>NC_138972.1:157110000-167110000 GCF_055761805.1 Camellia sinensis
GAATGGGGTGAATTCCGTGAGAGGAGCCGCTGCGCTAACCAGAATAACAAAGACAATATATATCGGGATGCACTTGCAGCCGGCACCAAGGACGAAGCACTAGCAGTGGTACGAAATGGCGACCCAAAATGTTTCTGGTTAAATTATGACAAGTCGTCATCAAATTATGACCGGATTTCATTTAATCCACCATTGCCGTATGTTCATCCATTTACAGACACAGTATGGGTCGTTCCAACAGCAATGGGTTGCAGACAATATAAGAGACGAAGCCCAAAGACCGCATAGGCCCAAGAGCATTCTTCCAGTGCGGCTTTTACAGCTTCTCCTATTAATTTAGCCGCGTCGTCTGTAGTGAGTTTTGATGATTCTGAGTTATTGGATCCGGCCTCGCTTACTGATGGGCCTATGTCAACTGGGCCGCTAGGCTGATTATTTGGCCCAGTATGGATTATTGATGGGTCGTGTGTCGGCAAAATTATGTCGCGCCGACTGAATGATTCAGGCCCATCCCGAATTGAACTTGCTGACATTCGTGTCGCCATTATTCTTTGGGCCGTTGAACCGTATTGGCCCATCGGTGCTAACAATGTCTTTGTGGATCAAAAATGTGATTCGGAATTGCTGCGTGTTAGTCTTGCCTTCGTCACTTTGCGCTCCACGTGCCAAATATTCACGTGGCTGTTGTTGAATACCTTGGACAAAACAGTTATTAATGGCGGTCGATAAGTAATTTCCTCTGGGAACAATGATGTTTGGAAAGCCAATGTTGCTTTCATTTTGCAATATTTCACATCATCGTTGATGTTTGTTTGTAGCAATTTGTAGGACCCTGTCCATGGACATCCTTTTTTATCTGCGGCAGCATAGGCGTTTCCAAAATATGTTATGTCTACTGGGCATGTAACTGGAAACGTAAAGCGGGCCTGTAATTGATCATCCGCTCGTAGCCGTGTGTCTCGTATTTCGACTTCGACGCGGCCGGTGGAATTAAACGGACTCTATGGCCTGTAGCTTAGCTTGCATTTGTCAATCATCATAGACTTAAACGTGATTTTTTGCCACATTGTATCGCCTATCTTTGGATTATAGATTGGTATGTTGGATACCGGCACGTTTGATGTCGCGTCTATGATTTGGGTTTCCAAATCTCCCTCTTTATTTTCGTGGAGATTATCTGTAAGATTGGCTTGTTGTATTTCTTCAGACATTATGATAGCGCAGTGATGTGTTAGAATTGTCAGGCACACAATTCTCATATGGGGCATTAATGCCTAATGCATGTTCTTATATATGCAATTTCATAGAGATGGGAGAATAATTAATGTAAGCCGAAGTCTCTAAAACGACGTCGCATTGATGCCATAACTCACTCTCAATGACGTCACTTACTCTCTCGGATGACGCAAGTCACTCTCTGAAAAACTTTACTGCTGGAAGAGAGTTAGGGAGTGAGTTATATAGGTGCCCTGGAGCGTCCCACTAATATTACCTGGGACGCTCCCCCCCGTGCCACGTGTCGTTCCCCGATTGGTGCTCCCTTCCGCAATTCGCGGCGTGTTGTCGTCTAGGGCTTCCGCTCCGTGCCCAGATCTGCGGCCAGGATTAAATATCTGAAAAAGGCAAGCGCAAGCGGGAAATTTGAATTTAAAGGCAAGCGCAAGCTGATGGTGTAAACAGTTAACCTACGTATGGCCTACGTCTTGATTTTTCTGCATCGTGGGTGATCTGTTATTATTCTGTGCCATACGTTATACAGGAACCTGATTTAAAAATATGAACTGTTTACGTTGACCCATGTCACGGTCAACATATTACGCCTATAAAACAAAATCGATGTGCTGTATTTAATGGTGGGGTTCCATCATCGAATATGGCGACTACTTTCCGTTTTTCGCAACGGCATCCATATACCGCCAGAACTAAATTAAATTTTAGTCGCCGTTGGACAACATCCAGCAGATCTGGTGTTTCCGGTCGAAGTTATTTTAAACTACGGAAACATAATTATTACAAAAAAAAACGATTCATGTCGAAATCGTTGTGTGATTCTATCTAGAGGATTGATGATTTTCTACCGTATGATGAGCCTCATTTTTTCCATTTCGATTTGCCGGAAGTTGGTACTGAAAGGGATGAACGACTATCCCGAAAATTGAAGCTGTTAGGGCTCTACATCCAGGGTGTAGTTTTACATCAAACTGGCGGTCTCTCCGAAGTTGCTGTTGATACGCCTGGTCTCGAAAGCAAAATGCGTGATGCCCCTACTCAGACTGCGGAACAAACTGTGGCCATTGATCCATCTAGTATACTTGACAATGGACAGTGTGAATTTGTCATTGTGTTGGATCGGTTTCCTAATCCTGCGTATATGCCTAAGTTTGAAGATGTTTTCCTGTGGTCCAGTGGTGACCCACGAACTGGTTGTATGGTCTTTGGGCTTCGTCTCTTATATTGTCTGCAACCCATTGCTGTATTGCTGTTGGAACGACCCATACTGTGTCTGTAAATGGATGAACATACGGCAATGGTGGATTAAATGAAATCCGATCATAATTTGATGACAACTTGTCATAATTTAACCAAAAACATTTTGGGTTGCCATTTCGTACCACTGCTAGTGCTTCGTCCTTGGTGCCGGCTGCAAGTGCATTCCGATATATATTGTCTTTGTTATTCTGGTTAGCGCAGCGGCTCCTCTCACGGAATTCACCCCATTCCGTGTAATCCCCGTGTTTGGAGATGTATTCCAGCACATTCTGTTGGTTGTATGCCCCTTGTACATTCGGATGGAAATGGCGACTGGTTCGATCGTGAGTAACGTCGAAGAACCGTTCATTCTGTGTCTGAAAACGGTATGGAAATTGCACAAGGGCATGGAGGTGTGGTTGCCCGTCCTCGTGTAATTCATGTGCAACCCTTACATAATTTGGTGGCCTGGTTGTGAACAACTCTCTAATTTTCTCTAACAATCTCTCTTTAGGTATAGAACATCGGGCATATGTGAGGAAGATGTTCTTGTTTTGGACTCTAAAACGACGTTGCATTGATGCCATAACTCACTCTCGATAACGTCACTTACTCTCTCGGATGACGCAAGTCACTCTCTGAAAAACTTTACTGCTGGAAGAGAGTTAGGGAGTGAGTTATATAGGTGCCCTGGAGCGTCCCACTAATATTACCTGGGACGCTCCCCCCGCGTCACGTGTCATCCCTCGATTGGTGCTCCCTTCCGTAATTCGCAGCGTGTTGTCGTCTAGGGCTTCCGCTTCGCGCCCAGATCTGCGGCCAGGATTAAAAATCTAAAAAGGCAAGCGCCGCTCCTAGATCTGCGGCCAAGATTAAAAATCTAAAAAGGCAAGCGCAGGCGGGAAATTATATAAGCCAAAATAATTGGGGGCGTTTGAATTATTTTGCAAATGGATCGCGGAGATCTAGGCCAATTTCGGCGGCTGGTTTTAAAATACGAGCCGGATCTATTACTACTGCACTGGTCCTTGCTGGTCGTCGGCGAAAACAACGCCAAAAGTTTAATCCGGCTCATCAACGCCTTACAGCGGCAAGAAGATGCTCTATTCGCCGGTATGAAAGCGGTTTCCGAACTAGAAACCCAAGCGACGTCAGACATATATTCCGTCGCTGATGTCTGCTACATCACCGCGCCTTCAGAAAATCAGGCCAGGCGTTCTGGTTCTGGATGTTTAGATAATAAAAAAAAATTGTAAATTATTATTTTGTAACTGTTTTATGCGTAATAAAATTTGGGCCTTATCTTTAGTGTCCACTTCTTTCATAGTTTGGATGGGCCTATGTTTAATGGACCGCGTTGCTTGCTGATGGGCCTATCTCTAATGGGCTGCTGTGCCATATGTCTGGGCCTATTTTAATTCTTCCTAATAAACATTAAATGGGCCTCATTGTTGTAATTGGGCCGTTGGTCTGTCTACCAATTACAGTCCATTTATCTAGCTTAAACCTGCTCAGAAATCGAATTTATTAAGACACATAAATTCAATAAACTTGCATTTTTATTTAATCATAAAAATTTACATAAATATTTTCCAATCGCCAATCTTTTACATAATATGAAAGCTCGTCGAGTACAATGGTCAGTGCGAGACAATAATTTACAGGGCTAATAATCCCAAAGCTGGATAATTTGTTCGTCATCTTGCGTGCAATAAGCTGGGTAAATACTGTCTCCGACAGGCTTCTGCGACCACTGGAAGTCAGCCATGTATACATTGTTGCTGTAAACGTCCGGATTCCTAATGCTTTCTGGAGGTTGTAGTTGAATAGGCATTATATCTTGTAGACCCCCTGATTACCCGGTCTGGAGAGGTCTATTGCTTTGAACCACATCGGGTTCTTCAAAGTATCGTAAAAGACCCCTGACAGCGTCTTCTCTCTCCAGTGTATGTGGTTCGACGCATCCGTTCGTATGGAATATCGAACAGCCGCATTGGAAGTGGAATATCTTCCTGCGTTGGGCCTTCTTCTTGGCATTACGATGCCTCTTCTTGACTGGTTCTGGCGAACAGGGGCTCGTTGACTGTATAGAATTCTGCGTTTCGGTACGTCCACGCTTTGAGCCCGACGTGTTCATGTTTTTCCAAAAACTCTTTGTAACTAGAGTCGGCTCCGGGGTTGCATAATATAATACTCGGAATCCCGCCCGTTATTTTCTTTGGGCGGGCATATTTACAATTTGAAAAAAAATCCCGTTGCGCTCCAATAAACTCGCGCCAATGTTTCAAATATTGTGGGGCCACATCATCAATTATGTTGTAGAAAGCGTCGTCCTTGTGGTCCCTCAGGTCGATGTGGCCAGAATAATAATTATGCGGTCCCAAAGACCGGGCCCAACATGTTTTCCCAATTCTAGATGGGCCTTCAATTATAATGCTCTTGGGCCTATGCAGTCTTTGGGCTTCGTTTTTTATATTGTCTGCAACCCATTGTTGTATTGCTGTTGGAACGACCCATACTGTGTTTGTAAATGGATGAACATACGGCAATGGTGGATTAAATGAAATCCGGTCATAATTTGATGACAACTTGTCATAATTTAACCAGAAACATTTTGGGTCGCCATTTCGTACCACTGCTAGTGCTTCGTCCTTGGTGCCGGCTGCAAGTGCATCCCGATATATATTGTCTTTGTTATTCTGGTTAGCGCAGCGGCTCCTCTCACGGAATTCACCCCATTCCGTGTAATCCCCGTGTTTGGAGATGTATTCCAGCACATTCTGTTGGTTATATGCCCCTTGTACATTCGGATGGAAATGGCGACTGGTTCGATGTGAGTAACGTCGAAGAACCGTTCATTCTGTGTCTGAAAACGGTATGGAAATTGCACAAGGGCATGGAGGTGTGGTTGCCCGTCCTCGTGTAATTCATGTGCAACCCTCACATAATTTGGTGGCCTGGTTGTGAACAGCTCTCTAATTTTCTCTAACAATCTCTTTTTAGGTATAGCACATCGGGCATATGTGAGGAAGATGTTCTTGTTTTGGACTCTAAAACGACGTCACATTGATGCCATAACTCACTCTCGATGACGTCACTTACTCTCTCGGATGACGCAAGTCACTCTCTGAAAAACTTTACTGCTGGAAGAGAGTTAGGGAGTGAGTTATATAGGTGCCCTAGAGCGTCCCACTAATATTACCTGGGACGTTCCCCCCCGCGCCACGTGTCGTCCCCCGATTGGTGCTCCCTTCCGCAATTCGCGGCGTGTTGTCGTCTAGGGCTTCCGCTTCGCGCCCAGATCTGCGGCCAGGATTAAAAATCTAAAAAGGCAAGCGCCGCTCCTAGATCCGCGGCCAGGATTAAAAATCTAAAAAGGCAAGCGCAGGCGGGAAATTATATAAGCCAAAATAATTGGGGGCGTTTGAATTATTTGCAAATGGATCGCGGAGATCTAGGCCAATTTTGGCGGCTGGTTTTAAAATACGAGCCGGATCTATTACTACTGCACTGGTCCTTGCTGGTCGTCGGCGAAAACAACGCCGAAAGTTTAATCCGACTCATCAACGCCTTACAGCGGCAAGAAGATGCTCTATTCGCCGGTATGAAAGCAGTTTCCGAACTAGAAACCCAAGCGACGTCAGACATATATTCCGTTGCTGATGTCTGCTACATCACCACGCCTTCAGAAAATCAGGCCAGGCGTTCTGGTTCTGGATGTTTAGATAATAAAAAAAAATTGTAAATTATTATTTTTTAACTGTTTTATGCGTAATAAAATTTGGGCCTTATCTTTAGTGTCCACTTCTTTCATAGTTTGGATGGGCCTATGTTTAATGGACCGCATTGCTTGCTGATGGGCCTATCTCTAATGGGCTGCTGTGCCATATGTCTGGGCCTATTTTAATTCTTCCTAATAAACATTAAATGGGCCTCATTGTTGTAATTGGGCCGTTGGTCTATCTACCAATTACAGCTCATTTATCCAGCTTAAACCTGCTCAGAAATCGAATTTATTAAGACACATAAATTCGATAAACTTGCATTTTTATTTAATCATAAAAATTTACATAAATATTTTCCCATCGCCAATCTTTTACATAATATGAAAGCTCGTCGAGTACAATGGTCAGTGCGAGACAATAATTTACAGGGCTAATAATCCCAAAGCTGGATAATTTGTTCGTCATCCTGCGTGCAATAAGCTGGGTAAATACAGTCTCCGACAGGCTTCTGCGACCACTGGAAGTCAGCCATGTATACATTGTTGCTGTAAACGTCCGGATTCCCAATGCTTTCCGGAGGTTGTAGTTGAATAGGCATTGTATCTTGTAGACCCCCTGATTGCCCGGTCTGGAGAGGTCTATTGCTTTGAACCACATTGGGTTCTTCAAAGTATCGTAAAAGACCCCTGACAGCGTCTTCTCTCTCCAGTGTATGTGGTTCGACGCATCCGTTCGTATGGAATATCGAACAGCCGCATTGGAAGTGGAATATCTTCCTGCGTTGGGCCTTCTTCTTGGCATTACGATGCCTTTTCTTGACTGGTTCTGGCGAACAGGGGCTCGTTGACTGTATAGAATTCTGCGTTTCGGTACGTCCACGCTTTGAGCCCGGCGTGTTCATGTTTTTCCAAAAACTCTTTGTAACTAGAGTCGGCTCCGGGGCTGCATAATATAATACTTGGAATCCCGCCCGTTATTTTCTTTCGGCGGCCATAATCGATGATGGAACCCCACCATTAAATACAGCACATCGATTTTGTTTTATAGGCGTAATATGTTGACCGTGACATGGGTCAACGTAAACAGTTCATATTTTTAAATCAGGTTCTTGTATAACGTATGGCACAGAATAATAACAGATCACCCACGATGCAGAAAAATCAAGACGTGGGCCATACGTAGGTTAACTATTTACACCATCGACTTGCGCTTGCCTTTAAATTCAAATTTCCCGCTTGCGCTTGCCTTTTTCAGATATTTAATCCTAGCCGCAGATCTGGGCGCGGAGCGGAAGCCCTAGACGACAACACGCCGCGAATTGCGGAAGGGAGCACCAATCGGGGGACGACACGTGGCGCGGGGGGGAGCGTCCCAGGTAATATTAGTGGGACGCTCCAGGGCACCTATATAACTCACTCCCTAACTCTCTTCCAGCAGTAAAGTTTTTCAAAGAGTGACTTGCGTCATCCGAGAGAGTAAGTGACGTCATTGAGAGTGAGTTATGGCATCAATGCGACGTCGTTTTAGAGACTTCGGCTTACATTAATTATTCTCCCATCTCTATGAAATTGCATATATAAGAACATGCATTAGGCATTGATGCCCCATATGAGAATTGTGTGCCTGACAATTCTAACACATCGCTGCGCTATCATAATGTCTGAAGAAATACAACAAGCCGATCTTACAGATAATCTCCACGAAAATGAAGAGGGAGATTTGGAAACCCAAATCATAGACGCGACATCAAACGTGCCGGTATCCAACATACCAATCTATAATCCAAAGATAGGCGATACAATGTGGCAAAAAATCACGTTTAAGTCTATGATGATTGACAAATGCAAGCTAAGCTACAGGCCACAGTGTCTGTTTAATTCCACCGGCCGCGTCGAAGTCGAAATACGAGACACACGGCTACAAGCGGATGATCAATTACAGGCCCGCTTTACGTTTCCAGTTACAATGCCCAGTAGACATAACATATTTTGGAAACGCCTATGCTGCCGCAGATAAAAAAGGATGTCCATGGACAGGGTCCTACAAATTGCTACAAACAAACATCAACGATGATGTGAAATATTGCAAAATGAAAGCAACATTGGCTTTCCAAACATCATCGTTCCCAGAGGAAATTACTTATCGGCCGCCATTAATAACTGTTTTGTCCAAGGTATTCAACAACAGCCACGTGGATATTTGGCACGTAGAGCGCAAAGTGACGAAGGCAAGACTAACACGCAGCAATTCCGAATCACATTTTTGATCCACAAAGACATTGTCAGCACCGATGGGCCAATACGGTTCAACGGCCCAAAGAATAATGGCGGCACGAATGTCAGCAAGTTCAATTTGGGATGGGCCTGAATCATTCAGTCGGCGCGACATAATTTTGCCGACACATGGCCCATCAATAATCCATATTGGGCCAAATAATCAGCCTAGCTGCCCAGTTGACATAGGCCCATCAGTAAGCGAGGCCGGATCCAATAACTCAGAATCATCAAAACTCACTACAGACAACGCGGCTAAATTAATAGGAGAAGCTGTAAAAGCCGCACTGGAAGGATCCACATAAGCCCAGAGAGCAAATGTACAACGGAGACAACTGTAAAATAATTTGTAACCAATATTTGTATTAATAAAAAATTATTTTACTAGTAACAATATTTCAATCTACAATTCAAATGCGCGCTTACAATCAATTTTGTGTGACATTCCCACACAAAATAACAAAATAAAAATAAATAAATTTTAAGAATTAAACACTAAACCCTAAAATAAATAAATAAAAAAATTTATCCCTAAACACTAAGGTAGCGTTTGGTAACGTTTACGTTTTTTGTTTATATTTATGAAAATTTTATAAACTGGTTTTTATTTATTTTTAGAAAAACATAAATTACAAACGCGTTTGGTTTGAACAAAATGTTTAAAAAATTTTAAAAACATAAAATAAAAAATATATTTGTTCAGGCCTAAAATATTGAAAAAATAATTATTTGAAACAAAATTTAATTGGGAAAAAAAATATTTCAAAAAAATTTAATTGAAATGAAAGATTAATTGAAAAAAAAAAATTAATAGAAAAAAAATAATTGAAAAAAATTATTTGGTCTTAATTTCAATTATTTGGTCTAATTTTTTTTCAATTATATATATTTTTGTTCAGGTCTAAAATATTTATATATTTTTTTCAGGTCTAAAATATTTATATATTTTTTATTATTTATGACAATGGGATCACACATATTATAATTGAAAAAAAAATAATTGAAAAAAAATTTAATTTAAAAAAAATTAATTGAAAAAAATAATTATTTGAAAAAAAATTTAATTGGGAAAAAAAATATTTGAAAAAAAATTAATTGAAAAAAAAAATTAGTAGAAAAAAAAAATTAATTGAAAAAAATTATTTGGTCTTAATTTCAAATAATTGAAAAAAAATAAGACCAAATAATTGAAATTAAGACCAAATAATTTTTTTCAATTATTTTTTTTCAAATAATTATTTTTTCAATTAATCTTTCATTTCAATTAAATTTTTTTGAAATATTTATTTTCCCAATTAAATTTTTTTTCAAATAATTATTTTTTCAATATTTTAGGCCTGAACAAACATATTTTTTTATTTTATGTTTTTAAAATTTTTTAAATATTTTGTTCAAACCAAACGCGTTTGTAATTTTTGTTTTTCTAAAAATAAATAAAAACCAGTTTATAAAATTTTCATAAATATAAACAAAAAACGTAAACGTTACCAAACGCTACCTTAGTGTTTAGGGATAAATTTTATTTTTTTTATTTTAGGCTTTAGGGTTTAATTCTTAAAATTTATTTATTTTTATTTTAATAAAATAAAAAGAATAAATTATATCCCTAAACACTAAGGTAGCGTAAATTTTTAGAAATTTATTTTATTTTTTATGAAATAAATTTATTGGACCAATTGTGTTCACTTTACTTTATCTATTAGTTGGTCCAAGCGCGGTTCACAAATCAGCAACAACATTTGTTTATTGAAAGCATGATTCACAACCATGCTTTCAGAAGAAAATTTTTTTTTGGTAAAAAGTGTGGTTCACAATCACGTTTTTAGAACAAAAAAAAATTTAAGCTAAAAGCGTGGTTCACAACCACGCTTTCAGAAGGAAAAAAAATTTAATTAAAAGAGTGGTTTGTAACCAAGCTTTTTTAATTAAAAATGTGATTTGGAAACACTCTTTTACGATTTCCCAATTTTCACGCGGGATAGACATACAAACGTTAAAAGCGTGGTTGTGAACCACGTTTTAGCCTATTTTAAGAATTCTTTCAAAACTAGGCTTAGTTTGGGAATTAGGTTGACAATTTGACTTATTTTGGGAAATGGCCCTACAAATAACTCTTTTTGTTACTCACCCGTCCCAATTCAAACAAATTTGAATGATGTCATCCAAAATTATTCTTCAAATTTCAATACTGCCCTTATCTCTCCATACATATATATACCCATATATATATATATATATATATATAAAGAACAAGCATATCTTATATATATATATATATATATATCACTGTACAGTTCTTCCCTCTCACTCTCTCTCTCTGTGTTCTGCCTCTCTCCCCCATCATCCTCCGCTGCCCCCAACGCTTTCGCTTCCAAAACCTCCATCTAGTGCCGCCGCCACCATACCAAACTCCTCCCCATACCGAACTCCTCTCTCTCTCTCTCTCTCTCTCTCTCTCTCAGCTCATCCATCTCCACCACCACTACCAAAAACACTAGATCTGAGGAGCTGGGTGTGTGTTGCGGTGGTCGCGATCTGATTGCGAGAGTTGCAGTGATGGCGGATCGCGATGACGATCATGGCGATTGCGACGGTTGTAGAAAATAGTGAGAGAGAAACAGAGAGATCGTAATGGTGGTTAAGTGCACAATGGTGGCGATGCGATGAGGAGAAGATGTGAGACTCAAGGAGGTAAGAGGGCGGTGGAGTTCTCAACTAGATTACGAATAGATCTCATGTCAACTGGAACTTCAATCTCTATTTGTTACGGTCTTGAACCTTTGTACAGATCTCCGCCGCTTTCGACATCCCCACCAGAGACGTCGCCGAAGGCGGCGACGCAGGGGTGTAGGACATGAGATGCGATGGTTGAGCCGCCAGCGACGGTAGGGTTGTGTGGGTCGTTGCAACCCTCTATGATGCGATTCGAGGCGAGTTTCAAAGCAGAAGGGCCATAGCAATTAGCTGCACAGAGTGAGAGAGAGATTGAGATTGAGATTTTCAGGTTGTTCGACACAGATGCTTGAGAGCTATGTTTCAAAATTCCCATGAATCTTCTCAAATTTCTTGTTGCTAATTGGGCCTTGAAAATCAGTATATCATTATCAACAACAACTACAAATATATTCACCCCAAAAAAAAAAAACTACAAATATATATATATATATATATATATATATATATTGAACTAAAAAATCCACACCAAAATTCTCATGAATCTTCTCAAATTTCTTGCTTCTAATTGGGCTTTGAAAATCAATATATCATTATCAACAACAACAATTACATAAAGTAAAAAAAATAAATTATAGAACTAAAAAATCCACACCAAAATCATCTGAGATGTAAGACAAAGAGGAGAAGATGAAGATGAAGATGGAGAAGGGTCAAGGGCATTATGGTCAATTCGGTTGTCAAGTTAACGTTGTTCATGTCTTTTTAACGGGAAGGGAGAATCTATAGTATTATTCTATAGTAATTTTCAAAAGTAGGAGAGGTAAGTGTTATTTTTGAAACTATAGGGGAGGTTCCTGTAATTAAGGTAAATCTCAGGAGAGGTCAGTGTAATTTACCCTAAAACAAATTATATTTAGACCAATAATATTATGACACATATGAATATTGATCTCATTCTAATTGTAGTAATATAATTTGAAGAAGAATTTAAATTTGAAATTTTATTTTATAATTTAACAAATGATGCAAAATTTAAGGAATGTATATTGATTTCATTCCAATTATAGTAACATAATCCAAATTTAAAATTTTATTTTAAGGATATAAAATTAATTTATAGACCAATCATATCGTAACACGTATTAAAAAAAGAATAACAACTTTCAACCTTAATGAAATGACAATATTTTGTAATTATAATAGTATATAGATATATAGATAAATAGATAAATCATGGAATAAATCATTATTTAAAACTTATATATTATGAGATAAATCATTATAATTTTAAATTTAAATTAATGAAATGCTTTTCATATTTAGTGCCCCTCAAATTTGAATTTTGAAATGGATTAGTATATTTTTTATTTTTTATTTTATATATTTGATATACTTTCCATTTGAGAGATATTATTATTATTTTTTTGTTTTATTTTTTGCTTGAATGAGAGCTATAGACTTTTTTTAATTATTTAAAATCAAAAAATTAAAAATTTTAGTTTAAAATATTAAAACTCCCACAAAACTTGTGGTTAGAAAGCCCCTTTCACTTATATAATAGATAGATAGATAGATAGATAGATAGATAGATATAATAAGAATTTATATTTATTTTAGATATTTTTTTAATATATAAATTATTTTTTTTTAGATTTTTTTATAAAAATAATTTAACAATTCCATAATTAATCATAGTGTAGGAGAGAAGTTAAAAATGATGTAACAGTAAATATGAGAGAAGTCAAAAAAAACTTGTGAGTTAAGAAAAGTCAATAAATGTTGAGTTTTTTTTTTTTTTTTAAATTAAAAAATTAAAAAATTAAGATTGAAATATTAAAACTCTCACAAGACTTGTGGGTTAAAAACTCCCATTTCCTTATATAATATATAGATAGATTGACAACATTATGTGATTGTGCATATAAATTTGCTTTTAACACAACATTCATATTCAATCTGCATAGCAAAACCATTGCAAGTAATGACTGTTCAAAAGAAATTAACTACAAATATTCACAGGAGATTAGCATGCCACAAATTCAAAGTCTCAAATCAGGAAAAAGAAACATCTTTAATTTCCAAGCACACCACATGGATCGAGTACTATATAAACAGGTAGTTTTGGTTCCATACCCATTCTAACATGGATCGAGTACTATAAAAACAGGTAGTTTTGGTTCCATACCCATTCTAACTAACTAATACAGCATTGTTATCGAAAGCCAAGTTCCCAACGTTAAAAATAGCTTTGCTTTAACACAAATTCCGAGCTGCACTTACTATCCTATAAAAATGAAGTATATGGTAAAGGTAAGAGGTGGAAACTCCTAAAAGTCAGCCTCCAACAGTAATGCTTCATCGATGGATGACTGAAGTTTTCTTTGCCACCAAACCCCTCGTTGATCTGATAATTGCATAAAGTTCATGTATCAAAACAGTTTAATCTAGCCAGAGAGGTTGGCCTTACATTATAGTTAGTAGGACTTTGATGTATTCATTTCATTTGTAAACATGGCCTCAACATTTTGATGAAAACCCAAGTTGTGAAAATGAGAGTATAAAATAAACATGCAAGGTAAACTGGATCAAGGCTTACATCTTTTAATTAAAAGGGAACCGAGCTACGCAGGACACATATAGCTTCATATCTTCTGCACTGGTGGTCTATGTGGCTTTGGAGCTGAAATGCACAACACAGATGGATTTAGCGTAAAGAAAATAGTATTACTAATGCCTGGAAAGTATAAAATGCGGCAGAATAGTAAAATGTTTTACTACAAAAATTCCACTGGGTTTGTGTGGAACCAATGTTTTTGGCATGCTCAGCCACCAAAAATGGCAGGAGCAAAGGGCTATAGAAATTTGGCATAACGAGATGGGCTATGCCAATTGCAGTAGCTGAGCATGCTTTCCAATAAACAAAGTGGCAATCTTTGTGAACAACAGGATCTTTATATGAGAATAAACCATATCAAAAATTCAACTCCAATCTGTAAGAGAAATTGAAGAGAGGTTTGAGCTACATAGGTTTGTAACTCCTCCTTGAAGGAAGGTTACTAAAGAATATATGTGATGAAGATCATGAAAAGAAGAAAAAGAACAAATCTGAAATTTCACATGAAACACATTTAAGGCATCAAGAATAAAAGATTTGGAATAATTTTGAGTCTTCACGTCATTATAGTAGGTTTTAGTCCTTAAGGGTATAATGGTAATTCTAATAATTGTTGGACATAGGTTGTAGAGTCAAGTTATTAAACGGGTCATTATATATGAGTTTTATTATATCTAAAATAATCTTAGTAGTCAAAAGTCCAAGTTTCCTATTTTAATATTGAAGTAGAATTACAAGTCATTAAAGTTTCCTATTATGATTGAAGTATAATTGGAAGTCATAGTGGGTGTTTGGGAAGTGGGTTTTTTTTTTGTAGGTTTTTTTAGCTGTAGGATATTATTGGAGAATTTTTTTTTTTGTGTTTGGGAAGATAGTTGGGTTTTTTGTGGTTGGATGTGATGTTTGTGAGAGAAAAAGTGAATGATTATGGGGTTTGATGTGATATTTTGTTTAGATTTATTTTTTTTGGTTTTGTAACCAATTTGTCTTTCAGTGAAAAAAAACTAAAAAAAACCAACCTCCTTCCCAAACACCGCTATAGTTGGTCTAAAATATTAGTAGTTGCTAAATATTTTTAGTTTCTAAATCTAAGTCATAGTCCTTATAGAATGAGGAGAGTCTTTAACCAATAAATATATGTGTAATCTCAATGACTGAGGAGAATAGCGAATATTATAAAAATTTGAGATTATATTTGTGTGATTGGCCTATCCCTTGTGAGGGTGAAGCATGTCTTTCTCTCGCTCTCACTCTCTCTCTTCTTCTTCTTTTATCCAGCAAGATTACTGTTCACGTCACTGTTCACAGTGCTTAGAACAACCACTCAACTAGTCCTAAACACTTGTATTTTTATTCCTAAAACCCTATCCTTTCACAAACCCTTAGAACAACCACTCAACTGCTCCTAAACACTTGTATTTTTATTCCCAAAACCCTATCCTTTCACAAACCCTTAAACTCTTATTTTTTAAATACTTCTACAGTCACAAAATTCCACCAAATCTAGCTCTACAAGTCTACTGTTGTTGTTGCTAGTATACTTAACCCGGACTCACCACTCTACTCATCCTACATCAATATGTATTAATGTGAGCTTTATGTTTCTCAGCTAGAGTAGCTAACAATTTCCTTAAATTAATTATTTTCCCAATTAGTCTAGTATTTCTTTTGTGTAGCATCCTATGATAGGGGGTGTAGGTAGTTTCACTGCTAAATCTTGTTGAATGAAATTGATTTCCTCGAGCTTTGGTGAGATGTGCAACTCCTTTATTGTTTGTTAGAGGCTTATTCCTAGTGAACCCGAAGGTGCTAATTCTCTGGTTTTTCCAATTGTAGATCAAGGATTTTGACTCATGCTCATTTTAGAAGATTTCATACCTCTACAGTGAGACACCACTAGTCTCCTCACACTGTGATTCCAAAATCCTAGGTCAAGAGCTGTGTGATACTTTTCAAGGAAGGTAAGACACCTCAACCATCTTTACTTCCTTAATACAAATCCATCACCCCAAGTCCATGGGTAATTGCACACCACATCTTTTCTCAGTACACACCATCTCTGCCATTCGAATATCATCTTCCAAACAAAAATCAAATGTTCGGATATTAACTATTGAGTGGGATTCTTATCCGAACAATACATTTTTTTCAGAAGTTGATTTCTGAACATTTGATTTTTTTTGGAAGTTAATGTATGAACGGCATAAATAGTGTCTATTGCCAATTTTTGTGGTGTCCGAATAGAATTAACCCAAGTCCATTCATACATCACAGCAAATTCTGCCGCATCAAGGTAGTAAAGGTGATCAAAGACAGAGACGAGTGGTGTGTGCAACAGCACCTTCAATGGCTACCATAGGTGTGAAAAAAGGTTAAAAAAAATTTAAAAAAAAATAAAAATTCCAAAGATTAAGAACCTGTTATTTTCCTATAGAAAGATTTCCTTTTTAGCTGCTTTCCTTTATGCTACTATGATGCACTTGAAAAAATCCACTGAAACCACTTTTTGCCATTAAAGAAAGACTAGCACTACCAAAATGCAACAATTGGAACCATCAGAAATTAAGATGAAAAAACACACCATTGGGGTTCCCTTGCTCATAGAAGCTTCGTAACAGAGACACTGCTTCTGATGCCATTATTCCTCCTGTGCATTTAAAACCCTTTTGTCGTGGTACCCCACCGCTACGGCAAAAAATAAAAAATAATAAACAATAACAAAGGGAGGGAGAACCAGTAACTTGAATTTCATGCTACACTAATAGGACAAAAAAGATATAAGTCAATGTAGAGAAGACAAAATAATTTCCAAGGATAATTTCAAGTAGTGGTGGTCACAGATGCTTTGAGAGTACGAAATTAGTGAATTCCTATTCAAAGCCTGTTGTGAGCTTGGCTCTGCCATGTATGCTGAGAGCCACGTCAGGCTATTCATACTTTAACTCATTCACTTTAGAGCTCTTGCTAGCCGCACTAGCGAGCTGAGTTTCTACACTTGATGGTGTGTATGCCCCCATTTAGGTTAGGCCTACAACCCCAATTAGTCCTGTGACAATCTTGTGGTGACTCGGAGGTCTGCCACATGAAGATATGGACAAGATGACGTGGTGCCCGTAGGGCTCACCACGTGTTGGGCATGATGTAAGTACCCACACACCAACCTAGTTTACAAATTCGACCAAGTAAATCTAGCATTAGACAAATGTGAATCAATCAACTTGGATCAAAATCTCTCATATTCCTTTTGTAATCCTAGTCCCATTGAGCCTTCCAGATACTCTTAACCTTATGACATTAAAATCATCCACCCCACACTAATTAGGAGAGCATAATCCATGAACTAAATTTCCACCAACAAAGGTGTAGTAACCTGATGTTAATCATATGTCTGTAACAAATCCCACCCAATCTACATCAGTTTAAGCTTCTACTTGCAGGTGGTTATGCCTAGAGATAATATTCCCCTACCTTCTTAATTCAAATGTTGTAACATCTTACACATAGCCTCCATATGATTCTCACAAGGTGAGTGAATAAACCGACCAACCACACTAATCACATATTGTCCCACCAATCTTTGATACTGCTATCACTTGGAGTATCACTGTCACATTTTCCCAACCTATTATTTTGGAGGACTTTGTTATCTTGTACTTTCTTTTACTAATAAAATTTCCTTTGTTTATGAATTTTTTTTTTTTATATGAAGAATGGGCAGTTATCTCGATAAGCACCAAGTGTTTGCCTAATCACCTTAGCATCAGTTTTCAGCAGATTTGAGAAGTTAGATCATGATTTGAACAACTTTTTAACTATCTGCTGGTTGGAAGTTTAAGGCACAGAAGGGTGAAACATCTACCCCAGAAAATATTCTCATTTCAGTATTGTAAGTGTGCAGAAGAAGAGGATCCACAAATCCTCGAAGTTAAGATTTTGTTTTATTTTTTTCCGTCAACAAGAAAGAGAATTGTATTAGAGAAAAAGAGGAGAAAATACAAAGGATTGTAGGAAAGACAAGAAGTCCACTGAGTGAACAAAACAATAAACTACAAATAACATACAACTCTCCAATCTCTACTAACTAGAAGAAAAGAAATTCCTCTAAAACTAGGTAACACTGAAGCCCAAAATGATGCCAAATGACAAATTTTATCTCATAATCTCTCTACATTTTCTGCTTTTCTCAAAAAATTCTAGAATTCCTTTCCAATCAAATCACCCAAAGCACCGCAGAAACTACACATCTCCAAAGAACCCATGCTTTCCTATTAGAACCAAATCCTCGAAAATCAATGCAAGACAACTGAAGACAAGAAAATGGTAACACCCAAGGCACCTCCGCCAAATTAAACACCCTCAATCATAAAGCCAAAGCCACAGAACAATGCAAAAATAAGTGATCAATGCTTTCCTCCTCCCTCCTACACACCTAGTTGTGAAAAATATTCTCAGAACTATGTTCTATTGGTGTTCAATAGGGAGCAATATTTTGAGAATTAGTCTTATTTTGCCAAATATTGAGCTGAAGAAATCTTCAGCCAATTTCTTTCAAGTTTACTATGTCCACGCAACCCTTAAGATGATATTTTAACACTTTTAAGATAATTCTTCCTTTATTTACATTATTCATTTGAAGGAAGACGCAGTTAAGGAATGATGTGGATATTTGCTGAAGCTTGCTAAATAAATAAATAAAATGACTTGAGTATGAGTATGTTATATTGAGCATGGAGTTAAACCTAATGAGTGGCTCAGAGCTGCTTAAGTGCAGTGACAATATTGATCCACACCCTCCAAATTTATCATTTGCACAGCCATAGTATACTTCCTTTATACCTAAAAGGGAGAAAATATGTTACCCACAGCCACAAATACAATTAAAAAAAATATGCAAAAGAATAAACCTTCATTACGTGCACCAGAATGAGCATACCCAGAATCGATAAGGCTGCTGCACACATAATACATGGTTCACATGTAACATAAAGTGTGCATTTTGAAAATTTATTGGCAACCTCCGCCTCTGAAAGTCCATTTTGCTTCCACTTCTCCAGAAGAACATCAATAGCTTCCATCTCTGCATGTCTTGTAGCCTGCATTTAAATTGCCAGTAAACTAAAACTTTGCAAACCAGGCTGCCTGACCAACTAAAAGTATTGTATATTAATATCTTTAATATATGGATCTATTGAATTCCAATAATACAATGAAATGGATGTACAATGATATCTTTGAAACTTTAACGAGCTTATTCGAAGCTGCATGTTTGGTATTCCATTATGCCTCTATAGGAAGTTGTTTTGAGTTGAGTAAGTTGTTTGTTATGATGCTCATTTGCCGATTTGTGTCCAAGGGAAAGGAAGGAAGTAGTGCAATTCAAGATTCCAGCTCATGATCAGCTTTTCTCAAGCTGTGCTTGTTTATTGGATGCATAGTCACTCCGTTCATGTTGTCACATTCCTCAACCTTGCTTTGGAAGATATCATTTGCTAGCCTATTGATCTCATCCTGACAAGATCAGTACTCTTCTGCAAGTATGCATCTGTCCAAGGTTTAGCAAGAGGATATGGGTACATGATGGGTGTTGTCAGCTTTGCACCTGTGGTTGTTTGGCCAAGGTTGCAGCTTCAATGTATTCAAGGAGGGATGAGTTGTGAGAATCATTTGTAAACAAGGAAATGGAGCGCTTGCTTCCCGTTGAAGGCTACATGTTGGAGTTGCCTTTCCATCCCAAGTGGTGTTAAATTGAGTTACCTAGCTGCTAATGAAACTTGAGAACAAGTACCTTTTAGTGGGGGAGTTTAGCAGAATAAAAATCTCAAGTGTCTGTCAAGTGTCCTATTCATTGTAATCTATAAATTGGTGATGTGATCTCCATTATACTAAAGTTTAATTGAAGAATATAGAGTATTGATTAGAACCAAATGCTCTGGTTCTCTCTCTAACCTTAGGGATTACCCTTAGGTTGGGGTTTTTCTTCTCCCTCTCTTGATTTGATCTTTGATTTGCATTTTGATTGCATTACCATAAGCCTAGAAATCATCTAAAAAATCATCAAAATAGAGAAATGTATGATGTCAAAGTAAAAGCATTTGAAGGTTAAAGGAGATTAATAATTGCTTGAATTACAACTTACATGTAGGGTTAAGTATAGATGTTGGGATTCATCCTCAAACTAAGGGTGCAACTTGGGCAGGCTCAACTCGAGCAATCAGAACCCAGTTCGAATTTTTTTAGGGTTTGGACAAGATATTTTCAAATTCGGGGTACGGGTTTGGGCAAAACTTCAGAAGCCTGAATTAAATTTGGGCGGACTTGGACAAAGATATCAAACAACCCGAGCAACTCGAAACCCAAATTGTACGTATATAGATATATAAAAATATTAAATATATATATAAATTATTAGCCATTACATGATATTAAAGTAAATTAGATTATTAAATCATATTGAATATATATTATATATACAAATAACAAAAAATCTTACTTTTTTTTATTTTCACTCATAAATTGTAAAGATTACTATAGCGGCATTTTTTTTACATTATATAAATTATTTGTTTTGATGGTATTAATGATTTTCTATATATAAAAAAAAAATGTAAATAGAGTCAAATTTTAATAGTTAATAATGTAGCTGCAAAAAAAAAAAAAAAAACTAAAATTTATTTACAATTCCGGCAATTCGGGTTTAACTCAAGTTGGGCTTGAGTAGGCAACCTCGGGTTACAATTCGGACCTGAGCAGATCTTAGCACAACTTGGACTGGGCTTGAACAACCTCCCAACCCGACCGAACCTACCCGAGTTGCACCCCTACCTCAAACTAGACTTGAGAATATAGTGCACCCTCAAAACCAATTTAGCAGTTTGCCCTCAAAAGAGGCAAAACAAAATAAAATAATACAAAAGAATTTATTGCCAGAATCAAGCAAATCTGTTAACTTCATATCTAAAAGACCAATCGTTAACTTCATATCTAAAAAAGCAACTTTAGATATGGAACTACACAAAACATGTTCAATCAATCCTTCAATTTGGAATTTCTCTTTTATTCTTATTTTTTTATTATCGGGGACCGAAATGAGAGACATAGAGGCAATAAATGGGAGCTGAAAAAAGACACTAAATGGAGTGTATAATAAGGAAAGATTGAAAACAAGAAAGAAAAATGAAGAGTACATTTCGTGTCTCCGTGGTTCGATTTCTTCCTGATGCAATGACCTCCCCATCCTCGACAATCACACAGCTGGTCAATTAAAAAAAGAGAGAGATAAAAGATTGAGAGAGAGAGAGAGAGAGACTATATAATCACATGACAGTGCCAAGCTATGTTACATGGACTTCAAAATAAATCAAATACCCATGTCGGACACCCAATACTTGGACAAGGGTATGAAAAATGAGTAAAACGCATTTTTTTGCGGATAAATAATGATTAAAATGCCTTTTTGACACTATATGTTACATATAACACCATTTTATCTCACATAATAGATAAAAATATGAAAATATGACATTTTTGTATTGAGTTCGTGTATCCTTAAATTTGAGATTTGATTGGTTTGACATCAAGATATGCAACCGCACCCAACACCCATACCCGAGTCCATGAAACATAGGTGTCAAGTAATAATAACAAAATCTCAAAGACAATCTATATAAACTGGGTGTATTAAACCTATATAAATCACACTCTGCTTGAAAACAAAAAGCAAAACAAGATGGAAAACAAAAAGCTTACCCAACAGGAACTTCAAGGCTATCCATGGCAAGTGTCGCCTGCCAAAAGAGAAAGTAGCAATTGCTGCATGAAAAGCGAAACAACCACCAAAGTGTATGACCACAATCACAAATTTTAACAATTCACACAGGGAAAATGCAAGTGATAATACAATAAGCATGATGTTATAAACACAAGTCTACAGCCGTGGCCTACATAAGAGTCCACCTCCACCATACAGCTGAAGATGGCTTCCCCAACAGCCATACGGCTATGGCTCACACGAAGACCTGTGTTTTACAATTGCTACTCAGTTCATGATAATTTACTCATTACGAAAGCTAAGTAATTGCCTGAGTATGAAATCAAAGGTTCATAAAAAGTAACAACTAATTTGGTTTCCTAATATAAGAAACAAATCATATATGGTATTTCACAAAGTACAACTGCTCAAATATTATATCAAAACCATAGACAAGAATGTTGAGCTGGATGCATGGCAAGACAATAAGAATATATCAGAAATGAACACAAATCTGTCACAAATTAGTAAATCAAAACAAACACACCCAAAAGGTGTGATAGCACCTTAAAGAGAATGCAATTATATAGGTTAGCCACGTGCAACAAAAATTAATAACTACACCATTGAAGAAAGAGCAACATGGCCTAGATCGAGAAACAAATTGAGGTCATAAAGCGAGACAGTGGCACTTGGTACAACCAAACTACATGCCTATGTGAAGTGGCAAGGTGATAACAGTTTCATGCAAACACCTTGGAACAAGGCTCTTAAATTTAAGCTAAGCAAGGATCTATTTTCCAAAAAAAAAAATGAAGTTTGAATGATATATCTGCACAGTTAAGATGATATGTATATATCAAGCTGCTAAACTATGTCTTCTCTTGAATAAAGTATGTATCTTTTTCCTTATTGTGATCACTTAAAAAACTTTAATGTCATACTTGAAAATTTTAAGTAGCATTTTTAGTGATATTTTATAAAACAAAAGCGATCAAATATTACATGTACTCTTTTATTTCCCCTAAACTACTCATGTCCTCGTAGTACCCATACCCAACTTTTAGATAGATATCTCAATATCCTTATATTTAGGTTTGGAAAAGTCCGATGCTTGGACACACACCACACTTGATACTCGTATCCAAGTACAGGTGACACAAATTTGTTTCAAAACGTTAAATCTTCCCATTTTATGAAAAGGTCCATGCATTACCTGATGCACTGCAAGCTCCATAAATGCAACAGTTTCCAATGATACTTGTTCCACACACGAGGCCATCTAATAAAATAGAAAGAGGAGTCAATTCATTTAAACATAAAAAGGCATGTGCAAAGTGCCAGCACGAATAAACCACAAACACACATTTCCTTGTTTGAATAAATATGCCTAGTGATTTTTTTAAAGTGTCGTTAGAAGCTATAACAATATAAAATCATTTTATCAAATGATGCTATCAGATCTTCTACAACTATATATTCACTCATTTATGAAATTAATATCCATATCTACACCCCAGTAAGGCCGTCTCCCTGATAAGGGACTCAGGTTATAGTCCTCTCCTCTCCTATATGAAGTTCTTATAACAACGAGTTATTATGGATTAGTGTTGGAGGGAGATAGGAGTAGGGATGTGCAAGGGTCAATGCAGAGCAAATTTGGCAAATTTTTCCAACTGAACCGCCAAGGTCGGGTTGAGATTTCAAATCATCCTCTGCCGAACAGTGAAACACCAAAGTCAGCAGATTGGTTGACTTTACAAGACTGTTTCAAACTAGCAGGTTGGCAAATGCATTTATAAATTGGACCTTTCACATTTGTGCTACAACATTTTACACTAAAATTAAGCCATTTCTATTTGGGCGTGCAACATTTTACACTATATAATAAACACTAAAATTTGGCCTGCAAGTTGCAACATCAAATTCTATTCAACCACAAAAAACATAAAATGGATAAGGCATAAACCAGATATTGCATAAATAATTAACCTGATATAAAAAATAAAAAAAAACAGAAAACTGTTAAAGAGTAACTTGAATCAATTAGAACTGCTAAATGGTAGCTTGAACTTTTAAACATGTAGCAAAAAAAATAAAGAAAAAAAGCTCAGAAATGTCAAAAAAAAGAAAAAAGAAAAAAGAAACACTTTTTAGAAAATTCTTCTTCTTTTTTTGTATTTTTTATTTTTATTGAATATTTTTAATATTTTAATTAATTTTAAAAAAATTTAGACACACCTAGTATAAATACGCTTAAAAAATATAATTTTTGTGATTTTTTTTTTTAAAAATCCAGTAAATACCAAAAATATATTAAAAAAAAAAAAAAAACTATAAAAATTTAAAACATTTTTCATATTTTTTATATATTTATTAATTTTTAAAAATATTTTTTCACAAATATGCATTAAAAAAGTAAAAAAAAAAATCTTAAAATTTTATAAATATTTACTAAAAATTAAAAAAAAAACTCAATTTTCAAAAAATTTAATTCAGAAAACTCACCCTAAAATTACATAACTCAGAATGAAACCAATTTTTAATTGTATGTAATCCATAGATGTATGATCCAAATTTATGCATTGATATATTCGATTATGAACGACACCATTGTTGGTCTTTATTTCAGTGAACAGAACTGTTGGAGGAGAAGAGTTTACAGGGTTGAGATGAGAGAGAGAGAGAGAGAGATTACCTGAGAGAGAGAGAAAGAGAGCATAGGCTGAGGAGTGAGAAAAGTGCGGAGGGTGGCGGTGGCGGTGGCGGTGGCGATGGCGGTGGCGAGAGGAGAAGGGGGAGGCGATGGCGGAACTGTAAACCTGTGATATTTTGGACCGGGCTACGTGAATTCTAAACCCAACTCATTTGATAATGGCC
This sequence comes from Camellia sinensis, assembly GCF_055761805.1. Lineage (NCBI taxonomy): Eukaryota > Viridiplantae > Streptophyta > Magnoliopsida > Ericales > Theaceae > Camellia > Camellia sinensis. The sequence goes on from NC_138972.1 coordinate 157,134,385, forward strand.
CAAAAATATTGACCTAACCCAACCCTATTAGTCAAAATATCGTTATCAAGCTCGAAGGTAATAATAGTGGGCTGGGCCGGTTGACCTTTATCCCATATGGTCGTCTCGCACCAACCACCCAACACAACACCATTACTCTACTCGGTTACTAAAAGCATATTCTCTCTCTCTCCTCCCCCATTTTCTCTTTACTCATATCCGTTAACAGATTTTCTCAATACTGTTTCCTTCTTCTTCACAATTCTCATCGTTCACATCGTCACCACTATAATATATATATTTTCCAGAGAATTATTTTTATTTGTTTTTTGGTTTTTTCGTAATGGATCTATGGACCGTGCATGTCAAGAGCACACATCGGAGTCCCTTTTTGCTCAGAAATTCGATTCCCGACAAACCCATTTCCTGGAATTCGAGAAAGATGACTTCTTTGCAATTCTTAGAGGGAAGGACTCTCGAGATCAGGGTTTCCAGGCGGAATGTTTCTTCTGGGTATCAATCGCTTGTTGTCAGAGCTATGGGAAAGAAAAATCATGATAATACTAATTCCTCTTCTTCTTCTTCGTCTTCTTCTTCGGGTACGATCCCCTCTTGCTCTCTTTTGTTCAATTGTATTCAAGATTTTGTTTTGTAGATTTTGGTATATACCCCTATTTGATCATGGGTGTTTTTCAATTTCATGTTTTTGGTTCATCACTGTTAGCTTTGGCACTGTTAGGGCTCTGTTTTTGGTTTCTAAGAGAACTGACCCTCAGAATATTTGATTTTGATTCTTAAATGTGAAGAAAGCAACTAGATTTGTTAATTAACTTGCGGTTGGGAGAGACAAAATTGAGTTGACTTTTTTATGTGAAAGGAAAGTAAGGTATTGGTACTACAAAAACAGCATAATGATTATATTCCTTGTTTAGTTGCAACTTGCAAATTGTAGTTCATGGGTTTCTCAGGTTCTAATATACATATATCTATCCATTTTTGTATTGGGCAAATCAAAGATTTATCTTGTTCTCCAGTTAAATAATGCTCATGGGATGGATGATCTGCTTGGCGTAAGATCTTGAAAAGGTGAACAGTGTTTCTCAAAATGATATTTTTTATTTTGAAACATAGGACATAGTGAATAAATAAACCAAACCAAACCAATCCAAGCATTAAGTCTCATCAAATAGGGTCGGCTACATGAATTCTTTTTCTCTACGCGGCTCTATCAAAGGCTATTTAATTAGTCAAACTAAGTAGATTCATATGCCTATTTACTATACTAGCCAAAATCAATTTAGGTCTATCCCGTCGTCCCTAACATTTCCATCTACTGTCTTTGCATTGCATCTCTTCACTATTACATCTGTTAGTCTCCGTTGAATATGACCAAATCATCTTAATATATTCTTTCTCAATTTATCTTCTATCCGTACTACTCCTACCCTCTGTTATCAAAATCTTACAATTGGCGATTCAATTCATAATTTTTGCAAAATCGATAAGAATTTATGGGTGAATCTATTTTGGAAGTGAATCTCTAGTGAATCGCCCGATTCACAATCGATTCATGATTCGATTCACTTTTTACAATTCATGCAATTTTTGAAATTATCGCGTCTGACATATTTTCGACTTTTTTTTTTCTCCATCTTTTTAGTAAAAATGATATAATACAATTTCTAATAACGTTTGATACTAAAATAACCAACATATATACATGATTTGTTGTTATTTTAGTTATCTTGGAGTTTTTAATAGGATCCAATCAGATTCAGTCAGACTCAACATATTTTTAACCTTTCTTCTCATTTTTTTCTCTTTAAAAAAGTATGATATATCTTCTAAAGATGTTTAAGATTAAAGTTACACTATGAATTATCTGTTGCTATTTTATTGAATTGAATATTACATGTGTGGGATTAGTTATACCTTTTAAATGTTTTAGGTTTTAAAATAAAAGATTTGAAATAATTTTTTTTTATTATTTGCTCACTGTTACTTAGAAAAATATATATGCTTATTGTCCAAATATCAATATCGTTGTTAATTATTGTTACTTTGGAAACTGATAGTTTGTCTATTTGGTTATTATCTTTATTAAGAATGGTTAATAAGAAATATCTAAAAGAAAAAAAAATAAGATGGTGATCTTACATAGGAATTTTTGTTAACTTTTTACCTATTAAGCTACGTAATTATCACTCAAAATAATATTTTTATTGATTTAAGTCTAAATATTTCATATTCATAAGAGATATTTAACATTTAAATGTGTAGATATATGTTTTTGAATAATTTAGAAAAAGTGACCGAATCTTTATGATTTACGATTTACAATTCACGATTCGATTCGATTCGATTCGCTATTTGGTACAAGGTCATTTCAATTCACAATACGAATTTCAATTTGACAACTATACTCCTACCAATTCTCGAATATATTTATTCCTAATTCTGTCTTTTTTAGTTTTGCCACACATCCATCTTAGCATTCTCATTTCAGCGACACTCATCTTATCTATATGTTGTTTCTTGGTTGCCCAACACTCTGTCCCATACAATATTGAAGGCTTAATAGCTGTTCTATAGAACTTTCCTTAGTGGGTGCAATCTTCACTTCAAAGTTCATAATCATACGATAAAACTTATAGTCTTGATTTTCCTTATTACCAGCTATTTCCTCCTCTAGTAACGTACCTCCATGTTCCTCATTTAACAGTTTCTCAAAATAGTTTTTCCTCCTCTCCTTAATCTCCTTATCCTTCACCAATACATTAGAATTCTCACTCTTGATGCACTTAACTTGATTAAAATCTCTTGTTTTCCTCTCCCTTATTTTAGCAAGTTTGTATACCCTTTTTTCTCCCTCGTTACTATGTAGTCTAGTGTATATCTCATCATAAGCTTTCAACTTTGCCTTTCTCACTACTTTTTTGACCTCCTTATTAACCAATCTATAACTCTTCAAGTTTTCCTCAGTTATATCCTTCTGCCACTTTTTAAAGCACAATTTTTTTGCCTTTACTACTTGAACCTCTTCTCTCCATCACCAAGTTTCCCTAGAGTTGGGTCCCTTTATTTTGACTCTCCAAGAACTTCCATTGAAATTCTCCTCATACAATTGTCCATCGAGTTCCACATAGTGTTAGCATCATTTTTCAAGTTCCAAGTACCTTCTTTATCCATTCTATTCTTAAATATTTCTAGTTTTTTCCCTTTTAGGTCCCACCATCTCATCTTACGATGCCCACTATCTTTCCTAACTTGGTATTGTCCTTTAAAACATAAATCTAGTACCAAAATCCTATATTGAGACGTTAGGCTCTCTCCATGATTCACCTTACAGTCATTGCATTTTAGACAGTTCACTTTTCTCACTAAAAAGAAATCTATTTGGCTCTTAATTGACCCACTCTTAAAGGTTATCAAATTCTCCTCCCTCTTCTTATACATATTATTGGCCACCATCAGGTCAGAAGTCAACGCAAAATTTAAAATACTCTCTCCAACTTCATTTCTATCACCAAAATCATATCCACCATGCACCCTCTCAAAGCCTAATTTATCTATTCCTACATGGCTGTTGAAATCTCCACCTATAACTAGGTTATCTCCTACAGGTATCTCCCATAAGATCTCATCCATTTGCTCTAAAAAATCCCTCTTAGTCTGATCATCTAATTCTACTTGGGGGCGTATGCACTAATAACTTTATGGAAATTTCTCACAAAAATTGAAATCCAAGTCTGATAGACTAAGTGTCTGATCACGAGCTCAAAAACACATCCAAGATACCAATTAATGCAAATTGGGCACAAAACCAGGCACTAACAATGGCCAAGCATCCCAAAGCAATATACCACCAAGCTGAAAATTGGTAGAAACTGAGTATATCGAACATCAAATAGACTTGACTGAATAACACAAATTGAGGCCAAAAGCTACATACTAAATATAGCACGGCAAACACCTTTTTGTGATGGACTTCAGCAACAAATGTGTAATTCTTCAAATGGTATAGTTGGCATCCAAAGAAGTAATGATATAAGGTTTTTTTAAAATGTTATTTTGTTTTGAATAATAACTACATCACAGGTCATCCAATGATTCCTCACTGCCATGAATCATTGCTCTGATATAGCAAGTTTGATTTATGGGAATGAAGAACAAGAAGGCAGAAAAGAGAGGAAAACAAAATACGGAAAAAAGAGGAGAGAGTCAAAAGATTAGGGTTCTTTCCTTCATCTACTTATAAATATTAACTTGGTTCAAAATACAAAAAACCCCTTACTTATCATAACACATGGCATAACAATTTCTATATATATATATATTTAAACTTTTGAATATTGAGCTTGGTGCACGTAAGTTTAACTTTTTAACTTCCACCACCTGCTAGATACCACTTAGCAACTCTGTACCAACCAACTGTTGATCATGTGAAATAATAAAGGTCTATTAGTAGCTCTGTGTTTAGAAAATGTTCAAATTTGTTTGCATATAGATAATATAATACCATTGTGATAAAACTTAACTGAGATTTTTAGGCTGTGTTTGGTTATGTTTTTGAAACGTAATTCCACGCCTTAGTTTGAGTGTTGTGTTTGGTTAGAATTTTCAAAAATTGATTCCACACCCACTTGTGAAAACATGTCTCATCCACCCAAATGTCCCCCTGGACTTCCGGCCGGTTGACCGGAACAGTGTTTGTTTGTTTGTTTTTTTTTTTTTTTGACACATGTTATTTTTATATTTTAAATAAAAAAAATATTTTCAGAATTTTTTTTTAAAATTTTTTTTATGAGCTTTGAATAGAATTTTGGGTTGTGTTTGTTTATGAGTTGTAAATTGTTGAATCAAATATCATATGTCACATCAAAAATTCCATTCTCAATTCAAAACTATTTTCAAAACTCATAACCAAACAAATTTTCCACACTCAAATCATAATTCCAAAACTCACAAACTCAAAATCAACTTTATTCTCAAATTATAATTTTAAAACTCTACCAAACACTATTTTAACTTCTCCATGGTGTACTAAATACTCATTCTCTTTCTGAGCTTGGAAAAGGATCTCAACTATTGTCTAGAACCAGTAGTTATTTTATTAGCCTCCTCAAAATGAAACATAAGTAGTGTATATCTTGTATTGGGTGTTCTACAATTACAGGGAATGGTGATCAGTCAATTCCAGGAGGAGATGGTACAAAAGGAAATGATTCTTCCTCAGAGAGCAACAAATCTAATAATGACACTGCCTCCCAGAATTCCCATCATAAAACCTTGGACTGGAGAGAATTTAGAGCAGCTCTCTATGAGAAGGAACAGGTACCATTAGTGTTATTATTATTATTATTATTATTTTAAATTTTTTTGGTAGATTTGTTTTTCCCAAAAATAAGCCTAGAATTATGAAGTTCCAGAGCTAATTCATAAAATATGATAGCCTTTGCATTTTTATTGGTATGCTGAAATTTGACCTGGTGTAAAGTTTTGAAGTTGATAGGAGGTTTTTCCATTGGCCGATGTAATACTGATTCTATTCTGCCGGCTCTCAAATGGTATTTTCTTGTAATTTATTGATCAGTACTATAACAGGTAACGCTGGTATAAAATTTTACAATGGGAATAATATTACAAAATACGCCACTATAGTTGGCATTTGCCGATGCTTTGGGTCAAACCCTCTAGCCTGTTTACGATCTCATTAAAGAACCGTTCGGTCTTTTTTAGAGATTTACAGTGTCTCAAAATTTAATTGCCTGATGTTGGAGAAAAGGCCAATTTGAAATAATAGAGCATCACTGTTGATGGTGTTTATGAAATTTAACATACTTGCTCTTTAAATAGTAAAATTTACTAATTTTTTCCAGGTTGAAACTGTGGGTGGTATTGGTTCTCACAACCAGGATGGGGCTCAGCTCAAGTCCAAACCTCTCGGTCCGAAGTGGGCCCACCCAATTTCATCACCTGAGAATGGCTGCGTTCTTGTTGCCACAGAAAAGCTTGATGGGGTCCGCACTTTTGAAAGAACGGTCGTTCTCCTTCTCAGATCCGGAACTAGGCACCCACAAGAGGGGCCATTCGGAGTTGTCATAAACCGTCCACTTCACAAAAGGATTAGACACATGAAGCCCACAAATCTCGATTTGCAAACTACATTCGCTGATTGTTCTTTGCATTTTGGTGGACCCCTTGAGGCAAGTATGTTCTTGTTGAAAACAGGGGGGGGAAAATCTCAACTTCCTGGTTTCGAAGAGGTGGTTCCTGGCCTGTGTTTTGGTGCTCGAAACAGTTTGGATGAAGCTGCTGGGTTGGTAAAGAAAGGAATGCTTAAGCCTCAAGATTTCAAATTCTTTGTTGGATATGCTGGGTGGCAGCTCGATCAGTTGAGAGAGGAGATTGAATCTGATTATTGGTACATAGCTGCATGTAGTGCGAATCTGATTTTTGGGGAGTCAACAAATTCTTCATCGGAGGGGTTGTGGGAAGAGATTTTGCAGCTAATGGGCGGTCACTACTCAGAACTGAGCCGGAAGCCGAAACAAGACATGTAACTGTTTCTGAGAATTAAGAAATTGACCTGGTAATCAATGCGAGGAATGTGACAAGGGTATTCATGTGAATCCAAATGTACATAATGGTGGCAGCAGAGGAGATTTGAAGTCGGGTAGTTCTTTGTTTTTACTTTCGTAGAAAACTTGGTAATTATGGTTATGTAATTACTTACTCTTTTTTCTCGTATTTATTTGAAGAAAGGCTATGCGGTTCTAATAAGACCTTTTTTTGTAAGGGTAATTATTTAGTAATCTCGGAGTATAGATACGTGGTATTTTATAGTATTATAATTGGTGGAGAAGGTGGGATATTGTATTGGGTAATTGGGGAATATGAAAGACATATTGAATGATAATTGGTTAGAGAGTACAGGCACGTAATACTCCGGAATTATTGAATAATTTTCTTTTTTGTTATGTCTAATTTGAGATGGACTTGCTCCCATGTGTTGAAATAATTACTTGGCTAATTGAAGAAATGATGAGTTTCTACACAGCTTTTGCTAACATCCTTCAATGAATGGGTATTAAGCCTGAACTCTGTTGCTTGTTGAAATGTCATCTTGCAACTCTTTTAACTTAACAGGTTTGTCATTGTGTTGTACTATAATTAAACTCTCCAAATGGATTCATCTAAGCCAACACTCTGTTCTGTTGCAATATAATTAAATTCTCGTAATGGATTCATCAAAGCCAAACTGTGTCAGTAACAATGATCTCCGGTAGGGCATTCTTATCCATAGTAGGAGACAATATACCTATCCTTTTCACTCATCCTTCTCAACAATTTCTTTGAAGGGTAGGCAATACGTGTTGAATTTATAACAAAATCCATATTAACAAGATGTGCCCAGAACAAGTCAGTGACAATCTGCATATCATTGTACCTATGCTACTCAAATGTATTCAAAATTGTTGCATCTGTGATCTCCCATGCTTAGCGCCTACAGGGTCGGATTTTACCCATGTATTGTAACCCTATTATTAGTTTCCATTAATTTTGATGATATTAAAAAAAAGGGCTTTGTTCAGTCTGTCCCATCGATTTTCTATCAAGATTCTTGCATTTTCCCAGATTTTTTTTTCAACTTGTCTACATTTCAATCATCTCCAAGTACTTCATCAATCTGAAAATTACTTCTGAACCCTAAGTAAACAAATCAAAGCCAATCTATCATAACAATTCAATGGCAACCATGTCCAAAGGACTTGAACTACTGACACAGCAAACAAGTATCAATATTCAAAAAAAAGGTGGCCATTAAGATGCCCATAAGAATAAGGGGAACATCAACCACAAACAAAAAAAAATTCTAGACAGCCAGGAAAAATAAAAAATAAAAAATAAAAAAAATCCATTGCATCCATCATAAATCATGTAGAACTATCACTATGCGGATTTTTTGAGAACTATCAAAATATTTTTTGGAGTAAATACCGAGGCAGATAAATAAATGACTAACAAATAAACAAACGGATTTTCATTGTATGCATGCATATCTGCAATGACTGACTGACTAGGAATGAGCAACCCTTCAGAGCTCTATATAATGCGGATTTCCTGCCCACAAAAGTGACCCCACCAGCTAATCAAAATCACATACAAAATTTTAAATATCGGCCGTTATGTTACAGAATTACGTTACAGAATTTTGGACCCCTTGATACTGTTATTTGCTAATATATCAGTTGATACTATATGATATTGACTTTTGTATAACCGCATCGCCGATACCGATATATATCCCAATATCATTATTCAAAACCATGACTCCTCCCATGATGGCAAATGAATATCTCGCAGCACCATCATTACATGTCATGCATGATCGTATTAAACCATCTCATCAACTGCTTCGTGCTCTCGGGCAAAAATGCAAGTTCCTTTTGCTAGTAAGAACCACCAAATCCAATGTAATTCCATTCCTAAAAAAGGCATCATAATATCAGCTCTACTACTGTCCATGATAATAGTAGTTTTTCTTGGGCCTCGTCTTATCAATGCGTGCTTTGCGGACTGCCTCTTGAATTTGTCTCTCATGCTCCTTAAGCATGTCTTCCATGTTTCCACCGGAAGGCACCAATGGTCCAGAGCAATGAATCCTACTTTTATTTGGTACATAATGCTGAATCACAATAAAAACAAAAGCGCAAAGTCTAATATAGTGAAAAAGTAGAACACAAAATGACGAAGAAAGAAACCTGTGGTACAAAAGAGAATTAATATCAAGACCAACAAATATGTCAATTTTTGTTACTAGCAGACTTGCATCTTTCTAGTATCGAAAACAAGGAGACAATATTACAATTCCACATTCTGAGCACTCTAATTTTTTTTTTTATAAATTTTTTTTTTCAAAAAGAAGCAGCACCAATTTCAGTTTCTTTCTTAAGGGAATATATATATATATATATATAACTAATGAATAAAGAAGAAAAAAATGTTGGAAATTCCTAATTTTAAAAAAGGCCACTAACCATTGTTAGTCCTACTAATGCCACTTCATGGGTAAATGGGCACATTTTCATATAATTTCTATTACCACAAAAATAAATATATATATATATATATATATATTTTTGAAATAGAGAATGTAACATGTTTTAGACAGAGAAAACAAAAATAATGTGAATATATATAATTCAAGCCATTAAGGCAAACGATTCAAGTTGATGTTCTAATTAATAAAGGAGAGTTGAAAGAAAATAGACAAATCATTTGAGATAAAAACATTTACCGTGGATTCTTTTCCAGACATCCTTTCACCCTTCTTCAAATAAGCATTGGACACAGCAAACTGAGGCTTGTGAGATGTCTGTCTCATCAGTTCTGACCCATTTACTGAGGAGCAGCCAATTGTCCTCACTGGACCAAAATGTCCTACGGCACTGGGGTGAACCATTGAGCTAGAATGGGTGAATCCACTCTTTCCGAGTCCTGTGGATGGGTCAATTGGGAAGCCCAATGCACCATCCTCTTGGGGATTGTATTTTACATTGATACTTTTAGGATTTGAATGTCCCTGTAGTCTCTAAGTTAGCCATAATTGAACTCACTGAAGAAAATTATGAAATAATAAAGGAACAAATAGATATTTCAAACAAATACCTGTGGTGAAGCTACTTTCTTACTGTCCCTTGGACCCCTTCTTACAGATTCAGTTCCACGTCTTTTGACAGCCTCGGCTCTTTTCCTGGGATAAAAAAGGGGAAAGATTTTGAATATATAACAACCTACGAAAATAACATAGCACCATTATGCAGGAACAGGAGCGAGTAAGTGATAAACTTTTCTGTCTACTTTTAGGATTGACAATGTTTTCTTCGAGGCTTCTACCCAAACTAATGTCTTCAAACCAAAGTAGTGGTCTAGGGTGCCAAACACTCAGCCTTTTCTTGATATCAAACAGAAGAGTAATTCCAAGTACTGACAGTGAAATCAAGCAGCACCAAACATCAACAGAGGTTTTTTAAGAAGGAATGGACGCACATACACAGGGATAGTAATCACACCAACACTAAGAGTTAGACAGTCCAAATTAAAACTGTTCAGAACATGAGAAAATAAAATTTAAAAAATGGTCAGGACTAAGGTAATGATTTATATAAAATAAAACAAAAAAACTAATGTATGCTTTGACCAAAATTATGGCTGTATGGCCCTATAGAGAGCAGAATGGCAAAATATGATTTACAATGACAAGAAAACGTCAAGACAAAGCTTTATTATGTATCCATTTATATATAAAATGAGTACCATATTTTTTTAACACATGGATTTGTTGGATACCTTGATATTCATTGCTGGACCCATTTCCTAATAGCTAAAACTCTTGGGCGATTGGTGACTTAACATGGTATCAGAGTTCAAATTGAGGAAGGCCTTGGTTTTAAGTCCCTCCATTTGCGTTTGTTTCCCTTTTGCATTTTTCTATATTTGTCTGTTTGCATCTCCAAGTGCAAGAAGGGTTTGCACATGAGGAAGGGTGTTGAACAACTTGATATACATTGTTGGCTCCATTTCCTAACAAATTAAGCTGTTGTGACAATTGGTGATTTAACAGGATTTGATTATTACATCCATCAATCATTATATAGGATGAGTAGTTTGAAAAACGAAAGGGAAGCCCTCAAATCAGTAGTAAATATATAAAACACTTTACTCAATCACACTGGTGTTGGTAAATATGGTACTGAATAGTGTGATGAATTGGCCATCTTGAACTCATAATTGCACAGAGATAATTTACTATCAATGATATTGACTTCAAATAAGGGGGCTCATCCTTCATACAAATTCAGGTGGGTGACTTAAGACATGCTGTTCGATGAAATTTTACAAATGCATTAGATTTACCTTCTTGCTTCCTCCTCTTGAAGCTTTGCATCAAACTCCTTGCTCGGAGGATATTTGGGTAAACTAGATGGATCGCAAGGGAAAGGCTTTGTCGTGAAGAACTGAAAAGGTAAATTCAAATAGATCTAATTACAGTTTTGCTACATGTAAGTATATAATATCCCAAGGATGTGTAATCAAATGTGCATCAAAATATTTTGAAACTTTAACCAGAGCAGCCACCTCAGGATTGAAGAACTACGTAGTGTTTGGGGAAAAAAATCAAATTCAAGAACCAATGTAAGCGGAAAAGTGGCAGACACAACAAATAGTGGGAAAAGAATATATATATATATATATATATAGAGAGAGAGAGAGAGAGAGAGAATTCGGCGTCAAACCATTGCGAATAGCTAAGGAATTAATTGCTTTGCCCATCGTACAAGTAAATGATTAAACCATTATTCAAATGTGAGCAATAATAAAGGAGTCAAAATCCTCTAGTCATTTTTTGTATGGTTGGGATTTTTTTTTAAGTGATTATCAATACTATTGTACCCTCAACTTTCGTAGAATTAAATCTCAGCCATTCAAAAAATCACTCTACGAAAAATCACTCTAGAGGATCTAGATTCATAATAACGGGCTTTATTGCAATTTATGCACTCAATGCAAACTGAGAGAAGATAAATCCTAGTTCTCTTAGGAAGTGTAGTATCAAAAATAAAGGCCACCATGTAAGTGAAAATTCTAACAAGAAGTTTTTTATTTTTTTATTTTTTTTCTAATTTTTTTATTTGGTAGTGTGTCAAAATTTGATACAAAAAGCTAAATTCCAATACCTCTAGAAAAGCATTCTAAAAATTACCTCACTTTTAAGTGCAGAAGCAGCAGTACCCCTCTGCTCTGGTTCGGTTGCGAGGAGGACATCAATAAGAGCCAAAGCTGAAGAAGGGAAATCCTTGAACGTCTCAGCAACGCGGCGTCTGTAAGGTCGCTGAGGTTTAAAACTAGTAGCGTGTGGCAATTTTGATTTCATCCAGTACTCCTCAGAAGGTGAACCACAAAGCTTGAATATTTTGTGCATCTGCTCAACCTAGGAATGTTTTTTTGGATTATCTCTGTTAGCAAGAAAAGTATTCAACACTGAAGACAGATGTAAAAACATTTACAAAATTATCAGACTAGTAAATGTTGAACAACTATGAATTAAATAATGTTTTGCTTCACTAGCATTCAGACACAACCAAAAGTGCTTAGAGAACAACCTAAATGATCATTGAGAATAGATTTGTAAACACCTCATAGAATATGTATAGAAACATATAAGTAACCATAGTTAGCCAAACCTATTAAACACAACCAATATAGGGTTGAAACAATTTGGAATTCGAGAATGATCTAGATAAATAAACATGAAATTATGGAAGCTAGTAGGAAGAGACAAAATTAGATGAGCACTTCAGGAACATATTTTATGGAAACAATAACAATTTAGGTAGGAAAAATCCATGTTTGTGCGCACACAAAAAAAAACAAAAACAAAAAAAAAAGACTGAAGAAAAACAAGGTTACCAATCTGTAATCATTCAGTCAAAATTTAGGAATCAATATCATTACCAGCAGAACAAGGGAATACATTGCAACCCACTAGAACTGTTTCGATTAAGGCATCAATCCAAATAGCAGAAAAAGATAGGACTGAATTAAAGAACCAGTAAAAGTAAAATTATAAAATCAAATTAAATTGCACAATCTTGATGAATGATATCAGCTACAACTCCAGATGTCTTCAAATTGAACATTCTCTATGGTTAAATACAATAAACATTACACCTTTGACAGAAATCTTGATATCCACCAAAACCTCCAAATGAATGAGGTTCTAAGCACTTGCCATTTGCCAACACAACATGACCTGGGTAACAGTATGTGAACCAACGACTTCAGAAGATTGAAAGATTGTCAAAATCTAAACAAGTCCAAAACTTTGATATGCACCAACACCCAATACCCATATCCAAAGCCATGTAATAAGGGATATAAGCCATAGAAAGGGTAAAAATTTGGAAAACTATACAAGTCAGAGTCAGCTATGCATGCAATTGTTCATACCATTCCATTCTTTTCACATCTTAGGCAGTGTTTGGTTCATTGGAATGCAAGCAGATTGGAATATTCCTTAGCCTCCTTATGGAATGACCATTCCCCTATAATGATGATGATGATTCCATTTACATGCATTTTTCATAACCTTTTTAGTGAACCAAACATGAGAATGGACGTTCTGATGGAATGATCATTCCGTTCTAGCTATTCCGATGAAACAAACATAGCGTTAGTGAATGATTCTATTCTAGCAAATGTACATGTCCTAGGAAGAAGACGATGGTGACAAGAAAGTTGTCAATATCAAAAGAGCAAAACAATAACCAAATAACACAAGGAAAATACCTCAGTTCTTCCAGGCATGATTGGCTTCCCTGCAAACAATTCTGCAAGGATACAACCAGCACTCCAGAGATCAATGGTGACTCCATACTCTGTTGCACCAAGCAAAAGCTCAGGAGCCCTATACCATAGAGTTACAACACGGCTGGTTAATGGCTGATTTTGATCAGGCTGGAATAAGGTTGCCAGACCAAAGTCTCCAACCTTGAGAACTCCATTATTGTCAATTAGCAGATTTGAGCCCTTAATGTCTCGATGCAAAATCCCACGACTATGGCAGTGTTCAAGTCCACAAAATAGTTGTTGGATATAACATTTAATCTGCAAGCCCAGAACAGAAAATCCCAAAACAGGAGTATAAAAGAAATGCAGGCTAGGTAAAGCAAAATCTATTCAAATACATGACATATAAGAAATGGATCACGTAAGACTATCTCCAATGGTTACTCAAACCTTAAAAATGAGTTCTTTTCCTGCTCCAATGGTTGCATAAAATAGGTAACAAATTGAGAATTTCACTTTTCTTTCATCAAACTAAGGAGAAATGTGCCTTTCATCAAATTATTGTTCATTGCCATCGCCGGATGTGTCCTAGGATGTCCTCCCGGATGACCACCCCAAGGCAAAAATTTGTGAAAAAATTGCAATGGCCGAAATTTGTGAAAAAATTGCAATGGCCGGTCGACTGCCCAGTCGTCTACCCGGTCGACCACCTCAAGGCCAAAAAAAAAAAATTTACATTGGCCGGTAGATTAGCCAAACATCCGCCCGGTCGACCGGTATTCTGATAAAGCTCCAAAATCTTCTGTTGGAGCATTTGATATCAAAGGAAGCTTTTACTCAAATTTTTACTCAAATTTGATGAGAAAATTGATGCACCGTTCTAAAGTATCAGATCTATGCCTATCTTTATCTCAATGGCTATGAGACATCTGTCACGGTCAAACCAAATTTCATATTATTGTGGCATTGCCTTAAGTGATTGGATTCATTATCTAATTGAATTCATCACATGAGAACTAGACAATATCCTTGTCCATCGTAAGAAATACCCCAACCAAATATAATCCAATCCAATTATCAGTTATATCTTTTTTATTCTTCTCTATTTTCAATTTCAATTGGCTACATTACATTCTTATTTTCATAACAAAGTCTCAGAAATTCACATGCTTTTTAACTTAAGTCCATCACTATGCCTTCACAATGAAAGCTTAAAAATTTATGGAATGTATGTGATTCATGTTAAAATTTAGGATCGCCATTGCATTACAATTTGGTTTCATAGTCTTAGTGACAAACATCTCATAATCAAAAAAGATGAGAGCAGATACCTGTGGTTCAGTGAAGTTGATTTTAGAGGATGCTGAAAGCCCAGCAAGATCGTGCTCCATATATTCAAATACAAGGTACAAGCTGCCCAACATCCTCGCAGTGGCTAGACCCTCGAGCTTCATTACATTTGGGTGGTCCAGTTTACGCAAGATATGTATTTCCCTTGCCATAAAACGAACACTTTCTGGATCCATATTTACAAACCGCACTTTCTTCATCGCCACAATTTTCCCATTTTTTAAGTCACGCGCCTTATATACACTACTATAAGTTCCCTGTCCAATCTGCATAAAAATCAAATTGTTTGAAATTCAATTATCCTCTCCTCTATTAGGTCACAAACATGCTATCAATGGAGAAACTAAAGGCTAGTTAGACCTCACTTTCCTACAAAGATATACATGCTAATGAAGTGCTTACAATACAAACAACTAAGTGGCCCATTTGGGGGCCCAGGTGGGTAAAGGGGGGAGGACGGTGGCTTACCAGTTCAGCCCACAGGGGGGTGGCTTCTCAAGCCTCAAAGGGGGTGGTGATTTGGGCCTTTTTGAGCAGCCCAATAGTCTTGTTAATACGGATGTGGGTCGGACTGAGGCTGGGTTGGGTTGCAAGGCTTCATGCAATCTACATCTAAGTGAGTCGGGTCGGGTGGCTTCGTTTGGGGCAGGGGTTCATCGGCGAGGTTCTGTGTCGCCGTCCGGACTGGAGTTGGTAGTCCACCGTGCTACATCTGCTGAGGCACAAGGATCGCGACTGGTAGAGGTGTCGGAGTGTGGCACTTCCAGGTGGCGGCTTCAGAGTTGGATGAGCGACAGTCCCAGCTGGAGCTAGAGCTGCCTCGCGATGCGCCATCTGCGGAGGAACAAGGGTCGCGACTGTTAGTGGCGTTGGAAAGAGATACTTCTCACTCGACAGCCTCAGAGTCGGTTGAGCGACAGTCCCAGCTGGAGCTAGAGATGCCTCGCGGTGCGCCATCGGTGGGGGAACAAGGGTTGCGACTGCTTGTGGAGTCGGCCTCAAGTCGGTTGAGCGACAGTCCCAGGTGGTGTTAGAGACGTCTCGCGATGCATCTTGGGCTGACCGAGGAGGGAAGGGGCACGAGTGTGTGGGATAGTCACAGGTCTTAGAGTTGCAACCCTTAGCAGTGCTAGACAGTGAATTGGTCACTTGTTTCAAACAAAAACAGAGTTCTAAGGATATTGGGGGATTATCGGGGGAGGAAATTCCTTTTGCAGAGGCTGTGTCCCAGTGGGTATTGGATCGGATTAGTGAAGTTAGTCGTTGTTTGGGCTTGTCCTTTGAAGGATACGAAGATGAGGCAATGCGACTTTTTGCGGCGGTGGAGGCTTCATGGAGGCAAGAGACTCCCAGTCCAAGGGTGTCTCGCTCATTGGTGACCCCTTCTAAAGGAATTCGGGAGCTCAAGAATTTGGAATGTTCTGTGAATTATGATCATGGTGTGAGGAATGTAGGACGGGGTGAAAGGAGAGATCGGAGGGGCCCATTGTTGTTGAAATGAAGTTGAAAATTGTATCGTGGAATGTGCAGGGGTTGAATGATAGGGATAAAAAGGTGGCGGTGAAGGCGGTTTTGCGGAGTGCCAACCCGGACATTGTATGCTTACAAGAGACGAAGATGGAAGAGGTGGGAGTGGAGCTGATTCGCGAGGTGTGGGGGGGGAGGATTGTGGAGTGGACCTTTTTGCCCTCGTTAGGCACGGCAGGTGGGGTTCTTCTCTGTTGGGATAAGAGGGTAGTGGTGAGGGAGGAGGAGGAGATAGGAGGTTTTTCTGTCTCTTGTTTGTTCCGTTGTGTGGACGATAATTTTCGATGGGGTTTTACTGGGGTATATGGGCCTGTGCAGGATTCCAAGTGGGATTTGTTTTTGGAGGAGATGGAGAACATAGCCTTTCGCTGGGATGTCCCCTGGTGTGTAGGGGGTGATTTTAATGTTGTCCGTTGGCCTTCGGAGAAGGCGGGAAATGCCAGGAGTTCGGGGGCAATGCGGGCTTTTTGTTCTTTCATTGATGATTTACAGTTGGTTGATTTACCTATCCAAGGGGGCAGCTTCACATGGTCAAATGGTCAGAGTTTGTCTCGAATTGATCGGTTCTTGGTCACTGTGGGCTAGGAGGAGCACTTTTCTGAGGTGGTTCAGCTTCGTTTACCTCGACCTGTGTCTGATCATTAGCCAATTTTATTGGATAGTGGGGGGATCCGACGTGGTCCTATGCCATTTTGTTCTAAGAATATGTGGTTGCAACATAAGGGTTTTCTAGACCTGGTTCGTGGTTGGTGGAATAGCTACGAGGTTCGTCGTTCCCCTAGTTGTGTGTTGGCTCAAAAATTGAAGATGTTGAAAACGGCCTTAAAAACTTGGAATAAGGAGGTGTTTGGTCAGCTAGAGGGCCAAAAAGCTGCAGTGGTGTCTTTACTTCAATCCTTGGATGAGCTGGAGGTGCAAGATGAGCTGCCTACTGAGCCCGGTATTCATAAGGAGGCGGCTAGACAGGATTTTGTTCGTATATCCCGTATGGAGGAGGCTTGTTTTCGTCAAAAGTCTAGATGTTTGTGGTTAAAGGATGGGATCGAAATACACAATTCTTTCACCGTATGGCTAATGCTCATCGAAGGGTTAATCAGATTAGTAGGTTATGGGTGGATGGTCGGGAGCGGCACACCGATAGAGAGATTAGGGAAGGGGTAGTGGGTTTCTATCAACATTTATTCCGGCCTCAAGAGGGGGTTTGGCGGCCGGGCTTGGAAGGTGTTCAGTTTGCTACAATTCTAGGAGAGGATCGAGAGAGGTTGGAGTGAGCTTTTAAAGGGGAGGAGGTGTTTGGAGCTTTGCGGGCCCCAGATCCGAATGGTTTCACTATGGCTTTCTTCCAGCATTGTTGGAGCGTGGTTAAGGGTGATATCATGGCAACTATGGAGGATTTCCTGGTGTCCGGGCATTTTGAGAAAAGTTTCAATGCAACCTTTTTGGCTTTGATTCCGAAGAAATGAGGGGTTGACGATATTCGGGACTTTAGGCCTATTAGTTTGTTGGGGAGTGTGTATAAGTTATTGGCTAAAGTGTTGGCAAATCGTTTATGAGGAGTTTTATCGACTGTGGTGTCAGAGTCTCAGAATGCGTTTGTTGGGGGGAGGCAGATTTTCGATGCAGTTCTGGTTGCTAATGAGTGTGGATTCTCGAATTCGCCAGGGGCGCCCTAGTTTGATTTGCAAATTGAATATTGAGAAGGCGTATGATAATGTTAACTGGGAGTTCCTCTTGTATGTATTGGATCGTATGGGCTTCGGGGCGACTTGGTGTCAGTGGATCAAGTTCTGCATCTCGACTATGCGGATGTCGGTGTTGATTAATGGGACTCCGGCGGGTTTCTTTCAGACACATCGAGGCCTTCAGCAGGGGGATCCTTTGTCCCCCCAGCTATTTATTTTAGTGATGGAGGCATTGAGTAGATTGTTGGATAAAGCTGTGCGTGAAGGCTTCTTGGAAGGTTTTGTTGTGGATTCACTGGCGGGGGTTCCTTTGGGGGTTTTGCATTTGTTATATGCTGATGATGCCTTGATCTTCTGTGGTGCAGAAGCTGCGCAGGTTGGTTATTTGCGATGTGTTTTGCTTTGTTTTGAGGTGGTTTCGGGCCTTCGTGTTAACTTGCGGAAGTCAGAGCTCATTCCAGTGGGGGCAGTTGCTAGGTTACCTGTTATGGCTGCAGTTTTGGGGTGTAAGGTCTCGGTTTTGCCAGTGTCCTATTTGGGTTTGCCTTTAGGGGCTTCTTTTAAGGCAAAGCGGGTGTGGGATGGAGTAGTGGAACGGGTCCAACGTCGTTTGGCAGGTTGGAAGTGCCAATATTTTTCGAAAGGCGGCCGTTTGACTTTGCTTAAGAATGTGTTGAGTAGTATCCCCACTTATTTCATATCGGTCCATGTTATTCCAGTGTCAGTGGCACATCGGTTAGAAAAGCTTCAGAGGGATTTCTTGTGGGGGACTGGTGGTGATGATTTTAAGTATCATTTGGTTGATTGGGGTCAGGTTTGTCAACCCAAGCGAGTTGGAGGGCTGGAGGTACGTCGGTTGGTGACTTTTAACCGAGCTTTGTTAGGGAAGTGGCTCTGGCATTTTGCTTTGGAGCCTTTCAGATTGTGGCGACAGGTAATGGCGTCTAAATATGGACTGGGCAGAGGGGGTTGGGTTTCTAGGTCTGTGACCTGTGCTTATGGGTGTGGGTTATGGAAAGGAATTTGGTTGGGAAGGGTAGAGTTTTGGAAGTGGATAGGGTTTAAGGTGGGGGAGGGGAGTAGGGTGCGGTTTTGGAAAGACTTGTGGTGTGGCGAGTTGGTGTTGGAGACCCGTTTCCCTTTGATTTTTAATATTGCATTAGATCTAGATGCATTGGTGGCTTCCTATTTGGATGGCGGGGGTGTGGTAGTTTGAGATATTAAGTTACGGCGACAGGTTCATGATTGGGAAGTCGCTCAGTTGGTGGAGTTGTGGGGTTTTTTATATGGTCTGGGAACGGTCGGGGTGGGCCCCGATGTATTGGTATGGACTAGGTTGGGAGCTAAGGGACGGTTCACAGTAGCCTCATTTTATCAGGGGTTGATGGGTGATGCTGGTTGGGTCTTCCCTTGGAAAAGTGTTTGGGTTTCGGGGGTTTCGACTAAAGTTGCCTTTTTCATGTGGACGGTAGCATTAGGACGGAATCTTACCTTGGATAATTTGATGCGGCGGGGGCACATCCTTGTGAATTGGTGTTGTATGTGTTGCGAGGATGCGGAGTCCGTGAATCATTTGTTTCTTCATTGCTCGGTGGCTTCGCGCTTGTGGGGCTTCGTTTGTTCACTTTTTGGACTTGCTTGGGTTCAGCCACAAGGGGTGTTTGATTTTCTTTGGGCTTAGCGGGGCGTTCGTCTTGGCCGGCGGCGGCGCCGAGCTTGGTTATTGGCTCCGTTCTATTTGATGTGGTTGCTTTGGTTGGAAAGGAATTGACGGACCTTCTAAGCGGTTTCTAATAGTGTTTCTTGGTTACAAAGTCGTCTCTTTCTAGTTTTGTATAGTTGGTTGGAAGGGAGGGCAGATCCGGATTTATTTGTGTTTTTAGATTTTCTAGATGAGGTGATTGGTTAGTTCTTGTTTTCTTGGTTCCCTTTCTGGGTGGTTTTTCTTGTATTGGTTGCATCGTCTTGATGCTTTTTAATAATATTTGCTTATTTATAAAAAAAAAAAAAAAAAAAAAATACAAACAACTAACATAATTTCTATAAATTAATCAATAAGAAATAAAAACTGACTTTTTTTAACCTCTCGAATGAATCTGCACTTCGAGGAACCCACCCTTGGATGGCCTCTCCAGCAACTGAAGTTAGCCACGATGGCCATCCCGCAACAATCTGTTCTCCTTCGGTAGCACGTGGCATGCTAATTATCCGAGACATTGTTGTTGCTTGTCCTCCATTGACTGCAACTCCATCCATTGTAGCTCGCCTCTGATGGTTACCGCTTGTTGGCCTTTCAACAATTCTATTTTTCTTCTTGTCTTCATCGTTTTTACCAGGTACGGAGCCCATACTGGGTTGTAAAACTGGCTTAGATATTGTGTGACCAACAGACTCAGCATAACAACCATTACCCACTACAATCTTCTCTCTCTTTGAGGGAGCAAACACTTGTACCGAAGGTTTGTTTAGCTCTTTCTCTTTCTCCTTCTCATTCTCATTCTCATTTTCAACTTCATTTGATCCTTTAGAGCAAATGCAGCCCATCCTTACCAATGTAAGTTCTCCGAAATCACACAATCACCCTTTGCAATCCCTTTTCCAATACTTAAAGATGCCCAAATTCATGATATTTAAATCTTGCCACTCTTCTCCAATTCAAACCAGTTATCAACATAACTACATTAATCTCCAATCAACTCTAAATCCTCACAGGATTCAATGGCATTAGTTTTATGAACAAAATATAAACCAGAATCTTCTGACAATGCAAGCCCAAAACTTCAATGAATGGTCACAAACTCCGATTCCTCTCAAAAACCCAAAACTTCAAAAGACAACAGAAGATCTTTTGAGAGGAAGAGGGGGAGAGAGAAAGAGGCCCAAAATGCAAGAATTCAAAATCTTTTGTTACAATCAAGAACAGGGGAAAATTGGAATTCTCTTTAAAAACTAACAATCAATTTACAAGAAAGGAAGTGTCAAATAGCACAATGGCATAACAAACTACGAACAAGATGAAATTTGAAGAAAAATAAAACCAAAAAAAAAAAAGAAAAAAAAGAATTATATCAAAACCCAGACCAGAAATCCAGCATTGATATGTGGATATGTGCAGGAGTTCTGGTCGAGGATTCTGGGTTCCAAAAAAACAAAAAAAAAAAAGATTTGTGGGGGTATTATAACTGGGTGTTATTCACAGAAAACCAAAAAAACAAAAAAATGAAGAATTTTAAATTCAGAAAAAAAAAGAAGTAAGAAATAAATCAGAAATTAAATGAAATAGACGAAAAAAAAAAGAGAAAAGAGTAGGTTAGGGGAAAAATCGAGGGTTTTGAAGATTGTTCATTGATTTGGGAGAGAGAGAGAGAGAGAGAGAGAGAGAGAGAGAGAGAGAGAATTGCGGGTGAGTTGGGGAAATCCTAGAAATGCGCAAGGCCGAGGATTTTGAGGCAATGTATTTTTCAGTTGGTCGCAATCGTCAAGTGCTTGAAATCTTTTTCTTTTTAAGTACAGCTCCAATAGGGCTGCTTGACCGAGCTCTCTTCTCTCCCTCTCTCTTTCCAATATCATCATCATCATCATCATCATCACGTAGTAAGATCAGATAAACTAGCATCGTGCTAGAAAGATTGGCGAGAGAGACGAAGATGAAGGTGCAAAACGAGTACTGTGGAAGTAGTCGTTACCACTAGGAAGGGAGCGAGACAGAGGCCGACGTGAGTTGCAGTACGAGGTGGGCCCCTACTTCTATATTGCCTTTGTTATCAATTACTTTATTAAACATAGAAAATGTTAGGGTTAAATTTGAAAAAACAAAAAAGAAAAAAAAAATTACACTATTAAATTTTATTTTATTTTTTAATTATAAATCACTTACACTTTGTCTTTTTAAATTTTAAAATTTAATAGTAAATTCTAAACTATTTTAAATTATTTTTTATTACATTAAATTTATTTTATTATGATTTTATTAGAGACTAGAATCAGGTTATAGATAGTAGGTATTTGGGATAAACTAAAAAATTACATACACTTATTTGAGTCATATCAATTAACATCTCATTTTTATTTTTCTAATCACTTTCTCTATTTTTTTTACATATATTTTTTTTATTATAAAAAATCAAAAAGTACACTTATTTAAAATATCTCAAACCACCTCTAAGTATATGACACACTTATCGAATACTAGATAAGAATATTATTGGCATAAAAATTTAATAAATGTGTCATGTATCTGACACATGACTTGATTTTGTGTAAATTGTTAATAGAATCCTAATGGAAGTGGTTAATTATAATAAAAAATATTTTAAGGTGGTGAAATATTTAGTTTTAAAATTTAAGGGGGGCAAAATGTAAATGAATCATAATTTAAACAAATTTATTATAATTTACCTAAAAAAATATAATAAATTTTATAATTACATCATGATTAATTTGAATTTTTAAAATTTTAATTTACATAACGTAGGAATACAGTTAACACAAGGCATATGGTGTGATGAGAAGTTCATTCCAAAGTCATAGTTTAATACTAATAAATACTAATCAACAAATAACAATGCTGTGCTATTCAGCTGAAAGAAAGGCTTCACTATGGGAAATTTTATTTTCACATCTCCTTTAATCTCTCGATGCATCATATTTTAATTCACAAAGTTATGAATTTAATTATATATTCACTACCACTGTGTTTGGTTGGAGGATTTAGAGAGAGATTTGGAAAAGAAAATGGAAAAGGCATGTGAAACTAGGTAAAATATAAGTATGTTTTATTCACATTTTACCTACCTTTTTCATTTCTCTTTTCAAATCCCTCAACCAAACACAGCATAAATGTTTCAACTATTATTTTAACTCATAATATGTATACACACTGCTCAAATAGATTTTTTCACCCACTACACCTTCAAACCCCTGAATCATTCACTTTGTACAACATTCGTTAAGTACCATCTCTAGTGATCTCAGACATCTTTTGGCAATTTAGCTCTTTCCACCAAAACATGACTCCATTAAATACCTACATTGAGCTCCACTGCATTTTGAAGGGTAAGGAATGTGTATCTCCATCTCATTTTTTCATTTTATAGTTATTGGAATAAATTAGCATTAACCCATGCAATGCACATATTATCTTTTTAAAAAATATATTTGGTGGTACAATGTGTATTATAAAAAAATAATTTTAATTTTAATTTTAATGATTTTAATTATTTATTTTGATAATGTTGGCACTATCATTCTATAAAATTGTTACTTGAATACTTATATATATTAATTTTAGTTCTATCGTATTATAAAAGTGTCATTATCCTATAATAATTTTGTATGATGTATATTAAATTGTAAAATAATAAAATAAATACTCATTTTGATATTAAAAATAATAGTTAAATTAAAAGAAGAATTAGTACCAAAAAATTAAAAGTAATTCTAATTATTTCATTTTCTTTTATATTTATTTGAAAAATAAAAATATGTAGAAATATAAATTATATAAAATTCATTAAAAAAATTAATATAAATATGTTATAGTTGGATTATCATATAATAATTATATATATATATATATTAAATTACAAATTGTAAAATAACCACTTTTAATTAAGTTAAAATATCAATTATATAAAAAGAAATTCAACAATGACTAACCAAGAAAGAATCACATAATAATATCTAAACCCAAAAAGAAAAAATAATGAAAACATCTAAACGATAGATACATCTCAGTTTGTGAAATGATTAATCATCTGTAATATGATATTAAAACATAAAAAAACTTATTGTTCAACAATTAAAAAAGTAACTCAAGCAGTAAATTCAAACTTTATAAGTTTTCTGAGAGTATTATTGTTGTGCAAATTTTTCCTTATGTGAGTTGTGATTATATAAAATAATATAAGAAATGAAGTATAATTTCATATATAGAATTACTATAAAATTTAAACGACAAATTCATAATATAGAATTGATATTGATTATAGAATAATACACAGAAAATTTTTTTAAAAAAATCTGAATAGCCTTGAAAAAATTAAGAAGAAAAATGTGAGACGTAAAATTGGTCTTGGGTTTGTGGATTATCTCAATTTATTATGAAAAATATATGAAAAATAAATATTTGTCAAATAGAGTCCATATAAAATAGGTAAAATTAGTATAATTTAAATTATGTTTAAGTTTGTATAGAACTCTATATATAATTAAGAAAATACATACTGACGTAACTCTCTTAGAAAAAAGTAAACCTTTATAATATGTCACCTAAGCATGAAAAAAACATACTTTTAATAATATATATATATGTAAAAATAAGTTATAAATTTATCATTTTCGATAATAGTTCAATATTGGTTGGCGATGAGACAAAAATAATCCATTTGGTACTAGTTTTCTTAATCAAATGGGTTTATTTGGTTTTGTACTTCCGGAATTTTTATATTCGTTCGATTTTGTACTTTCAAATAAATTTCGACAATTAAAAACCGAATTAATTTATATTTTTCATAAGTTAATTTCAAAAATTATGAAATTATCTCAGCAGTTGATTTCCGAACATAATGAAAATTTTCAGCACTAGGTTGTCAAATGAGAATCGCAAACAGGAAAATAATAATAATAATTTTTTCACATAAAACTCACATTTTCATCGTTGTAATAGTTGTAATGGAGGACAATAGAGTGTAGAAATGGAAGAAGGAAGAAACAATGGAAGAACAATATAGGTTTTAATTTTTTGTTTTTCCAAAAGATGTGCATTGAATTATTGCTTTCAAAAAATATGTATAGAAAAAACTTAGTTTTAATATTTAGCGTGTATAGTGTTGTCCATTATGATCATTTTATTTTAAGATAAAATTGTAATAAAAATTTCATTAAGTTATCTGAAAATAGAATTTCCCCTCAACTATCAATCCATCCATCTCCTTAAATAACATTGGCCAAGAGGTGACTATGAATATGAATATGTTGGGGTTGAAATTATAACCCAACCCAACCCAAAAAAGGGAATATGTATATTATATATTTTAAAATGTTAAAAATAAAATAATAATAATAATAATAATAATAATAATAATAATAATAATAATAATAATAATAATAATAATAATAAGTGCAGCATTCCATTCGTCAGAAGAAGAAGAAGAAGAAGAAGAGCAATGTTATGATCAACATGCAGAAGGGTCCAAAGAAGTGCAACATTCGTCACAAGATGAGAGCCTCTTCTGCAGTCCAACACGTGTACACAGCTGCCTCTGCATGGAGTGACTCTGCTGTTCATCTTCTAGCACTAAATGTCAAACCCCCTCCTTTCCTCCGCCATATCTATGATTTAATTATTCTTTCTTCTTCTTCTTCTTCAATTCTTATCTCGAAACAACTCCAAACCCAAACCCTGTTTCTCTCTGTCTGTGTCTCTCTCAACTTGAAGAATTTGCAGATTAAGAATGGATTTGATAAACTCAGTGATGAATTTGGTGGTACCACCAGCAAGCTGGGTGATGTTAGCAGTTGCATGGCCAGCCTTGACTTTCATCAACGCTTGTGAGTGGGCTTACAACACCTTCTTCCCTGAAGATATGGAAGATAAAGTCGTTATCATCACTGGTGCTGCTTCTGCCATTGGCGAGGTCTTTCTCTTTTCTCTTTTCTTTTCTTTTCTTTTCTTTTCTTTAATTAACCTCTTTTTCTTTTTCTTTTTCTTCTCTCTATTGTTATGTTTACTTTTATTTATTTATTTTATATAAAATTTCAATATATAGACTACCTTAAGTAGTAGTGGAAGGGATCATTCCCATCTCAATTTTAATGAGGGTCGGTCGGAGTTTTCAGTTTTAGATTACAGTTAGAATTCAATTGCGAACAAATTGATTGCCCAAATAGGATTTTCGATTCCAGATATGACTCTGAAAAAAAGTTCAAGCCTAGTTGTTGGAAGTGGCTATCTTTCAGTACCTGTTTCCATGGCATAATAAATAATAATAATAATAATTATTATTATTATTATTATTTTGTCAATAGAATTTTTACAAATATGAGGATTATTACATTAATTGAACAACTAATCATATAAGAAGTTCTAATAAGACAAACCGACCAATCATCATTACAAAAAAGGGCTCAGGAAGAAATAACAGCTAAACAAGTAAATAATCAATCATTACCTTTGACAAGTTGGAGAAGCTCGAGTCGTACAAGACTGACCAACTGAGCCATTAGCTGGCACGAAAAATAAGAAAAATTCTGAAATGTTAAAAATAGTGAATTATGTGCTCAATCATCTTACCCAGAGAGAGAGAGAGAGAGAGAGAGAGAGAGAGAGAGAGAGAGAGAGAGAGAGATTCTAAATTAAAAAGAAAAAGGGATTAAAAAAGAGCTTCCTAGTTAATTAAGTGCTTCATCATCTTACCATTACTTATTTTCATTGCCTGGTATGGATCAAGATCTGAGGGTTTGTCTCCAACATTCAACCTCAAATTCTGGCAGAAAGTAGCTACCATTACACTGCTTCATATAGATACATAGATAGATACATGGAATGATTTAAATTATTTTAACTACTATGAACCAATAAATTCAAATTGAATGAACAGTCACTTTGTCAGTAACCAAGGCAGAACAGTTGAGTGACTCAAGTGCCATCTTCCCTCATATTGAAAGTTGAGGGTTTATTGGGCTAATGAGCCACCCTAATACAACTTCAATGGATTTAACTAGTCTAACAAGAATGGAAATGACTTATAAGAAACTTCACACCCATAACAATCACAGCAACAGCACTTGCACATCTTAGGTGACCAGAATCATAACCTAATCGCTGAGAATGCAGCACAAATAATGATTCAAAATTGTTATGCACACTCATGTACCTTCACTCATGTTAGCATCACTCGATCACCTGCAAATTGCATGCAATTTTATAATGATTATGTTATAAAATCCCCCCCCCCCCCCCCCCCTCCCTTTTGTTTGTGTAATATCAGCAAATTGCATATGAATATGCGAAGAAGAGAACCAATCTTGTATTGGTAGCTCGGAGAGAGCATAGGCTGAGAGGGATCGGAGAGAATGCAAGACAGATGGGTGCGAAGCATGTCATGATAATGGCTGCGGATGTTGTCAAGGAAGATGAATGTAGGAGATTTGTCAACGAGACCATCAACTTCTACGGCCGTCGTAAGTCTCAGTGCTGGCCCTATTTAGTTTATTGTGTTTTTAATTACAATGCTTTATTATTAATACACATCCAAGATATTAAACCCAAAAAAAATTTTACTTGCTTGCAAGTGTGCTTGAAATTGTTTATGATCAGTCATATGGGACAGAGGGCAATTGCAACAAATCTTTCCTCTGCATTTTAGTTAATGAAATAAGATCCCAGAGATATCTAGCAATAGATTTCACATTATTTATTTCCTAACAATAAAACACATACACACAAAAACACAACCATGCACACAAAAAACATAGAAGGGAAAAAGAAAAAAGAAAGAAAAGGAAACTCACAATTCAGCAGGGCAGTTTGAGCTTTTCTGACCCAATATTTTCTCCAACCAAGTGAACCAAATAAATATATTTCATATCTTTTCCGTTTTCTTTATTTGTTATTGTTACTATTACATATTGCATATTTACTTTAAATTCTGCAGTGGATCATCTGGTAAATACGGCAAGTTTAGGACATATGTTCTACTTCGAGGAAGCTCCGGACTCATCTGTGTTTCCCATTTTGATGGTAACTATTGATATTAGCATATTAAATTTCACGAACTCTAAGCAATTTCCTAGAGTTGCCTTCATTGTTCCAATTTAGTTGCTTTTGAAGCATTTGTTAATCATTAAAAAGTTCAGATTATGTGCACCTTTATGTTAATTGGTTACTAAGAGGCTTTGAATTTATTTTATTTTATTTTTTTTCAAAATTTCAGGACATAAACTTTTGGGGAAATGTTTATCCTACGTATGTTGCTCTGCCTTACCTACAACAATACCATGGCCGAATTGTAGTTAATGCTTCAGTGGAGAACTGGCTACCCTTGCCAAGAATGAGCTTGTTTTCTGTGAGTAAATGCAAATGATATAATACGCTATGATTGAACACCCCTGCAGAATTGAATTCAAAATATTCTTAAATATTTAAAATAATAAAGGAAATTTGAGTAAGTTGATTTTGCTTTCATTTTCATAAGGAAACAGAAAGTAACATATCACATATGAACAAAAAAAAAAAATTGATGCATATCAAAGTGTCTTCATTTAAAACTTCCCCATACAGGCATTCCTAATTAGAATGAGAGAATTTGCCACAACACTAGGTTTGATCTTGTCTCTTGCATTTTACATTTTTCACATTTCTTTGAGGCTACAACAGAACTATGGTATGCTGTTGAACGCCAATAAGGACATGCCATGTGGAACCATTATTAATTGATTATGAAGGGTACATGCAATATTATGTAGTGGATGCTTCTTGGGTTCTGTTGGTTTAGTTTTTGCTAGTTAGTTCAACCTTTTTCCTAATTCATCACAACTAATTTTAATTAAGCCTTTAACAATTTGTGTACACGAAAGTTATTTTCAATGGGTCAATTCTCTTACTCAAGTGCAAGGTTGAGTGAGTTTTAATACCTCACAATTTGATCTTTACGTCAAATCTTTGTCTAGTGGATTTGTTTGTTTAATTTTTGGTTCTACCACTTGAATCTTTAAAGTTCAATTCTATAGATGATGTGCTGCTTTGATAAATATTGAGTAAAAAGCTCTATGCATACACATTTCACACTTCTTACTCAATTAAAACATATATTCACTCAACATGTGTACAATAAAACAATCACCGACATTCATGTACATTCAAGTTCTATTTTTACTCACTCAAAACTTAATACATGAATTTGCATATTCTTGAATTAGACACTGTTAAAATCCACATACTCTCCACCTACTTCACCCACTTAAACCTACTCCACTAAACCTAACCCACTACTTCACCCACTCTCCACCTACTTCACCCACTTAAACCTACTCCACTAAACCTAACCCACTACACCACTACCACCTCACCTACTCCACTAAACCTAACTCACTACACCACTACCACCTCCACTTCACCTACTCCTTACCTACTACACACTCACCCTCTTCTATATATAGGAATCATGAATCATTGTAATAGATATCAATATAAATCAATCAATAATACATACAATTTATTCTCTCTCTATTTCTCTTTATACATTAAATTCTACATGGTATCAGAGCAAGGTTAAGACCTTTGTATTTCTCGCTTCACCGGCGGGCGGCAACCTCGCCTTGGCCGCCCGCCGGACCTCAACCTATTCCGCTTATTTTCTACACATACCTTGACTTCTTCAACATTTTCTTACACCCCTCCTCCGCTATGTCGGCGGCGGCACCCGCATCATCGTCTAGCCTCTATCGCCGTTCACCTCGCCTCTCACATATCCGTGGTTGTACTCTTACTCGTCGTCGTCGTTGGCGTTTCTGGTGCTGTTTTTCTGCTCGTCACTGTTGTTTTTTTCCCGATTTGCTCTCTCTCTTAGCCATGGATTTGGGTGTGGGGTGTAGAGCTGTGGCTCTGTTGTTGGTAGCCATGTTTGCTGGCTTGAAGGTTTCAATGACAGCAGTGTACAAGGTTGGGAACTCCGCTGGTTGAACCATCATTGGGAATATTGATTACAAGGTCTGGGCTGCTTCCAAGACGTTTCATGTTGGAGATGTCATCATTTTCGAATACAATTTTCAATGTCACGTGTTGCAAGTGCCCCACAAAGAATACCAAGCCTGCAGAAGTGTAAGACAGTAACATGCATCTTCACATACAGCTTGGGTAATGTGTAACTATCAAAAGCACAAGCTTCTTGGACATCCCTCTCTCTCTCTCTCCATGGACCCAACATCATCATCATGCACCCACTCTATCTCCCTCTCTCTCATCTTTTCCCACTTTCAAACCCACTTTAATCATATCTCTCCTTTCTCTTAATTTATTTCACCCACGTTCTTTCACCCTTTTCTTTTATTTTAATATATATATATATATATTTTATTATAATATATTTTCCCTATCCCTTGTTAGTAAGCATCACCCGTTTTCCATTCTCTTATTATTATTTATTTTATATTCCACCAAAAAAAAAAAAAAAAAAATCACACTGCTGTTTTTCTTATCACCCATCCACAAATATTTTTCTCTATTTTCTTTATCCATTATTTTCTTTTATTTTATTTTTCTTATTAAACAAAACAACACCACAAAATAACACCACCAACATTCCACAACCTTGTCATTTTATTCATATCAGGGGATCAACCCCGATCACACTTTTACATCAAAAAAAAAAAAAAAAAAAAACCCCACACAAACAAAAACAAAACTACCACACCCACAGTGGGATTTTTCTTCTCTACTCAGCCGCCGGTCTTTTCTTCTTGCCTCCGTCCTGGGTGGTCCTTGCCGGTGTTGCCTCCGTGCTTCCTAGACCACCAAGCAAGTTGCCTCCTCCCTGCTCCTCCACTACAGCATACGGTGGACCTCCAAATCGGAACATCACGGTGGCCTTCCGTTTCAGCTCCTTATTTTCCGCCTTTAGCACACTTAACTCTGCTCGCGCATCCTTATACATGCGTTGGAGCAGAGCCAGTTGGGCGTTTAACTGCTGCACCTCATTTGTCCTACTCTGCAGCCGGTTCGACAAATTTGTAACCGCAGTCATGGTTTCCACACATGACTTCAATGTATACTGATTGGCCTCCACATCCGACTGCACTGCCATTCTTTGCTCCACCGACCGCATCGGAAAGTTCAACAAAGCAAAACCAGAGGTGTTTGGTTGAGGTTCACGGGCCTCCGCACCAGTTATCTCTCTTGTTGACTCGTTGAGGTCGGGAAAGAGAGTGAGTAGACCACGGGATGAAGAGGCCATATTCTGGGTAGCTGAACGGGAAGAAGAGGCCATGTTTTTTGGGTTGCTGAGTGTTTCAGCGAAATAGCAATTTCAGACTGATAATGTTCGGAAGGGGAGTGTTTCAAGATTTGCAGCTCTTAGAGGCAATCTCTCAGAAAAACGAATATCTCTCTCAGAAAATGAAGAGTTTTTCAGAAGTTTTTTCCCAAGTTTTTTTTTTTCTTCGCTTCTGCCTCAAGCACAGCCTCCGCATTGGTTTATATCGACACTGACGACGCGGCCGACACGCCACTCTGTCGCTCACGTGCCTCGCCGCGTCTCCGGCTCACCTTTTGATGGCTCGACGCTTTCTGTCGGGCACGACTTTTGATGAAGTGGGCGCGCCTTTTGAGGGCGCAACTTTTGATGGCACGTCTTTTTATGGATTGGGCACGCATTTTGATGGCACGTCTTTTTATGGATTGGGCACGCCTTTTGATGGCACGCCTTTTGAAAGATTGGGCACACCTTTTGAGGGTGCGACTTTTTAGGGGTCCGACAAGACTCTGTAAACTGTTCCGACATTGATTCCGGTTAGCTCCTTCATGGGTCCGACAAGACTCTGTAAACTGTCTCGACATTGATTCCGGTTAGCTCCTTTATGGGTCCGACAAGACTCTATAAACTGTCCCGACATTGATTCCGGTTAGCTCCTTTATGGGTCCGACAAGACTTTGTAAACTGTCCCGACATTGATTCCGGTTAGCTCCTTTATGGGTCCGACAAGACTCTGTAAACTGTCCCGACATTGATTCCGGTTAGTTTCTACAAGGGTCCAGCAAGACTCTGTAAACTGTCACAACAACTGTCACAACATTGTCTGCTACAACGGTCCGACATGACCCCATAAACTGTCTTCTACATTGGTCTGACACAATCATCCAGTGTCTTCTACACCGTTATGACACCACCATACAGTGTCCTCTACATGGTTATGACACCCCCATACAGTGTCCTCTACAACGTTATGACACCACCATCCAGTGTCTTCACCAATGGTCTGACACGACCATACAGTGTCTCTTATCCTCTTTTATTTTTATGTATTTTCTTGTTTTGCTACTCTCTCCAAACTCAAGTTGGTTAGTTCCTATCCCCCTTGAGTTTGCGGGGGGCTGTTAAAATCCACCTACTCTCCACCTACTTCACCCACTTAAACCTACTCTACTAAACCTAACCCACTACTTCACCCACTCTCCACCTACTTCACCCACTTAAACCTACTCCACTAAACCTAACCCACTACACCACTACCACCTCACCTACTCCACTAAACCTAACTCACTACACCACTACCACCTCCACTTCACCTACTCCTTACCTACTACACACTCACCCTCTTCTATATATAGGAATCATGAATCATTGTAATAGATATCAATATAAATCAATCAATAATACATACAATTTATTCTCTCTCTATTTCTCTTTATACATTAAATTCTACAGACACCATTCATCTAAAACACACACGCACACACACACAAGTATATATATATATATATATGTATCTGAAATTAAGTGTGCAAGCGTAAAGAGATGAACACAAATAATTTTTATAGTGATTCAGCTACTTGTTTGAATTCACTAATGGCCTCCTTTGCCAGATTTCAATCCACCAAGTCAAATTCAGTTTTCAATGGTTCACCCAAAACTTTACAACACTTCAAGGGTTTTCAATAGGACATACACAAACACAACAAAAGGATATTCGATATTTTTGTTTTTCATTGTTTTTACTCTTTTCCTTGGAATTGATCTCAAATATTCTTTGTAGCTTTGCATTGGCCTATAAAATTAAAATATGAAAATCCTTGCAAGAATAGTTCTTACCTATTTTGTATTTCCTTCGGTGGTTGTCTTGAACCCATTAGAGCAATTTTTTCTAGACATTTCACCTAAAAGTTCCATTTGTTTTGCTCAACTAGGCAGCGAAGGCAGCTCTAATAAATTTTTACGAGACACTGAGGTTTGAACTTAGAGATGATGTTGGAATAACAGTTGCAACCCATGGTTGGATTGCGACTGAAATTAATAGAGGCAAATTCATGCTGGAGGAGGGTGCAGATATGCAGTGGAAGGAAGAAAGAGAAGTAAGTTTCTTGTCCAACAGCTCTGCTTGTCAATTATTAGATACTTCTGTGTTATCTAGATAATTTTTTTCCTGTGAAACAAATGTTAATTTGTGCTCTTATAAACTAATTACTCACTAGAAATATGTTTCAGAAAGAGTTGACTAGTACAAATTAAGCATGGATGAGTTGATAAAATTTTAATACATGCACGTGCACATGCCTACAAACCAATAAAAATACAAAGAACGCACGGTTCTTCTTTTTCTTTTCTTTTTTTTTAAAGTTTGACCAACATAAAG
This sequence comes from Camellia sinensis, assembly GCF_055761805.1. Taxonomy (NCBI): domain Eukaryota; kingdom Viridiplantae; phylum Streptophyta; class Magnoliopsida; order Ericales; family Theaceae; genus Camellia; species Camellia sinensis. The sequence goes on from NC_138972.1 coordinate 157,167,624, forward strand.
GATTTTCTCATTGGAATTTATTCTTCCTAGCAAGTCATAACCCAATAGATGGCTCACAATTGTGAGTTGGCCCATAAAAAATTTAATGATGCTTGTCATTATGCAACAAAAATGGTCTGTATCATTATCCCAACTTTATAAAAGGAGTTATTGAGGCTCACTTCGAGGTGAGGCTAAGGCAAAACACATCGATACTTTTGATTTTTAGGCGACACTCTCCAAAGGCTTGTGCATTATAGCTTGAAGTGTGTGTCTCAAGCGAGCCTTGTACACTTTTTGTGCATAAGCATATGAGGGGTTTGTTGTTAAGTCTCATACATGATTTAAGCATAAAAAAGAACCAAGGAAATAATCTGTTTTGTAACTATATTTCATGAGAAAAATCAAATAAAATACCAACCAAGAAAAAATATGAGTATTGAGGGCGGGTGCACGTCCAAGCATTAGATCTTCATAAACCCAACTCCTAGGACATTGGGATATATATTCAAAAGTTGGACATGGTTATGGCGATGCATCATAGACACTTATATACCTTTCATATTGTATAATATTCTTAGATAAGATATAAATTATGTACAAATGTACTTAAAATTAAATAGAATTTAGGAAAAATAAGCAATTTGTCTCTCATCCATGGGAGAGGCTGGAAACTTTCTTTACTACCAAATGTGGGTTTCTTCTTCTTCTTTTTCTTCTTTTTCTTCTTCTTCTTCTTCTTCTTCAAACATTATACAAAATTAAAGTACCCAACTGTCTAAATTAGGTACAGCATGGGTGTCGAGCAGATATCACATACCCTTATGCATGTTATATCTTGCGGACATGAGAATAACGATTTCACCTTCGATGAGAGTATTCTCCATTCTCTGTGGTAAAATGTTTTCAATTTTTAATCTTTTTTATATAAAATACCTTGCAAAACGTATTCACCTTTAAATACTTTGATCACTATGGCTTGTCATCCAACTTTAAAAATTATATTTATCCAATTATGAAGACACTTAAATGTAAAAAAATTATTTAAAAAAAAAATCTAATTTTAATGTGTTCTTTTTTTTTTGGGAATTAAGGTAAATGCATCTGGTGGTTCTGTGGAGAAGTTTGCGAGGTTGATAGTATCAGGTGCCTGCAGAGGAGATGCTTACGTGAATTTCCCAAATTGGTATGACATATTCCTTCTTTACAGGGTATTTGCACCCAATGTTCTGAGTTGGACATTTCGATTGCTTTTGGCGAATCATCATGATGCAAGGAGAACTTCCCTCATAGGGACAGGAAGGCCTCTTCTGGAGGGTCCTCCTTCTCGGATGCTTCTCACTGGTCCATTTACCTTATCTCAACAGCCCCCTTCTCCTCAGCAACAGTAGAAAATGGGATAGAAAAGTGTTTACTACTACTACAAAGCATCACTTGAATTTTCTACTCGTGCATGTTTGTTTGTTTTTTTTTTTTGGTAATGGCCTTTTATCAAATTTTAGTGGAAAATAAAGTAGACTAAACTAAATTGTATTCTCCTTTAAATGGATAATAAGGGTGCACTTGGTCACTTTGAAGCAGAAGGTCCATTTGAACATGAATGTTATATGGCAAGAGGGAGAAGTAGATGTAAAATAACAGGTATGAGAGTTGAGATTTCATAGCAGCTAGCTCCCCAGTAGCCAAACTAGGAGGCCCAAAGTCAAGCCATATCTGTCCCTTGATCATATGAAAGCATAGATCAGGATGGAAGTTAGCAAAATTAATTAGAGGCCCTTTGGCAAAGGGAAAAATAAAGCGGTTTCATTTTCTATATATTCAATTCTTAGAGAATGAGGATATATTGAAGTCTGTAGTAGTGTGTATATTATTTATATATTTACTAATTTTTTGTCTATGTAGTTGTAATATATAATATATGTGTTAAAATATGAATAAATGTTCTATATGGATGGCAACTTGTTTTAAGTATAAATAGATGTTATGTAAATAAAGTTTGTTTGGGTGGACATAAGCTTGGGATTGGACTAATAGTCCAATAAAATTATTAATCTGATATTTGGTTAAACAATTGAAGTATGAACTAATTATTTTAAACTTGACTATTAGTTAAGATAGGATACATAATCTAACGGATTCGTAATCCTAGGACTATTAGTCATGGGAATGCTAATCCAGTCCGCCCAAACAAACGTGGCCAAAAGGTATTAGAATAAGTTTGAGTTATTTTTCTTTTATATTTATGTATGTGAGAGTTTCTATAATTATATCTCAATTGATAGTGAGTTTCTTTGTCGACAGAGTAATTTTTTTTATTTTATTTGGGAGGGCGGAATTACATTTTAAAGTAAAAAATGTCATCCAAGTAAAAGTTTCTTACTGCTACCGTGTTCCTATTGTTTATAAAATATGTTCACACACTTATAATAGTTTTTCAAAAATTAAAGAAAACAATTTTAATCATGCTTCACTACAAGCTTTGTAATTCTCTTCTCTACAAATTAAACCAACTGCAGGTCCACATCAATTAAATTTTGCCCTCAATTTTATGATCATATAATTGCAAAAATACCAAGAGCAAAAATTGAAGAAGAATATTTAAAGCAATACAAGAGGAGTGGATGAGAAGAGGAACGGTTACTTCACATCACAAAACAAAAATTAATAGATAAAAATATGGATTGCATGGGTCTGGCGTTTTTCGTTGCATAATTAAGTAAGAAAATAAATGAATCCATTGCAAATAGCGATCACAAAACACTCATTATATATATATATATACACTGCAGCTAAATAAAATTTAAATAGTGACAATGAGACAATAGGAACAGAGTCGCAACGAATCAAATATCAGATCAAAAAGTTGATACAGTTACACAAAGCAAGGAATGAATAGATAGAAATGAATTTCACAAAGACTTACTTGAGCTGAGAAGATCCGCCCTGGGAGAAGGATATTGGAAGGTTGGGTTTGGCGGCGTAATCTGCAAGAGTGCCTTTGCCCAGTGCTTCGATGAGTTCTGGAGTTGCCAAAGAAAATGAAATAATTTCATATATATGTATAGTCATAATTAACCAAACATAAAAGAGTCGGAACTAAATATATAATATATATATATATATATATATAAAACTAAATATTTCAAAATAATATTATAATAAAAAAAATAGTGTATCTAAGAATCTATATCTATCTATATCTATATCTATATCTATACTATATATATAAACAAATGTAGTGGAGTATGAGAATTCTCCAAACTCTTAATACTAAATTCTTATGAATTCTCTCTCCTATGTGTCACTTTTCAAGTCTCCCCTCTCACTTTTCTTAATTTTTAATCATTTGTCAATTATCTAAATCTCAAAAGCCAAAAGGATTATATATATTTAAATAAAATGATAAATATTTAAATATGAGCAACAAAGAGGTAGAGATAAAAATATAAAATAAATAAAATAAAAAGATAACTATTCAAATTTCAACTACAAAATAATATAAAGAGTCAAATAAAAGATAAAATAAATAAATAAATAAAAAATATTACAAGTCAATTAATTATAAAAATAAAAAAGTTAACTATTTATATATGAACAATTAAAAAAATTAAATAAAAAAATATTACGAGTCAAATGATTTTTAAAATAAAAAGGTAATTATGTATATATGAATAAAAAATAAATATAGATGAAAAAATATACAAAAATAAAAATATAACTATTTAATGAAAATTCAAGTAAAAGATAACAAAATATTTAAATAAAAAAAAAAAGAATAAGATTGGGATATAAATATCCCAAAAAGATGATAATTTTTTTAACGATCTATATTTATCTTTTGTTAGTTTGTTATAGAATTTCTATATATTTCAACTTAATCTTTTTAAAGTTTATCTTTAAGTGGAACTTAATATTTTATCTTTTAAAATCATCAATTACTTATCCACACAAATTTTAAACATGATAGAATTCCATATATATCTTTTGTTTAAACATAATCTAAAATAAATAAAATAAAAAGATAACTATTCAAATTTCAACTACAAAATAATATAAAGAGTCAAATAAAAGATAAAAATAAATAAATAATATTACGAGTCAATTAATTATAAAAATAAAAAAGTTAACTATTTATATATGAACAATTAAAAAAAATTTAAATAAAAAAATATTACGAGTCAAATGATTTTTAAAATAAAAAGCTAATTATGTATATATGAATAACAAATAAATATAGATGAAAAAATATACAAAAATAAAAATATAACTATTTAATGAAAATTCAAATAAAAGATAACAAAATATTTAAATAAAAAAAAAGAATAAGATTAGGATATAAATATTCCAAAAAGATGATAATTTTTTTAGCGATCTATATTTATCTTTTGTTAGTTTGTTAGAATTTCTATATATTTCAACTTAATCTTTTTAAAGTTTATCTTTAAGTGGAACTTAATATTTTATCTTTTAAAATCATCAATTACTTATCCATACAAATTTTAAACATGATAGAATTCCATATATATCTTTTGTTTAAACATAATCTTTTTAATATAAAAACAAGTTCCTGCAAAAGAAACCATGAACAGAAAATTGGGGAGAAAACAATCAACATTGAGCCATTTCTGATCCCTTTTCGGTGCCTAAAAATCTTAAATATTTGTTTTACATTTGAAATGTGTACTTGCATGAGTTTTTGCATTTGTAAGAAAGTGAGTTCGTATAAATGAACATTATTATTTTTAAAAAAAAAATTTTGTTACAATCTGTATTTTTCCTTATTTCTTTCTTTTTGTTAATAATTTGTCATTTAATTGAGATTTTATTCTTTTTTTTATATTTATAAAAGCACTACTATTATCAATTTGTAACTCTCTCACTTATTGATTATTTGTGTTTAATTTTTTTTTTTTGGTGTAGATGTTAGATTGAAAATGAAGAATCAAAATTTATTGGATATGGGTTATACTTTAAATGTATTCATCAGTTGATTTTTTATTGTTGATTATCCTATTGAAATAATTCATGATTAAATTTATTTTTAGTAACTCATTTCCTTTGAGAACTAAACCACAAATTTCTTCTTTGTTTAAATTTTTTATTTATTTATTTAGATTCAGAGTTTGAGCAAATGGAAGATATCTCATATTTAAAATGTTAATTTTTTTTTGAATAATTTAAATATTTATATTCTTTATGTTTGTCAATTAAAGTATAATGCATTTTCAAACATTTTTTTATAATCATTCCAAACCTATTTGTGTTTAATGAATCAATATAACGAAAAAACAAATAGCGTGTAAAAAATTTTAACCACCCACTAACTAAATATAATGGGAATTAAAATTAATTTTATTTTAATTTATTATATTATATGAGATGATTATTGTAATATCTACTATTGATGAAGCAAAATTAGTGTTACTTTTATTTAATATATTAGTCATTTTGATTAATTATAATATGCCTTTGTTACTCTACTTTTGATTTTCTGAAGTAATTCTTAGATAAATTAGCTATTATATATGTGATGATTTACTAATGTATGATACTTTTTTAAAATTTTCAATAATGTGAAATATTAAATATTTTTAATGATGTGAAATAAGATTTATATACACAAACCAAATAAAAATATTAAGAAATAGAAACAAATAGCAAATTTTTTTATAGTAATTATTGACTTTCTAAAATCATGTGCATCGTACGGGTGACCACTAGTTATATATATAACCAAATGTAGTTATTTTGTCAAAAGCCTCCAAATATTTATTCTTAAATTCTCATAATTTTAAAACACTCTCTTTCCTACGTGGCAACCTTCTTTGATTGTCTTTCATGTTTTCTATTTTTCTTCATTTTTTATTTATTTGATTAATTAAAATTAAAATTAATTTCATTACTTATGGATAAAGATTTGAATTTCAAAATTCCTCCATATAGATAAACATATAAAAACTGAAAATTAATTTTATAATCTACAGATAAAGATAAAAAATAAACAATTAATGTAAAAAAAAATTAATTTCATAACTTATAGATAATTTAAAATTTCTTCCCATAAATAAACAAATAAAAGTTGATAAATAACTTATAAAAATTAATTCCATGGCCTACAAATAAAGATAAAGATTAAATAATTGATTTTTTTTTTAAAACAAAATTACTCTCTTTTTTTCCCCCTCATTTCGTACTTTAATTAATTTCATTATAGATAAACATATAAAATTCATAAATAATTTACAAAAATTTATTTCATGACCTATAGATAAAGATAAAAATTTTAAAAATAATAATTTCATGACTTATAGATACATAAACATATAAAAATTGATAAATAATTTATAAAGATTAATTTTGTGGCCTACAGATAAAGATAAAGATAAAGATTAAATAATTGATTTTCAAAAAATTAAAATAATAAAATTTAGATAAAGATATGATTTGTTAATCTATATATCTATCAAAAACATATATATCTAAATCTTTATTTTGATTTACTCATTTTTTTTTCTCCTATCACATATTATCTTTTTTTATTTTAAATTTTTTATCTTATAAAATGCTCTTATCTATAACTTCTTATCTCCTATTAAATTCTTAACATTCTCTTGATAATTTTTATTATTTGTTATTATCTACCAAATGATAAAGATTATAAAAAAAAAAAAAAAAAATTATCGCTCTGAATGAGAATAGTATTAATAATGAAATAATAAAGGCTACATGGGAGAAGGTAGCACAAAAATCTCACAAAATTAATTTTCTTCACTATATTTATAAAAGGTAATAATTTGAAATTCTTTCTATTAGTTATTAAAAATAATTTGCATTAGATCATTTTTTTTTTTTAAGGCTGTCATTCGTTATAGTATTTCTTCAATCCCATCTCTAAATTCTTTCTTTGAAATTTTTGTTTTTTCAATAATTAAGTTTAGAATCAATTTCTTATCAAATTTGTTTTCTTGATCCTTATTTTATTGAAGGATCGAGACGAATAAAACTTTCATATAATTTATGAAATTAATGAATATAATACAAAAATGATAGGGAAGTACTACATATTTGTCAATATCTCTATGTTATTATTAGTTGATTTGCTAATACAAAAATGATAGGGAAGTACTACATATTTGTCAATATCTCTATGTTATTATTAGTTGATTTGCTAGATTATACTATCAATTTAGAGCCCATATGATTTAATTCAATGTTCATGACTCTATTTGTATTTGACCATTTTTTCTTTGAGTAACCGATATAATTTTTTTTTGGGTGTATAATGATTAAAGCTATCATTTGTTATATTTTTTCAAGTACAATTCAAATAATTTTTAATCATTTTTTTATAAATAAAATGGATTAAAACTATTCTCTTATATAATTTTTCTAATACTATAACATTCTTATCTTGATTAATTTTTTTAAAATGACGTAGGAACTATGCAAGTATTATTCAAACTATGGAGAATGATTTATACTTTGATATGATATGACTGTGTCATTGATAGAGGAAATCAAAGATAGAGAGTTGCTAACATAATCAATTAATGATTTGTTTGAGAAGTTCTTTTTATAAGCAAGGCAACAAACTTGGATTAAATTTTTTTCAAAACTACTTATAAATTATAATTAAAAGTTGATATTTATTCATAATTTGATCCCACAATAATAATATACCCCACTGATTTAAAAGTCCAAGTAAATTTATGATAACTTTTCTGAGCTTATAGAATTTCTCTTTTTTAATGTTTTGTTTAGTTTGATACAAGTTATTTATGTTATCAAGTGATTGTGATACTATTATTCTCAACAATTTTTATAATTAATAATTTCTTATACATATCAAATTTTATTGTAAAATTTTATGGGTTAATTATTGTTAACATCTACCTACATGGCTTAATATTATGGCTTGTCGCTATTAAGATATAATTTATGATGAAGATGATTTATTTATCACACAAAATATATATAATCTATTTTTTCGTGCATCGCACGGGTTACCGCTAGTATATATGGTATGAAAGTGGGTATAATAGAATTTTTCTATGCAGTTACTGGGTTTAAATTTTATTTCTCAAAAATAATAATAGTAACATATATATATATATATATATATTATTGAAAATGGATATTAAAGTGGGAAAATAATTTTTTTACTTATGGACTCATCCTTCAATTAATAGTGTAAAGCAATACTCCAAAATCACCAAATAATTTCTCATCTTGTAGAGTCACTAAGCAAATAATTCATGTGAAAATTTAAATTGATAAATTATTAATAATTATATGATTGAATTATATTGATTTAAAAAAATAAATTAAATGGCAAGTTTCAATTTTAAGACTACGTTGAAAATAAACATTATTTTTATTAATTTTGTATTTCATATGGTTACTGAAATCTATTAAGACTCTCATTTATTCACATCTATAAACAGTGGTAATTTCTAAAAGAATTTTAGATACAATTTTATATACAAAAATAAAGTTGAGAGAATGTTTCATCAAATTGAAGTTTCAAAGCCCCAAAAGAACTTTTATGGCTTGAACTTTCTATTTTAACGTAGTTGCTGGTGACAAAATTCCATCAATCTCTATGGCATTTAAAGCTTAAAGATTCAAATCAAAATTTGTTAATTTTATTGTCTTCTTCTATTAAATTGGAGATAATTCTACAATTAAATTTTAGAATAGAATTGTCAAACCTTCAAGCGCCTTATAAAATTGTCATTTTCTTTGTGCTATGTGGAAAAGATTTTGCTGTTCAATTAAAGAATAAATTGTTACGCTCTCAAGTTAAGTTCCTTAGTTATTAGGGTGCTCGAGTCAAAAGTCTAAAATTATATTTTCTTTGATCAAAAGTCCAAGCGTAGAAATAATTTGTAAATAAGGACAAGCTGAAACAAAATGATCAAAATACCCATCTATATATAACAATCAAACCCTACATCTCTCTCTGTCTCTCTCTCTTTGCGATCTAAACCCTAGGTGTGCCGTTTCCGCCACCGCCGCTATCTTTCGCCCCTGGTGCATGTTATTCCAATCAAAGCCGTCTAGATCATGATGATCACAATGAGATATATGCAAGGTAAAACCTTATATCGACAAACGAATATTGGATTTGAAAACCCTAGGTCGCGGCGGTCGACGAGATCAAATCGTCAATGAGCTTTGCACACATCTCAAGCCCAATAAACACATCACCAAACAGAGACGCAACGACAGAAGAAGACGGTAGAAGAGTGCATGATCTTGCAGCAATGAATCTTGAGGAGTCTGTTCATTCTCTATTTCGCACAACCAAACCCCCTCATTTCTCGCTCTCTCGATCTTGCATTTGATGTAGCCATAGCCACTAATACCTTAAGTAGTTCCCCGTAAATTTTTGATGATCCAGTACTGCTTGTCATTGTCGAAGCCATCGCTGACAATCAAGACAGCGTAATCTATGTCGACTGGATCACCGAAGCAATCTCTATCGTAGTTTCCCTATGTTTATATTTCTTAGATTTGACCTGTTTAGATCTGTTCAAATTTTTGTTGTTGTTATTGTTTTTGTAGATCTAAGTGTGTATGTGTGTTTTTGTTTTTGTGTTTTTTGTTTTGTTTGCTTGTTTGTATTTTTTTTATTTTATTACTATTATTTTTTTGTAGTTGTAGTGTAGTTGCAGTTGTTGATGATGAGAAAACTAATTGTTGTTGTTGTTGTTATTGTTGTTGAAGATGATGATTGCAACAGATTAAAAAAAACTATGGTGCAACAGATAAAAGAAAGATTTGTTTAAAATTTGAACAGATAATGGCTTGGTAGATATAATTTAAGAGAAAAAATTGAGTAGATAAAAAAAAAATTAAACAAATAAATAGAATTTAGGGAAAGAATTGAACAGATAGACAAAAAAAATTGAGTAGATAGATATAATTTTGAATGGATAGACAAAAAATTTGAATAGATAGAAAAAGAAAAAAAATTAAATAGATAAATATAAATTTGAATAGATAGTAAATGAAAAGTCAAATAAATAAAAAAAAAAACCAAATCATAAAATTGGAAACAAATTGTTCTCCAAAATTTTTCACTAAGCTATTTCACAAGGGAAATTATATTTCTACACATCACATTGTCTCTATGCACATCTTTTCTCACTTCACTCACTTAGTAATTTGATTCCTAGACATTTATCTCAGTTCACCCCCTCCACATTTCAAATATACCCATTTAATAAAAAAATATGTGTACAAAACCGTAAAGAACAAGTTTAAATGCTATAATAAAGGTTTAAATAAATAAATAAAAAATACAGTATTAAACCACTCATTTAAAACACTCAAAGCTATAATATATATCTGATACATATATATAAGAACGATACAATCAAATACCCATTTGAATCAAGAGTATTGTGTATAGGTATAAAGTACCTCAAATACATATCTGTCAAGAAAGAATCGAACAGATGGAAATTACAGAGCAAAGAATGGAAGAACTATGAAATTTTCGTATTATGGGTATGATTCTTGTTCCCAATCAATGAAACGTACCAACTCAGCCAGACCCATTACAATTTTTCTCAGTAACCAAACAGAGATGTGTGAAAAATCAAAGCTTGTGGATCCAATATGGAAGCAGAGACATCTGTAATTTCTCTCTCTCTCTCAACACTTTCTCTTACTAAACTCAAGGGCTCTCTATGCTTGAGGAGGAAAGGCTTTTTTTAGGATTAGAAAGACAGATCGAATTGAGAGGACAATAGATGTGCACAGAGAGCTTTTACAAGAAAAAGATGTGCACAAAGATCTCTATTTTGGATGTTTAAGTGTGTGGATGGATGTCTATTTTGATTATTTTATTTAAAGGTAAATTCGGAATAAAAATAAAGCTCATTAAGTGTGTGGACAGAGACAATATGGTATGTGGAAATAGAATTTCCCATTTCACAAAGTGTGTACCTTACATAAACAAAAAATATTTCTTGGACCTAATGCCTTATACCCTCCTTAGATTGGATTTATCACCAATTAACCCTAGTTATTATACTCATATTATTTAAATTAATAAATTTATATTTCATCACTCGAATTTTATCTTTATTTTACGTGCAATAAATTTATATGTACAAAAGTTATAACCTGAATTAAAAAAGAAAAAATATAGTCACTGTAATTTCAATTGGCTCAATTTTGAGCATGAATTTATGACTTTGTCTCAATTTGATCAATTTGATTACAACTCTTAACATTTTTTTTTTATAAAAAATATACGCATAAATGTCATGTGTCATTTTTAACAGCAAAAGTATAAACTTACTCGATTTAGTAAATTAACCTCAATTAATTCAGTAATAATTCTTCTTAAAAAACACTAATAATTTGACAAAATTGATTCAAAATCTAAAATTAAGGTCAAAATTGAGTCGATCGAAATTGAAGAGATAAAAATAACACAAAAAGTAAAATATATGGACCACCAGTATAATTTGTCCAAAAAAAATGATATGTCATGTTAAATACGTAATGTATGAATCTCACTTGAGTAATGTTAAAGATCCCAAAAGTTCTACAAATTTTTTTACCAAATATCTCACATGAGTGTGAAACCCACATGGTGTGAGTCTTATATTCATATGAGACATTTGGTAGAAATTTTGATAAAACTTTTGGGATTTCTAGCATTTTTCATCACACCTTTCATGCATGATTTTTTTTTTTTTTTTGGATTGTGATGCATGATTCAGGGTTGTTTTGAAAAGTAGGTTAAAAGTTTTTTTTTTTTGACCTAGGAAAAAAATGATATTTTGAGGTGTCATCACTACATCTGTAGGCCCAAGTCTTGGGGTAACCGGTTGCTAACCTGATTTAACCTAACCCATAGGAAAGGACCCACTACTGAGGCATTAGCGAAGCTCAACTATACGCCACAAGCCCAAGAGTCGATTGGTGTACAGAGCGAGGTCGCTGTAGCGAGCCACTAGAATTACCCAACATTTTACTCTCTCCAGAAGTCAAACCTGGGTCACACTGTGGAGAAGGATGCCTTCTCCACTAGGCCACCAGCCCTGATAATAGATTAAAAGTTGATTTTTTTGATATTTTTTTGACTTTTTAAAAAAAATGTATCAAAAAATTTTTAAAAAAAAACAGATCCAAAAAAAAAAAAACTATTTTTAACTAGGAATGGCAACGGGACGGGGTGGGGCTGGGGATCACTCTTCCCGTCTCCGATCCCCGATGGTGGAAATCCCTCCGTTCCCAGCCTCGATCCCCGACGGAAAACCTATATCCGCCCTCGCCCCCGCGCCCCCCTAACGGGGATCGGGTTTTCCCGACCCCAAAAAATCCCCGGCCAAAAAAAAAAAATAGATATAATAGATTTGTTCATCATCAACAACAACAACGTAGAGAGAGATATGTTCATCATTATCATACAGATCTGTTCACCATTAACAGATCTGATAAGCTCAAATGTAAATAAAAAAATAAAAATAAAATTCAGATCTAACAGATCTGTTCATCATCATCATCATCATCATCATCATCAACAACATAGAGAGAGAGAGAGAGAGAGAGAGATAGATAGATCTGATGCTCAAATCTAATATATATATATATATATATATCAAATCAATCAAGAGAGAGAGAGAGGGAAAGTGCTCAAATCTAATATATATATATATATATACACCGTCGAATGGTGTCATTGTCGAACTGCCGCAAATAGTGGTGATGTTGGCGGTGATTCGGTAAGCTTGGCCTCACTGTTGTTGGAGAAGAAAAAGAGACGATGGAGTTGTGGTGGCTCAATCGGCGGTCGGAGAAAGTGACAGAGGTCGGGGAAAGAGAGTGGAAATCGGCGGAGAAGGGAGATAAGGGAGATCGGCGGAGGGTTTGAGAGAGAGAGAGAGATGAGATGCAGTGATGAGTGTGTGAGGTGCACAGTGTTATGTGAGTGAAATGGGTGGTTTATATATATATATATATATATATAAAGAGGGGTAAAACGGTAATTTTATTTTGGAAAAATTCAGGGACGGGACCGGGGACAGAGACGGGGACGGGCCGGGGCTTGAACGCTGATCACTGTCTCCGGCCCAAAACTGATCGGGGATTTAATTTGGAATACCATCCCCGTCTCTACGGGGGTATTTTTAGAAGAAAAATTATTCTAATCGAGATCGGAAGATCAAGTCCCCGTCAAGCTGAGTTTAAATTACCATTCTTATTTTTAACCATATATTCTCAAAACAAGCCTCCTTCTACATACAAAATGGCTTATAGAAATATCTAATCAGCAAATTTAATAATTTAATCATAATCAATGATAAAAAATTGACCGAGTAAATGTATGATTGGATTCAAACCGCCAGTTGATTCCAATAGATATACGATGGTTGTTTGAGAAGTTATTATTTTAATTTTTAATTATTTTAATAAGTTAAAATTTTTATATTTAAGAATATAATTTAAATTTTTCTTATAATTAGATGTGATATTTGTGATAAAAAAAATAAAATAATTATAAATTTAATGTGATATTTTATTTTATTTATTATTTTAGTTTATTTTTGTTATTTGGTGAATTTTAATCCAAAAAATGACTTTCTCGGTGTATTCATCCATTTGACATCAATGATAACCACGTGCTCAATTCTACCCCCCTTTTCCACGCCGTCGACATTGCTGCCCAGTCATTTTATATTTATTTCCTAGACCGAAGGAAAAAATTATTTTTAATGAAAAATAAAATAAAATTCAGACACACAATCACGTGAGCAACATCTCCTCTTTGGCTTTTATTTCTCACTGAATGGGCCATTGGATCAACTTTGAGGTCAAATTTTAGTAATTCGAATCGTTAATATTTTAAAATTTATCATATATATTATATTTATAAAAAATCAAGTCAATCGAATATCAAAAATTACATAAACTAAAAGTTTTATTAAACAATAAAATTGTTTATTAATTTTTTTTAATAAATGATTTTTAATTCTTCTAATATTCGATTAATTTGATTTTTTACAGGTATTATATACATGACAAATTTTAAAATGTGAACAGTTTGAATTATCGAAATTAAGTCTAAAAGTGAACCCAATATAACCCATCAAGTAAGGAGTCAAGTAACGAAGTCAAGAAGGAGATCCTTTTGTGTATATCAAACTCAAAAAAAACAAAAAAAAAGAAAGAAAAAAGAAAAATAAGCAAAAAAATTTACATGCAAATGCGGGAGACCAACCATTATACTTATATGAATATATAAAAAAAAAATACTATAAAATTTAAATGAAAAATGACGTGGCAAATGCGGCGTGTCTTTTGGGGTGAATAGTGCGGCGTGTCTTGCCACTCGAAACAAAAGGCCTCGTTTCAAACTTTTATTTTAGTTAAAAAGTTAAAAAATTATTAATTTAGTCAAAAAAATTAATAATTCATACTAAAAAGTTAAAGATTCTCTTTTCTTTCTATTTTTTTGTACATCTTTTCTATAAAAAGTTAAAAAATTATCCAAAACATACTAATTTTTTTTAATTCATATTTTAGCCAAATAGTCAAAAAGTTATTAAATTAACTTGTTCCCAAACGAGACCAAAATAAGAAAATGTTTGGACCCACAAAGATCCTCATGACTTCATTGATGTATTTGATAATTGATATGTTTGAATTTTTTTGGAGGTGTTGTGCCTGACAGTGACATGAATGATTCAGATCATTTTACAAATTATAAGAATTGTGTTTTATGTGACATAAATAATACAGATCCTCACAAACCTCTCACCTTCACGACCCCACGCACACATGTTAGAGATATAAAAAAAAATAAAAAAATAAATAAAGATGACCAATTACAATCATTTAGAGTCATGGGGTCCTCAAAATGGGGTCCTAAGTATTTTCTCACTTGAAAATGGAGCACGTGATTCAAAACAAATATGATAGAGATCACTAAAAAATCTCATCACTAATAGCTCTAATGAGTTGGAAAATATAAAAAGAAAAAAGAAAAAAAAAATACAAGCGACAACCATCACATCAAAGGGAGAACCACCTCATTAGTGCTCCCTTAGAGCATCTCCAATGCACTAGGCATATAATACTTGTTAGTTAAAATGCCTAGTGTGATTCACTTTTTTCAATTCCAATGCACTAGGCATATGATTAGGCATTTTGCCTTAACTCATATTCACTAGCTACATGTAGATAGCCTTCAACGCTAGGCAAAATGTATTCATTCATTAGGATCATTTCCCTCAATCTTTGTTGTTGACGTGACATTCTATAAAATTAATAGTATTTGGATAAATAGCTAAAATAAAGAGCATGGTTGGAGTAAAAACATAAAACAGTTGATAGGCAAAATAAAATATATACTTTATAGTAATATTCAGATAGGTAAAATGCCTACTAGTGCTCCCAAGCATTAATTGATACAAAATTTAAGAGTAAATTACAAATACATTTTATCAGATTTGCTTAAAGTACAAATTGTTCCCTGTAGTTTGAAAAATTACAAATATCCCTTTGTTAAATTTTTTTATTTAACAGAATTAACTAAAAAAAAATTTCATAATTACTCTCTTATACAATAATAAAATTACCTAAATTATTGACTAAAATATATTTATAACATCATTAAAAAGTGACTTGATGATATACTAATAAAAGAGGCGATTTGTTATAAAATTAAAAATCTCAAGGGGTGAAATGTAATTTCCAGAATTACAGAGGCGATTTGTATTTAAATCAAACCTTAAAAAATGTATTTATAATTTATCTAAAATTTAAATGAAAAATGACATGGTAAACGTTGACTTGATATATGTATTAAATATTAAACAAAGTGGATTAAAAAGAAATTGTTCAAATTAATAATTTAAAGGATAAAATGACACAAGAGTTAATAGTTTGAAAATTCAAAATGATTTTTTTCCTTGATTTTTAGCCAATTTAAAATAACTTACTTTTCCACATCACTTCTGTGAGACTCACCATAAGTTTATAGTTCATTTTGTGAGATTTTATATATATATTTTTTATTAGAAAAAAAAAAGTTGATATCATTATTATAATATTTTATTTTATCACGTTTGTTTGTAGATGTATTTTTAAAAATAAATATTCATTTTTAGAGATAAATATAATAAAATAAAATAATTTTTTTAAATAGATTTAATTTAATTTAATTTTTTATAATAACATACACAAAACACCTTATAAAATAAACTGTTAAAATTATTAAGATTATTAAGAGTGATTATAAACTCAAAAAATCCAAACAACACTCTTCAATCCAAACCAATAATGGAGTGTTTTGGAAAGTTATTAAAAAACTAATTTTTGGACTTTTTTTAAATAAAAAATATAAAAGATAATGTGACCTAAAATAAATAAAAAAACTAGAAACTTTTTTATTTTCTTCGCAAAAACCCCAATATATGGACAGAAGCCCACCTCATTTTAAAATATCATCTTGAGAAGAGAATCTGAAAAACCCATAAAACTGCACAGTGCCAACGGAGTCATACTTTGAGGTGGGTGTTTGTCTTTCTTTCTTGAGTCCGGATGTCAAGTGAAGTGTGCATATATATATTCAACTTGTCAAGTGAAGTGTGTATATATATATATATATGTTTTAATAGGTTGCAACACCAACACCAACACCAACACCATACATAGAGTACAGAGACTCTCATTAGATAGATAATAATATAATATGATATAAGATGGAAAGAAACAATTCATAGATAATCTTCAACTGAAATGTTCAAAGCCTCCTCTCTTTGTTCCAACTCATGACTACTCATCATTCTTTCCTCCCAAACCCCAAAACATCCATCATTAACGTTGCTTTCATTCATCACATTCTTCGACTCATCACGACTCCTACTATCTATCGATGATGATGATGATGTTGATGATCTTGTCTGTTGCTGTTGTGTTTGATTCATGGCAAACTGAGCATCAACCGCCATTCCAGCATCCGACGCCGCCTTCTGTACCGACTGCGGCGACATGTCCGTTCTCACTCCGACAGGCAATGTCGCTGGAAAATTAAGGTTGTTGTACGAGGAAGGTCCTCGCAGACAGTACGACGCCACGTCATGCGCCACCGCTGCGGCTTCAGCAGTCGAATACGAGCCGAGCCAGAGCCGATCTTGGGTTCCCGGAACTCTGATTTCCGACACCCATTTCCCCCATTTCCGGCGTCGGACTCCCTTGTATTTCTTCTGCTCCGCCGTGATTGCTCCGCCGCTGCTGCCTTCATCGGAGCTGCTCATTTTTTTCCTTCTTTTTTTGGGTTTTGTTTGTTGAAATGATGGAATTGAATTGGATTTTTTTAGTTGGAGAATTAAGGAAGTGGTTTATATAGGTTGAACAATGAGAAGGTCAGAGGGGGATCTTGGATTTTGGAGTGTTTGTTTTTTTTTTTGTTTGAAGTGTTTGTTTGGGAAGGCTGACCAGAGAAAGTGACAGAGAAAAGAAAGAGTCAATATTTTGAAAGGTCAAAAACTAATTGTGGGTTTCAAGGCTTGTAATCAATGGAGGCAGCAGGACGGTGGTTTTTTTAATTAATTTAAATTATGGTCCTCATGATATGAACACAAAATTAAGTTCAACCTCTACTCATGAGTATAGATTGCGCTAACACGTGCATAAACAAAATTGGAAGAAAAGTGAAAAAAGAATTATTGTACAATTTTATAATTTTATTTATAATGACATAATAAATTATATTTTATTTATTACAAATTTAATTATTTTGTCAAGTTATTATGAGTGAATTATAAGATTTAAATTGGTATTTCTCAATAATAATTGTGCAATTTTTCTAATTAACGGGGTTAGTCTGTTTCACAAAAATCTTTATATCTCATCAAAAGTGTCAATATTATATGTCGTATTTGATTTTCATTGTCACGATTGTAACATTATGAGTTATATTCATAAACTCAAAAACCCAACTTGATTTTATGGATTAAACATTTAATTCAAATGCTAAAAACATTTTAACTTGGGATAAGAAATTTTAGTTCAATCCAAAATAACATGCCTACTTATAAAATATTAATTTTAATTTTATAATATTTAGTTTTATAATAAAATAAAAAAATGAGAAAAGTGAATATTCCTAACCTTCGACTATTAATTTTAATTTTATATTATTTAGTTTGAATTTTATATTATTTGAATAGCACAATTTTTTTAAATTATTTAAAATGCCCAATACACAGAGTTAATTTAAAAAAAAAAACTATATATGTTGAGTTAAATGGATGGATTTGAAATTTAAAAGTTATTTCAAGGTTGAGGTGGGAATTGCTAAATTAGACCTAATGTCAAAGTGGAGTTAAGTTTGGAATATCACATATGCTCTTTTTATATAATGCAAGCATGATTTGTTCTATATCCACCTCTAGTTGTTTGTGATATTTTTATGTCAAGCCAAAACAATTATGGTTGTGTTTCATAATTTTAAAAATATTTTTTTTACACAAAAATTGTTTATAGGCCTTTAATTTCAAGTTCAAACACCTACTATAATACTTTATAATTTTAAAATTATTATTTATTACATAATTTTAAATAAGACTTCTCTTATAATATATGTCTTATATGTATATAATTTTTTATTGCGTTAAATACACACTTATACTGTGTGTGAGTCTTATTTTCCGTATATTAATTGAAACTTTCTATCTTATTTTAGGAGTTTCTTTGTTAAATATATATATACATTTTATTTGATCTTTACTATTATGATTATAATTTATTAGATTTTATTATGATATTTTATATGAATCCCATCTAAATATATATATGCACGCCTATACTTTCTAATTAATGCACATAAAAAACGTAGCAAAACTTATAAAATTCAAAATTTTTGGTACGCAGGGAAGGAAAGACAGAGAAAGGAGTGAAAACAAAACAATATGATAGTGTGATTATTTTAAAATTCAACAATGATACAGACCACTAATTTTGGAGCTCTAAAAAGATCACTAATGACATGTCACTTAATAAAAAAAGAAAAAAAATACAGCACCAAGGCCAAAACATCAAATCATTTATGGTGGGGCCTACTGCCACATCATTAGTGGTAGCACTAATTAGTGCTCTCACTCATTTTTCTTTAAAATTTTAGAGTTAACGTTTTCGTACTTGCTAGATAATAATTAATTATTTTTTCCCTTACTTTCAAGTCAAGATTACAAATTGGGTCTTGGATACATAAGGGCTTATTTTAAAAAGTAGGTTGAAAATTAATTTTTTAATTTTTTTTAAAAAAAATATAAAAAAATAGAGAGATAATTTGACTTAAAAAAGTCAAAAAATTAAAAGTTAACTTTTAATCATATTACCAAAATAGGTCAACATACCCAAACCTCTCCTCAAATTCTTTTAAAAATTTGACACATTTTTTAATCTTGACCTTTACTCCTCAAATGAAAAAAATTATAATGTTAAATAATATACTAACAAAAACATCAAATAGATACAATGTTAACTTTCTTTTACTATGTTTTTACTTTTCTTATTTTATTTATTTATTTATTTTGTCGACAAAATAAAAATTCAAATAGAATTCTCTCATGTTTAAATTTAAAATTGCCCATCATGTTCATAGAATCCATCATAAGTTGTGTTTTGATAATTTTAAATTGTTCATTTTGTGAGACTATTCGAATTGTTTCAATATAAACACGAAGAACACTACAAATAAATATTTCAAATTATCAAAAATGAATACATGATAAGATCTAAGGTCAGCAAAAAGTGTAAGGTTCAAACAGAAAAAATTCATTAAAAATCAAAATATATATATCAACCAAAAATCATTAAAAAAAAGTTAATACTGAACACCAAATTAATTAAATAATAACATGCGTAAAACCACCAAAATAATTATAAACTTAATATAATGGGTTATCCTATGAAATGATATATATATATATATATATATATATAGGTGTGGTGTAGTCATGGGTGGCGTCACAAGTGATGTTGATGTGAAGATTATGGGAGATCTCAGATATTAATTAAAGGAGTCAGAAATTGACTTCTGATAGAGTCAGCCCCTCCCACATTAAAAAAAACAACTTCAGATTCAGGTCGGCAGTGGCACAACATCCCCTTCCCTTCCCTTCCCTTCCCTACCCATGTATTTATTCAATAATTAATGTTTGACAAATTTTAGCAGCATTCATAAATTTGACAATGAGTAAAATCATATACACAATAAATGATTTTCTTTATTATAAAAGAAAAATAACAAGTTTTAGTCATCTTACTTACAACTACAATTTAATTTCATGTGAAATCATTAAAATTGACCAACTTGCTATACAATGTTACCACCAAAATAAATAAAATAAAATAAAATCACTAACTACAAAAAATGTTGGAGGTGGTTAAGGGGCGGCAAGCGAGTGGCTGAAGGAGGTGAGGAGAGACAAAATAATGAATTTTTTTTACACAAATAAAAATATATTTTTTATTTACTAGAATTCAATAAATTGTAAATTATTTACATTTTTTCAGAAACAAAATAAATACAATTTAAAAATATTTTGTGAACATAATAAATAAAAAAATAAAAATTACACATAAACATTACCAAATAGAAACAACTGTAAAAAATATATATATATATATTTTCAAATTGTAAAACGCCATCCGTGAAGACTAAATTGGACCACTTTAAGCATGAAGATTTGGAACGTGGACCAAACAGAACAATCAAACCATCAGAGACTGGAGAAACTGTTTACACAAAACCATTTTTTTAACCCTCAAAAGTCAAAAAAACCACTTATTTTTTTCTAGATATTGTTTGGCAATGGTTTAATCCACCCACCCTGAATACACAAGTGGACACATGCAAACATCTGTGGTCAAGGTTCACGCATTAACTTTTTCTCACTTTGATCCCTTTTTGGGCCACCCTGAATACACAAGTGGACACATGCAAAACATCTGTGGTCAAGGTTCATGCATTAACTTTTTCTCACTTTGATCTTTTTTTTTTTTTTTTTTTTTAGGGGGGGGGGGGGGTTTCTCAGTTTATTTTGACATTTTTCACTTTGACCTAGTTGCCAATGTCCTTTCAAGTTGCAAAGCATTTTTGGTATTTTCTTACCGGATGTCCATAACCAAATTCGAATACATACCCATAACAAAATTCAAACCCAAAATAAAACCTAAATATAAACTCATACACAAAATCAAATTGAAATCCAAACCCTATACCAAATCTTAACCCTACCTAACCTCAACTTAGGAATAACCAAGGCTGTATTTGGTGGAGCTCTTGAAATGTAATTCCACACTGTCCTTTGAGTGTCGTGTTTGGTTAGTGATTTTCAAAAATTGATTCTACACCTACTTTTGAAAACATATCTACCTGGTCATCCTCCCGAATGTCCTCGGACGTCTGGTTGGTTGGCCGGAATAAATTTTTTTTTTTCCACATGCACCAAACAAATTTTCCACACTCAAATCATAATTCCACGACTCATAAACTCAAAATATAACTTTATTCTCAAATCATAATTCTAAAACTCTATCAAACGCAACCCAAAATTCCCTATCACCCGTGTTCTCCTTCCCCTTCTCTCTTTACACCCTCTCCCCCAGCCCGCCGCAACCCTCACCTTTTCTCTCCCTCCACCCTCCACCATCATTTTCCCAGGCAAAATATATTTCCTGACAGAGACCTTAAATTAAATTCGTCAAAAAATATTACCAGAACTTGCTGAGTTTTAGAATTGAAAAGCAGGTTTATCAAGAAAGGGTTGATGGGCTTTCCAATTGAAATCAGGCTCTCAATTTTGACATCCAAATCAAAAATGAACTGAATTGTATTAATAGAATTGTTCACAGATACAGATAGCACTATGACTACGTATAGATACCAACAGCTGCAACCCTGTTCCATTTGGAATACAGCCTATGCGGAAAGAAAAGAATATAAAGTGTACAGTGACCAACGAGGTCTGATTTCTAGAATCAACATGATTAACCTAAATCCCATTAAAATGTTTTATGATTAAGCAATTGAAGAATTGGGAGTCTAATTGAAAGCATTTGTAACAGAATAAATGAAGTCCAAGAAACCTGTTCCTTTGAGAAGACCTTTACCAGTCAAGAGCTCAAAATCTAACAGCAATAGGAAGCCAATCCCCGCTGCCTTTCCATTTATCAATTCATTCTTCCTTGTGAAACCGAACCCCTCTTGATCCTCATCGACCACCATTCTCACCTAGAACACGCCTTTACGAGGTCAGACATGATTCTTAAATTTATTTGCAAAATTTAAAGTGAATTTAAATAAAATAAATTTTTTACCTCATCCACATTGACATCAGTTGCAGTTACACCGGGCTGAGCCTTTCCGCTAAAGAGGATTTCCGCGGATGCATCAGATTCTGCAGCTCCTCTCATGCTGATGAAAATGTTTTCATCATCAGTTTTCACTGGATAAACAAATAGAGTCCTCAAAGCAGGTGTGAGGGCTCTCAGCACAGGATTCTTGGGATACCATTCCTTGATCTCGCCAGTCCTAAGATCAAATGTGCTATCAGTTGTTGGGCATACAATACAGCCATCCTGAGGAGAAAAATATGTTTACTAGGTTCAGCTTTTATCCAAGAAAAACTCAAACAGTACAACAGTTTTTCTTGCATGAAGATAAGTGATATGTGTGTGCTACATGAGAGGAGAAACAATTTATATTACGAAAAATGTAGTTGACATTGATAAGGTTCAAACCTATATGTACGTAAGAGTTTCACACCTTAAATTTCCACAATTCAATGTTGGGATTTCAGGGAATAGTCCTCAGTATTTTGCTGAACCCATCAATAAAAATATCCATTGAAACATCACTGATCTAGAATTTTACTTTTTCTTGTTATACAATATCTGGAATGAATCAGTCTATCACTCATCTTTCAAAGATATTATAATGGGCATTTACTTAAATGTTTTTAATATAAACAAGAGCTGAGCCCATGCTGAGTACTTGGTCAATTTTTGAGGTACTTTCATACTTAGAAAATGCTTGAGGGACTTAAAGGAGATCATATACTCGAGTTGCTCCGATGAACAACTAACACGGGCACGGCGGGGATTTCATGGAGAGAAACTTAGACCAATCACACAAATAATATTTATTTTCAAAGACAATAATCATGCCTTATGTCCATGAGTGTTTAAACAAAATTAAGAATAAAAGCACTACATTCATTAAAGCGATGAATAATTCCAATTAAAGAAAAAAAAAGAAAAAAGAAAGATGGCCGAGGCGCAGAGTCTTCTTGATGGGCAGCCGATAGGAGATTTCGGTTAGGAAGTTCATATACAGTTTTTTGAGCCAAAATGGTGTTTCTCTCTTAGAGCTCTTTTTGTTTCTTTTGGTATAGCAAACCAAACCAGTGATCGTCAATTCTACTAAGTTTCGTTGTCTTGTGCTTTTCATATTCCTTGGATTGTGCCAATTTTGGGCTTGTTGTGTAAGGTTGCTTAATGGAAGCAATGCATATTTATCCAACAAGGTGTATGAATCACACATGGTTTCAAGAAGTTGCGCTAGGATGCAATCATATATCTTGATGGTTGAATAAAACATTGGCCTTTTGCAAGTGATGAAGAATTTGAAGGAGCAAAGCAACTACTCAATTGGGGCTACCAACTTGATCCAAAAGCTTAAGCCCAAGTTGCTATATCATACTAATATTTGATATTTGATTGATGTGTATCACAGTAATCTACTTGAGCTCAGCTCGATTGTAACTCATTTGAGATTGCCTCAAAAGATAAACAAGTCAAAATTAAACACATTTTGAAGCTAATTAAGTTTTTAATGTAAGGTTGAAGAATCTATTACTCAATTGGTAATATACACATTCATATATAGAAAAGGCAAGAGTACCAACATACATCATCAATTCTAACATACATATATAAATTGATGGACCCATATACATACATTAAAAAAAGAAAAAGAAAAAGAAAAAGAAAAAAAGAAGCATATTGGCATCGACATACCATAGTAAGCTTGGCATTGAGCAAGCCTTCAGAGTAAGCGCCCTCAGCAGGAGACCTGTTCTCAATTGCAAAGATGTCTTCTTTGTACCACAATAACAGTATAGTCTCCCCATCCTGAATTATGACGCGCCGCTCTCCCTTCGGCAACGCCGACACTGGCACCACCGGTACCCAGTTCTTCCCCTCCTCATCACTCACTCCGCCTCCGCCGCCCTTGTCCTCGGCCACCGAGACTTCTGTAGCCTTACACGTAATTTTACGGAGAGAGATTGGGGATGAAATCAAAGGTAAGGGGTTTACTGGGGCGGTGGTTGGGCGGCGCAACGGCAGCAATAGCGGTAGTTTCCGGCAATGAGGCGGCCAAGGGAGGAAGGGGACTCTGGAAGTGAGCTTTGGGGTTGTGGTGGCCATGGATTATTTGGGGGTGGTAGAGAGGGAAAGCTCTGAGCCAAGAAATGTGAGAACAAAGAGGAGAGAGAGAGAGAGGGAGAGGGCAGGGCAATAATTTCCATGGCCACAAAAAACTGGATAATGATCAGAGGGACGGGAAAAACTGGGAGTTTTCGAAATAATGTTATGATTATTGATTATACTTGGTTGATTTGAATACAAAGAATTTTTAGAGATGGGTATCTCTTGGGGTTATTAATTTTTTTATTAAATAAATAATTAAATATTTTTATATGGGTTTGGAGTTTTTAATTTGTAAATTTTACACTTATGTGACATATTTGATCATTTATTTAATAGAAAATTTGAAACTTATAACATTTTTCCTGTTTAAAATATGAATGGTCAGCTGTTTCTTAATTTTTTTTTTTATTTTATAATAAATAATTATTTTGATTAATAAGTTATTAAATTAATTAACATTTTATAATAATGTTAAAATTTTATTTTAATTAATAATTTAAGTAATTTTATTGTTATATAGAAGAGTAGTAAAAAAATTATTTATCCTGTTAATTTAGTTAAATAAATATTTTTGACGAGTTTTTTTATAATTTTTCAAACAATATAAGACAATTCTTATTTTAAACAAATCTCAATAAGTGTATTTGTAATTTATCCTTTAAAAATTGATCAAATGAAAATATTATGATTATTGAATTGATTCAATTTTGGAAGGATTTTTTTAAGATTTCTAATATTAAGATTTTATAGGATAAGGACATGCAATATTCCTCAATATTTTTTTAGAGAAATTTCGATTCAGAAAAAATTTCAAAATATAGAGAAATTTATCTGATTAGCTCAATTTCTTTGATTTTCTTTGGGTTCGTTTGGGATGCTCCTCGGGCTAAAATAGTCATATAAGACAAAATAGGTTATTTTAGCCAAATAGAAAAAATGTCACATCTAACCCATAATCATTTCATTTTTTTCTCACGAAAGTCATAAAAGCCAAAAAGCCTATTCCAAATGAGACTTTTTAACTCTAGACAAAAATAGCCAAAAAAATTAAAAAGTCAAAAAGCCAACTCACATCCCAAACGAGTTCTTTGTGCTTTGAATTTTTTTTTTAAGATTCTTAGTATTATGATTTTAAAGGATAAGGACACCTGAAAAGTTCATACCTTAGGTCCCTAAAAAAAAAGGCGCGTCCAAAATATCCTTGCGTCATTCTCTCTTTGTGATTGATAAAGGAAAATTTGGGCTAAATTTCTTTGTGTGATGGTCAGAGAAATTTATAAAATTGAAATTTCTTCGGCATTCTAGAGAAATTTGTGATAGCATCACCCCTTGCTCAGTTGATTTTTTCTGGCAAAAAATCTGAGCTAAATTTCTCTATCATTGTAGTGAAATTTGTAACAACATTACCCATTGTTTAGTTGATTTTCTTTGCCTAAAAACCTAGGCTAAATTTCTCTTGGTGTGATGACTAGAGAAATTTGTATTCAACTAATTTTCTTTGGCTAAAAATCTTGGTTATATTTTTCTATCATATTTATTTTCTCTGGATATTCACGCACTTAATACTTTATTATGCATTTGAATTTTACTGCCCACATTACTTAGTACTCTCTGGCAACCCTTACCAACGTGACCACACTTCACCGTCATCTCACTTTGCCTCGCTGCCGTCTTCTTCTTTGCATCTCTTTAAACAGAAAAGAAAAAGAGAGAGGTGGGTGTAGGTCTGGGTGTTGGTGTGGATAAGTTGAGTGGGTTTTGTAATGAGTAATTTAAACTAACAAAAAAATTATAATGGACCTCTCCTCCTACTAAAAGTTGAAAAGGGATCTTTCACTAATTTTCTCTTAATTTTTATTATAAATGAAAGTCTTACAAAATAAATAATTTAAATTATTAAAATGAAATCTTTAATAAACTCTATGAATTAAAATAATTTTCTAAAATTTAAATTTAAAATTAGAAAAAAAATACTAACTTACCACAAATACTCTCATAAAAAATATACAACAATTTGATGATCAACTGTCTAATGAAATCTGCGCAATAACATGTAATAAAAAAAATTCAATCCCTTCATTAAAGTGTCTCCTTTAAGTGCAATAACATGCAATGATTAAATTTATGAAAAAAATTTAAAAACTAGTATAAAGTCTTATTCTTTTGTCAACACACATATCTAATAATTACTCAATGCACTTGTGGACCTGCAATCATTTCAACTTTATGACGAACACCAATTCACCACCTACTTATGGAGGCATATTCCTGTTTAGTTCTTGAAATGCCAAAATTCACTCCACGCGAAAAGTATGCCCAAACAAAAATACTCATATGGGAACAAAAGCATATGAACTGATATTGATGGTCACCTAAGGGGTTCAGTCCACAGCTCACGGTTCAGCTCACGGTCCAGATATTAAAGTTTAATAATTTTGAGAAATCGATGCTAACATAAGATTAATAGCATCCAAACACTTATCAGGCAGGGAATCAGCCACGTGAAATAGATTAAGATCCTGCAAAGTTATTATACTCACACATCGGCCATTTAATGAGGCAATTGTAGCATTAAATACGGCAAGACCCCTCACGCCGGAGTATGCAGAATCACTATGAACGATGTTAACTAAGCCATAGACTTTCGGCCAACAAGACAGCTTAGAATGGATAAAGAAATGATGAGCAAAGGGTATAAGGAAACTTTCGAGATATGTTAGGTTAAGTTTTCACCCCCTTGCGTCTCTCTCTCTATCTCTCCCTCCAAAATCAATCTAGCCTGACATAACTTGATCATCGGAGTGTCCGTCGGCGGGCCATTTCCCCTTTTGGACCTTTTTGCAGGTACGCTTCGAGGACTCCAAGGCCAGCAGACCCGTTGGAAGCGTGGATCAGTCCGATCAATCTTCCATTAAAGTTATTGCATTATTAGTTGGCGCCGTCTGTTGATCTCTGGTTGACAGTTGTGTTCATTGTCACATAAAGCCCAACCTCTATCACATGATCAAGAGGCAAGGCATGCATGCCAATGCAATGCAACCTAGGTATGCAAACAAGGATAAAAGCATGCTATGCAACTACATGGCATACACAATGCTAACAACATAACATGCGCAACGCTTTGAAACATGGCATACACAATGCAAGATGGGCTTACACCAATACAAGTGGACCTCAGCCACACTCACATAGGAGGCTATAAGATGAAAATGAAGTGCCTCGAAATGCGTGCACACGGGCACGCAAACCGAGACAATGGCATATGCAATGCAATGGCATGAAAAATGATATGCAAACATGCTAATGGGATTTTAGCACTGAAATGTGGGGGAAAACAGCCCCGAAATGAGGCGGAAGTACACCCGATGCATGGAATAGTCCCGAAACATGAATTTTGGCACCCGAAATGGCCTATAGCTATACCAAACATGCACAATATGGACATGCAATGAATAGACAGTAGCAAGGCAGCCCCAAAATAAGTATTTTTCCAGTTCAAAGCATGGCCAAACAGCAAACATAAATAGGGCAAAACTAGTATGCAAAAATGGCCCTAAATATGAGATTATGAAGCAACTCACAGCTGCTGACTCCAAACAGGTTAGAGCCCTTCAACAACATTGAAGAGGGGCCCAAAATTTGCACATTTACAGAACTGTAAAAACCCCAAAAACAAACATAGATATGGCTAAGCTCTTATGCAAGAAATAGGCCAAAAGGTGGCCAAAGAAGCAAGCATACAAAAAATTCATCAAACAGCCAAAGACCCTTAATGAAACATGACAAGGGGGTCAAAATATGGCTTTTTTTAGTTCGGACCAAAGTCCAAAAACAGCAACATCAGGGGCTGCCAAGGCATGCAAAAATGGGACCCAAAAGAGAATATAAAGGCAAGTATAGCATGGGGGTCCCAAACAGTGTTGAGCCCTTCTTCAATGTTGAAGAGGGGCTCAAAATAAACCTATTTACAGTTTACATCATGCTCCAAAACAGATCACGTATAGGCCAAGAATAACATGCAAAATTATGGCATAAAGAGGGCTAATGAAGGAAGTGCTAGCTACTGTCCTCAAACAGCAAGAGGTCCTCAATCAAACATGAAGAGGACCTCAAAATATGATGATTTACAGTTTGGGTCGGAGCCCAAAAATGCAAGAAACTATGGCTTAGATATGAAGCAAGAAAAGACTAGAAAAGGGAAGAGGAGGACTCACCCTTGAAGACCAGCAAACCAGCACCTCTTGGACCAAGTTTAGGTGCTCCTAAGCTCTGAAGAACAGCCTCAAGTTGCTGCAATGGAGTAAGGATACCTTGTGCTATGAGTTGATGAAGAAATGGCCCAAGAACAAGGGTGTTTGATGGTTGAATGTGAGAGATAGAGGGAGATATATGGAGGGATGTATCTATCAATCCCAGCTGGTTTTTCTAACCTAGCATAAGGAAGAAGAGAGCTTCCTTTATAGAGCCAAGGGAGTAAGACTTCTCTTAGAAGCTTCAAAACCAAGAGCCAAGATCCTCCATACACGTGTATGGAGGATCCAGTCTGTGCCCTCCAGCTGGCACAGCTGGCATCCATTCAATCTGTAGAATACTTCGGAAGGTCGTCGGCTAGCAAAATTGGTCGGTCGGCTACTTTAAATAGCCGGTCGGAAATCTATTTAGCCGGTCGGCCATCTGTTCTGGCCGGTCGGCCATCTATTTGGTCGGTCGGCAGAATGTTTGGCCGGCCGGCAGGAAAAATCTGCTCTGCAGGTCCAACTTCAAATGGGCATAACTTCTTCATATGAACTCTTTTTCAGGTCATTCTTATGTCCAAATTGAAGCCCTGGAAGTAAGCTTTCCAATGGCACCAGCCTTGCATAAAAATTCCAACTGTGTAAAAAGTTATTCCGGTTTTAGTGAAGGCTGGTCAGTTTCGGTCCAACCGGGATGATGCCCAACTTCAACCAATCATATCTCCGCCCTCCGATCTTGGATTTAAGAGATTCTTGAATGAAAAATGAAACCCCGGAAGTCTTCTTTCCAAAGGTGGTGGCCTCATACCTTAACTCAAAGTGTATAGACAAATAAGTTTGATTTAGCGAGGACTGCTCGTCCCTCTCTTAGCAATTCTTGCCTATCTTCTTCTCCAACTTGGCTTCTCCCCTCTTCTCCTCTTTTCTTCAACTTCAAACCCCTAAGCAAGGTGTTTTGAAATATTTTTCAAAGATTTCATCTCTCTTTCATTCATTTCCACTTTGTCCTTGCTCGGTTTATCGAAAAGCGCATTTTTTGACAAAATGTGAGCCTCGGAACATCGTAGAAACTTTATTTCAAAAATGTTTTGAAAGAGAGGGTTTTAAGGTCTAAAAACCATTCAAAATAGCTTTGGTCCAAAATGGGGTGTGAAGTTGGGATTTGACCCTCTCATTGCCGAATAAATTGAACCTTTGCCCTGCACACCTTTCATCATCGAGCAAACCATCAGTAGCGCCAAAGTCTTAAGGGCGGTCAAAAATGGGGTGTCTACACTCAGCTGTAGCAGTAGAACTTGCTAGTAGATCAGCTAGCACTTTTCCCAACAGCTCTTCTTTTTCAATATCTAGGCTTGCTGTCTTATTTTGATTTGTGTTAGGGCTCAGGTCTGCCTGCTCATCCTCCTCTTCTGGTAACTGGTGTCCGAAAAAGATCTCGAACCCCGGATATCTGGTCTTTGTTTCCTTGTCAAACCAAGGCTCTAGAAATCCATAGAAGGGGAAGTCTTCCCTTTGGTGGACAAAATATCTATTCAAGGTTCCTCGTATTGGTTTGTAGACTAACTCGTGTTGCCTCCTAGTCCTCTTTACTTTCAGCCTTCCTCGCAACTCCTCCCCATTTCTTTGCCAATCTGTAGCGGTAGGTTTGTATCCCAGCCCAAAAGCATAAGGGTTGTGACTCATCTCCTTGGCAACAGTACCTCCATGCCTGCCACTTCTGCCTAGTCCTGATCTAAGAATATGCCCCTGTTTGTTCATCATGTAGATGGGTTGAGTGCTCACGTAATTTTCGTCGTCTTCTACCATGATGGTTTGGACCAACCGGGCCTCTACCAGAGAGGAAAACGTCCTATTCTCTATGTATGATTTCCAGCATGGGTGCAATAGTTCCCTGTGGAGAATGGATCGCAGAATTGTCATACATAGTAGCAATCCTGCCTTTAAAAGGGTATTTTACCAACGGGTGGACCGTTGATGACACTGCTTTTATCTAATGTAGCCAAGGCCTTCCCAATAGTAGATTGAACATGGCCGGAACATCCATGACATGGAATTCCACCTCATGCTCAGATGGGCCGATTAGGATATGACTTTTAAATGTTCCCATAACATCCCAGCTCGTATTGTCATAAGCCCGAACGGCCTGAGTCGTGTGTGTAAAGTCAGCAGGCCTCAAACCGATGGCATAAGTAGTCATCACTAGACATACATTGATCTCTGATCCGGTATCTATCAGCACCACCGGAATCCATTTTTTTCAGCTTTCCAGGGTTACATATAAGGGTTAGTTGTGGCTAGCATCCTCGGGTGGTAACTTCTTATCTGTAAAAGATATCATTGGCGTAACATCCCCAGATGTAACCAATGATACTAATTGGTCAGCAGTGGTGTCAATAGACAGTTTGGTCCAGTTCATTGCCTCTAACAGCACTTGTCTATGCTTCTGAGAAGCCATGATTAGCCCCCAGATTGATATGTCCGCCTAAATCTTCTTGAGCTATTTCAGGACCAGGTTTTCTTTAACATCCTTCTCCTTTGCTTTCTCAGCCTCTTTGTTGGAGGACTCCGACTGATCTAAGGCTGCAGGTTTGAAGTACCGACCACTTCGGGTCATATGGTTAATCTCGTCAGTATACCAAGTGTCATCGGGGGTTTCAGCTTTCTATCCTTCGTCTGTGTATACGTGACTCAAATCATTATCTTTCCACCACTCCCCTATAGTCATGGCTAGGCTATTATCTAGTTCTATCTGAAGCATGTTCACATCACGCCCCCCATCATCATAACACTCTTCTTTCACTACAGTTTTGGTTTCTGCGTTCCAGTACTTCCTGATATTTCTCGACATTCTTTTCCTGTCATTGGGCTCCCATTTAGTTTTTCCCGTATTTTTTATGTCTACCGCTGTAGGCTCGATCTCCGCTGTTTCTTTCCCTTTTTCTTGCTCCAAGGCTATCTTTCTTTGGATCTTTTCAATCCGTTCCCGCTGGAATTGCTCCAACACTTGTTCTGTCTCAGTCAAAGGTATAGCCTCAACCTTGCTGCTAGCACCACCTCCCTCTTCTTTTCTAGCCTATTTTATCTGTTCTTTAACATCTGACTCTTCCTTACTCAACCACCTGTTACTTGTTTCTAGCTGGCTTGGGTCCCACTACCCTAGTTGTACACTACTTGTATCCTCTTCTTCAAAGAAGTAGAGGTTGTCTAGATCCTCTTCCAGCTCGGCTATGTCTTCTTCAGTGCAACCAAGTCATTTAGGCCCTGTTCTGGCCAATCATTCTGATTATGCCCTATTTGGTTTTCCCCAATAGCGTTAATGCTGAGGAAGTCTGGCAATATGACTACTGGTTTCGACTGATTGATGGCTACGATGTATAAGCTAGGGTCATACTCCTCTGCGAGCGAGGCCCCTTTTTCTATGACTTGGGCATCAGGCAAGCCCTTCTCTAGTGCACTCTCTTTCTTCTTTGCCTCTGCCGCCATGGACTCGGGTTAGGTTTGCGGTGTTAAGTCCATCATGCACATGTCTGTGCCTTTTGGAAGAATCACCTCTAGCTTGGGTAAATAGAATGAGGTAATGTAGGCGTTGGGGTTAAAGGATGGTTGTAGTGTATGTATTTGGTTAATGTTTCTGGGCAAGGGGACTTGGTTACGTGTAGGATGTGGGTTGGTAGTTACGTTTGGTTTGGAGGGTGGGGTGATGACTTTGTTGTCAATAAGATCATGGATGTAGCACAAATTTGTGGGATGACCATATTGTTGGTGGAAGATGCAATACTGGGTAAGGTCATGTTCGGGTAGTAACGGGTCAAGAAGTGGTCGAGAATCGAGGGGTTTGAGATGCCCCTTTTCTATTAACAATTTGAGGACATGAGCTGGGCTCATATGAAGGGGGGTAAAGGTTCTTCGGTTTCGGGGTGGGCCGATGGTTTGTGAAGGTTGTGGGGTTATTACGGCAAAGGGATTGGCCATTTTGGCCACCATAACAATTGTGCTGACATCTACAGGCCGCAGAATAGTGCTACTACTAGCATTGGTACCCTGGGAGAATGGCCTTCTTGCAGGTTCACTTGTTTTATGAATAATGCCCTTCTTGAATGCACTCTCAATCTGGACCTCCAACCTGTATAGGGAAGCAAAGGTGGATAACGGTGCTACTATCATTCTCTGCAGCATATCTGGTTCAGATTCTAGACCACCAGCCGGACTTGTTCTCTCTCAAAAGGTCTACTTGTCATTCTTCCTACTTTTGCCCTCTATCTAACAACAAAGTCAATGAATGATTCTTTGGGGTTCTGGGTAGTAGCCTCCAACTCACTGATGGTTACCTCTATCTTAGTGTTATAAGAGTACTGGTTGACGAACGCCTCAGATAACTCCTCACAATTCCACTTTGTAAAGTCCTCCAATTTAGCGTACCAAATAGCCGCTATATCAGACAAAGTTCTCCCAAACAATGATAGTTTTTGAGCCCGAGACAGGCCCATTGGTCTAAGCACATCTAAAAACAAACGGACGTGCACAATCGGATCCCCACTTCTATCGAATCTGTCGATGTGAGGCATCTTAAATTCCTCCGGTAATCTGACCGAAGCTTCAATGTACCCATCCTCAATATCCGAAGTGGAGTTGAAGCCCTGGGACTTTTCAACGCTTTCTCTAGCTTGGCAATCTTGATCAAGACCGGATCAATTTCATTGATATCAAAGGGAAGGATTCTCGTAGAAGGTTGAGCCAGAGGCCTATAAGCCGAAGCCGGGGAAAACATTTCTTGAGGATCTGGGATTTGGGAATTTTCCACTGGTGAGGGTGGATCTGGGTTCGGCTGAGCAGTCGGGATTGGATGCACAGTCGCCGCAAATGCCCCAAACGTGCATCGTAGATCAGCGATGATTTTATCTTGTGCATCCATCCTTTGGTTCATAGTATCCATGGTTCTCTGGAAAGTTTTCATCATGGCAGCAAATTCTTTTGCATTCTGTGCCATGACTGGACTATGTGAGTTAGCTACTGGTGTACTGTTTGAGTGAGAACAGATAGGTGTTTGTTGAATGCTTTATACTGGTGCTATTGATTGTCTGTTCCGTCTTCGTCGAACAACTGGCGAAAGTGAGACTAGCACTGGTTGACCACTAACAAGGTCTTGAGCTTTACAAAGCCCGCTAGAGTGAGTCCACACAACTTGGGGAATATCGGGTTTTTCTAAAGCTATGATGGCAAACTACCTAGCAAAAGACATAAAAGAAAAACCATCGATCAAACCATGTTTTTTTAGCCTTTATTACACTTTGAAAATCAGTTTAAAAGGCAAAGAAAAGAGGGTAGAACAGGCGTGTGAGCTATGAAGTATAGAGTAAGAAAGAGTGTTAGCCCTTTCTACCATTTTGTAGCCATTCAAACCCAAGTTCTAACACTTAAAATATGATCAAAACAATACAAAAACACAAGAAATAAACAAAGAAAGACAGAAATGAAAGTAATACAAAAGGTGGTGAGCTTATACCTCTTGAAGAAGGTAAGCTCTTGTTTGTGAACCAAACTTGGTCCAAGCACACTCTCAAGCATAAATTGTAACTCACAAAGCTCAACCAAGGTTCTACGTTCTTGCTCTAAGGTTAGCTATGGTATATAGATATAGTATAAGGATGATCAAATATCTCAAAGGTAGCTTGCTCAAAAAGACGAAGCTCTCAAGGATTATTTTGCTTTTTAAAAATTTTTCCAACCTCTAACATTGAGATATATGCTCGTATTTATAGAATTTGAACAAAATAGGTCATAAATATCTTAAAAAATGGACAGCTGGCCATTCTCGCCCAGAACAGTGTTTCTCACTATCAAGAGCCTGTCGGCTCCCAATGCTCTCCCATGATCCACTGTTTTACACTCAGTGTAGGGTGGCATAATGGTCAAAAATGAATTTCTAGGGCAAAGACAGTATGAATATGAAAGGTTTGGAATTGGTTTTGGAGCGCGAGCTTTCGTTCCTTCGTTGAGAATTCAAATCACAATCAACACAATTTCATCATTGAGTGCACAGGACAAAGCGTCCAAGTCTTGCGAGCGGTCAAAAATAGAGTGTCTACACCCAATAAACTTCACTTTACTTCACGTAATCATCCTTGTTTAGTATTATTTAAAAATAACTACTTAATTTTGTAAATTAAAAGTTACACAGTCATACTTTTCATTCAAAAGCTATTTTGGTATTGCTAAAATAATAGTAAAAGCCTATTTAATAATATTTATATTTACAATTTATTATTTAAAACAGTTTTGAAATTAGAAATGAAATATTGTTTTGATGCCTAATTTCTTTTTTTAAAAAAAATAACAATTTTCATAATTTATTAAATTCTACAAATCAAAAAATGTGTCTTCCATTATTTTGTAAACAATTTTTCATTCACTTCTCGCTCCTTCACCATCTTACCTTTTGCCACCAACTCCAATCACCTCATATTTAACCTCCCATTTGTATATCATTTTGTGTTTTTTGCAATCATAGTTCGCTTCGCAGCACTCCCTCAAAAAGTAACAGTATAATTTTCCAAAAGGGAGGGAGGCAGGCAGGCAGGCAGGCAGGAAATTCTTTAATGGGTGATGACGTGGCAAGCACTATATATGTATTGTGTATTCCCCCACCCAATGGCCACCATTCATCTCTCTCCCGGGAGCCTTCTTTCTTCTTCCTTCACATTTCTTCTACAAAATCATATATGATAGATGTATCATAATCTTTTAAGAAGATAAAAAAGAAAGAAAGATGGGTGCTAATAATAACATTCATCTTCTTGAAGAAGAGAAGGCTCTTGGAGATCATTATGATCATCATGATGATCACAACAATACTTATGGTCAAAACGAAGAAGAAGAAGAAGATCATTCTTCTGATAGTAACTGGGCTGATGATGATGATGATGATGATGATGATGATGATGATGATCATGAATCTAATAATAGCAATGAATCTGATCAGGAGAGGGCTCTCTATTGGGAATCCCAGGAATCCTTGCTTCAGGTACATTTTTTTTTTCTTTTTCATTTTAATTAATTAATATTTTCTCTGTTTTTAATCTTTAATCTTTATCATTAGTATAATAATAAACCTTTTGTTATCTTTAAATACGCTTTAGAAAAACCCAAAAGGGGTTTGGAATCTTTTTGTATTAATTTTTTTCCCGATTAGATAGCTTCATTAGATTAGATTAATTAATTAAAAAACCTAATCCATTCAACTTTATCATTATTTTGTTTAAATTATCTTTGTTGATCTTACTCTCTCACATCACTTCCATTCCATTACAAGTTGTTGAACATGAAGGATAAGTTTTAGAAAGTAGGTTAAAAATTAATTTTTTTGATTTTTTTTTTTTAAAAAAAATGTAAAAAGTAGGGTGGTGATGTGATTCAAAAAAGTCAGAAAGTCAATAAGTTAACTTTTAATCTATTTTCCAAAATATTTAATCGGTTAAAAGCTCGAGTTTGAGTTTTGCAATTCCTTTCTAATTTCTCTCTCCCAATCAAAAAAGAATGAAAATAATTATTGAAAAAATGAATAGAAACATCTTAGAAATTATAAGGATTATTTACATAATTTCAATTCCAACTACTTCTAGTTGTATGCTATCTGATGAGTTCATGTTAATCTTACTCCATCTTTTTGTTTTCATTTTTGCTTTTTTTTAATCGGTGACTGATATTATAGATATCATGACAATTACATGATATTAGACATTCAAACATAGCTATAAAAGTAAAATAAATTCCAAACAAATACAATTCTTCTCTCAATTAATTAATCGGTGACTTATGATTTAGATATCTAGTTTCAAAAGGTGGACCAAATGACACGCAAATAAAATTTATATACAGAATTTTACACAAAATTATGTGGCACCTTGTGGTCCCTTTATTAATAATAAAAACACTCACTATTGTTCTCATAATTGACTGATGTCATTAAAATATCCACCATTAATTATCTTTGTAATTTTACAAATGTTAATGTTATATTATTTTTATTAAGAACTTTGTACAGAAAATTTGTAAAGATATCATTTTTTTGTGCTTAGCATTTTATATCTCAGTCTTTTTTAGTTATACTTTCAAAATTTAGGTCTATTTTTTATTTAGAAGATTACATACATCCAAATTAGTTAGGATGAATTTTAGGACACCCTCTTAAAAAAGACAACAACAATATTAATTAGGGTATGATGATACAGAAGTTATGGTGGGGCTGTCATAGATGGTCAATTTGCTTTCTTCGTGGTTACCAAAAAAAAACTCAAAACAAAAAATAATTTATTTCCTTGTCTTACAATTTTTTTTTTTCTTATACTAAAAACAAGTATGTAGCTATTATAAGGAAATGGATGTGTGGTGACTAATGATATTGTGGCATTAGATATCTACTCTTTATTTGGACCACTCCCACTACCACACATAGATAATAAATTTGGCTTGTAATTGAGACGTATGTGTGGTTGAAATCTAAAGTTCACATCACACCTCTCCATTAATGAATTATATACGACAAACCTACTGTTTTTTTGAGTTTAGATATTTTTAAAAACATGGCTTATGATTCGAATCAAGATCGGATATTCTTTTAGAAAAATTTATATATAAAATTTATATAAAGATGTCTTACGAAAATGACGTATAGGGACATTATTATAAATATAGGTCATCTTTCTTAGAACCTGGGGTGCCGCTGTGACAGCAGACAGCAATTTGCTGCGAGCCTGTGGGGTTTTTTTTTAGTCTTTTTTTGATGATCTGAGTCGTTCATATTGTAGAGTTTGTTGAATAGATCATTTATGCAAAAAATCAAATTGATTGGAAATCTATAGCTTTATAACAAGAGCACATTTATTTTTTTAAAAATAAACGGTTGACGTTATCTTGATAATTTTTATAAAATAATTTGAAATTGATCATAGGGTTACGGATTTTTTATTAATTTAATTTTTTATATGGATAATATACTCAACGAATCCTATAATATGAACAGTTCGGATCATCGAAAAAGACTCGGAAAAAGCTCCCACGAACTCACAGCAGATTGCATTAATGTTTAATATCGTTGTTGTTTGGCACAACTTATCTGAGTTATTTTTAGTTTTTATATTCTAAGAATATGTATTAGACTATTTGGAACAGTTTTTACCTATTAGACTAAAACAACTTAAATAAAAACCTGAGTGAGAGGTTATTTTATCTTTTACTTTTAAATTATGAATTTTTAATTTATAATAAGTTATGCGATCATTCCTTAAAATAGATTTTTTTCTTTTTTGTGTGGTGTGTGTGTAGGAAATTGTAGAGCACCATAGATCAACAGGGGGGAAGTTAAGGAAAGAGATCAACGGACTGATAGAGAAGGCAAGGGAGACAAATATATGCAAATGCGTTAATCCCAAATCAGACGGTTGGTGCAGCAGGTGTTTGCGTCAAAGAGTAGTAACTATGCTCTGCTGCAGAGGACTCCATGCCACTCTCTGTACCTCTAAGTGGACCCATACTCCCAAATTTCCAGGAGGTAAAAATATCCTCAATCAGTCAAATTGATTTATACCATTTGGGTCGGTTCAATTTGAGTTTCACTCGAGTTGATTAAATAATTCAATTCTCAAATTGTAAGATGGCGGTCTAATAATTTTTGAATTGGACTATAGAGTTCACTGTTGTGGGGCCTACAAACACGTTAGAGTAATATTAGGAATGACAAAAAAAATATCAT
The DNA here is from genome assembly GCF_055761805.1 of Camellia sinensis. Lineage (NCBI taxonomy): Eukaryota > Viridiplantae > Streptophyta > Magnoliopsida > Ericales > Theaceae > Camellia > Camellia sinensis. Next base: position 157,206,054 of record NC_138972.1, read on the forward strand.
GAAAATAATCACGAAAGATTTTTCACCTTTGGATTACACATACAATAAAACACTACATACTAATCAACGGATGAAAACTCTTCATGATGCATTTTATAATATTTTTTTCATGATTCCTAATATTATTCTTTTCAATAATGTTTTTGCTCAAATTTTCATCCAAATTTGAATAAAAATACCATTATTTCTATTATTAAATTTGGATGAAAACAAGGTTGGAACTATTTAAGTGCAAATTAAATAAGTCAAAGAGTAAATTGATATAATTAAAATATTGGATAAGTGTGCATATTTTGAGGACTAACAAACTATTTAACTGCCACACCCCAAACTCGCCCCTAAAAGTTTGGGCATGACCTATTCAGAAACGGACATGAACCTGGTATACATAACTTACGGGGCCTTATCGGAAGCACAAAATGTTAACATAACATTGATATATATATACATACTCCATTGAGCTACTTCTATTATGCCAGGATCTCAAACATCACATCATCATAGACAAATAAAGTCCACAAATATAACCCTGAGCATCGGTTATAAACATACACATATACAGACCCAGCCCTAAGATTGGGCATATACAAAACCTAGAAGTTATGTACATTCAACCTTAGATGAACAATCCAAATACGAGCCACATCTTAACAAAACTTCCCAAAAAAAAATAAATGGCCTCGTCTAGTGCCTGGACACACAAGGGTTGACAAAAGAGGATGGCGTCCTGGTTTAGGATTGACCACCTGGTTGGTGACCTATAGAAACAGACATAACACAGAGTGAGCCAGGCTCAATGAATAATAATACACAGTTAAAACGATGTTTAACTTGAAACATAATATATAAATACATATTGATTAGTAGCTTATTAATCTTTATTGAGTCATAAATCATGTCTAGAATGCTCTGGAAAGAGATGAGGAGGAAAATATGAACTAAATGCAACTTTCCAAAATGTGCTGAAAACGGGTCTCCGCTCGAGCGCCACTTTGGTCGCTCGAGCGGACTGTAAAGTTTGTAAAACTACTGGGAGGTCGATTTTCACGCTCGAGCGCCACTTTGGTCGCTCGAGCGGACAACGAAAATTCTGAAATTCCAAAATTTCAATTAAAGTTCAAATTTGGTATTCAAAGCTTCAAAACATGTGCTGTAGTATACAAATGCAGAGTTCACATAGTTAGTCTGAGTCTGTTAATTCATAATGGCCTTAGGCACTATCTTGGAACATATTAGCTTAAAGCCCTTGAACAGTATGGCATAAAGCTCTTAAATATGGTGGCACGAAGCCCTTAAACATAGTGGCACGAAGCCCTTCAATAGATTGGCATTGAGCCCTTGGATAATTTGGCATTAAGCCCTTGACCATACTTTTATGAACTCAAGAGGTGTCTCACACGGATTCTAGAGGGACTCACATCGTAGCACTTAGTTCCGTGTAGCACTTTGTTTCATATCATAACAACTTATACTGAATGGCCATAGGCCCAGAGTCTTACCGAATGAAAGTATTTCATCTTCCCCATTTCTTTATTTACGTACGTTAAAACATTAACATAGTTGCATATCGTGCGTGAACAAAATGCTAATGACAATCATGAGCTAGATGTGAAGCGTATACTAGTACTACTACTCACAGTGTTGAGATGACATGCTACTTTCTCCCGGGGTGTGTCCTGCACACATTCAAAACTTGCACATTAGTTCTTTCTTTTTCCTTGTTAAATTAGTTCCTGAGTTATTATGCCTCTAATGAATTTACAACCATCTTAAGATCATCAAAAAGATAGTCTACAAATAACAGAGGGTTGAGCACACAAAACAGAACAGATAATTTTTCTTCTTTTCCGCTCGAGCGGCTGTGTCCCTGTTTTGGTAGTCTGAAGTTCAACTAAAAATTCATCCAAAACCCTCTCTTGTTCACTTAAAACAAGGCTTAAACTACATCCATAACTTGCTAGATTTTGCTTAGAAATCATGTGAATAGGAATCACAACACATATAACAACCTAACATAATTTAGATCACTAACCTTAAGTTCATAACACAATACATAAGTATAATTTCATGGGTTGGCATGGAAACCAAAGATTGGAGTGTCAATTCCACACAACACTTCAATTAGAGCTCAAAGCAACCAATTGATGAGAATAACTTTGTAATCAAACATGAATCACACCCAATTCCCAATTACAAACCCTAATTGTATAAATATGAAACTAACAAACCCTTCCTCACAAATGGAAAGGAGAATTCTCACACATGGTTAAGAGAAAGCTTATGTAAAATTAATTTAGCATACCTTGGCCTCACAAATCTTCAAGATCTTCCTAATTTAATCCCAATTATTGAACTTTCCCTTTGTTCCCTTTTTCTCTTATTTTTTTTTTTCTCTCCAGGAGGTAGCTAGGAAAATCCCCTTCCCAAGTCAAGTGTTTAAAAGAACATGAATATATAATAGGTGAATAGGACAAAAATCGTTCATTTAATCATTCTGAAATTGAAATTTCGCAAACATGCTTAATATTACTTAAAAATTATGCTGATTACATATATAAAATCAATTTCAGATAATTAAGCCCCTAAGGCTTCCAATTTCTAATTCAAACGTTTTAATAGTGACAGATAGTTTTCTTGTTAAACAGATAGACACCCTTAAACATGGAGTTCGTTTACTTAACCTTATTTTCTCAGCAGATTTCACAGCAAGCATGTGAAAGCACAAAACAGGGACTGAAAATATATCAGAAAACACGTACGAGGGTCGGATTATTACATTAACTCTAGATATAGCTTCAGTAAATTCAATTTGATTTTCTTAGAGCAGCTAACAAACAACTCACTCAAAACAGTAAGCAAAAAGGGATATTCATAAAAATGTGATGAATTTTAATCAAAATGATACAAAAAGCGCATATTACAGAGATTAAAACTGTAATTACAAAAGGCGCATATTTTTGCTAAGTTGAATTTTTTGTTATAAAATTATTTTTGACAACATGAGCCATAGAGAAAGCATTTTAATCACATTTAATACTTTGTAAATGTTATTGACACGAGCAAGGATCCTCTAGAGTGATTTTTTCCTAAAGTTTCCTAGAGTGCTACATTGATGTGATTTGCCAATAAATCTCAACCACACAATGTAGCACTCTAGGAAACTTTAGGGAAATATCACTCTAGAAGATCCTTGGTGTATTGACACAACTAAAATGTTACGTTTGGAGATCAAGACACAAAATGCATACTTCAATTAATCCTATATGCATATATTGAGTTGGTTATTCGATTCCAGGAACACACGAGTACATTGAAGTGACAGCAAGCACACAATCACGAAAGAAGCAAGTCATATTCTTGATTGAACTGGAGTTTCGCGACGAATTCAAGATGGGAAAAGCATGCAACGAGTACCACCACCTGATTAAGCAGCTACCAGAGATCTACATTGGCAAGGCAGAGCACTTAAACGCCATTGTTCGTGTGGTTTGTGATGCAGCCAAGAGGTCTACCATGGAGAAGAAAATCCACATGGGTCCGTGGCGAAAGACTAGCTTCATGCAGAAGAAATGGTCTGCTTCTTCTTCTTCTTCTTCGCCTTCAAGGCAAGCTCATATTCCCATATGCTTTGCTGTGGAAGTCGTTTAAAATCATTGCTTGAACATTTTCAATAATGCTAGTAACTTAGAAATTGAAGAACACAAAATCAGAGAGACATACAGACGCGTAAAATATATGGTTGGATATAATTTTTCAGGATTTGTTGAGGGAATTGAAAAATTGTGTATGTCAAGTCATTATTGTGTTTGGTTTCTGAAAATTTTGTGCAACTTATTATATTATTGGCACTGAGCACAAGTATTGCTATTTGTATGGTGGAAAAACATCCCTATGGAACATGCTAATTATGTATTTTTTATGGGTCATTACCATATATAATATTTATATATTTGCAGTTATAGTGGTCATGATTATTACAGAGCTTCCAAAACAACCAGTGATATTGCAACTAGAAATTGAACTTTTTGGCAATTTTTTTTTATTATTATTTTTTTATTTTAAAAAAAGCTACAAAAAATCAAAATGCTTTTAAACAAACAAGTCAAACACACCAAATATTCATATTTTTCAATACTACTAAAAGTAGTCATTCCCAAACTTCTTTCAACTCATAAAAAGGTAAAAAAATAATTCAGATCCCTTGAAGTATGGTGTTATTATCAAAATTTATGTACAACTTACAAATAAATAATTTTTAGAATTCACAACCTTTCAAAATAAAAAAAAAACACACCTCTATTTGAGAGGATTGTATTTACAAACTTAGTGGCTATAGATTTATTTATACATAGCAATTTCCTTCAAAAATCTAATTGGTTACCTATAAAATTAAGGGCACTTTTTCTTTTTTTAATATTAAGATTTTATAAGATAAATGACATACAATATTTTCATAATAATTAAGGTCCCTCAACATTTCTACAAAGAAAATTCGACTCAGAGAAATTTGCCCAACTTAGAGAAATTTCTTTTATTTCACAAAGAAATTTCAAAATTTCTCTCAGTCGAATTTTTACTATGAAAATAGTGAGAGATCTTAGCTAATAAAAAAAAGCATCTTAGACCTCTGCTTTCTAAAATTAATGGGAAATATCAATAAAATAGATGAGGGAAGTGATTACAATTGGGTGAAAATTATTTATAAATATCCCCACACATGGAATGGGGGAGAAAATACTAATGTATGAAATCTTAGTTTTCATGGCTTTTGTATTATGTTTTTACCCTTCAAATTAAAAATTAATAAAAAGTGATTGTAAAAGAGCACAACTACATGTGTGTGTGTTTTTTTTCATCATTTATATCACAGTTTGCATGACAAAGTAACCATTATATTCTTGATTTTTTTTTCATCATTATAATCATTATATTTATTTATTTGTGTGATTTTGAAGGCATTGAATGTAAAGTAAAAATATAATGTTGAAGGAGTATTTGGTAAATGGTAAAACCAATAAAACACAACTGTGCCACGAAGAACAGTAATGTTGATTTCTAACCTTTCAATCATAATCGAAATCAATGGTAATTAACAAATTGTTGATTATGTATGTAAGAGGGGCTAATTTGAGCCCACTAAATTATTTAGGCCCAATAGCCCAAGATTAGTGGGCCCGAATTTATCGCAAATCCAAGAATCAGTGGGCCCAGATTTATCGCCATCAAACGGATTGAATCGCTCTAAGCCTCGAAAGGGTTCGGATCCACGAACCTAGAGACTTACTCAGGCCCGGACTCGAAAGGGTATTAGGCAAGCCTAGAGATCCGAGGCACTCGGACTCGAAAGGGTTCGGATCCACGAACCTAGAGGTCCGAAATACTTGGCTTCGAACGGATTCAGACGCAATCTAGAAGTCGCTCCGTTAATGAGTCCCAGAACACTTGCGGGCTCGGAGCTTTCCGGGATCTACGCACCAGAACCATGGGCGTAATGGAGTTCGAACAAAGGACCCGATCCCGAGGACGGTGAGTGGAGACAAATTCACTCTTCGGTTAAACTAGCCTATACCCGAGTCGAGGTGGCACGACCCCGGGGGGTCCATGAGACTCGGCAATATTTTTGCGGCAGGACGTCCTCTGGGACTACCCCTGACCCTTTGGGATGATTGGGGATCATTGGTTAGGTGTGGCTAAGAAGAAGGGTTCGCCGAGGGATTGATCTCCTCTTCGGGGTTTTCTCATCCTCGGAGAAGTCACCTCCTCGGAGAGGTCACCTCCTCGGACAAGGTGGTTAGAGAGAATATCCCCCATGTGCCTTGCACATGGGCTCCATCCTACATCATGAGGTGCCTATAAATAGCACCCACCCATAGCTTTACAAGGGATGGATTTTGGAGATTTTTAACTCTTGGGAAAGAACTAATTTCCCTTCTCCATTATCAACCTTGAGAGCGAAAGTGGGAGATCCCTGGGAGAGCCTTGCCATTATTCTATTCTCTAGCCATTTTGCCTTCTTCTTCACCCAATCTCTTATCTCCATCATCTCCTTTGTTGTTGTGTTCCTAAGTTGAGATTATTGAAGAATCTAAGCCTCTCATCATATTCTAGAGAATTTGAAGTTGTTCTTCAAGAATCTTTGAAGATCTTCGAATTTTCCAACTCCTTTCTTGAACCCTCTCCTACATTTTGGCGACTCTGCTGGGGAGGCGGATTGGTTAATGGTCTCAACGAGATCTGGAATCCACACAACTCCAACAAGGATGGCGGGAGAAGATGAAGTTCACCAACAAGGATCCTCTAATGGTGGTGATGACAGGACCACGGCTCCAGATCAACCACTTTTGCTTGAAGCCATTCAAGGACTTCAAAATACTCAACAAGAGATTCTTACCACTCTTCAGAATCTCACTCACACCATGATGGTGATGAGTTCTAACTTTGCACCGGCGCCAAACAGAAATCAAACTGTTGGTAGAGTTATTCCCGCCGGAACGCAAAATCAAATCCAAGGAGAAGTAGGCCCCAATCAGCCTATGGCTCATGGCAACACGGCCACAGTAACACATGCTCAAACCACAGTAGGCGGCGGCAGTTTGCCCATGCCCGGGCTCCATGGCGTGCCAAGCCAAGATCCAATGGTGACTAGGGGAGTTTCTAGTGTAATGAATGGTGCTCCGGCGACTATTGGTGTCCAGGAAAACATAAGGAGCATATTGGCGCAAAAGGGAGCTCTGCCCGTACCTAATCTTGTTACGCCACCAGTAAATGTTACCCAAGCACCAAGCGGGCCTCCTTTGGTGCCGACAACAAATCTGCAAGCACAACCCGGTATAGCGGCGCCGTGCGGTGGACTCTATGGGCCTCAATTCAATATCCCATCACCAACTGGCTTGTCTATAGGCGCTGATGGCCAGTATCGTCAAATGTCCTCACCAATGATGAATTCGCAGCACCAGAATGGCCAAGACGCCCCTAGCTCAGTCTTCGGGTACATAAGCCAAGTCCCGGGAATACCACCATCAAACTCTCTCCCTCAACAGTTTCTCACTCTCGCCGATGTGCAGGCCATGTTCGATCTCGAACGGGGCAAGAGGACCTTACCCTCTTTGCCTGATCCAGACGTCAAGCCGCCTTACGCCATTGAGATGCTGAGCTATCCATACCCTGAGGGGTATACAGTGCCGAAGTTCATCAAGTTCGACGGCAAACAAGGAAATGCCCGAGAACATGTTGTGCGATTCATCGAGACTCTAGGTATTCATGGTTCAAACCACGTCCTCCGACTGAGAGAATTCTCTAAGTCCCTCACCGACCGAGCATATAGTTGGTATGTTAATTTGGCCCCAAACTCTGTCCGAAGTTGGGAGGAAATGGTTAACAAATTCCACTCCAAGTTCTTTCAAGTGGCGGAGAAGGTGACCACACTTACATTGTGTAAAGAGAAGCAACAAGAAAGTGAAGACATCCTTGACTACGTCAAAAGGTTTCAGGACAAGGCCGTGGATTGTCATGAAACTGTTGAGGAGAGTTATCTGGTTCAAATTTGTCTAGAAGGGGCATTGAGCAGGTACAAAATGTTTCTAGTTAACCACAAGCTACCCACATTCTCGGCATTAATAGAAGCAGCTCGGAACATTAGCATTCCTCAGGCTCAGGAGTCCGGATTTAAAGCCAGTTACAAGACTAGTTTCAAGTCATCTCGTGGACCTATCGTTGCTGCTGCCTCTGCCCCGGATACCCGAAATTCACAAGGAGGAGGTCATAGAGGCCAGAAGAGGAAGCAATATAATGGTGAAAAGGGGAATGTTTCTTATCCATGTGGAATCGAGGAAGTAAAAGCTCTAGTTAAGGAATGGGTGGCTGACGGAGAGCTAAAATTGCCTTATGTTGAAGAACTGCCTTCAAAAAAGGACCGCGAGAGCCCTGAATTTTGTGTCTACCATCGTACATTGAAACATCCGACAGAGAAGTGTTGGACTCTCAGGAAAATATTCAGAGATAAAGTCGAGGCAGACGAATTGAGGTTCAAAAAGCGAGGGACTCAAGACATCCGAGAACAACCATATCCTCAACACCGAGACAAGGGCAAGAATGTTGCTATGATAGCTTATGAAGGCCCGATGATCGAGGCTATCGCCAATCTCGATGACGATGACTGTTATCTGGACGACATCCTCGAGCCAGAGGGTGAGCAAGTTTACTATGGAAGTGCTATCGATCCAGAGGGCAGAGCATTTATGACTCATGGCGAAGATCCCTTTGATCCAGAAGGAGGAGAAGAGTACTATGGAAGAGGAGGACACCATGTTTATGTGGCATCTTATTTTGAGGAGACCGAGGAGATGGTTAACTACGAGCCTCCAAGAGTGGAAAAAGATCCGGATCACTATGCCAAAACCTTGCAAGACTGTGTGAAGTTCAAGCAGTTCTTTGACCAGCTTGGACTTTCCAAGGTGGCAAGAACAGAAATCACCAAGTCTATCATTAATATAGCCGAGGCACACCATGAGGAATGCATGTCGACTGAGGGATCTATCCCGAGGAAGGCAAAAGAGCAATCTAGTGCCATTACTTTCTCCGAGGTTGATCGGAAGTATCCTTTTTCTCACAATCGCCCGCTTTATGTGACTGCTTTTATTAACGGGGTTGAGTTCAAAAGGGCCTTTCTAGATAGTGGAGCCTCTATCAACATTATGACTCGCGCTACTCTAGAAAAGGCCGGAATCACTGAAGAACGCATTGTGAAGCAGCCGATAGTCATCACTGGCTTCGGTGGAGAAAGGAGAGTTACTATCGGATGCGTAACAGTTGATTTAGCCGTTGGAGAGATTCGCTCGGCCACCAAGTTCCATATTATCGATTCTGAGGCAAATTATCACATCATTCTAGGGAGGACCTGGATGCATAGATATGGGGCTGTACCATCAAGTTATCATCAGTGTGTTAAGGCTAAATGGGGAAAGAAGACGGTGACAATTCAGGCTACAGAAAGGCCGTTCGAGATCCATGAAACTCATTATTCTGATGCCATCTACTTCACCGAACTGGCTGTCGAAGAAGTTCCCACCACCTCTAAGCCTCGAGGGGTCAAAATTCCTCGTTGGGAGGATATCAAAGATGACAAGGAGCCGATGACAGAATCAAGTAAGCGGGCGATGTCTAGACCAGAAAGTCCGCCTATTCCTCGGAAGGTGATGAAAGTTCGAGAAGGAGGCAAGATAGTGTATTATTTATGAAGGTGCGGGGAGTCGGTTTCTTCAGTCACCGACTCCGAGTCAAAAGAAGAGCCTCCTGACAATGATATAGTAATAAAGCCTGAAGTGGCTCCAGAATGTATGCAAGATGGGCCGAAGCCTCAGCCTGAACAACTTATCGAAATAGATCTGAGTGATGGACAAGATGCACCGAGGCCGGTATTCGTAAGTTCGAGCCTTAGCCCAGAAAAGCGGGAACAGTTGTTAAAGTTGATAAGCCGATACTCAGATGTGTTTGCTTGGTCATATAAGGAAATGCCCGGACTAGATCCTGACCTAGTCTCCCACTATCTTGATGTGTTCCCAAACTCCAAGCCAATTAAGCAAGCTGCTCGAAAATATCATCCAGATCTCGAAGAGAAGATTAAGGAGGAGATTGAAAAACTTCAACAGGCTGGTTTCATCCGGCCAATACAGTACCCCACGTGGTTAGCAAACATCGTGCCAGTAAAGAAGAAGAATGGCCAAATCAGAGTATGTGTAGACTTTCGAGATTTGAACAAATCTTGCCCGAAGGATGAATTCCCTCTTCCTCACATCGACACCCTCGTGGATACTACCTCGGGACACCAGATGTTCTCATTCATGGATGGATTCAGTGGATACAATCAGATTAAGATGGCTGAAGAGGACGCAGAAAAGACTGCTTTTAGAACACCTCTCGGAAACTTCTTCTATACAGTCATGCCTTTCGGACTCAAGAATGCCGGTGCAACTTACCAAAGGGCTATGACTGCAATCTTTCATGACATGATCCATCATGAGATGGAAGATTATGTTGATGATCTAGTGGTGAAATCCAAGAAAGAAGAAGACCATCTCCGAGACCTTGAGAAGGTATTCAAGAGGTGCCAGAAATTCAAAATGAGGATGAATCCTCTCAAATGTGCTTTCGAGGTGACGGCCGGGAAGTTCCTCGGGTTTCTTGTACATAGGCATGGTATCGAGGCAGATGAAGACAAGGTCAAATCTATCAGAGCAATGCCTCCCCCGCATTCTCAGAAGGAGTTAAAGAAGTTCCTCGGGAAGGTGTCTTATATTCGGAGGTTTATCCCAGCACTGGCAGAGATCTCTGCGCCTTTCGGCTCTTTGTTAAAAGGAGATGCCAAGTTCGAGTGGAACCAAGAGCACCAAAAGGCCTTTGAGAGAATCAAGGCGGCCTTGACCTCGCCTCAGACCATGATAGCCCCGCAGCCCGGGGTGCCTCTAATGTTGTACCTAACTTCAACCCCCAAGTCCATAGGGGCATTATTGGTCCAAGATGTAGATGGAGTAGAACGCCCGGTGTATTACATCAGTCGGAAGATTCGAGGAGCAGAAGTCCGATATACTCCAGTAGAGAGACATTGTTTAGCTTTGGTATTCACTGCCCAAAAGCTCAGACATTACTTCCTAGCACATCAGATTCAGATTGTTACTAGAAGTGATCCAATTCGATACCTCCTCAGCAAGCCTGCTCTAACCGGGAAGGTGGCAAGATGGTTGTTAGCATTGGGTGAATTCGAGATCACATGTGTAGCCCCCAAGGCGATCAAAAGCCAAGCCTTAGCTGATCTCCTTGCCCAATTTCCAAGTGGTGACTATGAACCAGTGAATGAAGAATTAAGAGGAGAGGTACACGCAGCTATGGCTTCCGAGGAAAGCTTCTGGACATTGAGCTTTGACGGAGCAGCAGCCGGAGGGAAGGGAGGAACCGGGATAGTCCTTACAAGCAAAAGTGGGGAAAAGTTATATTTGTCTTATAAACTGGATTTCCATTGTTCGAATAACGAAGCCGAGTATGAGGCTCTTATTTTAGGCTTGATAGCAGCTGAGAAGCACAGTATCAAGAAGATTCGGATCCGGGGGGACTCAAAGCTGATAGTGAAGCAAGTTTCAGGACAGTTCGTCTTAAAGGAGCCTGCCTTGGCCACATATCGAACAACAGTCCAAAGGCTTCTTGACAAATTTCAGAAGGTCGAAATAGAGCATGTGCCTCGCTCCGACAACAAGTTTTCAGATGCCTTCGCAACATTAGGGGCAAGAGTTGACATTCCAGAGGAAGAGGCAACAATTGTTATCAAGAAGAGAACAGAACCTTCAATAATACCCGAAGACAAAGGCCTTCCGGAGGACTGGAGAGGAGAAGTCCTCGAGCAACTCAGAAGCAAAGTTGGAAAACTGACTATGGCCAAGCTTGCCCAATTCACAATTATTCAAGGTGAACTTTACTTCCGAGGAGGTACCGGATTCCTAGCCCGGTGTATTGGCCAACAAGAAGCAAGCTTCCGACTATAACAGATCCATGAAAAGTCTTGCGGGGATGGGGATATCAGTCTGTATAGAAGAATCCAAAGACAAGGTTATTATTGGCCCGAGATGGAGAAGGACTCAAATCAATTACAGAGGGAATGCCCCAAGTGTCAGTCATACATCCGGGAGGATGAGAGTTGCTTTGAAATTGATACCCCTGACTGGAGGCAAGTCTACATTGACTATCTCAAAGAGGGAACACTACTTGAGAGCCCGAGGGACATTGCACACCTCAAGAGGAGAGCGAGGCGGTACTTTCTTGATCAGGACAAACTGTATAGAAGAAGTATTGAGGGCACTCCCCTGAGATGTCTCTCCAAGGAGGAGTCAGATCTAGTCCTCGGAAGAGCCCACGAGATTGAACATCAAGGAGGGGCTCGGCTGTTCGAGCAACTTATACACCTTGGGTATTACTGGCCGACCATGGAGTCAGATGCATCCCATCACGTGAAGAGATGCCAGACTTGTCAGAAACACGGAAATTTGATCCATGCTCCAGCTGTAGACCTGCATAGTATCCGAACGCCATGGCCGTTCCATACCTGGGCTTTTGATCTGATAGGGCCCATCTCCACATCTTCTAAGGGGTACAAGTGGATTCTCGCAGCCACAGAATTGAGTACAAAGTGGGTCGAAGCAATTCCTCTGAAGAACGCTACGGGGCCTGCAGTTGCGAACTTCATCAAGGAGAATATCATTTGCCGATTTGGAGTACCAAACACCATCCTCTCGGATAACGGCACTCCCTTCATAAACAAATATGTGAAGAGCCTCCTAGAGACTTACCAAGTGAAGCATCACAAATCCACACCCTACTATCCAAAAAGGAATGGGCAGGCGGAAGCCACAAACAAGACACTGATAAGGATTCTGAGCAAGATGATGGATGAGTTTGGGGGGACTTGGTCCGAACAGTTGATAGTAGCCCTATGGGCGTATCGCACTTCGAAGAGAAAGCCAACTCAAGCAACTCCTTACTCCCTTGTGTATGGGTCCGAGGCAGTGTTACCTATAGAGTTGGAAACGCCATCTGCTCGAATGGCTCTCGCCTCGGGGATGGTATTGGAGCCTCGAACCACCAGATTGGAAGCATTAGAGGAAAAGCATGACAGAGCTGCAAAAGTCATGGAAAGGTATCATGAGTCCATCGCCCGAGCCTATAACCAGACTGTGATACCAAGGAAGTTTGAAGAAGGTGATCTAGTATGGAAGATTGTAGACCCAATCATGCGAGGACAGCCTTTGCCCAAGTTTTCTCCAAAATGGGAAGGGCCCTACAAGGTGGTTCAGGCGAGCTCAAGCGGGTACTACAAACTTGTAAGGGTTGAAGACGGCTTCCGAACTGGACCGCTCAATGCAAAGTTCATCAAGCATTACTACCCATAGTTGGACTCATCTATGTTGAAATTCATTTTCATTTTCTTACTTTGTCTAAAAGTCGTATTTCCCTTACGCTATGAAGAAGCTGGTTTTCTCTATGGTGTATGTTTTATCCCATCACTTGCAGTGAATTTATTATACTTTTGCCAAGAAAGTTGAAGAACTAAGGAGAATATTTCAGCTTTTATAAACATGTGCATATGATTGTTCTTTCCATTGTATCATTCGAAATAAATATTTTATCAAGTAGAATGAGAAAACAATGCGAAAATATCCAAACAACAAAAATTTTGTCATTTCATTGCATTGTCCTAGATAAAACATTTTTATCGAAAGGGGCAAGAAAGTAATGATAAAAAAAAAAAAACTCAATCTTTCCTAAAGATACCCTCGAAGAAGCTGCCCGTCACGTCTACATCTGGAGGACAAACAGTAGAGTGTGCCTCTAAAGTCTCCAAGACCCGAGCATAACCCGACTCAAGTTCACGAAGAGTTGCCTTTGTCTCATCTATAGAGGTGCGATAAGAGGCAAGCACACACATAAGTTCCAGCCGATGACTGGCGTTCGAAGCTATATCCAGGCGCTTCCGAAGCCATGATAAGTCCACTTGGTGACGCTCCATGTCAGAGATCCCCTGATACGCCGTCTCGACTACTTTCCCATTAAGGTCACACAACCGTTGCCTGTCCAAGCTATATAAGATAGTGGCAAAAGACTCGAGAAGAGCAGTCTGAATGAGTGGACACTGGCAAGCAAATGAAGCAAAGGTCTCCGGGTAACTTGAATGCACAAGCTGTAGAACTGAAGCAAACTCAGGAGCTACCCAATAATGGAGAAATGATACTTTGCCAGAAGCTGAAGGAGGAATTGGGGCCGGAAAGCTGCTAGTCTCAGGAATCTCCCCAATGTCTATCGGGTTAGATGAACCACCCGGAGGGGTAACTCCCGGCAGAGGTCCCGAGCCTGAGAATGCCGAACGATAAGGGGAAAGATCAAAAGCATCACTATCAATGTGGAAATCACTAAGATTCAGATCCAAAATATTCGAAGGCACTGGCGATGAAGAACCTCTGGCAGTCGTCTCAAAGGCAGGTGTCCCCCCTTGAGAAGGAGAACCGTGAGGAGTTACAAAGAGAGTCGGAGTAGAGCCCGAGGCAGGTGAAGGCAGGACCCCGGTAGCAGCTAACACTGGAGCAGAGTCCGAGGCAGGTGAAGGCAGGACCCCGGTAGCAGCTAACACTGGAGCAGAGTCCGAGGCAGGTGAAGGCAGGACCCCGGTAGCAGCTAACACTGGAGCAGAGTCTGAGGTAGGTGAAGGCAAGACCCCGTTAGCAGCTAACACTGAAGAAAAGATAAGAAGGCCTTATTAGAGGTAGGGAACAGGAAAGTCATTTGAGTAAAGATTTCTCACAGATAGAAGTAAATGACAAACTTCAGAAAGAAAGATTACCAGAGGGAGAATCAATATGCAAAGCCGGAGCAACTGAAGGACTCCTAGCATCAGCAAGGTCACTTGGCCGTATAGAGAGCACCTGATCGATCTCAATGTCTGACGAAGCCTAAACAGTAGCAGTCATCCCTGAAGAAGGAAGGAGGGCCGGAGGATGAGAATCACCATAAGTGCCAGAGCGAGTCTCAGAGATCTCTAGCACATCTACCTCCACACCATTCCCAGAGGCGCACCTCATCTCTACATTGCTTCTAGAAGCATGGCCCGCGGCATCAATTTCTGTGGCATCAGTCCCTCCAGCAATCTCAACATCAGAACGGTGAGCCCCAATAACCTCGTCACCAAGATAACGCTCCTCCTCAGCCACGGTAGGGCGGTGACGACGCATACGTGGAATAAGGTCACAAAAATGGTCGGAGGACTCAGCCTCATCATCATCATCATCTATAACTGCTATACGAGAGGTGCGCATCTTCACAAGTCTTGCAGACAAAGGGAGGGTGTCGTCCAAGTCTGAGTCCGGCCTGGGGGAGGCAGCATGGCCAAGAGCCACGGTACTGAGAACGTCAACAACCGCAGGATCCTACACAACATGGGCAAATAAAAGTTTTCATTTTTAGAAGGTATAGTCGCAAAAAGGAAAGTAGCTTCAAATAAAAAATTTCGGGTACCTCATGAAGCCTTTTGGAAAGGCGAGAAGCGGAAGGACTGGCATCAGAAGTCCTCTTGTGAGCCATCTTTTTAAGGCGGGTCGTCCGAGGACCAGAGGCCTTATTCAAAGGGACTGGCTCCGGAGAAGTAATTGCCAAGCTAGAAGCAGATGCCCGAGCAGAAGGGTCAGTTGGAGTAGATGAGGTGAAGAAACTCTCGTACATGTGGTCAGATTTTCGGCTCTCGGGTAGCCGAAGAGAAGAATCCTTCTTATAAATCGGTGGAGGCAAACATACGGTCGGTCTGCTCTGGACAAATGCAATAAACCCATCGATATTCTTCTGCCAATACCGCCTGAAAGAGGGGGTGAAACCCCCTACTCGGCTCAAGCCTGGCATCGTCAAAGAGCCGGATGTGGGAAGCACGGTGTGTACAAGCCCGCGACTGAAGCGCCCGAAGCTCGCTGAAAATGATAATAAAGGAGGTGCTGGCCCCGGGGTACATTGATCAAACCCGAATTGACATGCTACGCGGTCAGGCCTATAAACGGCACTATCAACGCCTTCTTCATGCCACACCGGTAATGAACTCGGACGAATCATAATCAGCATATCAACAAAAGGTGCAGGGATGTTCTTCGGCAAAGGAAAGGACACCGAGCGGGAGGAACCATGATAGATAAGCGGTGTGGCCACACCCACAGGTGGGCATACATACGGCTGTGCCACAAAGCGTTGGGGATCATCCACCAGAGTATTCAAGGATAAGGTGGAAATGGTACGTGACCACCGTGTAATCAACGGCTGGCAAGACTTCGCTTTCTCAAATGTCCGAGACCCATCAGTATCGAGCACGGGGATGCCATCTTTATCCACTATCTCCCGAAGAACTTCCGCCTCAAATACAGTCGGAGCAGGGGCAAATTTTGGGAACCTCTCGAAGAAGAAACATAGCAGGAACTGGCTGTGAATAAAGGAGACAGGCTCATATCGACCCACGGAGCGAACCATATCTCGATGTAGTAGATCCAGCCGATAGTAGAGATTCCCAAGAAATAGTGGAGCCAAAGGGATCCGATCTCCTCTGAAGAGCCTGACTGCCAAGGGGAAGACGAAAGGATTGAGGGAATCCGGAGGCGTGCTCGGAAGAATGAAGAATGAAAGGAAGCAAGCCAGAAATCCCAAGAAATAGAGCCTGGAGTCATACATCGGACCGACCTCATACTCCCGAGAGTTAGGGTCAGCATCTCTGGCCAAGGGCTGAAGATCTTTGAAGAAGTGGCGGATCCATGCAGTATAGGAGGCACGGTCCGTCCTTACTCGACTAGTCCTCCTCGCTGAACCATCAAAAACGGAACTCCACCGACCACAAGTTTGAAGATTTAGCTTCAGAGATTGGATCAAAGAATCATCTTCCGGGGGTGTCTGCTCAGGGTCGAAGGCATCAGGGCCGGTTACTTCCAGACGCAGCAACATGAACACATCCTCAAGGGTGGGCCCCATCTCGTGCTGGCCAAGTATAAAGGTGTGTGTCTCGGTGCTCCACCGAAGAGCCATGGCTTCCAGGCTAGCATTGTTGCGACGGATGGATAGGGATCGAGATATTTTCACTGGGATCAATAGTCGGGCCTCTTGAAGCCGCTGACAGAAGCTCTTGTCCGAGAGGACATCATCGACCCACTCCCGCCAACCAAAAGGAGGGTTTGAGAAGGCCTTGAACTGAGGATAACAGTATGGAAAGTCCCCCCGCTCAATCCGAAAGCGTAGCACCGAGGAAGGAGAAATGAGGGCCTCATGTCCAGAGTCAGTGTCCTCAGTGAGACATAATGGAGCCGCCTTCGGAGATAGAAGAGAAGTGGTGGAGGTAGCCGCCCGCCAGAAGGGATCCTTCCGACCAAAATAAGGAGATTTCCTCCACTCAGATGCCGGAGGTACATCCCTTTCTTTCATGAGAGCCGGTTCCGATGACCCCGAGACAACGGGTTTCTTTTGAGAAGACATATGGCTGAAATAACCAATATAAATATTAAAGAGTTGATCGTATTAAAATTCAGAATATTGTTACATGCAACATGATGGGTTTATCAACAAATTCAACTTCGGACGTCATCAACAATTCATTTTCTTGGATATTCTTCAAGCTCAACAAATTTTAATACCAATGGGTGCATCATCAACATATAGATTTTCGTCTTCTATCATCAATAAGAGGTGCAATGTCATAGGTCGCTTCATGATGAAGTTCAATTGGGTCAATTTCTTAAAGTCACTATGTTCTATATTAAAGGTCCAATTTATACGGGGTTCAAAATTTGGACAGAGTGAAGTTCAATAGCAAATTTCAGGCCCAAGATCCGAAGTATTTTACATTTCTCATCAGTAGCAAGATTCAATGGATTGTCATGTGAATTACAAGAGTGTTCCTCCCAAGTCAATATTATTTGCTCAATTCAAGTGGCAAATATTCTATTACGAGGGCAAAATTCAGCAGCAATGGTTCAAGTTATGCAATAGTCCAGAATTTCTTTGGCAAATTTCAAGTCAGAAAAATCGTTTAAATAAATCCCATAGCCTATTTCAAAAATTGCAAAATCCAAACAAATTCAGGCCTCACATTGGAATTTCAAATCACCAATATTAAGGCTTAGTGTATCAAAGTCTTTGAGCTAAAAAAAATGGGAATTAGAAATTCTGAAAAGCTTACTCTACAAAAAAGTTTACACCAAGATTAAAATATATATTTATATATATATATATATATACTTACCCACAGATTTGACGGAGTAGATTTAAGCCAACAATGACAAAGAAGAAGCTGAGAAATAGTGCCAACCGAGAAATGGTGCAAACCGGAGCCGGAGCAAGCCGCAGCTAGAGGCAGTGGCAAGGCCGCAAGTGTGAGACGCACAAGCACGGATCGTAGATATGAAACAAGCACACTCAAGGCCGACGACGAGCTGTGCAGTGCTAGGCAAGACCATACACGTCGCGTTGAGTGGGCGGACGTGTGTGGTCAATGTCGGACAATCCGAAGCCGGAGGCAGCAGTGTTGTCGCAGAGGAGTTGACAACCACACGGGTCCCGTTGAATGGGCAACGGTGTGGTCGTCTCTGGGCAGTCGGGATCGATGGCGAAGTTGCAGCAGAGAGGCCAACAGTGGTCGAGCTCGGCAGTCTAAGGCCAGAAGCGGCAGTGACGTCGTTGAGGAGTTGGTGACCACACACGACGCGTTGAACGGGCGACGTGTGTGGTGGGTACCGGAACAACAGTCAAGGCTGGCGGAGAGGTCGCAACGGAGAGACCGACAACGGGTTGGCGATGAAGCTGCAGCGGAGGCGATGAACAACGTACAACCTGAAAATTTTCGATAGTGAAGTAAGGAAGATGAAGCTTGGGTTGATCTTAGTTTGCAGAGAAAGTGTGCCGAAATGGGTCCTTGGAGTTTGATCTCCTGCAAATAAATTAAAAAAAAAATTCGTTACTGAGGTAAGGAAGATGAAGCACAGAAAAGAGAATAAATAAATAAAAGAGATGCCGTGGATGCAAGTAACTGGGGTCGGCCTCTGTTATTGCAGAAACAGAGCTTTCTTGAAGATGAAGAAGCTGGGTCTCTCTTTTTAGAGAGAGGAAGTGTGCTGCCAAATAGGTCTTGCCTAAAAGAGAATTAGGGTTTTTGTCCATATCTCCAAAAAGGAAAAAATATAATATAAAAAGAAAAAGATAAAGTTTGTTTCTGGTGACCTCAAAAGTGATAAGGCTATGTATATATAAAATATGTGGTTTTGAAACTTTACAGGTTGTTGAACGAAAGTAATAAAATAAAATGTGTGTAGCCGTTAAAAAAAAAAGTACAAAAAAATACAAAAAAAAATACAAAAAAAAAAATTTTTTGCTTGTCAATTTTTTCTGTAAATTGAAGTGCGTCATCAACTTTATCCATAGGCTCTGTCGTGACAAAATGTTTTTTTTTTTTGGGGAACGTGATGCGAAACAGGGTCGAAGAAATGACAGTATGCATGTCTGAGAAATTTAAAATTTCTCATACACGCAAGGGGCAAATGTAAGAGGGGCTAATTTGAGCCCACTAAATTATTTAGGCCCAATAGCCCAAGATTAGTGGGCCCGAATTTATCGCAAGTCCAAGAATCAGTGGGCCCAGATTTATCGCCATCAAACGGATTGAATCGCTCTAAGCCTCGAAAGGGTTCGGATCCACGAACCTAGAGACTTACTCAGGCCCGGACTCGAAAGGGTATTAGGCAAGCCTAGAGATCCGAGGCACTCGGACTCGAAAGGGTTCGGATCCACGAACCTAGAGGTCCGAAATACTTGGCTTCGAACGGATTCAGACGCAATCTAGAAGTCGCTCCGTTAATGAGTCCCAGAACACTTGCGGGCTCGGAGCTTTCCGGGATCTACGCACCAGAACCATGGGCGTAATGGAGTTCGAACAAAGGACCCGATCCCGAGGACGGTGAGTGGAGACAAATTCACTCTTCGGTTAAACTAGCCTATACCCGAGTCGAGGTGGCACGACCCCGGGGGGTCCATGAGACTCGGCAATATTTTTGCGGCAGGACGTCCTCTGGGACTACCCCTGACCCTTTGGGATGATTGGGGATCATTGGTTAGGTGTGGCTAAGAAGAAGGGTTCGCCGAGGGATTGATCTCCTCTTCGGGGTTTTCTCATCCTCGGAGAAGTCACCTCCTCGGAGAGGTCACCTCCTCGGACAAGGTGGTTAGAGAGAATATCCCCCATGTGCCTTGCACATGGGCTCCATCCTACATCATGAGGTGCCTATAAATAGCACCCATCCATAGCTTTACAAGGGATGGATTTTGGAGATTTTTAACTCTTGGGAAAGAACTAATTTCCCTTCTCCATTATCAACCTTGAGAGCGAAAGTGGGAGATCCCTGGGAGAGCCTTGCCATTATTCTATTCTCTAGCCATTTTGCCTTCTTCTTCACCCAATCTCTTATCTCCATCATCTCCTTTGTTGTTGTGTTCCTAAGTTGAGATTATTGAAGAATCTAAGCCTCTCATCATATTCTAGAGAATTTGAAGTTGTTCTTCAAGGATCTTTGAAGATCTTCGAATTTTCCAACTCCTTTCTTGAACCCTCTCCTACAATGTATATGCATGCTTTAAATAAATTTAAAAAAATGCAAAATTTTGAATTTATGAATAACGAAGGCAAATATATGCAATCCTGATTTAGAAAGAAAAAATCATCTACAATAAATGAAATATTTCCATTCATATGTTCAACTCCCTCAACATAAAAATTTAATTCCGTCCATGTCGGCCATGTGCCTTGAACAACACAATTTTGGCCTATTTAAGGCATGAAAAGATTAAAAAATAAATAAATAAATGTCTAACAAGTCCTAACTCGTTCGATAATCAAAAATAAAACAAAAAATAAGAGGGGTTGGATCAAATATTCTCTTACATTAGATTTCAATTTGTGGGGTATTTTACAAAATAAATAAAAAGGCATAAAAATGTATGTTGCTGGATCAAATGTTTACTCTTACATTACAGTTCAATTTTGTGAAACCATGCAATACTCAAGTCTAAAATCCTTGGAATGAGAAAGAAAGAATCTTGAAGAGACCGTCGGGATTGTCAGCATGTACCTGCCAATAAGTGCATAATGTGATTTGTAGGCTATAGTACAAAGAATTAAGATATAATGTTTGGTTCACTAGAAGAAAGGTGGATTGAAATGATTGTTCTATTAGACTATTCATTCTCAAGTATGTTCACTAAAAAAAATTATGAAAAACACATTATAAATGAAATTATATCATTTATCATTGTAAAGGAATGATCATTCTATATAGAAGCAAAGAAATGACTATTCATAAATGAAATTATATCATTTATCATTGTAAGGGAATG
Organism: Camellia sinensis; assembly: GCF_055761805.1. Lineage (NCBI taxonomy): Eukaryota > Viridiplantae > Streptophyta > Magnoliopsida > Ericales > Theaceae > Camellia > Camellia sinensis. Next base: position 157,226,988 of record NC_138972.1, read on the forward strand.
ATCATTCTATATAGAAGCAAGAAATGACTATTCTACTTCATTTTAGTAAACTAAACAAGAGAGTCGAGCATAAGCATATTTGATAGTCCCAAAATTAGAACCACATTTAGGAATTGTATTAGACAAAACATGACATGCCACAAAGGATATTTGGTGCAAGAGGAAATTGGAAACAATATGTCTTCCAAATACCCTTTTCTAGTCATATTTAAAGATAAGATCACTGGAATGTACCTACCCAAAAAAAGATCACTGGAATGTGTGGTCAACACTGGCTTGGGAAGTTTTTTTAAGTAATGATACTAAGGTGAAAATCCACAAGAAAATAAAGTGAGATTGGAAAAATCATAAATTCAACCCCTAGCAAGTTGCTGTTACAAGAAGTAGACAGCTACATTTAAGCAAAAAAGATGATGCGAGCTACTCACTAGAATAGAATGTCTCATAATTTGACTCCCTTACAACAGCCAAATGAATTAGTAGAATAAAACTAAAACGCCTATAGGAGCCATGCATATAACAGTTCTAACTATATAAGCAATGCTTCGAGCTTCAACAGACAATAGAAAAGTCGATAACATGTAAAACAGCGATGGTGTCTTCCAAGCAGAGAGTAGTGAAATAAGAGGGGAAAAGGTCAACATACCCAGTGGCCAGCATCTTCAAGAACATGCATTTCGACTCCACCTCCCTCATCAGCAGCTAGTTCCTCAGCTGTATGAATCCTCTGGAGATCTTCCAGGGCCCATCTGTGCAAGCTCCTTTCTGCTTTCAAAAAATTAACATGAACCCCTCTAGGCACATCTTCTACTATTTTCCTGGATGTATTTGAAGCAGCAATAAACAAGCTCCATGTGTCAAACCCAAAAATATAATAATATAAAAAATTAAAATTAAAAATTAAAGAATACAAATCCCCTTGTAAGGTTCCCTCCCAAACACACATTAATGTTACTAATTGGACGTTGTTTTTATTTTATAATCATTAATTATTTTATTAGGGATTGCAAATGCTATCTGTTACCAGTGCTGTGGCACACATTTGAGGCACGTGAATCAGCCTCTCCACAATAACGTGGGGGAGGTTGCCTGGCTACTACCTCTTGCAAGCCATGCACTGGATACAACTCTTATTAATCAAACTGCATGACCATTTGATTTGACAGAAATTTAGAAGGAAAAAAAATCCCTAACTAGTCACATTTGTTAAATTCTTGAATCCATACCAGAGTACATTTGTACAACCAATGATGTAATTAATGTATCCAGATAAGTTAAAACAGATAATCCAAGATAATTTTAACTGGTACATACCATAAATTTGTTGCTTCATAGGATTCATACATTTCAGCAATCCCATTAAGGTCAAACACCCATGAGAAACTTGACGGTGATGAACCAGAAGTGCTGCTTTGTCGAAGATTAGTTACCACCCACTGGGAACAAAAATCAAACCAAAAAAAGGAAAGAATATACGATTACAAGGGCCTTGAAAGAAATGAATATCAATAAAAGGAAAAAATATATGAAATTTAGTACCTACAGATACGTAAATGTAATTATTTCTTTAAAAATGTAATATAATCACAAGTTCAAAACAAAAAAATAATAATAAACTGGCATAACAAAGGTTCCTACAGAAGATGAGACACTATGACGTAACTGTATGACATGAAGTGCAATAAAAAATAAAAACAAAAAAAAGAAAGAAAAAAGTTGATTGTATGATGTTGCTGTAAGGTCACATGACAGTATTAGGCTAAAATATTACACTCTGAAGATGCCATAATGATGACGACAATGGTAAAAACTATAAGAGCTAAATTCAAGAGATTGAGAATGATTGCAAACAAAAAGATTACTTCATGCAGAACCATAATCCATATATAAAAACACAATGATGTAGAAAAAATAATATTGAGCTGAAGTTTCCCTCCAATCACCAAATAACTGCCAAATCCCATAACTTCAAATAAGTCATCAAGAACTGTTGTTACTTTTACTAAGATAAATATAGAGACCCTCACCCTGTTTATATCTCCGCCAACCCCAAACCCTCTTGAAAAAACTCTTCAATTGCATGTTCTCAAATTTAAAAGGCCCCTTCAGTAGTTTTTGCTTTCCTACAAGATTGACACATGATCTTGGATTGGCTAAGGCAAGAATTATGCTGTAAATAATGAAAGATGCTTCTCTCCCTTATCCAGAATCAAATTATAGGGTGTCAATCATGATGTTACAATCAATGAACTCCATGAACTCTCTACGCCTACAGAAATCTGCAGGGACCCAACATTTTCACTAAGAAAGCCAATCATACTATAATCTCCTCCTAAACACCATGGTAGTTCCCATCTATCTCAAACTCCTCCAATAATTCTCCTCACTGTATCTTCTATCTGCCCACACTCTTGAATATCCATTGGAATCCCATAGCCCCTCTGTGAAATGCCTGAACCAGGGTTAATCTATTCATTAAGAGTTTTTACATCCAGACTTTAAAGAAAAGAGATTGATAGATAAACACGTATATCAATTTCTGTGTTAGAGATATACCTGTGCCACATCTTTTGAAAACCCTTCTCGAACAAGTGAATCTACCAGATCCTTCTTTGAAGCAACCTTCCTTAAACAAAGATTACAAAATCCTTAACAGAATTGAATAATGAGATAAAAATATGCTATTAAAAAGCATGAAGATCCAGGCTCTATTAGTGAAAAGTACAGAATACAAGTATAGGATATATGAACGAACTAGTTAGCCATAGGAATCATACAATAAAATGAATTGTGGTTTTCAAATACTGTTTACATATGCATCCAAAAATTTGAACTACTTCAAGTTTAGGTCATGATAATAGAGATACAGTCTATGCATTCACCTAAAATTTGAATAAACAATGAATACCTAAATAATCAACAGTGCCCACTCATAAACTTTTAATAGCCACGGTTGTACCTAGTGCACACAACTCCTGCTTACAGCACGGCCTAGGAGAGGTGGTAGGTAGGCAGGGTTACCCTCAACTTTTTTGTGGAGAGGTTAATTTCTATGACACGAACCCGTGCCACAGTGCTAGGGGAAGATAGCACTTGCCAGTGCTCCAGATCAAAATTCAGCTCTATCACATGGGAATAGAATTTTGATTTTTGGCAGGCCAAATTATTTATACTTCAAGCTTGAAGCTTTGTAAGGAAAGATAATAACGTACACTTCATTTTTAGAAATAAATAGAGATTATAGCTAACACTTTATGCATATCCATTCAATGAATGAAATAACAGAAGCACATAACCAAACTAAACCAAGTCTTAAGTCCCATCAAATGGGGTTAGCTAAATAACAGAAGCACATAATAAATCAAATTAGAAGACTGTCATGAGCTTTTTTCTTTTTCTAATTTTTTTTTTATTTTTTATTTCCACTCTTTGGTAACAAGAAAACCGTATGTTGAGACTATCTACGATAATCAAGAAAGTTGTGAAAAGCATATCAAAACACCTCTCATTAAAATGAATCAACGGGTTCTGAATCTTGACATATTCAACCAATAAATACATAACTAACCTGAGCCAAATCCTCTATGTTACTCAATATATTTGAGTAGCTCTAAAAACAAACTAAACCAAGTTAAAGCTAAAGCAAACCAAGTTCCCATAACCTGGCTGGGAAGATTTGACACCAAACCTACCTGACCATCAACTAAAGCAATTATTGGCCCCGTTTGGTGTAGCAGTTAAAACAGATTATAGATTACAGCGTAACAGATTATAGATTAAAGCCCTGTTTGGTAAGGCTTATTTCCAGCTTATTTCAGCTTTTAGCTTAATTTAAGCTATTTTGATGTGTTAGGTTCAGCTTAACAATACAAATTATAGCTTTTTATAAGTCAAAAATCAACTTTTTCTTTGAGTGGGGGAGGAGAAGCTTAATTTATAAGTCAAAAATCAACTTAAGCGCGCAACTGAGATGTGAGGGGTAAAATGACTAAAATATCCCTCACAATTTCAAATTATTACAAGTGTGCCATGTATATAAACCAAAACACACTCATTTTTGTCCCTCACACGAGCCAAAGAGGCAAGGCGAGGCGAGGTGATTTCCGGTGAAGGGGATTTCCGGCGACGAAGTGATTTCTGGTTCTCTCTCTCTCTCTCTCTTTTCGTTATCTCTTCTCTCTCTCTCGTGATCTGAAACCCTAACCAAAGGGGCAAAACCCTCCCGCTGTAGAGGGGCAAAACTCTCTCTCTCTCGAACCAAAAGGGCAAATCCCTAGCTCGCCATTGATGAACCAGAGCTCGCCATCGACGGCGTGACGATCAAACGGTGACGAACCAGAGCTCGCGATTGACAACCCTAACCACACCCATCATGATCGATTGCGATCTGAACCAGAGGCAAAACCCTAGAGCTGCCGGCGGTGGCTAGGGTTTGCTATTATTGTAAAATGAAGAAAAATAAAAAAGAAAAAAGAGAAAAATAAAATAAATTAAAATTGTTTAATGAATTAAATAATTAAGCCATTAATTGATAATTAACTTTCTATTAAGCCATTAATAAAAAAATATGAAATAATAATTAAGCCATTAATGAAATAAATTTTATATTAATTGATAGAATTAAATAATTTTAGTATTTGATACTAAGTAGCCATTAATTGATAATAAATTAAATTAAAAAATATTAATAAATATTAATGTATTTATAAGCTAAAATGAATATAAAAAAATAATATGTAATGAAATCACAACATTAATATAAATGCATGAATATAATTAATATGTAAGAAGAGAAGAACAAAAAAGAAAATAAAATAAAATGAAGAAAAAGAAAAAGAAAAAAAAAATTAGAGAAGAAAAGAAATAAAGAAATAAAGAAACACGAGAATAAATTGAAGAAATGGAATCGCAATTGTTATATTAAAATTAATGAAAACAGAATCACAATTTTTTTTTAAAAATTAAAATTGAAGAAAAAAAATGAAATACAAAATGAAATAATTTATATTAAATGAAATAAAAAAATGAATATTATAACTTCTATTAAATTAATATAAAGAAAAATAATATGTAATGTTCATAAGGGCAAAAATGACAATTATACAGCAAAAAACTATTTTACAGCTTATTTACCAAACACTACTCTGCTGCTTAAATCTATAATCCCACAGCTATACCAAATAGGTTATCAGCTTATGTTTACAGCTGTAGGCTATAATCTGTTAAGTTATAAGCTATAATCACTTTCCTACAGTTCTATCAAACAGAGCTTATGACTTTAATCAGAAGTTGTTAATCTGTTTGGTGTAACTGTTAGATTATAGATTTAAGTTGTTGAGTAGTGTTTGTTAAATAAGCTGTGAAGTAGCTTTTTCAATTAATTTTTATTTTTTGTTATTCACTACTTGTCTACGTTTCTCATAAAAAATAATAATCAGCTTGTTTGGTTCCAGTTTTCAAAAAATTCTACTTTTTTATTTTTCATACTTTAATGTTTTCAATGAATTTTTTAATATTTTAAGAATTTTTTTTTAATTTTTTGACACACCTAACATAAATACACTTAAAAAATATAATATTTGTGAAAAAAATCTTTAAAAAATACACTAAATACCAAAAAATACAAAAAAAAAAAAAAAACGAAAATTCAGTACATTTTCGTATTTTTGTGTATTTATTAATTTTTAAAAATATTTTTTCACAAATATTTTACTATTTTAAATACATTTAAATAAGGTGCATCTAAAAGAGTAAAAAAATTACTTAAAATTTTAAAAATATTCACTAAAAACAAAAAAATACAAAAAACAAAAAATTCAATTTTCAGAAAACTGAAACCGAACACACTGAATAATAATCTATCATTTGGTTATTTTTCTATTTTTAAAAAATTAAAAAATTAAAAAATCTAAGAGTATAACCGTAAATTAACATGTCTACAGCAGAAGCTAATAATCAGAAGTAAGAGGTGAGCCACTTCTCAGAATCAACTTTTTTAAGTTAAAATAAGTTGTTAGAATCAAAAGCTGTTTGAAATAAGTTTAACCAAACAGTCCAAAATAGCCTTTCCAAAGCTAGAAGTTATAAGTTGGCTCAAAAAAGCCCAAACAAACACCCCCATTGAATTCAGTGCAAATAGGCTAAAGGCATATCAGTCAACACACACCAACCAAATGCTTCTCTTAAATTGTTCATTTTCCATCTTACAGGCAGAATAAGCCCGAAAAGCATGTATAGAACAATCTATAGCTCAAAGGGAACACAACACCTCATTTAACCCAGAAAAAAGGATTGCCAGTCTGAAAAAAAAAAAAAAAAAGGAAAAAGGACAAAGACAGCTACTAGTGCAACTACAACCAAAGAATTGAAACTCACCTCCTTTGGCAATGTCCTTAGAAAAGAGATCAATTCAAAAGGACGATCATCGCCATCTCCACCAGCTCGAACTTTTCCAGGAGTAGCATCTAGAACCCAAACCTATAGGGGGGAAAAAGTTCGGTGAAATATGATAAGAAAACCAAGGAGAAAAATGACAATTTAGACATAAAAAGGTCCATAATAGCGGGAATACGCAAATTGGATTCACTTTTCAGGTCAATTGGGATTACCTTGAAGACTTTATTTTCGTAGGTAGATTGCCTTGAAGTTGATGCTCAAAATATCATTGGGTTATGTTGATAATATAATTTTTTTTTTTTTTGGGTTTTGATAAACTTCCACAATTAACTAGTTTATACTGAAGTTTAAAAGATCTCTGATTCTTCATGATATAAAAATAAAATAAAATAACGCAAACTTACTCTGACAGGTCGTGCCAATGGCTTTGGAGTTTGATCCAACATGCTCAAGGCAACTGCACAAACAAGAAGGGCACAGATTAAGTACTTGCCTTGCATAAATGATTAGTACCTTAACCATCATGCATCTGTCATGCTCTGAGTTACATAAATTACATGAGAAAGAATGCTAAACATACCTTTTCCTCCAAAACTGTGACCAACTACAACTCGAGGTGTTAATCTAAGCTGCCCAAGCTACTCCAGATAAAAGACAAAGAAATAACTTGTCAAATATATAATCAAGCCAGCACATAACAAGGGGAGAAGTGTATTTTCTTTCATGTGATCATCCAGTAAGGAGCTGGTTAATTCACACATTAGAGGACTTTGTATTACAGAGAATAAGACTACAAAGAAATGCTACATATGCATTATTCAGTGAGAATATTGAAGTAACCAGGTAAGTAATCAATGAATGTTCATGTAGTAATATGTTTCCAAGAAAACCATGTGAACCTTATTTTATTATAGAAGACTAAGAAAATTCAGAGTACTAGATGTACATAGTATAGTGGAAATTTTATAAGTAGACGTAAGCAAATGAAAGATGGAACACACTAACATTCAAGCAAACCACAAGAATCATATGTCATAACATCATTACACGGAATGGCGCTCCATCATCAAAACCCAAGAAATAGCCTAATAATAACTGAACAAGATGGTGTAGGTACAGATTCAGGGTATAAAGAATAAGTAGTAGCTTAGGGATGAGATTCTCATTAGGAGGTCAATCAAGGACCTATGCAAGTCAGCGCTACCCCGTTCCTGTGGGGAACCACAACAGTGTACTGAGGGAGGAGTTGGAGGCCTTACAGCAATAGGGACTTGTGTTTCTATCAAGGTCATGCGAAGCCGGATGGTCAAAGATCATATTTCCTCTATGAAGACAGAAGAAACTCTCAACGACTAGGTGCCGCTCTCTTTTTGAGTTATTCATGCTTCTTCGCGATTTTGTTGCCACAGTGCACCCTTACGAGACAACGTAATCAGTTATAAAGTAGGATTGGGGCAGCCACTGTTGGCCCAAAAATTAGTAAAGTGGTGAAGAGTTTCCACAAAAGGATTATATAAATTCTATGAAACTTGACCCGAATTTTTTTGAAGTGAATTTTATTAACATAGTGAAAAGGGGGGCACCACCCAAGTAGAGAGAAAAGGAAGAAAAAAAAAAAAAAGAACTAAAGAAAGAAACAGAGGAAAATCCACTTCAACAACTAACAATAGCTAACCATAGATCTGTTTCCTACAGTCAGTCATAATTGACTGAGTAATGCAACCTCTTCAACTCCCTATCCTTCCTAGAAGATGATAACCCCAACCCTTATTCTTCTTGGCTGCAACAGCCTCCAGTCTCCACCTCTTGTCAATGTCTTCCAATGGTTACATACCTTCCTTCTCAAAACCCCTGAATAGATAACCTCAAAACATCACCAACTCCACATGTGTTTCGCTTCATCAAACTGCTCCATTCCTCCTCTTCAGGATCCGAAGCCTCTTCAAATACATCCTTCTATAAAACTTCAATGGGAATTCTACTACCTCTACTAGGAGTAGCCGTTTTAGTGCTAGCTGAACATAAAGTAATGGCTTTTGTGCAACGTCGAAAGGGTCCTGAAGGAATTACATTGAATAAAGTAAAGGAATAAAAACCTCTCGGTGTCTTCCTATGTTGGAACTCCCGCCAAGTGTCACTGCTCCTACTGTTAGATTGGTAACTGGTACGGCAGCCAATGAAACTTGGCTATGTTACCTCCATGTAGAACTTGTATGAAAAGGGAAAAAATATAGAAAGACAAAAGACAACAAATTCAGATATGCATAATTGGCTGATAGCAGCATCCATGGACATGGAATAAAAACAATTAAGAGCATGTTTTGTTTTAGTTCCAGATAATCCAGAACAAGGAAACAATAAATTCATGCATGTATACAGCAGCCAGTATCAAGAATTACGGACAAGCTTTAAGATGTCAAGAGCAGCTGATGCAACAGTATGTGGACCCCGCTTCTTGATCGCTGTTGAATCACCATGGCACCGCAGGTCTACCAAGAGAAACTGTGCCAATCACAATCTGAGGTCAAGTTAGGTTCTGAAAAATGTAACAAACCATAATAACCATGCACCAAATTTCAAATCCAACAAAAGAAAGGTGCCATTTGGTCAATTAAGCATTTGATTATTCCTTTATTCTTTCTGAACTGTAGCATCACACAGTGAAGACCTGATTAAAATTTCTTTCAGATTGTGTCACTCCTAAGTGTAACTAATTTGTCCACTAACATGGCCAAACACCCCACTTTTCTCCTAAAGAAAAAAGAAGAAAGGGGAACAAATAAGCGTATCTATAAGTTTCTAAAAAGAATTAACTCGTATATTCAATTGTTATTGTTTACAAAGAGTTCATCGGTTTATATAGCCCTAATATACGACTGAAAAGGAAATATATAGATTCATTCATATTTACACCACCACAATTTTGCCTAATTTGCCTAATTCCTAATATACACAAGTATGCCATATATACATATTTTTTACACCCCCGCTCAAACTCAAGGTGTTTTAGCAGAAAATACGGAGAGTTTGCTAAGAAGAAACCGAAACTGAGCGATAGTGTGAGTCTTGGTGAAGAAGTCAACAAGTTGTAAAGCCGAGGAGACGAAAGGTAGCAAGATAGTGCAAGATTGCAGATGATGTCGTACAAAGTAACAATCAACCTCAATGTGTTTTATCCGTTCATGGAAGACAATGTTGTGGGCAATCTGAATAGCACTGCGGTTGTTAGAATAGAGAGAGGTTGGAGAAGACTAAGATACACCCAAATCAGAGAGAAGATAACGAAGCCAAACAAGCTCAGCAGTAGCATAAGCCATAGCACGGTACTCAGCTTCGACATTAGAGCGAGTAACAACAGTTTGTTTTTTGCTTTTCCAAAAGATCAAGGAATCACCAAGAAACATGCAGAACTCGGAGGTGGACTTGCGATCATTAACATCACAAGCCCAATCAAAATTAACATAGGCCACCAAATTTAAAGAGGAAGTCGAGGACAACAGTAAGCCCTGAAAGATGGTACCCCGAAGATAGCGAAGAATGCAAACCAAAGTAGCCCAATGGGTAGAGCGAGGAGCAAAAACAAACTGACTAACCACATGAACAACATAAGCAAGGTTGGGGCAGTGACAATCAAATAAACTAAACAACCCACAAGCTCACGATAGAACGTGGGATCATCCAGAGAGACACCATCAGTAGAGCTAAGTTTTACATTAAGCTCAATAGCTGTATCAGAAACCTTAGTATCAATAAGACCGGCACGGTGAATAACCTCATTAACATACTTAGCCTGAGACAGAAAATAATCCTTTGGAAAAGAGGCAACCTCAATACCAACAAAATACCGCAAATGACCCAGATCCTTCATTTCGACGGTGCAGAAGAGATGTTACTTGACCTCAGAGATAGTAGAAAAGTCAAAACCAGTGATGATCATATCATCCAGATAGAGGAGGAGAGCAACAAAACCAGCTGAGGTATGTCTCAGAAACAAAACAAAGTCGGAAGCAGAAGAATGAAACCCAAGCTCGATAACAGTAGTCTGAAAGCGATCATACCAAGCATGAGGAGACTGCTTCAAACCATACAATGCACGCTGAAGATGACAAACCTTCCCATACGAGTGGAGAAGACCAGGGGGAGGACGCATATAAACCTCCTCAGTGAGATGACCGTTAAGAAAAGCATTCTTAACGTCTATCTGGTAAAGAGGCCAATGGCAAACAGCAACAACAGAAATCAAGATACAGACAGTAGTCATCTTGGCAACAGGGGCAAATGTCTCCTCATAATCAATACCATACTCCTACGAGAAACCCTTGGCAACTAAGCGAACTTTGTAGCGCTCAAGAGAACCATCAGAATGAGTCTTGACTTTATAGACCCATTTGCAATCAACCAGATTCTTGCCAGCAGGCGAAGGAACCAACTCTCAAGTGTTAGTCTTTTGCAAGGCAAACAACTCATCTTCCATAGCTTGAACTCAATTAGGATCCTGATAGGCCTCCGTGTGAGACTAAGGTTCTGAAAAAGAATGAATAACAGACAAAAAAGTATGATAGGGAGCAGAAAAACATGTATTAGACTAACCCAACCTGTTTGGAGGGCAATGCTCATGAGTAGGATATCGGTGTGCAACAGGATCAAAGTCATCAAAAGTAGAAGGAGCAGCAACAAAAGTAGGGACAACTGGTGGCGGGAGAGCCTTGCGACGAGAATAGACCAACAACGGAGGGGAAGAAAAAGGCGAAGGAGAAGGAGCTATGGGTGACGCAGATAGAGAAGTAGGAATGACCTCAAGAGGAACAGTAGAAATGTACTCATCAAACGGAACCTCTGAAGGAAATGGGTCAATGTGAACCAAATCCTCTTTGAAAATGGGAGTAGTGAGGGGGGAAACTGAAAGTGAGACGGACGTTCGAGAAAGGCAACATGACGGGAGACATAAAGGCGATGAGAGACAGGATCGTAACAGCGGTGGCCTTTCTGAGTAAAACTGCAACCCAAAAAGACACACAAGACAAACCTGACACTGAGTTTGGTCCTATCTTTACGGGAAAGAAGGACAAAACAAGTAGACCCAAAGACACATAGGAGGGAATAATTGGGAGGTTAGGAATACAGAGCCTTATAAAGGGCTTGACCGGAGAGTAGGGGAGTCGGCATGCGACTAAGGAGGAAGGCAGTGGTAAGAACTGCCTCACCCTAGAATGGTTCCAGAACAAAGGCAGAGAGAAGGATAGATCGAGCTGTCTCAAGGAAATGACGGTGTTTACGCTCAGCACGACCATTTTGGGCAGGGGTATTAGTACAGGAGGTTTAGTGAATGGTGCCCAATGTAGCTAAATACTCACAGAATTCAGTTTTAAAGTATTCCTTACCCAAGTCAGACTGGACTATTTTAATTGTGGCTCCAAACTGTGCAGTGATCATATACTGAAAGGTACGATATATCTAGTAAAAGTCAGATTTATGAGCCATAAAATAAACCCAAGTATAGCGGGTGCAATCATCAAGAAATGACACATAGTACGCAGAACCCCCTTTAGTGAGAACAAGAGAAGGTCTCCAGACATCAGTCTGTACAAAAAAAAAAAGGAAAAGTAGAAATAGAAGTACTGTTATTAAAAGGTACAGCTGTCATTTTAGCAAGTTTACATTCTCGACACTCATCAATTTGACTAAGAGAAACTTTACCTAACAATCCTGACTGAGTTAAAAATCGCAAACAGTCAACAGACAAATGACCTAAGCGAGAATGTCATAAATAAAACTAACTTGACTCAGAATCTAATTGAAAAGATGAAAGTGCAACGGGTGCAACGGGGGAGGTAGACAGAGGAAGATGCAGGCTTTCCACCATATAGAGATCTCCAACTCTACCGCTGATCTCAATTTGCTTTTTGGACATCCGATCCTGCACACAACAGACAGAAAAAGAAAAGATAACATCAAAACCAGAAGTATCAAGCTGACTAATAGAAAGCAAGCTAACAAACAATTGCGGAACATAAAGAACAGAGAGAATAGTAACAACGGACATGGCAAAGGATAAGACAGACCCAATAGATAGGACAGACATACCAGACCCATTAGCAGTATTAATAGTAATAGGAAAGGGAGGGGGAATACAGTTTTGGAGTAAGGAAAGGTGAGGAGTCCTATGATAAGAGGCACCAGAATCAAAAAGCCAGATAGAGTAAGGAATACCTGAAGAGGACCCAAGTAAACCTGAAGAAAGAGAGGTGAGAGCAGAGGCAGATGAAGATGATTGAGAGGTGGACAAGTGATTTGTTGAAGTTGAGCAAGCTGAATACTCAAGGAAGCCAAATCAGGACCTGGAGTCAAAGCCGAAGCCGGAATGGAGGCAATACAAGCAGCGGGAGGCCGAAAAAACCCCTGAGTAAGAGTGCGGAACTGAGATTGAGACTGCTAAGAAAACGAACGTCCCTTCTTGGGACAGTTGTACTTCTAATGACCCTTTTGATGACTAAGAGTCACCAATAGGGGTGGCTGTGCTAAGAAGACTGAAGGAGACATGGTCTAACTGGCCATCTTGAGACGGGTTTCTTTTGAAAGAAGCTCACGAATAATAGCATCCACAGAAGGGAGAGGAGAACGGTGAAGGATGACACCACGGATAGCCTCGTACTAAGGAGAGAGAGTCGTCAAGAATTGCACCAAACAACCCTCCTCCCTAGACTTCACATAAGCATCGAGGGCTGTAAGACGAGGAGGTTCCATAAGAGCAAGCTAGAGAACCTTGGGGTAAAAGAGTAATAAGCAGAACACTATTGTTATCAATATAGACAACCAATTATTAGAGATACCAACGCGAATCAATCGCGAAGCAACTGAGAGGGAGAGATATTGTGGTCGGCGAATGCATAAGGGAGACACACGATGACGATGCGACGACAACTGTGCTAGGACTCACGATGCAGAGATGGCTGAGGGAGACAACAGTGCTAAGGCTTGCGAGGCTGAGGGAGACAACGGTGCTAGGGCTCGCAAGCACACAGACGGCGCTAGGGTTAGGAACCTTGCTCTGATACCATGCAAGTTTTCTTAAGAGAATTAACTCGTATATTCAATTGTTATTGTTTACAAAGAGTTCATCGGTCTGAAAAAGGAAATACACAGATTCATTCCTATTTACGCCACCACAATTTTGCCTAATTCCTAATATACACAAGTTTGCCATATATACATATATTGCCATATATACATAATTCTCACACACCATAGTCTAGAAGGGAAACAAAATGGTACATGATATCTCAAAACAAATAGGAATTATGGTGACATTTATCCCCTTTGATTTAACAAAAAAACAAAAGGCAGAAAAAAATTTACAAGATTGACTTTGAAGCATGTAAAAATATGTAAAATAACACAAAACCAAGAATATATTCACAGAAATATACCTGCCACGTTGGAAATTCTTGTGCCAATCTTCGAGCAAAGGTTCCTGTTACACAAGTCTTCAACATTAATCTATGATGTTCCAAATAAGTCAACAAATTTCCCTTGACAACCAAATACAAAGGTCAAATCAAACCCATGCAAGTCAAAAAAGTCTCTTCAGGATACTAACCTGGAAACAAGATCTGTCACTTTTCACTTCTAATAACAATTCTAATTCAAACAAGATTGTTTGAAGTCTAATAAATTAATAATTAAAGTCATGTCATTAGGATAGTGCATGCTCAACAGGAATTTTTTTTAAAATAAAAAAAATAAAAAATAAAAAAAGAAGCCAATTTGTCTTATCAAAATATTGAGTTGAGAGCATGGACAGAAGGAAGGTCGGGGGCACACATGACATAATCATATAACACTGTATCGTGCAATCTGGGTTTTTTCACAATCACAGGTAGAGAACTGAAATCCAAGACTGCTTTTGGAATAGTTGCAAAAGATAATAAAGTACCTACCCCAGTTCTTCCTGCTACCTAGAATGCCATGCAGAAGAACAGCTGTTGGCGGATCAGGTACTGACTTGTCCATAATATAACTCCATCTTACCTGTGCACCAAAATTATTTTACATATATAACCATGCCCAATAAAATTAACTAGGAGTAAGTTACCAATATTTTCAGCAGAAAAACGTCTTCGTTTGGGAACAGGCTAATTTAGTAACTTTTTGGCTATTTGGCTAAAAAGGTACGTAAAAAAAACTTGTATGTTTGGGATGACTTTTTAGCTAGTTACGAAAAGATGTGCAAAAAATAGAGAGAAAAGAGAATCTTTAACTTTTTGGTATGAGTTGTTGGCTTTTTGGCTAATTTTTAGTAACTTTTTGGCTAATTGGCTAAAAAAGTAAGTCCCCAAACGGGGCTAAAAAGTTTGTATGTCATGTCATAAATGAAAGAAAAAAATTATTAAATAAAAGAAGTACAAAAGGATACAAGAAAGGACAAGAAGTCCACCAAAATACCCTTAATTCAGAAATAACAATAAAACATACGATTATCAAAGCGTTGAGCTACGAGGTGTGAAAACAGTTTCCTTCTAACTTACACACTACTCAAAATCTACCATGTCTTTTAACTTTTTTCTATACAGTTTTATGGCAGTATATCAAACAGTCACATCACATTCTTCAGGAATTGATCATCCCAGAATTCAACATATGAAAACCGGGAATGTACTTGTCTAAAATGAACAGATGGACTTCAACCCCTGCAGCAGTTTCCATGTTTACCAACCTCAACTATTACCTTGCTATGGTCAGAAAGTATATTTCCATCGTTCATTGTTACAGAAAATAAAGAGAATATGGACTTACAAATTAAAATGTAACTAAGAATGGCTAATATTTGCCTCATTAGTCATGGTTCATAGCAAATTTATTATTATTAGATATTAGGAGAGTATTTGTCTCATTATGTCACATTATGAATAGTGTAAATTCATATTAATAGCAATTTGAAACTGGTGAATCTCTATTTCATTTAAGCACTATTATAAAGCTGCCTATCAGCAGAATATTCAACATTTCAAGGCAAAACTAAGCAAATCTGTAACATTTTATATCATAAATAATAAAATTTCTGAAAGCATGTCAACAAGGAGATAAATCTGTAAGGGAGTTCTAGATTACTCTGACAGGTAAGAAAAACATTCATCTTCGGAGAATCCAAAATGGACAGAAAACAATTCATATCTCTGTAAGGGACTGATAGATTAGTCTGTGAGGGAAAATATATGACTTACATGTGCTCCTTGAACAAGATCGTACGCCTGCATTAAAAACATGTAAAAAATAAAAGGCAAGATCCAAAATAGACCGAAATACAGTTCAAACAAAATCAAGCTTCCCCAAGCCTTGCAGCTTGACACTTCTTTTACTGAACTAGACTAATGAATGAAAGGAAGTTTCAATACCAAGATATCGGAAGGCCTGACATCTCTACCATGTGCAATCCTCTCATCTACTAATGTCATACCAATTTTTGAACCTTTAGCAGCCTTCGTTGAGTGACTAAGGCATAACCGAGAGATGTGGAATACGCCATTCTATGACTCAGAGAGAGAGAGAGAGTTAAGACAAAAAAATGATCCACATCAAGTGTCAATTTTAATCCTTCCTCACCATATATTGGTTACATAAACTAAACTAAACATAACATTGACATGAACCATAAATTTAGTGTAAAATTTCATGTTGAAATTTGAAACTGCCTAAAATTGGTTTTATCATCTAAATATCATGATTAGACCAAACCCTTATTTGGTTGATCATACAACTAGATAAACTAAAAAATAAAATAAAATAAATAAAATCCAAATTAATTAAAATAACTATGAGTATAACATTCCAATCCCCTCAAAATCAACCTTGCCCTCAAGGTTGGAAATACAAAAATATTACAAAATCCTCCCGAATCCCATACATTTACAAATGTATCAAAATATATCTAAGAGACGTATTACTACTACCTGTGGTGGAGTCAGCACATGCTTAGGAGGGGCCCATGCCCCCTCTGAAAATTTTTAAACTCAAAAATATTTACAGCGAATCAATGAAATAAATACCTAAAAGAATCATCTCTCTTTCAGGTGATGTTATGCTCTCACTTAGGCTTGTTTTCTATCTCACTCTTAAGTGATGCAATCTTCTTTATTATTTTGCTTTCTTTCTCACTCTCAGGTGGTGCAATTTTATTTATTATTCTTTAATGTTTAATCTTCTTTATTGACATGTTGAATACAATGTTTAAGATTTGGGTAAAAAATTAGGGTCTATTGATTTTGTTGAATTATGTTGGGTTATTGTTGAATTTTGATAAAAATATGTATATATATATACTGAATTTATAAATTTGTGGTTTGTTGAATTAGGACATTTCAACCTAATTTATTGAATTTCTAATACTGTTGATTTTTTGATTGGTGATTTCCATTATTTCAATTTATCAATATAATTTCTTGTCTATTTAGTTACTTCAGTATATATGATTAGTCATTCTTCTATAAAAGACAAAAACTTCTGGTTAAGTGTTCCCCCTCTACCCTACCAACCCACAACTGAATTCTGGCTTGGCCACTGACTACTACAATAGCTATAACATATCTATTAATCCTAACTGCTAGATAACTCAAACTATAAAACAAAATCCAATTTTTATTTTTTTTTTTAAATTTAAATAATTATGACTGCAACACAGAGGCTCCATAATTGTCATTAATTATAAATCATTATCCGCAATATACTATCGCTCTGTTTGATTCATGAATTTGGTGAGGGATTTGAAAAATGAAAGAGAAAAATTAAGGTAAAATATGAATGAAATATAACTATATTTAACAAACATTTTCTCTTTTCGTTTCTAAATCTCTTTCTAAATTCATAAACCAAACAAAACCTATATGAAAAATGTTTGAGATACCTAATTTATCACACCTAAAAATACCCCTAATGATGTGTCAAACATTCCATCTCCTAGATTTAACCTCAATACCACATAATTAGGGTGGTTTAGGGGTGGTAAATTAAGGAATGTAGCATTGTTGATAGTATATTATCTATAATTTTTATTACTATTCTCATTATTGAACTTACAAAAATAGCCCAACACCCCCGATTTGCCCCGCCACGATATGATGTGTGGCAGGCAGATTAATACAAACCCGCTCCAAACCCAACCAAACCAAATCCCTAAAACCCACACAAGGCAGGCACAGAGAGCACAATGCAAGTTAAAATGTCAATTGAACCAAATGAGAGAAGCAAACTAACAAATACATACAATAATAATGTATATTGGGACGGTGATGTGATGGTACCTCGAAACGCCTCGAAACCTTGAAAGCCATTGTGGGCACCATTCGATTGATCCCAGAAACGGACCCAACGCCTAGAAGTCCATTGTCTGCTAAAGCAACCGATGATTCGGCCCCAAAATTTGAAATCACCGTCGACATTTCACCACCAAAACCAACAACAGGTCCTTTCGATTCTTTATTGGTTCTGTGACTATTGTATATTTATGCTGAATCAAAATACAAGTTCAATTGTTGAATTTGAATTGGAGAGATGTTGTCGGAGATCAAACAAAGAGTGTTTCAGAGATTTAGGATGAGAGAGAGAGGGTTTGAGCAGGGTGACGGAGACACCGAAGCGTACGGTGGTGTTGGGTGTGGGGAGTGTCTCTTTCTCAGTTTTTGTGGCTCGCGGACATGGAAGTGACGTGGTGCGGTGCGGTGCGGTGTGGTGTGGTGTGGTGTGGTGTGCAAGTAAACGGATCGATGGGCTGGTGGTGATGGTAGTTCGGCGGAGATTACGTGGCTACGCTACCCATCTCTCGTAAAAAAATGCAATCAATCTCACCATCTTTTGTTTCATTTAAATTTGAGTAAAAATTTGAATAAATTTTTTCTTTTCTTTTTATATCAAATGTTTTAATAGAGTTTCATCAAATGTTTTAATAGAGTTTCATCAAATTATCAATAAGTTGGGCGGAAAGATGCCTTGCCAATCGATTGGGTAGTGTAAATTTTAATCGATTAGTATAAATTTTCAAAAATGGTAGAGGTTCTAAAAATTCTATTAAAAATTTTATCAAATGTCTTACATGGGTGTGGGACCCACACACCCATGTAAGATATTTGGTAAAACTTTTAGTAGAATATTTGGGATCTCTAGCATTACTCTAAATTTTTGTCCTTAGATAGTCGTATGGAGACACGTGGGAAATATTTAGTAGTGAAAATTTGACGGTAATAAATAGTAATTTGATAAAAGATACATTTGACCTCAATCTGATAAAAATTTGAGAAATCCTATACTTGATAATCTATTTGATGAACGGTTGGAATAATAAAAAGTAAATTTTTTCATCAAATTTAAATTTGATGAACCATTAGAGATAGTCTTACAAATCTTGAATACATCCCGAATTAAAATTGTGTAGTTAAAAAATTTATATGATGTAAAATCTATGTATAAAGTAAATCAGAATCACAAATATAATTATTTGGAGAAATTTTTTTTAAAGTCCCTGATATTAAGATTTTATACCATAAAGAACATCATATATTTTCATAATGTCTAAGGTCCCTCAATATCGATGCAAAGAAATTTCAGTCACAGAGAAATTTTGTCCAGAGAAAATCTCTTCAGAGAAATTCTGTCCAGAGAAAATTGAAACTCTCTCCAAAAGAAATTCTCTGGATTCAAACCAGAGAAAATTGAAATTTCTCTGAGTACCAAAGAAATGCAAAGAAAATTGTGGAGAGAAAAATTGTGTGGCTATCCAGGAAAATTCTCTCGCTTCACAAATTTCTCTGGCTCTTTTCTAATTTTTGCATGCCATTTATAGTGCAAAATGCCAAAACTCATTATCTCATCTTTTCAATCACTGACCTCTATAAAATACATCAAACCTTTGATAGCAATAGAAAAATTTAACAACTTCAATGACATCTCCATTACCCAACTGCTATAACATAATTATGACAGTTCAAAACAACAATTCTATTGAATAATAAAAAAATAAGTAACAACAACATGTAAGTTGCTTACTCATGTGTACCCAGTCAACAACTGAAAATAATAAATATAGTAACGAATGTCCAATGTAAATGCACCAAGTTTTTACTTTTCTTGTTTTACTTTTAAAGCTGAGCTGAGAGTAACTACCCTTGAAAAGTTTCCCAAACAATGCTGTTGCTCCTCTTCCAAAAATCTTCTTCTTCTTCTTTAACTTTGTTCTGTGTCATTGGAGAAGCTGTGATAAGGTTGCCAGAGAATATGACAATACCGGCGGTGATAATGTTTGGAGATTCAATAGTGGATATAGGTACTAACAACAATCTTGAAATAATTTTTAAGGTCAATTATCCTCCTCTCTAGAGAAATTTAAATTTCTCTAGCCTTCCACTCTAGAGAAATTTAATAATATCTAAGGTCTAGGGTCTAAGGTCTTTCAAATTAATCCAGAGAAAATTCGACTTCACAGAGAAATTCTGGGACTTTCCAGAGAAAATTTGAAAATTTATCTAACTAATTGTTTTCTCTGCCTTTCATATACTTCCCACTCTCCAGAGAAATTTGAAAATTTATCTGGCTTTCCCGGCTCTCTCACAAAATTACCTCTCCAGAGAAATTTTAAAAATTGTTGAAATTTTAGAAAATAATTTGTGTGGCTTTATCTAGAGAAAATTGTGTTTGAGAAAATTTGTGTGGCTTTGTGTGGCTCTCTCCAGAAAAAATTGTATTAGAGAAAATTTCTATGGCTTTGTGTGGCTCTATCCAGAGAAAATTGTGTAGAGGAAATTTGTGTTTTTGATTAAACCAGAGAAAATTGAAAAAAAAAAAAACAGATAAAAGAATTTCTCTGGTTTAGGCATGGAAATACACCAACCAAGCTTATGAATACAAAGTTAGATTTTGCTCACTATTGAATTTTTAGCAACAATTTTTTATGTGTTTTCAAATTTATCTAATTTGGGCTCTTAAACATTTGAACCCAAACATACATCATAAGCAATCCTCCAAAACTTTATTCTCAGAGTAAACTGATATTTATACATAAAGACTCATAACAGTTGCTTATAATGGAGTCTTTGTGTATATCTCAGTAACTGATATAGATATGATAGAGACTTATCTCACCCTTAGAGTAATTACTGAGATAACTAAGGCTTATCTCACGCTCAAAGTAATTGCTTATGATGGAGACTTATCTTCGGCTTATCTCATATTCTTCTCTTATCTTTAGCTTATCTCACACTCAGAGTAATCTTCCAAAATTTTCTCTGCTTTGACGAAACTTAGTGTAAACTTTCTTTGCTTCGGCTTAACTTCTCGACGAAACTTAGAGTAATTGCTTCCAGCTTAAAACTTTCTTTGCTTCGACCAAAACTCAGAGTAAACTCTCATCCAAGAGGGTGACGATGATGGAGATGGAGACGATGGCAGTGGTGAGAAACCGAATATGAGAGAAGAAGATGAGAGAGATAGATCTAGGTAAGGAGAGAGAGAAAGATCTAGGGTTTTAAACTGGTAATTGAGATCGATGAGAGAAAGAGAGAGAAGAGCAATAGGAGAGAGAGATAGAGAGTATGAGATATATAAATTTCTCTGTGAGGACCTTATACATCAAAAAATAATATTGTGGATCTTTTTCATTACTAAAAATGAGAGAGACCTTAAACTAATTTTTTCTAATTATTTTGGATGGTTAATTATGGGTTTGTAATATTAGTGCCTTGTTAAACCTGGCTTGTGACTCTTACGCCGACGATGTCGGTTTAAAAATTTGGGTAATTTATAAAGGTTTTTTTTTTGGTTAATGCGTGCAATTAAAGCATATATTAATATGCTTTGTCTATTTGTATATTATGTATTAAAATTGAGTATAACAGAGTGTAATACTTTTAAGTATCCTTATCATTTGCACACATGCTAACAGGACGTATTTATAAGTCATCCTTAGGGAAGATGTGTTGGGGGTGAGCTTTGGTTAAAATAGTCATAAAAATATAAAATAAATTTTTAAATTTTAAGTAAAAATGTATTATATTTAATTTATAATTATTTTATTTTTTTTCATAAAAATTTAAAAAAGTCAAAAAACACAAACATCCTATATAATATTTCATTTATATTAATTTTGACTCGCATTTGATTGGTTAAAAATTTGTTTAATATTGATTCATTAAGTAAATTAATCAAATTTAATTTTGTTAAATTTTTCAAACAAACATTGAACCATTTACTACTTAACTCAATAAATTTATATATACTATAAACAAATAAAATTATTAAAATTTGATTTATATTCATCTCATCAAAAATTCATTCAATATCAAATTAACCGGAATCAATGTCGGGACAGTTTACAGAGTCTTGTCGGACCCATAAAGGAGCTAACCGGAATCAATGTCGGGACAGTTTACAGAGTCTTATCGGACCCTTGTAGAAACTAACCGGAATCAATGTCGGGACAGTTTACAGAGTCTTGTCGGACCCATAAAGGAACTAACCGAAATTAATGTCGGGACAGTTTACAGAGTCTTGTCGGACCCTTAAAAAATGCACCCTCAAAAGGTGTGCCCAATTTTTCAAAAGACGTGCCCAATCCATAAAAAGGCGTGCCATCAAAAGGCGCGCCCACGTCATCAAAAGACGTGCCCGACAGAAAGCGTCGAGCCATCAAAAGGGGCGCCTGACACGCGGCGATGCACGTGATTGACAGAGCGCGTGTCGGCCTCGTCGTCTCTGTCTTTATAAACCAAAGCGAAGTTTGAGGCTTGGAAGCATAACAAACCAGTTAAAACCTCTTCGTTCTCTGTAACATTCTGTAACCAACCCTTCTCTGAAACACTCAGCAACATGGCCTCTTCTTCCCGTCCAGCTACCCAGAACATGGCCTCCTCGTCCCGTGGTCTGCTCACGCTCTTTCCAGAACTGAACGAGCCCACAAGAGAAATAACTGGTGCGGTGGCCAGTGAACCTCAACCAAACACCTCTGGTTTTGCTCCGTTGAACTTTCCGATGTGGTCGGTGGAGCAAAAAATGGCGGTGCAAACTGATATTGAGGCCAATCAGTATACTCTGAAGTCATGTGTGGAAACCATGACGGCGGTCACAAACTTGTCGCACCGGCTGCAGAGCAGGACAAATGAGGTGCAACAGTTAAACTCCCAGCTGGCTCTGCTCCAACGCATGTATAAGGATGCGCGAGCAGAGATAAGTGTGCTGAAGGCAGAAAATAAGGAGCTGAAGCGGAAGGCCACCGTGATGTTCAGATTTGGAGGGCCGCCATATGCTGCAGTGGAGGAGTATGGGGGAGTGAACGTGCTCGGCGGCGTGGAAAACACAGAGGCAGCACCGTCAAGGACCGTCCAAGACGGAGGCAAGAAGAAGAGACCGGCGGCAGAGTAGAGAAGAAAAATCCCACTGTTCCGAGTGGTGTTGGTTTGGTTGTGTGTGTGTGTGTGTTTTTTTTTTTTTTTTTTTTTTTGTGTAAAATGGTGATCGGGGGGAGCCCCGACATGAATAAAAGGAGTTTGGGGTGCAGTTTATGCCACTGTGTGTTTTGTTTGTTTGTTTGTTTGTTTTTTTTTTTTTTTTTTTGTTTTTTTGTTTTTTAATGAAAAGGAAAAAAGGAAGATAAAAGAAAAGAAATAAAATTGGGAAAAGCGGGATCAGCAGAGATAAGTATGTATCTGGGTTGTTGGTTTGAAAAGAAAAGAAAATAAAGGTGAAGAGAAGTATGGGTAATATAGTATAATAAAAAAAAAAGAGAGATATATATATAGATATAAAATAAAAAAAGGTGGGTAAAATAAAATAATGATGATCGGTGTGCAAACTTTCGGTTACTTTGTAAAAGATGGAATAAAATAAAGATAAAACAAAAAAGAAAAGAAAGTGGAGTGCATTGATTATTTAATATAATAATAATAGTAATAAAAAAATAAAAATTAGACCACTTGGAGAATGTAATACCTCCTTTGCAGACCACTTGGAAAGAGAACATACCTCGAGCTCTCATAGATGTCCAATTCACTCAGTTTTGCAGAGTCCCGAAAATTCTCTTCTTTGGTCCCGTTTTCAGGAGACCTAATGATATGGTTTTCGTTTTTGAAATGACACCGTTACTGCCGATAGGCAGGTTTCCATTGCCAGAAGCTGGAGCACTTAAAGCACGACAAAGAAGTTGCTGCTGCGGAAGGTAAAGAAGGTGCTGAATTTCGACGAGTAGGGGTCGATGGGCGAGAAGCTGACCTATTGACTGAGGTAGATTTATTTGAGTAGGTACTATATTGGGTACTAGAGATTGAAGGGCGAGTCACTGAACTGCTTCTGATTGGTCTTGAGTGATGGTTGTTCTCTGATTGTGACACTGAAAGCCTTGAAGCCTTAGTTGTAGAAACTGATCTAACCGTGGAACTGCTTCTTGGAGCAGCTGACGGTGGTTGAGACTCACTTCCATTCAATGAAGGAAAAAAAGGAGTTCCAGGAGGAGTGAGAAGCCAATCATAGTCATGCTTTCCTCCTTTGGCCGATGACAATAGATCATCCATTCCACTCTTAGCCAATTTTGCTGATCCAACTGAAAGTTTCCCCAATTTCACCAAAACGTCAGATTCATCGGAGGAAGCGACGGAGAGGCTCCGGCGATTCCTAGAGAATAAATCCAAGTTCTCGTCGGCATCTCTGGACATTCCGGTGAGGCTAAGACCTCGACGGTGCTGAGTTCCAGCCGGAATATTCCTCCCGCCGATCATAGATTCCTTCAAATTCCGATTCATATCTACAAATGCGGCTCCAAAAACATCTCCAAAAGCAAAATATTGTGTGGAGAGAGAGAAAAGTAGAAGAAGATGGCAGAGACAGAACTTTTTTGTGTATTTTACGTCATCGAACTAGAGAGAGAGAGAGGGAGAGAGAGAGATTTGAATTGGTTGAGATCCGGCGGGCGGTCAAGGCAAGGTTGCCGCCCGCCGGAAGGCGAAGAACACTAAAATCTTTAACCTATTGCTCTGATACCATGTAAGAAAAACTGATGTATTATTGATTTATGTATAATTGATTGATAGATGTAATTGTTGTGTATATTGATATTTTGTTATGTTTACAATGATCAAATATATAGAAGAGAAGAAGGTAGTAGGTGAAGTGGTAGGGGATGAAGTGGAGGTAGTAGTGGTAGGTTAGGTGAGGAGGTGAGTGTGTGTGGTAGGTAGTAGTGGGTTAGGTTTAGTGGGTTTAACATGTTCATTAACAGGGAGGATTGGTTTATATGTTTAGTATATAAAAGTTTTACACAATCCGTTTCATATGCCTCAGTGGACCATATTTGTGGATTAATCGTGAGAATTGGTTTTATGCTTTGTATATGAGGATTTCGTTTAATATGTTATGTTTCGAAACCTATTTATGGTCACATGCCTTTGTGTGCCATACAGACATGTATGGCTTCTATTTCGTTTAATATGTTAGTATTTTTTTTCTTCTCTGTTTTGGACCTGAGATTCTTATTTCAATGGTCTAGTGGATCTGTTTTAGGGTTTAGCTATTTTTGTAGGCTTTAGAAGTTAGCTTTTTTGATAGGCCTTAGCCTTCTCAATTTTCTTTTCCTTTTTTCATGACTGTCTCCTATATTTAGCCTTCTCAATCTCATCCAAATATATTTCACTTTCCCATGAGCTATCTCACAACTCCCTTTCCACTAAAAAATAAAAAATTAATTGACATGCTGTGATAAGTTTCAAAACCAGGAGTATCCCACTTTGTAAGTTGTTGAGATGTTCAATTTGAAATGCTTTTACTTAAGATGAAGACTACAGATGCTGAGGAAACTACGATTTAAGACTGATAAAACTACCATATTTCTCTTACAATTTACTTTGCGGTTCGTCTTTCTGTAGTTAGTATAATTTCTGTTCAATGAATGTAATGTTTTATGCTTTTGTAGGAATTCACTATTCAAAGCTTGCAGGAGACTACCTCATTACACTTTATTGAATGGTTCTTCAGTTCTTGTTGCTTTACAGATTCTTTGCCAGATTCAGGTACAGAGGTTAGTGAAACATAATACTAAGGTGAAAAGATACATTTGTTGTCAGAACATATGGAAATAGCAAAGTTGCCTAATTGTTGGTCTGATTGTTAATTTTGTTCTTTTCTCAGCATAACTGATTAGGAAGTACATATCATTGAGGTTCTTTATTGAATATAATTTAAGAGGAATTTTGGGTCATTGGCATGTACATCACCGGTTCCAATGTAATTACTGTGTGATGTCAGTTTTGTGATTCTCTTCCAAATGTGTTGGAGATTATGTAACAATTAATTGTTTACTGGAGAAACAAGTTACTGACATTGTGGTTATGATGACATGGCAACAATTTTATGGACAAAAAATGAACCTTTTTACTTACCAAAAAATAAAAATAAAATGAACTAGCTTGAGTTTTTAAATAAGTGCATGTGCCTATGTTCTCTGAGTCAACCTTCAATGAAAAAATTTATTTATTTTACTTTTATTTTTATTTTCTCATTGGCTGAGCAAGATAATCTACCATGAACTATGAACAATGTGAAACGCAAGAACTAGCCTTTTGACTGTTATAGGACTCCTCTGAGAAGCCTGGTAAGGTGCTTGCTAGGCTTTCAGAGGCTTGCCTAGGTGGGTTATTAGGCATGTGCTTGGATGAATTTTCTATTGAGGAGCCTGTTAGCATGGTTAGATTAGTACTAAATTGTGATTTTTGAAACTTTACCCATCCGGAGTCCTGATGGCTACTTGATGAGATCTACTTTTTTGCAAACTGCTGAGTTTGTTGTCACCAGAAAAATTAGCCGTCAAAATTTTCTTGAAAACTCTTTTTAATGAAAACCAAGGAAGATTCTCACAATGTCATATATTCTTGTAATCACTTTGTTTTTGTGAATCTACTATACGAGAATATCTGATGTATTGCCAGCTTAGTTGTCCACAAATTATGTTTAATGATATTATGTTTCTGTTGTTTTCATTGGCACAAAATCTACTGCAAGGAATCAATCTGTAGTACAGTCCAAAACTCACTCATTCTTTTGACAATGATATCTAGAAGCTGAACGTTGCACATGAGCACTCTTTTTGGATATAAGAAAAAGTTCTGTGTTTTTTTAACCATCTTATCTTCTTTTTTTGACAGTTTTGGTCATTTTGAATTTTAAGTACCAATTCTGCAAGTTTTTCAATTCTGATTGCGATAGGATTTCTCTTTCATCCATCACGTAAGTTTCAGTACCAAAAGTCCTAAGTACTCAAAATTGTGTTACTGTAGCAAAACCCATTGTTATTTTGTAATAGAGCTACATGATATCTGTTGACGTAATCGAAGTGGCTTTTATGGGTGTTCAGGTTGATCATCACTCAATGAAATGGGAAGGTATTTTTAAAGAGCAATTTTATGTCTGTTGTGCTCACTCTTATCACCTTCATTATATTATACTATTAACCGATTCTTCTCTTTCATTATTTTTTTTGATAATGTTTGGAGAGGATTGAGCTTGGGCCTTGATTTTGATCAAGGCAATCAACTGTTCATTCAGGACTGGTTCATGGATTGGATTCATCATCCTCCTAACGAAATCATTATCATTCAATCAGTTGTTTCATTCT
This sequence comes from Camellia sinensis, assembly GCF_055761805.1. Lineage (NCBI taxonomy): Eukaryota > Viridiplantae > Streptophyta > Magnoliopsida > Ericales > Theaceae > Camellia > Camellia sinensis. The sequence goes on from NC_138972.1 coordinate 157,254,019, forward strand.
ATGGGATCTGTGACAACACTGCAACCAACTCACATTGATCTTATGTCATATCTGTGATGGGTGAATTTGCTGGAATCTGTGACTATTGGTTAAAATTATATACTGTTCTGCATTATTTGTGTGTAAATTCTCTAAAATTGGCCTAACATGTGCTCAAAATTTTTTTAAAAAAAGTGAAATATTCAGGCAAAATCTGGGGCCTAGAGTTTTGTTTAACACTACTGTTGCAATGGGTGTAATCGAGGAAGCAAAGTGCTTATCAGTTGGGAGACCTGTTTCGCCGCAATAAAATCCATATTTGAACTCTGCACATTGAAGGTTAGTTCATTTCAGAACTTCGTTTGAAATACTACCTTGTAGCCTTCATTTGGGATGTGAGCTTGGGGTTAAAAAGTCTCATTTGTGATGTGTCTTTTTTATTTTTTTTATTTTTGTGAGAGAAAAAATGAAATGATTATGATTTGAATGTGACATTTTGTCTTATTGGCTTTTTAGCCTATTTTATCTTTTTATGGTTTGAAATACTATTTTTTGTTTATTCCTAACTAAGTTGTTTTCATTAAGTAATGGGTTTATCCTTGTTTACACACTATTTTTTTTTTTAAAAAAAAAAATTAAATATTATACATGTTATGAACATGGGTAAGGGTCCAAAAAGACAGTCCATGCGAAAAAAGAAAAAAGGTGACAAATATATATTTTTTAATTTTTATAAATAATAATTATAATGATACTTTATATATATTTGCTTTTATTTTATGGAAATGTAGCCAGCTGCTTTAATGTTTGTGATTTATTGTTTATTTAGAAAACATTATTTAGAATGAAAATCAAGTAGCATAATATGTTGTCATATTAGTAGTGATACAAAATCGTTTTAGATTAAAAAAAAAAAAATAAGCATATATAGCATTAATTTCCATAGTGAGTAATTTTATTTGGGCGTCCTTAATATTTTTTGGGGTGTAAATAGAATCCCCCACTTTAATACGAGCTTCGATCAAGAATGGAAGCAGATCAAAACTTCGATCTTTCCCCCAATTTTGCTTCCCTATTTGATACGGGCTTTAATACGTTGTTTGACGAGACTTAGAGACTATAAGTATGGGGTTTGTTCCATCGCTGAAATCACAGAACCACACCCAGCCTCACACAAATGGATGCTGGAAAGTTCGCTCATGGGGTGGGAGGGCGGGTCGTCCCGCCTGGGCGGGTTACTGACCGGTCAGCCACAATGATCGACCCGGCGGAAGCTTCGCGAAAGCGCCGGAGGGCGGAGGTGGACATCAACGATCGCCCCACGAAGAAGAGGAGGATCGATCGCGCTGGTAGATCCGTTGACGTTGTTTTGGGTGAATAGATCATCCGTGGAGTTTATCTTCCTAGTCCTTTTTTGTATATAAATAATGTGGTCTGTTTCAAATTTTATATATAAATAAAGTGGTATTTTTTTTTTTTGGAATTGTTATTATTCATACATCTCAATACTATATTTTATGGATTCCAACCAGCCCCACAACAATAATCTAAATCATTCCTATTGCAGGCTCAACAATAAAGATGAGCTGTGTAAAAAATCAATTTCATTCAATGTCATAAACATATGAACAAATTACATTATATTTTTTTAAATGAATGACAACTAGGAGTTTAACTTTCAATTATCTATTTTATAATAGACTGATGGTATATACAAATAAAATTTTCATATATAATGATGTAACTTAATGATACATTTCATTTTAAAACAAAGGATTTTTGGCGGAACCCCCCTTTTGGGCCTTTTTATTAGGGTAAAGGATAACCCAATTAATTTTCTTTCAAAAAGTCCCTGAGTAAGAAATGCTTAACTTAATAAGGACATTTTATAATTTCTAATTTTTTTTTATCACAATATTGCCCTTATATAGTATCATACGTAAAAATTTGAAATTTGAGCTCCAAATCGATCATACTTTACAAAATCGATGAAGACGATTTTCAGATCTGAAGATCTCGCAGCCGAACATCTCTCACTTGTTCAACAATAGACGATCTCGCAGCCGAACATCTCTTACTTGGTGGCCGATGACCAACACTCTCAATTAAACGAAAGTTTCATTGAGATTTGTGATTGTTGATCGAGTTGTAGAGGTTTTTCTTCTCAATTAGGTATGTTGATTTGTAATGAATTTTTTTTATTTTTGTTTGTTTAATTTATTTTTGTTGTGTTTGATCTGATTTCGTTTGACAGAATCAGAGTAAAATTTTACTCTGGTTCTATTGCTGTGCATTTTGTTTCAGAGAATCAGAGTAAAATTTTACTCTGGTCCGAATCCTTTGTTTACAATGAGAGTAAAATTTTACTTTTATGCAGAGTAAAATTTTACTTTCAAATTCAGGCCGCAACATTTTTACTCTTAAATTCAAAGTAAAATTTTACTCTTATATAGGGAGTAAAATGTTACAAAAGGAATCTAACAGTACATAAGAGTAAAATTTTACTCTGAATCTAAGAGTAAAAATGTTGCGCCCTGAATTTGAAAGTAAAATTTTACTCTGTATAAATGTAAAATCTTACTCTCATTGTAAACAGAGCAATCAAGCAGAGTAAAATTTTACTCTGATATAGGAGTAAAATGTTACAAAAGGAATCTCAAAGTACATAAAAGTAAAATTTTACTCTGCATAAGAGTAAAATTTTACTTTGAATTTAAGAGTAAAAATGTTGCGGCCTGAATTTGAAAGTAAAATTTTACTCTGCATAAAAGTAAAATTTTACTCTCATTGTAAACAGAGGATTCGGACCAGAGTAAAATTTTACTCTGATTCTCTGAAACAAAAGACACAGCAATAGAATCAGAGTAAAATTTTACTCCAATTCTATCAAACGAAATCAGATCAAACACAACAAAAATAAATCAAAAAAAAAAAAAAAAAAATTCATTACAAATCAACATACCTAATTGAGAAGAAAAACCTCTACAACTCGATCAACAATCACAAATCTCAATGAAACTTTCGTTTAATTGAGAGTGTTGGTCATCGGCCACCAAGTAAGAGATGTTCGGCTGCGAGATCGTCTATTGTTGAACAAGTGAGAGATGTTCGGCTGCGAGATCTTCAGATCTGAAAATCGTCTTCATCGATTTTGTGAAGTATGATCGATTTGGAGCTCAGATTTCAAATTTTTACGTATGATACTATATAAGGGCAATATTGTGATAAAAAAAAAATTAGAAATTATAAAATGTCCTTATTAAGTTAAGCATTTCTTACTCAGGGACTTTTTGAAAGAAAATTAATTGGGTTATCCTTTACCCTAATAAAAAGGCCCAAAAGGGGGGTTCCGCCAAAAATCCTTTGTTTTAAAATGAAATGTATCATTAAGTTACATCATTATATATGAAAATTTTATTTGTATATACCATCAGTCTATTATAAAATAGATAATTGAAAGTTAAACTCCTAGTTATCATTCATTTAAAAAAATATAATGTAATTTGTTCATATGTTTATGACATTGAATGAAATTGATTTTTTACACAGCTCATCTTTATTGTTGAGCCTGCAATAGGAATGATTTAGATTATTGTTGTGGGTCTGGTTGGAATCCATAAAATATAGTATTGAGATGTATGAATAATAACAATTCCAAAAAAAAAAAATACCACTTTATTTATATATAAAATTTGAAACAGACCACATTATTTATATACAAAAAAGGACTAGGAAGATAAACTCCACGGATGATCTATTCACCCAAAACAACGTCAACGGATCTACCAGCGCGATCGATCCTCCTCTTCTTCGTGGGGCGATCGTTGATGTCCACCTCCGCCCTCCGGCGCTTTCGCGAAGCTTCCGCCGGGTCGATCATTGTGGCTGACCGGTCAGTAACCCGCCCAGGCGGGACGACCCGCCCTCCCACCCCATGAGCGAACTTTCCAGCATCCATTTGTGTGAGGCTGGGTGTGGTTCTGTGATTTCAGCGATGGAACAAACCCCATACTTATAGTCTCTAAGTCTCGTCAAACAACGTATTAAAGCCCGTATCAAATAGGGAAGCAAAATTGGGGGAAAGATCGAAGTTTTGATCTGCTTCCATTCTTGATCGAAGCTCGTATTAAATGGGGGATTCTATTTACACCCCAAAAAATATTAAGGACGCCCAAATAAAATTACTCACTATGGAAATTAATGCTATATATGCTTATTTTTTTTTTATAATCTAAAACGATTTTGTATCACTACTAATATGACAACATATTATGCTACTTGATTTTCATTCTAAATAATGTTTTCTAAATAAACAATAAATCACAAACATTAAAGCAGCTGGCTACATTTCCATAAAATAAAAGCAAATATATATAAAGTATCATTATAATTATTATTTATAAAAATTAAAAAATATATATTTGCCATCTTTTGTCTTTTTTTGCATGGACTGTCTTTTTGGACCCTTACACATGTTCATAACATGTATAATATTTAATTTTTTTTTTTTAAAAAAAAAATAGTGTGTAAACAAGGATAAACCCATTACTTAATGAAAACAACTTAGTTAGGAATAAACAAAAAAAAAGTTACTTGGATGAAAGCCTAATATTGCGTTGGGGTGGTTGGGGTTTCCAAAGACTCTCTATATAAAGGCCATGTCATTGTTGAATCAAAGTCATCAGTCGTAAAACTAGTCCTACAAGGCATATGTTATATGCTCGTACTTGTAAGTTGTAGCTAGCTTTGCTTAGCCACATAGTTTTTAAGTGTATAATGGCATTGAGAAAGGGACTTTCACTCTGGTTTGTGTTTTTCTCTTTTGCATTGATCTTTGTTTTGGGGCACTAGTGTCCAAGGCCAAGGGAGCCCTAATTACAGAGAAGCCCTTGCAAAGTCCATTTTGTTCTTCCAAGGGCAGAGATCAGGGAGGCTCCCTAGGGGCCAAGAAATCACTTGGAGGTCTAATTCCGGGATTTCTGATGGCTTTTTAGCTCATGTATGTCTATTTCCCCCCTTTGTTTTGGACTTTATTATTACTATTATTGTTGTTGTAGTCACCACCACCACCACCACCATTATCGCCACCGCCGCCTATAGACTACACAACCCTTTCAATAACCATTTCCTTTACGGCTGTTTTAAAGTCCTCCACCAAAAAAAAAAAAAAAAAAAAAAAAAAAAGTCTAAGGTCTGATCTAAAATAGGCTTACTAGTTTGGCATAGCCTAAAAAGGACAAATATCTTGAGGTTGTCCTTGCTAATTTTTTCTTTTTGATCGGCTAAAGTTAGTTGTTAGTTATTAGATTAGCACATATAAGAATTAACATCCTCATCCTTGCAAAACAAGTGTGTCTCCTAATTCATTGAGACTAAATTTTTAAGAGAATCATGGTTGCCTACTAGTTTAAGCCTCATTTGTTGTTGTCCTGGCTAGTTGCCTCTGTAAACATAAAATTTCAGAACATAAACCTTACACTTTGGATCATTTACCATGTGTATTATCAAGAGATCAAGACAAAATGACATACCTGAATCCATTGATGAACTGTTAAACGAAAGCGTCTGATTGTCAATAAAACCTTAATATTGACTTTGTTAGAGCCTTCTAATCCTTTCCCTTATGTGCCTTATGTTTCTCCTTGAGAGGATTTAGAAAACAAAACAGTATTCTTGTTTTTTTTTTTCACTCTTGGGAAGGAATAGGGGCCATAACCTTTTAAAGGTTGTAATTGGTTTTCATAACTGAAAGGTAATGAAAACCAATAAATTAACCATTATTGGTTTCATAACTGAAAGGTAATAAAAACCAATAAATTAACCATTATTAATTTCATAACTGAAAGGTAATAAAAACTAATAAATTAACCATTATTATTATTGGTTTTAAAACTGAAAGGTAATGAAAACCAACTTTAACCAATATGTTTTAATTTCTATTTCTGCCCCTCATAGAAATAGAAATTATACAACTAGTATCTACACATTAGGTCCATAACACATATACCCTTAAGCCTATTAACTAAATTGAATCACTTAAATTGTAGGCTTCTTATAAATGATAACACCACATTTAATTATGTGGTCCCATTGAGACATTATCTAACAGCCTCTCATAACTTTTAGTATTTCATTACAAGAAAATGGCTAGGTTGTCCTTCAATGTTTTATGATTTTCAAAATTTCATTTTCTATATCAATGATACTCTCACACTTGTGGAGAATAAAATGGTAAAACCATATTATGACGATGACAACTAAAGGACCTAAAGAAGTCATTAAGTGGTATTTGGGTATTTTCACATAAAATAAAATAAAAAGTCAATGCTAAATGTAAAGTAAAATTATGTCATTTTAGCCGAAATGTTAAAAAAAAAACACTAAAAAAAGACAACCATATCAATAGAGCAATCAAGCAGAGTAAAATTTTACTCTGATATAGGAATAAAATGTTACAAAAGGAATATAACAGTACATTAAAAGTAAAATTTTACTTTGCATAAGAGTAAAATTTTACTCTGAATCTAAGAGTAAAAATGTTGCGCCTTGAATTTGAAAGTAAAATTTTACTCTGTATAAATGTAAAATCTTACTCTCATTGTAAATAGAGCAATCAAGCAGAGTAAAATTTTACTCTGATATAGGAGTAAAATGTTACAAAAGGAATCTCAAAGTACATAAAAGTAAAATTTTACTCTGCATAAGAGTAAAATTTTACTTTGAATTTAAGAGTAAAAATGTTGCGGCCTGAATTTGAAAGTAAAATTTTACTCTGCATAAAAGTAAAATTTTACTCTCATTGTAAACAGAGGATTCGGACCAGAGTAAAATTTTACTCTGATTCTCTGAAACAAAAGGCATAGCAATAGAACCAGAGTAAAATTTTACTCTGATTCTGTCAAACGAAATCAGATCAAACACAACAAAAATAAATCAAACAAACAAAAATAAAAAAAATTCATTACAAATCAGCATACCTAATTGAGAAGAAAAACCTCTACAACTCGATCAACAATCACAAATCTCAATGAAACTTTCGTTTAATTGAGAGTGTTGGTCATCGGCCACCAAGTAAGAGATGTTCGGCTGCGAGATCGTCTATTGTTGAACAAGTGAGAGATGTTCGGCTGCGAGATCTTCAGATCTGAAAATCGTCTTCATCGATTTTGTGAAGTATGATCGATTTGGAGCTCAGATTTCAAATTTTTACGTATGATACTATATAAGGGCAATATTGTGATAAAAAAAAATTAGAAATTATAAAATGTCCTTATTAAGTTAAGCATTTCTTACTCAGGGACTTTTTGAAAGAAAATTAATTGGGTTATCCTTTACCCTAATAAAAAGGCCCAAAAGGGGGGTTCCACCAAAAATCCCTTGTTTTAAAGTGAAATGTATCATTAAGTTACATCATTATATATGAAAATTTTATTTGTATATACCATCAGTCTATTATAAAATAGATAATTGAAAGTTAAACTCCTAGTTGTCATTCATTTAAAAAAATATAATGTAATTTATTCATATGTTTATGACATTGAATGAAATTGATTTTTTACACAGCTCATCTTTATTGCTGAGCCTGCAATAGGAATGATTTAGATTATTGTTGTGGGTCTGGTTGGAATCCATAAAATATAGTATTGAGATGTATGAATAATAACAATTCCAAAAAAAAAAAATACCACTTTATTTATATATAAAATTTGAAACAGACCACATTATTTATATAAAAAGGCGAAGGAGAAGGAGCTATGGGTGACGCAGACGGAGAAGTAGGAATGACCTCAAGAGGAACAGTAGAAATGTACTCATCAGACGGAACCTCTGAAGGAAATGGGTCGATGTGAACCAAATCCTCTTTGAAAACGGGAGCAGTGAGGGGGGAAACTGAAAGTGAGACAGACATTCGAGAAAGGCAACATGACGGGAGACATAAAGGCGATGAGAGACAGGATCGTAACAGCGGTAGCCTTTATGAGTAAAACTGCAACCCAAAAAGACACACAAGACAAACCTGGCACTGAGTTTGGTCCTATCTTTACGGAAAAGAAGGACAAAACAAGTAGACCCAAAGACACATAGGAGGGAATAATTGGGAGGTTGGGAATACAGAGCCTTATAAAGGGGTTGACCGGAGAGTATGGGAGTCGGCATAGGATTAAGGAGGAAGGCAGTGGTAAGAACTGCCTCACCTTAGAATGGTGCCAGAACAAAGGCAAAGAGAAGGAGAGATCGAGCTGTCTCAAGGAGATGACGGTGTTTACGCTCAGCATGACCATTTTGGGCAGGGGTATTAGTACAAGAGGTTTAGTGAATGGTGCCCAATGTAGCTAAATACTCACAGAATTCAATTTTAAAGTATTCCCCACCCAAGTCAGACTGGACTATTTTAATTGTGGCTCCAAACTGTGCAGTGATCATATCCTGAAAGGTACGATATATCTAGTAGAAGTCAGATTTATGAGCCATAAAATAAACCCAGGTATAGCACGGGTACAATCATTAACAAATGACACATAGTACGCAGAACCCCCTTTAGTGAGAACAGGAGAAGGTCTCCAGACATCAGTCTGTACAAAAAAAAAAAGGGGAAGCAGAAATAGAAGTACTGTTATTAAAAGGTACAGCTGTCATTTTAGCAAGTTTACATTCTCGACACTCATCAATTTGACTAAGAGAAACTTTACCTAACAATCCTGGCTGAGTTAAAAATCGCAAACGGTCAACAGACAAATGACCTAAGCGAGAATGCCATAAATAAAACTGACTTGACTCAGAATCTAATTGAAAAGATGAAAGTGCAACGGGGGGAGGTAGACAGAGGAAGATGCAGGCTTTCCACCATATAGAGATCTCCAACTCTACGGCTGATCTCAATCTGCTTTTTGGACATCCGATCCTGCACACAACAGACAGAAAAAGAAAAGATAACATCAAAACCAGAAGCATCAAGCTGACTAATAGAAAGCAAGCTAACAAATAATTGCGGAATATAAAGAACAGAGAGAATAGTAACAACGGACATGGCAAAGGATAAGACAGACCCAATAGATAGGACAGACATACCAGACCCATTAGCAGTATTAATAGTAATAGGAAAGGGAGGGGGGGATACAGTTTTGAAGTAAGAAAAGGTGAGGAGTCCTATGATAAGAGGCACTAGAATCAAAAAGCCAGATAAAGTAAGGAATACCTGAAGAAAGAGAGGTAAGAGCAGAGACAGATGAAGATGATTGAGAGGTGGACAAGTGATCTGTTGAAGTTGAGCAAGCTGAATACTCAAGGAAGCCAAATCAGGACCTGGAGTCGGAGCCGAAGCCGGAATGGAGGCAATATAAGCAGCGGGAGGCCGAAAAGACCCCCGAGTAAGAGTGCGGAACTGAGATTGAGACTGCTAAGAAAACGAACGTCCCTTCTTGGGACAGTTGTACTTCTAATGACCCTTTTGATGACTAAGAGTCGCCAATAGGGGTGGCTGTGCTAAGAAGACTGAAGGAGACACGGTCTAACTGGCCATCTTGAGACGGGTTTCTTTTGAAAGAAGCTCACGAATAATAGCATCCACAGAAGGGAGAGGAGAACGGTGAAGGATGACACCACGGATAGCCTCGTACTAAAGAGAGAGAGTCGTCAAGAATTGCACCAAACAACCCTCCTCCCTAGACTTCACATAAGCATCGAGGGCTATAAGACGAGGAGGTTCCATAAGAGCAAGCTAGAGAACCTTGGGGTAAAAGAGTAATAAGCAGAACACTATTGTTATCAATATAGACAACCAGTTATTAGAGATACCAACGCGAATCAATCGCGAAGCAACTGAGAGGGAGAGATATTGTGGTCGGCGAATGCATAAGGGAGACACACGATGACGATGCGACGACAACTGTGCTAGGACTCGCGATGCAGAGATGGCTGAGGGAGACAACAGTGCTAAGGCTTGCGAGGCTGAGGGAGAACGGTGCTAGGGCTCGCAAGCACACAGACGGCGCTAGGGTTAGGAACCTTGCTCTGATACCAGGTAAGTTTTCTTAAGAGAATTAACTAGTATATTCAATTGTTATTGTTTACAAAGAGTTCATCGGTCTGAAAAAGGAAATACACAGATTCATTCCTATTTACGCCACCACAATTTTGCCTAATTCCTAATATACACAAGTTTGCCATATATACATATATTGCCATATATACATAATTCTCACACACCATAGTCTAGAAGGGAAACAAAATGGTACATGATATCTCAAAACAAATAGGAATTATGGTGACATTTATCCCCTTTGATTTAACAAAAAAACAAAAGGCAGAAAAAAATTTACAAGATTGACTTTGAAGCATGTAAAAATATGTAAAATAACACAAAACCAAGAATATATTCACAGAAATATACCTGCCACGTTGGAAATTCTTGTGCCAATCTTCGAGCAAAGGTTCCTGTCACACAAGTCTTCAACATTAATCTATGATGTTCCAAATAAGTCAACAAATTTCCCTTGATAACCAAATACAAAGGTCAAATCAAACCCATGCAAGTCAAAAAAGTCTCTTCAGGACTAACATACATACTAACCTGGAAACAAGATCTGTCACTTTTCACTTCTAATAACAATTCTAATTCAAACAAGATTGTTTGAAGTCTAATAAATTAATAATTAAAGTCATGTCATTAAGATAGTGCATGCTCAACAGGAATTTTTTTTAAAATAAAAAAAATAAATAAAAAAAGAAGCCAATTTGTCTTATCAAAATATTGTGTTGAGAGCATGGACAGAAGGAAGGTCTGGCACACATGACATAATCATATAACACTGTATCGTGCAATCTGGGTTTTTTCACAATCACAGGTAGAGAACTGAAATCCAAGACTGCTTTTGGAATAGTTGCAAAAGATAATAAAGTACCTACCCCAGTTCTTCCTGCTACCTAGAATGCCATGCAGAAGAACAGCTGTTGGCGGATCAGGTACTGACTTGTCCATAATATAACTCCATCTTACCCGTGCATCAAAATTATTTAACATATATAACCATGCCCAATAAAATTAACTGGGAGTAAGTTACCAATATTTTCAGCAGAAAAACATCTTTGTATGTCATGTCATAAATGAAAGAAAAAAATTATTAAATAAAAGAAGTACAAAAGGATACAACAAAGGACAAGAAGTCCACCAAAATACCCTTAATTCAGAAATAACAATAAAACATACAATTATCAAAGCGTTGAGCTACGAGGTGTGAAAACAGTTTCCTTCTAACTTACACACTACTCAAAATCTACCATGTCTTTTAACTTTTTTCTATACAGTTTTATGGCAGTATATCAAACAGTCACATCACATTCTTCAGGAATTGATCATCCCAGAATTCAACATATGAAAACTGGGAATATACTTGTCTAAAATGAACAGATGGACTTCACATCACATTCTTCAGGAATTGATCATCCCAGAATTCAACATATGAAAACTGGGAATATACTTGTCTAAAATGAACAGATGGACTTCAACCCCTGCAGCAGTTTCCATGTTTACCAACCTCAACTATTACCTTGCTATGGTCAGAAAGTATATTTCCATCGTTCATTGTTACAGAAAATAAAGAGAATATGGACTTACAAATTAAAATGTAACTAAGAATGGCTAATATTTGCCTCATTAGTCATGGTTCATAGCAAATTTATTATTATTAGATATTAGGAGAGTATTTGTCTCATTATGTCACATTATGAATAGTGTAAATTCATATTAATAGCAATTTGAAACTGGTGAATCTCTATTTCATTTAAGCACGATTATAAAGCTGCCTATCAGCAGAATATTCAACATTTCAAGGCAAAACTAAGCAAATCTGTAACATTTTATATCATAAATAATAAAATTTCTGAAAGCATGTCAACAAGGAGATAAATCTGTAAGGGAGTTCTAGATTACTCTGACAGGTAAGAAAAACATTCATCTTCGGAGAATCCAAAATGGACAGAAAACAATTCATATCTCTGTAAGGGACTGATAGATTAGTCTGTGAGGGAAAATATATGACTTACATGTGCTCCTTGAACAAGATCGTACGCCTGCATTAAAAACATGTAAAAAATAAAAGACAAGATCCAAAATAGACCGAAATACAGTTCAAACAAAATCAAGCTTCCCCAAGCCTTGCAGCTTGACACTTCTTTTACTGAACTAGACTAATGAATGAAAGGAAGTTTCAATACCAAGATATCGGAAGGCCTGACATCTCTACCATGTGCAATCCTCTCATCTACTAATGTCATACCAATTTTTGAACCTTTAGCAGCCTTCGTTGAGTGACTAAGGCATAACCGAGAGATGTGGAATACGCCATTCTATGACTCACAGGGAGAGAGAGAGAGAGAGAGAGAGTTAAGACAAAAAAATGATCCACATCAAGTGTCAATTTTAATCCTTCCTCACCATATATTGGTTACATAAACTAAACTAAACATAACATTGACATGAACCATAAATTTAGTGTAAAATTTCATGTTGAAATTTGAAACTGCCTAAAATTGGTTTTATCATCTAAATATCATGATTAGACCAAACCCTTATTTGGTTGATCATACAACTAGATAAACTAAAAAATAAAATAAAATAAATAAAATCCAAATTAATTAAAATAACTATGAGTATAACATTCCAATCCCCTCAAAATCAACCTTGCCCTCAAGGTTGGAAATACAAAAATATTACAAAATCCGCCCGAATCCCATACATTTACAAATGTATCAAAATATAACTAAGAGACGTATTACTACTACCTGTGGTGGAGTCAGCACATGCTTAGGAGGGGCCCGTGCCCCCTCTGAAAATTTTTAAACTCAAAAATATTTACAGCGAATCAATGAAATAAATACCTAAAAGAATCATCTCTCTTTCAGGTGATGTTATGCTCTCACTTAGGCTTGTTTTCTATCTCACTCTTAAGTGATGCAATCTTCTTTATTATTTTGGTTTCTTTCTCACTCTCAGGTGGTGCAATTTTATTTATTATTCTTTAATGTTTAATCTTCTTTATTGACATGTTGAATTCAATGTTTAAGATTTGGGTAAAAAATTAGGGTCTATTGATTTTGTTGAATTATGTTGGGTTATTGTTGAATTTTGATAAAAATATATATATGTACTGAATTTATAAATTTGTGGTTTGTTGAATTAGGACATTTCAACCTAATTTATTGAATTTCTAATGCTGTTGATTTTTTGATTGGTGATTTCCATTATTTCAATTTATCAATATAATTTCTTGTCTATTTAGTTACTTCAGTATAGAATAATGTTTGAGAGCCACAATTTATGTGGCTCAAATGGCTCAAAACTGCCAAAACGATGTCGTTTTGACAGTTTTGAGCCATTTGAGCTACAAAAATTGTGACCCTCTACCATTGCCCCTTCAGTATATATGATTAGTCATTCTTCTATAAAAGACAAAAACTTCTGGTTAAGTGTTCCCCCTCTACCCTACCAACCCACAACTGAATTCTGGCTTGGCCACTGACTACTACAATAGCTATAACATATCTATTAATCCTAACTGCTAGATAACTCAAACTATAAAACAAAATTCAATTTTTATTTTTATTTTTAAATTTAAATAATTATGACTGCAACACAGAGGCTCCATAATTGTCATTAATTATAAATTATTATCCACAATATACTATCGCTCTATTTGATTCATGAATTTGGTGAGGGATTTGAAAAATGAAAGAGAAAAATTAAGGTAAAATATGAATGAAATATAACTATATTTAACAAACATTTTCCCTTTTCGTTTCTAAATCTCTTTCTAAATTCATAAACCAAACAAAACCTATATGAAAAATGTTTGAGATACCTAATTTATCACACCTAAAAATACCCCTAATGATGTGTCAAACATTCCCTCACGTAGATTTAACCTCAATACCACATAATTAGGGTGGTTTAGGGGTGGTAAATTAGGGAATGTAGCATTGTTGATAGTATATTATCTATAATTTTTATTACTATTCTCATTATTGAACTTACAAAAATAACCCAACACCCCCGATTTGCCTCGCCACGATATGATATGTGGCAGGCAGATTAATACAAACCCGCTCCAAACCCAACCAAACCAAATCCCTAAAACCCACACGAGGCAGGCACAGAGAGCACAATGCAAGTTAAAATGTCAATTGAACCAAATGAGAGAAGCAAACTAACAAATACATACAATAATAATGTATATTGGGACGGTGATGTGATGGTACCTCGAAACGCCTCGAAACCTTGAAAGCCATTGTGGGCACCATTCGATTGATCCCAGAAACGGACCCAATGCCTAGAAATCCATTGTCTGCTGAAGCAACCGATGATTCGGCCCCAAAATTTGAAATCACCGACGACATTTCACCACCAAAACCAACAACAGGTCCTTTCGATTCTCTATTGGTTCTGTGACTTATGTATATTTATGCTGAATCAAAATACAAGTTTAATTGTTGAATTTGAATTGGAGAGATGTTGTCGGAGATCAAACAAAGAGTGTTTCGGAGATTTAGGATGAGAGAGAGAGAGGGTTTGAGCAGGGTGACGGAGACACCGAAGCGTACGGTGGTGTTGGGTGTGGGGAGTGTCTCTTTCTCAGTTTTTGTGGTTCGCGGACATGGAAGTGACGTGGTGTGGTGCGGTGCGGTGTGGTGTGGTGTGCAAGTAAACAGATCGATGGGCTGGTGGTGATGGTAGTTCGGCGGAGATTACGTGGCTACGCTGAGCAAGGATTCTCTCCGTGGTCTCTACTTAACTCCCTCGTTTAACGGCTCAAATCACTTGATTAAAAAAAATTTAAAATTAAAAGGTAATTTTTTTAAAATGATCTCAACCAATAAATTTTCTTAAGATAAATTTTAACCATCGCAATGAGAGTGAAGTAGAAAAAAAATGAGAGGATCGTTGCTCGGCTACCCTACCCATCTCTCGTAACAAAAATGCAATAAATCTCACCATCTTTTGTTTCATTTAAATTTGAATAAAAATTTGAATAATACTTTCTTTTTTGAATAATATTTGGGACCCCCTTTTGGGGGTCACCCCCTCACCCCCATTTGCCACGTGGCAGGGGGTGATTGATGGAGCAGGAAAAAAAAGAAAAAGAAAAAAAAAAGGTAACCAATGAGAGAGAGAGGGGGTCAAAGGGGGTGGGGGGAAAAGGGGGATGAATCATTACTCTTCTTTTTTTTTATATCAAATATTTTAACAGAGTTTCATTAAATTATCAATCAATTGGCCGGAAGGTTGTCTTGTCAATCGATTGGACAGTGTAAATTTTGATCAATTAGGACTATTTTGGGAAGTTAACTTTTAGTAACTTTTTTTAGTTGGTAGCAAAAGTTAAAAATTGGCTTTTTTGTATTTTTTTTTTTCATTTGGGAAGTTGGTTTTTAGCCAACGGTGAAATTACAATTTTGCCCTCATGGGTCAAAATGTGTTACATAGGTGAAGTTGTAAATATTTCAAATAAATAGGGATAGTTTGGTCATTTTATTATGATTTGACATCATAAACAAACATTAATCAAAAAAGTCAAAAGTCACTTTTTACTGATTTCTCAAATCATTTGTCTAAAAAAGCCAAAAGCTTGGTTAAAAATCAAAAAGTCACTTTTTACCATCTTCCCAAAACAACCCTTAGTATAAATTTTTGTCTTTAGGCCATTCGGAGACATTTGAAAAATATTTAGGGGTGAAAATTCAAAGGTAATAAACAGTGATTTGATAAAAAATACATTTGTTTTCAGTCTGATGGAAGATTTGAGAAATTTTATATTTGATAGTTTATTTGATGAACGGTTGGAACAATAAAAAGTAAATTTTTTTATCAAATTTAAATTTGATAATCTATTTGATGAACCATTAAAGATAGCCTTACAAATCTTGAATATATACCGAATTAAAATTGTGTGATTAAAATTAAATTTGTATGGTACAAAATCTATGTATAAAATAAATCAAAATCACAAATATAATTATTTTGGATGGTTAATTATGGGTTTGTAATATTAGTGCCTTATTAAACCTAGCTCGTGACTGTTACACCAACGATGTCGGTTAAAATTTGGATAATTTATAAAGGTTTTTTTTTTTTTTTTGGTTAATGTGTGCACTTAAAATATATAGGCCCTGTTTGGTAGAGCTTATTTTCAGCTTATTTCAGCTTTTAACTTAATTTAAGCTATTTTGATGTGTTTGGTTCAACTTAATAATACAGCTTATAACTTTTTGTAAGTCAAAAATCAACTTATTCTTTGAGTGGTGGAGAAGAAGCTTAATTTATAAGTCAAAAATTAACTTATGTTCATAGTTATAAGCTATAAGCTGTTAGACTATAAGTTATAATCATTTTCTCACAGTTCTACCAAACATGGTCATAATGGTGTTTTGAGAAGTTGGTAAAAAGTTAATTTTTTGACTTTTTTAGTCTATGTTGTCTTTTTGTTGTGAGAGGTAATGTGATCCAAAATAGGTAAAATGTTAAAAGCTAGCTTTTTACTCCCTTGCCAACGCATCCCATATCAAGAGCAATGCTATAGACCACTAATTTACCATCACTAATACCACCACTAGTGAGGTGGCAATTAAAAAAAGAATAATGCTTGGGAGCACTAATTAGTGCTCCCACTAATTAGGTGGCAGTGGGTCCCGCCAGTAATGATGTGATGTTTTGGTCTTGGAGTTGTATTTTTTTTTTTTTTTTTTTTTTTACTTTTTTAATGCATTAGTGCTATTAGTGGTGATGTTTTTAGTGGGATGAATCATTGTTGATATGCTTTGTCTATTTGTATATGGAAAATGGTTGAGACTACTAATTAGTGATAACACTAATGATGTGACAGTAGGCCTCACCTACTAGTGGGCCTCACCCACTGCCATAATATTGTTGTGCTTTAATTTTTTTTTTAAAGTGTATACCAACTCACTAGTAATATTTTAAAATACTATTTTTAATGTTATGTATCATTGTCGTTGGTATATTATACTATAATACTTTTTAAAGTGTCATTATCATTTGCACACATGTTAACTAGGGATGGCAATTTGAACCCGGCCTGACGGGGACCAGACCCCCCGATCCCGATTTGAGCTGTTTTTTCCCGAAAAATATCCCCAACGGAACGGGGATGGTATTTAAAATTCAATACCCGATCAGTTTCGGGCCGGGGACGGGGATATGTGTCCCAGCCCCGTACCCGGCCCGTCCCCGTCCCCTGTCCCCGGCCCCGTCCCTGCTGGTCCCCGAAATGAATTTACCATTTTACCCCTATATATATATAAAAACCAAACCCTCTCACACTCACACTCACCACCACGTCTCTCATATCCCTCCCTCTCATTCTCTGTGTCCATCTCCCTCTCACTCACCACAGCGTCTCTCATCTCCCTCTCTCTCACTCTCCGTGTCCCTCTCCCTTTCCCTTTTACTTTCCCTCTCCCTCACTCACTCACTTTGATTTCTCTCCCATTCTCTCATTTCTCGTTATCATCATCATCATCGTCCAGATCCACGGTGATTTCTCTCTCATTCTCTCACTCCTCGTTATCATCATGATCATCCAGATCCACCACCGTGAAGCCACCGATCTGAACCGTGAAGCCACCGATCTAACAGATCGTGGTCCGTGAATCGTCAAGCCAAGCCACTGATCTGTGCATCTCTTTTCCTCTCTCTCTCTCTCTCTATATATATATGTGTGTGTGTGTGTGAGAGATAGTGGTCTTCCTTGCCATTGTTCCCTGTATTTGGTTATGGAAATAATAATCTATATATAGATCTGTGTGTGTGTTCTAGATCTGTTGTCCATATATATACAGATTAATTTTTTTTACATCTATTGTTGTATGGGTGTGTGTGTTCTAGATCTGTTGTAGATTGTTGTCCATATACATATATATATATATATATATATTTTGTTGAACAGATCAGTGTGTGTGTGTTGAACAGATCAGTGTGTGTGTTGTGAATAAGTCTGTCGGGGATTTTTCGGGGTCGGGGAAACCCGATCCCCGTTAGGGGACGGGGGCGGGGGCGGGGGCGGGGGAGGAGATGCTTTCCCCGTCGGGGATCGGGGGCGGGGACGGGGATTTTTTAACCTTCGGGGATCGGGGACGGGGAGTGTCATCCCCGGCCCGTTGCCATTCATAATGTTAATAGGATGTATTTATAAGTCATCGTTTGGGAGGACGTGTTGGGGGTAAGTTTTGGTTAAAATAGTTACAAAAAATAATAAATAAATTTTTTAGTTTCAAGTTAAAACATATTATATCTAATTCATAATTATTTTATTTATTTTTTTCATAAAAATAAAAAAAGTCAAAAAAATCTATTCAAAAGGTGTTTGGCAACAAAAATTTTAGCCTCTTTTAAGTTAAAATTTACAAAAAGATAAAATATGTTTAAATAATTAATAAAACAAAATGTCATATCAAATCCATAATCATTTTATTTTTTTCTCTCAGTGTTTTAAAAAGATAGTTAAAAGTTATTTTTTAACTTTTTTGTAGGAGAGGAAATGGATTAAAAGCTGAGAAGTGACTTTTAACATACTTCTCAAAACATATGCAAATATCATATCCAACTACAAAAAAATTCAACTAACTTCTCAAACATAAATAAATTTAGCCTATTAAAATAGTCAAAAATTAAAATAGCTAAAAACTAAAATAACAACTTCAAATATCTATTTTTTAACTCCAAATTAAAATAACCAAAAAATAACTCTCATCACAAACGAACTCTAAATAAGTAACTTGTTTAAAATAGGAACTATTTATAATTCAAGAAATTACATCATCTCTCTTCAAGTTTTTTATTATATAACAAATGATCATTTTTATTAATAAATTATAAAGTCAATTAATATTTTTTAATAATATTAAAAATATTTTTTAATTAACAAATCAGGTAATTTTATTATTGTGTAAAATAATTGTTAGAAATTTTATTTTTCCTATTAATTTTATTAAATAAAAAATTATAATAAAAGTGATATTTGCAATTTTTAAAATTATAGAGGACAATCTGTATTTTAAACAAATTTAACGTGGTGTATTTGTATTTTACTCTAAAAAATTTAGACAAAATACACTAATTTATAACTAAGAGCAAGTCTAATAGAGATGAATAATAAGTTATTTAAAATTGTGTTTAAATTTAATTTATTAACATAATAATTTGATATTGAATGAATTTTTGATGAGATGAATATAAATCAAATTTTAATACTTTTGTTTGTTTATAGTATATATAAATTTATCGAGTTAAGTAGTAAATGGTTCAATGTTTGTTCGAAAAATTTAACAAAATTAAAATTTGATTAATTTACTTAATGAATCAACATTAAACAAAATTTTAACTAATTAAATGCGCGTCAAAATTAACACAAATGAAATATGTCATAGGGTGTTTGTGTTTAAGAAAGAGTAGTGATATCCCATCTAAAAAAAGAAAAAAAGAAAGAGTATTGATAGGTTTCTTGAAATAAATATGAGTAAAAATTTTATGAAATTTTGTTTTGGAATGATCTAAATAAGTTTATTTTTTGACTTTTTAATAAAAAGATGTGTAGAAAAATAAAGAGGTGATATTACCCAAAAAATATAAAAAGATAAAAAGTATGTACTTATTAATTTATGCCAAATTAATATGGTAGGTTTAACTAGTCTAATTGAATTTTGTTTAAAAATTTAAAAATTGGACATAATTATTTAATAAATTCATTAAAATGAAAATAATCTAACTAAAAAAGACAAAAGCAATTCCTAAAACATTGGACATGTTTGGTTGGGTAGTCCAAAGTTTTTTTTTTTTTGGTGGGGTTTTTTTTAATCTGATAATTGTATCATTCGAAACAAATTCAATTGAAATGGAATTAAATTGGGAAATATAGGGATAAAGCTAACATAAGGAACTAATTTGATAATTATATTACTAATAATACTTTTTTCTATAAAAATTAGCAAAGCTTCTACTATTGATCCCAACAAATGAAAGCTAAGGTAACATATGTAACACAAAACAAACAAATTGAGAGAGAGAGAGAGAGAGAGAGAGAGAGTCAAAGGAGGGTGATGAGGATGAAAAGAAGAAGAGCAGCAATGAATGAATACTTGAGAGCTGCAACAATTATAGCCACTGATATGAAGAACAGTTGCCACAACACTTGCACACTCGCCCATGCCAGTAACCCCGTCAATCCAACGGCCAATATGTTATCAGGATCTGGGTCCAGCAACAGATCTCCCCATCTCAGATTAAACGCTGGCTGTCCATTCCTCCTCTTCCTCTCCTCCTCATCACCAACATTCATCTTCTTATTCTTGTTGTCAATGCCATCATCATCTTCATTCTTTTCTATCTCCTCCTGCTCCTTGGGATCTGCGATCGGCTCATTATTCCCATTCTCTGCAGCGACCACAATTTTTCTGGGTTTTCTAGGGTTTTTTCCTTTCTGAAATTGGGATTTGAGAGTTGAAGATGGTGGTAATTTAGGGTTGGTAATAGGGGGAAGAAAAATAGGGAGGGGTTTGGGTTTGGGTATTGATGGGATTGAAATATTATTGATGGGGGGTTGGTAATGGGATTGTATGGAAGCAGCAGCAACAGAGTACGCAAACATGTTTTCCTGGGAAAATGGATTCCGAGAAAATAAAACCCAGTGAATGCAAAGCAAAGAAAGGTGTAAAGCCGCAATCTAGAAAGACTAGAAAAAATTGATATTTGTCGAAATGGTAATTTTTTAGTGGTAAATTTTTAAGGACAAATACATGGATTGTTTTGAAAAGTACTAAAATAGGTAATTAAACATAGGAGTCATCAAATACTTATTGAAAAACAAATCGATTAATGCTGTGTTTGGTTGGGGGATTTACGGAGGGATTTGGAAAGGGAAAGGGAAAAGGTGTGTGAAATTATGTGAAATATAGGCATGATTTATTCACATTTCACATACCTTTTTCATTTCCCTTTCCAAATCCCTCCACAAATCCCCCAACCAAACACAGCGTAAGAGTGAGGGGTGGTGTTGATACCCACCCACTTTCATTCTCTACCATACAAATAGAGAATATATATATATTGGTCTCCGGTCTCTAGAAGTGAATGTAGATAATCACTATATTATTATCGATGTGGAGACACTTATAAAATAATCTTACATATAGGCAGGGTTAGTGAGATTAAGGTCACGTTTGTGAATAGTTTTTTTAATAATTTTTTAATTAAAATATAAGATAAAAAAATTAATATATTTAAAATAATTTTTTACTTAAAAATAAATAAAAAGTAGAGAGTAAAAAAAACTCTAACTTTCTAGTATATATTATCAATTTTTTAATAATTTTTTATTTTTAAATTAAAAAATAATATTGTCAAACAAGATTTCAAATGAGTTTTTGAACACATATAGATAAAATCTAGGGATATTTACATGTAGGTCATAATAAATTGACTTATTGTTTAATAAGTCTTATAAAAAAAATTTATCATAAAAAAAAGTCACTAATTATAAATTTAACGGCAATTTATAAAAATTATTAATAAAAAAAAGAGTCACTAATTGTCAATTTTTGACGACATATATAAAAAATTATCGCAAAAAAATTATTTTTAACGACAATTTTATTAAGATTTATTTTCAATAAGACTTGATGAAAATTAAGTCTAATTATTAAAACCTTTTGATATTTCCAAAATTTGAATCTAAACTAATAACAAAAATGAGTCACTATTCATCACCAGCAATAATATAAATAAATAATCTCTTAAAACAACAATAAAAATTTAACATGGAATTATAAATCCATAAATAGTATGAAACTAATGAAAACCTTAATTTTTTGAAGCTTCAAATCAAAGTCCAATTTTTTTTTTTTAAATTTCAAATCTACTTTCTCAATCAAAATCCTAGCTTTATAATCTAGATTTAAAATTAGATTTCGAGTTTGGAGGAGGAACCTGGTTCAATCTATGGCGTGAGAGAGCTCCAGCGGACAACAATGGCCGATGGACGGTGGTCGCCGGTGGAGAACGGCGACGGTGGCTGAGATGGTTAATCGATGCGTCTCTCTCTCTCCCTCTCTCTCTCTTCGCTTGCTGTCTCTCTCCTCTTTCACGCTTTCAGCCAAAATTTGGTTTTAATTTTTAATTTTTATTTTTAATTTTTTTTAATGAAGTGAACTGAGCCGCCCATATCAGTTAAAAAACCCTAAGTACTACCCACAAAAAAAATCCCACAAAAAAAACCCTCTAAGTATTACCAGAGGCTTCCAAAACGCCAAGGGCTTTTGGGGGATTTCCATTTTGTTCTTCTGAGTTCAGAAAAAAGGAAAAGAAATCTCTCAATTCATATAACTGTGGCAGGTGGGTCTCCATTTTCCTCCACACTCACTTTCTCTTTTTATTTTGTAAATTTTTCCTTTTTCGAATTCTGTCTGTTGTTTGGTATCTAAGTAAATGTAGGGTTGTAAAACTAAATGAAAGAAAATGTTTGAACGTCTTGGTTTTTGGTGCTCAACTGGTAGGAAAGAAAAACAAGTCATTCAGTTGTTTTTCCTGTCATTCAATTGCTGAAATAATAAAATGGTCTTATTCACAATCCCACTCTATAACTTACAAAAAAGAAAAACTAATTTTGTATTCAACTTCTCACATAATTTGTTTCTGAGAGCATCTACAATGCTCACTCCCTTAATCAATTCGAGCGAAAATTTGTTTAAAAGTTTGATCAGATGTGGAATACTCTAATCCTTATATTTTTTCAAAAAAAATCTCAATTTATCCTAAAACCCTGTTTTGACCATTTTTTATGAAAGAAAATCATCTCCAATCCTATTTTAAAATTTCATCAAATTTAATTAAAAGTATCACTGTTGAAAATTTGGTGAAGGATTTGGTTCATCATTTTAGTGAACAGTTTTGCCTCTCCCTTGATTTGATACAAGTTTGATGAAATGATTGGAGCTTACTAATTCATCAAATATGAATTCGATGAAAGAATTGATGAAGGATTGGAGATACTCTGAGGTTTAGAATATAAGTAATGTATTGAGTTGAAAACTTTCATGCAGAAAGTGTAATTGTAAGCTTAGGATTCCAAGTGCTTCATGAGATTTGTTAAAGTCTTTGCATACGCAGTCATTGTTTGTCTTGTCAAATTAATTTTTTCAGTATCTTGATTGACAATTTTCCTTACTGTAGCACATCTCTGTTTGCAGGAAAACATCAAAGAGCTCTAGTTGGTACGGTAGGTTTGTTAGTTAAATGAACTAATCCTTAGTCTTGAGAAGAAAAGAAGCTGACTGACCTGTTACCAATCTTTGTAGTATAGTGTTGCATACGTGTTTCCAGTCATGTGGTCGGTACCCACCTGCTGCGTTTTTACACATAACACATACATCTCTAGTGTATGCCGTCTTCTTCATGTTATTTGCTACCCAGAGGCCTTTCTCTCTCCCAAATCCAGAAATTCATCCCTAAGAAATGGAAACAAAGTGTCAAACCATCAGAAACTCAAAACACTAACCCGTCTGACTTATATAATTACCGAGATTCATTGCTAGTAGCATCTCCAACCAGTGAACTTGATGGTTATATGGTTGATTCTCTTCTCACATCTCTCAAAGATTTTGTTGCCAAAGGCCATCTGTTTCAAGCCTTCCAGACCTTCACTCTCCTCCAATGCCATTCTTCTTCTTCTTATTGTATTTCTTCTGACCTTATTTTGCATTCCATATCTTCTCTTTTGATATCTTGCACCAACTTAAAGTCACTTTCACAGGGTAAACAACTCCATGCCTATATTATATCTTCAGGTTTTGAAGAACATCCCATATTGGTTCCGAAGCTGATTACCTTTTACTCAACCTTTAATCTCTTTGCTGATGCCCATGTTATTACTGAAACGTCAAAAATATTGCACCCTTTGCCCTGGAATTTGCTTATCTCTTCTTATGTTAGAAAGGGGCTTTCTGGGGGGGCTCTATCTACCTATAGACAAATGGTGAACAAGGGAATTAGAGCCGATAACTTTACTTTCCCATCAGTTCTCAAGGCTTGTGGTCAAGAACAAAATCTGGATTTTGGGAGGGTGGTTCATAAGTCTATTGATGCTAGCTGCCTTGAGTGCTTGTTTGTGCAAAATGCTTTAGTCTCCATGTATGGGGCGTGTGGGGAAGTTGATTATGCTCGGAAGCTGTTTGACAAAATGCCTGAAAAGGATGCAGTTACTTGGAACTCAATGATCTCTGGATATGCCTCCAAGGGTATGTGGGGAGAAGCTTTTGAGCTTTTTGAAGGCATGAGAATGGAGGGAATAGAATTGAATATCATAACATGGAATACCATAGCTGGAGGGTGCTTGAAAACAGGAAACTATATTTGGGCACTTGAATTGCTTTCTCAGATGGTGACTTGTGGCATTCTTCTGGATTCTGTTGCAGCACTTATTGGTTTGGGAGCATGTTCCCATGTGGGTTTATTAAAATTGGGGAAAGAGATTCATTGTGTAGCTATTCGTAGTCATTTTGCTGAGTTTGATAATGTAAAAAATGCTTTGATCAATATGTATGCCAGGTGCAAAGACCTTGGGCATGCAAATATTTTGTTCTGGTCAGTAGAAGCTAAAAGTGTAATTAGTTGGAACTCCATTATTTCGGGTTACACGTATTGGGACTGCTCTGAGGAAGCCTCCTTTCTATTTAGGGAAATGTTGCTTTCTGGGATTGAACCTAATTATGTGACAATCGCAAGTGTTCTTCCCCTCTGTGCCCGTGTGGCAAATCTGCAACATGGTAAGGAGTTTCATTGCTACATTACAAGGCATGCAGGGTTCAAGGATTATTTACTACTGTGGAATGCTCTTGTGGATATGTATGCCAGATCTGGAAAAGTTTTACAAGCAAAAAGACTGTTTGATTTGTTGAGCAAGAAGGATGAAGTGACTTACACTTCATTAATAGCTGGGTATGGGATACAAGGAGAGGGACATGCTGCAGTAGAACTATTTGAAGAGATGATCAGGTGCCAGATAAAACCGGACCATGTAACCATGGTTGCTATTTTATCAGCATGTAGTCATTCGGGTCTTGTAATCCAAGGTCAAATGCTATTTAAAAAGATGCTGCACGTCTATGGTTTAACTCCGAGACTGGAGCACTATGCTTGCATGGTTGATCTCTTTGGTAGGGCTGGTTTACTGAAGAAAGCAGAAGGGATTATCACAAGGATGCCTTACCAGCCAAGCGCTGCAATGTGGGCCACTCTTATTGGAGCATGTTGCATCCATGGAAACACAGAGATAGGGGAATGGGCAGCTGAGAAATTGTTGGAAATGAGGCCTGAAAATTCAGGATACTATGTTCTGATTGCTAACATGTATGCTGCTGCTGGATGTTGGAACAAGTTAGCTAGAGTGAGAACTTTCATGAGGGACTTAGGTGTGAGAAAGGCTCCAGGCTGTGCTTGGGTTGCTGTGGGTTCTGGATTTTCTCCCTTTTTGGTGGGGGACACATCAAATCCCCAAGCACACGAGATTTACCCCTTATTGGGGGGATTGATCAAGCAAATGAAAGATGCTGGTTACGTTGTTGCAGAGGATGTTGATTTAGATAATGAATTTGAGCAATATAATCAGCAACAATACTTCTGTTAGAAAATTAAGTTGTTGCATATTTCATGCGCATTGTCCTCAAGAGCCTTCTGAAATGCCATTCTTGGTCCGTATGGTAATAACCTTGAAAATTTATGAAATTTAAATAGTCTTCATTTTCTTTTGGTTTTCTTTCATAAGTATTATAGATAGTTGTTTTTTGGCCTTCAATGAAGTTATTTATTTTATTAGTTATGGTTATTTTTTTTGTTTGATGTATATTTTTGTGGCTGTTCTGGCTTTTCTCATATATGCTTTGTCTCTCTAATTGGTAAGCGCTGTTCGAATTATCCCCACCCTTACTTTTTTTAGAGCTAGATTTGCACATAAACATGTGGCTTATTTTTATTCCACATGTTCATTAACAGGGAGGATTGGTTTATATGTTTAGTATATAAAAGTTTTACACAATCCGTTTCATATGCCTCAGTGCACCATATTTGTGGATTAATTGTGAGAATTGGTTTTATGCTTAGTGTATGAGGATTTCGTTTAATATGTTATGTTTCGAAACCTATTTATGGTCACATGCCTTTGTGTGCCATACAGACATGTATGGCTTCTATTTCGTTTAATATGTTAGTATTTTTTTTCTTCTCTGTTTTGGACCTGAGATTCTTATTTCAATGGTCTAGTGGATCTGTTTTAGGGTTTAGCTATTTTTGTAGGCTTTAGAAGTTAGCTTTTTCGATAGGCGTTAGCCTTCTCAATTTTCTTTTCCTTTTTTCATGACTGTCTCCTATATTTAGCCTTCTCAATCTCATCCAAATATATTTCACTTTCCCATGAACTATCTCACAACTCCCTTTCCACTAAAAAATAAAAAATTAATTGACATGCTGTGATAAGTTTCAAAACCAGGAGTATCCCACTTTGTAAGTTGTTGAGATGTTCAATTTGAAATGCTTTTACTTAAGATGAAGACTACAGATGCTGAGGAAATTACGATTTAAGACTGATAAAACTACCATATTTCTCTTACAATTTACTTTGTGGTTCGTCTTTCTGTAGTTAGTATAATTTCTGTTCAATGAATGTAATGTTTTATGCTTTTGTAGGTATTCACTATTCAAAGCTTGCAGGAGACTACCTCATTACACTTTATTGAATGGTTCTTCAGTTCTTGTTGCTTTACAGATTCTTTGCCAGATTCAGGTACAGAGGTTAGTGAAACATAATACTAAGGTGAAAAGATATATTTGTTGTCAGAACATATGGAAATAGCAAAGTTGCCTAATTGTTGGTCTGATTGTTAATTTTGTTCTTTTCTCAGTATAACTGATTAGGAAGTACATATCATTGAGGTTCTTTATTGAATATAATTTAAGAGGAATTTTGGGTCATTGGCATGTACATCACCGGTTCCAATGTAATTACTGTGTGATGTCAGTTTTGTGATTCTCTTCCAAATGTGTTGGAGATTATGTAACAATTAATTGTTTACTGGAGAAACAAGTTACTGACATTGTGGTTATGATGACATGGCAACAATTTTATGGAGAAAAAACGAACCTTTTTACTTACCAAAAAATAAAAATAAAAATTAACTAGCTTGAGTTTTTAAATAAGTGCATGTGCCTATGTACTCTGAGTCAACCTTCAATGAAAAAATTTATTTATTTATTTTACTTTTATTTTTATTTTCTCATTGGCTGAGCAAGATAATCTACCACGAACTATGAACAATGTGAAACGTAAGAACTAGCCTTTTGACTGTTATAGGACTCCTCTGAGAAGCCTGGTAAGGTGCTTGCTAGGCTTTCAGAGGCTTGCCTAGGTGGGTTATTAGGCATGTGCTTGGATGAATTTTCTATTGAGGAGCCTGTTAGCATGGTTAGATTAGTACTAAATTGTGATTTTTGAAACTTTACCCATCCAGAGTCCTGATGGCTACTTGATGAGATCTACTTTTTTGCAAACTGCTGAGTTTGTTGTCACCAGAAAAATTAGCCGTCAAAATTTTCTTGAAAACTCTTTTTAATGAAAACCAAGGAAGATTCTCACAATGTCATATATTCTTGTAATCACTTTGTTTTTGTGTATCTACTATACGAGAATATCTGATGTATTGCCAGCTTAGTTGTCCACAAATTATGTTTAATGATATTCTGTTTCTGTTGTTTTCATTGGCACAAAATCTACTGCAAGGAATCAATCTGTAGTACAGTCCAAAACTCACTCATTCTTTTGACAATGATATCTAGAAGCTGAACGTTGCACATGAGCACTCTTTTTGGATATAAGAAAAAGTTCTGTGTTTTTTTAACCATCTTATCTTCTTTTTTTGACAGTTTTGGTCATTTTGAATTTTAAGTACCAATTCTGCAAGTTTTTCAATTCTGATTGCGATAGGATTTCTCTTTCATCCATCACGTAAGTTTCAGTACCAAAAGTCCTAAGTACTCAAAATTGTGTGTTACTGTAGCAAAACCCATTGTTATTTTGTAATAGAGCTACATGATATATGTTGACGTAATCGAAGTGGCTTTTATGGGTGTTCAGGTTGATCATCACTCAATGAAATGGGAAGGTATTTTTAAAGAGCAATTTTATGTCTGTTGTGCTCACTCTTATCACCTTCATTATATTATACTATTAACCGATTCTTCTCTTTCATTATTTTTTTTGATAATGTTTGGAGAGGATTGAGCTTGGGCCTTGATTTTGATCAAGGCAATCAACTGTTCATTCAGGACTGGTTCATGGATTGGATTCATCATCCTCCTAACGAAATCATTATCATTCAATCAGTTGTTTCATTCTATGGGATCTGTGACAACACTGCAACCAACTCACATTGATCTTATGTCATATCTGTGATGGGTGAATTTGCTGGAATCTGTGACTATTGGTTAAAATTATGTACTGTTCTGCATTATTTGTGTGTAAATTCTCTAAAATTGGCCTAACATGTGCTCAAAATTAAAAAAAAAAGTGAAATATTCAGGCAAAATCTGGGGGCTAGAGTTTTGTTTAACACTACTGTTGCAATGGGTGTAATCGAGGAAGCAAAGTGCTTATCAGTTGGGAGACCTGTTTCACCGCAATAAAATCCACATTTGAACTCTGCACATTGAAGGTTAGTTCATTTCAGAACTTCGTTTGAAATATTGCCTTGTAGCCTTCGTTTGGGATGTGAGCTTGGGGTTAAAAAGTCTCATTTGTGATGAGTCTTTTTAATTTTTGTGAGAGAAAAATGAAATGATTATGGTTTGAATGTGACATTTTGATTTATTGGCTTTTTAGCGTATTTTATCTTTTTATGATTATTTTAGCCCAAGAAGAGGATGCCAAACATAGCCTTAGGGTAGATCGGAAGGTTGAATGTTATGTCACATTGTATGACATTTTGTATGTCTCTGTTAGATTTTACAATTTCAATATCCTTGACACATTCTGAAATCCTTATTCTAATTTATTAAAATTTGATGTACAATAATAAAAAATTAAATCATTTGGTTCCCTCTCATAAATAGAAAAAGTTCCAAGACTACAACTAATTTACGGTTTTCTAAGGGGAAAAAAAAAATCTTTGCATGCCATTGTGCTCTCTCCCTCACTCTGACCATAAACTTCTCTCCCCCTCTGCGATGCTTGCGGACTCAATTCTTGTCTCTCCAAGTAAAGTTATTCGTTGCAATTTGTTTTAGGTTACACCTAAACAATTCGTTGAGTGGGAGCGAGGGCCTTTAACATTGAGAAAGCATGAATTGGAAGTATGTTCAAGAACATCTCTACTGAGATTGGAAGTGACATTGTTAAAATACCGAAACTTTTGATTTTTCATGTTTATTTTTTCATAAAATTGATTTTTTTGAAATTGTTTCATTGAGATTTATCTAAGGTGCTCCAAAGTTTCTCTTTGAAGTTTACTTTTCAAATAGAATTTCAAAGTTTGTCTCTTTACTGAATGGAGAAATTTCTTTGTTAGTTCAATTTGTTTTGAAAAATCAAACAACCATTTTGTTCGTTCGTTTGTTTTTGTTTTGGTTTTTGGTTTTTTAAAATAAATTGAATACTAATAACAAAGGAATTTCTTTGTTAGTTCAATTTATTTTGAAAAATTCCAACCCACCACCACCAACCACCAATTTCTTTATTGAATTGCAATTTTCTCAGTTGAACAGAGTAGTAATTTTTCCAAATCTGTGTTTTGCTGAATGGATGTATTTATTAATTTTTTTTCCTGTTGAATAAAGAAATTTGAGAATTTCTTTGTTCTATAGACATAAAAATTTAGGGCAAATTATAAGCACCCTCTCGAGATTCGGTGAAAATACAGAGCCCCCTTAAGGTTTGAGAAATTACAAACAGCCCCTTGAGATTTATATTTTTATAACAAATAGCCCCTTGACGTTTTTATTTCATACAGATTTTTTCCTAATTTTTCCTAATTTGTTATGAAATTTTGACCTTTAGGGGGCAATTTGTAATTTCTCAAACCTCAGGAGAGAATCTGTATTTTTACCAAACCTTGAGTGGGGTGTTTGTAATTTGTCCAAAAATTTATAATCTTTAAGGCAAATTACCTATACCTCCCTTGAGATTTAACGAAATTACATACTCCTCATGAGGTCTTAAAAATTACATCTCTTCTTATCGCAATTAACACTGTTAACGGATATCATAAATTGACTAAAATGTCATTTTGCCAAATAAGGGCAAATTATCTACATCTCTTGAGATTTAGTTAAATTATAAATTTTTCCTGAGGTTTAGTTAAATTATAATTTTTAAATAAGTTACGAAATGCAAAATTAAAATAGAAAAACATTTGTCACAATACAAAAAATTAAGGTTTTAGAAACTAAAGTTTTGGGGAAAGAAAATATTTTTTGAAGATTAAATATTTTAATTGCGAAAAGTGTCATTATATTTTTAGTAACGAAAATTGAACATTAATAATTAATTATTGTCTTTTTGGTATCAAATTTTGTCTTAAAAAATAAACCATTTTGAGACCAAATTATTTTGTCCTTAAGGCTATGTTTGATTCACAAGACTGAAAGTGACATATTAATAATCCTATTAAATTAGTGGGGTATTTACTATCCAATTGAATTAATAGGATAAATTATCTATTGGATTAATAATCCCACCCCTACCCCATTATTAATAATCCTACAAATTTGTTGGATTAATTATCCATTAATCCTGAACCAAAATGTTAAAACAAGCATAGGATAATTGGGCTCACGGATTAATAATTTCAATCACCTACACTAATCAATCTAATCAAACATGCCCCAAAAGTCTATTTATTATTGACCTTTTTGAAATTTTATTGTTAAAAATCTTATTTTTTACTTTTCAGGACGACTTTTTAGTAACTATCCTTACAACGATAGAAATTAGTCTCTAAATGTCTTTTGCAACAAAATTTTCACTTTTAGATATCAAAAAATTGGTCGCTAAAACTCTTATATATTGTAGTGTTAGATGATGAAAATATCATAAAATTAACAAATAATTAAATAAGTTAAAAACACAAGAAATGGCTTGTCAAATTTTTTTTTTTCAATATGTTTTGTTTGATTTTGAGAAATTTATTTTAAAAAAATTAAAAATTAATTTGATTAAGGAATAAAAAATAAAAAATAAAAAATAAAAATTATTTTTATATAATTTTATCTTTTGAGTCTTTAGAAATTCATATTTATTTTTACTAAATTAGTTTTTTTTTTTTTATAACAAATGGTTTCAATTTTTTATTTTTTTTTTCCACCTAGCTTAATTCTTTTGTAAATTTTGTTAATTTATCAAAGGGATTTCAGCAAGCGCAATATCGTCCATCAATTTATATTTTGATAATGTCAGCTAATCATTCTTAACGTTTAGTTAACGGTAGAAATTAAATTATTATGCGAATATAAATCTTAAAGGCATGATGTAATTTTTGAAATTTTTTTTTAAAAAAATTATAATTTAGTTAAACCTTAAAAAAAGTATAGGTAATTTGCCCAAATCTTTTAAAGCTCGGTGAGCTGTACCACTTATGATTCGATGTGTTGGAGTCATATTTCTAAACACATTGCATATTGTGATTGAAAATGAGTGTATTTGGGTCGGTGAGATGAGATAAGAAAGAAAGAAAGAAAACTTATTTTGAAAGAAGTGAAAATATAATTATATTTTTTTTAATTCCTCATTTTGAAAATTTAAAAGCCAGAAAATTTGGTTTTTATTTTCAATTTTAAAAAATAATAATTAAAGAATTACCAAATGGGCCCCCCATTATTATTATTTACTCATAAACCAGTAGATTGTTTTAGGAATATAATTAAAAGTAAAATTTTGATTGTTTTAACTTTTTTGAATTATATTTTTAAAATTTTTTTTATATATTTAAAAAAATCAAAAAAATTTAAAAATTAATTTTTAATCTACTCCTTAAAACATTACTATCAAAAGAACGAAAAATTATAAATTAGGTATGATTAATCTTTCACTAACTCCAATAATCTTTCACCAACTCCGAGAGAGAGAGAGAGAGCTTTAGCTTAGCACGAGGAACGCGTTCAAAGCTAGTTTATTATTGTCGGGCATTATTATACAGAGAAATTGTTGAGTTCTTTTATAATTTATTAATTGACATATTCTTAAAGTTTAAGCACTTTTAAGCCCCTGTTTGGCCTACCACTGTGAAATTCAACTCAACCTTTTAATATTTTTTTTTGTTGCTCACTTCTCTTTGGCCAATATGAAATCAAAATAAGTAGTGAAAAACAGCTCCATACACATACAAGAGAGGAGAGAATCACCTCTCGTAACTCTTATTTTTATTTATTTTAAAAATATTTATGTACTAAATATGTTTTTTGTTTTCATTTTTATTAAAAATAAAAATAAATATATTGAATTGTTTTTATAAACAAAAACAACAAAAAATTGTAATTTTTGTCAAACGATACCTAAGCCTCCGTTTGGGGGAAAAAAAAATTAGTTTGATTTTTTTGTTTTTTAGTTATTTTAACCTAGTAAAATAGTTTTGTTTGAGATAAATTTTTAATTTTTTTATAATTTTGTAAGAAAAAAAGTAAAAATGATTATGTTTAAATGTGACATTTTATCTTATTAATTTTTTAGTTTGTTTTGTCTTTTAATAGGTTAAATTATCCCAATTACCTTGTCAAACGAGGTCTAAATGTGAAATTTTTTTACAGGAAGGTTTACACCTTGTTTGGGAAGAGGATTGAACTAAAACAATTTATTAAAAGATAAAATAGGCTAAAATAAATAATAAAATAAAATATCACATCTAACATATAATCATTTTATTTTTTCTTTTATAATCATTAAATTAATTATAAAAAAATTAATTAACTTTTTAAACATAATTTTTTTAACAGTGGCGATACAAACCCCCTCAGATTCCCACCCCACCACCCCACACACACGGCGGTTGGTGAGTGGGGAAGAAGAAAAAAAAAAAAAAATTTTTTTTTGATCAATGAAAGGCAGAGGGGGTCGTGGGGGTTGCTTCTAAAAGGGGGTCTAAGGGGTGTTTTGGGATATTGGTAAAAAGCCAAAAGCGTTTTTTACCAAACTTTTTAGCTTTTTGGAAAGTAATTTGAGAAGTTGATAAAGAGTTGACTTTTTACTTTTTAATTTAATATTTATTTATGGTGTCAAATCAAATTAAAATGACCAAAATACCCTTACCCAACATGAGAAATTTATTTTTTTATTTTTTTGTCATAGGCCTTAATTTGTAATTTTACACTTGCGTTTTTGGCACTGCCCAAACCAATGTTGTTGCGTTTTTGGTACTTGTATTTTTGGACATTTTGTCTAAAAACGTGACTTTTTATTTTATTTTCAAAATGGCACTAAGTCTTTTTTGTTTTTTTGTTTTTTTAATCTGATTAAAATAATTAAAAAGTAAAATAAACAATTAAAATCGTCCTACACCAAACAAATCAGAATCACGTGTGCCGCATGTGATGTGGGCTACTGTAAAGGAACCGAATGTTAAAAAAAGGAAAATGTCTCGTAACTCAAATTTTGTGGCTCAAAAGTGGCTCAAATGGCCAAAACGACGTCGTTTTGGCCATTTTTATGTTGTTCTGTACTCAAAACGACGTCGTTTTGGCCATTTGAGCCACTTTTGAGCCACAAAATTTGAGCTACGTAGTATTGTCGTTAAAAAAATTATTTTGTCAGACGAGTGGGTGGCTGCAGTAAAGGCCAATCAATTTTTATTTATTTATTTTATAAAAAATTATTCGGTACAGTGTGTATTATTATTATTATATGGCGGTGTTCGGCAAGATTTGATTTTGAATTTTTTTTTTATTTATTTTTTTCACTAAAAGACAAAGTTTTGAAAAATTAAAAAAATAAATCCAAACAAAATATCACATCCAACTCTATAATCATTTAACTTTTTCTCTCACAAACATTATATCCAACCACAAAAAAACTTAACTATTTTTTCAAACACCAAATTTTTTTTATCCAATAATATCCTACAACTAAAAAAACCTATATAAAAATTCACTTCTCAAATATGTATTTTTTAAACAAATATAATAATTTATAATTCATAAATAAAATTACGATTATGTTATATATTTTTTGTAATAATGTTTTTGTGGATGTACTTGACTAAGTCCACACATCTCACATCGCTATGCGAGAGATCACAGCTCTACTACATAAGTGGACTAACTCTCTTAGACTAGTATGAGGTATTTTAAAGTCGTGAGGAGTTAGTTAGCTAAAATGACTTAACTCCAAAGCAGACAATGTGGGTGTTTGGGAAATGAGTTTTTATGTAGTTTTTTTTAGTTGTAGGATATTATTGGATAAAAAAAATTTGGTGTTTGGAAAGATAGTTGGATTTTTTTGTGATTGGACGTGATGCTTGTGAGAGAAAAAGTGAAATGATTATGGGGTTGGATGTGATATTTTGTTTGGATTTATTTTTTTTTTATTTTGCAAAAAATTTGTCTTTTAGTGGAAAAAATCAAAAAAAAAAATCCAACTCACAAACTTCCCAAACACCACCAATATCATGCTAATCGAGCATGGTTAGTCGCTTCATTTTAGGCCATTTCAACTATATAACCTCTTATGGCTTTAAAATACCTCATATTAATCT
Organism: Camellia sinensis; assembly: GCF_055761805.1. Taxonomy (NCBI): domain Eukaryota; kingdom Viridiplantae; phylum Streptophyta; class Magnoliopsida; order Ericales; family Theaceae; genus Camellia; species Camellia sinensis. Next base: position 157,288,783 of record NC_138972.1, read on the forward strand.
AAGGGAGTTAATCCACTTCTGTAATGGAGTGTGGTTTCCTCATGGGAGCAAGGTGGGATGTATAGACTTTGCCGAGTACACCCACATAACTCTTCACTGGCTGCCTTAGCAGGGAGTTTCCACAGAACGCACCAAATGAAGCAGCTAACCCTCCCCGACTAACACGATATTGTCCGCTTTGAAGTTAGGCCATTTTAGCTAGCTAACCCCTCACAACTTTAAAAGGCCTTATACTAGTCTAAGAAAGTTAGTCCACTTATGAAGTGGAGCTGTGATCTCTCACAGGACGAGTACATCTACATAACTCCCCAGTGGAGTGGTTGCCTTAGCAGGGAGTTCTCACAGACGGCGCCAAATGAATTAGCTAACCTTTCCCGACTAGCATGTGGAGTTAGGCCATTTCAACTAACCCCACATGGCTTTAAAAGGCCTTATACTAGTGTAAGGGAATTAGTCCACTTATGTAGTGGAGTTGTGATCTCTCACAAAGCGATATGGGATGTGTGGACTTTGCTGAGTACACCCACATAAATGAAGCGACTAACCCTCCCCAACTAGCACGATATTGTCTGCGTTCGAGTTAGGTCATTTTAGCTAACTAATTCCTCATGACTTTAAAAGGCCTCATAATAGTCTAAGGAAGTTAGTCCACTTATGTAGTTGAGCTATGATCTCTCACAAAGCAATGTGGATGCGTGGACTTTGATGAGTACACCCACATAAGATTCTTGGATTTAAGTCCAATAGATTCTAATCCCTTCTTATCCAGTCCGTCTAATCAAACACACCCTATGGTTATTGTTAATGGAGCTCTATGTGGATACTTTTCTGGGGTTTAATTTATCAAAAACATACTAGCATAAATAGGAGGTGCTGGAAAAAAACGGAGTATAGAGAGAGGGGAAAAACAATGGCACTCTTTGGTAAATTTGAAGATGTATAAAGGGCATTTTTGTCCTAAAAGTATACATACTTTCTATATAGGCGTGACTCCCACATCCCATTATCTTAGATAGAAAAATTAACGGTGCATTTTAGTCCATAAACTATGTGGTAGTTATGTAGTGATTTCCGAATGTCAGGGGATAATTCGCACCTGATCCAAATTACAAGGGGATAAAGGCGCCGTTTGGGAAGAGGTAGGTGAGGCTAATATAGCCTAAAATGAGAAATAAGCAAAAAAGTGGCACTGTTCACAGTTTTTTCAAAAAAAAAAAAAAAAAATAGGCTCTGCGCTAGACAGTGTAGGCACACCGGAAATTGGTACATCAACCGCAAAATTACCATTTTGCCCCTTTATATCAATTTAAAAAATAAAAAGTTAGGGACAAATTTGTCATTTTAAATTTAAGCATCATTTCAACACACTTTCCAATACAAGAACTCAACTAAAAATTCATCTCATCTTCCCAAACACAAAACTAAAATAGCTTACTAAAATAGTCAAAAAGCCAAATAGCCTACTAAAATAGCCACTTCCCAAACGAGGCCAAAGTGAAGTTTGTCAAAAAAAAAAAAAAAGAAAAGAAAAAAGAATCACAAAATGCATTCATTTATAAATAGTAAATTATGATAATTTTATCAAATAAGCATATAATATTTATCACAAAAATATATAACATATATTAAAAAGATGAATAAATTTCATATTTTTTTCATTTGAGCATTACTATTTAAGACAAAATTATATTCAATTTTCAAACTTAATGATGTAACAATCAATTAAGATATTGAAGGTAATATTCTCTCTCTCATATTTTCTTTAATTATTAATTAATCACATCACCTACATATCATTCAGAATAATATTGTATATACCGGTGGTGCTATATAAACCAATTAATGTACTAACTAGTGTACCAACACTAGTTGTGACAGTATTATTGACCCCACTCATTAATTACATTACAAATCCTAAAAATCCCTTAAATTATGTCACATTCTCAATTGGTATATTAGTTAGTATATTAATTAGTACATATAACATTATTCTATAAGGGATTTTTTTTAAGGTCCCTGGTATTAAGATTTTATAGCATAAAGGATACTCAATATTTTCATAATGTCTAAGGTCCCTTAACATCGATCCAGAGAAAATTCGGCTCAGAGAAAATCTGATCCAGATAAATTCTGAAAATTTCTCTAGACTTCACTCTTTAGAGAAATTCTGGACTTTTTAAAGAAATTTCTAACTTAAGCCTTTATCTTTGTCCAGAGAAATTTCTCTACAGAGAAATTCTGGACTTCCTAGAGAACTTCCTAAAGCCTTCATCATCTTCTTTGTCCAGAGAAATTCTGAACTTCCTAGAGAAATTCCTAAAGCCTTCATCATCTTCTTTGTCTAGAGAAATTCTGAGAAGTCCAGAGAAATTCATAAAGCCTTCATCATCTTCTTTGTCCAGAGAAATTCTGAGAAGTCCAGAGAAATTCTGGACTTCCCAAAGAAATTCCTAAAGCCTTCATCATCTTTTTTGTCTAGAGAAATTCTAAGAAGTCCAGAAAAATTTATCTCCAGAGACATTCTGGACTTTTCAGAGAAATTGCTAAAGCCTTCATCATCTTCTTTGTCCAGAGAAAATTATCATCTTCTTTGTTCATCATCTTCTTCCTCCAAAGAAATTATGGGAATCCAAAGAAATTCCAAAACAAAATCACTTTCCAAAATATGCCTTGGAATAAATAATTCCCAAAAGAGTAAAGAAGAACAATCTGATAAGAAAACAAATTTAGCAAAAGTTCTAACATAAACAAACTTATTTCAAATCCAATATGACCAAATCTGGGAGGAAAATTTCACAAAAACAAAATAGAGCAAGAACCAATTCCCATTCAGTCACATAAATTACAATGAATATGAGCTAAACACAAGTTGCAGAAAAATACACAATTCACAGACGAAAAAAATGAAAACCAAGTTAAATTATGAGAGAGACACCCCTACACTTGGTTCAACCTGCATCTTTGTTTCTTCCTTCCCACTATCAACCCCTTAGTGAAGCTGCAATAGCTCTTTGACTCTGATTCTTCCTTGTTTTCCCATTAACCTTTGCACTATCAACACCTCCAGAATTAGCTCTACCAAACCATATCTTTTTCAACAATTCATACGTTTTTTGCTCATGAGCCTTCGAAAAAGTCCGATTCTCGCCCATTTTACTCTTGCTAGCATTGTTCTCATACTTCTTCTTCAACCTCCTCACTTTTCCAAACAATTGGGTCTTGCTAACATCAATGTGCAGCGATTTCTTGATGAAATCATAAAAAGCATTCATATCAGCGAGTGGATCAGACCCTTTTTTCGCAATATATTAAATCATACCTTTCAAAATCACAATCTCAGCGAGTGGTCGACTGTTGTTTGCCATTTTTATAGAGAGAAAAGAAGAAGATTAGTGAAAGCTAGGGTTTAAACAATATTGAAGTAGAGAGAGAGAAATAAAGTTTGATTTGAGAGAGTCAAATTTCTCTGTGATATATGGATGTGGGGGTTGAGGGACCTTAGACATCATAAATTACAATTGTGGATATCTTCCATTACTAAAAATAGGAGAGAGACCTTAGACTAATTTTTCTTATTCTATATAGGACAAGGGGGTGCTGCTGCCCCTTTATGGGATGTTTTTCCAAGTGTTTTTCGTTTATCTAAACCATTCATATTGTAGAGTTTGTCCAGAATTTTATTCCTATAAAAAATCAAGTTAATCGGATATTCATAACCCTGTGATTAGGTCCTAATTATTTTTAAAAATTTATAAAAGTTATGTTAACCATTAATTTTTATAGAAACAAATATGCTTTGGTTATAGGATTACAGATATCCAATTAAATTGATTTTTTGTATGAATGATCTACTCGACGAACCCTACAATATGAACCATTCAGATTATCAAAAAACAATCGGAAAGAACTCCCACAAAGGGACAGCAATTACTGCTGTGCCTTAAGGCACAACTGTAAGAATATAGGATCTATATACTAGAAATCAAAACACTATGAATATAATTAACTACTAAAATATAAACTTGGATACATACCGTTTGATTCCATTATTGTCTTAAGTTTTGCTTCTTTGAAAGATGATGGTATTCACAATCGGAAAACCTTAGCACCAGTTCTTCCCTTCCTTCTCCTAATCTTTATGTTGCCATTCAATGGGACTGACAATCCTTGGATCTACATATATATAGATATATGTAAACCCTAATATGGATATGAGAGGAGACTGAGCTTAAATAAAACAATTACTGGACCCTCCCATTAAGGAACCCAAATAACTTAAAACAGGCCTTACACCTCCATATCACATATCTACATATAAAATAATATATACACCAAGATGACCATAGCCCAAACTTTATGGATCACAATAATAATTTTGGGCTCATACCAGTCAATCTATCTGAATCACGTTCAACCCGTTTTTCACAAACCAAACAAAATATAGTCAATGATAGCCTAATTAAGAATAAATTCTTACATTCTCCCACTTAGGCAACATTGAGTACTATTTTAAGAAAATATTTTATTTAAGAAAAATGACTCTCGGGTTAAACAACTTTAGTGGCCACATAAACATGATTTAGAATAGAAACATCTCAACACAGAATCCTGTTCAATGAGAAATATTAATATCGAACTGTAGCGGTAATTATACTATTGAACAACAAAACATCTTCCACAATTACAAACACTAATATCTCACCAACATGGATTCCTATATGTGATAAAGTATAGTGTGGAATTTCAGCATAATTGATCGAAAAATTATATAACATGCTAATTCCACATTCAGTCCTCTGTATGGTCTTGACAAAACCCTGCAAGGAATCTCATTCCTTTCTCCACTTCTAAAAGAAGCCTTTATTCCTCTAAACCGAGGTCTTTCATGCTTTAAACCAAGCATCAGACTTTATGGATCCATATACACTTCTAAACCGAAGTATTAATCTTTATATCTCAAAATTAAAATATAACTGTAAGAGCTCATATAAGAGGTATACATATATGATAATTACCATTTATGTGTACACACACATAACTATAAACAAAATGTGAATAAACACATTAAACTTTATTAACTGAAATATACCATAGATAATATTCATGGGTAAAAAAATTTCTTTAACCAAGCACATAAAAAATTATAAAGTACCCATATGCTCAATATATTTAGCAAACTAAAATTTGACCTAAACCCTATATTTAAAAGATCAACTAGTATGTATTCTATAACATGTGCTCATAAAGAATATCATCTTTAACAACTTTCCAATTTTGAAGTACTTTAAATTTATAAATTTAACACCATCAGAGTTTTTATTATTCTTTATAGAGAAAATTAAAACCATATATCATAATACATCTTTATAGGCTTGGAAATAAAATTAACAATTCCAAGCTCTGAAATAAAATTCTTTAATTGCATAACTCAAGTCGAGCTCTAAAACATGTTGCATAGTGAAAAATTATAAGAGATTTTATGAAACTCTTTCATGAAACAACACCTCATGCAAACATAAAATATAACCAATAATAGATACTATATCATTTGAGCAACTACCAAAGTCGACATAGTATAACCAATAATATTAACATGATTAATTCTTTTATAGACAATCGTATAATCTCTAATTCTCTATAAATATCATAACACTTTATGTCTTTCGACCCAATGGTCAAGGCTTAAATTAAAATAATAATTGTCTAACAAACTAATTGCATATGCACCAAGTTTAATCCAAACTTCATAATTCATTAAACTCTCACAACACTAGCATACAAGACATTCCTCATGAACTTTTTCTCAAAATCATATTATGAATATTGAATGTTACTTAATTAGTCTCGATCATTAAGAAGAGCAAAGTAAAACTTCCAATTCTGCATATTAAATTCAGTAAAAATGTGCTCTAGGTATGCTCTTTGAGATGAGACAAATAATTCTCTAAGTTATTTTTCAAGTATCTTAATGCCAAACACATAAAATACTTTATCAAGATATTTCATATCAAAAATTTATTAACAACAATATCTTCACATCAAGCATTAATTCGAAATTATTACTAGTAAGTAAAATTTCATTAGTATAAAGGATCAAGAAAAATAAATTGCTCCCACTAACCTTGAGATATATGCATAAATTAACAGTATTATCCATAAAGCCAAGTAATAATATTTGGTAAACTTTTAAATATCATTACTCAGGAATTCGTTTAAAACCAGAGATAAATTTGTTTAACTTACAAATCAAATTTATTTTGTTTGGCGAAACAATAGATAAAAATGTCACAATACCACTATAATCATTATAAACCTATATTTATAACATTGGTAAGAACAATACTCTTTTCAAACTTTTAAAAAGGTATAACATGATCTCATATCTAATTAATAATTTCTACCAATTCATTTACCATATTACAAATCGCCAATATCATCATCATACGTAACAATCATCTCTTCAATCTCTTGATATTGCTCATTTAGAAAAATAATATGATCACAAGGGTCTTGAACTGTATGAGAATGTTTAGGAGTTGTACGTGTTATGCATGTTCAAGTTATATCAACAGATTGAATAGACACTTCAGGTTCTACTTGCATTCTTACTTTCTCTATATGAGAATAAACATACCAGTTTATTACAATAGACACAAGTACACAGAAAGATTTATATATTTTAAGCTTTAAACTGTTCATCAATCTAAAAACTTCACATTTTAAGCATAAAAGATTTTTATGTTAGAATCAAGATAATAGAACCATTGACAACTTACAAAACTAACAACAAATAGTAATGAGTCCCATTTTAATTTCAAAAGCACAACAAATTTTTACTTCTGTACAATCCCAAACTCAAAAGTTGTTTTAACTAAATTTTCTACTAGTTCACAATTCAAAAGTGTTTTAAAAATATTTTTAACTAAGTACCATATGTAAAGTATACACAAGTATACATAGCAATTAAAATTATTTTATCACAAAAACTTGTATAATTTAAACATGTTAACCTACACCATATCATTTTATTAAAGTCCAATTACGACGCTTAAGTACTCAACTTTCTTTCGAAGTTAAAAGCATGATATATTTAAATTGGTTCCACAATTTTATAAAAAATTAATAAGAGGTTATGCACATTAACCAAAATTATCATGTTCACTATAATATCCACCTTGAATTAAAAATTTTAAAAAACTTTATCAGTGTGTTTTGTTGACATTATACAATACACTTTGTTGTCATTACCAAAATTAAAAAACTTTAATTTATCAGTGTGTTTTAAAAAACTTTACCAAAATTAAAATAATAACAATGCTTATTTTGTTGTCATTAAAATTAAAGTTTATCTCATGGATGATATAAAAATAGCATTCTTTAAAATAAGATCACTATTAGACTTTAACTTAAATAACTTTATTAGAAAATAAAATTTTGATTAACACATGCATTTTTTAAGCAGTTTAAAAAATAAATAAGGAGATTTCGAAGGTGGGAAGAGTATCATAGCTCACAAAAAATTCTAAAGAATTTTTCTTACTTGAGTTAATAATATATAAAGAGATTTGCGGAATATTCTGAAAAGGAAAACATAAAACACTGAAGAGAGATAACGATTTGTAAAAGTCGAAGGTATTATATAGAACATTGTAGAGTATAATTTAGATTTTCTTATAAGAATCACCTAGTGAATATTTTAAAACTCTATTTTCTTAAATAGTTAACATTGAATAGAATTTTAATCTTTCACACTATATTGAGGTCTTAATGTAAATGGTTAAGAAGACACATTCTCGAGTATGTCAATATCTAAATCAGTTAGTCTTAAAGCTAACTCAATATCTTTTAACCGATTCATAATCAAAACTTTAATGGAGTAAATTTAATTTTCATAAAAATATCTTCCTTCATTGCTTTCAATTCAATATAATATCATTCAATTATATATGGACAATAATAATCTCATAATCACAATTAATATTCTCAAATATTTAAAATGTATCACTCTTAAACTGAATATATAGAAAGCATGTTCACAACTCCAATTTTCAATTATACAAAGGCAATTAGTATAATTTCACAAGAATATGCTGCGAATAACCTTTAGCAATATTCTCAGATGTGCCAGAATGTATCACTATATAAACACCTTTGGATTGAATATATAGAATACAATCAACATCTGTAAATTTCAATATAATCTTAATTAATTATATATGGGCAATAATTATAATCTCACAATAATGGGCTGCAAATAAACTTTAACAATATTGTCAGATGTTTCAGAATGTATCATCATATAAATACCTTTGGGCTAAATATATAAGACACATTCTAACACCTATAAACAAGTCAACTAACAAGAATGATTTATCAAGAAATTATCTCCTTTGGATAGATAAATTCTTTCAAAATCAATAAAATTTTCCTTACTAGCGGCTCACACTACCTCTAAAATTAATACACTCAATTAACCCCCTTTGGGTAGGTAATTGAGTGATATAATATTAGAAGAGGTTTCAAGAATCTTTATTGGAAAATCACTTTAAATCTCAATAAGTTAACCACTTTGGTAGTATCACCCACATTAATAAAAAAAATGATTCTCCAACTGGGACTACAAAAATAAATATTTGTCTACCTTTAAAACTCTATTTATTTATTAATAATAATGCAATATGTAACCCATCATGCAATCTATAATTTAATTATAAAAATAAAAAACAATAACAAATTTTTATTTTATTTTATTTTATTTTATTTATTTATTTATTTTTTGGGTAAGAAATCAAATGCATAATTTATAAATTATACATATTAATTTTAACATGTAAAGTGGGAGATACGCAACAATTAAGTCATATGACTTTTGTGGGGATATATTTTCTGAGTACCAACACGTGGCCAAGGTGACGCCGACGTGTCAGCCGAGGTGCCACGTGTCCTGGTTGTTATGCCGAGGTCATCTCGGATAGGCCAAGGTTACCTTCGAAGATATCTGAATCCGAGATAAGCGGATGAGGGGCAAGAGTCCTAGAATGAGAGAAGACTTCAGTTTGTATTAAGATAAGACTCTCAGAGAGTTTATTCTAATCTTACTGGGAGTCCAAGATTAGCGGTAATCCTGAGTCCATAGAAGTTAGGCTTCTATTGGAATTAGGTTTATGTTGGCTATAAAAGAGAGGCACCCCCATGGGTCTAAGGTATGTTTTTTGATACTCAAGCTTGTGAGTTTAGCACTTGATTTATCTTTGAGAGATATACTGACTTGATCGTCGGAGTGCCCCCGGTTGGATGAACCACCGCCGGAATCTTCTCTTTCTGTTGCAGGTCAGCCATGTGCCATCTATTCTGCCGGTGCTCTCCAGCTGGTTACTAAGTGGGCAGTGTGGTCAGAAAATCACTCATACAACTTTTATTAAATTTTCGACATATCCAAGTGCCCATCAAATCATGTATAATATCATATTACGAATCATCACTAAACAGTTACTTAAGAATAATATCTTGCATATGAGTTTACAAAAATGGGAAATTTAGCTATAAATCCCTTTTATCTTCCTTTCATTGTTAAAAGGACTAAGAAAAAAATTATACTTTCTAAACCCCCTCATAATTATAAAATCTTGCATAAAGGACAAAATTTATTATTTAAATATTTTATAGGACTATCATACCCTCAACTTCTGCATATATAATCAGCTTCGTCATCAACTGTATCATATTCACCATAGTTGCATCTTCCAAGCTTCAGCAGAAGGTTGTCGACAAGCCACCGCCATAGTAGCGTCTTCCAAGCTTCAGCAGAAGGTCCTCTCTTCATCTTCATAATCAGCAACGATGAGGCTTTGAGTATGTTGAAATTGAATGAGGATGTCGTTGGAGATTCGAGAGCTAGGGTTTCGGAGCAGATGGAGATTCGGAGTGCGGTGGAGATGGCTCAATTGAAAGCGGAGAAGAAACATGATGAGGTTGTTGATGAGATGCTGGCGATGTTGAATGTGAAGGCTGAAGCTTCGAGATTGAAAGAAGTTGAACAGGAGGTTGGGAAGGATGTGGATGAGGAACAGTAGAATATATGTATATATATATTTGTGTATATGAGTGTTGTTGAACACATGTATTCTTTTTCATTGAGATGTGTGATTGTTGATCGAGTTTTAGAAGTTTTTCGTTACAATTAGATATGTGGATTTGTTGATTAATTTGTTTTGTTTTTGTTTGTTTATTTTTTTTGAAGTTTTTTTTCTCAATTAGATATGTTGATTTGTTGATTAATTTGTTTTGTTTTTGTTTGTTTGTTTGTTTGTTTTTGATTTATTTTTGTTGTTTTTTATCTAATTTCATTTGACAGAACCAGAGTAAAATTTTACTCTAGTTCTATTGCTCTGTTTTTTTCATTTGACAGAACCAGAGTAAAATTTTACTTTTATACAGAGTAAAATTTTACTTTTGTATAGAGTCTAACATTTTACTAGTTTTTCAGAGTAAAATTTTACTTTTAGTTTCAGAGTGTAACATTTTACTCTTATTCAGAGTAAAATTTTACTTTTATACAGAGTAAAATTTTACTTACATACAGAGTAAAATTTTACTCTGAAATATATAGTGAAGATGGCTTAATAGGAGAGCTGATAGATATGAGGGTAATATAGTAAAAAAAACAAGTTTTAAAATATTAGGGGGTTTTGAAAGTACTTATATAATTCTTGTCATTTTGAAAGACAAATTAGATAGTGAGGGGGCTATCGCCAAATCCCCCTACAAAAATTACACTAAAGTGATATACATGATATAGAACTCTTAAACAAAAATTACACTAAAGTGATATACATGATATAGAACTCTTAAACAATCTTAATGTTTATGTAAAAGTCATAAAAACGAATATGTTTCATATGTGTTTTGCAAATATTTAATTAGGTAAGATTTGAAATATATATATATATATATATATATATATATATATATATATCAATATAGATTCAATATACACACATCCATATTTTACAATTGTCATAAAACTACTAGATCCAAATTACTATTTTTTATTTTATAAAATATAATTGGAAGCAAACTATCAATACTCAAACAGTATGTATTTGTTACATTGAAAAAGTTTTCTTGAAATTACTAAAGCACGATTTTGAGATGCAAAAGCATCATTCAGTAAAAGAAATATTAATTTATTCCTTATCATTATATAAAATAATTTTACTGAAATAATCTGCCATGATTTTGATTCTAGTATAAACTTGCTCTGATACCACATGTAAGAATACAGGATCTATATACTAGAAATCAAAACACTATGAATATAATTAACTACTAAAATATAAACTTAGATACATACTGTTTGATTCCGTTATTGTCTTGAGTTTTGCTTCTTTGAAAGATGATGGTATTCACAATCGGAAAACCTTAGTACCAGCTCTTCCCCTCCTTCTCCTAATCTTTATGTTGTCTTTCGATGGGATTGGCAATCCTTTGATCTACATATATATAGATATGTGTAAACCCTAATAAGGATAGGAGAGGGGACTGGGCTTAAATAAAACAATTACTGGGCCGTCCCATTAAGGAACCCAAATAACTTAAAACAGGCCTTACACCTTCATATCACATATTTACATATAAAATAATATATACACTAAGATGACTATGACTCAAACTTTATGGATCACAATAACAATTTTGAGCTCATACCAGTCACTCTATCTAAATCATGTTCAACCTATTTTTCACAAGCCAAACAAAATATAGTTAATGACAACCTAATTAAGAATAAATTCTTACAACAACAATATCCCTTCTCCTTCTATATATAGACTAATTAGTATATTAATTAATGTACTAATTAATAATGTGATATAATTTAAAAGTTAAATTTATATATTAATTAATGTATTAATTAATAATGTGATATAATTTATAAAGTAAATTTATATATTAATTTTCAATAAATAGACCTGACGCAATAATAAATAAGTCGTCGGTTGAATTGATATACATATATACCTATAAAGGCCGGCAATAAATTAACGAAGCTAAAGCTGACAGACATAATAATAAATACGTTGTCAGTTGAATTGATATATATATATATATATATATTATATATTAAGTAAAATGAGGATTTTTAACTCCAAACTTTTTGGGAGCTCCAATCTTTCAATCTAAATTTTTTGATTTTTTAATTTTAAAAAAAAAATTTTTAGCATTTATTAACTTCTCCCAACTCCCAAGTCTTACCATCATAATAACATTTTAATGCATTAAAAATAAGTATAAAAAAAATTCTTTGAAATCCAACCCATATAAATTCCTTGAAAAGTCCCAACACATATGATTATTATCCCTCATAATAACATTTTAATGTATTAAGAACAAGTAAAAAAATTTCTTGAAAAGTCCAACACATATGATTATTATCAAAATATTAAACTTTAATATAATATAATAATAAAAAAAAGACATTTAATTCCTTGAAAAGTCCAACACATATGATTATTATCAAAATATTAACTTTAATATAATATTAAAAAAAAAAACATTTAAAAAAAAAATTTTAAAATCACAATTCACATATATAAATAATTGTAAACACAATCCGTGCATAACACGGGTGATATGTTAATATATATATATATATAAAAGGCAGGCAATAAATCAATGAAGCTAAAGCGACAACAGACGAGTCTTCATTATTAGGGATTGTTTGGGATAAACTAAATAAGTATATTTTTTGATTTTTTATGAAATATAAGTTGGGTATGGATTGAGTTTGAAGTGATGTGATAAAGATGTGATATAACTTAAATAAGATGATGTGATTTAATAGAATAGTGATTTTTTTAACTTTTTTAGGTTATGCCAAACCAAGCCTTATTATTTTTAAACTTTATTTGAATTATAAATTTAAAAATAAAAAAGATTGATAAAATATTAATAAAATTTATATAATAAAATAAGGTAGTTTTTGAATTTATTCTACATACATTTGTCCTATTAGGATATTTGGACGATTTAGATCTATTCAAATTATAAAATAACGATTGAAACATATTTTTCAAAAAATATCCTACATTTACATTTTTTTATTTTCCTGCTCTTCTCTCTTACATTTTCCATTTCTCACCCATCCTTCTATGATCTTATGATTCCACATTCCTCTCTTTTTTTTTTCTTTTTTAATTTCTCCATTTTGTTCACTTATTTTTATTCATATTATATGGAAAAGTCTGCGATTCCAAAATTAAAACCTAGATTTTACTGTGTGTAGTGAATATTAAATTAATGAATTTTATAGTCCACAAATTTAATAAATTTGAACTATTAATTATTATTTTTAAATATATTGGATATATGATAGACTTCATAAATTTAGATAATATATAAATCTTCAACTTCTATATAATAAAGCATGATGTTTTTTTTTTTTTTTGGTCTTACTAGGACATTTGAACGACTAAGATTTATTCAAATTATAAAACAATGGCTGAGATATGCTTTTTAAAAAATATCCTACATGTACATTTTCTATTTTCCCGCTTATTTCTTACTTTTTTATTTTCTCACCCATCCTTCCATGATCCCATGATCTCACCTTCCTCTCTCTTTTCTTTTTATTTTTTTATTTTTCTCATTTTTATTTTTCTCTCTATTTGTTTATTTTTTTTTATTTTCTTCTCTTTGTTCATTTATTTTTATTCATATTATATGAAAAAGCTTACGATGCCAAAATTATGAGCCAGATTTTACTGTGTGTAGTGGTGATTAGATTAATGAATTTTATAATTCACAAATTAAATGAATTTGAATAATTAATTATTATTTTTAAATATATTGAATACCTGATAAACTTCATAAATTTAGACCTTATATAAATTTTCAACATCTATATAATAAAGCATGATGGTTTTTGAATTTATGCTACACACATTTGTCCTGCTAGGACATTTGGACGGCTCAGATCTATTCAAATTATAAAACAACGGCTGAGATATATTTTCCAAACAATATTCTACATGTACATTTTCTATTTTCTCACTTCTCTCTCTTACTTTTTCCTTTTCTTACCCATTCTTCCATGATCCTACCTTCCTATCTCTTTTCTTTTTATTTTTTTTTTATTTTCTCTCATTTTTATTTTTCTCTCTATTTATTTATTGTTTTTATTTTCTCTTTTTTGTTCACTTATTTTTATTCATATTATATGAAAAAGTTTACGATCCCAGAATTAGGAGATTAAATTAATGAATTTTATAGTTTACAAATTAAATAAATTTGAACAATTAATTATTATTTTTAAATATATTGAATACCTGATATACTTCATAAATTTAGACCTTATATGAATCTTCAACATATTTTTGTCCTATTAATACATTTGGATGGCTCAAATCTGTTCACATTATAAAACAATGGCTGATATATATTTTCCAAAAAAATGTCCTACATATAAATTTTATATTTTCCCGCTTCTCTCTCTCTCTTACTTTTTCTTTTTCTCACCCATCATTCCATGATCCCATGATCCCACCTTCCTCTCTCTTTTCTTTATATTTTTTTATTTTCTTCCGTTTTTATTTTTTCCTCTATTTGTTTATTTTTTTATTTTCTCCTTTTTATTCAATATATTTTACACATATTTTTATACAATGTTTGTATGCCCGTAATACACTAAGACATTATGGGCATATATACAATTTCCATACAATTATATAAGCAAAGCAATATTGTATGTATGTCCGTAGAAATTGTATGTATGTCTGACACATCTATCTATCTAGTTATATATTATATAAGTAGAAGCGAGTTTTCATGAGGAGTTTTGTGAGAACTTCAAAATTTTATAATAAATTTGTGATTTTAACAAATTAAAAAATAAATTTAAATAGTGTTGAGATTACAATTATATTCTAATCCTAATATTATTTATATTGTGCCTTTAGGCACTTGCATACACTAGTATACTTATATTTTATATATATTTTTCTATTTCTATTTCTAAATCTTTATCCAAATTTATAATCTAAATGCATCTTAATATTTTGAAAATAATAGTAATAATGTAAATGGTGTGAGTTGAGTGGTTGTTTGTATGCTTTGTTTTCTTTTTTTGATTTTTAAAAAAAAAAAAAAAAACTATATATTTTTTGGATTTTACTCAACTAGATAGTAGAAGAAAAAGTAAAATTTTTGAAAAAAGTCCAAAAGGGGCATATATATATTTTTTGAGATTTTTTTTGTTTTTCTTTTTTTTAAACATTTTTTTATACTTTTTAAATTCGTCTGTGTAAAGCTCTGTTTGGGAATATGGTTTATGAACTTTTTTGGCTATTTTAGCCACAAAAGATAAAATAGGCTATTTTAACCACAACAAACAAAACATCACATCCAACCCATAATCATTACACTCTTCTCTCACAAAAAAGTCAAAAAAGCCAAAAAGTCATTCTCAAACTAAGCTTTTTAGCCTAGACTAAAATAGTCAAAAAAGTCAAAAAAATCAAAAGCCAACCCACTTCCCAAATGAAACCTAAGACGGATTGAAAAAATAAAAAGTTTTGATGTAAATTTTAAGAAAAAATTATTATTTTTTCTAAATAATTTTTTCTAAATGACTTTTTTAACTGCATTCCAAACACGCCTTGATCTGAAATCAACTTACAAGATTAGTGATACAATTTTATATGTTATGTGACTGTTTTGACTTATACATATATTAATAATTTTAACTTACTTGATCATATATTTAACCTTACACTATCAAAACTCTCAACCTTTTCTATAAAAATAGAACATTTTTTTATTAAAATTTGATTGAATCAAACACAATTAGGTCTTACAGTTTTTCCAGGGTCTAATCTTATCCTACATACATTTTCCTAAGGATAACAAGAATTAGGTTTTTGTCTAAGATTTTAAGCATCTCAAAAGTTACATACGATTGCAATATTTATTTATTTACACATCATAAAATTTATTTTTGGTTGCTCCCCACTTCTTGCTCATAGGGGCTTTTTTGCACAACAACAATCTCTATCACCAATAAGCTTACTCATAAATTAATATAATGATGATTATATTTACAAATCACAATTTATATATTATTATTGTTATATTAATTTAAAAGAACACACAACTTACACTTCTTATCAAATAAAATTAGAACACATCTCGTGGGATTAAAAATTTGGTCGGCCCAAGTTTAGCACGCAGTTCAACAATACACGCATTTGCGTGTTTGGCTTTTTCCAAATTAAAGTAGATTAGATATGTTGTGATTTCATTGGTGTTTTCAGTTAAAAACTTTTTGAGTTGTCCAATAAAAAATTATGGATATGTGCGAGATGAGATTCCCCCTTAGTTGATATGGAAGGAAATCCAGTCCTTACATAAACCCCTTCAACAGTACCAATAAGGAGTACCCAAAACCCAATTCATTTGCTCCATCTCTCTCTCCATTGTTTTCTAGTGGAGAAGAGAAGAGAAGAGAAGAGAAGAGAAATGGCAATGGCTATAGTAGGAGATGATAATTATAATAAGACTAAAACTAGTATTGGTAAGTCTTATCATCCTCATGCAGTTTGCATACCATTCCCAGCTCAAAGCCACATGAAAGGAATGCTGAAGATAGCAAAGCTCCTTCACCACAAGGGCTTTTACATAACCTTTGTCAACACAGAGTTCAACCAAAAGCGCTTAATCAAAGCCAGAGGACTCGATTCTCTCTGCGGCTTCCCAAACTTCCAATTCAAAACAATCCCTGATGGGCTTCCACCATCGGACATCGACGCCACCCAAGACGTGGCTTCTCTGTGTGGATCTGTTAGAAGGAACTTCTTGAAACCATTTCGAAAGCTCATCGAGGACCTCAATCAAGTCGATACCGCACCACCGGTGAGTTGCATTGTGTCCGATGGTGTAATGCCATTCAGTGTTAGAGTAGGCGATGAGCTTGGAATCCCAGTTGCCGTGTTCTGGACTTTTGCTGCTTGTGGCTTCATGGGATTTTATCAGTATCGAGCTCTCTTGGACAAAGGTCTTACGCCACTCCAAGGTATCATCATTATGTCTTTATGCCCCGTTTATTTTGAGCAATAGAATAGAGGAGATTGATAGTGGGGGATTAAATAAAATTGTATTTATTTTAATGATAGTTGTTAGTATAAGGATTGTTAAATTATTTTTATATAAAATAAATATAAAACAAATAAAAAAATACAAAAATATTAAACATTCATGTTTTAAAAAAAATGTCCAATATGTAAAAAAATTTAAAAAAAAAAAATTCAGAAAAAAATAAAACAAATAAAATAATAATTTTTACTTAACAAAAAATACAAAAAATTAAACATTAATGTTAAAAAAAATGCCTAAGATGTAAAAAATAAAAAAATAAAAATAAATAAAAAAAAAAAATTTCTAGTCCGGCGAACTATTTTTCTAATACCAAGTCTTGGAGGCTTATCTGAATCCCCTTGGGGAGGCCCATCTGAATCCGGAGCTCACTATCAACACCCTCTCCATCTCTCAAAATAAACACAATGTTAGTAGGTCTCACCTCACTACCAATCTCAATCCTCCCTCTAACCCTCCAAATAAACGGGACCTATGTGTTTAGAAAGGATGAAAACAAAAGAAAAAGGAAAGTAAAAAAATGAAATGATTTATTCACCAAATTTATTGTGGCTCAAATTGTCTGAGTTTATATTAGTTGGATAACCGATTTCACTCTTATATCGTGATTGTTATCCTATCATCCGAACAATCAATATGAAAATATTCAAACATTTCAGACGAAATCAAATTTAATATGAATATAACATTATTCATTAAAAAATAGATCTTAGTGTAATTTATATGGGTTAACTTTACATATATATTTATTTTATTTTGAGACATTGTTTGTTTGTTACGTTTATTAAGATGTTGAAAAAATTGATTATTTAAAAGTTAAGATATTAATATTTTTTATTTTTGCATTGATTTTTAATTTTTAACTATAAAAAAAATACACCAAACATACTGATTTTTTTCTATTGAAAGCTTGAAAAACCTTTCTCAGGAACTAATTGGTATAATTTATCTGAGTTGTTTATAATTTATTTTGTTTTGGTACAATTCTGCTTACAATTTATTAGGCAAAAATAATTTAAATATGACAAATTACGATAGTAGTCCTCATATTTTGATCCTTATGTGATTTTAGTTCATGTAATTTTAATTGGTTCGATTTTGATTCCGAATTTATGACTTTATCTCAGTTTAGTCTAATTGATTATAATTCTTAGCATTTTTTTATAAAAATTATGCATGTAAGTGTCATGTGGCATATTTTTAAGACCAAAAATATAAATTTATTCAATTCAGTGAGTTAATCTCAACTAATTTAACAATAAGTTTTCTTAAAAACCACTAACGATATTGTCGATTGGATCAAATTGACATAAAATTTAAAATTAAAAGTTAAAATTGAACTAATTGAAAGTGTAAGAATCAAAATAATACAAATTGTAAAATATAAATCACCGATATAAATTGCTCACTTAAATAAGTTAAAAAAAGATTATTATTTGAAAACTGAAAGAAAAATTTCTTATTTTTGTAATTTTTAAATTATAATAAGAAAAATGCTTGGGAGCACTGAAAAAGGATCACTAGAGAGAGCACTAATGATGTGACAGTAGACCCCGCTCACTTTCTATGTCTTGTTTTTATTTATTTATTTACTTTTTTATCATTCTCAATGTATTAATGCTATTAGTGGTTTAAATCATTGTTGTTATAATAAACTGCATCAAATATGTTTTTAAGATCAGCGTCCATAGTACATAAATATGTACAGATTGCAAGAGGCAAATGGAAAATTAATCCGTTGTCTGGGGCGAAATGTGTGTGGCGTGCTAAATTTGGATGGTTTAGAATGATTTAAATAAGTATATTTTTTAAATTTTTACAAAAAAATATATGTAAAAAAATAAAAAAATAATGTGATCTAAAAAAAAATAAAAAAATAAAAAATATACTTATTGAGAGGGTAATTTATATATAATTTGGGCTGAGCTGGGTAATGGGCCATTCTGTAAGCCACAGTAAGAAGGGCTGAGTAAAAGGGCCTTGTAATTAGTCTGGTCCAAAGGAGCCTTGCAGATAGCCCGGTCCGAAGGAGCTTGGTGGTTAGTTCGGTCATCACGGTCGGCGCGGTGACAGTTAGCCTGGTCGAACCATCTTAAGCCTAGGTATTTTTGGCTTATATTTAGGACTTTGCTGTTGAGCTTTCCTCAGAACCTTGCTATTGGTTAGCTCGGTCCAAGCTTGATATGATTAGTGCGGTCTCAGACAACCAGTTGGAATATGTCAAACCGGGATACACGTAGTGAAAGGAAGAACCAAGCTAGTGGGAGCTCGGTCTAGTCTGCGGCTTTAGCATGGCCATGTTATCTTGGTCGTATTGACATCCAACCGTGGTAGAACCATCTCACTTGGTTTAAGCAATGAGGGGGGTGTTGAAGGATAAGCATTATCTTTCAGGAAGGTGATTCCTAGGAGGACTCTACATGGAGGAGTAAGAGCCCTACTTGGATTGTGCCACGCGGAACCTATAAAAGCTCATAACATCACCTATGGAGAGGTAACACAACTTTGATTCTCGAATATACAGAGCTTTTGTCTATTTGTCTATTTTGCTGACTTAGGCATCGGAGAGGTATCCGGCACACACCCGCCGGCTAGCTCACGTTTGAGTTTTCAGGAAGTAAAGCGACGACGTTTGGAGGAGCGCGGACTTGATCAACAGGATTATACGAGAAGGATTATTTCTTGCTCGTACAATTGGCGTCGTTTGTGGGAAGCACAGAAAGAACAAAACCTCTTAATCAAAGTTTTCCTCGCTAGATTAGACGCAATGGCGCACAATGAAGATTTGTCGTAATCCGCCATTGACGAGCAAACCCCAAAGGGAGGTGAGAGGCGCGAAGGTTTGCCTTCCATCCCTCCCATGGCAGATCTGGAGCCCCAACGACAGAATCCCCGGAGGAATGCAAGGGGAAGGTGGGGTAACAGCCCCCCGTTGCTCATCAAGTCCTGATAGACAGAGGCGGAGAATCGACCCTCAAGTTTTGGAGGATCGGGTAAAGGAACAGGACGAGTTAATCAGGAAGATGGCGACGGACATGGAATTCATAAAGCGCTAGATAAAAGGGAAAGGGGTGGTGACAGGAGAGGGGCGCAAAAACGATACGCCTCCTCGCCACTCAAAAGACCGTGGTAGGCACGCCACGCCATCGCAAGTAGAGAGCAGGAGCCTCAGAATAGGCGACACTCAATCAAGGACTTCAAGGACTCGTTACTCCAGGTCTGAGAGAACGAGAACATTGAGGTCTTACACTGAGGGAAGTACCTATCGGCCCTCACATACGCACTAGACGTCATCCAGGCAAACGGAGTTGCCTAGATCGTCTGACTTATGGACTGTGCTTGAAGAAAGGACGCGACGGAAGGAAGATGCTAGGGCACGCGACCCACACAGAGTGTCAGCCCTTCAGCGGTTGGCTCCTCGGACACATAGAAGCGTTGAGATTGGAATGCCAATACCGCACCTTGCCTATGAACCAACAGATAAAGCATTGGCAAGGCTACATAGCTCGCCGTTCGTTCCGGCGATTGAGAACGCACCCTTACCTTCAGGCTTCATCCAGCCTAAATTTACGACGTACGAAGGGAAGACAGGCCTTTACATGCACCTAAGCCATTTTTGCCAGGTTATGGCAGTATACCGGCAGAACGAGGCTTTGATGTGCATCCTATTTCCATCCAGCATTGGCGACCTAGGTTTAACCTGGTTCGAAAGGCTACCAGAAGGCAACATAGCCTCCTGGGCGCAATTAGCGGAGGCATTCGTGACAAGGTTCAGAACGAACACCAAGACGCCAGTAGAGATCGATCAGCTACTCTCCATCGATATGGGCGACAAAGAGACGTTGAGATCTTACAACAGTCGTTATTGAGAGACCTTCAACCAGATAGGAGATTGCCCCATAAATCTCGCCATCGCGCAATACAAAAGAGGTCTTCCAGTCGGAAACAGGTTGAGGGACTTAATTACCATGACGCCCCTCCTCACAATGGAAGCCTTAATGGAGAGGGTACACCAACACATTCGGGTGGAGGAAGATGACGCCTGTGCTAAAACAAAGTCTGGTACAGCCGCAATACCAGATAAAAAGACTTCGGCAAAAATCAACACGGTAGAATGTCCAAGCAAGAACGGGCGAGGCAGGTGAGACAATGGAGAAGACCAAGATAAAAGATGGTTGAGAGTCCGCACTGCCATTACCACGGTATTCAAGAAACCAATCTATCGCATTCTCAGCGAGATACGCGATGAACCTTTCGTCAAATGGTTAGCTAAATTGGGAGAGGCACAGAAGGATTACGACGAAAGATCTCGGTGCACCTTCCATAAGGAAAAGGGGCACCGCACTGAAAATTGCACACCGTTGAGACAGCATCTGGAGGAGTTAGTAGTAGCTGGTCACCTGGACCGGTTCATAGAAGGAGGAACGCAGCCAGCCCCCCAAAACCATGATCATCCAGATGGAACACCAATTGACGCCCCACCTCAAGGCGTGATAAACGTAATACATGGGGTATTCGAGCCTGAGCGAGTATGTGAGCTCAGGGGAATGATAAAGAAGACTGAGCACTTAAGGGAGGTATTAAGTGCGCAGCCCACCATTAAAAAGGGGAAAACAGAGGCCGCGAATGTCATGACTTTTTCAGACAGAGACTTGGCAAGGATATATTGCCCTCACAATGATGCATTGGTCGTCACTCTCCGCGTCAAGGATTACGATGTCAAGCGAATTTTGATCGACCAAGGGAGCTCATGTGAGATAATGTACTACGAAACTTTCAAACAGTTGAAACTGGAGGACAGAGACTTGGCACCTGCCGTATCTCCCCTGATCAGATTCAACTCAATGCCAGAGTGGCCAGTTGGCAAGATTATCCTCCCAGTCAGAGCAGGAAGCATGTCGAAACAAGTAGAATTCTGGGTATTGAAAGTCCCTTCCACTTACAACATAATCTTGGGAAGGACATGGCTACAAGCCATGCGATCGGTAGCGTCAACCTACCATCAAGTAATGCGGTTTCCCAACGACGCCGGAGTAATTGAAGAGGTCTATGGAGACCAAATTTTGTCCAAGCAATGCTTCGTCACAGTAAATGGCAGCCGAGCTGCCAAAGGGTTTGTTCAGATGGTGGAAGAACCTGAGAGCAATGAATTGTTTGTAGATGTTGGCAAAGCCACTGAACAGAAGGCAGTGGAAGACTTGGTATAGGTAAGAATAGATGAAAAGGATCTGAAAAAGTTTTTTTTTGCTTGGCTCATCTATGTCCAGCACCGAGAGAATAGAGGTCATGGAATTCTTGACCTCTAACATCGAAGTGTTTGTCTGGACGCCGTATGACATGCCTGGCATTGACCCAAACTTCATCTGTCACCAATTGAATGTCCACCCAACTGCAAGACCAATCATACAGCGCACTCGCAGATCAGCACTCCACCAAGCCGAGATAGTGGCGGAAGAAGTGGGAAACCTTCTAAAGGCAGGAGCTATTAGAGAGGTGCATTATCCCGTGTGGATATCCAACACAGTAGTGGTGCCAAAGAAGAATGGAAAATGGCGTGTCTGTATGGACTACAAAACAGTCAACAAGGCATGCCCAAAGGACAACTTTCCTCTACCACGGATAGACCAACTGGTAGATCTGACGGCACGACACAACTGTCTTAGCTTTCTTGATGCGTACAGAGGTTACCATCAGATCACTATGTATGAGCCAGACTAGGAGGTCACATCCTTTACGACGCCATGAGGACTATATTGTTACAAGGTCATGCCCTTTGGCCTTAAGAACGCAGGGGCAACATTCCAACGGATGGTTACCAAGATGTTCGAACCATTGTTAGGCAGAACAATGGAAGCCTACATGGACGACATGGTGGTCAAGAGCAAGGATAAGAATGATCATCTCAGGGACCTAGGTGAGATGTTTCAAATCCTCAAGAAGCACAAGTTGCGCCTTAATGCATCTAAGTGTGCGTTCGGCGTAGGATCAGGCAAATTCCTAGGTTTCCTGGTAACCAACCAAGGTATAGAGGCAGACCCTTCTCAGATCAAAGTAATCCAAGATCTAGAGAGGCCCAACTCAGTAAAAGAAGTACAACATCTCACCGGTATGGCAGTCACGCTGAACCGGTTCATAAGTCGGTCGTCAGACAGATGTCGACCATTTTTTCAAGCATTAAAGGCCAAGTTTGAGTGGGATGAAGAATGCAACCGCGCCCTGGAAAGTTTGAAAGAATACATGTCTTCTCCACCGCTAGTAATAACCCCAATACCTGGAGAAGAACTATTTTTGTACCTGGCAGTTTCACAGCACGCAATTAGCACAGTGTTGGTCCGGGCGGAAGGAATCCAACATCTGCCCATCTTTTATGTCAGCAAGACATTACTGGGCACAGAAACCAGGTACTTACCATTGGAAAAACTGGCCTTAGCCTTGATGATGGCCTTAAGGAAGTTGTCACACTACTTTCACGCCCACACCATAATTGTCCTCACAGCTTTTCCATTAAAAGTTTTGTTTGAGAGGGCGAACTTTTCTGGACGAATCTTAAAGTGGGCAGTAGAGTTGGGATAATTTGACATCAAGTTTCAACCCAGAACCACGATAAAAGCCCAAGCTTTGGCAGACTTTGTCGCAGAATTCACTCTAGGAAGTCATCATGTCTGCCCAATTGACTTAACGGGTACAATCGAAATAGGGATGGAAAGTGGCGCCAGAATAGCGCAACCCCTAACACTGGATACCCACCTACCTCCCAGGACAGACCAGAGTGAACAACGAAAGGGAGAAACAAACCATATTACACCAAGTAAAAACCCATCAACAAATACAGACTTGGTACAATCAAATAGCGAGGGGCAAACAGTGTGGACTTTGAAGAAAACACCAGCAACACTCAGGACCCCAAGGCATCATCCGATCCCTCTACTTGTTGGAAACTATTCGTTGGAGAGATGTGGAAGCTCTTTGTGGATGGAGCATCCAATAGGCACAGTGCAGGACTCGGCATAGTCCTCATTTCACCGGATGGCCTAGTAGTGGAACAGGTAGTCAACCTTGGCTTCCTAGCATCAAACAACGAAGCGGAGTATGAATCGCTTCTGGCAGAACTAAAATCAGCACTATACATGAAGGCCACCGAGCTAATGGTTTACAGCGACTCACAGCTGGTGGTAAACCAAATTTCAGGTGATTACGAAGCAAAAGATGAAAGGATGGCTAAGTACCAAGTGTTAGTCAGAAAAGAGATCATGAAGTTCGAAATAGTGCGGATAGAGCAGATTGGCAGAGAAGAAAACAGCAGAGCAGACGAACTAGCAGGCTTTACTTCAATGGCAGATACATCCATCCCACATCCACTACTGATTGACTTCCTACCCAGACCAAGCATTGAAGAACCTGAAGTAGAAGAAATATGTTGCGCCGAATTAGGCCCTTCATGGATGAATCCCATCGTAGTGTTCCTAAAAGACGGCATTTTACCCGAAGAGAAGAAGGAGGCCAACAAGATAAGAGCAAAGTCACAGCGATTTTGGCTCTCTCCATCAATGGCCTTATACAAGAAATCCTTCACAGGACCTTATCTGAAGTGTGTCCATCCCAGCAAGGTCGAAGCATTCCTGTTCGAGATTCATGATGGCGTATGCGGAAGCCATCAAGGGGGAAGATCATTGGCTTACAGAGCAATCTCGCAGGGATATTGGTGGCCTTACATGCAAGCAGATTTGGAGAAGTATGTCAAGAAGTGGGAGAAATGTCAGAAGTTCGCACACCAAATACACTAGCCAGCTAAAGAGCTTCTGCCTTTAACTAGCCCATGGCCCTTTGCAATGTGGGGCTTGGACATAGTAAGACCACTTCCAACAGCACCCGGCAACAGAAAGTTCTTCCTTGCGGCAACAGACTACTTCATAAAGTGGGTAGAAGCAGAAGCACTAGCATCCATAAAGGAGAAAGATGTGAAGAAGTTCGTTTGGCAGAATATCATCACTCGGTTCGACATACCCAAGGCGCTGATATCAGACAACGGCACCCAGTTCGACGGCAAAATTTTTAGAGACTTTTGTGAGGAGTACAAGATAGAATTCTACAACTCTACACTGGTATACCCCCAAGCAAATGGCCTGGTAGAAGCATCAAACAAGGTTGTCTTGGACGGATTGAAGAAAAGATTAGAGAAAGCAAAAGGAAAATGGGCTGAAGTGCTTCCTCATGTTTTATGGGCTTACCGTACCACACCTTGACGATCAATGGGAGAAACACCATTCTCCTTAGCCTACAACATGGAAGCAGTGATCCCACTGGAAGTTGGCCTCCCTACCATTCGAAGCAAAAGTTTTGATCCATACTTAAATGGAGAAGCCATCACATTAGAGCTCGACCTTATAGAAGAAAGAAGAGAAAGAGCACTGGTTCACATCGCCTCATACCAACAGGAGTTGTCCAGAAAGTATAACAAAACAGTACATCCAAAACAATTCAAAATCGGAGATTGGGTACTACGCAAAGTGATGGGCAACACCTTGGTACCCGGAGATGGCAAGTTAGGGCCCAATTGGGAAGGACCTTACAAAGTGGTTGGATTAGCTGGTAAAGGGGCATACCACTTGGAGGACGAGGACAGCAAAGCCATTCCCAGGCCATGGAACAGTGTCAATCTCAAACTATTTTATTTTTAGCTTTTCTTTCAAATATTTATAATTTTTTTCTTTCTCAATAAAACAAGTAGTGTCTTTTCAGTATAGTTGTTTCCTTCTGTAAAATATTATTTTAGTGAGTTAGGTACACTGTAAGCATAGTTGGCCAGAATAACCAACTTTGCACTCTCTTCAGCTAAGATTAGGATCAATGCTAAAGAAGTTGGCTGGAAAAACCAACACCCCTCCTAAGCCCAGGATAAGGATCCAGGTTGCAGGACGTTTGATCGGAATAACTAAACACTTTACTCTAGGTTGGCAGGAATAACCAACTTAGAGGTTGGTTGGAAAAACCAACACCCCTCCTAAGCCCAGGATAAGGATCCAGCTGCAGGACGTTTGGTCGGAATAACCAAACACTTTACTCTAGGTTGGCAGAAATAACCAACTTAGAGGTTGGCTGGAATAACCAACACCCCTTCTAAGCCCAGGATAAGGATCCAGGCTGCATGACGTTTGATCGGAATAACCAAACACTTTACTCTAGGTTGGCAGGAATAACCAACTTAGAAGTTGGTTGGAAAAACCAACACTTATTGTTCTTCAACCGAGATAAGGATCTAAGTTGAAGAGGTTAGCTAGAAAAACCAACACTTCTTGTTCTTCAACCGAGATGAGGATCTAAGTTGAAGAAGTTGGCTGAAAAAACCAACACTTCTTGTTCTTCAACCGAGATAAGGATCTAAGTTGAAGAAGTTGGCTGGAAAAACCAACACTTATCGTTCTTCAGCCGAGATAAGGATCTAGGCTGAAGAGGTTGGCAGGTATGGCTAGTTAAATTGCAAAGTTATGACCAGGATAAGGTATCTCAGCTCGAGAATATTATACTTCATTCAGATTACAGTTAGAAAGTTACATGCATGGCAGTTAACCGAAATAACAGTTGAAACAAAAGAGATTTCATAGATCATACAAAGTTAAAGTACAAAAGGGGGGACTTCAGCCCGGTTACAGTCTCTCTTTCCAAAACGCAAAAAAAAAGAAAAGTACATAGTCAAGCAAACAGGTCATCTAAGTCAGCATCTAAAACCACCCGGTCTTCGCCCAGAGGTAGCTCGGTTGTGGCAACCACACTCTGGTTAAGCTCGGTCGGAAGAATAGCATCGGACACAGCTGGCAAATGTAGGATGGAGACCTCTGGAGTTAGGGAGGTAGACTGGTGACCGGATTGAGTGTTGTCTTCTGGAGCTTCATCTTCATCTTCCTCCTCCAGAAATTGTTGCTAAATAGTAGCAGCATACTCCGCCAGTGAGCTCGGTATGAAATATAGAGGAGGATTGAAGACCTCGGTCTCAGGTCCATGACCGAGCTGCGCCACAGCCCCCCTCCACCCGCATTTAAAGAATAGGTCCTTCGTAGCTTCACACTGCTTGATGTACAGGGCTTCGCCTTCTTTGAAATCGCGGTTCTCCACATCCTCTAGCTTCTTCTCAAGTTTTGTTATTTCGGCATTCTTTTTTCCTTCAAGCTTGGCCAGCTCGCGCAGATATTTATCTTTTATCATGGCCGCAGCCTTTTGCTTGTCTTCTTCAGCCGAGCTAACAAGACCGGTCAGATGACCATTCTCGGTTTGTAGCTCGGCTATCTGTTTCCTGGCCTGTTCTAGCTCGGCGGTTTTTTCGGTTACCTCTGCCATTGCCTGCCTTGTTATTTTGCGAAGTTCCAATACACGCTTGTGAGCGATGTGGTTCTTCTGTATGCCTTGCAAAAAAATGGAAAGAGACTTGTAGTAAAACCGAGCAGAAAGTTGTGCAAATTAGAAAGATAAGCAAAGGAGGTTACTTACCAGTACCATTGACTTTGTGGCCGAGCGAATGGTCTTCAGCTCGGTGAGATGGTTGTCGTGCTCCATGTCGGCTGAAAGGCAAACGCTTTTGGCCAGATTGAATGCCATTAGGTGGTCTTTTTCAGCGACCACTGAATCAGTATCCCGTATGGCACGGTTCTGAAAAGTGATCTTTGGAGCCTACTTGGAAGAGCTAGCTCGGTCAGAGCGCTCCGGTTGTGGGCTCGGTGGGGGCTTGGTAGAAGGATGGTGTCACGACCTAAACCCGCCCCTATAGGTTTGGCACCGTAACCGGCCAGTAATCCGTGGATTACCAAAGGCCTCTGAACAGATTAGGAAATAATAAGGGGCTGCGGAAGCAATAATACAAAATAGACAAGGCCTAATGAGCTGTGATAACGTACATGGGACAGAACATTTCAAAACTTATATATATACATAAGCATGCCAGTCAAGGACACCAATATTTACAAAGTATTACATCCCAAGACCTGTCCCTACAAAACACATACAGAGACTAGCATGAAAACAAAAACAGCCATAACATTAGACTTCGACCGGAACCTCCTCGGGAGGCGCAACAGTTGGCTGACAAAACAGACAGAAGGCCGTCAACTCTAGCCTTGGTCGTGTGCCGGCTCACCTATATACATAATATAAACTGTGAGCGAAAGCCCAGTGAATAATATCAGAGTAAAGGGGTTATATGAATGACGTCCAGCACAAGTTAGAATCTAGCATTTAAAACAGAGCATAATCAGACTTCAAACAGAAACAGATTCATATACATTTTCATATTCAGATTTTGCATAAGATCATACGTGGTACACCCATTAGCTATCAGATCAATTTGGTCCAGAGACCCACATGCATAGTTGGTACCAACGACCACAAAGGTCCATATCTTGCGCGCAAGTAGCCATGGTATTATTACCCCCAGGCAAGGGCCACGTGCAGATTAGCCGCGGTATTGTTACCCCCGGGCGAGGGCTACATGCAGATTGGCCACTGTATTGTTACCCCCGGACGAGGGCCACGTGAACTAAGGGTGCCACAATTACTTTTCAGAAAATTGGACATTCATTCATAATTCGTAAGATAGCATTTCAGAAAACAGATCATACAATACCAGTCAGAAAATACTTAAGTTGAACATAATTTTATAGAGTTATTACTCACAGTGGGCTTGGAGACAGACAGACAGAGCAGATCGATCAGACAGGACGTGGCACGTGACCTACACGACACATAACAGATACACACTTAAAACACACGTTCTAATTGTACAAAACTTATTTCGTTGGCTCTTAGTGTGTTTCTAATCTCTTATCCTCATTATAGGGTCTCCAACATGGCTTAGGAATGCATAGGATGGAATGAGGATGCAAAAATGCATTTGAAAATATTTCTCAAAATTTGTTGAAAATAGGGTCCATGCTCGAGCGTGGATTTACTCGCTCGAGCGGACATGCAGATAAGGAAGCTCCGCTCGAGCGTGGACTTCCTCGCTCGAGCGGACTGTAAACCATGACAAAAATGCTGGATGTGCGATTTTCACGCTCGACGGACACTCGACCTCCGCTCGAGCGTGAGACTCAGACCCTCGCTCGAGCGTAGATTCCCTCGCTCAAGCGGACTACAAAACACAAGAACTTCTGGGTATATGCATTTCACGCTCAAGCGTGACTCTTGCCGCTCGAGCGGAAGTGCATGTACTCAGGCTTTACGCTCGAGCGTGAAAGTCCTCGCTTGAGCGTGGGTCAAATTTCTGGAAAATCCAGATTGACCTCCAAGCATGAAACTCGACCTCCAACCACCTAAAACTCATTTTTCTGGGCCAAATCTTTGGAAAACACTTAGTAACCCGTAAAACAACATGTTTAAAGCTTCAATTCAAGAAATCATGGCCCAAGAGCAACCCAATTGTGCAAAATCAACACGAACTCCATGAATATGCTATGAATACTGTAGAAATTTAATGTATAAAGAGAAATGATTATATTATTGATTGATTGTATTGATTTCTATTACAATGATTCATGATTCCTATATATAGAAGAGGGTGAGTGTGTAGTAGGTAAGGAGTAGGTGAAGTGGAGGTGGTAGTGGTGTAGTGGGTTAGGTTTAGTGGAGTAGGTGAGGTGGTAGTGGTGTAGTGGGTTAGGTTTAGTGGAGTAGGTTTAAGTGGGTGAAGTAGGTGGAGAGTAGGTGGATTTTAACAGCCCCCCGCAAACTCAAGGGGGATAGGAACTAACCAACTTGAGTTTGGAGAGAGTAACAAAACAAGAAAATACATAAAAATAAAAGAGGATAAGAGACACTGTATGGTCGTGTCAGACCATTGGTGAAGACACTGGATGGTGGTGTCATAACGTTGTAGAGGACACTGTATGGGGGTGTCATAACCATGTAGAGGACACTGTATGGTGGTGTCATAACGGTGTAGAGGACACTGGATGGCGGTGTCAGACCGATGTAGAAGACAGTTTATGGGGTCATGTCGGACCGTTGTAGCAGACACTGTGTGGTCGTGTCAGACCGATGTAGAAGACAGTTGATGGGGTCATGTCGGACCGATGTAGAAGACAGTTTACGGGGTCATGTCGGACCGTTGTAACAGACACTGTTGTGACAGTTGTTGTGACAGTTTACGGAGTCTTGCTGGACCCTTGTAGAAACTAACCGGAATCAATGTCGGGACAGTTTACAGAGTCTTGTCGGACCCATAAAGGAGCTAACCGGAATCAATGTCGGGACAGTTTACAGAGTCTTGTCGGACCCATGAAGGAGCTAACCGGAATCAATGTCGGGACAGTTTACAGAGTCTTGTCGGACCCTTAAAAAGTCGCACCCTCAAAAGGTGTGCCCAATCTTTCAAAAGGCGTGCCATCAAAAGGCGTGCCCAATCCATAAAAAGGCGTGCCATCAAAAGGTGAGCCCAAGTCATAAAAAGATATGCCGGACATGATGGCGAGGCACGTGAGTGCCTTGGCTGGCGCGCCCGTTTGTCGTCTGGCATCAAGTGGCGCGCGATACGCGTGGCTGCCTCGCTATTTAACCAAGGTTGATGCTGAGGCTGAGGCAGACAAAAAACCTCTGAAAAAACTCTTCCTTTGCTGAGAGAGAAACTCTGTAATACTCTGTAACCAACCCGTCTCTGAAACACTCAGCAACATAGCCTCTTCTTCCCGTCCAGCTACCCAGAACATGGCCTCCTCTTCCCGTGGTCTGCTCACGCTCTTTCCAGAACTGAACGAGTCCACAAGAGAAATAACTGGTGCGGTGGCCAGTGAACCTCAACCAAACACCTCTGGTTTTGCTCCGTTGAACTTTCCGATGCGGTCGGTGGAGCAAAAAATGGCGGTGCAAACTGATATTGAGGCCAATCAGTATACTCTGAAGTCATGTGTGGAAACCATGACTGCGGTCACAAACTTGTCGCACCGGCTGCAGAGCAGGACAAATGAGGTGCAACAGTTAAACTCCCAGCTGGCTCTGCTCCAACGCATGTATAAGGATGCGCGAGCAGAGATAAGTGTGCTAAAGACAGAAAATAAGGAGCTGAAGCGGAAGGCCACCTTTATGTTCCGATTTGGAGGTCCGCCATATGCTGCAGTGGAGGAGCAGGGTGGAGTGATCGTGCCCAGTGGAGTGGGAAACACGGAGGCAACACCGTCAAGGACCGCCCAGGACGGAGGCAAGAAGAAAAGACCGGCGGAATAGGCAAAGAAGTAAGGTCGGTGGGTGGCCGTCTGCAGAAAAGAAAACAAACCTTTTGGTGTTGTGTTTTGGTTTGTTGTTGTTGTTGTTGTTGTTGTTTTTTTTTTTTTTTTTTTTTTTTTTTGTTTTGTGTGTGTGTGTGTGTAAAATTGTGATCGGGGTTAATCCCTGAGATGAATAAATTATGGTTTGGTGTGCAAAGCTATATGGTATGAATGGAATTTGAAAAAGATAAAAAATAATGTGAAAGAAAAATAAAGAAAGAAATAATAAAAATATATTTGAAATCAAAATGAAAGATGGGGAAATAAGGAAAGTGGTTTGGAGAAAATAAATAAAAATAATGGATTTTGAAATCAAACGGAGAGAGAGGGGACAAGCCCATGTGAGGGAAAGAGGGGTTTAAAGAAAGTGAGGGAGTGGGTTGATTAAAAAAAAGGATTGTGGGTTTGAAAGTGGAAAGATGAGAGAGAGAGAGAGAGAGTGAATTTGTTTGCTTTAACAAGATGACAAACTTGGGCACAAGTCTTCCACTGTGAGAATAAACCCATAAGTTCTCTTAAACATCTCCCGAAGACCACCATATTGTTTAACAGAAATGTCACATAGAACTAACACGTAGAATGCCCACATGGATGCCCACAAGAAGAAACACACAACTGGTTTCCAAGAGAAACAAATTAGTTGCACTGGTTGATTTTTCAGTTCCTTCTGTTGACCTGTCAGTTCACAGGAATTCCTTTGCAGTAACAATTTCCTTGGGGGAGCATCTGGACCATAACCTAATAAAAGAATCACCGGTACAATCAGAATAGTAGGATAAAGGGACAAATGTGTTGCTATGACCCATCCAAAAGCTGCCAATGGAATTTGTCGTGTACAAGCTCCATAAAGTGACAGTATGATGACCAAATTTTCAATTGGAGAAGTAGACAAACCCACACAACTGACTATGGTAAAAGGATTCCATAAGTACACCAGAGCAGCCATATCCCCAGATGAAAGAATCTCTGAATTTTCCAACAGTCCAACAAGGCCTAGTGATTTCAATCTTTGAGAATATGCTTTTTGAAGATTCAGGCCAGTTGAACGAATAAGCATTGCAGTGACAAAATCTGCATAGGGAGACATCGAGGACTGTTTCAACCAGTAACCTTCAGCCAGGCGGCGGAGGGAGGTGAGAGGAGTGGAGACTTTGGGACGAGAGGACATGTCTTGTGTTCTTACATCTGAACACATACACGGCACCGAGACAGTTAGAACAGGTCGGCGGCAGCACATGTAGCTCGCATGAGCAGTGAATGAGAAGGATGATGGACGGACCAACGACGTATTGGGTAGGCGTCGTGGTCAGCAGTCACGGCTGACAGACGCAGCAATATTGCAGGTGCTGGACACGAAGCATGCAAACCATGCGAGTTGGGATGGTCGGCGACGGTGCCCGGAGTTGCAGCAAGGCAATCTGTATCTGCAGTAGGCCGAAATGAAACACTGGTTGCGAGAAGAGTTGGCGTCAATTCGAGCTAGCAGTGGTTTGAGTTGCTGCAGTGGTTGGAGGTTTTGGTAGGTTTTAATTGGTTGAGGTCTGGCGGGCGGTTAAGGCAAAGTTGCCGCCCGCCAGAAGGCGAAGAGCACCAAGAGCTTAACCTTGCTCTGATACCATGTAGAAATTTAATGTATAAAGAGAAATGATTGTATTATTGATTGATTGTATTGATTTCTATTACAATGATTCATGATTCCTATATATAGAAGAGGGTGAGTGTGTAGTAGGTAAGGAGTAGGTGAAGTGGAGGTGGTAGTGGTGTAGTGGGTTAGGTTTAGTGGAGTAGGTGAGGTGGTAGTGGTGTAGTGGGTTAGGTTTAGTGGAGTAGGTTTAAGTGGGTGAAGTAGGTGGAGAGTAGGTGGATTTTAACAAATACAACATGCAAGGACCCCCCTTGAAATCAAACCTTCCAAAACATAACCAAACTTAATAATTTGATGGAAAACAAGTTGAATGACCACAATGTGAGTGAAATTAACACATGCATGGAAGAAATCTTAGAATTCAAACTCAAAGCATGGAAATTTATGTATGCATGCGTGGATGGACTCCCAAAACCACACCTTGAGCTAAATCTAGACTTTAAACTCTAATCTTCCATGAACCATGCAAGAATGAAACTTAAATTCACAATTGAAAGGGAAATCTTCTACCTTAAACCTTGAATTCCAAGCCTAGAAGCTCAAATATGCAAGCTACTCTTCAATTCTCCCAATTCCAAGCAAAATCTCTAGATAAAATCAATCTCCTACCTCTCCCTCTCTCTCTAGTCGGTTTTGATAAGGAAATTAGCTAAGGAAATATGTTTCAAAGTGTAATAAGGTTGGTCTCCAAATCAAGCCACTAAGTGGCATAAGTGTAATAATTCAAACTAGTGTAATTTAATGTTATTTAATCCAATTTAATCATACCAAATCAATTTTTAATTAAACCTACCATAAAACTCTATAAATCCTAATTAGCACATAACACAAGTCAATTTTTGATTCGAACGTCGATAAGGCATTCAATTCGCAGTTTAAAGTAAAAAACATGAACAGATCATTTTATGGCAAACAGATAGAAACACGTAAATGATGCAACACACATGCAAATAAATCCCAAATCCATCCTAATCTTCTATAAGGCATAATCAAGTGCGAATTAACATTAATTAGAGGTCGGGGTCATTACAGTCTTCCCCCCTTAAAAGAGTTTGGTCCTCCAAACTCGAATTACCTTCATTCTGAATCAACATTGGGTCCAATGGGAACAAATTTGGATATCTTTTCAACATGTCTTCCTCGATTTCCCAAGTTGCATAGGTTTCTCCGTGGTTTTTCCAGTCAACTTTTACTAGTGGTATTTCTTTATTTCTCAGTCTTTTGACCCTCCGATTCACAATCTGGATAGGTCTTTCCTCGTAGGTGTAATCATTTTTCAAAAGCACATATGTTGGCTCAATGACGTGGAGTGGATCTCTCAAATATTCTCGAAGCATCGATACATGAAATACATTGTGCATATGCTCCATTACCGGTGGTAAAGCTACCCGGTATGATACTGGATTGATCTTTTCGAGGACTTCATAAGGTCCACCATATCTTGGCGCCAACTTGCCCTTAACACAAAACCAAGTTTAAACCTTCATCGGGGTCACCTTTATGAACACATGGTCCCCAACTTCATATTCCCTATCTCGTCTTCGAACATCAGCATAGCTCTTCTATCGACTCTATGCAGTTTTCAGACGTTGCTGGATCTATTTCACTTTCTCAGTTGTTTCTTGCACAAGTTCTGGTCCTAACAAAGGTTTATCACCTACTTCAGCCCAACATTTCGGAGAACGACATTTTCTCCCATACAAAGCTTCGTAAGGTGCCATTTCAATGCTTGAATGGTAACTGTTGTTGTACACAAATTCAGCTAATGGCAAGTAGGTCTCCCAATTCCCTTGGAAGTCTAACACACACATTCTGAGCATATCCTCCAGAGTTTGGTTCGTTCGTTCAGTTTGGCCATCTGTCTGTGGGTGATAGGTACTACTCAGCCTCAGTTCAGTCCCCAAATCCTGTTTCAAACTCTGCCAAAATCTCGATACAAACTTTGAATCCCTATCAGACACAATAGATACTGGCACTCCATGCAGTCTCACAATTTCAGTCATATAGATATTGGCCAATTTATCAGCGTTATAAATAGTTTTGACAGGCAGAAAATGGGCAGACTTAGTTAAACGGTCAACTATAACCCAGATAGAGTCCATACCTCGAGGAGAACGAGGCAATCCCATGATAAAGTCCACGGTAATGTGCTCTCATTTCCATTCCGGTATTGGGAGCTGTTGTAGCAGACCAGCGGGCCGTTGATGTTCAGCTTTAACCTGTTGGCAATGTAGGCATCTAACCACAAAGTCTGCAATACTCTTTTTCATTCCAGGCCACCAAAAATTCTGTTTCAAATTATGATACATCTTCGTGTTCCCCGGATGCATAGCAAATTTACTACTGTGAGCTTCGATCATAACACATTTTCTCAAATCATAACAATCGGGCACACAAAGACGGTTCTGAAATTTTAGCACATCATTCTCAAACACAAATCCTGGCCTCGACTTTGAATCAAATTCCTCCGTGATCTTTTTCAAGTATTCATCCTCGCACTGTTTCTGTTTGATCTCGTCAAGAATTGTAGGTTGAGCGGCAATAGCAATAAATAGCCCATCTTGTTCTAGGTCAATCAACAATTATTTTCGATTGGATAACAAACATGACAAATTCGCACTGGATTTTCGGCTCAAGGCATCTGCTACGGTATTAGCCTTTCCTGGATGATACAAGATCTGCAAATCATAATCCTTGATTAACTCTAACCATCGTCTTTGCTTCATATTCAATTCCTTTTGAGTAAAGAAATATTTCAGGCTTTTATGATCGGTATACGCCTCACAAGTTACCCCATACAAGTAGTGACGCCATATTTTCAAAGCAAACACCACAACCGCTAATTCGAGATCATGTGTTGGGTAATTCTTTTCATGAGGTCGAAGTTGTCTAGAAGCATAGGCAATCACCCTTCCGTTTTGCATTAGTACACACCCCAAGCCTTTATAGGAAGCATCACTGTACACTTGAAACCCATCAGTACCATTAGGCAAGGTTAAGATTGGTGCAGTCACTAATCTGGTTTTCAGTTCTTGAAAAGCTGCCTCTCTTTGTTCATTCCAGTCAAATAGCACATTTTTCTGAGTTAATTGAGTCAATGGTAGGGCAAGCTTGGAAAAGTCTTTCACAAACCTCCTGTAGTAACCTGCAAGTCCCAGAAAACTTCGGACTTCTGTCACATTTGTCGGTCTAGGCCAGTCCACGACAGTTTCACTTTTCTGAGGGTTAACGGAAACTCCATCCTTGTTAATTACATGTCCCAGGAATGCCACACTGTCAAGCCAGAATTCATACTTGGACAATTTAGCATACAATTTCTTTTCTCTCAAAATCTGCAAGGTGATTCTCAGATGGTTCACATGTTTTTCCTTGTCTTTAGAATAAATTAAAATGTCATCAATAAATACAACAATGAAGTCATCTAGATATGATTTAAACACCCTATTCATAAGGTCCATGAAAGCTGCAGGTGCATTGGTCATCCCAAACGGCATTACCAAAAATTCATAATGTCCATATCTAGTTTGGAATGCAGTTTTCTCCATGTCCTCAGCTCTAACCTTTAACTGATGATATCTGGACCTGAGGTCAATTTTAGAAAACACTTGGGCACTTTGAAGTTGATCAAACAAGTCATCTATTCGGGGCAGAGGGTATTTATTCTTGATAGTCACTTTGTTCAATTCTCGGTAGTCTATGCACAATCTCAAAGGCCCATCATTCTTTTTGACAAACAAAACTGGAGCACCCCAAGGTGAAGTACTCGGACGGATAAATTTCTTATCTAACAGTTCCTGAAGTTGAGTTTTCAATTCTTTCAGTTCAGAGGTAGACATTCTATAGGGAGTCTTAGAAATAGGTTGTGTCCTCGAAAACACTTCAACAATGAATTCAATCTCTCTATCAACTAAGTCCCTAGGTAAGTCAGTCGGAAACACATCAAGAAAGTCACAAACAACAGGGATTGTTTCTACAGTAGTACTGTCAGATGGTGCAGTCAGTATACAACACAGGTAACCCCTACATCCCTTCATAAGGAGTTTTACAGTTTTTATAGCCGAAATCAAATACGGGGGAGGAACTACCCCATTCCCAATAAAAATAAATTCAGGCATTCCCGGTGGTCTAAACAAAACAATTTTATTTGCACAGTCAATGGTAGCACAGTATTTAGTCAACCAGTCCATCCCCAAAATACAATCAAAATGACTAATGTCCAAGGGTAATAAATCCACATATAACACCATATCACCAATCATAATATCACACGCCAGATAAACATGAGTACACATCATAGAATCCCCAGACGGTGTGGATACAGATAGACACATATGTCATTTGTTCTAGTGGTCTAGTCAATTTTTGAGAGAAATCATGCGATACAAAGGAATGTGTAGAACCAGAATCTATCAGTACACATGCATTTTGAGAACATACAGAGAGTGTACCAGACACCACAGTATAGGTGTTGGGTACGTCACCAGGCACTAAGGCGAACACTCTCCCTTGCCTTAATGTTTCATTGTTTGCATTCCCTCTAACATCTGCCCTTACATTTGGTCTTGCTGTGGAAACAGACCCGGTGGAACTTGTCATAGGACGGTTAACCTCATTGGATCTCATCGGCCAATCCCTCACCATGTGGCCAGCCTTGCCACAGCGAAAACACGCACCTGATGCTCGATAACAGGCACCCCTATGCTTCTTTCCGCAGTCGGGGCAGTTTGGAGTAGATCCGCTACTTTGGCTAGAGCTGCTGGAGGATCCTGTATATTGCCTTTTCGAAACGACCAGCCTTTCTTGAAACTGAATCCAGTCCTCTTTCCTCTCCATTCTGTTGTTGGTGTTGTAGTTTGTTTCTTAGCTGCTATTATGGCTTCTGTCATCAATGCCCTGTCAAGTACCTCCACATACGTAGGTAATTTTAGGACACCCACTCGGTCAAATATTTCCAGGTTCAGCCCTCCCTCAAACTTTCGTGCTTTCTTGTAATCAGTATCCACCATATGTGGAGCAAACCGTGCCAGTTTGGTGAATTTAGCTTCATACTCTGCTACAACCGTTCTTCCTTGTTTAAGTTCTTGGAATTCCAACACTTTCGATCCCTGAAACATTGGGAAAAGTACTTGTCGTAGAAGATAGCATTAAACTGTGCCCATGTCATATTTCCATTGCCATTTCGGATCAGTAACCACCACCTGCGAGCTTCATCTTTCAGAGTGTAGGTGGCTAGGAGGACTTTCTGAGTTTCAGAACAAGGAAACACTTCATACAATTTTTCCATCTCAAGCAACCACGTCTCAGCTTTCAAAGGTTCAATTCCACCATAGAATGTTGGCGGTTTCACTTTCATAAATTTCTATGTCAGATTGATGATGTCAGTATTATCTGCCTCGGCTTGTGCCGGTGGAGGCGGAGGGGGCAAAGGTTGTTGTCTCTGTTGTTGTGTCCAGGCTTCAGTCAACGCAGCTAACATCTGTTCCATTTGGCCCATACAGACCTCTGAAAATTCACTTTCACCACTTCCCCTTGCATTCTCCATCTTACTACACAAACATCAAATGATAATAAACACAGGCATAATCTTATTCGTTTCCTTCAATTCATTTGATTCAAATGTACATTCAGTTTTCATATTCAGTTGCATTACCACACACTCACACATGCAGATGGAATGTCCCTAACTCTTACTAGGACATCCTAAGCTCATACGGACCTGTGTGTGCGGTAGAACACATGCTTTGATACCACTCTGTCACGACCCAAACCCGCCCCTATAGGTTTGGCACCGTAACCGGCCAGTAATCCGCGGATTACCAAAGGCTTCTGAATAGATTAGCAAATAATAAGGGGCTGCGGAAGCAATAATACAAAATAAACAAGGTCCAATGAGCTGTGATAACGTACATGGGACAGAACATTTCAAAACTTATATATATACATAAGCATGCCAGTCAAGGAGACTAATATTTACAAAGTATTACATCCCAAGATCTGTCCTTACAAAACACATACAGAGACTAGCATGAAAACAAAAACAGCCATAACATTAGACTTCGACCGGAACTTCCTCGGGAGGCACAACAGTTGGCTGACAAAACAGACAGAAGGCCGTCAACTCTGGCCCTGGTTGTGTGCCGACTCACCTACATATATAATATAAACTATGAGCGAAAGCCTAGTGAATAATATCAGAGTAAAGGGGTTATATGAATGACGTCCAGCACAAGTTAGAATCCAGCATTTAAAATAGAGCATAATCAAACTTCAAACAGAAACAGATTCATATACATTTTCATATTTAGATTTTGCATAAGATCATACGTGGTACACCCATTAGCTATCAGATCAATTTGGTCCAGAGACCCACATGCATAGTTGGTACCAACGACCACAAAGGTCCATATCTTGTGCGCAAGTAGCCATGGTATTATTACCCCCAGGCAAGGGCCACGTGCAGATTAGACGCGGTATTGTTACCCCCAAGCAAGGGCCACATGCAGATTGGCCACTGTATTGTTACCCCCAGACGAGGGCCATGTGAACTAAGGGTGCCACAATTACTTTTCAGAAAATTGGACATTCATTCATAATTCGTAAGATAGCATTTCAGAAAATAGATCATACAATACCAGTAAGAAAATACTTAAGTTGAACATAATTTTATAGAGTTATTACTCACAGTGGGCTTGGAGACAGACAGACAGAGCAGATCGATCAGACAGGACGTGGCACGTGACCTACACGACACATAACAGATACACACTTAAAACAC
This sequence comes from Camellia sinensis, assembly GCF_055761805.1. Lineage (NCBI taxonomy): Eukaryota > Viridiplantae > Streptophyta > Magnoliopsida > Ericales > Theaceae > Camellia > Camellia sinensis. Next base: position 157,328,594 of record NC_138972.1, read on the forward strand.
ACGTTCTAATCGTACAAAACTTATTTCGTTGGCTCTTAGTGTGTTTCTAATCTCTTATCCTCATTATGGGGTCTCCAACATGGCCTAGGAATGCCTAGGATGGAATGAGGATACAAAAATGCATTGGAAAATATTTCTCAAAATTTGCTGAAAATAGGGTCCACGCTCGATCGTGGATTTACTCGCTCGAGCGGACATGCAGATAAGGAAGCTCCGCTCGAGCGTGGACTTCCTCGCTCGAGCGGACTGTAAACCATGACAAAAATGGTGGATGTGCGATTTTCACGCTTGACGGACGCTCGACCTCCGCTCAAGCGTGAGACTCAGACCCTCGCTCGAGCATAGATTCCCTCACTCGAGCGGACTGCAAAACACAAGAACTTCTGGGTATATGCATTTTACGTTCAAGCGTGGCTTTCGCCGCTCGAGCGGAAGTGCATGTACTCAGGCTTCACGCTCGAGCGTGAAAGTCCTCGCTCGAGCGTGGGTCAAATTTCTGAAAAATCCAGATTGACCTCCAAGCATGAAACTCGACCTCCAACCACCCAAAACTCATTTTTCTGGGCCAAATCTTTGGAAAACACTTAGTAACCCATAAAACAACATGTTTAAAGCTTCAATTCAAGAAATCATGGCCCAAGAGCAACCCAATTGTGCAAAATCAACACGAACTCCATGAATATGCTATGAATACAACATGCAAGGACCCCCCTTGAAATCAAACCTTCCAAAACATAACTAAACTTAATAATTTGATGGAAAACAAGTTGAATGACCACAATGCGAGTGAAATTAACACATGCATGGAAGAAATCTTAGAATTCAAACTCAAAGCATGGAAATTTATGTATGCATGCGTGGATGGACTCCCAAAACCACACCTTGAGCTAAATCTAGACTTTAAACTCTAATCTTCCATGAACCATGCAAGAATGAAACTTAAATTCACAATTGAAAGGGAAATCTCCTACCTTAAACCTTGAATTTCAAGTCTAAAAGCTCAAATATGCAAGCTAATCTTCAATTCTCCCAATTCCAAGCAAAATCTCTAGATAAGATCAATCTCCTACCTCTCCTTCTCTCTCTCTAGTCGGTTTTGACAAGGAAATTAGCTGAGGAAATATGTTTCAAAGTGTAATAAGGTTGGTCTCCAAATCAAGCCACTAAGTGGCACAAGTGTAATAATTCAAACTAGTGTAATTTAATGTTATTTAATCCAATTTAATCATACCAAATCAATTTTTAATTAAACCTACCATAAAACTCTATAAATCCTAATTAGCACATAACACAAGTCAATTTCTGGTTCGAACGCCGATAAAGCCTTCAATTCGCAGTTTAAAGTCAAAGACATGAACAGATCATTTTATGGCAAACAGATAGAAACACGTAAATGATGCAATACACATGCAAATAAATCCCAAATCCATCCTAATATTCTACAAGGCATAACTAAGTGCGAAATAACATTAATTAGAGGTCAGGGTCATTACAGATGGTATCTTCTTCATCAACAAGGCGTGGCTCGGTTACGGAAGTCCGAGTACGCTTGTTTGAACGAGATGATGAGGGTTGATGGGATGGAAGGGCCATATAGCGATCCCGGGTTTACCCTTGTTGTACAGTGATCCGGACATGTGTCCGTGGATGTTGGTAGTTGGTTATCATCGTGTTTACATTCCTTTTTCTTCATATTTGAGTTATGGGATGTGTTGGGTGGGTTTGTTTCAGGTTGGTTGAGTTTAGAAACCAAAACTAGTTGCCCAGATTTTTGGCCTGTCCGCTCGAGCGGAGGTGTTGGCGCTCGAGCGGGGAATACACCCATCCAGTATTTGTTGTGCAGTGTTGTACGCTCGAGCGTAGGGTTGGGAGCTCGAGCGGAGGTCTGGTTCTGCAAAAGTGCTGAGCGAGTGCATTCTGCGCTCGAGCGGGAGGTTGGCCGCTCGAGCGTAAGTCTGTGAGTGGCCGCTCGAGCGGGGTGTTTTACGCTCGAGCGGAAGACTGGGTTTAAGTCCCGAAATTGTGACTTTTCAAATCACTTTTTCACTTTCTCTTCTCTCTCTTACTTTTCCAAAAACACCATTGTTGAGTCTTTCTCTCTAGATACTACCTTCTCTCTAGGTTTTGATCTAGTAGGAGTGATTTACTCACCTTTGGCCTTTACAAAAAAGTTGTTGATCGTCGAGGGCTTCATTTTAATCTGAAAATCACGGGTTTTGGAGCACGTTGGGTTTTGTCGTCTTCTCCTTTGGGACTCCGAATTTGAGGTAGGGATAACCTACTCCTCTCTATGGGTTTTGTCTTTAAATTTTGGTATTTTGAGATGTTGGGCTTGGTTTGGTAATTTGTGAAAGTTTGGGGCTTTTGTGCAATTATACAAAAGTTGGGGTTTTATTTATAATAAACCTAGATGCATGTTTAGCATGAAAAAAAATGGAATGATTGCTGAATCAGTGAAGAAAATGGGACCTAAGGGTTGAAATAGTAATTATGGAAAATGGCCTAATTACATTGTTTAATTAATTGGGATAATTAATTGGTGAGAAATGAGGAAATGAAATGTTGATTGAATATCCATTTGCGCATTTATTTTCTGTTTTAGAAATAACTGCTTGGGGCTATCGGTGGAGGATAGTCGTGATTGATGTAGACAATGTATGTTGATTAGGCAAACTGAAACTAATCAATGGAATGTGTTATGGAACTTGACAGTTGCTAGAATACATTAATTGTTTGTATTGTGTGATTGTATATAGAACCAATGTGTTTATATACGTTATGTGTAGAGGAGGAGATAGGGGATGTACTCCGCGGTTTAGGGGAAGATAGGGGATGGACCTCTAAACCGGATAGGTATTTGGAGGAGATAGGGGATGTACTCCGTAGACAGAGCTCATATGCTTGTCTAGAGAAGTGAAGATAGAGCTCATATGCTTATCTTTGTGAAGTGAAATGTGGATACAGCTTGTATGCTTATCTGTGGATATTGTTGATATACATATCTGTTGTAGAGTGTGGATACAGCTTGTATGCTTATCTGTGGATATTGTTGATATACATATCTGTTGAGAATGTGGATATAGCTTTTATGCTTATCTGAATGTGAGATATAGTTTTTATACATATCTGTGGAAATGATGATAGAGCTAGTATGCTTATCTGTTGTTAAAAGGAAAATGAAAAGTAATTGGGACTTGTAAGTCGTTGACATAAATATGTTATTTATGTGACTGTATCAGTGTTGACCAACTATCAATTGCTAATGTTTTAGTCATTGTCCATGGTTGGTTTAGTGTATTTCTACTGGGCTGTGGCTCACCCTATATGGGAATATCATTTTCAGGTGCAGGAAGCATGCCACCTCCAAGGACATAGCTGGGAGGCTTGTGGCGGGCATAGTTTTGTCGTTTTACTTTGATTTATTACATGTAATTTCAAGCCAAGGGCTTAATGTGTAAACGAGTTAGAACCCTTTGTTGTAACCAAGTGTTAACTTGGAAAGCTGTAAGCCCGTAGGGCATTTTGTTATGAGATTAACATGTAATACTTATGTAACGGAATTCTAATGAATGAAAGGAATGTGGTTAGTTTAAATGTAAATGCATGTCTTATCTGGTGGGTTTATTGTTATTATTTTGAGGGCGTTACAACTTGGTATCAGAGCGTACCGGGTTCGAATACTTTGGGTACGTGGGAAGTGATTAGGATCACAATGGGTTTGTCTCGCTTGATAGAGACTTAGATGTAGTATCATATGCTATGTGCTCAATTGATAACATGCTTCTGTGACTATGTGGGTATGGGATTTAATTTCTAGGATGTTGATTGGATCCTTGAGTTTCTGGGAGTCTTGTTGGAAAAGCACTTGATCAATGCTGTTTCTAACCGGAACTCTAGTAACGTCTCGGGACTATCATTATCCGGAAATGAAGTTCGTAAGTGCTTATGTGTTTATGTGCTTATGTGGAGTGAATTACAGTTGTCCATGCATTAGGACGTGAGTGTTTAGTTTCGGCACACTTAGGAATGTGCTAACGTTCTGTGTTGCCTTTATTAGGATGTCAGGACGAGGAAGAGGTGCTAGGCGTGGTAGACCTGCGAGGCAGGAAGTACCGTTACAGGGTGAGATTCCGGCAGTGCAGGAGGGAGTTGGGCAGGCCAATGTGGCCGAGCCAGTAGGTCAGCAGGCTATGGGTGCCTTGGCCAGAGAGATAGCAGGAGCTTTGGGTATTCTTAGAGCTGGGAATCAGGCAGCTGAGACAGGGCCTTCCTTCTTGAAGAGGGAGTTCTTTCGGTGTAATCCGGACGAGTTTATCGGGGATCCTAAAGAGCCGCTTAAGGCAGATGAATGGCTCGAACAGACAACGAAGACGTTTGAGATGCTTGGCATCGAGGACGGAGCACTGAAAGTGACCTTGGCATCCTTCCAACTAAAGGGAGATGCGGGTCAATGGTGGAAGTACGAGAAAGCTCGTGTTGGTGGTACTTGGGAGGCGTTTGTAAATGCTTTTCAGGAGAGGTTTTTATCAGCAGCAGCTAGGGAGAAGCTGAGGGATCAGTTTAGCCGGCTTAATCAGCAGGGCTTGTCAGTGGCCGAGTTTGAGGCTACTTTTACCAGTTTGTCCAGGTTTGCACCTGAACTGGTAGCGTCTGAGGAACGCCGTTGCTATGAGTTTGAGCGGAAGTTGAGGCGGGGCCTCAAGTTGAGAATTGGTGGGTCTTATATTCGAGAGTATAGACACCTAGTGGATGCTGCAGCTCATATGGAGCTTATGATGCAGGAGGAGGATGAGGGTCAGAGAGGCTCCAAGAGGAGCCAGGATAGTCAGAGTGATGGTAGGAGGCAGAGGGGTTATAACCCTCAGCAGTCTCAGGGTGCAGTCTCTAGATCGACCTTTCCAGTGCCGAGTGTAGGCTCCGGGAGAGGCAGTCAGGGGGAATTCACTTGTTACAAGTGTGGCCAGCTGGGTCACAAGGTATCTGTTTGCCCGCAGAAGGGTGGGGGTCAGAAAGCTGCTTCTTCTTCAGCTAGACCGCAGAGTCAGAGTTTGGGCAGGGGGCAGCTCTTGACTTGTTATCAGTGTGGACAACCTGGGCACATGAAGAGGTTTTGCCCACAGTTGAGTGCCACTTCGGGAGCGTCTGGTTCTAGGCAGACGCAGGGTTTTCAGCCAGCTCAGTCTGTGCAGGCCTCGAGGGCTAATCCGGGAGCTTCGTCATCCCAGTCTGTGCAGCAGTCTTTTGCTCCGAGAGGTGAGCAGGTAGACCAGGGGCCTACGGGGCGCGTGTATGCTGTTACCGCGCAGGATTTAGTACCGGCACCATCAGTAGTGAGAGGTACTTTTCTGTTTTGCAACTCAGTTGCTAGTGTGTTGATAGACACGGGTGCATCTCATTCTTTTGTATCTGCTGCATTTGCATCTGTTTTGGAATTGGAGTTAGCACAGTTAGCATCTCCTATTTGTGTGGTATCGCCTTTGGGTGGTGAGTTGATCCTGAAACAGGGTGTTAGAGGATGTGATATAGAGGTCGCCGATTATAGGCTTCCTTTTCCGTTTGTTGTCATGCCCATGAAGGGTTTTGATGTTATTTTGGGTATGGACTGGTTATCGTCATACCGGGCTGTTATTGATTGCTACCGCCAGAGGGTTACATTGTGTACCTTGAGCGGGGAGTGGTTCCATTTCTTGGGAGACCGGGTTGGTAGTGTTTTACCACCGGGGTATGATTCGCGAGGGCGAAGTGAGCTTAGTAGTCTACTTGCCAGCTTTGAGAGTGGTAAGTGTGTTGAGACACAGATTGTGTTGCCGAGGGTGGTTTGTGAGTATTCGGACGTCTTTCCCGAAGATCTTGTTAGTTTGCCACCTCACCGAGAGATAGAGTTCTCTATTGATTTAGTGCCCGGCACGGCGCCGATTTCTATGGCACCTTACCGTTTTGCTCCAGCAGAGTTGGTTGAGTTGAAAGTTCAGCTCCAGGAATTGCTCGATAAGGGCTTTGTTCGCCCTAGTGTTTCACCGTGGGGAGCACCGGCCCTCTTTGTTAAAAAGAAAGATGGTGCCTTGAGATTGTGTATAGACTACCGGAAGTTGAATCGGGCTACGGTTAAGAATAAGTATCCTATGCCCCGTATAGATGATTTGTTTGACCAGTTGAAGGGTTCCCGTTGTTTCTCTAAGGTAGACTTGAGATCGGGTTACCATCAGTTGAGGGTCAGGGAGGAAGATATTCCGAAGACGGCATTCCGTACGCGGTATGGCCATTATGAGTTTCTGGTGATGCCATTTGGGCTTACCAATGCACCGGCAGTCTTTATGGACTTGATGAACCGGATTTTCCGGGAGTTCTTAGACCGCTTTGTGGTTGTTTTTGTGGACGATATCCTTATCTATTCGTCATCTAAGGAGGAGCACGAGGAACACTTGAGAGTGGTGCTTGAGTTACTTAGAGCCCATAGGCTGTATGCCAAGTTTGGGAAGTGTGAGTTCTGGCTGAGGGAAGTCAAATTCTTAGGCCACGTGGTATCCGGGGAAGGGGTGTCTGTTGATACATCCAAGGTTGAGGCAGTGCAAGATTGGGCACAGCCTAAGAGTGTGTTTGAGATCCGCAGTTTTCTGGGATTAGCTGGGTATTACCGTCGGTTTGTGAAAGATTTCTCCAGGTTAGCGTCACCGTTGACTAGACTGACTCGAAAGGGAGTCAAGTTTGTGTGGAGTGAGACTTGTGAAAAGTCGTTCCAAGAGTTGAAAATTAGATTGACCACCGCTCCGGTGTTGATTATTCCGGAGAGAGGGTTGGGTTATGCGGTTTATTGTGATGCTTCACGAGAGGGTTTGGGTTGTGTGTTGATGCAAGAGGGAAAAGTGGTAGCTTATGGCTCACGTCAGTTGAAAATACACGAGAAGAATTACCCCACACATGACCTAGAGTTAGCAGCTGTGATCTTTGCCTTGAAAATCTGGAGGCACTACCTTTATGGTGAGAGGTTCGAGGTATTCTCGGATCATAAGAGTTTGAAGTATCTGTTTACACAGAGAGACTTGAATCTGAGGCAGAGGAGGTGGATGGAGTTCATCGAGGATTATGATTTTGAGTTGCATTATCATCCGGGAAAGGCCAATGTTGTGGCCGATGCCCTTAGTAGGAAGACCATTAGTGATGTAGCTTGTATAGCCATCCGGGAATGGGTGATGTTGGGAGCACTTGGCGAGTTTGATTTGCTACTGGGCGAATCTGTCGAGGCTGCGGCCTTGTTTTCTGTTGTTGCGCAGCCTACACTTATGATTAGAGTGTTAGAGGCACAGAGAGGTGACCTTGAGGTAGAATCCCTCCGAGAGAAGATCTCCAGTGGGAAAGTTGAGAAGGGTTTGACGGTGTATCCCGACTTGAGTGTGAGATACCGAGACCGTTTGTTTGTACCGGAGTCTTGCCGTGAGGAAGTACTCCGAGAGTTTCACCATTCGCGCCTTGCGGTGCATCCGGGAGGTACTAAGATGTATCAGGATTTGGGTCGCCAGTTTTGGTGGCGGGGTATGAAAAGAGATGTGGCTGTTTTCGTATCGAAGTGCCTTACTTGCCAGCAAGTGAAGGCCGAGCATCAGAGGCCAGCGGGTTTGTTGCAACCCTTGCCTATTGCCGAGTGGAAGTGGGAGCATGTCACTATGGACTTCGTTGTAGGTCTTCCGAGGACTCAGCGGGGTAGTGATGCTATTTGGGTGGTTGTAGACCGGTTGACTAAGTCGGCGCACTTTATTCCTATGCGCGTGAGAGATTCGGTAGACCATCTTGCCGATTTGTATATTCGGGACGTAGTGAGATTGCACGGGGTCCCAGTGACGATCGTCTCAGATAGAGATCCTCGTTTTACTGCTAGATTGTGGCAGAGTTTGCAGAGTGCCTTGGGCACTAAGTTGACCTTTAGTACGGCTTATCATCCTCAGACTGACGGGCAGTCCGAGCGTACTATTCAGATCCTCGAGGATATGCTTCGGGGTTGTGTCCTGGACTTCAGTGGGACGTGGGAGAGGCACTTGCCATTGGTAGAGTTTGCCTACAACAATAGTTTTCAGTCTAGCATCGGTATGGCACCGTTCGAGGCCTTGTATGGCCGACCGTGTAGGTCTCCAGTTTGTTGGGCCGAGGTGGGTGATGCACCTTTGTTGGGTCCGGAGTTAGTTAGGGAGACGACGGAGAAAGTTGAGCTTATCCGTAGGAGGCTTGTTACTGCCCAGAGTCGGCAGAAATCTTATGCTGACCGTAGGAGGAGGCCTTTGGCGTTTGAGGTAGGTGATCATGTCTTTCTGAAGATATCACCTAGGCGAGGTTTGATGAGATTTGGGAATAGTGGGAAGTTATCCCCTCGATTTATTGGTCCTTTTGAAATCCTTGAGAGGATTGGTGAGGTTGCTTATCGGTTAGCCTTACCGCCGCAGTTGTCCGGAGTGCATGACGTGTTTCATGTGAGTATGCTTCGGAAGTATGAGCCAGATCCATCACATGTGTTGGATTGGACAGATTTAGAGGTAGATGAAGATGCCTCGTATGAGGAGAGACCGGTTCGGGTCTTGGATAGGCGGGATCAGATCCTGCGTGGCAAGACCATTCCTTTGGTGAAAGTCTTGTGGAAACATCACGGAGTGGAGGAAGCCACTTGGGAACGTGAGTTGGGAGTCCGAGAAAAATATCCGGACTTGTTTGTTAATATGTGATCTTGTAGTTAAATTTTGCATTTTGTTGAACTTAAGAGCTTTTATATATGTCTTAAGTTGTGAAACATTGAAAATGTTTGGGTTATTGGAAGTATGTTTTGGGAACTTGCCTTATATGGAAGTTGATTGTAACATGGTATATGTTGAATATATTGTTGAAATTGGAAAGATAGTGCATAATGTTGATGCATGTTGAAAGTACATATGTTGTTTACATATTGTGAAAAGCCTCTTGTTAAAGGGAGGGGGTGACCGGTAATGGGTCGAATTGTTAAATGTTAAAATATAACATTGTTTTAAAAAAAAAAAAAACTTGTTTTTGAGAAACTTATGCTTAATTTCGGGGACGAAATTCTTTAAGGGGGGGAGGTTATAGCGATCCCGGGTTTACCCTTGTTGTACAGTGATCCGGACATGTGTCCGTGGATGTTGGTAGTTGGTTATCATCGTGTTTACATTCCTTTTTCTTCATATTTGAGTTATGGGATGTGTTGGGTGGGTTTGTTTCAGGTTGGTTGAGTTTAGAAACCAAAACTAGTTGCCCAGATTTTTGGCCTGTCCGCTCGAGCGGAGGTGTTGGCGCTCGAGCGGGGAATACACCCATCCAGTATTTGTTGTGCAGTGTTGTACGCTCGAGCGTAGGGTTGGGAGCTCGAGCGGAGGTCTGGTTCTGCAAAAGTGCTGAGCGAGTGCATTCTGCGCTCGAGCGGGAGGTTGGCCGCTCGAGCGTAAGTCTGTGAGTGGCCGCTCGAGCGGGGTGTTTTACGCTCGAGCGGAAGACTGGGTTTAAGTCCCGAAATTGTGACTTTTCAAATCACTTTTTCACTTTTTCTTCTCTCTCTTACTTTTCCAAAAACACCATTGTTGAGTCTTTCTCTCTAGATACTACCTTCTCTCTAGGTTTTGATCTAGTAGGAGTGATTTACTCACCTTTGGCCTTTACAAAAAAGTTGTTGATCGTCGAGGGCTTCATTTTAATCTGAAAATCACGGGTTTTGGAGCACGTTGGGTTTTGTCGTCTTCTCCTTTGGGACTCCGAATTTGAGGTAGGGATAACCTACTCCTCTCTATGGGTTTTGTCTTTAAATTTTGGTATTTTGAGATGTTGGGCTTGGTTTGGTAATTTGTGAAAGTTTGGGGCTTTTGTGCAATTATACAAAAGTTGGGGTTTTATTTATAATAAACCTAGATGCATGTTTAGCATGAAAAAAAATGGAATGATTGTTGAATCAGTGAAGAAAATGGGACCTAAGGGTTGAAATAGTAATTATGGAAAATGGCCTAATTACATTGTTTAATTAATTGGGATAATTAATTGGTGAGAAATGAGGAAATGAAATGTTGATTGAATATCCATTTGCGCATTTATTTTCTGTTTTAGAAATAACTGCTTGGGGCTATCGGTGGAGGATAGTCGTGATTGATGTAGACAATGTATGTTGATTAGGCAAACTGAAACTAATCAATGGAATGTGTTATGGAACTTGACAGTTGCTAGAATACATTAATTGTTTGTATTGTGTGATTGTATATAGAACCAATGTGTTTATATACGTTATGTGTAGAGGAGGAGATAGGGGATGTACTCCGCGGTTTAGGGGAAGATAGGGGATGGACCTCTAAACCGGATAGGTATTTGGAGGAGATAGGGGATGTACTCCGTAGACAGAGCTCATATGCTTGTCTAGAGAAGTGAAGATAGAGCTCATATGCTTATCTTTGTGAAGTGAAATGTGGATACAGCTTGTATGCTTATCTGTGGATATTGTTGATATACATATCTGTTGTAGAGTGTGGATACAGCTTGTATGCTTATCTGTGGATATTGTTGATATACATATCTGTTGAGAATGTGGATATAGCTTTTATGCTTATCTGAATGTGAGATATAGTTTTTATACATATCTGTGGAAATGATGATAGAGCTAGTATGCTTATCTGTTGTTAAAAGGAAAATGAAAAGTAATTGGGACTTGTAAGTCGTTGACATAAATATGTTATTTATGTGACTGTATCAGTGTTGACCAACTATCAATTGCTAATGTTTTAGTCATTGTCCATGGTTGGTTTAGTGTATTTCTACTGGGCTGTGGCTCACCCTATATGGGAATATCATTTTCAGGTGCAGGAAGCATGCCACCTCCAAGGACATAGCTGGGAGGCTTGTGGCGGGCATAGTTTTGTCGTTTTACTTTGATTTATTACATGTAATTTCAAGCCAAGGGCTTAATGTGTAAACGAGTTAGAACCCTTTGTTGTAACCAAGTGTTAACTTGGAAAGCTGTAAGCCCGTAGGGCATTTTGTTATGAGATTAACATGTAATACTTATGTAACGGAATTCTAATGAATGAAAGGAATGTGGTTAGTTTAAATGTAAATGCATGTCTTATCTGGTGGGTTTATTGTTATTATTTTGAGGGCGTTACAGGCCACCACGGTCTCCTGTGTCTGACCGGCTGGTGGTACCTCGAACTGGTTTGTTTCGGTCAGGAGGGCCCTTACAGCACGTTTCTTGGCCATCTCTTGCTCAGCGGTTAGAGGGATCAAATTGATTTGGGGCAAGGTTGGGTCCAGTTCAGGAGAGGCTTCCAACAAAAAGTCAGTTATCTTGGTCTTTTGTTTACCACTATACCGGTAGGTCGGCTCAAAATTCAATAGCTCGGTCCAGCTTTGGTTTGGATATCGCAGCGCGGCGCGAAGAACATTCAAGTTGGGGTAGCTGTATTAGGACTTGAGAATGTTCAAATCTGTATGAAGGAAGACAACAGTTAGTTCGGTTCAGGAATTGAAAACCGAAGTAAAGAAAAGCATGCAATGAAACCGAGGTAACCCTACCTGGTACACCCTTGTTCCAATTTATTCTGTGGCCAGGGATTTGGCCTTATTGGTCCTCAAAGTTTCTAGATACCCAGAAGAAATCATCATCATTCACGTCTTTATCCGGGTATTCTTTATTATTTTTTCACGCCGGCGCCTTATTCTTAAATAGTAAACCCAGCCATCTTCGGCCGATCCTATGGAGTATTAATGGAAGAGCTCGGCTAGACCGAGATTAAGGCCAACCCGGCGGTTTAGCTCGACAATACCGCTTATTATGCGATAAGAATTGGTGAAAAGTTGGGTAGGGCAGAGCTTGGTTTGTCTAAGGAATTCACAAAGAAGGGGTTGTACAGGAAATCGTAGACCGCACTCTACGATAGAAATAACGTTAAAAGGGACAAAGCCTTGTTTTTCCCATGGGACGGTGTCTAGTTTGGCTAGTGAAAGGTAGACATCATCCGAAATTTGGTAGTCCTTACGGAATTCGGCTATGGTCCCTGGTGAGTTTACTAAAAACCTATATTTACCCATTGATTATTAAATTATTAATAAATTAGCTGAGGGATTAGCTCGGTCAAGAAAAGGCGCCTAGTAGCTCGGTTAAGCAATCAGAGGAGTGCCTGGCCAACCTAAGTCTGCAAAGTAAAAAAGAAAGGTGTTAAGCACTGATCATAGGACCGTGCTACAAAAAACAAGGGCAAGATAAATAAAGTCCTAGCTCGGCTACACAAGATGCTATCAGTTTTTAGCTCAATTTGAGCAAGGGGCTTTTTAGCCCGATTGAGCCTTTGGGACAGCATTCTTAGTTCAGTTTGTACTAAAGAAGCTGGTTTAGCCCCAAGTTGTAGCTCGGTTGGAGGTTAAGGCTTTCTAAGTACGGTATTGCGCAAACCTAGTTCGGTTCGATTGCTCGGTTAGATGAAGCTAAAGGTACCTAACCTATGGAAACTACAAGTATAGTGTGGAGTTATAGCTCGGTTGTTAGGTGCAGCTAGGCATACAACCGAGGCAAACAAATTTTTAGTTCGGTTGAAATGTAATTTTGGATCAAAATCAGTGTTTCTCAGATTATTCGAGGTTCTACTACATGGATTTTTCCCAGAAAAATGGAAGCAAAGATGGAATATGTGTTTTGCAAAAAACATACAAATACGCATATTATGTGTTGCAAACAAGTGTGAAATCAACAAAAAGGAAATCAGTTTGAGCAAACATACCAGTTCAAGGCGAGGGTACTAAAGATGAAAGTAATGGTAACAGAAAACACGAACTCAGCAAAATGCAGGGTCAAGCAGGAATGGAGACTGAGAGAGAGAGAAGAAGGTGAATAGTACGAGTAAATGATTCAAAAAGTAGGGTTTTGGTGAAAAGCTCAAGTTTTGGGCGGGACTGTTCAAATATCGCGAGGTATGAGGGCGGCGTGATAGTTACACTGGGCCAATAAGGGTGTGCCACGTGTCCTTAGAATAAGAAGCGGTTCAGTTATAGAGACTGAAGAAACGTTTTGACCGGACAGATTTGTAGCACGATGTAAATTTAGCTCGGTTGGAAGGCTAAAGTTTTTTAGCTCGGTTGGAAGGCTAAAGTGTTTTTTAGCTCGACTGGTAACAGGTAATCCCTATCATGCTGCGCAGATGGAATTAAGGGACAATTGAGAGGGTAATTTATATATAAATTGGGCCAAGCTGGGTAATGGGTCATTCTGTGGGCCACAGTAAGAAGGGATGAGTAAAAGGGCCTTGTAATTAGTCCGGTCCAAAGGAGCCTTGCAGATAGCTCGGTCCGAAGGAGCTTGGTGGTTAGCTCGGTCACCACGGTCGGCGCGGTGACAGTTAGCCCGGTCGAACCATCTTGAGCCGAGGTATTTTTGGCTTCTATTTAGGACCTTGATGTTGAGCTTTCCTCAGAACCTTGCTATTGGTTAGCTCGGTCCAAACTCGATATGATTAGTGCGGTCTCAGACAACCCAGTTGGAATATGTCAAACCGGGATGCACGTAGTGAAAGAAAGAACCGAGCTAGTGGGAGCTCAGTCTAGTCTGCGGCTTTAGCATGGCCATGTTATCTCGGTCGTATTGACATCCAACCGTAGTAGAACCATCTCACATGGTTTAAGCAGTGAGGGGGGTGTTAAAGGATAAGTATTATCTTTCAGGAAGGTGATTCCTATGAGGACTCTACATGGAGGAGTAAGAGTCCTACTTGGATTGTGCCACGCGGAACCTATAAAAGCTCATAACATCACCTATGGAGAGGCAACATAACTTTGATTCTCGAATATACAGAGCTTTTGTCTATTTGTCTATTTTGCTGACTTAGGCATCGGAGAAGTATCCAGCGCACACCCGCCGGCTAGCTCACGTTTGCATTTTCAAGGAGTAAAGCGACGACGTTTGGAGGAGCGCGGACTTAATCAACAGGATTATACGGGAAAGATTATTTCTTGCTCGTACACTTATATAATACACTCCAAACAAAACCATTACGTCAACATCAAGAAACTAGTCGGTAAACATGACTATGGGGAAAGCTGTTACGTTAAATAATTTTGCTAACAAAGAGAAGATAAGATCATATCAAATACAAAAATTTATTTTGATGATTAAAATAATTTGTAAGGTTTTTTTTGGTATATATATCACAAAAAAGTATATATATTTATTAAATTAATTTAATAATTATAATTTGTTTAATTTATCATATTTATTATACAAAAATGAATTATTTATTTTTTAAAATATACTTATGACATTTTTTTTTATAGAAAAATGCGATAAATTAAAAATGTTATTATTATCGAATTGACCTAATTTTTTGTATTGATAATATATACGAAATACTTTACAAAATGAACGGTTTGAATCATCAAGCTAAAACTTATGGTGGACTCTATGGATCTGGGCAACACATTCCAGTCCAAATCTTAGATTGGGAGAAAACCTAGTCATTTTGAATTGTTTTTTCATATTTATAAATTAAAATATGAAAAGTTCGAAAATTACTATTGTTTCATATCATTTTAATTTGAATAATATTATAGATAAACAAATTTATTGCATGACTTTCTTACAATTAGATAGGTAGGTAGTTAGACTTAAAATAATAAATACCAATGGAATCTATGATCTTCTTGTCTTGTAAAAAATTGGCAATAAATTAATCTAGGGATAGCATTTTCCTTTTAATTTTGGTGCAAAAATATAATTTTTTTGGTATTTTCTAACAAATAGATTGTTTTCATTAATTTTTTTTTTTCAAAATTGTGTCGAAGCTATAATATTGCTTGTGTATGGTATGCAGATGCAAGTTATCTAACAAACGGGTATTTAGACACCAAAATAGATTGGATCGCAGGAATGAAGGGCATTAGTCTGAAAGACCTTCCAACATTTTTCCAAACCACAGACCCAAATGATGATATATTCAACTTAGCCATGGAATCAGCAGAGACAGCTTCTCAAGCTTCAGCATTTGGCATTCACACTTTTGATGCATTAGAACAAGATGTTCTGAATGCTCTCTCAACCATATTTTCCCATATTTACACCATGGGTCCTCTACAGTTACTTCTGAACCACCACATCCCAAGAGAACAAGACCACTTAGAGTCTCTGGGATACAATCTATGGAAAGAAGAACCGGAGTGTCTCCAATGGCTTGACGCTAAACAACCTGGTTCAGTTGTTTATGTGAATTTCGGGAGTGTAACAGTCATGTCAATGCAACACTTAGTTGAGTTTGCATGGGGACTTGCCAATTCAAATCACTACTTTCTTTGGGTAATTAGGCCTGATTTGGTGATTGGGGACAAGGCGGCTTTGTCACCGGAATTCAATAATTACATTAAGGAAAGGGGAATGATTGCAGGGTGGTGCCCGCAAGAGGAAGTTCTAAACCACTCTTCAGTTGGAGGGTTTTTGACTCACTGTGGATGGAACTCGAATATTGAGAGCTTGTCTGCCGGGGTGCCAATGATATGCTGGCCTTTCTTTGGGGATCAGCAGACTAACTGTAAATATAGTTGTGATGAGTGGGAGGTTGGGATGGTCATTGATAATGATGTGAAGAGAGATGGACTGGAGAAGATGGTTAGAGAGTTGATGGAAGGAGAGAAGGGGAAGAAAATGAAGAAGAAGGCTATGGAGTGGAAGAGATTGGCTGAAAAGGCTAGTGGACCTGATGGGTCATCTTCTTTGAATTTGGACAAACTAGTTAATGTATTACTATCAGGAAAATGAAGTGATGTTTTCCAAAATAAGATTGTTCTGGTATTTAGGTTTGGGTCTAAATAAGTTTGGGAATTTGCTTTGCGCAGTACAATTGATATTAATCTTTTTTTTTTTTTAATATATCTCTTTTGAGTGTGTATTGTATGTTTAATTATAATTTTTATAATCTTGGCTTGTAATTGTTGGTTCGGACTTAGTTATGATTTATTGTGCGATTTTTATTTTGATTATGATTGAAGAGATCTTTCGTTATAAATCTTATTTATGACTTGATTATGAATTATTTAATTTCATAGTTAAAAATAAAATAATGAAAAAAAATCATATGCAACGAGCAAAGGAGTCCTACGAATACAACGTACCGACTTTCGGATCTAACCTGACTTTTAGGTCTTTGACAACGGGCCCAAGCTATCTACTTTTTTGTATTTCCTCATTTTGTTGCTCTTAATTTAGTTTTTATATATATGTTAATTTAACCAAATTAAAGAGTTCAATGACACAAACTGTTGTGAGCATCTCCAACGGTAATAGACATTTAACCTATTTAAATATTACTATAAAATATATATTTTATTTTGCCTATCAACTGTTTCATATTTCTGCTTCAACCATACTCTTTATTTTAACTATTCATCCAAATACTATTAATTTTATAAAATGTCACATCAGCAACAAAGATGGAGGGAAATAATCCTAATGATTAAATACATTTTACCTAACCTTGAAGGCTAGCTACATGTAGCTAGTGAATGCGAGTTGAGCTAAAATGCCAAATTACATGCCTAGTGCATTGGAGTTGAAAAAAGTGAGTCGTACTAAACATTTTACCTAACAAACATTATATGCCTAGTGCATTGGAGATGCTCGGCTACATGAGTTGCATATCTCATTAATTCTATTATTTAATTGATTATATATCAAACCAATTATGTTCTTATTATTTGTATTTGGGAAATGTTAACTTTGTGTACTCCTAAAATAGTGTACATATTCATAACTTTTTTTCACAAAATTTTATGACATAAATTAAAAAATATCATAATTTTTCTCACTACACAATGTAATAACAAAGTCATAAAAAGTGTCATAATTTTGGAATGTATACCATAAATTTATTATTCATAATAATACATTACAAATATTCATGACTTTCATTACAATTAATTGTCACTTTGTTATATATAGTTTTTAGGGGTTATTGGCTATATATTTTGTACAGGCCAGTCACAGCTTAACACATGACTCGTAAAGTATGTTTTGGAGAATTAATACAAGTCTCCAATCAGTAATGGACACGTGGCAATTCATATTGGTAATGGTGGGTCTGCGTTACATGGAAGCAGTGAGAAGGTGCGGGGTAATATGGCTCAACGGTTACTCAAAAGTTCGAATTCAAATGCAAGAGGGAAGCCTAACTGAAGGAATGACGTAATGGAAGCTGATTATGCGAAGCCATGACCAGAGATCATGAAAGTGCATTTCGAAAGTTAGAAGCCCATTTCGACGGTTACCTTTGGGAAGTATAAATAGAGGAGAAGGACCCAGAATGCAAGGACCCAGACTCAGATCCAGAAACCAGTTTATTTACTTTGTTTTTCCTTTCCAGTTTTTACATTTCCAGTTTTTTACATTTTTAGCACTTCAATTCCTGTACTGCACTTTATTTCTTAGAAGTAGTTTTCAAGTAGTCGTTGCTGTAAACCTTTTCAAGACTAAGTCATTTCATTGTAAGTTCCTATTTATTCAATGAAATTCAGTTTCTGAATTGTTCTGTACTTGTTATTTCTTATAAATTTCTCCTAAAACAAGCTACCAGTAAAAGTCCTCTTTATTGAAGCTAAAATAATTTCAACACAATCGTCTGATAATTGGTTGACAATTAAAATTCTGTAAGGACTGATTAATTCTTGCTAGCACGCTTAAATTTGCACTATTAACCTTCGAAAGCTAAAAAAGCCAATATTTATTTTTGGCATGCCCAGTGGGACTATTATAAATGGCTAGACATAGAGCAAGAAAAGAAAATGAAAACCTGGAAGAAGGTGTGGAAAGGGAGGTAGAAATACCCAACCCAGAGGATAATGTAACGGATGCACCGATCCCATCAGATCCTCTGCAAATGATCGAATAAACTAGCACTTCGGAATATACAACACATGTCCAACATACTAAATAGGGCTATGAAACTGGACCTTTAACTGTTTTTTTTATCTAACCAATAAATCCATGAGTAGGTTTAGTAGATGCTATGGGACAACAACTAATGTATACAATGGAAAGATGGACAACATCCTTTCTGGATCAAATGAACTTTCATTAACCAATTGCTGCAAGACAGGCTGAAGAGAACGAGAATTTCCTTCTGCATAGATTAGCTCGAGACAAACAGCCTATGCAAAATAATAGGCAAACTAATGATCAATCTAGTAATCAAAACCATGAGAGAATGTCCCTTGTGCCTCAGTCATTGTATGAAGCTCCTTTGACACCACTAGCAAACCAAAATGTACCATTGCCTGGGCCAGCACAAGGGAATGGTATGAGGATGTTTCCAAATCCTATGTTCGAAGCCATACTTGGCACACGGGGCTTTACTAATCCTGTGTTTGAATTTACGTCCTGGGGGTTGGAGGGATTTTCTACAGTTAGAAGAGAAACAACACATGTTCCTATTCCTGTAGCGCCTTTCGTAGGGCTTTTCTCAGGACAGATTCCAAGAGGTTAGCCATACCTCCAATAGAAACCAGTATAACAAGGACAACCAGCCTTGAATGTACCCATATATGGACCAAGAGGCCCTTAAGCACATAGAGTTCTTCCAAACCCTGTGTTTGTTCCTCCAGTAGTGGTTCAACTAGTACAAAATATGGTTCCAAAGGACCAAATTGCTGACATAGTTAGAGAAATGTATGGACCTATGGCTCGAGGGGTTCAGATACCAGTGTATAGAAAACCTTACCCATAGTGGGCGAATAGGGTACATGAGTATCTTAGGGGGTTTAGAATACCAGACTTTTCCCTCTTTTATGGGACTGGAAACCAGTCAACGGTGGAACACATTGCTAGGTTTACAGGCCAGTGTGGTGAGTATGCCAATAATGATTACATGAAACTGAGACTTTTTCCAAATTCTTTAACTGAAGCAGCCTTCGTATGGTATATAAACCTTACACCTGGCCCTATCCAAATTTGGCAGCAAATGAAGGAGGTTTTTTATGCACAATTTTTCCAAACAGAACCTAAGGTTTCTATGGTAGCCTTGGCAAGATTGAGCCAAAGGCCTGATGAGAAAGCTGCTCAATTTATTACTAGATTTAAAAGGGCACGAAACAAATGTAGGGTCATGCTACCCGAGCCTGAATTTGTGAGATTGGCTCAAAATGGATTGGAGTTTAGGCTTCGAAAGAAGTTTGATTCAACTAAGTTTCGAGACTTAGTGGAATTAACCTATAAAGTGTCTAGATATGAAACTTTACTTAAGGAGGAGTAAGATCGAAGTAATGCATCATACAAGACCTACTATAGAGACCCTAACTATGAAATTGATGCAGCATAGATCGTAGGAAAAGAACCTATGACCTGTGAAGCATTAATTTAGAAAGACAGTGCAATAGACCAGTAGTTTAAAAAGAAAGACCTTCATAGGAAGTACTCTTTTGATTTAACAAAAGCAGATGACATTTTTGATCATTTACTTGCAGCAAATTTTCTAAAGTTACCAAAGGGAGTTAAGATCTCTACTCCTGAAGAACTGAAAGGAAAACTGTACTGTAAATGGCACAATTCTTGGACTCATTCAACTAAAAACTGTATTGTTTTTTGAGACAGAATCCAAGAATAGATTTGGAAGAGAAGGCTAAAGTTTTCAGGCAAGACTGAGAAAGCTATGAGAATTTATACCAACCCGTTTTCAGAGATTGGAAAGGCTGCAGCCAATGTTGGCATGCCAGATTTTCAAAACCTATCTTTGAAGGAATTAGAGGAAGTCACTGTGCAAATGCATGTGGTTAGCCAGGTTGCCTTCAAAAAAGACACCAGAAGTTCACCAGCAAGTGGACAGAACTCTGCAGGCCAAAGAGATGACTCTATTGAGGGGATATTGGATGATGACTCCCTCGAGGCAGCTGTAGTACAAAGGATATGTCCTAGATGTAGGATGAGTTATAAATAGCTGAAAGGGATCCCAGTTAATGGGAAACAATATTATAAAGATGTACAGAAGGATCAAAAACCAGCCAGCACCTACAACAAAAGGCCATATCCAACTGGTCCTAGACAACATTCATCTTTGGCTGGTCCACCATACACCAAGATGCAATCAAGGGGTAAGAGGCCTTTGTATGAAACTAGGCCACTCAATTATTACAGGGTAGATAACCAGTCTGAAAGAAAGCATGGATTTAGTGTAAGGCATGGGACCAGGATTGATGATTGGCCCCAAAGGACTGCTTCAAAGAGTGGGACAGCAGATCCAGTAGCCAGACCAGTAAGCACATGGGTTCCAGGAGTTCCAGATTGGTTTGTCATGCAGAACAAACATAAGGAAATGCTTACCCAAAGGAAAATTTTTGGATAATAGAGAAGAATGATCAAATCGCCGTTGATGGCTCCAAACAATTGGGTGTTATTAAAGAACCCAAAAACAAGTGAGCCAGATGTGGTTCCTATGATTTCTAGGTCTCAAAGGAGGAAGATCCAACAAAGATACACCCAGTATCAGAGGGATCTGAAAGAAAGCAGAGAGAGCACTTCTATGACACAAGCAAAAGACCAGGCAAATGAGCACTTCCATGACACAAGATCAAGAGGAGTGCCGGTATGGAGCAGTTGGCTAAAGTTTATGCTGAACTGAGAGCCAAAGAAAAATTCAGTTTAGTAGGCCTCGAGAAGGCTTTAATGGAAAGTGATAAAGAGACAGATGAAGGGATTGAGCTAGGCCAAGAGAGAACAGTGGTTGAAGTTAAAATGTTTGAAGCCTTCATGGCTAAACAGACCTTTCTAGTTGACAAGCCAACAAAGATAGATCACCAACAGGCTGTTTCGAAGGAACCTGCCAGCACAGATGTACCAAAATGTAGCATGGAAGATGCTTCTAAAACAACAAAACAAGTTACTTTAGAAGGGAAACAAATATAGCCAGTAGTTCAATTTGGCTCATTCTCTCCAGTGCCTGCAAATATGGTATGTGTGCTGCTACAGGAATTCCAGGCTGAAGAGGAAAACCAAGAAGGTCAGGAAGATGACCTATTCCAATTTCTAGTGAAGATTCACAGGCCAGCATGGTTCAAGATGAGTCAAAAGTGGCCACACTAATGAAAACTGATAAGAAAAGTGACGAGGTGAGCATTAACCTCTCATATCCCTTCGAGTACCCCACAATATCTATGATCCAGCATGTTAAGCGACTGTACATCAAGGCCTACTTCGATGGGATATAAATGAATAGGATATTAGTAGACAATAGTGCATCAGTAAACCTTCTTCCAAGGTCCTTTTTGAAGAAGCTAGGGAAAAGAAACCCTACGTTGATTCCAACCAGCACAACCATTGCTAGCTTTGCTGGGGATAAACAAATGGCTTAGGGTATTTTGCCTATCAAATTAAGTGTGGGAACCAGAGATTGTATGACAGTATTCTGTTTTATAGACAGTAACGCCAAGTATAATTCTTTGCTTGGTAGGGATTGGATCCACACCTACAAGTGTGTGTCTTTCTCTCTATATCAAAAGATGATCATAGCTCTATGCAATGGGGAAACAGAGGAAATTAATGCGTATCCGCAACCTTTTATTACTTGTGCTGATTTTGCTAAGGCCAAGCTATACACTGAAGGAGTTGTATCGTTCAGTGTGCTAAGGAAGCCTGATGGAACAGCCGAGGTAACAGCTGATGAGGAAGTTGCACACTTGAAGCACTTAGTGCGAGAGAGTGCTGATGAAGAGTTTGTCACCAAAGATGACAATGATGGCTGGTTGTAGGCAAGAAGATAAGAATCAAGAAGCTAGACTCTTGGCCTTAATCAAGTTTTCAGCATTGGACGTAAAGTCAATAGTCTAGAAGGTACAGGACCAAGAGAAGGAAACCATAGTATTGGTTGTAATCAGGAGCAACAGTCTAGGAAATACAGGAAGAAAAAGCGTTATGGACAGATTTTGTCTATGAGGAAGAAAACAAAGATGTTGAGCCAGAGAAAGTATGAGCAAAATAAAATGAAGAAGTTTCTTCGAAGGTAGAGGAAGTCAAAGGGGAAGCATCAATAAGTGCTCAAGTACACGCCCTTTTGGAAGAAGTCAATTTAGGGGAAGGTTCTGCACAGCAACCCACCTATATCAGTGCTTGATTAAGTCCCATTGACAGGAACCAGTTGTTGGTAGTCCTAAAGCAATATAAGGATTGTTTTGGGGTGGTCTTATAATGAACTGCCTAGATTTGACAAGTCATTAGTGGAACATAAGCTCCCTATGAAGCCTAATTTCAAGCCACACAAGCAGAAACCAAGACGGATGAACCCTGAAGTGGTTCAAAAGGTGAAAGTGGTTTTTAGGCTCCTTAAGGCAGGCATCATTAGAACAACCACGTATGTTGAGTAGTTGTCTAATATTGTGCCTGTGGTTAAAAGGAATGGCAAGATGAGGGTATGCATCGATTTTCGAAATCTAAATTTGGCAACTCCAAAAGATGAATACCCCATGCCTATAGTTGATCTATTGGTGGACAGTTCTGCAGGACACAGGATTTTGTCTATGATGGATAGGCATTTTGGTTACAATCAGATCTGTATTGTAGAGGAGGATGTCCACAAGACAGCATTTAGATGTCCTAGGAATATTGGCACCTTCGAATGGGCTAAGATGCCATTTGGTTTAAAGAATGTTGGGACAACATATCAGAGGGCAATGGATATTATCTTTCATGATCTCGTTGGAGGATACCTTGAGTGTTACATTGATGATATTGTTGTGAAGTCTCAGTCTATGGAGGAACACCTGGTTCCCTTGACAGCAGCTTTCGAAAGAATGAGAAAGTTCAAGTTGAAGCTTAATCCTGTCAAATGTGCTTTTGGTGTATTAGTTGGAAACTTTTTGGGGTATGTAGTGCACAAGAAAGGAATACAGATGGATCAGTATAAAGCCAAAGCCATCATTGAGGTATGTAGTTGGAAACTTCTTTCATGATCTCGTTGGAGGATACCTTGAGTATTACATTGATGATATTGTTGTGAAGTTCCAGTCTATGGAGGAACACCTGGTTCACTTGACAGCAGCTTTCGAAAGAATGAGAAAGTTCAAGTTGAAGTTTAATCCTATCAAATGTGCTTTTGGTGTATTAGTTGAAAACTTATTGGAGTATGTAGTGCACAAAAAAGGAATACAGATTGATCAGAATAAAGCCAAAGCCATCATTGAGGCAAAACCTCTATCAAGTAAGAAAGAATTACAAAAATTCCTTGGTCAGGTTAATTTCCTTTGAAGATTTATTTCTAATACTATAGGGAAAACTAAAGTTTTTTCTTCTTTGTTAAAGCTAAAAAATGAAGAAGAGTTTATGTGGACAGCTGAGCATCAAGCTGCTTTCCAAAGAATCAAAGCCTACTTGGCCAAGCCTCCAGTGTTAATGCTACCAAGGAAGAATAAACCCTTGAAGTTATACATTGCTATAGCAGAAGATTCATTGGGAGTTTTTCTGGCTCAAGACAATGAAGAAGGTAAGGAACAAGCAGTTTATTACCTTAGTAGGTTTTTAAATTCTTGTGAATATAAATACTCAGCTGTAGAAAAGTTGTGCCTAGCATTGTACTTTGCAACAATGAAATTAAGATATTATCTTTTGTTTATTGTTGTCTTGGTAATTGCAACCATGGACTTGGTCAAATACATATTATCTAGACCAATGCTAAGAGGAATAATTGGCAAATGGATATTAGCTTTATCAGAATTTCATTTAGAATATGTCTCCCAAAAGGCAGTAAGATGACAGGTTTTGGCTAACTTTTTGGTAGATCATCCATGTCAAACAGAAAGTCAAGTAATAATAGACCTTGCTATGGTCAATGTTAAGCCATGGCAAATGTGGTTCGATAGATCAAAAGCCAATGGTCTAGTTGGAATTGGTGTTGTGATTAAATCACCACAGGGGGTAGAAACCACACATGGTTTCAGGGTTAATAAAACTACCTGTTCCAATAGCCAAGCTAAGTATGAAGCTTAATAATGGGACTTGAGAAACTTATTAGATTACAGGTTTGTGCAGTTAATATATTTGGGGTTTCTCAATTGGTAATCAACCAAGTAAAGGAAATTTTCAAATGCCAAAGTGTAAGCATGTTACCATATTATGTTACTACATTTCAGTTATTTTCTCAGTTTCAGATAGGCAATATGACTTATATTTCAAGATTCATGAATCACAAGGACAATGATGTAGCCTAGAAGGCCTTGAATTTCAGAAGAAATGGGGACACTCAAGTGGACATAAGTCAAGCAATATATCAAAAGTTAATACCACTTTTGGCTAAAAGGGACATCATGGTAGAACTTAACCAGAATAACTTAGATGAACATGATTGGAGACATCCAATCATTCAGTATTTAACTGGCCCTTCTTCGAAGGCTAGAAGAAAAATTAAATTATAGTCCATGCAATACATAGTATATGACAATGCTCTTTACAAAATGGGAGCAGATGGATTGTTGTTGGAATGTTTACGGCAAAAAAAAGCATTGATTGTTGTGGCTGAGGTGCATGAAGGTATTTGCAATACCCATCAACCTGGTATGAAGATGAGATAGTTGCTTCGAAAGCATTCCTATTATTGGTCAACCATCCTTAAGGATTGCCTAGAGTATGCAAAAGGATGTCAGGCATGCCAAAAGCATAGCATGATAAGACATGTGTCAATAGTCGATTTGCATGCAGTAGTGAAGTCATGGCCATTTAGGGGATAGACAATGGATATGATAGGAAAAATATATCCACCCTTTTCGAATCATTATTGTTTCATTCTAGTGGCCACAGATTATTTCACTAAATGGGTCGAAGTTAAGCCTTATAAGGCTGTGGATCAGACTGAGGTTATTGGATTTATCAGAGAATTAATCCATAGGTTTGGAATCCCTTAGACCATAACTGTAGATAACGGGACTGTGTTTGATGGAATGATGGTGAAATCTTTCATAGCAAAATTTGGAATTAGTCTTATTAATTTCATCCCGTATTATGAACAAGCAAATGATTAAGCTGAATCATCTAACAAGTTCTTGAAAAAAGGAATACAAAGAGTTGTGAACGATAATCCCAGGGATTGGCATAACTAGTTGTTAGATAGGAAAAGGAGTGGAGGAATCCGTAGCAATGTCTATTGTCTTAACCACCAGCAAGTCAAGAGAAGGATTGGAGCTAGATGGTGGGAAAGAAATTGGTGAGCCACCAGTGTCTTCCTTGTAAGTACCAGCTACCACTAAAGATAAAGTGACAACTGGAATTCTCTCAGGTGATAAAGGGGCAGCCAGGACTATTAGAGAAGTAAAATGAGATGAGATGAAAGATAGATGGGGGAGATATGGAGTTAAGCCCGGGCATAAGGAAGATGGGATGCTTTGATTCAAAGAGGAAGGCGTGGGGAGTATAGAGCTAGGAAGTGGACGCATTATCTGAATGGGCTCTATACTCATTGGCACTTCAGTATGAGCCTTCCTTGTTCCTTTTGAGGCTAAAGAGGCCAATGTCGAAGGAAGAATGACTACTGTTGCATTTCAAAAAATAGAAAGGAAATGTTAACTTTTTGTTAAGTCCTGGAGAGGGAATCAAAAAGAATTAAAGAAAAAATTATCAGCTTCAGAGGTTGTGATGGTGATGGTTGAAGAGCTGCGAAGGGCATAGAGCTCAGTAGTTTGTTTCTTCCTTGCAGCCTCCTTTTGTATTGCTTCAGCAACAGCAGCCTCTTCTCTTTGCATTTGTTGTTGTCTCCTCTTCTCAGACCTTTGGAAAACTATAATTTCTTTGGAATGCTCTTGCTCCACTACCCTTCTAACGCCCCAAATTTCTAGTCCAAATGATAATACAACAATCATGGCTCTTTCAAGAAAAACCGAATATAAATCTTCAAACTTACATTACATGATACAATAGTTTTTCATGGAACAATACATTAATCCAACAACAAGTAAATAAACAAATAAATACCCCCAAAGGTTTACAAGTTTTTAAGGCTTGAGCCTGGTTACACAAAACTATTATTCTAACCCACACAAATACAACCCTTGGCTTACACACGGAGTCATAGCAAAATAAGGGTCTCATACTCTCAACACACATTTCCTCGCCTTTAGTTAGGCAGCATCACCACATCTTTTCTTGCACAAAAATCTCGTAGGGTGAGCATAAATCCCATAGAGCTCAGTAGGAAATCCTTAACAAAGTATATACATTTTATACAAGTCTCAAGAGATGAAATGCACATGCCATGCTATTCCTTTTTTGAAGATAAATTACATTTTCATCTTTTGAAAACTATCATGCTCAATGATGTCATGCAATTTCAATTGTTCAAAACTTAACAATTTATTTCAAGGGCGGTAAATACGACTTTGGTAATCCCTAGGTCAGTGTCTGCAAGTAGACTATATAAGTACTACCAAATTGTCATTTTTACCGGTATTAACCGGAAGGCTAGACACCTATCCGCGCAGGTTTTCGGTCTTTCACCCTGGACTCTCAGGCCAACTTACTCAATATCATCTACACCATCTATGAAGACTTACCAATATATTTACCCCAAAACCATTCTATGAAAACTTGTTTCTTAACATTCTTTTCTCAATGCAAGTTTTCAAATCAACTTTCAAAGTTTAATGTAATCAAATGAATTGTTATGCCAACAACACAAGATGAATATAAATACTTTTATTCCAATTCATCATCCAAGGAATAACACAATTCCCTCTTCTCAAGTATTCTCAACAATTAGTCATTTCAAGACTATTTCAACGTTTTGAATAATAATTTTCAAAATGAACAACAATTCTCATATTCCCTGAAATTCATCATTTATATAAATAGAAATAAGAAAATTTTCAAACATCCATTTATTTTAACACACAAAATAAATATAACAATATCATTCATGGATTTTCAGTCTTTTTTAAAAAAATCCCCAAATTCTAAGTTTTCTTACCAAAACTATGGAACTCAAATCTTTTGAAAGAAAACTTTCCAAAATCATCTTTTCTTCAATCAACGAAGATCAAAACCCATAAGATTATTTTAAAAGAACAAGAGACAAACCCTCTTTCAAAATCGCTCAACTTCTTGAATCAACAATCAATTTTCAAAGCTATCGAAAGATTATTTCGAAAATCATATAGATCTTACAAAAAAAAAAATATATATATATATATAATTCTAAGAAAATCCCTACCTCAAGTTTTGAAGAAGAAATGAGGTGAAATCCCCAAAATCAACGGTGTCGAAACTCGATCTTCACCGCACACAACGAAACCCTCGACCTGATAACCCACTTTAATGAAGAAGCAATGGCAAAACCCAAATGAATCTTGAGAAATCAAGATTTTTGATGTAGTTCGTGTAGAGAAATGTAGAGAGAATGGAGAGAAAATGTTTTTAGAGAGAGAGAGACATACAAAAATGATATGAAAATATCAGATTCACGAACTAATATAACATGGTCCGCTTGAGCGTGGAAAGCCCTGCTCAAGCATCAAATACACCTTCTCAATACTTTTGCAGACAAGTCAAACTTCTGGAACCAAACATTCTCCGCTCGAGCGCATAAACGGCCGCTTGAGTGGACAAGCAATTTCGAATGCATTTTGGATTTTTGCTTCGGGGGAGCTACCCCTCGACCCATCCAGGGCGCTGCCCTCGGACCCGCCAAGGGGTGCTTCCCTCCGAACCCCCGCGAGTTAACCGAGTAGCTCGATCCCTAGCATAGTCAGCAAAGTGGCAAAACATGAAAGATACGCTATAACCCGATACAAACATGAGACATTACATGTTCCAAACACATTACTACAACTCGATAACCAAAATAAGGGGAATACAAGGAACTAAGATATGTAACACCGTTCAAAACCATACCGACCCGAGCCCGAAACACCACAAAGAGACGGGTCAAAACTGGGATCGCTACAACCTTCTCCCCTTAAAGAATTTCGTCCCCGAAATTTCAAATCAAACTACTCAAACAAAGGGGTTTCTAGCGATCAAAACCACGCTATTTCATTTTCAAATCATAATACTAACTCTCAACCAAATTCCACCATTTCCACTATGGTTATCTCGTTAATAACAATCTCCCAAATACGCATAAACATGAAATTTTTCAAAAAGTAATGGCAATTCTCAACAACCTTATGCTTAAAACAACAACGCACATATCAACATATGGTTAACAACTTTAAATACATTTCCCTCAACACTAGGGAATATTACAAGGAAAAACAACTTAAGCATTTTCAAACAAATCCGGATATTTGGAGCGGACTTCCGCCTCCCGTTCCCACGTTGCTTCTTCAACCCCATGGTGTCTCCACAACACCTTTACCAACAGTATGGTTTTGTACCGTAAAGCTAACCGGTATGCCACTTCTCTAATTCGCTCTAACATCTCAAAAGGCCCAATGAACCTTGGAGATAATTTGCCACTCTTACCAAATCTCATCAAACCCCACCTTGGTGAGATTTTTAGAAATACGTGGTCACCAACTTCAAAAGATAAAGGTCATCTCCTCTTATCGGCATAACTCTTTTGTCGGCTTTGGGCTGTAGCTAACCTCTTCTGAATGAGAATAACTTTCTCAGTTGTCACTCTAACAATTTCTAGACCCAATAACGGTGCATCACCTAATTCGGCCCAACAAACCGGTGATTAACAAGTTTGGCCATGCAAGACCTCAAATGGTGCCATCCCAATACTAGCTTGGTAACTATTGTTGTAAGCAAACTCAATCAATAATAAGTGCCTTCCCCAAGGCCTTTTAAAATCAAGGACACAAGTTCTAAGCATGTCCTCTAAAATCTGAATGGTACGTTCCGATTGTTCATCGGTTTGAGGATGATAAGTGGTACTAAGAGTCAACTTAGTTCCCAACGCCTCTTGAAGGCTATGCCATAACTGGGCAGTAAAACAAGAATCCTTATCTGACACAATAGTCACAGGGACTCCATAAAGTCGAACTATCTCTCTAATGTATAACTCTGCCAAGCGTTCAACTGAGTCGCTGGTGCACATCGGAATGAAATGGGTAGACTTAGTCAACCTATCAACAATCACCCAAACGGTATCATTGACTCGTTGTGTTCTAGGAAACCCAGCTACAAAATCCATGGTAACACGCTCCCATTTCACTCGGCTATCGGTAAGGGTTGTAACAAACTCGCTGGTCTTTAGTGTTCGGCCTTCACTTGTTGACAAGTAAGGCACTTCAATACAAATAAAGTGACATCCCGTTTCATACCCCTCCACCAAAACTGACGACTAAGATCATGATACATTTTAGTGCCTCCCAGGTGTACCGCAAGGCGTGAGTGATGGAACTCCCGAAGTATTTCCTCTCTACAAGATTCTGGTACAAACAAACGGTCTAGGTAATAATGTACACTCAGATCCGAGTGAACGTTTAAACCTTTCTCTTCCTTCCCATTGGAAATCTTAACACGGATTAATTACACATCACGGTCTCCTCGTTGTGTCTCTATGACCTTATTAACCAAGGTAGGTTAAGCATTCAAAGTAAACAAGGTAGCACTCTCTCCGGACTCACCTAAGTGCAAATCAAACTTGCCAATAACATCTAGTATATCTTATTCTTGAATGGCCACACTTGCCAAACTACTCACAGATTTTCGACTCAAAGCATCGGCCACCACATTGGCCTTCCCTGGATGATAGTGTAACTTAAAGTCATAATCCTCCATAAATTCCATCCACCTCCGTTGGCGTAAATTCAAGTCTTTTTGAGAAAACAAATACTTTAGACTCTTATAATCGAAGAAGACTTCAAACTTCTCACCGTCTAAGTAATGCCTCCAAATTTTCAAAGCCAAAATCACTGTAGCTAATTTTAGATCATGGGTGGGTTAATTTTTCTTATGAGTTATCAATTGTTAGGAATCGTAGGCCACAACTTTTCCCTCTTACATCAAGACACAACCAAGTCTATCCCCGAATGTATCACAATAGACAGTGTAATTGAAACCCCTTTCCAGAATTATCAAAACCGGTGCGGTAGTCAATCTAGTCTTAAGCTCTTGGAATGACTTTTCACAAGCCTCACTCTACACAAATTTGATACCCTTTTTAGTCAACTTAGTCAAAGGTGCAGCTAGTCTAGAGAAGTCCTTTACAAAACGTTGATAATACCCCGCTAATCCCAAGAAACTTCGGATTTCAAAAACATTCTTGGGTTATTCCCAATCCTGTACGGCATCTATTTTTGAGGAGTCCACAGTTACTCCCTCTCTAGACACAACATGCCCCAAAAAACTTCACCTCATCTAACCAAAACTTGCATTTCTCAAATTTGGCATACAATTGGTGCTTACTTAGTAAACCCAGCACTACCTGCAAGTGAGTCTCGTGTTCCTCCTCGGATGTTGAATAAATCAATATATCGTCCACAAAGATGACCACAAAATGGTCCAAATATTCCCAAAAAATTTTGTTCATCAAATCCATAAAGGAAGCAGGGACATTGGTTAACCCAAAAGGCATTACAAGGAATTCATAGTGGCCATAACGCGTATGAAAGGCTGTTTTCTGAATGTCCTCCTCCCCGGACTCTCAACTGATGGTACCCCGACCTCAAATCTATTTTTGAGAAGCAACGAGACGCTCTAAGTTAGTCAAACAAATCATTTATTCTGGGTCGAGGATACTTGTTATTAACTATAACTCTATTCAACTTGTGGTAATCAATACACAATTGTAATGATCCTCCCTTCTTCTTCGCAAAGAGAACCGGTGCTCTCCAAGGTGATGTACTAGGACGAATGAAACCCTTATTTAAAAGCTCTTGGAGTTGAATCTTCAACTCATGTAATTTGGCGGGTGCAAATCTATACAGTGACATGGAAATTGGTGCCGTGCCAGGCACTAATTCAATGAAGAACTCGATCTCCCAGTGAGGTGGTAAACTAGTAAGATCTTCTGGAAAGACATCCGGGTATTCATAAACTACTCTTGGAAACTCAACACAAGCCCCGTCACTCTCACTATCCAAGAGAGTTATAAGAAGGCCACTAAGCTTGCTCCGACTACAAGGGTCAACAACTGGCGACAAGGCTCTATCAACTCGGTTCCCCAGAAAATAGAAACGATCACCACCCGAAGTACACACCGTAACTCTCTGACAGTAACAATCAATCACAGCTTGATAAGAACACAACCAGTCCATGCCCAAAATGACATCAAAACTCAACATATCTAGCAACACAAAAGCAAACGGAAGTCGACGCCCGACAACTTCTATTTCACAATCACGACAACCACGGTCTAAATCAACTGTACCCCCAACAAGTGACTCTACTCTGAGTAGAGGCACTAACCGTGCTACCTTTAACCCCAATGCAGAAACAAATGCAGTAAATATAAATGAATGAGACGCACCTGTGTCTATCAATACATTAGCCAAAGAATTACACACAACAAAAATACCTCTCATAACTGAGGATTTTGGCAACTGCTTTGGCACGATAACAGCATACACGTCCTCCTGTGGCCCCTGATTAACTTGCTCCCCTCTTGGAGCATAGGCCTATTGTACTGATTGAGTCGAAGCGGCTCCCTGATTAACTCGCGAAGCTTGGATTAATTGAGCCTGTTGGTGGCTCTAAGTCTGCCTCGAAGCTGATGCGCCAGATGTGCCTCCCAACTGTGGGCAAGTTCTCTTCATATGCCTCGGTTGACCACACTGATAACAATTAAACCCTTGACCTTTATTCTGAGACTGAGACTGACTTTGAGATCGGTTAGGTGGTGGTAATATTAACTGCCCTCCTCCCATCTGTGGGCATGAGAAGGCTTTGTGACCCGGTTGGCCACATTTGAAACACGAGAAGCTACTCGATGCATTTTCCCCCCAATCCGCACTAGGCAAAGGAAAAGTGGATGTAGACTACTGTAGTTGGGACTGGGATGGATATGTGTTCCTGCTCTTCTTGTTTTGCCTATAGTTTCCTTGAGACTCTTGGCCCCTAGACCTTGAACTCCGAAGCCTCTCCTCCTCGGCTTGTATGGAAATTTTTACGTGTGTCGCCCTCTCCACAAGACGGTTATATTCCCGAATCATATTTCCGACAAGCTTGAACATAACTTTTGTTTTTAATTTCTATTCAAATTCAATGCAACGACGCTCTTCCGTTGCCACTAACTCTGGTGCAAATCTGAACAAACTAGCGAAGACCGCCTCAAACTCTGCCACGGGGCATGTCGAGTTGTTTGAGGTCTTTAAACTCTTGCCTCAATCTCTCCTTAGCAGTGGGAGGTATGCACTTATCTTGGAAAGCAACCGCAAAGGCTTCCCATGTCGGCTCTACTCTACCCTTGGCATATTTCCACCATTGATCTGCGTCTCGCATAAGGTAGTAACTCGCTAGAGTCACTCTTAGTTCATTATCTTCGATGTGAAACATCTCAAATGTCTTCACAGTTTGTTCGAGCCACTCATCCGCTTTCCTGGGCTCGGGGCCACCATGGAACTCATCCGGTTTGGCCCGCAAGAACTTTTTAGTAAGAAAACTCGCCCTTGACTCCGCAGTGTTCTCTCGGGCATGATTCTCCACCCTCAACAAGTTCATAGACTCTCTTAAAGCCCCTGCCATTTCTTGAGCTAGGGTCCCCATTGCGGTTTGACCCGCTTGTCCCGGGATTCACACCTACTCCACTTGTTCGGCCACATTAGCTTGGCCGGACTTTTCCTCTTGCACCAGAACCTTATGAACTGATATCTCACGCACACTTCGGCGAGCCCTACCACGCCTCCCGCCTCTACCACCATGGGTTTGACCTCTTCCTGACATCCTATAAATGACAATATAATTAATTTAGCACACTAACCCACACGTTCCCCCAACTTGGCATACACATTTGATCACAATAATTCTATATATTCCCCTACCATATAACAATTAAATTTCACCCTACATAAGCACTTAGTCATGTAAACACATACGAATTATACTCTTCAGATGAGATTCGTCCCACGAAAAACCAAGAATTCTTAGTAGAATGAATATTGATCAAATACCCTTCTAATAAGACCTTAAGAAATTTAATAGGCGCAAACAACATCTCAAAAATCCAATCCCATACCCATTTAGTCACATAAGCATATTATCAAATAGTCACAAAATGCATAACGCTTCCTAAGCATGCTAAATAAACCCATTGTGGTTAAACAATCACTTCCCACAAGCTCCAAGTTGTAACGCCCCAAATTTATAACCCAAATGATGATACAACAATCATGGCTCTTTCAAGAAAAATCGAATATAAATCTCCAAACTTACATTACATGATACAACAGTTCTTCATGCGACAATACATTAATCCAACAACAAGTAAATAAACAAATAAATACCCCCAAGGGTTTACAAGTTTCTAAGGCTTGATTCTGGTTACACAAAAAGATTATTCAAGCCCATACACATACAACCCTTGGCTTACACATACAGTCATAGCAAAATGAGAGTCACGTACTCTTAACTAGGGGTGAGCAGCGGATATACCGATCCTCCAAAACCGACCGAACCGAACCGATCTGTCGCATTTTGGATGGATGCGTGATGACGAGCGGACGGTTGCGGATTGATTTTCTCCAATCCGCCAATTTGGCGGACAGATGGCGGATTTAAGACACCTTTGGCCGCAACTGAACCGCCAAACCGTAAGCACCCCTAATAATTTATAAGACTTTATATTTTCAATTTGTTTAAATATTTTGATTGTGTTTTTAATTGAAAAATAGTTTAAATATTCTATTGAAAAAAAGTTTTCAATTTGAATATATTTTTTGAATTGAAAAAAATAAACGTATTATTTATCTATATTTTTTGGTTTTTAAATTTAATTCTAAGAATAATAAATAAAAAATATGATATATACTGATTGGTTTTTGTTTTCAAAAACATATATAGATGCAACAATACAGAGACATACAATCTCTACTACTGTCATGTTAATGGTTTTGGTGATTTGAATTGTTATTATATTTTAAGAACCACAGATTGTAATACTTTATGTGGATGAATAATGCTGTGATTGTAATATGTGGATGAATCATGCTGTGAGTGTAATATGTTGATGAGCCATGCAGTGATTGTGATATTTTAAAATTTCAAATTTTATTTTTTTGGATGAGACATATAGTGATTGTAATAGTTTTTTAAGTCATTGACTATAATACTTTTTTCTTTTTCTTTTTTGAGGAAGTAGACAAATTGAATTATGTTGAAAATTTATAAAATCTTAAACCGCCAAACCGATTCGCATCCATCCGCCAAACCGCCAATCCGCTCAATCCACATCCGCCGGATTGGCGGACGGATGCGGATTGATTTTCTCCAATCCGCCAATCTGGCGGACGGATGGCAGATTGAAGATTCCGTGGCTGCAACCGACCCGCGCCCATCCCTACTCTCAACGCTCATTTCCTCGCCTTTAGTTAGGCGACATCACCACATCTTTTTCTGCACAAAAATCCCGTAGGGTGAGCATAAAGCCCAGTAGAAAATCCTTAACAAAGTATATACATTTTATACAAGTCTCAAGAGATGAAATGCACATGCCATGCTATGCCCTTTTTGAAGATAAATCACATTTTCATCTTTTGAAAACCATCATACTCAATGATGTCATGCAATTTCAATTGTTCAAAACTTAATAATTTATTTCAAGGGCGGTAAATACGACTCTGGTAATCCCTAGGTCGGTGTCTGTAAGTAGACTATACAAGTACTGTCAAATTGTCATTTTTATCGATATTAACAGGAAGACTCGACACCTATCTGCGCGGGTTTTTGGTCTTTCACCCCAGACTCTCAGGCCAACTTATTCAATATCATCTACACCACCTATCAAGACTTACCAATGTATTTACCCCAAAACCATTCCATGAAAACTTGTTTCTCAACATTCTTTTCTTAATACAAGTTTTCAAATCAACTTTTAAAGTTTAATGTAATCAAATGAATTGTTATGCCAATAACACAAGATGAATATAAATATTTTTATTCCAATTCATCATCCAAGGAATAACACAATTCCCTCTTCTCAAGTATCCTCAACAATTAGTCATTTCAAGACTATTTCAACGTTTTGAACAATAATTTTCAAAACGAACAACAATTCTCATATTCCCTGAAATTCATCATTTATATAAATATAAATAAGAAATTTTCCAAGCATCCATTTATTTTGACACACAAAATAAATATAACAATATCATTCATGAGTTTTCAGTCTCTTTTAAAAAAATTCCCAAATTCTATATTTTCTCACAAAAACTATACAACTCAAATCTTTTGAAAAAAAACTTTCCAAAATCATCTTTTCTTCAATCAACGAAGATCAAAACCCATAAGATTATTTTAAAAGAACAAGAGACAAATCCACTTTCAAAATCGCTCAACTTCTTGAATCAATAATCAATTTTCAAAGCTATCAAAAGATGATTTCGAAAGTCATATAGATCTTACAAAAATATATATAAAACTCTAAGAAAATTCCTACCTCAAGTTTTGAAGAAGAAATGAAATGAAACCCCCAAAATCAACGGTGTCAAAATTCGATCTTTACCGCACACAACGAAGCCCTCGAGATGATAACCCGCTTTGATGAAGAAACAATGGCAAAACCCAAATGGATCTTGAGAAATCAAGGTTTTTGATCTAGTTTGTATAGAGAAATGTAGAGAGAAGGGAGAGGAAATGTTTTTAGAGAGAGAAAGATATACAAAAGTGATCTGAAATATCATATTCATAAACTGATATAACATGGTCTGCTCGAGCGTGGAAAGCCCTCCTCAAGTGTCGAATACACCTTCCCAGTACTTTTGTAGACAGGTCAAACTTCTGAAACCAAATATTCTCCGCTCGAGCGCATAAACGGCCGCTCGAGCAGACAAGCAACTTCGATTGCATTTTGCATTTTTGCTTCGGGGGCGCTACCCCTCGACCCCACCAGGGCACTGCCCTCGGACCCGCCAAGGGACGCTGCCCTCCAGACCTCCGCGAGCTGACCGGGCAGCTCAATCCCCGACATAGTCAACGAAGTGGCAAAACATGAAAGATACACTACAACCCGATACAAACATGAGACATTACTTGTTCCAAACACACGGCTACAACCTGATAACCAAAATAAGGGGAATACAGGGAACTAAGATACGTAACACCATTCAAAACCATACCAATCCGAGCCCAGAACACCACAAAGAGACTGGTCAAAATCGGGATTGCTACAGCCCTGGCAACTACCTCATGAGTAGGGTCCTAGGAAAAATCAGAAGGAGAAACTGTCATTTTCTTCCTCTTCTTGAGTGGAGTTTCTTTTTCCTTTGTTGCGTCTTCCTCTTTTATAGGAGTTTCAGGCGCCTCTTCTTCAAGATCAAGCAAGAGTTTCCTTTTCCTCTATTGTTGCTGCTGCTTGCCCTTAAGAATGCTCAAAGCTTGAGCTCTCTAAGGAGAGTCTTCTTGAAGAGCTTTTACACCAAGAATAGAAGCTATAGTTAAATAAGCAAGGTATCAAAAAAGAAAGAGAAAGGGAAAATAGATATGCATACCTTTCTTCGAAGTAACCCTAGTGATTCTTGGAAGAGGATGTGAGACAGCAAGAACAGATATAGAGACAACAGGAGTAATAGTAGTGGTGGCAATAGTAGTGGTCCTAGACTCTTTGGACTTAGCTTGAGAAGACATGTCTAGCCCTACCAATAGATCCCGAGGAGACTTGAGTAACCCCAAATTGCCTAGCAAATTGGGCAAGGTAGTAGGGTTCAGCAATACACTTATAAGCTCGAAAGTTCAAGGTACCAATGTAAAGCTCCCTTGGAATCAAAATCGAGGCCCACACATTCCTATGAATGGGGTTGGAGCAAGCGTTGTCAGCCAGGAAACTCTTCGGCCATGTTGGCCTTGTGTTAATCGCAAAGGGGCAGAAAAAGGTGGAAAGAGGGGAAGCTGGAAGTTGATAAAAGAAAGTAAGGTAATAAACAAAGCTAGAAGGGTAGAGTGAAACTCTGGCATACCTTATTCCATAAGTGGTAGGGTTTTGTACCAAGAATCTCAAGCATCTGGAATGTAAGTTAGTGAAGTCAGCGAAAATCCAAAATTGCAAAACCCAGAGTGGTCCTCCTTGGTTGGTATCGAGAGGTTTCTCACAAAACTAAGAGCAAACTCTATATACATGACCCAGTATATAAGGAGCTAAGGCTATCTTCTTAGCCGAGGCAAAAGTTTTGGCAAGAGGGGCAAATTCAGGTATAATCCTCTGTGAGTAGGTACAGAATAAAAATTTGCAGAGCCAATATAAAAGAAAAGAAAAGAACTCCCAATCGGTCACAGGGCCTTCCTTTTTATTCTTAGACTTCACAAAATCATTAAAGAAAGAAGTCAGAGGGGGAATAGAGAAGGGAACATTAAGACCAAGATAATCAGGACCGAAAGGAGTACCAGCAGGTGATAACCCTAGAAGATGGCATATGTTAAAGACAGTGGGGGCCATCACGCCACACTGAAATTGAAAAAATTTAAAGCTGAATTCCAAAAACAAAGAGCAGCAGGTATGAGAAAAGGGTCTACAAGAATGGAAAACCTAGCTAGTCGAAGGGCGTCGAGGAGATAGAGTTCTTGGA
The DNA here is from genome assembly GCF_055761805.1 of Camellia sinensis. Lineage (NCBI taxonomy): Eukaryota > Viridiplantae > Streptophyta > Magnoliopsida > Ericales > Theaceae > Camellia > Camellia sinensis. The sequence goes on from NC_138972.1 coordinate 157,366,223, forward strand.
GGTCCAGCATCTTGGCAGGAACAACTCAATCATACCATTCCTCCCATTCTGGCCTCAATATGGTCCAGCAGCGATGAAGACGGTTCATCTTCCAACTTCTCCAATCAAGGCCACCCTCGTAAAGGAGGCATTGATCCTCTAAGCGCAGATACAGAGTAGGGAGTTGGGTGGGAGCTTCTTTGAAAATGGGTCCAAGAACAAATTTCCCTTGAGCATGATGTCAGGGACTAAAGATACGCCCATCCATAGCACACCGTTCATTGGCCTTGTATTTTTTACATTTTTTGTTGATGATTCTCCTCAAAGCCACAGATGGGCTCACACACTCGACGATTGGTATTTTGGAAGAAGAAACCATTAGCAAGGAAATGAAAGAAGAAAGTGAGTGGAAGGGCGAAGAGCTGCAGATAGGAGCAATAGGAGTGAAAGAGAAACTTTGGACAAGCGTGTAGATAAAGTACGAGAAAAAGAGGTTTTAAACCTTTCGGTCCAAAGTTACCCATTTAATATAACGGGTTAAATGGACCCAGGTTCCAACCCATGTGTGATTAAGGCTTTTATTTTAAAATCCCTGAGAATACAAGGAAGAAAACTATATCCGAGCCAGTATATGGATACCTTATGAAAGAGGGAAACACATTTCAAACATCCAGCTTGGCTTTGAAAATTATTAGTTGGCTTTGAAGCCAGTTTTCAAATACTTAGCGCAGCTTCGAAAACAAGTAATTGACTTTGAAGCCAATCTTTCAAGCATAGTTGAAATTTATTCACTTCAGGAATCTTGGAGGTCTAATTTTAGACTTTTCCACGAATGAGATTTCGTTTGAAGGATCTTTGAAATGACCTATGATTAGAATATGATTCTTGCCTATTTTTTCAACATAGATAAGCGCTATGAAACCAGTTCTTGGTTGAGCAATATAAAAGGTCCAAGAGCCAAAGGACTTATCCTGCACTTCTACTTAGGTAAGACCCTTCGAAGGCAAAAGTGGTCATTCTTAAAGAGAAATTTCATACTTCGAAACACTTGAGCTAGGCCTCGAAGCAAGATTGGTCAATTCGAAGTTGCTATTTTATGCAGGCTATATTAGCCATATGCTTGGAGTGTGAAAACCCAAGGCAAATATGGACACTCCTATGAGAAAGTCTATGTTTCGAAGCACTTAAAACCAGGCATCAAAGCAAGTTGGTTGATTCAAAGCTGTTATTCATAGATTACATAGAAAAAGTAAGGAGTGAAGTCATATTCTTCATAGAATCAATCATCCAATTGGAATATAAAGCCAGATCATGACAAATGAGAGTTGAAGAATTCAGTTTTATTGATATGCAATATTTACATTGGGAAAACCTACTTGGTTACATTCTTAATTTCATAAAAATAAGGAATGGACAAAGTCACAAGATCATGAAACTTTGTCCAGCAAATTTCAATAAATACATACTATTTTCCTAACCTATCTTCTATCCTATCTAAATTTAGTTTATCTGACTGATGAGCCCTTAGTTGGAAGAAGAGTTGTTGGGCCTTTATTTCAATTTCTGCTTGTTTAAGAGTCTTCTCTGTTTCATCCATTCCTCCTTCCTCATATGCATCGCCCATAATGGCATCTTCTCCATACTCTAAATCTTAGTTCTTAAAGTCTTCATATTCTTCAAGAAGATTCTCTACTTCGTATTGAATTTGAATATGAGCAGCAGAGGTGTGCTCCAACAACTCACTGGTAATAGAAGCGTTTATGTGCCAATTGAGTATAATAGGAAGTTGATCCAAGAAAGTATGAAGCTCTACCTAGGCTATAGGGTTAAGGATGTGGCTTCGAGAAATAATATCACAGGACCACAATAAGTTCTTGTGAGAAATGTCATCTCGAAGAACCTCAAAGGATAAATGGGAAAAAGCGGCAAACAGAGTCTGGGCTCTATACTGTTGGTAAGCAGTAGGAAGAACTGAGGCTTGGTAGGGAGCAAAATGCTGGCTCTTGAAGAGGGTGAGTTTCAGTTCTTCAGCCCAGTTAGGATTGAAGGGTAGGGAATGAGTAGCTGGGTCCTCTCCAAATGAAGGTGGGAACTCAGGCTTGTTTATGCATTCTAGCCAATCAGAGGAGCAGAGTTTTATTTTTTTGGCTAGGAGTGCAGAACTAATTTCGAAGGCCTCAGCAGGATGTGGAGTCTTTCGTACTATTCTGGACGACCATGTGGAATTATACCAGATCAAAAGCAAGTTGTGTTTAAGGCTGCGAAGACAGTCGAGGTGGACATATGAATATATTACAGAACTGCGCATTGAGGGATGAATTGCAGTGGGATCATCAAATTCGGGGAATCGATGGTGGATTCATTCCCTTGTTTAAGGTTGAGTGGGCGTGAGCCAAGCATCCCAACCAGTATTTCTAGAGAACGATAAAGCAGCTTCATGCCATGCAGAGAGTTTAGGAGCAGATGAAGAGCTTCCAAGATCCATTTGTACAAATGCTTGGTCCAGAGGTTCATATGGTGTAAAAGCTTCTATAACTTGTATAAATGGGGACAGATAAATGTGGCCAATAAATGCATGAAGGTTCTTTCGAGGTCGGTCATCATTGTCAAATACCTCCTCGTATGCTTGATCAATGTACGAGAAAGCTTGATTGGCCATTAGAGGCGTATCAGACTCTTCGTATTCACAGATAATGGAGGGGATGTTCAAAACATAAAGAAGGATTTAATGAAGTTCGGCGCTTCATTTCTAAGAAGACGATTATACTTCAACCAAGTCCATGCACGTCCTAGGACATGGATAAAGTGCACTAATCTACTAATATCACCAAATATTAGGTATATTAGTGCATAGAGTAATGTTGGCTATATATTTTGTACAGGCCAGTTGCAGTTTAACACATGGATCGTAAAGGGTGTTTTGGGAAATTAATGCAAGTCTCCAATCAGCAATGGACACGTGGCAGTTCATATTGGTAGTGGTGGGTCTGCATTACATTGAAGCAATGAGAAAGCGCGGGGTAATATGGCCCAACGGTTACTCAAAAGTTCGAATTCAAATGCAAAAGGGAAGCCTAACTGAAGGAATGGTATAATGGAAGTTGATTGTGCGAAGCCATGACCAGAGATTATGGAAATGTATTTCGACAGTTGGAAGCCCATTTCAATGGTTACCTTGGGAAGTATAAATAGAGGAGAAGGCCCCAGAATGCAAGGACCTAGACTCAGATCCAAAAACCAGTTTATTTGCTTCGTTTTTCCTTTCTAGTTTTTACATTTCCAGTTATTTACATTTTCAGCACTTCAATTCCTATACTGCACTTCATTTCCTAGGAGTAGTTCTCAAGTAGTTGTTGCTGTAAACCTTTTCAAGGTTAGGTCATTTCATTGTAAGTTCATATTTACTCAATGAAATTCAGTTTCTGAATTGTTTTGTACTTGTTATTTCTTATAAATTTCTCCTAAAACAAGCCACCAGTAAAAGTTCTCTTCATTGAGACTAAAAGAACTTCAACACAATCATCTGATAATTGGTTGATAATTAAAATTCTATAAAGATTGATTGATCCTTACTGGCACGCTTAAATTTACACTACTAACTTTCGAAAACCAAAAAAGCCAATAGGAGTTTACAATCCAAAATCTTCTTTTGTATTTATTTAGACAAATTCATTTGTTAGAATTCTTATTTTAGTGGGCTTAAACTCATTCCATTCGATTTAAATTGACCATAGAATACATCCATTGGAACATAAGCTACAATCTTTTTCTTTTTCTTTTTTAAATTTATTTTTATAGGTGGTTAACTATATGTATATGACTAATAAAAATTATTAAGAAGTATGAAAAATTGACTCAAAAATGGAGTATTTGATAATGGTTCTTAAGGCTCAGTGTTTTTTATTTATTTATTTATTTTAAACGATACTGAAGGCTCAGTTTAATTAAATAGAAAATACATGAAAGTGAAAGAAGAAGAATTTTTTATTTTATTTTATATATTTGTTTAGATAGAGAGTATTAGAAAATAATGAAAATTAAAGTTTCTTATGCAACTCACATTAATTTGTTAGTTACACTAATAATTTCTTGCAAAATATGTAGAAAAAATTATTTTTTCCCATAAATCGTGACAAAGTTTATTTTGTTTTCTTTTTACTTATATTTCTCTCTACAACTCTATATTATGAAGTGATTATATTTTTTTCTAATCATTTTTTTACAAAAGTTGTCATCTATTCAAATACATGCAAGAAAATAAATTTTCATTTTTTTTCTTTCTTTCACGTTACTTTCTATCATTTTTATTTTCTATCATCCAATTCAAAACTTGTCCCACAGTGGTAAAATAGAAAACTTTTGGGTTAAGTTTCAAAGGGTATCTAAGGGGTGTTTGGGAATATGATTTTTGGTTAAAATAGTTAATAAAGATAAGACTAAAATAATTAATAAGATAAAATGTCACATTTAAATCATAATTATTCAGTTTTTCTCTCATAATTATCAAATCAATTATATATATATATATAAAAAGAAGAAGTTAACTATCATTTCAAACATAACTTTTTTAGCATTCTAAAATAGGTATTAAAAAAAAAATCAACTAAAATTAGGGGTGATCATGGATCCGTTTAACCTGTCCAATTCAACTATACCGATTTAATGGGATTAATTTTGGGTCGATGCGTGTCTTTCAGCGGACTAATACGGATGAAATATTTTAAAATCTATAAATACGGTTCAGATGGTGGATCAACCAACCTGCACCCACATGAATCCGATTTACCCATAAATGAAGATTTTAAAAAAAAAAAAAAAACTAGCAAGTAACAACCTAGAGTAGTATTAATAAAATTTATATTTTTATGAAAATAAAAAATAATACCTTAAAAATATATATATGTGTGGTGTCATAGCCTATTTTAGACAAATAACATATATTTTTTTTCATTACTAATTATTGGATATTGTAAAAATTATGAATTATAATTTTTAAAAAAAATCAAAATTTGTAAAGTCTAAACTATCAAATCGATCGCATCCATCTACTAACCCACATGACTCACCCAATTTGTATTCACCAAATCGATGAACGGATGCAGATTGATTTTTTTTAATCCGCCTAATTTTAAACGGATTGTAGATGGAACGTTACCCAACCTAACCTAATCCTTAAGGGTTCGTTTGCGATGTGAATTGGTTTTTTAGCTATTTTAACCTGAGGCAAAAAAGCCTCGTTTGGGATGAACTTTTTAACTTTTTTTACTTTTGTGAGAGAAAAAAATATAATGATTATGGGTTAAATATAGCGTTTTGTTTTATTGAGCTAAAAAGTTTATTTTGTTTTTCAGGACTAAAATAGCCAAAAAAATCTCAAAAAAAATCATGCCAAACGAGCCCTAATCATCCCTAATTAAAATGTGAATTCTACATAGTGAAATATTTAGGGTCTGTTTGGTAACGTTTACGTTTTCAGTTTATATTTACAAAAATTTTATAAACTGATTTTTGTTTATTTTTAGAAAAACATAAACTACAAACGCGTTTGGTAATTGACAAAATATTTAAAAAAAAATTAAAATATAAAAAAGAGTGAGAAATGGCAAGTGGCGGCAGAACACAGTGGTGGAAAGTGGTGACGATAGGTGGTGAGTAGCGGATGGTGGTGGGTGGGGGCGGGTGGGTGGGTGACAGTGGCGGGTGGTGGGTGGTAGCGAGTGAGGGGTGGTGGGGGTGGTGGAAGGTGGTGGGTGGTAATGGCAGGTGGGTGGCGGATGGCGGGTGGTGGTGGGTGGTGGCAGCGGGTAGGTGGCGGGTGGTGGTGGTGGTAGGTGGGTGGATGACGGTGGCTAGTGGTAGCGAGTAGGTGGCGGTGGTGGTGGTGGCGGGTGGCGGGTGGCGGGTGGTGGTGGCAGGTGGGTGGCGGATGGGCGGGTAGTGGTGGGTGGTGGCGGGTGGTGACAGTGGGTGGGTGGGTGACGGTGGCGGGTGGTGGTGACAGGTGGGTGGCGGATGGCGAGTGGTAGTGGGTGGTAGCGGTTAGGTGGGGGGTGGTGGTGGTGGTGGTGGTGGTGGTTGGTGGGTGACGGTGGCGGGTGGTGGGTGGTAGCGAGTGGGTGGTGGTGGTAGGTGGTGGTGGCAGGTAGGTGGCGGGTGGCGGCGGTGGTGGTGGTGGTGGGTGACTAATGGTGGCGGGTGATGGATGGTGGTGGCAGGTGGGTGGTGAGTGGTGGTGGCAAGTGGTGGATAGTAGTGGCAGGTGGCGGGTGGTGGGTGGTGGGTGGTGAGTGGTTGTGGCGGGCGGTGGATGGTAATGGCGAGTTGTGGTGGTAAGGGTGGGTAGTGGTAGCGAGTGGGTGGCAGGTGGCTGGTGGTGGCTGGTGGGTGGCTGATGGGTGGTGGTGGCGGGTGGTGGGTGGTGGTGGCAGGTGGTGATGGCGGGTGGGTGGTGGAAAATGGTAACGGATGGTGGCTAGTATTGGGTGGTAAAAAAAAAAAAATTAAAAACTCAAAACGAAAACACATTTTTTGAGTTTATATTTTTTTGCCAAATTTATAAACTGAGACCACTGATTTATAAATTAAAAATTTACGAAACAAATTTTTATTTAAATTTTTAAAATTTTTATAAATATAAATAAAAAATTAAAAACATAAATATTATCAAATGACACCTTAAAATAGCATTGAGTAATGCTAGAGATCCCAAAAATTCTACCAAAAGTTTTACCAAATGTCTCACATAGGTGTGGGACCCACACAATGTGGGTCCCATGTGGGTCCCACACCCATGTGAGACATTTGGTAAAACTTTTGGTAGAATTTTTGGGACCTCTAAGCATTTTTGAATAGCATTACTTGAAAATAGCCAAGTTCGCTGACGGGACCTAAGTTTTGCAAGGATGGTGAACCTCCCCGCACGTGTTGTCGCACCGCCCTCAATCAAATCCGGCCCAAGATACCTTTGGTGCCCACATTGAAAATGACTATACCTGAAAGCGATTTTTAAATTATTTCCGTTGTATAAAAAAAAATATATATATATATATATATATATATTTATAATTTAAGTATTATTTGAGATAAATTAAATAAGATCTTATTTGTCAATTATATTTTAATTAAAAAGTAAAAATGTTATAATAAGTTATCACATTACTCTTTCTATTTTTCTGCATATCTTTTTATAAAAAGCTAACAAATTACTAAAATAGCTTACTCCACGAACGAAGCCTAAGTGAGTATATTTTTGAAAAAATTAGTCTAAGGTCCCTCTCCCAATTTTAGTAATGGAAGACATCCACAATATTATTTTTCGATGACTAAAATCCCTCACATCTATCACAGAGAAAATTCAGCCCCGTTAATTGTTGTTTCTCTTTTTAAGTTTATTTGCCTTTGTTATTCCAATCCCACTACTATCTCCCTTTATCCTCTCTCTCTCTCTCTCCTTCTCAATTCTCGCAGATTACAACCTCTCAATCTCTCTCTGGACCTCAAAACCATTCAAACTCAACTCCAAATTCACAAACTCAATCGATGAAGAAACCATCTCTAATCTCTTCGTGAATTTCATCGAAGACGTCCTCAATTACTGCCCTAATAGAACCACATTGTTCCTCAGAATCCCCCAAATCGATTTATCGAACAACTTCAAAGATATCTTCAACGTCTCGTTTCTGACTCTAACTTTCCTGATTTGCATCTACGAAGCTCCCGTAGATCTCCGGTCGGAAAGTCTTAACGTTCTGAAGAATCAACTCACGTGTCCACGATCGAGAGAGACGACGAAGCTATTGGCGAGACTCGTGGGGTCGAGTTCGGAATAGCAGGGGATGAGATTGGTAAATCTCGCGATCACGAATTAGATTGTGGAGCTTCAAACCATGCTCAATCATAGCATCAAAACTCCATCACCTCTGTTTTCGTACGGAGTTTCGAATGTTGGGTTGTGGAAAGTTCAACTGTATTGTCCTGTGATTGCCACGGATGTTGAGAAATCGACCAATCCTCCTCCTTGTGAGCGATTGTGTTGAACTATCACCAGCTTTAGGGAGTGATTCAATTGAATTACAAAGTGATTGTTCAAGAGAAGTGGGTTGACGTGATGGTGAACGTAGATAACATAAGGCACGTTGATTTCTTTGAGGGGGGAAATGGAAACAACAAAATTCAAAAACGAATTTTCACTAATTCTAGTTTAGTGTATAAAATTTGGTTTACATTTTATTATATTATATAAGAGTCAAATTTTAATTCGTTCGTCAAATTTTCGCGATCAATCATGGTTTCTCTAGAGAGTCCATGTAATCACAAATATCCATTATCTTGGGATATTTCTCTAGAGAGTGGGAAGTATATGGAAAGTATATGTAAGGTAGATAAATTTAAAATTTTTCTGGAGAGTCCATGAAAGGCTAAGGAGGCTAGAAAAATTTAAAATTTCTCTGGAGAGGTAATTTTGTGAGAAGGCCTGTAAAGTCAAATTTCTCTAGAGTATTGAGTCTAGAAGAGGCATGGAGGGCAGAGAATTTCTCTAGAGATGTAATTTTGTAGAAAGACAGAGAAATTTCTCTAGGAGAGTAGGAAGTATATGAAAAGCAGAGAAATTTGGAGAAAAGGAGGGCAGAGAAATTTACAGTGTTAATAGAAGTGTTGATTCAAGGCATTGGTGAACTATCAGTATGAAGATGCACACTCTTTAGTTCCATGTATTGCATTGTGTCTCGTATTGGTTATATTCTTGAACCCTTCTATCAAACTGCAGACAACAAGTGAATTTCTCTAGTTGGAGGGAATTTTCTTTAGGAATGAGTAAATTTCTCTGGAGTGAAGAGAGAAATTTCTCTAGGTTGAATTCAGAGAAATTCTCTGGTGAGATTTTCTCTGTGATGTGTCTAGAGAAATTTGAATTTTCTCTGTGATTTGTCTAGAGAAATTCTCTAGATCGAATTTTCTCTGGATTGATGTTGAGGGACCTTAGACATCATGAAAATATTGAGTGTCCTTTATGCTATAAAATCATAATACCAGAGACCTTAAAAAAAAAACCTATATTTTTTTGGGTCATATCACTTCTTCTTTTTTCCAATAATGATAAGTGGCACGAAGAATCATGGCTCGAATGGCTCGAAATATTCAAAACGACGTCGTTTTAATACATTTGAGCTATTTGAGTCACAAAAATTCAAGTCACCAAATATATTTTTTTTTTACATATTTTTTTATAAAAAATTAAAAAATGTTCTTATTTAAATTATTTCAAATAATCCATTTGGAAAGTTGGTAAAAAGCTGACTTTTGGCTTTTTACTATAAGCTTTTTAGCTTTTTGAAAAATGATTTGGGAAGTTGGTAAAAAGTTGACTTTTTTACTTTTTAGTTTAATATTTATTTATGGTGTCAAATCAAATTGAAATGACCAAAATACTTTTACCAAACTTTAAAATTCTACACAATTTGTTGACCTAGAGGGTATTTACGTAATTAGCCAACCTAACTTTTTTTATCACTTGCCAAAGGCAAGAATTGCCCAAAATGCTTGGCTCAACTTTTTTGTGCAGCAACAAAAACGTAGCGTTTTTAGCCACTTCCCAAAACGGCACATACTATTACAAGTTCTTATTGAAAAAAAATCTAAAACAAAAAGTAAAGACATTGATAAGATACATTTGTTACGGACTACGGTCAACCGGTTGGTGCCGACGCGGAGACCGTACCTGAGTACAATGTCCGTCGGGCGGTGCCTTTTTAAACTCCCCAAACTAAGACTTCCTCCTACTTTTGGACTTTATTATATGACCCTGAATTTTATATATATTCCAAATTTTGACCCCAATAAAAGAATATGTATAAAATATATATGTATATATTTCCTACATAAAGGAAAAAAAAAAAACAATTAATTGCTCCTTTGCAATAAAAAATATCAGGGCTAAGCAGCAATTTATTAGGTGCTGTTTTGGGAAGCTAGCTTTTTAGCAATTTTTTTTGATTTGTAGCAAAAGTCAAAAGTTAGTTTTTTTGTATTTTTTTCATTTGAAAAGTTGGTTTTTAGTTGGTAAAATTACAATTTTATCTCTCATTAGTCAAAATGTGTTACATGATTGAAGTTATAAATATTTTAAATTAATAGAGGTAGTTTGGTCATTTTATCATGATTTGACATCATAAACAAATATTAATAAAAAAAGTCAAAAGTAACTTTTTACTAACTTTCCAAATTATTTGTTTAAAAAAACCAAAAGCTTGATTAAAAGTAAAAAAATTATTTTTTACCATCTTCCTAAAATAGGCCTAATATGTCCCATATAATGAAATTTTAAAGACTTTTTTAGATTAAAAATCTTAACCTCATCTAGCACATTCAATTGTCCACAAAAAAATAACAATAAAAAAGAGAAGTAAATTAACTCAATTTTTAGGTTCAGTTTATGACTTTTTTGTGTGGCTGATTTTAATTTGTAAATTAATGTTTATACCGTTGTAGCTTTAACTATCGACAAAATGTACTCATTCATATCAAGAGTTCATTACTAATAGGTACGTTTATTTTCAGTAGTAGACGAGAGGAGATTTATAACGAGAAAATTAGAATAAAGCTTTGGACCTCCAGTGGGGGTACTGGGGTCCCTTCCCATTGGTTCAAAAAAATAAATTTTTTTTTTTTTGAGCTTTCAGCCACTCCTAGGCCGACACGTGGCACTGGGGTCACTGGGGGTCACCCCAACTGGGGGTCTGTAGCATTACTGAGAAAATTAATAGTGAGGGAATTGCTAGTAAGGAATTAAGTAAAATTATGTTTGTTTTAATGATATTTGTTAGTGTAAGAATTGTTAAATTATTTTTATATAAAATAAATAAAAAAATTAAACATTAATATTTTAAAAAAAATTCCCAATATATAAAAAATAAAAAATAAAAAAATTTCTAATCCCCTCACTATTTTTCTAATACCATCTCTACTTCCTCCATCTCAATTCTCCTACCAACCTCCATCTATATCAGCTCCTCTATCCTAATCCCCTCCCTAACTCTACAAACAAAAACCATACTAAATAATCCCACCTCCATCTTAATCACTTTCCATCTATTTAACCTCAAAACAAACGGGGTCATAAAGTTAACCCAATGATTAGAATGTTCATAAAAAAAGAAAAAGGAAAAGAAAAATGGAGGTCCTTACACCCCAATAATGTCATAAAATACTCTAAAATAGTAGTACTAATGTCAGCTCTAATAAGTTAGCAGTGTAAGAAAAAAAAAAAAAGAGACCAAACTATCACATCGATGATGGGTCCACATTGTGTCACGTCATTAGTGATGTATTAGTGGTGTTAAATTAGTGATTTGAAGTATTTTTCTATATATAAATTTATAAAAATGTTTATAAATTTTAAATTTTTTTATTAATTTATAATTATATTTTTCACATAATCCGTCTTTTATAATATTGTACAAACAACAATGATTCATCCCCCTTTTCCTCCCACCCCGTTTGACCCCCTCTCTCTCTCATTGGTTACCTTTTCTTTTTCTTTTTCTTTTTTTTCCTGTTCCCCCAATCACCACCAGCCACGTGGCAAAAGGGGGTGAGGGGGTGACCCCCAAAAGGGGGTCCCAAGCATTATTCTTGTACAAACAACAATGATTCATCCCCCCTTTTCCTCCCACCGCCTTTGACCCCCTCTCTCTCTCATTGGTTACCTTTTCTTTTTCTTTTTCTTTTTTTTCCTGCTCCCCCAATCACCACCCGCCACGTGGCAAAAGGGGGTGGGGGGTGGCCCTCAAAAGGGGGTCCCAAGCATTATTCTTGTACAAACAACAATGATTCATCCCCCCTTTTCCTCCCACCCCCTTTGACCCCCTCTCTCTCTCATTGGTTACATTTTCTTTTTCTTTTTCTTTTTTTTCCTGCTCCCCCAATCACCACCCGCCACGCGGCAAAAGGGGTGAGAGGGTGACCCCCAAAAGGGGGTCCCAAGCATTATTCTTGTACAAACAACAATGATTCATCCCCCCCTTTTCCTCCCACCCCCTTTGACCCCCTCTCTCTCTCATTGGTTACCTTTTCTTTTTCTTTTTCTTTTTTTTCCTGCTCCCCCAATCACCACCCGCCACGTGGCAAAAGGGGTGAGGGGGTGACCCCCAAAAGGGGGTCCCAAGCATTATTCTTGTACAAACAACAATGATTCATCCCCCCTTTTCCTCTCACCCCCTTTGACCCCCTCTCTCTCTCATTGGTTACCTTTTCTTTTTCTTTTTCTTTTTTTTCCTGCTCCCCCAATCACCACCCGCCACGTGGCAAAAGGGGTGAGGGGGTGACCCCAAAAAGGGGTCCCAAACATTATTCTTGTACAAACAACAATGATTCATCCCCCGTTTTCCTCCCACCCCCTTTGACCCCCTCTCTCTCTCATTGGTTACCTTTTCTTTTTCTTTTTCTTTTTTTTCCTACTCCCCCAATCACCACCCGCCACGCGGCAAAAGGGGTGAGGGGGTGACCCCCAAAAGGGGGTCCCAAGCATTATTCTTGTACAAACAACAATGATTCATCCCCCCTTTTCCTCCCACCCCCTTTGACCCCCTCTCTCTCTCATTGGTTACATTTTCTTTTTCTTTTTCTTTTTTTTCCTGCTCCCCCAATCACCACCCGCCACGCGGCAAAAGGGGTGAGAGGGTGACCCCCAAAAGGGGGTCCCAAGCATTATTCTTGTACAAACAACAATGATTCATCTCCCCTTTTCCTCCCACCCCCTTTTACCCCCTCTCTCTCTCATTGGTTACCTTTTCTTTTTCTTTTTCTTTTTTTTCCTGCTCCCCCAATCACCACCTGCCACGTGGCAAAAGGGGTGAGGGGGTGACCCCCAAAAGGGGGTGACCCCCAAAAGGGGGTCCCAAGCATTATTCTTGTATAAACAACAATGATTCATCCCCCCTTTTCCTCCCACCCCCTTTGACCCCCTCTCTCTCTCATTGGTTACCTTTTCTTTTTCTTTTTCTTTTTTTTCCTATTCCCCCAATCACCACCCGCCTCGTGGCAAAAGGGGTGAGGGGGTCCCAAGCATTATTCTTGTACAAACAACAATGATTCATCCCTCCTTTTCCTCCCACCCCCTTTGACCCCCTTTCTCTCTCATTGGTTACCTTTTCTTTTTCTTTTTCTTTTTTTTCCTGCTCCCCCAATCACCACCCGCCACGTGGCAAAAGGAGTGAGGGGGTGACCCCCAAAAGGGGGTCCCAAGCATTATTCTTGTACAAACAACAATGATTCATCCCCCTTTTCCTCTCCATCCCCTTTGACCCCCTCTCTCTCTCATTGGTTACCTTTTCTTTTTCTTTTTCTTTTTTTTCCTGCTCCTCCAATCACCACCCACCACGTGGCAAAAGGGGTGAGGGGTGACCCCCAAAAGGGGGTCCCAAGCATTATTCTTGTACAAACAACAATGATTCATCCCCTTTTTCCTCCCACCCCCTTTAACCCCCCCTCTCTCTCATTGGTTACCTTTTCTTTTTCTTTTTCTTTTTCTTTTTTTTCCTGTTCCCCCAATCACCACCCGCCACGTGGCAAAAGGGGTGAGGGGGTGACCCCCAGAAGGGGGTCCCAAGCATTATTCTTGTACAAACAACAATGATTCATCCCCCCTTTTCCTCACACCCCCTTTTACCCCCTCTCTCTCTCATTGGTTACTTTTTCTTTTTCTTTTTCTTTTTTTTCCTACTCCCCCAATCACCACCCGCCACGTGGCAAAAGGGGTGAGGGGGTGACCCCCAAAAGGGGGTCCCAAGCATTATTTTTGTACAAACAACAATGATTCATCCCCCATTTTCCTCCCACCCCCTTTGACCCCCTCTCTCTCTCATTGGTTACCTTTTCTTTTTCTTTTTCTTTTTTTTCCTGCTCCCCCAATCACCACCGGCCACGTGGCAAAAGGGGTGAGGGGATGACCCCCAAAAGGGGGTCCCAAGCATTATTCTTGTACAAACAACAATGATTCATCCCCCCTTTTCCTCCCACCCCCTTTGACCCCCTCTTCTCTCATTGGTTACCTTTTCTTTTTCTTTTTCTCTTTTTTCCTGCTCCCCCAATCACCACCCGCCACGTGGCAAAAGGGGGTGAGGGGGTGACTCCCAAAAGGGGGTCCCAAGCATTATTCTTGTACAAACAACAATGATTCATCCCACCTTTTCCTCCCACCCTTTTAACCCTCTTTCTCTCTCATTGGCTACCTTTTTTTTTTTTTTTTTTTCTTTTTCTTTTTTACTCTCCAGCTGTTTCGAGCATGATCCAGCTGTTTCAAACTAACGTCTTCGTACATTAGACTAGGTTCCAATTTTCTTTTTCTGACAAAGTTTTGTTTCTTTTGACTGGTTCCAACAATTTCATGACCCAACAAAAAATGATTAGAAACGTTTGGAATATTTCATTCCCCACTCTTCTTCAAAGTTATTCAATGATTTTGCATGTGCGGTGTTTGAATAATAGTAATATTATAAATTTAAAAATTATTAAAATTTATAATTCTTAAATTTAAATTTATTAAATTCATAAATCTCATATCAGATAAATTTAGTTTTAATCACACACTTTAATTTGGAGTTAATTCTGAGAACTTAATTTTGGATTCATAAAATTTTTTTATTGAACAATTCTACCTGAACAAAAAATTGTACAAAGAAGGTTCCAGGCTCTCAAGAGTTAGGGCCCACACAATATGGGGTACACGTGGACTGGAGCAATCCTCTAGTGAGTTATTCTGTGCATGCAAACTTTTTTTTTTTTTCATGTACCTTTTTCTTTTTTGGCAGCAATACTGTAACCTCAAATATATATATATATATATATATATATATATTGAGAGGGCAATTTTTGGGAAAAACTGGGCCGAGCTGCGAGTTGAGCTTTAAGGCCCAGAAAAGCGAAGGATTAAGTAAAAAAGGCCGTAATGGTTACTCCGGCCTAGGAGAGACAGAGTTACTCCGGCCCAAAGGAGGTGGCATTACTTCGGCTTACGAAGTAATAGAGTTACTTCGGCTAGAGGATTGTAAAGTACTTCGGTTTGGGGAGCAACTTGGAGTTAGACCGGCCTTAGAGGCATACCGGTTTGAGAGTTATGCCGGTCGAGTCAGTGGTTCGGTCCGAACATACCACGGTTCAGGTATTAGAGAACCGAGATATGATAGCATGAAGAAGAACCGAACAACTGTTAGTACGGCCTACTTGGTGGCTCGGCATAGCCATTTTTACTTCGGTCAAATAGAAGTTCGGCCATAAAGAGAACCATCCCACTTGGTTTAAGCAGTGGGGGAGGGTGTGAAAGGATAAGCATTATCCTTAGGAGAATGAATCCTAGGAGGACTCTGCATGGAGAAGTACAAGTCCTACTAGGATTGTGCCACGGGAAACTTATAAAAGCTCACAAGCATCACCTTGGAGGAGGTAATTGAACACAATCTTTCTGGGAACTTAGAACTTTGTCTATTTGTCAAGTTTTCTGACTTAGGCATCGGAGAGGTTTCCGGCACACACCCGCCGGCTAGCTCACGTTTGTGTTTTCAGGTGACGAAGCGACGTCGTACGGAGGAGCGTGGACTTGGTCAACAGGATTATACGAGGAGAATTATTTCCTCCCCGTACATATATATATATATATATATATATATATGTATGTATATAACATCTATGCTTATTTAAGATATGACATTTATATGTATATAACATTTTCTAATATCGTAGACTTTTTATTTCTTTCGTAATTAACAATCCATAATTTATAGAAATCTCAAGTCAAAACTAGTTGGTTGGAAGATTTAGCTAACAATCTGAATTAGATAGTTCCTAAAGAAAAATAAATTACGTGCGATTCATAAGGTTTTTAAATTTAATATTAAGGGTTGGTTTGGGAAGTGAGTTGGTTTTTTGACTTTTTGATTTTTTTGACTATTTTAGCATGGGTTAAAAAACTTAGTTTGAGAAAAAAAATTTGGCTTTTTAAATTTTTTGACTTTTTTTGTGAGAGAAGAGTGTAATGATTATGAGTTAAATGTGATGTTTTGTTTGATGTGACTAAAATAACCTATTTTATTTTTTGTAACTAAAATAATCAAAAAAAACCTAGAAATCTTCTTCCCAAACGGTGCGTTAGTATTGTGTGAGGTGTCATAGAATTGTTTGCCAGGTTAAAAGATGATTTATTTTTGATACGTGACATTAATTTGGTCCACATGTATAATCATTCATTTATTAGTTAAATACCCTTCTCGTTATTATGTGGCTGTTTGGAAAGTAGATTTTTATGTAGATTTTTTTAGTTGTAAGATATTATTAGATAAAAAAAATTTAGTGTTTGAAAAGATAGTTGGATTTTTTTGTAGTTGGATATGATATTTGTGAGAGAAAAAATAAAATGATTATGGGATTAGATATGATATTTTGTTTAGATTTATTTTTTTAATTTTAGAAAAAATTTATCTTTTAGTGTAAAAAATTAAAAAAAACCCAACCCACAGACTTTCCAAACACCACCTATTGGTTGTTGTAAAGTAATGTCAACAAAGTTGAATGAAAGACTTGGAGGGCACAGCATTTTCGATTCAGACAGTTCAACTAACGGATGGTTTTATTTATTTATTTACTTCTTTTATGAAGGGGCGGCAGGCGGTGATTTTTAAGGTTTATGTTTAAATTTATAATTTATTAAAAATTCACGAGAGAAAAATAAAATAGAAAGTGTATTTAATAAAAATTATTAGGGTATATTGCAAACTTTTTCAATATATTGATACTATCTGTATTAGTTTTGTCTTTTTAATTTTATTAAAATAAAAATGTACGTAATTATGTTAAAATTGTGAAATTTATAATATATATATTTTTAAATTTCAAGAAAAATCTGTATAATTTACCTAAATTATTATTATTTTTTATACTTTTCTCTTTTGTTTTTCCTCACAAATTTACAATCGAATGGTTTTGGTCAAAATGCCCAAATACCAAAACAATAATTTTTTTAAAAAGTTTGTTTTATTAAATAAAATTAAACATACACTATCTACTCTACAAAATCACTGACAACAAATCAAACTTATACTAGTTACTAAAAATTTTTGCATTCATATTTGTTGGCATTATTTATTATTATTTTTTTTTTATTTGATATCGTAATGTTGACCTAGAATTGAAGATGAGTAAAAAGAAATTATGTTCTAAAGTTATGGTAGTTCATATACACAGTTTTGTTCCTTCTTTAATTGAGTCCCTAGTGAAGGGTAAGTTTGATTTCCCCAATTAATTAGTCCGTAAAGCCGAATATTGAGTTACTTAATTTTTTATCATTTTTTTCACAAATTTGAAGTAGCATTTTGATTTCGAATATATTCAGTACATGGTTTCATATCATCATCCACTGAGAAAAAAAGAAATAAATAAATAAAAGAAAGGAATGGGCACCCATTTGGGGGGGGGGGGGGAACAAATAATAATCAAATACGATGGCTACTACTGAAAAAGGAGGACAAGACAAAAAGAAAAAAAGCAAAAAAAAAAAAAGAAGGAAGTTTCTCGAGATAATTGCCACCTATGAGCAAACTGCGTTCACACGGAACACTATCAATTTAGACTGTGTTTGAATAATGAATTTGTATAAAAATTAAAAAATAAAAATAAGAAAAGTGAATGAAATGTAACTATAATTTATTTATATTTAAATTATCTTTTGTTATTTTAATTTTTTAAATTTCTATTCAAATTTATAATCAAAACACAACCTTAAATATTGAGGCATTTATATGTACATACATATATCCATATGCATATATATAATAATACATGTATAAAGAAGTTATTTTATGTCACATATTATACTATTTAGATTCTGAACAATTGTCTAAGTAATAACGAAAAGGACACTTAAAATGTCAAAATAAGTAGATTTTAAGTTCAAATCTATAAATCTTTAAACTGTTAGAGAAAAAAAATACTTGGACCTCATACTATGGTTGGTAAATTAAATTTTTCCTTAAAATCAGTTATGGTGTGTTTAGTTGGGGGATTTGGAGAGGGATTTGGAAAGGAAAAGGGAAAAGATGTGTGAAACTATGTGAAATATAAGCATGATTTATTCACATTTCACCTACCTTTTCTATTTCCCTTTCCAAATCCCTCTCTAAAACCCCCAACCAAACACAGTATTAATGAAAACTTTTCATTTAGAGTGATTCAGCCTTTATTCATGTATACTTGCATTTAATAACAACATAATAAACACGTGTCATATTGTAATATAGTTTAATGAAAGGCCAAGAAAATTGGGACATGGGCCTGGAGGTGATACTACTGTCATACAACTTCACTCCACTTCACCTACGTAACTACGTGGAAGCAAACTTCCATCTCATAATAATAAGTCGCATAATAATATGAGGTCCCCTAGTTTTACAAGACACACATCTATTTATAGATTGACTCTATATCATCTTTCACCCTCCTCCTCACCTTAAACTTTCAAAGTAAAACACCCTACCTTAAAAACCCAGAAGAAAATGGAAGAAGATCAGGCTAGCAAGCATTCCACTCGACCATACCGAGGAGTTCGGCAGCGAAAATGGGGGAAATGGGTATCCGAAATGCGCGAACCAGGCAAGAAAACCCGAATATGGTTAGGAAGTTATGAATCACCTGAAATGGCAGCAGCAGCCTATGATGTGGCTGCATTGCATTTCAAGGGACACGTGGCGCGTCTCAATTTCCCCGACTTGATTGATAGTCTTCCAAAGCCCGCGAGCTCCAATGCTGAGGATGTACAGGTGGCGGCTCAGGAGGCTGCCAAGCTGTTTAAACGACCTGTTGATCAGATGAGTGGTGGCAGTAACTTGGTTCCGATTAGGGTTGGGCTGTCGCCGAGTCAGATTCAGGCTATAAATGAGTCACCATTGGACTCACCTAGGATGTGGATGGAACTGGCTGGGGCTCTATTATTAGCAGAACCTATGGTTTTGAGTCATGATATTGATGAGTTGAGTGAGTGGGATGAAATTAAGCTTGATTCTATTTGGGATTTCTAGGCTAAATATGTATAGGATAATAGCAATAAATATAGTCAACAAACAATAGACCATTCTTATGCATTTAATTCTCCCAAATAAAAGGTACGCTTTATATTATATAAAAAATTTTGGAGTGATATATTGGAGACTGTAATATTGGGAGACGAGTTTTGTTGTTGCAAGACTTAAACCCTTCATCTTTTATTGGTTTTGAGCATTTTACGACCAATTAATTTCCCCAAATAAAAGTTCAACTTCTTCTTGTTGGTATTTTATTTGTTTTTTTTTTTTTTCTTCTTATTTTCCTGAATACAACAAAATCTTCAGCAGTTCATATGAATTGCTTTGTAATGACTCATTTCTTGACCACCATCAATCCCGCATGTTCTAGATGGGATTTATTTTAGCACATTCATAGCTGATGTTGCAAAAGAAGAAATTACTCACAAAAAAGCAATAATCAAGATCTAAAGTTTTTGTAAATATTTGGTTCTGTACCATTAATAGTTTGTGTATGTAGGGGTTCAAGAATGTTGTCGGAAAATTCGAAAATCTTCAAAGATCGTAGGAAGATCCGAATTCTTTAGAAATGATAAGAGAGGCTTAGATTCTTTAACGGTTATAACTAGAAATACAATAATAAAGAGATGATAGATATAAGAGATTGGGTGAAGAAGAAGACAAAGTAATTAGAGAGAGAATAATGGCAAGACTCTCCTATGGATCTCCCACTTTCACTCTCAAGGTAGATGATGAAGAAGGGAAATTAGTTCTTTCCCCAAAATTGTCTTTCCAAAATCCAACCCTTGTAAAGCTGTGGGTGGGTTCTATTTATAGACACCTCATGATGTAAAATGGAGCCCATGTACAAGGCACATGGGGAATATTCCGTTTAACTAGCTTGTCTAATGAAGTGACCTCTCCGAGGATGAGGAAAACTCTGAAGAGGAGATTAACCTCTCGACGAACCCTTTTTCTTAACCACACCTAACCAATGATTCTCAATCATCCCAAAAGGTCAGGGGTAGTCCAAGAGGACATCCTACCGCAGAAGGGACAGGGGTAGTTCAAGAGAATGCCTTGCCCAAAATATTGCCAAGTCTCAAGGACCCTCTAGATCGTGCCACCTCAACCTAGGTATAGGCTAATTTAATCGAAGAGTGAATTTATCACCATTCATCGTCCTTGGGATCGGGTCCTTTGTTCTGACTCCGTCACGCCCATGGTTCTGGTGCGTAGATCCCAGAAAGCTCTAAACCCATAAGTGTTTTGGGACTCATTAACGGAGCGACTTCTAGATTGCATTCGAATCCGTTTAATGCCAAGCGCTTCGGATTTTTAGGTTCATGGATCCGAACCCTTTCAAGTTCGAGCTCAAATAGGTTTCTAGGTTCATGATTCTGAACCCTTTCAAGACTAAACCAATATCTCAGAGAATGGATCTTCTTCGAGGGTTTCATCTTTTTTGAAAGCAACAATTAACCTCCTTGAACGTCCGTATGATTTGGGCCTTATCGGATGGGCTTGTTTGACTATCTTTAGATAGATCTGTAGCTCTTTAAAAATAATTACAGATAAATGAAAATTTTATCAATATTAATAATTAAAATCATAAGTTTTTCAGTAATTTTGTAAATATTTTTTTGAGAGTGCACTTGAAAATAATTTCCCCTATTTTTTTTTTTTGAATATTCGGGTTTCATTTTTTTTTTGTATTTAACTTTTAAGTATATCTAAATTAAGTATATTTAAAAAGTTTTAAAAAAAATTAAAATATTTAAAAATTCACTAAAACAATAAGTAAAAAATTGTATTTAAAAAAAATGTATTTAAGAACTAAAAGCTAAACAAAAATAGGACTGTTTTGTAATTTCAACAAAAAGTTTCATAATGCACACGCAATGCGCTTGGGCTTTATTATTAAGGGTTTTGATTAAAACTCCCACAAAATCCTACCCCTACAACCCCACACACTTTTGAAAAAAAAAAAAGAAAAAAAAAATACATGCCTTATGGGGGTGATGGGTCCAAGCATTTTTGTATTATTAATATGTGCATCCATCCGCAGTCACACGCCTCATTTCGCTGTAGCAATACTCTGCTTTTTCTGTGGATGACACAAAACCCTCCTCTAAACTTGAAACCGTACGTAGATTACTATTAGATTCCAAAGGAACAGATCCATTGTTAAGTTTGAGCAACTCAGTGGTGGACAATATATACTATAACTTCAGCTAATGACCCTTGTGTGACAACTCTCACCTCTAATTAGCGTTAATTCGTGATTTAGCATGATAAGTAACTGATTAAGACGAAATCCTAAATTGATTATGTGAGTATGTTATTTAGATTACATTTCTATCTGTTTGATGCAAAACGATCTGTTCATGTTTTGATTTCAAATAGTGAATTGAAAGCCTTATCGACAACCGATTCGGAAATTGACTTGATTTATATGCTAATTAGGAATTATAGAATTTTATGGTAGGTTTAATTAAAATTCGATTTGGAATGATTAAATTAGAATATATGATGCTAAATTGATTGGATGTAAGTTATCTACATGTTTGCCATTGAGTGGGCCACCTTCAAAACCATTGTTTTGGTCTTAATTCACATATTTGACACATCATTCTTCATCCATCTCATTGCAAAAATGTAAGAGAGGGAGAGACTTGGGAGAAATTGAAATAAACAAGAAACTTTACTTGAAATTTAGAAGAATTGGAGAAAATTTTGAAGACTTGTCCACATTGCTCAAGAATTTGGCTTAAGTGAAGTTTGATTAAGAAGCCCAGGTAAGAGCTCAACCTTTAATCTTGTAATTGAGCCATCTAGGACTTGCATATGAAATAAATAGGTGAATTAATAGGAGAATTAAGCTTGAATTCAAGAGAGCTAAGTTAATTCATGCATGCATGTCCATACCATGGAGTTTTGAAGTTTATTTTTGTGAAATCCTCACATGCATGTTCTTATCATAGTTAAAATCCAAGAATTCACCATGTTTTGAGTTGAATGTTGCACATGATCATGGTTTGAAAAGCTCAAGATCAAGAAACTTCATGCATGTTGTGTTCTTGCATTGTTCATAAAACTTACATTGAAATTGTGTTCAATTGGCATACCTTTGGGCTTTGATTTCATGTAATGATCTTCAAAACATGTTGTGTTATGAGTTTCTAAGTGTTTTCCAGAAATTTGGCCCAAAAGAATGAGTTTTGGCATGTTTGATTCATGGTCTGAAGCTTAGGAGCAAATCTAGAAAACCCAGAATTTGGCTTCCTCGCTCGAGCGAAGGATTCCACGCTCGAGCGACCACCTTTGTTTTCAAAATTTCACTCGAGCAACGGAATGCTGGCTCGAGCGTAAATTGCAAGCTCTCAGGTTTTTGCATGTGCAGACGCACGCTCGAGCGACGATACCTACGCTCGAGCGAAGAACTGTGTCTCATGCTCGAGCGAGCATTGAGCAAAGAATTTCAGCAACCAGTACTTTCCACATTTTTGCAGATCGCTCGAGCGAGGAAGTCTACACTCGAGCGACCTCTCTCATTCGGAAAGCTCGCTCAAGCGAAGGAGTCTATGCTCGAGCGAGACCCCTGTTTTCAGCAAGTTTTGAACAATATTTTTAAGTACATTTTTGCATCCTCATTCCATCCTAGGCATTCATAAGCCATGTTTAAGGCATCATAATGAGGATAATGTTATAGAACCACACCAAATCAAGATAGGGGCCAAGTTATTAATCCCAAATGTGTAATTTAATGTGCGTTCTTTCTGTAACTATGTAGGTTTGGCACCCAAGGACGCTGATTAGCCTGCCTATAGCCCAAAAATCTGTGAGTAACAATGTTGTAAATCTATGTTCAATTATAATTATTTTCTAAATGATTAACTGTACTGCTTTCAGAAATGATATTGTTTACTGAATGAATGTTTGTCCTATTTTACGAACTATGCTCGTGGCATCCATAGCATTTGATTGTTACTATTACTACTTCTGTTATAGAGATCTCTGTCAGTTCCAATGTTTGGAAATACTAATGTTTACTGTTTTGATGGCCATCAACTGACTGTTCGGTCTATTAAGACCTACTGTACTGTTCTGCTATTAGATGTACCACGTATGACTGCTATGATTCCTAAATGACTGATATGACTTGAAATATGAGTCACTGATTGAATAACCGATTTATTGATGCAAATGACTGTTTCAATTACTGAAAGGACATTCGTTCTTAACCTCTTTACACATTTGTTATTCACTAGGCTTTAGCTCACTGTTTATATATATGTATGTAGGCGGCCAGGCACCGGACCAAAGCTAGAAGCGTCGAATTAAGGTCATGTTTTGTCAAGCCAAACATTGTGCCTCACTTTGAGGTTCCGAGTCTACTCAAGCCAAGGCTATTTTTGGGGTGTTTCAGCTTCACCATTTCGTCTCCGCTATGTAATGAATGTTTAAGACTTGACTGTACATTAATGGTGAAGGGAATAGGTCCCTAACCTGTATGCTATGTGTATTTGAGATGTATATATATATATATATATGGTTATGAGTGTGGTTTTGTCTATGGAAGTCTTTTCCCATTCAGGTCTTCACAGCTCATTGGACATCTGTTTATTACTAATTGGCTTCTGCCAGCCCCTTTATACTGTATTATTGTCATCACTGTTAAGCAGGCCTTTGGTAATCACGGATTACTGGCCGGTTACGATGTTAAACCCTTAGGGGCGGGTTTGAGTTACGACACCTTGACCTTTTGCTACTATGGTCCATCTCGAAGCTACTATTTCTATTGGGTTCTACTTCTGGTGGCTCGCAGTCACTGAGGCCGTCACGTCTTCTCTTCGATGTAGTTATAGTAGTAGAGTCTTCATCTTTTACTGCTACTACTGATGATTTGTCAGAGTCTTCATAGAAGACACCCGAGTTGAAGTTGTTGACTTGGGAGCTATACATACTATTACTCACTGTTGCTTCAACATCGTCATATTTGTTGTAGTATACTAAACGAATCCTACAATGTTTTACCCCAACATGCATCAAATATTCCAATTTATCATTGTACTTATATCCCGTACACCCATCTGCGATGTCAATGTCATCTCTTCTGATGAAGTAAGCTACAAACTCAATTCCATCCTCATTCAATTCATCTGCCTCTAACTGATCTAAATCCAGAAAATGGCACGAGATATACCCAACCCACAGTGTCTCAGATTTCACCACATAAGAGATGTACGGAAGGCAACGCGTGAGGCGCTTCCCGATGCTGATCTGAACACCAAGCTTGAGCAATGTATCATCCATTAATCCCACAGCAGCACACAAAGCAAATCCCAAGAACCTTCTGTTATACCAATTTGAAGGCAACATAAATGATACTAAAGACCCCATCCCCACGTCATTCTGATGGCTGAACCACTTCGGAACCTCACTTCCTGGAAAAATGATATTGAGGAATTTTCTTTGCTCACCATAACTTCCCTGTACGATGAAAATATTGGCCACTTTAATTTGAGAGAGATTTGACTTTGTTCTCTCCATAGTTTCAATTTTATCAATTTAAATTTTACACTTTTAAATGTATTTTAATGTGATCCTTTCATTAGTTGCCATTAGCATTTTGGACGGAAAAAACGTGGGCATTAGCAATTTTTTTCCTAAAATATAAAAAATGAACAAATTAAATTAGTGGCCCCTACAATTTCTTTCAAATTTTACCTTTGCCTCTCTATTTTCCACATGTCATTTTTTTGGGTCTAAAATATTAACGACAACTGGCAAATTGAAATACAATTGGAAGTATGGAGTTTAAATTGATGAAATTGGAACTAGTGGACCAAAATGAATTCTCGCTAAAATCATAGGGACTAGTGTTGTAATTTACGTTAGGAGAATCATTAGAGAGAAAGAAAAAAAGAGAGAACCTGAAATTGATTTGAAAGAAATGTATCTATTAGGATGTTGTTGTGCTTATTCTCAGCCAATTTCGAGCAATTTGTGAACCAAAATCCGTCAATGTTGTCATATTTGGATGGACTTGATATTGTCTGTAACGACTCACAATTACCTGCACTAAGAGTTGAAACAGTGGATGCAAGCTCTGGCAATTCTTGGAGCATCTTGCAGCCGGTCACTGACAAGTATTGAAGATTGGAAAGTTGGTTGATGCTTGTAGGTAGACTCTCAAAATCATTTCCACTTAGCCCTAAACTTTCCAACGAGTGTAAGAGGCAAATATCTATGGGGATCGATTTTACATTACAGTCCCTAAGATTTAGTCTCTTTAAAGAATTGAACCCCGACAGAGCTGGCAGTTCTAAACTCATAGAATGCTCTCTGCGTCTTAGTAAAAACAATGATAAGAATAAAGAACTCCATGAATTAGATGTTGTTCTCTTGTTGCATCCTTGAAAGGACAATGTTTCAAGGTTCTTTAGAAGTACAATGGAGGTTGGGGTTTGTCTAACGGCTGTCCAATCTGCATAAAGCTCTTTTAAACAGTCAAGAACACCCAAGTCTTCTGGTAATTTATCAAGTTTTGAACAGCCAGAAAGGTTTAGGGTTTGAAGAGCATTCAATTGACAAATATTGTTTGGAAGACTTCTCAAGTTTTGACAATCTCTTAGATTTATCAAAGCAAGAGTAGTAAAATGTTCAACTAATTGGGGCAGTTCTCTTAAACCAGTCCCATCCATAAAATGTTCTGCTAATGTTCAACAAAATCTTCAGCAGTTCATATGAATTGCTTTGTAATGACTCATTTCTTGACCACCTTCAATCCCGCATATTCTAGATGGGATTTATTTCAGCACATTCATGGCTGATGTTGCAAAAGAAGAAATTACACACAAAAATGCAATAATCAAGATCTAAAGTTTTTGTAAATATTTGGTTTTATACCATTAATAGTCTGTGTATGTAGGGGTTCAAGAATGTTGTCGAAAAATTCAAAAATCTTCAAAGATCGTAAGAAGATCCGAATTCTTTAGAAATGATAAGAGAGGCTTAGATTCTTTAACGGTTACAACTAGAAACACGATAGCAAAGAGATGATGGAGATAAGAGATTGGGTGAAGAAGTAGGCAAAGTAGTTAAAGAGAGAATAATAACAAGGCTCTCCCATGGATCTTCTACTCTCACTTTTAAGGTAGATGATGGAGAAGGAAAATTAGTTCTTTCCCCAAAATTGTCTCTTCAAAATCCAACCCTTGTGAAGTTTTGGGTGGGTGCTATTCATAGGTACCTCGTGATATAGGATGGAGCCCATCTGCAAGGCACATGGGGAATATTCCCTCTTACTACCTTGTTCGAGGAGGTAACCTCTCCGAGGATGAGGAGAACCCCGAAGAGGAGATCGAGCTCTCGGCGGACCCTTCTTCTTAGCCACACCTAACCAATGATTCCCAATCATCCCAAAAGGTCAGGGGTAGTCTAAGAGGATGTCCTGCCGCAGAAGGGACATGGGTAGTTCAAGAGAACGCCCTGCCACAAAAATTTCCGAGTCTCATTGACCCCTTAGATCGTGCCACATCGACCTGGGTATAGGTTAGTTTAACCGAATAGTGAATTTATCTCCACTCACCGTCCTCGGGATTGGCTCTTTTGTTCGAACTCCATTACGCCCATGGTTCTGGTGTGTAGATCTTGGAAAACTCCAAGCCCGTAAATATTCTGAGACTCATTAACGGAACGACTTCTAGACTGCGTTCTAATCTGTTCGAAGCCAAGTGCTTCGGATCTCTAGGTTTGTGGATCCAAACCCTTTCAAGTCTGAGCTCAAATAGGTCTCTAGGTTCGTGGTTCTGAACCATTTCAAAACTAAGCCAATACCTCGGAGAATGGATCTTCTCTGAGGGTTTCATCTTTTTTGAAAGCAACAGTTACCTCCTCAGACGTCCGTATGATCCGGGCCTTCTCGGATGGGCTTGTTGGACTATCTTTAGAGATATCTGCTTGATGGGTCTTCCTTAGCCCAATTTGTTGGCTTTCTTGTGGGCCCGTTCAATGGAATTCACTTAGGCCCATTTGGTAATAATTTCTCCAAGCTCACCAATTTTTGGACTTTTCAATTGGGTTTCGATTGAGCCCAATTAATTAGTGGGCTCAAGTTAACCTCTCTTGTAGTCTCAGATAGTTGATGCCTTCAAATTTCCTAACTTCTCATGCTAGTCTAAATAAAAAATAAAAAATACTAACTCCAAAAAAATAACAAAATTAAAACCTCCATATATGCTGTTTGATTTGTGTATATTTATGTCCATGATTTGATTTGTGTATATTTAATTTTTTGAAGAAATTACATATCAGTGTAGCTCTCTAAAAATAATTACAGATAAATGAAAATTTTATTAATATTAATAATTAAAATCATAAGTTTTTCAATAATTTTGTAAATATTTTTTTGAGAGTGCACTGGAAAATAATTTCCCCTATTTTTTTTGAATATTTTTGTTTCATTTTTTTTTGGTATTTAATTTTTAAGTATATCTAAATTAAGTATATTTAAAAAGTTTTAAAAAAATTAAAATATTTAAAAATTCACTAAAAAAATAATTAAAAAATTGTATTTAAAAAAAATGTATTTAAGAACTAAAAACTAAACAAAAATAGGACTGTTTTGTAATTTCAACAAAAAGTTTCATAATACACACGCAATGCGCTTGGGCTTTATTATTAAGGGTTTTGATTGAGACTCTCACAAAATTTGCGTCAAGATCCTCTAAAGTTAAATTCCTAGAGTGATCTCCTAGAGTACCCAATCCAACGGCTGAAATGCAAACTAACCAAAACGACGTCGTTTTGGTTAGTAATTTGAAAAAATAAAATAAAATCAGGATTTCAAAATTCCCTCCCTCAGTTGCCTATACACACATTTGGCAACAGATATAGAAAGAGAGAGAAGAAGAAACTATCTGTTCATCGCGGTACCCATCCCTTGATAGCTTCACCAGCCACCGCAGCAAGCCAAGGGGGCCAACCTGCTACAACCTGGATGATAATTAGGAACAACAACTTCACAATTCTCTCTCCTCTTCTCAAAATGCTCATCACTTACCTTCTTTGAGCCATTCAATTTCTTATGACTAAATCCATCTCCAATTTCACCACCACCATCCAGTCTCTCTTTCACCCAAAAACTCTCCATTCTCTTCGAAGAAATAATTCGAGGCACGTGTAACTCCGATGATGACCCTTTATTCAACTGTCTCTCTCTTGGGCTCTCTCTGCCATCTTCTATAGCAGAAGCCTTACCACAAATGCAACCCATGAATTTCAAACAAACACCTAACAAAAATAAACCCTCCTTTACAAATACAAATCACCAATAATAACTAATTTTATCCAAAAACAAACCCACCATATCAAATTCCGTTGAAGAAAACAATCAACTAAAAAAACCCCAGTTGAGAATTCAAACTCACTGTATAAATAATTCATGAACCAACCACTATATACTCACGAATCTTTCTTCAATGATATATACATGGATTGTATGACCACTATATACTCTTTCTCTCTCTCTCTCTCTCTCTATATATATGTATATATATATCCACTGCGTATATAGCAGCTGCGAGGGAGTCTGCCAGTGGCAAGACGGCGGCAGCAAAGAGGCGTCGGGAGGCAGCGTCTCGTCTCTCTCTTCTTCTTCTCTCTCTTTCTATATTTGCTGCCATATGCGTGTCTAGGCAGCTGAGGGAGGGAATTTGAAATCTTGTTTTTTTTTTGTTTTTTTTTTCAAATTACTAACCAAACCATTGGATTGCATACCTTAGGAGATCACTCTAAGATGTTAACTCTAGAGGATCCTGACGCACAAAATCCTACCCCACAACCCCACACACTTTTGAAAATAAAAAATAAAAAAATACATGCCTTGTGGAGGTGATGGGTCCTAAGCATTTTTGTATTATTAATATGTACATCTATCTGCAGTCACGCGCCTCATTTCGCTGTAGCAATACTCTGCTTTTTCTGTGGACGACACAAAACCCAGGAGCTTTTATTTACACACACCAAAGCCACTCTATACACACACTTAATGATATTTATTTTTATTACAATTTTATCCCTAATTGAAATTACTATTTTAGACATCATACCCAATTCAAATAAACAAACGTCTCAATGCACATCCAGACTTTACATCCATCTGTTGAAGCTCCAAGTCCATTGAAGTTGTTGAAGCTATTGAAGCTCCAAGTCCATTCGTAGCTTTCCATTTCCATTAGTTTACACACTAACCTCATCCTCATTCATTATTGTTATAGAGGATTTCTCTTCCGAAAATTCAGATTTTTAGAAGCAAATAAATGTTTATGAGAAAGATAGCCAAGGAAATGTGAGTTTTGCAATGTAAAAGTCTTTTTTTTTTTTTTCCGGCGTCATTCGGATAACCAGAGTCGAATTATATCATTTTGTTCAAAAATCTACTACCGAAATAAGTATTTAATTTCGAAAGTTGTTGTTCGAAATAAGTTAAATTTTACAACATTCAACTTCCGAAATTTTAAAATTAATTTGGACAACTACTTTCAAAAATTAACATTTTGTTCAACACTGTACTTCCGAATGAAGTAATTTTTTTTTTCCCATTTTATATTCCAAATTTGTAAACTGCATACTAAATTTATAATTTTGAATTGCAAATTAATCTTTGTAATGCCCTTAAAAATTTGTAATGTTATACAAAACATGTAGAAATATGTATCAATTCAAGGAAATCAGGTTTACGCGGATAGTGTGTTGGATTACACTACTCAATTCACAACTGAACAGGTTCACTCTACGAAATTATAATGATTATGTTTCGAATTGCTCAACAAATGTAAATGTTTGATAATATTTATTTGACTTTGTAGGTATTCAAAAGTAAGGATAAATTGCTCAACTGGGTACGTGAAGTTGGAAAGAGAAATGGTTTGGTCATTGTAATCAAAACATCAGACTATTGTGGAGGGAAAAAAAGACCCAAGATGTATCTTGCTTGTGAGAGGAGTGGCCAATATAGAGCAACAAAGAAGTTAAAACATAATGGCAACAATACATCCAGAATAACCAGTACGAAGAAGTGTGGGTGTCTTTTTGATATCAGGGCTCACAAGTTTACCACACATGATGAATGGACATTGACCGTAGTATGCGGATTGCATAACCATCCACCTGCGGAGCACCTTGAAGGACATTCATATGCGGGGAGGCTATTAAAGGATGCGAAAGCATTGTTAATGGATATGTCAAAGAGCATGGTTCGGCCAAAAGAAATCCTAGTAACCTTGAAAAAGTGAGATGCCCTCAATGTAAGCACATTTAAAACCATTTACAATGTACGCCATCGAAACAGGGTGGTACAGAGAGTTGGAAAATCACAGATGCAACACTTATTGGGTGAATTGGCCAAGTATAATTACATTGAGCGCCATCGATGTGAAAAGTCCACAATGACTGTGACAGACTTGTTTTGGGCACATCTTACTAGTTTGGACTTATTTTGGTCTTTCCCACGTATATTAATTATGGATTGCACATATAAAACCAATAAATATCGTCTTCCGCTTCTTGAAATTGTGGGAGTGACATCAACTAAAATGACTTTCTCTGTAGCTTTCACATACTTACAGTATGAGAGGGCCGATAACTATGCGTGGGTGTTAGCTACATTACGTGATGTCATGGATGGTTTTGTTTTGCCAGCAATTATTGTTACTGACAGAGAGCTAGCCTTGATGAATGCCATACAGAAGATATTCTCGAGTGACAGACATTTATTATGCCGTTGGCATATCAGTAAGAATGTATTGACCAAATGCAAGAAAATGTTTGAGACACAGCAGAAATGGAAGAAGTTCAACCATGAGTGGAACTCTTTAGTGTATTCATCTTCTGAAATTCAATACGATGATCGTCTTAAATCATTACTTAAGGAATTCAGTAGTTATCATAATGCAGTCAACTACGTCATGGATACTTGGTTGGTTCCTTACAAGGAGAAATTTGCGGCGGCATAGACAGACACATGTATGCATTGTGGCATTGTTACAACCAACCGGTAAGATTACTTTCGTTCAATATGTTATTAATAAGTGTCATGTACTTGATTTTAATTTGACTTACATTGAATTGAACAGGGCTAAGAGTGCACATGCAAAATTTAAAAGACAATTGGGTCATGTCAAGTCTCATTTCAGGCATTATTTGAGAAAATACACAGTCTGCTTGAGTTGCAACACACTGATATCAAGGCTTCATTTGAGAAAAGTCTAACTGTTGTGCAACATCAATTTAAACCTTCTCAGTTCAGGGAACTACAGGGTAATGTGTCTATATCTGCATTAGAGTATTTGCTTGTAGAGAGTAAGAGAGCCAATTCCATTGGTATTGATACTGAAGCTTGTGGATGCGTCCTTCGCCACATTCATGGTTTACCTTGTGCCCATGAGATTGCTGACTATATTAGACAAGATTGTCCTATACCACTTGCTATCATACACTCACAGTAAAGGCAACTTCATATCTCCATATGCAACAAAGAAGAGGAAACGGAGGTGACTTGTCATGCAGAAGTAGAGTTATTTGTGAACAAGTTCAATGAAAGTGATAGAACCATGCGGTTGGAGCTTTTGAAGAACTTGAAAGAGATTGTATGTCTGGGAAGCACTTTTCTTGTTGAGCAGGAGGTGAAGCCCAAAACACGTCCTCAGGATCATAAGAAGACCAATGTTTCCACTCGTCGTGACCCGTGTGCATTTAAGTTGGTGCAATCTGGACATGATTCCTTCTCACCTAGGGACACTCAAATCACTACATTAGCTTCTACTCCGGAAACCAAGAAGAAGCGACCTGTTAAGGGAAATGAGAAGGTGAATACGAAAGGGAAAGTGTACATTACTAGAACAGTGAAACCTGGTGCATATGTTGATGCTTTCCCTTCTTGGTTGAAACCATACATTAAGTTTGTCAAGGATATAGCTGCAGATGAGAATTGTGGTTTCAGGGCTATAGCTGCTTCAATTGGTCATACAGAAGATGATTGTGCTCAGTTTAGGCGTGATCTTTTGGGTGAGCTGCACACACACAAAGAGGAATACATTACACTTTATGGGTCCTATGAAATGTTTGAATTGGATACTCACATTGGATGACTATGCCAGACATGGGGCATCTTGTTACATCGTGCTACAATCTTGTGTTGTATCACTTGTCATTACAGTAATGTCTCACCTTTTAACCTCTTAGAACAGTGCCAGTACCTCAACTTGATAGACGTGAGATTGCCATCGGGTTTGTCAACGAAAATCATTTTGTCCAGGTATAACAGAAACTTATCAATTTATGCATGTACTAGAAGTTATGAGGTATGACCACTAACTCAATTGACATTTGGTGCAAGTTGTTTTGCAGCCAAGCCATCCAGTTCCTCCTATAGCCACTAATTGGCGAAAATACCGTCACCCTTGCGCTGTCGACTGAGATGATGCATATGTGCGTCGCATTCAGCATTTCAAGGACATTATTCATGATACTATAGCTACTCGAGAGACATTTGATGTTGTTGATGTCGCATGACACATGCATGCATTTGACAATGTTACAATTATGGAAGAAATTAATGGATGTGTTTTTGACATTGATGTGTTCTGTGTCATAGATTGAATGTTATCGACCATTGTTACCATTCCATTCTAATAATAAAATGTCATTTTCAATGTCATCAACCATTGCTGCCATTCCATTCTAATAAGAAAATATTTACCATTGTTACCATTACAGCAATGTCATCTTACAAAAAAAACCACAAAAAATTCCTCAACTAACAAATAACATATCACGAATCAGCTGTATGCCTATGCCTAGGCCTACAACTATATGTCAATGTCGGAGATGAAAAGCGACCTCCAGTACAACTAGGTCCAACATATTTAGGTCCAACTTCGTCAATGTGCTAACCTTCAAGGACATGCGTCATAGCCTCGATTGCCTGGTAAAGTCGATGAGGATGTCGAATCTCGTCCTCATAACCAGCCTAAATGATAAGATGTGCAATCTGCAGTGCATGTGCAATACGCTGCATTTGAAAAGAATATCACATTTTAGGGAACATATCAGAAAATAAAAAGTAAGTTACAAATGCATAAAAGAGGATAATATATTACATCGGCATGTTGGCTAAAATCCTGATGGTCATGGACACGTGGTTCATCAGTGTGCTCAACATATAGGTGCATGATATTCTTATACCAATCCATGTAACCCAGTACACATTCCCAAGGCTGACGAACTGGTGTGCTCCTCTACTGCTTACATAACACGTGGTTATCCCAAGCCTCCCAGATCTTATCCAAGTATCTATACATGACTGTATATCGTGCAAATATGTTGCCTCGAGCACCACGACTGGGAGCTAGCGGTGCATCTAAGATGGTTTGAACCCTGTCAAACTGCCTTAGAACTCTATCTGGATAATAGGGTTCGACCACGTCTAAGCACTTTAAGCATCCATGGTAGAACGTAACCAGGTTACATGGATGCCGGTCTCTGTAACTGTGGTATGGATCCCAAATAACCTATAAACGTAAAGTGTTTTTGAATTAAAGTATATAAAGGGTAAGATAAATGGAAAGTGTTAAAATTATCTCAGGACGAGTAAACTAATATCAGTTGCTACCAAACTGTCAAGCTCCGCTCGAAAAGATTTCAAATGATCAATGGAGGAACCCGCCTCTCTCCTAGATGCCCGATGGTACATGTGTGGCATGTTGTCATTGTAGCCCATGTTCTGGTGAGGTCGAAATGCTCGGAAGTGCTCATAAATCCACGCCTCCAAAAGAGTCATATAACCACCCATCTGCTTAACACCAGACCAGCTAACATACCCCATCTGTTTGTATAAAAATGCTAATGCAGCAGCACCCCAAGCGTAAGTATGAATGGATCCAAAATCCATTAATAAGCCAAGGTAAACAACAGGAACCCTGCCACCACTCTTGTCACTGAAGAGCGTACATCCCAACAGAAACAACAAATAAGCTCTAGCAGCGCACTGTATAGCCTCTTCTAGGTCTAAATCTATGACACCATCAAAATGACTTCGCAACCAATCAAGCCTGACTGAATTCCCACCAGCAGTAAAAACCTCTTCATGTGCTACACGTTCAGTAATCCCCAAGCTAGAAACCAATAGTGTAACTCCATGATGATCCGTCACATCTGGTACGCTGACTGATCTACCTACAATGGGAAGGCCAAGAATAGTGCCAACATCATCCAAGGTCAAGGTCATCTCACCAACTGTCATGTGAAATGTATTCATCTCAAGTTGTCATCTTTAAACAAAACTGGAGATTAAAAGCTTGTTGACGAACCGATAAGTGTAACGAGCTAACTGTGACAGCCTAGACTGCTCAATAATGGCTTTGAATCTGGTGTTGTTGTCTATTGACCACCATGGCCATGCATGGATCTTCGAAGAGTGATTATGACACTTTAAGGGCCCTTGTTCCTATAACACAAATGATATCTCATTAGAAACTACCATACAACACACACACAAAATATATATATATATATATATATATATCATATACAAATAAATTTCACTTCTACTCAGGAATGTTTACCTCATTGTGCCAAACAGCTGCAGTGACATGATTATTGAAACTCCGCAGTATTGATGGATCAGTCGGTCCACCTGGAAAAACATGAGTAAGGTCCTCTTCCTGGACAGTAGGAGAATCGGGTAAAGAGGCATCCTCCACGACAATGTCAGGCATATCATCACCTTGAACTCGTCTTTGATTTCGGCTCCGACTTTGACTGGCATTGGGGATATCATATTCTACCGAAACTAGATCACGACCTCGACCACGTCCTCCCCTACGCCCTCGTCCCCGTTCATGGTCAACATCCAATTCACGACGTCATCAATTTGAAACAGTAGGTGGGACATGTTGTTGACATTCAGAATCCATATTATCTGCAAAAATTAATATGTTTAATGACTATACAATTGTAAAAAGAACATACAAAAAAAAAAGGAAAAAAAAAACTGTTCAGAAGTTGAAAACCGAAAGTAGATATTATGTTCGGAAGTTGAAAACCGAAACACAAAATTAATTTTCGGAAGTTGAATGTTGTCCGAATTAAAAATATTTGGAAGTTGACTGTCGAAATAATGAAAAAAATTTGGAAATCTACTATTGAAATAAATGATTATTTTCATATTTCTATTTCCGAACAACTTGTTTACTTTCAAAAAACCAGTTTCGAACAACTTGTTTACACTCGGTGGGCATTCGTTTGTTTTGAGAATAGTAAAACAAAACTCTACATTACAGATTAAATAGGAATGAGGATTGAAAAGTAAACTAACCTAAATATGAATGAGGATTGAAAATGTGCTGGAATTCAATGCTTCAATGGGATGTCTTGATGGATGCAACTTTGGGGATGAAAGCTGCGTGAAGTAGGGAGCTACAGGGAGCTACGAGGTAATGTGTGAAACAAGGTAATGTGAGAGATGGAGCTTCAATGGGTGTATTTGGACCGTTGGGAGAGTTGGGTTTGAGGGTCTGGGGTGTATGTGTGTGTATGAGGGTAGATGTGGAATGAAACGTGTGTGCAGTGAGTAAAATAATTAGGAATTAATTTTTTTGGTGTGTGTAGTGAGAATAATGTGCAAAGAGTGAATATTGTGTGCGCAAATAGAAGCTCCCACAAAACCCTCCTCTAAAATTGAAACCGTATGTAGATTACCATTAGATTCCAAAGGAACAAACCCATTGTTAAGTTGGAGGAACTCAGTGGTGGACAATATATACTATAGCTTCAGCTAGTGACCCTTGACCTTTTGCTATTACGGTCCACCTCGAAGCTACTACTTCCATTGGGTTCTACTTCTGGTGGCTCGCAGTCACTGAGGTCATCACGTCTTCTCTTTGATGTAGTTATAGCAGTAGAATCTTCATCTTCTACTGCTGCTACTGATGATCTGTCAGAGTCTCCATAGAAGACACCCGAGTTGAAGTTATTGACTTGGGAGCTATACATACTATTACTCACTGCTACTTCATCATCGTCATATTCGTTGTAGTATACTAAACGAATCCCACAATTTTTTACC
This sequence comes from Camellia sinensis, assembly GCF_055761805.1. NCBI lineage: Eukaryota > Viridiplantae > Streptophyta > Magnoliopsida > Ericales > Theaceae > Camellia > Camellia sinensis. Next base: position 157,402,376 of record NC_138972.1, read on the forward strand.
CCAACATGCATCAAATATTCCAATTTATCATTGTACTTATATCCCGTACACCCATCTACGATGTCAATGTCATCTCTTCTGATGAAGTAGGCTACAAACTCAATTCCACCCTCATTCAATTCATCTACCTCTAACTGATCTAAATCCAGAAAATGGCACGAGATATACCCAACCCACAGTGTCTCAGATTTCACCACACAAGTGATGTACGGAAGGCAACGCGTGAGGCGCTTCCCAATGCTGATTTGAACACCAAGCTTGAGCAATGTATCATCCATTAATCCCACAGCAGCACACAAAGCAAATCCCAAGAACCTTCTATTATACCAATTTGGAGGCAACATAAATGATACTAAAGACCCCATCCCCACGTCATTTTGATGGCTGAACCACTTCGGAACCTCACTTCCTGGAAAAATGATATTGAGGAATTTTCTTTGCTCACCATAACTTCCCTGTACGATGAAAATATTGGTCACTTTAGTTTGAGAGAGATTTGACTTTGTTCTCTCCATAGTTTCAATTTTATCAATTTAAATTTTACACTTTTAAATGTATTTTAATGTGATCTTTTCATTAGTTGTCATTAGCATTTTGGATGAAAAAAGCGTGGGCATTAGCATTTTTTTTTTTCCTAAAATATAAAAAATGAACAAATTAAACTAGTGACCCCTACAATTTTTTCAAACTTTACCTTTGCCCCTCTACTTTCCACGTGTCATTTTTTTGGGTCTAAAATATTATCGACAATTGGCACATTGAAATGCAATTGAAAGTATGGAGTTTAAATTGATGCAATTAAAACTAGTGGACCAAAATGAAATCTCGCTAAAATCATAGGGACTAGTGTTGTAATTTACGTTAGGAGAATCATTAGAGAGAAAGAAAGAGGGAGAGAACCTGAAATTGATTTGAAAGAAATGCATCTGTTAAGATGTTGCTGTGCTTATTCTCAGCCAATTTTGAGCAATTTGTGAACCAAAATCCTTCAACGTTGTTGTATTTGGATGGACTTGATATTATCTGTAATGACTCACAATTACATGCAGTAAGAGTTGAAACAGTGGATGCAAGCTCTGGCAATTCTTGGAGCATCTTGCAGCCGGTCACTGACAAGTATTGAAGATTGGAAAGTTGGTTGATGCTTGTAGGTAGACTCTCAAAATCATTTCCACTTAGCCCTAAACTTTCCAATGAGTGTAAGAGGCAAATATCTATGGGGATCAATTTTAAATTACAATCCCTAAGATTTAGTCTCTTTAAAGAATTGAACCCCGCCAGAGCTGGCAGTTCTAAACTCATAGAATTCTCTCCGCGCCTTAGTAAAAACAATGATAAGAAGAAAGAACTCCATGAATTAGATGTTGTTCTCTTGTTGCATCCTTGAAAGGACAATGTTTCAAGATTCTTTAGAAGTACAATGGAGATTGGGGTCTGTCTAATGGCTGTCCAATCTGCATAAAGCTCTTTTAAACAGTCAAGAACACCCAAGTCTTCTGGTAATTTATCAAGTTTTGAACAGCCAGAAAGGTTTAGGGTTTGAAGAGCGTTCAATTGACAAATATTGTTTGGAAGACTTCTCAAGTTCTGACAATCTCTTAGATTTATCAAAGCAAGATTAGTAAAATGTTCAACTGATGGGGGCAATTCTCTTAAACCAGTCCCATCCATATAAAGCTCTGACAAACACTTCATATATCCAAAACTTTCCAAAATGTTTTTAAGCTTTGAACATCCTGAGACAATGAGAATTTGAAGAGAATCAAAGCAAATTCCATTTGGAATACTCTTAAGATTTTTGCAATCCTTCAAGTTCAAGCAAATAAGCCTTTTAAGAACTCCAATGGATGGATGAAGATTGACCAAACTTGTACAACCTTCAAGAATTAGTCTCTCAAGATTTGGGACCCCCGTGAAGTCTGGGCTCTTGGTTAAGTATATCGAGAAACTAAGATTCAGGACCCTTAATTTTTCTAGAAGCTGTTGAAGAAATATCAAAAATATAAAATTATTGTCATGAATTTATCTTATATGTTTAGAGAAAAACAAAATGCATATATTTAATAAGCATTAACCATACCACTTTTCCCTTCCAAAGTTGTTCAATCCGGCTATAGGTTATGTTAAGTTCAACAATATGCTCAGGTTGAAATGTTGAAGGCATATATGTCAATGGGTACTGGCACCAATCGAAATACCTTAACTTGTTAGGAAGATATTGAAGGCCTTCAGGAAGGTGCCCACAACAAATTTTGAGAAATCTTAGTTCTGTCATGTTCGCAAAGGCTTTGGGGCTCAACTTCAACTGTTTTGGCCAAACATGATCCGGATTTTCACCTTCTACAATTATGCCTTCAACCGCTTGTGTTCCCTAATGAAATGAGAAGATAAACAATCATACAACATTAGAGGGATGAGAAAACAATGCAAAGCTTTTCTTAAATTAACTAAGGAAAAGGGAAGTCTTACATACATAAAAATTTATACAGAAGATTTCACGAAAATGATGTGGCATTATCTTCTTTTTTTTCTTTTCTTTTTTTCTCTTCAGTTTATAGTTTATTTTTTAAGTAAAAAGTCTAAATTCAACTACATCATTATGTGCAAGAAATTGTGTATAACTTTTCTATATGTATAAAATTACTCCTAACTAAATAAGATAATAGTGTTAATGTTGGTCTTTTATATAAGATCACTTACCGTATTGTTTGTCAACACATGATACATATCTTCAAAAAGCCACAATCTGCTACGCTTTCCAGGCTCTCTAGGCGATTCTTGACGAACAATATCCCAACCCAGTTTTTGTATCAAATCATGCATCGATAGCTTATTGTTTGAAATAGTTACGAGAGATTTTTCAATAAGAACATTTATTCCAACAACTGGGTTGAAGTTGCAACTATCCAATATTTTGGTTACTTCATTTTTATCCTTCCCTTTGAAAAAACATGCAATGTCTAGGAATATTTCCTTCTCTTTCCAATCCAATGCATCGTAACTTATTCGAAGTACTTGTCCAACTTCCTTGTCAGGACATTCTTTCAACTTGTTTAGTGCACTTTCCCATTCACCTTTGTTTCGACCAAAAAGAAATGAACCCAAAACTTTGAGAGCTAGAGGAACTCCTTTAGCATACTCTACTGCACAATCTACAAGATCTCGATAACCTCCCATTTGATAACCTTTACCAAAGGCTTTCGAATTGAAGAGCTGTTTAGCTTCATCTTTATTCAACCCATCAACCTTATACACATGTTTTATGCCAAATGATGTTAGCATATGTTTATCTCGAGTTGTCATAATGATTCTACTTCCAAATCCAAACCAATGATGCTTTCCAACCAATGTTTCTAGTTCTATTGACTCATCAACATCATCAAGAACAATAAAAACTTTTTTTTTACATACCCTATTCTTTATCATACTTATTCCCATACCTATATTTCCAACTTTGAAATCTTTTTCCATTAAGATTTCTGAAATAAGTTGTTCTTGTAGAGTTTTTATACCACTCTTCTTCGAAACATCTCTAACATTCTCAATAAAACTGTAACCTTCAAATTGATATGCGATACGATCATACACAGCTCTGGCAATAGTTGTTTTACCCATTCCACCCATTCCCCATATCCCTATGACACGAGCATCATCTAGCCCCAAGCCTAGCAATTCAATCACTTCCTGCATGCGAGAATTCATTCCAACTAGGTCTTCGACAACACTTAAATATGTATGATTCAATGCAGTAGAAATTTTCCCAACAAGTACTTGGATAAACTTTGATTCAGACCTGTAGATTGAGGACGAAAATAAAAGTTAACTTGTAAAACAAAACTCAAACAAACTGTATATAACAAGAAAATGGACATTAATCTAGTAGAATGATCTTTAATTTTGTTAATTGAAATTAAAATATTTTTTAGATATAAAGTATATATAAAATAGGAAAAAATAATTATAGAATATGTAATAAATATAGTTTCCTTCTATTTGATGGGATCATGGTGGAAAACTCTCTGTTTGGTTATGATCTCAAATTGTAGTTCCATCCATTGATTTGAGTGTTTTGTTTGTTTTGAGCTTTCAAATAATAATTCTACACCCATTTTTCAAAATTCAATTCAAAACATAATCATTACTTTTCAAAACTCATAACCAAACACATAATTCAAAACTCTTTTCAAAACTTAATTCAAATTAATATTTTAATTTTTTAAATATTTTAAATATTTAAATATTTTAAATATTTTAATATTTAAATATGTTACGATTTTTTTAATTTTTTGAATATTTTTAAATATTTTAATTTCAAAATATTACGATTTTAATTTTTTAAATTTTAAAATATTTTATAAAAATAAATTCAAACTCTATTTCATAAAAATATTTTTAAATATTTTAATTTTTTTGTTATGTATTTAGTTACGATTTGAGTGTAGAGTTATGAAAGCAGTATAGAGTTTCAAATTATGTGTTTGATTACGATTTGAGTGTAGAGTTGTTTTTAAATTTAAAATATTAACATTTTAAATTATTTAAATTTTTTGAATATGTAAATTTTTACGATTTAAATTTTTTGAATATTTATTTTAATTTTTTACTTATTAAATTTTTTAGATTATTTAAATTTTTTGAATATTTATTTTGAAAAAAAAAATTTCTTTTGTAGTATTTTCAATTAAAAAATTGATTAATGTTATTTTCTGTTAATAATAAATTTTTTTAATTGAATTTTAAAAAGAGTTTAGTTATGAGTATTGATCAGAATTTTTAATAGTGTGAAAGTAGTGTGTTTTGTTATGAATTATAACAATTTGAATTAAGTTTTGAAAACTTTTTCCAAAACTCATAACCAAACAAATTTTCTTACTTCACATGTCAAATCAAACTTTCAAAACTCAATTCAACACTCTATTAAAAAATCATAATTAAACAAATTTTTTATACTCAAATCATAATTTTATAACTCACAAACTTAAAATACAACTCATACTCTCAAATCATATTTACAAAACTCTACCAAACGCAACCTAAAATTCCAAATTTTCTTTCTTCAGGGTTCATCAGGATTCTAAATGTTTTCAGTTAATTTATTATTGAGCAATTCAACAATTGAAAAGTCAAACACTTAGGGTGTGTTTGGTAACGTTTACGTTTTCAGTTTATATTTACAAAAATTTTATAAACTGGTTTTTGTTTATTTTTTGTTTATTTTTAGAAAAACATAAACTACAAACGCGTTTGGTAATTGACAAATGTTTACAAAATTTAAAAAATATAAAAAAGAGTGAAAAATGACAAGTGGCGGCGAAAGACGGTAGGTGGTGGGTAGATGGTGGTGGTGGGTGGTGGTTGGTGGCGGGTGGGTGGGTGACGGTGGCGGGTGGTGGGTGGTAACGAGTGGGCGGTGGCGATGGCGGTGGCGGGTGGTGGAAAGTGGTGACGGTGGGTGGTGGGTGGTGGCAGGTGGGTGGGTGACGGTGGCGGGTGGCGGGTGGTAGCGAGTGGGTGGTGGTGGTGGCGGGTGGTGGGTGGTGGTGGCAGGTGGGTGGCGGATGGCGGGTGGTAGTGGGTGGGGGCAGGTAGGTGGCGGGTGTTGGTAGTGGGTGTGTGGGTGGGTGACGGTGGCGGGTGGTGGCGAGCGGGTGGTGGGTGGTGGCGGGTGGTGGCGGGTGGGTGGTGGGTGGTGATGGTGGTTGGGTGGGTGACGGTGGCGGGTAGTGGGTGGTGGGTGGTAGCGAGTGGGTAGTGGTGGGGGTGGTGGCAGTGGCGGCGGCGGGTGGTAGATGGTGGTGGCAAGTGAGTGGCGGATGGCGGGTAGGTGGTGAGTGGTGGTGGTGGTGGGTGGGTGAGTGGGTGACGGTGGCGGGTGGCGGGTGGTAGGTGGTAGCGAGTGGGTGGTGGTGGTGGGTAGTGGTGGCAGGTAGGTGGCGAGTAGGTGATGGTGGTGGTGGTGGTGGTAGTGGTGGTGGTGGTGGTGGTGGTGGTGGTGGTGGGTGGCGAGTGGTGGTGGCGGGTGGGTGGGTGCCAGGTGGCTGGTAGTGGCAGGTGGTGGATGGTGGTGGCAGGTGGGTAGTGAGTGGTGATGGCAAGTAGGTGGCGGGCGGTGGATGGTAGTGGCGGGTGGTGGGTGGTGGATGGCAGGTGGGTGGTGGGTGGTGGTGGTGGTGGTGGTGGTAGTGGTAGTGGTAGTGGCAAGGGGTGGGTGGTGGTGGCAGGTGGGTGGTGGTGGCGGGTGGTGGGTGGTGGTGGCAGGTGGGTGGTGAGTAGTGGTGGTAGGTGGCAGGTGGCAGGTGGTGGTGGTGGTGGTGGTGGTGGTGGAGAGTGGATGGTGGTGGCGGAAGACGGTAGTGGAAAATGGTGGCGGGTGGTGGCTAGTGTTGGGTGGTTAAAAAAAAAAAAACTGAAAACTCAAAATAGAAACACATTTTTTGTGTTTTCATTTTTTGACCAAATTTATAAACTGAGACCACTGATTTATAAATCAAAAATTTTACCAAACAAGTTTTTATTTGAGTTTTTTAAATTTTTGTAAATATAAACAGAAAACTGAAAACGTAAGTGTTACCAAACGACACCTTACGTTTTCAGTTTTCTGTTTATATTTACAAAAATTTAAAAAACTCAAATAAAAACTTGTTTGGTAAAATTTTTGATTTATAAATCACTGGTCTCAGTTTATAAATTTGGCCAAAAAATGAAAACACAAAAAATGTGTTTCCATTTTGAGTTTTTAGTTTTTTTTTTTTTTTACCACCCAACACTAGTCACCACCTGCTATCATTTTCCACCACCGTCTTCCACCACCATCACCACCCACCACCACCACCACCACCACCACCACCACCACCACCACCACCTGCCACCACCACTCACCACCCACCACCCACCCACTCGCCACCACCACCCATCCTTGGCCACCACCACCACCACCCACCACCCATCTGTCATCCACGCGTCACCACCCATCACCTGCCACTACCATCCACCGCCCGTCACCACCACCCGTCACCTACTTGCCACCACTACTCACCACCCACCTGCCACCACCATCCACCACCTGCTACCACTAGCCACCCACCACCACTAGCCACCTACTACCTACCCGCCACCACCACCCACTACCACCACCACCCACTCGCTACCACCTACCACCCGCCACCGTCACCCACCCACTCACTCACCCACCCGCCTGCCACCTACCCGCCATCACCCGCCACCGTCACCCACCACCCACCACCACCTGCCATCCGCTACCCACCTACTACTACCACCTACTACCCGCCACCGCCGCCGCCACCACCACCACCACCACCACCACCCGCCACCACCACCCACCCGCCACTACCCACCACCACCCGCCATCCGCCACTCACTTGCCACCACCACCCACCGCTACCACTACCACCAGCACCACTCACTCCCTACCACCCACCACCGTCACCCACCCACCTACCCACCCACCACCACCAGCTACCCACCGTCACCACTTTCCACCACTGTCTTCCGCCGCCACTTGCCACCACTTGCTATTTGTCACTCTTTTTTATATTTTTAAATTTTTAAAAATATTTTGTCAATTAACAAACGGGTTTGTAGTTTATGTTTTTTTAAAAATAAACAAAAACCAGTTTATAAAATTTTTGTAAATATAAACTGAAAACGTAAACGTTACCAAACACACGAAAGCTATTTTATTTTTATCCAAAATTATTTTAGTAAATAAAAAAAGGGAAATTACCAATCAGTGATTTCTTCAAAAACTTATTACTGATTCATGACAAAATTTATATTTTTAATTATCAATAGTTATAAAGTTTGCCATTTATTTATAAATATTTTTCAAAATTACTTCTGTAATGAAATTTCTCCAATAAAAAATTACTTAAATTGATATGCCTGTGCAATTCATTAATTTCTAGAAGCAAAAGGCTCCTTTTCATTTTTCAAAAAATGTACACTATATTAATTGCAAAAACATTACTGACACCAAAAAGATTTACAAAGCATAATCTATGTAGGAAAATGTTTCATACAATGCACATCTTATAGAATCTAACCATAAAATTACGTAAATTTTTACGAATTTGATTTCATAAAAATATGTAATTTAAACATAAATTCACATAAATTTGTGAAACCTTAACTTAAACGAATTTGTGTTTCATTTACACATTTTTGTGAGATTTCTCATGTAAGTTCGTGAAAACTTATGTAATTTTATAGTAGGATTGCATACGGTATGCAATGCAGGTAAGGCCCACAATTGTGTTGGGTTTCCATAACGATTATGTGTTGATAGAAAAATGCATAATGTGGAATGAATATGATGGGATTCACACCCAAAAAAAAAAAAAAAATGAATCATCAACAATGCTAGGTGGCCTGAAAATTCATGACTCGAATGGTTTGAAACACCAAAAACGACATCATTTTAGGTGTAAAATGACATCGTTTTGACATATTCGAGCCATTCAAACCATACAAATTTAGGTCACCAAGCATTTTTCTCTGAAATTGTCTGGAGGTCTCTCAAGTTCTTCAGTATTTTGAAGGCCATTTTTGGACTGAAATAGCCTCATACACTAACATAGCTTACATTTTGCATAGACTTCAGATTTAAAGTTGTTTCAAAATATTAAAAGTTTTATAGCTTTTTATACAGATATTAGAGGTCGATAAAAGTAGTAATTTTGAAATCTCTCGTTGAGATTATGAAATTTTGGTTGGGGGGTGATGAAATTTCACTGTGCTTGATATTACCAAAATAGTCAAATTTTTATACTTTTGAATTGTAAAATTTCACTATTTTTCACTCATTGAAATTTTCAATTGAAACTAAAAAAATCAGATTAAGGGCTCTAAAATGACAGAATAAAAGAAAAAATTATATTCTAAAATTGAGAATTTTCATTATTTCAAAAAGACACATTTCTAGCATCCACCATCCCTACCAATTACTGATTTAGGTCCCTCTATCAAACCATGGTCACACTGGTTCTTATGAACAGGCACATATTGCTATTCCATATCTAAATACAACTAAAGATTTTGTTCCTACACCTTAATCTTGGATAATCTTAACCACAGCCACAGTTCTTAATAAGCCATTACTGGTGGTTGTAATTGCCATAGAATTTTACCATATTTATTATTGGACATGGGCATCATTATCAATTAGTGACAATCAATTACGTAAATGATTGTCAGTCAATTTTGCCATAGAATTATACCATCAGTCCATCTTAGGCTTTGTTTGGGAAGATGGGTTGGAAGTCCATCTTAGGCTTTGTTTGGGAAGATGGGTTGTGTTGGGTTTGGGGCTATTTTAGCCACAAAAAGATAAAATAAGTTTTTTAGCTCAATAAGACAAGACATCACACCTAACACATGATCATTACATTATTTCTCTCATAACAAGTCAAAAAAATCAAAAAGTCTTTCCCAAGCGAGGCCTTTTAGCCCCAGGCTAAAATAGCCAAAAAACCAATTCACTTCCCAAACGAACCCTTATGTTGTATTTGGTTGGGGGATTTGAGGAGGGATTTGGAAAGGGAAAGGGAAAAGGTGTGTAAAACTATGTGAAATATAGGTATGTTTTATTCACATTTCACTTACCTTTTACATTTTCCTTTCCAAATCCCTCCCCAAATCCCCCAACCAAACACTGCATTAAAGTGTTTGTCAATTTTCGACATTCATACTTTTTAATCTGGTTAATAAATAATGTTCTTTTATAAAATAACAAAAAAATCAAAAAAGATTTCACAAATTAAAAGATCTCAATTAGTTTTTATAAATAATATCTTCAAAATCATTGAAAATGAATAAGTTCAAAAAAAATAGACGATTTTTTGAGATATCTAAAATAGTAAAATGGATAAATAATTTGAAACAAATGAAGTAATTCTTACGCGGCTTCTAATAACAATCAATCTACCTCTAATTTAATGATTTTCTAGCAATACTGAAAATTCAAGAGCACCCATGGAGAGGGATAATTATTCAATAATTCGGAACATTATGTTATATTGTTTACGTATGGTCTCAAACCAATTGCATTGTGACAATGTTTACAAATGAGATATGTTATTAAATAGTTATGAGGTAAAAGATAATTCATTTAATGCATATTACAATTTCTTATTGATCGAGAGTATCATATAAATAATAAGAGAACAATTAGAAATTTTATTTTTTAAATTAATTCTGTTAAATAAAAAATTCTTATAAGGAGATATTTGTAATTTTTTTAACCACATGAGAAAATATGTATTTTAAATAAATCTCAAGAAATATATTTATAATTTACTCATAAATTTAGAAATAAGTATAAAAAATTATTCATATATAATATTTATGAGGATAAATCCGAAACGAAAAGGTACGGAAACATACCATACCAATTACAAAAATGATACTCTGTCCAAGGGATCAATTTGTAGTTGAGAATTATTTCAATAAAAAAAACAAGGTGTAATATGATTGCAAAAAATAAATAACTTCATTTCTAAGTCATAAATTATCATAAGAAAATCACGTAAGATTTTACACAAAAATAAGTAACATATACCAACAAATATATATAATAAGGTACATACAGTACACACTTTACGAGTTACCATTTGTCCCTGTATTGCGAAAATGTTGTATATTGCAAAATTTATTGTACATTTTAATAGTACAACTAAAAATAAATCATAAAGGGTGTTTGGAAATTGATTTTTTTTTAATAATTTTTTTATTTTTTTTATAAAAATACGTATAAAAAATAGAAAAAATGAGAAGTGGGTGTTTGAGAAGTGGCTATTTTAGAGACTTTTTGACTATTTCAGTAGGCTATTTGGAAAGATGTGATGGATTTTTATTTGAGTTATTGTATTGAAAAATATATTGAAATGATATTTGAAGTTAAAATGACAAATTTGTCCTTAAGATCACATTTTTTCAAAATTAATGTAAAGGGGTGAAATCGTCATTTACCAAGGGATGGCACAACTTGTCAATGTGACAGTGTACACTGTCCACGATTTCAGCTATTTTTTTTTTTTTAATATAAAGTGTTGGTTTAGAGGCTTTTTGTTTTTTTTTTTTAATTTGAGGCTATTTTAGTCTCAAACTCATCTTCCCAAACACCCCCAAAAACAGAATGTGTTTAAGCTGATTTTGGCAACATAATATTTAACCAAAAGGTCACTACAAAAAAAAAAAAAAAAAAAAAAAAAAAAAAAAAAAGGAACAATTATTCTCTTTATTTTTTTGTTTTTTTTTATAAAAAGTAAAAAATATATATATTAAAAAAATTAACTATTCTCTCTATTTGTTACATAATTTTTTTGTAAAAAATTAAAAAATCACTAAAAAAAAGTCAATTCCCAAAATAAGCAGATGAATTACCAATTTGTTGAACTTGGATGAAGCCATCCTGATAAATTGGCAACTTGCTCCAAAGCCTCCCTCCACTTTTGTACCTTCTCCATCTCATCCATGGAAGCTAGCTTTGCAAATCCTTTCCCAAATCTCCCACTTTGTCTTCGAACCTCCGATGGATTGACATGGTAGAAAACGGGACAAACTGTCTGCCCCATCACATTCCTCCATTCAAGAATCTTCACTAGTTCATCCAAACACCATCTTGAAGAAGCATAGTTTTTCGACAAAACCACAATCGAAAACCTCGATTCTTCAATGGCTTTAACCAGTTTGGTTGAAATCTCTGTCCCTCTTTCAAGCTTTTCGTCGTCTTTGAATGTGTAAATACCCTTTTGATCCAACGCGGTGTACAGATGACTGACAAAGTTGTCACGTGTATCTTCGCCTCTGAAACTCAAGAACACATCGTATGTCCATCGAGTTTGAGGACTAAAAGAGGAAGATGGAATGGCAATAGAGGAAATTGCTTTCATGGAATCCATTGTAAACTTGACAAGTAGTTGTTTCAGATGATAGAAATAGATAGCACTGTGATGGATGTTCTTTGTAACCTTACTATATATAGACATTTGTGTTGCATGTAATTGCAACCATCAACTCCCATTCTTTACGCCGTTTTTGTGGAAGTTGAAGGATGGCAAGTTTTTCGTAAAAATCAATATAACTTTGAATCACTCTTTGATTGTCATTTTCATGAATGAAAATGATTTACAACCAGAATTTCTATACATAAAATTCATAATATGGCAATGGTATTTTTGTAATTTTGAGCTATAATAATGAATGTTTTGTCTTGTTACAATTGGAATTATAAGTACTAAAGTAACACAAGAAATAAATTATATGGACTGATCCCAAGAAAAAGTTACATCTATAAGCTTTCGAATCCGAGATCATGAAGAAAGCACACTCACAAACTTTAAGCCTTGACCACCAGGCCACCTCTAACCTGACGACACAATTTTATATTCAACAACTTTTGGGATTTATTTTGGGATGTTTAATTAGACACATCTTATTAAATCAATGTATGCTAATTTACACACAAACCTCACTTTGAACCCAATATTTCGACCACTATATATGTTTAATCTTTAACCTATACATCATCATATTAACCAACGTTTTGATTTTTTGGAATAATCGATTCATTGAGTCAGATACTGAGTTATTAAAAAATATGAACTATCACATTAAGATTTATATTTTACTTTATTTTTTATAATTAAGGCTCTGTGTTCTAAAAGCATAAACTCAAGAATCAAATGACATGCCACTAATCGCATGCTCTCGAGCAAACAAAAAGAGTCGATGAGAATCAAAGATGAATTAGGCAACGGCAATGTTAGGTATCATGAAAAGTCTTTCATGAAAATAGTCATGAAAGATTTGTGACCTTTGGATTATACTTACAATAAAGCACCATACACTAATCAAGGTAATCTAAGGGTCACAAATTTTTCATGATCATTTTCATGATAAAATTTCCATGATCTCTAATATTTCTCATTAGGCAAATAGAAAGCAAGCCCAGTGACCAATTAGGCTATCCAGCTATAAACTTCTATTTTACCACTTACGCCTAGAATTCCACGTTGAGAGGTGTTTGGCATCTCTAACTTTTTTTTTGTTAAAAAAAGCTAAAAAGTAACCCAAAAAAAAAGTCCCTATCTAAAGGTAAAAAGCAAAAAAAATCAAAATGTCAAAAAATCAAAATGTTACATCATCATGCACATTAAGTAATTACTTTTTTACTCATAATTATTTATTTAATTAAAAAAATTATTTTAAATACATTAATTTGTTTTACTTCATAAAAAATTAAAAAATTACTATAAAATCAAGTTGCAAATGGGCCTCTACCTTTCTTTCAAAAAAAAAAAATGGGCCTCTACCTTTAGGCCTTGGGACTCTACTTTTTTTTGTTTTTTTGGAACTGACTTGGGACTTTACTTTGAATTTGAAAAAGTTCAATAACTTGCTTGACAAGGCACATTGGTTGGCCAGGCAAGTTGGTCCAAAGCGGCCAGCCCTTGTTCACACATAGACAATGACCATAACTATTTTCATGATATAATCCCACATAACATAGTGAATTACACAATTTATTTAGCAAAAACTTATTTAAAATTATTTGATAGTGATAATTTTAAAATTATGAATCAAAATAGTTTGAATTGAACAAAAAAAAAGGATAAAAAATAGTTAACGTTTTGATTTGAATTTTTTTTTTTTTAAAAAAAAAAACACTACAAGAAATAGATCATTTTGTATTAAAAAAGCTTCAGAATGCATAACGTTCGTTTTTAACTAAAATAAAAGTGAAGGAAGTGCTGAATTGAACGAAGACCCCCACCTAAAGTATTTGACCAATGAAAGTCTCGCCAAATCTGTGTGTGGAAAACGTATTTGAAAATTGTTCCAATTTGAAAATTGTTTTTTTTTCATACTTGAATTACTTTTTTAAAAAAAATTAGATGTATTTAATCTAGATATATGTAAAAATAAAAATATTTGTGAATTAATTTTTTTTACTAGATACAAAAAAATAAATAAATAATGGAATCCAAAAAAAAAAAAAGGAATTTCTGTTAGTTTTTTTGAATATTCGAATTTCTTCTTCTTTTTTTTTTGTGTGTGTGTGTTTACCTTTTAATTTAAATTAAGTCGATTTAAAAAAATTTAAAATTTATTAAAAATACAAAAAATAAAAATTATATTTAAAAACTCAAACTCAACAAAAATAATGCACATTTTATTGAGTTTGAGTTCGGCTTCATAACTAACTGGATTTAAGTTCGGCTCGATTCATTAATATTAATTGTACGGGGGAAAATATCTGGTACCGCCCGTACTCCTCGCGTCCAAGCTCCGCTTCGATCCTATTCACCTGCATACACAACGGCAGTGAGCTACCCGGCGATGTGTTGTCGGAAAACTCCTCCGACGGTCAAGTTAGCACACACTAAGAGAGAGAGAGCAAGCAAGGAAATGACTGAATGCTAGAGTTTTTCTCACCAATTGATGTTCCATCCCCAGCATGGGGGGCGTAGTCATGCTTATATACCATCTGCGCTTGCCTTTGCATCCATTCGCCATTTGACTCGTGGACCTGCTCTCTTATCCCATTTCGCCACCTGTCAGCGCAAATTCAGCTAAACACTACCTAATCGAACCGCCAAACGGCGTTGGCGCGAACGGGCAGCTCGACGACCCTAACCCAGCCTCCTACGACCGTGTTACTATACGAGACGAACAGTGCTCCTCGCCGGGCTCCATTGCGACCGAGCTTAGTAGCCCTTTGCTACAGCCGAGCTCATGCTCAGTTGAGCCGATCCGCGGAGGACCTTACTTGCCGAGCTGAACGTGTGACCAATAGAGGTCGGGCTAACAGAGAACCATCTCGGCCAAATCGGGTCTGGACTTCACTCTGAGCAAACTTCCCCCCAGCACGGCCTGGCCTAGCTCGGCCCAAACACGCTCGGACCACCTTCAGCTCGGCCAAAATCACGGCCCAAGGCGTGATTATGAAATCTCCCTCTCAATTGCCCCTTAATTCCATCCGCACTAGCGTGACTGGGATTACACGTTCCGGCCGTGGTCGTCCCCCTGCCCGGCCGTATGTCGTAAGACATTAACCGCGTTAAGCCCCATGCCCAGTCTTGGACTTGCTCGGTTGGCGTCTCAACTTACCAACCCGTCTTTTCAATATTGACGCCACCATCATAATGGACACGCATCACTCACTCATTGGCCTCGAACGGCCAACCCATGCCGTCTCTTCATATTCAAATTTTGGCGCTCCTTTCTCCCTTCTTATAGCCGTTGTCCCTCATCTCATTTTCCTTCTTGTTCAGTTCATCTTCTTCTGCCAAAACCATCCTGCGATCGAGAGCTCTCGCCCTCACTCATTCTATTGAGATCAAAGCACCTAGACAAGCACGTTTCACACCATCGTCGTCGCTGAGGGCCTCCGTCCCACTGCTTCAAGCCACCATCAATGCCCTAACCTGTAAGTTCTCCAACCCTTCATTGTTTCTTCATTTGTTACTCATGTTTTCTAGGCCTGCGATTTTCATAGTTAAGTGTAGGGCACGATAGCAAGTAGGTTTTAGGACGTAGCCCCCAAGAACCATCCCTGCCCTTTCTCCCTCAACTGTTCTTCATTTTCTGTGATGAACACGCGAGGATTTGGGGCAGACCGGGCTCCTAGACCTCATTTGATCCCAAAAAATACGAGAACCGAGCAAGTTTGAAGTTTGAGACTTAGTTGGGAACCGAACTAACAAAATGTTCGACCACTAGACCGGGCCAATATCTAGTCCGCTCGAGCGACCGAGCTTCCGGTATAATACTGACTGAAATGCTGATACATTTCCGGTGACCGAGCTAAAGTCAAGCTCGTTTGCGCAACCGCGCTATCACTTACACTTGACTTTTACTACAGAGTCCTAGGGGACCAGCCACCAACACCAGGGCTCTCAAAGGCCGAGCAGCCTTTGCTCAAAACTTTGCCAAACCAAAACTGTCGTGCTGAAACAAGCTGGTTTCACATGGGGCGTTACTGTTTCCTCGTTGACATGCCGGGCGCACTAGCCGCATTCCGAGAAGAATATGGCGTCCCTGCAGACGTACATCTTGAGCTCGGTGTAAAGGACACCACCCCATGGGGCAGACTGGACCAATGCCCCTTCACCGTGCTTTCCATAATCGAAGGCGGCCTACGCTTCCCAGTTCAGCCTCTAATGTGTGAGTTCCTGAGGCGCACTGGGCTAACGCCAACACAAGTTTTAACCAACACCTTCAAAATAATAAATGGGGTAGCCGAGCTAAACAACCGGCTTAGCCTGAACCTAGGATTGACCGAGATTTTACGGCAATACACCCTCGGGCATACTGGCGACGGGCTTAATTACTACTTGAAGATTAGACCGGGCAAGGAAAAGCTTGTCACCGGCACCCCAGATAAAAACATGCACGACGATGACTTTTTTTGGGTATTCGGAAATTATGAAACGGCCGATGTGCTCGGCTGGTACATCAGCAAGAACTTTGGTTCGACATGTAAACCGTGCTCACTGACCGGTCAAGTTACTTTTCTTTACAATCTTGTACTAATTGCTTTTTTCCTTGCAGCTATTGAGGCCTTGCAAGCAAATTACTTCAACCCAAACAAGACTGCCATCAGAGCCTTGTTGCGGTACCGTAACCAAGATTGCCACAATCTTCTTGGTTACGTACCGAGCTACTGGTACTCAGCTCCCCGCAGAAGTAGAGTCATAGATTTTCTATGAGCATTGTCCCCACCGCCTGATCCAACACTACCAGATGTACCATTAATCCGGCTAACTGAGAAAGAGAAGATGGCCAAACAGAGCCGAATCAAGAATCTCATCACCGCCACATCTACCGAGTTGCCGAGTATCCCTTCCCGTGCGCTCATTGCTGGTCAAACATCTGGAACCATGATCGCATTGGCGTCGACCACTACGGTGCAAACCAGCAAGAAAAGTTGCTGAGCCGAGAAAAGGCCTCGGTCCGCCAACCCAACAGCCGAGCTCGTTGTAGAGCTGAGCACCGAGCAACCAGCGGATGCTTCTGAGCCAACGCCACCATGGCAGCCGCATTTGAAGCACTAGGGTAAGGAGATCCCGACCAATGCCTCGGTCAGGCGATAAAGAACATCTGTTGACTTTTGACCTAACCAAAGCACTACTCCTACCGAGCGATGTGATCGGCTATGACCACATGCCCGACACCTGGCTCGTCAAGTCCTCAGTTAAATCTATGACTCGAGTAAGAGCTCTATTCGTTTATGCAAATTTGCCTTAGTGTTTGCACGGTTGATTTTTTTTTGTTCGAACTATAACGCGTCCTCTTGCAAGCCATCCAGAAACAACATCTTGTGATGAACCGGATTCACAAGCTCCGACAAACGGTGACCAATGGGACCAATCAGGTCAAGCCTTTGGAAACTGAGCTGGGAAGGTCTAAAGCTTTGCTCGAGATGACCAATGCTGACAATGCAAGACTCCTTGGCCAGCTTGGCAGGGCCGAGTAGGAGAGAGACGAGCTGAAAGCCTAACTTGTAACCGAGAAAGAAGCGAGGAAGGCTGCCATGGACGAGACCAACAATCTCAGTTTCAAGAGGTCGAGGAAAACTACAGCAAGCAAGTCGAAGCCACCAAGGACATTTATTTCAAGTCCGGTTGGAAAGCCACTTTTGAAAAGCACGATCAAGGAGCAGAGACCGAGGTGTTTGCTTCTCCTCCCCCGGCCTTCCTGCCGGCCTATCTAATTCCTTACGCCAACGAAGTCTTCAACGCTTTGCAAGAGGCGGCGGAGATGGAAGCTGAGGATGACGGTAGCCAACAGGAGCTCAGCGAAAAGGAAAAGGCTGCTGTCGTTGACTTAGAAGTTGCGACAGAAAGAGTCGGGGATGAGTTTGTCGACCTCTCCCCATTAGAGTAGTTTAGACTTTTTTCCTTGTGGTTTCTGTTTGAGTTTTTGTAACCGGGCTACAAGCCCCACTTCATGTACCAAATTTTCTTATCAATGAAAAGCTATCGTTTTGTTTGCAATGTTTGCCGTCGTTTTCCATTTGACCATGTTATTCTTGTCCGGCGTATTACAATTTGATTGAACCGAAAATTGAAAGTTATCTAAAATTGAATGGATCACTCGTCTAGCCATGGTAAAACAGCTCGGCTAGACCCACAGGGTTGAGCAAATCGTCAACACTTTAGCCGGGGTAAAGCATCTCAACTAGGACCTTCGAGTGAAGCCAATCATCAACCCTTTTAGCTGGGGTAAATCATCTCGGCTAGAACCTTTGAGTTGGGCAAGTCACCAACTTTCTTAGCCGGGGTAAAACATCTCGGCAAAAACAAAAGAGTTAAGCACGTCATCAACTCTTCTAGCCGGGGTAGAGCATCTCGACTCTATCTTTGAGTTGAGCAAATCATCAACCCTTTTAGCTGGGGTAAATCGTCTTGGCTAGAACCTTTGAGTTGGGCAAATTACCAACTCTCTTAGCCGGGGCAAAACATCTTGGGAAAAACAAAAGAGTTGAGTACATCATCAACTCTTCTAGCTGGGGTAGAGCATCTCGGCTCTACCTTTGAGTTGAGCAAATCATTAACCCTTTTAGCCAGGGTAAAGCATCTCGGCTCTACCTTTGAGTTGAGCAAATCATCAACCCTTTTAGCCAGGGTAAATCATCTCAGCTAGAACCTTTGAGTTAGACAAATCACCAACTCTCTTAGCCGGAGTAAAACATCTCGGCAAAAACAAAAGAGTTGAGCACATCATCATCTCTTCTAGCCAGAGTAGAGCATCTCGACTAAAATAAAAGAGTATGTCCCTCATTTACTACATTACTTCAAACACAACAAACTTCCTTAGCAAAAATAATTCATTTTTATTATATTGGCAAATGGAGTATTACATTCAAAAGTAAAGTAAAGGGGAACAAGTCCTTTCACAAAAAATTACATATAAAAGACAAATACCAAAAATAGTACAGTTTGAGGTTAGCCGCATTCCATGGCCGGGTACGCCTTTGCCATCCAAATCCTCTAAGTGGTATGCCCTCTTGCCCGCCAAACCGATCATCCTATAAGGCCCTTCCCAGTTTGCCCCTAGCTTGCCTTCACCGGGCACCAACGTGTTGCTCATCACCTTCCTTAAAATCCAGTCCCCAACTTTAAACGGTCTGGGGTGCACCGTTTTGTTGTACTTCCTGGACAATTCTTGTTGGTATGCCGCCACGTGGATTAACGCCTTTTCTCGGCGCTCGTTAGCTAGGTCCAATTCCAGGGCGATTGCTTTAGAGTTCAACTCGGGCTCAAAATTTTTGCTATGGATGGTGGCCACGTTGATTTCCAATGGAATGATTGTCTCCATGCCATATGCTAGGGCAAAAGGCGTTTCCCCGGTCGAGCATCTCGGGGTTGTCCGATATGCCCAAAGGACACTAGGAAGTTCCTCGGCCCATTTTCCTTTGGCTTTCTCTAACATTTTCTTCAACCTATCGAGAATGGTTTTGTTTGACGCTTCGGCTTGGCTGTTGGACTGCGGGTAGGCCGGGGTGGAGTTGTAGAATTCTATCTTCAATTCCTCACAAAATCCTCTAAATAAACGCCCGTCAAATTGGGTATCATTATAAAAAATCAAAGCCTTGGGGACGCCAAACCGCATTATCACGTTCCGCTAAACAAATCATTTGACATCTTTCTCTTTGATCGTCGCTAAGGGCTCAGCTTCAACCCATTTGGTAAAGTAATCTGTCGCCGCAGTGAAGAACTTTCGGTTGCCTGGCACTGTTGGAAGTGGTCCCACTATGTCCAGCCCCCACATCGCGAAAGGCCAAGGACTTGTGAGGGGGAGTAGTTCTCTAGTTGGCTGGTGAATTTGGTGAGCGAACTTTTTGCACTTTTCACATTTTCTGACATATTTCTGAGCGTCTGCTTGAATGCACAACCATCAATATCCTTGCGAAATAGTGCGGTAGGCCAAAGATCTCCCCTCCGATGTGACTTCCACACATACCTTCGTGGATCTCATAAAGGAAAACTTTCACGCTGTTTGGATGAACACACTTAAGGTACGGACGGGTGAATGACTTCTTATATAGAGAGCCAGATGGAGAGAGCCAAAACCACTCTAACTTCACCCGAACTTTATGTGCTTCCTTCTTGTCGGCCGGAAGGGTCTATTCTTTCAAGAAAATGATGATAGGGTCCATCCAAGAGGGACCAAGCTTGGTGCAAAATACTTCTGCTTGTTCTGAGTCCTCAATACTAGGCCTTAGAAGAAACTTGATCAAGAGAGGATTGGGAGTTGAACTTTCGAACATGGAAGCCAGACCGGCCAACTCGTCTGCGCGGCCGTTTTCTTCACGGCCAATTTATTGCACACTTATCGCTTGGAATGCCTTGATGTGTTCTCTCACTAGAGCCTGGTACTTGGCCATTCTGTCATCTTTGGCCTCGTACACTCCAGATACTTGGTTGACAACGAGTTGGGAGTTACTGTATACCATCAACTCGGTTACGTGCAACTAAAGCGCACTTTTAAGTCCGGCCAGCAGTGTTTCGTACTCAGCCTCGCTGTTTGACGCTGGAAATCCAAGTGCGATAGAGTGTTCGATGGTTAGACCGTCCGGCGAGATCAAAACTATACCTAGACCGGCGCTGTGCCAATTTGAGGCGCCATCTATGAAAAGTTTCCACATTTCACCAATGAAAGTTTCCAACATTCTGACGGATCCTGGGAAGCTTGAAGGTTGATAGGATCAAGATCGCTAGGTTGCCTGGCTATGTCTGCTACAAGCTCACCGCTGATCATCTTAACAGACCAGTCTTCATCCTCCCTCGGCGATACAGCGCCGGACCCAACAGGTTGACCTGTCATTCCTAAGTCCATCGTCGCATCGCCGGTCTGAAGTAGGCTTTTGACTGAAAGTGGTGCGAACGGGCGCGCAAGTTTCACGTCGCCAACATCATTCCACTGTGCAATCTCTGTTGCTTTTACACTTGTCACCCCAGTTGCCATAGTAAGATCCACCGGGCACGCCAAGTGAACTCCAGGCGAGAATTCAGCAATAAAATCGGCCAATGCTTGGGATTTGATGACGGTGCAGGGTTGAAACTTGACGTCAAATTGCCCCAGTTCAACTACCCACTTCAGAATTCAGCCGGAGAAGTCCGTCCGTTCGAATAAGGCTTTTAGAGGGAACTCGGTCAACACCACGATTGTGCGAACATGAAAGTAGTGCGCTAATTTCCTAGAAGTCATCATTAGTGCCAAAGCAAGTTTTTCCAGCGATAAGTACCTCGACTCGGCTGGTAGCAGGGTTTTGCTCACGTAAAAGATGGAGAGATGCTAGATGCCTTCTGCCCGAACTAGCACCGCACTAATTGCATGTTGAGAGACGGCAAGATAGAGGTAGAGCTCTTCGCCGGGCTTAGGTGTAACCAATAGTGGGGCGAAAGACAAATATGCCTTGAGCTCACCTAAAGCCTTGTCACATTCTTCATCCCATGAAAACTTGGACTTCAAAGCTCGATAGAAAATTCGACAACGATCTGATGACCGGCTTATGAATCGATTAAGCGCGGTTGCTATACCGGCAAGATGGTGCACGTCCTTTGCTGAATTAGGCCGCTTCAATTCTTGTATGGCTCTAATTTGTGAGGGGTCCGCTTCGATGCCTCGGTTGGTGACTAGGAAGCCAAGGAATTTCCCTGACCCCACACTGAAGGCACACTTCAATGCATTCACGCGAAGCTTGTGTTGCTTAAGAATGGCAAACATCTCGGCTAGGTCAGACAAGTGGTCGGCCTGCCACTTGCTCTTGACAACCATGTTGTCGATGTAAGCTTCCATCGTGCGGCCTAGCAAAGGGGCAAACATCTTGGTCACCATTCTCTGGAAAGTTGCCCTGGCGTTCTTCAAACCAAAAGGCATGACTCTATAACAGAACAATCCCCTCGGAGTTGTGAAAGAGGTTATCTTGCGGTCGGGTGCATGCATGGCGATCTAGTGATAGCCGCGATAAGCATCTAGGAAACTGAGCCGGTTATGTCCGGCTGTAAGATCCACTAGCTGGTCTATTCTAGGCAGAGAAAAACTGTCTTTAGGGCAAACTCGGTTGACCGTCTTGTAATCAACGCAAACTCGCTACTTCCCATTCTTCTTGGGTACTACGACCATGTTCGAAACCCATCGCGGGTAGTGCACTTCCTAGATTGCCCTAGCTTCAAGTAGGTTCTAGATCTCCTCTGCAACGACCTCGGTATGGTGAAGGGCGGATCTCCTCGTCCTTTGAATGACAGGACGCACATTCGGGAAAACATTGAGTTGGTGGCAAATAAAGCTTACATCTATGCCAGGCATATCGTATGGCGTCCATGCAAAGATTTTGATATTCGCCACCAAGAACTCCACCATCTCGGTTCTTTCTTGGGCGGTCAAGATGGATCCCAGCAAAAAGAACTTGTCAGGTCTTTCTGTGTCGATTCGCACCTCCACCAACTCTTCAACAGCCTTTTCCTCGGCCCTGGTGCCCATATCATCAAGGACACTCTGGTCTTCCGGTCCTTCGATCATTTGCACGAAGCCTTTGGTAGCTCAGCTCCCATTCACTGCCACAAAACACTGCTTGGACATGACTTGATCGCCCCAAATCTCCTCAACTTCCCCCGTAGCTGAGGGGAACCTCATGACCTGGTGATAGGTTGACGCTACTGCTTGCATGGCATGAAGCCATCCCTTACCTAGGATAAGATTGTATGTGGACAGCACATTCAATACCCAAAACTCCACCTGCCTGACAACGGACCCGGCGTTGATCGCTAAGATTGTCTTTTCCATCGGCTACTCCAGTTGTGAGTTAAAACCAACTAGTGGCGAAGTTGCCAGAGCTAAGTCTGTATCTCGGAGTTTGAGCTGCTTAAAGGCATCATAGTACATGATCTCGACCGAACTACCTTGGTCGATCAAGATGCGTTTAACGTTGAATTCCCTGACATGAAAGGTGACCACTAGGGCATCATTGTACGGCGTTTGAATGTGTTCAAGGTCCCTGCTTGAGAAGTTAATCACATTTTTCTCATCGGTATTGCCCCTTTTGATTACGGGCTGGACCGACAGAACCTCCCTCATATGTTCTGCCTTTTTTATCATCCCTCGAAGCTCGCATACCGGCACCAGCTCCACTATACCGTGGATCACATTGACCACTCCTTAGGGGGGCGCATCTTGGTCATCCGAACCACTCGGCTCGGTTGGGGTGTGGTGCGCGGCCTTAACGCCCCCATCGATGTAACAGTCCAAGTGATTGGCTGCGACTAGCTCCTACAGGTGTTGCTTCAAGGGCAAGTAGTCCTTCGTCCGGTGCCCTCGCTCCCTATGAAATGTGCAACGGTACCACAGATTGAAGCCCTTTTGTGCATTGCCCAACTTAGCGGGAAACCGGATGTAATCCTTGTCGCGGATTTCACTAAGCATGCGATAGATTGGAATCTTGAATACAGTGGTGATGCCCGTCCGAGTGTTCAACTTCCTGTTTGCATCTACTGTGTCATTGCGGGGATATTCTGCTCGGTCACTGCGGCGACCTCTACCCCAGTTTTTACGATTCGGACCACGGTCTGATTCTCCTGCACGGTCACTTGAACGGTTTGTCTCTTGTCCGACCGCGTGTACTTTCCCAGCCACTCTTTTGTCTATTGCCACCGGATTTGCCTTCACGGTGGACGTCGTCGCATCATCCTCCACTCGAATGTGCTCATTGATGCGTTGCATCAGTTGCCCCATGGAAGTTGGTTGGTTCATTGTGAGTGAGTCCCTCAGCCTATGTCCGACCAAGAGACCGCGTTTATACTGGGTGATCGCTAGGTTGGTCGGGCAATCTAGGATTTCATTGAAGGTTTCCCAATACCTAGCGTTGCACCCTTTGAGAGAGTCGCTTGACTCCATCTTGACGCTCAGGAGGTGGTCCACTTCTTTTGGCATTTTGGTGTTGGTTTTGAATCGAGTCACGAATGCTTCCGCCAACTGCTGCCACTTGTAGACCGCCCAAACTCCGCTCCGCACGCGAAAGCACGAATCGTAGTTCTAGCTACTATAGTTCAGACTCCTGTCACGATTCTGAATCTAATCTCACAAAGTGCTATGTAAGAATGATAAATCACCAAAGAGTCTAAATCCGGTAAATCGTTTTGGAAAATCGATTTTAATCAAGAAGTGCCAAACATGGACTGCTTTGCTAGATTACAGAGTCACTACCTAAATATTTTGTTTTTGAGAAATTTAAGAAACCCTGACTCGTGCCTAAAGCCACGTGTCCGTCATCACCAAAGTTGCCTTGGCTCGGGAACTTGGGTACGAAAGGGGAAGGTCCTGAAATGAGCACCCCCGCTCGCCCGATCAAAGGATCGGCCTCTACTAACATGATATGTTATTTTTTAAAACACATGTGTTCTTATTCCAGTTATTAATCTAGAATTACTATGTGATGCGCACAGCATACAAGTATAGACTAGATCGCCTAAATTAGAACAAAACATCTCATGTTTGTTTGTTTGAAAATGGTTTGAAAATGCTACTCGCAAGTAGGCTAAGACGTGGATTTTGCCACCCTCGAGTGGGCTTAAGAAAACATGATTTTGCTATTCTCAAGTGGGCTTAAAGCTCGCATTTTGATGAATTGTTCCAATTCAAGCAATCCAACCTTCATCCACAGGCATTCATGCAGTTATATCAGTTAAGCAAATAGCCTCATGGCAAACATGCTAACATGGCAGTCACTTACACACATGCAAGGATGCTAAAGCATAAACACTCACAGTGTACTCCAAGCCAAAAAAGAAGCTAGTTAGTAATCAATGCATGATCCTAGCTATGTCAAGGATGCCTAATGCAACACATGCAAAAATGCAGCTACAATAGGCTCGGCTATTCTAAGATGTCATGTGAATGCAATTTAGATAACATGTATTCAAATTGGTATTGAAATACAATGCAGTTTGTATGATGCGCCGAGCCCAGTGCATGCAAGACAGATGAATGATGCACGCATACGAAGCACAAGGTATGCTAATCGAAATATGTCCTAAACTAACCAACGAAAGTGGTTAAGTAAAAGGGAGAAAGAAATAGGGGTTGCAAGACATGCATCACACAGACGTACACTTATTACAACAGTTATGCCCTCTCGACGGAAGGTCCGAATAAGAGCTACACTAAGCTATGCTACTTAGTTACAAACCAAAACTAATTAACTAACAAGCTAATTAATTATTACAATCCAAATTGAAACAAATAGTTATGCTAAGCTAATTAGAAGGTTACAAAACGTAATCAAATGACTAGTTTACACGATCTAATCATAAATAAAGAAATTGCCTCACGGGCAAGGAAGAGATGCATGCTCGGTCAATTTCTCTCAGAAATCCACTACCGTGCCTCATGTTGCCTTTGTTTGCACTGTTTTGGACCTCTGAAAATTGTGCCAACTTCCAAGATACTTTTGCTCCACCTTATGGACATACTGAGGGGTGGTCGGCCAAGAGGAATGGCCATCGGCTAGAGTTTATGGCTATCGGCCAATTTTGCTAGCCGATCGGCAGACTGAGTGGTCGATCGGCAGATCTGATGGTCGGTCGGCCACTACTTCCTACAAATTCTCTTTTTGCTACAACAGAGCACTAACAGAGGCATGACAGTGTATCTACAAGAAAATGTGTGTACAACCACACTCCTTATCATGTCTAAAGCTCAAATGAGTGTAGTGCTCGGCTCTCGAGCCATCAATCACGCATCTCAATGCATGATGGCCAAAGAGGCCGAGTTACACAAATCAATGTCAATGAATGCACAAATAACACATAAGTGCCTTAATCTCTATCATGCATGATCAAGAGGGTCGGCAACCGAGAAATGAGGCACGTTTCGTCACTTCAAGTACAAAACGTCTCTCGTTTCTCGTGTTTATATTAACACCCTAATCCAAATACAATGCAATGCCACAAACATGCAACCTACATGCTATCTAACAACATGCTAAACATCATGAACATGCAACAACATGCAAACAACAATGCAACATGCAAACAACATGAGCATACAACAACATGCTAACAACATGCCAAAGTGATAACATGCAAACATAATACAATGGCAAATGAAGGACAATACACAAGGACTATGTAATGCAACACTTAAAGGACCAAACCAACCTCAAACAAGCCTTATACATGCCAAGACAAGGGCTAAAGCATGCGAAAAATGAAGTCCAAAAGTATATACAAGCATGCATGCCAGTTGATTCACAAACAAAGCATGAAGGCACCAACTCTCAAGCACATTAAAGGGGTGAAAAATGTGTGGCAGTGAAGTAGGCTCTGAAATCATATTCCAAAAGATGCTAAATCATGTACATATAATAAATTAAGCATGCTAGTGGGCTTAAAGCCTAAAGCTAGCCAAGGGACTTACACCATGGCCTTATCAAGCAAACCCCAAAGGGCCAAGGTGACTCAAAGCAGTCCTAAGGCAGGTCAAAACAGTGCCAAAAACATGCTTGAACATGGCCAACACAAGCTATAATTAAAGGCATGAAGCATGGAGCATACTAGGCCAACCAAGTGGATTACACTACACCTATCAATACCAAGCATGAGATGACTTTACCAGCAGAAATCGGAGTTATGTCATGGCAAAATAAGACCAAATACACATTGAAATGACATCCTAAAAGCTTAGGCATGATGTCATACATATTGGCTCATGTTTAAGGCATAAAGCTCAAGCTTCCAAAAGCATTGAAAGAGTGACACGTGTAAGTGTATGGCAATGCTATATGCTCTGAAATTACATACCAAATTATGCCAAATCATGCAAATAGCCCAAGCAATGCATGCTAGTGGCTTGGAAACTCAAAGCTAGTGAGCATGAATGAACTATAGCTATACAAAGCATGGCATGCATGACCAAAACAACTTCAAACAGAGCTTAAGCATGGCAAAACATGAAGAAAAGTTTCTTGGAGTTGAGCCAAAATCATACTAAAACAATGGCTTAAAGCACAAAGCATGTTAGGCTAGCAAGGAGGATTGCACTACAAGTATATGAAACTTGCAACAAGTGATCAAACCATCCCAAAAAAGAGGTATAACATGTTAGAAAAGTCACAAAAACATGCTAAGATGGAGCCTCAAAGAGATAGAAAAACATGCTAACTTGGTAAGCCAATACCACAAGCACACAAGAGAAGAAGATGAGGGACAACCCCCTCCTATTTGAGGCCTCAAAACCACACTTCCAAACCAAGATGATCCAAAGGCCTAAAAGAGATGGCTCAAAACAAGGCCAAATAAGGCACAAAGGGGGTAGACCACCCCTCAATAACAATGAGGCCTTAAACAAAATGTTAAGCACTTCAAAACAAGACTTTTTTCAGTTGAAAACAAGGCCTAGAATAATATGCAAATGGGGCCAAACACTTAAGCAAAACAATGGTTAAAAGAGATAACAACTCACCCTTGAAGAACCACAGCAAACCAGCACTTCTAAGCCAAAGAAAACAAGCTTTGAGAGTCCAAACAAGGTTCTTTAATACCTCAGCAACAAAGCAATGGTGCTTTACTAGGTGTTGTAGTGCAAAAGTGAAGAAAAAACAAACTTTTAAGTAATATAGAGAAAGGGAGAGGGAAATATATATATATATAGAGAGAGATATATGTTTTGTATCTCAGATTTTCAGAACCTCTGGAAAGGGAGAGGGACCTCCCTTCTTATAGAAATTCAAGTCCTAAGCTTGTTGGGCAAGCTAAAGGCTTGAATTCAATCCCTCCATATACGTGTATGGATGATGAAGTCTGTGCTCACCAATTGTCATAGCTAGCACAAAAATATCTACAAAAGTAAATAAAAAGGCCTCGACCAAAAGATATGGCCGATGGAAAGAAGGAAAGGCCGATAGGCATAGGACCTGGCCGATGCGTTGGAGGGCTAACCAAAAGGCCATCCCCTTCTCTCAGAAACAAAACCACAAGCTCTTGGTGCACAACCAAGTGCAAAACAGACAAGTTGAGAGTCTCCAAGACAAGACGCACAGCCGAGACCTTCAGGAACTCAAAACGAACACGAGCATGGATGATCATCGAGTGTTCGAACGATGACGTCCAAGTCTTGAGGACGATCAAAAATGGGGTGTCTACACTACTTTTCGATACTTTCTTTCAGGAGCCTCTCAAACCATTTTAAGCCCAACTTGCCCAAACTAGATGGGAAAATTAGGCACATGAGGGCATCGTTACGCCTGTGTCCTGCCATGACTTGCCGGAAATGGCTTACATGCATGTATAGATCGCTTTTCCCATTATACAGCGTAAACCTGGGCTGGTGAAAGCCCGTCGGGAGCGGTGTGGTCTCTATGTCAAGGAAGAAGGGGGTGGCGTTCAGCCTCGCCAAATCTTTGTCCAAAGGGACAGGCAGGGCTGAGCGGGGTAGCGGCATTAGGACCTCCTCACTGTGGTGACCTCCATAGGATAACCGCTGGAGCGCCGGCACCCTTTGAACCTCCCGTCGGCGAGTTCGCTCCTTCAAGAAGTCCTTCAAGTCCTCTGAACGAACGGAGTACAAATATCCAGATGTCGTCAACGGACGTAAGAGATAGTAGGTACTATCTTGCGCGCTAGACTTTTCTACAAGAGGGTCTGAGTTTCTAACCCCATAGCTTCTGGATATGGAAAGGGAGGACGTGTGACGCTGGCTCTGGCTGCCTGAGCGGCGGGGCTGGGTGCGCTCACTGTGGTCTCCCACTCCAGTAACACCCTTCCCTTTGACTTGCCATTTGAGAGCTTCCATCTCCGTCGTCATTCTCTGGATGACGGCGTCTTGGTCCCTCAACTTGTGCTCTAAGCGGCGACCATGCGACTCCCTCCGCCGTCGGTGTCCGTCTAGGCTCCACGAGTGACCAAAGCTTCTGGCGCGCTTATCTCGTGCATCTCTTGGAAGTCCTCACGGGAAAGTCTCCAGGTCCGCCATATTTGGAACATCGGGAAGTCCGTCTCTCCGTCGAACTGACTCTGGGGTAACACCATCGATGGCAGACAATGGTACTTCATCGTTGTTTGCCATAAAGGGTGATCCGACGAGCTTGGAGGGCAATGTTGTGTCTGCTCAAAGCCTTCCTACAGACGGCACCAATTGTACGAGGGAAAATATCCGATACTGCCCGTACTCCTCACGTCCAAGCTCCGCTTCGATCCGATTCACCTGCAAACACAATGGAGGTGAGCTACCCGGCGGTGTGTTGCTGGAAAACCCCTCCTATGGTCAAGTTAGCACACACTCAGAGAGAGAGAGAGAAAAAGCAAGGAAATGACTGAATGCTAGAGTTTCTCTCACCAATTGATGTTTCATCCCCAACATGGGGGGCGCAGTCATGCTTATATACCTTCTGCGCTTGCCTCTGCATCCATTCGCCATCTGACGCGTGGACCTGCTCTTCTATCCCATTTTCTCACGTGTCAGCGCAAATTCAACTAAACACCACCTAATCGAACCGCCAAACGGGGTTGGCGCGAACGAACAGCCCAGCGGCCCTAACCCAGCCTCCTACGACCGTGTTACTATATGAGACGAATAGTGCTCCTCGCTGGGCTCCATTACGACCGAGCTTAGTAGCCCTCTGCTACGGCCGAGCTCATGCTCGGTTGA
Organism: Camellia sinensis; assembly: GCF_055761805.1. Taxonomy (NCBI): domain Eukaryota; kingdom Viridiplantae; phylum Streptophyta; class Magnoliopsida; order Ericales; family Theaceae; genus Camellia; species Camellia sinensis. The sequence goes on from NC_138972.1 coordinate 157,432,043, forward strand.
GCCAATCTGCGGAGGACCTTACTTGCCAAGCTGAACGTGCGACCAATGGAGGCCGAGCTAATAGAGAACCATCTCGACCGAATTGGGTCTGGACTTCAATTCGAGCAAACTTCCCCCCGGCACGGCCTGGCCCAGCTCGGCCCAAACATGCTCGGACCACCTTCAGCTCGGCCAAAACCGCGGCCCAAGGCGTGATTATGAAATCTCCTTCTCATTAATGAAACTCGAGTTTGATTAGATAAATTTTTTTATTCTTTAAATAAAAGATATTATTTAATATATAAATAATATATTTATGTTATTATTTTTATAAAAATAAACGGACGATTTTATTCGAGTTTATGCATACACAATGCGCTTGGGGTCTTTTCTCTCATGGACACATTCGCAATCGCATACGCCATGCTTCATGTTGCTGGTTGGGATGCTTGCGGTTCGGTTATGGCTAGAAAACCTTCAATCAGCTATTTGTCCTTTGGATTGGTGGATTAAAAAAAAATCAATTTGTATCCATTTGTCGGATTGGCAGATGTGGATTGAGCGGATTGGTGGATTGATGCGAATTAGTTTAGTGGTTTAAACTTTTACAAATTTTGAACATAATACAATAACTTGTCAATATTTTTTTTTTGGATACCAATCCAACTGAACATAACCAAAATATTATCAAGTAAATTGTTAAATACCAATAATAAATACATATAAGAAAACTAAGGGTGGTCGCAAGTCGGTTGCGGCCACGGAACCTTCAATCCACCATCCGTCCGCCGAATTGGCTGATTGGAGAAAATCAATTCGCATCCGTCCGCCATTCTGACGGATGGGTGCAAATTGGTTTGACGATTTAAAATTTTACAAATTTATAGCATAATTGAACATGTGCACTTCCTCCAAAAAAAAAAAACATGTCAAATATCAATAACTGAAAGTCTACAATTGGCGACTAAAATATTAGTCGCCGAAAGCTTTTAAATAAAATTAATAGCTCATTTCCAACGACTAAAGCTTTTTGTCGCCAAAAACTTATATTATTTAGGGCGACTAAATATTTAGTCGTCAATTTTTTTTTTTTTTTCATTTTATTTTTTTTAGTTACTAAATATTTTAGTCGCCTAAAATTTTTTTTCTTTTTTGGCTACTAAATATTTAGTCGCCAAAAATCTTTTTCGTTTTATTTTTTATTTTTAGCTACTAATGTTTTAGTTGCCTAAAATTTGATTTCTTTGGCTACTAAATATTTAGTCGCCAACTCTTTTTTTTGTTTTATTTTTATTTTTAGCTATTAATATATTAGTCGCTTAAAGTCTGATTTCTTTTAGCTACTAAATATTTAGTCTCTAAAAAGTTTTTTTTTCGTTTTATTTGTTTTAGCTACTAAAATTTTAGTCGCTAAAATTATTTTCTTCCTTTTTAGCTATCAGTTGTTTAGTCACCAAAAACATCATTTTGTATTTTTTTTAAATTAATTTGTCCACAACCTATATGTATTCCATGCAACCTGTATCATGTATATAAGCAAAACAATACAATATATATATTATCAACCATTCCACAATCTGCATCCATTTTCACTTCCAACCATCAAAAAAAGAAAAACTTTTAGTGTCAAATTCCATACAAACTATATATATTCCAACCTAAAATAATAATTTTATACAAAACATAGAATCATACGAAAACCATGTCCTCTGTACACAATATATTCACTACCATGCCAAAAGGCCATTTGGCGTGATACAAATTACACGACAAAAGGTAATCTATATACTACACCAATAATTATCCATTTGATGTCAAAAGTAATCTGTACCGTGCCAAAAGTTATCTGTATGATTAATACTAATCCACACAAAAGTAAAGGACTACAAAATAGCGAGAATATACAAAAGTGTAAATTGTCCTCCATGCACAAAAATGAAATATTCACAAGTTCACGCCAAAAGCCATCTACAAAAAAAAAAAAAATTGCACCCATTAGTACCATAAATGCATGTAGAACTTGATAGTTTGAGGCAAAAACATTAAAGGTTATGGTGAATGAATTAAACTATTCATCTTCTTCACAGGTTTGAGCATTACATAATCAGATGCAAGTGTATTTTATCCTCATTTATTTGGTTGATAGTCATTTGTGGTGTTTCTAGTATTCTCTATGCATGTGAAGTTGATCTAGAGAGCTAATTATTTCTTGCTTTCTAGCTAATCAAGCCTCAACTTAGCTTAGTCACGATTCACTATTATTGGATTCAGACATCTTTGTTGGATTCTGAAAAGGAATTTCCAAACGCTCGGTCATGTTGGTTTTTACAATTGAAAAATTAGACGTGGATTTCTTCATTACCTATTTTATGTGTTGCATTACTAGTAGTTGTTTGTTTAATTTGCAAATTCATGTGACATCCATAGACTGGTTCGGAGTTGTGTTGTATTTTCACTCCTGAACACTCTTTTTGGGCTAAGTTTAAGGCGTTTTCAACTCTAACTCTCAACCTATGTATACTAATTACATGTTGTTTATCTCCACAGGTCCTATTTGTCACGAGGAAGCTGCCCGTTACATCCATAGAGTGGTTTGGGGCTGTTTTGTATTTTCGTCCCCTGAACACCCTTTTTCGACTAAGTTTAAGGCATTTTCGACTCTAACTCCCAACCTTTGTGTGCTAATTACATGTCGTCTGTCCCCACAGGTCTTATGTTTCATGAGGAATCTTCCTGTGATGTTCATATTGTGGTTCGGGGGGTTTTTTGCATTTTCGCCCTCCGAACGCTCTTTTTCAACTAACCTTTAGGAGTTTTTCACTCTAACTCCCAACCTACGTGTGCTAATTACATGTCGTCTATCCTCTCAGGTCCTATATGTCATGAGGAAACTGCCCATGACATCCATAGAATGGTTCAGGGGTTGTTTTGCATTTTCGACCCCCCATGAACGCTCTTTTTCGATCAAGTTTTAGGTATTTTTCACTCTAACTCCCAACCTCCGTGTGCTAATTACGTGCTGTCTATATCAAGTTCTCATTTTTGTTTCACATTGCCATAATAATCCATATTCCAATTACCATTATGCCAAAAAGAGGAAGAAAACTTACCTTGGGTCCCTTCACAGTTAGGTAATCACCTTCACGCATCTCTCGAAAATGGTAGGACATCCTTCCTTGTGGATACATCTAATTAATATCAAGATTCAAAGACACAAAAGCAATCTAAAAGGAATGAGAACTAGATAAAACTAAATCGGAAGTAGTAAATAAACTAGTGGAACATTTTAGAGCTCGTATACCTTCATAACAAGTTCAAACTAACCAACAAGTTCATTTTGACTATCCTTTCCTCTGTTTAAGAAAACAATGAAGTTAAGAATAATGAACTCATATATTTGGGCAAGAGTGTTTTATATATATATATATATATATATATATGTATAATTCAACATTAAATCCATTCATTTGAAATCCTTCAATCTAAACAGAACCTGAATTTATTTGGACAAAAGTGTTTTTTTATTTTATTTTATTTTATTTTTATGCATATGCACCCAAGCATTCCACAATGTTTACCAATTCAATAGCAGAGATAAAATGACTCAGTTTGACTTAAATCACCACTTTATTGAGTTTTGAACATATGATAAAACTAAAAGCCATGAGATTTTACATGAATATTTGACAAGCAGGAAAAAAAAAAAAAAAAAATTAAGTACAGACTCACATATAACATGTTTCTTACCAAAACTTCTGAGATAATGGGAAGATTTATAATGCCGTTGAAGGGGGGGAAATCCAAAAAAATCCTATCTAGTATCCCATGTTTTATTAAGAAAAAAGAAGAAAAAACTAATGGATTTTAAACAATGTTTTTGGCATAAAACACACCTGGATGAGCTCTCTGGTATCACACGTATGCCATGTTGTTCCAAATTCTTGCAGAGTTTTAGGGCAGTAGTATTTGCGCCCTTTAAAATATCAAAATATAACTAGTCATAGGAAAATGAAAATGAATTTAGATTTGTTTATATTCTAAGCACGGAGAGTTAAGATTCACACTTGAATAGAAAAAGAACAACAACTAAGTATATATAGTAAACAGACTATGTGAGAACACAAATTCAATTGAAATGATCCAAAGTCAATCATTCAACTAGCTAAGAAACAAAACTAACACATGCCATAGGAGATTTTTTTTTCTTCTCTTATTGTTTGGGGGAATTTGGATTCTCATCCATTCGCTAATAATTGAGCCAAACATGTTGCAACAACCTATAACCCAGAAGCTGAATGGAATTGGAAAGGTTTCAAATGGGATTTGATCCCTAAAACTCAAGCAATTTGTGCAGCTCGAGTATGAAAATTTCTGCTGCCACACTGTTGGTGTTTATAACTTAGATTAAACTAGGAAGTATGAATTGAATTCTAATCTTGGTCCCAGAAAGATTAAATAGAAGGGAAAAACATATATTAACCAAATGAACAACCACTACAAGAATTTACACTTTTGTCACTCATTAAATGCACGTAAAGCTCACTTTTTCAACTTGTTCAAGTGCTGCTAACACAAGCCATCTAATGTTATATTTAATAATTGTTAAATGATTCATCAAACTGCCCAAAATTGCTAATCAATTTTCCTCAATCGTCAAACTACCCAAAAACACCCAATTGTGAATGCAAAGCCATAGAAACCAAATAATACCTATAGAGATCTTAGGTGAGAAAGCTTTTAAAGGTCTGGGGCAAGTTCCCCTGCTAAGGAAAGTCCATTGAGATCCCTACACATAAAATTAAATAGTAATACGTCTGATTCAAATTGTACAATTATAAATCCTTGTCATCAAATCTGTAAACAAATATGAGAATTAATTTATGTACACAAATTTACTAACACACACTAATACATAGAAGATAAAATTCAGTGGCCTCTTAAAACGAATGACCAAATTAGGGTCCCTTATTTTCTTGGGGTTTTTTTTTTATTTTAATATTTAAATTGTAGGGTACAACAACTTTGTTTTCACCAACAATCGCATAACCGAGATCAAGAAATTATCTCTGAGGTTCAATTCAAGCTGAAATTCAACAAAAGAAATGATTAACAATCTAAAAGGGGTTCCAAAAAAAGAGTATTTCACAAGTAAAAATACAAAAGAATCAAACAAAAAAGTGAATCAAACAATACACTCATGAGCAAGCAATCTAAGAAATAAATTGTTTGTGAAAACATTGTTTGTAGTGTAGCTGCACTGTTGTATAAAGACTAACATGCTCTATTTTGTATATCAATCAGCACAAGTATTGCTAACAGTATAGTCATCCGGGAAATGAGTATTTCTGCAAAAAATTTTCTTGTTTCAACATGCAAGCTTATGAGGAATCCATAAAATGTGCAGCTAATTAACCGCCAAAGTTAGACATTTGCCTAAGACGTTGAGAGTAAAATCCTAAATCAACAAATCTGGGTTTCAAAAAAAGGGGAAACAGAGGATGGGAGAGAGAGAGAGAGAGAGAGAGACATACACAGAAACAGAGAGAGGCTGCGAGCGAGAGAGCGAGAGCGAGAGCGAGAGAGAGAGACACACACACACAGACAGATGGAGAGCTAGAGAGCGAACTAAAGAGAGTGAAAGAGAGCACCTGCGATCTGCGTCTGTGGCGGTGGTGATTTTCGATGGTGGTAGTGGCCGTGCCGACGTCCTCCGCACAGTGGGCTGTGGTGAAGTGATTTTGTGTGAGGTTTGGTGGTGAGACAGTCTAGGTGTGAGAGAGTTTGAATATCGTTTTGTCTAACAGAGGAAACGCGGGCAACAATAAATTGTTTCCCTCCCTAAACTTTTACCATTTTTAACAACTAAATCAATATTTTGTCGGCAAATGCAATATATATCCCGACTATTCTATTTTGTAGCCGAAGATAAATTAACGGCGACTGACTTTTTAGTCACCCAAAGTATTTTTGGCGACTAAATATAATTATAGACGGTAAAAGTTAACAAATGCTGACTAATTTTTTTGGTCGCCAAAGAGTTACCATAAGAATATGCTTATTATTTGGTGACTAAAATTTATTTTGTTGGCAAAACATTATATATGACGACTAAAAAAATTTAGTAGCCTGAAGTATAGACTTACGGCAACTAATACGATTTTTAGTTGTCAAAAGTGAACTTTTTGTCGACTAAAACTAAATTTAGTCGCCAATAATTAATATTTGTCGACTAAAAAATTTTAGTTAAATCATAAACCAACGCCCACTAATAAATTTTTTAATCGTCAAATGTGATATTTTTGGCGACTAAATTACTAAAATACTTTTAGTCGCTAAATTTGATCGTCAAAAGTATAAATTTTTGCAGTAACAAATTAAAAATATAAAATTTTACAAATTATTAGTGATTTAACCATTCGATTGTAGTGAAAAAAATCTCAAATCTATCACCAATTCAAAACTAAACCAATTGAAAAAAAATAAATTTATAATCATTCCTTCATCATTACGCATCCATATTTATAAAAAAAAAAAAAAAAAAAAATTTAAAAAATGTGGAACCAATCAATTCGATTTGGTCGGTTTGGCCGGAACAAAATATGCGCTGGGCACCCGGTTGCTAGAGCAATATACTCTGGTCTTTCTGTGGACGACACAAAACCCTCCTGTAAACTTGAAACCCTAGACTACCATAGCCTCATCTCTCATGGCGGAGGAAGAAGTTGCGGCGGTGGCTGTGGCGGAGGCGGAGGATAGCTCTTCGCCGACAGACAACAAGCGGAAACATGAAGATTTGGAGCCCGAGCCTCCGACGATGGCCAGCTTGAACTCCAACGCGAACGAATCGGACTCGATCGTGAAAGGTATCGAGGCGGAGGTAGTTCTTGCTGATGATTCCACATCGAAACGACCTCGTTTGGAGAAGGATCCCGACGAATTAGGTATTGTTTCCGTTTCTCTGTGGCAGATTTGGTCCGATGCATGGTTAGGGTTTTGGCATTGTGAAACTTATGCTATCTCTTTCTTGGCTTTTCATGCGCGTGTGTGTCTTGACATGAAATAGTTGCGGACGAAGAATTATCGCCAAGTTGATTTCTATGCAATTTTGTTTTGAGGAAGAAAAATTATCGCCTTCTATTTGAGGAAGAGATAATTCCAACTCTGCTTTACTTTAAAAGTATTTCTCTATGACTGTTTAAAAATAATAAATCAAAATCCCTAATTTTAGCATAAACCACAACAAATCAAAATCTCCTATTTTAGCACAAATCAATACAAATCAAAATTCCTAATTTCACCTCATCAAATCAATATTCTTAATTTTAGCCGTTGAGGGAGCACATCTTGTGTATGCCATAAGTTGCATTATAAAGATAAAATTAAAATTAAAGATTAAGGGAGGGGGACATGACCTCCCGGTGCCCTTCATACATCCGCCCTTGGGGTGTGGGTGTCGGTATATGCATGTGAGGTTGTGTGTGCTTCTTTATGTCGCTTCTGGATCCAGAACACTGAGTTTCTTGATTGAATTGTAAATTTTGTGGTAAGCCTTCATTTTCCATTTGGGGTGTAGTGGCTGAGAACGGATTTCAAAAGGAGGTGGATGAGCCTGTGACGCAGGATGACGAACAGCCATCTGTGGATATTGATGCTAAGTCAGATGAAGCTCAGCCACTGGCTGAGGAAGCTCTGGAGACGCTGAATGAAGAACAACCATCTACTGATATTCACCAGACAGCAGACATTCAGCAACCCTTTGTTGATGATCCTCAGCTGGAAAGTGCTCAGCAAAAGCCATCTGGAGGGGAACATCAACCTGCATCTGGAGGTGAACAGCTTCAGGAGCCCCCCGCAGAAGTTCCTCAACAGGAGGATGTTCCTTCTGCAGAACAGCAACCTGCATCTGAGACTCAAACTCTGTCACGGAAAATGGAAATCCCTAATAATAAGGTGAATTGAAAATTATGATGTTACCTTTTGTTTTCTTGTTAGTAAGAAATGGGGTTTCAAGGGAGATCAAACACCCCTCTCCCCAACTTGGGTTCTTGTTAATTGGATTATTAGATGAAAGGGTTAATTGTGAAAATGATGGTAAATTGCTTATGAAGTTTAGATGAGGGTGTGGCAAAGACAAAATATGGTCTATAAATGGCAAAAAACTGACTTTTGATGAATGAGTTAGTTTCATGATTCAAGAGGGGATCTAGAACTTGATTTTAGTGTGGACCCCAGATGGATCTTCCATGGGGTACTTTTTACTCCTTTTGAGGTCTCATCTTTCACCTCCTCTTCTCTTTCTCTTCTCTTTTGCTCTTCTCTTTTGCTCTTCTCTTTTATTGTCTTTTTAGTAGTGTTTTAGTTTCTTCGTAGCCTTCCGTAAGTACAACAATTCCACAGAAACATGACTTCTATAACATTTTCACACATAGCTTTCCTTTGTAATTTGGGTTTTGAATCCATAAAAATCTAGGCTGTCCTGCTCCATCATCATCTGAATTTTGAGTTTTACTAGGATGCATGTTTTATTTAACCAGGGATGTGTGGCACAATGGGATCAGGGTAGTTGATTTATCTATCCATGGCTTGAGGTGAAATTTGATCTAGTTGAGTTCACATTGGCTACTAATAGAATGCTAGTTATAAGATAAAATGGACATAGTTTTGTTGTTTACTGCTGAAAATATTTAAGAGTTTTAGAAGATAAAATAAATTGAGAAACACTTTAATGGAGAAAAATATTTATTAACTTGTACATGAGCTGGCTACTAGATAAGGGGAAATGGGATGTTTTGCAACCTTTTCTTATGTTTCACCATACAGCTCATCAACATTTTTAGTCTGTGCTGATCCGTGGAATTAACTAGCTCCAATTTTCTTTGATATATGGTGTTTTCTAAAAGATTGCCAATTTTGGTGCAGGTTGGAGTTCTCATTGGCAAGGCTGGTGATACTATACGGTTTCTACAAATCAATTCAGGTGCCAAGATTCAGATCACAAGGGATGCTGATGCTGATCCATATTCTGCCACCCGGCCTGTGGAGCTAATAGGAACTTCGGAAAATATAAACATGGCTGAGAAACTGATAAAGGATGTTATAGCTGAGGTCTTATGCTTCTAGACTTGATGTCTTTTTCTTTCATCTACTCTCTTCTTAATTGCCCCCACATTTTGTTTATGGTTGACCTGCATTTGCTTTGTTCTTTTGGTGTTACGGTTTGTTTCTTCTTTGATAAAGCTACGTTTATTTTTTGTAGGCTGATGCGGGGGGTTCCCCCTCCCTTGTGGCTAGGGGTTTCGGTATGGTACAGGCTGCTGGCACTGTGGAACAAGTTCTCATACAAGTTCCAAATGAGAAGGTGACTTTGGTCTTCATCTTAGTTGGTTTTCACCCTCTCTGCCTCATTGCCTCCCTCTATTGCTTCCTTCTTTCTGACCATTCCATATTTGAACTTTCTTTTGTCCCAGGTTGGTGTAATCATAGGTAAAGGTGGGGAGACTATTAAAAATCTGCAGACGAGATCAGGGGCACGCATTCAGGTACTTGATATCATATGGCCCTGCTTTGAGATGTATGTGAAAATAAGTACAAGAATTCTCAACAGAGGTGATGACTGTCCTTCATAAAAGTGATACCATTTCACAAATACTGACAATGTAATTTTGTTTAGTTGATACCACAACATCTTCCTGATGGGGACCAATCTAAAGAAAGGACAGTGCGCGTGGCTGGTGATAAGAAGCAGATTGAGATGGCAAGAGAAATGATAAATGAAGTTATGAATCAGGTTTGTTTGAACTTTCACCTTTCTTTTGAAAAAAATCGCAATGGATATTGTTTTTCCTTGCTTTTGATTGTTACAATTTTATTTTGTTGAGTCCAGATCCTTCAAAGACTAGAAACTGAATTTTGTTAGGACATCTTTATTTTCAGAGTATTCTTATTAGTGTTTGTTCAGGTCTGCTTTGGATAAAATCGGTGTTCTGGACCATGAAACTTTTTTTTTTTTTTGGGCTTGGCAGTTAATTCAACTCTGAGTTTGAGACCATATGTAATTAGATTTGAACAAAGAATAGCATCGATAGGTTTAATTTTGAAGTATGTTATTTTGTAACTGATATGTTCTTTTCTTCTCTCTTATTGTTATAGCATTTGTAAAAGGTCTTCATCTGTGCTATAATTATGTCAACTCTTTTACCGCACCATATTATCCCATGTTGTTATCAAAGAACTTCTCTAGTAACACGTACTGATGTCTATTTGAACCTAAGTTCAGATTTGGTTAGCACGGATGAGAATTTTATGTCAATTTTTTATGAGAGAGAGATGTGCATTGCTTGTTGGCCCCTTATGTATAAGTGGGCAGTACGTTAATCCATTGTTGTTTTAAGGCTGGGTGCAGCTGTAGTGCATTGGACAGCTTGAGGCTAGGCAATGTATGCAAGACGGCTGAGACACGTGCCTTTGGCACATGCACAAGGCGATCACATTGTGCACTTAACTAAAATTTTGGTTTAACTGATGTCTTTGTGTGTTCAGCCACAGGGAATTTAACTGCTTAATATAAAATGCAGACATGTGTTTGAGCCATGTTTTCCCAGTAAAAATGCCCTAGGCATTGAACAACAGCGCTGTTAACAACTTTCCCCTGCTGAAGAACTTCAATTCAGCTATCAGAGTCTTGCTCATCTGATGGACCATGTTCTTCTTCTACTTCCACTCCCAGTGTTACTTGAACTCTTTCTATTTCCCCATAATATGTGTGTCCACCGGATATGACAAAGGTAGGGGTGTGGGATATGTGTCCGACACCCATATTTAATTTAGACACTTGAATCCTCGAATTTTCTATGATGTTTGAAGAAGAATATTACATTTACTAGTAAAATAATATTTCTTGTCTGTCACATAGATGAGAGATAGAAAGTTTCTAAATTCTATTTAATTTTAAGTACATTCTAAGTAATTTATATCATCTTATCTAAGAATATTATACAATATGTAATATATGTAAGTGTTCAGGATATGTCTATGTACTCATACTCAACTTTTAGATGCATATCCCAATATCTTAATATTTAGGTTTATGAAGGTCTAATGAATGTTTGGATACACACTCACACTTGGTACTGGTACCTGAGTCCATGTAACTTAGTCCACGCCTTCTAGGTTCCTTTTTTTCTCCTCTCAGCTGGGTTGTGGTTCTTTTTCTTATTTCACACCTCTCTCTATCCCTCCCTCCCTCCCTCTTCTATTGGGCTGCTTCTTTTCTTTTTTTTCACTCCCTGTTGCAATGATTTCATGCCTCTGGTTTTTTTTTTTTTCCTGCAGAGTTCTGCTTTTAATGATTTACACCTGTTCCTTTTTTCCTGATTTTTAACTCTATTTTTCTTCTCTACTTCTGTAAATGAGTTCCTCATCTTTTTTCTTTTTCTTGGTTCTCTGCTTTTTTTCTTCTTCTTCGTTCCTGTAAATTGTAAATGCTTGTAATAACTAAACTGTAATTTGTGGATAACTCATGCCTCATTTATGAATTTGTAAATTATTAATGAATAGCTCATTTATGTTTCAAGGGTTTAATATTTGATCTTTCTTATGTTGAACCTTAAATTATTTGTTTATATTAAATTATCTATTTTTAGCTGTAAGGTGTGCCTCACCTTGCGCCTAGGCCCTAGTAGAACTTGATGCCTTGGTTCACCTATTGCTGTTAATAATGCTACTGGGATAATCACTTGGTTATGTACATAAATTGGTTATATATAGTTGTCTCCCATATAGATAATGACCGAGCTATGCATAAATTAGTTTTTCACTTCATGGAAGTACTCTTGATCAGAGCTACTGTTGCTTGGTTGAGATAATGCCATATCCAAAGGCCTGTGAATACTGTTGTTTTAGCAAATTTGTAGGTTTAATAGGTAAAGCTGAAAGTTACTACAAAAATCTGCCAATTTGCATCATTCTTTAGTTCATATAATGGATTTTTCACTGTATTAGCTTTTCGATAACGAATTCATCGTCATGATCTATTGCTGGTGTGGACGATTGCATATACAAGTGTTCCTGTATATTGTGTTGCTTGAGTAGGGCTCTTTCATATTTTGAAGAAAGAATTATTGCGTAGTTCTACATTGGAGTGAGCTTCATTACTTGAATAGAATTCATGAGAGTTTGCAATGTTGATGAATGATCCATGCCAAAGGTCACTTGACTGCAATTAGGAAGATCTTATATTCAAACTGAGGGTTGCCATGATTTATTTATCTTGAAGGTGTCGATTTAGAATTGGTTGGATTTAAAAATGCAGATTTGGCTATTGCCTTCCTCATGGGGTCAGCATTTCCTTCTTGGTGTAGCAATAAACAACCATTATTCACTCTCATCCACTGAAGAGAGGTATCAGGCATTAACTCTCGCGATTGCAGGATTTTAATAGTTGGTAAGATTGCTTTGAGACTTAAAAACTAAAACTAATAATATTACTACCACCATATTGTGTTAGTCCTAGTGCTCTCTGGTGTCGCATTGTTCTATGCATGAAGCATGTTGGTCGAAAGTGTCATGCCTGGTTAAGTAATCATGTTTCAAGCTTGTATAGGATAAATATTTCCCAAATTATATGATCGATCCTGAAACACTCGGAGAATATGGTATGTCCTCTATGATGCATTGAGCTCTGGCACACATGTTAGCAAATCATTCATTTGAAGTCAAACATCAGTGTTGTCATTCTTTTGTCATTAAGAATTCTGAAAGAGATCAGATCCAATCTTCTATTTGATGATGACTGATTTATATAGTAATTGATATGCAATTTTCACCTTTTTTGATCGTTTGGAACATTCTTGATTTTTTATTTTATATGCTGGCCCAAATTTGTGCTGAAGATCGTATCACCTCTATGGATATCAGTTTGGGTCCCGGATAATGTCATGTAAACTACTGGTTGGTGCTTCTACACAATGCTTCTATGAATAGCTCACTACCAATAATTTCCTTCTGCATGAGCTTCGTATGAGTATGAGAGTTCTAGAATTGTTGTACATAGTTCATCTATTACAAACAACACATCATTATTTGATGATTATTGTTGATGACATCGTCAATTTAACACTTCATGTATTGGCCATGATTGGACTATTTTTTGGTGACATTAATTAACTTCTCAATGCACATGTACTGAAACTTAGGTGCAAAATTGAGTTAAAATTTTATACCAGTTTGAAACTGTTGAAGTATGGTAATATAACACCAGTGTCAGAACATGCCTGGTGAGGAGTAACAATTGCGGTGGCTGCTGATCAGAAATTAGAAGAGGTAAAAAGTTGTATGGTGGGTTCAGGGTTGTGATTCAGCTTCAATCTTGTTTGTGCATGTACCAAAATCTGCTCCGTTTTGAAGACTATTTATATACTATATTGCAGTTTTTGAAAAAAAACAAGAACTGTGCTTGCTGTGTATTTTGGTGGTTTATTTTATTCTTTTGTTATTTCTTTTCTTTTGGTGCATATAAGAATTTGGTTACGTAGACTTAATATGTGGACTCTAACATGTCCTCAATACCAAATTTATCAACAAACAAAAAAAAAAAACATGTCCTCAATATCGCAAACCTATTGCTCTGCAGGAAGATTTTCTTTTGTTTCTTTGTTGTGTAAATTTAATCTCTTTTATTTTTGTTTTGGCATGACTGGATTGACTGAGGTTCTCTGTGCACGTATCTGAGACAAGTGCTTGTTTCGTAGGGTTTCAGAGTCTACCTTATTCAACTAGTTTGATTTGTTAATATATGTTGTTTATCTTGATATAAACATTTTTCTCATTGTTTTCATCTATGTGTGCTACTTTCATTGCCATGTTTGTGACAAACCACGAGCCCCTCCAACATATAATCCAGAGAGGGATCACAAGCTGCAATTTCTTTGTTCATTTTCCATCCTATTTTTTTATGGATCAGCATTGTCATATTTGAAAATCAGTGCGAGTAAAAAGTTGCTGATTTCTGTTTTTTTTTTTTGTTTTTGTTTTTGTTTTTTCTTCCATTGCTCTAATTAGCCTATAAGGAATTCTCCTCTCTCTGGCGGTTATAAACAACAGGCGTTCCGTCCACGTGGACCCGCTGCTTCAGCACAATGGGGACGCCGAGGTCCTCATTCTCAGCCAACAACAGGGTTTGATTATCAGCAACGAGGGCCGTATCCATCTCAGAACTCGCAGTACCCACCTCAAGCATATGGTAATTATCCTCCACAACAAGGGGCTCCAAGAAGCAACTTCGGTTCAGGATGGGAGCAAAGGCCTTCATCAACAATGCAGCAGGGTCCCACTTCCCAGAGTGGTAGTTATGACTACTACGGTGGGCAAGGTCATCATATGGTTGATACTCCGACATCTGTCCCGATATCTAATCCCGTTCCTGCTCATGGTCCCAGCCCCTATGCTGCACCTATGGGCCCTCCCCATTCACAGGGAAATTACAATTATGGGCAGCCAGCTCCTTATTCCCAAACTGTGCCTCCACAGAGCTACGGGCATGGATACAATGAAGCAAAATATGAAAACCAGGCTCCGAGTCAGCATCCCTATGGAGGTTCGCAGTCAGGGCCCTACCCTCAAGGTAGTACTCATCCAGGCTATGCTCCTCCACAGGACCAGTATGGTAAGCCAGCATCCTATGGTGTGCCACCACAGCATGGACCTCCTTCCCAATCCTATGGCCAGCCTAGGGCTAGTCAACCTGGTGATATACCTTATCAAGGTTCAACCCAGCCATATGGTCAAAATGCAGTGCCTCAACAAACATACCCGTACGCGTCGAGCATGCCGATGCAGCAGCAGCAAATTTATCATCCATATGGTTCTGCATCTGCTACTGATGGGTATAATCAGCCTCTGCCAGCCACAGGATCCGCCCCCGTGTATCCCCAGCAAGGTGGCCAGCCTGTTTCAGGTTATGGTCAGCAGGGGGGTCCTGGTTCTGCTCAAGTGGTTCCGGGATCATACCCATCTTCACAACCAGGTTACACTGAACAACCGGCTCAAAACAATGTAGGCTATGGTTACCAAGGTGGTGCTGATCCTTCTTATGGTAGTGCTCCTCCTGGTTCGGCTTACGGTGCACCACCAGCTGGGCAGGCTGGTTATGCCCAACCAGCACCAACACAGCCCGGATATGATCAATCCATCCCACATTCGGGTGGTTATGGAAATTTACCAGGGGGTGGTGCACCCCAGCCTGGCCACCCTCAGTATGATTCGAATCAGATGTACGGTGCACATCGCTGAAAATTTTGATATTTGTCTTTAGGAAAGTAATATCAGATGTAGATGTTTGTTTTCCTATCATATGCTAGCTTGCATCCTTACAGAACCCTTTTTATTTTATTTTATTTTATTTTAATACCTTTAGAACTATGGCTATGCGGGTTATTGTGCTGTTTGGACGATATTCTATGCATAATGAGCAGAACTTTTTATGAATTTGATGAACCTGGAATCGGGCATGACCTAAGAATATAGGGTTATCACAACATATGTTTTTTCCTGGGAAGTGAGGAAGCGATTAGTTCATTGGTATATGATTTTGGACATGAATGAAATGGACATCAAAATGAATTTGGAATGGAACGAGGCAGAGATGGTTATTCCCGAGTAGAGAAGATGAATTGTGTTGTGAGATCATGGTATTTTAAATGAATTTTTGGTTTTGTAAAATCTCATTGTTAACGAGGATATTTGACAAAATGGGGAACAATGATCTAAATGAGCTATTTTTTTCAACTAAAAAAATTGAATGTAAAAGCCCATTTAGTTTGATTAAATAAGTAATTTCTTTTCTCAACTTCTAATCTCTTAATGGTACTTTGATTTTTCAACTATGAAAGAAGTGTGTTTTCCTGGTAGGTGAGCTACAAGCTATTCTCATGGTCAATTAGTCTGTTCAATGAAGGTAATTTGTTGAATCCAAAAAAACAAAAACAAAAAAAACAATTTAACAATTTGCATAGGCCATCAAACACCAAAATTGAGTTTCTCTTCTTTTTTTTTGGCTGTCGAATCCAACAAAATTTAAACAAGGGACAACAAAACTTCACACACCAGTAAGCGTACAACTATTTTGGATATATTTAGAAAATTGCAATAGGGAATTCCTCAACAGTATGTGGGATTTACATACATCATCAACTCTCTTCATCTACCAGAATGGTTGAATCATTGCCAACTCCAAGGTCAATCAAGGATGCCATATCATCATCGAGCAATGTTGGCAATGGCGAACCCTGCAATTGCAAAGAAAAC
Source organism: Camellia sinensis (assembly GCF_055761805.1). Taxonomy (NCBI): domain Eukaryota; kingdom Viridiplantae; phylum Streptophyta; class Magnoliopsida; order Ericales; family Theaceae; genus Camellia; species Camellia sinensis. Next base: position 157,448,324 of record NC_138972.1, read on the forward strand.
TATTTAACAGGACAATCATCAAGTGTACACATTTTATTTGTGGGTTCAAAACATGGAAACAACCTTTCCAAGTGCAAAATAAGATTGCATACATCTAACTTGTCAAAACACTCACAAACCCACACCAGAGGAATCACCATGTAGTGTCATAATACTCCTTATCAAAGTTAGCGTTTATAATAATCACTAAAAGGAACCAAGAGGGAGAGGCATAAAATACAGACCTCTTCTTGAAGAAACAATATTGGCTTTATGGATTTTAGCTTGAAAAAGCTCTCACATAGAATCTTTAGCTTGCCAACCTAAAAATAATATTTACATTTAAATGCAATGTAACTTTTATAACTAATAATAACACCCAGAGACATTCTAGAAAACAGGTAAAAAGACAAATTACCGTCGCGGTTGCTGGCAACTTTTTTGTCAATGCCGGTTTTTCTCCAATTGATGCTCCAACACATTTCAGAGTGATAGCTGCAAAGAAAATGTGTATATTATAGGAAATTGATACCAAGAAAATTCATAATAGACATTTCAGAGTGATAGCTTAAAGAAAATGTGTATATTATAGCTGCAAAGAAAATGTCTATTATGAAAACTAATCTAAAAAATTTAGGTTCATACAAATAAGCCCTGAAGCCATCTTCTGAGGGCCAGCTGCTCCAGTAGATGGCCTTTCATCCTCGATTCCATGAAAATCTTTAAGCTCTAAAAACCTACAATTTTAAATGTAAGCCCAAGCAAGGATAGAGCATCAACAATCAGTCAGTCTGAACAATGACAAATTTACAATGCATTAAGCTGTTCAAGCGGGGTCCATCATTCAAGATTTTTACGGTTGAATCTTAAACTTGTTTAAAAATTAATTACCAAATAGACTAACCTTTTCCATCCAAAATGTCTACCAGGATTTAAAACCAGATGGTCACAATTGGCCAATTGTAGTTGGCGAGCTACTTATACAGAAGACTCGTCAATAGGTGAGGTCAAAATCCCGTGAAAGTGAACCCTTAATTAATATTTAAACGATGCTTTGTAGACGGCAAAATCCACTTTACCCTTTGTGGTTTGGCCTCAGAACACTTTACCCCACTATCGTTTAATAATAGCTAAAGACCCATATGGTTTTGGCAATTTTGAACTTCACCTCCCAGCCGCAAAAAATTCCATCCAAATTGCCAGAAAGTGGGTTAGATGCGCCTATTTCAAGACTTAACATTGAGAAAAAGAAGAAAAAAAAAAAAGAGTCAAAATCAAATTTTAAGGTAAATGAACGAGCATATCATTAACTTCATCTTCGTCCTAACCACTGAAAACCTCAACCTAACTTCATCTTCTTCCCTTAAAACCCAATTTGGTACAGAACTTGAGAGTTGAGACCTGCATTGGTTTTTTTGTCTTTGGTGGTGGATGTTTAAGAAAATTTGAGCTTTTTAGTCTTGATCATCAATACCAATAAGCTCAAAAGCAAGCCGCCAAAGCCAAAGTTTAATTATAATGAACTACAAAAAGTATATATATATATAAAATAATTTTCACAGCCCTTTTAAATAACCTGTAAATTTGGTTAGGTATTTTAGCTAATAGAACAGAATAAATACTTAACTGGTGGCAAAATTACCTGGGGTGAAGCCGCCTGATCTCTTCAGGACTGTCATGCAACTTTGACATGACTAAACGAACATACCTGCAAGAGAGATTTCAATTAAACACCATATATCATATACGTAAAGCTTTTTCTTCTTGTTGTGGGTAAGCTTCATGTTTGACAGTCAGATATTGACTTTTCTCAGTTCTTGGGGATGTTTGGGAATTGGCTTTTTTAGTAACTTTTTACGAAAAGACATGTAAAAAAGTAGAGAGAATGGTTGACTTTTTGTAGTGGCTTTTTTAGCCACTCCCCAAACACCCCTTTACCATTGCTCTCTCAAATTAAGAAAAAATGACAAACAAACAAATGAACAAGGCACTCCAACAAAACTAGTTTCTGGATAACAGTAACCCTAGAACATTCAAGGAATTTATGTAGTTCAGCAGTAGGCCTATGCAAGAAAATCCAAAGCCTTTCTTGACTTGAAGATCACAAAATATGGGAAACCATGCATAACCTGAGTTCCTGGTAAAAACAAAAAAAATAAAACTCTTTCAAATTTCTGACCAACTCCCAATCATGCTTCGACACTGCATCCCTTTCACTTCTATGGTCACTTTCTGAAACAACACCTGATACCATTGTCCAGAAACCTGAAACCTGAAACCTAAAATCTTTTTCACAAGTTGCTACTCCTATTCATCACTTCAGATCGAGCAAGCATATGGTGTGGGAAAAAACACTAAGAAGAGGAGCTGTCCACAATCTCAAGTATTTATTGGCTCAGGCTTCAGTCATAAGGGTGTTACATGAGTGGTAATGACCCATTCGTCCATTTTCTTTCTTCTTTATTTCCTTCTCGAAGCTTCCACTTCAAGATGCTGATTTTTTTTTTTGATAAATTTCAAGATGCTAATCTTTGTCAATGTACCTGGAAGAACTTCCCTCTCATGTGATGCTCTACAGGAATTCTCCTGCCCATCTTTCTAACTGAAAGCTCCAACAGGTGAGCCAAATCGCTAACTCGCCTAGAACAACAAATCTTGGATGGGTTTCATACCATCTTAACTGGGGTACAAACGGGTATTAGAAAGGCTATTAGTACGGCTCAACAGAGTAGGATTAATAGTGTGTCAGTGTTGGACACCGACAATCATCAGACACTTCCCACATGTTGGACACACGTCCAAACATGTATTATTATTATTTAAATTTTTTAGACCTAGACAATCTTCGGCAATTGGGTAACACCAGTTTCCATTATTTGGCATAAACTAAATAAATGCATTTATTTAGATAAGTACATTTATTTGAGTCACATCATCTCTCTACTTTTCTACACATCTTTTAGTAAAAAGTCAAAAAGTAAACATAATTAGATCATCCCAAATGACGCGAAAGACATTACAAATTTGAACAAAGTAACTTGAGATCCAATGATAAAAGTGGACAAGGTAAATTTATACATATTTCATCCTTTAAACTTTACTATGAATTATTGTTACGTTGTTGTTGTTTTAATGAAATATTTATTATGTATATAAAACTATATATTTGCTGGAAAGCGGGAGAAAAAAAACATACCGAATCTCAGAGTCCTTGCGCTCTCGAGGACTAACCTGACATTTTTAAAGGCAAGGAGGGTGCATCAAGTTTACAACCTTAGAAATCAACAAAAACAGGGCAAATACAACTCATAAGATTTACCTCACTCCCATTCAACATTTCAACTTTTGCTAAACAAGCAATCAAAACAAATCTTGGAATACCGCCTTTGCCTGGATCAGCTATTGGATTATCAGAAAGCCTTATATCCTGCGCTTGTAACAAAAGAACAAGAGTCAATGCCCAAGTACAGAGGCCAGTACCAAGATTTAAAATTTGCTTAAGGAAATAAAAAGGGTTGTTCAAAGTTTTTAATTTATGGTTGAGAGAGGTAACAGACAAGTAAGTCTCTCAACAGATTCAGTATATTACCCGAGCAAGCATGCATGGAGTCCAAAATTGGAAGGAAAGTCTAGGGAATAGAAGAGGATACGATGAACACAACTGATACCGTCGGCTAAACCTTTTGGGGAAGGAATCAGGTGGTTAGCATTTACTTGTTCCTAGGTACTCAGTTATCCTAAAGCCAGCAACTTAAAGATCGGTTTAATAGAAAAAGATTTTCTTGTTAGGATATTACTTCATCTCTTGTTAGCAACCAGTATTGCTGAAAGGCCAAGAGGACTCCCAATAATTGCTTTTGGCCATCAAAATTCTTATTCTAGTTGGTTATATCGCTAAACCACCACAATTATCAACCTTGACATGTATGAAGGTCACACAAAAAAATTATCACAAGCATGGATAAGAGTAAGATGTGACAGGTTTAAAGAGGGAATTATAGAGTAAGACATCTTATGGATATACTAGAAAAACATCAAATGTTTCTAGGATAACATCACCTACCTGTATCACTAGTAACTGAAAATTGAAATCACCAAAGGTCAGAGATTGGAATACTGGTTCAAACCATGGATGCTCAGACTGAGTCAATTAATAGCAACCTGATTATAAAAGTTAACAGACAATCCAAGATAAAGAAATTTTAGGATGTCCTGACTCGGTATCAGTTCCATTTACTGTAGTTTTTCTCAATTGGAGATCATTGACAGCATGCTGGGCATCTTCTTTCTGCTAATGATTAAGTAATGGATAATTTGACATTTGGCATTTCAATGGGTAATTTAATTAACTGCAGCTTTATTTGCTGTCACTCACATATATATCTTCTTTAAAGCTTCTTAACAAAATTGATATTGATGATCTGATGAGGATAATGGTGTGTCAGACATGGCATTGGGGTATAGCTTCAAACAGACAAGAGTGGAAAACCATCTGCCTAGGTCTGTACCTCATAGACCCATAGCCAGCTGACAAGAAACCCTTCTGAAGATGATATACTTAAAGCTAGAGGGAGTAAGCTCAGTCAGAGCCTCTTTCAGCAACAGACAATAGTTTCTTCACTATTACTTTGGAGTTCACAAGCGATTCAATGGTTGGAGGAAAAGGAATATCATCATTAGTGGCTATTGTTAATATTTGAGCTAAATGAGAATCACACATTTTACAGTAATCTTTCTTACAGGCAATAACTGTTACTTGGTGCCTTTATGACTTTATCTAATCAATTTTAACTGGACCTATAACAGGATTCTCAGTGGCTCGTATATATAATATAAAACAAATAAATAAAAGAAGAAGAAATATTGTTAACCAGATGTAAGTATTCCCCCAAAAGAAAATCAGTATTTTTTAAGTTTCCAATCAACTTAACTCTAGAGCACCTCATACCCCCACAACAAGTATTGTTGTAAAACTCAGACATTTTCCTCTTAAATCATAGATTTCTTTCTTTAAGAAGGAAAAAAAATCATATAATAGATGAAGTCCACTAAATGGGTAATCAACCTGCAGATGGACCTGACATGGCCAATATTTGTTACAGCAGACAAAACCAAGGGTCATCAAAAAACATATAGATTGCTAGAAGAAAAAGGTGATTTGAAAATATTACAAAGTTAGTCAGAGACTTTAATCTGAATTGGAAACATGATTTTGTAATTAATATATAACATAATCCTGTAGCAACACATAACAACTCAAAATACTTGGATTAAAAAGAATAATTCAAGTTGATATAGCAGGCAGCAATTTGGACACAATGTTCATTATTAAATTTGAATTCATATGATTCAACATTACACCACTGCAAAACAGATTTCTGTCAAATACAATAATTGATCAGAAGTTTAAGAACACGCCAAACAGCTCACATTACAAAACCTTACCATCAAGTTAGGAAAATAATTTAGTGAATCAATAGAAGCCAGATCCTCAATGTTATTACCTCCTGGACAATGTGACGAGAAAAGAACAAATTATAAACACTTAATAGGACTGCCAAAATCAAGAATTGTGGTACTTGTATAAGGAGACTTGATATCTACCGAGAAGCAGGCAGTGTAAATTTTGGAAAGGCCTATAACTGTTCTCAACTGATTCACAACCGTTGAGGTGGTCAAGTATTGTATCATAATCAGGGTACCATATCCGGTTTAAACTGTTCTTGTTCAAATGAAGCTGCAACAAACTGAATGCAGAAATCATTTTGTAACACTCCGAAAACTTTTAAGGAAAATTTACTGCAAGAACAACTAACACTTCTTTGCATACCTTCTTAATTGAGAAAGCTTCAAGATTTCCTTCCAATCAGCAATACAATTGTCTTCCAAATTCAGAAGCCGCAGAGAATTGAATCCCTGAACAGTGTTGGAGGATGTAGGCTGGAAAGAGAAACATAAATATACATAATAAATAAACAAAAACAATACAGTGCAGTTGTTCAAGAATACAAAGTACCAATTACAAACAACTAGCAGGTGCACATGAAACAAAAACTGATTCAACTGGAGTTCACATGCATATACAATCAGAATAGGTGTACAGCTCTGTTGTTGTATGCATGGATTCATCATCATCAAATTGAAAAGAATGTTTGAATGCTTCAATATGATAATGACAACAATATGATAATTACAGAACGAAACCCATGGTTCAGCTGTACCTTTGGTTCGGTACTTGATATTCGAACGAACCATGACTTTTTTTTCAATAGTCAGTATCCAAACCATAAAAATGGTGTGAACTAAGAAAAAGCATGGTGTGCAAATAGAAGCTCCCTTAACAATCATATAGAAGGGAATTTTTCTTTACCGTTATTTCCCTTATTTTATTTCCCATCAGATGTAGCTCTTCAATGACCGGTAATGATTGTTCAAGGATTTCAACCTGTTAGATCAAATAGATTATATTTAGAATTTCAAATTGAAGTTAATTAAAGAAAGTAACTAAAAAGAAAAATAGGATGGCTCACCTGCTCCCAATTTACACCAGTATGGTTTAGAACTAAAATGTGGATGTTCGTTAGTTGACGAAGCCCCACTACATCATGGGCCATTAAATTGTTGGATAGATTGAGAGCTCCAAGAGATGGTAACTCTTTGCATATCGCACCAACATCCTGCAATAAAGACAAACCCAAACAAGAGAAAGTCAGTATTAAGCTTCAGAAACTATTACCAGGCAAAAACAATTTCAGAATATCAAGGACATGCATGCATCCATCTCACAGAAAACTATTACCAGTGGAACTCTAGGAACAAAATTTGGTTTTGATGTGTTGTTTTGGTTAGCACAGAAATGGAAATTACGGAAACATTTCGGAAAATGGTAAAAAAAAATGGAAACATACAAAAGTGTTTGAAAACAAAAAAATGGAAACAAAATTAACTCAACAGCTATTAATAGAGCGCATTAAAAAACATGCAACCTAAGCTAGTATGACAACATGGATTGATGTTGTTGCAGCAATGAAACATACTCTCCATTCCAAAAGCAGATTTCCAGTCAAGTCGAGCTCCTTCAAATCTGCAACGGAAGTATTAAAAAAATTTAATAGCAATGAAATAGCATGAAAGAATCATCTAGCAAGAGAAAACAAGACCATCTCCTGCATTATGCAGTCATTTAAGATGATTGGGTCTAAATTCCATTAGACAAGAAGGAAGATGCAAGGACAAGGAGAAAGGTAGCTGAAAGATGAGTACAGTACTGTGATCCTTCGTCATTCTTGTATATAATGAATCAAAAAGAATAAATGCATAAGGTATAAAATGGAATAGATAAACTTGTTGTAGAACAAGCACACAGTTATGCTATTATGTGTGCATCCACCATGAGATTCAGTGTTGCAAGGATATTTAAACAATAAACCACCATATAATTATCGGTCAAATACCAGTGTAATTGATTAACAAGACCAAGGTTGTTAAAATCGGGATCCTAAGTATAGGATCGGTGAGAGGGTCTGGTGGATCGAATTGTAGGATCGGATCGAGAATCGTAAGATCCTACTTTCTATTAAAAAAAAAGATAAAAATTAAAATTAAAATACTACATATTAAAAATAAGGTGAAAAATCATAAAATCTACGACCCTACTTGCGATCCTATACGATCCTACACGATCTCATGCGATCCTACACGATCCCATGCGGTCCTACACGATCCTACTTGCGATCCTGTTGTAACATTGATCCTACAACGATCTAGATCGTTTTGGCAAAGCAGGATCGTAGGATCGTACAATCCTACGATCCGGATCGCGATTTTAACAACCATGAACAAGACCAGAAGCACCCAACTCACATAAAGAAATGAAATTTTCTGATTGGTACCCTTTTCAAAATTAATTTTGTTTTCATGTTTTCGTAAACAAAAACAATGAAAAGTTTAAAATATAAAAAATAAAAACAAAACAAAACCATGCTTTTCATTTTTTGTGCACAAATATTTTTTAAAAATTCATAATATATACTAAAAATGAGTGTTTTTCAGAACTCTTTTCCTGAAATAGTTTTCTAAACAAAAGTTTTCCATTTTTCTATTTTTGAGAACAAACAGAACCCTAAAACCTAAGAAGCACAGATACAAACACAGACACGAGACACGGTGGTTTGAAAAATTATGATACAAACAAGGCAAGGGACACATAAAAAATATATATCTATATAATTTTTTATATAATTTTACTTGTTATGTATATGAATATAAATATAAATTTGGGGCACAGTTATATAAGAGACATCAATGTATTTTTGTTTTTTTTTTCCCTTCCTCCCCTCTTTGTTCTATATATTTTACTTAACTCCAAATTAGTTTTCCAAAATTATTATTAAAAAATAAATTAAAATAAAAACCACAAAGGTGTCTTGAGACATGTTCAAACACACGACACACATGTCCATGAAGATCCCTAACATGTCCTGCAAATAAGACAATCAAGCCTAAATTTACTTTTACTTCAGGAAAAAAAAATTTAATTAAAAATCTCATTTTGATTTAATTTCTCTTTTCAGTTTCAGGTTGGGTGGTGTGGGGGCACTGTATAATCCTCTACCATGAATTTTTTTTCCAAAGAAACAGTTAAACTTTGTAAATTCAACAAAACAAACAGATGCCTATCAAAATTCAAATAGTTTATGGAATAGATACTAAAAGAGTAGTACAACAATTAAAATAAGATTAGCAGAGTTCAATAGGCAACGTACTCGGCACAGTTGCACCAATTTGTCCTGGGGGGCCAGAAGAGCTAACACCCAAGTAAGATAGTGATCCACCTGCCAACTCTTCAAATCGACTTAGCTTATCTTGAATTTTATCTTTACCCAGGAGCTGAACTGACACTCGTCTGTTGCTTGCAGAAAAGACATACATTTCATCTGCAACATAATAATAGAGTATTCAAATCAGTATTGCAAGATGTTATCAACATTGCGCTATTCATGTCCAACAAATAAAATATAATAAATTTTAAGTGGAGGAAGACTACAGCAGCACAGATGAGAAGAAAATAGATCACTAGAAATATCAACATTCAATGAAAATAGATCACTATAACTATCAAGGTAGGATGGAAATCGATCACGCTGCTATGGCCAGTGGAACCTGAAAGTGTCCTAGAGGATGGGGTAAATAGAACAATTCTTAAATTTTGGCCTTCTTTGCTTTTGCAAGTCCTCAATCCACAAACTAAGTAATTGATTATCCAAGTGTGTTTAGTGTGTTAGGTGTGTTTTGATTGAACTTACATGTTTTTACACCTAACTCGGCAACTCTCTGGAACTCCTTTGGTCGACCATCTATAGAGATTTGGTCAACCAACCCCACCCAGGGGTGATACTACGGCTCAGCACTTAAATGACCAAACTCCTGATTTGGTCAAACAAATTAATATGACTTGAACTTTTAGTTCAGCCTTGATCCTCTTTGGTTTTCACTTGGTCCCATGCCTACGAAGCTTCCTTAGCACTCCCCTCGTGAATTCTTCAAGGCTACTTCTTAGCTTAATGATGCGCTTCCTTTGATAGAGGCATGGTTTTCTACCTTTAAGTTCACACATACATATCATGAAATTGTTAACTTATGCTAGTCCTAGCAAAGCACTAACAAAACCTTGATGCAAGGACAAAGAACAATATGAGAAGAGATCCATACACCATTCCTATCTATCATGAAATAATTGTAATGCCATCGGCAACTCCTTTGTTGTTGCATTTAGAGTAGCCCTCCCTTGGCTTGGTAAACAGGTCTCCATCCAATCACACATCTCCTATGGCTTGCTTACACCTCTAGTCCTCCAAAGGTACCCTAATGCCTATAACAGGTCAAGAGTAAGGCCTATACACTTGCATGGATTCACTAGGTCTTGTGGCTTAGTAACTAGAATTGAGGGTAAATCAAGATGACGTATTCCCATCCTCACATCACATTTAAAAGAAACAAAGTGAACAGATACAGATATAAGAAGATATAAATGTACAAGAATTTGAATTAATTAGATACCTTCCTCTTCTTTAGTGGAAATGGTCCTGTATCTAATTTCAAGAGCTTGCAAAAAAGTGATCCCAGTGCTCAAATTGTGGGGGCGAACAAAGGAAGCTGATTTCTGGGATTTGGAGAGAAAATAGCGAACCCCATTGATGGAGCCATCGTGCTTTCCATCGCCATTGTCCCAATCGACGCCGACCCAACACCCGGAGTAGCCTTCCACTGCTCCTACGTACTTCACTGTCCCGATTCGCCGGCAATCTCCGCCCGAGTGGACGCGCTGACCAAGTTTGAACTCGGGCGTCTTCGATTTGTCACAGCTCGTTCTCTCAGAATCAGACCATCTCTGCATTTTTTTTTTTTTTTTTTCCTTCTCCTTCAAAGCCGCACTCCGTTTCGTTTGGAAAGAGAAGCAAAGTAACGCAACGCCCACAGCAGGAAATAAGACATGCGGAGATATAATTTTAAGAGGTTGTTTGGGACGATTAAAAAAGTTTACTTTTAATTTTTTTTATGAGAAGTTGTATAGAAAAATAGAGAAGTGATGTGATAGAAAAAAGATAAATGTTTTAAGATAGCCTTGTTAGAGTTTTTTAAATATGATTTGAGAATAGGAGTTGTATTTTGAATTTGTGAGTTTTGGAATTATGATTTGTGTATAAAAAATTTATTTGGTAAAAGAGTTTTGAATTGAGTGAAATTTTTTTAATGTGACTTGTGATATTTGATACAAAAACTTACCATTCATAATCAAACATATAACTCAAAATTCTATTAAAGCTCAAAAAAAAATCAGAAAATATTTTTTTTAAATATATAAAAATTAATATGTGTCAATTGCAAAAAAAAAAAAAAAAACAAAAATATACTGTTTCGGTCAACCGGCCGGACGACTAGTAGGACGTCTGGTAGGACATCCAGTGGGACGACCAATTAGGCCAAATTTCAAAAAAAAAAAAATTTGAAAATCGCGCCCATAGAGTTTTCTGTAGAATTTTCTAAATGTTGTAAAAATATAGTTTGAACATCCTATCCAAACATCATATTAGAATGTGTGGGCAGAATTTTAGTTTGGAAATCGTTCCAAACACAACCTAAGTTTTTATAATTTATAATTATATAATGAATGAAGTTATAATTTTAAAATAATAATATTATAATTATATTGTTATAATAGTTAGTATATAATTGATGTGTGTAATATTATTGATAGAAAATAGTTTTTTTTTTTTTTTTTTTTTGTTCGAAAGGAGAAATGCGGGTTAAAAACTGAATTAATTATAATTTTTATCTTATAGTTTGAATAATTTGATCATTTCATTTTAAATTTAAAAGAATTAAATCATGAAAGTGAAGTTTGTGCCGAGTCCGTAGGTCTAAAGGTCATGTTTGATTCACAATACTAATAGTGATGTATTAATAATTCTATTAAATTAGTGTGGTATTAACTATCCCACCCCTACCCCATTACTAATAATGCTACAAATTTGTTGGATTAATTATCCATTGAATTAATAGTCCTAAATCAAAATGTCAAAACAAACATAGGATGATTGGACCCACGGATTAATAATCCTAATCACATGCTTTAATCCTTCCAATCAAACATGCCCAAAGTGTACTAATCCACATAATGAACTAAGAAAAACCAAGCCAGTAATAAGCTGTAAATTTGCTAATTGGACTAAATTGATTATCACTTCTTGGCTATCATTCTCTCCATCTCAAGGCACTATTAAATTAAACAAACTTACAAAACAGACAGAACTAAAAGCGCGCACAACTAGAGTTTAATTAAAAATTATAACCACAAACAGAGAAGAAAAATTTGCTTCCTTGTTACTTTTGAGGAGAATTCTTACATCACATAAAGAATTGCTGAAGTGATGAAACAGACAGAGATACAACCTTTTTCCTTGTATATTTCAGTCCAAAACAACATACATAAATAAATTTGGATCATTAGATCTAAAAAATAAATAAATTTAACCATTAATTGGTAATAATTAAAATCAGGTTAAGAAATCTAAAGTAGTTTTGTAAAAAATAATGTAGTTTTCAATTATTTTGAAACCAAAAAGTGGTTTTCAACTTACCACAATAACTAAGTACACTTACTATTTGATATGATTATACTTACTATTTTTAATAACTATACTTATCATTCAATTATTAATAAAATACACTTAACCTGCCATTCAGGTAACAGGTAAACTTAAAAAATTAAGTTATAATAAATTTTCAAAACCTCTAAAATAAATATAAAATTTATAAAATAGAATTTAAGAAAAAAATATACAAAATAAATGTGAATTTTCTACATTTTACTATAATTTATTACATTTTATGAAATATGATTTTTTATTATTATTATTTATTTATCTACTTGATGATACTGTTGATCCCTGGAGGGCGAGTCGGGCTGACTCACGCTTCCTACACCATTCACCAGTCACTAAGCTCACTGGTGTGCCTGCAAAAATATCTAACGGGGAACGAGAGTTCCCTAGCGGACTCTCTGACGATCAAGTTAGAAAAGAGAGATTGATGTTGTGTAAAGAGAGAGAATAAGAATAAAGAACCTAACATTTTTTTTGTGTTTGGAAAGCCTCCTTTTATCCCTTGTCCATCATTCCCTTGTTCACTCCGACCTGTCGTGTTGGCCGAAAGTCTATACTCTAGCTTGCATTGTTCATAGTGAGGCTGCTTGTTCCGTCGTGAAGGGGTTATCGCATTTAATGCTGCAGGAACTTCATTAGTGGTTGATGTGTGGTGTAATAACTCTACAGGATCTTTGTCTGCTTACGTGGCTGATTCCCTACTTGATACGTGTTTAGATGCCATTGATTCCTAGTTCAACTCTGGATTCTCAAGGGTGTTGGGCTTTAGTGCTTGAGCTGTGAATTGGGCTCTAAGTGGTGGGCCAAAACCTTTTGTGGGCCCACCGATGTCAGTAATCCCCCATTCTCAAGTGCAGCTTCAGTCCAACGAAGGGAATAAGAAAGAGGATGGGGGGTGTGCTGGGCCGAGTGAGAGAGCCGACTGTGAGGAGAGCCAACTGCGAAGGGGGCTGAACGAGAAGACCGACCGAGAGGAGAGCCGACCGCGAATGGAGTCGAGCAAGAGAACCAACCGAGAGGAGAGCCGTTTGCGAAGGGGGTTGACCGAGAGGACCAATCGAGAGGAGAGCCGACCGCGAAGGGGGCCAAACGAGAGGACTGACCTAAAGGAGAGCCGACCATGGAAGGGGTCGAGGGAGAGGATCGACCGAGAGGAGAGCCGACCGCAAAGGGGGTCGAACGAGAGGACCGATCGAGAGGAAAGCCGACCACGAAGGGGGCTGAGCCAGAAGTGGTGGCAACGCGTAAGGCTCGAAAAGTGATGAAAACACGTGATGATGTGAAGTGGAATAGACGATGAACGGAAAAGAAGGGGGTGAACCATGGTTGTACACGTGGCATGATCAAGTGGTGGGGAGGTGATGCGTTAGCAGGAAGCGAAGGGTTAGGACTAGGATGGGACGTGGGGTTAGAAACTTTTGAAATTTTCAAACTGGTGAATTTTAATTTCAATCCTTGGAATATAGGCAAACCGTGAGCATTTGGAGTTATCCGTTTTACATACCTCATTGCAAGAAACCAACTCATCCCAGACCTGACCTCATTCGTTTCGTGTGACATACCCCTCCAACAGTTTGCGAACTTTCTCGCTGTAACAACTCAAAAATTTAAGTTGTCCCTTAAATTTTATATTCGTATTATTTAATTATAAATGAGATTATTGAAAAATATATATATACATATATAATTAGTTTAAAATTTGGGCCACAATAGAATTATTCTAAAGTTAAATATTTTGGATAAGAATGAATTAATGGCAAGCGAATGCGACTTAGACACGTGGGTAGTTTATGGCTTACTGCCCACGATGGCCTCTCCATAAATTGGAGGATTGCTCAGGATTGCTAAGAAGGAAAGAAAGAAGAGAGAAATGAAGGAAAGAAAAGAAGAAAACGAAGAAAAAAATAATGGAAGCCGAGAGGGTCTTTGATAGTGGAAAGAAAGAGTGAGGTATTAAAGTTAAGGTGAGTTATATTATACCTTGAGTTATCGTAATATATTTTACGTATGTTTGACTTACCATATTTATTTTATACAAGTTATATTTTATAAACTATTATAAATTATATAAATATTTCAGTTACGTGGTTTAGTTTCTGAACCCTATTTGGGAAAATGAAACCCATTGATATGTTTGTTTATATTTTAAAGAATATTTGACCTTATAAACAATTATGTTTTGTAATTACCACCACGGGAGTCCCACGCCTTGGGGAACTTCCATAACCATTGGTCTCTATTTAGTCACTTTGTGGCCCTCCATTGTCATAGATCTATTGACCTCTGCTCTGTGCGGAGATAAGTGCTACACTATTGTAGGAGCCACCTCTATAATTTGTACGAGCCACCTCTTGAATCCGTACATCTGTATTGTTATGAATCCATTGACCTCTATTCTGTGTAGAGATAAGTGCTGCACTATTGTGGAAGCCACCTCTATAATCCGTGCGAGCTACCTCTTGAATTCGTACCTCTGTTCTGATTGTCACTCCTGTGACCTCTGTTCTGTTCTGTTCGGTACTGTGGTTATGGTTAGTTATTTACATAATCTCAATTTTGCTACTTAAATGATTATTTGTTCAGACTAAGTGATCTTAAATATTTCAGTTACATAACTATCCATAGTTATTTTGTATCCCTCATACTCTTGGTATAATATTTCTCACTCTGCCATGTGCTTATAGCTGTTTACCAATTTTCAAGAAACAATGCAATTCAGAAATAGTTTTTGGAAAGTCTTAGATGTGGGGCTGCGGAATAGACACACACAACATTTTTATGATATTTTTTTATATGTAAATATCGGTCTTTTTGGTTAATAAATTTTGTAATAAAAATAGAAGCTCTGATGATTATTTTGGGTACCCTTACTTAAATATTACTTTTGCTCGTGTTTATTAATTTGTTCAAGAATTGGCCGGAGGTAGCTTCAGTTACTGGCTATTACGATGCTTAACCCTTGGGTACGGGGAATGGGTCGTGACACTCGCGCTGGCGTCCGAAGCAATATACAGAAACGTAAAAGAGATGGCTCGAGACAAAGCCAATGCCATGAGGTTAGAGGCGTTGAGTGAAAACGACGCGGTGGATTTGGTGAAGCAATATAGGACGGAGAGGCGGGAGGAGAGAGGGGCGAGACAAGTAGTGTGATCGCGTCCGTCCACAATGATCGTGGCCGCAAAGCTAATTAGCCAAGTAGGACCGGATCACTGGCACACCAAGGCTGACAAATCGACGTTTACAGCAGGGGAGTTAGAGGAGGTGCGTAAAAAGTACCAGATTCTGGCAGAGATAGAGTTAAAGTTGCCGACGGCCAAGGAGAGGGCACTAGACGCGCACCCGATGGAGTTCACGCTATATGAGGAGGCGTTGCGGGGGGTCTGAGGTTGCTACTTCCACAAATAGTGGTAGACGTGCTGAACCGGTTGGAGGTGGCGCCAGGTCAGCTTATGTCCAACGCATGGAAAATATTACTAGCCTACGTAATCACATGGCCACGGGTGACCGGTGGGGTGGCGATGACGGTGGACGAGTACTTTTCTTGCTACAAGGCCTCTAGTCAACAAGAAACATGGGTGACCTAGCAAATGGTGGGAGGTAAAGGATTAGTGGCAAGTTTACCATCGTCGGTGAAGGGGTGGAGACCAAGGTGGTTCTACGTATCAGCCAATGGCGAAAAGGAGGTGCGTACAATGTGAAAAATTCACATCAAATCGGTAGAGCCAAGGCTGGAAGTAGAGGCCGAGAATAGGGTGAAACGGGTGAAAGAGTGAAGGGAGAAGGAGGGTGTGAAGTGGGATGACCTTATCTGACCTTCGATCTTGTTCGCCTTGAGCCTGGGGCCACAACCGACCGAGGAGGATCTTGCACTGGAAGAGTTAGAGGCAAGGAGCAAGGTGAAGGAAGTAGAGGAGCGAAAGACATTTGCCAAGGCCGACAAGTATAAGGAACCGCAGTTAGGCCCTGCGTCTAAGCTAGTCATGAAGGAGCGAGTCCGACCATGTCCCAAGCTTTTGGGAGATAAAGATCTGACTGATTTTGCGCCACTGCCGCCCCCAGTGAATCCACTGAAGGAGAGGAGTAAACAAGAGGTGGATACGATGTTAAAGAAGAAGAAGAAAAAGAAGGCAACTGAGGAGGAGAGTGAGGGGGGCCGGTTTTGAAGAAGACGAAAGAGGGGAGGGCGAAGGTAGCCCTAGAAGTAGAGGTAGGGGAGACAAGGGTGAGGGAGAAAGAAGCCATGGGCTGAAATACCCAAGTGGTGATGAGCGTGGCGGAGCTAAAGCAGGTGGCAGTAGGTGAGAGATTGGGACCGCAATCACCCAAGATGGGACCTGTGCCAGAAGTGGCCCCAAGTCTTGGGGAAGGGAAATGGAAAGGGGGGGTAAGCAAATCAAAGATGGGTGCTACGTTGAAGATCGCCATGTATCACGTGCGCGTGGTGGCTGGTTGATCTGCAAAAGAAAGGGGTGAAGCCAGGGTCGCAGCCGACCGTCTCTTTGGGGTAATAGAGGATACGGCCGTGCGGTCGATGGTGCGATTTATAGAGACCGATCTCCTGAGAGGGTTCTGCTCAGCGCAGATGGAGGCGAGGACCTTGGCGGCTGTCTTGCTGAATAAGGCAGTGCGCGCGAAGGTTAAGGCAGAGCCACTAAAGGCCCAGCTGGAAGGGGTGAAAGCATAGTAGCAAAATTTAAAGGTCAAAACGGTAGGCTGGAGGAAAGCCGTGCGGAATGCCTATGCAAAGGGCCTGGAGTTTGTGCAAAGTGCTAAGAAGATGGAAGTATTGGCTGTGGTGCAGAGCTACTCGATAGAACGTATTGCTGTCGAGCTCACCGTGACCAAATCAGAGTTGGAAATGGTGCGCCACAAGGCGGTATCGCTGGAGTTTGAGTTGGCGGGCAAGCAGAGGAAGGTGAGCGAAGTCCAAGAAGCCTACACCACTGCCAAGGAAAGGTTGGAAGAAGCCCTCGCCAACAACGAAGATCTGCGTGACCAGGGGATTAAAGACAAGAAAGAAGCAGATGGGTGCATTGCGGAGTTGGAGAAGTCATTGGCAGAAAAGAGGGCCAAAATGGCCTCTGAAAGGGCGGCGTACCTAGACTTATGCGCGGCAGCTGTGGAGCAATTTAAGGGGTCTGCCGAATTCCAGATGGCCATTGACGCGGCGGTCACCAAGAGCTTAGCGAAGGAGGGAGAATGGGGTGCTGGGCCGTCGGGAGTGGCTGCTGAAGGTAGGAGCGAAGAAGAAGTGATCCAAAGCTTTCAGCGGTCAGACTTCTACAAGCACGAGATGAGCCAGTATTGGGATAGCGGCTGGATGAGCTTCAAGTATAAGGCGCAAGAGCTGTTCCCAGATGTCGACTTCAATCTGGTGAAAGTAGGAAAGGATGACGTTACCCAAACTCCCTTGGATGCGGGGGTAGAAGAGGAAGATCTTGCGTCTAGCAAAGGGGATTAAGGGCTGGGCGTTCTTCTTGCTTGTTGCCCCTTTTTTTTTTTTGAAGTGAATGTAATTTTTGTAATGAAGTGTATAAAGGTGCAAGTTTGTTAATACAAGTACATGTTCTGTTATTGTTGTTGTTGGCTCTCTCTCTTTTTGTGTTAATAAAGTGTATGAATAGTAAAATTGGACAAGTAACATAACTTGTATAAATGGTAAAAATGGGTAAGTAAGCGAACTTGTATGAATGAATTGAGATTTAACTAAGTTTGGTTGAGACTAGTTTTAACTGCATGCTTTGTCTAAATGAGACTAGTTTTGACTTAGTCTGGCTGAGCTCTTCATGCTCAATCTGGCTGAGACTTGAAGGACTCAGTCGAGCTGAGGCTTTGGTCAACTCAATCTGGCTGAGCTCTTCATGCTCAGTTTGGTTGAGACTTGGAGGGCTCAGTCGGGCTAAGGCTTTGGTTAACTCAGTCTGACTGAGCTCTTCATGCTCAGTCGAGCTGAGGCCTTGGTTAACTCAATCTGGCTGAACTTTGTATGCTTAATCTGGCTGGGACATGGAGGGCTCAGTCAGGCTGAGGCTTGGGTTAACTCAGTCTAGCTGAGCTCTTCATGCTCAGTCTAGCTGAGCTCTTCATGCTCAGTTTGGCTGAGACTTTGAGGGCTCAGTCGAGCTGAAGCCTTGGTTAACTCAGTCTGGCTGAACTCTACATGCTCAATCTGGCTGATACTTGGAGGGCTCAGTCGGGCTAAGGCTTGGGTTAACTCAGTTTGGCTGAGCTCTTCATGCTCAGTCTAGCTGAGACTTGGAAAGCTCAGTCGGGCTGAGGCCTTAGTTAACTTGGTCTGGCTGAACTCTGCATGCTTAGTCTGGCTGAGACTTGGAGGGCTCAGTCGGGCTGAGGCTTGGGTTGACTCAGTCTGGTTAAGCTCTTCATGCTCAGTCTGGCTGAGAGTTGGAGGGCTCAGTCGGGCTAAGGCCTTGGTTAACTCAGTCTGGTTGAACTCCTCATGCTCAGTCTGGTTGAGACTTGGAGGGCTCAGTCGGGCTGAAACTTAGGTTAACACAGTCTAGCTGAGCTTTTCTTGCTCAGTCTAGCTAAGACTTGGAGGGCTCAATCGGGCTGAGTCTTAGTCTAAAACTCATCAGTGAAACGCAACACAGATAATGGAGATATCAAATTGTTGTCATTTAAGGCACATCCTGTTGACCACAAGTTTACACCATGTAAGGAAATGGCAAAAATGAACAAGTGCGTAGATTGGCAAAAGAGAACATGTAACGCCCTCAAAATAATACATAAAACCCATCATTTTAGGCATGCGTTGATATAAAAGAAACAAACCATTTCTATTTATCAGAGTAATTCTTATAACTGTATTAGATGTTAACAACAAAAGCAAATGCCCTACGGGTTTACAGCATTCCAAGTTAACACTTGGTTACAAAAAGGAGTACTAACTCAATACATATAAAGCTCTTGGCTTGAATTTACATGTAATACACCAGAAAAAAAAAAATAAGCAAAACAATTCGCCTGCCTCTTGCCTCCCAAGCTATGTCCTTGGAGGTAGCATGCTACCTGTACCTGAAAATGATGTCCCATAAAGGGTGAGCCACAGCCCAGTAGAGATATGCTAAACACAGTATGAGCAATGACTAAGACATGAGCAATTGATAAATGTTCAATTTCCATAAACCGATTCATAACCCATTTCCATTCCATTTCACTTTCCATTTCTTATCAATTTCACAATTTACATCAACGGCTCAGAACCTGGCCAACCACTTATATGAAACAATGACTCATATTAAACATTTCTCATTTTTACGATAGATAAATATACTAGTTGTATCAACATCTCAACAGATAAGCATACAAGCCGTATCCACATTTCAACAGATATGCATATTAGCTATATCAACACTTCCAATGACAAGCATATGAGCTGTGTCAACACATTATCTGACAAGCATATGAGCTGTATCAGTGGAGTCCATCCCCTATCTCCTCCCAAACAACATCCGGTTTAGAGGTCCATCCCCTATCTTCCCATAAACTGAATACATCCCATATCTCCTCCCGCACACACAACGTATACATACCAAGGTCATATACACAATCAATCAATACATAACGTTAATGTATTCTATCAACCGTCATACTCTATGACATATCCAATTGATTAGTTTTAGTTTGCCTAATCATCATGCATTGTCTACAACAATCAAAACTACCCTCCACCGGTAGCCCAAGCAATTATTTCTAAACAGATAATAAAAGCTCCAACAGATAAAATATCAATGTTTTCAAAAGTGAGCGATTTATAAATCCAACTCGATCATTTCACCACTTAATGAGCCAATTTCATTATTTCCAACTCAATTCCATAAGTCCACAATTTTTCCAAATTAATTATACCAATTAATTTATTCAACAAATTAGGGTTTTCTACCTCATTTCCCAATATTGACCCAATGGTCTATATTTCAACAACCAATAACAATATCATTATTTTGAGACTCAAAATACACATTCTTGAAACCAAAATAACAAAACCCTCTTTCAACATTTTGAAACCCTAAGTCCCAAAATTACCCAACTTCAACACTTTATCAAAACAACCAAAAATCTAGGTCAAAGACCATAAGAGTGAGTAGGAATCCCTACCTCAAATTCGGAGCTCAAGGGGAGAAGATGACGAAACACAACGTGCTCCAAAACTCGAAATTTTCAGATTAAGGTGAAGCCCTCGACGATCAACCCAAATTTTGTGAAGACCAAAGGTGAGGAAAACACCCTAGCTAGATCAATACTTAGAGAGAAGTTATGGTTTTAGAGAGAGGAGCTCTCAAATGGCTTTTTAGAAAGTAAGAGAGAGAATGTAAAAAGTGATTTTAAAAAGTCCAGCTGCCAACTGATATACGACATTCCCGTTCGAGTGGAGAACACAACGCTCGAGCGTCAAGAACGAAAAACTAGGTATGCTCAAGCGCAAAAAGGCCTGCTCGAGCGCGAAAACCAGTCCGCTCGAGCGTAAATTTCCCCCTCTCAGAACTTATACCCAGAAAGTGCTACCCGCTCGAGCGCCAACAAACCCGCTCGAGCGCTATCGCTTGAGCGTAAAGAAACTCGCTCGAGTGTAAAAATCACACCTGCAGAAGTTTTGCAGGGACACGAAATACTGGGGGTGTGCAATCCCCGCTCGAGCGTAAGAAGACCCGCTCGAGCGGACCGCCTAAAAACTGGGCAACAAGGAATTGAAACCAAGGCCTAACCAACCTGTAACAACCCTGCCCAAAACATCCTAAAACTCAATCAAGCGAAATCAAAGGACGACAACAAGATAGATACAACTACCAACTTCACGGAACTGAGTCCGGAATACAACAGAACAGTAAAGGGACAACCGGGATCGCTATAGAACATATAACAATTGAACAATACAAAAACATGAGACGCCGTTTTACTGGAAATAATGCTTCAAGTGTTCGGCATTCCATGAATGGGGGAGGTCTCTGCCTTCCATATCTTGGAAACGGTAAGTGTCCGGGCGGGGTCTGGCCTTGACAACATAAGGTCCTTCCCATTTGGCTGCTAGCTTGCCCTCGGTTGGATTTTTAGTAGCAAGGGTGGCTTCATGTAAGACTGGGTCTCCTACTGTGAACTCTCGTGATCGGACTTTGCGGTTATAATGTGTTCTCATTTTTTGCTGATATGATGCTCGTCGAACAATAGTTGCCTCTCAGAGCTCTTCAATTAGGTCCAAGTCAGCTCGATGCAACTCTTCGTTTAGTTTAGGATTCAGGTGTAAAACCCAAGGGGTCGGCAGGCCGATTTCCACTGGGATGACTGCCTCGGCATCGTATGTTAAGCAAAATGAGCTCTCCCTAGTAGGGGTTCGAGCGATTGTTCGATAAGCCCAAAGTACGTTCGGTAATTCGCCAGCCCAAAGTCCTTTAGCGATTTCCAACTTAGTCTTGATGATCTTCAGAAGGGAGCGATTGGTGACTTCGACTTGCCTATTAGCTTAGAGATGACCTGGGGAAAAGAAACATGGTCTAATGTGAGCTCTGCACAGAATTTCCTAAACTTGGCATTGTCGAATTGTTTGCCATTGTCTGAAACGATGGCTTGAGGGATTCCAAATGGACACACGACCGACTGCCAGATGAACTTGGTGGTGTTTCACTCAGTGATTGTAGCAAGGGGTTCTGCTTCCACCCATTTGGTGAAGTAGTCGTTGACAACCACAGCGAACTTGGTTTGGCCCCTACCAGTGGGCAAAGGACCAACTAAGTCGATGCCTCACTTGGCGAAAGGGTAAGGACTGCTGAATGTAATCAGTTCTGTTGGTGAAGCATGGGAGATGTTGGCAATGTGCTTGCATTTATCGCACTTAAGCACAAATTTGGTGGCATCTTGATTGAGAGTAGGCCAGAAGTAGCCGGTACGGAAGATTTTATGGGCCAAAGACCTTGCACCCCGAATGATTACCCCAAATGCCCTCGTGGACTTCTCTCATCACATAGGTCGTTTGAGCAGGACTAAGACACCTGAGGTATAGGCGTGAGAATCCTCGTTTGTACAGTAGGCCGCTGATGAGGATGTAATTGGACGACCGGGCTTTGACTTTAGTGGCCTGCTATTCATCGTTCGGCAACTCCCCTCGTGTTAAAAACAGAAGGATGTCTTGAGCCCATAGGATAGGTTCGTTCTAGAGGAAGTGAACCTCCTGTGGGTTTGGCGAAGTAACCGGATGGGTCAGATATTCAATGCGGATGCCATGGCTGAAGTTTGACTGGTCGACCGAGGCTAATTGAGCTATTTCGTTCGCCTTGGAGTTTTTTGACCTAGGGATGTGTCTGATCTGGAAAGTATTGAAAAAGCGGGCAAGAGGAAGGGCAATGTCCCTGTATGCTCGCATCGTCTCTTCTTTTGCGTTGAACTCCCCAGTAATCTGTCCAACAATCAATTGGGAATCACTAAATACTTGGATATGGTTTACACCAATGTCTCTCGCTAGTCGAAGACTTGCTATCAAGGCCTCATATTCGGCCTCATTATTGCTTGCGCCGAATAGGAAATGGAGGGCACACTTGAAGTACTCATCCTTTAGGGTGGTGAGGATTTGACCGGCCCCACTACCCTCTTTGCGAGATGAACTATCAACACTAAGGGTCCAGGAGTGAGGGTCTTCTGCATCAGTGGGGAAGTGTGCTGGTAGAGGGGGCACGTTTGGACGGAGATTGGTGAATTCCCAAATAAAATCGACGACAGCCTGACCTTTGATCGCTGTTCGAGGTCGGTAAGAGATTTCAAATTGACTTAGCTCGACAGACCATTGCATAAGTCCGTCTGACGATTCTGGTTATTACATGACCTTTCTCAGAGGTTGGTCAGTAAGAACTACTATGGAGTGAGCTTGGAAATAAGGTCGAAGACGTCTGGAGGCGATGACCAAGGCGAGGGCCATTTTTTCCAGCAGAGGGTAGTTCTGTTCTGCCCTCCTGAGAGCGCGGCTAATGTAGTAAACTGAACATTGTACTGAGCCTTCTTTCTTGATAAGGGTCGCACTGACTGCAGTGTTTGACACAGCTAAGTAAAGGAAGAGGGTTTCGTCTGGCAGCGCTTGAGAGAGGAAGGGTGGGTTGGCTAGGCACTGCTTCAATTGTTGAAAAGCCTCCTCGAATTCGGTGCTCTATTCAAAAGCCTGTTGGAGGACTTTGAAAAATGAAAAACACTTATCGATTGCCCCGGAAATGAAGCGATTGAGGGCGACAACTCTGCCCGTGAGCCGTTGAACCTCCTTGATTGTTCTGGAGGACCGCATTTCTATCAGAGCCTTAATATTTTCAGGGTTAGCCTCAATGCTCCATTGGCTAACCATGAAGCCCAAGAACTTCCCAGATTCTACGTCGAAGACGCACTTCTCCAAATTCAGTTTCATTTGATATTTGAGTAAGGTTTCGAAAGTCTCTCACAGGCTTGCTAAGTGATCAGAGGAGAGTTTACTCTTGACTAGCGTGTCATCGACGTAGACTTCCATGTTCCGACCTATTTGATGTTAAAAGACGGCATTAACTAGGCATTGGCAAGTTGCTCCGGTATTTTTCAAGCCGAATGGCATAACACGATAGTGATAAGTTCCTCTGTCCGTGATAAAGGAGGTGTGTTCCTGGTTAGCCAGGTGTATCAGGATCTGGTTGTAGCCGGAGAAGGCATCTATGAAGCTAAGCATCTGATGTCTGGTGGTTGCGTCGACCAGCAGATCTATCCGGGGGAGAGGATAATTATGTTTGGAGCAAGCCCGATTGAAGTCGGAGTAGTCGACGCAGAGTCACCATTAACTATTATGTTTGTGGACCAAGACTACATTAGACAGCCACCTGGGGTAGTCCACGTTCTTGATGAACTGCGCCTTCAGTAGTTTGTCACCTCACAGGCGATGAGGGTATTGTGTTCCGGATGAAAAATACGCTGCCTCTGTCGGAAAGGTCGGAAGTGGGGCTCAATACTAAGGTGATGAGTAATGAAAGAGGGATCGATAATTGGCATGTCTGAGTGGGTCCAGGAAAAGACATCGTTGTGCTCGGCTAAGAGAGCTGTGAGATCAGCCTTAGCCTGAGAGGATAGTTGACTGCCAATCCTGGTTGTTTTAGCTGAGTTGGTATGATTGAAGGGCACTTCGACAAGTTCCTCCACTGGTTCCCCTCTAACTAATTCTTTCTCGTCTCTGACATCAAGACCTTCGATGATCATAGTCTTCTTCATCTTGACTTCCTTTAGTGAGGCAACGTAGCATTCTCTAGCCATTGTCTGCTCACCCCTCACGGTGCCGACCCCGAGGTCAGTCGAGAATTTCATGGCTAGATGGTATGTAGAGGTAATAGCTTGGAAAGCGTTGAGAGCCATGCGTCCGAGGATTATGTTATAAGCAGAAGGATAGTTGACGATGAGGAATGTGAGTAGCTTGGTGGTTTGCCGTGGATATTCTTTGATGGTGATGGGGAGATCAATGGAGCTTATGGAGGTCACCCAATCACCAGTGAAGCCGACTAGCAGGGTTTGGAGAGGGGATGATTTTTCTTCTCCGACCTTAAGCTGGCGATAGGCGTTCAAGAAGATGATGTCTGAAGAGTTGCCGTTGTCGACAAGCACCCGTTTGACTTTGTAATTGGATAGGAGAGCAGAG
Organism: Camellia sinensis; assembly: GCF_055761805.1. Lineage (NCBI taxonomy): Eukaryota > Viridiplantae > Streptophyta > Magnoliopsida > Ericales > Theaceae > Camellia > Camellia sinensis. The sequence continues at coordinate 157,473,113 of NC_138972.1, forward strand.
ATAACGAGGGGGTCATCGTGGGGGTAACGAATACCTGTGCAGTCAACTTCTGTAAAGGTGATGGCTTCAGTCCACTACTTGGGGTGTTTGAAGGGGCGATCCAATGTTGTGACTTCTTTGTCGGAGCCTTGTTTGATTTTTCTGAGTTTGGCTCGCTGGGCCAAATGGGATGGACCTCCGCATGTGAGCCCGCTAGCGATGACTCTGATCTCTCCGACCGGGGGAGACATGATTGCCTTGTGCTCGAGGTTGTGGTAGGGGTCGATCATTGTCTCGCTCAGGTTGTGCGGGTTGTCGGGGGGGTATGTCGACGGTGGTCCCCTAGCGGGTCGGTCCTTGGTCGTTACTGGGAACGAGCTGTCGTGAATCGACTGAGGCACCCCTGGAGTATCAAATCCTCTACCTGGTCTTTAAGGTTAACACATTCCTCAGTGTTGTGGCCGTGGTCCTGATGGAAACGGCAGTACTTGGATTGATCTCGCCGGTTGGAGGGAGATCGTGATGGTTGGGGCCATTTTAGGTTGTAATCTCATTGGATATGGTTCAAGACTTGTTCCATAGAGGAATTGAGGGGGGTGTATCGCTCGAACCGACCGGGCAGTCGGGTAGGTGCCGGTCGATCGGCTCGAGCGAGTTAGTCGGTATACTGAGGGGTTTGTTGTGTATATTAGGAGGGTCTGGTTTCGGATTCCTTTTTTTTCTCCCTAGAGGTTGGATTTTTAGTTATAGTATCTTGGCAGGCTGCCAAAGAGTCTTTGGCATTCATATATTTTTAGGCTTTGGAGAGGAGGGTGGCCATGGTGGTTGAAGGGTTTTTAGAAAGGGAGAAAAGGAAATCGAATGGTCGTATATCGGCCATGAAGGCTGTGAGGATGACCTTGTCATCGTTTTCCGCCACCTGTAGGGCCTTAGTGTTGAAATAGGTGACAAAGCTACGTAACGGCTCCCCTTCCGTTTGATGAATATTAAGTAATTGAGTTGCCGGGCGCCGCTGGCGCTAAGCACCAATGAAATGGCTCAGGAAGAAATCACTTAGGTGTTGGAAAGTAGAGACAGAGTCCGGTGGCAGCTGACTAAACCATAGTCGAGCCGACTCTTTAAGCGCCACGAGGAAAGCTCGACACATGATTTCGTCAGGAAAAACATAGAGGATCATGAGGGTCCTGTAGGTCTCCAAATGATCAACTGGATCCATTGTATCGTCCAATGAGTCGATTGAGGGCATTTTGAACTTTGGGGGGTAGGAGTTTGTCCCTGATAGAGGCAACAAACGGGGAGTTGGCTGTTGTGAAGGGTTTATTCTGTATGTTCTGCATGACTCCTTGAAGCTGGAGTTTCATGGCTCCGAGTTCCACATCCCAAATAGGAACATTGTCACCTCTAGAGTGCAGTGGGGGCTGAACACTACTAGCCTCTCCTTTAGGAGCAGATTCTTGAACTGATGGATATAAACCCCGAGGTGGCGAGTTCATGTCTTGAGGTGGGGCTTGCAGACACCCTCTACGTTTGAGAGATGGGCTTGTTGGAAAGGATGGCTCGGGGTTTGTTCTCGATTGAAAGAGATATCTTGTGGTGGTAGAGGAGGTATAGGGAGGTTTCGCTGGAGCAAAGCGTTAATCAAGGCCTGGTTTTGCTCGGCCAAGCGATTGATACTATTGGTGAGTTCTGTGAAGTATTGAGGTGGGTTGTTTGGGTTGGGAGGGTCGGCTTGGGGTCGACGATGTTGTGTTGAGAAGCCATGGATCTCGTTGTGACCATTCACCTTGATGGCCGGTGAGGAAGAATTATCGGGAACGGGTCTCCGGCAACAATAAGCACAACTGTTACCTAGAGTGGCATTCCCATAGACGGTGCCAACTGATGATACTGCTAATCCCTAGAGGGCGAGTTGGGCTGACCCACGCTTCCTATACCATTCACCAGTCAATAAGCTCATTGGTGTGCTTGCAAAAATATCCAATGGGAAACGGGAGTCCCCCAACGGACCCTCCGATGATCAAGTTAGAAGAGAAAGATTGATGGTGTGTAGAGAGAGAGAATAAGAATAGAGAACTTAACCTTCTTTTTGTGTCTGGGAAGCCTCCTTATATCCCTTGTCCATCATTTCCTTGTCCACTCCGACTTGTCGTGTTGGCCGAAAGTCTATACTCTAGCTTGCATTGTTCACGGTGAGGCTGCTCGTTCCGTCGTGAAGAGGTTATCACATTTAATGCTGCAGGAGCTTTATTAATGGTTGATGTGTGGTGCAATAACTCTGCAGGATCTTTGTCTGCTTACGTGGCAGGTTCCCTGCTTGACACGTGTTTAGATGCCATTAGTTCCTAGTTCAACTCTGGGTTCTCAAGGGTGTTGGGCTTTAGTGCTTAAGCTATGAATTGGGCTCCAAGTGGTAGGTCAAAACCTTTTATGGCCCCACCGATGTCACTACTTAATGGCAATAAATGAAACCTAGTTTCCTTTTGTCACGACCCAAACCCGTTCCTATGGGTTTAGCACCATAACCGGCCAGTAATCCGTGATTACCAAAGGCCTGCTTATCAAGAAAGACAGTAATACAGAGTACAGGGGCTGGCAGAAGCCAAAACAGTAATAAAAGATGTCCAATGAGCTGTGACAGTCTGTATGCAAAAAGACTATTCATACATATACACATTCAGAAACAAAAGATAGTATGCACATACATCATATACAATCATTCAGGTTAGGGACCAAATCCCTACCATAACAGTACAGTAACAGTCTATACAAAACAGAGACAAAAAAAGGGAATCTAAAACACTCCGAAGCAGCCTTAGATTGGCAGCACTTGGAACCTTGCAGTGAGGCACGTTGGTTAGCTTGACAAAAAGGGAGTTTAAACCCCACGCCCCTAGCTTCGATCCAGTGCTTGGACACCTACATATATATATATATATATAAACAGTGAGCTAAAGCCCAGTGAATGACATATGCGTAAAGAGGTTAAGAATGAATGTCCTTTCAGTATTTAAAACAGTCATTTGAACAGTATATCAGTTATTCGATCATAGCAGTCATAAGTGGTACATCCTATAGCAAATAGTACAGTAGGTCTTATCATACCGAACAATCAATTAATGGCCATCATATCAGTAAACAGTAGTGGTTCCAAACATGGGAACCGACGGAAATCTCTGTGACCGTAGCAGTACAGTACAGTAACAGTAAATTGCTATGGATGCCACGACTACAGTTCACAAATAGGGCAAACATTCATTCAGTGAGAAATATCATTTCAGAAAGCAGTATAGTTGTTCATTCAAAAAATATTCATGATTGAACATATCTTTACAACATTGTTACTCACAGAGCACAGGGCTACATATAGGCTAGAGCGTCCTCGGATACCAACCCTACAGTTACAGAATGAACAACACTAAGTTACACATTTGGGAATCGAAGACTTAGTCCCTACTTAGACTCAGTATGGTTCTACATCAATAACCTCATTAAGACACTTTAAACTAAGCCTAGGAATGCTTAGGATGGAATGAGGATGCAAAGATGTACTTAAAAACACTTTTCAAAATTTTCAGAAAATAGGGGTCTCGCTCGAGCGTGGCTTTCTACGCTCGAACAGACATGCAGACAAAGGATCTCCGCTCGAGCGTGACCTCCTTCGCTTGAGTGGACTGCAAGCTACAGTAAAAGTACTGGATACACAAAAATCACGCTTGATAGGCGCTCGATCCACGCTCGAGCGTGAGACACAGGTCCTCGCTCGAGCGTGCATTCCCTCGCTTGAGCGGACTGTAAACACATGCAAAGTACTGGATACACGCATTTTCCGCTCGAGCTTCACTTTCCACACTCGAGCGGATTGCATGACCTCAGAGTGTACGTGTAACGCCCTCAAAATAATACACAAAACCTATCACTTTAGACATGCATTGCTATAAAAGAAACCAAGCATTTCTATTCATCAGAGTAGTTCTTACAACAGTATTACATGTTAACAACAAAAGGAAATGCCCTATGGGCTTACAGTTTTCCAAGTCAACGCCTGGTTACGCAAAAGAAGAGTACTAACTCTATACAAAATAAGCCCTTGGCTTGATATACATGTAATACAAACAAAATAACAAAAAGAGTTTTCAACTCTCATCATCATCCAAGCTATGTCCTTGGAGGTGGCATACTACCTGTACCTGAAAATAATGTCCCATATAGGGTGAGCCAACGCCCAGTAGAAATATGCTAAACACAGTATGAGCAATAACTAAGACATTAGCAATTGATAAATGTTCAATTTCCATAAATCAATTCATAACCCATTTCCATTTCATGACCACTATGTTCATGTTTCATTTCAGTTTCCATTTCTTATCAATTTCACAATTTACATCAACGGCTCAGAACCTGGCCAACCACTTATATGAGACAGTGACTCATATTAAACATTTCCCATTTTACAATAGATAAACATACTAGTTGTATCAACATCTCAACAAATAAGCATACAAGCTGTATCCATATTTCAACAGATATACATATTAGCTATATCAACACTTCCAAATATAAGCATATGAGTTGTATCAACACTTCCATAGATAAGCATATAAGCTCTATCAACACGTTAACTGACAAGTATATGAACTGTATCAGTGGAATCCATCCCCTATATCCTCCCAAATAACATCCGGTTTAGAGGTCCATCCCCTATCTTCCCCTAAACCGTGGAGTACATCCCCTATCTCCTTCCACACACACAACGTATATACACATAGGTCATATACATAATCAATCAATACATAACGTTAATGTATTCTATCAACCGTCATACTCTATAACATATCCAATTGATTAGTTTTAGTTTGCCTAATCATCATACATTATCTACAACAATCAAAACTACCCTCCACCGGTAGCCCAAGCAATTATTTCTAAACAGATAATAAAAGCTCCAACAGATAAAATATCAATGTTTTCAAAAGTGAGCGATTAATAAATCCAACTCCACTATTCTACTATATAATGAACCAATTTCATTATTTCCAACTCAATTCCATATAACCACAATTTTCCCAAATTAATCATACCAATTAATTTATACTACCAATTAGGGTTTTCTACCTCATTTCCCAATATTGACCCAATAGTCTATATATCAACAACCAACAACGATATTATTTTGAAACCCACAATACACATTTTAGAATCAAAATAACAAAACCCTCTTTTAACATTTTGAAACCCTAAGTCCCAAAATTACCCAACTTCAACATTTTATCAAAACAACCAAAAATCTATGTCAAAGACCATAAGAGTGAGTAGGAATCCTTACCTCAAATTTGGAGCCCAAGAAAAGAGGATGAAGAAAACCAAAATGCTTCAAACTCCAAGATTCACGGATCAAAACGAAGCCCTCGACGATCAACACAACTTTTACAAAGGCTAAAGGGGAGGGAAGCACTCTAACTAGATCAAACCCTAGAGAAAAGGGAGTTTCTAGAGAGAGAGGCTCTCAAAAACGTTTTTGGAAAAGTAAGAGAGAGAGAGAGAGTAGAAAATGATTCAAAAATGCCCAGCAGCCCTCTGTTATACGACATTCCCGCTCGAGCGGAAAACACAGCGCTCGAGCGGAAAGAACAAAAACTAGGTCCGCTCGAGCGTAGATTTTCATCTTCCAGAACTTTTCAGAAAAAGAACTACCCGCTCGAGCTCCAACAAGCCCGCTCGAGCGCGACCCGCTCGAGCACAGTAAACCCGCTCGAGCGTAGAAAACACACCTGCAGAAGTTTTGCAGGGACACGAAATACTGGAAGGGTGTAAACTATGCTCGAGCGCAGAATGACCTGCTCGAGCGGACCATACAAAAACTGGGCAATAACAATGGGAGCCAAAGCTCTTCCAACCTGTAACAACCAAGCCCAACACAACCTATAACTCAAACAAATGGAATCAAAGGACGACAACAAGGTAGATACAACTACCAGCTCCACGGAACCAAAGTCTGGAATACAACAGATACAGAAAGGGAAAACCGGGATCGCTATAGTATGCTCAAGTGTAAAGTTCCTCGCTCGAGCGTGGGTCCAAAATCTGGAATTTCCAGATTGAACCTCCAAGCTCAAAACTCAACTTTAAAGCATTAAATTCGATCCTTTTGGGCTGATTTTCTGGACAACACTTGTAAACTCATAATATGACGTGTTTCAAAGCTTAATTTGAGAAATCAAACCCAAAGGTAGTTCAATTGAACACAAATTTCAAAGAAGTTTTCATGAACATAAAGAACAATGCAAATTCAACACAAGCATGGGTTCCTAGGAACTCCAACGCTACGAAACAAGATCAAATGCAATGTTTAACTCCAAAACATGGTGAGTTCATAGATCAAGACCAAAGATATGAACATGCATGAAGAAATCCTCATAAAACAACTTCAAAACTCAACAATATGAACATGCATGCATGATACAAGCTTTAATTCAACAATTTAAGACCAATCTATGACCTTAGGCTCCTATCTACCATGAGCCATGCAAGAACTAACTTGAATTCACAAACAAGAAGGTGAATGTCCTACCTTGGGTCTCTAATTTCAATATAGAAGCTCAATTATGCAAATTTCCTTCAACTCTCTTAATCTCCAAGCCAAAACATGATGAAATCAAGCTATCCCCTATCTCTCTCTCTCTAGTCGGTTTGGTATAGGGAAATGGCTGAGGAAGAGATATGAATTAAGTCTCAAATGTTTTATGAGATGGCCCACTAACGTGGCATTTTGGTAAATAAGTCCAACTAATGCAATACAACATTATTTAATCTAATTTAATCATACAAAATCAAATTTCAATTAAACATACCATAAAATCATATAAATTCTAATTAACACAAAACACTAATCGGTTCTGGATTCGGCCGCCGATAGGGCCTTCAATTTGCAGTTTAGACATAATACATGAACAGATAATTCAACAGTCAACAGATAGAAATGCACTTAAGCTATACACTCAATCAATCAGTTCAGGATTTCAGTCAACCAGTCAGTTAACATGCTTAATCATAGATTAGCACTAATCAGTGGTGAGGGTTGTCACACATTTTCATTTACCACACTTGAAAATAATAAATGCAATTAATGAAGAAATAAAATATAGGAAAATTTAAAATTTATTTGAGGATTCCATGAACAAAATTTTATGTTTATTTTAAAGTTTTTTGAATATTTGAAGATTTGAAGATAAAATTGTTATTGATTTTGAACCCTTAAGTAAGAATCTATGTCTCTATAGTATCTCTTTTTTACTTTAACTTTCCATGATATTTTGAATTTATAAATTTTAATGTTTTGTTGGAACAACATTTCACCTAGTTAAAAGAAAAATTATGAAATTTAAGTGGTAAGAAAAAAAAATCAAGTTTGATGAAATAGTAAGTGCAGTCTTAAGTTTAGTTTAAATGATTAATTAATCAAGTCTACTAAAATAGTAAGTAGAGTCTCATTGAGTAGTAAGTATTATTTAAGTGATGAGTCAAGTTTGATAAAATAGTAAGTAGAGTCTAACTGAGTAATAAGTGTTGTTTAAGTGATGAGTCAAGTTTGATAAAGTAGTAAGTAGAGTCTAATTGAGTAGTAAGTGTTTAAGTGATGAGTCAAGTTTGATCAAGTAGTAAATAGAGTCTTATTGAGTAGTAAATGTTATTTGATAAAGTAGTATGTAGAGTCTCATTGAGTAGTAAATGTTATTCAAATGAGTGGTAAGTAAGTCTGATAAAATAGTAAGCCCCGGTTTGGTTTTTGAGTTGGGACTAAATAAGCACATATGGACAAAAAAAAGCTACAAATTCATAAAATGACAAAACACTTGACTTTGATGCAAAATTACCAAATTGACCCATATACAACAAAAATTCAAAAAAGCATCATTTCCAAGTGGAGGGCAATTTTGTCATTCTAATACAAAAAAGCCAAATAAGAAAACCAAACAAACAAAAAAGTCTCAAGCTAAAAAAATCAAAAAAGCTAAAACGCCAAGTTTGCCAAAAGACACCTAAGTGTGGTTTAAATGAGTGGTTTCCAACTTACTACAACAACTAAACACGCTTATTACTTGATATGATTGTACTTACTATTCCACATAACTACACTTACCATTCAAACTTTAATAAAAGGCACTTAACCTCTAAAATAAATATAAAATTTATAAAATAGAATATAAACAAAAAAAAAATGTACAAAATAAATTTGAAATTTATAAATTTTATTATATTTTTTTACATTTTATGGATTATGATTTTTTTATTTATCTACTTAATGACAATAAATGAAACCTAATATCTTTTTCATCTACCACAATAAATGCAATTAATGAGAATATGATTAACAAAATATAGGAAAATTTCATATTCATGTGAGGATTCCATAAACAAAATTTGATGTTCATTTCTAAAACTTTTGAAGATTTTAAGATCGAATTGTTATTGATTTAGAACTCCTTAGGTAAGTCTCTCTCTTTTTACTTTCACTTTCATTATGTCACGACCCGCTCCCCGTACCCAAAGGTTAAGTATCGTGATGGCCAGTAACTGAGGTTACCTCCGGCCAATTCATAAACAAATTAATAAACGCGAGCGGAAATAATATTCAATTGAGGGTACCAAAATAATCATTGGAGCTTCTATTTTTATTATAAAATTTATTGATCAAAAAGGCCAATATTTACATATAAATTATCATAAAAGTATTGTGTGTGTCTATTCCGCAGCCCCATCTCTAAGACTTTCCAAAAGCTATTTCTGAATTGCATTGTTTCCTGAAAATTGGTAAACAGCTATAAGCACATGGCAAAGTGAGAAATATTATATCAAGAGTATAAGGGGCACAAAATAACCATGGATAGTTATATAACTGAAATATTTAAGATAACTTTGTTTGAACAAATAATCATTTAAGTAGCAAAATTGAGATTATGTAAATAACTAATCATAACCACGGTACCGAACAGAACAGAACAGAGGTTACATGAGTGACAATCAGAACAGAGGTACGGATTCAAGAGGTGGCTCCCACAATAGTGTATCACACTTATCTCCGCACAGCACTTTGCTCCGCACAGAACAGAGGTCAATGGATCCATGACAGATAGAGGGCCACAAAATGACCAAACAAAAGCCGATAGTTATTTAAGTCCCCCAAGGCATGGGACTCCCGTGGTGGTACTTACAAAACATAATTGTTTATAAGGTCACTGTCAAATATTCATCAAAATATAAACAAACATATCAATGGGTTTCATTTTTAACAAATAGAATTCAGAAACTAATCCACGTAACTGAAATTTTAATATAGTTTATAATAATTTATAAAACATAACTTGTATAAAATAAATTATGGTAAGTTAAAACATACGTAAAATACATTATGGCGACTCAAGGTATAATATAACTCACCTTAACTGTAATATCTTACGCTTTCTTTCCACTACCAAAGACCTTTTCGACTTCTATTATTTTCTTTTCCTTTCCTTTCCTTCCTTTAATTTTTCCTTCTTTCCCTCCTTTCTCTCTTCCTTTCCTTTCTTTCCAGGTGAATCACCTCCTCCCTATAAATAGGGAGGTGAAACCACTCTCTGGCCAACACGTGGCCAAGCCCAAATCATTCGACACATTCGCCAATTAATTATATAGATTCATACTTATCTTTAATAAGTATTTAAGATAATTACACTTTGGCCTAATTTTTTAATATAATTATATAAATAAATTAATCCCTAATTAAATTACACTCTATCTTATACTAACAATAAATTAATTATTTATTTTACTACCACACCTATTATTATTATTATTATTATTATTTATTTACTCTTACTTTTATATTTATTTATTTACTATCTTTAACTTTAATTTGGCCCAACTAATATTATAATTCTATATTTCTATTAATTTGGCCCCAAATGATAATCCCTAATTAATCCCATATTTGATAATCCAATGCCAAATTAGGTTATGTATTTATTATTATTTATTTAATAATGTATCATCACATACAACCATAATACTAGTATAAAATTTAGGAGATAACTTAAATTTTCGAGTTATTACACATTATATTTTGAATTTATAAATTTTTATGTTTTGTTGGAACAACATTTCACCTAGTTAAAGGAAAAATTATGAGATTCAAGTGGTAAGAAAAAAAAAAAGTTTGATGAAATAGTAAATGTAGTCTTAAGTTTAGTTTAAATGATTGATAAGTCAAGTCTAATAAAATAGTAAATAGAGTCTCATTGAGTAGTAAATATTGTTTAAAGGAGTGATAAGCTAAGTTTGATAAAGTACTAAGTGCAGTCTCATTAAGTAGTAAGTGTAGCTTAAATGAGTGGTAAGTCAAGTCTTATAAAGTAGTAAGGAAAGTCTCATTAAGTAGTAAGTGTTATTCAAATAAATGGTAAGTCAAGTTTGATAAAATAATAAGTACACCTTATTGAGTAGTAAGTGTGGTTTAAATGAGTTTAATTACCATTCAAAAACACTACACTTACCATTCCTTCTTATTCTACTTGCAACTCTTTGTGACTCAACTTACCACTTACCATCCATTTTACCTAGGGGTGTGCATAATACCGCCAAAACCGTCGAAACCGCCAAAACCGCACCGAACCGCACCGCCAAGGCAAATTCATTATTATTTGTCAATCGAACCGCCGGTTTTTGGTAAGAAAAATGGCAAATTCTAGTGACATTTTTATCAATCCGCCGGTTTCTATTTTTCTTCCAAACCGCACCGACCCGCACCGCTATTAAATCATGTTTTATAGGATTCTAAAAATTCTTTTTTACTTAAGTTTGCTTGTTGTTCTATACCTTAGAATATAGTATTACATTAATGCTCGAGGGGAATTTTATGTATTGTATTTGATCATTGCAGCTTCCACAGATACTTGTAATGAACTGATGGCATAGTGTTGATATTATCATGTTGTTGCTACACTTGCTGCATCAGAAGAAAGCTTCGCAAGATGCTTAACATCACGATGTCTCTCGTCTTTTTTTTACTCTTTGATTTAAGTTTTGTAATTTGAATTATATTTTTTATAAACCGCCAATCCACCCGAACCGCCAAGGCAAATCCGCCATTATTTGCCAACCGAACCGCCGGTTTTTGATAAGGAAAATGGCAAATTCTAGTGACACTTTTATCAATCCGCCACCCGCCATACGGTTTCTATTTTTCTCTCAAACCGCACCGACCCGCACCGCGCACACCCCTAATTTTACCACCTAGTAAGGAACGTCTCATTGAGTAGTAAGTGTGATTCAAATAAGTAGTAAGTCAAGTCTGATAAAATAATAAGTACAGTCTTATTGAGTAATAAGCGTGGTTTAAATAAGTTTAATTGCCATTCAAAAACACAACATTTACCATTCCTTCTCATTCTACTTGCAACTCTTTGTGATTCGACTTACCACTTACCATTTATTTTACCACCTAGTATTATACTTAACATTTTTTACTTGATTTTTCTAAATTAATTTGTTTATGCTTATTGCAGATGGAAGACAACACTAAGCAAAACAAGAATAACATTATATATGAACTGAATGATGACGACGGTAATAATGGTGAGTATAATGTTCATAATGAAGATGATATCGTCAATTCTAATGATATTCCAACTGAAAGAGATATTAAGCTTCTAGATGAATTAACTGAAAATGATGTATTTGAAATAACATTTGATTCGGAAGAAAACATAGAATGATTTTATAATTCGTATGCTAAGGTGAAAGACTTTAGTATTCGAAGGGATTAGTTGTGCTAAACTAATAACACCTATATTGGCTACTTCCACTCTACATTTTGTATATATTTTTTAATTATTCTTTTAACATGACTACTTTCACTCCACATTTTGTTTGTTTGTTTTTTATTTTTTTAAGACACACTATAAAATATAAGAAATAAAATGTATAGTGTTATTTTATTTAAGAAAGTTAGGAATAAATTTATAATCAAATTTTATAAATATCAAAATAAATATAATAAAGTTAGTTTTAATCAAATTGTAAAGTACAATTCGCCTATTTCAAAAATTAGAGCTGAACTATGCAATGAGAAAACCAATCCAAACCATGCAATTTGGTCCAGACCAGACTGATTTACAAATTTTTCAATTTTTATGCTCAACCCTACTTATAGCATTTTGTGACTCAACTTACCACTTAATGAGTAAAGTATCAACAAGTAATAATTAGAGTCTCATTAAATAGAAAATAAGGTTTAATTTATTAGTAAGTGAAGTGTAATGAAATAGTAAGTGGAAGGTTATTGAGTAGTAAGTAAAGTCTAATGGAATAGTAAGCGGAAACTCATTAAATAGTAAGTGCGATTTAATTAAATAGCAAGTGAAATCTAGTAAAATAATAAGTGGAGTCTCATTAACTTATTGTAATATCACTTACCATTTGGTTTGATTTAATTAATTTTATTATACTTACCACATATGGGCATAACAACACCATTTATGAATTACATAATGATAATGATGATATTGACACTAGTGAGTACAACATTAGCAATCAAGAGAATATCGTTAATTCTGATGATCTCACAACCAAAAGAGATGTAAATTGTATGGATCAACTAACTGAAAAAGATGTATTTGAAATGACACTTGATTTGGTAGAAAATGGAGAAAGTTTCTATAATATGGATGTAAAGGTGAAAGGTTTTAGTATTTGAAGGGGTTAATTGTATAAGGACAAGAGTAATATGGCTATATCGAGGAGATGGGTTTGCTCAAAAGAAAGGCATCGATAATTCGAATACCTTGAGGTGGAAGATTGTAAAAGAGAATCGAAACAATTACAATTAACTAGAGATCTCCTGCAGCCTTTAGTATCAAACACAATCGAAATATTTGCAAATATAAAGTGATTAAGTTTGTTAAAAAGAGCTCGTGACCAATTCGAAACAAAAATAAATAGAAACATAGTTCCAATAAAGGGAACCCAAGGACCATATTCTTTCCCAATTTGGGTTTTACTCATATCTCAAATGAATTCAAGGACATATTCGAAGAAAGTTTGACTACCAGTCAGAACAGTTTGTGGGTTGCTTAAAGGATGTTTCGGAGACGGTTCTTAAGAACTTTTTTGAAAAAATAGTTTAGCTCCAATGCTGACTCAGAGGAAGGCTAAGGCTGAACCGGACCGTTACTATTCCGATGGAAAGAATCGTTGATCTCATCCAAGGAACAGAAACACAAGTTGTTGGTGGCTAAAAAGCACCCGACTTGAAGCATCTTGGTGGTTACTCTTATTTATTCAGCTACCAGCATAGAGCACAACCATTGCATGATAGGGCCTCTAATGAAGTAATAAGTGGAAGCTCATTGAGTAATAAGTAAAACCAAAATTAAGTAGTAAGTGAAGTGTAATGAAATAGTAAGTGAAAGTTGATTGAGTAGTAAGCGGAAACTCATTCAGTAGTAAGTGGAGTCTAGTGAAGTTGAAAATGGAAGCTCATTGAGTAGTAATTGAAGTGTAATGAAATAGTAAGTGGAAGCTTATTAAGTAGTAAGTGGAGTCTAGTGAAGTATGTGGAACCAAAATTAAGTAGTAAGTGAAGTGTAATAAAATAGTAAATGGAAGCTGATTGAATAATAAGTCAAATCTAATGGAATAATAAGTGAGGTTTATTTGAATAGTAAGTGAAGTTTAAAAAAGTGGTAAGTGTAGTCTCATCGATTAAGTATGATTAAATGAAATAGTAAGCCAAAAATAATGAAGCAGTAAGTAGAATCTATTTGAATGGTAGTAAGTAAGGTTATTTGAGTGGTAAATCAAGTTTAAAAATGTGGTAAGCGAGGTTTATTTTAGTAATAGTCAAGTCTAATGAAGTGGTAGTATGTGAGGTTTATTTGAATGGTAGTGTAAAAAAAATGATAAGTGAAACCTTATCAAACAGTAAATATGGTCGAATGAAATGGTAAGCCAAGAATAATAAAATAGTAAGTGGAGTCTATTTGAATGGTAGTAAGTAAGGTTTATTTAAGTGGTAAATCAAGTCTAAAGATGTGGTAAGTGAGGCTTATTTCAGTGATAGTCAAGTCTAATGAAGTGGTAGTAAGTGGAGTTTATTTGAATGGTAAGCATAGTGTAAAAAAGTGATAAGTGTAATCTCATCAATTAGTAAGTATAATTGAATGAAATGATAAGCCAAAAGTAATGAAGTAGTAAATGAAATCTAATATAGTAGTAAGTGCAATTTAATGAAATAGAAAAAGACCAAAATTGAAAGAGATAAAAAATAATGGACTCCATCCATTAAGGCCAAGTTTGGCAAGTTGCCAAAAAGTTACTCAAAAAGTTAAAAAGTTATCATTATTCATCAAAAGAAAAAAATTACGGCTGCACAACTCTCAATCCTAATTTTTCCCTATACACTAATTTATACAATTTTTTAATACACATTTTTCCATAAAAAGTCAAAAAGTTAACCCAAACATCCATATTTTTTTCCTCAAATTTTTAGTCCAAAAAGACAAAAAGTGCACTTATTTAGGACACCACCAACAACCCCTAAATGTGAGAGTACTTACCATTTATAAACACAATACTTACCATACGTCTTGATTCTATTTACCATAACGTGAGATATTTTTTTTTGTATAGTAAGTCAAGTCAAACAAAGTGGTATTTATTTCAAAACAAAATGAAGTCTAATAAACTTTTACATTTTGTTTAATAATTTAAAATTCATATTTCTAATTTATTATTTGTCAGTTATTGTAACTCTACCAGCAATTTGTTTTCATTATACTTATCAATCAATAGTAATTGGATCTTATTGAGTAGTAATTATAGTAATTGAATCGTAAGTCAAGTTTGATATAATAGTAAGTAGAATATGAACGAGTAGTAAGTAGAGTCTAATTAAGGAGTAACTGAGGTCTAATTGAGTAATAAATAAAATATCATTAAGTACTTATCATTTATAAGTATAATACTTATCATTCATTTTGATTCTACTTACCATGTATTGTGACTTTATTTACCACTTAATAATTCATTATATTTACAATTTTTGTATATTTACTAGTTGTTACTAATTTACTTGTCACTTCTTGTAATAAGACACAACTTTATCAATAAATAACTTAGTATTGTATAACTCAAAATTAATTTTAAATTAGATTACACAACTTTAAAGTTTGTTCAGTGAATAGTAAGTAACATTCAATCTTAAACTAAACCGTATGATTTGATTTATTTTTTTAATACATGATTTGGTCTTAATTTTTAAAATTGGCAAACCGTACTTCACAATTTGGTCCGTAATTTTATAGTTACGATTATGATTTGGAACCAAATTGATCTGTTTATATATGTATGTATGTATATATATATAATTTATTATTTACTACATACAGTCACTTGATTAGTATTACATTTTTGTACATAAGTTGTTAATCCTATATGTTTACAAGTGTGATTTTGTATAATAGTTGAATTAGTTCTAAATAATCATCTAAAATACTTTTGTTTGCAAAATGGCAACATATATATTCAAATAAATTGTGAGTAATATTTGGTGATTATGTTGTGAAAAATGTGATTTCAAACCGGATCGAACTTTTATTTTATTGGTTCAATCTGATTTGATTTTAAGATTTTTATGATTTGATTTCAAATTTCATGAATCCGTAGATAGTTTGGTCGTTTGGTCATTGGTTTATTTAGTGAACCCAATCGAACTATGCTCACTCTTAATAGGACAACTTAAAACTTAATGTAACTATACTTACCATTTGATGTGAATCTATTTATTACTACATATAATAAATCTCATAAATTTAATATAATTATAGAGATCTCTCATTTGAGAAAGTTAAAACAATTGTATTTAATGCAAATTGTATGTAAATACAAGAATAAAAATATATAAATATACTTCAATATTAAAGAAATAGCATCAATTTTTTTTATTCATATAACTAACAAAATGTTATAAATAAATGAACTAAATGTTATGTAAATTAAATTTTAAAAGAAGTCTAATACAATTAATTATGTCAAATTTTATAAAATTAAATCTATTTTTTAAATCCTTAAAAAGATTAGTGTAACGGTTTTTTTTTTTTTTTTATTATTATTATCTATATTTTCCCATTGCATAAAAGGTGACCACCTATTCTTTAAAAATAAAAATAAAAATAAAAATAAAAAAATGAAATAAAATAAAAAAGTCACCACTTGCAAAACCGGTGATTTTCGATGGGTGAAGTATGTATAAGAAAACCTATTTTCTACTATAGTTGGACCCCTAATCCTACACAAAGACCTTCAACAAATGATAGTAAAAAAAAACAAACAAACTAGTTTAATACTAATACTATACAAAAATCTTCAGTAGAAGATTTTAAAAGCAAAATTTGAGAGCCAAAAAATCATAAGAAGATGATTAATCTTACCGCATAGGTCAAAAGATGATTAATCAACGCATTGAAATTAAAGGTTGGACCTTTTTTTCCCGGTTAGCTTTCTTAGCACCAGGAGTGCTCTTCATTTTCTTTAACTCTTCCATCACTAGTTTCTCAACTGTGTCAATTGAGTTTAGGAGCTTCTTCTGGGGGGTAAGGGAATCAAGCTATCCAGCATTTTGATTGGTGGTAGGCACAGAAGGATCAAGAACATTTCGGTCCTGGGATATAGGACTCTCATTTTGTAGGCCTTCGGTTTCCCTCAAAGTAACTCTTCTTCTTTCAATGGCCTATAAAAGAATAACAATTCCAAATTAGATTCATCAAGCTATTCTATACAAAATAAAACATAACAAACAAGTTCAAATCTCCTTCCTATATGACGTGGTTAGGCCCACAAAGGTCATAGTCCACTATAAACAACCCAAGCCCATCACTTAGAACTCAACACATAATCCAACTGATGAGATCCTGAACAGCTGGAAGCCAACATGGCACGAAGAACCAATGATATTCAGATATGTGGCAGGTAAAGGACAAGCCACATCAGCAGACAAAGATCTGCAAAGTTATTGCCACTGCACATGGCCATTAATGCAGCCCATCACAGCATTTATTACGACAACACCTCTCCGTCGGAACAGCACCCCTTCACCCTGAACAAGGTAAGGTATAGCATAGACTTTCGGCCAAGGTGGCAGGTCGGAAGAGATGGCGAAATGATTACCAAATGATATAAGCAGACATTGAAGACAATAAGAAGGTTAAGCTTTCTATCTCCATTTCATATCTCTACACTCCACTTCTCTCTTTCTCTAACTTGCTCGTCGGAGGGTTCGCTGGGAGACTCCCCGTTCCCCTGTTGAACTTGTGTGCAGGTTCTCTGGTGGGCTTGAATACTCAGTTACCGGTTGAAGAAGCGTGGATTAGTCCGACCCATTCCACCTGGGACCCGTTGTATCGTAACTGTATCATCACTATATATCACCTCATTCAAGTTTCACCAACCCAATAATTAAGGATAACCAATAATTCCGATTTAATATTGCAAGACAAGTACTTGAAAGAAAAGATACTATCATTTCAAGAAATGCATTGTTCCAACCATGTTTCTCATTCTCGTGTAGACTAAACTAGCACAAATGATAAATACCAAAAATCATCACCATAATTAAACTGAACTGACTTTAGGATTGATTATTAAATACCCCTTTTAAATATAATTAGCGATCGGGCACACGCAATGCATATGCGTATTCGTTTGGAATTAAAATATAAAATTCATTTTTTTTTCCCTAGTACGAAATTGTTCAAAGAAGCCTGTGCAAATACGAACAATAGAACACCTTTTGTTTCACAATTTAAAAAAAAAAAAAATTGAAAACATAAAATTAAGCAAACAAACAAACCAATTTTATTGAAAACATAATCATTTTTATTTTTATTTTTTTGAAAACACACATTCACAAAATTAACCAACAAAACAAACTAATTTTTTCAAAACGTAAATTATAAACACACAAATACAAAATTAAGAACATTGATTTTTTTTAAAAACACACACACACACACACACACACAAAATTAAGTAAACAAACAAACCAACTTTCAAAACTGAATTTATACACAAAAATAAACAATAGCTCAAAAAAGTTATATAGGAAAAAAGCCCAAACTTTTAAAGTCTAAAAAATTGCACACATTTTTTTTGCTTCGTAATTTAAAAAAATTGAATATAAAAATACAAAAGCACATGAAATAGAAAAAAATACAAATCCAAAACATATGTAACAGTGGATTTTTTATTTTAAAACACACATAAACAAACAAACCAAATTTTAAAAAAATGAATTTATACACAAAAACAAACAAAAGCTTAAAAAGTGAAATAGAAAAACCCCAAACTATTTACGTCTAAATCTAAATAATTACACACATTTTATGCTTTGCAATTTACCTTCCATTAGATATATTTTAACCATACGGAAATTGTGTTTGGGTGGCGAGAAAGAAAGAGGAAAAATCAAACACAACAACAATGAGAGCCGTAGTTTAGAGAGTTGCCTCTATCAACGTTGAGGTCAGTAAGAAAATCAACTATCTCTCTCTCTCTCTAGAGTGGGGGGTGCTAAAGTGACAACCCAACGAATTAGGGTCGTTCGAATACCACTTCGTGACAACAAAACGAAAGCGAAACAACGCCACAAAAACTGTGCCTTCAATGTGGGGTTTTAGGGTTCAAGACTTACACGTTAATGCGAAATTTGAGAGACTTGTCAATGATGGTGGGCTTTTGTAGAAGTGAAGACAACGATACCTATCCAGAAGCACTCAATAAACCAATGATCTCTCTCTGTCTCTCTACATCTATACATATACATAAATACAATGATCTCTCTCTCTCTCTTTCTCTCTCTCTACATATACATAAATACATATATATATATATATATGTATATTTGTATGTAGGTATTCTCTCCCTTGGTTCTCACTCCTCTACGTGGTCGTCCCTTCAGGGGAGCCTCGTTGTTGCGCTCTTGCTAGCTAGAAGAAGAGATCGAGAAAAAAATGTTTCTAATAATGTTTTTGTCCCCTTGAGGTTTCAATTGTTCAAAACAAAATTCAAAGATGTTGAAACTGATTAGAACTATTATGTAGTTTGGAAACGTGGGGTAGTGGAATTGATTGGTTTGAATTTATCATATTACCCTTAACTACAAATTGATATAAGTGTAAAAATAATATAATTATTTAAAAAGTTATGGTCATTTTATGAAAAATAGAAAAAAAATTCTAAGCTAGGCTTCAAGACTCCGAAGTTCTTGTTGGCTTTTAATAAAAAATTCTACTTACCATGTATTGTGACTTTATTTACCATTTAATATTTCATTATATTTACATTTTTTGTATATTTACTAGTTGTTACTAATTTACTTGTCACTTCTTGTAATAAGACACAACTTTATCAATAAATAACTTAGTATTGTATAACCCAAAATTAATTTAAAATTAGATTGCACAACTTTAAAGTTTGTTCAGTGAATAGTAAGTAACATTCAATCTTAAACTAAACCATATGATTTGATTTATTTTTTTAATACATGATTTGGTCTTAATTTTTAAAATTGGCAAACCGTACTTCACAATTTGGTCCGTAATTTTATAGTTACGATTATGATTTGGAACCAAATTGATCTGTTTATATATGTATGTATGTATATATATATAATTTATTATTTACTACATACAGTCACTTGATTAGTATTACATTTTTGTACATAAGTTGTTAATCCTATATGTTTACAAGTGTGATTTTGTATAATAGTTGAATTAGTTCTAAACAATCATCTAAAATACTTTTGTTTGCAAAATGGCAACATATATATTCAAATAAATTGTGAGTAATATTTGGTGATTATGTTGTGAAAAATGTGATTTCAAACCGGATCGAACTTTCATTTTATTGGTTCAATCTGATTTGATTTTAAGATTTTTATGATTTGATTTCAAATTTCATGAATCCGTAGATAATTTGGTCGTTTGGTCATTGGTTTATTTAGTGAACCCAACCGAACTATGCTCACTCTTAATAGGACAACTTAAAACTTAATGTAACTATACTTACCATTTGATGTGAATCTGTTTATTACTAAATATAATAAATCTCATAAATTTAATATAATTATAGAGATCTCTCATTTGAGAAAGTTAAAACAATTGTATTTAATGCAAATTGTATGTAAATACAAGAATAAAAAAATTTATATATATTTCAATATTAAAGAAATAGCATCAATTTTTTTTATTCATATAACTAACAAAATGTTATAAATAAATGAACTAAATGTTATGTAAATTAAATTTTAAAAGAAGTCTAATACAATTAATTATGTCAAATTTTATAAAATTAAATCTATTTTTTAAATCCTTAAAAAGATTAGTGTAACTGTTTTTTTTATTTTTTATTATTATTTTCTATATTTTCCCATTGCATAAAAGGTGACCACCTATTCTTTAAAAATAAAAATAAAAATAAAAATAAAAAAATGAAATAAAATAAAAAAGTCACCACTTGCAAAACCGGTGATTTTCGGTGGGTGAAGTATGTATAAGAAAACCTATTTTCTACTATAGTTGGACCCCTAATCCTACACAAAGACCTTCAACAAATGATAGTAAAAAAAAAAAAAAAACTAGTTTAATACTAATACTATACAAAAATCTTCAGTAGAAGATTTTAAAAGCAAAATTTGAGAGCCAAAAAATCATAAGAAGATGATTAATCTTACCGCATAGGTCAAAAGATGATTAATCAACGCATTGAAATTAAAGGTTGGACCTTTTTTTCCCGGTTAGCTTTCTTAGCACCAGGAGTGCTCTTCATTTTCTTTAACTCTTCCATCACTAGTTTCTCAACTGTGTCAATTGAGTTTAGGAGCTTCTTCTGGGGGGTAAGGGAATCAAGCTATCCAGCATTTTGATTGGTGGTAGGCACAGAAGGATCAAGAACATTTCGGTCCTGGGATATAGGACTCTCATTTTGTAGGCCTTCGGTTTCCCTCAAAGTAACTCTTCTTCTTTCAATGGCCTATAAAAGAATAACAATTCCAAATTAGATTCATCAAGCTATTCTATACAAAATAAAACATAACAAACAAGTTCAAATCTCCTTCCTATATGACGTGGTTAGGCCCACAAAGGTCATAGTCCACTATAAACAACCCAAGCCCATCACTTAGAACTCAACACATAATCCAACTGATGAGATCCTGAACAGCTGGAAGCCAACATGGCACGAAGAACCAATGATATTTAGATATGTGGCAGGTAAAGGACAAGCCACATCAGCAGACAAAGATCTGCAAAGTTATTGCCACTGCACATGGCCATTAATGCAGCCCATCACAGCATTTATTACGACAACACCTCTCCGTCGGAACAGCACCCCTTCACCCTGAACAAGGTAAGGTATAGCATAGACTTTCGGCCAAGGTGGCAGGTCGGAAGAGATGGCGAAATGATTACCAAATGATATAAGCAGACATTGAAGACAATAAGAAGGTTAAGCTTTCTATCTCCATTTCATATCTCTACACTCCACTTCTCTCTTTCTCTAACTTGCTCGTCGGAGGGTTCGCTGGGAGACTCCCCGTTCCCCTGTTGAACTTGTGTGCAGGTTCTCTGGTGGGCTTGAATACTCAGTTACCGGTTGAAGAAGCGTGGATTAGTCCGACCCATTCCACCTGGGACCCGTTGTATCGTAACTGTATCATCACTATATATCACCTCATTCAAGTTTCACCAACCCAATAATTAAGGATAACCAATAATTCCGATTTAATATTGCAAGACAAGTACTTGAAAGAAAAGATACTATCATTTCAAGAAATGCATTGTTCCAACCATGTTTCTCATTCTCGTGTAGACTAAACTAGCACAAATGATAAATACCAAAAATCATCACCATAATTAAACTGAACTGACTTTAGGATTGATTATTAAATACCCCTTTTAAATATAATTAGCGATCGGGCACACGTAATGCATATGCGTATTCGTTTGGAATTAAAATATAAAATTCATTTTTTTTCCCTAGTACGAAATTGTTCAAAGAAGCCTGTGCAAATACGAACAATAGAACACCTTTTGTTTCACAATTTAAAAAAAAAAAATTTTGAAAACATAAAATTAAGCAAACAAACAAACCAATTTTATTGAAAACATAATCATTTTTATTTTTATTTTTTTGAAAACACACATTCACAAAATTAACCAACAAAACAAACTAATTTTTTCAAAACGTAAATTATAAACACACAAATACAAAATTAAGAACATTGATTTTTTTTAAAAACACACACACACACACACACACAAAATTAAGTAAACAAACAAACCAACTTTCAAAAACTGAATTTATACACAAAAATAAACAATAGCTCAAAAAAGTTATATAGGAAAAAAGCCCAAACTTTTAAAGTCTAAAAAATTGCACACATTTTTTTTGCTTCGTAATTTAAAAAAATTGAATATAAAAATACAAAAGCACATGAAATAGAAAAAAATACAAATCCAAAACATATGTAACAGTGGATTTTTTATTTTAAAACACACATAAACAAACAAACCAAATTTTAAAAAAATGAATTTATACACAAAAACAAACAAAAGCTTAAAAAGTGAAATAGAAAAACCCCAAACTATTTACGTCTAAATCTAAATAATTGCACACATTTTATGCTTTGCAATTTACCTTCCATTAGATATATTTTAACCATACGAAAATTGTGTTTGGGTGGCGAGAAAAAAAGAGGAAAAATCAAACACAACAACAATGAAAGCCGTAGTTCAGAGAGTTGCCTCTACCAACGTTGAGGTCAGTAAGAAAATCAACTATCTCTCTCTCTCTCTCTAGAGTGGGGGGTGCTAAAGTGACAACCCAACGAATTAGGGTCGTTCGAATACCACTTCGTGACAACAAAACGAAAGCGAAACAACGCCACAAAAACTGTGCCTTCAATGTGGGGTTTTAGGGTTCAACACTTAAACGTTAATGCGAAATTTGAGAGACTTGTCAATGATGGTGGGCTTTTGTAGAAGTGAAGACAACGATACCTATCCAGAAGCACTCAATAAACCAATGATCTCTCTCTCTCTCTCTCTACATCTATACATATACATAAATACAATGATCTCTCTCTCTCTCTTTCTCTCTCTCTACATATACATAAATACATATATATATATATATATGTATATTTGTATGTAGGTATTTTCTCTCCCTTGGTTCTCACTCCTCTACGTGGTCGTCCCTTCAGGGGAGCCTCGTTGCGCTCTTGCTAGCTAAAAGAAGAGATCGAGAAAAAAATGTTTCTAATAATGTTTTTGTCCCCTTGAGGTTTCAATTGTTCAAAACAAAATTCAAAGATGTTGAAACTGATTAGAACTATTATGTAGTTTGGAAACGTGGGGTAGTGGAATTGATTGGTTTGAATTTATCATATTACCCTTAACTACAAATTGATATAAGTGTAAAAATAATATAATTATTTAAAAATTATAGTCATTTTAGGAAAAATAGAAAAAATTCTAAGCTAAGCTTCAGGACTCCAAAGTTCTTGTTGGCTTAGATAATTGAGAATAAATTCATAACATATGACAAATATCACATAGGCCATGAATCGTATTGAACTAATTTTACACTAAACGCTACTTAAGATTCATCAGAGACACATTTAAGCAAGATACTTAAAATCATTTACATTGCAATCTCCAAAAGCAACCAAGAACCAGTGTACAGAAGCGATTGTTTGGGGTGTCTTATATAAATGCACTTTTTGGACTAAAAAGTTGAGAAAAAAAAAATATGAATGTTTGGGTTAATTTTTTGTCTTTTTACAAAAAAATGTGTAATAAAAAATTGTATAGGAGAAAAAAGTTGAGTAGGTCGTACAGTTGCCCTGCTAGGGTAGCATGTCTTACACAGCAAATTATTGCCTCCTTCACGGAAAAGTATTTGGATAGTGATGGCTGGTCCGTAGGGGCCACCACGGGTCCAATTTTAATAATCTGAACCGTTGAATATGTACAACTCATCGAGTATTATATGTTCATAAAAAATTACGTTGATCGGATATCGATAGTTATATGATCGAATTAGTTTTTGTTCAACAGTTACATATCACACCTTTCATTTTGTTTATACAAAACTGATTTGATCATATAGTTAACAATATCCGATCGACGTGATTTTTCATAGACATATAGTAGTCAACAAGTTGTACGTATTGAACGGTTCGAATTATTAAAACGGAACCCTTAGTGGGAACCAAGGGCCCAACATTACCATCAAATTTTGTGATTTTACATATGTAATTTTTTTTTTTTGCCCAAAAATATATGACATGCCTTCCTGCTGGGGCAGTACGACTGATAGTGTAATTCAAAATTTTGTATTATAAAAATGTATAAAAGAAATTTTTAATATTTTTTATTTGTTAATAGTAATTACTTTTTGACTTTTTGAATTTTTTTGAGATTTTACAAACCTGACCTAAATGACCTCAAATGAATCATATCCAACAAAAAATGAGTTAAACTGAGCCGAAATTCATCGCAACCCTGCACATTATCAAACTAAAAACACCAAAATGACAACATTAATGGAAATAAATCAAAACACAAATGAATATTTAATTTTTTATAAAAACTTGTAAAAAAAAAAAAGTGATATGAAGATTTATAATGATTTTTTTAATTATTTTAATCAATCTCCAAATAAGAAGAATTGTTTGTGTTCTGAGATTTGTCCTCTCTACCATTCTAATTTTTATTTGTCAATTTTTTTTCTTGGAAAAAATTACTTTTAAATGTTTCCATCATTATAAAATAATTAAAGGAATGTTTTGAGATGTCCTAAATAAGTGTACTTTTTGACTTTTTAGATTAAAAAGTTAAAAGAAAAAAAAAATTGTTTGGGATAACTTTTTACAGAAAAATATGTATTAAAAAATTGTATAAATTTGTGTATAGGAGAAGATTGTGATGGAATGGCCATACCAAGGTTCTGAAAAGCGATTGCGGTCGTCGTAACGGTAGCGGTGGCACGATTGCGATTGCAGGATGTAAAGGCCGTAGCGTAATGGTTGCGGTAACCAGAACCGTGAATTTTTTTATTTTTTGCACAATTTGAAAAAAAATTTACCGATACGCATATTTTTTTTTCCATAATCATATTTATTGGGTTTTAAAATAAATATTGATCAATTTTTATAAATTTTTAAGCTTGATCTAATATATTTCATATTTTTAAATTATTATAAACTGAGTTTTTTATATTTTATTTTAATAATTAATGACTTTATATTATACAAAAAATCAATCACTACCTATTATATATAAGATAAACAATGACAAAAGTAAGAGAATAAATAAAAGCCTAAATATATATATATATATACATATTAATCAAACCAAATAGATAATGACTACACTTATTATTATTATTATTATTATTATTATTATTTTCAAACAATATATAGACAGACACACACAAACAAAATGGTTGAGTGATAACAACTGAATAGAATAGTATAGATCTTACAGCTTTAACAAATCAATAACATGTTCTTCACCTTTCCTTCTCTCTCTCTCTCTATCTCTTGTTCTCCATCTTCCCTCTTCTCTCTCTATCTCTCTTCTCCCATTTTCAACTTTTTTTTTTTTGAGTTTTTTTTTTTTAAAAGAAGCAATTCGGAACCGTTACATAACGGTGCGTAACAGGCTGTTACGGCCGTTACGACACCGTTACGACCGCTATAGCAGCCGCTACGGCCAAAACACCTGTGAATCTCAATCACACTGCAAAAGCGGCCGTAACGGGTGGCGGTAACTACCACAACTGTTACGTAATGGCGTTACGTAACGGTTGCGATCACTTTTTAAAACCTTGGGCTGTACAGTCGTAAGGCATAAGGGGCAACGTGTACAGAGTGTAGGATAGGAGATGATTCTCTCCTTTTCAGGCATTAAATTAAACGATGTTGTTCGGCCCGTGCGGGCCCACCAGGAGTCCCATTTTACTAATCGGAACCGTTCAATGTGTAGAACTCGTCGAGTATTATAAACTTATAAAAACTACATTGATCGAATATCGATAACTATTTTATCAGATTAGTTTTTTTTTCAATCATTAACTAACATCATTTATTTTTTTATACAAAACAAATTTGATCATATAATTAGCGATATCTGACTAACGTGATTTTTTATAAACATATACTACTCGACGAATTCTACATATTCAATGATTCAGATTATCAAAACGAAACCCGTAATGACCCCCACAAACCGAACAACACCGTCTTTAAGCTTTCCTTCGCTTGTGTAATTTGTCCTCACCAAAGTCAAGTAGAGACAACTAAAAAAGTGTACTTTTTGTCTTTTTACGAAAAGATGTATAAAAAAATAGAGAGGTGATGTGATGAAAAAAAGATAAAAAGATACAAAGATGGATTATATAGATTATGCCAAACCTAACTTTATTTTGAAGATGTCAAACCAGGCCTAAAAAAAGGAAATAGGTAATTTGTCTATAGTAGTTTTTAAATACAAATATTTACTAAAACAATATTATATAATATAATTTGTCATCATAGTTTTTCAGTTCTAAACATAAATAGTTTAATTCACTTTAATGTATATATACTTCAAACTTATCAATTTTTGTCCCCCGGTGAAAAATATTGTCTAACATTTAACAAAGAGCAATGCTATAGATCATTAATTTATCATTATTAATACCATCACTAGTGAGGTGGCAATTGAAAAAAAAAAGAAAAAAAAAATCAAGACACAAAACACATGTGGCAGTGGATCCACTGCCACATCATTAGAGCCACCACTAATTAGTGGTCTAAAGCATTTTTGTTTACCAAATAGAAAATTGTTTAAGAGCTCTAAGAGTTCTAAAAATACTGTAACCCCAATTGATGTGATGTTTTACTTCTTTTTTTTTTTTGTTTTAATTTTCAGTGATCCCTTTTTAATAGGATGTAGCACCACTGTACCAAATATTAACGTGCCAAACACAACATTGTTGTCATTCCATACCCCAAAGATGGTTTTTTAGGGTACCAAGAATCGTTACCCGCACGACCGCAGTGATGTCGCGAAGAGGCGTTCTAGGGTACCAAGAAGGTAACACACTACCACGTCCTCCTCGTCCTCGGCCTCGCCGAACTCTTCCCAAAGGCGTGTTCTCTCGACCGACACCACCACCTCGTGTAGCAGCCGATCCCATCGCTCCACGTGTACCCGTCATCGCCGTCGCTCCCCGCCGGAAGGGAGTTCCAGAACCCACCTCTTCTGGTTCATCAAGTAGGATCGCTATGCCTCCAATCTGTTAATATAATATAATATTGCTAATTGTTTAGATATAGATGCTTTCTCTTTTCACTTTATTCTTTCGGTGATTACCAATCATCCTTTGGTATCCAATGTACATTTCCTCTCTCTATAAAGAGAGAGTTCACTCTTGTAAAGATATAACACATAATAGACAGAAACCATTTTGCTCTCTAGCTTCTCTCATTCATTGCTCTCTAGCTTCTCTCTCAAACTAAACTTACATGGTATCAGAGCACATCAACCTGTGCGAAATTTTCTCCTGAGTCCAACGGCACCAAGCCCGTTCTCAGAAAAGCCAACACGCGCCCACACGCGCCACCCTTAGCCTCTGCGCGTCAACACGACCGCCACCACTCTCACACGCGCCCACACGCGCCAACTCCTGTCGCTCACTTCCGCCACGCGCCCACACGCGCCCACACGTCCGCGGCTCCCATACGCCGCGCCTGCTACCGTACGTGTACCGTGCGCCGCTTTGCTAGTGTGCACCCGCGTGCGCCAAACCAGCTACCGTGAGCCGCGCCTGCGCCTGTCTGCTAACGTGCGCCGTTGCCTTCCTGCTAACGTGCTCCTCCCTGCACTCTGCTAACGTGCGCCGCTCACATCATTGCTGACATCATCTCTGTCCAGCATACCTTTCCTTGCTATTTTCGACCTTCCGGACTCACTGGTACACTCTGTTTTACCTAATTTTGCTCCTACGGATCTATTTCTATTACTTTAACCCTACTCAACTAGTATTATGGATCGTCATGATGCCTCCCATCCCATTTCCGTCATTTTAAATGGTTCAAACTATGTTCTGTGGGCCCAAGCTATGTCCTCTTTCCTCAAAGGCAAAAAGCTCTGGCGAATTGTCACCGGGGATGTGGCTAAACCAGTAAAAGACAGTGCCACTACTGAAACTCCTGTTCATACTGCTACATATGAAGACCGACTTGAGGAATGGGACAGTAAGAATTACCAAATCATTACCTGGTTTCGTAATACCTCTATTACCTCTATCAGTCTTCAATTTGGCCGCTTTCAGCTTGACTCTGTAACTACTCCTGCGAAAGACATCTGGGAGTTTTTGAAAGAACGATACCAGACTACTGGTCTTGCCCATCAATATCAACTTCAGAACCAACTTCACCGCATGCGCCAAGAATCCACTCAGTCCATTAATGACTTCCTTTCTCAAATGTACTCTGTTTGGGATCAGCTTGCTCTTTCCGAACCAGCATGGCATGACCCCGAAGATGCCGTTTTATTTACTATCCATCGCAACCAGCAAAGGTTGGTGCAATTTCTCATGGCTCTTACCTCATCCTTTGAGCCCGTACGTGCCTCTCTGCTTCATCGCCATCCATTGCCCACTCTTGAACAAGCAATTTCTGAGTTGCTATCCGAGGAGACTCGTCTCGGTACTCTTCAAACTCATCATGTGGACTCTGTTCTTGCCACTCCTCCGTCCCGGCCATCATTTCCCCAGCGGACTACTGCTTGCCTCTACTGTCAGAATCGGGGCCTTCCTTCAACCCATCTCCTGGTCCATTGCCCCGTCAGATCCTGCCGCTACTGCAACAAACTTGGTCCTGGTCATCTGCAACAGGATTGTTTTCGCAATCCCTCTCGCTCATCCTCCAATAGCCACTCCTCTCGCGGTGGCTCTTCCCGGGGAAACTTTCACCGTTCCGGCAATCAGTCTCATCACACTGCTGCTGCTGCTTCCGGGAATCAGTCTCATCCCACTGACACTGCCACCTCTGCCGGGTTCTCTGAGTCCCCTACTCCATCTACCCCTCGCTTTTCTCCAACAGATGTAGAGGCCATGCTCAAACAGCTTCTCTCCCCATCTGGTACACCTCCTCCTACTGCTTTGTCTGTCATTCCAGGTAACTCTTCTTGGTATTTTGACTCTGCCTGTTGTAATCATATGACCTCTAGTTCTACTATTTTTTCTTCCTTATCTTCCTCTCCTCATATTCCCTCAATACATACTGCTGATGGTTCTCTCATGTCTGTTCGTCATGTTGGTACTGTTTCCACCTCTTCTTTATCCATACCTCACGTTTATCATATCCCTGCTCTTACCTTAAACCTTATTTCCATTGGTCAATTATGTGAACTTGGTCTAACTGTCACATTTTCTGCTACTAATTGTTTGGTACAGGACCCTCAGACAGGGCAGACTATTGGGATCGGCCGTAAGCATGGACGTCTCTATGAACTCATTCACCTTCATGTTCCTGCCTCTCCTCAAATTGCTGCACCTACATCTCCTTCCTCATTATCTCCCTTTCATCTTTGGCATTGTCGCTTAGGGCATATTTCTGTTAATCGCTTAAGGTCTTTGGTTTCTAGTGGACAGTTGGGTCATGTAAATCCCGATAATTTCGATTGTATACCCTGTCAACTTGCCAAACAACCTGCTTTATCATTTAATAAAAGTACTTCTGTTTCTCTTGCACCTTTTGATCTTATACATTCGGACATTTGGGGACCCTCACCTACTACTACTATGGGGGGATCCCGCTATTTTGTTGTTTTTATTGATGATTTTTCCCGGTTTACTTGGCTTTTTCTCATGAAACATAGGTCTGAATTGAAACACATTTATTATCGTTTTGCACAAATGGTCCACACCCAATTCTCCAAAACCATCAAAATTTTTCGCTCTGACAATGCTATGGAATATCGGGATTCAGATTTTCTTTCCTTTCTTCAGCATCATGGTACATTGCCTCATCGTTCCTGTGCTGGCACATCCCAGCAAAATGGCCGCGCTGAACGGAAACATAGGCATATTCTTGACACTACTCGCGCTCTCCTTCTCTCTTCTTCCTGCCCTGAAAACTTTTGGGGAGAAGCTGCCCTCACTGCTGTTTACACTATCAACTGTGCTCCTACACCTGTCATCCATAATCAAACTCCCTTTGAACGTCTGCATGGCACTCCCCCTCCGTACGCCAATCTCCGGGTTTTTGGCTCTGCCTGCTTTGTTCTACTTCAATCCCATGAACACACCAAGCTTGAACCTCGCTCTCGTCTTTGTTGTTTTCTTGGGTATGGCATTGAACATAAAGGCTTCCGCTGTTGGGATCCTCTCTCTAAACGTCTTCGTATCTCCCGCCATGTCGTTTTCTGGGAACACCAAATGTTTTCCTCGCTATCCTCTTTTCACTTACCCGGACTTTCCACTATTGCACTATTTACTAATCCTTCCATCGATCTTTTCTCTGCTGATTTTGATACAGGTTCCTCCTCCATCGAGACGCCCTTGCTCACCCCTGATCCTGTCCAGCCTGCTCTACCTGAAGGTCTACCTCTTGCCACCACACCTCCTTCTCCACCGGCTCTTCCTCTCACCGATCCTCCTCCGGGTCGACCACGCCGGGTAACTCAACCTCCTATCCATCTTCGTGATTATATTGTTGGATCTGCTGCCTTCTCTACTTATGAACCTACCTCCTATCGTGAGGCTTGTACTAATCCTCTTTGGCAGCAAGCTATGACTGATGAACTCCATGCCTTGGATAAAGCTCATACTTGGGATCTTGTTGATCTTCCTCCTGGCAAGACTGCAATTGGCTGCAAATGGGTTTACAAAATCAAAACACATTCTGATGGCTCTATTGAACGCTACAAAGCTCGTCTTGTTGCCAAGGGCTTCAACCAAGAATATGGCATTGATTATGAGGAGACATTCTCTCCTGTTGCTCGGCTTACATCTGTTCGCAGTTTACTTGCTGTTGCTACTGCTCGCCACTGGGGGCTCTTTCAGATGGATGTCAAAAATGCTTTCCTCAATGGTCATCTCCTTGAGGAGGTCTACATGCAACCTCCACCTGGGTCCACTTTTCCACCTCATCAGGTTTGCAAACTACAGCGTGCTCTCTATGGTCTCAAGCAAGCACCTCGTGCTTGGTTTGCTACGTTCAGTTCTACCATTCTTGCCTTCGGATTCACCTCTAGTCCCTATGACTCTGCTCTCTTTATACGGACTACTTCTAATGGTACTACTCTTCTTCTTCTGTATGTGGATGATATGATTATCACTGGTAATGATACAGCTGGTATTCTCCACCTCAAACAATTTCTCCACCAACAATTTGAGATGAAGGACCTTGGTACTCTTAACTACTTCTTAGGCCTTGAAGTATCGCATGATTCTACTGGTTCCTATCTGTCCCAGGCCAAATATGCATCCGATCTTCTGGCTCGTGCTGGTCTTACTGATTGCAAAACTGCCTCTACTCCGATTGATCCTCAGATTCGTCTCACTCCTCTTGATGGCACTCTTCTCTCTGATGCTACTCTTTATCGCCAGCTCGTCGGCAGTCTTGTCTATCTCACAGTCACTCGTCCTGACATTGCCTATGCTGTTCACATTGTCAGTCAGTACATGTCGGCTCCTCGCACTCCCCACTATACTGCTCTACTCCGCATCCTTCGCTACCTCAAAGGCACTCTGTTCCATGGTCTTCACTTCTCGGCTTCTTCCTCTCTTGACCTACGTGCCTTTTCCGATGCTGATTGGGCTGGGGATCCTACGGATCGACGCTCCACCACGGGATTCTGCTTCTTCTTAGGGGATTCTCTTCTTGCTTGGCGTAGCAAAAAACAATCTCTCACTGCCCGCTCTAGCACCGAAGCTGAATACCGAGCTCTTGCTGATACTACTCAGGAACTTCTCTGGCTTCGCTGGCTCCTTGCTGATATGGGAGTTTCTTCATCTACTCCTACCCCTCTCTACTGTGACAATCGGAGTGCTATTCAGATTGCTCACAATGATGTTTTTCATGATCGCACCAAACATATTGAGATTGATTGTCATTTCATTCGCCAGCATGTTACTTGTGGAACTATTCATCTTCTTCCTCTTGCTTCAGTCGATCAACCCGCTGATATCTTCACTAAGGCTCATCCTCCTGGCCGCTTTAATGATCTTGTTTCCAAACTCAACTTGGTAGATGCTTTCCCTCCTTGAGTTTGCGGGGGGCTGTTAATATAATATAATATTGCTAATTGTTTAGATATAGATGCTTTCTCTTTTCACTTTATTCTTTCGGTGATTACCAATCATCCTTTGGTATCCAATGTACATTTCCTCTCTCTATAAAGAGAGAGTTCACTCTTGTAAAGATATAACACATAATAGACAGAAACCATTTTGCTCTCTAGCTTCTCTCATTCATTGCTCTCTAGCTTCTCTCTCAAACTAAACTTACACAATCGATTGCCGCCGACGAGCAAACAACACTGTAATGTCGTCAGGCCTCGATAATCTGTCTCTTGACTCCGGCATTGTATCAATCTTCAACTGAAAAATCAAATAAATTGTTAAAATAGTTAGATCAAGCATTCAACAATGAAAATGAAAGGTACCCAAATGCTAAGTTTCAATTTCTTGCCAGGAAAATGTCAATTCTCCGGCGACCCAGATGGAATTTTTTACGCAAACTGGGAATTGTCGGCGACGCAGATGTGAAAACATCATTTTTCACAAACCCAGTTACCAGATTCCAGATTTGCCGATGAAATCAAGAAAACCCAGATCAGTAAACAACGAAGAAGATAATGGGTATTTTGTTAACTTGAAAATGCTAGGGTTTGGGGGCATGATGATGATGATGATGGGGTGGCTCTACTCTGCACATGTCTCTGTGAAGATTGAAGGTAATGAGAGAGAAAGCTTTGAGAGAAGCGAATTGGCAAATTTTCAAAATGAAATTTGGGCGGTACTTTATACGACAACCGAAAATTCAAAACAAAAAATTGTTCACTTTAGTGTGTTATTCGCACGTGCGAGACTTTCAAATTTCAAAATTTGATTTTGGATGGTGAGCATTCCTTTCAAATTAAACTCAGGATTTCAATTATATTAATTTAAACTTTAAAATTTCAATAAGATTTCAATTTCCATCCTTTGTCCAGTTCTGTTAACTTTTTTAGTAGAACATGTGACATTACTTTGGCTCCGTTTGGCAAGAGTTAAACGAGATTTTTTTGGCTATCTTAGTCACAAAAGACAAAATAGACTATTTTAGCCACAAAAAATAAAATATCACATCCAATCCATAATCATCACATTCTTCTCTCACAAAAAAAATAAAAAAAGCCAAAAAGTCCTTCTCAAACCAAACTTTTTAGCCCAGGCTAAAACAGTCAAAAAAGTTAAAAAGCCAACTCACTTTCCAAACGGAGGCTTTGTTTGTTTTTTTAATCTTACTTTGATTTTAACTTTGATTTTGTCGACACCAAATCAGCACCAAAAAGTCCATACACTTGCGTGGATTCACTAGGTGTTGTGGCTTAGGTCAAGTTTGGAAAAATAAGAAAAAGTCAAAAAGTTATTCAAAAAATTAAAAAGTTAACACTATTCATCAAAAGTCAACAATTACGACTGCACAACTCTCAATCCTATTTTTCCCTACAAATCAATTTTTTGATACATATTTTTTCATAAAAAAGTCAAAAAATTAACTCAAACATCTATATTTTTTTTCTCAATTTTTTAGTCAAAAAAAAACAAAAAATACACTTATTTAAGACACCCCAAACAATCCCTTAGTAACTAGAATTGAGAGTAAATCAATATGACTTACTCCCATCCTCACATCACATCTAAAAGAAACAAAGTGCAACATTCATAAACCGAACTCAACAGATATAGATATAAGAAGATATAAGGCCCCGTTTGTTTTGGGCTATAGAGAGGGTATTAGGACTAGTAATACCAAGGTATTACCAAAGCCCCTGTTTGTTTGCAGAGAAAGGGTCGGGACTATTAGTCCCTTGGTATTGCTAATACCCTTGGAAGGGGGATTGATAAGGAGGAGGTAGAGATGGTATTAGAAAATAGTGAGGGGATTAGAAATTTTTTTATTTTTTATATATTGGGAATTTTTTTTTTAATATAATGTTTAATTTTTTATATTTTTTTATTTGTTTTATTATTTTATATAAAAATAATTTAACAATTCTTCATTATTAATCCCCTCACTATCAATCCCCTCACTAACAATCCCCTCACTATTAATCCTCTTATTATCAATCCCCTCCATTCTATCTCCCAAAACAAACGAGCCCTAAATGTACAAGAATTTGAATTAATTAGATACCTCCCTCTTCTTTAGTGGAAATGGTCATGTATCTAATGTCAAGAGTTTGCAAAAAAGTGATCTCAGTGCTCAAATTGTGGGGGCGAACAAAGGACGTTGATTTCTGAGATTTGGAGAGAAAATAGCAAACCCCATTGATGGAGCCATTGTGTGTTTCCATCGCCATTGTCCCAATAGACGCCAATCCAACACCTAGAGTAGCCTTCCACTGCTCCTATGTACTTCACTGTCTCGATTCGCCGGCAATCTCCTCCCGAGTGGACTCGTTGACCAAGTTTGAACTCGAGCATCTTCAATTTGTCAGAGCTCGTTCTCTCAGAATTAGACCATCCTTACATTTTTTTTTTCTTCCTCGTCAAAGCCACACTCTGTTTCGTTTGGAAAGAGAAGCAAAGTAACGCAACCTTCTCAGCAAGAAAATAAGACCTATTATACTCTGTGGAGATATAATTTTATAGATTTAAGCTTTTATAGTTTACGTAATGGATGAGATTATAATTTTAAAATAATAATATTATAATTATATCGTTATATTAGTTAGTATATAATTGATGTGTGTAGTATTACTGGTAGAAAATAGATTCATTTTTTTTAGAAAAGAGAAATACGAGTTAGAAATTGAATGAATTACACTTTTTATCTTATAGTTTGAATAATTTGATCATTCCATTTTAAATTTAATTTTAATTTAGTGCTCACCTCTAAATTTTTTTTGTTAATTTTTACGTCTTAAAATGTTAGAAAATGTTTCAAAATTATTAATATTAGCATTTAGGGTTAGCTTGAGAATATGTTATTTTAATAAATTTTTAATTTTTTGACTAAAATATAAATTAAAAAAATTAATATATTTTAGCTGTTTTTTTTTTTATTTTTTACCTGTATATATATATAAGTAAAAAAATAAAAAAAAAACTTTAACTTTTTAACTTTCTAATTACTTTTTGTTATTTTTTTAATTCATCTCAAACCAACTCTCAATTTATATAGAATAACGAAATTGAAACATTAAAAAATTAATAATTATCTCAAAATTATTAATTTTAATCTTCAATTAATTGATCATATTTTATTAACAAAAGCATAATTAATGAATTAAATATTATGAATAATAAATTATAAAAGAAAAAATGGTAAAGTTTGAAAATTATATATACAACAAGTTTTATAAATTTAACATAATTACATTGACTCTTTTAAAACTTTAATTTATATAATATTTAATTTAATTTTTATTAATAATTTATTAGTTGAAAAAATATATACTAAAATATGTATTATATTTTTACATTTATTCTAATGTTTTAATATCATTTTTATTAATTTATTGAACTTAAAAATATTTTTTTTTAAAAAAATGATTATCCTGACCCAAACGAAACCTATTTTTACGGTTGCTTCGGTGTAATATATGTAAGATTCTGGAGTTAGAGCTATCTATGACGAA
Organism: Camellia sinensis; assembly: GCF_055761805.1. NCBI lineage: Eukaryota > Viridiplantae > Streptophyta > Magnoliopsida > Ericales > Theaceae > Camellia > Camellia sinensis. The sequence goes on from NC_138972.1 coordinate 157,509,025, forward strand.
GCTTCCTCCCCCGAACAATGGCGTATAATACGATGGGATGGGCGTGCAACAATTTATTCATGTGAAAATTCCTATGCAAGATTATATTTCCAAGATCATAATTTAATTTAATTGAATCAAATCAATCCTCCTCCATACCATACCATACCATTTGATTTGCTTCAGAAATGAATGGTTGAATGGCGTGTCAACAACAGATTGAGAAAATGGGTGAAAGTAGAAGAAAACGCGGGCAAGGGGATGATGGGTGGTTATCTGTTCCTGACGCAACTGATTCTCATGGGAAGAATGAAGAGACTTCCTCTGATATGTTGAAGAACACTCCGACAAACATAAGGAGATTGGTGGATGAGATCGAGCAATGTGAGGGTCGCCCCAAGTATCTCGCGCAGACTACAAGTCCGTCTGATGGCGGTGATGTTCGTTGGTATTTTTGCAAGCTTCCCTTGGCAGACAATGGTGCGAATAATTTATGACCTCAATTTAATCATCAAGCATACATTATGAATGTTAATCATCAATTAGTATAAAATATTTGTATTCATGTATAAAATGTTTCATAGCAGCTGATCAAGGCAAAGACTCAAGGAATAGAATTGCAACTATTACTGTGTTTCGGTTGGAAGATTTGGGAAGAAATTTGAAAAGGGAAAAAAAAAATATACAGGTAAAATGAAAATAAAATATATCTATGTCTTATGCCCCTTTTCCTTCTCATTTTCAAATCTCTCTCCAAATCCCCGACCAAATTTGATCCTTGACATTCTTTGAGACAGCATCAGCATCAGGCTGAAACCATTACATTAAAGGATTACACCTCTTACATATATATTTTGTTTTCTACTTGTGTTAGTTTATTGAGAAAATAATCAATTCATTGCTGGGTTGCATCATTCGTTGTCTGCTTTGTTTAAAGATTTCCAACACATTGCATTAGATTTTTTAGTGCATCTCTGTATCCCAATGTCATCTTGTTGCCTTTGTGTGCAGAGCTGGCTGCCGCAGTCCCTCGCACTGAAATTGTGGGAAAGGGTGATTATTTTCGATTTGGTATGAGGGATTCACTCGCAATAGAGGCTTCCTTTTTGCAGGTCATCTAATCTGACTCCTGATTATGTTGGTTACCTACTTAATGTTGTCCTTCTCTAATTCTCATTCATCTTAGGTGGCAGGATCTCCTTCATGGAGTATATTGGTCAGTATCTGATAAATGTTCAGAAACCCATCGAGTTTTATCAACTTGTTTCTTTTTTCTTTTTTTCTTTTGACGAGTAAAAGTTTATTGATAAAACCAAACACCAAAATTTCCAATACCGCTGTTTTATAGTCAAATGCCTCTACAAAGTCTAAAAATTGGTCCTAGGGGGTAAACAACACCCAAGAGCCAACTATGTAAAAGGGTCAAAATTTTACTTTTCTGCTTCAAAAGGGGTTCTTCCATCCTTCAAAAGTCCTCCAATTATGCTTTCCTGAATTAATCCACATCAAATACAAAGGAACCAAAAGGTATAATTGAGAGAAACAAGTCCATTTATCTCAAGTGACATAAATGGTTTAGTTCAATATATATATGACTATGATATTGATACGTCTTTGTTTGTTCAATATGCATCTGCAGAGAGAGGAAGAGTTGCTTTCTAGTTGGTGGATGGAGTATGCAGAATGTAGTGAAGGTCCCAAGGGCTGTCGTAGTTCTAGTGCTAAATTGAATCCACAATCAAAAGCATCTTCTTTAGAAAGTGCCCAATCAGCCCAACGATATGCAATGGAAGAAGATAGAGTTGGTGTCCCTGTGAAGGGAGGTTTGTATGAGGTATCTGTTCTGTTCTTTCCGTATTACACCCTCTTCTTGTTAATGATATACATGACAGTTGTGAAGAAACTGATTTAAAATATGCATATGGATTTCATCAAATTTCAATAACTTCAATTAGTGTTAATGCCACCTTGAATACCAGCAAGTATAGTTGTCAAATCATGCATCATAATGTTTATAATTGTTCTTTGTTTTCTGCTCATTTTTGTACGGTTTATTGTATTGTGCCCTATTGTACTTTTATGGATGGTTCTAAGTTATGCTGTTGGTCCTGGCTTGCTATGTAAAGGGACAGGAGTGTTCAGAGTGTTAAGTGAAAGTTATTTTCTATTATTTAGCCTCAATATACCTGTGAAGTAGTCGTACGTACATTAGGTTTTTTGTTCAATGCAGAAGACAGTTGGAAAATATTTTTATTATTCTTGATGTAACTGTGATTTAGGCATCCATTAAGTGTTTGTTCAATGCAGAAGATGGTTTGAAAAGGTTTTTATTAGTGTCAATGTACCTATAAGTATTGGTAAATTTTGGTCAGTGAGACAGACTAGCCCATTGATCAACCTGTATTTCCTTAAACTGATGCTTACTTATAAATGTTCTAATAGAATTTGCTGCTGAGGAGCACCCTGAACAGATACAGCCCTGCCTAGGATCCTTTTGGGTCTTCTTGCCAAAATTTATGCCAATATGCATTCCCATCTAGCTATCAGATTCAGTCAAATTATGCTGTTTTGATTGGCCATCCCCTCCCAGATTAGTGGTGCTACATTGTTGTTTTAGCTAGTGGTTTCAAGTTGACATTTGGGCAAATCCCTGAATTGTTGGTTGTTTTTGACATCATCATTTAGATTTATTACATGTTGTGAAGTGGTGCATTATGGCTTGTGTCTTCTTCCCTGAGAAATTCAACGATAAGTCTGCTGTCAATTATGTTAATTCATTTCATTTTTCATCTTTCTGTTTTATCTTCTTGTCACCGTTCCTGTTATTTTCCTAGCATGCACATTCAAGAATTATGATTTTGGAATCTTCTTATCAAAATAAATGTAAAAAAGGGAATGTTCTCTCAGAGTTGATTCCTTGCCCCTTTCATTTTCTAGTTTCCATTCTATGGATATAGAATTTTATGCCGCATGAAAATACTAATACTAGGTCATTACTTTTTAGAATTTTCTGTTTTTTGAATGCTTCACCTTTATAAATGATATCACCACTGCAGGTAGATTTAAAGAAGAGACATTGCTTTCCTGTTTACTGGAATGGAGAAAATCGACGTGTTTTAAGAGGTCACTGGTTTGCTCGTAAAGAGGGCATCGATTGGCTTCCAGTCCGTGAAAATGTCAGTGAACAGTTAGAATTGGCGTATTCCAGCAAGGTCTGAAACAGTATTTATTTATTCTTATAGTCCACAGGATGAGTTTCTAATTTTTTGACTTCACTTGTATCAATTGAAAAGCCCAGTCCACACTTCTCCTTAAAACCCAGGTATTAAGGAGAGGGAAACTGGAGCCTTATAAACCAGTACAGATGAGGCAATTCCAGGCGAAGTGGGACACATTCCAACAGTATCTATTATATTTTTATTTCTTTTTCTTCCTTTGTGTTTGAAAATTAAGGCTCATGTACTTTCTATCCTTCATTGCATTGTAAGGGGAACAAATGGTTGATCTTGTCTTATTGCCTTCAGGTTTGGAATCGGAGAACATTTCAGCCATCGGGACTTTTTGCAGCTCGAGTTGATTTGCAAGGCTCCACCCCGGTATAATATGTTCTTTACAATAAAGGAAATTTTCGCTCTTTCGATCATTAATATCTTGTGTATTTGTGTTTCTGGGTTTTTTTTTAATACAGGGGCTGCATGCTCTTTTTACTGGAGAAGATGATACATGGGAGGCTTGGTTAAATATTGATGCCTCTGGGTTTTCCAATGTGATTAGTTTGGGAAGGAGTGGCATTATGTTAAGGCGTGGATATGCTGCATCTCAGTCACTGAAACTTACTCAGGTTCCTTTCTTTCTTGATAAGTTCTTTAATATAAGAAGTGCTTGAATAAACAAAATTTTGCTGCATACTTTTGCAGTCTGCACTGCTTTTCCACAAATATGATTAAATTTTTAGATTCCTAGACTGCACTCTTTGTAAAGTCTCACTGGCAGATTTTACTTTTCATGTTACTTAGCTATATGATTCTCTCTCTTTTGAAAAGATTATAGTCTAATATGGGAATTACTCTGATAATCAAACTATAAAATTCCATCAGAAACAGGGGCCGCACATAAAATTTTTCATGAAAATAAAGGGGTTGAGTCATAAGCACAGTGGAAGCTATCTACTTTACATGTCTAATATATGCAAATGTAAGGGTAAAGCCAATAAAATCAGCTGCTGATATTTATCCAAAACACCACTTTCCATTGCTTTCCAAGGAAATCCTTGCTTTTTGTTTCTATTAGCACAATAGAATAAAGCAAGTGTGAGCATGAAGTTTGTTTGCACATGTTAAGGTTAAATTTAACTTTCTTGTTACTGTTTTTTCACATATCCAATGAAACTATTATAAATATAGGCATCATTATGTAAAAAGATTATTTGATTGTTATCCTAACTTTATAGTTAAATGTTTCGAGAGCATTATGTTTCATTTTCTGCCCCTATTTTTCTGCATTGAAATACATCAGGGTAGATTCTTTACTTTGAGTTAATGAACACTATAATCCTTGGTGCATAGAAGGGTTCCTATTTAATTGCCCTTTCATCCGGTACTGCCAAAAGAAGGCAAGATCTAGTACTTGAAATTGTTTTGTTTGCATCAGGATGAATTACGTCAGCAGGAGGAGGAAGAAATGGATGATTATTGTTCACAGGTATAGTGTTTTGCTTATAGACATTTTTACAACTTGTTCATTTTATTGTATTCAGCAAATTATTTGCAAGATTAATATAGCAGATATTTTTATATTTTATGGCAAGTCTCCCAAAAAAACTTTCTTATTTAAGTCAAAGCTTATCCTCTTGAACTTTATGGCATTGCTAAATGTTAAAAGCTTGTGGGAGAAGTTTACTAATGTATGGAACAATGCAAGAAAGCAGTCTAAGATGGTGATGCAGGACTACTTTAGGATATTAGTGATAAGGGAGAATGATTTGGTGATGCAGGACAACTTTGGGAGATTAGCGATAAAACTATCTGCAATTAGATTTGTGGTGGGTTTAGGGTACTGATAGGTTATGGAGTTGAGAGTTTTGAAAGGTAGAAGTACTAGAAGATAATTACTAGGGTTTCTAGAAGGAAAAGAGCTGAAAGGGGTTCAGCTTCAAGAGTGACAGCCTGCTAAATTTCCAAAAATTCGGCTATTTGAAGGTCTAGATGGTGAGTAATTTAGCGTACTAGTGGTTAAATTAAAGGCCAATAGGTAGGGCAAAGGATCAGGATTGAGTTGAGCTTGATGTATTATGCTTGGGACTGAGAAGTTTACTTTATGGGTGCAGCGAACAATAATCCAAGAGAACTATTTTGAGGTCTCGTGAATAAAAGGAGGACCAATGGCTTGCATGGGTTTAGCAAGTCACACTAAACACAATCACAATTTCTTTAGAACTATATTAGATAGAAGAATATAATTATCTGCTACTATAATTCTCCTATTTGCACAAGGACTTTGATTCACTAATAGGAAACTGGTAAAAACCTCTACTCATATTTGACTGTTACAAGCTTTTATTATGGAGTCCACAGTTTGCACTATTTAATATTTTGTTGATTGTATAGGTTCCAGTTCGACATTTAGTGTTTATGGTTCATGGTATTGGCCAAAGTTTGGAGAAATCTAATTTAGTAGATGACGTGAGTAATTTTCATCATATAACAGCAAGTCTTGCTGAACGGCACCTAACTTCATACCAATGTAGCAGTCAAAGAGTTCTTTTCATCCCATGCCAGGTAGACAATATATTCTCTCGCCATAGACATTTTTTTGGTTCTACATTTGTGATATTATGATGAGATTAATGTGAAATGGGATTATGAAAATTTTCAGTCATATTTAATTGAGTTTGAAATTGTACCATGTCGAAACATCATTCAACTTTTTTCTTTCCTGCTTTCATTTCTGGCCTGCCAATATGAGGCTGCCATTGTATCTGGCCAAACTGACAAATCAATTTATTGCAAAATCAGAGAATGACAGTTTGACTGCTAAGAACATTCAAGACTTATAAAAGACCTAATAATAGAGATTGACCTAAAACAAGACCCACAAACCACTACTATTGCTTATGTTGCAGCAAATCTAAGAATTTTCAGACTACCGTTGATTAATAAAACTTGATTAAATATAAATAATATGATTAAAACAACTTATGAATGGAGATTCAACATATGAATTTGGGTTTAATCTAAATCTTTACTAAACTAGGTCTAAGTGAGCACCATGTGAAATTCTTGATTTGCCCGTTTTCATGTTTATCTTGCTCCATACTGCTGATCTCTTGGTTTATTTCAGATAAGTATTTGTATTGTTCTTGAAAACTTAGAATATCCGGAAAATTTCTTAATAAGGGTAAGGCATGAGGAAAACGATAATTTAATGAAGTTTTGGATGCTATGTAGATACTCGGGCATTTCAAAGGGAATAGCTAATACATGGAACAATGAAAGTTCAATGATGTTTCATAAAATGTGCTAGCTTTGTATGTTGTTTCCTGAAGGTCATTTATGCAGTTTCTAACTCTGTTCTAGTTAAATGTTGGTATGCAATGTGGGATCTATTTATCTCTATGGATGATTTACTCTATGAATCAATTGAGAAAATATTGAGAAAAAAGAAAAAAAGAAAAAGAAGCTTGGTATGCAATCATTTGTTGCAGTTCAAAAAAAAAAAAAAAAAAAAAATTGAACAAATATTTTAAATGAGCTTGGGTAAAATATCAAGGTTGGATTTCAGTGGGGTAGACACAATTTGTTTTAGAATAGACTGGGCATACCTTTTGTTAGTGAACCTACTTGAAATTTCACAGCATTTCCATATATTCAGATTTTTTTTTTGATAAATAAGCAAATATTATTAGGAAAGCATCAAAAGATGATGCAACTAATACAAGAAAACTACCCCAAATTGGGAACCAAAAAAGACAAGGGCTAACCAATCACCTCATCTAAAAAATCTAGAAACACAAATAAATCCGGATCTACCCTACCCTCCAACCAACTATACATAACTACAAGAAGACGATTCTGTAACCAAGAAACCCCATGAAAAACCTCTGAAAAGGTACATCTATTCCGCTCCAACTAAAGTAGCCACATCAAACGGAACGGTACCAATGACCAAGCCCCCCCGCCGCCGCCGCCCTAGACAAACGCCTCGCCACACCCAAAGGAAATCCAACACTCCCTGTGGTTAAACCCAATCAACCCTAAAGAGTGAGCAGACAAAACCCTACAAATACAAAGTCACCGAGCAATGAAGAAACAAATGATCCACTGTCTCCGCATCCTCACAGCACATACAACACCGGTTCACTAGGATGTGCCCCCACCGTATCAAATTATCCAATGTGAGATTCCGACCCAAGGCTGCCGTCCACATGAAAAAGGCAACCTTAGTCGGAACCCCCGAAACCCAAATACTTGTCCAAGGAAAGACCCTACCACCATCCCCCATCAACCCCCAATAAAAAGATGCTACTGTGAACCATCCCTTTGCCCCCACCCCATTCCACACCAAGACATCTTGGCCGACCCCAACACTCCCCAATCCATATAAAAAACCCCACATCTCCACCAACTGAATAACCTCCCAATCTTGAACCTCCCGTCGTAATTGAATATCTTAAACCACCACACCCCCACCACCCAAATAAGAAGCCACCGAAGCTTCCTGATCCATCGCAATATTAAAAATCATAGGGAAACGGGTCTCCAACACAAACTCCCCACACCACTTATCTTTCTAGAATCTCACCCTAATCCCAACCCCCACCTTAAATCCTACCCACTACCAAAACTCCACCCTCTCCATCCAAATCCCTTTCCATAACCCACACCCATAAGTACAAGACCCAGCCCCCTTTGCCCACCCCATATTTAGAAGCCACCACCTGCAGCCACAATCTGTGAGGCTCCAAAGCAAAGCGCCATAACCACTTTCCTAACAAGGTTCGATTGAAAGTCACCAACCTCTGCACCCCCAGCCCTCTAGCTTGCTTGGGTTGACAAATCTGTTCCCAATCAACCAAATGATACCTAAAATCATCTCCGCCACTGCCCCACAAGAAGTCCCTCTGAAGCCTCTCCAACTGTTGCGCCACCGACTTTGGAATAACATGGGCCGATATGAAATAACTGGGCTTGAATGACCACCCCCATTTAGGCTTGAATGACCACCCCATTTTCGGCTTGAATGACCAGCTAAGGAGCCCACCCCCTTAACTTCCTGCCCCCCAATTGAGTCCCCTTATTTTTTATCACAGCCCACTTACGTGGGCCCACCTCTCCTTTATGATTTTCCTGGGCCTGTCTCCAGTCTATTTGTCCCCCCCCCCCCCAGACCCCCTTTGGTGGGCCACCTCCACCCCTACAGGCTGGGTGGTGTTGCCCCGGAAACCCATGGGTCTCTCATCTCTCCTAAATCTATGTAAATATTCATTCACCCCAATTCTCGGCTGAAATCCCCGATCTAATTGCCCAAAATCCCCCATTGCCTAGTACAACCCAGATACCCGCTTTCTTGGTTGTTGGCGAACATAGCTCCACCACCGGATCTGCCTTTACCCACACTGGCAGCGAAAATTGCCACATCCCCCATTGGAGGGAGACTCGCGGTAGCGTATTCTCTGAGCATCGCACACGTATCCGAATTGAACCCAGATCCACCGACGACTCATCCACCTCGACAAAGCCACCACACCGATCGTCGATAATACGGTACACCTTGTCCCCACGGAGATGAATAGGCAAACCCATCACCCGAATCCACACACTCTTCTCTGGCATCAATTTGTTCCCTGAGATACAGAGAGCCAGTGTTAAACACCACTCCAACAGTAGATCACACCCCTCCACTGTCCACCGCCATCGTAACAACGCCTCCGCCTCACTTTTGGTTGGCAAAACAAACAAGAAAGCTGTATCTCCCAGTGGTTGCACCTCCACTTTCCTCGAATGCTGCCACCAACGTCCAAACCAGTCAGAGATAGTTGCAAAACTCAAGCCTTTGCCACCCAACCCCCCTAGCTTGCCCACTAGCGATCTATCCAAGATCCGGAACCAATCCACATCCACCTAAGAGCTAACAACCCTTTCAGAGTCACGCTCAATGGCTGAAAACATTGTCCTAGAGTTGGACATTACCTTCCTGGACCCAATGGGTCACGGAACCTTCTCATCGTTCAACCCAAAGCTGTCGATAACCAGCGCCACCCCTTCCCAGCCATCACCGAACGCAAATACAGGTATGTAAATTTGTTGTCGCTGCTTCCCTGTGGTGACGACTACTTGAAACGACGACCTCCCTCCTTCCTCGCCTCGTACCCAGACTGCTTTAGTCCAACTACCCCCACTGAGATGACCCCAAAACTTTAGGCGACTGGGTTCCTTAGATGCTAACTTCATTCTGGCCACAATCCAACGAGTTTCCGAGCCATTTAGCACCACCGCCCGACAAAACCCCTCCTCCCTCTCGACAATGGATATCCGGCATTTCCTATCCACTCCCTCCGATGCCTCCTCAAACCCGAACAACTGGCCGCCGAGGAAAAGAATCCGCCGGCGTGGCCCAACTTCTTTCCTTGCTGGGAACATTTACCTTCCTAAAATTGTGGAGCACATTTTCCTCTGCACTACCCAACTCCTTATCCAATCAATCTTGTTAATACTACTAATTCACTACCAAGTCAGCCACTATCAAATGAACTTTGCAGTGATTGAATATAAAATGTAAACTTATTTCCATATATTCAAATTTGTACACATAAATTTGTAAGTCATTACATGTTTGATTGTAAATTGTTTTTTTAGCTCAGGTTGTCTTAAAAATCCTTTAGCCTTCTTATAATCTATATGGTTTGCTAATAATTTCAATATTCTTGTAGGTTGTTATATTACGGAGTTATTAATTTTGTTTTATTTGTATGTTGTTGTTTCTAATTTGTTTTGCACTAATATTGGGGGTTTTTTTTCTTCTTTTTTTTATTGTTGTCTTTACTTAAGTCATTTTGTCTGACCTTTTCTCTCTTCTCAAAAAATGGCTTCAAAATTGCTACTCACTATTGCTTGTATGCTGTCTAGTGGAGGAGGGGCTTGAAGCTAAGTGGTGAATCGGCAGTTGAAAAATTAACTTTAGATGGTGTGCGAGGTCTGCGTGTGATGTTGAGCGCTACTGCTCATGATATATTGTACTACATGAGCCCTATCTATTGCCAAGATATTATCAATTCGGTATTATATACTATGTCTTAGTAAGCTTTCAATTTTCCTTTCCTTTTTATTTTTTATTCCCATTCCTGTTCAACATAGCCTGTTTATGTGTTCTAAAATGTTGAATATAGCATTTGAATTGTAGACACTAGGTGGTAGTTTGTTGTTTTGTAGCTCAATTGAGATTCTAGACTTTTCTATTGATTTTAGGAACTTAATTTTCACTAATTGCTTGATTTGGATTCAAAATAGTGCAAGCTCAATTGACTCTCGTATAGATTATGTAAATCAATGTGAATATCATTGGTTGAGTAGGTGCTTCATCAATAAATTTACCTGAAAATAGTTGATTTTCCATGTATGAATAAGAATATGAAAAGATGATGGAGCAAAAAGAAAGAGATGCCAGAAAAGAATGAGAGTTATGGTTCCCTCCCTTGAAACTCTAATTTGTACTTGCTTCAATAATGTTAAAAAAATGCCCTCTGTACACATAAAACATATATCCCAACACTCCACAAGATGGTGTGAAAATATCACACATGTCCAATTTGGTTAGGATATTATGAAACACGTTACTTAATACTGCCTTTGATAGGATGTCAACAAATTAATCTTTAGTCTTCACATAAGGAGTACAAATACGTAGAACATTTAAACTTATCTTTGATAAAAGTGCTTATCAATGTCAATTTGGAGGTGATGTTCCCGTTGATTTTTTGTATTGTGATTGATCGGGAGGCGACGGTGGCTTCTTATGCTCAGGTACAAGGCCACGTGGTGGTGTGGAATGTTGGGTTGCGTTGTGAAGTGTAGGATTGGGAGGTGGGCCAATTGCTGGCATTGTTGGGCTTTTTGTACGGACTCTAGTTTGGGCGCGTTGGGGAGGATTCTTTGATATGGGATTGTCTGAAGTTCAAAGGGGTATTTTCTGCGTCTTCTTTTTACCATATGCGTACGGGAAGGGATGGGGTGCTGTTCCCATGGAAGAGTGTTTGGGTGGTGGGTTGTTCGTCCAAAGTTGCTTTCTTTGTGTGGACAGCAGCATTAGAGCGTATTTTGACAATTGATAATTTGGTTCGTCGTGGGCATATTTTAGTGAACTGGTATTGCATGTGTTGTGGGGATGCTGAGACAGTGGGCCACTTGCTTATTTGCTGTTCGGTTGCTTCACGTCTTTGGATGTTTATTGTTGCTATCTTCGGTTTGGCTTGGGTTCAATTAGGGACAGTGAGGGCGGTGTTACAAAGTTGGGCTGGGGAAAGGGTTGGGAAGAGACGTCGGAAGGCATGGAAGTTGGCTGGCCATTGTCTAATGTGGCTAGTTTGGTTGGAGCATAATAGGTGAGTTTTTTTGGAGGAGATGCGTTCGGTGGTATGGTTGGAGCGGCGTTTGTTCATTGTGCTGCATAGTTGGATATCTTTGACAGTGGACCCGAATGTTTTGACTTTTGTTGATTTTGTAGAGGATTTGATTTAGTAGCTATTTTGTTTGTTTTGTCTTGATGTTTAGTGCTGTTTTGGTTTGTTTGCTGATAACTGTTAGGTTCGTTTTTGTATTCTTTGTATCGTCTTGAAGCTTCTTCAATAAAGTCTGCTTATTTATCCCAAAAAAAAAAAAAATGTTAATATGTTTAGTTTGATCATGTTGAATGGGATTATGAGCAATATTAATACCTGCCCCGTTATCACAATACAACCTCATTGACTATTTTTTAGTGAAGCCAAGATCTTTAAGAACCATCTCGAGCCAAATAAGTTCATAAATTCTGTCATGAGCTCATACCACCCCAAACTGGAATGAACCAAAGGCCTAACTGAACAAAACCTGAAGTACTCCTGTTTGTTTGGGGTATAACCAGTCTGAATAGCGGGAAAAAATTCAATCAATCTATTCCACCCACATGCATCCATGCAGAGCTATTGATCTGTGCTTCTTTTCAGTTGCTTTTGCCTCCTTCGAATATTCTCTCTCTTACAAGAAGTTGGCTGGTGGAATTCTCATTTAGTCATTTATGTAGGATAAGAACAGTCCCTTATTGTGCCTTAGAGATCAGTTCATCATAGTTTCTCTTGTAGACATGTCATGAGCATTACTTTCTTACTTTTCTAAAATATGACATACAACAATACTTAATTCAAGATATGTAAGATTAGAAGTAGCAATGTGTTCAGACTCATACTAGATGATTCCTCTCCAGCTCTCCAACCAGTTAAACCGATTATATTTGAAGTTCCTGAAGAGGAATCCATGTTATGATGGAAAGGTGCGTGACTGGTTGAACATTCACTTCTTTCCTTGGTTAGGTTTTAATTATTCAAGTTTGTGATTACTGTTGAAATTCTTTGCTTGTGCTACGCTTTTTGTAGGTTTCCTTGTATGGTCACTCTTTGGGAAGTGTCCTCTCATATGACATTCTTTGCCATCAAGAGAATTTGTCCTCCCCATTTCCAATGGACCGGATGTACAAGGAACAAAATGAAGAATCTTCCCCTATTATGAACAGCCAATCTTCTGAATGCAACTTCACGTCCTGTCAGGACAAGAACTTCTCAGTAAATAATGAAACTATGGGCATGGAAGTCCCCATCAAAGAAGACAACATGAGTGAACAACTAAAAACTTCACCAGTCCTGGAGAAAGAACAAGAAGAAGATTCTTCTGTTCCTGTTGGTTTTTCAGTCACATTAGATTTAGATGAACATTCTTTGAGGGCCATGGACCCTAAGCAACAGGTTTCTGATTGTAGCAGCATGCTTTCTTGCAAAGGGGAAGACTTTAGTGAAGCCTCAAGCATGAACTGTGCAGTCCCTGTGGCCGATTCAGGGAAACTGTCTGAGGGAGTGTCTGAGAGTGACAAAGAAAAAGAAATAAAACTGCTGAAAGAAGAGGTTGTATCAGTAACTTTGCTGCATTAATTTCTGGATATTTTTTTCTTCTATTGAATAAACTTCTACTTTGACAGATAGATTCCCTAAAAGCAAGGAACACAGAATTGGAATCTCAGTGCGGTGCTAAAGGTACATTCAGAAGGTGGCTTTAAGATAATTGTGGTTCTTCTTCTCCCCTTTTTTATGCTTTCTACAGTTTTTGTTATGGTTCTTGTGGATGGAATGAATTTTTATTTGTTGTTATGGAATATGGGATTTAATGTATAATATGAACAGGAAATGAGGCAGTGGCCAAAACTTTTATAAATGAACCAATTTCTGGAAAATTTCCACCTGGACAAAATGATACATCGAAGATTTATACTCCTTGTATAAAATATACGAAGTTAGAATTCAAGGTAATATTTTTCCTTATTGTAAATTTGTAATCTTAAGCTTTGGGGGACATGTTCCTTATTTTTTCTCAATTTTGTATCAGGTGGACACTTTTTTTGCAGTTGGATCTCCCCTTGGTGTTTTTCTTGCCCTCCGCAATATTCGTATTGGTATTGGTAATAATTAACGCTTTCTTGATTTTGTAATTGGTGTAAATTTGATGTGTTGATATTATTTGTTCATGGACATGAGTCCTGTTATTTTTCTTGTAAGAAATCTTTTACAGTGTGGCCTAAAATCAAAATTCCAACATTATTGATACCAATAGACTAGAATAATTTTGGAATTGTTTCCTGATTGCCAACTTGACGTTGTTTTTCCTTGTTAGATTCTTTCATAGTTTTTCCACTTCTATACTTGTGGGCATGGGCTAAGTGGCATGGACATTTCTATATAGGAGCTGTGTCCCTATCAGATCACATGTGGATGCCAACACTTCTTGACACTCTCACACAAGCTGTATCCCTGTCAGAGCACGTGTGGTACTGACACTTCTTGCCACTTGTAGACATGTCCAGTGCTTATTGAATGTGTCCAGAAATTAAGAAATAAACTTGACTATACCTGACACTTGGTTGATACTTCTTGGACTCATAACCTACAACTTAAGTTTCCTGAACACTTTTGACTTGAGATGGAAAGAAATCTATAGGCTGCTAATTTTGTACCAATTTTTTTTTTTTTTTTTCTTTTGGAAGTATCACCATCGCAATTCAAGCAACCGACGGTCACTTTTCAATGCATGAAAAGAATATATGACAAAGAAGTGGGGAAAAAAGAAAGAAAGAGAGATTAGTAGAAAAATATTTTATACAGTATAAGCATTTGTTGATGTAAATATGGATCAGTAAGTAATGACATCCTTTTATCATATAAATATATGTAGAGTTATCAAATAATACTAATAATTATAATAATGCATATACATAAAAATACATGTTGATTTAATCCATGTCCACGTATCTTTTCTAGAATTTTCCTGCATTTCCATGTTGTTTTGTGTCTGTATCTCATGTTTTTGTAATGCAGATCTTTTAATCAAAGGGATGCTTATATAACATAATCATATTCTTGATGTATCCTGATATCTCGTTTGCTAATGGTGTTCTTTTGGGATATTGTTTTCACAGCTTATCAACTTTATAGGCAAATAAAGTTGTAAACCCTGGCAGTACTCTTTTATTGTTTCTTTAACAATTGTCCAACTTTGAAGCTTATCATCTCTAGTTGTAGTCGGTCATTCATTTACTTGCACCTTTTCCTTTTGAACTCTAGGCAAAGGGCAAGAATATTGGGAGCAGCAAAATATATGTGAAGAGATGCCAGCTTGTCGCCAAATGTTCAACATTTTTCATCCATTTGATCCTGTGGCGTATAGGTATGTCTTAGTCCCTATATCATGATACTCTTATGGATCTGTATCACAATCTCACACATGCACTCCATCTCGTTGAAAGGCTTTAACTAGAGCCTTCCATGGAACCTTTTATTTTCTCCTTAGTCGACTTTAATGTTGCCATGCAAGTCACTCTTGTTACTTATCCAATGTAACTGTATCCATATTTTGAACTTCGGGTTTGAACAGCTAATAGAATATTAGATGCACATGCACTATATGCAATAGCTTTGCTGTGGTGTATGTACAATCAAAGAATGGAGAATATAACATTATTTCCTTGTTGAGTCAGAAAAAAAAATTCTTATGCAACAAATAGGAATGGCTCGGTTTGTTATCTTATGGGCCCCACATATTTTTTCTTATGGCTCCATTCCCTTTTAACCCTTGTTTGTGTGCATTTTATGCTCGGGACATGATGTCCAATCCCCAATCTTCCCCCTTCCATACAACTACCAAAAATATTCCTGCCCTTTTTTTTTTATTCAATGCTTTATCATAGTATAAATACTTCCAACGGTATATTCCCACCCCTCTTATCAATTGTGAAGCTGATATACTCTATACATGCAAGTGAAGCAACAAATAGGAAGGAAGAATCAAAACCTAGAGCTTTGATACCAAATGATGCAATTGAATGTATTAGAGAGAAATCCCCAAGTTTACGGTACAGGAGCTTGAGCTCTGACAATTACAATCTCAAATGATCAAAACTGATTACTGCAGGCCCTAACCACTTATTTATTGGCTAAAAGACTCAACTAATACTCATGAATAGCTCATGTACAGCTGGCCCAAGCTAAAACACAACTACAACTCTCAATTTTACCACGTCAGCTGGGTTGACCCAGTTGGTACTTGAAATCCTGCTGAATTAATTCACACACATGTTACTCCCTTCCCAATTTCCCAATTTCTTCTTCACAACTGTGATAGTTATTTTTACTTCTAAGATAAAAGTGAGCTAGAATTGTGAGATACTTATACTCTCACCTGAAATTTTCATGTGACTTCTACAACCTATTACCCTTATACATGCATCCATACACAGCTTTCTTATTTGTAAGTAGTTGAATCTAGAACACGTTTATTGAAGCTACATTGGCTTTTGTTACAGAATAGAACCACTTGTCTGTAAAGAATACATCAGCAAACGCCCTGTTATTATCCCTTACCACAAAGGTGGAAAACGATTGCATATTGGACTTCAGGTATGCTCTCTAACAGTAATATTATTTTTGGTTTAAGCTTACTCCATTCTCATTCTGTCCTCATACTGTGTGTTGCAGGAATTTGCTGAAGATTTAGTTTTACGTTCTCAGGCAGTAACGGATCAACTAAACTCCGTAAAGGTGGGTTCATTTATGTCATTCTAACTATCACATAATAAACGGACTAGTGATCTTTTCAACTAAAACTTTTTTTCTAGGATTCAGTTATCATTTTAAACAAAATGGAATCATCTCATTGAATTAAATCTAAAAGTTACCATTTTAAACAACAAAATAAAGACAAATGCAAAATGAACTAAAAGCAGATGGCAGGCAATGTGCAATAACATCCATGCATTTCCTTGGCTAAATTTTTTTCCAATTAACATGTTAACTGGCTTCTCCTTGCCTATTTTCTTCCTCTCTGCTGGGCACTTACTGAATCCTTAGTTGAGTGCTGTCCTCTCTGTGCTTGTTTTGAACATAGAAACAACATGACACTGAGATATATTGAACAATTGTTTTCTAAGGCTACGATATATTATTTACTTTTTTGCTTCTTTTTTCACCATTTTCACAATTTTGTAAAGGAAAAACCATGACTATTTCCTTTTTCTTTCCTATGTTTGTGTTACCTTCAGATTTCCTTTTCTCTTTTGGTTTCAGTTGAAAATTAGCTCATGAATTGTTGGAGAGTTGAATTTTTTTGTTGTGGATTTAACTTACTGTGGGAAAAGTCAAGAAGCTCAGTTCTTGAGGATTTAGCATTATCAAAAAAAATAGTAAACAATTAGATCTCACAAGCCATTGGCTTTAGGAAAGGATTTCTCATTGTTGGAGGAAAAAACAAGTTCAACATAAGTTTCTAGGTGTGAACAGGGTGGGGCACAGGAAGTTGAAAATTTCCAAAGTCACAAGTGGGCCATATCCAAAGAGAACCTAGATATGTGACTTCAGCGAGGGAGATTCACACAAGATCACTCTAACTGCTTTTTGAGGGCTCTCTCTCCTCCCTTTCACTATATCTTCTCTTTCTTTGTGTATATAAAAAAAAATACATATATATTTGTATATGTTACTTCGGGTTCAGAGTGGGAGTTTAACTGGATGGTCAGGTTCAGCAATGGGGAGGGGCCACCGCAGAGGGGGTGTGCCGTGTGTGTATGTGAGTGCGTGAGAATGTTTGTGAATTAAGTACATTTTGATTTATCACTGTAAAGACACACTGGGGATCATGTTTCTTTTAGCTTATTCAACAATATAGAAGTTGGCCATTAAATTGATCAATTCACCCTAGGCAATTGGTTCTTGATTACTCAACCCACCACCATATTTTTTTTTAAAAATTGACAATGGCTTGGGTACATTTGTCTTTTTATTGCACGACATTAATCCATTCTAGCATATGCATTTTGTTTCTGATTGAAGTACGAGTTTTGAAATATCTGATTTTTTGAACAGGTCAAAATGCTTACACTATGCCAATCAAGAAACAAGGATAGCCTTGATGGTAATACAAGCATACTTGTTTCCTTTATTGCCTCCACCCCGTGCCTTTTGGTTTCTTAACTGTCTTTTTCCATGCAAGTTGGATAAATAGAAACCATCATTTAGCTGAAGGGCCTTCCTTTTTTCCCTTCCTCTCCACCCTTCCCAGAGAACAAAGCATATAACAATCCACTTTAACTGCTAAATCCCTTGATTAATTGTGTCCTTCTGTGTACATATTGCAGAAGTATTAGAAGATACCCAAGAAAAAGAAGAGAGATCATATGGTTCAATTATGATGGAGAGATTGACTGGTAGTGAGGATGGGCGAATAGATCATGTGCTTCAAGTACGCACTTGTATCACTTGGTCTCAACTTCTGAGCTTTCATTGTTTACAAATTTGAAGCTTACATTTTTTTGTTCTTTTCAATTTTTTAATTTCATTATGAGAGCATGTTTATTTGGAGGTAACAAACCTTTGCTATTCTTTTGCATCCCATTGTTAAATATATTCTCTTATGTTGTTGCCTAATCCTTACTTGAACATTAAGGCTATTCGTATCTCATATTTTCCGTTAATATATATATATATATATATGTATATATATTTATCGGCAACAAAATGACTCAAAGAATGGACTGTCCACTCTCTTATCAACACAATTGGTTCTCATGAATAGATAACAAGGAAATAATCATTAAGTTTTCTAAAGAAATTGAAATTCCAAGAGGTAGGAACTGAAAAGGGCAATGCCATAAAGGCAATGGAAGCATTCTGTGAGTGGGAAAGATGATATAAGTGAGAGAACAAATTATCGAATGAAGCATCCCTGACCCAAACATCCCCATGAACAAATATTCTTCGCCTTTTCCAAAACAAAACTTATCATGGATTGGACTAAATTAGTTCGTCTTCCCGATTTCACAAACAGAGATGCAAAATTGGAGTTTGTTGTGCTTAGGTAACATTTAGATGGTAGCATTCAATCATTTGACAATTTCTTTCGTTCCCTTCTGCTGGCCCTATAAAAAACATTAGCATTCTATTTATCATGGGTGCATTTGCTGCAGTGAACTTCAATTTTGTTCTGAAATATTTTCCTTGTTGGTAATGCAGGATAAAACCTTTCAGCATCCATACATATCAGCGATTGGATCACATACGTAAGTTACCCATTTTGTGCTTCGAACCTCAAATTTGTATTTTACATTCTTTATGTTGATTTTAATTTTTTGTTGGTTTACTGAGTAAAACATTGGCATCACATGAGCAAACTTATTACATTTTGCCAGATTTGAGTTTTGTGGAGTGAATTGTTTTTCTTTTGAAGTGTCATTAGTATTTCATTTTGCATGCATGATTGTGTAGAATGTTGCGATTTTCTGTGGCACTGATTGCAGGTAAATATTCCAATAACTATACATACTGGAAATTTTAAGGTATAAATAACCATTTTTGCATATTACACTACACAACTATTCCACTTGTTCGGTGGTATAGTATTGTACCATCTGTATGTGATGTAATGCTCCCTTAAGTTGCTGCAAAATTGAAGAGTATAGCCCTATCCACAAAGGAGACAGACTGCTCCACTGGGTGGGGACGTAAATGTAATTGTTTGTGTGGCAACTTATTGAAATGGTGCATCCTGCTTTAAAATGGTAGTGTTCCCTCCCATTAAGTTGTGGATGGGCAGTTTACAGAAGATAAGTCTCTAGATGTGGGAGATAACTTGTTACCTTTACACTTTCTAGATATTTTCTTGAATCATTGAGAAATTATGGACAAGGGAGACTTAGTCAAAACCCCTCCACCGGATCCTTATTTGGTGAAAAGGACAGTTCAATTTATTTTGCTTCATAAACCCCCTAAGGAGAAAATACATAATTGAGCAAGGACAAAGTAAAATATCTTTTCTTTTTTTTTTTCTTGAACAATATTGGCAGGGTAACATATTACTATCAAACAGAGTAACATATTACTATGAGACAGAGTAACATTTTACTGTTACTATTTACATCAATTTTGACGGTAATATATATATATATATATATATATATATATATATATATATATATATTTAAGAATTTCATAGCAACATAAATCTTATTTGATAGATTTTGACAAGAGAATTTTAAAAATACTAATTTTATTAAAAATTGATATCTACATCAAAAGTTATATTATTTTAAAGTTTAATATTTTGATAATAATAATACATGTTGGATTTTTCAAGAAAAACTTTTTGTATTTGTCCTTAATGTATTAAAATTTTATTATTTGGGGGCTTTGACCAAATCCCCCATTTATAAACTAGCAAAGACTAGTTGTTGAGGTGACCCTTCCTTACGTGCAGCGTGTGTAAAAAAACCACCCCAATTGAAACCAACCCATGCAGTTTGAGAAGGTGAACAAGTTGGGTTGGGTGGGTTAGAAGATAAAAATTGGTGGGTTGGGTGGCTTGTGAGTTAAAATTTGTCAACCTACCTACAAATCAACCCAACCCGCCTATGTTCTCTTCCATTTTGTATTTCTAACCCACTCAAACCGTTGGTCTGAAACAGCCAAACTATTCAACCAACCCTCTTTTGTGGATGGGTGAGTTGGCGGCGGGTTGAAAAGTTCTCAATCTGCTAAATCTGATTTGTGTGATTGAAACCATGACTTTGCACAGCACTTCACATGCCCTAGTGCTCACGTAAGCTTGAACTTGTTGGGGCATGGACTTGGTACTCTATAGTTTGCTAGTTTGTTTCCTCCACCCTGATTAATTATTTGATTCTTCCGTTGGTTTTCAGGAACTATTGGAGGGATTATGATACTGCCCTTTTCATACTGAAACACCTGTATCGAGACATAGCTGAAGAAACTGAGTTGCTCGAAGAAACCAAAGATGGCAGCTCAAAATATGAAAGCGATTCAGATGGCTCATCAGAACAAAGAGAGGCTGTAGAGGAAGAACTTCCTTTAACATTTGCTGATAAGGTTTTGATAAAAAACTTCTCAAGGAAAGCAAAGAACATTATGAAAAGACGCTAAAAATTTCCTCTCCGTTTGTTCTGCAAAATGTTAGTGCATTGAGACATAACAGGGATTAGTCAGTCTTTGTTTCTAGCTAACAGATACCTATTTCTTGTTTCTTCATGCTGTACGTAGGAAGAAATTTGTAACATTGTTTGAAGAATTACATGAACGGATTCCATGTTTCTGCATAGTTTGTATATTAAAACAGTGAATCACTGAATTACATGAATAGTAAAAAAAATAAATAAATAAATAAAAAGAAGGTTATTTCGAGACCTGTTCTTGAATCACTGAACTTTAATTGTTCTTTCTTTTCTGAACTATTGAGTGAATTCTTCATTTTACTCAACTCTAGGAAAGAAGGGTATGGTCATTGTATTTGCTTGGTTCATAACTTTATATTGTCAAGTTTTTACAGTCGTTACAAACTGACTTGCATTCAACACATGAATTGAAAAGCAAATAATTGAACAAAACACTTGATATTTTCCTTTTTCAAAGGTGAGTTAAAAACTGTGGTATTAAATTGCTTAAATTTAATATAGATTAATCATATTAAAAATAAAATATAGGGGGGAAGCAATCTTCAAGGCCAACAATGAAACAGTTGATCTGATATCATGATGACTAATATGAAAAATAAAGGAGAAGAAAAAAGAAGAATACAGAAAACTAGGGCTCTCTCCTTAAGCCCTTTGTATATTTAAGGAGAACATCAAGAAAGTGGAGAGTGAAAAAATAATTACAAAATGACGAAGGTACAAGTATTTTATACATTCAAATTCAATTATGCAAAGATATCTTGTACTTTCATTAGTTGGGGAAAAAAGTTTTCACTATCCACTTTTTTGAACTTCTCCCTTGTATTTATACTAAACCATTTAGTTTACAAAAACACCGTTCTAAGTACAGCTAATATTCACACAACAGTAATTATAGTAGTCCGCAACAACAAAAGAAATTGGCACAAACTTTAATATTTGCATAAACAGTCATTAAGAAAGTATCAGCTTGACCTCTGACAGATTATCCTTGGGAATCTCCACGGTATCATCAATAGTTGAGAGAGAGAGAGAGACAGAGGTATATTTACTGACACCTAACATGCTTACTAACACAATTTTCTCCACCAGCCTTCAGGGATGCTGGCTGCTCCTAGAAGATATGTTGCATCAACAACTGTCTGTGTCATGAGGTCTGGAACCGAACTATTCTTGTTAGCATCTTTCAAAAATCTTGTAAAGTTTCTCCAGTGAAGCAACCTGTGGGAGAAGGATCAACACATTATTCCATAATCACAAGCAAAAAATGCAATGCATAACTTTACAATAAATATATATAAAAAAAAGAATGTCAAACTCCTATAAGTCGAGCAAATTGCCGAACAATACAAGGAGTGAAAACCTGCACCAATGCAAGCTACAGCCATATACACTTTAATAACTATTAGAAGCTTCAAAAATCTAGAGTACCAATCAGTCGAAAAAGACCAAGGTAGATAGTACCTGACAAACTCTTTATTTAGCATGAGTGACACAATACATTGGATGGTAAAGTATCCATTTAATTTTCATTGGATTACAAAATTTAAAAATACTCAAGATACAAGGCAATTGCACACCAGAGTAACATTTGGTATCGTTCCAGAGGGAATCCACAAAAATACCTGGACAAATGTTCCATTTGTGGCCATTGAAGTTGGTGGCTTGAAGAAAAGTCTCACGGAGGGAAACAAGACATGCTGGATTGACCATTCACGCTGGGCCCAGGCAGTCTCTGCCTCGGAAATTAGTTCATGCTCATTTTCGTCCTCCATTATGCGATCCTCTGAGAGAAATCAGGATTCTTTCATTAGATCTGATCATCAGTTTAACAAAAGACAAGGAAAGAGGCCTCAAAACTAAGAAATCATCAAGGAAAAGGCAAATGATCGTGCTTTAAATGCAAACAATCCACAGGACCAAGACATCTTTCATTAGATCTATTCAATGCATCAGTACACAGCATCCACTGGACTAAGCATGCATGTTTGAGTGGTGTGTTCAGAATCCAGATAAGAAAACTGGGAAATCTTAATGGCTCATCTCATGCTTTGAATGCAAACAATCTTTGTGCAGCAAACGACAAAGCAAAAACATGGGTATACCACACAAAAAATCTCTTGGGCACATCACACACACAAAACACCAAAATAAAATAACAAAGTGATTTTAGAAGAAAAAATTTACTACTATAGACTATAGGGTACATCATCGAGGAAAACCTTGATGTTCACAAAAATAATCTATCAGCAATTAAAAAAGAAGATCCTGGTTATATAGTCAGCAAGTTTTCTCCATGGTCCAAAGAACACAAGGTAGGTGGTCAAACCATTCAAGTTAGTAAGCAAATATAACCAATATAAAATGGATAGGATCTGCAGAAGGAAACACCCATACCAGTATTCTTCATGGAATTTTCTTCTGCTTGGGGACTTCTGAATGGTTTCCTCCTCTTGTAAATTTGCAAACCATCACCTGATGGATTGGGCAACAAAGGTGGATGCATGGCATAAAAGTTACCAAGAGCAGCAGCAATTGATTGGAAGCAGCTTTTCTCGTCCTCCCAGTCAACCTATAAATATGAGAAAAATTCGCAATACGGATCAAATAATTCATAAGACAGTAAGAATGAAGAATAAGAGCTTGAATTGACAGATGTTACATGCATTGTTGATCATCATGATTTTACTACCACAATTGAAATTATGAAAAAGACATTTACAGCTGTCTTAGTTAAGTAAACAAGCAGGAAAGATGGTTCAATTAAAAGCACCAAAAGGAGCAGGTGTGAATCTTCTGTGTTTGAAGTTCGTTCACAAACTACAAGATGCAATACCCAAAGTACACAAATAATTAAAAAATAAATATGACTTTTTATAGATATAGAATAAAGATAAGCGAATTACATCAGAAGACAGAAAATGAAACCAAGACCCAACTCGTACCTTTTAGAGGGGGATGGAGAGGAGGCTATAAAACATGTGTCATGATTAAAATGGGTGAAATTCATTTCAATTTTGCGCATGTCTTAGTGGTACAATCTCTAGCACAGAAGAGAACATAATCTCTCTTGAAAAAAAAAAATGAAAAAAAAAGGAGCCAAAAATCTATGTATGGGTTTCTCTACTGTTGGAATGGAATTGTCAAAAAATATGAGTAATGCAAAATCAATAATTGAATACAACCTTTGGTACTACCATATTGCCATAAACATAGACAAAGATAAAAAGAAAGAAAATGATGTTAGAAAAAATAGATATCAGAACTTACATCATTTCCCAAACAAAGCACAAATTCTGGGACCCGGTCCATATCAGGTGTGTACTGGTCAAGTATGACAGGAAGCCTAGACAAGTTACCTTGTGAATCAACATAGATGCAAAAATATTCCTCTAGCATCTCAGATTTATTCTTGAGCAGCTCTGTGTTCATCTGAAGAAGAACAAAAATTTAACTTTAGTCATATAGTACAAATGAAGACCAGCCATTGTGAAAGAACCCATTTTACACCACTTCATAAAATTTTATATAAGGTCTGCCTTTTATGAATAACAAGATTTTTTCTAGTTTCTGCCAGATGGAAGAAAAAAGAATCACCAGTGCCAAATCTCAAGTATCAAAAGAAAGAAAAGAACATATAATCAATACATGTATGTAGAAGTGTTGTCGACTGAGTGTTTCCTCAACTATGGGACAAACTTTTTTTTGTGATAAATCAAAAGTGAATCGCACGATTCATAATTCGATTCATGTTTTATGATTCATGCAACTTCTGAAATTATCGGGATCAATAGATTCTGACCCCATTTTGACTCTTTTTGGTGAAAATATCAAGATACAACTTCTAAAGTGTTTAGTATGAAAAGTAACCAATATATATACATGCTTTGTTGTTATTTTGGGATCAAATAGTTTAACAGGATCCAATCAGATTGCCCTAGAAGTGAAACTTGATCAATACGAATCATGTGACAAATGTATAGTATACATAAAGTTGATCAGCATTTGCCAACAAAACCAAAATAATACTAACACTGGAGAGAGAGAGAGAGAGCACTTAAACATTATAGAAATACTAAACAATCATACACGAATTAAACAAAAAAGGATCCATGAACTCAACAGCAGAGGCAAAACAGGATGACAGGAGCAAAATTAAGTGCAAACTGAAGCAATTAATCTGCTTGGGTTAAGATCAGTTACTTCTGCAATCTTTTCTTTCAGTTCATCCTTTTCATTGCATTCTGGGTCTACATCCTCCTCTTTCAGTGCCAGCATAATCAACTCAGGCAGTGGGGCTGGGTCACTTAGTTGTATTGCATTAAAATGAGCAAACCGACGAAGGACTTGCTGATACATGAGCTCTTTGCTGATACATGGAGGCATAAAAGCAAATGATAAAAAAGAATCAATAACTGAAGACATAGAAGTGGAGCATTGAGTAATCAGTGCCCCCAAGACCAATTTGAACTAGACAAGAAGCAAGACAAGCTCAAATAGTTTACTCTTCAGAACCTGCAAGTGGGTCAGTCCTACAAAAAATTATATGACAACAAAATTCATCATGGTATCATTGTTTTCCAGAAAGATCGATAAGTAGAAATTTAAGTCCATCATTTTAAGAAGCATCGAAGAGCATTATTACCTCAAAGTCACTATATTGGCAAGAAATAAGTGAGTATTATGCTGAAGCAGAGCAAACACATCGTCTGCCATCCCAATATAGGTGCAGTGTCTTACAATGTCCAGCAGAGCTACAGAGATACATTATTGGAAAGAATTATCCAAATTTATTCAACTTTAAGAAAACTTTCCAGTGTCAACGATGGTGAATTTGGTAAAAACATACCAGAATGGCATTTGTTATCAATGTCATCAATAAGCTCCTGAATACTAGTTAGATCGGCAGCTTCCTTTGGGTTCCTCCTTTGTCGGATAGAAGACCTGCAGTTGGAGTTCTTTCATAAATCATAAATCATAAAATAACTAAATATGCATCTACAACTTATTCATGGATCATGACCAGTGTAGATACCTCCTAACCTACCAAACGTCACAGGCAAGTAATCAATGGCATGTACCTTACACATCATTAATTATACACACTTACACGTGTCAGCCTTCAAGGGACGTGTATTGTTCATGTATGTGGTCATTGTTAGAATTTACCATCACCTACCACCAATTTACCATCACCTACCACCACCTACTCCTCACCTACTCCTCACCTACTACACTCACCCTCTCCTATATAATGAGCCACTCACCATTTGTAATATATAACAACACATCTATATATCAATCAATAATACATAAATTTTTACATGGTATCAGAGCAGGTTTAGAACCTAATATTTTCAGGTTTAGAACCTAATATTTTCGCTTCCCCGGCGGGCGGCAACCTCACCTTAGCCGCCCGCCGGACCTCAATCTATTCCGCTTATTTTCTACACATACCTTCCCATCATTGTCCAAATCTTCTCTCTCTCTACAGCTGGGAAAAGTGCCAAAGCTTCTTCATCGTCATCTTCAAAGCCCATTGAAAATGAAGAATCAGATTCTCATCTTCATGTCCATGTCTAGAGTAATCATCGGATTTGCACCTCTTTGATGATGCACATTTTTTGTCTTCTTGCAAGGTTACCTTAAGGAAATCGGATTCTTGCACTGCATCTGCATCTGTGGCTGTGGGTATTGGAGGTGCTGCTGCTGCTTCGTGGGTCTGCCATCTGGAAAGGACTGCTTCTTCAAAGCTTCTTCTCATCTCACTGAACCTGAAAATTCACCGGAGATCGCCTCAAGTTTCAGAGCTGTTGAGTATTTTCCGGCGAAATTTGCCGGCGAAATGTGCAAATTCGGATCACTCGTCTTCCTCTTACTTCTTTGCTCTGCGGCTCTAGCTTCTGCTCAGGGATCTAAGAACAGAACCACCATGAGTGGTGTCACTTGTTGCCTTCGGTTTCCTGGTCAGCTCAACTCTGATCTCCGACAACTTGCAGTCAACCTCATCCCATTCCCAAGGCTCCACTTCTTCATGGTTGGCTTTGCACCCACTTTCATCACTTTCCCCTTGTTCCCCCTGTTCTGGATCTGGATCTGGATCTGGCCAGATCAAACTCAAGGAGGGCAATCTCTCTCTCTCTCTCCATGGACCCAACATCATCATCATGCACCCACTCAATCTCCCTCTCTCTGGGTCTCGGTTGGAGGAGGAAAACATGGGGGACACCGATTGGTGCTCTTGATACACACTTGTTCCCCACTTTCTTTATTTTATATATATATATATATATATCTCTTTTTATTATATTATATTATATTTAAAAAAAAAAAAAAAAAAAAAAACAACAACAACAACAAACAATATATTTTTATTATTTCTTTCTTTATTTTTTCACATTATTTTTAATCTTTTTTCCAATTCCATTCATACCATATAGCTTTGCACACCAAACCATATTTTATTCATCTCAGGGATCAACCCCGATCACAATTTTACACACAAAAAAAAAAAAAAAAAAAAAAAAACAACAACAACAACAACAACAAACAAACACCCAAAGATTTGTTTTCTTTTCTGCAGGCGGCCACCCACCAACCTCACTTCTTCGCCTATTCCGCGGGTCTCTTCTTTTTGCCTCCGTCCTGGGCGGTCCTTGACGGTGTTGCCTCCGTGCTTCCTAATCCACCGAGCACGTTCATTCCCCCCTGCTCCTCCACTGCAGCATATGGCGGCCCTCCGAATCGGAACATCACAGTGGCCTTCCGCTTCAGCTCCTTATTTTCTGCTTTCAGCACGCTTATCTCTGCTCGCGCATCCTTATACATGCGTTGGAGCAGAGCCAGTTGGGCGTTTAAATGCTGCACCTCATTTGTCCTACTCTGCAGCCGGTTCGACAAGTTTGTGACCGCCGTCATGCTTTCCACACATGTCTTTAAAGTATACTGGTTGGCCTCCACATCCGACTGCACTGCCATTCTTTGCTCCACAGACCGCATCGGAAAGTTCAACGGAGCAAACTCCGGGGCGCTTGGTTGAGTTTCCAGTGCCACCGCACCAGTTCTCTCTCTCGTTGACTCGTTGAGGTCGGGAAAGAGGGTGAGCAGCCCGCGGGAAGACGAAGCCATTTTTCTGGGCTACAAAGTGTTCCACAGTTTCTCTCTCCGAAGAGGCAGAGTTTTTCAGAGAAGGGTTAGTTTCAGAGGTTTCAGAATGGTATGCCTCGGCCTCAGCCTCCGTTAAATAGCCGAGGCAGCCACGCGCATCGCGCGCCTCTTGCCACTAGCCGACAAAACGGGCACACACGCCAAGGCGCCCACGTGCCTCGCCATCATATCCGGCACGCCTTTTGATGAATTGGGCACGCCTTTTTATGGCACGCCTTTTTATGGATTGGGCACGCCTTTTTATGGCACGCCTTTTGAAAGATTGGGCGCACTTTTTGAGGGTGCGACTTTTTAAGGGGTCCGACAAGACTCTGTAAACTGTCCCGACATTGATTCCGGTTAGTTTCTACAAGGGTCCAGCAAGACCCCGTAAACTGTCTTCTACAACGGTCCGACATGACCCCATAAACTGTCTTCTACATCGGTCTGACACCACCATACAATGTCCTCTACCACGTTATGACACCACCATACAGTGTCCTCTACAACGTTATGACACCCCCATACAGTGTCCTCTACAACGTTATGACACCACCATTCAGTGTCTTCACCAATGGTCTGACACGACCATACAGTGTCTCCTATCCTTTTTTATTTTTATGTATTTTCTTGTTTTGTTCCTCTCTTCAAACTCAAGTTGGTTAGTTTCTATCCTCCTTGAGTTTGCGGGGGGCTGTTAGAATTTACCATCACCTACCACCAATTTACCATCACCTACCACCACCTACTCCTCACCTACTCCTCACCTACTACACTCACCCTCTCCTATATAATGAGTCACTCACCATTTGTAATATATAACAACACATCTATATATCAATCAATAATACATAAATTTTTACAGTCATAACAAACAAGCTTAAAGGACCAACAGCACTTCTTGTAGTTAAAAATAAACATTAAAAAGTGAAAAATAATAAGAGAGAAAGAGAGAAAAGAGGCACAACGTTATGCTGACATCAGCATAATTCAGCATTTGTATGAATGCCGTGATCGGGCAAACACACAATCTAATTTGTCTTGCCCTCCTGGTAATTATGGTGATTTTTGTAGATTTTTTTTTTGAAGTTGTTTGATTTAAGTTTTCATTTTTCGTATTATTTTTGGAATATAAGGGGTCATTTTTTAAATATGTGATTTGTAGCATTGCCCAGCAAAATATTTGTTGGAATCAAGTCTATGGGTACCAACCAGGCTATAGGAGGACATCTTTGAGGTTCATTTTTATTTGTTGCATTTGCAATGACTATTGGGCCTAAAGATAGTTCGGCTGAACTGTAGCAGTCCACTTCTGGTTTGAACAATCAGCTGTTTGGTGTCATAGACTTGAGTTTGTTCTGTTTCACTGGTTTGCATCCTTATTGGTTTCTCATGGTTGAGGCAAAACCTCCATTACTTAAGGATGATGATTTGCCCAAATCGATTACTATGAAGAAACTGAATGATGATGATTCTGAGAATAATTTATAATTAATTCTTGTGTGCATGTTAGAGAACGTGACACTCATCCTTGCCTGCATATTTTGCATATTTATTATGTGGCAAGATTTAGAAGTACTTCAGTTTCAGTTATCAAAGTAAATGGTTGCACTTGGACTATTTATCCCAAAAAAAGAAAAAAAAAAGGGATGCACTTGGACTAAATACAAGTCCTACCTCACAGATGTCAAACTGGAATTATTTTCATGATGGCTAGGAGGTTTAACTTGCAAGTAGGCATGCAACCTCCCTGCAGGATCCAGTGAATCTGTTCGTACCATTTTGTGGACTGGAACTTTTTGCAATTTCGTCCCTGTAGTAAGGCAACAAAATTGGACAATTCAATGGAGCAAATCCAAAATGACAATACATTTAATAGATCTGCCAATAGATGAGACCAGCCAAATGCGAAAGAAAATGTTCTTCATACCAGAAGCTGAGGGATTAATTGGGGAATCTTTGCTCCTAAGCATAGGACTAGACGGAGAGGGATCTACCACCTGTCTCAATTGACATAAAGTGAAAAATTCAGGGATAAAATTGATGCAATTAGAACTACAAGGACCAAATTAACACAAGAGACAAACAAAAACAACAGGGACTAAGATTGTAATTTGCCCAAACTTCCAACTAAATCATAAATACAAATGACATGACCACTAATAATATTTGTTTACCATCACTAAACTATAAGCTACCAAGTTTGCAGAAAAATATACCTGTTCTTGAAATGTCCTTGCCTCATTGGAGTTTCTCAATTTTGACTCCACTGCAGATTGTATCTTCTCAATAACAACTTCCTGATTCAAAAGGCTTACCTGCATTTATATAATGCGCTAATGAGGTTGAAAAGTTTAAACCAACATTTTAGGACAGATAAAACTGAACAAGAAAAAAGAGCAGCTCAGAGTGTTTCCAACAACGAAGTTGTAAGTGTGAAAAATGGTCATCTTAGCTACAGGAAAAAAAACACCTCATAGTCAATCCTGTCCTCTTGAGAAAACCACATTGGATTGCACTTTATAACACTCCACATAACCATGAGTGGATTTGAATTTCATATACCCACTTACCAGCAAGGGAATTTTTATTGGCAGACAAGGAAACCAACTCCCATGTTCTAGTCTTCTCAATAGAAGCTAACTCATTTATAAAGCTTACTTCCCCAGAAACAGGAATCCATCATACTTTTTTCCTCTTTTTTGTCTTTTATTGTGGTTTGCTTCTGTTTCAATTGGGGGTTTCTTCTCTTCAGTCCGAGTAAGGGTTCCATCTTGATGCTCCATTGTTTATCTTTATTTTGCCTCTTCTTGGTATTGTTGGGCTTTGTTCTACAGAGACTCATATTCCTTATCTTGTGAGCCATGGCGATGGTGAACAATGACGACAGTGAGTAGAGGAGAGGAGACGATCCGCAAAGGAAATGTCAAAGAAGAGGTTAGTTCAATAGGGATGGTCTGTTATTTTGGTGGGTTGATATCAGGTCAGATCATTTGGTGGGTTGGACATTGGGGGCCTGGTTGAACAGAGGGCCCAATTCACCAAAAGAGGGGAGGGACCTATATTTCAAGCTTACAACAATTATAATAAAATGTTGGTGGCCTGGGCCAATAGATTCATGGGATGGATTTGGGTGGATTAGAGGTGAAGAGATCTCAAGAGGCCTACACGACTTGGCGAAGGTTTATATTTAAGTGTGGGCCTCCGATTGATGAAGTTGTTAAGCTAAGGTCAACAGGACAGTTAATTGAAGGAAATGCGCAAGACAACATTCACATTGAGGAGGGTGCCCTCCATGGATGTAGGGGAAGCTTACAAAGACTATCCAATCTATCGAAGAATTGACAAATGATGGTGAGAGGAAGTTGAATCCAACAAAAAGGGAGCAATTATGAAAGAAATGAAGTGCTTCATGGGGGCAAAATTCTGACGGTATCTAGTTGTTCAAGGTGTTTTGGCGAAGAAGAGATCATTTGAAGGTAAAGTGCACCTCTCTAGGGTGATGGAAAATTTTGGTCTACTGCATTGCTTAGGGTTAGAAGAGGGGGATTTACAATTGGTAGAGAGCATAATGATGGAAGTACTTATCAAAACCAAGTGATGGAGGTTGTGGTGGTGGAAGAGTAGCAAAGTCGGTGTTGATGGTGGACAAGGGAGGTAGAAAGTATTGCTACTAGTAACTCTTTGGGTGAAGGAAACTATGAAACCTAGTAGTGCCTTCATGGTGTTCATGGAGGAGTTTAAGAAAAAGTACAAACAAAACACCCGAGCAAAAATTCAAAGAAATGGAATTCGATGACTAATGATGACAAAGCTCCATGGTAATTGGTAACGAAAAGGAATGGCAAGGATGGGGAAATGAAAGATGATGTCAAAAGTCAGGGAAGGACCCTTCAAGATTTTGGCATTTTATTGATGCATTATGGAATAGAGAGCAAATGGTTTTTTTTTTTATTTTTTTATTTTACAAAGATGGTCTACCTTTTAAAAAAATATTTATTTAATTTTCTTTTTGTTCAGTTGTGTATAGCTTGTGCCTCCTTGACACTTTCTCCAAGCAATTTCCTTTGTTGTTGATGGTTAGATCGTCAACTATCACAAAAGCATAAACTATTAGGAAATCGGCCCAACATTTAAAATTGGTTAGATAGCCATCTTAATGGATTTCAACCACATCATTCTGCACAAAAATTATGCACACCTTTCTATTTGTGTAGCATTAGTCTTATCTACAATGATAATTATTTTTAGCAATAATAATCATCAATTTTTGAGAAGAAACATTCATACCTCTCGCTTTGTTGGGTGTACATTCACATCAACATGTTCAGGTGGCAATAAAACTGACATATATATGAAAGGTTTTGATGCTTTCGGCAAGGTTGCAGCATAAACAATTTCAATAGCTCTCTTTAAGGCACTGCACTCAACTAATCTATCTGGATAATAAAATAGAGGAAAAGAAAAAAAAAATGAATGAATACAATACCAATTGCTATTTGTTTGCTTTCCCTCATAGTAATCTATGTTAAGGGGTAGCCAGAAAAGATTAGTGAGCATATCAGTAATGAATAACCAAATAAGATCATAGATGTAACTAAGAATGATAAACCTCCATTTTTTATTTTTGTGGGTAATGATAAATCTCAATGGATTACAATAATTAGACAGTTACTTATTAATTCCAATATACAATAGAATATTCATACGTACCATTTATAAAAAGCACCATCGTGATCTTCTTAGCAACGTAATTAGAATTGGAGATAAAACCATCCATCTCAAAAACTGAACTAGATGGGTCATCGTCTGAAACTTCTATTTTCATCAGATTGCGCGCAACTGACACTCCGTAAACAGATCTGATTGCATCAAGCCTTGAAGCTGTCGCAACTGAATGAACATCTGCCCTAGCAGCTCCATGCTAAGTACAGTGGAAGTTTAATGTGGGAAATTGTTAATCATCACATATGAAGAATTGAGAGAGGGAAAATATTGTTCACAGAATGGAAAAATTAAGAATCAAGGGTCAACAGACCAACCTTTCTACAAGAGAAGCTCACATTTATGTGATGAATGGCAAACCGGCTTAATAAGTCTACTATTTTTGGGTAATCATCAGCAGAGTTCTGAAGTGTTTTTCTCCGAGCAGTCATGTTATAAAACAAATTCTCAATCTGAAGAAATACATGAACAAAAAGAAGAAAAAATAGAAAATAAAAATATCAAAAGATTGGATTACTTAGATATGCACAACAACATTTTTATGAAATGCCCAAGTTATAACTCATCAATTATAAACTGCTTTTTTGTGTCCTGAAACCCATTGTGCCTCGTACAATTTAAATTACAGAACAAATCTTTAATTTGTCTTACAATGAAAATAACTCCCATATTCAATCTAGTGAAATTTTATTCCAAATAATTCTAGAATTTATGGCATTTGATTTTGTTCCCTCAATATGCTTTTGTTTCCACGTGCTCAGGGAAATTTAAAGCCAAGCCCTTTTGAAAGGTTTAATTTTTCCCATACTGTCAGGGAAATTTAAAGCCAAGCCCTTTTAAATAACTCCCATACTGTCATGGGTTACTATTCATTGCCCCAGAACAGCCTTAACTTTTCCACAAAAATTCTTTTCTCCTAAGCCCAAAAACAAATCCTAACAGCCTGACAAACTTGCACTACATCTACTAGAGTTGCATCAGTTTTGGTATTAGAGCTTAAGGTTTTCCCACTATATTCTTACAAAGTGGGAGATCCTATTTGCCACAATAGATCAAACAACGTAAGATAGAAGTTCAAATTTTGAAAGAAGGGATGATCCTTTAGTGTTCTCCGATTGGCTTGTTTCAATTGAGTAGTTCTTTTTATATCATGATAGGATAAATGATCGAAGGTGAGATTTGTTAAGATGAAACTTGTAGGTTTGGCACAAATGTAGTGGTATGTGTTGAAGAAAATACAAGAGGATTGGAAATGCAACCAATAAGCACATGGAAAGAGATGAAAGTTAAGCTTCAAAAGAAGTATATTCCTATCAAGTAAATTCATGCAAACAATTTGTTTCTTCAAGACATGCCAATATGTTGTTTGAAGAATATATGAAAAGACTTGGGGCACTTGACACTTGAAGTCCAGCACCAAAAATTCGTTGAATTTAAAGA
Organism: Camellia sinensis; assembly: GCF_055761805.1. Lineage (NCBI taxonomy): Eukaryota > Viridiplantae > Streptophyta > Magnoliopsida > Ericales > Theaceae > Camellia > Camellia sinensis. The sequence goes on from NC_138972.1 coordinate 157,543,057, forward strand.
TGGTTTTAAGCCTACTACAAGATCATAATTCATGTAGCATCCAAAGAATTGTGTTAAGCATGCGCTACAAGTAGCACAAATAATGAAAATTGTTGTTAAAGATCATAACCTCACACGATTGGAGTTATAAGCGAAGGAAAACAAACAAAATATGTCCAAGGTGAACGATGACAAGATTATGAAGGTTGAGAAAGCCTCCACTTGAAGTTACATGTATTGTCCCTGAAGTAGCAAAAGTTGAAAGCAAAGAATTGGATGATATTTATCGTTAAAGTAACTACAATTTTGGAAAATTCCTCTGTCAGCCCTGCTTAAAATTTGCACCTTGAGGTGGCTAACTTGTTGCCTATGTCCTCTGATGAACCATTAAAGGCAATCAGCATTGTTGAACATCAAAGTTTGAAGCCCTTTGATTAACCATTTAGCCCTGAAACAATCTGTAAAATCTTGTGTTTTCATTCTTCAAACCCTACCCTTTTGTTACCCCAAATAAATCTTTGAAAAACCTCTTATGTTTTGCTAACCATTTAGCCATAAAACACAATTAAAATCAGCCCCAAAAGCCCAAGTTTTCTTGCTAGCATATATTAATTTTAGGCTTATTGCCAGTAGGAGAGTGCAACCCCCTACTTGTCCTACATCACCATGATACTCAAATCATAAAGGTGTACCTAAGAAGAAGCACAAGCCAAGGTCAAAGGTCCAAATCCTACCATTATCTGTGTCCCCTTTACAGCAGCGCAAGCTTTGGGCTCATGCTCCATTACACCATCTCTGTATGACACCCTGAACAAGAAGCCCAAAAATAATAATAATAATAATCAATAATCAAAAATAGGGATAAAACCTCAAATTAAAAAGATTTTTCATTTCCTAAGCCTGTTTGGATTGGGTGATTTGGGAAGAAAAGGGTTGGTTCATATCACTTTTTTTTTTTTTTTAAGATTGAATTTTCAAATCACTTGTTTGAATAAGCAAAGTGAGGAGAAGTGGGGTGAAATGGAGAGAAACCTATTTCTCTCATCACCCTCATTCTGAATCTCTCCAAACCAAAATAGAGAGTTTGGGAGAGAAAAAAACCAACTAATCACTATTTTTTTTATAACACTAAAATTTCCCTTTAGATATAGAAGAAATAAAAAAACTCGCACGTATAAAAAATTGTTTTAATAATATAATATGAAAAAATTTCTTCTTCTTTTTTTTAATTTTATTTTATATAGTTTAACCAATAAAATATGAGGAAGAGAAACACAATTCTTTTAATTCTTTTATTCTCTCCTAACTTTTATTTTATATATATATATATATATATAATTTTTTTTTTTTTTCTCTCTCCTAGGTTCCCAAACAGAGTGAGGGGAAAAGCAAGAATAGAAGACATTTGGGGGTGATAGATATGGTGATGGTGAGACATACATACCTGTAACCATGCAATAGGCCTTTGGTAATGGTGGTGACGGTAACGTGACCAACATAGGTCATGCTAGCCAGGGCCTCACCTCTGAAACCCATCGACTTAATCGATTGCAAATCTTCAAACTTACACAACTTGGATGTCGTGTGCCTCTCGCATAGTATTGGCAAGTCCTCATACTACAAAATATATACATATCACAGACAACAACAACAACAACAACAACAATGGCAATATCAAAAAATTCAACAGAAATAAATACACAATAGAGTAGAGAAATTGAATTTGAATAGAGACGTAAATAAGGGAGGGAGGTAGGTATACTCGGATGCCGTGGCCGTCGTCGGAGACTTGAATGAGTTTAAGACCGCCGTCCTTGACGACGACGTTGATGGAGGTGGAGTCGGCGTCGAGGCTGTTCTCGATGAGTTCTTTGACGGCGGAGACAGGCCGCTGGATCACTTCACCGGCGGCGATTCGGTTCACCACCGACTCATCGAGGCGGTGTATCATGGGAGGCTCTTTTACTACTACTGGTAATGGAGATGGTTCTTCTAGTTGGACTTCTTGTATTTCTTCGATTTCCATGGTTTGATTGAGAATCGAATGATGAATGAGATGAGAGAGAGAGCGCGAGCTTCTCCACTTGGCTTGCTATCAAGTGAAGTGGAATTTCTGTTAGACACTCCCTTACTTTACTTTTGGCTTTTTTTGTTTTTTTTTTCAAAGCCAAATAAGATAAAACAAACTCATTTTGTTTTTTTTACACGTTTAAAAATTAAAATAAAGTCAAAAATGGAAAAGTTAAAAAAATATATTTTGTTTTAATTAAAAGACTTACCAAAAATTCCAAAGAATAAATTATACTAACTTATATTGAGTTATTTTAAAATTTTTAAATTATATAATATTTAATCTCATTTTTATTAACAATTTATTACTTATATTCGTAATAAAATTACTATTATTTTCTCTTTTACATTGAATGTATTTTTTACTATTATTTCGATGGCCTTAATATTACTAAAAATGAATTCAATTTAATTATACTAAACTTATAATGCTTATTGTATTATTTATTAGAAAACTTTAAAGGTCCCCAGTTATATAAAATTTACAAAACTATTGAACAGCATGACTTATAAAATTTTATCTCAATTTGAAAACTAGCTATTTTAGGGTTGTTTGGCAGCTTAGTTAAAAGTCAACTTTTAACTTTTAACTTATTTTGGATCATATCACTTCTCACATTTTTTACTTATAAAGTGACAAAATAGCCACACAAAAAAAAAAACTAAAAAGTTAACTTTTAATCAATTTTCCAAAACACCCCTTAATTACAATTGACTTTTTTTTATAAAAACTTTTGGTTAGATTGTCAAATTTTCCTAAACTCTTTAAAAAGAGTAATATTAGAGATATCAAAAATTTATTAAAAATTTTATTAAATGTCTTATATGGGTGTGGGACTATATAATGTGAGTCCTATGTGAATCTTACACTTATATAAGACATTTGGTAAAATTTTTAATAAATTTTTTGAGATTTCTACCATTTTTCTTTGAAAATAAGCACACAAAAAGAAAGGGAAGACATGGTATAGGTGAAGTGGAAAGAACAAAACCTGTGTGTTAGTGTTGCAAAAATAAATAAATAAATAAATAAGTGTATGACTAAAACCTGTGTGTTAGTGTTGGTGCTGGAAGTTGGATTCCTCTGTCAGTAGGGGTGCAAACAAGACATAAGGGATGACATGGTAGAGGTGAAGTGGAAAGAACATCAAGTATTGGTCAAGATGGCACGAACAAATGCTGGGATAAGAGATAAAAGAAGAAGTAGATCAAAGAGGAATTTGAAATTCAAATACAACTCCTGGAATGAAGGGATAAGCATGCAGAGAATCCGAGAATCTAGGAAGATCAAGATCAAGAGCCTGATCAAGAAACAAATATAAAAGAAGGCTAAAGGCAGAAGAAAAAAGATATCAACAACCACCAATCACACTCGCAAACGAGTTTATCTAGAAATAATTTAACTCAACAATTTAGGAATAATTTAAACCAATAGCTTTTTTTTCAATCCCCACTTCTTTTCCTTCTAGCTCTTGTTGTATTTCTTCAATTTTTTATCTTGTTTAAGTTTTTGAAACTAGTGACAATTTATTCGAATTAATACATATTCTTTTCTGTTCTATCTCTTTTTTGCCTAATTACCTTTAGGAAAGTCCTTAATCTGTTTAAGGCATAGAACTCAACCACAAAACTTAATTTTTATTTGTGTTTACTTAAAGATTGATTTAAGTCTATAGATCAAATCATTGTCGATTAGGTTTGAACTAGATTTTTACCAACAGTTAATCGTCCATGCTGCTGTTTTGCTGTAACGTTGTTTTTCCTTGCTCCAACATTATTGTCAGTTCTCCCAAACCCTAACCGAAGGGAGTTGGCACACTGCAACATTACTCAATAGAAGAAGCCAATGAAAATCCATATACTTGTCACCAAAGTAAATCAAGAAGTTAAATAAGAACAAAAATAAAGCTCTCCATACTTGTAAAGTCACCAAAACTCAAATCTGCATATCATACCTTACATTTAGCCCAACGCTTCAATAAAAGCTGTAATTCCTTTTTTCTTTTTTTCATCTACGAAACCCCAATTGATGTTAAGTTACATAGTGAAAATAAGGGTTTCATATGAAATTTCCACTACATTGGGTTAAATGATTAACAATCCAGAACAATCTTGGCAATACATGGACAAAAGCTGAAACAGAAAAACGGTAACACCCAATCTAATTGTATGAAGAATTCTGATTTGGGACCAAAAACTTGAAGGTACTTCAAATTCTAATCTCAGTCCTGTCCATCCTGAAAACAACAACAAAAAAAAAAAGCCATCATTCTTCCTTCAATGTATTTGTGCTTCATAAAAAGCATACAACTGTGAACAATATTTTTTCAAAAATAAATGATAAAAACAAAAGTATCCACACATCATAACCGCCATGTAGGCATCACAACTGTATTGAACTATTGTATCTTAGCATTTTTTGACATCGGTAAACACCAATGGAAAATGACAAGATAAATAACTTAATGGCGCAACCCTTGACTGGCTAGAAGCCCATTACTATCAGATTTAGAACGGCAAAGCCTGTGGGTTCAAAGAATTTTCGGTCCAATACATGAAATTAATAGTTTTTATTATTACTATTATTTAGTTAGTAGTTGCTAATTATTAATTTAGTTTTTTTTATTATGTTTCCAAATATCATTAAGATCCGTTTCCTGATTCGTTTAGGGTTTTGGCCTATAAATGTTGGGCTTTTAGCATTATAATATTCAGCTTTCGGATTAATAATATTGAGTGCGTTTCAATTGAATGTAGAAAGAAAGGCTGCTCCTCAATTTGGCATGGCTATAGGAGTATAACTGGATGAAGTGTTAATCTTAATTAAACGTTAAATAGATCATATAAAGTAAGTGAAGAACATGAGAACTACCTGAGAAGCAGGATCTGAAATCTTAGAGATGGTCAACTTCTCATCAAACTTGTAAGAACACTCTGTGTATGCAGATCCAATACCCACTCCAGCACCCAAAGCCACTGATGCCCAGCGTGTCACAGGACTCCCTAACACGACAAACCAGAGTAAATCCATTAAGGCATCAATTTCATGCACACAATTTTTTTCCTCACAAATGCAGCTGGCAAGAGAAGACCAAACAAATTAACCTAGAAATACAATACTATTATAACATATTTTTGTTTTTCTCTTTCCTTTCTATTCGTTAAGAACTTAAGATAAACTTTATTTCCCAACATGGGTCCAGCCAAATATGAGGTTGGTTGACATGATCATCTACATGGTAAATTTTGATATCATTAATGACACAACACCAAATGAAGACCTCGATTGATTTTCTAGTTTAGTCCAGATGTTGGTCAAAGAAAGGCAAAACTTTAGCATCTATGGAAGTGTGAAAAATAATATAACTTGAACAAGAAGCCTGATTGAGGGTCTCTCAATGCAAAACAGGGTCCACTGACACGGCAGAACACCAAATACAACAAAACTAAAAACACCTTATATTTCTTTAGACCCTCCATTTACAATGCAAGATTTTATAATCAGAAAATAATACACACAATTGAAAAGACCAAGGAACAGCGCACATGAAGAAACCAATGAGCCTAGGAATTTCATAATATTGATGGAAATTACATAATAATTCAAATCAAGCATGGTCTTTTGTTATTTTTTCTTTTTTGGTGTGTGTGTGTGTTGGTGGTTAATTACCATATTCATTTCCTTCCATTGCACCCATTTGTAAAATTAGCCCAAAATGTAATGCTAAAAAAAAATGAAGTTTGAGTCACCCATTAAAGAGTAATAAAAATAATAATGATACTAATAGACCAGTTTGAAAAACCAATTAGCTGTAAAAATGAGAAACAGGAAAAGTAATTGCAAATCAATGGAGTGCAAATGAGACATGTGTCCTCAGCAAATGAGAAATGTGCAAAAATGGCACAATTCTCACTTGCACCCACTCAATCTATAATTTAAAACTGTACTCAATCTATATTAAGTACTATTTTATCAATCATCAACCATCCTTAATATTAGAAATTGTGGGTGTGCTACCAGCACAAGAAGAAAAAGACAAGTTTTCCTATAACCACAAGAAGTAAAAAAAGAAAACATTAGCAATCAACAACCAAACTCTGGTTTAAAATGGTAATTCAATATCCAACAATCAAACACTAATTCAAAAATTAAGAGAGAGAATGCTCTACTTATTTGTATTGTTTAAGGAGTAAGCAATGATTAACAAAAACATCATGTTTACATAGTGGTGGTGATTATGACTTTATGAGACTCTTCTTAGAGCTCATAGCAAGATAACTGTGTCTTGGCCATGTCCGGCACAGTATGAGATTAACAACATTGCCTGTAACACGGAATTCAAAATTTGGCTCAAGCCAAACACACAACTTCTACTATGCTCCCTCCACACCCTAGTATAGAAAATGGCCATATAGCAACTCCAATGGTAAAGGCTAAAATGGCTTTGCTCAAGCTATTTTTTTGCTTGCTACAGTGCAAAAAAAGCTATTTTTTGGCTATGCTATACCACTCCAATGGTTCATATGCTATTTTGAAGCAATCAATTCCCATATCAATTTTCGGCAATTAGGTCCACTCATAAAATCTCTTGTGCCCATGATTTAGTTTTGTTGACGTAGAAAAAAGGGCTTTGCCATTTTTTGGCAAGAAATTTGGTTCACCATCGGAGAACAATTTTTGAGATATCTAGGGAAAAAAATGGCTTTGGCAGGTCTTATAGCTTTGCCATTGGAGTTGCTCAACGTTTACATTTACGAAGAAACACTCAAATTAGAAAAATTCCAATTATCTGGATTCTTATAAGTAGGTATTGTACTTCTGCAGAGACTCGTTTTCTCAAAATATCATACACAAATGTAAATCATGCGTAGATACACATTCCAATATGAATCATATCCCTGAAAATTGAAGAACAAAGAAACCCTATAAATAATCATTGAATGATACCCGTTTGGAATCAATGGCTATCCATATTTCTCGAAACTTAAACTACACAAACAGGAAGGTGTATTCAAAACTTTCTATTACCCATTTCTTTTTCTGCAGTTTTCTCGGGAAACAGAGAGAAAAAAAGGGGGGGGGGGGGGAACTTACTGAAGAGAAGGAAACCACCGACGGCACCGGCCAGGGTGGAGTAAACGAATCGGCGGATACCCAAATCGAGACAGGCGTCCCACTTTGCATTCGGATCGAACTGCGGAGAAGGGATTTGCTTGTTTTCACCCATTTTTTTCTTCAGATTTTTTAGCTCTCTTTAATTTTTTTTCTTATCTTTCTTGGAATATCTCGTTTGGTTTTCTTGTTTGTGGGCTTTGCATCGTAAAAGTGAACCTTTGGTGAGTAAGTCGTTCAAATTAGGGTGTTCAATAAAATGTGGTGGTTCAGTGGAGGGCGCAGTTCTCTCCACAGAGGTGATCAGGTTCGAATCCTGAGTGCGAAAAATAACTGAATTTCAGCTTCTTTTATTTGATTTTATTTTATTTTTGTTGAGATCTCGCATTTTGATCGATTATGGCCTCTTCTGGGAGGCATGACTCAGCTCTATTAATGTGTCGGTGGTTGATCATTTCTTATAGATTAGATTAAATCTGACAAGTAATTAGTTATTCCGAGTCAGGATTGACAGATATAATGACGACATAAAATATCTTTTTGTTGTTTAAAATAATAATAATAATAACAAAATTGATACAGACCCTTACTTGGGGTGACTCCCACCACCCCACAGACATGCGAGGGTCAACGAGAGGAGGACAAAAAAATAAATAAATAAATTTGAACCAATCAGCATTCACTGAACGTGGTGGGGTCTCACTCATTTTTGTAATAATAAAATAACATAAAATGGGGTCAAATCGAAATCAATTCAAATCATATAATTCTGGCTATGTTTGGCAAATTGGCACGTGAGTTAGAGGTTATTTTAGTCATAAAAGATAAAATAAGTTAATAAGACAAATTGTCATATTTAAATTATAATCATTTCATTTTTTTTTCTCACAAAAGTTAAAAAAATTAAAAAATCTATTTCAAACGAGACTTTTTAACCTAAGCTAAAATAATCAAAAAAAACTAACGAAGGCTATGTTTAATTGTTTTAAAAGACGGTTTGATAGTTTTTAAAATTTTTAATTAGTATTTTTTTATTTTTATTAATTTTTTTTAATATTTTCATTTGTCTTTTTTAATATTTTAATATACTTAAAAAGTGTTTAAAAAAATTATTGAATACAAAAAATTTATATAAATTCTTCTGATGGTAAATTATCAATATTGTTTTTGTTTTTTTATGAAAGATGACCCACACTAATTTTCAATTCCATATAAATAAATAAAAAATACATGGTGAATTTTGCCTTGCATGTCAAAACGGAACACTTACAAACTAGTTTGTTGTTCAAATTGTGAAGTTAAATAAATAGATTTATGAAGAAATCAAATTATATACCAAGAACACATGCAGATAATTATAACTAAATTTCAACAGAAATACATAAAACAATAAAAGGGTAAAGAAATGAAACCGAAGCCTGTACGGTAGCAGTTTCCTTAAAACAGATTTCGCCGCCTCACGGGTCGAGTGCTTGAGGAAACCCGGCGTCTGTCTCCCAGGAGAGGACGGTCAAAACCAGCTACGGCAGAAGCACTTTCTGTCTAGCTTAGCAAACAAAAACAGTGGCAGCACTCTCTCACAATAGGAACTTTCTGGCAAACTGACTTGTAAAATGGAAGAAAAAATTTCTATATTAAAACTTGATAGGAATGTCTCAATTTATACATGTATAGGGGAGAGAGGAAGAGCCTCCAGCCTTTAAGGCTGGTCATTAAAACACCAAGCATCCATAGCCCCTTTCCAAAATATGAAAAGTTTGGATGCCCAAAGGATTCACACCCTTTAGCCAAGAAAAATGATTTAAATACTCTTTAAAATCCTATTCATGAATCTAACATCATGAAGCAATTTCTTGGCAATTTCTTATTCAAAACCCAATGGTTTTTGGCCCACTTGGACCCAACACAATAAATGGTTGGGACCTACTTTAATATTAAATTAAAGTCACCACAGGAATTTTGGTATTTCTTTCTTACTTGATGGAGGTCTGGCTTCGATGATAGCTTTGGTTTTGTTCTGATCAATCTATATTCCTTTCTTGTGTACTACATAGCCTAAGAAGTTTCCAGCTGATACACCAAAAGCACATTTGAGACGATTAAGTTTCAACTTACACTTTCTCATTCTTTCAAAAGCTGCTTCCAAGTGAAACAAATGTTCCTCCATGGATTGGGATTTTACTACAATGTCGTCAATATAGCACTCTAAGTATCCTCCAATGAGATCATAAAAGATAGTGTTCATAGCTGTCACGACCCAAACCCAGCCCTATGGGTTTAGCACCGTAATCGGCCAGTAATCCGAGATTACCGAAGGCCTGCTTAACAGTAGTACAGTAAAACAGAGTACAGGGCCTGGCGGAAGCCAAAACAGTAAATAACAATGTCCAATGAGCTGTGACAGTCTATATGCAAAAAGACTTTTCAAACATATATATATACAGTCAGTACCAAAACCGTATACACAATATTAACAACCACTCAGTACAGGGACTTAATCCCTGCTCAACAGTACAGTAAACATTCAGTTTATACAATCCATTCGGTTATTAAAAAACAGTAAGACAGTACAGAACGGGAAATCCTAAAACATCTCTAAGCCTTAGCATGATAGGCTCGGAACCTCGCAGTGAGGCACGGTAGTTGGCTTGACAAAACTGGAGTAACCCTGACGCTCCTAGCCGCGGTCTGGTGCCTGTACACCTACATATATATAAGAGCAGTGAGCTAAAGCCCAATGAATAACATAATGCGTAAAGAGGTTAAGAATGAATGTCCTTACAGTATGCAAACAGTTCATTTAAACAGTATTTCAGTCATTCAGTCAGTACAGTCATATGTGGTACACCCATTAGCATAACAGTACAGTAAATAATAGGTCTTAAAAGACTGAACAATAATGATGGCCATCGGTCAGTAAACAGTAGTGGTTCCAACAAGGGAGACAGAGATCTCGATAACAGTAACAATAAACAGTAGGTGCTAAGGATGCCACAGTACAATTCAGAATATAGGACATACATTCATTCAATTAACAGTATTCAATTTAGAACAGTACAGTTCAGTTGTTCAGAAAATAATCATTTGTGAACATATCTTTACACAATCGTTACTCACAGAGTTTGGGCTACAGTATGCTAGAGCGTGCCTCCCCAGTCGCCAACCCTACACAGTTAACAGATTGAGCACACACTAAGCTACACAGTTGGGAAAGATAAGAACTTAACCCCTAATTTGCCTCGGTGTGTTCTACACCTATATCCTCAGTAAGATGCCTTAAACTAGGCCTAAGAATGCCTAGGATGGGATGAGGATGCAAAGATGTGCTCAGAAAATAGTTTCAGGATTTCAGAAAAACAGAGTCCCGCTCGAGCTCAGGTTTCCCCGCTCGAGCGGACATGCAACAAAGGTACCCGCTCGAGCGGACAATCCCCCGCTTAAAAGTACTGGATTGGTGAAATCTCCGCTCGACGGACGCTCAATGCCCGCTCGAGCTTGAGACACATGCCTCCGCTCGAGTGCCCAATCCTCCGTTCGAGCGGACTGTAAAACAGTGCAAGATGCTGGATGCTCGGATTCCCCGCTCGAGCGCCACTTTCCCCGCTCGAGCGGGAGTGCAAAATCTGGAAATTCCAGATTGCACCTCCAAGCTCAAACTCAAGTTCAAATGTATCAAAACCGATCCTCTTGGGCCCATTTTCTGGAAAACTCTTATAAACTCATAGAATGACATGTTTCAAAACTCAACTTGAGAAATCAAAGCCTAAGGGTGTTTAATTCAAACTCAATTTGAAACCAATTTTTCAAGAACAATCCTCAAACATGACATGCATGATCTTCAAACAACTTTCAAGCTTCAAAACATGCTCTAATGAGCCAATTGATTCACAAACAAGATAAAAAAATGGCCTACACTCAAAACATGGACATGCATGTGACAATTTGCCATGAACTCAACTCAAAATCCAACAATACTAACATGCATGCATGAATTAAGCTATAATTCAACATTTTTTACCCAAATCATGACTTAGTTCTACAATGAAGCATGAAATGAAGCATGAATCATGCAAGAACTAGCTTAATGACAACAATAAGAAGATGAGTTTCCTACCTTAGTCTTGTATTCAAGGTTTAGGAGCTCAATTATGAAATCAATCTTCAATTCTTCAAGCAATTCTACAAGTGAACTCAACTCTCTCACTCTCTCTCTCTCTAAGGTCGGCTAGAACAAGAGATATGGACTGATGAAATGTTTTGATCAAGTGTAATGAAGCTCACAATGAATCAAGTAGTGGACCACTCACAATGGCAAGTTGGTAAATAAGTCAAACTATGCAATTGATCAATATTTAATCTAATTTAGTCATACCAATTCACATTTTAGATAAATACACCATAAAATCACATAAATTCTACTGATCATGAAACACTAATCAATTTCGGATTCGGCCGCCGATAAGGCCGTCAATTAGCAGTTTAACACTAAAATACGAACAGATCAAATAAACAATCAAACAGATAGATTATGCATTTAAACAGATACAGTCAGTCTATTAATTCCAGATTCCAGTCAGTCAGTTCAGTATTTTAATCAGTTCAATTATCAGTCATAATCAGTTTAGTTGAACGGTAATCAGTGTTTATCGGTAAGCAGTAGTGAGGGTTATTACAATAGCCCTTTGATATGTAGCCCCAGCATTCTTCAGACCAAATGTCATTTTAATCTATTCGAAGGTACCAATGTTCCCAGGACATCAGAATGCTGTTTTATGGATATCCTCTTTTGCAAAACAGATTTGGTTATAACCAGAGTGCCTATCCATCATTGATAAAATTTGATGCCCTGCTGAACTGTCCACCAATAAATCTACTATGGGCATAAGGTATTCATCTTTTGGAGTTACTAAATTCAGATTTCTGAAATCGATGCATACCCTCATTTTATCATTCTTGTTAACTACATGCACAATATTGGATAACCATTCAACATACCTGGCTTTCCTAATAAAGCCTGCCTTGAGGAGCCTAAGAATTTCCTCATTGACCTTCTGGATCACCTCAGGACTCATTCTTCTTGGTTTTTGCTTGTATGGCTTGAAATTAGGCCTCATAGGGAGCCTATGTTCTACTAATGACCTATCCAATCCTGGTAGTTCATTATAAGACCATGCAAAACAATCTTTATATCTTTTCAAGACCACCAACAACTGGTCCCTATCAAGAGCATTCAACCAAGCACTTATATAGGTGGGCTGCTGCATAGAACCTTCCCCTAAGTTCACTTCTTCCAAAGGGTCTTGCATCTGAGGACTCACGGATTCTTCTTTTTTGATTTCTTTTTTCTTCGAAGTAATCTCCTTGCTCTGTCCTGCTCCTAGTTTCTTTGATTCAACATCTTTGCCCTTCTCTTCATAGACAAAGTCTGTCCACAAGGCTTCTTCTTCTTGTATCTCCTGGACTTTTGTTTCGATGTCTAATGCACAGTATTTTCCCAAGGCCAAAACCCTAACCTGTTGCTGTTCCTGCTTACAGCCAATTGCCATGGCTTCTTCCTCTTGCTCTTGCATCTTCTGGACTATTGATTTTATGTCCAATACTGAGAACTTAATTAAAGCCAAAGACCTGGCCTCCTGGGTTCCATCTTTTTGCCTATAACCAGGCATCATTGTCATCTTTGGCGACAAACTCCTCATCAGCACTTTCTTGGACTAAGTGCTTCAGGTGTGCTAATTCTTCATCAGCCGTCACTTCGGCTGATCCATCAGGTTTCCTCAGTACACTGAGTGGTGCCACTCATTCAGTATACAATTTGGTCTCTGCAAAATTTGCACAAGCTATGAAGGGTTGAGGATCTGTATTGATCTCCTCTATCTCTCCACTGCCCAAGGCCATCATTATTTTCTGATGTAGAGAGGAAGGCACACACTTGTTGGCGTGAATCTAATCCCTACCAAGTAGAGCATTGTATTTAGCATTACTGTCGATAACAAAGAATGCAGTCATGTAGTCCCTGGTTCCCACACTCAAGTTGATGGGCAAAATGCCTTGAGCCATCTGTTTGTCTCCAGCGAAACCAGCAATGGTTGTACTGGTTGGGATTAGTCTGGGGTTCCTCTTTCTTAGTTTCTTCAAAGAAGATTTCAGAAGCAGATTTACTACTGCCCCATCATCCATCAACACTCGGTTCATCTGTATCCTATCGAAGAAGGCCTTAATATACAAGGGTTTGACATGCTGTGTCATGGATGTTGTGGGATACTCAAAAGGGTATGAGAGGTTAATACTCACCTCTTCCTCACTCTCATATCCAGTTTCCATTGGTATGGCCACTTTGGATTCATCTTGCACCATGCTCACTTGTGAGTCTTCACTGGAAACTGGAATTGGGTCAATTTCTTGTCCTTCTTGGTTCTCATCTTCAGTTTGGAATTCTTATGGTAGTATATGTATCATATTTACTGATATTGGAGGAAACGAGCCAAATTGGATAATTGGCTGTACCTGTTTCTCTTCCTGGCCAACTTGTTCAATTATTTCAGAAGCATCTTCCATGCTGCATTCTGGCACTTCGGTACTAGTAACTTTCTTCGAAGGATCTGTTTATATTGGTTTTTCAACCAAAAATGTTTGCTCAGCCATGAAGGCTTCAAACATTTCTTCATCTACCATCTCCTTCCTTTGGCCTAGGCCAACTTCTTCCTCAGTCTCACTATCACTTTCCATTAAAGCCTTTTCCAGTCCTGCCAAATTGGATCTCTCTTTGGCTTTCAGTTCGGAATGAACTTTGGAGAATTGCTCTCTGCTGCAACTCCTCTTGTCTTGAAGAGTCAATTTTGGATTATGATCTAACTTTAAACTTTTTTCTCCCTCTACTTGGGCCTTTGGCTGGACCAATGAAGAGTTTTCTCCACTTTCTTTCTGATCATTCTGGTACTGAGTGTACCTTCGTTGGATCTTCCTCCTTTGGGATCTAGAGATCACTGGAACCATATTCGGTTCTTTTGTTTTTGGATGCTTTAATAACACCCAATTATTTGGAGCTATCAAAGGAGGTTTGACCATCCTACCTTGGTTTCCAACAACATTTCTTTGGGTAGACATTTTCCTAGGTTTGTTCTGCATGACAAACCAATCTGGGACTCCAGGCACCCACGAACCTACTAGCCCAGTTGTTGAACTGTCTCTTTCTTCCTTTGAAGCCATCTTCGAAGCTAGCTGTGAAGGCTACAGCTTGGCCCTGACTTCATGTTTTGGGCCCAATTCAGGCCTTCGATGAAGGTGGCCACTTTTCATCCTATGAGAAGCCGGTCTAGGAGGCCAATCCCTGGCTTTGATCTCATAACTTAAATCCTTTTCAGGTCTCCTTTCAGGATGATTACTCTCCATTCTATAATAATTAGGCGGTTTGGATTCATGTAGAGGTTTCTTGCCTTTGGAGTGCACTCTAGTGGTTGTTGGCTCAGCCATTAATGGTTGTTATCTAATACCAGTTGGATATGGCCTTTTGTTATAAGCACTGGTTGGTTTAGGATGCCTCTGCACATCTTTGTAATATTGTTTCCCATCAATCGGATGCCCTTTCAGCCACTTGTAGCTCAACCTGTATCTGGGACACATTCTTTGCATGACCGCTGCCTCTAAAGAATCATCATCCAGTGCTTCTTCATCAGAGTTTTCCCTCTAGTTTGGAAAACCTTGTCCAATAGCTGACAGACTTCTAGCATCTTTCTTGACAGTAGTCTGGCTTGCAACATCCATTTGCACATTGACCTTTTCCAATTCTTTCAAGGACAAGTTCTGGAAGTCTGGCACAATAACATTGGCTGCCACTTCTCCAATTTCTGGAAATGGATTAGTGTCAATCCCCATGGCCTTTTCTGCTTTAGTTGGGAATTTTAAACTTCCCTTTCGAATTTGCTCTTGGATCCTGTCTCGAAAAACAATGCAGTTTTTAGTTGAGTGAGACCAAGAATTATGCCATTTATAATAAACTTTTCCTTTAAGTTCCTCTGGAGACGGAATTTTGACTCCTTTTGGTAACTCTAGGAAGTTCGCAGCAAGCAAATGATCAAAAATGTCATTTGCCTTTGTCAAATCAAAAGAGTATTTCCTATAAGGTCTTTCTTTTTAAACTGCTGGTCTATTGTTGTGTCTTTATGAATTAATGTTTCACAGATCACAGGTTCTTTTCCCACAATCTCTGCCGCATCAATCTCATAATTAGGATATTTATAATACGTCTTGTATGATGCATTACTTCGATCTTGCTCTTCCTCTAATAATGCTTCATACCTAGACACCTTACAGGTTAGTTCCACTAAGTCTCTAAACTCAGTTGAGTCAAACTTCTTTCAAAGCCTAAACTCTAGACCATTTTGAGTCAACCTCACAAATTCAAGCTCTGGTAAGTTGATCCTACATTTGTTTCGTGCTCTTTTGAATCTGACAATAAACTGAGCAACCTTCTCATCAGGCCTTTGACTCAATCTTGCCAAATCTGCCATAGAAACTTCTGGCTTTGTTTGGAAGAATTGGGCATGAAATGCCTCCTCCATTTGTTACCAAGTTTGGATAGAGCCAGGTGTAAGGTTAATACACCATACAAAGGCTGCCCCAGTTAGAGAATTTGGGAACAATCTTAACTTCATGTAATCATTATTGGTAAACTCACCACACTAAGCAGCGAACCTGGCAATATGCTTAACCGTTGACTGGTTTTCATTCCCATAAAAAAGGGCAAAGTCTGGTATCTTGAAGCCTCTTGGGTATTCATGTACCCTATCTACCCATTCTGGGTACGGTTTCCTATATACAGGAGTTTGAACCCCCCGAGCCATTGGTCCACACATTTCTCTAACAATATCAGCAATTTGGTCCCTAGAGACCATATTTTGTGCATGTTGAACCACTATTAGAGGAACAAATACAGGATTTGGTGGACAACCTTGTGCCTGGAGTCCTCTTGGTCCATAGGGTGGTATGTTTAGGACTGGTTGTCCCTGTGGTGCTGGTTACTGTTAAGGGTATGGGTGACCCCTTTGAGCTTGTCCTGCGAAAGGACCTACGGAAGGTGCTGGCACAGGTGTTGTGTCTCTTCCAGTTGCAGGAAACCCTTCCAACCCCCCGGGCACAAATTCGAACAAAGGATTAGTGAACCTCATCGTGCCAGGTATGGCTTCGAACATGGGATTTGGAAACATCCTTATGCCATTTTCTTGTGTTGGACTAGATTCACCAATTTGTATGGCTTCACTGTTGAGTAAGGAGGCATTTTGATTTGCCACAGGCCTCGAAAGAGGCTCATACCAAGACTGAGGTGATGGTCTTTCATAGTTTTGGTTACTAGTTTGGCCATTAGTATGTTCATTACTCTGCATAGGCTGTTTATCTCTAGCCAATATTTGCTGAGGAACATTTGAATTTTCTTCTATATGCCTTGCATTAGTTGGTTGATGAGTATTCATTCGATCCAAAAAGGATGTTGCCCACCTTTCCATTGTGTTCATTAACTGCTGTCCCATGGCATCTACTAAGCCACCCCATGGATTCATTGGCTAAGTAGATAGAATAGTGGATGGTCCAATCCCTTGGCCTTGTCCAATATTCTGAACATGTGGTACTTTTTCCGAAGTGTTGGTCTGTTCGACCATAGGTTCTGATAAAATTGGTGCTTTCACGGCATGTGTTATCACATTATCCTCTAGATTGGGCATTTCTACCTCTCATTCCGCGCCTTCTTCCAAGCGTTCATTTTCTACTTGTCTCCTACGTCTAGCCATTTCAATTAGTCCCACTGGGCGTGCCAAAAATATATGTTGGCTTTTTGGCTTTTGAAGGTTATTATTGTAATTATGAGCGTGCTAACAAGGATCAATTAGTCCTTACAGAATATTAATTGCCAAACAATTATCAGACGATTGTGTTTTAGTTCTTTCAGCCTCAATGAAGAGAACTTTGCTTTGTTTAGGAGAATTAAGCAAACAATGATTAAATGAAGAACAATTGTAGCATTTCATTAAGCAAAATGAAAGACTTACAAAGATCCAAATCAGCCTCGTAGAGGTTTACAGCAACAAGCTACTTGAAAACTACTCCTATGAATGAAGTGCGATGCAGGAATTTGAAGTACAGAAATATAAATAACAAGAAATGTAAAAACTGGAAGGAAAAATAAAGTAAATAAAACTGGTTTTTTGGATTTGAGTCCAGGGGCACTTTCTGGGACCTTCTCTGCTATTTATTCTTCTCAATGACAACCATCGAACTGCATTTCTAACCGTCGAACCGCCCCTCCATGATCGCTGATTATGTTGCCTTATAGTTAGCTCCACTATGCCAATATCTGCAGTTAGGCTTCCCTCATGATTTTGAATTTAAATATGAGTAACCATTGAAGCCACATCATTTTGCATCTCTTTGCTGATCCAGTGTTACGCAGATCTTATAAAAACCAATACTAACTGCCACGTGTACGATTATGATTGAAGATTTGAATTGTCTTCCCGTATTGCCCTTATCTTGCCACGTGTCGAACTGTAACTGGCTTATACAAAATATGAAGCCAACAATAATATTTATATATAAACGTCAACTTACTTATTACTAATTGAATTTATAATATTTATATATAAACGTCAACGTACACTATTACCATCACTAATTTTATTATTGCTAAAAGCACTAACATCATTTTACCACCATCACAATTGCAATTGTCATTACCACTACCATTAAAACAATTACCATATCTCATCACCTCCACAACTGTTGTCAAAACCATCACAATTATTACGATCATTGCACTATTTTTTACACATATTTTTTTACCTCCACTACATTACTTTTTCTACTATCACCACAACTACTATCTTTCTATTTCCATCACTATTGTTATTGGCATTACAATTAGGGTGAAACACCAATAAATTCCAAATTGTGAAATTGTGCTCCATTTAGCCCTCCATTTTTTCTTATGGACCTAAAGGTCCTGATTTATTAAGAATTACCAGAAAAGGCACACTAGTAGACCATGGTTGTTTGATTTGAGGGATGAATGTGGAATTTCTCACTAAGTTGAAATTACACATTTGGACCAAGCTTACTATAGACTTTTATAGTTTCCCTCCTTACCAAACGAATCCCAGACTATGAGGAATGGAAATATTCTGTAGATCAACGTGGATTTGGTCAAATCTAATCCTAAAACATTGTAATCGTGAAATGGTAATGAGAGATTGTCGTTGAAAGTAGTCCTTCCTTGCATGCAGTGTGGAGGCGGAAACCCTACATTGTTGGAACGAGGGGTTGGGGCGAACACCAACAGACGATCAATTCGTGGTGTAGAAACAGTGTTCTTGTGGATGACGATGGCGTGAGAAGGTAATTGATGTTGCATTGGCCTCTAATTTGATATGTAATCGTAATGTTAAGGGTTGTCACATTGGGATCGATTCCACAAATGGTTTATGTAAGTAATGTGTGAGTGACATATGGATGGAATAGGATGTGCAGTACGTTTGCCTATGTTAATTTTGGTGCATGTGGGTGATGTTTGATTGGTCTGTAATTTGTTTTGTGTTCATAAAGTTAGGTGTTATGGTCGTAATGTTAGGGTTTGTCAGTTAGTGTTCAATCACAAATATGATAAGTAATGTATGAGTGATATGTCGTTGGTATATGTTTGGGTGTTGTTTTGTAATGCTAAATTTGGAATTTGGGTTTTGGGTTGATATTTTTCGATTGTTCTACATTTGTCAATCATGAGATGGTTGGTATAATGTTTCTTTGGTGATGTTTTTTGTTCGGAATCTCCTGGTTCGGCATGGTTGTGGACATGTATGTACTTGTTGACATTGTTACCGGGATAATAATTGGTAGACCACAGTTTGTCCAAAATTGAAGGGTGAATCCCACAACGTAAATGTATTGTTGACTGCTTGATATGTATGTATGATTGGCATATCAGTGCACATTTGCAACGAGGTGAATTGGACGTGCATTTAAATGAACTTGTAGAAGTATGATTTAGGTACACTGGTGTATAGTGACACAAAACTATGCAAGTAGTCGTTTATGTAACATTAATTAATGGATACCGATACGTTTGTTTTGCACGTAGGTGCAGTGGTCTTGTTTATGATATGTAGTTGAAAATCTGACTTTAGGGTCATAAATGTGATCGTTGTATAAAGTGTGGGTTGCGTAGGAAGGGGTTAACGGTGTCAGGTTTTAATGCGTTCTCATATTCGTATAGGCAACAATTGTTGGATTGGAGAGGACTTTGTTTAATTTGGAGTCATTGAATGATTGTGTTCTTGTGTAACGTGTTTTTATGTTATAATGTTGGTATTGTTGCATCTTAATGAAATGCATCCATTACTCATATGTGAGGATGGTTCCGTGGCGTTAAGTGTGTAGATGCGTCACCTTATCTGCTATTACATTGTGTAATTGTATCGGCATTTGACTCGTTGAGTATAAAGGTTTTTTACATGGCTATTGTACTAGTATTAGTCAATGTTAATGTGTTATTGGATTTATCTGATGTCTAATTTTCCAAAATATCAGATAATAAACCCACTTACTGTAAGCATCGATATTTGTTATGTCATTTAACATCTGTGTTATGATTAGTTGGACTTTTGTTAGTGTTAGACAATGATGCACGAGTGTACTAGTAAAAATTGGACTAATGAATTGTTACGAATGTTACAGGTATGTTGCGAGAGCAAACACCACACCGGGGGTCTGCAGGTAAAGTTCGTGCGTCAAGCTTGGTCGCGTCAACGTCATCAAAATTGGCGATGCGAAGACAGATCAAACTGCCATTCAAAAGCAAAAAACTAAGCAGCGCTGGTGTGAAAAACACAACATAAAAAACGACTGTCAATCCATTGAAGCTTATGTACCATTTGAATATGGCTGGGGTCATTAAGACAATTTCTGAAGTTCAATTAAAAATGGTAAATGTGTGAGTGTACATGTTTTGATGTCTGCGACCATGTAATTACAATGGTATTGTGGAAAATGTGGCCCCCCATAAATTGATAGTTATACGCAATCATTAGAAATCCATAAAAAAGTAGTTACCCTTGAGACCTTACAGTACTTTTTGTTTGTAGAAACAATGGGTGGTCGATTACACCAAACAGGTTCTGGGAAAAGGTCCGGTGGCTAATGAAGTTACAACTGTAGATATTGACGGCACGCTCGAGTCAATTGTTGAATGCCCTCAACAAAAAGTAAACTCGTATGTGTTTCGCAAACTTACAATAGTCATACTAAAACATCTGACAAACATTGCCCCAATTGTTATAAGTAACGGTAGTTTTTGTTGGATATTGTAGCACTGATTGTGGAGTAATGGTTTGTTTCATCATGCACCACTATGTAAATAAGGTGGTGATTGGCAGTTCAATGGATGGCTTGACACATGATGTATTCCGAGTAGCTTTGGTGAAGATGTTCATGAACGACCCGAGAATAGGCTTGTGCACCAGGGAGCCACGGTGATATTGGACTTCATGGTCCGAATATCTGTTATCCACTTATAATTTTGTCCCTGAATTATTAAACAGTATTCCCTATTTTTGCTTGTTTCAGTACATCTCTCCAAGCTGAAGATTTTGTTTTTGATTAGTTTATTTTGAACAGTTGTTTTTTAACGCTTAACAATATCAAAAGGTTATATTCACACACCAGTGTGGAACTGTTTGTTAATATGAAATAATTTTGTGCTTATGGATTTAGGTTTTAATATGGATTTGTTTGTATTTGGAATGTGCACATATTGTGTTCTATGTTTGTTTGAAACGGTTTGTTGCGAAAGCAATGCTTGTAATTGGGTTTTGGTGTGTATTTGTAGCTTCTGCGTGAGTATGTATTGATGTTGTTGGCGATTAGGCCTTTACTATTGACAATGTCGTAAGGAAATGTTTATATGGTAGTGTGATGATACTATCATATGAAAATCCCATCGCCAAGTCACATGCCCGTCCAACAACTGCAATATGTGAAATTTCCCGTAGGAAAACAAATGACCATGCAACATTCGATTTTTTGTTTAAGATAGTGTTGATCAATATTGTTGTTTTCGTAATGTGAACATATGACTTTCGTATTGGGTAAATTACAACTGTATGTTTGATCTGGGTTGGTTATGAATATACTCTGATTGACGTGGTTTGATTCATTGTAAATGTGATGGGACCATTATAATTTTGTGTGTTGTGATGTTATTGTGTTTGTATTGTTAACTGTAATGATCAGTCATAACCCACACGTTGAACAAAACCCTGACCACGTTATGTTTGTGGG
Source organism: Camellia sinensis (assembly GCF_055761805.1). Lineage (NCBI taxonomy): Eukaryota > Viridiplantae > Streptophyta > Magnoliopsida > Ericales > Theaceae > Camellia > Camellia sinensis. The sequence goes on from NC_138972.1 coordinate 157,564,538, forward strand.
GGAAATATACATTGCCACATATTTGCAAAAACAAAACTGTTAAACAATGATGTAAAGCTACACCTCAAGCCAACTTCCATATTGCAAGAACAAACATTACGTTCGTTCCCTTCAACATTATTTGGCAAGTCGGAAATGTTCCATCTATTAATTCCATACGCTGGGGAAATCGATGTGGAAACATATGTTGGAGTGATGTGTGTTACAGCATTTCAAGTGAGTGTACTGTTCAAATTTGTTACTGTAACTCGAAGCCACTAAAGGAAATATTCAATTAACAGAACCAGCGTACGTAGAAATTGAAATCACAAAAAACATAGTCTCCAAAAATTGAGAAAACATTACCTGACAAGTTGGAAATGTTTCGTCCATTAACGTACCACGGAAAATGCAAATATACATTGCCACATAGTTGCAAAACAAAACTCTTAAAAAATGATGTAAAGCTAGACCTCAAGCCAACTTCCATATTACAAGAACAAACATTACATTTAGTCCCTCCAATATTATTTGGCAAGTCAACAATGTTCCGTGCATTAGTTCTATACGTTGCAACTGTAGATATTGACGGCACGCTTGAGTCAATTGTTGTTGACATATCGGTCTGGTCATCTATATCGAATGTCGACTTGATAATGGGTGTAATCCCACCATGCCCCTCGTAATCCACCCCACCACGGTCCCCACCGGATCCCCACATGTAATTGAATAAGGATGTTGATATGGTCGAGAGTGAATGACTTAGTAAGGCACAATATGTTTTGAATATCGTCATCGCAATCCATCTTGAACTTATTGTAATCGGGTATGTTAAACAACATGTAGACCAATTCCGGAACCAAACCATCAAACTTCCCACATATAACATCAATCATCTTCTCAAATGTGGATGCATGATGCAACTGAACTACAACATTGGTTTGCCTGTACGTGCACAATAACAAAATCACAGTATCCACACATGCACAAAACACATAAACATAGCAATCACTCATCGGCTACCCATCGCACCACGCCAATGTATATTCACTGAACTAAACACCATTATAATTGACTTGTTAAGCATATAAAAATATAATACCCAAATTTAATCAAAACCATCATGACCCACCAATTTGAAAACGTTAATCAATCCATAACAAATATAACACATTGACACGAACATAGACAAACAAAAATCCCAAGTTGTCCAGAAAAATCCACATCAAAGAATTCCCAAAAAACAACTCAAATTTCACAACACCACCCCGCCCTAGCGCCATACATGACATACACAACCACAAAAATGAAAAAACAAATCCAGTGATACAAACAAAAATCCCACATCGTGCATAAAATCCACATCACATAATTTCTTAAAAACAACCTACATTTCGCAAACAACACCCACGCCATATATCACATACACAACCACAAAAATGAAAACCAAATCCAATGATACCCACCCACGTTCAAATACAAAATCACATCATACAATGGCCACACACCCAACAACAAAAAAAACAACCCACTGATCTTGTCACATTCTAACCGAACCAGCAACCTGCAACACCAACGCCTCCACAAAAACAACACAAAGAAAAGACAAATGTTCCTCTTCAATAAATGCCCAATTCCACATTACACACACCCAAAACCCTTCCAACAAGCATCCACCATTATCCACTCCACCAAATCCCCACAAAAAAGAATATATCCACTCCACCAAATCCCCACTCGGCATATGGAACCTTTTTGGGGCCTCAAACCTATCCAACTCTATTAAGAATAGCATTCTCGACTTTACGGGTGATGTGACCTCAGCATTCTGCCGCTTCCTCTGGAGGTAGTTCCTCAAATCCTCCTTAGTTTGTCCAGTAGCTCAGTTGTCAATGAACTTCAGTCTCTTGGGTGCACTACTCCCGGTGTCATTATGCCTCCTCTTGGACTTTTCTTCATTCACCGTGTTAAAACAAAGTTTCTTTCCCTGAACGTGCCGATGTTCCTTGACATAAGTTCCCTTGGTATGAGGCATGCTCTAAGACTCTGCTCTCATTGATTCTGCTCACCCAGCATCCCGTGAAGGCCGATGTGAATATTCGTCTCGACATCCCTCCTTAGGCATCTATCTTTCCATACCAAGACGTCGCCTTCATTGTAATATTCGTCTCGACCTGATTTCTTCGATGCATTTGCCTCTTGGCCGACGTCCTTCTCTCCAGGATTCTGATCCCGTGTTCCTTCGTTATGGTTTTCTTCCTCCATGTTTGGGTCAGCATGACTACCACTCCCACTAGGAATGTCGTTCCCGATCTTTTCTTTCTGCCCGTCGCTGGCTATCTATTCTCCTTTCGTTCCCACAAACAGTGCCAAATTGTGGGTGTTGATTTTCGACCACACTACCAAATGGGGAACTCAGCTGGAAAACACCGGCAGAATAGAATAAGACCGAACAACTTGCGACAAAAAGATAAGAATTCGGCAGTGGTTCGTCCACCTGGGGGCACTCCAACAATCAAGTCAGTAATCAAATATCTCTCACAGATAGCTAATTGTGCTTAACTAACAAGCAAAGAACTTGTTATTCACAGTATATCACACATACCTTAAACCTACAAGGGTGCCCTGCTTTTATAGCCAGCACTGACCTGATCCTTATAGAAGCCTAACTTCAATGGACTTTGGCTCAGTGTTCACCTTGGACTCTCAACTAAATAGGGATAAACTCTCTAAGAGCTTTATCTTTATCCAAACTGAGATCCTCTCCAATTCTAGGACTACTGTTCCTTATTCGCTCATCTCAGATTCCGATATCTCTGCAGACAACCTCGGCCTAGTCGAGATCACCTCGGCATCAAGACCAGACCACATGGCATCTCGGCTGACATTTCGGCGTCACCTTGGCCACGTGTTGTCGTTCACAAAATATGCCCCCACAAGAGTCATTATTGGAGGGCTCGCGTGTGGTAGGCCATCTCGGTTGGGACAACAAGCTGAGCTTAGAAAAATCAGACAAGGCTCCGATAAGGAAGTAACGACGATGGACCGACCCCACAAGCAACCCAAGCAATGGTCTGAGCCGATCACCTTTACGGAGACAGATTGCACAGGCATTTGCAACCCTCATGAACACCCCCTAGTCATCTCCGCTCTCTTATCTAACTACAAAGTCAGGCGAGTCCTTGTTTATAATGACAGCTCCTCAGACCTCATCTTCCTCAACACCTACTGACAACTCAAGGTTGGAGAAGAAAAGTTGTCACCCTTACAAATCCCTTTGGTCGGCTTTACTGGGGATCAAGTGACCTCCATAGGCTTCATCGACCTTTCAATCACCATTGGGGAGTATCCACGACAGTTCACCAAACTTTTAACTTTCCTCATCGTCGACTGCCCTTCTGCCTACAATATCATACTTGGACGTACGGCTCTCAATGCCCTCCATGCCATAACATCCATATACCATTTGGCTATGAAATTTCCTACTAATTAAGGGGTCAGCACAGTGAGGGGTGAACAAACAATGGCCAGAGAATACTATGTTGCCTCGTCAAGATGATAGAGGCTATGATAATCGAAGGCCTCGATGTCAGGGATGAGGAGGAGCTAGTTAGAGGAGAACACATGAAGAAACTGGTCGAAATCTCCATTGATCCCACCGATTCAACGAAGACAGCTAAGATTGGCAGTCAGCTGTCCTCTCAGGCCAAGGCCGACCTCATGGCTCTCTTAGCTGAGCACAACGATGTCTTTGCTTGGACTCATTCAGACATGCCAGATATCGATCCTTCTTTATTACTCATCGCCTCAGTATTGAGCCCCAGTTCCGACCATTTCGCCAGAAACAGCGCATTTTCCATCCTGAGCGCAACAATCTCATTGCCACTAAGGTGGACAAACTGCTGAAAGCCCAGTTCATCAGAAACGTGGACTATCCCAGATGGTTGTCCAATATAGTCTTAGTCTGCAAAAAAAACTGCAAGTGGCGACTGTGCGTCGACTACTTCAACCTCAACCAAGCCTACCCTGAAGATAGCTACCCACTTCCCAAGATAAACTTATTGGTCGACGCAATTGTAGGACATCAGATGCTCAGCTTCATAGATGCTTTTTCAGGCTATAATCAAATTTTAATGCATATGGCCGATCAAGAGCACACTTCGTTCATTACTGATAGAGAGACTTATCATTACCGTGTGATGCCATTCAGTTTGAAGAATGCAAGAGCCACTTACCAGCGCTTGGTTAATGCCATTTTCAAAAACCAGATAGGTCAGAATATGGAGGTCTATGTCGATGACATGTTTGTCAAAAGCCAACTATCCTCCAACCACTTAGTAGACCTACGAGAGACCTTCCAGGCCCTGTGCAAGTATAAGATGAAGCTGAATCCAAATAAGTGCGCCTTCGGCGTTAGGTCTGGTAAGTTTTTGGGGTTCATGGTCAGCCACAGGGGCATTGAGGCTAACCTAGAAAAGATCAAGGCCTTAATCGAAATGCAGTCTCCCAGAACGATAAAGGAGGTTCAGCGGCTCACAGGTAGGGTCACTGCCCTCAATCGCTTCATATCAAGGGCCACTGACAAGTTCCTTCAGTTCTTCAAGGTGCTCCAAAACTCTTTCGACTGGAATACTGAGTCTGGTGAGGCATTCCAACAACTGAAACAATGCATGGCACACTCTCTCCTCCTCTCTCAAGCAATTCCAAAAGATACGCTCTTTCTCTACTTAGCTGTCTCCCACACTGCAGTCAGTGCTACCCTCGTCAGAAAGGACGACTCAGTCCAGCGCCTGGTTTATTACATCAGGTGTGCCCTTCGAGGTGTCGAACAGACTTATCCCCTGTTGGAGAAGATGGCCCTAGCTCTGGTCATCTCCTTCAGATGCCTCCGGCCCTATTTTCAAGCCCACTCCATAGTGGTCCTTACTGACCAACCTTTGAAGAAAATCATGCAACAGCTAGAGTTGTCAAGCCGACTAATGTGGTGATCAATTAAATTAAGCCAGTATGAGATCTCTTATCGACCCTAAACAGCTATTAAAGGCCAGACTGTTGCAAATTTTATCTTGGAATTCACAATTCTCACTCCAAATACACCCCCTCCAACGGCACGTGCCACTATTGATAAAGAAGACCCCAATTCCTGGACTCTTTGTGTTGACGGTTCATCCCATAAAAAAGGCAGTGGAGCTTCTCGATCCTCATCATCCCAAAGGGCGAATACTTCAAATGTGCCCTTCGCTTCCTATTTACAGCCAGTAACAACAAGACTAAGTATGAGGCCCTGATCATAGGTCTCTAGTTAGCTTGTGACATTGGGGTCGACCATCTCCCGGTGTTTAGTGATTCTCGGTTGGTGGTCGGACAGATAACAAGCGAGTTTGATGCAAAGGAGGCAGCAATGCGACCGTACAGGGACATCCCTCTTCCCCTCACCCGCTTCCTTAATAGCTTTCACATCAAGCATGTCCCTAGGTCAGAGAACTCCCAAGCAGATGAAATGGCACAGTTAGCCTCAACAGATCAATCCAACCTCAGCCACGGCGTCCGAATTGAATACCTAACCTATCCAACAGTTTCACCAGACCACAAACAGATTCATCTACTCCAGGACAAGCCTATCCCATGGGTCCAGGACATTATTACATTCTAGAACAGAGAGTACTACCAGAAAATAGGCAGGAGGCTGCCAAGGTTAGGGCTCGGTCATCCAATTATATCCTTAACGGTGGCAGCTTGTATAAAAGAGGATTCTCACGGCCATACCTCAAATGTCTCAATAGTGATCAAGTCGCCTACGTCATGAGAGAAATACATGAAGGTATTTGCGGCAACCACTCTAGGGGACGATCTTTAGCTCATAAAATCCTTCGCACGGGCTATTTTTGGCCCACGCTCAACCAAGATGCCATCGACTTCATACTCAAATGTGACAAATGCCAGCGCTTCGCTAACATCCCACATATCCCTCTAACAGAGCTGATCACACTCAGCAGTCATCACCCCTTCGCCAAGTGAGGCATCGATCTCATAGGCCCCTTGCTGACCGGCCGAGGCCATGTGAAGTTTGTCGTGGTCTCCATCGATTACTTCACTAAGTAGGTAAAAGTAGAGCCCCTTGCCAATATTACCGAGCGAAATACCACTAGGTTCATTTGGCCGTCTATTATGTGCCTAAAGCCATCGTCTCCAACAATGGTAAACAGTTTGACAATGCCAAATTCAGATAATTTTGTGATGAGTTCAACATCAGGACCTGTTTTTCTTCCCCTGGCCATCCTCAAGCTAACGGCCAATTGGAAATCACCAACCGCTCTATGTTGAAAATCATTAAGACAAGTTGGAGGCCGCCAAGGGACTCTGGGCAGAAGAGTTACCGAATGTCCTCTGGGCCTATCGGACGACAGCTAAAACTCCAACTGGGGAGACCCCTTTTCGCCTAACTTAAGGTGTTGAGGCAGTCATCCCCGTGGAAGTCGGCCTACCGACACCCAGGGTCATCAATCTTGATCCACAACTAAACAACGAATTTCAGAGGGTCGACCTAGACCTCATCGAGGAACTGCAAGAAACAGCCACTGTCCAACTGGCCTTATACCAACAGAAAGTAAGGCAACACTATAATCGCAAAGTCCGACCGAGGGAATTCATAGTAGGAGACCTAGTCTTATGAGAAGCAACCCTTGCCACTAAAACCCAACCAAAGTCAAACTAGCAGCTAAGTGGGAAGGACCTTACATCATCAAAGCAAGACCTCGCCCAGGCACGTACCGTCTCCAAGACATAGAAGGCAGAAACCTTCCTTATCCATGGAATGCTGAACACTTCAACATTATTTCCAGTAAAGCGGCGTTTCCTGCTTTTTGTATGATTCAAATTATTGTATGTTTCATTTTACTGTTGGAAACACTTGTCCATTTTGGCCTTGCCATACAATGCATGAACTTATGATCACAAGACTACGACAACAATTTAAAATTCTCATTATTTACGTTGTGCCTTAATCTAAAATTTTCAAGCAAAGCCTCAGTCAAACTAAACCCTTCAAGCCTCAACCAGAGTGAGCATGAAGAGCTCAGCGAGATTGAGTGAAACAAAGCCTCAGCCAGACTGAGCCCTCCAAGCCTCAGTCAGACTGAGCATGAAGAGCTCAACCAGACTGAGTTAAACAAAGCCTCCGCCAGACTGAGCCATCAAAGCCTCAGCTAGACTGAGCATGAAGAGCTCAACCAAACTGAGTTAAACAAAACCTCAGCCAGACTGAGTATGAAGAGCCAGCCAGACTGAGTTAAACAAAGCCTCAGCCAGACTGACCATGAAGAGCCCAGGCAGACTGAGTTAAGCAAAACCTTAGCCAGACTGAGCCCTCCAAGCCCCAGCCAGACTGAGCATGAAGAGCTCAGCCAGACTAAGTTAAACAAAGCCTCAGCTAGACTGAGCTCTCCAAGCCTCAGCCAGACTGAGCCTTCCAAGCTTCAGCCAGACTAAGCATGAAGAGCTCAACCAGACTGAGTTAAACAGTACAATGCTTGGCCCCGTTTAAGTATCCATTCAAGTATGTCACTCTAGTTGTTAAAGTTACACTTAAAACTTGGTAAGTGTAGCCAAATATCTATTAATTGTGACATTCAAGTCGATTTTCATCCAAGTCAATTTTTATCCAAGCTAATTCATCCTTATCATATTTACTTAGCCTCACTTGATCATTTTGCCAATTCCTACAATTTCATCCTTATTCTTTCTTAACCAACACCAAAATAAACAAAAAACACAAAAATTCATATTCAACACCCAAATTTTATAAATTAAATACAAATTCTTTACACACTTCCACCGTTCTTTACAAAAAAACTAATTCGATAAAAAAAAAAAAACCAGCAAACAAAGAGGGTCTTTAAACTGCTCCACCTTCACTTTCCTCTTCCCCGCTAGATGCCAAATCTTCTTCTTGTACGCCTTCATCCAGTGGGGTTTGGGCAATCCTTCTCTCCTAGCCTTATGCCGCTGAAGTCCATGTCTGGGAAGAGCTCCTCCGCCCTATATTTGAAGCTTGCCCAGCCACTGTTCTAGTACATGCTCATGTCGTGCTTGTAATAGTGCTAAAACCTCTGGATTATCTCTTTTTTGGTTTGCCCCTCCACCAGTTCAACAGCAGCCACATTTGATGGTTCAGCACCACCTTCCCCCTCTCTAGCCAAACTCCTAACCACAGTTGCGTCAATGGCCATTTGGAAGTCAAGAGATAGCTTAAATTGTTCCACCGCAGCGGCACACAGGTCTGAGTAAGCAGCCCTCTCCGATGCCATTCTCCTGGTTAACTCTGCAGTTTTGACCCTCTCTTCCTCGACGATCCTCTTCAACTCTGAGATTTGTGCCTCTGCTTTCTCCTTATCTTTCGAGGCTTGATCGTGCAGTTCTTCATTATTCAACTAGGCCTCCTCCAATCTCACGTTGGCGGTGGTACAGGCTTGTTGAACCTTGTCAGCCCTTTTCTGCTCGCTCGCCAGCTCGAACTCTAATGACACCACCTTGCAACGCACTACTTCTAGCTCAACCTTGACGACTGCCAGCTTGGCAACAGCCTTTGTTTAACCCATCATGGTGTGATCCGCCAAGTAACCCTACACCACCGCCAACACCTCCATCTTCTTCGCCTTCTCAACATAGGCCAGACCCTTCGCACAGTCACTCTATGTTGCTTTCCTCCAGCTAGCCGTCTCTGCCCTTACATTTTGCAATTGCTCCCGAACCTCTTCCACCTGGGCCTTAAGCGGCTCTGTTTCCACCTTCGCCCCGACAGCCTTGCCCAGTAGAGAGGCCAATAGAGTTGCTACCTCTATTTGTACTACGCAAAATCCTCTCATGAGGTCGACCTCTGTAAATTGTGCAACACTCCATATGGTTGCGTCCTCAATGACCCCCAACAGACGGTCTGCCCCAGCCTTAACCTCCCGTTGCACCTCAGAAAGGTCATTCTTATCCATCACCAAGCGACCAGCCACCGCATTCACATGGTAAGTGGTCGTTCCCAGTGACACCACATTGGTGCTCCTCTCTGGTTCGCTCACCTGCTCCTTCCCTAACTTTCGACTGGAAGGCAAGTCTTCTGAGGCCAAGTCCTTGCCAGACTGGTCTGCCGATTGATGTCTCTCTGCACCCCCTTCCTGATCAACATTTGGCGCCCCCTATACCTCCAAACTCATCTTGGCCTCTTCCTCTACAACCTTTGGGGCTATCTCCTCCACCCCCTCCTTCATCTTCTTCCCTACAGGCCCTTCTTCCCCATCCTCTACAGTCACCTTCCTCTTCTTCTTCTTCTTCTTCAACACCAACTCCACCTCTTTCTTACTTCTCTCCTTCAGTGGATTCATCGGTGCCTGCAGGGGCACGAAATCGATTAAGTCCTTCTCTCCCAAGGGTTTGGGATGTGGTTGGACTGACCTCTTTGCGACCAACGTCGGCACTGGGCCTAATTGTTTCTCCTTATATTTTCGACCATCGCGAAAGCACGCTTGTCTTCTGTCCCTTGCACCTTCTTCATTGCCTCCACCTCTTTTGGAGCAGGATCTCATTCAGCCAGCTCAGGCCCTAACTTTAGGGCAAACAAGGCTAAGGGCTAAACAAGGTCGTCCAATTTCAGCCCCTCCTTCTCCCTAAACTCCTTCACTTGCTTCACCCTCCTCTCCACCACCACATCTAACTTCGACTCTACTAACTTGGTGGGGACTTTCTAAATCGTACGCACCCTTGTCCTGTCATCCGTTGATGCATAAAACCATCTCGGTCTCCAACTCTTCACTAAAGAGGGCAACCCTCTACCAATCCCCTCATTGCTACCGTCTATAGGGTCACCCATGTCTCTTACTACCCTGAGGACTTGTAGCATGTGAAAAATTCATTCACCCCTACCGCTTCTCCCTCGGTCGCCCGTGGCCATGCGATCCCACAAGCAAATGGAATTTTCTATTCATTCGACATTAGTTGTCTTAGAGCCACCTCTAGGTGATTCAGCACGTCCACCACTCCTTGTGAGAGGGGCAACCTCAGGCACCCTCCACAGCGCCTCCTCATACAGCGTAAACTCCATCGGTCGTGCATCAAATGCCCTCTCATTCACCATCCGTAGCCTCAGCTCTACTTCTGCCAGAATCTGATATTTGCTACGCAACTCCTCCAGATCCTCTACCATTAACGTGGATCTGTCAGCCTTGGTGTGCCAATGGTCAAGCGCCACTTGGCTAATCGGCTACGCCGCCGAGATCATTGTGGAAGGCAGAGGTTGCTTTGGTTGCTACACCCCTCTTTCCCTACGCTTTTTTGCCCTATACTGTTCCACCAGCTCCACATCGTCATCCTCTCCTAAGGCCTCCAATGCCATGGCCGACACTTTGCCTTGTGCCATCTCCTTCATGTTTCTATCTATCGCTTCGATTGCGAGGGCAAGAAAGTTGGCAACGTGCAAGAGGGGAGAGTCCGCTGAGATGTAGGAACTCAAGTATGGAATACGATAATTTTTTGTAATCAGATTGGTAAAGCGCATAACTCCAAAGGCCCAGGGTTTGCCTATTTTCCAAGGGTTGCGGTTAAAATTCGCTAGTTTAAAATTTCGATAACAAGAACAACCCCCGCCTTTTCCACACCCCCCACCCATCCCTTCCTCTCCCCTAACCACTTCGTATCACTTACCCGTAGCTTACATTGCCCCACATGTAAGGCCACCATCCCTCCCTCTTCTATTCCATTTCACATCATCACGTGCTTACCAGCTCCTTCAGCCTTGTACGCCGTCAATGCGTTTTTGCCCTCCTCACAGTCGGTCACCCCACTCGGCCACCTTCATGGTCAGCCTCCCTCACTGTCGGTCACTCTATTCGACTACCTTAATGGTTGGCCGCCCTAACGATCGGTCACCCCATTCGGCCACCTTCGCAGTCGGCCCCCTAACAGTCGGTTACCCCACTCGGCCAGCTTCACGATCGGCCCCCTTCACGGTTAGTCACCCCACTCGACCACCTTCACAGTCAACCGCCCTTACAGTCGGTCACCCCACTTATCCTCCTTCGCTGTCGGCCGCCCTCACTGCCAATCATTTCACTCAGCCACCTTCGCTGTCGGCTGCCTTCACGGTCGGTCATTTTGCTCGGCCTCCTTCGCGGTCGGCCACCCTCACAGTCGGTCATTTTGCTCGGTTACCTTCACAGTCGATTGCCCTCACAGTAGGCCTCTCAAGGTGCCACCCCCTACCGGTCTATCTCTACCTCCTTCCCGGGCTTAGGGGACTACCTCCACTTTTCCTATTTCCTTCGTTGGTCTAAAGCTGCACTTGGGAATAGGGGAGTACTGATATTGATGGGCCCTCAAGATGGTCCAACCCATAACTCAAGGCCCAAATCGAGGCCTAGATACTAAAGCCCAGTATCCTTGGAAAACCAATATTGAACCAAGACTAATAGCATTTAAACACTTGTCAGGCAAGAAATCAACCACTTGAACAGACAAAGATCCTGCAAAATTATTACACCCACACATCAGCCATTAATAAGGCCCTTATAGCATTAAATGCAGCAACCCCTCCATGCCGGAGGATACAGACTCACCATGAACGATGCTAATTAGACTATAGACTTTCGGCCAACAAGACAGCTTGAAATGGATAAGGAAATGATGAGCAACGGGTATAAAAAGTTTTGGAGATACGTTGAGGTTAAGTTTTTTGATCCCTTGTTACACACACACACACTCTCTCTCTCTCTCTCAAGTCAATCTGCCCTAACCTAAGTTGGTCGTCGGAGTGTCCGTCAGGGGAACTGCTCCCCCTTTGGACCTTTTTGCAGGTATGCTTTGGGGACACCGAGGTCAACAGATCCATTAGAAGTGTAGATCAGTCCAACCCATCTTCTGCTGAAGTTACCACATTATCAAATATATTTATAACTTACCCTTTTCTAATTTTTAAATCTACTTAGTAAGTATTTGGCATGCACTAAAAAAGTATACTTTTTTTTGTATACATACACTTATTTGGGTCACATCTATCAACATCTCCTCTCTACTTTTCTACCTACTTTCTCTACCTTTTTACACATTTTTTTATAAAAATTCAAAAAGTACATTTATTTACAACATTCCAAACCACTCCTTAATCTTGATATACTTAAAAAAGTATAAAATTTGTACAAAACTATTTTAAAAAATTCATTGAATACAAAAAAAATACAAGAATATACTAAATTTGCAATTTTTTTTTTTGTGTTTTTTGTATTTGGTTAAATCTTTCTTTTTTTAAAAAAAAAATTACAAAGTGTATCTAAATTATGTATATTGCTAAAAAAAAATTATGTATATCTAAAAAATAAAAATAACTTATAATATTCAAAAAAATTACTTAAAAACAAAAAACTTCCACGCAATATTCAAAAAAAAAAAAAATTAATAAGCAGCACATAATGCAACGACGAACAACCGTAGTAGCCACCCTTGAGATCGTTCACCACGTCATAGGGTATCGGCGTAATAGTTTCCAAGGTGGCACCTTCCACCATGAAACCAGGTTTAGGGCCCTCTAGCTGAGTCTTTGTGCTTATGACTTCACTCCTAGCCTTGGCTTCTACCTTCAATTTATCATTGTTCTTTTTCCTCAGTTTGAAGTCCTCGATGCACCTTCAAGGCTAAACATGCTCGATACGGACATGGATCCTCTTGCGGATAATCCTGTTACCCACCTGTATTTATGTACATAAACCATTACTTAAATTATGTTCTATTTCATCAGTTAAAAAAACAAAAACAAAAAATGTAGAAGAGCACTTCCAAATAAATTTTAAAAAATTAGTAGATGAGGGGAGGTTAAGTGTTATAATATTTAGTTCAGGGTAAAGTGATACGGGACAATAGTTGAGGGGAGTAAAGTGTAATTCACCCTTGCTAAATATGTCAATTACTTGTGTCATGAAAATATGTTTTGAGAGAAAAGGATGTTCATGTTAAATATGTCAATTGGTTTTTTTTTTTTTTTTTGGGATTCACAACTAAATATGTTACAATGATAAGTATGTCAATTACTTTATCTTCTCTCTCTCTCTCTGTCTCTTTATTTTATGGTTGGGCTGTTTTATTAAAGTTTATTTTGAATTTATGAATGTTTTTGCATGTATTCCACAAACAGAAGTTCGATCATTTGAAGACAAATGGGGATCATGGTCCATTTATGTAGGTTGAATGTGCCAGAAGATGACTGCATTATGGACTCTGTTGGGGTTATTTGTGTTGACACTAAAGGACATATAGCATCTGGAGCTTCAAGTGGTGGCATTGCACTGAAGGTGATTATTGCTTTGTTTTTGTGGCATTTTCGTATTATATATGCAAAGAGTTTCTATATTATTTGACTCAATTCCTTAAATTGTATCATTATTTTTCTACTATTCTTATTTAATTTACCCAAGTATGGTGATGGTGGTCGAATTGGTATTCTGTGGGAGGAGTTGATTGGTGGCCATTGAAAGTTTGGTGGGGGCTATGGTGTATGAAGTTGTGTGTGTGTGTGTGTGTGAGAGAGAGAGAGAGAGAGAGAGAGAGAAAGAGAGAGAGGAGGGGGCATTCAGAGGCTTTGATTTTAAAAAAAAAAAATCAGTTCCTCTATGGCATTTTGTCCTCCCAAGTTCCCAACAACCACGCAAAAGAAATGCTTTTCTTGGTAGTGAATGAAACCTTGAAGTGGTTATTGGGTAGCTAGTTCATTTGATGAAGTTAACCAAGTTTCTAGGGGCCTATTTGGCATCATTTTCATTTTCAATGCTTTTTTGGCTTGTCTTTTATTTAGATTCGATGCCTTTGTTGATCACAATTCACAACTAAAAGTTGAAATTTGCGTGACATCATTTCTAAAATGGATCATTATTCAGTTAAACTTGCAATTTATTCTTCAAATATTTTTAACAAATAAGTGGACGTGTGGGATTAGCAGCAATATATGGCTCCGATTGTTAGGCATCCTCAAAAGGTCCGTTTGGGGCTCCATTTATAGTTGGTTGTTGCGTTAGTGGTGTTGGATAGTATTTAATGAAAGGATTTGCTGCTCGGGAGTGTTGTGCCTCATCATCACTATATGTATCCTCGTTATTCAAAAATGTTATTTTATTTTATTTTGGGAAGTATAACTAATAGAATAAAAAAAAAAACAAATAGAAAATTGTATCTTATAAACATGCAATTTTAATTTATCTTTTACTATGAGGAACATTATATTTTCTTGGTATGAGGCTAGTTTAATACTGGGATATTTTTGTAAACGTCTTCGCATTTTTGTGATTTTTGCCTAATTTAGTGCTTTCTTCTATGTATTTAGTTTTCATTATTTATTTTTGTGTTAAACCTACAAAAATCATATTCTTTGTTTCCATTTATGTATACACCTAGCTTGTGAATCTAACATGGTTATTATTTTTGTTGCACAAGTCGCAGGCAGGTCCGGGCTCTGCTTGCATGAAAGTTTTACGCTCTGTTATGTAAGATAGTAGCCAACACGGTACTGATAAAAGTGTCAGAACTCTGGTTGATCAAGCCGAGGATCCTATATCAGTGAGAGCTCCCAACCCTCAACCTAAATGGTTTTTTTTAAGGAAAAAAAATGACTTATTGTTTGTTTGTTTCCTATTTAGCTTCCTGGGACTTCAACTAAGCTAAAAGCTATAGAGATTGCAGCAGCCTACAATTCCCTGTCTTTTGGAATGGGTTATTTTGGAAGCTCTATAGAGCGGCCTAAGGTACTATAATATGTTTCGAGTAATATTTCAAAGCCCAGCATATGAATTTTCTTCTTTAATTGATATATTTAGATCAAATTTTAAGATCACAATGAGTTCAGTCATGGCGAATCATCTCATTGAGAGTAAACTAATACATTGTGTATTAATTAGGTGTGAAGTGTTCGTTAACATTTGATATATTTAATGATTTCTTGTTTTATAATTGAACAAATATTTTATATAAGAGCATATCATAAACTGACTGGAAGAGGTTTGCATTTCGTATCTAAATTGTTCATTTTGTATCAGTCATAATTGTAATGGTGACATATAACAGTTTGTAGTTTGTCCTGTTCGGTTCTTTCTTTTTTTGCGTTTTTGTGTCCATATCATGTTATATTATGTTGGTTTACATTTATCGATTTTTTTGCTGATTACACGAAACGAGCAAGCATGCCGCAATTCAAACCTAATTATGTGTATAATTTTTTACTTAATTATGTGTTTAATTTTTTACTTATACGAAACTTATTTGTTTTATTCATCTGTTTTTATGCAGGTCTCAATTCTTAGGACTACAAAATAGCAAAATAGGATCAGCATCGACCAGTTTGCCGCACGAAATTGATGTTGGTGAAAGTAAAGGATAAAATGTTGTGTGCGCTAAGATTTTGATAAGAAATTTAAAATTTGGAAGTAAATCAAACTGGTTTATTTATTATTTCTTTCAAGTGACTCATCATGTTTCAAATGGTTATTATGGCAAACCTAAAACTTGAAAGATGTTCATTTTTGCTCATGAGAGAGATCAGCACAATTATTTTATGGACCATTCTTCCGCAACATGATAATGGGCTTGTTTGGTGTAGAAAGTTGAAAATGTGTGAAGCCTCTTTCATTGGGCTGCGAGCCAAAACCTTAAAGCCTAGGTGAGCTTGCATGGTGGACTGACGAGGGGGCCAAAACAGGCTACCTCTATGAGCTCGTGGCCTACCCTCCAAGCTTAGCCCAAGATTTGATTCTTTTTTTTAAAATAATTTTTCTTCACTTTTTTTTTTTTATAATTTTTTGTGGGCTGGGTTGTGCTGGGTTTCAAATTCAAGGCCCAATCTCTCTTGTGCTGGCATGTCTAGGATTTGGGCTTTATTTGTGTAAAAGCCCAATGAGCTTAGGCAGGTTGGGTTTCAAGTTCTATGCCCAATTCTAAGCTCTATCTAACTTGGGTTGGCCTGTCTAGGATTTGGCCTTTGTATGAGTAAAATCCCAATGAGCTTGGGCCAGGTTGGGTTTCAAATTCATGGCCTAGTCTTACTTGGGCTGGCTAGTCTAGGATTTGGGCTTTGTTTAGGTAAAAGCCCAATGAGCTTGGGCTGGGTTGGGTTTCAATTTCAAGGCTCAATACTAAGCCTAGTCTCATTTTAGCCGACATGTCCAGGATTTGGGCTTGGTTTAGGTAAAAGGCCCAACAAGCTTGGGTCGAACTAAGTTTCAAATTCAAGGTCCAATTCCAAACCTAGTCTCATTTGGGCTGACCTGTTCAGGATTTGGGCCTTGTTTGGGTAAAAGCCCAACAAGTTTGGGCGAGACTGGGTTTCAAGGGCAAAAAACTGTATGCCATTATCTTTGATATTTCTCAAATTTTTAAAATTGAGCCTTTGAGATTCATTACAATAAGAAAATAAATATGCACAAATTTTAATCACTAGTTTTTATAGTTTGGTTTTAGTGTCATTTCGACCTTTGTAATTTTAATTAATTCAATTTTAATCTTAAATTTTTTATTGTCTCAACTTAACTTAATTAACTGCAATCGTTAACTCTTTTTTTTTTTTTTTTAATTATGAAAATTGCACACATAAGTAGCATGAGTTATGCTTTTAGGAACAAAATTATAATTTTTCTTAACTAAGTCAGTCAATCTCAATCATCTCATTAACGATTTTACTTCAAAACCACTAATTGACGTTATTAATTGAATCAAAATAATACAAAATTTAAATCAAAATTAAATCAATTAAAAATGTGAGAATCAAAATGATAGATAAGACAAAATACAAAACTACCAATTTAATTTACCCAACAAACATTACCACTTTCCTTATCTTGATTCCAGGAAAGATTCAAGGCTGCAACCTAAGACAAGAAAATAAAACAAACAACAAAATCAAATCAAGGCCAAAAAAAAAAAACAAAACTATGGTACAAAAGAATTTCCCTATCTTGATTCCAGGGAAGATCCAAGGCTTGCAAGCTATCAGCTTGTAACCTAAACAACAAAATCAAATCAAGGCCCAAAAAAAAAAAAAAAAAAAACTATGGTACAAAAGAAATATATATATATTTTTTTTATGATTGTCAAGCAAATATTCAAAAACATAATAAAAAATAAAAAAATTTAGTCCTCGATTTGTATTGAAAAGTGTTGTTCGGACTCATGGAGTTCGCTATGAGTTTCATTCTGATAATCTAAACCATTCATTTTGTATTTTAAATTTCTCATTATTTAGTGTTTTTAGACTACTACACATTATTCATGTCAGAACACTTGTTCAACTATCTCTCACAAAAGAGAGAAAAAAAATTTAATTAAACTATAAATTAAATCATTGGTCTCTGTAATTTAAGTGAAGTGTCATTTTAGTCATCGTAATTTTAATTTGAACATTTTAGTCCTTACATTTTAAATTTTGTTATGAGATGATCTTTCCGTCAAATGTTGTTAACAATTGAAACATAAAAAATTAAGTGCAAAATTAGAAGGATCAAAACAAAATTCAAAACAAATTATAGGGATCACCGACATAATAAATATATTAATTACACAGGTGATCATATAATTGGTTTTGAATTTCACTTCAGTCCATCTTTTATTTTACTCATAGTATTTTTCCGTTTCAAATTCAACAATAAGTAACAAAAAAAATCACATTCCAACAAAATTGAAAATGTATAAACCAAATCCCAAAACTATATTGTTGGTTAAAGATGGGAAAACTTCTAAGCCACCCTCTACCAACTGAGAAAAACCATGATAGAGATATGAATTCATTGAAAAACATATTAACAAACGTAATTGGGTTCTTCTACTAACAATATTATATTTGGGTTCTTTTATTTTTATTTTTTAATTTGTATGTTGTTTTCGCAGAGTGACAGACGGCTAATGAAAGGAGACTATATTTTTGACTTAACTCTGAGCACTCAATTTCTTCTTCTTCTCACAAAAATATAGCCATTTTTTAGACTGCTAAAGCTTTTTTCACTAAGAAAAAAGTCAACAACCTTTTTGCTTTGCTTTGCTTTGCTTTGCTTCTGATCTGTTGGTTTTTTCTTTTCCTTCTGTAATCGGAAACAATGCCTCTAGCACAGATCTTTCTCTCTGGCTTCATCAAATTGCTGTTTGAGAAGATGACCTCTTTTGCATCCTCGAAATTACCTGCCTTTGAAGGTATTGATACCCAGCTGACCAATTGGACAAAGATGCTGCGCCAAATTGAAGCTGTTCTGATTGACGCAGAGGAGAAGCAAATGACAGTTCCAGCTGTGAACCTATGGCTTGACGATCTCCAGGATCTAGCATATGATTTGGATGATTTAGTGGATGAGTTCGCCACCGAAGCTTTGCAACACAAGCTCAAGGCAAAGCCACGCCAAGCTAGTTCCAGCAAGGTATGGAACCTTATCCCTAATTTCAAGCCAACAGATGTTATCTTTAATTTTAAAATGAAGTCCAAGATTGAGGAGATCAATACCAGATTGCACAATAGTTTTGAACAATGTTCAAAATTTAATTTGGTTAAGATTGTTGGAACCACCACACCTACTAAGACTTGGCAAAGACCAGAGTCTACATCTTTATTTGATGAACCTCGCGTTTACAGCCGAAAACACGATCAGAGTAAGATAATTAAGTTGCTCGTAAAGGGGGATGAATCAAGTGATAACAACATTGGAGTAAGTCCCATTGTGGGTATGGGTGGGATTGGCAAGACCACCCTCGCTCAGATGGTATACAAGGATGAAACTGTGAAGGAGTATTTCAATCTGAAAGCATGGGTCTGTGTGTC
This sequence comes from Camellia sinensis, assembly GCF_055761805.1. Lineage (NCBI taxonomy): Eukaryota > Viridiplantae > Streptophyta > Magnoliopsida > Ericales > Theaceae > Camellia > Camellia sinensis. Next base: position 157,583,331 of record NC_138972.1, read on the forward strand.
AAATGAGTTTGACATTATGAAAATAACAAAAACTATTTATGATTCAGTGACTTCCCAAACATGTAGTTTTAATAACTTGGATCAAGCTCAAGTTGAACTACAGAAGGCTTTGGCGGGAAGGAAGTTTTTAATTATTTTAGACGATGTCTGAACGAAGACTACAATGCTTGGAATGTTTTGAAGAAACCTTTCAATGATGGAGCCCAAGGGAGTAAAGTCGTGGTGACAACACGTAACAGAGACATTGCAACAATGATGGCAACTGTTGAACTCCATAACGTTAAGATCCTATCAGATGAGGATTGTTGGTCATTGTTTACACAACATGCCTTTGCGAATACAAGTATTGATGCAAATCCAAATTTGGTATCAATTGGTAAGAAAATTGTGAAGAAATGTAAAGGTTTGCCTCTCGCTGCTAGGACACTCGGTGGACTTTTACATGCTGATCTACCTTGTTTGAATAATCTAAAGATTTCAGAGTGCCCGCAATTCCTAGTTTAAGGTTCCAGCATTAGCCTCCCATCACTCACCTGTATAGCTATGAATGGCGGCCCTCTAACAAGCCTTGAAACGGTCCTTGAGATGGGGAGTATGGCTAATGATGAAGTGATATCGGCAAATGCAAAGTGTAAGCATCCGAGTTTAATAACTTCCTTGAGCATTGGGATGATCAAGAAACTCGAGCTCTTGCCGAAATGGGTTACTCATGGGCTAATGGAACTCAAAGCATTGAAGATTACAAGTTGTGAAGAACTTAAGACACTGTGGAAGAATGAGGTGAGAGTGCAGCACAGTCTCCTTGCATTCCGAAGTTTGCAAATTAGAGGTTGTCCCCAACTTGTTTCATTGTTTGAAGAAGACAAGGATGAAGAAAATGAAGGGCAACATCAGCAACAACAAGAAGAGGGACTCCCTTGCATAGCGAGGCTTGAGCATCTAAGAATATATAATTGTGAAAAGTTGGAGAAACTGCCACAGCTGCTACATACCTTCACTTTTCTTCAAGAGTTGTATGTCTATAACTGTCCAAGTCTCGGCTCTTTTCCAAAGATAGGTTTTCCGTGCACGTTGAAAACACTCAAGATACGTAATTGTGAGGCTCTGCAATCCTTATTTGGGTGGATAACACAAATTAATGACAATAATCTTGAAGTGTTAACGTTTGAGAATTGTCCATCCCTCACATGCTTGATATTGTGCAGAGGTGGGGGACTACCACCCACACTCAAACACCTTGAGATTGAGAGGTGTAAAAAGTTGGAGGCACTGCTAGTAGAGGAGGGGATGGAAATTAACTATCCATCTCTTGAGTCTGTTCGAATCTGGGGTTGTTATATGCTCAAATACTTGCCAGATGCCCTTCCTAATAATAATAATCTCAGGAATCTCAGTCGATTGATCTTGTATGGGTGTAAGAATTTGGAGTACATTCCGGAAGGATGGTTCCACTCCGCAACAAATCTAACATATTTGAATATCAGGGGATGCAAAAAACTGAAGGCCCTACCACACAAATTGCAGAGCATCAACTACCTCACTTCTCTTCAAGAGCTGTATTTGAATATTTCAGAATGGAACAACTTCAAGAAGATTGGTTTGCACAGTTTATCCTCTCTTAAAATCTTGTTGATTGAAGGCAAAGATGAAGAACATTCAGTGGGTTCCAACTTTCCGATAGATGGGATGTTGCTGCCCACCTCTCTGATCGATCTTCATATCTCAAGTTTCCGAAATCTGGAGAAGCTATCTTCTAAGTTGTTTCAAAATCTCGCCTCTCTTGAATTTCTTAAAATCGGTGGTTGCCCTATGTTCAAATCTTTACTAGTGCAAAGGTTGCCTCCCTCACTTAAGAGATTGTCGATCATCGGGGGAAGTCGGAAACTAACAGGGAAGTGTGAAAAGGGGAAAGGCAAATATTGGCCCCACTTAGCTCACATTCCTTGTGTCGACGTTGATGGTTGATGATTGATGATTCTAAGTTCTAAACCATGTGGAAATTCCCATCGCAATACAAGCAATCAAATTGCCAGGTATCAAAACATAAACTAATTTGATAAATATATACATTTAAAAATATTTTCAGATTTTAAAAACAAAATATTTTTTCAAAAATAGAAAATCATATGAAAAACCATAACTGTTTTTGCTTATCATTTTTAATTTTTTTTTTTTGAATGAGGGATCCCTGAAGTATGCAATACATTATATTTTCAAGTTAATCGAATTTTTTTGGATGAGGAACTTATTTGCAAATTCATATAAAAAGTTAAAACAAAATAAATTTGTATTTTGAATTAACAAAAAATATTTTTGAAAATAATGAAAAACATATGTTAAATTTAAATTCAGATGACTGTTATGGAATGAGTAAATAATTTTTAAAATTTTGTTTCGTTTTGCAATTTTCAAAAATAGTTTTAAAATTTTTAATTCATATTTTTTTAATATATTGGCTTTTTTTTTTTTTAGATGCATCTAATCTACATATACTTAAAAAAAATTAAATTAAAAAATATTTAAAAATTTTAATAAATACAAAATAAATACAAAAATGTATTAAATATTTAGTGATTTTTTAAACCATTTTTTTAATAAATTTAATATGTTTTAGGTGTATTTAGATTGAGTGGATCTAAAAATTTTAAAAAATATTGATTAAAATACTTAAAGAGTTCACTGAAAATTATAAAATATGGATTAAAACTTAAAAACTATTTTTGAAAACGCCAAAACTGAACAGAGTTTTAAAAATTATTTCAATTTCTAAAAACTAAATGAGTTTTGGATTTTCAAATTTGTAAAAAATATTTTTAGAATATACAGCCAAACAAATTTTTAGAAAATTATCTTTCAAAATTGATTATGAAAACCAAACCTTAGTTTTTTGGGTTTTCTATATGCTAGTCATTAATAAATTATTTTTGTATTTGTTAAGTTGTTACCTGTCTAGTGACTAGGGAAAAGTCAAATTGAAAGTGATTAAGCTGGTGTAAATTCTTGTTGAAGCGGGAATTTTTTGGCCAGTCAAATGAGGGTAATGTTAAAAAAAAAAAGAAAAAGGAAAGAGAATGAAATGCTATGAAATTATCTAAGTAGTTTGCAAATGCTTAGAAAAATTAAATAATTTTTTTGTTGTTGGAAGAGCAAACTTAAAAGGTTACAAACAAATATACGCATATCTGGTGTTCAAATTTCTTTTTGGTGAGCTATTCTAATAAATATGGAAATTGAAAGCAATTTTAATTGTATACTTGGAGATGTTACATTTTCTGTATGAAAAGAATTCAGAGAAGTTTTATCAATCTATAAGGGATTATTTGATACGGATATGTGCTTTCAAGGATTTGAAAGAGAGGCATATTCCGATAGATTTCCTTGCCTGCTTTTATTTCCCGAAGGAACCACAACAAATGGAAGAGTTCTCATTTCTTTCCAACTTGGTGCAATTGTCCCTGGATATCTTGTCCATCTAGTGATTGTTCGTTATCCCCATGTACACTTTGACCAATCCTGGTAAGAATTTTCTTTAGTTGAAACCGTTTTGTTGTTGTCTTTCATAATGTCTTTACCTAACTTGCATCATATGGCCTATCATTTTGTTTAGGGGAAATATAGCTTTGGGAAAGCTCATGTTTAGAATGTTCAAAGTTTCACAATTTCATAGAGCTATGTTGAGTGATTTTTTATACTAAAAATGTAGTGAGTTTGGCTTACCCCACTATTTTTGTTTGTAAAATTTTTGGGTAGTATGTTGTGTGAAGTGGCAATTCATATATATAGGTTGTTATAGTGATGCCCAAATTTGCTATTTTTCTTTTGATAACTAATTCACTCTCGCAGATCATCAATGCTGATTATTCATCAACTTAAATGTATATGCATTTAAATGATGTGTCCTTGACTATATTATAATTTGAATTTTGGTTACAAAATAACTTGTATGTTGTAAAAAGTTGAAGCCATTTATTAAATTGTACAGGTAGAGTATCATCCTGTTATCTTACCCCTTGAAAATCAGTAGGAAAATGCTGCCCATTTTGCTTAAAGGGTGAGTCAACATTATTTGATTAATCTTTGTTTCCTTGTTGGCTTTACTTAATATTTTAATGCTAATTATATTCTTATACATCATAGTTTTTAATGGGCACATTACATACAATTCCTTAATTATTTTTTATAATGTCAACATGTTCTGTATTTCATATGCTTAATCTCCTAAGCAATTCAGAGCCAGTGGATCTTCAACACACCATAAATATTGTAATTGAATTTGTGTGATGTTATGTCTACTGCATTTGTGTGTGGAAGCCTGCCCTTTTTTTTCGCTTCTGTGCACAAAGAATTAGCCAATTGATGATTCCTGGTCCTTGGATTTCAAGTAATATTATATATATACAAGGATCAAAATTTTCGGTGTGTTGTTTCAAATAGTACAAAAACAAAAACATCTCGGAAATATTTTATGAAATAAAAATTAAATAGAAATGTTTGAAAATATAAATTGAAATATATCTAAATGTATAAAAGCTAATAATTGATTATAGCCATTCAAGTAAAAGAATTAAAAAACTAATGTCACCATGAACTAAAAATTATTAAGCATTGTCAAATAACTCAATTTTATTAAACAAAAATTTCCAATGAGGTCTAAAAACTTACTTAAACAGTAGCAATAAATGAAAATTTCTAAATTTGTATAGATACAATTTACTCTTTCAGTATATCGCACTATGTTTTGGTGTGTTTCACTATGTTTTGATGTGTTTCAATGAAAACACTAGAATTTTATTATTCCACTAGTGTTTCGTTTCGACCTCTTGGGAATTGGAAACACTTTGACCATTTCAACGGAAACAAACGAAAATTTTGTTCCTCATATAGATTAAAGATAAATCCATTTCAAAAAGTTTTCATTCATGTATTGTCCACGTTTTCATGTTATTTGGTTCTAAACAAATGGCATATGGTACCTATTAAAATTGGGTGTAAGTGCACATGCAACAGCCCTCGTGTCTTCTACATGCACTATGTTAACTTATTACAATTGGAGGAATAGTTTCCTATTGTCCGTCTTTAGTTTGGGAAATTTTTCCCTTTTGTATTCTTTTAGTAGCTGTTGGTGTATTGCCATGATTCCTAGGGCAGAGCCATGTATAACAAAATTTCCACTGGAAATTTGAAGATCTGAAATTATATACACTCCACATGTTTACAAAATATCTACCTAACTAACTCTGTTACAACAAGTTGAACTAACACTTGACTTGTTTGGTTTGCAGAACAACATATCTCTAGTCTAGTCTTAGATTGAATCCTGGATTGCTGAGTCTTGCTTGGTTACACTAACTGTACAAACATTTCATTCCTATGGGGACATCATGTTGCTTGCAAAAGCTTCCGAGTCCAAACAGGTCACTTTTCGTGCTCCATGTGTTTTGGCTTTTATAGTTAATCTTGCTTTTAGCTCGGCAAAAATGATCTTGTACTTCATTCAAACATTCTATGAAGTGCTAGATTTCAGCTCTTAAACTTAATTTGAAGGCCTTTTTTGCGATGGACCAAGAATATTTGATGCAGCTGCAATGATGGAATTTACATTGTCTCCTTGGGATCTCATAATATGTTAGGTGTAGGCCTTGAAGCACACCATTTAACGCTTGTAATTCTTGTTTTCCAAAATAAATAACTTCAACTCTCTTTCACATGCATTACTAAAAATATTTTAGTGTACTCTGGTTTGCCAAGTTTGATTTCTTTCAAATTGGGTATTTCAGTATTCATTTCTCCGTTGTATGTTTCCACTTTGATGGAAGAGTATTTTTTTTTTTTTGGCCAAATTCTAGGGAGTATATATGTTGTTTGGAAACATTGTGTTTGTTCATAGTGTTTATTGCCTAGCCTTAGAAAACTGTCCAGGAACTTTCCCGGATGCAACTTTAGCTTCATTGGTTTCTTTAATATTTTTTCATATTTACTTGGAAAACTTTTTGTAAATTTCTCATCTTGTCTACTAACTTCTATACAAGCCTTTTTCTAATAAATAATAATGCTAAATTATTTAAAGAGTCATGCTAATGACAGCCCAATGGGCTGCCAATAAGGGGAAGAAAACGCCAAAAAACTCTCAATGTATTTTTTACACATCCCAAAGCATTTTCACAAATTTGGACACACTTTTTACACGTCCCCTGGTACTGTTGACAGCCCAAAGGCTGTCTTTAGCATTTTTCCTTATTTAAATTATGCAAATGTATTCCATGTCCAAGAGATATGCTGGAAGACTCGTAGGAATGATGGAAACAACCGTAGAATACCACATGTTTTATAAAATTAAGTTGCATCTCTCTCTCTCTCTCTCTCTCTCTCTCTCTCTGGGGGAGTTTGAAGTCCTCTATGGAGTCCACCCTAATTTTTTTGTCATTTGTATGCTTCGCAGGAAAATCCCTCACTACATACTGTTGAAATGGCAAATGTGGAATCAGTGAGTTTTTAATTGAATGATTTATATATGAATACTTTAGTTGTGTTATAATATGGTGAAAATACAAATAGATTCATATCATATCTTCAGGGGTTGTTTGGTAATTGTGTTGGGCTAAATAATCACAAAAGGACAAAAAAAAGTCAAAAAATCACAAAAAGCCAAAAATCACAAAAACACAAAAAAAAATCCACCATTCCAAAGCTAAAAAGCCAAAAAGCCAATCAAGAATACCAAACGAACAAAAAAATCCCAGGCTAAAAAAGTCAAAAAAAACCAAAAAGTCAACTAAAAAAGTTATTGTCAAACGAAGGCTCAGTATCTTTTGGTTTTGTTTTTTTTTGGTGTGTGTGTATATTTAATATAAATGTGTAACACATTTTAGAAGAAAAGAACGAAGCATGCTTTTGTATCTATTGGTTAAAATGATGAAAAATTGAAAATGAGCTTTATAGACTTGTAATTTACATATGGCTCTAGAGAATTATTTTTGGGTGCTTCGAATGCATGTTGTTGTGTGTTCCTATAGTCAAGAGCACTCTATCGAGCTTGCCCATTTATTTTTTGTCCATGACCCATTTTTGGTGTTTTATCCTTTCAAAACGTTACTCACCTAAGGTTTTAGTTCAATTGTGAATTTTATTTTCCTCCCAAGGAAACCTTCGAGGAAATATATTTGAAAACCTTTTGAGATCATTAAATTTATGATTTTGGAACAAAAATTTACCATGTTTTGGAACGTGCTTTCCAAAATCTAATTCGTTTGGGTGTTAATGTTTTGTGGTAACACTTTGGTTTTATGGATTTTGTAGAGAGCTTATTTCCATTGGTTTTTTAATTGGGGTGCATTCTGCACATAGCGCATGCCTATTGTCTCTGTTGGTTTGCAATAAATTATCCTTGTTTTTTTTAAATGCAGAGGAAGATTCAAGTAATTTGATTACCATCAATTATTCTAAATACATTGATCCCTCTCTAAACCAAATTTCTCTCTTCTTATTCAGTATTCTAGTTCATCATTAATGGATTACTCTCAATTTTATATTAATTGGTCAATTGGAAAGAAGATGAAATGGATTATATCTCTTCTTTGCCAGACATTCGATTTAAGCAGTTCAAAAGCTATGGACTTTCTGGATACATTTCTATCCATGAATCCAAATTCCAGGTATGACGACAAGAAATTTTAATTTTAGTGATATTTCTATAATACAATAATTATCATGTATGGCTTCATTTTCCTGTAAGGAGCTATTTATAATATACTTTTGATCAAAACTACTTGAGTTGTTCATCTAGAACTTCATGCCACCTTACCTACATGCAAGTCCCTAAATGTGATCACTTTTCCTTCATTCTGTCGCACAAGATTATTGAACAGGGTATTTGAATCATGGATGAGTGATCTACTTGTTTTTTTATTTTTTATTTTATCCTTCATTTCATGTGCTCTTTCTGTCCTGTTTCTTTTTCCTTTCTTTCACTTGTAGATGTGATTTTTATTTGAGTTTATTAAAAAGTATATTTTCATTGAACTAAAGCTGCATCCATGCCAATGATGCAAATGAAGGATTTTTTGGTGGCTAAATGAAATTATTCTTGATATTTCATTATTTGATTTAAAAGCATATTTAAATTGCTTCTTCCCATTTTTCTCTGATATATCAAATCCTTGGTAGGGTTATAATTAACGTTGATCATGAGTATTTCTGTGAAAATATCAGTATGCTGTGTCTTAGTTGTGCACTGGATAACCCTACTGTTGCACTGAAATTCATTAATCATTATCATATCAGGCTTTTCTTTTCTCTTTATTTTTTCTTTTATGCATGATTTTAAAACATGTGAGCTCAATTTTCTTCCAATAACTGGGTTTCGAAATTGACACTTTTTTTTTATATTGTGATTTGTGACTATTATAACATACTGTAGTGCTTCACTGAACTGAAGATGTAGACCATATGTATCTAAATATGCTTAACTCTGTCCTAGTTGCAACATGCAGCACTAAAATGCTTTCTTTTCTCTCTTGAGTTTGTCTAATTGCATTTAAGTTTATGTTAATAACAATAGCCCTTAAGTTGACGGTGATGCAAGAATTGTTTATCTCACTATTTGCATCCTGCTCATAGCAGACAGGTTAGAATCCACGATTTCTTCAGGGTCCTGAGATTGAAGGCTTGTAATCTTTCTGAAAAGGTTAGTTACCAAGTATTTTTCACTTTTTATGTAACCTGCTGATCTTTAATATGAATATCTTGTTTGTGTCTCTATGCTTGAAAGGCCTCTTTTAAGTATGCTATCTCTGTCTAGTTCTTTTTCAATTTTTGACATTTGAACTGCAAACTCATTTGTTACATATATATATTTTAAAAATTAATTTGCCATAGAGTGAAGGTCGATATACATTTGAACAATAAAATTGTCACAAGACAGGCATGACAATTTTTAACAAGGATTTGTGTTTGTGTCAAATGCCAATACTTTTCACACTTCCGGAGTTATGTAGAACACATTTTAAAGCTGTTCTTTATTCAAAAATTAAACTTCATGATTTATGACACTTGGGCAACATGTCCTCACACTGGACAATATGTAACCCGCAGAACTCATTTGTTGTGTTACTAATTTCATCTAGTTTAGAGAAAAATTTTAATCATGAAGAAATATCAAGTCAAAGGCTCATACAAAAATTTTCAATTTGACCATATTTTAAAAGAGGATAAATTACCTGTAAGGAGTGGGGTGTGGAAGGAGAGAGGGTGTGGGAGGAGAGAGAAGTCATTATAGTAATCTGCACTTCTGTGTTTGACACAAATTCTGCTCTATCTGTCTCGGTCATCATCAATGATTATATCAATATAATTCACTACTAGAAAGTTCAATTACAACTTAAACGATCCCATTACAAGGGTGAGGACACTCTAAATACACATATTGCCCAATTAGAAGCAAATCAATTAGGAAATTGAAAGATGATTGATTATTATCCGTGGATTGATATGACTACTTTCAGTATGTATACATAACCAAGTAGGACTAGTTTAGTTGACCAGAATTCTTGCATCGCTCATGTAGGTCAAGGGTTCTTGTCTTGCCATGGACAAGGTTCCCCTCCTCGCAAGGCTATGATTGCAAATGTCCAAAAATAAAAAATAAAATAAAGAAAGATATTACCACTTGGAACTTGCAGACTGGGGACCCTGACATTCCAAAGTTGTATAACAGAATGCTCAGCTCCTGATTGGATTCCAAAGCTGCAATGGCTTGTCACACTTGATTAAAACTTGTGTTAAGTATCAAATGAAAAAAATACTAGAAGCATGTTTTTCCTTTATTTTTCTTATCAACCTGTACAGAATTGAGTGCAGCAAGTATTGAACGATGTTCTCCAGGAACTTTGCACCAGTGACTGCAAGGCTATGACAATTATCATGGTCATTAATTCCTCTGATTTACTTGAACAAAAATACTTAAGCATTAAGTTGCACAGATGATAGTTAATTAAAGGAGAAGACAATATACGTTAAGACGACAATATATTAGATTTGTGAATCGTATACTATGCGATTTGCTATGTAATAGTACTCTTATTTGCTGTTGTGTATCTATTTTCTTATGATTTGATGAGTCACTCTCTAACTTTCAATGTTGGACTGTGGTGATGTCCCATGTCTGTTCGTACTTCTTAGATGTTGACCCATGTTATGTCTTTGTGATGACTTGAACATAGTTGCTGGTGACACAAAATGGATGTGAAATTATGGTTACTACTAGGAAAATGCAATATTGTATAATTATGAAGCACGGGTACAGATACTAATACGATACGAGTATGTCGATATGGCAAAATCTAAAAAAATTAGAGTACGGATAACGCTTGGTATGTTTGTAAAAAAAATATTTATTTTTAATTTGGAATAATACAAAAATTGATTAAATGATTTAATTTGTTAAGATTCAATCCACAATTAACATTGAATGCCAAAAGTAAATGTATAAACCAAAATTAAATGTCATTATATTAAATAATTTACAAATCACAGCTTGATTTTATTTATAAGGGTAAACTATCAATAGGTCCTAATAATTAGACTTAATTCTCATCAAATCCTATTGAAAATAAGACCTAGTACAATGTGACAATTTTTTGCATATGTCGCTAAAAATTGACAATTAGTGACCTTTTTTTGTCATGTTTTTTTATAAATTGTTACTAAAACTTACAATTAGTGACTTTTTTGTGATAAATTTTTCAAACTGTCATTAAAAGTTAAAAATTAATAACATTTTTTTAAACTGTTGCTAAAACTTATAATTAGTAACATTTTTTGTGACAATTTTTAATCTATCACTAAAAATTAACAATTAATAGCATTTTTTATTAGTGTATGATAAAAAATGTCATAAATTATCATATAACCTATTGGACAATAAGTCCACTTAGTAGGACCTACACGTAAGTCTCCCATTTTATAATCATGCTAAGCATAAAATTAAAAATAAAAATAAAAAGTCTAGAGAAAGAAATTTTATCTTTGTAGTAAAGAAAATAGTGTTTCGACTAAGGTACGGTATAACTTAGGTATATATTAGGTACGTTTGAATATTCCAAAAATTTGAATACGTGTTTCGTGTATCCAGTAGGTGTGCAGAAGTACACCATACGAAGTACCATTCGCCAGTGAGTACCCGGTACTGGTATGGCTTGTTTGCCAAAATACCCATGCTTCATAGTTGTATAACTATGTAGACAATACTAGGCCTTAGTCTTGAATGGATGGATATGAGGCCTTTGCTGGGGAAATAAATTAGATGCGTGACTAAATTTTGTTGTCCATGAAATGTGAAACAACATTACAATTTACAGCTACTTGATTTGAGAAAGTTTTCATATTTAAGAAGTTATTTTTTCTTGATTTCATCACCTATCTCATGGCAATTATTCTATGTTGTAGATATTTGGAGTCCTTGATGTGGAGAAAAAAAGGGTAAAATAGCATTCAAGCAAGGGATAATCTCTCTCTTAGTTATACATGCGATCCCCAATTGCTCCCAACTGTGTCTGCACAAAGCCAATACAGAGCCTCTCATAGATGGAAAATCTATTGTTTGCAGTTCCTATATGGGTCAGCTCATGTCCTACAGCAACCATTTTCAGACGAGCCGTGAATTGGCCTTCGCTGAGTGTCACACTGGTGGAAACCATTACATTTCCGAGCAAGAAGTATGTCTCATACTCTTTTCCTTGGTATTCCCTTTTATTTATTATACTTTTGGATAAGGTTTAAGTTATGTACTCTTCGTTGGTAAATGGATGGCTCAGTTGGGAGATTCCATTAAGCTGGCTATTCCAAACATGGACGAGTTTGAGGTGAGTAATTAACATCCTCATGGGTTCAATAGACATGTCAGTCTAATCCATACAATAACCTTAGAAAAGTAACCACAACGATATATTTTTCTTGAAATTCTTTCGAACTGAAGCTTTGTTTTACTTTACATTTGTAGATCCATGAACTATTCAAATCATTTGATACCGATAGCGATGGGAGGATCAACAAGGATGATTTTATCGCCTGTTTAAGAAGAAATCCGTTGCTTGTTGCACTTTTCTCTCCCCAGTTAATGCACAAGAACTTGTCTAGAGTCGATACATCGGAGGTTAAAGGAGATGGTGTGATGGATGATGGGTTGATGAGTCTTCTTGTAGATTTGGCTCTATGAAACATTTTAGCTCTTTCACAAAGGGCTTAAGTGAGGGATAGGTCATTTGCATATAATTCTTTTTCTTTTGAAAATAGTCACTTAACTTCTTGTGGTTTGTTGAATAAAATATACCATCTTCATCAAAATTAACAATGTATTACACATGTCTACGTTTTCAAATAGTAGGGGATTATGTGTATATATAGGGGTACAGTGAAGTGTTTAGTTTAGGGGATTATGTGTTTATTTCAAATGACATGGGTATTATGTGCACATAACTTGTACTATAAAGGGATAAAGTGAAATATTGGTTTTTTTTTTTTTTCTTTTTTTTGGAGGGGAGAGGGGATAAATTATAGATATGTTACTTGAAATTTGTCTAGAAATATAGTTTACTTCTTGTGATTTTAGAAATTACAATTTTTCCCTCGTCAAAATTAATTTATTAACAGAGTTGACAAAAAAAATAAAATTAACCCTTTTTTTTCCCATAATTAACATTACCGTATTACCTATCTCCCTTTCCTTTGTTGTTAAACTTGTTCTTATTTTTCTTTCATTTCAACCACTTTCTATCCTTGTCCCCCACTCTAGCACCCGACCCTCTCTCTTTCTGCTTCACAGCTACCATTGTAATTTCTTTAAATGGTTGGTGTACACTTTCTTTCCTAGTCACCTCCACTCCCTTCCCTACTTTCGCTGCTTACTCTCACTCCCACTTGTACAATCCTTTCCTGAAACACTTTATTAGTGCTCTTGTATTAAAATCTAATCAGAATATACCTGGAGCCATCTCCTTATTAATATAACCTTACCCACCACTCCTACTCCCAGTTGTACTTGAAAAAGAAAATAATAATAAACAAATAATTATCAATCCCTCAGCCAAATAAATATTGGTTTAACATTCAGAATTGACACCATTGTTGTGTGATTTCAAAGAAAGAGACTTGCATACTTTTTCCATTATTGGGTTCACACTCTCTTTTTTTCTGTTTGTCATTTTTTTTTTTTGGGTTAATTAAAAAAAAAATCTAAGGTTTCACACCATTTTCATTTTAAATCTTAGTATTTCAATTTTAACAAATTAAACTTTGGAGTTCCATTTGTATTTTAATGCGCCCTCTTCTCCGTTCATTTTCGTCTCTATAAGATAGTGGAGAATCGTTTTGAGGTTTAAAGTAAAAAGCACTAGAGTTTAAAGTGAAAAACGCATGAAACTTTAAAAAAATTTGTAATTAACCCTTATATTTAGGGGTTGTTTGGCGTGTTCTAAATAAGTGCAATTTTTATCTTTTTGGACTAAAAAGTTGAGGAAAAAAATATGGATGTTCGAGTTAACTTTTTGTCTTTTTACGAAAAAATGTGTAATAAAAAATTGTATAAATAAAATGTATAGGGGAAGAAAGTTGAGTAGGTAGTATGGCTGCCTTGTTGGGGGCAATGTGTCTTACACAGTAAATTATTACCTCCTTCGGGGCAAAGCATTTGGACAATGATGGTCGATCCATGGGGGCCACCACAAGTCCCATTTTAATAATCTGAACCGTTCAATATGTACAACTCGTCGAGTATCATATTCCTGTAAAAAATCACGTTGATCGGATATCGATAGCTATATGACCGGATTAGTTTTTTTTTCAACAGTTAACTATCACACCATCCGTTTTGTTTATACAAAACTAATTTGATCATATCGTTAACGATATTCAATTAACGTGATTTTTTACAGGCATATAGTCTCGACAAGTTCTACATATTGCACGGTTCAGATTATCAAAACGGAACCCTTAGTGGGCCCGTAAGGGCCTAATGTTACCATCAAACTTTGTGGCTTTACATATGTAATTTTTTTTTTGCCCAAAAAGTGTATGACCTACCTTCTTGCTAGGACAGTACAGCTGAGAGTGTAATGAAACTTTTGTATTACAAAAATGTATAAAAATATTTTTTTAATATTTTTTATTTATAAATAATAATGACTTTTTTTCTTTTTGTATAACTTTTTAACTTTTTAAATTTTTTAGGACTTGCCAAATCTAGTCTTAATATTCTCACCTAATATTTACATAATTTTTTAAAACTAATAAATTTGGTTGCTAATATATTATTATCTTTAGGACCAAATATTTTCGTCATTATCCATTAAAAATATTTTGAGACCAAATATTTTTATTATTTTAACAATTAAAAAGTCGGGCCCTAACTTGCTCATTCTCACTTCAACGGTTTGCTCAATCTTCAACCCTAAAGTTGGGAGCTCCAAGGCAGATTAGGAGCTCAATCTTCTTCAAATGTTGGCGCTTCTCTCTCTCTCTAATCGATCTCCGTAATCGACCTGTAAGAGCTCCAATTCGAACTTTCAATTTCTTATTATTTCATAGATTGAACTTTTTGTGTGTGTATATATGTATATATCTTAATGCGTGTTGGAATTGAAGAATTCTTTACATAGATTGAACTTGTGTGTGTATATATGTATTGTATATCCAATCTAATGCGTGTTGGAGATGAAGAATTGTTTTCTCGCATAGTTCGATCAATACTGTATTTCGTATGCTGTTAATTTGTTGTTTCAGTGAGTTTTCAGGTGTTACACTATCATTTTTCTTTTTTTGATTTCCAATTTCTGATTATTACATGGATTGAACTTGTGTGTGTGTGTGTATATATATATATATACGGCCTTCTTCTCTGTTTTCTCTCACTAAGAATAAGAATGATGAATGAATCGTCTCTCAGTTGGCCTTATGGATCAAACTCTCCATATGTTGTCAGATTGGGTTTATCTCTGTTTTCTCTCATTAAATCATCCTCTTCTTCGTCGATGGATTGAACTTGTGTGTGTATATTATCAAACTCTTGAGATCTTAATGACAGTAAATTGCCTACTACTCAACTAATGACAGTAAATTGCCTACTACAAGAAACATTTAGGGACTAGTTAGATTTGGTCCCTAAAAATAATCTTTTAGAGACAAATCTAAACTTATGATAATTTACTTATAAAAATCTTCATAACTTTTGGGAATTCTTATGAGTTTACTCGCAAATTTAATTACCTAAGTATATGTTTTTTTTGGGTCCCTCACCTCCCGCACGTGTACGCCTCTTCTTCATTTTTCAAAATAAAAATAAAATTACCTAAGTACATTTTTTTTGGGGGGGGGGTCCTGACTCAGTCTTCTGAGTCGGTACCGAGTAGTAGTTCCCAGGTGATATGATTTCGGGAAGCTGTGCTGTGTGTGGAGATTGTTTAGCTGATTTAATATTATTACTATGTTTATAAATAAAATTACCTAGAGATTTTGGGTTGTTGATATTATTAGACTTGACTGTTCCCCAATATCTAAAGTAGTAGTTGACAACTTGACACAACACAAGTATATGTTTGTAAACATTTAGTCTACAACAATTCTAGAAATTAAACGTCCAAATATGGAATAGAGACTACTATGGCAAATAAAATTTTTGGATGAATGTAATTTGAAAATGTATCGGTGAATGATTACTCATGAGTAATAATCGTGAATCATTAGGATATGCTTGTTTTGAATTACCAGTGAAGGAAAGTAACAAATTTTTATTTTGTTTTTAATGACATTAACTAAAGTAGCAACTTAACCATGTCCCTTGTGTATGAGTTGCAGTTTTTTTGGTGATGCAAAGAGTTGAAGGATTCTTTTTCTATACTTCTTCCACAAATTGTTTCCTATAAGACTTTTGAGAAAGTCAAGAATATCATTTTACCTGACTATTTGCATCAAGGTAGCATTAGCTAAAAAGCTTTTAATCATTCTGAGGAATTTTGTTTCTTATACATGATAATGCCTGATTTTGTAGCAATTAATCAGTATACTTTCAATGTTAGGATGGATTTCTTGATTTTCATGACCAAAAAATTAAAAATAGGCATAATTAAAGTTGAAAGATATATTTAGACATATCTACATGAATTCAGGGACTTGGTGTTTTACGTAATGGAAGGTAAAGTAGATCTCCAACTTTATAAACTCCACAATAAGTGAAATCTAACAGAGTTTGCAATTTTTATTTATTAGTTGTAAATGCTTACTGCTTTTTAATCTGGGTTAGACATTAATTCAATTTTTTCTATAGGATGAAGAGGTTCTAGATGAGGTGTATGCTTCTAATGGAAGCTAACCGGCTCCAGATTATTCTAGGCCAAAGAGGAGTAAGCGATCAAAGCGGAAGCGTGCGGTATGAAAATGTATACTTAATTGAGTGTAGTTTAAGTGAGTTCTGTATATGTAAACAAATTGTATCTTAGTCAATATATAGTGGGCATTTTTTTTCTTTACAGCTTATTCATTTAAGGTTTACTTACAAATGATGAAAATAATTCTTTTTTGTTTGATTGAAAAGACTTGCACATCCATCATGATGTTTGAAACCAATATTTATGTCAAAAGTTTTTGAGTGCTCTTTAGGGAACCTTCTACACCATATTCTTTCAAAAATTAGAAATTGTTGAACCATAAATCCCATCAATGGATCAAAGCAGCAAAGCAGGCTGTTTTACAGATGTAGAATGCTAGCTTTTGAATATTTTGATAATTTTATGCCCACCAATCCCAATATTTGAGGGCTGTGTTACATGGACTTGGCACTTTGGAGTGAAGTACCCGTGTTGACACAACACGACACGGGTGCGAGTGTGGGATCTGTGTCGGATTCGTCTATTCTCTCTCGGACACGGCTTTTTACAGACAATAAAAGAAATGAAAGAGGAAAGAGCAAGAGAGAACTTGGTCGAAGCTCCATCCAGTCGAAGATTGAAGACCTCCAGTCGAACACCCAGACGACTTCGAAAAGCCTCTCTTTCGCCTTCTTTCTCTCCCTTGCGATCGCGATCCATCGATCGCTTTGCTTTTCTCTCCCTCTTTCTGTTGTTTTATCTTCTTGACTTTTCATATCTCTGTTGATTCATATCTATTTGTATCTATCTATACATAATAATAATAATAGTTAATAACTATTATTATAATAACTATAATAATAACTATTATTATTATATATTATATATTAATTATTATATAACATATAATATATTTATAAGATAATATATATTTATATATATTAATAAAAAAATAAATACATGTATGTAAAATCTTAGTAGCAGGAATCGTTCATGCTGCTTACGATTCTTCCTCAGAAGCGCGATTATGCGCTTCTGACTCAAATTCGTTGAAGAATCGCGATTTTGATGCAAAAGAAACATGAATCTGATCACGAATTTGTCTTCTTCTCAATCGGAGCTCCATCGCTGGCCATCGCAAGACCTACACAGGCCATCGCAGACTTCTCCCTTTCTCCTTGTTGGTCTTCGCGAGTCGCACACAAGCCATCGCGACTTCTCTCTCCTCTTCGCTGGTCTTCACGTGACTCCTCTCTCTGTGATCTTCTCTTCTCAGATTAAAGATATATATATATATATATAATACGTATTATGTATATATATTTGTTTTTATAAATATATGTTTTTATTTATATATTATATATAACTTTTATAAATTATATATATATCTGTTTTAATTTATATATTATATATTATCTTTATAAATTTATGTGTATTTATTTATATATTATATTTATTGAATTAATGTTATTATGCTATTTTTTTAAGAAAATAATATAAAACAAAAAAAATTTAACAAAAAAATTTTAGAATAAATAGATAAAATTAACAAAAAAAATTTAGAATAAATAGATAAAAAAGTAATAAAAATATTTTAGAATAAATTAAAAAAATTCTAATAAAAGCATGTAATTAGAATATTTTAACATATAATTTTTATACTCCCTCCGTCCCAAAATATTAGTCCCTTATTCCATTTTTCATTGTCCCAAAATATTAGTCCCTCTTCAAAAATCAAGTACAAAAATTATATAAATTTCCTATTTTGTCCTTTTTTTAAATTAATAAATAATATAAAAAGTACAATTATGACATTGATATTCCCAAAAAAATGTATTATCAAAAGGATAATTTTGGAAAATCAACTTTTTTCAAATGCAATAATTGTACTACCAAAAAAAGTTAGATTCCCCAAAAGGGACCATTATTTTGGGACGAAGGGAGCAATTCTTATTTATTTATAACATATATAGTCCCATAAAAAATATAATCTTACAATATATTTTTATATATTATTTGAAATATATACAAACGCTCCCAACTAACGATTCTTGAAATGTCTACAATTCCACGCTCCCGCTCCCGCTCCCGCTTCGTGCAACTATGTAAGATAAAATAAAAAAATTAATTGAAGCACATTATTTAAAAAATATAATAAATAAATAAAATAATTAATGTATATTAAAATTAAAAAATTTATAAAAAAATTAAAAAATTTGCTATGTCCCCTGCCATGTCGTTGTTCCCATTTTTTGGAAATTGTCATGTCCCGTACTTAGTTGCAGGAATCATGCAACCAGGTGACGAATCTTCGTAAGAAATGCGATTCCGCGTTTCTTAGAAAGAAACGTGTAAGAATCGCGCTTCCATAGAGAGAGAAACGCGATCCTGTCCCAGATGGAATCGTTGGTGGCTATGAACAAAAACCCTAGCTTGTTGGTCAACAAAGAGACAGAGGAGAAAGAAGGTGAAGAACTTGAACGTCATCTCTGGGTATGTCCTCCTTTGCTTCATTTTTCTTCTTCTTTCATCAGTTCGAAGGTCGTCTCTCTCTGTGTGTTTTTGGTCTGTGTCGCAGTTCGTCTCTCTCTGGCAGATCATCTTTCTCTCTCTCTCTCTCTCTCTCTCTCTCTCGCGCGCGCGAGCGCGCAAATTGTCTCCTTGCTGATCGTCGTCTCCTCTGCCTTCGTCTTTGCCTTCTGTCTTTGTCTCACTCACGCTCTCTCTCTTTCTGGCCTTCTGTCACTATATATATCTAATATAAGTAATATATATATATATATAAAAGATGAAACATATATAATCTTTATATAAATACATATATATTTAAAAAATAAAAAAAAATCAACACATTATTATTTAATAGATATCATTTATATACATATAAATATATAATAACATATAAATATATAATAAAAAAACATTAATAAAAAAAATATAAATATTAATATATATAATCTTTATAATATATATGCATGAAAAAAAAACATTAACACATATAAATATAATATATATATGAGTATATATTATACATATTAATAAAAAAGCACAAACACATATATGTAAAATAAAATTAAAAAAAATTAACAATAACACATTATTTAAAAAATATAATAAATAAATAAAATAATTAATGTATATTAAAATAAAAATATTTATAAAAAAAACTTCTAATGTGTATTAAATATATATATATATATATATATTGTCACTCCCCAAGACGCTCCCAACCTAAGAAACTTCTATCAGTTCACGCTTCTCCGCTCCTGCTCCCGCTTCGTGCAACTAAGGTCCTGTATCTGTGTCCATGTTCGTATGTGTGTCCGTGCTTTATAGATTTTTGTTTGTTATTTATATAATATAACTTATCTCCATATAATAAATATATATTTTTAAAAAAAACTATTTAACGTATTCTCGTACCCGTATCCGAATTTGGATACAAATCCACGTATTCTTAATTTTTAATTTTGAAGTGTCCGACCCCTAGATACACACCCGCACCCGATATCCGTACCCGAGTCCGTATAACTTAGTTTGAGGGTGTTGGCAGGGGTGTAGATTTGATACAGACCTAGCATTTGGCATCCTTGAGCTATGACAAAGGACAATTAAATAAAAGGAAGAAATAGATTATATTAAAGGACATTGCAGCTAAGTCTGCACGATGAACTTTCCCATGCCTTCCAAATCAGCTGCAACATATAAGTCTAGCTTATGAAAAACCGTTATACATGTTGACAAATCACCCCGAATAATATTTGCTTTTCTAATGAATTTATTGTTTGGATATAGTTTCAGAAGCTAGGTACTGAATTTTCCTTGGCTGCATTGAAAAAAATATTAGGAGCCAATATATGTTTTGTTTTAAATCATGTCACGAGCCATTTAAAAATGATGTAGGGGTTTTCACCAACAAATGTGCTAATTTACTATTTTAAAAAGGTCATAGAATTCAGAACGTCAAATATATTGCATCTTTATACAAACATAACACCCTAGACACAAGATCTTTCTAACTTAACGCAAATATGTCTAACCTCCATAAACTCCAAAGAAATATTCTAATAATCTGTTCCACTCATTACGTGACACAATTGCATTCATTGATTCATGGCCTTGATGGGGGACGATCATTTCCGACAGGGTTAGGTCCAGATGGTCTTTTATGATTCTTCTTCCCTTCAACTTGCTTGACATTATTCGTCTGTTCAATTAGATATTTATTCATGTAGAATATATTTTGCACTAGATGAAACAGAAAGGGAGAGAATACTCTTTATACTTACCCAAGCGGTGAAAATTTGTCCATTGGTCTGCCTTGATCTGAGTTTGCAAGTCTGAGCTTGAAATCAACTATACATGGATCGCAATTGCAAAGGTAAGCTTCATTAGCATTTTTGCTTCTTTAAAGCAATTCATATATTATGTTTATATTTGTTTTCTTCCCTCTTATTTTGGTTTAAACTAAAAAGACGTTATAATGTACTTTGCAAATGAAAAGCATTACATTCGATAATGAGTAGGAAGAGAAGACAGGGGTGTCTTGTCTGATCGTGTAGCTTGAACCTTGGTATGGTATTGATATGCTGTAAGTAGAAGCCATAGTAAGAGAAGATGGATTAGGGTCTGTGCTCTCCTCATCTGGGGCTTGAGCTTGAGCTTTGGTTTCAATGTCAAAATGGGATATAGATATTGAGAGTCTTTGGTCATAGTGGCTCAAAAAAGAGAAGTTGGAACATGTATATGTTAGGTAATGATGACTAAACTTGAAAAAGCATGGAATGTTTGTTAATGGTGCTTGGGATACTACTTCAATGAAAATTTTGAAAGTTAGTTGAGTTTGGAACTTGGTTGTGCCAAAATAGAATGTCACCATTGGCGTGGTATAGCAAAAAAATGTCTTATTTTATTATTTATTTATTTTTGCACTATAGCAAGCCAAAAAATGATTTTTGCCTTGCGCCATTGAAGATGCTCTAATGGCAAAGTGATAAATTTGAGATGCCATGGATGCTCTGCTTTTCTATTAAAACTAACTATTGTTTTATTTTTATTTATTTGTTCTATTCTTTTTCTCGCAATTTTAGCAATCTGATTCATAAAATTGAATTCCCAATCCAAGTAAAAGAAATCTGATTATTATTTTTAGATAACTATGAATGGCAATATATTAGATATAACAACCACAACTAGCTGAGTCCTATTTAATGAATTAGGAATCATTTAGAAACACAAATATCATGAATACATATATAAGTAATCATGAATGCAAGGGCGCCATCTATGGTTTACTTTTCATTTGGATTGTATTTCTAAATATGATCTTACAATATAACTTGATTTTGATGTATTGGTTACCTCCAGCTATTATGCTCCCAAAAAGACAGATTTGGGAATTGGGGACCATCTTTTGGTTTGTATTCTTTTTGCTCCAGATAAGTACACTAAAGTTTGATCAATTTAATAGTTCATCATGACTCAAGCTGGTTCTCTTTGAGATACTCAACATAATATTGACTTAACCTAAAATCTTGTTTTCTATATCCTTGTCCATAACAGTTCTTATGGGAACTTAACTTTAATAGAAACCATATTTATGCAATTTTATGGAGGTTGTTGACTAAAAATGGGCCGACGAACAACACACAGCTTTGTTGTGACCTAAATTGGTTTTTGCACAAATGCATTTGTTTAGGTTGTCAATTTTGTGTATTTTTTGTTTTGGGAAAGTTTTCACTTATCAATTACAGATTTCCTAATTTATATGCTGCTGTTTGTTATGGTAAGTTTCTACTCCTTTCTGGTATCTAAATTTGAGCTGAACTCAAATTTGCTATCTTTGGCAATTACATATTTTTCTTTATTAATTTCGTGTTTTACAAGGAATTAAATTTGATTGCATAACTTCCTAGTGGTGCAAGTCACCTTGTACAGTAGATAGACCTACCATGTTACACCTTCTTGGTGCTTTTAGCAGATTGCCTTCCCTACGAAAAGCAAAAACTACAATGTTGGATTAGATTTATAAACATAATTTTCTAGAAGCTTGAAGACATCATAAAACAACATATGCAAATATTTTTGTTTTATTTACTTGTTATTATCATTATTTTTTTATATAGCTCTGGTATCTATCTCTGTGATCCATGGTTCAAGAAATTGGCCAGTACATACCAGTTTGTGGGCCCTCCAATTTGAATACACCCCGGTTTACTGTTGGGATAAAAATTGCAAGTGAATCAGCTGATTTGCAATACGTATCACTCTGAATTGGAATTTGATAGTGGATCATAGCCAAATCCGTCCGGTTCATTAGACATCTTCCCTACCATAGTTAAAAATGACCATGGATATGGCTATTTTGTTATGTAACTTTGTGAACAATACAGGTGATAGGGTGTCATATAAAAACATTGATTCATAATTTTGAAAACATGATTCATTTTATGGTTTGGTTTAGTTTGCAAACTTCTAAGAGTGTCTTAATTGTTTCCCTCATTCCTGCTACAATTCATGCACACACAAATTGGTCTTCCTTTTCATTTTAGTTTGATATTTTAACATTGTAATCCTGACCTGCCTTGTTGATCCAGATCCTTACAATTAATTATCGTTCTGTGCTTTTGATCCTTCCACAGACATATACCTAACAGTTGTTTTGATTGATTGACAGAATGGAATGCATTCTCTTTGTCCAGATGTATGGTCTGAGCATAGAAGGTGGCTGTTGATGTCAATGATCTGTCTCAATCCGTTAGCGTGTGTAAGTTTGAAACAATGATCATACACAAATACACTGTTAGGATGTGGTTGGTGTCTCATTAGTTCTCCTTGAACAGATTATGTACCATTTTTACTTTTAGTCACCTATATGAATGAGTATTGAGATGAAGCCTTGAAATCATTATAGCCAGAATAGATGTATGATAATATTGAGATTTTACTAAGCGATTGACAAATCGTGATGAGTATTGTGCAGTAGAGCTCTTCATGACTAGGTAACTCTCTAATGTTTATCACATTTTTCTTCTCTAGTGTCAATGAAGATGAAGGAATGCCAGGCAGAAGTAGATTGGGCAGAAGGGGAAATTTTGGTTTTAAATAATTGTGTCCCTTTCTACCTTAGGGAGCTTTGGTGTTTGTGATGCTGACGAGGAGTCCTTTGATGAAAAGTATAAGAAGCTTCGCTGTGACATTGCCCTGCTTCCTCATAATAGCAACAATTATCTGTTGATAAGAATTACTTGATATGTCAATTTTTGGAAATTTTGAATTTGAAAACTTTGAATATACTCAGAGCTATGTATTCATTATGATTTGGTAATAGAGTGTCTTTGATTTGTGGATGTCAATTTTTTTCTTTTTTTATTTATTTTATGATTGGATGACATTTAATTTTTGTGCATTTTTAGCTATCCCAACTTTGATTTTTAGCGACGAAAATGTGTTGTAGAGAAAGTTATTTGTCTTTTAGGGACCAAATATCATTGTCATTAAAAATGTCATCATTTTGTTTTTCGCGACCAAATTGAGACATTTTATGACAGAAGTATTAGCGACCAAATGTTTAGTCTTGTAAAATCAAATATTTTGTGACAATATAAAATTGGTCGCTAATTGTCATTTTCAGCGACATTTTCAAAAATTAGCGCTAAAGACTTTACTAGGCGCATTTTTAGTGATTTTTTTAGTGTTGAATTTTATTTTGTCACAAAAATCATTTAGAGACCAAAATAATGGTTTTAGTTTGGTTGCAAAAGTCTTATATGTTGTAATGGAGGATCGGGAATATCATGAACCGGAGCTTTCTTGGGTTCTGCCATTGGCAATGAAACAATACCTTTTAGATCACCTTCGTGGATTTTGGGATCGACATTTTGGACAAGAGTCTTATTGCTAGATATTTCATAGATCTCGCTAGCAGCATCACTTTGTTGCATATTGATCGAATTCTAAAGGCCAAGACTTGCAGCAGCATCTCTTGAAGATAAATCCAATTGCTTTACCCCACCAAACGAAGCCTTTAGCCCGTTTTTTGTACAATGAAAATATCTCTGTCAAATTTCCAGTGAGTATCGAATAGATAGCATATTTCCCTTCAATCTTCAGAGCTATCATTCAAACACATGTACTTAATTTTAATTTTAATGGAAGAAGGTATCATTCACAGAATGAGTGCGGTCTATCATAGATGGTGAGCTTAGTAATAGAATCTACTTAAGAAAGGCACAAGTGGAATTAGGTAGACATTTATATAAAATATGAGAACCCATAATATCAGATAATTAGGATGAAGCACAATACTACTCTCCAAAGACAACCAATGTAAAAAGTTAACCAACAAAACGTAAATAGGTTCTTAAACCCACTCCCCAACAGCACTCAAAACCCGCTACCCCCTAATCACGAATGTAAAAATATATGAAACAAACCAATGCGATTGTCAATATATATATTTTCATCACTAACACCTCCCCACGTCGATAGTTAATTCCAGCTAATATTTGAGCAAGAGTTACGAGTATCACCTGCAAGTGGCTAGCAACATTTTCTCTTGTCAACCATGGTATGTTCATCAAGTCAAGAATTTTTTTAGGACCAACTCCTGCCAAACAAAGATGAAAATCATCACCTTCTAGAACACAACAACCGAATAACAGAAAACCAATTAGATTGCAAACAACTGTAACTACAGAGTTGCACCTAGGAGGTCAAGGGTTCGAATTCCCTTCACCTGCATGTGGGTCTTCTCTCCCACTTAGTTGTAACAATTTACCAAAAACAAAAACAAAAAGAAAAAAAACAAAATAGAATCAGTAGGACTTCTGATTCCCACTTTAAAGGAAAGGTCATAATAAACTCACTATCGAATCCAATCTGATTTACAGCTTTGACAAATTTCTGATGCAGATCGACAGTCCAAACTACTCTAGCTTTCTTCACTGAAGAAGGATCAACAAAGTCTTTGTCGTCATGCCTGTTTTCAGCATCTTTTCTTTTTTTTCTGAAGTCAAGTCACCTCCACCGAACAACTGCCCATCATCAGATTGGTCTAATCCATGTCTCATCATCTAAGTTTCTTTATAGCCTTTGTTAGAATAGTAGAGAGAGAGAGAATAAAATGTATTGTATTGAATGATATGTCTTATACAATAGAAGGCTTGTGTATATAGGCTGAGAAAGAGTATCCTACTAGAAATCTAACTATGAGAAAGAGTATTCTATAAAAGACCTAACTATGGCAATACCTAATAAATCTAGGAAATCAATACCTAATAAATGTAAGAATATATACCATATATACGTTAACATCCCCCCTCAAACTCAAGGAAGATAAACATCTTGAGTTTGGAGAGAGAAACTAAAACATGAAATAAAACTAAATAAAATAAAAGGCAAATAGATTGCAAAATCCGAACGGGAGCACAAGGGCGTTTGAAATAGATCAAAGGCTGGAACTAAAGCCGGGAGACAGTTTATGGTCGTGTCGAACCATTGTAGGAACTGGTTGAAACTAATGCCAGGACAATTTAAGGTAATGCCGAACCGATATAGAAACTGGCTAGAACTAATGCCGAGAGACAGTTTATGGTTGTGTTGGACCATTGTAGGAACTGGCTGGAACTAATGCCAGGACAGTTTAAAGGGGTCATGCCGAACCAATGTAAGAGCCAACCGGAATAATTGTCGACACGTTTAAAAGGGTCATGTTGGACCAATGTAGGATTTAACCGTAATCAATGTCGGGACAGTTTAAAGGGGTCATGCCAGACAGACGTAGACGTAGGAGCTAACCGGAATCAATGTCAGGACAGTTTAAAAGGGTCATGTCGGACCGATGTAGGATCTAACCGGAATCAATGTCGGGACAGTTTAAAGGGGTCATGCCGAACTGATGTAGGAGCTTACCAGAATCAATGTCGAGACAGTTTAAAGGGGTCATGCCGGATCGATGTAGAAGCTAACCGGAATCAATGCCAGGACAGTTTAAACGGGTCATGTTGGACCGATGTAGAGAACTGATATTGAACTAGCAAGCGTGGCACACACGTAACTTATGACATAGTGCTGAATGATAATGGCAACAAAGGACTGGGTGTGCCAGGAGACAGCTTGGATGATACACCAGGGAACGAGTTTGGTGGTACACCAGAGAAAGCGGCTTAGATTGTGCGCCAAAGAGGGGCGGCTCGGGTTGTGGGCCAGAGAGTGCAGCTTGGATTGTGCGCCAAAGGAGGCGGCTTGGGTGGTGCGCCAAGGGGCGACTTAAGTTGTGCGCCACAAGGGGCGACTTAAGTTGTGTGCCATAGGAGACGGCTTAGGTGGTTTGTATGGTGTATAACCATACTCACCATGATATAGTAATATCCCCCCTCAAACTCAAATAGGCTGGAAGAGAGAAACCAATTTGAGGGTGAAGTAGAGGAAAAGATAGAGTGAAAAAAAAACTGTATTGCGAGTAAAAAAATATGATAGAGATACTTGGAGTAGGAATAAACAGTAGACAAAAGGAAGAGATCACCACGAATCGATACTAACAGGAAAATATGACAGCGGAATAGGTTGAGGTCCGGCAGTCGGCCAAGGCAAGGCTGCTGCCCGCCGGTGAAGTGAAGAATACCAAGAGCTTAACCTATAGCTCTGATACCATGTTAGAATAGCAGAGAGTGAGAGAATAATATGTATTGTATTGAATGATATTGTATTGAATGAATTATATTATACAATAGAAGACCTGTATATATAAGCTGAGAAAGAGTATCCTACTAGAAATCTAACTACAAGCAAGAGTATCCTATAAGAGACCTAATTATGGCAATACCTAATATATATAAGAAATCAATACCTAATATATGTAGGAATATATACCATATATACGTGCCTTCATGACCTTCAATATCTCTCACTTCATGTATCCTCTTTCTAAAGACGTGTTGCCATATATGACGTAGTTCTTTCATTCTTATAGGCTTGAGAAGATAATCACATGCCCCATGTTGGACACCTCTTATTACTTTGCTTGTTTCCCTGTCAACAGACATCACTTCAAAGATTAAGAATGTAAAAGCGTTAGAAATAAAAGTTTCAATAGACATGAATGGAAGAGAACAAGAAAATCTAGCAATCACAACAAAGCTTCAAATATTAATCACAAGTACTGACTGATGACAAGAAGATCCATCTCAAGACCAACATGCTCAAGAAGCTTAAACCCATCCATGTCAGGCATGTTGACATCACTGATTACGATGTCAAATCCATCTTTTCTTTCACGAAGTGAGTTCAAGCCCTCTCTTGCCAAACAACATGTAGTCACTGAAACACAAAAAAAAGTAGCATAGAAAAATTATAAAATGTCAGCAAGTACAGACATTAAGCATTTTCATCACCAAAGAAATGATGAAAGAAGAATGAAAGAAAGAAAGATGTCCGGTCAATAAAGATCATTCATTGAACAAAATGAAATATGTGGAGGACATGGGAAGTAAATCCACATCTTTTGAGATCAAGGATGCTTCAGTGTTCATCCACGATCAAGCATTTCCATACCAAAGACAGGTTGTGATAGTTTGATCGATATGTTAGATGCTCTGCCCAGCTCCCACCGGGAAATATGGTCCAATATGGCCCACCCCAACAGTCGGTGTCCCCTTGGGCTCCAACCCAAAGGGCACCTCCAAGTTAGAAGTGTCAAGTGCCTTCTTATAGACTTCAAATCTAGTTTTAATTTGTTTTTTCTATTGAAATTATAGTCAAAATTTTTTACATAATTAACATGTTTTCAAAAATCATAAATTTTAACTATTAACTTAAATGAAATAATGAAATTGAAACTGAATTAAAAATATAAAGACCAACATTATTTAAATTGAAATTATAGTGATTAAAGTACATCTAAGTAAAATTATAATTGTAAAAAGTATAATTTATCTAATCGAAACCATAGTGATAAAAATACATTGAAGCAAAACTACAATGGTAAAAAGTATAATTTTATTATTTAATTATTAGGAATGCATTAATATCTAGGGGATTTTTTTTTTTAAGATCCCTGGTATTAAGATTTTATAGCATAAAGGACACCCAACATTGTCATAATGTCTATGATCTTTCAACATCGATCTAGAGAAAATTCGACCCAAGAGAAATTCTCTCAAGAGAAATTCTGGAAATTTTTCTGGACCTCCCAGAGATTTTCTCTCCAAAGAAATTCTGGGAATTCCTCTGCACTTCCTAGAGAATTTCTCTGGACCTCCCATAGATTTTCTCTCTAGAGAAATTCTCTCCAGAGAAAAACCAGACTGTAAGCCATTTAGACAACAACAAACTAGAGAAAATTGAACAACCACCATTTTGACCAATTTTCTCTGAGTACCAAAGAAATCCAAAGAAAATTGTGTAGAGAAAATTTGTGTAGCTTTGTGTGGTTCTATCTAGAGAAAATTGTGTTAGAGACAATTTGTATGGCTTTGTGTGGCTCTATCCAGAGAAAATTGTGTAGAGAAAATTTTTGTGGCTTTGTGTGGCTCTATCCAAAGAAAATTGTGTTAGAGAAAATTTGTGTGGCTTTGTGTGGCTCTATCCAGGGAAAAATGCGTGGCTTTATGTGCCTTTATCCAGAGAAAATTGTGTAAAGAAAAATTGTGTGGCTTTGTGTGGCTCTATCCAGAGAAAATTGTGTAGAGAATTTGTGTGGCTCTATCCAGAGAAAATTGTGTAGAGAAAGTTGTGCGGCTTTGTGTGGCTTTATCCAGAGAAAATTTGTGGATAGAGTCAAAGAAAATTTCTCTGAGTTCACAAATTTCTCTAGCTCTATTCACAAAGAACTTCTCTGACTTTGTGTAATATGTAAGCCAATAATGCAATCTTTACTAACAAACCCACAAAATAATACTGAAGCAGTCAACAATCACAAATTTCAAATAAAGTTTTCTCCACTTAAATTTAGTTCTAACAAGAAATTCTCCATGAATAGAATAGTTTGTCCCTACTCCAAATTCCAAAACTTACCAGATATTTGTGTGCTACAGCTACAATTTCTTTTGCAAAATGTAAACATTGGCCTCTTCATAGGCATATTCAGGGTGCAAATGCTCGTGTGGAACCTTCTAGATGTTGAGAAGAAGATGCCCGTTCAATTCAAAGAATTTCTCTGGTCTAAACCAGAGAAATTCTCTGGATTGAAACTAGAGATATTGTCTCTATTTGCAGCAGAGTTGTATTTTTATGAATAGTCCTTGGTGATCGTACATTGATCCAAGAAACCCTAGCCTTGGATGTGTTTTCACAATCTTAAATCAGATCTCATAATTGAGTTCGTGGGAGTGAGATGCCAGTTCGTAATGACTCTGGCCAGCCAAGATCAAGTTCATTGAAGCCTAGCCAATTGTGATCTGAGTTCACAATCAAGCTCATCCAATCTAATAAGAATTTCAGAAATAAACAAGGGTGGTGTTTGGGTCAGAAGAAAAAAAAAATACACATTTCTCAGATTTCTTAGCACTACATGAAAAATTGAATTACGGATATCAATTGAAGACTCAATAAAATAACAAGTACAAAGAATAAAACATTTTTAGATCAGAAAATTCAAATCTTCAATGGATCTACGAATATATAGAAAACCATATAGCAAAAAATTCACATAGATACAGATCTAAGCAACCACAAACATATACATATATATATATATATATATATAGATATAGACATAGATATAGATAGATGGATAGAGTGAAAAGGCACTTACTCCTCTCCGTGGCGAAAGAGGTCTGGGCTCGAAATCTTTGAAAACCTTAGAAAATGGATGGAGGAGGAGTTTGTGTATGTATATATAGTGGTCGGTCCGAAGCTAGACGCCTTTGTCAAATTATCCGACGAGGAAGAAAACCAAACTTTAAAATCTTGAATTCAAAGATCAGTCTCTGCGTTCTTTTCTCCAGGAAGATTAGATATGGAGGGAGATGTATGGGAATGTGTAATGGACCTTAGACATCACAAAATATTATTGTGGATCTCTCTCATTACTAAAAATGAGAGAGAGACTTTAAACTAATTTTTCCTAATATCTATATAGTGTAGTTTTGACCCTTCATTATATGCAGGGTTGTGGGATAGATTTCCAACAGCAAGGACAGTGCAACAAATGATGGAAACCATGGAGAGGATGATGGAAGACCCTTTTGTCTACACCAACGGGTGGCCGTCGCCGACATTAACTGAGATCGGCGAGTACAGCAGGGGAAGGACTCCATGGGAGATAAAGGAAGGAGAGGGAGAGTACAAGATGAGATTCGACATGCCCAGTATGACCAAAGATGATGTGAAGGTCTATGTTGAAGAGAAAATGTTGGTTGTCATGGCTGAGAAAATGGCCAAGGACATAAATGGCCAAGAAAGCGAGGTAGAAAATGAAGAGTGGTCTGTAAAGAGCCAAGGTAGGTATAGTAGTAGAGTTGCTTTAACTGAGAATGTTGAGTTTGAGAAGATTAAAGCTGAGGTTAAAGATGGGGTTTTGTATATAACTATACCTAAAGCTAGTGGCACTTCCAAGGTTTTGGACATTAATGTTCAACGAGTAGTTAAATGTATAATCAATTATTAGGGTTAATTTAGTGGTTAGATTTCCATGTTAGTGAGTTTAATATTTTCTCTCCTCCAATGTAGTGAAAAAGAGAGTAGTCTTTTCAATTTAGTATTTTGTTCTCTTTAAATATTTTGTGTTGGTTTCATTTTTATTTTGTTTTTCTAATTTTGTTTCTCATTGATTGTTTAGGATGTTCATGCCTTATTTTATAATGAGTCCATGAAATTAACATTTTCAATGTATGAATGTGTACAAACTCTTTTTATATATATATATAAATTTTGTGCAACAATTTTATATTATGCCTCATGGAATGTTCTGTTTTTGTTGTTATTACTTATATTTTTACTCAAGTTGAGTAGAAGTTTTGGTAGAAAGTTTCATATTCAATGAATAAACTTAAATGTGAGTAAGACTGATGAGTGTTGTAGTTTGAGTGGAAGCTATAAATTAGGGCTGCAACTTGGGCGGGCTCAACCCGAGCAACCCGTGCCCAACCCAAGTTTTTTTAGGGCTTGGGCAACAATATTTTGTAATCTGGACGAGGTTGGGCAGATTTTTGATGCCCGAATTGTAATTCGGGCCGGGCCTGGGCAAAATCAGTGGCTAACCCGAGCAACCTGAACCCGAATTGCATTTTATATATTATAGAAATTATATGATATATATAAATTAAATTAAATAGATGTCCTTAATGTTTTTTTTTTTTGGCTGGCTTGAGTGTCCCATCCCAATGGCAATGGCTAACTTTGTTTCTTAAAAGTGTGATCTGTGTCTTCGACTCAAACAAGCTAGTGCCACCAAACTCCAGCAGCTTCTTCAAATAGAGTAGGCACTCTAGAGGGCTTGTTTGGAGAAGCACCATTGCAGAAGCTTTTTGTTGTCTAGTGCAATTCGGGCTAACCCGAGTTCAAATTATAAAGCTTGGTCCGGGTTTGGGCAGCCATGCTCGGGTTGATGGTCGGGCTTGGGCACTGCCAAACACAATTCGGGTTGGGCTTGGGTAAACCCCTAACCCGACCGAACCCGCCCGAGTTACACCCCTACTATAAATTAGAGAAAAGCATGATAGTGGAAAGATTGGATAAAAGCGTTCAATTTTTTAGTTTTTAAGTAATGAGTGAAGAAATTTAAGAGATTGTAATCACCAAAGTCTTCAAAAATAGTTTTAAAATTTTTTAATTTTTATTTTTAAATTTTTTTAAATATTTTAATTCACTTAAGTTTAATATACTTAAAATTAAAAAATATATACAAAAATCTTTAAATATAACAAAATATAAAAATGTATAAATTTTTATATTTTTTGTATTTGATAAATTTTTTTAGTTTTTTTTTATTACAAATATTATATTTTTAAGTATATTTAAATTAGATAATATTTAAAAAATAAAAAAAAATTGTGTAAAATATTAAAAAAAAAATTATTAAAAAAATATATAAAAAAATAAAAAATTTAATTTTTTGAAAAGTGGACTCATATTTATGGAATCAAATGACTTTTTATTCAAATTTGAATTTTAGTAAGGATTAGAGATGTCCATGTAGTGTTCATCTGCCACAAAATTCGTAGGGTTTATCTGGATTTTTTTTCAAAATTTTCCCTACACTAATGTCAAACAAAGAACAAATCTTGCAACACTATGTAAGGATTGAAAGTCTAAAAAGAATATTAAAAATAGATCCAATTAAAAAATAGAGAAGTTTATTTTAAAAAAGAGAGTTACGCTATATTTATAAGTAAATAATCCTTTCAAAAATTAATCCAAGTTTTTCTCAGATCAGCAATTAATTCAAGTTAAAATTAATTTTTTTGCAATCTAACTAAAAAGCCATGGAACACCCAAAATAAAATTTTAATTAGAACGATATGAATCTCGTGTAAAACTCACACTCAAAAACTGACTTGGAAGGGGAGAGTGTTTAAGAGACTTAGGTCTCGTTTTCTTTTGGAAAGTGTTTATTTTAGTTTAAGTTAAAAAGTTATTAAAAGATTAATAAATTATTAATAAAAGTTAAATATTCTTTTTTTCTAAAATAAAAAAATATCATAAGTATATCAATTTTTTTACCTCATATTTTAGCCAAAAAAAAATCAAAAATTACAAAAATAAAATATTCACAAACGAGGTCTTATATGCATGGGTGATAATTCGATAGTCCGGAAATACGGTCACGTAGTGTTTCATGGTAGTATAATTGGTAAAAAATGTGGAATATTAATTATTTGCATTATGGTAGTATAATTAGTAGAAAAGGTAGAATATTGATTATTTGTATTAGATAATTGAGGAATATAAAGAAGTATAATAAATATTGATTATTTGTATTGGATAATTTTGCAATTGATCAACTTCAACTGAAACTGAGGGAGTCCTTATTGGAAGAATAGGCTCAGTAGTTGTTGCTGCAAAAGAAGAAGTACAAAGTAATGTCAAGTCTCAATACCAAAAATTTGACAAGGAAAAACAGCAGAGGCATGAAAGAAGTTACTTGTTTCAGAAGTGATAGCAACAATGGGAGAGCTACGAAGGGAATAGTGCTCATCAATATGTTGCCTTCTTGCAGTTTCCCTTTGGATTGCATCAGCAGCAGCTGCTTCATCTCTTAAGAATTGCTGCTGCCGTCTCTTCTCAGCTCTTTGAAAAACAATTATTTCTCTGGAATATTCATCATCTACTGCTTTGGCTGCCGCCTCATGACTGGGGTCTTCGACCAAATCAGAAGAAGAAACAGTCATCTTCTTTCTCTTTCTTCTTGGTAATGGTATTTCATGTTCTTTCTCAGTCTCCCTCTCTTCAATCTGGGATTCAGACCTTTCAAGGGTAAGTTCCTTTTCTGCTGCTTTGACAGTTGTCTCATGAGAAGGGTCTTCGACCAAGTTAGAAGGAGAGACAATCATCTTTTTCCTTTTTGTTCTCTGTAATGGTATTTCTTGCTCTTCCTCCATCTCTTTCTCTTCAGTCTGAGATTCAGATTCTTCAAGAGGGAGTATTAGCTTCCTTTTCTTTTTCTGTTGTTGTTTGTCTTTGAGAGTAGCTAAAGTTTCAGCTCTTTTAGGAGACTCTTCTTGTGGAGACCCTGAACCAAGAGATATGAATGTAAAGGAAACAAACAAAAGAGTCTAAGGAAAAAGAAACCTGAAAATACTTACTCCTTTTTGAAGCAGCTTTGGTAACTCTAGCAGGAGAGGGTGAGGCTGCAGGAGTAGTTTTGGCAGCTGTGTAAAGAGAGGGAATGTTCTCAACTGTTGTTAATTTAGCCTTCGAAGGCACTCCTAACCCTATTAGTAAATCATGAGGGTGTACGGATAAGCGCACTTCCATATTGGCTGTCCACCAGTTTTGAAATCTTTTCAGAGCCAAGCCAGAGGGAAGGAAGGGGACAAATTTGAACTCACTCAATTCTTTTAACGTTTAAATGTTGCCTCTTCCAGTTTTGATTTGGGTATTCTCAAGTCTCTGGCTGTAAAATGGACATTCGAGAGGCTGCAAAGTGGAATGGGAATCCCCTGAGTTAACCCAAATTGCCTGGCAAATTGAGAAGGGCAGTACACCTCAGCTAAACACTTATAAGCTCAAGGGTTTAAAGTGCCAATGAATAGCTCCCTTGGCAGCAAAATAGAAGCCCACATGTCTTTGTAGGGTGGGGTGGAGCACTCTTTATCAGCTAAGAATGTTTGCAGCCAAGTAGGTCCTTTGTTAACATCAAAGGGGCAAAAGAAGGTGGCAGATGAAAAAATAGGAAGTTGGTGAAAAAAAGTGAGGTAGTAGGCAAAGGAAGCAGGATAAAGAATAATTCTAGCATATTTCTCCCCATAAGTGCTAGGGTCCTAAACAAGGAATTTTAAGCATTTAGGATGCAAATCAGTGAAGTAAGCAAGGAGCCAGAGTTGGAGCACCCAAAGGGGACCCCCTTGGTTAACATCAAGAGGTTTCTCACAAAATTGGGAACATGCTCTATAAACATGGCCTAAGAGGTAAGGAGCCAGGGCTATGCATTTTTTCAAAACAAGTGCCTTCGCAAGTGGGGCGAATTCAGGCATAATCCTTTGAGATGATGTACAAAAGAGAAACTTACATAGCCAGTATAAAATAAAGGAAAAAAGTTCTCTATCTCTCACGGGGCCTACCCTTTTGTTTTCAGCCTTTATAAAGTCACTATAGGAGGAATTTAAGGATGGAAGGGGAAACTTCACAAGAAGGTCCGGATAGCCGGGTGTAAAAAGAGTACTAAGGGGTGAAAGCCCTAGGAGATGGCAGATATCAAGAACGGTGGGGGCCATCATGCCACACCGAAACTGAAAAAAATTAAAAGCCATGTTCCAAAAGTAAAGAGCAGTAGGAATTAAAAAAGGGTCTTCAAGAATGCTAAACTTGGAAAAACGAAGGGCATCGAGAATACAAAGCTCTTGCAGGTCATCTTCTCTTGCAGGCACAACTCTCTCATACCATTCCTCCCATTCAGCTCTCAATGTCGGCCAGCAACGGTGAGGTCGGGTCATTCTCCAATTTCCCCAGTCGAGCCCTCCTTCGTAGAGAAGAAAGTGGTCCTCCAAGCGAGGGTATAAAGCTGGAAGTTGAGCAGGAGTTTCTCGAAAGATAGGACTGAGGACATATTCTTGTTTGTGGCTGTGACGAGGAACAAAGAGGCGTCCATCTATGGCACTTGACCCATCAATTGTTAACTTGGCGATTTCTTCATCGATACATCTTTTCAAAGCCATGGTTGGGCTTATACGATCGCCAGCAAGTACTTTTAGAGAAGAAGAATCCATTGGTAGCAAGCAGCGAGGAAGAGAGAGTTAATAGAGGAGAAGGGTTTATGTGTTAAGTGAGCGAGTGATTTCAGAACACGAAATAAAAGGGTTTTAAAGAACTTTTGTGTCTTGAAAATATATCGTGTAATTCGTAAAGTACTAAAGGTACAAATACGAAGAGTTTCCTTCAATATTGATACTTTTGGAGGGAAAAACACATCCCAGATGTTGATGTCAGCTTCGGAATAAAATATTTGGCTTCGAAACCAGATTTTGGTGCCAAAAGTCAAATAACAGCGGCTTCGAAACTGAGAAGCCGCCTTCGAAGCACATTCCATACCTAAAGATGTATGAATGCACAAGTACTTGTTTACTTCAAAGGGATTAAAAACTTGTTTTAGGCTTTTTAATGAGAGTAATGTCCTTCGAAGCAAAACTTGATACCCCTTAAGGATGGGAATTGGTGTTCGAAACATCAAAACCAATAGTTGGTTTATATATATCGAAAGGATTGTCTTTTCGGACTAAAACAGTGCAGCCCTCAAAAAAGGCTTCCATATTTTTGAAAGTATGGACTGTTGTTCGAAACAAAAATGGTCAATTTAAAACTGATTGATCGTATTAACCATGACCATATTTTGGTTATGATTAAAACAAGCTTTAAGGGGCAAGATTATTAAATTCGAAGCACTGATTCTAAATAAAAATCAGCAAAAACTGTCAACTATAATCCATAAATTGGAAAAGTTCATGTTGGTTTTTTAGTGTTTCATTAAAAGCGATTGAATCCAGATTCGAAGGATAAGATTGTTCAGTTTGAAGCCCTAAATTTGCTTTTAAAGACAAACGGAGACAAAATAAAACAATGCCAAACAACTTAGTTGTATTAAAGCAAAAACAATTATATCGAATGGCCCTCTTTGGGTACAAATTCGAGCTCATAAAAGTAAGGAATATAATAAATAACAAGATCATGGAATTTGGTCCAGCTATGGTCAATGAATTTCTGTTCTTTCTTTATTCTATCCTCTATTTCTTCCAAAATTGGCTGCTGAAGTTGATGTGCTCTCACTTGATAAAAGAGCTCTTCAGCCTTTTATTTCGAACGATGTTTCTTTCAATCCTTGTTCCAGCTCGTCCATATCCAAGTCATCCCAGTACGCAAAATCTTTATTCTTGAAGTTATCGAATTCTTCAATGAGGTTCACTGCTTCGTACTGGGCATGAACTCGAAGGGATGAGAGTTGGTCCAAAGATTGAGTGGTGGCCACAGAAGTTCGATACCAGTGAAGAAACAATGGGAGTTGGTCCAAAAACATGTGAAGCTCTGCTTGGGCGAGGGGGTTGAGGACGTGACCCCAAGTCAGAATGTCACAAGCCCATCGAAGGTTCTTGAGAGGGATGTCGTCCTCAAGAACATTGAAAGACAAGTGAGAGAAGGCCGCAAGCAGAAGTTGGGCTTGCTTCCGCTCAGCTGGAGTAGGGAAAGGTGGAGGCTTGTACGAAGGAAAGACCTTATTCGCAGAGAGGGCAAGCCTCAGTCTCTCTGTCCAGCAAGGATTTGGCGGAGGAGGAGGTATGGAAGCTTCCACTTCAGGAGAAGGAGCAAGGCAGAAGAAACAAGGGCATTAATATAATCGAGCCAGTCAGAAGAGCAAAGTTTCACCTTCTGGGCTAAGAACGATGGATTGTACCCTTGTGCCTCTTTTGGGCGTCGGGTAGCGTGCACTATCTTTGTAGGCATGGGAGATGTGTACTATGCTACAAGCAGATTGTCCTCCAAATTGCGTCATCGGTCGATGGGTACGTAAGGGTAAACCATCGAGCTTCGCGCATAGGAAGGGAACTCCAAAGGATCAGTGAACTCGACAAAGTGATGGTTAATTCGCTCCCTTAAATCACAGGCCTCAGGTTCCGACCAGCTTGCCCAGTCAGAAGCCCCAGAGGAAGAAGAAGCCACAGCCTTATCCCATGCAGAAGATTGTGAAGAAGAACTTCCCATGTCCATATTTGCAACTTTCTGAATCAAAGGATTGAGGGCAGTTTGTTCGTAGTCTGAGGGTGAATCAGAAGAAGAACTTCCCATGTCCATATTTGTAACTTTCTGAATCAAAGGATTAAGGGCAATGTGTTCGTGGTTCAAGGGTTGATAGTTTGTAAAGGCTTCCATGACTTAAATATAGAAAGGTGGGTAAAGGTGGCTAATTAATGCATGGAGGTTCTTTCGAGGAGGAACAACATCATCAGATGACTCTTCGTGCGCTCGATCAATGGAGGAGAAAATTGATTCGGCCATAAAAAATGTATCAGTCTGTTCGAATACTAAGGTGGTGGGAGTGTTCAAAAGATTGAAGGAGAGTTTAATGCAAATGATGAATGACAGTTGCATTTCTAGAAGAATGCAAAGCCTATGCACGTTCTAAGACGTGGATAAAAGACCTTGATCCACTAATATCACAAAGTATTGGGTATATTAGTGCGGGGGGTAATGTTGGCTACATATTTTGTATAAGCCAATTACAATTCGACGCGTGGCAGAATAAGGGTAATACAGGAAGACTATTCAAGTCTTCAATCATAATCGTACACGTGGCAGTTAGCATCGGTTATTACGAGATCTAAGTAGCATTAGATCAGCAAAGAGATGCGGAATGATGTGGCTTCAACGGTTACTCACATTCAAATTCCAAATTATGAGGGAAGCCTAACTGCAAGTGATGGCATAGTAGAGCTAATTATAAGGCAACATGATCAACGACCATGGAGGAGCAGTTCGACGGTTGGAAATGCAGTTCGATAGTCATCCTTGAGAAGTATAAATAGCAGAGAAGGCCCTAGAAAAAACCCCCAGACTCAGATCCAAAAAACCAGTCTTATTCTACTTTATTTCCTTTCCAATTTTACATTTCATGTTCTTTACATTTCTGTACTTTAAAATTCCTGCACTGCACTTCATTCATAGGAGTAGTTTCAAGTAGATTGTTGCTGTAAACCTCTATGAGGCTGAGTTTGGATCATTGTAAGTTTTCATCTTAATGGAATGCTTCATTTGTTCTTCATTTAATTGTTATTTGCTTAATTCTCCTAAATCAAGTCACCAGTAAAAGTCTTTTTCATTGAAGTTGAAAGAACTAAAACACAATCGTCTGATAATTGGTTGGCAATTAATTTTCTGTAAGGACTGATTGATCATTGCTGGCATGCTCATAATTACAAAAGTTACCTTCGAAAGCCAAAAAAGCCAACAACTATGTAAGGATTGAAAGTCTAAAAACAATATAAAAAATAGATCCAATTGAAAAATAGATAAGTTTATTTTAAATAAGAGAGTTGCGCTATATTTATAAGTAAATAATCCTTTCAAAAATTAATCCAAGTTTTTCTCAGATCAGAAATTAATTCAAGTTAAAATTAATTTTTTTGCAATCCAACTAAAAAGCCATGGAACACCCAAAATAAAATTTTAACTAGAATGATATGAATCTCGTGTAAAACTCACACTCAAAAACTGACTTGTAAGGGGAGAATGTTTAAGAGCTTAGGTCTCGTTTTCGTTTGGAAAGTGTTTATTTTAGTTTAAGTTAAAAAGTTATTTAAAGATTAATAAATTATTAAAAAAAGTTAAATATTCTTTTTTTCTAAAATAAAAAAATATCATAAGTGTATCAATTTTTTTACCTCATATTTTAGCCCAAAAAAAATCAAAAAATTGCAAAAATAAAAAATTCACAAACGAGGTCTTATATGCACGGGTGATAATTCGGTAGTCCGGAAATACGGTCACGTGGTGTTTCATGGTAGTATAATTGGTAGAAAAGGTGGAAT
The DNA here is from genome assembly GCF_055761805.1 of Camellia sinensis. NCBI lineage: Eukaryota > Viridiplantae > Streptophyta > Magnoliopsida > Ericales > Theaceae > Camellia > Camellia sinensis. The sequence goes on from NC_138972.1 coordinate 157,622,857, forward strand.
ATTAATTATTTGTATTATGGTAGTATAATTAGTAGAAAAGGTGGAATATTGATTATTTGTATTGGATAATTGAAGAATATAAAGAAATATAATAAATGATGATTGGTAAAGGAATATAGATACGTGATACTTTAGGACTATTATATAATTTTCCTATATGGACATTGGCAAAGCCTATGTTAACCAATTTGAGATTGTAACAGAAATTAAAAATCCCATCCAAAAGAATTATTTGGTTTCTTTGCATTCTAAATTCAAATCTCCAAACAAAATTTTAAGAATTTTAAAATTAAATTGAAACAGATCAAATAAATTCTCACAAATCCTAATTTAAAGAAAATATATCAAAATCAAATTAATTTAAGGATAATTAATAAACAAAAAAATCAATAAGTATGCAATGTAAAAAAATGTTTTCACCAACTCCTCCCCCAATTTTTAAACTATTAATCAATTGACCTATCTTCTAAAATAAAACCCTCGTATTAATCAATTGACCTATCTTCTAAAATAAAACCCTCGTGAATGTGAAGGCAAACTAGTGACACTAGGCTATGAGGACTGCTGTGCAAGGAAAAGAATAAGAAGAGGAAAGAACAAGGTCAGGAGAGAATAAAGGCAAGGTTTGAACAAGGAAAAAAAAGAAGAAAAGGAAAGAATAAGCGAGGGAGAGAAGAAGGCAGGGTTTGAACATACCTGTTAGGAGCCTATAATCTAAATATGGAATATATTAACAAAGTGAATGAACTGCATTCTCGGAGATTCCAAGATTTAGAAGAGCAAAGAAGACCCCATAAGAGAATCAAAAAAAAGAAGACCCTATACGAAGAAGATACAGAGAGAAAGAAAGAGGATTCAGGGAATCATAGGGTAGGTTTCTTTGGGTTTCTTTGAGTTTCTCTCTCTTCACTGCAAAGACAGAAATGGGTGAATCGCCAACTTGTCTTGTTCGATCCTTCTCTCAACCTGCTGGCACTACTTCCACCGAACCCGAAGAGGTTTGTCCAAAAAACACAATCTTCTTCATTTTCACAGAAAACCCTAGTGGGTTTTGATTTTTCTGACATGGGATTGCTATTTCTTTGTCGTTGTTTTAATATTATTTTGACAATACTTGATTTGTTACTGTTCTCAGTATTTGGTTTTTCATTTGAGTTCTTGATTTGTCCCTTTTGCTAGTTATAGTTTCTTCTTCTTCTTCTTCTTCTTCTTCTTGTGCTCCTTTCTTTACTAATAACTGCAATCATCAACCAATTGCACGGGAATTTCATGTAATGCTTAGTCGATGTTGTTACAGCAAATTACACCCGTAGTCTTGTAGTTTGTTTCTTGTGTCAATTTCATTCTTATAGATAGTTCTAATTTGATCAATTCTACCCTTGAATTCTTCACATTTTGTGTCAGTTTAGTGTAATTGATAATGCCCATTTAGAAATTGAACTGAAATCAAAGGGCAAAATAGTCTATTTCAAAGTGATTGATGGATTAAAATGATTAATTCACTTTTTAAATGTACCATTTTCTCTTTGATTTTTGTCTAATTTCTTAGCAGATGTTTATCAATTGAACTAAATTTACACAATGTGAAAGGTTAAGAGGCAAAATTAATACAATGGGAACTACAATGACTAAATTGACTAAAGAGTCAAATTATAGACACAACTGGTATAATTTGCCCATGTTTTATTAGAATCACAAAATAATAGGGTACCTTGTTAAAATGTTTCTATCACGTGTTCTTGAAGTAGATTATATTTGGAGTTGGGTATGTATGTCTTTGCAATTCTATTTAAAATATATTAGTGGATACATGTGTAAGCTTTGATGATTTTACTAAGAAACACTTGAAAGAATCTCATTACAGGGAGATCCTTATTGTGCCCTGACAACATCAATCTCATTTCGGAGGTTCATGTTGGAATCATTGGCGTGTGAAAAACGGTCGTGTTTCTCTAACAATCAGTACTTGGAAGAAGCTAAGAAATCTTCTAAGCCAGGTTTAGTTGCCCAGAGGAAAGCTTATTTCGAAGCCCTTTACAACAGAAATGGTGCTAAGAAACCTGCAGCATTGCTTGAGGAGCAAAATGCAGCGTGTAATGAACCAAATGTTATGGAAGAGACATCCAGAGACAGCTCAAATCCTCCACGAATTCCAACTACGGTGCTTACTTTACTTCCTTGCCTTCACCTCATTCACCTTGTTTGCTGCTTTGTGCATGTGCAATAGCGTGCTAGTGCACACTGTAACACATAGCTGAGATAACGTTTTTGGTTTTTGGTAAACTGCAGGCATCAGCAAATGGGTTATCAGTGCATTCTTCAACAGCTCCTCAAGAAGAAAGAAGAAGGTTGTTTGTTTGCTTAACCCTTTAAAATTGTGCCATTTTTCTACGTGTATGTATATTCGTCTTCTTTCACTAAAATGTTTAATTTCATGGTTTACAGAAGTAAACCAGTGGATGATTGCTCAGTTCAAAAACTGCAGGCATCAGCAAATGGGTTATCAGTGCATTCTTCAACAGCTCCTCAAGAAGAAAGAAGAAGGTTGTTTGTTTGCTTAACCCTTTAAAATTGTGCCATTTTTCTACGTGTATGTATATTCGTCTTCTTTCACTAAAATGTTTAATTTCATGGTTTACAGAAGTAAACCAGTGGATGATTGCTCAGTTTCTAGAAGGAGGATAGCAGATGGGAAATCACATGGGATAGAGTAAGATCTTAGTTTGTCTATGTTGTGGATTGTAGAGTTTTGATTAGATGCTCATATCACTATCTACTGAGTGTAAAGATTTTGTATTGCATACTAGGAACAATAGCTCCAAGAAAGTTCCAAAAGTCCTGCTAGTATTGTGTTTCTGGCACAAGGTATTGATAAGACGTGGATGCAACCTAAAAAAAGTAATAATAATAGTAATAATAAAAAAGTACCCCCAGTTTAGCGCCCATAGGATTGGGGTCTAGGAGGCATAGATTGGATACAAGCCTAACTTTGGCATTATTTGCACAAAGTGGTTACTCTCATGGTTGAACCCACAAACTATCTATCCAAAATGAAGTAGCTTCCCTTGCACTTTCTGTTATGCTGCCTTCTGTTTGTTACTACTCCTGCCTAATTTATTTCATATTAAATACATATGTCAATACCATCCTTGCCAGTTATACCATTACAGTTTATAGGAACCAATTTTGCAATTCAAGTATCACTCTTCCTCATCACATGTGAGAAAACCTAAACAAAATTTCGTGCAACACAATTACTCTAACGATGTTACGCAATAATTCTAAATTTTATTTAACACTATGCAGCCATTTGAAGACCTCAGGTGTATCTGGACCCAAAGCACGATGTCCCACAGTACCCTCCCCTTTTAGCTTGAGGTGTGAAGATAGAGCGGCAAAACGTAAAGAGGCAAGTCCAGATCCATTCACTCCATGTATATCTGCAGTTTTACTCATTTATTGTTATGCTAATGTTTTTTGCTATCTTTTTATCATTAGCTGTTTCAGTTCTTTCAAAAGCTAGAAGAGAAGACAAATGCCAAGATCTTAGTTTCTGGAAGGAGGATAGCAGATGGGAAATCACATGGGATAGAGTAAGATCTTAATTTGCCTATGTTGTGGATTGTAGAGTTCTCATTAGATGCTCATATCGCTATCTACTGAGTGTAGAGATTTTGTATTGCATACTAGGAACAATAGCTCCAAGAAAGTTCCAAAAGTCTTGCTAGTATTGTGTTTCTGGCACAAGGGATAGATAAGGCGTGGATGCAAACTAAAAAATGTAATAATAATAATAATAATAAAGTACTCCCAGTTTAGCGCCCATAGGATTGGGGTCTATTAGGGGTAGATTGGATACAAACCTAATCTTTGGCATTATTTACACAAAGTGGCTACTCTTATGGTCGAACCCACAAACTATCTTTCCAAAATGAAGTAGCATCTCTTACACTTTCTGTAATGCTGCCTTCTGTTTGTTACTATTCATACCTAATTTATTTCATATTAAATACATATTTCAATACCATCCATGCCAGTGATACCATTACAGTTTATAGGAACCAATTTTGCAATTCAAGTATCACTTTTCCTCAGCACATGTGAGAAAACCTAGACAAAATTTCGTGCAACACAATTACTCTAACAATGTTATGCAAGAATTCTAAATTTTATTTAACACTATGCAGCCATTTGAAGACTTCAGGTGTATCTAGACCCAAAGCACGACCTCCCACAGTACCCTCCTCTTTTAGCTTGAGGTGTGAAGAAAGAGCGGCAAAACGTAAAGAGGCAAGTCCAGATCCATTCACTCCATATATATTTGCAGTTTTACTCATTTATTGTTATGCTGATGTTTTTTACTGTCTTTTTATCATTTGCTGTTTCAGTTCTTTCAAAAGCTAGAAGAGAAGACAAATGCCAAGGAGGCAAATAAAGTGTATCTCCAAGCAAAAAATAAGGTCATCTCTCGACCTATATTTTAATGGTGATTGGATTAATTGATTGAATTTTTTTTTCTTCTTTTTTGACACAAGCAATGCAAATGAAATGCATACCTCTCACAGACCTGAAGAACTAACAAGAGCAAGTGCCTAAATGTCTTGGTCCGGTTTCTAAGTAATTCATGGACGAAATAATTGAGAAACACAAATAGCCTCAATTGATCTGAAGTTGTTGGGTTCAATAATTCATGAGAAATGTTTAACAGAAATTGAACCCCTCCTTGGGTGTCATAGGGGTTCAATTTCTGTTAAACATTTCTCATGAATTCTTAAAACTATTTGCTTTTCTCTTGTACCTTCCCTGCCAGCACTGAACCTGTTAATGTAAATTCTTTGTAGCAGATCTCACTGACACAGCCTATGCAGGTTAAGATGAAGTTAGTTAACCTGGGACATGCTCAGAGGTAGAATCTCATGACATTCCGTCTTGTTATTTCGATTTTTGGTTCTGCTATTTTTCTTTCTATCATCGAATTTACAAGTACTTGGTTATTCATAAACTTTCTGGATATTCACTAACAAAAAAATCCTGGATATTCTGCTTGTCTTGTTAATTGATGTTCTGGTCTTTTAGATTGAATCTTAGATGGGTTCAGTCATTTGGGTTCAGTTAATTGATATTTGTTTTTCTCTTTTGTTGGTTCTTGGAGGCTGAAGCCAGTAAAAGACTAAACTATTTTAATTTTTTCCTCCTTCATTTTGTAATAATTTGTGCCTTGTTTACTGTTAATATTAGTCTGTTTTCTTCTTCAAATATGAGATTTTGGAAATTGAGAAGATTCAGTGAATTAGATGCTTGGCATTACCCTGGATTTGTAATAATTTGTGCCTTGTTTACTGTTAATATTAGTCTGTTTTCTTCTTCAAATATGAGATTTTGGAAATTGAGAAGATTCAGTGAATTAGATGCTTGGCATTACCCTGGATTTGTACTAGGGCCTTCTTTAAGTCTAACAGGAGTTTTGAGTTTTTGACCTTCAGTTTGTAATTTTCCACATACTGCTTTAATCACTTTATTTACCATGTTCTTTATTGATTGTGCAGCGAAGAAACAAGGATGAAAATTGGCAATGGAGTGCAAACGGGGTGGGAAAGGCGCAGTGAAAAACTGAAGCTGCAGGAAACTTGCTACTTTGAGTGGCAGAATTTGATAGCAGAAGCTTCTAGAAAGGGATTTGTTGGTGAGGAAGAGAAGCAGTGGGACTCCTATGAGATCTTGGATGAACAGCTCGAGCAAGAATGGTTGGAGAGTGTTGAACAAAGTAGAAAAATGGCAAGACCGAAAGGTAGCAAGAGAGCACCCAATTCTCTTGAGCAAAGGAGGAAAATTTCAGAGGCCATTTCTGCCAAATGGGCTGAAACTTGCTGCTTTGAGTGGCAGAATTTGATAGCAGAAGCTTCTAGAAAGGGATTTGTTGGTGAGGAAGAGAAGCAGTGGGACTCCTATGAGATCTTGGATGAACAGCTCGAGCAGGAATGGTTGGAGAGTGTTGAACAAAGTAGAAAAATGGCAAGACCGAAAGGTAGCAAGAGAGCACCCAATTCTCTTGAGCAAAGGAGGAAAATTTCAGAGGCCATTTCTGCCAAATGGGCTGATCCTGCAAGGGCATATGTTGCATTTTCTGCTGAGAATGTATGCTGTTTATTTGGCCTAGTCCATCTTGTTTGCTTTTCATCAAGTGATCATTTAATTCACTTTGTCTAACCCTCCAAATGCGGAAAACATTTTCTGCTGATTTTTGGTGTTTGGTACAACAGGAAATGGAAAATGTTTTCCATGGTCAACGAAAAATAAAATTATTTGGGTAGAAAATATTTTCCACCACCATCACCACTAAAACCACCACGCCACGGCCACCACCACCACTAATTACATAAGTTTGAAGAATGTAATGAAACATAGAAAAATGTTCTCCATGGAACATTTTCTGGAAAAAAAGGTTTCCGTGGAGAATATTTTCTGCTGAAACAAGCGAAGCATAAATGTTCTGAAAAAGGGGTGGTAGCCTAATCCTATCTAGCTCTGGGTTTTGCTGCCATTCCTAAATGGATGACTAACTTATTACTAGTACTAGCCATGCATATGCCCCTTAGACTACATTAGCACGAAAACGGTGTGCAAACAGCTAATTGATGGGTATTTGAATTGAATCCAAGTACATAGAAAAAAGTAGAATATTTGATGGACGAACGAGGGATCCTTTTGAGCGTGTTATAATAAGAAAAGCCTTATATCTTGAAATTAATTCATGAAGTTGATGATAAAAATCTATAACATATTATTGGAGCTTAACATTCCAAGATATCGATTTGTAGATGTTTCAACCTACTTTCTTTTTTGTCTTGTGATACACCATTGAATGTCCAATGAATAAATCCTTATACCCTCCGTTTTCTGATTTAAGACTTGAACTTCTATGCTACTTTTTACATAGAATTTCTCCAACTTCTTTTTTTTTTTTTTTTTGCCCTCTCTTTTATCCTGTGTGTAAGTTCCCAACATCTACTGATTGTTTGTGGAGAGAGAAGTATCAAACGATTGGTAAGTTGGACTGAATATAAGTTTTCCCTTTTGGGCCCAAGGCTCACTTGTGATTTGTGGTGATAATCTGTATATTTCATTGCAAAGTATCAGAAGAAAGATAGTAATATTTGTCCCACTATAATTGAGATAGTCATTATAAGTTAATAAACCCTTTTGACTTTTTTTTATATATCACATTAAATTTGCCAAAACATGGTTTGTTAAGCAAGTTTTATCTTTTCCCACTAGGCATACCGTGACAGGGTTTGCACTGCCCTTTATAAATATCATGGCACACCAGTTGGAGCAGAAAGGAAGCGAAAGAGAAGGCCAAGTAGTGAGAGACAACCCAGAACACAGAATCCCACAAAGAAGAAAGCTAATGACACTGATAATTCCACAGGGAATGTGACTGAAAGCCAAAAGCGTCGTACTAGGTTAAGAAGTAATATGCCCTTATTTAAGGATCCTTTGGCAAGCTCCAAACTAGAGATGATAAAGAACATTAGAGCAGAGAGAGCAGCTGCTGAAAATAAGAAGACTGAAGCCATTGAACGAGTAAAGTAAGTGCCAATTCTTCTTCAATTATATTGTATTATATATTTAACAAGGAATTAAGAGAATATGGAAGCAATCCACTGCTTGTTTGGTGCAGCTTATGGGGACTACTTATCAATTATTTTATTTTATTTTGGGAATCTATGTGAGAGTTTGGTATAGCTTCTACTTACAACTAAGAGGACCTCCAGTCTTTGATCTTTTTTTCATCGAATTTGAATGAAAATTTGATTAAAAGCTTAGTGGTTGTTTGGCATGTGCTAAAATAGCACATGCTATTTTAGCACATTATCCTATTTAGGTCACAATTATCATATTGAAGTCACATCATCTCTCTACCACATTATTTCAAACCCAACTCATATTTCACGTTTGTACGTAAAAGGTCAAAAAATATACTAATCTAGCACTTCCCAAACAACCGCTAATCTGACACAGAACACTATCATCCTTTCTCTTTTTTCATTTTTCATTTTTCATTTTTTGGTCAAATATTTTTGAAAATTTTCGATCTTCTCCTAAAACCTTGTTTTAACCATTTTTGGTGAAAGAAAATCATCTCCAATCCTTACTCTTTTCAAAATTTCATCAAATTTGAGTGAAAATATGACTGTTGGGAATTTGGTGAAAGATTTGGTTCGTCATTGATTTGTGAAAAAATAGCCTCTCACTTGAGATTTGATGAAGTTGGAGCACACTTTTAACCATTATGTAAGATGCTCTAACAAGCCAAAAATATCTTAAATAAATTGAAAAAGCTGATTGTTGAGAAACTAAGGAAGGATGCATTTAATTTCTACTTTATGATTATTATCTTTTAGCTTATAAGAAATTGTACCAAACAAGCCTGAGTCACTAACAATTGGTGGCTGGCTGAGTTATTGTTTGTACCTGTACATCTGTCACTACACATCATATGCAGAAGTGCAGAAGTCAGAAATGAATTGCAAACCAGGCCCCCCCCCCCCCCCGGCCTCTCTCAGTTGACGTCGAGTCCCCGTTGATATGTTAGGCTGGTTTAGCTATGATTTATCTGAGGATTCTATTCATAGATTTATAACATTTTGCAGGTTATTGAAAGCTGAAGCTGAAAAGGCTGCAAAGGCTCTTGAGGCAGCTGCAACAAGGAGCCCTCTCGCTCAAGCTTCCTCATTGAAACTAGGAATCTCGTAGCCAAAGCAATTCAATCCATAGAAATTGGACAGATTGATTCTCATGGGAATGGTAGACACCCTTCAATCGCCTTAGCAGAACTGGTCAACCAGGCTGAGAGAAAATAATCCAAGTATTCAAGGTCTGAGCCAAACAGATCACGGAGAAATCAATCATTGTGTTTGGTTCCTATTTTCTAATTCATTGTTTTGAAAATTTTGGAGTTTTTGTTTGGTTATTTTGAAAACCAGACAAAGTTTTTTGAAAACTAACATGGGAGTATTTTTTGATGTGACAATTTTTTTTAAAAAAAAAAAATTATTTCTCTCCTTAAATTGTAGGGAAACTTGAATATGCAATAATGCATTTTTTTTTAAAACCAAGCAAAGATTCTTTTTCAAAATAGAGTTTTAGGCATCTTTGCAGTTATTGCTGTAGTTATTGCTGGTTGGAAGGATGATATATTAGTGTAGTTATTGCTGTAATGCATCTTTGCAGTTACAATTGAATTAGGCACATCCATGTCATTGTAGACCTATATAATTTTATTTTATTTATTCTGGTTTTGTATACAATTTTATTGTATCATGTTTGAGTTACGGAAATAATGGCCTTGCAAAAAAACTCATTTTAGATTATATAATTTTATTCAAAATCTGACACAATTCTCTCTAATGACGTTTTGATACATTTGGTGGGTGAGTTTGGATTTGTTAAAGTTGAAAATCTTAATAATACATTGTCAATTTGAACGGTTTAGATGTTATTTGATCATATGATTATTTGTATATGATTAACTTAATTTTTTGCATTAGCTTGTCACATGAGATAAACGGTTTAAATCACTAATATAGACATCCCGATTGGTCTTACAATGCACCAATTTCACAGGATCATCAATTTTAGCAAATCTAAATTCTTGGTTGATTTACTTCATATGACAAAGTTGTGTATAATTTTGTGACCAAATTACGTGAACTTAAATTTTTTTCTAATGTAATATTTGATTTATTTGAATGAATGTGGAATCGAATGATAATTCTATTAGATTGTTTATTTTCACGTTTGAATCACTAACTTTTATTTTTTACTTTTTAAAGGCATTCATCCAATAGCAAATGAAAAGTTATTATTTCATAAGGTAACAAGGAATGAGCATTTTTTTTTATTACACTTTCATTTTAAGAAACCAAAAAAAAAACATTTTTTTATATATATAACCCACAAATATCATAGAAAATGCTTAATTTTTAAGAAAATATTACTCTTAAATGTGTGTCTGGTTAGGCTTGGCCGAACAAAATTTTCACCATTGTTAAGGCACGAGAGTGTTGTTATTAAAGTTGATTGGGCAATATTTTCTTCCACCACTTGCGTTATTCTCTGAAATCGCGCCAAATTTATGCATGTTTATGTTAGTCTTACTAGAATCTATAACTTGTTTGCTTAGAAATATAAGTGTCTATATTTTTTCACCACAACGTACATTTTATATCATTAATTTTATAATAATGTGAGTTATTACATATCAATTATTAATTTATTTAAAAATTAATATATGAGACTCAATTCCTGTCCCTATATGAATATAATTAATTTCTTTTCGTGTGTGTATATTAACTTACATATCTTATTATATATGTACATGTGTGCTTATATATATATATATATATATGATAAAAAAATTTATTCAAATTTTGACTTTTCTAATGATAAAATTTTGATTTCGTCCATACTATGTAAGAAGGATTACTTGAAATATAAGAAACACTTATCAATGTTTTAATGGATTAAGGATTAAAGTTACCTGATATGTAAGAGACACTTATTAATACTTTAATGGATTAATGTCATTCTTAGTCATCAAAAGTAGGGGTGAATTCAAAATTCAAATGTTATTCTTATTAATACTTTAATGGATTAATGTTTTAATGGATTAAGGATCAAAGCTACCTGAGCACTTTCCACATCATTAGAGCTGTATTAGAACTTTCAAATATTATTTTTTTAAATATATTAATAATTACTTTACAAGGGATAATTTTGAAAATTTTTAAATTTAAAATTTTGACTTTCAAAGTGGACATACATTTTGGGACAACAAAAAATGTAATAATGGACCAATAAAATAGGATGGAGAGAGTATCATCGGAAGAGTCAAAATTTGAATAAATTTTTTTTATCATATACAAGTATCCTTGTACATATACAATAAGATACGTAAATTATATATATACACACGCACAAAAATATATATATATATATATATATAAGGGTTAATTACAAAAAAACTTCAAAATTTCCCGCATTTTTCACTTTAAACTGCAAAATAATTTTTTGTTACTTTACACAGACAAAGATGAACAGAAGAAGCACGTTGAGACACAAATGAAACTCTGAACTTTAACTTGTCTAAATTGAAATACTGGGTTTCAAAATAAAAAATACGTAAAACCTTAGATTTTTTTTTTTTTTTGGAAATTAATTCATTTTTTTTTAGGTGTTCAAGATTTGGGCCTGGCTTGGGTAAAAGACCAACAAATTTGGGCCGGAATAGGTTTCAAAGACAAAAAACTATATGCCTTACTTTTTCGTCTTTCTCATAATTTTTAAAATTGAAAATTTAAAATTTATTTAATCCTCTTAAAAATAAGATTTATCTGAAAGAAGTGATTTCATGAAAGAGGATTGATTATATATATATATTTCCTTTGGACTTTTTTTGAAAAAAATATTTATATATGATTTTTTTTAGGTTAAACATATTGTTTTGGAAAATATATTTTGGCCTACTACTCATTTATTTGTATTAAAAAATAATTTCAAGTAAGAATATCGAATTTTGTTATAGCTACAATTGGGAGGACAAAACTCAAATCTCCACATTATCAGTGGGCATCTTCAACTAATTGATGTGTCATCAATGTACTGATTTAATAAATCTCACCTTTGATGTCTTATAACAAATACATTAGTAACACAAATAATCTAAAATTTAGTCACCGCAACATAACTAAAATTGAAATTATCCAAACAAGCAATTATTAATACAATAGACAAACAAAAAAGAATCCAAACATGCAACAAGTTCCTGCTGATGAACATCCAATGCAATCAACCAATCCATAAATCTACACATTCTCACAAAAACAATTTCTCTATATGTAGCATCATATCATTTTGAACATTTGCATTATACAACATGATCAAAACTAACAGCTAAGAAAGTACTGTAAGATTATGGAATGCAATGTGATTAGTGAGATAAGAAAGTCCTTTTAGACAGTTTTACGAGGGCCTACCAAAATTTATCAGATCAAAATACAATTGAAGAAAGAAAAAGAACAGCCGCCCCTTTCATGCAGGGGGCATTATTAGAACAAAAATGTCCATGTGACTAATCAACAAATGCGTTTGCTACTGCCACTAATTGAACTATATTTCTATACAATTTATACCAAAGGGTTCAAGTAAACCACTGTACAGTTCTTTGTGATCTGTTTTTTGATATTATTATGTCAGTTCTTATCTTCGGGTGATGGGTTATATTACCAGTGTTCCTTCAGTGATTTGATTATCATCTGAAGAATCAAAGGGTTGAGATTTGGGTTTACTCATGATCCGAGAGTATCCATAACCGAGAGAGCCTCCACTTGCTTCAGAGAGCTACATGCAATATTTGATTGTGGTACCTCAGTCAAAATCCGGCATGATCAAAAGTAACAAGACTAACCGAATTACGAAAACCAAACATTAATAAGTACCTCGGTAAGCTCAGAAAGATGGTGGGACCTAAACTTGTTGATAATAGCTTTTATTTCTGACATGGACAGTTTAGCCTAACAAGGAAAAACAAGATAAAGTAAGAACATTCGAAAGATGCCAAACCAAAATAACCAAACTTCTGTAATGTTTTTGACTTTCCATAGCACACGCTAACAATTTCACAAGCAAGCATCAACCAACAGTAGTAACTAAGGCTGCAATCGAGCCGAGCCAAGCCGAGCTTTAGTATGTTAGGCTTGTTTATCAAGATTTTAACGAACTCAAACTCGAGCTCAATAAAAATTTAACGAACCGAGCTCGAGCTCTTAGGCTTGACTCGAGCTTGAGCCTGTCATGAGCCTTAATGAGCCAAAAAATTTATAAATTCATACTTACGTATGAGACTAAAGTTACAATTAAAACTTTGATTATACAATTTTATATACAATATATATAAACATTCTAAAAAAAAGTCAATATTTTACCAAAATAATAATATCTACTACCACTATTATATAAATGTACCATCTATAATCAAATATTATTTATATTTATATTTATATTTTTTAAATATATAAATAACATATTTATCTTATTTTTTATACATATTTTTATATTATTTAATATATAAATAATAAATATTAAACGAACCAGCTAACGAGCCGAACTTTAGAATGTTTGGACTTGTTTATTAAAAATTTAACGAGCTCGAACGCAAAAAAAAATTAACAAACCGAGTTCGAACGAGCTCCTACCGAGCCGAGCTTGTTCACGAACAGCTCTGTTCATTTGCAGCCCTAGCAATAACAAGAGTTTGAGTTGCTGCATTGCAGCTGGCGGATCCACAAGATCAGATCCAAATGCCTTCAGTTTTCAATGCGTTAACTGAGTCAAATGCGTTTGTGTGTGTGTGTGTCTCGTGAAAGTGAAATTATATCATATAAATCACAAAACACTTTGGAGAAGCAACAGCCGCTTCTACTTTACGATCAAAGAACCAGCATGGACATAAAACAGGTGCTCAACAATGAAGACGATGTACACAAATAGTTAAATTGAGACTTAAAGGTAAGCACGTAGCAAGTCACTAATTCAAATTAAAATATCCAATAAGATGCACTGTTTTTTACCTGTGCAAGAACAGCAGCAGCTAGTTGGAGACTAGGTTCCAAGGTCTCGGGGACAACCTATAAGAGTTTCAACTAAAACTCAAGACATGATGTAATTTGAACAAAAATTTGATCTTTATATAGATAATGCAAGATATATTAGTACTGATAAAAGATTTATACACAAGTCAAACAAGAATAATGAGATCCTCAAACATAATCCTAAAATAAAATTGTAAGATTAATCTATATAGGCAATTAGGAAGAGTGAAATAACTAATGAAAATAGCAACAGAAATGTACCGCTGTTGCTTCCGCCTTTTCCAAAATGAGGCCATGATCAACGTCATGAGCACAGACAAATGTCTTGACATTTGGGAAATACTTGCTCAAAGCCCACACTGTTCTATAGTTTGCACCGGGGTTATCTAAAGTTATTGCTGCTGCACATGCACTTTCAGCACCAACTTTATGGAGCACCTCATGGCCAGGAATACAAGCAGCATGTCAGACAATGAACCTGCACAAAGCATATTTAAGTTTGAGCAGGATCATCTATCCCTCTCGACTACCAGCATCACCAAAATACACAGGAAGATCAAGTGCACAACCAACTACTACTCAGTCACTGAAATGATGGAAAATCTAAAATCAGTTATCTGGATACTGTTGTAAAATATTCTCATAACCATTTAACACATTCTCAGTAAGTCATGGACACGGTACCTTTTCTTTTTTGCCAATTTGCATTTATGTTAAAATGTTCACAGAGATTCAGGGAATATAAGTAAATATAGGAAAATATGGAACCAAATGCTGGATAATCCTGGATATTCACTTCATAGACTTGAAATCCCCATGTTGTCCTTGGCAAGTAATACTAGATTTTATCATAAAAAATGGACGTCATAAAAAGACAAAGTAGGCATACCCCTAGAACAGAACTACATGAAATAGTCATCAAACTGGCATAGATTACCCAAAAGGAACTAGAAAACTCACACAGCCCACACTCATATGACTAAGATTTTCAGCAGAATATTCAATCAGCAATCCCTTCTCTCTCTCAGCCCCAAAATTGACTTTATTCCAGGAATATCAATTCATTGTGATGGAAGCATACCTCCTCACATCAAGAGCAACAAATGGAATAAGTCGTTCTGAAAGAAGCTGCGCAATGATCTGAAAGAACAACAGAAGGAAATACTACTCTTAGACAAAACATGATACATACATCCATACATGAACTACATTATTTTTTGGGGTACGAATCTATAAATAAACTACATTAAAAATAGATCCACCACAACAAATGATTTAAAACAAATTCATCAAAAAAAAAAAAATGCAAATAGTGACAATACCTGGCCAACACGTCCAAATCCACAGATAATGATATGGTCCTGCAAATCATCTGTCTGGAAACAAGCCAAAGGAAATCAACGATCAATACATTCAGTGAATATTTCGGTGTAATAGCAACATCAACCCTATATCAAAAACAGACAATTCATCCCATGGTCAGATGTATGGCTGCACCAGACATTAAAAACGATTTAAATTATTGAATAAAAATTTAGTAGATCCTAGGTACAGTTGGACATACTATATTCAGGAGTTTGAATAGATTTAATAACGGATCATATCTTATACAAATATTGCAAGACCAAACTTAGTTTAGGGCACAGACTTTATGGCAGCCAGTGGTTCTTCACCACCTTCATCCATCATCATCAAATATTTTTGCATGAACTCAAAATGGCAAGACTTCGAGAAGTAATATAAACACAAAATACCAAATGCAAGCGAGTAAGTGTTTACCAAAGATTTCTCAAATGCATAAGCGCAGTGAGTTTATTGAAACCTAAGATCAAAACAAAATTCATACACATACATGGTTCAACATTAAAAAAGGCTTCATGATGTTGACAAAGAGACTTTTGAGAGCACATCATAAATATTTCCCCACATTCTAGTGCAATAACTAATAAAAATTCTTATAATACTTTTTTCTTTTCTTTTTTCTTTTTTCTTGGGTACAAAAATAGATATGCAGATAGGCTACTCCAACATATCCGCCAGGGAGTATTGCCCTTAGCACCTACATCATATCTGCAGGGAACTCCATTGCACCTACGTTGGGGCTGAAGCTTAGGCCCCCCGCGTGCTCCAGCGCTAAAGAGTATGTTTAGTCCCAACAAGGGACTATGGAACTCGAACCCAAGCCTTGAGCGAGAGATTCGAAGGTCTTATCTACTGAACCAACCCCTTGTTAGTCATACAACAAAAAAAAAAAAAAAAAAAAAAATACAAAGTTTTATTTTTTTCTTTTTGATTTGCGCCTCCCATGATATAGTTAGAATGATCACTAGAAAATCTATGCTCCATTTTCCTAACCATGCTGAGTTTGAAAAGCTAAGCTACCTAGTAAGCCAATCCTGATTGACAAATCATATCCATAACTAACATAGTACCAATGAACTACAAATTATTATCTAGTGGAAATAAATAAATGAATTGAATTCTGTAAACCACCAATATAAATGCTTACTCAAATATCATCAAACTTGAAATTATGAATTCTACCTCACTCTCTAGAGGCTATGAAGCATGGACACTCCAAAATTGGTGCCGTGGCGGTGTCTGACACGCGGACACGCCAGGGACACGAGGACACATACGGGACACGCCATTTGGCGTGTCCCTTTAATTTAATGAATTTTTTTGTAAGGGACATGGCGGGGACACGCATGTCCATATCAGGACATGGCATGGGACACAACGGAGCTGAATTTTAATTTTGTTATATTTATTTGGGGTCCAAGTGTAATATTTAAAAAGTAAAAATAAATAAATAAATTAATTAATTAAAAAAAAATCAACTCGCCCTAATATAGTCTATCAGTGTTGCTGAATTGAAGAGTAATCAATCGATTGAAGAGTATCATCAGTGCCCTAAACCAGTCGATCCACCACCTCCTTGAACCAGTCGATCCACCACCTCCTTGAACCAGTTGATCCAGTCGAAGCTTCATCCAGTCGAAGATCGAAGACCTCCAGTCGAAGCTCCCTCCAGTCGAAGATCGAAGCTCCATCCAGTCGAAGATCGAAGCTCCATCAATCGATCGAACAGTCGAAGACCCTAGACGACTTCGAAGGTAAACCTCTCTCTCTCTCTCTCTCTCCTTGTCGAAGCTGAACGAAGCTGAAGACTCTTTTTTTTTTAAAATTAGATTTATATATATACAGACTATTTTCAACCTTCGAAGACTTTTTTTTTAAAAAAAATTATAGGTTTATATATATATATACAGACTCTTTTCAAATTGAAGAGTGTTTATAGGTTTATATATATATATATATATAATTTGAACTATAGGAAAAATATATAATACATATTATAAGATGATATATACTTATACATATTAATTAAAAAAAATAAAATAAACACATAGGTAAAATAAAATAAAATAAATTAATTAGAACACATTATTTAAAAAATATAATAATAAATAAAATAATTAATGTGTGTTAAAATAAAAAAAAAATATAAAAAAATTAAAAAATTTGTCGTGTCCCCATTTTTCAGAAATTGCCGTGTCCCATGTCCGTACTTGTGCTTCATAGTCTACAGGTAACAAACTCCACACATCATGCAGCTCAAAACGAGAGGCTAGTAACTGGCCTCTGGCAGCTAACCATGGGGTGAGGGCAATTGATACCCCTACCACAAGAAACAGCAAAGACGACATCTGACAAGACATTATACCCTGCAAAAAAGGCCAATTAGCAAACAATTAGTTGTGCTAGCAATACTAATGGCAATAGTTACCATTTATATTGTTTTGTTTTATTTATCTAGAGTGGGAATACCAGTCCTACACAGTTTATTTATCTACTGTTATGTATTGAAGTTCACAAAAACATATATGTGTGTGTGTGTGTGTTGAAAAATAGGAATCAAAAGGGGGAAAAAAAGACCTAAAATAATAAAGGGATAGCATGAATTTCAGTCAATAATACTGGCTTCCATTCAATGCACCACCACAGATTTGCTTAGACTCCCATTCAAAAAATCAAACTCTCAACACCAATCCAATCCTATGATCCTTTAAACATAAAATAACCTAAGGTTCACCCAATCTTGGTGGCCTATGTAACTTTGTCTAAATAAAGCCCACATCATTTTCAAACCTTGCAATGCTAAACTGACCTAAATTTAGTACTATATCACTTTCATATACTTTTGAGCAAGTATTAAGTACTTATGCTGGTGCATTCTACTAATCAAAGACAAATGATATGGCATATCATCAGTGCATAATGGATAACTCGGATATGGGTGTAAGGTGCAGGTATGTGTCTAGGTGTTGGATTAATCTAATTCTCATGTCCAAGGACACCACAACATCACTAGATTTCATATTTCTTAAACATTTGTTTGTTTTGAATTTTTTTAGTATAGAATGGTATTTGCAACCAAAAATTGTTATGAATGAAATGAAGGTCTAATGCATAGTGATATAGTAAACTCAAACCATTTAGACATCCTTGTTTGGTGCATGTCCAACTATACATGTTGGATGCATTTCTCATATGGAACCCTTACCCTTACACACGTGGCATGTCTATGTATCAAACACATCATATGGCTTGTCAAATTATTAATTATTATTTTTTGCAAGACATGTTGAGAATACTTCATGGACACACGTCCTATGTCTAGACAAGTCTCTTAGAAAACTGATTTGGGGTCAAAGTAAATATATGGAAATCGATGCTTCTCATATCTCTGTTAATATTCATATACATAGCAGATAAAAATATATATAAAATAAATAAATAATTTGTATCCCCCATGTTCATGTCTTAATTTTTTTGAAAATTCCATGTCCCATGTCTGTACTCGTGTCCAATGTCTGTACTCGTGTCCAGGTCTCTTAGGCTGCCACTATGAAACCTAAAAGATAAGCGAAAGCACTTCACTTTCACACTCAAAGATGGTAGGAGACTATCTAGAATGATTTGCAATAATAATAATAATAATAATGTGTCACAAACTCAATCGAGATATCAAATCCATTCATACATTAGCACCTTCTTAATAAGCCAACCAAATGGAAAACCACAAATATAAATTTTTTACTTTAAGCTCATATGACGGAAATCCATCTCTTGGACTATGTTTAGATCATGGATTTGGGTTTTCAATCTCCACCCAAATCCATGATCCAAACAGAGTCTTAGTCGATGCATAATACACATGGAAAATCATGGGTGCCTAAAATTTTGGATTTTAAGTTTTAGGAGACCTAAACCTCCAAGATTGTCCTAAAATGAATTTTCCTTCAGTATCAACTTTAAGGTGAATATACAATTCACACACCTTTTAGCTATGACATGTATGCACATATATGCACATTTAAACAAGTAATTTATGTCTCACCAACTATGAATCCTATTATATGGATCACAAACCCCAATGCATTTGTAACCACAATATGCACACACCTTTTAGCTATGAATCCTATTATATGTGATTCTCATGTTCGCCTAGTTACAAACCAAATATTCATATTAAGTAATGCTCACTCACTGAAAATAAATAAAGTCAAGTTTTTATTATGTGGGCCCACAGACATGCTTGAATGCAATACCCAGGAATTAATAAAATTAAACAAATAAACAAATAAATAAAACAAAACAAAAAAAGTAAGGCTGTGTTTGGAATGATTTCCAAACTGTAATTCTATCCAATGTTTTCAAACCCGGACCAGACCGGCCGGTCGAACGGGTTGAACCGGGAACCGGGCCTCGTTCCGGTCCGGTCAACCCCCTAAACCAGGAGTGGGGCCAAAACTGGGAAAAACCGGTAACTCAGTGGTCGAACCGGCAAAACCGGTGACCCGGACCGGGTCGAGAGGGTCAGACCAGTCCTTTTTTTTTTTTATTTTCTTTCTTTTATTTATTTATTTTCTTTCTTTCTTTCTTATATATATATATATATATATATTTCAAAAGTTTGACTAAAAATTCTTATTTTAAGAGCATCCACTGGACTAAGCATGCATGTTTGAGTGGTGTGTTCAGAATCCAGATAAGAAAACTGGGAAATCTTAATGGCTCATCTCATGCTTTGAATGCAAACAATCTTTGTGCAGCAAACGACAAAGCAAAAACATGGGTATACCACACAAAAAATCTCTTGGGCACATCACACACACAAAACGCCAAAATAAAATAAACAAAGTGATCTTAGAAGAAAAAATTTACTACTATAGACTATAGGGTACATCATCGAGGAAAACCTTGATGTTCACAAAAATAATCTATCAGCAATTAAAAAAGAAGATCCTGGTTATATAGTCAGCAAGGTTTCTCCATGGTCCAAAGAACACAAGGTAGGTGGTCAAACCATTCAAGTTAGTCAGCAAATATAACCAATATAAAATGGATAGGATCTGCAGAAGGAAACACCCATACCAGTATTCTTCATGGAATTTTCTTCTGCTTGGGGACTTCTGAATGGTTTCCTCCTCTTGTAAATTTGCAAACCATCACCTGATGGATTGGGCAACAAAGGTGGATGCATGGCATAAAAGTTTCCAAGAGCAGCAGCAATTGATTGGAAGCAACTTTTCTCGTCCTCCCAGTCAACCTACAACTATGAGAAAAATTCACAATACGGATCAAATAATTCATAAGACAGTAAGAATGAAGAATAAGAGCTTGAATTGACAGATGTTACATGCATTGTTGATCATCATGATTTTACTACCACAATTGAAATTATGAAAAAGACATTTACAGCTGTCTTAGTTAAGTAAACAAGCAGGAAAGATGGTTCAATTAAAAGCACCAAAAGGAGCAGGTGTGAATCTTCGGTGTTTGAAGTTCGTTCACAAACTACAAGATGCAATACCCAAAGTATACAAATAATTAAAAAATAAATATGACTTTTGTAAGAAATAATGTATAGAGAAAGAGAGAGAATAAATTGTATGTATTATTATTGATTGATATATTGATTTCTATTACAATGATTCATGATTCCTATATATAGAAGAGGGTGAGTGTGTAGTAGGTAAGGAGTAGGTGAAGTGGAGGTGGTAGTGGTGTAGTGGGTTAGGTTTAGTGGAGTAGGTGAGGTGGTAGTGGTGTAGTGGGTTAGGTTTAGTGGAGTAGGTGAGGTGGTAGTGGTGTAGTGGGTTAGGTTTAGTGGAGTAGGTTTAAGTGGGTGAAGTAGGTGGAGAGTAGGTGGATTTTAACAGTCCCCCGCAAACTCAAGGGGGATAGGAACTAACCAACTTGAGTTTGGAGAGAGTAACAAAACAAGAAAATACATAAAAATAAAAGAGCATAAGAGACACTGTATGGTCGTGGCAGACCATTGGTGAAGACACTGGATGGTGGTGTCATAACGTTGTAGAGGACACTGTATGGGGGTGTCATAACCATGTAGAGGACACTGTATGGTGGTGTCATAACGGTGTAGAGGACACTGGATGGCGGTGTCAGACCGATGTAGAAGACAGTTTATGGGGTCATGTCGGACCATTGTAGAAGACAGTTTATGGAGTCTTGCTGGACCCTTGTAGAAACTAACCGGAATCAATGTCGGGACAGTTTACAGAGTCTTGTCGGACCCATAAAGGAGCTAACCGGAATCAATGTCGGGACAGTTTACAGAGTCTTGTCGGACCCATGAAGGAGCTAACCGGAATCAATGTCGGGACAGTTTACAGAGTCTTGTCGGACCCTTAAAAAGTCGCACCCTCAAAAGGTGTGCCCAATTTTTCAAAAAAGGCGTGCCATCAAAAGGCGTGCCCAATCCATGAAAAGACGTGCTATCAAAAGTTGCGCCCTCAAAAGGCGCGCCCACTTCATCAAAAGTCGTGCCCGACAGAAAGCGTCGAGCCATCAAAAGGTGAGCCGGAGACGCGGCGAGGCACGTGAGCGACAGAGCGGCGTGTCGGCCGCGTCGTCAGTGTCAATATAAACCAATGCGGAGGCGGAGGAAACCAAACAGGACTGAAACCTCTGAACTTGTCATTCTGAAACAATCTTTAAATATTCTGTATCCAACCCTTCTCGGAAACACTCAGCAACCCAAAAAACATGGCCTCTTCTTCCCGTTCAGCTACCCAGAACATGGCCTCATCTTCCCGTGGTCTGCTCACTCTCTTTCCCGACCTCAACGAGTCAACAGGAGAGATAACAGGTGCGGTGGCCCGTGAACCTCAACCAAACACCTCTGGTTTTGCTCCGTTGAACTTTCCGATGCGGTCGGTGGAGCAAAAAATGGCGGTGCAGTCGGATGTGGAGGCCAATCAGTATACCTTGAAGTCATGTGTGGAAACCATGACTGCGGTTACAAATTTGTCGAACCGGCTGCAGAGTAGGACAAATGAGGTGCAGCAGTTAAACGCCCAACTGGCTCTGCTCCAACGCATGTATAAGGATGCGCGAGCAGAGATAAGTGTGCTAAAGGCGGAAAACAAGGAGCTGAAGCGGAAGGCCAGTTTTATGTTCCGATTTGGAGGGCCGCCATATGCTGCAGTGGAGGAGCAGGGAGTAGTGATCATGCCCAGTGGAGTGGGAAACACGGAGGCAACACCGGCAAGGGCCGCCCAAGACGGTGGCAAGAAGAAAAGACCGGCAGAATAGGCGAGAAGAAAAATCCCACTGTTCCGATTTGTGTTGGTTGTGTTTTGTTTTGTTTTGTGTTTTTTTTTTATTTTTATTTTTTTTTATTTTTTATTTTTTATTTTTATGGTGTAAAATGCTGATCGGGGTTGATCCTCGGCATGAAGAAATGACAAGTTTGTAAAATGTTGTTGTTGTTGTTTTTTTTTTTTTTTTTTTTTTTTTTTTTTTTTTGGGAGTGTTTTGTTGAAAAAATAAAAATAAAATGAAAGAAAACAAGGGAGAAAGAAAATAGATAAAAAATATTTATAGATGGATTATATGAAAAACATCAGTGCGATTGTTTCAAAATAAAGTGGAGTATTTAAAAAAGAGGAAAAGTGACTTGGAAAAAATAAATAAAAATAAGTGATTTTTGAAATCAAATGGAGGAGAGAGAGGGACAAACCCATGTGATAAAGTGGAGAGAGAGTCGGTGAGTGGGGTGCAAAAGGTGAAGGAGAAATGATGGATTGAAAATGGTTTGGGTCAAAAGTGGACACTGTTAGTGGGGAACATGAGTGCATTGATTATTTGATATAATAATAATAATAATAAAAATAAAAAGTTAGAACAGTTGGAGAGAATGAGTGGAGTATGGTAAGGGTTTCATCCAAAGCCAAAATTCCTGCAGCGAATCACTTCGCAAATTCTAGCATGAGGTTTTTCTCTTTCCAGGCTTATTCATGAATTTCCTGGTGATTTCAAGAGCCTCTGGTGGCATTGTGGCAGAGAACACCCCAACCTGGATTTTGGGTGGCAGCAACTGGAAAATATCATAGATCTGATTTTTGAAAACCTCGTGACAGCATTTCATCAGCTTCATCCAAGACAAACATTTTGATGTAAACAGGGCGAAGTGATTGTCTCCGCAACATGTCAAACACACGACCAGGAGTACCAACAACAACATGAACCCCACTGGAGAGAATGCGCTGATCTTCGCGCACACTAGTCCCTCCAACACAAGCATGAACCTTCACACTTTGCTGGGCAAGTTCAAGAGTGGGTGGAAGAACGAAAGCTTGGCACTCAACCAAGCTATAATCTAGCTGCTGCAGAATTCCAGAGCAGAATGTTGCAGTGTTTCCAGTTTCAGACTGTCTCGTCATATGAGGTGAAGAATTCTTCTCCATCAGCCTCACACATGACTACAGTTGCACAAATCTTTGTTGATTTTATCAGCGGAATAGGTTGAGGTCCGGCGGGCGGCTAAGGTGAGGTTGCCGCCCACCGGGGAAGCGAAAATACTAGGTTTTAAACCAGCTCTGATACCATGTAAGAAATAATGTATAGAGAAAGAGAGAGAATAAATTGTATGTATTATTATTGATTGATATATTGATTTCTATTACAATGATTCATGATTCCTATATATAGAAGAGGGTGAGTGTGTAGTAGGTAAGGAGTAGGTGAAGTGGAGGTGGTAGTGGTGTAGTGGGTTAGGTTTAGTGGAGTAGGTGAGGTGGTAGTGGTGTAGTGGGTTAGGTTTAGTGGAGTAGGTGAGGTGGTAGTGGTGTAGTGGGTTAGGTTTAGTGGAGTAGGTTTAAGTGGGTGAAGTAGGTGGAGAGTAGGTGGATTTTAACAACTTTTTATAGATATAGAATAAAGATAAGCAAATTACATCAGAAGACAGAAAATGAAACCAAGACCCAACTCGTACCTTTTAGAGGGGGATGGAGACGAGGATATAAAACATGTGTCATGATTAAAATGGGTGAAATTCATTTCAATTTTGCGCATGTCTTAGTGGTACAATCTCTAGCACAGAAGAGAACATAATCTCTCTTGAAAAAAAAAAGGAGCCAAAAATCTATGTATGGGTTTCTCTACTGTTGGAATGGAATTGTCAAAAAAAATGAGTAATGTAAAATCAATAATTGAATACAACCTTTGGTACTACCATATTGCTATAAACATTGACAAAGATAAAAAGAAAGAAAAGGATGTTAGAAAAAATAGATATCAGAACTTACATCATTTCCCAAACAAAGTATAAATTCTGGGACCCGGTCCATATCAGGTGTGTACTGGTCAAGTATGACAGGAAGCCTAGACAAGTTACCTTGTGAATCAACATAGATGCAAAAATATTCCTCTAGCATCTCAGATTTATTCTTGAGCAGCTCTGTGTTCATCTGAAGAAGAACAAAAATTTAACTTTAGTCATATAGTACAAATGAAGACCAGCCATTGTGAAAGAACCCATTTTACACCACTTGACAAAATTTTACATAAGGTTTGCCTTTTATGAATAATAAGATTTTTTCCAGTTTCTGCCAGATGGAAGAAAAAAGGATCACCAGTGCCAAATCTCAAGTATCAAAAGAAAGAAAAGAACATATAATCAATACATGTATGTAGAAGTATTGTCGACTGAGTGTTTCCTCAACTATGGGACAAACTTTTTTTTGTGATAAATCAAAAGTGAATCGCACGATTCATAATTCGATTCATGTTTTATCATTCATGCAACTTCTGAAATTATCGGGATCAATAGATTCTGACCCCATTCTGACTCTTTTTGGTGAAAATATCAAGATACAACTTCTAAAGTGTTTAGTATGAAAAGTAACCAATATATATACATGCTTTGTTGTTATTTTGGGATCAAATAGTTTAACAGGATCCAATCAGATTGCCCTACAAGTGAAACTTGATCAATACGAATCATGTGACAAATGTATAGTATACATAAAGTTGATCAGCATTTGCGAACAAAACCAAAATAATACTAGCAATGGAGAGAGAGAGAGAGCACTTAAACATTATAGAAATACTAAACAATCATACACGAATTAAACAAAAAAGGATCCATGAACTCAACAGCAGAGGCAAAACAGGATGACAGGAGCAAAATTAAGTGCAAACTGAAGCAATTAATCTGCTTGGGTTAAGATCAGTTACTTCTGCAATCTTTTCTTTCAGTTCATCCTTTTCATTGCATTCTGGGTCTACATCCTCCTCTTTCAGTGCCAGCATAATCAACTCAGGCAGTGGGGCTGGGTCACTTAGTTGTATTGCATTAAAATGAGCAAACCGACGTAGGACTTGCTGATACATGAGCTCTTTGCTGATACATGGAGGCATAAAAGCAAATGATAAAAAAGAATCAATAACTGAAGACATAGAAGTGGAGCATTGAGTAATCAGTGCCCCCAAGACCAATTTGAACTAGACAAGAAGCAAGACAAGCTCAAATAGTTTACTCTTCAGAACCTGCAAGTGGGTCAGTCCTACAAAAAATTATATGACAACAAAATTCATCATGGTATCATTGTTTTCCAGAAAGATCGATAAGTAGAAATTTAAGTCCATCATTTTAAGAAGCATCGAAGAGCATTATTACCTCAAAGTCACCATATTGGCAAGAAATACGTGAGTATTATGCTGAAGCAGAGCAAACACATCGTCTGCCATCCCAATATAGGTGC
Organism: Camellia sinensis; assembly: GCF_055761805.1. NCBI lineage: Eukaryota > Viridiplantae > Streptophyta > Magnoliopsida > Ericales > Theaceae > Camellia > Camellia sinensis. Next base: position 157,648,586 of record NC_138972.1, read on the forward strand.
AGTGTCTTACAATGTCCAGCAGAGCTACAGAGATACATTATTGGAAAGAATTATCCAAATTTATTCAACTTTAAGAAAACTTTCCAGTGTCAGCGATGGTGAATTTGGTAAAAACATACCAGAATGGCATTTGTTATCAATGTCATCAATAAGCTCCTGAATACTAGTTAGATCGGCAGCCTCCTTTGGGTTCCTCCTTTGTCGGATAGAAGACCTGCAGTTGGAGTGAGTTCATAAATCATAAATCATAAAATAACTAAATATGCATCTACAACTTATTCATGGATCATGACCAGTGTAGATACCTCCTAACCTACCAAACGTCACAGGCAAGTAATCAATGGCATGTACCTTACACATCATTAATTATACACACTTGCACGTGTCAGCCTTCAAGGGACGTGTATTGTTCATGTATGTGGTCATACAAACAAGCTTAAAGGACCAACAGCACTTCTTGTAGTTAAAAATAAACATTAAAAAGGGAAAAATAATAAAAGAGAAAAGAGGCACAACGTTATGCTGACATCAGCATAATTCAGCATTTGTATGAATGCCGTGATCGGGCAAACACACAATCTAATTTGTCTTGCCCTCCTGGTAATCATGGTGATTTTTGTAGATTTTTTTTTTGAAGTTGTTTGATTTAAGTTTTCATTTTTTGTATTATTTTTGGAATATAAGGGGTCATTTTTTAAATATGTGATTTGTAGCACTGCCCAGCAAAATATTTGTTGGAATCAAGTCTATGGGTACGAACCAGGCTATAGGAGGACACCTTTGAGGTTCATTTTTATTTGTCGCATTTGCAATGACTATTGGGCCTAAAGATAGTTCGGCTGAACTGTAGCAGTCCACTTCTGGTTTGAACAATCAGCTTTTTGGTGTCATAGACTTGAGTTTGTTCTGTTTCACTGGTTTGCATCCTCATTGGTTTCTCATGGTTGAGGCAAAACCTCCATTACTTAAGGATGATGATTTGCCCAAATTGATTACTATGAAGAAACTGAATGGTGATGATTCTGAGAATAATTTATAATTAATTCTTGTGTGCACGTTAGAGAACATCACACTCATCCTTGCCTGCATATTTTGCATATTTGTTATGTGGCAAGATTTAGAAGTACTTCAGTTTCAGTTACCAAAGTAAATGGATGCACTTGGACTGTTTATCCCAAAAAAAGAAAAAAAAAGGGATGAACTTGGACTAAATACAAGTCCTACCTCACAGATGTCAAACTGGAATTATTTTCATGATGGCTAGAAGGTTTAACTTGCAAGTAGGCATGCAACCTCCCTGCAGGATCCAGTGAATCTGTTTGTACCATTTTGTGGACTGGAACTTTTTGCAATTTTGTCCCTGTAGTAAGGCAACAAAATTGGACAATTCAATGGAGCAAATCCAAAATAACAATACATTTAATAGATCTGCCAATAGATGAGACCAGCCAAATGCGAAAGAAAATGTTCTTCATACCAGAAGCTGAGGGATTAATTGGGGAATCTTTGCTCCTAAGCATAGGACTAGACGGAGAGGGATCTACCACCTGTCTCAATTGACATAAAGTGAAAAATTCAGGGATAAAATTGATGCAATTAGAACTACAAGGACCAAATTAACACAAGAGACAAACAAAAACAACAGGGACTAAGATTGTAATTTGCCCAAACTCCCAATTAAATCATAAATACAAATGACATGACCACTAATAATATTTGTTTACCATCACTAAACTATAAGCTACCAAGTTTGCAGAAAAATATACCTGTTCTTGAAATGTCCTTGCCTCATTGGAGTTTCTCAATTTTGACTCCACTGCAGATTGTATCTTCTCAATAACAACTTCCTGATTCAAAAGGCTTACCTGCATTTATATAATGCGCTAATGAGGTTGAAAAGTTTAAACCAACATTTTAGTACAGATAAAACTGAACAAGAAAAAAGAGCAGCTCAGAGTGTTTCCAACAACGAGGTTGTAAGTGTGAAAAATGGTCATCTTAGCTACAGGAAAAAAATCACCTCATAGTCAATCCCGTACTCTTGAGAAAACCACATTGGATTGCACTTTATAACACTCCACATAACCATGAGTGGATTTGAATTTCATATACCCACTTACTAGCAAGGGAATTTTTATTGGCAGACAAGGAAACCAACTCCCATGTTCTAGTCTTCTCAATAGACGCTAACTCATTTATAAAGCTTACTTCCCCAGAAACAGGAATCCATTATACTTTTTTCCTCTTTTTTGTCTTTTATTGTGGTTTGCTTATGTTTCAATTGGGGGTTTCTTCTCTTCAGTCTGAGTAAGGGTTCCATCTTGATGCTCCATTGTTCATCTTTATTTTGCCTCTTCTTGGTATTGTTGGGCTTTGTTCTACAGAGACTCGATGGTGAACAATGACGACAGTGAGTAGAGGAGAGGAGACGATCCGCAAAGGAAATGTCAAAGAAGAGGTTAGTTCAATAGGGATGGTCTGTTATTTTGGTGGGTTGATATCAGGTCAGATCATTTGGTGGGTTGGACACTGGGGGGCTGGTTGAACAGAGGGCCCAATTCACCAAAAGAGGGGAGGGACCTGTATTTCAAGCTCACAACAATTATAATAAAATGTTGGTGGCCTGGGCCAATAGATTCATGGGATGGATTTGGGTGGATTAGAGGTGAAGAGATCTCAAGAGGCCTACACGACTTGGCGAAGGTTTATATTTAAGTGTGGGCCTCCGATTGATGAAGTTGTTAAGCTAAGGTCAACAGGACAGTTAATTGAAGGAAATGCGCAAGACAACATTTACATTGAGGAGGGTGCCCTCCATGGATGTAGGGGAAGCTTACAAAGACTATCCAATCTATCGAAGAATTGACAAATGATGGTGAGAGAAAGTTGAATCCAACAAAAAGGGAGCAATTATGAAAGAAATGAAGTGCTTCATGGGGGCAAAATTCTGACGGTATCTAGTTGTTCAAGGTGTTTTGGCGAAGAAGAGATCATTTGAAGGTAAAGAGCACCTCTCTAGGGTGATGGAAAATTTTGGTCTACTGCATTGCTTAGGGTTAGAAGAAGGGGATTTACAATTGGTAGAGAGCATAATGATGGAAGTACTTATCAAAACCAAGTGATGGAGGTTGTGGTGGTGGAAGAGTAGCAAAGTCGGTGTTGATGGTGGACAAGGGAGGTAGAAAGTATTGCTACTAGTAACTCTTTGGGTGAAGGAAACTATGAAACCTAGTAGTGCCTTCATGGTGTTCATGGAGGAGTTTAAGAAAAAGTACAAACAAAACACCCGAGCAAAAATTCAAAGAAATGGAATTCGATGACTAATGATGACAAAGCTCCATGGTAATTGGTAACGAAAAGGAATGGCAAGGATGGGGAAATGAAAGATGATGTCAAAAGTCAGGGAAGGACCCTTCAAGATTTTGGCATTTTATTGACGCATTATGGAATAGAGAGCAAATGGTTTTTTTTTTATTTTACAAAGATGGTCTACCTTTTAAAAAAATATTTATTTAATTTTCTTTTTGTTCAGTTGTGTATAGCTTGTGCCTCCTTGACACTTTCTCCAAGCAATTTCCTTTGTTGTTGATGGTTAGATCGTCAACTATCACAAAAGCATAAACTATTAGGAAATCGGTCCAACATTTAAAATTGGTTAGATAGCCATCTTAATGGATTTCAACCACATCATTCTGCACAAAAATTATGCACACCTTTCTATTTGTGTAGCATTAGTCTTATCTACAATGATAATTATTTTTAGCAATACTAATCATCAATTTTTGAGAAGAAACATTCATACCTCTCGCTTTGTTGGGTGTACATTCACATCAACATGTTCAGGTGGCAATAAAACTGACATATATATGAAAGGTTTTGATGCTTTCGGCAAGGTTGCAGCATAAACAATTTCAATAGCTCTCTTTAAAGCACTGCACTCAACCAATCTATCTAGATAGTAAAATAGAGGAAAAGAAAAAAAAAATTGAATGAATACAATACCGATTGCTATTTGTTTGCTTTCCCTCATAGTAATCTATGTTAAGGGGTAGCCAGAAAAGATTAGTGAGCATATCAGTAATGAATAACCAAATAAGATCATAGATGTAACTAAGAATGATAAACCTCCATTTTTTATTTTTGTGGGTAATGATAAATCTCAATGGATTACAATAATTAGACAGTTACTTATTAATTCCAATATACAATAGAATATTCATACGTACCATTTATAAAAAGCACCATTGTGATCTTCTTAGCAACGTAATTAGAATTGGAGATAAAACCATCCATCTCAAAAACTGAACTAGATGGGTCATCGTCTGAAACTTCTATTTTCATCAGATTGCGCGCAACTGACACTCCGTAAACAGATCTGATTGCATCAAGCCTTGAAGCTGTCGCAACTGAATGAACATCTGCCCTAGCAGCTCCATGCTAAGTACAGTGGAAGTTTAATGTGGGAAATTGTTAATCATCACATATGAAGAATTGAGAGAGGGAAAATATTGTTCACAAAATGGAAAAATTAAGAATCAAGGGTCAACAGACCAACCTTTCTACAAGAGAAGCTCACATTTATGTGATGAATGGCAAACCGGCTTAATAAGTCTACTATTTTTGGGTAATCATCAGCAGAGTTCTGAAGTGTTTTTCTCCGAGCAGTCATGTTATAAAACAAATTCTCAATCTGAAGAAATACATGAACAAAAAGAAGAAAAAATAGAAAATAAAAATATCAAAAGATTGGATTACTTAGATATGCACAACAACATTTTTATGAAACGCCCAAGTTATAACTCATCAATTATAAACTGCTTTTTTGTGTCCTGAAACCCATTGTGCCTCATACAATTTAAATTACAGAACAAATCTTTAATTTGTCTTACAATGAAAATAACTCCCATATTCAATCTAGTGAAATTTTATTCCAAATAATTCTAGAATTTATGGCATTTGATTTTGTTCCCTCAATATGCTTTTGTTTCCACGTGCTCAGGGAAATTTAAAGCCAAGCCCTTTTGAAAGGTTTAATTTTTCTCATACTGTCAGGGAAATTTAAAGCCAAGCCCTTTTAAATAACTCCCATACTGTCATGGGTTACTATTCATTGCCCCAGAACAGCCTTAATTTTTCCACATAAATTCTTTTCTCCTAAGCCCAAAAACAAATCCTAGCAGCCTGACAAACTTGCATTACATCTACTAGAGTTGCATCAGTTTTGGTATTAGAGCTTAAGGTTTTCCCACTATATTCTTACAAAGTGGGAGATCCTATTTGCCACAATAGATCAAACAATGTAAGATAGAAGTTCAAATTTTGAAAGAAGGGATGATCCTTTAGTGTTCTCCAATTAGCTTGTTTCAATTGAGTAGTTCTTTTTTTTATCATGATAGGATAAATGATTGAAGGTGAGATTTGTTAAGATGAAACTTGTAGGTTTGGCACAAATGTAGTGGTATGTGTTGAAGAAAATACAAGAGGATTGGAAGTGCAACCAATAAGCACATGGAAAGAGATGAAATTTAAGCTTCAAAAGAAGTATATTCCTATCAAGTAAATTCATGCAAACAATTTGTTTCTTCAAGACATGCCAATATGTTGTTTGGAGAATATATGAAAAGACTTAGGGCACTTGACACTTGAAGTCCAGCACCAAAAATTCGTTGAATTTAAAGATGGTTTTAAGCCTACTACAAGTTCATAATTCATGTAGCATCCAAAGAATTGTGTTAAGCATGCACTACAAGTAGCACAAATAATGAAAATTGTTGTTAAAGATCATAACCTCACACGATTGGAGTTATAAGCGAAGGAAAACAAACAAGATATGCCCAAGGTGAACGATGACAAGATTATGAAGGTTGAGAAAGCCTCCAATTGAAGTTACATGTATTGTCCCTGAAGTAGCAAAAGTTGAAAGCAAAGAATTGGATGATATTTATCGTTAAAGTAACTACAAGTTTGGAAAATTCCTGTCAGCCCTGCTTAAAATTTGCACCTTGAGGTGGCTAACTTGTTGCCTATGTCCTCTGATGAACCATTAAAGGCAATCAGCCTTGTTGAACATCAAAGTTTGAAGCCCTTTGATTAACCATTTAGCCCTGAAACAATCTGTAAAATCTTGTGTTTTCATTCTTCAAACCCTACCCTTTTGTTACCCCAAATAAATTTTTGAAAAACCTCTTATGTTTTGCTAACCATTTAGCCATAAAACACAATTAAAATCAGCCCCAAAAGCCCAAGTTTTCTCGCTAGCATATATTAATTTTAGGCTTATTGCCAGTAGGAGAGTGCAACCCCCTACTTGTCCTACATCACCATGATACTCAAATCATAAAGGTGTACCTAAGAAGAAGCACAAGCCAAGGTCAAAGGTCCAAATCCTACCATTATCTGTGTCCCCTTTACAGCAGCGCAAGCTTTGGGCTCATGCTCCATTACACCATCTCTGTATGACACCCTGAACAAGAAGCCCAATAATAATAATAATAATAATCAATAATCAAAAATAGGGATAAAACCTCAAATTAAAAAGATTTTTCATTTCCTAAGCCTGTTTGGATTGGGTGATTTGGGAAGAAAAGGGTTGGTTCATATCACTTTTTTTTTTTTTAAGATTGAATTTTCAAATCACTTGTTTGAATAAGTAAAGTGAGGAGAAGTGGGGTGAAATGGAGAGAAACCTATTTCTCTCATCACCCTCATTCTGAATCTCCAAACCAAAATAGAGAGTTTGGGAGAGAAAAAAACCAACTAATCACTATTTTTTTTATAACACTAAAATTTCCCTTTAGATATAGAAGAAATAAAAAAACTCACACGTATAAAAAATTGTTTTAATAATATAATATGAAAAAATTTCTTCTTCTTTTTTTAATTTTATTTTATATAGTTTAACCAATAAAATATGAGAGAAATTATTATTTTATATTTATATTTTTTCTATTCATTGTCTAAATAAGAGGAAGAGAAACACAATTCTTTTAATTCTTTTATTTTCTCTCCTAACTTTTATTTTATATAATTTTTTTTTTCTCTCTCCTAGGTTCCCAAACAGAGTGAGGGGAAAGGCAAGAATAGAAGACATTTGGTGGGTGATAGATATGGTGATGGTGAGACGTACATACCTGTAACCATGCAATAGGCCTTTGGTAATGGTGGTGACGGTAACGTGACCAACATAGGTCATGCTAGCCAGGGCCTCACCTCTGAAACCCATCGACTTAATCGATTGCAAATCTTCAAACTTACACAACTTGGATGTCGTGTGCCTCTCGCATAGTATTGGCAAGTCCTCATACTACAAAATATATACATATCACAAACAACAACAACAACAACAACAACAACAATGGCAATATCAAAAAATTCAACAGAAATAAATACCAAATAGAGTAGAGTAGAGTAGAGAAATTGAATTTGAATTGAGACGTAAATAAGGGAGGGAGGTAGGTATACTCGGATGGCGTGGCCGTCGTCGGAGACTTGAATGAGTTTAAGACCGCCGTCCTTGACGACGACGTTGATGGAGGTGGAGTCGGCGTCGAGGCTGTTCTCGATGAGTTCTTTGACAGCGGAGACAGGCCGCTGGATCACTTCACCGGCGGCGATTCGGTTCACCACCGACTCATCGAGGCGGTGTATCATGGGAGGCTCTTTTACTACTGCTGGTAATGGAGATGGTTCTTCTAGTTGGACTTCTTGTATTTCATCGATTTCCATGGTTTGATTGAGAATCGAATGATGAATGAGATGAGAAAGAGAGAGAGCGCGAGCTTCTTCACTTGGCTTGCTATCAAGTGAAGTGGAAAACCCAAGGCAAGTGGCCGAGCGGTAAAGCTTGGAGGATAAAATTCACAGGTCTCGAGTTCGAGTCACACCTTGGGGCCACTGGAGGTTTGTCCGGTCGTTAACTTCAGGGCCCTGAGATTAGTCGAGGTGCGCGAAAGCTGGCCCGGACACTCAGTTATCAAAAAAAAAAAAAAAAGTGAAGTGGAATTTCTGTTAGACTCTCCCTTACTTTACTTTTGGCTTTTTTGTTTTTTTTTTAAAAAAGCCAAATAAGATAAAATAAACTCATTTTGTTTTTTTTCCACGTTTAAAAATTAAAATAAAGTCAAAAATGAAAAAGTTAAAAAAATATATTTTATTTTAATTAAAAGACTTACCAAAAATTCAAAAGAATAAATTATGCTAACTTATATTGAGTTATTTTTAAATTTTTAAATTACATAATATTTAATCTCATTTTTATTAACAATTTATTACTTATATTCATAATAAAATTAATATTATCTTCTCTTTTACATTGAATGTATTTTTTACTATTATTTCGATGGCCTTAATATTACTAAAAATGAATTCAATTTAATTATACTAAACTTATAATGCTTATTGTATTATTTATTAGAAAACTTTAAAGGCTCCCAGTTATATCAAATTTACAAAACTATTGAACAGCATGACTTATAAAATTTTATCTCAATTTGAAAACTAGCTATTTTAGGGTTGTTTGGCAACTTAGTTAAAGTTAACTTTTAACTTATTTTAAATCACATCACTTCTCACATTTTTTTACTTATAAAGTAACAAAATAGCCACACAAAAAAAAACTAAAAAGTTAACTTTTAATCAATTTTCCAAAACACCCCTTAATTACAATTGACTTTTTTTTATAAAAACTTTTGGTTAGATTGTCAAATTTTCCTAAACTCTTTGAAAAGAGTAATATTAGAGACATCAAAAATCTATTAAAAATTTTATTAAATGTCTTATATGCGTGTAAGACTACACAATATGAGTCAATGTGAATCTTACACTTATATAAAATATTTGGTAAAATTTTTAATAAATTTTTTGAGATTTCTACCATTTTTCTTTGAAAATAAGCGCACACAAAAAAAAAGAGGAAAAACTCTTTGCTTAGCTTGCGTTAATTAAGTTATCTCTCCGGACTAGAACATATATATACTTGCCATGTTTGCAAAAATAAATAAATAAATAAATAAGTGTATGACTAAAACCTGTGTGTTAGTGTTGGTGCTAGAAGTTGGATTCCTCTGTCAGTAGGGTGCAAACAAGACATAAGGGATGACATGGTATAAGTGAAGTGGAAAGAACATCAAGTATTGGTCAAGATAGCACGAACAAATGCTGGGATAAGAGATAAAAGAAGAAGCAGATCAAAGAGGAATTTGAAATTCAAATACAACTCCTGAAATGAAAGGATAAGCATGCAGAGAATCCGAGAATCTAGGAAGATCAAGATCAAGAGCCTAATCAAGAAACAAATATAAAAGACGGCTAAAGGCAGAAGAAAAAATATATCAACAACCACCAATCACACTCGCAAACGAGTTTATCTAGAAATAATTTAACTTAACATTTTAGGAGTAATTTAAACCAATAGCTTTTTTTCAACCCCCACTTCTTTTCCTTCTGTCTCTTGTTGTATTTCTTCAATTTTTTATCTTGTTTAAGTTTTTGAAACTAGTGACAAGTAACAATTTATTCGAATTAATACATATTCTTTTCTGTTCTATCTCTTTTTTGCCTAATTACCTTTAGGAAATTCCTTACTCTGTTTAACGCATAGAACTCAACCACAAAGCTTAATTTTTATTTGTGTTTACTTAAAGATTGATTTAAGTCTATTGATCAAATCATTGTCGATTAGGTTTAAATTAGATTTTTACCAACAGTTAATCGTCCATGCTGCCGTTTTGCTGTAACCTTGTTTTTCCTTGCTCCAACATTATTGTCAGTTCTCCCAAACCCTAACCGAAGGGAGTTGGCACACTGCAACATTACTCAATAGAAGAAGCCAATGAAAATCCATATACTTGTCACCAAAGGCAATCAAGAAGTTAAATAAGAACAAAAATAAAGCTCTCCATACTTGTAAAGTCACCAAAACTCAAATCTGCATATCATACCTTACATTTAGCCCAACGCTTCAATAAAAGCTGTAATTCCTTTTTTCTTGTTTTCATCTACGAAACCCCAATTGATATTATACATAGTGAAAGGAAATAAGGGTTTCATATGAAATTTCCACTACATTGGATTAAATGATTAACAATCCAGAACAATCTTGGCAATACATGGACAAAAGCTGAAACAGAAAAACGGTAACACCCAATCTAATTGTATGAAGAATTCTGATTTGGGACCAAAAACTTGAAGGTACTTCAAATTCTAATCTCAGTCCTGTCCATCCTGAAAACAACAAAAAAAAAAGGCCATCATTCTTCCTTCAATGTATTTGTGCTTCATAAAAACCATACAACTGTGAACAATTTTTTTTCAAAAATAAATAATAAAAACAAAAGTATCCACACATCATAACCGCCATGCAGGCATCACAACTGTATTGAACTATTGTATCTTACCATTTTTTGACATCGGTAAACACCAATGGAAAATGACAAGATAAATAACTTAATGGCGCAACCCTTGACTGGCTAGAAGCCCATTACTATCAGATTTAGAACGGCAAAGCCTGTGGGTTCAAAGAATTTTTGGTCCAATAAAGGTAATTAATATTTTTATTATTACTATTATTTAGTTAGTAGTTACTAATTATTAATTTAGTTTTTTTTATTATGTTTCCAAATATCATTAAGATCCGTTTCCTGATTCGTTTAGGGTTTTGGCCTACAAATGCTAGGCTTTTAGCATTATAATATTCAGTTTTCGGATTAATAATATTGAGTGCGTTTCAATTGAATGTAGAAAGAAAGGCTGCTCCTCAATTTGGCATGGCTATAGGAGTATAATTGGATGAAGTGTTAATCTTAATTAAACATTAAATAGATCATATAAAGTAAGTGAAGAACATGAGAACTACCTGAGAAGCAGGATCTGAAATCTTAGAGGTGGTCAACTTCTAATCAAACTTGTAAGAACACTCTGTGTATGCAGATCCAATACCCACTCCAGCACCCAAAGCCACTGATGCCCAGCGCGTCACAGGACTCCCTATCACGACAAACCAGAGTAAATCCATTAAGGCATCAATTTCATGCGCACAATTTTTTTCCTCACAAATGCAGCTGGCAAGAGAAGACCAAACAAATTACCTAGAAATACAATACTATTATAACATATTTTTGTTTCTTTCTTTCCTTTCTATTCGTTAAGAACTTAAGATAAACTTTATTTCCCAACATGGGTCCAGCCAAATATGAGGTTGGTTGATGTTAAAACCTACCATCACCTACCACCACCTACTACACCTACCACCACCTACTACCACCTACTACACACCTACCACTACCACCTACTCCACTACATCTCCTATATAAGGAGCCCCTCACCATTTGTAATTTATAACATACAATCAAGACATCAATCAATAATACATAAATTCTTACATGGTATCAGAGCAAGGTTAAGAATTTAATATTTTTTCGCTTCACCGGCGGGCGGCAACCTCGCCTTGGCCGCCCGCCGGACCTCAACCTAGTCCGCTAGAATTGTCTACTACATACCTACCTCCTCATCATATCTTCATAACATCTCATTCTCTCTCGGCATCATAGTAGCCGTGATACTGCTCATACTTCTGGACAGCGGAGAGAACATCGTCTTTCTCGATCTTTCCGCCGACGCCGGTGGCGAGATCCAAGGCTCCGGCTTTCGACATCACTCTCCCCAAATAGTCCATAGCAGCTTCTCCACCGGAAAGATACTCCTAACAGCAGCGGAAAAAAGGTGTTTCCCTCAGCCAAACAAGGCTCAATAGTTGTGGTCCTCATCAAAATACGTGTAATTGCTACTCCTGAACTTGGTTTCCCTATCCTTGCTAACAAGCTTCTCAAATGCTTCCGGGCCATGTTCTTCTATGTACTTCTCAGCAGCAGTTAGAATGTCATCTGGCTTACTGAAGATGTCCTTCTTCCTTGGGACATACTAGACGTTAACAGTCTGCTGTGGGTTAAGAAAGAAAGGCCTCAAATAATGCTCATAAACATATGCAGCACCACTGATACTCTTTATGATGGTGGATATTTCAATGCCATTACAACACAGCACCTTGAAATTTATTTTATTTTATTTTCTTATCTCTCTTTCTGACCATTACAACACAGCACCAGCACACTTGTTCCCACCTTTCATCATGGTCTCCACTTTCTTTTTCTTTTTTTATATTTATTTTAATCCATCTTTTTGAAAACAAAACCAATATCACTTTTTTTAATTCCTTAATTTATTTTAATAACATGAGTGGCCTCTCTTTTCCACCATCTCCCTCTTTTTCTACACAATATTTTTGTACCACCGCCCACTCCATGATTTCCATATTAATATTATTATTATTATTATTATTATTATTATTATTATTATTATTATTTTCACAAAAAAAAAAAAAAAATTCATTCCAGTTGATTTTTCTGCCTTACCACACCTACCATTCGAGTTTGCCAAACACACTTATTTTATTCATGTCAGGATCAACCCCGATCATAATTTTACACGAAAAAAAAAAAAAAAAAAAAAAAAAAAAAAAAAACCACCATAACACACCCAACACCCACAGTGGGATTTTTCTTCTCTACTCTGCTGCAGATCTCTTCTTCTTTCCTCCGTCCTGGGCGGCCCTTGACGGTGCTGCCTCCGTGTTTCCTACGCCGCCGAGCACGTTCACTCCTCCATACTCCTCCACTGCAGCATACGGCGGACCTCCAAATCGGAACATCACAGTGGCCTTCCGCTTCAGCTCCTTATTTTCTGCTTTCAGCACACTTATCTCTGCTCGCGCATCCTTATACATGCGTTGGAGCAGAGCCAGCTGGGAATTTAAATGCTGCACCTCATTTGTCCTACTCTGCAGCCGGTTCGACAAATTTGTGACCGCCGTCATGGTTTCCACGCATGACTTCAGAGTATACTGATTAGCCTCAATATCAGTTTGCACCGCCATTTTTTGCTCCACCGACCGCATCGGAAAGTTCAATGGAGCAAAACCAGAGGTGTTTGGTTGAGGTTCACTGGCCACCGCACCAGTTATTTCTCTTGTGGGCTCGTTCAGTTCTGGAAAGAGCGTGAGCAGGTTCTGGGTAGCTGGACGGGAAGAAGAGGCCATGTTTTTGGGTTGCTAAGTGTTTCAGCGAAATAGCAATTTCAGACTGGTAATGTTCGGAAGGGTTGGTGACAGAATGGCAACAAAGTGTTCCACAGTTTCTCTCTCCGCAGAGGCAGAGTTTTTTCAGCGAAGGGTTGGTTTCAGAGGTTTCAGAATGGTATGCCTCAGCCTCAGCCTTCGTCTTGGTTAAATAGCCGAGGCAGCCACGCGTATCGCGCGCCTCTTGCCGCCCGACAAACTGGCACGCCTTTTCATGGCACATCTTTTGACAAAGTGGACACGCCTTTTGATGGCACGCCTTTTGATGGCACGCCTTTTGATGAATTGGGCACGCCTTTTGATGGCACGCCTTTTGACAAAATTGGGCACACCTTTTGAGGGTGCAACTTTTTAAGAGTCCGACAAGACTCTGTAAACTGTCCCGACATTGATTCCGGTTAGTTTCTACAAGGGTCCAGCAAGACTCTGTAAACTGTCCCGACATTGATTCCGGTTAATTTCTACAAAGGTCCAGCAAGACTCTGTAAACTGTCCCGACATTGATTCCGGTTGGCTCCTTCATGGGTCCGACAAGACTCTGTAAACTGTCCCGACATTGATTTCGGTTAATTTCTACAAGGGTCCAGCAAGACTCTGTAAACTGTCACAACAACTGTCACAACATTGTCTGCTACAACGGTCCGACATGACCCCATAAACTGTCTTCTACATCGGTCTGACACCGCCATCCAGTGTCCTCTACACCGTTATGACACCACCATACAGTGTCCTCTACAACGTTATGACACCCCCATACAGTGTCCTCTACAACGTTATGACACCACCATCCAGTGTCTTCACCAATGGTCTGACACGACCATACAGTGTCTCCTATCCTCTTTTATTTTTATGTATTTTCTTTTTTTGTTACTCTCTCCACACTCAAGTTGGTTAGTTCCTATCCCCCTTGAGTTTGCGGGGGGCTGTTAAAACCTACCATCACCTACCACCACCTACTACACCTACCACCACCTACTACCACCTACTACACACCTACCACTACCACCTACTCCACTACATCTCCTATATAAGGAGCCCCTCACCATTTGTAATTTATAACATACAATCAAGACATCAATCAATAATACATAAATTCTTACAGTTGACATGATCATCTACATGGTAAATTTTGATTTTCTAGTTTAGTCCAGATGTTGGTCAAAGAAAGGTAAAACTTTAGCATCTATGGAAGTGTGAAAAATAATATAACTTGAACAAGAAGCCTGATTGAGGGTCTCTCAGTGCAAAACAGGGTCCACTGACAATGCAGAACACCAAATACAACAAAACTAAAAACACCTTATATTTCTTTAGACCCTCCTTTTACAATGCAAGATTTTACAATCAGAAAATAATAAACACAATTGAAAAGACCAAGGAACAGCGCACATGAAGAAACCAATGAGCCTAGGAATTTCATAATATTGATAGAAATTACATATTAATTCAAATCAGGCATGGTCTTTTTTTATTTTCTATTTTTTGGTGTGTGTGTGTGTTGGTGGTTAATTACCATATTCTGGGGTAGCATTTCCTTCCATTGCACCCATTTGTAAAATTAGCCCAAAATGTAATGCTAAAAAAAAATGAAGTTTGAATCACCCATTAAAGAGTAATAAAAATAATAATGATACTAATAGACCAGTTTGAAAAACCAATTAGCTGTAAAAATGAGAAACAGGAAAAGTAATTGCAAATCAATGGAGTGCAGGTGAGACACGTGTCCTTAGCAAATGAGAAATGTGCTGAAATGGCACAATTCTCACTTGCACCCACTCAATCTATAATTTAAAACTGTACTCAATCTATATTAAGTACTATTTTATCAATCATCAACCATCCTTAATATTAGAAATTGTGGGTGTGCTACTAGCACAAGAAGAAAAAGACAAGTTTTCCTATAACCACTACAAGTAAAAAATGAAAACATTAGCAATCAACAACCAAACTCTTGTTTAAAATGGTAATTCAATATCCAACAATCAAACACTAATTCAAAAATTAAGAGAGAGAATGCTCTACTTATTTGTATTGTTTAAGGAGTAAGCAATGATTAACAAAAACATCATGTTTACATAGTGGTGGTGATTATGACTTTATGAGACTCTTCTTAGAGCTCATAGCAAGATAACTGTGTGTTGGCCATGTCCGGCACAGTATGAGATTAACAACATTGCCTGTAACACGGAATTCAAAATTTCAAAATTTGGCTCAAGCCAAACACACAACTTCTACTATGCTCCCTCCACACCCTAGTATAGAAAATGGCCATATAGCAACTCCAATGGTAAAAGCTAAAATGGCTTTGCTCAAGCTATTTTTTTGCTTGCTACAGTGCAAAAAAAGCTATTTTTTGGCTATACTATACCACTCCAATGGTTCATATGCTATTTTGAAGCAATCAATTCCCATATCAATTTTCGGCAATTAGGTCCACTCATAAAATCTCTTGTGCCCATGATTTAGTTTTGTTGACGTAGAAAAAAGGGCTTTGCCATTTTTTGGCAAGAAATTTGGTTCACCATCGGAGAACAATTTTTGAGATATCTAGGGAAAAAAATGGCTTTGGCAGGTCTTATAGCTTTGCCATTGGAGTTGCTCAACGTTTACATTTACGAAGAAACACTCAAATTAGAAAAATTCCAATTATCTGGATTCTTATAAGTAGGTATTGCACTTCTGCAGAGACTCGTTTTCTCAAAATATCATACACAAATGTAAATCATGCGTAGATACACATTCCAATATGAATCATATCCCTGAAAATTGAAGAACAAAGAAACCCTATAAATAATTGAGAGGGTAATTTTTGGGAAAAATTGGGCCGAGCTTCGAGTTGGGCTTTGAGGCCCAAAACGCAAAGGACTAGGTAAAAAGGCCGTACTGGATACTCCGGCCTAGAGGGCAAGGTTACTCCGGCCTTGGGGAGACAAAGTTACTTCGGCCCAAGGAGGTGAGTTTATTCCGGCTCAAGAAGAGATAGTTGCTTCGGCCCAAGGAAGAGTAAAGCTACTCCGGTCCAGAGGCAACTCGGAGTTAGGCCGGTCTCAGAGTTAGTCCGGTCACAGTATGTTCTGGGAAGACCGGTTTCGGAATTAGTCCGGTCGTGACGTACTCTGGTTAGGTCAGTCAGAACTTGTTACTTGGAAGTTTGATCTAAGCACACCAAGGTTGAACAGGGGCAGCCGAAGTAATGAGTTAGAGGAGAAGACCGAGCTAAGGATAGTTCGGCCTTCTCTGTGGCTCAGCATAGCCAATTTTACTTCGGTTACATGGAAGTTCGGCCATGGAGAAAACCATCCCACTTGGTTTAAGCAGTGGGGGAGGGTGTAAAAGGATAAGCATTATCTTTAGGAGTATGAATCCTAGGAGGACTCTGCATGGAGAAGTACAAGACCTACTAGGATTGTGCCACGGGAAACTTATAAAAGCCCACCAACATCACCTTGGAGGAGGTAATTGAACACAACCTTCCTGAGAACTTAAAGCTCTGTCTATTTGTCAAGCTTACTGACTTAGGCATCGGAGAGGTTTCCGGCACACAACCGCCGGCTAGCTCACGTTTGTGTTTTCAGGTACTAAAGCGATGTCGTACGGAGGAGCGTGGACTTGGTCAACAGGATTATACGAGGAGAATTATTTCCTCCCCGTACAATAATCATTGAATGATACCCGTTTGGAATCAATGGCTATCCATATTTCTCGAAACTTAAACTACACAAACAGGAAGGTGTATTCAAAACTTTCTATTACCCATTTCTTTTTCTGCAGTTTTCTCGGGAAACAGACAGAAAAAAGGGGGGGGGGAACTTACTGAAGAGAAGGAAACCACCGACGGCACCGGCCAGGGTGGAGTAAACGAATCGGCGGATACCCAAATCGAGACAGGCGTCCCACTTTGCATTCGGATCGAACTGCGGAGAAGGGATTTGCTTGTTTTCACCCATTTTTTTCTTCAGATTTTTTAGCTCTCTTTAATTTTTTTTCTTATCTTTCTTGGAATATCTCGTTTGGTTTTCTTGTTTGTGGGCTTTGCATCGTAAAAGTGAACCTTTGGTGAGTAAGTCGTTCAAATTAGGGTGTTCAATAAAATGTGGTGGTTCAGTGGAGGACGCAGTTCTCTCCACAGAGGTGATCAGGTTCGAATCCTGAGTGCGAAAAATAACTGAATTTCAGCTTCTTTTATTTGATTTGATTTTATTTTTGTTGAGATCTCGCATTTTGATCGATTATGGCCTCTTCTGGGAGGCATGACTCAGCTCTATTAATGTGTTGGTGGTTGATCATTTCTTATAGATTAGATTAAATCTGACAAGTAATTAGTTATTCCGAGTCAGGACTGGCAGATATAATGACGACATAAAATATCTTTTTGTTGTTTAAAATAATAATAATAATAACAAAATTGATACAGACCCTCACTTGGGGTGACCCCCACCACCCCACAGACACGTGAGGGTCAACGAGAGGAGGACAAAAAAATAAATAAATAAATTTGAACCAATCAGCATTCACTGAGGGTGGTGGGGTCTCACTCATTTTTGTAATAATAAAATAACATAAAATGGGGTCAAATCGAAATCAATTCAAATCATATAATTCTGGCTATGTTTGGCAAATTGGCACGTGAGTTAGAGGTTATTTTAGTCATAAAAGATAAAATAAGTTAATAAGACAAATTGTCATATTTAAATTATAATCATTTCATTTTTTTTTTCTCACAAAAGTTAAAAAAATTAAAAAGCCTATTTCAAACGAGACTTTTTAACCTAAGCTAAAATAATCAAAAAAAAAACTAACGAAGGCTATGTTTAATTGTTTTAAAAGACGGTTTGATAGTTTTTAAAATTTTTAATTAGTATTTTTTTATTTTTATTAATTTTTATTAATTTTTTTTAATATTTTCATTTGTCTTTTTTAATATTTTAATATACTTAAAAAGTGTTTAAAAAAATTATTGAATACAAAAAATTTACTCCCTCCGTCCCAAAATATTAGTCCCTTATTCCATTTTTCATTGTCCCAAAATATTAGTCCCTCTTCAAAAATCAAGTACAAAAATAATATAAATTTCCTATTTTGTCCTTTTTTTAAATTAATAAATAATATAAAAAGTACAATTATGACATTGATATTTCCAAAAAATGTATTATCAAAAGGATAATTTTGGAAAATCAACTTTTTTCAAATGCAATAATTGTACTACCAAAAAAAATTAGATTCCCCAAAAGGGACCACTTTTTTGGAACGAAAGGAGTATATAAATTCTTCCGATGGTAAATTATCAATATTGTTTTTGTTTTTTTATGAAAGATGACCCACACTAATTTTCAATTCCATATAAATAAATAAAAAATACATGGTGAATTTTGCCTTGCATGTCAAAACGGAACACTTACAAACTAGTTTGTTGTTCAAATTGTGAAGTTAAATAAATAGATTTATGAAGAAATCAAATTATATACCAACAACACATGCAGATAATTATAACTAAATTTCAACATAAATACATAAAACAATAAAAGGGTAAAGAAATGAAACCGAAGCTTGTACGGTAGCAGTTTCCTTAAAACAGATTTCGCCGCCTCACGAGTCGAGTGCTTGAGGAAACCCGGCGTTTGTCTCCCAGGAGAGGACGGTCAAAACCAGCTACGGCAGAAGCACTTTCTGTCTAGCTTAGTAAACAAAAACAGTGGCAGCACTCTCTCACAATAGGAACTTTCTGGCAAACTGACTTGTAAAATGGAAGAAAAAATTTCTATATTAAAACTTGATAGGAATGTCTCAATTTATACATGTATAGGGGAGAGAGGAAGAGCCTCCAGCCTTTAAGGCTGGTCATTAAAACACCAAGCATCCATAGCCCCTTTCCAAAATATGAAAAGTTTGGATGCCCAAAGGATTCACACCCTTTAGCCAAGAAAAATGATTTAAATACTCTTTAAAATCCTATTCATGAATCTAACATCATGAAGCAATTTCTTGGCAATTTCTTATTCAAAACCCAATGGTTTTTGGCCCACTTGGACCCAACACAATAAATGGTTAGGACCTACTTTAATATTAAATTAAAGTCACCACAGGAATTTTGGTATTTCTTTCTTACTTGATGGAGGTCTGGCTTCGATGATAGCTTTGGTTTTGTTCTGATCAATCTATATTCCTTTCTTGTGTACTACATAGCCTAAGAAGTTTCCAGCTGATACACCAAAAGCACATTTGAGACGATTAAGTTTCAACTTACACTTTCTCATTATTTCAAAAGCTGCTTCCAAGTGAAACAAATGTTCCTCCATGGATTGGGATTTTACTACAATGCCGTCAATGTAGCACTCTAAGTATCCTCCAATGAGATCATAAAAGATAGTGTTCATAGCTGTCACGACCCAAACCCAGCCCTATGGGTTTAGCACCGTAATCGGCCAGTAATCCGAGATTACCGAAGGCCTGCTTAACAGTAGTACAGTAAAACAGAGTACAAGGCCTGGCGGAAGCCAAAACAGTAAATAACAATGTCCAATGAGCTGTGACAGTCTATATGCAAAAAGACTTTTCAAACATATATATATACAGTCAGTACCAAAACCGTATACACAATATTAACAACCACTCAGTACAGGGACTTAATCCCTGCTCAACAGTACAGTAAACATTCAGTCTATACAATCCATTCGGTTATTACAAAACAGTAAGACAGTACAGAACGGGAAATCCTAAAACATCCCTAAGCCTTAGCATGATAGGCTCGGAACCTCGCAGTGAGACACGGTAGTTGGCTTGACAAAATTGGAGTAACCCTGACGCTCCTAGCCGCGGTCTGGTGCCTGTACACCTACATATATATATGAGCAGTGAGCTAAAGCCCAATAATAACATAATGCGTAAAGAGGTTAAGAATGAATGTCCTTACAGTATGCAAACAGTTCATTTAAACAGTATTTCAGTCATTCAGTCAGTACAGTCATATGTGGTACACCCATTAGCATAACAGTACAGTAAATAATAGGTCTTAAAAGACTGAACAATAATGATGGCCATCGGTCAGTAAACAGTAGTGGTTCCAACAAGGGAGACAGAGATCTCTATAACAGCAACAGTAAATAGTAGGTGCTAAGGATGCCACAGTACAATTCAGAATATAGGACATACATTCATTCAATTAACAGTATTCAATTTAGAACAGTACAGTTCAGTTGTTCAGAAAATAATCATTTGTGAACATATCTTTACACAATCGTTACTCACAGAGTTTGGGCTATAGTATGCTAGAGCGTGCCTCCCCAGTCGCCAACCCTACACAGTTAACAGATTGAACACACACTAAGCTACACAGTTGGGAAAGATAAGAACTTAACCCCTAATTTGCCTCGGTGTGTTCTACACCTATATCCTCAGTAAGATGCCTTAAACTAGGCCTAAGAATGCCTAGGATGGGATGAGGATGCAAAGATGTGCTCAAAAAATAGTTTCAGGATTTCAGAAAAACAGAGTCCCGCTCGAGCTCAGGTTTCCCCGCTCGAGCGGACATGCAACAAAGGTACCCGCTCGAGCGTACCGTAAAAGTACTGGATTGGTGAAATCTCCGCTCGACGGACGCTCAACGCCCGCTCGAGCTTGAGACACATGCCTCCGCTCGAGCGCCCAATCCTCCGTTCGAGCGGACTGTAAAACAGTGCAAGATGCTGGATGCTCGGATTCCCCGCTCGAGCGCCACTTTCCCAGCTCGAGCGGGAGTGCAAAATCTGGAAATTCCAGATTGCACCTCCAAGCTCAAACTCAAGTTCAAATGTATCAAAACCGATCCTCTTGGGCCCATTTTCTGGAAAACTCTTATAAACTCATAGAATGACATGTTTCAAAACTCAACTTGAGAAATCAAAGCCTAAGGGTGTTTAATTCAAACTCAATTTGAAACCAATTTTTCAAGAACAATCCTCAAACATGACATGCATGATCTTCAAACAACTTTCAAGCTTCAAAACATGCTCTAATGAGCCAATTGATTCACAAACAAGATAAAAAAATGGCCTATACTCAAAACATGGACATGCATGTGACAATTTGCCATGAACTCAACTCAAAATCCAACAATACTAACATGCATGCATGAATTAAGCTATAATTCAACATTTTTGACCCAAATCATGACTTAGTTCTACAATGAAACATGAATCATGCAAGAACTAGGTTAATGACAACAATAAGAAGATGAGTTTCCTACCTTAGTCTTGTATTCAAGGTTTATGAGCTCAATTATGAAATCAATCTTCAATTCTTCAAGCAATTCTACAAGTGAACTCAACTCTCTCACTCTCTCTCTCTCTCTAAGGTCGGCTAGAACAAGAGATATGGACTGATGAAATGTTTTGATCAAGTGTAATGAAGCTCACAATGAATCAAGTAGTGGACCACTCACAATGGCAAGTTGGTAAATAAGTCAAACTATGCAATTGATCAATATTTAATCTAATTTAGTCATACCAATTCACATTTTAGATAAATACACCATAAAATCACATAAATTCTACTGATCATGAAACACTAATCAATTTCGGATTCGGCCGCCGATAAGGCCGTCAATTAGCAGTTTAACACTAAAATACGAACAGATCAAATAAACAATCAAACAGATAGATTATGCATTTAAACAGATACAGTCAGTCTATTAATTCCAGATTCCAGTCAGTCAGTTCAGTATTTTAATCAGTTCAATTATCAGCCATAATCAGTTTAGTTGAACGGTAATCAGTGTTTATCGGTAAGCAGTGGTGAGGGTTATTACAATAGCCCTTTGATATGTAGCCCCAGCATTCTTCAGACCAAATGGCATGTTAATCTATTCGAAGGTACCA
The DNA here is from genome assembly GCF_055761805.1 of Camellia sinensis. Lineage (NCBI taxonomy): Eukaryota > Viridiplantae > Streptophyta > Magnoliopsida > Ericales > Theaceae > Camellia > Camellia sinensis. The sequence goes on from NC_138972.1 coordinate 157,670,567, forward strand.
ATGTTCCCAGGACATCAGAATGCTGTTTTATGGATATCCTCTTTTGCAAAACAGATTTGGTTATAACCAGAGTGCCTATCCATCATTGATAAAATTTGATGCCTTGCTGAACTGTCCACCAATAAATCTACTATGGGCATAAGGTATTCATCTTTTGGAGTTACTAAATTCAGATTTCTGAAATCGATGCATACCCTCATTTTATCATTCTTATTAACTACATGCACAATATTGGATAACCATTCAACATACCTGGCTTTCCTAATAAAGCCTGCCTTGAGGAGCCTAAGAATTTCCTCATTGACCTTCTGGATCACCTCAGGACTCATTCTTCTTGGTTTTTTCTTGTATGGCTTGAAATTAGGCCTCATAGGGAGCCTATGTTCTACTAATGACCTATCCAATCCTGGTAGTTCATTATAAGACCATGCAAAACAATCTTTATATCTTTTCAAGACCACCAACAACTGGTCCCTATCAAGAGCATTTAACCAAGCACTTATATAGGTGGGCTGCTGCATAGAACCTTCCCCCAAGTTCACTTCTTCCAAAGGGTCTTGCATCTGAGGACTCACGGATTCTTCTTTTTTGATTTCTTTTTTCTTCGAAGTAATCTCCTTGCTCTGTCCTGCTCCTAGTTTCTTTGATTCAACATCTTTGCCCTTCTCTTCATAGACAAAGTCTGTCCACAAGGCTTCTTCTTCTTGTATCTCCTGGACTTTTGTTTTGATGTCTAATGCACAGTATTTTCCCAAGGCCAAAACCCTAACCTGTTGCTGTTCCTGCTTACAGCCAATTGCCATGGCTTCTTCCTCTTGCTCTTGCATCTTCTGGACTATTGATTTTATGTCCAATACTGAGAACTTAATTAAAGCCAAAGACCTGGCCTCCTGGGTTCCATCTTTTTGCCTATAACCAGGCATCATTGTCATCTTTGGCGACAAACTCCTCATCAGCACTTTCTTGGACTAAGTGCTTCAGGTGTGCTAATTCTTCATCAGCCGTCACTTCGGCTGATCCATCAGGTTTCCTCAGTACACTGAGTGGTGCCACTCATTCAGTATACAATTTGGTCTCTGCAAAATTTGCACAAGCTATGAAGGGTTGAGGATCTGTATTGATCTCCTCTATCTCTCCACTGCCCAAGGCCATCATTATTTTCTGATGTAGAGAGGAAGGCACACACTTGTTGGCGTGAATCTAATCCTTACCAAGTAGAGCATTGTATTTAGCATTACTGTCGATAACAAAGAATGCAGTCATATAGTCCCTGGTTCCCACACTCAAGTTGATGGGCAAAATGCCTTGAGCCATCTGTTTGTCTCCAGCGAAACCAGCAATGGTTGTACTGGTTAGGATTAGTCTGGGGTTCCTCTTTCTTAGTTTCTTCAAAGAAGATTTCAGAAGCAGATTTACTACTGCCCCATCATCCATCAACACTCGGTTCATCTGTATCCTATCGAAGAAGGCCTTGATATACAAGGGTTTGACATGCTGTGTCATGGATGTCGTGGGATACTCAAAAGGGTATGAGAGGTTAATACTCACCTCTTCCTCACTCTCATATCTAGTTTCCATTGGTATGGCCACTTTGGATTCATCTTGCACCATGCTCACTTGTGAGTCTTCACTGGAAACTGGAATTGGGTCAATTTCTTGTCCTTCTTGGTTCTCATCTTCAGTTTGGAATTCTTATGGTAGTATATGTATCATATTTACTGATACTGGAGGAAACGAGCCAAATTGGATAATTGGCTGTACCTGTTTCTCTTCCTGGCCAACTTGTTCAATTATTTCAGAAGCATCTTCCATGCTGCATTCTGGCACTTCGGTACTAGTAACTTTCTTCGAAGGATCTGTTTATATTGGTTTTTCAACCAAAAATGTTTGCTCAGCCATGAAGGCTTCAAACATTTCTTCATCTACCATCTCCTTCCTTTGGCCTAGGCCAACTTCTTCCTCAGTCTCACTATCACTTTCCATCAAAGCCTTTTCCAGTCCTGCCAAATTGGATCTCTCTTTGGCTTTCAGTTCGGAATGAACTTTGGCGAATTGCTCTCTGCTGCAACTCCTCTTGTCTTGAAGAGTCAATTTTGGATTATGATCTAACTTTAAACTTTTTTCTCCCTCTACTTGGGCCTTTGGCTGGACCAATGAAGAGTTTTCTCCACTTTCTTTCTGATCATTCTGGTACTGAGTGTACCTTCGTTGGATCTTCCTCCTTTGGGATCTAGAGATCACTGGAACCATATTCGGTTCTTTTGTTTTTGGATGCTTTAATAACACCCAATTATTTGGAGCTATCAAAGGAGGTTTGACCATCCTACCTTGGTTTCCAACAACATTTCTTTGGGTAGACATTTTCCTAGGTTTGTTCTGCATAACAAACCAATCTGGGACTCCAGGCACCCACGAACCTACTAGCCCAGTTATTGAACTGTCACTTTCTTCCTTTGAAGCCATCTTCGAAGCTAGCTGTGAAGGCTACAGCTTGGCCCTGACTTCATGTTTTGGGCCCAATTCAGGCCTTCGATGAAGGTGGCCACTTTTCATCCTATGAGAAGCCGGTCTAGGAGGCCAATCCCTGGCTTTGATCTCATAACTTAAATCCTTTTCAGGTCTCCTTTCAGGATGATTACTCTCCATTCTATAATAATTAGGCGGTTTGGATTCATGTAGAGGTTTCTTGCCTTTGGAGTGCACTCTAGTGGTTGTTGGCTCAGCCATTAATGGTTGCTATCTAATACCAGTTGGATATGGCCTTTTGTTATAAGCACTGGTTGGTTTAGGATGCCTCTGCACATCTTTGTAATATTGTTTCCCATCAATCGGATGCCCTTTCAGCCACTTGTAGCTCAACCTGTATCTGGGACACATTCTTTGCATGACCGCTGCCTCTAAAGAATCATCATCCAGTGCTTCTTCATCAGAGTTTTCCCTCTAGTTTGGAAAACCTTGTCCAATAGCTGACAGACTTCTAGCATCTTTCTTGACAGTAGTCTGGCTTGCAACATCCATTTGCACATTGACCTTTTCCAATTCTTTCAAGGACAAGTTCTGGAAGTCTGGCACAATAACATTGGCTGCCACTTCTCCAATTTCTGGAAATGGATTAGTGTCAATCCCCATGGCCTTTTCTGCTTTAGTTGGGAATTTCAAACTTCCCTTTCGAATCTGCTCTTGGATCCTGTCTCGAAAAACAATGCAGTTTTTAGTTGAGTGAGACCAAGAATTATGCCATTTATAATAAACTTTTCCTTTAAGTTCCTCTGGAGACGGAATTTTGACTCCTTTTGGTAACTCTAGGAAGTTCGCAGCAAGCAAATGATCAAAAATGTCATTTGCCTTTGTCAAATCAAAAGAGTATTTCCTATAAGGTCTTTCTTTTTAAACTGCTAGTCTATTGTTGTGTCTTTATGAATTAATGTTTCACAGATCACAGGTTCTTTTCCCACAATCTCTGCCGCATCAATCTCATAATTAGGATCTTTATAATACGTCTTGTATGATGCATTACTTCGATCTTGTTCTTCCTCTAATAATGCTTCATACCTAGACACCTTATAGGTTAGTTCCACTAAGTCTTTAAACTCAGTTGAGTCAAACTTCTTTCAAAGCCTAAACTCTAGACCATTTTGAGTCAACCTCACAAATTCAGGCTCTGGTAAGATGATCCTACATTTGTTTCGTGCTCTTTTGAATCTGACAATAAACTGAGCAACCTTCTCATCAGGCGTTTGACTCAATCTTGCCAAATCTGCCATAGAAACTTCTGGCTTTGTTTGGAAGAATTGGGCATGAAATGCCTCATCTATTTGTTACCAAGTTTGGATAGAGCCAGGTGTAAGGTTAATACACCATACAAAGGCTGCCCCAGTTAGAGAATTTGGGAACAATCTTAACTTCATGTAATCATTATTGGTAAACTCACCACACTAAGCAGCGAACCTGGCAATATGCTTAACCGTTGACTGGTTTTCATTCCCATAAAAAAGGGCAAAGTCTGGTATCTTGAAGCCTCTTGGGTATTCATGTACCCTATCTACCCATTCTGGGTACGGTTTCCTGTATACAGGAGTTTGAACCCCCCGAGCCATTGGTCCACACATTTCTCTAACAATATCAGCAATTTGGTCCCTAGGGACCATATTTTGTGCATGTTGAACCACTATTAGAGGAACAAATACAGGATTTGGTGGACAACCTTGTGCCTGGAGTCCTCTTGGTCCATAGGGTGGTATGTTTAGGACTGGTTGTCCCTGTGGTGCTGGTTACTGTTGAGGGTATGGGTGACCCTTTTGAGCTTGTCCTGCGAAAGGACCTACGGAAGGTGCTGGCACAGGTGTTGTGTCTCTTCCAGTTGCAGGAAACCCTTCCAACCCCCCGGGCACAAATTCGAACAAAGGATTAGTGAACCTCATCGTGCCAGGTATGGCTTCGAACATGGGATTTGGAAACATCCTTATGCCATTTTCTTGTGTTGGACTAGATTCACCAATTTGTATGGCTTCACTGTTGAGTAAGGAGGCATTTTGATTTGCCACAGGCCTCGAAAGAGGCTCATACCAAGACTGAGGTGATGGTCTTTCATAGTTTTGGTTACTAGTTTGGCCATTAGTATGTCCATTACTCTGCATAGGCTGTTTATCTCTAGCCAATATTTGCTGAGGAACATTTGAATTTTCTTCTATATGCCTTGCGTTAGTTAGTTGATGAGTATTCATTCGATCCAAAAAGGATGTTGCCCACCTTTCCATTGTGTTCATTAGCTGCTGTCCCATGGCATCTACTAAGCCACCCTATGGATTCATCGGCTAAGTAGATAGAATAGTGGATGGTCCAATCCCTTGGCCTTGTCCAATATTCTGAACATGTGGTACTTTTTCCGAAGTGTTGGTCTGTTCGACCATAGGTTCTGATAAAATTGGTGCTTTCACGGCATGTGTTATCATATTATCCTCTAGATTGGGCATTTCTACCTCTCATTCCGCGCCTTCTTCCAAGCGTTCATTTTCTACTTGTCTCCTACGTCTAGCCATTTCAATTAGTCCCACTAGGCGTGCCAAAAATATATGTTGGCTTTTTGGCTTTTGAAGGTTATTATTGTAATTATGAGCGTGCTAACAAGGATCAATTAGTCCTTACAGAATATTAATTGCCAACCAATTATCAGACGATTGTGTTTTAGTTCTTTCAGCCTCAATGAAGAGAACTTTGCTTTGTTTAGGAGAATTAAGCAAACAATGATTAAATGAAGAACAATTGTAGCATTTCATTAAGCAAAATGAAAGACTTACAAAGATCCAAATCAGCCTCGTAGAGGTTTACAGCAACAAGCTACTTGAAAACTACTCCTATGAATGAAGTGCGATGCAGGAATTTGAAGTACAGAAATATAAATAACAAGAAATGTAAAAACTTGAAGGAAAAATAAAGTAAATAAAACTGGTTTTTTGGATCTGAGTCCAGGGGCACTTTCTGGAACCTTCTCTGCTATTTATTCTTCTCAATGACAACCATCGAACTGCATTTCTAACCGTCGAACCGCCCCTCCATGATCGCTGATCATGTTGCCTTATAGTTAGCTCCACTATGCCAATATCTGCAGTTAGGCTTCCCTCATGATTTTGAATTTAAATATGAGTAACCGTTGAAGCCACATCATTTTGCATCTCTTTGCTGATCCAGTGTTACGCAGATCTTATAAAAACCAATACTAACTGCCACGTGTACGATTATGATTGAAGATTTGAATTGTCTTCCCGTATTGCCCTTATCTTGCCACGTGTCGAACTATAACTGGCTTATACAAAATATGTAGCCAACAATAATATTTATATATAAACGTCAACTTACTTATTACTAATTGAATTTATAATATTTATATATAAACGTCAACGTACACTATTACCATCACTAATTTTATTATTGCTAAAAGCACTAACATCATTTTACCACCATCACAATTGCAATTGTCATTACCACTACCATTAAAACAATTACCATATCTCATCACCTCCAAAACTGTTGTCAAAACCATCACAATTATTACGATCATTGCACTATTTTTTACATATATTTTTTTACCTCCACTACATTACTTTTTCTACTATCACCACAACTACTATCTCTCTATTTCCATCACTATTGTTATTGGCATTACAATTAGGGTGAAACACCAATAAATTCCAAATTGTGAAATTGTGCTCCATTTAGCCCTCCATTTTTTCTTATGGACCTAAAGGTCCTGATTTATTAAGAATTACCAGAAAAGGCACACTAGTAGACCATGGTTGTTTGATTTGAGGGGTGAATGTGGAATTTCTCACTAAGTTGAAATTACACATTTGGACCAAGCTTACTATAGACTTTTATAGTTTCCCTCCTTACCAAACGAATCCCAGACTATGAGGAATGGAAATATTCTGTAGATCAACGTGGATTTGGTCAAATCTAATCCTAAAACATTGTAATCGTGAAATGGTAATGAGAGATTGTCGTTGAAAGTAGTCCTTCCTTGCATGCAGTGTTGGAGGCGGAAACCCTACAATGTTGGAACGAGGGGTTGGGGCGAACACCAACAGACGATCAATTCGTGGTGTAGAAACAGTGTTCTTGTGGATGACGATGGCGTGAGAAGGTAATTGATGTTGCATTGGCCTCTAATTTGATATGTAATCGTAATGTTAAGGGTTGTCACATTGGGATCGATTCCACAAATGGTTTATGTAAGTAATGTGTGAGTGACATATGGATGGAATAGGATGTGCAGTACGTTTGCCTATGTTAATTTTGGTGCATGTGGGTGATGTTTGATTGGTCTGTAATTTGTTTTGTGTTCGTAAAGTTAGGTGTTATGGTCGTAATGTTAGGGTTTGTCAGTTAGTGTTCAATCACAAATATGATAAGTAATGTATGAGTGATATGTCGTTGGTATATGTTTGGGTGTTGTTTTGTAATGCTAAATTTGGAATTTGGGTTTTGGGTTGATATTTTTCGATTGTTCTACATTTGTCAATCATGAGATGGTTGGTATAATGTTTCTTTGGTGATGTTTTGTGTTCAGAATCTCCTGGTTCGGCATGGTTGTGGACATGTATGTACTTGTTGACATTGTTACTGGGATAATAATTGGTAGACCACAGCTTGTCCAAAATTGAAGGGTGAATCCCACAACGTAAATGTATTGTTGACTGCTTGATATGTATGTATGATTGGCATATCAGTGCACATTTGCAACGAGGTGAATTGGACGTGCATTTAAATGAACTTGTAGAAGTATGATTTAGGTACACTGGTGTATAGTGACATAAAACTATGCAAGTAGTCGTTTATGTAACATTAATTAATGGATACCGATACGTTTGTTTTGCACGTAGGTGCAGTGGTCTTGTTTATGATATGTAGTTGAAAATCTGACTTTAGGGTCATAAATGTGATCGTTGTATAAAGTGTGGGTTACGTAGGAAGGGGTTAACGGTGTCAGGTTTTAATGCGTTCTCATATTCGTATAGGCAACAACTGTTGGATTGGAGAGGACTTTGTTTAATTTGGAGTCATTGAATGATTGTGTTCTTGTGTAACGTGTTTTTATGTTATAATGTTGGTATTGTTGCATCTTAATGAAATGCATCCATTACTCATATGTGAGGATGGTTCCGTGGCGTTAAGTGTGTAGATGTGTCACCTTATCTGCTATTACATTGTGTAATTGTATCGGCATTTGACTCGTAGAGTATAAAGGTTTTTTACATGGCTATTGTACTAGTATTAGTCAATGTTAATGTGTTATTGGATTTATCTGATGTCTAATTTTCCAAAATATCAGATAATAAACCCACTTACTGTAAGCATCGATATTTGTTATGTCATTTAACATCTATGTTATGATTAGTTGGACTTTTGTTAGTGTTAGACAATGATGCACGAGTGTACTAGTAAAAATTGGACTAATGAATTGTTACGAATGTTACAGGTATGTTGCGAGCGCAAACACCACACCGGGGGTCTGCAGGTAAAGTTCGTGCGTCAAGCTTGGTCGCGTCAACGTCATCAAAATTGGCGATGCGAAGACAGATCAAACTGCCATTCAAAAGCAAAAAACTAAGCAGCGCTGGTGTGAAAAACACAACACAAAAAACGACTGTCAATCCATTAAAGCTTATGTACCATTTGAATATGGCTGGGGTCATTAAGACAATTTCTGAAGTTCAATTAAAAATGGTAAATGTGTGAGTGTACATGTTTTGATGTCTGCGACCATGTAATTACAATGGTATTGTAGAAAATGTGGCCCCCCATCAATTGATAGTTATATGCAATCATTAGAAATCCATAAAAAAGTAGTTACCCTTGAGACCTTACAGTACTTTTTGTTTGTAGAAACAATGGGTGGTCGATTACACCAAACAGGTTCTGGGAAAAGGTCCGGTGGCTAATGAAGTTACAACTGTAGATATTGACGGCACGCTCGACTTAATTGTTGAATGCCCTTAACAAAAAGTAAACTCGTATGTGTTTCGCAAACTTACAATAGTCATACTAAAACATCTGACAAACATTGCCCCAATTGTTATAAGTAACGGTAGTTTTTGTTGGATATTGTAGCACTGATTGTGGAGTAATGGTTTGTTTCATCATGCGCCACTATGTAAATAAGGTGGTGATTGGCAGTTCAATGGATGGCTTGACACATGATGTATTCCGAGTAGCTTTGGTGAAGATGTTCATGAACGACCTGAGAATAGGCTTGTGCACCAGGGAGCCACGGTGATATTGGACTTCATGGTCCGAATATCTGTTATCCACTTATAATTTTGTCCCTGAATTATTAAACAGTATTCCCTATTTTTGCTTGTTTCAGTACATCTCTCCAAGCTGAAGATTTTGTTTTTGATTAGTTTATTTTGAACAGTTGTTTTTTAACGCTTAACAATATCAAAAGGTTATATTCACACACCAGTGTGGAACTGTTTGTTAATATGAAATAATTTTGTGCTTATGGATTTAGGTTTTAATATGGATCTGTTTGTATTTGGAATGTGCACATATTGTGTTCTATGTTTGTTTGAAACGGTTTGTTGCGAAAGCAATGCTTGTAATTGGGTTTTGGTGTGTATTTGTAGCTTCTGCGTGAGTATGTATTGATGTTGTTGGCGATTAGGCCTTTATTATTGACAATGTTGCAAGGAAATGTTTATATGGTAGTGTGATGATACTATCATATGAAAATCCCATCGCCAAGTCACATGCCCGTCCAACAACTGCAATATGTGAAATTTCCCGTAGGAAAACAAATGACCATGCAACATTCGATTTTTTGTTTAAGATAGTGTTGATCAATGTTGTTGTTTTCGTAATGTGAACATATGACTTTCGTATTGGGTAAATTACAACTGTATGTTTGATCTGGGTTGGTTATGAATATAGTCTGACTGACGTGGTTTGATTCATTGTAAATGTGATGGGACCATTATAATTTTGTGTGTTGTGATGTTATTGTGTTTGTATTGTTAACTGTAATGATCAGTCATAACCCACACGTTGAACAAAACCCTGACCACATTATGTTTGTGGGGGAAATATACATTGCCACATATTTGCAAAAACAAAACTGTTAAACAATGATGTAAAGCTACACCTCAAGCCAACATCCATATTGCAAGAACAAACATTACGTTCGTTCCCTTCAACATTATTTGGCAAGTCGGAAATGTTCCATCTATTAATTCCATACGCTGGGGAAATCGATGTGGAAACATATGCTGGAGTGATGTGTGTTACAGCATTTCAAGTGAGTGTACTGTTCAAATTTGTTACTGTAACTCGAAGCCACTAAAGGAAATATTCAATTAACACAACCAGCGTACGTAGAAATTGAAATCACAAAAAGCATAGTCTCCAAAAATTGAGAAAACATTACCTGACAAGTCGGAAATGTTTCGTCCATTAACGTACCACGGAAAATGCAAATATACATTGCCACATAGTTGCAAAACAAAACTCTTAAAAAATGATGTAAAGCTAGACCTCAAGCCAACTTCCATATTACAAGAACAAACATTACATTTAGTCCCTCCAATATTATTTGGCAAGTCGACAATGTTCCGTGCATTAATTTTATACGTTGCAACTGTAGATATTGACGGCACGCTTGAGTCAATTGTTGTTGACATATCGGTCTGGTCATCTATATCGAATGCCGACTTGATAATGGGTGTAATCCCACCATGCCCCTCGTAATCCACCCCACCACGATCCCCACCGGATCCCCACACGTAATTGAATAAGGATGTTGATATGGTCGAGAGTGAATGACTTAGTAAGGCACAATATGTTTTGAATATCGTCATCGCAATCCATCTTGAACTTATTGTAATCGGGTATGTTGAACAACATGTAGACCAATTCCGGAACCAAACCATCAAACTTCCCACATATAACATCAATCATCTTCTCAAATGTGGATGCGTGATGCAACTGAACTACAACATTGGTTTGCCTGTACGTGCACAATAACAAAATCGCAGTATCCACACATGCACAAAACACATAAACATAGCAATCACTCATCGGCTACCCATCGCACCACGCCAATGTATATTCACTGAACTAAACACCATTATAATTGACTTGTTAAGCATATAAAAATATAATACCCAAATTTAATCAAAACCATCATGACCCACCAATTTGAAAACGTTAATCAATCCATAACAAATATAACACATTGACACGAACATAGACAAACAAAAATCCCAAGTTGTCCAGAAAAATCCACATCAAAGAATTCCCAAAAAACAACTCAAATTTCGCAACACCACCCCGCCCTAGCGCCATACATGACATACACAACCACAAAAATGAAAAAACAAATCCAGTGATACAAACAAAAATCCCACATCGTGCACAAAATCCACATCACATAATTTCTTAAAAACAACCTACATTTCGCAAACAACACCCACGCCATATATCACATACACAACCACAAAAATGAAAACCAAATCCAATGATACCCACCCACGTTCAAATACAAAATCACATCATACAATGGCCACACACCCAACAACAAAAAAAACAAACCACTGATCTTGTCACATTCTAACCGAACCAGCAACCTGCAACACCAACGCCTCCACAAAAACAACACAAAGAAAAGACAAATGTTCCTCTTCAATAAATGCCCAATTCCACATTACACACACCCAAAACCCTTCCAACAAGCATCCACCATTATCCACTCCACCAAATCCCCACAAAAAAGAATATATCCACTCCACCAAATCCCCACTCAGCATATGGAACCTTTTTGGGGCCTCAAACCTATCCAACTCTATTAAGAATAGCATTCTCGACTTGACGGGTGATGTGACCTCAGCATTCTGCCGCTTCCTCTGGAGGTAGTTCCTCAAATCCTCCTTAGTTTGTCCAGTAGCTCAGTTGTCAATGAACTTCAGTCTCTTGGGTGCACTACTCCCGGTGTCATTATGCCTCCTCTTGGACTTTTCTTCATTCACCGTGTTAAAACAAAGTTTCTTTCCCTGAACGTGCCGATGTTCCTTGACATAAGTTCCCTTGGTATGAGGCATGCTCTAAGACTCTGCTCTCATTGATTCTGCTCACCCAGCATCCCGTGAAGGCCAATGTGAATATTCGTCTCGACATCCCTCCTTAGGCATCTATCTTTCCATACCAAGACGTCGCCTTCATTGTAATATTCGTCTCGACCTGATTTCTTCGATGCATTTGCCTCTTGGCCGACGTCCTTCTCTCCAGGATTCTGATCCCGTGTTCCTTCGTTATGGTTTTCTTCCTCCATGTTTGGGTCAGCATGACTACCACTCCCACTAGGGATGTCGTTCCCGATCTTTTCTTTCTGCCCGTCGCTGGCTATCTATTCTCTTTTCGTTCCCACAAACAGTGCCAAATTGTGGGTGTTGATTTTCGACCACACTACCAAACGGGGAACTCAGCTGGAAAACACCGACAGAATAGAATAAGACCGAACAACTTGCGACAAAAAGATAAGAATTCGGCAGTGGTTCGTCCACCTGGGGGCACTCCAACGATCAAGTCAGTAATCAAATATCTCTCACAGATAGCTAATTGTGCTTAACTAACAAGCAAAGAACTTGTTATTCACAGTATATCACACATACCTTAAACCTACAAGGGTGCCCTGCTTTTATAGCCAGCACTGACCTGATCCTTATAGAAGCCTAACTTCAATGGACTTTGGCTCAGTGTTCACCTTGGACTCTCAACTAAATAGGGATAAACTCTCTAAGAGTTTTATCTTTATCCAAACTGAGATCCTCTCCAAATCTAGGACTACTGTTCCTTATTCGCTCATCTCAGATTCCGATATCTCTGCAGACAACCTCGGCCTAGTCGAGATCACCTCGGCATCAAGACCAGACCACATGGCATCTCGGCTGACATTTCGGCGTCACCTTGGCCACGTGTTGTCGTTCACAAAATATGCCCCCACAAGAGTCATTATTGGAGGGCTCGCGTGTGGTAGGCCATCTCGGTTGGGACAACAAGCTGAGCTTAGAAAAATCAGACAAGGCTCCGATAAGGAAGTAACGACGATGGACTGATCCCACAAGCAACCCAAGCAATGGTCTGAGCCGATCACCTTTATGGTGACAGATTGCACAGGCATTTGCAACCCTCACGAACACCCCCTAGTCATCTCCGCTCTCTTATCTAACTACAAAGTCAGGCGAGTCCTTGTTTATAATGATAGCTCCTCAGACCTCATCTTCCTCAACACCTACCGACAACTCAAGGTCGGAGAAAAAAAGTTGTCACCCTTACAAATCCCTTTGGTCGGCTTTACTGGGGATCAAGTGACCTCCATAGGCTCCATTGACCTTTCAATCACCATTGGGGAGTATCCACGACAGTTCACCAAACTTTTAACTTTCCTCATCGTCGACTGCCCTTCTGCCTACAATATCATACTTGGACGTACGGCTCTCAATGCCCTCCATGCCATAACATCCATATACCATTTGGCTATGAAATTTCCTACTGATTAAGGGGTCAGCACAGTGAGGGGTGAACAAGCAATGGCCAGAGAATACTATGTTGCCTCGTCAAGATGATAGAGGCTATGATAATCGAAGGCGTCGATGTTAGGGATGAGGAGGAGCTAGTTAGAGGAGAACACATGGAGGAACTGGTCGAAATCTCCATTGATCCCACCGATTCAACGAAGACGGCTAAGATTGGCAGTCAGCTGTCCTCTCAGGCCAAGGCCGACCTCATGGCTCTCTTAGCTGAGCACAACGATGTCTTTGCTTGGACCCATTCGGACATGCCAGATATCGATCCTTCTTTATTACTCATCGCCTCAGTATTGAGCCCCAGTTCCGACCATTTCGCCAGAAACAGCGCATTTTCCATCCTGAGCGCAACAATCTCATTGCCACTAAGGTGGACAAACTGTTGAAAGCCCAGTTCATCAGAAACGTGGACTATCCCAGATGGTTGTCCAATATGGTCTTAGTCTGCAAAAAAAACTGCAAGTGGCGACTGTGCGTCGACTACTTCAACGTCAACCAAGCCTGCCCTGAAGATAGCTACCCACTTCCCAAGATAAACTTATTGGTCGACGCAATTGTAGGACATCAGATGTTCAGCTTCATAGATGCTTTTTCAGGCTATAATCAAATTTTAATGCATATGGCCGATCAAGAGCACACTTCGTTCATTACTGACAGAGAGACTTATCATTACCGTGTGATGCCATTCAGTTTGAAGAATGCAAGAGCCACTTACCAGCGCTTGGTCAATGCCATTTTCAAAAACCAGATAGGTCAGAATATAGAGGTCTATGTCGATGACATGTTTGTCAAAAGCCAACTATCCTCCAACCACTTAGTAGACCTACGAGAGACCTTCCAGGCCCTATGCAAGTATAAGATGAAGCTGAATCCAAATAAGTGCGCCTTCGGCGTTAGGTCTGGTAAGTTTTTGGGGTTCATGGTCAGCCACAGGGGCATTGAGGCTAACCTAGAAAAGATCAAGGCCTTAATCGAAATGCAGTCTCCCAGAACGATAAAGGAGGTTCAGCGGCTCACAGGTAGGGTCACTGCCCTCAATCGCTTCATATCAAGGGCCACTGACAAGTTCCTTCAGTTCTTCAAGGTGCTCCAAAACTCTTTCGACTGGAATACTGAGTCTGGGGAGGCATTCCAACAACTGAAACAATGCATGGCACACTCTCTCCTCCTCTCTCAAGCAATTCCAAAAGATACGCTCTTTCTTTACTTAGCTGTCTCCCACACTGCAGTCAGTGCTACCCTCGTCAGAAAGGACGACTCAGTCCAGCGCCTGGTTTATTACATCAGGTGTGCCCTTCGAGGTGTCGAACAGACTTATCCCCTGTTGGAGAAGATGGCCCTAGCTCTGGTCATCTCCTTCAGATGCCTCCGGCCCTATTTTCAAGCCCACTCCATAGTGGTCCTTACTGACCAACCTTTGAAGAAAATCATGCAACAGCTAGAGTTGTCAAGCCGACTAATGTGGTGATCAATTAAATTAAGCCAGTATGAGATCTCTTATCGACCCTGAACAGCTATTAAAGGCCAGACTGTTGCAAATTTTATCTTGGAATTCACAATTCTCACTCCAAACACACCCCCTCCAACGGCACGTGCCACTCTTGATAAAGAAGACCCCAATTCCTGGACTCTTTGTGTTGACGGTTCATCCCATAAAAAAGGCAGTGGAGCTTCTCGATCCTCATTATCCCAAAGGGCGAATACTTCAAATGTGCCTTTCGCTTCCTATTTACAGCCAGTAACAATGAGACTAAGTATGAGGCCCTGATCATAGGTCTCTAGCTGGCTTGTGACATTGGGGTCGACCATCTCCCGGTGTTTAGTGATTCTCGGTTGGTGGTCGGACAGATAACAAGTGAGTTTGATGCAAAGGAGGCAGCAATGCGACCGTACAGGGACATCCCTCTTCCCCTCACCCGCTTCCTTAATAGCTTTCACATCAAGCATGTCCCCAGGTCAGAGAACTCCCAAGCAGATGAAATGGCACAGTTAGCCTCAACAGATCAATCCAACCTCAGCCACGGCGTCCGAATTGAATACCTAACCTATCCAACAGTTTCACCAGACCACAAACAGATTCATCTACTCCAGGACAAGCCTATCCCATGGGTCCAGGACATTATTACATTCTAGAACAGAGAGTACTACCGGAAAATAGGCAGGAGGCTGCCAAGGTTAGGGCTCGGTCATCCAATTATATCCTTAACGGTGGCATCTTGTATAAAAGAGGATTCTCACGGCCATACCTCAAATGCCTCAATAGTGATCAAGTCGCCTACGTCATGAGAGAAATACATGAAGGTATTTGCGGCAACCACTCTAGGGGACGATCTTTAGCTCATAAAATCCTTCGCACGGGCTATTTTTGGCCCACGCTCAACCAAGATGCCCTCGACTTCATACTCAAATGTGACAAATGCCAGCGCTTCGCTAACATCCCACATATCCCTCTAACAGAGCTGATCACACTCAGCAGTCATCACCCCTTCGCCAAGTGAGGCATCGATCTCATAGGCCCCTTGCTGACCGGCCGGGGCCAAGTGAAGTTTGTCGTGGTCTCCATCGATTACTTCACTAAGTAGGTAAAAGTAGAGCCCCTTGCCAATATTACCGAGCGAAATACCACTAGGTTCATTTGGCCGTCTATTATGTGCCTAAAGCCATCGTCTCCAACAATGGTAAACAGTTTGACAATGCCAAATTCAGATAATTTTGTGATGAGTTCAACATCAGGACCTGTTTTTCTTCCCCTGGCCATCCTCAAGCTAACGGCCAATTGGAAATCACCAACCGCTCTATGTTGAAAATCATTAAGACAAGTTGGAGGCCGCCAAGGGACTCTGGGCAGAAGAGTTACCGAATGTCCTCTGGGCCTATCGGACGACAGCTAAAACTCCAACTGGGGAGACCCCTTTTCGCCTAACTTAAGGTGTTGAGGCAGTCATCCCCGTGGAAGTCGGCCTACCGACACCCAGGGTCATCAATCTTGATCCACAACTAAACAACGAATTTCAGAGGGTCGACCTAGACCTCATCGAGGAACTGCAAGAAACAGCCACTGTCCAACTGGCCTTATACCAACAGAAAGTAAGGCAACACTATAATCGCAAAGTCCGACCGAGGGAATTCATAGTAGGAGACCTAGTCTTATGAGAAGCAACCCTTGCCACTAAAACCCAACCAAACTCAAACTAGTAGCTAAGTGGGAAGGACCTTACATCATCAAAGCAAGACCTCGCCCAGGCACGTACCGTCTCCAAGACATAGAAGGCAGAAACCTTCCTTATCCATGGAATGCTGAACACTTCAACATTATTTCCAGTAAAGCGGCGTTTCCTGCTTTTTGTATGATTCAAATTATTGTATGTTTCATTTTACTGTTGGAAACACTTGTCCATTTTGGCCTTGCCATACAATGCATGAACTTATGATCGCAAGACTACGACAACAATTTAAAATTCTCATTATTTACGTTGTGCCTTAATCTAAAATTTTCAAGCAAAGCCTCAGTCAAACTGAACCCTTCAAGCCTCAACCAGAGTGAGCATGAAGAGCTCAGCCAGACTGAGTTAAACAAAGCCTCAGCCAGACTGAGCCCACCAAGCCTCAGTCAGACTGAGCATGAAGAGCTCAACCAGACTGAGTTAAACAAAGCCTCCGCCAGACTGAGCCATCAAAACCTCAGCTAGACTGAGCATGAAGAGCTCAACCAAACTGAGTTAAACAAAACCTCAGCCAGACTGAGTATGAAGAGCCAGCCAGACTGAGTTAAACAAAGCCTCAGCCAGACTGACCATGAAGAGCCCAGGCAGACTGAGTTAAGCAAAACCTTAGCCAGACTGAGCCCTCCAAGCCCCAGCCAGACTGAGCATGAAGAGCTCAGCCAGACTAAGTTAAACAAAGCCTCAGCTAGACTGAGCCCTTCAAGCCTCAGCCAGACTGAGCCCTCCAAGCTTCAGCCAGACTAAGCATGAAGAGCTCAGCCAGACTGAGTTAAACAGTACAATGCTTGGCCCCATTTAAGTATCCATTCAAGTATGTCACTCCAGTTGTTAAAGTTACACTTAAAACTTGGTAAGTGTAGCCAAATATCTATTAATTGTGACATTCAAGTCGATTTTCATCCAAGTCAATTTTTATCCAAGCTAATTCATCCTTATCATATTTACTTAGCCTCACTTGATCATTTTGCCAATTCCTACAATTTCATCCTTATTCTTTCTTAACCAACACCAAAATAAACAAAAAACACAAAAATTCATATTCAACACCCAATTTTTATAAATTAAATACAAATTCTTTACACACTTCCACCGTTCTTTACAAAAAAACTAATTCGATAAAAAAAAAAAAAACCAGCAAACAAAGAGGGTCTTTAAACTGCTCCGCCTTCACCTTCCTCTTCCTCGCTAGATGCCAAATCTTCTTCTTGTACGCCTTCATAGCTTAAATTGTTCCACCGCAGCGGCACACAGGTCTGAGTAAGCAGCCCTCTCCAATGCCATTCTCCTGGTTAACTCTGCAGTTTTGACCCTCTCTTCCTCGACGATCCTCTCCAACTCTGAGATTTGTGCCTCTGCTTTCTCCTTATCTTTCGAGGCCTGATCGTGCAGTTCTTCATTATTCAACTAGGCCTCCTCCACTCTCACGTTGGCGGTGGTACAGGCTTGTTGAACCTTGTCAGCCCTCTTCCGCTCGCTCGCCAGCTCGAACTCTAATGACACCACCTTGCAACGCACTACTTCTAGCTCAACCTTGACGACTGCCAGCTTGGCAACAGCCTTTGTTTAACCCATCATGGCGTGATCCGCCAAGTAACCCTACACCACCGCCAACACCTCCATCTTCTTCGCCTTCTCAACATAGGCCAGACCCTTCACACAGTCACTCTATGCTGCTTTCCTCCAGCTAGCCGTCTCTGCCCTTACATTTTGCAATTGCTCCCGAACCTCTTCCACCTGGGCCTTAAGCGGCTCTGTTTCCACTTTCGCCCCGATAGCCTTGCCCAGTAGAGAGGCCAATAGAGTTGCTACCTCCATTTGTACTACGCAGAATCCTCTCATGAGGTCGACCTCTGTAAATTGTGCAACACTCCATATGGTTGCGTCCTCAATGACCCCCAACAGACGGTCTGCCCCAGCCTTAACCTCCCGTTGCACCTCAGAAAGGTCATTCTTATCCATCACCAGGCGACCAACCACCGCATTCACATGGTAAGTGGTCGTTCCCAGTGACACCACATTGGTGCTCCTCTCTGGTTCGCTCACCTGCTCCTTCCCTAACTTTCGACTGGAAGGCAAGTCTTCTGAGGCCAAGTCCTTGCCAGACCGGTCTGCCGATCGATGTCTCTTTGCACCCCCTTCCTGATCAACATTTGGCGCCCCCTCTACCTCCAAACTCATCTTGGCCTCTTCCTCTACAACCTTTGGGGCTATCTCCTCCACCCTCTCCTTCATCTTCTTCCCTACAGGCCCTTCTTCCCCATCCTCTACAGTCACCTTCCTCTTCTTCTTCTTCAACACCAACTCCACCTCTTTCTTACTTCTCTCATTCAGTGGATTCATCGGTGCCTGCAGGGGCACGAAATCGATTAAGTCCTTCTCTCCCAAGGGTTTGGGATGTGGTTGGACTGACCTCTTTGCGACCAACGTCGGCACTGGGCCTAATTGTTTCTCCTTATATTTTCGACCATCGCGAAAGCACGCTTGTCTTCTGTCCCTTGCACCTTCTTCATTGCCTCCACCTCTTTTGGAGCAGGATCTCATTCAGCCAGCTCAGGCCCTAACTTTAGGGCAAACAAGGCTAAGGGCTAAACAAGGTCGTCCAATTTCAGCCCCTCCTTCTCCCTAAACTCCTTCACTTGCTTCACCCTCCTCTCCACCACCACATCTAACTTCGACTCTACTAACTTGGTGGGGACTTTCTAAATCGTACGCACCCTTGTCCCGTCATCCGTTGATGCATAAAACCATCTCGGTCTCCAACTCTTCACTAAAGAGGGCAACCCTCTACCAATCCCCTCATTGCTACTGTCTATAGGGTCACCCATGTCTCTTACTACCCTGAGGACTTGTAGCATGTAAAAAATTCATTCACCCCTACCGCTTCTCCCTCGGTCGCCCGTGGCCATGCGATCCCACAAGCAAATGGAATTTTCTATTCATTCGACATTAGTTGTCTTAGAGCCACCTCTAGGTGATTCAGCACGTCCACCACTCCTTGTGAGAGGGGCAACCTCAGGCACCCTCCACAGTGCCTCCTCATACAGCGTAAACTCCATCGGCCGTGCATAAAATGCCCTCTCATTCACCATCCGTAGCCTCAGCTCTACTTCTGCCAGAATCTGATATTTGCTACGCAACTCCTCCAGATCCTCTACCATTAACGTGGATCTGTCAGCCTTGGTGTGCCAATGGTCAAGCGCCACTTGGCTAATCGGCTACGCCACCGAGATCATTGTGGAAGGCAGAGGTTGCTCTGGTTGCTACACCCCTCTTTCCCTACGCTTTTTTGCCCTATACTGTTCCACCAGCTCCACATCGTCATCCTCTCCTAAGGCCTCCAATGCCATGGCCGACACTTTGCCTTGTGCCATCTCCTTCATGTTTCTATCTATCGCTTCGGTTGCGAGGGCAAGAAAGTTGGCAACGTGCAAGAGGGGAGAGTCCGCTGAGATGTAGGAACTCAAGTATGGAATACGATAATTTTTTGTAATTAGATTGGTAAAGCGCACAACTCCAAAGGCCCAGGGTTTGCCTATTTTCCAAAGGTCGCGGTTAAAATTCGCTAGTTTAAAATTTCGATAACAAGAACAACCCCCGCCTTTTCCACACCCCCCACCCATCCCTTCCTCTCCCCTAACCACTTCGTATCACTTACCCGTAGCTTACATTGCCCCACATGTAAGGCCACCATCCCTCCCTCTTCTATTCCATTTCACATCATCACGTGCTTACTAGCTCCTTCAGCCTTGTACGCCGTCAATGCGTTTTTGCCCTCCTCATAGTCGGTCACCCCACTCGGCCACTCTATTCGGCTACCTTAATGGTTGGCCGCCCTAACGATCGGTCACCCCATTCGGCCACCTTCGTAGTCGGCCCCCTAACAGTCGGTCACCCCACTCGGCCAGCTTCACGATCGGCCTCCTTCACGGTTAGTCACCCCACTCGACCACCTTCGCAGTCAACCGCCCTTACAGTCGGTCACCCCACTCATCCTCCTTCGCTGTCGGCCGCCCTCACTGCCAATCATTTCGCTCAGCCACCTTCGCTGTCGGCTGCCCTCACGGTCGGTCATTTTGCCCGGCCTCCTTCGCGGTCGGCCACCCTCACAGTCGGTCATTTTGCTCGGTTACCTTCACAGTCGATTGCCCTCACGGTAGGCCTTTCAAGGTGCCACCCCCTACCGGTCTATCTCTACCTCCTTCCCAGGCTTAGGGGACTACCTCCACTTTTCCTATTTCCTTCGTTGGTCTAAAGCTGCACTTGGGAATAGGGGAGTACTGATACTGATGGGCCCTCAAGATGTTCCAACCCATAACTCAAGGCCCAAATCGAGGCCTAGATACTAAAGCCCAGTATCCTTGGAAAACCAATATTGAACCAAGACTAATAGCATTTAAACACTTGTCAGGCAAGAAATCAACCACTTGAACAGACAAAGATCCTGCAAAATTATTACACCCACACATCAGCCATTAATAAGGCCCTTATAGCATTAAATGCAGCAACCCCTCCATGCCGGAGGATACAGACTCACCATGAACGATGCTAATTAGACTATAGACTTTCGGCCAACAAGACAGCTTGAAATGGATAAGGAAATGATGAGCAACGGGTATAAAAAGTTTTGGAGATACGTTGAGGTTAAGTTTTTTGATCCCTTGTTACACACACACACACACTCTCTCTCTCTCTCTCAAGTCAATCTGCCCTAACCTAAGTTGGTCGTCGGAGTGTCCGTCAGGGGAACTGCTCCCCCTTTGGACCTTTTTGCAGGTATGCTTTGGGGACACCGAGGTCAACAGATCCATTAGAAGTGTAGATCAGTCCAACCCATCTTCTGCTGAAGTTACCACATTATCAAATATATTTATAACTTACCCTTTTCTAATTTTTAAATCTACTTAGTAAGTATTTGGCATGCACTAAAAAAGTATACTTTTTTTTGTATACATACACTTATTTGGGTCACATCTATCAACATCTCCTCTCTACTTTTCTACCTACTTTCTCTACCTTTTTACACATTTTTTTATAAAAATTCAAAAAGTACATTTATTTACAACATTCCAAACCACCCCTTAATCTTGATATACTTAAAAAAGTATAAAATTTGTACAAAACTATTTTAAAAAATTCATTGAATACAAAAAAAAATACAAGAATATACTAAATTTGCAATTTTTTTTTTTGTGTTTTTTGTATTTGGTTAAATCTTTCTTTTTTTAAAAAAAAAATTACAAAGTGTATCTAAATTATGTATATTGCTAAAAAAAATTATGTATATCTAAAAAATAAAAATAACTTATAATATTCAAAAAAATTACTTAAAAACAAAAAACTTCCACGCAATATTCAAAAAAAAAAAAAAATTAATAAGCAGCACATAATGCAACGACGAACAACCGTAGTAGCCACCCTTGAGATCGTTCACCACGTCATAGGGTATCGGCGTAATAGTTTCCAAGGTGGCACCTTCCACCATGAAACCAGGTTTAGGGCCCTCTAGCTGAGTCTTTGTGCTTATGACTTCACTCCTAGCCTTGGCTTCTACCTTCAATTTATCATTGTTCTTTTTCCTCAGTTTGAAGTCCTCGATGCACCTTCAACGCTAAACATGCTCGATACGGACATGGATCCTCTTGCGGATAATCCTGTTACCCACCTGTATTTATGTACATAAACCATTACTTAAATTATGTTCTATTTCATCAGTTAAAAAAACAAAAACAAAAAATGTAGAAGAGCACTTCCAAATAAATTTTAAAAAATTAGTAGGTGAGGGGAGGTTAAGTGTTATAATATTTAGTTCAGGGTAAAGTGATACGGGACAATAGTTGAGGGGAGTAAAGTGTAATTCACCCTTGCTAAATATGTCAATTACTTGTGTCATGAAAATATGTTTTGAGAGAAAAGGATGTTCATGTTAAATATGTCAATTGGTTTTTTTTTTTTTTTTGGGATTCACAACTAAATATGTTACAATGATAAGTATGTCAATTACTTTATCTTCTCTCTCTCTCTCTCTCTCTCTCTCTCTCTCTCTCTCTCTCTTTATTTTATGGTTGGGCTGTTTTATTAAAGTTTATTTTGAATTTATGAATGTTTTTGCATGTGTTCCACAAACAGAAGTTCGATCATTTGAAGACAAATGGGGATCATGGTCCATTTATGTAGGTTGAATGTGCCAGAAGATGACTGCATTATGGACTCTGTTGGGGTTATTTGTGTTGACACTAAAGGACATATAGCATCTGGAGCTTCAAGTGGTGGCATTGCACTGAAGGTGATTATTGCTTTGTTTTTGTGGCATTTTCGTATTATATATGCAAAGAGTTTCTATATTATTTGACTCAATTCCTTAAATTGTATCATTATTTTTCTACTATTCTTATTTAATTAACCCAAGTATGGTGATGGTGGTCGAATTGGTATTCTGTGGGAGGAGTTGATTGGTGGCCATTGAAAGTTTGGTGGGGGCTATGGTGTATGAAGTTGTGTGTGTGTGTGTGTGTGAGAGAGAGAGAGAGAGAGAAAGAGAGAGAGGAGGGGGCATTCAGAGGCTTTGATTTAAAAAAAAAAAAAAATCAGTTCCTCTATGGCATTTTGTCCTCCCAAGTTCCCAACAACCACGCAAAAGAAATACTTTTCTTGGTAGTGAATGAAACCTTGAAGTGGTTATTGGGTAGCTAGTTCATTTGATGAAGTTAACCAAGTTTCTAGGGGCCTATTTGGCATCATTTTCATTTTCAATGCTTTTTTGGCTTGTCTTTTATTTAGATTCGATGCCTTTGTTGATCACAATTCACAACTAAAAGTTGAAATTTGCGTGACATCATTTCTAAAATGGATCATTATTCAGTTAAACTTGCAATTTATTCTTCAAATATTTTTAACAAATAAGTGGACGTGTGGGATTAGCAGCAATATATGGCTCCGATTGTTAGGCATCCTCAAAAGGTCCGTTTGGGGCTCCATTTATAGTTGGTTGTTGCGTTAGTGGTGTTGGATAGTATTTAATGAAAGGATTTGCTGCTCGGGAGTGTTGTGCCTCATCATCACTATATGTATCCTCGTTATTCAAAAATGTTATTTTATTTTATTTTGGGAAGTATAACTAATAGAATAAAAAAAAAAACAAATAGAAAATTGTATCTTATAAACATGCAATTTTAATTTATCTTTTACTATGAGGAACATTATATTTTCTTGGTATGAGGCTAGTTTAATACTAGGATATTTTTGTAAACGTCTTCGCATTTTTGTGATTTTTGCCTAATTTAGTGCTTTCTTCTATGTATTTAGTTTTCATTATTTATTTTTGTGTTAAACCTACAAAAATCATATTCTTTGTTTCCATTTATGTATACACCTAGCTTGTGAATCTAACATGGTTATTATTTTTGTTGCACAAGTCGCAGGCAGGTCCGGGCTCTGCTTGCATGAAAGTTTTACGCTCTGTTATGTAAGATAGTAGCCAACACGGTACTGATAAAAGTGTCAGAACTCTGGTTGATCAAGCCGAGGCTCCTATATCAGTGAGAGCTCCCAATCCTCAACCTAAATGGTTTTTTTTAAGGAAAAAAAAATGACTTATTGTTTGTTTGTTTCCTATTTAGCTTCCTGGGACTTCAACTAAGCTAAAAGCTATAGAGATTGCAGCAGCCTACAATTCCCTGTCTTTTGGAATGGGTTATTTTGGAAGCTCTATAGAGCGGCCTAAGGTACTATAATATGTTTCGAGTAATATTTCAAAGCCCAGCATATGAATTTTCTTCTTTAATTGATATATTTAGATCAAATTTTAAGATCACAATGAGTTCAGTCATGGCGAATCATCTCATTGAGAGTAAACTAATACATTGTGTATTAATTAGGTGTGAAGTGTTCGTTAACATTTGATATATTTAATGATTTCTTGTTTTATAATTGAACAAATATTTTATATAAGAGCATATCATAAACTGACTAGAAGAGGTTTGCATTTCGTATCTAAATTGTTCATTTTGTATCAGTCATAATTGTAATGGTGACATATAACAGTTTGTAGTTTGTCTTGTTCGGTTCTTTCTTTTTTTGCGTTTTTGTGTCCATATCATGTTATATTATGTTGGTTTACATTTATCGATTTTTTTTGCTGATTACACGAAACGAGCAAGCATGCCGCAATTCAAACCTAATTATGTGTATAATTTTTTACTTAATTATGTGTTTAATTTTTTACTTATACGAAACTTATTTGTTTTATTCATCTATTTTTATGCAGGTCTCAATTCTTAGGACTACAAAATAGCAAAATAGGATCAGCATCGACCAGTTTGCTGCACGAAATTGATGTTGGTGAAAGTAAAGGATAAAATGTTGTGTGCGCTAAGATTTTGATAAGAAATTTAAAATTTGGAAGTAAATCAAACTGGTTTATTTATTATTTCTTTCAAGTGACTCATCATGTTTCAAATGGTTATTATGGCAAACCTAAAACTTGAAAGATGTTCATTTTTGCTCATGAGAGAGATCAGCACAATTATTTTATGGACCATTCTTCCGCAACATGATAATGGGCTTGTTTGGTGTAGAAAGTTGAAAATGTGTGAAGCCTCTTTCATTGGGCTGCGAGCCAAAACCTTAAAGCCTAGGTGAGCTTGCATGGTGGACTGACGAGGGGGCCAAAACAGGCTACCTCTATGAGCTCGTGGCCTACCCTCCAAGCTTAGCCCAAGATTTGATTCTTTTTTTTAAAATAATTTTTCTTCACTTTTTTTTTTTTTTATAATTTTTTGTGGGCTGGGTTGTGCTGGGTTTCAAATTCAAGGCCCAATCTCTCTTGTGCTGGCATGTCTAGGATTTGGGCTTTATTTGTGTAAAAGCCCAATGAGCTTAGGCCAGGTTGGGTTTCAAGTTCTATGCCCAATTCTAAGCTCTGTCTAACTTGGGTCGGCCTGTCTAGGATTTGGCCTTTGTATGAGTAAAATCCCAATGAGCTTCGGCCAGGTTGGGTTTCAAATTCATGGCCTAGTCTTACTTGGGCTGGCTAGTCTAGGATTTGGGCTTTGTTTAGGTAAAAGCCCAATGAGCTTGGGCTGGGTTGGGTTTCAATTTCAAGGCTCAATACTAAGCCTAGTCTCATTTTAGCCGACATGTCCAGGATTTGGGCTTGGTTTAGGTAAAAGGCCCAACAAGCTTGGGTCGAACTAAGTTTCAAATTCAAGGTCCAATTCCAAACCTAGTCTCATTTGGGCTGACCTGTTCAGGATTTGGGCCTTGTTTGGGTAAAAGCCCAACAAGTTTGGGCGAGACTGGGTTTCAAGGGCAAAAAACTGTATGCCATTATCTTTGATATTTCTCAAATTTTTAAAATTGAGCCTTTGAGATTCATTACAATAAGAAAATAAATATGCACAAATTTTAATCACTAGTTTTTATAGTTTGGTTTTAGTGTCATTTCGACCTTTGTAATTTTAATTAATTCAATTTTAATCTTAAATTTTTTATTGTCTCAACTTAACTTAATTAACTGCAATCGTTAACTCTTTTTTTTTTTTTTAATTATGAAAATTGCACACATAAGTAGCATGAGTTATGCTTTTAGGAACAAAATTATAATTTTTCTTAACTAAGTCAGTCAATCTCAATCATCTCATTAACGATTTTACTTCAAAACCACTAATTGACGTTATTAATTGAATCAAAATAATACAAAATTTAAAATTTAAATCAAAATTAAATCAATTAAAAATGTGAGAATCAAAATGATAGATAAGACAAAATACAAAACTACCAATTTAATTTACCCAACAAACATTACCACTTTCCTTATCTTGATTCCAGGAAAGATTCAAGGCTGCAACCTAAGACAAGAAAATAAAACAAACAACAAAATCAAATCAAGGCCAAAAAAAAAAAACAAAACTATGGTACAAAAGAATTTCCCTATCTTGATTCCAGGGAAGATCCAAGGCTGCTGGCTTGCAAGCTATCAGCTTGTAACCTAAACAACAAAATCAAATCAAGGCCCAAAAAAAAAAAAAAAAAAAACTATGGTACAAAAGAAATATATATATATTTTTTTTATGATTGTCAAGCAAATATTCAAAAACATAATAAAAAATAAAAAAATTTAGTCCTCGATTTGTATTGAAAAGTGTTGTTCGGACTCATGGAGTTCGCTATGAGTTTCATTCTGATAATCTAAACCATTCATTTTGTATTTTAAATTTCTCATTATTTAGTGTTTTTAGACTACTACACATTATTCATGTCAGAACACTTGTTCAACTATCTCTCACAAAAGAGAGAAAAAAAATTTAATTAAACTATAAATTAAATCATTGGTCTCTGTAATTTAAGTGAAGTGTCATTTTAGTCATCGTAATTTTAATTTGAACATTTTAGTCCTTACATTTTAAATTTTGTTATGAGATGATCTTTCCGTCAAATGTTGTTAACAATTGAAACATAAAAAATTAAGTGCAAAATTAGAAGGATCAAAACAAAATTCAAAACAAATTATAGGGATCACCGACATAATAAATATATTAATTACACAGGTGATCATATAATTGGTTTTGAATTTCACTTCAGTCCATCTTTTATTTTACTCATAGTATTTTTCCGTTTCAAATTCAACAATAAGTAACAAAAAAAATCACATTCCAACAAAATTGAAAATGTATAAACCAAATCCCAAAACTATATTGTTGGTTAAAGATGGGAAAACTTCTAAGCCACCCTCTACCAACTGAGAAAAACCATGATAGAGATATGAATTCATTGAAAAACATATTAACAAACGTAATTGGGTTCTTCTACTAACAATATTATATTTGGGTTCTTTTATTTTTATTTTTTAATTTGTATGTTGTTTTCGCAGAGTGACAGACGGCTAATGAAAGGAGACTATATTTTTGACTTAACTCTGAGCACTCAATTTCTTCTTCTTCTCACAAAAATATAGCCATTTTTTAGACTGCTAAAGCTTTTTTCACTAAGAAAAAAGTCAACAACCTTTTTGCTTTGCTTTGCTTTGCTTTGCTTCTGATCTGTTGGTTTTTTCTTTTCCTTCTGTAATCGGAAACAATGCCTCTAGCACAGATCTTTCTCTCTGGCTTCATCAAATTGCTGTTTGAGAAGATGACCTCTTTTGCATCCTCGAAATTACCTGCCTTTGAAGGTATTGATACCCAGCTGACCAATTGGACAAAGATGCTGCGCCAAATTGAAGCTGTTCTGATTGACGCAGAGGAGAAGCAAATGACAGTTCCAGCTGTGAACCTATGGCTTGACGATCTCCAGGATCTAGCATATGATTTGGATGATTTAGTGGATGAGTTCGCCACCGAAGCTTTGCAACACAAGCTCAAGGCAAAGCCACGCCAAGCTAGTTCCAGCAAGGTATGGAACCTTATCCCTAATTTCAAGCCAACAGATGTTATCTTTAATTTTAAAATGAAGTCCAAGATTGAGGAGATCAATACCAGATTGCACAATAGTTTTGAACAATGTTCAAAATTTAATTTGGTTAAGATTGTTGGAACCACCACACCTACTAAGACTTGGCAAAGACCAGAGTCTACATCTTTATTTGATGAACCTCGCGTTTACAGCCGAAAACACGATCAGAGTAAGATAATTAAGTTGCTCGTAAAGGGGGATGAATCAAGTGATAACAACATTGGAGTAAGTCCCATTGTGGGTATGGGTGGGATTGGCAAGACCACCCTCGCTCAGATGGTATACAAGGATGAAACTGTGAAGGAGTATTTCAATCTGAAAGCATGGGTCTGTGTGTCAAATGAGTTTGACATTATGAAAATAACAAAAACTATTTATGATTCAGTGACTTCCCAAACATGTAGTTTTAATAACTTGGATCAAGCTCAAGTTGAACTACAGAAGGCTTTGGCGGGAAGGAAGTTTTTAATTATTTTAGACGATGTCTGAACGAAGACTACAATGCTTGGAATGTTTTGAAGAAACCTTTCAATGATGGAGCCCAAGGGAGTAAAGTCGTGGTGACAACACGTAACAGAGACATTGCAACAATGATGGCAACTGTTGAACTCCATAACGTTAAGATCCTATCAGATGAGGATTGTTGGTCATTGTTTACACAACATGCCTTTGTGAATACAAGTATTGATGCAAATCTAAATTTGGTATCAATTGGTAAGAAAATTGTGAAGAAATGTAAAGGTTTGCCTCTCGCTGCTAGGACACTCGGTGGACTTTTACATGCTGATCTACCTTGTTTGAATAATCTAAAGATTTCAGAGTGCCCGCAATTCCTAGTTTAAGGTTCCAGCATTAGCCTCCCATCACTCACCTGTATAGCTATGAATGGCGGCCCTCTAACAAGCCTTGAAACGGTCCTTGAGATGGGGAGTATGGCTAATGATGAAGTGATATCGGCAAATGCAAAGTGTAAGCATCCGAGTTTAATAACTTCCTTGAGCATTGGGATGATCAAGAAACTCGAGCTCTTGCCGAAATGGGTTACTCATGGGCTAATGGAACTCAAAGCATTGAAGATTACAAGTTGTGAAGAACTTAAGACACTGTGGAAGAATGAGGTGAGAGTGCAGCACAGTCTCCTTGCATTCCGAAGTTTGCAAATTAGAGGTTGTCCCCAACTTGTTTCATTGTTTGAAGAAGACAAGGATGAAGAAAATGAAGGGCAACATCAGCAACAACAAGAAGAGAGACTCCCTTGCATAGCGAGGCTTGAGCATCTAAGAATATATAATTGTGAAAAGTTGGAGAAACTGCCACAGCTGCTACATACCTTCACTTTTCTTCAAGAGTTGTATGTCTATAACTGTCCAAGTCTCGGCTCTTTTCCAAAGATAGGTTTTCCGTGCACGTTGAAAACACTCAAGATACGTAATTGTGAGGCTCTGCAATCCTTATTTGGGTGGATAACACAAATTAATGACAATAATCTTGAAGTGTTAACGTTTGAGAATTGTCCATCCCTCACATGCTTGATATTGTGCAGAGGTGGGGGACTACCACCCACACTCAAACACCTTGAGATTGAGAGGTGTAAAAAGTTGGAGGCACTGCTAGTAGAGGAGGGGATGGAAATTAACTATCCATCTCTTGAGTCTGTTCGAATCTGGGGTTGTTATATGCTCAAATACTTGCCAGATGCCCTTCCTAATAATAATAATCTCAGGAATCTCAGTCGATTGATCTTGTATGGGTGTAAGAATTTGGAGTACATTCCGGAAGGATGGTTCCACTCCGCAACAAATCTAACATATTTGAATATCAGGGGATGCAAAAAACTGAAGGCCCTACCACACAAATTGCAGAGCATCAACTACCTCACTTCTCTTCAAGAGCTGTATTTGAATATTTCAGAATGGAACAACTTCAAGAAGATTGGTTTGCACAGTTTATCCTCTCTTAAAATCTTGTTGATTGAAGGCAAAGATGAAGAACATTCAGTGGGTTCCAACTTTCCGATAGATGGGATGTTGCTGCCCACCTCTCTGATCGATCTTCATATCTCAAGTTTCCGAAATCTGGAGAAGCTATCTTCTAAGTTGTTTCAAAATCTCGCCTCTCTTGAATTTCTTAAAATCGGTGGTTGCCCTATGTTCAAATCTTTACTAGTGCAAAGGTTGCCTCCCTCACTTAAGAGATTGTCGATCATCGGGGGAAGTCGGAAACTATAGCAATCCCGGTTTCCCTTTCCTTTACTTGTTATATACAGACTTAGGTTCCGTGGAGCTGGTTGTTGAGAGTATGTTGTTTGCACCCTTTAATCCTTATTTTGAGTCTTGGGTTGTGTTGCGAAGATTTGGAGCAGGTTGGTTGAGCTTAGGAACCAAGTCTAGTTGCCCAGATTTTGGCTTGTCCGCTCGAGCGGGGGTTTGGACGCTCGAGCGGGGAATACACCCATCCAGTATGTCCTGTGTAGTGTTGGCCGCTCGAGCGGGGGATTGGACGCTCGAGCAGGAAGTCGTGAGTGACGCTCGAGCGGGGAGTTGGGAGCTCGAGCGGGGACCTGTCTGCAAAAACTTCTGGGAGTGTGCATTCGCCGCTCGAGCGGGAGTTTGGCCGCTCGAGCGGGAGTCTGTGAGTGGCGCTCGAGCGGGGGTTTCCACGCTCGAGCGGGGCGACTGGTATAAAAATCCGAGATCCGACTTTCTGGATCATTTTTCATCTCCTTTTTGATTTTAAAACCCTAGAACCGTCTTCTCCCTCTCCCTACACACCTTCTCTCTTAGGTTTGATCTACTTAGAGTGTATTTCTACCCTAAGTTCTTTGTTAAAAAGATAGAGTGGGTCGAGGGCTTCCGTTTAATCTAAACAATCTTGGGTTTGGAGCACTTTGGTTTTTCGTCATCTTCTCCATTCGAGTTCTTCGCTTCGAGGTAGGGATTTCCTACTCCATTTTATAAGTTTTGTTCTAAGTTTGGTATTTTGATATGTTGGGAGCACTTTGGTAATTTTGGGAAAAACCCTAGTTGTATTGATAAATTAATTTGTATAATTAATTTAAGGAAATTGAGGAATTTGGTTAAATTTATGAAATTGAGGAATTCATTGATTAATTGGTGTAGTTGGATAATTTAAACCACTCGCCTATTGAATAATTGATATATTTATTTGCCAGTCTAGAAATAACTGTTTTGGGCTATCGGTGGAGGATAGTCGTGATTGTTGTAGACATTGCATGTGGATTTGGGATAACTGAAACTAATCACATTGGTTAAGCCATTAATTTTGACTATTAAATTAATACAGAAAATACGTGTATTGATTGAGCATTGCATTTGCATATTGTGTGGGAGGAGATAGGGGATGTACTCCACGGTTTAGGGGAAGATAGGGGATGGACCTCTAAACCGGATTTTGTTTGGGAGAAGATAGGGGATGGACTCCATTAGCATCACTATTATGTGTGCTTATTATATTGAAGTGTTTTTACATGTTATTGATACAGCACTAAAATGTGTATCAAACGGGAAGTATGAAGTGTTTTGATATGAGCCTGAGTCTCATTTGTTTGTTGATATTGGAAGAATGTGAATTTGATATATATATAGTACACTGTTGTAAGTTTGGCCAGGTTCTGAGCCATATTGAATTAATATATTGGAAAGTAAAACGTGTCTTAGACATTAATGTCATGAAACAGTATTAAGTTATAATTGATTATCTTGGTTAACCATCTATTGAATGCTATAGCTTTATTCGATGCTTATATTTGGTTTAGTACTTTTCTACTGGGCTGTGGCTCACCCTTTATGGGAACATCATTTTCAGGTTCAGGTGATAAGCTACCTCCAAGGACTTAGCTTGGAAGAATTCGATTTTTTTTTGGATTTTGAAGACTTGTCTTTAGTTATTTGTTTTTATTTGAGATTACATGTAAACATTCAAGCCAAGGGCTTAACTTGTAAATGAGTTAGTACTCATTCTTTTGTGTCCAAGTGTTAGCTTGGAAAGATGTAAGCCCTTAGGACATTTATTTTGATGTTACATGTGATGTCTTTCCATAAAAGTACTCTGATGAATAATTCAAATGATTCGTTTTCTTTTATTAATGCATGTTAATGTTATGTATATTATGGGTTTAATTTGAGGGCGTTACAGAAACTAACAGGGAAGTGTGAAAAGGGGAAAGGCAAATATTGGCCCCACTTAGCTCACATTCCTTGTGTCGACGTTGATGGTTGATGATTGATGATTCTAAGTTCTAAACCATGTGGAAATTCCCATCGCAATACAAGCAATCAAATTGCCAGGTATCAAAACATAAACTAATTTGATAAATATATACATTTAAAAATATTTTCAAATTTTAAAAACAAAATATTTTTTCAAAAATAGAAAATCATATGAAAAACCATAACTGTTTTTGCTTATCATTTTTAATTTTTTTTTTTTTGAATGAGGAATCCCTGAAGTATGCAATACATTATATTTTCAAGTTAATCGAATTTTTTTGGATGAGGAACTTATTTGCAAATTCATATAAAAATGTAAAACAAAATAAATTTGTATTTTGAATTAACAAAAAATATTTTTGAAAATAATGAAAAACATATGTTAAATTTAAATTCAGATGACTGTTATGGAATGAGTAAATAATTTTTAAAATTTTGTTTCGTTTTGCAGTTTTCAAAAATAGTTTTAAAATTTTTAATTCATATTTTTTTAATATATTGGCTAATTTTCTTTTTTTTTAGATGCATCTAATCTGCATATACTTAAAAAAAATTAAATTAAAAAATATTTAAAAATTTTAATAAATACAACATAAATACAAAAATGTATTAAATATTTAGTGATTTTTTAAACCATTTTTTTAATAAATTTAATATGTTTTAGGTGTATTTAGATTGAGTGGATCTAAAAATTTTAAAAAATATTGATTAAAATACTTAAAGAGTTCACTGAAAATTATAAAATATGGATTGAAACTTAAAAACTATTTTTGAAAACGCCAAAACTGAACAGAGTTTTAAAAATTATTTCAATTTCTAAAAACTAAATGAGTTTTGGATTTTCAAATTTCTAAAAAATATTTTTAGAATATACAACCAAACAAATTTTTAGAAAATTATCTTTCAAAATTGATTATGAAAACCAAACCTTAGTTTTTTGGGTTTTCTATATGCTAGTCATTAATAAATTATTTTTGTATTTGTTAAGTTGTTACCTGTCTAGTGACTAGGGAAAAGTCAAATTGAAAGTGATTAAGCTGGTGTAAATTCTTGTTGAAGCGGGAATTTTTTGGCCAGTCAAATGAGGGTAATGTTAAAAAAAAAAAAAAAAAAAAAAAGGAAAGAGAATGAAATGCTATGAAATTATCTAAGTAGTTTGCAAATGCTTAGAAAAATTAAATAATTTTTTTGTTGTTGGAAGAGCAAACTTAAAAGGTTACAAACAAATATACGCATATCTGGTGTTCAAATTTCTTTTTGGTGAGCTATTCTAATAAATATGGAAATTGAAAGCAATTTTAATTGTATACTTGGAGATGTTACATTTTCTGTATGAAAAGAATTCAGAGAAGTTTTATCAATCTATAAGGGATTATTTGATACGGATATGTGCTTTCAAGGATTTGAATACAAAGAGAGGCATATTCCGATAGATTTCCTTGCTTGCTTTTATTTCCCGAAGGAACCACAACAAATGGAAGAGTTCTCATTTCTTTCCAACTTGGTGCAATTGTCCCTGGATATCTTGTCCATCTAGTGATTGTTCGTTATCCCCATGTACACTTTGACCAATCCTGGTAAGAATTTTCTTTAGTTGAAACCGTTTTGTTGTTGTCTTTCATAATGTCTTTACCTAACTTGCATCATATGGCCTATCATTTTGTTTAGGGGAAATATAGCTTTGGGAAAGCTCATGTTTAGAATGTTCAAAGTTTCACAATTTCATAGAGCTATGTTGAGTGATTTTTTATACTAAAAATGTAGTGAGTTTGGCTTACCCCACTATTTTTGTTTGTAAAATTTTTGGGTAGTATGTTGTGTGAAGTGGCAATTCATATATATAGGTTGTTATAGTGATGCCCAAATTTGCTATTTTTCTTTTGATAACTAATTCACTATAGCGATCCCGGTATTCCCTGTCGTTGTTTAACTGTAATCTGGACTCAGTTCCGTAGATTCGTTGTTGTCTTATCCTCATTTCTATCCCTTACTCTTTGTTTTAGAGTTTTGGGTTGTGTTGGGCAAGTTGGGAATTAGTTGGTTGTGTTTTAAAGCTTTGAAATTTTGCCCAGGTTTTGGTCTCTCCGCTCGAGCGGCGGTTTTACGCTCGAGCGGGCTTTTGTTGCTGCCTTTCCGCTCGAGCGGCAGTTTGGACGCTCGAGCGTGATTTTCCATCCCCCAGTACTTTACTCTGCAGTTAGTCCGCTCGAGCGGTAGTTTTTACGCTCGAGCGTGATCCTTTGATTTTTGTCCATACGCTCGAGCGAGGAGTTTTACGCTCGAGCGGAGAGTAGACTGCAAAACTTCTGGAAGTGTGCAATCAGCGCTCGAGCGGCTCTTTTCACGCTCGAGCGTGAGTCTGTGTCTTACGCTCGAGCGGGGTTTTCTACGCTCGAGCGGAGAGTCGACTACATCAGTCCGTGATTTCACTTTTTGGATCACTTTTTGACCTACTTTTCCTCTCTTAACTTTTAAAAACCGCCCCTTGAGAGTTTCTCTCTCTACTCTTACCTTCTCTCTAAGTTTTGATCTATTTCCGGTGGTTTTCTACCCTAGTTCCTTTGGAAGAAAGGTAGAGCTTCGCGAGAGCTTTGTTTTAATCTGAGAAACTTGAGATTTGGAGCACGTGGGTCTTTGGTCTTCATCTCCGTCTTCTCCATTCGAGGTAGGGATTCTCCTTGATTCTTTTCAATACTTCGTCTATAGATAGACATGTGGTAGTTTTTGTATTGCATAAAAATTGTATCATGTTGGATTTGTGAAAATCATGGGACTGAACCTTGGGTTGGGTGTTGAATTTGGGTTTATTATCATTAGTTGTAGTTTGGGCAAATTGGAGTGTTAATTAGCAAGTGGTTGTTGAAAGGAGAGGAAACCCTAATTCTTTTTATTCGATTTAATAAATTAATTGAGGGGTTTTGATCTTTGGGCAAATACTTAGGTATTTTGAGTCTTAATTGTGGTTATTGTTGTTGTTGATGTTAATTAGGCCTTTTTGGTCAATATTGAGAAAGAGGAAGGAAAACCCTAATTTATTGTTTATGACTTAATTTGCATAATTAGTTCGAAATGGCTTTGAAAAGAATGTAGTGAATTTAAATGAGTTATGGCTTTTGTCCTTGGGCATGATTTTGTGAAAACAAAGGAAGTGGAATTCATTTTGTGAAATGGGAAGGGTATTTTGAAACAAGTATAAGAAAATTGGAATGTTGTATCTTGAGTGTTGAACACACATGTGTGGGGTATAGCTTTAACTACCATGATCATGTTGTTGCTGAGTTTTATAATCTCATGTTAGTTGGGTCTGTTAATAGATGTACAATATGCATGCATCTAGAGATTTGGTCTTAGTCATTGGTGGAGGATGATACGGTTGCGTTGAATTGTTGTGTATGTATTACACCATTGTTGATTGAACATTATATGTAATGAAATGCTGAATTACATTATATTTGTATACTGGTTTGGGAGAAGAGAGGGGTTGTACTCCAGTGTGTGTGAGAAGATAGGGGATGGACTCCACACACTTATGTG
This sequence comes from Camellia sinensis, assembly GCF_055761805.1. NCBI lineage: Eukaryota > Viridiplantae > Streptophyta > Magnoliopsida > Ericales > Theaceae > Camellia > Camellia sinensis. Next base: position 157,706,078 of record NC_138972.1, read on the forward strand.
TTCAGCGCTTATAATCAAAGGTATCATACCCTTCCAGCTAGCGCCTGGAGAACTGACGCGCTGATAATCTAAGGTACCATACCCTTCCAGCTAGCGCCTGGTAAACTGGTAGATTGTGGTGAGAAGTGTATCTTTGGCTTACTATGCATATAGCTAGTAGTGCAGTGTTGTTTTGTTATTGTTTCAGTGTATCTGGAAACGCTGTGGATTGTATTTGTTACAGTGTTAGAGGGTCGAGTTGACTCATTGATTGATTTTATGTATGTAGTTGAGTTGTTATCTTTTTATAGAGGTGTGCATGGATAATTATGATATAATTGGAATTGCATTGAAATGCCAAATATGTTTTGAAAAGGCACATCTGTTGTATGTGTGGCAAATGGAAGAGTAATGGGCTTAGTGAATCTATGTTTCTAAGTAGTTGTTAATGTTATAAAAGATTGGGAACGGGGGTTAATGAAAGGAAAAAGGGAGGATAAATCACTTATAGCGGTGAATTAAATGATTGTTTTCAAGAAAAGTTCATATATATATTTATATATATATTTTGTATAAACTGTCACATTATTATTCTAGTATGAGAATGGGTGTTCATGATCATAGCTATCTGTAATGTTGTTATTGTTAAGGAGCATGTTGAGTTCCCTACTGGACTATATGTTCATCCCACGTTGTTGAATTTTTTTTTCAGGTATTTAGCAGGGTGTGCTACAAGATTTGGATCTTCTTATTTGTTGGCCACGGGGCCTTAGTTATGTTGGCGGAATGCCATTGTTGTAAAGGGTTACACCCTTCTTCTTGTACTTTTAATGATGTAAGCCCAAGGGCAATTTATTAAGTTAATTCATGTAATATTCACTTTGCATACGAATGAGAGTATTGTTAATCACTTCTACGGATTGAATGTATGAGTTTATTTCCGCGTTATCTCTGAAACTGAATTAAGTTAATGAATTTGGTAATGACTCCGAGTAATAAAAAGTGGGGCGTGACATTCACTCTCGCAGATCATCAATGCTGATTATTCATCAACTTAAATGTATATGCATTTATATGATGTGTCCTTGACTATATTATAATTTGAATTTTGGTTACAAAATAACTTGTATGTTGTAAAAAGTTGAAGCCATTTATTAAATTGTACAGGTAGAGTATCATCCTGTTATCTTACCCCTTGAAAATCAGTAGGAAAATGCTGCCCATTTTTCTTAAAGGGTGAGTCAACATTATTTGATTAATCTTTGTTTCCTTGTTGGCTTTACTTAATATTTTAATGCTAATTATATTCTTATACATCAAAGTTTTTAATGGGCACATTACATACAATTTCTTAATTATTTTTTATAATGTCAACATGTTCTGTATTTCATATGCTTAATCTCCTAAGCAATTCAGAGCCAGTGGATCTTCAACACACCATAAATATTGTAATTGAATTTGTGTGATGTTATGTCTACTGCATTTGTGTGTGGAAGCCTGCCCTTTTTTTTCGCATCTGTGCACAAAGAATTAGCCAATTGATGATTCCTGGTCCTTGGATTTCAAGTAATATTATATATATACAAGGATCAAAATTTTCGGTGTGTTGTTTCAAATAGTACAAAAACAAAAACATCTCGGAAATATTTTATGAAATAAAAATTAAATAGAAATGTTTGAAAATATAAATTGAAATATATCTAAATGTATAAAAGCTAATAATTGATTATAGCCATTCAAGTAAAAGAATTAAAAAACTAATGTCACCATGAACTAAAAATTATTAAGCATTGTCAAATAACTCAATTTTATTAAACAAAAATTTCCAATGAGGTCTAAAAACTTACTTAAACAGTAGCAATAAATGAAAATTTCTAAATTTGTATAGATACAATTTACTCTTTCAGTATATCGCACTATGTTTTGGTGTGTTTCACTATGTTTTGATGTGTTTCAATGAAAACACTAGAATTTTATTATTCCACTAGTGTTTCGTTTCGACCTCTTGGGAATTGGAAACACTTTGACCATTTCAACGGAAACAAACGAAAATTTTGTTCCTCATATAGATTAAAGATAAATCCATTTCAAAAAGTTTTCATTCATGTATTGTCCACGTTTTCATGTTATTTGGTTCTAAACAAATGGCATATGGTACCTATTAAAATTGGGTGTAACTGCACATGCAACAGCCCTCGTGTCTTCTACATGCACTATGTTAACTTATTACAATTGGAGGAATAGTTTCCTATTGTCCGTCTTTAGTTTGGGAAATTTTTCCCTTTTGTATTCTTTTAGTAGCTGTTGGTGTATTGCCATGATTCCTAGGGCAGAGCCATGTATAACAAAATTTCCACTGGAAATTTGAAGATCTGAAATTATATACACTCCACAGGTTTACAAAATATCTACCTAACTAACTCTGTTACAACAAGTTGAACTAACACTTGACTTGTTTGGTTTGCAGAACAACATATCTCTAGTCTAGTCTTAGATTGAATCCTGGATTGCTGAGTCTTGCTTGGTTACACTAACTGTACAAACATTTCATTCCTATGGGGACATCATGTTGCTTGCAAAAGCTTCCGAGTCCAAACAGGTCACTTTTCGTGCTCCATGTGTTTTGGCTTTTATAGTTAATCTTGCTTTTAGCTCGGCAAAAATGATCTTGTACTTCATTCAAACATTCTATGAAGTGCTAGATTTCAGCTCTTAAACTTAATTTGAAGGCCTTTTTTGCGATGGACCAAGAATATTTGATGCAGCTGCAATGATGGAATTTACATTGTCTCCTTGGGATCTCATAATATGTTAGGTGTAGGCCTTGAAGCACACCATTTAACGCTTGTAATTCTTGTTTTCCAAAATAAATAACTTCAACTCTCTTTCACATGCATTACTAAAAATATTTTAGTGTACTCTGGTTTGCCAAGTTTGATTTCTTTCAAATTGGGTATTTCAGTATTCATTTCTCCGTTGTATGTTTCCACTTTGATGGAAGAGTATTTTTTTTTTTTGGCCAAATTCTAGGGAGTATATATGTTGTTTGGAAACATTGTGTTTGTTCATAGTGTTTATTGCCTAGCCTTAGAAAACTGTCCAGGAACTTTCCCGGATGCAACTTTAGCTTCATTGGTTTCTTTAATATTTTTTCATATTTACTTGGAAAACTTTTTGTAAATTTCTCATCTTGTCTACTAACTTCTATACAAGCCTTTTTCTAATAAATAATAATGCTAAATTATTTAAAGAGTCATGCTAATGACAGCCCAATGGGCTGCCAATAAGGGGAAGAAAACGCCAAAAAACTCTCAATGTATTTTTTACACATCCCAAAGCATTTTCACAAATTTGGACACACTTTTTACACGTCCCCTGGTACTGTTGACAGCCCAAAGGCTGTCTTTAGCATTTTTCCTTATTTAAATTATGCAAATGTATTCCATGTCCAAGAGATATGCTGGAAGACTCGTAGGAATGATGGAAACAACCATAGAATACCACATGTTTTATAAAATTAAGTTGCATCTCTCTCTCTCTCTCTCTCTCTCTCTCTCTCTCTGGGGGAGTTTGAAGTCCTCTATGGAGTCCACCCTAATTTTTTTGTCATTTGTATGCTTTGCAGGAAAATCCCTCACTACATACTGTTGAAATGGCAAATGTGGAATCAGTGAGTTTTTAATTGAATGATTTATATATGAATACTTTAGTTGTGTTATAATATGGTGAAAATACAAATAGATTCATATCATATCTTCAGGGGTTGTTTGGTAATTGTGTTGGGCTAAATAATCACAAAAGGACAAAAAAAAGTCAAAAATCACAAAAACACAAAAAAAATCCACCATTCCAAAGCTAAAAAGCCAAAAAGCCAATCAAGAATACCAAACGAACAAAAAAATCCCAGGCTAAAAAAGTCAAAAAAAACCAAAAAGTCAACTAAAAAAGTTATTGTCAAACGAAGGCTCGGTATCTTTTGGTTTTGTTTTTTTTGGTGTGTGTGTATATTTAATATAAATGTGTAACACATTTTAGAAGAAAAGAACGAAGCATGCTTTTGTATCTATTGGTTAAAATGATGAAAAATTGAAAATGAGCTTTATAGACTTGTAATTTACATATGGCTCTAGAGAATTATTTTTGGGTGCTTCGAATGCATGTTGTTGTGTGTTCCTATAGTCAAGAGCACTCTATCGAGCTTGCCCATTTATTTTTTGTCCATGACCCATTTTTGGTGTTTTATCCTTTCAAAACGTTACTCACCTAAGGTTTTAGTTCAATTGTGAATTTTATTTTCCTCCCAAGGAAACCTTCGAGGAAATATATTTGAAAACCTTTTGAGATCATTAAATTTACGATTTTGGAACAAAAATTTACCATGTTTTGGAACGTGCTTTCCAAAATCTAATTCGTTTGGGTGTTAATGTTTTGTGGTAACACTTTGGTTTTATGGATTTTGTAGAGAGCTTATTTCCATTGGTTTTTTAATTGGGGTGCATTCTGCACATAGCGCATGCCTATTGTCTCTGTTGGTTTGCAATAAATTATCCTTGTTTTTTTTAAATGCAGAGGAAGATTCAAGTAATTTGATTACCATCAATTATTCTAAATACATTGATCCCTCTCTAGACCAAATTTCTCTCTTCTTATTCAGTATTCTAGTTCATCATTAATGGATTACTGTCAATTTTATATTAATTGGTCAATTGGAAAGAAGATGAAATGGATTATATCTCTTCTTTGCCAGACATTCGATTTAAGCAGTTCAAAAGCTATGGACTTTCTGGATACATTTCTATCCATGAATCCAAATTCCAGGTATGACGACAAGAAATTTTAATTTTAGCGATATTTCTATAATACAATAATTATCATGTATGGCTTCATTTTCCTGTAAGGAGCTATTTATAATATACTTTTGATCAAAACTACTTGAGTTGTTCATCTAGAACTTCATGCCACCTTACCTACATGCAAGTCCCTAAATGTGATCACTTTTCCTTCATTCTGTCGCACAAGATTATTGAACAGGGTATTTGAATCATGGATGAGTGATCTACTTGTTTTTTTATTTTTTATTTTATCCTTCATTTCATGTGCTCTTTCTGTCCTGTTTCTTTTTCCTTTCTTTCACTTGTAGATGTGATTTTTATTTGAGTTTATTAAAAAATATATTTTCATTGAACTAAAGCTGCATCCATGCCAATGATGCAAATGAAGGATTTTTTGGTGGCTAAATGAAATTATTCTTGATATTTCATTATTTGATTTAAAAACATATTTAAATTGCTTCTTCCCATTTTTCTCTGATATATCAAATCCTTGGTAGGGTTATAATTAACGTTGATCATGAGTATTTCTGTGAAAATATCAGTATGCTGTGTCTTAGTTGTGCACTGGATAACCCTACTGTTGCACTGAAATTCATTAATCATTATCATATCAGGCTTTTCTTTTCTCTTTATTTTTTCTTTTATGCATGATTTTAAAACATGTGAGCTCAATTTTCTTCCAATAACTGGGTTTCGAAATTGACACTTTTTTTTTTATATTGTGATTTGTGACTATTATAACATACTGTAGTGCTTTACTGAACTGAAGATGTAGACCATATGTATCTAAATATGCTTAACTCTGTCCTAGTTGCAACATCCAGCACTAAAATGCTTTCTTTTCTCTCTTGAGTTTGTCTAATTGCATTTAAGTTTATGTTAATAACAATAGCCCTTAAGTTGACGGTGATGCAAGAATTGTTTATCTCACTATTTGCATCCTGCTCATAGCAGACAGGTTAGAATCCACGATTTCTTCAGGGTCCTGAGATTGAAGGCTTGTAATCTTTCTGAAAAGGTTAGTTACCAAGTATTTTTCACTTTTTATGTAACCTGCTGATCTTTAATATGAATATCTTGTTTGTGTCTCTATGCTTGAAAGGCCTCTTTTAAGTATGCTATCTCTGTCTAGTTCTTTTTCAATTTTTGACATTTGAACTGCAAACTCATTTGTTACATATATATATTTTAAAAATTAATTTGCCATAGAGTGAAGGTTGATATACATTTGAACAATAAAATTGTCACAAGACAGGCATGACAATTTTTAACAAGGATTTGTGTTTGTGTCAAATGCCAATACTTTTCACACTTCCGGAGTTATGTAGAACACATTTTAAAGCTGTTCTTTATTCAAAAATTAAACTTCATGATTTATGACACTTGGGCAACATGTCCTCACACTGGACAATATGTAACCCGCAGAACTCATTTGTTGTTTTACTAATTTCATCTAGTTTAGAGAAAAATTTTAATCATGAAGAAATATCAAGTCAAAGGCTCATACAAAAATTTTCAATTTGACCATATTTTAAAAGAGGATAAATTACCTGTAAGGAGTGGGGTGTGGAAGGAGAGAGGGTGTGGGAGGAGAGAGAAGTCATTATAGTAATCTGCACTTCTGTGTTTGACACAAATTCTGCTCTATCTGTCTCTGTCATCATCAATGATTATATCAATATAATTCACTACTAGAAAGTTTAATTAAAAACTTAAACGATCCCATTACAAGGGTGAGGACACTCTAAATACACATATTGCCCAATTAGAAGCAAATCAATTAGGAAATTGAAAAATGATTGATTATTATCCGTGGATTGATATGACTACTTTCAGTATGTATACATAACCAAGTAGGACTAGTTTAGTTGACCAGAATTCTTGCATCGCTCATGTAGGTCAAGGGTTCTTGTCTTGCCATGGACAAGGTTCCCCTCCTCGCAAGGCTATGATTGCAAATGTCCAAAAATAAAAAATAAAATAAAGAAAGATATTACCACTTGGAACTTGCAGACTGGGGACCCTGACATTCCAAAGTTGTATAACAGAATGCTCAGCTCCTGATTGGATTCCAAAGCTGCAATGGCTTGTCACACTTGATTAAAACTTGTGTTAAGTATCAAATGAAAAAAATACTAGAAGCATGTTTTTCCTTTATTTTTCTTATCAACCTGTACAGAATTGAGTGCAGCAAGTATTGAACGATGTTCTCCAGGAACTTCGCACCAGTGACTGCAAGGCTATGACAATTATCATGGTCATTAATTCCTCTGATTTACTTGAACAAAAATACTTAAGCATTAAGTTGCACAGATGATAGTTAATTAAAGGAGAAGACAATATACGTTAAGACGACAATATATTAGATTTGTGAATCGTATACTATGCGATTTGCTATGTAATAGTACTCTTATTTGCTGTTGTGTATCTATTTTCTTATGATTTGATGAGTCACTATCTAACTTTCAATGTTGGACTGTGGTGATGTCCCATGTCTGTTCGTACTTCTTAGATGTTGAGCCATGTTATGTCTTTGTGATGACTTGAACATAGTTGCTGGTGACACAAAATGGATGTGAAATTATGGTTACTACTAGGAAAATGCAATATTGTATAATTATGAAGCACGGGTACAGATACTAATACGATACGAGTATGTCGATATGGCAAAATCTAAAAAAATTAGAGTACGGATAACGCTTGGTTTGTTTGTAAAAAAAATATTTATTTTTAATTTGGAATAATACAAAAATTGATTAAATGATTTAATTTGTTAAGATTCAATCCACAATTAACATTGAATGCCAAAAGTAAATGTATAAACCAAAATTAAATGTCATTATATTAAATAATTTACAAATCATAGCTTAATTTTATTTATAAGGGTAAACTATCAATAGGTCCTAATAATTAGATTTAATTCTCATCAAATCATATTGAAAATAAGACCTAGTACAATGTGACAATTTTTTGCATATGTCGCTAAAAATTGACAATTAGTGACCTTTTTTTGTCATGGTTTTTTATAAATTGTTACTAAAACTTACAATTAGTGACTTTTTTGTGATAAATTTTTCAAACTGTCATTAAAAGTTAAAAATTAATAACATTTTTTTAAACTGTTGCTAAAACTTATAATTAGTAACATTTTTTGTGACAATTTTTAATCTATCACTAAAAATTAACAATTAATAGCATTTTTTAATAGTGTATGATAAAAAATGTCATAAATTATCATATAACCTATTGGACAATAAGTCCATTTAGTAGGACCTACACGTAAGTCTCCCATTTTATAATCATGCTAAGCATAAAATTAAAAATAAAAATAGAAAGTCTAGAGAAAGAAATTTTATCTTTGTAGTAAAGAAAATAGTGTTTCGACTAAGGTACGGTATAACTTAGGTATATATTAGGTACGTTTGAATATTCTAAAAATTTGAATACGTGTTTCGTGTATCCAGTAGGTGTGCAGAAGTACACCATACGAAGTACCATTCGCCAGTGAGTACCCGGTACTGGTATGGCTTGTTTGCCAAAATACCCATGCTTCATAGTTGTATAACTATGTAGACAATACTAGGCCTTAGTCTTGAATGGATGGATATGAGGCCTTTGCTGGGGAAATAAATTAGATGCGTGACTAAATTTTGTTGTCCATGAAATGTGAAACAACATTACAATTTACAGCTACTTGATTTGAGAAAGTTTTCATATTTAAGAAGTTATTTTTTCTTGATTTCATCACCTATCTCATGGAAATTATTCTATGTTGTAGATATTTGGAGTCCTTGATGTGGAGAAAAAAAGGGTAAAATAGCATTCAAGCAAGGGATAATCTCTCTCTTAGTTATACATGCGATCCCCAATTGCTCCCAACTGTGTCTGCACAAAGCCAATACAGAGCCTCTCATAGATGGAAAATCTATTGTTTGCAGTTCCTATATGGGTCAGCTCATGTCCTACAGCAACCATTTTCAGACGAGCCGTGAATTGGCCTTCCCTGAGTGTCACACTGGTGGAAACCATTACATTTCCGAGCAAGAAGTATGTCTCATACTCTTTTCCTTGGTATTCCCTTTTATTTATTATACTTTTGGATAAGGTTTAAGTTATGTACTCTTCGTTGGTAAATGGATGGCTCAGTTGGGAGATTCCATTAAGCTGGCTATTCCAAACATGGACGAGTTTGAGGTGAGTAATTAACATCCTCATGGGTTCAATGGACATGTCAATCTAATCCATACAATAACCTTAGAAAAGTAACCACAACGATATATTTTTCTTGAAATTCTTTCGAACTGAAGCTTTGTTTTACTTTACATTTGTAGATCCATGAACTATTCAAATCATTTGATACCGATAGCGATGGGAGGATCAACAAGGATGATTTTATCGCCTGTTTAAGAAGAAATCCGTTGCTTGTTGCACTTTTCTCTCCCCAGTTAATGCACAAGAACTTGTCTAGAGTCGATACATAGGAGGTTAAAGGAGATGGTGTGATGGATGATGGGTTGATGAGTCTTCTTGTAGATTTGGCTCTATGAAACATTTTAGCTCTTTCACAAAGGGCTTAAGTGAGGGATAGGTCATTTGCATATAATTCTTTTTCTTTTGAAAATAGTCACTTAACTTCTTGTGGTTTGTTGAATAAAATATACCATCTTCATCAAAATTAACAATGTATTACACATGCCCACGTTTTCAAATAGTAGGGGATTATGTGTATATATAGGGGTACAGTGAAGTGTTTAGTTTAGGGGATTATGTGTTTATTTCAAATGACATGGGTATTATGTGCACATAACTTGTACTATAAAGGGATAAAGTGAAATATTGGTTTTTTTTCTTCTTTTTTTTGGAGGGGAGAGGGGATAAATTATAGATATGTTACTTGAAATTTGTCTAGAAATATAGTTTACTTCTTGTGATTTTAGAAATTACAATTTTTCCCTCGTCAAAATTAGTTTATTAACAAAGTTGACAAAAAAAATAAAATTAACCCTTTTTTTTCCCCATAATTAACATTACCGTATTACCTATCTCCCTTTCCTTTGTTGTTAAACTTGTTCTTATTTTTCTTTCATTTCAACCACTTTCTATCCTTGTCCCCCACTCTAGCACCCGACCCTCTCTCTTTCTGCTTCACAGCTACCATTGTAATTTCTTTAAATGGTTGGTGTACACTTTCTTTCCTAGTCACCTCCACTCCCTTCCCTACTTTCGCTGCTTACTCTCACTCCCACTTGTACAATCCTTTCTTGAAACACTTTATTAGTGCTCTTGTATTAAAATCTAATCAGAATATACCTGGAGCCATCTCCTTATTAATATAACCTTACCCACCACTCCTACTCCCAGTTGTACTTGAAAGAGAAAATAATAATAAACAAATAATTATCAATCCCTCAGCCAAATAAATATTGGTTTAACATTCAGAATTGACACCATTGTTGTGTGATTTCAAAGAAAGAGACTTGCATATTTTTTTCTTTATTTTTTTGTATTTTAGTAAATGCTTTTGTGACTACTTTCTTCTTTCTTTGTGGGACCTACCATTATTGGGTTCACACTCTCTTCTTTTCTGTTTGTCATTTTTTTTTTTTTGGGTTAATTAAAAAAAAAATCTAAGGTTTCACACCATTTTCATTTTAAATCTTAGTATTTCAATTTTAACAAATTAAACTTTGGAGTTCCATCTGTATTTTAATGCGTCCTCTTCTCCGTTCATTTTCGTCTCTATAAGATAATGGAGAATCGTTTTGAGGTTTAAAGTAAAAAGCACTAGAGTTTAAAGTGAAAAATGCATGAAACTTTAAAAAAAATTGTAATTAACCCTTATATTTAGGGGTTGTTTGGCGTGTTCTAAATAAGTGCAATTTTTATCTTTTTGGACTAAAAAGTTGAGGAAAAAAATATGGATGTTCGAGTTAACTTTTTGTCTTTTTACGAAAAAATGTGTAATAAAAAATTGTATAAATAAAATGAATAGGGGAAGAAAGTTGAGTAGGTAGTATGGCTGCCTTGCTGGGGGCAATGTGTCTTACACAGTAAATTATTACCTCCTTCGGGGCAAAGCGTTTGGACAATGATGGTCGATCCATGGGGGCCACCACAAGTCCCATTTTAATAATCTGAACCGTTCAATATGTACAACTCGTCGAGTATTATATTCCTGTAAAAAATCACGTTGATCGGATATCGATAGCTATATGACCGGATTAGTTTTTTTTTCAACAGTTAACTATCACACCATCCGTTTTGTTTATACAAAACTAATTTGATCATATCGTTAACGATATTCGATTAACGTGATTTTTTACAGGCATATAGTCTCGACGAGTTCTACATATTGCACGGTTCAGATTATCAAAACGGAACCCTTAGTGGGCCCGTAAGGGCCTAATGTTACCATCAAACTTTGTGGCTTTACATATGTAATTTTTTTTTTGCCCAAAAAGTGTATGACTTACCTTCTTGCTAGGACAGTACGGCTGACAGTGTAATGAAACTTTTGTATTACAAAAATGTATAAAAATATTTTTTATTTATAAATAATAATGACTTTTTTTCTTTTTGTATAACTTTTTAACTTTTTAAATTTTTTAGGACTTGCCAAATCTAGTCTTAATATTCTCACCTAATATTTACATAATTTTTTAAAACTAATAAATTTGGTTGCTAATATATTATTATCTTTAGGACCAAATATTTTCATCATTATCCATCAAAAATATTTTGAGACCAAATATTTTTATTATTTTAACAATTAAAAAGTCGGGCCCTAACTTGCTCATTCTCACTTCAACGGTTTGCTCAATCTTCAGCCCTAAAGTTGGGAGCTCCAAGGCAGATTGGGAGCTCAATCTTCTTCAAATGTTGGCGCTTCTCTCTCTCTCTAATCGATCTCCGTAATCGACCTGTAAGAGCTCCAATTCGAACTTTCAATTTCTTATTATTTCATAGATTGAACTTTTTGTGTGTGTATATATGTATATATCTTAATGCGTGTTGGAATTGAAGAATTCTTTACATAGATTGAACTTGTGTGTGTATATATGTATTGTATATCCAATCTAATGCGTGCTGGAGATGAAGAATTGTTTTCTCGCATAGTTCGATCAATACTGTATTTCGTATGCTGTTAATTTGTTGTTTCAGTGAGTTTTCAGGTGTTACACTATCATTTTTCTTTTTTTGATTTCCAATTTCTGATTATTACATGGATTGAACTTGTGTGTGTGTGTGTGTGTGTATATATATATACGGCCTTCTTCTCTATTTTCTCTCACTAAGAATAAGAATGATGAATGAATCGTCTCTCAGTTGGCCTTATGTATCAAACTCTCCATATGTCGTCAGATTGGGTTTATCTCTGTTTTCTCTCATTAAATCATCCTCTTCTTCGTCGATGGATTGAACTTGTGTGTGTATATTATCAAACTCCTGAGATCTTAATGACAGTAAATTGCCTACTACTCAACTAATGACAGTAAATTGCCTACTACAAGAAATATTTAGGGACTAGTTAGATTTGGTCCCTAAAAATAATCTTTTAGAGACAAATCTAAACTTATGATAATTTACTTATAAAAATCTTCATAACTTTTGGGAATTCTTATGAGTTTACTCGTAAATTTAATTACCTAAGTATATGTTTTTTTTTGGGTCCCTCACCTCCTGCACGTGTACGCCTCTTCTTCATTTTTCAAAATAAAAATAAAATTACCTAAGTACATTTTTTTTTTGGGGGGGGGGGTCCTGACTCAGTCTTCTGAGTCGGTACCGAGTAGTAGTTCCCAGGTGATATGATTTCGGGAAGCTGTGCTGTGTGTGGAGATTGTTTAGCGGATTTAATATTATTACTATGTTTATAAATAAAATTACCTAGAGATTTTGGGTTGTTGATATTATTAGACTTGACTGTTCCCCAATATCTAAAGTAGTAGTTGACAACTTGACACAACACAAGTATATGTTTGTAAACATTTAGTCTACAACAATTCTAGAAATTAAACGTCCAAATATGGAATAGAGACTACTATGGCAAATAAAATTTTTGGATGAATGTAATTTGAAAATGTATCGGTGAATGATTACTCATGAGTAATAATGGTGAATCATTAGGATATGCTTGTTTTGAATTACCAGTGAAGGAAAGTAACAAATTTTTATTTTGTTTTTAATGACATTAACTAAAGTAGCAACTTAACCATGTCCCTTGTGTATGAGTTGCAGTTTTTTTGGTGATGCAAAGAGTTGAAGGATTCTTTTTCTATACTTCTTCCACAAATTGTTTCCTATAAGACTTTTGAGAAAGTCAAGAATATCATTTTACCTGACTATTTGCATCAAGGTAGCATTAGCTAAAAAGCTTTTAATCATTCTAAGGAATTTTGTTTCTTATACATGATAATGCCTGATTTTGTAGCAATTAATCAGTATACTTTCAATGTTAGGATGGATTTCTTGATTTTCATGACCAAAAAATTAAAAATAGGCATAATTAAAGTTGAAAGATATATTTAGACATATCTACATGAATTCAGGGACTTGGTGTTTTACGTAATGGAAGGTAAAGTAGATCTCCAACTTTACAAACTCCACAATAAGTGAAATCTGACAGAGTTTGCAATTTTTATTTATTAGTTGTAAATGCTTACTGCTTTTTAATCTGGGTTAGACATTAATTCAATTTTTTCTATAGGATGAAAAGGTTCTAGATGAGGTGTATGCTTCTAATGGAAGCAAACCGGCTCCAGATTATTCTAGGCCAAAGAGGAGTAAGCGATCAAAGCGGAAGCGTGCGGTATGAAAATGTATACTTAATTGAGTGTAGTTTAAGTGAGTTCTGTATATGTAAACAAATTGTATCTTAGTCAATATATAGTGGGCATTTTTTTTCTTTACAGCTTATTCATTTAAGGTTTACTTACAAATGATGAAAATCATTCTTTTTTGTCTGATTGAAAAGACTTGCACATCCATCATGATGTTTGAAACTAATATTTATGTCAAAAGTTTTTGAGTGCTCTTTAGGGAACCTTCTACACCATATTCTTTCAAAAATTAGAAATTGTTGAACCATAAATCCCATCAATGGATCAAAGCAGCAAAGCAGGCTGTTTTACAGATGTAGAATGCTAGCTTTTGAATATTTTGATAATTTTATGCCCACCAATCCCAATATTTGAGGGCTGTGTTACATGGACTTGGCACTTTGGAGTGAAGTACCCGTGTTGACACGACACGACACGGGTGCGGGTGTGGGATCTGTGTTGGATTCATCTATTCTCTCTCGGACACGGCTTTTTACAGACAATAAAAGAAATGAAAAAAGAAAGAGCAAGAGAGAACTTGGTCGAAGCTCCATCCAGTCGAAGATCGAAGACCTCCAGTCGAACACCCAGACGACTTCGAAAAGCCTCTCTTTCGCCTTCTCTCTCTCCCTTGCGATCGTGATCCATCGATCGCTTTGCTTTTCTCTCCCTCTTTCTGTTGTTTTATCTTCTTGACTTTTCATATCTCTGTTGATTCATATCTATTTGTATCTATCTACACATAATAATAATAATAGTTAATAACTATTATTATTATATATTATATAATAATTATTATATAACATATAATATATTTATAAGATAATATATATTTATATATATTAATAAAAAAATAAATACATGTATGTAAAATCTTAGTAGCAGGAATCGTTCATGCTGCTTACGATTCTTCCTCAGAAGCGCGATTATGCGCTTCTGACTCAAATTCGTTGAAGAATCGCGATTTTGATGCAAAAGAAGCATGAATTTGATCACAAATCTGTCTTCTTCTCAATCGGAGCTCCATCGCTGGCCATCGCAAGACCTACACAGGCCATCGCAGACTTCTCCCTTTCTCCTTGCTGGTCTTCGCGAGTCGCACACAAGCCATCGCGACTTCTCTCTCCTCTTCGCTGGTCTTCACGTGACGCCTCTCTCTGTGATCTTCTCTGCTCAGATTAAAGATATATATATATATATAATACGTATTATGTATATATATTTGTTTTTATAAATATATGTTTTTATTTATATATTATATATAACTTTTATAAATTATATATATATCTGTTTTAATTTATATATTATATATTATCTTTATAAATTTATGTGTATTTATTTATATATTATATTTATTGAATTAATGTTATTATGCTATTTTTTTAAGAAAATAATATAAAACAAAAAAATTTTAACAAAAAAATTTTAGAATAAATAGATAAAATTAACAAAAAAAATTTAGAATAAATAGATAAAAAAGTAATAAAAATATTTTAGAATAAATTAAAAAAATTCTAATAAAAGCATGTAATTAGAATATTTTAACATATAATTTTTATACTAATTCTTATTTATTTATAACATATATAGTCCCATAAAAAATATAATCTTACAATATATTTTTATATATTATTTGAAATATATACAAACGCTCCCAACTAACGATTCTTGAAATGTCTACAATTCCACGCTCCCGCTCCCGCTCCCACTTCGTGCAACTGTGTAAGATAAAATAAAAAAATTAATTGGAGCACATTATTTAAAAAATATAATAAATAAATAAAATAATTAATGTATATTAAAATTAAAAAATTTATAAAAAAATTAAAAAATTTGCTGTGTCCCCTGCCATGTCATTGTTCCCATTTTTTGGAAATTGTCATGTCCCGTACTTAGTTGCAGGAATCATGCAACCAGGTGACGAATCTTCGTAAGAAATGCGATTCCGCGTTTCTTAGAAAGAAACGTGTAAGAATCGCGTTTCCATAGAGAGAGAAACGCGATCCTGTCCCAGATGGAATCGTTGGTGGCTATGAACAAAAACCCTAGCTTGTTGGTCAACAAAGAGACAGAGGAGAAAGAAGGTGAAGAAGAACTTGAACGTCGTCTCTGGGTATGTCCTCCTTTGCTTCATTTTTCTTCTTCTTTCATCAGTTCGAAGGTCGTCTCTCTCTGTGTGTTTTTGGTCTGTGTCGCAGTTCGTCTCTCTCTGGCAGATCATCTTTCTCTCTCTCTCTCTCTCTCGCGCGCACGCGCGCAAATTGTCTCCTTGCTGATCGTCGTCTCCTCTGCCTTCGTCTTTGCCTCCTGTCTTTGTCTCACTCACGCTCTCTCTCTTTCTGGCCTTCTGTCACGATATATATCTAATATAAGTAATATATATATATATATATATATATAAAAGATGAAACATATATAATCTTTATATAAATACATATATATTTAAAAAATAAAAAAAAAATCAACACATTATTATTTAATATATATCATATATATACATATAAATATATAATAACATATAAATATATAATAAAAAAACATTAATAAAAAAAATAAAAATATTAATATATATAATCTTTATAATATATATGCATAAAAAAAACATTAACATATATAAATATAATATATATATATGAGTATATATTATACATATTAATAAAAAAGCACAAACACATATATGTAAAATAAAATTAAAAAAAATTAACAATAACACATTATTTAAAAAATATAATAAATAAATAAAATAATTAATGTATATTAAAATAAAAATATTTATAAAAAAACTTCTAATGTGTATTAAATATATATATATATATATATATATATTGTCACTCCCCGAGACGCTCCCAACCTAAGAAACTTCTATCAGCTCACACTTCTCCGCTCCTGCTCCCGCTTCGTGCAACTAAGGTCCTGTATCTGTGTCCATGTTCGTATGTGTGTCCGTGCTTTATAGATTTTTGTTTGTTATTTATATAATATAACTTATCTTCATATAATAAATATATTTTTTAAAAAAACTATTTAACGTATTCTCGTACCCGTATCCAAATTTGGATACATATCCACGTATTCTTAATTTTTAATTTTGAAATGTCCGACCCCTAGATACACACCCGCACCCGATATCCGTACCCGAGTCCGTATAACTTAGTTTGAGGGTGTTGGCAGGGGTGTAGATTTGATACAGACCTAGCATTTGGCATCCTTGAGCTATGACAAAGGACAATTAAATAAAAGGAAGAAATAGATTATATTAAAGGACATTGCAGCTAAGTCTGCACGATGAACTTTCCCATGCCTTCCAAATCAGCTGCAACATATAAGTCTAGCTTATGCAAAACCGTTATACATGTTGACAAATCACCCCGAATAATATTTGCTTTTCTAATGAATTTATTGTTTGAATATAGTTTCAGAAGCTAGGTACTGAATTTTTCTTGGCTGCATTGAAAAAAATATTAGGACCCAATATATGTTTTGTTTTAAATCATGTCACGAGCCATTTAAAAATGATGTAGGGGTTTTCACCAACAAATGTGCTAATTTACTATTTTAAAAAGGTCATAGAATTCAGAACGTCAAATATATTGCATCTTTATACAAACATAACACCCTAGACACAAGATCTTTCTAACTTAACGCAAATATGTCTAACCTCCATAAACTCCAAAGAAATATTCTAATAATATGTTCCACTCATTACATGACACAATTGCATTCATTGATTCATGGCCTTGATGGGGGACGATCATTTCCGACAGGGTTAGGTCCAGATGGTCTTTTATGATTCTTCTTCCCTTCAACCTGCTTGACATTATTCGTCTGTTCAATTACATATTTATTCATGTAGAATATATTTTGCACTACATGAAACAGAAAGGGAGAGAATACTCTTTATACTTACCCAAGCGGTGAAAATTTGTCCATTGGTATGCCTTGATCCGAGTTTGCAAGTCTGAGCTTGAAATCAACTATACATGGATCGCAATTGCAAAGGTAAGCTTCATTAGCATTTTTACTTCTTTAAAGCAATTCATGTATTATGTTTATATTTGTTTTCTTCCCTCTTATTTTGGTTTAAACTAAAAAGACGTTATAATGTACTTTGCAAATGAAAAGCATTACATTCGATAATGAGTAGGAAGAGAAGACAAGGGTGTCTTGTCTGATCGTGTAGCTTGAACCTTGGTATGGCATTGATATGCTGTAAGTAGAAGCCATAGTAAGAGAAGATGGATTAGGGTTTGTGCTCTCCTCATCTGGGGCTTGAGCTTGAGCTTTGGTTTCAATGTCAAAATGGGATATAGATATTGAGAGTCTTTGGTCATAGTGGCTCAAAAAAGAGAAGTTGGAACATGTATATGTTAGGTAATGATGACTAAACTTGAAAAAGCATGGAATGTTTGTTAATGGTGCTTGGGATACTACTTCAATGAAAATTTTGAAAGTTAGTTGAGTTTGGAACTTGGTTGTGCCAAAATAGAATGTCACCATTGGCGTGGTATAGCAAAAAAATGTCTTATTTTATTATTTATTTATTTTTGCACTATAGCAAGCCAAAAAATGGTTTTTGCCTTGCGCCATTGAAGATGCTCTAATGGCAAAGTGATAAATTTGAGATGCCATGGATGCTCTGCTTTTCTATTAAAACTAACTATTGTTTTATTTTTATTTATTTGTTCTATTCTTTTTCTCGCAATTTTAGCAATCTGATTCATAAAATTGAATTCCCAATCCAAGTAAAAGAAATCTGATTATTATTTTTAGATAACTATGAATGGCAATATATTAGATATAACAACCACAACTAGCTGAGTCCTATTTAATGAATTAGGAATCATTTAGAAACACAAATATCATGAATACATATATAAGTAATCATGAATGCAAGGGCGCCATCTATGGTTTACTTTTCATTTGGATTGTATTTCTAAATATGATCTTACAATATAACTTGATTTTGATGTATTGCTTACCTCCAGCTATTATGCTCCCAAAAAGACAGATTTGGGAATTGGGGACCATCTTTTGGTTTGTATTCTTTTTGCTCCAGATAAGTACACTAAAGTTTGATCAATTTAATAGTTCATCATGACTCAAGCTGGTTCTCTTTGAGATACTCAACATAATATTGACTTAACCTAAAATCTTGTTTTCTATATCCTTGTCCATAACAGTTCTTATGGGAACTTAACTTTAATAGAAACCATATTTATGCAATTTTATGGAGGTTGTTGACTAAAAATGGGCCGACGAACAACACACAGCTTTGTTGTGACCTAAATTGGTTTTTGCACAAATGCATTTGTTTAGGTTGTCAATTTTGTGTATTTTTTGTTTTGGGAAAGTTTTCACTTATCAATTACAGATTTCCTGATTTATATGATGTTGTTTGTTATGGTAAGTTTCTACTCCTTTCTGGTATCTAAATTTGAGCTGAACTCAAATTTGCTATCTTTGGCAATTGCATATTTTTCTTTATTAATTTCGTGTTTTACAAGGAATTAAATTTGATTGCATAACTTCCTAGTGGTGCAAGTCACCTTGTACAGTAGATAGACCTACCATGTTACACCTTCTTGGTGCTTTTAGCAGATTGCCTTCCCTACGAAAAGCAAAAACTACAATGTTGGATTAGATTTATAAACATAATTTTCTAGAAGCTTGAAGACATCATAAAACAACATATGCAAATATTTTTGTTTTATTTACTTGTTATTATCATTATTTTTTTATATAGCTCTGGTATCTATCTCTGTGATCCATGGTTCAAGAAATTGGCCAGTACATACCAGTTTGTGGGCCCTCCAATTTGAATACACCCCGATTTACTGTTGGGATAAAAATTGCAAGTGAATCAGCTGATTTGCAATACGTATCACTCTGAATTGGAATTTGATAGTGGATCATAGCCAAATCCGTCCGGTTCATTAGACATCTTCCCTACCATAGTTAAAAATGACCATGGATATGGCTATTTTGTTATGTAACTTTGTGAACAATACAGGTGATAGGGTGTCATATAAAAACATTGATTCATAATTTTGAAAACATGATTCATTTTATGGTTTGGTTTAGTTTGCAAACTTCTAAGAGTGTCTTAATTGTTTCCCTCATTCCTGCTACAATTCATGCACACACAAATTGGTCTTCCTTTTCATTTTAGTTTGATATTTTAACATTGTAATCCTGACCTGGCTTGTTGATCCAGATCCTTACAATTAATTATCGTTCTGTGCTTTTGATCCTTCCACAGACATATACCTAACAGTTGTTTTGATTGATTGGCAGAATGGAATGCATTCTCTTTGTCCAGATGTATGGTTTGAGCATAGAAGGTGGCTGTTGATGTCAATGATCTGTCTCAATCCGTTAGCGTGTGTAAGTTTGAAACAATGATCATACACAAATACACTGTTAGGATGTGGTTGGTGTCTCATTAGTTCTCCTTGAACAGATTATGTACCATTTTTACTTTTAGTCACCAATATGAATGAGTATTGAGATGAAGCCTTGAAATCATTGTAGCCAGAATAGATGTATGATAATATTGAGATTTTACTAAGCGATTGACAAATCGTGATGAGTATTGTGCAGTAGAGCTCTTCATGACTAGGTAACTCTCTAATGTTTATCACATTTTTCTTCTCTAGTGTCAATGAAGATGAAGGAATGCCAGGCAGAAGTAGATTGGGCAGAAGGGGAAATTTTGGTTTTAAATAATTGTGTCCCTTTCTACCTTAGGGAGCTTTGGTGTTTGTGATGCTGACGAGGAGTCCTTTGATGAAAAGTATAAGAAGCTTCGCTGTGACATTGCCCTGCTTCCTCATAATAGCAACAATTATCTGTTGATAAGAATTACTTGATATGTCAATTTTTGGAAATTTTGAATTTGAAAACTTTGAATATACTCAGAGCTATGTACTCATTATGATTTGGTAATAGAGTGTCTTTGATTTGTGGATGTCAATTTTTTTCTTTTTTTATTTATTTTATGATTGGATGACATTTAATTTTTGTGCATTTTTAGCTATCCCAACTTTGATTTTTAACGACGAAAATGTGTTGTAGAGAAAGTTATTTGTCTTTTAGGGACCAAATATCATTGTCATTAAAAATGTCATCATTTTGTTTTTCGCGACCAAATTGAGACATTTTATGACGGAAGTATTAGCGACCAAATGTTTAGTCTTGTAAAATCAAATATTTTGTGACAATATAAAATTGGTCGCTAATTGTCATTTTCAGCGACATTTTCAAAAATTAGCGCTAAAGACTTTACTAGGCGCATTTTTAGTGATTTTTTTAGTGTTGAATTTTATTTTGTCACAAAAATCATTTAGAGACCAAAATAATGGTTTTAGTTTGGTTGCAAAAGTCTTATATGTTGTAATGGAGGATCGGGAATATCATGAACCGGAGCTTTCTTGGGTTCTGCCATTGGCAATGAAACAATACCTTTTAGATCACCTTCGTGGATTTTGGGATCGACATTCTGGACAAGAGTCTTATTGCTAGATATTTCATAGATCTCGCTAGCAGCATCACTTTGTTGCATATTGATCGAATTCTAAAGGCCAAGACTTGCAGCAGCGTCTCTTGAAGATAAATCCAATTGCTTTACCCCACCAAACGAAGCCTTTAGCCCGTTTTCCTTCTGTAACCTACTCAAGTAGAGGCGGTATTTTTGTACAATGAAAATATCTCTGTCAAATTTCCAGTGAGTATCGAATAGATAGCATATTTCCCTTCAATCTTCAGAGCTATCATTCAAACACATGTACTTAATTTTAATTTTAATGGAAGAAGGTATCATTCACAGAATGAGTGCGGTCTATCATAGATGGTGAGCTTAGTAATAGAATCTACTTAAGAAAGGCACAAGTGGAATTAGGTAGACATTTATATAAAATATGAGAACCCATAATATCAGATAATTAGGATGAAGCACAATACTACTCTCCAAAGACAACCAATGTAAAAAGTTAACCAACAAAACGTAAACAGGTTCTTAAACCCACTCCCCAACAGCACTCAAAACCCGCTACCCCCTAATCACGAATGTAAAAATATATGAAACAAACCAATGCGATTGTCAATATATATATTTTCATCACTAACACCTCCCCACGTCGATAGTTAATTCCAGCTAATATTTGAGCAAGAGTTACGAGTATCGCCTGCAAGTGGCTAGCAACATTTTCTCTTGTCAACCATGGTATGTTCATCAAGTCAAGAATTTTTTTAGGACCAACTCCTGCCAAACAAAGATGAAAATCATCACCTTCTAGAACACAACAGCCGAATAACAGAAAACCAATTAGATTGCAAACAACTGTAACTACAGAGTTGCACCTAGGAGGTCAAGGGTTCGAATTCCCTTCACCTGCATGTGGGTCTTCTCTCCCACTTAGTTGTAACAATTTACCAAAAACAAAAACAAAAAGAAAAAAAAAATAGAATCAGTAGGACTTCTGATTCCCACTTTAAAGGAAAGGTCATAATAAACTCACTATCGAATCCAATCTGATTTACAGCTTTGACAAATTTCTGATGCAGATCGACAGTCCAAACTACTCTAGCTTTCTTCACTGAAGAAGGATCAACAAAGTCTTTGTCGTCATGCTTGTTTTCAGCATCTTTTCTTTTTTTTCTGAAGTCAAGTCACCTCCACCAAACAACTGTCCATCATCAGATTGGTCTAATCCATGTCTCATCATCTAAGTTTCTTTATAGCCTTTGTTAGAATAGTAGAGAGAGAGAGAATAAAATGTATTGTATTGAATGATATGTCTTATACAATAGAAGGCTTATGTATATAGGCTGAGAAAGAGTATCCTACTAGAAATCTAACTATGAGAAAGAGTATTCTATAAAAGACCTAACTATGGCAATACCTAATAAATCTAGGAAATCAATACCTAATAAATGTAAGAATATATACCATATATACGTTAACATCCCCCCTCAAACTCAAGGAAGATAAACATCTTGAGTTTGGAGAGAGAAACTAAAACATGAAATAAAACTAAATAAAATAAAAGGAAAATAGATTACAAAATCCGAACGGGAGCACAAGGGCGTTTGAAATAGATCAGAGGCTGGAACTAAAGCCGGGAGACAGTTTATGGTCATGTCGAACCATTGTAGGAACTGGTTGAAACTAATGCCAGGACAATTTAAGGTAATGCCGAACCGATATAGAAACTGGCTAGAACTAATGCCGAGAGACAGTTTATGGTTGTGTTGGACCATTGTAGGAACTGGCTGGAACTAATGCCAGGACAGTTTAAAGGGGTCATGCCGAACCAATGTAAGAGCCAACCGGAATAATTGTCGACACAGTTTAAAAGGGTCATGTTGGACCAATGTAGGATTTAACCGTAATCAATGTCGGGACAGTTTAAAGGGGTCATGCCAGACAGACGTAGACGTAGGAGCTAACCGGAATCAATGTCAGGACAGTTTAAAAGGGTCATGTCGGACCGATGTAGGATCTAACTGGAATCAATGTCGGGACAGTTTAAAGGGGTCATGCCGAACTGATGTAGGAGCTTACCAGAATCAATGTCGAGACAGTTTAAAGGGGTCATGCCGGATCGATGTAGAAGCTAACCGGAATCAATGCCAGGACAGTTTAAACGGGTCATGTTGGACCGATGTAGAGAACTGATGTTGAACTAGCAAGCATGGCACACACATAACTTATGACATAGTGCTGAATGATAATGGCAACAAAGGACTGGGTGTGCCAGGAGACAGCTTGGATGATACACCAGGGAGCGAGTTTGGTGGTACACCAGAGAAAGTGGCTTAGATTGTGCGCCAAAGAGGGGCGGCTCGGGTTGTGGGCCAGAGAGTGCAGCTTGGATTGTGCGCCAAAGGAGACGGCTTGGGTGGTGCGCCAAGGGGCGACTTAAGTTGTGCGCCACAAGGGGCGACTTAAGTTGTGTGCCATAGGAGACAACTTAGGTGGTTTGTATGGTGTATAACCATACTCACCATGATATAGTAATATCCCCCCTCAAACTCAAATAGGCTGGAAGAGAGAAACCAATTTGAGGGTGAAGTAGAGGAAAAGATAGAGTGAAAAAAAAACTGTATTGCGAGTAAAAAAATATGATAGAGATATTTGGAGTAGGAATAAACAGCAGACAAAAGGAAGAGATCACCACGAATCGATACTAACAGGAAAATATGACAGCGGAATAGGTTGAGGTCCGGCAGTTGGCCAAGGCAAGGCTGCTGCCCGCCGGTGAAGCGAAGAATACCAAGAGCTTAACCTATAGCTCTGATACCATGTTAGAATAGCAGAGAGTGAGAGAATAATATGTATTGTATTGAATGATATTGTATTGAATGAATTATATTATACAATAGAAGGCCTGTATATATAAGCTGAGAAAGAGTATCCTACTAGAAATCTAACTACAAGCAAGAGTATCCTATAAAAGACCTAATTATGGCAATACCTAATATATATAAGAAATCAATACCTAATATATGTAGGAATATATACCATATATACGTGCCTTCATGACCTTCAATATCTCTCACTTCATGTATCCTCTTTCTAAAGACGTGTTGCCATATATGACGTAGTTCTTTCATTCTTATAGGCTTGAGAAGATAATCACATGCCCCATGTTGGATACCTCTCATTACTTTGCTTGTTTCCCTGTCAACAGACATCACTGCAAAGATTAAGAATGTAAAAGCGTTAGAAATAAAAGTTTCAATAGACATGAATGGAAGAGAACAAGAAAATCTAGCAATCACAACAAAGCTTCAAATATTAATCACAAGTACTGACTGATGACAAGAAGATCCATCTCAAGACCAACATGCTCAAGAAGCTTAAACCCATCCATGTCAGGCATGTTGACATCACTGATTACGATGTCAAATCCATCTTTTCTTTCACGAAGTGAGTTCAAGCCCTCTCTTGCCAAACAACATGTAGTCACTGAAACACAAAAAAAAAGTAGCATAGAAAAATTATAAAATGTCAGCAAGTACAGACATTAAGCATTTTCATCACCAAAGAAATGATGAAAGAAGAATGAAAGAAAGAAAGATGTCCGGTCAATAAAGATCATTCATTTAACAAAATGAAATATATGGAGGACATAGGAAGTAAATCCACATCTTTTGAGATCAAGGATGCTTCAGTGTTCATCCACGATCCAGCATTTCCACACCAAAGACAGGTTGTGATAATTTGATCGATATGTTAGATGCTCTGCCCAGCTCCCACCGGGAAATATGGTCCAATATGGCCCACCCCAACAGTCGGTGTCCCCTTGGGCTCCAACCCAAAGGGCACCTCCAAGTTAGAAGTGCCAAGTGCCTTCTTATAGACTTCAAATCTAGTTTTAATTTGTTTTTTCTATTGAAATTATAGTCAAAATTTTCTACATAATTAACATGTTTTCAAAAATCATAAATTTTAACTATTAACTTAAATGAAATAATGAAATTGAATTAAAAATATAAAGACCAACATTATTTAAATTGAAATTATAGTGATTAAAGTACATCTAAGTAAAATTATAATTGTAAAAAGTATAATTTATCTAATCGAAACCATAGTGATAAAAATACATTGAAGCAAAACTACAATGGTAAAAAGTATAATTTTATTATTTAATTATTAGGAATGCATTAATATCTAGGGGATTTTTTTTTTAAGATCCCTGGTATTAAGATTTTATAGCATAAAGGACACCCAACATTGTCATAATGTCTATGGTCTTTCAACATCGATCTAGAGAAAATTCGACCCAAGAGAAATTCTCTCAAGAGAAATTCTGGAAATTTTTCTGGACCTCCCAGAGATTTTCTCTCCAAAGAAATTCTAGGAATTCCTCTGCACTTCCTAGAGAATTTCTCTGGACCTCCCATAGATTTTCTCTCTAGAGAAATTCTCTCCAGAGAAAAACCAGACTGTAAGCCATTTAGACAACAACAAACTAGAGAAAATTGAACAACCACCATTTTGACCAATTTTCTCTGAGTACCAAAGAAATCCAAAGAAAATTGTGTAGAGAAAATTTGTGTAGCTTTGTGTGGTTCTATCTAGAGAAAATTGTGTTAGAGACAATTTGTGTGGCTTTGTGTGGCTCTATCCAGAGAAAATTGTGTAGAGAAAATTTTTGTGGCTTTGTGTGGCTCTATCCAAAGAAAATTGTGTTAGAGAAAATTTGTGTGGCTTTGTGTGGCTCTATCCAGGGAAAAATGTGTGGCTTTATGTGCCTTTATCCAGAGAAAATTGTGTAAAGAAAAATTGTGTGGCTTTGTGTGGCTCTATCCAGAGAAAATTATGTAGAGAATTTGTGTGGCTCTATCCAGAGAAAATTGTGTAGAGAAAGTTGTGCGGCTTTGTGTGGCTTTATCCAGAGAAAATTGTGTAGAGAAAATTTGTGGATAGAGTCAAAGAAAATTTCTCTGAGTTCACAAATTTCTCTAGCTCTATTCACAAAGAACTTCTCTGACTTTGTGTAATATGTAAGCCAATAATGCAATCTTTACTAACAAACCCACAAAATAATACTGAAGCAGTCAACAATCACAAATTTCAAATAAAGTTTTCTCCACTTAAATTTAGTTCTAACAAGAAATTCTCCATGAATAGAATAGTTTGTCCCTACTCCAAATTCCAAAACTTACCAGATATTTGTGTGCTACAGCTACAATTTCTTTTGCAAAATGTAAACATTGGCCTCTTCATAGGCATATTCAGGGTGCAAATGCTCGTGTGGAACCTTCTAGATGTTGAGAAGAAGATGCCCGTTCAATTCAGAGAATTTCTCTGGTCTAAACCAGAGAAATTCTCTGGATTGAAACTAGAGATATTGTCTCTATTTGCAGCAGAGTTGTATTTAGTCCTTGGTGATCGTACATTGATCCAAGAAACCCTAGCCTTGGATGTGTCTTCACAATCTTAAATCAGATCTCATAATTGAGTTCGTGGGAGTGAGATGCCAGTTCGCAATGACTCTGGCCAGCCAAGATCAAGTTCATTGAAGCCTAGCCAATTGTGATCTGAGTTCACAATCAAGCTCATCCAATCTAATAAGAATTTCAGAAATAAACAGGGGTGGTGTTTGGGTCAGAAGAAAAAAAAAATACACATTTCTCAGATTTCTTAGCACTACATGAAAAATTGAATTACGGATATCAATTGAAGACTCAATAAAATAACAAGTACAAAGAATAAAACATTTTTAGATCAGAAAATTCAAATCTTCAATGGATCTACGAATATATAGAAAACCATATAGCAAAAAATTCACATAGATACAGATCTAAGCAACCACAAACATATACATATATATATATATATATATAGATAGACATAGATATAAATAGATGGATAGAGTGAAAAGGCACTTATTCCTCTCCGTGGCGAAAGAGGTCTGGGCTCGAAATCTTTGAAAACCTTAGAAAATGGATGGAGGAGGAGTTTGTGTATGTAGATATAGTGGTCGGTCCGAAGCTGGACGCCTTTGTCAAATTATCCGATGAGGAAGAAAACCAAACTTTAAAATCTTGAATTCAAAGATCAGTCTCTGCGTTCTTTTCTCCAGGAAGATTAGATATGGAGGGAGATGTATGGGAATGTGTGATGGACCTTAGACATCACAAAATATTATTGTGGATCTCTCTCATTACTAAAAATGAGAGAGAGACTTTAAACTAATTTTTCCTAATATCTATATAGTGTAGTTTTGACCCTTCATTATATGTAGGGTTGTGGGATAGATTTCCAACAGCAAGGACAGTGCAACAAATGATGGAAACCATGGAGAGGATGATGGAAGACCCTTTTGTCTACACCAACGGGTGGCCGTCGCCGACATTAACTGAGACCGGCGAGTACAGCAGGGGAAGGACTCCATGGGAGATAATATAGCGATCCCGGGTTTACCCTTGTTGAACAGTGATCCGGACATGTGTCCGTGGATGTTAGTAATTGATTATTGTCTTGTTTACATCTGTTACTACTTTGAATATTGAGTTATAGGATGTGTTGGGCAGGTTTGTTACAGGTTGGTTGCGTTTGGGAGCCTAGTGCTGCTGCCCAGATTTTTGGACCTTCGCTCGAGCGAGGAGTTGGTCGCTCGAGCGAGAGTTGAGTTCGTGTCTGGTGGATCGAGCCAGAGTGGCTTCGCTCGAGCGAGCGATTGCGTCTGGTTCTGGACCTGAGAGTTGCATTTCTTGGCTCGAGCGAGTTTTCTTCGCTCGAGCGGTCTGGTTTGTTCTTCTCTCGAGCGAGAAGTATGTCGCTCGAGCATGCTGGTGGCAGACCTGAGGGTTTGAGTTGTTAGCTCGAGCGAGCATTCTTTCGCTCGAGCGCACTTTCTTTCGCTCGAGCGCACTTCTAGCTTTTCGGCTCGAGCGAGAACTTCTTGGCTCGAGCGAGAGTTTTCTGTGTCTGGTCGCTCGAGCGACAAAAGCTTCGCTCGAGCGAGCGTGTTTTATATCAGCGGACAGTAGCGTTTTTGAACATCAGTTTTTCACTTCCTTTTCTTTCAAGCCCTAGATCTGAGACTCTCTCTCTCTAAACCTACACTCTCTCTAAGATCTGATCTCCCTAGAGTGTGAATCTAGCCTAGGGCCTTTGTTAAAAAGATAGAGGGCATTGAGAGTTTCGACTTAATCTGAAAAAGTTTGGATTTGGAGCACGTTGATCTTCGAATCTTCATCTCCTTTTTGGCTCAAACTTCGAGGTAGGGATATTCTACTCCTCTCTATGGATTTTGTCTTTAAATTTTAGTATTTTGAGATGTTGGGGTTGGTTTGGTAATTTGGTGAAAGTTTGGGCTTTTGTGTTATTTTACAAAAGTTGAGGTTTTATTCATAATAAACCTAGATGCATGTTTGGCATAGAGAAATGGAATAAATGTTGAATCATTGATGAAAATGAGACCTAAGGGTTGAAATGTTAATTATGGAAATGACCTAATTACATTGTTTGATTAATTGGGATAATTAATTGTGAGAAATGAGGAAATGAAATGAGATTGTTGAGATTGGGAATGCAAAAGGGGTAAAGGGTGTAGTTGAATTATTTATCACTCACCGGAATGAAATGTTGATTGAATATCCATTTGTACATTTATTTTCTGTTTAGAAATAATTGCTTTGGGCTATCGGTGGAAGATAGTCGTGATTGTTGTAGACAATGCATGATGATTAGGCAAACTAAAACTAATCAATCGGATGTGTCATAGAGTATGACGGTTGATAGAATACATTAACTTTATGTATTCAGTGATTGTGTATATGACCAATGTGTTTATATGCATCATGTGTAGACGGTTGGTAGAATACATTAACTTTATGAATTGATTGATTGCGTATGTGATTCTGTGTTTACATGCGTTATATTGTGTATAGAACCTTTGTGTTTATATGCATTGTGTAGAGGAGGAGATGGGGGATGTACTCCGCGGTTTAGGGGAAGATGGGGGATGTACCTCTAAACCGGATAGGATTGGGAGGAGATGGGGGATGAACTCCGTAGATACAGCTCATATGTTTGTCTAGTGAAGTGTAGATACAGCTCATATGCTTGTCTAGTGAAGTGAAGATAGAGCTCATATGCTTATCTTTGTGAAGTGTGGGTATAGCTTATATGCTTATCTGTGAATGTGGGATATAGTTTTTATACATATCTGTTGAGAATGTGGGTAGAGCTTATATGCCTATCTGTTGAAAAGGGGAAAATGAAAGGTAACTTGGACTCATAAGTCGTATGACATAAATATGTGATTTATGTGAATGTATCAGTGTTGGCCATCTTTCAATTGCTAATCTTTTAGTCATTGCTCATGGTTGGTTTAGTGTATTTCTACTGGGCTGTGGCTCACCCTATATGGGAATATCATTTTCAGGTACAGGTAGCATACCACCTCCAAGGACATAGCTTGGGAGGCTAGAGGCGGACATACTTTTGTCGTTTTACTTTTTGATGTATTACATGTAAATTCAAGCCAAGGGCTTAATGTGTAAACGAGTTAGTACTCTTTTGTTGTAACCAAGTGTTAACTTGGAAAGCTGTAAGCCCGTAGGGCATTTTGCTTTTGTTGTTAACATGTAATACTTATGTAATGACACACTGATGAATAGAAGAATGTGGTTATTTCATATGTCAATGAATGTCTTATTTGATGGGTTTAATGTTAATATTTTGAGGGCGTTACAGATAAAGGAAGGAGAGAGAGAGTACAAGATGAGATTCGACATGTCCGGTATGACCAAAGATGATGTGAAGGTCTATGTTGAAGAGAAAATGTTGGTTGTCATGGCTGAGAAAATGGCCAAGGACATAAATGGCCAAGAAAGCGAGGTAGAAAATGAAGAGTGGTCTGTAAAGAGCCAAGGTAGGTATAGTAGTAGAGTTGCTTTAACTGAGAATGTTGAGTTTGAGAAGATTAAAGCTGAGGTTAAAGATGGGGTTTTGTATATAACTATACCTAACGCTAGTGGCACTTCCAAGGTTTTGGACATTAATGTTCAACGAGTAGTTGAATGTATAATCAATTATTAGGGTTAATTTAGTGGTTAGATTTCCATGTTAGTGAGTTTAATATTTTCTCTCCTCCAATGTAGTGAAAAAGAGAGTAGTCTTTTCAATTTAGTATTTTGTTCTCTTTAAATATTTTGTGTTGGTTTCATTTTTATTTTGTTTTTCTAATTTTGTTTCTCATTGATTGTTTAGGATGTTCATGCCTTATTTTATAATGAGTCCATGAAATTAACATTTTCAATGTATGAATGTGTACAAACTCTTTATATATATATATATATATATAAATTTTGTGCAACAATTTTATATTATGCCTCATGGAATGTTCTGTTTTTGTTGTTATTACTTATATTTTTACTCAAGTTGAGTAGAAGTTTTGGTAGAAAGTTTCATATTCAATGAATAAACTTAAATGTGAGTAAGACTGATGAGTGTAGTAGTTTGAGTGGAAGCTATAAATTAGGGCTGCAACTTGGGCGGGCTCAACTCGAGCAACCCGTGCCCAACCCAAGTTTTTTTAGGGCTTGGGCAACAATATTTTGTAATCTGGACGAGGTTGGGCAGATTTTTGATGCCCGAATTGTAATTCGGGCCGGGCCTGGGCAAAATCAGTGGCTAACCCGAGCAACCTGAACCCGAATTGCATTTAATATATTATAGAAATTATATGATATATATAAATTAAATTAAATAAATGTCCTTAATGTTTTTTTTTTTTGGCTGGCTTGAGTGTCCCATCCCAATGGCAATGGCTAACTTTGTTTCTTAAAAGTGTGATCTGTGTCTTCAACTCAAACAAGCTAGTGCCACCAAACTCCAGCAGCTTCTTCAAATAGAGTAGGCACTCTAGAGGGCTTGTTTGGAGAAGCACCATTGCAGAAGCTTTTTGTTGTCTAGTGCAATTCGGGCTAACCCGAGTTCAAATTATAAAGCTTGGTCCGGGTTTGGGCAGCCATGCTCGGGTTGATGGTTGGGCTTGGGCGGGCTTGGGCACTGCCAAACACAATTCGGGTTGGGCTTGGGTAAACCCCTAACCCGACCGAACCCGCCCGAGTTGCACCCCTACTATAAATTAGAGAAAAGCATGATAGTGGAAAGATTGGATAAAAGCGTTCAATTTTTTAGTTTTTAAGTAATGAGTGAAGAAATTTAAGAGAATGTAATCACCAAAGTCTTCAAAAATAGTTTTAAAAATTTTTAATTTTTAATTTTAAATTTTTTTAAATATTTTAATTCACTTAAGTTTAATATACTTAAAATTAAAAAATATATACAAAAATCTTTAAATATAACAAAATATAAAAATGTATAAATTTTTATATTTTTTGTATTTGATAAATTTTTTTAGTTTTTTTTATTACAAATATTATATTTTTAAGTATATTTAAATTAGATAATATTTAAAAAATAAAAAAAAATTGTGTAAAATATTAAAAAAAATTATTAAAAAAATATATAAAAAAATAAAAAATTTAATTTTTTGAAAAGTGGACTCAAATTTATGGAATCAAATGACTTTTTATTCAAATTTGAATTTTAGTAAGGATTAGAGATGTCCATGTAGTGTTCATCTGCCACAAAATTCGTAGGGTTTATCTGGATTTTTTTTCAAAATTTTCCCTACACTAATGTCAAACAAAGAACAAATCTTGCAACACTATGTAAGGATTGAAAGTCTAAAAAGAATATTAAAAATAGATCCAATTAAAAAATAGAGAAGTTTATTTTAAAAAAGAGAGTTACGCTATATTTATAAGTAAATAATCCTTTCAAAAATTAATCCAAGTTTTTCTCAGATCAGAAATTAATTCAAGTTAAAATTAATTTTTTTGCAATCTAACTAAAAAGCCATGGAACACCCAAAATAAAATTTTAATTAGAACGATATGAATCTCGTGTAAAACTCACACTCAAAAACTAACTTGGAAGGGGAGAGTGTTTAAGAGACTTAGGTCTCGTTTTCTTTTGGAAAGTGTTTATTTTAGTTTAAGTTAAAAAGTTATTAAAAGATTAATAAATTATTAAAAAAAGTTAAATATTCTTTTTTTCTAAAATAAAAAAATATCATAAGTATATCAATTTTTTTACCTCATATTTTAGCCCCAAAAAAATCAAAAATTACAAAAATAAAATATTCACAAACGAGGTCTTATATGCATGGGTGATAATTCGATAGTCCGGAAATACGGTCACGTAGTGTTTCATGGTAGTATAATTGGTAAAAAATGTGGAATATTAATTATTTGCATTATGGTAGTATAATTAGTAGAAAAGGTAGAATATTGATTATTTGTATTAGATAATTGAGGAATATAAAGAAGTATAATAAATATTGATTATTTGTATTGGATAATTTTGCAATTGATCAACTTCAACTGAAACTGAGGGAGTCCTTATTGGAAGAATAGGCTCAGTAGTTGTTGCTGCAAAAGAAGAAGTACAAAGTAATGTCAAGTCTCAATACCAAAAATTTGACAAGGAAAAACAGCAGAGGCATGAAAGAAGTTACTTGTTTCAGAAGTGATAGCAACAATGGGAGAGCTACGAAGGGAATAGTGCTCATCAATATGTTGCCTTCTTGCAGTTTCCCTTTGGATTGCATCAGCAGCAGCTGCTTCATGTCTTAAGAATTGTTGCTGCCGTCTCTTCTCAGCTCTTTGAAAAACAATTATTTCTCTGGAATATTCATCATCTACTGCTTTGGCAGCCGCCTCATGACTGGGGTCTTCGACCAAATCAGAAGGAGAAACAGTCATCTTCTTTCTCTTTCTTCTTGGTAATGGTATTTCCTGTTCTTTCTCAGTCTCCCTCTCTTCAATCTGGGATTCAGACCTTTCAGGGGTAAGTTCCTTTTCTGCTGCTTTGACAGTTGTCTCATGAGAAGGGTCTTCGACCAAGTTAGAAGGAGAGACAATCATCTTTTTCCTTTTTGTTCTCTGTAATGGTATTTCTTGCTCTTCCTCCATCTCTTTCTCTTCAGTCTGAGATTCAGATTCTTCAAGAGGGAGTATTAGCTTCATTTTCTTTTTCTGTTGTTGTTTGTCTTTGAGAGTAGCTAAAGTTTCAGCTCTTTTAGGAGACTCTTCTTGTGGAGACCCTGAACCAAGAGATATGAATGTAAAGGAAACAAACAAAAGAGTCTAAGGAAAAAGAAACCTGAAAATACTTACCCCTTTTTGAAGCAGCTTTGGTAACTCTAGCAGGAGAGGGTGAGGCTGCAGGAGTAGTTTTGGCAGCTGTGTAAAGAGAGGGAATGTTCTCAACTGTTGTTAATTTAGCCTTCGAAGGCACTCCTAACCCTATTAGTAAATCATGAGGGTGTACGGATAAGCGCACTTCCATATTGGCTGTCCACCAGTTTTGAAATCTTTTCAGAGCCAAGCCAGAGGGAAGGAAGGGGACAAATTTGAACTCACTCAATTCTTTTAACGTTTAAATGTTGCCTCTTCCAGTTTTGATTTGGGTATTCTCAAGTCTCTGGCTGTAAAATGGACATTCGAGAGGCTGCAAAGTGGAATGGGAATCCCCTGAGTTAACCCAAATTGCCTGGCAAATTGAGAAGGGCAGTACACCTCAGCTAAACACTTATAAGCTCAAGGGTTTAAAGTGCCAATGAACAGCTCCCTCGGCAGCAAAATAGAAGCCCACATGTCTTTGTAGGGTGGGGTGGAGCACTCTTTATCAGCTAAGAATGTTTGCAGCCAAGTAGGTCCTTTGTTAACATCAAAGGGGCAAAAGAAGGTGGCAGATGAAAAAATAGGAAGTTGGTGAAAAAAAGTGAGGTAGTAGGCAAAGGAAGCAGGATAAAGAATAATTCTAGCATATTTCTCCCCATAAGTGCTAGGGTCCTAAACAAGGAATTTTAAGCATTTAGGATGCAAATCAGTGAAGTAAGCAAGGAGCCAGAGTTGGAGCACCCAAAGGGGACCCCCTTGGTTAACATCAAGAGGTTTCTCACAAAATTGGGAACATGCTCTATAAACATGGCCTAAGAGGTAAGGAGCCAGGGCTATGCATTTTTTCAAAACAAGTGCCTTCGCAAGTGGGGCGAATTCAGGCATAATCCTTTGAGATGATGTACAAAAGAGACACTTACACAGCCAGTATAAAATAAAGGAAAAAAGTTCTCTATCTCTCACGGGGCCTACCCTTTTGTTTTCAGCCTTTATAAAGTCACTATAGGAGGAATTTAAGGATGGAAGGGGAAACTTCACAAGAAGGTCCGGATAGCCGGGTGTAAAAAGAGTACTAAGGGGTGAAAGCCCTAGGAGATGGCAGATATCAAGAACGGTGGGGGCCATCATGCCACACCGAAACTGAAAAAAATTAAAAGCCATGTTCCAAAAGTAAAGAGCAGTAGGAATTAAAAAAGGGTCTTCAGGAATGCTAAACTTGGAAAAACGAAGGGCATCGAGAATACAAAGCTCTTGCAGGTCATCTTCTCTTGCAGGCACAACTCTCTCATACCATTCCTCCCATTCAGCTCTCAATGTCGGCCAGCAACGGTGAGGTCGGGTCATTCTCCAATTTCCCCAGTCGAGCCCTCCTTCGTAGAGAAGAAAGTGGTCCTCCAAGCGAGGGTATAAAGCTGGAAG
The DNA here is from genome assembly GCF_055761805.1 of Camellia sinensis. Taxonomy (NCBI): domain Eukaryota; kingdom Viridiplantae; phylum Streptophyta; class Magnoliopsida; order Ericales; family Theaceae; genus Camellia; species Camellia sinensis. Next base: position 157,740,840 of record NC_138972.1, read on the forward strand.
TTGAGCAGGAGTTTCTCGAAAGATAGGACCGAGGACATATTCTTGTTTGTGGCTGTGACGAGGAACAAAGAGGCGTCCATCTATGGCACTTGACCCATCAATTGTTAACTTGGCGATTTCTTCATCGATACATCTTTTCAAAGCCATGGTTGGGCTTATACGATCGCCAGCAAGTACTTTCAGAGAAGAAGAATCCATTGGTAGCAAGCAGCGAGGAAGAGAGAGTTAATAGAGGAGAAGGGTTTATGTGTTAAGTGAGCGAGTGATTTCAGAACACGAAATAAAAGGGTTTTAAAGAACTTTTGTGTCTTGAAAATATATCGTGTAATTCGTAAAGTACTAAAGGTACAAATACGAAGAGTTTCCTTCAATATTGATACTTTTGGAGGGAAAAACACATCCCAGATGTTGATGTCAGCTTCGGAATAAAATATTTGGCTTCGAAACCAGATTTTGGTGCCAAAAGTCAAATAACAGCGGCTTCGAAACTGAGAAGCCGCCTTCGAAGCACATTCCATACCTAAAGATGTATGAATGCACAAGTATTTGTTTACTTCAAAGGGATTAAAAACCTGTTTTAGGCTTTTTAATGAGAGTAATGTCCTTCGAAGCAAAACTTGATACCCCTTAAGGATGGGAATTGGTGTTCGAAACATCAAAACCAATAGTTGGTTTATATATACTGAAAGGATTGTCTTTTCGGACTAAAACAGTGCAGCCCTCAAAAAAGGCTTCCATATTTTTGAAAGTATGGACTGTTGTTCGAAACAAAAATGGTCAATTTAAAACTGATTGATCGTATTAACCATGACCATATTTTGGTTATGATTAAAACAAGCTTTAAGGGGCAAGATTATTAAATTCGAAGCACTGATTCTAAATAAAAATCAGCAAAAACTGTCAACTATAATCCATAAATTGGAAAAGTTCATGTTGGTTTTTTAGTGTTTCATTAAAAGCGATTGAATCCAGATTCGAAGGATAAGATTGTTCAGTTTGAAGCCCTAAATTTGCTTTTAAAGACAAACGGAGACAAAATAAAACAATGCCAAACAACTTAGTTGTATTAAAGCAAAAACAATTATATCGAATGGCCCTCTTTGGGTACAAATTCGAGCTCATAAAAGTAAGGAATATAATAAATAACAAGATCATGGAATTTGGTCCAGCTATGGTCAATGAATTTCTGTTCTTTCTTTATTCTATCCTCTATTTCTTCCAAAATTGGCTGCTGAAGTTGATGTGCTCTCACTTGATAAAAGAGCTCTTCAGCCTTTTATTTCGAACGATGTTTCTTTCAATCCTTGTTCCAGCTCGTCCATATCCAAGTCATCCCAGTACGCAAAATCTTTATTCTTGAAGTTATCGAATTCTTCAATGAGGTTCACTGCTTCGTACTGGGCATGAACTCGAAGGGATGAGAGTTGGTCCAAAGATTGAGTGGTGGCCACAGAAGTTCGATACCAGTGAAGAAACAATGGGAGTTGGTCCAAAAACATGTGAAGCTCTGCTTAGGCGAGGGGGTTGAGGACGTGACCCCGAGTCAGAATGTCACAAGCCCATCGAAGGTTCTTGAGAGGGATGTCGTCCTCAAGAACATTGAAAGACAAGTGAGAGAAGGCCGCAAGCAGAAGTTGGGCTTGCTTCCTCTCAGCTGGAGTAGGGAAAGGTGGAGGCTTGTAAGAAGGAAAGACCTTATTCGCAGAGAGGGCAAGCCTCAGTCTCTCTGTCCAGCAAGGATTTGGCGGAGGAGGAGGTATGGAAGCTTCCACTTCAGGAGAAGGAGCAAGGCAGAAGAAACAAGGGCATTAATATAATCGAGCCAGTCAGAAGAGCAAAGTTTCACCTTCTGGGCTAAGAACGATGGATTGTACCCTTGTGCCTCTTTTGGGCGTCGGGTAGCGTGCACTATCTTTGTAGGCATGGGAGATGTGTACTATGCTACAAGCAGATTGTCCTCCAAATTGCGTCATCGGTCGATGGGTACGTAAGGGTAAACCACCGAGCTTCGCGCATAGGAAGGGAACTCCAAAGGATCAGTGAACTCGACAAAGTGATGGTTAATTCGCTCCCTTAAATCACAGGCCTCAGGTTCCGACCAGCTTGCCCAGTCAGAAGCCCCAGAGGAAGAAGAAGCCACAGCCTTATCCCATGCAGAGGATTGTGAAGAAGAACTTCCCATGTCCATATTTGCAACTTTCTGAATCAAAGGATTGAGGGCAGTTTGTTCGTAGTCTGAGGGTGAATCAGAAGAAGAACTTCCCATGTCCATATTTGTAACTTTCTGAATCAAAGGATTAAGGGCAATGTGTTCGTGGTCCAAGGGTTGATAGTTTGCAAAGGCTTCCATGACTTAAATATAGAAAGGTGGGTAAAGGTGGCTAATTAATGCATGGAGGTTCTTTCGAGGAGGAACAACATCATCAGATGACTCTTCGTGCGCTCGATCAATGGAGGAGAAAATTGATTCGGCCATAAAAAATGTATCAGTCTGTTCGAATACTAAGGTGGTGGGGGTGTTCAAAAGATTGAAGGAGAGTTTAATGCAAATGATGAATGACAGTTGCATTTCTAGAAGAATGCAAAGCCTATGCACGTTCTAAGACGTGGATAAAAGACCTTGATCCACTAATATCACAAAGTATTGGGTATATTAGTGCGGGGGGTAATGTTGGCTACATATTTTGTATAAGCCAATTGCAATTCGACGCGTGGCAGAATAAGGGTAATACAGGAAGACTATTCAAGTCTTCAATCATAATCGTACACGTGGCAGTTAGCATCGGTTATTACGAGATCTAAGTAGCATTAGATCAGCAAAGAGATGCGGAATGATGTGGCTTCAACGGTTACTCACATTCAAATTCCAAATTATGAGGGAAGCCTAACTGCAAGTGATGGCATAGTAGAGCTAATTATAAAGCAACATGATCAACGACCATGGAGGAGCAGTTCGACGGTTGGAAATGCAGTTCGATAGTCATCCTTGAGAAGTATAAATAGCAGAGAAGGCCCCAGAAAAAACCCCCAGACTCAGATCCAAAAAACCAGTCTTATTCTACTTTATTTCCTTTCCAGTTTTACATTTCATGTTCTTTACATTTCTGTACTTTAAAATTCCTGCACTGCACTTCATTCATAGGAGTAGTTTCAAGTAGATTGTTGCTGTAAACCTCTATGAGGCTGAGTTTGGATCATTGTAAGTTTTCATCTTAATGAAATGCTTCATTTGTTCTTCATTTAATTGTTATTTGCTTAATTCTCCTAAATCAAGTCACCAGTAAAAGTCTTTTTCATTGAAGTTGAAAGAACTAAAACACAATCGTCTGATAATTGGTTGGCAATTAATTTTCTGTAAGGACTGATTGATCATTGCTGGCATGCTCATAATTACAAAAGTTACCTTCGAAAGCCAAAAAAGCCAACAACTATGTAAGGATTGAAAGTCTAAAAACAATATAAAAAATAGATCCAATTGAAAAATAGATAAGTTTATTTTAAATAAGAGAGTTGCGCTATATTTATAAGTAAATAATCCTTTCAAAAATTAATCCAAGTTTTTCTCAGATCAGAAATTAATTCAAGTTAAAATTAATTTTTTTGCAATCCAACTAAAAAGCCATGGAACACCCAAAATAAAATTTTAACTAGAATGATATGAATCTCGTGTAAAACTCACACTCAAAAACTGACTTGTAAGGGGAGAATGTTTAAGAGCTTAGGTCTCGTTTTCGTTTGGAAAGTGTTTATTTTAGTTTAAGTTAAAAAGTTATTTAAAGATTAATAAATTATTAAAAAAAGTTAAATATTCTTTTTTTCTAAAATAAAAAAATATCATAAGTGTATCAATTTTTTTACCTCATATTTTAGCCCAAAAAAAATCAAAAAATTGCAAAAATAAAAAATTCACAAACGAGGTCTTATATGCACGAGTGATAATTCGGTAGTCCGGAAATACGGTCACGTGGTGTTTCATGGTAGTATAATTGGTAGAAAAGGTGGAATATTAATTATTTGTATTATGGTAGTATAATTAGTAGAAAAGGTGGAATATTGATTATTTGTATTGGATAATTGAAGAATATAAAGAAATATAATAAATGATGATTGGTAAAGGAATATAGATACGTGATACTTTAGGACTATTATATAATTTTCCTATATGGACATTGGCAAAGCCTATGTTAACCAATTTGAGATTGTAACAGAAATTAAAAATCCCATCCAAAAGAATTATTTGGTTTCTTTGCATTCTAAATTCAAATCTCCAAACAAAATTTTAAGAATTTTAAAATTAAATTGAAACAGATCAAATAAATTCTCACAAATCCTAATTTAAAGAAAATATATCAAAATCAAATTAATTTAAGGATAATTAATAAACAAAAAAATCAATAAGTATGCAATGTAAAAAAATGTTTTCACCAACTCCTCCCCCAATTTTTAAACTATTAATCAATTGACCTATCTTCTAAAATAAAACCCTCGTATTAATCAATTGACCTATCTTCTAAAATAAAACCCTCGTGAATGTGAAGGCAAACTAGTGACACTAGGCTATGAGGACTGCTGTGCAAGGAAAAGAATAAGAAGAGGAAAGAACAAGGTCAGGAGAGAATAAAGGCAAGGTTTGAACAAGGAAAAAAAAGAAGAAAAGGAAAGAATAAGCGAGGGAGAGAAGAAGGCAGGGTTTGAACATACCTGTTAGGAGCCTATAATCTAAATATGGAATATATTAACAAAGTGAATGAACTGCATTCTCGGAGATTCCAAGATTTAGAAGAGCAAAGAAGACCCCATAAGAGAATCAAAAAAAAGAAGACCCTATACGAAGAAGATACAGAGAGAAAGAAAGAGGATTCAGGGAATCATAGGGTAGGTTTCTTTGGGTTTCTTTGGGTTTCTTTGAGTTTCTCTCTCTTCACTGCAAAGACAGAAATGGGTGAATCGCCAACTTGTCTTGTTCGATCCTTCTCTCAACCTGCTGGCACTACTTCCACCGAACCCGAAGAGGTTTGTCCAAAAAACACAATCTTCTTCATTTTCACAGAAAACCCTAGTGGGTTTTGATTTTTCTGACATGGGATTGCTATTTCTTTGTCGTTGTTTTAATATTATTTTGACAATACTTGATTTGTTACTGTTCTCAGTATTTGGTTTTTCATTTGAGTTCTTGATTTGTCCCTTTTGCTAGTTATAGTTTCTTCTTCTTCTTCTTCTTCTTCTTCTTGTGCTCCTTTCTTTACTAATAACTGCAATCATCAACCAATTGCACGGGAATTTCATGTAATGCTTAGTCGATGTTGTTACAGCAAATTACACCCGTAGTCTTGTAGTTTGTTTCTTGTGTCAATTTCATTCTTATAGATAGTTCTAATTTGATCAATTCTACCCTTGAATTCTTCACATTTTGTGTCAGTTTAGTGTAATTGATAATGCCCATTTAGAAATTGAACTGAAATCAAAGGGCAAAATAGTCTATTTCAAAGTGATTGATGGATTAAAATGATTAATTCACTTTTTAAATGTACCATTTTCTCTTTGATTTTTGTCTAATTTCTTAGCAGATGTTTATCAATTGAACTAAATTTACACAATGTGAAAGGTTAAGAGGCAAAATTAATACAATGGGAACTACAATGACTAAATTGACTAAAGAGTCAAATTATAGACACAACTGGTATAATTTGCCCATGTTTTATTAGAATCACAAAATAATAGGGTACCTTGTTAAAATGTTTCTATCACGTGTTCTTGAAGTAGATTATATTTGGAGTTGGGTATGTATGTCTTTGCAATTCTATTTAAAATATATTAGTGGATACATGTGTAAGCTTTGATGATTTTACTAAGAAACACTTGAAAGAATCTCATTACAGGGAGATCCTTATTGTGCCCTGACAACATCAATCTCATTTCGGAGGTTCATGTTGGAATCATTGGCGTGTGAAAAACGGTCGTGTTTCTCTAACAATCAGTACTTGGAAGAAGCTAAGAAATCTTCTAAGCCAGGTTTAGTTGCCCAGAGGAAAGCTTATTTCGAAGCCCTTTACAACAGAAATGGTGCTAAGAAACCTGCAGCATTGCTTGAGGAGCAAAATGCAGCGTGTAATGAACCAAATGTTATGGAAGAGACATCCAGAGACAGCTCAAATCCTCCACGAATTCCAACTACGGTGCTTACTTTACTTCCTTGCCTTCACCTCATTCACCTTGTTTGCTGCTTTGTGCATGTGCAATAGCGTGCTAGTGCACACTGTAACACATAGCTGAGATAACGTTTTTGGTTTTTGGTAAACTGCAGGCATCAGCAAATGGGTTATCAGTGCATTCTTCAACAGCTCCTCAAGAAGAAAGAAGAAGGTTGTTTGTTTGCTTAACCCTTTAAAATTGTGCCATTTTTCTACGTGTATGTATATTCGTCTTCTTTCACTAAAATGTTTAATTTCATGGTTTACAGAAGTAAACCAGTGGATGATTGCTCAGTTCAAAAACTGCAGGCATCAGCAAATGGGTTATCAGTGCATTCTTCAACAGCTCCTCAAGAAGAAAGAAGAAGGTTGTTTGTTTGCTTAACCCTTTAAAATTGTGCCATTTTTCTACGTGTATGTATATTCGTCTTCTTTCACTAAAATGTTTAATTTCATGGTTTACAGAAGTAAACCAGTGGATGATTGCTCAGTTTCTAGAAGGAGGATAGCAGATGGGAAATCACATGGGATAGAGTAAGATCTTAGTTTGTCTATGTTGTGGATTGTAGAGTTTTGATTAGATGCTCATATCACTATCTACTGAGTGTAAAGATTTTGTATTGCATACTAGGAACAATAGCTCCAAGAAAGTTCCAAAAGTCCTGCTAGTATTGTGTTTCTGGCACAAGGTATTGATAAGACGTGGATGCAACCTAAAAAAAGTAATAATAATAGTAATAATAAAAAAGTACTCCCAGTTTAGCGCCCATAGGATTGGGGTCTAGGAGGCATAGATTGGATACAAGCCTAACTTTGGCATTATTTGCACAAAGTGGTTACTCTCATGGTTGAACCCACAAACTATCTATCCAAAATGAAGTAGCTTCCCTTGCACTTTCTGTTATGCTGCCTTCTGTTTGTTACTACTCATGCCTAATTTATTTCATATTAAATACATATGTCAATACCATCCTTGCCAGTTATACCATTACAGTTTATAGGAACCAATTTTGCAATTCAAGTATCACTCTTCCTCATCACATGTGAGAAAACCTAAACAAAATTTCGTGCAACACAATTACTCTAACGATGTTACGCAATAATTCTAAATTTTATTTAACACTATGCAGCCATTTGAAGACCTCAGGTGTATCTGGACCCAAAGCACGACGTCCCACAGTACCCTCCCCTTTTAGCTTGAGGTGTGAAGATAGAGCGGCAAAACGTAAAGAGGCAAGTCCAGATCCATTCACTCCATGTATATCTGCAGTTTTACTCATTTATTGTTATGCTAATGTTTTTTGCTATCTTTTTATCATTAGCTGTTTCAGTTCTTTCAAAAGCTAGAAGAGAAGACAAATGCCAAGATCTTAGTTTCTGGAAGGAGGATAGCAGATGGGAAATCACATGGGATAGAGTAAGATCTTAATTTGCCTATGTTGTGGATTGTAGAGTTCTCATTAGATGCTCATATCGCTATCTACTGAGTGTAGAGATTTTGTATTGCATACTAGGAACAATAGCTCCAAGAAAGTTCCAAAAGTCTTGCTAGTATTGTGTTTCTGGCACAAGGGATAGATAAGGCGTGGATGCAAACTAAAAAATGTAATAATAATAATAATAATAAAGTACTCCCAGTTTAGCGCCCATAGGATTGGGGTCTATTAGGGGTAGATTGGATACAAACCTAACCTTTGGCATTATTTACACAAAGTGGCTACTCTTATGGTTGAACCCACAAACTATCTTTCCAAAATGAAGTAGCATCTCTTACACTTTCTGTAATGCTGCCTTCTGTTTGTTACTATTCATACCTAATTTATTTCATATTAAATACATATTTCAATACCATCCATGCCAGTGATACCATTACAGTTTATAGGAACCAATTTTGCAATTCAAGTATCACTTTTCCTCAGCACATGTGAGAAAACCTAGACAAAATTTCGTGCAACACAATTACTCTAACAATGTTATGCAAGAATTCTAAATTTTATTTAACACTATGCAGCCATTTGAAGACTTCAGGTGTATCTGGACCCAAAGCACGACCTCCCACAGTACCCTCCTCTTTTAGCTTGAGGTGTGAAGAAAGAGCGGCAAAACGTAAAGAGGCAAGTCCAGATCCATTCACTCCATATATATTTGCAGTTTTACTCATTTATTGTTATGCTGATGTTTTTTACTGTCTTTTTATCATTTGCTGTTTCAGTTCTTTCAAAAGCTAGAAGAGAAGACAAATGCCAAGGAGGCAAATAAAGTGTATCTCCAAGCAAAAAATAAGGTCATCTCTCGACCTATATTTTAACGGTGATTGGATTAATTGGTTGAATTTTTTTTTCTTCTTTTTTGACACAAGCAATGCAAATGAAATGCATACCTCTCACAGACCTGAAGAACTAACAAGAGCAAGTGCCTAAATGTCTTGGTCCGGTTTCTAAGTAATTCATGGACGAAATAATTGAGAAACACAAATAGCCTCAGTTGATCTGAAGTTGTTGGGTTCAATAATTCATGAGAAATGTTTAACAGAATTTGAACCCCTTGGGTGTCATAGGGGTTCAATTTCTGTTAAACATTTCTCATGAATTCTTAAAACTATTTGCTTTTCTCTTGTACCTTCCCTGCCAGCACTGAACCTGTTAATGTAAATTCTTTGTAGCAGATCTCACTGACACAGCCTATGCAGGTTAAGATGAAGTTAGTTAACCTGGGACATGCTCAGAGGTAGAATCTCATGACATTCCGTCTTGTTATTTCGATTTTTGGTTCTGTTATTTTTCTTTCTATCATCGAATTTACAAGTACTTGGTTATTCATAAACTTTCTGGATATTCACTAACAAAAAAATCCTGGATATTCTGCTTGTCTTGTTAATTGATGTTCTGGTCTTTTAGATTGAATCTTAGATGGGTTCAGTCATTTGGGTTCAGTTAATTGATATTTGTTTTTCTCTTTTGTTGGTTCTTGGAGGCTGAAGCCAGAAAAAGACTAAACTATTTTAATTTTTTCCTCCTTCATTTTGTAATAATTTGTGCCTTGTTTACTGTTAATATTAGTCTGTTTTCTTCTTCAAATATGAGATTTTGGAAATTGAGAAGATTCAGTGAATTAGATGCTTGGCATTACCCTGGTTTTTGTAATAATTTGTGCCTTGTTTACTGTTAATATTAGTCTGTTTTCTTCTTCAAATATGAGATTTTGGAAATTGAGAAGATTCAGTGAATTAGATGCTTGGCATTACCCTGGATTTGTACTAGGGCCTTCTTTAAGTCTAACAGGAGTTTTGAGTTTTTGACCTTCAGTTTGTAATTTTCCACATACTGCTTTAATCACTTTATTTACCATGTTCTTTATTGATTGTGCAGCGAAGAAACAAGGATGAAAATTGGCAATGGAGTGCAAACGGGGTGGGAAAGGCGCCGTGAAAAACTGAAGCTGCAGGAAACTTGCTACTTTGAGTGGCAGAATTTGATAGCAGAAGCTTCTAGAAAGGGATTTGTTGGTGAGGAAGAGAAGCAGTGGGACTCCTATGAGATCTTGGATGAACAGCTCGAGCAAGAATGGTTGGAGAGTGTTGAACAAAGTAGAAAAATGGCAAGACCGAAAGGTAGCAAGAGAGCACCCAATTCTCTTGAGCAAAGGAGGAAAATTTCAGAGGCCATTTCTGCCAAATGGGCTGAAACTTGCTACTTTGAGTGGCAGAATTTGATAGCAGAAGCTTCTAGAAAGGGATTTGTTGGTGAGGAAGAGAAGCAGTGGGACTCCTATGAGATCTTGGATGAACAGCTCGAGCAGGAATGGTTGGAGAGTGTTGAACAAAGTAGAAAAATGGCAAGACCGAAAGGTAGCAAGAGAGCACCCAATTCTCTTGAGCAAAGGAGGAAAATTTCAGAGGCCATTTCTGCCAAATGGGCTGATCCTGCAAGGGCATATGTTGCATTTTCTGCTGAGAATGTATGCTGTTTATTTGGCCTAGTCCATCTTGTTTGCTTTTCATCAAGTGATCATTTAATTCACTTTGTCTAACCCTCCAAATGCGGAAAACATTTTCTGCTGATTTTTGGTGTTTGGTACAACAGGAAATGGAAAATGTTTTCCATGGTCAACGAAAAATAAAATTATTTGGGTAGAAAATATTTTCCACCACCATCACCACTAAAACCACCACGCCACGGCCACCACCACCACTAATTGCATAAGTTTGAAGAATGTAATGAAACATAGAAAAATGTTCTCTATGGAACATTTTCTGGAAAAAAAGGTTTCCGTGGAGAATATTTTCTGCTGAAACAAGCGAAGCATAAATGTTCTGAAAAAGGGGTGGTAGCCTAATCCTATCTAGCTCTGGGTTTTGCTGCCATTCCTAAATGGATGACTAACTTATTACTAGTACTAGCCATGCATATGCCCCTTAGACTACATTAGCACGAAAACGGTGTGCAAACAGCTAATTGATGGGTATTTGAATTGAATCCAAGTACACAGAAAAAAGTAGAATATTTGATGGACGAACGAGGGATCCTTTTGAGTGTGTTATAATAAGAAAAGCCTTATATCTTGAAATTAATTCATGAAGTTGATGATAAAAATCTATAACATATTATTGGAGCTTAACATTCCAAGATATCGATTTGTAGATGTTTCAACCTACTTTGTTTTTTGTCTTGTGATACACCATTGAATGTCCAATGAATAAATCCTTATACCCTCCGTTTTTTGATTTAAGACTTGAACTTCTATGCTACTTTTTACATAGAATTTCTCCAACTTCTTTTTTTTTTTTTTTTTTGCCCTCTCTTTTATCCTGTGTGTAAGTTCCCAACATCTACTGATTATTTGTGGAGAGAGAAGTATCAAACGATTGGTAAGTTGGACTGAATATAAGTTTTCCCTTTTGGGCCCAAGGCTCACTTGTGATTTGTGGTGATAATCTGTATATTTCATTGCAAAGTATCAGAAGAAAGATAGTAATATTTGTCCCACTATAATTGAGATAGTCATTATAAGTTAATAAACCCTTTTGACTTTTTTTTATATATCACATTAAATTTGCCAAAACATGGTTTGTTAAGCAAGTTTTATCTTTTCCCACTAGGCATACCGTGACAGGGTTTGCACTGCCCTTTATAAATATCATGGCACACCAGTTGGAGCAGAAAGGAAGCGAAAGAGAAGGCCAAGTAGTGAGAGACAACCCAGAACACAGAATCCCACAAAGAAGAAAGCTAATGACACTGATAATTCCACAGGGAATGTGACTGAAAGCCAAAAGCGTCGTACTAGGTTAAGAAGTAATATGCCCTTATTTAAGGATCCTTTGGCAAGTTCCAAACTAGAGATGATAAAGAACATTAGAGCAGAGAGAGCAGCTGCTGAAAATAAGAAGTCTGAAGCCATTGAACGAGCAAAGTAAGTGCCAATTCTTCTTCAATTATATTGTATTATATATTTAACAAGGAATTAAGAGAATATGGAAGCAATCCACTGCTTGTTTGGTGCAGCTTTTGGGGACTACTTATCAATTATTTTATTTTATTTTGGGAATCTATGTGAGAGTTTGGTATAGCTTCTACTTACAACTAAGAGGACCTCCAGTCTTTGATCTTTTTTTCATCGAATTTGAATGAAAATTTGATTAAAACCTTAGTGATTGTTTGGCATGTGCTAAAATAGCACATGCTATTTTAGCACATTATCCTATTTAGGTCACAATTATCATATTGAAGTCACATCATCTCTCTACCACATTACTTCAAACCCAACTCATATTTCACGTTTGTACGTAAAAGGTCAAAAAATATACTAATCTAGCACTTCCCAAACAACCGCTAATCTGACACAGAACACTATCATCCTTTCTCTTTTTTCATTTTTCATTTTTCATTTTTTGGTCAAATATTTTTGAAAATTTTCGATCTTCTCCTAAAACCTTGTTTTAACCATTTTTGGTGAAAGAAAATCATCTCCAATCCTTACTCTTTTCAAAATTTCATCAAATTTGAGTGAAAATATGACTGTTGGGAATTTGGTGAAAGATTTGGTTCGTCATTGATTTGTGAAAAAATAGCCTCTCACTTGAGATTTGATGAAGAAGTTGGAGCACACTTTTAACCATTATGTAAGATGCTCTAACAAGCCAAAAATATCTTAAATAAATTGAAAAAGCTGATTGTTGAGAAACTAAGGAAGGATGCATTTAATTTCTACTTTATGATTATTATCTTTTAGCTTATAAGAAATTGTACCAAACAAGCCTGACTCACTAACAATCGGTGGCTGGCTGAGTTATTGTTTGTACCTGTACATCTGTCACTACACATCATATGCAGAAGTGCAGAAGTCAGAAATGAATTGCAAACCACCACCCCCCCCCCCCCCCCCGCCCTCTCTCAGTTGACGTCGAGTCCCCGTTGATATGTTAGGCTGGTTTAGCTATGATTTATCTGAGGATTCTATTCATAGATTTATAACATTTTGCAGGTTATTGAAAGCTGAAGCTGAAAAGGCTGCAAAGGCTCTTGAGGCAGCTGCAACAAGGAGCCCTCTCGCTCAAGCTTCCTCATTGAAACTAGGAATCTCGTAGCCAAAGCAATTCAATCCATAGAAATTGGACAGATTGATTCTCATGGGAATGGTAGACACCCTTCAATCGCCTTAGCAGAACTGGTCAACCAGGCTGAGAGAAAATAATCCAAGTATTCAAGGTCTGAGCCAAACAGATCACGGAGAAATCAATCATTGTGTTTGGTTCCTATTTTCTAATTCATTGTTTTGAAAATTTTGGAGTTTTTGTTTGGTTATTTTGAAAACTAACATGGGAGTATTTTTTGATGTGACAATTTTTTTAAAAAAAAAAATTTATTTCTCTCCTTAAATTGTAGGGAAACTTGAATATGCAATAATGCATTTTTTTTAAAACCAAGCAAAGATTCTTTTTCAAAATAGAGTTTTAGGCATCTTTGCAGTTATTGCTGTAGTTATTGCTGGTTGGAAGGATGATATATTAGTGTAGTTATTGCTGTAATGCATCTTTGCAGTTACAATTGAATTAGGCACATCCATGTCATTGTAGACCTATATAATTTTATTTTATTTATTCTGGTTTTGTATACAATTTTATTGTATCATGTTTGAGTTACGGAAATAATGGCCTTGCAAAAAAACTCATTTTAGATTATATAATTTTATTCAAAATCTGACACAATTCTCTCTAATGACGTTTTGATACATTTGGTGGGTGAGTTTGGATTTGTTAAAGTTGAAAATCTTAATAATACATTGTCAATTTGAACGGTTTAGATGTTATTTGATCATATGATTACTTGTATATGATTAACTTAATTTTTTGCATTAGCTTGTCACATGAGATAAGCGGTTTAAATCACTAATATAGACATCCCGATTGGTCTTACAATGCACCAATTTCACAGGATCATCAATTTTAGCAAATCTAAATTCTTGGTTGATTTACTTCATATGACAAAGTTGTGTATAATTTTGTGACCAAATTACGTGAACTTAAATTTTTTTCTAATGTAATATTTGATTTATTTGAATGAATGTGGAATCGAATGATAATTCTATTAGATTGTTTATTTTCACGTTTGAATCACTAACTTTTATTTTTTACTTTTTAAAGGCATTCATCCAATAGCAAATGAAAAGTTATTATTTCATGAGGTAACAAGGAATGAGCATTTTTTTTTATTACACTTTCATTTTAAGAAACCAAAAAAAAAAAACATTTTTTTATATATATAACCCACAAATATCACAGAAAATACTTAATTTTTAAGAAAATATTACTCTTAAATGTGTGTCTGGTTAGGCTTGGCCGAACAAAATTTCCACCATTGTTAAGGCACGAGAGTCGTTGTTATTAAAGTTGATTGGGCAATATTTTCTTCCACCACTTGCATTATTCTTTGAAATCGCGCCAAATTTATGCATGTTTTTGTTAGTCTTACTAGAATCTATAACTTGTTTGCTTAGAAATATAAGTGTCTATATTTTTTCACCACAACGTACATTTTATATCATTAATTTTATAATAATGTGAGTTATTACATATCAATTATTAATTTATTTAAAAATTAATATATGAGACTCAATTCCTGTCCCTATATGAATATAATTAATTTCTTTTCGTGTGTGTATATTAACTTACATATCTTATTATATATGTACATGTGTGCTTATATATATATATATATATGACAAAAAAATTTATTCAAATTTTGACTTTTCTAATGATAAAATTTTGATTTCGTCCATACTATGTAAGAAGGATTACTTGAAATATAAGAAACACTTATCAATGTTTTAATGGATTAAGGATTAAAGTTACCTGATATGTAAGAGACACTTATTAATACTTTAATGGATTAATGTCATTCTTAGTCATCAAAAGTAGGGGTGAATTCAAAATTCAAATGTTATTCTTATTAATACTTTAATGGATTAATGTTTTAATGGATTAAGGATCAAAGCTACCTGAGCACTTTCCACATCATTAGAGCTATATTAGAACTTTCAAATATTATTTTTTTAAATATATTAATAATTACTTTACAAGGGATAATTTTGAAAATTTTTAAATTTAAAATTTTGACTTTCAAAGTGGACATACATTTTGGGACAACAAAAAATGTAATAATGGACCAATAAAATAGGATGGAGAGAGTATCATCGGAAGAGTCAAAATTTGAATAAATTTTTTTTATCATATATACAAGTATCCTTGTACATATACAATAAGATAAGTAAATTATATATATACACACGCGCAAAAAAAAAAAAATATATATATATATATATATATAAGGGTTAATTACAAAAAAACTTCAAAATTTCCTGCATTTTTCACTTTAAATTGCAAAACAATTTTTTGTTACTTTACACAGACAAAGATGAACAGAAGAAGCACGTTGAGACACAAATGAAAATCTGAACTTTAACTTGTCTAAATTGAAATACTGGGTTTCAAAACAAAAAATACGTAAAACCTTAGATTTTTTTTTTTTTTTTGGAAATTAATTCATTTTTTTTTAGGTGTTCAAGATTTGGGCCTAGTTTGGGTAAAAGACCAACAAATTTGGGCCGGAATAGGTTTCAAAGACAAAAAACTATATGCCTTACTTTTTCGTCTTTCTCATAATTTTTAAAATTGAAAATTTAAGATTTATTTAATCCTCTTAAAAATAAGATTTATCTGAAAGAAGTGATTTCATGAAAGAGGATTGATTATATATATATATTTCCTTTGGATTTTTTTTGAAAAAAATATTTATATATGATTTTTTTTAGGTTAAACATATTGTTTTGGAAAATATATTTTGGCCTACTACTCATTTATTTGTATTAAAAAATAATTTCAAGTAAGAATATCGAATTTTGTTATAGCTACAATTGGGAGGACAAAACTCAAATCTCCACATTATCAGTGGGCATCTTCAACTAATTGATGTGTCATCAATGTACTGATTTAATAAATCTCACCTTTGATGTCTTATAACAAATACATTAGTAACACAAATAATCTAAAATTTAGTCACCGCAACATAACTAAAATTGAAATTATCCAAACAAGCAATTATTAATACAATAGACAAACAAAAAGGAATCCAAATATGCAACAAATTCCTGCTGATGAACATCCAATGCAATCAACCAATCCATAAATCTACACATTCTCACAAAAACAATTTCTCTATATGTAGCATCATATCATTTTGAACATTTGCATTATACAACATGATCAAAACTAACAGCTAAGAAAGTACTGTAAGATTATGGAATGCAATGTGATTAGTGAGATAAGAAAGTCCTTTTAGACAGTTTTACGAGGGCCTACCAAAATTTATCAGATCAAAATACAATTGAAGAAAGAAAAAGAACAGCCGCCCCTTTCATGCAGGGGGCATTATTAGAACAAAAATGTCCATGTGACTAATCAACAAATGCGTTTGCTACTGCCACTAATTCAACTATATTTCTATACAATTTATACCAAAGGGTTCAAGTAAACCACTGTACAGTTCTTTGTGATCTGTTTTTTGATATTATTATGTCAGTTCTTATCTTCGGGTGATGGGTTATATTACCAGTGTTCCTTCAGTGATTTGATTATCATCTGAAGAATCAAAGGGTTGAGATTTGGGTTTACTCATGATCCGAGAGTATCCATAACCGAGAGAGCCTCCACTTGCTTCAGAGAGCTACATGCAATATTTGATTGTGGTACCTCAGTCAAAATCCAGCATGATCAAAAGTAACAAGACTAACCGAATTACGAAAACCAAACATTAATAAGTACCTCAGTAAGCTCAGAAAGATGGTGGGACCTAAACTTGTTGATAATAGCTTTTATTTCTGACATGGGCAGTTTAGCCTAACAAGGAAAAACAAGATAAAGTAAGAACATTCGAAAGATGCCAAACCAAAATAACCAAACTTCTGTAATGTTTTTGACTTTCCATAGCACACGCTAACAATTTCACAAGCAAGCATCAACCAACAGTAGTAACTAAGGCTGCAATCGAGCCGAGCCAAGCCGAGCTTTAGTATGTTAAGGCTTGTTTATCAAGATTTTAAGGAACTCAAACTCGAGCTCAATAAAAATTTAACGAACCGAGCTCGAGCTCTTAGGCTTGACTCGAGCTTGAGCCTGTCATGAGCCTTAATGAGCCAAAAAATTTATAAATTCATACTTACGTATGAGACTAAAGTTACAATTAAAACTTTGATTATACAATTTTATATACAATATATATAAACATTCTAAAAAAAGTCAATATTTTACCAAAATAATAATATCTACTACCACTATTATATAAATGTACCATCTATAATTAAATATTATTTATATTTATATTTATATTTTTTAAATATATAAATAACATATTTATCTTATTTTTTATACATATTTTTATATTATTTAATATATAAATAATAAATATTAAACGAACCAGCTAACGAGCCGAACTTTAGAATGTTTGGGCTTGTTTATTAAAAATTTAACGAGCTCGAACGCAAAAAAAAATTAACAAACCGAGTTCGAACGAGCTCCTACCGAGCTGAGCTTGTTCACGAACAGCTCTGTTCATTTGCAGCCCTAGCAAGAACAAGAGTTTGAGTTGCTGCATTGCAGCTGGCGGATCCACAAGATCAGATCCAAATGCCTTCAGTTTTCAATGCGTTAACTGAGTCAAATGCGTTTGTGTGTGTGTGTGTCTCGTGAAAGTGAAATTATATCATATAAATCACAAAACACTTTGGAGAAGCAACAGCCGCTTCTACTTTACGATCAAAGAACCAGCATGGACATAAAACAGGTGCTCAACAATGAAGACGATGTACACAAATAGTTAAATTGAGACTTAAAGGTAAGCACGTAGCAAGTCACTAATTCAAATTAAAATATCCAATAAGATGCACTGTTTTTTACCTGTGCAAGAACAGCAGCAGCTAGTTGGAGACTAGGTTCCAAGGTCTCGGGGACAACCTATAAGAGTTTCAACTAAAACTCAAGATATGATGTAATTTGAACAAAAATTTGATCTTTATATAGATAATGCAAGATATATTAGTACTGATAAAAGATTTATACACAAGTCAAACAAGAATAATGAGATCCTCAAACATAATCCTAAAATAAAATTGTAAGATTAATCTATATAGGCAATTAGGAAGAGTGAAATAACTAATGAAAATAGCAACAGAAATGTACCGCTGTTGCTTCCGCCTTTTCCAAAATGAGGCCATGATCAACGTCATGAGCACAGACAAATGTCTTGACATTTGGGAAATACTTGCTCAAAGCCCACACTGTTCTATAGTTTGCACCGGGGTTATCTAAAGTTATTGCTGCTACACATGCACTTTCAGCACCAACTTTATGGAGCACCTCATGGCCAGGAATACAAGCAGCATGTCAGACAATGAACCTGCACAAAGCATATTTAAGTTTGAGCAGGATCATCTATCCCTCTCGACTACCAGCATCACCAAAATACACAGGAAGATCAAGTGCACAACCAACTACTACTCAGTCACTGAAATGATGGAAAATCTAAAATCAGTTATCTGGATACTGTTGTAAAATATTCTCATAACCATTTAACACATTCTCAGTAAGTCATGGACACGGTACCTTTTCTTTTTTGCCAATTTGCATTTATGTTAAAATGTTCACAGAGATTCAGGGAATATAAGTAAATATAGGAAAATATGGAACCAAAGGCTGGATAATCCTGGATATTCACTTCATAGACTTGAAATCCCCATGTTGTCCTTGGCAAGTAATACTAGATTTTATCATAAAAAATGGACGTCATAAAAAGACAAAGAAGGCATACCCCCAGAACAGAACTACATGAAATAGTCATCAAACTGGCATAGATTACCCAAAAGGAACTAGAAAACTCACACAGCCCACACTCATATGACTAAGATTTTCAGCAGAATATTCAATCAGCAATCCCTTCTCTCTCTCAGCCCCAAAATTGACTTTATTCCAGGAATATCAATTCATTGTGAAGGAAGCATACCTCCTCACATCAAGAGCAACAAATGGAATAAGTCGTTCTGAAAGAAACTGCGCAATGATCTGAAAGAACAACAGAAGGAAATACTACTCTTAGACAAAACATGATACATACATCCATACATGAACTACATTATTTTTTGGGGTACGAATCTATAAATAAACTACATTAAAAATAGATCCACCACAACAAATGATTTAAAACAAATTCATCAAAAAAAAAAAATGCAAATAGTGACAATACCTGGCCAACACGTCCAAATCCACAGATAATGATATGGTCCTGCAAATCATCTGTCTGGAAACAAGCCAAAGGAAATCAACGATCAATACATTCAGTGAATATTTCGGTGTAATAGCAACATCAACCCTATATCAAAAACAGACAATTCATCCCATGGTCAGATGTATGGCTGCACCAAACATTAAAAACGATTTAAATTATTGAATAAAAATTTAGTAGATCCTAGGTACAGTTGGACATACTATATTCAGGAGTTTGAATAGATTTAATAACGGATCATATCTTATACAAATATTGCAAGACCAAACTTAGTTTAGTGCACAGGCTTTATGGCAGCCAGTGGTTCTTCACCACCTTCATCCATCATCATCAAATATTTTTGCATGAACTCAAAATGGCAAGACTTCGAGAAGTAATATAAACACAAAATACCAAATGCAAGCGAGTAAGTGTTTACCAAAAATTTCTCAAATGCATAAGCGCAGTGAGTTTATTGAAACCTAAGATCAAAACAAAATTCATACACATACATGGTTCAACATTAAAAAAGGCTTCATGATGTTGACAAAGAGACTTTTGAGAGCACATCATAAATATTTCCCCACATTCTAGTGCAATAACTAATAAAAATTCTTATAATACTTTTTTCTTTTCTTTTTTCTTTTTTCTTGGGTACAAAAATAGATATGCAGATAGGCTACTCCAACATATCCGCCAGGGAGTATTGCCCTTAGCACCTACATCATATCTGCAGGGAACTCCATTGCACCTACGTTGGGGCTGAAGCTTAGGCCCCCCGCGTGCTCCAGCGCTAAAGAGTATGTTTAGTCCCAACAAGGGACTATGGAGACGCGAACCCAAGCCTTGAGCGAGAGATTCGAAGGTCTTATCTACTGAACCAACCCCTTGTTAGTCATACAACAAAAAAAAAAAAAAAAAAAAATACAAAGTTTTTTTTTTTTCTTTTTGATTTGCGCCTCCCATGATATAGTTAGAATGATCACTAGAAAATCTATGCTCCATTTTCCTAACCATGCTGAGTTTGAAAAGCTAAGCTACCTAGTAAGCCAATCCTGATTGACAAATCATATCCATAACTAACATAGTACCAATGAACTACAAAT
Organism: Camellia sinensis; assembly: GCF_055761805.1. Taxonomy (NCBI): domain Eukaryota; kingdom Viridiplantae; phylum Streptophyta; class Magnoliopsida; order Ericales; family Theaceae; genus Camellia; species Camellia sinensis. Next base: position 157,760,946 of record NC_138972.1, read on the forward strand.
TATTATCTAGTGGAAATAAATAAATGAATTGAATTCTGTAAACCACCAATATAAATGCTTACTCAAATATCATCAAACTTGAAATTATGAATTCTACCTCACTCTCTAGAGGCTATGAAGCATGGACACTCCAAAATTGGTGCCGTGGCGGTGTCTGACACGCGGACACGCCAGGGACACGAGGACACATACGGGACACGCCATTTGGCGTGTCCCTTTAATTTAATGAATTTTTTTGTAAGGGACATGGCGGGGACACGCATGTCCATATCAGGACATGGCATGGGACACAACGGAGCTGAATTTTAATTTTGTTATATTTATTTGGGGTCCAAGTGTAATATTTAAAAAGTAAAAATAAATTAATTAATTAATTAATTAAAAAAAAATCAACTTGCCCTAATATAGTCTATCAGTGTTGCTGAATTGAAGAGTAATCAATCGATTGAAGAGTATCATCAGTGCCCTAAACCAGTCGATCCACCACCTCCTTGAACCAGTCGATCCAGTCGAAGCTTCATCCAATCGAAGATCGAAGACCTCCAGTCGAAGCTCCATCCAGTCGAAGATCGAAGCTCCATCAATCGATCGAACAGTCGAAGACCCTAGACGACTTCGAAGGTAAACCCCTCTCTCTCTCTCTCTCTCCTTGTCGAAGCTGAACGAAGCTAAAGACTTTTTTTTTTTTTTAAATTAGATTTATATATATACAGACTATTTTCAACCTTCGAAGACTTTTTTTTTAAAAAAAATTATAGGTTTATATATATATATAGACTCTTTTCAAATTGAAGAGTGTTTATAGGTTTATATATATATATATATAATTTGAACTATAGGAAAAATATATAATACATATTATAAGATGATATATACTTATACATATTAATTAAAAAAAATAAAATAAACACATAGGTAAAATAAAATAAAATAAATTAATTAGAACACATTATTTAAAAAATATAATAATAAATAAAATAATTAATGTGTGTTAAAATAAAAAAAAATTATAAAAAAATTAAAAAATTTGTCGTGTCCCCATTTTTCAGAAATTGCCGTGTCCCGTGTCCGTATGCGTGTCCGTGTCCGTGTCCGTACTTGTGCTTCATAGTCTACAGGTAACAAACTCCACACATCATGCAGCTCAAAACGAGAGGCTAGTAACTGGCCTCTGGCAGCTAACCATGGGGTGAGGGCAATTGATACCCCTACCACAAGAAACAGCAAAGACAACATCTGACAAGACATTATACCCTGCAAAAAAGGCCAATTAGCAAACAATTAGTTGTGCTAGCAATACTAATGGCAATAGTTACCATTTATATTGTTTTGTTTTATTTATCTAGTGTGGGAATACCAGTCCTACACAGTTTATTTATCTACTGTTATGTATTGAAGTTCACAAAAACATATATATGTGTGTGTGTGTGTTGAAAAATAGGAATCAAAAGGGGGAAAAAAAGACCTAAAATAATAAAGGGATAGCATGAATTTCAGTCAATAATACTGGCTTCCATTCAATGCACCACCACAGATTTGCTTAGACTCCCATTCAAAAAATCAAACTCTCAACACCAATCCAGTCCTATGATCCTTTAAACATAAAATAACCTAAGGTTCACCCAATCTTGGTGGCCTATGTAACTTTGTCTAAATAAAGCCCACATCATTTTCAGACCTTGCAATGCTAAACTGACCTAAATTTAGTACTATATCACTTTCATATACTTTTGAGCAAGTATTAAGTACTTATGCTGGTGCATTCTACTAATCAAAGACAAATGATATGGCATATCATCAGTGCATAATGGATAACTCGGATATGGGTGTAAGGTGCAGGTATGTGTCTAGGTGTTGGATTAATCTAATTCTCATGTCCAAGGACACCACAACATCACTAGATTTCATATTTCTTAAACATTTGTTTGTTTTGAATTTTTTTAGTATAGAATGGTATTTGCAACCAAAAATTGTTATGAATGAAATGAAGGTCTAATGCATAGTGATATAGTAAACTCAAACCATTTAGACATCCTTGTTTGGTGCATGTCCAACTATACATGTTGGATGCATTTCTCATATGGAACCCTTACCCTTACACACGTGGCATGTCTATGTATCAAACACATCATATGGCTTGTCAAATTATTAATTATTATTTTTTGCAAGACATGTTGAGAATACTTCATGGACACACGTCCTATGTCTAGACAAGTCTCTTAGAAAACTGATTTGGGGTCAAAGTAAATATATGGAAATCGATGCTTCTCATATCTCTGTTAATATTCATATACATAGCAGATAAAAATATATATAAAATAAATAAATAATTTGTATCCCCCATGTTCATGTCTTAATTTTTTTGAAAATTCCATGTCCCATGTCTGTACTCGTGTCCAGGTCTCTTAGGCTGCCACTATGAAACCTAAAAGATAAGCGAAAGCACTTCACTTTCACACTCAAAGATGGTAGGAGACTATCTAGAATAATAATAATAATAATAATAATAATAATAATAATAATAATAATAATAATAATAATGTGTCACAAACTCAATCGAGATATCAAATCCATTCATACATTAGCACCTTCTTAATAAGCCAACCAAATGGAAAACCACAAATATAAATTTTTTACTTTAAGCTCATATGACGGAAATCCATCTCGTGGACTATGTTTAGATCATGGATTTGGGTTTTCAATCTCCACCCAAATCCATGATCCAAACAGAGTCTTAGTCGATGCATAATACACATGGAAAATCATGGGTGCCTAAAATTTTGGATTTTAAGTTTTAGGAGACCTAAACCTCCAAGATTGTCCTAAAATGAGTTTTCCTTCAGTATCAACTTTAAGGTGAATATACAATTCACACACCTTTTAGCTATGACATGTATGCACATATATGCACATTTAAACAAGTAATTTATGTCTCACCAACTATGAACCCTATTATATGGATCACAAACCCCAATGCATTTGTAACCACAATATGCACACACCTTTTAGCTATGAATCCTATTATATGTGATTCTCATGTTCGCCTAGTTACAAACCAAATATTCATATTAAGTAATGCTCACTCACTAAAAATAAATAAAGTCAAGTTTTTATTATGTGGGCCCACAGACATGCTTGAATGCAATACCCAGGAATTAGTAAAATTAAACAAATAAACAAATAAATAAAACAAAACAAAAAAAGTAAGGCTGTGTTTGGAATGATTTCCAAACTGTAATTCTATCCAATGTTTTCAAACCCGGACCAGACCGGCCGGTCGAACGGGTTGAACCGGGAACCGGGCCTCGTTCCGGTCCGGTCAACCCCCTAAACCAGGAGTGGGGCCAAAACTGGGAAAAACCGGTGACTCAGTGGTCGAACCGGCAAAACCGGTGACCCGGACCGGGTCGAGAGGGTCAGACCGGTCCTTTTTTTTATTTATTTATTTTCTTTCTTTTATTTATTTTCTTTCTTTCTTTCTTATATATATATATATATATATTTCAAAAGTTTGACTAAAAATTCTTATTTTCAGAGCATCCACTGGACTAAGCATGCATGTTTGAGTGGTGTGTTAAGAATCCAGATAAGAAAACTGGGAAATCTTAATGGCTCATCTCATGCTTTGAATGCAAACAATCTTTGTGCAGCAAACGACAAAGCAAAAACATGGGTATACCACACAAAAAATCTCTTGGGCACATCACACACACAAAACGCCAAAATAAAATAAACAAAGTGATCTTAGAAGAAAAAATTTACTACTATAGACTATAGGGTACATCATCGAGGAAAACCTTGATGTTCACAAAAATAATCTATCAGCAATTAAAAAAGAAGATCCTGGTTATATAGTCAGCAAGGTTTCTCCATGGTCCAAAGAACACAAGGTAGGTGGTCAAACCATTCAAGTTAGTCAGCAAATATAACCAATATAAAATGGATAGGATCTGCAGAAGGAAACACCCATACCAGTATTCTTCATGGAATTTTCTTCTGCTTGGGGACTTCTGAATGGTTTCCTCCTCTTGTAAATTTGCAAACCATCACCTGATGGATTGGGCAACAAAGGTGGATGCATGGCATAAAAGTTTCCAAGAGCAGCAGCAATTGATTGGAAGCAACTTTTCTCGTCCTCCCAGTCAACCTACAAATATGAGAAAAATTCACAATACGGATCAAATAATTCATAAGACAGTAAGAATGAAGAATAAGAGCTTGAATTGACAGATGTTACATGCATTGTTGATCATCATGATTTTACTACCACAATTGAAATTATGAAAAAGACATTTACAGCTGTCTTAGTTAAGTAAACAAGCAGGAAAGATGGTTCAATTAAAAGCACCAAAAGGAGCAGGTGTGAATCTTCGGTGTTTGAAGTTCGTTCACAAACTACAAGATGCAATACCCAAAGTATACAACTAATTAAAAAATAAATATGACTTTTTATAGATATAGAATAAAGATAAGCAAATTACATCAGAAGACAGAAAATGAAACCAAGACCCAACTCGTACCTTTTAGAGGGGGATGGAGACGAGGATATAAAACATGTGTCATGATTAAAATGGGTGAAATTCATTTCAATTTTGCGCATGTCTTAGTGGTACAATCTCTAGCACAGAAGAGAACATAATCTCTCTTGAAAAAAAAAAGGAGCCAAAAATCTATGTATGGGTTTCTCTACTGTTGGAATGGAATTGTCAAAAAAAATGAGTAATGTAAAATCAATAATTGAATACAACCTTTGGTACTACCATATTGCTATAAACATAGACAAAGATAAAAAGAAAGAAAAGGATGTTAGAAAAAATAGATATCAGAACTTACATCATTTCCCAAACAAAGTACAAATTCTGGGACCCGGTCCATATCAGGTGTGTACTGGTCAAGTATGACAGGAAGCCTAGACAAGTTACCTTGTGAATCAACATAGATGCAAAAATATTCCTCTAGCATCTCAGATTTATTCTTGAGCAGCTCTGTGTTCATCTGAAGAAGAACAAAAATTTAACTTTAGTCATATAGTACAAATGAAGACCAGCCATTGTGAAAGAACCCATTTTACACCACTTGACAAAATTTTACATAAGGTTTGCCTTTTATGAATAATAAGATTTTTTCCAGTTTCTGCCAGATGGAAGAAAAAAGGATCACCAGTGCCAAATCTCAAGTATCAAAAGAAAGAAAAGAACATATAATCAATACATGTATGTAGAAGTATTGTCGACTGAGTGTTTCCTCAACTATGGGACAAACTTTTTTTTGTGATAAATCAAAAGTGAATCGCACGATTCATAATTCGATTCATGTTTTATGATTCATGCAACTTCTGAAATTATCGGGATCAATAGATTCTGACCCCATTCTGACTCTTTTTGGTGAAAATATCAAGATACAACTTCTAAAGTGTTTAGTATGAAAAGTAACCAATATATATACATGCTTTGTTGTTATTTTGGGATAAAATAGTTTAACAGGATCCAATCAGATTGCCCTACAAGTGAAACTTGATCAATACGAATCATGTGACAAATGTATAGTATACATAAAGTTGATCAGCATTTGCGAACAAAACCAAAATAATACTAGCAATGGAGAGAGAGAGAGAGAGCACTTAAACATTATAGAAATACTAAACAATCATACACGAATTAAACAAAAAAGGATCCATGAACTCAACAGCAGAGGCAAAACAGGATGACAGGAGCAAAATTAAGTGCAAACTGAAGCAATTAATCTGCTTGGGTTAAGATCAGTTACTTCTGCAATCTTTTCTTTCAGTTCATCCTTTTCATTGCATTCTGGGTCTACATCCTCCTCTTTCAGTGCCAGCATAATCAACTCAGGCAGTGGGGCTGGGTCACTTAGTTGTATTGCATTAAAATGAGCAAACCGACGTAGGACTTGCTGATACATGAGCTCTTTGCTGATACATGGAGGCATAAAAGCAAATGATAAAAAAGAATCAATAACTGAAGACATAGAAGTGGAGCATTGAGTAATCAGTGCCCCCAAGACCAATTTGAACTAGACAAGAAGCAAGACAAGCTCAAATAGTTTACTCTTCAGAACCTGCAAGTGGGTCAGTCCTACAAAAAATTATATGACAACAAAATTCATCATGGTATCATTGTTTTCCAGAAAGATCGATAAGTAGAAATTTAAGTCCATCATTTTAAGAAGCATCGAAGAGCATTATTACCTCAAAGTCACCATATTGGCAAGAAATAAGTGAGTATTATGCTGAAGCAGAGCAAACACATCGTCTGCCATCCCAATATAGGTGCAGTGTCTTACAATGTCCAGCAGAGCTACAGAGATACATTATTGGAAAGAATTATCCAAATTTATTCAACTTTAAGAAAACTTTCCAATGTCAACGATGGTGAATTTGGTAAAAACATACCAGAATGGCATTTGTTATCAATGTCATCAATAAGCTCCTGAATACTAGTTAGATCGGCAGCCTCCTTTGGGTTCCTCCTTTGTCGGATAGAAGACCTGCAGTTGGAGTGAGGTCATAAATCATAAATCATAAAATAACTAAATATGCATCTACAACTTATTCATGGATCATGACCAGTGTAGATACCTCCTAACCTACCAAACGTCACAGGCAAGTAATCAATGGCATGTACCTTACACATCATTAATTATACACACTTGCACGTGTCAGCCTTCAAGGGACGTGTATTGTTCATGTATGTGGTCAGACAAACAAGCTTAAAGGACCAACAGCACTTCTTGTAGTTAAAAATAAACATTAAAAAGGGAAAAATAATAAGAGAGAAAAGAGGCACAACGTTATGCTGACATCAGCATAATTCAGCATTTGTATGAATGCCGTGATCGGGCAAACACACAATCTAATTTGTCTTGCCCTCCTGGTAATCATGGTGATTTTTGTAGATTTTTTTTTTGAAGTTGTTTGATTTAAGTTTTCATTTTTTGTATTATTTTTGGAATATAAGGGGTCATTTTTTAAATATGTGATTTGTAGCACTGCCCAGCGAAATATTTGTTGGAATCAAGTCTATGGGTACGAACCAGGCTATAGGAGGACACCTTTGAGGTTCATTTTTATTTGTCGCATTTGCAATGACTATTGGGCCTAAAGATAGTTCGGCTGAACTGTAGCAGTCCACTTCTGGTTTGAGCAATCAGCTTTTTGGTGTCATAGACTTGAGTTTGTTCTGTTTCACTGGTTTGCATCCTCATTGGTTTCTCGTGGTTGAGGCAAAACCTCCATTACTTAAGGATGATGATTTGCCCAAATTGATTACTATGAAGAAACTGAATGGTGATGATTCTGAGAAAAATTTATAATTAATTCTTGTGTGCACGTTAGAGAACATGACACTCATCCTTGCCTGCATATTTTGCATATTTGTTATGTGGCAAGATTTAGAAGTACTTCAGTTTCAGTTACCAAAGTAAATGGATGCACTTGGACTGTTTATCCCAAAAAAAGAAAAAAAAAGGGATGAACTTGGACTAAATACAAGTCCTACCTCACAGATGTCAAACTGGAATTATTTTCATGATGGCTAGAAGGTTTAACTTGCAAGTAGGCATGCAACCTCCCTGCAGGATCCAGTGAATCTGTTCATACCATTTTGTGGACTGGAACTTTTTGCAATTTTGTCCCTGTAGTAAGGCAACAAAATTGGACAATTCAATCGAGCAAATCCAAAATGACAATACATTTAATAGATCTGCCAATAGATGAGACCAGCCAAATGCGAAAGAAAATGTTCTTCATACCAGAAGCTGAGGGATTAATTGGGGAATCTTTGCTCCTAAGCATAGGACTAGACGGAGAGGGATCTACCACCTGTCTCAATTGACATAAAGTGAAAAATTCAGGGATAAAATTGATGCAATTAGAACTACAAGGACCAAATTAACACAAGAGACAAACAAAAACAACAGGGACTAAGATTGTAATTTGCCCAAACTCCCAATTAAATCATAAATACAAATGACATGACCACTAATAATATTTGTTTACCATCACTAAACTATAAGCTACCAAGTTTGCAGAAAAATATACCTGTTCTTGAAATGTCCTTGCCTCATTGGAGTTTCTCAATTTTGACTCCACTGCAGATTGTATCTTCTCAATAACAACTTCCTGATTCAAAAGGCTTACCTGCATTTATATAATGCGCTAATGAGGTTGAAAAGTTTAAACCAACATTTTAGTACAGATAAAACTGAACAAGAAAAAAGAGCAGCTCAGAGTGTTTCCAACAACGAGGTTGTAAGTGTGAAAAATGGTCATCTTAGCTACAGGAAAAAAATCACCTCATAGTCAATCCCGTACTCTTGAGAAAACCACATTGGATTGCACTTTATAACACTCCACATAACCATGAGTGGATTTGAATTTCATATACCCACTTACTAGCAAGGGAATTTTTATTGGCAGACAAGGAAACCAACTCCCATGTTCTAGTCTTCTCAATAGACGCTAACTCATTTATAAAGCTTACTTCCCCAGAAACAGGAATCCATTATACTTTTTTCCTCTTTTTTGTCTTTTATTGTGGTTTGCTTATGTTTCAATTGGGGGTTTCTTCTCTTCAGCCTGAGTAAGGGTTCCATCTTGATGCTCCATTGTTTATCTTTATTTTGCCTCTTCTTGGTATTGTTGGGCTTTGTTCTACAGAGACTCGATGGTGAACAATGACGACAGTGAGTAGAGGAGAGGAGACGATCCGCAAAGGAAATGTCAAAGAAGAGGTTAGTTCAATAGGGATGGTCTGTTATTTTGGTGGGTTGATATCAGGTCAGATCATTTGGTGGGTTGGACACTGGGGGGCTGGTTGAACAGAGGGCCCAATTCACCAAAAGAGGGGAGGGACCTGTATTTCAAGCTCACAACAATTATAATAAAATGTTGGTGGCCTGGGCCAATAGATTCATGGGATGGATTTGGGTGGATTAGAGGTGAAGAGATCTCAAGAGGCCTACACGACTTGGCGAAGGTTTATATTTAAGTGTGGGCCTCCGATTGATGAAGTTGTTAAGCTAAGGTCAACAGGACAGTTAATTGAAGGAAATGCGCAAGACAACATTTACATTGAGGAGGGTGCCCTCCATGGATGTAGGGGAAGCTTACAAAGACTATCCAATCTATCGAAGAATTGACAAATGATGGTGAGAGAAAGTTGAATCCAACAAAAAGGGAGCAATTATGAAAGAAATGAAGTGCTTCATGGGGGCAAAATTCTGACGGTATCTAGTTGTTCAAGGTGTTTTGGCGAAGAAGAGATCATTTGAAGGTAAAGAGCACCTCTCTAGGGTGATGGAAAATTTTGGTCTACTGCATTGCTTAGGGTTAGAAGAAGGGGATTTACAATTGGTAGAGAGCATAATGATGGAAGTACTTATCAAAACCAAGTGATGGAGGTTGTGGTGGTGGAAGAGTAGCAAAGTCGGTGTTGATGGTGGACAAGGGAGGTAGAAAGTATTGCTACTAGTAACTCTTTGGGTGAAGGAAACTATGAAACCTAGTAGTGCCTTCATGGTGTTCATGGAGGAGTTTAAGAAAAAGTACAAACAAAACACCCGAGCAAAAATTCAAAGAAATGGAATTCGATGACTAATGATGACAAAGCTCCATGGTAATTGGTAACGAAAAGGAATGGCAAGGATGGGGAAATGAAAGATGATGTCAAAAGTCAGGGAAGGACCCTTCAAGATTTTGGCATTTTATTGACGCATTATGGAATAGAGAGCAAATGGTTTTTTTTTTATTTTACAAAGATGGTCTACCTTTTAAAAAAATATTTATTTAATTTTCTTTTTGTTCAGTTGTGTATAGCTTGTGCCTCCTTGACACTTTCTCCAAGCAATTTCCTTTGTTGTTGATGGTTAGATCGTCAACTATCACAAAAGCATAAACTATTAGGAAATCGATCCAACATTTAAAATTGGTTAGATAGCCATCTTAATGGATTTCAACCACATCATTCTGCACAAAAATTATGCACACCTTTCTATTTGTGTAGCATTAGTCTTATCTACAATGATAATTATTTTTAGCAATAATAATCATCAATTTTTGAGAAGAAACATTCATACCTCTCGCTTTGTTGGGTGTACATTCACATCAACATGTTCAGGTGGCAATAAAACTAACATATATATGAAAGGTTTTGATGCTTTCGGCAAGGTTGCAGCATAAACAATTTCAATAGCTCTCTTTAAAGCACTGCACTCAACCAATCTATCTAGATAATAAAATAGAGGAAAAGAAAAAAAAAAAAAATGAATGAATACAATACCGATTGCTATTTGTTTGCTTTCCCTCATAGTAATCTATGTTAAGGGGTAGCCAGAAAAGATTAGTGAGCATATCAGTAATGAATAACCAAATAAGATCATAGATGTAACTAAGAATGATAAACCTCCATTTGTTATTTTTGTGGGTAATGATAAATCTCAATGGATTACAATAATTAGACAGTTACTCATTAATTCCAATATACAATAGAATATTCATACGTACCATTTATAAAAAGCACCATTGTGATCTTCTTAGCAACGTAATTAGAATTGGAGATAAAACCATCCATCTCAAAAACTGAACTAGATGGGTCATCGTCTGAAACTTCTATTTTCATCAGATTGCGCGCAACTGACACTCCGTAAACAGATCTGACTGCATCAAGCCTTGAAGCTGTCGCAACTGAATGAACATCTGCCCTAGCAGCTCCATGCTAAGTACAGTGGAAGTTTAATGTGGGAAATTGTTAATCATCACATATGAAGAATTGAGAGAGGGAAAATATTGTTCACAAAATGGAAAAATTAAGAATCAAGGGTCAACAGACCAACCTTTCTACAAGAGAAGCCCACATTTATGTGATGAATGGCAAACCGGCTTAATAAGTCTACTATTTTTGGGTAATCATCAGCAGAGTTCTGAAGTGTTTTTCTCCGAGCAGTCATGTTATAAAACAAATTCTCAATCTGAAGAAATACATGAACAAAAAGAAGAAAAAATAGAAAATAAAAATATCAAAAGATTGGATTACTTAGATATGCACAACAACATTTTTATGAAACGCCCAAGTTATAACTCATCAATTATAAACTGCTTTTTTGTGTCCTGAAACCCATTGTGCCTCATACAATTTAAATTACAGAACAAATCTTTAATTTGTCTTACAATGAAAATAACTCCCATATTCAATCTAGTGAAATTTTATCCCAAATAATTCTAGAATTTATGGCATTTGATTTTGTTCCCTCAATATGCTTTTGTTTCCACGTGCTCAGGGAAATTTAAAGCCAAGCCCTTTTGAAAGCCCTTTTGAAAGGTTTAATTTTTCTCATACTGTCAGGGAAATTTAAAGCCAAGCCCTTTTAAATAACTCCCATACTGTCATGGGTTACTATTCATTGCCCCAGAACAGCCTTAATTTTTCCACATAAATTCTTTTCTCCTAAGCCCAAAAACAAATCCTAGCAGCCTGACAAACTTGCATTACATCTACTAGAGTTGCATCAGTTTTGGTATTAGAGCTTAAGGTTTTCCCACTATATTCTTACAAAGTGGGAGATCCTATTTGCCACAATAGATCAAACAATGTAAGATAGAAGTTCAAATTTTGAAAGAAGGGATGATCCTTTAGTGTTCTCCAATTAGCTTGTTTCAATTGAGTAGTTCTTTTTTTTATCATGATAGGATAAATGATTGAAGGTGAGATTTGTTAAGATGAAACTTGTAGGTTTGGCACAAATGTAGTGGTATGTGTTGAAGAAAATACAAGAGGATTGGAAGTGCAACCAATAAGCACATGGAAAGAGATGAAATTTAAGCTTCAAAAGAAGTATATTCCTATCAAGTAAATTCATGCAAACCGATGGTGTTAAGAGGAAGGGACTATGGGAAACTTTGAAGAATTTAAAGAGAAATTTTATTAATCCTTGGTGCTTGGGGGGTGATTTTAATGAGATTCGGTTCTATTCTGAGAGGGTCGGTTGTTCCCAAAGATGTGGCGGTATGAAGGATTTTAACGAGCTAATCGAAAACCTAGAAGTGTGTGACTTACCAATGTTGGGGAGAAAGTTTACTTGGTGTAATTCTCAAAATGGTGTCAAATGGAGTAGGCTGGACAGATTTTTACTCAGCCCAGATTGGTTGCAAAAATTTAATTTTAAATTGTGGGGTTTACCAAGAAGGCTCTCGGACCATTGTCCTATTTTAATGATGGAAGATGAAAGAGATTGGGGTCCAAAGCCTTTTAGGTCTCTAAATGCCTGGTGTCTTCATCCGAAGTTTAAGAAAGTTGTGCAGAAAGTTTGGTCTGAATCTCATGTCAGTGGTTGGGCTGGATTCAAATGCCTACAGAAATTGAGATTACTTAAAGCAGCATTGAAAAGATGGAACCTGGAGGTGTTTGGTAAGGTGGATTCAAAGCTAAAGCAACTGGAGGAGGAGATACATGACTTGGATTTGTTAGCTGAGCAAAGAGTACTCACTGAGTCAGAGAGATCTAAATTTAGGGAATTAAAAGGCGAAGCATGGAATTTGAGTAAAATGGTTGAATGGGTATGGTTACAAAAGTCTAGAGCTAACTGGTCATTAAAAGGCGATAGAAATACTAAATTTTTCCATATCATGGCCTCCACGAGAAGGAATCGGAATGCACTTTGCTCAATTGAGGTTAATGGGGTCTCCACTGAAGATCCTAAGGAAATTAGAACAGAAGTGCTTAATCACTTTCAGAGGCAGTTTTCAGAATCATGGTTTGATAGGCCAAGTTTAAATGGTCCTTTTAAGTCTATTGGGGAAGAAGAGGAGCGTGTTGTTTTGGAAGCTGAGTTCACAGAAGATGAAGTTATGGCAGCTATTAAGAGTTGTGATGGAAATAAGGCCCCTGGCCCGGATGGATTTAACCTTTTGATGTTCCAGAAATGTTGGCATATAATTAAAGGGGATGTGATGAAGTTCATGAGTGAGTTCCATACTAACTCTAAGCTGGTCTCTGGTATTAATAGCTCCTTTGTTGCCTTGATTCCTAAGAATGAAAATCCCTATTCTCTTAGTGATTTCAGGCCAATCAGTCTTATTGGATCATTGTACAAAGTGCTCTCCAAAGTGTTATCTAGTAGACTCAAAACTGTTTTACCAAGGATCATTAGTGAGTCTCAATCAGCTTTTATTGGGGGTAGAAGCATCCTTGATGGTATTCTGATTGCTAATGAGATTGTTGATGATTGGAAGAAGAAGCAAAAGAAAGGTGTTGTACTAAAACTTGACTTCGAGAAAGCATATGATTCAATAAATTGGGGGTTTCTATTTTCCATGTTATCAAATTTTGGTTTTGGTGCAAAATGGATCAGATGGATGAAGGAATGTGTCTCAACTGCCAAAATTTCTATTCTGGTGAATGGATCACCTACAGCTGAGTTTAGTCCTCAAAGGGGTCTCAGACAAGGTGATCCTTTATCCCCCTTTTTATTTAACATTGTAGCTGAGGGTCTTAATATTCTGTTGCATAGAGCTGTCCAGGCTGGACTAATCAAGGGTGCATCAGTTGGTTCTAATGATCTTACTATTACCCACCTACAATTTGCCGATGACACAATCTTGTTTTGTGAGGCAAGGAGGGAGGAGGTGCTTAATATCAAAAGAATATTGAGATGCTTTGAAATCTTGTCTGGGTTGAAGATAAACTATCACAAAAGTGTGGTGAGTGGTGTTGGTATTAATGAAGACCTTACCAAAGAATTTGCTGCCATACTGAATTGTCTGCATCAAAAACTACCTTTGAAGTATTTAGGGATGCCATTGGGGGCTAACCCAAGGAGGAGAAGGTCTTGGCAACCTGTCATCGATCAATTCAAATCAAAGCTTGCTTCATGGAAGCGTAGGCTTCTTTCCTTCGCTGGTCGGTTGACAATGATCAAGTCTGTGCTATCTTCACTACCAGTGTTTTATTTATCCTTGTTTAGAATGCCTGAAGGGGTAGCCAAAGAAATTGATAAAATTCAGTCCAGATTTTTGTGGGGGGGTGATGAACTTAGAAGGAAAATTCATATGGTAAAATGGGAAGAAATTACTCAAAGCAAGAGTAACGGGGGTCTAGGTATTAGAAAGGTGAGAACCATGAATGAATGTCTCCTTCTTAAATGGTGGTGGAGGTTTGGGAGTGAATCTGAATCTATTTGGAAAAAAGTGATTATCAGCAAGTACCCACATAATGGTGGATCTAGGTGGCCAGATCAAGATGAAAATTCCAGATATTCTATGGTATGGAGGGATATTTTGAAGGTGGCTCTTAAGTGTCCACAGCTGATGGAGGTACTTAAGGCCAACTCAAAGATCACCATTGGGGATGGGAGGCTCATAAGTTTTTGGCTGGATCAATGGGTTGGTGGTGACTGTTTAAAGAACCTATTCCCTAGATTATACTCTGTGTCTATGCAGCAAGGTGTATCAGTGGCAGTGATTAAGAGTACAAGTAATGGTAGTGGGGGGTGGGACTTGTCTTTCAGAAGAGTACTGTTTCAATGGGAAGTTGAAGAATTGAGGAAAATGAAGGAGTTGTTACAAACTGCTCCAGAGCTCAGGTACGGGGTGGTAGATGGGTTGTCCTGGGCTGCGGACAGATCTGGAATATTTACCGTTTCGTCTGCTTACAAGTGGAGTGAGTTAACAACTACCATGCCTACACAAGTGGTGGAGCTCATTTGGAAGAATGCAGCACCTCCGAAAGCGCAATTTTTTGCTTGGCTAGCATGGAAAGGGAGGATCAAGACTTCTACATATTTGCAAAGAATTGGAATCCTAAGCCCCAACTCTGATGTTAATTGTGTATTCTGCAGAGAGGAAAAGGAAACTGTACCCCATGTGCTACTGTGTTGTTCATTTAGTTGGAGAGTTTGGTCTAATATTATTGGATGGTGGGGCATATCATGGGTACAGCCAGGGTCAGTGGTGGGTCTTATTCAATGGTGGGCTGGGTTTAGATGCAAAAACAGATTGAAGGTAATTTGGAAGATAACTCCACTGGCAGTGCTTTGGTCGTTATGGAAGCTACGGAATGAAATCATCTTTAACGAGTCACAGTTGGATTTTGGAAAGCTGTGTGATCTTATCAAAACACGGGTTGCAATGTGGTTCAGGGCCTTTAGTCCTTCCTTTTGCTATTCTGTTGATGATCTGGTGTATAATCTGCAAAATGTGAAATTCTGCCTAATGCACTGAGGTTATAACCTGTGTACTGCTGTTTCTGAGTGTTTCTGTGTTGGTGCAACTGATGCAGAGGATGACCTGTTTAATAGGGCCGTAGTAGTGAACTGCAGATGTGTTGGGCTAACAATCTTGGTGGGTGAACTGCTGTTGCTGCTGTATTTAATTAGTTTGTAGGAATGCTGGCTATCTGTTCTGTCTTGGTGCCTAACTAACTGCAGGACCTGATCTGTTTGGTGCTTCAACTGTGGGCTATCTGTTCTGTTTGCCTGCTCTGGTTTTGGTGTTATTGGTGCTTCAAATGTTCAAATGTGTTCTTCCTTTGTTTTGTTTGGCTCGTTGGTTTCTCACCAACTTGGAGGTTGGAGCTTGTTTTAAGCTCCAAGCTCCCCTTTATTGATGTAATCTTTGTTTTTCCATCAATAAAGTATTCTTTTTGCCGATCAAAAAAAAAAAAGTAAATTCATGCAAACAATTTGTTTCTTCAAGACATGCCAATATGTTGTTTGAAGAATATATGAAAAGACTTAGGGCACTTGACACTTGAAGTCCAGCACCAAAAATTCGTTGAATTTAAAGATGGTTTTAAGCCTACTACAAGATCATAATTCATGTAGCATCCAAAGAATTGTGTTAAGCATGCACTACAAGTAGCACAAATAATGAAAATTGTTGTTAAAGATCATAACCTCACACGATTGGAGTTATAAGCAAAGGAAAACAAACAAGATATGCCCAAGGTGAACGATGACAAGATTATGAAGGTTGAGAAAGCCTCCAATTGAAGTTACATGTATTGTCCCTGAAGTAGCAAAAGTTGAAAGCAAAGAATTGGATGATATTTATCGTTAAAGTAACTACAAGTTTGGAAAATTCCTGTCAGCCCTGCTTAAAATTTGCACCTTGAGGTGGCTAACTTGTTGCCTATGTCCTCTGATGAACCATTAAAGGCAATCAGCATTGTTGAACATCAAAGTTTGAAGCCCTTTGATTAACCATTTAGCCCTGAAACAATCTGTAAAATCTTGTGTTTTCATTCTTCAAACCCTACCCTTTTGTTACCCCAAATAAATTTTTGAAAAACCTCTTATGTTTTGCTAACCATTTAGCCAAAAAACACAATTAAAATCAGCCCCAAAAGCCCAAGTTTTCTCGCTAGCATATATTAATTTTAGGCTTATTGCTAGTAGGAGAGTGCAATGTTTTGGTGTGTTTCACTATGTTTTGATGTGTTTCAATGAAAACACTAGAATTTTATTATTCCACTAGTGTTTCGTTTCGACCTCTTGGGAATTGGAAACACTTTGACCATTTCAACGGAAACAAACGAAAATTTTGTTCCTCATATAGATTAAAGATAAATCCATTTCAAAAAGTTTTCATTCATGTATTGTCCACGTTTTCATGTTATTTGGTTCTAAACAAATGGCATATGGTACCTATTAAAATTGGGTGTAACTGCACATGCAACAGCCCTCGTGTCTTCTACATGCACTATGTTAACTTAATACAATTGGAGGAATAGTTTCCTATTGTCCGTCTTTAGTTTGGGAAATTTTTCCCTTTTGTATTCTTTTAGTAGCTGTTGGTGTATTGCCATGATTCCTAGGGCAGAGCCATGTATAACAAAGTTTCCACTGGAAATTTGAAGATCTGAAATTATATACACTCCACATGTTTACAAAATATCTACCTAACTAACTTTGTTACAACAAGTTGAACTAACACTTGACTTGTTTGGTTTGCAGAACAACATATCTCTAGTCTAGTCTTAGATTGAATCCTGGATTGCTGAGTCTTGCTTGGTTACACTAACTGTACAAACATTTCATTCCTATGGGGACATCATGTTGCTTGCAAAAGCTTCCGAGTCCAAACAGGTCACTTTTCGTGCTCCATGTGTTTTGGCTTTTATAGTTAATCTTTCTTTTAGCTCGGCAAAAATGATCTTGTACTTCATTCAAACATTCTATGAAGTGCTAGATTTCAGCTCTTAAACTTAATTTGAAGGCCTTTTTTGCGATGGACCAAGAATATTTGATGCAGCTGCAATGATGGAATTTACATTGTCTCCTTGGGATCTCATAATATGTTAGGTGTAGGCCTTGAAGCACACCATTTAACGCTTGTAATTCTTGTTTTCCAAAATAAATAACTTCAACTCTCTTTCACATGCATTACTAAAAATATTTTAGTGTACTCTGGTTTGCCAAGTTTGATTTCTTTCAAATTGGGTATTTCAGTATTCATTTCTCCGTTGTATGTTTCCACTTTGATGGAAGAGTATTTTTTTTTTTTGGCCAAATTCTAGGGAGTATATATGTTGTTTGGAAACATTGTATTTGTTCATAGTGTTTATTGCCTAGCCTTAGAAAACTGTCCAGGAACTTTCCCGGATGCAACTTTAGCTTCATTGGTTTCTTTAATATTTTTTCATATTTACTTGGAAAACTTTTTGTAAATTTCTCATCTTGTCTACTAACTTCTATACAAGCCTTTTTCTAATAAATAATAATGCTAAATTATTTAAAGAGTCATGCTAATGACAGCCCAATGGGCTGCCAATAAGGGGAAGAAAACGCCAAAAAACTCTCAATGTATTTTTTACACATCCCAAAGCATTTTCACAAATTTGGACACACTTTTTACACGTCCCCTGGTACTGTTGACAGCCCAAAGGCTGTCTTTAGCATTTTTCCTTATTTAAATTATGCAAATGTATTCCATGTCCAAGAGATATGCTGGAAGACTCATAGGAATGATGGAAACAACCGTAGAATACCACATGTTTTATAAAATTAAGTTGCATCTCTCTCTCTCTCTCTCTCTCTCTCTCTCTCTCTCTGGGGGAGTTTGAAGTCCTCTATGGAGTCCACCCTAATTTTTTTGTCATTTGTATGCTTTGCAGGAAAATCCCTCACTACATACTGTTGAAATGGCAAATGTGGAATCAGTGAGTTTTTAATTGAATGATTTATATATGAATACTTTAGTTGTGTTATAATATGGTGAAAATACAAATAGATTCATATCATATCTTCAGGGGTTGTGTTGGTAATTGTGTTGGGCTAAATAATCACAAAAGGACAAAAAAAAGTCAAAAAATCACAAAAAGCCAAAAATCACAAAAACACGAAAAAAAATCCACCATTCCAAAGCTAAAAAGCTAAAAAGCCAAAAAAGCCAATCAAGAATACCAAACGAACAAAAAAATCCCAGGCTAAAAAAGTCAAAAAAAACCAAAAAGTCAACTAAAAAAGTTATTGCCAAACGAAGGCTCAGTATCTTTTGGTTTTGTTTTTTTTGGTGTGTGTGTATATTTAATATAAATGTATAACACATTTTAGAAGAAAAGAACGAAGCATGCTTTTGTATCTATTGGTTAAAATGATGAAAAATTGAAAATGAGCTTTATAGACTTGTTATTTACATATGGCTCTAGAGAATTATTTTTGGGTGCTTCGAATGCATGTTGTTGTGTGTTCCTATAGTCAAGAGCACTCTATCGAGCTTGCCCATTTATTTTTTGTCCATGACCCATTTTTGGCGTTTTATCCTTTCAAAACGTTACTCACCCAAGGTTTTAGTTCAATTGTGAATTTTATTTTCCTCCCAAGGAAACCTTCGAGGAAATAACTTAGAAAATATGAAGAAGAAGAACTCCGAAAATATGAGGAAGAAGGAATATATTTCTGTTATATTCAAAACTTCTTATCTTACAAGACCAAATGACACTCCTTATATAGGAGATATTACAAACATCATCATAACCCATTATATGCCACTTACATATTATATATTACCACTATCTACCACTATCTTATTATATACATGCCACTATCTACCACCAACACCACTATCATATTCTATACATGCCACTATCTACAACCAACACCACTATCATATTCTATACATACCACTATCTACCACCAACACCACTATCATATTCTATACATGCCACTATCTACCACCAACACCACTATCATATTATATGCATGAACACAATTTCCAGCACTCCCCCTCAAGCTGGTTTGAAGATATCTTCCATAGCCAGCTTGCTAGTCAGCTTATCAAATTGCTTCTTGTGTAGTCCCTTCGTTAGCACATCAGCTAATTGTTCACCTGTTGGAAGGTAGGTCATACAGATTATGCCAGCATTGATTTTCTCCTTGATGAAATGTTTATCCACTTCTATATGTTTTGTGCGATCATGTAGAACTGGATTATGAGCTATAGATATAGCTGCTTTGTTGTCACAATAGACCTTCATAGGTGTCGGGTGAGAAAGCTTTAATTCTTCAAGAATTCTTTTAATCCACATTACTTCACAGATTCCATGGGCAACAGCTCTGAACTCTGCTTCTGCACTACTTCTAGCTACCACATTCTGTTTTTTACTCCGCCATGTAACTAGGTTCCCACCTACAAAGGAGCAGTATCCGGATGTTGATCTCCTGTCTGTAACACTTCCTGCCCAGTCTGCATCTGTGTATACTTCAACTTGAAGATGTCCATGTTTCTTGAATAGTAAGCCTCTCCCTGGAGTTCCTTTCAAATATCTTAAGATCTTATAAACGGCCTCAAAGTGCTCTGCCCCTGGTGAGTGCATGAACTGACTTACCATGCTGACTGCAAAGGCAATATCAGGCCGCGTATGAGACAAGTAAATCAATTTCCCTACAAGTCGCTGATATTGTTCTCTCTCTTTGACTTCTTCAGCCTTAGCAGCTTGTAACTTCAAGTTAGGCTCGATCGGAGTCTCCGCCATCTTACAACCAAGCATACCTGTTTCTCCAAGGAGATCAAGAACATATTTTCTCTGATTAACGAATATACCTTCCTTGGATCTTGCAAATTCCATTCCGAGGAAATACTTGAGGGCTCCCAGATCCTTAATGTGAAATTCTTTTGCGAGTTTCTCTTTGAGGGCTGCTAACTCTGCTTCATCATTACCAGTTAAAATGATGTCATCAACATAAACAATCAAAATTGCAATTTTACTGTTTTTTGAATGTTTATAAAATATTGTGTGATCTGCTTGACTCTGCGAGAAGCCACAACTGATAACTGCCTTCCCAAAGCGTTCAAACCACGCTCTTGGTGATTGTTTGAGTCCGTATAATGACTTGTTCAATCTGCATACTCTGTCACTTCCAAGTCTCTGCTCAAATCCCGGCGGTAGGCTCATGTACACCTCCTCTTCAAGATCACCATTGAGAAATGCATTTTTAATGTCAAGTTGATGTAGAGGCCAATCTGAATTTACTGCAAGAGATAACAGTACTCTGATGGAATTTATTTTAGCAACAGGAGCAAACGTCTCCTGATAGTCAATCCCATAAGTTTGAGTGAAGCCTTTAGCTACCAGTCTCGCCTTGTATCTCTCAACGCTTCCATCTGCGTTACATTTTATCGTAAACACCCATTTACACCCAACTGTTTTCTTGTCTTTGGGTAGATCAACTATCTCCCAAGTACCACTTCTCCTTAAAGCATTCATCTCCTCCATGACTGCTAATTTCCAATTTGGATCATCCAATGCTTCCTGTATATTCCTTGGAACAAACAAGTGTGAAATCCTAGATGTGAAAGCTCTATGGTTTTTAGACAGTCTTTGATAGGAGAGGTAATTTGCAATAGGATGTTTAATGCAATTTCGGACACCTTTCCTAATTGCTATAGGTACATCAAGGTCGGAAATAGAAGGAATAGGATTACCTAAAATTTCGATGCCAGAACTCGGGTGGACATTCGGGTCATTAGGATGGACATTCGGGTCATTATTCCTCAGATGAAATCGCTTCCTAGTATAAACCTGAAGCTCAGGATTTAGATCATTTTGTAGTACTTCTCCCCCTAAACAAGAATCTTCTTGACTAGGCACCATAGAACTTGGTTCTCCTAAGTGATCATTATCAGACAGATGTGGTTTTTGTGTAGGATAAATGACATTGGGGAGCGGGATAGAAATATCCCAAAAACGGTCTTCTACTCCACTTGTCTCCCCCTGAAGAGAAGTGTTGGGGAAATAGGATTTTGTTTCCACAAATGACACATCCATACTCACATGAAATTTCTTGTTTTGAGGATCGAAGCACTTATACCCCTTTTTGTTTGAGGAATAACCCAAAAAAACACATTTTATAGCACGGGGGTCAAGTTTTGAACGAAATTGACTGGGAACATGAACATAGGCAGTACATCCAAAAACTTTGGCGGGTAAATCAGAAAACAACCTCGTGTCAGGAAAAAAAGTTTTGAGACAATCAAAAGGTGTTTTGTATGTTAACACCTTTGTAGGCATCCTGTTTATCAAATACGAGGCTGTTAAAATTGCTTCACCCCATAAATATTTAGGAACATGCATGTAAAACATTATAGCACGTGCTACTTCAAGTAGATGTTTATTTTTTCGTTCTGCAATGCCATTTTGTTGAGGGGTATCCCGACATGTAGATTGATGAAAAATCCCCTTTTTTTCCAAAAACTCACCCAACTGCTCATTGAAATATTCTGTTCCATTATCAGAATGTAAAATACCAATTTTGGTTTGAAATTGGTTTTCAATCATATTGTAAAAATTTGTGAATAAATTTTTCACGTCAGATTTTTTATTCATCAAATAAATCCAACATAAGCGGGTATGGTCATCAATAAATGTAACAAACCATCTTTTACCAGAAAGAGTAGTGATTTTAGAAGGGCCCCAAACATCACTATGAATCAAATAAAAAGGTTTTGAAGCCTGGTAACGTTTTGGCAAATAAGTAGAGCGATGAAATTTTGCAAAAATGCAACTTTCACAATGAAAAGAAGAACAATCAATCCCTTTAAATAATTCTGGAAATAAATGTTTCAGATAAAGAAAACTAGGATGTCCTAGCCTATAGTGCCATAGCATTATTTTTTCTCGAACAGAGATTGAACTGGTACTATTAAAGCTCTGAGCTTTTTTATTACTAACAGGTACTTCATCAAAGTAGTAAAGACCTTCAAGCATCCTAGCACGCCCAATCATCATCCCCGAGTTCTGGTCCTGAAATTCACAATGGGATTCAAAAAATGTAACACGACAATTAGAATCCTTAGATAGTTTACTGACAGACAAAAGGTTACAGGCTAAGTTGGGGACGTGAAGAACAGCATTGAGATTAATTTTCTCAGTTAGTTTAATAAGTCCTTTTCCTGCAATAGGTGAAAAACTACCATCGGCTATTCTGATTTTGTCATGACCAGAACAAGGGAAATAGGTACTAAATAAATGGGAAAAACTAGTCATGTGATCGGAGGCACCGGAATCTATGATCCACGGAGAGAAGTTTAGGCAAGAGAAGGCTTTAGGATTTCTACCTGTTTGTGCCAACAAAACACTAGGAGTACCGGTTGAGGAGTTGGATTTTATCAGCTTTAAGAGTTGATCAATCTGCTCTTTGTTGAAGGGACCTGAATCGGCTTCATTAGCGGTAGGAAAGCCACGATTCTTCTCTCCTTGTTTGCTGCTTTTCCAGTTGACAGGTTTGCCATGAATCTTCCAACACGTTTCGCGTGTATGGCGAGGCTTGTTGCAAAAATCACACCAGACCCGTGGCTTATCATCAAACCTGCGCTGGTAATTTGCAGCCTTGTTGGCCGCAGCATCGCTAATTAAAGCAGAAATTTCAATTGATTCACCATTACCTTTTTTCTTAAGCATGACGCTCCTTCGGCTCTCTTCCCTTCTGACTTCGGCAAATACTTCGCCAATGGATGGGAGAGGAGGTCTGCCAATAATTCTTCCTCGCACTTCATCGAACTCAATGTTGAGGCCGGCAAGAAACTTGTAAATACGACTGTCTTCCACAGTTTTCTTGTGGTGGTTGCAGTCGTCAACTGATTTCCATTCGTATGTGTTGAAGATGTCAAGATCCTGCCACAACCTTTTCAACGAATTGAAATATTTGGTGACGGAATCATCTCCTTGACGAATCTCTCCCAACTTCAAAGTTAATTCGAAAACTTGAGATTGATTTCCTAGGTCAGAATACATCTGACTAACATTATCCCACAATTCTTGTGCAGTAGTATAGCACATGTAATTAGAGCTTATATCCTCCTCCATGGAATTGACCAACCATGTCATAACCATGGAGTTTTCAGCGTCCCAATTGTCGAACAGCGGATCATTAACCGCAGGAGCCTTCTTGTCACCAGTGATGTAACCGATCTTTCCTTGCCCACGGATATACATCCGGACAGATTGTGACCAGCGGAGAAAATTATCACCATTTAGGCGGATGGTGGTGATTTGGACAGAGTGAGAGTTGGACGTTTTCACCGGAATGGCAGCGGCAGGGGTTGTAGTGGTTCCGGACGTGACTTCCGACATGGCTATGACGGTTTTAGGGCTGCTGTGTTTTTTGTTGCTCTGATACCAACTTAGAAAATATGAAGAAGAAGAACTCCGAAAATATGAGGAAGAAGGAATATATTTCTGTTATATTCAAAACTTCTTATCTTACAAGACCAAATGACACTCCTTATATAGGAGATATTACAAACATCATCATAACCCATTATATGCCACTTACATATTATATATTACCACTATCTACCACTATCTTATTATATACATGCCACTATCTACCACCAACACCACTATCATATTCTATACATGCCACTATCTACAACCAACACCACTATCATATTCTATACATACCACTATCTACCACCAACACCACTATCATATTCTATACATGCCACTATCTACCACCAACACCACTATCATATTATATGCATGAACACAATTTCCAGCAAAATATATTTGAAAACCTTTTGAGATCATTAAATTTACGATTTTGGAACAAAAATTTACCATGTTTTGGAACGTGCTTTCCAAAATCTAATTCGTTTGGGTGTTAATGTTTTGTGGTAACACTTTGGTTTTATGGATTTTGTAGAGAGCTTATTTCCATTGGTTTTTTAATTGGGGTGCATTCTGCACATAGCGCATGCCTATTGTCTCTGTTGGTTTGCAATAAATTATCCTTGTTTTTTTTAAATGCAGAGGAAGATTCAAGTAATTTGATTACCATCAATTATTCTAAATACATTGATCCCTCTCTAAACCAAATTTCTCTCTTCTTATTCAGTATTCTAGTTCATCATTAATGGATTACTCTCAATTTTATATTAATTGGTCAATTGGAAAGAAGATGAAATGGATTATATCTCTTCTTTGCCAGACATTCGATTTAAGCAGTTCAAAAGCTATGGACTTTCTGGATACATTTCTATCCATGAATCCAAATTCCAGGTATGACGACAAGAAATTTTAATTTTAGTGATATTTCTATAATACAATAATTATCATGTATGGCTTCATTTTCCTGTAAGGAGCTATTTATAATATACTTTTGATCAAAACTACTTGAGTTGTTCATCTAGAACTTCATGCCACCTTACCTACATGCAAGTCCCTAAATGTGATCAATTTTCCTTCATTCTGTCGCACAAGATTATTGAACAGGGTATTTGAATCATGGATGAGTGATCTACTTGTTTTTTTATTTTTTATTTTATCCTTCATTTCATGTGCTCTTTCTGTCCTGTTTGTTTTTCCTTTCTTTCACTTGTAGATGTGATTTTTATTTGAGTTTATTAAAAAGTATATTTTCATTGAACTAAAGCTGCATCCATGCCAATGATGCAAATGAAGGATTTTTTGGTGGCTAAATGAAATTATTCTTGATATTTCATTATTTGATTTAAAAGCATATTTAAATTGCTTCTTCCCATTTTTCTCTGATATATCAAATCCTTGGTAGGGTTATAATTAACGTTGATCATGAGTATTTCTGTGAATATATATTTTTGCCCTCATCAGTATGCTGTGTCTTAGTTGTGCACTGGATAACCCTACTGTTGCACTGAAATTCATTAATCATTATCATATCAGGCTTTTCTTTTCTCTTTATTTTTTCTTTTATGCATGATTTTAAAACAAGTGAGCTCAATTTTCTTCCAATAACTGGGTTTCGAAATTGACACTTTTTTTTATATTGTGATTTGTGACTATTATAACATACTGTAGTGCTTCACTGAACTGAAGATGTAGACCATATGTATCTAAATATGCTTAACTCTGTCCTAGTTGCAACATGCAGCACTAAAATGCTTTCTTTTCTCTCTTGAGTTTGTCTAATTGCATTTAAGTTTATGTTAATAACAATAGCCCTTAAGTTGACGGTGATGCAAGAATTGTTTATCTCACTATTTGCATCCTGCTCATAGCAGACAGGTTAGAATCCACGATTTCTTCAGGGTCCTGAGATTGAAGGCTTGTAATCTTTCTGAAAAGGTTAGTTACCAAGTATTTTTCACTTTTTATGTAACCTGCTGATCTTTAATATGAATATCTTGTTTGTGTCTCTATGCTTGAAAGGCCTCTTTTAAGTATGCTATCTCTGTCTAGTTCTTTTTCAATTTTTGACATTTGAACTGCAAACTCATTTGTTACATATATATATTTTAAAAATTAATTTGCCATAGAGTGAAGGTCGATATACATTTGAACAATAAAATTGTCACAAGACAGGCATGACAATTTTTAACAAGGATTTGTGTTTGTGTCAAATGCCAATACTTTTCACACTTCCGGAGTTATGTAGAACACATTTTAAAGCTGTTCTTTATTCAAAAATTAAACTTCATGATTTATGACACTTGGGCAACATGTCCTCACACTGGCCAATGTGTAACCCGCAGAACTCATTTGTTGTGTTACTAATTTCATCTAGTTTAGAGAAAAATTTTAATCATGAAGAAATATCAAGTCAAAGGCTCATACAAAAATTTTCAATTTGACCATATTTTAAAAGAGGATAAATTACCTGTAAGGAGTGGGGTGTGGAAGGAGAGAGGGTGTGGGAGGAGAGAGAAGTCATTATAGTAATCTGCACTTCTGTGCTTGACACAAATTCTGCTCTATCTGTCTCTGTCACCATCAATGATTATATCAATATAATTCACTACTAGAAAGTTCAATTACAACTTAAACGATCCCATTACAAGGGTGAGGACACTCTAAATACACATATTGCCCAATTAGAAGCAAATCAATTAGGAAATTGAAAGATGATTGATTATTATCCGTGGATTGATATGACTACTTTCAGTATGTATACATAACCAAGTAGGACTAGTTTAGTTGACCAGAATTCTTGCATCGCTCATGTAGGTCAAGGGTTCTTGTCTTGCCATGGACAAGGTTCCCCTCCTCGCAAGGCTATGATTGCAAATGTCCAAAAATAAAAAATAAAATAAAGAAAGATATTACCACTTGGAACTTGCAGACTGGGGACCCTGACATTCCAAAGTTGTATAACAGAATGCTCAGCTCCTGATTGGATTCCAAAGCTGCAATGGCTTGTCACACTTGATTAAAACTTGTGTTAAGTATCAAATGAAAAAAATACTAGAAGCATGTTTTTCCTTTATTTTTCTTATCAACCTGTACAGAATTGAGTGCAGCAAGTATTGAACGATGTTCTCCAGGAACTTTGCACCAGTGACTGCAAGGCTATGACAATTATCATGGTCATTAATTCCTCTGATTTACTTGAACAAAAATACTTAAGCATTAAGTTGCACAGATGATAGTTAATTAAAGGAGAAGACAATATACGTTAAGACGACAATATATTAGATTTGTGAATCGTATACTATGCGATTTGCTATGTAATAGTACTCTTATTTGCTGTTGTGTATCTATTTTCTTATGATTTGATGAGTCACTATCTAACTTTCAATGTTGGACTGTGGTGATGTCCCATGTCTGTTCGTACTTCTTAGATGTTGACCCATGTTATGTCTTTGTGATGACTTGAACATAGTTGCTGGTGACACAAAATGGATGTGAAATTATGGTTACTACTAGGAAAATGCAATATTGTATAATTATGAAGCACGGGTACAGATACTAATACGATACGAGTATGTCGATATGGCAAAATCTAAAAAAATTAGAGTACGGATAACGCTTGGTATGTTTGTAAAAAAAATATTTATTTTTAATTTGGAATAATACAAAAATTGATTAAATGATTTAATTTGTTAAGATTCAATCCACAATTAACATTGAATGCCAAAAGTAAATGTATAAACCAAAATTAAATGTCATTACATTAAATAATTTACAAATCACAGCTTAATTGTATTTATAAGGGTAAACTATCAGTAGGTCCTAATAATTAGACTTAATTCTCATCAAATCCTATTGAAAATAAGACCTAGTACAATGTGACAATTTTTTGCATATGTCGCTAAAAATTGACAATTAGTGACCTTTTTTTGTCATGGTTTTTTATAAATTGTTACTAAAACTTACAATTAGTGACTTTTTTATGATAAATTTTTCAAACTGTCATTAAAAGTTAAAAATTAATAACATTTTTTTAAACTGTTGCTAAAACTTATAATTAGTAACATTTTTTGTGACAATTTTTAATCTATCACTAAAAATTAACAATTAGTAGCATTTTTTAATAGTGTATGATAAAAAATGTCATAAATTATCATATAACCTATTAGACAATAAGTCCACTTAGTAGGACCTACACGTAAGTCTCCCATTTTATAATCATGCTAAGCATAAAATTAAAAATAAAAATAAAAAGTCTAGAGAAAGAAATTTTATCTTTGTAGTAAAGAAAATAGTGTTTCGACTAAGGTACGGTATAACTTAGGTATATATTAGGTACGTTTGAATATTCCAAAAATTTGAATACGTGTTTCGTGTATCCAGTAGGTGTGCAGAAGTACACCATACGAAGTACCATTCGCCAGTGAGTACCCGGTACTGGTATGGCTTGTTTGCCAAAATACCCATGCATCATAGTTGTATAACTATGTAGACAATACTAGGCCTTAGTCTTGAATGGATGGATATGAGGCCTTTGCTGGGGAAATAAATTAGATGCGTGACTAAATTTTGTTGTCCATGAAATGTGAAACAACATTACAATTTACAGCTACTTGATTTGAGAAAGTTTTCATATTTAAGAAGTTATTTTTTCTTGATTTCATCACCTATCTCATGGCAATTATTCTATGTTGTAGATATTTGGAGTCCTTGATGTGGAGAAAAAAAGGGTAAAATAGCATTCAAGCAAGGGATAATCTCTCTCTTAGTTATACATGCGATCCCCAATTGCTCCCAACTGTGTCTGCACAAAGCCAATACAGAGCCTCTCATAGATGGAAAATCTATTGTTTGCAGTTCCTATATGGGTCAGCTCATGTCCTACAGCAACCATTTTCAGACGAGCCGTGAATTGGCCTTCGCTGAGTGTCACACTGGTGGAAACCATTACATTTCCGAGCAAGAAGTATGTCTCATACTCTTTTCCTTGGTATTCCCTTTTATTTATTATACGTTTGGATAAGGTTTAAGTTATGTACTCTTCGTTGGTAAATGGATGGCTCAGTTGGGAGATTCCATTAAGCTGGCTATTCCAAACATGGACGAGTTTGAGGTGAGTAATTAACATCCTCATGGGTTCAATAGACATGTCAGTCTAATCCATACAATAACCTTAGAAAAGTAACCACAACGATATATTTTTCTTGAAATTCTTTCGAACTGAAGCTTTGTTTTACTTTACATTTGTAGATCCATGAACTATTCAAATCATTTGATACCGATAGCGATGGGAGGATCAACAAGGATGATTTTATCGCCTGTTTAAGAAGAAATCCGTTGCTTGTTGCACTTTTCTCTCCCCAGTTAATGCACAAGAACTTGTCTAGAGTCGATACATAGGAGGTTAAAGGAGATGGTGTGATGGATGATGGGTTGATGAGTCTTCTTGTAGATTTGGCTCTATGAAACATTTTAGCTCTTTCACAAAGGGCTTAAGTGAGGGATAGGTCATTTGCATATAATTCTTTTTCTTTTGAAAATAGTCACTTAACTTCTTGTGGTTTGTTGAATAAAATATACCATCTTCATCAAAATTAACAATGTATTACACATGTCTACGTTTTCAAATAGTAGGGGATTATGTGTATATATAGGGGTACAGTGAAGTGTTTAGTTTAGGGGATTTTGTGTTTATTTCAAATGACATGGGTATTATGTGCACATAACTTGTACTATAAAGGGATAAAGTGAAATATTGGTTTTTTTTTTTTTTCTTTTTTTTGGAGGGGAGAGGGGATAAATTATAGATATGTTACTTGAAATTTGTCTAGAAATATAGTTTACTTCTTGTGATTTTAGAAATTACAATTTTTCCCTCGTCAAAATTAGTTTATTAACAGAGTTGACAAAAAAAATAAAATTAACCCTTTTTTTTCCCCATAATTAACATTACCGTATTACCTATCTCCCTTTCCTTTGTTGTTAAACTTGTTCTTATTTTTCTTTCATTTCAACCACTTTCTATCCTTGTCCCCCACTCTAGCACCCGACCCTCTCTCTTTCTGCTTCACAGCTACCATTGTAATTTCTTTAAATGGTTGGTGTACACTTTCTTTCCTAGTCACCTCCACTCCCTTCCCTACTTTCGCTGCTTACTCTCACTCCCACTTGTACAATCCTTTCTTGAAACACTTTATTAGTGCTCTTGTATTAAAATCTAATCAGAATATACCTGGAGCCATCTCCTTATTAATATAACCTTACCCACCACTCCTACTCCCAGTTGTACTTGAAAAAGAAAATAATAATAAACAAATAATTATCAATCCCTCAGCCAAATAAATATTGGTTTAACATTCAGAATTGACACCATTGTTGTGTGATTTCAAAGAAAGAGACTTGCATATTTTTTTCTTTATTTTTTTGTATTTTAGTAAATGCTTTTGTGACTACTTTCTTCTTTCTTTGTGGGACCTACCATTATTGGGTTCACACTCTCTTCTTTTCTGTTTGTCATTTTTTTTTTTTGGGTTAATTAAAAAAAAAATCTAAGGTTTCACACCATTTTCATTTTAAATCTTAGTATTTCAATTTTAACAAATTAAACTTTGGAGTTCCATCTGTATTTTAATGCGTCCTCTTCTCCGTTCATTTTCGTCTCTATAAGATAATGGAGAATCGTTTTGAGGTTTAAAGTAAAAAGCACTAGAGTTTAAAGTGAAAAACGCATGAAACTTTAAAAAAAAATTGTAATTAACCCTTATATTTAGGGGTTGTTTGGCGTGTTCTATATAAGTGCAATTTTTATCTTTTTGGACTAAAAAGTTGAGGAAAAAAATATGGATGTTCGAGTTAACTTTTTGTCTTTTTACGAAAAAATGTGTAATAAAAAATTGTATAAATAAAATGTATAGGGGAAGAAAGTTGAGTAGGTAGTATGGCTGCCTTGCTGGGGGCAATGTGTCTTACACAGTAAATTATTACCTCCTTCGGGGCAAAGCGTTTGGACAATGATGGTCGATCCATGGGGGCCACCACAAGTCCCATTTTAATAATCTGAACCGTTCA
The DNA here is from genome assembly GCF_055761805.1 of Camellia sinensis. NCBI lineage: Eukaryota > Viridiplantae > Streptophyta > Magnoliopsida > Ericales > Theaceae > Camellia > Camellia sinensis. The sequence continues at coordinate 157,791,629 of NC_138972.1, forward strand.
ACATGTACAACTCGTCGAGTATCATATTCCTGTAAAAAATCACGTTGATCGGATATCGATAGCTATATGACCGGATTAGTTTTTTTTTTCAACAGTTAACTATCACACCATCCGTTTTGTTTATACAAAACTAATTTGATCATATCGTTAACGATATTCGATTAACGTGATTTTTTACAGGCATATAGTCTCGACGAGTTCTACATATTGCACGGTTCAGATTATCAAAATGGAACCCTTAGTGGGCCCGTAAGGGCCTAATGTTACCATCAAACTTTGTGGCTTTACATATGTAATTTTTTTTTTGCCCAAAAAATGTATGACCTACCTTCTTGCTAGGACAGTACGGCTGACAGTGTAATGAAACTTTTGTATTACAAAAATGTATAAAAATATTTTTTTAATATTTTTTATTTATAAATAATAATGGCTTTTTTTCTTTTTGTATAACTTTTTAACTTTTTAAATTTTTTAGGACTTGCCAAATCTAGTCTTAATATTCTCACCTAATATTTACATAATTTTTTAAAACTAATAAATTTGGTTGCTAATATATTATTATCTTTAGGACCAAATATTTTCGTCATTATCCATTAAAAATATTTTGAGACCAAATATTTTTATTATTTTAACAATTAAAAAGTTGGGCCCTAACTTGCTCATTCTCACTTCAACGGTTTGCTCAATCTTCAACCCTAAAGTTGGGATCTCCAAGGCAGATTGGGAGCTCAATCTTCTTCAAATGTTGGCGCTTCTCTCTCTCTCTAATCGATCTCCGTAATCGACCTGTAAGAGCTCCAATTCGAACTTTCAATTTCTTATTATTTCATAGATTGAACTTTTTGTGTGTGTATATATGTATATATCTTAATGCGTGTTGGAATTGAAGAATTCTTTACATAGATTGAACTTGTGTGTGTATATATGTATTGTATATCCAATCTAATGCGTGTTGGAGATGAAGAATTGTTTTCTCGCATAGTTCGATCAATACTGTATTTCGTATGCTGTTAATTTGTTGTTTCAGTGAGTTTTCAGGTGTTACACTATCATTTTTCTTTTTTTGATTTCCAATTTCTGATTATTACATGGATTGAACTTGTGTGTGTGTGTATATATATATATACGGCCTTCTTCTCTGTTTTCTCTCACTAAGAATAAGAATGATGAATGAATCGTCTCTCAGTTGGCCTTATGTATCAAACTCTCCATATGTTGTCAGATTGGGTTTATCTCTGTTTTCTCTCATTAAATCATCCTCTTCTTCGTCGATGGATTGAACTTGTGTGTGTATATTATCAAACTCTTGAGATCTTAATGACAGTAAATTGCCTACTACTCAACTAATGACAGTAAATTGCCTACTACAAGAAATATTTAGGGACTAGTTAGATTTGGTCCCTAAAAATAATCTTTTAGAGACAAATCTAAACTTATGATAATTTACTTATAAAAATCTTCATAACTTTTGGGAATTCTTATGAGTTTACTCGCAAATTTAATTACCTAAGTATATGTTTTTTTTGGGTCCCTCACCTCCCGCACGTGTACGCCTCTTCTTCATTTTTCAAAATAAAAATAAAATTACCTAAGTACATTTTTTTTGGGGGGGGTCCTGACTCAGTTTTCTGAGTCGGTACCGAGTAGTAGTTCCCAGGTGATATGATTTCGGGAAGCTGTGCTGTGTGTGGAGATTGTTTAGCTGATTTAATATTATTACTATGTTTATAAATAAAATTACCTAGAGATTTTGGGTTGTTGATATTATTAGATCTAAAGTAGTAGTTGACAACTTGACACAACACAAGTATATGTTTGTAAACATTTAGTCTACAACAATTCTAGAAATTAAACGTCCAAATATGGAATAGAGACTACTATGGCAAATAAAATTTTTGGATGAATGTAATTTGAAAATGTATTGGTGAATGATTACTCATGAGTAATAATGGTGAATCATTAGGATATGCTTGTTTTGAATTACCAGTGAAGGAAAGTAACAAATTTTTATTTTGTTTTTAATGACATTAACTAAAGTAGCAACTTAACCATGTCCCTTGTGTATGAGGTGCAGTTTTTTTGGTGATGCAAAGAGTTGAAGGATTCTTTTTCTATACTTCTTCCACAAATTGTTTCCTATAAGACTTTTGAGAAAGTCAAGAATATCATTTTACCTGACTATTTGCATCAAGGTAGCATTAGCTAAAAAGCTTTTAATCATTCTGAGGAATTTTGTTTCTTATACATGATAATGCCTGATTTTGTAGCAATTAATCAGTATACTTTCAATGTTAGGATGGATTTCTTGATTTTCATGACCAAAAAATTAAAAATAGGCATAATTAAAGTTGAAAGATATATTTAGACATATCTACATGAATTCAGGGACTTGGTGTTTTACGTAATGGAAGGTAAAGTAGATCTCCAACTTTATAAACTCCACAATAAGTGAAATCTAACAGAGTTTGCAATTTTTATTTATTAATTGTAAATGCTTACTGCTTTTTAATCTGGGTTAGACATTAATTCAATTTTTTCTATAGGATGAAGAGGTTCTAGATGAGGTGTATGCTTCTAATGGAAGCAAACCGGCTCCAGATTATTCTAGGCCAAAGAGGAGTAAGCGATCAAAGCGGAAGCGTGCGGTATGAAAATGTATACTTAATTGAGTGTAGTTTAAGTGAGTTCTGTATATGTAAACAAATTGTATCTTAGTCAATATATAGTGGGCATTTTTTTTCTTTACAGCTTATTCATTTAAGGTTTACTTACAAATGATGAAAATCATTCTTTTTTGTCTGATTGAAAAGACTTGCACATCCATCATGATGTTTGAAACTAATATTTATGTCAAAAGTTTTTGAGTGCTCTTTAGGGAACCTTCTACACCATATTCTTTCAAAAATTAGAAATTGTTGAACCATAAATCCCATCAATGGATCAAAGCAGCAAAGCAGGCTGTTTTACAGATATAGAATGCTAGCTTTTGAATATTTTGATAATTTTATGCCCACCAATCCCAATATTTGAGGGTTGTGTTACATGGACTTGGCACTTTGGAGTGAAGTACCCGTGTTGACACGACACGACACGGGTGCGGGTGTGGGATCTGTGTCGGATTCGTCTATTCTCTCTCGGACACGGCTTTTTACAGACAATAAAAGAAATGAAAGAGGAAAGAGCAAGAGAGAACTTGGTCGAAGCTCCATCCAGTCGAAGATCGAAGACCTCCAATCGAACACCCAGACGACTTCGAAAAGCCTCTCTTTCGCCTTCCCTCTCTCCCTTGCGATCGCGATCCATCGATCGCTTTGCTTTTCTCTCCCTCTTTCTGTTGTTTTATCTTCTTGACTTTTCATATCTCTGTTGATTCATATCTATTTGTATCTATCTATACATAATAATAATAATAGTTAATAACTATTATTATAATAACTATAATAATAACTATTATTATTATATATTATATAATAATTATTATATAACATATAATATATTTATAAGATAATATATATTTATATATATTAATAAAAAAATAAATACATGTATGTAAAATCTTAGTAGCAGGAATCGTTCATGCTGCTTACGATTCTTCCTCAGAAGCGCTTCTGACTCAAATTCGTTGAAGAATCGCGATTTTGATGCAAAAGAAACGTGAATCTGATCACGAATCTGTCTTCTTCTCAATCGGAGCTCCATCGCTGGCCATCGCAAGACCTACACAGGCCATCGCAGACTTCTCCCTTTCTCCTTGCTGGTCTTCGCGAGTCGCACACAAGCCATCGCGACTTCTCTCTCCTCTTCGCTGGTCTTCACACGACGCCGCTCTCTGTGATCTTCTCTTCTCAGATTAAAGATATATATATATATATATAATACGTATTATGTATATATATTTGTTTTTATAAATATATGTTTTTATTTATATATTATATATAACTTTTATAAATTATATATATATCTGTTTTAATTTATATATTATATATTATCTTTATAAATTTATGTGTATTTATTTATATATTATATTTATTGAATTAATGTTATTATGCTATTTTTTTAAGAAAATAATATAAAACAAAAAAAAAAATTAACAAAAAAATTTTAGAATAAATAGATAAAATTAACAAAAAAAAATTTAGAATAAATAGATAAAAAAGTAATAAAAATATTTTAGAATAAATTAAAAAAATTCTAATAAAAGCATGTAATTAGAATATTTTAACATATAATTTTTATACTCCCTCCGTCCCAAAATATTAGTCCCTTATTCCATTTTTCATTGTCCCAAAATATTAGTCCCTCTTCAAAAATCAAGTACAAAAATAATATAAATTTCTTATTTTGTCCTTTTTTTAAATTAATAAATAATATAAAAAGTACAATTATGACATTGATATTCCCAAAAAATGTATTATCAAAAGGATAATTTTGGAAAATCAACTTTTTTCAAATGCAATAATTGTACTACCAAAAAAAGTTAGATTCCCCAAAAGGGACCATTATTTTGGGACGAATGGAGTAATTCTTATTTATTTATAACATATAGAGTCCCATAAAAAATATAATCTTACAATATATTTTTATATATTATTTGAAATATATACAAACGCTCCCAACTAACGATTCTTGAAATGTCTACAATTCCACGCTCCCGTTCCCGCTCCCGCTCCCACTTCGTGCAACTGTGTAAGATAAAATAAAAAAATTAATTGAAGCACATTATTTAAAAAATATAATAAATAAATAAAATAATTAATGTATATTAAAATTAAAAAATTTATAAAAAAATTAAAAAATTTGCTGTGTCCCCTGCCATGTCATTGTTCCCATTTTTTGGAAATTGTCATGTCCCGTACTTAGTTGCAGGAATCATGCAACCAGGTGACGAATCTTCGTAAGAAATGCGATTCCGCGTTTCTTAGAAAGAAACGTGTAAGAATCGCGTTTCCATAGAGAGAGAAACGCGATCCTGTCCCAGATGGAATCGTTGGTGGCTATGAACAAAAACCCTAGCTTGTTGGTCAACAAAGAGACAGAGGAGAAAGAAGGTGAAGAAGAACTTGAACGTCATCTCTGGGTATGCCCTCCTTTGCTTCATTTTTCTTCTTCTTTCATCAGTTCGAAGGTCGTCTCTCTCTGTGTGTTTTTGGTCTGTGTCGCAGTTCGTCTCTCTCTGGCAGATCATCTTTCTCTCTCTCTCTCTCTCTCTCTCTCTCTCTCTCTCGCGCGCGCTCGCGCAAATTGTCTCCTTGCTGATCGTCGTCTCCTCTGCCTTCGTCTTTGCCTTCTGTCTTTGTCTCACTCACGCTCTCTCTCTTTCTGGCCTTCTGTCACGATATATATCTAATATAAGTAATATATATATATATATATATAAAAGATGAAACATATATAATCTTTATATAAATACATATATATTTAAAAAATAAAAAAAAAATCAATACATTATTATTTAATAGATATCATATATATACATATAAATATATAATAACATATAAATATATAATAAAAAAACATTAATAAAAAAAATAAAAATATTAATATATATAATCTTTATAATATATATGCATAAAAAAAAACATTAAAATATATAAATATAATATATATATATATATGAGTATATATTATACATATTAATAAAAAAGCACAAACACATATATGTAAAATAAAATTAAAAAAAATTAACAATAACACATTATTTAAAAAATATAATAAATAAATAAAATAATTAATGTATATTAAAATAAAAATATTTATAAAAAAACTTCTAATGTGTATTAAATATATATATATATATATATATATTGTCACTCCCCGAGACGCTCCCTACCTAAGAAACTTCTATCAGTTCACGCTTCTCCGCTCCTGCTCCCGCTTCGTGCAACTAAGGTCCTGTATCTGTGTCCATGTTCGTATGTGTGTCCGTGCTTTATAGATTTTTGTTTGTTATTTATATAATATAACTTATCTTCATATAATAAATATATTTTTTAAAAAAAAACTATTTAACGTATTCTCGTACCCGTATCCGAATTTGGATACATATCCACGTATTCTTAATTTTTAATTTTGAAGTGTCCGACCCCTAGATACACACCCGCACCCGATATCCGTACCCGAGTCCGTATAACTTAGTTTGAGGGTGTTGGCAGGGGTGTAGATTTGATACAGACCTAGCATTTGGCATCCTTGAGCTATGACAAAGGACAATTAAATAAAAGGAAGAAATAGATTATATTAAAGGACATTGCAGCTAAGTCTGCACGATGAACTTTCCCATGCCTTCCAAATCAGCTGCAACATATAAGTCTAGCTTATGCAAAACCGTTATACATGTTGACAAATCACCCCGAATAATATTTGCTTTTCTAATGAATTTATTGTTTGAATATAGTTTCAGAAGCTAGGTACTGAATTTTCCTTGGCTGCATTGAAAAAAATATTAGGAGCCAATATATGTTTTGTTTTAAATCATGTCACGAGCCATTTAAAAATGATGTAGGGGTTTTCACCAACAAATGTGCTAATTTACTATTTTAAAAAGGTCATAGAATTCAGAACGTCAAATATATTGCATCTTTATACAAACATAACACCCTAGACACAAGATCTTTCTAACTTAACGCAAATATGTCTAACCTCCATAAACTCCAAAGAAATATTCTAATAATCTGTTCCACTCATTACGTGACACAATTGCATTCATTGATTCATGGCCTTGATGGGGGACGATCATTTCCGACAGGGTTAGGTCCAGATGGTCTTTTATGATTCTTCTTCCCTTCAACCTGCTTGACATTATTCATCTGTTCAATTACATATTTATTCATGTAGAATATATTTTGCACTACATGAAACAGAAAGGGAGAGAATACTCTTTATACTTACCCAAGCGGTGAAAATTTGTCCATTGGTCTGCCTTGATCCGAGTTTGCAAGTCTGAGCTTGAAATCAACTATACATGGATCGCAATTGCAAAGGTAAGCTTCATTAGCATTTTTGCTTCTTTAAAGCAATTCATATATTATGTTTATATTTGTTTTCTTCCCTCTTATTTTGGTTTAAACTAAAAAGACGTTATAATGTACTTTGCAAATGAAAAGCATTACATTCGATAATGAGTAGGAAGAGAAGATAGGGGTGTCTTGTCTGATCGTGTAGCTTGAACCTTGGTATGGTATTGATATGCTGTAAGTAGAAGCCATAGTAAGAGAAGATGGATTAGGGTCTGTGCTCTCCTCATCTGGGGCTTGAGCTTGAGCTTTGGTTTCAATGTCAAAATGGGATATAGATATTGAGAGTCTTTGGTCATAGTGGCTCAAAAAAGAGAAGTTGGAACATGTATATGTTAGGTAATGATGACTAAACTTGAAAAAGCATGGAATGTTTGTTAATGGTGCTTGGGATACTACTTCAATGAAAATTTTGAAAGTTAGTTGAGTTTGGAACTTGGTTGTGCCAAAATAGAATGTCACCATTGGCGTGGTATAGCAAAAAAATGTCTTATTTTATTATTTATTTATTTTTGCACTATAGCAAGCCAAAAAATGGTTTTTGCCTTGCGCCATTGAAGATGCTCTAATGGCAAAGTGATAAATTTGAGATGCCATGGATGCTCTGCTTTTCTATTAAAACTAACTATTGTTTTATTTTTATTTATTTGTTCTATTCTTTTTCTTGCAATTTTAGCAATCTGATTCATAAAATTGAATTCCCAATCCAAGTAAAAGAAATCTGATTATTATTTTTAGATAACTATGAATGGCAATATATTAGATATAACAACCACAACTAGCTGAGTCCTATTTAATGAATTAGGAATCATTTAGAAACACAAATATCATGAATACATATATAAGTAATCATGAATGCAAGGGCGTCATCTATGGTTTACTTTTCATTTGGATTGTATTTCTAAATATGATCTTACAATATAACTTGATTTTGATGTATTGGTTACCTCCAGCTATTATGCTCCCAAAAAGACAGATTTGGGAATTGGGGACCATCTTTTGGTTTGCATTCTTTTTGCTCCAGATAAGTACACTAAAGTTTGATCAATTTAATAGTTCATCATGACTCAAGCTGGTTCTCTTTGAGATACTCAACATAATATTGACTTAACCTAAAATCTTGTTTTCTATATCCTTGTCCATAACAGTTCTTATGGGAACTTAACTTTAATAGAAACCATATTTATGCAATTTTATGGAGGTTGTTGACTAAAAATGGGCCGACGAACAACACACAGCTTTGTTGTGACCTAAATTGGTTTTTGCACAAATGCATTTGTTTAGGTTGTCAATTTTGTGTATTTTTTGTTTTGGGAAAGTTTTCACTTATCAATTACAGATTTCCTGATTTATATGCTGCTGTTTGTTATGGTAAGTTTCTACTCCTTTCTGGTATCTAAATTTGAGCTGAACTCAAATTTGCTATCTTTGGCAATTGCATATTTTTCTTTATTAATTTCGTGTTTTACAAGGAATTAAATTTGATTACATAACTTCCTAGTGGTGCAAGTCACCTTGTACAATAGATAGACCTACCATGTTACACCTTCTTGGTGCTTTTAGCAGATTGCCTTCCCTACGAAAAGCAAAAACTACAATGTTGGATTAGATTTATAAACATAATTTTCTAGAAGCTTGAAGACATCATAAAACAACATATGCAAATATTTTTGTTTTATTTACTTGTTATTATCATTATTTTTTTATATAGCTCTGGTATCTATCTCTGTGATCCATGGTTCAAGAAATTGGCCAGTACATACCAGTTTGTGGGCCCTCCAATTTGAATACACCCCGGTTTACTGTTGGGATAAAAATTGCAAGTGAATCAGCTGATTTGCAATACGTATCACTCTGAATTGGAATTTGATAGTGGATCATAGCCAAATCCGTCCGGTTCATTAGACATCTTCCCTACCATAGTTAAAAATGACCATGGATATGGCTATTTTGTTATGTAACTTTGTGAACAATACAGGTGATAGGGTGTCATATAAAAACATTGATTCATAATTTTGAAAACATGATTCATTTTATGGTTTGGTTTAGTTTGCAAACTTCTAAGAGTGTCTTAATTGTTTCCCTCATTCCTGCTACAATTCATGCACACACAAATTGGTCTTCCTTTTCATTTTAGTTTGATATTTTAACATTGTAATCCTGACCTGGCTTGTTGATCCAGATCCTTACAAATAATTATCGTTCTGTGCTTTTGATCCTTCCACAGACATATACCTAACAGTTGTTTTGATTGATTGGCAGAATAGAATGCATTCTCTTTGTCCAGATGTATGGTCTGAGCATAGAAGGTGGCTGTTGATGTCAATGATTTGTCTCAATCCGTTAGCGTGTGTAAGTTTGAAACAATGATCATACACAAATACACTGTTAGGATGTGGTTGGTGTCTCATTAGTTCTCCTTGAACAGATTATGTACCATTTTTACTTTTAGTCACCTATATGAATGAGTATTGAGATGAAGCCTTGAAATCATTGTAGCCAGAATAGATGTATGATAATATTGAGATTTTACTAAGCGATTGACAAATCGTGATGAGTATTGTGCAGTAGAGCTCTTCATGACTAGGTAACTCTCTAATGTTTATCACATTTTTCTTCTCTAGTGTCAATGAAGATGAAGGAATGCCAGGCAGAAGTAGATTGGGCAGAAAGGGAAATTTTGGTTTTAAATAATTGTGTCCCTTTCTACCTTAGGGAGCTTTGGTGTTTGTGATGCTGACGAGGAGTCCTTTGATGAAAAGTATAAGAAGCTTCGCTGTGACATTGCCCTGCTTCCTCATAATAGCAACAATTATCTGTTGATAAGAATTACTTGATATGTCAATTTTTGGAAATTTTGAATTTGAAAACTTTGAATATACTCAGAGCTATGTACTCATTATGATTTGGTAATAGAGTGTCTTTGATTTGTGGATGTCAAATTTTTTCTTTTTTTATTTATTTTATGATTGGATGACATTTAATTTTTGTGCATTTTTAGCTATCCCAACTTTGATTTTTAGCGACGAAAATGTGTTGTAGAGAAAGTTATTTGTCTTTTAGGGACCAAATATCATTGTCATTAAAAATGTCATCATTTTGTTTTTCGCGACCAAATTGAGACATTTTATGACGGAAGTATTAGCGACCAAATGTTTAGTCTTGTAAAATCAAATATTTTGTGACAATATAAAATTGGTCGCTAATTGTCATTTTCAGCGCATTTTCAAAAATTAGCGCTAAAGACTTTACTAGGCGCATTTTTAGTGATTTTTTTAGTGTTGAATTTTATTTTGTCACAAAAATCATTTAGAGACCAAAATAATGGTTTTAGTTTGGTTGCAAAAGTCTTATATGTTGTAATGGAGGATCGGGAATATCATGAACCGGAGCTTTCTTGGGTTCTGCCATTGGCAATGAAACAATACCTTTTAGATCACCTTCGTGGATTTTGGGATCGACATTCTGGACAAGAGCCTTATTGCTAGATATTTCATAGATCTCGCTAGCAGCATCACTTTGTTTCATATTGATCGAATTCTAAAGGCCAAGACTTGCAGCAGCGTCTCTTGAAGATAAATCCAATTGCTTTACCCCACCAAACAAAGCCTTTAGCCCGTTTTCCTTCTGTAACCTACTCAAGTAGAGGCGGTATTTTTGTACAATGAAAATATCTCTGTCAAATTTCCAGTGAGTATCAAATAGATAGCATATTTCCCTTCAATCTTCAGAGCTATCATTCAAACACATGTACTTAATTTTAATTTTAATGGAAGAAGGTATCATTCACAGAATGAGTGCGGTCTATCATAGATGGTGAGCTTAGTAATAGAATCTACTTAAGAAAGGCACAAGTGGAATTAGGTAGACATTTATATAAAATATGAGAACCCATAATATCAGATAATTAGGATGAAGCACAATACTACTCTCCAAAGACAACCAATGTAAAAAGTTAACCAACAAAACGTAAATAGGTTCTTAAACCCACTCCCCAACAGCACTCAAAACCCGCTAGCCCCTAATCACGAATGTAAAAATATATGAAACAAACCAATGCGATTGTCAATATATATATTTTCATCACTAACACCTCCCCACGTCGATAGTTAATTCCAGCTAATATTTGAGCAAGAGTTACGAGTATCACCTGCAAGTGGCTAGCAACATTTTCTCTTGTCAACCATGGTATGTTCATCAAGTCAAGAATTTTTTTAGGACCAACTCCTGCCAAACAAAGATGAAAATCATCACCTTCTAGAACACAACAGCCGAATAACAGAAAACCAATTAGATTGCAAACAACTGTAACTACAGAGTTGCACCTAGGAGGTCAAGGGTTCGAATTCCCTTCACCTGCATGTGGGTCTTCTCTCCCACTTAGTTGTAATAATTTACCAAAAACAAAAACAAAAAGAAAAAAAACAAAATAGAATCAGTAGGACTTCTGATTCCCACTTTAAAGGAAAGGTCATAATAAACTCACTATCGAATCCAATCTGATTTACAGCTTTGACAAATTTCTGATGCAGATCGACAGTCCAAACTACTCTAGCTTTCTTCACTGAAGAAGGATCAACAAAGTCTTTGTCGTCATGCCTGTTTTCAGCATCTTTTCTTTTTTTTTCTGAAGTCAAGTCACCTCCACCGAACAACTTCCCATCATCAGATTGGTCTAATCCATGTCTCATCATCTAAGTTTCTTTATAGCCTTTGTTAGAATAGTAGAGAGAGAGAGAATAAAATGTATTGTATTGAATGATATGTCTTATACAATAGAAGGCTTGTGTATATAGGCTGAGAAAGAGTATCCTACTAGAAATCTAACTATGAGAAAGAGTATTCTATAAAAGACCTAACTATGGCAATACCTAATATATCTAGGAAATCAATACCTAATAAATGTAAGAATATATACCATATATACGTTAACATCCCCCCTCAAACTCAAGGAAGATAAACATCTTGAGTTTGGAGAGAGAAACTAAAACATGAAATAAAACTAAATAAAATAAAAGGCAAATAGATTGCAAAATCCGAACGGGAGCACAAGGGCGTTTGAAATAGATCAGAGGCTGGAACTAAAGCCGGGAGACAGTTTATGGTCGTGTCGAACCATTGTAGGAACTGGTTGAAACTAATGCCGGGACAATTTAAGGTAATGCCAAACCGATATAGAAACTGGCTAGAACTAATGCCGAGAGACAGTTTATGGTTGTGTTGGACCATTGTAGGAACTGGCTGGAACTAATGCCAGGACAGTTTAAAGGGGTCATGCCGAACCAATGTAAGAGCCAACCGGAATAATTGTCGACACAGTTTAAAAGGGTCATGTTGGACCAATGTAGGATTTAACCGTAATCAATGTCGGGACAGTTTAAAGGGGTCATGCCAGACAGACGTAGGAGCTAACCGGAATCAATGTCAGGACAGTTTAAAAGGGTCATGTCGGACCGATGTAGGATCTAACCGAAATCAATGTCGGGACAGTTTAAAGGGGTCATGCCGAACTGATGTAGGAGCTTACCAGAATCAATGTCGAGACAGTTTAAAGGGGTCATGCCGGATCGATGTAGAAGCTAACCAGAATCAATGCCAGGACAGTTTAAACGGGTCATGTTGGACCGATGTAGAGAACTGATGTTGAACTAGCAAGCGTGGCACACACGTAACTTATGACATAGTGCTGAATGATAATGGCAACAAATGACTGGGTGTGCCAGGAGACAGCTTGGATGATACACCAGGGAGCGAGTTTGGTGGTACACCAAAGAAAGCGGCTTAGATTGTGCGCCAAAGAGGGGCGGCTCGGGTTGTGGGCCAGAAAGTGCAGCTTGGATTGTGCGCCAAAGGAGGCGGCTTGGGTGGTGCGCCAAGGGACGACTTAAGTTGTGCGCCACAAGGGGCGACTTAAGTTGTGTGCCATAGGAGACGGCTTAGGTGGTTTGTATGGTGTATAACCATACTCACCATGATACAGTAATATCCCCCATCAAACTCAAATAGGCTGGAAGAGAGAAACCAATTTGAGGGTGAAGTAGAGGAAAAGATAGAGTGAAGAAAAAACTGTATTGCGAGTAAAAAATTATGATAGAGATATTTGGAGTAGGAATAAACAGCAGACAAAAGGAAGAGATCACCACGAATCGATACTAACAGGAAAATATGACAGCGGAATAGGTTGAGGTCCGGCAGTCCGCCAAGGCAAGGCTGCTGCCCGCCGGTGAAGCGAAGAATACTAAGAGCTTAACCTATAGCTTTGATACCATGTTAGAATAGCAGAGAGTGAGAGAATAATATGTATTGTATTGAATGAATTATATTATACAATAGAAGGCCTGTATATATAAGCTGAGAAAGAGTATCCTACTAGAAATCTAACTACAAGCAAGAGTATCCTATAAGAGACCTAATTATGGCAATACCTAATATATATAAGAAATCAATACCTAATATATGTAGGAATATATACCATATATACGTGCCTTCATGACCTTCAATATCTCTCACTTCATGTATCCTCTTTCTAAAGACGTGTTGCCATATATGACGTAGTTCTTTCATTCTTATAGGCTTGAGAAGATAATCACATGCCCCATGTTGGACACCTCTCATTACTTTGCTTGTTTCCCTGTCAACAGACATCACTGCAAAGATTAAGAATGTAAAAGCGTTAGAAATAAAAGTTTCAATAGACATGAATGGAAGAGAACAAGAAAATCTAGCAATCACAACAAAGCTTCAAATATTAATCACAAGTACTGACTGATGACAAGAAGATCCATCTCAAGACCAACATGCTCAAGAAGCTTAAACCCATCCATGTCAGGCATGTTGACATCACTGATTACGATGTCAAATCCATCTTTTCTTTCACGAAGTGAGTTCAAGCCCTCTCTTGCCAAACAACATGTAGTCACTGAAACACAAAAAAAAGTAGCATAGAAAAATTATAAAATGTCAGCAAGTACAGACATTAAGCATTTTCATCACCAAAGAAATGATGAAAGAAGAATGAAAGAAAGAAAGATGTCCGGTCAATAAAGATCATTCATTGAACAAAATGAAATATGTGGAGGACATGGTAAGTAAATCCACATCTTTTGAGATCAAGGATGCTTCAGTGTTCATCCACGATCAAGCATTTCCACACCAAAGACAGGTTGTGATAGTTTGATCGATATGTTAGATGCTCTGCCCAGCTCCCACCGGGAAATATGGTCCAATATGGCCCACCCCAACAGTCGGTGTCCCCTTGGGCTCCAACCCAAAGGGCACCTCCAAGTTAGAAGTGTCAAGTGCCTTCTTATAGACTTCAAATCTAGTTTACATAATTAACATGTTTTCAAAAATCATAAATTTTAACTATTAACTTAAATGAAATAATGAAATTGAAACTGAATTAAAAATATAAAGACCAACATTATTTAAATTGAAATTATAGTGATTAAAGTACATCTAAGTAAAATTATAATTGTAAAAAGTATAATTTATCTAATCGAAACCATAGTGATAAAAATACATTGAAGCAAAACTACAATGGTAAAAAGTATAATTTTATTATTTAATTATTAGGAATGCATTAATATCTAGGGGATTTTTTTTTTAAGATCCCTGGTATTAAGATTTTATAGCATAAAGGACACCCAACATTGTCATAATGTCTATGGTCTTTCAACATCGATCTAGAGAAAATTCGACCCAAGAGAAATTCTGGAAATTTTTCTGGACCTCCCAGAGATTTTCTCTCCAAAGAAATTCTGGGAATTCCTCTGCACTTCCTAGAGAATTTCTCTGGACCTCCCATAGATTTTCTCTCTAGAGAAATTCTCTCCAGAGAAAAACCAGACTGTAAGCCATTTAGACAACAACAAACTAGAGAAAATTGAACAACCACCATTTTGACCAATTTTCTCTGAGTACCAAAGAAATCCAAAGAAAATTGTGTAGAGAAAATTTGTGTAGCTTTGTGTGGTTCTATCTAGAGAAAATTGTGTTAGAGACAATTTGTGTGGCTTTGTGTGGCTCTATCCAGAGAAAATTGTGTAGAGAAAATTTTTGTGACTTTGTGTGGCTCTATCCAAAGAAAATTGTGTTAGAGAAAATTTGTGTGGCTTTGTGTGGCTCTATCCAGGGAAAAATGCGTGGCTTTATGTGCCTTTATCCAGAGAAAATTGTGTAAAGAAAAATTGTGTGGCTTTGTGTGGCTCTATCCAGAGAAAATTGTGTAGAGAATTTGTGTGGCTCTATCCAGAGAAAATTGTGTAGAGAAAGGTGTGCGGCTTTGTGTGGCTTTATCCAGAGAAAATTGTGTAGAGAAAATTTGTGGATAGAGTCAAAGAAAATTTCTCTGAGTTCACAAATTTCTCTAGCTCTATTCACAACGAACTTCTCTGACTTTGTGTAATATGTAAGCCAATAATGCAATCTTTACTAACAAACCCACAAAATAATACTGAAGCAGTCAACAATCACAAATTTCAAATAAAGTTTTCTCCACTTAAATTTAGTTCTAACAAGAAATTCTCCATGAATAGAATAGTTTGTCCCTACTCCAAATTCCAAAACTTACCAGATATTTGTGTGCTACAGCTACAATTTCTTTTGCAAAATGTAAACATCGGCCTCTTCATAGGCATATTCAGGGTGCAAATGCTCGTGTGGAACCTTCTAGATGTTGAGAAGAAGATGCCCGTTCAATTCAGAGAATTTCTCTGGTCTAAACCAGAGAAATTCTCTGGATTGAAACTAGAGATATTGTCTCTATTTGCAGCAGAGTTGTATTTTTATGAATAGTCCTTGGTGATCGTACATTGATCCAAGAAACCCTAGCCTTGGATGTGTCTTCACAATCTTAAATCAGATCTCATAATTGAGTTCATGGGAGTGAGATGCCAGTTCGCAATGACTCTGGCCAGCCAAGATCAAGTTCATTGAAGCCTAGCCAATTGTGATCTGAGTTCACAATCAAGCTCATCCAATCTAATAAGAATTTCAGAAATAAACAGGGGTGGTGTTTGGGTCAGAAGAAAAAAAAAATACACATTTCTCAGATTTCTTAGCACTACATGAAAAATTGAATTACGGATATCAATTGAAGACTCAATAAAATAACAAGTACAAAGAATGAAACATTTTTAGATCAGAAAATTCAAATCTTCAATGGATCTACGAATATATAGAAAACCATATAGCAAAAAATTCACATAGATACAGATCTAAGCAACCACAAACATATACATATATATATATATATATAGATATAGACATAGATATAGATAGATGGATAGAGTGAAAAGGCACTTACTCCTCTCCGTGGCGAAAGAGGTTTGGGCTCGAAATCTTTGAAAACCTTAGAAAATGGATGGAGGAGGAGTTTGTGTATGTATATATAGTGGTCGTTCCGAAGCTGGACGCCTTTGTCAAATTATCCGACGAGGAAGAAAACCAAACTTTAAAATCTCGAATTCAAAGATCAGTCTCTGCGTTCTTTTCTCCAGGAAGATTAGATATGGAGGGAGATGTATGGGAATGTGTGATGGACCTTAGACATCACAAAATATTATTGTGGATCTCTCTCATTACTAAAAATGAGAGAGAGACTTTAAACTAATTTTTCCTAATATCTATATAGTGTAGTTTTGACCCTTCATTATATGCAGGGTTGTGGGATAGATTTTCAACAGCAAGGACAGTGCAACAAATGATGGAAACCATAGAGAGGATGATGGAAGACCCTTTTGTCTACACCAACGGGTGGCCGTCGCCGACATTAACTGAGACCGGCGAGTACAGCAGGGGAAGGACTCCATGGGAGATAAAGGAAGGAGAGGGAGAGTACAAGATGAGATTCGACATGCCCGGTATGACCAAAGATGATGTGAAGGTCTATGTTGAAGAGAAAATGTTGGTTGTCATGGCTGAGAAAATGGCCAAGGACATAAATGGCCAAGAAAGCGAGGTAGAAAATGAAGAGTGGTCTGTAAAGAGCCAAGGTAGGTATAGTAGTAGAGTTGCTTTAACTGAGAATGTTGAGTTTGAGAAGATTAAAGCTGAGGTTAAAGATGGGGTTTTGTATATAACTATACCTAAAGCTAGTGGCACTTCCAAGGTTTTGGACATTAATGTTCAACGAGTAGTTGAATGTATAATCAATTATTAGGGTTAATTTAGTGGTTAGATTTCCATGTTAGTGAGTTTAATATTTTCTCTCCTCCAATGTAGTGAAAAAGAGAGTAGTCTTTTCAATTTAGTATTTTATTCTCTTTAAATATTTTGTGTTGGTTTCATTTTTATTTTGTTTTTCTAATTTTGTTTCTCATTGATTGTTTAGGATGTTCATGCCTTATTTTATAATGAGTCCATGAAATTAACATTTTCAATGTATGAATGTGTACAAACTCTTTTTATATATATATATAAATTTTGTGCAACAATTTTATATTATGCCTCATGGAATGTTCTGTTTTTGTTGTTATTACTTATATTTTTACTCAAGTTGAGTAGAAGTTTTGGTAAAAAGTTTCATATTCAATGAATAAACTTAAATGTGAGTAAGACTGATGAGTGTTGTAGTTTGAGTGGAAGCTATAAATTAGGGCTGCAACTTGGGCGGGCTCAACCCGAGCAACCCGTGCCCAACCCAAGTTTTTTTAGGGCTTGGGCAACAATATTTTGTAATCTGGACGAGGTTGGGCAGATTTTTGATGCCCGAATTGTAATTCGGGCCGGGCCTGGGCAAAATCAGTGGCTAACCTGAGCAACCTGAACCCGAATTGCATTTAATATATTATAGAAATTATATGATCTATATAAATTAAATTAAATAGATGTCCTTAATGTTTTTTTTTTTTGGCTGGCTTGAGTGTCCCATCCCAATGGCAATGGCTAACTTTGTTTCTTAAAAGTGTGATCTGTGTCTTCAACTCAAACAAGCTAGTGCCACCAAACTCCAGCAGCTTCTTCAAACAGAGTAGGCACTCTAGAGGGCTTGTTTGGAGAAGCACCATTGCAGAAGCTTTTTGTTGTCTAGTGCAATTCGGGCTAACCCGAGTTCAAATTATAAAGCTTGGTCCGGGTTTGGGCAGCCATGCTCGGGTTGATGGTCGGGCTTGGGCGGGCTTGGGCACTGCCAAACACAATTCGGGTTGGGCTTGGGTAAACCCCTAACCCGACCGAACCCGCCCGAGTTGCACCCCTACTATAAATTAGAGAAAAGCATGATAGTGGAAAGATTGGATAAAAGCGTTCAATTTTTTAGTTTTTAAGTAATGAGTGAAGAAATTTAAGAGATTGCAATCACCAAAGTCTTCAAAAATAGTTTTAAAAATTTTTAATTTTTATTTTTAAATTTTTTTAAATATTTTAATTCACTTAAGTTTAATATACTTAAAATTAAAAAATATATACAAAAATCTTTAAATATAACAAAATATAAAAATGTATAAATTTTTATATTTTTTGTATTTGATAAATTTTTTTAGTTTTTTTTTTATTACAAATATTATATTTTTAAGTATATTTAAATTAGATAATATTTAAAAAATAATAAAAAAAATTGTGTAAAATATTAAAAAAAATTATTAAAAAAATATATAAAAAAATAAAAAATTTAATTTTTTGAAAAGTGGACTCAAATTTATGGAATCAAATGACTTTTTATTCAAATTTGAATTTTAGTAAGGATTAGAGATGTCCATGTAGTGTTCATCTGCCACAAAATTCGTAGGGTTTATCTGGATTTTTTTTCAAAATTTTCCCTACACTAATGTCAAACAAAGAACAAATCTTGCAACACTATGTAAGGATTGAAAGTCTAAAAAGAATATTAAAAATAGATCCAATTAAAAAATAGAGAAGTTTATTTTAAAAAAGAGAGTTACGCTATATTTATAAGTAAATAATCCTTTCAAAAATTAATCCAAGTTTTTCTCAGATCAGAAATTAATTCAAGTTAAAATTAATTTTTTTGCAATCTAACTAAAAAGCCATGGAACACCCAAAATAAAATTTTAATTAGAACAATATGAATCTCGTGTAAAACTCACACTCAAAAACTGACTTGGAAGGGGAGAGTGTTTAAGAGACTTAGGTCTCGTTTTCTTTCGGAAAGTGTTTATTTTAGTTTAAGTTAAAAAGTTATTAAAAGATTAATAAATTATTAAAAAAAGTTAAATATTCTTTTTTTCTAAAATAAAAAAATATCATAAGTATATCAATTTTTTTACCTCATATTTTAGCCCAAAAAAAATCAAAAATTACAAAAATAAAATATTCACAAACGAGGTCTTATATGCATGGGTGATAATTCGATAGTCCGGAAATACAGTCACGTAGTGTTTCATGGTAGTATAATTGGTAAAAAATGTGGAATATTAATTATTTGCATTATGGTAGTATAATTAGTAGAAAAGGTAGAATATTGATTATTTGTATTAGATAATTGAGGAATATAAAGAAGTATAATAAATATTGATTATTTGTATTGGATAATTTTGCAATTGATCAACTTCAACTGAAACTGAGGGAGTCCTTATTGGAAGAATAAGCTCAGTAGTTGTTGCTGCAAAAGAAGAAGTACAAAGTAATGTCAAGTCTCAATACCAAAAATTTGACAAGGAAAAACAGCAGAGGCATGAAAGAAGTTACTTGTTTCAGAAGTGATAGCAACAATGGGAGAGCTACGAAGGGAATAGTGCTCATCAATATGTTGCCTTCTTGCAGTTTCCCTTTGGATTGCATCAGCAGCAGCTGCTTCATCTCTTAAGAATTGCTGCTGCCGTCTCTTCTCAGCTCTTTGAAAAACAATTATTTCTCTGGAATATTCCTCATCTACTGCTTTGGCAGCCGCCTCATGACTGGGGTCTTCGACCAAATCAGAAGGAGAAACAGTCATCTTCTTTCTCTTTCTTCTTGGTAATGGTATTTCCTGTTCTTTCTTAGTCTCCCTCTCTTCAATCTGGGATTCAGACCTTTCAGGGGTAAGTTCCTTTTCTGCTGCTTTGACAGTTGTCTCATGAGAAGGGTCTTCGACCAAGTTAGAAGGAGAGACAATCATCTTTTTCCTTTTTGTTCTCTGTAATGGTATTTCTTGCTCTTCCTCCATCTCTTTCTCTTCAGTCTGAGATTCAGATTCTTTAAGAGGGAGTATTAGCTTCCTTTTTTTTTCTGTTGTTGTTTGTCTTTGAGAGTAGCTAAAGTTTCAGCTCTTTTAGGAGACTCTTCTTGTGGAGACCCTGAACCAAGAGATATGAATGTAAAGGAAACAAACAAAAGAGTCTAAGGAAAAAGAAACCTGAAAATACTTACCCCTTTTTGAAGCAGCTCTGGTAACTCTAGCAGGAGAGGGTGAGGCTGCATGAGTAGTTTTGGCAGCTGTGTAAAGAGAGGGAATGTTCTCAACTGTTGTTAATTAAGCCTTCGAAGGCACTCCTAACCCTATTAGTAAATCATGAGGGTGTACAGATAAGCGCACTTCCATATTGGCTGTCCACCAGTTTTGAAATCTTTTCAGAGCCAAGCTAGAGGGAAGGAAGGGGACAAATTTGAACTCACTCAATTCTTTTAACGTTTAAATGTTGCCTCTTCCAGTTTTGATTTGGGTATTCTCAAGTCTCTGGCTGTAAAATGGACATTCGAGAGGCTGCAAAGTGGAATGGGAATCCCCTGAGTTAACCCAAATTGCCTGGCAAATTGAGAAGGGCAGTACACCTCAGCTAAACACTTATAAGCTCAAGGGTTTAAAGTGCCAATGAACAGCTCCCTCGGCAGCAAAATAGAAGCCCACATGTCTTTGTAGGGTGGGGTGGAGCACTCTTTATCAGCTAAGAATGTTTGCAGCCAAGTAGGTCCTTTGTTAACATCAAAGGGGCAAAAGAAGGTGGCAGATGAAAAAATAGGAAGTTGGTGAAAAAAAAGTGAGGTAGTAGGCAAAGGAAGCAGGATAAAGAATAATTCTAGCATATTTCTCCCCATAAGTGCTAGGGTCCTAAACAAGGAATTTTAAGCATTTAGGATGCAAATCAGTGAAGTAAGCAAGGAGCCAGAGTTGGAGCACTCAAAGGGGACCCCCTTGGTTAACATCAAGAGGTTTCTCACAAAATTGGGAACATGCTCTATAAACATGGCCTAAGAGGTAAGGAGCCAGGGCTATGCATTTTTTCAAAACAAGTGCCTTCGCAAGTGGGGCGAATTCAGGCATAATCCTTTGAGATGATGTACAAAAGAGAAACTTACACAGCTAGTATAAAATAAAGGAAAAAAGTTCTCTATCTCTCACGGGGCCTACCCTTTTGTTTTCAGCCTTTATAAAGTCACTATAGGAGGAATTTAAGGATGGAAGGGGAAACTTCACAAGAAGGTCCGGATAGCCAGGTGTAAAAAGAGTACTAAGGGGTGAAAGCCCTAGGAGATGGCAGATATCAAGAACGGTGGGGGCCATCATGCCACACCGAAACTGAAAAAAATTAAAAGCCATGTTCCAAAAGTAAAGAGCAGTAGGAATTAAAAAAGGGTCTTCAGGAATGCTAAACTTGAAAAAACGAAGGGCATCGAGAATACAAAGCTCTTGCATGTCATCTTCTCTTGCAGGCACAACTCTCTCATACCATTCCTCCCATTCAGCTCTCAATGTCGGCCAGCAACGGTGAGGTCGGGTCATTCTCCAATTTCCCCAGTCGAGCCCTCCTTCGTAGAGAAGAAAGTGGTCCTCCAAGCGAGGGTATAAAGCTGGAAGTTGAGCAGGAGCTTCTCGAAAGATAGGATCGAGGACATATTCTTGTTTGTGGCTGTGACGAGGAACAAAGAGGCGTCCATCTATGGCACTTGACCCATCAATTGTTAACTTGGCGATTTCTTCATCGATACATCTTTTCAAAGCCATGGTTGGGCTTATACGATCGCCAGCAAGTTCTTTCAGAGAAGAAGAATACATTAGTAGCAAGCAGCGAGGAAGAGAGAGTTAATAGAGGAGAAGGGTTTATGTGTTAAGTGAGCGAGTGATTTCAGAACACGAAATAAAAGGGTTTTAAAGAACTTTTGTGTCTTGAAAATATATCGTGTAATTCGTAAAGTACTAAAGGTACAAATACGAAGAGTTTCCTTCAATATTGATACTTTTGGAGGGAAAAACACATCCCAGATGTTGATGTCAGCTTCGGAATAAAATATTTGGCTTCGAAACCAGATTTTGGTGCCAAAAGTCAAATAACAGCGGCTTCGAAACTGAGAAGCCGCCTTTGAAGCACATTCCATACCTAAAGATGTATGAATGCACAAGTATTTGTTTACTTCAAAGGGATTAAAAACCTGTTTTAGGCTTTTTAATGAGAGTAATGTCCTTCAAAGCAAAACTTGATACCCCTTAAGGATGGGAATTGGTGTTCGAAACATCAAAACCAATAGTTGGTTTATATATACCGAAAGGATTGTCTTTTCGGACTAAAACAGTGCAGCCCTCAAAAAAGGCTTCCATATTTTTGAAAGTATGGACTGTTGTTCGAAACAAAAATGGTCAATTTAAAACTGATTGATCGTATTAACCATGACCATATTTTGGTTATGATTAAAACAAGCTTTAAGGGGCAAGATTATTAAATTCGAAGCACTGATTCTAAATAAAAATCAGCAAAAACTGTCAACTATAATCCATAAATTGGAAAAGTTCAAGTTGGTTTTTTAGTGTTTCATTTAAAGCGATTGAATCCAGATTCGAAGGATAAGATTGTTCAGTTTGAAGCCCTAAATTTGCTTTTAAAGACAAACGGAGACAAAATAAAACAATGCCAAACAACTTAGTTGTATTAATGCAAAAACAATTACATCGAATGGCCCTCTTTGGGTACAAATTCGAGCTCATAAAAGTAAGGAATATAATAAATAACAAGATCATGGAATTTGGTCCAGCTATGGTCAATGAATTTCTGTTCTTTCTTTATTCTATCCTCTATTTCTTCCAAAATTGGCTGCTGAAGTTGATGTGCTCTCACTTGATAAAAGAGCTCTTCAGCCTTTTATTTCGAACGATGTTTCTTTCAATCCTTGT
Organism: Camellia sinensis; assembly: GCF_055761805.1. Classification (NCBI taxonomy): domain Eukaryota; kingdom Viridiplantae; phylum Streptophyta; class Magnoliopsida; order Ericales; family Theaceae; genus Camellia; species Camellia sinensis. The sequence continues at coordinate 157,814,684 of NC_138972.1, forward strand.
TCCAGCTCGTCCATATCCAAGTCATCCCAGTACGCAAAATCTTTATTCTTGAAGTTATCGAATTCTTCAATGAGGTTCACTGCTTCGTACTGGGCATGAACTCGAAGGGATGAGAGTTGGTCCAAAGATTGAGTGGTGGCCACAGAAGTTCGATACCAGTGAAGAAACAATGGGAATTGGTCCAAAAACATGTGAAGCTCTGCTTGGGCGAGGGGGTTGAGGACGTGACCCCGAGTCAGAATGTCACAAGCCCATCGAAGGTTCTTGAGAGGGATGTCGTCCTCAAGAACATTGAAAGACAAGTAAGAGAAGGCCGCAAGCAGAAGTTGGGCTTGCTTCCGCTCAGCTGGAGTAGGGAAAGGTGGAGGCTTGTAAGAAGGAAAGACCTTATTCGCAGAGAGGGCAAGCCTCAGTCTCTCTGTCCAGCAAGGATTTGGCGGAGGAGGAGGTATGGAAGCTTCCACTTCAGGAGAAGGAGCAAGGGCAGAAGAAACAAGGGCATTAATATAATCGAGCCAGTCAGAAGAGCAAAGCTTCACCTTCTGGGCTAAGAACGATGGATTGTACCCTTGTGCCTCTTTTGGGCGTCGGGTAGCGTGCACTATCTTTGTAGGCATGGGAGATGTGTACTATGCTACAAGCAGATTGTCCTCCAAATTGCGTCATCGGTCGATGGGCACGTAAGGGTAAACCACCGAGCTTCGCGCATAGGAAGGGAACTCTAAAGGATCAGTGAACTCAACAAAGTGATGGTTAATTCGCTCCCTTAAATCACAGGCCTCAGGTTCCGACCAGCTTGCCCAGTCAGAAGCCCCAGAGGAAGAAGAAGCCACAGCCTTATCCCATGCAGAGGATTGTGAAGAAGAACTTCCCATGTCCATATTTGTAACTTTCTGAATCAAAGGATTGAGGGTAGTTTGTTCGTAGTCTGAGGGTGAATCAGAAGAAGAACTTCCCATGTCCATATTTGTAACTTTCTGAATCAAAGGATTAAGGGCAATGTGTTCGTGGTCCAAGGGTTGATAGTTTGCAAAGGCTTCCATGACTTAAATATAGAAAGGTGGGTAAAGGTGGCTAATTAATGCATGGAGGTTCTTTCGAGGAGGAACAACATCATCAGATGACTCTTCGTGTGCTCGATCAATGGAGGAGAAAATTGATTCGGCCATAAAAAATGTATCAGTCTGTTCGAATACTAAGGTGGTGGGGGTGTTCAAAAGATTGAAGGAGAGTTTAATGCAAATGATGAATGACAGTTGCATTTCTAGAAGAATGCAAAACCCATGCACGTTCTAAGACGTGGATAAAAGACCTTGATCCACTAATATCACCAAGTATTGGGTATATTAGTGCGGGGGGTAATGATGGCTACATATTTTGTATAAGCCAATTACAATTCGACGCGTGGCAGAATAAGGGTAATACAGGAAGACTATTCAAGTCTTCAATCATAATCGTACACGTGGCAGTTAGCATCGGTTATTACGAGATCTGAGTAGCATTAGATCAGCAAAGAGATGCAGAATGATGTGGCTTCAACGGTTACTCACATTCAAATTCCAAATTATGAGGGAAGCCTAACTGCAAGTGATGGCATAGTAGAGCTAATTATAAGGCAACATGATCAACGATCATGGAGGAGCAGTTCGACGGTTGGAAATGCAGTTCGATAGTCATCCTTGAGAAGTATAAATAACAGAGAAAGCCCCAGAAAAAACCCCCAGACTCAGATCCAAAAAACCAGTCTTATTCTACTTTATTTCCTTTCCAGTTTTACATTTCATGTTCTTTACATTTCTGCACTTTAAAATTCTTGCACTACACTTCATTCATAGGAGTAGTTTCAAGTAGATTGTTGCTGTAAACCTCTATGAGGCTGAGTTTGGATCATTGTAAGTTTTCATCTTAATGAAATGCTTCAATTGTTCTTCATTTAATTGTTATTTGCTTAATTCTCCTAAATCAAGTCACCAGTAAAAGTCTTTTTCATTGAAGTTGAAAGAACTAAAACACAATCGTCTGATAATTGGTTGGCAATTAATTTTCTGTAAGGACTGATTGATCATTGCTGGCATGCTCATAATTACAAAAGTTACCTTCGAAAGCCAAAAAAGCCAACAACTATGTAAGGATTGAAAGTCTAAAAACAATATAAAAAATAGATCCAATTGAAAAATAGATAAGTTTATTTTAAATAAGAGAGTTGCGCTATATTTATAAGTAAATAATCCTTTCAAAAATTAATCCAAGTTTTTCTCAGATCAGAAATTAATTCAAGTTAAAATTAATTTTTTTGCAATCCAACTAAAAAGCCATGGAACACCCAAAATAAAATTTTAACTAGAATGATATGAATCTCGTGTAAAACTCACACTCAAAAACTGACTTGCAAGGGGAGAATGTTTAAGAGCTTAGGTCTCGTTTTCGTTTGGAAAGTGTTTATTTTAGTTTAAGTTAAAAAGTTATTAAAAGATTAATAAATTATTAAAAAAAGTTAAATATTCTTTTTTTCTAAAATAAAAAAATATCATAAGTGTATCAATTTTTTTACCTCATATTTTAGCCCCAAAAAAATCAAAAATTGCAAAAATAAAAAATTCACAAACGAGGTCTTATATGCACGGGTGATAATTCGGTAGTCCGGAAATACGGTCACGTGGTGTTTCATGGTAGTATAATTGGTAGAAAAGGTGGAATATTAATTATTTGTATTATGGTAGTATAATTAGTAGAAAAGGTGGAATATTGATTATTTGTATTGGATAATTGAAGAATATAAAGAAATATAATAAATGATGATTGGTAAAGGAATATAGTTACGTGATACTTTAGGACTATTATATAATTTTCCTATATGGACATTGGCAAAGCCTATGTTAACCAATTTGAGATTGTAACAGAAATTAAAAATCCCATCCAAGAAGAATTATTTGGTTTCTTTGCATTCTAAATTCAAATCTCCAAACAAAATTTTAAGAATTTTAAAATTAAGTTGAAACAGATCAAATAAATTCTCACAAATCCTAATTTAAAGAAAATATATCAAAATCAAATTAATTTAAGGGTAATTAATAAACAAAAAAATCAATAAGTATGCAATGTAAAAAAATGTTTTCACCAACTCCTCCCCCAATTTTTAAACTATTAATCAATTGACCTATCTTTTAAAATAAAACCATCGTGAATGTGAAGGCAAACTAGTGACACTAGGCTATGAGGACTGCTGTGCAAGGAAAAGAATAAGAAGAGGAAAGAACAAGGTCAGGAGAGAATAAAGGCAAGGTTTGAACAAGGAAAAGAAGAAAAGGAAAGAATAAGCGAGGGAGAGAAGAAGGCAGGGTTTGAACATACCTGTTAGGAGCCTATAATCTAAATATGGAATATATTAACAAAGTGAATGAACTGCATTCTCGGAGATTCCAAGATTTAGAAGAGCAAAGAAGACCCCATAAGAGAATCAAAAAAAAGAAGACCCTATACGAAGAAGATACAGAGAGAAAGAAAGAGGATTCAGGGAATCATAGGGTAGGTTTCTTTGGGTTTCTTTGAGTTTCTTTGAGTTTCTCTCTCTTCACTGCAAAGACAGAAATGGGTGAATCGCCAACTTGTCTTGTTCGATCCTTCTCTCAACCTGCTGGCACTACTTCCACTGAACCCGAAGAGGTTTGTCCAAAAAACACAATCTTCTTCATTTTCACAGAAAACCCTAGTGGGTTTTGATTTTTCTGACATGGGATTGCTATTTCTTTGTCGTTGTTTTAATATTATTTTGACAATACTTGATTTGTTACTGTTCTCAGTATTTGGTTTTTCATTTGAGTTCTTGATTTGTCCCTTTTGCTAGTTATAGTTTCTTCTTCTTCTTCTTCTTCTTCTTCTTCTTCTTCTTCTTCTTCTTCCGATTCTTGTGCTCCTTTCTTTACTAATAACTGCAATCATCAACCAATTGCACGGGAATTTCATGTAATGCTTAGTCGATGTTGTTACAGCAAATTACACCCGTAGTCTTGTAGTTTGTTTCTTGTGTCAATTTCATTCTTATAGATAGTTCTAATTTGATCAATTCTACCCTTGAATTCTTCACATTTTGTGTCAGTTTAGTGTAATTGATAATGCCCATTTAGAAATTGAACTGAAATCAAAGGGCAAAATAGTCTATTTCGAAGTGATTGATGGATTAAAATGATTAATTCACTTTTTAAATGTACCATTTTCTCTTTGATTTTTGTCTAATTTCTTAGCAGATGTTTATCAATTGAACTAAATTTACACAATGTGAAAGGTTAAGAGGCAAAATTAATACAATGGGAACTACAATGACTAAATTGACTAAAGAGTCAAATTATAGACACAACTGTTATAATTTGCCCATGTTTTATTAGAATCACAAAATAATAGGGTACCTTGTTAAAATGTTTCTATCACATGTGTTCTTGAAGTAGATTATATTTGGAGTTGGGTATGTATGTCTTTGCAATTCTATTTAAAATATATTAGTGGATACATGTGTGAGCTTTGATGATTTTACTAAGAAACACTTGAAAGAATCTCATTACAGGGAGATCCTTATTGTGCCCTGACAACATCAATCTCATTTCGGAGGTTCATGTTGGAATCATTGGCGTGTGAAAAACGGCCGTGTTTCTCTAACAATCAGTACTTGGAAGAAGCTAAGAAATCTTCTAAGCCAGGTTTAGTTGCCCAGAGGAAAGCTTATTTCGAAGCCCTTTACAACAGAAATGGTGCTAAGAAACCTGCAGCATTGCTTGAGGAGCAAAATGCAGCGTGTAATGAACCAAATGTTATGGAAGAGACATCCAGAGACAGCTCAAATCCTCCACGAATTCCAACTAGGGTGCTTACTTTACTTCCTTGCCTTCACCTCATTCACCTTGTTTGCTGCTTTGTGCATGTGCAATAGCGTGCTAGTGCACACTGTAACACATAGCTGAGATAACGTTTTTGGTATTTGGTAAACTGCAGGCATCAGCAAATGGGTTATCAGTGCATTCTTCAACAGCTCCTCAAGAAGAAAGAAGAAGGTTGTTTGTTTGCTTAACCCTTTAAAATTGTGCCATTTTTCTACGTGTATGTATATTCGTCTTCTTTCACTAAAATGTTTAATTTCATGGTTTACAGAAGTAAACCAGTGGATGATTGCTCAGTTTCTAGAAGGAGGATAGCAGATGGGAAATCACATGGGATAGAGTAAGATCTTAGTTTGTCTATGTTGTGGATTGTAGAGTTTTGATTAGATGCTCATATCACTATCTACTGAGTGTAAAGATTTTGTATTGCATACTAGGAACAATAGCTCCAAGAAAGTTCCAAAAGTCCTGCTAGTATTGTGTTTCTGGCACAAGGTATTGATAAGACGTGGATGCAACCTAAAAAAAGTAATAATAATAGTAATAATAAAAAAGTACTCCCAGTTTAGCGCCCATAGGATTGGGGTCTAGGAGGCATAGATTGGATACAAGCCTAACTTTGGCATTATTTGCACAAAGTGGTTACTCTCATGGTTGAACCCACAAACTATCTATCCAAAATGAAGTAGCTTCCCTTGCACTTTCTGTTATGCTGCCTTCTGTTTGTTACTACTCATGCCTAATTTATTTCATATTAAATACATATGTCAATACCATCCTTGCCAGTTATACCATTACAGTTTATAGGAACCAATTTTGCAATTCAAGTATCACTCTTCCTCATCACATGTGAGAAAACCTAAAAAAAATTTCGTGCAACACAATTACTCTAACGATGTTACGCAATAATTCTAAATTTTATTTAACACTATGCAGCCATTTGAAGACCTCAGGTGTATCTGGACCCAAAGCACGACGTCCCACAGTACCCTCCCCTTTTAGCTTGAGGTGTGAAGATAGAGCGGCAAAACGTAAAGAGGCAAGTCCAGATCCATTCACTCCATGTATATCTGCAGTTTTACTCATTTATTGTTATGCTAATGTTTTTTGCTATCTTTTTATCATTAGCTGTTTCAGTTCTTTCAAAAGCTAGAAGAGAAGACAAATGCCAAGATCTTAGTTTCTGGAAGGAGGATAGCAGATGGGAAATCACATGGGATAGAGTAAGATCTTAATTTGCCTATGTTGTGGATTGTAGAGTTCTCATTAGATGCTCATATCGCTATCTACTGAGTGTAGAGATTTTGTATTGCATACTAGGAACAATAGCTCCAAGAAAGTTCCAAAAGTCTTGCTAGTATTGTGTTTCTGGCACAAGGGATAGATAAGGCGTGGATGCAAACTAAAAAATGTAATAATAATAATAATAATAATAATAATAATAATAATAATAATAATAATAATAATAAAGTACTCCCAGTTTAGCGCCCATAGGATTGGGGTCTATTAGGGGTAGATTGGATACAAACCTAACCTTTGGCATTATTTACACAAAGTGGCTACTCTTATGGTCGAACCCACAAACTATCTTTCCAAAATGAAGTAGCATCTCTTACACTTTCTGTAATGCTGCCTTCTGTTTGTTACTATTCATACCTAATTTATTTCATATTAAAATACATATTTCAATACCATCCATGCCAGTGATACCATTACAGTTTATAGGAACCAATTTTTCAATTCAAGTATCACTTTTCCTCAGCACATGTGAGAAAACCTAGACAAAATTTCATGCAACACAATTACTCTAACAATGTTATGCAAGAATTCTAAATTTTATTTAACACTATGCAGCCATTTGAAGACTTCAGGTGTATCTGGACCCAAAGTACGACCTCCCACAGTACCCTCCTCTTTTAGCTTGAGGTGTGAAGAAAGAGCGGCAAAACGTAAAGAGGCAAGTCCAGATCCATTCACTCCATTTATATTTGCAGTTTTACTCATTTATTGTTATGCTGATGTTTTTTACTGTCTTTTTATCATTTGCTGTTTCAGTTCTTTCAAAAGCTAGAAGAGAAGACAAATGCCAAGGAGGCAAATAAAGTGTATCTCCAAGCAAAAAATAAGGTCATCTCTCGACCTATATTTTAACGGTGATTGGATTAATTGACTGAATTTTTTTTTCTTCTTTTTTGACACAAGCAATGCAAATGAAATGCATACCTCTCACAGACCTGAAGAACTAACAAGAGCAAGTGCCTAAATGTCTTGGTCCGGTTTCTAAGTAATTCATGGACGAAATAATTGAGAAACACAAATAGCCTTAGTTGATCTGAAGTTGTTGGGTTCAATAATTCATGAGAAATGTTTAACAGAATTTGAACCCCTTGGGTGTCATAGGGGTTCAATTTCTGTTAAACATTTCTCATGAATTCTTAAAACTATTTGCTTTTCTCTTGTACCTTCCCTGCCAGCACTGAACCTGTTAATGTAAATTCTTTGTAGCAGATCTCACTGACACAGCCTATGCAGGTTAAGATGAAGTTAGTTAACCTGGGACATGCTCAGAGGTAGAATCTCATGACATTCCGTCTTGTTATTTCGATTTTTGGTTCTGCTATTTTTCTTTCTATCATCGAATTTACAAGTACTTGGTTATTCATAAACTTTCTGGACATTCACTAACAAAAAAATCCTGGATATTCTGCTTGTCTTGTTAATTGATGTTCTGGTCTTTTAGATTGAATCTTAGATGGGTTCAGTCATTTGGGTTCAGTTAATTGATATTTGTTTTTCTCTTTTGTTGGTTCTTGGAGGCTGAAGCCAGAAAAAGACTAAACTATTTTAATTTTTTCCTCCTTCATTTTGTAATAATTTGTGCCTTGTTTATTGTTAATATTAGTCTGTTTTCTTCTTCAAATATGAGATTTTGGAAATTGAGAAGATTCAGTGAATTAGATGCTTGGCATTACCCTGGATTTGTACTAGGGCCTTCTTTAAGTCTAACAGGAGTTTTGAGTTTTTGACCTTCAGTTTGTAATTTTCCACATACTGCTTTAATCACTTTATTTACCATGTTCTTTATTGATTGTGCAGCGAAGAAACAAGGATGAAAATTGGCAATGGAGTGCAAATGGGGTGGGAAAGGCGCCGTGAAAAACTGAAGCTGCAGGAAACTTGCTACTTTGAGTGGCAGAATTTGATAGCAGAAGCTTCTAGAAAGGGATTTGTTGGTGAGGAAGAGAAGCAGTGGGACTCCTATGAGATCTTGGATGAACAGCTCGAGCAGGAATGGTTGGAGAGTGTTGAACAAAGTAGAAAAATGGCAAGACCGAAAGGTAGCAAGAGAGCACCCAATTCTCTTGAGCAAAGGAGGAAAATTTCAGAGGCCATTTCTGCCAAATGGGCTGAAACTTGCTACTTTGAGTGGCAGAATTTGATAGCAGAAGCTTCTAGAAAGGGATTTGTTGGTGAGGAAGAGAAGCAGTGGGACTCCTATGAGATCTTGGATGAACAGCTCGAGCAGGAATGGTTGGAGAGTGTTGAACAAAGTAGAAAAATGGCAAGACCGAAAGGTAGCAAGAGAGCACCCAATTCTCTTGAGCAAAGGAGGAAAATTTCAGAGGCCATTTCTGCCAAATGGGCTGATCCTGCAAGGGCATATGTTGCATTTTCTGCTGAGAATGTATGCTGTTTATTTGGCCTAGTCCATCTTGTTTGCTTTTCATCAAGTGATCATTTAATTCACTTTGTCTAACCCTCCAAATGCGGAAAACATTTTCTGCTGATTTTTGGTGTTTGGTACAACAGGAAATGGAAAATGTTTTCCATGGTCAACGAAAAATAAAATTATTTGGGTAGAAAATATTTTCCACCACCATCACCACTAAAACCACCACGCCACGGCCACCACCACCACTAATTACATAAGTTTGAAGAATGTAATGAAACATAGAAAAATGTTCTCTATGGAACATTTTCTGGAAAAAAAGGTTTCCGTGGAGAATATTTTCTGCTGAAACAAGCGAAGCATAAATGTTCTGAAAAAGGGGTGGTAGCCTAATCCTATCAAGCTCTGGGTTTTGCTGCCATTCCTAAATGGATGACTAACTTATTACTAGTACTAGCCATGCATATGCCCCTTAGACTACATTAGCACGAAAACGGTGTGCAAACAGCTAATTGATGGGTATTTGAATTGAATCCAAGTACACAGAAAAAAGTAGAATATTTGATGGACGAACGAGGGATCCTTTTGAGCGTGTTATAATAAGAAAAGCCTTATATCTTGAAATTAATTCATGAAGTTGATGATAAAAATCTATAACATATTATTGGAGCTTAACATTCCAAGATATCGATTTGTAGATGTTTCAACCTACTTTGTTTTTTGTCTTGTGATACACCATTGAATGTCCAATGAATAAATCCTTATACCCTCCGTTTTCTGATTTAAGACTTGAACTTCTATGCTACTTTTTACATAGAATTTCTCCAACTTCTTTTTTTTTTTTTTTTTTTTTTTTGCCCTCTCTTTTATCCTGTGTGTAAGTTCCCAACATCTACTGATTATTTGTGGAGAGAGAAGTATCAAACGATTGGTAAGTTGGACTGAATATAAGTTTTCCCTTTTGGGCCCAAGGCTCACTTGTGATTTGTGGTGATAATCTGTATATTTCATTGCAAAGTATCAGAAGAAAGATAGTAATATTTGTCCCACTGTAATTGAGATAGTCATTATAAGTTAATGAACCCTTTTGACTTTTTTTTATATATCACATTAAATTTGCCAAAACATGGTTTGTTAAGCAAGTTTTATCTTTTCCCACTAGGCATACCGTGACAGGGTTTGCACTGCCCTTTATAAATATCATGGCACACCAGTTGGAGCAGAAAGGAAGCGAAAGAGAAGGCCAAGTAGTGAGAGACAACCCAGAACACAGAATCCCACAAAGAAGAAAGCTAATGACACTGATTATTCCACAGGGAATGTGACTGAAAGCCAAAAGCGTCGTACTAGGTTAAGAAGTAATATGCCCTTATTTAAGGATCCTTTGGCAAGCTCCAAACTAGAGATGATAAAGAACATTAGAGCAGAGAGAGCAGCTGCTGAAAATAAGAAGACTGAAGCCATTGAACGAGCAAAGTAAGTGCCAATTCTTCTTCAATTATATTGTATTATATATTTAACAAGGAATTAAGAGAATATGGAAGCAATCCACTGCTTGTTTGGTGCAGCTTATGGGGACTACTTATCAATTATTTTATTTTATTTTGGGAATCTATGTGAGAGTTTGGTATAGCTTCTACTTACAACTAAGAGGACCTCCAGTCTTTGATCTTTTTTTCATCGAATTTGAATGAAAATTTGATTAAAAGCTTAGTGGTTGTTTGGCATGTGCTAAAATAGCACATGCTATTTTAGCACATTATCCTATTTAGGTCACAATTATCATATTGAAGTCACATCATCTCTCTACCACATTATTTCAAACCCAACTCATATTTCACGTTTGTACGTAAAAGGTCAAAAAATATACTAATCTAGCACTTCCCAAACAACCGCTAATCTGACACAGAACACTATCATCCTTTCTCTTTTTTCATTTTTCATTTTTCATTTTTTGGTCAAATATTTTTGAAAATTTTCGATCTTCTCCTAAAAACTTGTTTTAACCATTTTTGGTGAAAGAAAATCATCTCCAATCCTTACTCTTTTCAAAATTTCATCAAATTTGAGTGAAAATATGACTGTTGGGAATTTGGTGAAAGATTTGGTTCGTCATTGATTTGTGAAAAAATAGCCTCTCACTTGAGATTTGATGAAGAAGTTGGAGCACACTTTTAACCATTATGTAAGATGCTCTAACAAGCCAAAAATATCTTAAATAAACTGAAAAAGCTGATTGTTGAGAAACTGAGGAAGGATGCATTTAATTTCTACTTTATGATTATTATCTTTTAGCTTATAATAAATTGTACCAAACAAGCCTGAGTCACTAACAATCGGTGGCTGGCTGAGTTATTGTTTGTACCTGTACATCTGTCACTACACATATGCAGAAGTGCAGAAGTCAAATGAATTGCAAACCACCCCCCCCCCCCCCCCCCCCCGCCCTCTCTCAGTTGACGTCGAGTCCCCGTTGATATGTTAGGCTGGTTTAGCTATGATTTATCTGAGGATTCTATTCATAGATTTATAACATTTTACAGGTTATTGAAAGCTGAAGCTGAAAAGGCTGCAAAGGCTCTTGAGGCAGCTGCAACAAGGAGCCCTCTCGCTCAAGCTTCCCTCATTGAAACTAGGAATCTCGTAGCCAAAGCAATTCAATCCATAGAAATTGGACAGATTGATTCTCATGGGAATGGTAGACACCCTTCAATCGCCTTAGCAGAACTGATCAACCAGGCTGAGAGAAAATAATCCAGGTATTCAAGGTCTGAGCCAAACAGATCACGGAGAAATCAATCATTGTGTTTGGTTCCTATTTTCTAATTCATTGTTTTGAAAATTTTGGAGTTTTTGTTTGGTTATTTTGAAAACCAGACAAAGTTTTTTGAAAACTAACATGGGAGTATTTTTTGATGTGACAATTTTTTTTTTAAAAAAAATTTATTTCTCTCCTTAAATTGTAGGGAAACTTGAATATGCAATAATGCATTTTTTTTAAAACCAAGCAAAGATTCTTTTTCAAAATAGAGTTTTAGGCATCTTTGCAGTTATTGCTGTAGTTATTGCTGGTTGGAAGGATGATATATTAGTGTAGTTATTGCTGTAATGCATCTTTGCAGTTACAATTGAATTAGGCACATCCATGTCATTGTAGACCTATATAATTTTATTTTATTTATTCTGGTTTTGTATACAATTTTATTGTATCATGTTTGAGTTACGGAAATAATGGCCTTGCCAAAAAACTCATTTTAGATTATATAATTTTATTCAAAATCTGACACAATTCTCTCTAATGACGTTTTGATACATTTGGTGGGTGAGTTTGGATTTGTTAAAGTTGAAAATCTTAATAATACATTGTCAATTTGAACGGTTTAGATGTTATTTGATCATATGATTACTTGTATATGATTAACTTAATTTTTTGCATTAGCTTGTCACATGAGATAAACGGTTTAAATCACTAATATAGACATCCCAATTGGTCTTACAATGCACCAATTTCACAGGATCATCAATTTTAGCAAATCTAAATTCTTGGTTGATTTACTTCATATGACAAAGTTGTGTATAATTTTGTGACCAAATTACGTGAACTTAAATTTTTTTCTAATGTAATATTTGATTTATTTGAATGAATGTGGAGTCGAATGATAATTCTATTAGATTGTTTATTTTCACGTTTGAATCACTAACTTTTATTTTTTACTTTTTAAAGGCATTCATCCAATAGCAAATGAAAAGTTATTATTTCATAAGGTAGTAAGGAATGAGCATTTTTTTTTATTACACTTTCATTTTAAGAAACCAAAAAAAAAAACATTTTTTTATAGATATAACCCACAAATATCACAGAAAATGCTTAATTTTTAAGAAAATATTACTCTTAAATGTGTGTCTGGTTAGGCTTGGCCGAACAAAATTTTCACCATTGTTAAGGCACGAGAGTCGTTGTTATTAAAGTTGATTGGGCAATATTTTCTTCCACCACTTGCGTTATTCTCTGAAATCGCGCCAAATTTATGCATGTTTATGTTAGTCTTACTAGAATCTATAACTTGTTTGCTTAGAAATATAAGTGTCTATATTTTTTCACCACAACGTACATTTTATATCATTAATTTTATAATAATGTGAGTTATTACATATCAATTATTAATTTATTTAAAAATTAATATATGAGACTCAATTCCTGTCCCTATATGAATATAATTAATTTCTTTTTGTGTGTGTATATTAACTTACATATCTTATTATATATGTACATGTGTGCTTATATATATATATATATATATGATAAAAAAAATTTATTCAAATTTTGACTTTTCTAATGATAAAATTTTGATTTTGTCCATACTATGTAAGAAGGATTACTTGAAATGTAAGAAACACTTATCAATGTTTTAATGGATTAAGGATTAAAGTTACTTGATACGTAAGAGATACTTATTAATACTTTAATGGATTAATGTCATTCTTAGTCATCAAAAGTAGGGGTGAATTCAAAATTCAAATGTTATTCTTATTAATACTTTAATGGATTAATGTTTTAATGGATTAAGGATCAAAACTACCTGAGTACTTTCCACATCATTAGAGCTGTATTAGAACTTTCAAATATTATTTTTTAAAATATATTAATAATTAATTTACAAGGGATAATTTTGAAAATTTTTAAATTTAAAATTTTGACTTTCAAAGTGGACATACATTTTGGGACAACAAAAAATGTAATAATGGACCAATAAAATAGGATGGAGAGAGTATCATCGGAAGAGTCAAAATTTGAATAAATTTTTTTTATCATATATACAAATATCCTTGTACATATACAATAAGATACGTAAATTATATATATACACACGCGCAAAAAAAAAAAAAATTTATATATATATATATAAGGGTTAATTACAAAAAAACTTCAAAATTTCCCGCATTTTTCACTTTAAACTGCAAAACAATTTTTTGTTACTTTACACAGACAAAGATGAACAGAAGAAGCACGTTGAGACACAAATGAAACTCTGAACTTTAACTTGTCTAAATTGAAATACTGGGTTTCAAAATAAAAAATACGTAAAACCTTAGATTTTTTTTTTTTTTTGGAAATTAATTCATTTTTTTTAGGTGTTCAAGATTTGGGCCTAGTTTGGGTAAAAGACCAACAAATTTGGGCCGGAATAGGTTTCGAAGACAAAAAACTATATGCCTTACTTTTTCGTCTTTCTCATAATTTTTAAAATTGAAAATTTAAGATTTATTTAATCCTCTTAAAAATAAGATTTATCTGAAAGAAGTGATTTCATGAAAGAGGATTGATTATATATATATATATATTTCCTTTGGACTTTTTTTGAAAAAAATATTTATATATGATTTTTTTTAGGTTAAACATATTGTTTTGGAAAATATATTTTGGCCTACTACTCATTTATTTGTATTAAAAAATAATTTCAAGTAAGAATATCGAATTTTGTTATAGCTATAATTGGGAGGACGAAACTCAAATCTCCACATTATCAGTGGGCATCTTCAACTAATTGATGTGTTATCAATGTACTGATTTAATAAATCTCACCTTTGATGTCTTATAACAAATACATTAGTAACACAAATAATCTAAAATTTAGTCACCGCAACATAACTAAAATTGAAATTATCCAAACAAGCAATTATTAATACAATAGACAAACAAAAAGGAATCCAAACATGCAACAAGTTCCTGCTGATGAACATCCAATGCAATCAACCAATCCATAAATCTACACATTCTCACAAAAACAATCTCTATATGTAGCATCATATCATTTTGACCATTTGCATTATACAACATGATCAAAACTAACAGCTAAGAAAGTACTGTAAGATTATGGAATGCAATGTGATTAGTGAGATAAGAAAGTCCTTTTAGATAGTTTTACGAGGGCCTACCAAAATTTATCAGATCAAAATACAATTGAAGAAAGAAAAAGAACAGCCGCCCCTTTCATGCAGGGGGCATTATTAGAACAAAAATGTCCATGTGACTAATCAACAAATGCGTTTGCTACTGCCACTAATTCAACTATATTTCTATACAATTTATACCAAAGGGTTCAAGTAAACCACTGTACAGTTCTTTGTGATCTGTTTTTTTATATTATTATGTCAGTTCTTATCTTCGGGTGATGGGTTATATTACCAGTGTTCCTTCAGTGATTTGATTATCATCTGAAGAATCAAAGGGTTGAGATTTGGGTTTACTCATGATCCGAGAGTATCCATAACCGAGAGAGCCTCCACTTGCTTCAGAGAGCTACATGCAATATTTGATTGTGGTACCTCAGTCAAAATCCAGCATGATCAAAAGTAACAAGACTAACCGAATTACGAAAACCAAACATTAATAAGTACCTCAGTAAGCTCAGAAAGATGGTGGGACCTAAACTTGTTGATAATAGCTTTTATTTCTGACATGGGCAGTTTAGCCTAACAAGGAAAAACAAGATAAAGTAAGAACATTCGAAAGATGCCAAACCAAAATAACCAAACTTCTGTAATGTTTTTGACTTTCCATAGCACACGCTAACAATTTCACAAGCAAGCATCAACCAACAGTAGTAACTAAGGCTGCAATCGAGCCGAGTCAAGCCGAGCTTTAGTATGTTTAGGTTTGTTTATCAAGATTTTAACGAATTCGAACTCGAGCTCAATAAAAATTTAACGAACCGAGCTCGAGCTCTTAGGCTTGACTCGAGCTTGAGCCTGTCATGAGCCTTAATGAGCCAAAAAATTTATAAATTCATACTTACGTATGAGACTAAAGTTACAATTAAAACTTTGATTATACAATTTTATATACAATATATATAAACATTCTAAAAAAAAGTCAATATTTTACCAAAATAATAATATCTACTGCCACTATTATATAAATGTACCATCTATAATTAAATATTATTTATATTTATATTTATATTTTTTAAATATGTAAATAACATATTTATCTTATTTTTTATACATATTTTTATATTATTTAATATATAAATAATAAATATTAAACGAACCAGCTAACGAGCCGAGCTTTAGAATGTTTGGGCTTGTTTATTAAAAATTTAACGAGCTCGAACGCAAAAAAAAAAATTAACGAACCGAGTTCGAACGAGCTCCTACCGAGCCGAGCTTGTTCACGAACAGCTCTGTTCATTTGCAGCCCTAGCAATAACAAGAGTTTGAGTTGCTGCATTGCAGCTGGCGGATCCACAAGATCAGATCCAAATGCCTTCAGTTTTCAATGCGTTAACTGAGTCAAATGCGTTTGTGTGTGTGTGTGTCTCGTGAAAGTGAAATTATATCATATAAATCACAAAACACTTTGGAGAAGCAACAGCCGCTTCTACTTTACGATCAAAGAACCAGCATGGACATAAAACAGGTGCTCAACAATGAAGACGATGTACACAAATAGTTAAATTGAGACTTAAAGGTAAGCACGTAGCAAGTCACTAATTCAAATTAAAATATCCAATAAGATGCACTGTTTTTTACCTGTGCAAGAACAGCAGCAGCTAGTTGGAGACTAGGTTCCAAGGTCTCGGGGACAACCTATAAGAGTTTCAACTAAAACTCAAGATATGATGTAATTTGAACAAAAATTTGATCTTTATATAGATAATGCAAGATATATTAGTACTGATAAAAGATTTATACACAAGTCAAACAAGAATAATGAGATCCTCAAACATAATCCTAAAATAAAATTGTAAGATTAACCTATATAGGCAATTAGGAAGAGTGAAATAACTAATGAAAATAGCAACAGAAATGTACCGTTGTTGCTTCCGCCTTTTCCAAAATGAGGCCATGATCAACGTCATGAGCACAGACAGATGTCTTGACATTTGGGAAATACTTGCTCAAAGCCCACACTGTTCTATAGTTTGCACCGGGGTATCTAAAGTTATTGCTGCTGCACATGCTCTTTCAGCACCAACTTTATGGAGCACCTCATGGCCAGGAATACAAGCAGCATGTCAGACAATGAACCTGCACAAAGCATATTTAAGTTTGAGCAGGATCATCTATACCTCTCGACTACCAGCATCACCAAAATACACAGGAAGATCAAGTGCACAGCCAACTACTACTCAGTCACTGAAATGATGGAAAATCTAAAATCAGTTATCTGGATACTGTTGTAAAATATTCTCATAACCATTTAACACATTCTCAGTAAGTCATGGACACGGTACCTTTTCTTTTTTGCCAATTTGCATTGATGTTAAAATGTTCACAGAGATTCAGGGAATATAAGTAAATATAGGAAAATATGGAACCAAAGGCTGGATAATCCTGGATATTCACTTCATAGACTTGAAATCCCCATGTTGTCCTTGGCAAGTAATACTAGATTTTATCATAAAAAATGGACATCATAAAAAGACAAAAAAGGCATACCCCCAGAACAGAACTACATGAAATAGTCATCAAACTGGCATAGATTACCCAAAAGGAACTAGAAAACTCACACAGCCCACACTCATATGACTAAGATTTTCAGCAGAATATTCAATCAGCAATCCCTTCTCTCTCTCAGCCCCAAAATTGACTTTATTCCAGGAATATCAATTCATTGTGATGGAAGCATACCTCCTCACATCAAGAGCAACAAATGGAATAAGTCGTTCTGAAAGAAGCTGCGCAATGATCTGAAAGAACAACAGAAGGAAATACTACTCTTAGACAAAACATGATACATACATCCATACATGAACTACATTATTTTTTGGGGTACGAATCTATAAATAAACTACATTAAAAATAGATCCACCACAACAAATGATTTAAAACAAATTCATCAAAAAAAAAAATGCAAATAGTGACAATACCTGGCCAACACGTCCAAATCCACAGATAATGATATGGTCCTGCAAATCATCTGTCTGGAAACAAGCCAAAGGAAATCAACGATCAATACATTCAGTGAATATTTCGGTGTAATAGCAACATCAACCCTATATCAAAAACAGACAATTCATCCCATGGTCAGATGTATGGCTGCACCAGACATTAAAAACGATTTAAATTATTGAATAAAAATTTAGTAGATCCTAGGTACAGTTGGACATACTATATTCAGGAGTTTGAATAGATTTAATAACGGATCATATCTTATACAAATATTGCAAGACCAAACTTAGTTTAGTGCACAGACTTTATGGCAGCCAGTGGTTCTTCACCACCTTCATCCATCATCATCAAATATTTTTGCATGAACTCAAAATGGCAAGACTTCGAGAAGTAATATAAACACAAAATACCAAATGCAAGCGAGTAAGTGTTTACCAAAGATTTCTCAAATGCATAAGCGCAGTGAGTTTATTGAAACCTAAGATCAAAACAAAATTCATACACATACATGGTTCAACATTAAAAAAGGCTTCATGATGTTGACAAAGAGACTTTTGAGAGCACATCATAAATATTTCCCCACATTCTAGTGCAATAACTAATAAAAATTCTTATAATACTTTTTTCTTTTCTTTTTTCTTTTTTCTTGGGTACAAAAATAGATATGCAGATAGGCTACTCCAACATATCCGCCAGGGAGTATTGCCCTTAGCACCTACATCATATCTGCAGGGAACTCCATTGCACCTACGTTGGGGCTGAAGCTTAGGCCCTCCGCGTGCTCCAGCCCTAAAGAGTATGTTTAGTCCCAACAAGGGACTATGGAGACTCGAACCCAAGCCTTGAGCGAGAGATTCGAAGGTCTTATCTACTGAACCAACCCCTTGTTAGTCATACAACAAAAAAAAAAAATACAAAGTTTTTTTTTTTTCTTTTTGATTTGCGCCTCCCATGATATAGTTAGAATGATCACTAGAAAATCTATGCTCCATTTTCCTAACCATGCTGAGTTTGAAAAGCTAAGCTACCTAGTAAGCCAATCCTGATTGACAAATCATATCCATAACTAACATAGTACCAATGAACTACAAATTATTATCTAGTGGAAATAAATAAATGAATTGAATTCTGTAAACCACCAATATAAATGCTTACTCAAATATCATCAAACTTGAAATTATGAATTCTACCTCACTCTCTAGAGGCTATGAAGCATGGACACTCCAAAATCGGTGCCGTGGCGGTGTCTGACACGCGGACACGCTAGGGACACGAGGACACATACGAGACACGCCATTTGGCGTGTCCCTTTAATTTAATGAATTGTTTTTGTAAGGGACATGGCGGGGACACGCATGTCCATATCAGGACATGGCATGGGACACAACGGAGCTGAATTTTAATTTTGTTATATTTATTTGGGGTCCAAGTGTAATATTTAAAAAGTAAAAATAAATTAATTAATTAATTAAAAAAAAAATCAACTTGCCCTAATATAGTCTATCAGTGTTGCTGAATTGAAGAGTAATCAATCGATTGAAGAGTATCATCAGTGCCCTAAACCAGTCGATCCACCACCTCCTTGAACCAGTCGATCCAGTCGAAGCTTCATCCAGTCGAAGATCGAAGACCTCCAGTTGAAGATCGAAGCTCCATCAATCGATCGAACAGTCGAAGACCCTAGACGACTTCGAAGGTAAACCTCTCTCTCTCTCTCGCTCTCCTTGTCGAAGCTGAACGAAGCTGAAGACTTTTTTTTTTTTAAAAAAAATTAGATTTATATATATACAGACTATTTTCAACCTTCGAAGACTCTTTTTTTTTAAAAAATTATAGGTTTATATATATATATATATACAGACTCTTTTCAAATTGAAGAGTGTTTATAGGTTTATATATATATATATATATAATTTGAACTATAGGAAAAATATATAGTACATATTATAAGATGATATATACTTATACATATTAATTAAAAAAAATAAAATAAACACATAGGTAAAATAAAATAAAATAAATTAATTAGAACACATTATTTAAAAAATATAATAATAAATAAAATAATTAATGTGTGTTAAAATAAAAAAAAATTATAAAAAAATTAAAAAATTTGTCGTGTCCCCATTTTTCAGAAATTGCCGTGTCCCGTGTCCGTATGCGTGTCCGTGTCCGTACTTGTGCTTCATAGTCTACAGGTAACAAACTCCACACATCATGCAGCTCAAAACGAGAGGCTAGTAACTGGCCTCTGGCAGCTAACCATGGGGTGAGGGCAATTGATACCCCTACCACAAGAAACAGCAAAGACGACATCTGACAAGACATTATACCCTGCAAAAAAGGCCAATTAGCAAACAATTAGTTGTGCTAGCAATACTAATGGCAATAGTTACCATTTATATTGTTTTGTTTTATTTATCTAGTGTGGGAATACCAGTCCTACACAGTTTATTTATCTACTGTTATGTATTGAAGTTCACAAAAACATATATATGTGTGTGTGTGTGTTGAAAAATAGGAATCAAAAGGGGAAAAAAAAGACCTAAAATAATAAAGGGATAGCATGAATTTCAGTCAATAATACTGGCTTCCATTCAATGCACCACCACAGATTTGCTTAGACTCCCATTCAAAAAATCAAACTCTCAACACCAATCCAGTCCTATGATCCTTTAAACATAAAATAACCTAAGGTTCACCCAATCTTGGTGGCCTATGTAACTTTGTCTAAATAAAGCCCACATCATTTTCAGACCTTGCAATGCTAAACTGACCTAAATTTAGTACTATATCACTTTCATATACTTTTGAGCAAGTATTAAGTACTTATGCTGGTGCATTCTACTAATCAAAGACAAATGATATGGCATATCATCAGTGCATAATGGATAACTCGGATATGGGTGTAAGGTGCAGGTATGTGTCTAGGTGTTGGATTAATCTAATTCTCATGTCCAAGGACACCACAACATCACTAGATTTCATATTTCTTAAACATTTGTTTGTTTTGAATTTTTTTAGTATAGAATGGTATTTGCAACCAAAAATTGTTATGAATGAAATGAAGGTCTAATGCATAGTGATATAGTAAACTCAAACCATTTAGACATCCTTGTTTGGTGCATGTCCAACTATACATGTTGGATGCATTTCTCATATGGAACCCTTACCCTTACACACGTGGCATGTCTATGTATCAAACACATCATATGGCTTGTCAAATTATTAATTATTATTTTTTGCAAGACATGTTGAGAATACTTCATGGACACACGTCCTATGTCTAGACAAGTCTCTTAGAAAACTGATTTGGGGTCAAAGTAAATATATGGAAATCGATGCTTCTCATATCTCTGTGCCCTAACTTAATATTCATATACATAGCAGATAAAAATATATATAAAATAAATAAATAATTTGTATCCCCCATGTTCATGTCTTAATTTTTTTGAAAATTCCATGTCCCATGTCTGTACTCGTGTCCAGGTCTCTTAGGCTGCCACTATGAAACCTAAAAGATAAGTTGAGAGTATTCAGTCTCTCTCTGTTCTCTCCCTCCTTACCAATCTTTCACTTCTAAACCATTCAGTTTACAAAAACACCGTTGTACAGCTAATATTCACACAACAGTAATTATAGTAGTCCGCAACAACAAAAGAAATTGGCACAAACTTTAATATTTGCATAAACAGTCATTAAGAAAGTATTAGCTTGACCTCTGACAGATTATCCTTGGGAATCTCCACGGTATCATCAATAGTTGAGAGAGAGAGAGAGTGAGAGAGAGAGAGGTATATTTACTGACACCTAACATGCTTACTAACACAATTTTCTCCACCAGCCTTCAGGGATGCTGGCTGCTCCTAGAAGATATGTTGCATCAACAACTGTCTGTGTCATGAGGTCTGGAACCGAACTATTCTTGTTAGCATCTTTCAAAAATCTTGTAAAGTTTCTCCAGTGAAGCAACCTGTGGGAGAAGGATCAACACATTATTCCATAATCACAAGCAAAAAATGCAATGCATAACTTTACAATAAATATATATAAAAAAAAAAGGATGTCAAACTCCTATAAGTCGAGCAAATTGCTGAACAATACAAGGAGTGAAAACCTGCACCAATGCAAGCTACAGCCATATACACTTTAATAACTATTAGAAGCTTCAAAAATCTAGTACCAATCAGTCGAAAAAGACCAAGGTAGATAGTACCTGACAAACTCTTTATTTAGCATGAGTGACACAATACACTGGATGGTAAAGTATCCATTTAATTTTCATTGGATTACAAAATTTAAAAATACTCAAGATCCAAGGCAATTGCACACCAGAGTAACATTTGGTATCGTTCCAGAGGGAATCCACAAAAATACCTGGACAAATGTTCCATTTGTGGCCATTGCAGTTGGTGGCTTGAAGAAAAGTCTCAAGGAGGGAAACAAGACATGCTGGATTGACCATTCACGCTGGGCCCAGGCAGTCTCTGCCTCGGAAATTAGTTCATGCTCATTTTCGTCCTCCATTATGCGATCCTCTGAGAGAAATCAGGATTCTTTCATTAGATCTAATCATCAGTTTAACAAAAGACAAGGAAAGAGGCCTCAAAACTAAGAAATCATCAAGGAAAAGGCAAATGATCGTGCTTTAAATGCAAACAATCCACAGGACCAAGACATCTTTCATTAGATCTATTCAATGCATCAGTACACAGCATCCACTGGACTAAGCATGCATGTTTGAGTGGTGTGTTCAGAATCCAGATAAGAAAACTGGGAAATCTTAATGGCTCATCTCATGCTTTGAATGCAAACAATCTTTGTGCAGCAAACGACAAAGCAAAAACATGGGTATACCACACAAAAAATCTCTTGGGCACATCACACACACAAAACGCCAAAATAAAATAAACAAAGTGATCTTAGAAGAAAAAACTTACTACTATAGACTATAGGGTACATCATCGAGGAAAACCTTGATGTTCACAAAAATAATCTATCAGCAATTAAAAAAGAAGATCCTGGTTATATAGTCAGCAAGGTTTCTCCATGGTCCAAAGAACACAAGGTAGGTGGTCAAACCATTCAAGTTAGTCAGCAAATATAACCAATATAAAATGGATAGGATCTGCAGAAGGAAACACCCATACCAGTATTCTTCATGGAATTTTCTTCTGCTTGGGGACTTCTGAATGGTTTCCTCCTCTTGTAAATTTGCAAACCATCACCTGATGGATTGGGCAACAAAGGTGGATGCATGGCATAAAAGTTTCCAAGAGCAGCAGCAATTGATTGGAAGCAACTTTTCTCGTCCTCCCAGTCAACCTATAAATATGAGAAAAATTCGCAATACGGATCAAATAATTCATAAGACAGTAAGAATGAAGAATAAGAGCTTGAATTGACAGATGTTACATGCATTGTTGATCATCATGATTTTACTACCACAATTGA
Source organism: Camellia sinensis (assembly GCF_055761805.1). Taxonomy (NCBI): domain Eukaryota; kingdom Viridiplantae; phylum Streptophyta; class Magnoliopsida; order Ericales; family Theaceae; genus Camellia; species Camellia sinensis. The sequence goes on from NC_138972.1 coordinate 157,837,571, forward strand.
AATTATGAAAAAGACATTTACAGCTGTCTTAGTTAAGTAAACAAGCAGGAAAGATGGTTCAATTAAAAGCACCAAAAGGAGCAGGTGTGAATCTTCTGTGTTTGAAGTTCGTTCACAAACTACAAGATGCAATACCCAAAGTACACAAATAATTAAAAAATAAATATGACTTTTTATAGATATAGAATAAAGATAAGCGAATTACATCAGAAGACAGAAAATGAAACCAAGACCCAACTCGTACCTTTTAGAGGGGGATGGAGAGGAGGCTATAAAACATGTGTCATGATTAAAATGGGTGAAATTCATTTCAATTTTGCGCATGTCTTAGTGGTACAATCTCTAGCACAGAAGAGAACATAATCTCTCTTGAAAAAAAAAATGAAAAAAAAAGGAGCCAAAAATCTATGTATGGGTTTCTCTACCGTTGGAATGGAATTGTCAAAAAATATGAGTAATGCAAAATCAATAATTGAATACAACCTTTGGTACTACCATATTGCCATAAACATAGACAAAGATAAAAAGAAAGAAAATGATGTTAGAAAAAATAGATATCAGAACTTACATCATTTCCCAAACAAAGCACAAATTCTGGGACCCGGTCCATATCAGGTGTGTACTGGTCAAGTATGACAGGAAGCCTAGACAAGTTACCTTGTGAATCAACATAGATGCAAAAATATTCCTCTAGCATCTCAGATTTATTCTTGAGCAGCTCTGTGTTCATCTGAAGAAGAACAAAAATTTAACTTTAGTCATATAGTACAAATGAAGACCAGCCATTGTGAAAGAACCCATTTTACACCACTTCATAAAATTTTATATAAGGTCTGCCTTTTATGAATAATGAGATTTTTTCTAGTTTCTGCCAGATGGAAGAAAAAAGAATCACCAGTGCCAAATCTCAAGTATCAAAAGAAAGAAAAGAACATATAATCAATGCATGTATGTAGAAGTATTGTCGACTGAGTGTTTCCTCAACTATGGGACAAACTTTTTTTTGTGATAAATCAAAAGTGAATCGCACGATTCATAATTCAATTCATGTTTTATGATTCATGCAACTTCTGAAATTATCGGGATCAATAGATTCTGACCCCATTTTGACTCTTTTTGGTGAAAATATCAAGATACAACTTCTAAAGTGTTTAGTATGAAAAGTAACCAATATATATACATGCTTTGTTGTTATTTTGGGATCAAATAGTTTAACAGGATCCAATCAGATTGCCCTACAAGTGAAACTTGATCAATACGAATCATGTGACAAATGTATAGTATACATAAAGTTGATCAGCATTTGCCAACAAAACCAAAATAATACCAACACTGGAGAGAGAGAGAGAGCACTTAAACATTATAGAAATACTAAACAATCATACACGAATTAAACAAAAAAGGATCCATGAACTCAACAGCAGAGGCAAAACAGGATGACAGGAGCAAAATTAAGTGCAAACTGAAGCAATTAATCTGCTTGGATTAAGATCAGTTACTTCTGCAATCTTTTCTTTCAGTTCATCCTTTTCATTGCATTCTGGGTCTACATCCTCCTCTTTCAGTGCCAGCATAATCAACTCAGGCAGTGGGGCTGGGTCACTTAGTTGTATTGCATTAAAATGAGCAAACCGACGAAGGACTTGCTGATACATGAGCTCTTTGCTGATACATGGAGGCATAAAAGCAAATGATAAAAAAGAATCAATAACTGAAGACATAGAAGTGGAGCATTGAGTAATCAGTGCCCCCAAGACCAATTTGAACTAGACAAGAAGCAAGACAAGCTCAAATAGTTTACTCTTCAGAACCTGCAAGTGGGTCAGTCCTACAAAAAATTATATGGCAACAAAATTCATCATGGTATCATTGTTTTCCAGAAAGATCGATAAGTAGAAATTTAAGTCCATCATTTTAAGAAGCATCAAAGAGCATTATTACCTCAAAGTCACTATATTGGCAAGAAATAAGTGAGTATTATGCTGAAGCAGAGCAAACACATCGTCTGCCATCCCAATATAGGTGCAGTGTCTTACAATGTCCAGCAGAGCTACAGAGATACATTATTGGAAAGAATTATCCAAATTTATTCAACTTTAAGAAAACATTCCAGTGTCAACGATGGTGAATTTGGTAAAAACATACCAGAATGGCATTTGTTATCAATGTCATCAATAAGCTCCTGAATACTAGTTAGATCGGCAGCTTCCTTTGGGTTCCTCCTTTGTTGGATAGAAGACCTGCAGTTGGAGTTCTTTCATAAATCATAAATCATAAAATAACTAAATATGCATCTACAACTTATTCATGGATCATGACCAGTGTAGATACCTCCTAACCTACCAAACGTCACAGGCAAGTAATCAATGGCATGTACCTTACACATCATTAATTATACACACTTACACGTGTCAGCCTTCAAGGGACGTGTATTGTTCATGTATGTGGTCATAACAAACAAGCTTAAAGGACCAACAGCACTTCTTGTAGTTAAAAATAAACATTAAAAAGTGAAAAATAATAAGAGAGAAAGAGAGAAAAGAGGCACAACGTTATGCTGACATCAGCATAATTCAGCATTTGTATGAATGCCGTGATCGGGCAAACACACAATCTAATTTGTCTTGCCCTCCTGGTAATTATGGTGATTTTTGTAGATTTTTTTTTTGAAGTTGTTTGATTTAAGTTTTCATTTTTTGTATTATTTTTGGAATATAAGGGGTCATTTTTTAAATATGTGATTTGTAGCATTGCCCAGCAAAATATTTGTTGGAATCAAGTCTATGGGTACCAACCAGGCTATAGGAGGACATCTTTGAGGTTCATTTTTATTTGTTGCATTTGCAATGACTATTGGGTCTAAAGATAGTTTGGCTGAACTGTAGCAGTCCACTTCTGGTTTGAACAATCAGCTGTTTGGTGTAGACTTGAGTTTGTTCTGTTTCACTGGTTTGCATCCTTATTGGTTTCTTGTGGTTGAGGCAAAACCTCCATTACTTAAGGATGATGATTTGCCCAAATCGATTACTATGAAGAAACTGAATGGTGATGATTCTGAGAATAATTTATAATTAATTCTTGTGTGCATGTTAGAGAACGTGACACTCATCCTTGCCTGCATATTTTGCATATTTATTACGTGGCAAGATTTAGAAGTACTTCAGTTTCAGTTACCAAAGTAAATGGATGCACTTGGACTATTTATCCCAAAAAAAGAAAAAAAAAAGGGATGCACTTGGACTAAATACAAGTCCTACCTCACAGATGTCAAACTGGAATTATTTTCATGATGGCTAGGAGGTTTAACTTGCAAGTAGGCATGCAACCTCCCTGCAGGATCCAGTGAATCTGTTCGTACCATTTTGTGGACTGGAACTTTTTGCAATTTTGTCCCTGTAGTAAGGCAACAAAATTGGACAATTCAATGGAGCAAATCCAAAATGACAATACATTTAATAGATCTGCCAATAGATGAGACCAGCCAAATGCGAAAGAAAATGTTCTTCATACCAGAAGCTGAGGGATTAATTGGGGAATCTTTGCTCCTAAGCATAGAACTAGACGGAGAGGGATCTACCACCTGTCTCAATTGACATAAAGTGAAAAATTCAGGGATAAAATCGATGCAATTAGAACTACAAGGACCAAATTAACACAAGAGACAAACAAAAACAACAGGGACTAAGATTGTAATTTGCCCAAACTTCCAATTAAATCATAAATACAAATGACATGACCACTAATAATATTTGTTTACCATCACTAAACTATAAGCTACCAAGTTTGCAGAAAAATATACCTGTTCTTGAAATGTCCTTGCCTCATTGGAGTTTCTCAATTTTGACTCCACTGCAGATTGTATCTTCTCAATAACAACTTCCTGATTCAAAAGGCTTACCTGCATTTATATAATGCGCTAATGAGGTTGAAAAGTTTAAACCAACATTTTAGGACAGATAAAACTGAACAAGAAAAAAGAGCAGCTCAGAGTGTTTCCAACAACGAAGTTGTAAGTGTGAAAAATGGTCATCTTAGCTACAGGAAAAAAAACACCTCATAGTCAATCCTGTCCTCTTGAGAAAACCACATTGGATTGCACTTTATAACACTCCACATAACCATGAGTGGATTTGAATTTCATATACCCACTTACCAGCAAGGGGATTTTTATTGGCAGACAAGGACACCAACTCCCATGTTCTAGTCTTCTCAATAGAAGCTAACTCATTTATAAAGCTTACTTCCCCAGAAACAGGAATCCATTATACTTTTTTCCTCTTTTTTGTCTTTTATTGTGGTTTGCTTCTGTTTCAATTGGGGGTTTCTTCTCTTCAGTCCGAGTAAGGGTTCCATCTTGATGCTCCATTGTTTATCTTTATTTTGCCTCTTCTTGGTATTGTTGGGCTTTGTTCTACAGAGACTCATATTCCTTATCTTGTGAGCCATGGCGATGGTGAACAATGACGACAGTTAGTAGAGGAGAGGAGACGATCCGCAAAGGAAATGTCAAAGAAGAGGTTAGTTCAATAGGGATGGTCTATTATTTTGGTGGGTTGATATCAGGTCAGATCATTTGGTGGGTTGGACACTGGGGGGCTGGTTGAACAGAGGGCCCAATTCACCAAAAGAGGGGAGGGACCTATGTTTCAAGCTCACAACAATTATAATAAAATGTTGGTGGCCTGGGCCAATAGATTCATGGGATGGATTTGGGTGGATTAGAGGTGAAGAGATCTCAAGAGGCCTACACGACTTGGCGAAGGTTTATATTTAAGTGTGGGCCTCCAATTGATGAAGTTGTTAAGCTAAGGTCAACAGGACAGTTAATTGAAGGAAATGCGCAAGACAACATTCACATTGAGGAGGGTGCCCTCCATGGATGTAGGGGAAGCTTACAAAGACTATCCAATCTATCGAAGAATTGACAAATGATGGTGAGAGAAAGTTGAATCCAACAAAAAGGGAGCAATTATGAAAGAAATGAAGTGCTTCATGGGGGCAAAATTCTGACGGTATCTAGTTGTTCAAGGTGTTCTGGCGAAGAAGAGATCATTTGAAGGTAAAGTGCACCTCTCTAGGGTGATGGAAAATTTTGGTCTACTGCATTGCTTAGGGTTAGAAGAGGGGGATTTATAATTGGTAGAGAGCATAATGATGGAAGTACTTATCAAAACCAAGTGATGGAGGTTGTGGTGGTGGAAGAGTAGCAAAGTCGGTGTTGATGGTGGACAAGGGAGGTAGAAAGTATTGCTACTAGTAACTCTTTGGGTGAAGGAAACTATGAAACCTAGTAGTGCCTGCCTTCATGGTGTTCATGGAGGAGTTTAAGAAAAAGTACAAACAAAACACCCGAGCAAAAATTCAAAGAAATGGAATTCGATGACTAATGATGACAAAGCTCCATGGTAATGGGTAACGAAAAGGAATGGCAAGGATGGAGAAATGAAAGATGATGTCAAAAGTCAGGGAAGGACCCTTCAAGATTTTGGCATTTTATTGACACATTATGGAATAGAGAGCAAATGTTTTTTTTTATTATTTTTTTTATTTTACAAAGATGGTCTACCTTTTAAAAAAATATTTATTTAATTTTCTTTTTGTTCAGTTGTGTATAGCTTGTGCCTCCTTGACACTTTCTCCAAGCAATTTCCTTTGTTGTTGATGGTTAGATCGTCAACTATCACAAAAGCATAAACTATTAGGAAATCGGCCCAACATTTAAAATTGGTTAGATAGCCATCTTAATGGATTTCAACCACATCATTCTGCACAAAAATTATGCACACCTTTCTATTTGTGTAGCATTAGTCTTATCTACAATGATAATTATTTTTAGCAATAATAATCATCAATTTTTGAGAAGAAACATTCATACCTCTCGCTTTGTTGGGTGTACATTCACATCAACATGTTCAGGTGGCAATAAAACTGACATATATATGAAAGGTTTTGATGCTTTCGGCAAGGTTGCAGCATAAACAATTTCAATAGCTCTCTTTAAGGCACTGCACTCAACTAATCTATCTGGATAATAAAATAGAGGAAAAGAAAAAAAAAATGAATGAATACAATACCAATTGCTATTTGTTTGCTTTCCCTCATAGTAATCTATGTTAAGGGGTAGCCAGAAAAGATTAGTGAGCATATCAGTAATGAATAACCAAATAAGATCATAGATGTAACTAAGAATGATAAACCTCCATTTTTTATTTTTGTGGGTAATGATAAATCTCAATGGATTACAATAATTAGACAGTTACTTATTAATTCCAATATACAATAGAATATTCATACGTACCATTTATAAAAAGCACCATTGTGATCTTCTTAGCAACGTAATTAGAATTGGAGATAAAACCATCCATCTCAAAAACTGAACTAGATGGGTCATCGTCTGAAACTTCTATTTTCATCAGATTGCGCGCAACTGACACTCCGTAAACAGATCTGATTGCATCAAGCCTTGAAGCTGTCGCAACTGAATGAACATCTGCCCTAGCAGCTCCATGCTAAGTACAGTGGAAGTTTAATGTGGGAAATTGTTAATCATCACATATGAAGAATTGAGAGAGGGAAAATATTGTTCACAAAATGGAAAAATTAGGAATCAAGGGTCAACGGACCAACCTTTCTACAAGAGAAGCTCACATTTATGTGATGAATGGCAAACCGGCTTAATAAGTCTACTATTTTTGGGTAATCATCAGCAGAGTTCTGAAGTGTTTTTCTCTGAGCAGTCATGTTATAAAACAAATTCTCAATCTGAAGCAATACATGAACAAAAAGAAGAAAAAATAGAAAATAAAAATATCAAAAGATTGGATTACTTAGATATGCACAACAACATTTTTATGAAATGCCCAAGTTATAACTCATCAATTATAAACTGCTTTTTTGTGTCCTGAAACCCATTGTGCCTCATAAAATTTAAATTACAGAACAAATCTTTAATTTGTCTTACAATGAAAATAACTCCCATATTCAATCTAGTGAAATTTTATTCCAAATAATTCTAGAATTTATGGCATTTGATTTTGTTCCCTCAATATGCTTTTGTTTCCACGTGCTCAGGGAAATTTAAAGCCAAGCCCTTTTGAAAGGTTTAATTTTTCCCATACTGTCAGGGAAATTTAAAGCCAAGCCCTTTTAAATAACTCCCATACTGTCATGGGTTACTATTCATTGCCCCAGAACAGCCTTAATTTTTCCACATAAATTCTTTTCTCCTAAGCCCAAAAACAAATCCTAACAGCCTGACAAACTTGCACTACATCTACCAGAGTTGCATCAGTTTTGGTATTAGAGCTTAAGGTTTTCCCACTATATTCTTACAAAGTGGGAGATCCTATTTGCCACAATAGATCAAACAATGTAAGATAGAAGTTCAAATTTTGAAAGAAGGGATGATCCTTTAGTGTTCTCCGATTGGCTTGTTTCAATTGAGTAGTTCTTTTTATATCATGATAGGATAAATGATCGAAGGTGAGATTTGTTAAGATGAAACTTGTAGGTTTGGCACAAATGTAGTGGTATGTGTTGAAGAAAATACAAGAGGATTGGAAATGCAACCAATAAGCACATGGAAAGAGATGAAAGTTAAGCTTCAAAAGAAGTATATTCCTATCAAGTAAATTCATGCAAACAATTTGTTTCTTCAAGACATGCCAATATGTTGTTTGAAGAATATATGAAAAGACTTGGGGCACTTGACACTTGAAGTCCAGCACCAAAAATTCGTTGAATTTAAAGATGGTTTTAAGCCTACTCCAAGATCATAATTCATGTAGCATCCAAAGAATTGTGTTAAGCATGCGCTACAAGTAGCACAAATAATGAAAATTGTTGTTAAAGATCATAACCTCACACGATTGGAGTTATAAGCGAAGGAAAACAAACAAAATATGCCCAAGGTGAACGATGACAAGATTATGAAGGTTGAGAAAGCCTCCACTTGAAGTTACATGTATTGTCCCTGAAGTAGCAAAAGTTGAAAGCAAAGAATTGGATGATATTTATCGTTAAAGTAACTACAATTTTGGAAAATTCCTCTGTCAGCCCTGCTTAAAATTTGCACCTTGAGGTGGCTAACTTGTTGCCTATGTCCTCTGATGAACCATTAAAGGCAATCAGCATTGTTGAACATCAAAGTTTGAAGCCCTTTGATTAACCATTTAGCCCTGAAACAATCTGTAAAATCTTGTGTTGTCATTCTTCAAACCCTACCCTTTTGTTACCCCAAATAAATCTTTGAAAAACCTCTTATGTTTTGCTAACCATTTAGCCATAAAACACAATTAAAATCAGCCCCAAAAGCCCAAGTTTTCTTGCTAGCATATATTAATTTTAGGCTTATTGCCAGTAGGAGAGTGCAACCCCCTACTTGTCCTACATCACCATGATACTCAAATCATAAAGGTGTACCTAAGAAGAAGCACAAGCCAAGGTCAAAGGTCCAAATCCTACCATTATCTGTGTCCCCTTTACAGCAGCGCAAGCTTTGGGCTCATGCTCCATTACACCATCTCTGTATGACACCCTGAACAAGAAGCCCAAAAATAATAATAATAATAATCAATAATCAAAAATAGGGATAAAACCTCAAATTAAAAAGATTTTTCATTTCCTAAGCCTGTTTGGATTGGGTGATTTGGGAAGAAAAGGGTTGGTTCATATCACTTTTTTTTTTTTTTTTAAGATTGAATTTTCAAATCACTTGTTTGAATAAGTAAAGTGAGGAGAAGTGGGGTGAAATGGAGAGAAACCTATTTCTCTCATCACCCTCATTCTGAATCTCCAAACCAAAATAGAGAGTTTGGGAGAGAAAAAAACCAACTAATCACTATTTTTTTTATAACACAAAAATTTCCCTTTAGATATATAGAAGAAATAAAAAAACTCACACGTATAAAAAATTGTTTTAATAATATAATATGAAAAAATTTCTTCTTCTTTTTTTTAATTTTATTTTATATAGTTTAACCAATAAAATATGAGAGAAATTATTATTTTATATTTATATTTTTTCTATACATTGTCTAAATAAGAGGAAGAGAAACACAATTCTTTTAATTCTTTTATTTTCTCTCCTAACTTTTATATTATATAATTTTTTTTTTCTCTCTCCTAGGTTCCCAAACAGCGTGAGGGGAAAGGCAAGAATAGAAGACATTTGGTGGGTGATAGATATGGTGATGGTGAGACATACATACCTGTAACCATGCAATAGGCCTTTGGTAATGGTGGTGACGGTAACGTGACCAACATAGGTCATGCTAGCCAGGGCCTCACCTCTGAAACCCATCGACTTAATCGATTGCAAATCTTCAAACTTACGCAACTTGGATGTCGTGTGCCTCTCGCATAGTATTGGCAAGTCCTCATACTACAAAATATATACATATCACAAACAACAACAACAACAACAATGGCAATATCAAAAAATTCAACAGAAATAAATACACAATAGAGTAGAGTAGAGTAGAGAAATTGAATTTGAATTGAGACGTAAATAAGGGAGGGAGGTAGGTATACTCGGATGCCGTGGCCGTCGTCGGAGACTTGAATGAGTTTAAGACCGCCGTCCTTGACGACGACGTTGATGGAGGTGGAGTCGGCGTCGAGGCTGTTCTCGATGAGTTCTTTGACGGCGGAGACAGGCCGCTGGATCACTTCACCGGCGGCGATTCGGTTCACCACCGACTCATCGAGGCGGTGTATCATGGGAGGCTCTTTTACTACTACTGGTAATGGAGATGGTTCTTCTAGTTGGACTTCTTGTATTTCTTCGATTTCCATGGTTTGATTGAGAATCGAATGATGAATGAGATGAGAGAGAGACAGAGAGAGAGAGAGAGAGCGCGAGCTTCTTCACTTGGCTTGCTATCAAGTGAAGTGGAATTTCTGTTAGACTCTCCCTTACTTTACTTTTGGCTTTTTTGTTTTTTTTTTTTAAAAGCCAAATAAGATAAAATAAACTCATTTTGTTTTTTTTCCACGTTTAAAAATTAAAATAAAGTCAAAAATGAAAAAGTTAAAAAAATATATTTTATTTTAATTAAAAGACTTGCCAAAAATTCAAAAGAATAAATTATGCTAACTTATATTGAGTTATTTTTAAATTTTTAAATTACATAATATTTAATCTCATTTTTATTAACCATTCATTACTTATATTCATAATAAAATTAATATTATCTTCTCTTTTACATTGAATGTATTTTTTACTATTATTTCGATGGCCTTAATATTACTAAAAATGAATTCAATTTAATTATACTAAACTTATAATGCTTATTGTATTATTTATTAGAAAACTTTAAAGGCCCCCAGTTATATCAAATTTACAAAACTATTGAACAGCATGACTTATAAAATTTTAACTCAATTTGAAAACTAGCTATTTTAGGGTTGTTTGGCAACTTAGTTAAAAGTTAACTTTTAACTTTTAACTTATTTTGGATCACATCACTTCTCACATTTTTTTACTTATAAAGTAACAAAGTAGTCACACAAAAAAAACTAAAAAGTTAACTTTTAATCAATTTCTCAAAACACCCCTTAATTACAATTGACTTTTTTTTAAAAAAACTTTTGGTTAGATTGTCAAATTTTCCTAAACTCTTTGAAAAGAGTAATATTATAGACATCAAAAATCTATTAAAAATTTTATTAAATGTCTTATATGGGTGTGAGACTACACAATATGAGTCATAAGTGAATCTTACACTTATATAAAATATTTGATAAAATTTTTAATAATTTTTTTGAGATTTCTATCATTTTTCTTTGAAAATAACCACACAAAAAAAGAAAGGGAAAACTCTTTGCTTAGTTTGCGTTAATTAAGTTATCTCTCCGAACTAGAACATATATATACTTGCCATGTTTGTAAAAATAAATAAATAAATAAATAAGTGTATGACTAAAACCTGTGTGTTAGTGTTGGTGCTAGAAGTTGGATTCCTCTGTCAGTAGGGTGCAAACAAGACATAAGGGATGACACGGTATAGGTGAAGTGGAAAGAACATCAAGTATTGGTCAAGATGGCACGAACAAATGCTGGGATAAGAGATAAAAGAAGAAGCAGATCAAAGAGAAATTTGAAATTCAAATACAACTCCTGGAATGAAGGGATAAGCATGCAGAGAATTCGAGAATCTAGGAAGATCAAGATCAAGAGCCTGATCAAGAAACAAATATAAAAGAAGGCTAAAGGCAGAAGAAAAAAGATATCAACAACCACCAATCACACTTGCAAACGAGTTTATCTAAAAATTATTTAACTTAACATTTTTGGAATAATTTAAACCAATAGCTTTTTTTCAACCCCCACTTCTTTTCCTTCTGTCTCTTGTTGTATTTCTTCAATTTTTTATCTTGTTTTAAGTTTTTGAAACTAGTGACAAGTGACAATTTATTCGAATTAATACATATTCTTTTTATCTCTTTTTTGCCTAATTACCTTTAAAAAAGCCCTTAATCTGTTTAAGGCATAGAGCTCAACCACAAAGCTTAATTTTTATTTGTGTTTACTTAAAGATTGATTTAAGTCTATTGATCAAATCATTGTCGATTAGGTTTGAACTAGATTTTTACCAACGGTTAATCGTCCATGCCGCCGTTTTGCTGTAACCTTGTTTTTCCTTGCTCCAACATTATTGTCAGTTCTCCCAAACCCTAACTGAAGGGAGTTGGCACACTGCAACATTACTCAATAGAAGAAGCCAATGAAAATCCATATACTTGTCACCAAAGTAAATCAAGAAGTTAAATAAGAACAAAAATAAAGCTCTCCATACTTGTAAAGTCACCAAAACTCAAATCTGCATATCATACCTTACATTTAGCCCAACGCTTCAATAAAAGCTGTAATTCCTTTTTTCTTTTTTTCATCTACGAAACCCCAAATTGATATTAAGTTACATAGTGAAAGGAAATAAGGGTTTCATATGAAATTTCCACTACATTGGGTTAAATGATTAACAATCCAGAACAATCTTGGCAATACATGGACAAAAGCTGAAACAGAAAAACGGTAACACCCAATCTAATTGTATGAAGAATTCTGATTTGGGACCAAAAACTTGAAGGTACTTCAAATTCTAATCTCAGTCCTGTCCATCCTGAAAACAACAAAAAAAAAAAAGCCATCATTCTTCCTTCAATGTATTTGTGCTTCATAAAAACCATACAACTGTGAACAATTTTTTTTCAAAAATAAATAATAAAAACAAAAGTATCCACACATCACAACCGCCATGCAGGCATCACAACTGCATTGAACTATTGTATCTTACCATTTTTTGACATCGGTAAACACCAATGGAAAATGACAAGATAAATAACTTAATGGCGCAACCCTTGACTGGCTAGAAGCCCATTACTATCAGATTTAGAACGGCAAAGCCTGTGGGTTCAAAGAATTTTCGGTCCAATAAATGTAATTAATAGTTTTTATTATTACTATTATTTAGTTAGTAGTTACTAATTATTAATTTAGTTTTTTTTATTATGTTTCCAAATATCATTAAGATCCGTTTCCTGATTCGTTTAGGGTTTTGGCCTATAAATGTTAGGCTTTTAGCATTATAATATTCAGTTTTCGGATTAATAATATTGAGTGCGTTTCAATTGAATGTAGAAAGAAAGGCTGCTCCTCAATTTGGCATGGCTATAGGAGTATAATTGGATGAAGTGTTAATCTTAATTAAACATTAAATAGATCATATAAAGTAAGTGAAGAACATGAGAACTACCTGAGAAGCAGGATCTGAAATCTTAGAGGTGGTCAACTTCTCATCAAACTTGTAAGAACACTCTGTGTATGCAGATCCAATACCCACTCCAGCACCCAAAGCCATTAATGCCCAGCGCGTCACAGGACTCCCTAACACGACAAACCAGAGTAAATCCATTAAGGCATCAATTTCATGCACAAAATTTTTTTCCTCACAAATGCAGCTGGCAAGAGAAGACCAAACAAATTAACCTAGAAATACAATACTATTATAACATATTTTTGTTTCTTTCTTTCCTTTCTATTCGTTAAGAACTTAAGATAGACTTTATTTCCCAACATGGGTCCAGCCAAATATGAGGTTGGTTGACATGATCATCTACATGGTAAATTTTGATATCATTAATGACACAACACCAAATGAAGACCTTGATTGATTTTCTAGTTTAGTCCAGATGTTGGTCAAAGAAAGGCAAAACTTTAGCATCTATGGAAGTGTGAAAAATAATATAACTTGAACAAGAAGCCTGATTGAGGGTCTCTCAATGCAAAACAGGGTCCACTGACACTGCAGAACACCAAATACAACAAAACTAAAAACACCTTATATTTCTTTAGACCCTCCTTTTACAATGCAAGATTTTATAATCAGAAAATAATACACACAATTGAAAAGACCAAGGAACAGCGCACATGAAGAAACCAATGAGCCTAGGAATTTCATAATATTGATGGAAATTACATATTAATTCAAATCAAGCATTTGCATGGTCTTTTTTTATTTTTTATTTTTTGGTGTGTGTGTGTGTTGGTGGTTAATTACCATATCCTGGGGTAGCATTTCCTTCCATTGCACCCATTTGTAAAATTAGACCAAAATGTAATGCTAAAAAAAATTGAAGTTTGAATCACCCATTAAAGAGTAATAAAAATAATAATGATACTAATAGACCAGTTTGAAAAACCAATTAGCTGTAAAAATGAGAAACAGGAAAAGTAATTGCAAATCAATGGAGTGTAAGTGAGACATGTGTCCTTAGCAAATGAGAAATGTGCAAAAATGGCACAATTCTCACTTGCACCCACTCAATCTATAATTTAAAACTGTACTCAATCTATATTAAGTACAATTTTATCAATCATCAACCATCCTTAATATTAGAAATTGTGGGTGTGCTACTAGCACAAGAAGAAAAAGACAAGTTTTCCTATAACCACTACAAGTAAAAAAAGCAAACATTAGCAATCAACAACCAAACTCTGGTTTAAAATGGTAATTCAATATCCAACAATCAAACACTAATTCAAAAATTAAGAGAGAGAATGCTCTACTTAGTTGTATTGTTTAAGGAGTAAGCAATGATTAACAAAAACATCATGTTTACATAGTGGTGGTGATTATGACTTTATGAGACCCTTCTTAGAGCTCATAGCAAGATAACTGTGTCTTGGCCATGTCCGGCACAGTATGAGATTAACAACATTGCCTGTAACACAGAATTCAAAATTTCAAAATTTGGCTCAAGCCAAACACACAACTTCTACTATGCTCCCTCCACACCCTAGTATAGAAAATGGCCATATAGCAACTCCAATGGTAAAAGCTAAAATGGCTTTGCTCAAGCCATTTTTTTGCTTGCTACAGTGCAAAAAAAGCTATTTTTTGGCTATACTATACCACTCCAATGGTTCATATGCTATTTTGAAGCAATCAATTCCCATATCAATTTTCGGCAATTAGGTCCACTCATAAAATCTCTTGTGCCCATTATTTAGTTTTGTTGACGTAGAAAAAAGGGCTTTGCCATTTTTTGGCAAGAAATTTGGTTCACCATCGGAGAACAATTTTTGAGATATCTAGGGAAAAAAATGGCTTTGGCAGGTCTTATAGCTTTGCCATTGGAGTTGCTCAACGTTTACATTTACGAAGAAACACTCAAATTAGAAAAATTCCAATTATCTGGATTCTTATAAGTAGGTATTGTACTTCTGCAGAGACTCGTTTTCTCAAAAAATCATACACAAATGTAAATCATGCGTAGATACACATTCCAATATGAATCATATCCCTGAAAATTGAAGAACAAAGAAACCCTATAAATAATCATTGAATGATACCCGTTTGGAATCAATGGCTATCCATATTTCTCGAAACTTAAACTACACAGACAGGAAGGTGTATTCAAAACTTTCTATTACCCATTTCTTTTTCTGCAGTTTTCTCGGGAAACAGACAGAAAAGGGGGGGGGGGGGGAACTTACTGAAGAGAAGGAAACCACCGACGGCACCGGCCAGGGTGGAGTAAACGAATCGGCGGATACCCAAATCGAGACAGGCGTCCCACTTTGCATTCGGATCGAACTGCGGAGAAGGGATTTGCTTGTTTTCACCCATTTTTTTCTTCAGATTTTTTTAGCTCTCTTTAATTTTTTTTCTTATCTTTCTTGGAATATCTCGTTTGGTTTTCTTGCTTGTGGGCTTTGCATTGTAAAAGTGAACCTTTGGTGAGTGAGGCGTTCAAATTAGGGTGTTCAATAAAATGTGGTGGTTCAGTGGAGGGCGCAGTTCTCACCACAGAGGTGACCAGGTTCGAATCCTGAGTGCGAAAAATAACTGAATTTCAGCTTCTTTTATTTTATTTTATTTTATTTTTGTTGAGACCTCACATTGTATTTTGATCGATTATGCCCTCTTCTTTGAGGCATGACTCAGCTCCATTAATGTCTTGATGGTCGATCATTTTTTATAGATTAGATTAAATCTGACAAGCAATTATTTATTCCGAGTCAGGACTGACAGATATAATGACGACATAAAATATCTTTTTTGTTGTTCAAAATAACAATAATAATAACAAAACTGATACAAACCTCCACTTGGAGTGACCCCCACAAACACGTGGGGGTCAACGAGAGGAGGACAAAAAAAAAATTTGAACCAATCAGCATTCACTGAGAGTGGTGAGGGTCTCACTCATTTTTGTAATAATAAAATAACATAAAATGGGGTCAAATCGAAATCAATTCAAATCATATAATTCTGGCTATGTTTGGCAAATTGGTACGTGCGTTAGAGGTTATTTTAATCATAAAAGATAAAAGTTAATAAAATAAATTGTCATATTTAAATTATAATCTTTTTTTTTTTTCTCACAAAAATTAAAAAACCTATTTCAAACGAGATTTTTTAACCTAGGCTAAAATAATAATAAAAAAAAACTAATGAAGGCTATGTTTAATTGTTTTAAAAGACGGTTTGATAGTTTTTAAAATTTTTAATTAGTATTTTTTTTTTATTAATTTTTTTTAATATTTTCATTTGTCTTTTTTAATATTTTAATATACTTAAAAAGTGTTTAAAAAAATTTATATAAATTCTTCGGATGGTAAATTATCAATATTGTTTTTGTTTTTTTATGAAAGATGACCCACACTAATTTTCAATTCTATATAAATAAATAAAAAATACATGGCCTGCACGGTAGTAGTTTTCTTAAAACAGATTTCGTCGCCTCACGGGTCGAGTGCTTGAGGAAACCCGGCGTCTGTCTCCCAGGATACGACGGTCAAAACCAGCTATAGCAGAAGCACTTTTTGTCTAGCTTAGCGAACAAAAACAGTGGCAGCACTCTCTCACAATAGGAACTTTCTGGCAAACTAATTTATAAAATGGAAGCAAAAATTTCTATATTAAAACTTGATAGGAGGGTCTCAATTTATACATGTATAGAGGAGAGAGGAAGAGCCTCCAGCCTTTAAGGTTGGTCATTAAAATACCAAGCATCCATAGCCCCTTTCCAAAATATGAAAAGTTTGGATACCCAAAGGATTCACACCCTTTAGCCAAGAAAAATGATTTAAATACTCTTTAAAATCTTATTCATGAATCTAACATCATGATGCAATTTCTTGGCAATTTCTTATTCAAAACCCAATGGTTTTTGACCCACTTGGACCCAACACAATAAATGGTTGGGACCTACTTTAATATTAAATTAAAGTCACCACACTTTAATATTAAATTAAAGTCATCAAAAAACATTTTTTCTAACAATCCCCCACATGAATAAAAATTGACTGAAAGACTCAACAAACGGACATCGTTCAACAATAATGACTCGGAGAGAGAATACAACGAACTAACCCCGACATCAGAGAAGGTAGCTTTTGGCCTTGAACCTCTCCCAGTGAAAACCTATCGAGTTTACTGGCTGATCAGTGAATAAGACATCTTGAACTGCTCTGCCGTTTATGTAAACTGAGACAATAGATCTCACACGGGAATTACTCTTACCACCATTCTGTTCTCACTGGTGTGCCATGTGTGGCCCTGGACACTAGCCTGGTTCAGCGAGTGGTTTCAAAGAATCTTGGCCTGTCCAATTTTTCTAGAAGCGGCCCCACTTTCACACTCACATAAGTGACTCTACTTGAGTATCTTGCAATACTCAGCTCAACAGCTTAACACACAAGAGTCATTAAAAACTCAGCTTAACCTCTACACTTGCAGGTATCACTGATAGAAGGAATGGCTGGAGGTTTAACCTCCTCACTGACATACCACCGTTACACGCAATTAGGTTGTCCCATTGAACCTAGATATTGGGATCTCTAGTCAACTAGGTTGGGTTTCAATTCCGGTAACTTCCAAAGGCCTTAACCCTATTCCTTTTAACGACGTTTCGACTAACACTCGATTTAACCCTTTGGTTAGCGGATCCGCAATGTTGTCCTTAAACTTTACAAAGTCTAAAGAGACAACTCCATTCGAGAGTAGTTGTCGTATGGAATTATGTCTACGAGGGATATGTCTAGACTTTCCATTATACATATTACCAAGTGCCCTACCAATTGCAGATTGACTATCACAATGAATACAAATAGTTAGCACAGGTTTAGACCAACGTGGAATATCTTCAATGAAATGGCGAAGCCATTCAGCTTTTTCCGTTGCTTTATCAAAAGCAATAGACTCTGATTCCATCGTTGATCTAGATATACACATTTGCTTGGAAGATTTCCAAGACACGGCTGCCCCACCAAGAGTGAACACATATCCACTAGTGGACTTTGAGTCCTTTATATCTGATATCCAATTCGCGTCACTACATCCTTCAAGCACCGCTGGATATCGAGTATAATGCAGCCCATAATCCCGAGTGTAACGTAAATACCTTACCACCCGCACAATACCCATATCCTTCATGTTAAACTTAGAGTTTAACAACTTCTTGGTAATTTTGATCATTTCATCATTACTACCTATAATGAGCATATCATCAACATATAGACACAAAATGACATAACCTTTGTCAGTGTCTTTGACATAAACACACTTGTCATATTCGTTGATTCTAATCCCACTTGACAACATTACGTTGTCAAACTTCTCATGCCATTGTTTAGGCGCTTGCTTCAAACCATACAATGATTTGACAAGTTTATAGACTTTCTTGCTTTGCCCTGGAGCTGAAAACCCTACAGGTTGCTCCATGTAGATTTCTTCATTCAAATCCCCATTTAAGAAAGCTGCCTTTACATCCATCTGGTGTATTTCCAGATTGCGTAAAGCTGCTAACGCAATCACCCTGTGAATGGATGTTGTCCTAGTTACAGGTGAGTACGTATCAAAGTAATCCAGGCCTTCTCATTGCATGTATCCTTTGATAACGAGATTCGCCTTATACTTGTCAATCGACCCATCGGCCTTCATCTTTCTTTTAAAAATCCATTTGCAGCCTCAAGGCTTATAACCTGGAGGTAAATCTACTAACTCCCAGGTGTGGTTCTGTAAGATGGAGTCAATCTTACTTTTGATCGCTTCTTTCCATCCAGGACTCTCAGGAGAAGTCACAGCTTCATGGAAAATTTGAGGTTCGTTCTCAACCATATAAGTTAAGAAGTCTGGACCAAAATATTTGGATATCCTAGCCCTTTTACTCCTTCTAGGCTGATCATCACCTTGATTCTCAACTTGATCATCAAAATGATCATCATCACTAGCAAGCTCACCAAATTGCTCTAAAAACCTCAGAACCCCTTCTTAGGTTTGGCAAGGAAAAATGTCTTCAAAGAAACATGCATTCCTTGACTCCATGATCGTATTCCTGTGTATGTCTGAAGTTTCAAACTTATGTACAAGACACCGATATGCACTACTATTAAGTGCATAACCAATGAATATACAATTCACGGATTTCGGGCCTATCCTAACCCGTTTGGGTGTAGGAATCGCCACTATAGCAAGACACCCCCACATTCGTAAGAATTTATGAGAAGGCTTAATGCCTTTCCATAACTCATACGGGATCTTGTCCACTTTGCTTCAACACAAGTTTCACACTTGTGTTTCGTCAGAACGACCTTGTTGGACTAAAAAAATCATGCGAAAAACATGTTTACTGAGAAAAGACCTTGAGACAAGATTCTTACAAATGTCCAAATGTCACGACCCAAACCCGGCCCTATGGGTTTAGCACCGTAACCGGCCAGTAATCCGAGATTACCGAAGGCCTGCAGAACGGTAGTACAGTAAAACAGAGTACAGGGCCTGGCGGAAGCCAATACAGTAAATGAATAATGTCCATTGAGCTGTGTCAATCTGTATGCCAAAAAGATTTTTCATGCATTCACATATACAAACAGTACAGTCTATACAAAATTTACAGTCACACAGTACAGGGACCTAATCCCTTGATAACAATACGGTTAGCAGTTAACAGTCTATACAGTAATCCAAACAATATGGAGACAGACGGGGGAAAAACAAGACACCCCAAAGCCATAGCATGGCAACTCGGAACCTCTCAGTGAGGCACAAAGGCTGGCTTGACAAAACTGGAGTCTAACCCACGCTCCTAGCTCCGATCTGGTGGCTGAGCACCTACATATGTATATAAACAGTGAGCTAAAGCCCAGTGAATAACATAATGCGTAAAGGGGTTAAGAATGAAATGTCCTTACAGTATTGAAATCAGTTCATTAAACAATACTTCAGTCTTTCAGTCAGTACAGTCATATGTGGTACACCCATTAGCATAACAGTACAGTAAGCAGTAGGTCTTAAAGACCGAACAGTAATGATGGCCATCAATCAGTAAACAGTAGTGGTCCCACGAGGGAACCGACAGAGATCTCTGTAACAGTAACAGTAAACAGTAGGTGCTAAGGATGCCATAGTACAATTCAGAAATAAAGGACATACATTCATTCAGTAAACAATATTAGTTCAGTAAACAGTTCAGTTCAATATTCAGAAGATAATCATTTGAACATATCTTTACACAATTGTTACTCACAGAGTTTGGGCTACAGTATGCTAGAGCGTGTCTCCCCAGTCGCCAGCCCTACACAGTTCACAGGTTGAACACACACTAAGCTACACAGTTGGGAAAGATAACAACTTAATCCCTAATTTGCCTCGGTATGTTCTACATCTATATTCTCAAGAAGATGTCTTAAACTAGGCCTAGGAATGCCTAGAATGGGATGAGGATGCAAAGATGTACTCAAAAAGCAGTTTCAGAATTTAGCAGAAAAACAGAGTCCCGTTCGAGCGCAGGTTTCCCCGCTCGAGCAGTCATGCAACAAAGGTACACGCTCGAGCGTCAACTTTCCCGCTCGAGCGTACTGTAAAAGTACTGGATGGGTGAAATCTCCGCTCGACGCCCGCTCGAGCTTGAGACATAATCCTCCGCTCGAGCGCCCAATCCTCCGCTCGAGCGTACTGTAAAACAGTGCAGAGATACTGGATGCTCGGATTCCACGCTCGAGCGCCACTTTCCCCCGCTCGAGCGGAAGTGCAAAGTCTGGGAATTCCAGATTGCACCTCCAAGCCAAAAACCAAGTTTAAATGTATCGAAACCGATCCTCT
Organism: Camellia sinensis; assembly: GCF_055761805.1. NCBI lineage: Eukaryota > Viridiplantae > Streptophyta > Magnoliopsida > Ericales > Theaceae > Camellia > Camellia sinensis. The sequence goes on from NC_138972.1 coordinate 157,858,180, forward strand.
TGGGCTGAATTTTCAGAAAACAGTTGTAAACATATAGAATGTCATAGTTCAAAACTCAATTTGAGAAATCAAAGCCCAAGGGTGTTTAATTAAAACCCAATTTCAAACCATTTTTCAAGAACAATATGAACATGCACACATGCATGAATTCAAATCATTTTGAAGTTCCAAATTGATGCTCTAAGGAGCCAAGTGTTTCCAAAACATGATGAAATCATGGACTTGAACATAATTGTGAACATGCATGCAATAGTTTGCCATGAACTCAACTCAAACTCCAACAACACTAACATGCATGCATGAGTTATGCTCTATATCAACAACAATGAACCAATTCTATACTTAATTCACTAGAGGCTCAAGAATCTTGCATGAATAAGCTTAAACACAACAAAGAGGGGTTGAAATCCTTACCTAGAGCTTCAATTACAAGGTGAGAAAGCTTAATTTGCAACCTATACTCCAATTCCTTCAATTACCAAGCAATTTACAAGCAAATGAGATGAAATTCACTCCTCTAGTTCCTCTCTCTCTCTCTAAGGTCGGCAATGCAAGGAAGAAGGCCGAGGAAAACATTTGATTTAATGAACTCAAAGGTGTATAGGTAGTGGCCCACTCAAGGGCAAGGTTGTAAATAAGTCCAATTCATATAATTAACTCATTTTAATCTAATTTAATCATACCTAATCAGTTTTAAGATAATTATACCATAAAATTACATTAATTATGAGGGTCATAAAACCTCAATCACTTCCGGATTCGGCCGCCGATAAGGCCTTCCATTAACGGTTTAAACATAAAACACAAGCAGATCAAATAATCAATCCACAGATAGAATGCAAATTAACATACATACTCAGTCAATTCAGTTCCGGTTTTCAGTCAGTCAGTTCAGTACGTTAAGCAGATTATTATCAGTTCAGTTATATCAGTCATAATCAGTTCAGTTTAACGGTAATCAGTGTTTATCGGTAAGCAGTGGTGAGGGTTATTACACCAAAACATACAGGATTTCGTTCAAGGTTAGCTCTTTCCTGAGATTAACTTCAGGACCACCTTTTCCTTAATAAATGAGGTAGTAGAGTTTCCCATAAACAACTTCTCACCGTTTGTAACCGGTTCGAAAGTTGTAAATAGCTCCTTCCCAAAGAACCGATAACCAAGTTCCCACGACTTGTATGCCAGCTTCTTTGCAACACCACCCCTTGGCCTATACTGAGGAGGTACTCCCTTCTTTCTTTCTATTGTCTTCCTCAATACGAAGTCGGATAATTAAGTCTTCTTTGTAGAATTTATACAAAGTTTTAAACAAATCCTTGTGTCACAATGATTATGAAACTCTCAAAATCATATCACAATAAATACGTTCCTAGAATGTCATCAACGGAATTAGGCACCCAAATATATTAGGTCCGACCTATCACTCTGAAGCCAATAGTCTTACTATTAGGAAACACAAATCCAGTGTTCAATAGTCTACTATTCGGAACTTCATAACATGGCCAGTAATCTTATCACTAGGAATCACTAATTTCTCAGCATGTGGTCAGTAGACTTTCTACTACTAGGAATCACAATGTCTTAACTTGTGATCAGTAGTCGTTTTACTACTAGTAATCACAACATCCTGACTAAGGATCAATTACTAGGAATCATCATGTCTTGACATATGACCAATAGCCTCTCCACTACTAGGAACTATGATGTCTTGATATGTGATCAGTAATCTATTCACTACTAGGAACCACAATGTCTTAACCTGTGATCAGTAGTCATTTTACTACTAGGAATCATAATCTCATAACTGTGTAGCCAGTGATCTAACACCCCCTAGGAACCACCAGTTTTCTATCTATGTGATCAGTGATCTTGAACTCACTAGGAGCCACCAATTTAAGAATATATTTGGAATTTAAAAATCTAAAAAATATTCACCCACTATAACAGGTTGTCTCAACTTTGCTTTCAAGCAAAATTACATAGCAATCATAAATGCTATAAATAACACAAGGATACCATACTAATTGCCTCTAATCCATCAGAGATATTTTAATGCAATTTTATTATTTTCTTTAATCATACTTGATCTCTCAAGATCTTCTTTTAAGAATCTCGTGAGGCAAAGGTTGTCAGGTGGAACAACATTTCTGTTTGTCATCTTTTGAAGCCATTTTTGAAACATCACAATTGAATTTCACTTCTGTGATTTTAGAAATTAAACTTAACCCTTAGAAAATCCCTCAGATGGAAATTTAATTCAAAACTAGTCTCACCATTTAACCTAGAATCGAACATGGTCAGGAATGTTCCCAGGAAGACTGGAGGAGTCACATCGGTCCCACTTAAAACCCAGTAACCTTTTGACAAAACATTCAAGAGTATGTTGATTCCTAATCCATAGGAAACAATTTTAAAATTAAAATTTCCAAGGGATAAACCAGGTTATAACAAACTGATTTCCAAGCAAATAAAATTTGCTACCATAATTACACCACTCATAAAAGTTAACCGGTACTCCCGGAACTAAGCCCATTTTTTCTGAACAAAATCAGAAATATTTTAGCTAATGCTAAAATTTGGTTTCCTTTCTCAAAACCAAAACACTTTGGACATAATCAGATTATAACCAAAGACTTTCTCCAAACACGATTTTCTAACTTTTTGGGAATAAAATGATTAAACCCAAAGACTTTCTCAAACTCCAAAGGTTTGAAACCAAATCCGTCTTAGTTGTCATTTTTGAACAAATAAGAACTACTTTTTAGCCAAAGCTAAAACTTTGGTTTCTATCACAGAAAACCAAACCAAGTTCCAAACTTACAAGCAATTTAAAAATTGTTACTCCCTCCATCCCAAAATAATGGTCCCTTTTGGGGAATCCAACTTTTTTTGGTAGTACAATTATTGTATTTTAAAAAAGTTAGTTTTCTAAAATTACCTTTTGATAGTACATTTTTTTGGGAATATCAATGTCATAATTGTACTTTTTATATTATTTATGAATTTAAAATAAAGGTAAAATAGGAAATTTATATTATTTTGTACTTGATTTTTGAAGAGGGACTAATATTTTGGGACAATGAAAAATAGAATAAGGGACTAATATTATGAGACGGAGGGAGTATAACAATTACACGTATATAAAATGCTTCTAACAAAACAAGCAAATAAAACTTGCTACCACAAATTGGTAAACAAACCAACTAAATCTCAAGCAAAACATGCTTCAAACATTTAAATAAAATAGCCAATTCATAAGAATTCTATTTAGTCCAAAAGCCTTTCCACGCTTGGATATTCCTATTCAACACAAAGTTAGTAGTCCAAACATTTTTTGTTTTTTACATCCCAAATACTATTCATTTGGTTTTGTATTTGTTTTTCCATTCCCTTTCGCATTGGTATGCCTACAAAGAAAGTTAGTAGCAAACCACAACAAAATACAAACAAATAATCTAAGCAAAAAATAAATATAATAAATAATAGAAACCATCTAGCCAACTATTTATAAAATTAACCAATGAATTAAAATGTCAATTTAATTAAAACTTTAAAATAAAGTTCAATACTCATGAGTTATGAATGAAATTAATTCATAATAAACATTTAAACTAATAACTCCAAATAAATAAGTTAAATTCAAAGTTAATGCACCAAATTAAATAATTCAGATTAATGCTCCCAATTAGATAATTTAGGTTAATGCACCTAATTAAATAATTCACATGAATGCACCCAATTAGGTAATTTAGATTAATGCTCCCAATTAGATAATTTAGATTAATGCACCTAATTAAATAATTCACATTAATGCACCCAATTAGATAATTTAGATTAATGTACCCAATTAATTCAAATTAATCATGTAAACAATTCATAAAAACTCTATAACTCCAAATACATTAAATTATGTAATCTAGTCTAGAAAAAAAAAAAAAGCATGTAACAAATTAAAAACTAGATTAGAATTAGCATGTCAAAATTGCAACATCCATAAATTATATTTTATAACCTTAAAATTCATGCAAAACATGGTAAGGGAATGATGAACCATACACATAAAATAAGATCATACTAATACAATTAAGTATGTAAATTATGATAGAGCATTATAATTAAACTAAGCAATTAAAGAATAACATTGCATAATTTACAATCATTGAAATAGTGAGCAATACGGTAACAGTTCCTAGTAACATTATACAAAGCTAGCCTAACAGTCTACATAAATCTATTCGATCAATTTCATAGAAAATATATATAAATTTGTTTTAAGCTTGTTGTTCAAATTGTGAAATTAAATAAATAGATTTATGAAGAAATCAAATTATATACCAAGAACACATGCAGATAATTATAACTAAATTTCAACAAAAATACGCAAAACAATAAAAGGGTAAAGAAACGAAACCGAAGCCTACACGGTAGCAATTTCCTTAAAACAGATTTCGCCGCCTCACAGGTCGAGTGCTTGAGGAAACCCGGCGTCTGTCTCCCAGGATACGACGGTCAAAACCAGCTACGGCAGAAGCACTTTCTATCTATCTTAGAGAACAAAAACAGTAGCAGCACTCTCTCACAATAGGAACTTTCTGGCAAACTGACTTGTAAAATGGAAGCAAAAATTTCTATATTAAAACTTGATGGGAGGGTCTCAATTTATACATGTATAGAGGAGAGAGGAAGAGCCTCCAGCCTTTAAGGCTGGTCATTAAAACACCAAGCATCTATAGCCCCTTTCCAAAATATGAAAAGTTTGGATGCCCAAAGGATTCACACCCTTTAGCCAAGAAAAAGGATTTAAATACTCTTTAAAATTCTATTCATGAATCTAACATCATGAAGCAATTTCTTGGCAATTTCTTATTCAAAACCCAATGATTTTTTGGCCCACTTGGACCCAACACAATAAATGGTTAGGACCTACTTTAATATTAAAATATTAAATTAAAGTCACCACACTTTAATATTAAATTAAAGTCATCAAAAAAACATTTTTTCCAACATAGTTAACATCCACAACCACAATTCCTAACATTACTTAGAAAATTAAAGCAATTAAACACTAACAACATGGTGAAAACGGTGAAGGACATCCTAGCAATTAAGAGCATTTTAACAAACTCCAAATAGTGTCAAGGTGCTCTTATTAGTTAGCCTCAATGCTGTCCAATCAGGAGCATTTTTAACTATAGGTCCGGACGGTCTCCAGTCTAGATCTAGGATAGTTTGGTCTAATTTGGCTTATTGAGTTTACTTTTGAACATTTTTTTGATAATCAAAACCGTTTATATTTTAAGATTTGTAAAGCATATTATTCTTGTAAAAAATCACGTCGATCAGATAACAGATATTATATATTCAGATCACTTTTGTTTGAAAAAAATAGATGGTTAGAAAATTGACGATTCATAAAAAAGTTATCCAAATACATAATATCCGTTATTCGATCGACGTGATTTTTTTATAGGGATAATATACTCAACATACTTTAAAATGTGAACGGTTCAAATTATCAAAAAGAAACCAAAAAATAGGCCTAATGGGCCAAACTGGACCCCCCAATCCAAATGGTGGACTGAAGGCAAGCCCCAGCCTTTAACAATTGTATACACAAAAAGAAAAAAATTTGTTTACATATTTTTTTCAATGTATAAATGACACACAAAATATAATTAGTTAAAAAATATGGATTTCATATTCAAAATGTATATAATAATTCCACTTAAAATGATAGTTTTACCATTCTATATCAATTAAAATTGTTGTTTGATAACCTAATTGAATACTTTAAATTAAATGAATTACATAAAAATCAAGTAAATTCATTAATAATCACAATTAATAGCACTTAAAAATTTATATAATTTTAAAATGTAAACTAACAATTAACAAAATGTTACATGAAAGGAAATTTACTTATTACTAATTGAATTTATAATTGTTGGCTTTTTGGCTTTCGAAGGTTATTATTGTAATTGTGAGCGTGCCATCAAGGATCAATCAGTCTTTACAGAATATTAATTGCTAACTAATTATTAGATGATTGCGTTTTAGTTCTTTCAGCCTCAATGAAGAGGACTTTTACTGGTGACTTTGTTTAGAAGAATTAAGCAAACAATGATTAAATGAAGAACAATTGTAACATTTCATTAAGCAAAATGAAAGACTTACAAAGATCCAAATCAGCCTCGTAGAGGTTTACAGCAACAAGCTACTTGAAAACTACTCCTATGAACGAAATGCAGTGCAGGAATTTGAAGTACAGAAATATAAAGAACAAGAAATGTAAAAACTGGAAGGAAAAATAAAGTAGATAAAACTGGTTTTTTGGATCTAAGTCTAGGGGCACTTTCTGGGACCTTCTGTCACGACCCAAACCCGCCCCTATAGGTTTAGCACCGTAATCGGCCAGTAATCTGTGGATTACCAAAGGCCTCTGAACAGATTAACAAATATTAAGGGGCTGCGGAAGCAATAATACAAAATAGGTAAGGTCGAATGAGCTGTGATAACGTACATGGGACAGAACATTTCAAAACTGATTTATATATATAAACATGCCAATCCAGATACACAATATTTACAAGGTATACACAGATTGTACTTCCTAAGACCTGACTATACAGTGCTTACACAAAGACTAGCATGAAATGCAAAAACAGCCTTGGCGTTAGACTAGATCGGAACCTCCTCGAGAGGCACAGCGGTTGGCTGACAAAAACGAAATAGAAGGCCGTTAACTCTGGCCCTGGTCACATGCCGGCTCACCTACATATATAATATAAGCTGTGAGCAAATGCCCAGTGAATAATAACAGAGTAAAGGGGTTATATGAATAATGTCCAGCACAAGTTAGAATCCATCATTTAAATTAGAGCATAATTAGACTTCAAAACAGAAACAGATTCATATACATTATCATATTCAGATTTTGCATAAGATCATACGTGGTACACCCATTAGCTGTCAGATCAGATTGGTCCAGAGACCCACATATATAGTTGGTACCAACGACCATAAAGGTCCATATCTTGCGCGCAATTAGCCATGGTATTGTTACCCCCAGGCAAGGGCCACGTGCAGATTGGCCGCGATATTGTTACCCCCGAACGAGGGCCACATGCAGATTGGCCACGGTATTGTTACCCTCGGGCGAGGGCCACGTGAACTAAGGGTGCCACAATTACTTTTTAGAAAATTGGACATTCATTCATAATTCGTAAGATAGCATTTCAGAAAACAGATTATACAATACCAGTCAGAAAATACTTAAGTTGAACATAACTTTACAGACTTATTACTCACAGTGGGCTTGGAGATAGACAGACAGAGCAGATTGATCAGATAGGACGTGGCATGTGACCTACACGACACATAACAGATGCACACTTGAAACACACGTTCTAATTGTACAAAACTAATTTCATTGGCTCTTAGTGTGTTTCTAATTTCTTACTCTCACTATAGAGTCTAAAACATGGCCTAGGAATGCCTAGGATGGAATGTGGATGCAAAGATATGCTTTAAAACACTTTTCAAAATTTTGCTGAAACAAGGGTCCCGCTCGAGCGTGGCCTTATACGCTCGAGCGGACATGCAGATAAAAGGAATATGCTCGAGCGTGGATTACTCCGCTCGAGCGGACTGCAAGCTACAGTAAAAGTACTGGATGTGTGAAATTCACGCTAGATGGGCGCTCGATGCCCGCTCGAGCGTGAGACACAAGTCCTCGCTCGAGCGTGCATTACCCCGCTCGAGTGGACTGTAAACACAGGAAAAGTACTGGATACACGAAATTCCCGCTCGAGCGCCATTTTCCTCGCTTGAGCGTACTGCACGAACTCAGTATGTACGCTCGAGCGTGGAGTTTTCCGCTCGAGCATGAGTCCAAAATCTGGAATTTCCAAATTTGAACCTCAAGCTCAAAACTCAACTACAATGAATCAACTTCGGTCCTTTTGGGCTAATTTTCTGGGAAATACTTGTAAACTCATAATATGATATGTTTTGAAGATCAATTTGAGAAATCAAAGCCCAAATGTAGTTCAATTAAACACAATTTTCAAATAGGCTTCAAGAACATGAAGAACAATGCAAATTCAACGCATGCATGGGTTCCTGGAAACTCCAAAGTTCTAAAACAAGATCAAATGCAAGATTTAACTTCAAAACATGGTGAGTTCATGGACTATAATAAAAATGTGGACATGCATGCAAGAATTTCTATGAAAACAACCTCAAACTTCATGATATACACATGCATGCAAGAATTCCTACTCAATTCAACATTTAGAACCAAAACTTGACTCTAAACTCTAATTCACCATGAACCATGCAAGAAGTAACTCAAAATCACAATGGAGAAGATGAATTCTCTACCTTAAACCTTGAATTCCAAGTCTAGGAGTTCAAATTTGCAAAGCCTCTTCAATTCTCTTAAGTTCCAAGCCAAATCTCTTGTTGAAGCTAAGTTTTCTCCTCTCTCACTCTCCTACGTTTTTTTTCTTAGTCCCAAAAATGGCTGAGGAAATGTTATGAAGTGTATGCAATTGAGTTCCAAGCAATGGTACCTAAGTGGCCCACTAATGGCAATGTCATAAATAATTGAACTAATGTAATTTAACGTTATTTAATCTAATTTAATCGCTCTGAACCGAATTTTAATTAAACCTACCATAAAATTCTATAATCCTAACTAGCACATAAATCAAGTCGATTTCTGATTTGGACGCTGATAAGGCTTTCAATTCGCAATTTAAAGTCAAAGACATGAACAGATCATTTTATCGCAAACAGATAGAAACACATAAATAATGCAATACACATGCAAATAAATCCCAAATCCTTCCTAAATTACTAGTAAGCATAATTAATCATGAATTAGCGTTAATCGGAGGTCGGGGTCATTACACCTTCTCTGCTATTTATTCTTCTCAATGACAACCGTCGAACTGCATTTCTAACCGTCGAACCGCCCCTCCATGATCGCTGATCATGTTGCCTTATAGTTAGCTCCACTATGCCAATATCTGCAGTTAGGTTTCCCTCATGATTTTGAATTTAAATATGAGTAACCGTTAAAGTCACATCATTTTGTATCTCTTTGCTGATCTAGTGCTACGCAGATCTTATAAAAACCAATACTAACTGCCACGTGTACGATTACGATTGAAGATTTGAATTGTCTTCCCGTATTGCCCTTATCTTGCCACGTGTCGAACTGTAACTAGTTTATACAAAATATGTAGCCAGCATTACCCTCCGCACTAATATACCCAATACTTGGTGATATTAGTGGATCAAGGCATTTTACCCACGTCTTAGAACGTGCATGGGCTCTGCATTTTCCAGAAATGCAACCGCCATTCCTCAATGAAACATTTGCATTAAATTCTCTTCTAACCCTTGAACACTCCCACTATCTCAGTATTCGAAAGATTAGTTTAGCTCTCATGGCCAAGCAGACTCTTTCTTACTTCGATCAAGCATATGAAGAGTTGTTTGATAATGTTGTTCATCCTCAAAAGAATCTACATGCATTGATTAGCCACCTTTACCCACCTTCTTATATTCAAGTCATGGAAGCTTTCGCAAATTATCAACCTTTGGACTACGAACCTGTTATTTACAATTCTTTAACCCAAAATTTTGCAAACATGGATATTAGAAGCTCTTCTTTTGACCCAAAACCTTCTGTGTGGGATGAAACTGCTGCTTCTTCTTCTTCTGGTGCTTCTGGTTGGAGAAGCTGGCCAGAACCTGAGAAGTCTAAGTTAAGGGAACGAATTAATCACCATTTTGTCAAATTTGTTGATCCTCTAACTTTCCCTCCCTTTGCTCGGAGCTCGGTGGTTTACCCATATGTACCCATCGATTGCAGACGCCGTTTAGAAGATAACTTACTCGTAGCATGGTACACGTCTTCCATGCCTACGAAGAAAGTACAAGCCGCTCATTATCTAGAAGAGGCCTAAGGATACAGCCCGTCATTTTTAGCTCAAAGGGCAAAACTTTGCTTCTCTGACTGGCTTGATATTGTCAACAACCCCCAATTTCCTCCTTCTTTCGAGATGGAAGCTCCTACGCCTCATTTTCCTCAAAACCCTCACTGGGAGAAACTGAGACTTACTCTCTTTGAGGACCAGTTTCTCGCCCTATCACCCTCCATCTCCTCCTTCTAAAAATCAGCGACAGCAAGCCCAACTTCTTCTTACGGCCTTTTCTCACTTGCCCTTCAATGTTCTCGAGGACGATGTTCCTCTCAAGAACTTTCGGTGGGCTTGTGATGTTATGACCCGGGGTCACGTCCTCAACCCTATTGCCCAAGCAGAGCTTCAAATGTTTTTGGACCAACTCCCATTGCTTCTCCATTAGCACCACATTTCTGTGACTACCACTCGATCTTTGGATCAAATCTCAGCCCGTTGAGTTCTTAACCAGTATGAAGCAGAGAACCTCATCGATGAATATAATGATTTCAAAAATAAGGATTCTGCATATTGGGATGACTTAGACATAGATGAAATGGAACAAGGGTTGAAAGAAACAGAATTCGAAATAAAGGCCGAAAAACTCTTTTATCAAGTTAGAGCATATCAACTTCAGCAGCCTAGCCTGGAAAAGATAGAAGATAGAATAAAGAAGGAACAGAAGTTCATTGACTGTAGTTGGAGCAAATTTCATGACCTTGTTATTTATTCTATTCCTTATTTTTATAAGCTTGAATATGTAGCCAAAGAAGGCCTCTGATGTAATTTGCTTTTGTTCTAATAAAGCTAAGATGTTTTCTTTTATTTGGCATGGTCTAATTTTAACCCATTTGTCAAAGTCAAACAAACTTAGGGCTTCAAAATCGACAATTTCATCATTCGAATCTCGATTCAATTATACACAATGAAATACCGAAAACCCGATGTGAATTTTTCCAACTTACGAAGTGTAATTGACAACTTTTGCCGGTTTCCTTTTAGAATTAGAGCTTCGAATTCACCAAATTTTCCTTTCGAGGCTTGATTTGATCATATTCAATTTCCCATCGTATGGTTAATACAATCAAGTGATTTCAAATCAACTAACTTTGTTTCGAACAAACAGTCTATATTTTCCAAAATATGGAAACCTTTCTTATGGACTACACTGTTTTAAGTAATTTCTTCTATATAATATCAACCCAACCATTGGTTTGAAACTTAGAACAAACAATTTCTAGTCGTAAGGTGTTTCAAGTTTGGCTTCGAAGGATTTTACTCTCATTTAGAAACCTACAAACATGTCCTTAATCCTTTTGAAGTAAACAAATACCTAAGCATTCTTCCACCGTGACGTGTGGAATGTGCTTCGAAGTCGGCCTTCTACTTTCGAAGCCATTTGTCATTTGATTTTGGCGCCAAAATTTGGCTTCGAAGCCAAATATTTTATTTCGAAGCTGACATCAGTATTTTATTTCGAAGCTGACATCAGTATTTGAGATGTGTTTCCCTCCATAACTATCAATATAGAAAGAAACTTTTCGCATCCGTACCTTTAGTACTTCTTTGTGAATTTCGTTCGTGCAAAACGATTAGGTGTATTTTTCAGGCACAAAAGTTTTAAAACCTTCTTATTTCGTGCTTTGAATTCACCTATTTGCCTATCACACAAACCCTTCATCTCTACTGACCTTCATTTTCCTCTACTCTCTTTCCTGACTTCGTCTTTTGAGAAAACTCTCTATCAATGGCTTCTTCTTCTTTGAAAATACCGGTCGTGGAGCGTGCGAGTCCATCTGTAACCTTGAAAAGGATTATTGATGCAGAGTGTGAGAAATACAAGGCCGGTGAGAAAAGCGCCATTGACGGACGCATCTTTGTTCCTTGTCGTCATGAGCAGCAAGAGTATGTGCTTGGGCCCATCTTCAGGGAGATTCCTACTGAGCTTCCAGCTCTATATCCACGTCTACAAAACCATTGTCTCTTTTACGAAGGTGGTCTTGACTGGTGAAACTGGAGGATGAACCGCCCCCATCGCTGCTGGCCCATGGTGAGACCAGAGTGGCAAGAATGGTATGATCGGGTTGTCCCTGATAGGACTCTGGATCTTCAAGAGCTCTGCCTTTTCGACGCCCTCTAATTATCCAGGTTCACCATTTCAGAGGATCCTTTTCTTAATACCTGCTGCTCTTTGCTTTTGGAATTCTGCTTTTAATTTCTTTCAATTCAGATGTGGGATGATGGCACCTACTATTCTTGATATCTGCCATCTATTAGGATTGTCCCCTATTGGAACCCCCATTGGTCCAGATTATCCTAACCTCGAAACCCTTTTTTCCTTCCCCTCTCTTAACTCATCCTATAGTGACTTTGTCAAGGCTGAGAATAAAAGAGAGGGCCTTGTGACAGATAGGGAATTCTTTTCTTTTTTATTGTATTGGCTTTGCAAGTTTCTTTTCTGCACCTCTTCTCAGAGGATCATGCCTGAATTCGCCCCTCTTGCCAAAGCCCTCGTCTTACAAAGAAAGGTGGCCTTAGCTCCATATGTTTTAGGTTATGTATATAGAGCTTCTTCCCTTTTTTGTGAGAAACCCTTAGATGCCAATCAAGGAGGTCCATTTTGGATACTTCAGCTTTCGCTTTTTGGATATTTTACTGAGCTACAATCTAAATCCCTAAAGTTTTTGGAGCCAAACTCTACTCCTCATGGCATGAGGTTAGCCAATGTTTCACTCTATCCTTCCACCTTCGTTTTTTACTTTTCTTTCTTCCACCAATTCCCAGCTTCCCTTTCTTTCCACAGCTTCCCTCCCTTCGAACCTACCAACATTGGCCCATCCTGGTTGAGGACCTTTCTGAGTGATAGGTTCTGCTCTTCACCCCAACACAAGAACATATAGGCCTCTATTCTGATCCCTAGAGAGTTATTCATTGGGACTATGAACCCCAGAGCTTACAAATGCATTACTGAGCCTTATTGTCCTGTCCAATTTGCTAGGCAATTTGGCTTCTCACAAGGGGTCCCAATACCTCTCTGCAGCCAGACCAATTTAAGCCTTACCAGTAGGGACTTAAAGGTTCGAAGATCCAGATTAGAAGAAGCAACTTCTAAATTTGTCCAGGACTTTATTGACTTTGAGTGTTTCCTTTTCATTCCTCAAAGTAACATATTGAAAAGGTGCCAAAATTAGTGGATGGCCAATATGGAGGTACATTTGGACATTCTTCCCTAAGACCTATTAATGGTACTGGACGTACCTCAAGCCAAATCGAAAAGGGCTGGAGTTGTTACTTCTCCCACTGCTCCTGCTACTACAGTTCTTGCACCTGTCACTAGAGAGCCTATTCCTGCTGCCTCAACTCCTCCTAGAGTTACTCGAGCTGCCTAAAAGAAATGTATGTATTCCTGTTTCTTTCTTTTCTTCACCTTTATGATACTCTTGTCCTTACTTATAACTCTTCCTTTGGTGTAGGTGGTGCGGGTGCCTCTCAAGGAGATTCTCCAAAAAAGGCTCAAGCTTTAAATCTTCTGAAAATGAAACAACAACAAAAGAAGAAGAGAAGGCTCTTATTCGACCTTGAAGAAGAAATACCTGAGATTCATATAAGAGAAACGGAAACAGAACAAGAAGAGATAGAAAAAGAGCAAGAGACACCCTTGAAGAGAAAGAAGAAAATGACTGTCTCTCTATCTGATTGCACTGAAGATCCCATTCATGAAGCATCTGCTAAAGTAGTGGCAGCAGAGCATTCAAAAGAGCTTATTGTATTTCAAAAGGCTGAGAAGAGGAAACAACAGCAAATGCTAAGGGATGAAGCTGCCGCCGCTGATGCACTCCAAAAAGAAGTTACAAGAAAACAACAAGCTGCTAGACACTATGCTCTTCGCAGCTCTCCAATCATAGCCACTACTTCTGAAACCAGTAAGTCCTTTCGTACTTCTATTCATCTTTCTCAAATTCTCAATACTGAGGCTTGACATTGTTTTGTATTTCTTCTTTTGCAGCAACAACTAATCTGCCTCCTTCAACAAGAACCCCTTCAATCTCACTTGAAGTTGAAAGACTTCGAATTGTACAGCCAATTCCAACAATACTTCCACCTCTTGATCCCATATTTTCCATACCCTTCTTGAGGCCAAGTATTCCTGCATCTCTTTTTTTTGGCTTAACTCCATACTTTCCTCATTTATCTTTCAATTCCACTCAATTTACTCCCTCTTTAAGTCTTGCTGCCTCCTCTCCTCCTGAGAAAATTCCAGCTAATACATCATCTCCAATGATAGCTGATTTCCATAGAGAAGACACTGGTAGCTCTCCAATTCCTTGCTCATTATCTCTGTCTAGCTCCAGTCCCTCTTCTCTCGATTTACTGGTGGCCAAAACCATAGAAACTGCTAAGGATACTCCACCTTCTCCTCCTATTCCTATGTAGTCATTTCTTTCTTCTACTAGAGCTCTTTCTTCACCTTCCATGTCAATGGATGATGTGGATATCTTTGAAGCTAGGCTAGCTAATCTCTTTGACATACCTTCCACCTCTCCAACAGCTAGCAGTGAGACTGAGCCATTAATTCGTGCTGATTCTTTATTAGAAATGTTTGAGAGCTCTTCCTCCAATGGTAAGACTTCCTTGCCTCCAATAGACTTGGACAGCTGCCTGGAGCTGCTAACATCCTTTTCGAGGATTCTTTTCGAAGCCTTACAGAGGCCTATAATAAAAAATGGCTTCCTTCAGTGCTGCAAGATTGTTGAGTAATCCGGCATGACTGTTTCAAGTCATTTATCTTAGGCAGCAGCCACCATCGATTTTTACATCAACATCTGTCATACTGCCAAGGCTTCAGAGGAGAAATTGTTGAGAGATCAGAGTTTTGTTTCCAAAATACATGCTGAAGTGTCAGAACTGAAAGAGCAACATTCCTCTATCTCCCAATTTCAAGCTCAACTGTTGGAATAGAAAGCTCAACTTGAGGAAGAGTTATCAATAGTCAACCAAACTTTAGATCGAACTGCCACAAAGCTGCAAATTACTAATCAAGAGCTGGCTGATCGAAAGCAGGAGATGACCACGACCATTCAGTTGTTCTCATCTCTCAAGAATAAAGCATCTATTGTAAAAGAATAACTGAAACACTGTATTGACTTTTGGGCCAATCTATGGCTACATGTACTCAACTCTTTATGAAATAAAGTTCTTGTTCATCATTTGAGTGTTCTCCTGTTCTTTTTACTTAGCATTTATTCTATTCCTTGTGTTTCCCATATGGTTAGAAAATAAGGCTTCAAATATCTGCCATTAATCTTCTTGAGATGTACATATCCATTCAAAATTTTCAAATGATATGCTCCCGAAGGCAAGACTCTATGAATTTGATATGGTCCTTCCCAATTAGGTGACCATTTGCCAAACTTGTGGCTTTTAGTCCCTATTGGGAGTATTGTCTTCCATACCAAATCAACTTCATCAAAGCTAATGTACTTGACCTTCTTATTATAGTTTTTGGCTGCTTTATTCTTTTGGAAAAGAATGCTATTTAATGCCAGAATTCTAGTTTCATCGATGCTTTCTAATTCTAAGCACATACTTTGATGGTACTGCTCAGGAATTAACTGATCCTGGCCTCTCACCCTCAAGGACTTAACATTAATTTCCACAGGTAGCACTGCATTATGCCCATATACTAAGGCATAAGGAGTTATTCATGTACTTGATCTTGGAGAAGTCCTATAAGCCCACAATACATCTAACAGCAAGTTATGCCAATCCCTGGGATTATTTTCCACAACTTTTTGTATTCCTTTCTTCAAGACTTATTTGATAATTCAGCTTGACCATTGGCTTGTGCATAATAGGAGGTGGAATTAACAAGGCTAATTCCAAACTCTGCCACAAATGACTTTACCATTTTCCCATCAAATACAATCTCATTATCAGCAGTTATAGTCAGTGGGATGCCAAATCTGTGGATCAGATCTTTAATGAATCCAATAACTTCGATCTGGTCTACAGCCTTGTATGGCTTAGCTTCAACCCACTTAGTGAAATAGTCTGTGGCCACTAAGATGAAGCAATGATGCTTTGAAGAGGGTGGGTGTATTTTTCCCATCATATCCATGGCCCATCCTCTAAATGACCAAGGCTTCACAACTGCATGCAGATCAGTTATAGGTACATGCCTTATTGTGCCATGCTTTTGGCATGCCTGGCAACCTCTAGCATATTCTATGCAGTCTTTAAGGCTGGTTGGCCAACAATAGGAATGTCTTCGAAGCAGCCATCTCATTTTCACACCAGGCTGATGAGCACCACAGATGCCTTCATGAACCTCAGCCATAGCTGTCAATGCTTCTTTTGGACCTAAACATTCCATCAATAACCCATCTGCCCCTCTTTTGTAGAGAGCATTACCATATATGATGTATTGCATAGATTGCGGTTTGATTTTTCTGCTGGCTTTCGAAGATGGACCAGCTAGATACTGCATTATTGGATGCCTCTAATCTTGTTCTTATAAGTTATTATGATTAACTTCCATGACCACATTCCTTTTATTTAAGGGTGGTATTTGTAACAGCTCCGATCCGTAATCAGCCACTAATCAGTAATTAAGGATGCTAATTAAGCGAATAAGATAAATTATGGGTATATTATGTGATTTGCTTGACCTTTGGCTTCCTATCTATTACTGGTGGAAATATCTGTCTAGAAATCTGCTTTAATATAAAGATTGAAAGCCTTATCGGCATCTAAAATCAGAATTAGTTACATTAGTGTGTTATTTGGAGTTTTTAGAATAACATGGCAAATTTTATTAAAAATTAATTCGGTTTAAAAAAAATAAAAATAAATATATCGTATGTGATTAAATCAAGCCTTGGTGGGGATCATTTTGGATTAATTGAATTTCGTGTTAATCTGAATAAATTAAGGTTACTTATGTTTGATTTAAATAATGCATGATTGGTGCCTAATCTAATCCTACTATTGATCCAAGATGTGATTTAGTGTATAATGTGTTGAGGTATTTTTGTAGTATTGAGTGTAGGGAATTAAAACCCTTGTGTGTGTGTGTGTTGGAAGGTTGCATGTGTGTGCACGTGTATTTGTGCTCAAAGTGAGAAGTGTGTCATGTATTTTCGACTGAGTAAAGGAGTGTAAGAATTTGGTCATTTGGTCCCTTGTGTTAGAGAGAGGGAGTATAGCTAGAGAGTGAGAGAGTGAGCTCAAGAAGTTGAAAAAGAGGACGGAAACTAGGAAGATTCACCCCACACTTCTGAAATCAAGCTCTAGGTAAGAGTCCTTAGCATTATCCTCTGCAAGTTAACTTCCATGCATCACGATTTCAACTCATCTTGGAACCAATTTCATGAAATTAGCAAGAGAAGTGGGTCTTTGGGCATGTACCTGATTTGCGTATGTATTCATGGTAGATCACCTCTGATTTTACTATCTTAAGTTTGGGTTTTGAAGTCCTTGCATGCATGTAAGTTTTAGGCATGTTCATAGTTTCAGAATTCATGAGGTTGTTGATCATCATTTGCATGTTTTGAGAAAATCAAGAACATAGTTTGAAAATCTTCCATGCAAAAGTTTTTGAGTTCAAATTGGTAAATTCATGAGCTTTGAGCAAAAGAATTTGTAAACAACCAAGTGTTCATGTTTTAGAAAGGTTTTCGAGCATTAAAAACAAGCCATGCATGAGTATAGCCATGGAAATCACATTTTTAAGCTCAAGCTCTGTTTTGAAAAACCCAAAATTTTACAGTCCGCTCGAGCGAGGAAACCTGTGCTCGAGCGGAGAATGCGAGCTCTAGGTATTTTTTTTTCAAACATGAGCTCTCTGCTCAAGCGACCACTTTGATGCTCGAGCGAACCCTTTGCATGTTGTCGATCCGCTCGAGCGTGGGAGTTGTAGCTCGAGCATGGATTATAACCAACTAGTACTTTTTCCAAGTTTGCAGGTCGCTCGAGCGAAGGAAGTCACACTCGAACGATCCCTCTCATTTTGTATGTCCGCTCGAGCGAGGAAAGATACGCTCGAGCGGGGACCTCATTTTCAGAAATTTTGCCTAAGTGTCCCAATGCATGTTTTGGCATCCTCAATGCATCTTAGGCATTCTTAAGCCTTACTTAAGTCATAGTAATGAGGTTATGGATTAGAAACACACTAAGAAAAGAATGTACTAAGTTCCGAGACTGCAAATGTGTGTGTGTTTTAAGCATTGTGATAAGAAATAACATGAACCAACGTAATGAAAGCTAAGCCATGTTGGCCACATGAATGTGTAATGACTAGATGTGCTTGTGTTATGTATTTTGTGGTTGTAGGTTAAGACTCGAGGACTGATTGACCGTTTACTAGAACCACTGTGAGTAACGTTATTGTAAAGATATGTTCATATGAATTACGTTCAAAATGAAATATGATAAGTTTTGATTTCTGAAATGATATCTGTTTTCATGAACGAATATTCCATGTTTGAAATCTATTATGGCATCCATAGATAGTCCCAAGTCATGGGGGACGGCATGAAAATGCGGGTCCATGACATATAAGTAATTATGAGATCTCGTTAGCCACTTCATTGTGGTGATATGTGTTTAATCAGTATCCGGAACCGACTACTCTAGTCGGAAGACGTTCTGTGATGTGTTCTATGGGATGTACCATTATTATGTTCTGATATGAGAATGATTATGCTCTGGTCTATTTTCTGCTTATGACATATTCGGATTTCGTTCATTAACCTCTTTACCTTAATGTTATTCATTGGGCTTTAGCTCATTGTGTGTATATATATGTATAGGTGAGCATTCTGGAGCCCGAGCCTGAAGGCTTTTGTCTGGATCTGTGTCCTGTTGTCAGCCAACCATTGTGCCTCACGTGGAGGTTCCCGAAGCATACTGTGTTTAAGTTCTGTTATTTCTGTTTATATAAGACTTAATTTGATGTCGTTGGTTGTACTTAAAATACTGTAATGTATGTGGGTATAATGTATGGTTGACTACCGATTATGTATATAAAGTTTTAAATATTCTGTTTCATATAAGTCAGCACAGCTCATTGGACAACTATATTTATGTATTAGCTTTCGCTAGCCCCTTAATTTTGTTAATCTGTTCAGAGGCCTTCGGTAATCCAAGGATTACTGGCCGGTTACGATGCTAAACCTATAGGGGTAGGTTTGAGTCGTGACAGAGTGGTATCAAAGCACGAGTTATACCGCGCACACGTGTCCATATGAGCTATAGGATGTCCTAGAAATGAAATAGGGGCATTGCATTATCATGTGTAAGTATGTGAACTATTATGAACACATCCTTATTGAAAATGAATTGAAATGAAACCTTTGTGCATGATCAAAGAAGTTAAGTGGAATAACATGTAATGTTAATTTCAATACCGAATGTGGAATCTATATGAACATGAACGTTTGAAAGTAAGGGATCATGTGACTGTATCTGAATTGAAATGAAAGTATAAATGCATCTGATATGAAATGAAATGTGAGAACGGTGAGAACTTTCCTTATATTAATAAGCACCCTGTTTGTGTGTAGCCAATGGAAAGGACAAGGAATATATACGAATTTGAATCTTCTGACGCTAGAATTAGTCGGTTAAAAAGAATGGTTGAAGCCTTAACCGAAAATCTGAAACAACAGCAACAAGGGCAAATACATGTACCTGAACCAGCTAATTATGATATGGTAACACTGACACAGAAATACAATAAGATGAAACCGCCGGAATTTCTGGGGGGTATTGAACCGTTAAAAGCTGAGACTTGGGTTTTAGAAACTGAGAAAATATTTGAGGTATTTTCGTGTACTGAGGTGCACAAGGTTTTGTTTGCAACATTCACACTAAAGAAGAAGCTAGGAGATGGTGGATATTAGTACGAAATGATAATGAGGGTATGACATGGGATAGATTTAAAGAAATTTTCTTTGAAAAATATTTTCCCCAATGCATCGGAGATAGGAAAGTATTTGAATTTGAACAACTAAAACAAAGCAATATGACTGTGGCCGAATATGAAACAAAATTCACCGAACTGGCCCGATATGCACCCAGCATGATAGACACTGACTACAAAAAGGCTAGAAAATTTGAAGGTGGGCTTGACTTAGATGTGTTTGATCGAGTTGGCGTCTTAAAATTGCCAAAATACGTGGATGTTCTTGATAGGGCCTTAATGTCCGAGGCAAACATAACAGCCTTGAGAATATCAAAATCAACATCATCAACTGAATCAGAAAGAGCGAAACAGAAAAAACAAAAGGTTGAAATGACTAGTAATTCGATAACTTCTGCGAATGAAAAATCTAGGGCTAAAACAGTGAACAAAGAAAATCAGGAAAGCAATGTGAACAAGTAATTTCATCTACTCTGAAACCATGTATGGCTTCTACCCCTTGTGGTGACTTAATCACCACACCAATTCCAGTCAGACCATTGGCTTTTGATCCATCGAACCACATTTGCCATGGTTCAATACTAACCATACTAAGTTCCATTATCTCTTGGCTTTCTGTTTGACATGGATGGTTTGCCAAAAAATTAGCTAAAATTTGTCATTTTACTGCCTTTTGGGGGACATATTCTAGATGAAATTCTGATGAAGTTAGTATCCATTTGCCAATTTTTTCCCTCAACATAGGTCTAGATAACATATATTTAACCAAATCTATGGTTGCAATTACCAAGACAGTTGTAGGCAACAGATAGTATCTTAATTTCATCGCAGCGAAATACAATGCAAGGCACAACTTTTCTATAGCTGAATATTTACATTCACAAGAATTTAGAAACCTACTAAGGTAATAAACAGCTTGCTCCTTGCTTTCTTCATTATCTTGGGCTAGGACAACTCCCAGTGAATCTTCTACTGCAACTATATACAACTTCAAGGGCTTATCATTCTTTGATGGCATCATCACTGGAGGGTTGGCCAAATAGGCTTTGATTCATTCGAAAGTAGTTTGATGCTCTACTGTCCACGCAAATTCCTCTTTATCTCAACCTTAATAGGGAAGAAAATACTTTAGTTTTCCCTGCAGTATTAGAAATAAATATTCGAAGAAAATTAACCTACCCAAGGAATTTTTGTACTTCTTTCTTACTTGATGGAGGTCTGACTTCGATGATAGCTTTGGTTTTGTTCTGATCAATCTATATTCCCTTCTTGTGTACTACATAACCCAAGAAGTTTCCAGCTGATACACCAAAAGCACATTTGAGAGGATTAAGTTTCAACTTACACATTCTCATTCTTTCAAAAGCTGCTTCCAAGTGTGTAATAACCCTCACCACTGCTTACCGATAAACATTGATTACCGTTAAACTGAACTGATCATGACTGATAACTGAACTGATTAAAGTACTGAACTGACTGATTGAAAACTGGAACTGAATTGACTGAGTATGTATGTTAATCTGTATTCTATCTGTTTGATTGTTTACTTGATCTGTTCATGTTTTACGTTTAAACTGCTAATTGAAGGCCTTATCGGTGGCCGAACCGGGAATTGATTAATGTTTCTCAATCATCATGATTTATGTGATTTTATGGTATATCTATCTGAAATTTGATTTAGTATGATTAAATTAGATTAAATATTGATGGATTGCAAGTTTTGGACTTAATTACCATTAGACCACTTAGTGGCCACTACTTCACACATGTTGAGCCTTGTATACACTTAAATCAAAACATTTCACCAGCTCTTGCATTGCTTTGCCGACTTAGAAGGTGAGAGGGAGAGAATTGATTTGTCTTTGAGGGATTGGCTTAGTCTTCTAATTCAAGACCAAAGGAAGAGTAATTACCCTCTTGTTTGTGAATTGAGCTTGTTCTTACATGATTCATGTCAAATTTAGTAGATTGAGTCATGAAATAACCTTATATGTTTATTTGAGTTAGAATTCATGCATGTCATGTTTGAGGATTGTTCTTGAAAAATGGTTTGAAATTGGATTTGAATTAAACACCCTTGGGCTTTGATTTCTCAAAATTGAGCTTTGAACCATGTTATTCTATGTGTTTACAAATGTTTTCTGGAAATTCATCCCAAGAGGTCGAGTTTTGAGTTGTTAAAACTTGGTTTGAGCTTGGAGGTGCAATCTGGGTTTTCCAGATTCTGCACTTCCGCTCGAGCGGGGGCTAGTGACGCTCGAGCGGGGAATCCGAGCATCCAGTATCTCTGCACTGTTTTACAGTCTGCTCGAGCGAAGGATTGGGCGCTCAAGCGGAGTCATGTGTCTCAAGCTCGAGCGGGCGTCGAGCGTCCGTCGAGCGGAGATTTCACCCATCCAGTACTTTTACAGTACGCTCGAGCGGGATATTTGACGCTCGAGCGTGTACCTTTGTTGCATGACCGCTCGAGCGGGGAAACCTGAGCTCGAGCGGGACTCTATTTTTCTGAAAACTCCTGAAACTGTTTTCTGATCACATCTTTGCATCCTCATCTCATCCTAGGCATTCTTAGGCCTAGTTTAAGACATCTTATTGAGGGCATAGATGTAGAACACACCGAGGCAAATTAGGGATTAAGTTATTATCTTTCCCAACTGTGTAGCTTAGTGTGTGTTCAATCTGTTAACTGTGTAGGGTTGGCGACTGGGGAGACACGCTCTAGCATACTGTAGCCCAAACTCTGTGAGTAACAACTGTGTAAAGATATGTTCAAAATGATTATCTTCTGAACAACTGAACTACACTGCTTTCTGAACTGATACTGTTAATTGAATGGATGTATGTCCTATATTCTGAACTGTATTGTGGCATCCTTAGCACCTACTGTTTACTGTTACTATTACAGAGATCTCTGTCGGTTCCCTTGTTGGAACCACTACTGTTACTGACTGATGGCCATCATTTACTGCTCAGTCTTTTAAGACCTACTGTTTACTGTACTGTTATGCTAATGGATGTACCACATATGACTGTACTGACTGAACGACTGAAATACTGATTTAATGAACTGTTTTCATTACTGTAAGGACATTCATTCTTAACCTCTTTACGCATTATGTTATTCACTGGGCTTTAGCTCACTGCTCATATATATATGTAGGTGTACAGGCACCAGACCGCGGCTAGGAGGGTCAGGGTTACTCCAGTTTTGTCAAGCCAACTACCGTGCCTCACTGCAAGGTTCCAAGCCTATCATACTAAGGCTTAGGGGTGTTTTAGGACTCCCCCTTCTGCACTGTCTTGCTGTTTTGTAATAACTGAATGGATTGTATGGACTAAATATTTACTGTACTGTTCCATAGGGATTGGGTCCCTATTCTGAATGATTGTATATACTGTGTATACCTTTCCACTGAATGTAAATATGTTTGGAAAGTCTTTTTGAATGCAGACTATCACAGCTCATTGGGCATTGTTTATTTACTGTTTTGGCTTCCGCCAGGCCCTGTACTTTGTTTTACTGTACTACTATTAAGCAGGCCTTCGGTAATCTCGGATTACTGGCCGGTTACGGTGCTAAACCCATAGGGCCGGGTTTGGGTCGTGACAAAGTAAAACAAACGTTCCTCCATAGATTGGGATTTTACTACAATGTCGTCAATGTAGTACTCTAAGTATCCTCCAATAAGATCATAAAAGACAGTGTTCATAGCCCTTTGATATGTATCCCCAGCATTCTTCAGACCAAATGGCATTTTAACCTATTTGAAGGTACCAATGTTCCCAGGACATCAGAATGCTGTTTTATGGATATCCTCTTTTGCAATACAGATTTGGTTATAACCAGAGTGCCTATCCATCATTGATAAAATTTGATGCCCTGTTGAACTGTCCACCAATAAATCTACTATGGGCATAAGGTATTCATCTTTTGGAGTTGCTAAATTCAGATTTCTGAAATCGATGCATACCCTCATTTTATCATTCTTCTTAACTACAAGCACAATATTGGATAACCATTCAACATACCTGGCTTTCCTAATAAAGCCTGCCTTGAGGAGCCTAAGAATTTCTTTATTGACCTTCTAGATCACTTCAGGACTCATTCTTCTTGATTTTTGCTTGTATGGCTTAAAATTAGGCCTCATAGGGAGCCTATGTTCTACTAATGACCTATCCAATCGTGGTAGTTCATTATAAGACCATGCAAAACAATCTTTATAGCTCTTCAAGACCACCAACAACTGGTCCCTATCAAGAGCATTCAACCAGGCACTTATATAGGTGGGCTGCTGCATAGAACCTTCCCCTAAGTTCACTTCTTCCAAAGGGTCTTGCATCTGAGGACTCATTGATGCTTCTTTTTTTATTTCTTTTATCTTCAAAGCAATCTCCTTGCTCTGTCCTGCTCCCAATTTCTTTGATTCAACATCTTTGCCCTCCTCTTCATAGACAAAGTCTGTCCATAAGGCTTCTTCTTCTTGTATCTCCTGGACTTTTGTTTCGATGTCTAATGCACAGTATTTTCCCAAGGCCAAAACCATAACCTGTTGCTGCTCCTGCTTACAGCCAATTGCCATGGCTTCTTCCTCTTGCTCTTGCATCTTCTGGACTATTGATTTTATGTCCAATATTGAGAACTTAATTAAAGCCAAAGACCTGACCTCCTAGGTTCCATCTTTTTGCCTATAACCAGGCATCATTGTCATCTTTGGCGACAAACTCCTCATCAACACTTTCTCGGACTAAGTGCTTCAGGTGTACTAATTCTTCATCAGCCGTCACTTCGGCTGATCCATCAGGTTTCCTCAGTACACTGAGTGGTGCCACTTATTCAGTATACAATTTGGCCTCTGCAAAATTTGCACAAGCTATGAAGGGTTGAGGATCTGTATTGATCTCCTCTATCTCTCCATTGCCCAAGGCTATCATTATTTTCTGATGTAAAGAGGAAGTCACACACTTGTTGGTGTGAATCTAATCCCTACCAAGTAGAGCATTGTATTTAGCATTACTGTCGATAACAAAGAATGCAGTCATATAGTCCCTAGTTCCCACACTCAAGTTGATGGGCAAAATGCCTTGAGCTATCTGTTTGTCTCCAGCGAAACTAGCAATGGTTATACTGGTTGAGATTAGTCTGGGGTTCCTTTTTCTTAGTTTCTTCAAAGAAGATTTCAGAAGCATATTTACTACTGCCCCATCATCCATCAACACTCGGTTCATCTGTATCCCATCGAAGAAGGCCTTGATATACAAGGGTTTGACATGCTGTGTCATGGATGTCGTGGGATACTCAAAAGGGTATGAGAGGTTAATACTCACATCTTCCTCACTCTCATATCCAGTTTCCATTGGTATGGTCACTTTGGATTCATCTTGCACCATGCTCATTTGTGAGTCTTCACTGAAAACTGGAATTGGGTCAATTTCTTGTCCTTCTTGGTTCTCATCTTCAGTTTGAAATTCTTATGGTAGTATATGTATCATATTTACTGATACTGGAGGAAACAAGCCAAATTGGATAATTGGTTGTACCAGTTTCTCTTCTTGGCCAACTTGTTCAATTATTTCAGAAGCATCTTCCATGCTGCATTCTGGCATTTCGGTACTAGTAACTTTCTTCGAAGGATCTGTTTATATTGGTTTTTCAACCAAAAATGTTTGCTCAGCCATGAAGGCTTCAAACATTTCTTCATCTACCATCTCTTTCTTTTGGCCTAGGCCAACTTCTTCCTCAGTCTCACTATCACTTTTCATCAAAGCCTTTTCCAGTCCTGCCAAATTGGATCTCTCTTTGGCTTTCAGTTCGGAATGAACTTTGGCCAATTGCTCTCTGCTGCAACTCCTCTTGTCTTGAAGAGTCGATTTTGGATTATGATCTAACTTTAAACTTTTTTCTCCCTCTACTTGGGCCTTTGGCTGGACCAATGAAGAGTTTTCTCCACTTTCTTTCTGATCATTCTGGTATTGAGTGTACCTTCGTTAGATCTTTCTCCTTTGGGATCTAGAGATCACTGGAACCATATTCGGTTCTTTTGTTTTTGGATGCTTTAATAACACCCAATTATTTGGAGCTACCAAAGGAGGTTTGACCATCCTACCTTGGTTTCCAACAACATTTCTTTGGGTAGACATTTTCCTAGGTTTGTTCTGCATGACAAACCAATTTGGGACTCCAGGCACCCACGAACCTACTAGCCCAGTTGTTGAACTGTCTCTTTCTTCCTTTGAAGCCATCTTCGAAGTTGGCTGTGAAGGCCACAGCTTGGCCCTGACTTCATGTTTTGGGCCCAATTCAGGCCTTCGATGAAGGTGGCCACTTTCCATCCTATGAGAAGTCGGTCTAGGAGGCCAATCCTTGGCTTTGATCTCATAACTTGAATCCTATTCAGGTCTCCTTTCAGGATGATTACTCTCCATTCTATAATAATTAGGCGGTCTGGATTCATGTAGAGGTTTCTTGCCTTTGGAGTGCACTCTAGTGGCTGTTGGCTCAGCCATTAATGGTTGCTATCCCTTTTGTTATAAGCACTGGTTGGTTTAGGACGCATCTGCACATCTTTGTAATATTGCTTCCCATTAATCGGATACCCTTTCAGCCATTTATAGCTCAACCTGCATCTGGGACACATTCTTTGCATGACCGTTGCCTCTAAAGAATCATCATCCAGTGCTTCTTCATCAGAGTTTTCCCTCTGGTTTGGAAAACCTTGTCCAATAGCTGACAGACTTCTAGCATCTTTTTTGACAGTAGTTTGGCTAGCAACATCCATTTACACATTGACCTCTTCCAATTCTTTCAAGGATAAGTTCTGAAAGTCTAGCACAATAACATTGGCTGCCACTTCTCCAATTTCTGGAAATAGATTAGTGTCAATCCCCATGGCCTTTTCTGCTTTAGCTGGGAATTTCAAACTTTCCTTTCGAATCTGCTCTTGGAACCTGTCTCGAAAAACAATGCAGTTTTTAGTTGAGTAAGATCAAGAATTATGCCATTTACAATAAACTTTTCCTTTAAGTTCCTCTGGAGATGGAATTTTGACTCCTTTCGGTAACTTTAGGAAGTTCGCAGTAAGCAAATGATCAAAAATGTCATTTGCCTTTGTCAAATCAAAAGAGTATTTCCTATAAGGTCTTTCTTTTTAAACTACTGGTCTATTGTTGTGTCTTTATGAATTAATGCTTCACAGATCATAGGTTCTTTTCCCACAATCTCTGCCGTATCAATCTCGTAATTAGGATCTTTATAATACGTCTTGTATGATGCATTACTTCGATCTTGCTCTTCCTCTAATAATGCTTCATTATAGGTTAGTTCCACTAAGTCTCTAAACTCAGTTGAGTCAAACTTCTTTCGAAGCCTAAACTCTAGACCATTTTGAGTCAACCTCACAAATTTAGGTTCTGGTAAGATGATCCTACATTTGTTTCGTGCTCTTTTGAATCCGACAATAAACTGAGTAGCCTTCTCATCAGGCCTTTGACTCAATCTTACCAAATCTTCCATAGAAACTTCTGGCTCTGTTTGGAAGAATTGGGCATGAAATGCCTCCTCCATTTGTTGCCAAGTTTGGATAGAGCCAGGTGTAAGGTTAATATACCATACAAAGGCTACCCCAGTTAGAGAATTTAGGAACAATCTTAACTTCATGTAATCATTATTGGTAAACTCACCACACTGAGCAGCGAACCTGGCAATATGCTCAACCGTTGACTGGTTTCCATTCCCATAAAAAAGGGCAAAGTCTAGTATCCTGAAGCCTCTTGGGTATTAATGTACCCTATCTACCCATTCTGGGTACGGTTTCCTGTACACAGGAGTTTGAACCCCCCGAGCCATTGGTCCACACATTTCTCTAACAATATCAGCAATTTGGTCCCCAGGGACCATATTTTGTGCATGTTGAACCACTATTAGAGGAACAAATACAGGATTTAGTGGACAACCTTGTGCCTGGGGTCCTCTTGGTCCATAGGGTGGTATGTTTAGGACTGGTTGTCCCTGTGGTGCTGGCTACTGTTGAGGGTATGGGTGACCCCTTTGAGCTTGTCCTGCAAAAGGACTTGCGGAAGATGCTGGCACAGGTGTTGTGTCTCTTCCAGTTGCAGGAAACCTTTCCAACCCCCCGGGCACAAATTCGAACGAAGGATTAGTGAACCCCCTCGTGCCAAGTATGGCTTCGAACATGGGATTTGGAAACATCCTTATGCCATTTTCTTGTGTTGGACCAGATCCACCAATTTGTATGGCTTCACTGTTGAGTAAGGAGACATTTTGATTTGCCACAGGCCTCGAAAGAGGCTCATACCAAAACTGAGGTGATGGTCTTTCATAGTTTTGGTTACTAGTTTGGCCATTAGTATGTCCATTACTCTGCATAGGCTATTTATCTCTAGCCAATATTTGCTGAGGAACATTTGAATTTTCTTCTATATGCCTTGCGTTAGTTGGTTGATGAGTATTCATTCGATCCAAAAAGGATGTTACCCACCTTTCCATTGTGTTCATTAACTGCTGTCCCATGGCATCTACTAAGCCACCCCATGGATTCATTGGCTGAGTAGATAGAACAGTGGATGGTCCAATCCCTTGGCCTCGTCCAATATTCTGAACATGTGGTACTTTTTCCGAAGTGCTGGTCTGTTCGACCATAGGTTTTGATAAAATTGGTGCTTCCACAGGATGTGTTATCACATTATCCTCTGGATTGGGCATTTTTACCTCTCATTTCGCGCCTTCTTTCAAGCGTTCATTTTCTACTTGTCTCCTACGTCTAGCCATTTCAATTAGTCCCACTGGGCGTGCCAAAAATATATGTTGGCTTTTTGGCTTTCGAAGGTTATTATTGTAATTATGAGCGTGCCAGCAAAGATCAATTAGTCCTTACAGAATATTAATTGTCAACCAATTATCAGACGATTGTGTTTTAGTTCTTTCAGCCTCAATGAAGAGAACTTTGCTTTGTTTAGGAGAATTAAGCAAACAATGATTAAATGAAGAACAATTGTAGCATTTCATTAAGCAAAATGAAAGACTTACAAAGATCCAAATCAGCCTCGTAGAGGTTTACAGCAACAAGCTACTTGAAAACTACTCCTATGAACGAAGTGCAGTGCAGGAATTTGAAGTACAGAAATATAAATAACAAGAAATGTAAAAACTGGAAGGAAAAATAAAGTAGATAAAACTGGTTTTTTGGATCTGAGTCTAGGGGCACTTTCTGGGACCTTTTCTGCTATTTATTCTTCTCAATGACAACCATCGAACTGCATTTCTAACCGTCGAATTGCCCCTCCATGATCGCCGATCATGTTACCTTATAGTTAGCTCCACTATGCCAATATCTGCAGTTAGGCTTCCCTTATGATTTTGAATTTAAATATGAGTAACCGTTGAAACCACATCATTTTGCATCTCTTTGCTGATCCAGTGTTACGCAGATCTTATAAAAACCAATACTAACTGCCACGTGTACGATTATGATTGAAGATTTGAATTGTCTTCCCGTATTGCCCTTATCTTGCCACGTGTCGAACTGTAACTGGCTTATACAAAATATGTAGCCAACAACAATATTTATATATAAACGTCAACTTACTTATTACTAATTGAATTTATAATATTTATATATAAACGTGAACGTACACTATTACTATCACTAATTTTATTATTGCTAAAAGCACTAACATCATTTTACCACCATCACAATTGCAATTGTCATTACCACTACCATTAAAACAATTACCATATCTCATCACCTCCACAACTGTCGTCAAAACCATCACAATTATTACGATCATTGCACTATTTTTTACACATATTTTTTTACCTCCACTACATTACTTTTTCTACTATCACCACAACTACTATCTCTCTATTTCCATCACTATTGTTATTGGCATTACAATTAGGGTGAAACACCAATAAATTCCAAATTGTGAAATTGTGCTCCATTTAGTCCTCCATTTTTTCTTATGGATCTAAAGGTCCTGATTTATTAAGAATTACCAGAAAAGGCACACTAGTAGACCATGGTTGTTTGATTTGAGGGGTGAATGTGGAATTTCTCACTAAGTTGAAATTACACATTTGGACCAAGCTTACTATAAACTTTTATAGTTTCCCTTCTTACCAAACGAATCCCACACTATGAGGAATGGAAATATTCTGTAGATCAACATGGATTTGGTCAAATCTAATCCTAAAACATTGTAATCGTGAAATGGTGATGAGAGATTGTCGTTGAAAGTAGTCCTTCTTTGCATGCAGTGTTGGAGGCGGAAACCCTACATTGTTGGAACGAGGGGTTGGGGCGAACACCAACAGACGATCAATTCGTGGTGTAGAAACAGTGTTCTTGTGGATGACGATGGCGTGAGAAGGTAATTGATGTTGCATTGGCCTCTAATTTGATATGTAATCGTAATGTTAAGGGTTGTCACATTGGGATCGATTCCACAAATAGTTTATGTAAGTAATGTGTGAGTGATATATGGATGGAATAGGATGTGCAGTACGTTTTCCTATGTTAATTTTGGTGCATGTGGGTGATGTTTGATTGGTTTGTAATTTGTTTTGTGTTCGTAAAGTTAGGTGTTATGGTCGTAATGTTAGGGTTTGTCAGTTAGTGTTCAATCACAAATATGATAAGTAATGTATGAGTGATATGTCGTTGGTATATGTTTGGGTGTTGTTTTGTAATGCTAAATTTGGGTTTTGGGTTGATATTTTCCGATTGTTCTACATTTGTCAATCATGAGATGGTTGGTATAATGTTTCTTTGGTGATGTTTTGTGTTCGGAATCTCCTAGTTCGGCATGGTTGTGGACATGTATGTACTTGTTGACATTGTTACCAGGATAATAATTGGTAGACCACAGCTTGTCCAAAATTGAAGGGTGAATCCCACAACGTAAATGTGTTGTTGACTGTTTGATATGTATGTATGATTGGCATATCAGTGCACATTTGCGACGAGGTGAATTGGACATGCATTTAAATGAACTTGTAAAAGTATGATTTAGGTACACTGGTGTATAGTGACACAAAACTATGCAAGTAGTCATTTATGTAAAATTAATTAATGGATACCGATACGTTTGTTTTGCACGTAGGTGCAGTGGTCTTGTTTATGATATGTAGTTGAAAATCTGACTTTAGGGTCATAAATGTGATCGTTGTATAAAGTGTGGGTTGCGTAGGAAGGGGTTAACGATGTCAGGTTTTAATGCGTTCTCATATTCGTATAGGCAACAACTGTTGGATTGGAGAGGACTTTGTTTAATTTGGAGTCATTAAATGATTGTGTTCTTGTGTAACGTGTTTTTATGTTATAATGTTGGTATTGTTGTATCTTAATGAAATGTATCCATTGCTCATATGTGAGGATGGTTCCGTGGCGTTAAGTGTGTAGATGCGTCACCTTATCTGCTATTACATTGTGTAATTGTATCGGCATTTGACTCGTTGAGTATAAAGATTTTTTACATGGCTATTGTACTAGTATTAGTCAATGTTAATGTGTTATTGCTTTTATCTGATGTCTAATTTTGCAAAATATCGGATAATAAACCCATTTACTGTAAGCATCGATATTTGTTATGTCATTTAACATCTGTGTTATGATTAGTTGGACTTTTGTTAGTGTTAGACAATGATGCATGAGTGTACTAGTAGAAATTGGACTAATGAATTGTTACGAATGTTACAGGTACGTTACGAGAGCAAACACCACATCGGGGGTCTGCAGGTAAAGTTCGTGCGTCAAGCTTGGTCGCGTCAACGTCATCAAAATTGGCGATGCAAAGACAAATCAAACTGCCATTCAAAAGCAAAAAACTAAGCAGCGCTGGTGTGAAAAACACAACACAAAAAACGACTGTCAATCCATTGAAACTTATGTACCATTTGAATATGGCTGGGGTCATTAAGACAATTTCTGAAGTTCAATTAAAAATGGTAAATGTGTGAGTGTACATGTTTTGTTGTTTGCGACCGTGTAATTACAATGGTATTGTGGAAAATGTGGCCCCCCATCAACTGATAGTTATATGCAATCATTAGAAATCCATAAAAAGTAGTTACCCTTGAGACCTTACAGTACTTTTTGTTTGTAGAAACAATGGGTGGTCGATTACACCAAACAGGTTCTGGGAAAAGGTCCGGTGGCTAATGAAGTTACAACTGTAGATATTGACGGCACGCTTGAGCCAATTGTCGAATGCCCTCAACAAAAAGTAAACTCGTATGTGTTTCGCAAACTTACAATATTCATACTAAAACATCTGACAAACATTGCCCCAATTGTTGTAAGTAACGGTAGTTTTTGTTGGATATTGTAGCACTGATTGTGGAGTAATGGTTTGTTTCATCATGCGCCACTATGTAAATAAGGTGGTGATTGGCAGTTCAATGGATGGCTTGACACATGATGTATTCCGAACAGCTTTGGTGAAGATGTTCATGAACGACCCGAGAATAGGCTTGTGCACCAGGGAGCCACGGTGATATTGGACTTCATGGTCCGAATATCTGTTATCCACTTATAATTTTGTCCCTGAATTATTAAACAGTATTCTCCATTTTTGCTTGTTTCAGTACATCTCTCCAAGCTGAAGATTTTGTTTTTGATTAGTTTATTTTGAACAGTTGTTTTTTAACGTTTAACAATATCAAAAGGTTATATTCACACACCAGTGTGGAACTGTTCGTTAATATGAAATAATTTTGTGCTTATGGATTTAGGTTTTAATATGGATCTGTTTGTATTTGGAATGTGCACATATTGTGTTCTATGTTTGTTTGAAACGGTTTGTTGCAAAAACAATGCTTGTAATTGGGTTTTGGTGTGTATTTGTAGCTTCTGCGTGAGTATGTATTGATGTTGTTGGCGATTAGGCCTTTATTATTGACAATGTCGTAAGGAAATGTTTATATGGTAGTGTGATGATACTATCATATGAAAATCCCATCGCCAAGTCACATGCCCGTCCAACAACTGCAATATGTGAAATTTCCCGTAGGAAAACAAATGACCATGTAACATTCGATTTTTTGTTTACGATAGTGTTGATCAATGTTGTTGTTTTCGTAATGTGAACATATGACTTTCATATTGGGTAAATTACAACTGTATGTTTGATCTGGGTTGGTTATGAATATACTCTGATTGACATGGTTTGATTCATTGTAAATGTGATGGGACCATTATAATTTTGTGTGTTGTGATGTTATTGTGTTTGTGTTGTTAACTGTAATGATCAGTCATAACCCACACGTTGAACAAAACCCTGACCACGTTATGTTTGTGGGGGAAATATACATTGCCACATATTTCCAAAAACAAAACTGTTAAACAATGATGTAAAGCTACACCTCAAGCCAACTTCCATATTGCAAGAACAAACATTACGTTCGTTCCCTTTAACATTATTTGGCAAGTCGGAAATGTTCCATCTATTAATTCCATACGTTTGGGAAATCGATGTGGAAACATATGTTGGAGTGATGTGTGTGTTATAGCTTTTCAAGTGAGTGTACTGTTCAAATTTGTTACTGTAACTCGAAGCCACTAAAGGAAATATTCAATTAACACAACCAGCGTACGTAGAAATTGAAATCACAAAAAGCATAGTCTCCAAAAATTGAGAAAACATTACCTGACAAGTCGGAAATGTTTCGTCCATTAACGTACCACGGAAAATGCAAATATACATTGCCACATAGTTGCAAAACAAAACTCTTAAAAATGATGTAAAGCTAGACCCCAAGCCAACTTCCATATTACAAGAACAAACATTACATTCAGTCCCTCCAATATTATTTGGCAAGTCGACAATGTTCCGTGCATTAATTCTATACGTTGCAACTGTAGATATTGACGGCACGCTTGAGTCAATTATTGTTAACATATCGGTCTGGTCATCTATATCGAACGCCGACTTGATAATGGGTGTAATCCCACCATGCCCCTCGTAATCCACCCCACCATGGTCCCCACCGGACCCCCACACGTAATTGAATAAGGATGTTGATATGGTCGAGACCGAATGACTTAGTAAGGCACAATATGTTTTGAATATCGTCATCGCAATCCACCTTGAACTTATTGTAATCGGGTATGTTGAACAACATGTAGACCAATTCCGGAACCAAACCATCAAACTTCCCACATATAACATCAATCATCTTCTCAAATGTGGATGCGTGATGCAACTGAACTACAACATTGGTTTGCCTGTACGTGCACAATAACAAAATCGCAGTATCCACACATGCACAAAACACAGAAACATAGCAATCACTCATCGGCTACCCATCACACCACGCCAATGTATATTCACTGAACTAAACACCATTATAATTAACTTGTTAAGCATATAAAAATATAAAACCCAAATTTAATCAAAACCATCATGACCCACCAATTTGAAAACGTTAATCAATCCATAACAAATATAACACATTGACACGAACATAGACAAACAAAAATCCCAAGTTGTCTAGAAAAATCCACATCAAAGAATTCCCAAAAAACAACTCAAATTTCGCAACACCACCCCGCCCTAGCGCCATACATGACATACACAACCACAAAAATGAAAAAACAAATCCAGTGATACAAACAAAAATCCCATATCGTGCACAAAATCCACATCACAGAATTTCTTAAAAACAACCTACATTTCGCAAACAACACCCGCGCCATATATGACATACACAACCACAAAAATGAAAACTAAATCCAATGATACCCACCCACGTTCAAATACAAAATCACATCATACAATGGCCACACACCCAACAACAAAAAAAACAATCCACTGATCTTGTCACATTCTAACCGAACCAGCAACCTGCAACACCAACGCCTCCACAAAAACAACACAGAGAAAAGACAAATGTTCCTCTTCAATAAATGCCCAATTCCACATTACACACACCCAAAACCCTTCCAACAAGCATCCACCATTATCCACTCCACCAAATCCCCACAAAAAAGAATACTCTATTATACATGTCTTATCTTCCAAATTCCACATTATCAGCAACTGTTACCAAATGAATCACAAAAAAAGGTATTACAATACATTCAACTGGCAACAAACCAAAAAGATATACCTTTCCCAAAACAACCAAGACCAATCAGTCCAAAAGAAAACTCTTAGAACTAAATGAATCAACATTCCTTCATATAGGATTTGTGGGTAATTTTTCTTTACAATTATTGTTATCGGTGTTACTATCATCACCATTATAAAAATTAAAAAGTATAATTGAAACATAATAAATTTTAAATTTATAAATACTAAAAGGTTCAAACTTCTTTCCAGTTGTCAATTGGAGTATGCTGTTGAGTTTCCGTAGATCCATCACGGAACCTACATCAATAATCCAAACAATTTAATATCCATTTTGGCAACTTCGACTTTTTTGACTCTTTTTTTTTTGTCACATAACTTCTCTACTTTTTTACATACTTTTTTTTTATTTATAAAAAAACTAAAAAATAAAAGTCAATTTTTAACTTACTTTCCTAAACAATGAAAGGCTCGCCGAGCATTTCATTATTGTAAAAAATTATTTTGATCGGATATTAATAATCATTTGATCATATCATATTTGTATTAACCATTTATTTTTAAAATTATAATTACCGTTAATATAAATTTGATCTGATGAATATCTGATCAACATAATTTTTTGTAAAAAAAAAATACCCGACTAGATTTATATATTAAATAATTTAAATTATGGATATAACTATAAAACTTAATAATACGATCAAACCAAGTTATTCCCATATTACAAAAATTATTTTAAATTTTAATTTTTAAATCGAACTCGTGCATATCACTAGTGCTAAGCCTTGGTTTGGTTTTCATGTTGGGACTAAATAAGTACATAAAGACAAAAAAAAAAAAAGACACAAAATCATAAAATGACAAAACACTTGATTTATGATATAAAATTACCAAACTAACTCATATACAAATAAAAAGTCAAAAAAGCATCATGTTCAAATTGAGGGTAATTTTGTAATTTTAATATAAAAAAATCAAAAAAATCAAACATGAAAATCAGACGAACAAAAAAATCTCAAAATAAAAAAATAAAAAAATCAACATTGCCAAACGACCCCTGAGCTCTGACATTTCGGTGCATAGTATTCTCTTTCTCGCTTCCTACTTTATCAGCCAGCCAACAACTCCTACCATTCATTTTGTCACCCCTCTCTCACAGAATCTCACTCTCTCCCTCTCGCGTGATTATTGAATACTTTTGGCAGTATTACGTGGTGCTATATATATTATTATGATTAATAAAAAAATAAAATATTATAATTTTATATTAAATAATTTTAAAATATAAAATAATTACTGTGTGTTCATAATAACTAAAAGGGCAAATTACATATACACCCCTCCAGGTTTGGTTAAATTACAGATACCCCTGAGGTTTCGGAAATTACATCCCGCCCCCTGAGGTTTGTATTTTCATAACAATTTACCCCCTGAGGTTTATATTTCATAACAAATTACCCCCTAATTTCTTATGCAAATATAGCATTCAGGGGGGAATTCGTAATTTCTCAAACCTCAGGGGTATCTGTAATTTTGTCAAACCTGGAGGGGTGTATATGTAATTTGCCCTAACTAAAAATAAATGAATAAAAAAGAAAAAATAAAATAAATAAATAAATAGGAAAGAAAATAAAAAAAATAAGAAAAATAAAAAAATAAAAAGAAAAGAAGGAATGTAGGGTGCGTTTAATTGGACGGACTGGATAAGGGGATTAGAATCCATCAGACTTGAGTCCTGAGACTGTGAATCCTCTGGACTATTTGATTGGATTGGATATGTATCATGTGTTTGTTTTTTCATGAGATTAGATGTCTGGAAATGACTATTTTTAATAAATCCAACGTTTGGTTGAGCGGACTGGATAGGATAAATGAACAAAGACTATTTTACCTTTTTTTTAATTATTTATTAAGTAATAGCAATATTAAACATATCTTTAATATTTTAATTATTTTTAGTTAGATTAAATAAAAATTTATTTTATATTATTTTTTACACAATTAAATAAATTTATTTTTTTAAATAAAATAAATAAAATATCAATAAAAATATATATTATTTTTTTAATTAAAATTTTTAATAAATTTGTTTTTAAAAATAATAATAATTAAACAATGAAATTAAATAAAACATCTATTAACATTTAAATAATGAAATTAAATAAAATATAAACAAAATTTTAAAATAAAACATCAATAAAAAATTATTTTAAAAAATTAAATAAATAAAACATCAATAAAAAGTTAAATAAAATTATTTTATTTTTAAATTGAGACATTTAAATTTTATTAAATTTTACTAAATATAATACATAATTAAATAGTAGAGGGTCAAAATGATCATTTTACCACATAATCCCAATAGTAAACAATCCCCCCAAAATTGTCCCACACCCTCCCGGGATAGCATAATCCCCATATGGGGATAAGGAGTCTGGCCGGACTCCATGTCTGACGGACTAAAAAAAAAAAACAAACGATGGACTACTCATTCCTTTAGATAAGCAATCTGAATAGTGAATAGTCTCCCCCTAATCCCCCAATCAAACACACCAGTAGGGTTATGAGAGGTGAGTGAGAAAAGAAAAAAATAAAAGAGAAAAGTGAGAAAGTAAAAAATGTACTTATAAGATATACATACATATATATATATATATATGGAAAATGATTTTTCTCCCGAAAAATCATCCCCTGAATCCCCTGAAACAGAGAGAGAGACAGGAAGAGAAGAAGAGAGGAGAAGAGAAAGAGGAGGGGAAGAGGGAATGGAGGGGGAACGGACAGAGAGAGAGGCCCCTCGATCGTCGTCCTGCCGATCGTCGCAGCTCAGCTCTCGCAGATCACCCCGCCTCCGCCTCCGCCTCTGCCTCCGCCTCTGCCTCCGCCTCCGTCGCCGATCGTCGCGCCTCCGCACTGGTTGATGGCCCCTCTAGTTTTTCTTATTTCTTCTCTTCTTCTTCTTCTTCCTTCTTCTTTTTTGATTTTCTTCTTCTAAAAAATAAAAAAATAAAAAAATAAAATCAAAACGACGAAAACGACGTCGTTTTAATTTCGGGGGATTCAGGAAGGATTTTTCGAGCTACCAAACACTACTCATATATATATATATATATAACCATTATTTTATAGTTTAAAAAGGTCTAAATTATTCAAATATCTTAATAAAATAAAAATATATTGAACATTTAAATTTTTTCTATTTTATTATGTAAATATAATAAATAATAATTAATACAGAAACATAAATATATGATATTTTGGAAATATCTGCCGTAATAATTCTCCCTCGCCCTCTATCTCGAAACAGACAGACAGACAGCCCTTCTTTTCCTCATCCTAATCACTTTAAAATATCAAGCTTGAAGGTATCTCACAAAAGCTACTCACTTTTCTAACTTCCCAAAAATTCTCTCCACCAAACACACCTCAACACCTCCCCCACTCAAATCTCGCCTCCAAAAATGGCCGAAACTTCCGTTGAATCCCTCCTCCCTACTGTCACAGAGACAGAGACACCCCTACCGCCGGCGGCGGTGGCGGAGTCTGAGATACCGGTAAAACCTGAGCCTACTGTAGTAGAAGTAATTGAATCGGAGAAACCAAAGCCAATCGACCCCCAAAAAGTCCCTCAATCGTTGATTTCGTTCAGGGAAGAGAGCAATAGAGTTGCAGATCTTTCGGATTCCGAGAGAAAGGCTCTTGAAGAGTTCCGGTTTCTTCTTCAGGAAGCTTTGAACAAGCATGAGTTCACCTACCCGCCTCCTCCAGCGGCGGCCAAAGTGGAAGAGATTCCGGCCAAACCCACTTCTGATACTGCACCAAAACCTCCGGATACTGAAACCCACATCTCAGAAGAATCAGGGATTGTCAAAGAAAAGTCACCTGAATCAGTGGTTGTAGAGAAAGAGACTGCTGAGACTTCCAAGACTGAGATTTCTGATTCGCCACCCGATGAGGTTTCGATTTGGGGCGTGCCGCTGCTCAAGGACGATACAAGTGATGTGATTCTACTGAAATTCTTACGAGCCAGAGATTTCAAGGTGAGGGACGCACTTGCAATGCTCAGGAACACAATCCTTTGGAGGAAAGAGTTCAATGTCGATGCCCTAATCGATGAGGACCTCGGCGAAGATCTCGAAAAGGTTGTGTTCATGCACTGTTTCGACATGGAAGGACACCCTGTGTGTTACAATGTGTATGGTGAGTTTCAGAACAAGGAATTGTATCAGAAAACATTTGCTGATGAGAAGAAGAGGATGAGATTCTTGCGGTGGCGAATTCAGTTCCTGGAGAGGAGCATTAGGAAGCTTGATTTCAGTCCTGGTGGTATTT
The DNA here is from genome assembly GCF_055761805.1 of Camellia sinensis. Classification (NCBI taxonomy): domain Eukaryota; kingdom Viridiplantae; phylum Streptophyta; class Magnoliopsida; order Ericales; family Theaceae; genus Camellia; species Camellia sinensis. Next base: position 157,897,492 of record NC_138972.1, read on the forward strand.
CTACTCTTTTTCAAGTTAGCGATCTCAAGAACTCGCCCGGCCCTGCAAAGAGGGAGCTTCGAATAGCCACCAGACAGGCTCTACAGTTGCTTCAGGACAATTACCCTGAATTCGTTGCCAAACAGGTATAATACCCATTATTCCTCTTTGTTTATTGCTTGTAATTGTTATCTGTATCGCTATTGTTAATTTAATTTTGATTGATTGGTAGAATGAATGTTTGGCGATTCCATTTCGTCCCATTTTTAGGCTCATTTGGAGGATGGGTAGTTATCAAATGAAGGGATTTGAAGTTGAATTTTATAAAATTGTAAGAAGATTAGTTATTGAAAGCAAGGATGGACCTAGAGAGGATTTCAAAAATACTCTTTATTATAGTAGTATTTGTTACAGTTCTCCACATATTATAGAGACTCGCCCCCTCTATGGTTTTATTCTTTTACAAATTTTAAGTGTCTATCACTATCTATATATGTGAAACATAGGATCAAAATATAACATCAAAAAATGGACTAGATATAATAAAAGAAATTAATTTCTTATAACTAGTCTTAATTAGAAGTCCTAGTTTCTAAAGAATAAACTAATCTATCAGTTAGATACGTGATCATGTTCATTGAGAAAGACATAGTACTCAATTCTATCAAAGACATTTTTAATAATATGATATGAAAGAGTGTTGAGCACAACAATCCAAGATGTCTCACTTTAATATATAGATTGTTTTATAATTGCTATCATTTTGTAACTAAATATAGATACAAAAAATATGTTATTTATGTATATTTTTATCTTATTTTTACATTTTATACTAGTAGAAATTGATATTGTAATCAATACTTTCTTTTTAAAAATTTTGTTAGTATATATATGTTCACCCCCTATATGAAAATTCTGGGTCTGTCCCCAATTGAAATTAGATGATAACTCTAAAGTGAAGGATTGAATATACGTGTGTTTCATGTATTTGAAATCCATCATTGTAATGCTCTTAAATCCATTATTGATATCCAAGTGTAAGGTTCCTTTAGATTTATGGATTTGACATCAATAATTCGAGGAGTATAACCTTTTAAGTCAATGTAATATTTTAGAATCTTTTAGTGGTTTAAATCAATCTGCTTATTTTGATGTAAAATGTCTTCTTGTTGTTTTGTTTGTTAAGGTGTTCATCAATGTTCCTTGGTGGTATCTGGCATTTTATACAATGATCAGTCCGTTCTTGACCCAAAGGACCAAAAGCAAGTTTGTATTTGCTGGTCCATCAAAAACTGCAGAAACTCTTTTCAAGTTAGTAAAGCTTTCTATTTCATTCGTTGGAAATCTAATTTATCACTGGCCATTCTCTATTTCTACTGTTGGATTTAATTGGTTTGCATCCACTTGGTGAAACAGATACATATCTCCAGAACAAGTACCGATTCAGTATGGTGGCCTAAGTGTTGATTTCTGCGATTGCAACCCTGAATTCAGCATTGATGATCCAGCCACAGAGATTACTGTTAAACCTGCAACGAAGCAAACTGTCGAGATCCAAGTAAACGAGGTCCATTTCTAACATACTTTCTTCTTGTAATTGTTAGTTGGTTGGTTGCCTGTGTTTTACTTTAGCTGAGATACCTGTAATTAATGCATATATATTCTCTGTAGTAATAGACATGTTCATTGTTACTAATAGTAATTGAGGATAATTTACCTGCAGAAATGTATTATTGTTTGGGAGCTACGGGTGGTGGGCTGGGAAGTGAGCTACAGTGCTGAGTACGTGCCTAATGCTGAAGGTGCATATACAGTGGTCATACAAAAGGCAAAGAAGATGGCCCAAACTGATGAACCGGTGGTTTGTAACAGCTTCAAAATTAGTGAACTTGGCAAGATTGTTCTCGCTGTTGACAACTCCACCTCAAAAAGGAAGAAGCTTGTTTACAGGTTCAAGGTCAAACCTTTCTGTGATTGAAGACCTTGAACCACTACAGGTGCTTTTGATTTAACTTCCAGCGGGGCAGTATGAGTTCCCCAATCTCATAATAATACTTGAAGATGTATTGGTTTGTTGTGTTAGTAAGTGGCAAGAGAATTTATTTGGTGTTTAAATTCAGAATTTTTTGGGGGGGCCATTTATATATTTCTCTGCCTTATTATTGGTTCATAATCTGTCCTTGTTTCGGTTGGAGTGCATAGCTTGTGGTGGTTGGCGCATGATTTGAATTTGACTTGGGTCTGTGAGGCTTGGAAGAAGTGTGTAGCGTAGGGGCTAATGAATGAAGGATGTATCTGAAGGAAGGGTATCTGCATTTTGAGATATGTTGTTGTAAAACTTCTGTCTATTTTTGCGTTGGGGTGCTTTGCTTTGTATATTTTCCACGACTGGATGTCTTTTTATATGAATCTTTTTGATATTATATGTTTATACTGTTGCAAATGTACATTTACAACACTGCCTTCTTGTTTTGTGTCTCATTTGTTTATTACATCTTTGTCTATACCATTGTCTCCAACATTCTTTAATATCTATTCAAATTTCAAAGATTGTCTAAATTGGGATGTAAATCTCGCCCTTTTTACTCACTGTATTATTATTTTTAAGTCTTTAATGTTCATTATCTAGTCATCTTTTTGGGAGGTTCTTGTTTTACACCTTCACTGGTGCTACCTGTTGAAAAGCATCGACAGCTTAGACTGTCTTACATTGCTGTATATTCATCACACCTTCTAGATTAGTATTTTTCTGCCTTAACAATCCATCGATTTACACCTGGGAAGTGCACAAAACACAGAACCAGTCAGTAGAATCTCCTCTCTTCATTTATTTGCTTACAACTTGTGATTAGACTATTGGAACATTTTTTACCCATTATGATTCCATAATTCTCTTTTGTTTTTATTTCATGCTCGGTCCTTCTGTTTATTCGTCGCTGTTTTTTCTTCATCTCTACTTTTTCTAAGCATCAAGCCCAAATGCTCAAGAAGTTAGGTTTTTTAATTATTCTTTATTTTTGCTCACATATCTTGGTGAAGACCATCATTGCTACATTTTGAAGTTAATTTATGACCTAGCTGATATGACTTTGCCATCGCATTGTTTTCATTGACAAAGACTGTTATCCATCAGATAACAATTGTTTGAGAAGTATGACCTCACTATGGTGGAGTTTTGCCATTCTACTAGTGGTTTATTTTGCTCTTCTTGGTTATTATATTATGTTATATTATATGCTACTTTAATTGAACTCTTGGTAGATGGAACCTAATATTGTTTTGCTTTCAAGAAAAGGGTGGACCGTCGTTATTGTAGGTGGTATTCTAGATGTAATTGCATGCAAAGTCAAATACCATGGGGAGAGTTGCTTTGATTTGATCCAGTTTGTCTCATAGGCGGCTTCATTAAATATCAATTTGTTTAGATTTAGCTTTCTATGAATAGGTAATTTTGGCTTCCTTGTGATTTTATTGTTTCTTAGAGGTTACTGAGTTATGATAGATCACTTTGAAGCCATAACTGGGGTTGCTTTGCATACTACTGTTTCCAAACTGTTGTTTATATATTGAGTGAAATCCATGTGGCATTTATATGTTACATGTTGTATTGTTTGTTTTGAAAAATGTCATAATCTTAGGTATTTGTGCTTATTATTTAAGGTAGGGCTGCAAATGAATTGAATTGTTTATGAACAAGTTTGGTTCGATTCGTTAAGGGCTTATCTCGGCTAGGTTCATTTAGTAGACAAGTCGAGTTCGAGTTCGAATATTAAGCTCGTTTAATAAACGAGCCGAGCTTGAACTTGCAAAAGCTCGACTCGTTTATATTTATTTAAATTATATAATAAATATATTATTGATATATAAATTTATATAAATAATAGTATTAATACATTATTTATATATTAAATAGTATTTTTATTTAAATAATATAAATAATATTTAAAAAAATTATCGAGCCGAACCAAGTCGAATCGAGCTCGAGTTTTATTAATATTAATGAGCTGAGCAGAACTCGAATTCAGTTCCTTATAGAGCCGAGCTCGAACTTAATGAACGAGCTCGATAAGTAAACGAGCTCGAGCTCAACTCGGCTCGGCTCGGCTCGATTTGTTTGCCACCCTAATTAAAGGTGAAGAAGTAGTATACCACAATATTTGTGGTGGCCCCGTAATGTAGGGTTCTCTTTTTTAGGTTGTTTGTTCAACTTTAAAACGTAATTTTTATTGTCCATTATTAATTTTAATATAAAATAGAATGTGATACAATATGAGAATTTCTTTTTTTATGTATAAATATGAGAATGATTGATTGAATGGAAGTAGGGTTAGGTATAAAAATATGGGGATTTATTTATAAATCCCTTTTAGAGGTGTTTTATTCCAATAAGTTCACAAACTATTCTCGTACCCTAATTAGTTTCATGTATTTATAGTTTTATTCCATGAGATCATTTTTTCCTGATTTAAATGTTTTGTTGAACTATTATACCCTTATTTTACTTTAATCATATGTATTACACACAAAATAAGATATACATGCTTTTTCATATTTTGCTCTTTTTGATATATATGTTTTCTATTTTTTGCTCTTTTTGTTTTAGCAATTTTGCATGATCACCGTGTGTTGGGAATTCAGTGGGATACGATTATGAGATCGTATTCATCTCTTCATTGAATGTCGAATCAAATTTTATCCAGTCAAAATTGACGGTGGCGCGACAGTCACAATCGGCGAAGGTAGAGACGGTGATGAACGGGATACGATTATGAGATCGTATTCATCTTTTCATCGAATGTCGAATCAAGTTTGATCCAATCAAAATCGACGGTGGTGCGGCAATCACAGTCGGTGATGAGCTTCAGCGATGTTGTTTTGTTTCCATTTCTATTTCTATTTATGTTTCTAGTTTTACTCTGTGTGGACTTCTTTGAAAGTTTGAGAGATGGATGTTGGAATTATGAGGAGTAAGGTCTCTGGTATAGTAATGGGGCTTTCTTTGTAGAGAGGGGAGGTGGGTTTGGTTTGATTTGGATTGGTAGAATTCTAGGAATTGTTGAAGATAAAGATAAAGATGAAGATGATGGGGAAAAAGATGTGGGTGATGATTTTTTATTTTTTGAGATGTTGAGATTTTTTGAATTCCTGATTTTATTGCTGCTATTGATTTTGATTTTTTTATTGTTGGATTTTAATTTAGTAATAATTTTTTGAGATTGGTAATGTGTCTCATATACAAATGATGTGAATGTTCATATCATTAATCAGTGTTAATATTCACATTAATTTGAAATAGAAAATTGCCATTGTGTTGTCGATCGGTGTTCATATTTAAACACCTATATAATCTTGAATGGTGAATATATTTTCACTGTGTTCATTACTACTGTGATAAGATGATGTTAAGGTTCACATCAGTATTGGCGCGACAGTCACAGTCGGTGACGAGCTTCAACGATGTTGTTTTGTTTCCATTTCTATTTCTATTTATGTTTCTAGTTTTACTTTGTGTGGACTTCTTTGAAAGTTTGAGAGATGGGTATTGGAATTATAAGGAGTAAGGTCTCTCGTATAGTAATGAGACTTTTCTTTGTAGAGAGGGGAGGTGGGTTTGGTTTGATTTGGATTGGTAAGATGAAGATGATGAAAAAGAAGATGTGGGTGATGATTTTTTATTTTTGGAGATGTTGAGAATTTTTGAATTTTTGATTTTGTTGCTGCTATTGATTTTGATTTTTTATTGTTAGATTTCAATTTAGTAATAATTTTTTGAGATTGGTAATGTGTCTCATATACAAATGATGTGCATGTTCATATCATTAATCAATGTTAATATTCACATTAATTTGAAATAGAAAATTGTCATTGTGTTGTCAATCGGTGTTCATATTTACACACCTATGTAATCTTTAATGGTGAATATATTTTCATTGTGTTCATTACCACTGTGACAAGGTGATGTTAAGTTCACATCAGCATTGGTGTGTCAATCACAGTCAGTGACGAGCTTCAGCGACGTTGTTTTGTTTCCATTTTTATTTCTATTTATATTTCTAGTTTTACTTTGTGTGGACTTCTTTGAAAGCTTGAGAGATGGGTGTTGAAATTATGAGGAGTAATGTTTCTAGTAATGGGGTTTTCTTTGTAGAGAGAGGAGGTGGGTTTGGTTTGATTTGGATTAGTAGAATTCTAGGAATTGTTGAAGATGAAGATAAAGATGATGATGATGATGAAGAGGATGTAGGTGATGATTTTTTATTTTTTGAGATGTTGAGATTTTTTGAATTTTTGATTTTGTTGCTGCTATTGATTTTGGTTTTTTACTGTTGGATTTCAATTTAGTAATAATTTTTTAAGATTGGTAATGTGTCTCATATACAAATGATGTGAATGTTCATATCATTAATCAGTGTTAATATTCACATTAATTTGAAATAGAAAATTGTTATTGTGTTGTCGATCGGTGTTCATATTTACACACTATATAATCTTGAATGGTGAATATGTTTTCACTGTGTTCATTACCACTGTGACAAGGGGTTGTTAAGGTTCACATCAACATTGCATTAAATCACACAACCACAAGTCTCAATTTTTATTTTGGATACAAACATAATGTAAATGTTCACACTGGAACATACGAATTTAAAGGTTCACATGAATTTTTGAATATAGATAAAACCATGGTTTCAAAGTGTTAATTACCATTTTGGAATGGTGATATTAAAAATCATATCAAAACTGCATTGCCCAAAAATCACATTAAGCTAATGATTATGTGTACACAATTGTAAACCAGCTGAAGTAATGTGAATGTTCACATTGATTTTATAATCTCAAAAAATATGACAATATCAACATTGCAATAACCATAAACCATCATTTTTATGTGTACACAAACATGAAGTATACATTTATGTACAATCAAATTATTGATGTGAGTGTTAACGTCACGAATAAAATATCAAATAAATTAGTTTAGTCACATGAAACTAATAGTTATTTGTACATAATTATAAAGCAACAGAAACCAATGTGAATATTAATATTGACTTTGTAATAACAAACATTATGATAACATACTAGTGTACTTTATTAGGCACAACCAAAATAACTAATTCTGGTTCTTTTGTTCAATCAATATATATTCCAATATTTTTATAAAATTGCAAAGGATGTGAAGTTCGCATCCATTGGTAGTGGATACATTGGTTTTGGACGTAAATCATGGATTTTGTATCGGAAAAAACTATAATATTCACATCAATAATAGTTTTTGGTATGCTTGTATGGTTTCAACGCACGTACGATGACATCATCAAACTTCATGCATTTGGCGCAGTTGATTTTAGCATTCATCAATGCGTCAAATAATATCCAAAATGGAGTTTGCCTCAAGCAGTTCAACTGAGCTTCTGAGAACTTGGTGCTCGTTATCAATTTAATTAAGCTTGTAATATTTGATCGGTGGTAGTTAACACAACGCATGTCAATGTGGGTGCTCCTCTCTGTCGACACATTATTATCTTTAACACGGTAATCCTCTCTATTCCTCTTTGTGCGAAATTTAGGACAACATCTGCTACATAGACATGCACATTAGTGAGTGTCTATATGAACATTCAAATTGTTAACATCACAAAAACAATCAACCTTAAACCAGCAATTAAGGTTCACATCAAAATCGAACTACAATTAGAAGACACTTTATTAGTTGGAGGTTAGCTTGACGTGATTGTTCACAATATATCATACAAATAGCTACATGCACAACAATCATGTAACAAATTTATTCATAGCATGGGCCACTAAGACATCACCAACATATCATTGATTTCAAAGTATATCATATTGATAAGAACATAATTTCTCAACACAAAGGAAACATTTACATACTATCTCAACAGTAACATTCACGTAACCATATTGATCAAACCCATGTAAGAATTATTTTAGCAATAAGAATAATGTGAATGTTGACTAGGGATGGCAATTTGAAACCGGCCCGACGGGGATCCCCGATCCCGACCCCGATTTAAGCGGTTTTTCCCCGAAAAATATCCCTGACGGGGAGGTGACGGTATTTGAAAATCAATCCCCGATCTGTCACGGGCCGGGGACGGTGATCTGTGTTTGATCCCCGGCCCGGCCCGATCCCCGGCCCCGTCCCCGGCCCCGGCCCCGTCCCCGTCCCCATCCCCAAAATTCCCCGAAGTGAAATTACTTTTATACCCCTCATAATAATAATAAAAATAATAAAAAACCAAACCTAACCTAACTTGTGTATTAAATTTCCCCGAAGCTTCCTCCGTACTACCTGTGTATTAAAAAACCAAACCAAACCTCTTTCCTTCGTCTCTCTCTCACTCTCTCAACTCTGTTTCTCTTTCTCTCCATTACTTTCTCCCAACTCTCCTCCTCTCTGTCAACTCTCTCACTCTCAATGCCACACCGCTGTCCCCGATCTCTTCTTCTCACCGAACGAGTGTCGATCCCTCACCTCTTCCTCACCTTTAATCTCTCTTTTCCTCACATCTAATCTCTCTCTCTTTCTCACCAAACCAGTGCCGATCTGACAGAGCACTGAACCAGAGCACCGATCTGAACAGAGCACCGACCAGAGCACCAGATTGATCTCTCTGTGCCGAGATGCCAAAGTCAATTGAGCAGATGAATCTCTCTCTCTCTACTTAGATCTGAGCAGATCGATCTCTCAATCTCTCTACTTAGATCTAATATAAATTGTTGTTGATGTTATTTATATAAACTGTTTGTAGATGATCTTGGTAGATGATGTTTGTTTGTTTTTATTTTTATTTTTTGGATCGGATGTTGATGATGTTGAATCTGCCGCTGCTGTTTGGTTTTTTTTTTTTTTTTGGTCTGGGGAATTTTCGGGGTCGGGGATGGGGATGATGATTGGTTCCCCGTCGGGGATCGGGGCCGGGGTCGGGGAGATGTTTACCATCGGGGATCGGGGACGGGGAGTGCGATCCCCGGCCCCGCCCCGTTGCCATTCCTAATGTTGACAAATGGCCTGTATAGTGTCAATATGCACAGAAATATTTTGAGCAATATGAATATTCACACAAATTACTGAGAGTACAAAAATGAGAATAAACCTCATAATCAAATACCATATAATATGAATGTTCACAGCCATTAATAGGGGGGGTGGTCAATTTAAGCCGATTGGAAATGTCCACATTAGAATAACATACAACAACAATAATAATAACAACTGAAACAAGTGAGTTGGTCCACAATTGTGTTTTCCATGTGAATGTTCACTACCATTAATAACAACAATAACAACTGTTACTGTAATTTTTTTCATGAAAAAAAATCATATAATTAGGGGTGACGAGTTCACAGTCAATCATGAATAGTATTAATAACAACAATTGCATGATTAAGGAAATAACAACAATAATATGAGCTTCCACATATTATCTGAATAGAATCAAGGGATATGTGTAGAAATCCACATTGGTGCAAATTCAGGAAGAGTTTTAGGGTTTGTATAGAAAATACGTGATGAATACTTACGTTTGGTGACCATTTCGATGGTTTGGTTGCCACAATTGGTCGGCAATGGTGATTTTGGCGAAGATAGAAACAACAATAGCGATTTCGATGAAGAATGGCGCAAAGACAATGAACATCGCGATGGGACAATGAGAGGGAAAACAGGGGATTTGTAACAACCCTCACCACTGATTACCGATAAATTACTGATTAACTACCGATTACTGCTAAACTGAGACTGATTATGATTGGTAACTGAATTAATTGAAGTACTGAACTGACTGACTGAAATCTGGAACTGAATTGATTAAGTATATCTGTTTAATTGTATGTCTATCTGTTGACTGTTTGATTATCTGTTCATGCCTATGTGTTTAAATTGCGAATTGAAGGCCTTATCGGCGGCCGAATCTGAAATTGATTGATGTTCTGTGATCGTTAGAATTAATGTGAATTTATAGCATATTTATCTGAAAATTGATTTGGTATGATTAAATTGGATTAATATGAGTTAAAACGCATCAACTTGGGTTATTTGCCAAAATGCCATTGAGTGGCCATTTCCTACATTGTTATTTGGACTTAATTGTGAGATCATTCCACCCACTTCCTCAAAACATAACCGAGAGAGAGGGAGAGTAAGGAGAAAGCTTGATTTCATCTTGAGTTTTGCTTGGTAATTGAAGTAAATTGAAGAGTTCTTTGCAAAATTGAGCTTGTACATCTTGAACTACAAGACCTAAGGTAGATTCATTGCCTCTTGTGTATGTTTTGAATTGATTCTTGCATGGTTTTGAGCAAGTTGAAGTCTAGAGCCAAGTTATGGCTCTTAATTGTTGAATTATAGCTTAATTCATGCATGCATGCATGCCTATACTATTGAGTTTTGAGTTGATTCCATGGAGAATTGTCACATGCATACTCATAATTATGTGAAGTCCATGATTTCATTTTGTTTTGGGAAGAGTTGGCTCACTAGAGCATGAAATTTGAGCTTTGAAATGGTTTAAATCCATGCATGTCATGTTTCTAGCATGTTCATGAAAATTGGTCTGAATTGGATTTATTTGAAACACCCTTGGGCTTTGATTTTACAAATTGAGCTTTGAATCATGTTAAAGAATGAGTTTTGATGTGTTTTCTGGAAAATTGGCCCAAGAGGATCAAAATATATGTTTTAAAACTTGGTTTTGAGCTTGAGGTTCAAATCTGGAATTTCCAGAATTTGGACTCACGCTTGAGCGGGGTGACTGGCGCTCGAGCATGGAAATCATGCTCCTAGTACTTTGCATTGTTTTGAAGTCCGCTCGAGCGGAATAATTGTAATAACCCTCACCATTGCGTACCGATAAACATTGATTACCGTCAAACTGAACTGATTACGACTGATAATTGAACCGATTAAAATACTGAACTGACTGATCGAAATCTGAAACTGATGGATTGACTGTATCTGTTTAAATGCATTTGCTATCTGTTGATTGTTAATTAATCTGTTCGCGTTTTATGCTTTTAACTGTTAATTGAAGGCCTTATCGGCGGCCGAACCAGAAATTGATTAGTGTTTTATGATCATCGTAATTTATGTGATTTCATAGCATATTTATCTGAAAACTGATTAGGTATGATTGAATTAGATTAAATATTGATAGATTGCATAATTTGACTTAATTACCTTAATGCCACTTAAGTGGCCCACTATTTGAATCATCTTTGAGTCTCATTACACTCATACATACACATTTCATCAGCTCATTCCTTAGACTCAACCGACCAAGATAGAGAGTGAGAGAGAATTGAGTGGATCTTGAGTTCATTGGTAGAATTGCTTGAAGAATTGAAGTATAGGTTGCTAATTTGAGTTTCTAGTCTTGCATTGAAGACCTAAGGTAGAGTAACTGCCCTTTTGTTCTTGAGTTTAAGTGATTCTTGCATGATTTATAGCAAATTGTAGCCTTGAGCCAAGTTATGGCTCTTACATAGTGAATTGAAGCTCATTCCTTGCATGCATGTTTGTATTGTAGATGTTGAGTTGTTTTCATGGCAAAATGTTACATGCATGCTCACAATCATGTTTAAGTCCATGAACTCATCATGTTTTTGAAAGATTTGGCTCCTTAGAGCATCAAATTGAAGCTTTGGATTGGTTTGAAATCATGCATGTCATGTTGAAATATTGTTCATGAAATTGGTTTGAAATTGGGTTCGAATTAAACACCCTTGGGCTTTGATTTCTCAAATTGAGTTTTGAATCATGTTTAACTATGAGTTTATATGAGTTTTCCAGAAAATGGGCCCAAGAGGATCGGTTTTGATGCATTTAAACTTGAGTTTGAGCTTGGAGGTGCAAGCTGGGATTTCCAGATTTTGCACTCCCGCTTGAGCGGGGAAAGTGACGCTCGAGCGTGGAATCCGAGCATCCAGTATCTCTGCACTGTTTTACAGTCCGCTCGAGCAAATGATAGGGCGCTCGAGCGGAGTCATGTGTCTCAGGCTCGAGCGGGCGTCGAGCGTCCGTCGAGCGGAGATTTTACCTATCCAGCATTCTTGACTGTTTTGCATAACGCTCGAGCGGGTAAGTCTGCACTCGAGCGGAAACCTTTGTCTGCATGTCCACTCGAGTGGAGTAACTTACGCTCGAGCGTGACCCCTGTTTTCTGAAAAGTCTGAAAATGCTTTTAAAAGTACATCTTTGCATCCTCATCCCATTCTAGGCATTCTTAGACCTAGTTTAAGACATCTTAATGAGGATATAGATGTAGAACACACCGAGGCAAATTAGGGGTTAAGTTATTATCTTTCCCAGCTGTGTAGCTTAGTGTGTTCAATCTGTTAACTGTGTAGGGTTGGCGACTGGGGAGGCACGCTCTAGCATACTGTAGCCCAAACTCTGTGAGTAACGATTGTGTAAAGATATGTTCAAAATGATTATCTTCTGAACAATTGAACTGTACTGCTTTCTGAACTGATTACTGTTAACTGAATGAATGTATGTCCTATATTCTGAACTGTATTGTGGCATCCTTAGCACCTACTGTTTACTATTACTGTGACAGAAATCTCTGTCAGTTTCCTCGTTGGAACCATTACTGTTTACTGACTGATGGCCATCATTACTGTTCGGTCTTTTAAGACCTACTGTTTACTGTACTGTTATGCTAATGGGTGTACCACATATGATTGTACTGACTGAACGACTGAAATATTGTTTTAATGAACTGTTTTCGTACTGTAAGGACATTCATTCTTAACCTCTTTACGCATTATGTTATTCACTGGGCTTTAACTCACTGCTCATATAGATATGTAGGTGTACAGGCACCAGACCGCGGCTAGGAGCGTCAGGGTTACTCCAGTTTTGTCAAGCCAACTATCGTGCCTCACTGCGAGGTTTCGAGCCTATCGTGCTAAGGCTAAGGGTGTTTTAGGACTCCCCCTTCTGTACTGTCTTGCTGTTCTGTAATAACCGAATGGATTGTATAGACCGAATGTTTACTGTACTGTTATATAGGGATTGAGTCCCTATTCTGAATGATTGTATATATTATGTATACTTTTCCACTGAATATAAATATGTTGGAAAGTCTTTTGCATATAGACTGTTACAGCTCATTGGGCATTGTTCAATTACTGTATTGGCTTCCGCCAGGCCCTGTACTCTGTTTTACTGTTCTACTGTTAAGCAGGCCTTCGGTAATCTCGGATTACTGGCCGGTTACGGTGCTAAACCCATGGGGCCGGGTTTGGGTCGTGACAATAATTGACGCTCGAGCGGGACATTGTGTCTCATGCTCGAGCGGGTGTCGAGCGCCCAATCGAGCGTGATTTTCACCTATCCAGCACTTTTGATTGTTTTGCAGAATGCTCAAGCGGGTAATTCTACGCTCGAGCGAAAACCTTTGTCTGCATGTCCGCTCGAGCGGAGTAACCTACGCTCGAGCGTGACCCCTGTTTTCTGAAAAGTCTGAAAATGCTTTTAAAGTGCATCTTTGCATCCTCATCCCATCCTAGGCATTCTTAGGCTTAGTTTAAAATATCTTAATGAGGATATAGATGTAGAACCACACCGAGGCAAATTAGGGATTAAGTTATTATCTTTCCCAACTGAGTAGCTTAGTGTGTGTTCAATCTGTAACTGTGTAGGATTGGCGACTGGTGACGCGCTCTAGCCTTACTGTAGCCCAGAACTCTGTGAGTAACAACTGTGTAAAGATATGTTCAAAATGATTATCTTCTGAACAATTGAACTGTACTGCTTTCTGAACTGTTACTGTTAATTGAATGAATGTATGTCCTATATTCTGAACTGTATTGTGGCATCCTTAGCAACTACTGTTTACTGTTACTGTTACAGAGATCTCTGTCGATTCCCTTGTTGGAACCACTACTGTTACTGATTGATGGCCATCATTTACTGTTCGGTCTTTTAAGACCTACTGTTTACTGTACTGTTATGCTAATGGATATACCACATATGACTGAATGACTGATATACTGAATTAACGAACTGTTTTCATTACTGTAAGGACATTCATTCTTAACCTCTTTACGCATTACGTTATTCACTGGGCTTTAGCTCACTGCTCATATATAAATGTAGGTGTACAGGCACCAGACCGTGGCTAGAAGCGTTGGGGTTAAACTCCAGTTTTATCAAGCCAACCACTGTGCCTCACTACGAGGTTCTGAGCTTGTCAAGTTATGGCTTAGGGGTGTTTTAGTTCCCCCTTCTGTCTCTGTAACGGTTTTGTTTACGGTACTGTACTGTTTGATAGGGATTAGGTCCCTGAACTGAATGATTGTATATATGTACATACTGTTTTGTCTGACTGTATATATTTGAATGAAAAGTCTTTTTGCATACAAATTGTCACAGCTCATTGGACATTGTTTATTTACTGTTTTGGCTTCCGCCAGCCCCTGTACTCTGTATTACTGTTTTTCTGTTAAGCAGGCCTTCGGTAATCTCAGATTACTGGTCGGTTACGGTACTAAACCCATAGGGGCGGGTATGGGTCGTGATAGAGTGGTATCAGAGCGATACTTACCACGAGTTCTACCGCACACACGTGTCCAAATGAGCTATAGGATGTCCTAAAAAAACGATTAGGGCATTACATGAGCATGATAAGTGTGTGTGGCTACGATATGACTGAATGTATGCTAATGTGTTAATCTGTTTAAAGAAATGACTGCCTTTGTTGATGACTGTTATAACTGCCCATAGTGTAATGGATAATGCGAGAACTGTAAATGAATCTGAATCCTCATCCTCTGAGGCAAGAATGGCAAGACTGGAAAGAATGATGGAATTAATAACTGAAAGACTGGACCAACAAGAGAATCAACAGCCCCCACCTCCTCCTCCGGTACAGCCGGAACAGAATGCCAATGTTAATGATAGGGACATAATTGCTCTCACCCATAAGTTCAGCAAAATAAAACTGCCGTCCTTTTAAGGAGGCCTTGAACTGTTAAAAGCTGAAGCATGGGTTCTTGAGACTGAAAAATTGTTTGAGGTTTTTTCGTGCTCTGAAGCACAAAAAGTGCTATTGGCCACCTTTACTCTGCAAAGAAGCCAGAAGGTGGTGGATGCTTATCCATGATAACAACACCGTAATGACTTGGGCTCAATTCAAAGGAGCCTTCTTCGAGAAGTATTTCCCTCAGTGTGTTAGGGATAGAAAGGTGACTGAGTTTGAACAACTGAAACAAGGCACCATGTCGGTGGCTGAATATGAGACAAAATTTACTGAACTTGCCCATTATGCACCACACATGGTGGACACGGACTACAAGAAGGCCAGAAAGTTTGAAGACGGCCTTAATGTTGCAATACTCGACAGAATTAATGTTTTGAAGCTACCGAACTATGTAAATGTTCTTGACCGAGCCTTGATGGCTGAATCGAACATCGAAGCACTGAAAACTGAAACACCAGCATCTGAATGGCGTGGTAAAAGGCAGGGTTTTAAATTCAAGAAAGGCAAGCATAACCCATTGAACAAGAAACAGAATACAGGGTCAACAACTAGCCCCAGCCGAGGAAGTGGTTTCATACCACCCTGTTCTGAGTGTGGCAAGAAGCACAAAGGGGTCTGTTATAAAATATCTGGAACCTGTTACAGGTGTGGCAAGGTGGGCCACATGGTTAAAGACTGCCCCTCTTCTCCACAAGCCAGTAGTAAAGCTGCACCAAGCGTGGCAGCATCAACTGTTGCACCAAAATCGAACCCCAAAACTACCAGGAAGGAGCCCATGAGGCAGGGCCGAGTGTTCGCCCTAGTACCGGGAGACGTGCAGAATACCGAGACCGTTGTGTCAGGTATTCTCTCTATTTGTACTCAAAATGCTTATGTGTTGATTGATTCGGGGTCTACGCATTCATATGTGTCACATGCTTTTTCGCGAAAACTGAATAGACCATTAGAACCCATGAATTATCTGTTAGCTGTATCATCACCCATTGCGGGATCTATGACCTGTGCATATATGTACCCTGCTTGTGAAATTATTGTTGGAGATGCACATTTGTTTATTGACTTACTGCCTCTGAACATTGATCATTTTGATGTAATATTGGGAATGGACTGGTTAACGAAATACCATGCTACTATAGACTGTGTAACGAAACAAGTAGTTTTCTGTCCACCGGGTCTACCCGCATTTGTGTTTAATGGGGTTGGAGTAGTACCTCCTCCGTATTTGATTTCATTTGTGAAAGCTGTTAAATTGATTAGAAAGGGGTGTAAAGGGTATCTGTGTTCTGTATTGACTGTATCTACTGATGATAATGCTAACGTGAACAATATTCCTATAGTCAGAGAATTTCCAGATGTTTTTCCAGATAATCTGCCAGGAGATTTGACTGACAGAGAGATTGAATTTACCGTTGATGTGATTCCGAGAACGCAGCTAGTATCTAAAGCTCTTTACTGAATGGCTCCAACTGAACTGAAAGAATTGAAAGTGCAACTGCAAGAACTGCTGGATAAGAAGTTCATCAGGCCTAGCACTTCGCCATGGGGCGCTCTTGTTTTATTTGTGAAGAAGAAAGACGGCTCACTGAGACTGTGTATTGACTACCGTGAACTGAACAAGGTAACTGTGAAAAATAAATACCCATTGCCACGTATTGATGACTTATTTGATCAGTTATATGGTGCTCAAGTGTTCTCTAAGATCGACCTCAGGTCAGGATACCATCAGTTAAAAGTTAAACTAGAGGACATTGACAAAATTGCTTTTCGAACGAGGTATGGACATTACGAATTTTTAGTTATGCCTTTTGGAGTTACCAATGCACTTGCTGCATTTATGGACCTCATGAACAGAATCTTTAAACCATACCTTGATGACTTTATTGTAGTATTCATTGATGACATACTGACTTACTCCAAAAGTGTAGAAGAACATGAACATCATCTGAGACTTGCCTTACAGACCCTAAGAGAACAGAAACTTTATGCTAAACTGTCTAAATGTGAATTTTGGCTTGAACATGTTATGTTTTTGGGGCATGTTGTTAGCAAAGATGGAATTTCTGTTGATCCACAAAAAATTGAAGCTGTAGTAAACTGGCCTAGACCAACGAATGTGACAGAGGTCCGAAGCTTTTTGGGTTTGACCGGATATTACAGAAGATTTGTTAAAGATTTCTTCAAAATTGCCTTACCGTTGACTCAGTTAACTCAGAAGGGGATATCGTTTGACTGGACTGACCAAAGGGAATCTGCTTTCCAAGAGTTGAAAACTCGACTTGTGACTGCACCGGTTCTTACCCTACCTCTAGGTATGGATGGTTATACTGTATTTAGTGATGCTTCTCATAAGGGTTTTGGGTGTGTTTTAATGCAGAATGGGAGAGTTATTGCTTATGCTTCCCGACAACTGAGACCGCACGAAAAGAACTACCCGACCCATGATCTGGAACTTGCTGCAGTAGTATTTGCACTGAAAATCTGGCGTCACTATCTGTATGGGGCGACATGTGAAGTATATACTGACCACAAGAGTTTGAAATATTTCTTCACGCAGAAAGAACTGAACATAAGACAGCGGGGATGGCTAGAACTGATTAAAGACTATGACCTACAGATTTTGTACCATCCCGGGAAAGCCAATACCGTTGCCGATGCACTGAACCGGAAATCGATTGGAAATTTAGCCTGTTTGCTTACGGGGCAAAAGGAATTGCTTTGTGACCTTGAAAAATCTGAAATTGAAATCGTTTTGCGAGAACAATGTGGAACCTTAGCTGCTATTTCTGCTCAACCAGCACTGATTGAAGAGATTAAAGAGAAACAGCAACTGGATGACTTCTTGAAGAAGATCATCGAAGAAAGGGAAACTAAACCAAGACCAGGTTTCAAATTCGAAAATAATGTATTAAAATTTCAAGAAAGACTGTGTGTACCAAATGACTCTAAATTGAAAAGAAGAGTTCTGCAAAAGGGCCACAATTCGAAATTTTCTATCCATCCAAGGAATACGAAAATGTACCAAGACCTGAAACTGAATTTCTGGTGGCCGGGAATGAAGAAAGAAATTGCTGATTTTGTATCGAAATGTCTTCATTGCCAACAAGTTAAAGCCGAACATCAACAACCCGCAGGCTTATTGCAGCCCTTACTGATACCGGAGTGGAAATGGAAGCATATCACCATGGATTTTATTATGGGATTGCCTCGCTCCAGTAAAGGTATGGACTCAATTTGGGTTATCATTGATAGACTGACTAAATCTGCTCACTTCTTACCTGTTAAGACAATTTATAATGCGGAAAAATTGGCTATACTCTATATTGATGAAATTGTTAGACTGCATGGAGTGCCTGTGTCCATTGTTTCTGACAGAGATTCGAAGTTTACATCGAGATTTTGGCAAAGCTTACAGACTGCATTGGGTACTGAATTGAGACTGAGTAGTGCTTATCATCCTCAGACCGATGGCCAGTCAGAAAGGACCATCCAGACTCTGGAGGATTTACTGAGAATGTGTACCCTTGATTTTCAGGGAAACTGGGAAAGCCATTTGCCATTGGCTGAATTTGCCTACAACAATAGCTATCATTCAAGTATTGGTATGGCGCCTTTCGAGGCATTGAATGGCAGAAAATGTAAATCTCCGATTTGCTGGGCAGAAGTTAGAGATGGGCCTTTGTTTGGGCTCGAAATTGTATACGAAACGACTGAGAAAGTGAAACTGATACAACAGAGACTGAAAACCGCACAGAGCAGACAGAAAAGTTATGTTGATGTCAGAAGACGGGATAGAGAATATGAAGTGGGTGATCACGTGTTTGTGAAAGTGACACCGATGAAAGTCCAGACTCGTTTTGGAGTCAAAGGCAAGTTAGCGCCGAGATACGTCGGACCATATGAGATTATTGAGAAAATCAATCCGGTGGCGTATCAAGTTGCGCTTCCTCCTGAAATTGAGCATATGCACAACGTCTTCCACATTTCTATGTTGAAGGACTACCTCCAGGATCCTTTCCACGTGATAGAGCCTACTCGTGTAGTGCTGAGTGATAACCACACTTACGAGGAATGGCCTATTCAGATTGTAAACAGACGGATCAAGAAGTTGATAAACAAAGAAATCCCATTAGTGAAAGTTGACTGGCAAAACCATGGTGGCGTATATGCCACTTGGGAGAGGGAAGATGACATGGCTAAAAGATATCCTGAACGGTTTCCACTGAATCCTGTTTTCTTCCAAAACGAAGGTAACTCGAGTTTAGAGGACTAAACTCTTTTTAAGGAAGGGAGACTGTAACAACCCTCACCACTGATTACTGATAAATTACTGATTAACTGCCAATTACTACTAAACTGAGACTGATTATGATTGGTAACTGAATTGATTGAAGTACTGAATTGACTGACTGAAATCTGGAACTGAATTGATTAAGTATATCTGTTTAATTGTATGTCTATTTGTTGACTATTTGATTATATGTTCATGCCTATGTGTTTAAATTGCGAATTGAAGGCCTTATCGGTGGCCGAATCTGAAATTGATTGATGTTCTGTGATCGTTAGAATTAATGTGACTTTATAGCATATTTATCTGAAAATTGATTTGGTATGATTAAATTGGATTAATATGAGTTAAAATGCATCAACTTGGGTCATTTGCCAAAATGCCATTGAGTGGCCATTTCCTACATTGTTATTTGGACTTAATTGTGAGATCATTCCACCCACTTCCTCAAAACATAACCGAGAGAAAGGGAGAGTAAGGAGAAAGCTTGATTTCATCTTGAGTTTTGCTTGGTAATTGAAGTAAATTGAAGAGTTCTTTGCAAAATTGAGCTTGTACATCTTGAACTACAAGACCTAAGGTAGATTCATTGCCTCTTGTGTATGTTTTGAATTGATTCTTGCATGGTTTTGAGCAAGTTGAAGTCTAGAGCCAAGTTATGGCTCTTAATTGTTGAATTATAGCTTAATTCATGCATGCATGCATGCCTATACTATTGAGTTTTGAGTTGATTCCATGGAGAATTGTCACATGCATACTCATAATTATGTGAAGTCCATGATTTCATTTTGTTTTGGGAAGATTTGGCTCACTAGAGCATGAAATTTGAGCTTTGAAATGGTTTAAATCCATGCATGTCATGTTTCTAGCAAGTTCATGAAAATTGGTCTGAATTGGATTTATTTGAAACACCCTTGGGCTTTGATTTTACAAATTGAGCTTTGAATCATGTTAAAGAATGAGTTTTGATGTGTTTTCTGGAAAATTGGCCCAAGAGGATCGAAATTTATGTTTTAAAACTTGCTTTTGAGCTTGAGGTTCAAATCTGGAATTTCCAGAATTTGGACTCACGCTCGAGCGGGGTGACTGGCGCTCGAGCGTGGAAATCGTGCTCCTAGTACTTTGCATTGTTTTGAAGTCCGCTCGAGCAGAATAATTGACGCTCGAGCGGGACATTGTGTCTCATGCTCGAGTGGGTGTCGAGCTCCCAATCGAGCGTGATTTTCACCTATCCAGCACTTTTGACTGTTTTGCAGAACGCTTGAGCAGGTAATTCTACGCTCGAGCGGAAACCTTTGTCTGCATGTCCGCTCAAGCGGAGTAACCTACGCTCGAGCGTGACCCCTGTTTTCTGAAAAGTCTGAAAATGTTTTTAAAGTGCATCTTTGCATCCTTGTCCTATCCTAGGCATTCTTAGGCCTAGTTTAAAACATCTTAATGAGGATATAGATGTAGAACCACACCGAGGCAAATTAGGGATTAAGTTATTATCTTTCCCAACTGTGTAGCTTAGCGTGTGTTCAATCTATAACTGTGTAGGGTTGGCGACTGGGGACGCACTCTAGCCTTACTGTAGCCCAGAACTCTGTGAGTAACAACTGTGTAAAGATATGTTCAAAATGATTATCTTCTGAACAATTGAACTGTACTGGTTTCTGAACTGTTACTGTTAATTGAATGAATGTATGTCCTATATTCTGAACTGTATTGTGGCATCCTTAGCAACTACTATTTACTGTTACTGTTACAGAGATCTCTGTCGGTTCCCTTGTTAGAACCACTACTGTTACTGATTGATGGCCATCATTTACTGTTCGGTCTTTTAAGACCTACTGTTTACTGTACTGTTATGCTAATGGATGTACTACATATGGCTGAATGACTGATATACTGAATTAACGAACTGTTTTCATTACTGTAAGGACATTCATTCTTAACCTCTTTACGCATTACGTTATTCATTGGGCTTTAGCTCACTGCTCATATATATATGTAGGTGTACAGGCACCAGACCGTGGCTAGAAGCGTCAGGGTTAAGCTCCAGTTTTGTCAAGCCAACCACTGTGCCTCACTACGAGGTTCCGAGCCTGTCAAGTTATGGCTTAGGGGTGTTTTAGTTCCTCTTTCTGTCTCTGTAACTGTTTTGTTTACGGTACTGTACTGTTTGATAGGGATTAGGTCCCTGAACTGAATGATTGTATATATGTGCATACTGTTTCGTCTGACTGTATATATTTGAATGAAAAGTCTTTTTGCATACAAATTGTCACAGCTCATTGGACATTGTTTATTTACTGTTTTGGCTTCCGCCAGCCCCTGTACTCTGTATTACTATTCTTCTGTTAAGTAGGCCTTCGGTAATCTCAGATTACTGGCCGGTTACGGTACTAAATCCATAGGGACGTGTTTGGGTCGTGACAGGATTGATGACTAGGGTTTAGGGTTTGGAAAGGTTGAAAGATCTTCTCTGCAATTTTTTGGAAGAGAGAAAGAGATTGTTATTTGGTTCAAAGATGATGAACATAGGTTTTGACGTTAGGAGTTTTTCGTCTTTATATAATAAGTAGGATCTGATGGAATAATCTAAAACATTCTGAGTTGTATAGAATAGAACTCTTAAAAAGGGGATTTACTAAAAAAGTTCCCATAAAAATATAAGGTGAAGAAAATGAGAATAAAATAATGTTTTTTTATTTTTACTTTTATGATAACGTAATGCATATGGTAATGACATGGAATATCCGAAGATATTATAATTTGTATATTTTTTTTACAACTTTAGGTATTTTTTATTATTTTGAATAAAGATATAATAGTAATAAAAAAATCATTAAATTAAAATGTCCAACTAAAATTTCAGAATGCATTTATGCCACCTGGATCACAGATTTTTGCTATAATAGACAAACCAACACGACTTGTCCAATTGGCCAGAATTAATTGAGGTTAGTAATTGGAATCTCTTTTTATTTTTTGTACATTTATTAGGGCTTTTTCTTCCATTTTAAGAGTTTTTTTATATCAATTATATATATATATATATATATATAGTGTTTGATTTTCATCACTATTTTAATTCATTGTACTTTATTGTAATATATTATACAAATTGAATAACAATAAAGATATTAAGGCTATGTTTGTTTGGGCGGACTGGATTAGCATTCCCATGATCAATAGTCTTAAGACTACGAATTCGTTAGATTATGTATGTTATCTTAACTAATAGTCAAGTTTAAAATAATTAGTCCATACTTCAATTGTTTAACCAAATATCGGATTAATAATTTTATTGGACTATTAATCCAATCCTAAACTCATGTCCACCCAAACAAACATGACCTCAAGGCAGAGGGGGCAAGAAATTGTTGCCCAGTTTCAAAGAAATTAATTCCAAAGTTGACCAACCTGGTCCAATGACAATGTGGTTTTTGAAAGATTATTTGTTATTCTTTTGCGGCATGGGTAGATATTGTTAACGTGTTAGCTTATGTCGCATGTCAAGAATTAAAAATAATAATAATTGTATATAATAAATAATTTTTTAAAAATGCAATCTTAAGATTGGTGGGCTTGTTCTGGAACAGCCTTCGTTCGGAGGACAGGTTTGGATTAACAGTTAGAAGGACCATAGATGGGCTGGTCCAGGTCCAGGTCCAGGTCCAGGATTGGTTCCATATCATGTCAATGAGACTACATTTTTTTGATGATTAGAATCTTCAGGGAGAACGCGGAATGCGGATGGCTGGCTTTAAAATTATAAACCACTAATTTGTCATCACTAATTTTATCATTAGTAAGGTGAAAATTGAAAAAAAAAATAAAAAATCAAGGCACAAATACACTGTGGCAGTGAGTAGGACCTACTGCCACATCATTAGAGCCACCACTAATTCGTGGTCTAAGGCATTTTCTTTTAAAAAATTTTTTAACTAAAATTTGAAGTGAAAAAAAGAAAAGAAAAGTGTTTGGAAATGATTTTTTATTTTTATTTTTTAAAAAAATGTGTAAAAATTGGAAGAACTTTTTACATTTTTGTATGATTTTTTGGCTTTTTAATTTTTGACTTTTTATAGTGATTTTTTATTTTTATTTTTTACTTTTTAATTAAATTGGTCTATTTTGATAATCCCCTCATAAAAAAAAAAGGGTGTAGCTACTTGAAATTAATTAAACATGTTAAGATTAAACATATTTTAAAATCGAAGCAGCTGGCCTCCAGTCCTTAATCAGATTAGACGGTATTGTTCGGCCCGTGGAGGCCCATCACGGGTCCCATTTTGATAATCTGAACCGTTCAATATGTAAAACTCGTCAAGTACTATATGCCTGTAAAAAATCACGTTAATTGGATATCGATAGCTTTCTCATCTTATCAGTTTTTTGTCAACCGTTAATTTATTTACCGTTCATTTTTTTTATATAAAACTGATTTGATCATATAGCTATCGATATCCGATCAATATGATGTTTTATAGATAAATAGTACTTGACGAGTTCTACACATTCAACGGTTCGGATTATCAAAATGAGACCCATGGTGGACTCTACAAGCCGGACAATATCATTGAATCTAATTAAGGACAAGAGGGAAGCCGTTCTTTTAAAATTCATTAATTTCGTGAACTTTAGGTCACAACTTTAAACATAGTAATGCGCAATGCGGTAATGTGCCATGCGGATTACTATGTCTGGTTTTAAAATTTAAAACTATTTGAGGTGATATTTTAACTAAAATTTGAAGTTAAAAAAAAAAAATTGGAAATGAATTTTTTTTTTTTTTTTACAAAAAATGTGTAAAAATTAGAAAAAATTGGAATAATTTTTTACATTTTTGTATGATTTTTTGGCTTTTTAACTTTTGACTTTTTATAGTGATTTTTTTTTTAAAACTTTTTGATTAAATTAGGCTTCGTTTGGCAACCTTCTGTTTTAATTAAAAAGTTATTATAAGTTGTTACATCATTCTCTCTACTTCTCTGTACATTTTTTCGTAAATAGTTAAAAAATTATTAAAATAACCTATTCCCGAATGAGAGATTAATCTATTGTCAAACGTAGCCGTATTTACGCTACTTTGATGATCCCCTCATAAAAAAAAAATAAAAGATGTAGCTACTGGAAATTAATTAAACATGTTAAGATTAAACATATTTTAAAATTCGTTAATTTTGTGTACTTTTAGCTCATCAATTTCAACTTGATAAATTTATATACAATATATAAAAATAAATTACTTGAGATTGACTCGATTAAAATTCGCTTAAAATATCAACTTAAAAAATAAATAAATCAAATTTAAAATTTTCAAACTGTACTTAAAGCACATTCCTACTCTATTTGATCCAACTGGTTATAACCAATGACTGAAGGCATCTGTCTTCCAATAAAAATTATTTTTTTTAAAAAAAAGTGAATAAATATTTTAATTTTATTTTAATTAGTTGCATGACATGACATTTCTAAGCAAAACAAAGGAGTACAATAGTTGAACTGGGGTCACGGGTAGTAGATTGGATCTCCAAAATCCTTGTTATTGGGTCAAGAATTGTGGCGAGCCTCCTGGTCAAAGAGTCGTTAAGGATGGTTGGGGTTGTTTGGGTCCATCAATCAAGCAAACAAAGACCTCTCTCTGCATTTTGCATGCAAACATGCTTTGTTGTGTTGTGTTGGGTTTCAGAAACAAACATGTGAACAAGAATGGAGGGACATCCCAACCAGCTCAACCTACCCCATGTCAGTCATTGTTCCCTCCTTCCCCTTTCAAATAAATAAAATAATTATTTCATTTTCTAAATTTAATTTGAATAAATTACACTGACTTTTTTTAAAAAAATTAATAAATCTCATAATTTTAACATAATTACATTGATATTTCTTTTAATAAGATTAAATGAATCAAAACTAATCCCACTGGTGCAAAAATACAATTATAAACAACGTAAAATATATATTTTCATACAAAAGATATGACGATATCATTTTTTCGTATATGGATTCACATCTGTCATCACCACGATTATGAAATTTTGAAGAGAAAACTTAAACATAATTAATAAAAAAAATTATCTTTTACATATCAAATAATTTATTTTAATTTGACACTTAATTTTTTTAGATACATTTTTTTTTTCAATTTAATATTCAATTTTTAGTTTTCAATTTTATAAGGAATCCCAAGTGGAATTTATCAAAAGGAACATAAGTTGTATGAAAAAAAGTTTATTATTGTTTGATGACTAGGTTATCCCTAAGCATTCTTGGTATTGTAAGTATGAGAAACAATTATAATGTTGGTATTGTTATCATCAATTTTTGTACTAGTCCATGACATTAACTTGAATTGAATTTGGGTGGGAATCAATGCCACGTGGAAATGAAAAATCATAAAAAATTATTTACACAATTGAATTGGAATTAGAGCTGTGATGAGGAGGATTTTGCCTTTCACTTTTCTTGGGGATGTGGGTACCAACCACGTTAAAGCTCTGTTTGAGAAAATGAATTCCCATTTCAACTTTGAGAGACAAAAAGTACATATTGATTAGAACATGGGGTTGAAGGGGAAGGTGTGTGTTGTTGGCAATAATCATACTTATCTTTCTATAAAAAAAATCATTTATGTACTATTTATTTTTTTACATTCAAATTTTAATCTTTTACTTTTTAAACTTTAAATCTTTAATTTTTTTAATTAAAATTCTCAAATTTTAAATTGAGCACAATTCTAACTTTCTATCAATTTAGGAGAAAATTAAATATTTATAATATCGTATGATATTAATTGTTAAAATTAATAGTGTTGTTCAAAATTGTGAAATTAAATAAATAGATTTATGAAGAAAACAAATTATATACCAAGAACATATGCTGATAATTACAACTAAATTTCAACAGAAATACACAAAAAACAATAAAGGGTAAAGAGACAAAATCGAAACCTGCACGGAAGCAGTTTCCTTAAAACAGATTTCGCCGCCTCACGGGTCGAGTGCTTGAGGAAACCCGGCGTCTGTCTCCTAGGATACGACGGTCAAAACCAGCTACGGCAGAAGCACTATCTGTCTAGCTTAGCGCACAAAACAATGGCAGCATTCTCTCACAATATGAACTATCAAGCAAACTGACTTGTAAAATGGAAGTAAAAATTTCTATATTGAAACTTGACAAGAGGGTCTCAATTTATACATGTATAGAGGAGAGAGGAAAAGCCTCCAACCTTTAAGGCTAGTCATTAAAACACCAAGCATCCATAACCCCTTTCCACAAAATGAAAAGTATGGATGCCCAAAGGATTCACACCCTTTAGCCAAGAAAAAAGATTTAAATACTCTTTAAAATTCTATTCATGAATCTAACATAATGAAGCAATTTCTTGGCAATTTCTTATTCAAAACCCAATGATTTTTGGCTCACTTGGACCCAACACAAAATATGGTTAGGACCCACTTTAATATTTAATTAAAGTCACCACACTTTAATATTAAATTAAAGTCCCCAAAAATCATTTTTTCCAACAATCCCCCACATGAATAAAAATTGACCGAATGACTCAACAAACGGACATCGTTCAACAATAAAGACTCTGAGAGAGAGTACAACGGACTAACCCCGACATCAGAGAATGTAGCTTTTGGCTTTGAACCTCTCCCAGTGAAAACCTATCGAGTTTACTGGCAGATCAGTGAATAAGACATCTTGAACTGCTCTACCGTTTATGTAAACTGAGACAATAGATCTCACACGGGAATTACTCCTACCACCATTATGTTCTCACTGGTGTGCCCTGTGTGGCCCGGGACACTAGTCTGGTTCAGCGAGTGGTTTCAAAGAATCTTAGCCCGCCCAATTCTTCTAGAAGCGGCCCCACTTCAAACTCACATAGGTGACTCTACTAAAGTATCCTGCAATACTTAGCTCAACAGCTTAACACATAAGAGTCATTAAAAGCTCAGCTTATCCTCTACACTTGCAGGTATTACTAATAGAAGGAATGGCTGGAGGTTTAACCTCCTCAGTGACATACCACCATTACACGCAATTAGGTTGTCCCATTGAACCTAGATCTTGGGATCTCCAGTCAACTAGGTTGGGTTTTCGTTCCGGTAACTTCCAAAGGCCTTAACCCCATTCCTTTTGACGACGTTTCGACTAACACTCGACTTAACCCTTTGGTTAGCGGATCTGCAATGTTGTCTTTAGACTTTACATAGTCTAAAGAGACAACTCCATTCGAGAGTAGTTGTCGTATGGAATTATGTCTACGACGGATATGTCTAGACTTTCCATTATACATATTACTCTGTGCCCTACCAATTACAGATTGACAATCACAATGAATACAAATAGCTGGCACAGGTTTAGACCAACGTGGAATATCTTCAATGAAATGGCGAAGCCATTCTGCTTCTTCCGTTGCTTTATCCAAAGCAATAAACTCTGATTCCATCGTTGATCTAGATATACACGTTTGCTTGGAAGATTTCCAAGACACGGCTGCCCCCACCAAGAGTGAACACATATCCACTAGTGGACTTTGAGTCCTTTATATCTGATATCCAATTCGCGTCACTATATCCTTCAAGCACCGCTGGATATCGAGTATAATGCAGCCCATAATCCCGAGTGTAGCGTAAATACCTCAACACCCGCACAATGCCCTTCCAATGAGAAGCATCAGGATTACTTGTGTATCTACTAAGCCTGCTAACCGAGTAAGCTATATCTGGCCTAGTACAACTCATCAGATACATTAAACTTCCAATTACCCGAGAATATTCTAACTGAGAGACACTCTCTTTATTATTCTTGGTAAAGTGTAGACTTAAGTCTACAGGTGTCGATGACACACTCGTATCTGATCCACTAAACTTCTCAAGTATCTTATCAATATAATGAGACTGAGAAAGTAAAATTCCGCCAGAGATTCTGGTAATCTTAATTCCCAAAATAACATCTGCAATGCCCATATCCTTCATGTCAAATTTAGAGTTTAACAACTTCTTGGTAGTTTTGATCATTTCATCGTTACTACCTATAATGAGCATATCATCAACATATAGACACAAAATGACATTACACGCATATAAAATGCTTCTAACAAAACAAGTAAATAAAACTTGCTACCACAAATTGATAAACAAACCAACTACATCTCAAGCAAAAAACATGCTTCAAACATTTAAATAAAATAGCCAATCCATAAGGATTCTATTTAGTCCAAAAGCCTTTCCACGCTTAGGTATTCCTATTCAACACAAAAGTTAGTAGTCCAAACATTTTTGTTTTTACATCCCAAATACTATTCATTTGGTTTTATATTTGTTTTTCGCATTGGTATTCCTACAAAGAAAGTTAGTAGCAAATCACAACAAAATACAAACAAATAATCTAAAAAATTTAATTATAATAAATAATTGAAACCATCTAGCCAACTATTAATTATCTAAGTAACCAACTAATATAAGGTACCAAAACAAAATACAATTTGTAACTTCAAAATTAAATTACAACTTTAAAATAAAGTTCAATACTCATGAGTCATGAATGAAATTAATTCATAATAAACATTTAAACTAATAACTCCAAATAGAAAAGTCAAATTTAAAATTAATGCACCTAATTAAATAATTCAGATTAATGCACCTAATTAAATAATTCAGATTAATGCACTGAATTAAACAATTCAGATTAATGCACCCAAATAAATAATTTAGATTAATGCACCCAATTAGATAATTTAGATTAATGCACCCAATTAAATAATTCATATTAATGCACACAATTAGATAATTTAGATTAATCATGTACACAATTCATAAAACTCTATAACTCCAAATACATTAAATTATGTAATATAGCCTAGAAAATAATAAGCATGTAACAAATTCAGACTAGAATAGAATTAGCATGTCAAAATTGCAACATCCATAAATTATATTTTATAACCTTAAAATTCATGCAAATCATGGTAGGGAAATGATGAACCATGCGCATAAAACAAGATTATACTAATACAATTAAGTATGCAAATTATAATAGAGCATTCTAATTAAACTAAGCAATTAGAGAGTACTATTGCATAATTTACAATTATTGAAATAGTGAGCAATTCCGCAACAATTCCTAGTAACATTATACAAAGCTAACCTAATAGTCTATATAAATCTATTCGATCAATTTCATAGAAAAGATATATAAAATCTGTTTTAAGCTTGTTGTTCAAAATTGTGAAATTAAATAAATAGATTTATGAAGAAAACAAATTATATACCAAGAACATATGCTGATAATTACAACTAAATTTCAACAGAAATACATAAAAAACAATAAAGGGTAAAGAGACAAAACCGAAGCCTGCATGGAAGCAGTTTCCTTAAAACAGATTTCGCCGCCTCACGGGTCGAGTGCTTGAGGAAACCCGGCGTCTGTCTCCCAGGATACGACGGTCAAAACCAGCTATGGCAGAAGCACTATCTGTCTAGCTTAGCGAACAAAACAATGGCAGCACTCTCTCACAATAGGAACTATCAAGCAAACTGACTTGTAAAATGGAAACAAAAATTTCTATATTGAAACTTGACAGGAGGGTCTCAATTTATACATGTATAGGGGAGAGAGGAAAAGCCTCCAGCCTTTAAGGCTAATCATTAAAACATCAAGCATCCATAGCCCCTTTTCACAAAATGAAAAGTATGGATACCCAAAGGATTCACACCCTTTAGTTAAGAAAAAAGATTTAAATACTCTTTAAAATCCTATTTATGAATCTGACATCATGAAGCAATTTCTTGGCAATTTCTTATTCAAAACCCAATGATTTTTGGCTCACTTGGACCCAACACAAAAAATGGTTAGGACCCACTTTAATATTTAATTAAAATCACCACACTTTAATATTAAATTAAAGTCCCCAAAAATCATTTTTTCCAACAAATAGTTCAAGTAACAAAGTAACCTGAATAACAGAATTTAACAAAATAATTTTAAGTTTAACATAACAAAATAACAAGTGATGAAAGGAAAGAATTTTAAGTTTAAAATAACAAAATTTAACAAACCATGAGAATTTGAAATCCTAACTTTCTAAATTTCCATAATTTTCATGTTTTGTAGAAAATAAAGCAACTTAAAATAAAGTAACAATAATCATGACAGAATCAAAAACTCATCCTAAAAAAGAAGCAGAGAAAGAAAACAAAAAAAGAAACAGAAACAAAAAATCAAGAACTATACAAAACGGAAGACTATCCATTTCTTTGCTATATATGTATATAGATTTTGCTCAACTAGTGATAGAATATTTATAAGCATCAATAGAATTACATTATAATGAATTATCAATAATGTAGAAAAATTCAATATTGTTTATTTGCTGGTTCAACACCAACCACCACTACATCATTGCCTTCTAATGAGAAATAAATAAATAACAAAAAAAATAATAATTAATTTTTGTGTCTGACAAAAATAATCTTTAGATTTTTCAAATGAAAATTTAAAAAGTGACCAACTCAACTATTATAGTTGATTCATTTCTTTGTTATCAAATGGTGTGAAATCTCTCCCTACAAAGGTTCACAAATAAGTAAAAAAATTACGGCTGTGTTTGTTTAATCAAAGAATTGGAGTCCCAAAAAAAAAAAACACATAAGAAAGAAAGAAATTGGCTAATTGCTTTCTAACTTAGAATTCCCTAAAATTCAGACAAACTATTACTCCTTTTTAAAAAAAGTAAAGAAAAAATTTAAGAATCTCACCTTAGTTATTCATAAATGTACCATAATTTTTTTTAAAAAAATATTTATAGAAAAGATGTATTGAGAATCATATTAATTATTATTTAAAATTTGTTAAAAAAAAAAAGAAAATCCAAAAAATAAAACCAGCCCCAAATAAGAATCTAAGCCTGTGTTTGGCAAGGGCTTTTTCAGGCTTTTTTGGCTATTTTAGCCACAAAAAACAAAATATGCTATTTTAGCCATAACAAACAAAACATCACATCCAACCTATAATCATTACATTCTTCTCTCACAAAAAAAGTTAAAAAAGCTAAAAAGTCAAAAAGCCCTTCTCAAACCAAGCTTTTTAGCCCAGGCTAAAATAATCAAAAAAGTCAAAAAGCTAAAAAACCAACCTACTTCCCGCTAAACATTATTGTTGGTGGGGGCTGCCTGGTTGTATATGTTAAAAATAAAGCTGACATTTGACCCCGGGGATTGATGATGAGCCAAAAACAGCAATCAATAACTTTACTTTTTAATTAATTAATTTATTTATTTAATTAAGATAAGATGGGTGAAGTGAATGATTAGGAACCAACCTTTATCACTTAATCCTTTTGAATGTATGTTGTTTCAGTATAAAAATAAGTGTTTTGTTGAGGATATTCGTTTTGAAAGTTGTTCTACTAATTAAAAAGAAAAATTATATTCATAGAACATATATATAACATGGTGGTAGTAATATCAATTTTGTAAATAAAATCATTTTTTTTTTATAGATGTTTTGCTTTAAAGTAAAATATTTATATTAATCTACATTATTCTATATAAATTTGTATATTTATATTTGTATATCATTACGTTACTTAAAATACACCTACATTCTCTTGTAAATTTAAGTAGTCTATGCATTTAGAGCACTTATTAAAAGAAATCAAACGATTAGAACGTGAATTACACTGACTTGTCTAGACTAATTGAATAAAATATTACTAAGTTTGATACAATTATTTCATTCTCTTTTTAAATATAAATTGCATAATATTTTGGCCTATTTAGTCATTGAAACATCTATTTTACTTTTCATTATTATTATGTACAAAAAAATCATTAATGTCAAAATACTAATATTTCATGCGTAAATAATACATTCTATTAAGAGAAAGAAAATTATTAAATAGGTTGTCATTTGTATTCAATACCTATACAAAAGCCAAATATCTAACAGTAAATAAATAATTTAATAATTTTATCACATTCATTAACATCGTTAAAATTATCGTTATTCTAAGAATGGTCGGATAATCTCATCAAAAAGAAATTAGCGTAATTTATTCAAATCAAAACCATTTAGCCTAAAACAAAAAACAAAAAAATAAAAATAAAACTTTAAGAATGAAGAGGACTGAAAAGAAAAGACGAGACAAATTTCAAAAAGAGACAGCGCAACTGCAACAGAGGTTGTGTTTTGCTTTATCTTTTCAATTTTTTTTTTTGACAAAGTGCATCACATATTTTCTTCACCTTCTCCCTGTCTCTATTTAAAGTTGGTATATCTTTTGCTTTCTCTTTAATCTTTATCTCTGCAGAGAGTGCTTGACAGATATGTATTCTATGTATATGTATATTTGCCTATGCTGTTTTAGAGGGAAAAGCCTGCCATCGGCATGTCTACAATAAAACAATACAATACAAAAAGTTTTACTATTTGTTTATTTATTAATTAATTAATTAATTATTTTTTGGGTGAGATCATATAATACAGAAAAGGTTGGGATGTGAGGAATTATTTGTGGGTATTGAAGATGTGAATTGCTAACCACCATTAATTCCCTTCCATGATGACTACAGAGAAGGTAGGGTTCGCTTCATTTTCTATCAAAAGAAAGTTTGTTTTTTTTTTTTCTAATTTTTTTTTTATCTACCAACCACTATAAATAAATGGGGTATTTTTTTTAAGGTCCCTGATATTATGATTTTATAGTAGACAGGATATCAAAATATTTTCATGATGTCTAAGGTCCCTCAACATCAATCCAGAGAAAATTGGTCCAGAGAAAATTCAAGTCAGAGAAAATTGGTCTAGAGAAATTCCTTTCCAAAATTTCTCTAGACTTCCCTAAACTTCCCACTGTAAATTTCTCTGCCCCTTTTTTTTTTTTGAACATGAGAATTCCCCTACCTCAACTGACTTCCTTGCTTCTCAAAAACGAGGAAGAAAGGCAACAGTACAATATTATATACATACTTTCCATTATCAAATCCCTGCTAAGGTTTCCTATGTCCTCAAACATTGATAGCCTGCTCTCAGCAACAAGTTACAAAATTCTCTGGTTTGGTTGGTCTGAATTTTCTTTGGGTTGTTAGACTGAATTTTCTCTGGATTGAATCCAGAGAAATTTGAATTTTCTCTAGGTTGGATGTGTATATAAGAACCAGTTTGTGTGTATACTTTTAAAAAATCAAAATAGAAAGCACACTGGGATTGAAAAACCTGAAAACACACTCAGATTTCTTCTTCCCACGGTAACGAGCAGCCATTGGATTAAACTGACCAAACTCTCTCTCTCTCTCTCTCTCTGAAATAGTGATAACAGCTGATTCTTGGTTGCTCCAATGGGTTGATGATTGAGTACTGAAACAGAAATTCATTGTAACAGTAGACTATACATGGAAAATTGAATGAAATAGAGAAATGAGTGTTGAATATTCACCTGATAGAGAGAGATTGATTTGGTTTTCGAGCTCAAATCAATGGTACGAATCAGAGGAAGCAGAGGACGGCTTGTCGGAAATGCCGTCGTGCTCCTCATCTTCACCCTGAATTCGTGCTGGAATACGAAACCCAAAAAATCCACCGACCGAGGTGAATCCAATGCCCGGGAATGAGGATGGGTGGATTGGTAGGCTTTGATAGTAGTGGTGGTGGTCGGCAACGGTGGCAGATCGGAGGGAGGATTTGCAAGACAGTGGGTGAGAGGAGAAGAGAGAGAGAGAGTAGAGTAGAGACAGAGTGAAATTTCTTTGATATATGTTTAGGGACCTTAGACATCAAAAAATAATTTTGTGAATTTTTTCCATTACGAAAAGTGGGAGAGGGACCCTAGACTAATTTTTCCTAAATAAGTTACATATGTGAATTATTGAGATCAATTCAACAACTATAAAAATAAAATACATATGTGATCAAATTTATTTTGGGGACTAGCTTGTCTCTAATTGGAAATCAAGACTGGACCGTCCAGTCCGGCCTGCAGGCCCATTTTTCGGCCCCTCTTCGATAATTTGAACCATCAATATGTAAAACTCGTTGAGTACTATATTCTTGTAAAAAATCACGTTGATCGAATATTAATAGCTATTTGATCGGATAAGATTTCTATCAACCGTTTATTTTTTTACTGTTCTTTTTTTTTATACAAAACTGATCTAATCAAATAACTATCGATATCCAATCAATGTGATTTTTTACAAGAATATAGTACTCGACAAGTTCTACATATTAAACGGTTCGAATTATCAAAGAGGGGCCCAAAAATGAGCTTGTGAGCCAGACTGGATGGTCTAATTTTAATCTCCAATTGGAGACAAACTAGACCATTTATTTTTTTAGAGTTTTGAATTTTCAAAATAATGAAGTATACGTGTAATGAAATTATTCATCTTTTACCTCATGTAATTATTGATTATTTAATCAAAACGATAATATCTCTTAAATTTATGGAATTTATGTTGGTTATTTGGTCAATATGGTGAGTTGAACTTTTGAACATCTTTTTAAGAGTAATTTGTTCAAAAAAATTTATGTTGGCAATTATGTTGGTTAAATAATTTCTTCTCAAGTAATGTGATAAAGAATAAAAAATCTTTTTAACATATACTTCAAAGACATACGTCAACAATAATATATATAAACAAAACAAAACATATCTTATGGTTAACTCAACACTAGAAGGCTAAAATAATTCAAAGAAATTATTTCGTTGAAGTCATATTTCATTTTATTTATTATTCGACCTTATATATTCCAACGCAAAAGTGAAAGGTCCAATAATTTAAAATTTGGATTTTAAAACACTATCTAAATTTGGCTAAACTTATTCCAAGAACATTGAATAATTTATCACCAAAAACATATTTTAAATTTATGACCCAAAAAAAAAAAAAAAAGAGAAAGAAAGAGAATGCCAAGTATATTTTTTTTCTAGCTTAAAACACACTTGCAATTATTAAATTAAACTACATAAAAATCTCAAGATATAAAAAATTTAAAAATAAAGGCACTATTTGACAAGTTAAATTTGAAAGATTTTTGACTAAAAAAAGAAAACTAAAATAACTAATTAATTAAAATATCACATCAAATTCATAATCATTTTATTTTTTCTTTTATAAATATCACATTAAGCTCTAAAAAATTTAAAGGCGAATTATGCTAATGGTCCCCTATAGTTTGGGACTTGTGTCACTTTGGCTCCTGACTTTTCAATTGTGACACATTTGATACTAAATTTTGAATCTTGTTACAAATAAAGACAATTGAAGATATCGTTGTTTAATTTTAAGGGCAAAATCGTCAATTTGATAAAATATAAATTAATTTGACAAAAAGAAGTGTTAAAATATTTTTGAATGTCTAAAAATTATTTGTACCCACTAAAGATAAAATTATGTAAATTTGATAAATCTTTTAAACATTTATTTATTTTACCAAATTAATTTTTATTATGTGTTTTTATGATGATCATGTAATAGATAGTTGTATTTATTTTCATTAAATTAGTTTCTATTTTTTTCGAAAGTCAAATATGACGATAATTTTGATATCATTATTAAACTAGTCCATTAAATCAAAAAAATCCAAAACTGAAAATATTTTATATATTAAATATATCGATTACACGTTAAAATCCCAACATCCGCCCATTACATGATTATTATCCAAATACATAACAAGAATTATTTTAATAAAACAAAAATATATCTAAAAAATTTATTAATTTTACATAATTTTATCTTTGGTGGACAAAAATAATTTTTAAAAATTCAAAAATATGTTTTTGACATTTACTTTTATCAAATTAACAATTTTACCCTTAAAAGTTAAGCAATGATATCTTCAATTGTCCTTATTTAAAACAAGATGCAAAATTCAAGATCAAATATATCACAATTGAAAAGTCAAGAATCAAAATGACACAAATCTCAAACTATAAAAACTATTAATGTAATTCGCCTAAAATTTAACTATCTCTTCAAACACAAAAATCTCAACCTATTAAAAATCAAAAATTAAAATAAATTACTAAAACAATCAAACATCTCAAATAAGGTCATAATTTAACAATTGTGATACTTTGAAAGAAACAAATTTGAGATTTAAAAATAAAAAAAATTCCATGGCGCGGGAGACGGCTGACGGCCAGACAGCGACAGGAGCATTTGGAAATTTGGCAAAACCCAAAACCAAATGAGACAAAATTAACGAACAAATGACTTCTTAACATTAACATCCACAAAAGATGAAAGATAAGGTAAAAGACATCACCAAATTTTCACAACTTTTACATTCAGGCCCAGCCCAAAAGAGTATAAACAAATGCTAACAATGTTCATATCCACAAGCCAAATGTGACGCCACACATCTCCACCCCCCTTTCCTTCTCTCTATATATATATATTATCTCAAAATATCTTCCATCCACATCCAAATTGTTCTCAACTTTGATATTTCAAATACAAACCAAACTAAAAACCAAAAAAGAAAGAAAAATCCCCAAACAAATATTTATATAAATAAAATCCCCAACACTTTTAAAATTTTTTCAAATTAAAATTAATTTCA
Organism: Camellia sinensis; assembly: GCF_055761805.1. Lineage (NCBI taxonomy): Eukaryota > Viridiplantae > Streptophyta > Magnoliopsida > Ericales > Theaceae > Camellia > Camellia sinensis. The sequence continues at coordinate 157,934,335 of NC_138972.1, forward strand.
ACCAATAAAAGAAAGAAAGAAAGAAAGAAAGAAAGAAATGAAACATTTTCAAAATATCAAAAGAACCCCTTATTCCTGCATTTCAATGGCTTCTCTCCTTTCCCTTTTGTTCTGAGTGAATAGGAATTTGAAATACCAGCAAAGCCAAAGCTAATTCTTGAGCTCTTTAATCAGAAGGAGGCTTGGTCTTGGACCTGTAGAGTAGCTTCTTCTTCTTTGAGGTTTGGTTGTTAAATGTGAGCACAACTTTCCCACTTTCCCCAATCTTGAAGCTTCCAGAGACCACGGTTTCGTCGGCTGGTACAATCTTCCTCGACTTCTGTATAATCACCGTGTATCCGCCTTCAGAACCAGGCACAAATTCAGCTCCATAGCACACATCCCATCCAATCACTCTCACTTCCCAAACCAAAGTACAAGCCTGCAAATCCAAGAAACAAATTACAATTGCAATTACAAAACATATTTATATATTTTCTAACGATGCCCAGAAAAATTAAAGCTCATTTGTACTGATATTGATTGAAATCGGAAAGGCATGCAGGCCCACCTCAGAAACTGGGAATTCAACGGTGTGTTTGCTTGCGGGCTTGATAGTCTCCTCTGTGACAACATCAGCAGTGGTGAATTCTTGTTCGCCGTCCCTGCTAAGCCCCCCATACTGTACTGGTACTTGTTCAGGCGCGGTGTATCTGATTATTTTTGTATCGTCATCATCATCATCATCAAAACACACACCAGAATGAGATATATGCATAAGAGAGAAGATCCATATTAAGCAAAGAAAAAGAAAAACAAGAAATTACTAACTTGAAGAGGGTTTCAGTAGATTTGGAAGGGCCTGCAAACACAAACTTGCTCTTGGTCCTTTGGGTGAAGAAAGGACTGATCATTCTATAGAAGGCCAGGTACCACCATGGAACATTGATGAACATCTTTAAAAACCACTCAAAACAAAAGCCCCAAATTAATACCCAAAAGAAACCAATAAATGCATGCAAAGTACCATTCTAGGAAAATTCATTTAACACCTCTGCACCATCAAAAAGCAGGAACATCTATATTTTCCATCAATTAATACCAAGACAGCCACAACACAAATATACATGTCCATGCAAAGTACCAGCATGAAACAATATTGATCAGATTAATAACACCATCAGGAAAGAAGAGCATTCACAATCCTTCATCAAATTCAATCCTCTCATGAAACATGTATCCAATCAAGTTTTAACCAAATATTTCATTAAATCGGGTACGAATAAAAAAAATATTTCACTAAATTTCCCCAACAACCCTTTTTTCATTCAAGTTTGATGAAACTGTTAAAAGATGAAGGATTGGAGATGGTTTTTCTTCCACCTGAATGGGTTAAAAGAGGGTTTTGGAATAGTTTAGGTTTTAAAAAAAAAAAGATTTCATGAAAATTCGATTAAAAAATCAAGCTTTTAGTCTAAATTGTTGAACAAAATTTGAAATCCATGAAAAATACAATACAAAAAATAAAATTATATAATGAATTGAAGCAAATTAATCATACCTGTTTGGCGACAAACTCAGGGTAATTATCCTGAAGCAATTGGAGGGCTTGATTGGTGGATGTTCTGAGCTCCCTCTTGAAGGGTCCTGGAGAGTTCTTGAGATCATTGACCTGAACAAAAGTGCATATCCCATCTGGGCTGAAATCAAGCTTCCTGATGCTCTTCTCCAAGAACTGAATCCTCCATCGGATGAACTTCTGTCTCTTTTCTTCATCAGAAAAGGTGTTGTGATACAAATCCTTGTTCTGAAACTCCCCATAAGCGTTGTAGCAAACTGGGTGTCCTTCTTTGTCGAATCCATGCATGAAAACCACCTTATCGAGCTCAGTCCCCAGATCTTCTTCAACCAGGGACTCGATTCCGAAATCTTTGCGCCAGAGGACGGTGTTCTTCAACATGGTGAAGGCTTCTTTGACCTTGAAATCCCTGGCTCTCAGGAATTTCAGGAGTATGACATCGCTCCTCTCGTCAGCCAGAAGAGGAATTCCATAGATAGAGACCTCCTCGGGTGGTGGTGGCGGAAGCGGCGGCGCTGATTCTTCTTCTTTTGGCTCCTCCGGTGGAGCCTCCGTGGCGACGGCGGCTTCTTCCGGCGGAGGAGCCGGAGCAGAGACGGCGACGATTGTTTCTTCGATTGCTTCGACAGTTTTGGCACCATCGTCGTCGATGACGGCGGTGACTTTCTCAACCACTTCAGCAACAGCAACAACCACTTCCTTGGGTGGCGCCGCCACTTCTTCCGCCGGAGCAGAAGTCTCGGCAGGGACTTCTTCGGGTTTCGAGGGTTCTTCAGTAGCGGGGGTCTCCGGAGCAGCCTCCTCGGCCTTCTTTTCTTCCTCAACCACCGCAGGGGGCGGAGGCGGAGGCGGTAGAGCGGTGAATTCATGCTTGTTGAGGGCTTCTTGAACGAGTTGTTTCAACTCATCGAGGGCTTTCTTTTGTGGGTCAGGGAGTTCACCAACAACGTTGGTCTCCTCCTTAAAAGAAGCCGATTCAGTTATCTTCTCTTCCTCCGCCGCCGGTTTCGACTTCTCGGCCTCCACCACTTCTTCCTCCGCCGCAGCAGCAGCAGCAGCAGGAGGTTTCTCCGGAGTAGCCTCGGGTTCGGGTTCGGGTTCCGGAGCGGGAGGAAGCTCTTTCTCGGCCACAGGGACGTCAGAAACAACCACTACTTCCTCAGTTACTTGCACCGAAGTCTCCGGAGCCGCCGGTTTCTGGGTTTCGTCAGCCATATCTTAACTTGATCAAACCACAGAGAGAGAGAGAGAGAGATAGAGAGATAGAGATAGTAGGGTGAATTGGGCGTGGCGGAGATGATGTATATGAGGGGAGGGGAGAGAAGGAGTGGAGAGTGCCAGAGTCGCATTTGCCAGCTCGTTACCACTCTCTTCGTGGGGGCCCACCTCCACCCCCAATAAAACCCTATTTTGTATTTATTTAAAAAAACCCTGTACGTTGTATGGCTACCCCTCTTATATAAATTGGCCTCTTTTAAAAAAAATTAAAAAATTAAAAAATTATTAACCTATTTAAATCATATCATTTCTCTATTACATCAATTCAAACTCAATTTATATTCAACTTATATTTTATAAAAAGTCAAAAAATACACTTATTTAGATCATTTCAAACCACATTTTAAATTGATTTTATGAATTACTGAGGATTGATTTGGCAAGCTCGCAAAAAGTTAACTCCTAACTTTTTTAGTCAAAAAAAATTAGTTTTTTTAACTCAAATTATAATCCAAAAAATTAGTTTTTTTAGTTAAAAAATTTAAAAATTAACTTTTTATCAACTTTTTAAAACATCACTAAATGAATGAATTCTAGAATAAGTTATATTATTCAAATTAATTATTAAATATTTTCTTATAAAAATTAAAATAAAATCAGGATATTTGTAAGCAATGTGAGAGATTATTAAATATTTTACACAATAACGCATGAATTCATATCAATATTTGATAATTTATTTGAAATTTTTAATATATTTATTAAATAAAATAAAATAAAAAGTATACTAATAAATATTAAAATAAGTTGATTTCAATGGAATTTTTTACCTAGGTTATTGCTTATTACGTTTTCTAATTGATTTTTTTTTTTTTAAAAAGAAAAAGAATTATGACTTTTTTCAGGTTATCTAATCTAGATGGACATAAAAATAAAAACACATTAGACACAATTTAAAAAAGAAAAAATATCAAAAAAATTAAAAGTATAAAAAATAATTATAAATTCATAAAAGTATAATACTTGTTTGCACAATCAAGTGTATAAATAACTTGTACTTTCATGAGATGAAAATTATTTTTTTAACTTTCCACTTTTTTTTCTTTTTCTTTTTTTTTCATCTTAAAAAAACACTAGGCAAAAACAATCTTTAAAAAAAATAGTTTTCAAGCTACTAAAACATAAAAATAAAAATAAGTATACTAAAAAATAATAACAAACTAATTTCACTGATGTTTCAGGATATTTTTGGCATGATATAATTTTTTATTTTTTATTTATTATAAAAAAACGTGTAAAAAAATAAATACCCCATGTGACGTGATAAAAATAAGTTAGCATTGATTTGGCATGATGAATTGGGTGGGTTTAGGCTAAAATAATTACAAAAACACGGAATAGATTTTTTCGTCTCAAGTTAAAAATAACACAGTTGCATAGTCATTTTATTTTTTCTTACAAAAATTAAAAAAATTAAAAAATTTATTCAAAACGAAACTTTTTAATTCTAAACTAAAATAAAATAGTTAAAAAATAGAAAAATAAAACCCACATTTCAAACGAAACCTTAATAAATAACTTATTTGAGGTGTCCCTAAAAGGACATTAAACACTTTTTAAGAATAAATTTTTATATGTTAATAAGGTATCACATGACACTATTATCTTTCACTAATAAAAAATGTATATACCCTTAGAAAAATGCTTGGAACTCCCTTTTTTGGAGACCCCCACAACCCCCTTTAGATCTCAATCATTGATGTATGTATAGGACCCACGTATGTGTGGGGCCCACACCATCAATGGTTGAGATTTAAAGGGGGTTATGAGGGTCTAAAAAAAAAGGGAGTCTCAATCATTGTTGATACCTTTAATGGTTTCTCAAACACCCAACATAAATATAGTGGATCCTATTATCAAAATCAATCATAATAATAAAAAAAATCACATAACATATACCTTATTCACATATAAAAATTACTCCATTTTTAAAGGTTTAATTGCACTTTATAAACATCTTTTAAGGAAAATGTGCACACATTAATTCTTAAATAAAGTTTTTACTAAAACAAAATTTCCAAAAATAGTAAAAATATCAAATCGAAGGCCTACACATAGAGAAGTGTTTTGGAAAATTAGTACAAAAATAATTTTTTTAGCTTTTTTAAGTCTATTTTGTTTTTTGTAGGTAAAAAATATGAAAGGTGATAAGACCCAAAATGGAGAAAAAGCTAAAAATTGGCTTTTTACCGTCTTCCCAAAAGACCTCTCTGAGTCCAGTTTAAATCTAGTGTGTTTCATATCCAAAATGCAATGAGTTGTGTTTACATGCCATTTCCAATTTTTTTTTTTTTTTAATTATAAAAAAGACATTCTATGAAGGTATCATAACATTGTAGGTCTTGACTCTGGAATAATTGATTATCAGTTAGATTTAACTTAATCCAAAGGAAAAGACCCACTACCAGGGGGCAAGAGAGGAATTTACCAACCCCTAGCACAGAAGGTAAAGTCACGATCGGAGTACAATACAGTCAATTTCACCACTTGAAAACGGGCTGATAGTGCACCTCCAAAAGTTAAGCCCTACTCAACTGTGTAGAAGAAAGGCATATTTTCACTCCACAATCACCTCGGTGGTATTATCATTTTTAATTTGATTGTCAAATTTAATGCAATTTCAAAGTTATCCACTATTGTAAAATGAGCAATGTTAAAAATATACAAGATCAAACACGAATGTCTTATAAATGATGGGTCTCACATAGGGCTGGGCAACAAACCCATCCGTCCGCACAAACCGCCCGACCCTACCCTACCCGCAGTGCTTTGGGCGGTTTCGATGTAGGTAGGCGGGCGGGTGCGGGTCAAGAAATTGGCAAAAGATCGGGTTCGGGTCGAACCGACCCGCCCGCAACCCGCATCTTTTTTTTTTTTAAAAGAAAAAATAACTAGTTATTATTATTATTTTTTGCATTTTGGATGGATGTAGATAACTAGTTATTATTTTTATTTTTACATTTTGGATGAAAGTAAAATTTATTAGATGGGCACTTATATACGTTATCATGATCTAATGATATTTAAATTAGTGTTACTAGTTTGACTTTTATTTATATATATATAAAAAAATCATTATATTCCATTAGTCTAGTAGACACAGTTAAATATGATATTTTGAATTGTCATTCTATTATCACATTATTGCATATTAAAAACTAAACAGTGAAGATTAATCCACTATTAAAATTAGTGTTACTAGTTTGACTTTTAAGGGTTTGTTTTTGCATATTTAAATTAGTGTTACTAGTTTGACTTTTAAGGGTTTGTTTTTGCAAGCTAAGGAGGAAGATTAATTACTATCCTCAAGCATGGTTCCATATCATCTTATCTAACATGTGGACTATTTATTATGATCATGAATTGTATATCTTGTAATTTAATTTAAAACTCTTCTAAAAAAAAAAAGTGTTTAGAAAGTAACAAAAAATGTCAAATTTGCTTAAGTTTAAAAAAAATAAAAATAAAAATAAAAAAATAAACCGCAAACCGAACCGCACCCGCCCGCACAAACCGCGAACCGCATCGCAAGCGGTTGCGGGTCCATTTTTCCCCAACCGCATAAGTGCGGGTCGGGTCGGGTTTGACCCGCACCCGGCCAAAATCGACCCGCGAGCAGCCCTAGTCTCACATGTAAACTCTACTCCTGGTGAGACATTCATTTCTACTTTGTATTTAGGAGTTGGGATTTCTGTTGCGCACCAAGCATAGAATCAATTATTGTGCACCTAATTGGGTCTATTTTAGGATCTAATTTAATAATTTAAACCGTTGACATTTTATAAAATATATCTGTAAAAAAATCATATTAATCGGATATCGATAATCTTTTCATTAAATCACATTTGCATGTAGTTTAATATTTCAAATTATACGTATTAATTATTTTTTTAGATACAATATGAATTGATGAAAGGATCATTGATATCTGAACAAAGTGATTTTTTTACAAATATATTATACTCGATATCTTTTAAAATGTGAATAGTTCAGATTATCAAATTTAGCCCTAGAATGGACCCAATAAGGTGCACAATAGTTGTTGCTGTGTGAAACCCTTGTATTTAGGCCCCATTTTCCAAGATGATTTGGACTAAATTAGCTTACTAAAAGACAAAATAAATTAAAAAGTTTATAAGATAAAATGTTAAATCTAAATTATAATTATTTTATTTTATCTCTTATAAAATTACAAAACAAATTAAAAGTTCATACTAAACGAAACTTTTTTAATTATACTAAAATAATAAAAAAAAAATCAAATTAAAAAATTATTTCCAAATGAAGGCTTAGTCCTCTCCGAACTTATTTTCTCCTGTAAAATTTTAATCTCGAATGTCAATTTTCATAACAATTATTGTTAAAGTTAGGACAAAAAATTATATATGATTAGCAAGAAAAACAAAAAAATAGAATAGTAAATAAAGATAGTGATTGTGGATATGAGACCCATGACAAGAGATGAACCTCTACAGAACTTGATTTAGATTTGACAATTTGGAATTTAGTTGAGCCTGCCTTATTTTGTTCTATTAATTATAAAGTATTAAATGCCGGCTACATTTTGCATATGTATAAAAATATAACGAATTACAAAAAAAAAATATTAAAAATTTGAGATTTATTTTGAATGTGAATCCTATCATAATTGAGTTTTATTTCAATTTTTTATCACATTTTTTATCGACTATTTTATGATCCATTATGTGATCTTAATATTGCTCAATAAAAAAAGGGTCTAGAATAAATTTCGTTTATTCAAATATTTAATGCACTCAATCATTTATTGTATTTGCTCTCTAATTAAAGAAATCAATAATACAATCCTTCACAAATAAAAAATATTATTGACATAAAATTAAAATATAAAAAGTAAAAATGTGTTTTATAATTAAAATTTATTTTGAATGTAATTTACGCTACATTTTAAAATGAATATTAATTACACAATAGTATACTACACTTTCTCTATACTTTTATCTGCTCTATTTTTATATAACTGGCATTTCTTCGATTCTATTGAATAGAATGCACAGTTTAGAAGGTTTTAAAGTTTAGTAACACTTTCTATCAAAGAAAAAAAAGAAAAAAAAAAGTTTAGTAACACTTTTCTTATTTAAAAAATGTCTATATTGTTAATTGTTTTAAGAAAATAACTTTTATGGGTTATCAAATTCAACACATATTCTTTATTCATCAAATCACCAAAAAAAAAAAATTAGATATAATATGTTGTCATATCTATACTATTATATAAAGTTTTCACTCGAGTTAGTGGAGACTTTATAACACTTTTTAATTTTTTCAAACTATTTTTACATTAATTGCATATAACTTCTTATTTTATATAATTGTTCAAATAAAATATAGTTTTGGCAATGGACCCATCAGGTATGCATACGAGAGTATATATATATACAGGCAATTCACTTACTGTTTCTGGCAATGTCTTATGGCAATAGTAGGATGTCTGCAACATGATACAATACGGAGAATGAGTGAGACCCCCTTTTTGGAGGACTCTCACAATTTTTATAGTGATCCATATTATTTATGTTCATCATATCATGAATGGTGTGGATCACTATAGGGATTGTGGGATCCTTCAAAAATAAGGTCTCTATCATTACTCGATACAATACAAATACAATCCTGTTAAGAAAAATGATTTGGACCTTCATAGGCACTCCACGACCCCCTCTGCTTGTGATTGGCCAAATTTATTTATTTATTTTTTCTCTAATTACCAACCCCTACATATGTATGGAGATGGTGGGAGTGGCAATTGGAGGGGGTCTTAATCACTTCTGATCCTGCTAATTGTGTTCACATGATTTATTATTTGTTGTTGTGTGAACTCATTATATCTTTTTTATTAATTTCTCCAACAATGATTCATCCTACTAATTTGGGAGTATTAATTAATCATTAATGAGGTAAAAATTTAAAAAAAATAAAAATAAAAATTACACAAGAACAAATTATCTCATCATATAAGACCCACACCACTTTAAAACTATTAATACTTCACTTTTTAGTCATCTTACTCATTTTTGTAATTTCACTCCAATTGGAATTTCGATGCTGACGATGCCATGTTCCACGTACAAATAACAAGTACTGCTGCTGGTGTGATCCTTTGGATAACGATGTTTTCTCTGGATTCATTTACATCGATAATTTAATATTATATAATATTAAAATTAATATTTATCTTAATTTTTTTATTTCTCTATTGTGTGACCGACTGACCCCTATCCTTATGTGATATTCTATATATAATTTTAAAATTTTAAGTTGATTTTTTTTAACGTATGCTCTTAGAATATCTGTAATTTTTTTATTTTAAATATTGTACATTCTGTAAATTTTAACTTGCTTAACAAATCTTCTAAGAACACATATTAATAAAATTATTTTTTTAATTCAAGGGCTTGATTTGTTAGTTTTTTATTTAAATTTTGGAAATTGAAAGATCATATAAACTATTGCAAACAATAATATCTTATGACAAATCAAAACAAATGGCACTCATACACATCACCATCAAATTGATTAGAAAGTTGAATTGTAGATTTATTAATTGAGGACGGGATAAAGGACATTATTTTTTTCTTGAATAATAGAATATTATAGAAAACTCCATTATTATGATAAAATTACACCGTACAGTCCTAAATTTCATAATCACATAACAAACAATGGAGTTATTATGATTTTCACATGAATAAGCAGTTAAGGGCGAAAAAGTAATTCTACCACGTTAAATTCAATTTAAATATAATCGTTACAAAAAGTGGAAAGGTATATGTATTTTTATGAAACTAGTGGGCCTTACTGTAATAAACATAAGTTTTAGAGAGATTAGTAGTGTAATTCATCATTAAAAACAATGATAATGATAAAAAAAAATTTTAGATATATAAATGATAAGGATAATTGATTAGTAGATAAATGGGAAATTCCAAATACATAGTAGGTGGGTTTTATTTAATTAAAAGAAAAGAAAGCAATAAATAAATAAATAAAAGGTGGGGGTGGGGAAGTGGCAATGATTAAGGAGTAGCACATAATAACGTGCGTGCTGTTTTTGTGTGACGGGTAAAGCTCAACTGCCAGTTGTCATCCTTGAATCGTTGGAATCCAATCCAATCCACCAACACAACACCCCTCCGTTGTTCTTGTGTGTACGTACGTATTTTGTTTTTCTAAGTTACAAGTTTTATTTTTATTTAAAAAAAACAAATTATAATTAAAAATAAAATTAATCATAAAAAAATTCACTTGACATGTAAAAAATAAAGATTTCGCTTTATAGCATATACATATATGCTAACAACAATCTTAAAATATTTGATATGTATATAAAAACTGTATTAGAATTTATACAAGTGTTTTAAAATATATTAAAATTAAATATAATTTTTTTTTGACATTAATTGATCTCAATGACAACGTTTAATCCTGTCATGTTTATATTAGGGTCATTTTGATAATAAGTTCCTGTGAGTGTTGATTTTTGACCACACAACTAAACGGGGAATTCAGTTAGAAAGCACCGGCAGAATAGATTAAGCTCAAAACCTACACAAGAAGATGAAAATCTGGCAATAGTTCGTCCACTCGAGGGCATTCCGACGATCAAATCAGTAAACAATATCTCTCAAAGATAAAAAATTGTGTTTAAACTCACAAAAAAAACTTCTCAAATAAAAACATACCTTAGACGGACGAGGGTGTCCTGCTTTTATAGCTAACACTGTCTTGATCCTTATAGAAGCCTCACCTAAGTGGACTCAGGCTCAATGTTTATCCTGGACTCTCAACTAAATAGGGATAGACTCCCTAAAAGCTTTATTTTTATCTAGAGTGAGATCCTCCCTTGTTCTAGGACTCTTACCCTTTATCCGCTCATTTCGGATTTCGGTATCTCCGTAGATAACCTCGGCCTAACCGAGATCACCTCGGTATCATGACTAGGCAACGTGGCACATCGGCTGACACTTCGGCGTCACCTTGGCCATGTGCTATTATTCACAAAATATGTCCCTACAACTGCCCCCTAAGTTCTATTACCATGGCATCCTAAGGTGATGGAACCTACATCGCCCATTCCTAGATGATGTCAGCTAAATTTCACTCTTTCCTTCAACCGAGATCATGACTCATCGGTTTCAAGTATCCAAGATTCAACTGTCTATTGTAATCGATAACCAAGAACCAAAAACCAAGTTCTTTAATCGGGATCGTCCTTCTAGCCGAAGTTGTTACCTCATTAAATCAAGAACCTTAAGGGTTTTTTCTGCACATAAGCTGTCACGCATGATTTTTCCAACCATTCTTTCCACGTGTCCCTTTCTTATTGGGTCGTACCTAACACGCGCTATCAGGTCACGCCGCTTCTGCGCACGCTGCCTGACAAGCACGTCGTCCAAGGCGTTTAATTACGTTTTGCCGCCTTTTAGAGTTTTAACAAAAAAAATTTCTCTCTCTATCTTTTCACTTTACATTCTCGCACTCTCTCTCAAAGTTTTTTTCTGTCTACGAAATTTCCCTCAAACCTCCATTATCGTTCTTTTGAGCTTTTTTGTGATCATTTGATCATCACTTCCGGTGAGCTTTTTACCACCGGGCTCTAGATAATACCATCGTTGGACTCTAGCAAACTTCCTTCCAGCCTTTATTCGGTAAGTTCATGATCACTTTCCCTGTAATCTTAATCCTTCATTTTTGATTTGTTGCGTACTTTCCATCTGTGCATATTGCCTGTTGCTATTCTATATCTGTTTTGGTTGTTTGTATTCCATTTCTATCTTCAAGCTTTGCTTACTGCGAGTCATTTCCCCTTTTTTTGAACTTTTGTTGTGCGTTTGATACTTCTTGACTCTGAATCATTTTCTTTTCCTGTTCCTCTTGATTGTTTTCAGATTTTTGGTCTTTGATTATTGTCTCTATGGTTCTAGGTTTGGGAATTGTTAGAAATCACATACTTAGGAGAAACTGAAACAAATCCCTCATTGAATTTTCAAAACCCTTGTCCCTAATACCTGTTTAGGGTTTAGCCGAGGTTTCCTCAACCCTTCTCTTGAAATCTTGCACAAATGTACATGACAACAGTTCCAGTTCTGTAAAATCTAGTACCGAGAGAGGAACTATTCTTATACTTGGCCGTTTCAGAGCACGCAGTGAGTGCAGTGATAATCAGAGAAGAGAATGGAGAACAAATGGTAGTATACTGTCACGACCCGAACCCGCCCTATGGGTTAAGGCCATAACCGGCCAGTAATTATGAGATTACCTACGGCCTCAAAACAAATAAGACAAAACTCATCAGAGTAAAAGGGGTCGAATGAAAGCAATTTAAAACTTTGCTCATAGAGTTGTGCTTACATGCACATCATAACATTCCAGACATAAATATATTAATAACTCACAACAAAATTACAGTGCCAAAAAGTTCCATACAACAAGATCATCCAAACTAAGTCAACCCATAGGAACTATATACAGACATGTACAAAGGCTTTGCCAACATGATAAAATTTCATAGAATGGCAAAAGGGCGAAGATGTGTCTCGTACGTGAGATGCAAAGGCTGACTCTCCAAATCTTAGTTGTTCCACACTGGCTTCATTGGGGCGAGGTCTGGACCTCTCTTAGCTCACCTACAAACACATGAATGAGCGTGAGCGATAGCCTAGTGAATAATATCAAATAACGAATATACATTGGAACAATATGTATCGAACGGCCTTGGGCCCAATTTGCATTTCTAACTAACACATACATACATAAACATATGTAAGTTAAGTAACTGAGGTTCCAAACACATCATACGGCCTCGGGCCCAATTCATTCGTATTATTTAGATCAAACTGGCCTTTGGCCCATCCGTTTATGTCAAAACGGCCTCTGGTCCATTTATTCATGTTCATCTGCCTTCGGCCTAATCGTTTATGTCAATCGGCCTTCGGTTCACATTTATGTCAAACTGGCTCATAGGCCTTTCGTATCAAACTGGCTCATAGGCCTTTCATATCAAACTAGCTCATAGGCCTTTCATATCAAACTGGCTCATAGGCCTTTCTATCAAACTGGCTCGTAAGCCTTTCATATCAAACTAGCTCATAGGCCTTTCAATCAAACTGGCTCGTAGGCCTTTCATATCAAACTGGCTCATAGGCCTTTCTATCAAACTGGCTCATAGGCCTTTCATATCAAACTGGCTCATAGGCCTTTCGTATCAAACTGGCTCATAGGCCTTTCATATCAAACTGGCTCATAGGCCTTTCTATCAAACTGTGTCCATCATTCAAAATTAATGAACTTTACAAGACTTACATAGAAGTGAGCAATTGGATAACAACATATTTCAGATATTACTCACAGTGATCGGCTTGTGAATTTGCCCTGGAGCTTAACCCTACACATCACATAGCACATGTGGGTCACAAATAATTCAATCCGTTCTTTAATTCACATATTCCTCTTTAGGCTTCATTCTTATCTGTTTAATTCAATTACAATGCTCAATGTATGCCTAAGAGTATTTAGAAGTGAAAGGGAACGAAAAACAGAACACAGAATGCATTTTCAGATTTGCAGAATACAGGGTACCCGCTCGAGCGTAGACTTCCCTGCTCGAGCGGACCCTTAAGGCCTGCAAAAGTACTGGTTGCATGAAAAATACGCTCGAGCGTGTAATAGGATGCTCAAGCGGAAGGCTTGTGTAAATAGCTCCCCCACTCGAGCGTGGCCTCCCCTGCTGGAGCGGACACCAAGTCTGCAAAAAGTATTGGGAACACGTTTTGCCCGCTCGAGCGGACATCAAAATTCTGGGTTTCCCAGATTGTGTTCTTGAGTCCAAATTCGACATTCAACCAATGTTTCTTGCATACAATGGCTCAAATATCACATATACACATACTAACATGATACCAATACCAAATTACAACATTAGGAAGCTCAATTTCTTAAATTATCTACATGCATGTCCCAAATTATCTCAACTCATCACCAACATGCTCAAATTCAAACATTCAAGACTTACACTCCCATGATTTGTACATGCATGTGGGAGATGCCATCATTCCCAACTTAATTGGTGAAGAGGTGGCCAAATGCATGGATTTCAAACAAGATTTAACACGGATTATGCACATTGTGTTCAAATATGGAAATTCATGGCAATTTCCTGCATGCATGCCTCTATTGACTTCAAATACAACAAAATCCACTCAATTCATACTCTTTATCATCATTCAACTCTGAATTTACAAATTGCAAACAAAAACCCGTGATTCAAGGGATGATTACTCACCTAGGAGCCTTAAACACCCAAGTTCTAGCCAATTCTTGAGCTTAATCTTCAAATTCCCAAGCCTTGAGCCAAAATTACACAAGTCTCTCCCTTTGTCTCTCCATAACCGGCCCTCTCTCTAATCTTGAGTCCAAGATCAGCCAAAATACAATAAAGGAGAGGAATTGGGGTGTAGTGCTCCTATACAACAAATCCCACTAGGTCCCAATTTAATAATAATAACTATTTGGGCACTAATTCATCAATTAAATCAACTTAACCTGGTCCGAATCAATTTTTCAATTAAATCTCACCATAGGCTCTAAAAATTATGCCAATCACAATGGCGTGACAAATTTTGGTTTCGGTGGCCAATAGGGCCTTCAATTTAATCGTCAAAGCAGATAATCAAACAGATTTTCCTACGGTGAACAGATAGAAATTCAAAACCACATATTTTCACACAATGGCACATGAAATCATATTAAACACATAATCATACTCAAATTAAGGACCAATTAGCATACTACGGAACAGGGGTATCACATATACTATGTGAATATAACCTTAGCAAATGCAGAGACCAGGTACTTGCCCACTAGCCCTGGTGATGGCTTCGAAAAAACTGAATCACTATTTCCAAGCCCACAAGATTGTGGTGTTAACTGAGTAGCCTTTGAAGTCCCTACTTTAGTAAGGAGATCTGACAAGCAGGGTAGCCAGATGGGTAGTAGTGTTGGGCCAATATGACTTAGAGTTTAGGCCCAGAACGGCAATTAAAGGCCAAGTTCTAGCCGACTTTGTAGCCGAGTTCACACCTGGTGCTGTCTCACGTTGGGCTCTGGTGAGCCGCGGCTTAGACTGTCCAGGGAAACAAGAAAAAACCTAGCTGGGAATGAAAAACCCCACAACAACAGAGAAGAAGAAGGTAGAGAAACCAAAGCCCTGCGATATCTACATCGCCAACTCATTTCGCCTATTTGTTGATGAAAGTTCAAACCATTAAGGAGCGAAGCCAGGAGTAGTGTTAGTATCGCCAGATGGGCGAATGTTAGAGCAGTCTATTCATTTGGAGTTCAAGGCCTCAAACAATGAGGTAGAATATGAGACACTAATCGCAAGGTTGAAGTTAGCAGCAATAATGGAAGCCGACGAGGTGGTAGTCTTCTGTGACTCCCAACTTATTGTGAACCAAGCACCAGGTGAGTATGCAGCCCAAGACGAAAGAATGATAGCCTATGTCAAAGAAGTTGTTAGACTGCTAGCCTTGTTTCAGGATTGCCGACTAGAGCAGGTTAGCCGGGATGATAACAATCATGCCAATGCCTTGGCTAACCTGGCTAGTGCAATGAAATCAGAGGAGGCAAGGACAATAATGGTTGGTTATTTGTCAGACCCAAGTGTGGAACCACTAATGACAGAGTATGAAGCAATGTGTGTAGAGATGAGTCCAAGTTGGATGGATGCAATAGTGATGTTTCTTAGGGACGGCAAGCTGCTGGATGATCGTAAAGAGGCGCATAAGACTAAACTGAAGTCGGCAAGGTTTAGCCTAACAACAGAATGACATCTTTACAGAAGGTCTTTTACTGGTCCTCTTTTGAGGTGTGTACATCCCTCCCAGGTTGAAGACTTCTTGTACGAAATATATGAAGGGGTATGTGGAAGCCACGCTGGGGGCATATCATTTGCTCATAGGGCCATTACTCAAGAGTACTGGTGGCCCTACATGTAGAAGGATGCTAAAGCCTACGTCAGAAAGTGTGAGAAGTGTCAAAGGTTCGAACCTTTGATACATCAACCAGCAGTAGATTTAAACCCAGTGTCCAGCCCATGGCCATTTACCCAGTGGGGTATAGATCTTGTTGGACAACTGCCCCAAGCAACTGAGCAAAGGAAGTTTCTACTGGTAGCAATTGATTACTTCACAAAGTGGGTACAAACTGAACCCCTTGCAAAGATTCGAGATATTGATATAAAGAACTTTATATGGAAGAACATCATCACCAGGTTTGGGATTCCAAGGGCAATAATAGCAGGCAATGGTACACAGTTTGACAGTAAGTTAATCAAAAGCTTCTATGCAAAGTACAAAATCAAGAACTACTACTGTACTCCAAGTTTTCCTCAGAGCAATGGTCAAGCAGAAGCATCTAATAAAACTATCTTGGATGGGATCACAAAGAGACTAGAAGCAGCACATGGAAAATGGGTGGAAGAGTTGCCCAATGTACTCTAAACATATCGGACTATGCCGAGAAGATCAATTGGGGAGTCTCCATTTGCCATGGCTTATGGCACTGAAGCAGTTATCCCACTGGAAGTCGGCATCCCTGTGATCAAAATCCAAGGAGTAGAAAATGGGAGTAATGAGGCATTCCTAGCTCGAGATCTTGACCTACTGGAGGAAAAAAAAAAAGAGAGCAGCAATTCGGCTGGGGGCATACCAGTAACAACTTGCTAGGGCTTACAACAAGAAGGTCAACCCAAGAGAGTTTAAGGCCAGGGATCTCGTCCTAAGAAAGGTCGTCGACAACAGGAAGAATCCCAGGGAGGAAAAACTTGGCCCAAACTGGGAGGGGCCTTACAGAATCATCTCGGTTGCCGGTAATGGGGTATATCAGCTTGTAGACACTGAAGGCAAAGAGTTGCCAAGAACCTGGAACACTTACAACTTGAAGTTTTTTATCATTAGTTTTTTATTTTTTGTTTTTTTTCGAAGTTTATGTCATTAGTTCGTTAGCCGAAGTAATAAAATTCTAGTTTGATTTTGAAATTTGTGTAATAGGACTGACAAGTCCTATGACGATGTTTCCGAATGAACATGGCAAATAATTTAGACTTATTGTATGACAGAGATGAATTATACTTGCATATAATGGAATTGAACTAAGTTGGCAATGTTTCCGAATGAAACATGACGAATAACTTAGAGTTATTATCTGACAGAGTTGAATTATACTTGCATATAATGTAGTTGAACTAAGTTGGCGATGTATCTGAATGAAACATAACGAATAACTTAGATTTATTATATAACAGAGTTGAATTATACTTGCATATAATAGAGTTGAACTAAGTTGGCTATGTTCCGAATGAAACATGACAAATAACTTAGACTTATTATATGACAGAGTTGAATTATACTTGCATATAATAGAGTTGAACTAAGTTGAACTAATCTAGGTTTGCCATGTCGGCAGGTTTAAACTCAAAATGGAGCTCAGTGTGCTTTCTTCGGATTAACAGAGAAACCAAGGCTGAACACCTCGATTAGTCTTTGTTTGAATCTGACTTCGGTGAAAGACTATAGACGCATAATGTGAACTTAAGTGGAACTTAGGTTCACATTAGGGGGTAAAAAAAAAGAATGATAAATAGAGTTGGGGACTTGTTGAAATTCTGCAGAAAAATTTACAAGCTAAAATGGGCTTAACACTTGTTGAAATTTCAGAGAAATTTACAAGTCCAAGCTAGCCGAGGTGATTATGAAAAGTGTTTCCGGTGCACATCTTATCTGAGATGTCTAACTAGGCTGTCAAGCTTTGAAGGATAAAGTTTTGATAGAAGACAGTAAGTGGAAGTGAAGAAGCAAATATACTGAATAAAGTTTAAAGAAACAAGCACTTGTAAAAATATTTCGAAATGTTTTTAAGTGTTAGTCGAGGTATTCTAAGTGTTGGCCGAAACAAACAGTCAAGGTTTATAGCCAAGGTACCCTACCCTGAGGTGATTATACAGTTAAGCTGTGCTTCGAAGAAATGTAGAAAATATTCTAAGTATAGAAACATGCATAGAACAAAAACAATAAACATACATGAAGAGAAGCATTCAATACTTAGAAAGAAATATAAGACTTGCATTCAGAAGATGGAACTTGTTCATAGGCAAAAAGGCACTTCGGCTAGCAAAAAGACAACTTGTTCAATTACAAATGGGCACATCAGCCAAAAGAAAAGCTCAGATAGCAAAATATTACAACTATTCAAAAGTAAGAAAAAAAAGTACCAAAGGAGGAAAATCTTAAGTTCATGCATTTTCCACAGTCTGCCTTGCCTCGGCAATTGGCGTTGTGTCAACCTCGGTAGGCAGCTGGGCAGACCTTCCAGCTTGGACCTCGGCATCGATTTCACGCAAGGTGTCATCCAGGCTCTTGTTGGCAGTCTCGACCTCAGCCTCAGAAGTGGTCTTTTGAACTTTGTCCTATTCGTTTTGAGTCAAGTCTAGGACTTGCTCATTCAGAGTTGGGGATTTGGCCCCAGCAGAGACTTCGGCACTAGTTTTGACCTCGGCTTCTTTGACACCCTTAGCCTCATCTTCTAACTGGCTTGGAGCGAGAGGGAATGGCATGACAAGTCGGCTCTCATCCTAGAGGGACGAGTCGTCAGGGATAGCCAACTCCTTCAAAGCAGCTATCCAACCAAGGGTGTAACCCCTGTTGCATGCCTGTTTGACTTGCTTTTGGTATTCATCTCGGACGTCGGCTGCCCTTTTGACATAGGCCTTCTCATCTGTCTCTTTTATCTCGGTCGCCTTGGTGGCAAGTGTCGCTTGCAATTCTGCTTGGGCTTTTACCTCTTTTTCTTTGGCTTCTTTGCTTCGGCTTGGGCTACCTCGGCAACATTTTTCGCAGCCTTGGCATGATCTTTCGCTTTGCTCTAGGCCAGTTGGGCAGTTTTTGCCTGGTTCTACAAGCTTCAGATGCGAGTCTCGGCCTTGTTTAAGGAAGACAAGAGCTTAGCTGCCTCTTTTTTTTATGGGTCAGTTCCTTCTTGAACTCATCGGTCTTGACTGCAAGAGAGTGACCCTGCTGAATAACCTGTAACAATGTGAAGAGAATTCGTTAAGTATGAAAACTAGAGTTGAAATTAACCAAAAGTTACAAGTGTTGAGACTTACCAAGACACAATGCTGCATCATCATCGCATAGTTTTCGTACTCAGAAAGCTCGGCCATCCGATTGATGTCGGCTGGGGGTAGAATGGCGGTGGAAATGGCAGCACCGATTTCTAGATTGTCGAGAGCATTGTCCCCAACAAGAAGAGGTCAGTCTCTGACGTTGACAGATGGAGTTCAGGGTGCGTTAATACGAAAACCAGAGGGCTCAGAAGACCCATCGGACCTCGAATTTTTTTATTGCGGTTGGTCAAATGCCTCGGCCTCAATAGGCCTCTTCTCGGCAGATGCAGACTTCTCTACTTCAGTCAAATTTGAAATTGGCACTGTGTCCTCTAATTCCACCTCGGTAGCACTGGGTTTGGCTTTGGCTTTGGCCTTTTTTATCATTTTTGCCTTGGGTTTTGGCTGAGATTAGGAAGGAGATGAGGAATGGACCGACACCACGCTGGGAATGTCAGCAAACAGGTCGTTTGGAATGATTTTTGTGCGGCCCATTTCTTCGGTAGTGGCGGCAATAGTGACCTTGGAGCCAAAGCAGATTGTTGAAAGAGCTATGAGAGGGTTAGCAGCGTAGTGAGCCGATGCCTCAGATTCTCGGCGTCGGCGGCTGCGAGTTTTGCTGGTAGGAGCGGAAACTGGAGTTCAACGTCGACGTTGGCGCTGGGATGGAGGAATTAGTTGAGGGGCAGAAGTGGATGGCTGCTCAACTATATTAGAGGTGGAGGCCTGATCTAGCCTTGAAGATGAAGCTGTTGGAGGAGTTGAAGCAGACGGAGGAGTCTTGCTGCGCCTAGAAACGTCGAGTAGAGCTAACTTGTATGTTAGGATATAATTTAGTAGAAAAGGAACTTTACAGAGGTCAATTGGCAGGCCTAGTAGCCTTTTCAAGTCTTTGTTGGGGAAGAAGGATTAGCGGAAGTCCTTTGATGGTTGAGGAAAAGTTGCAAAGGGCAGAAAACAGACATTAGAACAAATAAGGGAAATAAAGTGATAAAGTCTTAAATAGAGAAGTTAACACTTAATTCTTACCCTCATCCTCTTTAAACACTTATCGGCACAGAGGGAAGAGATGAAGATCATCATCAGGAGCAAATTCCCAGTTACCCGAGACAATCAGGTAATCATCTCTAACACCCTTGTTGGAGTATGGGAGGTCGGCTATGATTTTGTAGGCTGTGGATCTCGGCATGGGATAATAAATGTAGCCTTTTGCAGACTTTAAGCCATACATGGTGTAACAAAATTGGATATCAACTAATGTTATCCTAGCACTTTCTCGGCAAGCTAGAGCAATTATGTCATTAATAACCCTATAGGAATTTTATGGCTAGCTACATAGGGTTGAGTTTGTAATAGTGAAGGATTTCCTTAAAAAGGATATCTAAGGGAAGCCGAAGTCCGCACTCAATGAATGTTACAACAAGAAAGGGCATGGAGTCCACAACTGGCATGATAAAGTCTTCCTCTCTAGCCAACCTGATCTGAACGTTTGCTGGAATGGAGAACTCTTGCCTAAAGTACTCCAGCTTGGCAAGGGTGTCTACTCTCCACCTAAACATACCCGTGATATTGGCTTAATGTCCATAAACAATCTGTGATCTTCTTTAATGAACTAAAAAATGGTTTACATTTATCCAAACTTCTGCT
The DNA here is from genome assembly GCF_055761805.1 of Camellia sinensis. Taxonomy (NCBI): domain Eukaryota; kingdom Viridiplantae; phylum Streptophyta; class Magnoliopsida; order Ericales; family Theaceae; genus Camellia; species Camellia sinensis. The sequence continues at coordinate 157,955,016 of NC_138972.1, forward strand.
TATAAACCTGTTCAAGGCTACGGCCCTTCCAATCAACATCTGTACTTGTTTTGCCGATGTCGGGCTTTTCAAGTCAAGGATGGCCTTGATTTGATCCAGGCTTGTTTCGATGCCTCTTCTAGTAACCAAGTATCCCAGGAATTTATCAGACCCGACTCCAAATGCGTATTTTGAAGCATTGAGCCGGAGCCGATATGTTCTTAGGATGTCAAAAACTGCCTTCAAGTCGGCGAGGTGATTCTTAGGTTCTTTAGTCTTCACGACCATGTCATCAATGTATACTTCTACTGTTTTGTCAATCAGATGTCTGAACATCTTGGTTACTAATCTTTGGTAAGTTGCTCATGTATTTTTCAGCCCGAAAAGCATAACTCTATAGCAGTATAACCTTTTTGGGGTGATAAATACAGTCTTCTCCTTGCCAAAGGGGTACATCGCTATCTGGTGGCACCCTCTATAAGCATCCAGGAAGCTCATCCTTCTATGCCCTGAAGTGGCATCTACTAACTGATCAATCTTGGGCAGTGGGAAACTATCTTTGGGACAAGTCTTATTCTGGCTGGTGAAGTCTATGCAGACCCTCTACTTCCCATTCTTTTTTTTCACAACTACTGTATTGGACAACCAGGTGGGGTAGTTCACCTCTTGAATTGCCTTGGCTTCCAACAGCTTGTCCTCTTCATCCTCTACTGTCTCCACATGAACCAAGGTCGGTCTCCTTGCCCGCTGAATGATAAGTTTAGCCGACTTGTCCACATTTAATCTATGGCATGTGACCTCGGGGTCAATGCCAGGCATCTTATAGGGCGTCCAGACAAACATCTCTATGTTTGCTTGTAAGAATGCTTCTAACTGCTTTTCCTCCTCATTGGCCAAGCCTGAGCTGAGAAGGAAGAAGCACTCTTCATCTCCTTGTTGAATTAGAATTTTTTTCAAGGCTTTCTTGCTTTTGTCGGCCGGCTCTTTGCCGATGTCATCCAGGACCTCCATGTCCTTATCTTCAATTTCTACTATTTCGACCTCTCGCACGTTACAGGTGGATTTTATTGTTGCAATGGAGCAATTTTTTGCTTGCACCTAATCTCCTCTGACCTCATCAATTTTATGCTCCGTTAGGTACCGCAATAGCTGGTGCAATGTTGAGGGAAAAACTCTCATTGCGTGCAACCATGGCCTCCCCAAGATAACATTGTAAGGGGAGGGGGTGTCAATTACTATGAACTCTATGCTTACCTTCTTGGTGCCTGCCTCCACCTCCAAATTTATTGTTCTCAGGGACCATGCCGGTGTTCCATTGAACCCGACCATTGGGCTGTTGGATTGCTCCAAACCATCTCAGTGAAGGCCGAGTTCCTTGTAACATCTGATATACATGATGTCACAAGAGCTGCCTGGGTCAATCAGAATGCGCCTTACCTGACATTCTCTAATTTTGAGGGTTTGTAATGCCCAACCCTTCACATGTCATCGATATTGTCCACTTTGGGCCGTGCTCGCATGGATTTTTTCTTCCCAGTGGGTCATCCATCCCAAAACTACTCCAGTCTAAGCACACTTAACTAGAGAGTTCTGCTAAGGATTTCACCACCCGAGAAAAAGCTTCGATGCTATATAAGGGTCTAGGTTTTTACTTTTATAGCCTATGAACTCCCTTTTCCTTTTTGATGTGGGACACCGGGACCCTACAATCCACCTTCCTTAGGGCTGCAAGTCCCCGTGTAGTAGCCTGCCAGCTCACAAGCCCACCCACATGCAGTGAGAGACGCCAGGGGCCCACACTCGGTACTCCGGAGAGTCGGCTCTGATACCATTTATAACGCCCAACCCTTCACATGTCATCGATTTTGTCTACTTTGGGCCACGCTCGTATGGATTTTTTCTTCCTAGTGGGTCACCCACCCCAAAACTACTCTAGCCTAAGCACGCATAACTGGAGAGTTCTGCTAAGGATTTCACTACCCGAGAAAAGGCCTTGATGCTATATAAGGGTCCATGTTTTTACTTTTATAGCCCAGAAACTCCCCCTCCATTCCCGATGTGGGACACCGGGACCTTACAATAAATTTCAGATTTCGGCAAGATTTGGTGGCAGCAGAACAACACTTGGATTGCATGCATATTCACTCAAATATATTCATTGGAATTGAGAGATATGATCAGATAACCCATTATATGCATTGGAATTGAGAGATATGATTAGACTAAATAGAATGATTAAAAGAGAGAGAGAGAGAGAGAGAGAGAGAGAGAGAGGGGGGAGAGAGCCTCATAGGAGCCTCTATATATATCCATACATACAGTGTTCATATTCTCCTCAAACTAATCGGAGAAAGTAAGAAAAAGAAGAAGAGGGAATTCCTGTGAGCAAGCTTAGTAGAAGAAGAGGAGGAGATTAAGGTTGCATATTTTCCTACCATTTCACTATTCCGTTTCAATCCTACAACTAAGTAAGAAAACCCTCTCAACCCTCTCATTTTTTTTAATTGTTGAAATTTTCAGATTATATTCATGTGATAAAATGACTAACTTATAGATAAATTTTTTTTATATATATGTATATAAATTTTATGATGTTCCAAAAAAAAAAAAAAAAATTTGGGGTGTCACAGGGTTACTACTAGAGCATCGTTGTGTAAATGCTGCACCATGTCTAGGTCTGCTTCAGTAAAAGACACCATTGGTCTTTGGCATTCATCTGTCCTAGGCCTCTTTTGTTGGACCTGATACACATGTTGTAAGTGCTTCACCCTCTGAGTCTCCCCGCGTACCTCGTTTTCATTGACCCTCAAGTGAATCACATTGATCACCTGAGATCCATCTGGTTGTTGTGGTTGTGGTGGAGGTGGTGCTGCCGGTGCTTGGGGCAATCTCGCATCTTCTTCTCTCGTTCTGACCTCATCTACTAGGTCCCTCAAATGACCCTGTCTAACCAGGTTCTCTGAATGATTTTTCAAGGCTCTGTACCCCTGAGTCAAATGTCCATCCTCATTGTGGTAATCACAGTGCTTCCCAAGACTTTTTCCCATAAATTTGGCAAGAATCTTCTTCGGCACTTTATAATACGACTGGTTCTTGATCCTTTCTAGAAATTTATAAATCGAGATCCTGAACACTGTGGTGACTGCCTGTGTAGCTCTCAACCTTGTTTCCTGTTTATTAAAACTAGTATTACCTCGATCTCGCTTCGGCGAGCCGTTCCTCTTCTCCTACTTCGGCGCCGTCGTTCCTGGCATATCTGTAGACACCCTATTTTTGATCGCCCTTAAGATTTGGGCGCTACTGATGGTTTACTTGGTGGTGAAAGTTGTGCAGTGCAAAGGTTCGATTTCTTCGGCAAGGAGAGAGTCAAATCCTAACTTCACACCCCTTTTTGGACCAAAACTATTTTGAATGGTTTTTAGACCTTAAAACCCTCTCTTTCAAAACATTTTTGAAAATAGGTTCTTACGATGTTTCGACGCTCATATTTTGTTAAATGTCGCACTTTTCGATAAACCGAGCAAGGACAAAGTGGAAATGAATGAAGGGGAGATGAACTCTTTTGAAAAATCTTTCAAAACACCTTTTTTAGGGGTTTGGAGTTGAAAAAAAGAGGAGAGGAGAGAAGAAAACAAGTTGGAGAAGCAGTTGGGCATGTATCCTGGTAGGATCAAAACTGAACAGTCTTCACTCAAAGGAGCATAACTTTTTTCAAAGTTGGAATTTTGAGGTGAGGTTTTCACCATTGGAAAGAATACTTCCAGGGCTACAATTTAGGCTCAAGAATGACCTGCAAATGAGTCCATATGAAGGGGATATCTCCGGTTGAAGTCGGGCCCAAAAAGCAAATTTTTCTGTCCAACCAGAGGTGGAAGTTTATGATCATGAATGAGATTTTTGGGCCATGTTCCGGCCATGAATGGCCAATGCCGACCCCCTGCCATCCAAGGGAGTGTTCTTCCAGCCAACAGTGGTACAGGTACCGGCCACAGATGGCAGAAAGCAGTTTTGGACAGATATTTGTTGTGTAGCTATTCCAGCTGTCTTTGGCTTGATATTTTTTACCAAAATTATTTTGCTATATATGAGAGCCTTATATCTCATATTCAAGGGGTTAGAACATTTTAGAACAATTTGGCAAAGACTTGGGAGCCTCTCTCTCTAGAACTCCCTCTCTCTCCCTATTTTAGGCTTGAAAGTGGGAAATCTCTACATATTTGCATACAACCTCTTGACCAAATACCTTCATCTTGGCCCTAAGGTCCTTGGAGGTCCTATTTGAGGTTTTTAACTCATAAATCTTGCTGTTTTTTTGTTGTGATTCAAGGGTAAGAACTTGTCCCTTTTAAGCTTTGTTTTGCATGCTTGTTTTACTACCTTTGCAAATGGTTTTTGGCTTCATTTTGAACTGAAGAAAACACTATTTTTTAGTCCTTAAAATGATGGTTTAAGCCTTGTTTGGTTAGGGGGTTGTCTCTCCCTTTTGCTCCTTGGCTTGTAAAGCCTTTTAAGTTATCTTTCAAGGCCTTTCAAAACAACTTTTCGTGGCCTTTTAACCACTGAAATCCAGAGCATTTTCACTTGTTAAAATTCTATTTTGAGGTCCCAAATAGGAGAGGGTGGTCCCCTCTCATCTTGTCTTGCTTATTTGTCTTGTTGGCCTATCAAATGAACATGTGTTTCTACTTCTTTGTGGCTTTGTTCAAGCATATTTTTGTGAATTTTCAGACCTACCATAACTCTATTTTTGGTTGTCTTGGTCACCTCTTGCATGCTTCTTATACTTGTAGTGTAATCCTACTTGTAGCCTTGCAAAGTAACATGTCTTTGTGCTTTGAACTTGCTTAATTCAAGCATGTTTGTAGCCATTATTTGCCATGCCATAACTCTGTTTTTAGCTAATTTGGTCACCTCTTGAATGCTTTTGGTACTTGTAGTGCAATCATGCTTGTTGGCCTAACATGCTTCATGCTTTTGTTCATCATTCTAGCATGTGTTAGCTTTGTTCCAGCACATTTTTGCCACTGATTTAACATGCTTGAGGTCTTTTTTGAGTGATTTTTGGTCATGCATGCTTAGCTTTGTATAGCTATAATGTAAATGGCTTCACTAGTCTTGAGTTTTGAGGCCACTACTATACTATACTTGTGATGTTTGCATTCCTTGGCATCATTTGGCATGGTATTTTAGAGCTTATATCTTTGCCATACTCTCATGTTTATCACTCTTTAATTGTGTTTAAGAGTTGTGCCATTATGCCTTGTTTGTGAGCTAATACATGAGCATATCTTTCTTGCCATCTATGTTGTGAGTCTAGCATGTTTTTGCTACTCTTTTGAACTGCCTTAGGTCCGTTTTGAATGGTTGAGGACATTTGAGCATTACCTAGTATGGTTGTAGTGTAAAGCCCTTGACTAGCTTTGTGTTTCAAGCCTCTTGACATGCTTTCTTTGAGCTATTTGCATGATATAACATCATTTAGCATGTAATTTTAGAGTATATACATGTGTCATATTCTCATGTTTATCACTCTTTAAGTGCTTTTAAGAGTTGAGCCTTATGTCTCGTTTATGGGCCAATGCATGAGCATGCATTTTCTTACTTTTCATGCTATCGTTTCAGTTCATTTTTGCCACTTTTTTGGTATGCATTAGCTCTGTTTTGGGCTGGTTTGATCATTTGAGCATTGTATTACATGCCTCTAGTGTAATGCTTGTCATTAGTTTCAATGCTTTTGGCCCTTAACATGTTGTGTATGCGTTGCTTGCATGGTTTAGTGTCATTTAGCATGTCATTTCAGTGCTGAAATGCATGCCATATTACTCCATGCTTCACTCTTTTGTTTGCTTTGAAAGAGGTCTTTAGCCCCTTGTTGGCTTGAGCATGGAATTGAGGCTCTCATGCCTAATGGTTTTAGCCTTCTCTTGAGGGTTTCTACTGACCAAAAGCATGAGGCTTCTTTCATGCTCAACGTATTTGTGGCAGAGGCCATCTTTCCTTAGATGACTTTTCACATTGGACTTAACCGGTTAATGAATGGCTCGATAATGTAAAATGTTGTAAACAAAAATCAATCAAGTAAAACATGTCAAGATAAGCATGTACCATGTTTGCATTGCATCGTGTTCAATCGGGCATTATGTTGAACACAAGGTTGATTGGTTCATTTCATACTTGAAGTGGTGAAAATGAGTTGATTCCTTTGGTCTCCATTTCCTTTGATTTCTCATGATAAGCAGATCGTCTAAGTGTCTTGTTTACATTGCATTCATTGAATGTGTACATGTTGGATCTTTGACCATTATGCATTGAGATGCTTGATTGATGGTTTTGGATCCAACGGTGCCTCTCCCTTGATGTTTTGAGGTGATATGGAGGGGCATAGTACGTGCATGTTTTTGGGAGACCCTCATTTTTCTCTGTTTTATGCTCTATTGCAGTTTGGTGTCATAGCACACCAGTAGCCGGCACCCTCTCATTGTTGGCCAGCACCTCTTCATCTGTGGCCGGCAGTGTGCATCCTTGGTCGGCAACAGCTTCTCATGGCCGGTAGGCCACTGATGCACTCCCCAGCAGTGTTGTAGTAAGTTCCAGCAGCAAGTTCCTGAAGACACCCTGCAAACAGAGTCTCAAGAGAGCAACTGGAGAGCTTTTCGGGGCGAGAAACCGAATGCGAGCATACATGTTCAACATCTTCAAACCAAAGCTGAAGTAGTTTAATTTAGTGCTTTACTTGTTAGTTAGTATTGAATTTGTAATTTAATTAATTAATTTGTTAATTAGTTAATTGTTGTAATAATTAGTTGTAGCTCGTTATTCAGTTTGGTTGTGTAATAATTAGTCTAATTAGTTTAATTAGATTAGTTAGTTTAGCTTAGCTTAGATTAGCCTAGCTTTCATTCGGACCCTCCGTCGAGAGGGTATATTGTTGTAATAAGTGTGCGTGTGTGTGTGAATGTTTTCCAACCCCACGTATTTCTCCCTTTTAGTTATCAGCTTTCGATGGTTAGTTTTAGGGCATATTTCAATTAGCATCCTTATGCTTGCATACGTGCATTATTCATTTGTCTCGCATGCACCGGGCTCGGCACTTCATTCAAACTGCATTGTATTTCAATACACTTACTTGGATACGTGTTTCAAAGCATGTTATTGAGTGTTGCATTCATATGCCATCTTAGATAGCCGAGCCTACTTAGTTGCATTTTGCATGTGTTGCATTAGGCATTGATTGACATAGCTAGGATCATGCATGATTACTAACTAGCTTTTGTTTTGGCTCGGAGTACACTGTAAGTGTTTATGCTTTAGCATCCTTGCATGCGTATAAGTGACTGCCATGATAGCATGCTTGCCATGAGGTTATTTGCTTAACTGCTATAACTGCATGAATGCCTGTGGATGAAGGCTTCATTGCTTGAATTGGAACAATTCATCAAAATGTGCGTTTTAAGCCCACTTTGCGAAGTGGCAAAATCATGTTGTTTTCTAAGCCCATTTAAGGGTGGCAAATTCGCATTTTAGCCTACTTGAGGGTAGCAACTTCAAACCATTTTCGAAAAATAAACATGAGATGTTTTGTTCCAAATTGAGTGATTTGGTCTATGCTTGTATGTTGTGCGCATCCCATAGTAAGGTTAGCTAATAAACCGGAATAAGAACGCATGTGTTTTCAAAAATAACATATCATGTTAGTAGAAGCCGATCTTTGATCAGGCGAGCGGGGGTGCTCATTTCAGGACCTTCCCCTCTCGTACCCAAGTTCCCGAGCCGAGACAACTTTGGTGATAACGAACACGTGGCCTTAGGCATGAGTCAGGGTTTCCTAAATTTCCCAAAATAAAATATTTAGGTGGGGACTTTGAAATCTGGCAAAACAGTCCATGTTTGGCGCTTTTTGATTCAAAATTGATTTTTCAAAACCAATTGCCGGATTTGGACTCTTTGGTGATTTATCAGTCTTACATTGCACTTTGCGAGATTAGATTCAGAACCGTGACAGGAGTCCAAACTGTAGTAGCTAGAACTACAAATCCACGCCCTCTCTGAAAAAGGGGGCGCGCGGAGCGAGTTCGGGCGGTCTACAGTAGCCTCTTCTGCTCTGGCATATTTCTCGATCCTTGCCATAAGCTACTCCAAACTCTTTGGCAAAGTCTTTGCCAATGACTTCCAAAGCGTGCAATCATCCTCCAGGCCGTTTTTAAAAGACACGACCACCAACTCTAGGTATTCGGTTGAACGCCTTATAATATCTTTTGGCATAAGCCTTGAGGCACTCACCCTCGCCTAGGGGTGAGCATGGTCCGGATTGGACCAGACTGGGATAAAATTAGGACCAATCCATTATCTACGGTTCCTAAAAGATTGGAACCAATCCAATCCGTTTAAATCATGGAACCAATCCGAACCAATCCATTTAAATACGGATTGGATCGGTTTAGGACCACGAATTCACATAATTAAATAACAAAAATATATTTATAACACTTTAATTTTATAAAAATATAAACATAGCGCTATATTAGTTCCACAATAGCAACATATTCTTCTATAATAGCGACATACTGTTCTAAAATTTAAACAATCATAAGAAAATTGGTTTCACTGTAAGTATTTAAACCATTTCAACTTAAAACTAAAAAGCAACAAACAAGAGTAATAAAAGAAGATATTATACGGTTTTATGTTTGAGTTTAGATTTTATATAGAATTAAGAGAAGATACTATGGGGGAGGATGTATAATAAAAATATAGACTATTTGTATACGGTTCGAATCGGTTCCAATCCGGAACCGTGGGGTTCAATTCGAAACCAATCCGTAAACTACGGATTTTTAATTCTTCAATCCGGAACCGAACCGCGGATTCAAAAAACCAATCTAAATCTATCGGATTGGACTGGACTGGATCGGATTACGGATTTCACGGATCACTTGCTCTACCCTCACCAATTTTCAGAGCCATCAAGGAGTCTACCCCTAACAGCTGCAATTTGTTTGTAACAAACCTGGCCACAAACATCTCGGCGATGCCTTCCCAACTCTTCAAAGTTCCTTTCAGCAACTTGTGAAATCAATCTGATGCGATTTCCCCAAAGGATGAGGGGACCACCTTGCAGAGCAACGGTTCGTTCTCAGTATACAGTGCCATTGAATTCAAATATTAGCCGACGTGAAAGTTCAGATCGGGCTTACCGTCATATATCTGAAACCTCGGCATATGAAACCTTTTTGGGGCCTCAAACTTATCCAACTCCACTAAGAACGACGTTCTCAGCTTGATCGAAAAATGTGACCTCGGCATTCTACCGCTTTCTCTGGAGGTCGTCCGTCAAATCCTCCTTAGTCCAATCAAAAGCTCGGCTGTCAATGGATTTCAGCCTTTTTGGTGCGCTGCTCCTGGTGTCATTATGAGTCCTCTTGGACTTCTCTTCATTCACCGTGTCAAAACTAAGTTCCTTCCTTTGAACATGCCGATGTTTCTTGACATAAGTTCCTTTGGTACAAGGCGTCCTCTGAGACTTTCCGCTCATTGACTCTACTCGCCCGGCATCCTGTGAAGGCCGATATGAGTGTTCCTTCACCTTGTCATGCTGAGGGACTACTGGGACTGCTTTCTGCCCCCCTTTCTAGGCATTATTCTTGGCCGCTGGAATCGGCGTGTCCTTCAATGGAAATGGTGGTTGCATGACGTTGTTCTGCATCATGAAGTTGACAACCGATTGTAGGTCTGCCAACTTGTTTGCCATTCCTTTCATCTTGCCGTCCCTCTCAAGCATCTATCTTTCCATACCTGGAGGTTGCTTTTGTTGTAGTACTCGTCTCGGCCTGCTTTCTTCGGTGGGTCTCCCTCTTGGCCGGCATCCGTCTCATCGGGATTCTGATCCCGTGGTCCTTTATTAGGGTTTTCCTCCTCCATGTTAGGATCGGCATGTTTACTACTCCCACTAGGGATGTCGTCTCTCATCTTCTCTTTTTGTCCATTGTTGGCCTAAGCCCAACAACCTATACAAGAAGATGAGAATCCGGCGGTGGTTCATTTACCTGGGGGCACTCCAACGAAATATCTCTCAAAGATAGAAAATTGTGCTTAAACTCACAAAAAGAACTTCACAAATAAAAACATACCTTAGACCCACGAGGGTGCCCTGCTTTCCCTACAGAAGCCTCACCTAAGTGGACTCGGGCTCAATGTTTATCCTGGACTCTCAGCTAAATAGGGATAAACTTTCTAAGAGCTGTATCTTTATCTAGACTAAGATCCTCTCCTGTTCTAGGACTCTTGCCCTTTATCTGCTCATCTCGGATTTCGGTATCTCCGCAGATAACCTTGGCCTAACCGAGACCACTTCAGCATCATGATTAGGCCATATGGCACATTGGCTGACACTTCGGCGTCACCTTGGCCACGTGCTGTTATTCACAAAATATGTCCCCATAGTTTATAAATTAGCTATTTAGCTTATTTGGGTCACATTTTCTTTTTACTTTTTATGCTTTTTTTTTTATAATAAGTTAAAAAATTAATTTATAAGCCATTTTGAATTAATAATAAGTTGGGTTCGACATAAATCTTATTTGTTCCGTAACAATGTCCTGGAACTATTACAATCCTCTCAAAATGGGAAATTAGCAAACCTATAATGGGTTAGGTTCACCCTGAGAAGTGAAATAATCATTTTATCCTTACTTTATAAAAATAATAAAATTATATTTTATATATTAAGAATATTTACGTAAATTTATATATTTAATCACAATTTATTAATCTTACTATATCGGTACATAAATAAATATAATTTATCTTATATTTCCTACTTAATATCATCACACTAGTATTCCATCACTCAATTTCACAATACTAATTTTAGAAAAATTTTACTATACACACTTCTTACCATATACACCTCTAAATCATGTAATTTTCTTATTTAGTTATAATCAATTTTCTTCTTTAATTATAACTTTATTTTAGTTATGACTTATAAGATCTTTTTATGTCTCATGTCTTGTTTAGTTATGATTCTTTTATTTTATTTTTAATTATAACTCAAAAAATATGAAATTATGTCATCTACTTCTTCATTTATAAGGTGTAGGTGTATGCCATAAACTTTTCATAATTTTATCCAATCGAGTCAAGATGATTCATGAATGTGACAAATATATTGATTTGGTATAAAGTTTAAAACTTGAAGATAGGAATCGTATCATCTTCTATCCAACTGGAAATTGATATGGTATTTCACATAATAGTGACACATACCTGAAAATGTTGACATACATGCACATATACAGATGTATATATATATATATATGTATGCAGAAAGTCAACTTTAAGTATATTATAATTAACAGCCGTTTGTTATCTCTGTAGGTGGTTTTCTTTAACAGATATACATCTTCCTATTATTTGTCAAAAAGCATATTATGACTCTTCTAAATTAGGCTTAGAACATATCTATATCTATATATATTCAATATGGCCATCATTAACGCCGCTGGATTTCTATCAGTTTAGATGGTAGTATTGCATTGAATTTGTCTTATTTATTATTTTGAGTAATGTCGTACGTATTTTTTGGAAATATATTATTGTGACAAAGTTATGTAATTTTTTAATATAATTATGATAATTTGTAATTTAAAAATTAAATTACTCATTTTTATGGTAATGTTATATATTTTATGATTAAAAAATATTTTAATGAAAAAAATGTGTAATACTATTATAAAAAGGGATTTTTTTTTAAGGTCCCTGGTATTAAGACTTTATAGTATAAAGGACATCTAATATTTTCATAATATCTAAGGTCCCTCAATTTAATCCAGAGAAATTCTGTCCAGAAAAATTTTAGTCCAGAGAAATTCTAGTCTAGAGAAATTCTGTCCAAAGAAATTCTCTCAAACCCAGAGAAATTTTCTGTTTCTCTCCATAGAAATTTCATGGCCGAGTATTTCAATCTTTCTCCTCTGCCACTCCTCCCCTAAACATCCTCCAGCCATCACCACTAACCAACCCAACTTACCCACTGTCTCAAAATAATAATTTAAATATGATCAACAACGGATTGAGGGAACCAATCACATATAATAAAATAAAATTAAGAAACATCACCTTGATAATACCCAATAACATATCCAATAATCACCCCTTTACTACTTAAAATAAGAAGAAGAAGAAAGAAATGCATTGTGGTAAGAAAACCACCATTTTATGTTTCACAAGTAGTCTCATTCAAGCTTGGGCTACTACTACTACTTCAGATTCTCTCTTTACCATTGCACCATTACTCTCTTTGTTGCTGCTGTGACCAGAATTATGAGCAACCTCATGACATTTGGGTTCTTCTTCTACCTTTGCACTGCTGTCGCCATTCTCCCTTGAAGTATCATATTTGTCATTGTCACCATCATCATTTAAAGCTGCATCTGTACTTGTTTGGTGGTGGACGAGGATTTCCTTAGTCCAATTATGCAACTTCTCTGTAGTATCCTCATCTGTTTACATACAATCAATGTAGAATAGTAAGTAAGCTCCCAAAAGACCTTGGAACAACACTAGCATTCAGACACACGCCATGCACATGCAACTCAAATCAGAGTTACGTAATAGTTTAGAAGTAAAACCTTCTGATATATCTAGACTAGAAGGGAATTTTCACTAACTTTTTGTGAATTTCTCTGGGTTGGAAGGTAATTTCTCTGGCCTGAGAGAATTTCTCTGTGGCTGTTTATCAAATCAAAAGAACAACAGATTCAACTCTACCTATTTTGTCATAGAGAAATTCTCAACAGAGAAATTCTGAATTTTTTAGAGAAATTTTGGAAATTTCTCTGGCCTTCCCTCTCTCCAGAGAAATTCCCTCTTCTATTTACACAATAATCATATATACAAACCAGAGAAATTTAGTCCATCCCAGAGAAATTTACTCAAACTCAGAGAAAATCGCCCTCCAATCCAGAGAAATTCACTGAAATCCAGAGAAAACCAGAGAATTTCTCTGGTTTGAACTCAGAGAAAATTCAATTAAAAAATCAAAGAATTTCTCTGGTTTCAAACCAGAGAAAATTCAGTTCAAATGGAAAAAAAATTCAGTTCACTAGTCCAAACACACACCATATATATACCACATGTACACACACAAATTCATTGAATCTGGAACTTGATCATAGAAGTACTTTTGTAGGCCAACAAATGTAATCCCGCAGGGTGGATTTAAATTTTAATGATGATTTTTGGTGATTATTTTCGTAGTCTGTAGAATTTGCAATTGCCAACACCAATAGGATCAATCACCAAGATCGCTAGATCTGAGAGTGATGTATTGCAAAGATCTGAAAGCATTCAATTTCTTCCAGAAGCTCTCAGTTTATGTAATCGTCTCTCTCGTCAGCGACAGTCTCAGCATGATAAAGCAGCAGCAGCATAGAACGCCCACAGATACCGAAGGATATAGAAATCCCTAGTGGAATCACCAGATGCGATTCAATCATCTCCAAAAATGGCATGTTGAAGAAACCGACTGGTATAGTTCCACTAAAGAAGTTCTTCACGAGGCGTACACGATTCAGTGATTTGCACTTACCGAGTTCTTCAAGAATCGGGCCGACGAAGTAGTTCTTCATCAAAATTAACGTCTCTAATCTCCCTCCTTCACACATATCGCGAGGAATCGTTCCGGTGAGGTGATTCGTCGCCACGTTAAGCCTCAACAGCTTTCCATTACGGCCATGGTTCGCCGACAGCTCCAACGTGAAATTGTTCTCCCAAATCTGCAAGACCTCGAGATTTGGGAGATCTCCGATGAACAAAGGGATTGGACCCTCGAGATTGTTGCGAAATAGATTGATTAGCGTAAGGTTTTGGGAGGAGCACGTTGGCGAAGGGGTGGGATTTGGAGGTAGGGTAGACGAAGATCTTGAAGCTTTTGTTCATTTGGTTGTAGGGGGGAGAGAGAGAGAGAGAGAGAGAGAGGAATCGCGGGCAAAGAATCAAATTTCTCTGATATATGTCTAGGGACCTTAGACATCAAAAAATAATTTGTGGATCTCTTCTATTACGAAAAGTGGGGGAGGGATCCTAGACTAATTTTTTCTTATAAAAATGCCTAACCTTAATATATAATTTTATTTAGGATGAATTCCATAAATAATCCTTGTAGTTTGGGGTTATGTCACTTTGATCCATGGCTTTTCAATTGTAATATATTTGACCTTGAATTTTAAATCTTATTCCAAATAAGGATAATTGAAAATATTGTTGCTCTATTTGAAAGGTAAAGTCGTCACACAACTTATTTTGTGTTGGTTAACTTATATGTTGTTTGAAATATAATGACATTGTTCTTAATGAATAATATTGGAACTTTTTTGGTTTGGTTTTCAGAATTTATTTTTAGAAATTTTTTCTAAAAAACTAAAAATTAAATTGGTGAAAAAAATAAAAAAACACATCATTTTTTATATAATTTTATCTTTTGGAAGGGTAAAAATATATTTTTTTGATATTTATTTTCGTTAAATTAGTTTTTATTTTTTTCGAAAGTCACATATAGCGACAACTTTGATAAAACTAAAAATATTTTATATATTAAACATATCGATTATACATTAAAAGCCTAATAAACATCCATTACATGATAATAATAAAAAATATTTGTTAACAACAAATATAACCATCTAGTACATGATAACCATAAAAAAATATCAATAAAAACAAAAACTCATTACATGATCATTATCCAAACACATACTAAAAAATAATTTGGTAAAAAAATAAAAAAAAATTATCTTTTTTATATAACTTTATCTTTAGTGAGTATAAATAATTTTTTGACATTTATTTTTATCAAACTAATTTATATTTTATCAAATTGATAATTTTGCCCTTGAAATGGAGCAATAATATCTCCAATTGTCCTTATTTGGAATGAAATTTAAAATTCAAGATTAAATATATCACAATTGAAAAATTAAGAACCAAAGTAACACAAACTCCAAACTACGTTCACGCTTTCATTTATGAACAATAAAATTATCTTTAACTATACTGTAAAATTACATAATTAACAAGGTGCACACACCTTACAGGGGGATTTCCATCAGTAATAGATAAACTTAACAATTTTTTCTTACATATTGACTTAACACCAATTATATCATTAAATTGGGTTTTATTTTATTATTACGTTACACATCGATTAATATAAAAATTTTATAAGATTATAAATTTGTTTAATCTTTTATTTATTTATTTTTTCTGGTCACAGGTCGAATTGAAAAGTATAATTACATCATTAAAATTCTTGTTTATTGCAAATCACTTAGCAACAAAATTTTCAAATTACATGGGATTTTTTTAAGCTGATATTCTAAAATTATGACAATTCAAATTGTTGAACAACTCCCAGCCAAAAAAACAAAAACAAAAAAAAAACAAAAAAAATTGTTGAACAACTGAAAGGATCCCAACACAACGCAGGGACCACCAACCCACATATTGGAAAAGTCCAACATGATGTTGAAATAAGTTGAAGGAGGTTTCCACAATGAAAATCTTAGATAAGTCTTATTGGAAAAATGGGCATCAATGAGTTGAAATGATAATATTTCACGTTTTAAATCACTTAAATCGATGTGTATAATGCTTACATGACATTTTAATGCATTTCCTCTTTTTCTCCTATGTTAAAAAATGGGAATTTATTCACCCAAAAAAAAAAAAAAAAGGGAATTTGAACTCTGTTTGGTTTTTAAATATAGTTTTTGAGATTTTTATTTTTTGTATTTCATTGTATTTAGTGATTTTTTTTTCTTTCATATTTTTGTCATTTTTTATTTTTTAGATGAATCAAACCAAGATAGATATAATTTTTTTTTAAAAAAAATTAATATAAAAAAAATACGAAACATACTGAATTTATTTATTTTCTTTTATATTTCAGAAAAATTATAATTTTTAGGTTCATTTATGTTAAGTGTATTTTAAAAATAAATTTTTTTGATTAAAATATTAAAAAAAAACGAAAAATAAAAGCTTAACAACAAACGGAATTAAATTTTTTTTTTCATTTTTGTCCAATTAGAGATATCAAATTTAAATACATGAAATTGTCACATACTTTTTTTTTATTTAAAATATTGTCATTTCCAAATTTAAAAAGTTTAATGGGAGATGCTAAAAACCTCTTGTAAGATATGAAACAGCAAATATGGGGAGGTCACTACATCCCAGGAAATTCTATTTCTATACATTACTTTCTCTCTTTTCATATACATAATAATTTTTTTATTATTATATTTTTGTCTTAAAATTAAATTATTAAAATATCCTTTTCCCAAAACCCTAACTCTAACTCTCTCAAATCATCTTTGTGAATCTGTGATCTATCTCATAATTTATTATTATTATTATTATTTTATTTTTCTCATTCAATCTCCCTTTCTTCTTTTCTGACTTTGTGCCTCGTCATTTCTAATTGACAAACATATTCTGGTAACAGCCTTTTTGTTTTTTGTTTACTCCATGACGTATTTCACGCCGAGAATTATCTAAACTGTTGCAAAATTTTTACTTTCATTGCTTTGCTAGTTTTTCATTTTTAATTAATTAATTAATTAATTTTATCTTTCACCTCCAATCACTATTTTGTTCCTACTAGTCATATCCTTTAATACAATTGAATCTTCCTTTCAAAACCCAAATGATGTCATAACTGGATATTTGACATTTGGTAATCCCAATTCTTGCTGTGAGAAGCTTGAGAATTTGCTTACTCATGGTCTCGTTGATGGGCAGTTGGAACTAAAAGAAGAAAAATCAAAACAACAATTTTGATTCTTGAATGGTTATGCAGATTTCAATTAGTTTCAACTATAACAGGTATTGCCAATTTGCATAGATGTAACAAAAAAAATGTTTATGTCATTTGTAAACACCCTATTTTTGACCGTCCTCAAGAATTAGATATGCGTACAGGTACATCCAATGACAAGTTCGATTGCTCGTCGAGTATTCGAATTTCGCGGCGGAACGTCACAGGTTTGAACTTTCCAAACCCTGTATTCTTTATGTCTCATTTTTAGACCATGTGTTGGTCCTTTCAACATGTTTCTTGTGAGGCACTGCCAGCCACCTTTTGGCCCTGCCGGCCATGGAGTTGGCCCTGCCTGCCATTGATGAAGCCTGCTAGCCATCAATGAGGCACTGCCGGCCACCACTGATGGCCGGCAGAACACCTTGTCTCAGCAGATTTTGTGCTAGGTCTTTTAAGCCAGCTGGTTTTCACTAAGCCATCCTCCATACACGTGTATGGAAGGATGGAAGCCTTTCAAGTTTATTAAACAAGCTTTGCATTGCATGTCTCTATATAAGGGGAGGCTCCTTCCCCTTTCCAGGGGTTTGGCCATTTTGGAGACAATATATATATATATATATATCTCTCTCTCTCTCTCTATATATATATATATCGTGCTAGTTTGTGCCTTAAAGTGCATTTTCTCTTCACTTTTGCACTACAACACATAGTAGAACACCTTCACTCTTGAGCTGAGGTTCGTGGAGGTTGTATTTGGGTGGTTTTAGCTTGGTTTTGCCTCAGAAACTTGTTGTTATTACTGTGCTTCAAGAGTGAGTCTCATATCCTCTTTAAAGCTTTATTTTCATTGCTTATTTGGCCATCTTTGCATATTGTTTTAGGCCTTGTTTTCAAGTGTTTAGGATGGTTGTTTGAGGCCTCTTTGGTGTTGGGGGTGTTTCACCTCCCTTTGTGCCTTATTTGTTAAGCTTTTGAGCTATCCTTTGAAGCTTTTGTATTAGTTTTTGTTTGGCCTTTTAGCCACTGAAATCTAGTAGATTTTCAGTGGTAGAAATGTAGTTTTGAGACCCAAAATGAGAGGGGGTGGTCCTCCTTCCCCTTGTCTTGTTAGCATGTGTTATTGGCCTATCTAATGAGCATGTATTTCTATCCTCTTAAGGCTTAGTTTGAACATGTTTTTGTGAGTTTTTGGACCTAATAAAACTCTATTTTTGGCTGGTTTGGTTGCCTCATGCATGCTTATTACACTTGTAGTGTAATCTTGCCATTTAGCCTTGTGTGCTCAATGCTTTGATCAATCATGCTAGCCTATTTGATTCTATCTCAGCATGTTTTTGGTGTTATTTTAACATGCTTAAGCTCTGTTTTGGTTGGTCTTGGCCATGTGAGACTTGCCTTGTATGGTTGTAATATAAGTGGCTTTGACTAGCTTTGAGTGTCAAGTCTTTAGCATGCATCACTTGAGTTGTTTGCATGCTTTGGTCTCATATCTAACCTGATTTCAGTATATATAGTGTGGTCATACTCTCTCATGCTTCACTCTTTCAATGCTTTTGGAGAGCTATGCTTTATGCCTTAATCATGGCCTAACTTGTATGCATGCATGCCTAAGCTTTTGGGTTACCATCTCAGTATATTTTTGGTCTTATTTTGCCATGATACAACTCTATTTCTGGTTGGTTAGAGCATCTCTCATTTGCTTCTTACACTTGTAGTGTAATCCCACTTTTTGGTCTTACATGCTTGGTGTTTTGGCATTTTATTCTAGCATATGTTGGCTATGTTCAAGCATGTTTTTGGCATTGTTTTGACCTTCCTTGGGACTGTTTTGAGTCATCTTGGCCCATTGGGGCTTGCTTGATATGGCCATGGTGCAAGTGCCTTAGCTAGTTTTGAGTTCTGAGCCTTCTAGCATGCTTTGTTTGTGGTATTTATGTGATTTGGCATCATTTAGCACTTGATTTCAGAGAATGTAGCATTGCCATCTTCTCATGTATATCACTCTTTGATTGTGTTTGAGAGTTGAGCGTTGTGCCTAGTTTGTGGACCAACATGTGTGTATGTTTGCCTAGCCCTTTGAACTTCAATTCCAACATGTTTTGGCCACTGTTTTGGCATGATGTAACTCTATTTTGAGTTGGTTTGGTTGTTTGAGCATTGTGACGCATTCTCATATTGTTATTCTCTTCACTAGCCTTGGTGCTCTTGGCCCCTTAACATGTCTTGCATGCATTGCTTGCATAATAGAGTCTCATGTTAACATGTCAAGATTAGCATGATTGTTTGCATAACATGTTGTTCGTGTGCATTGCATTATGTTCAATCGGATGTTGTGTTGAACATAAGGTGGATTAGCTCATTTCATACTTGAAGTGATGAAATGAGCCAATCTCCCTTGGTCTCCATCGCCTTTGATCTCTCATGATAAGGAGATGGTCTAAGTGTCTTGTTTGTCATGCATTTATTGAGTTTGTACAAATTGGATCTTTGGCTATCACACATTGCGATGCTCAATTGATGGTCTTGGATCCAATTATGCCTTTTCCTTGATGTTTCGAGATGATATGAAGGGGCATAGTACATACATACCATTGGGAGACCTTCTATTTTTTCTATTTTGTGCTCTACTGCAGCTTGGTGTCACAGCACATCAGTGGCCGGCACCCTCTTATTGTTGGCCGGCAGCCCTTCATCCTTGGTCGGCAGTGTGCATATTTGGCCAGCAGGGGGGTCGGCAGAAGCTCCTCATGGCCGGCAGGCCACTGATGCACTCCTCAGCACTATTTTGGTGAGATCCAGCAGCTAGTTCTCAAGGACACCCTGCAGACAGAGCCTCAAGAGAGCATTCAGAGAGCTTTTCGGGACGGGAATCGAGCATGCATCTTCAATTTCTTCAAGGCAGAGCTGAGGCAGCCTGGTTCACATACTTTAATGCTTAGCATGAATTCGTAATTTAATTAATTTGTAATTTAATTAATTCATTCGTTAATTAGTTAAAGTTTTGTAATAATTAGCTTAGTGTTTGCTAGTTATTCAATTTGATTGTGTAATAATTAGCCTAATTAGATTATTAGATTAGTTAGCTAGTTTAATTAGCGTAGCTAGTTAGCTTGTTATTCGGACCCTCTATCGAGAGGGCAAATTTTGTAATAAGTGTGCGTGTGTGTGATGCATGTTTTCCAACCCCACGTCTTTCTCTCTTTTACTTATCAACTTTCGGTGGTTAGATTAAGGCATATTTCAATTAGCATACCTAATGCTTTGCATGCATGCATCATTCATTCGTATTGCATGCACCGGGCTTGGCGCATCATTCAAACTACATTGAATTTCAATACTTACTTGAATACGTGTTTCAAAGCATGTTATCGAGTGTTGCATTTCATATGCCATCGTAGATAGCCGAGCCTATTTTAGTTACATTTTTGCATGCGTTGTATTAGGCATCTTGTATAGTTAGGATCATACATGATTTCTAATTAGCTTCTTTTTTTGGCTCGGAATACACTGTAAGTGGTTATGCTTTAGCATCCTTACATGTGTGTAAGTGACTGCCATGTTTAGCATGCTTGCCATGAGGCTATGTGCTTAACTGCTATAACTACTTGAATACCTGTGGATGAAGGTTTTATTGCTTGAATTGGAACAATTCATCGAAATGTGAGTTTTAAGCCCACTTAAGAGTGGCAAAATTATGTTTTTCTAAGCCCACTTGAGGGTGGCAAATCCGCGTTTTAGCCTACTTGCGAGTAGCATTTCCAAACTATTTTTCAAAAAACGAACATGAGATGTTTTGTTCCAAATCGAGTGATTTAGTCTATACTTATATGTTGTGCGCATCACATAGTAAGTAAGATTAATAATCGGAATAATAACACATGTGTTTTCAAAAACAACATATCATGTTAGTAGAGGCCGATCCTTTGATTGGGCGAGTGGGGGTGCTCATTTCAGGACTTTCCCCTCTCGTATCCAAGTTCCCGAGCCGAGGCAACTTTGGTGATGACGGATACGTGGCTTTAAGCACGAGTCAGGGTTTCCTAAATTTTCCAAAACAAAACATTTAGGTGGCGAATCTGAAATCTGGCAAAGCAGTCAATGTTTGGCACTTCTTGATGAAAATCGATTTTTCAAAACGATTTGCCGGATTTGGACTCTTTGGTGATTTATCAGTCTTACATTGCACTTTGTGAGATTAGATTCAGAACCGTGATAGGAGTTCGAACTGTAGTAGCTAAAACTACAATTCGCGCCCCTCGCGCACGGAGCGAAATTCGGGCAGTCTGCAGTCATCCGCAGATGATGAAACTCAATACCAATTACCTTGAAAAAATAAAAGCGATGGTGGCTTGTTAGGGTTAGGGTTTGGAGGATGAAGATGGTAAGGGTATTTTTGGTATGAGAGGATGTGTATTGAGTGAAAGTTGATAATTTAAATTTATTTAGTGTGTGCATTGAAAAAGGATGTGAAAAGAGAGGAAGTAAATGTATGGAAATGGAATTTCCCTACCCCCCTCCCTCTGTCATCTCATATAAATTTAACATAATTATCCTGAAGTCCTTTAATATTTTAATTTATATAATATTTAATTTATTTTTATCATAAATTTGTTAGTCGTATGAATTAAAAAAATGATATTACTATCTATTTTACATTGAAATGCATATTTTACCTTGTGTATTTTTGTATCATGCTATATGTATTAATTTTAGTATTTTTAACTTTACTAAAAGAAAAGTCAGTATAATTATTGTTGAAAATGGTTATAAAGTTCTGGATAAAACCAGAATTTTTTTCTAAGTTTGGTCTATTTTTTAGGTGGGCCCCGAGTGTCGATTTTCGCGGGCCAAAGTGGTAACGCGTTTTATGCCGCGTTGTGATTCACGTGGTATATTTGGTTGCTCAAAACCATTACCGAGTGAATAGAAAATTGAAGCCAAAGTATGCTCCATGGAAATGGAGTTTTGGTGAAAAATCCTTAAAGGTATTGAATAAGACTTGTCCCACATTGATTTGGTGGGAAGTTTTGAATAGGTTTATAAGGCTTGGGTTTAGTACTTGGGATGTACTCCAAGGAGTACCTAAGTGTTTTAGAGGGAGAGGTTATGGGCAAAATGGGCTAGACCCATTGGACCCAAAAATCACCACACGCGCGCCGCCGCCATCCATCCGGGCGGGCTGGGCTTGGGCGCGAGTGCGTGGTGTAAGGTTGGGTTGAGCTTGTTCGGCTCAATACTAATCTTTTTGGGCTAAAAATATTTGAATTTAATTTTATTTTTTGGTAAAATAAAATCCAGAATTCAAATTAAACCGGAAATAAACTGGTTTGGTTTTACTGTACATCCAAACAAGGCCTTTCTCGAAAATAAACTGGTCTGGTTTTACTGTACATCCAAACAGGGCCCTTCCCGTTTTTTATCTGTTTAAATTATGAACCCAATAGATTCAAATCTGTTTGAATTCAAAACCAACAGGTTTCATACCTGTTCAATTCAAAACCTGCAGTCACCTTTATAAATAGGGCAACCTTCATTTGATGTTTTAGATTCCGAAAATTCATTATTTTTGTTCTTAAGAGCTCTGCAAATTCATTCTTCATTTTGTTGCATTATTTTCTTGTAAGAAAGAATGTAAACACTTAGTGTGTTCATAAGACAAATAATTTGTAGTGTTGCTATTGTTTGTAGTAGATCATTTTATCTTGCGAGATAGACGTCCAAATTCTAAAAGTACCGAGGAGATGATGAATCTGTCTTAAAGACATAGTGTCAAACACTGGACTTGATCAGATAATTATTCAAAAAAATTAATCAAGTAAGTTATTTAATTTATTATTCTAATCAGATTTTAATTTTGTTTTTGTAACAAAATAAAATCTGTTTTTATTTATTTTTATTTTTATTTTTATTTCTAGTTTGATTTTTGTAATCAAACAAATTCTCTCATTTCCTTTATTTCTTTATATTCTAGTTATTGTTTAGTACACAACAGAATTTAATCTACTTAAATACAGTGAAGATTGTCTAACAATTATATTAAAATTGTGAGACTTATTGTATTTTTTCTAAATTTTAAGAGAGATAAATGTAAGAGCATCTCCATCATATTAGTTATTTTCATTTTTTTTTAGTTAAAATAGTGAATAAATCAATAAATTTCACATTTATCAAATTAGTTATTAAGTTTCCATTTTAGTTTTATGATTTTGACTCAACAATGTAGCTAGTGGTTTAGCCTAACCAAACATTAAAAAAGTATTTCACTTTTTGTATTTTGGAATTAGTTGTGTTGAATTTATAAAAAATAATTCTAAATTAAAATGAATAAAAAATATTTAAATAATATTTAGCTTGGTAAATATTATTTAATTAAAATATAATTTTTTTTAATTAGTTTGATACTGATACTCTAATTTACCTAAAAATTTATAAAGTCAATGGCAGTCGCTATATTCATGTTTAATTTGTTTTTAAAGCGAAAAAAAAGGAATGAAAGAAAGAAAGAAGGAAAAAGAGATTCATGTTTAATTTCTACTTTAGCTTGGTAATGACACCTTTGCTATAATTGCGTTGGAAGAGGAAAATGTGCTGGCACAACCCCACCAAACTTCCTGGATTCTCAAGCTAATGCTAAACTCTATATCTATCTGTTTATACTTATAGAAGCTAAATCATATATGAATAAATTTAGGAATATAAAAATTAATCATAAAATTACACACCAAATATATAGAGATGATTAAATTTTTTTCAACATTGATCTTAACAAATTTTATAAAATCTTACACATTCTTAAATATTATATGTTTTACTAATAGAATTGGTCTTTTTTTTTTTTTTTTTTGTTTTGATAACTCAGGTATCCCTAACCCTCTGATTTTAAAGGAAGCCAAGACTAATCCTGAGGGGTATGTAGCCGGTGGGAAACTGACACCTTTTTGCAAACTGCTGCAGACACCCACCTAGTGGGGAATCGGTCTTAAACATACACATAGATGGTAGCATAGTTATTTTGAAATGGTGATTTGTATTTTTTTATTTTATATTTTTTTGATTGTGTCATTTCAACCATTTGAAAAGTCTAAAATATCAACCTAGAATGGGTATACAAAAATTTACCTCCAACCAAAAAAAATATAATTATTTATTTTTTTGTTTTTTTATTTTTATATCCATAGCATTGCTTCCAAAATATATACCTCATCATGTGAGTGAGTGGTCCCCTTGTAAAGAGAAGATATCATGCCTTGTTGCAACTCCAATATTTGAAGTGGATATACATGTATGAATGTCTCTCCCCCTCTCTAATGTGTTGGTGTCATAACATGGGTTCTTGTTCTTTTCTTTGTTGAGAGAGTATGCCACATTGGTGCTTCTCACATCGTTGTTCATCAAAAAGACTTCCTCAATTGGGTCCCACAAAGTTACACCTGGTTGCACAATTGTACACCCCTTACTCTTATTAATTGTAAATAATTTTATAAAAATTTCTCATCGCCGGTCACGGGTACCGTCGCCCCTAATTTGGCAGCATTTTAACAGTGACTCGTCGGGTAATACTAGAAATTTATAATTTTGATTTTTAAATTTATTTATAATGATATGATAAGAAATGTAAGCTCTATATAATCAAATAATAATAAATTAAAAATTAACATATACCATATCATATTCTTATTAAGTGTTCTTAGATTTCATACCTTTCATATTAAGTATTTTTTTTCTTTTTCTTTTTCTTGTTCTTATTCATTCTCATTCCCGTTCCTCCTCCTCCTATTCCACTTGTTGAAATTTTTAATAGGTCCCCCATTCATTTGATAATATTTTCTCCAACTCTCATTTTATTTTTCACATTTTTTCTTTCTTGAACATGCTTTTTTTTTTTTCTTTCCTCTTCTTATATAATCACATCAAAAAGTTCTCATTCTTTTAACTCTTCCAATCATCAGTCTCCATCATATAAAAACACATAATAAAAAGAAAAGAAAGGAAAAAAATTTGTAAGATTCTGAAATAATACCTAGGAAATGTACTCCCAATGCCCATTATACAGGGTATTTGAAATAAATGACCATTACTTATAATTGCCATAATTACGGTGACAATTCTAAACCTCCTCAATTATAAATGTAAGATTTTGCAAAACATAAATATGCTACCAATCCAACTGAACTAAGTCCAGCAAGCAGAAAATAGAAGTAATCGAGATGTGCACGATTCAAGTTATTATCAAACCAACTACCTTGGCCCTCTCCACCGGCAACTTTCTCAATGACAGAGATGAGAAAAGTGCTCAAGAAACTCCCAATTCCAATTATACTAAGGTATAGACAGAGACCTAAACTCTTCAATTCATTTGGCGCTTGATCATAGAAAAACTCCTGCTGCCCAACTACGGTGAACACATTAGCAATTCCAAGCAATATATACAGAGGAACCAACCACCAGAAGCTCATAGGAATAGTTTCCTCCGGCACATCAACCAACCCAAATTCCACAGCAGTTTCTTTCGAGTCTTTTCATCTCAACTGCAGCAGCAATTACTGCACAAATAATAGATACGAACATTCCTGCTCCAATCGTTTGAAGCATTGTTATACCTGAGGACTTCCCTGTTATAACCCTTGCAAGAGGAACAAAAATGCGATCGTATATGGCAATGAGGAAAATGGCGGAAGCCCAGATAAACAACTGAAGAGAAGCAGCTGGTATATCAAAGCCTGACCCAATTGATCTGTCCATAGTTTTTCCTTGCTCGGTAAAGAAAGTGGAGGACTGTACAAGTATAATAGGATATGGTAAACATGTAACCCATATTGGAACCAGCCTTAAAAGTGACTTTGCTTCCTCAACGTCACTGATCCTACACACTCAACCTTCTTCCTCTGAACCAGCTGGTGCAAGCAAGGCTTTGTAAAGAAATCTGTCAAAAAAACCAAAAACCCTAAACCCTAATTCCAGTAAATCTTACACACAAAGCTTCCATAATGAAATTCCATCACAAGTATAAGGACAGTACGTTTATAATAGGCCATGAAAGTCTTCAAGTGTACCAATACAAATTTTTGGTAGACTACTTTAGTGGAAAGAAATCATCTGGCATGAAGCCATTAGAGAACATAAACGACAAGTATATAACATTGATAGAGATCCATTAACAGATTCCTGCAATGCCCACAAGTCAAACTGGCACGAAAGAAAATTTGACTCGTTCATAAGCCACCAAAAACACATCGTTAATGTAAGTTCTAGACTCCTGATAAATAAAAACACTACGAGCTCGCTTATTCAATTTTGGTGGCACATCTACGTGACACCATAATCACTTGCAATGGAGAACATAAATTTCAAATCATTTTAACAGCAAAAAATGAAGTCATGAGGACATTTATATTCCAAATCTCATGATATGTTGGAAGTTTTATCTTACTTGAATTGTCGAGAAGTTGGGTGATGCAGGGTTCCTTGAGCTTCCGATTCAACTAGTATTGTTGAAGAGCTAGTTCGCCAATTCTTTGTTGCAGTAGCAAACACTGTAGCAATTCTTAAAAATGGGTTCATATTGCGGCCTTTGATGGTGTACCTATAAGTTGTAGTTCCAATCAAGAATATGAGCAGTGCGACCACCATGGAAATGCATGGGATTCCAAACCCAAGACCCCAATTAAGGTTGTCCTGGATGTAGTTCAAGAACAACAATGCTGCTGTAGGACCAACACACGAACCAAAGTACCACCAATTGAAGAATGAGCTTCTGGCTCTGCACTCTTCCGAATCTTGCCCATCAAACTGGTCAGCTCCAAAAGCCTGAACACAAGGCTTGTGACCTCCTTGGGCAAATGCTATTAGATACAATGAGAAGAAGAATAGTATAACCTGGAACTGAGGAGGGGAACAGGATGACATGATGAATTTTGCACCTCCATTTTGACAGTCAGGAGAGCTGAGATCAGAGGGAAGCGAAGCAGATAGAGACAACAAGCCAAGTCCCTGTGGTTGAATCCAATCCGAATTCAGTAAGCATAATCATTCATTTCATTCACATAACTATTACAGTTAACCAAGTATTAGTATGTCTACTACTGTAACAACATTCCAATCCAAACATGCATGTGCATCTCCAAAAGTAAGTAACCAACCAGGATGTAGAGCAGAGAAGCCATTATAATGATGTGGTATCGTGTGAGAAATGAATCCGCAATGAAAGCTCCTAAGAGCGGCATAAGCGACGCCACGCCGGTCCATGTATTCACGTTCACTGCGGCGTGGCCTTGGACTCACCCAGCCCCCCCGTGAGGTAGCTTATCAGGTTTGAACTTATCCCATAATACGCAAATCTCTCTGCCATTTCAACTCCTGCCATTTCCACATTCCCCATTTCACTCTTACTCCCTCTACTAGGGCTGGGCATAGGATCATCCAACCCGCCCAAACCGCCCTACCCGATCCGAACTGCGTATATATGGGCGGTTTCGCAAACACATTAGGGTAGGGTGCGGTTTAAATTTTATCTAATTTTCGGGTTGTGGGCGGGTTGCGGGTTTAACCCGCACCCGCACAACCTGCCCGCATAAAACTCTTTTTTTTTTTTTTAATCTAACCGTTCAAAAAAACCCTTTTTTTTCCCCTTCAAATTTGATCATTCAAAAAAAAAAATACCTAATCAAACTCACTCACTCTATCTTCTTTGAAAGTTGGATTGGATGATTCATGATGAAATTTGATATCCTAGAAATATTTTTATTTTATTTCACGGGCTTGAATTGAATGAAATTTGGCAACAATTTTTTTTTTAATTGCATTTTGGTTTTGGATGAATGTAAGTTAATAAATTTTTATTATTTTTTATTTTTTTTTTGCATTTTGGATGAATGTAACTTAATGAAGAATTATTTATTTATTTATTTTTTTTTAGTATTTGGGTTAGGAATGATGAATGTAGGATTTTTTAATTGGGTTAGGAATGATGAATGTAGGATGAATGCAAGTTAATGATGAATGTAGATTTTGAATGATTTGTTTAGGTTATGAATTGAGATGAATGCAAATTAATGATGAAGGTAGATTTTGAATGATTTGTTTAGGTTACGAATTGATTTTGTTGTATTTTTATTTATAAGTTTTTTATAAGTTTTAATTCATTAATTATTAATGTTAGAGCATTTTAGAAAATGGGAGGAAAAAGGTCTAAAAGAAATATTGATAAAAAATGGGAAAAAAAAAGGGTTTAACAAAAAAATTTAAAAAAAAAGTTCAATCCGCAAATCGCCCGCAACCGCCCGTGCAACTACGAACCTTATCCGCACAAACTGCAAACCGCAAACCGCATTGCGGGCAGTTGTGGGTTGATTTTTCCTCAAACCGTATACATGCGGGCGGACGGGTCCAAACCGAACCGCAAACTGTCCCAAACCGAACCGCAGACACCCCTACCCTCTACTCTACTCTAGGGATGGCAATTTGAAACCGGCCCGACGGGGATCCCCGATCTCGGCCCCGATTTAAGCGGTTTTTCCCCGAAAAATACCCCCGACGGGGAGGGGACGGTATTTGAAAATCAATCCTCGATCTGCTTCGGGCCAGGGACGGTGATCAGTGTTCAAGCCCCGGCCCGACCCCATCCCCGTCCCCGTCCCCGTCCCCGAATTATCCCCGAAGTGAAAATACTCTTTTACCCCTCCTATATATATATAAACCAAACCTATTTTCCCATTTCACTTCCTCCGTGTGTCTCTCTCTCTCACCGTGGCCCTCATCTCTCTCTCCCTCACTCAATGTCTCAAATCTCAGTCTCATCTCTCTCCCTCCCTTTCCTCTCCTCATCATCTAGATCAGATCGAAACAGATCTGAGCAGATCCGCCGCCGATCCTCCACCACCACCGCCTCCGTCGCCATGGCTTCCTCTTCGCAACACCGCCTCTTCGCTTGCTCTTCGCAACACCGCCGATACTCCGCTGCAGCTTGACGAACAGATCTGCAGATTTTTTTTATTTTTTTAAGTGGATGATGATAGATGATGATGATAGATGATGATAGATCCTCCACCACCACCGCCTCCATCGTCATTTCAGATTTTTTTTTTTATTTTTTTAAAGTTGCTGTTGATGATGATGATAGATTCATATATATATATATATATGTATATATGAATCTATTCAATACAACAGATTTTTTAATTTTTGAGTATATATATTCATATACAACAGATTTAAGAATATATATATAGATATGTTTAAGAATATATATATATATAGATATATAGATTTAAGAATATATATTCATATACAACAGATTTTTGAGTATATATTCATATTCAATACAACAGATTCATATTTATATATATATAGATTGTTGAGTATATATATGTTTATGTATACAACAGATTCATTGAATATTTTTTGAACAGGTCGGGGATTTTCGGGGTCGGGGAAACCCGAACCCCAATCAGGGGCGGGGGTGGGGGGCCGATAGGGTCCCCGTCGGGGATCGGGGCCGGGGGCGGAGAATTTCTCACTATCGGGGATCGGGGATGGGGAGGGTGGTCCCCGGCCCCGCCCCGCCCCGTTGCCATTCCTAC
The DNA here is from genome assembly GCF_055761805.1 of Camellia sinensis. NCBI lineage: Eukaryota > Viridiplantae > Streptophyta > Magnoliopsida > Ericales > Theaceae > Camellia > Camellia sinensis. Next base: position 157,984,392 of record NC_138972.1, read on the forward strand.
TCTACTCTTACTCTACTCTACTCCATCAATATCAATGTCAATGTCAATGTCAATGTCAATTTCAATTTCAATTTCAATTTAAGTTTCAGTTTCAATCCATCTATTATTATTATTATTATATAAAGGGAAAATTATCATTGAGTGTAGATGCATAAAAATAATAAAAAAAATACACATCAATAATAAAATTTATGAGCTTTAAAATTAAATTTTTTAATATATTTTTTAAAAAAATTACAACACCACTTAATTGTATATAAAAAAATATTAATTATATTTTGAGTCTTCAGAAACCATGAGTTTTGTATTATTTTGACACGTAATTTTTAAATTGTGTTAATTTAACTCTTTTAACTATATAAATATATTTTAATTTAAAAAATGATATATAAACTCACTTTTTAAACTTATTTTTTAGACTCAATAATATGTAAGTGGTATGATTGGTTGATAATTAGATAATATATAAGAGAGTGATTGCCACATCATTGAGTTTGAAAAGTTATTCTAATTTTTGGACTTGAATAGCAATTCTCTTTTAATTTAATCTGCTAACTAAACTTTGTCAACAAATACGGTTAAAATTCAAAATAAGGAGTGCTTTGGATGTTCTAAATAAGTGTATTTTTTAATTTTTTATAAAAAAAAAATGTATAAAAAAATAGAGAAAGTAGGTAGAAAAGTAGAAGGAGATATTGATAGATATTAATTGATGTGATCCAAATAAATGTATATATGCAAAAAAAAGTACATTTTTTTAGTGCGTGTCAAACACCTACTAAATGTGTAGTTTTAAATGATTAGAAACTAATAGTGTAATTTTTTTAAAATGATTTTCACATTTATCCCTATTTTAACGTCATCAGTTAATCAAGTTAGATCAAGGGACTAAATTGAACATTTTTTTATATATTGAATATTAAATTGATAAAATTTAAATATTGAGAACTCAAATGACACAAACAATATATTTTAAACCCTAAAAATATTTATTTTTTTACATTAAAGACATTAAAACACATATTTTGTCTCATATCACTTTAATCTTGTAATAGTTTTGAAACATTGGCATTTTTTCTTTCTTTAAAAAATGTCCATATTGTTGTAAATAATTATTAACAGTTTTTAAATTTAACTCATCTTTCTTATTCATCAAATTGCCAGAAAATACAAATATAAAATTACAAGTGTATCATATTTCCACCAACTATTAATATAAATATATACACACAAATGGAGTAATTTTTTTTGCTAGATCTTTTGCGCAGCCGGCGCATAAGTTGGCGAAATCTATTTGTAATATCTTGAGTAATCTACAAAAAAATCCATAGGGTTTAACTTTCACAAAAAAATAAAATTTTAATTTTTACTTTTATCAATTTAAATATTATTATTATTGTCTATTTTTATCAATATTAAATAAAATTGACAAAAATGATATTTTAATTATTAAACTCAGCTACCAAAAAAAAAAAAAAAAAAACATTTAGGTGAAGAGACATTTTATTTATATTGAATTTAATGATTAAACTATTAATTTTTTCATTAATTTTAATTAAAAAATAGATAAGAAAGTTTGAATTAAAAACAAACCAAAATATTAAAATTGAAATTAATAAAATTTATTTCGCTATAAAAGTGAAACTCTGATTTATATATATATAAAATTTCTTGTAATATCTTTTGATTTCATGAATTTGAATTGTTCTCCAAATTAATATATAAATAAAAATAAAGTAATTTTTGATACCTATGATGAAAAATGAGGATCGCCAGCTGCCGGACTTGGAGCGGTCAACTGGGTATCGGCCTCTGTAGTCAACTACGATGGCAGAGTCGGCTTCGGAAATATCGGCGGCGAGCGTTGAGGTGGCCATGTCCAGTTATCGGAGGAGACTTAGAACACTCTTTGAGATCGATCGCCTCATCAGACTCAAAGAGCAACTTTTGTTTCTTACAATTATTTATTTTTAATTAATTGTCATGCGTCTCATGTGGTTTAATTATTTATTTAAGAGAAAATTGGTCTAAGGTCCCTCTTCCACTTTTCATAATGGAAGAGATCCACAAAATTATTTTTTGATGTCTAAGATCCCTAAACATACAACAGAGAAATTTCAGTCCTTTATATTATCTTCATCATCTGACCCACTGCCATCCCCAACAACCCGACTCTCAGTCCTCCTCATCTTCCAATACTTCCCAAAGCTTTATCCAGTGGAGATTCCCCGCCTCGTTCTCCTTCTCTCCTTTCCTCTCATCGCAATCGCATACATCTTCGTCTCCGAAGCCCTCGTGATCCAGGCGCTCATCTTCATCTCCTACGCCGGACTGAAGATCCGCGACATCGAGCTACTTCGTCGACTCCGGACATGTGTTTTGGTGCAGCGTTGATCCAGGTTTGCTTCCGACGGTGCTGGGTTATACTCTATGATATTTTTGATCGGTACTGGTTGTGTCAATAGTGTTTCACTTAAGTTCACTTCTAAAGATTTTTCTAGGTGAAGTCGTCTTTGTTGAAGATTACAGTTTATATCTAACACAGTAATTATTTTGTTTGATGAACTTCCAATAAAGATGGATACCCGTATGGAGTCAAGTACTTGGTGTGGTTCTACTTTGTTCTAAGTTACACGTACAGTTCTGTGTATTTGTTCTCTTTTAGCATTTCCAATTATGTTTTGACAAAAAGCAATATATTGACTATTGAAATGTTGGTGTGCTGTTGTACTGGAGGATCTGAATCCTATATTCTTAAGTTCACAAAAATAGAAATTGAAGCCATGTGTAGATTAATGGGAAAAGTGATCTTCTGGTTGAAACTAGAGAAATTCTTTGATTTTTTAACTGAATTTGCTCTGGGTTGAAACCAGAGAAATTCTCTGGTTTTTGAACTCAATCACCAAGTTCTGTTCATAAAAATACAACTTTACTGTAAATAGAGAGAATTTCTCTGGTTTTGAACCAGAGAAATTTGTGGGTTTGTGGGTTTATTAGACATGGGCTTAATTGTAGTTAATAGAGCCAGAGAAATTTGTGAAGTCAAAGAAATTTCCTGGATAGCCATACAAATTTCCTTTCCACAATTTTCTCTGGATTTATTTGGTACTCAGAGAAATTTCAATTTTCTCTGGAGAGAATTTCTTTGGAATTGAAATTTCTCTGGATGTGTATTTGTTCTCTTTTAGCATTTCCAATTATGTTTTGACAAAAAGCAATACATTGACTATTGAAATGTTGGTGTGCTGTTGTACTGGAGGATCTGAATCCTATATTCTTAAGTTCACAAAAATAGAAATTGAAGCCAAGTGTAGATTAATGAGAAAAGTGATCTTCTGGTTGAAACTAGAGAAATTCTTTGATTTTTTAACTGAATTTTCTCTGGGTTGAAATCAGAGAAATTCTCTGGTTTTTGAACTCAATCACCAAGTTCTGTTCATAAAAATACAACTTTACTGTAAATAGAGAGAATTTCTCTAGTTTGTCTGGTTTGAAGAGAATTTCTCTGGTTTTGAACCAGAGAAATTTGTGGGTTTGTGGGTTTGTTAGACATGGGTTTAATTGTAGTTAATAGAGCCAGAGAAATTTGCGAAGTCAAAGAAATTTCCTGGATAGCCATACAAATTTCCTTTCCACAATTTTCTCTGGATTTATTTGGTACTCAGAGAAATTTCAATTTTCTCTGGAGAGAATTTCTTTGGAACTGAAATTTCTCTGGATTTCAATTTTCTCTGGAGAGAATTTCTCTGGGACTGAAATTTCTTTGGATTTCAATTTTCTCTGGAGAGAATTTCTCTGTGACTGAAATTTCTCTGGATCCTGTTAAGGGACCTTAGACATCATGAAAATATTTGATGTCCTTTATACTATAAAATCATAATATCAGGGACCTTAAAAAAAATACCCCTTATAAATATTTAAAATTATGTAAATAATATCATATCATCTATTACTATATTAATGTGTATATTAATTAATACATATAATATTATTCTTATTCAAAACGCACGAATCTAATCTATAATAATTAGGGATGGTGATTTGTATTTTGTTATCGGCTGCAACATCAGTACATTACTCTTGTGTTAGTTTTTCACTTTAATTTTAAATTTTAAATTTTATTCTAAATAAAGATAATTAAAAATATCATTGTTCAATTTCAAAAATAAAGTTATCAATTTGATAAAATATAAACTAATTTGGCAAAAATAAATATCAAAAAATAGTTTTGAATTTTTAAAAATTATTTCTCTTTACTAAAATAAAATTTTATAAAATTGATAAATCTTTTACACATTTATTTATTTATTTTTTACCAAATTAATTTTTATTATAGTTTGGATGATAATCATGTAATGGGTGGTTATTTTTGTTTTCATTAAATTAGTTTCTATTTTTCTAAAAGTCAAATATAGCGACAACTTTAATATCATTATTAAATCAATTCATTAAATCAAAAAAATCCAAATTAAAAACATTTCATATATTAAATATATCGATTACACATTAAAAGTCTAATAACCACCCATTACATAATCATCATTCAAACACATAATAAAAATTAATTTGGTAAAATAAATAAATAAATATGTAAAAGATTTATCAATTTTACATAATTTTATCTTTGGTGGGTAGAAATAGTTTTTTAAAAATTGAAAAATATTTGTTTAACATTTATTTTTGTCAAATCTGCTTTTATGTTATCAAATTGACGATTTTGCCATTGAAATTAAGCAATGGTATCTTCAATTATCCTTTTTTTGAACAAGATTCAAAATTCATGATCAAATGTGTCACAATTGAAAAATCAGGAACCAAAGTGACACGAATCCAAATTATAAGGACTGTTAGTGTAATTCGCCCTTTATTTTATTTATTTTTTATTATTGTATCTCATTTTGATCATTTTGACTATCTCCAATGATTACTCAAACCTTTCATCAAATTTAAATTTAATGAAAAATGAGTCATTTTCCTACTCCAACGGTTGCATCGAATATGTATCAAATTGAGGATTCACTTTTCTTTCACCAAACTGAGGATCAATCTTTTTTTCATCAAATCACTATTCATTACCGTTGCTGGATGTCCCCCGGATATCCTTCCGATCATCCCCCTAGATGACCACCTTAAAGCAAAAATTTATGAAAAAATTACACTAGCTAGTCGACTAGCCAGTCATCCGCCTGGTCAACTAATGATTTGATAAAAAGTCAAAACTCTTCATTGGAGCACTTGATTTCAAACAAAGTTTTCACTAAAATTTTTACTCCCATTCAATAAAAAAATTGATACAACGTTGAGTATACTCTTACATAAGTTGTCATGTAAGTTAAGCATTGACATATTTTTTTTTAATCTTGTCAACAGTCTTATATTTTTGTTAAAATTTTAATTTAATTCTTGCATATTTTTATTAAAATTTCAGTCTAGTTTCTTCACTCAAGCTTATTTAAGGCCCAGGCTAAAAAATCCAATCGGGTCTTTTATAATTTCTTACACTATAATTCTATTTTATTTTTATATTAAAATGCATAGCAATATTCCATACCTTCATATGATATAATATGCACAATCTCCCAATATATATAATATAATATCCACATTTTTGTTTCAAAAAACTCAGGATTTGAGAATGGTTTCCTCATTTCACTATTTTTGATATTTTCTCTTTCTTGAACATGCTTCTTTTTCATGTCAAAAATTCTCGTCCTTTTAACTCTTCTACTTACAGTTCTCAATCGAATAAAAAGTAATTTTCAGCATTGACAGGATCTCTCTAGTTGGTTACTCTAACAGGACGGTTCAATTTGGCCTATTTTGAATTTGTCTTGATTATTCAAAAGGCTTGTCGCGTACTTCATTTTTGTAAAATATTACGTTGATCGGATATCAATAACCACCTGATTAGATTACATTTGTGTCACTAATTTATTTTTAAAATCATACTTACCGTTAACACAAATTTGATATGATCAAATTTCTAATGATATCTGATTAACGTGAATTTTTATAAAGATAAAAGTATTCGACGAGTTTTACATAGTAATAATTCAGATCATCGAAATAGACCAAAAATGATCGGTCAATAAATCAATAGATGAGCTGAGAACCCCTGCCCAGAGCCACAAGGAATGAGGAGGAGTTAAAATAAAATAAAAAACTTTAGTTAAAGTTGTATTTTTGTTTATTTTGTTTTATTTAATTTATTTCAAGTTGTTTTTGTTTACTAATAATTTATTGTGATGCGTCTCTAGTGGTTAATTGTTTATAACCCTACCAATCTATAATTATTACTAATAAGTAGATCTGTTTATCTTCTTCGTTAGAAACATATATTCTTTACCGTCGGTGAGGGTGAAGTAAAGAGGCGGTGGTCGGTGATTGCCGGTAAATCCCAATCGATGGTAGTCGTCAGTCGTCGATGACTATATATCGGAAAGAGAAAGAGAAGATGCAAGATATGGTTACTCATCAACAATCGCCAGAAATCACAAAGAGCAAAAAAGATGGAGAAGAAGGAAGACAGAAAAAAAATAATGTTATAGGACTTTTGGGTATCAACAAAAGGTTATATGACTAAATAGACTACACATGTTTCAAAAAAAACTTCTTGGTAATTTTCCCAAAAAAAATTTAAATGAAAATATAGAGGGGAAAAAATGTTATAGGAAATGGATTACCAATACGGTACTCACAAGTTTTTTTCAAACTGACCATTCCTTATAATTGTCATAGTTACAGCAACAATTTTAAACATCCTCAATTGTAAATATAATATTTTGCAAAATATATATATGCTACTAATCCAAGTGTACTAAGTCCAGCAAGCAGAAAATAGAAGTAATCCAGATGTGCACGATTCAAGTTATCATCAAACCAACAAACTTGTCCCTCTCCACCGGTAGTTTTCTCAAGGACAGAGATGAGAAAGCTGCTCAAGAAACTCCCAATGCCAATTATACTAAGGTATAGAGAGAGACCTAAACTCTTCAATTCACTTGGCACCTGATCATAGAAAAACTCCTGCATGCCAACTATGGTGAACACATCAGCAATTCCAAGCAATAGGTACTGAGGAACCAACCACCAGAAGCTCATAGGAACAGTTGCCTCCGGCACATCAACAAGCCCAAACTCCAAAGCAATTCCAAGCCTTTTCATCTCAACTAGAGCAGCAACTACCATGCAAATAATAGATACAAACATGCCCGTTCCAATTCTTTGAAGCATTGTTATGCCTGAGGGCTTCCCGGTTACAGCCCTTGCAAGAGGTACAAAAATGCGATCATAGATGGGAATTAAGAAAATGATGGAAACCCCGATAAACAACTGAAGAGAAGCAGCTGGGATATCAAAGCCTTGCCGAATTGGTCTGTCTATAGTTTTTCCTTGCTCAGTAAAGAAAGTGGAGGACTGTGCAAATACAATAGCATATACAAAACATGTAACCCATATTGGAACCAGCCTTAGAAGTGCCTTTGCATCTTCGACATCGCTGATCCTGCACACTCCTCCTCCTTCCTCTGAATCCGTTGGTGCAAGCAAGGCTTTGTAAAGAAACCTACAAGAAACCAAATTACTACATTAAAGCAGGTTTGAGTACTCATTGTAGTAATCTCAACGCATGCTGTTCTAACAGCAATGAAATAAGGCCTTGATCTGTTTGCACAAGTCCACAATGAAATTCCATCACAAATAAGTAGAGAGAAATAGTGTATATGGGCCATGAATGTCCTTAATTGAACCAATCCAACTTTTTTTCGGGGAGAACTTCAGTGAAAAGGAAAACATCTGGTGTGGAGCCATTGGAGAGCATAACAGACAAGTACACAACATTGAAAGAAATCCATTCATGGATTCCTACAATGCCCACTTGTCAAACTGTCACAAACGAATAAATGACTCACCCATAAGCGACCAAAAACAGAATGTACTTTACTGTAAGTTTTTGAGTCTTCATGACTAGAAATACTAAAAGCTGAATCAATTTCAATGGCACATCTATATGACTTGCAATGTGGAACATAATAAATTTCAAATCATTTAGCAGCAAAAAGCAAACTCAAGAGGATACTTTATATTCCAAACTCATGATATGTAGGAATTTTCTCTTACTTGAATTGCTGAGAGTGACACAGGGTTCCTTCAGCTTCATGTTCAACCAGTATCACTGAAGAACTGGTTCGCCAATTCTTTGCTGCAGTAGCAAATACCTTAGCAATTCTAAAAAAAGTATTGTTGTTGTGTCCTTTGATGGAATACCTATAAGTTCTAGTTCCAATCAAGAATATGACCAGTGCCACCACCATGGAAATGCATGGGATTCCAAAACCAAGACCCCAATTAATGTTGTCCTGGATGTAGTTCAAGAACAAGAATGCTGCTGTAGGACCTCCACACAAACCAAGGTACCACCAATTGAAGAATGAGCTTCTGGCTTTCAACTCTTCCGAATCTTTCCCATCAAACTGGTCAGCTCCAAAAGCCTGAACACAAGGCTTGTGACCTCCTTGGGCAAATGCTATTAGATACAGTGAGAAGAAGAATAGTATAACTTGGAATTGAGGAGGGGAACAGGACATGATGTTTGCACCATTTCGACACTCGGGAGAGCTGAGAGAAGGAAGCATAGCAGAAAGAGACAACAAGCCAAGTCCCTGTGGTTGAATCCGATTCAAATACAAATACAATCATCACACAACTATGACAAAAATATGTTTGTCGTAAGAACATTCCAAAACATGCCCCAGCAGCAATTTCAAAAGCCAAAAAGGCCTGAGGCCTCTTTTGTCAACCAAAAAATATATGTAGTCTCAAGTGCCCATAAGCTTGCTAAAATTTAGTACTCAAAAAACATGCTGGCCTAGTTAAATGATCAGACTGTGACTGGATTGTATTTGACAACAGCCCAAGTTGGGCATAAATTAGAATAAAATAATGAGAGTTTAGTTGGAGCTTTGTCAACAGGTTGTTATACCATCAAAGATCAAAAGGTCAAAGCAACTAATGTGTTGTTCCCCAGATTGGTGATCCAAGACTGGAGATAGAATTAGGTTGCATTAAGCTCTCAAACTCCTGACTGACAAGCTAACAATTGTTAAGTTGTGAAAGTATCATTGTCATTGTCTTCCTCTTCCATTAAACATTCTGTTGCTGACAGTAAGCTGATTTCACATGACTTGACTCAAGCCCAAGACACTAATAAAAGACGTAAAAGGTAGATAACCAGAAAACACTTTTATCATCACCAGTACCAATTACAAATAACTCAACTTGGTTCATATAGTCAAGAGTTTGATATTCCGTAAAAAATATATTGACTCTGTTGATGATTTAGAATAAAGGAAACTAATATTAAGCAAGTAATTGTTTAAATTAATAGTTCAGGTAATAAAGTGATACGGTGTGATAATTTGGAAAGACAAAATCATTTTTTCCCCTAACATATACAATAAAATACCCAATACAACACAAAACAAGTCTTAAATAAAAATTGAATCAGATAAAATCATACTATATTAATTGAGAGTAACTAACTAACTAACCAGGATGTAGAGCAGAGAAGCAATCAAAATGGTGCGATATCGACCGAGAAATGAATCAGCTATGAACGCTCCTAACAGCGGCAAAAGCGACGCCACACCGTTCCATGTATTCACGTTCTCCGCCGCCGTGGCCTTCGATTGACCCATTGGCCCCGTTAGGTAGCTTATGAGGTTAGAGCTTATACCATAATACGCAAACCTCTCTGCCAATTCCACACCTGCCAACTCCACACTACTCCATTCACTCAAATTCAATTGAGCTAAACACACACACACACACATATAATTTAATTTCCTAATATCTTCTAAACTATCACCATTTTTTCATTTTCATTCTTAAACTATCATTTTCGTCTATTTAGTAGCTAAAGTTTGAAGCCTAATTCATTAGTATTTCAAAATTTGAATAATTAAACCATACATACAACAAAAAAGTAAACATTCTTCTTATTATTTAGAACAAATTACACTGCACAACCAATTCAATAGGCTTTTGATAACCCATCAAATCAAGCTTTTCATCAGTTAATTATTTATACAACTGTCAAGAAAATATTGATAGTTTAGGGAAGGGAAACAAAAACAAAAAAAAAAACTTAGCAAATTAAAGTGAAACTAAACCATATATATATATAGATATAAAAAAAAAATGTAATTGAAGAAGGTACCGAACCTATGATAAAAAAAGCGGATCGCCAACCGCCGGACTTGGAGCGGTGGACAGGGTGGCCTTTGTAGTCAACGAGGAGGGCGGAGGAGGAGGATTCGGCTTCGGAGATGGGCATGCCGAATGTCGGAGACTAACTACACTATACTCTTTCTTTCCAAACTCAAACTCACATCATCGCATCGGTGCCTGTCGGTGGATCAATCAGAGAAGCCACATGCCAGAGTCCGTATGTAGTAGTAGTTGGAAATTGAATGAAAAGACTACAACTAACCAACCTACGTGTGATTATTCAGTGCTCCCGCTCCCACAGTATGGACAGGTGGTGTGGTGTTTCATAAGGTTTTGATTGGTAGATAGGCACAAGGGTTCACGATTTATGTTAGAGGTGGGAAATAATATGAGACTAACTAATTAATGATTGGTTTAGAGTATGAACATGTGGTGCTCCGGGAGTATTGAATAATTTCTCCCAATGTACCGGACGGAATCAGGTTTCACTATTAGAGTTGTCAAAAAAAAAATATAATATATAAATTATATTCACATAAAAAAAAAAAATAGATACGATAGAAGTAATTTTTAATAGGATGAATAAGTTTTTTTTTTAATGTAAAATAGAAAGAGAATTTAAGATGGAAGAAAAATGATATATATATTTTTTAGGAAAAATTGGCCTAAGGTCCCTCCTCTACTTTTGATAGGAGGAGAGGTCTTTTATAATATGTTTTGATAGCTAAGGTCCCTCAAATTTATTTTAGGTTATAAAGTACCTAAATTACCCTTCCTTTATAACATAAATTTGTTTGAATATTATATTGTTGACTTAACTGATAGATTTTGGAAATCGAATTTGAAGTAGGGATTTTGTCGGAGATTTCAGTGGAGATTTCATGGTGGAGATTTCGTCGGAGATTTCAGTAGAGTTGACGAGAAAGATTGCTACGATCGTGTAGATTTCGTTGGAGATTTCGTAAGAGATTTCAGTGGTGTTACAGTGTGTTGATCGCGTAGATTTTCAGTGGAGTTGAATCAGGTTTGTTTTCGATGGAGATACCACATGCATTTTGATTTTTGTTTTGAATTTTTGTTTAGAGAGAGGCCAGCTTGATAGAGTTGATTTTTATTTTTAAAATTAATTTTTTATTATTTGTTTTTTAATCAATTTCAAAGAGTGTTGACAGTATGTTGATCGCGTAGGTTTTTGAGTGGAGTTGAATTAGGTTTGTTTTCGATTTAGATTCCACATGGATTTTGATTTTTGTTTTGAATTTTTGTTTAGAGAGAGAGGCCAGCTTGATAGAGTTGATTTTTATTTTTGGAATTAATTTTTCATTCTTTGTTTTTTGATCAATTTCAAATAGTGTTGACAGTGTAGGTGATTTTGATGTTTAGAGTTCATTTTTGGTGCTCTGTTTTTTATCAACATGCTGATCAATGATAAGTTTTGTTCTATGTTTTTTCAAACCAGAGAAATTTCATTTTCTGCACTTTTGTTTGTGTAGTCCAAAGGAAATTATAAGTGCATATGGACATATTATTAGAAGTTTCTAATGCAGATAGAATATGAGAAAGTGAATGTAAGTTCATAAATTTCTCTGGACTTGTATTTGTAGTTCAGAGAAAATTGTAAGTTTGTTACTCACTTTCAGTTTGTAGTTCAGAGAAAAGTATATGTTTGTAGAAGATGAATAGAAGCTTTTGTTTCTCTAAGCAAAAGTTATTTTTTGTGTTTTTTCTTTTAGTTTAGATGGACAATGCAGTGTTTTTTGTTATCTTGAAGGTGTATATAAGTTTGTAAATTTCTCTGGATTTTTCTATGAGTGTAATATTACAGAATGACGCATAGAAAATTGTTAGCTTGTAGTGAGGTGAAAATCATGTTGAAGCCTATAATTTCATAACAGATATTCTATGTGACTTTTTTTTCTATAATTGTGTTTAATAGTTAGCAGTAAATTTCTCTGTGATTCATTAAGTTTCTGTGATTTTGTTTTTTATCATCTTGAAGGTGAATATCAGTTTGTAGATGTCTTTGGACTTTTATTTTAAGTTCAGAGAAAATTATAATTTTTAGAAATTTCTCTGGACTTTTATGTTGTTCTTGTGAAGTGTTTCTATATTAAACAAATTATTTTTGTTGTTTTTTGTTTCAGTTTCAATGGACAGTGCAGTGTTGTTGCTGTGCAAATATGGGAATGATACTATTGTCATTAATGTTTCATGCGAATTGAATTTTGAGGAATTGGTTGGCATTTTGTGTAAAACATGGGAGAATTTGAAATCTGAAACTATGTGTATTTCATATTCTATTTTGGGCCATCCGAATTGTATGGTTCGAAATAATATTGATTTTCTGAATATGTTGAGGGTTGTTTGTGCACGCGGTGTTGATATAGTTGATGTTTCAGTTAGTAGATGTAGTACTTATGATGAAGAGGATGAAGTGGGGTCTAATTGGGTAGATGTTGTGGATGGTGAGTGTGATAGGCTGGTGGATGTTGAAAGGAATTCACTCTCTAAGTTTTGTTCTCACCAAGAAAAGGTGTTATTGTCGGCTAGTTGGCGGAATAATATTACGAGTGTTGGACAAAAGTTTGAGGGTGGTGTGGTTGAGTTCCGTACTTTTTTATGCAAGTATGCTATTGAGGTTGGTTTTCAGTTTACATATGTTAAAAATGACAAGCTGAGGGTTACGGCAGAATGTGCATATAAGGAATCAAGGGGATGTATGTGGCGTGTACATGCTTCTGTTGAAAAAACAAATGGGTTCTTCTACATAAGGACTTTGAACAATGAACATACGTGTGGTGTGGCGGTTCGTACGAGTAAACATTCGAGGATGACTTCCGGCTTAGTTTCTGGGCTGATACTTGAAGAGGTAAGTGCAAAACCTTTAACTCGTCCAGTGGATGTTGTGAAAGAAATGAAAGACAAGTATGGGGTCTCAATCAGTTATAACTGTAGTTGGTTGTGTGTTGAAAAAGCAAAATGTAGTACATATGGGGATTCTTGTTTGTCATTTGATCAATTACGGTGGTATTTTGATGAGGCATTGAAGAACAATCCAGGTAGTCGTTTTGAGTTAGATTTTGAAGATAACAAGCATTTCAAAAGAGTGTTTGTGGCTTTTCATGCATGCATTGCTGGTTTCAAATATTGTCGGTCATTGCTTTTTCTTGATGGAACATTTTTGAAAGGACGATACAAAGGAGTTATGCTTGCTGCAACGGGGAAAGATGGGAATGAAGGTAATTGTAAATATATCTAATTTTATCTAAGTATGTGAATTTTCTATACATGTAGGAATTGAGTGAATGTGAATTTTCTCTGGTTTTGGCCATTGTGTGGATTTTCTATTGTTGTGGCCACTGTGAGAATTTTCACTGGATTTTGGTCAGTGTATGAATTTTCTCTGGATGTTGTTATTGTGTGAATTGTATCTGTAGGTGGTCACTAAGTGAATTTTCTCTGTATATTATGATTGTGTGAATTTTCTCTGTAGCTAGTCACTAAGTCAATTTTCTCTGGATGTTGCCAATGTGTGAATTTTCTTTGGAGTTGGGCACTAAGTGAATTTTCTCTGGATGTTGGCAGTGTCAAACTTCTCTGGTTGTTTATTGTTCTATTTTTCTCTGCATGTGTATATCTAATATGCTTGTTCCTATTTGTTTTGTAGGTTTTTTTCCTGTAGCTTTTGTTGTTGTTGATGCTGAGAATAAAGACAATTGGTGTTGGTTTCTTGAACATTTATGTGGAGTATTAGGATCAGAAAGGGTGATAAGTTTCATATCAGATCGACATTGTGGAATTGTGGAGGGAATTGCTAGGTTTTTCCCTAACTGCTTTCATGGATTTTGTCTGGAACATCTAAAGAGAAATTTGAGGGATAAGTTGTCATGTGGAAACACAAATTTGGTTAGGGAGACGATTATGTCCAAGTTTTCAGAATGTGCATATGCTCCAACAAAGGCATCATTTCATTTCAAGTTAAATGAATTAAAAAGTGAGGGAGGAGACATTGTGAGTGTTTTCTTGAGAAGTTTACCATATGAAAATTGGAGTGATGCATATTTTGCAGGAAAACGTTATGGTGAGATGTATTCAAATGTTGCTGAGTCGTTCAATTCATGGATACAAGAAGCTCGGCACTTGCCAATGACAAATTTGGTGGACATGATACGGTTGCAAATCATGAATATGAGGTCTGATAGGAGGCTGCTCTCTAGTAAATGGAATAAAATTCTGTGTCCTCGTATGGATAGTGTGTTGGAGAAGTCTTTTTTGGATGAGAGGACATGGAATGTGAGTTTATCATCTGATAATGTCTTTGAAGTGCATTGTTTTCCTTCGGTTATGGTTGATCTTGGGTTGAGAACTTGTTCATGTCGAAAATGGGAAATAAATGGGTATCCATGTCAACATGCTGTTGCTGCAATTTTTAGGAGTGGAAAGAATTTGAATTCATTTGTTGAACCATTTTTTCATGTTGATATGTATCGTCAAGCATACTCGTTTTTGATTGGCCCAGTTCCAACTGTTGAAAAACCTGTGTGTAGCATTGAAGATGCTATGATTTTACCTCCATTGAGCAAGAGACCTGCTGGGAGGCCGAAGAAGAACAGAATTGCTTCTACTGGGGAGTTTAAAAGGGTGATTAAGTGTAGTCGTTGTGAGAGTATTTGGTCACCATAATAAGAGGACATGCAAGGAACCTTTGTTAAATAGTTGAGGATTATACATTTTATTGATTGAATAATACATTGATGATTACTTTGTGTATTTTATTTTGTGAAATGTATTTTTTAGACAGTGTATATAATAATATCAATCAAATTCATCCAGAGAAATTTTCCAATATCAGTTAAAGTGTGTTTGTTGATATATACTATAGGCAATGGGTTTGTAGTACCTGTCAAATTCATCCAGAGAAATTTTCCTATGGCAAAGAAAATTCTGTGTGTTGTGTTTTGAAGCTTCATATTCATCCACATAAATTTGACAATGGCAGACTAAAGTACTGTTTGGATTGTGTTTTTTGAATTTGATAATTGTTTTGTACTAACACAGTGCATTAGAGATTGAATGATCATATAGGCACCTTCTTTGGCGAGGTATGAGTTAAATTAAATTTCTGGTAGCTTCATATCAGTCATTTCAAGAAAAGTGCACACCAGACAGAGCATACAAAAAATTATTGTACAACCAAGAAACAAAATTAAGCTCTTTTGGAATTTCTCTGAGTTGAGAATTTCTCTAGACCAGTGAAGAATTTCTCTGGACTCACTTCAACTCAGAAATTTGTGTCAAAGCCAGAGAAATTTTCCTCACCAACTCGGAGAAATTCCTCCTCTCCAAATCACTCAACCCAGAGAAATTCATAACTCAGAAATTCCATTTTCTGTCAAATTCATCCAGAGAAATTTTCCACCATCAAAGAAAACTATTTGGGCATTGTGTTTTGAAATTTGAAATTCATGCAATGAAATTTTCCAGTGGCAGATAAAATTACCGTGTGCTTTGCGTTTTGTTGAGTTTGATGATTGTTTTGTACCAACACAAAGTATTACAGATTACATGATCATATAGGCATCCCCTTGGGACGATACAAGTTAAATTTCTCTGTGAATTTCTGGTAGTTCATACCAGAGAAATTTCTGCAGACAATTTTCTCTGTGAATGAAAATAAAAAAAAAATATATATATATATTTAACCATCGATAGGTATGAAATTTACATTAGTCGAAATAAAAAAAAAATGAAATTTAGATTAGTCAAGAAATGATATATACGTATATGTCAAGGATCATCATTCCTTCAATGTATCAACAAGAAAGGATATATACGTATATGTGAGACAATTTTCTCTGTGTGGATATGTACATTGTCTTCCTTTCACTAGTTTCACTATTACATTTGTGGTTCTTCTGGAGGTATTTCAATTGGTTCAGTCCATGACCGGCCAACTTCGGTCACAAATCTCTCTATGAGTTCTGCCCTCATCAACCTTATCTCTTGTGTGGACAATTTGGAGCTGATAGGTTCATGCTTGCTATATTGTTTCATTATATAGCAAACAAAGAGGCCACAATCCAAACTGCATACAAATTATAGGTATGGTTAGTTTTAAGAAACATGCAAATCAGATTATCTTATTTATAGATGTATGAAACTTACGAATCGCTTTCTTGTTGTGGAGCATTGTTGACATACTCAAAGTCGTAACTTGTGTTTTGTGAGTTTATTAATTTGAAAGAGGGTTGTGATTGAGCGTCTCTTTCAAGGCAAGCTTTCAAAAAATTCTCCACGTAATCTTGCTGCAAAAAAATAATTTTTAAATAACAGAAAAATTTACGGACAAGTCAATGGGATTTTATGAAAATTATCATCACATAAAGATGATGATGGATCAGAGAAATTTGCACTCGTTACCAATTGTTTTGCATCTTTGACATATTTGTCTTCTGCATCATCCCTCCTTGGCCTCAATGAGTTGTAGAACCTCCATAAATTGTCTTGTTTGTCCAGGACAAGCAAGGTCCAGTGATTTCTATGTGTGGACTTCTCATTACCTCCAGTATTTATTGGGAAATGTAGTTCCTCCATGCTGTTTCAATATGCTTGTCAAATAAGGACACTCGAAAAGTTTGATTTTCTGTCATCTTGATGAAATTCTGTGTTCAGAGAAAATCAAAAAATGGTTTTGTTATGACTAGTGATACAACTTGCTTCAAGAAGTATATTAAGAAGAGAAAGTAGTAAGTAAATTCCAAAGAAAATCAAATAAAATAGTAGTAACATACTAAGCACATGGATGTGAAAAAAAATGAGGTTGGTTGTTGTCTCTCTCTCATTTGGTCAGCCAAAAGGATCTCTCCATAGCCATCAATAACCTGAAAAATATGATTTATAATTGTAATATTATTTTATAAAGGCTGATGGAACATTGTAGAGAAATTTTGATGAAAGGGAAAGACTTACATTGTTGGCAATTTTTTTTTGCTTTATTAGGTTTCCAATGTCTTCGAAGGTAATGAGATTCAACTCACTTGTCCAAATTAAAGCTCTACAAGATGACAAAGAAGGGATTGAATTGTTGTTAATGCAACATAAGTTTGTAATTTGTTGTTTGTTATGTTCTATTTTGTTTGTTGTACTTACTCAAGCCCAGACACATTTGATATGTGCTGCAAGATGTCTTTTGTATGATCTTTTATCAATCTTGAAATTGGAAGAGTTTGTGGAAAGACCCAAGATTTTCTGATGTTTATAGGTTGAGGCAAGACGTACGCATCAGCATCAAGCACTTCTTTGTCCTTCGTGCTTTGCTCAACTTGCTTTGCAGCTTGTTTTGAAGCTCTAGTCACTTTCGCAACTTTGGGATATTGGAATTCTGGATCATGCTGCTTTTCCTTCCTTTCTTTTGCCTTTAAATTTTTTATCATTGACGTCGGATCTTTTTTTACTGTAGACAGTGAAAATATTAGGAAAAGTGAAATTTCTCTGAAGCAACAGATGATATTTCAATATGTAAATTTATTTAATTCAATATTTTGCAGTTACCATAGAGTTTTGTCTTTTGTTTCGGTTGTTCTTTGTGTGCCATTTGTTCTTGTTGGGTTGTTGGTTGTTGTTCCACTTGCATTCCAACTATACACAGTGAAAATCAAACAAGCCCCAAAAATGGAATAAGAAAATATACAGAGAAATGAAATGAGCAGTAGAAATATAACTAATTTGTTCAGAGAGATATAACTTCCAGAGAAAATTACCAATGACAGAGAAAATTATAATAAATAGAAATTTCTCTGAGTTATGTTGACACAAGGACATAACTTTTTGTGGCTCAAGATTTTCACTCACATTGTGGTTGAAGTTGTGTTGGTGTTCGGTATGGTTGTGTTGCTAGTTGGACGGATAGTTCTTGAACTTGTTCATGCAATTTAGCATTTTCAGTTTCAAGCTCTGAATTTGAACACCTCAACTGTTGAATTGTTTTTGTATCGTCTGCTTTTTCAACCTCCAGCATCCTTAGTTTCATTCGGATTGTGCTTTCTTTTTCTTGAAGTTCTGAGTTATGTGATGTCAGGATTCTTATTGAAATATCCTTTTCAGCAAGTAATTCAATCCAATTTTTTTCTTCTTCTTTTTTAGATTGAGAAAGTGCCTTCAGTCTTTGACGTAGATCAGCAATTTGGGCATCCTTTGATTCCTCAAATTCTTCAGGCTGATGCATTGTTGAGCCACAAATGCCATCATGTTGTTGGTCCATCGACTTATTATTTTCTTCTTCATCACTTTCATCCTTGTTTTCTTCTTGCTGTTCATCTTCTTCTTCATCTTCTTGTTCACTGTCTTCTTATTTCTGTTCATTTTGTTCTTTGTCTTCTGGTTCTATTTCTTCACTTTCTTCGCTGGTTTCTTCTTCTGTGCTGCTTGTTTGATGTTCTTGTCCATTGTTGGCTTCGTATTCTTCTGTGTTGCCTTCTGCTTGTTCATTCCCTCCATCTTCAGATGGATCTTGTAATGCCTCTGTAAATTTGACAATTGCCTTTTTTAATTCTTTCTTCGTCTTTTTGCCAAGACGGAACTCCTCTGATGGGTTTTTGACTAGCTGCTTGTTATCAATCTGTAACAGGAGACTCTTTTATTAGAGAAATGTTACAAAATTCACTGAGAGAAAAAATTCAAATAAGAAAAATAAAATTCATCTAAATGATACTAATGGGAAACAAACTTCAGAGAAAATTGTATGGGCCAGACAAAATTAGAGACATGAGTTAATTTTATGAGGCAGAAAAAATTATGAAACAAGCAACACAATTTAGATATCAGAGAAAATCAATCAAGGCATATAAGTTAATGTTTTACTATAATTGTGTCAGAGAAATTTGAATTCCAGTGAAAATTCATTAGAAGGGTAGAAATAAACAGTGTTTATCAAAGATGCAAGGCACATAAGTTATGGGCAGAGAAAATTAAACACAAGGAGATAAAATTTGATAGGCTAGAGAAAATTATGAAACAACCAACATAATTCAGATATTAGAGAAAATCAATCAGGGCATATAAGTTAATGTGTTACAATTGTGGTCAGAGAAATTTGGATAGCAGAGAAAATTGATTACAATAGCAGAAATAGACCAGTGGTAAGCAAAGAAGAAAACATAAATTGATAGTTCAGAGAAAATTGATCTTAATCAATCAATGCACAAGGAGGGAAACAAAGCAGTGGTCAGAGAAATTTTGGAATTTCACTGAGATTTCAGTAGCAATAGGAATCTAACCTGTCGAGGTGCAAGAGAGTGGACTGGTGTCTTCTGCAGCTGTTTCGTCAAGGTTTGCAGGTTCCACTTGGCACATCTTGGGAAGTCAGTTGTGTTACTGTCTTCCGAGTCAATGATAGTTGCATGTTCACATAGCCAATACTGTGATGGAAATGAAAGTAAATAAAATTTTGTAAACGCACAAATTTGTAAGTATGATAACTGCAAATTTGAATGGATATTATACTTACCAGCAATGCAATGACACACCCCGTAACTTTTTCTGGAGTTTTGTTGTCACGACCCAAACTCGGCCCTATGGGTTTAGCACCGTAACCGGCCAGTAATCCAAGATTACCGAAGGCCTGCAGATCAGTAATACAGTAAAACAGAGTACAGGGCCTGGCGGAAGCCAATACAGTAATTAAACAATGTCCAATGAGCTGTGACAGTCTGTATGCCAAAAGATTTTTCATGCATTCATACATAAACAGTACAGAACAGTATGCACAATATTTACATTCATTCAAACTAGGGACTCAACCCTAGATAGCGGTACAGTGAACAGTCAGTCTATACAAAACAGTGAAACAGTACAGAATGGGAAATCTTAAAACACCCCTAAGCCTTAGCAGATAGGCTCGGAACCTCGCAGTGAGGCACAAAGGCTGGCTTGACAAAACTGGAGTAAGCCTGACGCTCCTAGCTGCGGTCTGGTGCCTGAACACCTACATATATATATGAGCAGTGAGCTAAAGCCCAGTGAATAACATAATGCGTAAAGGGGTTTAGAATGAATGTCCTTACAGAAATGAAAACAGTTCAATTCAATCAGTATTTCAGTTGTTCAGTACAGTAAACAGTCATATGTGGTACATCCATTAGCATAACAGTAACAGTAGGTCTTAAAAGACCGAACAGTAGTGATGGCCATCAGTCAGTAAACAGTAGTGGTTCCACGAGGGAACCGACAGAGATCTCTGTAACAGTAACAGTAACAGTAAACCGTAGGTACTAAGGATGCCACAGTACAGTTCAGAAATAAAGGACATACATTCATTCAGTAATATCAGTTCAGTAAACAGTTCAGTTCAGTATTCAGAAGATAATCATTTGTGAACATATCTTTACACAATCGTTACTCACAGAGTTCGGGCTACAGTATGCTAGTGCGTGTCTCCCCAGTCGCCAACCCTACACAGTTAACAGGTTGAACACACTAAGCTACACAGTTGGGAAATCTCATAACTTAATCCCTAATTTGCCTTGGTGTGTTCTACATCTATATCCTCATTAAGATGCCTTAAACTAGGCCTAAGAATGCCTAGGATGGGATGAGGATGCAAAAATGCACTTAGAAAACATTTTGCAAACTTGCTGAAAATAGGAGCCTCGCTCGAGCGGGACTTTCTTCGCTCGAGCGGGCTTCCAAAATCAAAGGCTTCGCTCGAGCGAGTAATACTTCGCTCGAGCGGTCTGTCGAAACAGTAAAAATACTGGATGCTGCGATTTTACGCGCGATGGTCGCTCGAGCGGATTCCTGGACAAAGGTTCTCGCTCGAGCGGGGAATCCTTCGCTCGAGCGAGGAAGCCAAATCTGGAATTTCCAGATCTGCCTCCCAAGCTCAAACCAAGCATTCTACCACTCCAAACTCGACCTCTTGGGCCCAAATTCTGGAAAACATAACTAAATTCAATGTATAACAAGTTTCAAAGCTCAATTTATGAATTCAAGCCCCAAAGGTGAGTCAATTAAAACCATATTCAAACCCATTTTCAAGAATATGAAGAACATGCAAACATGCATGAATTCAAATCATTTCAAAGCTTCAATTTGATGCTCTAAGGAGCCAATTGATCCAAAAACAAGTTGAAAACATGAACCATTACAAAATTATGAGCATGCATGCAACATTTCACCATGAATTCAACTCAAACTTCTACATTAACAACATGCATGCATGAATTACACTCTATAACAACATGTATGCACCAAACATGGCTTAGCTCTACAATTGAAGCATGAATTGTGCAAGAATGAATTCTAAGACAACAACAAGGAGATGGATGTCCTACCTTAGTCTTGTGTTCAAGGTCTAGGAGCTCAAAGTAGCAATCAACACTTCAATCCTCAAGCAATTCCAAACAATTCAAGATGAAAACCAACTCTTCAAGTCTCTCTCTCTCTCTAGGGTCGGTTGAGGCTCAAAATGTGAGAAGAAATGTTGGTTTAATCAAATACGTGGAGTGTATACAAGTTTCAAGTGTGTGTATTGAGTGGGCCACTAAGGGTGGCGATTCGGTAAATAAGTCCAACTCTTTAATTAGCTTATTTTAATCTAATTTAATCATACCTAATCAGTTTTCAGGTAAATACACCATAAAATCACATTAAATATGATGGTCGTAAAACATCAATCGGTTTCTAATTCGGCCGCCGATAAGGCCTTCAATTAGCAGTTTAAACACATAAGCATGAACAGATAACCATACAGTCAAACAGATAGAATGCAATTAACTAACATATACTCAGTCAATTCAGTTTCCAACTTCAGTCAGTCAGTTCAGTATTTTTAATCAGTCCAATTATCAGTCATGATCAGTTCAGTTATCAGTAATCAATGTTTAACGGTAATCAGTGGTGAGGGTTATTACATTTGTGCAATGCCATGATAGAATCAATCAATGTTGATGTGATTGCTTCCGGCCAATCATACTGTTTCATTGATTCAAGAGGTTCCACATACTTTATAAAAACCCAACCTATTGAATTCCCACTTGTTGCAAAAAATAGGGTGAGACACAAGTACAATGTAACAATGATTGCTACATCTTTGAAGTCAGTTGGTTGCTTGCCTTTCATTGCTTTGACCAAGGCATTTTTAAGAACAGGACCAGTAAGCCTTGTGTCCTTTTGAAATCTTCTCTTAAGGAATGCAGATTTTGACTTTTTAGAGTATCTTAATGACATGGCTCCTTTACCTCCTTCCAAACCAAAAATCAAGGTCATGTCATTTGTTGTAAAGGTCAGGTTCTTCTTCCCAACTGTGAATGCTTTTGTTTTTTCATTGTAACATTGGATTATGGCAATTACATCATCATCGGATTTCCTAAATTTCTTTGGATCCATCCTTCCAGTGGTTAGAGCTTGGATCAAATACCAGAATGGGGTCTTTTGAAGCTCTAGAAGATGTTTTGAATTGAATTTAAGTGTTTGAAAGAAGGAGACGACAGATGAGAGGTTGGATCGGAATTGAATGCTGTAGTGAGCTCTCTTTCTGTGGAGTTTAACAGGTTTTTTCCCCCTTGAGCTTGAGTCTTTTGAAGTTGGGGTACTCATCTGGATGCTAGTTGCTTCATCAGCTTGGACTTGTGTGTTTTGGGGAGGAGTTTGTGGTGTTTTGGTGCTGGTTTTTGATCTTAGATGATAAGAAGACTGAGAGAGTTGTTCTTTCTTGCTTGGTGTTTCTAGTGTTTTGCTGCTGGTTTTTGATCCTAGTCTATAAGAAGACTGAGAGAGTTTCTGTTTTTTGCTTGGTGTTTCCGGTGTTTCGCTACTTTTACATTTTGCCATTTCTAGACAATGATTAAAACATAAAGATGTCAACATTAAATCCCAGAGAAAAATGGACATGTCAGAGAAAATTACAGATAATGGAGAAAATTACAAAAAAGAGAAAATTGGAGATGCCAGAGAAAATTACAGATAAGGGAAAATTACAGAAAATTGGACATGCCAGAGAAAATTTGACATGCCAGAGAAAATTGGACATTAAAAATTAAATGTCAGAGAAAATCAACACAGCATCATAAACATGGGAGAGAAATTTTCAATAATTGTTTAAATTACATATAGAAGTAAACATACCAGAGAAAATGAATGATAGAAAAAAGTAAACATGGCAAGTGAAAGAAAATTTCCATTCCACAATTAGCAAAGATAAAATAAACAAAGTAATGTAAACATGCCACTGAGAATTACACCATATTGAAATCAAGAATTGAACAAAATAAACATACCAGAGAAAAATGCACATTCTGGAGAAAATTACACATTCTTGAGGAAATTTCCATTCCAGAGAAAATTAACCATGATAGACACTCAAGGGAGGAAAGTGGTGCGATGTGGTCAGAGAAAATTATAAATACCAGAGAAACTTAGACAGGGGCAAGAGTGTAGTAGACATTGCAGAGAAAAATACATATTCCAGAGAAATTTACAAAGCAGAGAAATTCATAGACAAAATCACAGAAATATGTTCAAGAATAAGATCAAAATTCAGAGAAATAACTTTTTCTCAAAATACACATGGTAGAGAAAATTCAAAGAAGAAACATTCATTCCAGTCCATAATATTAAAATTCCCGAGAAAATTAAAAATGACAAAGACAGAAAATTATAAATACCAGAGAAACTTAAGACAAGGGAGAAAAGTGATGTGATGTGATGTGGTCAGAAAAAATTAAAAATGACAAGGGAGGAAAGTGATGTGATGTGGTTAGAGAAAATTATAAATACCAGAGAAACTTAAGACAGAGGCAAGAAAGCAATAGACATTCCAGAGAAAGATAGACATTCCAATTAAAAATACATATTACAGAGAAATTTACGGAGCAGGAAAATTTATAGACAAAATTACAGAAACATGTTCAAGAATAAGATAAAAACACAAAAAATTGTTTTTGTGAAAATAAACATGCCAGAGAAAATTGAAAGAAGAAACGTACATTAATCAAAAATCAGAGAAATTCAAATGCCAGAGAAATTTACAGATAAAATCACACAAACATGTTGAAGAATAAGTTCAAAACACACAGAAATAACTTTTTCCAAATTCAGGTAGCTTTTTATTACGAAATTGAAACCCTAATTTATGGAAGGTTATTATAAAATGCTATTAACTGTGTTTCCAGAGAAAATCTAGTTGTATTGTAGAAAAACTGACCAGAGTTAGGATGAAACTTGAATGATGAGCTGATATGGCCCGAGATGAAGATGCGACGTGACGAAGATGGACTGAGATGATGATGAGTAGTGAAAACGAAGCTTTAACCTAGGTCAGAGAAATTTGTGAGGAAGGAATGTGAATGATTTTTGGAGAAGATAACGAAGCTCTAATGTCGATAGTGCAGATGATGTTGAAACCCTAATTCTGCTGTTCTCCTGTTCGTGAAGATGCTGGATGTTTGGAATGTAACTCAAACGTCGGAATGAGTTTGTTTCTGTGTTGATTTTGGCAAGGGTATTTTGGTCCACAAAATAATTAAAAACGCGCGCCAAGTTGTTTCAGGGACCTGATGCATCACTATCTTTTTGGATGTCTTTTATCCTCTAAATTGTTATTATTAGGAACCTTTAAAAAAATTCCCCTATTTTTTTTACTGGGTGCTATTTTATATATAAACTGATATATATATTTTTAAAATTTTATGACAAACAATAATGTTCACAGAAACAGGGAGCCATGGCCCCCCTATAATCTTCTCCTAATTCCGTCCATGTCAACTTGCAACTTTTTTACAGCATTTCCAACGGTAATAGGTTATCTAAATATTATTATAAATTATACATTTTATTTTTCTTATCAATTATTTCATATTTTTATTTTAATCATATTCTTTATTTTACTTATTCATCAAAAAGTGATATTAAAAATCTCAAAAAATATCTCATATTGGTGTGTGACCGCCCACCATGTGAGTCCATGTGGATCCTACACCTATGCGAAACATTTGGTAGAAATTTTAGTAAAATTTTTGAGATTTTATCCAAAAATTATTAATTTTATAAAATGTCACATCAATAACAAAAATGAAAAGAGATGATCCTAATAATTAAATATATTTATTTAATCTTAAAGGCTAGCTACATGTAACTAATAAATGTAAATCGAGTTAAAATATCTAATCATATATTTAGTATATTAAAATTAAAAAAAATAAATCATATTAAATATTTTAACTAACAAACATTACATGTTTAATGAATTGAAGATGCTCTTTAAGTGCTCGTTTGGTTATTATCTTTGGCTAAAAAATCACAAAAAAATCAAAAAATACATAAGGACAAAAAAAATTTGCCATTCCAAAGTCAAAAAACCAAAAAATCCAAACAAAAAAACTAAACAATCAAAAAAAATTAAAAAATCACCTAAAAAAATTATTACCAAACGACCCTTAAATTCAAGAAAAATGTTTGGTGACCCGAATTTTTGTAGCTCGAACGTATCAAAACGATGTCGTTTTACATCCAAAATGACACCGTTTTGAGTATTTCGAGCCATTTGAGCCACAATTTTTTGGACCACCTAGCATTGTTATAAATTCAAACCTTCTTTTTATTCTGTTTACAACTAGCAAATAATTGTCGTCATGATTTTCACGTGGTACCCCACCAACCTATGCATAATGACTGAGATCCCAAATGAGGGTGACCCACCACCTCCACTATTTTTTAATTGGTTGAATTTTATTTTTTTTTTGACTTGCAACCACAGCCCCCCACGTTGATGTCGAGTCCGGATCCTCTCCTTGAGGCCCTCTCCTTCATTTCCTACTGGCAACGGCTGAGATCAGTCGTTGCAGATCAAACGGCCATTAAAAAAAAAAAAAAAAAAAGTGAAATTTCATTTTCATTTTCCCGCCCAAAGACAGAACAGAGCCTATACAGATTTTGCTTTCTAATCACACTCACAAAAACACACTCATTCCTTCTTCTCCGTCGAACCCACCCTTACCAGCGACCCAATACCGGCGGCGACCCAATCTCAACGCTGTTGCAAATCCGACGACGGAGAAACACTCTCGACGCTATTACAGATTCTGTGCACTTGGCAAACCAGAGCTGTCACGCTCTTCTGAAGCACACAAAAGAAGCATCTAAACGTTATTGTTGGGGCTATTTGTTTTCTTATTATTTGCTAATATGGAAGACGTACTAATTTGCAGAAAAAATGGTTTTGCTTCATGCAAGTCCCGAATGCTGAATCTTGAGGCTATTTCCCTGAGCAAGAGCTTCAGTAAAAGAGCATGTTCATAGTTGGTCCCACCACATTTTAGGAGCTGTAGATCGATGATGGGTGCTACTTGAATCCATTTTATGTGTTGTAAAACTACAGTATTGTATGTATATGTACTGATTTGGTGGATTATCATGTGAAGCTTTGGCTATTGGTTTGTTGTCTCTGCCTTGTACTATGGGCTGTAGAGCTTGTCCATTCTATGATTTTCTTTTTCTTTCTCATCTCATGTCTTACTTATTTGATTAGTGGAGTGGTTTTTGGTTCAAGCGTTCTCTTGGACTTTTTTTTTTTTTAAACAAATCCTATTCAGTTATTTGATTTTGTTTTCAGAATCTGTTTCTGAAAAACATTGAAACTAATTTGGTAATAAAAAAAAATTAAAAAATTTTGTTCTTTATTTTATTTGGGTGCAAGAATATTTTTAAAAAGGTATTTTTAAGTGTTTATTTTCACCAAATTAGCTTTTATTATTTTTAGAAAACAGATTCTGAAAACATAATTACAAAAGTCATATCCATGCTTGTTGGCAGGAAAACTGCCAACATCGGGCAACTAATATCAACTCCTGATATACCTGATCACCCTGTTCTTGACGGATCTATAAACCAAAAATTGATCACAATGAACAATCACATGCATCAGCTGCGACAAACAACTAATTTCAACGCCTTGTTCTATAAACCAAAAATTGATCACAAAGATCCAAAACCATTGCATTTTGAGCAAGTTATTGATCCTTCATTCCAAAAACAGCCATCGTATTCAACCTTGTGTGAGAAGCATTCCTCCCTATCAATCACAAATCTAATCCCAAAGACCAATTGCAGGCTTGACAATAAAATTGCGAGTTTCACAACCACAGCAAGTCCAGTGGACCAAATTTTCATAAATTTTTGAAAGGAAAAAAAAAATGGACTAGAAAAGAAAAATTCACAAATCAACCTCAGCTAAGAATCAAAAACCTTCGTTTGTTTCCAGAGAAATAATTTCTCTAGACAAAAAAGATTTGAACTTTAGGCTAAAAAAACATTCTATTTTGTAAATTAAGGGGCCAAGTTTTTGTCTGAATAATTAGAATTCAAATTCCAGGATTGTTTAATAACTCTAAATTTTGGAAGGAAGAAAACGAATTAGAAAAAGAGAAATTCACAAATCAACTTCAACTACATAATAAAAGACCCACTACAAGAAAAGTGGGTTTATACGACGGAACTTTTTGCGACGGCACATTTGCCGTCGCAAAAAATGTGACTTTTTGAGACGGCACAATTTGCCGTTGCAAAAAATATGACTTTTTGAGATGGGACAACTTGCCGTCGTGAAAAATGTGCCTTTTTGAGACGGCACAACTTACCATCGCGAAAAAAGTGACCTTTTGAGACGGGACAACTTGTCGTCGCGAAAAAAGTGACTTTTTGAGACGGCACAACTTGCTGTCTCAAAAAATAGAGTATTTGCGACGGTAGAAATTGCTGTTGCAAAAAAAATAGAGTATTTGCGACGGTAGAAATTGCTGTCACAAAAAAATAGAGTTTTTGCAATGGCACCAGCTGCAATCGCAAAAAAAAAAAAAAAAAAAAAAAAAAAAAAAAAATTGCGACTGTAATAGGTATCGTTGCAAAAAAAAAAAGTAAAAAAAAAAGAAAAAAAATATATATATATATATATATTGTGGCTTTGAGATGACTTCATATATATATAGTCGTAAAATGGTTTAAATAAATGTAATGGTATTTTTCTGTCACAAAAAAAAAAAAAATGAAAAAATGACGTCGTCTTACTCTTTTGATATAACATTTCTCTTTTCACCCATTTTTTCATCTTCCTGCCTCTGTCTCTATCTCTATCTCTCTTCTCTTTCTCTCTCTCACTCATCACTCTTCTTTGTTTGTCTGTCTCTCTCTTTCTCTCTGTGTCTTTGTCTCTCTTCTCTTTCTCTCTCTTACTCATCACTCTTCTCTGTCTGTCTGTCTGTCTTCTCTTTGTGTCTCTGTCTCTCTTCTCTTTGTCTTTCTCACTTATCACTCTTCTATGTCTGTTTGTCTCTCTCTTTCTCTTTCTCTCTGTGTCTCTTGCTCATCTCTCTTCTCTCTAGCTCTCTCATCTCTCTTCTCTCTCTATCTCTCTTTTCTCTCTTCCATCTCTCTTCTCTTTATCTCTCTCGTTCATCTCTCTCTGTCTCTCTCTCGTTTATCTCTTTTCGCTCTCTCTCTCTTTCTCTCGCTCATCTTTTGTTTCTTTTTTTTTTTTGTCTCTCTCTCTCGTTCATCTCTCTTCTTTCTCTATCTCTTTTTTTTCTATGTCTCTCTCTCGTTAATCTTTTTTCACTTTCTTTCTCTCTCTTTTTGTTTACCTCTTGCTCATCTCTTGTTTTTCTCTCTTTTTCTGTCTTTCTCTCTATCTCTTTCTCTTTCTCTCTCTGTCTCTGTCTCTCTCTCTGTCTCTCTCACTCATCACTCTTCTCTTTCTCTATTTACTTGTCTGTTTGTCTGTCTATTTGTTTCTCTCTATCTCCCTCACTATTTCGCCTTGCTCACCCTCTCCCTCATCTCTTCTCTATTTATTGAGCTCCCTCTCAATTTATCGATCCACTACAAGAAAATGCACTTTTAGTGGCCACTTTGTCTCTTTCTCGCTCATCACTTTGTCTCTCTCTCTGTCTCTCTATCTCTCTTCTCTATCTGTCTCTCACTCAACTCTCTCTCTCACCACCCATCTCCTCTACTACATTTACCACTACTGCAAATGTCATTCCACTATCACCACTACTACCACTGTTGCCACTCCACCTCTACGATTACCATTACTACCGCCATTGCCACCACTACTACTACTGCCACTACTACTACCATTACCTCTTCTCCACCACAACCATTCCATCTTCTCTACCACTACCACAACTTCACCACTAATCTCCTTCGCCATCGCCATCACCATCACCACCACCACCACCACCACCTCTTGTCCACCGTTTTCACCATTATTGCCACTCCCTTTCTTCTACCACAAAAAATTAGTTCTTGATTTTTAGTATTAAAAAAAAAAAAAATAGGCCACAGAAACATATTTTTCATTGACAAAAAAAAATTAACTTTATTTTAACGGAAAATATTTTTCATTAAAATATTACCCCTACTTCTACAAAAATAAAAATAAAAATAAAAATTTCATTAAAAAAAATGAAACAAATAAATTTTCAACCTTAGTAACTAAAAAAAAATAAAAAATAAAAAAAAATGTCATTAACTATAAAATATATATATATATATATATATTTTAACAAAAAATAAAATTTTTTAGCAACGACAACTCCTGTCGTGAAATAAAAAAAAAGTTAAATGGCACCGTTTTGTTTTATTGTTTAAATATTCATTTGTGACCAAAAAAAAAATGGCAATTGTACATCTAGGATCCACCATATTTAGAAAAGAAATGGACCCACTATTCTTTTTTTGAATATGATGGCTCCTGCATGTACAGTGTTTGTTGTGTGAATCTACATAGGAGGCTGAAAAAAAAAACTGTGAAATACATCTGGTGATATGCCCTCATGTTTCTAACCTTCTCTTCTAAACGTGATACATTTGTTTGAACTGCAGCCATGTGTTATTTGCAAGCAGACTCATGGTTCTTGCACTCAGTGTTAGAAGTGTGCCACTTCTTTTCATTCAATGTGTGCATTGAGAGCAAGATATCGCATGGAAGTAAGTTTGCCATGTTTCTTTTTCTATTATGAACAAATAATTTTGAGAAACTACACTATTTTTATAGGCTACTTAAGCGATTGAAATTATTATTTGGAGTTCAGAATGGTTTACATTAAATTTACAACACGTCTGTATTCATATGCATTTTATGATGATTATCTCATTACAGTTCTTGAGTTGGAATAAATAAACGGAATACCTTGTCTATGGTGTTTAATAGAAATCTGTTTTCATGTTTGTATGACCATCAGATCATTGCATCTTATTCTGTTCATCTTTGTAATTATATAGTAGTTAATTTTTTATGTTTTTCTATAATTAAAATATTAACACCATTATATTGTCATTAATTATTTTTATTTTGTTATTTTCAGATATTTCCTTAGTAGCAGTTTGCTTCTTGTGGAATGCGGGCATGTAAAGATTATAATTTTTATTTTTGTAACCCATGGAAGAATCAAGATGAAAACTTTTGGTTTTGATTTACGTTATTTAGATTTGTGAACAACATTATGTATGTATTATGCGACATTATGTAGTGGGATAATTTTTATTGTTATAAATTTCTATTTATGTATTGTTATGAATGGAACAACATTATGAATTTTCATTATGTGCTGACTTTTGTTTATGTATGTATTTATATTATTATGTAATTATTGATTTTTTTTTTAGTTATTTTTCATTTAATACAGGTTATTTTCATATTTTTAATAATTTTAATACAGTTTTTTTTTTTTTTTAAGACGGCAGCACACACCGTCTCAAAAAGAAAATTGAACTAGGGTTTTTTGCGACAACACCTTTACTGTAGCAAAAGATAGGGAATTGGTTGACAAGTAAGGCCTTTAGCGACGGTGTTATTGCCATCGCCAATAGTCCTTTAGCGACGGCTCAGATGCTGTCTCAAATAAACTTTTAGCGACAGTATTTTTTGCCATCACAAAAACCCTTTTAGCGACGGCAACACAATACCGTCTCAAAAAAATTCAAATTTTCACGCGTTATTTGCGACAGAATTTTTTCGTCGCAAAAAAGGCATTTTGCCGTCGCAAAAAAAAGGCGACAGCGTCATGCCGTCGCTAAAACCCTTTTGCAACCCCCTTTGTTGCGACCCCCCACTTGCTGTCGCAAAAAGCCACTTACCGTCGCAAAAAACTTTTTGAGACGGCGTTTGAGGCATTTGCGACGGCGTTTTACCGTCGCAAAAAAGCAATTTTTTTGTAGTAACCCCTATTTTTTTCCAAGTACACAGAATCTGTAACGGCGTCGAGAGTATTTCTCCGTCGTCGGATCTGCAACGGCGTCGAGATTGGGTCGTAGCAGCGAACGGTTCGGTGAGTTGGAGGAGAAGAATGTAGCAGCGAAGCAGACAGAATCTGTATCGACAGTGGGTCGCTGCCGATGAGAATGGGTTCGACGAAGGAAAAGGGGTGTGTGCTGAGTGCTGTGTGAGAATGCTCTGTATCTGTATAACCTCTGAGCTGTGTTTTTGTTTGGGCGGGAGAGCGACCAAAATTTCAATTTTTTTTTTAATCTCAGTCGTTGGATGTCCAACGGCTCATCTGAGCCATTACAAGCAGGATGTGGAGGAGGGACCTCAAGGAGAGGATCCGAACTCCGTTGGTGTCACCCCAGTGGGGTCCCCAGCAGTGTTGCCGACCTGTAAGCAGCAATTATTAGTCCATGGTTGCAAAAGGTTGGTTTTGGCAACTCCATTAAAATAGTTTTTTAATTTTTTTAAATCATATTATATTTTTATTTTTTTATATACTTTTTTTTAAAAAATTTAAAAAATAAAAAATACAACTTTTAACCTACTTTTTAATAAATAAATAAATAAATCAACTTTTAATCTATTAGTATTATTTGTTAGTTGTAACAAATAACACTACATTTAGGCACTAATATTATAATTATTGTATCTTTTCCTCATAAAAAATGTTATAAGTTTCAAATTTTCTATCAAATAAATAATCAAATGTCTCACAATAAAATCACACCCATATATAATATTTGGTTATTTATTTAATAAAAAAATTGATATTTCTAAAATTATCCTTTCCTCATTATAGGTAGTGTAATTTCATCAAATTAAGAGGGCTCGTCATAACTGTCAAAAAATATTTAAAGATGTCAGTATAATTTGCGTAAAATACATGCTAGTTACAAAGTCCATTGCGTGAAGATTTTTTAGATAAACTAAAAATCATGATAAAACACCCAATCATAATAAATCAGTCAGTATAGATCAAGCACGCAAAACATTAAATTCGAAACTTTGTCATGCAATTTTAATTCCATAAATATCCACAACAACCATAAAATTTTCTCTAAATATTATTTGGACCAGAAAGGAAAAAAAATAAAAAACAAAAACAACCACCCAAAACTGTTCCGCTAATCTCTGTCCAATCTCATCCATAGACTCCCAACAGCAATTTCAAATTGCACGTTTTGGTGTATAGATCTTCTAGGATGACACATGCCAACGACACAGAAAGGCTATAAATTCAGTAGAAAAAATGCACAAAAAAACTTATATACATTGACATCAAAGTAAGAATTTGTTTGCCATTCCCTAAATAGATACACTTATTTATCACTTATTTATTTTTTTGTATATCATTTCATAAAAATAAAAAGAACCAAACAACTCCGAATTCAACAATTTTCTTAGGACACTAAGGTTGTGTTTGGTTAGAAAATTTGAAAAGAAAAATAAAAAAATATTTGAAATGTAAATAAAATATACTTATATTTCACTTAATTTCACATATTTTTTTGTCTTTTTTCAAATTCCTTCTCAAATTCTTTCTCGAATCCCCCAACCAAACATAGCGCAACAAAACAAAATAAAACTCAAGACAAACTCCACTTCCTGTTCATAAGTAATTATCTTAGTTGAGACAATTGGATGTCATTGACCAATTTCAGATAGTGGTTCCTCGATTATAAATGTAAGATTTTGCGAAGTACAAATAGGCCACCAATGCCACTGCACTAAGTCCAGCAAGTACCCAATAGAAGTAATCAAGATGTGCCCGATTCAAGTTATCCGAGAACCAACTGTCTTGGCCATCTTTCCCTGTAATATTCTCCACAACCGAGATGAGGAAGCTGCTTAAAAAGCTCCCAACCCCAAAAATACTGAGGTACAGAGCAAGACCAACACTCTTCAATTCACTAGACACCTGATCATAGAAAAACTCTTGCAGTCCAACCATGGTGAACACATCGCCAATCCCAAACAATACATATTGAGGCACCAACCACCAGACACTCATTGGAACTGTTGCCTTTGGCTCATCAACGAGTCCATACTCAATAGCAGTTTGGAGTCTCTTTTTCTCAACTAGAGCTGCAATAATCATGGAAATAACCGAAAAGAGTATTCCAGTTCCGATTCTTTGAAGCATTGTTATGCCCGTGGGTTTACGTGTTATAGCTCTAGCAATTGGAACAAAAATGCGGTCATAGATGGGAATGAAGATAACAATGGAAAGGCTTATAAAAGATTGAAGTGAAGCAGCTGGTACATCAAAGTTTGGACCTATCGATCTGTTCATTGTAACTCCTTGCTTTGTGAAAAGAGTAGAGGACTGTGCAAATACAACGGCATATAACAAACAGGTAGTCCAAATTGGAACCAACCTCAGAACTGCCTTTGCCTCTTCAACCTCATTGATACTACAAACTTTTCCATCTTCCTTTGAACCATCTGGTGCAAGCAAGGCCTTGTTAAGAAACCTGTAATGAAGCCCTCAAAATATTCAATAATTTAACATTTAGAAACTGTTTCAGCAATTATTGACTGATCCCATTATTTAAAATCATTTAATGAACAAGAACAAAACAAGGGGAGTTTATTTTTACATATTTCATTGTAGGCAGAAAGTTTATTCTCTTACTTGAATTGGTTAGAACCCTGGTGAGGAAGGATTCCCTGAGCTTCCTCTTCAATAGCAATTGCTGAAGGGGTGGTTCGCCAATTCCTAGCTGCTTTGACAAACACTCTACTAATCCTTACAATTGGGCTTTTTTCATCACTTCTAATGCTAAACCGGTAAG
This sequence comes from Camellia sinensis, assembly GCF_055761805.1. Taxonomy (NCBI): domain Eukaryota; kingdom Viridiplantae; phylum Streptophyta; class Magnoliopsida; order Ericales; family Theaceae; genus Camellia; species Camellia sinensis. The sequence continues at coordinate 158,018,673 of NC_138972.1, forward strand.
TTGTACTTCCAAGCAGAAATATGACCAGTGCAAAGGCCATGACAATACAGGGGATCCCAAAACCAAGACCCCAATTAAGGTTGTCTTGGATGTAGGTTAAAATCAAGAGTGTTATCATAGTACCAAAACATATAGAAAAGTACCACCAGTTGAAGAATGAGCTTTTGGCTTTGTACTCTTGCGGATCTTGTGCATCAAACTGGTCAGCTCCGAAAGCTTGAACACAAGGCTTGTGCCCTCCTTGTGCAAATGCCACTAGATATAAGGAGAAGAAGAAGAAGATGACTTGAAGCTGAGGAGAACACATACTGACACTGGTGGCACTTTGGCAGTCAGAGCTAAAAGGCGGAAGCACGGCTGATAGGGTCAACAGTCCAAGTCCCTATGATTCATTCCAATCAAACATAATTAGCACCTGAGATAAGTATACACTCTGGATCACTATGCTGAAAAACAGTCTAGTAGCTATTCATATAAATCAAGCCAGAACTTTCAAGTAATCAAAGAAGCTGAGTTCACAATTGTTGTATCAGTAGTTTTAGAGCTTTAGAGACCATGTTTACTCATTTAGATGTCTAATTTATAGATTAAATTTACTTTAAGTTGGTGCGGTGGTATAAACACAGAATCAAACCAAGTATGAAACATTAGTAGAACCTCTTCAGAACCTATGGTCCAACTCATGATGTTATATATCCTTTACCTTATCTCCCAACTGTTTCACCCCTAGTATTGCAGGTGAAATGAGCAGTTAAATGGTGTTAAGTTTGATCTGACCTGGTCTTCTCCATAAAGTGACCCCCAGCCCCGACATTCACACGTTATAGGGCAAATATATGAGGTCTAAAATTTAAAGGCCCCTTCATTGAACAGAAAAATTCCAAGACAACTAAAAAAAAATCTGTGGCCAAACAACTTTCGGTGCATAATGGAGCCACTTTATCTACTTTTATTAAAGTAGATTCTTTGCCGACAAAATAGGGATAAGAGGATAAGGATGATCGACTGCAAACCATTCAGCACACGCCACCTGTCCTTGTTATCTTTTCCATTTGTATTATAAATAGGTAGCCCTTGGGTTGTAAGAGGCACCAATTTTATTTTCTTCGTTTAACATCTGTACTCTCTCCCTCTCTCTTACTTTTCAGCTTGAAGCGTATTAATAATAGTACTGCTGGTTTAAGTAAGTCTCTCTTATTTCTTTATGTATGTCTATATATGATCTTGTTCTTTTGCATGATATTTTAGAACTTCATAAAGAAAGAAAAAATAATTTCATAAATACCTATCTTGCACTTTGGCCTAATGACCCATGGGCAAAACAAGAATTAATAGAAATTAATAGGTTAATAGTCCAAACTGAAATTCAGATACAGGAAGCCATAATTGCCGGAGCTAGGGCTAATCGCCCTCCTTCTTCAGAGTAAGTTATAAATGGACCATATATGATGTAATTAAAAGTAAATAAAATAAGATTATTTCGTGTATTATTCCTGGTTCTGTGCTTTGTAAGGGTTAGCTTAAATTTGACAGCTTAGAGGGACGTCACCCAAGTCGCGTAGCCTTGTTTATCCATAAGCGGTTAGCTATTAGGATGGGTTGGCATAAGTCGTTGACAGACGTGCTAAGTTGTTGACCCTAAGTCGAGCACTCTTATTGGTATCAGAGCCAAGTTTAATCTATGAAATAATCTGTTTTATTTTCATTTAATTATCCATATATGGTCACCTACAAACCAATGAGTAATGAAAATTCAGAAGTCAATACTGCTGTCACAAATATGGGGGCTTCTACATCAGAAGCCAGAGAACTAGTTGCATACCAGGATGTTAAAGATGCCTTAGATAAATGGACAATTCCTAAAGTGGATCCAAACACTATTTATAAGCATAGAATTAAAACTTTTTTCAGTAAAACATTAATAAAAACTTTTGAACATGCTGCTCCAGTAGAAAATAATGACACCATTATGTATTTACTAAATATCCAGGATTTAATTCCGTTTTTCAAAGATTATAAATATGTTCATATAGGACTTGTCCAGATTGCTTTAAAACCTTTGACCCTCCTTGGTCAAAACACCAGTATGCAATGCACACTTAGAGATGGTAGGTGCCTTAATTGGCGAGCATCTCTCATGGGAGCAATGGAAACAAGTTTGTCCCATGGTCCAGTATATTTTGATATATATCCTAACCTCAGTATCGCTCTTTCTGACCAAAATTTATCTAAAGTTTTAGAATTCAGAATTCTGACTAATGGGTACGAATACATGGCAGGATCCCCTCCTTTTTCTGTCATCTCCAGAATTTATCTTAAAGTATTAACTACTTTAAATCCATATGTTAGAAAAAAAGGAATTGATGGTGAAACTGTCTTAATCGACACTAATCTTTACAGTAGTCAGGTTGCAGCCCCTAAACTGTTAGAATGGGATAAAATTACTTTCCCTGAACAGTGGAAAATTACTAATGCTGTCCCTCCTCGACCACTCATACGTCATAACTTGGATGACATTATTCAGACTCGACAAGGAGATGTTTATCTCCAATTTCAAAAACCCCCCATTAAATTACATAGAAGTATGTCTAGTACTAGTTTTCGTACTGCTCCTAGTCATCAACCTTACCGAGTAGATTATCCAGAATCTTCAAGACAGTCTTGTGCTGAACCGCCAGATGCTATATTTCAAGGTAATCCTTCCCGATCTCATTCTAGACCTGCTTCAGATGAACCTAACGATCCAGATCAGGATCCCATAGTTAGAGGCGTCCAATATTCGGAACAACGTATTCCTCATGGGATATATGAACCACCCATTCCTCCTCCAGTTCATCATTCCAAACGCGAATCCAGAAGAGGCTCTTTAAGCCCTACAGCCAGCGATATGGACTTTAGAATTTAATGGATTTTACACCTTGTAGTATAAATCGTAAATTCTTAAATCAAGAATTTTTTCAGGAAAAATATTCTGACTTTCGGAAATGGTATTTTGCTACTCATACTCCATCACAATTAGAAGAATATAAATTACAGTATTATTTATATCTGGAAGAAATTCAGGTTTTATACCCTTTCTCTTTGTGGTATTTATCCAATATTCAACCTCCAAAAGATTCCGTTCAAGTTCTTGAAGCAATCCAGCAAAAATGGACCACTACTGATGGCCGCACCATACTTTCTATCCATCCTCCAACCCAACCATTAGAACTTCAACCCACAAGCACGACGACCGCCAATGGTAAACCAATGGTAATCGCCGCCTTTACTGAACTACCACACCGAGAGAAAGTAACTTGATGAACAAATTTCATAATAGAAACTTTTAATAATGGAAACACACACTAATTCCTTGTTTTAGAATATTGTATACCATAACCTCTTAAAACAATTGTAGATGTTTGATCTCATGGTTTTCCCGCAAACAAAAAAACATAACTATAATTAATGCTGGTATGCACTGCTTGATGAATTAGTTATTTTTGCTCTTGAATTAGTGTGGAGCTATGGTGTAAAGGTGTTAAATGACTTGCACAAGCAACTAAAAACTGGAGAGAATGAGTTCTACTTCTTCATGGACATATGAGAAAAAACAACAATAGAAAGAATAGTTAAGTCGATGAGGGGTTTTTCCTAAACATCAAAGTGCTTCCTTCAGTAATGCAGGGTAAGTGGCTTGTGGGCAGTGTTGCCAGCTCATGGGCCCACTTTGAATTGTCGTAGATGTAAAGATGGCTCAGAACCACCGAAGGGTGGAAAGGGAGAGCATGTGTTGCTTGCTTGTGGTCCCAAATCACCTCCATGTGGAGGTCTCGCTCTTTTAGAGTGGAGCCACCTCGAAAGGGTGAATGAAGCAACTTTGATGATACCCACAACTCTTGCTGCTAATCCTAGTCCCTAGTGATTCTGCACAAGGGTCATTGAGTTTCTTGGGCACCCCATGTCACGGTGCTACCCCCTGCTCTTGACCTAGATATAGACTTGATAGCATCGGTGCTGTTGTGGCTTGCATGGACAAGCAGGCAAGGTGCAGAGACAAAGGCGAGATGCGGAGCACATAGCCAAGTTAATGAAACTGCCAAAGAACCCTGAATTCAACTACTGTTAGTAAAATCTACTAGCTTAGCAATAATGATTTGGAAAAGGAAAAAAAAAAATGCTAGTTTGCAAGTAGAATGGAAATTTAAAAGCTGTTAAGGGGAAAATCAACTGAATGTTTTAAATTTCCATTCTACTTGCAAACTAGCATTTTTTTTTTTCCTTTTCCAAATCATTATTGCTAAGCTAGTAGATTTTACTAACAGTAGTTGAATTCAGGGTTCTTTGGCAGTTTCATTAACTTGGCTATGTGCTCCGCATCTCGCCTTTGTCTCTGCACCTTGCCTGCTTGTCCATGCAAGCCACAACAGCACCGATGCTATCAAGTCTATATCTAGGTCAAGAGCAGGGGGTAGCACCGTGACATGGGGTGCCCAAGAAACTCAATGACCCTTGTGCAGAATCACTAGGGACTAGGATTAGCAGCAAGAGTTGTGGGTATCATCAAAGTTGCTTCATTCACCCTTTCGAGGTGGCTCCACTCTAAAAGAGCGAGACCTCCACATGGAGGTGATTTGGGACCACAAGCAAGCAACACATGCTCTCCCTTTCCACCCTTCGGTGGTTCTGAGCCATCTTTACATCTACGACAATTCAAAGTGGGCCCATGAGCTGGCAACACTGCCCACAAGCCACTTACCCTGCATTACTGAAGGAAGCACTTTGATGTTTAGGAAAAACCCCTCATCGACTTAACTATTCTTTCTATTGTTGTTTTTTCTCATATGTCCATGAAGAAGTAGAACTCATTCTCTCCAGTTTTTAGTTGCTTGTGCAAGTCATTTAACACCTTTACACCATAGCTCCACACTAATTCAAGAGCAAAAATAACTAATTCATCAAGCAGTGCATACCAGCATTAATTATAGTTATGTTTTTTTGTTTGCGGGAAAACCATGAGATCAAACATCTACAATTGTTTTAAGAGGTTATGGTATACAATATTCTAAAACAAGGAATTAGTGTGTGTTTCCATTATTAAAAGTTTCTATTATGAAATTTGTTCATCAAGTTACTTTCTCTCTCTTGTGTTCTTGAATTTTTCTTCTTTTTTTATTTTATTTAATGTTTTGGATTTGGTGTTCTTATAGGTGGTATTCCTCGCATCAATGGTATGATAGAGAAGATAATACATGTTCCCCGTTATGTTTTTGATTTTATCTACGCAGCGTCACTCTATTATCTTGAAAGAGAAAACATGATTGGGTTTTTGATATGAATGTTACTCTATTAATTGCAATTCACGACACATTCATTCCATCAAGAAGTAATCACTGTCTTTTCAAGTGGCTATTCCCATCAAATATACCTCTTCACAATCGACATACCCGTTCACAATCAAACTCTTAATAGGTTTGGTTTTATTATTGCTCCGGTATTGAAGAGTCAATTCACCTATTGAAAAGAAAGTTTTGAAGCATTTTATGAAGTTGGGTGGTGAGGAAAATTAGTCATTTCCTTGAGACTTTCTTGAATTAATGAGGTTGATATATATATATATATATATTCTCAATTTGATTTGATTATGTTTCAAGTAAATGAGTGGTCTATATTAAAACATGTATCACCTATGTAATACACAGTTAGGTCTTGTTTGGAAATAAGTTTTTTTAGTAATTTTTTTGACTTTTTAGCTAAAATATGATATAAAAAAAGGTTAATGCCTCGGACCCCCATTGGGGGTGACCCACAGGGCCCCCAGTGGGGTGTGATTGGTTTGTTTTTTTTTTTTTTTTGATCCAATGACCCACCCCCACGTGTGTGTGGGAGTGGTTGGAGACTAGGGGTCTCAAACACAGCTCATAAAAAACTAGTATGTTTGGGATGATTTTTTAATTTTTTACGAAAAGATGTGCACAAAGTAGAAAGAAGGAAATCCTTGACTTTTTGGTATAGGTTGTTGGCTTTTTAATTTTTTAGTGATTTTTTGACTTTTGGACTAAAAGGTGATGTTGCCAAATGTAGAATTATTGGAAGATTTAATTAGTTTGATGATCTGTCAGCATTATTAGTGGCTAAGATTGAGGAAATCTATAGCTAATAGATCATTATTTGGTCCCACGATTTTAGGGGATTCTAGTAGTCTGTTATCAAATTTGTAGATAAGAGTTTCCTGTTTTATTGCTTTCTGTTTTAGATAAGTTTGATTCCATTCTAGGTAAGTTGTAAATATCCCTATAAATTAGATGAGTATTATCATCTATAAAAGGGTGAATGTAATCCTTTATTTGATACAGTGGAATATTAAGTTTTTCTTCCACAGCAACATGGTATCTGAGCATTCTCTGAACCCTAATTTCCTCATATGACCAAATACGGCAGAAGTGACTCTTCCGTTTCCCAAATCACCTCCAATCAAGAAGCCATGGCTTCCAGCAACAGTAGTGCAGATAGTAACCTCATGCCCATTACAGGACACAAACTGAATGGGAACAACTATCTCCAATGGTCCCATTCCGTAATGATGTTCATATGCGGAAAGGGAAAAGACGATTATCTCAATGGAGTTGCTGCCAAACCAAACAAGGATGATGAGAAGTTCAAAATCTGGAATTCTGAAAATAACATGGTCATGTCATGGCTCATTAATTCCATGACAAATGACATTGGAGAAAATTTTCTTCTCTACGGAACAGCAAAGGAGATTTGGGAAGCTGCTAAGGAAACGTATTCTAACAATGAGAATACATCTGAATTGTTCGAGGTGGAAAGTGTTCTCCATGACTTCCGCCAAGGAGATTTAATGGTGACTCAGTACTTCAACACACTCAACCGCTACTGGCAACAGCTGGACTTGTTCGAGGAGCACAATTGGAGCTGTCCTGACGATGGAATCAGGTATAGACAGATTATTGAACGGAAAAGAATATACAAATTTCTGATTGGATTAAATAAGAATCTCGATGAAGTCCGAGGGAGAATCTTAGGATCCAAACCACTGCTGAATATCCGGGAAGCATTTTCAGAAGTTCGCAGAGAGGAGAGTCGAAAGAAGATCATGATGGGCTCTCAAGAATCTGTGACAAATCCTGAGAGCTTAGCCCTTGTAGTTAGAGGAAATCCATACAACAACAATGACAACAGACCAAAGAAAGGACGGCCATGGTGTGATCATTGTCGACGTTCTGGTCACACCAAGGACACCTGCTGGAAAATCCATGGTAAACCTACAGATTGGAAGCCTTCCTGGTTTGCCAATGACAAAGAAGGACGGGGCAATCTCGTCGCGGTGGATGAAAAACCATCAATCAAACCCATTCCCTTCAGCAAGGAACAACTAGAAGTATTACAGAAACTGTTCAGCCAATCATTGCCTGCCACTGCCCCCACTGTGGTTGGTATCGGTTCCTTGGCACACAAAGGTAATTTCTTAAGTGCTCTCAATGTTAAAAAGGAGAAGCTAAGTCCATGGATTATAGACTCAGGAGCATCAGGTCATATGACTGAAGATGAGAAGATTTTTTCTACTTATAGTCCATGTTCTAAAAATTTAACTGTCAGGATAGTCGATGGTTCACTCTCAAAGGTTGCTGGTACAGGTTCTGTTAGAGTTTCAGAAAACATCACACTTGCCTCAGTTCTTCTTGTGCCAAATTTAAATTGCAATTTACTGTCCATTAGTAAACTCACTCGGGATCTCAATTGTGTTACTAAATTTGGCTCAAATTTGTGTGAATTTCAGGTCTTGGACTCGGGAAAGATGATTGGCAGTGCTAAGATGTGTTCGGGGCTTTATCTTCTCGAGGTTAATGATCCTTTTCAAGGAGCAACTCACCAATCTAATTGTTCAGTGTCCAATAGTCCTAGTTCTTTTTCTGTTAGTCGTTCTAATCATGATAGTGCAATTATGTTGTGGCACTATAGGTTAGGTCATCCAAATTTCTTGTATCTTGAGAAGTTGTTTCCTTCACTATTCCATAATAAAAATCCAAATGAGTTTCAGTGTGAGATTTGTCAATTTTCTAAACATGTTCGTAACTCTTATCCCAATCAATCCTACAAAGCATCCCAACCCTTTTCAATGATTCACAGTGATGTATGGGGTCCATCTAGAATCAAGAATGTTACTGGTTCTAGCTGGTTTATTTCCTTTATTGATGATCACACTAGACTTACATGGGTCTTCCTCATGAAAGAAAAATCAGAGGCAGGTCAGATTTTCAAAAAATTCAACACCATGATCCAAACACAATTCCAAGCAAAAATCCAGATTTTGAAAACTGACAATGCCAAAGAATATTTCAAATCCATCCTTAATGATTATCTCTTGAGTCACGGTATAGTTCACCAAAGTTCCTGTGTGAACACTCCTCAACAAAATGGAATTGCCGAAAGAAAAAACAGGCATCTTCTAGATGTTGCACGCTCCCTTATGTTCTCTACCCATGTACCAAAATTTTTCTGGGGTGAAGCCATTCTCACTGCAGCATATCTCATAAATAGGATGCCATCTCGTATTCTCAACTTCCAAACTCCCTGTCAACTCCTACTTCAATCCTTTCCCAATACTCGTCTCATCTCCACTATCCCCTTCAAAGTTTTCGGGTGCTCAACTTTTGTTCATGTCCATCAACAACACAGGGATAAACTTGATCCTAGAGCCCTTAAGTGTATTTTTCTTGGGTACTCTCCAACTCAAAAGGGATATAAGTGCTACTCTCCGGTCACTAAACAGTACTATTACTCCATGGATGTCACCTTTTTTGAGTACCAGCCTTATTATCCCAAATCTGATATTCAGGGGGAGCCTAATTTTGTCCAGGAATACCAGCTTTGGGATATTGAAGAATCATCTCACCTTTCTCCTAATTCTGACCAATTTTGCCCATCACTGAATCCTAAATCCATTCGTCTTCAACATCTCTACCTAGAAACTCCTTCTCAAGCTCAAACCAACAATCTGCCTGTTCCTATTAATCCACCTCAAAATCTGGACACTATTCAATTAACAAAGAATGATGAGTTGATTACCTACTCACGGAGGAGAAGGAACCAAAAGGAGATGGAACAACAAGCATCTCCTGAGCAAGCCCAAGAATCTGATCCAAGTCCTAGATCAAGTGAAGATCCATCAGGTAACTCTAATCCCGAGACTTCACATAGTGAGTTAACTAATGATGATAGTGATATTCCTATTGCTGTGAGAAAAGGTGTAAGATCATGCACAAAACACCCTATATACACATTTGTGTCATATGAAGGACTGTCACCAAAGTTCAAATCATTTGTTGCCAACCTCGACAACATCCAGGTTCCCAATAACATACAAGAAGCCCTTGGCTCACCTGAGTGGAAATCAGCCGTGTATGAAGAAATACATGCGCTTGAAAAGAATGGAACCTGGGAAATCTCAGAATTACTAACTGGGAAATGTCCAGTAGGCTGCAAATGGATATTCACAGTCAAATATAATGAAGATGGGAGTATTAATCGATTCAAGGCACGGCTGGTTGCAAAGGGATTCACCCAATCATATGGAATCGACTATGAGGAGACATTTGCCCCTGTAGCCAAGTTAAACACAGTTCGGGTTCTACTATCTTTGGCTGCAAATCTTGATTGGCCTCTTCATCAACTAGACGTCAAGAATGCCTTCCTAAATTTTACATGGAAATTCCTCCAAGATTTGAGACACAAACTACATGCAACAAAGTTCGTAAACTTAGAAGATCTCTATATGGGCTCAAGCAATCTCCAAGAGCCTGATTTGAGAGATTCACAAAGGTAGTTAAGAGCCATGGCTATTCTCAATGTCAGACGGATCATACTCTATTTGTTAAACACTCTCTTGTAGGAAAACTTGCTGTCCTCATTGTATACGTGGATGACATAATTCTAACAGGAGATTATGAGGAGGAAATCTGCACTATCCAAAGTCTTCTAGCTACAGAATTTGAAATCAAGGACCTTGGGAATCTCAAATACTTCCTAGGCATGGAAATCGCAAGGTCAAGAAAGGGAATCTCTGTCTCCCAAAGAAAATATGTCCTGGATCTCTTAAAAGAGACTGGAATGCTCGGATGCAAGCCGGCTGATACTCCTATGGATTCAACAACCAAACTAGGAACTAAGGAAAATTGTGCACCAGTGGATAAAGGCAGATATCAAAGACTAGTTGGTAAACTTATATACCTGTCTCACACCCGACCAGATATCGATTTTTCTGTTAGCATGGTAAGTCAATTCATGAATAATCCAAATGAAGAACACATGGAGGCAGTGTATAGAATCCTAAGATACCCGAAACTAACACCAGGTAAAGGATTATTTTTTGAGAAGAATCAAAGAAGAGATATTGAAGTATTCAGTGATGCAGATTGGGCAGGATCAGTACAAGACCGAAGATCTACTTCAGGGTATTGCACATATGTGTGGGGTAACCTTGTTACATGGCGAAGTAAGAAGCAATCGGTGGTGTCAAGGAGCAGTGCAGAAGCTGAATTCAGGGCAATGGCACATGGCATTTGTGAGGGAATATGGTTACGAAGGTTGCTAAAGGAATTAAAAATTTCAGATGAAGAAACTATGAAAATGTTTTGTGATAATCAGTCAGCAATCAGCATTGCCAAGAACCCAGTACAACATGATAGAACAAAACACGTGGAGATTGATCGACATTTCATAAAGGAGAAGATAGAAGAAGGGACAATCAAGATGATGTACGTGCCCACATGTCTGCAAACAGCTGACATTCTTACTAAAGCCCTACCGAGAAAGACGTTTGATGATCTGAGTTCCAAGCTGGGGTTAATAAATATTTACCGTCCAGCTTGAGGGGGAGTGTAGAATTATTGAAAGATTTAATTAGTTTGTTGATCTGTCAGCATTATTAGTGGCTAAGATTGAGGAAATCTATAGCTAATAGATCATTATTTGATCCCACGATTTTAGGGGATTCTAGTAATCTGTTATCAAATTTGTAGATAAGAGTTTCCTGTTTTATTGCTTTCTGTTTTAGATAAGTTTGATTCCATTCTCGGTAAGTTGTAAATATCCCTATAAATTAGATGAGTATTATCATCTATAAAAGGGTGAATGTAATCCTTTATTTGATATAGTGGAATATTAAGTTTTTCTTCCACAGCAACACCAAACGAGGAATAGTTTTAACTACTTAATGAGATCTATACTAAAACATCACAACAGTGTTCCATAAATAATAATTATAATGCTACTTACAGCTTATATAATAAAACTTTATTACAAAAATGTATCTATGTTATGACAAATATGTTGTTATGAAACATGTGGTCATTCAAACCCACTTAAAAAACGAAAGTAAAACATAAAAAACCCTTCACGTCCATTGCACATGCGCTTCTGCAAAGACAAAAGGCTATGGTTGTGGAGCAAGCAGGAAACTCTTGCAATGGGTATGAACTGATTTTTTTAACAGTATATCAAATGCCCCTTCTTTTAAATATATAAATATGTATGACTTATATGAGATATATTGCACCGGTTTTACAGCTCTGACAGAACTCTAGGTTGATTATTGCAGGCTGTGTGCCTCCACAGCCACACCATACAAGAAAAACAACATACTCATAATCCTAAAAAGCAATTTGTCTATAGCATGAAAAGCATTTCTGATTATAGTTGAGAGCAGAAGAGCCCAGATAAGATTGACCTCACTGGATCAAATTCCTTTCTCAGCACATGGAAGTCTCACATGCTACTCTCTGGAAGCACAAGCTAGATCATGACATGGCATAGCTAACTACAGAATTCCCTTCTATAGCTTTTGTAATCTTCTAGAATTCCCCGAGCTCTATATAAGCAAAACTATGTACAATCCAATCTATATCAATGATTAAACAAAGTTGTGTGATATTTTCTTCTGTTCTGTGTCTCAACATCTCTGCAATACTTCATTTACCTTTATTTCAGAGATATCAAGCAAGAGTGTGATACAAAATTCCGAAATAGGGATGGTCTTCAACCCCACCCCATGTAAATCAGATTAAAAACAGTACCGATAACGACTTAAATATTTTGCACACTTATATCCCAATGGCATAACCACATAGCCTTGATGGGACCTTGAAAATCTATTCCCGAGTGCCTAATAAACCTAGAAGGCTAGAACACATCAGTTAGGTCAAAATTGTTTAAAAATTTAATCAATGCTGAAGCTGAAGTTTAGAACGAGGGCCTGTATGACGCCCTGGAAGCGAGGCTATCTTTGTTTGAAAATTGAGCAAAGATGGTTTCCAAATTTTAATTCTGCATGGCGAATTCCATTTACCCTTGTTCTTTCATCCGCCAAACAAACAGCTAAGATTTTGTTGGAATAAGTTAACGAAAACACTTGTAAGTTGTAATTCTCATTTCTTTGGTTTTGGAAACAAAAAAAAAAAAATGAGAAAGTAAAAAAGCAGAATCATAATAATAACTAACCAGGATGTAGACTATGGAAGCAATAACAATGGTTCGGTATCGACCGAGGAATGAATCGGCTACGAAGGCTCCCAAAAGAGGCAAAAGAGAGGCCACGCCGGACCAAGCGTTCACGTTCTCCGCCGCCGTGGCCGTTGACTGGCCTAGAGGCCCAGTCAGGTAGGTGATGAGATTGGAGCTTATACCATAATACGCAAACCTCTCTGCTACTTCCACACCTACCAAATTCCAAATCTCAATTTCAATCAAAACACACACATATATGCATATAGGTATATAGATATTGTGAATCATTGGATTGTGTGTATGTAAGTATGTGTTTGTTACCGATGATGAAAGATGCGGATCTCCAACAGCCTGACTTGGATCGGACGACAGGACAATTCTTGTAGTCGACGGCGCCGTCGACGAGGTCGTCGTCGAGGAGGGGATTTCCGGCGTCGGAAGTGGTGGTGACTCTGGAGATAGCCATTTCTTCTTCTCCACCACAACCGTCTTACCAAACCTCTAGCTCAGAGAGAGAGAGAGAGAGAGAGAGGGGAACATCTTTTCTTATTCTTGCTTTACGTTTTGGAATTTTGCTAAGTTATGCCCATTTCGATTTCGATTGGAGGAGGCCATGTGGGGGTGTTGAGTTGACTTGTTGACTATGATCCGATCCGAGTATAGCACCAGCGTCGGTGTGTGCGCACATGATCAATGCACTGCCAAAATGTGGGGGATAACTGAGTCCGGATCCTCAGTCGCATTTTTTTTGTCACTCTTAAAAATGACATTGTTTTTGAATTTTTTTTTTCTTTCTTTCTTATCATCAACACTGGCGCTATGTTACTGATGCATCAACACCAGTATGTTACTGTCTCTCACCGATGATTAACTCTTTCTTTCTCTCTCTTCCTTGTATGTCTTTCTCTTATTTTTTCTGTATTTCTCAAATCATCATACCCACGAAAAGAAAACAATTTTTTTTAAAAAAAGAAGATAAAACTGAATGTTGAAGCTTGATGAATGTTGAAGCTTGATTATGTCATCAAACTCATTTTCGGACGTCTTCTCCATGACAACAAACGAAGCTCTCTCATAATGAAACATTGTTTAGATTCTAGTCCTCTCTCACAGCGTTCGTTGATTCAAATGTCGTTGGGGAGCTTTCATCAAAAAATCGAAGAAATTAATCTAAAAGTTTAAGATGACCGGCAAAATAAAAATTTATATTTTAAATGTTTATTCTCTTCCTTTTCTTTTTCTTTTTCTTTTTTTTAAAAAAAAATTTTGATTTATCAATTTGTGGGTTTGTGGTGATTTTTGGTTGAGTACTTTGTGAATGTTAGATCTTTGTTGAAACACCTCAATGAAATGTTAATATAAAATACATGTTCGAAGTGCTAATATCAAGAAACGTGTAAACCATGGTGTAGACACCTCATTTTTAACCGACCTTAAGACTCAGATGTTATCGATTGAGCGCTCGGTGATGGTGCATGTTGTGCTCGTTCTGAAGTTTCGAAATTTGGCTGAGAGCCTTACCCCCGGACCTCGGGACCCTTTTGTGCTTTGCTTCGGTTTGCGAATCAGGTCTTGTTTTCTCTTCTCGAAGGGAGGGAGAGGTCTCATAGACCATCTCTCAGTGGTCGTAGACTACTTTTCGTGGTCGTAGGCCATTTTTCCCGTTTGGAGACTAGTTTTCGATTTTCGGAGCCGTTGGCCGCGCGCCTCGGTCCAGGACCGCTTAACTTTCTCCGTTTGGCCCGGTTTTTGGTACACATCTTGCTTCCTCTCTCTAGAGGGACACTATGGCCCGGGAGACCACCTTCGTGGTCGCACGCCACTTTCGATGCTTAACAGTCAGTTTTCGGGGCACCCGGCTGCGCGTTTTGGCCCCCGAACCCTCGTTTTGCATTCGTCTTGGTTCATTTTTGGCATGGACCCTATTTTCATTGTTTGAAAGGTGGTACAAGGGTGGGAGACCACCTTTTCTCCTTGGAGACCACTTTTCCCCTGCCGGCCCGTTTCCCTGACAAGTGACTGGTCTCCCTCACTTTTGGGCCACAATTGCTGGTCTCCCACCACACCACTAGCTTGTATTCAGTTGGGAGACTACCAATTGGGATGGTCGACCACCATTCACTCACTTGAACCTTTTGAACTGATCGGCCGACCACCTGAACTGGTCGGCCTGCCTCCTTCAATCTTGTGTCTGTAAGTTGTTGCCAGCTGTGCCAGCTGGAAGGCACAGAATGGATCCTCCATACACGTGTACGGAGGATCTTCAAGCTTGTTTTTAGCTTCTTGGAGAAGCTTTGGACCCCTTTGGCTATAAGAGAGGGCCTTCCTCTCCTTTAGAGAGATTGAGATTTTGTTTGAAGGCATACAACATATCTCTCCCTATATCTCTTCATTTTAGGGTTCAAAAGGGTCTAGTTCTTGCCCCTTTGCACACCATCTCCTAGCCTAACACCTCCAACACCAACCTAAGCTTCTTGGAGGGTCTTGAGAGGTCCTAAGGAGCTGCATTTTTGGTCTATAAGCTGCTGGAGCTGCTGAGCTACAAGGGTAACACCCTATTCCCTCTCTTGAGCTTTATTTTGCTTCATCTTTTAGCCATACTTGCAAGAATTTTTGAGCTTTGGTGTAAACTAAAAAAAAATATTATTTTGAGGTCCTTAACATGTTTGTTTAAGATCATTTTTCTATTAGGGGTCATCTACCCCCTTGCATGCTTCATTTTGCCTTATTTTGAGCCATGCATTAGGGCCTTTGCATTGACCTTTGTTTGGCCTTCTAGACACTAAAATCTAGTGGATTTTCAGTGACTAGAATGCTGTTTTGAGTGCCAAAATCAGAGAGGGGTGACCCTCTCTCTCCTTGTTTTGATTTCTAGCATATTTGGCCTGACAAATGATCCCTTATTTGCATGCTTCCAAGCCATGTTTCAGGCCATTTTTGGTGAGTTTTAGGACCTGCATAGGCTCTGTCCAGAGCTTGTTTTGCCATATTGAGTGTCCATCTTGCATGTGTAGAATAACCCTTTTCATAGCCTATCAAAGGAGCATGTTATTCTTGCATGCATTGACCATGTTTCAATGAGTATTTGGGCTTTATTTGGCATGTCATACCTCTAAATTTTACTGGTTTAGTGACCTCTTGAATGCTTCATATACTTGCAGTGTAAATCCTCTTAACTAGTTTGTACTGCATGCTATTTTGGTCTTTGATTCTAGCACTTTTTGGCCATGTCTTAAACTGATTTTGTGCATGTTTTAAACTTCCTTAGCTCTGTTTTTATGCCTCATGGTCGAATGATACTTTCTATGCATGGTTGTAGTATAATACCCTTCCCTAGTCTTGAGTTTTGAAGCCTATTGCATGCTTATACTGAGGTGTTTTCATGTTTTGGGGCCATTGAGCATGTCATTTCAGAGCCTATACTTGTGCCATATTCCTATGTTTTCCACTCTTTAAATATGTCTGAGAGTCGTACTTAAATACCTCATTTATGGACCATTGCATGAGCTTCATTTCTATGCATTTTGAGCCATCATTTTAGACTTCCCACTGTGTTGGACCTGCATAGGAACTGTTTAGGGCTGGTTGGGTCATTTGAGCATTGCTTTGTGTACCTCTAGTGTAATGCACTTCACTAGTTTTGGTATCCGGGCCATCTAGCATGCATTGTGTGAGGTATTTACATGATTCGGGACCATCTTGTATGTCATTTTAGAGCTAGAAAATGTATGATTGTATGCCATATTTCATCCCTTGCCATGCTTTGGTGGAGTTGTATTTGGTGCCTTAGGTTTGGTCCCTTACATTTGTGCATATTCGCATGTGTTTTCGTTGCCTAATTCCATCATGTTTGGCCACTGATTTGGGTGTGGCTAAGGCTCACCTATCTTGGTTTAAGTCTATCTTGCATTGTATATGCCATTTAGTCCATGTTGTTGCATGATTGACCATTGCATTGTGTATGCCTTGATCATTTCATTGTTAGTCTCCATGTGTGCATTGCGTATGCCATATAGTTTTCATGTGCATTGAGTATGCCATTGATTATTGCATAGCATTATGTATGCTAGTAGCATGTTTGCATATCATCATTTGCATGTTTGCATCATTTAGTGGCATTATGTTTAGGTTACATGTTAGAGTTGCATTCATGCATGCCATGTGTATTGCATTGTGTTTGGAGTAGAGTTTAGTCCAGACACGGGAAACAAGGGACGTTTCGTACTCCAAGTGACGAAACGTGCCTCGATTCTCGGTCGCCAACACTCTGGATTACCCATGATGGAGTTTAGGCCTTGTTGTGTTTATATGCGCATTCATTTTACATCGAGTCGTGCAATCCGACTCCTCGACCATCATGCATCGAGATGCGTGATTGGTGGCACGAGGATCGAGGACTACACACCCTAGAGCTTATGCAATAACGGGGAGAGTGGTCGTGCACACATATGTTGAAAATACTTTGCCATGCCCCTTTCTTGCTCTCTGTTGCAGCAAACCGAAAGCCAATAGCAAAAATTGGTCGGTAGTATCCCCCACAGCATGGTGGAGTTTCAGCCTTCTGGAGTTTTGTTCAGTGTTCTGGGACCAGTTGCAAACAGAGGCAAATCGGGGCATCGCGATGGATTTTCCGGCAAGGCGACTCGAGCATGCATTCATCCCTTATCATTCAAGGCCGAGCTGAGGCAGTCCATTTCATATGTTTTGCATGCTAGCTTATTTGTTTTAGTTAATTTGTTAATTAATTAGGGTTGTGTAATAATTAGCTGTAATTCGTTATTCATTCAGTTGTGTATTATTTATTCGGACCCTCCGAGGAGGGCAATGTTGTAATAAGTGTGCGTGTGTGTGATGTATGTCTTCCAACCCCACGTCTTTCTCCATTTTATTTACCAGCCTATGATGGTTAGTTTTAGGGCACGTTTAAATTAGCATCCTTATGATCGTATGTTTGCATCCATTCATCTGTTTTGCATGCACCGGGCTCGGCGCATCATGCTAACTGCATTGTATTTCAATTCCAAGTTGAATACATGTATCGATTGTTGCATCTCATATGCCATCTTAGAATAGTCGAGCCTATTATAGTTGCATTTTTGCATGTGTTGCATTAGGCATTCTTAGCATAGTTAGGATTCATGCATGATTTCTAATTAGCTTCTTTCTTTGGCTCGGAGTACTCGATAAGTGTTTATGCTTTAGCATCCTTGCAAGTGCGTGAGTGACTGTCATGATAGGTGACTGTCATGATAGCATGCTTACCATGAGACTATGTGCTTATGTGATATAACTGCCTAAATGCCTGTGGGTGAAGGTTGGGTTGCTTGAGTTGGAATAATTCATCGAAACCCGTGTTTTAGCCTACTTGCGAGTAGCAAACTTCAATCCATTTTCAAAATAAACGGATATGCGATGTTTTGTTCCAACTTAGGCAATCCAGTCTATACTTGTATGTTGTGTGCATCACATAATAATTCTAGGCTAATAACCGGAATAAGAGCACATAATGTTTTCAAAACTCGATATCATGGTTAGTAGAGGCCGATCTTTGATCGGGCGAGCGGGGGTGCTCACGAAATGACCTTCCCCAATCGTACACAAGTTCTCGAGCCGAGACAACTTTAGTGATGACGGGCACGTGGCCTTAGGCACGAGTCAGGGTTTCCTAAATTCTCCCAAAATAAAATATTTAGGTAGCGACTCTGTATCTGGTAAAGCAGTCCATGTTTGGCACTTCTTTCTTAAAAATCAGTTTTTCAAAACGATTTGCCGAATTTGGACTCTTTGATGATTCATTGGTCTTGCATTGCACTCTGCGAGATTAGATACAGGACCGTGACATTGAGTCCAAACTGTAGTAAGCCCAATGAATAAAACGGGATTCCCTCCCGGAACGTTCGGGGACGTCTACACATGGCTCTGATGTGTTTTTGGCAAAGCTGTTAATCAGCTTCATCTCCTCCTGCGAATTAGACTCTACCGCCGCCTCTCCTCACGTTGCCTCCATCGTCTCTTCGTTCGTCACGTTCATCCCCTCCTCTCGCCTTGCCTCTCTCTCTTGTCCAGATCTTGCCTTTCTATCCCAGAGGCTAGGGTTCAAAAATGAGAAGAAGAAGAAGAATGAAAAAAAAAAAAAAAAAACCCCTCCAAAACGACGTTGTTTTGGAGGACGGCAAGGAGGCGCAACAGGAAAGTGTGGCCGAGGATCTGGACTCGATAATTGTAGTATGTTAGAACATAATAATGTAGTGGGCATGTCTCACGTAATAATAAAATTAAATACGTTAATAAAATTTAATTATTATAGTATTTTTAAAAAAATATTATATATCATGATAGAAAAATCTTGTAATTTTATTTTTCAAACTAATAATCATGTGCACTAATAAAATTTTAAAATTAAATAAGACATTAAACTCTCGTAATAATTTTTTAACTTATAATTGATCTTAGGGTAAATTACGAATACACCTCCAGAGATTTGCTTAAAATATAGATTGTTTCCTATAATTTAAAAAATTACAAATACCCATTTATTATAATTTTTTATTTAACAGAATTAACTAAAAAAATAAAATTCATAATTGCTCTCATATACAATAATAAAATTACCTAAATTATTAATTAAAACATATTTTTAATATCATTAAAAACCGTTAATTGACTTGATGATTTATTAATAAAAGGGACAATTTGTTATGAAATTACAAATCTCAAGGGATGGAATGTAATTTTTAAAACCACAATGAAAAATTTATATTTTAATCAAATCTCAGAATGTATATTTATAATTTACTCTTTAATCTTATTAGTATGAATAAAGTATATCAATATGTAGACTTGAAACCTTACCTCCATTAACATACATAAGAAAATATAAATTTCATGATAGCTTCTACTTGCAACCTTTAGGATACGTTTAATTGGGGGATAAGGGGGGCCATTTACTATTTGGATTGTAATTTATTGGAAGTAAATAATTTGGCGTTTGTTTTTTTTTAGTTCGTCAGATATAGAGTCCGGTCAAACTCCTTATCCCCCTTATATGGGATTATACCGTCCGGGGGGTGTGAGACAATTTTCATAGGATAATTTACTGTTGAGATCAGGTGGTGAAATGACCGTTTTGACTCTCTACTATTTAATTATGTATTATATTTAGTAGAATTCAATAAAATTTAAATGTCTCAATTTAAAAATAAAATAATTGTATTTAACTTTTTATTGATGTCTTATTTATTTAATTTTTTAAAATAATTTTTTATAGATATTTTATTGATGTTTTATTTTAAAATTTTGTTTATATTTTATTTAATTTCATTATTTAAATTTTAATAGATGTTTGATTTAATTTCATTATTTTTTAAAATAAATTTATTTAAAATTTTAATTAAAAATAACATATATTTTTTATTGATATTGAATTTATTCAATTTTTTAAAAATAAATTTATTTAGTTGTGTAAAAAATAAAATAAAATAAAATTTTATTTAATCTAGCTAAAAATAATTAAAATATTAAAGATATGTTTAATATTGCTATTACTTAGTAAACAATTGAAAAAAAGTAAAATAGTTTTTTAGTCATTTATCCTATCCAGTCCGTCCAACTAAATATTAGATTCACTAAAAATAGTCATTTTCAGACATCTAATCTCATGAGAAAACAAACATGGGATATACATCCAATCCAAAATAGTCCGGGGGATTCACAGTCCTAAGATTCAGGTCCGATGGATTCTAATCCCCCCTTATCCAGTCCGTCCAATCAAACACACCCTTATTCTTTTCTTTCATAAAAAATTTGATGAAAAATATAGACTTTTGGAGCTCCAATTCTAACATTAAACCTATATCAAATAGAGAGAAACTCAAATCTTTCATCAAATTGAGAATGGTTGTGCCTTTCATCAATTTACTGTACATAGCCGTTGGAAATGCATCATCGGACGACCGTCCGGATGTCCGGCTTGTTGTCCCCCAAGTTGACCACTTCCTTGCAAAAATCTGTTCAAAATCTGGAAGAATTACATTGGTTGGTCAACCGGCCGGACATCTCTTCGGTTGTCTTCCCAGTCGATTGGTGGTTTGATGAAATCCCAGATTACTCCGTTAGAGTGCACGATATCAGATAAAATTTTTATTCAAATTTGATGAAACGAAAGATTAAACATTGGAAATACTCTTATTACTCAGTTTATATTATACATAATTTTGATTTTTTCCCCTCAATTTACACTACTTAATTCTCATAATACTCTCATCATCAACTTTCTACTTCTAACTATGACCCTAGTCCTAAATCTAGAATGACCACCCATTGTCGCTACCACTTCATTCCCTCCTCAACCCTTCCCATTACTGCTAGGGAAAATATATGATTTTTCACAAGTAAATTAATCAATGGGAATAAAAACTAATGCGAAAAAATTAAAACTAATGAGGAAAAATTAAATCAATGACAACACAAGAATTTTTATGTAGTTCCCTCAATGTGAGGTATGTCCATGGGATCGAAATTCGATTCCATTATCAATCAAAGAGTTTCCAAACGATTACAAACGAAACACAAATAGCCTCACAAAATCACCCTTAGGTGAATTCCAAATAATCACAAATAATCAAGAGAAAAGACCTCACCAAATAGACGAACAAAAATATTCGAGAAAACCCAAAATAACGAATCCAAACCAACACCTTTTGAGCCGAAGTTGTCAGCAACAAAGCTTCAAACAGTGTTTCAAGAACAAAACCCACCGAATTGATCAATTTGTAGAATTTAACAGCTGCAACACTTTTCCAAGATAACAAATCCCAATAAACTATTGTTTTATCTTGGGCTTTTTATCAAAACCCTAGTTGCTACCAAACTGATTATAAAATACCCATTGGTCCTCTAAAGGTTAGATATAATATATTTAAAATATATTATTACCAACACCAAACCAAATTAAATTCTTTTAATAAACCAATTGGGTCCCATATTCTAATAAGGAGGTATACCCAACAATTCTCCCCCTACCGACTTAGGTGGAGACATCAACCATACCTGTCAAAGTTCAACACTTCAAATGTTTGTCCCTTGACAAAGTCTTAGTCAACATATCCAAAATATTATCACTCGTGTGAACATTTTCAAGTTGTAACAATTTCAAATCTAACACATCACGAATCCAACGGTATCAGACATTAATATGTTTCGATCTCGAATAAAAAATGAAATTTTTACTCAAATGAATAGCACTTTGACTATCACAATAAAGCATATACCTTTTTTGCTTCAAACCCAACTCCTGCAATAATTTCTTTATCCATAACTCTTTTTTGCAAGCTTCTGTAATGACAATAAATTTAGCTTCGATAGTTGAAAGAGAAACACATTTTTATAATTTAAATTGCCATGCCAGAGCTCCCCTTACAAATGTCATCACATACCCCGAAATAGATTTCCTAGAATCAACATCACCGACCATGTCAGAATCCGTGAACACGTCAAGTATTGGCTTACTATCCCCAAAACACAAACACAAACACAAACACACATTCGAAGTCCCTCAAAGATACCTTAGAATCCACTTCACCTCTACCCAATGTTCTTTCCCGGATTAAAGAGAAAATGACTCACCATACCAACGGAGTGAGCAATATCCAACCTTGTACAAACCATAGCGTACATCAAAGAATCAACTGCTGAAGCATAATGAATTTTCAACATCTTTTCCTTATCTTTCTCACTTGTAGAACATTGATTTAATCTAAGCTTGAAGTGACCCGCAAGTGGACAACCAACCGGCTTTACTTTATCCATGTTGAACCTCTCAAGAACTTTTGCAATGTAGCTTTCTTGAGACAATCAAATCAGCCCCCTTTTGTGATCAATAACAATTTTCATACCAAATATTTGTTTTGCCGGCCCCAAATCTTTCATAGCAAAAGACTTGCTCAACTCCAATTCCAACCTATTAATAATAGTATAATCTTAACCCACAATTAACATGTCATCAACATAAAACAAAAAAATAATAAATTTACCATCCAAATTTTTTTTCATAAACACACAATGGTCTGAAGTGGTTTTAGAAAAACCATTATTTATCATGAAGGGGTCAAATTTTTTGTACCATTGTCGCGGGACTTGCTTAAGGCCATACAAACTTTTCTTCAATTTGCAAACAAATTTCTCTTTCCCTTTCTCTACAAAACCTTCCGGTTGTTCCATGTAAATTTATTCTTCAAGGTCACTATGAAGAAATGCTGTCTTCACATCAAGTTGCTCAACTTTAAGGTTCATACTTGCAACTATGCCAAGTACAACCCAAATTGAAGACATCTTCACAACTGGTGAGAAAATTTTATCAAAGTTAATACATTTCTTTTGCCCAAAGCCTTTCACAACAAGACGTACTTTGTACCTCAGATTCTTGCCATCATTCTTTAATTTGAAAACCCACTTATTTTTCAAAATTTTCCTCTCCTTAGGCAATCTCACCAAATTGTAAGTGTGATTTTTAAGTAAGGAATTCATTTCTTCTTCCATTGCCTTTTTAACATCACCTTTCCTTGCATGCTCAATTGCATCTAGGTAGCTCTCGGGCTCCTTTTGATCGGAAATCAACACAAATTCATTGGGAGGATACTTTTTCGAAAGTTGTCGGTCCCTTATAAATTTCCTCAACTCAAGTTGTGGTTGCAATTCTTGAGTTGGATGCTCTTCCTCAATTTCTAACTCAACTTCATTAGGATTAGTATCATTTTCCATATCTTCAATAGGTGGTTGCACATCTCTCTTATTTTCATCATCCACCGAAGATGAAGGAAGTGGATCCATTTGTAGCGACCCTAATTTTTCGTAGGTCATTATTTATTTATTTATTATTACTTTATTTTATTTTCGATTTTATTAATTGTTTGATTACATGAGAATTTAATGTGTTGTTTAGTTAATTTAATGTGATATTTAATTAGTTTAATGTGGTATTTAATTATATATAATTAATCTGAATATCTATATATATTTGTATTTTTTTTATATATGTAAAAGGTGTTATATATATATATATATATATATATATATTAATCTTATATTATATATTTATATATACATAAAAAAAAAAGTGTTACATGTATTGATTTTATAAAGCATATTTATATATGTTGTATTTGTGTTAAATTTGTATAGTATAATATTATATAATGTCAATTAGGTTATAAGGAGGCTATCACTAAGATAAAAGGAAAAAAAAGAAAAGAAAAAGAAAAAGAAAAAGAGGGCTTTGTAGTGTGCTGCGGTAAGAGAGAGAGAGAGAGAGAGAGAGAGAGAGAGAGAGAGATGGGTCTTACTGACTTTTTATGAAGGGATGACCCACCATAATTTTATATTTATTTTGTTTATTTTATACTCAATTTATATCTAACTGTGTAGGGTAAAAAACTAAATGTCACCATATCTCGAGAAATTACCCCTTCGTCTCGGTGTGGGTGGAACTACTTATCTTGTGTCGTAACAAGAATTAATGTACTTTTTGTTGGTGTCTGGTGAATACGTGGATGTCAAATCTTGTACTCATACCAATATACTTGTATATTGACCCGTTTTGTCTCTTGGCAACTCGGGTGTGTTCTATTTGAGCGTAACCGAGCTTTCTTTGAAGGATTTGTTGGGGCTACGGTGATATCGTGGAATAACTATAGTTGTTGGACATGTCTCTTGGATTTCTTTTATTTTCTTGAACTTAGGGTTGATATTAGTTTATTATATATATATATATATATATATATATTTTTTTATGACTTTAGCATTTTGACAATTTGACATTGTAGGTTATTTTTCAACTTTGCATTATTTAAGTTGTTTTGATTAGTTGTTGTTACTTTAATTTTGGAGGCATTAGTTAGTTATGAAATTTATGATGGATGGTTTTTTTGGCAATTTTTTTTTTTTTTAATCCCATGTTATCTTTTGAGCGTGGAAGTTTACTTAAATCTTATGGAGACGAGAACGTTTAGTTTTTTTGTTTCACCCCTAACATTTGGATGATGGAATTTTGATTGGGGTTTAGTCCTAATTTAATATTTAATTATCCAGTTTGGTATCAAAGCTCTAGATTACCCTAGACTTATGAGAGTTAGGTGATCATCAGATTGTGGAAACATGGGTTAGCTGGTTTAGTTTGGTGGTTGAGTTTATTCTAAGTATTTATGAACGAATTCTTTTTGTGTATTTGACTTGAAAGCGATGGCTGGAAGGTATCTTTAATCTTTTTCAAGAACCCATTAGAGTACTTTTTGATACTGGTACCTCTCATTCTTTCATATTTAGACAGTTTGTAGAAAGATAACACCTTGTAACAGCCTCCTTATCTTGACCTATTCGTGTGGAGACCCCTTTAGGAGGGACAGTTACTCTCTATGAGATGTGTAAAGATTTTGAGATTAACTTTGCGGGCAGAGTCTTGTATACAGACCTAATTGTGTTAGGGTTTGAGGGGTTTACAATTATTTTAGGTATGGATTGGCTGCAAAAATACTTTGTAACTCTAGATTGTGCTGGAAGGACTGTATATATAGATATTCCCAGTATGCCACGGCTTACCCACACTTCTAGCGATGAAGAAGAGTTGGTGATGACGAGTTTTCTGTGTTCGGTAGAAATCGTTAGGCAGGATATTGGTGAGGTAGATGTGGTGCGTGAGTTTGAGGATGTATTTCAGGAGATACCTAGACCTTCACCTCAATGGGTAGTAGAATTTCGCATTGACTTAGTGCTGGAAATTGCACCAATTTCTAAGGCGGTAGACAGAATGGCGCCTAAAGAGCTTATGGAGATGAAGAAGCAACTGGAAGAGATGCTTCAGAAAGGCTTTATACGTTTAAGTAACTCCCTTTTGGGAGCACCCGCAATTTTTGTGTCTAAGAAAGATGGTACTATCCGCATGTGCATAGATTATAGAGAGCTGAACAAGGTGACTATCAAGAACAAGTATCCGCTACCTAGAATTGATGACTTGTCTGATCAGTTGAAGGGGGCAGTTGTGTTCTCTCAATTTGATCTCAGAATGGATTACCATCAGATGGGTATGTCAAAAGAAAGTATACCACTTACTGCTTTTCGGACCCGGTATGGATTGTACGAATTTTCTGTAATGCCTTTTGGTTTGACCAATGCCCCTGCCTATTTCATGAACTTGATGAACAGAATTTTTCAATCGTATCTAGATAAGTTTGTGATTATCTTCATAGATGATATTCTGGTGTATTCTAAGAATGAAGAAGAACACAAAGAACACTTGAAAGTTGTGTTGCAGACTTTGAGAGAGCAGTAGTTATACGCTATGTTTAGTAAGTGTCACTTTTGGGAGAAAGAAGTTCGGTTTTTGGGACATGTTGTATCCAATTAGGGGATAGCGGTAGATTTTGAAAAAGTTGTTATGGTTAAAGAATAGAAACAGCCCACGAACCCTTTATAGAGAAGATTTATAGAGAAGTTTTCCACTATCGCAGCACCTATGACCAAGTTGACCCGCAAGAATGTGAAGTTCGTATGGACAAATGATTGTGAGAGAGCTCTCCAGGAGTTAAAGCAGCGTTTGACTACAGCACCGGTGTTAACTATTCCAGTACAAGGGGAAAAGTTAGTAGTGTTTACTGATACGAGTGGAACTGGGTTGGGATGTGTATTAATACAACATCAGAAGGTTGTATCTTATGCTTCTCGACAGTTAAAACCTCATGAGAGACGATACCCTACTCATGACTTGGAGCTGGCAGTAGTTGTTTTTGCGTTAAAAGTGTGGCGACACTACTTGTTTGGGGAGTGCTTTGAGTTATACATACATTACAAGGGCCTCAAATATCTTTTTGCTCAAAAAGAGTTGAACATGAGGCACTAGAGGTGGGTTGAATTCGTCAGTAGTTATGATTTCGAGATCTTTTACCACCCGAGGAAAAGAAATGTGGTCACAGATACACTTAGTTGACAACATGGGATTCTTTGGTGATTCAGGAATGAAAGTCCTAGGAGTTCATTTCGATGCATGATGTTCAACCAATAGAGAGTGTCGAGAGGGCATACATTGGTAGTTTGACCGTGCAGCCGAAGTTACTGGGTAAAGTTCGTCGGATGCAGAATCTAGATGGGTTCCTCGTTAGCAAGCTTGATGACCTTGTAGTGGATTTGATCAATGATTGTCCTAATGATTGATCTGTGGACTCAAATGGGGGATTGCGATTCAGGGGCAGATTGTGTGTACCTAACATAGTTGAATTAAGGAAGGAAGTTATGGATGATGTCCATAGGTCCCAATATACTATTCACCCTGGTGGGACTAAGATGTATCATGACCTGAAGAGGACGTTTTGGTGGGAATGTATGAAGAAGGACGCATGAAAGTATGTTTCTCGATGTTATATGTGTCAACAAGTTAAGACGGAACACCAGCGACCGTTTGGACTTTTGCAGCCTCTCGAGATCCCTACTTGGAAATGGGAGTATATCTCTATGGACTTCGTGTATGGATTGCCGCAGTCTAAGCGAGACAATGAATCTATTTAGGTGATAGTGGATCGACTCACCAAGTCTTCTCATTTTATTTCTATCAATGTTTATTGAACTACGGATAAACTAGCTAGGTTGTATATTCAAGAGGTAGTACGACTTTATGGCACGCCAGTTTCTATAGTTTCGAATCGTGATCCGTTGTTTGTGGCAGAGTTTTGGAAGAGTTTTTAGTATGCTTTGGGTGCCAGGTTAGACCTAAGCACGGTGTATCATCCTCAGACAGATAGGCAAACTGAGTGGGTAAATCAGATCTTGGAGGATATGTTGAGAGTTTGTCTCATCGATCTTGGTGATAATTGGGAAGAACACTTGCCTTTGGTGGAATTTGCTTATAATAATAGCTATCACTCCAGTATCGGGATGGCACCTTTTGAGACTTTGTATGGGAGGCCATATCAAATCACTTGCTTGTTGAATAGAGATAGAAGATGCACTGTTGTTAGGGCCAGAGTTAGTGAGAGGGACCACAGAGAAGGTGAAGATTATTCGGGAATGTATTAAAATTGTGCAAAGTCGTCATAAGAGTTACGCTAATAGAAAACGTAAGGGGTTGAGTTGAATGTCAGAGATTTTGTGTTTTTGAAGGTCTCATCGATGAAAAGTATCATATGGTTCGGAAAGAGTGGAAAGTTGGCACCGAGATTTGTGGGACCATATGAGATCATTGAAATGATTGGTAATGTGACATACAAATTAGCTCTACCACCTTCTATAGCTATCGTTCACAATTTGTTCCATGTATCTTTATTACGGAAGTATGTGCAAGACCCTTTGTGATGACCCCGACCTCCGAACTAGTGTATAATGATATTTTACTAAGTCTAATTGCATGATTGTGTGTTTATTTATGTGAATACATGCTTCATTTTGTGATTATCTGTCATTACATGGAATATCTGTTCAAATTGACAACTTAGATACAGAAATTGAGAGCTTAGATGACTTCAGAAACTGAAATTGACTTGCCCAATAGGCTAATTAGAATATTTAGATTTTATGGTAACTTTAATTGAAAATTGATTTGGATCAAAATAATTAGAATAAACTGATTGAATTAATTAGAATTAAGTTTAGTTAATTAACCTTAATCATATTTGATTAGGCTAACTTAATTACACCCTATATAAGACTCTAATTAAGCTTATAGGCTCATTTTTATAACTCTTGGCTGAGAATTGAGAGAGAAGGGAAGGGAGTTCAACAATTAGAGAGAGAAAGAGGAGATTGAAGTGAATTGCTAGAGTTCTTGGTGAATTGAGCCATACAACACTTGAATTTACGCATTAGGTATGAAATTTAACCCAAATTCTTAGGATTGAATCATGTAGAAACTAAGTTCATGGAGTTATAGGAACATCTGTTTGAATTTGAAAAGGTTGAGCATGAATTTCCATGTATATGATGAATTTGAGTTGAATTATACACATGCATGCTTAATTCTTCATTTTTGAGTTAAGATTTCTTGAAATTCATACATGCATGAAGCTTAGGAGGCATGAGCTTGAAGATCATCCATGAACTCATGCATTTCATACCACCTAGTAATGTTTTAACATGAAGGAGGCTCAATCCATAACATGCATGGTTTTAACTTGAAATCTAAGCTTGAATTTGGACAATTGGAATATGATTTTGAATAAATGGGCTCAAATTGGAAGTATTTTCATGTTATATAATAATTTTCCAAGTTTTTGTACCAAAAACACAAGTTTTGAGGCTTTAAATATCAACCTTGAAGATCAAACACAGATCTGGAAATTCCAGAATTCATGCCGTTCGCTCGAGCGAGAAAATCGGGCTCCCAGAAGTTTTGAAAAATTATACAGAACACTCTAGCAACCAAAGTGGTGCTCGAGCGAGGACGTTTTTTACTCAATTTTGTACTTTTAAATCAAAACTTTGCCTATTATATTAGTTCTCCTCATACATGCACAGTTCAATGGATAATTTCTACGTTGTTCTCAAATTTCCGCTAAGCCCCGTACTTTATATTAAAAGGTTCATTTGTTCAAGAGGCCGTAGGTAATCTATGATTACTGGCCGGTCATGACACTAAACCTATAGGGACGGGTTTGGGTCCTGACACCCTTCCCAAGTAGTATCACCAGAAGTGTTGGGGATTAGTGACAATCTAATGTATGTGGTGCAACCAGTTACTATTTTAGACCGGGATATAAAACAGTTGCGGTGCAAGAAAGTGAACTTGGTGAAAGTGTAATGGAGCGAAAATGAGAATGATGTCACTTGGGAATTGGAGTTCAACGTACACACCCGGAGCTTTTTGTTTAGTACTCTCTTCTATTGAATCTCAGGACGAGATTCTTTTGAGGTGTGTATATTGTAGCGACCCTAGTTTTTCATAGGTCATTATTTATTTATTATTTATTATTTATTATTTTATTCATTGCTTGATTACATGAGAATTTAATGTGTTGTTTAGTTAATTTAATGTGATATTTAATTAGCTTAATGTGGTATTTACTCATATATAATTAATCTGAATATTTATATTTTTTTATATATAAAAGGTGTTATATGTATTGATTTTATAAAGCATATTTATATATGTTGTATTTGTGTTGAATTTGTATAGTATAATATTACATAATGTCAATTAGGTTATAAGGAGGCTGTCACTAAGATAAAAGGAAAAACAAAAAAACAAAAAAACAAAACAAAACCAAAAAGAGAGGTGCTGTGTGCGGTAGCTGTGCAAGCACAGAGAGAAAGAGAGTAATCAAGAAAAATGAGAAGGCCCTGCGGCTGTGTCTGTAAGAGAATTGGTAGGAGAGAGAAAGAGAGAGAGACATTGAAAGAAAGGGTTATGGTTTTATTTTGAGGGTTTTATTAATTCTTCAAGTAACTCTTTGATCTTCAAAAAAATATTGTGAGTACAAAACTCACTTCTCTTGATTTATATTAAATTCGTTATTTTTATTTATTTGATGTTGGTTTGATTTTGTATTTGTATGTAGATGATGAATTGATTTCATTATTTGGTCAGATGTGTATGTAAGGTTTAGGGTTTTTATATGTATTTATTTTATGATTGCAATCACACTCATGGATATATGAAATTAAAATAAATTAGGAACCCATAGATAAATTCCTTACACTCCACCATGACTCTATGGATTGTTGTTTTATTTGAGTGTTGGTGAGAAAGAGTATATAAAAAAAAAAAAAAGGATTATGAGATTTATTTGAATACCTTAGGCTTGGCATTGTTATGTTTGTTCTCATGAGTGAGATGTTTTATATATGTATATTGTTGTCTCATTCTCAGGAGTAGACGAGTGCTTTGATTTACGCGCGTATGTATATACTAACCATCTGGGGAGTGTGGGTCAAATTCAGGACGATATCCCGTGGAAGTTTGGCTTGGGAGCGGTGTTAGATATATGAGAGGCACATGAGATATATGTGTAGGCCGGAAGTGAAGGGCCGAAGTGGTGGAGTTAAGATACAAAGAATTAAATATGAATTTATACGTATAGTTTGAATTGTATTGATTTGTACATCTTGAAACAAATAATAATCGACCTCAATAAATTACGAAATTTGGGCAGAGGCATATGTACGTAATTCTAGACAACTTTTGTGTTTTAATTTTTTATTAAAAAAATCGATTAGAACTTATAATCAGATGATCTTGATTACAATAGTTTTCATTCGTTTTAGCAATGTAGATTTTAGATGCTGTTTTAACCCACGAAATGAACTCATTTTTATTTGTTTCACAATAACTGAAGTAAAACATTATTATAAACACGTTTCATGTTTTGAAATTTTTCCAAAAAAAATCATCTTAGGGTAGTTTCTTTTCGTTTTCAGTTCTAGATTTTTCAATCGAATTTCGTTACGTTCTTCTATTAAGTTTTTCTCTCAACCTATTCAGTTTCTACTAAATTCGTTCATGATACCTTTTATAAAATTTGATTTTGTACAACTTTTATTCTTTGAGTTTTGGTTAATTCAAATTATTTAAACATAAAATAGTACATTTTTATACTTCTTCAGCAAGTTACTTATGATTGAATTATACTAACTTTATTTTTTTTTGTAGAATGTTGGGTCTTACTAACTTTTTATGCAGGGATGACCCACCAAAATTTTCTATTTATTTTGTTTATTTTATACTCAATTTATATCTAGCTGTGTACGGGTAAAAAACTAAATGCCACCGTATCTCGAAAAACTACCCATTCGTCTCAGTGCAGGTGAAACTACTTGTCTTGTCTTGTCTTGTAACAAGAATTAATGTACTTTTTGTTGGTGTCTGGTGGACACGTGAGTGTCAAATCTTGTACTCATACCAGTATACTTGTATATTGACCCATTTTGTCTCTTGGCAACTCGGGTGCGTTCTATTTGAGCGCAGCCGAGCTCCCTTTGAAGGATTAGTTGGGGCTACAGTGGCGATATGGAATAACTATAGTTATTGGATATGTCTCTTGGATTTCTTTTGTTTTCTTGAGCTTAGGGTTGATATTAGTTTATTGTATTTTTTTTTTTTTTATGACTTTAGTATTTTGACAATTTGACAATGTAGGTTATTTTTCAACTTTGCATTATTTAAGTTGTTTTGATTAGTTATTGTTACTTTAATGTTGGAGGCATTAGTTAGTTATGAAATTTATGATGGATGGTTTGGTTGGTGTTTTATTATTATTTTTTTAATTCCTTGTTATCTTTTGAGCATGGAAATTTACTTAAATTTTATGGAGACGAGAACGTTTAGTTTTTTTTGTTTCACCTCTAGCATTTGGATGATGGAATATTGATTGGGGTTTAGTCCTAATTTAATATTTAATTGTCCGAATTTTGGGGCGTGACACCATGTTAATGAGATCACTAGTTTTTGGCTCCGGTTGATCACCTTTGCCAAAGTCTTCAATTGTTTGGTCTTCAAGAAATACAACATCACAGCTTCGAATAACTTTCTTGTCGACCGGATCCCACAATCTATAACCAAACTCATCACGCCCTTAGCCAAGAAAAATGCATTGTTTTGACTTGCTATCAAGCTTGGACCTCTCATCTTTTGGAATGTAAACAAAAGTTTGGCAACCAAACACTCTCAAGTGCTTGTAAGACACATCTTTACCAGCCCAAACTTTTTCGGGAATGTCACGACCCAAACCTGTCCCTATAGGTTTAGCGTCGTAACCGGCTAGTATTCTTTAGATTACCTAAGGCCTTTGAACAGAATGACAAATTATAAGGGGTTGCAGAAGTAAATATACAAAACACAATGTCCACAGAGCTGTGTAGACATACATAAGACAGTAAATTTAAAACTTATATATATGTTAAACTTCCATTTGTCATGTATCACCATACAAATAGTATCATAAAGGACTTAGCCCAATGTACAGTTAGACAAAAACAAAACAAAAACATCTTTCACATGATTCACAAAACTTGACTTCTTACATGGGAATCTCCCTGGGAGGCACGGTAGCTGGCTGACTCAAAACTCTCCAGGCAGCAGCTTAGGCTTGGTCACACGCCTGCTCACCTACATACATAATATAAATAGTGAGCGGAAGCCCAGTGAATAATAATAGAGTAAAGGGGTAAATGAATGGTGTCTTATGTCAGATTTGGAAAACAGACGTCTCATATTTATAATTATGTTCTTATTTAAATCATATATAGAAATCAGAGTTCATACTTAATCATACATAGTACATCCATTAGAGCTAACAGGTCAAATACAGAGCATAAAGGGTCATGCTTGCCAGTTCCAATAAAGAACCTCTGGTACCGAGAACTGATAACATACTTAAGCCACGATATTGTTACCCCCGGGCGAGGGCCATGAGACCACGGTATTATTACCCCCATTCAAGGGCCACGAGGCTTCGGTATTATTACCCCCGGGCTAGGGCCTTGTGCTCATGTCAGAAAACAGAGCATTTCTTGTCATATCATATAGGAAAATACTTAAACGTGAACATACCTTTACAAAGTTATTACTCACAAATGGCTTCACTTCCAGAATAGACAGAGCAGACGAATCAGATAACTTGTAACGCGTGACCTACATAAACATAACAGACACACACATATTGAAACACACACTCGGAATTTGTTAACCTTCTATTTTGTTCTTAGTGTGTTTCTAGTCTTTCTCCTCATTATTATGTCTTAATCATGTCCTAGGAATGCTTAGGATGCGATGGAGATGCCAAAATGCCCTTGAAAACACTTAGTCAAATATGCTAGAAACAGAGGCTTCACTCAAACGCAACTTCTTTTGCTCGAGTGGAGGTTCAAAAATGTGAGTGGTCGCTCAAGCACAACTTCCTTAGCTTGAGCGGTCTATAAACTCTACAAAAGTACTGGTTGCTTGATTTCTCTACTCGACGGTCGCTTGAGCGTGAGACTGAGGTCTTCGCTAGAGTGCAACTCTTGTCGCTCGAATGGTCTGCAAAATGTGTAAACTTCTAGAAGCATGCATTTTACGCTCGAGCCAATTTTTGGTCACTCGAGCAGAGGTGCAAAACACAAAGTGGTCGCTCGAGTGCAGGATCTATTTCTCGAGTGGAGAGGCAGAATCTGGAATTTCCAGATTACTCTACCAAGTTCAAAACTTAAATTCAAAGCTTTAAAATGCGACCTTTAGGCCCCAAAACTTAAGCAAAATGTCTAAACTTTGAAAACATTAAGAATTCAAGATCATTTCATGAAATCAAAGCCCAAAAGCATTTCATTTGCTCAAAACCAAACTTGAATTGTATGTATGTAGAACATGCATGAGTTGTTATGAATTCAACGTTCCAAAACATGATCAAGCAAGATAAAATGGCATGAAACTTGATGAATTCTCAAAACAAAGGTAAGATAGACACATGTATGAGAGATTTCTTGAAATTAAACTCAAATTGTGATGAAATTGGGCATGCATGCATAGTATGATCTATACTCCTTCATTCTAGCTCAATTTCAATTTAATTCTCTAGTATTTATGAACTCACTAACTCAAAAGCAAGACTAAGGCTTGAATTCTTACCTTATACCTTGGATTCACAAGTGTAGAGGCTTAAACTTCTAAACTCTCTTCAATTCTCCAACAATTCCTAGCAATTCTCTCATTTTCCCTTGTTGAACTCTCTCTCTCTCTCTCTCTCTCTCTCTCTCACACTCTCACGTTTGTAGCTCAAGAAGAATGAAATGAGAGTGTAAATATATATATAAGGGTCCACTAGTGCCTTATTTAGGCTTAGATTAAGGAATTCATTAATTAGACTTAATTGAGCATTAATTATTCTAATTATTTCACTCTGAATCGAATTTCAATTAAACCTACCATAAAATTCTAAAAATTCTAAGTAGTACAGAAATTAAGTCAATTTTGTGATCGGATGCTGATAAGGCCTTCAATTTGCAGAACAAAACAAAAACACAAACAGATATGTCTACAGCTAATAGATATAAACACAAATAATGCCACATACATGTAATTAATTCAGAATTTCATCTTATTTACTCATTAGGCATAATTAATCATGGTTTATCGGCTAATCAGAAGTCGAGGTTGTTATAGGGAACATCACCATTCAAAGGATAAGAATGAGACAAATTGATCACAACAACCGTTGTCCTCATTGCCTCACCCCAAAAGGATCTTGGCAATTTAGCATGTGAAAGTAGACACCTTATTCTTTCCACAATGGTGCGATTCATTTTATCGGCAACACCATTTTGTTGAGGAGTCTTCTTAACTGTCTTTTGATGCCGAATACCTTGGCTGCGACAATACTCATCAAATGACCCAACGTATTCATCACTATTGTCTGTTCGGATGCACTTCAATTTATACCCTGTTTCTCTTTCAACCATGGCCTAAAAGTGCTTAAATACATTTAGAACTTGATCTTTAGTTTTTAGTGCAAAAGCGCAAACTTTCCTTGAATAATCATCAATAAAAGTAACAAAATAAAGTGCACTACTATATGTTTTAAATTTTAAAAGACCACAAACATCCGAATGAATCAACTCCAAAACATTTTTTTTTCTAGAAGCAACATTTTTATAAAAAGAAACTCTATGTTGTTTACCCGCCAAACAATGAACACAAGTTTTAAGATGTGTATCTTTCAAACCGAGTAAAAGCTCTTTCTTGAACAAAACTTGTAGCCCCTTTTCGCTCATGTGCCCAAGCCGCCTGTGCCATAATTCGGTAGAAGTATTATCCTCAAGTGCATTAATAATACCTTTACAAATTTTTCCTTACATCGAATAAAATGTGTGAGTCTTCTTGCATTTAGCCACAACCAACTCTTTGTGAGCTTCCATATTCCATCACCAAATTTGTTGTTGTAACCTTCATCATCTAGCTTCCCGGTAGAGATCAAATTGAGACGAATGTCGGGAACATGCCTCACATCTTTAAGCAATAACTTGCAGCCCAAATTTGTTTCCAAACAAACATTACCCATGCCAATAATCTTGGACAAACCTTCATTACCCATTAGAACGCACCCATAATCTTCTTCGATGTAGGTAGTGAAGAAATCAATGTGAGAAGTCACATGAAAAAAAACACCAGAATCAATCACCCAATTGCTTTATTGTTTCACAAAATTGATACAATCATCTTCACAAACGACCATGAGATCACCATCAGTAATTGTCGCTGTGTCTTCTTACTTCGTATCCACACTTTCGTCACGCCTTTTTTCCTTGTTCTTGAGCTTTCGGCATTCCCACTTCATGTTTATCATGGCAATAATGGCACTCAATGTTTTTCTCTGAAAAAGAACCATCTCTTGATTTGTCATAATTTTGATCACGACCATAAGAAGTCTTACTCATCTCCCTTGTTTTGCTTCGGCTTCTCACAACAAATGCTTCCGAATAAGAAAAATCTGCTAATTTTCTTCTAGTTTCTTCATTCAACAAGCTACTAGTGACTTAGCTTATTGTGACAACTTTATTGGGCGTTGAATTACTAACTATTACAACCAAATTCTCCCAACTTTCAGACAAGCCTACAACTCATCATCAGAGATAATTTTCATAGAAACAATTTCGTTAACAATATACTTTTTATTTCATTCAAATGTTCTGGAATATGGCTGTTATCTTTATATTTTAAATTAACCAACTTTCGAAACAGAAAAGCATTTGTGGCTGATTTTCTGTCATAAAGATTTTCTAATTTTTTTCATAAATCATGTGCCAAAGTTTTAGTAACAACATGATGAAACACACTGTCATCGATCCATTGATGGATAACACCAACGGCTTTTCGATTAAGCCTCTTCCATTTATCATCTTTTATACCCTCGGGTTTGCCTACCATTATCATCCTCAATAGGCTCATACAAATCTTTACAAAATAATAGATCATTCATTTTAATTTTCCAAGTTAACCAATTGCTTCCATTGAAGCTAGACATACGATTCACATTTCCCTTCACTGATTTTCATAAATAATAAATCCAAATAAATCGTAAACTCGGATACCAGTTGTTAGGGAAAATATATGATTTATCACAAGTAAATTAATCAATGAGAATAAAAATTAATGCGAAAAAATTAAATTAATGACGACACAAGAATTTTACGTGGTTCCCTCAATGTGAGGTATGTCCACGGGATTGAAATCCGATTCCACTATTAACCAAAGAGTTTTCAAACGATTACAAACAAGACACGAATGGTCTCACAAAACCACCCTTAGGTAAATTTCAAATAATCACAAATAATCAAGAGAAAAGACCTCACTAAATAGACGAACAAAATCTTCGAAACAGATTGTAGAAAATCCAAAATAACGCATCCAAACCAACACCTTCTGAGTTGAAGTCGTCAACAACAAAGCTCCAAACAGTGCTTCAAGAACAAAACCCACCGAAGTGATTAATTTGTAGCATAGCAGCCGCAACACTTTTCCAAGATAACAAATCCCAATAAACTATTGTTTTATCTTGAAATTTTTATCAAAACCCAAATTACTACCAAATTGATTATAAAACACCCATTGGGCCTCCAAAGGTTAGAATATTATAACTAACACTAAACCAAATTAAATTATTTTAATAAACCAATTGGATCTCATATTCTAATAAGAAGATATACTCAACAATTACCACCTCACCAACCCCCAACCCCTACACCACCTATCTCCACTCATTCGATTTTCCTAATAGAATCAAAAGGAGATAGAGGGAGAATTTACAAAGTTAATGATAAAATAAGGTGAGTTGTGATGAAGGCTGTAATGTGAATAAAATTAAAATCTATGTACACCAATTTTTCACATAAACTAAAAAGGGTATATATAAACTCATAGAATATATCATAGCATAAGAACACAAGAGACTAAACCGTACAACAAATTCGTTTCCTTGCTCTGTTGTGTCGACAACCTTCTTACCCTCAGGTCCCTATGAACCATGGG
Source organism: Camellia sinensis (assembly GCF_055761805.1). NCBI lineage: Eukaryota > Viridiplantae > Streptophyta > Magnoliopsida > Ericales > Theaceae > Camellia > Camellia sinensis. Next base: position 158,056,147 of record NC_138972.1, read on the forward strand.
AAGCCCATATGCCTCCCTTACACTTAAAACTCCTTGCGTACACTCCATGAGCGCCCAAGCTGTATCAAACCATATAAATCACACCATACACACCTTAGGCACACATTTTATAATTCTTCTTTCCTTTCATGAGTGCCCAAGCATCATCATACCATGTAACTCACACCATACACACCTTAGTCACACATTTTATAATTCTTCTTTCCTTTTTATCTTCTTACTACACAAATGAACTACCCTTTATATAGAAGATTCGTGATTCCATATTTATAATTAACGAATGAAGATAGAAAGTTAAGAGACAATAACCATGGATCAACAAGTAATAAATAATATCCAAATCTATAAGCACCTCTTGAAAATTTGAAGTAATCTCTATAGAATTAGACGTAACTAGTTGAAATACGAACCCACTATATCATGAATTTGAACCAACTCCAACACAAGTGTTAGTTAACTTTGTTTACATATTTACTCTTATAGTTGATTTAAATATAACTCATTTTTGTTAATGTGTGGTCTAAAAACTAATTTAAACATGAAAATAATTATTTTTCTATGATAATTTTAAAACTTTAAAAAGAAATGTCACACCACTTCATTCTTAAATTAAGAGATTCATTCATATACATAAATAAGTTAACAAGTTAAATTAATAAATTAAATATTTATCTGCTTAAATTTAAAATATTTAAATAACTATTGATAAACAAGAGAGGCTAGTACTCCAGAAAAATATTCCACAAAAATAATCATGAAATCACGATTTAGACTGGTCGACTCAAGCTTATTTTGGGAAGATGGTAAAAAGTAATTTTTTGACTTTTAATCAAGTTTTTGGCTTTATTAGACAAATGATTTGAGAAGTTGGTAAAAAGTGACTTTTGACTTTTTTTATTAATGTTTGTTTATAATGTCAAATCATAATAAAATGACCAAACTACTCTCATTTATTTAAAATATTTACAACTTCACCTACGTAATACATTTTGACCCATGAGGGTAAAATTGTAATTTCACCGTTGGCTAAAAACCAACTTCTCAAATGAAAAAAAGACAAAAAAGTCAATTTTTAACTTTTGCTACGAACCAAAAAAAGTAACTAAAAGCCAACTCCCTAAAATAGCCCTCAGCCTGTCTTCCTAATTTCCTAATTATTTTGACAAACACATTTTTTTTGTGATAAATGACATTGTTGCGTTAGAAATCAGTCACTATTTCAGAAGGTAGTGAAATTAGTAGTATTATAAAAGTCACACGAGTAGTACTATAAAAGTCGCACTAATGGGCCACACCTTATTATTTATGAATGAAGAAGCAAGGAACTCATGTGAGAATGGCTGCGATGGGGCAAAGAAAGAGAGAAAATAGATCACCATCATCATCATCAAGAGGCCTTGTTGATCATCTGGGACGACGATGACGGTGACGATGATCCGACGGCCACGATCGCATCGGCAGCAATGGTCCTAACTTCCTGCCTGTGTACTCTCCGCAGACGATACCTCCTCCTCGCCCTCTGCTGCCCTTTCCTCCTCCCTTTCCTCTGCGCCACCTTCCCCATCCTCTGCGCCGCCGAAGTCTGCATCCGCCTCTTCCGCCTCCTCCGGCGGCGGCGGCGCAGCCTCCTGAAATCAACTACTCCGGCCGAATACCACGGCGGCAGTGATGGCGGTGAAGTGAGGCTGTTGCAGAGATATCTAGAAGATCAATTGCTTCTTGTGATTGGATCTGTATACGATTGTGGTGATGATGATGATGATTGTATTGGTGACTTGTTAGAAAATGGTGTTGAATTTTTTTGATACTACGACTCCAATTTGATGATAGATCTGTTTGGTTTGGTGGTACTTGTTTCTCTCTTTACTGTACATAAATTCTCAATTTGACTCTGAAATTTGAAGTTTTGTTGTTTGATTGATTGTTCTGATTTGTAGGAATATTTTTTATTTTATTTTATTTTATTTTTTTAAAGTTTAATTTTTATTGAAACGAAATGAAGAGTTTGAAGAATTCTGTTATGTTCACATATTTGGATTAGGTCAAGTTTGGCAACTTGTAAAAAAGTTAAAAAGTCAAAAAGTTACTCAAAAAGTTAAAAAGTTAACACTATTTATCAAAAGTCAACAATTACGGTTGCACAACTCCCAATCAAAAAGTTAACCCAAACATTCATATTTTCAACCTCAATTTTTTAGTCCAAAAAGACAAAAAGTACGCTTATTTAGGACACTCCAAACAACCCCTTAGTATGAATTCTGTTATGTTCACATATTTGGATTTAGGGCTAGTTTGGCATGTACTAAATAAGTCAAAAAGTCAAAAAGTCAAAAAATCACTATCTTATTTAAGTCACATCATCTTATTTAAATCACATCACCTCTCAAGCACATCACATTAAACCCAACCCAAACCCAACCCAAACCCACCAATAAGTCAAAAAGTGTACTTTTTTAAGACATCCCAAACCAACCCTTAGTATTAGTACTATTTTCCTCAATTGTTTATTCTCATGTCATCGTCAGTGATTTGGTGGTTCATAAATTAGGAAAAATATAAGTTCAGAAAATTAATAATTAGTTATTCATTGCAAAAGTGGCTCAAATTTCAATTTATTTATTTTTTATTTTAATTTTAATTTTTTTGGATAAGGTGTCGGATAGAATCTTGTACGTGTTCAAAATTCTAACACTATTTCCCTCTCATTTTAGTGGTGCAAGTTTTAATTCACCTATTTTTCATTTTTAAATTTTGGGTGAGAAAGAACAAGTGCAAGATAGAGCCTTTGTGGGATTTCAAAATCGGCTAGTATCAATCAAGATGAAAATTTCATGATCCAAATTTAATGGCATACAACAAAATGTTAAAAAAATAAAAAGAAAAGCCACGTGTACACACACAAATGCTATTGTCCAAAAAATATTATCTATATATTTTTTTGGATAATTTGTATGGTAGAAATTGAAATAGTGCAATGTAAAAAAGTCTAAGTATAAAATGAATTCAAATTGTAAATTGATATTTCTCTATAAAATTTTAGATAAATTTTTTAAAATTGGATAATCTGGCCATGTTTGTTTTTTGTTTCAAAAAAAAAAATTCAGAATTTTTTTTAAAAAAAAATAAAAACTAGTTTGATGAAAATAAATATAAAAAATATAATTTTAAATTTCTTAAAATTATTTTTTGCCTCCATAAGACAAAACTAGGTCTCGTTTGGGAACCCTTCTTTTTAGCCAAAAAATCAAAAAGTTACTAAATTAGTCAAAAAGTGAATAACCCATATAAAAAAGTCAAAGATTCTATTTTCTCTCTATTTTTTGCACATCTTTTCGTAAAAAGCCAAAAAGTCATCCCAAACCTACTAATTTTTTTTAACTCATATTTTAGCCAAATAGCCAAAAAATTACTAAATTAGCCTGTTCTCAAATGATAAATATTTTTATTTCTTTATTTCTTTCACTAAATTAATTTTTAATTTTTTAGAAAAAATTTCTAAAACAAGTCTCCGAAAATGAACATCATGATTTTAAACATGACATATATGATGTCATAATTTTTTAATTTGGTGCATTTTGGATTTTTTAATAAATATACACTTTATCATGTAAATTTTCAGGTCCTTCATTAATTCAAGGATGTGAGAAAAATCTTATGTTGATTAACCGGTATTTTATATTTTTAACAGAAAGTCTTATATATAGGCTAATTTTGGCAATATGCTGAAATAGTTAAAAAAATTACAAAGTTGTTAAAAAAAATTAATTTTTTTCACTATTTTTTTATATATCTTTTCGTAAAATTTTTAAAAACTAATTAAAATGACTAATTTCCTAAATAACTCAAAATATAGCCTTATAATGTTAAAATATTAAACAAAATTTGAAAATTTAAAGACTCAATTAATGGGTGGTTTATGAATTGATTATTTTTAGTAATTTTTTTTATGACAAGATGTATAAAAAAAATAATAAGAATAAATTAAATTTTTGTAGCAACTTTTTTATTTTTATTTTTTTAACTAAAAAGTGGAGTTTTCCAACCATCCTAATACTCTCTTTGGATTGTGAGGTGAGAAATAAAAAAGAAAAGAAAAGAAAAAATTGTTGCAGTTTAGTTTTTGGGGGTCTGTCTAGCATTTTTTTGTATGAAAAGGATACGCACGAGGTCAACATTGAAGTATGAGAGTGTGTGAACAACGAACGGGTGAAGTTGATAAAAGGAAGGAAGGGTGAAGTGGATATTGGGTTAGGTCCAAAGAGGTGGATAGACTCAAAGAAGGAAAGATAGTAATAATATATTGATCAATTTTTTGTGCTACTTATTCTCCATTGCCATTATTTACTGAGTAATATTAGGGATCATGAAAAAATATCATGACATATTTTATGAAGATTTTTCATCCCTTAATTAGTGTGCAGTGTTTTTTTATATGTGTAATTTAATGGTGAAAAATTTTTCATGATCATTTTCATGATATTTTTTTAATGATACCTAACATTATTCCATGGTTAATTAATTGGCTTTGCAATGGCTGTCTTGGTTATTTGTTTTCATTGACTGGGTTGCCATGGGAGAGGTGCTCCTTGTAAACGAGAAAAAAGTAAGGACGGAAGGGAGGCAGGCAGGGGCTGATGGAATGTAGTGAGCTGCATAGATATGATATGAATGGTTAGGATAGTAGTAAGGTAAGGTGTTCTTTTTTATTATGAATTTGGCTAGGAATTAGAAGGGAAGAAAAAAAAATGTGAGTAAAATGTGAATGGAATATATTTATTTATATTTTACCTAATTTTTTTCTCTCTCTTATCATTTTAAATTTCTATTAAAATTCAAATAGAGTTAATTACTTAAAAATCTTATTTACAAATGTTATGGTGGCTCAGGTCTTATTTAAGATTTTTTGAATTAATAAGTCTTATTTAGTAAAACTGAGAATATTATCAATTTTTAAAACTAAGAAAATTATCAATTTTGCATAGTAATGTTCTAAATAATTGTTTCATTAACTGATGAAAAAGCAGAGCATGGGATTAAACGTTGTTGCTCTTTTATTTATTGGTTTGATTCAACTATCTAATAAAACTGAGAATATTAACATTTTTTTTTAGTTTTAAAACTGAGAATATTATCAGTTTTTTTTTTATTTTTAAAATTGTTTTCCCCAGTTTTGCACATCAATGTTCCATTATCATGCTCCTTTATAGACATAAAATTTTTAGTTTTGCACAAAAAATAATTCAATTTTAAAATTTTTTTTTTTTACATAATTGTTTTTTAATTTTTTCAATTTGAAAGTTGATTTTGAAAATCAAAATAAATGTCAAATTATCATGTTTCTTTATAGATAATCATAAATGATGAATAATCATTATTTGAACGGCAATTTCGACTATTAAAAATTTAATGGGACTCGAAGGTTTAAAAAATCTTAATTAAGATTTAAAAAAATATAAATTCATAAGTTATAACTTATGTGAAAATGTCCCATTTAAATATATAACCTAAGTGAACTAACAGAAAAATACCACATGTATTGCAAAAAATTTATCTATTAGTTTAATAAATGGAATGGAACTGGAATTTGTAGATGGTTAAAATTACAAAATATTACTACCACATAATTATATATATATATATTTATAAATTATTTTTTTCCCCTTTTTAAGTCAATATATATATATATATATAACTATCTTGGCTTACACTCAAAACAAAACAGTATTTAAAAGCGTTACTCAATCTTTAGTTTGTGGTCCACCAAAGCACCATAATTGGTTGATTAAAAAGCAAGGGCTGAAAGAGGAAGTTGACAATCGACTCTCTGTAAGGCCAAACCCGTACACTTTTTCGGTTTATATTTTGTGGATGGGGGATAATTGCAGTCTGTTTCCCTCTCTCCTTATCTTTTCCATAAAAAGCCAAACAAACAAGGATATTGTAATATTTTGCAAGTCAGTCATGAAATTTTGTGATGTTATTATTGAATTTTTGTGGTGTTAAATAGGAAGAAGGCATGTATCACAAATAAAAGTGAAATTATAAGATTTTATGGTCGTTAGTTAAGATATGATAGGGGTGTTTTAGGTACATATTAAAAAGTTAGTGGTTTTTGACTTTTTAATTTTTTTTTTAAACCAAGAAAGTCATAAAAAAAAAGTTATAAAAAAACTAGTTTTTTAGCACAAAAAAGTCAAAAAATTACCAAAAAAAATAAAAATTAAAAAGTTAACTTTTTACCAACTTCCTAACATTTATGATATGATTTATTAAGAGATTTTTTTGGACCTTATTATTTTTACTTTTTGTTTTTGTCATATAAAAACCGGACCATGTAATTAATTAGAATAATGCATAAAAAAAGTTAACTTTTGACCAAAAAAATCCATGAAGGCTATCTTTCGCATTGGTTATTTTGGATATTTTACTCACAAAAAGATAAAATAAGTTAAAAAATTAATAAGATAAAATGTCATATCTAAACTATAATAATTTTATTTTTTTTCTCACAAAAGTCAAAAAAACTAAATTTTTTTTATTACAAACGAAACTTTTTAATCCCAAACTTAAATAACCAAAAAATCAATCCACAACCCAGATGGAGGCAAAGTCATTGAACTGTTTGTGGTTAGTTAAAAAATTTAAATGTCAAATTAACTTTTTCATTCATAAAAAAATAATTATTAACAACTTTTCAAAAACATTAATTTTTTTAACTTCTAAAAAAGTCAAAATATCCACACAAAAGAGGAGTAACACCCTAGTGGCATCTTAAAAAAAAAAGCTTTCATATTCATGAAAAATATATAATTTTAATTATTAATATTTATAAAAAAAAAAATCAGTGATGAGTAATTATTTTGTAAAAGTTTGCTGATGTGATATTTTTTATAAGAAAAAAAAAAAAAACCAATGTCCACTAAAAAAAAAAATGTGTATGCATAACACCTCCCAACAAATAAAATTAGAAAAATGTTTAAAATTATTAAAATATTATTCCTAAATACACTTTGTATCTCAACACTTTAGATTGAATCAAACTTTAATCTCTCGTTTTTAATTGTAGAAACCTCTAGTCCAGTTATATTATTCCTATTTTTTCTCTCTATTTTTTTATATATTTCTTATATAAAATTAAAAAAAAATATAAAAAAATGTTATTAGGTTTTTATTCTTGACAATCCCATTTGACAAAACTCTTTCAGTTGTACTTTTATTCGCTCTTTTATTTCAGTGAGATTATCAATACTTAGATGCGAATCTAATCCAAATTGTGTCTTGCAGAGAAGTTTCAAAAGATAATTATTTCATATTTGCTACTTCTCTGACTATGATGGGGGTTGAGCTGCCTGGTCAGCTCGCGGGGGTCTAGGGGGCAGTGCCCCTTGGCGGGTCTGAGGCAGCGCCCCTGAAGCAAAATGTAAAAATGCATTCGAAGTTGCTTGTTCGCTATTGCTCGCTCGAGCGAATGAGTCTTGGCTCAAGCGAAGGAGTCCTACTTTCAAAAGTTACGTCTGTCTACCAAAAAACCTGAGAAGGAAGATTGTACACTCTAGCGAAAGAAGCTTGGCTCAAGCGACGTCTCTTAAGGAAAACACGCGTTTTTGTTTCCTCACTTGAGCGAGAGAGTCTTCGTTTGAGTGAGTTTCACAGTCTTTGTTTTTTATAAGTACTTGTTTAAGTCCTAATCTAGGGTTACGTCTTTGAGATCTTCTTCTTTGATATTAGGGTTTATATCTAGGGTTGGTTTGCTAGTTTTCTTTAATGTTTGATTGAGTATTCAACTCATGGTTTGAGAAGTATATATCAAATGATTGTTTGTTTATTCCATACAAAAGAGAGAGTTGTTCTTCAGTGGATTCTAGGGAATTCGAGCTTGAAGGTTTGGTGGATTCTAGAGTGGCTCATCGTCATGATTCAACATTGGCGTTGTGGATTCAACGATGGGCAAGAAAATTTTGAGGTAAAGACGGGGCTGGAAGAGGCACATAGGGGTTGGTTCAATTCGAGCGTGAATTCGCTAGGTAGTTGAGAGTATACCTGTGTTTTTTCTGTATGTCTTTTTAGTAGATTGTTTTGTGGCTTTTGTTTGTGATTTTTTATCACAATTTGAGGGGCTTCAATTGTGATTTTTTCACGTTAAAATCGCTGCGTCAATTTGTCTTGATTGTTTGATTGGAATTGATATTACTACTTAAAATTGATATATAATCACAAATTAATATTTAAAATTTTTTTAGATTTTTTAAAGGTCAATTTTCAAAACAAGCTTGAGTCACATAATAAAGGTATATGATTTTTTTTTTTTTTTTTCATATATCATTACTCATGGTAATCTGACCGTTGATTTGTGGGATGTGAACACCACGTGGGATTCACATAGATAAACGGTGAAAATATAGAAGTAGTTTTCAACCAATCCAGGCTCTTCCCGCGAACGCCAATTATTAAGGAATGGAGTGGAGAAGAGTCCTCCGCCACGAAAAAGTTCAGATAAAATTGTTAGTAATTTAAATGGGTGTCATTTTCATTGTTTGATCATTTTCCATCTCGATTCTCAATACAATTTTATATTTGGGTAAATAATATTTTGTTTTTACTTAAAAAAAAAGTATATGACAAATTTTATAATTTTAAAGAATATTTAAAATGATTTAAGTAAATATATATTTTAATTTTTTATTAAAAAATATATAAAAAATAGAGAACTGACGTGAATAAAAAAATAAAAAAATATACTAATATAAAGGACGCCAAATACTACCTTAATATAATTATATTAAATTGTCTTTTAATAAAATTAAATGAATTTAAATTACTATAAATAGTGTAAAAATATAAAAATAAATAATGTAAAATATACATTTTTATATAAAAATATTATCATTTTTTATTTATATAATTTATAACTTATTGATAAAAATAAAATAAGTCTTATATGAATTGAAAGTCCCTTAATTATAAACAAAATATCAAGTTACTTTCTTTATTTATGACCTCACACATTTCAACTCTTCAATTATGAAATTGTATTGTTTTTATCTCATTCTTACACTTAAAAAAAATGTGTATTTGTACAATTTTTATAAGAGTAATGATATATAAATATAAAATTTATATAGAATTTTCATATATAATGATGTTGTAGTTTAATGATGACCATTCATTTTAAAACAAAACAATTATCAAGATGAGTTTATTTACAATGATAATATTATCACATCATTCTCATACATTTTTATGTATGAATAAAGTTTTTCTTTTTTGTAGTTGATAAGCCAATATGCATGAATTCATTGATGAGAAAGTAAAATAATACTCACTAATAATTGTGAGGATTTTAGTGTTACCAACAAAAAGAAAAGAACAAAAACAAATATTAAGGGCCTGCTTCACATCATTTCATTGCTAATTTTTTATTTTTATTTTTAAAACTAAATTTGCAAAAAATTTATAAATATTGACTTTGTGTATTTTGTTTTTCATTTTCTAGTAAATTTATTATTTGGGATTTCAAAAAATGTCTTAAAAGATCTTTCAAGAAATTAGTTACTTGCATTTTGTCAAATACATTTTTATGTATTTTTCATCTTCTTGTTTTATTTTCAAGAAAAATAACATATTTTCAAAACAATACTCTCATTTATACAGTAAAGAAAATGATATTAATTACCGAATAAATTTTACTGTTTCTACCTATTAAATAAATTTATATTTATGTAACAAATATTATGTATATACATAAAACTTGGCATGTCTAAAAAGTTTCAAGTCTTAAATATATACATGTTTAAATCTAAAGCAATGACCTTGTCTATACAATATTAAAAGACCTATCATTTAAAAAATATATATATATATATAAACAACCCAGGATATTATAAAGAATAGGGGGTTTGAAACTGAAAGAGTTGAAGTGATGCAATCATTTTATACATACATTACTATGCTAATGGAAGTTGAAAAATTATAATAATCAAACACAACAAATATAAATTATTGTAATAATTATGTTACCAAATTTCAATTAATGTTTTAATATGATTCTCTTGTTGCTTATCATTTGAAATTTAAGCAAGAACCAAAGATCAAATATTAAAGTCAAATTCAAATAAAATTGGAGGATGAAAAAACAATGTGGAACAAATTTTATTTTTATTATTGTCTATAAAATGAGTTCAAGTAATTTCACAGCAACACATCTGTCCAAACATTTAACCACAAATAGGGAATGATTATATTAAAATATGAATTGAAATTTAAAAATTTTATTGCTATAATTAAAAGATAAGGAAGATTAAAGTAAAATTAAGATAGAAGATGGATGTGACATTTCTGATCCTTCTCATTGGATATTGATTTGAGGTTTCGTTTCGGAATATATTATTTTAATAATTTTTTAATTTTTTTAATGAAAAAATATGTAAAAAAATAGAAAAAATAATGTGATACTTTATAAGGTCTTGTAAAAACTTTTTAACTAAAATATTTAATTCACAAACGAGGCTTCAAACTTAAATTTATGGAAAAAAACACCCCAGATTCTTATTTGCTTTTTGATTGAATTAAATTTTTGTCTGAAAGAAAGGGGACTCAAATCTCCAAAGAATTTTTATTTACTTAATTTAATTACGAAATTGCCTTTCTCGAAATATAATGAGAAATTTTAGAAATAATTTGAGTAAAAAGTGATGCTCGCCAACAAAGTACTCTATAAGAGCATCTCTAACGGTTTATCAAACCTTTCACTAAATTTGAGTAAAAAAATCACCATTTTTCCAATTTGGTATCAGATGTTCCAACGGTTCATCTTTCACCAAATCTGTCCCGGGACAACCGGTTGGTCGACCGGTGAGGGAAATTTTTTTTTTTTTGAATTGTTTGAACCAGAAATGTTGAACTGTTTGAACTCTTTCCGGGACAACCAGTTGGTCGACCGGTAAGGCAAAAAAATTTTTTTTTTTTGAATTGTTTGAACCAGAAATGTTGAACTGTTTAAACTTTTTCATGGACAACCGGCTGGTCTACCGATTTGTCTCCCTTCAACGATCATGTACAGTGTTTTGGTGAAATTTGGTGAAATGTGAAGTCTGTCCTCAGTTTGATGAATCCTTTGGTGAAATCTCATTTTGATATCGATTTGGTGCAACCGTTAGAGCACCAAACAGTAACTTTTTCATCAAAATTTAAATTTGATATCAAATTTAGTGAACCGTTGGAGATGGTCTAAGTAATTAATTTTTAGTCAAATTTAAGAAAGTAAAAAAGTGTAATTTACACACATGGGTTTCATAAATATAAAATTATGGAGTAGACTTGGAGAAAAGAAATTAGAACCGTCCAGACCCTGTTTAGTTTAGTTTAGTTTACCCCCATAGAGAGAGAGAGAGAGAGAGAGAGAGCGCTTCTTCTGTATTGAAACAAAAACAACAGCAAGCACCTGATAGAAACAGATGCAACCCTGCGGCGGCGTTGGCGGCGGAGGTGGAGGTGGAGTTGGAGGTGGAGGTGGAGGTGGTGAACTGAGTAGAGGACTTGCTCGGTTCAAGTCAGCTCCGTCGACCTGGTTAGAAGCTCTACTAGAATCAGAAGAAGAAGAAAACGATCCTCTCAAACCGACGACTCAGTGCTTAACTCAGCTCCCTCCGACTGCCAGTTCAGCACCGCCCTCCGCCGCCGCAAGCTACGTCTCCTCCGCCGATCCGGGGTTGTTCGACTCCAGAGGTGGTGGCGCCTCCTCGGGATTGGGTTTCCTCCGCCAGAATAGCTCTCCGGCTGAGTTTCTTACTCAGATGAGTTCTTCTGACAGTTACTTGTCGAATTTTGGAATACCTGTCAATTACGACTTTCTCTCTTCGTCTATTGATGTCTCTCCATCTTCTAAGCGCTCCAGGGAAATAGATCCACAACACCCATCATCAAAGTTTTCTTCACAATTGGTCAGTGTATACATCATCAACTCCCAACTAATTTTAATGAATTGTGGCTGTGACCATTTAATTATTGTGTATATACAATGGGTCACATAATGGGTTTTTAACTAAAATATTTCTAATTTTCTCCTTATTAGCAAAATGAAAACATGTGCTTCTTTGGAATAGATGACATAAACACAAATCCAATTATAGTCCTGTTATTTGACTGTATAGTGTGTGTACATATACTTACAGGCAAATGTTTAAGAGTGCCCTGAGGCATTGTTTAATATAGGGATAAAGCTAAGGTGAAAATGTTAAGAAGGTGTATTGGTTTCAATAAAATGTATATTGAATTCAGTGTTCAATTTTTTATTTTTTTTAAAATCTTTTTTCTTTTGCCCTTGTTAGCAAGACCCATACTTATCTATACTAATGTTGGAGAGGTACAGAAAGTAGAGCAAAGTGGGCAGCTACATGGAGGGATGAGTGGTTTGTTGGATGCGGAGATGGAGAAGCTTTTGGAGGACTCAGTTCCTTGTAGGGTTCGGGCAAAGCGTGGATGTGCTACCCATCCTCGCAGTATAGCCGAAAGGGTAAGAGTTACTAGTTAAACTTCATTCTCTTGTTATCTTAATTTGATTGGTAGGAAATAAACTTTACAAATTAATGATTGTTTGTTTGATGTTGGTCTGGCCTGAAGTTTTCTCTTTTGGGATAGGTTCGGAGGACTCGAATTAGTGACCGCATAAGAAAGCTTCAGGAACTTGTGCCCAATATGGATAAGGTAACTCATTTAAGCCCTATAAATGATTTTGAATTATTTATTACTTCTAGCATTTGTGCTGAAAAGTTTGTTGCTATGCCATTTAGCTAATGATCATTATCTAATGATGCTGAGAAGTGAATAGCATGTTTGATTAGATGATGCCCATTACTTTAGAAGCACTGGGTAAATCAAAGGTAACAGGAATTTATGAGATAGAATAGAACCTAAATAAATATTGAGGACTAATGTCAGTACATAAGAATGCAGGAAAATTGTATTAGTGAACTTGAGTGGCTTTTTGCCTGTAAATTGATCATTGCTATTTTGTAGTTGGATGGGTGTAGTTGATTTGAGACATAGGCATTTGATTTTAATTTTACAGTATATTCTAGGTCTGATTATTATTGGTATTAGATCGAGAGGCCTAAAGAGGTGGACAGGGTAGTTGTATGAGTGATGTATTTTGGTAGGATTTTTGTGTGGAAACTAGATTCCTTTTTAGCAGTGTAAAAATGACTTGTTTCATCTTGTTATTTAAGGTCCCTAAGCATCTCCATCAAAATAGTCAAATTTTATCTAAAAGCCTATTTTTCTATTTTAGCTAACCATCTTTTCAAATACATTCTCCAACAAATTCTCTATTTTTTATTTCATTTGTTGAGCCCTCTTTCCCTAACTACATGTAGCTACTGGTTTGATATTCAACTAAATTAGTTAGCTAATAATTGAGTTTGATGGAGTGTGTTTCTATGATTTTATGCTATAAAATAACCAAGAGAATGCTCTAATGAGCTTGATAATGATGCTCCTTCTTTTGGAAATCTACATCTAATTATTAAGCCTATATCTAAGATATAGTTCTGAAAGGATTGGACACAACTTTATTCATTTCAAATCTCTGAATATGAATGCAAACACAATATATATATATATATATAAAATAGACTATAATTTAGACAATTTGGTTGAGTTTGAATAAATTTATCAAACTCACATATATTTGATTACAGTAGCTTGTTTATGCAGCACTAGGGTTTCTTGAACCAAGAAGAACTTGTATGAGTTTATGCAACACTAGGCCTATTAGTTTACTTGGTAGTGTGTATAAGCTTTTGGCTAAAGTTTTTGGCAAATAGGCTTTGCGGGGTCTTGCAGGTGGTTGTATTTGAATCTCAAAATACTTTTGTGGGGGGTCGGCAGATTCTGGATGCAGTGCTTGTGATAAATGAGTGTGTGGACTCTCGGATTCGATAGGACCTATCAGGTTTGATTTGTAAGCTAGACATTGAGCAGGCTTTCGACAATATACGGCGGGAGTTTTTGTTGTATGTTCTGAGCCGCATGGGTTTTGGAGAGACCTGGTGTCAGTGGATCCAGTTTTGTATTTCTACTGTGAGGATGTCTGTTCTAGTCAATGGTATGCTGGCAGGTTTCTTTTCGACACACCGAGGTCTTTGTCAAGGGGATCCTTTGTCACCATTATTGTTCATTTTAGTGATGGAGGCATTATTGTTCATTTTAGATTGTTGGACAGGACTGTTCATAAAGGTTGGCTAGAGGGTTTTTTGGTGGGTTCTCTCACGGAGGGGCCTATTTGTGTTTCCCATTTGTTGTATGCTGATGATACTTTGATCTTTTGTGGGGCAGTGGCGGAGCAAGTAGGGTATTTGAAATGTCTTGTTATGCTTTGAGGTAGTTTCGGATATCCAGGTTAACCTGGGGAAATCGGAGCTGATCCTGGTGGGGAAGGTAGAGAGCCTTCCGGTGCTAGTGGCGGTGTTGGGTTATCAGGTGTCGGCTCTTCCAGTAACTTATTTGGGCTTGCCTTTAGGGCCAACGTTTAAGGCGATAGGGGTGTGGAAAGGAATTGTGAAGCTGATTCAATGCCGGTTGGCTAGGTAGAAGAGACAATATCTTTCGAAAAGGGGTAGGTTGACTTTGATCAAGAGTGTGTTGAGTAGCATCCCAATGTACTTCATGTCTCTGCATGTTATTTCGGTATCGGTGACGCGATGGATGGAGAAGCTTCAAAGGGATTTTCTGTGAGATAGTAGGGGGGATGATTTTACATACCATTTGGTGGATTGGGGGCAGATCTGTCTACCAAAAGAGGTTGGGGGTGGGAGGTTTGGAGTTTGGTGACTTTTAATAGAGCTTTGTTGGGCAAGTGGTTGTAGCACTTTGCTTGAGAGCCGGAGCGGTTTTGGAAACAGGTGGTGGCTAGTAAGTATAGGCTGGACAGGGGGGTTGGGGGTTAGGGAATGTGACTAGTTTTCATGGTTGTGGTCTATAGAAATGAATTTGGTTGGGGAGAGTGGAGTTTCGTGAGAGGGTGGGGTTCTGAGTAGGCGATGGGATGAGGGTGCGCTTCTGGAAGAATATGTGGTGTGGTGAGGTTTTGTTGGAGGATCATTTTCCTTTGATTTTTGGCATTGCAGGGGATCAGGAAGTTATGGTGGCATCTTATTTGAGGGGTGGCGATACGGTGGTATGGGATATTCATTTCTGGTCCCTGGTTCAGGATTGGGAGATTGATCAACTGTCGTAGTTATGGAGTTATTTGTACGGGTTGGGTGTGACTGGAGAGGGGGTGGATGTCTTGGGGTGGAATGTTGTGGGGGCCAAGAGATATTTTTCTATTTCGTCCTACTATAGGAGTTTGGTGGGGATGGTGAGGAGGGATTTCCTTGGAGGAGCTTTTGGGTGCTGAGGGTTCCTTCAAAGGTGGCCTCCTTCATGTGGACAGCGGCCTTAGGTCGGAATACGATTGATAACTTGGTGTGGCGTGGTCATATTCTAGTGAATCGGTGCTGTATATGTTGGATGGGGAGTCCGTGGATCATTTGTTTTTGCATTGTTTTGTGGCTAGCCGTTTGTGGGGTTTTATTGGCTCTCTTTTTGGGTTTGTTTGGGTTCAGCTGCGGAGGGTGATGGATATGCTGTGGAGTTGGCATGGAGCTCGGGTTGGTCGCCAGCGGCGGCGAGTGTGATCATTGGTGCCTCTTTATTTGATGTGGTTAGCTTGGTTGGAGCGTAATAGGCGAACTTTTCAAGAGGTTCATCATAGCGTTTCTTGGCTTGAGAGCTGTCTTCTTATAATTTTGTATAGTTTGATGGAACAGAAGTTTGATCTAGATTTGGTTATTTTTTTTAGATTTTTTAGATGACATTCTTAGTTAGGAGTTGGCGATTATCCCTTCGGAGTTTGCTACGAGTGTTTTAGTCTCCACTCGATATTTGAGCGGTTTTGTATACTTTGCATCATCTTGATGCTTCTTCAATAAAATTTATTTTATTTATTAAAAAAATAAATAAATAAATAAATAAAAGAAGAGAGAAACTACCTGTCAATTAGTTAAAACATAAATACCAAACAAAAGGACAAAGAAGAAGATCAACCAAACAATGGTATTATTTCATTGCGAAAATTTAACTCAACTGTAAGCTTATTAATTCAAACAGATGGAGCAACAGGTTATAGTTGAAACAGCAGATGACTGGGCTTACTTGCAGGAGATCATGAAGGCAGGTTAGTCCGTGCAATTTGCTTCTGTATCTGCCAGATGACTCTCTTCTTTTGTGTTTGAGGTTTTAGCTATTAGGAGGCCCCCCTTATTCTCTAATCCAGCCAGACCTCCTTATAGTGTTCAGTATATATAGTGAGATTACCTAAGATTGAACCCTATATATCTACTTCCTCATGTGTAAAGAAGTATAAGTTACTGTGTCAAGTCATTTAAATAGGCCTACGCTAAGTTACACGGATTCAAATATAGGTGTTGGGTCTGGGTATGCGGTTGAAGTGTTAGATTCATCTAATTCACATGTACAAGGAGACCAATATGGTAGTTTGGTATAATAATGAGAATTTTTTTGGTCCAGTGGGTATCATTGCAATTGTCAGTGTTTACAAATTCTGAAAATTACTGTATTTAAAGGCTTTTGAATCAACATCAAATGATTTGTCCAGAGCTTGAGCTCATGTGGCATAAATAGAATGGTTAGTGAGAGACGTGGAATGTAGTGGACTTTTCAAATAAGCATTGAAATTTATGCCATTGTTTCGAACAGTCAAGGGTGATTTTATTCTATTCAAATGCAGATTGTGCGTAAATGGAGGGGACCGATTTAGCTAAGTTACTCCACATATTAGAATGATTGAACAAATTTTATTTTTGGTCATATTTATTGATTTTTTTAAAGAATATATTTAGGTGTTAAAGTAGATGAATATTATAGGTTATTACTGACAATTAAGGTTTTATAGAGCTTCCAAAAGGGCCTCAATGTGTAGAGGTGATATTGACATTGGGTAGTTGAATATTAGACTTTTGGTCTTTCCCTGTCTCGGTCCTGAATTTGAGCTTTCGTTTGCTGAGGTTGAAGATGGATTCTTCTTCTTTCTTTGACACTAGTATATGCTGTTTCTAGGGGTGTCTTTCTCTATTGAAAAATTCATTATAGTGGGAATTCGTGCTTGATCTTTAGTTCTATCTGCTTTAGCTTACAGTATTTGATTGCATATGCTCAATGGTCTTTCATGACTTTGACATGGAAATTCTGTTGTTGATACATGCAGCAAACTAATACAGCTGATATGTTAGATGAGGCTGTAGAGTATGTCAAGTTTCTGCAGAGACAGATTCAGGTACATTCTGCATTAAGCTAACTTGAAATTTGCTCACTTTTATGTTAAGAAGATATGAATGTGGGAAATCTTTTTACAATTTCACTATAATGCCTCCAATATTCTACAATTTTGAGCAAGTATTGATGATAAAGGTATTGGTATAAGAGAGGTGGGATCGATTATGTTGCGACTGGCTGTTATTTCTAAATCTTGGCATTTGCTTGAATTTGAGGCAGCAATTGCAATTTTAAATATATAGTAAGGTATTTCTAAAATTTTGAATTGGCAACACCAAAACAGCTTCACAATATAGATACAAAAAAGGAGGAAAAAAAGAAAGGAAAAAAAAGAGTTCATGATGTAGTAAGGTATGGATAAGAGTAGGACAGCTATTTATCTATTTGTTCAATTGAAGGAAGTCCTCACGAAGTGAAAAACCAAAATGTGGCAGGAACTCACGGAGCATCAAAAGAAATGCAAATGCTTAAATAAAGATTAATTGGGAGAACATACTCAGGAGTGTGTATGCTACAGTGGTCTTTCATGGTTTGTAGACAATCCCTCTGAAAGATCTGCCTTAAAAATATGGTATTTTCCATGTTCTATGTTGAACTTTGCATGTTGTAGATATTGGCTGGGTATAAGAGCGTGCTATTTGGTCAAGAGTATCAGCTTCAACGTGGAAAAAAAATATCTATCTGAAGTTTTATTGATATGGCTGTAGTTGTAGTTGTAGTTGTAAAATGTTGTACAAGGTAGTATCTCTTGACATACTCTACTCACTAGCTTCTTTAGGTTAAAATATTTATTTTCCATATCCACAATTGTGTATTTGGAAATTTGAATGCCATAAAGCTTGCTGTTCTCATGAAGCTATTCAGTAAATAAAAATATTCTGTACATCAATTTCCTTTCCACACACAGATTCCTTAATTCTTACTCTCTGGCATTTTAGAAATATTTTATTTGTAATTTGTGATGTTTATTTTGAACTTCCTTGCTTTATATCATGGACTGGAATGAAGATTTTGGATTTTGCCGTTGCATTGTTGAATTTCAAAGTTTAGGAGAATATCCGTTATTATGTATATATTGGTGCAGTAGTGATGGACTGCACAATGGTCCCGTAACTCCCCAAACTGGATGAAGCTGGATTCAATGCCAGGCTTGTAGTATCACATTGAGAGACTTGCTATTGGATTCTCACTAATGCTGTTTGGTCGAGGGATTTGGGAAGGAATTTGAAAAGGGAAATGAAAAAGATAGGTGAAATATGAATAAAACATACCTACATTTCATCTAGTTTTACACTTTTTTTTTTTGCCTTTTTCAAATCCATCCCTAAATCTCCCCAACTAAACACAGCTTAAGAGTGTAATTGGGTATGAAAATAGGTGTTCAATCTACCTGTCATAAAAAATAAAACAATTAAAACAAAATCGTTTGAGATGCTTATTTTCTGCATATGTAGTTACTGATATTTGCTCCATTCATAATTCTAAAGTTAGGTAATGATAATGCCATTACTTCTATCAAGTTTCCTTGTAAGTACTAAAGGTTTTGACCTAGGTAAGGGCAAATTTGAAATGTGGTCTTATAACCTCAGAATATCTTTAAGAACTGCAGTGCAGTTCAGCCCTCTGAACGTTTATTTATGTACAGCGCGTGAACCCTACTCATAAACATTTGAGTTTTTATAAAATATGATATTGCTCCTATTAGCTCTATCAATTAATTTGGGTCTCGTATTTTTTAATTTTTTTAATTATGATAATAACTTCAAATGAAATTATTAAAATTAATATTAATAATTTTGAGACATCTCATCTTACAATTAAACTTATACACTCATTATATCATAAGTTACGATTTATAAGAGCATCCACAATTAAGCTTATACACTCATTACATCATGAGTTAGGATTTATGAGAGTATTCACTTCCATCATCATTCATCCATCTTTTCCAAATCTCATCTTCAAAACCTACCCACTTTTAAAATCTTAAATATCTTTTGGCGGTAATATTCCGGCAGAAATGGTGGCAACCATTTGATTATCTATATTTTTCCAGTAATGACAATGAGTAGAAATTTTTTCGACAACCACAACTCCACGAGGCGAGAGGAATACAACAATAAAAACTCAAGGGAGGTTTATAACTTTGATGGTATTCTTAGCTTAGAGGGAATTGGCATTGTAAGGGTAAGTTTATTGAAAAAAATGACAAAAATAATAAAAAAATTTCGTCATTTTTTTCGAGATTGAACTCCCGAATATATATGATCGAAATTTGGGAACACAGGCCCAAATATTTTTTTTGTTGTTTGGGAACAGGTAACCAAACATTCTTATTTATTCGGAAATAGATAACCAAACATTATTAATGAATTTTTTTCAAACTTTAAAATTACAAAACCCAGGTAAGATAAGGAAGAATAATTGAAACTATCAGAGAATTTAAAAAAACCTACTTGACAGATCACAAATCTAAACTTGTGGAGATCGCATAACTTACAGAAGGTTCTACATTTATTTTCTCAGGTTATGAACAAGTATATAGAGATGAAATAGTAATCACTTTCATGGATTTTGTTAGGGTTTTTGAGAAAGATGCTTTTTGGGGTGTGTGGGTGTGCATTCAATTGATTAGATGAAATGTTTTCACGAGGATAATTTTGGTATTATTTGGGGAGAGAAAATAAATTTTAAGGATTTTAGAATTTATAAGTGAGGATCCAAAGAAATAGAAGATTCAAAATAAGTGATGGGTGCTAATAGTTACACTCAATATAAATTATTAATATTTCTTAAATGTCATTTATAACCTAAAACCCATTTTAAACTTGCATAAAATGGCTTTTTTTATTTATTTTTATTTTTTATTTCTCAATTCCCGTTTTCCATCTAATTGGCTGAGGTGATTTTTTTTTGAACCCCCCAAAAAAGATGTTCTAAAATGTCATCACTGTATTTGGGGGCTTAGACTCCGGGATAGCTGATTGCTGGCTTGATTTAATTTAATTCATAGGAAATGACCCATAACCAAAATACTAATAGAGCTCAATCACACACTCTAAAAAGATTGAGTATCGATCAAAATACAGTGCAAGATATTCACACAGGTGATATGAATTGATGAGTGGGGATGGCTTTGGTCCTAGGTTGGAATATTGTCTAGGTGGGTTAAATTGAATTTCATTGGTGGTTTGCAGTTTTCAGTGGGTACACCCTAATATTGGTGTGTGGTGGTGAGCTGCGTTTGGTTTGCTTTGGATTGGTGGTTTCAAGTGGTAGTGGTGGTTTGGTTGGTTGGTGGCTGTAGTTCAGGTTTCAGAGGAGGGTGTGAAGGAGAGAAATATAGGAGAAATATCGTAGGTTTCTTATGAATCAACCCAAATGAAAACACTTTGTGGTCAGAGGCAAACATGGATTCACAACCACACATTCAAATCTTATCCTTTGTTCTGTTTTTTTTTCAACACCATTGTTCCACGTGAAAGAAAAAAATAAAATAAAATAAAATAAAATGAAGTAGTTAATAAATTTTAATTAAAAAACACAAAATTATATAAAATGATCCATCGAATACATAATGACAGAAATTACACTAATGTTGTGTTTGGTTGAGGAATTTGGGGAGGGATTTGGAAAGGGAAAGGGAAAAGGTGTGTGAAACTATGTGAAATGTAAGTATATTTTTTTCACATTTCACCTACCTTTTCTATTTTTCTTTCCAAATCCCTTCTCAAATCATTCAACCAAACACAGCATAAATATCCACTCGTGGGTGTAAGGTGTGTGGGTTAGAGAGAGATTGAAATCACATGCTATATATAATTAATTATATAAGTGCTTTCTCAGTCAAAAAAGGGGAGAGAGAGAGAGAGAGAGAGAAATGGCACAAATGCAAGCAAAGTACCTGAATATTGGGAAAGGAATATGCAGAGAAACATTATGGAGATACAAAGGAGGTACTACCAAACAACATGTTAATATTAATTTGAGTAGTGAATTTAGAATAAGTTGGAAATACCAAGTGAGGAGGATTAGGGAGGAGGAGAAGAATATAGAGTGCCCTACTGCTACTAGTTTTTCATCAAATTATTCATCCTTTTCAACTGAGGAATTAGCCAAAAAAATTGAGGTGGTGGAGGGAAAATATGGGGAATTAAGGTGTTTGGTGAGAGAGTATGGATGGAAAGTAAGAAGAATGGTTGAGGAAGAAAGTGAGATGAGGAAAGTTGCTCAAATTCAAGCTGAAGCATTTCATGTACCTGTGCTTCTCTTCAATGATCTCTTCTTCCAATTCTTTCAGGTTTTTCTCTAATTTTCTAAATTCTCACTCTCTCTATATAAAATTTTATCAAATTTCTGATAAACTATAGGCGTATATGCCTTTTGTGATATGTGACTAACTGTGTTGTTCATTTTGTCACAGGCAGAAGTCCTTTCAGGACTTCTTTACAGACTTCAAAACTCACCCCCAGATAGGTATATAGATGACCCTCTTCTCAAAGTTTTTTAATTTTTAATTTTTTTTTAACAGATGATTTTAAATATTGATCGATACGGATACACGTCACTTCTTTTGCCACCTACTAGTGGAATGAAATTTACACGCCTATCATAGGTTCATAGCCGATTTAATTCTCTTTGCGGCTGATATATTTTAGAATGGGTAAATTACACCACTTGTCTCTTTAATTTGAGCAAAATTTTAATTTGTGATTCTCGTAATTTTAATTTGAATAATTTAATCGTTACATTGCACTTTAAATAAGTTTAGTCAATTGGATCTGTTAGTAATTATCTCTGAATAATGAACAGGTATGCATGTTTGGTTGCTGAGCCAAACAGTAGTGATGATGATGATGAAGAAGAAGAAGAAGAGGTTGTGGGAGTTGTAGATGTGACAGTGTTGAGAGACGAAGCTGTTCTCCAACATCTCCCCACTCCTGCCAATGAATATCTTTACGTCTCTGGTATTGCTGTCTTAAGCAAATTCAGGTAACCCAAAAAAAATATATATATAAAAAAAAAAGGTTAAAAACTCACAATGTTTTGTAAAGTCGTGTTTTAATAATATGAAATTATTGTGTTATCTAAACATGACTGCAGCTGTGTTTTGAAAACATTGACTTAAAAAAAAAAAAAAAAAAAAAAAAACTTTAAAAATAAATTTTAGGATAAATTATACTTTTCACTTCTATAGTTAAACTTATATTTCACTTTGGTCTTTTATTGTTTCAATTTAAATAATTTAGTCTCTACACTTTTTAAGTTTAATTTTCATTTGGTTCTTCCGGTCAAAACTTCCTACCTTTACACCTAAAGAGATGGACAATTATTTCAAAATTGTTAATTTTAGCTTCTAAGAAAACAAAAAAACAAATTGAAACTCCAAGTATCAAATGAAATTTGAGTCAGACTAGTAAAAGGGTAATTTATCATAAATTTTATAATAAGTTGAGTTTGGCGAAAAAAAACTCCTAGTTATAATTGTTTGCAAAACAATTTTATTTTATTTTTTAATTTTATTTGTAAGAAGCAATAAGCAGAGAATTGCACTGACGAATAACAGGAGGAAAAAAGTAGGAACAGCATTGCTAAAAGCGTGTGAGAAGCTAAGTGGTGTATGGGATTATGAATATTTGGTGCTGAGGGCTTATGAAGATGATTTGGGGGCTTTGGAATTGTATAGAAATGCAGGCTACGTAATTGTCTCAGGTGATCCCCAATGGATCACCTCTTGGATTGGCAGACGACGTCGTGTTCTCATGATTAAACGCCCTTTATTAATATAAACTTAAATCTTTACTTATATTATATAATTT
Source organism: Camellia sinensis (assembly GCF_055761805.1). Taxonomy (NCBI): domain Eukaryota; kingdom Viridiplantae; phylum Streptophyta; class Magnoliopsida; order Ericales; family Theaceae; genus Camellia; species Camellia sinensis. Next base: position 158,079,297 of record NC_138972.1, read on the forward strand.
ATACTCTTGAGTTGATGCAAATTGTCGCATTTTTATGATTTTTTTAAAATAACATTATGTAATTGTTTGTAACTTCTTGCATCATGTAAATACTCACTTAAATTCATATTAAAATTTATAACTTCTTTTAGTTTGAGTATTACACCATTCGCGTGGGCATATGTATAGGGGAATTTTTTTTAAAGTCTTGATATTAAAATTTTATTGTAAGTTTCTGAATAATTCTGTATATTCAATTGTGTATATTTACAAAGAGTTCTGCGGTATATATAGCTTAAACCTATGAATGAAAAAGGAAATACAAAAAAAAAAAAAAAAATTGCCTAATTCTTAATATACACAAGCATGCCATATATACAATATATATTTTCACACCCCCGCTCAAATTCAAGGTGTTTTAGCAGAAAACACTGAGAGTTTGCTAAGAAGAAACTGAAACTGAACTGTAGTGTGAGTCTTGGTGAAGAAGTCCGCAAGTTGCAAAGTCGAGGAGACAAAAGGAAGCAAGATAGAGCAAGACTGCAGATGTTGTCGGACAAAGTGACAATCAATCTCAATGTGTTTTGTTTGTTCAGAGAAGACAGTATTGTGGACAATCTGAATAGCATTGCGGTTGTCACAATAGAGGGAGGTCGGAGAAGACTGAAGTACACTTAAATCAAAGAGAAGACAACGAAACCAAACAAACTCAGCAGTAGCATGAGTCATAGCACGGTTCTCAGTTTCGGCAGTAGAGCGAGTACCAACAGTTTGTTTCTTGTTTTTTCAAGAAATTAAGGAATCGTCAAGAAACATACAAAAACTGGAGATGGACTTGCGATCATTAACATCACCAGCCCAATCAGAATCAGCATAGGCCACCAAGTTTAAAGAGGAAGTAGAGGACAACAACAAGCCTTGAAAGATGATACCCTGGAGATAGCGAAAAATGCGAACCAAAGGAGCCCAATGGGTAGATCGAGGAGTAGAAACGAACTGACTAACCACATGAACAACATAAGTAAGATCAGGGTGAGTGACAATCAAATAAATTAAACAACCCACCAGCTCGTGATAGATCGTGGGATCATCCAAGGGGACACCATCAGTAGAGTTGAGCTTCACATTAAGCTTAATAGGTGTATCAGAAACCTTAGTACCAGTAAGACCAGCATGGCGAATAGCTTCATTAGCACACTTGGCCTAAGACAAAAAATAGCCCTTTGGAGAAGAGGCAACCTTAATACTAAGAAAATACTGCAATAGACCCAGATCTTTCATTTTGAAGGCTGAATAAAGAAAAGAAACAATGGAGGCAGATGGGGATGGCTAGGAGGTAGACACTGAAGTTGACTAATCTGAGCATTCAAAGAAGCCAAGTCAGGATTAGAAGCTGGAGCAGATGCAGTAGAACCGATAGAAACCTGAAAAATACCCAAAGAAGAAGGCAAAACTGGGTCTAAGATTGCTGAGAAGACGAGCCAGACATGCTTCCCTTATTGGGACAATGATACTTCCAATGGCTTCTCTAATGACAGAAGACACATTTATCAAAAGCCAGAGACATTGTAATAACCAGAAAGTTCAAGGGTTCAAGTGTAATAATCCAAAATCAGAACCAGAAGGATCAAACTGTAATAAGCAAAAAAGTTATCCAACAAATCCATAAGTAAAATAATAACAAGGTGTGATCCAAATATACCACTCAGATTTTATTTTATTTTATTTTTTATTTTTTAACACCCACAAATATCAGAATTTGAATGACTCAGTAATATAAATAAGAGTTTGAGGAAGACCCAAGAGAGAGAGAGTATGAAGTCGAAGCCCAAGCCAAAGAGGGGTCAGACAGAGATTGCGATAGAGAGACACTTCACGACCACAGACCAGAGATAAAGGCTTCGCGAGATAGAGAAAGAGGTTTTGCGACCACAAACGTGATTCTGGAGAGATAGAGAAGTCGCGATTCTGATGGTGATGAACCAGACGAACTAGAGAAGGTTGATACGAACTAGACAAGTCATGAGTCAGGGTTGATGAGGGTCACGAACTGGAAGAACCAGAGATGGGTCAAGACAGATGACCCTTCAACCCACGAAGACGAACCACGATGGTGAAAATTGAAGCACCTAGGGTTTCGAATTGAGCTCTGATACCATGTAAGTTTTTGAATAATTATGTATATTCAATTGTGTATATTTACAAAGAGTTTAGCGGTATATATAGCTTAAACCTATGAACGAAAAAGGAAATACAAAGAAAAAGAAATTGCCTAATTCCTAATATACACAAGCATGCCATATATACAATATATATTCTCACATTTATAAGATAAAGAACATATAATATTTTCATAGTAGTTGGAGTTCCTTAATATTTTCATAGAGAAATTTCGCCTCGACATAGAGAAATTTCATTGATATGATGACAAATAAATTTTGAAATTCCTCTAATATAATCATAGAGAAATATCATCAAGAGACTTTAGCTAATAAAAAAAAAAATATTGGATCTCTCTTTCTACCCAAAGTTAGATAGGGATATTTCGCTAATTTTCCTCCCTATATATATATATATATATATATAAGGAAAATGCGTGAGAGCTCGAATGTGTAGAGCTCGAATGGCTCGAAAATATTATCTTACCGGTAAGAGAATCAAAAAACACTCTAAAACGACGTCGTTTTGGGATTTTGAGCCATTCGAGCCATTTGATTTTTGAGCTACGTAGCAGTGCCGTATATATAATTATTTATCCAAATGCACAAATTATTTTGGCTACTAATCATTGCTTTGGTAAAAATCATTGTTTAACCCTTAAGAGTTTTGTGTCAATCCTTCAAATTTTAATTTTGTTAGTTCCATCTTTCAAAATTCTAATTTGAATCAATTTTGTCTAATTTTAAATAGACTATTAACAAAATGATAATAAAATGTGTATTTCATGTCACTTTAGTCCCTAAAGTGAAGCGAAACAAAAGTGACCCTAAGATATCTGCAAAAGGAAATTAATATTTGCAATTCTAGTTGGTGGATTTTAAAAAGCCAAAGCAAAGCAAATAAGAAACAAACAATAGAAGGCAAGTTTTTATATATCAAGCTTCTCAGATTATATTTATTTTGTTTCATTTAGCCCCCTTTTGCTTGATCTCAGTGTCTTCAACAACGAGGCTGCCCTTTGAGATGCTGGCCTTCAACCTTGAAAATCATACCACTGCATGTTATCAATTTTTAAGGTCTGAATTCTTTAAATTCTCAGCCAACTTCTGATGAACCTCTTCATGTCCAGTGGACTCTTTTTGGCAAGAAAATAGTCTCATTGTAACTTAAATTGCCATTCTTTTTAAACATTATACATGGTAATTAAGGAGACAATCAGATATCACATGTTGCGTGGTTACAATGTTTTAATAAGAGGCTGCTCATCAACATATTATCATTTGAAATATTACAGTCGAGTCATTTATAACAATTTAAATTTGATTGGAACACCTCTGTTTTTAAACAGGGGAAATAATAAGCTTGAACTCACCATGCACCTTCTCAATTTTTTCTTGAAAAAATTATTTCAGATTTGAGTTATTAGGGCATGTTTGATTGATAGGATTAGAGCATGAGATTGAGATTATTAATCCGTGGATCCAATAATCCTATGTTTGTTTTGAATTTTTTTTTTCAGGATTATTAATCCAATGGATAATTAATCCAACAAATTTGTGGGATTATTAGTAATCGGGTAGGAGTGGGATTATTAGTAATGGGGTAGGAGTGGGATTAAAATAAAAAGACTATTCCACCTTTATATGTTTTCTTATCCAATGCAATTCAAACAGTGGATAAAGAGATAATTTATCCGATTAATCCAATTGAATAGTGAACACCACACTAATTTAATGAGATTATTAATACCTTTACTATTAGTCTTGTGAATCAAACATAGCCTTAGAGGGGTATGTATGTCACTGGAGTGAAACAAGCTGTTGCTACGGAATTACATTGTCTTAACCAAAATCTACATTCCATTCCATCACAAGAAACCTGTAACAACAAAACAGCAAAACAGGAAAAAAATAATATGAGAAAATGGCCTCGATACACATTATATGTCTTCCAGAAGAATATCTGATGGACGCTCATATCCGAAATCCATGGAGTAATCATCCATCTCCATCTCCTCATCTGTAAACTTTGTCATCCTCCAACTCTCTACCACCTCCGAATCATTTCCGTATGTTAGAAGTTCTAATACCTGCATTCAAAAGGACCACATTTATTAAACATAACATCTATGCCAATGTACACATACTGTATCCATATTCATTGAGACACAGAGTTTTTTTTATACCTCACTCATTGATGGACGCCATATTGAGGATCGTCTCACACAATAAGAAGCAGTGAGCACTAATCTTTGCATTTGATCCAAGTCATATTTATCTTCCAATTTCGGATCAACTAATTCAGTGATGCTTCCTGATTCCATAAGCGGCTTTGCCTACATATTAAAGTCATTCAAATTCAGTAAAATATTTTTTGAATTCAGAGTAATTTGAAAAATAATAGATTCCTTTTAGAAACAATTTCAGTGCATATTGATTTCTACTTAAGCTTTCAGTTTAAACTTCCCCGTTAAACTTGTGTTTGATCACTGTGGATCATGTTCCAATTCGATAATTTGAAAGCAATTCATCCACATTGTTCCATCACTTACTTCTTGCAACATTTGCAATCAAAGAAAACAAATGTTTAAACACTTATTTGTTGTCACATGCACTGGGTTGCATAAAAAATTTATGTGTTGTCTATCATATTTTTAATTTTTTTTTGAAGTGGGTTAGAATACATTCTTGTTTAAGTTGCTATAATTAGATTACAGGGGAGGCAGTCTCCTTACCCACAAGAGAAGGTTTTCTACTGGCCTACGGCCAGTAATGATCTCCAAAAGAAGAACTCCGAATGCAAAAACATCGGTTTTCTCATCCACAATTCCATGCATGAAGTACTCTGGTGCTAAGTAACCAAACGTTCCCACTATCGGAATCACAGCATGGTGAGTCCATTTATTAGGAAGCCATTTTGCGAGTCCGAAGTCTGAAATCTGCATTACAATGAAAATCGAGGTAAATTCTAATACATCAGGTTCTTTTTCATGAAAAAAAAAGAAAAATTGCGGGATGTTGTCTGTTGTTCACCTGTGGTTCGTAATCTGGCCCAAGAAGCACATTGGAGGCCTTTATGTCGCGATGTATGATTCGGTGCTTGCAACATTTATGAAGATAATGCAGACCCCTTGCAATCCCCAGTGCAATTTTATATCTATCTGGCCACTCGAGTAACTTGTCTTCTTTTCCTGCGAAAAACAAAATTGTACAAGTCTTTTGGTATCACATACATAAGCTTTCAGTAGCATGCAGACCCATCTAATTGGATTTTTTTTTTTTTTGGGGGGGGGGGGGGGGGGGGGCGGGCGGTGTTGGGGGGGTGTATGTGTTCACTTACCATGCAATGCAGATGCTAAAGTTCCATTGGGAGACAAGTTGAAGATGAGATGGAGTCCATTTTCAATGCAGCAGCCAACTAAGATTGCAGTATTGGGATGGTTTACATGTCCTATTATCCCCAACTCTAGAAGGAACTCTTTTTCCTTGTTTTCATCTGTGTTGTCCTTTGCCAACCTCTTAACTGCTATGGCACGTCCATCATCAAGATCTCCACGATACACCTCTGAGTATCCTCCTCTCCCCACCATATTATCTGCAATGATGCAAGCAATCGCATGAATTTTTGAAATTTTGTTAATCACCCTTTAAAATTTTTATTACGAAGAAAGAAAAAAAGCGATTGGTAATGAAGTATTCGAATGACAAAAGTTGCACAGTATTCATACCCGGGTGGAAATTTTTTGTGGCTTTCGCAATCTCTTTGTAGCTAAAGCACCTTAGCGAAGGTTGCTGCTTTTCGTTGTCAGATAAGACGTCATTTCTTTTTCTTGCATTGAAATCAAATGATGATCGTAGGAAAGAGGAAACACGCTTAAAAGGCGATGGTGGCTTTGGAAAATTGGATTCCCTTTTTAACTCAAGAGACAGAGGAGGGGACTCTGTTATGCTTGAATCCCCAAAACTAGAGCTATCTTCTCCAGTGCTATTTGATTCTCCTTTACATACATCTAGCACTGTTCTTGGTGAAAACATTTGTTCTCTCTTTGTTTTTGTGACCGAGGACTTGTCCATACGATCATTTTTGTTTGACCACTTTGAAATCATTTGACAATGCTCTGCTACATTAGAACTGATTATTAGAGCACATCCAATTTAAAATAATATAAAAATTGCATCGAAATTTCAAGTTTTTGAAATGAACTAACCTTCAATGTGCAGAGTATTTAAATCTGAATTTTGTTGTGGTACGACACATTTCCCAACTGAGACCACTGAACATACTTCCGGGGCATGCTCAAAGCAGTACCTTGTGATTTCGTGTGAAATTCTAATGGCAAAACACGAATAAACTATTTAAAACATATTCTATTAAACCAAAGTATATGAATTGAACTTGATCAGAATCTATACCTGTTTCTTGAGTGACCAAGAACAAGAAAATCTGCATTTATGCATTTCGCTTCGTCAATTAGACCTCTTGCAACACTAGTGTTGAACCCAACTCTAGCCTCCAGATTCACCTGAAATTTTTAGGCTCTTAAGCATATATATGGAAATTGCCAATTTTGGAGCACTTAGTATTTACTTGCTCATAAATATTGCAGAAATGATATAACTTGTACTACTTAATGGTCTGAAACTGAAAGAGGATAGATATATGTACCTGCTTAGAGTGACAGATTGTGGCAAATTCAGCCATCACAGATATGACGTATGCTTTTGTATGAACAGCATGTGTTTGAAATTTTGCAACTGACTCGCGTTTCTTCCTATGATGTTCTACTGTTCTACCAAATAAACACGTGAGACTGTGTCGGCTAAAGAAACTTGTACTAATAAATTGCAATATCTAAATTCATACAAACTACAATATAGTATTTGTAGTTAGCATTTTACTGTTCACTTACTTATCCTTTGATTTGTTTATGAATAAATGTATATGCATCGTCAATGTGTGTTTTATATTAGATGTATTTTACGAAATATATACAAGGTGTAAATATACGATGCACGTTACAACCTATTAAAAAACTATGAAATAATAATTGGAGAAAGTGAGAGAAGATAGAGATGAGCGAATAGAGAGAGAGAGAGAGAGAGGCACAATTGTTTCTATGAATTGTACATGTCTATTACACAAAGAAGGCACTCTATTTATAGAGGATGCCTTGGATGCCTATGAACAATAACATAATGCTACACTAACATAATGCACTAACATAATGCTACACTAACATAATGCACTAACATAATGCTACACTAACATGATAATGCTACACTAACATAATGCACTAACATAATGCTACACTAACATGATAATGCACTACATAATGATACACTAATATACACTAACATCCCCCCGCAAACTCAAGGAGGGGAAGCATCAACCAAGTTGAGTTTGGAAACAAGATCATTGAAGCGGCCAGGAGGATGAGCCTTAGTGAAGATATCAGCGGGTTGATCGACGGAAGCGATAGGGAGAAGACGAACAGTACCACAGGTAACATGCTGGCGAATGAAATGACAATCAATCTCAATATGTTTGGTGCGATCATGAAAAACATCATTGTGAGCAATCTGAATGGCACTCTGATTGTCACAATAGAGAGGGGTAGGATCAGAAGAAGAAACACCCATATCAGCAAGGAGCCAGCGAAGCCAGAGAAGTTCCTGAGTAGTATCAGCAAGAGCTCGGTATTCAGCTTCGGTGCTAGAGCGGGCAGTGAGGGATTGTTTTTTGCTACGCCAAGCAAGAAGAGAGTCCCCTAAGAAGAAGCAGAATCCCGTGGTGGAGCGTCGATCCGTAGGATCCCCAGCCCAATCAGCATCGGAAAAGGCACGTAGTTCAAGAGAGGAGGAAGCAGAGAAGTGAAGACCATGGAACAGAGTGCCTTTGAGGTAGCGAAGGATGCGGAGTAGAGCAGTATAGTGGGGAGTGCGAGGAGCCGACATGTACTGACTGACAATGTGAACAGCATAGGCAATGTCAGGACGAGTTACTGTGAGATAGACAAGGCTGCCGACGAGTTGGCGATAAAGAGTAGCATCAGAGAGAAGAGTCCCATCGAGAGGAGTGAGACGAATCTGAGGATCAACTGGAGTAGAGGTAGTTTTGCAATCAGTCAGACCAGCACGAGCCAGAAGATCGGATGCATATTTGGCCTGGGACAAATAGGAACCAGTAGAATCATGAGAGACTTCAAGGCCTAAGAAGTAGTTAAGAGTACCAAGGTCCTTCATCTCAAACTGGTGGTGGAGAAACTGTTTGAGGTGGAGAATACCAGCTTCATCATTACCAGTGATAATCATATCATCCACATACAGAAGAAGAAGAGTGGTACCATGAGAAGTAGTCCGGATAAAAAGAGCAGAGTCATAGGAGCTAGAGGTGAACCCAAAATCATGAATGGTAGAACTGAACGTAGCAAACCAAGCACGAGGTGCTTGCTTGAGGCCATAGAGAGCACGCTGTAGTTTGCAAACCTGATGAGGGGGAAAAGTGGACCCAGGTGGAGGTTGCATGTAGACCTCCTCAATAAGATGACCATTGAGGAAAGCATTTTTGACATCCATCTGAAAGAGCCCCCAGTGGCGAGCAGCGGCAACAGCAAGTAAACTGCGAACAGAGGTTAGCCGAGCAACAGGAGAGAATGTCTCCTCATAATCAATACCATATTCCTGGTTGAAACCCTTGGCAACAAGACGAGCTTTGTAGCGTTCAATAGAGCCATCAGAATGTGTTTTGATTTTGTAAACCCATTTGCAGCCAATGGCAGTCTTGCCAGGAGGAAGATCAACAAGATCCCAAGTATGAGCTTTGTCCAAGGCCTGTAGTTTATCGGTCATAGCTTGCTGCCAAAGAGGATTAGTACAAGCCTCACGATAGGAGGTAGGTTCATAAGTAGAGAAGGCAGCAGATCCAACAATATAATCACGAAGATGGATAGGAGGTTGAGTGACCCGGCGTGGTCGACCCGTAGGAGGATCGGTGGGAGGAAGAACCGGTGGAGAAGGAGGTGTGGCAATAAGAGGTAGACCTTCAGGGAGAGCAGGCTGGACAGGATCAGGAGTGAGCAAGGGCGTCTCGATGGAGGAGGAACCTGTATCAAAATCAGCAGAGAAAAGATCGACAGAAGGATTAGTAAACAGGACAGTAGTGGAGAGTGCGGGTAAGTGAAAAGAGGATAGCGAGGAAAACATTTGGTGCTCCCAGAAAACGACATGGCGGGAGATACGAAGACGTTTAGAGAGAGGATCCCAACAGCGAAAGCCTTTATGTTCAATTCCATACCCAAGAAAGCAACAAAGACGAGAACGAGGTTCAAGCTTGGTGTGTTCATGGGATTGAAGTAGAACAAAGCAGGCAGAGCCAAAAACCCGGAGATTAGCGTAAGGAGGGGGAGTGCCATGCAGACGTTCAAAGGGAGTTTGATTATGGATGACAGGAGAAGGAGCACAGTTGATAGTGTAAACAGCAGTGAGGGCAGCTTCCCCCCAAAAGTTTTCAGGGCAGGAAGAAGAGAGAAGAAGGGCGCGAGTAGTGTCAAGAATATGCCTATGTTTCCGTTCAGCACGGCCATTTTGCTGGGACGTGCCAGCACAAGAACGATGAGGCAGTGTACCATGATGCTGAAGAAAGGAAAGGAAATCAGAATCCCGATATTCCATAGCATTGTCAGAGCGAAAAATTTTGATGGTTTTGGAAAATTGGGTGTGGACCATTTGGGCAAATCTATAATAAATGTGTTTAAGTTCAGACCTAGTTTTCATGAGAAAAAGCCAAGTAAACCGGGAAAAATCATCAATAAAGACAACAAAATAGCGGGATCCCCCCATAGTAGTAGTAGGGGAGGGCCCCCAAATATCGGAATGGATAAGATCAAAAGGTGCAAGGGAAACTGAAGTACTTTTATTAAATGATAAAGCAGGTTGTTTGGCAAGTTGACAGGGGATACAATCGAAATTATCCGGAATTACATGACCCAACTGTCCACTAGAAACCAAAGACCGTAAGCGATTAACAGAAATATGCCCTAAACGATAATGCCAAAGATGAAAGGGAGATAATGAGGAAGTAGATGTAGGAGCAGCAATCGGAGGAGAGGCAGGAACATGAAGGTGAATGAGTTCATAGAGACGTCCATGCTTACGGCCGATCCCAATAGTCTGCCCCGTCTGAGGGTCCTGTACCAAACAATCAGTAGCAGAAAATGTGACAGTTAGACCAAGTTCACATAATTGACCAATGGAAATAAGGTTTAAGGTAAGAGCAGGGATATGATAAACTTGAGGGATAGATAAAGAAGAGGTGGAAACAGTACCAACATGACGGACAGACATGAGGGAACCATCAGCAGTATGTATTGAGGGAATATGAGGAGATGAAGAGAAGGAAGAAAAGATAGTAGAACTGGAGGTCATATGATTACAACAAGCAGAGTCAAAATACCAAGAAGAGTTACCTGGGATTACAGACAAAGCAGTAGGAGGAGGTGTACCAGATGGGGAGAGAAGTTGTTTGAGCATGGCCTCTACATCCGTTGGAGAAAAGCGAGGGGTAGACGGAGCAGACGACTCAGAGAACCCCGCAGAGGTGACAGCATCAGTGTGGGGAGAATGATTCCCGGAAGCAGCAGCAGCAGTGGGATGAGGCTGATTCCTAGAAGCAGTAGTAGCAGTGTGATGAGACTGATTCCCGGAACGATGAAAGCTTCCCCGGGCAGAGCCACCGCGAGAGGAGTGGCTATTGGACGATGATCGGGATGGATTGCGAAAACAATCCTGTTGCAGATGACCAGGACCAAGTTTGTTGCAGTAGCGGCAGGATCTGACGGGGCAATTGACCAGGAGATGGGTTGAAGGAAGACCCCGATTCTGACAATAGAGGCAAGCAGTGGTCCGTTGGGTAAATGATGGCCGGTACGGAGGAGTGGCCAGAACAGAGTCCACATGATGAGTTTGAAGAGTACCGAGACGCGTCTCCTCTGATAGCAACTCAGAAATTGCTTGTTCAAGAGTGGGCAATGGATGGCGATGAAGCAGAGAGGCACGTACGGGCTCAAAGGAGGAAGTAAGAGCCATAAGAAAATGCACCAACCTTTGCTGGTTGCGATAGATAGTAAATAAAACAGCATCTTCAGGGGTATGCCAAGTTGGTTCTGAAAGAGCAAGCTGATCCCAAACAGAGTACATTTGAGAAAGGAAGTCATTAATGGACTGAGTGGATTCTTGGCGCATGCGATGAAGTTGGTTCTGAAGTTGATATTGGTGGGCAAGACCAGTAGTCTGGTATCGTTCTTTCAAGAAATCCCAGATGTCTTTTGCAGGAGTAGTTACAGAGTCAAGCTGAAAGCGACCAAACTGAAGACTGATAGATGTAACAGAGGTATTACGAAACCAGGTAATGATTTGGTAATTCTTACTGTCCCATTCCTCAAGTCGGTCTTCAAATGTAGCAGTAGGAACAGTGGTTTCATTAGTGTCACTGTCTTTCACCGGTTTAGTCACATCCCCGGTAACAATTCGCCAGAGCTTCTTCCCTTTTAGGAAGGAGGACATGGCTTGGGCCCACAGAACATAGTTTGAACCATTCAAAATAACGGAAATAGGATGGGAGGCATCATGACGATCCATAATACTAGTTGAATAGGGTTTAAAGTAATATGATAGACCTGTAGGAGCAAAATTAGGTAAAACAGAGTGTACCAGTGAGTCCGGAAGGTCGAAAATAGCCAGGAAAGGTATGCTGGACAGAGATGATGTCAGCAAATATGTCAGCGGCGCACGTTAGTAGAGTGCAGGAAGGAACACGTTAGCAGGAAGCGGCGGTGCACGGTAGCGGCAGGCGCAGACGCGGTGCACGGTAGCGGATTCGGCGCACGCGGGTGCACAGTAGTGAAACGGCGCACGAGAGGCGCACAGTAGCAGGCGCGGCGTACGGGAGAGGCAGGGCTGACGTCAGCCGCGGGTCGTGTGGGCGCGTGTAGGCACGTGTCGGAAGGGAGAAACAACGGATGGCGCGTGCGGGCGCGTGTGAGAGTGGTGGCGGAAATGATGACGCGCAGTGGACACTGGCGGCGCGTGTGGGCGCGTGAAAGGTTTTTTGAGGCCGGGCTTGGTGCCGTTGGAATCGTGAGGAAATTCCGAGTGGTTTGATGTAGTGCCGCTGTGGATGGGACTAAACACCAAAATCGCAAATTGCCAGAAATGTAACACTGTGCTCTGATACCATGAAATAATAATTGGAGAAAGTGAGAGAAGATAGAGATGAGCGAATAGAGAGAGAGAGAGAGAGAGGCACAATTGTTTCTATGAATTGTACATGTCTATTACACAAAGAAGGCACTCTATTTATAGAGGATGCCTTGGATGCCTATGAACAATAACATAATGCTACACTAACATAATGCACTAACATAATGCTACACTAACATAATGCACTAACATAATGCTACACTAACATGATAATGCTACACTAACATAATGCACTAACATAATGCTACACTAACATGATAATGCACTACATAATGATACACTAATATACACTAACAAACTATATTATGTTTTTTATATGAGAAGGGATCTTCTTCTTCTTCTTTTTTTAAAGATAAATATCTACTTGTCTAATATTATATATCTTATGCTATTGATTTACATGGGCAAAGTTAAAGGACTTTATTATTTGAGACTGTAAAAGTTGTAAATTAAAAATTAAAATATCAATAATGGTGATTTAAAGCATTAAAAAAAATATTTTATATTCTGAAGAAAAATTTGATTCAAGAATATGATGATCTACTGAAATACTACATCTTTGGTTAAACTTATTTTTATCTCCACTTTGCATTTTATATGTATTTAAGTGTTGATGCATGTATACCTTGCATTCTAGAACCTTGCTTATGTAATGATTAATTGTAGATTGTTTAATTTTTTATTCTTGCAAGATAATTATGGTTTTTATAATTATAGTATTGTCTACTTTTTTTTTTTTTTTTTTTTTTTTTAAAAATAAAATTTACGATACACAAAACAATAAATATGGGTGTACCCAATTTGACAACATTGACTACAATTAATGCACTTGGAGTTGGAATATCCATAAAGAAACTTAGATAATGTCAAACATTACTGTCAAATAACTCTCACACGAAACATCTTTTTCCATAAAAGAGAAAGACAAAATGAGAGGAAGTATATAATTTGACCCAAAATGGTCTTAATTAATATGATGAATGAAATGACAAATTAAGATTAGGTAGAAGAGAAGATACTAACCAAGAACATGTAAGGCAACCAGAGTGTCATTTGGATGAGCTACAATCCTGATTGCCCATGCCACAAGCTCTTTGCTATCATCTGGGTTTAAAGATATGCCTACCAGTATTTTAGCAGGAGGAGGTGAAACACTCATTTCTGCTTCTATATGATTCTGCTGGAAGAATCAAGATTAATTAGTAGAATTTGACGACCTAAAACATAAAAAAAAATATACACAAAATGGTTTGTTTCCTTATTCTGATCCTACTCAGCAGTGGAAGCATAGAAACTCTAGCTTAAGATTAATATGTATTATACGAGCAACAACATGATTTAAAGGTCCAGTGGGGAACTGAGGCCACCTTGGTTCTCATTCATATATTCTTGTTTAGGAAGCGTAAGCGCTTCTATGCAAATAATGTTAAGAACAATAACAAATTTACCAACAAATATACCAATTAGACAAAAATGAAATATGGGTTTCACATCAAATGGTGGAACCCACATACATGTATCGTATCTTAGTTGATATGCTTGTTGGCATATTATGAAAGGGAAAGGAAGGCTTTTCTTGTTGCAAGTGAATTAGTGATTAGTTTCTCTCTGTCTCTTGAGAGTTCTGTGCTTTTGGAGTGCAATTAATGCTATGGTTGGGGTGCTTTGGGGTGTAAGCAAAGGTGGTGAACGTGTATTTGATTTGTCTTGTAGACTAAGCCAAAACAGAGACTCCATTTGTCTGCTTATTATAAAAGGTAATTCATGTTGTTTGGGTTTGGTAGGAGGGGCTATTTGCTACTCAAGAAGTGTCCTAACCTTTTAATCATTGAATGAAACGTTGATAATACAATTTTGCAATGTTGGGATGAGAGAGAGAAGAGAGAGAGAATTTGTCCATATAGTAATTGCTTGATCACATAGTCACATTAACCATTTATACAAGCATGGCAAATTTTATCTTATGGACGTTGCAAATTACTAATGGGTCATGTGGCGGCACTTATATCCTATTAGGGATTTTAGGAATTAAATTTTTTTGTCTGAAAAAAAAAAAATTATTACAAAAAAAATAGGAGATCAATTATAGTTGCCCCAAAAGTCCATTATAAAAAAGTGTACAGAAATAAATAAATAAAAAATAACAACAAAAAAGTTTTAAAGATTTAAATTTCAAGAAGCAAAATTTTCGCCTAAAAAAGCATAATAATTCAATGCTAAATGTCTAATTTCATTGCTCAAAACATAAAAATTTGATAATTAAGATATTTCGTACATAAAAAGTGATTGTTCTTAAATTTTTGTCAATAAACCATGATTTGTTGTAGTGTGTTATTATCAAAGTTTAGTTGCAAAGATTAACCCATTACTCACCTATATAAGAAATTATTTACAAGCATGAAAAAATTTATATCAAAACAATCCTAGTTCAACATTATAAGAGTCTAAGGGTATGTTTGGTTTGTGTTTGAGAGATGTGTTTTAGAGATAAAAAGTATGAAAACATGTTTGGTTTGGTTTTTTTTAAAAGATGTTTTGAAAAATTATTTTGAGATAGAGTTTTGGAAAAAGTGATTGATTTGATGTGTGTGAGAAAGAGATTTGTTTGGAAAACTTGTTTGGTTTACAAGTTTTGAGAAATTTTTTTGGGAAAATTTGTTTGGTTTGATTATTTTTAAAAACTTGTTTGTAGAGAAAATTTCCCAAAATTTTTTCAGAAAATCAAACCAAACGAGCCCTAAGCCTCCGTTTGGAAAGTGGGTTGACTTTTTGGTTTTTTGGCTTTTTTGGCTATTTTAGCCTGGGCTAAAAAGTTTGGTTTGGGAAGGGCTTTTTTGCTTTTTGGCTTTTTTGACTTTTTTTGTGAGAGAAGAGTGTAATGATTATGAGTTGGATGTGATGTTTTGTTTGTTGTGGCTAAAATAGCCTATTTTGTCTTTTGTGGCTAAAATAGCCAAAAAAACTCATAAACTCACTTCCCAAACGGATAGCTCAACAACTAACTGAACAAATTGCGTTCACAATGAGAATGAAATAAAGAACACAACAGATAGCTCAACAACTAACCAAATGACATAGGCAGTGTCATTTGGTTGAGCTCAACAATTATAGGTCAACTCACAAAATGGCCAATAATTGAGTTTCATGTCCATAATAGACTAATTCGCATTAACAATCTACGGGGAAAAAAAATCACACCTACAGATTGTTATTACCATCTAACCTCCGATCATAAACATTTTCTCTGACCAACCCACTGGCATTGGGTGCATAAAGGGGGAAATATTTTATCAACCTTAATACTCTTTGTTTGTATCTTAACCTCAACTGAGAAAATAAATTAGGCAAAACAAGTTTAATGCAACTGAAATCACTTGCTGAAACACCTTTAACAACACCAGTTTTTATATTGTTCAGCTCTATTTAAAACCTGAATATTACAAATAAAAATACATAAATTATAATTCTAAACAGTCTTAAAATACATTTGACTCCTTAACGTAATTTTGCATTCTTTTCCACTAACAGTAGCAGCCACTAAATATATGACATCTTTCTGAATACTTCAGCGCCCCCCCTCCTGCTGATCTGGGCTGACCATTGTTGTACTTTGGGGCACGTGTATGGATGAGTTTAAAAGGAAGTCACACTCGGGCCCAGGTGTGAGTGGTGTGAGTACTTTTGATTCCTTTGCCAGATAGTGCTATACACGTGTCACTTTTCTGGTAATTTGCGTGGTTGTAAAGTAAATATTCTTGCAGAATTGTAGACATAAAGCAAAAACGGGAAAATGTGTTTGAATTATTTTGAATGGAGAATCTTCGTCCTTACACAAGGGCCACTTTTGCTATTTATTTGGTACCAGAAAACATTTTATGGTAGAGAGGAATATGCTTTTGCAGTGGGATAGCTATTGTCATGAAATTGTTTTCTGGTACTTTGTTTCGTCTCTCATTTTCAATCTTTTTTTTTGTAGTGGGATAGTTATATATTTTTGACATAATTATACTGTCTTGATATTTTAACCCATATAATACTAATTAGGTTATTTTTGATTAATAATTTGTTAATCGTAAAAATGAAATACGATGTTATCATCTATTTTTTATTAAAATATATATTTATTTTTACTTACTTTAATATCTATATCTATTATTAATATTAATTTTAATTTCGATTGTTTTAATCATATTAGGAAAAAATTAATATAGTAATGTCCTAAAACTAATTATATTTTTACAAATCTGGAGGACGTAAGTGTAATTTACATTTTTTTTAAACACCGAATTGTTTTCCCTCCTTTTCTTTTCCTCAACGTTTAATTCCCCCCCCCCATTTTTGGCCTATACTAATTAAAGTCTCATCAGGCGAATCTCGGTCTCTAGTCAGGTTTTAAGGTGCTCAAAATCTGTGTCTGTTGCACAGAGCAGAGCTGTGCGATTTCATTCTCTCTGTCTGTCTGTCTGTCTGTCTGTCTCACCCTCATCCACCATCCACCGTTGGCCATTGCTGCTGCAAGAACCACCGCGATTTCTCTCTGATCTTCCAAATCGGAGCCCAATGTCGGAGTCTAAGATTAGTTTTCTACTCACCTGCATTTTTTTTCTCTCTCTCTCTCTCTCTCTCTCTCAAAATTCGAGGGTTGTTCTTGTTTAAATGCGTGGATGAGTTTGATTTTGATACGACTCAAATGAACATCTACAAATCTTCTACTTTGTTAACATATAATATACCCTCCACTACCATGTATAGCTGTAACCTTGCATCTGTAAAGGCCACAATGTGTAGCTGTAAAGAAGAGCACTTCACTTTAGCTTTAGCTTCTCTCAATGTAAATTCCAGGCATCCGATGCTAATTGTCTCCCTCTCCTCTCTATAAAGAGAGGGAGCTTGCTCTCTTGTAATTACACTGAAATAATATAACAACACCAACTTTCAGTCCCTCTATTTTTCTCTCCCTCGTTACCAAACTCACATGGTATCAGAGCTTAGAAACACAATTCTGGCATCCCTCAATTTTAGGTCTTAGTTCCGTACACAGTGGACTATACCAAACAGCTCGGAATTTCCCTACGATCCCAACGGCACCAAGCCCATCACCAAACAAGCCTTCACGCGCTCTCACGCGCCGCTTCTTCTCTCGGCGCGTCTCTGCTTCCGTTGCCACTCTCACACGCGCTGCCACGCGCCTTCCATCCTGCCCTGTCGTGCGCCGCACCTGCTACCGTGCACCAGCGTGCGCCGTTCGACTACCGTGAACCGCGCGTGCGCCGTTCCGCTATTGTGCACCCGCGTGCGCCATTCTGCTAACATACGCTGCCAGTCCCCTCTGCTACCGTGCGCCGCACGCCCTTCCTGCTAACGTGCGCCGCTGACCTCATTTTCCACCCTGCTGACATCATCCCTGCACAGCCCACCTTTCCTAGCTATTTTCGACCTTCCGGACTCACTGGTACACTCTGTTTTACCTAATTTTGCTCATACAGGTCTCTCCCTATCCATTTAGCCCTCCTCCACTATTATTATGGATCGTCCTGATGCCTCCCATCCTATTTCCGTTATTTTGGATGGTTCCAACTATGTTCTATGGGCCCAAGCCATGTCTTCCTTCCTCAAAGGAAAGAAGCTCTAGCGAATTATCACCGGGGACATCACCCAACCGGTCAAAGACACTGCTGAAACCACTATTTCCCCTGCTACTTCTACATATGAAGATCGCCTTGAGGAATGGGACAGTAAGAATTACCAAATCATTACCTGGTTTCGGAATACGTCTGTTACCTCTATCAGTCTTCAGTTTGGCCGCTTTCAGCTTGACTCTGTCACCACTCCTGCCAAAGATATCTGGGATTTTTTGAAAGAACGCTACCAGACTACTGGTCTTGCTCATCAATATCAACTTCAGAGCCAACTTCATCGGATGCGCCAAGAATCTAGTCAGTCCATCAATGACTTCCTCTCTCAAATGTACTCCGTTTGGGACCAGCTTGCTCTTTCTGAACCAACTTGGCCTCACCAAGAAGATGCTGTTTTATTTACTGCTTATCGTAATCAGCAAAGGTTGGTGCACTTTCTTATGGCTCTCACTTCATCTTTTGAGCCTGTACGTGCCTCTCTTCTTCATCGCCATCCCTTGCCCACTCTGGAACAAGCTATTTCTGAGTTGCTATCAGAAGAGACTCGTCTTGGTACTCTCCAACCTCATCATGTGGACTCTGTTCTTGCCACTCCCCCGTACCAACCATCATTCCCCCAGCGGACCACTGCCTGTCTCTACTGTCAGAATCGGGGCCTTCCTTCCACACATCTCCTGGTCAATTGCCCAGTCAGAACCTGCCGATATTGCAACAAACTTAGTCCTGGTCATCTGCAACAGGATTGTCTTCGCCATCCATCCCGCTCATCCTCCAACAACCACTCTTCTCGCGGTGGTTCTTCTCGGGGGAGCTTTCATCGTTCCAGGAACCAATCTCATCCTGGGAATCAGTTTCCTCACACCGCCACTGCTGCTGCTGCCGCTGAGGGTTTTTCTGAGTCTCCGGCTCCGTCTACCCCTCTCTTTTCTCCAACAGATGTCGAGGCCATGTTCAAACACCTTCTCTCCCCTTCTGGTACACCTCCTCCTACTGCTTTGTCTGTAATTCCAGGTAACTCTTCTTGGTATTTTGATTCTGCCTGTTGTAATCATATGACCTCCAGTTCAACTATATTTTCTTCTATCTCTTCCTCTCCTCATATTCCCTCAATTCAAACTGCTGATGGTTCTCTCATGACTGTCCGTCATCTTGGTACTGTTTCCACATCTTCCTTAACTTTACCTCAAGTTTATCATATCCCTGCTCTCACTTTAAACCTTATCTCTATTGGTTAATTATGTGAACTTGGTCTAACTGTCACCTTTTCTGCTACTCATTGTTTGGTGCAGGACCCTCAGACGAGGCAGACTATTGGGATCGGCCGTAAGCATGGACGTCTCTATGAGCTCATTCACCTTCATGTTCCTGCCTCTCCTCAGATTGCTGCTCCTGCCTCTGCTTCCTCATTATCTCCTTTTCAGCTTTGGCATTGTCGCTTAGGACATATTTCTATTACTCGCTTAAAGTCTTTGGTTTCTAGTGGACAATTGGGTCATGTAATTCCAGATACTTTCGATTGTATACCCTGTCAACTTGCCAAACAACCTGCTTTATCATTCAATAAAAGTACTTCTGTTTCCTGTGCACCTTTTGATCTTATACATTCAGATATTTGGGGCCCTTCCCCTACCACTACTATGGGGGGATCTCGTTATTTTGTTGTTTTCATTGATGATTTTTCACGGTTTACCTGGATTTTTCTCATGAAAACTCGGTCTGACCTCAAAACTCTTTATTATCGATTTGCCCAAATGATCCACACCCAATTTTCTAAAACCATCAAACTTTTTCGCTCCGACAATGCTATGGAATATCGGGATTCAGATTTCCTTTCTTTTCTTCAGAGTCAGGGTACACTGCCTCATCGTTCCTGTGCTGGCACGTCCCAGCAAAATGGCCGTGCTGAACGGAAACATAGGCATATTCTTGACACTACTCGCGCTCTCCTTCTTTCTTCTTCCTGCCCTGAAAACTTTTGGGGGGAAGCTGCCCTCACTGCTGTCTACACTATCAATTGTGCTCCTTCCCCTGTCATCCATAATCAAACTCCATTTGAACGTCTGCATGGCACTCCCCCTCCCTATGCTAATCTTCGGGTTTTTGGCTCTGCCTGCTTTGTTCTCCTTCAATCTCATGAACGCACCAAGCTTGAACCGCGTTATCGTCTTTGTTGCTTTCTTGGGTATGGAATTGAACATAAAGGCTTTCGCTGTTGGGACCCTCTCTCTAAACGTCTTCGTATCTCCCGCCATGTAGTTTTTTGGGAGCACCAAATGTTTTCCTCCCTATCCTCATTTCACTTACCTGCACTTTCCACTAATGTACTATTTACTAATCCTTTCATCGATCTCTTCTCTGATGATTTTGATACAGGTCCCTCCGTCATTGAGACGCCCTTGCTCACTCCTGCTCCCCACCAGACTGCTCTCCCTGAAGGTCCACCTCTCCCTGCACCACCTCCTTCTCCACTGGTTCTTCCTCCCACCGATCCTCCTACGGGTCGACCACACCGGGTAACTCAACCTCCTATCCACCTTCGTGATTATATTGTTGGGTCTGCTGCCTTTTCTACTTATGAACCTACCTCCTATCGTGAGGCTTGTACTAATCCTCTTTGGCAGCAAGCTATGACTGATGAACTTCAGGCTTTGGACAACACTCATACTTGGGATCTTGTTGACCTTCCTCCTGGCAAAACTGCGATTGGCTGCAAATGGGTTTACAAAATCAAGACTCATTCTGATGGCTCGATTGAACGCTACAAAGCTCGTCTTGTTGCCAAGGGTTTCAACCAGGAATATGGGATTGATTATGAGGAAACCTTCGCTCCTGTTGCTCGGCTTACCTCTGTTCGCAGTTTACTGGCTGTTGCTGCTGCTCGCCACTGGGAGCTTTTTCAAATGGATGTCAAAAATGCCTTCCTCAATGGTATTCTTCTTGAGGAGGTCTACATGCAACCTCCCCCTGGGTCTACTTTTCCCCCTCATAAGGTTTGCAAACTACAGCGTGCCCTCTATGGCCTCAAGCAAGCACCCCGTGCCTGGTTTGCTAAGTTCAGTTCTACCATTCATGACTTTGGGTTCACCTCCAGCTCCTATGACTCTGCTCTTTTTATCCGGACTACTCCTCATGGTACCACTCTTCTCCTTCTGTATGTGGATGATATGATTATCACTGGTAATGATGCAGATGGTATTCTCCACCTCAAACGCTTTCTTCACCGTCAGTTTGAGATGAAGGACCTTGGTACTCTCAACTACTTTTTAGGCCTTGAAGTCTCTCATGATCCTACTGGCTCTTACTTATCTCAGGCAAAATATGCATCCGATCTTCTGGCTCGTGCTGGTCTTACTGATTGCAAAACTACATCTACTCCAGTTGATCCTCAGATTCGTCTCACTCCTCTCGACGGGGCTCTCCTCCCTGATGCTACTCTCTATCGTCAGCTCGTCGGCAGTCTTGTCTATCTCACAGTAACTCGTCCTGACATTGCCTATGCTGTTCACATTGTTAGTCAGTACATGTCGGCTCCTCGCACTCCCCACTATACTGCTCTCCTTCACATCCTTCGGTACATCAAAGGCACCCTGTTCCATGGCCTTCACTACTCTGCTTCCTCATCTCTGGAACTGCGTGCCTTCTCTGATGCTGATTGGGCTGGGGATCCTACGGATCGACGCTCCACCACGGGCTTCTGTTTCTTCTTAGGGGATTCTCTTCTTACTTGGCGTAGCAAAAAACAATCCCTCACTGCCCGTTCTAGCACCGAAGCTGAATACCGAGCTCTTGCCGATACTACTCAGGAACTTCTCTGGCTCCGCTGGCTCCTCACTGATATGGGTATTTCCTCTTCTGGCGCTACCGCTCTTTATTGTGACAATCAGAGTGCTATTCAGATTGCTCACAATGATGTTTTCCATGATCGCACCAAGCATATTGAGATTGATTGCCATTTCATTCGACAACATGTTATACGTGGTACTGTTCATCTTCTCCCAATTGCTTCTGCCGATCAACCTGCTGATATCTTCACCAAGGCTCATTCTCCTGGGCGCTTTCGTGATCTTGTTTCCAAACTCAACTTGGTCGATGCCTACCCTCCTTGAGTTTGCGGGGGGCTGTTAACATATAATATACCCTCCACTACCATGTATAGCTGTAACCTTGCATCTGTAAAGGCCACAATGTGTAGCTGTAAAGAAGAGCACTTCACTTTAGCTTTAGCTTCTCTCAATGTAAATTCCAGGCATCCGATGCTAATTGTCTCCCTCTCCTCTCTATAAAGAGAGGGAGCTTGCTCTCTTGTAATTACACTGAAATAATATAACAACACCAACTTTCAGTCCCTCTCTTTTTCTCTCCCTCGTTACCAAACTCACATACTTCATCAAATTTCAGGTGTTGCAGAGAGACAAGGTATGGAGGGGGATCGTTTTTTTTTTGGGACAACCAGTGAGTTTCTTTATATTCTTCCCTCACCTTTACTTTTTTACTAATTTTTAGTTTCGTTTCATTAAATCTATTTTGATATATATATATATATATATATTTAATTTGTTTATCTATTGCATCAATTAGAATCTGGTATAATTGAATTTGCAGTTAGTTTTGAAATATATGTTACATTAATTTTGTTGAGTGAATGGCTTTAACCTCATACCACTTGATTTCCCATTGCATTAGTTTTCAATATGTTAGAAGGTACTAGCGAAGTGACAGGCCTCTTTAGAGATCAATGGTGCTACACGCATCAATTGATATACCAAACCAATTAGTGTACCAACACGTGCTATTGCATTGCAACTTGAAAACTATAGACTCCACCTATTATGCAAACCATAAAAATTCAAAGCCAATAGAACTATGCCACATCATCAATTAGTACACTAATTAGCGTACCAATTGGTGTGTATAGTTTTATTCTTTAGAGATAAGGCAGCAACTTTCAGATAATTGAATTTAGAAAATTGGAACCAAATAATTTCAGAATTAAAAAATCTGTGTTTTTCACCAATTAACAAATAAATTAATTTCCATAAGGTAATTATGGTCATAAGAATATTGACTCACTGAAATGTCAAAATAAAAAAAGTACTGAGAACTTGGGAAACAAAACAAAAAAGTGAATTAATAAAAGGCCTTATTAACTAGTGTGTTAAAGATATAAATTAGTAAAATGTAAAATGATATTACAATGTATATTTTTATGAACAATATACATTTGTTTCAAACTTTTAAATCCAATAACAAATGAAAGGATGTACATTAGAAATAATTCACATGTGCAATGCAATTGATGGATTGGTAGTTAGAGCTGCTAGACACGTTGGACTTTTTAAAGCAGAGCACTAGCAAGATTTATGAAGCATTATAGCAGATATGAAAGCAATAACAAAATGCATCAGTTACATATCCACAAGCACAATTGGAAACATATATAGTTGTGGTCTTTGAGTCTTGACAAATATTCATCATTGCTTCTCTTACTTTTTTCTTGTTTCTCAATAAACTAAATCTTAAAATCTTCATACAACATTTAATGAAGAAATCCACATAAAAAGTCAAAAAAAACAAAAAAAATGAAACCATGCATGGTGTTGTTTCTTCACACCTTCATTTCTATGAGGGAAAATAAAAAAACAGAAGTAACTATTAGTTTTATGTATAAAGAAAGAGAAAGAATTGTGTATTGAACGTTGTATTACAAAGGTTCAATTGAGCTCGTTTATATAGGAGAGGAGCCAAAAGTGGGAGCCTAAAGTGGCCGAAAGTGGCACTAATAAAGTAAAGTAAAAGTAAAGGAAATATACACTACTAACAGCTATACACTACTAACATCATTACAAGCACTAATATAATATACTAACAGCCCCCCTCAAATTCAAGGAGGATAGGTACTAGCCAACTTGAGTTTGGAGAGAGTAACAAAACAGGAAAATAGGATAGAAGACACTGTATGGTCGTGTCGAACTGTTGGTGAAGACACTGTATGGTTGTGTCAGACTGTTGTAGGAGCTAACCGGAATCAATGTCGGGACAGTTTACGGGGTCATGCCGGACCGATTGTAGAAGCTGACCGGAATCAATGTCGGGACAGTTTACGGGGTCGGGACAGTTTACGGGGTCATGCCGGACCGATGTAGAAGCTGACCGGAATCAATGTCGGGACAGTTTACGGGGTCATGCCGGACCGATGTAGAAGCTGATCGGAATCAATGTTGGGACAGTTTACGGGGTCATGCCGGACCGTTGTAGAAGCTGACCGGAATCAATGTCGGGACAGTTTACGGGGTCATGTCGGACCGATGTAGAAGCTTTGATGGTGCACCAAGGGGGCGACTAAGGGAGTGCGCCATGGGGTGGCGTGGGTGGTTCCCATGGTGTATAACCATGCTCACCAGCTTGGGTGGTTCGCATGGTGTGTAACCATGCTCACCATGATATATGTAGAATACCCCCCCTCAAACTCAAATAGGTTTGAAGATAGAAACCTATTGGAGGTTGAAACAAAGGGATTGATAAAGTGGAGTGGAATGTTTTAATAATAATAATAATAATAATAATAAGAATAATAATAATAAGAACAATAAGATAATGGAAAAAGGGATGATGCTCACCAACTGAGATGGATAATAATGAAATATGGATGGAAAAAGAAAGATAGAAAAAATAAAATAAAATAAAAGGAAGGGAGTGGGAACAGGAATCTGGAAAAACTCACCAACGGAGTGTTAAAATAAGGAAATCTCGAGATAGAAAATGGATGTAGTTTTTGTGTTTTGTTTTTGTTTTTTTTTGTTTGTAAGGGAAAAAGAAAGATTAAATAAAAAAAGAAAAGAAAAAGAAAGGGGAGCAACGTGGGTGGGGTGCAAAAGGAGAAGATTGACTCAGTGGCGTCAGAAGAAAAAGAAAAAGAGGATGGGTTTGTGCAAAAGTTGACATAGTGGGAGCTGTGGGTAAGAAAATATAATAAACATATACATAGAGATATAGTAAAATAAAAGAAAGTTAAGTGAAGCATCAGTGCCGATCATGCGCCTGGGGACATGACCAGTGATGGCCACGACGGGGACGCTGTCGAGCATGGCGTCGGCGAGGCGGCTGACTAGGTGGGTGGCGCCGGGGCCGGAGGTGGCGATGCAGATGCTGGGGAGGCCGGAGGCGCGTACGTAGCCCTCAGCAGTGAAGAGGCCGCCTTGCTCGTGGCGGGAGAGGACGTTGCGGATGAGTTGGGAGCGCGGCAGGGCTTGGTGGATCTCCATTGACGCGCCGCCGGGATAGGCGAAGACGTCTGTCACGCCTCCGCGCGCGAGCGCTGCGACGAGGACGTCGGAGCCCTTTCTGGGTTCGTCGGCGGCGAATCCGGAGACGAATGTTTCGGCGGCGGCGGAGGAGGGTGGGGTTTTGGGGATTAGAGGGAATGTGGAGGGTGAATCTTGAAAGGAGTTGATGGGATTTGGTGGAGGAGGGTGGTGGTCGGATGGAGATGCCAGGGATACCAGCGGTGGCCGCTATGTTTGACGAGCAGCAGAGAGGAAATGGAGCTTCTGTATGTAGGGTTCTGGCAGAGAGAAAGAGAGAGAGAGTGAAGGCATGTGTAGAAAATTCCAGCGGGCAGCAAAGGCAAAGTTGCCGGCCGGCTGCCCGCCGGTGAGAAAGAAATACAGGCCTAAATCTTATGGCTCTGATACCATATTAGTTTTATGTATAAAGAAAGAGAAAGAATTGTGTATTGAATGTTGTATTGAATTGAATGTTGTATTACAAAGGTTCAATTGAGCTCGTTTATATAGGAGAGGAGCCAAAAGTGGAAGCCTAAAGTGGCCGAAAGTGGCACTAATAAAGTAAAGTAAAAGTAAAGGAAATATACACTACTAATAGCTATACACTACTAACATCATTACAAGCACTAATATAATATACTAACAGTAACAATTCCCTCAAACCCTTGATTTTCCCACTGTTGGGGGAATATTGTGTGCTTTTTCATATCATCATCACACATCAAGAGCACAACAAACTCTCTCTTCCTCTCACCCATGTTTGGCAATTCTTCTGTCTCCATATCGCTTATAAGGGTCTTGCATCTTTTGCACATCCATGGCACCAAAAACCCCATAAGCAGCACATCTTTCATCATAAGGAGAACCACCACCATTTTCATCATCACTAGCCTGGTCTTTTGCCATAAGCCTTCCTCATATCTGATACTTTCAATTCTCAGTTGCATTTCCTCGTTTCTCAGATCATACCCTTTCAAAAGTCCAACCACTTCTTTCATGGTAGGCCTCTTCTCGGCCTCACTTTGCACGCATAGCGCAGCCACATGGATCCCTTGTTTTAGTTGGTTTTCATCAAAATTTCCTCGAAGCTTTGGATCAACAAGTTCTTTAAACCTCCCTTTAAGTATCAGTGCCTCAGCCCATTCGGTTATTGTCCTCTTAACACCACCAGGGAGCTTTTCTATGGGCTTCCTTCTTGTGAGAATCTCCAATAGAAGATTTGCAAAACTATAAACATCACAACTCTCTGAAACCTTTCCCCACATAGCATATTCTGGTGCTAGATATCCTAAGGTGCCCTTAACACGGGTAGTCATGTGGCTAACACCCTCTCGAATTAGCTTTGCAAACCCAAAATCTGCAACAAGTGGTTCAAAATTTGAATCCAAGAGCACATTACTAGCCTTTATGTCTCTGTGAATGATGTGAGATGTCACTTCATGGTGCAAGTACCTAACATATCAGATCAGATAGAAACATTATGTTAAATTTTAAAAATATTTCAGATTTCTACAGCTGCTTGCACACCGTGATAAAAACAAATATTTGGCACTAGTTAATAAGCTAAGAAAAGGATTATGTCATATGGCATGCTCATTTCTAGCTAAAAAGTCTACTTTAGCCACTCTGAATAGCTAATAGAAAAGTTAAAAAAATTATGAATATACCAAACGAACTAACTAATTTTTTCTAGCATTAACTCTTTTTATTAGTTTATTTTTAACACATTCCCAAAGGAAGAAATATATATGTATCGGTGATAATTACAAATAAAATATCAGAAAATACAAATAATAAAAATTACAATAACTATTGTAAGGGTTAAGGCGCGGGAAATTCGCTCTCTTTAAGAAGATTCAAGCCTTCTGACTTTAGACAAAGCCTCACACTGGTGCAGCAAAAAAAACCTTGACTTGTCCCTCCCCGGATACAACAGCCCGACTAAATCGTATGGTTCACCAATACTGCACAATTGGTTGAATTCAAAGCTTTATCACATACATCCTTTTTTATTTGCCTGATAATCTTACACAAAATATAATAAAGCAACAAAAACTTCTTCCCTCCTCCAAGATAAGAAGTTAGATCAATTTATAGAAGATGAAACTTGTTAGGCAAGTGGCTTGGAGGAGAAGACACTTAGTGGATTTAGTGGATAAGAATAGGAAAGGAAATTGGTGAGCAATTTCCTTGGAAGATTTGAGAAGAAGACTTGAAAGATTTGGAAGACTTGTCTTGGAAACTTGGAGGAAAAGAAAAGAAAAGAAAATCAAACCTATAACACATTATAATATTAAAATATCTGTTAACAATATGTATGTATTATTTATTATTTATTTTCATTTCAATTTACAGTAGCTAAGATCTTGAAAAAGCTTCATGTAAACTATGGGCTCAGGGGGGAAAAACAAATCAATTGTATTTAACTATTTTAAGTTATTTGCAAACTATATTATATATATATATATATATATGTAGTAGACCTGTCTAAAATTAACCGAAAATAAAATTATCATGCATGTGACTTTTATTACCAGAGAAAAAAGGTTTATTCATCTTCTTCCTCTTCTTCTTCTTGTGTATCCAAAATATTTATGATTGTTGTTTGTTTATGAATATTAATTATTATAGGAGGAAATGGGCTTACAGAAGGCCTTGTGCAGAGCCAATAACGATATTCATTCTTCTTTTCCAATCTAAGTGGACTTGGCCAGCAAATTGGCCATGGAGATGAGAAAGCAAGCTGAGATTTGGCATGTAATCATACACAATGAGGTGTTGTTCAGCACCACCTGCACAATAACCCCTCAGCCTCAACAGGTTCTTGTGAATTCATTGATTTCAACTTCTTTACTGCTATCTGCATCATGTTCATAATAAAACAAAAAACAACCAACCAATAATGATCAATAAAAGAAAATTTTATGGGCCAGGTGCGAGTTCTATTAGGTAAAATCAATGGCCAGATGATTAAGAAAATGTCCAGAAATACATAAATCAATCACAAAACACAACTCTTTCACATGAAGTGGGTCCCACCTTTTTTGGGTCCCATATCTACACGAGGGAAAATTATTAGGTAGTTCAAGAGTATCATGGAGTGTTGTGTACGTGGTGCTCCTAACAAATGTGAAACCACACCCTATACTTACTAAGTGAGTCATCTTTTGTCTTCCAAGTTCCAACTATCTAAAAATGGTGAGTCACCATGTCCTACCCGTAAGATTTCATGCTATGTCATTGATTTCGACCACCACGAGGGCAATGCACCATATGATACTATGAGAGTATCTAATAATTACACCTATGCTAGAGGATTGTATATCCAATTTTGTGATTGGTTTTTGTGCAAGTAAAAGAACATAATGAGAAATGCATGGATGAATAAATATGGAAACAGGATATGCAGATGAGATGAGCAGAGTAGAGAGAGCACTAACCTGAAGGCCATCCGAAGTTCTACCCCAGTAGACACTTCCAAAAGCTCCTTCACCAAGTTTATTATCCTCACTAAATCCATTGGTAGCTGCTTGCAACTCCTTGTATGTAAATATCCTCCATGTACTACTACTGTTTCCTCCTGCACCAATTGTCATCCTATACACCAAAGATTTCCTCTTAAATTTTTAGCATAATTTAGATACATAGATAAACATAATTAAACTCAAAAATAAATATGCAGAAACAAGCAGTAGCTTTAGTGTTCATCAGATTCACATACCCCTCATCGACCTTCTCATAACCACAGCAGCTGGAGGATGATCCCATAGATCCCTCACCACACCACACCACACCACCCACCCTATGGGATTCCAATATTCAGTTTTGGCTTTTGCTTATGGGATTCCCACTTTTTAAACATGAGATCAATGTTTGTCTCTCATTTTGGTCCATTAAAATTTCACATTCATTTTAATCACAGCCGACCTTGGCCGGCTTTTCTCTCTCAATATATGAATTTATTAAATAGGCAAAACTAAGGGGGACGCAGTCATTAATTAATTAAAGTGAAAATAATAGTAATATTAGAAGAAGGTAACAGTGATTGGTTGCCTCTTGACTGCCAACCTAGTTGTGATTCATTGGGTTAACAATGATGCACTAGTTTTCTCTGCCTTGCTTTGCTTACTATGTTCTTTTTTTTTAAAATTTTTATAAATAAAATTTATTTTTTGCTGATATATATATATATATATACACATCAAAGATTATTTGATTATTTGTTAAGTCCGTCATAAAAGGCCATACAATCCCACAACGGTAACTTTTCCATGGCTAGTCTCTCAAGTCTCAAATTCAATGTGAAATGTATTAATATAATGTGTGTATATACATATATTTTAGAGATTGGTAATACCTAAATTATATGTGAGAAGTTTTCTAGATGAGTATGTGGAATTATAATAGACTATGTCCCACAAAAAATTACTTAACCTATTTTAAGTCATGCTTTTGTTTTAGGTCTTCTTGTTCATGTAATTTCGTTGTACAACTTATACTATTCTTTTTATCAATAAATCTTTTATTTTTCCATTTTAGAGATTGGTAATACCTAAATTATATTTGTGAAGTTTTCTAGATGAGTATGTGGAATTATAATAGAATATGTCCCACAAAAAATTACTTAACCCATTTTAAGTCATGCTTTTGTTTTAGGTCTTCATGTTCATGTAATTTCGTTGTACAACTTATACTATTCTTTTTATCAATAAATCTTTTATTTTTCCATTTTAAAAACAAAAAATGATAAAGTTCTATGAATCAGCCTATTTAACCGTAATACTCTTATTTTATAAAAATGTGTGATTTGTGCATAACAACCAAATTAATGTGTAAAGTAATTGTTTTATTTTTTTAATGTTTCAAAACTTCAAAATTTTATTACTTTTTTTTTACACATCTGATTTTCATAAAATTTATGTTTACAAAATGTATCTGAAGAGATCTATAAAACAAAATCTATATTCAATATCAAATTTAAATTCCCTCTCTTAGGGTTAGATTGATATCTCCCTCCCTCTAAGATGACTTAACTTATTAGAATTGTTCATGTATGTGAAATTTGAGTAAGAAGAAATGCCAAGTTAGTATTCAAATTATCTTACAATATGCAATGGACAAATAGGCAAAACTTCCCGATTGGTTATTATTAATTTGTTTACTTAAAAAAGCTATGATAATTGAACCTCTAAACTGACTTAAGTTCTCTTCTTCTCAGATGCCATTTCAATACCTCCATATGCATATAGCTATATATATATATATATATTACCCATTTCATTACCAACTTGTTTAACATAGTGCCGATTATGATGCCACGTGGATCAGTTGCAAGCATTGACTAATATATGATATTGGTTTTTGATCCAAATAGCAAAAAGACATTGCAAGTGTGAGATAACACTTCTCTATGTGAACCTCTTCCTAGTTCGTTTAGAGAGTGAGAGGGCCTTTTGTTTGAATGCTATAGTTGACTTCATTTTTAATCAAACTAAATTAAGATTTGTGTTCAAATCAAGTGAAATGGGTTATATGAATATCTTTTTGTCATTCTGCTTTGCTAAAGTTATATATGTTTAGTTAAATTAAATATATATATTTCGTACCTACCACCTAATCTTTAACTTGACTTCTAAAACTTTATCACCCCTCCCTCCCCTTTTTTTTTTCTCTCTCTGGAGAGGGTCCAACATTTCACCCCCGACTGCTCTCTTAAGTATATGTAGTCTTGACATCTTGTCTCACATATGTTAAATAATTATCGAGTTTAAGTCTTAAGAAAGACCTCAAGAGTGTAACAATAGTTTGAGAAAGAGAGAAGAGAACTCTGTTTATTCAATCTCACTTACAATAAATACACACACTCCTTCATATATAGGAGATGGGAAGATGCTAATGCTATACAGACACCATCATAGGAAAGGGGCAGAAAGGAAAAGCAGCCGAAAGCACAATGCCACTACTGCCACTAACTATACATTAATCTAATCTATGTATATAGATTATATATATTATCTATGTAGATATATTATATATATTAACAGCCCCCCTCAAACTCAAGGAGGATAGGTACTAATCAACTTCAGTTTGGAGAGAGTAACAAAACAGGAAAGTAAACTGATAAATAAAATAAAATAGGATAGGAGACACTGTATGGTTGTGTCAAATTGTTGTTGAAGACACGGTATGGTCGTGTCACACCGTTGTAGCAGATAATGTCTGGACAGTTTACGAGGTCATGCTGGACCGATGTAGAAGCTAACCGGAATCAATGTCGGGACAGTTTATGGGGTCATGCCGGACCGATGTAGATGCTAACCGGAATCAATGTCGAGACAGTTTACGGGGTCATGTCGGACCGTTGTAAAAGATTGTGGTGGTGCACCAAGGGGGCGACTTAGGGAGTGCGCCATGGGGTGGCTTGGGTGGTTCCCATGGTATATAACCATGCTCATTAGCTTGGGTGGTTCGCATGGTGTGTAACCATGCTCACCATGATATATGTATAACCCCCCTTCAAACTCAAATAGGTGTGAAGATAGAAACCTATTTGAGGTTGAAACTAAGGGATTAATAAAGTGGAGTAAAACAGCTCAACACAGAGTGAAGATGTTAAAAAAAAAATGATAAAAAGGGTTTTTTTTTTTTTGGTGTAGAACGGTGAGCGGAGTGGATCCCTGATATGAATAAAACAAGGGTGTTGTGCAAGTCGGATGGCAAGAATGGTACAAGGTTGTTGGAGCAGAAAAATCGATCAGGTGGTGTTGAGTGTGTGTGTGTGTGTGTTTTTTTTTTTTTTTTTTTTTTTTGGTGGAATGGAAAAAGTAAGATAAAAAGGGAGAGATGGGTGGAATGGAAGTGGACACACCTCGACGCTGTCGTGCTCAGTATAATGTTGGATTGGATACATGAAAAGTGTATAGTGTATATACAAGTGGGTGGTAATTGGGCCCACGTGTTTGTTCAAACCAACACATGATGGTGCCAACCATTATAGCTAAAGTGGGTAATGACAGCATCTTTGAATTGGAGGTGGGTGGATGTTGATAGATTAAACAAATATGAAGATATGATGAGGTGTGGGTGGCACAAGCTGGATTGATATATTTTATTATTGTTTTGCATGGTCTCACCTGAACACCACTCACCCATCTGTCGGTTTGTATGGATGGAGTTATGGTGGATATCTCTCAGCCATGACATTAGCCCGGTCCAAGTAAGTCCAAGGTGGGGTTGAGCCGGAGATATGTCGTCCGAGGTGACGAGGAGTTGTCGGAGTCTGTTGATTGGAGAACCAAAGGTGTTGTTGCTCCGATTAAAGATCAAGGGGATTATGGGAGTTGCTGGGCATTCTCGACGGTGGCAGCGGTGGAAGGCCTGAACAAGATCAAAACCGGCGAACCGATCGAGCTCTTTGAGCAAGAACTCATCGACTGCGATCGAGTATACGACGCTAGTTGCAATGGCGGCCTCATGATCAAGCTAGGGGGGTAGCGTGACCAGCTGCAAGCTGTTTGGTGTGTTGCTATCACCCACGGTGGACAGAGGGTCCAATTGCAAAGCTGTCAGCTGGGTGCAAAACGGAGCTATGAATCCTGTGTGTGTGAAACCCATTGTTGGGGACGATGATTGGAGGTAAAGAGTGAGGCAATTGGTGAGTGGGTCTGTTTGTTGTATTGAGAAGACTATCTTTGTTGAAGTGTTGTATTTGAGCTATGAAGTGTTGTTGAAGAATCTGCCGTGAAAGAAGAAATTAAGGAAATTTGGGTTTGTTCGACGGGCGACCAAGGCGAGGTTGCCGCCTGCCGGTGAAATGAAATTACTAGGTTCTTAATCTAGCTCTGATACCATGTAACAATAGTTTGAGAAAGAGAGAAGAGAACTCTGTTTATTCAATCTCACTTACAATAGATACACACACTCTTTCATATATAGGAGATGGGAAGATGCTAATGCTATACAGACACCATCATAGGAAAGGGACAGAAAGGAAAAGCAGCCGAAAGCACAATGCCACTACTGCCACTAACTATACATTAATCTAATCTATGTATATAGATTATATATATTATCTATGTAGATATATTATATATATTAACAAAGAGACAGTGAGAAATAATTTCTTTCTTTCTTTTATTTATTTATTTTACATGACTTCGTATATTTAAAATGCATAACTGCACCAATTTTCACATCTCTGTATGGTATTGCCCTTTGAATCTTGAGTGAGTGTCTTTGATTTTGAAAACAATATATATAGGGAATATCATTACAGTTCAGCTGCTTAAAGCCAAAAGAAAATTTTGGGAGGAGAGAATTGTACTCTCCACAGATGGCACAACATGATTATTTATACAAGGAAAATATTTAGGACCCCCACCACCCCCACAGTGTGGACTAATGATGTGTTTGTAACGTTTTTTTTCTTCTTCTTTCTCTTTTTTACTTGGATGAATCATAAGTGAGTGGGGGTTGTGGGGGTGATGTTTTGTAGGGGTCTGAATCATTACTGTTTATATAATAAGTCTAGAGCAAGGTTCTGAAAAGCGGTTGCGGTTGCCGTAACGGTGGTGGTGATGCGGTTGCGGTTGTGGGGTGTAAAGGCCGTAGTGTAACGGTTGTGGTAACCAGAACCGTGATTTTTTTTTATTTTTCGCATAATTTGAAAAAAATTTACCGATACGCATAATTTTTTTTTCCATGATCATATTTATTGGATTAAAAATAAATATTGATCAATTTTTGTAAATTTTTAAGTATGATCCAATATATTTCATATTTTTAAATCACTACAAATTGAGTTTTTTTTATTTTATTTTAATAATTAATGACTTTATATTATACAAAAAATCAATCACTAACTATTATATATAAGATAAACAATGACAAAAGTAAGAGAATAAATAAGAGCCTAAATATATATATATATATATATATACATATTTTAATCAAGCCAAATAGATAATGACCACACTTATTATTATTATTATTTTCAAACAATATATAGATAGACACACACAAACAAAATGGTTTAGTGATAGCAGTTGAATAGAATAGCATAGGTCTTACAGTTTTAACAAATCAATAACATGTTCTTCATCTTTCTTCTTTTCTCTCTCTATCTCTTGTTCCTTCATTTTCTCTCTTTATCTTCTCTCTTCTCTCTATCTCTCTTCCCTCATTTGCAGCTTTTTTTTTTGTGTTTTTTTCGAAAGAAACAGTTTGGAACCGTTACGTAACGGTGCGTAACAGACCGTTACGGCACCGTTACGACCGCTACGGCAGTCGCTACGGCCGACACACCTGTGAATCTCAATCACACTGTAAAAGCGGCGGTAACAGGTGACGGTAACCGCCAAAATAGTCACGTAACGGCATTGCGTAACGGTTGCGGCCGCTTTTTAAAACCTTGATCCAGAGATACAATAAATAATATCCTATTGAATGAATACAAATCCCCATCATTCAAGTAAAGTCTGGTTGTACCAAGTTATTGCATACTATAATAAGAAACCAAAGAATATGGGGAAAAAAATGTTTCCTCCATTTGGCAATTTTAAGAACTGTTTAAAGGAATGTAGGGATATTAGAATTTGGAGTAATTTTGTTTGTTTCATGAAGCGGAACCGAGTTAGTCCATTGACCAAGATTCTTTGCATCTTTTTATATATGTTTACTTTTGTGTGGATTTTTCTCCTTATATTCTTTTGGAGTTTTTGCTGATTTGTTATATTTTTGTCACTATTTATTAATTTTTTTATAGATAAATATTTTGATGTATTTCTTATGATAATTGTATAATTTATCTCTCATTGATTGACAAAAATTAAAAATTAAAATAAAAAAGAATCTATTTCCGTCGTAGAAAGGGAGATATTGGCCATTTACTAATTCCTAACTTCGACGATCCACTCCGTAATTTTTTAGATGATTGGTAGGGGGAGTTGGGGTGGCTATTGTGTGCCATGCACATCAACCACTATTGTGTGGCAAATGATGTTCATTTTGGATTCTACTTTGATGATCCAAACTATTTATTTATTAGGGTACGTCGAGTAAAACATGTCAAGTTAATCAAATAGCATTAGCTCCTTTATCAAATAAATTTAAAAATTAAAAAAAAAAATTGTTCGCTTGTTTTTTTTCTTTTTTTTCAATTTTAATCACTTTCATTCTAACCAAACTCAAACCTTAGTAGACCTGATTGAAATGATAGAAATCTATCCTCTCTCATTCCTGTATTGTTGATATGGTGACCTCAAAAGATTTGAAGTTATCTGTTACCTGTATTGCTGCTTCTTGCTTTTCTTTTAACTATTACCAACATTTTGTGCTTGATACCATCATCAAATTCTGATTCTATTTTCTTTATGGTCTCTAAATTTCAAACCTCAAATTTGCTAGAATGAGCCATACGTGTTCAAAATCAGTCCACTACATCTCACAAATACACATCGGGCTTGTTTGATTGGGCAAACTATAGGATTGACACTGTTAATCCGTGGGACTCATATTCCATTGTTTGGTTGTAAATTTTATTATTTGAATTATATTCTAATGGCCATTCTATCCAACAAAGTTTATAGATTTTTTAATCCTACAACTAGTAACACAAAGAATACACATAATTGAGATTATATATTTCCATATATATTGCAAAACAAATGTAGACATGAGGGAATTATGTTTCTCACTAATCCAGTTGAATGACTAACCTTACATTAATCTCATGGATTGTTAATCTCTTCACTAATAATCTTGCCAATCAAACAGGTCCATAATGCACTATTTCAAGTAGCATTATTTGCCCCAAAATTGTCAAGAATGTCTAGGCCAATCCAATGACACAGTTCATTCCTATCCAAATACATGTGTATAAAAACCTTATGAGTTGTAATTTTCAAACCCTATATTGAAATGAACAATTGCAACTCTTAGCTACAATATGCACCTCTACCATTACATATACTTGGAATGTTATGATATGACACCAAGCTAATAATGCAAGTCACAAACATTGACCCCTCGTCTTCTTCATTTCCACAATTTTTTTTTTCACCCGGAGCAAGATGAAGTAATCTTCAACCACAAGAAAGTGAATGTGGGATTTCCCGGAGATAGCAATTCAACACGAGTAGGATCAGTTTTCGTCATCAAAATTAGGGATTTGATTTTGAGAAGGTCCATGAGATCTAGGGGTCTCTGATCAATTCTCAGTAAGGAATTGTAGCTCTCAAAGTCTGTAAGGAATGTTTGATGCTAACCCTAGTGGATGTTGCTGTAGTGGCACTCTGTTAAAACCTACCACTACCACCTACTACCACTTACTCCACCTACTACACACCTACCTACCTACCTACTACCACCTACTCCACCTACTACACACCTACCTACTCTACTCTTCTATATATAGGACTCATTGTAAACATAATCAATTAGTCAATAAAACAATCAATATCTATACAATTCTCTATTTCTCTTTATACATTGAATTTTAACATGGTATCAGAGCCAAGTTAACAACCTAGTCATTCTGCTTCACCGGCGGGCGGCAGTCTCGCCTTGGCCGCCCGCCGGACCTCTACACATACCTTCCATCCGCTGCCACAAATTCCATAACTGAACTCTTGTCTCTCTCTTCCATTCTTGCACCAATTCTTCACACCATTCACACAACACACAAGCAGCACTGCATTAGGGCCAAGCTTGTCAGTTATTTCAGCAGCGTTCATCGCATTAGGAAGATCTTGTTTGTTAGCAAATACAAGCAACACTGCATCTCGCAGCTCATCCTCATTCAACATGCGATGCAATTCATCCCTTGCCTCAACAACTCGGTCCCTGTCATTGCTATCCACCACAAAAATGAGACCGCTTTGTATCCTGTCCTACCGGTACATTTTAGCATAAAAAATGGTGCACCCAATAGCGGAGGTGAACGAGAAGAGCCCGTTCGGCTCGCTCACCCCGGACGAGTTCTACACTCGCCACTCAGTGAGTCACTCGTTCGAGTACATCACCAATTCCAGAGGAATGAAGCTGTTCACACAGTCGTGGACCCCACTCCCGCCGACGAAGATCATCGGAATAGTCGTCGTCGTCCACGGCTTCACTGGCGAATCGAGCTGGCTCATTCAGCTCACCTCCGTCCTCTTCGCCAAGTCCGGCTTCGCCACTTGCGCCATTGATCACCAAGGCCACGGCTTCTCCGAAGGCCTCTCCTGCCACATTCTTGACATCAACCCTGTCGTCGACGACTGTGTCTCCTTCTTCGACTCGTTCCGTGCTCTTCACGCGCCGTCGCTTCCTTCGTTTCTCTACTCCGAGTCCCTCGGCGGAGCCATCGCGCTTCTCATCACTCTTCGCTGTGGCTCGAGCCGCCCGTACGACGGGCTGATTCTCAACGGCGCGATGTGTGGAATCAGCGCCAAGTTCAAGCCGCCGTGGCCGCTCGAACATTTTCTCTCGATTGTCACCAAACTTTTCAGCTTGTACAAAATGGTGGTCTTGCCAGTGGCATCCAAACCAACCATAAGGATACGCATCTCTTTCTTGGCAAAAAAGCTGGCTGAAAAGTTTGGTGAACACCAACCCCATTTTACTTTTCTTCTCTTATTTCTTTATTTTTTCTTTTACTTCCTTTACCACCACTCACCCATGTGATCCACTCTAAAAAAAAAAAAAAAAAAAAATCAAATAAAATAAAATAAAATAAAATAAAATAAAATAAAATATATCTTTTGCAGGGGCACTACCCCCAACCTGCACTCTCTTTCCCTGAGACCCTATCATCATATTTTATCATCATCATTATGTCTCTCTAACCATACTTTTCCACCACCCAACTTTCTTTTTATTTTATTTTATCACACATACTTGCAAGAGAGACAGCCCCATGTGAAGAGAGAGAGATACCATTCACACAGGCCACTTTTCACACATTCACTTCACCAAAAAAAAAAAAAAAAAAAAAAAAGAAGAAGAAGCACTGCACACCAAACTCATTTTATTTTATTCATGTCGGGGCTCACCCCGATCACCATTTTCCACCACAAAAAAAAAAAAAAAACCAAACAAACAAAACAACCACATCCACAGGTGGGATTTTTCTTCTCTACTCTGCTGCCGGTTTCTTCTTCTTGCTTTTCTCTTGGGTGTCCCGTGACTGCCCAACCTCCGTGCTTCCTAGACCACCAAGCAAGTTGCCTCCTCCCTGCTCCTCCACTACAGCACATGGCGGACCTCCAAATCAGAACATAACGGTGGCCTTCCGCTTCAGCTCCCTGTTTTCCGCTTTTAGCACACATATCTCTGCTCGCGCATCCTTATACATGCGCTGGAGCAGAGCCAGTTGGGCGTTTAATTGCTGCACCTCATTTGTCCTACTCTGAAGCCGGTGCGACAAGTTTGTGACCGCAGTCATGGTCTCCACGCATGACTTCAATGTATACTGGTTGGCCTCAATATCCGATTGCCTTGCCATTTTTTGCTCCACAGACCGCATAGGAAAGTTCAACGGCGCAAAACCAGAGGCGCTTGGTTGCGGTTCAAGGGCCACCGCACCAGTTATTTCTCTTGTGGACTCGTTGAGGTCTGGAAAGAGAGTGAGCAGACCACGGGAAGAAGAGGCCATTTTCTGGGCAACAGAGTATCTCTCTCAGCAAACGAAGAGTTTTTCAGAGGTTTTTAGCAAGTTTTTGTCTCAGCCTCTGCCTTAGTCTCAGCCTCTGTCTTGGTTAAATAGCCAAGGCAGACACGCGCATCGTGCGCCGCTCGGCGCTAGACGACAACATGGGCGCGCAAGCCACGGTCGTCACGCGCATCGTCATAATGTCTGGCACACCTTTTTATGGATTGGGCACGCCTTTTGATGGCACGCCTTTTGAAAGATTGGGCACACCTTTCGAGGGTGCGACTTTCCAAACGGTCCGGCATGACCCCATAAACTGTCCTGACATTGATTCCGGTTAGCTTCTCCATCGGTCCGGTGTGACCTCGTCAACTGTCCAGCCATTATCTGCTACAACGGTCTGACACGACCATCCAGTGTCTTCTATCCTCTTTTATTTTATGTATTAGTCTATTTTCTTATTTTGTTACTCTTTCCAAACTCAAGTTGATTTGTGTCTCTCCTCCTTGAGTTTGCGGGGGCCTGTTAAAACCTACCACTACCACCTACTACCACCTACTCCACCTACTACACACCTACCTACCTACTACCACCTACTCCACCTACTACACACCTACCTACTCTACTTTTCTATATATAGGACTCATTGTAAACATAATCAATCAATCAATAATACAATCAATATCTATACAATTCTCTATTTCTCTTTATACATTGAATTTTAACACACTCCTCTGGTTATTCATGCGTAACCAGATTGATTTGATGCATAAGAGTGACTCTTCTTCGATGATAACGTGGCCACATATTCAGTATCTGATAAATATAAAATCAAAAAAAATGTTGTCGTCATATAGTGTATAAGACTCTTTCTTACACAAGTCATAAAGTTTAAAATTTGTTGGGGGATATGTGCGTATGGATGTATAATATATATGTCTGTTAATTTTCCGCAAATTTGCCAGAGAATGCATAGAGGAGAAGAAAACAAAGAGCAATATGAACAAAGGAAAAGGTGACGTCATATTAAGCTCTATCATGCACACAAATCAACACGTGTCCTACTTGTGGATGAGATCATGTATGATCATCATGTGGTCGAAATTTTCCTTAAAATTTTATCAAATTTGATCAAACAGCATGGGCAATGATCAATATGTTATTTCATTTGACCCATTTGGTATTCATGTTTAAGCAATTTACCTTAAAATTTTATCAAATTAGATCAAACAGCACGGTCAATGATCAATATGCTATTTCATTTGACTCATTTGGTTCTTTAGGTCATTAGATCAGAGAGTGTGGGTCCATTCATGTTTAAGCTCAGTAAAGAAATAACATTTTATAGAAGATAATAGAACATTACAAGAAGGGGAAAATAACTGGCAAAGAATGAATTAAACACATAAGGCTTCGTTTGGAAAGTGAATTGGTTTATTAGCTTTTTGACTTTTTTAGTTATTTTATCCTGGGGCTAAAAAACTTGTTTTGGGAAAGACTTTCGGACAAAATTCTTTTGAATTTTTTCAAAAATTATTGCGGGAATTTGAATTCAAAT
The DNA here is from genome assembly GCF_055761805.1 of Camellia sinensis. Lineage (NCBI taxonomy): Eukaryota > Viridiplantae > Streptophyta > Magnoliopsida > Ericales > Theaceae > Camellia > Camellia sinensis. The sequence continues at coordinate 158,119,799 of NC_138972.1, forward strand.
TTGTCCAAATAATTGTGCCCATTCCGATTATCTTTCAAACATATTTTGAACCCAAACAGATTCAAACTACTGGGCAGTTATCTGTCCGAAAAACTGCCAACAGTTCTGTTACAATTTGAAACCGACTCTGTTTGTTTGACTATTGCACTTTTTCAGTTTGAATTCATACCTTTTAAGGTTTGAATTCATACCTGTTTGGCTCTATAAATACATATCATATTTTAGCATTTTACACATTCGAAAATCAATCAATAAATATTGTTCTTGCTGTCCAGATTTCATTTGTTTGCATTATTTCTTCATATTAGTTTTAGAGATAAAATAAAAAGAGTATAAGAATACAAGGTTCTAGTTCGCCATACAAATTTGTGTGGAGTGCTACTACAAGTTTGTGAAGATTATTGTATTCTGGGAGATAGACACCACTCAACCGTAAGCACCGTAACGGGGCGAATCTGTCTTAAGGACAGAGTGTTACATACTTGACTTGGTCTTTTGATTTTTATTTGGTTCGACAAAAAAAATTCTGTAAGTTTTATTTTATTTTGTTTGAATTAATTTCAGTTTATTTTATTTACACAGAAGTTTGTTCCTACAATCTTAAGACAGAATTCGAATTATTCTGTTTACAGAATTTTTTGTTTGTTTCCCTTTTTCATTATTCATTTAAAAAAAAAAAATTTCTGTAAATTTACAAAATAATATTATAGTTGGAAAAACAAATAGTGATTATATGTTATTTGACAGATAGTAGTAATATACTGTCTATTTTCTTTGACAACTAGTAGTAATACACTGGTGTCATTAACAATTTAGAATATATTTTTATGGAATTTTTTCCAGAAATTAATTTTGGTTTTTAGAAATTATTTTATGAGTTTTCATTAATTAAAATTTTGTTTTAGTATTTTAATTATTGAAGTGTTACAGAAATTTAATTTTCTGTGTGGAATTAATTTGGTTAAATAAAATTTTATTTTATTTTATTTCCAAATTAATTGAAAAAATAAAAGTTACATTCTTGTTTCTTTTATTTTTACAGAATTTAATTCTGTGATTTTGGATTAATTTTCTGTGTAGTATAAATTCTAATTCTAATTTTGTTTTATAATTTAGAATTGATGGCTACTGAAACTAATGTCCAAACAAGTACTACTGTGGTGGCTGCAATTGCACTAACCCCCTCTCCTGTGGTAACAGTACCAGTAAATCACGGTGAGAAGCCAGAGAAGTTCTCAGGAACTGATTTTAAAAGATGGCAACAGAAAATGTTGTTCTATCTTACAACTCTGAACTTGGCTCGTTTCCTCCGTGAGGATGCTCCTATTTTGAAAAAAGATGAAATTGACCGACAAGTGGTTGCTACGGTCGATGCCTGGAAACATGCTGATTTCCTTTGCCGGAACTACATCTTGAACGGATTTGACAACACATTATACAACGTCTACAGTCCTATCAAGACAACAAAGGAACTCTGGAAGTTTTTGGAGAAAAAATACAAAACGGAAGATGTCGGCTCAAAGAAATTTGTGGTTGGCAAATTCTTGGATTTTGTAATGGTTGATTCTAAAGCTGTGATTAGCCAAGTTTAAGATCTCCAACTTATTTTGCATGACATTCATGCAGAAGGTATGTTTCTCTGTGAATCCTTCTAAGTTGCAGCTTTAATTGAGAAATTACCACAATGTTGGAAGGAATTCAAGAACTACCTCAAACACAAGTGCAAAGAAATATCTATGGAAGAATTAATTGTGCGTTTGAGGATTGAGGAGGACAACCGCAATTTTGAAAAGCGGGTTGGTAAGCATCCTATGGAGTCTAAGGTAAATGTGGTGGAATATGCTTCAAAAACCAAGAAACGAAAGTCTTCTGGAGAAAGTTTATCACAAGGCTCTAAATGAGGGAAAATAAAAAGTACAAGTTTAATGGCAAATGTTACATCTGTGACAAAGAGGGACATCGAGCCAAAGATTGGCGTAGCAAAGGCAAAAGCAAAAGAAGAACGAGCAAAAAAACTGCTCAATCCCATATGACCGAAGTGGACAATATTTCCAATGGTGTAGATGACATTAATCTTTCTGCAGTTGTTTCCGAGACAAATCTTGTCAAAAATTCAAAAGAATGGTGGTTGGATACTGGTGCTACTCGTCATATCTGTGCCCACAAAAAGAAGTTCACATCTTATTCTACAGTGGACAATGACAATGGTGAACAACTTTTTATGGGCAACTTTTCAACTTCCAAAGTTGAAGGACAAGGGAAGATTGTTCTCAAGATGCTGGAAAGGAACTCACTCTCAATAATGTGTTGCATGTACCGGACATTTGCAAGAATCTTGTTTCCGGATCTTTGTTGAGTAAGAATGGGTTTAGGCTAGTTTTTGAGAGTGATAAATTTGTACTTACTAAGAATGGGATGTATGTAAGAAAATGTTACATGTCTGATGGCCTTTTCAAGTTAAATGTAATGATCGTTGTACCCTTAGTTATTAATAAAAATACATCTTCTTTTTACTTGCTTGAGTCTTCAAATTTATGGGATGGTAGATTAGGACATGTTAATTATAGATCTTTGCGTAGATTAATTAATATGGAATGTTTACCTAAATTATTTAAAACTCCTTTTCATTCAATTGAAAGAAGTACGGAACCACTTGAATTAATTCATAGTGACATTTGTGATTTTAAATCACTTCAAACCAGAGGTGGGAAAAAATATTTTTTCACTTTTATAGATGACTATACTAGATATAGTTATGTTTATTTAATTTGAACCAAAGATGAAGTTTTGGAAATTTTCATTCAATATAAGAATGAAGTTGAAAATCAACTTGGTAAGAAAATCAAGAAACTTAGAAGTGATAGAGGTAGTGAATAGGAATCACCTTTTGGTAAATTTTGTAAAGAACATGGAATAATTCATCAAACCACTGCTCCTTACTCACCTCAGTAAAATGGAATTGTTGAAAGGAAAAATAGGACTTTAAAAAAAATGATGAATGCCATGTTAATAAGTTCTGGATTACCTCAGAACTTGTGGGGAGAAGCAATACTTTCTGCTAATTATATACTTAATAAAATACCCCGAAAGAAAGTGAATCAAACACCTTATAAAATGTGGCATGGAAGAGTATCATCCTACAAATACTTAAAAGTGTGGGGGTGTTTGGCTAAAGTGGTTATTTTTAGTCCTAAAAAGACTAAGATAGGTTCTAAAACCATTGATTGTATTTTCATTAGTTATGCCAAAAATAGTAGTGCATATTGGTTTTTGATTTATAAATCAGAACATATCGAAATACATATAAATACTATTATAGAGTCTCGAAATGCATCTTTCTTTGAACATGTATTTCCAAATAAGACTGGACACGAAACTAGTTGTTGAAACAATCTTCTGTGTAAATAAAATAACTTGAAATAAATTCAAACAAAATAAATAAATAACATACCAGATTTATTTATCGAACCGAAATAAAATTAAGACCAAGTCGAGTGTGTGACACTCTGTCCTTAAGACAGATTCGCCCCGCTACGGTACTTACGGTTGAGTGGCGTCTATCTCCCAGAATACAACGATCTTCACAAATTGTAGTAGTACTCCAAACAATTTGTTTGGCGAACCAAACCTATGTTCTAACTCTCTAAATATTTATACCTAAAACTAAATATGAGGAATAATGCACTAAAAGAAATGGACAACAAAGGGACCAAATATCAGACTGAATTTTCTGAATTTCTTCAAGTCCCAAGACTGCTGGAATAAGATCTATATATATAGGCAAAAAATGAGACAACCGAACAGGCGCAACTTTTTAAGTAACCAAACAGTTATGGACTGTTTGCACAATGAATACAAAAATTCAAAAAAGTTCACCGTTGTGGAAGTTGTCCAAAACCTATGAACAGATGCATTTGAAAATTGAATCTGTTAACAAATTTTCAAACATAAAGGATCCGAAGTTGACCAAGTCAAACCTGTAGGTAATTTGTTATTTAAACTATTTCAAATATATATATATATATATATATATATTAAACTATTGAAATAGTTAAATAAATAAATAAATAAAGAGGTACAAACTTTAGGAAACATTTAAGGAACCTAAAATTTAAATTTAGAATTAAATTAAATTCTAAAATTACACATTTTAAGAAACCACTTAGGAACTCAAAATTTGAATTTAGAATTAAATTAAATTCCCACAATAATTTTTTATTGAAAAAATTCAAAGAATTTTATCTAAAAAATTAATGTTAAACCCGAAAACGACGTCATCTTCCCATTCACTCATAAATAGTTTTGACGTTCCGTCTTCACCACTTCACCTCTTCGGACCCACCCCAAAAGACGTTTGGGGTCCACCCAAATTGGGTTAAAAAATATGCCTATATAAAACCATTTTTTCCAACAATCCCACACATGAATGGAAGTTGACGGAGAGAAAATGCAACAACATGAGCTAATCAGAGAGTACAGAAATTGAAAATATTCTGCAAAGGATAGGTAGCTTTTGGCTTTGAACCTTCCCTTGTGAGACACTATCGGACTTACTAGCTAACCAGTGAACATGATGTCTTGAACTATTCAGCCGTTTGTGTAAACCAAGACAATAGAACTCACACAGTATATTTCCAGACACAGTTTAGTTCTCACTATTGTGTTCATTTTGGCCCTGAACAACCTGGTCTATCATGGGTGCTCTAAGACTTGTAGCCCTTCACAAATCTTATAGAACCGGTCCAGTTCACACTCACATAGGTGATTCTTATGAAAAGTATCCTGCCATACTCCACTAGGTTTACCTAGATATAAAAATCATTAAAAGTATTACTTAACCTAAATCGCTGCAGACATCACTAATTTCATCATAGAAATGGGTAGGAGTTGGACTCCACAGTGATCCTTCTGAGTCAATCACAACTCGGTTGTCCCTTTGAACCTAGATCTTGGGATCTCCAGTCAACTAGGTTGGGTTGCCGTTGTGGTAACTCTTATTTAATAGGCTTAAGTCCCATTCCCCTCGATGAATTTTCAACTAACTCTCTTGCTAACCCTTTGGTTAGTGGATCCGCTATGTTGTCTTTAGACTTAACATATTCTATGGAAATAATTTCATTAGAGAGTAGTTGTCTTACGGTATTATGTCGACGACGAATGTGTCGAGACTTACCGTTATACATATGACTCTGTGCTCTACCTATTGCTGATTGACTATCGCAATGTATGCATATAGCAGGCACCGGTTTTGGCCAAATTGGAATATCTTCAAGGAAGTGGCGAAGCCATTCTGCCTCTTCCCTAGCTTTGTCTAAAGTTATGAATTCAGATTCCATAGTAGACCTAGCAATACAAGTCTGTTTGGAAGATTTCCAAGATACAGCCGCCCCACCAAGAGTAAAGACATACCCACTGGTGGACTTCTAGTCTCTAGTATCCGATATCCAATTTGCATCACAGTATCCTTCAAATACTGCTGGATATCTAGTATAGTTAAGCCCAATGTTACGAGTAAATCGGAGATATCTTAGAACCCTTATCATTGCTTTCTAGTGTTCTACTCCCGGATTACTCGTATATCTACTTAATTTACTTACTGCATAAGCTATATCCGGGCGAGTGCAGTTCATCAAGTACATTAAGCTGCCAATAATTTGGGCATACTCTAATTGAGAAATACTTTCCTGTACATTCTTAGAAAGATACAAATTAACATCTACAGGAGTTCTAGCAAGATGATCATCATCTTTGCTGAATTTGTCAAGTATTTTCTCAATGTAATGAGATTGTGACAAAGCAGATCCTTCTGATATTTTGGTAATTTTTATACCAAGTATTACATCAGCAATGCCCATGTCCTTCATGTCAAAATGTTTATTCAACATTTTCTTGGTAGTTTTAATCATGTCATTATTACCACCAATGATGAGCATATCATCTACATATAGACATACAATGACATAACCTTTATCTGTGTTTTCAATGTAAACACATTTGTCACACTCATTAATTTTAAATTCATTTGACATCATTGCCTTGTTAAATTTCTCATGCCATTGCTTTGGCGCTTGTTTTAAACCATATAATGATTTAACCAATTTACACACTTTCTTTTCTTTCCCTGGAACAGAAACCTGTTCTGGTTGTTCCATGTAAATTTCTTCATTTAACTCATCATTTAAGAAAGCGGTTTTAACATCCATTTGATGAATTTCTAGATTGTATAGAGATGCAATGGCAATTAGCATTCTAATGGATGTGATTCTAGTAACCGGTGAGTATGTGTCAAAGTAATCTAAACCTTCTTTCTGTCTAAAACCTTTGACTACAAGTCTTGCCTTGTATTTATCTATTGATACATCCGCTTTCAATTTTCTTTTGAAAATCCACTTGTACCCAAGAGGTTTACAACCTAGTGGCAAGTCCACTAATTCCCAAGTGTGATTTTGCAAGATGGATTCAACTTCACTGTTGACAGCTTCTTTCCATAAAGGAGCTTCAGGACTGGATATAGCCTCTTTAAAAGTTAAAGGCTCATTTTCTAACAAATATGTTAGAAAATCTGGACCAAAAGATTTTGAGGTTCTAGCATGTTTACTACGCCTAGGTTCCTCTTCTTCATTTTGATCTAACTCTTGTTCTTGATCATGTTCTTGATCATTACTAGTAATAGCATCAAAAGATCTTTTCTTATTACTAGTCTCTTGTCCAATCTTATTCGGAAATACATGTTCAAAGAAGGATGCATTCCGAGATTCAATAATAGTATTTACATGCATTTCGGAATGTTCTGATTTATAAATCAAAAACCGATATGCACTACTATTCTTGGCATAACCAATGAAAATGCAATCAATGGTCTTAGGACCTATCTTAGTCTTTTTAGGACTAGGAATAGCCACTTTAGCCAAACACCCCCACACTTTTAAGTATTTGTAAGATGGTACTCTTCCATGCCACAATTCATAAGGTGTTTGATTTATTTTCTTTCGGGGTACTTTATTTAAAATATAATTAGCAGAAAGTATTGCTTCCCCCAACAAGTTCTGAGGTAATCCAGAACTGATTAACATGACATTCATCATTTCTTTTAAAGTCCTATTTTTCCTTTCAGCAATTCCATTTTGCTGAGGTGAGTAAGGAGCGGTGGTTTGATGAATTATTCCATGTTCTTTACAAAATTCACCAAAAGGTGATTCATATTCACCACTTCTATCACTTCTAAGTTTCTTGATTTTCTTACCAAGTTGATTTTCAACTTCATTCTTATATTGAATGAAAGTTTCCAAAGCTTCATCCTTGGTTCGATTTAAATAAATATAACTATATCTAGTATAGTCATTGAGAGGGTGATTTATGATCTGGAGTTGGGCCGAGGTATCGATCGAGCAGGTTGAAAGCCCAGCAGTGCATTGGGCCGAGATGATCGACTGTTCGCCCAGAGAAGGGCTGCCAGAACTTGGGCCGAGTGCGTCCCGCCCCGTAAAGAAGCAGCTCGGTATGGCAGTGCTTGGTCGGACCAGGATGCTCGGTCCGAGGATAGCCGAAGTCAGACAAGCCGAGTGACCGGCGCCCGGAAAGGTGTGGTCGGCCGAGGTGACCGTTTGACCGGCAGGAAAGCTGACCATGTGGTGCTTCGGGCTAGGCTTTGCCGAGATGTCGCCTAGCCCGGTCCCCCCTTTGACTTTGCCAGGGAAGTGCTTGGGTATGAAGCACGGCACGGCGCAGCAACGCATAGGGCAGCTCGGCTGCCGAGCTCCAGCTGTGATGACAGGCAGTTGAGATTAGGTGATGATTGGCATGGTTTATGCTGACAGATGGGATAGCGGAGCCACGTGTCAGGAGATGACTGGGAGTGGATATGGGGCGCAGAGGGTATATAAGCATGTCTGCGCCCCCCATACGAAACGCGCGAACATCTCTGTAAGGAGTTCTTACACTCAAACACTGTCTCCCTTCTCTCTATCCCTCCTTAGGTGTGTGCTAACTTGACCGTCGGAGGGTTTTTCCGGCCACACACCGCCGGGTAGCTCACCATCACTTGCTCGCAGGTGATCGGACATTGACGGAGCTTGGAAGAAAGGAGTACGGGCTTGCCGGAATATTTGCTCCCCGTATAATTGGCGCCGTCTGTGGGAAATTTCCAGACAAAACCTTGTCTTCCAGATTCATCTGATCGCCGTCCATGGCGAACAATGACGAGTTTCCGTTGTCCGCCATAGACGGAGCCACCCCGGAGTATACCCGAAGGAGAGAGGAACCACTTGCCATCCATCCAATGGCAGACTTGGGAATGCCCGTCGGAGGACAGTCAGGTGACGTGCGGGATAAGCGCGGAAGGAGTCATGGTCATTCACGGAGTCCAGACGGTCACCGGCGGAGGAGAGACTCACACGCCAGACGTCTGGAAAGCAAGTTGAGGGATCAAGATGCTGTCATCCGGCGAATGGCGGCAGAGATGGAAGATCTCAAGCGGCATGCCAAAGGAAAGGGTGTAGTTGGAGTGGGAGACCACAGTGAGCGCACCCCATCCCGCCGTTCAGGCGGTCAGAGTCAACGACACACTCAGTCCATATCTATTACCAGAAGTTATCAGGTTGGTGATTCCGACGTGCATGCAGAAAAGTCTAGCGCGCAAGACAGCACCTACAAACCCTCACGTCCGGCGACGACGTCGAGGTACTCTTACTCCGCTCAGTCAGAGGATCTACGGGCGGTATTAAAGGAGCGGGCTCGCCGGCGCGAAGCTCAGAGAATACCTGCTTTCCAGCGGCTGTCTTACGGGGTTCACGCCTGCGAGGAGGTCGGAATGCCTCCGCCCCGCCAAGCAGTGCCACTCTTTGAAGATATGGACTTGGCTAGGCTGAGTGCCACCCCTTTTTCCCTGGATATAGAAACAACACCGCTTCCGGCAGGCTTCCACCAGCCTAAGTTCACACTTTACGACGGAAAAACCGATCCATACATGCATGTGAGCCACTTCCGACAGGTCATGGCCGGACATAGGCGCAATGACGGACTCATGTGCCTAATCTTCCCGTCAAGTTTAGGCGAGCTGGGCTTAAAATGGTTTGAAAGGTTGCCAGAAGGGAGCATTCAAAGGTGGCATCAGTTGGCCGAGGCGTTTGTTACGCGCTTCAAAACCAACACAAAAACACCGAAGGAAGTCGATCACTTGCTAAGTGTCAAGATGGAACCGTGCGGCACACTGAAGGCGTACAACTCAAGGTACTGGGAAACCTTCAACGAGATCTTAGACTGCTCGGTCAACCTTGCAATCACACAGTACAAGCGCGGTCTCCCGGTCGGACATAGACTGCGAGACTCGCTTACCATGCACCAGCCGACCTCCATGGGCCAGCTCATGCAGCGCATCATTGAGCACATCCGGGTAGAGGATGACGCGTCGGCTTTTACCGTGAAGGCCACTCCGGTAGTAACGGACAAGAAGACAGCAGGCAAAGTGCACGCAGTTGGGCAAGAGTCCAGCCGCTCAAATGAACGAGCCGAGGAATCAGACCGTGGCTCAAACCGCAAGAACCGGGGTAGAGGACGTCGTAATGACCGGGATGATTACCCTCAGGATGATGTAGCGGATGCAAACAGGAGGTTGAAGGCAAGGACAGGCATAACCACGGTCTTCAAGATCCCAATTTATCGCATACTTAGTGAAATCCGAGACGAGGTGTATGTCCGGTTTCCTGCTAAGTTGGGCGATGGACAGAAGGGCTACAATCCGCGATATCGTTGTACATTTCACTGGGAAAGAGGCCACCGAACTGAGGACTGCTTGCCTTTGAGGCAACACTTGGAAGAACTGGTTGCGGCCGGGCATCTAGACCTCTACATTGATGGCGGGGTGAACCCGAATCAGGCTCCGGTCGATCCCTAGGGACAGGATGACCGAGACGCACCACCGCAAGGAGTCATCAATGTCATCCACGGCATCGTGGAACCGGAGCGTGTTTGCGAACTCCGAGGCATGATAAAAAGGGCTGAACATATGAGGGAGGTTTTGTCCGTACAGCCAGCCGTTAAAAGGGGGAAGACAGAAGAAAAAGACGTGATTAGTTTCACCTCAAGGGATCTAGAGCGTATCCAGACGCCGCACAACGATGCCCAAGTAGTAACACTACGCGTCAAGGACTTTGATGTTAAACGGATCTTGATCGATCAGGGAAGCTCGGTCGAGATCATGTATTATGATGCGTTCAAGCAGTTTAAACTCCGCGAGACAGACTTGGCTCCAGCTACTTCGCCACTGGTTGGATTCAACTCACAACCGGAGTGGCCTTTGGGAAAGATTATCCTGCCGGTCAAAGCGGGATCCGTGGTCAAGCAAGTAGAGTTTTGGGTGCTACAGGTGCCTTCAACGTACAACCTTATCCTTGGAAGAGGATGGCTTTACGCTATGTAAGCCGTAGCATCAACCTACCACCAGGTGATGAGATTCCCCTCGGCTATGGGGGCAATCGAGGAGATTTGGGGCGGTCAGGTCATGTCCAAGCAGTGCTTCGTGGCGGTCAACGGAAGCCGGGCTGCCAAAGGGTTCGTTCAAATGATTGAGGGACCGGAGGACCAGGGTGTCCTGGATGATGTGGGTACCAAGGCTGAAGACAAGGCTGTTGAAGAATTGGTTGAGGTTCGAATTGATACTGAACGACCAGACAAGTTCTTCTTGCTCGGCTCAAGTCTCGCGGCCACAGAAAGGACCGAGATGGTTGAGTTCCTGATGGCCAATATCGAAGTCTTCGCGTGGTCGCCTTATGACATGCCTGGCCTGGATCCAAGTTTTATCTGTCATCACCTCAATGTCTTCCCTGGAGCAAAGCCAATCATCCAGCGAACAAGAAGATCGGCATTACATCACGCCGAGGTAGTTGCGGAGGAGGTGAAGAATCTGCTTGAGGCACGGGCAATTCAGGAAGTGCACTACCCCCGGTGGATCTCTAACACGGTAGTGGTGCCCAAGAAGAATGGAAAGTGGCGAGTTTGTGTCGACTATAAGACAGTCAACCGAGCTTGTCCCAAAGATAGCTTCCCTTTGCCACGAATTGACCAGCTTGTGGACTTGACGGCTGGACACAACAGGCTCAGTTTTTTGGATGCCTACCGCGGCTATCATCAGATCGCCATGCATGGGCCTGACCGAGAAATCACCTCTTTCACGACCCCAAGGGGATTGTTCTGCTACCGAGTGATGCCTTTTGGTTTGAAGAACGCCGGGGCAACCTTTCAGAGGATGGTGACCAAAATGTTTGCTCCCTTGCTTGGCCGGACAATGGAGGCTTACATCGATGATATGGTGGTAAAGAGCCGACATGAGGTGAACCATTTGTCCGACTTAGCCGAAATGTTCGCCATCCTTAAAAAGCACAAGCTGAGTTTGAATGCTTCCAAGTGTGCCTTCGGCGTGGGATCCGGAAAATTCTTGGGGTTCCTAGTCACGAACCGAGGCATCGAAGCGGACCCTACCCAGATCAGAGCCGTGCAAGACTTGAAGCAGCCCAGCTCAGCTAAGGATGTGCAGCATCTGGCCGGAATGGCCGCCGCGCTTAATCGGTTTATAAGCCGGTCATCAGATCGCTGCCGCCCTTTCTTTCAAGCATTAAAGTCAAAGTTCTCTTGGGACGGGGAATGCGACCGAGCTTTGGCCGAACTCAAGGAATACCTGTCTTCTCCGCCACTGTTGGTTACGCCAGAACCGGGTGAGGAACTTTACCTTTACCTTGCCGTCTCTCTGCACGCAGTCAGTGCGGTGCTGGTTCGCGCTGAAGGAATCAAGCACCTTCCAATTTTTTATGTTAGCAAAACTTTGTTACCGGCAGAGTCGAGATACTTGCCGTTGGAGAAACTTGCTTTGGCCTTGATGATGGCTTCAAGAAAATTGGCGCACTATTTTCACGCACATACCATTGTCGTCCTAACCGAGTTTCCCCTCAAGGCCTTGTTTGAACGGGCGGACTTTTCAGGTCGAATTCTTAAGTGGGCGGTCGAGTTGGGACAGTTTGATGTCAAGTTCCAGCTGCGCACTGCTATAAAAGCCCAGACCTTGGCAGATTTTGTCACCGAGTTCTCACCTGGCATTCATCCGGTATGCCCGGTCGACATTACCGAGGCAGATGATAAGATGCACGCAATTCCAACCGAGGTGCAAACAGTTGAAGGAGGTAGCGCCGCGGAGTTAGCGCGCACCATCGAAGTTCCCTCAGTTTGCACGGTCATACCACTCGGTGATGCGATGACGGAGTTGTGTATCACCAACCCATCCACTCTGTTCGGTCCCGCATCACCAAGGGGGGAAGAAATTAAACCACACCGCTCAGAACCTGATGATTCGCCTACGGACTTGGGCATTCCGAACCAACTTGCTGAGTCCGGTGCCGAATCACCAAGGGGGGATGGAATGGTTCCACACAGCTCAGAATCTGCGGCCGGCTTCACACCGCAACCTGATGATTCGCCCACGGACTTGAGCATTACAGAACAACTCACTGAGTCCGGTGTCGAATCACCAAGGGGCACTGAATTTGAACCGGTCAACACCGAACTTGACACCGCACAGCCGAGCAGTTGTGATCCCATTGCCCTTCGCAACTCTCAGGACCCATCCGACTGCTGGAAGCTTTTTGTGGGGGACATGTGGAAGCTTTTTGTTGATGGAGCGTCCAACCGCCATGGTGCCGGCCTAGGTATCGTTCTCATCTCCCCGGACGGCCTAACCATTGAACATTCTATCACGCTTGGCTTCCCGGCATCTAACAACGAGGTTGAGTACGAGGCACTGCTCGCCGGGCTGAAGAGCGCCATTCGAATGAAGGCTGCCGAGCTCCTAGTATACAGTGATTCCCAACTTGTGGTTAACCAAGTCTCTGGGATTTATGAAGCAAAGGACGACAGGATGGCGAAGTACCAAGCTCTGGTCAGAGAACATATCAAACAGTTTGAGGCAATCAGAGTCTAACAGATTGGCCGGGAAGAAAACAGCCGAGCTGATGAACTGGCCGGTCTCGCTTCCATGGTGGACAATACTTCTCCAAACCCCCTTTTGATCGACTTTCTTCCGCGGCCAAGCATTGAACACGCCGGGCAGCCAGATGTACTCTGTGCCGCGCTCGGCCCTTCCTGGATGGACCCCTTGATCTTGTTCCTCAGGGATCGGACTCTACCAACTGACAAGAAAGCAACACACAAAATCCGGGTGAAGTCAGAGCGGTTTTGGCTCTCTCCATCTGGCGCGTTGTATAAAAAGTCCTTCACTGGTCCTTATTTAAAGTGCGTGCACCCAAATAATGTGGAGGCCTTCTTGTACGAAATTCATGAAGGCATTTGTGGCAGCCACATAGGAGGCAGATCCTTGGCCTACCGTGCTATTTCGCAGGGATACTGGTGGCCGTGCATGCAGGCCGACGCACAAAAATATGTCTGCAAGTGCGAAAAATGCCAGAAATTCGCCCATCAGATCCACCAGCCTGCAAGGGAACTTCTTCCCCTCACCAGCCCTTGGCCCTTCGCCATGTGGGGGCTAGATATAGTGGGACCACTGCCAACAGCACCGGGCAACCGGAAATTCTTCATCGCGGCCACCGATTACTTCACAAAGTGGGTTGAAGCTGAGCCCTTGGCAACCATTAAAGAGAAAGACGTGAAGCGGTTTGTCTGGCAGAACGTGGTCACACGGTTCGGCGTCCCCAAGATCTTGATTTCTGACAACGGCACCCAGTTTGATGGTCGCCTATTCAGAGGATTTTGTGAAGATTTAAAGATCGAATTCTACAACTCCACCCCGGCTTACCCGCAGTCCAACGGTCAAGCCGAGGCATCAAACAAGACCATACTGGACGGGTTGAAGAAACGGCTGGAAAAGGCCAAGGGCAAATGGGCTGAGGAATTACCTAGCGTCCTTTGGGCATACCGAACAACCCCACGACGTTCTACCGGGGAAACTCCATTTGCTTTGGCTTACGGCATGGAGGCGGTCATACCCTTGGAAGTTGAAATGCCCACCCTCAGAAGCGAGAGTTTTGAGCCCGAGCTGAACGCCGAGGCAATTGCCTTGGAACTGGACCTAGTGGAAGAGCGTCGGGAGAAGGCCCTCATCCATGTAGCCGCCTACCAACAGGAGCTCTCAAAGAAGTATAACAAGACGGTGCACCCCAGACCGTTCAAAGTTGGTGATTGGGTTTTGAGGAAGATTATGGGCAACACCCTGGTGCCAGGAGAAGGCAAACTAGGGGCAAATTGGGAAGGACCCTACAAGATCACCGGTCTGGCGGGCAAGGGGGCTTACCACTTGGAGGATTTAGAGGGAAGAGCAATACCCCGGCCATGGAATGCGGCCAACTTGAAACTGTATTATTTTTAAGCTTTTGCTTTCTTTTCTTGTGTAAAGAAATTTTTTGGCTTGCAAAGCAGAATGTAATCCTTTTTGTCAATTTATAGAAGTAATATTGCTTTAGCATTTGGACTTTCATTTAATGTTCAGAACCGAGATGATGTACTCCGGTTGGAAGAGTTGGTGTTTTGGCCAACTTAGGATTCCCAACCGAGATGATGTACTCCGGTTGGAAGAGTTGGTGTTTTGTCCAACTTTGGATTTCCAACCGAGATGATGTACTCCGGTTGGAAGAGTTGGTGTTTTGTCCAACTTTGGATTCCCAACCGAGATGATGTACTCCGGTTGGAAGAGTTGGTGTTTTGTCCAATTTAGGATTCCCAACCGAGATGATGTACTCCGGTTGGAAGAGTTGGGGTCTTGTCCAACTTAGGATTCCCAACCGAGATGGTGTACTCCGGTTGGAAGTGTTGATTTGTTCAACTTTGTTACAACCGAGATGGTTATTTCGGTTCATGGATTTGTTTTGTTATGCTGAAATGCTTCGACCGTGTTATGGATTCCGGTCGACAAAGTGTTGAAACGATGAGTTATACCGAGATATTTTGCTGAAGATGGAATTGATTACTACCGTGCAAACACTTAGAAAAATTTGAGTTTCTCATTGAAAAGAAAATCGTTACAAAAGGTGGGGACAAAGCCCGGTTACATCAAAAGAGTTGGAAGCAAAAATACAAAAACAAGGAAAAAGAGAATTAAACTAGGGGGGAGAGATTGGTGAACTCGTCTTTGCCAGCATCAAGGTTGATGGTAGAACTGACGTCTTGGGCACCGGGCTCAGCATTGCCGGGCTGCTCTTGCACCTCGGCCTCCTCTGCCTCAGAATCTGTGTCATCCTCTCCATCTTCAAGTCCTTCCTCGGCCTTCGCTTGCAGAGCGCTGAATACGTCGTTTGCGTAAGGCACAAGGTAGACCGGTAGCGAAGCTGGAGGAGGGTTGGCAAATACGTCGGTGTCGGACCCTTGGCCGAGGTGTTCGCAGGCAGACTTCCAGCCTGCTTTGAAGTAGATGTCTTGCGTTGTAAAGACCTGCTTCTTGTAGCTCTCCTCGGCCTCGTTAAAGCCGGCAGTGTTTGCAGCCCGGCAAGCTTTCTTCTTCGATTTCTTCAGGGTAGCCACCTCGGTCTCGAGCTCATTTTGTTTTTTCTCGGCCGCATCCAGCTGGCCGAGCAGTCTGTTATTGTCGGAGTTGGCCATCTCAAGAGAAGACTTAGCCCGGCCGAGCTCGGCTTGAAGGCTTTCAACCTGGCTGGCTGTGTCGTTGGCTTTCTGCTTAAGTCTGTGGATACGCTCTAAGACCAGATGTTGTTTTTGAATGGCCTGCAAAAACAAAAGCAACGTTGATTAGATAGGAAACCGAGCAAAAAGGACCGAGCAAACACTTGTGAAATTTTCAAAGGAACATCGACTTACCCTGGCCATAGACTTCACCGACGATTTGACCAACCGAGTGTCAGGGACGTGGTCGCTGCCGACCACGTCGCTCGGTAGTAGCAGGGCTTTTGACAGGTCGAAGGCGAGCAGATGCTCTTTATCCGCCTTGATCGAAGCCGTCGCCGGGATATCTTGACCCCGGTGCTTCAAATGTGGGCACCAGGCCGGCACTGGGGCAGGGGCGTCTGTTGGGTGCTCGGTGGTAAGCTCGGTGACTAGCTCGGCGGACGGGTTTACCCGAGCTCTTTTCCCAGCGCACCGTGCAGAGGGTTCTCGGCTGGATTGCCCGGCGGATTGGGAGGCAAGGGCGACCACAGCGCTGCTGAATTGACCAGCGGCTGGCGACCGGGTTACAATGCTCGGCAGCTCGGCGGATGTGGCGGTGAGAAGATTCTTGATTCTGCTGCGTTTGGCCATCTCTTGTTCCTCGGTCAGGCGGATGAGAGGAACGTCTGGAAGGGTAGGATCTGGAGGTGGCGAAGGAGCCCGGAGGAAGTCAGTTACTCTACTCCGGCGCGGAGCAGAATACCTGTATGTCGGTGTGTAGCCAAGTAATTCGTTGCAATCTCGGCGAGGATACCGAAGCACGGCCCGAATTGCTTCGACGTTGGGAAATTGATAGTTGGCTTGCAAGGCTTGGATTGCTGCAAAGGAAACAAGAAAACCGGTTAGTTACAAGGTAAAACGTTAAGCTAAACCGAGCAAGTTTGAATGACTTACATGAAGAACCAAAGTCCTTGTTTATGAACCAGCCCGGCACCTCGGCTGTTTCGTAATTGCCCGACACCCAGAAAAAATCATCGTCGTGAAGATCTTTATCCGGGGTGCCGGTTACAATTTTTTCCTTGCCCGGTCTAATCTTCAAGTAATATGCTAGGCCGTCACCGGTGTGGCCCATTGTGTATTGCCTTAATATCTCGGCTAGACCTAAGTGGGTGCCTAGCCGATTGTTCAGTTCGTGAACGCCGTTGATTATTCTATAGGTATTGGTTGACACTTGTGTGGGTGCCAGCCCGGTGCGACGAAGGAACTCGGTTATAAGAGGATTGAGCGGGAAACGGAGACCCCCTTCGACAATTGAGAGCACGGTGAAGGGGCATTGATCAAGTCTGCCCCAGGGTGTGGTCTCTTCTTCAGCCAGTTCGAGATGAACATCGGTCGGGATGCCGTAGTCCTCTCTGAAAGCAGCTAGTGCGGCCGGAGTATCCACTAGGAAGCGGAATTTCCCCATTGGTGGCCGGCCTAGTGTATCCCGGCTGAGGGGTTTGGCACTGGTTATTGGATGCTTCTCGGTCCTGAGATCCTCAGGAATGACAGTGGTCCCCTTGGACTCTGCAGGAAAAGGATGGTAAGTGTTAGGTTTGGGCGCGGTCGCGCAAAAGGAGTTGGATTTTAGCTCGGTCATTAAGAGTGCCAAACCACCTCGGTTGTCTACTCTATCTAAGGAACCCGGTCGCCCAAGCAGACCAGATGTTAGCCCGGTTGAGCGACCAAGTCCTTTTGTTATCTCGGTTTGTGCCGGGGTTGCGACAAACATGTTGTTTGCTCGGTTTTATTGGTTTTTTGGATCAAAATAAGACCGAGAGCCCGGTTCGCCCCAGTTCTTCAGTGTTCTTCAGGAAGACGAAGAACACCAAGAACAGTAGGAGGTTTGAGACGTTTTCTATGGCCTATGCCCTAAGGACTACGTTTTTGTGCCCTAATGTGTGCAATATGAAAGAAAATAGCAACAAAATGAGGGTGGAATGACTTACCAGTGAAGGGCAGGACCTAATCCTTCAAGCACGAAGAATGGCAGCAAGTCTGGATGAAGATGCAAGAGCTCTGAGGTCGAATATCGAATGGCAGTAGGAGGATTTGGAGTTTGAGCAGGGCATGTATGTATAGGCGAAGGAGACCGCCCAAATTCAAATTCTGGCAAAAACGGCGGGTTGGTTGCCCGATGACCAATGGCAGACCGCCACGTGTCCCCATTTATGGCTATGACAGGACTGAAGCGACGGGTTGCAAATACGAAGAGCCAACCGAGCTACTTTCGACGAAGATGATGTCAGCCGAGGAATATAACCGGGCAAGTTTGCAGACAATTATGTTAACTAGCCCGGTCGAGGTTCGGCATCTTGAAGACCGGAGAAATGTTATCTCGGTCGAAGTGAGTAATCCCAGTCACGCTTTCGCGGACGGAATTAAGGGGCAATTGAGAGGGTGATTTATGATCTGGAGTTGGGCCAAGGTATCGACCGAGCAGGTTGATAGCCCAGCAGTGCATTGGGCCGAGATGATCGACTGTTCGCCCAGAGAAGGGCTGCCAGAACTTGGGCCGGCCAGAACTTGGGCCGAGTGCGTCCCGCCCCGTAAAGAAGCAGCTCGGTATGGCAGTGCTTGGTCGGACCAGGATGCTCGGTCCGAGGATAGCTGAAGTCAGACAAGCCGAGTGACCGGCGCCCGGAAAGGCGTGGTCGGCCGAGGTGACCGTTTGACCGGCAGGAAAGCTGACCATGTGGTGCTTCGGGCTAGGCTTTGCCGAGATGTCGCCTAGCCCGGTCCCCCCTTTGACTTTGCCAGGGAAGTGCTTGGGTATGAAGCACGGCACGGCGCAGCAACGCATAGGGCAGCTCGGCTGCCGAGCTCCAGCTGTGATGACAGGCAGTTGAGATTAGGTGATGATTGGCATGGTTTATGCTGACAGATGGGATAGCGGAGCCACGTGTCAGGAGATGACTGGGAGTGGATATGGGGCGCAGAGGGTATATAAGCATGTCTGCGCCCCTCATACGAAACGCGCGAACATCTCTGTAAGGAGTTCTTACACTCAAACACTGTCTCCCTTCTCTCTATCCCTCCTTAGGTGTGTGCTAACTTGACCGTCGGAGGGTTTTTCCGGCCACACACCGCCGGGTAGCTCACCATTACTTGCTCGCAGGTGATCGGACATTGACGGAGCTTGGAAGAAAGGAGTACGGGCTTGCCGGAATATTTGCTCCCCGTACAGTCATCTATAAAAGTGATTACATATTTTTTTCCACCTCTGGTTTGAATTGATTTAAAATCACAAATGTCACTATGAATTAATTCAAGTGGTTCCGTACTTCTTTCAATTGAATGAAAAGGAGTTTTAGATAATTTTGCCTCAACGCAAATTTCACATTTATGATTTGAATCAATGTTAAATTTAGGTAAACATTCCATATTAATTAATCTACGCAAAGATCCATAATTAACATGTCCTAGTCTACCATGCCATAAATTTGAAGACTCAAGCAAGTAAGAAGAAGATGTAGTATTGTTAATAACTGAGGGTACAACGGTCATTACATTTAACTTGAAAAGGCCATCAGACATGTAACCTTTTCCTACATACATCCCATTCTTAGTAAGTACAAATTTATCACTCTCAAATACTAGCCTAAACCCATTCTTACTCAACAAAGATCCGGAAACAAGATTCTTGCGAATGTCCGGTACATGCAGCACATTGTTGAGAGTGAGTTCCTTTCCAGATGTCATCTTGAGTACAATCTTTCCTTGTCCTTCAACTTTGGAAGTTGAGGAGTTGCCCATAAAGAGTTGTTCACCATTATCCACTGTAGAATAAGATGTGAACATCTTTTTGTCGGCACAGATATGGCGAGTAGCACCAGTGTCCACCTACCATTCTTTAGGATTTCCGACAAGATTTGCCTCGGAAACAACTGCAGAAAGATTAATGTCATCGACACCATTGGAAATATTGTCCACTTCAGTCATGTGGGCTTGAGCAGGCTTCTTGCTTGTTCTTCTTTTGTTTTTGCCTTTGCTACGGCAATCTTTGGCTCGATGTCCCTCTTTATCACAGATGTAACATTTGCCATTAAACTTGTACTTTTTATTTTCCCCTCCTTTAGAGCCTTGTGATGAACTTTCTCCAGAAGACTTTCGTTTCTTGGTTTTTGAAGCATGTTCCACCACATTTGCCTTAGACTCCATAGGAAGCTTACCAGCCCGCTTTTCAGAATTGCGGTTATCCTCCTCAATCCTCAAACGCACAATTAACTCGTCCATAGAAATTTCTTTGCGCTTATGTTTGAGGTAGTTCTTGAATTCCTTCCAGCCTTTTGGTAATTTTTCAATTAAGGCTGCAACTTGAAAGGATTCACTGAGAGACATACCTTCTGTGTGAATGTCATGCAGAATGAGTTGAAAATCTTGAGCTTGGCTGATCACAGTTTTTGAATCAACCATTACAAAATCCAAGAATTTGCCAACCACAAATTTCTTTGAGCCGGCATCTTCCGTTTTGTATTTTTTCTCCAACGATTCCCAAAGTTCCTTTGCTGTCTTGATTGGACTGTAGACGTTGTATAATGTGTTGTCAAGTCCGTTCAAGACATAATTCCGGCAAAGGAAATCGGCATGTTTCTAAGCATCAACCGCAGTAACCACTTGCCAGTCGGTTTCATCCTCTTTCAGGATAGGAGCATCTTCACGGAGAAAACGAGTCAGGTTCAGAGTTGTAAGATAGAACAACATTTTCTGTTGCCATCTTTTAAAGTCAGTTCCTAAGAACTTCTCTGGCTTTTCACTGTGATATACCGGTACTGTTACAACAGGAGAGGGGGTTGGCGTCATTGCAGCCACCACAGTAGTACTTGTTTGGGCATTTGTTTCAGTAGCCATCAATTCTAATATATAAAACAAAATTATAATTAGAATTTACACTACACAGAAAATTAAACCAAATTCACATAATTAAATTCTGTAAAAATAAAAGAAACAAGAATGTAACTTTTATTTTCCAATTAATTTGAAAATAAAATAAAATTTTATTTAAACAAATTAATTCTACACAGAAAATTAAATTCTGTAAAATAAAAGAAATAAAAACTATAACTTTTATTTTTCAATTAATTTGAAAATAAAATAAAATTTTATTTAACCAAATTAATTCCACACAAGAAATTAAATTCTGTAAAAAGCATATATATCACCCCGTCTCACCTACCTAAGCCGGAGGTGTTCATTCCTGACAGCACTGACTTGTGCATGTTGGACATCTCCCGAACCCAACCTGAACTAATGGTGGTGATCATCGAAGATGGAACAGGGATAATTTCGGTGGAAAATGGGGCTGATGAGGCAGGATCTGAGGAAATTGGGAGCTGTGTTGAGGAGGTATATAATCTGAGTGGCTACATTACGTCAGTGGGCCAGGTTAGGCCGAATGTGGAATTGCCGATGGGGGCAGAGATTTGCGTAGTACGGGAAGATGGACTTGATCAGAGGCTAGATGATTTAGCGGATTTGGAAGAAGACATCGCTAACCTTCATTTTTTCAACGAACAAGATACAGCAGACATGACAGTCAACTGGTTTGATTTTGATGGGTCAGTAGAGGTTATAGGGTGGCTTGATGACCAACCAGATGTTGTTAAAGAATCTCAATTGGAAAAGGGCTCGCCAGGGGCAAGGACATCAATTATATTCGGGGATCAGAATGCGTCGTCGGAGAGCGCCGGTGCCAAGAATTTCGCTCAGGATTTGGGTGCTTTGAGTGCAGGAAATATTGAACAACAGGCTGCATTGACGCAGTTAGAGCGGGAAGGGATCGAAGATTCTGAGAGAGCCAGGAAGGCCAAAGCTCCTATGGGGACTGAACGTGCTGTGTGCACAAGAACAAAGCGTGCTGCGAGCACATGGACGGAAGGAGCTGTACGTATAAGGGCAGTTGTAACGGAGCCAAACAGGTGTCTGTCAGCTGCCGAGGGCATGCGGTGGGAAGACGATGACCTATGTCTTGCCCACACCGGTAAGGATTGGGGAAGTAACCAGTCAGATGATACCTGGTATATTGGTGAAGTTGACCATATGACTAGGAGTGGGCGGTATTTCAAGCCCCTGCACCTAGATCAACCAGAGGTGTTCGGAAAGGACAAGGAGGTGGAGAAGCAGAAAGAGAAGCTACTTGAAGAAGAGGCTGTGCTGAAACAGTTGAAAAAGATACAAGCAGACATCTCCATCTGGGGACTGCTTATGGCTTCACGTGTTCATAGACAAGCTGTCTTATCGACAATGGACAAGGCCAAACTCTCAATAGATACCACGCCTGAACAGCTAGTGGGATTGGTTTTTCCGGGAGGGGCTTCCCCGATGTTGACCTTTTCTGACAAGGAACTGCCGCCTGAGGGCGCGAATCATAACAAACCGCTCTACATCTCTGTGAAATGTAGAAGCAAATGGATACCAGTGGTTCTTGTCGACACAGGATCTACTATTAACGTGTGCCCGTCAAGGACGACATATGTGATCGGGTTAAAGCCCGTGGACTTTGTATCAACAGCCCAGGTGATAAGGGCATATGATAACACAAGCTGAGAGGTGATGGGGACTGTGACAATTCAAACCCAGGTTGGTCCAGGACGGCACGAGATTGACTTTCATGTCTTGGACGTTCCTGCAACCTTTAATTTACTCCTGGGGCGGCCGTGGCTACACCAGGTAAAGGCAGTCTCTTCCACCTTGCACCAGATGTTGAAATACCCCCACGGGAAGGGGGTGGCTATTATTTTCGGGAATTCGTCAATCCATCCACCGCTAGAAGTGTCTACACCAGTTTTGAAAATCGAGCACGGCACGGAGGATGTGTTCCTGTCAGGGTTTACTCTGGCTGAGGCTCGGGTCGTACAGAGCATCTTAGCTGTTGATGAGGGGTTACATGTCAGCGCACAATCAGTGTACCTCATGAACAAGCTCCAACACATTCCCGTGATAGGATTAGGAAAGAGTGGCCGGAAGGGCATTGCAGTATCGGCCGAAGTGCCGCACAACCCGCATACCTTTGGCTTGGGTTATTTGCCCACCAAAGAGGATTGGGTGAGGAAAGGCAAGGAGATGGCCGGGAGAGCCAGAGCAAAGCAGGCAGGGAAGCCTTATGAATTAATGCACCGACCCATCCAGGGTACTTGTAGGCACCCCATTTTTGACTGTCCTCAAGACTTGGACGTCACCGTTTGAACACCCGGTGATTATCCATGTTTGTGTTCGTTTGGAGTTCCCGGAGGTCTCGGCTACGCGCCTTGCCTCAGGATCTCCGAACTCGACTGTTTAGTGTCTAGTTTTGCACCGAACACTTGTGTTTTGCCTTGGAAGGACAGGGAATGCCTTGTGAGGCATCCCCACACGTCACCGGCCATGGCCAGAAGCCACCGGCTAGTGTTTTGATGCCATCGGCAATGTATATTGCCGGTCGGCATTCTTTGTTGCTGGTCGGCACTCAATTTTGACAAAATGGCAATTTTGAGCAGCCGACTACTGTTCATCTGCTTTTGCAGATATTTTAATACAGCTGTATGGCATTTTGTTCCCCTCCATACACGTGTATGGAGGGATGGACTTCTTGTTAGCTTACCTTGTAAGCTTTACAAGATTGGCTCCTCTATAAGAGGAGCCCTCCCCTCTTGGCTTTAGGTTAGACATTTTGGAGAGAAAAGTTGTGTGAGAGCTCTGGTTTTAGGTTTAGGGTTTCATACATATTCTATCTCTATACCTCTCTCTCATTTGGCTTTGTGTGTGTTTAAGTGTGTTTATGTCTTACTATTGTACACAAACACATAGTGTTACACCTTTCCTTGGTTTCTTGAAGGACCAGAGGTTGTTCTTGAGGTTCTTGGGTGGTTTTGAGCTTGAAGAACCAGCCGGAGCTTCATCTTTGAAGAGGGTCTACAAGGGTAACAATTTTACTCATTTATTTCCCATTTTTGCATTGCATTTTTGCCTATCTTAGAACTATTTTTGAGCTTAGTGTATAATATAAAAAAGTTCTGTTTTTAGGCCCTCTAAATAGTTTGTTTAGAGTGTTTTGTGGTTTGGAGGTGTTTGACCCCTCTTAGGCAAATAGGCTAGGCTATCTAAGATGGCATGTGAATGCAATGATTTGGTACACGTATTCAAATAGGTATTGAAATACGATGCAGTTTGAATGATGCGCCGAGCCTGGTGCATGTAATACAATGACTGATGCAACATGCAAGTATAAGGTATGCTAATCAAAACGTGCCCTAATCTAACCACCGAAAGTAGGTAAATAAAAGAGAGAAAGATGTGGGGTTGGAAGACATGTACACACGCACGCACCCTTATTACAGTATTACACCCTCTCGAAGGAGGGTCCGAATAAATAGGCTAAGCTATGCTAAGCTAAGCTAAGCTACTTATTACAAACCGATATTTAAATAACTATTCTAGCTAATTAAATATTACAAACCGAATTGAATAACTAGCTAATCTAAGCTAATTAAAATATTACAACACAGATTAAACGAATTAATTACATCACATGTAATAAATTAGCTACAACTAACTATTAAAACGATAAAATGGCTTCGCGGGCAAGGGAGACATGCATGCTTGGTTGCGTCCTCCCAAAAATCCATCGCCTTGCCGTCGGTTGTCTCTGTTTGCACTTGCCTTGATCTCTGAATATTGGGCCAATCTCCAGACTGCTTTTGCCTCAAAACAGAAACACTTTTGCACCAAAATAGTCTGGTGGCCGGTCGGCCACCAAAAGTGGCTGCCAGCCACTCCAACTGGCCGGTTGGCTACCTCATTTCCCAAACTCTTGGTTTTGCTGCAACAGAGAACAACAGAGCCAAGGCAATGCATTTGCAAGGAAATGTATGTACTGCCACCCTCCTTATCATGTCTCAAGCTCAAAAGAGTGTGGTACACGTCTCTTAAGCCACCAACCAAGCATTCTCAATGCATGATGGTTTGAGAACTAAGTTTGTACAAGCTTAGTGAATGCGCACATAAGACTCAAAGGGTCGCCACCCTATCATGCATGATCAAGGGTGACAACAACCAAGAAACGTGACACGTTTCATCACTTTGAGTATAAAACGTGTCACATTTCTTGTGTTTGGATTAACGTCCGATCTAAACACATGCAATGCAAAACACATATGTTATCTTGGCATGCTTTACTTTGCTCAATTCTTGTTTACACATTTTAAGTTACCAATCCATTCCTTAATTGGTTAAGTCCAATGTGTCCTCTAAGGAGAGGAGGTCAACCAAAAGAATGGTTTAAGACATAGGAGAGACCACGCCTTTGACTTGGAGGAACCATCAAAAGAGGGTTAAAGCCATTTAAACACAAGCCTCAATCCCAAGCTTAAACACAATCGCAAGGCCAACTAACTCTCAAATTAAATGAAAAAATGAAGAAATGAGGGAGGTTGCAGAATTTCAGTGCTGGAATGACATGAGAAATAATTCAACAACATGCAAGAAACACACGCACAACATGTTAGGGCCAAAAGCATCAAAGCCAGTGAAGTGCATTACACTAGAAGCATGCAATAACAAGCTTAAAAGGGACTAACAGTGCAGAACAGTCCTAAAACACCCTGAATGGAGTTCTAAAACATGCTTGAAATAAGCCAAAGATAGCTATGTTAAGAGGCCAAAACAATAGCACATGCTAAGCAATTTAGCACAATTGCATTACAAGCATACAAAGCAAAGCTCATATGATCAAACCAACTCAAAACAGAGCTTAATCATGCCAAATCAGTAGCTAAAACATGCTGAAATTGAAGCATAAGTGACAAGAAAAACATGCTCGTATATTGGCTCGCAAGCAAGGCATAAAGCACAACTCTCAAAAGGCAATGAAAGAGTGGAATATGTGAGAGTGTAATAGTGATATATGCTCTAAAATCAAATGTAAAATAATGCTATATCATGCAAATATCACAAGAAAAGCATGCTAAAGGCCCTAAAACACAAGGCTAGTGAAGGCACTTGCACCATAACTATACAATACATGGCTCACATGACCGAGACCACTCAAAACAGAGTTAAAGCATGTTACAACATTAGCAAAAATGTGCTGGAATTAAGCTAACACAAGCTAGAACGATAGGCTAACTCATTAGGCATGCTAGGCTAGTAAGCATAATCACACTACAAGTGCAAAAAGCAAGCAACAAGTGCTCTAAGCAACCCAAAATAGAGTTGAAACATGCTAAAATATGGCCAAAAACATGCTTAAACTAAGCTAACATGAGCCATAAAAAGATGCTACTTTGTAGTGCTACCAAGGCATGGCATAGAGAGACAAGGAGGGGAGGCCACTCCCTCCCATTTTGGGCCTCAAAACAAACTTTCTACCATTGAAATTCCCCTGGAATTCAGTGGTTTAAAGGCCAAAACAAGATGCTTTAAAAGGCTTTGAAAGGGTGGCTCAAAAGGCTTTGCCATCCCCTAACCAAACAAGGTTCAAACCTCAATTTTAAAACCTTAAAATCAGAGTTTTTAGAGGTCAAAACCAGCCTCAAAGTAGTGTAAAACGATGGCCAAGCACTTAGCTAAAACAAATCTTAAAAGGGACAAGTTCTTACCCTTGAAGCACAGTTGCAAAACATGTATGAATCTGAGCTCAAACCAACCTTAAGAGCTCCAAATAAGCCTCAAAGAACCTCAGCTCCAAGATGAGGATGTTTGATTAAGGGCCTCTTTGCAAAAGTGTAGGGAATTCTAAGTTTAAGACACAAAACAAGAAGAGAGAGAGGCTCCTGGAGAGAGGCTAAATTATACTCACAAAATTTTGTATAGAGAGAGGGATTTTAGAGATAGAGCCTCCAAGCTTGCTAACCTTCCAAAATGAGAGATATGGCTTCAATATATAGCAAAATGAGAGCCTTGGTCAAAATATCTGAGCTAGGACAGCTGGCACATTGTGAAAACAACTGGAGGAGAAATATCTACAAAAAATCTAAGTTTGGGACACAACTGGCCGACCGGCTACTTGTAGTGGCCGACCAGCTACTTTTAGTGGCTGACCAGCCACTTTTCTGGCTGACAAGAACCCCTTCTAGCCGACATATGGCCGGCAAGCTCCATTTGTGGCCGGCACCCTCCCCCAGTGGCTGACAGCAAAAACTAGTCCCTGTCCCCCGACTTCAACTAGGCATAATTCCTTCATCTGGACTCTTTTTTAGATCATTATTGTGTGAAAATTGTATCCCCGGAAGTAAGCTTTCCAATGGTGGTAGCCTCACATCAAAATTCTAAGTGTGCTAAGAGATATCCCTTTTTTAGTGAAGACTGCTCAGTTTCGGTCCAACCGAATCGATGCCTAACTTCAACCAACCACGTCTCCCTCATCCGGACTCGGCTTTAGGAGATTCTTGAGTGTAAAATGAAGCCCTGAAAGTTCTCTTTCCAACGGTGGTGGCCTCATAGCTAAAATCCAAGTGTACAAAAGCGTAGGACTGATTTAGCGAGGGCCGCTCGACTCTCTCTCAACGGTTCATGCCCAACTTCTTCCCCAACTTGGTTTCTTCCCTCTTCTCCAATCTTCTTCAACTCCAAACCTCTAAATAAGATGTTTTAAATATTTTTTCAAATATTTCACCTCTCTTTCATGCATTTCCACTTTGTCCTTGCTCGGTTTACCGAAAAGCGCAACATTTAACAAAATGCAAGCGTCAGAACATCGTAGAAACTTTGTTTCAAAAATATTTTGAAAAAGAGGGTTTTGAGGTCGAAAAATCATTTTATTCAAAAGGATTTGGTCCAAAAAAGGGTGTGAGGTTGGGATTTGAAGCTCCTCTTGCTGAAGAAATCGAACCTTTGCACTGCACAACTTTCCACCAAGTAAATAATTAGCAGCTCCCAAGTCTTAAGGGCGGTCAAAAATGGGGTGTCTACAAGTTAGCATCTCCTATTTGTGTTGTGTCACCTATTGAGGGAGAGTTGATTTTGAAGCAGGGGTGTCGGGGCTGTGATGTAGAGGTCGCCGACCGTCGACTTCCATTTTCTTTTGTATTAATGGACATATCTGGTTTTGATGTCATTTTGGGTATGGATGGGTTATCCTCATACCGGGCTGTTATAGATTGTTATCGCCAGAGGGTTACTGTATGTACCTTGAACGACGATTGTTTTTATTTCTTGGGAGATCGGGTTAGTAGAGTTTTACCACCGGTGTATGATCCATGTGGGCGGAGTGAGCTTAGTTGCCTTCTCGCTAGCTTTATGAGTAATGAGTGTAATGAGACCCGGATTGAGTTACCAAGAGTGGTTTGTGAGTACTCGGATGTTTTTCCCAAGGATCTTGTTAGTTTACCACCCCATCGAGAGATCGAGTTCTCTATTGAATTAGTGCCTGGCATAGCACCGATTTTCATGGCACCGTATCGTTTTGCCCCCAACCAAGTTGAGTGAGTTGAAGATTCAACTCCAAGAGTTACTAGATAAAGGTTTTATTCGCCCTAGTACTTCGCCTTGGGGAGCACGGACCCTCTTTGCTAAAAAGAAAGATGGGGCCTTGAGACTTTGCATTGATTACTGAAAATTAAACCAGGTTACGGTTAAGAATAAGTATATTATGCCTCGTATAGATGATTTGTTTGATCAGTTGAAAGGATCCGGTTGTTTCTCTAAGATAGACTTGAGATCAGGTTACTATCAGTTGAGGGTCAGGGAGGAGGAAAGTGGTAGCCTATGGCTCATAACAGTTGAAAACACACGAGGGGAATTACCCTACTCACAACCTAGAGTTAGCAGCTGTGATCTTTGCCTTGAAGATTTGAAGGCACTATCTGTATGGTGAGAGATTTGAAGTATTTTCTGATCATAAGAGTCTGAAGTATCTTTTTACACAAAAGGACTTAAATTTGAGGCAGGGAATGTGGATGGAGTTTATAGAAGATTATGACTTCGAGTTACATTATCATCCGGGGAAGGCTAATGTTGTGACTGATGCCCTAAGTAGGAAGTCCATCAGTAGTGTAGTTTGTATAGCTATTTGGGAATGGGAGATGTTGGGTGCTCTCAGTGAGTTTGACTTGCATCTGGGCAAGTCTGTTGAGTCTGCCGCCTCATTTTTTGTAGTTGCACAACCTACACTTGTGAAATGAGTGTTGGACGCACAAAAGGGTGACTTTGAGGTAGAATCCCTCCGAGAGAAGATCTCTAGTGGGAAGGTAGAGAAGGGTTTAACTGTCACGACCCAAACCCGGCCCTATGGGTTTAGCACCGTAACCGGCCAGTAATCCGAGATTACCGAAGGCCTACAGAACAGTAAAACAGTAAAACAGAGTACAGGGCCTGGCAGAAGCCAATACAGTAAATAAACAGTGTCCAATGAGCTGTGACAGTCTGTATGCCAAAAAGATTTTTCATGCATTCATACATACAAACAGTACAGTCTATACAAAATTTACAGTCACACAGTACAGGGACCTAATCCCTTGATAACGGTATAGTTAGTAGCTGACAGTCTATACAGTAATCCAAACAGTATGGAGACAGACGGGGGAAAAACAAAACACCCCTAAGCCATTGCATAGTAACTCGGAACCTCGCAGCGAGGCACAAAGGCTGGCTTGACAAAACTGGAGTCTAACCCACGCTCCTAGTTCCGATCTGGTGGCTGAGCACCTACATATATATATATAAACAGTGAGCTAAAGCCCAGTGAATAACATAATGCGTAAAGAGGTTAAGAATGAAATGTCCTTACAGTAATGAAAACAGTTCATTAAGCAATACTTCAGTCTTTCAGTCAGAACAGTTATTCAGTCATATGTGGTACATCTATTAGCATAGCAGTAAACAGTAGGTCTTAAAGACCAAACAGTAATGATGGCCATCAGTCAGTAAACAGTAGTGGTTTCGCGAGAGAACCGACAGAGATCTCTGTAACAGTAGCAGTAACAGTATACAACAGTTGCTAAGGATGCCACAATACATTTCGGAATATAGGACATATATTCAACAATTAACAATAAGTACTTCAGAAAACAGTTTCGTTAAACAGTCAGAAAACATTCTCAGTTGAACATATCTTTACACGATTGTTACTCACAGTGTTCGGGCTACAGTGTGCTAGAGCGTGTCTCCCCAGTCGCCAACCCTACACAGTTCACAGGTTGAACACACACTAAGCTACATAGTTGGGAAATATCATAACTTACTCCCTAATTTGCCTTGGTGTGTTCTACATCTATGTCCTCAATAAGATGTCTTAAACTAGGTCTAAGAATGCCTAGAATGGGATGAGGATGCAAAGATGTACTCAAAAAGCAGTTTTAGAATATTCGGAAAAACAGAGTCCCGCTCGAGCGGTCATGCAACAAAAGTACACACTCCAGCATCAACTTTCCCGCTCGAGCGTACTGTAAAAGTACTGGATGGGTGAAATCTCCGCTCGACGCCCGCTCGAGCTTAAGACACAAGACTCCGCTCGAGCGCCCAATCCTCCGCTCGAGCGGACTGTAAAACAGTGCAAGATGCTGGATGCTCGGATTCCACGCTCGAGCGGCACTTCCCCCGCTCGAGCGGAAGTGCAAAATCTGGGAATTCCAGATTGCACTTCCAAGCCAAAATCCAGGTTCAAAAGCATCAAAACCAATCCTCTTGGGCTGAATTTCCAGAAAAAACTTGTAAACATATAGAATAACACGGTTCAAAGCTCAATTTTGAGAAATCAAAGCCTAAGGGTGTTTAATTCAAACTCAATTTCAAACCAATTTCATGAACAATATGAACATGCAAACATACATGAATTCAAATCATTTTGAAGCTCCAATTTGATGTTCTAAGGAGCCAATTGATCCAGAAACAAGTTGAAAACACGGACCATTACAAAATTATGGACATGCATGTGACAATTTGCCATGAACTCAACTCTCAATCCCACAATACTAACATGCATGCATGAATTATGTTTTAATCCTACATGTATGAACTAAAACAAGACTTAACTCTACAATTAAAGCGTGAATCATGCAATAATTAATTCAAAGACACAATTAAGAAGATGAATGATCTACCTTAGGTGTAGAATTAGGAGTAAGGGAGCTCGAATATGCAAATACACTTCAATTTCCTTCAAGTCGCTCAAGCCAATTCACAAACATGAACTCAATTCTCTCTTAAAGCTCTCATCTCTCTCTCTACTCGGTGGAACTCACGGAAAAGGCTGATCAAATGTTGCCCCTAAGTGAAATCAAGTCTCAAGAAGGTCCAAGTAGTGGGCCACTAGAGTGGCATTTGTGTAATTACGGCAACCATTGCAATTTAACTCATTTTAATCTAATTTAATCATACCTAATCAGTTTTTTTGATAATTACACCATAAAATCACATAAATCATGATAATCATGAAACATCAATCAATTCCCGGTTCGGCCGCCGATAAAGCCTTCAATTAGTAGTTTAAACATGGAACGTGAACAGATCAAATAAACAATCGAACAGATAGAATACAGATTAACACTCATACTCGGTCAATTCAGTTCCAGTTTTCAGTCAGTCAGTTCAGTACTTTAATCAGCTCAGTTTAACGGTAATCAGTGTTTATCGGTAATCTATCAGTCATTAATCGGTAAACAGTATGAGGGTTGTTACAGTCTCCCCTCCTTAGAAAGAGTTTAGTCCTCTAAACTTGAGTTACCTTCGTTTTGGAAGAAAACAGGATTCAGTGGAAACAGTTCAGGATATCTTTTAGCCATGTCATCTTCCCTTTCCCAAGTGGCGTACACACCACCATGGTTTTGCCAGTCAACTTTCACTAGCGGGATCTCCTTGTTTCTCAGTTTCTTGATCTTCTGTTTACAATCCGTATAGGCCGTTCCCCGTAAGTGTGGTCATCACTCAACACTACCCGAGTAGGCTCAATTACATGGAAGGGATCCCGGAGATAATCTCTTAGCATCGAAATGTGGAAAACGTTATGCATGTGCTCCATTTCAGGAGGGAGCGCAACTTGATACGCCACCGGATTAATTTTCTCAATAATCTCATACGGTCCGACGTATCTCGGTGCTAACTTGCCCTTGACTCCAAAACGAGTCTGGCCTTTCATCGGTGTCACTTTCACAAACACGTGATCACCTACTTCATACTCTCTGTCTCGTCTTCTGACATCAGCATAACTCTTCTGTCTGCTCTGTGCAGTTTTCAATCTCTGTTGTATCAGTTTCACTTTCTCAGTTGTTTCATAAACAATCTCGGGCCCAAGCAAAGGCCCATCTCCAACTTCTGCCCAGCAAATCGGAGATCTACATTTTCTGCCATACAATGCCTTGAAAGGCGCCATACCAATACTTGAATGGTAGCTGTTGTTGTAGGCGAATTCAATTAATGGCAGATGACTTTCCCAATCTCCCTGAAAATCCAGGACACACATTCTCAGTAAATCCTCCAGAGTTTGGATGGTCCTTTCTGACTGTCCATCTGTCTGAGGATAATATGCACTACTCAGCCTCAATTCAGTACCCAATACAGTCTGTAGACTTTGCCAAAACCTCGATGTAAACTTCGAATCCCTGTCAGAAACAATAGACACAGGCACTCCATGCAGTCTTACAATTTCATCAATATAGATAACAACCAATTTGTCTGCATTATAGATTGTCTTGACAGGTAAGAAGTGAGCAGATTTGGTTAGTCTATCAACAATAACCCAAATTGAATCCATACCTTTTCTGGAGCGAGGTAATCCCACTATAAAATCCATTGTGATATGCTCCCATTTCCACTCTAGTATGGGTAGGGGTTGCAATAACCCGGCAGGTCGTTGATGTTCAGCTTTGACTTGTCGGCAATGAAGACATTTGGATACAAAGTCGGCAATTTCTTTCTTCATTCCCGGCCACCAGAAATTCAGTTTCAGATCTTGATACATTTTTGTATTCCCCGGGTGGATAGACAATTTTGAATTGTGGCCCTCTTGCAGAACTCTTCTTTTCAGTTCAGTATCATTCGGTACACACAGTCTTTCTTGAAATTTTAGTACATTATTCTCAAATTTGAATCCCGGTCTCGGTTTAGACTCTCTTTCTTCGATGATCTTCTTCAAGAAGTCATCCAGTTGCTGTTTCTCTTTAATTTCTTCTATCAAGGCTGGTTGGGCAGAAATAGCGGCTAACGTTCCACCTTGTTCTCTCAAAACAACTTCAATTTCAAATTTTTCAAGGTCACCAAGCAGCTCTTTCTGTCCGGTGAGCAAACAAGCTAAGTTGGCAATTGACTTTCGGCTCAATGCATCGGCAACAGTATTGGCTTTTCCCGGATGATACAGAATCTGTAGGTCGTAGTCTTTGATCAGTTCTAGCCATCTGCGCCATCTCATATTTAGTTCCTTCTGTGTGAAGAAATATTTTAAGCTCTTGTGGTCGGTGTATACTTCACATGTCACCCCGTACAGATAGTGACGCCAAATTTTCAGTGCAAATACTACGGCAGCAAGTTCCAGATCATGGGTCGGGTAGTTCTTTTCGTGCGGTCTCAACTGTCGGGAAGCATAAGCAATAACTCTCCCATTCTGCATTAACACACACCCTAAACCCTTATGAGAAGCGTCGCTAAATACAGTATAACCATCCGTACCTGAAGGTAAGGTAAGAACCGGTGCAGTCACTAATCGAGTTTTCAACTCCTGGAAAGCAGATTCCCTTTGGTCAGTCCAGTCAAATGATATTCCTTTCTGAGTCAGTTGAGTCAATGGTAGGGCAATTTTGGAGAAATCTTTGACAAATCTTCTGTAATATCCAGCCAATCCCAAAAAGCTTCGGACTTCAGTCACATTTGTTGGTCTAGGCCAGTTCACCACCGCTTCAATTTTCTACGGATCAACAGAAATTCCATCTTTGCTAACAACATGTCCCAAAAACATAACATGGTCAAGCCAAAATTCACATTTAGACAGTTTAGCATACAGTTTCTGTTCTCTTAGGGTCTGCAGGGTAAGTCTCAGATGATGTTCATGTTGTTCTATACTCTTGGAGTAAATCAATATGTCATCAATAAATACTACAATGAAGTCATCAAGGTATGGTTTAAAAATTCTGTTCATGAGGTCCATAAATGCAGCTGGTGCATTCGTGACTCCGAAAGGCATAACTAAAAATTCATAATGGCCATACCTCGTTCTAAAAGCAGTTTTATCAATGTCTTCCTGTTTAACCTTCAGTTGATGATACCCCGATCTGAGATCAATCTTAGAAAACACTTGTGCACCCTGTAACTGATCAAATAAATCATCAATGCGCGGTAATGGGTATTTATTTTTCACAGTTACCTTGTTCAATTCACGGTAATCAATGCACAGTCTCAGCGAGCCATCTTTCTTCTTTACAAACAAAACCGGTGCACCCCATGGCGAAGTACTGGGCCTGATAAACTTCTTGTCTAGCAGTTCTTGCAATTGCACTTTCAGCTCCTTCAGTTCAGTTGGGGCCATTCTGTAAGGAGCTTTCGATATCGGCTGTGTACCCGGAATCACATCGACGGTAAATTCAATCTCCCTGTCAATCAAATTCCCTAGAAGATCATCTGGAAATACATCTGGGAATTCCCTAACTATAGGAATACAATTCACATCAGTTTTAACACTATCATCAGTAAACACAGTCAGCACAGAACACAGATATCCTTTACACCCCTTTCTAAGTAATTTAACGGCTTTCACTGACGAAATCAAATACGGAGGAGGTACTACTCCACTCCCATGAAACACGAATTCAGGCAAACCAGGTGGGCGGAAAACAACTTGCTTGGTCACACAATCAATAGTGGCATTATATTTTTGTAACCAATCCATCCCCAATATTACATCAAAATGATCAATGTTCAATGGTAGTAAATCAATAAACAGATGCATATCCCCAACAATGATTTCACATGCGGGGTACATATAAGCACATGTCATGGATCCTCCTACGGGTGATGATATGGCTAGCAGATAGTTCATGGGTTCTAAGGGTCTATTCAATTTCCGTGAGAAAGCATGCGACACATAAGAATGTGTAGACCCCGAATCAATCAATACATATGCATTTTGTGTACAAATAGAGAGGATACCTGACACAACGGTTTTAGTATTTTGCACGTCTCCCGGTACTAGGGCGAATACTCGGCCCTGCCTCATAGGCTCCTTCCCGGTAGCTTTGGGGTTTGGCTTTGGTGCTACAGTTGACGCTGCTGCGCTTGGCGTAGCTTTGCTACTAACTTGTGGAGCAGAGGGACAGTCTCTAACCATGTGGCCCACTTTGCCACATCTGTAACAGGCTCCGGATATTTTGTAACAAACCCCTTTGTGCTTGTTGCCACATACAGAGCAGGGTGGAATGAACCCACTCCCTTGACTGGGGTTAGTTGTCGACCCCGTATTCTATTTCTTGTTGGCCGGGTTGTGCTTGCCTTTCTTGAATTTAAAACCCTGTCTCTTACTACGCCATTCCGACGTTGGTGTTTCAGTTTTCAGTGCTTCAATGTTTGACTCGGCCATCAATGCCCGGTCGAGAACACCCACAAAAGTCGGTAGTTTCAAAACATTTATTCGGTCAAGTATTGCAACATTAAGGTCACCCTCAAATTTTCTGGCCTTCTTGTAGTCAGTGTCCACCATGTGTGGTGCATATCTGGCTAGTTCAATAAATTTTGTTTCATATTCCGCAACGGACATCGTACCCTGTCTCAGTTGTTCGAATTCAGTCACTTTCCTATCCCTGACACACTGTGGGAAGTACTTTTCAAAGAAGGACTCCTTGAACTGAGCCCAAGTCATAACAGTATTTGTATCGCGGATCAACATCCACCACCTTCTAGCTTCTTCCTGTAGGGTGAAGGTAGCTAACAATACTTTATTCGCTTCGGAGCACGGAAACACTTCAAATAGTTTTTCTGTTTCCAAAACCCAACCTTCAGGTTTTAACGGTTCAAGGCCTCCCTGAAAGGATGGCGGTTTCATTTTGCTGAACTTCTGGGTCAGAGCAATAATATCCCTATCATTCATATTCGCATTACGTTCCGGCTGTACCGGAGGAGGAGGTGGGGGCTGTTGCTTCTGTTGTTGTTCAAGTCTAGCAGTTATCAGTTCCATCATTCTTTCCATTCTTGCCTCGGTAGAGGAGGATTCAGGTTTATTTGCATTGTCCATTTCACTATAAGCAGTTATAACAGTTTTAAACATAAGCAGTCATTTGTTTCACAGTTTAACACATTAGCAGATATTCAGTTATAACATAACCACACGCTTTTCAAGGTCATAAAATGCCGTAATCACTTTTCTAAGACTCCTTATAGCTCATTTGGACACGTGTGTGCGGTATGACTCGTGGTTAAGTATCGCTCTGATACCACTCTGTCACGACCCAAATCCGGCCCTATGGGTTTAGCACCGTAACCGGCCAGTAATCTGAGATTACCGAAGGCCTACAGAACAGTAAAACAATAAAACAGAGTACAGGGCCTGGCGGAAGCCAATACAGTAAATAAACAGTGTCCAATGAGCTGTGACAGTCTGTATGCCAAAAAGATTTTTCATGCATTCATACATACAAACAGTACAGTCTATACAAAATTTACAGTCACACAGTACAGGGACCTAATCCCTTGATAACGGTATAGTTAGTAGTTGACAGTCTATACAGTAATCCAAACAGCATGGAGACAGACGAGGGAAAAACAAAACACCCCTAAGCCATAGCATGGCAACTCAGAACCTCGCAGCGAGGCACAAAGGCTGGCTTGGCAAAACTGGAGTCTAACCCACGCTCCTAGTTCCGATCTGGTGGCTGAGCACCTACATATATATATATAAACAGTGAGCTAAAGCCCAGTGAATAACATAATGCGTAAAGAGGTTAAGAATGAAATGTCCTTACAGTAATGAAAACAGTTCATTAAACAATACTTCAGTCTTTCAGTCAGAACAGTTATTCAGTCATATGTGGTACATCCATTAGCATAGCAGTAAACAGTAGGTCTTAAAGACCAAACAGTAATGATGGCCATCAGTCAGTAAACAGTAGTGGTTCCGCGAGAGAACCGACAGAGATCTCTGTAACAGTAGCAGTAACAGTATACAACAGTTGCTAAGGATGCCACAATACATTTCGGAATATAGGACATACATTCAACAATTAACAATAAGTACTTCAGAAAACAGTTTCGTTAAACAGTCAGAAAACATTCTCAGTTGAACATATCTTTACACGATTGTTACTCACAGTGTTCGGGCTACAGTGTGCTAGAGCGTGTCTCCCCAGTCGCCAACCCTACACAGTTCACAGGTTGAACACACACTAAGCTACATAGTTGGGAAATATCATAACTTACTCCCTAATTTGCCTTAGTGTGTTCTACATCTATGTCCTCAATAAGATGTCTTAAACTAGGTCTAAGAATGCCTAGAATGGGATGAGGATGCAAAGATGTACTCAAAAAGCAGTTTCAGAATATTCGGAAAAATAGAGTCCCGCTCGAGCGCAGGTTTCCCCGCTCGAGCGGTCATGCAACAAAAGTACACGCTCGAGCGTCAACTTTCCCGCTCGAGCGTACTGTAAAAGTACTGGATGGGTGAAATCTCCGCTCGACGCCCGCTCGAGCTTGAGACACAAGACTCCGCTCGAGCGCCCAATCCTCCGCTCGAGCGGACTGTAAAACAGTGCAAGATGCTGAATGCTCGGATTCCACGCTCGAGCGGCACTTCCCCCGCTCGAGCGGAAGTGCAAAATCTGGGAATTCCAGATTGCACCTCCAAGCCAAAACCCTGGTTCAAAAGCATCAAAACCGATCCTCTTGAGCTGAATTTCCAGAAAACACTTGTAAACATATAGAATAACACGGTTCAAAGCTCAATTTTGAGAAATCAAAGCCCAAGGGTGTTTAATTCAAACTCAATTTTAAACCAATTTCATGAACAATATGAACATGCAAACATACATGAATTCAAATCATTTTGAAGCTCCAATTTGATGTTCTAAGGAGCCAATTGATCCAGAAACAAGTTGAAAACACGGACCATTACAAAATTATGGACATGTATGTGACAATTTGCCATGAACTCAACTCTCAATCCCACAATACTAACATGCATGCATGAATTATGTTCTAATCCTACATGTATGAACTAAAACAAGACTTAACTCTACAATTGAAGCATGAATCATGCAAGAATTAATTCAAAGACACAATTAAGAAGATGAATGATCTACCTTAGGTGTAGAATTAAGAGTGAGGGAGCTCGAATATGCAAATACACTTCAATTTCCTTCAAGTCTCTCAAGCCAATTCACAAACATGAACTCAATTCTCTCTTAAAGCTCTCATCTCTCTCTCTACTCGGTGGAACTCAAGGAAAAGGCTGATCAAATGTTGCCCCTAAGTGAAATCAAGTCTCAAGAAGGTCCAAGTAGTGGGCCACTAGAGTGGCATTTGTGTAATTACGGCAACCATTGCAATTTAACTCATTTTAATCTAATTTAATCATACCTAATCAGTTTTTTTGATAATTACACCATAAAATCACATAAATCATGATAATCATGAAACATCAATCAATTCCCGGTTCGGCCGCCGATAAGGCCTTCAATTAGCAGTTTAAACATGGAACGTGAACAGATCAAATAAACAATCGAATAGATAGAATAAATATTAACACTCATACTCGGTCAATTCAGTTCCAATTTTCAGTCAGTCAGTTCAGTACTTTAATCAGCTCAGTTTAACGGTAATCAGTGTTTATCGGTAATCTATCAGTCATTAATCGGTAAACAGTATGAGGGTTGTTACATTAACTGTGTATCCTGACCTGAGTGTGAGATACCGAGACCGCTTGTTTGTGCCGGAGTCTTGCCGAGAGGAAGTACTCCGAGAGTTTCACCATTCATGCCTTGCGATGCATCCAGGAGGCATAAAAATGTATCACGATCTGAGTCACCAATTTTGGTGAAGGGGTATGAAAAGGGATGTGACAGTATTTGTATTGAGGTGCCTTACTTGTCAGCAAGTGAAGGCCGAACACCAGAGGCCAGCAGGTTTATTGCAACCCTTGCCCATAGCCGAGTGGAAATGGGAGCATGTCATGATGGATTTCGTTGTGGGTCTTCCGAGGACTCAACGAGATAGTGATGCCATATGGGTGGTAGTTGACCGGTTGACCAAGTCAGCACACTTTATTCCTATGCGCGTAAGAGATTCGGTAGATTACATTGCTGACTTGTATATTCGGGACATAGTGAGGTTGCACGGGATCCTAGTGTCGATTGTCTCAGATAGAGACCTGCGTTTCATTGCCTAGTTATGGCAGAGTTTGCAGAGCGCCTTGGGCACTAGATTGACTTTTAGCATGGCTTACCATCTTCAGACTGACGAGTAGTCCGAACATACCATTCAGATACTTGACGATATGCTTAGAGGCTGTGTCCTTGACTTTAAGGGGTCGTGGGAGAGACATATACCCTTAGTGGAGTTTGCTTACAACAACAGTTTCCAATCGAGTATTGGCAGGGCACCGTTTAAGGCCTTGTATGGCCGACCGTGTAAATCGCCAGTGTGTTGGGCCAAGGTGAGTGATGCACCTTTGTTAGGTCCAGAGTTAGTTCGAGAAGCGACGGAGAAGATGACACTTATCCGTAAGAGGTTGGCTACAGCCCAGAGTCGCTAAAAGAGTTATGCCGACCGTAGGAGGAGACCTTTGTCATTTGAGGTGGGTGATCATGTCTTTTTAAAAATATCACCTAGACGGGGTTTGATAAGATTTGGGAAGAGTGGGAAGAGTTTCCCTCGGTTTATTGGCCCTTTTGAGATCCTTGAGCGGATTATGGAGGTTGCATACCATTTAGCGTTGTCGCCGTAACTTTCTGGAGTGCATGACGTGTTTCATGTTAGTATGCTTTGGAAGTATGAGCTGGATCCATCGCACGTGCTGGATTGGACCGACTTAGAGGTAGATGAGGATGCCTCGTATATGGAGAGACCAGTAAGGGTCTTGGATAGATGAGACCAAATCTTGTGAGGCAAGACGATTCCCTTGGTCAAAGTATTATGGAAACATCACGGGGTTGAGGAAGCAACTTGGGAACGCGAATTAGAGGTCCGAGAGACATATCCGGACCTATTCATTGATATTTGAGTACGTGTTGAAATTTTTGTTTTGTTGATGAGCTATAAAAGCATTGTATATGTTTTGGTTTGTAAAACATTGTATATGTTGAATGTGTTTTGGAAATACAAATATGTTATAAACATTGAAGATGTTTTGGAAAACATGAAGATGTATGTGTTGAAATTAATTGAATTTCGAAAGAATGCATGTTGGTAATGTGTGTTGAATTACATTTTGTGAAATTGTTCACTTAAGAAAAGATGAATTGACCAGTGAATGGGTCATGGTGATGAAGGCTGAATGATAATCTATTTGAAAGTTGAATAAACATGATTTTGAAACTTATATAAAATTTCGGGGGCGAAATTCTTTAAGAGGGGGAGGTTATAGCGATCCAGGTTTTACCCCGATCTTTATTGTGTTCCGAACTCGGGTTCCTTGGTTGTATACTGATATCTATGTCTTGTTTCCTTCCTTTTATTTTTTGTATTTGAGTTTTGGGTTGTGTTGGGTGAGTTTGAAACAGGTTTGTTGTGAGTTGATTCAAATGGTTGCTGCCCAGGTTTTGACTTCTTCGCTCGAGCGAGGTTTTTTGCGCTCGGGCGAGACTTGGGTTTTTACTTCTTCGCTCGAGCGAAGGTTCTTGCGCTCGAGCGAGGATTGAGAGTCCTCAGGTTTCTTGCTTAGACGTAGTTTTCGCTTGAGCGAGCACTCTTGCGCTCCAGCGAGACGTGTGTTATTTGATTCTTTATTCGAGCGAGCACTTTTGTGCTCGACCGTGCGTCTGCGTTGGTGGCAGACCTGAAGCTTTGCATTGTGCGCTCAAGCGAGGCCTTTTGTTGTGTCTGGTCACTCGAGCGACAACTCCTTCACTCGAGCGAGGCTCGCATATATCAGTTCGCAGCAGCGTGATTTTATATCACTTTTTACTTTCTTCTTCCCTAAAAACCCTAATCCGACTGCCTCTCTCTCTAAAACTCTTTCTCTCTCTACAAATATTCCTTGTTCTAGGGTCATCCCTACTCCCTTTGTTAAAAAGCTTGAGCATTGAGTGGGCTTCCATTTGATCCGAAAAAAATGGAATTTGGAGCATCTTTGGGTTTCTCTCTTCTTCTCCTTTGAGCTTCTCCATTTGAGGTAGGGATAAACTACTCTTTATTATGAGTTTTAACCTAGATATGTGTCATTTTGTATAAATGGTTGGATGTAGGAAGTTTGGGTGAAGTTAGGGTTTGGGTGTTGATTTGTGAAAGAGGGGTTTTCAATTTTGAACTCCATATGTGTATGTGGGGTCTTAAAAATGGGGTTATTGGGGAATAATTGTTGAAATGGTGAGATTTAGACCTTTGAGTCAATGTTTTGGAATTGGGGGAAAATGCTCTAATGTGAATTAAAGAAAATATTTGTATAAATAATGAAATCAATGTGGAAACATGAAATTAGTTTGGGAATTATGAAATTGGGGAAAAATGTGATTAAAAAGTGTAGTTGGATTGATAAATCACACACCTTTGGAAAAGTTGATAAATTATCTGTTGATAGATTTAATTATCTGTTTAGAAATATCTGTTTTGGTGTATCAGTGGAGGATAGCTATGATTGTTGTTTATGACAACATGTTTAAATACATTGTATATGTATCATTGTTTGGGAGGAGATAGGGGATGCACTCCATTGTATGAGAGGAGATAGGGGATGGATCCCATTGATAATTACGTTGGCCGGAGTGTCTAGGGTGAAAGTTCCGAAATCTTATATATTATAGGTGCCGGTTCCCTTGGACGTAGTTCCATAAAATGGCAAGAAATAGAAGTGTTGAAATGATGCATGTATTAAATTGTGAACCATTAAGTTGTAGTCTCATCTTGGTTGTTTTGATAATAACGAATTTGGTTAATTGATTTTATCTGAAACGGAAGAATGGAAATGAGTTGAAATGTTGGTTAACTATATTGAATGAAATTGAAAGAAATGTGTCTGTTAAGAATATCCCTCATTGATCTGATGCTCATATTTTAGTTAATTCTCATATTTGGTTTAGCATATCTCTACTGGGATTTGGCTCATCCTACTTGGGACATCATTTTCAGGTATAAGCGACATGCCGCCTCCAAGGTCTTAGCTTGGGAGGTTTAGGAGTTGAAGGCTCCGTTTTGTTGTTACATCTTGTGTATATATGTTTTCTTTTCACGCCAAGGGCTCTAATTGGAAAAGAGTTAGAACTCTTCTTTTGTTGTAACTAAGTGATAGCTTGGATATCTGTAAGCCCATAAGGCATTATTTTGTTGTTATTAGTTAGAAACAATTATGAATATGTAATGTACGTAATACATTTTGTAAAGAAGACTTTGATGAATAAAAATATATTATTTCTATTATGCTTATAGACTTAATGAATGAATGGTTTAAGTCTTATTTTGAGGGCTTCACAGCTTTGGTTTAAAAAGATCCAAACCAAAAAAAAAAAAAAAAATACTAAAAACTTAAAAATTAATAAATTAAAAAAATTATTATTTTCTTTACTTTTTATCCATCTTTTTGTAAAAGTTCAAAATCTTATTACTAAAAATTTCAATTTTCTTCATCTTATTA
Organism: Camellia sinensis; assembly: GCF_055761805.1. NCBI lineage: Eukaryota > Viridiplantae > Streptophyta > Magnoliopsida > Ericales > Theaceae > Camellia > Camellia sinensis. The sequence continues at coordinate 158,162,100 of NC_138972.1, forward strand.
TATTTTAATTAAAATCACAAAAAATTATTTCTTAAACGAATCCTAGTAACTTGATTTTTAGGCTAAAAAATTAAAAATAAATATAAAAAGTCAAAAAAATATTTTAAAAGTAAATCAAATAAGTCAGTCATTCATGTTTTTTTCAATATAATTAAAAAAATCATTTTTAAATACATTAAAAAAATTATTTTATAAAAAATCAAAAAAATCATTAAAGATGTGAAATTTCAAAAAACCAGTAAGTGTTCATTTGGGTTGTGGGTTGGTTTTTTGACATTTTGATTTTTTGACTATTTTTGTCTATGGCTAAAAAGTCTCGTTTGCGATACGCTTTTTGAAATTTTTGATTTTTGTGGGAGAAAAAATGAAATGATTATGATTTGAATGTAATGTTTTGTCTTATTGAGATAAAAATTTGTTATTTTATTTTTTTTATCTTTTTGAATTTTTTATGAGAGAGGGAAGTGGGTTAAAAGCTAAGAAGTGATTTTTAACTCACTTCCCAAAATAGGTTGTACTAATTTTAATTATTCATATGTGCACGAATCTATTAGAAAATAGAAAGGTAAGAATAAGGTCGAACAAATTCTAGGACAGGGGAATAATCAATTAATTTTAAAATAAATTATCTAATCCAGTTGAATAATTCTTGAATTTTAATAAAATAAAAAATTATAAAATTGTAAGATATTGAAAATGATTTAATCAAATAAATAAAATACTAAAACAATGCAATCTATCATATACAACATATTCATAATAATAAAATACTAGGACCGTGGAATCTATCACATACATCATATTCATCATATTCATATTGAAAATGTGGTAATAACTTTCAGAACTTCAAGGGGTGAAATATAATTGGACCAAATCTCAGGAGATGTCAGTATAATTTACCCAATTTATTTTGTATGAAATTTATATTAAAACAAGAAACATCCTATTAAAATTTCACTTTAAACCTTGTTGATAGTTTCTCACAGTGATGCAAGAGTGTTTTGAGAAGATGGTTAAAAGTTTTTTTTTTTTTTTGACTTTTTTGTGAGAGAGGAAAGTGAGTTAAAAACTGAGAAGTGGCTTCTAACTCACTTCCCAAAATAGGTTGTACTGATTTTAATTATTCATACGAGCACGAATCTATTGGAATATAGACAAGTAAAAATAAGGTCGAACAAATTCTAAGACAGTGGAATAATCAATTAATTTTAAAATAAATTATCTAATCCAGTTGAATAAATTCTTGAATTTTAATAAAATAAAAAACAATAAAATTGTAAATATTGGAAATGATTTAATCAAATAAATTAAATACTAAGACAATGCAATCTATCACATACATCATATTCAGAATAATAAAATACTAAGACAGTGGAATTTATCACATACTCATATTCATCATATTCATATTGAAAATGTGGTAATAACTTTAAGTACTTCAAGGGTGAAATATAATTAGACCAAATTTTTAGGATATGCCAGTATAATTTACCCAATTTATTTTGTATGAAATTTCTATTAGAAAAATATTTCAGAGCTGGCTGAAAACAAAAGGGAGGGCCCCGTGAGTGATCGAGAACTCTTTTCCTTTATTTTATATTAGTTATGTAAATTTCTCTTTTGTACATCATCTCAGTGAATCATGCCTGAGTTCGCCCCATTCGCGAAGGCCCTTGTTTTGAAGAAACGAATAGCTTTAGCCCCCTATCTTTTAGGCCTTGTCTATAGAGCCTGCTCTCAATTTTGTGAAAGACCTCTTGATATCAACCAAGGAGGTCCCCTCTAGGTGCTTTAACTGTGGCTCCTTGCATACTTCACTGACCTGCATCCTAAATGTCTGAAGTTCTTAGTTCAAGACCCTAGCACTTATGGAGAAAAGTATGCTAGGATTGCCCTCTATCCTGCTTTTTTTGCTTACTATCTTGCCTTCTTTCATCAGCTTCCTGTTTCTCCAACTGCCACATTCTTTTATCCCTTCGATGCCAATAAAAGACCAACTTGGCTAAAAACGTAATTGGCTGATAGGGAATGTTCCATCCCATCGCATGAAGCCATGTGGGCCTCTATTTTGTTGCCGAGGGAACTTTTTATTGGTACTTTAAACCCTCGAGCCTATAAGTGCATATCTGAGGTGTACTGCCTTTTCCAGTTTGCTAGGCAATTTGGGCTTACCCAAGGAATTCCCATTCCACTCTGCAGTCTCTCGAATGTCCATCTCATAGCCAGAGACCTGAAAGTACCCAAATCTAAACTAGAGGAGGCAACATTTAAACTATTGAAAGACTTGAGTGAGTTCAAATTTACTCCCTTCCTCCCTTCTGGCTTAGCCTTGAAGAGATTTCAAAATTGGTGGACAGCTAATATGGAAGTGCATCTAGCAATACATCCTCATGATCTATTGATAGGGCTAGGTGTACCTTCTAAGGTCAAACCAAAAGAAGCTGGAACCATCCCTTCTCTTTTTATAGCTGCCAAGACTATTCCTGCAGTCTCACCCCCTCCTTCCAGAGTCACCAGAGCTGCTTCAAAAAGGGTATGCATTTTTAGGCGTCCTTTCTTTTAGAACTTTCTGTCTGTTTTTCTTCATATTTCATGCTACTTGGTGTAGGGTCTCCATGAGAAGAATCTCCCAAGAGAGCTGAAGCCCTAGCTATTCTCAAAGACAAACATCAGCAGAAAAAGAAAAGAAAACTAGTACTCACCCCTGAGGAGTTTGAATATCAGATTGAAGAGAAAGAGATAGAGAAAGACCAAGAAATACCATTGCAAAAAAAAAAAAAAAAAAGAGGAAAAAGATAACCGTTTCTCCTTCTGACTTGGTTGAAGACCCTACTCATGAGGCAGCTGTTGAAGTAGTAGAGAAAGAACATTTTAAGGAAATAATTGTTTTCAGAGGGCTGAAAAAAGGCGACAGCAGCAACTGCTAAGGGATGAAGCAGCTGCTGTTAATACAATCCAAAGGGAAACTGTGAGAAGACAACACACTGCCAAGCATTATTCCCTTCGGAGCTCTCCCATCATTGCCACCACCTCTGAAACGAGTAATTTGCTTTCATGTTTCCACTTTGTTTTCTCAAATTGTTTGTACTGAGACCTAACGTTGTTTTGTATTTCTTCTTTTGGAGCAACAACTACTTTGCCTACTCTTTCACTAAAGATGCCTTCAGTTTCAACTGAAGTTGAACAACCTCAAAAGGTAGAGCCCATTAAGATAATACTCCTACTTCCTGGCTGTATATTTTTTACCTTTCTTGAGGCCAAACATTTCTACACCTCTATCCTTTGGCTTGGCTTCAAACTTTCCTTACTTTGCTTTTAATTCTCCTCAATTTGCTCTTCCTTGAAGCCTTGCTGCTCCTTCTCTCCTTGAGGAAATTTCGACTATTACATCATCTCCAGTAATGGCTAATTCCCATAGAGCAGACACTGGTAGCCCTTCAATTCTTCATCCGTTATCTCTACCTAGCACCAATCTCTCTTGTCTTGATCTACTGGTAGCCAAAACTATAGAGACTATTAGGAGTACTTCACATTCCTCTCCTATTCCTATACAGCCGTTTTTTCCTTTTGCCAGAGCTCTTTCTGCACCCTCCATGTCAACGGATGAGGTGGACATCTTCGAAGCTAAGCTAGCTAGTCTCTTTGACATTCCTTCCACCTCTCCAATAGCTAGCAATGAGACTGAGCCATTAGTCCTGGCTGATTCTTTACTAGAGATTTTTGAGAGCTCCTCCTCCAGTAGTAAGACTTCCTTACCTTCAATAGACTTGGACAACTGTTTGGAGTTGCTGACATCCTTCTCAAGGATTCCTTTCGAAGCTTTACAAAGGCCTATAATTAGAAATGGCTTCCTCCAGTGCTGTAAGACTGTTTCAAGTCATTTATCTCAGGCGGCAGCCACTATTGATTTCTACGTCAACATCTGCCATGTTGCCAAGGCCGCAGAGGAAAAATTGCTGAGAGACCAGAGTTTTATTTCTCAAATTCATGCTGAAGTGTCTGAACTGAAGGAGCAGCATTCCTCTCTCTCCCAATTCTGAGCTCAACTATTGGAGAAGAAAGCTCAACTTGAAGCAAAATTATCAGCAGTCAATCAGGCTTTGGATTGAATTGCCACCAAGCTGCAGATCACCAACCAAGGACTGACTGATTGAAAACAGGATATGGCTACAGCCATTCAGTTGTTCCCATCTCTTAAAAGTAGGAAATCTATTGTAAAGGAACAACTGAAATATTGTACTGACTTCTGGGCCAATCTATGGCCACATGTATTTAACTCATTATGAAATAAAATTCTTATTCATCATTTGAGTGTTTTCATGTTCTTTTATTTGGAATTCATTCTATTCCTTGTGTCTCCCATATGGTTGGATAATAAGGCTTCAAATATCTACCATTAATTTTCTTAGGATGCACATATCCATTCAAATTTTTCAGATGATATGCTCCTGAAGGCAAGACTCTATGGACTTGATATGGTCCTTCCCAGTTAGGTGACCACTTGCCAAACTTATGGCTTTTGATCCCTATTGGGAGTATTGTCTTCCATACCAAATCACCTTCATCAAAGCTAATATGCTTGACCTTTTTATTGTAGTTTTTGGCTACTTTCTTTTTTTGGAAAAGAATGCTATTTAAGGCCAGAATTCTAGATTCATTTATACTTTCTAATTCTAAGCACATACTCTAATGGTATTGCTCAAGATCTAACTGATCCTGGCATCTCATCCTCAAGGACTTAACATTAACTTCCATAGGTAGCACTGCATCATGCCCATATACTAAGGCATAAGGAGTGATTCATGTATTTGATCTTGGAGAAGTCCTATAAGCCCACAATACATCCAACAGCAAGTTATTCCAATCCCTAGGATTGTCTTCCATAACTTTCTGTATTCCTTTCTTCAAAGACTTATTGGATGATTCAGCTTGACCATTGGCTTGTGCATAATAGGGGGTAGAATTAACAAGGCTAATTCCAAACTCTGCCACAAAAGACTTTACCATTTTCCTATCAAATACAGTCCCATTATCAACAGTTATAGTCTGTGGGACACCAAATCTGTGGATCAAATCTTTAATGAATCCAATGACTTCAGTCTGGTCTACAGCCTTATATGGCTTAGCCTCGACCCACTTAGTGAAGTAATCTGTGGCCACTAAGATGAAACAATGATTCTTCAAAGAAGGTGGGTGTATTTTTCTTATCATATCCATAGCCCATCCTCTAAATGGCCAAGGCTTCACAACCTCATGCAGATCAGTTATGGGTACATGCCTTATTGTACCATGCCTTTGGCATGCCTGGCAACCTCTAACATATTCTATGTAGTCCTTAAGGATAGTTGGCCAATAGTAAGAATGTCTCCGAAGTAGACATCTCATCTTCACGCTAGGCTGATGAGCACCACAGATGCTTTCATGAACTTAGCCATGGCTGTCAACGCTTCCCCTGGACCTAAACATTCCAATAATAAACCACCTGTCCCCCTTTTGTAGAGAGCATTACCATACATTATGCACTACATAGATTGCAATTTGATTTTTCTGCTGGCTTTCAAAGATGGGCCAGCTAGATATTGCATTATTGGATGCCTCCAATCTTGTTCTTGTAAGTTATTGTGATTGACTTCCAGGACCACATTCCTTTTATTTAAGGGTGGTATTACTTTCTGATATGTTGTTTAACTTATGTCCTTTTGAGTATTATCTCTTCTCTTGAAATTCGAAGCCTTTTGAGCCACATCATTAGCTTTATTATTCAAGAATCTTGAGACATAAGTTACATTTGCTATCTGAAACTGAGACAGCAAATGTAATGCCACAACATAGTATGGCAACATGCTTACATTTTGACATTTAAAGATTTCTTTCACCTGGTTAACTACCAATTGGGAATCTCCAAATATATCAACTGCATGAGCTTGTAATCCAATAAGTATTACGAGTCCCACTATTAAAGCTTCATATTCAGCTTGATTATTGGAACAAGTAATTTCATTCACTCTGAAACCATGTGTGGTTTCTACCCCTAGTGGTGATTTAATCACTACACGAATTCCAGTTAGACCATTGGCCTTTGACCCATCGAACCACATTTGCCATGGTTCAACATTAACTATGCCAAGTTCCATTATCTCTTGGCTTTCTATTTGACATGGATGGTCTGCCAAGAAGTTAGCTAACGCTTGTCCTTTTATTGCCTTTTGGGGGACATATTCTAGATGAAATTCTGATAAGGCTAATATCCATTTGCTAATTCTTTCCCTCAACATAGGTCTAGATAACATATATTTAACCAAATCAGTGGTTGCAATTACCAAGACAGTTGTAGGCAAAAGATAGTATCTTAATTTCATTGCAGCAAAGTACAATGTAAGGCACAACTTTTGCTACAGCTGAATATTTACATTCACAAGAATTTAGAAACCTACTAAGGTAATAAACAGCTTGCTCCTTGCCTTCTTCATTGTCTTGGGCTAAGAAAACTCCCAATGAATCTTCAGCTGCAACTATGTACAACTTCAAAGGCTTATCACCTTTTGGTGGCATCAGTACTAGAGGGTTGGCCAAGTAGGCTTTGATTTCTTCGAAAGCAGATTGATGCTTTGCTGTCCACACAAAATCCTCTTCTTCTTTTAGCCTTAATATGGAAGAAAATACTTTGGTTTTCCCTGTAGTATTAGAAATGAATCTTCGAAGAAAATTAACCTGTCCAAGGAATTTTTGTAATTCTTTCTCACTTGAAGGAGGTTTGGCTTCAATGATAGCTTTGGCTTTATTCTGATCAATCTGTATTCCCTTCTTGCGTACTACATAGCCCAAGAAGTTTCCAGCTGATACGCCAAAAGCACATTTGAGAGGATTAAGTTTCAACTTGAACCTTCTCATTCTTTTGAAGGCTGCTTCCAAGTGAAGCAAATATTCCTCCATGGATTGGGACTTTACTACAATATCATCAATGTAACACTCTAAATATCCTCCAATGAGGTCATGAAAAATAATGTTCATAGCCCTTTGATATGTAGCCCCGGCATTCTTCAAACCAAATGGCATTTTAACTCATTCGAAGGTGCCAATATTCCCAGGACATCTGAATGCTGTCTTGTGGATATCTTCTTTTGCAAAGCAGATTTGGTTATAACCAGAGTGCCCATCCATCATTGATAAAACTTTGTACCCCGCTGAACTGTCCACCAATAAATCTACTATAGGCACAGGATACTCATCTTTTGGAGTTGCTAAAATCAAGTTTCTAAAATCGATACATACTTTCATTTTACCATTTTTCTTAACTACAGGCACAATATTGGATAGCCATTCAACATACCTGGCTGTCCTAATAAAGCTTATCTTGAGGAGTCTAAGAATTTCCTCCTTGACTTTCTGAATTACTTCAGGACTCATTCTTCTTGGTTTTTGCTTGTATGGCTTGAAATTAGGCCTCATAGAGAGCCTATGTTCTACTAATAACCTATCCAATCCTGGTAGTTTATTATAAGACCATGCAAAACAATCTTTATATCTCTTCAAGACTACCAACAACTGGTCCCTGTCAAGAGCATTCAACCAAGCACTGATATAGGTGGGCTGCTGTATACAACATTCCCCCTAAATTTACTTCTTCTAAGGGTTCTTGTATCTGAGAACTTACTGATGCTCCTTCTTTGATTCCTTCTGACTTCGAAACAATCTTCTTGCTTTGTTCTACTCACAGTTTCTTTGATTCAACATCCTTACCCTCCTCCTTATAGACAAAATCTGTCCACAAGGCTTCTTCTTCCTGTATCTCCTGGACTTTTGTTTCAATGTCCAAAGCACAGTATTTATCCAAGGCCAAACATATGACCTGTTGTTGTTCTTACTTACAGCCAATCATCATGGCTTCTTTCTCCTGCTCTTGCGTTTTCTGGACTATTGATTTTATGTCCAATGCTGAGAACTTAATTAAGGCCAAAGATTTGGCCTCATGGGTTCCATCTGTCTGCCTACAACCAGGCATCATTGTTATCCTTAACGACAAACTCTTCATCAGTACTTTCCTGGACTAAGTGCTTCAGGTGTGCTAATTTCTCATCAGTCGTCACTTCGACTGAACCATCAAGTTTTCTCAGTATACTGAGTGGTGCCATTCATTCAGTATACAATTTTGGCCTTTGCAAAATTTGCACAAGCTATGAAGGGTTGAGGATCTGCATTGATCTCCTCTGTCTCTCCACTGCCCAAGGCCATCATTATTTTTTGATGTAGAGAGAAAGATACACACTTGTCGGTGTGAATCCAATCTCTACCAAGTAGAGCATTGTACTTAGCATTGCTGTCAATAACGAAGAATGCAGTCATACAGTCTCTGGTTCCCACACTCAGGTTGATGGGCAAAATGCCTTGAGCCATTTGTTTGTCTCCAGCAAAACCAGCAATGGTTATACTGGTTGGGATTAGCCTGGGGTTCCACTTTCATAGTTTCTTCAAAGAAGATTTTGGAAGCAAGTTTACTGCTGCCCCATTATCCACCAATACTCAGTTCATCTGTATCCTATTGAAGAAGGCCTTGCTATACAAAGGTTTGACATACTGTGTCATGGATGTTGTGAGATACTTAAAAGGGTAAGAGAGGTTTATACTCACCTCTTCCTTACTCTCATCTTCAGTTTCCATTGGTGTGGCCATTTCATATTCGTCTTGCACCATACTCACTTGTGAGTCTTCACTGGAAACTAGAATTGGGTTAATCTCCTAAACTTGGTTGTTATCTTCAGCTTGAAACTCCTGTGGTAATATAAGCACCACATTTATTGACACCGAAGGAAACGAGCCAAATTGGACGACTGGCTGTACCTGTTTTTCTTCTTAGCCAACTTGTTCAACTACTTCAGAAGTATCTTTCATGCTACATTCTGGCACTTCAGTAATAGTAGCTTTCTTCGAATGGTCTGTTTCTGCCGATTTTTCAATCAAAAATGTCTGTTCAGCCATGATGGCTTCAAACATCTCTTCTTCAGCCATCTCCTTCCTTTGGCCTAAACCGACTTCTTCCTCTATCTCACTATCATTTTCCATCAAAGCCTTTTCCAATCCTACCAAACTGGATCTCTCTTTGGCTTTTAGTTCGGAATGAACTTTGGCCAATTGTTCTCTGCTGCAACTCCTTTTGTCTTGAAGAGTCGACGTTGGATTATGATCTAACTTTGAATTTTCTTCTCTTTCTGCTTGGCTCTTTGGCTGGAGCAATGAAGAGCTTTCTCCACTTTCTTTCAGATCCTTCTGGTACTAAGTGTACCTTCGTTGGATCTTCCTTCTTTGGGACCTAGAAATCACTAGGACCATATTTGGTTCCTTTGTTTTTGGATGCTTAAGTAACACCCAATTATTTGGAGCCAGCAAAGGAGGTTTAACCATCCTACCTTGGTTTCCAACCACATTTCTTTGGGTAGACATTTCCTTAGGTTGTTTTGCATGACAAACCAATCTGGAACTCCAGGCACCCACGAACCTACTAGCCCAGTTATTGAACTGTCTCTTTCTCCCTTCGAATCCATCTTCGAAGCTGGCTGTGAAGGCCACTGCTTAGCCTTGACTCCCTGTTTTGGGCCCAATTCAGGCTTTCCAAGAGGGTGACCACTTTTCATCCTGCGTAAGGCTGGTCTAGGGGGCCAATCCCTGGCTTTGATCCCATGACTTGAACTCCTTTCAGATCTCCTTTCAAAATGATTGCCCTCTATTCTGTAATAGTTAGGTGGTCTGGATTTATGTAGAGGTCTCTTGCCTTTGGGGTGCACTCTAGCGGTTGTTGGCTCAGCCATTAATGGTTGTTGCCTAATACCAGTTGGATATGGCCTTTTGTTATAAGCACTGGTCGGTTTAGGATGCCTCTGCACATCCTTGTAATATTGTTTCCCATCAATCGGAAGCCCTTTCAACCGCTTGTAACTCAGCCTGCATCTAGGACACATTCTTTGCATGACTGCTGCCTCTAAAGAATAATCATCCAGTGTTTTTTCATCAGAGTTTTCCCTCTGGTCTGAGAAACCTTGTCTAATAGCTAGCAAACTTCTAGTGTCTTTCTTGACAGTAGTCTGCCTAGCAACATGCATTTGCACATTGACTTCTTCCAACTCTTTCATGGATAAGTTCTGGAAGTTTGACATAATAATATTGGCTGTCACTTCTCCAATTTCTGGGAATGGATTGGTATCAATCCCCATGGCCTTTTCTGCTTTAGCTGGGAATTTTAGACTTCCCTTTCGAATTTCTCCTGGATCCTGTCTCGAAAAATAATGCAGTTTTTAGTTGAGTAAGACCAAGAGTATGCCATTTACAATACACTTTTCCCTTAAGTTCCTCTGGAGACAGAATTTTGACTCCTTTTGGTAACTTCAGGAAGTTTGCAGCAAGCAAATGATCAAAAATGTCATCTGCCTTTGTCAAATCGAAAAAATATTTCCTATGAAGGTCTTTCTTTTTAAACTGCTAGTCTATCGTTGTGTCTTTGTGAATTAATGCTTCACAGATCACAGGTTCTTTCCCTACAATTTCTGCTGCATCAATCTCATAGTTAGGATCCCTATAATATGTCTTGTACGGTGCATTACTTCGATCTTGTTCTTCTTCTAGTAATGCTTCATACTTAGACACCTTATAGGTAAGTTACACTAAGCCTCTAAACTCAGTTGAATCAAACTTATTTCGAAGCCTAAACACTAGACCATTTTGAGCCAATCTCACAAATTTAGGCTCTGGTAAAATGATCCTACATTTATTTCGTGCTCTTTTAAATCTGGCAATAAACTGAGTAGGCTTCTCATCAGGCTTTTGACTCAATCTTGCCAAATCTGCCATGGAAACCTCTGGCTCTGTTTGGAAGAATTGAGCATGAAATGCCTCCATTTGTTACCAAGTTTGGATAGAGCCAGGTGTAAGGTTAATATACCATACAAAGGCTGCCCCAGTAAGAGAATTTGAGAACAATCTTAACTTCATGTAGTCATTATTGGTAAATTCTCCACATTGAGCAATGAACCTAGCAATATGGTCAACTGTTGACTGGTTTCCATTCCCATAAAAAATGGCAAAGTCTTGTATTCTGAAGCCTCTTGGGTATTCATGTACCATATCTACCCATTCTGGGTATGGTTTCTTGTATGCAGGAGTTTGAACCCCCCGAGCCATTGGTCCACACATTTCTCTAACAATATCAGCAATTTGGTCCCTAGGGACCATATTTTGTGCTTGTTGAACCACTACTGGAGGAATAAACACAGGATTTGGTGGACAACCTTGTGTCTATGGTCTTCTTGGTCCATAGGCTGGTATGTTTGGGACTGGTTGTCCTTGTGGTGCTGGCTGCTGTTGAGGGTATGGGTGACCCCTTTGAGCCTGTCCTGCAAAAGGACCTGCGAAGGGTGCTAGAACAGGTGTTGTGTCTCTTCCAGTTGTGGGAAAACCTTCCAACCCCTCGGGTATAGATTCGAACAAAGGATTAGTGAATCTCCTCGTACCAAGTATGGCTTCAAACATGGGATTTGGAAACATCCTTATGCCATTATCTTGTGTTGGGCCAAATCCACCAATTTGCATGGCTTCACTGTTAAGTAATGAGGCATTTTGATTTGCCATAGGCCTCGAAAGAGGCTCATACCAAGACTGAGGTGGTGGTCTTTCATGGTTTTGGTTACTAGTTTGACCATTAGTATGTCCATTACTCTGCATAGGCTGTTTATCTCTAGCCAATCTTTGCTGAGGGACATTTGAATTTTCCTCTATATGCTTTACATTAGTTGGTTGATGAGTACTCATTCGATCCAAAAAGGATATTGCCCATCTTTCCATTGTGTTCATTAACTGTTGTCCCATGGCATCTACTAGGCCTCCCCATGGATTCATTGGCTGAGTAGATGGAACAGTGAATGGTCCAATTCCTTGGCCTCGTCCAATACTTTGCACATGTGGTACTTGTTCCGAAGTACTGGTCTGTTCGACCATAGGTTCTGATAAAACACCCCATCGAGAGATCGAGTTCTCTATTGACTTAGTGCCTGGCACGACACCGATTTCCATGGCACCGTATCGTTTTGCCCCAGCCGAGTTGAGTGAGTTGAAGATTCAACTCCAAGAGTTACTAGATAAGGGTTTTATTCGCCCTAGTACTTCGCCCTGGGGAGCACCGGCCCTCTTTGCTAAAAAGAAAGATGGGGCTTTGAGACTTTGCATTGATTACCGAAAATTGAACCGGGTTACGGTGAAAGATAAATATCATATGCCTCGTATAGATGATTTGTTTGATCAGTTGAAAGGATCCTGTTATTTCTCTAAGATAGACTTGAGATCGGATTACCATCAGTTGAGGGTCAAGGAGGAGGATATCCCGAAGACGACATTCCGTACACGGTATGGCCATTATGAGTTTTTGGTGATGCCTTTTGGGCTTACCAATGCACCGGCTATGTTCATGGACTTGATGAACCGGATTTTTCGGGAGTTCTTAGATCGTTTCGTAGTCGTCTTTGTGGATGACATTATGATTTATTCACCTTCTGAGGAGGAGCACGAGGAACACCTGTGAGTGGTGCTGGAGTTGCTTAGAGCCCATAAGTTGTATGCTAAGTTTGGGAAGTGTGAGTTCTGGCTAAGAGAGGTTAAGTTCTTAGGCCATATAGTATCCGAAGAAGGAGTGGCTGTGGATTCATCCAAAATTGAGGCGGTGCAAGACTGGGCACAGCCTAAGAATGTCTTTGAGATCCGTAGTTTCTTGGAATTGGCCGGGTATTATCGTCGGTTTGTAAAAGATTTCTCCAGACTAGCTTCGCCTTTGACTAGATTGACGCGGAAAAGGGTTAAATTTGTGTGGAGTGAGACTTGTGAAAAGTCGTTCCAAGAGCTTAAGGTTGGACTTACCATCGCTCCAGTCTTGATTATTTTGGAGTGAGGTTCGGGCTATTCAATATATTGTGATGCCTCACGAGAGGGTTTGGGTTGTGTCTTGATGCAAGAGGGGAAAGTAGTAGCCTATGGCTCACGACAGTTGAAAACACATGAGGGGAATTACTCTACTCACGACCTAGAGTAAGCAGCTGTGATCTTTGCCTTGAAGATTTGAAGGCACTATCTGTATGGTGAGAGATTTGAGTATTTTCTGATCATAAGAGTCTGAAGTATCTGTTTACACAGAAGGACTTAAATTTGAGGCAGAAAATGTGGATGGAGTTCATAGAAGATTATGACTTCGAGTTACATTATCATCCGGGGAAGGCCAATATTGTGGTTGATGCCCTAAGTAGGAAGCCCATCAGTAGTGTAGCTTGTATAGCTATTTGGTAATGGGAGATGTTGGGTGCTCTCAGTGAGTTTGACTTGTATCTGGGCAAGTCTGTTGAGTCTGCCGCCTTATTTTTTGTAGTTGCACAACCTACACTTGTGAACTGCGTGTTGGACGCATAAAAGGATGACTTTGAGGTAGAATCCCTCCGGGAGAAGCTCTCTAGTGGGAAGGCAGAGAAGGGTTTAACCATGTATCTCGACCTGAGTGTGAGATACCGAGACCGCTTGTTTGTGCCAGAGTCTTGCCAAAAGGAAGTACTCCGAGAGTTTCACCATTCACGCCTTGCGGTGCATCTGGGAGGCACAAAAATGTATCACGATCTGAGTCGCCAGTTTTGGTGGAGGGGTATGAAAAAGGATGTGGCAGTATTTGTATCGAGGTGCCTTACTTGTCAGCAAGTGAAGGGCGAACACCAGAGGCCAGCGGGTTTATTGCAACCCTTGTTTATAGGCGAGTGGAAATGGGAGCATGTCACGATGGATTTCGTTGTGGGTCTTCCGAGGACTTAACGAGGTAGTGATGCCATATGGGTGGTAGTTGACCGGTTGACCAAGTCAACGCACTTTATTCCTATGTGCGTAAAAGATTCGGTAGATTACCTTGCTGACTTGTATATTCGGAACATAATGAGGTTGCACAGGGTCCTAGTGTCGTTTGTCTCAGATAGAGACCCACATTTCACTGCCCAGTTGTGGCAGAGTTTGCAGAGCGCCTTGGGCACTAGATTGACTTTTAGCATGGCTTACCATCCTCAAACTGACAGGCAGTCCGAGCATACCATTCAGATACTTGAGGATATGCTTAGAGGCTGTGTCCTTGACTTTAAGGGGTCGTGGGAGAGACATATACCCTTAGTGGAGTTTGCTTACAACAACAGCTTCCAATCGAGTATTGGCATGGCACCGTTTAAGGCCTTGTATGGCCGACCGTGTAAATCGCTAGTGTGTTGGGCCGAGGTGGGTGATGCACCTTTGTTAGGTCCAGAGTTGGTTTGAGAAACGACGGAGAAGATGGCATTTATCCGTAAAAGGTTGGCTACAGCCCAAAGTTACCAAAAGAGTTATGCCGACCGTAGGAGGAGACCTTTGTCATTTGAGGTGGGTGATCATGTCTTTTTGAAAATATCACCTAGACGAAATTTGATGAGATTTGGAAAAAGTGGGAAGAGTTTCCCTTGGTTTATTGACCCTTTTGAGATCCTTGAGCGTATTATGGAGGTTGCATACCGTTTAGCGTTGTCGCCATAACTTTCTAGAGTGCATGACGTGTTTCATGTTAGTATGCTTCGGAAATATGAGCTGGATCCATCGCACGTGCTGGATTGGACCGACTTAGAGGTAGATGAGGATGCCTCGTATAAGGAGAGGCCGGTAAGGGTCTTGGATTGACGGGACCAAGTCTTGTGAGACAAGACGATTCCCTTAGTCAAAGTATTGTAGAAACATCACGGGGTTGAGGAAGCAACTTGGGAACGCGAATTAGAGGTCTGAGAGACATATCCGGACCTATTCATTGATATTTGAGTACGTGTTGAAAATTTTGTTTTGTTGATGAGCTATAAAAGCATTGTATATGTTTTGGTTTGTAAAACATTGTATATGTTGAATGTGTTTTGGAAATACAAATATGTTATAAACATTGAAGATGTTTTGGAAATGATAATCTATTTGAAAGTTGAATAAACATGATTTTGAAACTTATATAAAATTTCGGGGGCGAAATTGTTTAAGGGGGGAGGTTATAGCGATCCAGGTTTTACCCCGACCTTTATTGTGTTCCGGACTCGGGTTCTGTGGTTGTATACTGTTGTCTATGCCTTGTTTCCTTCCTTTTACTCTTTGTATTTGAGTTTTGGGTCGTGTTGGGTGAGTTTGAAACAGGTTGGTTGTGAGTTGATTCAAATGGTTGCTGCCCAAGTTTTGGCTTCTTCGCTCGAGCGAGACTTGGGTTTTTGCTTCTTCGCTTGAGCGAAGGTTCTTGCGCTCGAACAAGGATTGAGAGTCCTCAGGTTTCTTGCTTAGACACAGTTTTTGCTGGAGCGAGCACTCTTGCGCTCGAGCAAGACGTGTGTTATTTGATTTTTCGCTCGAGCGAGCACTTTTGCGCTCGAGTGTGCGTCTGCGTTGGTGGCAGACCTGAAGCTTTGCATTGTGCGCTCAAGCAAGGCCTTTTGTTGTGTCTGGTCACTCGAGCGACAACTCCTTCACTCGAGCGAGCCTCGCATATATCAGTTCGCAGCAGCGTGATTTTATATCACTTTTTACTTTCTTCTTCCCTAAAAACCTTAATCCGGCTGCCTCTCTCTCTACAAATACTCTTGTTCTAGGGTCATTCTACCATACTCCCTTTGTTAAAAAGCTTGAGCATTGTGTGGGCTTCCCTTTGATCCGAAAAAAGTGGGATTTGGAGCATCTTTGGGTTTCTCTCTTCTTCTCATTTGAGCTTCTCCATTTGAGGTAGGGATAAACTACTCTTTATTATGAGTTTTAACCTAGATATGTGTCATTTTGTATAAATGGTTGGATGTAGGAAGTTTGAGTGAAGTTAGGGTTTGGGTGTTGATTTGTGAAAGAGGGGTTTTCAATTTTGAACTCCATATGTGTATGTGGGGTCTTAAAAATGGGGTTATTGGGGAATAATTGTTGAAATGGTGAGATTTAGACCTTTGGGTCAATGTTTTGGAATTGGGGGAAAATGCTCTAATGTGAATTAAAGAAAATATTTGTATAAATAATGAGATCAATGTGGAAATATGAAATTAGTTTGGGAATTATGAAATTGGGGGAAAATATGATTAAAAAGTGTAGTTTGATTGATAAATCACACACCTATGGAAAAGTTGATAAATTATCTGTTGATAGATTTAATTATCTGTTTAGAAATATCTGTTTTGGTGTATCGGTGGAGGATTGCTATGATTGTTGTAGAAAATGCATGAGGATTAGGGAAATTGAAAGTAATCAATCGAATTATGTCATTGAATATGACGGTTGGATTACAGCATTGAATATGTGATCTGATTGGTCATTGTATATAACAACATGTTTAAATACATTGTATATGTATCTTTGTTTGGGAGGAGATATGGGATGTACTCCATTGTATGAGAGGAGATAGGGGATGGACCCCATTGATAATTACGTTGGCCGGAGTGCCTAGGGTGAAAGTCCCGAAATCTTATATATTATAGGTGTCGGTTCTCTCGGATGTAGTTCCGTAAAATGGCAAGAAATTGAAGTGTTGAAATGATGGATGTATTAAATTGTGAACCATTGAGTTGTAGTCTCATCTTGGTTGTTTTGATAATAACAAATTTGGTTAATTGATTTTATCCGAAACGGACGAATGGAAATGAGTTGAAATGTTGGTTAACTATATTGAATGAAATTGAAAGAAATGTGTCTGTTAAGAATATCCCTCATTGATCTGATGCTCATATTTTAGTTAATTCTCATATTTGGTTTAGCATATCTCCACTGGGATTTGGCTCACCCTACTTGGGACATCATTTTCAGGTATAGGTGACATGCCGCCTCCAAGGTCCTAGCTTTGGTGGTTTAGGAGTTGAAGGCTCCGTTTTGTTGTTACATCTTATGTATATATGTTTTCTTTTCAAGCCAAGGGCTCTAATTGGAAAAGAGTTAGAACTCTTCTTTTGGTGGTTTATGTGATCTGATTGGTCATTGTATATGACAACATGTTTAAATACATTGTATATGTATCTTTGTTTGGGAGGATATAAGGCATGTACTCCATTGTATGGAAGGAGATAGGAGATAGGAGATAGACTCCATTGATAATTACGTTGGCCGGAGTGTCTGGGGTGAAAGTCCCGAAATCTTGTATATTATGGGTGCCGGTTCCCTCGGACGTAGTTTCGTAAAATGGCAAGAAATAGAAGTGTTGAAATGGTGGATGTATTAAATTGTAAACCATTGAGTTGTAGTCTCATCTTGGTTGTTTTGATAATAACGAATTTGGTTAATTGATTTTATCCGAAACGGAAGAATGGAAATGAGTTGAAATGTTGGTTAACTATATTGAATGAAATTGAAAGAAATGTGTCTGTTAAGAATATCCATCATTGATCTGATGTTCATATTTTAGTTAATTCTCATATTTGGTTTAGCATATCTCTACTGGGCTTTGGCTCAACCTACTTGGGACACCATTTTCAGGTATAGGTGACATGCCGCCTCCAAGGTCTTAGCTTGGGAGGTTTAGGAGTTGAAGGCTCCGTTTTGTTGTTACATCTTGTGTATATATGTTTTCTTTTCAAGCAAAGGGCTCTAATTGTAAAAGAGTTAGAACTCTTCTTTTGTTGTAATCAAGTGATAACTTGGAAATCTGTAAGCCCGTAGGACATTATTTTGTTGTTATCAATTAGAAACAATTATGGATGTATAATGCACGTAATACATTTTGTAAAGAAGACTCTGATGAATAAAAATATATTATTTCTATTATGCTTATAGACTTAACGAATGAATGATTTAAGTCTTATTTTGAAGGCTTCACAGCTTTGGTTTAAAAAGATCCAAACCAAAGGAAAAAAAAAAAACTAAAACCTTAAAAATTAATAAATTAAAAAAATTATTATGTTCTTTACTTTTTATCCATCTTTTTGTAAAAGTTCAAAATCTTATTACTAAAAACTTCAATTTTTTTCATCTTATTATATTTTAATTAAAATCACAACAAATTATTTCTTAAATGAATCCTAGTAACTTGATTTTTAGGGTAAAAAATAAAAATAAATATAAAAAGTCAAAAAAATATTTGAAAAGTAAATCAAATAAGTTAGTTATTCATGTTTTTTCAATATAATTAAAAAAATTATTTTTAAATACATTAAAAAAATTATTTTATAAAAAATCAAAAAAATCATTAAAGATGTGAAATTCCAAAAAATCAGTAAGTGTTCATTTGGGATGTGGGTTGATTTTTTGACATTTTGACATTTTGATTTTTTGACTATTTTTGTCTAGGGCTAAAAAGTCTCGTTTGCGATACGCTTTTTGACTTTTTTGACTTTTGTGGGAGAAAAAATGAAATGATTATGACTTGAATGTGATATTTTGTCTTATTGAGATAAAAATGCTATTTTGTCTTTTTATAATTAAAATAGTCAAAAAGTCAAAAAAATTGACATGGCAAACAAAGCCTAAATAGTATATCTTTGTTTGTATGTTGATGTGCTTTGGAAAGCGATGTTGCACCATTTGGTTTTGGTCATCATTGAAATTATTTGATTCCTACAGTATTATTATCTCTTAACTTCCAATGTTATATTTATTTGATGGGATATAGGAGTGTTTTGGGAAGATACTTAAAGTTATTTTTTAGTTATTTTTGAATTTTTTATGAGAGAGGGAAGTGGGTTAAAAGGTAAGAAGTGACTTTTAACTCACTTTTCAAAATAGACTGTACTAATTTTAATTATTCATATGTGCACGAATCTATTAGAAAATAAAAAGGTAAGAATAAAGTCGAACAAATTCTAGGACAGGGCAATAATCAATTAATTTTAAAATAAATTATATAATCCAGTTGAATAATTCTTGAATTTTAATAAAATAAAAAATTATAAAATTGTAAGATATTGAAAATAATTTAATCAAATAAATAAAATACTAAGACAATGCAATCTATCATATACATCATATTCATAATAATAAAATATTAAGACAGTGGAATCTATCACATACATCATATTCATCATATTCATATTGAAAATGTGGTAATAAAGTTCAGTGGAATCTCTCGTTTTATCAGTCATGCAGAAGAAGATTCCGAGCCCGAATTCAAAACGACGTGGTTTTGATTTTTTTTTTTTAATTTCTTTTTTCTCTCTTTTACCTGTCAAACAGAGGAAGGGAGTAAGAGAGTGAAGAAAGGGAAAGAGAAGAAAGGGGAGCCGATCTTCTCACGCCGTCGCCATCGCCATCGCCATCGCCATCGCCATCGCCGTCTCCGTCTCCGTCTCCGTCGCCGCCTCCTCCTCCTGCTCCTCTTCCGTCACTGCTGCGACCACCACTGACGCCGCTACACCACCTCCGTCGCCGCCCTCTCTCTTCTCCTCTTCTCTTTTTCTATATGCATGTGTGTGTGTGTGTTTCATGTTGATTTTCCAGATCTGTATATATGTGTGTGTGTTTCATGGATTTGTGGGTTTGATTTGTTTCATGGATTTGGGTTTGATTTGTTTCATGGATTTGGCTTTGATTTTCATTCCAGATTTGGCTTCTCCTCTATCTCTTTCCTCTCCTCTCTTCTTCTTTCTTCTTCCTTCTTCCTTTGCGAGTCATGGAAAGGAAGAAGAAAAAAAAGAAAAAAAGAAAAAAGAAGCCAAGACGACATGACCTAGCGGGACTGACCATGTATATACAATTTGTGCTTATAGAATTATATTAATCATTGTTTGAGATTGACTTTTTTAGTAACTTTTTTTTTTTTAGAAACTGAAAAATTATTGCCATATTTGAAAAGTTGCTAAAGAAAAATTGTTGCTATATTTGAAAAGTTGCTAAAAAATAAATTATTCGTGAAAAATTTGACTTGGAGCCAAACACCCACTCAATCTCTATATATATTTGCTTGGAGCCAAGTCTCTCCCAATACTAAAGTGCAAGTTATTCCACTGCACTGCCCAACTTGTTTCAAAGGCTATGGAGAAGGTTTTTTTAAAGACGCTTTTCTTTGCCATCCTCCTTGTGTCTGTGTCTGGTTAGTCTCTCTCTGTCTCTCTCATAAATTTGTGGAATATGAATTACTCCATAATGAATGTGGTCTATAAATTTAATTTGTTGAATAATTTTTCTCAGTACATAGTGGTGCTGAAACACCTAATTAGTCACTAATCACTAGTCCAGCTGCTCTGTGTTCTAAGAAAACTGAGAAGCAACCAAGCGATTAAACACCCCTATATACCTATCTTGATCCCCTGCAAGTATCAATTAGCAGTATAGCGCTTTAAATGATCTCTCATTCACTTTTACATATCAGAATTACAGTATATTCTTGACAATGACTTCTTCTATCAGCTCTGCCCTTGCATGTCATCTCATTAATTTTATTTATTTTTCTTTTAAAGACTCTTTTAACAGTCAGTCGTCTAGCTGGAATGTTAGAATTTATCTATAAATACATACATACATACAGACCATCTCTTCTAGTAAAAAACCACCCGTATTCATTGTGGGTACACTAATTCTTTTTTTACTTTTGCTTTCTTCTTCTTCTCGTTCTCTTCCGTTCATGACTCAAGCATCCGCGTTGTTTGTGTTCGGAGATTCAATTGTTGATGCAGGAAACAACAAGATTGAAAGTTGTATCACGGAACATTTTTACCCTTACGGTGTCGACTACAACAATCAATACACCGGCCGCTTTACAAATGGATTAACTGCCGATTTCATGGGTACCTTACTTACTTACTTACCTAACATTATTTTCAAGTTTCCTTGAGTTTTGTTTTTGCTGTGAAGGTTATTGTGTATTGGTGTTTTAGGTGTTATTTTTCATGAGTGTTTGTTTCTGTTGTAACCTTGCCAAATATTGGTGTCTTTCTGTTGAGATTTTTTTTTTGGGTGGTTCTTTCTCTCCCTTTTCATTATCTGGCTATACTCTTTTTAAATTGGACCTAATGCCAGTAAAGATTTCATTTTCCATATAAAAAAAATTGAAAAAAAAGAGGAAAAGCTTACGCTGACCAAATCGATTGTAAAATCTGTAAGAATATATGGAAACCATTACCTATAGTTGTAATGTTTTGTTATATGTATATTTCTCAATTTTCAAAAATCGTAAAATTAAAAGTTTTAAATTAATTTTTTGGAGATATCTTAAATTTTCCTTTTAAATTTTTTTTAGAGAGAATAGATTTAGGAAAATCAAGAAAGGAATTTTTTGTTTTTTATTTTAAAAATCAAAACTAATGAGATAATTAATATTTTTTTTATAATTATTGGTTTGATGGGTTAGTCAGTAGCCTTTTAAAAAAAAAAATAATTTTCAATTGAAAAATTTAGATATTTAGTTAAAAATATTGGAGTTCCCAAATGATCACTTTTGGTTAATATATAGTGTAGATATTCACTTTTTGTTTTACCAATAATAATTTCATTTTTTCTATAAAAAAAATAAAAAGATTACCCAATCAGTTGTAAAATCTGTTGGAATATGTCAATAGTTGTAAATGAAATATACAGGGTTAAAATTAACATAAAAAATAGTAGGAAATATTTTAAAAAACTAAGATTACATATCGAATTAAATTTATTATGGAAGGCAAAACTAGTCAACACCTTCCAAGGCACTTTATATGGCATAAAATCAATCAGTGGAACCTTTTACTATTTTATTTTATTTTATTTTTTTAATTTTATTTTAAAGTAGTAAAAATCAATATTTACTATATGGAAAAATTAGTGAAACATTACTCTCTAATTTCTGGTAGTAAGAGGAATCCAATATGATTTTTCTTATTAGTTAAGCTTCCTCAATAATATTATTAGAGAAATTTCAGTTTGTCATTCAGAAATTTCACAAATTTGTGATTTGTAAGATCACTTATATAAGTTCATGAAAATTTACGTAATTTTTTGTAAAGTTACATACGGTGTTATGGTGTATATTACATACCAGACTTCTTTTATCAACTCTGCTCTTGTATGTCTATCTCATTAATTTTTTTTGTTTTTTTGTTTTAAAATCTCTTTTAATAGTCAGTCGTCGAGCTGGTATAGAATGTTAGAATTTATCTATAAATACATACATACAAAAAACCACCCATATTCATCACGGGTACACTAATTCTTGTTTTACTTTTGCTTTCTTCTTCCTCTTCTTCTCTTCCGTTCATGACTCAAGCATCCGCGTCGTTTCCTGCGTTGTTTGTGTTCGGAGATTCAACTGTTGACGCAGGAAACAACAACAAGATTGAAAGGGGTATCACGGCAAACTTTTACCCTTATGGTGTCGACTACAACAATCAATCCACCGGCCGCTTTACAAATGGATTAACTGCCGCTGATTTCATGGGTGCCTTACTTACTTACTACTACAACAATCAATCCATCGGTCGCTCTGCCGCTGATTTCATGGGTACCTTACTTACTTACCTACCTAACATTATTTTCAAGTTTCCTTGAGTTTTGTTTTTGCTGTGAAGGTTATTGTGTATTGGTGTTTTAGGTGTGATTTTTCATAAGTGTTTGTTTCTGTTGGAACCTTGCCAAATATTGGTGTCTTTCTGTTGAGGTTTTTTTTTTTTTTGGGTGGTTCTTTCTATCCCTCTTCATTATCTGGCTATATTTTTACATTTCCAGTTAATAAAATTTCCTTTTGTCAAACCCAAAAAAGCAAAAGGTAACTTTAGTACTAGTACTGTATCCTCTGATTATAGTTTTTTCTTGATTATCCCTGCATTTGTTGATCTTATTATTATGGTTTCTTTGCAGCTTTCTCTCTTGTAGATGTGCCACCGCGTCCTGCTTACCACAACTTGACAGAGAGTGACAGAAAAAGAACTACCATCGCCATGGCTGGGATCAATTATGGGTCTTCTGGATGTGGTATCTTTAACACCACCAGACCCCACAAGGTGAATGAAAAAAAATATATGTATTTTTTTTTCTTTTCTTTCCACTCCTTTTTAATCCGTGACCTATTTTGGTTCATTTTCTTTTCTTTTCTCAGAGAGAATGCTTCAATTTAGAACAACAGATCGACTTCTTTAAGGAGACTGTACAAGAAGACTTGCCATATTTGATTCCAGACCCTGATGCTCGCAAACAGTATCTTGCCAAATCTATCTTTTTCATTTCCATGGGAGCCAATGACTACTTTTTCACTTATCCTAAATCAAACACAAAGGTCCTCAATCTTTCCTCCTTTCTTCTTCTTCTTCTTTTTCTTTTCTTTTTTTCTTCTTCTGTACTATTACTGTAAGGAGTCTTAACGACTAGAATTTCATTTATTTGCAGGACCCTAATGAGTTTGCAATCTCTCTCATCTTTGAGTTGAAGATCTACTTAGACGTAAGTAATCTTCTATTAGAGCGATCGATCTATCTAAGACTACTGTTTACAATGTGTGTAGGGTGTTTGGAATTATTTTATTTTATTTTTTTGAAATATTTTTTGTTGACTTATTTTCATGTGAACTTGTTTTAAAAATTTTCAAAAATATTTAGGCTTCTGATTCTACTCAAATGAGACGAATCCAAAAATTAAAAAGAAAAAAAATTGAAAGCAATTCATAAAAGTTAAAAGCGAGTTTTTAAGCTTATCTTGGCATTTTAATCTTTATTTGGAATTTTTCAAAAATGTTTTACTTTTTAAATTCGTCTACATTGACATAATTTACATTAAAAAAAAAAAAAAAAAAAAAAAAGTTGCTAAAAGTAAAAATACTCGAAAAAAGATGTCACCTTTTTATTTATTTGTTCCCAAACAAATTAAATCCCTTCTTCAAAAAAATTTTTTGGCAGATATTATATGAGATCGGAGCCAGACAATTCATCGTGAACAACATAGGTCCTCTTGGGTGTTTGCCATCTCTTAGATACAAGACTATTTCTGGGGAGTGCAATGAAGACATGAACAATCTTATCATGCCATACAACTATGGGCTTCCTAAGTGGCTTAAAACTTGGACTCATTATGATTACAGTGGTATTACCTTTGTCTTGGCAGATAGCTATGGTCTTCTTAATCATATGGTCTACCACCCTCAAGAATTTGGTAATATAATTTATTTATATATTTAATTTGTTACGGTTTTGGAGTCAGAAAAATGAACACAGTTTCTTTATGTTTTTCTTCTGTTGTTGTAGGGTTTAAAGATGTAAAACACCCATGTTGCGGACAGGATGTAAATGGGGAATTAGAGTGCCCCCCCAACGCCACTCCGTGTAGCAACAGAGATGAATATCTCTTCTTTGATGGTGCACATACCGGCCAAGTGGCCAATCTTGAATTCGCTCTATTATGCGCCAATGCAACAATCTGCAGAGTTATTGAATAAACATGTTTATGAAGTGTTTGGATGAAAAAGACGCTCTCTTTTTTGTTGAAGTTATGGGGACAACAATTAATTGAATGGTGAAATGTTTAGTATTTTTCTAGGGTTGTGAACAGTTATCTTTTCTATACCATTTATCTTTTGGGGCAATTACCATTATGTAGTTTTTAGAAAAAATTATTTACAGATGTGTTTGGTTTTCTGCTTCATAGAGTATATATAATTTCCTATGGATGAGTAAGATGGATAATTGGATTTACTAATCAAAAAAATAATGCTATATACAAATAAATTTATTGTTTTTTTAATTTCTAAACACAGAGTTAATGAAACTCACATAAACTCATTGTGTCTAATAATAAGAAAATAATATTTAAAAATCTATTTATATGTAGTATTCTCTACAAGTATTGGGTAGGCCTTGAGGGTTTTCAGCCAGTGTGGTCCTTCGGCCACCAACTAACTATTAACCTTATAAGATTTGTGTATTTTTTGTATAAATACATTATTATACAATAATATTTTAATATTAAATTATTTTTATATAAAGGAATTGTGGATGAAAACGAATGGTGATGAATAAAAAAAAATGAATGGTGAAGGACGTATCATACTATTTAAAGTACTGTACCAAATTAGGTAGGACAAGAGGAGCGCAAAATAGGTTTTTCTTTTTTCAAGATAATCTCAATACCAAGTCTTCCATCCATGTGATTCAAAGGGTTTGTTTGTCACAATTTATAGGAGTTGATTATAACTTATTTTAATTTAGAAATTTGTACCCAATTATTTGATATTGTTTTTTCTTATAACTTTTTAGGCAGAAATAAGTTAAATAAATTGAAAAAGTCTGATTATATAGAACCTAGGAGAGCAGTGTTTTTTATTTCTACTTTCTAATTATCAATTTTTAATTTTTTTTAATCTGTAAAAATAAACTTTACTGAATTAGAACCAAGGATAAATCTATGCATCTTACGTCAATAAAGATTGGCAAAAGCAATGCTAATAGCATCATAGTGGACCTTACTCACCCCAATTAGATTGGCACAGAGTCATGGCTATAAATGCCTAAATGAATTTACTAAATTAAACAATATAATTGTCATGCTCCAATTTTAATTAATCGAAAACATTACCAAAGCCTTAAAATTAGGTCGATTTTTTTTCTTTAAACATTCATTTCTCTTGAGTAATAGAAATACAATGATATATGTTCTCTCTCTCAATGAACATTACAATGATAACAATACATGCCAATCTCCTACTGTGAAGCTATAAATGAATAAAATACAAATACATGATCCATCACATCTATAATGAAATTACATATAAAAGACACATGGACTTCTTAACTCTTCAATCAAGGAATCCAAACTTTCTTCCTGTAAAAAGGTAAAACAACAAGAGGTGAGCACTAATGCCTAGTAGGAATCTCATAGTTATAAATCAATAACTAACATACAGATAGAAATGATCATGCATACAGGGTGATACCATATCGTAGGATGACATTTTATAATTTCAAAACACCATAGATCTTTGTGAAACAAACACATTTAAGAAACATTATTTAAAAAGATTATTAACCAATTCCCAAAATATTTCCTATTTCATTTCTATTTTTCCCTTATACCATTTCCAATAACTATAACTTCATAATGTCAAGATCCAATTCCCTTTATGTTCAAAAAGGAGACAATCCTCATACACTCAACTCCAACTTGCCCAACAATTACCTTACATCAACGTTTGCATTACCAAATAGAATACAAGCATAACACAAGAATAACAATCATTTTTTTAATTCAATTTCTCTATGATTTACAAAACAAAATTCATAATCTTCCATTATAATCACAAGCAATCCATTGAGTGTATTAACACCAATCGCTAATTCAATTACCATTTCATTTTCCATTATTTCAATTAATTTCATATCAAACACTGGATCCAATAACAAGTCATCTCCATGAGTCACATGCTTTACCGGTCACAAGCCGGAAGGAATGCGGAATCTCCTGCTTTACCGATCACAAGCCGGAAGGAATATGGAACCTCACACTTTACCGGTCACAAGCCGGAAGGAAGGCAGAACCTCAACATATCACACGCTTTATCGGGCGTTACTCCGAAAGGAAGTCGGAACCTATCTCAAGCGCCACGTCTTGCCGGCTCAAAATACGGCGGGAAACAGACCCCAAGATAACATCACAATCCATCATTACAATTAGTGGACAATACCAACACATCTTTCATTATTTCCGTAACACATTAATTCAATATGCATCCACCATATATTAAAATTTCATTCACATAACAAGTACAAATATGTTCCACGACCTTTTTCATTATCCATTAAATCATTCATTGTTTTCTCACACAAAAATATAACAACACATTCATAGAGGCAAAGATTCATCTTTAAAGTGTTCACAATTCTTGGGTTCAAACTATTTCTTTACTTTTCCATATTATTATCAAGTCTTCAAATTTAATTTTTAAAACACATTGGTTATCAATTACTACCTACGGTTATAAATTATCTCAAACATTTAATTTCTTTGATACAACTCCTTCATATAACATTGTCATTTCACAATCTCCCATTTATCATTATTCACACTCATCTTAAACTCAACATAGACTTAATTTCATAAATTTAATGTTGATTGAAGTATTCTCATTTTCAAAAATAAAACTTCATAACTAGAGTTAAGTATAAAGTTGGACTTTTAGTTTTGAAATATAAAATCACTTTCTAATTACACAATAAAATTCTTAAATTTTCACTTCATCATCTTATCACAAATTCCGTATCATCTTTCAACTCCCCCCGCGGGTGCCAACACAACACCACCCAACACAACTCATCTCAAACTCAACATGACCTAACACAACACAACACAACTCAAACTCAACACGCCCGACACAACTCAACTCAACTCAACACAATTCAACATGATTCAAACATAATTCATCATAGTCCAACACAATTCGATTCAACATAATCAACACTATTTAACATAATTCAAGGTGAACTCTTAAACCTTTATTTCATCATTTCATCCGAAGGCTCATCTCATCCATATCATTAATAAATCATTTCCCCAATCTTCATTTCACATTATAGCATAATTTACAATATCCATAACAAAGGTTCAATCGCTAATTTTTAACATAATTTTCAAACACATCCAAAATCCAATTAAACTTGTATATATACAGTTCAACCATTTAATTTCATGATTCTACTTTCAATTTGGGCAAAATCATTAATTATTGTTAGAATTTACCACTCACCTACTACCTCCACTATCTTTCTCCACACCTACCACCTCCACTATCACACACTCCACTACCATCCACCTCCACTATCACACACTCCACTACCATTTTCTCCTCTATATATAGGAATTGTAATATACAGAATATTAACATCAATCTTGTAATAAATCAATCAATATCAATCAATAATACATAAATTCTTACATGGTATCAGAGCCAGGGTAAAGATCTTGGTGTTTTTCGCCTTCCGGCGGGCGGCAACCTTGCCTTGACCGCCCGCCGGATCTCAACCAATTCAAACCTCGGCATCTGCAGTATCTTCCTGTCCCCATTGTTTTTCAGCATCCACATTCTTCTCATTTTCTTTGGAAGGTTCTTCCCTCTCCGGAGTAATTTCATCAGTGAGAGTTCCCCAATTCCTGCTACCACCACCATCACGTTTGACTTCATTCCCACGTCCGGTGCCACTACGGCGCTCAAATACTCTCTGAGTACGTTCACCTTCTACTTCTTCTCTATTGTTGAAACCACCACGACGACCACCACGGAAACCACCGCGAGCCTCACGAGGTGGTCCATTGTATCCACGTCTTTCAAAGGGCTTCCCTGCATCTCCATCTTCTGCGGGCTTGTACCCTCCAGAGAAACCATTGTTACTGCTGAAGGTACTTTCATTATTGGCCAGATCTCGATTAAACCCACCTTCATCTTCCCGAACTTGTACAGGTACTGTAAGAACGTGTTCCAGTCGCGTCGCTTTTGTGACTCGTACCGACTCGGCGGGGGAGGCTGCGCCGATAATCTTAGACAGAGAAAGCAAGCAAACATACACACATATACATCGAGAGAGAGAAGAGAAGAGAACAGAGGACAGAGGACACTGAAGCCGCTGAGTCTCTTGAATGCAGTCAACACTGGCGCTATATCTTCTCTACGAGTCTGCTTCTGGGTATGCTCTGTTTTTGGCCCATGGTCTTGATGAAATCGGTCAGAACACAGAGGCAGTTCGGAACTCCGTGACTGACCTCCATCGATTCGGCAAAGTCGTGAAGCTCGTAGCTTTTACCCCATTCGAGTTCGCTCTCGACGCTCTCAATCAATGCAACGCCATCTCCGAAGAGCCAAACAGACTTTTACAAAACTGAACACCCAGCTCACTCTCCACTTTATCTATTTCTTTTCATTTTTTTTTTGATTCTCTTTTTCACTTTCCAACCCATGTGCATTTTGTTTTTTTTATTCTATTTTTGACAACCCATGTGGGTCTGAGGCAACAATTCAGAATACACAGCTCTTTTTTTCTTCCACTACATGATTCCTTTTCTTTTCTTTTTTTTTATTTTCCACTTTCAAAATCACCACCCTTTTTGTTTTACTTTTCTTCTTTTATTATTTTATTTTTTCTTTACATCACTTTACACCCACTCTCTCTCCTCACTTTACATCCACCGTCCACTTCTGCACTTCCCCCACAGACTCCACCCACCAAAGCTAAGCCATCATGCTGTTCAATGTGTCATATTATTCTTCTTATTATTATTAAAAAAAAAAAAAAAAAAAAAAAAAAAAAAAAAAAAAAAACTATATATATATATATATATAAAAACAAAATCAAAAACAAAAACAAAACAACATAAATCAATCAAAAACACGACAGCCCATCTTTTATTCATGTCGGGACTCACCCCGATCACCATTTTACATCCAAAAAAAAAAAAAAAAAAAAAAAAAAAAACCACATCCACAAGTGGAATTTTTCTTCTCTACTCTGCTGCCGGTCTCTTCTTCTTGCCTCCGTCCTGAGCAGCCCTTGACGGTGTTGCCTCCGTGTTTCCTTGTCCACCGAGCACGTTCACTCCCCCATACTCCTCCACTGCAGCATATGGCGGACCTCCAAATCGGAACATCACGGTGGCCTTCCGCTTCAGCTCCTTGTTTTCTGCCCTTAGCACGCTTATCTCTGCTCGCGCATCCTTATACATGCGTTGGAGCAGAGCCAGCTGGGAGTTTAAATGCTGCACCTCATTTGTCCTACTCTGCAGCCAGTTCGACAAGTTTGTGACCGCCGTCATGCTTTCCACACATGCCTTCAGAGTATACTGATTGGCCTCCACATCCGACTGCACTGCCATTCTTTGCTCCACCGACCGCATCGGAAAGTTCAACGGAGCAAACTCCGGGGCGCTTGGTTGCGTTTCCAGTGCCACCACACCAGTTGTCTCTCTTGTTGACTCATTGAGGTCGGGAAAGAGAGTGAGCAGACTCCGGGAAGATGAAGCCATTTTCTGGGCCACAGAGTATTACAGAGTATCTCTCTCAGAACTCTCTCAGACAACAGAGTGTTACGAACTATCTCTCTCAGCAAAACGAAGAAGAGTTTTTTGTTTTTTCAGAGGTTTTTCACAGCTTTTCTCTGCCTTAGCCTCAGCCTCTGTCTTATAGCCGAGGCAGCCACGCGCATCGCGCGCCTCTTGCCACCAGCCGACAAACGGGCACGCAAGCCAAGGCGCCCACGTGCCTCGCCATCATGTCCGGCACACCTTTTGATGAATTGGGCACGCCTTTTGATGGCACGCCTTTTTATGGATTGGGCACGCCTTTTGATGGCACGCCTTTTGAAAAATTGAGCGCACCTTTTGAGGAT
Organism: Camellia sinensis; assembly: GCF_055761805.1. NCBI lineage: Eukaryota > Viridiplantae > Streptophyta > Magnoliopsida > Ericales > Theaceae > Camellia > Camellia sinensis. The sequence goes on from NC_138972.1 coordinate 158,192,375, forward strand.
GCGATTTTTTATGGGTCCGACAAGACTCTGTAAACTGTCCCGACATTGATTCCGGTTAGCTCCTTTATGGGTCCGACAAGACTCTGTAAACTGTCCCGACATTGATTCCGGTTAGTTTCTACAAGGGTCCAGCAAGACTCCGTAAACTGTCACAACATTGTCTGCTACAACGGTCCGACATGACCCCATAAACTGTCTTCTACATCGGTCTGACACCGCCATCCAGTGTCCTCTACAACGTTATGGCACCACCTTTCAGTGTCTTCACCAACGGTCTGACACGACCATACAGTGTCTCCTATCTTTTTTTTATTTTTATGTATTTTCTTGTTTTGTTCCTCTCTTCAAACTCAAGTTGGTTAGTTTCTATCCTCCTTGAGTTTGCGGGGGGCTGTTAGAATTTACCACTCACCTACTACCTCCACTATCTTTCTCCACACCTACCACCTCCACTATCACACACTCCACTACCATCCACCTCCACTATCACACACTCCACTACCATTTTCTCCTCTATATATAGGAATTGTAATATACAGAATATTAACATCAATCTTGTAATAAATCAATCAATATCAATTAATAATACATAAATTCTTACAATTATCATCATGAATCAACCTAAGGTTTTCAAGAAAAATCAAGACTTTCAAGAAAAATTAAAACTTCTCTCACCACTATTTTTAATTCTAATTTTTCCCTTGATTACACACCTAAGGTTCATAATCTACCATATTAACCCAACAATTGAACCCTCAACATTTCAAACCCTAAACCCCCAAATTCCATGATATAACACTATATGCTCAAAAATGAAGAGTTTGTATTTATATAATCAAAATACCACAAATCTATCCATTAATGCAAGTATTGAAGAAGAACTAGAACCCCTACCTCAAGAATCAAGCAAAAAGCAAAGCTTTGATGAGATTCCTTCACAAATCTGAATTCCAATTGGTAGAAAATGTTGAGCTTCAAGCCTTCTTCACTTTTTGGCAAGAGATCTTGGCCAAATCTTAGAGGACTGGAAGGTATTTGGGGTCAAAATCCTAGGGTTTTCAGACCTAGGGTGAGAGGAATGAAGAAGGAAAAGGAAAATGCAAAGAATGAGCTAAAAAAACACATTTTAAGCTGCTGTATTCGCACAGTCCGTTCGAGTGCCGCTTTTCCCGCTGGAGTGGAAGTGCTTCCAGCACAGATTCCAAAACTTCAAACGGGCATAACTCTCTCATCCGGACTCTGTGTCCAAATCGAAGCCCTGGAAATAAGCTTTCCAATGGTTCAAGCCTCACATCCAAATTCAAAGTGTGAAAAAAAAAAGGGCAAAAGAGTGGCGGCTTTTCGTAGGAAAAGTTATCCGAATTAAATTATCGGTTCACTCTTACTTTACCATCATGCTACCACTTCGATCAATACCCCAAAATAAAATAAGGAGGTTCCAAATACACTACTAAAAATGTCAAGGGCAATCTCACTTTCCACGCTTGAGCGTTGCTTTCCACGCTCGAGCGTGTGAACCAACAAAGCTGTCCGCTCGAGCGACCACCCCTACGCTCGAGCGGAAATTCACAACTCTCAGAATTTCGGACCGTCTACAAAAATATTGAGAACCTCTCAAGTCCGTTCGAGCGTCAACTCCCCCGCTCGAGCGGAGGGAAAAATTTCGGATCGCTACAATAGTTACCATATGATTTCTTCAAAGTGAAAGTTGGGACATAAAACAAAGTGAAAAGTAGTGTTGGTAATGCACTAGTGGAACCTTTAATGAGCAAAATCTAAAGAGTTCACTAAGTAAATTATTAGGCAAGGTAAAGCAAATGGTTGCCATAATTCAGTCATTTTATTACCAATATCCAGTGGTTCCCACAATTAACAAATCATGGATGCTTGACTTTGTATTTGAGCATTAGCATAATCATAGCTTGCAGTGCATGCACTTGTCTGATGAACACTTTGATAAACATGCAACTTATCGCAAACATACTAAAGTTGACAACTATGAATCCAATAACATGGAATGTTGCACCATTGAGATAATCAACATTGACAATGTCATTCGGTGGGAGTGTTCTGACCTTAAACTTGGAGCACTTATGCATGGTGTGAAGAACCATCCCTGTTTGCAACCGTAGCCAGAGTAGATCAACTTTGCAAAATGGAAGAATCACTTTAAAACTTGCATGTTTATGCCCAGTATGTGATATGCATTAAGCATATCAACAAAATTTAATTACTAAAAAAATTCAACAATCAATATCCATGTTGTAATTCGCACGTCTAAACAACATAGAGCAGTTGAATTTCAATCAATCCAGAAAAAATGCAGAGAATCGAAATTTCCAAATATCATAGACAGTACAAAGCAAAGCAATTGCATCAGTACAAATATACATGAATCAAAGGAAAATTTGCAATTGTTTTTGGTTATTGAAATCCTAACCAAGAATAACAGTGTGAGCCAACCCAAGGACATAAGTATAATTGGTACCCTTTGTGCTTCATTGATTAAAGTCATTTCCATTAATCCTCTGAGTTGTTCCCTAACAATCTATAAATCAGGGCATTTTGGAGCATCCAATTCCACCTTGGTAATAATGTTTTTGTCGTGTGACTGTCTCATGGATATATAACAGTCTAGCTTTCTCACAGAAAAATAGTTTACCAAGGTGGAATTGAATTTGGGGCTCTGCCTCCCTCTGGAACCACCATTGAGCATGGGGCTCAACACGGTACAAACAGATGATGGAAAGTTCAAAGCTCTCCCCTATGGCTCACCAAACCCTCCTAGTCACAAGAAGCTTAAAAAGTGAAACATAAGGCTAGGTCAAAAGCAAAGGCCGAGTAGAGAGCTTTGATTCATAAACCGCATGAGATGATATAGGTCAAGTTGTGATGTATATTGCTGCAAACTGGCCCCGTTTGTTTTCAGAAGTAAAATGGAGGGGATTGATAGTGAGGGGATTAAGTAAAATTGTGTTTGTTTTGATGATAATTGTTAGTGTAGGAATTGTTAAATTATATTTATATAAAATAATAAAACAAATAAAAAAATATAAAAAATTAAACATTAATATTTAAAAAAAATTCCCAATATATAAAAAATAAAAAAATTTCTAATCCCCTCACTATTTTTCTAATACCATCTCCACCTCCTCCATCTCAATCCCCCTTCCAACCTCCATCTATATCACCTCCTCCATCCTAATCCCCTCCCTAGCTCTACAAACAAACACAACACTAAATAATCCCACCTCCATCCTAATCCCCTCCCATCTATTTAACCCCAAAACAAACGGGGCCTTAGAGTTTTCATGTGGATCTATGAATATCAAAAGGTTTGATGCATGCAATTAATGCTCCAGCATGTCAACAAAGCAACTGAAAGAAGATAACAAAAAGCTGTAAAAGGAATACTGCATTGAGAAAATGTGTTGGAATGTTGACAGGCCACATTTAAGGTTTTTGTCTGTTGTATGTGAGGACCATTAAGTAAAAGGGAAGTCTTTGAATTGGGAAGCCAAATATCAAGAGCAATGAAAAAGCATTGCAGGTCATCATTGTCTGGTATACAGTTTTTACGGGCTGGCAACTCCAGGAAAGAGGAAAAGGTGTGGATTTGTATCTCTTCAACCTTCTCATGTGTATATATGGATATATGAGAAGTGTGAGTGTGAGAGGGAAGATAATCAAAGGTGCTACAAGGACAGCGCGGAGTGCTGTAAAAGGGGGTGCGTGATAAAGAGGTGAGGGGTGAGTTACAAAAATATCAATGAGCATGAAACCTATGAGGACTCAGGGATTCAATTACCCTCGAGCAGGGGTCTTGCGATTGATGTCGGGTTTTGTTTATTTTTATCTCACCGTTGTACTCTATTATTTATAGTGGATTATCCTCTCTCACCCGTGGACGTAGGCCTAAATTGCAAGGAGCAAGCACAAGAAGTTTTAGAGTTTGTCTTCTATTTGTTGCACCCCCCACCAAATCTTTTCCTTCTCTTTCTCTGCCTGTCAGCTCCCTAAATATTACAATCCTCGACATAATTGGATTCTTTTTTCTTAATATTGCCTTCCAACCATCTTTTGCTGATGCGTAATCTCTATCTTTTTCACTTTATTCAATCAATATGGTTTCTATGAAGGAAATGGAGATTAAAATTAAGGAACACTTGGAATGTTCAAGCTTCACAGATTTAGGTGCATTAGCACCTCGTAACCAAAACCAGGAGAAACAGAAATACAGTCAGACCTTATTTGCAAAAGGACCTTGTGCAAGGTAAGGCTTTTCATTGCGTAAATGATGAAAGCCATAAGCAATTTGTGCATCCATTCCTGCATCCATATATATAAGGTAAGCAACTGAAAAAAACATCAAGGATAACAAATTCATCAAAAGCAACTGAATAAGAGGTTGCATCAAAATTTCAAACAAATCTTACAATGGCATACTTTCTATTATTCATCAACTTAAGTTGTCCAACTCTTTTTATCGGGGTGTTTTTTTTTTTTTTTTTTTTTTGGGGGGGGGGGGGAGGGATAACAAAAATCTCCTTCTAGCTGAATGGTGGAAGAAGGTTAAGCTAGCAAACCCTTGCGAGTTGGGTAACGTTTTCTGGGTAAATGCAAGGATCTTCTGTTACTACTTAATTTGGGACCATTTCACACCCAAAAAAATAACAATAATAATTTCATCAGATGTGCAATTTAATTTTATAGACAGCTTTTCTACGAAAATGTTAGGTATGAGTTCAAGAAGATGATAAGTGGAAAAACATAAAATCCAAACCCCTTGCAATACATATTGATTTGGCAAGGACAACTCTCACTTTGCTCAACCCCATAAAAATTGAGTCAAAGCTACATTTTGGAAGGAAAGTTCAAACTTTCATGACAAATTAAAATGAAAAGCTCAAAGGCTGCAAGTTTGATGTAACAAATCTATAATTGGGTTAAAAAATAAAAAAAATAAAAACAGCTGAAATATGAATAATTTATCGTTTCTTAAGGCCAAATTGTCATACCTATGCTGAAATAATTATAAAACACGCCTTCATAGCAAGACACTTTCTCAGGCAATTCCCCTTCTATTTTCAATTCCTGTGCAATCCATCAAGATTCAAAACCAATAAAAGAAAAAACAAAAAAAAAAACAAGATAAATTTGCTGAATCACATAATATTTAGATTAAGAATGATTTCAACTAAAGATGAAAAGGCATTTAAATATTCAATCCAATATTTCTGTGCTCCACATGTATTCTTTATTTCAACTTTTTCCAGACTGCCTGTTGATGCTGTCATCATACTAGCAGATGGGGTACGCAAGCACTATGCCGCATGCACAGGAAATGAAATTGAACACACAACATATTGGAAGGAATCACTATTGAGGGAATCATGATTTTCTGGTCATTCTATTGGGTGAATTATAATGGATAATCAAAGTTCAATGTATTAGGCAAAAAATTCCCTACTGTGAGTAAATTACCATAATAACTTCAAAGACCTAAACTGTTCAAGGAATAATTTAAAAACAAAAACTGAATCAAAAGAAAAAGCTTAGGGGAAACAATGATGCAAAGAAAAGAGCAAGCGGATCAGACTCTTCCTCCTTGTACTGCTGCTGCATCAAAAAGAATGAAAGAGATTGGAAGAAAATAAAAAAGAAAGCCCTACACAAAGAAATGAATCATACTAGAAAGTTTGGGATCAAGATGAAACAGAGAACCTAGAAGTTCAACACGGATTTCCTGTTTCTTCTTCCAACCAAAAGATGAGGCATTTTCCCTTATCAAACAAACCTTTAAGTTTTGAAAAGTGTACTTTATATGATTTCCATTTTCAAAAAGCACACTTTTAGAGTGCACAACATCTTTCCTTTCAAATGGATTATAACAATACTAAGAAGTCAATTTGTTAAAATCCACCTACTCTCCACCTACTTCACCCACTTAAACCTACTCCACTAAACCTAACCCACTACACCACTACCACCTCACCTACTCCACTAAACCTAACCCACTACACCACTACCACTACCACCTCCACTTCACCTACTCCTTACCTACTACACACTCACCCTTTTCTATATATAGGAATCATGAATCATTGTAATATACAACAACATATATCAATATACATCAATCAATAATATACATCAATTTATTTTACATGGTATCAGAGCAAGGTTAAGCTCTTGGTATTCTTCGCCTTCCGGCGGGCGGCAACTTTGCCTTGACCGCCCGCCGGACCTCAACCAATTTGAGACCTCCATCAACTCGCAAGACCTCTCTCATACTTTCTCTTTCTAGAACAAGCCATGGCTCGAAACCATGCGGGTTGAAGTCAGATCTGTCATCAATTTTAACATGGTATCTGATCAGCTTTATCATGCAGCTCCAGATGGCGAAGCATCGTTACAGCACTCAACATTAGAGCTGTTGGGTTTGCCAAATTCTTTCCAGCAATATCAGGTGCAGAACCATGCACAGCCTCAGCAAGAGCAATGCCTCCCTCACCAATATTGCAGCTTGGTGTTAAGCCCAAGCCTCCAATCAACCCAGCACAAAGGTCACTGATAATGTCACCATACAGATTAGGCATCACTAGAAGGTCAAAAAGAGCTGGATTTTTCACAAGCATCATACAGCAGTTGTCAATAACAACTTCCTCATATGTTATGTCAGGATACTTCTCGGCAACTTCGCGACAACACTTAAGAAAGAGACCGTCAGTTTTCTGCATGATGTTGGCTTTGTGGATTGCAGACACTCTCTCTCTACCATGGGCCTTAGCATAGTGAAAGGCATATTCAGCCACCCTCAGACTTGCTTGACGAGTAATGATCTTCAAACTTTCAACCATGGGCCGTCTGCAAATTCACTCTCTCTCTCTCTCATCTTTCCACTTTCAAACCCACAATCCTTTTTTTTAATCAACCCACTCCCTCACTTTCTTTAAACCCCTCTTTCCCTCACATGGGCTTGTCCCCTCTCTCTCCTCCGTTTGATTTCAAAATCTATTATTTTTATTTATTTTCTCCAAACCACTTTCCTTATTTCCCCATCTTTCATTTTGATTTCAAATATATTTTTATTATTTCTTTCTTTATTTTTCTTTCACATTATTTTTAATCTTTTTCAAACCCATTTTACAAATTTGCCCAACCAACCATATTTTATTCATCTCAGGGATCAACCCTGATTACACTTTTACACAAAAAAAAAAAAAAAACAAAAAACAAAAAAACAAAACAAACAAACACATCCACAGGCGGGATTTGTTTTTCTTATCTACTCTGCCGCCGGTCTCTTCTTCTTGCCTCCGTCCTGGGCGACCCTTGACGATGCTGCCTCCGTGTTTCCTACGCCGCCGAGCACGTTCACTCCTCCATACTCCTCCACTGCAGCATATGGCGGACCTCCAAATCGGAACATCACAGTGGCCTTCCGCTTCAACTCCTTATTTTTCGCCTTTAGCACACTTATCTCTGCTCGCGCATCCTTATACATGCGTTGGAGCAGAGCCAGCTGGGAGTTTAACTGCTGCACCTCATTTGCCCTACTCTGCAGCCGGTTCGACAAGTTTGTAACCGCAGTCATGGTTTCCACACATGACTTCAATGTATACTGATTGGCTTCCACATCCGACTGCACTGCCATTCTTTGCTCCACAGACCGCATCGGAAAGTTCAACGGAGCAAACTCCGGGGCGCTTGGTTGAGGTTCCAGTGCCACCGCACCAGTTCTCTCTCTTGTTGACTCGTTGAGGTCGGGAAAGAGAGTGAGCAGACCACGGGACGAAGAGGCCATATTCTGGGTAGCTGAATGGGAAGACGAGGCCATGTTATGGGTTGCTGAGTGTTTCAGAGAACGGTTGGTTACAGAATGGCAACAGAGTGTTCCAGAATCTCTTTCTCAGAAACGGAAGAGTTTTTTCAAAGGATTTTCGGCGGTTTCAGACTGGTTTGCACAGCCTCCGCCTCAACCTTGGTTAAATAGCCGAGGCAGACACGCGCATCATGCGCCTCTCGGCGCTCGCCGACAACATGGGCGCTCCTTTTGATAGGCACGCCTTTTTATGGATTGGGCACGTCTTTTGATGGCACGCCTTTTGATGGATTGGGCACGCCTTTTGATGGCACGCCTTTTGACAGATTGGGCACACCTTTTCATGGGTCCGACAAGACTCTGTAAACTGTCCCGACATTAATTCCGGTTAGCTCCTTCATGGGTCCGACAAGACTCTGTAAACTGTCCCGACATTGATTCCGGTTAGCTCCTTTATGGGTCCGACAAGACTCTGTAACTCTGTAAACTGTCCCGACATTGATTCCGGTTAGCTCCTTTATGGGTCCGACAAGACTCCGTAAAACTGTCACAACAACTGTCACAACATTGTCTACTACAACGGTCCGACATGACCCCGTAAACTGTCTTCTACAACGGTCCGACATGACCCCATAAACTGTCTTCTACATCGGTCTGACACCGCAATCCAGTGTCCTCTACACCGTTATGACACCACCATACAGTGTCCTCTACAACGTTATGACACCCCCATACAGTGTCCTCTACAACGTTATGACACCACCATCCAGTGTCTTCACCAATGGTCTGACACGACCATACAGTGTCTCCTATCCTCTTTTATTTTTATGTATTTTCTTGTTTTGTTACTCTCTCCAAACTCAAGTTGGTTAGTTCCTATCCCCCTTGAGTTTGCGGGGGGCTGTTAAAATCCACCTACTCTCCACCTACTTCACCCACTTAAACCTACTCCACTAAACCTAACCCACTACACCACTACCACCTCACCTACTCCACTAAACCTAACCCACTACACCACTACCACTACCACCTCCACTTCACCTACTCCTTACCTACTACACACTCACCCTTTTCTATATATAGGAATCATGAATCATTGTAATATACAACAACATATATCAATATACATCAATCAATAATATACATCAATTTATTTTACACAATTCAACAAAGAGTAAGATGACTGAACCTCATTTTGCCATTTGATTTCCATGCATTATTTTCTATAATTATTAAGTGTAATGATAACAATTATTGCCATTATTATCTGGATAAATAAGCAAGTTAATGTGCATATATCTCCATATATCTTCCAGATTTATTTGTTGTTCAAAAAGACTTGACAATGTGGCAAAGTTTTAATTGTTAAAGCTACATTGCTGGTAGCCTAAGAATCACGGACACTGACACATGACATGATACGAACACGCCAACATGTAAATTTTTAAAAAATGTAGGACATGACACGCAAGGGACACGTGCAAAATATATAATTTTATATATTTATTATATGGCATATGCAAGGATAAATAATTATTATATGTAAGAAAAACTGATGTATTATTGATTGATGTATGTTACAAATGGTGAGGGACTCCTTATATAGGAGATGTAGTGGAGTAGGTGGTAGTAGGTGGTAGTGGTAGGTGTGTAGTAGGTGGCAGTAGGTGGTGGTAGGTGTAGTAGGTGGAGTAGGTGATGGTAGGTGGTACAAATGGTGAGGGACTCCTTATATAGGAGATGTAGTGGAGTAGGTGGTAGTGGTAGGTGTGTAGTAGGTGGTAGTAGGTGGTGGTAGGTGTAGTAGGTGTAGTAGGTGATGGTAGATTTTAACAGCCCCCCGCAAACTCAAGGGGGATAGGAACTAACCAACTTGAGTTTGGAGAGAGTAACAAAACAAGAAAATAATCTGAAAAATAAAAAATGGATAGGAGACACTGTATGGTCGTGTCAGACCGTTGTAGAAGACTGTATGGTTATGGCAGACCGATGTAGAAGACACTGGCTCGTGTTGGACCGATGTAGAAGACAGTTTATGGGGTCATGTCGGACCGTTGTAGCAGACAATGTTGTGGCAGGTGTTGTGACAGTTTACGGAGTCTTGCTGGACCCTTGTAGAAACTAACCGGAATCAATGTCGGGACAGTTTACAGAGTCTTGTCGGACCCATGAAGGAGCTAACCGGAATCAATGTCGGGACAGTTTACAGAGTCTTGTCGGACCCCTAAAAAGTCGCACCCTCAAAAGGTGTGCCCAATCTTTCAAAAGGCGTGCCATCAAAAGGCGTGCCAAATCCATAAAAAGGCGTGCCATCAAAAGGCGTGCCCATTCCATAAAAAGGTGTGCCAGACATGATGGCGAGACGCGTGACCATCTTGGCTTGCGCGCCCGTTTTGTCGTCTGTCGGCAAGTGGCGCATGATGCGCGTGTCTGCCTCTTCATCATGGTCTTTATAAACCGAAGCGGAGGCTGAGGCTTGGAAGCATAACAAACCAGTTGAAACCTCTTCGTTCTCTGAGAGCTTGTCGCTAAGAGCTGCAAATCTTGAAACACTCTGTAAACACTCTGTAACCAACCCTTCTCTGAAACACTCAGCAACCAATAACATGGCCTCGTCTTCCCGTTCAGCTACCCAGAATATGGCCTCTTCGTCCCGTGGTCTGCTTACTCTCTTTCCCGACCTCAACGAGTCAACAAGAGAGAGAACTGGTGCGGTGGCCAGTGAACCTCAACCAAGCGCCGCTGGTTTTGCTCCGTTGAACTTTCCAATGCGGTCGGTGGAGCAAAAAATGGCGGTGCAAACGGATATTGAGGCCAATCAGTATACTTTGAAGTCATGTATGGAGACCATGACGGCGGTCACAAACCTGTCGCACCGGCTGCAGAGTAGGACAAATGAGGTGCAGCAGTTAAACGCCCAACTGGCTCTGCTCCAGCGCATGTATAAGGATGCGCGAGCAGAGATAAGTGTGCTAAAGGCGGAAAATAAGGAGCTGAAGCGGAAGGCCACCGTGATGTTCCGATTTGGAGGTCCGCCATATGCTGCAGTGGAGGAGCAGGGAGTAGTGATCGTGCCCAGTGGAGTAGGAAACACGGAGGCAACACCGTCAAGGGCCGCCCAGGACGGAGGCAAGAAGAAAAGGCCGGCGGCAGAGTAGAGAAGAAAAATCCCGCCTGTGGATGATGTTTTTTTTTTTTTTTTTTTTTTTGTTTGTTTGTTTTTTTTTTTTTTTTTTTTTTTTTTTTTTTTTGTTGTGATGTAAAAGTGTGATCGGGGTTGATCCCCTGATATGAATAAAATGACAAGGTTGTGGAATATTGTTGGTGTTATTTGGTGGTGTTGTTTTGAATAAGAAAAATAAAATAAAAGAAAACAATGGATAAAGAAAAGAGAAAAAAAAAAAAAATTGGTGGATGGGTGATAAGAAAAACAGCGGTGTGATTATTATTATTATTATTTTTTTTTTTTTTTGTGGAATATAAAAAATAATAATAAGCAGAGAATGGATGTCGTGCATGTGAGTGGATGGGGCAGTGTGTTGAGTGTATGGGGCAGAGAATGGAATAAATTAAGAGAAAGGAGAGATATGATTTCTTTTGAGGCACACTCTGTGTATAAGCTACCCCACTCAGCAGTGGCCGCTCGAAGGCTGTGCGGGCCGTGTACTGAGCAAAAGATTCCTGATCAATTGCTGATGGGTTCTTGAAATAATGGAAAGTTGAGACAAGGATAGCCAAGGCATGGACATGGTTAACACTGACACTGAATTGATCTTGCAACATCCTGGCTCGCTGATCGCACATGCTCACAAGCACTTCTTTCCTTCTCTCCTTGTTATCAGCATCCATTCCCCTGTATTTGATGCCGCTAGCAATAGCCATAATGAAGATCCAAATCACGAGAATTCTCCCAGTCCGAATGGAATCTGAAACGCAAGGATCCGAGTCCGTCTTCTTCGATTTGGATCTGAACAATCTCGCGAAGAGAGAGAGAACCTAGTCTTCTTCTTCTTGCTCGAGTTTATAGTACCAGGGGGGCCAATTTGCGGAGTACTGTAGAACAACTGATCGGACAGCGAGTGGTGGTGGTGGCCGGAGATTCTAGATGCACGGCGACAGACGTACGGCGAGGTTGAGCGAGGGAAAACGAGAGGCGGTGGAAGAGGATCAGTTTTCCGGCGATCTTCTTGGTCGAGATGGAATTTGTTGAGCTCGATTGGACTTGTGCTTGAGCTGCGATTAGGGCAAAGAGTCGTTCCCGGAGACAAGAACCGCAGACACCGACGCTGCTACTGAGATCGGTAAGATGGTTCTTACACCTCATTGATATATATGTGTATGTGTGTGTCTGGTATCGTGGTGATGGGTCGTGAATGAGAAGATCAAGTTGGTGTTGTGTATGTGTCTGGGTTGACTGGGTGAGTCAAGGACAGCGACTCGAAGGAGTTGGGCGTGAAGGTGGTGGACTCGAAGAAATTTCAAGGTATGTGTAGAAAAGTCTAGCGGACTAGGTTGAGGTCCGGCGGGCGGCCAAGGCGAGGTTGCCGCCCGCCGGTGAAGCGAAAATACTAGGTTCTAAACCTGCTCTGATACCATGTAAGAAAAACTGATGTATTATTGATTGATGTATGTTACAAATGGTGAGGGACTCCTTATATAGGAGATGTAGTGGAGTAGGTGGTAGTAGGTGGTAGTGGTAGGTGTGTAGTAGGTGGTAGTAGGTGGTGGTAGGTGTAGTAGGTGGAGTAGGTGATGGTAGATTTTAACAATATGTTATATATTTGGAGAGACAAATAGAGAAACCAAACAAAAAGAAAAGCAAACAACCAAATAAAGAAGAAAAAACCAAACAAGGGCAGAATACCAAATGCCAACGGAAAGACTTCAACTCAAGACCTCTGTCAACCTGAGTTCTGAGACCATGTTAAGTCACCAATTATCCCAAAAGCTTGAGTGTTAGGAAATAAGCCCAACAATGTATATCAAACTATCAAATAGGAAAGTGTTCGACGAGTGTCACACGGTGTCAGACACAACACGTTACCTTCTTAGAGGTGTCCGTGATTCTCAACTACTAGCTTAAAGAATCTAGCATCTACAAACATTTTGTAATTGTGGAGGAAGAATTACCAAGTGATGCAAACTAATTTAGGCTATAAACAAGGACTATGTATAGACAAAGTTTTTAAAGGTGAATGCGTACCTCGAGGCGTTTTACCCCTTATGAGGCGAGGCGTAAGTCTCAGGGCGTTGAGGCGTAAGTATTTCAAATTTCAAATTTTAATCTTTAGTGAAAAAATTAAATATTTTTAAATAGTAAAAAAGTGAAAACAAAATTAAATATAAAGGTGTAAATGCTTTTCGCTTTAATCCGTTGAACATTTTACTGCATAGAAAGAAGTTTTCCTTCACTGAAAGTGAAATTGATATTCTTAACTTCAGTGATTGACCTTCTCACTTGACCATTAACTGTGTTTTTTCTTGATTGATCATTTACTTAATTTTTCCAATAGAATATAGTTGCAAAAATGGATTCTTTTTATTTTTTTATGTTTAAACAATCTAATAGACTAAGTTTAACAAAAGCCTAAGACAACCTCTGCATGTGCATACTCCTCACATGCTTATGCGCAAAAAGCATACAAAGCGCACCTAAGGCGCATTTCTCAAACTATGATACACAAGCCTTTGGGGAGTAATGCCTAAAAATCAAAATCTTGATGCGTTTTACCTTAGTCTCAAGGCAAGGCGAGCCTTAGGAAAGCCTTTTAAAACTCTGTGTATAGAAGGCAGGAAATAAGGGTAGTCGGTTAGTCTATTCCCAAGATCCTAGGAAGGATGGTTTCACTATGGTTGATTGTCCAGCAAGTGTGAAGGAGGACATTATGAATGTCTATATCATTTTAGTGGCATTGTAAACCGAAACATGAATGCTACATTATTGCTTAATCCAAGTAACGGAACGATTCATCTCCATTACGGACTTCAGAGTCACAGACCCACAAGCCTCTTTACCAGTTATCAGGTTATACCCAGGGTGCAGTCTGAGGGTTGAGTTTCATTATATGTTACTTAACTGTTCCTATGAAGGGGGCTTTGTACCTTCTCAAATTTGTATTAGAAGAGGAGACACATCTGTTTGGCCTATTTACTTTCTTAGTATTGATGATTTACTTTCTTAAGACAATATTCTCTGAAAATCTCATCAAGAGCATTAAAGATTATTTTTAGGAAGACAAATCATAGAAAAGTAATCTGCTAGCCTAGGATGATATTAACATATCGGTGTAACTAATGTAAAGCAGAAGTAAGAACAAAAGAATAATGCACACATAATAGGCATTCATGGCCATCACAGCAACATGAAAAGATGAGCTGCAGTCCAACTAAACTAAGATGTACTAAGAGAGAACTTCATTCAGCACAAGGATAGTTAAAAAATAAAAAATAAAAAGGTTGTCCTGCAAAAGCAGACGACTGAGAAACGAGATGCGTTGAAAATAGCTAAAATCACTAACTGATCAAGGGAAATGTATTCCACAGGTTTCAGAGCATGGGGTGGATCCACAACTTTCCCAGTAGGCATTGATATCAAAACATTCCAGCTGCAAAAAAATGAAGTTATGCTTCATAGAACTGCCAAGTATATGAAGATGTGATGACCAGAAACAGATGAGAATGTAAAGTATATAGAGTCCAAAGTCTACAAAAGTAATAGACATGCAAGTATGCAGATACAAACTCATACATATATATCAAGATGTTTCTTTCATGGAGCCAAAAACAATACTTAACATGAGAATGATTGTGTTCTAGAAAGCATAAGCTAAATATATTTGTTGACCATCAAAATTGTATAAAACATCACTTCTATCCCAAAAACCTTGAACCTGAATGTATGGACCTTTATGAGCAGCTATGTAGAATCCAACATCAAAAGGTAAAACAATAAGAGGTATCCTAGGAAAAAAAATTCACAAATTCGGGTCATTTCAGCCACTTCTTGGTCATTTCAGGCAACCTGAAATTGCACGAGAGGGCAGGACAAGATCATGACAGAGAAAGAGAGAGATGTCACTTTGTCTACGCAATACCCTTGGTTCAAATTTGATATCTGTACCACACTTTACTGAAGTACAGCCTTCCATCAAGGTACTCTCATATCACTGATAACCTAACCATTCTTCTTGCTGAAAAGATTGAATTTTTTTTAAAAAAAAATAGGCAAAGAAAAATAGAGATTATTGGATATTGTTTTTTATTTATTGCAATTTGTTAGTAGATAAACTAATTAACTAGTTAATAGTTAGTTTATTCAAAAAGGAACTAGTTCATTACGAAATCGATTGATTTCCATTTCAATAAACGACATTTGGAAGGACTATAATATCCATCACTTTACAGAATATTAATTAAGTTAGTTTTCTATATATAAATAGAAAATTACTATAGAAAATTACATTCCTAAAATTTCGTTTACCAAGCTACGTATACTTTAAATACCAGTTTCATTTGAAATTTTCAATAAGGTGTATTCTTTCCTCGATTTTGACCAATTAATAGGGGGGGAAAAATCACATATCATATTCCTTTGCTTTTTCTTTTTTAAGTCTTAGGTTTCAATTTCTGACCAATTCTAAGGAAATTCAATTTATTAATAATTAGTAGAATTCCTAGCATCTTACCAAGTTACCAAGTAGGTATTTTTTTTAGCAAACTTGGTTTTATAGAGTTTTTGTTAATTTTGATTAACACAAGGTTATTTTCCACCTCTGTGTAATTATCACTATATTTAATCTTGATAGAATGGTATTAGTTGGTTCCTTCTGTCATTCAAGCTCTACCCAAAATGTGGTGTACCAATTTGTTAATCCCCTTTTGTCATCTAATACAAGCTACAGACGTCCCTTTTTTTATTTTTCCTTTTTTGGCATACACCTACAGAAGTCCATAATCCATATAATAATGATTTTGGTTAACTGGTTGAGCATCAACTTAGAGGAGTCCATCAGTATATGAACTTAATAACTAGATTGACAACTTACATATTAAATTAAATGGGTCAATACAATGAATACAAACTCTACAAAGTAACAAAGCATTAGGCACCGTTTGGGGTGTTGGCTTTTTGGACCCAATCACATCACTCTCTCTACTTTTCTATACGTCTTTTCATAAAAGCCAAAAAGCCAGTGGAAGTCTGGGACATCCGAGGTGGCATGGGGGCAACCCTAAAATTAGTGATCTTTTTTCTTTTTTCTTTTTTTTGATAAATAAGCAACAAACTTCATTAGAAAAGCATCAAGGCGATGCAACCAATACAAAACACCCGCAAAAGGGGCACCAAGACTAACTAAGCAAATCCTCTACAAAATCTACAAAAACCAAAACATCGGGATCAACCGAACCCGTAACCCAACTATGCAATACCAACAAAAGCCAATTCTCTAACCAATAAACTGAATGGCACACGTCTTGGAAGACACGCCTATTGCGCTCCAACCAAAGCAAACGATGGGCAGCCAGAGACGCCTAAAATTAGTGATCTTACTTATCAAATATTAAAATAAAATAAAAATAATAATCAATTAGATATTCATTATCTGCACATGAACATGGTAGAAAACCAATGGCTTTGGAGAATCAACCTTTGAAGCAATATTTGATTTCCTTGGAACTGACATTACCAGCATCATCAATATAGAAATATCTACGAATAAGAACCAGAAAACAGAACAATTTCAAACAAGAATTTAAGTAATCAGAATCAAAGCAAAGAATGCCCACCTATCTAAACAGCATATTGAACCTGTACTAGCCCTGTCGAGAGTTCGTTTGACTGCTGATTTCCAGTTAAACGGAAATGAGCCACCCTGGCAAGAAAATAAGGCACCACTCAATAAGACAGGACAGAAGAAGAAAACCTGAGAAGTGGCTGCAAACAAAAGCTTACCCAACCAAAACTCCTAGACAAGTCATTTCCTGTACCAAGTGGAATAATTGCTGTTGGTGGAACTGGTTCCCGCCCTTGTTTATGAAGCTCTCCCAGGCTTCCCAAGACCCAACCAACCGTGCCATCACCTCCTGCAACCTGCCAAACCAACCTATTAATCCACGATTTCTCATGCAAAAATTCAGGACAAAAGTTCATGCAAAAAGTTAGCATATATGTCTTCACATTGACTATTACCATTTACATAGAGGAAATACAATTAAAATAATACAGCTTAATTATTAGTAAGTTGGTACATAAGAAAGAAACTGAACAACTCATTTGGCCATATGCATACCACAACCCTTAGCTTTTCACGAGTCTCTTTGGCACATGAGTCCCAATATCAGCCAACATCTCCAGGCAACCCAATCCATATTGAAGAAATTCATGAGGCTTCACAAATCGAAGGTCAAAAACCTAGCATAATGAAGAACCAAAAAAATTCACAGTTACAGTTGTCATCAAAATTAAACCATGGTGTTTTATTGAAACAACTGAGACTTCTGTTGAGTTGAGTTGATGTTTCAAGAGGAAAAATAAAAGAAACATATACATGAGAACTAGCTTATATTGGTGTCAGTAAGCCTTCAACGCCTGAACTACATAACCATCCAGAAGAGCAAATATGTAGACAAGAAGACTCCATCTAAGCCCAATGGCAATAGCTTTATTTGGACCATCAAATAGCGCTAGTTGTCGGTGACAATAGTCGAGTGTTTTTATGCTGTTTTATTGAGATTTCTGTTGTCATATTAGTGTTTTAATATAAATATGTGCTAAGGTGGAAGGGTTTTGTTATGTTCCCAAATCCTATTCATTGTATTCTCTTCTTTCTTCTTTTCTTTCTATTTTAACCCTAACCCTAATTCCTCACACTTTGGACTTCGACTTGGTATCACAGCGATTTAATTATGCCCTATTAACCGTTATTGGACTCCGGAAACCATCGCAAGGTAACAATGGCGTGCTAACATCATCATTTGCACAATAACGCCAATGTGCCATCATTATCCGTACGGATGTCGTGATCAGGCGAACAAGCAATTTGATTTGTCTTGCCCTCCTGGTAATTACAAGGTTGTTAAAATCGGAGTCCTACATTGGATCGTTGGAAAAGTTTACAAAATTTGATCGTAGAATTGGATTGAGGATTAAAATCCTACCGAAACAAACAAATTACATAGTAAAATTAATTTAAACAAATATTTCTTAAAAAGTATACACAAAATTAGCCTAATTATACTAAAAAGAAGTGAAGATATTTTGAAAATATAATACCCTATATAAAATGTAAATATAATGTTATACAATAGAAAACTCGATGGTAAAAGTTTTGCATTTGGTCAAAAAATAAGGTTTGTTGTTAGTGTCTCAGGTGGTGCAGGTTCAAGTCACGAAAATAGCCTCTCCAAAAATTGGGGTAAAGTTGCATACATCTTGCCCCCCTAAGACTTTGTTAAGGCTAAGTTTTTGTTTTTTTGACTAGTTAATTTTCTTAAATGACTGCAATATTTAAATCTTTGTTTTCTTAGTTTGTTTTTCTTAGTTTATTTAATTCAATATTACTTTTTTTTTTATTCATTTGGACCACATAAATTAGTATTTAGACAACAAACATAAAATTTATAGTAAAATAGGTCATACAATACAAAACCAAGCTTACAAATTGGATCGAATTCGGATAAAGATTCTACAATCTAATAAGATCAAATTACCAATATCGAAAGATCCTACCTATAAGGGATTTTTTACATAATTCAGATCGATTGTGTGTATATGGACCGTAAAATCGTAGGGTCATAAGATCCAGATCGGGATTTTGATAACCATAGATAATTATTGGAGGTGGCAAAGTTAACCCGAAACTGTGAACCTGCCCAATTATGCCCATTAAAACCTATCCAAATTCATAAATGGTTTGGACATAGGACACGTTTAAACCCATTTAAATAGGTACCATCTCATTCACCGCACCACCACCACCACCTCCTCCAGCACCATGCCATCACAACCACATCACCACCTTTACTACCGCAGCCACTCCACCATCACCAACACCCTTACCACCGTCGTCACTCCACTGCCCAATACCGGTGCCATCACTCCACCACCACTACCACAGTCTCTGCCACCGCAGCCACTCCACCACCACCACTACGACAACCAACACACTCACCATTGTCAACGTCGCCGCTCCAACACCCACTACCAGTGCCACCACTCAACCTCCACTGCCACCTCCACGATTCCACTACCACGGCCACTACAGCCACACGCTACTATCACCATTGTCATCACTAAGGATGGTCATTTTGATCCACTCCACATGGGACCTGACCCTACCCAATGTGAATGGGGAGCGGATTTTACCCAATCCATTGAAAAGTTCGGACGGAGGTGCGTGCACGTTTTTGCATCAAACTTATGAAAAAAATGAATTGTTCACATGTATATTCCATTCAACTATTTATGCCCCAAAAACACATTGTTTTTTGTTTATAAATTTATGTCTACACATTTAACTTTTGTTCAAAAAAAAATATATTTGAACGACATAAATAGTGTGTATTGAGGGTTTTTGCGGTGTACCAAAAGAATTACCCCTATTATTAACGAGAGACCAACTATTGTGGGGTAAATGTATTATATTAATATTTATGTACTGTACCGATAGAGAGAGAGAAAGAAAGAAAGGCACCTGTTCTTTGCCCATCAACTCCTGAAGCCTCGCTTTGAGCTTCGGGCCGTGGCGCCCACCGCTGAGCGAATTGATGAACACCACCAGGGCCAAGTCGGGGGGCTGAGCGGCCTCGCCGGCGGAGGCGTAGTGGTGGTTCCCCGGCGGCGACGTCCTTGGATTGAATCGCGTCGCGCATGGCTAGCCTCAGGTACTGGTGAATCGTAATCTTCTGCCTCAGTTCCTCCTTCAGAATCCGAGACCCGCCCAGCGTGCACCCCCTCATCGAGTCGATCAGGGACGACCAAGCCAGTGTGGTCCGACACGTATCGGACACTGGCGTATCCATAGCTCCGTATCCATAAATAATTATTTTTTATTTTTTATTTCTTAACTAAATTAATTTTTAATTTTTAAAAAAAATTTCTAAAAATCAAATGATACATAGTCTAAGAATCTTTTGATAAGTTATTTTTTATGTTGATAACTTATTTAATTATTTGGTAATTTTACAACATTTTAACCATCTAAAACCTATTTGGTAACCATTTCATTTTCCGTTTTCAATTTATATTTACAATTTTTTTTTAAAATGTCATAAAAACTTGTTTGATGATTTTTTTAGTTTATAAATAGTTGTCTTAGTTTATAAATTTGAGAAAAAAAAACTTAAATTTAAAAAAAGAGTTTACGTTGGTTTTTAAACTTTTTTTCAATTAATTTTTTTTTTCAAATAAAATTTTCTTTTTCAAATAATTTTTTTTCAATGAATTTTTTTTGCCAATTAATACTAACCGAGAAGGCAATTGGTAATGCTACTTTAAACCTTAGGGAGTAGATTGTAATTTTTAAAATATGGGGGGTGTTAATGTAATTTACCCAGTGAGAACAAAATTGGTATTTAAAAAAATTAAATTACTGAGGAAAATCTGTAATAAAACTTTAAACTCATGGAGGGAGATGTAATTTTCAAAAGGTGAGGAGAAAAACTGTAATAAACATAAACTTCAGGGGATGTCAGTATAATTTACCCAATGTGTAGAACTGTTCTGCCCGTGGGGGCTCATTAGGGATCCCGTTTTGATAATTTGAACCGTTCAATGTGTAGAACTCGTCGAGTACTACATGCTTGTGAAAAATCACGTTGATCATATATTGCTAACTACATGATCAAATTAGTTTGTATAAAAAAATGGATGGTGTTATAGTTAACGGTTGACAAAAAACTAATCCGAATAGATAGTTATCGATATCCGATCAACGTGATTTTTTATAAGTATATAGTACTCGACGAGTTCTACACATAGAATGGTTCCGATTAGCAAAACAGGACCCATGGTGGGCCCCCCACAGGCCAAACAATATCGTTCAATTTAAAACCCGAAAAGCAGACAAGCATCTCCTATACACTACTCTGCACAATGCTACCACCGTACTACCTACTCGCCAAAAAATTTCTCATATATACTAATTTATACAATTTTTTAATATATATTTTTTCGTAAAAATTCAAAAAGTTATCTCAAACAACCATATTTTTTCCTCAACTTTTTAGTCCAAAAATTCAAAAAGTACACTTATTTATGACATCCCAAACAACCCCTTGATAAATAGAGTATGCTAACGCCTGATTTGTTTATCGTATATATGGAACATATATTAGAATGAACTCAGATATAGAGCTATTTTCGAAAGTAGATGAAAAGCTACTTTTCAACTTTTAATCCACTTCCCTTACTCATAAAAAGGTAAAAAAAAATCAAAAAACAACTTTTAACCATATTCTCAAAACACCTCATAATATGGGTGAGTCTTATATATTTCCTTATTTTTTTTATATTTTGTATTTGGTTATTTTAGATATAAGAAGTCTGAATGGTATATAATACAAAAGGAGATATGCAATGCCAATCTCCAAAGTATTGTATATCCTCCACCGTCGAATATAAGAAATATTTTATCTAAATGTCAAAAATAATTACTCTCATTTTATATCATATCTTAACCAAACATAATATAAATAATCCCACAATATATATAATTAATCTCATATTTTATAATATATTATATTTCATTTTTATCATTAACTATTACATATCATCCTCAAACTTTTATATCCAATCTAAACAATCAAAAAAGAGCCCAAACTGCTCTGAGTGCCACGACAGAAACGGTTGTAGCTCAACTCTACCCCATTTTCAATTTTTTTATTTCAGAAGAACAAAATTGTCTTTTTCAAAGAATTCATGAATTCTCTTTTCTTTTTTTTTTCTTTTTTTTTTTTAAGATTGTGAATGAAAAAAAAAATGTGAGAATAATGTAAATAAAACATAAGTTAATTTTTTTTTTATTTTTATCTAAATTTATTAATCAAATATAATGTAAAAAAATTATTGTTGTTACTATTTAATTATACTATTGTTAAAATTTGAGAGACGCTTGCTCTCGTCCACAATCAAATTAAAAATATTGTTGTATGTGGTGGGCTTGAATCCATCTCAATGATTCAAACTATTTAATGGGTAAGAATTGTTGAGCATTTTATCCATATAAAAATTCATATTAACAAGACATCAATTGCCACTTTAATCAATTCGAATTTATTGACAGATGTAATAAAATTAAATAGCTATCAATATTTGATGAATATAACTTTGTGAGAAAATTAAAATTTAATAGAAGTCAAGGCGTATACTTGTCGATATCAGATATAACTTTTGCCGTATTTCTATTAAAAAATAATTAAATGGGTTGCCCCATATTTATAATTACTTTTGATTAAATAGTTGCCCTAATTAAAATAGTTATTTTAGTATAAAAATATTGATGTCATTATTTTCTTATCTATTTCACTAATGAACAACCAAGGAAATGAAACAAAATCTTGTGTAATGTAAATAGGTATTTTAAGAAACCAGTGTAAGGGGTGGTTTGGAATATTTTAAATAAGTGCATTTTTTATTTTTTATAAATAAAAAAAAATGTGTCAAAAAATTACAAAATAAGTAGAAAAGTAGAGATGAAATGTTGATAGATATTAATTGATATGACCTAAACAAGTGTATATATGTAAAAATTTTATATCTTTTTAATGCATGCCAAACACCTACTAAGTGTGTTCAAATTATAATGTTGTAGTAATTTTTGATTGCTAAGAGAAGATTAGTGTAATTCATGTGCTTAACTTCTAGATTACGTGTATGAAGACCGCCGGCCGGAAGATCGGCTCACGTTGTTATTGACCACAGGTCCATACGGAACGCCATTACAACTTTCAATATAGTTGGCTTTTATAGCGATCCAGGTTTTACCCCAATCTTTATTGTGTTCCGGACTCGAGTTCCGTGGTTGTATACTGTTGTCTATGTCTTGTTTTCTTTATTTTACTCTTTGTATTTTAGTTATGGGTCGTGTTGGGTGAGTTTGGAACAAGTTGGTTGTGAGTTGATTCAAATGGTTGCTGCCCAGGTTTTGGATTTTGGATTCTTCGCTCGAGCGAGGCTTTTTGCGCTCGAGCGAGCCTTGGGTTTTTGCTTTTTCGCTCGAGCGAAGGTTCTTCCGCTCGAGCGAGGATTGAGAGTCCTCAGGTTTCTTCCTTAGACTTAGTTTTCGCTCGAGCGAGCACTCTTGCGCTCGAGCAAGACGTGTGTTATTTGATCCTTCGCTCGAGTAAGCACTCTTGCGCTCAAACATGCGTCTGCGTTGGTGGCAGACCTGAAACTTTGCATTGTGCGCTCGAGCGACGCTTCTTGCGCTAAATCGAGGCCTTTTGTTGTGTCTGGTCGCTCGAGCGACAACTCCTTCACTCGAGCGAGCCTCACATATATCAGTTTGCAGCAACGTGATTGTATATCACTGTTTGCTTTCTTCTTCTCTAAAAACCCTAATCCGGTTGCCTTTCTCTCTAAAACTCTCTCTCTCTCTACAAATGCTCCTTGTTCTAGGGTCATTCTACCCTACTCCCTTTGTTAAAAAGCTTGAGCATTGCGTGGGCTTCCCTTTGATCCGAAAAAGGTGAGATTTGGAGCATCTTTAGGTTTCTCTTTTCTTCTCCTTTGAGCTTATCCATTTGAGTTAGGGATAAACTACTCTTTATTATGAGTTTTAACCTAGATATGTGTCATTTTGTATAAATGGTTGGATTTGCGAAGTTTGGGTGTTGATTTATGAAAAAGGGGTTTTCAATTTTGAACTTCATATGTGTATGTGGGGTCTTAAAAATGGGGTTATTGGAGAATAATTGTTAAAATGGTGAGATTTAGACCTTTGAGTCAATGTTTTGGAATTGGGGAAAAATGCTCTAATGTGAATTAAAGAAATTATTTGTATAAATAATGAAATCAATATGGAAATATGAAATTGGTTTGGGAATTATGAAATTGGGGGAAAATGTGATTAAAAAGTGTAGTTGGATTGATAAATCACACACCTATGGAAAAGTTGATAAATTATCTGTTGATAGATTTAATTATCTGTTTAGAAATATCTGTTTTGGTGTATCGGTGGAGGATAGCTATGATTGTTGTAGAAAATGCATGAGGATTAGGGTAATTGAAACTAATCAATCGAATTATGTCATTGAATATGACGGTTGGATTAAAGCATTGAATATGTGATCTGATTGGTCATTGTATATGACAACATGTTTAAATACATTGTATATGTATCTTTGTTTGGGAGGAGATAGGAGATGTACTCCATTGTATGGGAGGAGATAGGGGATGGACTCCATTGATAATTAAGTTGGCCGAAATGTCCAAGGTGAAAGTCCCGGAATCTTATATATTATGGGTGCCGGTTCCCTTGGATGCAGTTTCGTAAAATGGCAAGAAATAGAGGTGTTGAAATGATGGATGTATTGAATTGTGAACCATTGAGTTGTAGGCTCATCTTGGTTGTTTTGATAAAAATGAATTTGGTTAATTGATTTTATCCGAAACGGAATAATGAAAATGAGTTGAAATGTTGGTTAACTATATTGAATGAAATTGAAAGAAATGTGTCTGTTAAGAATGTCCCTCATTTATCTGATGCTCATATTTGCTTTAGCATATCTCTACTGGGCTTTGGCTCAGCCTACTTGAGACATTATTTTCAGGTACAGGTGACATGCCGCCTCTAAAGTCTTAGCTTGGGAGGTCTAGAAGTTGAAGGCTCCGTTTTGTTGTTACATCTTGTGTATATATGTTTTCTTTTCAAGCCAAGGGCTCTAATTGTAAAAGAGTTAAAACTCTTCTTTTGTTGTAACTAAGTGATAACTTGGAAAGCTGGAAGCCCGTAGGGCATTATTTTGTTGTTATCAGTTAGGGACAATTATGAATGTGTAATGTACGTAATACATTTTGTAAAAAAAACTATGATGAATGAAAATACATTATTTCTATTATGCTTATGGACTTAATGAATGAATGATCTAAGTCTTATTTTGAGGGCTTCACAACTTGGTATCAGAGCGCACCAGGTTTGAATACTTTGGGTACGTGGGAAGTGGTTAGTACCGCAATGGATTTGTCTCGCTTGTTAGAGACTTAAGTATGGTGTATGTGCTTATATAATAACATGTTTATGTGACTATATGGGTAAGGGATTTAGTTTCTAGGATGTTGATCGAGTCCATGGGTTTCTAGAAGTCCTGTTGGAAAGGCACTTGATCACTGCCGTTTGTAACTGGAACTCTAGCAACGCCACGGGACGGTCATTATCCGGAAATGAAATTCGTATGTGTTTATGTGATTATGTGGAGTGAATTACAATTGTCCATCGTATTAGGATGCAAGTGAAATAGCTTCGGTACATTTGAAAATGTGCTAATCTCTTTGTTACCTTTATTAGGATGATATGATGAGGTCGTGGTGGTAGGCGTGGTAGGCCTAGGAGGCAGGAGATGCCTATACCGGATGAAATTTCGACGCAGGAGGAGAGAGTCAATCAGGCTAACGTGGCCAAGCCAGTAGGTCAGCAGGCCATGGGCGCCTTAGCCCGTGAAATGGCCGGAGCATTGAGGGAATCTATGGACATTCTTAGGGCTGAGAATCAAGTCCAGGCCCAAGTAGCTGAGGCAGGGCCGTTTTTTCTGAAAAAGGGAGTTCTTCCGGTCGAATCCGGATGAATTTTTGGGTGATCCTAAGGAGCCAGTGAAGGCTGATGAGCGGCTTGAGAAGATGATGAAGACGTTTGAGATGCTTGGCATCGAAGACGGAGGTTTGAGGGTGACCTTGACGTCCTTCCAGCTGAAGGGAGACGCAGGTTAGTGATGGAAAAGTGCGTGGGGACGCATTGGACGGACTTGGGAGGCCTTTGTTGAAGCTTTCCAGGACAAGTACTTGCCTGCTACAATTAGGGAGAAGTTGAAGATCAGTTCTCCAAATTGGTGCAGCTGAATACACCAGTGGCGGAGTTCGAGGCCACCTTTACTAGCCTGTCGAGGTTTGCACCAGAGTTGGTGGCCACCGAGGAGTGTAAGTGTTTTTTAAGAAGAGATTGAGGACCGGACTCATGTACAAAGTTGTTGGGTCCATGATTAGGGACTATGGGCGCCTTGTGGAGGCTGCAACCTATCTTGAGACTATCATGCATGCAGAGAAGGAGAGGATGAGGGGCTCTAAGAGGAGTCAGGATGGTCAGGGAGACAGTAAGAGGCAGAGGGGCTCTAACCCTCAGCAGTCCCAGGGAGTGCATTCGAGATCCACCTTTCCAATGCTGAGTTCGAGTTCTGGGAGAGGCGGTCAGGGAGACATCACTTGTTCAAATGTGATCAGTTGGGCCACAAGTCTCCAGCTTGCCCACAGAGGAGAGGAGGGCAGCGAGCAGCAGCATCTTCGGCTCATTCTCAAGGCTAGAGTCAGGGCAGAGGCCAGCCGCTCACTTGTTATCAGTGTGGATAGGCGGGGCACCTGAAGAGGTTTTGCCCGCAATTAGGTGGTACACTTGGTGCGTCTGGTTCGAGGCAGATATAGAGTCACTAGCCACCACAGTCAGTTCAGGCCTCGAGGGCCAATTAGGGAGCCTCTTCGGCTCAGTCAATGCAGCAGTCTTATGCTCCGAGAGGTAAGCAAGTAGATCAGAGACCTACAGGGCGCGTGTATGCTGTTATAGCACCGGATCTTGTACTGGCTCCATCTGTTGTGAAAGGTACCTTTTTGTTTTGCATCTCGGTTGCTAATGTGTTGATTGATACGGGCGCATCCCATTCCTTTATATCTTCTGCATTTGTATCTGTTTTGGGGTTGGAGTTGGCACAGTTATGTAGCTCGTCCAAACTTCCTCAGCGAGCCCCCATTTCGCAGAGGGCGCGAATTAGGTCTTGTTACAGTTCGGACTCCTATCACGGTTCTGAATCTAGTCTCACAAAGTGCAATGTGAGATTAATAAACACCAAAGAGTCCAATCCGTCAAATCTTTTTGGCAAATCAGATTTTGAATCAAATAATGCCAAAACTAGACTACTTTACCTGATTATAGAGGCGCCACCTAAATATTTTATTTTTAGGAAATTTAGGAAACCCTGACTTATGCCAAAGGCCACGTGTCCGTCATCACCAAAGTTGCCTCGGCTCGGGAACTTAGGTACGAGAGGGGAAGGTCCTTAAACGATCACCCCCGCTCGCCTGATCAAAGGATCGGTCTCTACTAAGCATGATATGTTGTTTGATAAACACATGTGTTCTTGTTATGATTATTAGCTATCTTTACTATGTAACGCACACATAAGTATAGACTAAATCGCGAGATTTGGAACAAATCGACTCATGTTTGTTTTCGAAAATGGTTTGAAAGTGCCACTCGCAAGTAGGCTAAAGCGCGGATTTGCCACCCTTAAGTGGGCTTTAAAATATGATGATTTGCCACTTCGCAAAGTGGGCTTAAAACTCGCATTTGTCGAATTATTCCAATTCAAGCAACAAAGCCTCCACCACAGGCATTCATGCAGTTAATCACTTAAGCAAATAGCCTCATGGCAAGCATGCTGTCATGGCAACACTCACACTCATGCAAGTATGCTAAAGCGTAAAGCTTACAGTGTACTCCGAGCCAAAACAAAAACTAGTTAGAAAATCATGCATGATCCTAACTATATAAGATGCCTAATGCAACACGTGCAATAATGCAACTAAATAGGCTAGGCTATCTAAGATGGCATGTGAATGCAATGATTTGGTACACGTATTCAAAGAGGTATTGAAATACGATGCAGTTTGAATGATGCGCCGAGCCTGGTGCATGTAATACAAATGACTGATGCAACATGCAAGTATAAGGTATGCTAATCAAAACGTGCCCTAATCTAACCACCGAAAGTAGGTAAATAAAAGAGAGAAAGATGTGGGGTTGGAAGACATGTACACACGCACGCACCCTTATTACAGTATTACACCCTCTCGAAGGAGGGTCCGAATAAATAGGCTAAGCTATGCTAAGCTAAGCTAAGCTACTTATTACAAACCGATATTTAAATAACTATTCTAGCTAATTAAATATTACAAATCGAATTGAATAACTAGCTAATCTAAGCTAATTAAAATATTACAACACAGATTAAACGAATTAATTACATCACATGTAATAAATTAGCTATAACTAACTATTAAAACGATAAAATGGCTTCGCGGGCAAGGGAGACATGCATGCTTGGTTGCGTCCTCCCGAAAATCCATCGCCTTGCCGTCGGTTGTCTCTGTTTGCACTTGCCTTGATCTCTGAATATTGGGCCAATCTCCAGACTGCTTTTGCCTCAAAACAGAAACACTTTTGCACCAAAATAGTCTGGTGGCCGGTCGGCCACCAAAAGTGGCTGCCAGCCACTCCAACTGGTCGGTTGGCTACCTCATTTCCCAAACTCTTGGTTTTGCTGCAACAGAGAACAACAGAGCCAAGGCAATGCATTTGCAAGGAAATGTATGTACTGCCACCCTCCTTATCATGTCTCAAGCTCAAAAGAGTGTGGTACTCGGCTCTTAAGCCACCAACCAAGCATTCTCAATGCATGATGGTTTGAGAACTAAGTTTGTACAAGCTTAGTGAATGCGCACATAAGACTCAAAGGGTCGCCACCCTATCATGCATGATCAAGGGTGACAACGACCAAGAAACGTGACACGTTTCATCACTTTGAGTATAAAACGTGTCACATTTCTTGTGTTTGGATTAACGTCCGATCTAAACACATGCAATGCAAAACACATATGTTATCTTGGCATGTTTTACTTTGCTCAATTCTTGTTTACACATTTTAAGTTACCAATCCATTCCTTAATCGGTTAAGTCCAATGTGTCCTCTAAGGAGAGGAGGTCAACCAAAAGAATGGTTTAAGACATAGGAGAGACCACGCCTTTGACTTGGAGGAACCATCAAAAGAGGGTTAAATCCATTTAAACACAAGCCTCAATCCCAAGCTTAAACACAATCGCAAGGCCAACTAACTCTCAAATTAAATGAAAAAATGAAGAAATGAGGGAGGTTGCAGAATTTCAGTGCTGGAATGACATGAGAAATAATTCAACAACATGCAAGAAACACACGCACAACATGTTAGGGCCAAAAGCATCAAAGCCAGTGAAGTGCATTACACTAGAAGCATGCAATAACAAGCTTAAAAGGGACTAACAGTGCAGAACAGTCCTAAAACACCCTGAATGGAGTTCTAAAACATGCTTGAAATAAGCCAAAGATAGCTATGTTAAGAGGCCAAAACAATAGCACATGCTAGGCAATTTAGCACAATTGCATTACAAGCATACAAAACAAAGCTCATATGATCAAACCAACTCAAAACAGAGCTTAATCATGCCAAATCAGTAGCTAAAACATGCTGAAATTGAAGCATAAGTGACAAGAAAAACATGCTCGTATATTGGCTCGCAAGCAAGGCATAAAGAAAAACTCTCAAAAGGCAATGAAAGAGTGGAATATGTGAGAGTGTAATAGTGATATATGCTCTAAAATCAAATGTAAAATAATGCTATATCATGCAAATATCACAAGAAAAGCATGCTAAAGGCCCTAAAACACAAGGCTAGTGAAGGCACTTGCACCATAACTATACAATACATGGCTCACATGACCGAGACCACTCAAAACAGAGTTAAAGCATGTCAAAACATTAGCAAAAATGTGCTGGAATTAAGCTAACACAAGCTAGAACGATAGGCTAACTCATTAGGCATGCTAGGCTAGTAAGCATAATTACACTGCAAGTGCAAAAAGCAAGAAACAAGTGCTCTAACCAACCCAAAACAGAGTTGAAACATGCTAAAATATGACCAAAAACATGCTTAAACTAAGCTAACATGAGCCATAAAAAGATGCTACTTTGTAGTGCTACCAAGGCATGGCATAGAGAGACAAGGAGGGGAGGCCACCCCCTCCCATTTTGGGCCTCAAAACAAACTTTCTACCATTGAAATTCCCCTGGAATTCAGTGGTTTAAAGGCCAAAACAAGATGCTTTAAAAGGCTTTGAAAGGGTGGCTCAAAAGGCTTTGTCATCCCCTAACCAAACAAGGTTCAAACCTCAATTTTAAAACCTTAAAATCAGAGTTTTTAGAGGTCAAAACCAGCCTCAAAGTAGTGTAAAAAGATGGCCAAGCACTTAGCTAAAACAAATCTTAAAAGGGACAAGTTCTTACCCTTGAAGCACAGTTGCAAAACATGTATGAATCTGAGCTCAAACCAACCTTAAGAGCTCCAAATAAGCCTCAAAGAACCTCAGCTCCAAGATGAGGATGTTTGATTAAGGGCCTCTTTGCAAAAGTGTAGAGAATTCTAAGTTTAAGACACAAAACAAGAAGAGAGAGAGGCTCCTAGAGAGAGGCTAAATTATACTCACAAAATTTTGTATAGAGAGAGGGATTTTAGAGATAGAGCCTCCAAGCTTGCTAACCTTCCAAAATGAGAGATATGGCTTCAATATATTGCAAAATGAGAGCCTTGGTCGAAATATCTGAGCTAGGACAGCAGGCACATTGTGAAAACAACTGGAGGAGAAATATCTACAAAAAATCTAAGTTTGGGACACAACTGGCCGACCGGCTACTTGTGGTGGCCGACCAGCTACTTTTAGTGGCTGACCGGCCACTTTTCTGGCTGACAAGAACCCCTTCTAGCCGACATATGGCCGGCAAGCTCCATTTGTGGCCGGCACCCTCCCCTAGTGGCTGACAGCAAAAACTAGTCCCTGTCCCCCGACTTCAACTAGGCATAATTCCTTCATCTGGACTCTTTTTTAGATCATTCTTGTGTGAAAATTGTAGCCCCGGAAGTAAGCTTTTCAATGGTGGTAGCCTCACATCAAAATTCTAAGTGTGCTAAGAGATATCCCTCTTTTAGTGAAGACTGCTCAGTTTCGGTCCAACCGAATCGATGCCTAACTTCAACCAACCACGTCTCCCTCATCCGGACTCGGCTTTAGGAGATTCTTGAGTGTAAAATGAAGCCCTGAAAGTTCTCTTTCCAACGGTGGTGGCCTCATAGCTAAAATTCAAGTGTACAAAAGCGTAGGACTGATTTAGTGAGGGCCGCTCGACTCTCTCTCAACGGTTCATGCCCAACTTCTTCCCCAACTTGGTTTCTTCCCTCTTATCCAATCTTCTTCAACTCCAAACCTCTAAATAAGATGTTTTAAATATTTTTTCAAATATTTCACCTCTCTTTCATGCATTTCCACTTTGTCCTTGCTCGGTTTACCGAAAAGCGCAACATTTAACCAAATGCAAGCGTCAGAACATCGTAGAAACTTTGTTTCAAAAATATTTTGAAAAAGAGGGTTTTAAGGTCAAAAAATCATTTTATTCAAAAGGCTTTGGTCCAAAAAAGGGTGTGAGGTTGGGATTTGAAGCTCCTCTTACTGAAGAAATCGAACCTTTGCACTGCACAACTTTCCACCAAGTAAATAATTAGCAGCTCCCAAGTCTTAAGGGCGGTCAAAAATGGGGTGTCTACAAGTTAGCATCTCCTATTTGTGTTGTGTCACCTATTGAGGGAGAGTTGATTTTGAAGCAGGGGTGTCGGGGCTGTGATGTAGAGGTCGCCGACCGTCGACTTCCATTTTCTTTTGTATTAATGGACATATCTGGTTTTGATGTCATTTAGGGTATGGATGGGTTATCCTCATACCGGGCTGTTATAGATTGTTATCGCCAGAGGGTTACTGTATGTACCTTGAACGACGATTGTTTTCATTTCTTGGGAGATCGGGTTAGTAGAGTTTTACCACCGGTGTATGATCCATGTGGGCGGAGTGAGCTTAGTTGCCTTCTCGCTAGCTTTATGAGTAGTGAGTGTGATGAGACCCGGATTGAGTTGCCAAGAGTGGTTTGTGAGTACTCGGATGTTTTTCCTAAGGATCTTGTTAGTTTACCACCCCATCGAGAGATCGAGTTCTCTATTGAATTAGTGCCTGGCACAGCACCGATTTTCATGGCACCGTATCGTTTTGCCCCCAACCGAGTTGAGTGAGTTGAAGATTCAACTCCAAGAGTTACTAGATAAAGGTTTTATTCGCCCTAGTACTTCGCCTTGGGGAGCACGGACCCTCTTTGCTAAAAAGAAAGATGGGGCCTTGAGACTTTGCATTGATTACTGAAAATTAAACCAGGTTACGGTTAAGAATAAGTATATTATGCCTCGTATAGATGATTTGTTTGATCAGTTGAAAGGATCCTGTTGTTTCTCTAAGATAGATTTGAGATCAGGTTACCATCAGTTGAGGGTCAGGGAGGAGGATATCTCGAAGACGGCATTCCGTACGTGGTATGGCCATTATGAGTTTCTGGTGATGCCTTTTGGGCTTACCAATGCACCAGCTATGTTCATGGACTTGATAAACCGGATTTTTCGGGAGTTCTTAGATCGTTTCGTAGTCATCTTTGTGGATGACATTATGATTTATTCATCTTCTGAGGAGGAGCACGAGGAACACTTGCGAGTGGTGCTGGAGTTGCTTAGAGCCCATAAGCTGTATGCTAAGTTTGGGAAGTGTGAGTTATGGCTAAGAGAGGTTAAGTTCTTAGGCCATGTAGTATCCGGAGAATGGGTGACTGTGGATTCATCCAAAATTGAGGCGGTGCAAGATTGGGCACAGCCTAAGAATGTCTTTGAGATCCGTAGTTTCTTGGAATTGGTTGGGTATTATCGTTGGTTTGTAAAAGATTTCTTCAGACTAGCTTCGCATTTGACTAGATTGACGCGGAAATGGGTCAAATTTATGTGGAGTGAGACTTGTGAAAAGTCGTTCCAAGAGCTTAAGATTAGACTTACCACCGATCCAGTCTTGATTATTTCGGAGAGGGGTTCGGGCTATTCAGTATATTATGATGCCTCACGAGAGGGTTTGGGTTGTGTCTTGATGCAAGAGGGGAAAGTGGTAGCCTATGGCTCACAACAGTTGAAAACACACGAGGGGAATTACCCTACTCACAACCTAGAGTTAGCAGCTGTGATCTTTGCCTTGAAGATTTGAAGGCACTATCTGTATGGTGAGAGATTTGAAGTATTTTCTGATCATAAGAGTCTGAAGTATCTTTTTACACAAAAGGACTTAAATTTGAGGCAGGGAATGTGGATGGAGTTTATAGAAGATTATGACTTCGAGTTACATTATCATCCGGGGAAGGCTAATGTTGTGACTGATGCCCTAAGTAGGAAGTCCATCAGTAGTGTAGTTTGTATAGCTATTTGGGAATGGGAGATGTTGGGTGCTCTCAGTGAGTTTGACTTGCATCTGGGCAAGTCTGTTGAGTCTGCCGCCTCATTTTTTGTAGTTGCACAACCTACACTTGTGAAATGAGTGTTGGACGCACAAAAGGGTGACTTTGAGGTAGAATCCCTCCGAGAGAAGATCTCTAGTGGGAAGGTAGAGAAGGGTTTAACTGTCACGACCCAAACCCGGCCCTATGGGTTTAGCACCGTAACCGGCCAGTAATCCGAGATTACCGAAGGCCTACAGAACAGTAAAACAGTAAAACAGAGTACAGGGCCTGGCGGAAGCCAATACAGTAAATAAACAGTGTCCAATGAGCTGTGACAGTCTGTATGCCAAAAAGATTTTTCATGCATTCATACATACAAACAGTACAGTCTATACAAAATTTACAGTCACACAGTACAGGGACCTAATCCCTTGATAACGGTATAGTTAGTAGCTAACAGTCTATACAGTAATCCAAACAGTATGGAGACAGACGGGGGAAAAACAAAACACCCCTAAGCCATTGCATAGCAACTCGGAACCTCGCAGCGAGGCACAAAGGCTGGCTTGACAAAACTGGAGTCTAACCCACGCTCCTAGTTCCGATCTGGTGGCTAAGCACCTACATATATATATATATAAACAGTGAGCTAAAGCCCAGTGAATAACATAAAGCGTAAAGAGGTTAAGAATGAAATGTCCTTACAGTAATGAAAACAGTTCATTAAGCAATACTTCAGTCTTTCAGTCAGAACAGTTATTCAGTCATATGTGGTACATCTATTAGCATAGCAGTAAACAGTAGGTCTTAAAGACCAAACAGTAATGATGACCATCAGTCAGTAAACAGTAGTGGTTCCGCGAGAGAACCGACAAAGATCTCTGTAACAGTAGCAGTAACAGTATACAACAGTTGCTAAGGATGCCACAAAACATTTCGGAATATAGGACATATATTCAACAATTAACAATAAGTACTTCAGAAAACAGTTTCGTTAAACAGTCAGAAAACATTCTCAGTTGAACATATCTTTACACGATTGTTACTCACAGTGTTCGGGCTACAGTGTGCTAGAGCGTGTCTCCCCAGTCGCTAACCCTACACAGTTCACAGGTTGAACACACACTAAGCTACATAGTTGGGATATATCATAACTTACTCCCTAATTTGCCTTGGTGTGTTCTACATCTATGTCCTCAATAAGATGTCTTAAACTAGGTCTAAGAATGCCTAGAATGGGATGAGGATGCAAAGATGTACTCAAAAAGCAGTTTCAGAATATTCGGAAAAACAGAGTCCCGCTCGAGCGGTCATGCAACAAAAGTACACGCTCGAGCATTAACTTTCCCGCTCGAGTGTACTGTAAAAGTACTGGATGGGTGAAATCTCCGCTCGACGCCCGCTCGAGCTTGAGACACAAGACTCCGCTCGAGCGCCCAATCCTCCGCTCGAGCGGACTATAAAACAGTGCAAGATGCTGGATGCTCGGATTCCACGCTCGAGCGACACTTCCCCCGCTCGAGCGGAAGTGCAAAATCTGGGAATTCCAGATTGCACCTCCAAGCCAAAATCCAGGTTCAAAAGCATCAAAACCAATCCTCTTGGGCTGAATTTCCAGAAAACACTTGTAAACATATAGAATAACACGGTTCAAAGCTCAATTTTGAGAAATCAAAGCCTAAGGGTGTTTAATTCAAACTCAATTTCAAACCAATTTCATGAACAATATGAACATGCAAACATACATGAATTCAAATCATTTTGAAGCTCCAATTTGATGTTCTAAGGAGCCAATTGATCCAGAAACAAGTTGAAAACACGGACCATTACAAAATTATGGACATGCATGTGACAATTTGCCATGAACTCAACTCTCAATCCCACAATACTAACATGCATGCATGAATTATGTTTTAATCCTACATGTATGAACTAAAACAAGACTTAACTCTACAATTAAAGCATGAATCATGCAAGAATTAATTCAAAGACATAATTAAGAAGATGAATGATCTACCTTAGGTGTAGAATTAGGAGTGAGGGAGCTCGAATATGCAAATACACTTCAATTTCCTTCAAGTCGCTCAAGCCAATTCACAAACATGAACTCAATTCTCTCTTAAAGCTCTCATCTCTCTCTCTACTCGGTGGAACTCACGGAAAAGGCTGATCAAATGTTGCCCCTAAGTGAAATCAAGTCTCAAGAAGGTCCAAGTAGTGGGCCACTAGAGTGGCATTTGTGTAATTACGACAACCATTGCAATTTAACTCATTTTAATCTAATTTAATCATACCTAATCAGTTTTTTTGATAATTACACCATAAAATCACATAAATCATGATAATCATGAAACATCAATCAATTCCCGGTTCGGCCGCCGATAAGGCCTTCAATTAGCAGTTTAAACATGGAACGTGAACAGATCAAATAAACAATCGAACAGATAGAATACAGATTAACACTCATACTCGGTCAATTCAGTTCCAGTTTTCAGTCAGTCAGTTCAGTACTTTAATCAGCTCAGTTTAACGGTGATCAGTGTTTATCGGTAATCTATCAGTCATTAATCGGTAAACAGTATGAGGGTTGTTACAGTCTCCCCTCCTTAGAAAGAGTTTAGTCCTCTAAACTTGAGTTACCTTCGTTTTGGAAGAAAACAGGATTCAGTGGAAACAGTTCAGGATATCTTTTAGCCATGTCGTCTTCCCTTTCCCAAGTGGCGTACACACCACCATGGTTTTGCCAGTCAACTTTCACTAGCGGGATCTCCTTGTTTCTCAGTTTCTTGATCCGTCTGTTTACAATCCGTATAGGCCGTTCCCCGTAAGTGTATTCATCACTCAACACTACCCGAGTAGGCTCAATTACATGGAAGGGATCCCGGAGATAATCTCTTAGCATCGAAATGTGGAAAACGTTATGCATGTGCTCCATTTCAGGAGGGAGCGCAACTTGATATGCCACCGGATTAATTTTCTCAATAATCTCATACGGTCCGACGTATCTCGGTGCTAACTTGCCCTTGACTCCAAAACGAGTCTGGCCTTTCATCGGTGTCACTTTCACAAACACGTGATCACCTATTTCATACTCTCTGTCTCGTCTTCTGACATCAGCATAACTCTTCTGTCTGCTCTGTGCAGTTTTCAATCTCTGTTGTATCAGTTTCACTTTCTCAGTTGTTTCATAAACAATCTCGGGCCCAAGCAAAGGCCCATCTCCAACTTCTGCCCAGCAAATCGGAGATCTACATTTTCTGCCATACAATGCCTCGAAAGGCGCCATACCAATACTTGAATGGTAGCTGTTGTTGTAGGCGAATTCAATTAATGGCAGATGACTTTCCCAATCTCCCTGAAAATCCAGGACACACATTCTCAGTAAATCCTCCAGAGTTTGGATGGTCCTTTCTGACTGTCCATCTGTCTGAGGATAATAGGCACTACTCAGCCTCAATTCAGTACCCAATGCAGTCTGTAGACTTTGCCAAAACCTCGATGTAAACTTCGAATCCCTGTCAGAAACAATAGACACAGGCACTCCATGCAGTCTTACAATTTCATCAATATAGATAACAACCAATTTGTCTGCATTATAGATTGTCTTGACAGGTAAGAAGTGAGCAGATTTGGTTAGTCTATCAACAATAACCCAAATTCAATCCATACCTTTTCTGGAGCGAGGTAATCCCACTATAAAATCCATTGTGATATGCTCCCATTTCCACTCTGGTATGGGTAGGGGTTGCAATAACCCGGCAGGTCGTTGATGTTCAGCTTTGACTTGTCGGCAATGAAGACATTTGGATACAAAGTCGGCAATTTCTTTCTTCATTCCCGGCCACCAGAAATTCAGTTTCAGATCTTGATACATTTTCGTATTCCCCGGGTGGATAGACAATTTTGAATTGTGGCCCTCTTGCAGAACTCTTCTTTTCAGTTCAGTATCATTCGGTACACACAGTCTTTCTTGAAATTTCAGTACATTATTCTCAAATTTGAATCCCGGTCTCGGTTTAGACTCTCTTTCTTCGATGATCTTCTTCAAGAAGTCATCCAGTTGCTGTTTCTCTTTAATTTCTTCTATCAAGGCTGGTTGGGCAGAAATAGCGGCTAACGTTCCACCTTGTTCTCTCAAAACAACTTCAATTTCAAATTTTTCAAGGTCACCAAGCAGCTCTTTCTGTCCGGTGAGCAAACAAGCTAAGTTGGCAATTGACTTTCGGCTCAATGCATCGGCAACAGTATTGGCTTTTCCCGGATGATACAGAATCTGTAGGTCGTAGTCTTTGATCAGTTCTAGCCATCTGCGCCGTCTCATATTTAGTTCCTTCTGTGTGAAGAAATATTTTAAGCTCTTGTGGTCGGTGTATACTTCACATGTCACCCCGTACAGATAGTGACGCCAAATTTTCAGTGCAAATACTACGGCAGCAAGTTCCAGATCATGGGTCGGGTAGTTCTTTTCGTGCGGTCTCAACTGTCGGGAAGCATAAGCAATAACTCTCTCATTCTGCATTAACACACACCCTAAACCCTTATGAGAAGCGTCGCTAAATACAGTATAACCATCCGTACCTGAAGGTAAGGTAAGAACCGGTGCAGTCACTAATCGAGTTTTCAACTCCTGGAAAGCAGATTCCCTTTGGTCAGTCCAGTCAAATGATATTCCTTTCTGAGTCAGTTGAGTCAATGGTAGGGCAATTTTGGAGAAATCTTTGACAAATCTTCTGTAATATCCAGCCAATCCCAAAAAGCTTCGGACTTCAGTCACATTTGTTGGTCTAGGCCAGTTCACTACCGCTTCAATTTTCTACGGATCAACAGAAATTCCATCTTTGCTAACAACATGTCCCAAAAACATAACATGGTCAAGCCAAAATTCACATTTAGACAGTTTAGCATACAGTTTCTGTTCTCTTAGGGTCTGCAGGGTAAGTCTCAGATGATGTTCATGTTGTTCTATACTCTTGGAGTAAATCAATATGTCATCAATAAATACTACAATGAAGTCATCAAGGTATGGTTTAAAAATTCTGTTCATGAGGTCCATAAATGCAGCTGGTGCATTCGTGACTCCGAAAGGCATAACTAAAAATTCATAATGGCCATACCTCGTTCTAAAAGCAGTTTTATCAATGTCTTCCGGTTTAACCTTCAGTTGATGATACCCCGATCTGAGATCAATCTTAGAAAACACTTGTGCACCCTGTAACTGATCAAATAAATCATCAATGCGCGGTAATGGGTATTTATTTTTCACAGTTACCTTGTTCAATTCACGGTAATCAATGCACAGTCTCAGCGAGCCATCTTTCTTCTTTATAAACAAAACTGGTGCACCCAATGGCGAAGTACTGGGCCTGATAAACTTCTTGTCTAGCAGTTCTTGCAATTGCACTTTCAGCTCCTTCAGTTCAGTTGGGGCCATTCTGTAAGGAGCTTTCGATATCGGCTGTGTACCCGGAATCACATCGACGGTAAATTCAATCTCCCTGTCAATCAAATTCCCTGGCAGATCATCTGGAAATACATCTGGGAATTCCCTGACTATAGGAATACAATTCACATCAGTTTTAACACTATCATCAGTAAACACAGTCAGCACAGAACACAGATATCCTTTACACCCCTTTCTAAGTAATTTAACGGCTTTCACTGACGAAATCAAATACGGAGGAGGTACTACTCCACTCCCATGAAACACGAATTCAGGCAAACCAGGTGGGCGGAAAACAACTTGCTTGGTCACACAATCAATAGTGGCATGATATTTTTGTAACCAATCCATCCCCAATATTACATCAAAACGATCAATGTTCAATGGTAGTAAATCAATAAACAGATGCATATCCCCAACAATGATTTCACATGCGGGGTACATATAAGCACATGTCATGGATCCTCCTACGGGTGATGATATGGCTAGCAGATAGTTCATGGGTTCTAAGGTTCTATTCAATTTCCGTGAGAAAGCATGCGACACATAAGAATGTGTAGACCCCGAATCAATCAATACATATGCATTTTGTGTACAAATAGAGAGGATACCTGACACAACGGTTTTAGTATTTTGCACGTCTCCCGGTACTAGGGCGAATACTCGGCCCTGCCTCATAGGCTCCTTCCCGGTAGCTTTGGGGTTAGGCTTTGGTGCTACAGTTGACGCTGCTGCGCTTGGCGTAGCTTTGCTACTAACTTGCGGAGCAGAGGGACAATCTCTAACCATGTGGCCCACTTTGCCACATCTGTAACAGGCTCCGGATATTTTGTAACAAACCCCTTTGTGCTTGTTGCCACATACAGAGCAGGGTGGAATGAACCCACTCCCTTGACTGGGGTTAGTTGTCGACCCCGTATTCTGTTTCTTGTTGGCCGGGTTGTGCTTACCTTTCTTGAATTTAAAACCCTGTCTCTTACTACGCCATTCCGACGTTGGTGTTTCAATTTTCAGTGCTTCAATGTTTGACTCGGCCATCAATGCCCGGTCGAGAACACCCACAAAAGTCGGTAGTTTCAAAACATTTATTCGGTCAAGTATTGCAACATTAAGGTCACCCTCAAATTTTCTGGCCTTCTTGTAGTCAGTGTCCACCATGTGTGGTGCATATCTGGCAAGTTCAATAAATTTTGTTTCATATTCCGCAACGGACATCGTACCCTGTCTCAGTTGTTCGAATTCAGTCACTTTCCTATCCCTGACACACTGTGGGAAGTACTTTTCAAAGAAGGACTCCTTGAACTGAGCCCAAGTCATAACAGTATTTGTATCGCGGATCAACATCCACCACCTTTTAGCTTCTTCCCGTAGGGTGAAGGTAGCTAACAATACTTTATTCGCTTCGGAGCACGGAAACACTTCAAATAGTTTTTCTGTTTCCAAAACCCAAGCTTCAGCTTTTAACGGTTCAAGGCCTCCCTGAAAGGATGGCGGTTTCATTTTGCTGAACTTCTGGGTCAGAGCAATAATATCCCCATCATTCATATTCGCATTACGTTCCGGCTGTACCGGAGGAGGAGGTGGGGGCTGTTGGTTCTGTTGTTGTTCAAGTCTAGCAGTTATCAGTTCCATCATTCTTTCCATTCTTGCCTCGGTAGAGGAGGATTCAGGTTCATTTGCATTGTCCATTTCACTATAAGCAGTTATAACAGTTTTAAACATAAGCAGTCATTTGTTTCACAGTTTGACACATTAGCAGATATTCAGTTATAACATAACCACACGTTTTTCAAGGTCATGAAATGCCGTAATCACTTTTCTAAGACTCCCTATAGCTCATTTGGACACGTGTGTGCGGTATGACTCGTGGTTAAGTATCGCTCTGATACCACTCTGTCACGACCCAAATCCGGCCCTATGGGTTTAGCACCGTAACCGGCCAGTAATCCGAGATTACCGAAGGCCTACAGAACAGTAAAACAATAAAACAGAGTACAGGGCCTGACGGAAGCCAATACAGTAAATAAACAGTGTCCAATGAGCTGTGATAGTCTGTATGCCAAAAAGATTTTTCAGGCATTCATACATACAAACAGTACAGTCTATACAAAATTTACAGTCACACAGTACAGGGACCTAATCCCTTGATAACGGTATAGTTAGTAGCTGACAGTCTATACAGTAATCCAAACAGCATGGAGACAGACGAGGGAAAAACAAAACACCCCTAAGCCATAGCATGGCAACTCAGAACCTCGCAGCGAGGCACAAAGGCTGGCTTGACAAAACTGGAGTCTAACCCACGCTCCTAGTTCCGATCTGGTGGCTGAGCACCTACATATACATATATAAACAGTGAGCTAAAGCCCAGTGAATAACATAATGCGTAAAGAGGTTAGGAATGAAATGTCCTTACAGTAATGAAAACAGTTCATTAAACAATACTTCAGTCTTTCAGTCAGAACAGTTATTCAGTCATATGTGGTACATCCATTAGCATAGCAGTAAACAGTAGGTCTTAAAGACCAAACAGTAATGATGGCCATCAGTCAGTAAACAGTAGTGGTTCCGCGAGAGAACCGACAGAGATCTCTGTAACAGTAGCAGTAACAGTATACAACAGTTGCTAAGGATGCCACAATACATTTCGGAATATAGGACATACATTCAACAATTAACAATAAGTACTTCAGAAAACAGTTTCGTTAAATAGTCAGAAAACATTCTCAGTTGAACATATCTTTACACGATTGTTACTCACAGTGTTCGGGCTACAGTGTGCTAGAGCGTGTCTCCCAGTCGCCAACCCTACACAGTTCACAGGTTGAACACACACTAAGCTACA
Source organism: Camellia sinensis (assembly GCF_055761805.1). Classification (NCBI taxonomy): domain Eukaryota; kingdom Viridiplantae; phylum Streptophyta; class Magnoliopsida; order Ericales; family Theaceae; genus Camellia; species Camellia sinensis. The sequence goes on from NC_138972.1 coordinate 158,233,842, forward strand.
TAGTTGGGAAATATCATAACTTACTCCCTAATTTGCCTTGGTGTGTTCTACATCTATGTCCTCAATAAGATGTCTTAAACTAGGTCTAAGAATGCCTAGAATGGGATGAGGATGCAAAGATGTACTCAAAAAGCAGTTTCAGAATATTCGGAAAAATAGAGTCCCGCTCGAGCGCAGGTTTCCCCGCTCGAGCGGTCATGCAACAAAAGTACATGCTCGAGCGTCAACTTTCCTGCTCGAGCGTACTGTAAAAGTACTAGATAGGTGAAATCTCCGCTCGACGCCCGCTCGAGCTTGAGACACAAGACTCCGCTCGAGCGCCCAATCCTCCGCTCGAGCGGACTGTAAAACAGTGCAAGATGCTGGATGCTCGGATTCCACGCTCGAGCGGCACTTCCCCCGCTCGAGCGGAAGTGCAAAATCTAGGAATTCCAGATTGCACCTCCAAGCCAAAACCCTGGTTCAAAAGCATCAAAACCGATCCTCTTGAGCTGAATTTCCAGAAAACACTTGTAAACATATAGAATAACACGGTTCAAAGCTCAATTTTGAGAAATCAAAGCCCAAGGGTGTTTAATTCAAACTCAATTTTAAACCAATTTCATGAACAATATGAACATGCAAACATACATGAATTCAAATCATTTTGAAGCTCCAATTTGATGTTCTAAGGAGCCAATTGATCCAGAAACAAGTTGAAAACACGGACCATTACAAAATTATGGACATGTATGTGACAATTTGCCATGAACTCAACTCTCAATCCCACAATACTAACATGCATGCATGAATTATGTTCTAATCCTACATGTATGAACTAAAACAAGACTTAACTCTACAATTGAAGCATGAATCATGCAAGAATTAATTCAAAGACACAATTAAGAAGATGAATGATCTACCTTAGGTGTAGAATTAAGAGTGAGGGAGCTCGAATATGCAAATACACTTCAATTTCCTTCAAGTCTCTCAAGCCAATTCACAAACATGAACTCAATTCTCTCTTAAAGCTCTCATCTCTCTCTCTACTCGGTGGAACTCAAGGAAAAGGCTGATCAAATGTTGCCCCTAAGTGAAATCAAGTCTCAAGAAGGTCCAAGTAGTGGGCCACTAGAGTGGCATTTGTGTAATTACGGCAACCATTGCAATTTAACTCATTTTAATCTAATTTAATCATACCTAATCAGTTTTTTTGATAATTACACCATAAAATCACATAAATCATGATAATCATGAAACATCAATCAATTCCCGGTTCGGCCGCCGATAAGGCCTTCAATTAGCAGTTTAAACATGGAACGTGAACAGATCAAATAAACAATCGAATAGATAGAATAAATATTAACACTCATACTCGGTCAATTCAGTTCCAGTTTTCAGTCAGTCAGTTCAGTACTTTAATCAGCTCAGTTTAACGGTAATCAGTGTTTATCGGTAATCTATCAGTCATTAATCGGTAAACAGTATGAGGGTTGTTACATTAACTGTGTATCCTGACCTGAGTGTGAGATACCGAGACCGCTTGTTTGTGCCGGAGTCTTGCCGAGAGGAAGTACTCCGAGAGTTTCACCATTCATGCCTTGCGATGCATCCAGGAGGCATAAAAATGTATCACGATCTGAGTCACCAATTTTGGTGAAGGGGTATGAAAAGGGATGTGACAGTATTTGTATTGAGGTGCCTTACTTGTCAGCAAGTGAAGGCCGAACACCAGAGGCCAGCAGGTTTATTGCAACCCTTGCCCATAGCCAAGTGGAAATGGGAGCATGTCATGATGGATTTCGTTGTGGGTCTTCCGAGGACTCAACGAGATAGTGATGCCATATGGGTGGTAGTTGACCGATTGACCAAGTCAGCACACTTTATTCCTATGCGCGTAAGAGATTCGGTAGATTACATTGCTGACTTGTATATTCGGGACATAGTGAGGTTGCACGGGATCCTAGTGTCGATTGTCTCAGATAGAGACCTGCGTTTCATTGCCTAGTTATGGCAGAGTTTGCAGAGCGCCTTGGGCACTAGATTGACTTTTAGCATGGCTTACCATCTTCAGACTGACGAGTAGTCCGAACATACCATTCAGATACTTGACGATATGCTTAGAGGCTGTGTCCTTGACTTTAAGGGGTCGTGGGAGAGACATATACCCTTAGTGGAGTTTGCTTACAACAACAGTTTCCAATCGAGTATTGGCAGGGCACCGTTTAAGGCCTTGTATGGCCGACCGTATAAATCGCCAGTGTGTTGGGCCAAGGTGAGTGATGCACCTTTGTTAGGTCCAGAGTTAGTTCGAGAAGCGACGGAGAAGATGACACTTATCCGTAAGAGGTTGGCTACAGCCCAGAGTCACTAAAAGAGTTATGCCGACCGTAGGAGGAGACCTTTGTCATTTGAGGTGGGTGATCATGTCTTTTTAAAAATATCACCTAGACGGGGTTTGATAAGATTTGGGAAGAGTGGGAAGAGTTTCCCTCGGTTTATTGGCCCTTTTGAGATCCTTGAGCGGATTATGGAGGTTGCATACCATTTAGCATTGTCGCCGTAACTTTCTGGAGTGCATGACGTGTTTCATGTTAGTATGCTTTGGAAGTATGAGCTGGATCCATCGCACGTGCTGGATTGGACCGACATAGAGGTAGATGAGGATGCCTCGTATATGGAGAGACCAGTAAGGGTCTTGGATAGATGAGACCAAATCTTGTGAGGCAAGACGATTCCCTTGGTCAAAGTATTATGGAAACATCACGGGGTTGAGGAAGCAACTTGGGAACGCGAATTAGAGGTCCGAGAGACATATCCAGACCTATTCATTGATATTTGAGTACGTGTTGAAATTTTTGTTTTGTTGATGAGCTATAAAAGCATTGTATATGCTTTGGTTTGTAAAACATTGTATATGTTGAATGTGTTTTGGAAATACAAATATGTTATAAACATTGAAGATGTTTTGGAAAACATGAAGATGTATGTGTTAAAATTAATTGAATTTCGAAAGAATGCATGTTGGTAATGTGTGTTGAATTACATTTTGTGAAATTGTTCACTTAAGAAAAGATGAATTGACCAGTGAATGGGTCATGGTGATGAAGGCTGAATGATAATCTATTTGAAAGTTGAATAAACATGATTTTGAAACTTATATAAAATTTCGGGGGCGAAATTCTTTAAGAGGGGGAGGTTATAGCGATCCAGGTTTTACCCCGACCTTTATTGTGTTCCGAACTCGGGTTCCTTGGTTGTATACTGATATCTATGTCTTGTTTCCTTCCTTTTATTTTTTGTATTTGAGTTTTGGGTTGTGTTGGGTGAGTTTGAAACAGGTTTGTTGTGAGTTGATTCAAATGGTTGCTGCCCAGGTTTTGACTTCTTCGCTCGAGCGAGGTTTTTTGCGCTCGGGCGAGACTTGGGTTTTTACTTCTTCGCTCGAGCGAAGGTTCTTGCACTCGAGCGAGGATTGAGAGTCCTCAGGTTTCTTACTTAGACGTAGTTTTCGCTTGAGCGAGCACTCTTGCGCTCCAGCGAGACGTGTGTTATTTGATTCTTTATTCGAGCGAGCACTTTTGTGCTTGAGCGTGCGTCTGCGTTGGTGGCAGACCTGAAGCTTTGCATTGTGCGCTCAAGCGAGGCCTTTTGTTGTGTCTGGTCACTCGAGCGACAACTCCTTCACTCGAGCGAGGCTCGCATATATCAGTTCGCAGCAGCGTGATTTTATATCACTTTTTACTTTCTTCTTCCCTAAAAACCCTAATCCGACTGCCTCTCTCTCTCTAAAACTCTTTCTCTCTCTACAAATATTCCTTGTTCTAGGGTCATCCCTACTCCCTTTGTTAAAAAGCTTGAGCATTGAGTGGGCTTCCATTTGATCCGAAAAAAGTGGAATTTGGAGCATCTTTGGGTTTCTCTCTTCTTCTCCTTTGAGCTTCTCCATTTGAGGTAGGGATAAACTACTCTTTATTATGAGTTTTAACCTAGATATGTGTCATTTTGTATAAATGGTTGGATGTAGGAAGTTTGGGTGAAGTTAGGGTTTGGGTGTTGATTTGTGAAAGAGGGGTTTTCAATTTTGAACTCCATATGTGTATGTGGGGTCTTAAAAATGGGGTTATTGGGGAATAATTGTTGAAATGGTGAGATTTAGACCTTTGAGTCAATGTTTTGGAATTGGGGGAAAATGCTCTAATGTGAATTAAAGAAAATATTTGTATAAATAATGAAATCAATGTGGAAACATGAAATTAGTTTGGGAATTATGAAATTGGGGGAAAATGTGATTAAAAAGTGTAGTTGGATTGATAAATCACACACCTTTGGAAAAGTTGATAAATTATCTATTGATAGATTTAATTATCTGTTTAGAAATATCTGTTTTGGTGTATCAGTGGAGGATAGCTATGATTGCTGTAGAAAATACATGAGGATTAGGGAAATTGAAACTAATCAATCGAATTATGTCATTGAATATGACGGTTAGAATAAAACTTTGAATATGTGATCTGATTGGTCATTGTATATGACAACATGTTTAAATACATTGTATATGTATCTTTATTTGGGAGGAGATAGGGGATGCACTCCATTGTATGAGAGGAGATATGGGATGGATCCCATTGATAATTACGTTGGCCGGAGTGTCTAGGGTGAAAGTCCCGAAATCTTATATATTATAGGTGCCGGTTCCCTTGGACGTAGTTCCATAAAATGGCAAGAAATAGAAGTGTTGAAATGATGCATGTATTAAATTGTGAACCATTAAGTTGTAGTCTCATCTTGGTTGTTTTGATAATAACGAATTTGGTTAATTGATTTTATCTGAAACGGAAGAATGGAAATGAGTTGAAATGTTGGTTAACTATATTGAATGAAATTGAAAGAAATGTGTCTGTTAAGAATATCCCTCATTGATCTGATGCTCATATTTTAGTTAATTCTCATATTTGGTTTAGCATATCTCTACTGGGATTTGGCTCATCCTACTTGGGACATCATTTTCAGGTATAAGTGACATGCCGCCTCCAAGGTCTTAGCTTTGGAGGTTTAGGAGTTGAAGGCTCCGTTTTGTTGTTACATCTTGTGTATATATGTTTTCTTTTCACGCCAAGGGCTCTAATTGGAAAAGAGTTAGAACTCTTCTTTTGTTGTAACTAAGTGATAGCTTGGATATCTGTAAGCCCGTAAGGCATTATTTTGTTGTTATTAGTTAGAAACAATTATGAATATGTAATGTACGTAATACATTTTGTAAAGAAGACTTTGATGAATAAAAATATATTATTTCTATTATGCTTATAGACTTAATGAATGAATGGTTTAAGTCTTATTTTGAGGGCTTCACAGCTTTGGTTTAAAAAGATCCAAACCAAAGAAAAAAAAATACTAAAAACTTAAAAATTAATAAATTAAAAAAATTATTATTTTTTTTACTTTTTATCCATCTTTTTGTAAAAGTTCAAAATCTTATTACTAAAAACTTCAATTTTTTTCATCTTATTATATTTTAATTAACATCGCAAAAAATTATTTCTTAAACGAATCCTAGTAACTTGATTTTTAGGCTAAAAAATTAAAAATAAATATAAAAAGTCAAAAAAATATTTTAAAAGTAAATCAAATAAGTCAGTCATTCATGTTTTTTTCAATATAATTAAAAAAATCATTTTTAAATACATTAAAAAAATTATTTTATAAAAAATCAAAAAAATCATTAAAGATGTGAAATTCCAAAAAACCAGTAAGTGTTCATTTGGGTTGTGGGTTGGTTTTTTGACATTTTGATTTTTTGACTATTTTTGTCTATGGCTAAAAAGTCTCGTTTGCGATACGTTTTTTGACATTTTTGATTTTTGTGGGAGAAAAAATGAAATGATTATGATTTGAATGTAATGTTTTGTCTTATTGAGATAAAAATTTGTTATTTTATTTTTTTATCTTTTTGAATTTTTTATGAGAGAGGGAAGTGGGTTAAAAGCTAAGAAGTGATTTTTAACTCACTTTTCAAAATAGGCTGTACTAATTTTAATTATTCATATGTGCACGAATCTATTAGAAAATAGAAAGGTAAGAATAAGGTCGAACAAATTCTAGGACAGGGGAATAATCAATTAATTTTAAAATAAATTATTTAATCCAGTTGAATAATTCTTGAATTTTAATAAAATAAAAAATTATAAAATTGTAAGATATTGAAAATGATTTAATCAAATAAATAAAATACTAAAACAATGCAATCTATCATATACAACATATTCATAATAATAAAATACTAGGACCGTGGAATCTATCACATACATCATATTCATCATATTCATATTGAAAATGTGGTAATAACTTTCAGAACTTCAAGGGGTGAAATATAATTGGACCAAATCTCAGGAGATGTCAGTATAATTTACCCAATTTATTTTGTATGAAATTTATATTAAAACAAGAAACATCCTATTAAAATTTCACTTTAAACCTTGTTGATAGTTTCTCACAGTGATGTAAGAGTGTTTTGAGAAGATGGTTAAAAGTTTTTTTTTTTTTTGACTTTTTTGTGAGAGAGGAAAGTGAGTTAAAAACTGAGAAGTGGCTTCTAACTCACTTCCCAAAATAGGTTGTACTGATTTTAATTATTCATACGAGCACGAATCTATTGGAATATAGACAAGTAAAAATAAGGTCGAACAAATTCTAAGACAGTGGAATAATCAATTAATTTTAAAATAAATTATCTAATCCAGTTGAATAAATTCTTGAATTTTAATAAAATAAAAAACAATAAAATTGTAAATATTGAAAATGATTTAATCAAATAAATTAAATACTAAGACAATGCAATCTATCACATACATCATATTCAGAATAATAAAATACTAAGACAGTGGAATTTATCACATACTCATATTCATCATATTCATATTGAAAATGTGGTAATAACTTTAAGTACTTCAAGGGTGAAATATAATTAGACCAAATTTTAGGATATGCCAGTATAATTTACCCAATTTATTTTGTATGAAATTTCTATTAGAAAAATATTTCAGAGCTGGCTGAAAACAAAAGGGAGGGCCCCGTGAGTGATCGAGAACTCTTTTCCTTTATTTTATATTAGTTATGTAAATTTCTCTTTTGTACATCATCTCAGTGAATCATGCCTGAGTTCGGCCCATTCGCGAAGGCCCTTGTTTTGAAGAAACGAATAGCCTTAGCCCCCTATCTTTTAGGCCTTGTCTATAGAGCCTGCTCTCAATGTTGTGAAAGACCTCTTGATATCAACCAGGGAGGTCCCCTCTAGGTGCTTTAACTCTGGCTCCTTTCATACTTCACTGACCTGCATCCTAAATGTCTGAAGTTCTTAGTTCAAGACCCTAGCACTTATGGAGAAAAGTATGCTAGGATTGCCCTCTATCCTGCTTTTTTTGCTTACTATCTTGCCTTCTTTCATCAGCTTCCTGTTTCTCCAACTGCCACATTCTTTTATCCCTTCGATGCCAATAAAAGACCAACTTGGCTAAAAACGTTATTGGCTGATAGGGAATGTTCCATCCCATCGCATGAAGCCATGTGGGCCTCTATTTTGTTGCCGAGGGAACTTTTTATTGGTACTTTAAATCCTCGAGCCTATAAGTGCATATCTGAGGTGTACTGCCTTTTCCAGTTTGCTAGGCAATTTGGGCTTACCCAAGGAATTCCCATTCCACTCTGCAGTCTCTCGAATGTCCATCTCATAGCTAGAGACCTGAAAGTACCCAAATCTAAACTAGAGGAGGCAACATTTAAACTATTGAAAGACTTGAGTGAGTTTAAATTTACTCCCTTCCTCCCTTCTGGCTTAGCCTTGAAGAGATTTCAAAATTGGTGGACAGCTAATATGGAAGTGCATCTAGCAATACATCCTCATGATCTATTGATAGGGCTAGGTGTACCTTCTAAGGTCAAACCAAAAGAAGCTAGAACCATCCCTTCTCTTTTTATAGCTGCCAAGACTATTCCTGCAGTCTCACCCCCTCCTTCTAGAGTCACCAGAGCTGCTTCAAAAAGGGTATGCATTTTTAGGCGTCCTTTCTTTTAGAACTTTCTGTCTGTTTTTCTTCATATTTCATGCTACTTGGTGTAGGGTCTCCACGAGAAGAATCTCCCAAGAGAGCTAAAGCCCTAGCTATTCTCAAAGACAAACATCAGCAGAAAAAGAAAAGAAAACTAGTACTCACCTCTGAGGAGTTTGAATCTCAGATTGAAGAGAAAGAGATAGAGAAAGAGCAAGAAATACCATTGCAAAAAAAAAAAAAAAAGGAAAAAGATAACCGTTTCTCCTTCTGACTTGGTTGAAGACCCTACTCATGAGGCAGCTGTTGAAGTAGTAGAGAAAGAAAATTTTAAGGAAATAATTGTTTTCAGAGGGCTGAAAAAAGGCGACTGCAGCAACTGCTAAGGGATGAAGCAGCTGCTGTTAATACAATCCAAAGGGAAACTGTGAGAAGACAACACACTGCCGAGCATTATTCCCTTCGGAGCTCTCCCATCATTGCCACCACCTCTGAAACGAGTAATTTGCTTTCATGTTTCCATTTTGTTTTCTCAAATTGTTTGTACTGAGACCTAACGTTGTTTTGTATTTCTTCTTTTGGAGCAACAACTACTTTGCCTACTCTTTCACTAAAGATGCCTTCAGTTTCAACTGAAGTTGAACAACCTCAAAAGGTAGAGCCCATTAAGATAATACTCCTACTTCCTGGCTGTATATTTTTTACCTTTCTTGAGGCCAAACATTTCTACACCCCTATCCTTTGGCTTGGCTTCAAACTTTCCTTACTTTGCTTTTAATTCTCCTCAATTTGCTTTTCCTTGAAGCCTTGCTGCTCCTTCTCTCCCTGAGGAAATTTCGACTATTACATCATCTCCAGTAATGGCTAATTCCCATAGAGCAGACACTGGTAGCCCTTCAATTCTTCATCCGTTATCTCTACCTAGCACCAATCTCTCTTCTCTTGATCTACTGGTAGCCAAAACTATAGAGACTATTAGGAGTACTTCACATTCCTCTCCTATTCCTATACAGCCGTTTTTTCCTTTTGCCAGAGCTCTTTCTGCACCCTCCATGTCAACGGATGAGGTGGACATCTTCGAAGCTAAGCTAGCTAGTCTCTTTGACATTCCTTCCACCTCTCCAATAGCTAGCAATGAGACTGAGCCATTAGTCCTGGCTGATTCTTTACTAGAGATTTTTGAGAGCTCCTCCTCCAGTAGTAAGACTTCCTTACCTTCAATAGACTTGGACAACTGTTTGGAGTTGCTGACATCCTTCTCAAGGATTCCTTTCGAAGCTTTACAAAGGCCTATAATTAGAAATGGCTTCCTCCAGTGCTGTAAGACTGTTTCAAGTCATTTATCTCATGCGGCAGCCACTATTGATTTCTACGTCAACATCTGCCATGTTGCCAAGGCCGCAGAGGAAAAATTGCTGAGAGACCAGAGTTTTATTTCTCAAATTCATGCTGAAGTGTCTGAACTGAAGGAGCAGCATTCCTCTGTCTCCCAATTCTGAGCTCAACTATTGGAGAAGAAAGCTCAACTTGAAGCAGAATTATCAGCAGTCAATCAGGCTTTGGATTGAATTGCCACCAAGCTGCAGATCACCAACCAAGGACTGGCTGATTGAAAACAGGATATGGCTATAGCCATTCAGTTGTTCCCATCTCTTAAAAGTAGGAAATCTATTGTAAAGGAACAACTGAAATATTGTACTGACTTCTGGGCTAATCTATGGCCACATGTATTTAACTCATTATGAAATAAAATTCTTATTCATCATTTGAGTGTTTTCATGTTCTTTTATTTGGAATTCATTCTATTCCTTGTGTCTCCCATATGGTTGGATAATAAGGCTTCAAATATCTGCCATTAATTTTCTTAAGATGCACATATCCATTCAAATTTTTCAGATGATATGCTCCTGAAGGCAAGACCCTATGGACTTGATATGGTCCTTCCCAGTTAGGTGACCACTTGCCAAACTTATGGCTTTTGATCCCTATTGGGAGTATTGTCTTCCATACCAAATCACCTTCATCAAAGCTAATATGCTTGACCTTTTTATTGTAGTTTTTGGCTGCTTTCTTTTTTTGGAAAAGAATGCTATTTAAGGCCATAATTCTAGCTTCATTTATACTTTCTAATTCTAAGCACATACTCTAATGGTATTGCTCAAGATCTAACTGATCCTGGCATCTCATCCTCAAGGACTTAACATTAACTTCCATAGGTAGCACTGCATCATGCCCATATACTAAGGCATAATGAGTGATTCATGTATTTGATCTTGGAGAAGTCCTATAAGCCCACAATACATCCAACAGCAAGTTATTCCAATCCCTAGGATTGTCTGCCATAACTTTCTGTATTCCTTTCTTCAAAGACTTATTGGATGATTCAGCTTGACCATTGGCTTGTGCATAATAGGGGGTAGAATTAACAAGGCTAATTCCAAACTCTGCCACAAAAGACTTTACCATTTTCCTATCAAATACAGTCCCATTATCAACAGTTATAGTCTGTGGGACACCAAATCTGTGGATCAAATCTTTAATGAATCCAATGACTTCAGTCTGGTCTACAGCCTTATATGGCTTAGCCTCGACCCACTTAGTGAAGTAATCTGTGGCCACTAAGATGAAACAATGATTCTTCAAAGAAGGTGGGTGTATTTTTCTTATCATATCCATAGCCCATCCTCTAAATGGCCAAGGCTTCACAATCTCATGCAGATCAGTTATGGGTACATGCCTTATTGTACCATGCCTTTGGCATGCCTGGCAACCTCTAACATATTCTATGTAGTCCTTAAGGATGGTTGGCCAATAGTAAGAATGTCTCCGAAGTAGACATCTCGTCTTCATGCTAGGCTGATGAGCACCACAGATGCTTTCATGAACTTTAGCCATGGCTGTCAACGCTTCCCCTTGACCTAAACATTCCAATAATAAACCACCTGTCCCCCTTTTGTAGAGAGCATTACCATACATTATGCACTACATAGATTGCAATTTGATTTTTCTGCTGGCTTTCAAAGATGGGCCAGCTAGATATTGCATTATTGGATGCCTCCAATCTTGTTCTTGTAAGTTATTGTGATTGACTTCCAAGACCACATTCCTTTTATTTAAGGGTGGTATTACTTTCTGATATGTTGTTTAATTTATGTCCTTTTGAGTGTTATCCATTCTCTTGAAATTCGAAGCCTTTTGAGCCACATCATTAGCTTTATTATTCAAGAATCTTGAGACATAAGTTACATTTGCTATCTGAAATTGAGACAGCAAATGTAATGCCACAACATAGTATGGCAACATGCTTACATTTTGACATTTAAAGATTCCTTTCACCTGGTTAACTACCAATTGGGAATCTCCAAATATATCAACTGCATGAGCTTGTAATCCAATAAGTATTACGAGTCCCACTATTAAAGCTTCATATTCAGCTTTATTATTGGAACAGTAATTTCATTCACTCTGAAACCATGTGTGGTTTCTACCCCTAGTGGTGATTTAATCACTACACGAATTCCAGTTAGACCATTGGTCCTTGACCCATCGAACCACATTTGCCATGGTTCAACATTAACTATGCCAAGTTCCATTATCTCTTGGCTTTCTGTTTGACATGGATGGTCTGCCAAGAAGTTAGCTAACGCTTGTCCTTTTATTGCCTTTTGGGGGACATATTCTAGATGAAATTCTGATAAGGCTAATATCTATTTGCCAATTCTTCCCCTCAACATAGGTCTAGATACAATATATTTAACCAAATCAGTGGTTGCAATTACCAAGACAGTTGTAGGCAAAAGATAGTATCTTAATTTCATTGCAGCAAAGTACAATGTAAGGCACAACTTTTGCTACAGCTGAATATTTACATTCACAAGAATTTAGAAACCTACTAAGGTAATAAACAGCTTGCTCCTTGCCTTCTTCATTGTCTTGGGCTAAGAAAACTCCCAATGAATCTTCAGCTGCAATTATGTACAACTTCAAAGGCTTATCACCTTTTGAATCATCAGCACTGAAGGGTTGGCCAAGTACGCTTTGATTTCTTCGAAAGCAGATTGATGCTTTGCTGTCCACACAAAATCCTCTTCTTCTTTTAGCCTTAATATGGAAGAAAATACTTTGGTTTTCCCTGTAGTATTAGAAATGAATCTTCGAAGAAAATTAACCTGTCCAAGGAATTCTTGTAATTCTTTCTCACTTGAAGGAGGTTTGGCTTTAATGATAGCTTTGGCTTTATTCTAATCAATCTGTATTCCCTTCTTGTGTACTACATAGCCCAAGAAGTTTCCAGCTGATACGCCAAAAGCACATTTGAGAGGATTAAGTTTCAACTTGAACCTTCTCATTCTTTTGAAGGCTGCTTCCAAGTGAAGCAAATATTCCTCCATGGATTGGGACTTTACTACAATATCATCAATGTAACACTCTAAATATCCTCCAATGAGGTGATGAAAAATAATGTTCATAGCCCTTTGATATGTAGCCCCAGCATTCTTCAAACCAAATGGCATTTTAACTCATTCGAAGGTGCCAATATTCCCAGGACATCTGAATGCTGTCTTGTGGATATCTTCTTTTGCAAAGCAGATTTGGTTATAACCAGAATGCCCATCCATCATTGATAAAACTTTGTACCCCGCTGAACTGTCCACCAATAAATCTACTATAGGCACAGGATACTCATCTTTTGGAGTTGCTAAATTCAAGTTTCTAAAATCGATACATACTTTCATTTTACCATTTTTCTTAACTACAGGCACAATATTGGATAGCCATTCAACATACCTGGCTGTCCTAATAAAGCTTATCTTGAGGAGTCTAAGAATTTCCTCCTTGACTTTCTGAATTACTTCAGGACTCATTCTTCTTGGTTTTTGCTTGTATGGCTTGAAATTAGGCCTCATAGAGAGCCTATGTTCTACTAATAACCTATCCAATCCTGGTAGTTTATTATAAGACCATGCAAAACAATCTTTATATCTCTTCAAGACTACCAACAACTGGTCCCTGTCAAGAGCATTCAACCAAGCACTGATATAGGTGGGCTGCTGTATACAACATTCCCCTAAATTTACTTCTTCTAAGGGTTCTTGTATCTGAGAACTTACTGATGCTCCTTCTTTGATTCCTTCTGACTTTGAAACAATCTTCTTGCTTTGTTCTACTCACAGTTTCTTTGATTCAACATCCTTACCCTCCTCCTTATAGACAAAATCTGTCCACAAGGCTTCTTCTTCCTGTATCTCCTGGACTTTTGTTTCAATGTCCAAAGCACAGTATTTATCCAAGGCCAAACATATGACCTGTTGTTGTTCTTACTTACAGCCAATCATCATGGCTTCTTTCTCCTGCTCTTGCGTTTTCTGGACTATTGATTTTATGTCCAATGCTGAGAACTTAATTAAGGCCAAAGATTTGGCCTCATGGGTTCCATTTGTCTGCCTACAACCAGGCATCATTGTTATCCTTAACGACAAACTCTTCATCAGTACTTTCCTGGACTAAGTGCTTCAGGTGTGCTAATTTCTCATCAGTCGTCACTTCGGCTGAACCATCAAGTTTTTTCAGTATACTGAGTGGTGCCATTCATTCAGTATACAATTTTGGCCTTTGCAAAATTTGCACAAGCTATGAAGGGTTGAGGATCTGCATTGATCTCCTCTGTCTCTCCACTGCCCAAGGCCATCATTATTTTTTGATGTAGAGAGAAAGATACACACTTGTTGGTGTGAATCCAATCTCTACCAAGTAGAGCATTGTACTTAGCATTGCTGTCAATAACGAAGAATGCAGTCATACAGTCTCTGGTTCCCACACTCAGGTTGATGGGCAAAATGCCTTGAGCCATTTGTTTGTCTCCAGCAAAACCAGCAATGGTTATACTGGTTGGGATTAGCCTGGGGTTCCACTTTCATAGTTTCTTCAAAGAAGATTTTGGAAGCAAGTTTACTGCTGCCCCATTATCCACCAATACTCAGTTCATCTGTATCCTATTGAAGAAGGCCTTGCTATACAAAGGTTTGACATACTGTGTCATGGATGTTGTGAGATACTTAAAAGGGTAAGAGAGGTTTATACTCACCTCTTCCTTACTCTCATCTTCAGTTTCCATTGGTGTGGCCATTTCATATTCGTCTTGCACCATACTCACTTGTGAGTCTTCACTGGAAACTAGAATTGGGTTAATCTCCTAAACTTGGTTGTTATCTTCAGCTTGAAACTCCTGTGGTAATATAAGCACCACATTTATTGACACCGGAGGAAACGGGCCAAATTGGACGACTGGCTGTACCTGTTTTTCTTCTTAGCCAACTTGTTCAACTACTTCAGAAGTATCTTTCATGCTACATTCTGGCACTTCAGTAATAGTAGCTTTCTTCGAATGGTCTGTTTCTGCCGATTTTTCAATCAAAAATGTCTGTTCAGCCATGATGGCTTCAAACATCTCTTCTTCAGCCATCTCCTTCCTTTGGCCTAAACCGACTTCTTCCTCTATCTCACTATCATTTTCCATCAAAGCCTTTTCCAATCCTACCAAACTGGATCTCTCTTTGGCTTTTAGTTCGGAATGAACTTTGGCCAATTGTTCTCTGCTGCAACTCCTTTTGTCTTGAAGAGTCGACGTTGGATTATGATCTAACTTTGAATTTTCTTCTCTTTCTGCTTGGCTCTTTGGCTGGAGCAATGAAGAGCTTTCTCCACTTTCTTTCAGATCCTTCTGGTACTAAGTGTACCTTCGTTGGATCTTCCTTCTTTGGGACCTAGAAATCACTAGGACCATATTTGGTTCCTTTGTTTTTGGATGCTTAAGTAACACCCAATTATTTGGAGCCAGCAAAGGAGGTTTAACCATCCTACCTTGGTTTCCAACCACATTTCTTTGGGTAGACATTTCCTTAGGTTGTTTTGCATGACAAACCAATCTGGAACTCCAGGCACCCACGAACCTACTAGCCCAGTTATTGAACTGTCTCTTTCTCCCTTCGAATCCATCTTCGAAGCTGGCTGTGAAGGCCACTGCTTAGCCCTGACTCCCTGTTTTGGGCCCAATTCAGGCTTTCCAAGAGGGTGACCACTTTTCATCCTGCGTAAGGCTGGTCTAGGGGGCCAATCCCTGGCTTTGATCCCATGACTTGAACTCCTTTCAGATCTCCTTTCAAAATGATTGCCCTCTATTCTGTAATAGTTAGGTGGTCTGGATTTATGTAGAGGTCTCTTGCCTTTGGGGTGCACTCTAGCGGTTGTTGGCTCAGCCATTAATGGTTGTTGCCTAATACCAGTTGGATATGGCCTTTTGTTATAAGCACTGGTCGGTTTAGGATGCCTCTGCACATCCTTGTAATATTGTTTCCCATCAATCAGAAGCCCTTTCAACCGCTTGTAACTCAGCCTGCATCTAGGACACATTCTTTGCATGACTGCTGCCTCTAAAGAATAATCATCCAGTGTTTTTTCATCAGAGTTTTCCCTCTGGTCTGAGAAACCTTGTCTAATAGCTAGCAAACTTCTAGTGTCTTTCTTGACAGTAGTCTGCCTAGCAACATACATTTGCACATTGACTTCTTCCAACTCTTTCATGGATAAGTTCTGGAAGTTTGACATAATAATATTGGCTGTCACTTCTCCAATTTCTGGGAATGGATTGGTATCAATCCCCATGGCCTTTTCTGCTTTAGCTGGGAATTTTAGACTTCCCTTTCTAATTTCTCCTGGATCCTGTCTCGAAAAATAATGCAGTTTTTAGTTGAGTAAGACCAAGAGTATGCCATTTACAATACACTTTTCCCTTAAGTTCCTCTGGAGACAGAATTTTGACTCCTTTTGGTAACTTCAGGAAGTTTGCAGCAAGTAAATGATCAAAAATGTCATCTGCCTTTGTCAAATCGAAAAAATATTTCCTATGAAGGTCTTTCTTTTTAAACTGCTAGTCTATCGTTGTGTCTTTGTGAATTAATGCTTCACAGATCACAGGTTCTTTCCCTACAATTTCTGCTGCATCAATCTCATAGTTAGGATCCCTATAATATGTCTTGTACGGTGCATTACTTCGATCTTGTTCTTCTTCTAGTAATGCTTCATACTTAGACACCTTATAGGTAAGTTCCACTAAGCCTCTAAACTCAGTTGAATCAAACTTATTTCGAAGCCTAAACACTAGACCATTTTGAGCCAATCTCACAAATTTAGGCTCTGGTAAAATGATCCTACATTTATTTCGTGCTCTTTTAAATCTGGCAATAAACTGAGTAGCCTTCTCATCAGGCTTTTGACTCAATCTTGCCAAATCTGCCATGGAAACCTCTGGCTCTGTTTGGAAGAATTGAGCATGAAATGCCTCCATTTGTTACCAAGTTTGGATAGAGCCAGGTGTAAGGTTAATATACCATACATAGGCTGCCCCAGTAAGAGAATTTGAGAACAATCTTAACTTCATGTAGTCATTATTGGTAAATTCTCCACACTGAGCAATGAACCTAGCAATATGGTCAACTGTTGACTGGTTTCCATTCCCATAAAAAATGGCAAAGTCTTGTATTCTGAAGCCTCTTGGGTATTCATGTACCATATCTACCCATTCTGGGTATGGTTTCTTGTACGCAGGAGTTTGAACCCCCCGAGCCATTGGTCCACACATTTCTCTAACAATATCAGCAATTTGGTCCCTAGGGACCATATTTTGTGCTTGTTGAACCACTACTGGAGGAATAAACACAGGATTTGGTGGACAACCTTGTGTCTATGGTCTTCTTGGTCCATAGGCTGGTATGTTTGGGACTGGTTGTCCTTGTGGTGCTGGCTGCTGTTGAGGGTATGGGTGACCCCTTTGAGCCTGTCCTGCAAAAGGACCTGCGAAGGGTGCTAGAACAGGTGTTGTGTCTCTTCCAGTTGTGGGAAAACCTTCCAACCCCCCGGGTATAGATTCGAACAAAGGATTAGTGAATCCCCTCGTACCAAGTATGGCTTCAAACATGGGATTTGGAAACATCCTTATGCCATTATCTTGTGTTGGGCCAAATCCACCAATTTGCATGGCTTCACTGTTAAGTAATGAGGCATTTTGATTTGCCATAGGCCTCGAAAGAGGCTCATACCAAGACTGAGGTGGTGGTCTTTCATGGTTTTGGTTACTAGTTTGACCATTAGTATGTCCATTACTCTGCATAGGCTGTTTATCTCTAGCCAATCTTTGCTGAGGGACATTTGAATTTTCCTCTATATGCCTTACATTAGTTGGTTGATGAGTACTCATTCGATCCAAAAAGGATATTGCCCATCTTTCCATTGTGTTCATTAACTGTTGTCCCATGGCATCTACTAGGCCTCCCCATGGATTCATTGGCTGAGTAGATGGAACAGTGAATAGTCCAATTCCTTGGCCTCGTCCAATACTTTGCACATGTGGTACTTGTTCCGAAGTACTGGTCTGTTCGACCATAGGTTCTGATAAAACACCCCATCGAGAGATCGAGTTCTCTATTGACTTAGTGCCTGGCACGACACCGATTTCCATGGCACCGTATCGTTTTGCCCCAGCCGAGTTGAGTGAGTTGAAGATTCAACTCCAAGAGTTACTAGATAAGGGTTTTATTCGCCCTAGTACTTCGCCCTGGGGAGCACCGGCCCTCTTTGCTAAAAAGAAAGATGGGGCTTTGAGACTTTGCATTGATTACCGAAAATTGAACCGGGTTACGGTGAAAGATAAATATCATATGCCTCGTATAAATGATTTGTTTGATCAGTTGAAAGGATCCTGTTATTTCTCTAAGATAGACTTGAGATCGGATTACCATCAGTTGAGGGTCAAGGAGGAGGATATCCCGAAGACGGCATTCCGTACACGGTATGGCCATTACGAGTTTTTGGTGATGCCTTTTGGGCTTACCAATGCACCGGCTATGTTCATGGACTTGATGAACCGGATTTTCCGGGAGTTCTTAGATCGCTTCGTAGTCGTCTTTGTGGATGACATTATGATTTATTCACCTTCTGAGGAGGCGCACGAGGAACACCTGTGAGTGGTGCTGGAGTTGCTTAGAGCCCATAAGTTGTATGCTAAGTTTGGGAAGTGTGAGTTCTGGCTAAGAGAGGTTAAGTTCTTAGGCCATATAGTATCCGGAGAAGGAGTGGCTGTGGATTCATCCAAAATTGAGGCGGTGCAAGACTGGGCACAGCCTAAGAATGTCTTTGAGATCCGTAGTTTCTTGGAATTGGCCGGGTATTATCGTCGGTTTGTAAAAGATTTCTCCAGACTAGCTTCGCCTTTGACTAGATTGACGCGGAAAGGGGTTAAATTTGTGTGGAGTGAGACTTGTGAAAAGTCGTTCCAAGAGCTTAAGGTTGGACTTACCATCGCTCCAGTCTTGATTATTTTGGAGTGAGGTTCGGGCTATTCAATATATTGTGATGCCTCACGAGAGGGTTTGGGTTGTGTCTTGATGCAAGAGGGGAAAGTAGTAGCCTATGGCTCACGACAGTTGAAAACACATGAGGGGAATTACTCTACTCACGACCTAGAGTAAGCAGCTGTGATCTTTGCCTTGAAAATTTGAAGGCACTATCTGTATGGTGAGAGATTTGAGTATTTTCTGATCATAAGAGTCTGAAGTATCTGTTTACACAGAAGGACTTAAATTTGAGGCAGAAAATGTGGATGGAGTTCATAGAAGATTATGACTTCGAGTTACATTATCATCCGGGGAAGGCCAATATTGTGGTTGATGCCCTAAGTAGGAAGCCCATCAGTAGTGTAGCTTGTATAGCTATTTGGTAATGGGAGATGTTGGGTGCTCTCAGTGAGTTTGACTTGTATCTGGGCAAGTCTGTTGAGTCTGCCGCCTTATTTTTTGTAGTTGCACAACCTACACTTGTGAACTGCGTGTTGGACGCATAAAAGGATGACTTTGAGGTAGAATCCCTCCGGGAGAAGCTCTCTAGTGGGAAGGCAGAGAAGGGTTTAACCATGTATCTCGACCTGAGTGTAAGATACCGAGACCGCTTGTTTGTGCCAGAGTCTTGCCAAAAGGAAGTACTCCGAGAGTTTCACCATTCACGCCTTGCGGTGCATCTGGGAGGCACAAAAATGTATCACGATCTGAGTCGCCAGTTTTGGTGGAGGGGTATGAAAAAGGATGTGGCAGTATTTGTATCGAGGTGCCTTACTTGTCAGCAAGTGAAGGGCGAACACCAGAGGCCAGCGGGTTTATTGCAACCCTTGTTTATAGGCGAGTGGAAATGGGAGCATGTCACGATGGATTTCGTTGTGGGTCTTCCGAGGACTTAACGAGGTAGTGATGCCATATGGATGGTAGTTGACCGGTTGACCAAGTCAACGCACTTTATTCCTATATGCGTAAGAGATTCGGTAGATTACCTTGCTGACTTGTATATTCGGAACATAATGAGGTTGCACAGGGTCCTAGTGTCGTTTGTCTCAGATAGAGACCCACATTTCACTGCCTAGTTGTGGCAGAGTTTGCAGAGCGCCTTGGGCACTAGATTGACTTTTAGCATGGCTTACCATCCTCAAACTGACAGGCAGTCCGAGCATACCATTCAGATACTTGAGGATATGCTTAGAGGCTGTGTCCTTGACTTTAAGGGGTCGTGGGAGAGACATATACCCTTAGTGGAGTTTGCTTACAACAACAGCTTGCAATCGAGTATTGGCATGGCACCGTTTAAGGCCTTGTATGGCCGACCGTGTAAATTGCCAGTGTGTTGGGCCGAGGTGGGTGATGCACCTTTGTTAGGTCCAGAGTTGGTTTGAGAAACGACGGAGAAGATGGCATTTATCCGTAAAAGGTTGGCTACAGCCCAAAGTTACCAAAAGAGTTATGCCGACCGTAGGAGGAGACCTTTGTCATTTGAGGTGGGTGATCATGTCTTTTTGAAAATATCACCTAGACGAAATTTGATGAGATTTGGAAAAAGTGGGAAGAGTTTCCCTTGGTTTATTGGCCCTTTTGAGATCCTTGAGCGTATTATGGAGGTTGCATACCGTTTAGCGTTGTCGCCATAACTTTCTAGAGTGCATGACGTATTTCATGTTAGTATGCTTCGGAAATATGAGCTGGATCCATCGCACGTGCTGGATTGGACCGACTTAGAGGTAGATGAGGATGCCTCGTATGAGGAGAGGCCGGTAAGGGTCTTGGATTGACGGGACCAAGTCTTGTGAGACAAGACGATTCCCTTAGTCAAAGTATTGTAGAAACATCACGGGGTTGAGGAAGCAACTTGGGAACGCGAATTAGAGGTCTGAGAGACATATCCGGACCTATTCATTGATATTTGAGTACGTGTTGAAAATTTTGTTTTGTTGATGAGCTATAAAAGCATTGTATATGTTTTGGTTTGTAAAACATTGTATATGTTAAATGTGTTTTGGAAATACAAATATGTTATAAACATTGAAGATGTTTTGGAAATGATAATCTATTTGAAAGTTGAATAAACATGATTTTGAAACTTATATAAAATTTCGGGGGCGAAATTCTTTAAGGGGGGAGGTTATAGCGATCCAGGTTTTACCCCGACCTTTATTGTGTTCCGGACTCGGGTTCTGTGGTTGTATACTGTTGTCTATGTCATGTTTCCTTCCTTTTACTCTTTGTATTTGAGTTTTGGGTCGTGTTGGGTGAGTTTGAAACAGGTTGGTTGTGAGTTGATTCAAATGGTTGCTGCCCAAGTTTTGGCTTCTTTGCTCGAGCGAGACTTGGGTTTTTGCTTCTTCGCTTGAGCGAAGGTTCTTACGCTCGAACGAGGATTGAGAGTCCTCAGGTTTCTTGCTTAGACACAGTTTTTGCTGGAGCGAGCACTCTTGCGCTCGAGCGAGACGTGTGTTATTTGATTCTTCGCTCGAGCGAGCACTTTTGCGCTCGAGTGTGCGTCTGCGTTGGTGGCAGACCTGAAGCTTTGCATTGTGTGCTCAAGCGAGGCCTTTTGTTGTGTCTGGTCACTCGAGCGACAACTCCTTCACTCGAGCGAGCCTCGCATATATCAGTTCGCAGCAGCGTGATTTTATATCACTTTTTACTTTCTTCTTCCCTAAAAACCTTAATCCGGCTGCCTCTCTCTCTACAAATACTCCTTGTTCTAGGGTCATTCTACCATACTCCCTTTGTTAAAAAGCTTGAGCATTGTGTGGGCTTCCCTTTGATCCGAAAAAAGTGGGATTTGGAGCATCTTTGGGTTTCTCTCTTCTTCTCCTTTGAGCTTCTCCATTTGAGGTAGGGATAAACTACTCTTTTTTTTTTTGATCGGCGAAAAGAAAACTTTATTGATGGAAAGGAAAATTACATCAATAAAGTGGAACTTGGAGCTAAAACAAGCACCAACCTCCAAGTTGGTGAGAAACCAACGAGCAAACACAACAAAGAAAAAACCAGAAAAAACAGAAAGCTTAGGCACTACAATCACCAAAAATGAATTCCCAAAACATGATATTCTCCTTGGAGTATATAACAGCATCAGACCCACTATGTGTACCAAATCTCATAACCAGCATGCACCTACCCCCATCTACCAACAGCAGACCAATATTGAATTAAACTGCAAAATTCCAGCAAGAGTCAACCTGGAGCCCCATAACAGAGATAGACTTCCCAAACAACACAGCCCATTAACCCTTTGCCTTCAGCCTTCCCACTATAGCAGACCAAAAATCATCAACTTCCAAAATTGCTAAGCCTAGTTACTCCACACAGCACAACCCTCAGATGGATTGGCCCCCAGCTGAATCAATAAACTTCAGCAGCTGGCAGAAGAGGATGGGGAGAGCACCTTTCCTGACCACAGCAAACCAGTGCACAGTCAACAGCTTTCCTGTCCACAACACCACAGTCAACAGCTTTCCTGTCCACAACACCATTGTCTACCACCAATTCAAACTACTTAATATGTGTTAACCATCAGAAGCAAAAACTCCAACTGCACGCCAGCCATACTGCATTCAGAGCATAACAAACTATTCTTTCTCCCACACAGATCAACCAGTACAGACCATTTCATCACACCGGCATTTGAAACCTCCTCTGCTTTACCCCACCAGAGCTGTAGAAAGTCACAAAAACCCATTCAATATGCTGCAGAAACTCCTAAGCCAAGCATCTTCTGATCTGTTGCAAATTATGCACTAGGTCATTGACAGTGAAGTTCAGAGCTGGGACATAAGACTTAATCCACAAAGCAATTCGAACCTCAATAGATTCACACAAAGCTAGAAAATTAGGCTCCACCCCATTGAACACCGAGTCATTCCTCTGTTTCCATATGGACCAGAAAATAGCATATGGAATTACACTCCACAGCTTCTTTTCCAATTTCCTCATGCTACAACCCGACCACCACTGAATCACACTTTGAACAGAACCTGGTGAAGCCCATTGCCACCCCCACCTTCTGACAAAATAAGACCAGATCAGCCACACACGAGGGCAGTGAAGTAACACATGGTTAATAGTTTCCTCCTCTACTTTGCAAAACACACAACAAACATCAACATTGGCCTTTAGGATACCAAGTCTGCGTAAATAACTAGCAGACTTGATTCTACCCTTCCACACCAACCAACCAAAGAATTGTGCTCTTGGTGGAGCTGGAGCTTTCCACAAAACTGTATAGATCAAACTATTAGCCCCAAATCCCAATTCAAACCACTGATAAACAGATGAGACACTAAAACAACCAGCTGTATTTGCATTCCAAGTCAAACAATCTGCCACATTAGCTCTAAGCAAAGGAGGCCTACTCAGAAGTACTAGTAATCTACTCAATTCTGCTTCCTCCCAAGCAAAAAGAGACCTCCTAAAATTAAACACCCAATTCCCATATACATCTCTATTGCTGTGAAACATGAAAACAGACTCTTCTTTATCAACTGATAGAGAATATAGTCTAGGAAACTCATCTCTAAGACATACACCCTCTATCCAGCAATCAGACCAAAATCTAATTCTTCTACCATCCCCAAGCTTGACCACAGCATTACTCCTAAAAAATTGCATCAGATCAGCCCTAGAAGCCACAGTGTAAATAATATCAGCCCAAGTTTTAGACAACCTACTAGTCCTCTCGGTGGAGGGATACCATGCCCAACCTGACTCCCTGTACTTTCGACATATAACATCCTTCCAAAGAGAGTTCTCTTCAGCACCAAACCTCCACCACCACTTCAGTAAAAGGCAAACATTCATGATTCTAATTCTCTTAACACCCAACCCTCCTAAATTTTTACTTTTAGAAACATCCTCCCATTTCACCAAGTGCACTTTCCTCCTCAAATCTGAGCCACCCCAAAGAAAAGCAGATTGAATACTTTCCATCTTTTTTGCTACCATCTCGGGCATCTTAAATATTGAGAGATAAAAAATAGGTAGGCTAGCAAGGACAGACTTAATCAAGGTCAGCCGACCGGCGAAGGATAGATATCTTCTCTTCCAAGAAGCAAGTCTTTGCTTACAATTCTCAATCACTGGCAGCCAAGTTCTGCTACTACTTGGGCTGGCCCCTAATGGCAACCCCAAGTATTTTATGGGCAATTTTTGAAATTTACAATTCAACCTTCTTGCAAAATCCTGGCCCAGCTCATCTGGAATCCCCACCCCACAGACCACGCTTTTGTTAAAATTAATTCTAAGTCCTGACAAAACTTCAAAGCACCTGAGGATTCGTTTTATATTTACTATTTCCCCCCAATCAGCTTCACAGAACAAAATGGTATCATCCGCAAATTGTAGATGCGTAATCCGCAGACTACTAGGCCCAATAGATGCCCCTGTAATCAGTCCCAAATCTTTTGCTCTACCCATTAAGATATTAAGTGCCTCAGCCACAATAATGAACAGAAAAGGTGACAGTGGATCTCCCTGACGAAGTCCCTTCTGTGGACTAAATTCAGTAGTTGGAGACCCATTAACCAACACTGAAGATCTTACAGAAGTAACACATACCTTCATCCACCTCACCCATTTAGTTCCAAAACCAAATTTAACTAACATAGAGAACAAAAATTCCCAATTGACTGAATCATAAGCTTTATGGAAATCCAGTTTAAGCACAACTCCACATCCTCTTGCCTTCTTCCACCCATCTACTATCTCATTAGCAATCAGTATGCCATCTAAAATGTTTCTGCCCCTCAAAAAAGCCGATTGAGTTTCACTTATGATCCTAGGCAGCACCTGCTTCAACCTATTGGATAGTACCTTGGCCAATATCTTGTACATGGACCCCACTAAGCTGATGGGCCTATATTCATTTAGGCTAGCTGGGTTCTCATTTTTTGGGATTAAAGCTATGAAGGAACTGTTTAACCCTCTAACCAACTTGGCATTTTGATGAAAGTCCCTCATAAATAGCAAGACATCCTCCTTCACTATATGCCAGCATTTCTGAAAAAATCCCATATTAAATCCATCAGGCCCGGGGGCCTTGTTACCCCCACAAGATTTAATAGCACTTAAGATTTCCTCCTCTGTAAATTCCGCTTCCAAAAATCCTGAATCATGGCCTTCCCCAATTGACTTGAAGGGGCCATTTAAGGTGGGCCTAACCCTCCAAGACTCCTCAAACATATTACTAAAGTGTTTGAACACCTCAGCTTTAATGGCTAGTGGCTCTTCTACAGTAATTCCACTCACCAAAATGGAGCAAATGGCATTCCTATTACTTCTACATCTAGCCATAGTATGGAAAAAGGAAGTATTTCGATCACCCAATAATGCCCATTTAAGTCTAGATTTTTGAAACCACATCCTCTCCAGCATTTTACTTAGCTGCCAAGCATCACCTTTCAGTTCTCTCTTCCTCGCTATTTCATCTGCAGATAAGGACCTTGCTTCGGCAACTAGATCAAGGGCATGAACTTCCTCTTCTGTAGCTTTGAGCTTGCTCTCCACATTTCCAAACACCTCCTTATTCCATCCCTTCAAAGCTGATTTTAACCCTTTAAATTTGACTAAACTTCTGAATCCAGCCCAACCCAACACATTTAGAGCAGCCCAAGTTTGTTCCACAAATGGCAAGAAATTTGGATGCAATGACCAAGCATTTATGAACCTGAATGGTCTAGGACCCCAATCCCTCTCATCCTCCATCAGAATAATAGGACAATGATCAGAGACCAGTCTAGGTAAACCCCACAGCTTAAAATTGAAATTCTGCAACCATTCTGGATTTAATAGAAATCTGTCAAGCCTGCTCCATCTATCGCCCTCTTGTGAATGACACCAAGTAAACTTCCTTCCACACATAGGTAGATCAAAGACCTCTAGTTGCTCTATCAATTCATTGAACTCCCTCATACCCTTATCCCTCCTAGAGCAACCTTTTCTTTCAGAAATACTTTTAATTTCATTAAAATCACCCCCCAAGCACCATGGTTCCAAGAAAAGTGATTTAAGATTCACAAGAATATCCCACACCCTTTTTCTTCCTACAGGATCATTTGGCCCATAAACATTAACAATTACACAGTTAAAAGTATAGAATATTGTACCTGCTAGGAGGATAAAATTGCGATTGCAACAACAGTTCTTGAGCTGAAAAACTGCCGGATTCCAGATACAGAGAAGCCCACCAGCAGACCCTACTGAATCAACTGACATAAACTCCATTTTTTCCCCAGGCCAAATAGTTTGCACCAGCTCTGAATTAACTACCTCTTTTTTGGTCTCTTGCAAGAGAGCTATTTCTATTTTCCTCTCCTTCAGCACCTGCTTGATATTTCTACATTTACCAGTCCTACCTAACCCCCTAACATTCCATGATAAAAGCTTCATTTAACAAAAGAACACACCTTAGCCTCCCAGAAGAAGTCAATTAATTGACTACTCCTTTACCCTTCTGATGCACCTTGTCCATATCCATGGACTCTAATTCCATAAGCTTGCTCATGACCTCCTCCTCTTTGCCTTCACAGTTGAGCCCAAGTACTCGTCCCATCTGTAAGGTTGCTTCAGCCTCATTGAGTAGCAATCTACCACGACTGGATTCACTCGCCATAGACAGCGAAATAGCAGCCACTGCAGATTTAAGAATTGCTCCTTTCTTGACTTGTACTGCTGGGCCAATTCGGTTATGAAGCTCGAGTCCCCCTTTCTTATTCCAAACTCTCCTCCTCATACATTTACTCTTCTGTTTCCTGTGGGCTTTTCTAACCTGATGTGCAGGTCCTGAACACACCCCGGCCTTACCCAAACCCACTCCACTGGCTGACTCAAGTTGTATTTGGTGTTGGGCCGAAACCCCATAATTAGGCTGAAAATAATTGTCACCATTAGTTGGACTATGTAACCTTCTATTGACACCAAGGCTTTGGGCCTGATTAGAATTATTCCCCCCATGTTGGGCTTGGGCTTTGCCCAACACTACCTCAAGATTTAAACCAGCACCTTGAAAAACAGAACCACTCAAGCTTCGAATAAAACCTGGCGTGCATCCTACATCATTGACCTAGATATGTGTCATTTTGTATAAATGGTTGGATGTAGGAAGTTTGAGTGAAGTTAGGGTTTGGGTGTTGATTTGTGAAAGAGGGGTTTTCAATTTTGAACTCCATATGTGTATGTGGGGTCTTAAAAATGGGGTTATTGGGGAATAATTGTTGAAATGGTGAGATTTAGACCTTTGGGTCAATGTTTTGGAATTGGGGGAAAATGTTCTAATGTGAATTAAAGAAAATATTTGTATAAATAATGAGATCAATGTGGAAATATGAAATTAGTTTGGGAATTATGAAATTGGGGGAAAATATGATTAAAAAGTGTAGTTTGATTGATAAATCACACACCTATGGAAAAGTTGATAAATTATCTGTTGATAGATTTAATTATCTGTTTAGAAATATCTGTTTTGGTGTATCGGTGGAGGATTGCTATGATTGTTGTAGAAAATGCATGAGGATTAGGGAAATTGAAAGTAATCAATCGAATTATGTCATTGAATATGACGGTTGGATTACAGCATTGAATATGCGATCTGATTGGTCATTGTATATGACAACATGTTTAAATACATTGTATATGTATCTTTGTTTGGGAGGAGATATGAGATGTACTCCATTGTATGAGAGGAGATAGGGGATGGACCCCATTGATAATTACGTTGGCCGGAGTGTCTAGGGTGAAAGTCCCGAAATCTTATATATTATAGGTGTCGGTTCTCTCGGATGTAGTTTCGTAAAATAGCAAGAAATTGAAGTGTTGAAATGATGGATGCATTAAATTGTGAACCTTGTAGTCTCATCTTGGTTGTTTTGATAATAACAAATTTGGTTAATTGATTTTATCCGAAACGGAAGAATGGAAATGAGTTGAAATGTTGGTTAACTATATTGAATGAAATTGAAAGAAATGTGTCTGTTAAGAATATCCCTCATTGATCTGATGCTCATATTTTAGTTAATTCTCATATTTGGTTTAGCATATCTCTACTGGGATTTGGCTCACCCTACTTGGGACATCATTTTCAGGTATAGGTGACATGCCGCCTCCAAGGTCCTAGCTTTGGTGGTTTAGGAGTTGAAGGCTCCGTTTTGTTGTTACATCTTATGTATATATGTTTTCTTTTCAAGCCAAGGGCTCTAATTGGAAAAGAGTTAGAACTCTTCTTTTGGTGGTTTATGTGATCTGATTGGTCATTGTATATGACAACATGTTTAAATACATTGTATATGTATCTTTGTTTGGGAGGATATAAGGGATGTACTCCTTTGTATGGAAGGAGATAGGAGATAGGAGATAGACTCCATTGATAATTACGTTGGCCGGAGTGTCTGGGGTGAAAGTCCCGAAATCTTGTATATTATGGGTGCCGGTTCCCTCGGACGTAGTTTCGTAAAATGGCAAGAAATAGAAGTGTTGAAATGGTGGATGTATTAAATTGTAAACCATTGAGTTGTAGTCTCATCTTGGTTGTTTTGATAATAACGAATTTGGTTAATTGATTTTATCCGAAACGGAAGAATGGAAATGAGTTGAAATGTTGGTTAACTATATTGAATGAAATTGAAAGAAATGTGTCTGTTAAGAATATCCATCATTGATCTGATGTTCATATTTTAGTTAATTCTCATATTTGGTTTAGCATATCTCTACTGGGCTTTGGCTCAACCTACTTGGGACACCATTTTCAAGTATAGGTGACATGCCGCCTCCAAGGTCTTAGCTTGGGAGGTTTAGGAGTTGAAGGCTCCGTTTTGTTGTTACATCTTGTGTATATATGTTTTCTTTTCAAGCAAAGGGCTCTAATTGTAAAAGAGTTAGAACTCTTCTTTTGTTGTAATCAAGTGATAACTTGGAAATCTGTAAGCCCGTAGGACATTATTTTGTTGTTATCAGTTAGAAACAATTATGAATGTATAATGCACGTAATACATTTTGTAAAGAAGACTCTGATGAATAAAAATATATTATTTCTATTATGCTAATAGACTTAACGAATGAATGATTTAAGTCTTATTTTGAAGGCTTCACAGCTTTGGTTTAAAAAGATCCAAACCAAAGGAAAAAAAAAAAAAACTAAAACCTTAAAAATTAATAAATTAAAAAAATTATTATGTTCTTTACTTTTTATCCATCTTTTTGTAAAAGTTCAAAATCTTATTATTAAAAACTTCAATTTT
The DNA here is from genome assembly GCF_055761805.1 of Camellia sinensis. Lineage (NCBI taxonomy): Eukaryota > Viridiplantae > Streptophyta > Magnoliopsida > Ericales > Theaceae > Camellia > Camellia sinensis. Next base: position 158,262,492 of record NC_138972.1, read on the forward strand.
TTTCATCTTATTATATTTTAATTAAAATCACAACAAATTATTTCTTAAATGAATCCTAGTAACTTGATTTTTAGGGTAAAAAATAAAAATAAATATAAAAAGTCAAAAAAATATTTGAAAAGTAAATCAAATAAGTTAGTTATTCATGTTTTTTCAATATAATTAAAAAAATTATTTTTAAATACATTAAAAAAATTATTTTATAAAAAATCAAAAAAATCATTAAAGATGTGAAATTCCAAAAAATCAGTAAGTGTTCATTTGGGATGTGGGTTGATTTTTTGACATTTTGACATTTTGACATTTTGATTTTTTGACTATTTTTGTCTAGGGCTAAAAAGTCTCGTTTGCGATACGCTTTTTGACTTTTTTGACTTTTGTGGGAGAAAAAATGAAATGATTATGACTTGAATGTGATATTTTGTCTTATTGAGATAAAAATGCTATTTTGTCTTTTTATAATTAAAATAGTCAAAAAGTCAAAAAAATTGACATGCCAAACAAAGCCTAAATAGTATATCTTTGTTTGTATGTTGATGTGCTTTGGAAAGCGATGTTGCACCATTTGGTTTTGGTCATCATTGAAATCATTTGATTCCTACAGTATTATTATCTCTCAACTTCCAATGTTATATTTATTTGATGGGATATATGAGTGTTTTGGGAAGATACTTAAAGTTATTTTTTAGTTATTTTTGAATTTTTTATGAGAGAGGGAAGTGGGTTAAAAGTTAAGAAGTGACTTTTAACTCACTTCCCAAAATAGGCTGTACTAATTTTAATTATTCATATGTGCACGAATCTATTAGAAAATAGAAAGGTAAGAATAAAGTCGAACAAATTCTAGGACAGGGCAATAATCAATTAATTTTAAAATAAATTATCTAATCCAGTTGAATAATTCTTGAATTTTAATAAAATAAAAAATTGTAAAATTGTAAGATATTGAAAATAATTTAATCAAATAAATAAAATACTAAGACAATGCAATCTATCATATACATCATATTCATAATAATAAAATATTAGGACAGTGGAATCTATCACATACATCATATTCATCATATTCATATTGAAAATGTGGTAATAACTTTCAGAACTTCAAGGGGTGAAATATAATTGGACCAAATCTGAGGAGATGTCAGTATAATTTACCCAATTTATTTTGTATGAAATTTATATTAAAATAAATAACATTCAAAAATAAGAAACATCCTATTAAAATTTCGCGTTAAACCTCGTTGATAGTTTCTCATAGTGATGTAAGAGTGTTTTGGGAAGGTGGTTAAAAGTTTTTTTTTTTTTGACTTTTTTGTGAAAAAGGAAAGTGAGTTAAAAACTGAGAAGTGGCTTTTAACTCACTTCCCAAAATAGGTTGTACTGATTTTAATTATTCATACGTGCTTGAATCTATTGGAATATAGATAAGGAAAAATAAGGTCGAACAAATTCTAAGACAGTGGAATAATCAATTAATTTGAAAATAAATTATCTAATCCAGTTGAATAAATTCTTGAATTTTAATAAAATAAAAAACAATAAAATTGTAAATATTGAAAATGATTTAATCAAATAAATAAAATACTAAGACATGCAATTTATCACATACATCATATTCATAATAATAAAATACTAAGACAGTGGAATCTATCACATATTCATATTCATCATACTCATATTGAAAATGTGGTAATAACTTTAAGTACTTCAAGGGTGAAATATAATTAGATCAAATTTTAGGATATGTCAGTATAATTTACCCAATTTATTTTGTATGAAATTTATATTAAAAAAATATTTCAAAGCTCGAAATTTGTAAGATTTGAATGGCCCGAATTCAAAACGATGTGATTTTGATTTTTTTTTTTTTTTTTTTTTTCTCTCGTTTTATCAGTCATGCAGAAGAAGATTCCGAGCCCGAATTCAAAACGACGTGGTTTTGATTTTTTTTTTTTAATTTCTTTTTTCTCTCTTTTACCTGTCAAACAGAGGAAGGGAGTAAGAGAGTGAAGAAAGGGAAAGAGAAGAAAGGGGAGCCGATCTTCTCACGCCGTCGCCATCGCCATCGCCATCGCCATCGCCATCGCCATCGCCATCGCCGTCGCCGTCTCCGTCTCCGTCTCCGTCTCCGTCTCCGTCGCCGCCTCCTCCTCCTGCTCCTCTTCCGTCACTGCTGCGACCACCACTGACGCCGCTACACCACCTCCGTCGCCGCCCTCTCTCTTCTCCTCTTCTCTTTTTCTATATGCATGTGTGTGTGTGTTTCATGTTGATTTTCCAGATCTGTATATATGTGTGTGTGTTTCATGGATTTGTGGGTTTGATTTGTTTCATGGATTTGGGTTTGATTTGTTTCATGGATTTGGCTTTGATTTTCATTCCAGATTTGGCTTCTCCTCTATCTCTTTCCTCTCCTCTCTTCTTCTTTCTTCTTCCTTCTTCCTTTGCGAGTCATGGAAAGGAAGAAGAAAAAAAAGAAAAAAAGAAAAAAGAAGCCAAGACGACATGACCTAGCGGGACTGACCATGTATATACAATTTGTGCTTATAGAATTATATTAATCATTGTTTGAGATTGACTTTTTTAGTAACTTTTTTTTTTTTAGAAACTGAAAAATTATTGCCATATTTGAAAAGTTGCTAAAGAAAAATTGTTGCTATATTTGAAAAGTTGCTAAAAAATAAATTATTCGTGAAAAATTTGACTTGGAGCCAAACACCCACTCAATCTCTATATATATTTGCTTGGAGCCAAGTCTCTCCCAATACTAAAGTGCAAGTTATTCCACTGCACTGCCCAACTTGTTTCAAAGGCTATGGAGAAGGTTTTTTTAAAGACGCTTTTCTTTGCCATCCTCCTTGTGTCTGTGTCTGGTTAGTCTCTCTCTGTCTCTCTCATAAATTTGTGGAATATGAATTACTCCATAATGAATGTGGTCTATAAATTTAATTTGTTGAATAATTTTTCTCAGTACATAGTGGTGCTGAAACACCTAATTAGTCACTAATCACTAGTCCAGCTGCTCTGTGTTCTAAGAAAACTGAGAAGCAACCAAGCGATTAAACACCCCTATATACCTATCTTGATCCCCTGCAAGTATCAATTAGCAGTATAGCGCTTTAAATGATCTCTCATTCACTTTTACATATCAGAATTACAGTATATTCTTGACAATGACTTCTTCTATCAGCTCTGCTCTTGCATGTCATCTCATTAATTTTATTTATTTTTCCTTTAAAGACTCTTTTAACAGTCAGTCGTCTAGCTGGAATGTTAGAATTTATCTATAAATACATACATACATACAGACCATCTCTTCTAGTAAAAAACCACCCGTATTCATTGTGGGTACACTAATTCTTTTTTTACTTTTGCTTTCTTCTTCTTCTCGTTCTCTTCCGTTCATGACTCAAGCATCCGCGTTGTTTGTGTTCGGAGATTCAATTGTTGACGCAGGAAACAACAAGATTGAAAGTTGTATCACGGAACATTTTTACCCTTATGGTGTCGACTACAACAATCAATACACCGGCCGCTTTACAAATGGATTAACTGCCGATTTCATGGGTACCTTACTTACTTACTTACCTAACATTATTTTCAAGTTTCCTTGAGTTTTGTTTTTGCTGTGAAGGTTATTGTGTATTGGTGTTTTAGGTGTTATTTTTCATGAGTGTTTGTTTCTGTTGTAACCTTGCCAAATATTGGTGTCTTTCTGTTGAGATTTTTTTTTTTGGGTGGTTCTTTCTCTCCCTTTTCATTATCTAGCTATACTCTTTTTAAATTGGACCTAATGCCAGTAAAGATTTCATTTTCCATATAAAAAAAAATTGAAAAAAAAGAGGAAAAGCTTACGCTGACCAAATCGATTGTAAAATCTGTAAGAATATATGGAAACCATTACCTATAGTTGTAATGTTTTGTTATATGTATATTTCTCAATTTTCAAAAATCGTAAAATTAAAAGTTTTAAATTAATTTTTTGGAGATATCTTAAATTTTCCTTTTAAATTTTTTTTAGAGAGAATAGATTTAGGAAAATCAAGAAAGGAATTTTTTGTTTTTTATTTTAAAAATCAAAACTAATGAGATAATTAATATTTTTTTTATAATTATTGGTTTGATGGGTTAGTCAGTAGCCTTTTTAAAAAAAAAATAATTTTCAATTGAAAAATTTAGATATTTAGTTAAAAATATTGGAGTTCCCAAATGATCACTTTTGGTTAATATATAGTGTAGATATTCACTTTTTGTTTTACCAATAATAATTTCATTTTTTCTATAAAAAAAATAAAAAGATTACCCAATCAGTTGTAAAATCTGTTGGAATATGTCAATAGTTGTAAATGAAATATACAGGGTTAAAATTAACATAAAAAATAGTAGGAAATATTTTAAAAAACTAAGATTACATATCGAATTAAATTTATTATGGAAGGCAAAACTAGTCAACACCTTCCAAGGCACTTTATATGGCATAAAATCAATCAGTGGAACCTTTTACTATTTTATTTTATTTTATTTTTTTAATTTTATTTTAAAGTAGTAAAAATCAATATTTACTATATGGAAAAATTAGTGAAACATTACTCTCTAATTTCTGGTAGTAAGAGGAATCCAATATGATTTTTCTTATTAGTTAAGCTTCCTCAATAATATTATTAGAGAAATTTCAGTTTGTCATTCAGAAATTTCACAAATTTGTGATTTGTAAGATCACTTATATAAGTTCATGAAAATTTACGTAATTTTTTGTAAAGTTACATACGGTGTTATGGTGTATATTACATACCAGACTTCTTTTATCAACTCTGCTCTTGTATGTCTATCTCATTAATTTTTTTTGTTTTTTTGTTTTAAAATCTCTTTTAATAGTCAGTCGTCGAGCTGATATAGAATGTTAGAATTTATCTATAAATACATACATACAAAAAACCACCCATATTCATCACGGGTACACTAATTCTTGTTTTACTTTTGCTTTCTTCTTCCTCTTCTTCTCTTCCGTTCATGACTCAAGCATCCGCGTCGTTTCCTGCGTTGTTTGTGTTCGGAGATTCAACTGTTGACGCAGGAAACAACAACAAGATTGAAAGGGGTATCACGGCAAACTTTTACCCTTATGGTGTCGACTACAACAATCAATCCACCGGCCGCTTTACAAATGGATTAACTGCCGCTGATTTCATGGGTGCCTTACTTACTTACTACTACAACAATCAATCCATCGGTCGCTCTGCCGCTGATTTCATGGGTACCTTACTTACTTACCTACCTAACATTATTTTCAAGTTTCCTTGAGTTTTGTTTTTGCTGTGAAGGTTATTGTGTATTGGTGTTTTAGGTGTGATTTTTCATAAGTGTTTGTTTCTGTTGGAACCTTGCCAAATATTGGTGTCTTTCTGTTGAGGTTTTTTTTTTTTTTGGGTGGTTCTTTCTATCCCTCTTCATTATCTGGCTATATTTTTACATTTCCAGTTAATAAAATTTCCTTTTGCCAAACCCAAAAAAGCAAAAGGTAACTTTAGTACTAGTACTGTATCCTCTGATTATAGTTTTTTCTTGATTATCCCTGCATTTGTTGATCTTATTATTATGGTTTCTTTGCAGCTTTCTCTCTTGTAGATGTGCCACCGCGTCCTGCTTACCACAACTTGACAGAGAGTGACAGAAAAAGAACTACCATCGCCATGGCTGGGATCAATTATGGGTCTTCTGGATGTGGTATCTTTAACACCACCAGACCCCACAAGGTGAATGAAAAAAAATATATGTATTTTTTTTTCTTTTCTTTCCACTCCTTTTTAATCCGTGACCTATTTTGGTTCATTTTCTTTTCTTTTCTCAGAGAGAATGCTTCAATTTAGAACAACAGATCGACTTCTTTAAGGAGACTGTACAAGAAGACTTGCCATATTTGATTCCAGACCCTGATGCTCGCAAACAGTATCTTGCCAAATCTATCTTTTTCATTTCCATGGGAGCCAATGACTACTTTTTCACTTATCCTAAATCAAACACAAAGGTCCTCAATCTTTCCTCCTTTCTTCTTCTTCTTCTTTTTCTTTTCTTTTTTTCTTCTTCTGTACTATTACTGTAAGGAGTCTTAACGACTAGAATTTCATTTATTTGCAGGACCCTAATGAGTTTGCAATCTCTCTCATCTTTGAGTTGAAGATCTACTTAGACGTAAGTAATCTTCTATTAGAGCGATCGATCTATCTAAGACTGCTGTTTACAATGTGTGTAGGGTGTTTGGAATTATTTTATTTTATTTTTTTGAAATATTTTTTGTTGACTTATTTTCATGTGAACTTGTTTTAAAATTTTTCAAAAATATTTAGGCTTCTGATTCTACTCAAATGAGACGAATCCAAAAATTAAAAAGAAAAAAAATTGAAAGCAATTCATAAAAGTTAAAAGCGAGTTTTTAAGCTTATCTTGGCATTTTAATCTTTATTTGGAATTTTTCAAAAATGTTTTACTTTTTAAATTCTTCTACATTGACATAATTTACATTAAAAAAAAAAAAAAAAAAAGTTGCTAAAAGTAAAAATACTCGAAAAAAGATGTCACCTTTTTATTTATTTGTTCCCAAACAAATTAAATCCCTTCTTCAAAAAATTTTTTTGGCAGATATTATATGAGATCGGAGCCAGACAATTCATCGTGAACAACATAGGTCCTCTTGGGTGTTTGCCATCTCTTAGATACAAGACTATTTCTGGGGAGTGCAATGAAGACATGAACAATCTTATCATGCCATACAACTATGGGCTTCCTAAGTGGCTTAAAACTTGGACTCATTATGATTACAGTGGTATTACCTTTGTCTTGGCAGATAGCTATGGTCTTCTTAATCATATGGTCTACCACCCTCAAGAATTTGGTAATATAATTTATTTATATATTTAATTTGTTATGGTTTTGGAGTCAGAAAAATGAACACAGTTTCTTTATGTTTTTCTTCTGTTGTTGTAGGGTTTAAAGATGTAAAACACCCATGTTGCGGACAGGATGTAAATGGGGAATTAGAGTGCCCCCCCAACGCCACTCCGTGTAGCAACAGAGATGAATATCTCTTCTTTGATGGTGCACATACCGGCCAAGTGGCCAATCTTGAATTCGCTCTATTATGCGCCAATGCAACAATCTGCAGAGTTATTGAATAAACATGTTTATGAAGTGTTTGGATGAAAAAGGCGCTCTCTTTTTTGTTGAAGTTATGGGGACAACAATTAATTGAATGGTGAAATGTTTAGTATTTTTCTAGGGTTGTGAACAGTTCTTATCTTTTCTATACCATTTATCTTTTGGGGCAATTACCATTATGTAGTTTTTAGAAAAAATTATTTACAGATGTGTTTGGTTTTCTGCTTCATAGAGTATATATAATTTCCTATGGATGAGTAAGATGGATAATTGGATTTACTAATCAAAAAAATAATGCTATATACAAATAAATTTATTGTTTTTTTAATTTCTAAACACAGAGTTAATGAAACTCACATAAACTCATTATGTCTAATAATAAGAAAATAATATTAAAAAATCTATTTATATGTAGTATTCTCTACAAGTATTGGGTAGGCCTTGAGGGTTTCCAGCCAGTGTGGTCCTTTGGCCACCAACTAACTATTAACCTTATAAGATTTGTGTATTTTTTGTATAAATACATTATTATACAATAATATTTTAATATTAAATTATTTTTATATAAAGGAATTGTGGATGAAAACGAATGGTGATGAATAAAAAAAATTAATGGTGAAGGACGTATCATACTATTTAAAGTACTGCACCAAATTAGGTAGGATAAGAGGAGCGCAAAATAGGTTTTTCTTTTTTCAAGATAATCTCAATACCAAGTCTTCCATCCATGTGATTCAAAGGGTTTGTTTGTCACAATTTATAGGAGTTGATTATAACTTATTTTAATTTAGAAATTTGTACCCAATTATTTGGTATTGTTTTTTCTTATAACTTTTTAAGCAGAAATAAGTTAAATAAATTGAAAAAGTCTGATTATATAGAACCTAGGAGAGCAGTGTTTTTTATTTCTACTTTCTAATTATCAATTTTTAATTTTTTTTAATCTGTAAAAATAAACTTTACTGAATTAGAACCAAGGATAAATCTATGCATCTTACGTCAATAAAGTTGGCAAAAGCAATGCTAATAGCATCATAGTGGACCTTACTCACCCCAATTAGATTGGCACAGAGTCATGGCTATAAATGCCTAAATGAATTTACTAAATTAAACAATATAATTGTCATGCTCCAATTTTAATTAATCGAAAACATTACCAAAGCCTTAAAATTAGGTCGATTTTTTTTCTTTAAACATCCATTTCTCTTGAGTAATAGAAATACAATGATATATGTTTTCTCTCTCTCAATGAACATTACAATGATAACAATACATGCCAATCTCCTACTGTGAAGCTATAAATGAATAAAATACAAATACATGATCCATCACATCTATAATGAAATTACATATAAAAGACACATGGACTTCTTAACTCTTCAATCAAGGAATCTAAACTTTCTTCCTGTAAAAAGGTAAAACAACAAGAGGTGAGCACTAATGCCTAGTAGGAATCTCATAGTTATAAATCAATAACTAACATACAGATAGAAATTGTTAGAATTTCCCATCTTTACCTTCACCTACTCCACTACACACTCCACTTCATCTACCTCCACTTCACCACACACTCCACTTCACCTAACCCACTATCACCTCCACTACACCTACTACCACATTTTCTTCTATATATAGATTGTATAGGAATTGTAATAAAAACAATCTTGTAATCAATAACAATCAATAATACAGTATTTTTAATATGGTATCAGAGCAGGTTTAGAACCTGATATTTTCGCTTCCCCGGCGGGCGGCAACCTCACCTTAGCTGCCCGCCGGACTTCAACCTATTCCGCTTATTTTCTACACATACCTGCCATCACTAGCTATTACAAAGTCCCTCTCTGATTGACTTATTTTCTACACAGCAACTCGGTCCACTCGGTCCGGTTCAATGTCCGCCGACTCGGCGTCCTCCGCTTCTCTCCTTCGCTGGAGCATCCCCAATGCCCTCACCAAACGACTTGCCACCGCCGCCGGCAAGAGAAGACTCGCCGGTGGTCCGACGTCGTCGTTTCTGGAAGCATTTGGAACCACCAGTGGCAGTGCTTATATAGCTGGAAGCACTAGGAAAAATGGGTTTGACTTCAATTGCTCTCTCTCTCTCTCTCATCAAAAAATGCAGTCACAGATCCTTCCTCTGTCAAACCCATGTGGGACAATGGCAGTGGAGAAGATGTTACTGAGATCGGCGGAGGAAGATGTGTCGGTTACTCGGCTTCTGATTTCTCCTACTTTGAAAAGTTCCTTCATGTCATAACACTGCCCATGGATATCCGGCGAGTTCCTTACTCGAAACCTCCATTCACAGTTGGCGAGATCAAGAAGGCCATACCACCCCATTGTTTTCGTAGATCTGTTCTTCACTCTGCTCTCCACAGCTCTTTCTCTCTTGCGGAAGAATAAAGAAGAAAAGTAAAAAAAAAAAAAAAACCAAACAGGGGGGCCTTCTTCTCTCTCTCTAATAATCACCCACACACCACCCACGTTATTGCCCACATTTTTTTTTTTTAATATATCTATATATTAAACTAATGCCTCATAAAACCATTAGTTTAGCTCAGTGTTTGGATGGTGGGGGACACAGCATGCTTTTTCAGAAAAAAAAAAAAAAAAAAACAAAAACAAAAGCCGCACAACCCCTTTCTTTTCTTTTCTTTATTCTCCACTCACACACAATTATCATCACCTATTGCACCTCACCCGTTGCTCCACTTTCTTTCTTTTATTTTATTTTATTTATTTATTTATTTATTTTATTAAAAAAAAAAAAAAAAAAAGGCAGGAGAAGAAGACAAACTGCACACCAAACTCATTTCCTTTTATTCATGTCGGGGCTCACCCCGATCACCATTTTACACAAAAAAAAAAAAAAAAAAACAAAAAAAACAAACCAACCCAACACAAATCGGCACAGTGGGATTTTTCTTCTCTACTCTGCCGCCGGTCTCTTCTTCTTGCCTCCGTCCTGGGCGGCCCTTGCCGGTGTTGCCTCCGTGTTTCCCACTCCACTGGGCATGATCACTACTCCCTGCTCCTCCACTGCAGCATACGGCGGACCTCCAAATCGGAACATCACGGTGGCCTTCCGCTTCAGCTCCTTGTTTTCTGCCCTTAGCACGCTTATCTCTGCTCGCGCATCCTTATACATGCGTTGGAGCAGAGCCAGCTGGGAATTTAAATGCTGCACCTCATTTGTCCTACTCTGCAGCCGGTTCGACAAATTTGTGACCGCCGTCATGGTTTCCACGCATGACTTCAGCGTATACTGATTAGCCTCAATATCAGTTTGCACCGCCATTGTTTGCTCCACCGACCGCATCGGAAAGTTCAATGGAGCAAAACCAGAGGTGTTTGGTTGCGGTTCACTGGCCACCGCACCAGTTATTTCTCCTGTGGGCTCGTTCAGTTCTGGAGCGTGAGCAGGTTCTGGGTAGCTGGACGGGAAGACGAGGCCATGTTTTTGGGTTGCCAAGTGTTTCAGAGAAGGGTTGGTTTCCGGGTGTTTCAAGATTTGCAGAGACAAGCTCTCCGAGCGTTCCGAGGTTTCAGACTAGTATGCACAGCCTTCGCCTCAACCTTGTTTTAAATAGCCAGGGCCAGCCACGCGCATCGCGCGCCTCTTGACGCCAAACGACAAACGGGCACGCCAACCAAGACACTCACGTGCCTCGCCATCATGTCCGGAGCACTTTTTGATAAATTGGGCACGCATTTTGATGGCACGCCTTTTTAAAAAAATTGAGCGCACCTTTTGAGGATGCGATTTTTTAAGGGGTCCGACAAGACTCTGTAAATTGTCCCGACATAGATTCCGGTTAGTTTCTACAAGGGTCCGACAAGACTCTGTAAACTGTCCCGACATAGATTCCGGTTAGTTTCTACACGGGTCCGACAAGACTCTGTAAACTGTCCCGACATTGCTTCCGGTTAGTTTCTACAAGGGTCCAGCAAGACTCCGTAAACTGTCACAACAACTGTCACAACAGTGTCTGCTACAACGGTCCGACATGACCCCATAAACTGTCTTCTACAACGGTCCGACATGACCCCATAAACTGTCTTCTACACCGTTATGACACCACCATACAGTGTCCTCTACACCGTTATGACACCACATCCAGTGTCCTCTACCACGTTATGGCACCACCTTTCAGTGTCTTCACCAACGGTCTGACACAACCATACAGTGTCTCCTATCTTTTTTTTATTTTTATGTATTTTCTTGTTTTGTTCCTCTCTCCAAACTCAAGTTGGTTAGTTTCTATCCTCCTTGAGTTTGCGGGGGGCTGTTAGAATTTCCCATCTTTACCTTCACCTACTCCACTACACACTCCACTTCACCTACCTCCACTTCACCACACACTCCACTTCACCTAACCCACTATCACCTCCACTACACCTACTACCACATTTTCTTCTATATATAGATTGTATAGGAATTGTAATAAAAACAATCTTGTAATCAATAACAATCAATAATACAGTATTTTTAACAGAAATGATCATGCATGCAGGGTGATATCATATTGTAGGATGACATTTTATAATTTCAAAACACCATAGATCTTTGTGAAACAAACACATTTAAGAAACATTATTTAAAAAGATTATTAACCAATTCCCAAAATATTTCCTATTTCATTTCTATTTTTCCCTTATACCATTTCCAATAACTATAACTTCATAATGTCAAGATCCAATTCCCTTTATGTTCAAAAAGGAGACAATCCTCATACACTCAACTCCAACTTGCCCAACAATTACCTTACATCAACGTTTGCATTACCAAATAGAATACAAGCATAACACAAGAATAACAATCATTTTTTTAATTCAATTTCTCTATGATTTACAAAACAAAATTCATAATCTTCCATTATAATCACAAGCAATCCATTGAGTGTATTAACACCAATCGCTAATTCAATTACCATTTCATTTTCCATTATTTCAATTAATTTCATATCAAACACTGGATCCAATAACAAGTCATCTCCATGAGTCACACGCTTTACCGGTCACAAGCCGGAAGGAATGCGGAATCTCCCGCTTTACCGATCACAAGCCGGAAGGAATATGGAACCTCACACTTTACCGGTCACAAGCCGGAAGGAAGGCAGAACCTCAACATATCACACGCTTTATCGGGCGTTACTCCGAAAGGAAGTCGGAACCTATCTCAAGCGCCACGTTTTGCCGGCTCAAAATACGGCGGGAAACAGACCCCAAGATAACATCACAATCCATCATTACAATTAGTGGACAATGCCAACACATCTTTCATTATTTCCGTAACACATTAATTCAATATGCATCCACCATATATTAAAATTTCATTCACATAACAAGTACAAATATGTTCCATGACCTTTTTCATTATCCATTAAATCATTCATTGTTTTCTCACACAAAAATATAACAACACATCCATAGAGGCAAAGATTCATCTTTAAGGTGTTCACAATTCTTGGGTTCAAACTATTTCTTTACTTTTCCATATTATTATCAAGTCTTCAAATTTAATTTTTAAAACACATTGGTTATCAATTACTACCTACGGTTATAAATTATCTCAAACATTTAATTTCTTTGATACAACTCCTTCATATAACATTGTCATTTCACAATCTCCCATTTATCATTATTCACACTCATCTTAAACTCAACATAGACTTAATTTCATAAATTTAATGTTGATTGAAGTATTCTCATTTTCAAAAATAAAAGTTCATAACTAGAGTTAAGTATAAAGTTGGACTTTTAGTTTTGAAATATAAAATCACTTTCTAATTACACAATAAAATTCTTAAATTTTCACTTCATCATCTTATCACAAATTCCGTATCATCTTTCAACTCCCCCCGCGGGTGCCAACACAACACCACCCAACACAACTCATCTCAAACTCAACATGACCTAACACAACACAATACAACTCAAACTCAACACGCCCGACACAACTCAACTCAACTCAACACAATTCAACATGATTCAAACATAATTCATCATAGTCCAACACAATTCGATTCAACATAATCAACACTATTTAACATAATTCAAGGTGAACTCTTAAACCTTTATTTCATCATTTCACCCGAAGGCTCATCTCATCCATATCATTAATAAATCATTTCCCCAATCTTCATTTCACATTATAGCATAATTTACAATATCCATAACAAAGGTTCAATCGCTAATTTTTAACATAATTTTCAAACACATCCAAAATCCAATTAAACTTGTATATATACAGTTCAACCATTTAATTTCATGATTCTACTTTCAATTTGGGCAAAATCATTAATTATCATCATGAATCAACCTAAGGTTTTCAAGAAAAATCAAGACTTTCAAGAAAAATTAAAACTTCTCTCACCACTATTTTTAATTCTAATTTTTCCCTTGATTACACACCTAAGGTTCATAATCTACCATATTAACCCAACAATTGAACCCTCAACATTTCAAACCCTAAACCCCCAAATTCCATGATATAACACTATATGCTCAAAAATGGAGAGTTTGTATTTATATAATCAAAATACCACAAATCTATCCATTAATGCAAGTATTGAAGAAGAACTAGAACCCCTACCTCAAGAATCAAGCAAAAAGCAAAGCTTTGATGAGATTCCTTCACAAATCTGAATTCCAATTGGTAGAAAATGTTGAGCTTCAAGCCTTCTTCACTTTTTGGCAAGAGATCTTGGCCAAATCTTAGAGGACTGGAAGGTATTTGGGGTCAAAATCCTAGGGTTTTCAGACCTAGGGTGAGAGGAATGAAGAAGGAAAAGGAAAATGCAAAGAATGAGCTAAAAAAACACATTTTAAGCTGCTGTATTCGCACAGTCCGTTCGAGTGCCGCTTTTCCCGCTGGAGTGGAAGTGCTTCCAGCACAGATTCCAAAACTTCAAACGGGCATAACTCTCTCATCCGGACTCCGTTCTAGGTCGTTCTTGTGTCCAAATCGAAGCCCTGGAAATAAGCTTTCCAATGGTTCAAGCCTCACATCCAAATTCAAAGTGTGAAAAAAAAAGGGCAAAAGAGTGGCGGCTTTAAATTATTGGTTCACTCTTACTTTACCATCATGCTACCACTTCGATCAATACCCCAAAATAAAATAAGGAGGTTCCAAATACACTACTAAAAATGTCAAGGGCAATCTCACTTTCCACGCTCGAGCGTTGCTTTCCACGCTCGAGCGTGTGAACCAACAAAGCTGTCCGCTCGAGCGACCACCCCTACGCTCGAGCGGAAATTCACAACTCTCAGAATTTCGGACCGTCTACAAAAATATTGAGAACCTCTCAAGTCCGTTCGAGCGTCAACTCCCCCGCTCGAGCGGAGGGAAAAATTTCGGATCGCTACAATAGTTACCATATGATTTCTTCAAAGTGAAAGTTGGGACATAAAACAAAGTGAAAAGTAGTGTTGGTAATGCACTAGTGGAACCTTTAATGAGCAAAATCTAAAGAGTTCACTAAGTAAATTATTAGGCAAGGTAAAGCAAATGGTTGCCATAATTCAGTCATTTTATTACCAATATCCAGTGGTTCCCACAATTAACAAATCATGGATGCTTGACTTTGTATTTGAGCATTAGCATAATCATAGCTTGCAGTGCATGCACTTGTCTGATGAACACTTTGATAAACATGCAACTTATCGCAAACATACTAAAGTTGACTACTATGAATCCAATAACATGGAATGTTGCACCATTGAGATAATCAACATTGACAATGTCATTCGGTGGGAGTGTTCTGACCTTAAACTTGGAGCACTTATGCATGGTGTGAAGAACCATCCCTGTTTGCAACCGTAGCCAGAGTAGATCAACTGTGCAAAATGGAAGAATCACTTTAAAACTTGCATGTTTATGCCCAGTATGTGATATGCATTAAGCATATCAACAAAATTTAATTACTAAAAAAATTCAACAATCAATATCCATGTTGTAATTCGCACGTCTAAACAACATAGAGCAGTTGAATTTCAATCAATCCAGAAAAAATGCAGAGAATCGAAATTTCCAAATATCATAGACAGTACAAAGCAAAGCAATTGCATCAGTACAAATATACATGAATCAAAGGAAAATTTGCAATTGTTTTTGGTTATTGAAATCCTAACCAAGAATAACAGTGTGAGCCAACCCAAGGACATAAGTATAATTGGTACCCTTTGTGCTTCATTGATTAAAGTCATTTCCATTAATCCTCTGAGATGTTCCCTAACAATCTATAAATCAGGGCATTTTGGAGCATCCAATTCCACCTTGGTAATAATGTTTTTGTCGTGTGACTGTCTCATGGATATATAACAGTCTAGCTTTCTCACAGAAAAATAGTTTACCAAGGTGGAATTGAATTTGGGGCTCTGCCTCCCTCTGGAACCACCATTGAGCATGGGGCTCAACACGGTACAAACAGATGATGGAAAGTTCAAAGCTCTCCCCTATGGCTCACCAAACCCTCCTAGTCACAAGAAGCTTAAAAAGTGAAACATAAGGCTAGGTCAAAAGCAAAGGCCGAGTAGAGAGCTTTGATTCATAAACCGCATGAGATGATATAGGTCAAGTTGTGATGTATATTGCTGCAAACTGGCCCCGTTTGTTTTCAGAAGTAAAATGGAGGGGATTGATAGTGAGGGGATTAAGTAAAATTGTGTTTGTTTTGATGATAATTGTTAGTGTAGGAATTGTTAAATTATATTTATATAAAATAATAAAACAAATAAAAAAATATAAAAAATTAAACATTAATATTTAAAAAAAATTCCCAATATATAAAAAATAAAAAAATTTCTAATCCCCTCACTATTTTTCTAATACCATCTCCACCTCCTCCATCTCAATCCCCCTTCCAACCTCCATCTATATCACCTCCTCCATCCTAATCCCCTCCCTAGCTCTACAAACAAACACAACACTAAATAATCCCACCTCCATCCTAATCCCCTCCCATCTATTTAACCCCAAAACAAACGGGGCCTTAGAGTTTTCATGTGGATCTATGAATATCAAAAGGTTTGATGCATGCAATTAATGCTCCAGCATGTCAACAAAGCAACTGAAAGAAGATAACAAAAAGCTGTAAAAGGAATACTGCATTGAGAAAATGTGTTGGAATGTTGACAGGCCACATTTAAGGTTTTTGTCTGTTGTATGTGAGGACCATTAAGTAAAAGGGAAGTCTTTGAATTGGGAAACCAAATATCAAGAGCAATGAAAAAGCATTGCAGGTCATCATTGTCTGGTATACAGTTTTTACGGGTTGGCAACTCCAGGAAAGAGGAAAAGGTGTGGATTTGTATCTCTTCAACCTTCTCATGTGTATATATGGATATATGAGAAGTGTGAGTGTGAGAGGGAAGATAATCAAAGGTGCTACAAGGACAGCGCGGAGTGCTGTAAAAGGGGGTGCGTGATAAAGAGGTGAGGGGTGAGTTACAAAAATATCAATGAGCATGAAACCTATGAGGACTCAGGGATTCAATTACCCTCGAGCAGGGGTCTTGCGATTGATGTCGGGTTTTGTTTATTTTTATCTCACCGTTGTACTCTATTATTTATAGTGGATTATCCTCTCTCACCCGTGGACGTAGGCCTAAATTGCAAGGAGCAAGCACAAGAAGTTTTAGAGTTTGTCTTCTATTTGTTGCACCCCCCACCAAATCTTTTCCTTCTCTTTCTCTGCCTGTCAGCTCCCTAAATATTACAATCCTCGACATAATTGGATTATTTTTTCTTAATATTGCCTTCCAACCATCTTTTGCTTAATATTGCCTTCTATTTTTTCTTAATATTTTTTCTTAACAAAAATCTCCTTCTAGCTGAATGGTGGAAGAAGGTTAAGCTAGCAAACCCTTGCGAGTTGGGTAACGTTTTCTGGGTAAATGCAAGGATCTTCTGTTACTACTTAATTTGGGACCATTTCACACCCAAAAAAATAACAATAATAATTTCATCAGATGTGCAATTTAATTTTATAGACAGCTTTTCTACGAAAATGTTAGGTATGAGTTCAAGAAGATGATAAGTGGAAAAACATAAAATCCAAACCCCTTGCAATACATATTGATTTGGCAAGGACAACTCTCACTTTGCTCAACCCCATAAAAATTGAGTCAAAGCTACATTTTGGAAGGAAAGTTCAAACTTTCATGACAAATTAAAATGAAAAGCTCAAAGGCTGCAAGTTTGATGTAACAAATCTATAATTGGGTTAAAAAATAAAAAAAATAAAAACAGCTGAAATATGAATAATTTATCGTTTCTTAAGGCCAAATTGTCATACCTATGCTGAAATAATTATAAAACACGCCTTCATAGCAAGACACTTTCTCAGGCAATTCCCCTTCTATTTTCAATTCCTGTGCAATGTATCATGATTTTCTGGTCATTCTATTGGGTGAATTATAATGGATAATCAAAGTTCAATGTATTAGGCAAAAAATTCCCTACTGTGAGTAAATTACCATAATAACTTCAAAGACCTAAACTGTTCAAGGAATAATTTAAAAACAAAAACTGAATCAAAAGAAAAAGCTTAGGGGAAACAATGATGCAAAGAAAAGAGCAAGCGGATCAGACTCTTCCTCCTTGTACTGCTGCTGCATCAAAAAGAATGAAAGTGTAAAAATTTATGTATTATTGATTGATGTTTATTGATATGGTTACAATGATTCCTATATATAGGAGAGGGTGAGTGTGTAGTAGGTGAGGAGTAGGTGAAGTGGAGGTGGTAGTGGTGTAGTGGGTTAGGTTTAGTGGAGTAGGTGAGGTGGTAGTGGTGTAGTGGGTTAGGTTTAGTGGAGTAGGTTTAAGTGGGTGAAGTAGGTGGAGAGTAGGTGGATTTTAACAGCCCCCCGCAAACTCAAGGGGGATAGGAACTAACCAACTTGAGTTTGGAGAGAGTAACAAAACAAGAAAATACATAAAAATAAAAGAGGATAAGAGACACTGTATGGTCGTGTCAGACCATTGGTGAAGACACTGGATGGTGGTGTCATAACGTTGTAGAGGACACTGTATGGGGGTGTCATAACGGTGTAGAGGACACTGGATGGCGGTGTCAGACCGATGTAGAAGACAGTTTATGGGGTCATGTCGGACCGTTGTAGCAGACAATGTTGTGACAGTTGTTGTGACAGTTTACGGAGTCTTGCTGGACCCTTGTAGAACCTAACCGGAATCAATGTCGGGACAGTTTACAGAGTCTTGTCGGACCCATAAAGGAGCTAACCGGAATCAATGTCGGGACAGTTTACAGAGTCTTGTCGGACCCTTATAAAGTCGCACCCTCAAAAGGTGTGCCCAATCTTTCAAAAGGCGTGCCATCAAAAGGCGTGCCCAATCCATAAAAAGGCGTGCCATCAAAAGGCGTGCCATCAAAAAGCGTGCCCAATCCATAAAAAGGCGTGCCATCAAAAGGTGCGCCAGACACGCGGCGATGCACGTGATCGACAGAACGCGTGTCGGCCTCTTTGTCATGGTCTTTATAAACCGAAGCGGAGGCTGAGGCTTGGAAGCTGAGACAAAAACCTGCTAGAAAAACTCTGAAAAACTCTTCGTTTTCTGAGAGAGATTTCTGAGAGAGATACTCTGTAACACTCTGTTTTTTGAGAGAGATTTCTGAGAGAGATACTCTGTAACACTCTGTTGTCTGAGAGAGATTTCTGAGAGAGATACTCTGTAACACTCTGTTTTCTGAGAGAGATTTCTGAGAGAGACACTCTGTAACACTCTGTTGTCCAGAAAATGGCTTCGTCTTCCCGTGGTCTGCTCACTCTCTTTCCAGACCTTAACGAGTCAACAAGAGAGATAACTGGTGCGGGGGCCAGTGAACCTCAACCAAGCGCCCCAGAGTTTGCTCCGTTGAACTTTCCTATGCGGTCTGTGGAGCAAAAAATGGCAGTGCAAACTGACATTGAAGCCAATCAGTATACTTTGAAGTCCTGTGTGGAGACGATGACGGCAGTCACAAACTTGTCGCACCGGCTGCAGAGTAGGACAAATGAGGTGCAGCATTTAAACGGCCAATTGGCTCTGCTCCAGCGCATGTATAAGGATGCGCGAGCAGAGATAAGTGTGCTGAAGGCGGAAAACAAGGAGCTGAAGCGGAAGGCTACCGTGATGTTCCGATTTGGAGGTCCACCATATGCTGTAGTGGAGGAGCAGAGTGGAGTGAACGTGCTCGGTGGAGTGGGTAGTATGGAGGCAGCGCCGGTAAGGGACACCCACGACGGAGGCAAGAAGAAAAGACCGGCGGCTGAGTAGAGAAGAAAAATCCCACTGTGGGTGTGGTAGTTTTGTTTTTGTTTGTGTGGGTTTTCTTTCTTTCTTTTTTTTTTTTTTTTTTTTTTTTTTTTGGATGTAAAAGTATGATCGGGGTTGATCCCCTGATATGAATAAAATGACAAGGTTGTGGAATGTTGTTGGTGTTATTTTGTGGTGTTGTTTTGTTTAATAAGAAAATTAAAATAAAAGAAAATAATGGATAAAGAAAATAGAGAAAAATATTTGTGGATGGAATAAATTAAGAGAAAGGAGAGATATGATTAAAGTGGGTTTGAAAGTGGGAAAAGATGAGAGAGAGGGAGATAGAGTGGGTGCATGATGATGATGTTGGGTCCATGGAGAGAGAGAGAGAGGGATGTCCAAGAAGCTTGTGCTTTTGATAGTTACACATTACCCAAGCTGTATGTGAAGATGCATGTTACTGTCTTACACTTCTACAGGCTTGGTATTCTTTGTGGGGCACTTGCAACACGTGACATTGAAAATTGTATTCGAAAATGATGACATCTCCAACATGAAACGTCTTGGAAGCAGCCCAGGCCTTGTAATCAATATTCCCAATGATGGTTTAACCAGCGGAGTCCCCAACCTTGTACACTGCTGCCATTGAAACCTTCAAGCCAGCAAACATGGCTACCAACAACAGAGCCACAGCTCTACACCCCACACCCAAATCCATGGCTAAGAGAGAGAGAGCAAATCGGGAAAAAAACAGCAGTGACGAGCAGAAAAGCAGCGCCAGAAACGCCAACGACGACGACGAGTAAGAGTACAACCACGGATATGTGAGAGGCAAGGTGAACGGCGATAGAGGCTAGACGATGATGCGGGTGCCGCCGCCGACATAGCGGAGGAGGGGTGTAAGAAAATGTTGAAGAAGTCAAGGTATGTGTAGAAAATAAGCGGAATAGGTTGAGGTCCGGCGGGCGGCCAAGGCGAGGTTGCCGCCCGCCGGTGAAGCGAGAAATACTAAGGTCTTAACCTTGCTCTGATACCATGTAAAAATTTATGTATTATTGATTGATGTTTATTGATATGGTTACAATGATTCCTATATATAGGAGAGGGTGAGTGTGTAGTAGGTGAGGAGTAGGTGAAGTGGAGGTGGTAGTGGTGTAGTGGGTTAGGTTTAGTGGAGTAGGTGAGGTGGTAGTGGTGTAGTGGGTTAGGTTTAGTGGAGTAGGTTTAAGTGGGTGAAGTAGGTGGAGAGTAGGTGGATTTTAACAGAAAGAGATTGGAAGAAAATAAAAAAGAAAGCCCTACACAAAGAAATGAATCATACTAGAAAGTTTGGGATCAAGATGAAACACAGAACCTAGAAGTTCAACACGGATTTCCTGTTTCTTCTTCCAACCAAAAGATGAGGCATTTTCCCTTATCAAACAAACCTTTAAGTTTTGAAAAGTGTACTTTATATGATTTCCATTTTCAAAAAGCACACTTTTAGAGTGTACAACATCTTTCCTTTCAAATGGATTATAACAATACTAAGAAGTCAATTCAACAAAGAGTAAGATGACTGAACCTCATTTTGCCATTTGATTTCCATGCATTATTTTCTATAATTATTAAGTGTAATGATAACAATTATTGCCATTATTATCTGGATAAATAAGCAAGTTAATGTGCATATATCTCCATATATCTTCCAGATTTATTTGTCGTTCAAAAAGACTTGACAATGTGGCAAAGTTTTAATTGTTAAAGCTACATTGCTGGTAGCCTAAGAATCACGAACACTGACACATGACATGATACGAACACGCCAACATGTAAATTTTTAAAAAATGTAGGACATGACACGCAAGGGACACGTGCAAAATATATAATTTTATATATTTATTATATGGCATATGCAAGGATAAATAATTATTATATGTTATATATTTGGAGAGACAAATAGAGAAACCAAACAAAAAGAAAAGCAAACAACCAAATAAAGAAGAAAAAACCAAACAAGGGCAGAATACCAAATGCCAACGGAAAGACTTCAACTCAAGACCTCTGTCAACCTGAGTTCTGAGACCATGTTAAGTCACCAATTATCCCAAAAGCTTGAGTGTTAGGAAATAAGCCCAACAATGTATATCAAACTATCAAATAGGAAAGTGTTCGACGAGTGTCACACGGTGTCAGACACAACACGTTACCTTCTTAGAGGTGACCGTGATTCTCAACTCCTAGCTTAAAGAATCTAGCATCTACAAACATTTTGTAATTGTGGAGGAAGAATTACCAAGTGATGCAAACTAATTTAGGCTATAAACAAGGACTATGTATAGACAAAGTTTTTAAAGGTGAATGCGTACCCCGAGGCGTTTTACCCCTTATGAGGCGAGGCGTAAGTCTCAGGGCGTTGAGGCGTAAGTATTTCAAATTTCAAATTTTAATCTTTAGTGAAAAAATTAAATATTTTTAAATAGTAAAAAAGTGAAAACAAAATTAAATATAAAGGTGTAAATGCTTTTCGCTTTAATCCGTTGAACATTTTACTGCATAGAAAGAAGTTTTCCTTCACTGAAAGTGAAATTGATATTCTTAACTTCAGTGATTGACCTTCTCACTTGACCATTAACTGTGTTTTTTCTTGATTGATCATTTACTTAATTTTTCCAATAGAATATAGTTGCAAAAATGGATTCTTTTTATTTTTTTATGTTTAAACAATCTAATAGACTAAGGTTAACAAAAGCCTAAGACAACCTCTGCATGTGCATACTTCTCACATGCTTATGCGCAAAAAGCATACAAAGTGCACCTAAGGCGCATTTCTCAAACTATGATACACAAGCCTTTGGAGAGTAATGCCTAAAAATCAAAATCTAGATGCGTTTTACCTTAGTCTCAAGGCAAGGCGAGCCTTAGGAAAGCCTTTTAAAACTCTGTGTATAGAAGGCAGGAAATAAGGGTAGTCGGTTAGTCTATTCCCAAGATCCTAGGAAGGATGGTTTCACTATAGTTGATTGTCCAGCAAGTGTGAAGGAGGACATTATGAATGTCTATATCATTTTAGTGGCATTGTAAACCGAAACATGAATGCTACATTATTGCTTAATCCAAGTAACGGAACGATTCATCTCCATTACGGACTTCAGAGTCACAGACCCACAAGCCTCTTTACCAGTTATCAGGTTATACCCAGGGTGCAGTCTGAGGGTTGAGTTTCATTATATGTTACTTAACTGTTCCTATGAAGGGGGCTTTGTACCTTCTCAAATTTGTATTAGAAGAGGAGACACATCTGTTTGGCCTATTTACTTTCTTAGTATTGATGATTTACTTTCTTAAGACAATATTCTCTGAAAATCTCATCAAGAGCATTAAAGATTATTTTTAGGAAGACAAATCATAGAAAAGTAATCTGCTAGCCTAGGATGATATTAACATATCGGTGTAACTAATGTAAAGCAGAAGTAAGAACAAAAGAATAATGCACACATAATAGGCATTCATGGCCATCACAGCAACATGAAAAGATGAGCTGCAGTCCAACTAAACTAAGATGTACTAAGAGAGAACTTCATTCAGCACAAGGATAGTTAAAAAATAAAAAATAAAAAGGTTGTCCTGCAAAAGCAGACGACTGAGAAACGAGATGCGTTGAAAATAGCTAAAATCACTAACTGATCAAGGGAAATGTATTCCACAGGTTTCAGAGCATGGGGTGGATCCACAACTTTCCCAGTAGGCATTGATATCAAAACATTCCAGCTGCAAAAAAATGAAGTTATGCTTCATAGAACTGCCAAGTATATGAAGATGTGATGACCAGAAACAGATGAGAATGTAAAGTATATAGAGTCCAAAGTCTACAAAAGTAATAGACATGCAAGTATGCAGATACAAACTCATACATATATATCAAGATGTTTCTTTCATGGAGCCAAAAACAATACTTAACATGAGAATGATTGTGTTCTAGAAAGCATAAGCTAAATATATTTGTTGACCATCAAAATTGTATAAAACATCACTTCTATCCCAAAAACCTTGAACCTGAATGTATGGACCTTTATGAGCAGCTATGTAGAATCCAACATCAAAAGGTAAAACAATAAGAGGTATCCTAGGAAAAAAAATTCACAAATTCGGGTCATTTCAGCCACTTCTTGGTCATTTCAGGCAACCTGAAATTGCACGAGAGGGCAGGACAAGATCATGACAGAGAAAGAGAGAGATGTCACTTTGTCTACGCAATACCCTTGGTTCAAATTTGATATCTGTACCACACTTTACTGAAGTACAACCTTCCATCAAGGTACTCTCATATCACAGTGATAACCTAACCATTCTTCTTGCTGAAAAGATTGAATTTTTTTTTTAAAAAAATAGGCAAAGAAAAATAGAGATTATTGGATATTGTTTTTTATTTATTGCAATTTGTTAGTAGATAAACTAATTAACTAGTTAATAGTTAGTTTATTCAAAAAGTAACTAGTTCATTACGAAATCGATTGATTTCCATTTCAATAAACGACATTTGGAAGGACTATAATATCCATCACTTTACAGAATATTAATTAAGTTAGTTTTCTATATATAAATAGAAAATTACTATAAAAAATTACGTTCCTAAAATTTCGTTTACCAAGCTACGTATACTTTAAATACCAGTTTCATTTGAAATTTTCAATAAGGTGTATTCTTTCCTCGATTTTGACCAATTAATAGGGGGGAAAAAATCACATATCATATTCCTTTGCTTTTTCTTTTTTAAGTCTTAGGTTTCAATTTCTGACCAATTCTAAGGAAATTCAATTTATTAATAATTAGTAGAATTCCTAGCATCTTACCAAGTTACCAAGTAGGTATTTTTTTTAGCAAACTTGGTTTTATAGAGTTTTTGTTAATTTTGATTAACACAAGGTTATTTTCCACCTCTGTGTAATTATCACTGTATTTAATCTTGATAGAATGGTATCAGTTGGTTCCTTCTGTCATTCAAGCTCTACCCAAAATGTGGTGTACCAATTTGTTAATCCCCTTTTGTCATCTAATACAAGCTACAGACGTCCCTTTTTTTATTTTTCCTTTTTTGGCATACACCTACAGAAGTCCATAATCCATATAATAATGATTTTGGTTAACTGGTTGAGCATCAACTTAGAGGAGTCCATCAGTATATGAACTTAATAACTAGATTGACAACTTACATATTAAATTAAATGGGTCAATACAATGAATACAAACTCTACAAAGTAACAAAGCATTAGGCACCGTTTGGGGTGTTGGCTTTTTGGACCCAATCACATCACTCTCTCTACTTTTCTATACGTCTTTTCATAAAAGCCAAAAAGCCAGTGGAAGTCTGGGACATCCGAGGTGGCATGGGGGCAACCCTAAAATTAGTGATCTTTTTTCTTTTTTCTTTTTTTTGATAAATAAGCAACAAACTTCATTAGAAAAGCATCAAGGCGATGCAACCAATACAAAACACCCGCAAAAGGGGCACCAAGACTAACTAAGCAAATCCTCTACAAAATCTACAAAAACCAAAACATCGGGATCAACCGAACCCGTAACCCAACTATGCAATACCAACAAAAGCCAATTCTCTAACCAATAAACTGAATGGCACACGTCTTGGAAGACACGCCTATTGCGCTCCAACCAAAGCAAACGATGGGCAGCCAGAGACGCCTAAAATTAGTGATCTTACTTATCAAATATTAAAATAAAATAAAAATAATAATCAATTAGATATTCATTATCTGCACATGAACATGGTAGAAAACCAATGGCTTTGGAGAATCAACCTTTGAAGCAATATTTGATTTCCTTGGAACTGACATTACCAGCATCATCAATATAGAAATATCTACGAATGAGAACCAGAAAACAGAACAATTTCAAACAAGAATTTAAGTAATCAGAATCAAAGCAAAGAATGCCCACCTATCTAAACAGCATATTGAACCTGTACTAGCCCTGTCGAGAGTTCGTTTGACTGCTGATTTCCAGTTAAACGGAAATGAGCCACCCTGGCAAGAAAATAAGGCACCACTTAATAAGACAGGACAGAAGAAGAAAACCTGAGAAGTGGTTGCAAACAAAAGCTTACCCAACCAAAACTCCTAGACAAGTCATTTCCTGTACCAAGTGGAATAATTGCTGTTGGTGGAACTGGTTCCCGCCCTTGTTTATGAAGCTCTCCCAGGCTTCCCAAGACCCAACCAACCGTGCCATCACCTCCTGCAACCTGCCAAACCAACCTATTAATCCACGATTTCTCATGTAAAAATTCAGGACAAAAGTTCATGCAAAAAGTTAGCATATATGTCTTCACATTGACTATTACCATTTACATAGAGGAAATACAATTAAAATAATACAGCTTAATTATTAGTAAGTTGTTACATAAGAAAGAAACTGAACAACTCATTTGGCCATATGCATACCACAACCCTTAGCTTTTCACGAGTCTCTTTGGCACATGAGTCCCCAATATCAGCCAACATCTCCAGGCAACCCAATCCATATTGAAGAAATTCATGAGGCTTCACAAATTGAAGGTCAAAAACCTAGCATAATGAAGAACCAAAAAAATTCACAGTTACAGTTGTCATCAAAATTAAACCATGGTGTTTTATTGAAACAACTGAGACTTCTGTTGAGTTGAGTTGATGTTTCAAGAGGAAAAATAAAAGAAACATATACATGAGAACTAGCTTATATTGGTGTCAGTAAGCCTTCAACGCCTGAACTACATAACCATCCAGAAGAGCAAATATGTAGACAAGAAGACTCCATCTAAGCCCAATGGCAATAGCTTTATTTGGACCATCAAATAGCGCTAGTTGTCTGTGACAATAGTCGAGTGTTTTTATGCTGTTTTATTGAGATTTATGTTGTCATATTAGTGTTTTAATATAAATATGTGCTAAGGTGGAAGGGTTTTGTTATGTTCCCAAATCCTATTCGTTGTATTCTCTTCTTTCTTCTTTTCTTTCTATTTTAACCCTAACCCTAATTCCTCACACTTTGGACTTCGACTTGGTATCACAGCGATTTAATTATGCCCTATTAACCGTTATTGGACTCCGGAAACCATCGCAAGGTAACAATGGCGTGCTAACATCATCATTTGCACAATAACGCCAATGTGCCATCATTATCCGTATGGATGTCGTGATCAGGCGAACAAGCAATTTGATTTGTCTTGCCCTCCTGGTAATTACAAGGTTGTTAAAATCGGAGTCCTACATTGGATCGTTGGAAAAGTTTACAAAATTTGATCGTAGAATTGGATTGAGGATTGTAAAATCCTACCGAAACAAACAAATTACATAGTAAAATTAATTTAAACAAATATTTCTTAAAAAGTATACACAAAATTAACCTAATTATACTAAAAAGAAGTGAAGATATTTTGAAAATATAATACCCTATATAAAATGTAAATATAATGTTATACAATAGAAAACTCGATGGTAAAAGTTTTGCATTTGGTCAAAAAATAAGTGCAGGTTCAAGTCACGAAAATAGCCTCTCCAAAAATTGGGGTAAAGTTGCATACATCTTGCCCCCCTAAGACTTTGTTAAGGCTAAGTTTTTGTTTTTTTGACTAGTTAATTTTCTTAAATGACTGCAATATTTAAATGTTTGTTTTCTTAGTTTGTTTTTCTTAGTTTATTTAATTCAATATTACTTTTTTTTTTATTCATTTGGACCACATAAATTAGTATTTAGACAACAAACATAAAATTTACAGTAAAATAGGTCATACAATACAAAACCAAGCTTACAAATTGGATCGAATTCGGATAAAGATTCTACAATCTAATAAGATTAAATTACCAATATCGAAAGATCCTACCTATAAGAGATTTTTTATACAATTCAGATCGATTGTGTGTATATGGACCGTAAAATCGTAGGGTTATAAGATCCAGATCGGAATTTTGATAACCATAGATAATTATTGGAGGTGGCAAAGTTAACCCGAAACTGTGAACCTGCCTAATTATGCCCATTAAAACCTATCCAAATTCATAAATGGTTTGGACATAGGACACGTTTAAACCCATTTAAATAGGTACCATCTCATTCACCGCACCACCACCACCACCACCTCCTCCAGCACCATGCCATCACAACCACATCACCACCTTTACTACCGCAGCCACTCCACCATCACCAACACCCTTACCACCGTCGTCACTCCACTGCCCAATACCGGTGCCATCACTCCACCACCACTACCACAGTCTCTGCCACCGCAGCCACTCCACCACCACCACTACGACGACCAACACACTCACCATTGTCAACGTCGCCGCTCCAACACCCACTACCAGTGCCACCACTCAACCTCCACCGCCACCTCCACGATTCCACTACCACGGCCACTACAGCCACACGCTACTATCACCATTGTCATCACTAAGGATGGTCATTTTGATCCACTCCACATGGGACCTGACCCTACCCAATGTGAATGGGGAGCGGATTTTACCCAATCCATTGAAAAGTTCGGACGGAGGCGCGTGCTGTTTTTGCATCAAACTTATGAAAAAAATGAATTGTTCACATGTATATTCCATTCAACTATTTATGCCCCAAAAACACATTGTTTTTTGTTTATAAATTTATGTCAACACATTTAACTTTTGTTCAAAAAAAAATATATTTGAACGACATAAATAGTGTGTATTGAGGGTTTTTGCGGTGTACCAAAAGAATTACCCCTATTATTAACGAGAGACCAACTATTGTGGGGTAAACGTATTATATTAATATTTATGTACTGTACCGATAGAGAGAGAGAAAGAAAGAAAGGCACCTGTTCTTTGCCCATCAACTCCTGAAGCCTCGCTTTGAGCTTCGGGCCGTGGCGCCCACCGCTGAGCGAATTGATGAACACCACCAGGGCCAAGTCGGGGGGCTGAGCGGCCTCGCCGGCGGAGGCGTAGTGGTTGTTCCCCGGCGGCGACGTCCTTGGATTGAATCGCGTCGCGCATGGCTAGCCTCAGGTACTGGTGAATCGTAATCTTCTGCCTCAGTTCCTCCTTCAGAATCCGAGACCCGCCCAGCGTGCACCCCCTCATCGAGTCGATCAGGGACGACCAAGCCAGTGTGGTCCGACACGTATCGGACACTGGCGTATCCATAGCTCCGTATCCATAAATAATTATTTTTTACTTTTTATTTCTTAACTAAATTAATTTTTAATTTTTAAAAGAAATTTCTAAAAATCAAATGATACATAGTCTAAGAATCATTTGATAAGTTATTTTTTATGTTGGTAACTTATTTAATTATTTGGTAATTTTACAACATTTTAATCATCTAAAACCTATTTGGTAACCATTTCATTTTCAGTTTTCAATTTATATTTACAAATTTTTTTTAAAATGTCATAAAAACTTGTTTGATGATTTTTTTAGTTTATAAATGGTTGTCTTAGTTTATAAATTTGAGAAAAAAAACTTAAATTTAAAAAAAGAGTTTACGCTGGTTTTTAAACTTTTTTTCAATTAAATTTTTTTTTCAAATAAAATTTTCTTTTTCAAATAATTTTTTTTCAATGAATTTTTTTTGCTAACTAATACTAACCGAGAAGGCAATTGGTAATGCTACTTTAAACCTTAGGGAGTAGATTGTAATTTTTAAAATGTGGGGGGTGTTAATGTAATTTACCCAGTGAGAGCAAAATTGGTATTTAAAAAAATTAAATTACTGAGGAAAATCTGTAATAAAACTTTAAACTCATGGAGGGAGATGTAATTTTCAAAAGGTGAGGAGAAAAACTGTAATAAATATAAACTTCAGGGGATGTCAGTATAATTTACCCAATGTGTAGAACTGTTCTGCCCGTGGGGGCTCATTAGGGATCCCGTTTTGATAATTTGAACCGTTCAATGTGTAGAACTCGTCGAGTACTACATGCTTGTGAAAAATCACGTTGATCATATATTGCTAACTACATGATCAAATTAGTTTGTATAAAAAAATGGATGGCGTTATAGTTAACGGTTGACAAAAAACTAATCCGAATAGATAGTTATCTGAAAAATCTAGAAATCCCCTAGATGTTGATTTGTGATTATGTATCAATTTAAAGCAGAATATAACAATCCCAATCAAACAATCAAACAATCAAGACAAAAAGACACAACGATTTTAACGTGGAAAAAGCCACAATTGGACACCTCCAACTGTGATAAAAAAACCACGGGCAACAGCCACAAGAACAATCCACTAAGAAGAATTAAAGGAATTACACAGGTATACTCTCAATTACCTAGCGAATCCACAACGCCTAATTGAACCAACCTCTATGTGCCTCTTCCAACCCCATCTTCACCACGGAATTGTCTTTCTGATGAGCCACTCCGGATTCCACCAAAGCTTCAGGCTCGAAATCTTCAGAATCCACAACTGAAGAATAACTCTCTCTTTTGTGTATAACAAACAAACCTTTGATGTACTCTCTTTAGATCATGAGTTGAATACTCAATAAAAATATCAAAGAAAACTCCCAAAGTATCCCCAGATATAAACCCTAGAAACCAAAAAGAAGATCTGGAGAAGTTCTCTTCAAAATCTGACCCAACACGCGAATTTATAGAATCTGTCCCGCGATCTCCGCTCGAGCTCAACACAGCCCGCTCGAGCGGACTGACCAAAAATTGCGTGCGAACAAACTGAGATGCGCTCGAGCGTAGGAGCATCCGCTCGAGCGTAAAATCACACCTTCCAGTATTTTTACAGGCGACTGCAGAGATGCTGAGAGCTTCCAATCCTCGCTCGAGCGTCCCTTTCCCCGCTCGAGCGGGAAGGCCAAAACTGGAAAAACTGGAAAAAATAACATGATCGAACAGGCAACTTGGAATACATTTTTGCATTTTGCTTCGGGGGCGCTGCCCCTCGACCCCGCCGTGGCGCTGCCCCGGACCCGCCAAGGGGCGCTGCCCCCTGGACCCCCGCGAGCTGACCGGGCAGCTCGATCCCCGTCATAATCAGCGAAGTGGCAATCTTGAACGCTTTATCATCACAAACTTCTCTGAAAAGGCTTGATTCGGGTTAGATTCGCATCTAAACACTCAAAGTCTCACTGAAATAAAAATGCGAATAAAATTACAACTCAAAGGAGTTTTGTCAAACGGGATTGCCAAGAAATAAAACCTAACAATCTCCCCCTTTGGCAATGCCGTGACAAAACACACCTAACAAATAAAATCCTAAACACCCCAACCCATTACAGCCAACAAAAGCCAACTTCTTTTTCAAGGTCATGATCTGCAAAACAGTTATTAGTGCCACAATCTCCAAAACAACTATTAGTCCCACAAGAGTATATGAAAAAGCAATAGACTTATGACACGATTAACTTGTAACATGAGATGGAAAACATGAATAGATGAAAACTAATACTCATGAAAAACAACTCTCAAACAACACAAGCAAGATCATAAACCCCACAAGCAATGATATGACGATGTAAATACCATGAACATACAAGAAGGGCAAATAGTGCATAGCAGCATGCAAAACATATAGCCAATCTCCCTTACCAAACATATCAAAGTGTTCATGTTAAACAACTCTTGCAATGAAAAACCGAACTTCCCTACCAAGCCAAAGCAAGATGAACCAAACTCCCCCTCACTAAAAGCAACCACAAACACTGAAAAACAGTGAACAAGAAGAGAATGATAAAAATAATATGGTGGAGCAAGTAAGGAATTTCATATTAGTACCTTAAAACACATAGGATTATCCAAGAAGCACCATTACAAGAAAACACAATGTGCACAGTCTGTAGAAGATTCCTCATGAAAGAAAGTGATGCATTATGTGAAAAGCATAGATCCCATGATAAAAAGTGTGTGTGTGACTCTCGGAGTTCGACAAACACTAGATTCAATCCTAGTAGTGATATGAAAGCTGGACCTCCAACAAGAGAATCTTAAGCACGACAAAGGAAAGTCAAACCACTAGGAATCAAGGGGTATTTGGTGAGTAAAGGCGGAGGCTCCCCCTCAATCAATGAATCTTTTTCCTTTTTTTTTTTCACACACTTTTTCTTTTCTTTCTTTTTCACATTTTTTTCTTTTCTTTCTTGTGCATATTTTTCCTTTTTCTTTTCCTTTTTTTTTTTTTTTTTTTTTTTTTTTTTTTCTTTTGCACAATCATTGGTGGCTGACACGCTCAAGAGTATGGAAACCGAACCAGAGAAGCATGGATATAATAATGATGGCCTGGTTGGTGACTCTGACGTAGCCTTTTCCTCATGGCTGGACTGCAAAGAATAGGGGGGAAAGCCATGGAGGTGCAAAAAAGATGGTAGGTGGTTAAGAGACTCAACATCACCCATGATATGCTAGTATAGGTCAATTCCTCTAGAAACGCAAAAGATCAATGACAGAAGTCCATAAAAAAATAATCACTAGGGCGGAAGACTCCAAAATTTGCTAATCCAAGAGTGTGTACAGAATGAGACATACTAATCAAAAAACACACACTCCAAAATGAGTAAAGACCACAGAAAGCACACACATATTAACATGTAATGGATTTTCTCATCAATTCCAATATGTACCAAGGACCACTCAAAAATTTCAAGCTTGCAAAACCATACTAAGAAAATCTTTTTGGAATTTTTTTTTTTTTTTTTTCTTCAATTTTTTTCTTAACCAAAGCAAGACAAAAAACAAACAAGCACACATTAAAAGACCCAAAGAGAAACACACAAAAAACTATAAACTAAAACGACCAAACAAATTAACACAAGTCAACTTTTCTCACCCAAATCTTTTTGGTCTTAACAAAATTAGGTCCAGTGGTCTTGGTAAAAGTCGCGGTGTTGTGAACACCCTCATGAATCTTGGTATTCCGCTTAGACATGTAAATCGAATTTCTACCCTTTTGAGGCACTCTCCCATGCAACTTATAACAGTAAGGGCGAATATGACCATGCATACCACAATGATGACAAATAAAAACAGGGTGTACCTTCTTTTCTTTTACCTTACCAACTCTAGGGAGTTTGAGAAGTCTTTCATCTTGTTGAATCTTTTGTCCTCCCTTTCCTTGAGTTCTTGTATCATAAGATGAGGAAGCAATCTGTTTTTGCTCTTTCTTACCACCAAAGCCAATGCCACTCTTGTCACAACTCATTTGTTGAGACCCAATGATATCCTCCAAAGTCTTTGATCCTTTGTTCCAAAGACCAATGGTAGCCATAGCACACTTGAGCTCTTTCTCTTTCTTGATCATTAGTTCTTCCAAAGCAACTTGTGACGTCTCGAGAGATTCAATCTTTTCTTCATACATGGCATGGGTTTGCACCAGCTCATTCCTCTCTGTCTCACAAGTCAACAGTTTTGCACAAAGAACTTGTCGATCATCAGCTACCTTGATGGCATTAATCCTAGCCTCGGAAATCTCCTCCTTAAGTTTGACATTCTCACTTTCACATGCTTTGAGTTTCTTTGTGAGTTTGTCATTCAATTTGAATAACTTAAGAGACTCCTTATACAACTTTTCATAAGCTTGCTCAAGCTCTTCATGATCGCTCTCCGAGGATTCATCATCAGTGATATTCTCAACTGACCTCTTTGGAGAATCTGTTTGTCCTTCCGCTTCAGAAGCCGCCATGAAAGCAAGAAATTGTTTATGACCCTCTTCGCCTTGACCTTCATTGTCACTTTCATCTTCATCAGATTCAGATTCATCATCCCAAGTGATGGCAAGGGCTTTCTTCTTCTTCAAACGAGTGGGGCATTCTTGAGCAAAATGGCCAAATCCTTGGCATTCATAGCATTGGAGTCTTTCAGAGTTTCCTTGTATCATTCCTTTCTCCTTCTTGGTTATAGAATTAATTTTGAGTTTATCTTTGCCTTTAGATTTATGAGAATGAGTAGATTCCAAAAGATTAGGATTCTTTTTCAAAAAAGATTTTTTAAATTGTTTAACAAAAGCAGCCATAATCTTGGAATCTATATCACAATCCTCATCAGAATCCTCTCTAACTTTATGAGCACTACTAAAAGCAATATCTTTTTGTTTCTTTTTGAAATTCCTATGTGCTTCACAAGTTTGAAGGTTTCCAACCAACTGATCCAGCTTGAGGTTGTCAACATCTTGAGCCTCCTCAATAGCCGTAACTTTTGGTTGGAACCGATCGGGCAAGGATCTCAAAATTTTTCCCACAACTTTGGATTCTGGAATTTTTTCACCTAAATTGAAGCTGGAATTTACAATGTCACTCAACTTCGCATAAAATTCATCAAAGGTCTCACTATCTTTCATTGAAAGGTTTTCGAAACTAGATGTGAGCCTTTGAAGTTTTGAGCGTTTAACAGAAGGAGTGCCCTCATGAATAGTTTGTAAGATATCCCAAGCCTCTTTTGCGACTTCACAATTACAAATACGACTAAATTCTTCAGGTGTGACAGCGCAAAAGAGAGAATTGATAGCTTTACTATTCCAGCTACTATTTTGGTAATCAGTTGTGTCCCACTGATCAATTGGTTTGGGGATTGTAACTCCATCAACAGTAATTGTTGGTTCAGTCCACCCATTCATGACGGATTGCCAAACTTTTTCATCAATAGATTTTAAAAAAGATCTCATCCGAGCTTTCCAAAAAGGATAATTGGATCCGTCAAGTAGGGGTGGTCGAACCATAGAATTTCCTTCACGAATTGTATCCATTATCACAAATCAAACAAGATCTCGTTCTAAAAGAGATTTTTTTTTTTTTTAAAAAAAAGAACGACCTGCTCTGATACCAATTGAAAAATCTAGAAATCCCCTAGATGTTGATTTGTGATTATGTATCAATTTAAAGCAGAATATAACAATCCCAATCAAACAATCAAACAATCAAGACAAAAAGACACAACGATTTTA
This sequence comes from Camellia sinensis, assembly GCF_055761805.1. Lineage (NCBI taxonomy): Eukaryota > Viridiplantae > Streptophyta > Magnoliopsida > Ericales > Theaceae > Camellia > Camellia sinensis. The sequence continues at coordinate 158,296,807 of NC_138972.1, forward strand.
ACGTGGAAAAAACCACAATTGGACACCTCCAACTGTGATAAAAAAACCACGGGCAACAGCCACAAGAACAATCCACTAAGAAGAATTAAAGGAATTACACAGGTATACTCTCAATTACCTAGCGAATCCACAACGCCTAATTGAACCAACCTCTATGTGCCTCTTCCAACCCCATCTTCACCACGGAATTGTCTTTCTGATGAGCCACTCCGGATTCCACCAAAGCTTCAGGCTCGAAATCTTCAGAATCCACAACTGAAGAATAACTCTCTCTTTTGTGTATAACAAACAAACCTTTGATGTACTCTCTTTAGATCATGAGTTGAATACTCAATAAAAACATCAAAGAAAACTCCCAAAGTATCCCCAGATATAAACCCTAGAAACCAAAAAGAAGATCTGGAGAAGTTCTCTTCAAAATCTGACCCAACACGCGAATTTATAGAATCTGTCCCGCGATCTCCGCTCGAGCTCAACACAGCCCGCTCGAGCGGACTGACCAAAAATTGCGTGCGAACAAACTGAGATGCGCTCGAGCGTAGGAGCATCCGCTCGAGCGTAAAATCACACCTTCCAGTATTTTTACAGGCGACTGCAGAGATGCTGAGAGCTTCCAATCCTCGCTCGAGCGTCCCTTTCCCCGCTCGAGCGGGAAGGCCAAAACTGGAAAAACTGGAAAAAATAACATGATCGAACAGGCAACTTGGAATACATTTTTGCATTTTGCTTCGGGGGCGCTGCCCCTCGACCCCGCCGTGGCGCTGCCCCGGACCCGCCAAGGGGCGCTGCCCCCTGGACCCCCGCGAGCTGACCGGGCAGCTCGATCCCCGTCATAATCAGCGAAGTGGCAATCTTGAACGCTTTATCATCACAAACTTCTCTGAAAAGGCTTGATTCGGGTTAGATTCGCATCTAAACACTCAAAGTCTCACTGAAATAAAAATGCGAATAAAATTACAACTCAAAGGAGTTTTGTCAAACGGGATTGCCAAGAAATAAAACCTAACATTATCGATATCCGATCAACGTGATTTTTTATAAGTATATAGTACTCAACGAGTTCTACACATAGAATGGTTTCGATTAGCAAAACAGGACCCATGGTGGGCCCCCCACAGGCCAAACAATATCGTTCAATTTAAAGCCCGAAAAGCAGACAAGCATCTCATATACACTACTCTGCACAATGCTACCACCGTACTACCTACTCGCCAAAAAATTTCTCATATATACTAATTTATACAATTTTTTAATACATATTTTTTCGTAAAAATTCAAAAAGTTATCTCAAACAACCATATTTTTTCCTCAACTTTTTAGTCTAAAAATTCAAAAAGTGCACTTATTTATGACATCCCAAACAACCCCTTAATAAATAGAGTATGCTAACGCCTGATTTGTTTATCGTATATATGGAACATATATTAGAATGAACTCAGATATAGAGCTATTTTCGAAAGTAGATGAAAAGCCACTTTTCAGCTTTTAATCCACTTCCCTTACTCATAAAAAGGTAAAAAAAAAAATCAAAAAACAACTTTTAACCATATTCTCAAAACACCTCATAATATGGGTGAGTCTTATATATTTCCTTATTTTTTTTATATTTTGTATTTGGTTATTTTAGATATAAGGAGTCTGAATGGTATATAATACAAAAGGAGATATGCAATGCCAATCTCCAAAGTATTGTATATCCTTCACCGTCGAATATAAGAAATATTTTATCTAAATATCAAAAATAATTACTCTCATTTTATATCATATCTTAACCAAACATAATATAAATAATCCCACAATATATATAATTAATCTCATATGTTATAATATATTATATTTCATTTTTATCATTAACTATTACATATCATCCTCAAACTTTTATATCCAATCTAAACAATCAAAAAAGAGCCCAAACTGCTCTGAGTGCCACGACAGAAACGGTTGTAGCTCAACTCTACCCCATTTTCAATTTTTTTATTTCAGAAGAACAAAATTGTCTTTTTCAAAGAATTCATGAATTCTCTTTTCTTTTTTTTTCCTTTTTTTTTTAAAGATTGTGAATGAAAAAAAAAATGTGAGAATAATGTAAATAAAACATAAGTTAATTTTTTTTTTAATTTTTATCTAAATTTATTAATCAAATATAATGTAAAAAAATTATTGTTGTTACTATTTAATTATACTATTGTTAAAATTTGAGAGAGGCTTGCTCTCGTCCACAATCAAATTAAAAATATTGTTGTATGTGGTGGGCTTGAATCCATCTCAATGATTCAAACTATTTAATGGGTAAGAATTGTTGACCATTTTATCCATATAAAAATTCATATTAACAAGACATCAATTGTCACTTTAATCAATTCGAATTTATTGACAGATGTAATAAAATTAAATAGCTATCAATATTTGATGAATATAACTTTGTGAGAAAATTAAAATTTAATAGAAGTCAAGGCGTATACTTGTCAATATCAGATATAACTTTTGCCATATTTCTATTAAAAAATAATTAAATGGGTTGCCCCATATTTATAATTACTTTTGATTAAATAGTTGCCCTAATTAAAATAGTTATTTTAGTATAAAAATATTGATGTCATTATTTTCTTATCTATTTCACTAATGAACAACCAAGGACATGAAACAAAATCTTGTGTAATGTAAATAGGTATTTTAAGAAACCAGTGTAAGGGGTGGTTTGGAATATTTTAAATAAGTGCATTTTTGATTTTTTATAAATAAAAAAAATGTGTCAAAAAATTACAAAATAAGTAGAAAAGTAGAGATGAAATGTTGATAGATGTTAATTGATGTGACCTAAACAAGTGTATATATGTAAAAATTTTATATCTTTTTAATGCATGCCAAACACCTACTAAGTGTGTTCAAATTATAATGTTGTAGTAATTTTTGGTTGCTAAGAGAAGATTAGTGTAATTCATGTGCTTAACTTCTAGATTACGTGTATGAAGACCGCCGGCCGGAAGATCGGCCCACGTTGTTATTGACCACAGGTCCATACGGAACGCCATTACAACTTTCAATATAGTTGGCTTTTATAGCGATCCAGGTTTTACCCCAATCTTTATTGTGTTCCGGACTCGAGTTCCGTGGTTGTATACTGTTGTCTATGTCTTGTTTTCTTCATTTTACTCTTTGTATTTTAGTTTTGGGTCGTGTTGGGTGAGTTTGGAACAAGTTGGTTGTGAGTTGATTCAAATGGTTGCTGCCCAGGTTTTGGATTTTGGATTCTTCGCTCGAGCGAGGCTTTTTGCGCTCGAGCGAGCCTTGGGTTTTTGCTTTTTCGCTCGAGCGAAGGTTCTTCCGCTCGAGCGAGGATTGAGAGTCCTCAGGTTTCTTCCTTAGACTTAGCTTTCGCTCGAGCGAGCACTCTTGCGCTCGAGCGAGACGTGTGTTATTTGATCCTTCGCTCGAGTAAGCACTCTTGCGCTCGAACATGCGTCTGCATTGGTGGTAGACCTGAAACTTTGCATTGTGCGCTCGAGCGACGCTTCTTGCGCTCAATCGAGGCCTTTTGTTGTGTCTGGTCGCTCGAGCGACAACTCCTTCACTCGAGTGAGCCTCGCATATATCAATTTGCAGCAACGTGATTTTATATCACTGCTTGCTTTCTTCTTCTCTAAAAACCCTAATCCGGCTGCCTTTCTCTCTAAAACTCTTTCTCTCTCTACAAATGCTCCTTGTTCTAGGGTCATTCTACCCTACTCTCTTTGTTAAAAAGCTTGAGCATTGCGTGGGCTTCCCTTTGATCCGAAAAAGGTGAGATTTGGAGCATCTTTAGGTTTCTCTTTTCTTCTCCTTTGAGCTTATCCATTTGAGTTAGGGATAAACTACTCTTTATTATGAGTTTTAACCTAGATATGTGTCATTTTGTATAAATGGTTGGATTTGCGAAGTTTGGGTGAAGTTAGGGTTTGGGTGTTGATTTATGAAAAAGGGGTTTTCAATTTTGAACTTCATATGTGTATGTGGGGTCTTAAAAATGGAGTTATTGGAGAATAATTGTTAAAATGGTGAGATTTAGACCTTTCAGTCAATGTTTTGGAATTGGGGAAAAATGCTCTAATGTGAATTAAAGAAATTATTTGTATAAATAATGAAATCAATATGGAAATATGAAATTGGTTTGGGAATTATGAAATTGGGGAAAAATGTGATTAAAAAGTGTAGTTGGACTGATAAATCACACACCTATGGAAAAGTTGATAAATTATCTGTTGATAGATTTAATTATCTGTTTAAAAATATCTGTTTTGGTGTATCGGTGGAGGATAGCTATGATTGTTGTAGAAAATGCATGAGGATTAGGGTAATTGAAACTAATCAATCGAATTATGTCATTGAATATGACGGTTGGATTAAAGCATTGAATATGTGATCTGATTGGTCATTGTATATGACAACATGTTTAAATACATTGTATATGTATCTTTGTTTGGGAGGAGATAGGAGATGTACTCCATTGTATGGGAGGAGATAGGGGATGGACTCCATTGATAATTAAGTTGGCCGAAATGTCCAAGGCGAAAGTCCCAGAATCTTATATATTATGGGTGCCGGTTCCCTTGGATGCAGTTTCGTAAAATGGCAAGAAATAGAGGTGTTGAAATGATGGATGTATTGAATTGTGAACCATTGAGTTGTAGGCTCATCTTGGTTGTTTTGATAAAAATGAATTTGGTTAATTGATTTTATCCGAAACGGAAGAATGAAAATGAGTTGAAATGTTGGTTAACTATATTGAATGAAATTGAAAGAAATGTGTCTGTTAAGAATGTCCCTCATTTATCGGATGCTCATATTTGCTTTAGCATATCTCTACTGGGCTTTGGCTCAGCCTACTTGAGACATTATTTTCAGGTACAGGTGACATGCCGCCTCTAAGGTCTTAGCTTGGGAGGTTTAGAAGTTGAAGGCTCCGTTTTGTTGTTACATCTTGTGTATATATGTTTTCTTTTCAAGCCAAGGGCTCTAATTGTAAAAGAGTTAAAACTCTTCTTTTGTTGTAACTAAGTGATAACTTGGAAAGCTGGAAGCCCGTAGGGCATTATTTTGTTGTTATCAGTTAGGGACAATTATGAATGTGTAATGTACGTAATACATTTTGTAAAAAAGACTATGATGAATGAAAATATATTATTTCTATTATGCATATGGACTTAATGAATGAATGATCTAAGTCTTATTTTGAGGGCTTCACAACTTGGTATCAGAGCGCACCAGGTTTGAATACTTTGGGTACGTGGGAAGTGGTTAGTACCGCAATGGATTTGTCTCGCTTGTTAGAGACTTAAGTATGGTGTTATGTGCTTATATAATAACATGTTTATGTGACTATATGGGTAAGGGATTTAGTTTCTAGGATGTTGATCGAGTCCATAGGTTTCTAGAAGTCCTGTTGGAAAGGCACTTGATCACTGCCGTTTGTAACTGGAACTCTAGCAACGCCACGGGACGGTCATTATCCGGAAATGAAATTCATATGTGTTTATGTGCTTATGTGGAGTGAATTACAATTGTCCATCGTATTAGGATGCAAGTGAAATAGCTTCGGTACATTTGAAAATGTGCTAATCTCTTTGTTACCTTTATTATGATGATATGATGAGGTCGTGGTGGTAGGCGTGGTAGGCCTAGGAGGCAGGAGATGCCTATACCGGATGAAATTTCGACGCAGGAGGAGAGAGTCAGTCAGGCTAACGTGGCCAAGCCAGTAGGTCAGCAGGCCATGGGCGCCTTAGCCCGTGAAATGGCCGGAGCATTGAGGGAATCTATGGACATTCTTAGGGCTGAGAATCAAGTCCAGGCCCAAGTAGCTGAGGCAGGGCCGTCTTTTCTGAAAAAGGGAGTTCTTCCGGTCGAATCCGGATGAATTTTTGGGTGATCCTAAGGAGCCAGTGAAGGCTGATGAGTGGCTTGAGAAGATGATGAAGACGTTTGAGATGCTTGGCATCGAAGACGGAGGTTTGAGGGTGACCTTGACGTCCTTCCAGCTGAAGGGAGACGCAGGTTAGTGATGGAAAAGTGCGTGGGGACGCATTGGACGGACTTGGGAGGCCTTTGTTGAAGCTTTCCAGGACAAGTACTTGCTTGCTACAGTTAGGGAGAAGTTGAAGATCAGTTCTCCAAATTGGTGCAGCTGAATACACCAGTGGCGGAGTTCGAGGCCACCTTTACTAGCCTGTCGAGGTTTGCACTAGAGTTGGTGGCCACCGAGGAGTGTAAGTGTTTTTTGAGAAGAGATTGAGGACCGGACTCATGTTCAGAGTTGTTGGGTCCATGATTAGGGACTATGGGCGCCTTGTGGAGGCTGCAACCTATCTTGAGACTATCATGCATGCAGAGAAGGAGAGGATGAGGGGCTCTAAGAGGAGTCAGGATGGTCAGGGAGACAGTAAGAGGTAGAGGGGCTCTAACCCTCAGCAGTCCCAGGGAGTGCATTCGAGATCCACCTTTCCAGTGCCGAGTTCGAGTTCTGGGAGAGGCGGTCAGGGAGACATCACTTGTTCAAATGTGATCAGTTGGGCCACAAGTCTCCAGCTTGCCCATAGAGGAGAGGAGGGCAGCGAGCAGCAGCATCTTCGGCTCGTTCTCAAGGCCAGAGTCAGGGCAGAGGCCAGCCGCTCACTTGTTATCAGTGTGGGCAGGCGGGGCACCTGAAGAGGTTTTGCCCGCAATTAGGTGGTACACTTGGTGCGTCTGGTTCGAGGCAGATATAGAGTTACTAGCCAACACTGTCAGTTCAGGCCTCGAGGGCCAATCAGGGAGCCTCTTTGGCTCAGTCAATGCAGCAGTCTTATGCTCCGAGAGGTAAGCAAGTAGATCAGAGACCTACAGGGCGCGTGTATGCTGTTATAGCACCGGATCTTGTATTGCCTCCATCTGTTGTGAAAGGTACCTTTTTGTTTTGTAACTCGGTTGCTAATGTGTTGATTGATACGGGCGCATCCCATTCTTTTATATCTTCTGCATTTGTATCTGTTTTGGGGTTGGAGTTGGCGCAGTTATGTAGCTCGTCCAAACTTCCTCAGCGAGCCCCCATTTCGCAGAGGGCGCGAATTAGGTCTTGTTACAGTTCGGACTCCTATCATGGTTCTGAATCTAGTCTCACAAAGTGCAATGTGAGATTGATAAACACCAAAGAGTCCAATCCGTCAAATCTTTTTGGCAAATCAGATTTTGAATCAAATAATGCCAAAACTAGACTACTTTACCTGATTATAAAGGCGCCACCTAAATATTTTATTTTTAGGAAATTTAGGAAACCCTGACTTATGCCAAAGGCCACGTGTCCGTCATCACCAAAGTTGCCTCGGCTCGGGAACTTAGGTACGAGAGGGGAAGGTCCTTAAACGATCACCCCCGCTCGCCTGATCAAAGGATCGGTCTCTACTAAGCATGATATGTTGTTTGATAAACACATGTGTTCTTGTTATGATTATTAGCTATCTTTACTATGTGACGCACACATAAGTATAGACTAAATCGCGAGATTTGGAACAAATCGACTCATGTTTGTTTTTGAAAATGGTTTGAAAGTGCCACTCGCAAGTAGGCTAAAGCGCGGATTTGCCACCCTTAAGTGGGCTTTAAAATATGATAATTTGCCACTTCGCAAAGTGGGCTTAAAACTCGCATTTGTCGAATTATTCCAATTCAAGCAACAAAGCCTCTACCCACAGGCATTCATGCAGTTAATCACTTAAGCAAATAGCCTCATGGCAAGCATGCTGTCATGGCAACACTCACACTCATGCAAGTATGCTAAAGCGTAAAGCTTACAGTGTATTCCGAGCCAAAACAAAAACTAGTTAGAAAATCATGCATGATCCTAACTATATAAGATGCCTAATGCAACACATGGAATAATACAACTAAATAGGCTAGGCTATCTAAGATGGCATGTAAATGCAATGATTTGGTACACGTATTCAAAGAGGTATTGAAATACGATGCAGTTTGAATGATGCGCCGAGCCCGGTGCATGTAATACAAATGACTGATGCAACATGCAAGTATAAGGTATGCTAATCAAAACGTGCCCTAATCTAACCACCGAAAGTAGGTAAATAAAAGAGAGAAAGATGTGGGGTTGGAAGACATGTACACACGCACGCACCCTTATTACAGTATTACACCCTCTCGAAGGAGGGTCCGAATAAATAGGCTAAGCTATGCTAAGCTAAGCTAAGCTACTTGTTACAAACCGATATTTAAATAACTATTCTAGCTAATTAAATATTACAAACCGAATTGAATAACTAGCTAATCTAAGCTAATTAAAATATTACAACACAGATTAAACGAATTAATTACATCACATGTAATAAATTAGCTACAACTAACTATTAAAACGATAAAATGGCTTCGCGGGCAAGGGAGACATGCATGCTTGGTTGCGTCCTCCCGAAAATCCATCGCCTTGCCGTCGGTTGTCTCTGTTTGCACTTGCCTTGATCTCTGAATATTGGGCCAATCTCCAGACTGCTTTTGCCTCAAAACAAAAACACTTTTGCACCAAAATAGTCTGGTGGCCGGTCGGCCACCAAAAGTGGCTGCCAGCCACTCCAACTGGCCGGTTGGCTACCTCATTTCCCAAACTCTTGGTTTTGCTGCAACAGAGAACAACAGAGCCAAGGCAATGCATTTGCAAGGAAATGTATGTACTGCCACCCTCCTTATCATGTCTCAAGCTCAAAAGAGTGTGGTACTCGGCTCTTAAGCCACCAACCAAGCATTCTCAATGCATGATGGTTTGAGAACTAAGTTTGTACAAGCTTAGTGAATGCGCACATAAGACTCAAAGGGTCGCCACCCTATCATGCATGATCAAGGGTGACAACGACCAAGAAACGTGACACGTTTCATCACTTTGAGTATAAAATGTGTCACATTTCTTGTGTTTGGATTAACGTCCGATCTAAACACATGCAATGCAAAACACATATGTTATCTTGGCATGTTTTACTGTGCTCAATTCTTGTTTACACATTTTAAGTTACCAATCCATTCCTTAATCGGTTAAGTCCAATGTGTCCTCTAAGGAGAGGAGGTCAACCAAAAGAATGGTTTAAGACATAGGAGAGACCACGCCTTGGACTTGGAAGAACCATCAAAAGAGGGTTAAAGCCATTTAAACACAAGCCTCAATCCCAAGCTTAAACACAATCTCAAGGCCAACTAACTCTCAAATTAAATGAAAAAAATGAAGAAATGAGGGAGGTTGCAGAATTTTAGTGCTGGAATGGCATGAGAAATAATTCAACAACATGCAAGAAACACACGCACAACATGTTAGGGCCAAAAGCATCAAAGCCAGTGAAGTGCATTACACTAGAAGCATGCAATAACAAGCTTAAAAGGGACTAACAGTGCAGAACAGTCCTAAAACACCCTGAATGGAGTTCTAAAACATGCTTGAAATAAGCCAAAGATAGCTATGTTAAGAGGCCAAAACAATAGCACATGCTAGGCAATTTAGCACAATTGCATTACAAGCATACAAAGCAAAGCTCATATGATCAAACCAACTCAAAACAGAGCTTAATCATGCCAAATCAGTAGCTAAAACATGCTGAAATTGAAGCATAAGTGACAAGAAAAACATGCTCGTATATTGGCTCGCAAGCAAGGCATAAAGCACAACTCTCAAAAGACAATGAAAGAGTGGAATATGTGAGAGTGTAATAGTGATATATGCTCTAAAATCAAATGTAAAATAATGCTATATCATGCAAATATCACAAGAAAAGCATGCTAAAGGCCCTAAAACACAAGGCTAGTGAAGGCACTTGCACCATAACTATACAATACATGGCTCACATGACTGAGACCACTCAAAACAGAGTTAAAGCATGTCAAAACATTAGCAAAAATGTGCTGGAATTAAGCTAACACAAGCTAGAACGATAGGCTAACTCATTAGGCATGCTAGGCTAGTAAGCATAATTACACTACAAGTGCAAAAAGCAAGCAACAAGTGCTCTAACCAACCCAAAACAGAGTTGAAACATGCTAAAATATGGCCAAAAACATGCTTAAACTAAGCTAACATGAGCCATAAAAAGATGCTACTTTGTAGTGCTACCAAGGCATGGCATAGAGAGACAAGGAGGGGAGGCCACCCCCTCCCATTTTGGGCCTCAAAACAAACTTTCTACCATTGAAATTCCCATGGAATTCAGTGGTTTAAAGGCCAAAACAAGATGCTTTAAAAGGCTTTGAAAGGGTGGCTCAAAAGGCTTTGCAAGCCAAAGAGCAAAGGGGGGGGGGGGGGGAAGGAACCATTCCCTAACCAAACAAGGTTCAAACCTCAATTTTAAAACCTTAAAATCAGAGTTTTTAGAGGTCAAAACCAGCCTCAAAGTAGTGTAAAAAGATGGCCAAGCACTTAGCTAAAACAAATCTTAAAAGGGACAAGTTCTTACCCTTGAAGCACAGTTGCAAAACATGTATGAATCTGAGCTCAAACCAACCTTAAGAGCTCCAAATAAGCCTCAAAGAACCTCAGCTCCAAGATGAGGATGTTTGATTAAGGGCCTCTTTGCAAAAGTGTAGAGAATTCTAAGTTTAAGACACAAAACAAGAAGAGAGAGAGGCTCCTAGAGAGAGGCTAAATTATACTCACAAAATTTTGTATAGAGAGAGGGATTTTAGAGATAGAGCCTCCAAGCTTGCTAACCTTCCAAAATGAGAGATATGGCTTCAATATATAGCAAAATGAGAGCCTTGGTCGAAATATCTGAGCTAGGACAGCTGGCACATTGTGAAAACAACTGGAGGAGAAATATCTACAAAAAATCTAAGTTTGGGACACAACTGGCCGACTGGCTACTTGTGGTGGCCGACCAGCTACTTTTAGTGGCTGACCAGCCACTTTTCTGGCTGACAAGAACCCCTTCTAGCCGACATATGGCCGGCAAGCTCCATTTGTGGCCGGCACCCTCCCCCAGTGGCTGACAGCAAAAACTAGTCCCTGTCCCCCGACTTCAACTAGGCATAATTCCTTCATCTGGACTCTTTTTTAGATCATTCTTGTGTGAAAATTGTAGCCCGGAAGTAAGCTTTCCAATGGTGGTAGCCTCACATCAAAATTCTAAGTGTGCTAAGAGATATCCCTCTTTTAGTGAAGACTGCTCAGTTTCGGTCCAACTGAATCGATGCCTAACTTCAACCAACCACGTCTCCCTCATCCGGACTCGGCTTTAGGAGATTCTTGAGTGTAAAATGAAGCCCTGAAAGTTCTCTTTCCAACGGTGGTGGCCTCATAGCTAAAATCCAAGTGTACAAAAGCGTAGGACTGATTTAGTGAGGGCCGCTCGACTCTCTCTCAACGGTTCATGCCCAACTTCTTCCCCAACTTGGTTTCTTCCCTCTTCTCCAATCTTCTTCAACTCCAAACCTCTAAATAAGATGTTTTAAATATTTTTTCAAATATTTCACCTCTCTTTCATGCATTTCCACTTTGTCCTTGCTCGGTTTACCGAAAAGCGCAACATTTAACAAAATGCAAGCGTCAGAACATCGTAGAAACTTTGTTTCAAAAATATTTTGAAAAAGAGGGTTTTAAGGTCGAAAAATCATTTTATTCAAAAGGCTTTGGTCCAAAAAAGGGTGTGAGGTTGGGATTTGAAGCTCCTCTTGCTGAAGAAATCGAACCTTTGCACTGCACAACTTTCCACCAAGTAAATAATTAGCAGCTCCCAAGTCTTAAGGGCGGTCAAAAATGGGGTGTCTACAAGTTAGCATCTCCTATTTGTGTTGTGTCACCTATTGAGGGAGAGTTGATTTTGAAGCAGGGGTGTCGGGGCTGTGATGTAGAGGTCGCCGACCGTCGACTTCCATTTTCTTTTGTATTAATGGACATATCTGGTTTTGATGTCATTTTGGGTATGGATGGGTTATCCTCATACCGGGCTGTTATAGATTGTTATCGCCAGAGGGTTACTGTATGTACCTTGAACGACGATTGTTTTCATTTCTTGGGAGATCGGGTTAGTAGAGTTTTACCACCGGTGTATGATCCATGTGGGCGAAGTGAGCTTAGTTGCCTTCTCGCTAGCTTTATGAGTAGTGAGTGTGATGAGACCCGGATTGAATTGCCAAGAGTGGTTTGTGAGTACTCGGATGTTTTTCCCAAGGATCTTGTTAGTTTACCACCCCATCGAGAGATCGAGTTCTCTATTGAATTAGTGCCTGGCACAGCACCGATTTTCATGGCACCGTATCGTTTTGCCCCTAGCCGAGTTGAGTGAGTTGAAGATTCAACTCCAAGAGTTACTAGATAAAGGTTTTATTCGCCCTAGTACTTCGCCTTGGGGAGCACGGACCCTCTTTGCTAAAAAGAAAGATGGGGCCGTGAGACTTTGCATTGATTGCTGAAAATTAAACCAGGTTACGGTTAAGAATAAGTATATTCTGCCTCGTATAGATGATTTGTTTGATCAGTTGAAAGGATCCTGTTGTTTCTCTAAGATAGACTTGAGATCAGGTTACCATCAGTTGAGGGTCAGGGAGGAGGATATCTCGAAGACGACATTCCGTACGTGGTATGGCCATTATGAGTTTCTGGTGATGCCTTTTGGGCTTACTAATGCACCAGCTATGTTCATGGACTTGATAAACCGGATTTTTCGGGAGTTCTTAGATCGTTTCGTAGTCATCTTTGTGGATGACATTATGATTTATTCATCTTCTGAGGAGGAGCACGAGGAACACTTGCGAGTGGTGCTGGAGTTGCTTAGAGCCCATAAGCTGTATGCTAAGTTTGGGAAGTGTGAGTTATGGCTAAGAGAGGTTAAGTTCTTAGGCCATGTAGTATCCGGAGAATGGGTGATTGTGGATTCATCCAAAATTGAGGCGGTGCAAGATTGGGCACAACCTAAGAATGTCTTTGAGATCCGTAGTTTCTTGAAATTGGTTGGGTATTATCGTCGGTTTGTAAAAGATTTCTTCAGACTAGCTTCGCATTTGACTAGATTGACGCGGAAAGGGGTCAAATTTGTGTGGAGTGAGACTTGTGAAAAGTCGTTCCAAGAGCTTAAGATTGGACTTACCACCGATCCAGTCTTGATTATTTCGGAGAGGGGTTCGGGCTATTCAGTATATTATGATGCCTCACGAGAGGGTTTGGGTTGTGTCTTGATGCAAGAGGGGAAAGTGGTAGCCTATGGCTCACAACAGTTGAAAACACACGAGGGGAATTACCCTACTCACAACCTAGAGTTAGCAGCTGTGATCTTTGCCTTGAAGATTTGAACGCACTATCTGTATGGTGAGAGATTTGAAGTATTTTCTGATCATAAGAGTCTGAAGTATCTTTTTACACAAAAGGACTTAAATTTAAGGCAGGGAATGTGGATGGAGTTCATAGAAGATTATGACTTCGAGTTACATTATCATCCGGGGAAGGCTAATGTTGTGACTGATGCCCTAAGTAGGAAGTCCATCAGTAGTGTAGTTTGTATAGCTATTTGGGAATGGGAGATGTTGGGTGCTCTCAGTGAGTTTGACTTGCATCTGGGCAAGTCTGTTGAGTCTGCCGCCTCATTTTTTGTAGTTGCACAACCTACACTTGTGAACTGAGTGTTGGACGCACAAAAGGGTGACTTTGAGGTAGAATCCCTCCGAGAGAAGATCTCTAGTGGGAAGGTAGAGAAGGGTTTAACTGTCACGACCCAAACCCGGCCCTATGGGTTTAGCACCGTAACTGGCCAGCAATCCGAGATTACCGAAGGCCTACAGAACAGTAAAACAGTAAAACAGAGTGCAGGGCCTGGCGGAAGCCAATACAGTAAATAAACAGTGTCCAATGAGCTGTGACAGTCTGTATGCCAAAAAGATTTTTCATGCATTCATACATACAAACAGTACAGTCTATACAAAATTTACAGTCACACAGTACAGGGACCTAATCCCTTGATAACGGTATAGTTAGTAGCTGACAGTCTATACAGTAATCCAAACAGTATGGAGACAGACGGGGGAAAAACAAAACACCCCTAAGCCATAGCATGGCAACTCGGAACCTCGCAGCGAGGCACAAAGGCTGGCTTGACAAAACTGGAGTCTAACCCACGCTCCTAGTTCCGATCTGGTGGCTGAGCACCTACATATATATATATATATATAAACAGTGAGCTAAAGCCCAGTGAATAACATAATGCGTAAAGAGGTTAAGAATGAAATGTCCTTACAGTAATGAAAACAGTTCATTAAACAATACTTCAGTCTTTCAGTCAGAACAGTTATTCAGTCATATATGGTACATCCATTAGCATAGCAGTAAACAGTAGGTCTTAAAGACCAAACAGTAATGATGGCCATCAGTCAGTAAACAGTAGTGGTTCCACGAGAGAACCGACAGAGATCTCTGTAACAGTAGCAGTAACAGTATACAACAGTTGCTAAGGATGCCACAATACATTTCGGAATATAGGACATACATTCAACAATTAACAATAAGCACTTCAGAAAACAGTTTCGTTAAACAGTCAGAAAACATTCTCAGTTGAACATATCTTTACACGATTGTTACTCACACTGTTCGGGCTACAGTGTGCTAGAGCGTGTCTCCCCAGTCGCCAACCCTACACAGTTCACAGGTTGAACACACACTAAGCTACATAGTTGGGAAATATCATAACTTACTCCCTAATTTGCCTTGGTGTGTTCTACATCTATGTCCTCAATAAGATGTCTTAAACTAGGTCTAAGAATGCCTAGAATGGGATGAGGATGCAAAGATGTACTCAAAAAGCAGTTTCAGAATATTCGAAAAAACAGAGTCCCGCTCGAGCGCAGGTTTCCCCGCTCGAGCGGTCATGCAACAAAAGTACATGCTCGAGCGTCAACTTTCCCGCTCGAGCGTACTGTAAAAGTACTGGATGGGTGAAATCTCCGCTCGACGCCCGCTCGAGCTTGAGACAAAAGACTCCGCTCGAGCGCCCAATCCTCCGCTCGAGCGGACTGTAAAACAGTGCAAGATGCTGGATGCTCGGATTCCACGCTCGAGCGGCACTTCCCCCGCTCGAGCGGAAGTGCAAAATCTGGGAATTCCAGATTGCACCTCCAAGCCAAAACCCAGGTTCAAAAGCATCAAAACCGATCCTCTTGGGCTGAATTTCCAGAAAACACTTGTAAACATATAGAATAACACGGTTCAAAGCTCAATTTTGAGAAATCAAAGCCCAAGGGTGTTTAATTCAAACTCAATTTCAAACCAATTTCATGAACAATATGAACATGCAAACATACATGAATTCAAATCATTTTGAAGCTCCAATTTGATGTTCTAAGGAGCCAATTGATCCAGAAACAAGTTGAAAACACGGACCATTACAAAATTATGGACATGCATGTGACAATTTGCCATGAACTCAACTCTCAATCCCACAATACTAACATGCATGCATGAATTATGTTCTAATCCTACATGTATGAACTAAAACAAGACTTAACTCTACGATTGAAGCATGAATCATGCAAGAATTAATTCAAAGACACAATTAAGAAGATGAATGATCTACCTTAGGTGTAGAATTAGGAGTGAGGGAGCTCGAATATGCAAATACACTTCAATTTCCTTCAAGTCTCTCAAGCCAATTCACAAACATGAACTCAATTCTCTCTTAAAGCTCTCATCTCTCTCTCTACTCGGTGGAACTCAAGGAAAAGGCTGATCAAATGTTGCCCCTAAGTGAAATCAAGTCTCAAGAAGGTCCAAGTAGTGGGCCACTAGAGTGGCATTTGTGTAATTACGGCAACCATTGTAATTTAACTCATTTTAATCTAATTTAATCATACCTAATCAGTTTTTTTGATAATTACACCATAAAATCACATAAATCATGATAATCATGAAACATCAATCAATTCCCGGTTCGGCCGCCGATAAGGCCTTCAATTAGCAGTTTAAACATGGAACGTGAACAGATCAAATAAACAATCGAACAGATAGAATACAGATTAACACTCATACTCGGTCAATTCAGTTCCAGTTTTCAGTCAGTCAGTTCAGTACTTTAATCAGCTCAGTTTAACGGTAATCAGTGTTTATCGGTAATGTATCAGTCATTAATCGGTAAACAGTATGAGGGTTGTTACAGTCTCCCCTCCTTAGAAAGAGTTTAGTTCTCTAAACTCGAGTTACCTTCGTTTTGGAAGAAAATAGGATTCAGTGGAAACAGTTCAGGATATCTTTTAGCCATGTCGTCTTCCCTTTCCCAAGTGGCGTACACACCACCATGGTTTTGCCAGTCAACTTTCACTAGCGGGATCTCCTTGTTTCTCAGTTTCTTGATCCGTCTGTTTACAATCCGTATAGGCCGTTCCTCGTAAGTGTAGTCATCACTCAACACTACCCGAGTAGGCTCAATTACATGGAAGGGATCCCGGAGATAATCTCTTAGCATCGAAATGTGGAAAACGTTATGCATGTGCTCCATTTCAGGAGGGAGCGCAACTTGATACGCCACCGGATTAATTTTCTCAATAATCTCATACGGTCCGACGTATCTCGGTGCTAACTTGCCCTTGACTCCAAAACGAGTCTGGCCTTTCATCGGTGTCACTTTCACAAACACGTGATCACCTACTTCATACTCTCTGTCTCGTCTTCTGACATCAGCATAACTCTTCTGTCTGCTTTGTGCAGTTTTCAATCTCTGTTGTATCAGTTTCACTTTCTCAGTTGTTTCATAAACAATCTCGGGCCCAAGCAAAGGCCCATCTCCAATTTCTGCCCAGCAAATCGGAGATCTACATTTTCTGCCATACAATGCCTCGAAAGGCGCCATACCAATACTTGAATGGTAGCTGTTGTTGTAGGCGAATTCAATTAATGGCAGATGACTTTCCCAATCTCCCTGAAAATCCAGGACACACATTCTCAGTAAATCCTCTAGAGTTTGGATGGTCCTTTCTGACTGTCCATCTGTCTGAGGATAATAGGCACTACTCAGCCTCAATTCAGTACCCAATGCAGTCTGTAGACTTTGCCAAAACCTCGATGTAAACTTCGAATCCCTGTCAGAAACAATAGACACAGGCACTCCATGCAGTCTCACAATTTCATCAATATAGATAACAGCCAATTTGTCTGCATTATAGATTGTCTTGACAGGTAAGAAGTGAGCAAATTTGGTTAGTCTATCAACAATAACCCAAATTGAATCCATACCTTTTCTGGAGCGAGGTAATCCCACTATAAAATCCATCGTGATATGCTCCCATTTCCACTCTGGTATGGGTAGGGGTTGCAATAACTCGGCAGGTCGTTGATGTTCAACTTTGACTTGTCGGCAATGAAGACATTTGGATACAAAGTCGGTAATTTCTTTCTTCATTCTCGGCCACCAGAAATTCAGTTTCAGATCTTGATACATTTTCGTATTCCCCGGGTGGATAAACAATTTTGAATTGTGGCCCTCTTGCAGAACTCTTCTTTTCAGTTTAGTATCATTCGGTACACACAGTCTTTCTTGAAATTTCAGTACATTATTCTCAAATTTGAATCCCGGTCTCGGTTTAGACTCTCTTTCTTCGATGATCTTCTTCAAGAAGTCATCCAGTTGCTGTTTCTCTTTAATTTCTTCTATCAAGGCTGGTTGGGCAGAAATAGCGGCTAGCGTTCCACCTTGTTCTCTCAAAACAACTTCAATTTCAAATTTTTCAAGGTCACCAAGCAGTTCTTTCTGTCCGGTGAGCAAACAAGCTAAGTTGGCAATTGACTTTCGGCTCAATGCATCGACAACAGTATTGGCTTTTCCCGGATGATACAGAATCTGTAGGTCGTAGTCTTTGATCAGTTCTAGCCATCTGCGCCGTCTCATATTTAGTTCCTTCTGTGTGAAGAAATATTTTAAGCTCTTGTGGTCGGTGTATACTTCACATGTCACCCCGTACAGATAGTGACGCCAAATTTTTAGTGCAAATACTACGGCAGCAAGTTCCAGATCATGGGTCGGGTAGTTCTTTTCGTGCGGTCTCAACTGTCGGGAAGCATAAGCAATAACTCTCCCATTCTGCATTTACACACACCCTAAACCCTTATGAGAAGCGTCGCTAAATACAGTATAACCATCCATACCTGAAGGTAAGGTAAGAACCGGTGTAGTCACTAATCGAGTTTTCAACTCCTGGAAAGCAGATTCCCTTTGGTCAGTCCAGTCAAATGATATTCCTTTCTGAGTCAGTTGAGTCAATGGTAGGGCAATTTTGGAGAAATCTTTGACAAATCTTCTGTAATATCCAGCCAATCCCAAAAAGCTTCAGACTTCAGTCACATTTGTTGGTCTAGGCCAGTTCACTACCGCTTCAATTTTCTGCGGATCAACAGAAATTCCATCTTTGCTAACAACATGTCCCAAAAACATAACATGGTCAAGCCAAAATTCACATTTAGACAGTTTAGCATACAGTTTCTGTTCTCTTAGGGTCTGCAGGGTAAGTCTCAGATGATGTTCATGTTGTTCTATACTCTTGGAGTAAATCAATATGTCATCAATAAATACTACAATGAAGTCATCAAGGTATGGTTTAAAAATTCTGTTCATGAGGTCCATAAATGCAGCTGGTGCATTCGTGACTCCGAAAGGCATAACTAAAAATTCATAATGGCCATACCTCGTTCTAAAAGCAGTTTTATCAATGTCTTCCGGTTTAACCTTCAGTTGATGATACCCCGATCTGAGATCAATCTTAGAAAACACTTGTGCACCCTGTAACTGATCAAATAAATCATCAATGCGCGGTAATGGGTATTTATTTTTCACAGTTACCTTGTTCAATTCACGGTAATCAATGCACAGTCTCAGCGAGCCATCTTTCTTCTTTACAAACAAAACCGGTGCACCCCATGACGAAGTACTGGGCCTGATAAACTTCTTGTCTAGCAGTTCTTGCCATTGCACTTTTAGCTCCTTCAGTTCAGTTGGGGCCATTCTGTAAGGAGCTTTCGATATCGGCTGTGTACCCGGAATCACATCGACGGTAAATTCAATCTCCCTGTCAATCAAATTCCCTAGCAGATCATCTGGAAATACATCTGGGAATTCCCTGACTATAGGAATACAATTCACATCAGTTTTAACACTATCATCAGTAAACACAGTCAGCACAGAACACAGATATCCTTTACACCCCTTTCTAAGTAATTTAACGGCTTTCACTGACGAAATCAAATACGGAGGAGGTACTACTCCACTCCCATGAAACACGAATTCAGGCAAACCAGGTGGGCGGAAAACAACTTGCTTGGTCACACAATCAATAGTGGCATGATATTTTTGTAACCAATCCATCCCCAATATTATATCAAAATGATCAATGTTCAATGGTAGTAAATCAATAAACAGATGCATATCCCCAACAATGATTTCACATGCGGGGTACATATAAGCACATGTCATGGATCCTCCTACGGGTGATGATATGGCTAGCAGATAGTTCATGAGTTCTAAGGGTCTATTCAATTTCCGTGAGAAAGCATGCGACACATAAGAATGTGTAGACCCTGAATCAATCAATACATATGCATTTTGTGTACAAATAGAGAGGATACCTGACACAATGGTTTCAGTATTTTGCACGTCTCCCGGTACTAGGGCGAATACTCGGCCCTGCCTCATGGGCTCCTTCCCGGTAGCTTTGGGGTTAGGCTTTGGTGCTACAGTTGACGCTGCTGCGCTAGGCGTAGCTTTGCTACTAACTTGCGGAGCAGAGGGACAGTCTCTAACCATGTGGCCCACTTTGCCACATCTGTAACAGGCTCCGGATATTTTGTAACAAACCCCTTTGTGCTTGTTGCCACATACAGAGCAGGGTGGAATGAACCCACTCCCTTGACTGGGGTTAGTTGTCGACCCCGTATTCTGTTTCTTGTTGGCCGGGTTGTGCTTGCCTTTCTTGAATTTAAAACCCTGTCTCTTACTACGCCATTCCGACGTTGGTGTTTCAGTTTTCAGTGCTTCAATGTTTGACTCGGCCATCAATGCCCGGTCGAGAACACCCACAAAATTCGGTAGTTTCAAAACATTTATTCGGTCAAGTATTACAACATTAAGGCCACCGTCAAATTTTCTGGCCTTCTTGTAGTCAGTGTCCACCATGTGTGGTGCATATCTGGCAAGTTCAGTAAATTTTGTTTCATATTCCGCAACGGACATCGTACCTTGTCTTAGTTGTTCGAATTCAGTCACTTTCCTATCCCTGACACACTGTGGGAAGTACTTTTCAAAGAAGGACTCCTTGAACTGAGCTCAAGTCATAACAGTATTTGTATCGCAGATCAACATCCACCACCTTCTAGCTTCTTCCTATAGGGTGAAGGTAGCTAATAATACTTTATTCGCTTCGGAGCACGGAAACACTTCAAATAGTTTTTCTGTTTCTAGAACCCAAGCTTCAGCTTTTAACGGTTCAAGGCCTCCCTGAAAGGATGGCGGTTTCATTTTGCTGAACTTCTGGGTCAGAGCAATAATATCCCTATCATTTATATTCGCATTAGGTTCCGGCTGTACCGGAGGAGGAGGTGGGGGCTGTTGGTTCTGTTGTTGTTCAAGTCTAGCAGTTATCAGTTCTATCATTCTTTCTATTCTTTCCATTCTTGCCTCGGTAGAGGAGGATTCAGGTTCATTTGCATTGTCCATTTCACTATAAGCAGTTATAACAGTTTTAAACATAAGCAGTCATTTGTTTCACAGTTTAACACATTAGCAGATATTCAGTTATAACATAACCACACGCTTTTCAAGGTCATGAAATGCCCTAATCACTTTTCTAGGACACCCTATAGCTCATTTGGACACGTGTGTGCGGTATGACTCGTGGTTAAGTATCGCTCTGATACCACTATGTCACGACCCAAACCCGGCCCTATGGGTTTAGCACCGTAACCGGCCAGTAATCCGAGATTACCGAAGGCCTACAGAACAGTAAAATAGTAAAACAGAGTACAGGGCCTGGCAGAAGCCAATACAGTAAATAAACAGTGTCCAATGAGCTGTGACAGTCTGTATGCCAAAAAGATTTTTCATGCATTCATATATACAAACAGTACAGTCTATACAAAATTTACAGTCACACAGTACAGGGATCTAATCCCTTGATAACGGTATAGTTAGTAGCTGACAGTCTATACAGTAATCCAAACAGTATGGAGACAGACGGGGGAAAAACAAACACCCCTAAGCCATAGCATGGCAACTCGGAACCTCGCAGCGAGGCACAAAGGCTGGCTTGACAAAACTGGAGTCTAACCCACGCTCCTAGTTCCGATCTGGTGGCTGAGCACCTACATATATATATATATATATATATATAAACAGTGAGCTAAAGCCCAGTGAATAACATAATGCGTAAAGAGGTTAAGAATGAAATGTCCTTACAGTAATGAAAACAGTTCATTAAACAATACTTCAGTCTTTCAGTCAGAACAGTTATTTAGTCATATGTGGTACATCCATTAGCATAGCAGTAAACAGTAGGTCTTAAAGACCAAACAGTAATGATGGCCATCAGTCAGTAAACAGTAGTGGTTCCACGAGAGAACCGACAGAGATCTCTGTAACAGTAGCAGTAACAGTATACAACAGTTGCTAAGGATGCCACAATACATTTCGGAATATAGGACATACATTCAACAATTAACAATAACTACTTCAGAAAACAGTTTCATTAAACAGTTAGAAAACATTCTCAGTTGAACATATCTTTACACGATTGTTACTCACAGTGTTCGAGCTACAGTGTGCTAGAGCGTGTCTCCCCAGTCGCCAACCCTACACAGTTCACAGGTTGAACACACACTAAGCTACATAGTTGGGAAATATCATAACTTACTCCCTAATTTGCCTTGGTGTGTTCTACATCTATGTCCTCAATAAGATGTCTTAAACTAGGTCTAAGAATGCCTAGAATGGGATGAGGATGCAAAGATGTACTCAAAAAGCAGTTTCAGAATATTCGAAAAAACAGAGTCCCGCTCGAGCGCAGGTTTCCCCGCTCGAGCGGTCATGCAACAAAAGTACATGCTCGAGCGTCAACTTTCCCGCTCGAGCGTACTGTAAAAGTACTGGATGGGTGAAATCTCCGCTCGACGCCCGCTCGAGCTTGAGACACAAGACTCCGCTCGAGCGCCCAATCCTCCGCTCGAGCGGACTGTAAAACAGTGCAAGATGCTGGATGCTCGGATTCCACGCTCGAGCGGCACTTCCCCCGCTCGAGCGGAAGTGCAAAATCTGGGAATTCCAGATTGCACCTCCAAGCCAAAACCCAGGTTCAAAAGCATCAAAACCGATCCTCTTGGGCTGAATTTCCAGAAAACACTTGTAAACATATAGAATAACACGGTTCAAAGCTCAATTTTGAGAAATCAAAGCCCAAGGGTGTTTAATTCAAACTCAATTTCAAACCAATTTCATGAACAATATGAACATGCAAACATACATGAATTCAAATCATTTTGAAGCTCCAATTTGATGTTCTAAGGAGCCAATTGATCCAGAAACAAGTTGAAAACACGGACCATTACAAAATTATGGACATGCATGTGACAATTTGCCATGAACTCAACTCTCAATCCCACAATACTAACATGCATGCATGAATTATGTTCTAATCCTACATGTATGAACTAAAACAAGACTTAACTCTACGATTGAAGCATGAATCATGCAAGAATTAATTCAAAGACACAATTAAGAAGATGAATGATCTACCTTAGGTGTAGAATTAGGAGTGAGGGAGCTCGAATATGCAAATACACTTCAATTTCCTTCAAGTCTCTCAAGCCAATTCACAAACATGAACTCAATTCTCTCTTAAAGCTCTCATCTCTCTCTCTACTCGGTGGAACTCAAGGAAAAGGCTGATCAAATGTTGCCCCTAAGTGAAATCAAGTCTCAAGAAGGTCCAAGTAGTGGGCCACTAGAGTGGCATTTGTGTAATTACGGCAACCATTGCAATTTAACTCATTTTAATCTAATTTAATCATACCTAATCAGTTTTTTTGATAATTACACCATAAAATCACATAAATCATGATAATCATGAAACATCAATCAATTCCCGGTTCGGCCGCCGATAAGGCCTTCAATTAGCAGTTTAAACATGGAGCGTGAACAGATCAAATAAACAATCGAACAGATAAAATACAGATTAACACTCATACTCGGTCAATTCAGTTCCAGTTTTCAGTCAGTCAGTTCAGTACTTTAATCAGCTCAGTTTAACGGTAATCAGTGTTTATCGTTAATCTATCAGTCATTAATCGGTAAACAGTATGAGGGTTGTTATATTAACTGTGTATCCTGATCTGAGTGTGAGATACCGAGACCGCTTGTTTGTGCCAGAGTCTTGCCGAGAGGAAGTACTCTGAGAGTTTCACCATTCACGCCTTGCGATGCATCCAGGAGGCATAAAAATGTATCACGATCTGAGTCACCAATTTTGGTGAAGGGGTATGAAAAGGGACGTGACAGTATTTGTATTGAGGTGCCTTACTTGTCAGCAAGTGAAGGCCGAACACCAGAGGCCAGCAGGTTTATTGCAACCCTTGCCTATAGCCGAGTGGAAATGGGAGCATGTCATGATGGATTTCGTTATGGGTCTTCCGAGGACTCAACGAGATAGTGATGCCATATGGGTGGTAGTTGACCGGTTGACCAAGTCAGCACACTTTATTCCTATGCGCGTAAGAGATTCGGTAGATTACATTGCTGACTTGTATATTTGGGACATAGTGAGGTTGCACGGGATCCTAGTGTCGATTGTCTCAGATAGAGACCTGCGTTTCACTGCCCAGTTGTGGCAGAGTTTGCAGAGCGCCTTGGGCACTAGATTGACTTTTAGCATGGCTTACCATCTTCAGACTGACGAGTAGTCCGAGCATACCATTCAGATACTTGACGATATGCTTAGAGGCTGTGTCCTTGACTTTAAGGGGTCGTGGGAGAGACATATACCCTTAGTGGAGTTTGCTTACAACAACAGTTTCCAATCGAGTATTGGCAGGGCACCGTTTAAGGCCTTGTATGGCCGACCGTGTAAATCGCCAGTGTGTTGGGCCAAGGTGAGTGATGCACCTTTGTTAGGTCCAGAGTTAGTTCGAGAAACGACGGAGAAGATGGCACTTATCCGTAAGAGGTTGGCTACAACCCAGAGTCGCTAAAAGAGTTATGCCGACCGTAGGAGGAGACCTTTGTCATTTGAGGTGGGTGATCATGTCTTTTTGAAAATATCACCTAGACGGGGTTTGATGAGATTTGGGAAGAGTGGGAAGAGTTTCCCTCGGTTTATTGGCCCTTTTGAGATCCTTGAGCGGATTATGGAGGTTGCATACCATTTAGCGTTGTCACCGTAACTTTCTGGAGTGCATGACGTGTTTCATGTTAGTATGCTTCGGAAGTATGAGCTGGATCCATCGCACGTGCTGGATTGGACCGACTTAGAGGTAGATGAGGATGCCTTGTATATGGAGAGACCAGTAAGGGTCTTGGATAGATGAGACCAAATCTTGTAAGGCAAGACGATTCCCTTGGTCAAAGTATTATGGAAACATCACGGGGTTGAGGAAGCAACTTGGGAACGCGAATTAGAGGTCCGAGAGACATATCCGGACCTATTCATTGATATTTGAGTACGTGTTGAAATTTTTGTTTTGTTGATAAGCTATAAAAGCATTGTATATGTTTTGGTTTGTAAAACATTGTATATGTTGAATGTGTTTTGGAAATACAAATATGTTATGAACATTGAAGATGTTTTGGAAAACATGAAGATGTATGTGTTGAAATTAATTGAATTTCGAAAGAATGCATGTTGGTAATGTGTGTTGAATTACATTTTGTGAAATTGTTCACTTAAGAAAAGATGAATTGACCAGTGAAAGGGTCATGGTGATGAAGGCTGAATGATAATCTATTTGAAAGTTGAATAAACATGATTTTGAAACTTATATAAAATTTCGGGGGCGAAATTCTTTAAGGGGGGGAGGTTATAGCGATCCAGGTTTTACCCCGACCTTTGTTGTGTTCCGAACTCGGGTTCCTTGGTTGTATACTAATATCTATGTCTTGTTTCCTTCCTTTTATTTTTTGTATTTGAGTTTTGGGTCGTGTTGGGTGAGTTTGAAACAGGTTTGTTGTGAGTTGATTCAAATGGTTGCTGCCCAGGTTTTGGCTTCTTCGCTCGAGCGAGGTTTTTTGCGCTCGGGCGAGACTTGGGTTTTTACTTCTTCGCTCGAGCGAAGGTTCTTGCGCTCGAGCGAGGATTGAGAGTCCTCAGGTTTCTTGCTTAGACGTAGTTTTCGCTTGAGCGAGCACTCTTGCGCTCCAGCGAGACGTGTGTTATTTGATTCTTTATTCGAGCGAGCACTTTTGTGCTCGAGCGTGCGTCTGCGTTGGTGGCAGACTTGAAGCTTTGCATTGTGCACTCAATCGAGGCCTTTTGTTGTGTCTGGTCACTCGAGCGACAACTCCTTCACTCGAGCGAGGCTCGCATATATCAGTTTGCAGCAGCGTGATTTTATATCACTTTTTACTTTCTTCTTCCCTAAAAACCCTAATCCGACTGCCTCTCTCTCTAAAACTCTTTCTCTCTCTACAAATATTCCTTGTTCTAGGGTCATCCCTACTCCCTTTGTTAAAAAGCTTGAGCATTGAGTGGGCTTCCATTTGATCCGAAAAAAGTGAAATTTGGAGCATCTTTGGGTTTCTCTCTTCTTCTCCTTTGAGCTTCTCCATTTGAGGTAGGGATAAACTACTCTTTATTATGAGTTTTAACCTAGATATGTGTCATTTTGTATAAATGGTTGGATGTAGGAAGTTTGGGTGAAGTTAGGGTTTGGGCGTTGATTTGTGAAAGAGGGGTTTTCAATTTTGAACTCCATATGTGTATGCGGGGTCTCAAAAATGGGGTTATTGGGGAATAATTGTTGAAATGGTGAGATTTAGACCTTTGAGTCAATGTTTTGGAATTGGGGGAAAATGCTCTAATGTGAATTAAAGAAAATATTTGTATAAATAATGAAATCAA
The DNA here is from genome assembly GCF_055761805.1 of Camellia sinensis. Classification (NCBI taxonomy): domain Eukaryota; kingdom Viridiplantae; phylum Streptophyta; class Magnoliopsida; order Ericales; family Theaceae; genus Camellia; species Camellia sinensis. Next base: position 158,322,862 of record NC_138972.1, read on the forward strand.
TGTGGAAACATGAAATTAGTTTGGGAATTATGAAATTGGGGAAAAATGTAATTAAAAAGTGTAGTTGGATTGATAAATCACACACCTATGGAAAAGTTGATAAATTATCTGTTGATAGATTTAATTATCTGTTTAGAAATATCTGTTTTGGTGTATCGGTGGAGGATAGCTATGATTGTTGTAGAAAATGCATGAGGATTAGGGAAATTGAAACTAATCAATCGAATTATGTCATTGAATATGACGGTTGGATTAAAGCATTGAATATGTGATCTGATTGGTCATTATATATGACAACATGTTTAAATACATTGTATATGTATCTTTGTTTGGGAGGAGATAGGGGATGCACTCCATTGTATGAGAGGAGATAGGGGATGGATCCCATTGATAATTACGTTGGCCGGAGTGTCTAGGATGAAAGTCCCGAAATCTTATATATTATAGGTGCCGGTTCCCTTGGACGTAGTTCCATAAAATGGCAAGAAATAGAAGTGTTGAAATGATGCATGTATTAAATTGTGAACCATTAAGTTGTAGTCTCATCTTGGTTGTTTTGATAATAACGAATTTGGTTAATTGATTTTATCTGAAACGGAAGAATGGAAATGAGTTGAAATGTTGGTTAACTATATTGAATGAAATTGAAAGAAATGTGTCTGTTAAGAATATCCCTCATTGATCTGATGCTCATATTTTAGTTAATTCTCATATTTGGTTTAGCATATCTCTACTGGGCTTTGGCTCATCCTACTTGGGACATCATTTTCAGGTATAAGTGACATGCCGCCTCCAAGGTTTTAGCTTGGGAGGTTTAGGAGTTGAAGGCTCCGTTTTGTTGTTACATCTTGTGTATATATGTTTTCTTTTCACGCCAAGGGCTCTAATTGGAAAAGAGTTAGAACTCTTCTTTTGTTGTAACCAAGTGATAGCTTGGATATCTGTAAGCCCGTAAGGCATTATTTTGTTGTTATTAATTAGAAACAATTATGAATACGTAATGTACGTAATACATTTTGTAAAGAAGACTTTGATGAATAAAAATATATTATTTCTATTATGCTTATAGACTTAATGAATGAATGGTTTAAGTCTTATTTTGAGGGCTTCACAGCTTTGGTTTAAAAAGATCCAAATCAAAGAAAAAAAAATACTAAAAACTTAAAAATTAATAAATTAAAAAAATTATTATTTTCTTTACTTTTTATCCATCTTTTTGTAAAAGTTCAAAATCTTATTACTAAAAACTTCAATTTTTTTCATCTTATAATATTTTAATTAAAATCACAAAAAATTATTTCTTAAACGAATCCTAGTAACTTGATTTTTAGGCTAAAAAATTAAAAATAAATATAAAAAGTCAAAAAAATATTTTAAAAGTAAATCAAATAAGTCAGTCATTCATTTTTTTTCAATATAATTAAAAAAATCATTTTTAAATACATTAAAAAAATTATTTTATAAAAAATCAAAAAAATCATTAAAGATGTGAAATTCCAAAAAACCAGTAAGTGTTCATTTGGGTTGTGGGTTGGTTTTTTGACATTTTGATTTTTTGACTATTTTTGTCTATGGCTAAAAAGTCTCGTTTGCGATACGTTTTTTGACATTTTTGATTTTTGTGGGAGAAAAAATAAAATGATTATGATTTGAATGTAATGTTTTGTCTTATTGAGATAAAAATTTGTTATTTTATTTTTTTTATCTTTTTGAATTTTTTATGAGAGAGGGAAGTGGGTTAAAAGCTAAGAAGTGATTTTTAACTCACTTTCCAAAATAGGCTGTACTAATTTTAATTATTCATATGTGCACGAATCTATTAGAAAATAGAAAGGTAAGAATAAGGTCGAACAAATTCTAGGACAGGGGAATAATCAATTAATTTTAAAATAAATTATCTAATCCAGTTGAATAATTCTTGAATTTTAATAAAATAAAAAATTATAAAATTGTAAGATATTGAAAATGATTTAATCAAATAAATAAAATACTAAAACAATGCAATCTATCATATACAACATATTCATAATAATAAAATACTAGGACCGTGGAATCTATCACATACATCATATTCATCATATTCATATTGAAAATGTGGTAATAACTTTCAGAACTTCAAGGGGTGAAATATAATTGGACCAAATCTCAGGAGATGTCAGTATAATTTACCCAATTTATTTTGTATGAAATTTATATTAAAACAAGAAACATCCTATTAAAATTTCACTTTAAACCTTGTTGATAGTTTCTCACAGTGATGTAAGAGTGTTTTGAGAAGATGGTTAAAAGTTTTTTTTTTTTTTTTTTGACTTTTTTGTGAGAGAGGAAAGTGAGTTAAAAACTAAGAAGTGGCTTCTAACTCACTTCCCAAAATAGGTTGTACTGATTTTAATTATTCATACGAGCACGAATCTATTGGAATATAGACAAGTAAAAATAAGGTCGAACAAATTCTAAGACAGTGGAATAATCAATTAATTTTAAAATAAATTATCTAATCCAGTTGAATAAATTCTTGAATTTTAATAAAATAAAAAACAATAAAATTGTAAATATTGAAAATGATTTAATCAAATAAATTAAATACTAAGACAATGCAATCTATCACATACATCATATTCAGAATAATAAAATACTAAGATAGTGGAATATATCACATACTCATATTCATCATATTCATATTGAAAATGTGGTAATAACTTTAAGTACTTCAAGGGTGAAATATAATTAGACCAAATTTTAGGATATGCCTGTCACGCCCCCAAACCGCCCCTAGTAGTTTGGTGCCGTGATGGCCAGTAATCCGAGATTACCGAAGGCCGACTTACAAAATCACACACAATCAGAGTATAAAATATGGGGCTTACAAGTGCGGAAGTAATATATATACATCTACAGAATCTAAATAGTCCATGAGAGCCGTGCTTAAGTCCAATGAAATGACATACATTTTTACAAGGTCTTACAACTTAGATACAATAAGGAAATGAGATACAAAATACATCTTGACCAAAAGGCTTCTCAAGCCGACATATACAAGTACACATGAAATATAGACTAAGAAGCATAATCTTCAAGATAGTACAAATGCTAATCCAAAACACGTCGGCAATGCACCCAAAAACACATCGGCTACACGTCTAGGCCTCATTGCCTTCTTGCTCATCACCTACATCATATATAGAGAGGGTGAGCTTGGATACTCAGTGAATGATATTAGAAATAAAGGTTTTGCATGATTGATATCCAAGATTTCTTTCAAAACAATACATAGCATACTTTACAATCAAGGGGAAAATCAAGTTCATTGCCGGCCTTTCAAGTTCTTTGGATGTTATTACATCTACTTAATACAAGGGGGTGATGACAATTCCAAGACAAGAGTGCAGTTGCATTATAGTCCCCTGCAGCTAAGGACTTTCAAGACAAGAGTGCAGTTGCATTATAGTCCCCTGCAACTAAGGACTTTCAAGACAAGAGTGCAGTTGCATTATAGTCCCCTGCAACTAAGGACTTTCAAGACAAGAGTGTAGTTGCATTATAGTCCCCTGCAACTAAGGACTTTCAAGACATGTCATCAAAACAAGATAGTGCTTAATATACAAGTAGGGATAGTCATTCATGCTAGATCAAGTACTTTTCAAAACAAGGCAAGACGAGATTTATGAAAGCAAGTGTAACATAGCTTTATTAAAAATACCACTCACATAGTTTCTTTAAACGTCGGGGTCGAGACAAGCCTAAGTCCTACAAACACATGGCAAAGCCTATTGAATGCACCTTCAACAGTTTCGTATGTACACAATTGATTTCGGAAAACATGCTGGGCACCAACCAGGTCTAGGCCGAGGTTCCACACCTCCTCGCCGAGGTGTGTTCCCGAGGGCCACATGCAAGGAAAAGAGGTCGGGAAACTCTGGGTTTCCCTCTGCTGATGAACATGAAGAACATGAGTGTGAAAACATGAAAAATATGAATGTTCGATCACAATCTGTTATCACAAATCTGGGATTTTCATGTTACAAGTTTGAAAACATGGACCTGGGTACCCATAGTTGAAAATCATGCAAGAACAAACACAAAACATGAGTCTAGGCAAAAAGCTTTCGGATCAAAACATGACTTTTCTTGAAGAACACATGAATGTCATTTTCTCTTTCTAAAACCGAATTTTAAGACAATGCATGGTTTACAAATCGTATCCGATCATGCAATGCAATAACATGAACATAGAGAACATCATGAGCAGATCAAGAATCTAACCTTAGAACACGGATCTAACGGTTCGATCTCTAGGAATCAAGCTTGAAGATCTACTTCCTCATTCTAAAACTCCTTCTTCCTCCTAGAGTTTCTCTCTCTACAAGGCAAGGTTATGATACCAAATGATAGTTTTCTTTACCCGGTTTTGGGGTTAACCCTTTGCTAAGACACGTGGCGGTGACTGGTTGGGTTTTCCCTGAAAAGGTGGCTGACAGACCAGACAGAGCATGGTGGAAGGGTGTTCAACAAGTAAAGCGGTATGGGCTCTCTGACGAGGCAATGACATCGGCTAATAACAAGGCGTATTTAACAAGCCACACGGAATGGCACTCCGGCAAGGGGCGACATCGGCTAACAAAAGGGCTTCGGCAACTAGGGTGACAATGACCTCGGCTAGGAAAGACAACACTTGACTAAGCTGTGCCACATCTTGGCCTAGATGTGCCACACCTCGGTCTAGGTCGTACCACTCCAGGACGAGATCACTAGGGCGCAAGGTAACATCTCGGCTAATGTGTCAAGGCAAGGACGGAGGTCAACAAGGGGTTCCAAGATACTTCTAGACTAAGGATGACCTCGGCTTGGAATGATCTAGGCGTAACGTAACCTAGGCTTGGAATAACATCGGCTAGTATAACTCAGGCAAGGCATGACCTAAGTTTCACATCAAGGAAGGAACAAGACAAGCACACTACACTTAGACAAATCACAAGGCTATCAAATCAAGGCATGGATCTCACTCACTTAAGCAGGACAAGTCACGAACATACACATGCAAGCTTAACAAACCATAATCATACAGATGCTCATGAACATGATTAAGATGAAAAATGTGGGTTCTTACAATGCCAGTATAATTTACCCAATTTATTTTGTATGAAATTTCTATTAGAAAAATATTTCAGAGCTGGCTGAAAACAAAAGGGAGGGCCCCGTGAGTGATCGCGAACTCTTTTCCTTTATTTTATATTAGTTATGTAAATTTCTCTTTTGTACATCATCTCAGTGAATCATGCCTGAGTTCGGCCCATTCGCGAAGGCCCTTGTTTTGAAGAAACGAATAGCCTTAGCCCCCTATCTTTTAGGCCTTGTCTATAGAGCCTACTCTCAATGTTGTGAAAGACCTCTTGATATCAACCAGGGAGGTCCCCTCTAGGTGCTTTAACTCTGGCTCCTTTCATACTTCACTGACCTGCATCCTAAATGTCTGAAGTTCTTAGTTCAAGACCCTAGCACTTATGGAGAAAAGTATGCTAGGATTGCCCTCTATCCTGCTTTTTTTGCTTACTATCTTGCCTTCTTTCATCAGCTTCCTGTTTCTCCAACTGCCACATTCTTTTATCCCTTCGATGCCAATAAAAGACCAACTTGGCTAAAAACGTTATTGGCTGATAGGGAATGTTCCATCCCATCGCATGAAGCCATGTGGGCCTCTATTTTGTTGCCGAGGGAACTTTTTATTGGTACTTTAAACCCTCGAGCCTATAAGTGCATATCTGAGGTGTACTGCCTTTTCCAGTTTGCTAGGCAATTTGGGCTTACCCAAGGAATTCCCATTCCACTCTGCAGTCTCTCGAATGTCCATCTCATAGCCAGAGACCTGAAAGTACCCAAATCTAAACTAGAGGAGGCAACATTTAAACTATTGAAAGACTTGAGTGAGTTTAAATTTACTCCCTTCCTCCCTTCTGGCTTAGCCTTGAAGAGATTTCAAAATTGGTGGACAGCTAATATGGAAGTGCATCTAGCAATACATCCTCATGATCTATTGATAGGGCTAGGTGTACCTTCTAAGGTCAAACCAAAAGAAGCTGGAACCATCCCTTCTCTTTTTATAGCTGCCAAGACTATTCCTGCAGTCTCACCCCCTCCTTCCAGAGTCACCAGAGCTACTTCAAAAAGGGTATGCATTTTTAGGCGTCCTTTCTTTTAGAACTTTCTGTCTGTTTTTCTTCATATTTCATGCTACTTGGTGTAGCGTCTCCACGAGAAGAATCTCCCAAGAGAGCTGAAGCCCTAGCTATTCTCAAAGACAAACATCAGCAGAAAAAGAAAAGAAAACTAGTACTCACCCCTGAGGAGTTTGAATCTCAGATTGAAGAGAAAGAGCAAGAAATACCATTGCAAAAAAAAAAAGAGGAAAAAGATAACCGTTTCTCCTTCTGACTTGGTTGAAGACCCTACTCATGAGGCAGCTGTTGAAGTAGTAGAGAAAGAACATTTTAAGGAAATAATTGTTTTCAGAGGGCTGAAAAAAGGCGACAGCAGCAACTGCTAAGGGATGAAGCAGTTGCTGTTAATACAATCCAAAGGGAAACTGTGAGAAGACAACACACTGCCGAGCATTATTCCCTTCGGAGCTCTCCCATCATTGCCACCACCTCTGAAACGAGTAATTTGCTTTCATGTTTCCATTTTGTTTTCTCAAATTGTTTGTACTGAGACCTAACGTTGTTTTGTATTTCTTCTTTTGGAGCAACAACTACTTTGCCTACTCTTTCACTAAAGATGCCTTCAGTTTCAACTGAAGTTGAACAACCTCAAAAGGTAGAGCCCATTAAGATAATACTCCTACTTCCTGGCTGTATATTTTTTACCTTTCTTGAGGCCAAACATTTCTACACCCCTATCCTTTGGCTTGGCTTCAAACTTTCCTTACTTTGCTTTTAATTCTCCTCAATTTGCTCTTCCTTGAAGCCTTGCTGCTCCTTCTCTCCCTGAGGAAATTTCGACTATTACATCATCTCCAGTAATGGCTAATTCCCATAGAGCAGACACTGGTAGCCCTTCAATTCTTCATCCGTTATCTCTACCTAGCACCAATCTCTCTTCTCTTGATCTACTGGTAGCCAAAACTATAGAGACTATTAGGAGTACTTCACATTCCTCTCCTATTCCTATACAGTCGTTTTTTCCTTTTGCCAGAGCTCTTTCTGCACCCTCCATGTCAACGGATGAGGTGGACATCTTCGAAGCTAAGCTAGCTAGTCTCTTTGACATTCCTTCCACCTCTCCAATAGCTAGCAATGAGACTGAGCCATTAGTCCTGGCTGATTATTTACTAGAGATTTTTGAGAGCTCCTCCTCCAGTAGTAAGACTTCCTTACCTTCAATAGACTTGGACAACTGTTTGGAGTTGCTGACATCCTTCTCAAGGATTCCTTTCGAAGCTTTACAAAGGCCTATAATTAGAAATGGCTTCCTCCAGTGCTGTAAGACTGTTTCAAGTCATTTATCTCAGGCGGCAGCCACTATTGATTTCTACGTCAACATCTGCCATGTTGCCAAGGCCACAGAGGAAAAATTGCTGAGAGACCAGAGTTTTATTTCTCAAATTCATGCTGAAGTGTCTGAACTGAAGGAGCAGTATTCCTCTGTCTCCCAATTCTGAGCTCAACTATTGGAGAAGAAAGCTCAACTTGAAGCAGAATTATCAGCAGTCAATCAAGCTTTGGATTGAATTGCCACCAAGCTGCAGATCACTAACCAAGGACTGGCTGATTGAAAAAAGGATATGGCTATAGCCATTCAGTTGTTCCCATCTCTTAAAAGTAGGAAATCTATTGTAAAGGAACAACTGAAATATTGTACTGACTTCTGGGCCAATCTATGGCCACATGTATTTAACTCATTATGAAATAAAATTCTTATTCATCATTTGAGTGTTTTCATGTTCTTTTATTTGGAATTCATTCTATTCCTTGTGTCTCCCATATGGTTGGATAATAAGGCTGCAAATATCTGCCATTAATTTTCTTAAGATGCACATATCCATTCAAATTTTTCAGATGATATGCTCCTGAAGGCAAGACTCTATGGACTTGATATGGTCCTTCCCAGTTAGGTGACCACTTGCCAAACTTATGGCTTTTGATCCCTATTGGGAGTATTGTCTTCCATACCAAATCACCTTCATCAAAGCTAATATGCTTGACCTTTTTATTGTAGTTTTTGGCTGCTTTCTTTTTTTGGAAAAGAATGCTATTTAAGGCCAGAATTCTAGCTTCATTTATACTTTCTAATTCTAAGCACATACTCTAATGGTATTGCTCAAGATCTAACTGATCCTGGCATCTCATCCTCAAGGACTTAACATTAACTTCCATAGGTAGCACTGCATCATGCCCATATACTAAGGCATAAGGAGTGATTCATGTATTTGATCTTGGAGAAGTCCTATAAGCCCACAATACATCCAACAGCAAGTTATTCCAATCCCTAGGATTGTCTTCCATAACTTTCTGTATTCCTTTCTTCAAAGACTTATTGGATGATTCAGCTTGACCATTGGCTTGTGCATAATAGGGGGTAGAATTAACAAGGCTAATTCCAAACTCTGCCACAAAAGACTTTACCATTTTCCTATCAAATACAGTCCCATTATCAACAGTTATAGTCTGTGGGACACCAAATCTGTGGATCAAATCTTTAATGAATCCAATGACTTCAGTCTGGTCTACAGCCTTATATGGCTTAGCCTCGACCCACTTAGTGAAGTAATCTGTGGCCACTAAGATGAAACAATGATTCTTCAAAGAAGGTGGGTGTATTTTTCTTATCATATCCATAGCCCATCCTCTAAATGGCCAAGGCTTCACAACCTCATGCAGATCAGTTATGGGTACATGCCTTATTGTACCATGCCTTTGGCATGCCTGGCAACCTCTAACATATTCTATGTAGTCCTTAAGGATGGTTGGCCAATAGTAAGAATGTCTCCGAAGTAGACATCTCATCTTCATGCTAGGCTGATGAGCACCACAGATGCTTTCATGAACTTTAGCCATGGCTGTCAATGCTTCCCCTTGACCTAAACATTCCAATAATAAACCACCTGTCCCCTTTTTGTAGAGAGCATTACCATACATTATGCACTACATAGATTGCAATTTGATTTTTCTGCTGGCTTTCAAAGATGGGCCAGCTAGATATTGCATTATTGGATGCCTCCAATCTTGTTCTTGTAAGTTATTGTGATTGACTTCCAAGACCACATTCCTTTTATTTAAGGGTGGTATTACTTTCTGATATGTTGTTTAATTTATGTCCTTTTGAGTGTTATCCATTCTCTTGAAATTCAAAGCCTTTTGAGCCACATCATTAGCTTTATTATTCAAGAATCTTGAGACATAAGTTACATTTGCTATCTGAAACTGAGACAGCAAATGTAATGCCACAACATAGTATGGCAACATGCTTACATTTTGACATTTAAAGATTCCTTTCACCTGGTTAACTACCAATTAGGAATCTCCAAATATATCAACTGCATGAGCTTGTAATCCAATAAGTATTACGAGTCCCACTATTAAAGCTTCATATTCAGCTTGATTATTGGAACAAGTAATTTCATTCACTCTGAAACCATGTGTGGTTTCTACCCCTAGTGGTGATTTAATCACTACACGAATTCCAGTTAGACCATTGGCCCTTGACCCATCGAACCACATTTGCCATGGTTCAACATTAACTATGCCAAGTTCCATTATCTCTTGGCTTTCTGTTTGACATGGATGGTCTGCCAAGAAGTTAGCTAACGCTTGTCCTTTTATTGCCTTGTGGGGGACATATTCTAGATGAAATTCTGATAAGGCTAATATCCATTTGCCAATTCTTCCCCTCAACATAGGTCTAGATACAATATATTTAACCAAATCAGTGGTTGCAATTACCAAGACAGTTGTAGGCAAAAGATAGTATCTTAATTTCATTGCAGCAAAGTACAATGTAAGGCACAACTTTTGCTACAGCTGAATATTTACATTCACAAGAATTTAGAAACCTACTAAGGTAATAAACAGCTTGCTCCTTGCCTTCTTCATTGTCTTGGGCTAAGAAAACTCCCAATGAATCTTCAGCTGCAACTATGTACAACTTCAAAGGCTTATCACCTTTTGAATCATCAGCACTGAAGGGTTGGCCAAGTAGGCTTTGATTTCTTCGAAAGCAGATTGATGCTTTGCTGTCCACACAAAATCCTCTTCTTCTTTTAGCCTTAATATGGAAGAAAATACTTTGGTTTTCCCTGTAGTATTAGAAATGAATCTTCGAAGAAAATTAACCTGTCCAAGGAATTCTTGTAATTCTTTCTCACTTGAAGGAGGTTTGGCTTCAATGATAGCTTTGGCTTTATTCTGATCAATCTGTATTCCCTTCTTGTGTACTACATAGCCCAAGAAGTTTCCAGCTGATACGCCAAAAGCACATTTGAGAGGATTAAGTTTCAACTTGAACCTTCTCATTCTTTTGAAGGCTGCTTCCAAGTGAAACAAATGTTCCTCCATGGATTGGGACTTTACTACAATATCATCAATGTAACACTCTAAATATCCTCCAATGAGGTCATGAAAAATAATGTTCATAGCCCTTTGATATGTAGCCCCAGCATTCTTCAAACCAAATGGCATTTTAACTCATTCGAAGGTGCCAATATTCCCAGGACATCTGAATGCTGTCTTGTGGATATCTTCTTTTGCAAAGCAGATTTGGTTATAACCAGAGTGCCCATCCATCATTGATAAAACTTTGTACCCCGCTGAACTGTCCACCAATAAATCTACTATAGGCACAGGATACTCATCTTTTGGAGTTGCTAAATTCAAGTTTCTGAAATCGATACATACTTTCATTTTTACCATTTTTCTTAACTACAGGCACAATATTGGATAGCCATTCAACATACCTGGCTGTCCTAATAAAGCTTATCTTGAGGTGTCTAAGAATTTCCTCCTTGACTTTCTGAATTACTTCAGGACTCATTCTTCTTGGTTTTTGCTTGTATGGCTTGAAATTAGGCCTCATAGAGAGCCTATGTTCTACTAATAACCTATCCAATCCTGGTAGTTTATTATAAGACCATGCAAAACAATCTTTATATCTCTTCAAGACTACCAACAACTGGTCCCTGTCAAGAGCATTCAACCAAGCACTGATATAGGTGGGCTGCTGTATACAACATTCCGCTAAATTTATTTCTTCTAAGGGTTCTTGTATTTGAGAACTTACTGATGCTCCTTCTTTGATTCCTTCTGACTTCGAAACAATCTTCTTGCTTTGTTCTACTCACAGTTTCTTTGATTCAACATCCTTACCCTCCTCCTTATAGACAAAATCTGTCCACAGGGCTTCTTCTTCCTGTATCTCCTGGACTTTTGTTTCAATGTCCAAAGCACAGTATTTATCCAAGGCCAAACATATGACCTGTTGTTGTTCTTACTTACAGCTAATCATCATGGCTTCTTTCTTCTGCTCTTGCGTTTTCTGGACTATTGATTTTATGTCCAATGCTGAGAACTTAATTAAGGCCAAAGATTTGGCCTCATGGGTTCCATCTGTCTGCCTACAACCAGGCATCATTGTCATCCTTAACGACAAACTCTTCATCAGTACTTTCCTGGACTAAGTGCTTCAGGTGTGCTAATTTCTCATCAGTCGTCACTTCGGCTGAACCATCAAGTTTTCTCAGTATATTGAGTGGTGCCATTCATTAAGTATACAATTTTGGCCTTTGCAAAATTTGCACAAGCTATGAAGGGTTGAGGATCTGCATTGATCTCCTCTGTCTCTCCACTGCCCAAGGCCATCATTATTTTTTGATGTAGAGAGAAAGATACACACTTGTTGGTGTGAATCCAATCTCTACCAAGTAGAGCATTGTACTTAGCATTGCTGTCAATAACGAAGAATGCAGTCATACAGTCTCTGGTTCCCACACTCAGGTTGATGGGCAAAATGCCTTGAGCAATTTGTTTGTCTCCAGCAAAACCAGCAATGGTTATACTGGTTGGGATTAGCCTGGGGTTCCACTTTCATAGTTTCTTCAAAGAAGATTTTGGAAGCAAGTTTACTGCTGCCCCATTATCCACCAATACTCAGTTCATCTGTATCCTATTGAAGAAGGCCTTGCTATACAAAGGTTTGACATACTGTGTCATGGATGTTGTGAGATACTTAAAAGGGTAAGAGATAGAAGTGTTGAAATGGTGGATGTATTAAATTGTAAACCATTGAGTTGTAGTCTCATCTTGGTTGTTTTGATAATAACGAATTTGGTTAATTGATTTTATCCGAAACGGAAGAATGGAAATGAGTTGAAATGTTGGTTGACTATATTGAATGAAATTGAAAGAAATGTGTCTGTTAAGAATATCCATCATTGATCTGATGTTCATATTTTAGTTAATTCTCATATTTGGTTTAGCATATCTCTACTGGGCTTTGGCTCAACCTACTTGGGACACCATTTTCAGGTATAGGTGACATGCCGCCTCCAAGGTCTTAGCTTGGGAGGTTTAGGAGTTGAAGGCTCCGTTTTGTTGTTACATCTTGTGTATATATGTTTTCTTTTCAAGCCAAGGGCTCTAATTGTAAAAGAGTTAGAACTCTTCTTTTGTTGTAATCAAGTGATAATTTGGAAATCTGTAAGCCCGTAGGACATTATTTTGTTGTTATCAGTTAGAAACAATTATGAATGTATAATGCACGTAATACATTTTGTAAAGAAGACTCTGATGAATAAAAATATATTATTTCTATTATGCTTATAGACTTAACGAATGAATGATTTAAGTCTTATTTTGAAGGCTTCACAGCTTTGGTTTAAAAAGATCCAAACCAAAGGAAAAAAAAAATACTAAAACCTTAAAAATTAATAAATTAAAAAAATTATTATGTTCTTTACTTTTTATCCATCTTTTTGTAAAAGTTCAAAATCTTATTACTAAAAACTTCAATTTTTTTCATCTTATTATATTTTAATTAAAATCACAACAAATTATTTCTTAAACGAATCCTAGTAACTTGATTTTTAGGGTAAAAAATAAAAATAAATATAAAAAGTCAAAAAAATATTTGAAAAGTAAATCAAATAAGTTAGTTATTCATGTTTTTTTCAATATAATTAAAAAAATTATTTTTAAATACATTAAAAAAATTATTTTATAAAAAATCAAAAAAATCATTAAAGATGTGAAATTCCAAAAAACCAGTAAGTGTTCATTTGGGATGTGGGTTGATTTTTTGACATTTTGACATTTTGATTTTTTGACTATTTTTGTCTAGGGCTAAAAAGTCTCGTTTGCGATACGGTTTTTGACTTTTTTGACTTTTGTGGGAGAAAAAATGAAATGATTATGACTTGAATGTGATATTTTGTCTTATTGAGATAAAAATGCTATTTTGTCTTTTTATAATTAAAATAGTCAAAAAGTCAAAAAAATTGACATGCCAAACAAAGCCTAAATAGTATATCTTTGTTTGTTTGTTGATGTGCTTTGGAAAGCGATGTTGCACCATTTGGTTTTGGTCATCATTGAAATTATTTGATTCCTACAGTATTATTATCTCTCAACTTCCAATGTTATATTTATTTGATGGGATATAGGAGTGTTTTGGGAAGATACTTAAAGTTATTTTTTAGTTATTTTTGAATTTTTTATGAGAGAGGGAAGTGGGCTAAAAGCTAAGAAGTGACTTTTAACTCACTTCCCAAAATAGGCTGTACTAATTTTAATTATTCATATGTGCACGAATCTATTAGAAAATAGAAAGGTAAGAATAAAGTCGAACAAATTCTAGGACAGGGCAATAATCAATTAATTTTAAAATAAATTATCTAATCCAGTTGAATAATTCTTGAATTTTAATAAAATAAAAAATTGTAAAATTGTAAGATATTGAAAATGATTTAATCAAATAAATAAAATACTAAGACAATGCAATCTATCATATACATCATATTCATAATAATAAAATATTAGGACAGTGGAATCTATCACATACATCATATTCATCATATTCATATTGAAAATGTGGTAATAACTTTCAGAACTTCAAGGGGTGAAATATAATTGGACCAAATCTGAGGAGATGTCAGTATAATTTACCCAATTTATTTTGTATGAAATTTATATTAAAATAAATAACATTCAAAAATAAGAAACATCCTATTAAAATTTCGCGTTAAACCTCGTTGATAGTTTCTCATAGTGATGTAAGAGTGTTTTGGGAAGGTGGTTAAAAGTTTTTTTTTTTTTTTTTGACTTTTTTGTGAAAAAGGAAAGTGAGTTAAAAACTGAGAAGTGGCTTTTAACTCACTTCCCAAAATAGGTTGTACTGATTTTAATTATTCATACGTGCTTGAATCTATTGGAATATAGATAAGGAAAAATAAGGTCGAACAAATTCTAAGACAGTGGAATAATCAATTAATTTTAAAATAAATTATCTAATCCAGTTGAATAAATTCTTGAATTTTAATAAAATAAAAAATAATAAAATTGTAAATATTGAAAATGATTTAATCAAATAAATAAAATACTAAGACATGCAATCTATCACATACATCATATTCATAATAATAAAATACTAAGACAGTGGAATCTATCACATATTCATATTCATCATACTCATATTGAAAACGTGGTAATAACTTTAAGTACTTCAAGGGTGAAATATAATTAGATCAAATTTTAGGATATGTCAGTATAATTTACCCAATTTATTTTGTATGAAATTTATATTAAAAAAATATTTCAAAGCTCGAAATTTGTAAGATTTGAATGGCCCGAATTCAAAACGATGTGATTTTGAATTTTTTTTTCTTTCTTTTTTTCTCCCGTTTTATTAGTCATGCAGAAGAAGATTCCGAGCCCGAATTCAAAACGACGTGGTTTTGATTTTTTTTTTTATTTCTTTTTTCTCTCTTTTACCTGTCAAACAGAGGAAGGGAGTAAGAGAGTGAAGAAAGGGAAAGAGAAGAAAGGGGAGCCGATCTTCTCACGCCGTCGCCATCGCCATCGCCATCGCCATCGCCATCGCCATCTCCATCTCCGTCTCCGTCGCCGCCTCCTCCTCCTGCTCCTCTTCCGTCACTGCTGCGACCACCACTGACGCCGTTACACCACCTCCGTCGCCGCCCTCTCTCTTCTCCTCTTCTCTTTTTCTATATGCATGTGTGTGTGTGTGTTTCATGTTGATTTTCCAGATCTGTATATATGTGTGTGTGTTTCATGGATTTGTGGGTTTGATTTGTTTCATGGATTTGGCTTTGATTTTCATTCCAGATTTGGCTTCTCCTCTATCTCTTTCCTCTCCTCTCTTCTTCTTTCTTCTTCCTTCTTCCTTTGCGAGTCATGGAAAGGAAGAAGAAAAAAAAAAGAAAAGAAAAAAGAAGCCAAGACGACATGACCTAGCGGGACTGACCATGTATATACAATTTGTGCTTATAGAATTATATTAATCATTGTTTGAGATTGACTTTTTTAGTAACTTTTTTTTTTAGAAACTGAAAAATTATTGCCATATTTGAAAAGTTGCTAAAGAAAAATTGTTGCTATATTTGAAAAGTTGCTAAAAAATAAATTATTCGTGAAAAATTTGACTTGGAGCCAAACACCCACTCAATCTCTATATATATTTGCTTGGAGCCAAGTCTCTCCCAATACTAAAGTGCAAGTTATTCCACTGCACTGCCCAACTTGTTTCAAAGGCTATGGAGAAGGTTTTTTTAAAGACGCTTTTCTTTGCCATCCTCCTTGTGTCTGTGTCTGGTTAGTCTCTCTCTCTGTCTCTCTCATAAATTTGTGGAATATGAATTACTCCATAATGAATGTGGTCTATAAATTTAATTTGTTGAATAATTTTTCTCAGTACATAGTGGTGCTGAAACACCTAATTAGTCACTAATCACTAGTCCAGCTGCTCTGTGTTCTAAGAAAACTGAGAAGCAACCAAGCGATTAAACACCCCTATATACCTATCTTGATCCCCTGCAAGTATCAATTAGCAGTATAGCGCTTTAAATGATCTCTCATTCACTTTTACATATCAGAATTACAGTATATTCTTGACAATGACTTCTTCTATCAGCTCTGCTCTTGCATGTCATCTCATTAATTTTATTTATTTTTCTTTTAAAGACTCTTTTAACAGTCAGTCGTCTAGCTGGAATGTTAGAATTTATCTATAAATACATACATACATACAGACCATCTCTTCTAGTAAAAAACCACCCGTATTCATTGTGGGTACACTAATTCTTTTTTTACTTTTGCTTTCTTCTTCTTCTCGTTCTCTTCCATTCATGACTCAAGCATCCGCGTTGTTTGTGTTCGGAGATTCAATTGTTGACGCAGGAAACAACAAGATTGAAAGTTGTATCACGAAACATTTTTACCCTTATGGTGTCGCCTACAACAATCAATACACCGGCCGCTTTACAAATGGATTAACTGCCGATTTCATGGGTACCTTACTTACTTACTTACCTAACATTATTTTCAAGTTTCCTTGAGTTTTGTTTTTGCTGTGAAGGTTATTGTGTATTGGTGTTTTAGGTGTTATTTTTCATGAGTGTTTGTTTCTGTTGCAACCTTGCCAAATATTGGTGTCTTTCTGTTGAGATTTTTTTTTTGGGTGGTTCTTTCTCTCCCTTTTCATTATCTGGCTATACTCTTTTTAAATTGGACCTAATGCCAGTAAAGATTTCATTTTCCATATAAAAAAAAATTGAAAAAAAAGAGGAAAAGCTTACTCTGACCAAATCGATTGTAAAATCTGTAAGAATATATGGAAACCATTATCTATAGTTGTAATGTTTTGTTATATGTATATTTCTCAATTTTCAAAAATCGTAAAATTAAAAGTTTTAAATTAATTTTTTGGAGATATCTTAAATTTTCCTTTTAAATTTTTTTAGAGAGAATAGATTTAGGAAAATCAAGAAAGGAATTTTTTGTTTTTTATTTTAAAAATCAAAACTAATGAGATAATTAATATTTTTTTTATAATTATTGGTTTGATGGGTTAGTCAGTAGCCTTTTTAAAAAAAAATTAATTTTCAATTGAAAAATTTAGATATTTAGTTAAAAATATTGGAGTTCCCAAATGATCACTTTTGGTTAATATATAGTGTAGATATTCACTTTTTGTTTTACCAATAATAATTTCATTTTTTTATAAAAAAAATAAAAAGATTACCCAATCAGTTGTAAAATCTGTTGGAATATGTCAATAGTTGTAAATGAAATATACAGGGTTAAAATTAACATAAAAAATAGTAGGAAATATTTTAAAAAACTAAGATTACATATCGAATTAAATTTATTATGGAAGGCAAAACTAGTCAACACCTTCCAAGGCACTTTATATGGCATAAAATCAATCAGTGGAACCTTTTACTATTTTATTTTATTTTATTTTTTTAATTTTATTTTAAAGTAGTAAAAATCAATATTTACTATATGGAAAAATTAGTGAAACATTACTCTCTAATTTCTGGTAGTAAGAGGGATCCAATATGATTTTTCTTATTAGTTAAGCTTCCTCAATAATATTATTAGAGAAATTTCATTTTGTCATTCAGAAATTTCACAAATTTGTGATTTGTAAGATCACTTATATAAGTTCATGAAAATTTACGTAATTTTTTGTAAAGTTACATACGGTGTTATGGTGTATATTACATACCAGACTTCTTTTATCAACTCTGCTCTTGTATGTCTATCTCATTAATTTTTTTTGTTTTTTTGTTTTAAAATCTCTTTTAATAGTCAGTCGTCGAGCTGGCATAGAATGTTAGAATTTATCTATAAATACATACATACAGACCATCTCTTCTGGCAAAAAATCACCCATATTCATCACGAGTACACTAATTCTTGTTTTACTTTTGCTTTCTTCTTCCTCTTCTTCTCTTCCGTTCATGACTCAAGCATCCGCGTCGTTTCCTGCGTTGTTTGTGTTCGGAGATTCAACTGTTGACGCAGGAAACAACAACAAGATTGAAAGGGGTATCACGGCAAACTTTTACCCTTATGGTGTCGACTACAACAATCAATCCACCGGCCGCTTTACAAATGGATTAACTGCCGCTGATTTCATGGGTACCTTACTTACTTACTACTACAACAATCAATCCATCGGTCGCTCTGCCGCTGATTTCATGGGTACCTTACTTACTTACCTACCTAACATTATTTTCAAGTTTCCTTGAGTTTTGTTTTTGCTGTGAAGGTTATTGTGTATTGGTGTTTTAGGTGTGATTTTTCATAAGTGTTTGTTTCTTTTGGAACCTTGCCAAATATTGGTGTCTTTCTGTTGAGGTTTTTTTTTTTTTTGGGTGGTTCTTTCTCTCCCTCTTCATTATCTGGCTATATTTTTACATTTCCAGTTAATAAAATTTCCTTTTGCCAAACCCAAAAAAGCAAAAGGTAACTTTAGTACTAGTACTGTATCCTCTGATTATAGTTTTTTCTTGATTATCCCTACATTTGTTGATCTTATTATTATGGTTTCTTTGCAGCTTTCTCTCTTGTAGATGTGCCACCGCGTCCTGCTTACCACAACTTGATAGAGAGTGACAGAAAAAGAACTACCATCGCCATGGCTAGGATCAATTATGGGTCTTTAGGATGTGGTATCTTTAACACCACCAGACCCCACAAGGTGAATGAAAAAAAATATATGTATTTTTTTTTCTTTTCTTTCCACTCCTTTTTAATCCGTGACCTATTTTGGTTCATTTTCTTTTCTTTTCTCAGAGAGAATGCTTCAATTTAGAACAACAGATCGACTTCTTTAAGGAGACTGTACAAGAAGACTTGCCATATTTGATTCCAGACCCTGATGCTCGCAAACAGTATCTTGCCAAATCTATCTTTTTCATTTCCATGGGAGCCAATGACTACTTTTTCACTTATCCTAAATCAAACACAAAGGTCCTCAATCTTTCCTCCTTTCTTCTTCTTCTTCTTTTTCTTTTCTTTTTTTCTTCTTCTGTACTATTACTGTAAGGAGTCTTAACGACTAGAATTTCATTTATGTGCAGGACCCTAATGAGTTTGCAATCTCTCTCATCTTTGAGTTGAAGATCTACTTAGACGTAAGTAATCTTCTATTAGAGCGATCGATCTATCTAAGACTACTGTTTACAATGTGTGTAGGGTGTTTGGAATTATTTTATTTTATTTTTTTCAAATATTTTTTGTTGACTTATTCTCATGTGAACTTGTTTTAAAATTTTTCAAAAATATTTAGGCTTCTGATTCTACTCAAATGAGACGAATCCAAAAATTAAAAAGAAAAAAAATTGAAAGCAATTCATAAAAGTTAAAAGCAAGTTTTTAAGCTTATCTTGGCATTTTAATCTTTATTTGGAATTTTTCAAAAATGTTTTACTTTTTAAATTCGTCTACATTGAAATAATTTACATTAAAAAAAAAAAGTTGCTAAAAGTAAAAATACACGAAAAAAGATGTCACCTTTTTATTTATTTGTTCCCAAACAAATTAAATCCCTTCTTCAAAATTTTTTTTTGGCAGATATTATATGAGATCGGAGCCAGACAATTCATCGTGAACAACATAGGTCCTCTTGGGTGTTTGCCATCTCTTAGATACAAGACTATTTCTGGGGAGTGCAATGAAGACATGAACAATCTTATCATGCCATACGACTATGGGCTTCCTAAGTGGCTTAAAACTTGGACTCATTATGATTACAGTGGTATTACCTTTGTCTTGGCAGATAGCTATGGTCTTCTTAATCATATGGTCTACCACCCTCATGAATTTGGTAATATAATTTATTTATATATTTAATTTGTTACGGTTTTGGAGTCAGAAAAATGAACACAGTTTCTTTATGTTTTTCTTCTGTTGTTGTAGGGTTTAAAGATGTAAAACACCCATGTTGCGGACAGGATGTAAATGGGGAATTAGAGTGCCCCCCCAACGCCACTCCGTGTAGCAACAGAGATGAATATCTCTTCTTTGATGGTGCACATACCGGCCAAGTGGCCTATCTTAAATTCGCTCTATTATGCGCCAATGCAACAATCTGCAGAGTTATTGAATAAACATGTTTATGAAGTGTTTGGATGAAAAAGACGCTCTCTTTTTTGTTGAAGTTATGGGGACAACAATTAATTGAATGGTGAAATATTTAGTATTTTTCTAGGGTTGTGAACAGTTCTTATCTTTTCTATACCATTTATCTTTTGGGGCAATTACCATTATGTAGTTTTTAGAAAAAATTATTTACAGATGTGTTTGGTTTTCTGCTTCATAGAGTATATATAATTTCCTATGGATGAGTAAGACGGATAATTGGATTTACTAATCAAAAAAATAATGCTATATACAATTAAATTTATTATTTTTTTTAATTTCTAAACACAGAGTTAATGAAACTCACATAAACTCATTGTGTCTAATAATAAGAAAATAATATTAAAAAATCTATTTATATGTAGTATTCTCTACAAGTATTGGGTAGGCCTTGAGGGTTTCCAGCCAGTGTGGTCCTTTGGCCACCAACTAACTATTAACCATATAAGATTTGTGTATTTTTTGTATAAATACATTATTATACGATAATATTTTAATATTAAATTATTTTTATATAAAGGAATTGTGGATGAAAACGAATGGTGATGAATAAAAAAAATTAATGGTGAAGGACGTATCATACTATTTAAAGTACTGCACCAAATTAGGTAGGACAAGAGGAGCGCAAAATAGGTTTTTCTTTTTTCAAGATAATCTCAATACCAAGTCTTCCATCCATGTGATTCAAAGGGTTTGTTTGTCACAATTTATAGGAGTTAATTATAACTTATTTTAATTTAGAAATTTGTACCCAATTATTTGGTATTGTTTTTTCTTATAACTTTTTAGGCAGAAATAAGTTAAATAAATTGAAAAAGTCTGATTATATAGAACCTAGGAGAGCAGTGTTTTTTATTTCTACTTTCTAATTATCAATTTTTAATTTTTTTTAATCTGTAAAAATAAACTTTACTGAATTAGAACCAAGGATAAATCTATGCATCTTACGTCAATAAAGATTGGCAAAAGCAATGCTAATAGCATCATAGTGGACCTTACTCACCCCAATTAGATTGGCACAGAGTCATGGCTATAAATGCCTAAATGAATTTACTAAATTAAACAATATAATTGTCATGCTCCAATTTTAATTAATCGAAAACTTACCAAAGCCTTAAAATTAGGTCGATTTTTTTTCTTTAAACATCCATTTCTCTTGAGTAATAGAAATACAATGATATATGTTTTCTCTCTCTCAATGAACATTACAATGATAACAATACATGCCAATCTCCTACTGTGAAGCTATAAATGAATAAAATACAAATACATGATCCATCACATCTATAATGAAATTACATATAAAAGACACATGGACTTCTTAACTCTTCAATCAAGGAATCCAAACTTTCTTCCTGTAAAAAGGTAAAACAACAAGAGGTGAGCACTAATGCCTAGTAGGAATCTCATAGTTATAAATCAATAACTAACATACAGATAGAAATGATCATGCATGCAGGGTGATACCATATCGTAGGATGACATTTTATAATTTCAAAACACCATAGATCTTTGTGAAACAAACACATTTTAGAAACATTATTTAAAAAGATTATTAACCAATTCCCAAAATATTTCCTATTTCATTTCTATTTTTCCCTTATACCATTTCCAATAACTATAACTCCATAATGTCAAGATCCAATTCCCTTTATGTTCAAAAAGGAGACAATCCTCATACACCCAACTCCAACTTGCCCAACAATTACCTTACATCAACGTTTGCATTACCAAATAGAATACAAGCATAACACAAGAATAACAATCATTTTTTTAATTCAATTTCTCTATGATTTACAAAACAAAATTCATAATCTTCCATTATAATCACAAGCAATCCATTGAGTGTATTAACACCAATCGCTAATTCAATTACCATTTCATTTTCCATTATTTCAATTAATTTCATATCAAACACTGGATCCAATAACAAGTCATCTCCATGAGTCACACGCTTTACCGGTCACAAGCCGGAAGGAATGCGGAACCTCCCGCTTTACCGATCACAAGCCGGAAGGAATATGGAACCTCACACTTTACTGGTCACAAGCCGGAAGGAAGGCAGAACCTCAACATATCACACGCTTTATCGGGCGTTACTCCGAAAGGAAGTCGGAACCTATCTCAAGCGCCACGTTTTGCTGGCTCAAAATACGGCGGGAAACAGACCCCAAGATAACATCACAATCCATCATTACAATTAGTGGACAATGCCAACACATCTTCCATTATTTCTGTAACACATTAATTCAATATGCCTCCACCATATATTAAAATTTCATTCACATAACAAGTACAAATATGTTCCACGACCTTTTTCATTATCCATTAAATCATTCATTGTTTTCTCACACAAAAATATAACAACACATCCATAGAGGCAAAGATTCATCTTTAAAGTGTTCACAATTCTTGGGTTCAAACTATTTCTTTACTTTTCCATATTATTATCAAGTCTTCAAATTTAATTTTTAAAACACATTGGTTATCAATTACTACCTACGGTTATAATTATCTCAAACATTTAATTTCTTTGATACAACTCCTTCATATAACATCGTCATTTCACAATCTCCCATTTATCATTATTCACACTCATCTTAAACTCAACATAGACTTAATTTCATAAATTTAATGTTGATTGAAGTATTCTCATTTTCAAAAATAAAAGTTCATAACTAGAGTTAAGTATAAAGTTGGACTTTTAGTTTTGAGATATAAAATCACTTTCTAATTACACAATAAAATTCTGAAATCTTCACTTCATCATCTTATCACAAATTCCTTATCATCTTTCAACTCCCCCCGCGGGTGCCAACACAACACCACCCAACACAACTCATCTCAAACTCAACATGACCTAACACAACACAACACAACTCAAACTCAACACGCCCGACACAACTCAACTCAACTCAACACAATTCAACATGATTCAAACATAATTCATCATAGTCCAACACAATTCGGTTCAACATAATCAACACTATTTAACATAATTCAAGGTGAACTCTTAAACCTTTATTTCATCATTTAACCCGAAGGCTCATCTCATCCATATCATTAATAAATCATTTCCCCAATCTTCATTTCACATTATAGCATAATTTACAATATCCATAACAAAGGTTCAATCGCTAATTTTTAACATAATTTTCAAACACATCCAAAATCCAATTAAACTTGTATATATACAATTCAACCATTTAATTTCATGATTCTACTTTCAATTTGGGCAAAATCATTAATTATCATCATGAATCAACCTAGGGTTTTCAAGAAAAATCAAGACTTTCAAGAAAAATTAAAACTTCTCTCACCACTATTTTTAATTCTAATTTTTCCCTTGATTACACACCTTAGGTTCATAATCTACTATATTAACCCAACAATTGAACCCCCAACATTTCAAACCCTAAACTCCCAAATTCCATGATATAACACTATATGCTCAAAAATGGAGAGTTTGTATTTATATAATCAAAATACCACAAATCTATCCATTAATGCAAGTATTGAAGAAGAACTAGAACCCCTACCTTAAGAATCAAGCAAAAAGCAAAGTTTTGATGAGATTCCTTCACAAATATGAATTCCAATTGGTAGAAAATGTTGAGCTTCAAGCCTTCTTCACTTTTTGGCAAGGGATCTTGGCCAAATCTTAGAGGACTGGAAGGTATTTGGGGTCAAAATCCTAGGGTTTTCAGACCTAGGGTGAGAGGAATGAAGAAGGAAAAAGAAAATGCAAAGAAAGAGCTAAAAAATCACATTTTAAGCTGCTGAATTCACACAGTCAGTTCGAGCGCCGCTTTTCCCGCTCGAGCGGAAGTGCTTCCAACACAGATTCCAAAACTTCAAACGGGCATAACTCTCTCATCTGGACTCCGTTCTAGGTCGTTCTTATGTCCAAATCGAAGCCTTGGAAATAAGCTTTCCAATGGTTCTAGCCTCAGATCCAATTTCAAAGTGTGGAAAAAGAAAAGGGCAAAAGAGTGGCGACTTTTCGTAGGAAAAGTTATCCGAATTAAATTCTCGGTTCACTCTTACTTTACCATCATGCTACCACTTTGATCAATACCCCAAAATAAAATAAGGAGGTTCCAAATACACTACTAAAAATGTCAAGGGCAATCTCACTTTCCACGCTCGAGTGTTGCTTTCCACGCTCGAGCGCGTGAACCAACAAAGTTGTCCGCTCGAGCGACCACCCCTACGCTCGAGCGGAAATTCACAACTCTCAGAATTTCGGACCGACTACAAAAATACTGAGAACCTCTCAAGTCCATTCGAGCGTCAACTCCCCCGCTCAAGCGGAGGTAAAAATTTCTGATCGCTACAATAGTTACCATATGATTTCTTCAAAGTGAAAGTTGGGACATAAAACAAAGTGAAAAGTACTGTTGGTAATGCACTAGTGGAACCTTTAATGAGCAAAATCTAAAGAGTTCACTAAGTAAATTATTAGGCAAGGTAAAGCAATTGGTTGCCATAATTCAGTCATTTTATTACCAATATCCAGTGGTTCCCACAATTAACAAATCATGGATGCTTGACTTGTATTTGAGCATTAGCATAATCATAGCGTGCAGTGCATGCACTTGTCTGATGAACACTTTGATAAACATGCAACTTATCGCAAACATACTAAAGTTGACTACTATGAATCCAATAACATGGAATGTTGTACCATTGAGATAATCAACATTGACAATGTCATTCGGTGGGAGTGTTCTGACCTTAAACTTGGAGCAATTATGCATGGTGTGAAGAACCATCCCTGCTTGCAACCGTAGCCAGAGTAGATCAACTGTGCAAAATGGAAGAATCACTTTAAAACTTGCATGTTTATGCCCAGTATGTGATATGCATTAAGCATATCAACAAAATTTAATTACTAAAAAAATTCAACAATCAATATCCATGTTGTAATTCGCACATCTAAACAACATAGAGCAGTTGAATTTCAATCAATCCAGAAAAAATGCAGAGAATCGAAATTTCCAAATATCATAGACAGTACAAAGCAAAGCAATTGCATCAGCACAAATATACATGAATCAAGAGAAAATTTGCAATAGTTTTTGGTTATTGAAATCCTAACCAAGAATAACAGTGTGAGCCAACCCAAGGACATAAGTATAATTGGTACCCTTTGTGCTTCATTGATTAAAGTCATTTCCATTAATCCTCTGAGATGTTCCCTAACAATCTATAAATCAGGGCATTTTGGAGCATCCAATTCCACCTTGGTAATAAAGTTTTTGTCGTGTGGCTGTCTCATGGATATATAACAGTCTAGCTTTCTCACAGAAAAATAGTTTACCAAGGTGGAATTGAATTTGGGGCTCTGCCCCCCTCTGGAACCACCATTGAGCATGGGGCTCAACACAGTACAAACAGATGATGGAGAGTTCAAAGCTCTCCCCTATGGCTCACCAAACCCTCCTAGTCACAGGAGCTTAAAAAGTGAAACATATGGCTAGGTCAAAAGCAAAGGCCGAGTAGAGAGCTTTGATTCATAAACCTCATGAGATGATATAGGTCAAGTTGTGATGTATATTGCTGCTAACTGGCCCCGTTTGTTTTCAGAGGTAGAATGGAGGGAATTGATAGTGAGGGGATTAAGTAAAATTGTGTTTGTTTTGATGATAGTTGTTAGTGTAAGAATTGTTAAATTATATTTATATAAAATAATAAAACAAATAAAAAAATATAAAAAATTAAACATTAATATTTTAAAAAAATTCCCATTATATAAAAAATAAAAAAATTTCTAATCCCCTCACTATTTTTCTAATACCATCTCCACCTCCTCCATCTATATCACCTCCTCCATCCTAATCCCCTCCCTAACTCTACAAACAAACACAACACTAAATAACCCCACCTCCATCCTAATCCCCTCCCATCTATTTAACCCCAAAACAAACGGGGCCTTAGAGTTTTCATGTGGATCTATGAATATCAAAAGGTTTGATGCATGCAATTAATGCTCCAGCATGTCAACAAAGCAACTGCAAGAAGATAACAAAAAGCTGTAAAAGGAATACTGCATTGAGAAAATGTGTTGGAAAGTTGACAGGCCACATTGAAGGTTTTTGTCTGTTGTATGTGAGGACCATTAAGTAAAAGGGAAGTCTTTGAATTGGGAAGCCAAATATCAAGAGCAATGAAAAAGCATTGCAGGTCATCATTGTCTGGTATACAGTTTTTACGGGCTGGCAACTCTAGGAAAGAGGAAAAGGTGTGGATTTGTATCTCTTCAACCTTCTCATGTGTATATATGCGTATATGAGAAGTGTGAGTGTGAGAGGGAAGATAATCAAAGGTGCTACAAGGACAGCTCGGAGTGCTGTAAAAGGGGGTGCGTGATAAAGAGGTGAGGGGTGAGTTACAAAAATATCAATGAGCATGAAACCTATGAGGACTCAGGGATTCAATTACCCTCGAGCAGGGGTCTTGGGATTGATGTCGGGTTTTGTTTATTTTTATCTCACCGTTGTACTCTATTATTTATAGTGGATTATCCTCTCTCACCCGTGGACGTAGGCCTAAATTGCAAGGAGCAAGCACAAGAAGTTTTAGAGTTTGTCTTCTATTTGTTGCACCCCCACCAAATCTTTTCCTTCTCTTTCTCTGCCTGTCAGCTCCCTAAATATTACAATCCTCGACATAATTGGATTCTTTTTTCTTAATATTGCCTTCCAACCATCTTTTGCTGATGCGTAATCTCTATCTTTTTCACTTTATTCAATCAATATGGTTTCTATGAAGGAAATGGAGATTAAAATTAAGGAACTCTTGGCATGTTCAAGCTTCACAGATTTAGGTGCATTAGCACCTCGTAACCAAAAACAGGAGAAACAGAAATACAGTCAGACCTTATTTGCAAAAGGACCTCGTGCAAGGTAAGGCTTTTCATTGCGTAAATGATGAAAGCCATAAGCAATTTGTGCATCCATTCCTGCATCCATATATATAAGGTAAGCAACTGAAAAAAACATCAAAGATAACAAATTCATCAAAACCAACTGAATAAGTGGTTGCATCAAAATTTCAAACAAATCTTACAATGGCATACTTTCTATTATTCATTAACTTAAGTTGTCCAACTCTTTTTATCGGGGTGTTTTTTTTTTTTTTTTTTTTGGGAAGGGGGGGGGGGGATAACAAAAATCTCCTTCTAGCTGAATGCTGGAAGAAGGTTAAGCTAGCAAACCCTTGCGAGTTCGGTAACGTTTTCTGGGTAAATGCAAGGATCTTTTGTTACTACTTAATTTGGGACCATTTCACACCAAAAAAAATAACAATAATAATTTCATCAGATGTGCAATTTAATTTTATAGACAACTTTTCTACAAAAATGTTAGGTATGAGTTCAAGAAGATGATAAGTGGAAAAACATAAAATCCAAACCCCTTGCAATGCATATTGATTTGGCAAGGACAACTATCACTTTGCTCAACCCTATAAAAATTGAGTCAAAGCTACGTTTTGGAAGGAAAGTTCAAACTTTCATGACAAATTAAAATGAAAAACTCAAAGGCTGCAAGTTTGATGTAACAAATCTATAATTGGGTTAAAAAATAAAAAAAATAAAAGCAGCTGAAATATGAATAATTTATCGTTTCTTAAGGCCAAAATGTCATACCTATGCTGAAATAATTATAAAACACGCCTTCATAGCAAGACACTTTCTCAGGCAATACCCCTTCTATTTTCAATTCCTGTGCAATCCATCAAGATTCAAAACCAATAAAAGAAAAAAAAAATAAAAACAAGATAAATTTGCTGAATCACATAATATTTAGATTAAGAATGATTTCAACTAAAGATGAAAAGGCATTTAAATATTCAATCCAATATTTCTGTGCCCCACATGTATTCTTTATTTTAACTTTTTCCAGACTGCCTGTTGATGCTGTCATCATACTAGCAGATGGGGTACGCAAGCACTATGCCGCATGCACAGGAAATGAAATTGAACACACAACATATTGGAAGGAATCACTATTGAGGGAATCATGATTTTCTGGTCATTCTATTGGATGAATTATAATGGATAATCAAAGTTCAATGTATTAGGCGAAAAATTCCCTACTGTGAGTAAATTACCATAATAACTTCAAAGACCTAAACTGTTCAAGGAATAATTTAAAAACAAAAACTGAATAAAAAGAAAAAGCTTAGGAGAAACAATGATGCAAAGAAAAGAGCAAGCGGATCAGACTCTTCCTCCTTGTACTGCTGCTGCATCAAAAAGAATGAAAGAGATTGGAAGAAAATAAAAAAGAAAGCCCTACACAAAGAAATGAATCATACTAGAAAGTTTGGGATCAAGATGAAACAGAGAACCTAGAAGTTCAACACGGATTTCCTGTTTCTTCTTCCAACCAAAAGATGAGGCATTTTCCCTTATCAAACAAACCTTTAAGTTTTGAAAAGTGTACTTTATATGATTTCCATTTTCAAAAAGCACACTTTTAGAGTGCACAACATCTTTCCTTTCAAATGGATTATAACAATACTAAGAAGTCAATTCAACAAAGAGTAAGATGACTGAACCTCATTTTGCCATTTGATTTCCATGCATTATTTTCTATAATTATTAAGTGTAATGATAACAATTATTGCCATTATTATCTGGATAAATAAGCAAGTTAATGTGCATATATCTCCATATATCTTCCAGATTTATTTGTTGTTCAAAAAGACTTGACAATGTGGAAAAGTTTTAATTGTTAAAGCTACATTGCTGGTAGCCTAAGAATCACGGACACTGACACGTGACATGATACGAACACGCCAACATGTAAATTTTAAAAAAATGTAGGACATGACACGCAAGGGACATGTGCAAAATATATAATTTTATATATTTATGATATGGCATATGCAAGGATAAATAATTATTATATGTTATATATTTGGAGAGACAAATAGAGAAACCAAACAAAAAGAAAAGCAAACAACCAAATAAAGAAGAAAAAACCAAACAAGGGCAGAATACCAAATGCCAACGGAAAGACTTCAACTCAAGACCTCTGTCAACCTGAGTTCTGATACCATGTTAAGTCACCAATTATCCCAAAAGCTTAAGTGTTAGGAAATAAGCCCAACAATGTATATCAAACTATCAAATAGGAAAGTGTTTGACGAGTGTCACATGGTGTCAGACACAACACGTTACCTTCTTAGAGGTGTCCGTGATTCTCAACTACTAGCTTAAAGAATCTAGCATCTACAAACATTTTGTAATTGTGGAGGAAGAATTACCAAGTGATGCAAACTAATTTAGGCTATAAACAAGGACTATGTATAGACAAAGTTTTTAAAGGTGAATGCGTACCTCGAGGCGTTTTTACCCTTATGAGGCGAGGCGTAAGTCTCAGGGCGTTGAGGCCTAAGCATTTCAAATTTCAAATTTTAATCTTTAGTGAATAAATTAAATATTTTTAAATAGTAAAAAAGTGAAAACAAAATTAAATATAAAGGTGTAAATGCTTTTCGCTTTAATCCGTTGAACATTTTACTGCATAGAAAGAAGTTTTCCTTCACTGAAAGTGAAATTGATATTCTTAACTTCAGTGATTGACCTTCTCACTTGACCATTAACTGTGTTTTTTCTTGATTGATCATTTACTTAATTTTTCCAATAGAATATAGTTGCAAAAAGGGATTCTTTTTATTTTTTTATGTTTAAAGAATCTAATAGACTAAGTTTAACAAAAGCCCAAGACAACCTCTGCATGTGCATACTCCTCACATGCTTATGCGCAAAAAGCATACAAAGCGCACCTAAGGCGCATTTCTCAAACTATGATACACAAGCCTTTGGGGAGTAACGCCTAAAAATCAAAACCTTGATGCATTTTACTTTAGTCTCAAGGCAAGGCGAGCCATAGGAAAGCCTTTTAAAACTCTGTGTCTAGAAGGCAGGAAATAAGGGTAGTCGGTTAGTCTATTCCCAAGATCCTAGGAAGGATGGTTTCACTATGGTTGTTTGTCCAGCAAGTGTGAAGGAGGACATTATGAATGTCTATATCATTTTAGTGGCATTGTAAACCGAAACATGAATGCTACATTATTGCTTAATCCAAGTAACGGAACGATTCATCTCCATTACGGACTTCAGAGTCACAGACCCACAAGCCTCTTTACCAGTTATCAGGTTATACCCAGGGTGCAGTCTGAGGGTTGAGTTTCATTATATGTTACTTAACTGTTCCTATGAAGGGGGCTTTGTACCTTCTCAAATTTGTATTAGAAGAGGAGACACATCTGTTTGGCCTATTTACTTTCTTAGTATTGATGATTTACTTTCTTAAGACAATATTCTCTGAAAATCTCATCAAAAGCATTAAAGATTATTTTTAGGAAGACAAATCATAGAAAAGTAATCTGCTAGCCTAGGATGATATTAACATATCGGTGTAACTAATGTAAAGCAGAAGTAAGAACAAAAGAATAATGCACACATAATAGGCATTCATGGCCATCACAGCAACATGAAAAGATGAGCTGCAGTCCGACTAAACTAAGATGTACTAAGAGAGAACTTCATTCGGCACAAGGATAGTTAAAAAATAAAAAATAGAAAGGTTGTCCTGCAAAAGCAGACGACTGAGAAACAAGATGTGTTGAAAATAGCTAAAATCACTACCTGATCAAGGGAAATGTATTCCACAGGTTTCAGAGCATGGGGTGGATCCACAACTTTCCCAGCAGGCATTGATATCAAAACATTCCAGCTGCAAAAAAATGAAGTTATGCTTCACAGAACTGCCAAGTATATGAAGATGTGATGACCAGAAACAGATGAGAATGTAAAGTATATAGAGTCCAAAGTCTACAAAAGTAATAGACATGCAAGTATGCAGATACAAACTCATACATATATATCAAGATGTTTCTTTCATGGAGCCAAAAACAATACTTAACATGAGAATGATTGTGTTCTAGAAAGCATAAGCTAAATATATTTGTTGACCATCAAAATTGTATAAAACATCACTTCTATCCCAAAAACCTTGAACCTGAATGTATGGACCTTTATGAGCAGCTATGTAGAATCCAACATCAAAAGGTAAAACAATAAGAGGTATCCTAGGAAAAAAAATTCACAAATTCGGGTCATTTTAGCCACTTCTTGATCATCTCAGGCAACTTGAAATTGCACGAGAGGGTAGGACAAGATCATGACAGAGAAAGAGAGAGATGTCACTTTGTCTACGCAATACCCTTGGTTCAAATTTGATAACTGTACCACACTTTACTGAAGTACAGCCTTCTATCAAGGTACTCTCATATCACAGTGATAACCTAAGCATTCTTCTTGCTGAAAAGATTGAATTTTTTTTTTAAAAAAATAGGCAAAGAAAAATAGAGATTATTGGATATTGTTTTTTATTTATTGCAATTTGTTAGTAGATAAACTAATTAACTAGTTAATAGTTAGTTTATTCAAAAAGTAACTAGTTCGTTACGAAATCGATTGATTTCCATTTCAATAAACGACATTTGGAAGGACTATAATATCCATCACTTTACAGAATATTAATTAAGTTAGTTTTCTATATATAAATAGAAAATTACTATAAAAAATTACATTCCTAAAATTCCATTTACCAAGCTACGTATACTTTAAATACCAGTTTCATTTGAAATTTTCAATAAGGTGTATTCTTTCCTCGATTTTGACCAATTAATAGGAGGGAAAAATCACATATCATATTCCTTTGCTTTTTCTTTTTTAAGTCTTAGGTTTCAATTTCTGACCAATTCTAAGGAAATTCAATTTATTAATAATTAGTAGAATTCCTAGCATCTTACCAAGTTACCAAGTAGGTATTTTTTTTAGCAAACTTGGTTTTATAGAGTTTTTGTTAATTTTAATTAACACAAGGTTATTTTCCACCTCTATGTGTAATTATCACTGTATTTAATCTTGATAAAATGGTATCAGTTGGTTCCTTTTGTCATTCAAGCTCTACCCAAAATGTGGTGTACCAATTTGTTAATCCCCTTTTGTCATCTAATACAAGCTACAGAAGTCCCTTTTTTTATTTTTCCTTTTTTGGCATACACCTACAGAAGTCCATAATCCATATAATAATGATTTTGGTTAACTGGTTGAGCATCAACTTAGAGGAGTCCATCAGTATATGAACTTAATAACTAGATTGACAACTTACATATTAAATTAAATGGGCCAGTACACTGAATACAAACTTTACAAACTAACAAGACATTAGGCACCGTTTGGGGTGTTGACTTTTTGGACCCAATCACATCACTCTCTCTACTATTCTATACGTCTTT
This sequence comes from Camellia sinensis, assembly GCF_055761805.1. Classification (NCBI taxonomy): domain Eukaryota; kingdom Viridiplantae; phylum Streptophyta; class Magnoliopsida; order Ericales; family Theaceae; genus Camellia; species Camellia sinensis. The sequence goes on from NC_138972.1 coordinate 158,355,333, forward strand.
TCATAAAAGCCAAAAAGCCAGTGGAAGTCTGGGACATCTGAGGTGGCATGGGGGCAATCGTAAAATTAGTGATCTTTTTTCTTTTTTCTTTTTTTTGATAAATAAGCAAACTTCATTAGAAAAGCATCAAGGCGATGCAACCAATACAAAACACCCGCAAAAGGGTCACCAAGACTAACTAAGCAAATCCTCTACAAAATCTACAAAAACCAAAACATCGGGATCAACCGAACCCGTAACCCAACTATGCAATACCAACAAAAGCCAATTCTCTAACCAATAAACTGAATGGCACACGTCTTGGAAGACACGCCTATTGCGCTCCACCAAATCAACCAAAGCAAACAATGGGCAGCCAGAGACGCCTAAAATTAGTGATCTTACTTATCAAATATTAAAATAAAATAAAAATAATAATCAATTAGATATTCATTATCTGCACATGAACATGGTAGAAAACCAATGGCTTTGGAGAATCAACCTTTGAAGCAATATTTGATTTCCTTGGAATTGACATTACCAGCATCATCAATATAGAAATATCTACGAATGAGAACCAGAAAACAGAACAATTTCAAACAAGAATTTAAGTAATCAGAATCAAAGCAAAGAATGCCCACCTATCTAAACAGCATATTGAACCTGTACTAGCCCTGTCGAGAGTTCGTTTGACTGCTGATTTCCAGTTAAACGGAAATGAGCCACACTGGCAAGAAAATAAGGCACCGCTCAACAAGACAGGACATAAGAAGAAAGCCTGAGAAGTGGCTGCAAACAAAAGCTTAACCAACCAAAACTCCTAGACAAGTCATTTCCTGTACCAAGTGGAATAATTGCTGTTGGCAGAACTGGTTCCCGCCCTTGTTTATGAAGCTCTCCCAGGCTTCCCAAGACCCAACCAACCGTGCCATCACCTCCAACAACCTGCTAAACCAACCTATTAATCCACGATTTCTCATGTAAAAATTCAGGACAAAAGTTCCAGCAAAAAGTTAGCATATATGTCTTCACATTGACTATTACCATTTACATAGAGGAAATACAATTAAAATAATACAGCTTAATTATTAGTAAGCTGTTAAATAAGAAAGAAACTGAACAACTCATTTGGCCATATGCATACCACAACCCTTAGCTTTTCACGAGTCTCTTTGGCACATGAGTCCCCAATATCAGCCAACATCTCCAGGCAACCCAATCCATATTGAAGAAATGCATGAGGCTTCACAAATCGAAGGTCAAAAACCTAGCATAATGAAGAACCAAAAAAATTCACTGTTACAGTTGTCATCAAAATTAAACCATGGTGTTTTATTGAAACAACTAAGACTTCTGTTGAGTTGAGTTGATGTTTCAAGAGGAAAAATAAAAGAAACATATACATGAGAACTAGCTTATACTGGTGTCAGTAAGCCTTCAACGCCTGAACTACATAACCATCCAGAAGAGCAAATATGTAGACAAGAAGACTCCATCTAAGCCCAATGGCAATAGCTTTATTTGGACCATCAAATAGCGCTAGTTGTCGGTGACAATAGTCGAGTGTTTTTATGTTGTTTTATTGAGATTTCTGTTGTCATATTAGTGTTTTAATATAAATATGTGCTAAGGTGGAAGGGTTTTGTTATGTTCCCAAATCCTATTCATTGTATTCTCTTCTTTCTTCTTTTCTTTCTATTTTAACCCTAACCCTAATTCCTCACACTTTGGACTTCGACTTGGTATCACAGCGATTTAATCATGCCCTATTAACCGTTATTGGACTCCGAAAACCATCGCAAGGTAACAATGGCGTGCTAACATCATCATTTGCACAATAACGCCAATGTGCCATCATTATCCGTACGGATGTCGTGATCAGGCGAACAAGCAATTTGATTTGTCTTGCCCTCCTGGTAATTACAAGGTTGTTAAAATCGGAGTCCTACATTGGATCCTTGGAGAAGTTTACAAAATTGGATCGTAGAATTGGATTGAGGATTGTAAAATCCTACCGAAACAAATAAATTACATAGTAAAATTAATTTAAACAAATATTTCTTAAAAAGTATACACAAAATTAGCCTAATTATACTAAAAAGAAGTGAAGATATTTTGAAAATATAATACCCTATATAAAATGTAAATATAATGTTATACAATAGAAAACTCGATGGTAAAAGTTTTGCATTTGGCCAAAAAATAAGGTTTGTTGTTAGTGTCTCAGGTGGTGCTAGTTCAAGTCACGAAAATAGCCTCTCCAAAAATTGGGGTGAAGTTGCATACATCTTGCCCCCCTAAGACTTTGTTAAGGCTAAGTTTTGTTTTTTTGACTAGTTAATTTTCTTAAATGACTGCAATATTTAAATGTTTGTTTTCCTAGTTTGTTTTTCTTAGTTTATTTAATTCAATATTACTCTTTTTTTTATTCATTTGGACCACATAAATTAGTATTTAGACAACAAACATAAAATTTACAGTAATATATTTGAACGACATAAATAGTGTGTATTGAGGTTTTTGCGGTGTACCAAAAGAATTACCCCTATTATTAACGAGAGACCAACTATTGTGGGGTAAATGTATTATATTAATATTTATGTACTGTACCGATAGAGAGAGAGAAAAAGAAAGAAAGGCACCTGTTCTTTGCCCATCAACTCCTGAAGCCTCGCTTTGAGCTTCGGGCCGTGGCGCCCACCGCTGAGCGAATTGATGAACACCACCAGGGCCAAGTCGGGGGGCTGAGCAGCCTCACCAGCGGAGGCATAGTGGTGGTTCCTCGGCGGCGACGCCCTTGGATTGAATCGCGTCGCGCATGGCTAGCCTCAGGTACTGGGGAATCGTAATCTTCTGCCTCAGTTCCTCCTTCAGAATCCGAGACCCGCCCAGCGTGCACCCCCTCATCGAGTCGATCAGGGATGACCAAGCCAGTGTGGTCCGACTCGTATCGGACACTGGCGTATCCATAGCTCCGTATCCATAAATAATTATTTTTTACTTTTTATTTCTTAACTAAATTAATTTTTAATTTTTAAAAGAAATTTCTAAAAATCAAATGATACATAGCCTAAGAATCTTTTGATAACTTATTTTTTATGTTGGTAACTTATTTAATTATTTAGTAATTTTACAACATTTTAACCATCTAAAACCTATTTGGTAACAATTTCATTTTTAGTTTTCAATTTATATTTACAAAATTTTTTAAAAATGTCATAAAAACTTGTTTGATGATTTTTTTAATTTATAAATGGTTGTCTTAGTTTATAAATTTGAAAAAAAAACTTAAATTTAAAAAAAGAGTTTACGTTGGTTTTTAAACTTTTTTTCAATTAATTTTTTTTTCAAATAAAATTTTCTTTTTCAAATAATTTTTTTTCAAATTAATTTTTTTTTAATGAATATTTTTTCCAACTAATACTAACCGAGAAGGTAATTCGTAATGCTACTTTAAACCTTAGGGAGTGGATTGTAATTTCTAAAATGTGAGGGGTGTTAATGTAATTTACCCAGTGAGAGCAAAATTGGTATTTAAAAAAATTATATTACTGAGGAAAATCTGTAATAAAACTTTAAACTCATGGAGGGAGATGTAATTTTCAAAAGGTGAGGAGAAAACTGTAATAAACATAAACTTCAGGGGATGTCAGTATAATTTACCCAATGTGTAGAACTGTTCTGCCCGTGGGGGCTCATTACGGATCCCGTTTTGATAATTTGAACCGTTCAATGTGTAGAACTCGTCGAGTACTACATGCTTGTGAAAAATCACATTGATCATATATTGCTAACTACATGATCAAATTAGTTTGTATAAAAAAATGGATGGTGTTATAGTTAACGGTTGACAAAAAACTAATCCGAATAGATAGTTATCGATATTCGATCAACGTGATGTTTTATAAGTATATAGTACTCGACGAGTTCTACACATAGAATGGTTCCGATTAGCAAAACAGGACCCATGGTAGGCCCCCACAGGCCAAACAATATCATTCAATTTAAAGCCCGAAAAGCAGACAAGCATCTCCTATACACTACTCTGCACAATGCTACCACCGTACTACCTACTCGCCAAAAAATTTCTCATATACACTAATTTATACAATTTTTTAATACATATTTTTTCGTAAAAATTCAAAAAGTTATCTCAAACAACCATATTTTTTCCTCAACTTTTTAGTCCAAAAATTCAAAAAGTGCACTTATTTATGACATCCCAAACAACCCCTTAATAAATAGAGTATGCTAACGCCTGATTTGTTTATCGTATATATGGAACATATATTAGAATTAACTTAGATATAGAGCTATTTTCGAAAGTAGATTAAAAGTCACTTTTCAGCTTTTAACCCACTTCCCTTACTCATAAAAAGGTAAAAAAAAAAAAATCAAAAAACAATTTTTAACCATATTCTCAAAACACCTCATAATATGGGTGAGTCTTATATATTTCCTTATTTTTTTTTTATATATTTTGTATTTGGTTATTTTAGATATAAGGAGTCTGAATGGTATATAATACAAAAGGAGATATGCAATGCCAATCTCCAAAGTATTGTATATCCTCCACCGTCGAATATAAGAAATATTTTATCTAAATGTCAACAATAATTACTCTCATTTTATATCATATCTTAACCAAACATAATATAAATAATCCCACAATATATATAATTAATCTCATATGTTATAATATATTATATTTCATTTTTATCATTAACTATTACATATCATCCTCAAACTTTTATATCCAATCTAAACAATCAAAAAAGAGCCCAAACTGCTCTGAGTGCCACGACAGAAACGGTTGTAGCTCAACTCTACCCCATTTTCAATTTTTTATTTCAGAAGAACAAAATTGTCTTTTTCAAAGAATTCATAAATTCTCTTTTTTTTTTCTTTTTTTTTTTAAAGATTGTGAATGAAAAAAAAATGTGAGAATAATGTAAATAAAACATAAGTTAATTTTTTTTTTAATTTTTATCTAAATTTATTAATCAAATATAATGTAAAAAAATTATTGTTGTTACTATTTAATTATACTATTGTTAAAATTTGAGAGACGCTTGCTCTCGTCCACAATCAAATTAAAAATATTGTTGTATGTGGTGGGCTTGAATCCATCTCAATGATTCAAACTATTTAATGGGTAAGAATTATTGAGCATTTTATCCATATAAAAATTCATATTAACAAGACATCAATTGTCACTTTAATCAATTCGAATTTATTGACAGATGTAATAAAATTAAATAGCTATCAATATTTGATGAATATAACTTTGTGAGAAAATTAAAATTTAATAGAAGTCAAGGCGTATACTTGTCAATATCAGATATAACTTTTGCCGTATTTCTATTAAAAAATAATTAAATGGGTTGCCCCATATTTATAATTTCTTTTGATTAAATAGTTGCCCTAATTAAAATAGTTATTTTAGTATAAAAATATTGATGTCATTATTTTCTTATCTATTTCACTAATGAACAACCAAGGAAATGAAGCAAAATCTTGTGTAATGTAAATAGGTATTTTAAGAAACCAGTGTAAGGGGTGGTTTGGAATATTTTAAATAAGTGCATTTTTGATTTTTTATAAATAAAAAAAATGTGTCAAAAAATTACAAAATAAGTAGAAAAGTAGAGATGAAATGTTGATAGATGTTAATTGATGTGACCTAAACAAGTGTATATATGTAAAAAATTTATATCTTTTTAATGCATGCCAAACACCTACTAAGTGTGTTCAAATTATAATGTTGTAGTAATTTTTGATTGCTAAGAGAAGATTAGTGTAATTCATGTGCTTAACTTCTAGATTACGTGTATGAAGACCACCGGCAGGAAGATCGGCCCACGTTGTTATTGACCACAGGTCCATACGGAACGCCATTACAACTTTCAATATAGTTGGCTTTTATAGCGATCCAGGTTTTACCCCAATCTTTATTGTGTTCTGGACTCGAGTTCCGTGGTTGTATACTGTTGTCTATGTCTTGTTTTCTTCATTTTACTCTTTGTATTTGAGTTTTGGGTCGTGTTGGGTGAGTTTGGAACAAGTTGGTTATGAGTTGATTCAAATGGTTGCTGCCCAGGTTTTGAATTTTGGATTCTTCACTCGAGCGAGGCTTTTTGCGCTCGAGTGAGCCTTGGGTTTTTGCTTCTTCACTTTCTTGCGCTCGAGCGAGGATTGAGAGTCCTCAGGTTTCTTCCTTAGACTCAGCTTTCGCTCGAGCGAGCACTCTTACGCTCGAACGAGACGTGTGTTATTTGATCCTTCGCTCGAGCAAGCACTCTTGCGCTCGAACATGCGTCTGCGTTGGTGGCAGACCTGAAACTTTGCATTGTGCGCTCGAGTGACGCTTCTTGCGCTCAATCGAGGCCTTTTGTTGTGTCTGGTCGCTCGAGCGACAACTCCTTCACTCGAGCGAGCCTCGCATATATCAGTTCGCAGCAGCGTGATTTTATATCACTGTTTGCTTTCTTCTTCTCTAAAAACCCTAACCTGGCTGCCTTTCTCTCTAAAACTCTCTTTCTCTCTACAAATGCTCCTTGTTCTAGGGTCATGCTACCCTACTCCTTTTGTTAAAAAGATTGAGCATTGCGTGGGCTTCCCTTTGATCCGAAAAAGGTGGGATTTGGAGCATCTTTAGGTTTCTCTCTTCTTCTCATTTGAGCTTATCCATTTGAGTTAGGGATAAACTACTCTTTATTATGAGTTTTAACCTAGATATGTGTTATTTTGTATAAATGGTTGGATTTGCGAAGTTTGGGTGAAGTTAGGGTTTGGGTGTTGATTTGTGAAAAAGGGGTTTTCAATTTTGAACTCCATATGTGTATGTGGGGTCTTAAAAATGAGGTTATTGGGGAATAATTGTTGAAATGGTGAGATTTAGACCTTTGAGTCAATGTTTTGGAATTAGGGAAAAATGCTCTAATGTGAATTAAAGAAATTATTTGTATAAATAATGAAATCAATGTGGAAATATGAAATTGGTTTGGGAATTATGAAATTGGGGAAAAATGTGATTAAAAAGTGTAGTTGGATTGATATATCACATATCTATGGAAAAGTTGATAAATTATCTGTTGATAGATTTAATTATCTGTTTAGAAATATCTGTTTTGGGCTATCGGTGGAGGATAGCTATGATTGTTATAGAAAATGCATGAGGATTAGGGAAATTGAAACTAATCAATCGGATTATGTCATTGAATATAACGGTTAGATTAAACCATTGAATACGTGATCTGATTGGTCATTGTATATGACAACGTGTTAAATACATTGTATATGTATCTTTGTTTGGGAGGAGATAGGGGATGTACTCCATTGTATGGAAGGAGATAGGGGATGGACTCCATTGATAATTAAGTTGGCCGGAGTGTCCAGTGTGAAAGTCCCGGAATCTTATATATTATGGGTGCCGATTTCCTTGGACGCAGTTCCGTAAAATGGCAAGAAATAGAGGTGTTGAAATGATGGATGTATTAAATTGTGGACCATTGAGTTGTAATCTCATCTTGGTTGTTTTGATAAAAACAAATTTGGTTAATTGATTTTATCCAAAACGGAAGAATGGAAATGAGTTGAAATGTTGGTTAACTACATTGAATGAAATTGAAAGAAATGTGTCTGTTAAGAATATCGTTCATTTATCTGATGCTCATATTTGGTTTAGCATATCTCTACTGGGCTTTGGCTCAGCCTACTTGGGACATTATTTTCAGGTACAGGTGACATGTCGCCTCCAAGGCCTTAGCTTGGGAGGTTTAGAAGTTAAAGGCTTCGTTTTGTTGTTACATCTTGTGTATATATGTTTTCTTTTCAAGCCAATTGCTCTAATTGTAAAAGAGTTAGAACTCTTCTTTTGTTATAACTAAGTGATAACTTGGAAAGCTATAAGCCCGTAGGGCATTATTTTGTTGTTATCAGTTAGGGACAATTATGAATGTGTAATGTACGTAATACATTTTGTAAAAAAGGCTATGATGAATGAAAATATATCATTTCTATTATGCTTATAGACTTAATGAACGAATGATTTAAGTCTTATTTTGAGGGCTTCACAACTTGGTATCAGAGCGTACCAGGTTTGAATACTTTGGGTACATGGGAAGTGGTTAGTACCACAATGGATTTGTCTCGCTTGTTAGAGACTTAAGTATGGTGTTATGTGCTTATATAATAACATGTTTATGTGGCTATACGGGTAAGGGATTTAGTTTCTAGGATGTTGATCGAGTCCATGGGTTTCTAGAAGTCCTGTTGGAAAGGCAATTGATCACTGCCGTTTTTAACTGGAACTCTAGCAACGCCACGGGATGGTCATTATCCAGAAATGAAATGCATATGTGTTTATGTGGAGTGAATTACAGTTGTCCATCGTATTAGGACGCAAGTGAAATAGTTTCGGTACATTTGAAAATGTGCTAATTTCTTTGTTACCTTTATTAGGATGCCAGGATGAGGTCATGGTGGTTGGCATAGTAGGCTTAGGAGGCAGGAGATGCCTATACCGGATGAAATTTTGACACACGAGGAGGGAGTCAGTTAGGCCAACGTGGCCAAGCCAGTAGGTCAGCAGGCCATGGGCGCCTTAGCCCGTGAAATGGCCGGAGCATTGAGGGAATCTATGGACATTCTTAGGGCTGAGAATCAAGTCCAGGCCCAAGTAGCTGAGGCAGGGCCGTCTTTTCTGAAAAGGGAGTTTTTCCGGTCGAATTCGGATGAATTTTTGGGTGATTCTAAGGAACTAGTGAAGGCTGATGAGTGGCTTGAGAAGATGATGAAGACGTTTGAGATGCTTGGCATCGAAGACAGAGGTTTGAGGGTGACCTTGACGTCCTTCCAGCTGAAGAGAGATGCGGGTCAGTGATGGAAGAGTGCCCGGGGGCACATTGAAGGGACTTGGGAGGCCTTTGTTGAAGCTTTCCAGGACAAGTACTTGCCTGCTACAGTTAAGGAGAAGTTGAAGATTAGTTCTCCAAATTGGTGCAGCTAAATACACCAGTGGCGGAGTTTGAGGCCACCTTTACTAGCCTGTCGAGGTTTGCACCAGAGTTGGTGGCGACCGAGGAGTGTAAGTGTTTGGAGTTTGAGAAGAGATTGAGGACCAGACTCATGTTTAGAGTTGTTGGGTCCATGATTAGGGACTATGGGCGCCTTATGGAGGCTGCAACCCATCTTGAGACTATCATGCATGCAGAGAAGGAGAGGATGAGGGGCTCTAAGAGGAGTCAGGATGGTCAGGGAGACAGTAAGAGGCAGAGGGGCTCTAACCCTCAGCAGTCCCAGGGAGTGCATTCGAGATCCACCTTTCCAGTGCCAAGTTCGGGTTCTGGAAGAGGTGGTCAGGGAGACATCACTTGTTCAAATGTGGTCAGTTGGGCCACAAGTCTCCAGCTTGCCCACAGAGGAGAGGAGGGCAGCGAGCAGCAGCATCTTCGGCTCGTTCTTAGGGCCAGAGTCAGGGCAGAGGCCAGTCGCTCACTTGTTATCAGTGTGGGCAGGCGGGCACCTGAAGTGGTTTTGCCTGCAGTTGGGTGGTACACTTGGTGCGTCTGGTTCGAGGCAGATATAGAGTCACTAGCCAACACAGTCAGTTCAAGCCTTGAGGGCCAATCAGGAAGCCTCTTCGGCTCAGTCAGTGCAGCAGTCTTATGCTCCGAGAGGTGAGCAGGTAGATTAGAGACCTACAGGACGCGTGTATGCTGTTACAGCGCCGGATCTTGTACTAGCTCCATCTGTTGTGAAAGGTACCTTTTTGTTTTGTAACTCGGTTGCTAATGTGTTAATTGATACGGGTGCATCCCATTCCTTTATATCTTCTGCATTGGTATCTGTTTTGGGGTTGGAGTTGGCGCAGTTATGTAGCTCGCCCGAACTTCCTCTGTGAGCCCCCCTTTCGCAGAGGGCGCGAATTAGGTCCTGCTACAGTTCAGACTCCTATCACGGTTCTAAATCTAATCTCACAAAGTGCAATGCGAGATTGATAAACATCAAATAGTTCAATCCGTCAAATCTTTTTGGCAAATCAGATTTTGAATCAAATAATGCCAAAACTAGACTACTTTTCCTGATTATAGAGGCGCCACCTAAATATTTTATTTTTAAGAAATTTAGGAAACCCTGACTCGTGCCAAAGGCCACGTGTCCGTCATCACCAAAGTTGCCTCGGCTCGGGAACTTGGGTACGAGAGGAGAAGGTCCTTAAACGATCACTCCTGTTCGCCCGATCAAAGGATCAGTCTCTACTAAGCATGATATGTTGTTTGATAAACACATGTGTTCTTGTTCTGATTATTAGCTATCTTTACTATGTGATGCACACATAAGTATAGACTAAATCGCGAGATTTGGAACAAATCGACTCATGTTTGTTTTCAAAAATGGTTTGAAAGTGCCACTCGCAAGTAGGCTAAAGCGTGGATTTGCCATCCTCAAGTGGGCTTTAAAATATGATGATTTGCCACTTCGTAAAGTGGGCTTAAAACTTGCATTTGTCGAATTGTTCCAATTCAAGCAACAAAGCCTCCACCCACAGGCATTCATACAGTTAATCACTTAAGCAAATAGCGTCATGGCAAGCATGCTGTCATAGCAACACTCACACTCATGCAAGTATGCTAAAGCGTAAAGCTTACAATGTACTCAGAGCCAAAACAAAAACTAGTTAGAAAATCATGCATGATCCTAACTATACAAGATGCCTAATGCAACACATGCAATAATGCAACTAAATAGGCTAGGCTATCTAAGATGGCATGTGAATGCAACGATTTGGTACACGTATTCAAAGAGGTATTGAAATACGATGCAGTTTGAATGATGCGCCGAGCCCGATGCATGTAATACAAATGAATGATGCAACATGCAAGTATAAGGTATGCTAATCAAAACGTGCCCTAATCTAACCACCGAAAGCAGGTAAATAAAAGGGAGAAAGACGTGGGGTTGGAAGACATGTACACACGCACGCACCTTATTACAGCATTACACCCTTTCGAAGGAAGGTCCAAATAAATAAGCTAAGCTATGCTAAGCTAAGCTACTTATGACAAACCGATATTTAACTAACTATTCTAACTAATTAAATATTACAAACCGAATTGAATAACTAGCTAATCTAAGCTAATTAAAATATTACAACACAGATTAAACGAATTAATTACATCACATGTAATAAATTAGCTACAACTAACTATTAAAGCGATAAAATGGCTTCGCGGGCGAGGGAGACATGCATGCTTGGTTGCGTCCTCCCGAAAATCCATCGCCTTGCCGTCGGTTGTCTCCGTTTGCACTTGCCTTGATCTTTGAAAATTGGGCCAATCTCCAGACTGCTTTTGCCTTAAAACAGAAACACTTTTGCACCAAAATAGGCTGGTGGCCGGTAGGCCACCAAAAGTGGCTGCCAGCCACTCCAACTGGCCGGTCGGCTACCTCCTTTTCCAAACTCCCGATTTTGCTGCAACAGAGAACAACAGAGCCAAGACAATGCATTTGCAAGGAAATGTATGTACTGCCACCCTCCTTATCATGTCTCAAGCTCAAAGGAGTGTGGTACTCGGCTCTTAAGCCACCAACCAAGCATTCTCAATGCATGATGGTTTGAGAACTAAGTTTGTACAAGCTTAGTGAATGCGCACATAAGACTCAAAGGGTCGCCACCCTATCATGCATGATCAAGGGTGACAACGACCAAGAAACGCGGCACGTTTCATCACTTTGAGTATGAAACGTGTCACATTTCTTGTGTTTGGATTAACGTCCGATCCAAACACATGCAATGCAAAACACATATGTTATCTTGGCATGTTTTACTTTGCTCAATTCTTGTTTACACATTTTAAGTTACCAATCCATTCCTTAATCGGTTAAGTGCAATGTGTCCTCTAAGGAGAGGAGGTCAACCAAAAGAATGGTTTAAGGCATAGGAAAGACCATGCCTTTGACTTGGAGGAACCATCAAAAGAGGGTTAAGGCCATTTAAGTACAAGCCTCAATCCCAAGCGTAAACACAATCTCAAGGCCAACCAACTCTCAAATTAAATGAAAAAATGAAGAAATGAGGGAGGTTGCAGAATTTCAGTGCTGGAATGGCATGAGAAATAATGCAACAACATGCAAAAAACACACGCACAACATGTTAGGGCCAAAAGCATCAAAGCCAGTGAAGTGCATTACACTAGAGGCATGCAATAACAAGCTTAAAAGGGACTAACAGTCCAGAACAGTCCTAAAACATCCTGAATGGAGTTCTAAAACATGCTTGAAATAAGCCAAAGATAGCTATGTTAAGAGGCCAAAACAATAGCACAATTGCATTACAAGCATACACAGCAAAGCTCATATGATCAAACCAGCTCAAAACAGAGCTTAATCATGCCAAATCAGTAGCTAAAACATGCTGAAATTGAAGCATAAGTGACAAGAAAAACATGCTCGTATATTGGCTCGCAAGCAAGGCATAAAGCACAACTCTCCAAAGGCAATGAAAGAGTGGAATATGTGAGAGTGTAATAGTGATATATGCTCTGAAATCATATGTAAAATGATGCTATATCATGCAAATATCACAAGAAAAGCATGCTAAAGGCCCTAAAACACAAGGCTAGTGAAGGCACTTGCACCATAGCTATACAATACATGGCTTACATGACCGAGACCACTCAAAACAGAGTTAAAGCATATCAAAACATTAGCAAAAATGTGCTGGAATTAAGCTAACACAAGCTAGAACGATAGGCTAACTCATTAGGCATGCTAGGCTAGTAAGCATAATTACACTACAAGTGCAAAAAGCAAGCAACAAGTGCTCTAACCAACCCAAAACAGAGTTGAAACATGCTAAAATATGGCAAAAAACATGCTTAAACTAAGCTAACATGAGCCATAAAAAGATGCTACTTTTTAGTGCTACCAAGGCATGGCATAGAGAGACAAGGAGGGGAGGCCACCCCCTCCCATTTTGGGCCTCAAAACAAACTTTCTACCATTGAAATTCCCCTGGAATTTAGTGGTTTAAAGGCCAAAACAAGATGCTTCAAAAGGCTTTGAAAAGGTGGCTCAAAAGGCTTTGCAAGCCAAAGAGCAAAAAGAGGGGGGGGGGGACCATCCCCTAACCAAACAAAGTTCAAACCTCAATTTTAAAACCTTAAAATCAGAGTTTTTAGAGGTCAAAACCAGCCTCAAAGTAGTGTAAAAAGATGGCCAAGCACTTAGCTAAAACAAAGCTTAAAAGGGGCAAGTTCTTACCCTTGAAGCACAGCTGCAAAACATGTATAAATCTGAGCTCAAACCAATCTTAGGAGCTCCAAATAAGCCTCAAAGAACCTCAGCTCCAAGATGAGGATGTTTGATTAAGGGTCTCTTTGCAAAAGTGTTGAGAATTCTAAGTTTAAGGCACAAAACAAGAAGAGAGAGAGGCTCCTAGAGAGAGGCTGAAATTTTACTCACAAAATTTTGTATAGAGATAGGGATTTTAGAGATAGAGCCTCCAAACTTGCTAACCTTTCAAAATAAGAGATATGGCTTCAATATATAGCAAAATGAGAGCCTTGGTCGAAATATCTGAGCTAGAACAGCTGGCACATTGTGAAAACAATAGGAGGAGAAATATCTGCAAAAAATCTAAGTTTGGGACACAACTGGCCGACTGGCTACTTGTGGTGGCTGACCAGCTACTTTTAGTGGCTGACCAGACACTTTTCTAGCTGACAAGAACCCCTTCTGGCTGACATATGGCCGGCAAGCTCCATTTGTGGCCGGCACCCTCCCCCAGTGGCTGACAGCAAAAACTAGTCCCCGTCCCCTGACTTCAACCAGGCATAATTCCTTTATCTGGACTCTTTTTTAGATCATTCTTGTGTGAAAATTGTAGCCCTGGAAGTAAGCTTTCCAATGGTGGTAGCCTCACGTCAAAATTCTAGGTGTGCTAAAAGATATCTCTCTTTTAGTGAAGACTGCTCAGTTTTGGTCCAACCTAATCGATGCCTAACTTCAACCAACCACATCTCCCTCATCCGGACTCAGCTTTAGGAGATTCTTGAGTGTAAAATGAAGCCCCAAACGTTCTCTTTCCAATGGTGGTGGCCTCATAGATGAAATCTAAGTGTACAAAAAGGTAGGCCTAATTTAGCGAGGGTCGCTCGACTCTCTCTTAACGGCTCATGCCCAACTTCTTCCCCAACTTGGTTTCTTCCCTCTCCTCCAATCTTATTCAATTCCAAACCTCTAAATAAGATTTTTTTAAATATTTTTTCAAGGAGTTCACCTCTCTTTCATGTATTTCCACTTTGTCCTTGCTTGGTTTACCGAAAAGTGCAACATTTAACAAAATGCGAGCGTCAGAACATCGTAGAAACTTTGTTTCAAAAATATTTTAAAAAAGAGGGTTTTAAGGGCGAAAAATCATTTTAGTCAAAAGGCTTTGGTCCAAAAAGGGGTGTGAGGTTGGGATTTAAAGCTCCTCTTACTGAAGAAATCGAACCTTTGCACTGCACAACTTTCCACCAAGTAAACAATTAGCGGCTCCCAAGTCTTAAGGGCGGTAAAAAATGGAGTGTCTACAAGTTAGCATCTCCTATTTGTGTTGTGTCACCTATTGGGGGAGAGTTGATTTTGAAGCAGGGGTGTCGGGGCTGTGATATAGAGGTCACCGACCGTCGACTTCCATCTTCTTTTGTATTGATGGACATGTTTGGTTTTGATGTCATTTTGGGTATGGACTGGTTATCGTCATACCAGGCTGTTATTGATTGCTATCGCCAGAGGATTACTGTATGTACCTTGAATGACAATTGTTTTCATTTCTTAGGAGATCGGGTTAGTAGAGTTTTACCAACGGTGTATGATCCGCGTGGGCGGAGTGAGCTTAGTTGCCTTCTCGCTAGCTTTATGAGTAGTGAATGTGATGAGACTCGGATTGAGTTGCCAAGAGTGGTTTGTGAGTACTCGGATATTTTTTCCAAGGATCTTGTTAGTTTACCACCCTATCGAGAGATCGAGTTCTCTATTGAATTAGTGCCTGGCACAGCACCGATTTTCATGGCATCGTATCGTTTTTCCCCCAGCCGAGTTGAGTGAGTTGAAGATTCAACTCCAAGAGTTACTAGATAAAGGTTTTATTCGCCCTAGTACTTCGCCTTGGGGAGCACCGACCCTCTTTGCTAAAAAGAAAGATGGGGCTTTGAGACTTTGCATTGATTACTGAAAATTAAACTAGGTTATGGTTAAGAATAAGTATCTTATGCCTCGTATAGATGATTTGTTTGATCAGTTGAAAGGATTCCGTTGTTTCTGTAAGATAGACTTGAGATCGGGTTACCATCAGTTGAGGGTCAGGGAGGAGAATATCCGGAAGACGGTATTCCATACGTGGTATGGCTATTATGAGTTTCTAGTGATGCCTTTTGGGCTTACCAATGCACCGGCTATGTTCATGGACTTAATGAACCAGATTTTTCGGGAGTTCTTAGATCGCTCTGTAGTCATCTTTGTGGATGGCATTATAATTTATTCACCTTCTGAGGAGGAGCACGAGGAACACTTGCGAGTGGTGTTGGAGTTGCTTAGAGCCCATAAGCTGTATGCTAAGTTTGGGAAGTGTGAGTTCTGGCTAAGAGAGGTTAAGTTCTTAGGCCATGTAGTATCCGGAGAATGGGTGATTGCGGATTCATCCAAAATTGAGGCGGTGTAAGATTGGGTACAGCCTAAGAATGTCTTTGAGATCCGTAGTTTCTTGGAATTGGCCGGGTATTATCGTCGGTTTGTAAAAGATTTTTTCAGACTAGCTTTGCATTTGACTAGATTGACGCGGAAAGGGGTCAAATTTGTGTGGAGTGAGACTTGTGAAAAGTCGTTCCAAGAGCTTAGGATTGGACTTACCACCGATCCAGTCTTGATTATTCCGGAGAGGGGTTCGGGTTATTCAGTATATTGTGATGCCTCATGAGAGGGTTTGGGTAGTGTCTTGATGCAAGAGGGGAAAGTAGTAGCCTATGACTCACGACAGTTGAAAACACATGAGGGGAATTACCCTACTCACAACCTAGAGTTAGCAGCTGTGATCTTTGCCTTGAAGATTTGAAGGCACTATCTGTATGGTGAGAGATTTGAAGTATTTTCTGATCATAAAAGTCTGAAGTATCTTTTTACACAGAAGGACTTAAATTTGAGGTAGAGAATGTGGATGGAGTTCATAGAAGATTATGACTTCGAGTTGCATTATCAGTCGGGGAAGGCTAATGTTGTGGCCGATGCCCTAAGTAGGAAGTCCATCAGTAGTGTAGCTTGTATAGCTATTTGGGAATGGGAGATGTTGGGTGCTCTCAGTGAGTTTAACTTGCATCTGGGCAAGCCTGTTAAGTCTGCCGCCTTGTTTTTTGTAGTTGCATAACCTACACTTGTGAACTGAGTGTTGGACGCACAAAAGGGTGACTTTGAGGTAGAATCCCTCCGGAAGAAGATCTCTAGTGGGAAGGTGGAGAAGGGTTTAACTGTGTATCCCGACCTGAGTGTGAGATACCGAGACCGCTTGTTTGTGCTGGAGTCTTGCCGAGAGGAAGTACTCCGAGAGTTTCACCATTCACGCCTTGCGATGCATCCGGGAGGCATAAAAATGTATCACGATCTGAGTCGCCAGTTTTGGTGGAGGGGTATGAAAAAGGATGTGGCAGTATTTGTATCGAGGTGCCTTACTTGTCAGCAAGTGAAGGTCGAACACCAGAGGCCAGCAGGTTTGTTGCAACCCTTGCCTATAGCCGAGTGGAAATGGGAGCATGTCACGATGGATTTCATTGTGGGTCTTCCGAGGACTCAACGAGGTAGTGATGCCATATGGGTGGTAGTTGACCGGTTGACCAAGTCAGCGCACTTAATTCCTATGCGCGTAAGAGATTCGGTAGATTACATTGCTGACTTGTATATTCGGGACATAGTGAGGTTGCATGGGATCCTAGTGTCGATTGTCTCAGATAGAGACCCGCGTTTCACTGCCCAGTTGTGGTAGAGTTTGCAGAGCGCCTTATGCACTAGATTGACTTTTAGCATGGCTTACCATTCTCAGACTGACGAGCAGTCTGAGCATACCATTTAGATACTTGAGGATATGCTTAGAGGCTGTGTCCTTGACTTTAAGGGGTCGTGGGAGAGACATATACCCTTGGTGGAGTTTGCTTACAACAACAGCTTCTAATCGAGTATTGGCATGGCACCGTTTAAGGCCTTGTATGGCCGACCGTGTAAATCGCCAGTGTGTTGGGCTGAGGTGAGTGATGCACCTTTGTTAGGTCCATAGTTGGTTCGAGAAACGACGGAGAAGATGACACTTATCCATAAGAGGTTGGCTACAGCCCAGAGTCGCCAAAAGAGTTATGCCGACCGTAGGAGGAGACCTTTGTCATTTGAGGTGGGTGATCATGTCTTTTTGAAAATATCACCTAGATGGGGTTCGATGAGATTTGGGAAGAGTGGGAAGAGTTTCCCTCGGTTTATTGACCCTTTTGAGATACTTGAGCAGATTATGGAGGTTGCATACCATTTAGCATTGTCACCGTAACTTTCTGGAGTGCATGACGTGTTTCATGTTAGTATGCTTTGGAAGTATGAGTTGGATCCATCGCACGTGCTGGATTGGACCGACTTAGAGGTAGATGAGGATGCCTCGTATGAGGAGAGACCGATAAAGGTCTTGGATAGACGGGACCAAGTCTTGTGAGACAAGATGATTCCCTTAGTCAAAGTATTGTGGAAACATCATGGGGTTGAGGAAGTAACTTGGAAACGCGAATCAGAGGTTCGAGAGAAATATCTGGTCCTATTCATTGATATTTGAGTACGTGTTGAAAATTTTGTTTTGTTGATGAGCTATAAAAGCATTGTATATGTTTTGGTTTGTAAAACATTGTATATGTTGAATGTGTTTTGGAAATACAAATATGTTATAAACATTGAAGATGTTTTGGAAAACATGAAGATGTATGTGTTGAAATTAATTAAATTTCGAAAGAATGCATGTTGGTAATGTGTGTTGAATTACATTTTGTGAAATTGTTCTCTTCAGAAAAGATGAATTGACCGGTGGATGGGTCATGGTGATGAAGGCTGAATGATAAACGATTTGAAAGTTGAATAAACATGATTTTGAAACTTGTATAAAATTTCAGGGGAGAAATTCTTTAAGGGGGGGAGGTTATAGCGATCTAGGTTTTACCCCGACCTTTATTGTGTTCCGGACTCGGGTTCCGTGGTTGTATACTGATGTCTATGTCTTGTTTCCTTCCTTTTACTCTTTGTATTTGAGTTTTGGGTCGTGTTGGGTGAGTTTGAAACAGGTTTGTTGTGAGTTGATTCAAATGGTTGCTGCCCAAGTTTTGGCTTCTTCGCTCGAGCGCACGCTCGAGCGAGACTTGGGTTTTTACTTCTTCGCTTGAGCGAAGGTTCTTTCGCTCGAGCGAGGGTTGATAGTCCTCAGGTTTCTAGTTTAGACGCAGTTTTCGCTTGAGCGAGCACTCTTGCGCTCCAGCGAGACGTGTGTTATTTGATCCTTCACTCGAGCGAGCACTTTTGTGCTCGAGCGTGCGTCTGCGTTGGTGGCAGACTTGAAGCTTTGTACTGTGCGCTCGAGCGAGGCCTTTTGTTATGTCTAGTCATTCGAGCGACAACTGCTTCACTCGAGCGAGCCTCGCATATATCAGTTCGCAACTGCGTGATTTTATATCACTTTTTACTTTCTTCTTCCCTAAAAACCCTAATCCAGCTGTCTCTCTCTTTAAAACTCTCTCTCTCTCTACAAATACTCCTTGTTCTAGGGTCATTCTACCCAACTCCCTTTGTTAAAATGCTTGAGCATTGCGTGGATTTCTTTTTGATCCGTAAAAGTGGGATTTGGAGCATCTTTGCGTTTCTCTCTTCTTCTCCTTTGAGTTTCTCCATTTGAGGTAGGGATAAACTACTCTTTATTATGAGTTTTAACCTAGATATGTGTTATTTTGTATAAATGGTTGGATGTAGGAAGTTTGGGTGAAGTTAGGGTTTGGGTGTTGATTTGTGAAAGAGTGGTTTCCAATTTTGAACTCCATATGTGTATGTGGGGTCTTAAAAATGGGGTTATTGGGGAATAATTGTTGAAATGGTGAGATTTAGACCTTTGGGTCAATGTTTTAGAATTGGGGGAAAATGCTCTAATGTGAATTAAAGAAAATATTTGTATAAATAATGAGATCAATGTGGAAATATGAAATTAGTTTGGGAATTATGAAATTGGGGAAAAATATGATTAAAAAGTGTAGTTGGATTGATAAATCACACACCTATGGAAAAGTTGATAAATTATCTGTTGGTAGATTTAATTATCTGTTTAGAAATATCTGTTTTGGTGTATCGGTGGAGGATTGCTATGATTGTTGTAGAAAATGCATGAGGATTAGGGAAATTGAAACTAATCAATCGAATTATGTCATTGAATATAACGGTTGGATTAAAGCATTGAATATGTGATCTGATTGGTCATTGTATATGACAACATGTTTAAATACATTGCATATGTATCTTTGTTTGGGAGGAGATAGGGGATGTACTCCATTGTATGAGAGGAGATAGGGGATGGACCCCATTGATAATTACGTTGGCCGGAGTGTCTAGGGTGAAAGTCCCGAAATCTTATATATTATAGGTGCCGGTTCTCTCGGATGTAGTTCCGTAAAATGGCAAGAAATTGAAGTGTTGAAATGATGGATGTATTAAATTGTGAACCATTGAGTTGTAGTCTCATCTTGGTTGTTTTGATAATAACAAATTTGGTTAATTGATTTTATCCGAAACGGAAGAATGGAAATGAGTTGAAATGTTGGTTAACTATATTGAATAAAATTGAAAGAAATGTGTCTGTTAAGAATATCCCTCATTGATCTGATGCTCATATTTTAGTTAATTCTCATATTTGGTTTAGCATATCTCTACTGAGCTTTGGCTCACCCTACTTGGGACATCATTTTCAGGTATAGGTGACATGCCGCCTCAAAGGTCTTAGCTTTGGTGGTTTAGGAGTTGAAGGCTCCGTTTTGTTGTTACATCTTATGTATTTATGTTTTCTTTTCAAGCCAAGGGCTCTAATTGGAAAAGAGTTAGAACTCTTCTTTTGTTGTAACTAAGTAATAACTCGGAAATCTGTAAGCCCGTAGGGCATTATTTTGTTGTTATCAGTTAGAAACAATTATGAATGTGTAATGTATGTAATACATTTTGTAAAGAAGACTTTGATGAATAAAAATATATTTTTTCTATTATGTTTATAGACTTAATGAATGAATGGTTTAAGTCTTATTTTGAGGGCTTCACAGCTTTGGTTTAAAAAGATCCAAACCAAAGAAAAAAAAAGTACTAAAAACTTAAAAATTAATAAATTAATAAAATTATTATTTTCTTTACTTTTTAACCATCTTTTTGTAAAAGTTCAAAATCTTATTACTAAAAATTTCAATTTTTTTCATCTTATTATATTTTAATTAAAATCACAAAAAATTATTTCTTAAACGAATCCTAGTAACTTGATTTTTAGGCTAAAAAATTAAAAATAAATATAAAAAGTCAAAAAAATATTTTAAAAGTAAATCAAATAAGTCAGTCATTCATGTTTTTTTAATATAATTAAAAAAATCATTTTTAAATGCATTAAAAAAATTATTTTATAAAAAATCAAAAAAATCATTAAAGATGTGAAATTCCAAAAAACTAGTAAGTGTTCATTTAGGATGTGGGTTGGTTTTTTGACATTTTGATTTTTTGACTATTTTTGTCTAGGGCTAAAAAATCTCGTTTGTGATACGCTTTTTGACTTTTTTGATTTTTGTGGGAGAAAAAATGAAATGATTATGATTTGAATGTGATGTTTTGTCTTATTGAGATAAAAATTTGCTATTTTATTTTTTTATCTTTTTGAATTTTTTATGAGAGAGGAAAGTGTTGTCAAATCTTCTGTGTAAAATAAAATAACTTGAAAATAAATTCAAACAAAATAAATAAATAATATACCGGATTTATTTATCGAACCGAATTAAAATTAAGACCAAGTCGAGTGTGTGACACTCTGTCCTTAAGACAGATTCGCCCCGCTACGGTGCTTACGGTTGAGTGGCGTCTATCTCCCAAGATACAATGATCTTCAGAAATTGTAGTAGCACTCCAAACAATTTGTTCGGCGAACTAGAACCTGTGTTCTATACTCTCTTTGTTATTTTTCCTAAAACTAGAATGAAGGAAAATGCACTAAATAAATGTTGGACAGCAATATAAAGAACGCAGACTGAATTTCGGGATCAATCAAAATTGGAATGGGGCTGCCTTTATATAGACTTTGTTGGCACCTATTCAATTTGAATAGAAAAGGTATGAAGAAGGGACATAACCCTTCCTTTAAAATAAAGAGACACCATGAAAGGTTTGCACCCTTTCATTCAAATGAAGGTTTGACCCTTCCTTTAAAACAAAAAGACACCATGAAAGGTTACACCCTTTCATTCAAAATGGAGTCTATTTCAATTCACAACTACCTCTTTATAAATTTTCCAACAATCCCCCACATGAATGAAATTGACAGAGAGAAAATGCAACAACATGATGTAATTACAGAGAGTACAGAAATTCGAAATATTCTGCAAAGGATAGGTAGCTTTTGGCTTTGAACCTTCCCTTGTGAGACACTATCGGATTTACTAGCTAACCAGTGAACATGATGTCTTGAACTGTTCAGCCGTTTGTGTAAACCAAGACAATAGAACTCACACAGTATATCCCCAAACACAGTTTAGTTCTCACCATTGTGTTCATTTTGGCCCTGAACAACCTGGTCTTTCATGAGTGCTTTAAAGACTTGTAGCCCTTCACAAATCTTATAGAACCGGCCCAGTTCACACTCACATAGGTGATTCTTATGAAAAGTATCATGCCATACTCCACTAGGTTTACCTAGATATAAGAATCATTAAAAGTATTACTTAACCTAAATCGCAGCAGACATCACTTATTTCATCATAGAAATGGGTAGGAGTTGGACTCCACAGTGATCTTTCTGAGTCAATCACAACTCGGTTGTCCCTTTGAACCTAGATCTTGGGATCTCCAGTCAACTAGGTTGGGTTGCCGTTGTGGTAACTCTTATTTCATAGGCTTTAGTCCCATTTCCCTCGATGAATTCTCAACTAACTCTCTTGCCAACCCTTTGGTTAGTGGATCCGCTATGTTGTCTTTAGACTTAACATATTCTGTAGAAATAATTCCATTAGAGAGTAGTTGTCTTACGGTGTTATGTCAACGACTAATGTGTCGTGACTTACCGTTATACATATGACTCTGTGCTCTACCTATTGCAGATTGACTATCGCAATGTATGCATATAGCAGGCACCGGTTTTGGCCATATTGGAATATCTTCAAGGAAGTGGCGAAGCCATTCTGCTTCTTCCTCTGCTTTGTCTAAAGCTATGAATTCAGATTCCATAGTAGACCTAGCAATACAAGTCTGTTTAGAAGATTTCCAAGATACAGCCGCCCCACCAAGAGTAAAGACATACCCACTAGTGGACTTTGAGTCTCTTGTATCCGATATCCAATTTGCATCACAGTATCCTTCAAGTACTGCTGGATATCTAGTATAATTAAGCCCAATGTTACGAGTAAATCGGAGATATCTAAGAACCCTTATAATTGCTTTCCAGTGTTCTACTCCCGGATTACTCGTATACCTACTTAATTTACTTACTGCATAAGCTATATCTGGGCGAGTGCAGTTCATCAAGTACATTAAGCTTCCAATAATTTGGGCATACTCTAATTGAGAAATACTTTCCTGTACATTCTTAAAAAGATACAAATTAACATCTACAGGAGTTTTAGCAAGATGATCATCACCTTTGCTGAATTTGTCAAGTAGTTTCTCAATGTAATGAGATTGTGACAAACCATATCCTTCTGATGTTTTGGTAATTTTCATACCAAGAATTACATCAGCAATGCCCATATCCTTCATGTCAAAATGTTTATTCAACATTTTCTTAGTAGTTTTAATCATATCATTATTACTACCAATGATGAGCATATCATCTACATAAAGACATACAATAACATAACCTTTGTCTGTGTTTTTAATGTAAACACATTTGTCACACTCATTAATTTTGAATCCATTAACATCATTGCCTTGTCAAATTTCTCATGCCATTGCTTTGGCGCTTGTTTTAAACCATATAATGATTTAACCAATTTACACACTTTTTTTTGTTTCCCTGGAACAGAAAACCCTTCTGGTTGTTCCATGTAAATTTCTTCATTTAACTCACCATTTAAGAAAGCGGTCTTAACATCCATTTGATGAATTTCTAGATTGTATAGAGATGCAATGGCAATTAGCATTCTTATGGATGTTATTCTAGTAACCGGTGAGTATGTGTCAAAGTAATCTAGACCTTATTTTTGTCCAAAACCTTTGACTACAAGTCTTGCCTTGTATTTGTCTATTGATCCATCCGCTTTCAATTTTCTTTTGAAAATTCACTTGTACCCAAGAGGTTTACAACCTGGTGGCAAGTCCACTAATTCCCAAGTGTAATTTTGCAAGATGGATTCAACTTCACTGTTGACAGCTTATTTCCATAAAGGAGCTTCAGGACTGAACATAGCCTCTTTAAAAGTTAAAGGCTCATTTTCTAACAAATATGTTAGAAAATTTGGACCAAAAGATTTTGAGGTTCTAGCACGTTTACTACGCCTAAGTTCCTCTTCCTCATTTTGATCTAACTCTTATTCTTGATCATGTTCTTGATCCTGACTAGTAATAGTATCAAAAGATCTTTTATTAGTACTAGTCTCTTGTCCAATCTTCTTTGGAAATACATGTTCAAAGAATGATGCATTCCGAGACTCAATAATAGCATTTACATGCATTTCGGTATGTTCTGATTTATGAATCAAAAGCCGATATGCAGTACTATTCTTAGTATAACCAATGAAAATGCAATCAATGGTCTTAGGACCTATCTTAGCCTTTTTAGGACTAGGAATAGCCACTTTAGCCAAACACCCCCATACTTTTAAGTATTTGTAGGATGGTACTCTTCCATGCCGCAATTCGTAAGGTGTTTGATTCACTTTCTTTCGGGGTACTTTATTAAGTATATAATTAGCAAAAAGTATTGCTTCCCCCCACAAGTTCTGAGGTAATCCAGAATTTATTAACATGACATTCATCATTTCTTTTAAAGTCCTATTTTTCCTTTCAGCAATTCCATTTTGCTGAGGTGAGTAAGGAGCGTTGGTTTGATGAATTATTCCATGTTCTTTACAAAACTCACCAAAAGGTGATTCATATTCATCACCTTTATCACTTCTAAGTTTCTTGATTTTCTTACCAAGTTGATTTTCAACTTCATTCTTATATTGAATGAAAGTTTCCAAAGCTTCATCATTGGTTCGAATTAAATAAACATAACTATATCTAGTATAGTCATCTATAAAAGTGATAAAATACTTTTTCCCACCTCTAGTTTGAATTGATTTAAAATCACAAATGTCACTATGAATTAATTCAAGTGGTTCCGTACTTCTTTCAATTGAATGAAAAGGAGTTTTAGATAATTTTGCCTCAACGCAAACTGCACATTTATGATTTGAAACAATGTTAAATTTAGGTAAACATTCCATATTAATTAATCTACGCAAAGATCCATAATTAACATGTCCTAGTCTACCATGCCATAAATCTGAAGACTCAAGCAAGTAAGAAGAAGATGTAGTATTATTAATAACTGAGGGTACAACGGTTATTACATTTAACTTGAAAAGGCCATCAGACATGTAACCTTTTCCTACATACATCCCGTTTTTGGTAAGTACAAACTTGTCACTTTCAAAAACTAGCCTAAACCCATTCTTACTCAACAAAGATCCGGAAACAAGATTCTTGCGAATGTCTGGTACATGCAGCACATTGTTAAGAGTGAGTTCCTTTCCAGATGTCATCTTGAGTACAATCTTTCCTTGTCCTTCAACTTTGGAAGTTGAGGAGTTGCCCATAAAGAGTTGTTCACCATTGTCCACTATAGAATAAGATGTGAACATCTTTTTATTGGCACAAATATGGCGAGTAGTACCAATGTCCACCCACCATTCTTTAGTATTTCCGACAAGATTTGTCTCGGAAACAACTGCAGAAAGATTGATATCATCTATACTATTGGAAATATTGTCCACTTCAGTCATGTGGGCTTGAGCAGGCTTCTTGCTTGTTCTTCTTTTGCTTTTGCCTTTGCAAAAATCAGTTCTTAAGAACTTCTCTGACTGTTTACCATGATTCACTGATATAGTCCCAACATAAGGAGAGATTGGCGCAATGGCAATCACCATACCAGTACTGGTTTGAACATTAGTTTGACCAGTTTTAGTAGCTATAAATTCTAAATTGTAAACCACAATTATAATTAGAATTTAATACTACACAGAAAATAAAACAAAATTCACATAATTAAATTCTGTAAAAATAAAAGAAACAAGAATGTAACTTTTATTTTCCAATTAATTTGAAAATAAAATAAAATTTTATTTAAACAAATTAATTCCACACAGAAAATTAAATTCTGTAAAATAAAAGAAATAAAAACTATAACTTTTATTTTTCAATTAATTTGGAAATAAAATTAAATTTTATTTAACCAAATTAATTCCACACAAGGAATTAAATTCTGTAAAATAAAAGAAATAAAAAGTATAACTTTTATTTTTCAATTAATTTGGAAATAAAATAAAATTTTATTTGACCAAATTAATTCCACACAGAAAATTAATTTCAGTAGCACTTCAATAATTAAAATACTAAAAAACAGAATTTTAATTAATGAAAACTCAGAAAATAATTTCTAAAAAACCAAAATTAATTTTCTGACAAAATTCCACCAAAATATATTCTGAATTGTTAATGACACCAGTATCGTACTACTAGTTGTTGTCAAAGAAAAGAGACAGTATATTACTACTATCTGTCAAATAGCATATAATCACTATTTGTTTTTCCAACCAGAATATTATTTTGTAAATTCACAGAAAATAATTTTCTTCCGAAATTATTTACGAAGAATGAAAAAGGAAAACAATCGAAAAATTCTGTAAACAGAATAATTCGAATCTGTCTTAAGATTGTTGTCAAATCTTCTGTGTAAAATAAAATAACTTGAAAATAAATTCAAACAAAATAAATAAATAACATACCGGATTTATTTATCGAACCGAATTAAAATTAAGACCAAGTCGAGTGTGTGACACTCTGTCCTTAAGACAGATTCGCCCCGCTACGGTGCTTACGGTTGAGTGGCGTCTATCTCCCAGGATACAATGATCTTCACAAATTGTAGTAGCACTCCAAACAATTTGTTCGGCGAACTAGAACCGGTGTTCTATACTCTCTTTGTTATTTTTCCTAAAACTAGAATGAAGGAAAATGCACTAAATAAAAGTTGGACAGCAATATAAAGAACGCAGACTGAATTTCGGGATCAATCAAAATTGAAATGGGGCTGCCTTTATATAGGCTTTGTTGGCACCTATTCAATTTGAATAGAAAAGGTATGAAGAAGGGACATAACCCTTCCTTTAAAATAAAGAGACACTATGAAAGGTTTGCACCCTTTCATTCAAATGGAGGTTTGACCCTTCCTTTAAAACAAAAAGACACCATGAAAGGTTACACCCTTTCATTCAAAATGGAGTCTATTTCAATTCACAACTACCTCTTTATAAATTTTCCAACAGAAAGCGGGTTAAAAGCTAAGAAGTGACTTTTAACTCACTTCTCAAAATAGGCTGTACTAATTTTAATTATTCATATGTGCACGAATCTATTAGAAAATAGAAAGGTAAGAATAAGGTCGAACAAATTCTAGAACAGGGGAATAATCAATTAATTTTAAAATAAATTATCTAATCTAGTTGAATAATTCTTGAATTTTAATAAAATAAAAAATTATAAAATTGTAAGATATGAAAATGATTTAATCAAATAAATAAAATACTAAGGCAATGCAATCTATCATATACATCATATTCATAATAATAAAATACTAGGACAGTGGAATCTATCACATAGATCATATTCATCATATTCATATTGAAAATGTGGTAATAACTTTCAGAATTTCAAGGGGTGAAATATAATTGGACCAAATCTCAAGGGATGTCAGTATAATTTACCCAATTTATTTTGTATGAAATTTATATTAAAACAAGAAACATCCTATTAAAATTTCGCTTTAAACCTTGTTGATAGTTTCTCTCAGTGATGTAAGAATGTTTTGAGAAGATGGTTAAAAGTTTTTTTTTTTTTTTTGACTTTTTTGTGAGAGAGGAAAGTGAGTTAAAAACTGAGAAGTGACTTTTAACTCACTTCCCAAAATAGGTTGTACTGATTTTAATTATTCATACTGTAACGCCCTCAAAATAAACCCATTATATGTATATCATCAACATGCATTACTTAAAGAAAACAATTTATTTATTTATTCATCAGAGTATTACTAAATCAAAACATTACATGTAATATCAAATTAAATGCCCTATGGGCTTACATCTTTCCAAGCCAACACTTGGATACAAAATATGAGTTCTAACTCAAATACAAATAAAGCCCTAGGCTTGATTATTTATCAAATAAAAACAAACAACTAAAGATAGTCTTCAAAATCTAAATCCTTCCAAGCTAAGTCCTGGGAGGTAGCTTATCACCTGGACCTGAAAATGATGTTCCCATAAAGGGTGAGCCACAGCCCAGTAGAAATATACTAAACCACATATAAGCAATGAATAAAGCAATAGCATTCAACAGATGGTTAACTAAGATAATTAATTACTTCATTTTACAGTCTCATGACAGTATTGTCTAAGACGCGTTTTACTTTCCAATTTTATCAACATGGCTCAGAACCTGGCCAAACTTACAACAGTGAATTACATATATCATATTCACATCCTTCCAATATCAACAAACAAATGAGACTCAAGCTCAAATCAAAACACTTCATACTTCCAGATTGATACACATTTTAGTGCTGTATCAATAAAACACTTCTATATAGATAAGCACACATAAAAGTGATACTAATGGAGTCCATCCCCTATCTCCTCCCAAACAAAATCCGGTTTAGAGGTCCATCCCCTATCTTCCCCTAAACCGTGGAGTACATCCCCTATCTCCTCCCACACAAAACAATGTATGCAAATGCAATGCTCAATCAATACACGTATTTTCTGTATCAATGCAATAGTCAAAATTAATGACTTAACCAATGTGATTAGTTTCAGTTATTCGTAATCCACATGCAAAGTCTACAACAATCACGACTATCCTCCACCGATAGCCCAAAACAGTTATTTCTAAACTGAAAATAACTATGTCAACAATTCAATAGACAAATGATTCAAATTATCCAATTACGCCATTTAATCAATGAATTCCCCAATTCCATGAATTTAACCATCTTTTCCGAATTCCATGAATTAATTATACAAATTAATTTAATAATACAACTAGGGTTTTTCCCAAAATTTACCAAAGTATCCCCAACATATCAAAATACCAAAGCTTAGAACAAAACCTATAAAATGGAGTAGGAAATCCCTACCTCGAAGAAAACAACCCAAATGGTGAAGACAGAGATGAGTGCCCAAATACCAATGTGCTCCAAATCGCCAAATGTTCAGATTAAATGAAAGCCCTCGACTCCCTCTATGTTTTTAATAAAGCAACTAGGGTAGAAACACCCTCTAAATAGATCAAATCTAAGAAAGAAGGTGAGTAGGGAGAGAGAGAAGTCGGACCTAGGGTTTGGAATCAAAAGAAGATGAAAAAGACTGATCAAAACCCGCTGCTGTGTATATAAACTGGACAGGCTCGCTCGAGCGAAGACTTGGTCGCTCGAGCTACCAGACACAGAGAAGCTACGCTCGAGCCAAGGAAGCCTTGCTCGAGCCAACAACCCGAAAGCTCGCTCGAGCGAAAGAAAACTCGATCGAGCGAAAAACTCAAACCCTCAGGTCTGTAACCAGACACACGCTCGAGCGAAGGAACTATCGCTCGAGCGAAGAACGAACTAACTCGCTCGAGCGAAGAAAAGCTCGCTCGAGCCAAGAATGCACAACTACAGGTCCAAATCAGACGCAACCTCTCGCTCGAGCTACCAAACCCCGGCTCGAGCGAAGAACCAAAAATAACAGCTCGCTCGAGCGACAAACTCCTCGCTCGAGCGAAGATCCAAAATTCTGGACAGCAACACTTGGTTTCTAAACCTAACCAACCTGAAATAAACCTGCCCAACACATCCTATAGGTCCAAATGAGAAAATAAGGGACAACAACAACAATTATACAATGACAGAATCTACGGAACCTAAGTCCGGATACAATAATCAAATGGGAGAAGACCGGGGTCGCTATAACCTCCCCCCTTCAAAGAATTTCGTCCCCGAAATTAAGCATAAGTTTTTGAAAACAGATTTTTTTTTTTTTTTACAATTCATTAGTAAACATCTTGACCCAAAACTGGTCATTTCATCTCTTTATCAAGAGGCATCTCACATTAAACATATAACACAACATATATCTCAACCTGTATCATTATTATGCATTATTCCTTTCAATGTTAACAATTCCCATATCATATTCAATCGCATGATATATACAACCCATTCAACAATGTACTCAACAGATATAATATTACACTAAACTTCTATAATGAAGCAAGTTTCAAGATACACCCATTTACCAATACAAACTCAATATTTTATAGCTTAAGACATATATAAAGCTCTTAAGTTCAACAATATAACAGAATCTAATTATAAGATTACAAATCAACAAACATGTCCGGATATTTCTGGCGGACTTCCAACTCACGTTCCCAAGTGGCTTCCTCCACTCCGTGGTGTTTCCACAAAACTTTGACCAAAGGGATGGTTTTGCCACGCAAAACTTGATCCCGCCTATCCAAGACCCGAACCGGTCTCTCCTCATACGAAACATCCTCATCAATCACTAAATCAGTCCAATCCAACACATGTGATGGATCCGGCTCATACTTCCGAAGCATACTCACATGAAACACGTCATGTACTCCGGACAACTGCGGTGGTAAAGCTAAACGATAAGCAGCCTCGCCAATCCTCTCAAGGATCTCAAACGGACCAATGAACCGAGGGGACAACTTCCCGCTCTTCCCAAATCTCATCAAACCCCGTCTAGGTGATATCTTCAGAAAGACATGATCACCCACCTCAAACACCAAAGATCTCCTCCTACGGTCGGCATAAGATTTCTGACGACTCTGTGCTGTAACAAGTCTCTTACGGATAAGCTCAACTTTCTCCGTTGTTTCCCTCACCAACTCCGGACCCAACAGAGGTGCATCACCCACCTCGGCCCAACAAACAGGAGATCTACACGGTCGGCCATACAAGGCCTCAAATGGTGCCATACCGATACTAGACTGGAAGCTGTTGTTGTAGGCAAACTCCACCAATGGCAAGTGCCTCTCCCACGACCCACTAAAGTCTAGAACACAACCCCGCAGCATATCCTCAAGGATCTGAATAGTACGCTCGGACTGCCCGTCAGTCTGAGGATGGTAAGCCGTGCTAAAGGTCAACTTAGTGCCTAAGGCACTCTGTAAACTCTGCCACAACCTGGCAGTAAAACGAGGATCTCTATCTGAGACGATCGTCACTGGAACCCCGTGTAACCTCACTATGTCCCGAATGTACAAGTGGGCAAGATGATCTACCGAATCTCTCACGCGCATAGGAATGAAGTGCGCCGACTTAGTCAACCGGTCTACAACCACCCAAATAGCATCACTACCCCGCTGAGTCCTCGGAAGACCCATAACGAAGTCCATAGTGACGTGTTCCCACTTCCACTCGGCAATAGGCAAGGGTTGCAACAAACCCGCTGGCCTCTGATGTTCGGCCTTCACTTGCTGACAAGTAAGGCACTTAGATACGAAAGCTGCCACATCTCTCTTCATACCCCGCCACCAGAACTGGAGACCCAAATCCCGATACATCTTAGTGCCTCCCGGATGCACCGCAAGGCGTGAATGATGAAAATCTCGGAGTACCTCCTCTCGACAAGACTCCGGCACAAATAGACGGTCTCGGTATCTCACACTGAGGTCGGGATACACTGCCAAACCCTTCTCAGCCTTCCCACCAGAAATCTTCTCACGGAGGGTTTCTACCTCAAGGTCACCCCTCTGAGCCTCTAACACTCGAGTCACGAGTGTAGGCTGTACAACAACAGAAAACAAGGCCGCAGCCTCTACGGATTCGCCCAGAAGTAAGTCAAACTTCCCAAGTGTACCCAACATCTCCCATTCTCGGATGGCTATACTAGTTATGACACCAACAGGTTTTCTGCTAAGGGCATCGGCCACCACATTAGCCTTTCCCGGATGATAATGCAACTCAAAGTCATAATCCTCTATAAATTCCATCCACCTCCTCTGCCTCAAGTTCAAATCTTTCTGTGTAAACAAATATTTCAGACTCTTATGATCCGAGAACACCTCGAACCTCTCACCATAAAGATAATGCCTCCAAATCTTCAAGGCAAATATCACAGCTGCTAACTCTAGATCATGCGTAGGGTAATTCTGCTCGTGAATTTTCAACTGACGTGAGCCATAGGTGTAGACGCGCCCGTGGGCCTCTTGCTACAGTTCGGACTCGATTTGTGTCACGATTCTTAATCTGAACCAAAGAGTCCAAATCTGGCAAATCGTTTTGAGAAACAGATTTTTGAAAAAGTAGTGCCAAACATGGACTGCTTTGCCAGATACAGAGTCGCCACCTAAATATTTTAAAATGGGAGAATTTAGGAAACCCTGACTCGGTGCCGAAGGCCACGTGTCCGTCATCACCGGAGTTGTCTCGGCTCGGGAGCTTGGGTACGATCGGGGAAGGTCAGCTATGAGCACCCCCTTTCGCCCGGTCCGAAGACCGGCCTCTACTAACCATGATATCCGATTTTGAAAACATTACATGTTCTTAAACCAATTATTAGCCTAGAATTACTACGTTATGCGCGCAGCAAACAAGTATAGACTAGATTGCCTAATTTGGAAAGAAACATTGCATATCCGTTCGTTTTGAAAATGCTTTGAAATTTGCTACTCGCAAGTAGGCTAAAATACGGATTTCAACGAGTTCTTCCAACTCAAACAATCCGACCTTCACCCACAGACATTCAAAACAGTTTAACATATAAGCATCTAGCCACATGTTAAGCATGCTATCATGGTAACATTCACACTCATGTGATATGCTAAAGCAGAAATACTTACATAGTACTCCGTGCCAAAACAAAGAACTTGTTAGCAAACATGCATGATCCAAGTCCATGTGAAGTGCCTAATGCATCGCATACAAAATGTTACTAGAATAGGCTCGGCTATCCTAAACATGTTATGTGAAAATGCACAATTATCACGTATTCAGTTTGAAAATTGAAGTATCGATGCAGTTAGCGTGATGTACCGAGCCTAATGCATGCAGTACAAATGCATGGATGCACACATGCATAGCATAAGGTATGCTGAATTAAACGTGCCCTAATCTACCATCATAAGCAGGTAAATAAAAGGGAAGAAAGACGTGAGGTTGGAAGACATACACACACTCACGCACACTTATTACAGATTTGCCCTCGCTCGGAGGGACCGAATAAATATTACAAATTAATTAACTACACAAGCTAATTAATATTACAAATTAACTAATTTAATTAACAAATTAAATAAATTAATTAAAGCGGGAAAACGCCTCGAGAAGTGCGCCGCCATGCGCAAGCTGCCTCTGTTTTCCTTCCTTTCCTCCTCTGGAGACTGTCAAAGCCTCAGGACTGATCCCTTGGACAGAGAGGATCACCACCGGCTGATTGAGATTTCCACCGGCAGTGTGGTATGGCCATCGGCACAAAATTGAAGCTGTCGGCAGAGAAAATGGTGCCGGTCGGCACATTACACTGCCGGTCGGCAAAGAAAGTCTGCTGGACCTGCAACTCACAGCAACAGAGGGCAAAACAAGGCATGACAGCACAATTCAAGGCATGTATGCACCAACCATGTCTCTTATCATTGTAATGACTCAAAGGGACATGTGCCTCGGTTCTCGGACCACCAATCACGCATTTCCATGCATGATGGCCCAAAGAACCGAGTATGCAACTTTGGTTTCAAATGCAATGCAAACCAATCAAACAAAACTCCCAATCCCTATCATCCAAGTCAAGGGACAAGGAATGCATGCAAGATGCAATGCAACCTAGGCATACAAGCTAGGAATGCAACATGGCATGGCAAGGCACTTATGCAAGCATACAAGCATACATATGGCAATGCAAATAAATGGAAAGATGGACTTATACATGAATTAGGCAGCTCTAATAAGGCCTAAAACAGTGGCCATAATGACCAAAACAAGAAGCCAAAACACATGCACACATACACATGATGGAAGGCCTACACTTGGGCACAAATCAAGCAATAATCAAGCACACTTGAAAGGGATGAACAAGAGCAATTAGCATGCATTATAAGCTCTAAAATCATGCTAATACATGGTGCCAAACCAAGCAACAAATCAAGCCAAGCATGCACCAAAAGGCCTAAGTGTTCAAAGCAAATCAATGAGGCATTGAACTATACTTAACAAGACCAAACAAGGCATGCAAAGTGGGACCAAAATCAGAGGTTTAGCATGTTAAAACAAAGCTAAAGGACTACTTAGATGGCATCTAAATGGCCCAAATACAAAGGCATACACCATGGCCAAAACATGGAGCATTGCAACACATGCTTTCAAAGCATTAAAGAGACATGCAAGGCAATCAAACAAGCATGGAAATGGGACTGAAATGGCATGTAGGATGATTCCAAATCATCAAAACAATGCAAAGATTGCATGCTACTCATGCACATACTCAAGGCCAACAAGCCCAAATACAAAAGAGCTATATAATGCATGCAAAAATCAACCCAAATACCTATGGACAGATCTAAAACATGGCAAAATAAGCACCTAATCTTCACAAATGCAAGCCTAAAACATGCTCCAACAAAGGCTAACAACCTAGAACATGTTAAGGCACAAATAAGGCATTACATGGCAACTATGCTAAGCATGCATGAAGTTCCAAAACCAACTTGAAATCATGTTATATTATGGATATATAAGCATGAAAAACAAATCAAACATGCTCGACACACACTCAAGCATAGGCTTCCTTAGGAGGCCAAAATATGCTCTTTTCAAGGACAACAAGGAGAGGGGGTGGCCCTCTCCTTCTTGGGACTTCAAAGCATCATCTTCACCACTGAAATCCCTCAAGATTTCAGTGGTGAAGAGACCTCAACACCAAAATCCCGGAGCTACCACAAAATGGCTCAAAATGAGGCCTTTTGAGGCCTAAGGGTGGTCAACAACCCTCAAACAACAAAACACTCTTAATAAACAATAAAGAGGGCCTAAAAACAGAACTTTTTTATGTTATACAATAATCACAAAAACAGCTCTAAGACTAGTATAAAATCAATGCAAAAAAGGGGGAAAAAGGGACTAGAATCTCACCCTTGAAGACCTCTTCACAAATGGTGCTCCAATGGCCTCCTTGAGCTTGAATCCAACACCAAAACTTCAAAACACACTCTTTAGAACCTCAGCTCCAAGAGGAAGGTGAAACACTAGGTGTTTGTGTGCAATAGTGAGACACAAAACACCTAGTGTGCAAAATGAGAGGGAAAGAGAGATAGGTTGTGTATGTCTAACCCTAACCCTAGAAAACCAGAGCTCTCCTCTGTATTTTTCCTCTCTCAAAAATGTCTAAAGCCTCTTTTCTTGCCTTAGAGAGAGCCTCTCCCTATATGCCTCTTGTAAAGCTTACAAGACAAGCTTTGCAAGAGGGAGATCCCTCCACACACGTGTATGGAGGGGAGCAAAAGCAATACAGCTGTCTAAAAATATCTGCAAAAGCAGATGAACAACAATCGGCCGGCCAAAAATGCCATCTTGGCCAAAAAGAGTGCCGACCGGCACAAAAAAGTGCTGACCGGCAACAAAGAGTGCCGGCCGGCAAACTATATTGCCGGTGGCAGCAAAAACCAGTCGGTGGCATCTAGCCACTGCCGGTGATGGGTGGGGATGGTCTACAAGCCCCACTCTGCCCCTCCAAGGCAAGATGCAAGTGTTTGGTGCAAAACCAGACACTAAACGGTCAAGTTCGGAGATCCTGAGGCAAGGCGCGCGAGCCGAGGCCTCCGGGAACTCCAAACGAACACAAACATGGATAATCACCGAGTGTTCAAACGGTGACGTCCAAGTCTTGAGGACGGTCAAAAATGGGGTGTCTACAATAGGCAACTACTTTCCCTTCTTGCATTAACACACAACCCAGACCCTCTCGTGAGGCATTTTTGAAATACAGATGTAGTTAGAATGATGCGCCGATGTAGTTAGAATGATGCGCCGAGCCCGGTGCATGCAAAGCAAATGTATGAATGCACGCATGCATTACATGAGGTATGCTAATTTAAACGTGCCCTATTCTACCACCATAAGCATGTAAATAAAAGGGAAGAAAGAAGTGGGGATTGGAAGACATACACACTCTCACCCACACTTATTACAGATTTGCCCTCACTCGGAGGGACCAAATAAATACAAATTAATTAACTACGCAAGCTAATTAAATATTACAAATTACCTAATTAGCTAACAAACTAATTAAGTTAGGAAAAGCAGTAAACCGCCTCGGGAGGGGGGTCAGATGCAGCGCGTGCTCGGGTCTTGCTCGGAAGTGCACCGCCATGCATAGTTTGCCTCTGTTTCCCTGCTCTGTCCCTCTGAAGACTGCCAAAGTTTCAAAGATGCTCCTCTGGATACTGGAGATCACCACCGGCTGGATAAAATTTCCACCGGCAGTGGTATGTGGTCACGGGCACAAAATGAAGCTATCGGCAGAAGAATAATTGCCGGTCGGCAATGTACACTGCCGGTCGGCAAAGAATGCCTGCAGAACTTGCAACTCACAGCAGCAGAGGACAGAACTTGAATGGCAATACAATTCAAGCAATGTATGCACCAATCATGCCCCTTATCATGTTTGCAACTCAAAAGGACATGTGTCTCGATTCTCGGACCATCAATCACGCATTTCCATGCATGATGGCCCAAAGAATCAAGTGCGCAACTTTCATGTCAAATGAAATGCAAACCAAACAAACAAACCAAAGCCCAATCCCTATCACCAAGTCAAGGAATAAGGCATGCATGCAAGATGCAATGCAACCTAGGCATACAAGCTAAGGATGCAACATGGCATGGCAAGACACTTATGCAAGCATACAAGCATACATGAGGCAATGCAAATTGATGGAAAGGTGGACTTATCCATGATTTAGGCAACTCTAAATAGGCCTAAAACAATGGCCAAAGTGGCCAAAATAAAGGACCAAACACATACACACATGCACATGTTAAGGCCAACACTTAGGCACAAATTGGACAACTCTCAAACACATTTGAAAGGAGGTAATCATGGACATATAGCATGCAACATAAGCATTGAAAATCATGTTAAAACATGGTGCCAAACCAAGTAACAAGTCAAGCCAAACATGCAATAAATAGCCAAAGTGTTTGAAGCAAGTCAAAGGGGCTTGAACCATGACCAAGCCAACCAAGCCTCACAAGGCTAAGGGGGCTTAAAATAGGTTCAAGGCAGACCTAGACCATGCAAAGGGGACCCCCTAGATGGCATCTAAGTGGCTCAAAATCAAAGGCATGTATAATGGCCAAAACATGGAACATGCTACACAAGCCTTCAAAGCATCAAAGAGGTAACTAAAACAAGCATACAAGCATACTATAAGGTCTGAAATGACATGGTGGATAATTCCAAACCACTAAATCAATGCAAAAATGTCATACTATACATTCATACACTTAAGGCCAACAAGCCGGAATGCAAAGGAGCTATACTAAGCATGCCAAATCCGACCCAAACAACCTAGGACAGACCTCTAGCATAGCAAAATAAGCACAAAACCTTCACAAGTCTAAGCCTAAAACATGCTAGAACAAAGGCTAACAACCTAAGGCATATTAAGGCAATGACATGGCATTACATGGTAGGTATGCTAAGCATGCATGGTGTACCAAAAACAACACACAACAAGGTTATATCATGGCATAATAAGCATGGAAAACAGCCAAGACATGATCAATACACACTCTAACATGATGCTCTCTCAAGAGGCCAAAAAGGGTCCGTTTCAAGGACAACAAGGAGAGGGGGTGGCCCTCCCCTTTTGGAGACTTCAAGGCACCATCTCCACCACTGAAATCCCTTAAGATTTCAGTGGTGAAGAGGCCCAAACACCAAAGTCTCGAAACTTGCACAAAATAGCACAAAATGGGGCCTTTCAAGGCCTAAGAGGGGTCAAACACCTCCAAACCACAAAACACTCTTAATGAACAATCAAGAGGGCCTAAAAACAAAACTTTTTTGTATTATACACCAAGCTCAAAAACGATTTTAAGACAGGTCAAAATACAATGCAAAAATGGGGAATAAAGGTGTTAGTTTCTTACCCTTGAAGATCCCTTCACAAATGGTGCTCCAACAGCTCTTTCTAGGTTGAAAACAGCTCCAAAACTTCAAAACCAACCTCTTAGAACCTCAGTAGCTAAGTGAAGGTGAAACACTATGTGTTTGTGTGCAACAGTAAGACACAAATGCACTTTAACACACACAAGAGGGAGAAATAGAGATAGAAAGTGTATGGTTTCTAACCCTAGAACTCAAAACCCTAAAAATGGCTGTCTAAAAATATCTCAAGTCTCTAAAGTCTCTAACCCTAAAGCCAAGAGACAAGGCTCTCTCTTATAGAGCTTATTGTCTTGTAAAGCTTACAAGACAAGCTTCCAAAGAGGGAGATCCCTCCATACACGTGTATGGAGGGGAGCCAAAAGCAAGACAGTTGTGATAAAATATCTGCAAAAGCAGATGCACAGTAGTCGGCCGGCCAAAAATGTCATTTTGACAAAATTGAGTGCCGACCGGCAACAAAAGGTGCCGACCGGCAATATACATTGCCGATGGCAGCAAAAACCAGCCGGTGACCTCTAGCCACTGCCGATGGTGTGTGGGGATGCCTCACAAGGTATTCCCTGCCCTTCCAAGGCAAAACACAAGTGTTTGGTGCAAAACCAGACACAAAACGGTCAAGTTCGGAGATCCTGAGGCAAGGCGCGCAGCCGAGACCTCCGGGAACTCCAAACGAACACAAACATAGATAATCACCGAGTGTTTAAACGGTGACGTCCAAGTCTTGAGGACGGTCAAAAATGGGGTGTCTACAACCGCATGCAGATCAGTTATGGGTACATGCCTTATTGTACCATGCCTTTGGCATGCCTGGCAACCTCTAGCATATTCTGTGCAGTCCTTAAGGATGGTTGGCCAATAGTAAGAATGTCTTTGAAGTAGACATCTCATCTTCACACTAGGCTGATGAGCACCACAGATGCTTTCATGAACTTTAGCCATGGCTGTCAACGCTTCCCTTGGACCTAAACATTCCAATAATAAACCATCTGTCCCCCTTTTGTAGAGAGCATTACCATACATTATGTACTACATAGATTGCAATTTGATTTTTCTGCTGGCTTTCAAAGATGGGCCAGCTAGATATTGCATTATTGGATGCCTCCAATCTTGTTCTTGTAAGTTATTGTGATTGACTTCCAAGACCACATTCCTTTTATTTAAGGGTAGTATTACTTTTTGATATGTTGTTTAATTTATGTCCTTTTGAGTGTTATCCATTCTCTTGAAATTTGAAGCCTTTTGAGCCACATCATTAGCTTTATTATTCAAGAATCTTGAGACATAAGTTACATTTGCTATCTGAAACTGAGACAGCAAATGTAATGCCACAACATAGTATGGCAACAAGCTTACACTTTGACATTTAAAGATTCCTTTCACCTGGTTAACTACCAATTGGGAATTTCCAAATATATCAACTGCATGAGCATGTAATCCAATAAGTATTTCGAGTCCCACTATTAAAGCTTCATATTCAGCTTGATTATGGAAACAAGTAATTTCATTCACTTTGAAACCATGTGTGGTTTCTACCCCTAGTGGTGATTAATCACTACACCAATTCCAGTTAGACCATTGGCCTTTGACCCATCGAACCACATTTGCCATGGTTCAACATTAACTATGCCAGGTTCCATTATCTCTTGGCTTTCTGTTTGACATTGATGGTCTGTCAAGAAGTTAGCTAACACTTGTCCTTTTACTGCCTTTTGGGGGACATATTCTAGATGAAATTCTGATA
Organism: Camellia sinensis; assembly: GCF_055761805.1. NCBI lineage: Eukaryota > Viridiplantae > Streptophyta > Magnoliopsida > Ericales > Theaceae > Camellia > Camellia sinensis. Next base: position 158,394,759 of record NC_138972.1, read on the forward strand.
AGGCTAATATCCATTTGTCAATTCTTCCCCTCAACATAAGTCTAGATAACATATATTTAACCAAATCAGTGGTTGCAACTACCAAGACAGTTGTAGGCAAAAGATAATATCTTAATTTCATTACAGCAAAGTACAATGTAAGGCACAACTTTTCTACAGCTGAATATTTATGTTCGCAAGAATTTAGAAACCTACTAAGGTAATAAACAGCTTGCTCCTTGCCTTCTTCATTGTCTTGGACTAAGAAAACTCCCAATGAATCTTCAGCTGCAACTATGTACAACTTCAAAGGCTTATCACCTTTTGGTGGCATCAGCACTAGAGGGTTGGCCAAGTAGGCTTTGATTCCTTCGAAAGCAGTTTGATGCTCTGTTGTCCACACAAAATCCTCTTTTTCTTTTAGCCTTAATAAGGAAGAAAATACTTTGGTTTTCCCTGTAGTATTAGAAATGAATCTTCGAAGAAAATTAACCTGTCTAAGGAATTTTTGTAATTTTTTCTTACTTGAAGGAGGTCTGGCTTCAATGATAGCTTTGGCTTTATTCTGATCAATCTGTATTCCCTTCTTGTGTACTACATAGCCCAAGAAGTTTCCAGCTGATACGCCAAAAGCACATTTGAGAGGATATAGTTTCAACTTGAACCTTCTCATTCTTTTGAAGGCTGCTTCCAAGTGAAACAAATGTTCCTCAATGGATTGGGACTTTACTACAATATCATCAATGTAACACTCTAAATATCCTCCAATGAGGTCATGAAAAATAGTGTTCATAGCCCTTTGATATGTAGCCCCAGCATTCTTCAAACCAAATGACATTTTAACCCATTCGAAGGTGCCAATATTCCCAAGACATCTGAATGCTGTCTTGTGGATATCTTCTTCTGCAATGCAGATTTGGTTATAACCAGACTGCCCATCCATCATTGATAAAACTTTGTGCCTTGCTGAACTATCTACCAATAAATCTACTATAGGCATAGGATACTCATCTTTTGGAGTTGCTAAATTTAAGTTTCTGAAATCGATACATACCCTCATTTTACCATTTTTCTTAACTACAGGCACAATATTGGATAGCCATTCAACATACCTGGCTGTCCTAATAAAGCTTACCTTGAGGAGTCTAAGAATTTCCTCCTTGACCTTCTGAATTACTTTAGGACTCATTCTTTTTGGTTTTTTCTTGTATGGCTTGAAATTAGGCCTCATAGAGAGCCTATGTTCTACTAATGACCTATCCAATCCTGGTAGTTTATTATAAGATCATGCAAAACAATCTTTATATCTCTTCAAGACTACTAACAACTGGTTCCTGTCAAGAGCATTCAACTAAGCACTGATATAGGTGGGTTGCTGTATACAACCTTCCCCTAAATTTACTTCTTCTAAGGGGTCTTGTATATGAGAACTTACTGATGCTCCTTCTTTGATTCCTTCTGACTTCGGAGCAATCTCGTTGCTTTGTTCTGCTCCCAGTATCTTTGATTCAACATCCTTACCCTCCTCCTCATAGACAAAATCTGTCCATAAGGCTTCTTTCTCCTGTATCTCCTGGACTTTTGTTTCAATGTCCAAAGCACTGTATTTATCCAAGGCCAAACATCTGACCTGTTGCTATTCTTGCTTACAGCCAATCATCATGGCTTCTTTCTCCTGCTTTTGCACTTTCTAGATTATTGATTTTATGTCCAATGTTGAGAACTTAATTAAGGCCAAAGATTTGGCTTCATGGGTTCCATCTGTCTGCCTACAACCAGGCATCATTGTCATCCTTAACGACAAACTCTTCATCAGCACTTTCCTGGACTAAGTGCTTCAAGTGTGCTAATTCCTCATCAGCCGTCACTTCGGCTGAACCATCAAGTTTTCTCAGTATACTGAGTGGTGCCATTTCTTCAGTATACAATTTGGCCTTTGCAAAATCTGCACAAGCTATGAAAGGTTGAGGATCTGCATTGATCTCCTCTGTCTCTCCACTGCTCAATGCCATCATTATTTTCTGATGTAGAGAGGAAGGCACACACTTGTTGGTGTGAATCCAATCTCTACCAAGTAGAGCATTGTAGTTAGCATTGCTATTGATAACGAAGAATGCAGTCATATAGTCCCTGGTTCCCACACTCAGGTTGATAGGCAAAATGCCTTGAGCCATCTGTTTGTCTCCAGCAAAACCAGCAATGATTGTACTGGTTGGGATTAGCCTGGGGTTTCTCTTTCATAGTTTCTTCAAAGAAGATTTTGGAAGCAGGTTTACTGCTGCCCCATTATCCACCAATACTCAGTTCATCTGTATCCTATCGAAGAAGGCCTTGATATACAAAGGTTTGACATACTGTGTCATGAATGTTGTGGGATACTCAAAAGGGTAAGAGAGGTTTATACTCACCTCTTCCTCACTCTCATCCTCAGTTTCCACTGGTGTGGCCACTTCAGTTTTGTCTTGCACCATACTCACTTGTGAGTCTTCACTGGAAATTGGAATCGGGTTAATCTCCTAAACTTGGTTGTTATCTTCCGCTTGAAACTCCTGTGGTAATATAAGCACCATATTCATTGACACCGGAGGAAACGAGCCAAATTGGACGACTGGTTGTACCTGTTTTTCTTCTAAGCCAACTTGTTCAACTACTTCAGAAGCATCTTTCATGCTACATTCTAGCACTTCAGTAATAGTAGCTTTCTTCGAATAGTCTGTTTCTGCTGGTTTTTCAATCAAAAATCTCTGTTCAACCATGATGGCTTCAAACATCTCTTCTTCAGCCATCTCCTTCATTTGGCCTAAACCGACTTCTTCCTCTTTCTCACTATCATTTTCCATCAAAGCCTTTTCCAATCCTGCCAAACTGGATCTCTCTTTGGCTTTTAGTTCAGAATGAACTTTGGCCAATTGTTCTCTGCTGCAACTCCTTTTGTCTTGAAGAGTCGACTTTGGATTATGATCTAACTTTGAATTTTCTTCTCTTTCTGCCTGGTTCTTTGGCTGGAGCAATGAAGAGCTTTCTCCACTTTCTTTCAGATCCTTCTGGTACTAAGTGTACCTTCGTTGGATCTTCCTCCTTTGGGACCTAGAAATCACTAGGACCATATTTGGTTCCTTTGTTTTTGGATGCTTAAGTAACACCCAATTATTTGGAGCCACCAAAGGAGTTTTAACCATCCTACCTTGGTTTCCAACCACATTTCTTTGGGTAGACATTTCCTTAGGTTTGTTTTGCATGACAAACCAATCTGGAACTCCAGGCACCCATGAACCTACTAGCCCAGTTATTGAACTGTCTCTTTCTCCCTTCGAATCCATCTTTGAAGCTGGCTGTGAAGGCCACTGCTTTGCCTTGACTCCCTGTTTTGGGCCCAATTCAGGCTTTCCAAGAGGGTGACCACTTTCATCCTGCGTAAGGCTAGTCTAGGGGGCCAATCCCTAGCTTTGATCCCATGACTTGAACTCCTTTGAGATCTCCTTTCAAAATGATTGTCCTCCATTCTATAATAGTTAGGTGGTCTGGATTCATGTAGAGGTCTCTTGCCTTTGGAGTGCACTCTAGCGGCTGTTGGCTCAGCCATTAATGGCTGTTGCCTAATACCAGTTGGATATGGCCTTTTTTTATAAGCATTGGTCGGTTTAGGATGCCTCTGCACATCCTTGTAATATTGTTTCCCATTAATCGGAAGCCCTTTCAACCACTTGTAGCTGGGCCTGTATCTAGGACACAATCTTTGCATGACTGCTGCCTCTAAAGAATAATCATCCGGTGTTTTTTCATCAGAGTCTTCCCTCTGGTCTGAGAAACCTTGTCTAATAGCTAGCAAACTTCTGGTGTCTTTCTTGACAGTAGTCTGCCTAGCAATATGCATTTGCACATTGACTTCTTCCAACTTTTTCATGGACAAGTTCTGGAAATTTGGCACAATAATATTGGCTGCCACTTCTCCAATTTCTGGGAATGGATTGGTATCAATCCCCATGGCCTTTTCTGCTTTAGCTGGGAATTTTAGACTCCCCTTTCGAATCTGCTCCTAGATCCTGTCTCGAAAAACAATGCAGTTTTTAGTTGAGTGAGACCAAGAATTATGCCATTTACAATACACTTTTCCCTTAAGTTCCTCTGGAGACAAAATTTTGACTCCTTTTGGTAACTTCAGGAAGTTTGCAGCAAGCAAATGGTCAAAATTGTCATCTGCCTTTGTCAAATTGAAAAAATATTTCCAATGAAGGTCTTTCTTTTGAAACTGCTGGTCTATCATTGTGTCTTTGTGAATTAATGCTTCACAGATCACAGGTTCTTTCCCTATAATTTCTGCTGCATCAATCTCATAGTTAGGATCCCTATAATACGTCTTGTATGGTGCATTACTTCGATCTTGTTCTTCTTCTAGTAATGCTTCATACTTAGACACCTTATAGGTAAGTTCCACTAAGTTTCTAAACTTAGTTGAATAAAACTTATTTCGAAGCCTAAACTCTAGACCATTTTGAGCCAATCTCACAAATTTAGGCTCTGGTAAGATGATCCTACATTTATTTCTTGCTCTTTTAAATCTGGCAATAAACTGAGTAGCCTTCTCATCAGGCTTTTGACTCAATCTTGCCAAATCTGCCATGGAAACCTCAGGGGCTCTGTTTGGAAGAATTGAGCATGAAATGCCTCCATTTGTTGCCAAGTTTGGATAGAGCCAGGTGTAAGGTTAATATACCATACAAAGGCTGCCCCAGTTAGAGAATTTGGGAACAATCTTAACTTCATGTAGTCATTATTGGTAAATTCTCCACACTAAGCAGTGAACCTAGCAATATGGTTAACCGTTGACTGGTTTCTATAGCGACCCCGGTCTTTTCTCTTTAAATTATTGTATCCGGACTTAGGTTCCGTGGATCCTGTCATTACTTATTGGTTGTTGTTGTCCTTTAATCTCTTTGTATTTGAAGTATAGGTTGTGTTGGCCGGGTCTGTTACAGGTTGGTTGATTTTAGATGCCAATAGGTGATGCCCAGATTTTGGCCTTCACGCTCAAGCGGAAGTTTTAACGCTCGAGCGGTCCCTTCGTTGTTGCTTCTCCGCTCGAGCGGGAATTTTGACGCTCGAGCGTGATTTTCCATCTCCCAGTATTTTGCTCTGCAGTTCTTCCGCTCGAGCGGTAGTTTTTACGCTCGAGCGTGATCCCTTATTTTTGCTCCTCCGCTCGAGCGGGGAGTTTGACGCTCGAGCGGGTGCCAGCGCCTGCAAAACTTCTGGAAGGGTGCAATCGACGCTCGAGCGGCTTTCTTCACGCTCGAGCATGATTCTGTGTCTTACGCTCGAGCGGGGCTTTCTACGCTCGAGCGTAGAGTCGATTATATCAGTCCGTGATTTCACTTTTTGGATCACTTTTTGACCTACTTTTCCTTCATAACTTTTTAAAAACCGCCCCTGGAGTGTTTTTATCTCTCTCTCTCCCTCTACACACCTTCTCTCTTTCGATTGATCTACTTAGAGTGAGTTTCTACCTTAGATCCTTTATTAAAAAGTTAGAGTGAGTTGAGGGCTTCGTTTTAATCTCAGAAACTTGGGATTTGGAGGACGTTGGTCTTTGGTCTTCATCTCCATCTTCTCCATACGGGTTATTTTCTTCGAGGTAGGGATTTTCCTACTCCATTTTATATGCTTTGTTCTAAGTTTGGTATTTTGATAGGTTGGGGACACTTTGAAAATTTTGGGAAAAAAACCCTAGTTGAATTGCTAAATTGATTTGAGTAATTAATTTAAGGAAATTGGGGAATTAGATTAAATCCATGAAATTGAGGAATTTATTGATTAAATGGTGTAGTTGGATAATATAAATCACTCGCCTGTTGAATTGTTGGTATATTTATTTTTCGAGTCTAGAAATAACTGTTTTGGGCTATCGGTGGAGGATAGTCGTGCTTGTTGTAGACATTGCATGCGGATTAGGGAAAATTGAAACTAATCAATTTGTTAAGTCATAAATTTAGACTATTGAATTAATACAGAAATTACATGTATTGATTGAGCATTGCATATGCATATTGTTTGGGAGGAGATAGGGTATGTACTCCACAGTTTAGGGGAAGATAGGGGATGGACCTCTAAACCGGATTTTTGTTTGGGAGGAGATAGGGGATGGACTCCATTAGCACCATTTTTATGTGTGCTTATTATATTGAAGTGTTTTTACATGATTATTGATACAGCACTAAAATGTGTATCAAATGGGAAGTATGAAGTGTTTTGATATGAGCATGAGTCTCATTTGTTTTGTTGATATTGGAAGTAATGTGAATATGATATATAATTCACTGTTGTAAGTTTGGCTAGGTTCTGAGCCATGTTGATAATAATGGAAAGTGAAATGTGTCTTAGACATTAGTGTCATGAGACTGTTTAATGATAAAATTGATTATCTTGGTTAACCATCTATTGAATGCTATAGCTTTATTCAATGCTTATATTTGGTTTAGTATTTTTCTATTGGGCTGTGGCTCACCCTTTATGGGAACATCATTTTCAGGTTCAGGTGATAAGCTACCTCCACGGACTTAGCCTGGAAGGATTTGATGTTTGGGATTTTGAAGACTTGTCTTTAGTTATATGTTTTATTTTGTTATTTTTGAGATTTCATGTAAACATTCAAGCCTAGGGCTTAACTTGTAAATGAGTTAGTACTCATCCTTTTTGTGTCCAAGTGTTAGCTTGGAAAGATGTAAGCCCTTAGGGCATTTATTTTGATGTTGCAGGAGGTTACATGTAATGCTTTATTTAGTAATACTCTGATGAATGAATTAATAAATTGTCTTCTTTAAATAATGCATGTCAATGATATATATAATGGGTTAATTTTGAGGGCGTTACAGTTTCCATTCCCATAAAAAAGGGCAAAGTCTTGTATCCTGAAGCCTCTTGGGTATTCATGTACCCTATCTACCCATTCTGGGTATGGTTTCCTGTACACAAGAGTTTGAACCCCCCAAGCCATTGGTCCACACATTTCTCTAACAATATCAGCAATTTGGTCCCTAGGGACCATATTTTGCGCTTGTTGAACCACTACTGGAGGAATAAACACAGGATTTGGTGGACAACCTTGTGTCTGTGGTCTTCTTGGTCCATAGGGTGGTATGTTTGGGACTAGTTGTCCCTGTGGTGCTGGCTGCTGTTGAGGGTATGGGTGACCCCTTTGAGCCTGTCCTGCAAAAGGACCTGCGAAGGGTGTTGGAACAGGTGTTGTGTCTCTTCTAGTTGTGGGAAAACCTTCCAACTCCCGGGTATAAATTTGAACAAAGGATTAGTGAATCCCCTCGTACCAAGTATGGCTTCAAACATGGGATTTGGAAACATCCTTATACCATTATCTTGTGTTGGGCCAGATCCACCAATTTGCATGGCTTCACTGTTAAGTAATGATGCATTTTGATTTGCCATAGGCCTCGAAAGAGGCTCATACCAAGACTAAGGTGGTGGTCTTTCATGGTTTTGGTTACTAGTTTGACCATTAGTATGTCCATTACTCTGCATAGGCTGTTTATCTCTAGCCAATCTTTGCTGAGGGACATTTGAATTTTCCTCTATATGCCTTGCATTAGTTGGTTGATGAGTACTCATTCGATCCAAAAAGGATGTTGCCCATCTTTCCATTGTGTTCATTAACTGCTGTCCCATGGCATCTACTAGGCCTCCCCATGGATTCATTGGCTGAGTGGATGGAACAGTGGATGGTCCAATTCTTTGGCCTCGTCCAATACTTTGTACATGTGGTACTTGTTCCGAAATGCTGGTTTGTTCGACCATAGGTTCTGATAAAACAGGTACTTCCACAGGATGTGTCATTACATTATCCTCTGGATTAGGCATTTCTACCTCTCCTTCAACGCCTTCTTCCAAGCGTTCATTTTCTCCTTGTCTCCTATGTCTAGCCATTTTAATAAGTCTCACTGGGCGTGCCAAAAATATATGTTGGCTTTTTGGCTTTCTAAGGTTATTTTTGTAATTGTGAGTGTGCCAGTAAGGATCAATCAGTCCTTACAGAGTGTTAATTGCCAACCAATTATCAGACGATTGTGTTTTAGTTCTTTCAGCCTCAATGAAGAGGACTTTTCTAGTGGCTTTGTTTAGGAAAATTAAGTAAACAATAATCAAACGAAGAACAATTATATCATTTCATTAAGTAAAATGAAAAACTTACAAAGATCCAAATCAGCCTCGTAGAGGTTTACAGCAACAAACTACTTGAAACTATTCCTATGAACGAAGTGCAGTGCAGGAATTTGAAGTACAGAAATGTAAAGAACAAGAAATGTAAAAACTGGAAAGGAAATAAAGTAGATAAAACTAGTTTTTTGGATCTGAGTCTGGGGGGATTTTCTTGGGCCTTCTCTGCTATTTATACTTTTCAATGACAACCGTCGAACTGCATTTCTAACCGTCGAACCACCCTTCCATGATCACTGATCATGTTGCCTTAAAGTTAGCTCTACTATGTCATATCTGCAGTTAAGTTTCCCTCCTGATTTTGAATTTAAATATGAGTAACCGTTGAAGCCATGTCATCTTGCATCTCTTTACTGATCCAGTGCTATGCAGATCTACAAAAAACCAATACTAACTGCCACGTGTGAGCTTATGATTGAGGACTTGAATTGTTTTCTCGTATTGCCTTCATCCAGCCACGTGTCGAACTGTAATTGGCTTATACAAAATATGTTGCCAACACTCGTCTTTTCTTCTTCTGCTTCTTTTTAACTTATATTTTTAATATAAATATTGATATTTGATTCAGATTTAATCTATTCATGATATTAGCTCATAATCAATGCCATTAATGATCAGATCTCATAAAAATAAAGACTTCTATATTATTTCATTTCCATCTATGACTTCCTTTTTGTTTTAATTTTTCTCTTCTTATGACATTTTTTTTAATAAAAAATACAAAATTTTACACATTACACATTCGATAATAAGTCAAGATAGCTATAGTTAATATATCGGTTGTCACCATAAATAAATAAATAATTATTATCATTATTTATTATTTATAATTGTAGAACACGTAGCATTGTCTTGCTTACTTAGAGGTTATAAGAAGTTATGAAAGGAGTAGAAAAAAGCAGCATTAAACACGCGAAAAACATGATGGAGAATGTGGAGAAAATGGAACATAAATTGGAGGAGTTAGAAGTAGGAGTGATAAACAAACGAAACAGCTTGAGCTTGACTCGTGTTTGGCTTGTTAAAAGTTCGTTTGAACTCAGTTCATTAAATAAATAAGCAAAGTTTGAATATACTTTAGAGCTCTTTAAGGTTTTCAAACCAAGGTTGAACAGTCAATTGCTCATTTGACTCGGTTTAATAAGTCTAAAATTATATAAAATATCAAACTACTTGAGCTCGGCTCGAAAGTTTAACAAACCAAGTTTGAACAAATTTGAAACTTGTTAAAGTTATTAAACCAAACTTTAACAGTTAACTGCTTGGCTTGCTCGGTTTGTTTATCACCCCTAGTTGGAAGGAATGAAGATGAGATAATAAGATAGTTAATAGGTAATTGTTTCTTACACTTTTTCCCCCCTACAAATAACCATTTTTTGTCATTTCTTTTATTAGAAATATAGATAACTCTATTTGGTTTAATTTTAGAATCATGATTTGAGTGCAGATTTGTGTTTTGAAAGACAAGTTTTTGAAATAAGTTTTGAAAAGAGAAAAACTTGTTTGGTTATAAGTTTTGAAAATAGTTTTGAATTTTGAGTTGCATTTTGAAATTATTTTGGATTTATTTTTTTAAATATTTAAAAAAAAATTATTTTATTTTTTTAGGGTAAATATTTTTTATTGTAAACATTTATTTATTTATTTTAATGTGTGTTGTATTTACCACATTTGTGCTCTATATTTTTTAAATATTTTAATTATTTTTTTTAAATATATAATTTTTATTTTTCATATTTTCATGTTTTTTATTTTAAATGTTTTATTTTATTTTTTAATATTTTAAATATATTTTTATTTTTTGAAGTATTTAATTTTTTTAATTTTTAAAAATTTTAAAAAATTTTGGATTGTCCATATATATATATATATATATGTATCTAAATCATAACAAATTATTTGGCCAATACTTCAAAAAATAACAATATTTTTTTCCCAAAAAGACAAAAAAAAAAAATTGAAAAATATAACATTAAAGAACAAAATAAAAAAAATATTTTTTTGATTTTTTTAAAAAGAAAATAGAGTTTTGAAAAAAGTTTAGTTATAAATTTTGAAAAGAGTTTTGAATTGGATTTTTAGTTATGAGTTTTGAAATTTTTTTGATTGGAATCACGATTCTAAAACTTAACCAAACTCTCTAGTTTTATTTTTTGCACTTTTTTTTAAAGCATAGGAGTAAAAGTAAATTAATAATTATTTTGATTGTTCACTCAATCTTCTTCTTTATCTCTTTATCTTCTTCTTTTATTTTTCTTTTCTCTATATTTGGTAATTTTAGAAGTCCTTTTCGTTGAAATAAAAGAATCTTTCACATTTACTTGATAATTTATTTAAATTTACTCTGTTAGGATTTTTCAATCCTTACTAATATGCTTACATTTATAAAATTCCCTTGTAGGAAAAAATAAGCCAAACAATGCCATCATAAGGCACACCAATGAACCATTACAGTGACTACTTTGCAAGATTGATTCGTCTGCATAGCATGCTATAGGATCTCTAGTAGTTTAGCAACTCAGGCATTTTGGATTATGAATTTAAGTAAGGATTTTAAAAAGAAAAAGAAAAAATAGATGAAATATGAATAAAATATACTTATATTTCACCCAGATTTTATCTTTTCCCTTTTCTTTTCTAAATTCTTACCCATATCTATAATAGAAACACAACTTTAAAGTTCATCCATAAATACTTGAAATCTTTAAAGTTCATCCATAGATACTTGAAATCTCTCTTCACCTCCCTGCAAAACAAAATCATATTAAAGTGTCTATTTTTCTATTTTGTTTGGTTTGAGATTTTCAAAAATAAATTTTTGAGTTTTCAATTTGTATTTTTTTAGAGAATGTGATTAAACTTTTAATTTTTTTTTTTTGCTTCTTAAATCTACTTAATATAGATATACTTTGAAAAAACAATATCGGTGAAAAAAATCTTTAAAAAAAATACTATAAATAAATAAATAAATAAAATAGTAAGATCAGTAGTTTTTTTAATTTTATTTTTGCATTTATTGACTTTATTTTTAGAGTTTTCAAAATTTATAAAGTAAAAAAAATAAATAAATATTGATTAAAATATTAAAAGAATTCACATAGACAAATTGAAAACTCAAAATAGTTTTTGAAAATTTCAAACCAAACAATGTTGTTTCTATTTTGCCCCTCAAAAATGCTCACGTGAGGCACTGAATTTTTTTTTGGGTCTCAAAAAGACTAACAACAATTATCAATTGGGCTAAGTTAATAAAAACCAAAAAAATATAAGAAAATTTTAACGGCATTAGATCTGTAAAGATCAAATTGACACAATAGACTACAATGACCACGAGTTTGATTTGGCCAGTGTTCTATCATTTCCATTTAACCATTTTACTCCTATAATTCTCAAGTAGGGATCATTTTTTCAGTTCTCTTTTATATTTTGATATTAATTAATGCATTCTACTCCTGTGATATTTTGCTATGGCAGATTGTAAGAATTGTGATACAATCGCAGAGGTTATGAATGAGTTTAGCTCTATCTCTAGTTTAAAAATTCATTTTCAAAAATCTAAACTCTTTGTGTCTCCTAACATTGAGAGAAGAAGAGCTAAAGATCTGAGTAACCTCTATGGTATCCCTCTTACTTTTGACATAGGGAAATATCTATGGCCTCTCTTATGCACCAGCGAGTGACTAAAAGTCAGTTTAACTACATCCTTGAAAGGATGCAGAACAAGCTGGCTGGGTGGAAAATGAAAGTCTTGAATTTGGCAAGAAGAATGACTCTTATACAATCTATTATCTCAGCTATTTCAGTTTATACCATGCAAACCATGGCTATTCTTAAGAGTGTATGCAATGATATTGATTGTATGAAAAGAAATTTTCTTTGGGTGTCACCCCAGAGAAGAAGAAAATTCATCTTGTAAGTTGGGATGAGGTGTGCAAAAGAAAAAGCACGGTGGGTTGGGACTTAAGAAGGCTAGAATTCAAAACCTAGCATTACTTTCAAAATTGGGTTGGAATCTTATGAATAATGGGACTAGCCTATGGGCTAAGGTCATAAGATCCAAATACCTAAAAAATACTAGTTTTTTTGAGTTGGAAAAAGAGGATGAGGATTTCTTATGTGTAGAGAAGTATGTTAAAAACTAAAGGCATATTGAGGAAAGGGGCTAAGTGGTCCATTGGGGATGGTTCTTGTGTTAATCTTTAGAGTGATTGGTGGTGTGGGGATAGACCTCTCGAAGAGGTTATTGATCCACCCTCCAACTGTAACTCCATAGACACCAAACTGTCTAAGGTCAATACCATCCTCAATGAAGAACGAGATTGGGATGTCAATACTATTAATTTGATGTTTCCTTCTAATGTGGTTGAGTCAATTTTTAAAGAAAAATCTCCTTTATATAATTTAAATCCTAACCAGCCATATTGGAAAGGGAATGAAGAGGGTAATTTTTTAACTCGAGTGCTTATATGTTGGCTATGAAGTATGATCACCAAGATGTGAGCCGACAGTGGCTCTAGAAATTAAAAATTCCCCGGAAGATTAAAGGTTTCCTTTGGGTGTTGCTTCATGGAAAAACCCTCACTAATTGTATGAGATTGAAAAGAGGGCTGACTGATAACCCAACTTAACCACTTTGAAGATTTGAACCATCTGTTTAGAACTTGTTCTAAAGTGGAAAAAGTGTGGATCTCTATTTTTGGTAGAAATTGGTACATAGAAATGCTACCAATGCCTTGGCTAGATTTCATTATTTTTTACTTAAAAAAGAAAAACAAGTTTGGGAGTAACACCCCCTGGTACAATATTTTTGCTACAACTCTTTGGAAAATATGGAAAAATATAAATTATAAAGTTTTTGACAACAAAGAGCCCAACATTTTTGAAAGTGTGAAATTCATTTATGATTTTTCCACTGAGACCTGTCATGCCCCAAATTTTAATTACTCGGAAACATTACCAAAAGCCTTTAATTTAGGTCCATTTTTTTTTAACAAATGTCTATTACCTTTGATTAATAGAAACTTAATAACACATGTCCTCGCTTTTAATGAATGCAACAATTACAAAAATACATGCCAAGCTTCCATTGCGAGGCTACAAATAAATAATTACAACCAACAAGATACATTATTTATCCCTTTCACATCTTCGATAAAATTATACACAAAAAGGTACATAGACTCCATAACTCCTCGACTAATCAATCCGAATCTCTCTTCCTGAAAAAGAATAAAACAACAAGGGGTGAGCACTAATGCCCTGTAGGAATCTCATAGTTCTACAACAATAGCTAACACATAGATAGAGATGATCATGCATGCAATGTGATATCATATAGTTTGGTGACATTTTTAAATTTCCAAAATATTATACATAGAGTACCATTTTCTCAAAATTTATTTGAACGTTTTAAAGAGCCTTTCATCTTTAAAAAAAATTATTCCTCATCATCAGAAAAATCATAATTCCTCCTTTTAAACAAATGTGCCTAAGGAACAACATCATTTTAAATTTATTAACCCAATTTCAAAATATTCTTCATTTCATTTCCTTTTTAATATTCCTATTTTCATTCCCTTCTACAATTCACAATTATTATATCTCCATAACTTCAACCTCAAGTTCAAGTTCCCTTAATACTCAAAAACACCCCTCATACACTCCATTCCCGCTTGTCCATTCATTATTACTATAACTCAGTAACATAAAAGTCCAAATCTCCTTTTTATTCAATAATTATTCTCCTACACTTAACTCCTACTTGTCTAACAACTACATCTCATCCACATTTACATTATTAATTAAAACTCAACATAGCACAAGAATAATAAACCCATTTAATTCAATTTCTCAATTAATTACAAATACAAAACTTTTAATCTCTCCTTATAGGTACAAACAACCCGGTGAGTTCATTATCACCAATCCCTTATCCAATTACCATTTCATTATCCATTCTTTTCAAATAATTACCATATGCATTTCCCCTCTGTACCAAAGTTCACATCAATTTGTAAACTCATAAGTTCATTACAATTCACACATACCATCATTGACTCAACACATTTCTCAACACATTCCACCTTTTGCCAACTTGATACGGCGGGATAGCGGGCACCCAATTCTTAACACCTTCCACCTTTTGCCGGCTATTATACGGCGGGAAGTGAACTCCCAAAAACCATTTTCAACTTTAAAAACTATCCGTTTTTCCACTTTTGCCAGCTATTATACGGCGGGACTGTGTGGACACCCAAAAACATTTTTTCCACATTCATCCAGGAATAAGCCTAGACAGGGCATTTAGGCACCTTTAATTCAAAACTACCCCCACATTTGCTGGCTATTAGATGGCGGGACGTGGGCCCCCAAAAACCTTTTTCAACTCCCCGTGCGGGTACCAACACAACACAACTCAACATAATTTAACACAATTCAACATAGTTCAACACAATTCAATATAATTCAACACGATTCAATTCAACATTATTCAACACAATTCAATTCATCACCACTAAGTGCAATTCAATACCTTAATTTTATGATTCTACTTTCATTTTAGGCAAAACCATTAATAGTCTTCATGTACCAAGCTAGGGTTTTAAGAGAAATTAAAGTTTTTCACCCAAATACTTTTTATTCCAACACTCCTATTAATTATACACCCAATTTCATAAGCCCATAATCATAACCCAAAAATTAAACCCCAACATTTCAAACCCTAAACCCCCAATCTCATAACTCCACATTTCAAACCCTAAACCCCCAATCTCATGATTTATCATAATATGCTCAAAAATATAAATTTTGTATTTATATAAGAAAATACCACAAATCTATCTAAAAATAAGAGTATTGAAGGAGAACTAGAAGCCCCTACCTCAAAGAGCAAGCAAAGAAGCTAGCTTAAGAGCATCCTTTTGAAAATCCAAAATCTAATCGGTTGAAAAGTAAGATCTTCAAGCTTTCTTCACTTTTTGGTAAGAGATCTTGGCCAAAACTTTGGGGAATAGAAGGTATTTGGGTCAAAGATCTAGGGTTTTCGGACCTAGGGTGAGAGGAAGGAAGAAGAAAAAGGAAAGTGCCAAGAATGCTCTAGAAAATCACTTGTTAAGTTACTAAATTCGCGCAGTCCGCTTGAGCGCCGCTTTTCCCGCTCGAGTGTACCTGCTTCCAGCACAGATACTAAAACTTCAAACGGGTATAACTCTTCCATCCGGACTCCATTTTAGGTTGTTCTTGTGTCCAAATCGAAGCCCCAAGAACAAGCTTTCCAATGGGTGAAGGGAATATTATGTTTTAAAATTAGGTCCTCCTAATTCATTAGGGTCACTTAAATACTATAATATTGTTATATATTTTTATACATACTCATGGTTGGATACGTGCGTTGCACGCGGCACATGATTTTTCATCAACTATTAATATTGTAATTATGCGTGTCTCTTAAATTAGTATGTGATATGTATACAAAGTATGGAGACTTGTATGGATCAATTGATTTGTATCCAAAATACAACTAAGTAAAAAAAAAAAATACATACTAGTTAAAGAATTTAAATGACAAATAAGAAATTTTATAAACATAAATATTAATTTATGGCTAGATTGTTGTGATCACAATCTTATCTTAAACAATAAACAATAAGCAGGTCCTTTAAATATATAATATTACACAAATAATTTTCTATCATTTTCCCGAAATCTATACCTGTAATACAATTGAAGGTATGAAATTAATTGCACAAATACACAATTTTGTTTAATAGTTCATCTCATAATACAAATTCATTGAACTCACTATTGCATATTATTTGCATACTGTTGGTGTAAGAATGTAGTAATATCAATATGTAATATATTTTATGCATCAGGAGTTGTTAAGTCTCGTTTTTTGTGCCACGAGTATCTTACATTATGAAAAATATAACATTAGTTATTAATATATTTTCATTTATGTAGAAAATGTGGAATAGTTTTTTTAAGAAAATAGAATGATATTGTAGCTTAATATTTCGATCAATAGAGGAATTTCATAATTATTTTCACGATATTTGTAAATCCATGCTTATAAGTGTTTGCAGAGTCACTTTCATAAAATTGGCAAGTTACATAATTTAGTATGGCACCTGTAAGTAATTAGCATATAACAAAAATTGATCGAAACTTTTTACTTGATGTACTTACTTTCTGTATCATTGAGTTGCTGTGATAATGTTTGGACATCATTTGATTTTTTTCCTTGTAATTTGACTAAAATGTGTGCATGAGGTACATTATTTTTCTTGAACTTCACAACGATAGGACAATTCCTACTTCAGCTCGTCTAACTTTGCTTGGAAAGCATGTTGCAATAGATATTCTGTAATTTTTGTTTCATCATCTTCTTGTTTTTCTTCTTACTTACCATTATAACTCATTGTAATAAAAATATTTTGATGAGTAAGAGTTTGAGACGATATCATATTGTTATGAATTTTTAAATCCATTTTCTCTCAATAATGTGATTTTTTTTGTGAGGGAAAAAAAAACAATACAAAAAATTAAGGTTTTACAGGCCAAAATTTTGGAGCATTATTTTTTAGGGACCAAATATTTTGGTTGCAAAAAATGTCATTATATTTTTAACAACAAAAATTAGAAATTAGTGATGAATTATTATCCTTTTGAGACCAAATTTTTTGTCTAAAAAAATAAACCCTTTTGAGACCAAATTATTTTGGCCATAAAAGTGTATTTATTAGTGACATTTTCAAAATTTTGACGATAAAAGCCTTATTTTTGACTTTTCGGAATGACCTTTTAGTGATTATCCACACGACGATAAAAATTGGTCCCTAAATGTCTTTTGCAACAAAATTTTCACTTTTTTGGTCTCTAAAACTCTTATATGTTGTACTGAAAGTACAATTATTGTCGTGATGGAGGTATTTTGGAAAGTCTTGGTTGGTTATTGAAGTATTTGTTGTGGACATTTGTTTGTATGACATGTATGTATATATGTATTGAACATAAGTTGATAAGAGAATAATACACAGTTTCAGAATTTTTTCCTAAAAAATATAACTATATTACTAAAACGATACATGTTAGAAAATTAAAGTATCCGATTGTAACATAGCATTATAGATTGACAATACATGAATATAGTGACATATATAAATTTATATTTATATATTCATATATGTAGATATTGACACATATAAGATATCACAAAAATAATACCTGAAATCTTTTGTAACACTATAATAGAGGTAACAATGAGAAATTAATTATTTATTATTAAATAGTTGGTCGTAATGTAAATATTTAGTTTTACATTTTTGTATGTATGCACCATTTTTTAACTATATTATTAAATTCCCATAAAAATTGAAAGTAATTTGTGAATAATTTATGTAAAATTAGAGACGAGTGAAGAAAGATTTTTAAAAAGAGAAGTTTATAGTATTTGGTTTGATTTGTTTTTTCAAACTTTTGTTTTGGATTTTTTGTCTTTTTTTTTTCATCAGCAAAAATAAACTTTATCGAATTAAAACCAAGGATAAATCCTTACATCTTACATCAATAAAGATTGAGCATCATAGTGGACCTTACTCATCCCAACTAGGTTGGCACAAGAAAAACCACCCAATCATGTGCTTACCCTTGCTAAAAGCTAGTTGATAAGAACTCAACCAGCAGAAAGAAAAACCAACAAGCAGAGCAAAACAACAGCAGCAGTCACAACTAAACCACTATAACCCAAAACAAATAAATAAACAGCAGTAGCCACAACCCAAAGCCCCCTGATAGGCTTCAAATTATAAAGCACATCATTAACTGAAAAATCCACCCCCTTAATATGGTACTTCACCAAAAAAACAATATGCAACTTAATGGACTCACAAACTTCACACCAGTTAACCACTAATCCAGCAAATTTGATTTCATTCCTAGCCTTCCACACAAACCACATAACCATAGACAACAAGGCATCCCATATACACTTGATCATTTTCTTAAATTTAAAGCCACTCCACCAATCCAGCAGATAATTAATAGTTTCAGGCACAACCCACACCAAACTCCACCACTTTACCAAGTCAGACTAGATACACCAGGAAAAATGACAATGAAGGAGAACATGACTCACATCTTCAGCATAGGAATTACAAGAATAGCACAGAAAGGTTCCACTGGGATCCAGAGCACCAATATTTTGAAGAAACACAAATGTTTTAAGCCTACATCTCCATGCCAATCAACATGTGAATTGCATTTTTGATGGAGAGATACCCTTCCATAGCAAACTAGGCACCACTAGACCTGAACTGTCATTCAAAGAAAGTCACTCATAAGCTGATTTCACTGAATAGACCCCTGAGGCACCAAAAATCCACACCAATTTATCCTCCACACCTGTTCTTGACTCTGGGACAGAATTGAGCAAATGAACAAGAGTAAAGAAATCTTCAAATTCCTAGGAATAGAGGTTTCTTCTAAAATTAAACACCCACCTATTAGATGAAGACCTTCTACTCAAAACATCAAAAACAGAGGCTTCTTTGTCTTGTGAAAATAAAAACAGTCTAGGGAAAGCCAACTTCAAACTACCAGCACCAATCCATGAATCATTCCAGAAAGAGCATCTATTACCATCTTCTAAAACAATACTAACATTGGAGTGCAAGAAATCCAAGAAGAGAGGCCTAGAAATAACTACTGGCAGTAAGTTAGTCCAAACTCTAGGTCCACTAATGTGGGGATCAATTGGAGGCAACCAAGACTTTAGAGCATACTTATATTTACTGCAAATAATGTCATTCCAAAGAGCCTTCTCCACACACCCAAACCTCCACCACCACTTAGCTAGTAAACACAGATTCACAGTGTTTTTTTTTTTTTTAATTTTTTTTAATAACCCTTTTATTGTCTTTTCAGATTCACTTAATTTAATACATTTTTTAATTTTTAATTTTGCTTTTAGATTTCACTTAATCTAAATACACTTAGAAAATGTAGCACCTGTATCCTTCAAAACTTTTGGGACGTGTATTTGAATCCTTTATTTTATTTTGAAAATCTTTGGTGTTGTTGTATCTTAGTTTTGAAGGAGTACAAATCGATTTAAACTTGTTGGGATTGTTCGTTTACGCTTGTTTACGTTGAAAAGTTGTTTGGGAACTTAGAAATCTTGTTCAGGGGTCGACACCAATCTTGGTGGTGTCGACACTTGCCTTTTGTTGTTGGCCTTAAGGGTCGACAACAGTCTGGAAGGGTTGACCCTTGTATGTTACTGAATCTAGAAGTTGTTTGCTAGAATTTGGTGTCAACACTAGTCTGGGAAGGGTCGACACCTTGCTTGTTGCACTCTTTGCTTTTCTGTTTGAAGGGTCGACACCTCTGCTGCAAGTGTTGACCCCTGCGAACTTTTTTTCCAGATTTCAGTCCGGTTTGGGCCCTACTTTTTGGGGATTTTGACTTGATCTCTTGGGTTGATTTTGGGACTTTGACCTAGCACTATAAATAGGTGCCTCACTTAACATTTTCTTTACTTTTTCTTCTCTTCTTCCCTCTCCAAACCGTGAGTCACTCTTTCCCTCTCCAAAATCACTTCTTGCTCAAAGATCTTTAGATCTACTCACTTGGAAGCATCTCCTCACCTTGCTCCTTTGAGATTAAGTGTAGAGCTTGTCAAGGGCTTCATTTTGATCAGGGCAAGTCGTTGTTTCATCGCCATCGACTTTTGGGCTTTTCTCCCTTCTCTCTCTTCTAAGCTTGAGGTAGGGATCTTTTCTACACTTTTATATGATATTCAGCTTAGTTATTTGTATCTTGTGTAGCAATGATGTGATTTGGGAGTGTTTAAGGCAAACTTCGGGTTTGGGCATAACATGGAAAGAAGGGTTTTTGGATGAAGGTGAAATAAATGCTTGAGGGGTTTGAAAATGATGTTGTATTGTGTATGATTTGATGATTTTGGCACTTGACTAATATTTGGGGAAAATGGGGGATTTGCTCTAATTGAATCAAATTATTATTTTGTATAAATAATGGAAATTGACATTGAAAATGTAAAATTGAAAGAGGTATTGATATGAATGGTGGGATTGGTTATGTGTTACTCCATTCTTTGGTAGTTTCGAAAAAACTATCTGTTATGAGATTTTATATCTGTATAGAAATAACTGTATTGGACTATCGGTGGAGGATAGCTATGATTGTTATAGAAATTGCATGCGGATTAGGTGAATTAAAAATTATCACTTGTGCTTGTCATTGAATATGACTATATTTGTATACATTGTATATGTATGGTTATTTGGGAGTGGAAAGAGGATGCACTCCTTTGTTTGAGTTTGTAATTAAATACATTGCATATGTATGAATGGTTGTTTGGGAAAAAAAAGGGAATGGACTCTATTATAATTAAGTTGGCCGGAGTGTCCTGGGTGAAAGTCCCGAAATTATACATGGGTGCCTAGCCCACAGATGAAATATCCGTAAAATGGCAATTGTAGTGCTTGTATAGCCTACGTTTACATGAGTCCCGTTTGACAGCTGCCTGCGGATGAAATATCCGTGAAAGAATACATGGGTCCCATTTGACAGTTGCCCGCTGACGAAATATCCGTAAAAGAAAAGTTTGAAGTGCTTTCATGTTGATAATGTGGTTCTAGAACTAATGAGTTATAATCTCATTTGGGTTGTTAAAAAACGATGAAATTATCTTATGTAATTAAATGAAATGAAGGGAAATGGCTTAATGATTGAGTTTGGTAATTTAAGACTATACAAAATGTGGATGCCTTTATCTTTGACGTTGTATATGTATAGTGTACTTATACATTTGCTAAATTCCATATACTGTGTTAGATGGTTTCTACTAGACTGTGGCTCACCCTACTTGGGAATAACATTTTCAGGTAATGATGACATGCCTCCACCAAGGCAATAGCGTTGGAGAAACTTTTGGAAGCAAGGGCTTCTCATTTTGATGTTAGAAATGGTTGGGGAAATTCTGGGTAAAACCAGAATTTTTTCCTAAGTTTGGTCTATTTTTTTGGTGGGTCCCGTGCGTCGATTTTCGCGGGTCAAAGTGGTAACGCGTTCTATGCCGCGTTATGATTCACGTGGCATATTTGGTTGCTCAAAACCATTATCGAATGAATGGAAAATTGAAGCCAAAGTGTGCTCCATGGAAATGGAGTTTTGGTAGAAATTCCTTAAAGTTTTGTGTAAATGGTTTGTCCTACATTGATTTGGTGGGAAGTTTTGAATGGGTTTATAAGGCATGAGATTGGAACTTGGGGTGTGCCCCAAGGGGTACCCAAGTTTTGTAGAGGGAGAGGTTATGGGCAAAATGGGCTAGACCCATTGGACCTAAAAACAAGGCTGCAGCTAGCGCCGCAGCATCAACTGTCACACCAAAACCCAACCCCAAAGCCACAGGAAAGGAGCCTTTAAGGCAAGGCTGAGTATTCGCACTCGTGCCAGGAGATGTACAGAATACCGAGACAATTATGTCAGGTACACTCTCAATTTGTGCCCAAAATTCTTATATTCTGATTGATTCGGGTTCTACACATTCATTTGTCTCGCATGCTTTTTCACGAAAATTGAATAGACCACTGGAACCTATGAACTATTTGTTAGCTGTATCTTCACCCGCTGGGGGATCCATGACTTGTGCTTATGTGTATCCTGCATGTGAGATTGTTATTGGGGATGTGCATTTATATATTGATTTGCTGCCATTGAATATTGATCACTTTGATGTAATTTTGGGAATGGACTGGTTAACAAAATATCATGCTACCATAGACTGTGTAACGAAACAAGTTGTTTTCCGTCGACCTGGATTGCCTGAATTTGTGTTTAACGGAGTTGGTGTAGTACCTCCCCCATATCTGATTTCATCCATGAAAGCATTCAAACTGATTAAAAAGGGGTGTAAAGGGTATATATTGTATGTTGACTGTACCTACTAATACTAAAGCTAATGTGGACTGTATTCCTATAGTCAGAGAATTCCCAGATGTTTTTCCAGATGACTTGCCAAGGGATTTGATTGATAGGGAGATTGAGTTCACCATTGAAGTATTACCGGGTACGCAACCAGTTTCCAAAGCTCCTTACAGAATGGCACCTACCAAATTGAAAGAATTGAAAATTCAGCTGCAAGAATTGTTAGATAAGAAGTTCATCAGGCCCAGTACTGCACCGTGGGGCGCACCGATTTTGTTTGTGAAAAAGAAAGACGGCTCACTGAGGCTTTGCATTGACTACCGTGAAATGAACAAGGTAACAGTGAAAAACAAATACCCACTGCCTCGTATTGATGATTTATTTGACCAATTACAAGGTGCCCAGGTTTTCTCTAAAATTAACCTTAGATCTGGATACCACCAGCTGAAAGTCAAACCAGAGGACATTGAAAAGACTATCTTCCGAACGAGGTATGGACATTATGAATTTCTTGTTATGCCTTTCGGAGTTACTAATGCGCCTGTTGCATTTATGGACCTTATGAACAGAATTTTTAAACCATTCCTCGACGAATTTGTAGTTGTTTTTATAGATGACATTCTGATTTATTCCAAGAGTGAAGAGGAACATGAACATCATCTGAGAATTGCATTGCAGACCTTAAGAGAACAAAAACTGTATGCGAAACTAACGAAATGTGAATTTTGGCTTGATAATGTTATGTTTTTTAGACATGTGATTAATAAGGATGGCATTTCAGTTGATCCGCAGAAAATTAAAGCAGTAGTGGATTGGCCTAGACCGACTAATGTTACTGAAGTCCGAAGTTTCTTAGGCTTAGCTGGGTACTACAGAAGGTTTGTAAAAGATTTCTCCAAAATTGCCTTACCATTGACCCAGTTGACTCAAAAGGGAATATCATTTGACTGGACCAATCAGAGAGAATCAGCTTTCTAGGAATTGAAAACTCGACTTGTGACTGCACCGATTCTCACCTTACCCTCAAGTACGGATGGATTTACTATTTTTAGTGATGCTTCTTATAAGGGTTTGGGATGTGCACTAATGCAGAATGGTAAAGTTATTGCGTATGCCTCCCGACAACTGAGACTGCACGAAAAGAATTACCTGACTCATGACTTGGAACTTGTTGTAGTAGTGTTTGCATTGAAAATTTGGCGTCACTACCTTTATGGGGCAACATGTGAAGTGTACACAGATCACGAGAGTTTGAAATATTTCTTTATGCAGAAAGAGTTGAACATGAGGCAGCAGAGGTGGTTAGAACTGATAAAAGACTATGATTTGCAAATTTTGTATCATCCGGGGAAAGCTAACACCGTTGCCGATGCACAGAGTCGGAAATCAATTAGGAATTTACCCTGTCTACTCACCAAACAGAAAGAACTATTGTGTGATCTTGACAAATTTGAAGTTAAGATTGTTTTGCGTGAACAATGTGGGACATTGGCTGCCATTTCTGCTTAACCGACACTTATTGAGGAGATTAAAGAGAAACAACATCAAGATGACTTTTTGAAAAAGATCATTGATGAACGGGAATCCAAACCAAGGCCAGACTTTAAATTTGAAAACAGTGTGTTGAAGTTTCAGGGAAGGTTGTGTGTACCAAATGATTCTGAACTAAAAAGGTGAATTTTACAGGAAGGCCACAATTCAAAACTTTCCATCCACCCAGGAAATACAAAAATGTACCAAGACTTGAAACTGAATTTCTGGTGGCCGAGAATGAAGAAAAAGATTGCTGAGTTTGTGTCGAAATGCCTACAATGCTAACAAGTTAAGCTGAACATCAACGACCCGCGGACTTACTTCAGCCTTTACCAATACCGGAGTGGAATTGGGAACATATTACTATGGATTTTATTGTTGGACTGCCTCGCTCCAGTAAAGGTATGGATTCAATCTAGGTTATTGTTGATAGATTGACTAAATCTGCTCACTTCTTACTTGTCAAAACAATCTATAATGAGGACAAATTGGCTACAATTTATATTGATGAGATTGTTAGATTGCATGGAGTGCCTGTGTCCATTGTTTCTGATAAGGACTCGAAGTTCACATCGAGGTTTTGGCAAAGTCTGCAAACTGCATTGGGTACCGAACTGAGACTAAGTAGTGCATATCATCCTCAGACAGATGGCTAGTCAGAAAGAACTATTCAGACTCTGGAAGATTTACTGCGGATGTGTGTTCTTGATTTCCAAGGAAATTGGGAAAGTCATCTACCTTTGGCTGAATTTGCCTATAACAACAGTTTTCACTCGAGCATTGGTATGGCGCCTTTTGAGGCTTTATATGGCAGGAAATGTCGATCTCTTATTTGCTGGACAGAAGTTGGAGATGGGCCTTTGCTTGGGCCCGAGATTGTATAGGAAACCACAGAAAAAGTAAAACTGATTCAACAAAGATTGAAAACTGCACAAAGCCGACAGAAAAGTTATGCAGATGTCCGAAGGTGACGCAGGGAATATGAAGTGGGTGATCATGTTTTTGTTAAAGTGACACCAATGAAGGGTCAGACTCGCTTTGGAGTCAAGGGTAAGCTGGCGCCGAGGTATGTCGGACCGTATGAGATCATTGAAAAGATTAATCCGGTGGCGTATCAAGTAGCGCTTCCTCCTGAAATGGAGCATATGCATAATGTCTTCCGTATTTCAATGTTGAGGGATTATCTTCGGGATCCCTTCCATATTATTGAGCCTAACCGTGTTGTGCTAAGTGATGACTACACTTATGAAGAACGGCCTATTCAGATTGTGAATCGACGAATCATGAAGTTGAGGAATAAAGAAATTCTGTTAGTGAAGGTGGACTGGCAAAACCATGGTGGCATTTATGCCACTTAGGAAAGGGAAGACGATATGATGAAAAGATATCTTGAACTGTTCCCTCTGAATCCAGTGTTCTTCCAGAATGAAGGTAATTCGAGTTTGGAGGACCAAACTCTTTTTAAGGAGAGAAGACTGTGACAACCTTCACCCCTGATTGATGCTAAACTGTGATTGAGCATGATAAGTAACTGATTAGAATGAAATCCGGAATTGATTGTAGGAGTGTATTGTTTTAAATGCATTTCTATCTGTTTGATTTCTGAATGAATCTGTTTGTGTTTTAATTTCGAACTGCGAATTGAAGGTCTTATCAGCGACCGAATCTGAAATTGATTAGTGTTATATGCTAATTAGAATTTATGTGATTTTATGGTAGGTTTAATTAAAATTTGATTTGGAATGGTTAAATTAGCATTGTTAATGTTAAATTAATTGAACCTAGTTATTTACCTTATTGCCATTGAGTGGGCCACCTTAGGGTCATTGTTTGAGGACTTAATTTATACATTTGAGGCATCATTTCTTCACTCATTTTCTGGAGCAAACTGTATGGGAGAGAGAGAGAGTAGGAGAAAAAGGTTGAATTCATCTAGATTGGCTTGAAACTTAGAAGATTTGAAGGTTAATTGCAAAATTGAGCTAGTACACTTGTGATTCAAGGCCTAAGGTAGGAAAATCATCTTCTTAATTGTGTACTTAAGCTATTTCTTACATGGTTCATGGAAATTTGGTGTTTAGAGTCAAGAATCGATTTAAAGAGTTGATTTGAGTAGCTAATTCATGCATGCATGTACATATTCTTGAATTTTGAGGTTGTTCTTCATGAAATCCTCACATGCATGTCCATATTTTAGTTGTAGCCCATGAATTCACCATGATTTTGAGCTGAATCTTGCATTTGGTTATGTTTTAGAGCATTGGAATTCATTAGAACACTTGTATGTAATGTTCTTGCATTGTTCTTCAAGTTTCATTGAAATTGGTGTTCAATTGTCTCACATTTGGGCTTGATTTTACAAAATTGATCTTCAAAATATGTTATATTGTGAGTTTTCAAGTGTTTTCCAGAAAATGGGCCCAAAAGGTTGAGTTTTGAAGTGTTGAATGCTTGGTTTGAGCTTGGGAGGCAAATCTGGAAATTCTGGATTTTGGTTTCCACGCTCAAGCGACCATCTTTTATTCAGAGCTCTGCTCGAGCATAGATTGCAAGCTCTCAGATGTTTGGTGCACGCAAACACACGCTCAAGCGACAAGACCTACACTCGAGCGATGGATGTGTCTCATGCTCGAGCGAGCGTCGAGCGAAGATTTTCAACATCCATCACTTTTTGCATTTTTACAGACCGCTCGAGCGAGGAAGTCTACGTTCGAGCGACCCCTCTGTTTTGGAAACTCGCTCGAGCGTAGAAAGCCACGCTCGAGCGAGACCCTTGTTTTCTGAAAAATTTTGAAAAATGTTTTAAAGTACTTTTTTGCACCCTTATTCCATCCTAGGCATTCATAGGCCATGTTTAAGGCATCTTAATGAGGATAATGTTATAGAACCACACCAAGTATAAATAGGGGCTAAGTTATTAATCCCGAGTGTGTGTTCGTTCGGTAACTGTAGGGTTGGCATATGAGGACGCTCATTAGCTTGTCTATAGCCCAGTGCTCTGTGAGTAACAATGTTGTAAAGATATGTTCAATTATGATTATTTTCTGAACGATCAACTGTACTGCTTACTGAAATGTTGTTGTTTAATGAATGAATGTTTGTCCTATTTGTAAACTGTATTCGTGACATCCTTAGCAACTTACTGTTATTGTACTGTTACTGCTACTATTACAGAAATCTCTGTTGGTTCCCATGTTTGGAACTACTACTATTTACTGTTATGATGGCCATCAACTGACTGTTCGGTCTGTTAAGACCTACCGTACTATTGTGCTATGAGATGTACCACATATGACTACTATGGTTTCTAAGTGACTGATATAACTGTTTAATTACTGAAAGGACATTCATTTTTAACCTCTTTACATAACTGTTATTCACTGGGCTTTGGCTCACTGTTTATATATATATGTAGGTGTCCAGGCACCGGATTGAAGCTAGGAGCGTCAGGCTAAGCTATTGTTTTGTTAAGCCAACCTTTGTGCCTCAATCGAGGTTCCGAGTCTGTCCAAGCTAAGGCTGCTTTTGGGGTGTTTTAGATTCCCCATTTTGTCTCTGTTTTGTAACAAATGTTATGGACCCCTACTGTACAGTTATGGCATAGGGACTGAAGCCCTAACTTGTACGTTATGTATATCTGATATGTAAATGTGTTTGGGTTATGAATGTGACTTGTTCATAAAAGTCTTTTTGCATGCAGATTGTCACAGCTCATTGGACGTCTCTTTTATTTACTGTTTGGCTTTCGCCAGCCCCTTACTCTGTATTACTGTCTTTACCTTTAAGGAGGCCTTTGGTAATCACGGATTACTGGCCGGTTACGATACTAAACCCATAGGGGCGGGTTTGGGTCGTGACAAAAACTACATCCTCAATGGCCATGACAACATGCTGTATAATGTTTACAGCCCTTTGAAGTCAGCAAAAGAATTATGGGATTCTTTGGAGAAGAAATACAAGATAGAGGATGCCGGTACAGAGAAATTTGTTGTCGGTAAATTTCTGGACTTTGTTATGATAGACTCCCAAATGGTAATTTCTCAAGTTCAAAGTTTTTAATTAATTTTACATGATATTCATTCTGAGGGTATGTCTCTGAGCGAGTCTTTCCAAGTCGCTGCTTTAGTGGAAAAGTTACCATTGGCTTGGAAATATTTCAAAAATTATTTAAAACATAAACGCAAAGAGATGACCATGGATGAACTTATTGTAAGACTGAGAATTGAGGAAGATAACCGAAAGGCTGAAAAGAGGAATGGGAAAAATCCCATTGAGTCCAAGGCTAATGTGGTTGAACAAGTTCATAAACCACATATCAAAAAGAGGAAGTTTACTGGAGATGGTCCTAAACAAGGCGATAGCAACAAGAAGTTCAAAGGAAAATGCTATAACTGTGGCAAGACTGGACATCGAGCTTCTGACTGCCACCGCTCTAAGAAGGATCATGGAAGTACAAGCAAGAAAACTACCAATCAGGCCAATGTAACTGAACTAGATTACATTTCTGACGGAATGAATGACATCAACCTCTCTGCTGTGGTGTCTGAGGCTAATTTGGTTGGAAATCCCAAGGAGTGGTGGGTTGACACTGGAGCAACTTGTCACATTTGTGCGGACAAGAAGATGTTCACTACCTACATTGAGGCTGCAAATAGTGAACAACTTTTCATGGGAAATTCTTCTACTTCTATTGTGGCTGAACAAAGGAAAGTGATCTTGAAGATGACATCAGGGAAAGAACTGACCCTTAACAACGTACTGCACGTACCTGACATCCGGAAGAATTTAGTTTCCGGTTCTTTGTTAAGTAAAAATGATTTTAGGCTTGTCTTTGAGTCTGATAAATTTGTATTAACAAAGAGTGGCATGTATGTTGGTAAGGGATACATGAGTGATGGTCTCTTCAAACTAAATGTAATGACAGTTGTACCGAAAGTTGCTATGAATAAGAATAACACATCTTTTGCTTATATTCTTGAGTCGAATTTATGGTATGGTAGATTAGGACATGTGAATTTTGATGCTTTACATAGATTAATTGGTTTAGATTATATACCAAAGTTTGAAATTAATCCTAATCATAAATGTGAAATTTGTGTAGAAACGAAACTAACTAAGGCTCCATTTAAATCAGTTGAAAGGAAAACTGAACCTCTAGAATTAATTCATACAGATGTATGTGATCTTAAATTTGTTCAAACTAGAGGAGGCAAAAAGTATTTCATAACATTTATCGATGATTGCACAAGATATTGTTATGTTTATTTACTTAGAAGTAAAGATGAAGCCTTAGAAATATTTAAACTCTACAAAATAGAAGTTGAAAATCAACTTGGTAAAACCATTAAAATGGTTAGAAGTGATAGGGGTGGTGAATATGATGCACTATTAAATGAATTTTGTGCACAACATGGCATTATTCACCAAACTACAGCACCCTATTCTCCTCAGCAAAATGGAAATGCTGAAAGAAAGAATAGAACCCTAAAAGAAATGATGAATGCCATGTTACTAAGTTCAGGCTTACCACAGAACTTGTGGGGGGAAGCAATATTATCTGCTAATTATGTTCTTAACAGAATACCCCACAAGAAAACCAATAGCACTCCTTATGAATTGTGGAAAGGTCGACCACCTTCCTAAAAATACTTAAAAGTGTGGGGGTGTTTGGCAAAAGTTGAAGTTCCTGTTCCTAAAAAGACTAAGATTGGACCAAAGATAGTAGATTGTGTGTTTATTGGTTGTGCTCAGAATAGTAGTGCATATCGGTTTCTAACTTATTGTAGACACCCCATTTTTGACCGTCCTCAAGACTTGGACGTCATCGTTTGAACACTCGATGATCATCCATGCTCGTGTTCGTTTTGAGTTCCCGGAAGTCTCGGCTGCGCTCCTTGCCTCAAGATCTCTCAACTTGTCTGTTTTGTGCTTGGTTGTAGACCAAGGACTTGTGGTTTTGCTTCTGAGGGAAGAGGGTGGCTTGTTAGCCATCCCTGCAACGCATCGGCCAAGGCCTTGTGCCATCGGCCTTGTTTTCTTGCCATCGGCCATAAATGTTGGCCGATCGGCACTCTTTTTGGTCGATCGGCCATATTTTCTGGCCGAGACCTTTTCATCTGCTTTTTGTAGATATTTTGTGCCAGCTATGACAGCTGGTGAGCACAATTCTCATCCTCCATACACGTGTATGGAGGGATTTGATTCAAGACTCAAGTTTGTTCAACAAGCTTGAGAATTGAAATTCTATAAGAAGGGAGGCCCCTCTCCTTTTCCAGAGGTTCTGAAAATTGGATATAAAAGTTATATATATATCTCTCTCTATATATATTCTTCCTCTCTCTCTTCATTTACCTTTGTTTGTGCTCAAAAGTGTAAAATCTTCATACTATTGCACACAAACACCTACTAGAACACCATCTTTTTGTTGCTGAGGTACTGAGGAGTTGATTTTAGTGTTTTTGGGCTGGTTTGAACTCAGAAAAGTTGCTAGAGTTGTGTTCTTGAAGGTGTTCTTCAAGGGTGAGTCAACTACCTTTTAATCCCTTGTTTTGGCTTAAGCTTTTAGACCTACTTGCATATTATTTTAAGCTTAACTCTAAACTAAAAAAAGTTTTGATTTTTCATGCTTGTGATGTTTGTTTAAGGTCACTTTTGTGTTGGGGGTTGTCTACTCCCTCTTAGGCCTTGTTGGGCCTTGTTTTGTGCCTTCCCTTTTGAGCTTTGGAACCATCTTGTTTTGACCTTCTCACCACTGAAATCCAGAGGATTTTTAGTGGTGGAGAGGTGGTTTTGGAGTCTTGAATAGGAGAGGGACACCCCCCTCTCCTTATGTCTTGTATGCTAGTATAAATGGCTCACAATAGTAGCATGTTTGCTTAGCATGTTTTGGCCCCATTTCAGCAAGTATTTGGTGTTATTTTGCCATGTTATACCTCTGTCTAAGGTTGGTTTAATAGCCTCTTGCATGCACCATGCACTTGTCTTGCAATCCTCTCTATTGCCTTAACATGCATCATGTGTTTGGACCATCATTCTTGCATGTTTTGGCTCAACTCAAATAAGCTTTCCCTTATGTTTTACCATTCTTGAGCTCTAATTTGTGTTGTCTTGGTCATGCATGCATTGTTTTGTATAGCCATGGTTCAATCTAACTTGTTAGCTTTGTGTATCAAGTCCACTAGCATGAATTACTTAGACTATTCTCATGATTTGGCATCATTTGAAATGATATTTCAGTGCATATTTCATGGTCATACACTTGTGCTTGTCACACTTTTAATGCTTAGGTGAGTTGGTGTTTTATGCCTTAGGAGTGGGTCATTGTGCATGCCTCTATGCTTAGGTCTTTAGGATGCTATCTCAGTGGGTTTTTAGGCTTATTTTGACATGCCATAACCCTGATTTTTATTGGTTAAGTCATACCATGTTTGGTTTTAATAGGTATAGTGTAACACCCCTTGTTAGCCTTGCATGCTTTATGCTTTTGGTCTTTTGTTCTAGCTTGTATTGGCTAGGTTCGAGCATGCTTTTGGTCTTGTATTGACCTGCCTTGGGACTGTTTTGGTTGCCCTTGGCCCTTTGGGGCTTGCCTTGCATGGCCATGGTTTAAGTCCCTTTGTTAGTTTCAAACTTTGAGCTTTCTTGCATGCTATCCTTATGTTATGTGAGTGGTTTGGCACTATTCCGTGCATGATTTCAGGGCCTATAGTATTGTCATACATCCATGCTTTTCATTCATTGCTCATGCTTGAGAGTAGTTGTCTTCATACCTTGTTTGCGAACCAAAGTGTGTGCATGTTTGTATGTGCATTTCATGCCATTGTTTCATCATTTTGGCCACTGATTTGGGCATGGCTGAGGTCTGCCCATTTTGGTTTAAGACCATCTTTGCATGTTGTTACATGCTTATCCATCTTTGCATGTTGTTGCATGCTTGTCACGTTGCATGTTATTGCATGCTTGCTAGATTGCATGTTGTTGCATGCTTGTTGTTGGCATTGTTGTTGCATGCTTATTACATTGCATGTTCGCATGTCTAGGTTGCATTGCATTTTGCATGCTTATTACATTGCATTTGGCATGCTTATGTTGCATTGTATAGCATCTCCATGTTGCATGCATTGCATTGTGTTTGGTTTGGGAGCCAAACACGAGGAACGAGGGGCATTTCATACTTGAAGTGATGAAACGTGCCTCAATCCTTGGTCGCTGACACTCTTGATCCAACATGATAGAGTTTAAGGCATTTGTGTGTTTTCGTGCATTTCATTCACATTAAATTGTGCAATTCGATCTCTTTGGCCATCATGCATCGAAATGCATGATTGATGGCTCGAGAGTCAAGCACTACACTCCTTTGAGTTCCAAACATGATAAGGGGTGTAGTTGCACAACATTTTCTTGCAAATGTATTGCCATGCCCTTGTTTGTACTCTGCTGCTGCAAAAGGAGCAGTCTGCAGGAAGAGATGGCCGATCGGCTATCTGGAGTGCCGATCGGCTAACAATGTTTAGCCGATGGACTCAAAAATGGTCGATGACCCTTTTCCCTTGGCCGATGGCCATATCTTTTGGCTGATGGCCTCTCAGCATGTCCATGAGGTGGTTCAGAAGCATCACAGAGATTTGTACAGTTCTCAGAGGTGCAAAACAATGCAAACAGTGGCAACATAAGGCATGGCAACGGATTTCTGAGCGAAGCCGACCGACCATGCATGTCTTCTTCGCCCGCGAGGCCATTTCACTGCTTTTGATTAGTTTGAATGTTTAATTATTTGATTCGTTGTGTAATAATTAAACTAGTTAATTTGATTAATTAGTTAATGTGTTATAATAATTAGCTTAGTGTTAGCTAGTCATTCATTTTGATGATGTAATAATTAGTCTAATTAGATTATTAGATTAGTTAAAATAGCTTAGCGTAGCTAGCTTAGCGTACTCATTCGGACCCTCCGTCGAGAGGGCCAACTTTTGTAATAAGTGTGCGTGAGTGTGTGAATGTCTTCTAATCCTACGTCTTTCTACTTTTTACTTACCTGCTTTCAGTGGTTAGTTTTAGGTAATGTTTCAATTAGCATTTCTATACTCGTCGCATGTTTGCATCCATTCATCTGTATTGCATGCACCGGACTCGGCGTATCATACCAATTGCATTGTATTTCAATTCCGATTTGAATACATGTTATCAAGTTGTATTTCACATGACTTAGAATAGCCGAGCCTATTTCTAGTTGCATCTTTGCATGTGTTGCATTAGCCATCTTAACATAACTAGGATCATGCATTGATTGCTAACTAGTTGTTGTTTTGGCTCGAAGTACACTGTAAGTGTTTGTGCTTTAGCATACTGCATGTGTGTTAATGATTGCCATGTACAACATGCTTACCATGAGGCTAACTGTTTAAATGATATAACTGCCTGAATGCCTGTGGGTGAAGGTTGGATTGCTTGAATTGGAACAATTCATCGAAATGCGAGTTTTAAGCCCACTTGATAGTGGCAAAATCATGATTTCTAAGCCCACTCGAGGGTGGCAAATCCACGTCTTAGCCTACTTGCGAGTAGCACCTTCAAACCATTTTCAAACAAACAAACATGAGATGTTTTGTTCCAACTTAGGTGATCTAGTCTATATTTGTGTGTTGTGCGTATCACATAATAATTCTAGGCTAATAACCGGAATAAGAACACATGTGTTTTTAAAAACAAAATATCATGCTTAGTAAAGGCCGATCCTTTGATCGGGCGAGCGGGGGTGCTCATTGCATGACCTCCCCTTTCATACCCAAGTTCCCGAGCCGAGGCAGCTTTGGTGATGACGGACACGTGGCCTTAGGCACGAGTCAGGGTTTTCTAAATCTCCCAAAACAAAAACATTTTGGTGGCGACTCTGTATCTGGCAAAACAATCCATGTTTGGCACTTCTTTATAAAAATCAGTTTTCCAAAACGATTTGCCGGATTTGGACTCTTTGGTGATTTATCAGTCTTGCATTGCACTTTGCGAGATTAGATTCAGAACCGTGACATTAAGTCCGAACTGTAGTAGCTAATGAACAAAACGGCTTTCGCGCCATTTCGCAGCGCAGGGCCGGGACGTTCGGGCACGTCTACACTTATAAATCAGAAATACCTGATATAAATGTGAACACTATTATAGAGTCAAGGAATGCTGTGTTTTTTGAACATGTCTTTCCTTATAAGAAAGGACAGGAATTAAGTTCACAAAAAAAGAACTTATGATTGTACACAAAGTTAAGAGGCTAATGACAATCAAACACAAGAGACTAGTAAAGGTCTCGACCAACAGGATTTAACTGATAATGAACCAAGACGAAGTAAGAGAGCGAGAACATCAAAATCCTTTGGTCTAGATTTTCTGACATACCTGTTAGAAAATGAACCTTAAAGCTTTAAGGTAGCAATGACAGGTCCTGAAGCACCTTTGTGGAAAGAGGCTGTTAATAATGAAATTGAATCCATTATGCAAAATCATACTTGGGAATTGGTGGATCTTCCACCAGGTTCTACACCTCTTGGATATAAATGGATATTCAAGAGAAAAATGAAAGCAGATGGTTAAATTGACAAATACAAAGCAAGACTTGTAGTTAAAGGTTACAGACAAAAGGAAGGTCTGGACTATTTTGACACATATTTCCGTGTGACAAGAATAACATCCATTCGCATGCTTATTACTATAGTAGCGTTGTTTAATTTAGAAAAACATCAAATGGATGTTAAAACAACTTTCTTAAACGGTGATCTAAATGAAGAGATCTATATGGAGCAACCCGAAGGGTTTGTAATGCCAAGGCAAGAAAAGAAAGTTTGTTGGCTTGTAAAATCTTTTTATAGATTAAAACAAGCACCTAAGCAATGGCATGAAAAATTCGATCATGCAATGCTTACTAATAGGTTTAAGATAAACAAATGTGACAAATGCGTCTATGTTAAAAACACTGACTAAGGATATGTCATTGTTTGTCTTTATGTGGATGACATTCTTATCATTGGAAGCAGCATAACATGATCAAATCAACTAAGCAAATGCTTAACAAAAAAAATTTGGCATGAAAGATATGGGGGTCGCAGATGTTGTATTAGGAATGAAAATTACTCAAACATCTGACGGATATGCGTTATCTCAATCTCATTATATTGAGAAAATTCTTGATAAATTTATCAAGGATGATTTGAATGTAACTAGAACACCTGTAGACATCAGTCTTTATTTATCGAAAAATAAAGGTGATGCAGTGTCTCAGTTAAAATACTCCCAAATCATTGGAAGCCTAATGTACCTAATGAATTGTTCTCGTCCTGATATAGCTTATGCTATCAGTAAATTGAGTAGGTACACTAGTAATCCCGGAGAAAACCATTGGAAAGCGATCATTCGGGTTCTTAGATATCTAAGGTTTACCCGTGATCATGGTTTGAACTTTACTCGATGTCTAACAGTACTCGAAGGTTATTGTGATGCCAATTGGATATCAGATACTAAAGATTCAAAATCCACTAGTAGATATGTCTTTACTCTGGAAGGCGCTGCTGTTTCTTGGAAGTCCACAAAACAAACATGCATCTCATGATCCACAATGGAATCTGAGTTCATTGCTTTAGATAAAGCAGGAGAAGAAGCAGAATGGCTTCGTCACTTCTTAGAAGACATTCCAATGTGGCCAAAACCTATGCCAGCTATTTGCATTCATTGTGATAGTCAATCTGCAATAGGCAGGGCACAAAATCACATGTATAATGGTAAGTCACGACATATTCATCGTCGACATAATACCGTAAGGCAATTGTTGTCAAATGGAATAATCTCAATAAATTATATAAAATCTAAAGAGAATATTGTGGATCCGTTAACAAAAGGTTTGACAAAAGAGCAAGTGTATAGTTCATCAAAGGGGATGGTATTAAAGCCTATTACATAAGAGTCATCATAATGGTAACCCTACTTATATGACTGGAGATCCCAAGAACTAAGTTCAAAGGGACAACTAAGTTTCTGTGTGGCTCGCCAGAAATCACCAAGGGATTAAAATTTCCTACGCATTCCTATGGTGAGAGTGATATCTGCAACATGTGTTGTCTGCAGGGGTATAAGGATAAGCTTTGCTTTTAATGATTACTTATATCTTGATTTAGGTATAAAAATCAAGACAAGTATAAAGAGATACTTACAATAAGAATCACATATATGAGTGTCGAACTGGGGCCGGTTCTATGAGAATGAATAGGCTAAATTCTCTAGAAACACTCACGAAAACTAGGAACGTTCAAGGCCAAAATGAACACAACAGTGAGAACCACGATATGTTAGAAGATATTTTGTGTGAAATCTATTGTCTTGGCTTACACAAACGGCTAAACAATTCAAGGCATTGCGTCCATTGGTTAGCTAGTAAGGCCGATAGGTTATCACTAAGGAAGGTTCAAGGCCGAAAGCTACCTATCCTGATGCAAGATATTTTCGACTTATACTCTTTCGATAAAGTCTGCATATTGTTGTATTTCCATTGTCATCAAATTCCATTCATGTGGGGGATTGTTAGAAATGGTTGAGAAAATTCTGGGTAAAACCGAAATTTTTTCCTAAGTTTGGTCTATTTTTTAGGTGGGCCTTGTGCGTCGATTTTCGCAGGTCAAAGTGGTAACGTGTTTTATGCCGCGTTGTGATTCACGTGGTATATTTGGTTGCTCAAAACCATTATCGAGTGAATGGGAAATTGAAGCCAAAGTGTGCTCTATGGAAATGGAGTTTTGGTGGAAATTTCTTAAAGTTTTGTGTAAATGGCTTGTCCCACATTGATTTGGTGGAAAGTTTTGAATGGGTTTATAAGGCATGAGATTGGAACTTGGGGTGTGCCCCAAGGGGTACTCAAGTTTTGTAGAGGGAGATGTTATGGGCAAAATGGGCTAGACCCATTAGACCCAAAAATCACCACACATGCGCGCGCCCGCCGCCACCGCCGTCGATCCGATCGGGCGGGCTGGGCTTCGGTGCGTGGTTTGAGGTTGGGTTGGGCTTGTCCGGCCCAATACTAATCTTTTTGGGCCAAAAATATTTGAATTCAATTTATTTTTTTTAGAATAAATTCTGTCCAATTTAAATTTCAATTTTTAAATTCAAAATTTTATTTGCACCTCTTCATAAATTCTTTACAGATTCGAACCGTAGCTGTTCTACACGAACAAAATTCTAATCTGTTTAACTTTCAAATGGTTATCTGTCCAATTCAAACCCAACAGGTATGCTACCTGTTCAATTCAAAATGAAAGGATGCCATTACTTCTATATATAGACCAGCCCTCATTTGATCAGATACACTAATTTTCGTCCATAAAATTCTGCATTCATACTCTTCATTTTGCTGCATTATTTTCTTGAGAGAGAGAGTATAAAACACTTAGTGTGTTCATTGTACAAATATATTGTAGTGCTGCATATATTTGTTGTTGATCATTTCATCCTGGGAGATAGACGTCCATATTCTGAATACACCGTGGAGAGGACGAATCTGTCTTAAGGACACAGTGTCGAACACTGGACTTGATCAGATTATTATTCGCACAATTAATCAAGTAAGTTGTTTAATTTATTTTCTATTTTATTTGTTTATTTAAATCAGATTTTAATTTTGTTTTTGTAACAAAATAAAATATGTTTTTATTTATTTATTTATTTATTTATTTCTAGTTTGATTTTTGTAATCAAACAAATTCTCTTATTTTCTTTATTTCTTTATATTCTTGTTGTTGTTTAGTACACAACAGAATTAATTAATTTAAATACAGTGAAGATTGTCCAACATATTTTTGTGAAGCCAAGGGCTTAAGATGTAATGAGTGAAACTCACTTTTGATTGTAACCAAGATATGTCTTGGAAAGATGTAAGCCTGCAGGGCATTTAATCTATTTTTATTAATTTGCATTACATTCCGTAGATTCAGAATGAACGTTTATGAATGTCTAATGCATGTAATCTCATTTGTAATACGAATTTTGTTATGTGAAAGCATACCAATTATGTTATATTCATTTCTCTTATGAGTTGGGTTATTTGTATTATTTTGAGGGCATTACAAAAAATAATTTGTTTTGTATTCTTTTTGGAAAAATATATATAATAATAAAAAATAGTACATGTTTGAATTTATAAATATTTTTACCAATATTTTACTTTTTAATTCTATTTAGATTATTAGATATTAGATTTTTATGTAAAAATATAATTTAAATATAAAATATGAAGAAATTCCAGTATGTGTAATCACCAAAGCTGAGAAAATATAAAAAAATTAAAAATTAAAAAAACAGTTTAAAAAAATAAATCAACGAAAGTGGTTCTTATTTAGAATTTTGATATCATACCTTAGTTATTAAATTATCATATAAAATATTACAGTTCATAAAATATAATCTAAACAAAAAGAAAGTGTATAAAAATAACTTGTGAAATTTGAGATGCATCACAAATTTCTGTTTTAAAAACGTATGTGCTTTCCTCTGTCTAGATTCAAACGAATGCATACAGCTTTAAGATCAATCAAAATTATTCACAGTGATTTGATCCATGATGGACAATTGTAGTATAGAAGCAGACTCTAGAAATAAGAAAGATTAATTATTTTTTATTTTTCAATCATCATCAATGTAAAAAATAGGGAGATGAGCAAACTTTTGTTTATATTTATATAAGACTCTTAGAAGCAGATATATCATTTTTGAGTGTTCAACTCCAAAAATAAAGAGATAGTTGGTTTATATAGGACTCTTCATGACTTTTAGAAAATATAATAGATTTGAGAAGGTAAAATTGGTATTTTTAAAAAAAAAAAGAAAACATGGCAGACTCTTCAAACTTTTATAATAATAGTAGATTTTATATATATATATATATATATATATTTAAATGAATATCAATATTTACTATCGCCTATTGAACGATGCTTAATAAATCCTTTTAAAATTATTAAGTTCTGCACTTGATTCAGCGGATGAGATCTATTTTTACGCAACTCGACAAATCCAAACCAAATACTCAATTGAGACCAATTGAAATATTGAATAAGCTTTCAAGCTTAGTAAAATCTTATACTTCGACTACTAAGTCTAGGCATTAAGCTGGTTAATTTTTTTTATATTATCTTTTCATTTTATAATTCACGTCTGTTTTAATAGTTTGCAATTTTTGTGTGCATGGATTATGAATGTTTCTTTTTAGAGATAAGCCATGTGTTTATTTTTTTAACATAAAAAAAAACGTTTCGTGTGAATATCATAGCATTTGTGAGTCCTGACTCCAAAATAATCAGTTACCAGCCAGATTTAATCCAACCCAAAGAAAGGGACTCACCACCGGAGCAAGGAAGGAATGCACCCTCAGTATAGGAGGTAGAGTCACGAGCGGAGTATAACACAATCAGCTTCAACCGTTTGAAAAAATTGGCCGCTAATCACGCTCCCAAGAATCGAGCATTGCTCACCTGTGTGGAAGGAAGACACCTTTCCACTCCAGCACCACCCTCGGTGGTTCGTAAGCCATGTGATAGTGAGTGTAGACACCCCATTTTTGACAACCCTTCAGACATGGACGCCACCGATTGATCACTCGATGATGAAAGGTATGCTGTGCAAATGTTCAATTTCTTCAGTAAGAAGAGCTCTAAATCCCAACCTTACACCCCATTTTGGACCAAAACAATTTTAGACCTTAAAACCTTCTTTTTCAAAATATTTTTTCCAAAAGTTTCTACAATGTTCCGAGACTCGCATTTCGTTAAAAATTACACTTTTCGGTAAACCAAGCAAGGACAAAGTGGAAATAAATGGAAGGGATGTGAACTCTTTGAAAAATATTTTTAAACCTCTTATTTATAGGTTTGGAGTTGAAGAAAATTGGAGGAGAGGGTAGAAAGCTAGTTGGGGAAGAAGTTGGACATGAAACCGTTAAGAGAGAATTGAGCAGCCTTCACTAAATCGGGCCTATCCTTTTGTACACTTAGAATTTAGTTGTGAGGTTATCACCATTGGAAAGTGGACTTTTAGGGCTTCATTTTAGACTCAAGAATCTCCTAAAGCCGAGTCCGGATGAGGAGATATGGCTATTTGAAGTTAGGCATCATTTCGATTAAGACCAAAACTGAGCAACCTTCACTAAAATAGGCATATCTCCTTGTAAACTTAGAATGTATATGTGAGGCTTCCATCATTGGAAAGTAGACTTCCGCGGCTTCAATTTAGACTCAAGAATGAACTAAACCTAAGTCCGGATGAAAGAAATATGCCCATTTGAAATCAGGCTTGGAAGCAGATTTTTGGTGGTTGGCATGTGGCCGGCAAGTAGCCAGCAGATGGCCAACCGGACACCATTGATGGCTGGCAATGCACACTTCTGGCCGGCCGGCCGGCCACCTACCGGCCACTAGTGTAAAACCCAGATATTTTCTCTAGCTGTTTCCACAAAGTTCCAACTGTCCCTTTTTAGATATTTTCGACCTAGGGCTTATGTTTTCTACATATATAGGACCTCTCTTCTCTCTTTGAAGGTTAGAAACATTTAGGAGTGAGAAAATAATTTCAAAAAATATTCTCTCTCTCTATAATTCTCTCTCTCTCTTGCAACTTGCATAGCCTTTGCATAAACACTCTAAACCAAACCAAGAGAGCTTTTTGCTGAGATTATTTGAGCTTGAATTTGAGCTCTTGAAGCACTTGAGAGTGTGAAATTGGTGGTTTATGACTTAAGGGTTCATTCCTTTACAAGAGGTATGC
This sequence comes from Camellia sinensis, assembly GCF_055761805.1. Taxonomy (NCBI): domain Eukaryota; kingdom Viridiplantae; phylum Streptophyta; class Magnoliopsida; order Ericales; family Theaceae; genus Camellia; species Camellia sinensis. The sequence continues at coordinate 158,435,229 of NC_138972.1, forward strand.
TTTCTCTTGCTTTTGTATCATCTTTACACCACTTGTTTTCTATCTTTTCTTGCTGTTTTTAAGCTCTTTAAAACTTGTTTTTATGGGCTGAAGCTTATGGTTTAAGGCTATTAAAAGTAGAGGGGTTAACCACCGTTCTTTGAACCTTGTTCTCTAAGCTTTTACACTTGTGTTTTCCATCTCTTCCTCAACTTTTTTCCAACTTTTTAACATTGAATTTTAGAGTTTTTCAGAGGCTAAAAATAATGTTTTGAGGTCCCAAAAATGGAGGGGTTAGCCACCCCTCCTTTGGCTTGTTTACTAGCTTAAATTGCTCCATGTTTTAGCTCATTATTTTAGCTACTTTTGTCTTCATTCCAGCACTTTTTTGTACTGTTTTTGGGATGTATAAACTCTATATTTTTGGGCTGAAACTTGTGGCTTAAGGCCAATAAGGGTTGAGGAGTGGTTCACCTTTCTTCACACCTTGCTTTGAAGGCCTTTGCCCTTGTGTTTCCCACCCTTTTACTATCTTTTTCAGAGCTTTTAAACACTGATTTTTAGTACTTTTTCAATGGTCAAAATCATGTTTTGAAGTCCAAATTTTGTGGGGTTAGCCTCCCCTCCTTATGTCTTGCTTACTAGCCTAGTTAGTGTCATGTTTTATCATATTAATCTAGCTTGTTTTAGCTCAATTCCAGCATGTTTTGGAACATAATTTAGACTGTTTTAGCACTGTTTTGGGTTGTTAGTTGCATTTGAGCTTTGTTTTGTATGCTTATAGTGTAATAGTCCTCATAAGTTTGGTGTTCTAGGCCTTAGACACCTTCTTGTTTGAGTTGATAGCATTTATTTATGTTTTTATCACTCATTTTCAGCACCTAATCATCTCTGCAGCCTCCCTCCTTTCTTGGCCTTTTATTTTTCTTTGAAAATGGTTTCAAGTCACTTGTTTTCCCAAGTATGGAACTGAGATTTCATACTTAATGGTTCAATCCCTTTGGGGTTCATTACCAACGGTATGATACTTTTTTCATGCCTGAAGCAACTTGTGCTTTAAGTCGTCTTTCCTTTAGAGGACCTAAACTCACATATTGAACTTAATTAATTAAGGAATTACAAGGCAATTAAAATTGAGTAGCTAAAACTTGGAGCTAAAATGAAGCAAGATAATCAGTTGGTTGTGTTCAATCGGACGTTAATTGAACACATGGAAGCTTGAACCATTTCATACTCCTTAGTGATGAAATTATTCAAGGTTCCAAGGTCATCACTTCCCTTGATCTTTCATGATAGGGAGGTGGCATTGAGAGTCTCATTTTGTTGTGTTTATTGAACTTGCACAGTTCGTTTCAAAAGCCATCATGCAATGAAATTGCATCTATTGATGGTTTGTGAACCAAACTTGCTACTCCTTTGATTTGTTCATGAAAAGGAAGGGTGAGTGGTGCAAACAAGCTCTTGAAATACCATGTATATGGTCTGTTTGTCCTCTGTTGTAGCAAGGAGAACTGGGCAGCAGTGGCCGGCGACACTCATCACTGGCCGGCCGGCCACTGATGCAAAATTTGATAGTGTGTTCTTCAAATAGAGCAGAGTTATTCTAGAAGTGGGCAGCAGTGTATGTGTTCTATTGTGCAACAAAGGCTCTCTAGAAAGCAAAACAGTGGCTTTTCGAATGGAAACTGAGCACACGAATGATCATTCCTTGCATTTCGAGCTTGTTTAAAGTTTAAATATTTAGATTAAATATTTTTTGTAATTAATTAGTTGTAGCTAATTAATTTTGTAAAGTGTTGTATTTAATTAGTTAGTTCAACTAGTTATTCAATTTCATTTTGTAATTAGTTAGTTAACTAATTAGTTAGTTAATTTATTTGTTGTAATAATTAGTTAAGTAGCTTAACTAGTTTATTCATTTCAGTTTGTAGTAGTTAGCTTAATTAGCCTTAGCTTTAATTAGTTAGTTAATTAGCTAGTTTATTCATTCGGACTCTCCTTCGTGAGAGTGAAATGTTGTAATATTGTGTATGTCATCCCATCCCATGTCTTTCTCTCTTTTATTTAATTGCTTATGATGGTTAGATTAGAGACATCATGTTTTGATTAGCATTCTTCATGTTTGCATCCATTTATATTGCATGCACCGGGGCTCGGTTCCTCATTCTAACTGCATTGCTAATTTAAACACTTATTTGAATGCATGCTTAGACCGCATGCTATTTAATTGCTTAATATGCCATCTTAGTAGCCGAGCCTATTTAGATTGCATATCGCATGTGTTGCATTAGTCGTAGTGCATAGTTAAGAATCATGCATTTTTTCCAACTCTTTTTTTTATTTTGGCTTGGAGTACTAAGTGAGCCTTTACTCGCTTTAGCATATTGCATGAGTGTGAGTGTTGTCACATCAAAGTATGTTTGCCATGAAGTTAATTGCTTAAGTGTTATAATTGCTTGAATGCCTGTGGATGAAGGCTACTTGCTTGGATTGGAATAATTTGAGAAATGTTTATATGCGATCACTTTTTCAAGTGGTACATATTTTGAAACAATTTTCAAAACAAACATGACTCGAAATGTTCCAATTCTTGCAAAAGTTAGTCTATACTTGTGTATGTGCGCATCACTTAGTAATGCTAGCCTAATAAACCGGAACAAGAGCATATAATGTTGATAAAAATTATAACATGATTAGTAGATGCCGATCTTTGATCGGCCGAGCGGAGGTATTCAATTCATGACCTTCCCCTCTCATACCTAAGTCCCCGAGCCGAGACAATCTTGGTGATGACGGACATGTGGCCTTTGGAACGAGTCATTGGTTTCCTAAATTTTTCAAAAATAAAATATTTAGGTGGCGACTCTGTATTTGGAAAAGCAGTCCAATTTTGAAATTTTTGATTAAAAATCAATTTTTCAAAAGATTTGTCGGATTTAGACGTTTTGGTGTTTATCAATTTCACATTGCACTTATGAGATTAGATTCAGAACCGCGAGAGTCCAAACTGTAGGGCTTGTTTCGAACTTCCGAAAGGGGTGCAAAAAGGTCAAGCTACAGTGATTCGACCCATTAATATAGTGTTTGTTTGCAACCAGTTTCAACGAATTACTAGTCCAATCGCAACAAACAGTTGATCTATTTGGTGTAGTTTATTGTAAGTTAAAAATTGATAATTTTTGGTGGAGTTTGCTGTGGAAGTGTATCTCTCCACCAAAAATGAAGTTCACATGTTGGTTGGCATGAAGAGGTAGGCTTAAAACATCTGTGTTCCTTCAAAATATTGGTGCTCTAGATCCCAGTGGAACCTTTCTATGTTGTTTTCGTAATTCATGTTCTGAAGATGTGAGTTATGTTCTCTTTCATTGTCATTTTGCCCGGAGTATCCAGTTCGATTTGGTAAAGTGATGGAGTTTGGTGTGGGTTGTGCTTGAAACTATTAATCACCTGTTGGATTTGTGGAGTGGCTTTAAATTTAAAAAAATGCTCAAGTGCATGTGAAATGCCTTGCCATCTGTGGTTATGTGGTTTGTGTGGAAGGATAGGAATGAAATCAAATTTGTTGGATCAGTGGCTAATTGGTGTGAAGTTTGTGAGTCCATTAAGTTGCACATTGCTTTTTTGGTGAAGTACCATACTAAGGGGGTGGATTTTTCAGTTAATGATTTGCTTTATAATTTGAAGTCTATCAGGGGGCTTTGAGTTGTGGTTGCTGCTGTTTATTTCTTTGCTTTGGGTTATAGTGGTATAGTTATGGTTGTTACTGCTGTTTTGCTTTGCTACTTGGTTTTTCTTTCTACTAATTGAGCTTTCATCAACTAGCTTTTGGTAATTATAAGCACGTGATTGGGTGGTTTTTCTTGTGCCAACCTAGTTGAGATGAGTAAGGTCCACTATGATGCTATTAGCACTGCTTTTGTCAATCTTTATTGATGTAAGATGTATGGATTTATCCTTGATTCTAATTCAATAAAGTTTATTTTTGCTGATAAAAAAAAGTTAAAAATTGATAATTAGAAAGTAGAAATAAAAAACATTCCTCTCCTAGGTTCTATATAATTAAATTTTTTCAATTTATTTAACTTATTTCTGCCTAAAAAGTTATAAGCAAAAACAACACCAAATAATTTGGTACAAATTTTTAAATTAAAATACGTTATAATCAACTCCTATAAATTGTGGACAAACAAGGGGGATTTGGTGATAGCCCCCTCACTATCTAATTTGTCTTTCAAAAGGACAAGAATTATATAAGTACTTTCAAAACCCCCTAATATTTTAAAACTTGTTTCTTTTACTGTATTACCCTCATATCTATCAGCTCTCCTATTAAGCCATCTTCACTGTGTATTTCAGAGTAAAATTTTACAGAATTATTTAGATCTTCTTTCTGGTTGCTAACCATTATTCCTTATTTCACAGATGTCTCGCCCAAGGCCTCCTTCTAAGGCTTTGGTCCCTTCTTCCAGTAAACCTAATCAACTTCTTGTTCCACCTCCATTAGAGTCAACCTCCCAATCACACTCTCTTGATGTAACTAACCGTTACCAAGCCCTTGGTAACATTCATTGCCCTGATTACTCTTCTGCATTGGCTTCTGATCCCTTTGCTCCTAATCAATCAGTTTCTGTTACCCCATTCCCAGTTAATCCAATCCGGTCATCCAAAACTGAATACACCAAATCACATATTACTAATTTGTTCTACAAAGAACCCAGTCACCCAAAAAGCCAGATTCTTAATGACATTGCTAAATCATATTTTGGTCCTGGATGCCATTTCACTCTTTCACATCCAGAGAAAACACTCTCCTATTACAAAGATATCTTACTTCATCACCAATCCATCCTGATTAAGCCAATCCAAGACCGCACCTATGCTTACAAAATTTTGTACCATTCCATTTACATTCACAACATTGTTTCCTTAGCTGAATGGGGTCCTCCTTATCAGCTTCGAGATTTACCTGGCTATTCCATTCAGTATAATTACCATGATTACATTGATGCCTGGTTCAAGATTTTCTTGTACCATAATGAAACATTTAGTCACTCTTGGTTCATTTCATTTGATCAAAAATTCAAGTCTGAATTACTTTCCTGGTTTCTGAGATGGTGGACTCACTATGGTGCCATTTCAGAAATCCTACTTGATAATCTGCTTGAATTAATCAACTATTTTGCTAATGTTTACCCATTCACTACTCGTCAAAAATCATTCCCATTATTGTTAATTTTCATAGCCAAATATAAAATCCCTTGGATATTCAAATGGCATTATGGGATTGATGGTGACATAATCATCCGACATCACTCAGTCAAATGGTGGGCTAAATTCAATGTGCCCCACATATTTGAAATTGTTTATGAAGAATTCCCACCTAATCAATGTGCTCCAACTCCTGCTATTGCTAAAGTCCAGCAGAACCCAACTGCTGCAATTCCCAAAGGAAGTCAGTCCAGTCTTCCTCCAGTCAACCTTGGAAGCCCCTCATCCAGTGGTTCCAATCCCAAATCATCCAAATCCAAGTCCAAAGCTGTTGCTGCTCAACCAGCCCAATCAAAGCCCAAATCAAAATCCAAAGTCCAGGCAAAGCCCATTCCACCTCCGGCTCAGTCCAAGGACAAGTCTAAGAGTAAATCCAAGTCAGCTAAAACAGATATGATCCAATTGGCCCAGTGACTTTTGGCCCAAGCCAAAACCCAATCCACCAGTTCAGAAGAAGATTCAGACGGTTCAGATGATTCAGACACTGTTCACTCATCTGAAGAATCAACTAATCAGTATTTGGGTCCAGAATTCCAAGATGCTCAAGACCCTTTTGCTTAGGATTCCATATACAATACAAATTAGCTTCAATCAATACTCTTTTGAGAAAAGCTGCTAATTTGTATTTATATTGATTCCTTTGTTCACATGTTCCACCGAAAGTGATGAATAGTAAAAGTTACTGTTCACTTTTACTGTTCATCATCACTATTCACCCAATCAACTTTTGTTTAAAGCTGCTCACTGTTCAATCAATCAACCGAAAGCAACCGACAGCATCTACTTTGTAACATGTCCTGCCAGCTGCTTTCATCAATCACATGTTTACTGTTTTACTTTTATTTCTTTAAATTGTAATCAATTGTAAGCTCTCAGGCAGTCTTCAATCTTCTTCTCCATACTTGTTGTAAGAAAGACCAGAGTGTGCTGAGAGCCCTTTAGGTGTTTTGTTTCCCCTAATCAAGATCCTTGCAGTTGCTACAATTGTAATTGTAAGTTATTTTCTGTATTTTAATTACAATGTATTTTAATTCCAATTTAATGTGAATTATTCCTGTTTAATAATCCTTTTGATTTCATAATCCATCTCCTTCATTCTGTATATGCTGCTTCCGGCCTTTTTGGTATCAGAGCCAAGTTATGTTGTATTCTGATTCTAACTGTTTAGCTTCTTCTAATTAATCCATTCTGTTGTTTATTTGATTAATCACGTTTTCAGTTCATCTTAATCACCCGAAAGATCGGTCTGTGGTTATCCACCTGGTTTCAGTCACCCACTTTCGTTCCCTGTCCAGAGTAAGTCCTTAGAGTTAGACAGTGTCGGACTTAGGGGTCTCCCGAATAGGGTCTGTACTAAAACCAATTGGTATGTGGTAACATGACAAGAATAGGGTATGTATTAAGATATCTGTAAAACTGATTAATTAAACAGAACAATGAATCGATTATTTAGAAGTAACTCATCAGTCAGTTCTAGGTCAACAACTTTGCCCTCAATACCTAATCAAGGATTAGTAATTAATGAAGAAGATGTTGAAATACAAAATGATAAATTTGATTCTGGATGGAATATTCCCAAATTATCAATTTCCGAAATTTATAAAACTACATTTTTACAAAGTGTTTTTAAAGTCTCCCTTCATGTTAAAACTATTGAACAAGTTTATGTTTTAGAAAAACCCAGGGAAACTTGCCAATTATTTGATAAAAAATTAATCAAGCGGCATTTGGATAATGGTTATAATTTTATGCATATCGGTTTAATCCAAGTTGGTGTCAATCCATTAACTCTTGTTGGAAAAAATACTTCTGTCTTATTATGTTTAAGAGATGCTCGTTTTCTTAATTACAATGATAGTTTAATGGGTATGATGGAAACTGGTCTTCATAAAGGACCAGTACATTTCAATTGTTTTCCTGATTTCACACTTAGTTTACGAGATCCACATATTCTTAAAGCTTTAACATTAAACATTCAATGCCATGGTTCATATACTGAAATGCTTGAAAAAGTCCATAATATTGCTTTAATTTATCGTGTTCATTATAAATGTATGTAAACTAATTTAAATGTTCATGCTTTACGCAAAAATCCTAAAGATAAAACCTTACTAATCCAAAGTAGTAGTAGTGGTGAATCCAATATTAATATTCCCCAAATGATTGAATGGAAAAATGTTGATTTACCTGACCAATGGGTTACTGTGAATGAAAATTACAAACATAAAGATCAACAATCTTCAATTCAAGATATTCAAGATATTCAACAATACAATGATGGTTCTGTTAGAATTAAATTCAACCGAAGCCAATCCTCTCGACATAGTACATCTAGTATCCCTACTGAAATTACAACTGAAGATGAAATATTTAATACTCCTTTATTTCGAAAAAATAGCCAAATACATCTCGGCCAACCTTCCCAAAATAAATTAAAAGGAATTGATAATTCTACTACTTCCCAAATTAGTAAACCTGTTTATACTACTCCCACACATTTACCAGAAGAAGATATAGCTTCAAATACTTCTCCAACTCAAACTGACTTCGAAGAATTTATACCTCCAGTAAATCCTCAACTAATGACAATCAAAAAAGATTTTACTCCTGACTTAGATAAATTACTTATTGATTTTAGATCCACAGAAAATAGAGCTAAAAGACATGCTTATCGTGCTAAATATGATTCTACTCAACAATCCAGAATAACTAGACAATGGTATGATTTTATGGTTCAATATGGTTTTGAATTATCTTTCTTTAAATATATGGAACAATATTATAAAGAGATCAACACAATTACAAAACATAAATGGAAAACTTCTCCTAATACTTCTATTAGCTCTAATCATCCTCCATTAGAAAATATAATTATTGATCACCAAGGTTCTGAAGTTCCAGCCTCTCCTTTCAAATTACCTGGTACTGATTCTGAAATTAAAAAAGTTATTGAGCAAAATAATTATACTAATCAGTGTCTAAAAACTATTGGCAAACAGTTAGATAAAATCGAAACTAATTTAGATGAACAATCTACCAAATCTACTAAACCTTTAGATCAACCTTTACTTAATCTTCCTAGTCATCGTTCTAAACGAACTAGCTTAGTTACTAATGATCAATCTACTGTCAAAGCCATTGAACACTTATTTACTAAACTGACTCCCAATGATACTTCTACATCTAAAGATAAAGGTATTACTGTTTTAAATCAACAACCTATTCCCAACACTGTTTCTGATCAATCTGAAACCGACACTACTGACAATGAAATAAAGAAATTAGCTGAACAATTTCAATCTTCTAATCTTAATAAAATCCACTATCCCAAAGTTAATCCACACACTACCAAAAACTGGTATACTCGACCTACTCCACCTGACCTCCAATTTGAAGAAACTAATTTCAATAATCAATTTTCTGTTTCTGCTAAAAAATTATATGAGTGGAATATTGATGGTCTCAGTGAAGATCAAATCCTTCAAAAATTAAATCATTTATCTATGGTCGCGAATAGTTATCTCAGTAATTATTCCCAATATTCTCAACCTGAAATTGTTTCTTTACTTACCTCTGGTTTTACTGGTATGCTCAAATCTTGGTGGGAAAAATACCTCACTGAAGAACAACATGATCAAATCATTTATGCTAATCAAACTGATGAAAATGGTCTACCTATTTTTGATGAATCTATAGGATGTTGTCACCCTGATGGAATTAATCAATTAATTTATACCATAGTCCGACATTTTATTGGTACACCCACGAATATATATTCTCGAATCCATGATCAACTTAGTAATCTTACCTGTCCAACCTTAAGTGATTTTAGATGGTATAAAGATGTATTCACCTCTCGAGTTATGCTAAGAGACGACTGTACTAAATCATTTTGGAAAGAAAAATTTATTAATGGATTACCTAGCTTATTTGCCCACAAAATTAGAGATGTTCTTAGTAAACCTACTGGTGTTATAGAATATGATAATTTAACATATGGTGATAGAATTAGCACTATTCAAAAAGAAGGTTTAAAAATGTGTATTGATCTTAAACTTGCTCAAAAAGCTAATAAAGATAAACATAAAGCCAAATATGAATTAGGCAATTTCTGTGAACAATATGGTTTACCTCCTGTTGCACCCTCTCGTAAGAAATCACATAAATACTCCAAACACAAACATAAATCATCATATAAATATTCTAATAAATATAAAAAGAATTATTCACCTTCCAAATCCAATGATAAATTTTATACTAAACCTAAAAAGAAATATTATAAATCTAAATCACATCCAAAATCTAAATCAACCAAAGATATTACTTGTTACAACTGTTGACAAAAAGGTCATTACTCAAATAAATGTAAAGAAAAACAAAAATTAAAAGATAGAGTTAATCAACTTCAAATTGATGAAAACTCCAAAACTCAATTATATGAAATTTTTCAATTAAATCATTCTAATAGCAGTTCCTCTTCCTCTGATCATCCTGATACTTCATCGGATTACCAATCACCTAGTGAGGATTCTGACAACAATATTAATATAGGATGTAATGATGTTTGTTGTAAACCCGTTAAACAAATTACTGTTCTTTCTAAAACTACTCAAGAAGAATCTGCTCTTATTGACTTAATTAGTAAATTAGATGATCCTAAATTAAAACAAAAATATACTGATAAATTAAAATCCTTATTAATTCATTCAGATTCCAAACCAAAGTTTGATAAACCAATAATCAGTCTAACCAAAACTTTAGAAAGATTTAAAAATAAACACAAAGAAGTTACCTTACAAGATTTACAACAAGAAATCAATCAGATTAAACAAACAATCAAAGAGTTACAACAAAAAGATCAAAAATTGGAAGACGAAATTATTACTTTAAAACTTGATAAAAGTCTCGATAATTTCCAACCTAATGATCAAGAATCTCCACATGACTCTGATCATGATCCAACCAATCCAGATCATTTGTTATTTGACAATCAAACTCATGATCTTGAAGACAAACGATTAAGTTTAATCAATAAACTTTATATTCAAAAATGGTATTCTAAAATTAAGATAATTGTTAACAATTTTGAATTAGAATTAATTGCTTTAATTGATACTGGTGCTGATTTAAATTGTATTCAAGAAGGCTTACTTCCTACCAAATATTATGAAAAATGCCAAGAGAAATTAACTTCTGCTAATGGAACTAAAATGCATATCAAATATAAATTACCTAAAGTTCATGTTTGTCAAGATAATGTATGTTTTAAAACCTCTTTTGTTTTAGTCACAAATATGGCTGATAAAATTATTTTGGGTTCCCCATTTATATATTTACTGTATCCGTTTACTACCTCTAGTACAGGAATAACTACTCATGTTTTAGGACAACCTGTCACCTTTAAATTTATATCTCCTCCTGAAATGTTAGCATTAAATCAATTAAAAGATTGTTCTATTTCTCATACGATTAGTCGATTAACTAGACATATTAATTTTCTTAAAAAAGAAATTAATTATAAACGCATTGACCAACAACTAACTAATCCCGTTCTTATTTCTCAAATTAATGATTTCAAATTAAAACTTGAATCAACTGTTTGTTCTACTTTACCTACTGCATTTTGGCATAGGAAAAAACATGTAGTCACTTTACCTTATATTAAGAATTTTGATGAACGACATATTCCTACTAAATCTCGACCAATTCAAATGAATCATGCATTACTTGAAATGTGTAAAAAAGAAATTAATGAATTACTAAGAAACCGAATCATTAGTCCCAGTAAATCACCATGGTCTTGCCCTGCTTTTTATGTTAATAAAAATGCTGAATTAGAACGAGGTGTCCCTCGATTAGTTATCAATTACAAACCTTTAAATGCTGTCTTAGAATGGATTAGATATCCTATTCCTAATAAAAAAAGATTTAATTAAACGACTTAGTCAAGCTGTTATTTTCAGTAAATTTGATTTGAAAAGTGGTTTTTGGCAAATCCAAATTCATCCTCGAGATAGATATAAAACTGCATTTAATACACCCTTTGGTCAATATGAATGGAATGTCATGCCATTTGGTTTAAAAAATGCTCCTAGTGAATTTCAAAATATCATGAATGACATATTCAATCCATTTAGTCATTTTTCAATTATTTATATAGATGACATATTAATTTTTTCAAAATCAATTAGTGAACATTGGAAACATTTAACTGCATTCTTTTATACAATTATGTAACGCCCTCAAAATAACAACATTAAACTCATCAGATAAGACATGCATTTACATATAAACTAACCACATTCTTTTATTCATTAGAGTTCCATTACATAAGTATTACATGTTAACATCAAAACAAAATGCCCTACGGGCTTACAGCTTTCCAAGTTAACACTTGGTTACAACAAAAGAGTACTAACTCGTTTACACATTAAGCCCTTGGCTTGAAGTTACATGCAATACATCAAAAGTTAAGCGACAAAAGTATGTTCGCCTCTAGCCTCCCAGCTATGTCCTTGGAGGTGGCATGCTTCCTGCACCTGAAAATGATATTCCCATATAGGGTGAGCCACAGCCCAGTAGAAATACACTAAACCAACCATGAACAATGACTAAAAGATTAGCAATTGATAGATGGCTAACACAGATACAATCACATAAATCACATATTTATGTCATACGACTTATGAGTCCAAGTTTCCTTTCATTTTCCCTTTTTCAACGGATAGGCATATAAGCACTAACCACATTCTCAACAGATATGTATAACAACAATATCCACATTCTCAGATTAGCAAATAAGCTATATCCACATTCTACAACAGATATGTATAACCACAATATCCACAGATAAGCATATGAGCTATATCCACACATCACAAAGATAAGGATATAAGCTCTATCTTCACTTCTTTAGACAAGCATATGAGCTGTATCGATGGAGTTCATCCCCTATCTTCTCCCAACACTATCCGGTTTAGAGGTACATCCCCTATCTTCCCCTAAACCGCGGAGTACATCCCCCATCTCCTCCTCTACACATAACGTATATAAACACATTGGTTCTATATACAATCACCCAATACATACAGTTAATGTATTCTATCAACCGTCAAGTTCCATGACACATTTCGTTGATTAGTTTCAGTTTGCCTAATCATCATGCATTGTCTACAACAATCACGACTATCCTTCACTGATAGCCCAAGCAGTTATTTCTAAACAGAAAATAAATGCACAAATGGATATTCAATCAACATTTCATTTCCTCATTTCTCACCATTAATTATCCCAATTAATCAAACAATGTAATTAGGTTGTTATCCATAATTACCATTTCAACCCTTAGGTTCCATTTTCATCAATGATTCAACATTTATTCCATTTCTCTACTCCAATCATGCATCTAGGTTTATTATGAATAAAACCCCAACTTTTGTAAAATTGCACAAAAGCCCCAAACTTTTACCAAATTACCAAACCAACCCCAACATCTCAAAATACTAAAATTTAAAGACAAAATCCATAGAGAGGAGTAGGATATCCCTACCTCGAAGTTTGAGCCAAAAAGGAGATGAAGACTCGAAGATCAACTTGCTCCAAATCCAAACTTTTTCAGATTAAGTCGAAGCTCTCAACGCCCTCTATCTTTTTAACAAAGGCCCTAGGCTAGAATCACACTCTAGAGAGATCAATTCTTAGAGAGAATATAAGTGTAGAGAGAGAGGGTCTCGGATCTAGGGTTTAAAAGAAAAAGGAGGTGAAAAAGTGATGTTTAAAATCGCTACTGTCCGCTGATATAAAACACGCTCGCTCGAGCGAAGCCTTTGTCGCTCGAGCGACCAGACACAGAAACTCTCGCTCGAGCCAAGAAACTCTTGCTCGAGCCAAAAACTCAAAAGTGCGCTCGAGCGAAGGAATGCTCGCTCGAGCCAACAACTCGAACCCTCAGGTCTACAACCACAAGCACGCTCGAGCGACAGACCTCTCGCTCGAGCGAAGAACAAACCAGCCGCTCGAGCCAAGAAAAGCTCGCTCGAGCCAAGAAACGCAACTCTCAGGTCCAGAACTAGACACCATCGCTCGCTCGAGCGAAGCCACTCTGGCTCGACCCACCAGACACAACTCAACTCTCGCTCGAGCGACAAACTCCTCGCTCGAGCGAAGGTCCAAAAATCTGGGCAGCAACACTAGGCTCCCAAACACAACCAACCTGTAACAAATCTGCCCAACACATCCTATAACTCAAATACGAAGAAAAATGATGCAAACAAGATAATAAACAACTACCAACATCCACGGACGCATGTCCGGATCACTGTACAACAAGGGTAAACCCGGGATCGCTATAATTAAAAGTCATGGTCTTGTCATTTCAGCTCCTAAAATTAAATTGTTTCAAACTAAAGTTCGATTCTTAGGATATGATATTCATCACAATACTATTTTACCCATTAGTCGATCCATTGAATTTGCGTCCAAATTCCCTGATGAAATTTTGGATAAAGCCCAATTACAAAGGTTTTTAGGATCCCTCAACTACATTGCTGAATTTTATAAAGACCTTCGGAAAACTTGTCAACCTCTATTTGATAGGTTAAAGGATAATCCTCCTCCTTGGTCTTCTGTTCATACTTCTGTTGTTCAACAAATCAAAAAATATGTCAAGTCTCTTCCTTGTCTTGGTATTCCTACTGAGAATTCATTCAAAATTATTCAAACTGATGCCTCCGACATTGGTTACGGTGGCATTCTACTTCAGCAACTTACTCCTCAATCATCTGAACAAATTGTTCGCTATCATTCTGGTGTTTGGAATAAAGCACAATTAAATTATAGTACTATTAAAAAAGAGATTTTAGCTATTGTTTTATGTATTCAAAAATTTCAAGATGATATTTTAAATCAAAAGTTCTTACTTCGTGTTGATTGCAAATCTGCTAAATTTATTTTAGAAAAAGATGTTCAAAATCTTGCTAGCAAACAAATTTTTGCTCGCTGGCAAGCTATTTTAAGTATTTTTGATTTTGATATTACTTATATCCCTGGTTGTCAAAATTCCCTACCTGATTTTCTTACCCGGGAATTTTTACAGGGGGGTAAGGGATGAGTGCTACTCCACAAATAGCCTATATTAAAACCCAAATTACCCATTACCAAACCCTGATACACCACGTTACTTTTCGCATCCGATGCCTCCAATTAGCCAGAAAAACTACTAAAAGAGCCCAATATATCAATTACCACCAAATTCAAGCTCGTCGCACTTTACTTGCTGATTACCTGAATCATTTGCATTATTACCAGAATTATTTAGATCTTCTTTTTGGTTGCTAACCATTATTCCTTATTTCACAGATGTCTCGCCCAAGGCCTCCTTCTAAGGCTTTGGTCCCTTCTTCCAGTAAACCTAATCAACTTCTTGTTCCACCTCCATTAGAGTCAACCTCCCAATCACACTCTCTTGATGTAACTAACCGTTACCAAGCCCTTGGTAACATTCATTGCCCTGATTACTCTTCTGCATTGGCTTCTGATCCCTTTGCTCCTAATCAATCAGTTTCTGTTACCCCATTCCCAGTTAATCCAATCCGGTCATCCAAAACTGAATACACCAAATCACATATTACTAATTTGTTCTACAAAGAACCCAGTCACCCCAAAAGCCAGATTCTTAATGACATTGCTAAATCATATTTTGGTCCTGGATGCCATTTCACCCTTTCACATCCAGAGAAAACACTCTCCTATTACAAAGATATCTTACTTCATCACCAATCCATCCTGATTAAGCCAATCCAAGACCGCACCTATGCTTACAAAATTTTGTACCATTCCATTTACATTCACAACATTGTTTCCTTAGCTGAATGGGGTCCTCCTTATCAGCTTCGAGATTTACCTGGCTATTCCATTCAGTATAATTACCATGATTACATTGATGCCTGGTTCAAGATTTTCTTGTACCAGAATGAAACATTTAGTCACTCTTGGTTCATTTCATTTGATCAAAAATTCAAGTCTGAATTACCTTCCTGGTTTCTGAGATGGTGGACTCACTATGGTGCCATTTCAGAAATCCTACCTGATAATCTGCTTGAATTAATCAACTATTTTGCTAAAATTTTACTCTGAAAAACTAGTAAAATGTTAAACTCTACACAAAAGTAAAATTTTACTCTGTATAAAAGTAAAATTTTACTCTGAAAAACGAGTAAACTGTGAGACTCTGAAGCTAAAAGTAAAATGTTATTCCACACAAAAGTAAAAAAGCGAAGGCAGTGTTTGTGGCGGCTGAAGTGTTTGGTAATGACCACCTCTTGACAGTAAAATTTTATTGTCATTCTAACACTAGAATAAAATTTTACTCTAATTCTCTCAAACAAAAAAACAGAGCAATAGAACAAGAGTAAAATTTTACTCTCATTATCTGAAACAAAAAACAAAGCAATAGAACCAGAGTACATGTGTTCAACAATACTCAAAAATTTTACTCTGGTTCTGTCAAATGAATTAAGATAAAAAACAACAAAAACAAATCAAAAAAACAAACAAAAACAAAACAAATTAATCAACAAATCAACATATCTAATTGAGAAGAAAAACTTCTAAAACTCGATCAACAATCACAAATCTCAATGAAAAGAATACAAGTGTTCAACAATACTCATACACACAAATATATATATACATATATTCAAAACTCAAATAACATCGCCGGAGAAGAATCTGGAAGTTTCCGACGGTAATCTAATCATGTCACGGCCATCGACGGCGATCGAGGCAATGAGAAGGAGGAGGAGCACGTCGGCAGAAAACAAAGTCAGAAGGGAAAGAGGGAGGAGAGAGACAGAGAAGGTGGGGAGAGAGTGGGTGGAAAAGGTGGGAAAATTTAGTTGAGGGTATAATAGTCTAATAAAATATTTAAATAATAAATTTTGTCCTTTATGCAAGACTTTATAATTATGAGGGGGTTTAGAAAGTATAATTTTTTTCTTAGTCCTTTTAACAATGAAAAGAAGGTAAAGGGGGTTTATAGCCAAATTTTCGGACAGAGAAACCCTGTGAATCACATGGATGGAAGACTTTGGTATTGAGATTATCTTGGAAAAAAAAAACTATTTTGCCCTCCTATTGCCCTACCTAATTTAGTGCAATACTTTAAATAGTATGATATTTCCTTCACCATTAATTTTTTTTATTCTTCACCATTCGTTTTCACCCACAATTCTTTTATATAAAAATAATTTAATATTAAAATATTATAGTATAATAATATATTTATACAAAAAATACACATATCTTATAAGGTTAGCAGTTAGTTGGTGGCCAAAGGACCACACTAGCTGGAAACCCTCAAGGCCTACCCAATACTTGTAGAAAATACTACATATAAATAGATTTTTTAATATTATTTTCTTATTATTAGACACAATGAGTCTCATATTTATTATGTGAGTTTCATTAACTGTGTTTAGAAATTAAAAAAATAAGAAATTTATTTGTATATAACAATATTTTTTTGATTAGTAAATCCAATTATCCATCTTGCTCATCCATAGGAAATTATATATATACTCTATGAAGCAGAAAACCAAAAGACATTATAATCACACATCTGTAAATAATTTTTTCTAAAAACTACATAATGGTAATTGCCCCAAAAGATAAATGGAATAAAAAAGATAAGAAATGTTCACAACCCCAGAAAAATACAAAATATTTCACCATTCAATTAATTGTTGTCCCCATCATAGTTCTAAATATCGGCCGATACGCTACGTATCGGCCGATACGCATCGGAAAAATGAGGTACCGCGACGGATACAGACCGATATACCACTGAGATTGAAAATCGCAGAAGTATCGGCCGAGTCCCGGTACGTATCGGCCTGTAAGCGTTACACAAGCCGTTATACAACCTGCGACGGGCCGATACTTACCGGTTTGGACCGGTACGAGAAAGAAAAAGTTGAAAAACCTTTGAAATGATTTTTAAAATTTCACCACCGCGACACCCGATTCCCTATACATACCGATCGATACTACCGATACCGATATTCCGCGATCGATACCATTATGTTACCTGATACCGCGATTTAGAACCTTGGTCCCCATAACTTCAACCAAAAAAGAGCTTATTTTTCATCCCAAACACTTCATAAACATGTTTATTCAATAACTCTACAGATTGTTGCATTGGCGCATAATAGAGCGAATTCAAGATTGGCCACTTTGCTGGTATGTGCACCATCAAAGAAGAGATATTCTGTCACGCCCCCAAACCGCCCCTAGTAGTTTGGTGCCGTGATGGCCAGTAACCCGAGGTTACCGAAGGCCGACTTACAAAATCACACACAATCAGAGTATAAAATATGGGGCTTACAAGTGCGGAAGCGATATATATACATATACAAAATCTAAATAGTCCGTAAGAGCCGTGCATAAGTCCAATGGAATGTCATACATCAAACATCTTTACAAGTCTTACAATTTAGATACAACAAGAATGAGATACCAAACACATCCTGACCAAAAGGCTTCTCAAGCCGACATATGCCAAAACAAACAAAAGAAGACATAAGCCGAGAAGCATAATCTTCAAGATGGTGCAAAAATGCTAATCCAAAACATGTCGGCAAAGCACCCAAAACACATCGGCAATCACGTCTAGGCCTCAATGCCTTCTTGTTCATCACCTACATATATATATAGAGAGGGTGAGCTTGGATACTCAGTGAATGATATTAGAAATAAAGGTTTTGCATGATTGATATCCAAGATTTCTTTCAAAACAATACATAGCATACTTTACAATCAAGAGGGAAATCAAGTTCATTGCCGGCCTTTCAAGTTCTTTGGATGTTATTACATCTACTTAATACAAGAGGGTGATGACAATTCCAAGACAAGAGTGCAGTTGCATTATAGTCCCCTGCAACTAAGGACTTTCAAGACAAGAGTGCTGCGAAAGTTTAGAGTCCTCTAGCACTAAGGACTGTCAAGACAAGCTGTGCTGCGAAAGTTTAGAGTCCTCTAGCACTAAGGACTGTCAAGACAAGCTGTGCTGCGAAAGTTTAGAGTCCTCTAGCACTAAGGACTGTCAAGACAAGAGTGCAGTCGCATTATAGTCCCCTGCAGCTAAGGACTTTCAAGAAATGTCATCAAAACAAGATAGTGTTTAATATACAAGTAGGGATAGTCATTCATGCTAAATCAAATACTTTTCAAGACAAGGCAAAACAAGATTTATCAAAACAAGTGTAACATAGCTTTATTAGAAATACCACTCACATCGTTTCTTCACACGTCGGGGTCGAGACAAGCCCAAGTCCTACAACACATGGCAAAGCCTATTGAATGCGCTTTCAAACAAGTCTCTCATGTACACAAATGTTTTCGGAAAACATGCTGGCACCAACCAGGTCTAGGCCGAGGTTCCACACCTCTTCGCCGAGGTGTGTCCCCGAGGGCCACATGCAAGGAAAAGAGGTCGGGAAACTCTGGGTTTCCCTCTGTTGATGAACATGAAGAACATGAGTGTGAAAACATGAAAAATACGAATGTTTGATCGTACCCTGCCATCACAAATCTGAGGTTTTCGTGCTATGAGTTTGAAAACATGGACCTGGGTACCCATACTTGGAAATCATGCAAGAACAAACACAAAACGTGAATCTAGGCATAAAGCTTTCGGATCAAAACAAGACTTTCTTGAAGAACACATGAATGTCATTTTCTCTTTCTAAAATCGAGCTTCAAAACGATACATGGCTTACAAATCATTTTCAATCATGCAATGCAATAACATAAACATAAAGAACATCACGAGTAGATCAAGAATCTAACCTTAGAACGCGGATCTAACGGTTGGATCTCTAGAAATCAAGCTTGAAGATCTACTTCTCTCTCAAGAACTCTTCTCCCTCTTCTAGAGCTTCTCTCTCTCAACAAGGCAAGTTTATGACACCAAATGATAGTTTTCTATACCCGGTTCTGGGGTTAACCCTCTGCTGAGACACGTGGCGGCGATTGGTTGGGTTCATCCTGAAAAGGTGGCTGACAGGCCAGACAAAGCATGGTGGAAGGGTGTTCAACAAGCAAAGCGGTATGGGCTCTCTGACAGGCTATGACATCGGCAAACAACAAGGCATACTTAACAAGCTACACGGAGTGGCACTCCGGCAAGGAGTGACATCGGCTAACAAAAGACTTCGGCAACTAAGATGACAATGACCTCGGCTAGGAGGGACAACACTTGACTAAGCTGTGCCACATCTTGGCCTAGATGCGCCACACCTCGGCCTAGGTCGTACCACTCCAAGACGATATTACTTGGGTGCAAGGTAACATCTCGGCTAATGTGGTCAAGGCAAGGACGGAGGTCAACAAGGGGTTTCAAGATGCTACTACGAGACTAAGGATGACCTCGTCTTGGAATAACGTCGGCTGGTATAACTCAGGCAAGGCGTGACCTAAGTTTCACATTAAGGAAGGAACAAGACAAGCATACTACACTTAGACAAATCACAAGGCTTCAAATCAAGACATGGATCGCATTAGCTCAAGCGAAACAAATCACAACATACACATGCAAGCTAAACAAGTCATAACCATACCGATGCTCATGAACATGATGAGGACATAATGTGCGGGTTCCTACATATTCATCTCTGTTGCTACACGGAGCAACGTTGGGGGGCACTCTAATTCCCCATTTACATCCTATCCACAACATGGGTGTTTTACATCTTTAAACCCTACAACAACAACAACAGAAGAAAAAGATAAAGAAACTGTGCTCATTTTTCTGACTCCAAATCCGTAACAAATTAAATATATAAATAAATTATATTACCAAAATCTTGAGGGTAGTAGACCATATGATTAAGAAGACCATAGCAATCTGCCAAGACAAAGGTAATACCACTGTAATCATAATGAGTCCAAGTTTTAAGCCACTTAGAAAGACGACAGCTATATGGCAAGATAAGATTGTTCATGTCTTCACTGCACTGCCCAGAAATAGTCTTGTATCTAAGAGATGGCAAACACCCAAGAGGACCTATGTTGTTCACGATGAATTGTCTGGCTCCGATCTCATATAATATCTGCCAAAAAAAAATTGAAAAAAAGGATTTAATTTGTTTGGGAACAAATAAATAAAAAGGTGACATCTTTTTTCGAGTATTTTATTTTTAGTGACTTTTTTTATTTTTTTATGTAAATTATGTCAATGTAGACGAATTTAAAAAGTAACATTTTTGAAAAATTCCAAAAAAAGATTAAAATGCCAAGATAAGCTTAAAAACTCGCTTTTAACTTTTATGTATTGCTTTCAATTTTTTTTCTTTTTAATTTTTGGATTCGCCTCATTTGAGTAGAATTAGAAGCCTAAATATTTTTGAAAAATTTTAAAACAAGTTCACACGAATTAACGAAAAATATTTCACAAAAATAAAATAAAATAATTCCAAACACCTTACACACATTGTAAACAGTTGTCTTAGATAGATGGATCGCTCTAATAGAAGATTACTTACGTCTAAGTAGATCTTCAACTCAGAGATGAGAGAGATTGCAAACTCATTAAGGTTCTACAAATAAATGAAATTCTAGTCGTTAAGCACACCATCAAGAGTTGGTGAGTGATTGGTTACTCACCAACTCTTGATGGTGTACTAGCATATGATTGGGCGGTCTTATTGGTGTCAACCTAGTTGGGATCGATTTGGCTCGCTATAATGCTTTTTGCACTCATCCTCTTTTTTCGTTTTTGGTGTATTAGTTTTTTTCCTCTTCATCAATAAAGTTTATTTTTCTTTGCTGATCAAAAAAAAAAAAAAGAAAAAGACTCCTTACAGTAATAGTATAGAAGAAGAAAAAAAAGCAAAGAAAAATAAGAAGAAAGGAGGAAAGATTGAGGACCTTTGTGTTTGATGTACGATAAGTGAAGAAGTAGTCATTAGCTCCCATGGAAATGAAAAAGATAGATTTGGCAAGATGTTGTTTGCGAGCATCAGGGTCTGGAATCAAATATGGCAAGTCTTCTTGTACAGTCTCCTTCAAGAAGTTGATCTGTTGTTCTAAATTGAAGCATTCACTCTTAGAAAAGAAAAGAAAATGAACCAAAATAGGTCACGGATTAAAAAGGAGTGGAAACACTACAAGAATTTACACATTTGCCGACCACTTTTGCCGACCAAAAAAATTTTGGTCGCAAAAAAATGACATTTGGTGACCAAATATTAATTACTCGCGAATGATCATTATATTTGGCGACCAAATATTATTGGTTGCCGAAGGTTACATTTTGGCGACCAAAAAATGAGTTGGTCGCAGAAAGTGGTATGCTTTTGCCGACCAACTACAAATTTAGTCGCGGAAGGTCACATTTTTTTGGCGACCAAAAATTTGGTCTCCAAAAACTTATTTTCAGCAACCAAAAAAAACTAGTCGCCAAATTAGTACTTTTAGCGACTAATATTTTAGTCACTGTTGATTGAGATTTGGCAACTAAAAAAATTTGTCGGCGAAGGTACCTTTTCTGCAACTAATATGATCTTTTGGTCGCCAAAAATTTGGGAGGGAAATTTGAAACGTGGAAGACATAATAAAAAAATTCGCTTGCTCTCCCTCTCCCTCTCTCTTACCGTTGCCCACAATGTATTCTCTGTTTCTCTCTTTGATCTCTGTCTATTTCTCTCTCTTTTTGACATTCACATAAACACAAACCCTAGGCCACCATTCAAAATCACTACCACCAAAAATGTCTCACACCATGGTCGTGTCGCTCTATTTCCCCACTGTGAGGTCGGCGGCGAACTGGCCAAAGCAGAGAGCAAACACAAAGAAGGCGCTAACACGAAACGAAACAGGAGTAGCGGCGGAGTAGCAATGGGTTGGCGGAGAGAGGAAGGATGTTTGGTGGTAGTGTGTCAAGCCGCCTACACTCTACCATTGCTAATCCTCTCAATCTCAGACCTCTTGCATCAGATAAACACGCTCTCTCTCTCTCTCTCTCTCTCTCTCTCTCTCTTGTTTCCCCAATTTCAAACCCTAACTATAATTTTCAACTTCTCAGATCTTTGCCCCTTCATTGTCCAACCTCACCATCTCGTTTTTCAAAAAACATTTCAATTTCGTTATTGGTATTGGTGGCATGGTGTTCTTATTCTCTCTCTCTCTCTATATATATATATATATAGTGTATGTGTGTGTGCTTGTGTGTTTGGTCTATCCTTACCAGGTACATATATAGTGTGTGCTTGTGTGTTTGGCCTCTCCTTACCAGGTATTGATGAACTCTACATCTATATATATATACACACACGCAATAGAGTGTTTGTATGTATCAATGATAGTAGTCATATGGTCTGTCCTTAGTGTTTGGCCTGCCTATAAGGTGTTTGTTTTTTGGTCTATGTTAAAATGTTTGGAGGAAAGAAATAAAGAAAACCGCATTGAATATCTAATTTACGATCTCTGTCTCTTTTGGGTAGGGAAAGGGAAAAGGAAGTCATGGAATTTGATCTTGTCGGCGTTGATGTGGTTAGTTTAGGGTGAAAGGAACCAACCAAAAAAATTTTCTTGGTAAAGAAGAATAAATTTTGAGTATTTAGGAAAAATTGCGTTCTTTTTTATATAGTTGGTTCTCAGGGTTGGCTAACCCGCCCTTGAACTAATTTTTGGATTTTGCAGGGACTTTCAAGTACATTTTGAGGTATAGTGGGTAGAGCTCATGTTTTTTTTATTTGGTATATGGGTTGCACCCCCCTTGGTGCCTCATCTTTGTTGAGATCATACTTCTAAAAAGAAAGAAAGAAAGAAAGAAAGATCTATCTTTCTTAATACATTCATAAACTGTTTTTTACTTCATGCCATCGTAGTTTCTTGATAACTAAAATTTATTTAAGCTACTTTTGAGATTCATTACGTTGGCATTTTGATTCCACCACAAGAGCAGCATGAGCGTTGTGAGGTTTTGGCAGGTAGTGCAGAACCAATATTTTAGACCTAGTTTCACTTCATATATTGGAGATTATTGCATTGAAGAAGAAAAGGCCGGGCAAATTTGTAATCTATTCATCAAAAAGGGATCCAGTCCTTACAGTTTAACCTTTTTTGGTCCATTATTAACAAATAAATAGACGAAGTATTGCATTTTGGAATGAATTATGGTGCCGGACACTACAATCTTCCCAAAATCTACACCTTGGCACACAACGTTTCGTTTCTGTATTTGTAGGTTTGCTTTCTTAAATGCTATGTTAAATAGAATTATATGTTTGCTTTCTCAATAAGCTTCAATCCCAACATACTATTGTGGGTATATGGATCAGGTTTTTGTAATCTGTAGTACGTAAAGCCACCTCAGTCAAATTCAAGACAATCAAGACCTCTCACACAATTGTAGATTAACTCTTGGTAGAATTTTTTGGAAAACGTGGTGGCCAATAAATCACTTATGAATTTTTAAGTTAAAATCTCTTATAAACATGAAAAGCAACAACATTAAGGAAATAAACTCATAATAAGACCAGAAACCAAGCTATATTTATTCACAAATCATCTTCATGTGAGTCCTATTAATCAACTTTCTGCTAAGAAGAGAAGGCCAAACTATGAATTTCATATAGAGCTCATGGACCTTGTCTAATAAATTTGAAACTTGTTGAAGTCGAGCATTTTGATAACTCTTGGATTTGCTGTGCATGTGCTGTAGAAGTGGTTCATAGAATTCAATGTAGGTAAAGTTAGGTTGTTGAGTCATTAGATTTTTTCATATTAGTGTAGAGAGATTTCCAATAGTCATTCAGCTTCCCATTATTAGTATTAATCGTATTAATGATTGGAAAACTCCAGCAGCCCATTATTATGTATTTTTGCTTGTAATATTGATGAAAAGGGTACAAACATTTAGGGTTTGAGTTTAAGTCATTTGTGATGTAGCCTAACGTCAAGGGTCTGATTCCTAAAATATTATGGTCAAGATTCCTAGATTCTTGCCATCCTTTTTTTTTTCCTTCCTTTTTCTCTCTTACCAGAAAAATAGCAAACTTACTATTGCCAGTTATAGCTTACATGCAAGAATAGCCCTCAATATTTTCACCAAAACCCTGTTCTATAACCAGAAAAATAAAATAGTTCCAAATATCTATATTTCTCATAGAAGCAATGCCTTTTTTCATGTCTAGTGATTTTTTTTCAGTGTTGATTGCATGTGGACCTAATCATTATTATGCCTTTTTTATTATGCCTTTTTTCATGTCTAGTGATTTTTCAAGAATAGCCCATTATTATGCCTTTTTTCATGTAGTGATTTTTTTTTCATGTCTAGTTCGAAACCCTGTTTTATTTTCACCAAAACTCTAGTGATTTTTTTTCATGTCTATATTTCTCCTGCAGTGTCCAAGTCTGGAATAGTGGAAAGTCTCTTGTCATGGGCAAATTCTAGAATAGTGGTATGTCTTTAATCTTTTATTGCATTTTTATGCATTAATAAGAAGTTGAAAGTAGCACTTAATGATTTTTTGTGCATTTTGACTCTAGACCTTGGGTATTTCAATTCCAGAATTTCTATACATAAATATATATAAATTTTCTGAAACTAAGGTGACACATGTGTGGGTATGTGTGCATCCATCTATTCATTCCTGCAGTAATCTTTCCTATTCATTTTTTGATATGTACAGGTGAAGCATAGTAGAACATCATCCCCATCTTCTTATGAGAAGGATTTTTGTGAATTGGTAGATATATATACCAGAAAGAAAAGGCCTGATAGAAAGAAGCATAATGTGATGTTTATATACATGTTTATATGCATGTGTGCATCCATCTATACATGTTTCTTCTAGTGACTCTAGTCACTTCATTTATCTTATTACTCTTCTAATTGTCCAATCCATGGTAAAGTGGGGATCTTTGAAAAATTATTCTCGTCTCTTCCCCGGACTGAAGAATGTGTTCCTATAATTCTTTCTCTTACATGAGCATTCACTTAGAATCTATTCATTGCAGTTTCCTGTGGTGAATTCTTTGGTCAATCGCCTGATAAGGACTCGGATATTTGTGGGTTACGTGAGATAAATGATCTGCCTAACAAACGGGAAGAAGGATTAAAACTTCAGCAAGGTCATTTAGAAGGATCAACAATTATATATGTACCTACCAGAAAAGAAACATTAAGCATATCAAAGTTTCTTTGCAAGTGTGGTGTGAAGGCTGTTGCTTATAATGCCAAGGTAACTATTTTTGTACATCTGTTTAATTTGGATTACCTATCATTCATTGGTTTTTTTCATTTTGGTAATGGTTTTGTAACTCTCTTCCAGGTAAATCAACCCTTATGCCTTACTAGACTTCTGTCACTCCTAGTTTTCAAAATTTGTGAAGTCTTACGTCTCATGAACGATGAAAGTGGAAGCTAAAAGTTTTATTCAATAAGTGATTATTAACTTTATAAAATTGATGCATTCTCCTTGGGGCAACAGAAACACCATTATTAACTTTCATGTTTTCAACCTCTGTGCTAATTTTTTTTTGTGACTGGTAATGTTGTCACAAAAGGGTAGTGATGAGGTTGCAAACATTCTTATACTGCCAGCTTTCTTCTAGTATTTGAGGTCCTTTTTCCTGTTTGGTATGCAAGTGATTTATGCTTTTTATTTTCCCCAGTTGCCAAGATCACATCTGAGGCAGGTGCACAATGAATTTCATGAAAATGCCTTGCAGGTATGGACTATGAAACTTTTGTAAATTGTCTTGTTTTTCTTTTGACATATGCTTTATCAAATGTTCTCTTGAAAAAGTGTGTACATGTTAATGAGGGTAGAGTCCAATTATAAATTAATTCTAGTTTAGATATTTCTGCAGTGTCAAGAATATACCTTTGTAAATTCACAAAGGATTATTGGCTGAGACCTGAGAGATTATTAAGAATAAAACTCTATGTCAACTTCCTCTCCTATCTCTTCTATGTTTTTGACAGCCTATAATTGTCTCACTTGGGCATTTTTTTTTTTTTTTTGATCGGCAAAAAGAAGACTTTATTGATGAATTATATGAAGAAATACATCAATAAAGAGGAGCTTGGAGCTAAGTCAAGCTCCAACCTCCTAGTTGGTGAGAAACCAACGAGCAAAACAAACAGAGCAAAAAAACCCAGAAAAGCAGAAAAAAAGGGCAAAAAACAGCAGGCAAAACAGCACTCCTATAGGCACCAAACAGAACAGGCAGATCAGATTTTCCTTGAGCTACATTGCCCTGAATTACAACAGCCCAACAGTCAGACGAAACACAATGCCTTGACCTGTAGCAGCCCTTCATCCAAACCAATCCCCAAGATTGTTAAAACCAACACAGCAGCATAACAGATCAAAACAGATCAGATATCAAAGCATCCCTTCAAGCACCAAAACAGAATAGGCAAGTCAGGTTTGCCTTGAGCTACAAAACCCTGAAATACCACAGCCCAACAGTCATACTAGTGTCATGTTTTGGGCCTATAATCTATTACCAGTTACTTGGAGAAGGTGAGCCACCAGATTAGGTGTAAGATGTTATTAAGATGTTATCATTACGCATTTAATTCAATTAGGCACCAACCATAATTGTGACAACTGATTGGAAGAGAATAGCTCTAAATTGAGCCTGGAGCAACTATAGCATGCATGGAGGGTTGTTAGAGGAAATAAATTCCCACATGAACTACCTGGATAAGTTGCATTGACAAGAGAGGGAGAGAGAGAGACATGATATTATCATAACAACTAAAAGAAATAACTCCATCACTAAGTACCAAAAGTTTTATCAATTTGGAGCCACATCGTCATGTAACCTGCATGCTGCTCTAGCTTTGTCTGCATCAATCCCTAAGGGTAGGCCAATGTAATTTACATATATGTATATATATATTTGGTTTAATAACAAAGAGAAAATAAGGGAAGAAGTCAGAGAATGGTTTTTGGTTCTCTAAGTTTGTTGTTTTGGGAAGAAAGTGTACCGTGTCTCTAAATAAAATGTCTAAATGCATATTGGCAGGTATTCACTTTTTCGCTAACTTCAACTTGTCATAAATAAATAAAAAGTAACCAGAATGCAAGACCAAAACTCATCAAGCACTTGATGTCATTAGTTTTAACTGCGACTATTTCTCTTTCTCTTTCTCTTTGAAAAAAATTTTTGGTGCCTCCTTTGGTTTTTGTCAAAATCTAGCAGAACTCCTGAGTTTATTGTCTTGTTACATGACTAGGTGACCAAGAATTTGAAAGATATTCAAGGACTTGCCTTAGCTATTGTTCTTGAATGACTGAAGCACTCTGGGGCTTTTCAAGGTATGTTGTAGTGAAGTTTGTTGAGGTTTTATTATCTTTGTTCGGTAGTGCTGTTTCATAATGACATAATTTTTCTTTGTTCCCAGAAACATTTGAAGTGGCTAAAACAATATCGATGGGGCCATCATTGAAAAGTGGATCAAAAGTTGGGAAATCTAGCTCTAATGGTCATGGTGACCGACGGGCTGGAAATAGGGTTGTTTCTTCGGTATGTTCTTACCCTGTTTAAGTTATTTTCTTTTTGAACAATAATAAAGATACTGATTTTTTTCATGGTTTGGGTAGAGAGTAACTTCAACAAAGGGTTTAAGGCCAGAATCAATCATGACTGTTCACGAACCAGACGAGCACCCTCCCCAACATATTTCTTAACAAGTTCACGAAGCTAAATTGTACAAGACTACTTGGCAGTATAAGCATTTTTTGGAGGATTAAATGTTCTTGGATGGATGTGTATGGATAACAAATATTAGTAGTTTTATTTGTTGATAGCTGAGTATGGATAACAAATAGTTATGTTTCAAATTTTTATGCTAGATGGATGTCACTTGTGAATGAAAACTTAGAATAGTTGTATTGTGTCGAATGTTAATGAATTATGTATTGTGTCGAATGTTAATGATTCAGTTAATTTGAATGATGCTTTAAAATTATAGGTTTATTATGGATTGAATGAATTATTAGGAATTACAGGTTTATTGTTTTCCTACTTTGGCGACCAATTTATTAGTCGTGACAAATAAATAATTTTTTTCGCAAAAAATAACAATTGACGACCAAGAGTTTTGATCACAAAAAATACATCTATTGCCGACCAAAACAACTCTTGGTCGTGGAAACTCACTGTCACGCCCCACTTTTTATTACACGGAGTCATTACCAAATTCTTTAACTTAATTCAATTTCAGAGATAACATGCGGAAATAAACTCATACATTCAATCCGTAGAAGTGATTAACAATACTCTCATTTGTATGCAAAGTAAATATTACATGAACTAACTTAATAAATTGCCCTTGGGCTTACATCATTAAAAGTACAAGAAGAAGGGTGTAACCCTTTACAACAATGGCATTCCGCCAACATAACCGAGACCCCGTGGCCAACAAATAAGATGATCCAAATCTTGTAGCACACCCTGCTAAACACCTGAAAAAGATTCAACAACGTGGGATGAACATATAGTCCAGTAGGGAACTCAACATGCTCCTTAACAATAACAACATTACAGATAGCTATGATCATGAACACCCACTCTCATACTAGAATAATAATGTGACAGTTTATACAAAATATATATAAATATATATATATGAACTTTTCTTGAAAACAATCATTTAATTCACCGCTATAAGCGATTTATCCTCATTTTTTCCTTTCATTAACCCCCGTTCCCAATCTTTTATAACATTAACAACTACTTAGAAACATAGATTCACTAAGCCCATTACTCTTCCATTTGCCACACATACAACAAATGTGCCATTTCAAAACATATTTGCCATTTCAATGCAATTCCAATTATATCATAATTATCCATGCACACCTCTATAAAAAAGATAACAACTCAACTACATACATAAAATCAATCAATGAGTCAACTCGTCCCTCCAACACTGTAACAAATACAATCCACAATGTTTCCAGATACACTGAAACAATAACAAAACAACACTGCACTACTAACTATATGCGTAGGAAGCCAAAGATACACTTCTCACCACAATCTACCAGTTTACCAGGCGCTAGCTGGAAGGGTATGGTACCTTAGATTATCAGCGCGTCAGTTCTCCAGGCGCTAGCTGGAAGGGTATGATACCTTTGATTATAAGCGCTGAACACATAAGTGTGTGGAGTCCATCCCCTATCTTCTCACACACACTGGAGTACAACCCCTCTCTTCTCCCAAACCAGTATACAAACATAATGTAATTCAGCATTTCATTACATACGATGTTCAATCAACAATGGTGTATTACATATACGGCAATTCAACACAAACACGTCATCCTCCACCGATGACCAAGGACAAAACCTCTAGATGCATGTATATTGTACATCAATTAACAAACTCAATTATTATGAGACCACAAACCTGACAACAATATTAACATGATAGTTCAAGATACAATTCCACACGTGTGTGTTCGACACTCATGAAACAACAAACCAATTTTCATACGTATTTCCAAAATACTTTTCCCATTTTACAAAACAAGTTCCATTCCCCTTTTTGTTTTCACAAAATCAACTCCATCACTTTTGTTGTTACAAGACCAAATACATTCCGTTTATTTACAAAACCAATTCTATTGATAATAAAACCATAACTCACATTAGTCCACCACATTCATTTCAAACCATTCCAAAGCCAAAGTTAACCCCTTAGGCATTAACACCTTCACCCAACTCACATCAACAATAGAGATTTACAATATAGATTCACTATTCTCCATTTTAATTTATCAATCATAATATGATTTAGGCCTTTTTCCTTTATCAACTACAACATGCTAATTTACACTCCAATTAGCCCAAAACAACCATTAATGACAACATAACCATTTTTCAACACCCAACCCTAGGTTCCTTCTCATGATTTCAAACAAATCCAACATGGATATGATTTTTTTTATGCAATACAAAACTACCACATGTCTATCTATAGATGAAGTATTGAAAAAGAACAAGGAGAATCCCTACCTCAAACGTAGAACTCAAGGAGAAGATGAGCAAAACTCAGAAGTGCTCCAAATCCCAAAATTCTTGGATCACAACGAAGCCCTCGACGATCAACACACTTCTTACAAAGGCCCAAGGTGAGGAAACCACTCTAGCTAGATCAATCCTAAGAGAGAAGTTAGGTTTTAGAGTGAGGTGCTCTCCAATGGAGGTTTTCAAAAAGTAAGAGAGAGAAAGGAAATCAAAAAGTGACCAAAAAGGTGATTTCACGGACTGATATAAAGACAGGTCCGCTCGAGCGTACAAAACCCCGCTCGAGCGTCAGACACAGGTTCACGCTCAAGCGTCCAAAGATCCGCTCGAGCGCCGGATGCACTCTCCCAGAATTTTCTGCAGATGTCCAAAATGCTGAGGGAAGGAAATTCACGCTCGAGCGTCCAAACTGCCGCTCGAGCGGAGAGGCAACAACACAAGCCCTCTCGAGCGTCAAATAGCCGCTCGAGCGGAAAGACCAAAACCTGGGCAAAAATTCAAAGCTTAAAAACACAGCCAACTTATTCCTAACTTGCCCAACACAACCCAAAACTCTAACACAAAGAGTAAGGGATAGAAATGAGGATAAGACCACAACGAATCTACGGAACCGAGTCCGAATTACAGTTAAACAACAACAGGGAAATACCGGGATCGCTATACTCACTTTTGCCAACCAAAAGTTTTGGTCGCGAAAAGTAACAAATGGCGACCAAATTTTGTGGTCGTGGAATGTCACAATTGGCGACCAAACTTTTTGGTCGTTGAATGTGATAATTGGCGACCAAACTTTTTGGTCGCGAAATGTGTCAATTGGCGACTAAGATATTTGGTAGGGAAAATATCACTTTTCACGACCAAAGTGTTTTAGTGACAAAATGAATTAGTCGCGGTAATTAAATATTTAGCGACCAAAAATTTAGTCGGCAAATCCAACTTTTGCCGACCAACCAAAATTTTGGTCGCGAATTACTTTTGCCGACCCTCAATTGGCGACCAAAGTAGCGACCAAAAAAATTGGTTGTGGATAACTTTTGCCGACCAAAAATGGGCTTTTAGCGACCAATTTTTTGGTTGGCAAAAGTGTTAATTATTGTAGTGAAAGAAGGAAAAAAAAAAAAATTCATTCACCTCAAGGGATCTGGTGGTGGTAAAGATACCACATCCAAAAGACCTATAATTGATCCCAGCCATAGTGATGGTAGTTCTTTTTCTGTCACTCTCTGTCAAGTTGTGGTAAGACGCGGTGGCACATCTACAAGAGAGAAAGCTGCAAAGAATCCATAATAATAAGATCAACAAATGTATGAGGGAGAATCAAGAAAAAACTATAATCAGAGAATATAGTACTAGTACTAATAATAAGTTACCTTTTTTTTTTTTTGGTTTGGCAAAAGGAAATTTTATTTACTTGAAATGTAAAAATATAGCCAGATAATGAAGAGGGAGCGAAAGAACCACCAAAAAAAAAAAACCTCAACAGAAAGACACCAATATTTGGCAAGGTTCCAACAGAAACAAACACTTACGAAAAATCACACCTAAAACACCAATACACAATAACCTTCACAGCAAAAACAAAACTCAAGGAAACTTGAAAATAATGTTAGGTAAGTAAGTAAGGTACCAATGAAATCAGCGGCAGTTAATCCAATTGTAGAGCGGCCGATGGATTGATTGTTGTAGTAGTAAGTAAGGTACCCATGAAATCCGCGGCAGTTAATCCATTTGTAAAGCAACCGATGGATTGATTGTTGTAGTCGACACCATAAGGATAAAAGTCTGCCGTTTTTATGTTGATTTTAACCCTGTATATTTCATTTACAACTATTGACATATTCCAACAGATTTTACAACCGATTGGGTAATCTTTTTATTTTTTTTTATAGAAAAAATGAAATTATTATTCGTAAAACAAAAAGTGAATATCTATACTATATATTAACCAAGAGTGATTATTTGGGAACTCCAATATTTTTAACTAAAATATCTAAATTTTTGAATTAAAAATTAATTTTTTTAAAAAGCTACTGACTAACCCATTAAACCAATAATTATAAAAAAAATATTAATTATCTCATCAGTTTTGATTTTTAAAATAAAAAATAAAAAATTCCTTTCTTGATTTTCCTAAATCTATTCTCTCTAAAAAATTTAAAAGGAAAATTTGTGGTATCTCCAAAATATTAATTTAAAACTTTTAATTTTATGATTTTGGAAAATTGAGAAATATACATATAACAAAACATTACAACTTTAGATAATGGTTTCCATATATTCTTACAGATTTTACAATTGATTTGGTCAACGTAATCTTCTTCTTTTTTCAATTTTTTTTTTTTTTTTGTATGGAAAATGAAATCTTTACTAGCTTTAGGTCCAATTTAAAAAGAGTAGAGCCAGATAATGAAGAGGGAGAGAAAGAACCACCCACAAAAAAAAAAAAAAAAAACAAACAAACAAACAAACAAACAAACAAACCTCAACAGAAAGACACCAATATTTGGCAAGGTTGCAACAGAAACATACACTTACGAAAAATCACACCTAAAACACCAATACACAATAACCTTCACAGCAAAAACAAAACTCAAGGAAACTTGAAAATAATGTTAGATAAGTGAGTAAGGTACCCATGAAATCGGCAATTAATCCATTTGTAAAGCGGCCGGTGTATTGATTGTTGTAGTTGACACCATAAGGTAAAAGTTTTCCGTGATGCCACTTTCAATCTTGTTGTTTCCTGTGTCAACAGTTGAATCTCCGAACATAAACAACGCGGATGCTTGAGTCATGAACGGAAGAGAATGAGAAGAAGAAGAAAGCAAAAGTAAAAAAAGAATTAGTGATACCCATAATGAATACGGGTGGTTGTTTGTCAGAAGAGATGGTCTGTATGTATGTAGGTATTTATAGATAAATTCTAACATTCTATACCAGCTCGATGACGGGCTGTTAAAAGAGATTTTAAAAGAAAAAAAAATTAATGAGATGACATACAAGAGCAGAGCTGATAGAAGAAGTCCTTGTCAAGAATATATTTAACTCTGATATGTGAAAGTGAATGAAAGAACATTTAAAGTGTTATGTTGCCAATTGGTACTTGCAGGGGATCAAGATAGGCATATGGGGGTGTTTAATCGCTTGCTTGCTTCTCAGTTTTCTTAGATCACAAAGGAGCTGGACTAGTGATTAGTGACTAATTAGGTGTTTCAGCACCACCCTGTACTGAGAAAAATTATTCAACAAATTAAATTTATAGACCACATTTATTATGGAGTAATTCATATTCCACAAGTTTATGAGAGAGACAGAGAGAGAGAGAGACTAACCAGACACAGACACCAGGAGGATGACCAAGAAAAGTGTCTTTAAAAAAACCTCCTACATAGCCTTTGAAACAAGTTGGGCAGTGCAGTGGAATAACTTGCACTTTAGTATTGGGAGAGACTTGGCTCCAAGCAAATATATATAGGGATTGAGTGGGTGTTTGGCTCCAAGTCAAATTTTTCACGAATAAATATTATTTTTAGCAACTTTTCAAATACGGCAATAATTTTTCAGTTTCTAAAAAAATAAAAAAGTTAGAAAAAAGTCAATCTCAAACAATGATTAATATAATACTATAAGCACAAATTGTATATACATGGTCAGTCCCGCTAGGTCACGTCATCTTGGCTGTTTTTTTTTTCTTTTCTTTTCTTCTTCCTTTCTATGACTCGCAGAAGAAGAAAGAAGAAGAAAGGAGAGGAAAGAGATATAGGAGAAGCCAAATCTGGAAAATCTGGATAATCAAAGCCAAATCTGGAATGAAAATCAAAGCCAAATCCATGAAACAAATCAAATCAAACCCAAATCCATGAAACAAATCAAACCCACAAATCCATGAAACACATACACATACATATATACAGGTCTGGAAAATCAACTTGAAACACACACACACACACACACACACACACACACACACACACATATATATATATATATATATGTAGAAAAAGAGAAGAGGAGAAGAGAGAGGGCGGCGACGGAGGTGGTGTAGCAGCGACAGTGGTGGTCGCAGCAGTGACCGAGGAGGAGGAGGAGGAGGAAGAGGAGGAGGCGGCAGTGACGATGTGAGAAGATCAGGTTCCCTCCCTCTTCTCTCTTCCTTTCTCCTCTCTCTCTCTTTCTCTCTTACTCTGTTTGACAGATAAAAGAGAGAAAAAAAATCAAAACCACATCGTTTTGAATTCGGGGCATTCAAGCGTCCGAAAATTCGAATTCTGAAGCATTTTTCATACACGGTAATGCTGTCGTATGTACTATACATCGTAACACCGTATGTAACTTACAAAAAATTACGTAAATTTTCAGGAACTTATATGAGTGATTTTACAAATCATAAATTTGTGAAATTTCTCGGTGACAAATTGAAATTTCTTTAATAATATTAATGAGGAACCCTAATTAATAAGAAAAATCATATTGGATCCCTCTTACTACCAGAAATTAGAGAGTAATACTTCACTAATTTTTTCACATAGTAAATATTTATTTTTACTACTTTAAAATAAAATTAAAAAAAATAAAATAAAATAGTAAAAAGTTCCACCGATTGATCTTATGCCCTATAAAGTGCCTAGGAAGGTGCTCACTAGTTTTGTCTTCCATAATAAATTTAATTCGATATGTAATCTTAGTTTTTAAAAATATTTCCTACTATTTTTTATGTTGATTTTAACCATGTATATTTCATTTACAACTATTGACATATTCCAACAGATTTTACAACCGATTGGGTAATCTTTTTATTTTTTTTATAGAAAAAAATGAAATTATTATTGGTAAAATAAAAAGTGAATATCTATACTATATATTAACCAAAAGTAATCATTTGGAAACTCCAATATTTTTAACTAAACATCTAAATTTTTGAATTAAAAATTATTTTTTCAAAAAAGCTACTGACTAACCTATTAAACCAATAATTATATAAAAAATATTAATTATTGCATTAGTTTTGATTTTTAAAATAAAAAATAAAAAATTCCTTTCTTGATTTTCCTAAATCTATGCTCTCTAAAAAATTTTAAAGGAAAATTTGAGATATCTCCAAAATATTAATTTAAAACTTTTAATTTTATGATTTTGGAAAATTGAGAAATATACATATAACAAAGCATTACAACTATAGCTAATGGTTTCCATATATTCTTACAGATTTTACAATCGATTTGGTTAGCGTAATCGTTTCTCTTTTTTTTCAATTTTTTTTATATGGAAAATGAAATCTTTACTGGCATTAGGTCCAATTTAAAAAGAGTATAAAACATTAGATCCAATTAATATTTTTTGTTGGTGAAAGATCCACCATTTGTCAAATAATTTGGTGAGAAGTAGGGTTACAAACGAACCGAGTCGAACCGAGATTTGCTGAGCTTGAGCTCCGCTCGTTTACTTATTGAGTTCGTTTATTGAGCTGGAGCCCAGCTCAATAAAGAATTAGGCTCGAGCTCGGCTTAGCTCGTTAATATTAATAAAACTCGAACTTGGCTTAATAAAAAAATTTTAATATTATTTATATGATTTAAACAAAAAATATTATTTATATTATTTAATATATAAATAATGTATTTATACTATTATTTATATATATTTATATATTATTTAATATATGAATAATATATTTATTAAATAATTTAAATAAAGATAAACGAACCGAGCTTGACGAGCCAAGCTTATGTAAGCTTGAGCTCGACTCGTTTACAAAATGAGCTTAATATTCGAGCTTGAACTCGGCTCATTTACTAAATGAACCGAGCTGAGCTGAGTTTGTTCATGAACAATTCTGTTCATTTGCAGCCCCGGTGAGAAGAAGTCCTTTTGTTATTTAGAAGGACATTTTACTTCTAATTTTAGCCCTTATCTATCTATTGAATTTATTTTCGCTCTTTGTTTAATTTTTTTGACTATATATTCAACTATTTTATTTTATTTTATCTTTTTAATTTTTTGACTATCTATTTAATTTCTTTTCCTTATCTGTTCTAATATATGTGATTTCTCGCGTCTTAGACTTGACCGGTATTGTGTAATCTGATAGTTTGTTTTACTTGCGGCATTTTGATTATCATATTGGGCCGTTAAGATTTCAATTATACTCTTACTTAGCATCTCTTAACGTTTCCAAGTTAAAATTTTGAGTTTTGGGTGTTGGAACTTGTTTCGAGGTGTGAAATCAAAATTTTGGCTTTGGCTGGCAAAACTGCTCGTGCGGATTTGGGAACTACTCCAGTGGAATCACATAGACAGAATCTGCTTGTGCGGATCTAAAAATCGCTTGCGTGGAATTTTGTTGAAAATCTAGGTTGTCCACTGTCTCAAATCGCCAGTGAGAGGCATCAGAATCCGCTTGTGCAAATTTCAGCGTGTCTGTCTCGAATTCCACAAAATTGAGGCCAAAAACGTGTTTTGTACACTTTTTCACTTCTCTCTCTCTATATATATATTCATCTTTTATCTTCCTTCTCTTTACAAACCCACCCAAATCCAAACTTTTGTACACTTTTGTAAACGAGGGCTACGTTTACACTGATCGAATCAAGTTTTCATCAACATTGAATTCTAGGATTTTCATCTCTTTCCTCTCCTAAGCTTAAGGCAGGGACATTTTTAGAGTTATACATACATTTTTGCAAGTCTATACTTGTTTGGAGTATTTCTTTCATGTTTCAACTATTGTTTGGGTTCATGAACTCTAGATGGGTTTTTAAGGTGGATTTTCTCTATATTTCAAAAAAAAATTAGAGTATGAGCTATATTCTAAAGTGTGAGTGTTTTTTTTGGGTGAATTTATTTAGTTATTTTGGGTGAATTAAAGTGTGAGTGTTGTTTTGGAAAAATTCTTTCAAAAATGGGACAAAAACCTAGTTTTGGTGGAAACCCTAAAATATTGGCGATTTTGGAAAAGTTGTTGAGGTATTGTGAATTTCATGCTGGATAAACTATTATGTGAATAAATAGTGGAGAAATGTTTATAGTTGTATCAAATGAGTGATTTTATGGAGAATAAGAACTTTTGATTTTGAAGATTGATGAATAGTTTGTTGTTGGGTTGTCTTGGAAAAACTAAGTTTAAAATGATGATTATTAATACTTTAAATCACAATTGTTATAGCGATCCCGGTTTCTAACCCTGCCTTTATGGTGTTTCGAACTCGGGTCTTGTGGTTTAATGTTGTTGTTTATGTCTTTCCCTCTTATTGCCCTTTGAATTTGAGTTTTGAAATGTCTTGGGCAAGTATAGGACAGGTTGGTTGGTAGTTGGTTTAGAGCCTTGTTGCCTAGAATTTTGGTCTTCCGCTCGAGCGGGGTTTGCAATCGTTCAGTACTTTGTGCGTCTGCAAAAATACTGTAGAAGTGTTTTTCATGCTCAAGCGGAGTTTCTTACGCTTGAGCGGGTCTAAGCTCGAGCGGCCCTTCTGGCGCTCGAGCGGCTGTCTGAAGTCTGTAAAATACTGGAAGTGTGTATTCTACGCACGAGCGGGCTTCATTGCGCTCGAGTGGGTAATGCTTTGCTGTTGTGTCTTGGCACTCGAGCGGAATTTCTTGCGCTCAAGCGTATCAAATTTTTGTGTCTGACGCTCGAGCGTCAATCTCTCCGCTCGAGCGGACTGCGCGTATATCAAATCATGAAAGTGACATTTTAAATCACTTTTCTGTCTTTTCTCTCTCTCAAACTTTTTAAAACCCTAAGTTGAGAGCTTTTCTCTCTAAAAGACTCTCTCTCTCTCTCTCTCTCTACTTTTTGACCTAGATCTATTGATCTTCTCACCCTCCTTCCTTTGATAAAAAGTGTGAGCTCTTCAAGATCTCCATTTTCATCCGAGTGGAAGTTGGTTTTGTCATCATTGGAGCTTATCTCTTGCTTGGCTCGTCTTCTCTTCTAGAGGCAGGGATAATCTACTCACTACTATGAGTTTTAACATAAATATTGGTTATTTTGTATAAATGGTTGGTTTGGGTAAAGTTAGAATTTGAGTTTGGAATTGTGAAAGAGGGGTTTTCTTGTTTGGGCTTCATATGTGTATGTAAGACCTTGGAAATGGGGTTAATGGAGTATAATCGTCGAAATGGTGAGACTTGGACCTTGGGTCAATGTTTTTTTTTGGAATTTGGGGGAAAATGCCCTAGTTTGGAAATTAAATAGCTATTTTGTATAAATAGTGAATTCATTGTGTAATCAATGAGATTGGTTTGGAAATCATGAAATTGAAGGAACATGTGATTAAATGGTGTAGTTGGATTAATAAGTTACTCACCTATGGAAAAGTTGATAAATTATCTGTTGAGAAATTTATTTATTGTCTAGATATATCTGTTTTGGGCTATCGGTGGAGGATAGCCATGATTGTTATAGAAAATGCATGATGATTAGGTAAATTGAAACTAATCAATTACAATATGTTATTGAATATGACAGTTGGATATTAACATTGAATATGTGATTTAATTGGTCATTGTATATGACGACGTGTTAAATACATTGTATATGTATCTTCTCTGGAAGGAGATAGAGGATGTATTCCATTATGTGGGAGGAGATAGGGGATGGACTCCATGGATAATTAAGTTGGCCGGAATGTCCAGGGTGAAAGTCCCGAAATCATATATATTTGGGTGCCGGTTCCCTCGGACGTAGTTCCGTAAAATGGCAAGGCAATTGTAATGACCCCAAAATGCGTATAAGAAGGCACCCTTATTTAATTAGGGGATAATGTGTTTTAATATTGGAATCGAAGAACTATCTGTTGAGTTATGACTTTAAAACTGGACTTGACGACCCTTACGGGTTCAAAATCAAATTGAGTACTTGGGTATGTTAATGGGAATTTTTAGAACTATTTGGGAAAATTAATTGGAATTCTAATTTGTCTGATTCGTTAAAGCACGTTTGAGTGGTTAATTTTGTACTGTAAATTGAAGGTCTTAGAGGCTTCAGAAACCAGATTAAAGGGTATATTCATGATCAGCGTAATTTTTAGAGTCATCTGAGAAGTTTAATTGAAATTTAATTTCGTACGATTCGTAAGGCCACGTTTGGCTCTCCCTTGTGTGTGTGTATATTTATGTGAGTAGAAGCCTTATGAGTTATAGAACTCATCTATTTTGAACCAAAATATCTAGAGAAAGGAGGAAGACCCGTGAGAGAGAGAGGTAGAGAGAGAGAGAGAGAGTTCTTGAGAGAACTCAAAGAGGAATGAGGGAAAGCTTGGAGATTAAAGAGCTTTAAGGGGGGAATTCAAGGATTTGGGTTAAGGTATGTGGTTTTAACTATTATCTTTGTAAATAATTCAATTACTACATGAAATCAAGGATTAATTTGGAAGTTTAAAATGTAAATGAACTAGTGTTTTGGGATTTTGGGTGAAATGGGTTGAATTCATGGAAATGAACTTTGCTTTCCTTAAATTTGTTTAAATTGGGTCCAATCTTAACAAAGATTTGTGGAATAACAAGTTTTGGTGTGAAACTCAACCATAGGTAAAATATATTCTTATGATCTGAGAGATATATTTTGAAAGTTTGATTATATAGAAAGATGAGACTTGGATTTTTAATTTGAGACATAAATTGCTTTATCTGAGAGGAGATTATACTTGGTTGATTTTAGTTTATCATGTTATTAGCCAATTGTACAAGTTTTTGAGTGAATTATGTTTAGAACTAAGTTTAAGAATGGAAAGAATCAAGTGTTGGAGCAAAAGACCCATTTTCGGACTGATGTTTTTGCCTAGACCGCACGAGTGGCCACGGGCACTGCACGAGCGGACATGAAGAAGAAAAAGGGATTTTCATTCTATTTTTGGGCGCTCAAGCGACTGGGTCCTTCCGCTCGAGCGGAATTGGGCCGCACGAGCGGCCAAAGTGAGCGCACGTGTCACGACCCGAACCCGCCCCCATGGGTTAAGGACGTAACCGGCCAGCAATCCTCAGATTACCTACGGCCTCAAACCAAAACGGACTTAACACATCAGAGTAAAG
Organism: Camellia sinensis; assembly: GCF_055761805.1. Taxonomy (NCBI): domain Eukaryota; kingdom Viridiplantae; phylum Streptophyta; class Magnoliopsida; order Ericales; family Theaceae; genus Camellia; species Camellia sinensis. The sequence goes on from NC_138972.1 coordinate 158,475,557, forward strand.
GGGGGGCCAAAAGGGAAGCAAAATTTAAAACTTTGTCCATAGAGCTGTGCTTACATGGCACATCAAAACAAACCATACATATGTACGTTAATAACTCACAACAGAAACATAGTGATATAGGTTCTGTACCGACAGGATCATCCAAAACTAAGTCAACCCATAAAACTATAAGCAGACATATACAAAACTTCGTCAACCTGACAAAATGCAAATACACAACAAAAGGCGAAGGCGGGTCTCATGCGTGAGACACAAGGGCTGACTCTCTCAAAACCTTAGTGGTTCCATACAGACTTCTCTGAGGCTGGGTCTGGACTTCTCTTGGCTCACCTACAAACACATGAATGAGCGTGAGCGAAAGCCCAGTGAATAATATCAAATCAAATACAGAAGTTACATAACAATGTAGCACAACACGTTCCAAACGGCCTTAGGCCCAATTCCTATTTCTATTTAACAGATATATAACTATACGAAATTCAAACCAAGTGACTGTAGTTCTAAACATTCTGGCCCTTGGCCCATTTAAATTTCCATTCATGTCAAAACGGCCTTCAGCCCATTCATTTATGTCAAAACGGCCTTCGGCCCGTTCATTTATGTCAAAATGGCCTTCGGCCCATTCGTTTACGTCAAAATGGCCTTCGGCCCATACATTCGTGTCAAAACGACCTTAGGTCCATTTATTTCTATCAAAACGACCTTCGGTTCATTTATTCATATCAAAACGACCTTCGGTCCATTCGTTCACGTCGAAACGACCTTAGGTCCATTCATATATGTCAAACGACCTTCGGTCCACTCATTCATTTCAAAGCGGCCTTTGGCCCACTCATTCATTTCAGAACGGCCTTTGGCCCACTCATTCATTTCCAAACGGCCTTTGGCCCACTCATTCATTTCAAAACGGCCTTTGGCCCATTTATTCATTTCAAAACGGCCTTTGGCCCACTCATTCATTTCAAAACGGCCTTTGGCCCATTTATTCATTTCAAAATGGCCTTTGGCCCACTTATGCTTATCGAAACGACCTTGGGTCCATTTATGCGTTCATATCAGACTTACGTCCACAATCCCACAATCCCAATTAGCAATTCATAAAGCTTCAAAGGGAGTAAACAATTGGACATTTACAAGCATTCAAATATCGATATTACTCACAGTGATCGGCTTGTGGATTTGCCCTGGAGCTTGACCCTACACGTTTCATGAACACAAAAGGGTCATTAACAGTTCAATCCGTTCTTTAATTCACATATTCCTCTTTAGGCTTTATTATCATCTCATTAACTCATTTACAATGCTTAACATATGCCTAAGAGTGCTTGCAAGTGAAAGAGAACGGAAAACAGAACACAAAATACAAAAACAGGATTTCAGAAAATAGGGTCCTCGCTCGAGCGTGGACTTCCCCGCTCGAGCGGACCCTTAGGTCTGCGAAAGTACTGGTTGCCTTCAATTCCAGCTCGAGCGTGAACTCGGCCGCTCGAGCGGACTGCCTGTCTACATAGCTCCCCGCTCGAGCATAAACTTCCCCGCTCGAGCGGGAACCATGTCTGCAGAAAATGCTGGGAGCTCGATTTCTCCGCTCGAGCGGACGACGAAAATCTGGGAATCCCAGGTTGAGTTCTTGAGCTCCATTCCGAATTTTAACCAACAAATCATGCATGTTGTAGCTCAAATATCACATATAAGTATACTAACAAGGTATAAACACCAAAACACCTTATTATGGAGCTCAATTTCAAGGATTAAACACTTGCATGTCTCAAATTGACACCAAACTCAATTCTATCATACATATTCATGCATTCAAAGCTCCCATCTTCAATTATTCAGACATGCATGCCCATTTGACTTCATATTCACTTCAAATAATGTAATTAGTTCTCATTCCCATAAAATTTAACAAAGACATGCTTGCATGTGGGATTACACTACCAATCTTTCACAATTTCACAAATTACATGCTAGATTTTGTGATTCCATAGGAGTTCTTTACATGCATGCACATATAGTCTTCAAATTCATCAAAACCAACTCCTTTCATGTTCTAGATCACAAATTAATCTTCAATTCCCGAAATCACAACTCAAATTCATGAGTTAGGGGTTGGTTACTCACCTAGGAGCTTTAATCTTCCAATTTCTAGTCAATTCTTGAGTTAAATCTTCAAATCCCCAAGCTAGAACCAAAAATTGCTCAAGTCTCTTCCTTTCTCTCTCTATAGCCGGCCTCTCTCTCTCACTCTCAAGTGTCTAACTCAGATTTTGAGTTTTTGAGAGAGCTAAAGGAGAGTGCAATGCAAATATACAACTAGCCCCACTAACAAATATTTTAATATAAAATAATGGGGCACTTAATTTATCAATTTAATCAGTTTAAATTGACCAGAATCAATTTTCAATTAAATTTCACTGTAGGCTCTAAAAATTATGCCAATTACAATGGCGTAATCAATTTCGGGTTCTATGGCCGATAAGGCCCTCAATTTAATTCCAAAGCGGATTATTCAAACAGATATTCCTACGGTGAACAGGTAGAATTCCAAAGTCGCATATATTCACATAATGGCACACAAAAATCATATCAAAACATATAGTCACATACGTATTAGGGACCAATTAGCATACTACGGAACAGGGGTATTACAGTCTTCCCCCCTTTAGGAAGTTTGGTCCTCCAAACTTATTTTACCTTTAGTCGAAACAATTCGGAACACTTTTCATTCAACGGTTCCAATCATTCTTATAGCCATTCACTTAGTCTCAAAATCAAGCAACGCTCTATTCTCAATCAATAATAGATTTCCCTTTTTCCGCCATACAAGGCTTGTACGGTGCCATGCCAAAACTAGAGTGAGAGCTGTTGTTGGAAGCAAAGTTTGCCAACGATGGATAGATCTTTCCAACTCCCCTGAAAAATCTAATGCATATCTTTGGAGCATTCCTCCCAAAACTCTAACAAGTTCTTTCTGATCATACATCAATTTGCGGATGGAAAACAGCGCCGAATCATAATTCAATTTCGTATCAAATTCATAATTTGTCCAGATCATATACAGAAATCATAAGTCATGATTAAGTTTACGTGACACATCCATTAGCATTAACAGAACAGAACGGAACAGAATAGAACATAACATATACACGTGAGGTTACGAATAACCAGTTCCATAAGGGAACCTCCGGGTCCGGGTAACATAACAGAACAGAAGCTGAGCCCCCATTCCTCTTGGAGGCTTTTCAGAATTCAAACACATTTTAGAATTCCTGTCTAAACAATAGATACTGGGACCCCATGTAACGAGCGATCTTATCGATGTAAACAGTGGCTAGTCTACAAGCATCATACAAATTTTATAGGGAGAAATGGGCAACTTCAATAATTTTACCTACAATAGCCCAAATGGGACTTATACCTTGGGTGCTCAAGGTAGCCCCACAACGAAATTCGTAGCCACATATTTCCATTTCCATTCCAAAATGGAGGGAGGTTGAAGTAGTCCCGCCACTATCTGAAATTCAACTTCGACCTGTTGGCACCGAAAAATATTTGGACATATTCACCAACTGACCTCTTCAAGGTAGGTCACCAACATATTTATTTCAATGTCAGCTGACTTTATCACAATTATCCAAGGTCAATTAAAAGTCTTCAGGAATATAAGGTGGATCCAGATACTGATTCCCGAAACAACAAAGGTAACATCGAAGTAATTACCCACACAATACACAGTCCAGACATCCCCATAATACTGATTGTAAAGTACAATAACATCGAAGCAGGCAATTTCTGACATAATACACGTGTTCTCAATTCATTCAACAGTTTACAGTTCACAATTCAGTTCAATATTCAATTCCCTGTTCTATCGAGTCTTTCCACATTATCTGATAGTCATCAAAAGCATAAGGCAATTCATATATAAACCTCCATAATGGCAAAAGTAGTATCAAAGGAGTCAATCACATGTTAAGCACAATTTACACATCCTCAGGGCCCCAATTACAGAATATAATGGCGCTGGGCAGGCGTTCACAAGGTGTACTGAATTCGCACACTTATGGATAATCAGGATTTTTTTTTTTTCAAAGCTTCTTGGATGTCTATAACATCTGCATAATACCAAAAGATGACATTCCGGACAAAACAAGGGAATAATCGTCTCGGAATCAAGCACACCCGTTTACAACCGTCGGTGGCCGACTCAAGATCAATTAGTCAAACCCACCCGTACGAAACCGTTGGTGGCAAAAGGTATCTCGATCAAAGGTGCTACATAGGCTTAACGTCTCCTAGCACGAAAGGACGCCCCAAGAATGTCATCAAAACAAACATAATACCACTCACCGTAACCTGATCTTCCAAAATCCGATAACACTGAAGCAACCACTCTCCCATACACAACATATTCTGATCAGTCAAAGACAAATGTTCAGTACTGCTCGAAATCAAATCAATCTACCGTCATCAGTTCCCATAGCATCAAACCAACCAGGATGGGACAATACACAAGCATCGTTCCTTAAGACACCCAATCACAGGATTTGTACAGTTCAGTTCATCTATAACACATATGTCCTCAATAGTTGAAGGTTGGTTCTCAATGGTGTTCATAGGTAGATCAATCTATTGATAGCCCACAAAAGGTCTTTCAAATAAGTCAAGCACTTGAGTCCATCAATTTTCCTGCCAATAATAATCCGGTCATTTATTTATAGACAATTCTTAACCCCCTTTTACCAAATCAACTTAGATAGAGGTTCTTATCAATCAATCCAAGCAAAGGTCTTGTCAGATTAAATCAAACAAGGTCCCGTCAAATTATATCCAATGAGGGTTCTATCGGGTCAATTCAGACAAAGGTTCTATTGGATCAAGTCAGATAGAAGTTTTCTCAAATAGGGTACATTTGATTCTGTAAAGCTCACTTCGTTTGTTTAGGCACATGGCTGATAGTTTCACAACTGTCCTAAATTTATTAGTTCTCAAAGTCGTATCAGAATCATTCATCACAACTGTTCATATCAAAGTGTTTCAAATCACGTACAATACGGTGTTGTCCACATATGTTCAGGTATAGTTACATAAGCATGCAAGTGTTCATATCAGGAGGTACGTATCATAATCAGTATAACAGTTCCCAAATAAGCCTTACATGCAAAAACATGGTGCACAGTAATACATTATACAAAGTTCCTCGGGTACATACAGTATGAGATTGTTACGCAAAAGTTCCAAATTAGTCACATCACCCAGTCAACTTTCTACCAATCAAAATATATGGTCTCACAATTAGAGTTCATCATTTAGGGCGCTCAACTTGGTCACACGATTACAGAATCATAATTCCAGTGGTTTAGTCATTGAAGGCGGTGACATAATAAATCACCCTGAGCATAGGTGTAGATATATATGTGCATGTGCAGAGTCAATCAATATCCCAAAACGTATTTCACAAATTTCCCAAACGGGGCATATACCTCCAATGAATACAGTCTCGATCATGTGAGTCTAACCAATCTAGATACACATACAGCAGATATGAAATATATGCCGATCCGAATCAAATAATATCCCAAGCGAAGATGTACAAACGTACTAATTCAGAATCAATCAACACATAAGCATTCATTTGTACACAGTATAGATACCTGGGATGATGGTTACAACATTCTGGGTGCTTTCTGGGATGAGTGTAATTACTCCATCCTGAGTAGCAATTCCTACCACTGGTACGGATTTAGCCAAGGCAGAGGATTCATGCACATTTCGTTCAATCTGGGGACAGTTCCTTGCCGTATGGTCCATTTTACCATATCTATAACGAGCCCCAGAAGTCTGATAACAAACTCCTCGGTGTTTCTCACACTGGTGGTGGCAAAGGTTCTTGCCGTAGCGGCAACTGACACCGCTGTCTCAAGATCTCTGCCAATTCTTGTACTACTCTTTCCGGACTATCAAGTCGGGCTGTGGAAGAACCTTCCAACCCGTATGCCCTTAATTTGCCCATACTCTACACAATTTCTTATCAAACTTTACCAAATACTGGGATGCCCAATACGAAATTAAACACAAAATCACATGAGTACATTCGCACATAGGCACATTGTTATATTCTCCTTTCACATATCGTACGCAATTAATCACTTACGCAACAGATAATTGCATATTTATCAAATATCGCATGCTGAACATTTACTAAGTAATTATATACTCAAATCATGTTCATGTTTCACATAGACACCCGTACGCAGAATTGAATGCACATAGACAACTTTTCATGATGTTCATTATAACAAAATAAACTTATTGTACACATTAGTGTAACAATCTATATCTCATATTCGAATCATGTGTGGTATTTCTTTTAGCGTGGCATATCATGTTGGTCAAGCATATCAACATATCTCATACATAGGCAACGGTATTATTTCCCCCGGGCGAGGGCCTATGCCACGGCATTATTTCCCCCGGGCTAGGGCTTCATGACCACAAGCCACAGTATTATATCCCCTGGGCGAGGGCCTCCGCTACGAATACCACAATCATGTTTAAGGAGAATTTAGGAAATCATTCATTCATTTCATATCATTAACAAATATTTAAAGTTAAACATAACTTTACGGAGTTCTTATTCACCGTCTGATTAAACTTGCATTATACAATATACAAAAGATTCTACGAATATGCATATACTAGAGAGCATATGTAATCAAACAGTCTGCAATGCAAGTACAGCACAACTTATAGAACATAATTGCCCAAATCAAAACACTTAAGCATATTCTCGATGCTTTCGAATTCATACTTATCTCATGAATGCATCCTAGATCTTTTCTAGACGCTTATTGCTCTTTTGGACAAGTGCGTGAGTTATTAACTCGTGCTCTGATACCACTCTGTCACGACCCGAACCCGCCCCCATGGGTTAAGGACGTAACCGGCCAGCAATCCTCAGATTACCTACGGCCTCAAACCAAAACGGACTTAACACATCAGAGTAAAGGGGGGGCCAAAAGGGAAGCAAAATTTAAAACTTTGTCCATAGAGCTGTGCTTACATGGCACATCAAAACAAACCATACATATGTACGTTAATAACTCACAACAGAAACATAGTGATATAGGTTCTGTACCGACAGGATCATCCAAAACTAAGTCAACCCATAAAACTATAAGCAGACATATACAAAACTTCGTCAACCTGACAAAATGCAAATACACAACAAAAGGCGAAGGCGGGTCTCATGCGTGAGACACAAGGGCTGACTCTCTCAAAACCTTAGTGGTTCTGTACGGGGAGCAAATATTCCGGCAAGCCCGTACTCCTTTCTTCCAAGCTCCGTTTCTGTCCGATCACCTGCGAGCACAATAGCGGTGAGCTACCCGGCGGTGTGTGGCCGGAAAACCCCTCCGACGATCAAGTTAGAACACACACAGGGGATAGATAGAGAGAAGGGAGAGTGTTTGAGTGTAAGGATTTTCTTACAGAGTGTTCGTGTGTCCTGTATGGGGGGCGCAGACAGGCTTATATACCTTCTGTGCCCCATATCCACTCCCTGTCATCTCCTGACACGTGGCTCTGCTATCCCATCTGTCAGCTTAAACCATGCCGTTCATCACCTGCTCTCAACTGCCTGACAGCATAGCTGGAGCTCGGCAGCCGAGCTGCCCTACCTCGGTCATACCATGCTTCATACCTTAAGCGCCCGACCGGATAACTGAATGAAGGACCGGGCTAGGCGGCATCTCGGCAAAGCTTAGCCCGGGATCCTCCTTTGGTCGGTCTTCTCGCCGGTCAGTCAACTACCTCGGCTGACCGCGCCTTTCCGAGCGCCGGCCTCTCGGTCTGTCTGATCTCGACAATCCTCAGACCGAGCATCCTGGTTTGACCGGTCACTTCCTAGCCGGGCACCTTCTGCACGGTTCGGGGCAGCACATAGTCCAAACTCTGCCCGGCCGAAGTTCTGGTACCCCATCTCCGGGTGAACAGTCGATCATCTCGGCCCACTGCTCTGCTGGGCCCCCAACCTGTTCGGTTTATACCTCGGCCCAACGCCGGAGCATAAATCACCCTCTCAATTGCCCCTTAATTCCGTCCGCGGAAGCGTGACTGGGATTATTCACCTTGTCCGAGATAACGTTTATCCGGTCGTCAGGATGCCAAGCTTCGACCGAGCTAGTTGACGCAATTGTCCGCAGATTTGACCGGTTGTATTCCTCGGCTGACCTTTTCTCGTTGAAAGCAGCTCGGTTGGCTCTTCGTCTTTTCAACCCGTCGCTTCAGTCCTGCCAAAGCCATAAATGGTGACACGTGGCGGTCTGCCATTGGTCATCGGGCAGCCAACCCGCCGTTTTTGCCAGAATTTGAATTTGGGCGATCTCTAACGCCTATACAAATTTGCCCCCCCCCAGTTCCATTTTTCCTCTACTGCTGCATCCATCTCTGTCGATTCTCAGACCCAAGCTCGACTGCCATCCTGCCATTCTTCGTGTTTGGGAAGAACACCTTCGGCCCTTCACATGTAAGATGTCCAATCTCTCTTATGTTGCTATTTACTCTTATTTTGCACACATTAGGACCCGAAAACATAGCTTTTAGGGCTTAGACCATAGAAAACGTCCTAAACCTCCCACTGTTCTTGGTGTTCTTCGTCTTCCTGAAGAACATCGAAAAACTGGGGTGAACCGGGCTCTGGGCCTTCTTTTGATCCGAAAAGTTAGCCAAACCGGGCAAACAACGTGTTTGTTCCAATCATGGCAAAAACCGAGATAACCAAAGGGCTTGGTCGCTTAACCGGGCTAACATCAGGTCTGCTTGGGCGACCGAGCTCCTTAATCAGACAACCGAGGTAGCTTGGCCCCCTTACCGACCGAGCTGAAGTCTAGCTCTCTTAGCGAAACCACACACTTACACTTACCATCCTTTTCCTGCAGAGTCCAAAGGGACCCCTGTCATTCCTGAACCTCTCAGGACCGAGCTGCAGCAATTTATCACCGTGCCCAACCCATCAACCGGGCTATAGTAAGTCGGCCACAAATGGGGAAGTTCTGCTTCCTTGTGGATACTCCGGCCGCGCTAGCCGCTTTCAGAGAGGACTACGGCGTCCCGGCCGACGTCCATCTCGAGCTGGCCGAAGAAGAGACCACGCCTTGGGGTAGGGAGGAATGCCCCTTCACCGTGCTATCCATCGTTGAAGGGGGTCTTCGTTTCCCACTCAACCCTCTCATAACCGAGTTCCTCCGCCGAACCGGGCTGGCACCCACACAGGTGTCCACCAACACATACAGAATAATCAACGGCGTACACGAATTGAACCAACGGCTGGGCGCCAATTTAGGCCTAGCCGAGATATTAAGGCAATACACTATGGGCCACACCGGTGACGGCCTGGCTTACTACCTGAAAATAAGACCGGGCAAGGAAAAAATCGTAACCGGCACCCCGGACAAAGATATGCACGATGATGATTTCTTCTGGGTGTCCGGCAACTACGAAACAGCCGAGGTGCCGGGTTGGTTCATAAGCAAGGACTTCGGTTCTTCATGTAAGCCACTCAAACTTGCTCGGTTAACTTTATTCTTTAGTTTTACTAACCGGTTTCCCTGTTTCTTTTACAGCTATCCAAGCCTTGCAAGCCAACTACCAATTCCCCAACGTCGAGGCAATTCGGGCCGTGCTTAGGTACCGTCACCGAGACTGCAACGAATTGCTCGGCTACACACCGACTTACAGATATTCTGCTCCGCGACGGAGTAGAGTAACTGACTTCCTTAGAGCTCCTTCGCCACCTCCAGATCCAACACTACCAGACGTCCCATTAATCCGGTTAACTGACGAGCAAGAAATGGCCAAAAGATCTCGGATCAAAAACCTTCTAACCGCGACCTCAGCCGAGATACCGAGCGTCACCACCCGTTCCCCGGCTGCCGGTCAATCGAGTGCAGCCGTCGTAGCCCTTGCTTCTCCGGCTCCAGCTGCCGTGCAATCCGCCAGAGAAGCGCGCCGGGCTGGAAAAAGACCAAGGGCAGATCCCTCCGCCGAGCTCGTCACCGAGCTGACAACCGAGCATCCTGTTGAAACTCCTGCTCCCGTGCCCGCTTGGCGTCCTCAGCTGAAGCACCGGGGACAGGACATCCCGGCGACTGCATCGATCAAGGCAGACAAAGAACATTTGCTCGCCTTCGATCTCTCCAAAGCATTTCTCCTACCGGGCGACGTGGTAGGCAGTGACCACGTCCCTGACACCCGGCTGGTAAAATCTTCTGTGAAGTCGATGGCCAGGGTAAGTCGGCGTTCTTTTTAACATTTCACAGGTGTTTGCTCGGTCCTTCTTGCTCGGTCCCCTTTCTGATGTACTTTGCTTCTTTTTGCAGGCCATTCAAAAACAACATTTGGTCCTAGAGCGCATCCACCGGCTTAGGCAGAAAGCCAACGACACTGCGAGCCATGTTGAAAGCCTCCAAGCCGAGCTCGGCCGGGCTAAAGCTTCTCTCGAAATGGCCAACCATGACAACAATAGACTGCTCGGTCAGCTGGGCGCAGCCGAAAAAAAACCAAGTGAGCTTCAGGCCGAGGTTGACGCTTTGAAGAAGGCGAAGAAGAAGGCTTGCCGGGCTGCCAACAAGGCCGGGTTCAACGAGGCCGAGGAGAGCTATAAGAAGCAGGTGTTTGCAACACAAGACATCTACTTCAAGGCCGGTTGGAAGTCTGCCTGTGAACACCTCGGCCAGGGCTCTGACACCGACGTTTTTGCCAATCCTCCCAAAGCTTCACTACCGGTCTACCTCGTGCCATATGCAAATGATGTATTTACTGCGCTTCAAGCGGAGGCCGAGGAAGGACTTGAAGATGGAGAGGATGACACAGATTCTGAGGAAGAAGAGGCCGAGGTGCCTGAACAGCCCGGCAACGATGAGCCCGGCGCTCAAGAAGCAAGCCAAGCTGTTGACCTTGACGCTGATGCTGCCGAGGATGAGTTCGCCAATCTTTCCCCCTTAGTTTAGGTTTCTTTTCTCTGTATTTTTGCTTTCAATACACTTGATGTAACCGGGCTTTGTCCCCACCTTTTGTAATGAATTTCTTTATCAATGAAAAATTTTGAATTTTCGCCAAGTGTTTGCCCGGTAGTAATTAATTCCGTCTTCAGCAAACTATCTCGGTACGACTTATCATTTGAACACTTGGTCGACCGGAGTCCATAACATGGTCGACGCAGTTGAGCATAACAAAACAAATTCACGCACCGAAATATCCATCTCGGTTGTTGCTAAGTTTGGACAAGATACCATGTTGGACAAGACGCCAACTCTTCCAACCGGAGTACTTCATCACGGTTGGGAATCCCAAGTTGGACAGAACACCAACTCTTCCAACCGGAGTACTTCATCTCGGTTGGGAATCCAAAGTTGGATAAAACACCAACTCTTCCAACCGGAACAAATCATCTCGGTTGGGGATCCTAAGTTGGACAAAACACCAACTCTTCCAACCGGAGCAAATCATCTCGGTTGGGAATCCTAAGTTGGACAAAACACCAACTCTTCCAACCGGAGCAAATCATCTCGGTTGGGGATCCTAAGTTGGACAAAACACCAACTCTTCCAACCGGAGCAAATCATCTCGGTTGGGGATCCTAATTTGGACAAAACACCAACTCTTCCAACCGGAGCAAATCATCTCGGTTGGGAATCCTAAGTTGGACAAAACACCAGCCCTTCCAACCGGAGCAAATCATCTCGGTTGGGGATCCTAAGTTGGACAAAACACCAGCCCTTCCAACCGGAGCAAATCATCTCGGTTGGGGATCCTAAGTTGGACAAAACACCAACTCTTCCAACCGGAGCAAATCATCTCGGTTGGGGATCCTAAGTTGGACAAAACACCAACTCTTCCAACCGGAGCAAATCATCTCGGTTTTAGACATTTAAAAGAACAATCCGAGTGCTAATGCAAAATGACTTCTATAATTTGACAAAAAGAATTACATTCTGCTTTGCAAGCCAAAAAATTGCTTTACAAAAAAGAGGAAAGTAAAAAGCTTAAAAATAATACAATTTCAAGTTGGCCGCATTCCATGGCCGGGGTATGGCTCTTCCCTCTAGATCCTCCAAGTGGTAAGCCCCCTTGCCCGCCAGACCAGTGATCTTGTAAGGTCCTTCCCAATTTGCCCCTAGTTTGCCTTCTCCTGGCACCAGGGTGTTGCCCATAATTTTCCTCAAAACCCAATCCCCAACTTTGAACGGTCTGGGGTGCACTGTCTTGTTATACTTCTTGGAGAGCTCTTGTTGGTAAGCGGCAACATGGATGAGGGCTTTCTCCCGGCGCTCTTCCGCTAAGTCCAACTCCAAGGCAATAGCCTCGGCATTTAGCTCGGGCTCAAAACTCTCAGTTCTGAGGGTGGGCATTTCAACTTCCAAGGGTATGACCGCCTCCATGCCATAAGCCAAAGCAAATGGAGTTTCCCCGGTCGAACGTCGCGGGGTTGTTCGATATGCCCAAAGGACGCTCGGTAATTCTTCAGCCCACTTGCCCTTAGCCTTTTCCAACCGTTTCTTCAACCCATCCAGTATAGTCTTGTTTGATGCTTCGGCTTGACCATTGGACTGCGGGTAGGCCGGGGTGGAGTTGTAGAATTCTATCTTTAGGTCATCACAGAATCCTCTGAATAGGCGACCGTCAAACTGGGTACCGTTGTCAGAGATCAAAATCTTGGGGACGCCAAACCGCGTGACAATGTTCTGCCAGACAAATCGCTTCACGTCTTTTTCTTTGATGGTGGCCAGGGGCTCAGCTTCAACCCACTTTGTGAAGTAATCCGTGGCCGCGATGAAGAATTTCCGGTTGCCCGGTGCTGTTGGCAACGGTCCCACTATATCTAGCCCCCACATGGCGAAAGGCCAAGGACTGGTGAGGGGAAGAAGTTCCCTGGCAGGCTGGTGGATCTGATGAGCGAATTTTTGGCATTTCTCGCACTTGCGGACATATTTTTGGGCGTCGGCCTGCATGCACGGCCACCAGTATCCCTGCGAAATAGCTCGGTAAGCCAAGGACCGTCCCCCGACGTGGCTGCCACAACTGCCTTCATGAATTTCAAACAAGAAGGCCTCCACACTGTTCGGGTGCACGCACTTGAGATAAGGACCGGTGAAGGACTTCTTATACAACGCGCCTGATGGAGAGAGCCAAAACCGCTCGGACTTCACCCGGATTTTGTGTGCTTCTTTCTTGTCCGCTGGAAGAGTCCGGTCTCTGAGGAACGAGATCAATGGGTCCATCCATGAAGGACCTAGCTCGGCGCAGAGTACATCCGTCTGCCCGGCGTTTTCAATGCTTGGCCGCGGAAGAAAGTCAATCAATAGGGGGTTTGGAGATGTGCTATCTACCATGGAAGCGAGGCCGGCGAGTTCATCAGCCCGGCTGTTTTCTTCCCGGCCAATCTGCTGGACTCTGATTGCCTCAAACTGCTTGATATGGTCCCTGACCAGAGCTTGGTACTTCGCCATCCTGTCGTCCTTCGCTTCATAAATCCCGGAAACTTGATTAACCACAAGCTGGGAATCGCTATATACCAGAAGCTCGGCAGCCTTCATTTGGATTGCGCTCTTGAGCCCGGCAAGAAGCGCCTCGTACTCAGCCTCGTTGTTAGATGCCGGGAAGCCGAGTGTGATAGAATGCTCTATGGTTAGGCCGTCCGGGGATATAAGAACAATACCTAGGCTGGCACCATGGCGGTTGGACGCTCCATCAACAAAAAGCTTCCACATGTCCCCCACGAAAAGCTTCCAGCAGTCAGATGGGTCCTGAGAGTTGCGAAGGGCAATGGGATCACAACTGCTCGGCTGTGCGGTGTCAAGTTTGGTGTTGACCGGTTCAAAGTCAGTGCCCCTTGGTGATTCGACACCGGACTCAGCAAGTTGGTCCGTAATGCCCAAGTCCGTAGGCGAAACACCAGGTTGCGGTGTGAAGCCGGCCGCAGGTTCTGAGCTGCCTGGAACCATTCCTTCCCCCCTTGAGGATTCGGCACCGGACTCAGCAAGTTGGTTCAGAATGCCCAAGTCCGTAGGCGAATCATCAAGTTCTGAGCGGTGTGGAACCATTCCTTCCCCCCTTGGTGATGCGGTACCGGACAGAGTGGATGGGTTGGTGATACACAACTCCGTCAGCGCAACACCGGGAGGTATTACCGTGCAAACTGAGGGAATTTTGATGGTGCGCGCTAACTCCGCGGTGCGACCTTCTGCAGATAGTAGTTCCTCGGTTGGCATTGTGGGCGTCTCATCATCTGCCCCGGCAATGACGACCGGGCATACCGGATGAGTGCCAGGTGAGAACTCGGCAACAAAATCGGCCAAGGTTTGGGCTTTGATTGCGGTGCGCGGCTGGAACTTCACATCAAACTGTCCCAACTCGACCGCCCATTTTAATATTCGGCTGGAAAAGTCTGCGCGCTCAAACAAGGCCTTGAGAGGGAACTCGGTCAGTACGACGATGGTATGGGCGTGAAAATAATGTGCCAATTTCCTCGAAGCCATCATCAGTGCCAACGCTAGTTTTTCCAGCGGCAAGTACCGCGTCTCAGCCGGCAGAAGGGTCTTACTTACGTAAAAAATTGGGAGGTGCTTAATTCCTTCAGCCCGAACTAACACCGCACTTACTGCATGCTGGGAGACGGCAAGGTAAAGGTAGAGTTCCTCACCGGGCTCTGGTGTAACCAACAGCGGCGGGGAAGACAAATAAGCCTTGAGCTCAGCCAAAGCTCGGTCACACTCGTCATCCCATGAGAATTTTGACTTCAATGCTTGAAAGAAAGGGCGGCAGCGATCTGATGACCGGCTTATAAATCGATTAAGCGCGGCGGCCATACCGGCCAGATGCTGTACGTCCTTAGCCGAGCTAGGTTGTTTCAATTCTTGCACGGCTTTGATCTGAGTAGGGTCTGCTTCGATGCCTCGGTTCGTGACTAAGAATCCCAAAAATTTCCCGGATCCCACGCCAAAGGTACACTTCGAGGCGTTCAAGCGCAGCTTGTGCTTCTTAAGAATGGCGAACATCTCGGCTAAGTCGGACAGATGGTGTGCCTCATGTCGGCTCTTTACCACCATATCATTGATGTAAGCCTCCATTGTCCGGCCGAGCAAAGGAGCGAACATTTTGGTCACCATCCTCTGAAAGGTTGCCCCGGCGTTTTTCAAACCAAAGGGCATAACTCGATAGCAGAAGAGTCCCCTTGGAGTCGTAAAAGAGGTGATTTCTTGGTCAGGCCCATGCATGGCAATCTGGTGATAGCCGCGGTATGCATCCAAGAAACTGAGCCGGCTGTGTCCAGCCGTCAAATCCACTAGCTGGTCAATGCGCGGCAAAGGGAAGCTGTCTTTTGGACAAGCTCGGTTGACTGTCTTATAGTCGACACAAACTCGCCACTTTCCATTTTTCTTGGGCACCACTACCGTGTTGGAAATCCACCGAGGGTAGTGCACTTCCTGTATTGCTCGTGCCTCAAGCAAGTTCTTTACCTCCTCTGCTACTACCTCGGCGTGATGCAGCGCCGATCGCCTTGTTCGCTGGATGACTGGCTTTGCTCCAGGGAAGACATTGAGGCGATGGCAGATAAAACCTGGGTCAAGGCCGGGCATGTCGTAGGGCGACCATGCAAAGACTTCAATATTTGCCATCAAAAACTCAATCATCTCGGTTCTCTCCATGGCCGAGAGACTTGAACCGAGCAAGAAGAATCTGTCCGGCTGCTCGGCATCAATCCGCACCTCCACCAAGTCTTCGACAGCCTTGTCCTCGGCTTTGGTGCCAACATCATCCAGGACACTCTGGTCCTCCGGTCCCTCGATCATTTGAACGAATCCTTTGGCAGCCCGGCTCCCGTTGACCGCCACGAAGCATTGCTTGGACATGACCTGATCACCCCAAATCTCCTCGATTGCCCCCATAGCCGAGGGGAATCTCATCACCTGGTGGTAGGTCGATGCTACGGCTTGCATGGCGTGAAGCCATCCTCTTCCAAGGATAAGGTTGTACGTTGAAGGGACTTGTAGCACCCAAAATTCCACTTGCTTGACCACGGATCCCGCTTTGACCGGCAGGATAATCTTTCCCAATGGCCACTCCGGCTGCGAGTTAAATCCAACCAGTGGCGAAGTGGCCGGAGCCAAGTCTGCCTCACGGAGTTTGAGCTGTTTGAACGCATCATAATACATGATCTCGACCGAGCTTCCCTGATCGATCAAGATTCGTCTAACATCAAATTCTTTGACGCGTAGTGTTACTACAAGAGCATCGTTGTGCGGCGTCTGGATGCGCTCTAAATCTCTTGAGGTGAAACTTATCACGTCTTTCTCTTCTGTCTTCCCCCTCTTGATGGCGGGTTGTACTGACAAAACTTCCCTCATGTGCTCTGCCTTCTTGATCATGCCCCGGAGTTCGCAGACACGCTCCGGTTCCACGATGCCGTGGATGACATTAATGACTCCTTGTGGTGGTGCATCTCGGTCGTCCTGTCCCCTGGGATCGACCGGAGCCTGATTTGGTTTCACTCCGCCATCAATGTAAAGGTCCAGATGCCTGGCCGCAACCAATTCTTCCAAATGTTGTCGCAAAGGCAAACAATCCTCAGTCCGGTGGCCCCTCTCCCGGTGAAACGTACAACGATACCGCGGGTTGTACCCCTTTTGTCCATCGCCCAACTTAGCAGGAAACCGGACATACTCCTCGTCTCGGATTTCGCTAAGTATGCGATAGATTGGAATCTTAAAGACCGTGGTTATGCCAGTCCTTGCCTTCATTCTCCTGTTTGCGTCCTCAACGTCATCACGGGGGTAGTCATCCCGGTCATTCCGACGTCCTCTACCCCGGTTTTTTCGACTTGAACCTCGGTCTGATTCCTCTGCCCGGTCATTTGAGCGGTTGGACTCTTGCCCAACTGCGTGCACCTTGCCTGCTGTCTTCTTGTCTGTTCCGACCGGAGTGGCCTTTACGGTGGAAGCCGACGCATCATCCTCTACTCGGATGTGCTCGTTGATGCGCTGCATGAGCTGGCCCATGGAAGTCGGTTGGTGCATGGTAAGCGAGTCCCGCAGTCTATGTCCGACCGGGAGACCACGCTTGTACTGCGTGATAGCAAGGTTGACCGGGCAGTCTAAGATCTCGTTGAAGGTTTCCCAATACCTTGAATTGTACGCCTTCAGTGTGTCGCACGGTTCCATCTTGACACTCAGCAAGTGATCAACTTCCTTTGGTGTTTTTGTGTTGGTTTTGAAGCGCGTAACAAACGCCTCGGCCAACTGATGCCACCTTTGTATACTCCCTTCCGGCAACCTCTCGAACCACTTTAAGCCCAGCTCGCCTAAACTTGACGGGAAGATTAGGCACATAAGTCCGTCATTGCGCCGATGTCCGGCCATAACCTGTCGGAAGTGGCTCACATGCATGTATGGATCGGTTTTCCCGTCGTAAAGCGTGAACTTAGGCTGATGGAAGCCCGCTGGAAGCGGCGTTGTTTCTATTTCCAGGGAGAAAGGAGTGGCATTCAACCTTGCCAAGTCTGTATCTTCGAATATCGGCACTGCCTGGCGGGGTGGAGGCATTCCGACCTCCTCGCTGGCATGTACCCCGTAGGAGAGCCGCTGGAAAGCAGGTATTCTCTGAGCTTCGCGCCGGCGAGCCCGCTCCCGTAATACTGCCCGTAAGTCCTCTGACTGAGCCGAATAAGAATACCTCGACGTCGTCGCCGGACGTGAGGGTTTGTAGGTGCTGTCTTGCGCGCTGGACTTTTCTGCACGCACGTCGGAATCACCAACCTGGTAACTTCTGGTGATAGATATGGACTGAGTATGTCGTTGGCTCTGTCCGCCTGAACGGCGGGATAGGGTGCGCTCACTGTGGTCACCCACTCCAGCTACACCTTTCCCTTTGACATGCCGTTTAAGATCCTCCATCTCCGCCGCCATCCGCCTGATGACAGCGTCTTGGTCCCTTAACTTGCTTTCCAGTCGCCTGGCGTGTGAGTCTCTCCGCCGGTGACCGTCTGGACTCCGTGAATGCCCATGACTCCTTCCGCGCTTATCCCGCGCGTCCCCTGACTGTCCTCCAGTGGGCGTCCCCAACTCAGCCATTGGATGGACGGCAGGTGGTCCCTCTCTCTTTCGGGTATACTCCGGGGTGGCTCCATCGATGGCGGACAACGGGAACTCGTCGTTGTTCGCCATGGACGGCGATCAGATGAACCTGGAAGACAAGGTTTTGTCTGTCAAGCTTCCCACAGACGGCGCCAATTGTACGGGGAGCAAATATTCCGGCAAGCCCGTACTCCTTTCTTCCAAGCTCCGTTTCTGTCCGATCACCTACGAGCACAATAGCGGTGAGCTACCCGGCGGTGTGTGGCCGGAAAACCCCTCCGACGATCAAGTTAGAACACACACAGGGGATAGATAGAGAGAAGGGAGAGTGTTTGAGTGTAAGGATTTTCTTACAGAGTGTTCGTGTGTCCTGTATGGGGGGCGCAGACAGGCTTATATACCTTCTGTGCCCCATATCCACTCCCTGTCATCTCCTGACACGTGGCTCTGCTATCCCATCTGTCAGCTTAAACCATGCCGTTCATCACCTGCTCTCAACTGCCTGACAGCATAGCTGGAGCTCGGCAGCCGAGCTGCCCTACCTCGGTCATACCATGCTTCATACCTTAAGCGCCCGACCGGATAACCGAATGAAGGACCGGGCTAGGCGGCATCTCGGCAAAGCTTAGCCCGGGATCCTCCTTTGGTCGGTCTTCTCGCCGGTCAGTCAACTACCTCGGCTGACCGCGCCTTTCCGAGCGCCGGCCTCTCGGTCTGTCTGATCTCGACAATCCTCAGACCGAGCATCCTGGTTTGACCGGTCACTTCCTAGCCAGGCACCTTCTGCACGGTTCGGGGCAGCACATAGTCCAAACTCTGCCCGGCCGAAGTTCTGGTACCCCATCTCCGGGTGAACAGTCGATCATCTCGGCCCACTGCTCTGCTGGGCCCCCAACCTGTTCGGTTTATACCTCGGCCCAACGCCGGAGCATAAATCACCCTCTCAGGTTCCATACAGACTTCTCTGAGGCTGGGTCTGGACTTCTCTTGGCTCACCTACAAACACATGAATGAGCGTGAGCGAAAGCCCAGTGAATAATATCAAATCAAATACAGAAGTTACATAACAATGTAGCACAACACGTTCCAAACGGCCTTAGGCCCAATTCCTATTTCTATTTAACAGATATATAACTATACGAAATTCAAACCAAGTGACTGTAGTTCTAAATATTCTGGCCCTTGGCCCATTTAAATTTCCATTCATGTCAAAACGGCCTTCGGCCCATTCATTTATGTCAAAACGGCCTTCGGCCCGTTCATTTATGTCAAAATGGCCTTCGGCCCATTCGTTTACGTCAAAACGGCCTTCGGCCCATACATTCGTGTCAAAACGACCTTAGGTCCATTTATTTCTATCAAAACGACCTTCGGTTCATTTATTCATATCAAAACGACCTTCGGTCCATTCGTTCACGTCGAAACGACCTTAGGTCCATTCATATATGTCAAACGACCTTCGGTCCACTCATTCATTTCAAAGCGGCCTTTGGCCCACTCATTCATTTCAGAACGGCCTTTGGCCCACTCATTCATTTCCAAACGGCCTTTGGCCCACTCATTCATTTCAAAACGGCCTTTGGCCCATTTATTCATTTCAAAACGGCCTTTGGCCCACTCATTCATTTCAAAACGGCCTTTGGCCCATTTATTCATTTCAAAATGGCCTTTGGCCCACTTATGCTTATCGAAACGACCTTGGGTCCATTTATGCGTTCATATCAGACTTACGTCCACAATCCCACAATCCCAATTAGCAATTCATAAAGCTTCAAAGGGAGTAAACAATTGGACATTTACAAGCATTCAAATATCGATATTACTCACAGTGATCGGCTTGTGGATTTGCCCTGGAGCTTGACCCTACACGTTTCATGAACACAAAAGGGTCATTAACAGTTCAATCCGTTCTTTAATTCACATATCCCTCTTTAGGCTTTATTATCATCTCATTAACTCATTTACAATGCTTAACATATGCCTAAGAGTGCTTGCAAGTGAAAGAGAACGGAAAACAGAACACAAAATACAAAAACAGGATTTCAGAAAATAGGGTCCTCGCTCGAGCGTGGACTTCCCCGCTCGAGCGGACCCTTAGGTCTGCGAAAGTACTGGTTGCCTTCAATTCCAGCTCGAGCGTGAACTCGGCCGCTCGAGCGGACTGCCTGTCTACATAGCTCCCCGCTCGAGCATAAACTTCCCTGCTCGAGCGGGAACCATGTCTTCAGAAAATGCTGGGAGCTCGATTTCTCCGCTCGAGCGTCACTTCACCCGCTCGAGCGGACGACGAAAATCTGGGAATCCCAGGTTGAGTTCTTGAGCTCCATTCCGACTTTTAACCAACAAATCATGCATGTTGTAGCTCAAATATCACATATAAGTATACTAACAAGGTATAAACACCAAAACACCTTATTATGGAGCTCAATTTCAAGGATTAAACACTTGCATGTCTCAAATTGACACCAAACTCAATTCTATCATACATATTCATGCATTCAAAGCTCCCATCTTCAATTATTCAGACATGCATGCCCATTTGACTTCATATTCACTTCAATAATGTAATTAGTGCTCATTCCCATAAAATTTCACAAAGACATGCTTGCATGTGGGATTACACTACCAATCTTTCATAATTTCACAAATTACATGCTAGATTTTGTGATTCCATAGGAGTTCTTTACATACATGCACATATAGTCTTCAAATTCATCAAAACCAACTCCTTTCATGTTCTAGATCACAAATTAATCTTCAATTCCCGAAATCACAACTCAAATTCATGAGTTAGGGGTTGGTTACTCACCTAGGAGCTTTAATCTTCCAATTTCTAGTCAATTCTTGAGTTAAATCTTCAAATCCCCAAGCTAGAACCAAAAATTGCTCAAGTCTCTTCCTTTCTCTCTCTATAGCCGGCCTCTCTCTCTCACTCTCAAGTGTCTAACTCAGATTTTGAGTTTTTGAGAGAGCTAAAGGAGAGTGCAATGCAAATATACAACTAGCCCCACTAACAAATATTTTAATATAAAATAATGGGGCACTTAATTTATCAATTTAATCAGTTTAAATTGACCAGAATCAATTTTCAATTAAATTTCACCGTAGGCTCTAAAAATTATGCCAATCACAATGGCGTAATCAATTTCAGGTTCTATGGCCGATAAGGCCCTCAATTTAATTCCAAAGCGGATTATTCAAACAGATATTCCTACGGTGAACAGGTAGAATTCCAAAGTCGCATATATTCACATAATGGCACACAAAAATCATATCAAAACATATAGTCACATACGTATTAGGGACCAATTAGCATACTACGGAACAGGGGTATTACAGCACGAGCGGCCACCCCTGTTTCAGCATAGATCGGGTAACTTTGAACAGACATATCGTTTGCATCCGGACTCCGTTTTGAGTGATTCTTGAGCCTAAAATCAAGCCCCGGAAGTCTAGTTTCCAATGGTGGTAGTCTCACTCCAAAATTGTAAATACAGAAATAGTTATGCCCAAATTAGTGACGACTGTTCACTTTCTGGTTACCGGTTTGTACCATTTCTTCATCTGAACCTTTCTCCTATCGATTCCTCCTATCTTATGAGGCATGGATTATAACCTATGTAGGACTAATGAGTATAGAACCACCATAGCTATTGAATGAAGAATAAAAATAGACTAGTTTTATTCTCATAATCTGTTATATGCATTGTGTTCGTAGGTCAAGACGAGGACATCGTTCCACCGCTATCAGAGACCTACCGCTGTGAGTAGTAGTACTATAGTCGCACGTTCAAGTATTGTTAATGATTCTCATTGTTAACATTCTGTCCCTTGTAAGTAATTAAGTTAACAATATGTTGACTAGAAAATCTAGAGGCATTATTGAGCAGTCCATTCTGTTTATTGTTGACAATGAATACTAACTTTCTGTTATTTGCAAGATAGCTATAGTGATTCATGACGAACAAATGGAACGTATGAGCATTATGGAACTATGGTATTTCGGTATCTCTGGAATCATTCAATCGGTAAAATGTGTTTACCTTTCGTTAATAATTATCAAGAACGTTCTGTTAAACTTAAGTTAACTGCATTAACTCATGTGAATGATGCAATGGTTACCATTAGTAATCTGTTAATTGCAGGTCAACCATGTTAACACATATGAACAATTAAACAAAGGTGTATGTTACTGATTAATAGCTTAAGTGAACCATGTCATTTCTTAATGAATAAAGAGAATTTGTGTTACCTATGAACTCGAAGTTATTCAGAATCTACGACATGGATACAAAAGTTTAACATCATTATGTGACCCACATAAGAATGTAAATTATTCTATTTTGTTAAGCGCATGGTAATGACATGATATACCAAGAAATGCTCTATTTTCTGATATGTTACGTTGTGAATTAATGAATGATTATCCATAAATTTAAAAGTATTCATGGCATCCTTAGCACAAGGCCCTTACCCGGGGATAATAATACCGTGGTTCAATTATGTTACAAGATATCTCTTGCCATCGACGGTCTTGTACGGATGGTACCACCGACGGTCTTGTAAGGGTGGGTTATGATCAAGCATGAACTCTGATTTCTATTTCTGATTCAAGCATAATTAAGAATATGTATGAATATGTTTCTATTTATCCGTTTCGTTTATGCTATGTTATGACATGATATGAATTGATCGGTCTTTAAGACCTAATGATTTCTGGTATGGAACAAAGTGCTGTACGGAACTAAGTGCTACAATGCGAGTCACCTCTAGAATCCGTACGAGCCACCTCTTGAGTTCATACATATGTTCAAGGGCTTAATGCCAACTTTCAAGGGCTTTATGCCATATGTTCAAGGGCTTAATGCCAGCTTTTCAAGGGCTTCATGCCAATCTTTCAAGGGCTTTATGCCATATGTTCAAGGGCTTAATGCCAGCTTTTCAAGGGCTTCATGCCATATGTACAAGGGCTTTATTCCATATGTTCAAGGGCTTCATGCCATATGTACAAGGGCTATATGCCAACATGTTTAAGGGCTTCATGCCATATGTTCAAGGGCTATATGCCAACATGTGTAAAAGCTTAATGTTAATATGTTCAAGGGCTATCGCCAATCCATTCAAAGGCTTAAAGCCATAATGTCTTACGATTGGGCCTAAGGCCATTTTGAAATGAAAACCGGAACAGATTATTCATGGGATGTTTGCATTTACTTATGCATTGCTATGTATTATGTTTAAATTGAGCATTTAGGTACTATTATTCACTGAGCCTTGCTCACTCCACTTTTATGTATATTTATGTAGGTGAGCCATCGGGGGATTGACACTAGAATTATATTGAGGTGTACCTGTCTGCCAAGCCGCCTGGGTTACGCCTCCGTGTTGAGCCCTTAATTTTGGTATTCTAAGGATTGTATATTTCTTTTTGGAGTCTTATTCAAGTGTGTGTGTGATCTGTATAATTTTATGGTTGTATATGTAACTCTGGAAATGTATCTAATTAAGCCATCATGTATGCACAAGCTCAATGAATGTTGTCTTTTCTTGTTATTGCTTTCGTTTAAGGCCCCGTATGTAATTAAATATTATTTAAAAATTCTGTTTGAGGCCGATATACGGGCCGGTCATGGACCAAACCTCTAGGGGCAAGTTTGGGTCATGACAGGTGGTATCAGAGCACGAGTTAAGATCTCACACACGTGTCCATTGAGCATTAGAGTGTCTAGAATGCATTTAAGTTGCATGTTTCTAGTAACAAAAGGATGTGAGGTGCATTTTTGAAGATGTATGTGTGCTCGTGCAGTAAGTTAAGTATTAAGATTTAGAATAAGAATTCTTGTGGATTTTAAGTAATAGAAGGAAATCCATGTGTTATTTCATAGACTGGGCTTTGTGACTAAAGAGGATTTGATCGTTGTTATGAAATGAGAATGAGTTTGTGTAATGAGTATGACATTGAGGCTAAAGCGATGAAAGATGTGAACTATTGATGTCCTTAGGGCATTAAATTGGTCAATATATGCATGTTTGTGGAAACGTGATGTGAATAAGGTCTAAATGTAGTTTCGATATGGATTACGTATGAATGAAAGTAACCATGAGGAATTTGGGGAAACTGAAGTTGTTGTTGCTTATAGCAATTGAGGAATGTGATGATCAACAATGAGTATGGAAGCTTGAAAGTCTATGAAATTTTAACGATAAGAAAAGATTAAGATGTGTTTTGGTTCATAGCACAAGTTTTGAGCCCAAAAGGTCATGTCTTTACATGATATGTATAAGGAAACAGAAGGCTAAGGTTTATGAAATTGTGGTGTTTTGACTTGCATAATGGGAAGTGCAAGCGTGTTGAGTTTTGGAAACATGAAATGATGAGAGATTTAGAGCCTTACTTAAAACCATAGAAAGAATATTTGGGAATGAGACATTAGAATTATGGTAGTTGACAAATCCTGGAATTATTAGGATTGAAATATTTGATGATTGATAACGAGCATGAACTAGTAATCAAGAGTTAGGACGTTGAAATTGCTACTTGGAATGATAAGAAATACAAGTATCATAATCTGTGACCACATAATATTCGGTGGAATTTTATGGAAGTTTAGTAATGCAAGGAAATTGAAATTTTGACTAGGACGTTGGTGGTGTTGAGTATGTTAATTGGTAGAGATAAAGTGTATGTTGAGGGAATTGAGATATGTATGCTGGTGAAGGACATTGTGTTTCTTTTGTGGATTGTCATTTGTCTGAAAGACATAATTTTGTTCTGATGTGTTTTTATTTTGAACCTAACGTATTGTTATCATAAACCCACCATTATTGATTAAGGATGAAATATTTGCATGAGAATTAATTTAAGGCTTGTTCCTTTATCATGATATGGAAATGAGTGTTTATGAAGGAAAAAAAAACTTATGTGATTTGTGTTATTCATAGAGGTCATACCCTCAATTAAATTCAGTACTTCCGACATAGATGAGTAATGTGTGTTCTTGTGTGAATTGACTATGGACCTAAGTAATTAATGTCTTTGTAAAAGATACTTTTGTGTAAATGATTTTGAAAATGGCTATGCTATACGATGTTTAATGGAATCTATATTTTGGTTATGAAATGTTCTATATGATGAGTATTTTCTGAAAGGATAAAATATGCTATGAACTTCCGGCATGTTTATGATATGATAAGCTTTCCGAATAATTTCCCCAAAATGACTAGATATGCTACGAAACTTCGAATGTTCAAGATATGACAAGTTTTCTGAAAGAGATATTTTGCTATGCATAAATGAGTTTTCCATTTGATAATTTATTGTGGCATGCTTGATAAAGGCTCTGTGTTGAATTTCAAGTTATTCTGTCTTATCTGTTATAAGTTGGATCGGAGATGGTCCTGTCAAAGTTTAAATAAGTTTAATGCTATGGAGAATGATTCCATCAACTGATATCTTTGAAAGGTCTGATAAGTTTCTGAGTAATGTCTCTGAACAACGTGTTATGTGTAATTACGAAATACATATTTTTGGAAAATGTTTTTGTCCATGATAGGAACATTTTACTAAATATGGAACAAGAGTATAATAGCGTTATGGTAAATGTATTATGTGCTTGATGTCATGATATTGACTTTAAGATCTTCCAAGTAAACATGGATTTTAAATGGTTATACCATACTGTAATTTGGGAATTGTGACCATTAAGGTTTGATCCGTATTTGATTTTACTAATAATTTACTTTGAACATGTAATTCCTTGATATGGGAGTTGAGTTGTTATTTGGAGTCTATTAGAAATCTGATTTGACCTGATAACTCTAATTCTGATAGTGAGCAAAGAGCCACGAAGTTGTTGATTTAGAACTTGTTTGTGAACCTAAAGAGGTTAAACTATGTATGACAGCTTATGAGTCACATGTGATCGAATACTTAAGTGAACCCATTTCTGAATGCCCTTAAGTTGTTATAGTATTTGGAAGGTATGACCTTTGAATCAATAAATTGAAATGTTATATGTACAGGACGGAGCCGGACTTGTGACAAGGTGAATCAAGTTTGGAGGACCAAACTTCTTAAGGTGGGGTGGATGTAACGACCCCAAAATGCGTATAAGAAGGCACCCTTATTTAATTAGGGGATAATGTGTTTTAATATTGGAATCGAAGAACTATCTGTTGAGTTATGACTTTAAAACTGGACTTGACGACCCTTACGAGTTCAAAAATCAAAATTCAGTACTTGGGTATGTTAATGGGAATTTTTAGAACTATTTGGGAAAATTAATTGGAATTCTAATTTGTTTGATTCGTTAAAGCACGTTTGAGTGGTTAATTTTGTACTGTAAATTGAAGGTCTTAGAGGCTTCAGAAACCAGATTAAAGGGTATATTCATGATCAGCATAATTTTTAGAGTCATCTGAAAAGTTTAATTGAAATTTAATTTCGTACGATTCGTAAGGCCACGTTTGGCTCTCCCTTGTGTGTGTGTGTATTTATGTGAGTAGAAGCCTTATGAGTTATAGAACTCATCTATTTTGAACCAAAATATCTAGAGAAAGGAGGAAGACCCATGAGAGAGAGAGGTAGAGAGAGAGAGAGAGAGAGTTCTTGAGAGAACTCAAAGAGGAATGAGGGAAAGCTTGGAGATTAAAGAGCTTTAAGGGGGGAATTCAAGGATTTGGGTTAAGGTATGTGGTTTTAACTATTATCTTTGTAAATAATTCAATTACTACATGAAATCAAGGATTAATTTGGAAGTTTAAAATGTAAATGAACTAGTGTTTTGGGATTTTGGGTGAAATGGGTTGAATTCATGGAAATGAAGTTTGCTTTCTTTAAATTTGTTTAAATTGGGTCCAATCTTAACAAAGATTTGTGGAATAACAAGTTTTGGTGTGAAACTCAACCATAGGTAAGATATATTCTTATGATTTGAGAGCATATATTTTGAAAGTTTGATTATATAGAAAGATGAGACTTGGATTTTTAATTTGAGACATAGATTGTTTTATTTGAGAGGAGATTATACTTGGTTGATTTTAGTTTATCATGTTATTAGCCAATTGTACATGTTTTTGAGTGAATTATGTTTAGAACTAAGTTTAAGAATGGAAAGAATCAAGTGTTGGAGCAAAAGACCCATTTTCAGACTGATGTTTTTGCCCAGACCGCACGAGCGGCCACGGGCACCGCACGAGCGGACATGAAGAAGAAAAAGGGATTTTCATTCTGTTTTTGGGCACTCGAGCGGCCGGGTCCTTCCGTTCGAGCGGAATTGGGCCGCACGAGCGGCCAAAGTGGGCGCACGAGCGGCCAGCCCTGTTTCAACATAGACCGGGTAACTTTGAACAGGCATATCTTTTGCATCCGGACTCCGTTTTGAGTGATTCTTGAGCCTAAAATCAAGCCCCGGAAGTCTAGTTTCCAATGGTGGTAGTCTCACTCCAAAATTTTAAATACAGAAATAGGTATGTCCAAATTAGTGACGATTGTTCACTTTCTAGTTACCGGTTTGTACCGTTTCTTCGTCTGAACCTTTCTCCTATCGATTCCTCCTATCTTATGAGGCATGGATTATAACCTATGTAGGACTAATGAGTCTAGAACCACCATAGCTATTGAATGAAGAATAAAAAGAGATTGGTTTTATTCTCATAATCTGTTATATGCATTATGTTCGTAGGTCAAGACGAGGACATCATTCCACCGCTATCAGAGACCTACCGCTGTGAGTAGTAGTACTATAGTCGCACGTTCAAGTATTGTTAATGATTCTCATTGTTAACATTCTGTCCCTTGCAAGTAATTAAGTTAACAATATGTTGATTGGAAAATCTAGAGGCATTATTGAGCAATCCATTCTGTTTACTGTTCACAATGAATACTAACTTTCTGTTATTTTCAAGATAGCTATAGTGATTCATGACGAACAAATGGAACGTATGAGCATTATGGAACTATGGTATTTCGGTATCTCTGGAATCATTCAATCGGTAAAATGTGTTTACCTTTCGTTAATAATTATCAAGAACGTTCTGTTAAACTTAAGTTAACTGCATTAACTCATGTGAATGATGCAATGGTTACCATTAGTACTCTATTAATTGCAGGTTAACCATGTTAACACATATGAACAATTAAACAAAGGTGTATGTTACTGATTAATAGCTCAAGTGAACCATGTCATTTCTTAATAAATAAAGAGAATTTGTGTTACATATGAACTCGAAGTTATTCAAAATCTACGACATGGATACAAAAGTTTAACATTATTATGTGACCCACATAAGAATGTGAATTATTCTATTTTGTTAAGCGCACGGTAATGACATGATATACTAAGAAATGCTCTATTTTCTGATATGTTACGTTATGAATTAATGAATGATTATCCATAAATGTAAAAGTATTCATGGCATCCTTAGCATAAGGCCCTTACCCGGGGATAATAATACCGTGGTTCAATTATGTTACAAGATATCTCTTGCCATCGACGGTCTTGTACGGATGGTACCACCGACGGTCTTGTACGGGTGGGTTATGATCAAGCATGAACTCTGATTTCTATTTCTGATTCAAGCATAATTAAGAATATGTATGAATATGTTTCTATTTATCCGTTCCGTTTATGCTATGTTATGACATGATATGAATTGATCGGTCTTTAAGACCTAATGATTTCTGGTATGGAACAAAGTGTTGTACGGAACTAAGTGCTGCAATGCGAGTCACCTCTAGAATCCGTATGAGCCACCTCTTGAGTCCATACATATGTTCAAGGGCTTAATGCCAACTTTTCAAGGGCTTTATGCCAATCTGTCAAGGGCTTTATGCCATATGTTCAAGGGCTTAATGGCAGCTTTTCAAGGGCTTCATGCCAATCTTTCATGGGCTTTATGCCATATGTTCAAGGGCTTAATGCCAACTTTTCAAGGGCTTCATGCCATACGTACAAGGGCTTTATTCCATATGTTCAAGGGCTTCATGCCATATGTACAAGGGCTATATGCCAACATGTTTAAAGGCTTCATGTCATATGTTCAAGGGCTATATGCCAACATGTGTA
The DNA here is from genome assembly GCF_055761805.1 of Camellia sinensis. Classification (NCBI taxonomy): domain Eukaryota; kingdom Viridiplantae; phylum Streptophyta; class Magnoliopsida; order Ericales; family Theaceae; genus Camellia; species Camellia sinensis. Next base: position 158,504,757 of record NC_138972.1, read on the forward strand.
AAAGCTTAATGTTAATATGTTCAAGGGCTATCGCCAATCCATTCAAAGGCTTAAAGCCAAATGTCTTATGATTGGGCCTAAGGCCATTTTGAAATGAAAACAGGAACAGATTATTCATGGGATCTTTACATTTACTTATGCATTGCTATGTATTATGTTTAAATTGAGCATTTAGGTACTATTATTCACTGAGCCTTGCTCACTCCACTTTTATGTATATTTATGTAGGTGAGCCATCGGGGGATTGACACTAGAATTATATTGAGGTGTACCTGTCTGCCAAGCCGCCTGGGTTACGCCTCCGTGTTGAGGCCTTAATTTTTGTATTCTAAGGATTGTATATTTCTTTTTGGAGTCTTATTCAAGTGTGTGTGAGATCTGTATAATTCTATGGTTGTATATGTAACTCTGAAAATGTATCTAATTAAGCCATCATGTATGCACAAGCTCAATGGATGTTGTCTTTTCTTGTTATTGCTTCCATTTAAGGCCCCGTATGTAATTAAATATTATTTAAAAATTCTGTTTGAGGCCGATATACGGGCCGGTCATGGACCAAACCTCTAGGGGTGGGTTTGGGTCATGACAGCAATGAAGTGTTGAATGATGTTTGTTATTGAAGTGTTGATATATGAGTTGTAGTCTTATTTTTAAACTATTTGGATAATGTTGAGTTATATCAATGAATTGATGAAATCAAATAGGAGGCAAGTGTTGATTGGTTATGGAAACGGTACAAGTTGATTTTTAAGTGTTAAACAATTATCGAATGCTAATGTTTTAGTTAATTCTCATATGTTGTTTAGCATATCTCTACTAGGCATTGGCTCACCCTACTTGGGACACCATTTTTCAGGTACAGGTGTTATGCCGCCTCCAAGGACATAGCTTGAGAGGTTTTTGGGTAGAAGTAGCTATTTTGTTACCTCATTTCATGTTTATATGTTTTTCTTTCCAAGCTGAGAGCTCTAATAGTAAAGGGCTTCTGACCCTCTTTTGTTGTAACCAAGTTATACTTGGAAAGATGTAAGCCTGTAGGGCATTCTTTTTGTTGATAACATGTACTGTCTTTAGTAAAAGAAGACTCTGATGAATGAACTATATCTTTTCCTAGCATGTTTATGGATCTTGCGAATGAATGTTTTAAGTGTTATTTTGAGGGCGTTACAACTTGGTATCAGAGCGTACCGGGTTTGAATACCTTAGGTACGTGGGAAGTGGTTTGTACCACAATGGGTTTGTCTTGCTTATTAGAGATTTAAGTGTAATATTATGTGTTGATATGATAACATGTTTATGTGACTATATGGGTATGAGATTTAGTATCTAGGATGTTGATTGGGTCTATGGGTTTCTAAGAGTCATGTTGGAAATATTGGTACGAGACTTAAGTCCACTTGATCAATGCCGTTTCTAACTGGAACTCTAGCAACGCCACAGGACGATCATTATCCAAAAATGAAATTCGTAAGTGCTTATGTGATTATGTGCTTATGTAGAGTGAATTACAGTTGTCCATCATATTAGGACGCGAGTGAAATAGCTTCGGCACATTTGTGAATGTGCTAATGTTTTTGTTACCTTTATTTGGATGTCAGGACGAGGCCGTGGTGGTAGGCGTGGTAGGCCTAAGAGGCAGGAGGTGCCTATACCGGATGAAACTTTGGTGCAGGAGGAGGGAGTTAGTTAGGCCAACGTGGCCGAGCCAGCAGGTCAGCAGGCCATGGGTACTTTAGCTCATGAAATGGCCGAAGCACTGAGGGAATCTATGGACATTCTCAGGGCTAAGAATCAAGTCCAGGCCCAAGTAGTTGAGGCAGGACCATCTTTTTTTTAGAGGGAGTTCTTCCGATCAAATCCGGATGAGTTTTTGGGTGACCCTAAAGAGCCATTTAAGGCTGATGAGTGGCTAGAGCAGATGACGAAGACGTTTGAGATTCTTGGCATCGAAGACGGAGGTCTGAGAGTGACCTTGGTGTCCTTCCAGTTGAAGGGAGACGCAAGTCAGTGGTGGAAATATACGCGAGGGCGCTTTGGAGGGACTTGGGAGGCATTTGTTGAAACTTTCCAAGACAAGTACTTGCCTGCTACGGTGAGGGAGAAGTTAAGGGATCAATTCTCCAAGTTGCTGCAACTGAATACATTAGTGGCAGAGTTTGAGGCCACCTTTACTAGCCTATCTAGGTTTGCACCTGAGTTAATGGCGACTGAGGAACGCCGCTATCTGGAGTTCGAGAAGAGATTGAGGACCGAACTCATGTTTCGAGTTGCCGGGTCCATGATTAGAGATTATGGGCGCCTTATGGAGGCTGTTGCCCATCTTAAGACCATTATGCATGCAGAGGAGGAGAGGATGAGGGGCTCTACGAGGAGTCAAGATGGTCAGGGGGACGATAAGAGGCAGAGGGGTTCTAACCATCAGCAGTCCCAGGGAGCACATTCGAGGTCTACCTTTCCAATACCAAGTTCGGGTTCTGGGAGAGGTGGTTAGGAAGACATCACCTGTTTCAAATGTGGTCAGTTGGGCCACAAGTCTCCAGCTTGCCCACTGAGAGGAGGAGGGCAGCGAGCAGCATCATCTTCGGCCCGTTCTCAGGGCCAGTGTCATGACTCGAACCCGCCCCCGTGGGTTAAGGACATAACCGGCCAGTAATCATGAGATTACCTACGACCTTAAACCAAACCAAACATATTTTAATAGAGTTAACGGGGGCCAAACGGAAGCAATTTTAAACTTTGTCCATAGAGCTGTGCTTACATGGCACATCATAACAAACCATACATATGTACATTAATAACTCACAACAGAAGTACAGTACCATAAAGTTTTGTACAGACAGGATCATCCAAAACTAAGTCAACCCATGAAAACTATATACAGACATATTCAAAGACTTCGCCAACATGACAACATAAAACAAAATGACAAAAAGGCGAAGACGAGTCTCGTGCATGAGACGTAAGGGCTGACTCTTCAAAACCTTTGTTGTTCCGCACATACTTCACTGGGGCTAGGTTTGGACTTCTCTTGGCTCACCTACAAACACATGAATGAGCGTGAGCAATAGCCCAGTGAATAATATCAAATAAAGGAGTTATACAAACGGTACGTAGAACAATATGCTTCAAACGGCCTTGGGCCCAATTCATATTTCTATTTAACATATATATATATACACAATTTAAGTCAAGTGACTGTGGTTCCAAACATACTGGCCTTTGGCCCATTTATGTTCCATTTGTCCAACTGGCCTTTGGCCCATTTAGATTTTCACGTCAAACTGGCCTTTGGCCCATTCGACTTTCATTCATGTCAAACTAGCCTCTGGCCTATTCGTTTATTCATATTAAACATTTGTCCGTAATTCAAACTAGCAAACTTATAAGGCTTATAAGGAAATAAGCAATTGGACAAATGACGACTTCAAAATATTGATATTACTCACAGTGATCGGTTGGTTGGTTTGCCCTGGAGCTCGACCCTACACATTCCAAGAACACAAAAGGGTCACAAACAATTCGATCCGTTCTAAACTCACATATTCTTCTTTAGGCTTCATTCTTATCTCTTTAACTCAATTACAATGCTCAATGCATGGCTAAGAGTACTTAGAAGTGAAAGAGAACAGAAAATGAAACACAGAATGTCTTTTCAAAATTTCAGAAAGCAGGGTCCCCGCTCGAGCGTGGACTTCCCCGCTCGAGCGAACCCTTAAGGCCTGCAAAAGTACTGGTTACGTCGAATTTACGCTCGATCGTGCACTCTGGCGCTCGAGCGGAAGGCCTCTCTACATGGCTCCCCGCTCGAGCGTGAACTTCCCCGCTCGAGTGAACATCCATGTCTGCAAAAATACTGGGAGCACGAATTTCCCGCTCAAGCGTATCTTCCCCCGCTCGAGCGGACATCAAAAATTCTGGGTTTTCCAGAACACATTCTTAAGCTTCAACTTGATGTTCAAAGGTTCCAAATGCATGATTTTGGCTCAAACTTCACATATATGTATACTAGCATGGTATAACACTAAATTTCAACATTATGAAGCTTAATTTCAAGAATTTCTCACATGCATGCCTCAAATTAACCCAAACTCATCACCAATACATCAAATTCAAACATGCAAAGCTTACACCTCTATGATCTACACTTGCATGTGAGAGATATTCGTTATTCTTAATTTAATTGGTGAAGAGATGATCAAATACATGGATTTCAATCAAGATTCATCATGGCTTACACAATTTATGCTTAAACATGGAAATTTATAGCAATTTCCTACATGCATGCCTCTAATGACTTCAAATACAACAAAATCAACTCAATTTCCTCATAATCAATTTAATCCATGTTCTTGACCATTATTCAAACTTGAATTCACAAGATGATAACTTACAATTCATAAATTCACTTACCGAGAGGCTTAATTCTTCAAATCTATAGCAAATTCTTGAGTTTAATCCTCCAATTCTTCCCAAACTTGAGCCAAACCTTCAATTCCCTACACTATCTCCCTCTAATTCGGCTCTCTCACACTCAAGAGCCCAAAACAGTGAAAATGAATCCAAAAGAGAGAGATTGAGTGTATATGGCCCTTTATATAGCCCCACTAAGTCAATTAATTTAATATTAAATAGTTGGGCACTTAATTGATCGTTCTGAATCTAATTATTTTGATTCAAATAAATTTTCAATCAAATTTCACCGTAGGCTCTAAAAATTATACCAATCACGATGGCGCAATCAATTTCAAGTTCTGTGGCCGATAAGGCCTTCAATTTAAATTCCAAAGCACATAATCAAACAGATATTCCTACGGTGAACAGATAGAAATTCAAAACCACATATTTTCACATGATGGCACACAAAATCATATTAAACACATAATCATATTCACGTTAAGGACCAATTAGCATATTACAGAACAGGGATATCACAGTCTTCCCCCCTTTAGGAAGTTTGGTCCTCCAAACTTATTTTACCTTCGTTGGGAAACAAATATGGATAGCGTAGTCGCATTTCCTCCTCCTTTTCCCATGTGGCATCCGTCCCATAGTGTTCTTTCCATTCCACTTTCACCATTGGGATGGACTTGCTTCTCAATTGTTTCACTTGCCGGTCAACGATTCGTTCCGGCCATTCGGCGTACTCCATATTTTCATCAATAGCTACCTGGTGATAATCAATCACATGAAACGGGTCTCGGAGGTAACCCCTCAACATCGACACATGAAACACATTATGGATCTACTCGAATCCCGGTGGCAAGGCAACTCTATAAGCTACTGGACCAAGCCTTTCCAAAATCTGAAATGGCCCGATGTAACGGGGCGACAACTTGCCCTTCTTTCCAAACCTGACTTGGCCTTTCATTGGGGACACACGAATAAACACATGGTCACTGACCTCCTACTCAAGAGGTCTTCTTCGAACGTCTGCAAAGTTCTTTTGTCGGTGCTGAGCTATTTTGAGCCTTTGCCGAATAGTTTTGATTTTCTTAGAAGTGTCTTGCACAATTTCAAGCCCAAGTAAAGCACTATCCCCGACTTTTGTTCAACAATTTGGTGATTTACACCTTCTACCATACAAAGCCTCGTATGGTGCCATATCGATGCTGGAGTGGAAGCTGTTATTATATGCAAATTCTACAAGTGGCAAATAGTCTTCCCAACTCCCCTGAAAATCCAAAGCACACATCCGAAGCATATCTTCCAAAGTCTATATTGTTCATTCTGATTGCCCATCTATCTGTGGGTGGAATGCAGTACTGAACCTTAGTTCTGTTCCCATAGCTTCCTACAAACTCTTCTACAATCTAGATACAAATTTCGGATCTCTATCCGACACAATAGATACCGGAACTCCGTGTAAGCGGACAATCTCCTCAACATAAATAGTAGCCAGTCTACAAGCATTAAATGTAGTTTTAACTGGTAGAAAATGTGCAGATTTAGTCAGTCTATCTACTACAAACCAAATAGAATCCATACCTCAAGAAGTCCGAGGTAGGCCAACAACAAAATCCATAGTCACATGCTCTCACTTCCATTCAGGAATAGAGAGAGGTTGAAGTAGACCGCCTGGTTTCTGATGTTCAGCCTTAACTTGCTGACATTGAAGATACTTGGACATATATTCTGCGATCTCTTTCTTCATTTTAGGCCGCCAATAGGTTTGATTCAAATCCTGATACATTTTATTGTTACCTGGATGCATAGCAAATACAAATCTGTGGGCTTCATCTAAAACCCTCTTCTTGAGTTCCGGAATATCTGGGATACACATTCGGTTTTGGAATTTCAACACTTCATTTTCAATGCTGAACTCTACTTTCGGACTTGTCTCAAATTCATCAATCACTTTCTTGAGGAATTCATCCTCTTTCTGTTTCTGTTTAATTTCATCAAAGATTGCCAGTTTGGCTGTAATAGCGGCAATCAATTCTCCCTGTTCACACATTACCACTTCAATTTCAGACTTCTCAAAATCTTGCAAAATCTCTCTCTGTTCAGTAAGCAAACAAGCCGTACTCCCCGTTGATTTTCTGCTTAAGGCATCAGCAACTGTATTAGCTTTCCTGGGGTGATACTGAATCTCTAGATCATAATCTTTTATCAGTTCCAGCCATCTCCTCTATCGCATATTCAACTCCTTCTGCGTGAAGAAGTATTTCAAACTTTTGTGATCCATGTAGACTTCACACTTTGCTCCATACAAATAATGCCGCCAGATTTTCAAAGCAAAAACAACTGCAGCCAATTCTAAGTCATGTGTTGGGTAGTTTTTCTCGTGCAGTCTCAACTGTCGGGAGGCATAAGCAATAACCTTTCCGTTCTGCATTAATACACAACCCAAACCTTATAAGATGCATTACTGAAAATCACAAAATTCTCCATACCTGATGGTAGTGTCAAAACTGGTGCAGTGGTCAGTCTTGTCTTCAATTCATGAAAGGCAGACTCCCTTTCGTCATTCCATTCAAATGATTGCCCCTTGCGTGTCAACTGGGTAAGTGGTACTACTATCTTTGAAAAGTTTTTCACAAACCTCCTGTAATACCCAGCTAAGCCCATGAAACTGCGGACTTCTGTTACATTTGTCAGTGTAGGCCAATTCACAATTGCCTCTATTTTCTGCTGGTTTGTAGACGTCCCCGAACGCCCCGGGAGGACGAGATCCCGTTCCGTTCTTTATTGCGGGTCTACTACAGTTCAGGACTCTCAAATTGTCACGGTTCTTAATCTGAACCAAAGAGTCCAAATCCGGCAAATCGTTTTGAGAAACAGATTTTTGAAAAGAAGTGCCAAACATGGACTGCTTTGTCAGATACAGAGTCGCCACCTAAATATTTTTTAAGGGGGAATTTAGGAAACCCTGACTCGGTGCCAAAGGCCACGTGTCCGTCATCACCAAAGTTGCCTCAGCTCGGGAGCTAGGGTACGATTGGGGAAGGTCAGCTATGAGCACCCCCTCTCGCCCGATCCGAAGATCGGCCTCTACTAACCGTGATATCCATTTTTGAAAACGTTATGTGTTCTTATCCCGATTATTAGCCTAGAATTACTATGTTATGCGCACAGCACAAAAGTATAGACTAGATTGCCTAATTTGGGAATAAGCATTGCATATCCGTTTGTTTTGGAAAAATATTTTGGAATTTGCTACTCGCAAGTAGGCTAAAACACGGATTTCAATGAGCTATTCCAACTCAGACAATCCAACCTTCACCCATAGGCATTCAAGCAGTTATATCACATAAGCAGCTAGCCTCATGGTAATCATGCTATCATGGCAACACTCACACGCATGCAAGGATGCTAAAGCATAAATACTTACATCGTACTCCGTGCCAAAACAAAGAACTCGTTAGCAATCAATGCATGATCCAAGTCCATGTTTAAATGTCTAATGCGACGCATACGGAATGTCACTAGAGTAGGCTCGGCTAGTCTATGAATGACATGTGAAAATGCACAAGTAGCATGTATTCAAGTTAGATTTGAAATACTAATGCAGTTAGCATGATGCGCCGAGCCCGGTGCATGCAATATTGATGAATGATGCACGCATGCATAGCATAAGGTATGCTAAATTAAACATGTCCTATTACTAACCATCAAAGCAGGTAAGTAAAAGGGAGAAAGAAGTGGGGGTTGGAAGACATGCACACACTCACTCACACTTATTACAAATTCGCCCTCGCTCGGAGGGACCAAAAGAATAATACAATTCGAATAATGAATTAACTATCCTAGCTAATTAATTATTACAGACTAACTAAATTAATTAAACAAATTAATTAATTTAAGAAAGCAAGAAAAAGGGCCTCGGGAAGAGGGCTCAATGCACGCGTGCTCGGGTCTTGTTCGGAAGTCCACTGCCATGCGTAGGCTGCCTCTGTTTTCCCTGCTCTGCCCCTCTGAAAACCGCCAAAGTCTCAGAATTGCTTCCCTGGACATTGGGAGACACCACCGGCTGAGGAGAATGGCCACCGGCAGTACGATGTGATCATCGGCTGTTTATGAAGCTATCGGCCACGGATTTATGGTCGGTCGGCACTGAACACTGCCGGTCGGCCAGGAATGTCTGCAGAACCTGCAATTGACAGCAGCAGAGGGCAAGGCACAGCATGGCAATGCATTTCAAGCAATGTATGCAACAACCATATCCCTTATCATGTTTATGACTCAAAGGGACATGGTCCTTGGTTCTCGGACCATCAATCGCGCATTTCAATGCGTGATGGCCCAAGAGACCAATTTATGCATGTTGATTTCAAATGCAATGCAAACCAACAAACAAAGGCCCAACTCCCATCACTAAATCAAGGAGCAAGGCATGCATGCTAGATGGAGTGCAACCTAGGCATGTGAACTAGCATGCAACATGGGCATACAATGCATTTATGCAAGTATGCAAGCAAACATGCAAGGTAAGCATGCAAACAAGCAAAGGATGGACTTAAACATGATTAGGCAATTCTCAAACAAGCCTAAATCAGTGGCCAAAGTGCTCAAACATAGAGGCCAACACACGCACACACATGCACATGTTAAAGGGCTAATACTTAAGCACAAAAGGGCGACTCTCAAGCACACTTGAAAGAGGCACAACATGGACAATTAGCATGTAAATTAAGCTTTGAAAATCATGCAAGAACACGGTGCCAAACCAACCCAAACAATGCAATCAAGGTATGCAAGCAAAGTCCAAGATTCAAAGCAAGCTAAAGGGGTATTGAACCACACTTAACAAGACCGAACATGGCATGAATTCAATGACCCAAAACAGAGTTTTAGCACATAAAACAAAGCCCAAAAGATTACTTAGATGGCATCTAAATGACTTGAATTCAAAAGCATGCACAATGACCAAAACATGGATCATGCAACACAAGCCTTTGACACATCAAAGGGACCATGAAATGCAAGCATACAAGCATACTAAGTGGACTAAAATGACATGGAAAATGGTCCCAACCCACTAAATCAAAGCAAGTAATGCATGCTATACGCTCACACCCTTAAGGCCAACAAGCCAAAAATGCAAAGGGGCTATACAATGCATGCCAAAGTCGACCCAAACAACTAAGGACAGACCTTAATCATGGCAAAATAAACATGAAAGCTTCACAAAGCCAAGCCTAAAACATGCTAGAACAATGGTTTACAACCTAAGGCATGTTAAGGCAACAAAATGGCATTACAAGGCATGTATGCTAAGCAAGCATGGTGTACCAAAACCAACTTAAAACAATGCCATTTCATGGAAAAATAAGCATAAATAACAGCTAAGGCATGGTCAACAAGAGCCTAAGTTAGGTGCTCCCTCAAGAGGCAAAAATATTCCTTTTCAAGGACAACAAGGAGAGGGGGTGGCCCTCTCCTTCTTGGGATCTCAAGGCACCATCCTTACCATTGAAATCCCTCAAGATTTCAGTGGTGAGGAGGCCCAAACACCAAAGTCCCGGAGCTCACACAAAATAGCACAAAACAAGGGCCAAACAAGGCTTAAGATGGGCCAAACAACCCCAAAGCTTGAAACACTCTTAACAAACTATTTAGAGGCCTTAAAAACAGAACTTTTATGTATTATATACAAAGCCAAAAAAATAGTTGCGAGAGAGGTAAAAGTAGTGTGCAAAAATGGGGTAAAAAGGGGCTAGTTTCTTACCCTTGAAGTCCTTCTTCACAAATGATGATCTTGTTGCCTCCTTGAGCTCAAATCCAGTCAAGAACACCAAGAACAACCCTCTGGTCCCTTAACAACCAAGAGAAGGTGTAACACTATGTGTTTGTGTGCAATAGTATGGACAAACACACACTAGACACACACAAGAGAGAGATATAGAGATAGGAAATATGTATCAACCCTAACCCTAATCCCGAACTCCCTCTGAAATTTTTTTTAACCCTAATGCCAAGAGAGGAGCCCTCTTCTTATAGGCAACTCCCTCTTGTAAGGCTTCCAAAAGAAGCCATCCAAGAGGGAAATCCCTCCATACACATGTATGGAGGGGAACAGAGTGGGTGCCAGCTATCACTGCTGGCACAAAATATCTACTAAAAGTAGATGAATAGTGATCGGCCATTCAAAATTGCCATTTTGGCAAAACAAATGGCCGACCGGCAATATACATTGCTGATGGCATAAAATCACTGGCCGGTGGCCTCAAGCCATGGCCGGTATGTGTGGGGATGCCTCACAAGGCATTCCCTGCCCCTCCAAGGCAAAACACAAGTGTTTGGTGCAAAACCAGACACAACACGGTCGAGTCGAGAGATCCTGAGGCAAGGCGCACAACCGAGACCTTCGGGAACTCAAGACGAACACAAACAAGGGTAATCACCAAGTGTTCGAGCGGTAACGTCCCAGTCTTGAGGACGGTCAAAAATAGGTTGTCTACAGTTGCCCGTCTTTGACTGAACTCGAAAGTCATAACAATGACGGGAGTGAATGTCAAAGCCTAGAGACGACCCATTTTTGACAAGGCCGAAGACTTAGACAAACATGCAAGACAAACAAGATATGCGCCCGAAGGCAGGGGAAAAATGCAAGACAATGCACAGAGCCGGACATAACTTATGATCATGCGAAGAAAACTGTAATGAAGCACACATGCGACAGTTTCAAGCTAGCATACACCAATGCAACTACATTACAAATGCTAAAAGGATGTAAGAGAATTATGCAATTCTCGATACGTCTCACTCTGAGGATACAATACCTATGCGGTTCATCGGGTTGCACCAGCCTTAAATGAACCGTACATACAATATCGTACCTGCAAAGAAAACAAACTTAACAGGTACAATGTGATTAACAACATGCATATTAATGTAAAAATGAATGCAAAATGATATGCAATATATACAAAACTATGTATGAACAATGCAAATGAAAATGCAATGCAATTGAATCATGATCCAATCATGAGCGGTTCGAAACCACACCTATGTCAAATAGATTGATGGAGGTAACAAGTCCGTCTACCATAGAACGGTCAACAGAACTATGAGTAATGTAGACGGACACAAGAACAAGTATTGGGGGGAATGACAAAGGCGGGGAAACGACCCGCTGGGGAAAGGACTACGATCCTAATGCTGGATGCAACAATTACACTATAATGTAATATATAATGAAAATGCTGGGGAAATGGCAATGGATATGGCACGCGGGCCAAACCAAATCTTGCCTAGGCAAAGCATGTACGCATACAAGCCACGTCTAACATAGAACGGTCCACTGAACTATGCTTCGACACGAGAAGTATGGGCACATACCGGACCAAGCTCAACATGGAAAGGCGCAAGCCATAAATGGAAGGTGATGCAATGAATGCATGCAAATTACAATGCAATGTGCACTGGGATGGAAAAGATACGATGGATATGGCCTGCGGGCCAAACCAAATCTTGCCTAGGAAAGGCATGTACACATACAAGCCGTGTCTAACATAGAACGGTCTACTGAACTATGTTTTGACGTGAAAAGTATGGGCACATACCAGACCAAGCTCAACATGGAAAAGCGCAAGCCATAGGTGGAGGTGATGCAGTGAATGCATGCAAGTTACAATGCAATATTCTACAAATATGCAATGGAATGGAAATAGATACAATGGATATGGCCTGCGGGCCAAACCAAATCTTGCCTAGGAAAGGCATGTACACATACAAGCCGTGTCTAACATAGAACGGTCTACTGAACTATGTTTCGACGTAAAAAGTATGGGCACATGCCAGACCAAGTTCAACATGGAAAGGCGCAAGCCATAAATGGAAGGTGATGCAATGAATGCATGCAAGCTACAATGCAATATTCTACAAATATGCAATGGAATGGAAATGCAATATTTACAGTGGAAATGCATGACATATGCATTATTCTACGATGCATGACATACGCACTATTTACAATGATGCATGACATATGCATGTTTTTTTTTTTTTTTTGAAATGCAAATGCATGATGATGCATGATTTTGAAGTGCGCGACAACGCGCGGCTTTTGAGATACACGTGAACTTGAATATGCAACGATGCGAGTCGCTTGAAATACATGTATAATGCAACTTATCAAAAGTCATTCGGGCACGACAAACACCGAAGGACTTGCACCTTCAGAGGATTTAGGGTCTCCTAGACCGTCGTATGTACAGGATGGTGTGATGCGCAAAATAGCGCGATTGAATGCATGCAAAATGCAATGAGATGCGCAAAATAGCGCGATTGAATGTACTTGAAAATGCGTGACAACGCAAAGCAAGTGGGAAGCATAACAATGCTGTCTACGCAAGCAAAACATGCGGTCTACGTAAGTAATGAAATTGATTATAAACATGCGGTCTACGCAAGTAACACATGTGGTCTACGCAAGCAAAACATGCGGTCTACGCAAGTAATGAAATTGATTACAAACATGCGGTCTACGCAAGTAACATAATTAATTATAAACATGCGGTCTACGCAAGCAAAACATGCGGTCTACGTAAGTAATGAAATTGATTACAAACATGCGGTCTACGCAAGTAACGTAATTAATTATAAACATGCGGTCTACGCAAGCAAAACATGCAGTCTACGCAAGTAATGAAATTGATTACAAACATGCGGTCTACGCAAGATAGCATGATTGAATGCATGCAAAATGCAATGAGATGCGCAAAATAGAGCGATTGAATGCATGCGAAATGCAATGAGATGCGCAAGATAGCGCGATTGAATGCATGCAAAATGCAATGAGATGCGTAAGATAGCGCGATGCGTTAGACAACGCGAGTGCACAAGACAGTGCAATTGACATGTGATGCACATGGGGCAACTTTTGAGTCTTGCAAAAGCCAAAAGGATATGGAAAGGATACACCTTGCACGAATTCGAGTGCCACGCACAGAAGACACGATCTGAGGTCAAAACGGAGGCCGGTTGAGCGTCGGAAATGCACTGTTTTGAGCACTAAAGGCCCTGGACCCCACACATAAATCAAACAAGGGTGTAGGAGGCTCCAAAACCACTGTAGGAGACCACCGGATGTCCACCGGCCATCAAAATGCATCACCGGCCATCCATCGGCCATCATACAATTTCCATCGGCAAACTATTTTGCCGACCAGCAAAGAGTGTGGCCGACCGGCAAAAAGTCCCTGTATCGGGGCAATTTTGGCATTTCACTACGGGCCTTTTAAAATAGGGCTTCTAGCCCTATTTTCTTTACTTCTCCTTGCTCAAAATCTTCTCCTCTCTCTCTCTAAAATATTTCCCAAGCCTTATTTCCTCATTTTCCTTGGTTTTTGGCTCCGTTTCGTCGTTCGATTCGCGTTCACCCTTGCGTTTCGAACGTTTTGAACCGATTAAAATTTCATTTCGGTGTTGTTTTTTCAATTTTCGCCACTCGGGGCTTGTTTCCCTTGAGTTTTTCTCGATATCTGTGCCTTTTCTGTACTTCGGCTTTTCCGGCGTTTTCCGGCCCTCTTGGGGTTGACTTTTTATTGACTCTTCACATTCTCGCCCAGTTTTTCGTCTTCCGGCCATTTTCACATTCTCTTCGAGATGGCAGACGATCTTCCACAGGGCGGGACCCCTCCAGAGCTCGAGATGGATCCTGAGGCCGACCCCTTGCCACTTCATATCCGGCCGTTCGATCCGGAGACCTACAAGCCTGCGGTTACGTCAGTTCCGGAGCTTCGAGAGGGGCGTGGCACCCGAGATTCTCCTGCGTGAGCCTACCTCCCATCTGTCCTTCGGCGCTTCCGAGGTAACATTCTTTCTTCTGTTTTATTATTTTTCGCAATGTAGAACATAACTGCCATTAGTTGATTCTGTTCTCTAACTGCTTAGCCCGGATGCACCGATACACTGTACACTGTAGTTGATTGCAAACAAACTTACAACCGCTATCTGTTTGAAACTTACACGTGCGCACACACTGCACTGACCCTGAATCACCCAAACACACGGCGCACACTGTATTTCACTGCATACACACTGGTACCCGGTATCTGCTTGAGTCTGAAAACATGCACACATGCAGTATTGGCCCTGAACCACTCAAACACACTGACACATCACACGTTGTAGTTCACTGTAAGTACACCGGCACCCAATGTCTGTTCGAATTTGAAAACATGTACACATGTTGTATACCTGTATGCTTCTTAAAACTGCGTTTTGAATATTGCCTCGCAATTGTTGTTTTTGATTACAGGGGGATTCCCATACCATCCGCGGGTATGGGAATGTCGTTGCTCGGGATTGGTACATAGAGCTGCCAGACACGGTTCGTCATATCGTCGACGAGGCCGGTTTCGACATCTTCTGCAGGGGCTCTCCCGGCTTACGACCTGCAGGCCCTTGCTTGCCGCTTTAGTGGAGAGGTGGTGGGATACCACCAACTCCTTCCACTTCTCCGCTGTGAGGGACATGACGATGACCCCTTATGATTTCTCGATGCTCACCGGCATCGGGGTAGGGGGTGATCCGATCCCCTTCGACACCGATATGGATGAGTGGGACGCCGCCCAGCTGTACCTGCTCGGCACTCAGCCTCCCCTCGCTCGAGCAGGGTTTGTCAGGTACTCTTGGTTCGAGAGCCATTTCCGGATTCAGCCAGTCTTGGCGGAGGACGCGCAGATGACCCCAGAGGAGGTGGATCGGTATGCGCGGGCTTCATCATGTTCCTCTTCGGGACGACTCTTTTCGCCGACTGGGCGAACACCGTGCCTCTATGTCTGTTGAGCGCACTGGTGGATGTCAGGCGGATCCGCCGCTATGACTGGGGTGGCGCCGGCTTGGCCACTTTGTATGGTTACATGAGCTCTTCTTCCCGCCTCAGCGGACAGCTTCTCGGCGGCTACTGGCGAGCTTGTGAGGTACATCTTCTTCCCCTTTTACATTTCTACTTCACGTTTTCTGTATTCTGTACACTACACACACCACGGTCTGCCTCTCACTGACTATATACTGCACACGCGGCACACATATACTCTGCTTTACCTTGACTGTATACCGCACACACTGTATACTCTGTACAATACACTGCACAACACACGGCTCTGCCATTTCTGCTTTATTCTGTATTTTGCTTTATCTGATAATCATACTTATATCTGTTCTACAGTTGTGGGTGTATGCCTACTTTCCCAGGCTTGCCCCAGTACCTGATGTGGAGACCCCACTCGGCGTCCCCTTTTCTCATCGCTTTGATGTGCAATGCGTGCGGAGACCACGGGAGTCTTTTATTTTCTTCCGCCGCTACTTCGACACCATCACCGCCGCGGAGGTATGTTCAACTTTAGAATTTGCTTAGGCTTCGCTTAGCACTGTATGTTTTCAATAACAGTAGATAACAAACTGCATTTCATTTTCAGATCACCTGGCAGCCTTGGGCTCCGTTGCCAACCGTGGTGAGGGATCACTACGAGGGCGCAGAGGAGACTGTCGTTGCCGGATTCTGTTGGAGGGCCCAATCTGTCGGGCTTGGTACCTGGGCGAGCGTTTCTTGCGTCAGACCTTGGGTTTACCGGAGCAGATAGTTCTGAGTCCGCCTCCTACACATATGAGGCATACAGAGGGGTTCTCTTTTGAGCACATGAGGGACTACACCGTCGGCTGGGGTGCAGAGTGTCACAGAGGCGAGGGCGACTACGCAGAGTACGTCCGGACCTACATTATGCGACCCTTGAGCGGTGGTCGTCGGGCTGAGAGAGAGAGGCCAGCGGCGCCGGCAGCTGGAGCGGGAGCGGGAGCGGGAGCGGGAGCTGGAGCTGGAGCTGGAGCATCGAGGAGAGCTCGAGTCCGCGGCAGGGGCGGAGTTCAGAGAGGGCGGGGGACCGGCTGGCCTGCTCTGCCCACTATACTGACATGCCGAGGGCAGGAGAGGGCGACATACCAGATTCCCTTTGCTCCTCCTCCGGCTGACCATGAGTTGGTCGGGTTCTATGACTTACCTCCGGTATGTACTACTTCATCTTGCATCTTGCATTGTCATTTTATTTCAGTTTATTTTTATATTCCGCAGAATACTGATGCCTTTGATACTTTTGCAGGCATCCTCTGAGTACACCCGGCAGTCCCTGGAGTTGAATACCTCCATGATAGGGATGCTACAGCGGACCTTCAACCTCCTGGCCCTCTATAGTATTCCGGTATGTTCTTCTAATCACGGCCTCAAACCATACTCATAAGCTGCTTAACATAATCTGGTGCACAACACAACACTTGATAAGCTGCTCACGTCATTCATACACTGTACTCATATACTGCATTCTGCACTGATAAACTGCTCACAGCATTCACACACTGTACTCATACACTGCATTCTGCACTGATAAACTGCTCACGACATTCACACACTATACTCATACATCGCATTCTGCACTGATACACTGCTCACAGTATTCTGATGTATTTGCCTTTTGTGCTTTTTAGCCTCCCTTCCAGATTCCTCCGGTGGGTGGCGCTCTGGCTGGGCCCTCTATTCCTGCTCGAGGAGGGCGTGGAGACGCTGTACGTCCCCGTACCAGGGCGGGGTGTGTTCATGTCGGGAGTAGCTCTCGGGCGCCGACCCCTGATGATGACGATGATGATGATGAGTCCGAGGCAGAGGCAGAGGCCTGGTCATCTGAGGAGGCTGGAGACGACTCAGACTCAGGCTCAGATGGCGATGCTGATGACGATGCCCCTGGACCTTCGTCCAGGAAGAGGGCGAGGACAGATCCCCGGGCCCGAGACTACTGATGATGATCCAGATTGCTGTTTTTCTTCTTTTTTGTACTCTCTTTTTTTTTTCTTCCTTCTCTTTGCTGGTAGTTAGATTACCTTGTACTGCCATAGGCAGATTTTTGTTTTCAAAGCTATGTACTTGAAAAAGATAATGAAATGAACAAACTTTTTGCTTAAAAAGTGTTACATTTACATATCTCATGTATTGCATCGCATCACATCATGTTACACCTCAATGTGAATGGAATTGACCTGTTGTCTGAAAAATCAAGTATTTGTACTGTAATGATCAGATAACCAAACGGCCTCATAGCAAAACAGCCCAAGCAACACACTGCTCAAACTGAACGCACAGCCCATACTCTGTTGGGGATTAGTCTGCATACAGCCCCTAACACCACACTCGGTTCATTCTGCACACATCAAATCCTGAACAAACAACCCAATCTGACAAGATGGAACACAAAGATGGAACCAGTTGAAGTTGAAGCACGCTCAGATGCCCCGAATTTTTTTCTTCTTCTTTTGCTTCGCACAGATGTAGAGAATGGCACAACACTCTGAGCATAAACGATTTTCGAAATAAAAAAGGATTTTCAACCGGGGTATCGAGCCTACAACTGAACACAGCGAGAAGGACTCAAACAAAAGGGTATACGACCTAAACACAACGAGACACGCTCGGAAAAGACTCAAAACAAAGGTTGAGGTAAACAAAACAAAAGACACAACATACAGACGCGTTAACGAAGATGAGGGACCTCAGATCACGAGGAGCCAGTTTCTCTGGGTATTGTTTCCCACCCTTTTCTCATTTGTGATCCTCACATCCCTCTGGCACTCAGGCTCGTTTTTTTTTCTGACAAAATCCCTTTGGCTCGCTTTTTCTCTCAACTTACACCTCTCTATTCTTTATTCTCTCATTTTTCGTCCCTCCCCAAGGTGATTGATGAATGAATAGGAAGTTGCAGGTTCATGCCCAACGCCGTTAGCTCACAGCTATTTCTTCTGGTGGTGTTTGGTCGATGCCCCAGGTAAGGGAACGGAGTACCTTGATCCCTTCGGATTCGTGCTTCGCACTTGGTTCGATACCTCGTTGCTCGGAGGTTGAGAGAGCTTTCAGCCCTTTAATGACGGCTTAAGTTATGCCCTTCTTGGCAAGTATGCTGGCGATGGGGGAAAGACAGGAAGCCTGACTCAACCGTGCCCATAGTTCATCATTTTGACCACTTTTTGTTTTGGTCTTCTACTAAAACAGTTTTGATCAAGATGAGAGTCGAATTAACGTACTTGTTCGATTTTTGATTTGAAAATCACGCAAGTCAGGCTGTAAGCACTGAAAATTTTTCTTTTTTGGGTCCAAGAAAAGGTCGGGTTTTGGAAAATGGAATAGTTTTCGAGAAAATAGTCAACCTCAGTAAAAAACTATTTTTGCGAACGGCCAATGCTAAACGAGCACGGAACTTACTCTTGAGATACGCAACCTCGGATCGGAGGCAATGGAAAATTGCCCCTTGCTTGAAGGGGCTGCATGGCAACGGAAAGTTGCCCCTGGTTTGAACGGCGACTCGCGACGACTCGTGGCAACGGAAAGTTGCCCCTTGTTTGGATGATGCCGCAGCAGTCCGCAAACAGTCTTCATTGGTGGTGGTCGAACTCTTGGACACGGAGATGACAAAAACGGTCATAATCAATAAATGGACACAGTCACTTTGGAAGTGTTGGCGACTGGACTTTGGGATGAAATCGAAACCATTGTATGGACTGAGATGCTATGAATACGTTGGGGGCTGGACTTCAGAATGAAGTTTCCTACGTATCCCAAACATGGGAATCAAGCCTTACGTAGTTCCGGTTAAGGTACACTCGGGTATTTTAACCTTCACTTTTCAGGCTCTAACTTTTGCCAAGGTACCCGATGCGGGTTTTCGACCTTGCAAGCTTCTTTTCATTTTCTTTTTTTTTTTGTTCTTTTTTTTTCTTGATTTTTTGTATGTTTTCATTCTCTTTTTTTTTTTCTTTCTTTTTTTTTTATTTTATTTCTTCTTTTTTTTTTGCATTTTTTGTATTTTTCTCTTGCTCTAACTTTTGCCTGGATCGCCCTTCCGGGTTTTCGGCCCAGCGAGCCTCTCAAAAGGGTAAAAGTGTAACAAGTCCATGCCAAATGGTTTTTGAAGTTGAAGCCTCTTTGTATCTAAGAGAACGGCTGTTGCAATGATTTGCAGAAGAATCCATCATGGCTGCTTCACATGCTTCTTCCGGTGAGATCTGATCTTCTTGATCTGATTTTAGTGCCTCTTGTTCGAGGGCTGCTTCTAATCTGGCCACACAGACTTTACATAGCAGTTGACCGTTGAACGTTCTGAACAGGTTGAAGGTTCGAAAACGAACTGGTTGAAGCTTGAGGCTGAGAGCGATCCTAGGCTGCACAATCTCAAGAGCGATTCCACACAGGTCTTCACAGGGTCGCGCAAAACATTTGTTTTTGAAAGTTTTTAAGAAAGCGACAAATCGCTCGCACCGAAGATGGTGTGGAACCGATCTGGATCAAGCCAGGGTCCTTTCCAGTACTCACGCTGACAAGCATGATTTCATTCATTAAGGGCTTAGCATGCCTCTCTTTCTCTCAATTGATCAAATTTTTGCAAAACTGGAGGAATTCCTTCCTATTCGTTTTTATCACAATGTTTCGAAAAAAGTTTTGAAGAACTTAAGTCAATGCAATAATTCTCAAGGCACAGAAGAGCAGGTAGAATGCAGGGTCGTTCCATTCAAAACCTCTAGCACAAACTAGCCCAAAACAAACAATAAGCACGGAAACATGATAGCCGCAGCTGTTTCATTCAGGTTTCTCGAATGTAACTGGCTCCACAGCAGAGACAAACTCAAAGAAAAGAAAAAAAAAAGGTTAAATACAAAAACGGTGTTTGAGGCAACAACCCCGGAATCACTCGACATCCTATACAACGGGACTGACTCGGTACCACAAGGCAGACCCAAAAACAAAAAGACTGACTCAAAGCAAAGAGGCAGACTCAGAAACAAAACAGAGAACTGACTCAAACCCAAGCCAGAAGCTACAAAACTACATTTACAAATGCTCAAAAAGTGCGTGCCAGACGCGTACATCTGAAATACACCGAGCGCCGCCCGCAGGTAGTCCAACCCCTGATCACATACTCGCAGTATCCTCAAAGTCCAACAGCTCAGTGGTAACAGACTTCGCTGAGGTAGGTGGAAGAATGACCTCATTATCGATCAGATCCTGCACTTCATGGTGAAGGCGGAAACAGTTATCGATGGCGTGACCGGTCTGTTGGTGGTACGCGCAGTACAAAGCAGCATCATGTGTGAGAGGGAGATTCTTCGGGAGAGGCCGAGGTTCAAGGGGTTTGAGGTGCCCCCTTTCAGCAAGAATCTGAAGTGCCTTAGACAGAGGCATGTAGAGAGCATGAAAGATCCTGCACCCTCGGGGCAGGTACTTTGAAGTCTGAGTATTCTTACTAGACGCACTAGCAAAAGGGTCGGCGGGCACTGTAGACGGCGCCCGCGTGGGACCTCGTGCTACAGTTCGGACTCGATTTGTGTCGCGGTTCTAAATCTGAACCAAAGAGTCCAAATCTGGCAAATCGTTTGAGAAAACAGATTTTATTGAAAAAGTAGTGCCAAACATGGACTGCTTTGCCAGATACAGAGTCGCCACCTAAATATTTTAAAATGGGGGAATTTAGGAAACCCTGACTCGGTGCCGAAGGCCACATGTCCGTCATCACCGGAGTTGTCTCGGCTCGGGAGCTTGGGTACGATCGGGGAAGGTCAGCTATGAGCACCCCCTTTCGCCCGGTCCGAAGACCGGCCTCTACTAACCGTGATATCCGTTTTTGAAAACTTTATGTGTTCTTAAATCAATTGTTAGCCTAGAATTACTATGTTATGCGCGCAGCAAACAAGTATAGACTAGATTGCCTAATTTGGAAATAAACATTGCATATCCGTTTGGTTTGAAAATGCTTTGGAATTTGCTACTCGCAAGTAGGCTAAAATACGGATTTCAACGAGTTTTTCCAACTCAAACAATCCGGCCTTCACCCACAGGCATTCAAAACAGTTTAACACATAAGCATCTAGCCACATGTTAAGCATGCTGTTATGTTAACATTCACACACATGCGAGATGCTAAAGCAGAAATACTTACATAGTACTCCGTGCCAAAACAAAGAACTTGTTAGCAAATATGCATGATCCAAGTCCATGTGAAGTGCCTAATGCATCGCATACAAAATGTTGCTAGAATAGGCTCGGCTAATCCTAGACATGTCATGTGAAAATGCACAGTTATCACATATTCAGTTTGGAATTGAAGCATTGATGCAATTAGCGTGATGTACCGAGCCTAATGCATGTAATACAAATGCATGGATGCACACATGCATAGCATAAGGTATGCTAAATTAGACGTGCCCTAATACTAACCATCAAAGCAGGTAAGTAAAAGGGAAGAAAGAAGTGGGGATTGGAAGACATTCACACACCCACACACACTTATTACAGATTTGCCCTCGCTCGGAGGGACCGAATAAATATTACAAATTAATTAACTACGCAAGCTAATTAAATATTACAAATTAATTAATTTAATTAACAAATTAAATTAAATTAATTAAAGCAGGAAAGCGTCTCGGGAAACGCGCCACCATGCGCAAGCTGCCTTTGTTTTCCTTCCTTTCCTCCTCTGGAGGCTATCAAAGCCTCAGGAATGCATCCTTGGACAGAGGGGATCATCACCGGCTGATTGAAATTTCCACCGGCAGTGTAGTATGGCCATCGGCACAAAATAGGGTCTGTCGGCAGAGAAAATTGTGCCGGTCGGCACATTACACTGCCGGTCGGCAGAGTATTCCTGCAGAACCTGCAACTCACAGCAACAGAGGGCAAAACAAGGCATGACAGCATATTTCAAGGTATGTATGCATCAACCATGTCTCTTATCATTGTGATGACTCAAAGGGACATGTGCCTCGGTTCTTGGACCACCAATCACGCATTTCCATGCATGATGGCCCAAGGAACCAAGCATGCAACTTTGGTTTCAAATGCATGCAAACCAATCAAACAAATTAGGCCCAATTCCTATCACCAATTCAAGGAACAAGGCATGCATGCAAAATGCAATGCAACCTAGGCATACAAGCTAGGAATGCAACATGACATGGCAAGGCACTTATGCAATCATGCAAGCATACATAGAGCAATGCAAATGGATGGCAAGATGGACTTATACATGAATTAGGCAGCTCTAAAATAGGCCTAAAACAGTAGCCAAAGTGCTAAAAAGTGAGAGCTAAATGGCATGCACACACACATGCACATAAGGACCAACACTTAAGCATGAATCAAACAACATTCAAGCACACTTGAAAGAAGGAAACATGGACAAATTAGCATGCAACATGAGCCCTAAAATCATGTTATAAAATGATGCCAAATCAAATTATAAATCAAGTCAAGCATGCAACAAAAAGTCCAAGTGTTCAAGGCAAGTCGATAAGGCATTGAACTACACTTATCATGACCAAACATGGCATGCATTAAACAACTAAAAACAGATTTTTAGCATGTTAAAACAAGGCCAAAGGACTCCTTAGATGGCATCTAAGTGGCCCAAATTCAAAGGCATGCAAAGGCACCAAAACATGGAACATTGCAAAACATGCTTTCAAAGCATTAAAGAGGCATGCAAGGCAATCAAACAAGCATGGAAATGGGACTGAAATGACATGTAGAATGATCCCAAATCACCAAAACAATGCAAAGATGGCATGCTACACATGCACATACTCAAGGCCAACAAGCCCGAATACCAAGGAGCTATATAATGCAAGCAAAGATCAACCCGAACGACTATGGACAGATCTAAAATATGGCAAAATAAGCACATAAACTTCACAAATGCAAGCCTAAAACATGTTCCAACAAAGGCTAACAACCTAGAACATGTTAAGGCACAAACATGGCATTACATGGCAACTATGCTAAACATGCATAAGGTTCCAAAACCAACTTTAAATCATGTTATATCATGGATATATAAGCATGAAAAACAAACCAAACATGCTCAACACACACTCAAGCATAGGCTTCCTTAAGAGGCCAAAATGTGCCCTTTTCAAGGACAACAAGGAGAGGGGATGGCCCTCTCCTTCTTGGGACTTCAAAGGATCATCTTCACCACTGAAATCCCTCAAGATTTCAGTGGTGAAGAGACCTCAACACCAAAATCCCGGAGCTAGCACAAAATGACTCAAAATGAGGCCTTTTGAGGCCTAAGGGTGGTCAACACCTCTCAAACAACAAAACACTCTTAATAAACAATAAAGGGGGCTTGAAAACAGAACTTTTTTATGTTATACAACAAGCACGAAAACAGCTCTAAGGTAGGTATAAAATCAAAGCAAAAATAAGGGAAAAAGGGACTAGTTTCTCACCCTTGATGCCTTCTTCAACAAAGATGCTCCAATGGCCTCCTTGAGCTTGAATCCAAGACAAAAACTCCAAAACACACTCTTTAGAACCTCAGCTCCTAGAGGAAGGTGAAACACTAGGTGTTTGTGTGCAATAGTAAGGCACAAAACACCTAGTGAACAAAATGAGAAGGAAAGAGAGATAGGTGAGTGTATCTAACCCTAACCCTAGAAAACCAGTGCTCTCCTCTGTATTTTCCTCTCTCAAAAATGTCTAAGCCTCTTTTTTCTTTTGCCTTGGAGAGAGCCCTCTCTATAAGCCTCTTGTAAAGCTTACCAAACAAGCTTTGCAAGAGGGAGATCCCTCCATACACGTGTATGGAGGGGAGCAAAAGTTATACAGCTGTCCAAAAATATCTGCAAAAGCAGATGAACAGCAATCGGCCGGCAAAAAATGCCATCTTGGCCAAACAAAGTGCCGACCGGCACAAAATAGTGCTGACCGGCAACAAAGAGTGCCGACCGGCAAACTATATTGCCGGTGGCAGCAAAAACCAGCCGGTGGCATCTAGCCACTGCCGGTGAAGGGTGGGGATGGTCTACAAGCCCCACTCTGCCTCTCAAAGGCAGGATGCAAGTGTTTGGTGCAAAACCAGACACTAAAAGGTCAAGTTCGGAGATCCTGAGACAAGGCGCGCGAGCCGAGGCCTCCGGGAACTCCAAACAAGCACAAACATGGAAGATCACCGTGTGTTCAAACAGTGACGTCCAAGTCTTGAGAACGGTCAAAAATGGGGTGTCTACAAGCACTGCCTTGGTTTTCTGATCTTTCCCAGGTGCAGGGTTGGGAATAGGAGGAACTGTTCTGACATGACGGGGCCTATCCCGATTTTCTGACTGACTTGAACTACCCTCAGGTGGAGTGGGGAAAGCGTCCTCCACAGTTTTTGCCACAACTGCGGATATCTGTTGCTTGTTCATCCCCCAGGCTTTCAAAGCCTCGACTGTCCGCAGCAGCTGTTCAATGGGATCGGCATCTGCCTTCATTTTGTTCTTGCCTCTAGCCTCAGCCTGATCGGGGGTTTGGGTTACTGCATCAGAGCGAAGCCCGATTGTTGCTGACAGGTCGTTGCTGTAGCTGGAGGCAACCTCCGGTTGGGTGAGCTCTATCACAATTCGCCCCAGTAGCGGGGGCTCCTGTGGTATGAAATTCCCAGCATACGGTGCCGCTGGCGGCAAAGCCGACATTCCATAGGCCAGATCGGCCACGGATCTCTGGAGGTCACCTATCATTCCCATCAATTCAAATGTGGTGGGCTCACGAGCCTGATATAACTGGGGGGTCCAGACTGGGTGCGCGACAGGCGACCTAGGCGGATGCGATACATCAACATTGGTTTCATCCCGCAGGGTGATCCCTTGATCTAGTGTAGCTGTCATAACCACAATCTCTTCTGAATTCTGCGTTACCATAAGTCCGCTGTACTGAACGGTGACTGACGGATCAAATATCTGTCTTGCCTCAGCAAGGGGGAACACTAGCTATTCTGTATCAATTCTCTGGACACTCTGAACTGAAAGGAAAAACAAACAGCATTTCAGCCCAAACAGATCAATCATAGGTGTAGCCGAACAACTACACTCTACTACTGATCACTGTTCCCCAGAATCATTGTCCCCAAAACTGAACTTGATACCCGCAGATATAACTAATTCTCATAAATTGACACTGATGTCCTCAGGTCTGATACTCAAACATGCGAACTGATATGTGTGTTCCCCTGCATAGATACACTCTAAAACACATAGCAAGTAAAGAGAGCCAAAACACCCCTATAGAGGGGTTGGGTTTCCCTGTCCTATTTTGTCAGGAGCTAGGGTTTCACTATGCACGCAGCAGTTTCAAACAACTTAGCATCGGGTAAGCAACCTGTCCTAGTTTGGAATGGTCACTATGGATTCCGAATATGCACAGGTCAAATGGTCAAAAAGGGTGCCCCGGTAAAATCGGGGTTTGTGTTCCCATACTGTCAGAGCCCACAACCGGTCAACCTTATGGTCATGCCTTGAAAAGACAAGCCTCCAGCAAACCGTTCAGGAATGGCAGATGGCAAACACCCTATTCCTAGGCGCACCAATGCACATGCAATGCAAAGCAACACATAAATGAAATCAAAATAGGATATCACGAGTTCGAGTCAAGCTCTCTAAAATCCCCAGCGGAGTCGCCAGAAACTGTAGACGTCCCCGAAAGCCCCGGGAGGACGAGGTCCCATTCCGTTCATTATTGCGGGTCTACTACAGTTCAGGACTCTCAAATTGTCACGGTTCTTAATCTGAACCAAAGAGTCCAAATCCGGCAAATCGTTTTGAGAAACAGATTTTTGAAAAGAAGTGCCAAACATGGACTGTTTTGCCAGATACAGAGTCGCCACCTAAATATTTTTTAAGGGGGAATTTAGGAAACCCTGACTCGGTGCCAAAGGCCACGTGTCCGTCATCACCAAAGTTGCCTCGGCTCGGGAGCTAGGGTATGATTGGGGAAGGTCAGCTATGAGCACCCCCTCTCGGCCGATCCGAAGATCGGCCTCTACTAACCGTGATATCCGTTTTTGAAAACGTTATGTGTTCTTATCCCGATTATTAGCCTAGAATTACTATGTTATGCGCACAGCACAAAAGTATAGACTAGATTGCTTAATTTGGGAGTAAGCATTGCATATCCTTTTGTTTTGGAAAAATATTTTGGAATTTGCTACTCGCAAGTAGGCTAAAACACGGATTTCAATGAGCTATTCCAACTCAGACAATCCAACCTTCACCCACAGGCATTCAAGCAGTTATATCACATAAGCAGCTAGCCTCATGGTAATCATGCTATCATGGCAACACTCACACGCATGCAAGGATGCTAAAGCATAAATACTTACATCGTACTCCGTGCCAAAACAAAGAACTCGTTAGCAATCAATGCATGATCCAAGTCCATGTTTAAATGTCTAATGCGACGCATACGGAATGTCACTACAGTAGGCTCGGCTAGTCTATGAATGACATGTGAAAATGCACAAGTAGCATGTATTCAAGTTAGATTTGAAATACTAATGCAGTTAGCATGATGCGCCGAGCCCGGTGCATGCAATACTGATGAATGATGCTCGCGTGCATAGCATAAGATATGCTAAATTAAACATGACCTATTACTAACCATCAAAGCAGGTAAGTAAAAGGGAGAAAGAAGTGGGGGTTGGAGACATGCACACACTCACTCACACTTATTACAAATTTGCCCTCGCTCGGAGGGACCAAAAGAATAATACAATTCGAATAATGAATTAACTATCCTAGCTAATTAATTATTACAGACCAACTAAATTAATTAAACAAATTAATTAATTTAAGAAAACAAGAAAAAG
Source organism: Camellia sinensis (assembly GCF_055761805.1). Taxonomy (NCBI): domain Eukaryota; kingdom Viridiplantae; phylum Streptophyta; class Magnoliopsida; order Ericales; family Theaceae; genus Camellia; species Camellia sinensis. The sequence goes on from NC_138972.1 coordinate 158,531,855, forward strand.
GGCCTCGGGAAGAAGGCTCAATGCACGCGTGCTCGGGTCTTGCTCGGAAGTCCACTGCCATGCGTAGGTTGCCTCTGTTTTCCCTGCTCTGCCCCTCTGAAAACCGCCAAAGTCTCAGAATTGCTTCCTTGGACATTGGGAGACACCACCGGCTGAGGAGAATGGCCACCGGCAGTAAGATGTGATCATCGGCTGTTTATGAAGCTATCGGCCACGGATTTATGGTCGGTCGGCACTGAACACTACCGGTCGGCCAGGAATGTCTGCAGAACCTGCAATTGACAGCAGCAGAGGGCAAGGCACAGCATGGCAATGCATTTCAAGCAATGTATGCAACGACCATATCCCTTATCATGTTTATGACTCAAAGGGACATGGTCCTTGGTTCTCGGACCATCAATCGCGCATTTCAATGCGTGATGGCCCAAGAGACCAATTTATGCATATTGATTTCAAATGCAATGCAAACCAACAAACAAAGGCCCAACTCCCATCACTAAATCAAGGAGCAAGGCATGCATGCTAGATGGAGTGCAACCTAGGCATGTGAACTAGCATGCAACATGGGCATACAATGCATTTATGCAAGTATGCAAGCAAACATGCAAGGTAAGCATGCAAACAAGAAAAGGATGGACTTAAACATGATTAGGCAATTCTCAAACAAGCCTAAATCAGTGGCCAAAGTGCTCAAACATGGAGGCCAACACACGCACACACATGCACATGTTAAAGGGCTAATAAAGCACAAAAGGGCGACTCTCAAGCACACTTGAAAGAGGCACAACATGGACAATTAGCATGTAAATTAAGCTTTGAAAATCATACAGGAACACGGTGCCAAACCAACCCAAACAATGCAATCAAGGTATGCAAGCAAAGTCCAAGATTCAAAGCAAGCTAAAGGGGTATTGAACCACACTTAACAAGACCGAACATGGCATGAATTCAATGACCCAAAATAGAGTTTTATCACATAAAACAAAGCCCAAAAGATTACTTAGATGGCATCTAAATGACTTGAATTCAAAAGCATGCACAATGACCAAAACATGGATCATGCAACACAAGCCTTTGACACATCAAAGGGACCATGAAATGCAAGCATACAAGCATACTAAGTGGACTGAAATGACATGGAAAATGGTCCCAACCCACTAAATCAAAGCAAGTAATGCATGCTATACGCTCACACCCTTAAGGCCAACAAGCCAAAAATGCAAAGGGGCTATACAATGCATGCCAAAGTCGACCCAAACAACTAAGGACAGACCTTAATCATGGCAAAATAAACATGAAAGCTTCACAAAGCCAAGCCTAAAACATGCTAGAACAATGGTTTACAACCTAAGGCATGTTAAGGCAACAAAATGGCATTACAAGGCATGTATGCTAAGCAAGCATGGTGTACCAAAACCAACTTAAAACAATGCTATTTCATGGCAAAATAAGCATAAATAAGAGCTAAGGCATGGTCAATAAGAGCCTAAGCTAGGTGCTCCCTCAAGAGGCAAAAATGATCCTTTTCAAGGACAACAAGGAGAGGGGGTGGCCCTCTCCTTCTTGGGACCTCAAGGCACCGTCCTTACCACTGAAATCCCTCAAGATTTCAGTGGTGAGGAGGCCCAAACACCAAAGTCCCGGAGCTCACACAAAATAGCACAAAACAAGGGCTAAACAAGGCTTAAGAGGGGTCAAACAACCCCAAAGCTTAAAACACTCTTAACAAACTATTTAGAGGCCTTAAAAACAGAACTTTTATGTATTATATACAAAGCCAAAAAATAGTTGCAAGATAGGTAAAAGTAGTGTGCAAAAATGGGGTAAAAATGGGCTAGTTTCTTACCCTTGAAGTCCTCCTTCACAAATGATGATCTTGTTGCCTCCTTGAGCTCAAATCCAGTCAAGAATACCAAGAACAACCCTCTGGTCCCTCAACAACCCAGAGAAGGTGTAACACTATGTGTTTGTGTGCAATAGTATGGACAAACACACACTAGACACACACAAGAGAGAGATATAGAGATAGGAAATATGTATCAACCCTAACCCTAATCCAGAACTCCCTCTAAAATTTTTTGTAACCCTAATGCCAAGAGAGGAGCCCTCTTCTTATAGGCAACTCCCTCTTGTAAGGCTTCCAAAACAAGCCATCCAAGAGGGAAATCCCTCCATACCCGTGTATGGAGGGGAACAGAGTGGGTGCCAGCTATCACAGCTGGCACAAAATATCTACTAAAAGTAGATGAACAGTGATCGGCCATTCAAAATTGCCATTTTGGCAAAATAAATGGCCGACCGGCAATAAAGAGTGCCGACCGGTAATATACATTGCTGATGGCATAAAATCACTGGTCGGTGGCCTCAAGCCATGGCCGGTGATGTGTGGGGATTCCTCACAAGGCATTCCCTGCCCCTCCAATGCAAAACACAAGTGTTTGGTGCAAAACCAAACACAACACGGTCGAGTCGAGAGATCCTGAGGCAAGGCGCGCAACCGAGACCTCCGGGAACTCAAGACGAACACAAACAAGGGTAATCACCAAGTGTTCGAGCGGTGACGTCCCAGTCTTGAGGACGGTCAAAAATGGGGTGTCTACAGGGTCCACTGAAATTCCTTCCTTGTTGATCACATGTCCTAAGAAAACAACTTCATCCAACCAAAACTCACATTTCTTTAGTTTAGCAAATAATTTTCTTTCCCGAAGTAATTGTAGGATAGTTCTCAAATGATGTTCATGTTCAAGTCTATTTTTAGAATATACCAAAATGTCGTCAATAGAAACCACAACAAATTCGCCAAGATAGGTTTTAAAGATTCGGTTCATTAAGTCCATAAATGCTACCGGAGCATTAGTCACTCCAAATGGCATAACAAAAAACTCAAAATGTCCATACCTCGTTCTGAATGCGGTTTTCTCAACATCTTCTGCCTTAACTTTCAACTGATGATACCCAGACCTCAAATCAATCTTAGAAAACACCTGCGATCCCTGCAACTGGTCAAATAAGTCATCAATACGGGGTAGGGGATATTTGTTCTTTATTGTTACCTTGTTCAATTCCCAATAATCGATACACAGGCGTAGGGTTCCATCCTTCTTTTTCACAAATAATACTGGTGCACCCCAAGGCGAAGTGCTAGGTCAAATAAACCCCTTGTCAAGCAGGTCTTGCAACTGTTCTTTCAGTTCTTTCATTTCAGCAGTAGCCATTCTGTAGGGAGTTTTAGAAATGGGCTGGGTGCCTGGCACAGTTTCAATAGTAAACTCTATCTCCCTGTCTACTAATTTCCCTGATAATTCATTTAGAAACATATCTGGAAATTCTCTAACAATAGGGATATCATTCAATTCAACATTCATAGATTGTTCAGACAACACATAGCACAAATAACCCTGGCACCTTTTCCTGATCAGTTTACATGCTTTCATTGCAGATATCAAATAAGGTGGAGGCACTACCTCATTACCCACAAACACAATCTCTTTATGTTCTGATAGTTTAAACACAACCCGTTTTGTTACACAATCAATGGTGGCACAATATTTGGTCAACCAATCTATGCCCAGAATTACATCGAAATGCCTAAAGTTCAAGGGCAACAAATCCACATATAGGATAGCATCCTCAACACGCATATCACAAAACCGGTATATAGATTCACACAATACAGATTCCCCAGACGGAGCAGACACACATAGCAGATATGGCAGTAATTCTAGAGGTCTATTCAGTCTAGATGCAAATGCATATGTCACAAAAGAGTGTGTGGATCCGGAGTCAATTAACACAAAAGCATCCTGATTACATATAGAAATAGTACTTGAGACAACTGGGTTGGCATTCCGTGTATTGCCCGAGACAAGCGCAAAAACTCTCCCTTGTCTCACAGTATCCCCGATGGTAGCAGGTCTCAAAGTATTTCCCGGTTTCGGGATCAATGCAGTTGAGCTAGCAGCTAGCTTCCCACTGTTCTGATTACAATCTCGGGCCATGTGCCCTTGTTTACCACACTTGAAATAGGCCCCTGACACATGGTAACAAACCCCACGGTGCCTTTTGCTACAAATATTGTACATGGGAGATGCATCTCGGGAAGAATTTGAAGTACTTGAGGAGCCCGTGTTTTGCTTTTTTAGAATTTCTTCTTTGAAAAAAAGCCTTGTCTTTTATTATCTTTCCACTCTGTTGGTGGCTTAGTCTGTCTAGCTATGTTAGCGTCTGATATGATGGCCCTATCTAGCACCCCAATGTAAGTCTCCAGCTTCAAGACATTCACTCTTTCTAAAATGTCACTTCGGAGCCCACCTTCAAAGTGTCTCGCCTTCTTATAGTCAGTATCAATTACATGTGGTGCAAACCTAGCCAATTCGGTGAATTTGGCCTCATACTCAGCTATGATCATACTGTCTTGCCTTAGTTCCATGAACTCTGCTACTTTCCTATCCTGAACACGCTGCGGGAAGTACTTGTCATAGAAAATCTCCAAAAATTTCACCCAGTCAACATCTTTATGATTTTCTCGCATTAACATCCACTATCTTCTTGCCTCATCTTCTAGCATAAAAGTGACTAGAAGCACTTTCTGTGTCTCTGAACAGGGGAACACTTCAAATAGTTTCTCAATGCCGAGGACCCATGCTTCGACTTTCAACGGATCTAATCCCCTGTGGAACTGTGCTGGTTTCATTTTCTTGAACTCTTTGGTGAGTGCTATTATTCGATCATCATTCAGATTATCTGGCACGGGTGGTGTCGGAGGTGGAGGTGGCAGGTGTGGTTGCTGCCACTATTGTTGCCACTTCTGTTGTTGTCTCAAAGCTTCTACCATTTCCTGTATCAGTCTTTCCATTCTGTCTATTCTGGCAGCAGAGGATTCCTCTATCTCATCACCTCTTGTTCTCACCATTTGATTAAACTTACATTATACTTCATACAAAAGATTCACAAGTATGCATATATTGAAGAGCATACATATTCAAATAATTTGCAATGCAAGCAAATCATAACTTATAATGCATAGTTGTTCATATCAAAACATTTAAGCATATACTTGATGCTTTCAAATTCAGACTTATCACATGAATGCATCCTAGATCTTTCTTAGACGTTTATTGCTCATTTAGACAAGTGTGTGAGTTATTAACTCATGTTTTGATACCATTCTGTCATGACCTGAACCCACCCCGGTGGGTTAAGGACATAACCGACCAGTAATCATGAGATTACCTACGGCCTCAAACCAAACCAAACGTATTTTAACAGAGTTAACGGGGGCCAAATGGAAGCAATTTTAAATTTTGTCCATAGAGCTGTGCTTACATGGCACATCATAACACCTTTCTTTTTTACATTGCAGACTTAGGTTGGCCAGGCACTCCTTTGAACGCTCAACCGAGCTACTCAGCGTCATCTCACCACCAAGCCAGTACTCTAGCAAATTTATACATAATTTACGACCACATGGGTAAATATAAGTTCTTAGTAAATTCTCCAAGGGCCATAGCCGAATTCTGAAAAGATTACCTAATTCCAGATGACGTCCACCTCTCACTAGCCGAGCTAGACACCATTCCCTGGGAAAAACCGGGCTTCGTCCCCTTTGATGTTATTTCCATCGTAGAGGATGGACTCCGTTTTCCCGTTCAGCCTCTCCTCTGTGAATTCCTTAGACAAACAAATCTCTGCCCCACCCAACTTTCCACCAATTTGTATAGGATAATAAATGGCATTGCCGAGCTAAACTGTCGGCTTGGCCTCAACCTCGGTCTAGCCGAATTATTCCACCATTCATTAGGCCAAAACGAAGATGGCTGGGTATATTATCTAAGAATAAGATGCCGCCGAGAGAAAATAATAAAAAACACTCCAGATAAGGACGTTAATGACGACGATTTTTTCTAAGTTTCTGGAAATTTTGAAGACCATGAGGCCCAGATCCCGGGCGATCGAATTAATTGGAATAAAGGAGTAGCCGGTATACATACCTCGGCCCACTGTCTGCATTCCTTACTCTGTTTGTAAGTTTTGAACCGCACTAACCGTTGTAATTTTCATTTATGCAGATTTAAATTTTCTAAAGTCGCAGTACAGTTACCCAAACCTTAATGCCCTCCGCGCCGCACTAAGATATCCCAATCAAAGTTGGGCCGAGCTACTCAACTTCGAGCCAACCTATAGATATAACAGCAGAAAGAAGATCAGGGTGACAGACTTCCTCTTGGAGCCCTCTCCTAAACCTGATCCAACCCTCCCACAAATCAATCTTATCCCATTGACTGCGGAACAAGAGATGGCAAAAAAGAGAGCGGTAAGGGCCCTTATCACCGAGACAAACCAACCCGAGGTACCACAAGCCAGTCAAACACAGACGACCGTGGTAGCCCTTCCAACCGCTCAGCCCTTTTCATCTCGGCCAAGCAAGCGCGCCCGGACTTCCACAACCGAGCCACGCCTCGTCGATGAAGAAGACACCATTCTCTCCCAAACCACACAATTGAGCCCAGAGCCTGCGGGTTCTGACCGGGCTAGCCCTTCTGAATGGGCCCTAAAGCTGACATTCTGAAATCGCGCCATCCAAGACACTGATTCAGTGGTGGCAGACAAAGACCACATGCTCGCCTTCAATCTGGCTAAGAGCGTGTGCCTACCCCCTGATATGGAACATCATGACCATTTGACCGAGCTAAAGGCCATCCGGTCAGCAATGAAGTCAATGGAGGAAGCGGAAAACCGCGGTTTATAAAGAGGGTGAAGCAACCTACATCCTGCAGTGCGAAGCTGCTAAGGATATATTTTTCAAGTGTGGGTGGAAAGTGGCCGTGGCACAGCTCGGTCACGGTCCAGAGACTAAGGTTTTCCTGAACCCTCCTCCGCACTTCATACCATGCTATATGGCGGAGTACGCCCACGCCATTCAACAAAAGTTTCTTGAAGCTGAGGATGACGAAGAAGAATCTGAACCCAACAGTGCCCCGGTCGTCAATGATCCCGTAGTTCAGTCAGCTCAGTTGGAGCCACCGATGGAAGACTTGGTTGACAATGTGACCGAGATACCTGCTGAAACCGGGCTCTGAGTTTATCTGGATGCGGATCTTGACGACCTCTTTACTTGATCTTGAATTTTCTTCTTTTTACTTTTGGAAAGAAACTGTAACCAGGCTGCAGTCCCGCTCCTTTGTAACTCTTATTTGAACTTTGAATGGAAGCTTCTTTTGTTTCAACTGTTGTTTCGGTTTACTTCCATGTTTGCATTTACTTTCCAATTTGTAATCTGAATGCAATATAATATTTTTTGGCCGAGATACCTATCTCGGTCTTAAATTTGAAATCTACCTGATCATACCTGCCAACCTCTTCAACCTAGGTTTTTACCTCGGCTGAAGATTACAAAAAGTTCTTTATTCCAACCAACCACTCTTCAGCCTGGATCCTTATCTCGGTTGAAAAGTACTAAGTGTTGGTTTTTCCAGCCAACCACTCTTCAGTCTGGAGAGTACTGAGTGTTGGTTTTTCCAGCCAACCACTCTTCAGTCCAGATCCTAAACTTAGCTGAAGAGAGCTCAAAGTTGGTTATTCATGCTAACCTAGAGCGAAATGTTTGGTTATTTCTGCCAAACGTCCTGCAGCCTCGATCCTTATCTTGGCTTAGGAAAAGTGTTGGTTTTTCTAGCCAACTTCTTCAGCCCAGATCCTAATCCTAGCTGAAGAGAACTCAAAGCTGGTTATTCCTGCCAACCTAGAGCAAAGTGTTTGGTTATTCCTGTCAAACGTCCTGCAGCCTCGATCCTTATCTTGGCTTAGGAGAAGTGTTGGTTTTTCCAGCCAACTTCTTCAACCCAGATCCTAATCCTAGCTGAAAAGAGCTCAAAGTTGGTTATTCCTGCCAACCTAGAGCAAAGTGTTTGGTTATTTCTGCCAAACGTCCTGCAGCCTCAATCCTTATCTTGTCTTAGGAGAAGTATTGGTTTTTCCAGCCATCCTCTTCAGCCCAGATCCTAATCCTAGCTGAAGAGAGCTCAAAGTTGGTTATTCCAGCCAACTCTGATTTCATTGCCCCTAGCTTCCTAAAACTATTTTTACAGAGGAAAACAATTTATGCTGAAAAAGAAACTACTTGTTTTATTGGAAAAATAAAAACTACAAGTAAGTTTAAAAAAAAGCTAAAAATAAAATAGTTTGAGATTGGCAGTATTCCATAGCTTGGGAATGGCTTTGCTGTCTTCATCTTCCAAGTGGTATGCCCATTTTCCTGCTAATCCAACCACTTTGTAAGGTCCTTCCTAATTGGGTCCTAACTTGCCGTCTCCGGGTACCAGGGTGTTTCCTATTACTTTGCGCAGCACCCAATCTCCAATCTTGAATTGCCTTGGATGTATTGTCTTTTTATACTTTTTGGATAACTCTTGCTGGTATGAAGCAATGTGAACCAGTGCTCTTTCTCTTCTGTCTTCTGCAAGGTCGAGCTCCAATGCTATGGCTTCTCTATTTAAGTCTGGATCAAAATTTTTATTTCTAATTGTGGAGAGGTCAACTTCCAGTGGGATTACTGCTTCCATGCCATAGGCCAAGGAAAAAGGTGTTTCTCTAGTAGACCGCTGAGGTGTGGTACGGTAAGCCCATAAAACATGAGGGAGCACTTCAGCCCACTTTCCTTTTGCTTTCTCCAGTCTTTTCTTCAATCCATCTAAGATGACTTTGTTTGATGCTTTCGCCTGGCCATTTGCTTGGGGGTATGCCGGTGTAAAGTTGTAGAATTCTATCTTGTATTCTTCACAAAAGTCTCTAAAAATTTTGCCATCGAACTAAGTGCCGTTGTTAGATATTAGAGCCTTGGGTATGCCAAACCGAGTGATGATATTCTGCCAGACGAACTTCTTCACATCTTTCTCCTTTATTGATGCGAGTGCTTCTGCCTCTACCCACTTTGTGAAGTAATATGTTGCTGCAAGAAAGAACTTTTTGTTGTCGGGTGCCGTTGGAAGTGGTCCTACTATGTCCAAGCTCCACATTACGAAGGGCCATGGGCTAGTTAATGGTAGAAGTTCTCTGGCTGGTTGATGTATTTAGTGTGCGAACTTCTGACATTTCTCGCACTTCTTGACATACTTCTCTGAATCCGCTTACACGTAAGGCCACTAATATCCCTGCAAAATTGTTCTGTAAGCCAATGATCTTCCCCCTTGGTGGCTTCCTCATACGCCTTCGTGTATCTCGAACAAGAATGCCTCAACCTTGCTGGGATGGACGCATTTCAAGTAAGGTCTTGTGAAGGATTTTTTGTACAAGGCCATTGATGGGGAGAGCCAAAATCGCTGCGACTTTGCTCTAATCTTGTTGGCTTCTTTCTTCTTTTCGGGTAAGACGCCGTCTTTTAAGAACATTATAATGGGATCCATCCATGAAGGGCCTAATTCGGCGCAACATACCTCTTCTACTTTGGGTTCTTCAATGCTTGGTCTTGGTAAGTAGTTAATCAATAACGAATGTGGGATGGATGTATCTACCATTGAAGCAAAGCCTGCTAGTTCGTCTGTTCTATTGTTTTCTTCCCTGCCGATCTGCTCTATCCGTACTACTTCAAATTTCATGAACTCTTTTCTGACAAACTCTTGGTACTTCGCCATCTTTTCATCCTTTGCCTCGTAGTCTCTTGAAATTTGGTTTACCACCAGCTGTGAGTCACTGTAAACCATTAGCTCGGTGGCCTTCATGTAGAGTGCTGATTTCAGTCCTGCCTGAAGCGCTTCATACTCCGCTTCGTTGTTTGATGCTGGGAAGCCAAGGTTGACTGCTTGTTCCACTACTAGGCCATCTGGTGAGATGAGGACTATGCCAAGTCCTGCACCGTGCCTGTTAGATGCTCCATCCACAAAGAGCTTCCACATCTCTTCAATGAACAGCTTCCAGCAAGTGGAGGGATCGGAGGATACCTTGGGGTCATGAGTGTTGCTGGTGTTTTCTTCAAAGTCAACATTTGCTGTTTGCCCCTCACTATTTGATTTTCTTGTTGATGAGTCTTTACTTGGTGTAGCATGGTTTGCTTCTTCCTCCCTTTCTTCACTCCGGTCTGTTTTGGGATGTGGCTGGGCTTCCTGTATCAGTGTCACGACCTGAACCCGCCCCCATGGGTTAAGGACGTAACCGGCCAGTAATCCTAAGATTACCTACGGCCTCAAACCAAAACAGACTTAACACATCAGAGTAAAGGGGCCAAAAGGGAAGCAAAATTTAAAACTTTGTCCATAGAGCTGTGCTTACATGGCACATCAAAACAAACCATACATATGCACGTTAATAACTCACAACAGAAACATAGCGACATAGGTTCTGTACAAACAGGATCATCCAAAACTAAGTCAACCCATAAAAACTGTAAGCAGACATATACAAAACTTCGCCAACCTGACAAAATGTAAATACATAACAAAAGGGCGAAGACGGGTCTCGTGCGTGAGACACAAGGGCTGACTCTCTCAAAACCTTAGTTGTTCCATACAAACTTCACTGAGACTGGGTCTGGACTTCTCTTGGCTCACCTACAAACACATGAATGAGCGTGAGCGAAAGCCCAGTGAATAATATCAAATCAAATACAAAAGTTACATAACAATGTAGAACAACATGTTCTAAACGGCCTTTGGCCCAATTCACATTTCTACTTAACATATATATACTTATAAGAATTTAGGTCAAGTGGCTGTAGTTCCAACATACTGGCCTTTGGCCCGTTCAGGTTTCCATTCATGGCAAAACGGCCTTCGGCCCATTCACTCATGTCGAAACGGCCATCGGCCCATTCATTCATGTCAAAACAGCCTTTGGCCCACTCATTAATGTCAAAATGGCCTTCGGCCTACTCATTCATGTCAAAACGGCCTCCGGCCCATTCACATGTGTCAAAATGACCTTTGGTCCATTCATTTACGTCAGGACGACCTTTGGTCCATTCATTTATATCAAAACGACCTTCGGTCCATTCATTCACATCAGGACGACCTTTGGTCCATTCATTTATATCAAAACGACCTTCGGTCCATTCATTCACATCAGGACGACCTTTGGTCCATTCATTTATATCAAAACGATCTTCGGTCCATTCATTCACATCAGGACGACCTTTGGTCCATTCATTTATATCAAAACGACCTTCGGTCCATTCATTCACATCAGGACAACCTTTGGTCCATTCATTTATATCAAAACGACCTTCGGTCCATTCATTCACATCAGGACGACCTTTGGTCCATTCATTTATATCAAAATGACCTTCGGTCTATTCATTTATATCAAAACGATCTTCGGTCCATTCATTCACATCAGGACGACCTTTCGTCCATTCATTTATATCAAAACGACCTTCGGTCCATTCATTCACATCAGGACAACCTTTGGTCCATTCATTTATATCAAAACAACTTTCGGTCCATTCATTCACATCAGGACGACCTTTGGTCCATTCATTTATATCAAAACGACCTTCGGTCCATTCATTCACATCAGGATGACCTTTGGTCCATTCATTTATATCAAAATGACCTTCGGTCCATTCATTCACATCAGGACAACCTTTGGTCCATTCATTTATATCAAAACGACCTTCGGTCCATTCATTCACATCAGGACGACCTTTGGTCCATTCATTTATATCAAAACGACCTTCGGTCCATTCATTCACATCAGGACGACCTTTGGTCCATTCATTTATATCAAAACGACCTTCGGTTCATTCATTTCTTTCATGTCAGACTTTTGTCCACAATCCCAATTAACAATTCATAAAGTTTATAAGGGAATAAACAATTGGACATTAACAAGCTTTCAAATAATGATATTACTCACAGTGATCGGCTTGTGGACTTGCCCTGGAGATTGACCCTACACGTTTCATGAACACAAAAGGGTCATTAACAGTTCAATCCGTTCTTTAATTCACATATTCCTCTTTAGGCTTTATTATTATCTCATTAACTCATTTACAATGCTTAACATATGCCTAAGAGTGCTTGCAAGTGAAAGAGAATGGAAAACAGAACACAAAATGCAAAAACAGGATTTCAGAAAATAGGGTCCCCGCTCGAGCGGACCCTTAGGTCTGCGAAAGTACTGGTTACCTTCTATTCCAGCTCGAGCGTGAACTCGGCCGCTCGAGCGAACTGCCTGTCTACATAGCTCTCCGCTCGAGCGTCAACTTCCCCGCTCGAGCGGGAACCATGTCTGCAGAAAATGCTGGGAGCTCGATTTATCCGCTCGAGCGGCAATTCACCCGCTCGAGCGGACATCGAAAATCTGGGTTTTCCAGATTGAGTTCTTGAGCTTCATCTCGACATTCCAAGGCTGTAAATGCATGATTTCGGTCCAAACTTCACATAATCATGTATTAACATGGTACAAACATAGAATTATAACATATTGAAGCTCAATTTCACAATTTATCTACATGCATGGCTCATTTTCCACCAACTCATTACCAATGTAACCATTTCATGCATTCAAAGCTTCTACTTCCATGGATTGTACATGCATGTGACATATAACCTTCATCCTCATCTCATATGATGAAAAGATGGTCAAATACATGGATTTCAACCAAAATTGCAACATGAGTCATGTAATTCAAGCTCAAATATGCAAATTCAAAACAATACATACATGCATGCATATATAGTCTTCAAATTCATCAAAACCAACTCCTTTCATGGTCTAGATCACAAATTAATCTTCAATTCACGAAATCACAACTCAAATTTGTGAGTTAGGGGTTGGTTACTTACCTAGGAGCTTTAATCTTCCAAACTCTAGTCAATTCTTGACTTAAATCTTCAAATTCCCAAGCTAAAGCCAAAAATTGCTCAAGTCTCTTCCTTTCTCTCTCTATAGCCGGCCTCTCTCTCCCTCTCAATTGTCTAACTCAGATTTTGAGTTTTTGAGAGAGCTAAAGGAGAGTGCAATGCAAATATACAACAAGCCCCACTAACAAATATTTTAATATAAAATAATGGGGTACTTAATTTATCAATTTAATCAGTTTAAATTGACCAGAATCAATTTTCAATTAAATTTCACCGTAGGCTTTAAAAATTATGCCAACCACAATGGCGTAATCAATTTCGAGTTCTGTGGCCGATAAGGCCCTCAATTTAATTCCAAAGCAGATTATTCAAACAGATATTCCTACGGTGGACAGATAGAATTCTAGAATCACATATATCACATAATGGCACACCAAATCATATCAAACATATAATCAAATTCATATTAAGGGCCAATTAACGCATTGCGGAACAGCGGTATCACAGTCTTCCCTCCTTTAGGAAGTTTGGTCCCTCAAACTTATTTCACCCTTAGTCAAACACAACTCGGAACACCTTTCATTCAACGGTTCCAATCCTTTTGGATAGCCATTTACTTAGCCTCAAAATCAAGCAACACTCTGTTCTCAATCAGTTAGGGACTTACATTTTCTTCCATACAAGGCTTGTATGGTGTCACACCAATCTAGAGTGTAGGCTGTGGTTGTAAGCAAAGTCTGCCAACAATGGATAGATCTTTCAAATCCCCTGAAAAATCTACTGCATAATTTGGAGTATTTCTCCCAAAAATCTAACAAGTTCTTTCTGATCATACATCAATTTGCGGATGGAAAACAGCGCCGAATCATAATTCAGTTTCGTATCAAATTCATAATTTGTCCAGATCATATACAGGTGTCATAAGTCATGATTAAGTCTACGTGATACATTCATTAGCATTAACAGAACAGAACAGAATGGAACAGAACAGAACATATACACGTGAGGTTACGAATAACCAGTTCCATAAGGGAACCTCCGGGTCCGGGTAGCATAACAGAACAAAAGCTGAGCCCCCATTGCCTCTTGAAGGATGTTCAAAATTCGAACACATTTTAGAATTTCTGTCTAAACGATAGATACTGGGACCCCATGTAAACGAGCGATCTTATCGATGTAAACAGTGGCTAGTCTACAAGCATCATACAAAATTTTATAGGGAGAATTGGGCAACTTCAATAATTTTACTTACAATAGCCCAAATGGGACTTATACTTTGGGTGCTCAAGGTAGCCCCACAACGAAATTCGTAGCCACATATTCCCATTTCCATTCCAAAATGGAGAGAGGTTGAAGTAGTCCTGCCACTATCTGAAATTCAACTTCGACCTGTTGGCACCGAAAAATACTTAGACATATTCACCAACTGCCCTCTTCAAGGTAGGTCACCAACGTATTTATTTCAATGTCAGCTAACTTTATCACAGAAGTTCGGTCTATTCCGTGTCACAAAAGTTCAATTCATTCTTCAATAATTTCCCAATTCACGATCTGATTCGGTATTTAGTCCAGTGACTCATCACAATTATCCAAGGTCAATTAAAAGTCTTCAGGAATATAAGGTGGATCCAGATACTGATTCCCGAAACAACAAAGGTAACATTGAAGTAATTACCCACACAATACACATAGTCCAGACATCCCCATAATACTGATTGTAAAGTACAATAACATCGAAGCAGGCAATTTTTGACATAATACACGTGTTCTCAATTCATTCAACAGTTTACAGTTCACAATTCAGTTCAATATTCAATTCCCTGTTCTATCGAGTCTTTCCACATTATCTGATAGTCATCAAAAGCATAAGGCAATTCATATATAAACCTCCATAATGGCAAAGGTAGTATCAAAGGAGTCAATCACATGTTAAGCACAATTTACGCATCCTCAGGGCCCCAATTACAGAATGTAATGGCGCTGGGCAGGCGTTTACAAGGTGTACACTGAATTCGCACACTTATGGATAATCAGGATTTTTCAAAGCTTCTTGGATGTCTATAACATTTACATAATGCCAAAGGATGACATTCCAAACAAAACAAAGGAATAATCGTCTCGAAATCAAAGCACACCCGTTCGCGACCGTCGGTGGCCGATTCCAGATCGATTAGTCAAACCCACCCGTACGAAACCGTCGGTGGCAAAAGGTATCTCAATCAAAGGTGCTACATAGGCTTAACGTCCCCTAGCACAAAAGGACACTCTAAGAATGTCATCAAAGCAACACAACACCATTCACTATAACCTGATTTTTCCAAAATCTGATAACACTGAAACAACCACTCTCCCTTACAAAACATGTTCTGATCAGTCAAAGACAAATGTTCAGTCCTGCTCAAAATCAAATCAGTCTACCGTCATCGGTTCCCATAGCGTCAAACAAACAAAATGGAACAACACTCCTTACGACACCCAATCACGGGGTTTGTACAATTCGGTTTGTTTTTAACACGTATGTTCTCAATAGTTGGGGATTGGTTCTCAACGGTGTTCATAGTTAGATCAATCTGTTGATAGCCCACAAAAGGTCTTTCAAATAAATCAAGTATCCCAAATGAATTCAAGTTTTGGGTCTATCAGTTTTTCTGCCAAGAATAATCTGGCTATTTATTCACAAGCCATTCTTAATCCCCTTTTTACAAAATCAAATTAGATAGAGGGTCTTATCGGTCGATCTAAGCAACGGTTTTGTCAGATTAGATCGAACAAAGGTTCTATCAAATTATATCAAATGAGGGTTCCATCAAAACAATATCAGGCAAAGGTTCTACCGGATCGAATCAGATAAAAATTTTCTCAAATAGGGCACATTCTGTTCTGTAAGGCATACTTCGTTTGCTTAGGTACTTGGTTAATAGTTTCCCAACTGTCCTAAGTCTATCAGTTCTCAAAGTCAAATCAGGGTCATTCATCACAACTGTTTATATCAAAATGACTCAGGTCATGTACAATACGACATTGTTCACATAAGTCCAGGTGTAGATGCATTTGCATGAAGTTGTTCATATCAAAAGGTATGTCTCATAATCGAATCAGTAGTTCCCAAATAAGTCTTATATGCAAGAACATGGTGCACAGTAATACCTTATACAAAGTTCCTCGGGTACACATAGTATGGAATTGTTACGCAAAAGTTCCAAATTAGTCACATCACCCAGTCAACTTTCTACCAATCAAAATATATGGTCTCACAATTATAGAGTTCATCATTTGGGGCGCTCAACTTGGTCACACGATTACAGAATCATAATTCCAGTGGTTTAGTCATTGAAGATGGTAACATAATAAATCACCCTGAGCATAGGTGTAGATATATATATGCATGTGCAGAGTCAATCAATATCCCAAAACGTATTTCACAAATTTCCCAAACGGGGCATATATACCTCCAATGAATACAGTCTCGATCATGTGGGTCTAACCAATCTAGATACACATGCAGCAGATATGAAATATATGCCGATCCGAATCAAATAATATCCTAAGCGAAGATGTACAAATGTACTAATTTAGAATCAATCAACACATAAGCATTCATTTGTAAACAGTATAGATACCTGGGATAATGGTTACAACATTCTGAGTGCGTTCTGAGATGAGTGTGATTACTCCATCCTGAGTAGCAATTCCTACCACTGGTACGGATTTAGCCAAGGCAGAGGATTCATTCACATTTCGTTCAATCCGGGGACAGTTCCTTACCGTATGGTCCATTTTACCATATCTATAACGAGCCCCAGAAGTCTGATAACAAACTCCTCGGTGTTTCTCACACTGGTAGTTGCAAAGGTTCTTGCCGTAGCGGCAACTAACGTTGTTGTCTCAAGATCTCTGCCAATTCTTGTACTACTCTTTCCGGACTATCAAGTCGGGCTATGGAAGAACCTTCCAACCCGTATGCCCTTAATTTGCCCATACTCTACACAAATTCTTATCCAACTTTACCAAATACTGGGATGCCCAATACGAAATTAAACAAAAAATCACATGAGTACATTCACACATAGGCACATTGTTATATTCTCCTTTCACATATCGTACGCAATTAATCACTTATGTAACAGATGATTTCATATTTATCAAATATCGCATGCTAAACATTCACTAAGTAATTATATACTCAAATCATGTTCATATTTCAAATAGACACCCGTAGGCAGAATTGAATGCACATAAACAACTTTTCATGTATGTGCATTATAACAAAACAAACTTGTTGTACACATTAGTGTAACAATTTATATCTCATATTCGAATCATGTGTGGTACTTGTTTTAGCGTGACATATCATGTTGGTCAAGCATATCAACATATCTCATACATAGGCCACGGTATTATTTCCCCCGGGCGAGGGCCTGTGCCACGGTATTATTTCCCCCGGGCTAGGGCTTCATGACCATAAGCCACAGTATTATATCCCCTGGGTGAGGGCCTCTGCTAAGGATACCACAATTACGTTCCAGGAAATTTGGACAATCATTAATTTATTTCATAACATCATAACATAATTAAGGCTAAACGTAACTTTTTAGAGTTCTTACTCACCATCCGATTGAACTTGCATTATACTTTATAAAAAAATTCACGAGTATACATATACCGGAAAGCATACATATTTCGATGGTTTACAATGCAAGCAATCCAAAAATTTATAGCACATAATCGTTCACATTAAACATTTAAGCGTATTTCTGATGCTTTCAAATTCATACTTATCACATGAATGCATCCTAGATCTTTTCTAGATGCTTATTGCTCTTTTGGACAAGTGTGTGAGTTATTAACTCGTGCTCTGATACCACTCTGTCACGACCCGAACCCGCCCCCATGGGTTAAGGACGTAACCGGCCAGTAATCCTAAGATTACCTACGGCCTCAAACCAAAACAGACTTAACACATCAGAGTAAAGGGGCCAAAAGGGAAGCAAAATTTAAAACTTTGTCCATAGAGCTGTGCTTACATGGCACATCAAAACAAACCATACATATGCACGTTAATAACTCACAACAGAAACATAGCGACATAGGTTCTGTACAGACAGGATCATCCAAAACAAAGTCAACCCATAAAAACTGTAAGCAGACATATACAAAACTTCGCCAACTTGACAAAATGTAAATACATAACAAAAGGGCGAAGACGGGTCTCGTGCGTGAGACACAAGGGCTGACTCTCTCAAAACCTTAGTTATTCCATACAAACTTCACTGAGACTGGGTCTGGACTTCTCTTGGCTCACCTACAAACACATGAATGAGCGTGAGCGAAAGCCCAGTGAATAATATCAAATCAAATACAAAAGTTACATAACAATGTAGAACAACATGTTCTAAACGGCCTTTGGCCCAATTCACATTTCTACTTAACATATATATACTTATAAGAATTTAGGTCAAGTGACTGTAGTTCCAACATACTAGCCTTTGGCCCGTTCAGGTTTCCATTCATGGCAAAACGGCCTTCGGCCCATTCACTCATGTCGAAATGGCCTTCGGCCCATTCATTCATGTCAAAACGGCCTTTGGCCCACTCGTTAATGTCAAAATGGCCTTCGGCCTACTCATTCATGTCAAAACGGCCTCCGGCCCATTCACATGTGTCAAAATGACCTTTGGTCCATTCATTTACATCAGGACGACCTTTGGTCCATTCATTTATATCAAAACGACCTTCGGTCCATTCATTCACATCAGGACGACCTTTGGTCCATTCATTTATATCAAAACGACCTTCGGTCCATTCATTCCCATCAGGACGACCTTTGGTCCATTCATTTATATCAAAACGACCTTCAGTCCATTCATTCACATCAGGACGACCTTTGGTCCATTCATTTATATCAAAACGACCTTCGGTCCATTCATTCACATCAGGACGACCTTTGGTCCATTCATTTATATCAAAACGATCTTCGGTCCATTCATTTATATCAAAACGACCTTCGGTCCATTCATTCACATCAGGACGACCTTTGGTCCATTCATTTATATCAAAACGACCTTCGGTCCATTCATTTATATCAAAACGACCTTCGGTCCATTCATTCACATCAGGACGACCTTTGGTCCATTCATTTATATCAAAACGACCTTCAGTCCATTCATTCACATCAGGACGACCTTTGGTCCATTCATTTATATCAAAACGACCTTCGGTCCATTCATTCACATCAGGACGACCTTTGGTCCATTCATTTATATCAAAACGACCTTCGGTCCATTCATTCACATCAGGACGACCTTTGGTCTATTCATTTATATCAAAACGACCTTCGGTCCATTCATTCACATCAGGACGACCTTTGGTCCATTCATTTATATCAAAACGACCTTCGGTCCATTCATTCACATCAGGACGACCTTTGGTCCATTCATTTATATCAAAACGACCTTCGGTCCATTCATTTCTTTCATGTCAGACTTTTGTCCACAATCCCAATTAACAATTCATAAAGTTTATAAGGGAATAAACAATTGGACATTAACAAGCTTTCACATAATGATATTAATCACAGTGATCGGCTTGTGGACTTGCCTTGGAGCTTGACCCTACACGTTTCATGAACACAAAAGGGTCATTAACAGTTCAATCCGTTCTTTAATTCACATATTCCTCTTTAGGCTTTATTATTATCTCATTAACTCATTTACAATGCTTAACATATGCCTAAGAGTGCTTGCAAGTGAAAGAGAATGGAAAACAGAACACAAAATGCAAAAACAGGATTTCAGAAAATAGGGTCCCCGCTCGAGCGGACCCTTAGGTCTGCGAAAGTACTGGTTGCCTTCTATTCCAGCTCGAGCGTGAACTCGGCCGCTCGAGCGAACTGCCTGTCTACATAGCTCTCCGCTCGAGCGTCAACTTCCCCGCTCGAGCGGGAACCATGTCTGCAGAAAATGCTGGGAGCTCGATTTATCCGCTCGAGTGGCAATTCACCCGCTCGAGCGGACATCGAAAATCTGGGTTTTCCAGATTGAGTTCTTGAGCTTCATCTCGACATTCAAAGGCTGTAAATGCATGATTTCGGTCCAAAATTCACATAATCATGTATTAACATGGTACAAACATAGAATTATAACATATTGAAGCTCAATTTCACAATTTATCTACATGCATGGCTCATTTTCCACCAACTCATTACCAATGTAACCATTTCATGCATTCAAAGCTTCTACTTCCATGGATTGTACATGCATGTGACATATAACCTTCATCCTCATCTCATATGATAAAAAGATGGTCAAATACATGGATTTCAACCAAAATTGCAACATGAGTCATGTAATTCAAGCTCAAATATGCAAATTCAAAACAATACATACATGCATGCATATATAGTCTTCAAATTCATCAAAACCAACTCCTTTCATGGTCTAGATCACAAATTAATCTTCAATTCACGAAATCACAACTCAAATTCGTGAGTTAGGGGTTGGTTACTCACCTAGGAGCTTTAATCTTCCAAACTCTAGTCAATTCTTGACTTAAATCTTCAAATTCCCAAGCTAAAGCCAAAAATTGCTCAAGTCTCTTCCTTTCTCTCTCTATAGCCGGCCTCTCTCTCCCTCTCAATTGTCTAACTCAGATTTTGAGTTTTTGAGAGAGCTAAAGGAGAGTGCAATGTAAATATACAACAAGCCCCACTAACAAATATTTTAATATAAAATAATGGGGTACTTAATTTATCAATTTAATCAGTTTAAATTGACCAGAATCAATTTTCAATTAAATTTCACCGTAGGCTCTAAAAATTATGCCAACCACAATGGCGTAATCAATTTCGAGTTCTGTGGCCGATAAGGCCCTCAATTTAATTCCAAAGCTGATTATTCAAACAGATATTCCTACGGTGGACAGATAGAATTCTAGAATCACATATATCACATAATGGCACACCAAATCATATCAAACATATAATAAAATTCAAATTAAGGGCCAATTAACGCATTGCGGAACAGGGGTATCACAATCAGGGGTTGCGCATTTTCTACGATGCTTTCCATCTCCACTTCGGTTGTACCAGTCAAGTCAACTGGGCAGATGTGATGACTTCCTAGTGTGAACTCTGCCACAAAGTCTGCCAAAGCTTGGGCCTTTATTGCGGTTCTGGGTTGAAACTTGATGTCAAACTATCCCAACTCCACTGCCCACTTCAAGATTCGCCCAGAAAAGTTCGCCCTCTCAAACAAAGCTTTTAGTGGAAAAGTTGTGAGGACGATTATGGGGGCATGGAAGTAATGCGACAGTTTCCTAGAGGCCATCATCAAGGCTAAGGTCAGTTTTTCCAATGGTAAGTACCTGGTTTCTGCGCCCAGCAAGGTTTTGCTGACATAAAAGATAGGTAGGTGTTGGATTCCTTCTGCTCTGACCAACACTGCGCTGATTGCATGCTGTGAAACTGCCAGGTACAAAAAGAGTTCTTCTTCAGGTATTGGGATTACTAGCAACGGTGGAGAAGACATGTATTCTTTCAAGCTTTCTAGGATATGGTCACATTCTTCATCCCACTCAAACATGGCCTTTAATGCTTGAAAAAACGGTCGACATCTGTCTGGCGACCGACTTATGAACCGGTTGAGCACAGCTGCCATACCAATGAGATGTTGCACTTCTTTTACTGAGTTGGGCCTCTCTAGATCCTGAATTGCTTTGATCTGAGAGGGGTCTGCCTCTATACCTCGGTTGGTCACTAGGAAGCCTAGGAATTTGCCAGATCCAACGCCGAACGCACACTTGGATGTATTAAGGCGTAACTTGTTCTTCTTTAGGATCTGAAACATCTCACCTAGGTCCCTAAGATGGTCATTCCCATCCTTGCTTTTGACCACCATATCATCTATGTATGCCTCCATTGTTCTGCCTAACAATGGTTCAAACATCTTGGTGACCATCTGCTGGAATGTTGCCCCTGCGTTTTTTAGACCAAATGGCATGACCTTGTAGCAATACAGTCCTCTTGGCGTTGTAAAGAATGTGACCTCTTGGTCTGGTTCGTACACAGCGATCTGATGGTAA
This sequence comes from Camellia sinensis, assembly GCF_055761805.1. Lineage (NCBI taxonomy): Eukaryota > Viridiplantae > Streptophyta > Magnoliopsida > Ericales > Theaceae > Camellia > Camellia sinensis. The sequence continues at coordinate 158,553,727 of NC_138972.1, forward strand.
CCTCTGTACGCATCAAGAAAGCTAAGTCGATTGTGTCCTGCTGTTAGGTCTGCCAGTTGGTCTATCCGCGATAAAGGAAAGCTATCCTTTGGGCATGCCTTGTTGACTGTTTTGTAGTCCACGCAGACACGCCATTTTTCATTCTTCTTTGGTACCACTACAGTATTGGATATCCACTTGGGATAGTGCACTTCTCTGATAGCTCCTGCCTCTACAAGGTTTCCCACTTCTTCCGCCACTATCTCGGCGTGATGGAGTGCTGATCTGCGAGTGCGTTGTATAATTGGTCTGGCAGATGGGTGGACATTTAATTGGTGACAGATGAAGTTTGGGTCAATGCCAGGCATGTCATACAGCGTCTAGGCGAACACTTCAATGTTAGAGGTTAAGAATTTCATGACCTCTATCCTCTCAGTGATGGATAAGGACGAGCCGAGCAAAAAGAACTTTTCTGGGTCTTTTTCATCTATCCTTACCTGTACCAAGTCTTCCACTGCCTTCTGTTCAGTTACTTTGCCAACATCTGTGAACAGTTCATTGCTCTCAGGTTCTTCCACCATCTGTACATGTCCCTTGGCAGCGCGGCTGCCATTTACTGTGACAAAGCATTATTTGAACATAATTTGGTCTCCTAAGACCTCTTCAATTACTCTGGCTTCGTTGGGGAACCGTAATACTTGATGGTAGGTTGATGCTACCGATCACATGGCATGCAGCCATGTCCTTCCCAAGATTATGTTGTAAGTGGAAGGGACTTCAATACCTAGAATTCCACTTGTTTCGTCATGCTTCCTGCTCTGACTGGGAGGATTATCTTGCCCACTGGCCACTTTGGCATTGAGTTGAATCCGATTAGGGGAGATATTGCCGGCGCCAAGTCTTTGTCCTCCAGTTTCAATTGTTTGAAGGTTTCGTAATACATTATCTCACACGAGCTTCCTTGGTCGATCAAAATCCATTTGATGTCGTAATCCTTGACGCGAAGTGTGACGACCAGTGCATCATTGTGAGGGCAATATATCCTTGCCAAGTCTCTGTCTGAAAAAGTTATGACATTCGTCGCTTCTGTTCTCTCCTTTTTGATGGCGGGTTGTGCACTTAATACCTCCCTTAAGTGCTCAACCTTCTTGATCATTCCCCTGAGCTCACATACTCGCTCAGGTTCGAATACCCCATGCATTACGTTAATCATGCCTCAGGGTGGGGCGTCGATCGGCATTCTGTTTGGGTTATCGTCGTTCTGGAGGCTGGCTGTGTCCCTCCTTCTATGTACTGGTCCAAGTGCTCAACTGCCACTAACTCCTCCAAGTGCTGTCTCAATGACGTGCAATTCTCTGTGCGGTGTCCCTTTTCATTATGGAAGGTACACCGGGATCCTTCGTCATAGTTTTTTTGTGCTTCTCCCAACTTAGCTAGCCATCGGACGAAAGGTTCATCGCGTATCTCACTAAGAATTCGGTAGATTGGTTTTTTGAACACCATGGTAATGGCAGTGCGAACTCTTAGCCACCTTTTGTCTGGATTCTTTTTGTTGGCCCGTCTGCCTCGCCCATTCCTGTTTGGTTGTTCTACTGTGTTGACTTTTGCAGAAGTCTTTTTATCTGGCACTGCTGTTGCACCAAATTTTTCCTTAGCACGGGTTCCATCCTCCTCCACCCGTATATGTTGGTGCACTCTTTCCATCAAGGCCTCTATCGTGAAGGGTGGCGTCATAGTAATTGAGTCTCTCAATTTGTTGCCGACTGGCAGGCCCCATTTTTATTGTGCAATGGCAAGGTTTGTAGGGCAATCCCCAATCTGGTTGAAGGTTTCCCAATAACGACTATTGTAGGATCTCAACGTCTCTTTGTCGTTCATGTCAATAGAGAATAGCTGATTGATCTCCACTGGTGTTTTGGTATTCGTTCTGAACCTAGTCACGAACGCCTCTGCCAATTGTGCCTAGGAGGCGATGCTGCCTCCTGGTAGCCTCTTGAACCAAGTTAAACCCAAGTCGCCTAGGCGCCCAGGCTGGACGGAAATAGGATGCACATTAAAGCCTCGTTTCGCCGGTATACTGCCATAACCTGGCGAAAGTGGCGAAAGTGCATGTAGGGGTCCGTCTTCTCCTCATAAGTGGTGAATTTGGGTTGGTGAAAGCCCGAAGGTAGTGGTGCGTTCTTAATTGACGAAACGAATAGAGAGGTCTGCAGCCTTGCTAATGCTTTATCTGTTGGTTCGTAAGCAAGGCGCGGTATTGGCATTCCTACCTCAATGCTCCCATGCGTCCGAGGAGCCAACCGCTGAAGGGCTAAAACTTTGCGTGGGTCGCGTGCCCTGGTATCTTCCTTCTATCGTTCCCTTTCTTCTAGCACAGTTTGCAAATCGGATGATCTAGGCAACTCCGTTTGCCTAGATGACGTCTGGTGCGTGCACGAGGGCCGATAAGTGTTTCTCTCAGTATATGACCTCTCAGTTCTCGTTCTCTCAGACTTGGAGTAATGAGTCCTGGGAGTTCTTGACTGAGTGTCGCCTGTTCTCAAGATCCTACTCTCTGCTTGCGATGGTGTGGTATGCCTACCACGATCTTCTGAGTGGCGAGGGGGCGTGTTGCTTTTGCGCTCCTCTCTTGTCGCCACCCATTTTCCTTTGATCTAGCGCTTCATAGTCTCCATGTCTACCGCTATCCTTCATATCAACTCATCCTACTCCTTCACGTGATCTTCCAGAATTTGAGGGTCCATCATCCGCCTCTGTCTCTTAGGACTTTGAGAGCGACGGGGGCTATTAGTCCGCCTCCCCCTTGCATCCCTCTGGGGGTTTTGTCATTTGGGCTCTAAATCCGCCATGGGAGGGATAGAAGGCAAACCTTCGCGCCTCCCACCTCCCTCTGGGGTTTGTCCGTCGATAGCGGACTGCGGCAAATCTTCATTGTGCGCCATTACTTCCAATTAGAGAGGAAAAACTTGATCAAGAGGTTTTGTTCTTTCTGGAATTCCCACAGACGGCGCCAATTGTACGAGCAAGAAATAATGTTCTTGTATAATCCTGTTGATTAAGTCTGCGCCCTCCAAGCGTCGTCGCTTTACTCCCTGAAAACACAAGCGTAAGCTAGCCGGCGGGTGTGTGCCGGATACCTCTCTGATGTCTAAGTCAGCAAAATAGACAAATAGACAAAAGCTCTGTGTATTCGAGAATCAAAGTTGTGTTACCTCTCCATAGGTGATGTTGTGAGTTTTTATAGGTTCCGCGTGGCACAATCCTAGTAGGACTATTACTCCTCCATGTAGAGTCCTCCTAGGAATCACATTCCTAAAAGATAATGCTTATCTTTTAACACTCCCCTCACTGCTTAAACCAAGTGAGATGGTTTTACTTCGGTAGTATGACAAAACGACCGAGCTAACATGGCCATGCTAAACTGGTAATTATGACCGAGCTCTAACTAGCTCGGTTCTTTTCTTCATAGCTTGTACCTCGGTTTCACCTGTTGAGACCGAGCTAACCATAGCAAGCTTGGGCCGAGCTAATCTAGAGAAAGGTCCTGAGGAAAGCCCAAAACATCTCGGCTCAGAATGGTATGATCGAGCTAATTGTTACCACTCTGACCATGGTGACCGAGCTAACTTCAAAGCTCTTTTTAGACCGAGCTAACTACAAGACCCTTTTACTCAACCCTTTCTTACTGCGGCCTACAGAACAGTCCATTACCCAGCTCGACCCAACTTACTTATAAATTACCCTCTCAAGTAACATGTCTCAATATTATTGTAGTTACTTTTTTTTCTTTTTCTTTTTCCCCCCCTACTCCAAACTCCAATATTTGTATCACGGGATTAAATTATCAAAAGGAATGATAATCCTATTATCAAAAGGAAAGAGGATTTTTTTTTTGTCAACCAAAAAACAAAAGACAACTAAAGATTACATAAATAATGGAAAAAATGAAAAATTTATAATTATGACATCTCCTTATCCCAACTAAATTGGCGCAAAAAGTCAGACTAATCATATGCAAACAGTTCCCAAATTCCCAAATGTTAAATATTAAAAGTTAGGGCAAATATTTCAATTCTTATAAATTTAACATAATTATTTTAGACACTTTTAAGGTTTTAATTTGCAAAATACTGTCTCTTGTTTATCTACAATGCATTAGCCATATTGATAAAAAAAAAAAATTAAAAAAAAGGGATTATTATCTCTTTTATATTAAAATATAAATTTTATCTTATTTATCACTGTGTCTTTATTTCGTTTGTATTAAATCTCAATAAAAATTAATACAATTTATCCTAAAAGATAAAAGGTGTCCTTACATTATAAGTTTTCAACAAATGCTGAATTATTAAAGTAGATGTGTGTATAATATAAAACTTTAATGCTCTATTGAATTTATTAGAATGAGATAGAATAAAATAATGATTCCTTAGGTTATTTTTATTTTTATGAAATTATCATTATCTTAAAATGATAAAAAATAATTTCATTTATAATACATTTGTCATTATTTTTTAATCTTTTTTTTTTTTTGAGTGAATATTATTTTTTTAATCTAACTAATCATAAAAATGAATGAAGCAACTAGTACCTCAAATTTACTTGGGAGTCTAATGGTAGAATGAAAAAGTTTGAAAGTGCCTCGTCATTGAATTAGCACAGAAGAGGATAACACACTGAACCAGACAAGGGACCCACCTTTATTTGGAGACGGAAACCTAGCCATGACAGATGTATAATCATGCACCAATGCCCCCCAATTGGCCCAACAAAAATGCGTCCGACCCCAGTTAACCCCACCCCCAGCAAACACCCCCTCCCCTGCCACGTGGCACTGCGGGATTGGAAGGAAAGAAAAAAAAATTAACCAATGGCCACGTCACTGGATCGACCCCCACTAAGGGTGTGTAGCAGCGTTGATTGGCCCAATTCTGATCAGGGAGCATTGCCAAAACCCATTTTCTTTGCATAAAACCACTCTTTAGAGGTTAAAATAACATTAAAAAAAAACATTTAGGAGATGTTTTTAACGAGTCCGGATTCTCGGCCGCCCTTGTAACGCCCTCAAAATAACAACATTAAACCCATCAATAAAGATATACATTGATATGTAAAGTTCCACATTCTTCCATTTTATCAGAATTCCATTACATAAGTATTACATGTTAACAACAAAAGCAAATGCCCTAAGGGCTTACAGCTTTCCAAGTTAACACTTGGTTCCAACAAAAGAGTACTAACTCATACACATTTAGCCCTTGGCCTGAATTTACATGTAATACATCAAAAAGTAAAACGACAAAAGTATGTCCGCCTCTAGCCTCCCAAGCTATGTCCTTGGAGATGGCATGCTACCTGTACCTGAAAATGATATTCCCATATAGGGTGAGCCATAGCCCAGCAGAAATATACTAAACCAACCATGAACAATGACTAAAAGATTAGCAATTGATAGATGGCCAACACTGATACATTCACATAAATCACATATTTATGTCATACGACTTATGAGTCCAAGTTACCTTTCATTTTCTCTTTTTCAACGGATAGGCATATAAGCACTAGCCACATTCTCAACAGATATGTATAACAACAATATCCACACTCACAGATAAGCAAATAAGCTATATCCACATTTTACAACAGATATGTATATCAACAATATCCACAGATAAGCATATAAGCTATATCCACACTTCACAAAGATAAGCATATGAGCTCTATCTTCACTTTACTAGACAAGCACATGAGCTGTATCTACGGAGTTCATCCCCTATCTTCTCCCAACACTATCCGGTTTAGAGGTACATCCCCTATCTTCCCCTAAACCGCGGAGTACATCCCCCATCTCCTCCTCTACACATAACGTATACAAACACATTGGTTCTATAGACAATCACTCAATACATACAGTTAATGTATTCTATCAACCGTCAAATTCCATGACACATTCCATTGATTAGTTTCCGTTTGCCTAATCATCATGCATTGTCTACAACAATCACGACTATCCTCCACCGATAGCCCAAAGCAGTTATCTCTAAACAGAAAATAAATGCACAATGGATATTCAATCAACATTTCAATTCCTCATTCCTCACAATTAATTATCCCAATTAATTAAACAATGTAATTAGGTCAATTCCCATAATTAACATTTCAACCCTTAGGTCCCATTTTCATCAATGATTCAACATTTATTCCATTTCTCTATGCCAAACATGCATCTAGGTTTATTATGAATAAAACCCCAACTTTTGTAAAATTGCACAAAAGCCCCAAACTTTCACAAAATTACCAAACCAACCCCAACATCTCAAAATACTAAAATTTAAAGACAAAATCCATAGAGAGGAGTAGGATATCCCTACCTCGAAGTTTGAGCCAAAAAGGAGATGAAGACTCGAAGATCAACGTGTTCCAAATCCCAACTTTTTCAGATTAAAACAAAGCTCTCAACGCCCTCTATCTTTTTAACAAAGGCCCTAGGCTAGATTCACACTCTAGGGAGATCAATTCTTAGAGAGAGTGTAAGTTTAGAGAGAGAGGGTCTCGGATCTAGGGTTTGATAAAAAAAGAAGGTGAAAAAGTGATGCTCAAAAACGCTACTGTCCACTGATATAAAACACGCTCGCTCGAGCGAAGACTTGGTCGCTCGAGCGACCAGACACAGAAAACTCTCGCTCGAGCCAAAAACTCAAAAGTGCGCTCGAGCGAAAGAATGCTCGCTCGAGCCAACAACTCAAACCCTCAGGTCCGCAACCAGCACGCTCGCTCAAGCGACAAACCTCTCGCTCGAGCGAAGAACAAACCAGACCGCTCGAGCCAAGAAAAGCTCGCTCGAGCCAAGAAATGCAACTCTCAGGTCCAGAACCAGACGCAATCGCTCGCTCGAGCGAAGCCACTCTGGCTCGATCCACCAGACACAAACCCAACTCTCGCTCGAGTGACCAACTCCTCGCTCGAGCGAAGGTCCAAAAATCTGGGCAGCAACACTAGGCTCCCAAACACAACCAACCTGTAACAAACCTGCCCAACACATCCTATAACTCAACAAACAAAGTAAAGATGATGCAAACAAGATAATAAACAACTACCAACATCCACGGACACATGTCCGGATCACTGTACAACAAGGGTAAACCCGGGATCGCTATAACCTCCCCCCCTTAAAGAATTTCGTCCCCAAAATTAAGCACAAGTTTTCAAAAACAAGTTTTTTCTCCATTTTAAACAATGTTACACTAACATTCAACAATTCGACCCATTACCGGTCATCCCATTCCTTAACAAGGGGCATTTCACAATATGTAAACAACATATGTACTTTCAACATGCATCAAAATTATGCATTATCCTTTCCAATTTCAACAATATATTCAACATATATAATGTTACATTCAACTTCCATATGAGGCAAGTTCCCAAAACATACTTCCAATAAACCAAAACATTTTCAATGTTTCACAACTTAAGACATATATAAAAGCTCTTAAGTTCAACAAAAATGCAAAATTTAAATACAAGATCACATATCAACAAACAAGTCCGGACATTTCTCTCGGACTTCCAACTCACGTTCCCAAGTGGCTTCCTCCACTCCGTGATGTTTCCACAAGACTTTCACCAAAGGAATGGTCTTGCCACGCAGGACCTGATCCCGCCTATCCAAGACCCGAACCGGTCTCTCCTCATACGAGGCATCCTCATCTACCTCTAAATCGGTCCAATCCAACACATGTGATGGATCTGGCTCATACTTCCGAAGCATACTCACATGAAACACGTCATGCACTCCGGACAACTGCGGCAGTAAGGCTAACCGATAAGCAACCTCACCAATCCTCTCAAGGATCTCAAAAGGACCAATAAACCGAGGGGATAACTTCCCACTCTTCCCAAATCTCATCAAGCCTCGCCTAGGTGATATCTTCAGAAAGACATGATCACCTACCTCAAACACCAAAGGCCTCCTCCTACGGTCGGCATAACTCTTTTGTCGACTCTGGGCTGTAACAAGCCTCCTACGGATAAGCTCAACTTTCTCCGTCGTCTCCCTAACCAACTCCGGACCCAACAAAGGTGCATCACCCACCTCGGCCCAACAAACTGGAGACCTACACGGTCGGCCATACAAGGCCTCAAACGGTGCCATACCGATGCTAGACTGAAAACTGTTGTTGTAGGCAAACTCTACCAATGGCAAGTGCCTCTCCCACGTCCCACTGAAATCCAGGACACAACCCCGAAGCATATCCTCGAGGATCTGAATAGTACGCTCGGACTGCCCGTCAGTCTGAGGATGATAGGCCGTACTAAAGGTCAACTTAGTGCCCAAGGCACTCTGCAAACTCTACCACAACCTAGCAGTAAAACGAGGATCTCTATCTGAGACGATCGTCACTGGGACCCCGTGCAATCTCACTACGTCCCGAACATACAAATCGGCAAGATGATCTACCGAATCTCTCACGCGCATAGGAATGAAGTGCGCCGACTTAGTCAACCGGTCTACAACCACCCAAATAGCATCACTACCCCGTTGAGTCCTCGGAAGACCTACAACGAAGTCCATAGTGACATGCTCCCACTTCCACTCGGCAATAGGCAAGGGTTGCAACAAACCCGCTGGCCTCTGATGCTCGGCCTTCACTTGCTGGCAAGTAAGGCACTTCGATACGAAAACAGCCACATCTCTCTTCATACCCCGCCACCAAAACTGGCGACCCAAATCCTGATACATCTTAGTACCTCCCGGATGCACCGCAAGGCGCGAATGATGAAACTCTCGGAGTACTTCCTCTCGACAAGACTCCGGTACAAACAAATGGTCTCGGTATCTCACACTCAGGTCGGGATACATCGTCAAACCCTTCTCAACTTTCCCACTGGAGATCTTCTCTCGGAGGGATTCTACCTCAAGGTCACCTCTCTGTGCCTCTAACACTCTAGTCACAAGTGTAGGCTGCGCAACAACAGAAAACAAGGCCGCAGCCTCAACAGATTCGCCCAGTAGCAAATCAAACTCGCCAAGTGCTCCCAACATCTCCCATTCTCGGATGGCTATACTAGCTACATCACCAATGGTCTTCCTACTAAGGGCATCGGCCACAACATTGGCCTTTCTCGAATGATAGTGCAACTCAAAATCATAATCCTCGATGAACTCCATCCACCTCCTCTGCCTCAAATTCAAGTCTCTCTGTGTAAACAGATACTTCAAACTCTTATGATCCGAGAATACCTCGAACCTCTCACCATAAAGGTAGTGCCTCCAAATTTTTAAGGCAAAGATCACTGCTGCTAACTCTAGGTCGTGTGTAGGGTAATTCCTCTCATGTATTTTCAACTGACGTGAGCCATAAGCTACCACTTTCCCCTCTTGCATTAACACACAACCCAAACCCTCTCGTGAGGCATCACAATAAACCGCATAACCCAACCCTCTCTCCGGAATAATCAACACCGGAGCGGTGGTCAATCTAACTTTCAGCTCTTGGAACGACTTTTCACAAGTCTCACTCCACACAAACTTGACTCCCTTCCGAGTCAGTCTAGTCAACGGTAACGCTAGCCTGGAGAAATCTTTCACAAACCGACGGTAATACCCAGCCAATCCCAGGAAACTGCGGATCTCAAACACACTCTTAGGCTGTGCCCAATCTTGCACTGCCTCAACCTTGGATGTATCAACAGACACCCCTTCCCCGGATACCACGTGGCCTAAGAATTTGACTTCCCTCAGCCAGAACTCACACTTCCCAAACTTGGCATACAGCCTATGGGCTCTAAGTAACTCAAGCACCACTCTTAAGTGTTCCTCGTGCTCCTCCTCAGAAGGCGAATAGATAAGGATGTCGTCCACAAAGACGACCACAAATCGGTCTAAGAACTCCCGGAAAATCCGGTTCATCAAGTCCATAAAGACTGCCGGTGCATTGGTAAGCCCGAATGGCATCACCAGAAACTCATAATGGCCATACCGCGTACGGAATGCCGTTTTCGGAATATCCTCTTCCCTGACCCTCAACTGGTGGTAACCCGATCTCAAGTCTATCTTAGAGAAACAACGGGAACCCTTCAACTGGTCAAACAGGTCATCTATACGGGGCATAGGATACTTATTCTTAACCGTAGCCCGATTCAACTTCCGGTAGTCAATACACAATCTCAAGGCACCATCTTTCTTTTTAACAAAGAGGGCCGGTGCTCCCCACGGCGAAACACTAGGGCGAACAAAGCCCTTATCGAGCAATTCCTGGAGCTGAACTTTCAACTCAACTAACTCTGCTGGAGCGAAACGGTAAGGTGCCATAGAAATCGGCGCCGTGCCGGGCACTAGATCAATAGAGAACTCTATCTCTCAGTGAGGTGGCAAACTAACAAGATCTTCGGGAAAGACATCCGAATACTCACAAACCACCCTCGGCAACACAAGCTGGGTCTCACCACTCTCACCACTCTCAAAGCTGGCAAGTAGACTACTAAGCTCACTTCGCCCTCGCGAATCATACCCCGGTGGCAAAATACTACCAACCCGGTCTCCCAAGAAATGGAACCACTCCCCGCTCAAGGTACATAACGTGACCCTCTGGCGGTAGCAATCGATAACAGCCCGGTATGACGATAGCCAGTCCATACCCAAAATAACATCAAAACCCTTCATGGGCATGACAACAAACGGAAAAGGAAGCCTATAGTCGGCGACCTCTATATCACATCCTCTAACACCCTGTTTCAGGATCAACTCACCACCCAAAGGCGATACCACACAAATAGGAGATGCTAACTGTGCTAACTCCAATTCCAAAACAGATGCAAATGCAGCAGATACAAAAGAATGAGATGCACCCGTGTCTATCAACACATTAGCAACCGAGTTGCAAAACAGAAAAGTACCTCTCACTACCGATGGAGCCGGTACTAAATCTTGCGCGGTAACAGCATACACACGCCCCGTAGGCCCCTGGTCTACCTGCTCACCTCTCGGAGCAAAAGACTGCTGCATAGACTGGGATGACGAAGCTCCCGGATTGGCCCTTGAGGCCTGCACAGACTGAGCTAGCTGAAAACCCTGCGTCTGCCTAGAACCAGACGCTCCCGAAGTGGTACTCAACTGTGGGCAAAACCTCTTCAGGTGCCCAGGCTGTCCACACTGATAACAAGACAAGGGCTGCCCCCTGCCCAAACTCTGACTCTGCGGTCTAGCTGAAGAAGAAGCAGCTTTCTGACCTCCACCCTTCAGCGGGCAAACAGAAACCTTGTGACCCAGCTGGCCACACTTGTAACAGGTGAAATCCCCCTGACCACCTCTCCCGGAGCCTGCACTCGGCACTGGGAAGGTCGATCTAGCAACACCACCCTACGACTGTTGAGGGTTAGAACCCCTCTGCCTCCTGCCATCACCTTGGCCATCTTGGCTCCTCTTGGAGCCTCTCTGCCCCTCATCCTCCTCCTGCATCATGAGCTCCATATGAGCTGCAGCATCCACTAGGTGTCTATACTCCCGGATGTAAGACCCACCAACTCTCAACTTGAGGCCCCGCCTCGACTTCCGCTCAAACTCATAGCAACGGCATTCCTCGGACGCCACCAGTTCAGGTGCGAACCTGGACAGACTAGTAAAGGTAGCCTCAAACTCGGCCACTGACAAGCCCTGCTGATTAAGCCTGCTAAACTGATCCCTCAGCTTCTCCCTAGCTGCTGCAGACAAAAACCTCTCCTGAAAAGCATTCACAAACGCCTCCCAAGTACCACCAACACGAGCCTTCTCGTACTTCCACCATTGACCCGCATCTCCCTTCAGTTGGAAGGATGCCAAGGTCACTTTCAGTGCTCCGTCCTCGATGCCAAGCATCTCGAACGTCTTACTCATTTGCTCTAGCCACTCATCAGCCTTCAGTGGCTCCTTCGGATCCCCGATAAACTCATCCGGATTAGACCGGAAAAACTCCCTCTTCAAGAAAGAAGGCCCTGCCTCAGCTGCCTGATTCCCAGCTCTAAGAATACCCAAAGCTCCTGCTATCTCTCTGGCCAAGGCACCCATGGCCTGCTGACCTGCTGGCTCGGCCACATTGGCCTGGCCAACTCCCTCCTGCACTGCCGGAATCTCACCCGGTAACGGTACTTCCTGCCTCGCAGGTCTACCACGCCTAGCACCTCTTCCTCGTCCTGACATCCTAATAAAGGTAACACAGAACATTAGCACATTCACAAATGTGCCGAAACTAAACACTCACGTCCTAATGCATGGACAACTGTAATTCACTCCACGTAAGCACATAAACACATAAGCACTTACGAATTTCATTTTCGGATAATGATAGTCCCGAGGCGTTACTAGAGTTCCGGTTAGAAACAGCATTGATCAAGTACTTTTCCAACAAGACTCCCAGAAACCCAAGGATCCAATCAACATCCTAGAAATTAAATCCCATACCCACATAGTCACATAAGCATGTTATCAATTAAGCATATAGCATATGATACTTCATCTAAGTCTCTATCAAGCGAGACAAACCCATTGTGATCCTAATCACTTCCCACGTACCCAAAGTATTCGAACCCAGTACGCTCTGATACCAAGTTGTAACGCCCTCAAAATAACAACATTAAACCCATCAATAAAGATATACATTGATATGTAAAGTTCCACATTCTTCCATTTTATCAGAATTCCATTACATAAGTATTACATGTTAACAACAAAAGCAAATGCCCTAAGGGCTTACAGCTTTCCAAGTTAACACTTGGTTCCAACAAAAGAGTACTAACTCATACACATTTAGTCCCGGCGGCCCCCCAAAACGACGTCGTTTTGGGGGTTTTTTTGATTTTTTTTTTTTTTTCTTTCTTCTTCCTCGTTCGAACAGAACCAGAGGGACGGGAGGGGAGGGGAGGGAGAGAGAGAGGGGGAGGGGAGGGGAAGAAGAGAGAGAGGAAGGGAGAAGAAGAGGGAGCCGCCGGTGGGCCGGACTGGAGGGGGCCATAATCACCGGGGGAGGAGGAGGAGGAGGAGGAGGCGCAGGCGACAGCGGATCGAGCGACGATCGGACGGCTGGCGAGCTCGACGACCTGCGACGGCGAATCCGAACCCCAAAATCCGGCGAGCTCCCCTCCCCTCCCCTCCTCTCTGGTTCTGCGAAGAAGGAGAAAAAAAATGAAAAAACCTCCAAAACGACGTCGTTTTGGGGGGCTGTTGGTAACGGCCGCCCTTCTGGGCGGCCGAGGATCCAGATTCGTTTTTAACTCTCCGTGGGACCCAATTGGTCTTGGGTTAGCAGGCCTCGACTGCATGCATGCTGTACCACTGTTGTACGGTGGGTACAGAACAAACTGTACCATTGATGCAATGACTTTATTCCCATCAAAAAAATATTTTACCAAACAAATCTATATAATAAGGAAGCTCAGAATTTTGTCCATGGATGGAACTTTTGTCCATTTGTCCAAATTTTGACCATTAGATTGATTTCTTCTGAGGGTTAAAAACATCTCACTCTCATCTCTCTCAACACATACACTCTCTCAACATACACACTCTCTCTCACACACATACTCCACTCCTCTCTTTCTGTTTTCAAATTTTGAACACTCTCTCAAATTTTGGAGCCCATTCCCGTACCTCCCTGTCGAGACCCAACCCTTGCCGTGCTTCCCTGTCTTCATCTTCTCTCTTCCTCCCTCCCTCTCTGCCGTCAACAGGGGAACATCAACAAGGGAGTCATCCCCGGCCAGAGCATCACCTTCACCATCCCCGGTTACCCCTCTCTCTCTCTCTCTCAAGCCAATATGTATAATTTGCATTTTGGATGTATATATATATGTATATATATGTATATGTGTATATAGATGTATGTAATGGGTTTGAAATGTTTGATAAATCTGATATGGTTAATTTGAAATGGGTTTGATTTATGAAATGGGTTTGAAATGGGTTTGATGATTTATGTATGAAATGGGTTTGATTTATGAAATGGGTTTGAAATGTATTTGTGTGAACACACCCTCTGTAAACACAGCCTCTGTGTTTGTGTGTATTTGTGGGTTTGAAATTAACACACACCCTCTGTCCCCGGCCATATAATTTGCATTTTTGGATGTATATATATATGTATATATATGTATATGTGTATATAGATGTATGTAATGGGTTTGAAATGTTTGATGTTGAACATAGTTTAGTTTTGATTTATGAAATGGGTTTGATGATTTATGAAATGGGTTTGATGATTTATGTACGAAATGGGTTTGATTTATGAAATGGGAGAATCCCCAAGGCATCTTGCTCGCTGCAGACATGGATGGTCTCTTATGGGTTTGGTTTTGGCAGATGCTTCTGTTTGCTTTCTTTGTTTGATCATTCACCTATTATTTTATTTTATTTTTATTTTTTATTTTTTTATTTTCTATAAGTTTGATACATAATAATATTTTGCAATAATAAATATAATAGATGCATATATATACAATTTTCATAAATAAATCAATTTTCTGAATATATTTAGCCCAAGTATTGATTTAGATAGGAGAAACTAGACTAATTATAAAAATATTATTTTAAATTTTTATCAACGGGTTTAATTTGACTGGTTCGATGGTAATTTTGAAATTTCTTAAAATTTAAGAATGAATTATAATTTAATGTTATCAATGTAAATTTTTCATATTTTTTAATTTTATAATACTTAAAATACATATGTCATTTTGTGATTAGTTCAAAATCTAATTTACATAAATCAAGTTAATTTTTAAAACCTTTTAGTCATGACCAATAATATATTAGTATTATTTACTTAAATTTTTTGATTTCAAATCATGTAATGATATTATTACTATTTTTAATTTCAATGGTTATGGTTATGGTATAAAATTTATATTTATAACATTAGTTTATAAATTAAATTGCAAAGGTTTAACTGCTAGAAAAATTATCATAAATATTATAACAAAAACCAATGATTAAATGACACATGTGTTTTTATAAACTCAAAAAATTGAAAACATACCACAAGAGTGGGGGATGGGTTTTAGGGTAGGAATGAGACACTGTTTGGCTCACTGGATTGAAAAGATGTACATACCACAAGAGTGATGTGTATAATAGAATTTTCCTAAAGTATTTGGTAAAGTTTAATTATTGGATAATTTAATTATTAAGCACATTATTGGATAATTTAATTTAATTTAATTATTAAGCACATAAGTATTTCAAGAATTTATTAGTTTGTATAGCATTTTTATAACATTTGAATTTTATTAGTTTTGTAAAATTAATCTATTAGGAGTTAAATTAATCTATTATTAGTTTGAATTTTATTAATTTTATTACGAGTTAAATTAATTAATTTTTTTTTCCTTTTCTCCTTCAAGGACACCTAGGGCATGTTTGATTTATAGTATTAATGGTACTATTTTATTAACCCGTTAATCAAAGTGGTACTATTTTTATGAAATTATTTGTTGGCTTTTTGACTTTATGAAACAAAATTTGCTGTCTAAATATCTCAAAATAGAATGACTATGGAGGATCAATAGATGTATTCCATTCCACTACATTATTTTCTGTGAGTTGGAGAGGCATTTGAGTGCGACAAGATGAAAAAAGAAGAAGACAGAATGTGATAGTGCTATTCTTATATACAAGATATATTCTTATGGAGGATCAATTTGCTATTCTGAAATCACTCTAATATTTTGGGCACCAAAAAATGCCATCACACATGAGAAATGTGTTTGGGGCTTCAAGAATATATTTTTTACATTTATGTGTAAGTGGCTTCTTATTTTGTCATGGTGGCTGACCACAATCACTCTTCAAAATAGGCAATGGCTTTTTTAATTTTAATTTTAATTTTTATTAAACTAATTTGAAATTGATTATTTTATTGTGTACATTTTTATTTGCATAAGGCTTGGTTTGGTTTACTCATCTAAATTTTTTTTGTTTCATCTGAGATGGTCTTAGAACAATTTGTGATCAATGTAACTTTTGATATAGTGGTCTTCCTATGGCTTTTTTGATATACTATTCAGGGCTATATTTGTTTGGGTATGCTACATAATACATAATTTATCAATGGGTTTAATTTGACTGGTTCGATGGTAATTTTGAAATTTCTTAAAATTTAAGAATGAATTATAATTTAATGTTATCAATGTAAATTTTTCATATTTTTTAATTTTATAATACTTAAAATACATATGTCATTTTGTGATTAGTTCAAAATCTAATTTACATAAATCAAGTTAATTTTTAAAACCTCTTAGTCATGACCAATAATATATTAGTATTATTTACTTAAATTTTTTGATTTCAAATCATGTAATGATATTATTACTATTTTTAATTTCAATGGTTATGGTTATGGTATAAAATTTATATTTATAACATTGGTTTATAAATTAAATTGCAAAGGTTTAACTCCTAGAAAAATTATCATAAATATTATAACAAAAACCAATGATTAAATGACACATGTGTTTTTATAAACTCAAAAAATTGAAAACATACCACAAGAGTTGGGGATGGGTTTTAGGGTAGGAATGAGACACTGTTTGGCTCACTGGATTGAAAAGATGTACATACCACAAGAGTGATGTGTATAATAGAATTTTCCTAAAGTATTTGGTAAAGTTTAATTATTGGATAATTTAATTATTAAGCACATTATTGGATAATTTAA
Organism: Camellia sinensis; assembly: GCF_055761805.1. Lineage (NCBI taxonomy): Eukaryota > Viridiplantae > Streptophyta > Magnoliopsida > Ericales > Theaceae > Camellia > Camellia sinensis. The sequence goes on from NC_138972.1 coordinate 158,570,391, forward strand.
TTTAATTTAATTATTAAGCACATAAGCATTTCAAGAATTTATTAGTTTGTATAGCATTTTTATAACATTTGAATTTTATTAGTTTTGTAAAATTAATCTATTAGGAGTTAAATTAATCTATTATTAATTTGAATTTTATTAATTTTATTACGAGTTAAATTAATTAATTTTTTTTTCCTTTTCTCCTTCAAGGACACCTAGGGCATGTTTGATTTATAGTATTAATGGTACTATTTTATAAACCTGTTAATCAAAGTGGTACTATTTTTATGAAATTATTTGTTGGCTTTTTGACTTTATGAAACAAAATTTGCTATCTAAATATCTCAAAATAAATGACTATGGAGGATCAATAGATGTATTCCATTCCACTACATTATTTTCTATGAGTTGGAGAGGCATTTGAGTGCGACAAGATGAAAAAAGAAGAAGACAGAATGTGATAGTGCTATTCTTATATACAAGATATATTCTTATGGAGGATCAATTTGCTATTCTGAAATCACTCTAATATTTTGGGCACCAAAAAATGCCATCACACATGAGAAATGTGTTTGGGGCTTCAAGAATATATTTTTTGCATTTATGTGTAAGTGGCTTCTTATTTTGTCATGGTGGCTGACCACAATCACTCTTCAAAATAGGCAATGGCTTTTTTAATTTTAATTTTAATTTTTATTAAACTAATTTGAAATTGATTATTTTATTGTGTACATTTTTATTTGCATAAGGCTTGGTTTGGTTTACTCATCTAAATTTTTTTTGTTTCATCTGAGATGGTCTTAGAACAATTTGTGATCAATGTAACTTTTGATATAGTGGTCTTCCTATGGTTTTTTTGATATACTATTCAAGGCTATATTTGTTTGGGTATGCTACATAATACATAATTTTTCTTAAAAGTTATACGAAAAATCATCTAGCCTTTGTTGGTTGATTGATTGATCCTGAACATTTTTAGTTGTTTGATCACAACTTTGAGACACTTTTCATAAAACATTTTTATGGTCGTTAACATTTTTGCAACACATAGATTGTAATATAAGAATTTTATTAGATAGTGCATTCAGGCACGGGCATAAAACATTTGAATTTATTAGTTTGTATAGCATTTTGATAACATTCGAATTTATTAGTTTGTATAGCATTTTGATAACATTTGAATTTGATTTACAAATAATGGGGAAAATGCAAAACTGAGTTTTGATTTTTCTTTAGTATTTATATTTCTATCTTTGGATACAAGTCTATAATTGTATTTTATGTATGTATGTATGTATGTGATACAAGTCTATAATTTAATTTTATTTTTTATAGCTTTTTAAATAGAGAGAATGAGTTGATTTTATGTGTTAGTTTTTGGCTTTTTAGCTAATTTTCCTATTCGCAAACAAATTTAACCAAAATAGATAGGAGTTAAATTAATCTTCTTTTTTTTTGTTTTTTCTTTTCTCCTTTAATGACACTTAGGGCATGTTTGATTAGTAGTAATAGTGGTACTATTTTATTAATCAAAAGTACTACCCGTTTATTAGTTTGTATAGCATTTTGATAACATTCAATTTTGATTTACAAATAACCTCTACGATTTATTAAATGGCATTCATACACAACCAACCAAGCATTAATTAGTAGCTAACAATTGGCCAAATGGAAATCTGAACTTTGATTTTTATATTTCTATCTTTGGATATCTTTAATAATCTTCAATAATCTTCAATAATCTTTTGTTTCAACAATATTGACTACAGGTTTGAAGCATTGAGTTTGAAGCATTGTGGACTTCCATAAGACCTTTCATATCCAAACAAGGTAAATTAATATTTTGTTTTTATTTTTATATATGATTATGGATGTATATATATCTATACATATGATTCCAATATGTATGTATATATGATTCCAAACCCCAAACCCCCTCTTTATGTATGATTCCAGTATGTATATATATATTGAGAAGCCATGTCTAAGAAAGCCATGTCTAACAAAACCTGTGCCAATTACTTAACAAATTGAAGTGGGTTTCTGCTTTCTAGGAAACCAAACGGAGGGCGCTTTTTGTTTTTTTTTAATAAACAAAATGAAAAATTGAAAGAAGAAAATAAATATACCTTCCTCTGCCTCTTAGGGCATGTTTATTTTTTGTATTAGTTTTTGACTTTTTATCTAATGTTTCAAATTTAACCAATATAGATAAGAGTTAAATTAATCTTTTTTTTTTTTCTGTTCTCCTTGAATGACACTTAGGGCATGTTTGATTGGTTGTGTTAGTGTTACTATTTTATTGACCTGTTAATCAAACAAGGCCTTAGTTTGAGTTTTATTTATTAGTTTGTATAGCATTTTGATAACATTCGAATTTATTAGTTTGTAACATTCGATAGCATTTGAATTTTATTAGTTTGTAAAATTAATCTATTTGGACTTAAATTAATCTATTATTAGTTTGAATTTTATTAATTTTATTAGGAGTTAAATTAATTTTACAGATGTGGTAAGTATGGAAATCTAAACCACATTTCGTATTTTTAGGGCTTTTTTTTTTTTTTTTAATATACAAAATGAAAAATTGGAAGAAGAAAATAAATATACCTTCCTCTGCCTCTTAGGGCATGTTTTTTGTGTTGAATGTGTTTATTTTTTGTATTAGTTTTTGACTTTTTATCTAATGTTTCAAATTTAACCAATATAGATAGGAGTTAAATTAATCTTTGTTTTTTTTTTTTTCTGTTCTCCTTGAATGACATTTAGGGCATGTTTGATTGGTAGTATTAGATGTACTATTTTATTAACCTGTTAAATTAATTTTACAGATGTGGTAAGTATGGAAATCTAAACCACATTTCGTATTTTTAGGGCGCTTTTTTTTTTTTAATAAACAAAATGAAAAATTGGAAGAAGAAAATAAATATACCTTCCTCTGCCTCTTAGGGTATGTTTTTTTCTGTTAATGTGTTTATTTTTTGTATTAGTTTTTGACTCTTTATCTAATGTTTCAAATTTAACCAATATAGATAGGAGTTAAATTAATCCTTTTTTTTTTTTCTGTTCTCCTTGAATGACACTTAGGGCATGTTTGATTGGTAGTATTAGTGTTACTATTTTATTGACCTGTTAATCAAACAAGGCCTTAGTTTGAGTTTTATTTATTGCATAAAACACATGTTTATTAGTTTGTATAGCATTTTGATAACATTCGAATTTATTAGTTTGTAACATTCGATAGCATTTGAATTTTATTAGTTTGTAAAATTAATCTATTTGGACTTAAATTAATCCATTATTAGTTTGAATTTTATTAATTTTATTAGGAGTTAAATTAATTTTACAGATGTGGTAAGTATGGAAATCTAAACCGCATTTCGTATTTTTAGGGCGTTTTTTTTTTTTTAATAAACAAAATGAAAAATTGGAAGAAGAAAATAAACATACCTTTCTCTGCCTTTTAGGGCATGTGTTTTGTGTTGAATGTGTTTATTTTTTGTATTAGTTTTTGACTTTTTATCTAATGTTTCAAATTTAACCAATATAAATAGGAGTTAAATTAATATCTTTTTTTTTTTTCCTGTTCTCCTTGAATGACACTTAGGGCATGTTTGATTGGTAGTATTAGTGTTACTATTTTGTTGACCTACTAATCAAACAAGGCCTTAGTTTGAGTTTTATTTATTGCATAAAATACATGTTTATTAGTTTGTATAGCATTTTGATAACATTCGAATTTATTAGTTTGTAACATTCGATAACGTTTGAATTTTATTAGTTTGTAAAATTAATCTATTTGGACTTAAATTAATCTATTATTAGTTTGAATTTTATTAATTTTATTAGGAGTTAAATTAATTTTACAGATGTAGTAAGTATGGAAATCTAAACCACATTTTGTATTTTTAGGGCGTTTTTTTTTTTTAATAAACAAAATGAAAAATTGGAAGAAGAAAATAAACATACCTTCCTCTGCCTCTTAGGGCATGTTTTTTATCTAATGTTTCAAATTTAACCAATATAGAAAGGAGTTAAATTAATCTTTGTTTTTGTTTTTGTTTTTTTTTTTTCTTTTCTCCTTGAATGACATTTAGGGCATGTTTGATTGGTAGTATTAGTGGTACTATTTTATTAACCTGTTAATCTAACAAGGCCTTTGTTTGAGTTTTATTTATTGCATAAAACACATGTTTATTAGTTTGTATAGCATTTTGATAACATTCGAATTTATTAGTTTGTAACATTCGATAACATTTGAATTTTATTAGTTTGTAAAATTAATCTATTTGGACTTAAATTAATCTATTATTAGTTTGAATTTTATTAATTTTACTAGGAGTTAAATTTTATTAATTTTATTAGTTTGTGGTAAGTATGGAAATCTAAACCACATTTTGTATTTTTCTATTTCAATGAAAAGGCCTTTATAGAATTCATGAGTTAATTTTTTAAATTCATACTGTGGTATCGTACTGTTTGATTTCTTAAATTCATACTTTGATTTGAATTTGTGGTATTATATACTGTTCAAGCTTTAATAAATCCGAAATTTTTTTGTCAAACAGTTTTTGGGGATTAATCAATAAATCGGACAGTTTTTTTGCCAATAAAGGGTTGTTTTTGGCCGATAATGGCCTCCATATGTGTTTGTGTTTCTAAGGATTTGGAAAATATTCTATCCTATTTGGTAATAAACCTAGGGAATCTTTTATTTTATTTTATTTATCAGCTCAGGAAATCGTACAGTATCACTACATTTTTATTTTTTATTTTTAAAACAGTTTGGTTTGTATACACTGTATTGGTTTCATGTCTTAGATGTGTTCCAGTTTTTACCTTTTCTGTAAGATGTGTTCCAGGTCTTAGATAGCATCAGTTGGATCTCAAGTTCTAAAATTAATTAGCTTCGTTATCCTATTTGATTTGAGTCTGATTGTGTTTGGAAGTGCCATTAAGACTTATGGTAAATATAACATATCCTTTGGGATTGGCTTGATTTATTGTTGTTCATGGTTAAGACGTTTTCCTATGTTTGGGGATTTATATGGTTTCAATGCCTAAAGCAGTGTATCATAACTTTTCTTAAATTGAGGAAGCACAAAATAAATTAAGGTTATGGAAGAAAAAAAAAATTAAGTAAACCAATTTATTTTTTATCTTTTCCGCTTCTTTTTTGTATTTTCTCACAAAAATGAAACAATCTAGGAAAGTCAATTCTTATATCTTTTAAGGTTATATTCCTTTATCATATCTATCTTTTGTGAAAAAAAAGTTAGCTTAGGTATATCTTGGAGACATTTTAGTGGTTGACCACCTGGTGGATAAATTATTTTTTATGAAATAATTTGTTGGCTTTTTGACTTTAGAGGTTGACTTTAGTGGTTCACTTTGTTTTCTTTTGCAAAAGTATATATTTTCACCTTTTGCTAATACATATATGTCTACTCATTTGCACCTTTTGCTAAGAAAAATGGTAACATTCATTAATATTTTCTTTTGCTGTTGTTTGGAGTCAAATTGTGTTTCTAATAGATTGATTTATTTTTTATTTATTTAATGTTTGGAGTGAAATTATTATTTTAAAACTATGTAGATGTGCAAAGCTTTTGTTATTTGTTAATTTTAATAAATAGATTCTTGGAAGCAAAGTACTAAGTGATTGATGTGTTTTATTGATAGTTTTCGTTGGAAACACAACTCATTTTGATAAATTGTTTAACTCATTTTGGTGGCGGAAAATTATTTGTGGGGTATTAGTTTCTATGTGATTTTATCTATGTGATTTTTGATAAATTGTTTATCTATGTGATTTTTTATTAATTTCTTGAATGAGCTCAATACAATTCAGTAGAGCTTAAGCTATCAATATGTTTAATTCCTAACAATAATGTAGGAGCCATTGAAGAAACTTTCAATAGGCTTTGATAGTCAAATATGCCCTTTTTTTTTACTTTTTTTGGTCCTTACTTTGTTGGTTTTTGGATTTTCTGGGTGTTTGATTATTGAAAAAAATAGAGGATAATTTCATGGCTTCTGAAATTGTGAGATTGGGGTGGTTGAGTTTGACTTTATTAAATTACAGAGGATAATTTCATAGCTTCTGAAATTGTGAGATTGAGTTTGTCCACTTCAGGTGCAACAATATATATTTGCACCCTTTGCCAAGTTGGGATGATGTGGCATGTTGGACAATTTTAATATTTATTAATTTGTAAGATTCATTAGTAAGATTCATTACTATTTTCTTTTGATGTTGTTTGGATTCAGATTGTGTTACCAATACCTGAAAATGTTTGGAGTTAAATTATTATTTTCAAACTGTGGATTTATTGTAAATCTTTTGTTATTTGTTAATTTCAATAAATACATTCTTGGAAACACAACTCCTTTTGGTGGCGGAAAATGATTGTTGGGTTATTAGTTTGTCATATGTGTGATTTTTTTTTCCAGTGTGATTTTTTATTAATTCCTTGAATGAAATATTTTTTCATATGAATTAAGTGTGGATTTCAAAATGATTGATGATTTTTTATTAGTTTGTCATATGAATTAACTTTATAAATTTTGCAGTTCCATTTAAACCTCTTTTAGTTCAATTAAATTCAACAAAGCTTAAATACATTATTAGAAACACAACTCCTTTTGGTGGCGGAAAATGATTGTTGGGTTATTAGTTTGTCATATGTGTGATTGTAGACACCCCATTTTTGACCGACCTTAAGACTCAGACATCACCGATTGAGCGCTTGGTGATGTTGCATAATGTGCTCGTTCAGAAGTTTCAGAGTCGCGGCCGTGAGCCCTGCCTCCGGATTTCCGAACCCTCTTCTGTGCCTTGTCTCGGTTTGCGAACCAGACTCGGTTTTCTCTGTTTCTTTTCCTGAGGGGAGGGAGAGGTCCCGTAGACCATCTCTCAGTGGCCGTGGGCTACATTTGGTGGCCGCAGGCCATTTTTGCTCATTTCGGAGCCCGGTTCCCGGTTTTCGAAGCTACCAGGCCGTGTGCCTCGGTTCGGGACCGCTTAACCATCTCCGTTTGCTCTAAAATTTGGCATACCTCCTATTTACTCCCTTTTGAGGGACACTGGGGTCTGAGAAACCCACTTCGTGGCCGAACGCCACTTTCGGTGCTTGGCAGCCCATTTTCGGGACCCCGAACTGCGTGTTTTGGCCCCCGAGGGTTCGTTTTGCATCGGTTCTTGTTCATTTTTGGCAGGTGCCTCTGTTTTATCACCAGGGAGGTCACTGGAGGGTGGGAGGCCAGCAATTATCTTGGCAACCAGTTATATTCCATTTTCGCCCTCCGACACCCGCTTTTCGCACTTCCGGGCTAATGTTGAACACCTTGGGCCCACTTTCTTGAACTTTGAACCACATATTTGTGATGTACACACATGGGAGGACCCTAAAAGTTGGTGGCCGGCCAGTAATTCCACCTGACCCTTTTGAACCCCTCCTTCCGGGCTAATGTTGAACACCTTGGGCCCACTTTCTTGAACTTTGAACCACATATTTGTGTTGTACACACATGGGAGGATCCTAATATCATATGGCCGGCCATTAATTCCTTTTGACCCTTTTGAACCCCTCCTCAAAATGGCTTGTTCTCTCTCCTGTTTTAGAATTTCCAAATTCGAACCACGGGGTTGTGAAGAGGAGACCTGGGAGGCCACCAATATGTGGTGGCCGGCCACTAATTATACTTGACCCTTTTGACCCCTAGCTGGCCGGCTAGGGGGGGTGGCTGGCCGGCCACCTGCAGCAAAAGTAAGGGGCCGGCCTGCTTCCTCTCAACTTGCACTTTACAGCTGTGCAGCTGTTTCCCCCAGAAAATATCCCAATCCGGGGGATATTTTGTGGGGGAAAGCTTACCTCCTTTTTGCCCCACCTTTACACCCTCTTTTTGTCCATATAACCAGCTGGTGGCATCACATTTGGGGGTTGGAAAATTTGTTCTTCAAGCCTCAAGATCCATATCTCCCTCCATCCTTCTCATTTTCCTAAAAAACCTTAAGTCCTACATCTTATTTTCTTCATCACCACCAAGCTCTACCACCACCACTTCATTTCCAGAAACAAGGAGGGCTTCTCAAAGGCTAAAGGAGCTGCAAATTGGTCCAAGAAGCAACAAAAGACTTGTCTCCAAGGGTGAGTTACCATTTTCTCTTTTTTGAGCTTTTCTTTGCAATATTTCTTAGCCTCTCCTTCTTATACATTCAAGCTCCGGCCCTAACTGAAAGTTGCCCTCTTTTGAGCTCATTTTCACTTTTCGTTAAGGGCTCAACCCTGTTTGAGCCCTCCATGATGCACTTGCTTCATTGATCCTCTTATATGTCATAATCTTGCATGCTATTTTTGGCCAATGAGTAATCTGTTTTTGAGCATGATGTAATCTGTGAATATGCTTATTTTGGGCCCTTCTTCAACATTGTTGAAGGGCCCCTCACCATTTGATGCCTTCATGTTATACTTCCCTTTATATCCCTTATTTGGCCCCATTTTTGCATAAATTGGTAGCCCCCTTTGCTTTTGTTTTTGGCCATTTTACAGTTCTGGAAATAGTCTTATTTTGGCCTATACTCCATGTTTCATTAACATTTTTTTTCTGTTTGGTGATTATTTTGTATACTTCATGTTATAGCACCTTTTGAGCCTCAATCTTGTGCCTTTTTTTAGCATGTTTGTATATTGATTCGAGGCTTTCCATATACTGTAAACATTCATATTTTTGGTCCCTCTTCAATGTTGTAGAAGGATATTTTTCAGTTTGGATTTTTCTTATATCACTTGCTTCATTACCCCTCTCTTGGCCCCTATTCTTGCATGCCATTTTTGCCATACCTATGCTTGCTGTTTAGCCATGTTTATAACTGTGAAAGTGCCTTTTTTGGGACTGTCTAGCTTCTGTCTTTGCATTACATGTCCATATTGTGCACGTTTGGCATAGCTATAGGCCATTACGGGTGCCTAAATTCGCATTTCGGGACAATTCCATGCTTTTGGTGTCATTTCGCCTCATTTCGGGACTGTTTTCCCTCATATTTTAGTGCTGAAATTCTATTAGAATGATTGCTTTCCATTCCTATGTCATCACATCGCATTCTGCCATCGCCTCGGTTTGCGTGTCCGTGTGCATACATTTCGAGGCACTTCATTTTTCATCCGCGGGCATCCCTTGTGAGTGTGGCTGAGGCTCACTCATGATTGGTATAAGCCCATATCATGTTTTCATGTCATTTGCATTGTGTATGCCATTGCCTCGGTTTGCGTGCCCGTGTGCACGCATTTCGAGGCACTTCATTTTCATCAACCGGCATCTTATGTGAGTATGGCTGAGGCTCTCTCATGATAGTAAAAGTCCATGTTGCGTTCTGTATGCCATTTTAGCCATATTGCATTGCGCATGCCGTTGCCTCGGTTTACGTGCCGTGTGCACGCATTTCGAGGCACTTCTTTTTTATCCGTCGGCCTCTTATGTGAGTGTGGTTGAGGCTCACTCATGTTAGTATAAGCCCATATCATGTTTCCATGTCATTTGCATTGCGTATGCCATTGCCTCGGTTTGCGTACCCGTGTGCACGCATTTTGAGGCACTTCTTTTTTATCCGTCGGCCTCTTATGTGAGTATGGCTGAGGCTCACTCATGTTAGTATAAGCCCATATCATGTTTTCATGTCATTTGCATTGCGTATGCCATTGCCTCGATTTGCGTGCCCGTGTGCACGCATTTCGAGGCACCTCATTTTCATCTGTCGGCCTCTTATGTGAGTGTGGCTGAGGCTCACTCATGTTAGTATAAGCCCATATCATGTTTCCATGTCATTTGCATTGCGTATGCCATCGCCTCGGTTTGCGTGTCCGTGTGCACGCATTTCGAGGCACTTCATTTTTCATCCGCGGGCATCCCTTGTGAGTGTGGCTGAGGCTCACTCATGATTGGTATAAGCCCATATCATGTTTTCATGTCATTTGCATTGCGTATGCCATTGCCTCGGTTTGCGTGCCCGTGTGCACGCATTTCGAGGCAGTTCATTTTCATCAACCGGCTTCTTATGTGAGTGTGGCTGAAGCTCTCTTATGTTAGTATAAGTCCATGTTACCTTTCCCATGCCATTTTAGTCACTTGCATTGCATATGCCATTTTCTCGGTTTGCGTGCCCGTGTGCACGCATTTCGAGGCATCTCATTTTCACAGCATAGTGCATACTAGGTTGTATCTTAGATCACATTCTGCCATTTTCTCGGTTTGTGTGCCTGTGTGCACGCATTTTGAGGCATGTCATTCCATAGCATTGTGTATGTTAGGATTGTATCTTAGTTGCATTTCATGCATATCATGCATATTGCATCGTGTCCGGAATAGGAGTTAGCCCGGGCACGGGAAACGAAGTGCGTTTCGTACTCCGAGTGACGGAACGCGTCTCAATTCCCCAGTCACCGACACTGCAGATTATCCATGATGGAGTTAGGTTTTAGCTGTAGTTTCATGTGCATTCATCCTATATTGAGTTGTGCATTTCGACTCCTCGGCCATCATGCCTCGGTATGCGTGATTGGTGGTACGAGGATCGAGACATGCATATATCCGTGCAAATACATTGCTATGCCCCTTTCCTGCTCTCTGTTGCAGCAAAACGAAGAATCAGCAACCTTTTGGGGCTTGGCACGCATTTCAAGAACAGGTGTAAACAGAGGCTAATTGGGGCATTCCGGTGGATTTCCGCGCAAGACAACCTGGACATGCATCATCCATCAGAAGCAAGGCAGTCCCTGGCTTGCATGCCAGTTTTATTTGCTTTCTTAGTTAATTCATTAATTAATTAGGAATTTGTATATTTTTCGAACTGTAATATTCGGACTGTAATATTCTTTTATTTGGGACTGTATTATTTATTCGGACCCTCGGCGCGAGGGCACAACTGTAATAAGTGTGCGTGTGTGTGTTGTATGTCTTCCAACCCCACGTCTTTCTCCCTTTTATTTATCCGCTTACGATGGTTAGATTAGGGCATGTTTCAATTAGCATACAGTATGATAGCATGTTTGCATTCATTCATCTGTTTTGCATGCACCGGGCTCGGCGCACCATACTAACTGCATCGTACTTTCAATTCCAAATTGAATACATGTTAGTTGTAGCATTTCATATGCCATGTTTAGAATAGCCGAGCCTGCTATAGTTGCATTTTTGCATGTGTTGCATTAGGCATTTCTGTATATTTAGGATCATGCATGATTTCTAATAAACTTCTTTTTTTTAGCTTGGAGTACTCGGTGAGTTTTATGCTTTAGCATCCTTGCATGCGTGTGAGTGACTGCCATGAATAGCATGCTTACTATGAGGCTAATTGCTAATGTGATATAACTGCCTGAATGCCTGTGGGTGAAGGTTGGGTTATTTGAATTGGAATAATTCATCAAATGTGTGTTTTAAGCCCACTAGATAATGGCAAAATCATGTTTTTCTAAGCCCACCCGAGGGTGGCAAATCCACGTCTTAGCCTACTTGCGGGTAGCATCATCAAACCATTTTCAAATAAACAAACATGAAATGTTTTGTTCCAATTTAGGCAACTCAGTCTATACTTGTATGCTGCGCGCATTACATAATAACCTAGGCTAATAACCGGATAAGAACACACAAAGTTTTCAAAAATAGATATCATGGTTAGTAGAGGCCGATCTTTGATCGGGCGAGCGGGGGTGCTCACGAAGTGACCTTCCCCAATCGTACCCAAGTTCCCGAGCCGAGGCAACTTTGGTGATGACGGACACGTGGCCTTTTGGCACCGAGTCAGGGTTTCCTAAATTTCCCAAAATAAAATATTTAGGTGGCGACTCTGTATCTGGCAAAGCAGTCCATGTTTGGCACTTCTTTCAAAAATCTGTTTTCTCAAAATGATTTGCCAGATTTGGACTCTTTGGTTCAGACTTAGAACCGTGACTACAAAATCGAGTCCGAGCTGTAGCGAGGTCCCCCGCGGGCTTGTTACAGTGATTTTTTTTTCCAGTGTGATTTTTTATTAATTCCTTGATTGAGATATTTTATCATATGAATTAACTGTGGATTTCAAAATGATTGATGATTTTTTATTAGTTTATCATATGAATTAACTCTATAAATTTTGCAGTTCCATTTAAACCTCTTTTAGTTCAATTAAATTCAACAAAGCTTAAGCCATCGATAAGTTTGATTCCATTTAAGTATCGATTGATTGCTTCATTTGGTTTCACTTAGTGAATTAAAATAACTTTTGTATTTACATAAGTTATGTATTCCAAAACCTTTACAGGTTAACTTTTGTATTATGTATTACTGGATTAATATGTACTTACTGAAGTCAACTTTTTTATTACAGGTTTTGGCAATATTAAGCTGGAACGACCTCTAACATTATGGATAATGTAAGTTGTCTTTTTTAAAAAAGCTGGTACATAGATTTTAAAAAAACATTTGTATTATAGGTTCTGATTATAAACTGTAATATTCGTTCCCTTTACTCATCGTCTTATAGGTTCTGATTAAAAAACTTTCCTCATTTTTTATAAACTTTTGTATTATAAACTGATTTTTTTATAAACTTTTGTATTATATGTTCTGATTATAAACTGATTAAAAAACTTTCCTCATTTTTTACAGCTAGATGGAGACTTACAACGAACTGTAATATTCGTTCCCTTTACTTATCGTCTTATAAAATTTCATTTTGTGTACATATCAGCTACTTATTTGTTTTTGTATGTATAGGTTCAGTTTCTTCAACAAAGAAATGTCGGTGTAGTGATTCGTGATGAGCATGATTTCAATGTCGTTCGTATTTCTAATGTCAGCCCAAAAATCACTTTCTTATCATTTTTTATTTATTTATTTTTATTTCTTATACTTTGGTTATTTCTTAGACTTTGGTTATTTTCTAAAGGCAATGGAAAAGGAAAATGCAAAGGCAATGTTGAAAGGAAAAGAAAAGGTGTCTTATGCTTCCAAGGGCAAGGGAAAGGAAAATGCATGTCCAACGGTATAGTTCTTAATGGTTTTTGTAAAGTGTTTTTTTTTTTTTAAATTGTTAGTTTTCCTATGTTTGTATTTTAAGCCATAATTGTAGAGTGTTTTTGAAAATGCATGTATAATTATTTATTTTAAACCATAATTGTATTTTTATGGTTTAAACTGTGCACTTTTTTAAGTGTCTCCTGTATATATGTGTAAATCTGCACCACTTTTCAATGTAAGTGGGCGAAAGTTTTGAGATAAGAGACAAAGAAAGGAGAGAGAAAATGGGCAAAAATTTTTTTTTTTTTTCCAGCTATGTGAATGGTGATACTTTATGAAGTTCATAAGTTGGCTGAACATTTGTTTGTTTGTATAACAAAACCATACAATTTATTATATAGATTATAAATGACAATTTTGAGTTATGTCATTTTTTTTTTTTAGTTATGACCAATTTTCTTCTTTAGTAATGACCTTCTTTACAAAAAATTTCTTTGTTTAATTTTGATGTTTTTTTTTATTTTTATGTATAGTTATAACTCAAAAAGTATGAAATTAGCTATTTTTTATTTTTATTTTTAGTTCCCTTGTGAGAGGTATCATTTTGACAACTTATTTTACATCTATAAATATAGAGAAGTGCTATTCAAATTTTAAAAAAATAATAATAATAAATTTATTGGGTAAATTATGCAAAGGGTCCCTATACTTTACACGATGTGTCAATTTATTTGTTTCAATTTGCTCGATTTTGCCCCTTAATTTAACAGATTGTGTCATTTTAGTCCAATAAATAACGGTTGTCAAGTTTGGTAGATGGAAAGTCTACACAATATGTAAGTTTGGTCCATGTAGTTTACACAATGTGTCAATTTAGTACCTGTTATTTTAATTTGCTCGGTTTTGATAGGAACTAAATTAGCACATTGTGTAAACTATAAGAACCAAATTGACACATAGTTTGACTTTCTGTCTACTAAACTTAATAACCGTTATGTATTGGACTAAAATGGCACAATCCGTTAAATTAAGGGCCACTGATTGCAAGGGCAAGCGAAAGGAAAATGCATGTTTAGCGGTATGGTTGTTATTGATTTTGTACAGTTTTTTTTAGTTTTTATTTTTATATCTTCATATATTGTATTTTATTTAGCCATAATTGTATTTTATTTTTAAAACTATACACATTTTTTGGCGTCTCCTGTATATTCTTAGGAAGAAAGAAATATATAGAGGATACTTTATGAAGGAATATATAGTGAGAAAGGAATATATAGTGTCTCCTGTAAGTGCATGGGCCCTACAAGAAAATGGAGATACTTTATGAAGCTCATCTGCTGATCGAACATTTGTTCATTACTGTTACAAAACCACACAATTTTTTATTATTATTATTATTATTATAAAACTATGGGTAGTCATGGGCAAGAGTATAATACATTTTCTCTAAATTCTTGGTATTTTCTTTGGACAGTAGAAAATGGTACTTGATAATATTTGCATTTTAAACATTCAACGATTTAATATTCATATTTTAGGGACCCAATGGTTATGTTATATCAAGAGCTGTATTAGCTCAACGTGTACGACGAGAACGTGAAAGAAATGAAAATGCATGCTCTGCATATCAATCGAGACACCGCTTGCCACAAGAACGAGAGAGATTAGGAGCATATGTTAAAGACTTTCCTTCATTAACACCAAGTCGTCGCGGTCATGCTTGCCTAGAACAGGGTACAAAGACACTTGCGGATACTTTGTTGGCACAAAAACGAACAATGGTTACATATGCATCCACATGTTCGTTCTCTATGGAAAGTACATCTGTAGCTCGGAATTGGTAAAACATGTTTAATTCTTTAAATAACACTTACTTTTTCATGTGTATAAATTTTAATTTATGCACAACAAATATTTGTAGGCCTAATTCTACAGTCACATTTCTTCAAGAGGATCTATGTACAGATGATGAATTAGAAGATATGACTATAAGTACTGCGATTAACACTCAATCACACATGAATTCATGTCGTCATTCTCTCGGCAAGATGGATGTGTTATGTCCTTACTGTTCAGCCTTACATTGGATGGGCGAAAAATTAGCACAATCATCTCGAAAGCGTCCCCTATTTGGAACTTGCTGTTCAAAAGGAAAGACTAGGCTACCTCTGCTTATGACACCCCCTCCACCGCTTTAAGCATTATATGATGGGGATGATGATCAAGCAAGATCGTTTCGACGTTATACTCGAGTATACAATGCAGCCAATGCTTTTACAAGTCTTGGTGCTACATTGGATCCAAGAGTACTAAGGGGAAGCGGCCCTAAACCATTTATTATCCATGGGGAATTGCGACATCGAACAGGATCACTTCTACCATAGCCAGGTCAGGATGCGACTTATGCTCAGTTGTACATTTATGATCCTGATTCAGCTTTAGAAGTTCGAAATCGTAGAAATCCTCACTTACAAAGGGATGTTCTCAAAACTATTCAAGATAGTTTGTTGCAAGTTAATGCATTCGTAGACAAATTTCGCCAAGCTCATGCAATTTTGAATCAATTAGCCTTCACTGGACAAAATCTACCTGCTCATCTTCACTATAGTTCAGCAACAGACCGACGACGGTATAACCTACCAACTGCTGATGAGATTGCAATTGTAATACCATGTGATGGAACCGAGGTTACTGGAATGAGAGATGTTGTTTTACATCTATAGGGAAATAATGAACTGATGCAAATTAATGAATGTCACCCAGCGTATTTGCCATTGCATTATGTTTTATTATTCCCGTATGGTGAGCTCAGATGGGAACCTGAGTTGAAATTGTGGGACGTTAAACATGATCGGCCTTCAACTGATCGACTTACTCAAATGGATTTTTATAGTTATCGTTTGTTTGAGCGACCTACAGAGTATTCAACAATTTTGAGAAGTGGAAAATTATTCCAAGAGTTTTTGGTTGATGCTTGGGCTGCAACTGAGCAAAATCGGTTGACGTACTACAAGCTTAATCAAAAAAAAATTCGGGCTGAACTTTACCAAGATTTAAGCGATATCGATCCAGATGACTTGCGACCTAATCAAATTGGTCAAAGGTTTATTTTGCTATCTTCATTTACTGGTAGTCCTAGACATATGTTTGAAAATTTTCAAGATTCAATGGCTATCACACGATACAACCAGCACCTAGATATTTTTCTCACCATGACTGCAAATCCCAATTGGCCAGAAATTACTTCAGCATTATTACCACACCAAAAAGCTATTGATCGTCCGGATTTGATTGCCCGTGTTTTTGAGCTAAAAAGAAAGTGTTTGATGAAGGAGATAGAGACAAACAAAGTGTTCGGTAATAAAGTTGCGCATGTTTTTACAATTTAATTCCAAAAACGAGGCCTACCACATATGCATGCGCTTCTCTTTCTTAAAGGTCCAGACAAAATTCGAACATATGCTCAAGTAGACAAATTAGTTTATGCAGAATTTCCAGATCCAAAAGATGATCCTACACTTTTTGAAACTGTCAAGTGTTGCATGGTACATGGACCATGTGGTGCTCGAAATCCCCAAGCACCATGTATGGAAAATGGTTTTGGGATTGATTAATGAGATCCAACAATATCTTGATGCGATGTATATTGGACCACCAGAAGCTGCTTGGCGAATATTCGGTCATCATTTGCATGCAGAGATGCCAACAGTTGTTCGCTTGGCACTTCATCTACCTGGAATGCATCGTGTTCTTTTCAATCCTAATGACTCATTGGAAATGATTCTTTCTAGAGCTGCACAACAAAAACCGACTCTTACTGGCTTTTTTGATTATTGTGCTTCCAATGAAAATGAATGCCAATTCACTTACCAAGAATTTCCGCAACATTTTGTTTGGCTCAAGTCAGAACATAGATAGAAACCAAGAGAACATGGATATGCAATTGGTAGAATGTACTTTGCTAGCCCTAACTGTGGTGAAAGATTTTATCTGCGTTTGTTGTTAACTGTTGTCAAAGGGCCAAGATCGTTTCAATGTTTACGTACAGTTAACAATGTTTTGCATGAGACGTTTAAATCAGCATGTGTTGCCAGAGGACTCTTAGAAGATGATGAAGAATGGATACAGCGCTTGAAAGAGGTTGCAGTTATGAAAACCGGATATCAATTGAGGAGATTGTTTTGTATTTTTCTGACCCAATGTTTTCCACTACAACCACATGCGTTATGGAATCAATTTTCAATGCATATCTGTGATGATCTTGAACATAAGCTTCGAACATTGTTTGCCATTTCTAACCCAACTGAGGCTCAAATTGAAGATTATGGTTTGTATCTTTTGAATCAAATGCTTCAAGAATTAGGAAAGAGTTTAATTGACTTCCCGCCCATGCCACAACCTACAGCAAATTGGAGTGCAACAGTTGGTAACCGATTGATATTCGAACATCAACGGCTACATAATGAGGCACAACAGACAGATGTGCAAATTACTATTGATCGCCTCAATAATGGACAACGAACTGCTTATAACGCAATCACCTCTTCAGTCTTTGAAAGTAAAGGGACTATTTTCTTTTTAAATGGCGGTGCTGGAACGGGGAAAACATTTTTGTACAATACGATTGCATTAAAATGTCGCAGCCTTGGCCATATTGTTGTTGCCGTGGCTTCATCTGGAATTGCATCATTGCTAGTAGTAGGAGGTCGCACTGCACATTCAACATTTTCCATTCCATTGAATGTCTTGGAAAATTCAGTTTGTGGGTTTAGCAAGCAATCATTACAGGCTGAATTGTTTAGAGAAACAAAACTCATAATTTGGGATGAAGTTCCTATGCAACATAGACATTGTGTTGAGGCGGTTGATCGCACA
This sequence comes from Camellia sinensis, assembly GCF_055761805.1. Lineage (NCBI taxonomy): Eukaryota > Viridiplantae > Streptophyta > Magnoliopsida > Ericales > Theaceae > Camellia > Camellia sinensis. The sequence continues at coordinate 158,588,241 of NC_138972.1, forward strand.
CTTCGAGATATTTGTGATTGTGAAAAGCCATTTGGGGGTATCACTGTTGTTCTTGGTGGAGACTTTCGACAAATCTTACCAGTTATAACCAAAGGAGTTCGTGAGCAAATTGTGAATGCATCATTGAGACACTCTGTTTTGTGGAAGGATCTACATGTTTTATCTTTAGATTTGAATATGCGCTTGAATCATGCAAACCTTGGAAATGCTATTTTTGCAAAATTCTTGACGGAGGTAATACTCATTCGAACTTTGATTATACCATTTAAGGATACCTTGATTACACCATTTTTTAAAATTTATTTTATTTTATTTATTAGGTTGGAACCAATCCGCAAGAAATCATTAAAATTCCATCAACAATACACAGATGCCAGGATCTAAAGGAATTACTTTCAGCAGTTTATCCACAATTGGATGTGGCAGATACATTAACCCCATCATTCTTAACGGAACGCACAATTCTTTCTGCACGAAATGATGATGTCAGTGCTATCAATATTGCTGCGTTGAATATTTTTCCAGGGAATACATATACGTATCTTGCTGCAGATAAGATGGCTGAAGATGATGAAATTGATCCTTCTATTACAAACAGATATCCTAATGAGTTTTTAAATTCATTGGATCCTCCTGGGCTACCAGCTTTTAAGGTAGAGTTGAAAGTGGGTTGTCCTATAATGTTATTAAGAAACATTGCACCGAAAGATGGACTGTGTAATGGCACAAGATTGATGGTATCAAGGTGCGACACTCGCATAATTGAAGCTCGAATCTTAACTGGTGAGAAGTTTGGCAATTTGGCATTTATACCAAGGATATCATTGACTCCGTCTTCTGCAGAAATGCCTTTCCGAATGACAAGACGTCAATTTCCAGTTCGATTGGCATACGCTTTGACCATTAACAAATCTCAAGGACAATCTGTGAAATTTGTTGGGGTTGATTTGCGTACACCTGTTTTTAGTCATGGGCAACTATACGTGGCATTATCCAGATGCACATCTTTCGATCGTATAAGTATCCTCCTCCCTAATGATGAGCCAGATTCCACTACAAATATTGTTTACCCTGAAGTTTTGTTATGAAGACCTTTCAGAATTGTGGGAAAGAACAAATTTGAAGACATTATCAAACACATATTTTTGTAAAGTATATACAATTTGTAAAGCAGATGATAACTATGACCCACTTTTTGTAAAGCTTTCCACCTATGTGGACTTTGTTGTATTTCAAATATTTTTGTGAAGCCTTTTATTCCCCTATATTTTTGCATTTCCATAATAGCTAAGTTTGATTTAAGAGTGCTGACTTGATCTTTTACAATTGAGTTATTATTTTGGACATGTAAGTTGATTTATTACTTTGGACATGTAAGTTGTCACTACTTTGGACATGTCAGTTGTCACTACTTTGTATAAAATTATGTTCTCTTTTATTGTCATAGGATGATGGAGATTTGCACCAAACTATTATATGGGCTCTCTTAACTCATCTTCTTTTTTCATTGAGAAAATTACAAATCAATGAGTTTTTAAATATTTTGTGAAGTTATCACCTATTTATAATTTTTCTTATTTAATTTACTCTTCTTACTATACATTTTCTTTCAAGTATTGATACTAGCAATACTTGATGGCTATTAGATGACTTTAAAATCTTTTTAATTTGACTATTTTGTAAAACAACAATTTGTATTCTATAGTTGATGTAATTGATGATTTTCACATTAATTTGACAAACCATATGAGTTGCAGGAATTATTTTTTTTTACCATTTATTGTTGGGATGCTATGGCATAGAGTTGATTTCTTCTTCATGATATGATGCATTTAGTTTTTCAAAGCTTTCCGTATCTTGATTGGAAAATTATTTCAAAATATTTTATTTCCGTATCTTAATGTGAAAACAATTTCTAAAGACTACTATTTGCGAGGTTATGGTATTTATGTTCTGTGTATTATATAGATTTCAATCAGATATTTGTGGTTTGGGGGGAGCAGGGGTCCCTACTGTGGAATAACCACAGCAGTCACGACTGTGGATTAAAACGCCACCGTTTTCATGTTTTTTTTTTTTTTTTTTATTTAATCTGAGGGTTTATTAATTGTTCTCTCCCTATAATAAACAAAAGAATGAAACTAGGGCCGCCGCCGTCTATTCCGTGGAGCAGGGCCTCTCCATTGATCTGAGGGTTTATTTTATAAATAGAAAATATAATTAAATAAAAAAAATTATATTAAAAAAAAACATTAAAAAAATTTATTTTAGAAATAGAAAATATAATAAAATAAAAATAATTCATGGAACAAATCAATTTATGAAACCAAATTATATTTTTTAAAAAAGATTAATTTTAAAATTAAAATCAAACAAAAATAAATAACATTGTTATAAAAATGTGTAATATTTCCACAAAAATACATAACATTGCTATAAAAAAAATAATTATGAATTACAAATTATCGTAACTCCTTAAAAAAATTATATAATATTTATACAAAAATACATAATATGTACAAAACAAATTACATAATAAAAAAAATTTTCTTATAATATACAATTGTGTTTCTCAATCCATTCACAAAAAACAAACCAAACTATTATACTTGTTCAACCCACTAACATACTGTACAAAACAAAATACAAAACATATATACATATAATATATATAGATATACATACCAGTTTGTTGAACAATAATGGTCTGTAAATCCAGCAGAAGAACGGTGAAGCAAAAATAAAGAACACTGTTCAATCTGTTTGAGAGAAGACAAAAATGTTAGAAAATGTAAAAATAAAAAATAAAAACTAACTTTTAGAAAATAAAAAAATAAAAACTAACTTTTCAATCCATGTCAATAGAAAATAAAAAATAAATAAATAAAAACTAACCTTCAATCCATGTCAATGGAGAGGCCCTGCTCCACGGAATAGACGGCGGCGGCCCTAGTTTCATTCTTTTGTTTGTTATAGGGTGAGAACAATTAATAAACCCTCAGATATATAAAAAAAAAAAAAAAAATGAAAACGGTGGCGTTTTAATCCACAGCCGTGACTGCTGTGGTTATTCCACAGCAGGGACCCTGCTCCGGTTTGGGGTACTATGACACTCACCAATGTATTAGGTGTTAGCCACAAACTAATGGTAGGAGTGCTGACTTGAACTTTTATCAGGTGCTACAGACTCTACAAATTTTAATATGATACGTACAAATTATAACTACATTTTAATCTCAATATTATTTACACCGTGCCTTTAGGCACGGGCATACACTAGTATGCAAATAAATTATGAAGCAATTTGTGAAGTTCAGTAACTTTAAATTCTCCTAAAAAAAAAGTTACAAAAAAAAATTATCAAAAAATTCAATTTTTTTGTCTAAAAAGTTAAAAAATTAACTTTTTACTAATTTTTCAAAATACGTTTATATTAAAGATTTTGAATTATAGATTAGAATTGTCTCTTTGGTCAAAAATTTGGATGGAACGTGTTGTTTGGGTGCATTGAATTTATTATAAAAAAAATATATATTATAAATTTTAAAAATTCTATTAAAAATTCTGTTAAATGATGTAGAATCCACATAAAACTTACATTGTGTAAATCCTACATCCTTGTGAAACATTTAATAGAAATTTTAATAAAATTCTTAAGATCTCTAACATTATTTATCTATTATAGGTGTCATTTTAATAATTCAAATAATTTATTTTATAAAATCTTATATTTATATTATTTATAAAAAATATTATAATTTAATTGATAACCGAAATATTTTTATTTTATTAATCGATAAGTGTGTTTCTAAAAAATAAATCGTTTATTTTGTTCTTGGTGGCAACTATCATCAATGCCTATTTGACAAATTAACTTTTTAGTAATTTTGATTTTTTTTATAAGATGATAAAAATTAATGTTTTTTAATTAAATAAATAATTTTAAAAAATAATTAATTTATATATATATATATAACGTGATATTTAATTTCTTTTAAATTTATTTTAACCAAAAAAATAAGTAACCAAACGAGCCTTACGCCCCTACAAAATATTGCCCTCCAAAAAATATAAAGAGAATGGCAAATTACATAAATAGTGCCCATAGTTTGGGATTCGTGTCACTTTAATTATTGACTTTTCAATTATGACACTTTTGATCCTGAATTTTGAATCTTATTCCAAATAAGGATAATTGAAGATATTATTGTTTAATTTCAACGACAAAATCGTCAATTTAATAAAATATAAATTAATTTGACAAAAATAAATATTAAAAAAATATTTTTAATTTTTTAAAAATTATTTTTATCCATCAATGATAAAATTATGTAAAATTAATAAAAATTACATGATTAATTTTTTAAAATTAATTTTACATGATCATCATCTAAACACATAGTAAAAATTAATTTGGTAAAAAAACAGTTAAATGTCTAAAAAATTTATTAATTTTACATAATTTTATTTTTAGTGGGCAGAAATAATTTTTAAAAATTTAAAAATATTTGTTTGACATTTATTTTTGTCAAATTAATTTATATTTTATCAAATTGACGCTTTTACCCTTAAAAAATCTAATGATATCTCTAATTGTCCTTATTTGAAAAAAAAAATTAAAATTCAAAGTCAAATATATCATAATTAAAAAATTAAAAATCAAAGTGATACAAATCTTAAACTATAAAGACTATTAGTACAATTCACTATAAAAAGAAGGAAAATGTTTTATAGCTCGAAACATTTGCTCTGAATGGCTCGATTTCGAAACAGAGGGGCAGAGAGAAGCAGACGGAGAGGAAGAGAAAGAGAGAAGCAGAGGAGAAGAGAGAGAGAGAGAGAGAGAGAGAAGACGATCGTCGCCCAGCCACCGATCGTCACCCCGCCCAGTCGCCGATCGTCACCCAGCCCAGCCCCGCCGCAGCCTCCGACCGCCGTCGCCCCGCCTCCGCCTCCTCCTCCTCCTCTCCCGAATATTATGCTCCCTCCAGTCCTCCTCCTCCTCCTCCTCCTCCCTCCCTCCCTTCTTCCTCCTCCCTTCCGTCTTCATTCTTCTTCTGCAAAAAAAAAAAAAAATCGAGCCATTCGGACTCTCCGTTTTCGAACTGCGTAGCGCGATCGTAAAAAGAAAATGTAATGACTGACGATAAGGTCTTGTTTGGCAGCAAACACCAATGATTCTAACTGTCTCAAGTCTGAAATCATTACTCCATAGGACTAAAGCCCACCTTGCTCGTAAGTGGATTTTGCCGTATGCTTATTTTAATATATTAACTAGGACCCACTTATGACGACATTAATCACCAAAAACAAAAACAAAAACAAAAAAATTCTCTCTCTCTCTCAAAAACCAGAACCGTTCTCTCTATAAATAACACCTGAAAACCCATTTTTGCAAAAAATAAAATAGTCTATTTTAATAAAAAAAAATAAAATATCACATCTAATTTATAATCATTATATTTTTTTCTCAAAAAAAAACATTAAAAAAACTAAAAAATTAAAAAAAAAATTACGAACTAAATTTTTTAACTCAAATTAAAATAATCCAAAAAAAATCAAAAAAGTAAAAAGACAACCGAACTCCCAAACGGAGGCTCAATCAATCCACTTCCCCACCACCTCTCTTTCTTCCGCATACATCATTCTCTCTCTCTTGAGCAAGATTTTTTGAATCTAAAAAGCAAGGGAAAATGATGAGTACAGAGATGGTTTCTGAGGCACCAATGATGTCGGCAGCACAGCGGTCGCCGTGGCACTCACCAGTGCCGTACCTGTTCGGGGGGCTGGCGGCGATGCTGGGTCTCATTGCCTTTGCCCTTCTCATCCTCGCTTGCTCCTACTGGAAGCTCTCAGGCTACCTCGACCGCGACAACAACGACGCCAACTCCGACGACAGAGACGTCGAGCTCGGCGCCGATGTCGATTCCGGGAAGAAACCTAAATTGGCGCCGCTCTTTGAAGAGAAATATCTGGTGATAATGGCCGGACAAGCCAAGCCAAAGTTCTTGGCCACACCCATCTCCAGCAGAGCATCCTCTTTCGGAAGCAACAGTTCTGCTTCTCAAATGCCCGATAATAAATCGGACGGTGGTGATCGGACCGACAATCCCAAAGATAATCAGAGTCAACAAGATCAGACAGAGAACGCCGTGGAGACTCATGAGACCTCACACCAGGTCCCTTGATTTTATTTTATTTGTTTCTTCGTTTTTTGATTGTTTCTTCACTTCACGAGGGAGTGAATGAGTTCCAAACTAGTATTTACTGTTTCTTTTGGTTGGGGGACTTCATGGGGGTTTTGCATGTTAGATTCATGTGGGCTGCGTAGTAGACAACCCCCCCCCCCCCTCTTTTTTTTTTTTTTTCCTTCTAAATTCCGGAAATGTAAATACTTTTGGAGTGGAGGATCAACGAATGAATGAATGAAATGGATGGGTTGAGCTGTTTTTAACCAGAATAATTTTGGGACATTCTAATCTAATAATCTAATAGGAGTACTCAAATTTAGAAATTGTTTAGAATGATATAAATAACCATATTCTTTTAATTTTTATGCAAATATATTAAAAAAAATAAAAAAAAAATGTGACTCAAATTTTTTTTAAAAAAAATGTGCTAATATCTAACCTGCCAAACAAATTCTTAACATGTAATTAGTAGTTGATATACTAAGCTTATCATTATTATTTTAATATTTTAAAAAAAATAACGATAATAATAATATTATTATGAACAGTGTATTTAGTGATTGGTAATACAATACAAATGGTCACTAAGTGCTGAGTGAGAGATAGAAATGACACGTATGAGGCATTCTCAAATGGGGGTTTGTTTGGTTGTGTTGAATATCATATGCGGCAACTACAGAATTTGCAGAAGTTGAGGTAGCGCAATGACACCTAGCCATGTACGTTGTTAGTATTATGGAACTATTCTATTATTCATGTCATTTTTTGTTTACATATCCGCTACTCACATGTTAAAACTCTCTGTAACGTTCAATGATAAGAATGTTTTACAATTTTAAACATTTGACTTTTTTTTCCCTTCTACATTGGATAAATTGAAGGAAAAGGATTGTTAGTAATGGGCGCCCATGTGGCATGACCATTAAATTTGAATTTGAATCCTTATCCAAATAGGTTTTGATTTTGAAATCAAACCTATTTAGGATAACCACTCAAGAAACAGATGTTATCAGTTTTAAACTGATATGGATAGATATTATAATATAATATATATCTGTTATATGGTTATGGGTAATCCAAGTGAGAAACAACGTATAGTCTGTTTCTACCCATATACGGACTCTCTCCCACAAAACAACGATCAAGTCTTTGACACTGTGGTTTGTGTGGGTGATATTCAATCTGTGATATCACTCCACTGCTGGGTTGGTTCATCAAGAAGTTCCCTGGAAGCACGTGATTTATCTAAGAAGGTATGATCTGATTATTTTAATCCGCTGCATATTCTGTGTTTTTAGTTTACATTGGTATCAGAGCATGTTAATGGATATTTTCGTGTTTTCCTCATGTGTATACTTTTATATGTATATGTATATATTATACACATGAATATTTGTAAAAAAATTTTTTTTTTTTTCAGATTAGGAGCATAAAAATATATTTTTTTTTATGTTCATTAATGTCTTTTTTCATACAATAAATAGTTTTATTTTGAAAAAAGGAGTCCGGCAGTACAAAAATCGGACCAGAAAACACCCTGGAAGGCGGCGCGTGGTCTGCACGCGCCACCTGACGCCGTGGGCCGTTTCCACGCACCTCCACGCGCCTCTACGCGCCAGCTGCTCAGCCGACGCGCTTGCACGCGCTCTCACGCGCGCGTCAGCGGCGCAGTCACGCGCGCGCCCTCCGCGCCACGCACGCGCGCCGTGCTCTGAGCCGCGGGCTGAGCCGCCAGCCGAGCCGCCAGCCGAGCCGCGCGCTGAGCCGCGAGCCGAGCCAAGAGCCGAGCCACGATCTGGGCCGCGTGCTGAGCCGCGCCGTTTTCCTCGGCTGGCTTGGCTGCTGGCGATTAGGCACTGTTTGTTTTGTTTTTAATTCTGAACTACGTTAAATGGTCATAATTAATTCATTACATATTTGTTTTATGCGTGGCTTATACTGTTAGACTCAGAATTAATTTTTCTACATTCTGTAAAATTTTGAAAATTTTCAGAAAATATAAATTATTTTTCCTGTATTAATAATTCATTTTTTATGCTTTAAAATGATTCTGGTATTGCATAAATAATTTTCTGGGTCTGAAATATTTATTGTAGACTTCTGAAAGGTTTTATTATTTACTGGTAATATTGTCTCATTTTATCAGTTTCTGGATTTTTTTTTATTTCTAATTTTATGTGTATTTATTAGTCATTTAAAATTCCAGAATATTTCAGAAAAATTTTAGAATATTTCAGAACAATGTACATTTTAATTATGGCATAATCTGAATATTGTTTCTGTTTACTAGTTTCTGGATTTTTTATTTCTAATTTTATGTGTGTTTAATTAGTTATTTAAAATTCTAGAAAATTTCAGAAAATTCCAGAAAATTTCAAAAATGATGTACACTTTAATTATGGCATAATCTGCATATTAAATACAATTTTTTTTTTTGGTTTTTTAATATGTTGCAATTAAAGAAGCATGATTATTTATTTATTTATTTATTTATTTGAATTCCATCATTAAATAAATATAGCATGAGTTGTTTGCAAATTTATATTGAGTTGCTATTGTATGGAATTTATCATGCTTTGTATATGCCATAAATAGTGGGAGATTGTTTGATTATTTTTTGCGCATGGAATGAAATTAAATTTTGATAATTATCACTAGAGGCGCAAGAGATGATTACGAGCATAGCAAATTTTCGATCTTGAGACATGTATAAAATTATCATTATTTAATTTAGATTCTTTTTTGCTGCAAAATATTTGGTTTTGTGTTGCTATCATTAATATCCCCTGCGCATTTATTTACTCTGTATGTAGAAATGGCTGCTAAGACTGTGGTGGCAGACTTAACTAAGGGAGAGAAATTGGATGGCGACAATTATGACATATGGCGCCGTAAGATCCAATACCTCCTCAATGAGCAAGAGGTGTTGACCACACTTGAACAAGTGATGGTTGAGCCAGAGCAGGGCAATACAGCTCAACATCGTCGTGATCTTGAAGCCTTTCAGACTTGGCGTAACAAAGATCGGTGTGCGCGCTTTACTATGTTGAGCAGCATGCACAACGACTTGATTAGTGAGTTTGAGCATTGCCCGACTGCATTTGAGATGTGGGAAGCTCTCAAGCAAAAGTTTGGTATTACCTCTTTGGCAAAGCTACGTGGGCTGACTATGAAGTTTGACTCATATCAGAAAAGGGCGCATCACTCGATGAAGCAGCATTTGAGAGTCATGTCAGCCATGATACGTGAGCTTGCGACTGCTGGGCATAATTTGACTCAAGAGCAGCAAGTACAGGCTGTGATACGCTCTCTGCCAAATTCTTGGGAGCAGATGAAGCAGAACATGATGCATAATGAGAGTGTGAAAACATTCGAAGACATATCGCGTCATTTGGAGCTAGAGGCTGAGCGCCTTGAGGCGGCTAAGTCTGATGGTTCTGCTATGGTGGTTGAGTCAAGCTCACGTAGGACTTCTCAGTTCAAACGTGGAAAAGCAAAAGGTGCCCCTAAGAAGCAAGCAGCGGCTGCGCTTAAGCCCAATGGCGCTAGAAATTTCAAGCGTAGGGGCAAGAGAGGTGGTAAGAAGGCAAAGGCTAAGATGACATGTTTTAACTGTAACAAAGAAGGACACTTCGCTCGGGATTGCCTTGAGCAGAAGAAGGTACTCCCTTACTTAATTTCTCGCATTCAATGCTTTGTGTCTAGTCAAGCATTAATTGCTCATTCTCCTCATTTTTGGGTTGTAGACTCCGGAGCAACAGACCACATCGCGAGGGACAGAGTAGGGTTCGTTGAGTATCGTCGAGTACCTGCTGGGAGCAGAAAAGTTTACATGGGGAACGAGTCCAGTGTGGAGGTGCTTGGCATTGGCACATTCAAACTGGAAATGCGACGAGGGCGCACCTTGTATCTTCATGATGTTCTTTATGCTCCGGATATTCGGCGAAACTTAGTTTCAGTTATTAGCATGATGAGCCTTGGTTTTAGTTTTTGTTTTGAGAATAATGGTGTTAGCATTTATTTGGAAACAATTTTTTATGGTTTTGGTTATCTTTCAGATGGTTTTTTAGTTTTGGATGTGGATGATTCTAGTATTAATAAAAATGTCAATGGCTCTATTTCTAATATTGCATCTTTTTGTGATAATGATTCTATGAGATGGCATGCTAGATTAGGCCACATAGGGCAAGACAGGATGACTAGATTGGCTAGAGAAGGTCTTTTAGGCCCACTCGCTAGAGTCACTTTGCCTACTTGTGAGCACTGTCTTGCTGGAAAGGCAACAAGAAAACCATTTGGGAAAGCCATAAGGGCATCTATCCCATTGCAACTTATTCATTCTGATATATGTGGACCAATGAATGTGAGGGCAAGGCATGGAGCCCCTTATTTCATCACATTTATAGATGATTGCACACGTTTTGGTCATGTCTATCTGATTTCTCACAAGTCAGAAGCATTGGATTGCTTTAGACGGTATGTTAATGAGGTTGAGAATCAATTAGACAAGAGCATTAAAGCTCTAAGGACTGACCGAGGACGTGAGTATCTATCTGAGCAATTTAAAGTGCTCTGTGAGGAAAAAGGAGTTATCAGGCAATTGACAATTCCTAGGACTCCGCAACAAAATGGTGTAGCGGAAAGAAGGAATCGCACATTGCTTGACATGGTTAGATCAATGATGGCGCAAGCTAATCTTCCAATTTCTTATTGGGGAGATGCTTTGTTGACTGCTACCTACGTCCTTAACCGTGTGCCCTCCAAATCAGTTCCTTCCACCCCATATGAGATGTGGACTGGCAAAAAGCCTGATTTGGGCAATTTGCGACCTTGGGGTTCGGTAGCTTACATACACAATGCTTCTCAAAAGTTTGGGAAGTTGGGCCCTAGAGGAAAGAAGTGTATCTTCATTCGCTATAGTGAGCATTCTAAGGGCTATGTGTTTGTTGGGGAGCATCCGGATGGAAGTGTGACTGAAATTGAGTCGCGAGATGTGGATTTCCTAGAGGAGGATTTCCCTAGCAGAGGTGAGGTAACTAGAGAAGTAGAATTCTACGAGATGGAGGATCTACTTGAAGGCGCACCTAGTAGCTTAGTAGAAAATGAGGAAATAATTCCTCAAGCTCCTAGGGACAGTGGGAGCGATCTACTTACCCATGGATTAGATCCAATGGATGAGGATTCTCAACTACGTAGAAGCAAACGTGGAGCTATACCCCGTCGTCGTTTTGAGATTGAAGGGGAAGCATTCATGATTGCTCCGAGTGATGAGATGGAGCCTAAGAATCCCAAAGAGGCTCTCTCATCCCCTGCTAGTAAAGAATGGAGTACTGCAATGGAAGAAGAAATAGAGTTTATGAAGAAAAATCATGTCTGGGTCTTGGTTGATTTGCCGCTAGGGCGCAAGACTATTGGGAACAAATGGGTTCTCAAAATCAAGCGCAAGGCGGATGGTTCCATAGAAAGGTATAAGGCTCGCCTAGTGGCGAAAGGTTACACCCAACGAGAGGGTGTGGACTATGAGGAAACTTTTTCACCAGTTGTAAGGTTTGCCTCTATTCGCCTAATCCTGGCCATAGTAGCTCAGTTGGACTTAGAGCTATATCAGATGGACGTTAAAACTGCATTTCTCAATGGAGAATTGGATGAAGAGATCTATATGGATCAACCAGAAGGCTTTGTGGCAGTAGGTCAGGAGCGCAAAGTTTGCAAGCTTCAACGATTTATTTATGGCTTAAAGCAATCATCCAGACAGTGGAATCTGAGATTTCATCGAGCCATTATTTCAAATGGGTTTACGATGATTGATGAAGATCACTGTGTGTACGTTAAGCGGTCCAAGGACATTTTTCTGATATTGTCATTATATGTAGATGACATATTATTGGCTGGAAATGACAAGGAGATGATTGTCGCCACTAAAATGTGGTTGTTCTCTACATTTGAAATGAAGGACATGGGTGAGGCGAGCTATGTGCTCGGTGTTAAGATCCTTAGGGATCGCTCTAGGAGACTTCTTGGTTTGTCTCAAGAGACTTACATTAAGACTATTCTAGAGCGGTTCCAGATGCAGAGCTGCAAACCCATTGACACTCCTGTTGCAAAAGGCGAGAGCCTAAGCCTTGATATGGGTCCTAAGACTCAAGAAGAAAATGAAAAGATGGCCCGTGTTCCCTATGCAAATGCTGTTGGAAGCTTGATGTATGCTATGATGTGTACACGTCCTGACATTTGTTATGCAGTCGGATTGGTGAGTCGTTACCAATCCAACCCAGGACCAGCTCATTGGAAAGCAGTTAAGAGGATATTACGATATCTTAGAGGAACTGCAGATTACACACTTTGCTACCAAAGTTCAGATCTACATCTAGTTGGCTATTGTGATGCTGACTGGGGAGGAGACCTAGATGAGCGTAAGTCTACTTCAGGATATGCTTTCATGCTTAGCGATGGTGCTATTTCTTGGAGCAGTAAGAAGCAATCCTGCATCGCCTTATCGACCATGGAGGCTGAGTTTGTGGCTTGTTCATCTGCCGTTCAGGAAGCCGTGTGGTTGAGGAGATTCCTTCAGCATTTGGATGTTGTCACACACACTTCAGATCCTGTGACTATCCATTGTGACAGCATGGCTGCACTCGCTTACGCTAAGGATCCTAAATACCATGGCAGAACCAAACACATTGATGTGAGGTTCAATTTTATCAGAGATATTTTGGCGCAGAAAGAAGTGATCCTGGAGCACATCCCTACGAGTCGCATGGTTGCGGACCCTTTGACTAAGCCCATTGCTAGAGATGTTTATCTTACTCATGTTAGGGCTTTAGGACTACGTACGTGGTGATATTTTTTTTTTTTTTATGTGTATTCAGTTGAACTCATTTTTTGGGGATATTTATGCCATTAGTATTCATACTTGTTTCTATCACACATTTATGTTTACTACTTTTAGTAATGGTTTGTGAATTAGCATACACAAAACAATTAAATTGATGTTAGCAGGCAAGATTGGCTCACTCACACGAGCAATCGCCCTTAGCGCTGGGTAGCGAGTAAGGATGAGACTAGAAGCTAAAATTATCCACTAGCTATGTCGCCTTGGTTGGAGCCAAGATGAGGTCTTGTTAGAGACCGACCATGGATATGAGAGTACCCACTTTTCCATGATATGTCTGTTATGGATAGCCAGATGCGAGATCTCATTTGATGCCTGAGAGGCGAGCAAATAGAGAATTCGAGTTAGACGCTAGGAAGCGACTCGTGCGCTTAAGAGCGACTAGACTAAGATCTGTATGGTGTGTGAGTTTAACATCACTCTTTGGAAGAGTAACTCCACTATAACATGCATTCATACTGCATGTGCTTATCGACCCGTTAGTGAGGTGAAAGAATGGATCCCTGCTTCTTCACCGTGTGAGTCCTAAAAGTCATTTTTTCCTAAATGACTTTACTTTGTGCCTTTTGTGACCTTTGACTATGTCATAAGATGAGGAGTTGATGTTCAGCTACTTTGGTATGTTGCCTGCGGTCATGTATGATTCGGCTTTAAGGGACATTACTGGGAAAGCGGTCAATTTCAAATTGAATGATATGAGGGTGAAGGGAAGATCATGTAGTTCTACATCTCTGCTCTATATTCACTGTCGACAACTCACATCGCTCTTTATAGGATGCTGATTGGGTGTGAATATAATGCGGGACCTAGGAGAGTCAAACATGCTCTTTGAGGGATTAGAGATGTTTTTTGGACTGATGTAGCTAGATGGGTCTGGGTACATGAGACACTATTTCTGTTCTTTTTGGGTTGATGTCTCTATGCTGACTCATATTGAGTTTCTAGTATAGAGCTCCCACTTGCAGGTGTTCTCAGCGGTCGCACGGTGCATTGGCTAGTATGAGATTGTTCGTTTTTGGGGAGATTGAGATAGAGATGTGGCAGTGTCATGCCAACTCATGTGCGAGTGGGAGATGTTAGTAATGGGCGCCCATGTGGCATGACCATTAAATTTGAATTTGAATCCTTATCCAAATAGGTTTTGATTTTGAAATCAAACCTATTTAGGATAACCACTCAAGAAACAGATGTTATCAGTTTTAAACTGATATGGATAGATATTATAATATAATATATATCTGTTATATGGTTATGGGTAATCCAAGTGAGAAACAACGTATAGTCTGTTTCTACCCATATACTGACTCTCTCCCACAAAACAACGATCAAGTCTTTGACACTGTGGTTTGTGTGGGTGATATTCAATCTGTGATATCACTCCACTGCTGGGTTGGTTCATCAAGAAGTTCCCTGGAAGCACGTGATTTATCCAAGAAGGTATGATCTGATTATTTTAATCCGCTGCATATTCTGTGTTTTTAGTTTACAAGGATGAATCAAACTATTGAGTTGTTAATAAGATGACTGATTCAATGATTAATTATTTTTTATGGGTTTTAATTGTATATTTAAATGTATATTTTTTAATGTATTTCTATAAATAATTATTAATCAATACTCTAAAGACACTATCTAATTTTGAAATCTAAATTAATTTACGTGAGTGGTATTTTCAAAATTCAAATCAATTAATGAATCCAAAGAGGTTGGTGGAGCAACAAAGAATATTGAAAATAAGACTAAAATAAAGGTAACAACCCCGGTTGGTAGCTCGAAAATTCGTGGGTCGAATGGGTCGAAAGATCAAAACGACGTCGTTTTGATCTTTGTATATTTTTTTATTTTTTTTTTTTTCAGCAGAAGGAAGAAGAAGATGAGAGGAGGAAGAAGGAGGAGGAGGGGAGGGGAGGGGAGGAAGAGAAGGAGGGGGAGGGGAGGGGGCCAACAAACTCGAGGCTGAGGCAGGGGCGGAGGTGTGGCGGCGAGGCAGAGGCAGAGGCGGAGCTGCGGCGAGGACGGCGAGGCGACGAGGACGGCGAGGCGACGGAGCTGCGGCGAGGACGGCGAGGCGACGAGGACGGCGAGGCGACGGAGCTGCGGCGAGGACGGCGAGGCGACGAGGACGGCAAGGCGACGAGGACGTCGGCAGAACTAGCACCCCGTCTCCCTCTCTTCTCCTTCTCCTCTCTTCGAATTCGACCCAAATTTCGACCCACGAAATTCGAGCACCCACCCATTTTTCTAAAGGTAAAATGAAAATTTCAGATAAAAAGCTAAAAAATCACATCAAGTTTTCATTTAAAAAAGCCACAAAAAAATTAAATAAAAATAATTTTCAAACATATTAACTTTTTCCATTTCATAAAAAAAAAATTTAAAAACTACTTAAAAAATCTCTTCCCGAATGACATGGCAGTTTTTTTTTTTTTTTTTTTTTTGAATTAGTTTGACATAATTTACCACCCCTTCCCCTCCACACAAGCACAAAAAAAATCAAAAACAAGGGTATAACCAAATGCACTTTCACTTTCAAGTCATTTAAATTTAGGTTTACTTTAGTAAAACCATTCGGGCATGCGGGAAGATTAGTTTATTAACAACCCAACCTACAACCATGGATCCTAATCAATATTATTTTAGTACTTAATCAAACACCACTGTGAGTTATAATTAACTTTGATTTAATAATTTATTGTTCTCATAACTACAATAGATCAAAATGATCCATAATTAACACCACAATAATTTAAAAATAACATCAATTAACATACATATGATAATCATAACATCAATTAACACCACAATAATCATAACATACATATGATATGGGCCTAAAATGGAATATGTATTATTGCATGAGTCATATACATATATACATGCCATTCATTAGCTGTTTTCATTCTAGAAAATTATAAGGCAAATTGGTACCAAGTAGACTCTTGTTTTGGACGCAAATATTGCTTTTGGGAGTGGTACACAACAGCAAGCATTGTAAATGTGGAGAAGAGATTTGGAAATACTCTTCTGATCCTGGGGAACGCTCGTGATCCTTTGCTAGTCACCTGAAAATGAATAAACACTCCGGTGTCGGAATTAGCACTCCGACGGGTAAGTCAGTCTCTCACTCAAGATTACTTGTATTTTAAGTTAAGTGTAATAGTTCTCACATACATTTCTTAGACTGTTGTTCTTTTATTTATACTCGTTTCCAGGGCCTCGGGGCCTGGTCCACTTTTCGCTCAGTAGTTACTCGGCTTATTTATTATATTCGGCCTCCTGATCGTGCAGGTTAAAGCCGAGTAATGTCTATCTTCTAGAGCGTACGCTTCCGATTCTGCTATTTATTCGGCTCTTCGATTGACTAGGGTATGTGCCGAATAGAGGTTACGTTCCGGACCGGGCACGCTCATTCGTCCCTATGGATCTGATGAAATTCGGCTCCCACAATTGCCCCCCAAACACCCTACTAGGATCAGTTAGTCGGCGTGTTTGGCTTCTAGCCTAGGAAGTCAAAAATTCGGCGGTTAACCCTCTTCCCAATGCGTGTCAGGACTCGCACACGTTTCTTGGTCATTGTAACGCTTTCCCGCCCCTTCGTACACTGCTTTCATTTAATATGATTTGAAATTGTCTCTTCGAATGTATGTTCTGAATATTCAAAAGATATCTTGCTCACCCTCTAGTGCAACTCCTTCTCTTCGCGGCTTCTACAACTCCTTGTTTCTCGCTTCTCCCTTCGTCTCCTGTAAGTCTTATCCTTCTTCATTTTTTATCCCGCTTCCTTATTTGCTTTTAACTTTCCATAATCTTCGGGTTTGGTCAAAAAAAATGGCAAAACATCTGAAGGTCTCCTTTCGGCGGATCGAATCTCCGATTTTCGACGCCATTTCTCTGTCCCCGATGACGTCTATCTGTCACTTTTGGCAGACAACACCACTGATATGAAGAGGGAAAATGAGAGCATAATCATCTTTCCTCTCCTATCAATTGCTGAGGGCGGAGTCCGCTTTCCTCTTCACCCACTTTTGAGGGTCGTTCTTAGATATTGGGGTCTAATCCCTTCCTAGGCCAACGTGAATTTCTTTCGCATCATAATGGGGATCGTAGAACTAAATCGTCGTCTTAGGATCAATTTAGGTATACCCGCCATTCGGCACTGTTATGTCCTAGCCAAATCTACTGGCTGGCTAGGGCGCTACTTTCTTAGAGCCAAGGATACTGATCATCACTTAGTGACTATGCTCGCCAGCTCTGGCAAGCGTGTCGAAGACGTAATGGTCGTTGTCCGCGGTAATTGGGAGTTCGGTGAAGGCGAAGATCGCCTAGACCCGGTGCCGAGGCGAAAAGGCGCACTAGGTGGCCGATTAGATCATTTATTTCTGTTATTTCCATATCTATATTCGTATTCGGCATTGCATACATCTAACCGTTTTGTTTGTGCAGGCAGCGACTTGAAGAGAGTGCTGGTTTCGAACGACGACGTTGTTCTTGCAGAAATCAAAACCGCGCTACAGTTCGTCGGCCGTCCAAACCTTCAAAAACAGGGGAGGGCGGCCCACATTCTACTTCGGTACGAGCGGACTTACACGACGTTCTCGGCGTCGGACAACATTCCAATCGCACGAGGCAACAGCCATCTCTCAGCCCTCATCTTCTCCAGTTTCAAGAACTTGAGACAGATTGGTTTAGAAACATCTAATTCTGAACACGTGGAAGAACAAGAGACCGAACCAATCGTTGAGGACCATGACCGGTTGGCAACATAAGTTGACGAAGCTATTAACTCGGCCTTTGAGGAAATCGGGTTGAACTTTTCCGATCCTCCGTCTACATCAGGCCAAGGGGACGCCTTTGCAGATATTTTTACAAATTTGGGAGACCTTCCCGGCGATTATTCTAAGGATATGGCTAAGGAAAGTCTCACGCAGATGGCACGAAGGAGAAACGTCGAACGCATGGCCGCCCGATAGAAAGCCGAGGCCATCCGTTCCAGACTTGTCCCGACTGAATCTGTCGTACCTATTGTTGTAGAAGAAACAGCTCACGTTGACGTGGCCGAGATGGAGAAGGCGGCCGATCTTCCGAATGCAGAAGAACGGTCGATTCCAGATGGGGAGAGAAACGTGCCGCCGAAGGCGAGGCCGGCTCTGAGGAGGAGAACTCTGTTGATAAACGGCTGCGCTTAGAGGAATCGGATGTGGTTCATTTCATTGTTCAACCCAAGATAAAAAACACGCCGATCTCCTCCGAAGCGTCGGCCGTGAAGGATCCCGCTGTGGCTTTGAGCTTGGCCACCTCGGTCTCGTTGCCGGTTGACAAGGCAACCTTTCGGGCGGAGCCAGATTTGGTAGCGATAGCATTAGCTGCTCAATCGGCCCTCCTACTATGTAACTTCATTCCAATTCCTTGTTTTGATTTTGTTTGCAAGTGGTATTTCTTGGTATGTGACGATCCCAACTTGTTTTGCAGACGGTAGGAAGGATCGTTGAATTGGGCCGCCGTCAACATGATGCCGTTGAAAGGATTGGCCGTTTGTAGTCGGAAGTGGAGGGTCAGCGGAGTAGGGCTAAGTTTGAGTCGATGAAAGCAACAATGGAAAGTGCGAGGGCCGAAGCAGAGAAGGAAAGGGCGCGGACTACCGACCAACTCAGAGCGGAAGCCGAGGAGAGGGCCAACACGAACACGGAATTGCTTAAGTTAGCCAAGGAGGCGCTTGCCAAGTTGGACGCCGAGTTGGCAGAGTTGAAGGCGGCGAAGGAGAAAGCCGACTCCGAGGCGTCCGAAGCATTTGAGGCTGGGAAAAGCGCAGCTCTTGAAAATTATGTAGAAGAGGTCCTCAAATTCGAGAATCGGGGATTCAAACATGGCTGGCTCAAAGCCCTTGCTGCCGCTGGAGTGACATTGGACATGTCGATTCCATACGAGCAAGTGGATGTTGAGTCGCTTGAGTCTGATGCCGAGGATTGATTTGGGGATCACTTTAGCTATTTTCAATGTATCTTTTTGCAATCATGTTTTGTTTTCTTAGTAGACAACTATTTGCTTGGGATAATTTTCATGTATAAAATGATGACTATGCTGTGCTCAATTTATGAATGAAAATTTTCTATGTTCTCAAGTTATTGCTTGTATTATTTGCTGTATGAGTGCATAATTAAAAGAATCAGCAGTTAGAACAAAATGTGACGACTACGTGAGACGGCAAACTTAATAGCCGATTAAATTAATGAATTTGATTTAATCATAAATAAAATGATTAATGAATCTGAACTTATAGCTGATTAAATTAATGAATTTGAATTTGAGACGGCGATTATTTAAAGCGAACTTATGGATATTGTTCTGATGAAAGAATTCATGGAATGGCTGGGGCATTCGAGCCGAATAGATTGATGAATCTACCATTGCCCCAGCTGGTTCATGAACGTAGAACACCGAATAACATGAACTTATGGATATTGTTCTGATGAAACGATTCGTGAAACGGCTGGGGCACTCGAGCCGACTACACGAACTTATGAAGTTCTGATGAATCGTTTCGTGGAACGGCTGAGGCATTCGGGCCGAATAAATTGATGAATCTACCCTTGCCCTAGCTGGTTCATGAACGTAGAATGCTGAATAACATGAACTTATGGATATTGTTCTGATGAAACGATTTGTGGAACGGCTGGGGCACTCGAGCCGACTACACGAACTTATGAAGTTCTGATGAATCGATTCGTGAAACAGCTGCGGCATTCTAGTCGACTAGATTGATGAATCTGGCCTTGCATCAGTTGGTTCATGAATGTAGAGCACTGAATAACACGAACTTATATGGATATTGTTCTGATGAAACGATTCATGGAACGACTGGGGCACTCGAGCCGACTACACGAACTTATGAAGTTCTGATGAATCGATTCGTGGAACGGTTGGGGCATTCTAGCCGACTAGATTGATGAATCTGGCCTTGCCCTAGCTGGTTCATGAACGTAGAGCGCCGAATAACACGAACGTATATGGATATTGTTCTGATGAAACAATTCGTGGAACGGCTGGGGCACTTGAGCTGACTAGATTGATGAATCTGCCCTTGCCCCAGCTGCTTCATGAACGTAGAACGCCGAATAACACGAACTTATGAATACTGTTCTGATGAAACGATTCGTGGATCTGGTTCATGAATGTTCAACACCGAATAACAGAGGTTGATGGGGCGATTAGGGCATGTGACTCGATCGGCGCCGGGCTGTTGAGGTTTCGATATTAATGAGATTGCCTCGGAGGTGCTGCCTTCGTAGAGAGTAAATGGGCGTGTACTTCGTGAATGAAGGTCCTATTTATATGCTTTGACAGCAACTCAGTCCAGTTCTTAGAGGAAAATTAAACAAGTGCGAATGTCAAATAGATTTTTCTTCAATAGTAGAAGGGAAGCAAAGACGCTAGCTGAGCTAGGAGGAGACATGAGTCGAAGTGGTGAACCTTCACGCATGGGCAGTAGGACTTCGAGGATCGGGAGAGACACTAATCTCCCCGTCGTCGAAGTAGGTCGCCCAGGAGGGACAAGCAGCCACAGCGCAAGTCTCCCCAACCTCGTCCTGGAAGGGAATCCGATGTGACTCCTCGCCCATTGAGTTTTGCGGTCTTCGTGAGTAATAGACCAATGACAGAGGCGGATTCGATCGTTCGAGATCCAAATGTGGCAATCGAGTTCGCTCGACAGATTTTTCGATCCGAAGTTCAGCAGTCGATGGTAGGTTGGCAAGACTGCAAAGTGTTTCGCGAAGGCGATCACGGGGCGGTGAAGGGACTGTACACTGCTTATGAGATAGGCATGTGTCTTCGCGCCACTCGTCGCGATATAGAACAGAGAGATAAACGCATTCAAAAGTTAGAAGCTCGCGCCGAGAAGGCCGAGCATGAGCTAAGGAAAATCAAGTCTGCCGAGCCTCAATCAGCCAGCTACCCCAACCTAGTTGTGGAAGAGAGGGTGTAGACACCCCATTTTTGACCGTCCTCAAGACTTGGTTGTGTTTGCAGGTACATCCAACCACAAGTTCGATTGCTCGTCGAGTACTCGACTTTCATGGCGGAACGTCCAGGTTTGATCTTTCCAAACCCTGTATCCTTTTTGCCCCATTTTTGGACCATGTGTTGGTCCTTTCAGCATGATTATCATGGTGCACTGCCGGCCAATGTTTGGCACTGCCAGCCATGGATTCTTCCCTGCCTGCTACTGATGATGCCTGCCAGCCATCAGTGAGGCACTGCCGGCCACCTCTAATGGCCGGTAGAACCCTTTGTCTCAGCAGATTTCACGCCAGATCTTTTGAGCCAGCTGGTTTTCACTCATCCCTCCTCTATACACGTGTATGGAGAGATGAAGCCCTTTCTAAGCTTGTTCAACAAGCTTCTCATTGTATTCCTCTATATAAAGAGAGGCTCTCCCTCCCTTACAGGGGTTCAGCACATTTTGAAGAGTTGTATCCCCCTCTCTCTATATTTTTCGTTCTCTCTCTTTATATTGTGTTTGTTTGTGCTCTAAAGTCCTTTTTTCTTTCACTTTTGCACTACAACACCTAGTGATTGTAGACACCCCATTTTTGACCGACCTTAAGACTCAGACGTCACCAATTGAGCGCTTGGTGATGTTGCATGATGTGCTCGTTCAGAAGTTTCGGAGTTGCGGCCGTGAGCCCTGCCTCCGGACTCCCGAACCCTTTTCTGTGCCTTGTCTCGGTTTGCGAACCAGACTCGGTTTTCTCTGTTTCTTTTCCTGAAGGGAGGGAGAGGTCCTGTAGACCATCTCTCAATGTCCGTAGGCTACATTTGGTGGCCGTAGGCCATTTTTCCCATTTCGGAGCCCGGTTTCCGGTTTTTGGAGCCGTCAGGCTGTGTGCCTCGGTTCGGGACCGCCTAACCACCTCCATTTGCTCTGATTTTCGGCATACATCTTATTTTCTCCCTTTTGAGGGACACTGGGGTCTGAGAAACCCACTTCGTGGCCGAACGCCACTTTCGGTGTTTAACGGGCAGTTTCCGGGGCCCCGAACTGCGTGTTTTGGCCCCCGAACATTCGTTTTGCATCGGTTTTCGTTCATTTTTGGCAGGTACCTCTGTTTTATCACCAGGAAGGTCACTGAAGGGTGGGAGGCCAGCAATTGTTGCAGCAACCAGTTATCTCTCCTCCGGAGCCTCCCGACGCCCGTTTTTCGTACTTCCGGGCTAATGTTGAATACCCTAGGGTTAGTGTTGCCAACTTTCAACCACATATCTGTGATCTACACACCTGGGAGGCTCCTAAAAACCCATGGCCGACCACTAATTTTTCTTTCCATTTTTGCCCCTCCTCTTTAACTGCAATGTTGAACACCTTGGGCCCATTTTCTCGAACTTTCAACCACATATTTGTGATGTACACACATGGGAGGCCACTAAAAAGTGGTGGCCGGCCATTAATGTTGATTGACCCTTTTGAACCCCTCTTTCCGAGCCAATGTTGAACCCCTTGGACCCATTTTCTTGGACTTTGAACCACATGGTTGTGATGAGGAGACCTAGGGGAACATCACCATGTGGTGGCCGGCCACCAAATTTGATTGAACCTTTTGACCCCTAGCCGGCCGGCTAGGGGGGGTGGCCGGCCAGCCACCTGCAGCCAAAGCAATGGGCCGGCCTGCTTCCTCACTGTGTGTGCTTTACAGCTGTCCAGCTGTTTCCCCCCAGAAAATATCCCAATTCGGGGATATTTTGTGGGGAAAGATTGCCTCCTTTTGGCCCCACCTTTACACCCATCTTCTTGTCCATATAACCAGCTGAGGTCCTTCTTGACAAGGGTTAGAAACTTTCATCTTCAAGCTTCCATAGCCAACTCCATCTTCTTCCTTCTCAATTCTTGAAAAAATCCTAAGTCCCTAACCATCATTCCTTCTACACCACCAAGCTCTACCACCACCATCTCATTTCCAGCAACAAGGAAGGATTCTTGAAGGCTAAAGAAGCTGCAAATCCATCTAAGAAGCAACAAAAGTGTTGATCTTCAAGGGTAAGTAATACTTTGACCCTTTTGACCCTTTTTCTTGATCAATATGTAAGCCATGCATGCTTTTTGTGTTGAGCTCCGGCCATAACTGAAAGTGGCCCTCTTTTGAGCTCATTTTCACTTTTCATTAAGGGCTTAACCCTGTTTGAGCCCTCCATGATGCACTTGCTTCATTGACCCTCTTGTATGTCAACATTTTGCATGCTATTTTTAGCCTATATGTAATCTGTTTTTGAGCATGTTGTAATCTGTGAATGTGCTTATTTTGGGCCCTTCTTCAACATTGTTGAAGGGCCCCTCACCATTTGGTGCCTCCATGTGTCACTTGTAGTTATATCCCTTATTTGGCCCCATTTTTGTGTAAATTGGTAGCCCTCTTTGCTTCTGTTTTTGGACCTTGGTCCGAACTTAAAGTAGCCTTATTTTGGCCTATAATTCATGTTTCATTAACACTTTTTTTCTGTTTGGTGAATATTTTGCATACTTCATGTTATAGCCACTTTTGAGCTTTATTTTGCATAGCATTTTTAGCATATTTGTATATTGATTTGAGGCTTGTCATATACTGTAAATATTCATATTTTTGGTCCCTCTTCAGTGTTGTAGAAGGAAATTTTTCAGTTTGGGTTTAGCTTATACTACTTGCTTCATTACCCCTATCTTGGCCCCTATTCTTGTATGCTATTTTTGCCATACCTATATTTGCTGTTTGGCCATGTTTATAACTGGAAAAGTGCTTATCTTGGGGCTGTCTAGTTTCTTTCTTTGCATTGCATGTCCATGTTGTGCATATTTAGCATGGCTATAGGCCATTTCGGGTGCTTAACGTTGCATTTCGGGACATTTCCTTGCATTTCATATCATTTCGCCTCATCCCGGGGCTGTTTTCCCCTTGTTTTGTTGCTGAAATTCCATTAGCATGCTTGCATATCATTTTTGCCATGTTGCATCACATTTCACCATTGCCTCGGTTTGCGTGCCCGTGTGCACGCATTTCGAGGCACTTCATTTTCTGCCATCGGCATCCTATGTGAGTGTGGCTGAGGCTCACTCATGTTGGTATAAGCCCATTTGTCATTTCCATTCCATTTCATTGCATTTTATCATTGCCTCGGTTTGCGTGCCCGTGTGCACGCATTTCGAGGCACTCCATTTTTATCCGACGGCATCCTATGTGAGTGTGGCTGAGGCTCACTCATGTTGGTATAAGCCCATTTGTCATTTCCATGCCATTTCATTGCATTTTATCATTGCCTCGGTTTGCGTGCCCGTGTGCACGTACTTCGAGGCATCTCATTTTCAGTGCATCTATCATTGCCTCGGTTTGCGTGCCCGTGTGCACGCACTTCGAGGCATCTCATTTTCAGTGCATTTATCATTGCCTCAGTTTGCGTGCCCGTGTGCACGTACTTCGAGGCATCTCATTCTCATTGTCATTTTAGCATCGCCTCGGTTTGCGTGCCCGTGTGCACGTACTTCGAGGCATCTCATTCTCATTGTATCTGTCATCGCCTCGGTTTGCATGCCCGTGTGCACGTACTTCGAGGCATCTCATTTTCATTGTCATTCTGTCAATCGCCTCGGTTTGCGTGCCCGCGTGCACGTACTTCGAGACATCTCATTTTCATTGTATCTGTCACCGCCTCGGTTTGCGTGCCCGTGTGCACGCACTTCGAGGCATCTCACTTTCAACATCCCGTCACTTTCTCGGTTTGCGTGCCTGTGTGCACGCATTTCGAGGCATCTCATTTCCATAGCATTCTGTATGTTAGGATTATATCTTAGTTGCATTTCATGCATATCATGCATATTGCATCGTGTCCGGAATAGGAATTAGCCCGGGCACGGGAAACGAGGTACATTTCGTACTCCGAGTGACGGAATGTGTCTCAATTCCCCCAGTCACCAACACTCCGGATTATCCATGATGGAGTTAGGTTTTAGCTGTAGCTTCATGTGCATTCATCCTATATTGAGTTGTGCATTTCGACTCTTCGGCCATCATGCCTCGGTATGCGTGATTGGTGGCACGAGGATCGAGACATGCATATATATGTGCAAATACATTGCTATGCCCCTTTCCTGCTCTCTGTTGCAGCAAGACGAAGAATCAGCAATTTTTCAGGACTTGGCACGCATTTCAAGAACAGATGTAAACAGAGGCTAATTGGGGCATTCCGGTGGATTTCCGCGCAAGACAACCCGGACATGCATCATCCACCAGAAGCAAGACAGTCCCTGGCTTGCACGCCAGTTTATTTGCTTTCTAGTTAATTCATTAATTAATTAGAATTCTGTAATATTTTGGACTGTAATATTCTTTTATTTTGGGGACTGTAATATTTGGACTGTATTATTTAATCGGACCCTCCGAGTGAGGGCACAACTGTAATAAGTGTGCGTGAGTGTGATGTATGTCTTCCAACCCCACGTCTTTCTCCCTTTTATTTATCCGCTTACGATGGTTAGATTAGGGCATATTTAAATTGGCATACAGTATGACAGCATGTTTGCATTCATTCATCTGTATTGCATGCACCGGGCTCGGCGCATCATACTAACTGCATTGTACTTTCAATTTCAAAGTTGAATACATGTTAGTTGTAGCACTTCATATGCCATCTTAGAATAGTCGAGCCTACTATAGTGGCATTTTGCATGTGTTGCATTAAGCATTTTTGTATACTTAGGATCATGCATGATTTCTAATGTAGTTTCTGTTTTTGGCTTGGAGTACTCGGTAAGCTTTATGCTTTAGCATCCTTGCATGCGTGTGAGTGAATGCCATGATAGCATGCTTACCATGAGGCTATGTGCTTATGTGATATAACTACCTGAATGCCTGTGGGTGAAGGTTGGGTTATCTGAATTGGAATAAATCATCAAATGTTTTAAGCCTACCTGTGGGTAGCAAACCGTTTTCAAAAACAAACAAGAAGTGTTTTGTTCCAATCCAGGCGACCTGGTCTATATTTGTATGCTGTGCGCATCACATAGTAACCTAGGCTAATAACCGGTACAAGAACTCACAATGTTTTCAAAAATTGATATCATGGTTAGTAGAGGCCGGTCTATGACCGGGCGAGCGGGGGTGCTCACGAAGTGACCTTCCCCAATCGTACCCAAGTTCCCGAGCCGAGGCAACTTTGGTGATGACGGACACGTGGCCTTTTGGCACCGAGTCAGGGTTTCCTAAATTTCCCAAATAAAATATTTAGGTGGCGACTCTGTATCTGGCAAAGCAGTCCATGTTTGGCACTTCTTTCAAAAAAACAATTTTCTCAAAACAATTTGCCGGATTTGGACTCTTTGGTTCAGGCTTAGAACCGTGACTACGAAAAGTCGAGTCCGAGCTGTAGCGAGGCCCCCCGCGGGCTTGTTACAGTGATACACCACCATCTTTGAGCTGAGGTTCTTAGGAGTGTTATTTGAGCTTTGGAAGTTGGTTTTTGACCCCTGAGGTTGCTGGTTTCGAAGTTGAGCTTCAAGGGTGAGTATATTCCCCTTTTTAACATTTATTTGTATCTAATTTTGGCCATCCTTGCATATTGTTTTAGGCCTTTCTTTCAACTGAAAAAAGTTTTGTATTTAAGTGCTTTTGATGATTGTTTAAGGCCTCTTTGGTGTTTAGGGTGTTCTACCTTCTTGTATGCCTTGTTTGGCCTTGTTTTGTGCCATGCTTTAAGGCCTTTGAGTTAGTCTTTGTTTGGCCTTTTAGCCACCGAAATCCAGTGGATTTTCAGTGGTAAGCATGTGGTTTTGAGGCCTAAAATCAGAGGGGGGTGACCCCCTCTCTTTTTGTTTTGTTTGCTTGAGTTATTGGCCTGTCAAAGGAGCATGTATCCCTATACTTTTGAGGCTTAGTTCAGGAACTTTTTTATGACTTTTAGGACCTGCCTTAACTCTGTCCATGGCTGGTTTGGTCACCTTCTGCATGCTTCTTGTATGTGTAGTGTAATCCCATTTGTGGCTCATCAAAGTAGCATGTCTTGCTAGCATGTATTGGCTCCATTTCAGTGGGTTTTTGGGCTTATTTTGACATGCCACAACTCTGATTTTTATTGGTTAAGTCATGCCATGTTTGGTTTTAATAGGTGTAGTGTAATACCCTTTGTAGCCTTGCATGCTTCATGTTTTCGGCCTTTTGTTCTAGCTTGTAATGGCTAGGTTCAGACATGTTTTTAGACTCACCTTGACCTGCCTTGGAACTGTTTTGGATGCCCTTGCCCCTTTGAGGCTTGCTTTGCATGGCCATGTCTTAAGTCCCTTTGCTAGTTTTGAGCTTTGAGCTTTCTTGCATGCTGTATTTATCTTGCTAGGGTGGTTTGGCACCATTCCATGCATGTTTTCAAAACTTATGGTGTTGTCACATATCCATGCTTGTCACTCTTTAAGTGTGCTTAAGAGTCGCATCTTTGTGCTTTGATCCTTGAGCCAATTGGCATGCATGTTTGCCTTGCCTTTTCATGCTTTTCATACCATCATTTTAGCACTAATGGCCACTATTTGGGCATGACTGAGATCTACCCTTTTGGTTTAAGTCCATTGAGTATGCTATGTATATTGTATTGAGTATGCCATATTATTCATTGCATGTAGTATTCATTGCATTGTTCATGCCACGTGGTTTTTTGCATTATGTATGCCAAGTTATTTCGCCTTGCATTGAGTATGCATGTCCCTAACATTGCTAATTTGTCCTTGTAACATTGCATTGTGCATGCATGCATTAGCATTGTTCGCATATCATTATCTTTGATAAGTTAATCATGTCACATTACATTGAGTATGCCATGTAGTTGCATGTTTGCATGCTTAAGTCATATTGCATGTTTGCCATGCTTGTGTTGCATTGTTGTTTGGATTAAGTATTAATCCGAGCACGAGAAACGAGGGACGTTCCATACTTCAAGTGATGAAACATGCCTCAATTCTCGGCCACCGACGCTCTTGATGACGCATGATAGAGTTTTAGGCTTTATATGTTTATTTGTGCATTCATTTTACATTGAATTTGCACATGTTAGATCTTTGGCCATCATGCATCGAAATGCGTGATTGATGGTCATGGATCCGATTATGCCTCTCCCTTGATGTTTTGAGGTGATATGGGGTGGCATAGTGCGTACATATCCTTGGGAGACCCTCTATTTCCTCTGTTTTGTGCTCTGCTGTAGCTTGGTGTCACAACACACCAGTGGCCGGTAGTTTTCCATTTCTGGCCAGCAGACCTTCATTCTTGGCCGGCAGTGCTTACTATTGGCCAGCAGGGTGGTCGGCAGAAACTCCTCATGGCCGGCAGGCCACTGGTGCACTCCCCAACACGTTTTTGGTAAGATCCAGCAGCTAGTTCTCAAGAACACCCTGCAGACAGAGCCTCTAAAGAGCATTTGGAGAGCTTTTGGGACGGGAATCGAGCATGCATCTTCAACTTCTTCAAGGCAGAGCTGAGGCGGCCTAGTCTACATATTTTAATGCTTTACTTGTTAATTAGCATTCGGTTTTGTAACTTAATTAATTTGTTAATTAGTTAAAGTTTTGTAATAATTAGTTGTAGCTAGTTATTCAATTTGGTTGTGTAATAGTTAGTCTAATTAGATTATTAGATTAATTAGAATAGCTTAGCATGGCTAACTTAGTGTATTCATTCGGACCCTCCTTCGAGAGGGCGAATTTTGTAATAAATGTGCATGTGTGTGATGCATGTCTTCCAATCCCACGTCTTTCTCCATTTTACTTACCTATTTTTGATGGTTAGTTTTAGGGCATGTTTCAATTAGCATCCTTATGTATGCATGCATGCATCCATTCATCTGTCTTGCATGCACCGGACTCGGCGCATCATACTAACGGCATTGTATTTCAATACCGATTTGAATACATGTTATCAAGTTGCATTTCATATGCCATCTTAGAATAGCCGAGCCTATTTCTAGTTGCATTTTGCATGCGTTGCATTAGCCATCTTGACATGAACTAGGATCATGCATTGATTATTAACTAGTTGTTGTTTTGGCTCGGAGGACACTGTAAGTGTTTATACTTTAGCATACTGCATGTGTGTTAATGTTGCCATGAAAACATCCTTGCCATGAGGCTAATTGCTTATTTGATTAACTGCCTGAGTGCTTGTGGGTGAAGGTTGGATATCTTGAATTGGAACAATTCATTGAAATCCTCAATTTAGCCTACTTGCGAGTAGCAAACTTCAAACTGTTTTCAAACAAACAAATATGCAATGTTTTGTTCCAACTTAGGCGATCTAGTCTATACTTGTATGTTGTGCGCATCACATAGTAATTCTAGGTTAATACACCGGAATAAGAATGCATGTGTGTTCAAAAATAAGATATCATATTAGTAAAGGTCGATCTTTGATTGGACGAGCGGGGGTGCTCATTGCATGACCTTCCCCTCTCGTACCCAAGTTCTCGAGCTGAGGCAACTTTAGTGATAACGGACACGTGGCCTTAGGCACGAGTCAGGGTTTCCTAAATTTCTCCAAAATGAAATATTTAGGTGGCGACTCTGTATCTGGCAAAGCAGTCCATGTTTGGCACTTCTTTACAAAAATTAATTTTCCAAAATGATTTGCCGGATTTGGACTCTTTGGTGATTTATCGGTCTTGCATTGCACTTTGCGAAACCAGATTCAGAACCGTGACATTGAGTCCAAACTGTAGTAGCTAAGAACAACAATTCGCGCCCTCGTGCGCAGAGCGGAGTTCGGGCGGTCTACAGAGGGTTACTCAAAGGCTGATTAGTGATGCGATTGCCGATCGGAACACGGCTAGCATGTTCGCGATTAAGACTGCGAGGGCTGCGGCCTATGAAAAAGGCTTCCCCGATGGCCGAAAGGTCGGGATTCAGAAGACCAAGGAGAAACTCGCCGAAGAAGTTTGCCGATGTGAAAATCGTGGATTTAAGCACGGCTGAATCAAGGCACTTCAGCAAGCTGAGGCTCTCCAGGCAGCAGGGTTGGATTCGGCGTTGCCATTGTACCAACAAAATGATTTCCCCTTCTCTGCTTTCAAAATTGAGAAGAGTGATGATGAAGGAGCCGCCGAATAGAAGAAAACCTTGTAATGCTTATGTAGATTGAAAGTGAAATTATGTATTTATTGGCTGATTTTAATAAAACGCTTAGTTTTCAATTTGTAGCGTACTTGTTATTTATATTAGTACACATTTTATTCTGAATGTTCGCACGTTTTAGATTATGCTTATGCGGCTCGAACAATCTCATTTTGAATATTTGCATTTTTCGGCCTTTGTTTATACGGCCTGTACGAATGCCACACTTTAATCGGCCCAAGGGTGTCATGCGCCGATGGGGCTCCGAATCCAGAGGCTTAATCGGCCCAAAGGCGTCGTGTGCTGATGGAGCTCCGTAGCTGGAGAGTTGATTTGGCCAATCGTGATATCCACGAAGGGCGCTCCGAATCTGGAGGCTTAATCGGCCCAAAGGCGTCGTGTGATGATGGAGCTCCATAGCTGGAGAGTTGATTTGGCCAATCGTGATATCCACAAAGGGCGCTCTGAATCCGGAGGCTTAATCGGCCTAAAGGCGTCATTCGCCGATGGGGCTCTAAATCCGGAGTCTTTAATTTGCCAATCGTGATATCCACGAAGGACGCTCCGAATCCGGAGGCCTTCTCGGCCTAAAGGCGTCATTCGCCGATGGGGCTCCAAATCCAGAGTCTTTAATTGGCCAATCATGATATCCACGAAGGCGTTCCGAATCCGGAGGCTTTCTCGGTCCAAAGGCGTCATTCGCCGATGGGGCTCCGAATCCGGAGTCTTTAATTGGCCAATCATGATATCCACGAAGGGTGCTCTGAATCCGGAGGCTTTCTCGGCCCAAAGGCGTCATTCACCGATGGGGCTCCGAATCCGGAGTCTTTAATTGGCCAATCGTGATAACCACGAAGGCGCTCCGAATCTGGAGGCTTAATCGGCCCAAAGACGTCATGCGCCGATGGGGCTCCGAATCCGGAGTCTTTAATTGGCCAATCGTGATATCCACGAAGGGCGCTCCGACTCCGGAGGCTTAATTGACCCAAAGACGTCATGCGCCGATGGGCTCCGAATCCGGAGTCTTTAATTGGCCAATCGTGATATCCACGAAAGTGCTCCGAATCCGGAGGCTTTCTCGGCTCAAAGGCGTCATTCGCCGATGGGACTCCAAATCCAGAGTCTTTAATTAGCCAATCGTGATATCCACGAAAGGCACTCCAAATCCGGAGGCTTAATCGGCCCAAAGACGTCGTGTGTCGATGGGGCTCCGAATCCGAAGTCTTTAATTGGCCAATCATGATATCCACGAAAGGCGCTCCAAATTCGGAGGCTTTCTCGGCCCAAAGGCGTCATTCACCGATGGGGCTCCGAATCCGGAGTCTTTTATTGGAACACCTTTGAATTGGATGTTATAGTGAGTAAATAGGGATCTTTGCATTACAGAAAATGAAATGTACATGGCGAACCGTTCAGAACAAGTATCATACCCCACAAGTCGGGTCAATGATAAAATTTGCGTAAATGCGTGGTGTTCCAAGGCCGTGGTAGACTCATTCCTGACATGTCTTTGAGCCGATATGCCCCTACTCCTGCGATCGAATCAATCTGATAGGGGCCGTCCTAGTTAGGACCCAATTTTCCGTCAGCCGGTTTCTTGGCAGCTAGAAATACCTTCTTCAGGACCAACTCTCCTGATGTGTAGCGGCGCAGCTGAACACGTTGATTATATGACTTGGCAAGCTGCTGCTGGTACCGCGCCATCGACGCATGGGCATGGTCTCTTCGTTCTTCGATCAAAATCAAATCCAAAGCTAGCATCATGTCGTTTCGGCCCATATCAAAAACTTGAGATTTCAGGGTTGCGTGGCTGATCTCCAGGGGTATGATCACCTGGGTTCCAAAGCATAGAGCAAACGGCGTTTCTCCAGTAGATCGCCTCGGCGTAGTTTGATGAGTCCACAATACACTCGAAAATTCTTCGACCCATTTGCCTTTAGCTTTATCCAGCCTCCTCTTGATGCTGTCCAAGATGGATTTATTAGAGGCTTCGACTTGACCATTGCTTTGTGGGTAAGCCGGCGTAGAAAAGTAAGGCCGGATACCATACTTGCTGCATAGCTCTCGGTAGACGCCACAATCAAACTGGGTGCCGTTATCTGAGATAAGAGCTCTTGGAATACCGAATCGTGTTATGATATTTCTCCATACAAAGCGCTTAACATCAGCATCTCGAATGTGCGTTAATGCCTCCGCTTCGACCCGTTTTGTGAAGTAATCTGTCACGACAATCAAGTACCGCTTGTTCCCTGGGGCCCTCGGCAATGGTCCTACAATATCATGCCCCCACTGGGCGAACGGCCAGGGACTGGTAATGGAGCTTAACTCTTCAACAGGTAGATGCGTTAGTGGAGAGAACTTCTGACACTGTTCACATTTCTTCACAAAGCATTCGGCATCAGCTCTCATTGTCGGCTAGTAATACCCCTATGTTATAGCTCGATAGGCCAAAGAGCGCCTGCCAGAATGGGCACCACAACTGCCTTCATGTATTTCAGTCAGAAACTCTTCGACTTTGTCCGAGTGTACACATTCCAAGTATGGACCAGAAATGGACTTTTTATAAAGCTTTCCTTGCGAATCCAAATAGTATCGCAAGGCTTTATTTCGCAGCTTCTGTGCTTCTTTTTTGTCCGCTGGGAGCTGTTCGGAAGACAGGAACACAGCAATGGGGTCCATCCAACTCAGTCCTGGCTCTATGACATTGACCTGGATTTTTTCCGAAGGGCCGATACTCGGCTTCGGATAAAACCTACTTCGATTGTCCATTTAATCTCTGAGTTAATGACGGAGGCGAGGCAAGCTAGGGTGTCTGCATGTGTATTCTGATCACGTGTTATTTGATTCAATTCATGATAGTCAAATTTGGCCAGCAAGGCGCTAGCCGATTTCATGTAAGTCGCCATTCGGTCATTTTTGGCTGCGTACTCCCCCTTTAGCTGATTGATCACCAATTTTGAATTGCAAAATACCAGCAAGCGCCGAGTGCCCAGAAGGTGTGCATTCCTCAAACCGGCCAAAAGGGCTTCATATTCGGCCTCGTTATTTGATGCTTCGAAGCCGAGTTTGACGACTTGCTCAATTATTGCCCCGTCGGGAGCCATGATTACTACTCCGGCTCCGCTGCCCCGTTGATTGGATGATCCATCACAGTACAACTGCCAAATGTCCCCAACATAAATTCTCTAGTTCAGCATTGGTCGAATTTCATTAGACTTAAAGTCGGCAAGACCCCCGGTGAATTCGGCAACAAAGTCGGCAAGCACCTGTCCTTTGATTGAGGTTCTAGGTAGAAATTGAATATCATATCGGCCGATTTCAAGAGCCTATTTTGAAACACGTCCTGATGCTTCTACATTACGTAGTACTGATCGGAGGGGATAATCTATTAGCACCCCAATGTTATGTCCCTGGAAGTAATGCATCAGCTTTCTTGCCGCCATGACCAGGGCTAGGATGAGTTTCTCCAGCGGAAGGTAGTGTGTTTCAGCGTCGACCATTGCCTTTCTTACATAATACACTGGCCGCTGCTCCCCCAGTTCTTCCTTTATCAGTACGGCGCTGACGGCCCGGTCAGAAACTGCCAGATACAAAATAAGTGGATCACCGGCCAACGGTGTTATCAAGAGTGGAGCTAATCAGAGATAGGTCTTGAGGCCGTTGAAAGCAACTTCGCACTCGGCGGACGATTCAAAAGCCTTGCCCTGCCGTAGTGTATGAAAGAATTGTCGGCAGCAGTTCGTGGAACGACTGATGAACCTATTGAGTGCGGCGGCCATCCCCATTAACTTCTGAACTTCTTTGACCGATCGAGGGGAGCCGAGTTCTAGGATTACTGTGATTTTCCTTGGGTTGGCTTCGATTCCTCGGTGGTTGACAATGTAACCCAAGAATTTGCCAGAGCCGATCCCAAACGTACATTTGGAAGCGTTCAGTTTCATTCTATATTTACATAGAATGCCGAATGTCTCTTCTAGATCGGCTATATGATTCTGCTCTTCCTTGGACTTGACCACCATATCGTCAATGTACACTTCCATAGTGAGGCCGAGTTGTTCCTTGAACATGGTAGTGACCAATCTTTGGTAGGTTGCCCCTGCATTCTTTAACCCAAAAGGCATAACCTTGTAGCAGTAGGTTCCTCTTGGGGTGAGGAATGCAGTTTTTTCTTGGTTCTCAAGATGCATGGCGATTTGATGGTAACCTCTGTAAGCATCGAGAAAGCTCATACGTTGATGGCGTACCGTCGCATCTACAAGTTGGTCAATTCTGGATAGGGGAAAACAATCCTTGGGGTAGGCTTTGTTTAGGTCCATGAAATCGACGCACACTCGCCAAGTCCCATTTTTCTTCTTCACAACCACTGTATTAGAGAGCCATGCAGGGTAGGTCACTTCCTTGATTGCCTCGGCTTCAAGCAGCCTGTCAACCTTCTCAACAACGGTGGCAGTGTGCTCTGCGGCTGACCGCCGGCTTTTCTGAATGATCGGCTTACACTTAGGGTCAACATTCAAACGGTGCTGTGAAACGAACGGATCTATACCCGACATCTTGTACGGAGTCCACGCAAAGACATCAAGGTTGCTAAGTAGGAAAGAAAGAGCTGCTGTCTGTCAGCTTGATTCAAGGAGGCGCCGACCATGAAGAACTTGTCTAGGCTTCCGTCAATTTCAACTCGTTGTAGGCTTTCCAAGGCTTTTTCACTCGGGAGCCATCCAACATCGTCGAGGCTCTCCCAATCCGGCACCTCAATGAAATTCACTTGCAACTCCTTTGGCGTCTTTCCAGTGAGGAGATAACATGCTTGTGCTGATTTCTGGGAGCCACGGATTTGCTCAATGCCGCATTCTGTCGGGAAACGTAGCAGCTGATGATACGTACTCAGCACGGCCTGCATGGTGTGCAACCAAGTCCGCCCCATAATGAGATTGTACGGCGATGGCAGCTTGACGACCAAGAATTCTACATCCACTGTGCGGGAGTTCGCTTGAACGGGTAGTGTGATTTTCCCCAACGGGTACTATGGATTGGCGTTGAAGCCGAATAGTAGATAAGGGGCCGGGGAGAGATTCGATTCGGAGAAGCCGAGTTTGGTGAATGTCTTGTAGTACATAACCTCCGATGTGCTCCCCGGATCAATGAGTACGCGCTCAACTGTGAATCGGTTTACGCGTAACTCAATTACCAAGGGATCGATGTAGGGAAGTGTCACTCCGACCAAATCTAAATCATCAAAAGCATTGCTCGTAGCTTCATGGGGTCGTTTAGCCGGAGTCAGTTGAGCTTGAGGGTCGGGATTTGACTGAATGGTATGCACCGCGAATGACATCGGCAGGCTGTATATCATGTGGATCACGCCGAGTGGAGGAGAATCCTGTCTTAAGGCTATTGCTTTGGTTGAGTTGCCTTTTCGGACGTACTATTGTAACCGACCACCTTGTACCAATTCCTTCAAGTGATCCTTCAATACATAACAACTCTCAGTATCATGGCCATGGTCCTTGTGATACTCGCACCGTCTATCCCATCTTCTCGTGTCAGGAGGTCCCACCATTTTCGATGCCCATTTGAAGAACGGAAGGTGTTGGATTTTGGACATAACCACACTGATCGGCTGTGCCAACTCTGTATATTTCTTGTCGGCGCGCCACGTGCGCCTGCTGTCCACTTGCAGTTGTTCATTTTCTCGGTGGGAGTAGTGGTTGCTTAATCGGCGGGAATCCCGTCTCTTGTCCCGTTTGGCCCGATGCCATGTGTAACAACCCATATTCATGTCTTAGTCATGTTCATGTGCATTTACATAACTTTGTCTTGTCAAGTTTGCATTCATGAATCTTGTCTTATTTTACTTAAGTGTTGCTTACATACTTTGTTCCTTCCCTGCTATGTTAAGCCTAGGTCATGCCAAGCCTAGGTCATGCCAAGCCTAGGTCATGTTAAGCCTAGGTCATGCCAAGCCTAGGTCACACCTTTGAACCTCTTACCCCTAGGACCATCTTGGAACCACTTTGGTTGACCTCCACCATCACCTAGGCATATTGGCCAAGATGTCATCATCTAGGCCGAGATATGCATCATCTAGGCTGAGATGTTATCATCTAGGCGCCCTAGATCCTTGATCCTTGCACCTTGTGATCTTGTTCCGGGACTGAAATGACCTAGATCGAGGTGTGGCACATCTAGGCCAAGGTGTGGCACAGCTTGGCCAAGGTTATCCTTCCTAGCCGAGATCATTGAGACCTTACTTGCTGAAGCCTATGTCTTTAGCCGAGATCATTACCTGCCGGAGTGCCCATGTCATCTAGCTTGTTGTATACACTTTATCTTACACATGTCTTGTCTTTCTATCACCTTTTGAGGAGAACCAACCCGGTAGTGCCACGTGTCCCAGCAAAGAGTTAAATCAGCCGATAGAGAGAGAAAACCTATCATTTCTATATCTTTGTTCTAGGTAGAGAGAGAAGCTCTAGGAAAAGGAAGAGGAGTTCTTGAGAGAGGAGTAGATTTCCAAGCTTGATTCCTAGAGATCGAACCGTTAGATCCGTGTTTTAAGGTTAGATTCGTGATTTACTCTTGTTATCCTTTTTGTTGATCTAATCGCATTGCATGATCTAGCATGTTTCATGAACCATGCATTGCTTTGAAGTTCAGTTTTAGAAAGAGAAAGTGATATTCATGTGTTCTTGAAGAAAACCATGTTTTGATTCGAAAGTTTGTATCAAGATGCATGTTTTCGTGTTTGTTTTCATATGATCTTCAAGTATGGGTACCAAGGTCCATGTTTTCGAACTCATAGCATGAAAACCTCAGATTTTGTAATAACAAGTTATGATTTTAACATTCATGTTCTTCATGTCCTTCAAGGAGGAAACCCAGATTTTCAGACCTCATTTCCCTAGGTGTGACCACCGAGACCACTCTTACCTAGATCTCACACATAGGCCAAGCATCGTATCTCACCTTGGCCTACCTTGTATGATCACTTGTACCTTAGTCTATCTTGCATGCACACCTAGGCTAACCACTGCATCTCCTAGGCCGACCATGGTACACCCTTGTCGGCATCTTGTAACACCTCGGCAGAGAGCTACACACCGAAGCCTAGGTAACCACACCTCGGCCAAGAGGTGTGGGACCTCGGCCAAGACCTCCTGAGTTCACCCAGCTAGGTCATTTTAGTCTAGATCATCTGTGCATCCATTCCAGGACCTGGTTGGTACCCAGCATGTTTCCCTAGAAGAATCCAGCATGTTTGCCTAGAAGAATCCAGCATGTTTTCCCTAGATCGCTTGCATTCATGTAAAGCTTGTTTTAAGAATGCATTTCATATCCATCTTTGAGCATCTCTTCTTGTCTTATTGAAGTGCATTTAGTAGACTTTGTCATATATTTGTAGGTCTTGGATCCTTGCTTTATCCCCGACGTCCGAAGAGCTATGTGAGTGGTATTTTTAATAAAGCTATGTTATCATGTTTTGATAAGCTTTGCTTTGCCTTGTTTTGAAAAGTATTTGATCAAGCATGAATGATTTTCCCAATTTTGTATATCAAGTATTATCTTGTTTTGATGACATTCTTGGAAAAGTCCTTAGTGCCAGGGGACTATAATGCAACTGTCTTGAAAGTCCTTAGTGCCAGGGGACTATAATGCAACTGCACCCTTGTTTTGCCACCGACGGTCTATGAACGGGTGGGTTTGTTTTGTCAGGAATGTCATCACCCCATGTATTATGTAGATGTTATTAAACATCCCAAGAAGATTTGAAAGACCAAGATTTGATTGATGAACTTGATTCATCCCATGTTTTGAACAAGCTATGATATATGCATTGTTTTGACAAGGACCTCGGGAATCATTCATTTAACCCCTTTATTACTTATACCATTCACTGAGTATCCAAGCTCACCCTCTCCTTAGATATATGTAGGTAACAAGCATGAAGGCGGTGACGTCGAGATTTGTTATTTGCAAGATGATGTTTGATCCATGTTATGTCGGCAATCTTGAAGATTATGCTTCTTAGTTGTATTTCATGTATTTTGTATATGTCGGCTTGAGAAGCCTTTAGTCAAGATGTAATATGTATTTTATTTTTCTTATAATCAAGTTGTAAAGCTATGTAAAGATGTATGCTGAGAGGGAAATTTATGATCTGGAATTGGGCCGAGGCAACGGCCGAGCAGGCTGAGAGCCCAAAGGCGCATGGGGCCGAGATGATCAACTATCCGCCCGTAGATGGGCTGCCAGAACTCGGGCCGGGCAGAATTTGGGCCGAGTGTGTGCTGCCCCAGACCGTGAAGAGGTTGCTCGGTGAGGAAGTGCTCGGTCAGACCGAGTTGCTCGGTCAAGGGATGGCCGAAGCCGGACAAGCTGAGTGACCGGCGCCCGGAAAGGCGTGGTCAGCCAAGATAACTGGTTGACCGGCAGAGAGGCCGACCACAGGAGGTGCCTCGGTCCAGGCTTTGCCGAGATGTTGCCTAGCCCGGTCCTCCTTGGTCTTAGCCGGTGAAGTGCTTGGGTTTGTAGCACGGCACGGCATAGCAACAGATGGGGCGGCTCGGCCGCCGAGCTCCTGCTGAGTAGGCGGGCAGTTGAGATTAGGTGATGATCAGCAAGGTTTATGCTGACAGATGGGATAGTGGAGCCACGTGTCAGGAGATGACTGGGAGTGGATATGGGGCGCAGAGGGTATATAAGCATGTCTGCACCCCCCATACGCGACAGACGAACATCTCTGTAAGGAATTCTTATACTCAAAGACTCTCTCCCTTCTCTCTATCCATCCTAAGGTGTGTGCTAACTTGACCGTCGAAGGGTTTTTCCGGCCACACACCGCCGGGTAGCTCACCGTTACTTGCTCGCAGGTGATCGGACATCGACGGAGCTCGGAAGAAAGGAGTACAGGCTTGCCGGAATATTTGCTCCCCGTACATATGTCATTTCATTTGACTTATGCACAGTTCTTATGGACTAATTAGATTTGTATATATTGCTTCCGCACATGTTAGCCCCATATGTAATACTCTGATTGTGTGTGAATTTTGAAAGTTGGCCTTTGGTAATCTCGGATTACTGGCCATCACGACACCATTCTACTAGGGGCAGAATGGGGTCGTGACACCATGGTTCAGGACTCTGAGGTGGTACAGAATTTATTGGCTGAGCAATTTCAGGAGCTGTCTTGTTGGCCGTGTTTCCGACTTTAACCCGCAAAGCGTCATCTTTCACTTTGCAGTATTCTTCAACCTTCTTCATCAACGACCAGACCATCTTGGGGGGTTTTCTAGTCAAAGAACTGCGGAGAGCACTGTCAGGATGCAAAGCCATTTTGAAGGCGGTGATGGCCATGGAGTCATTGCAAGCGTCATCAACAAGATTAAAGTACTCCCAATAGCGCGCCCAATACGCTCTTGGTGTTTCTCCTAGCTGGATCTGCATTGCCCAGAGAGAGTCGGCTTGTTTCGGCTGGACCTCGTTGGTGATGAATCTGGCCCTGAAGGATTTCTGTAATTGGTGGAAGCTTTTGATCGAAGCCGGCTCCAGTTTGTAATGCCACCTGACAGCCAATGGTCCCAAACTGCTAGGAAATATTCGGCACATAAGGGCCTCGTCGTCTGCATGCAATGTCATGGCTTGCTTGTAGTGACGGATGTGATTGGTGGGGTCTGATTTTCCATCATAGAGAGTGAACGACGGAGCTTTGAACTTTTTGGGCAGGACCGCCCTGGCGATCCATCGTACAAAGGGATCATGCTGGTTTTCTTCGTCTGAGTTGTTTCTTCTGCGCTTATGCCTTATACGTGGACTCTCTTCAAAGGAACTGGAAGTTTCAGATCATCCCTTTTTCTTGGGCTTCGGGGATAATGAGTCGGAGTCGCTATCAGTGTCTTGTTGTCGAGCTCGAGATCGTCGACCACCTGCCCTCACAGGTCGTTCCGGATCTTGGTGTACAGCTTGTTTGGACTTCGCCACTTCCAAGGCCAAATCCTGACGGAGACGTTCGTTCTCAGCGATCATGTTCTCCAACCTCTGTTCGTTTTGCTTTGCTTGTTCCATGAACGCTTGCATTGCCTCATGCTCTGAAGTCGAGGGTGAGGCGAAGTTCAAAGCGCGTCTTGCGGGGATAGTCTCCGGTCCAAGCATGTTTGTTGGAGTGAGGTCGTCTCTCTGCGTGGTTTCATCAGTGACTATCGGAGGGTCTTCCGTTACGCCCGCCATGGATATATTTGAGTATTCCCACAGACGGCGCCAATTGTGAAGAAGTGGTTTGGAAATACTTTTCTGATCCTGGGGGACGCTCGTGATCCTCTACTAGTCACCTGAAAATGAATGAACACTCTGGTCGAGGGTGCCGGAATTAGCACTCCGACGGGCAAGTCAGTCTCTCACTCAGGATTACTTGTATTTAAGTTAAGTGTAATAGTTCTCACATACCTTTCTTAGACTGTTGTTCCTTTATTTATACTCGTTTCCAGGGCCTCGGGGCCTGGTCCACTTTTCGCTCACTATCCGCTTACTTATTCGGCCCCATAGTTCAATAGTTACTCGGCCTATTTATTGTATTCGGCCTCCTGATCGTGCACGTTAGAGCCGAGTAATGTCTATCTTCTAGAGCGTACACTTCCGATTCTACTATTTATTCGGCTCTTCGATTGACTAGGGTATGTTCCGAATAGAGTTTACGTTCCGGACTGGGCACGCTCATTCATCTCAATGGATCTGATGAAATTCGACTCCCATAATCATATTAAGTGGCACACTATTTTTTTGCGCACTGGTTTGTGGTAGGCCATTAGGAACTCTATTTAGTGGAGTTTATTAAAAAAATAATAATAATCAATATTGATAACAACCGTGCTGAGACCCCAGTGGGGCGACCCATAAACAACAACAATCATTATGAAAAGCGATTCATGATGCATTCTACTTTTGAAACACCCTTACTAAGGTCTCGTTTGGCAACCGAACTTTTTAGCCAAAAAATCAAAAAGTTACTAAATTAGTCAAAAAGCCAACAATTCATACTAAAAAGTCAAAAATTCTATTTTCTCTCTACTTTTTGCACATCTTTTCGTAAAAAGTCAAAAAGTCATCCCAAACATACTAGTTTTTTTTATCTCATATTTTAGCCAAATAGCCAAAAAGTTACTAAATTAACATGTTCCCAAACGAGGCCTAAAATAAAATACTATTGAAACACCCTTACTAAAATAAAAAGTAAAAAATAAAAATTATAATTGGATAATGCCTTGAAATTTTCAGTATCTATACTATATATTAAGCAAAATATGGTTTTTAACCTCTAAAACCTATGGGAGTTTCAATATCTCAATCTGAATTTTCTAAATTTTTTATTAAAAAAAAAACTCAGCATTTATTGATTTGGTCAAAATCTCTTGATCAACATTTATTAACTTTTTTCAATCCACATGTCTTTCCACATACTTGTATTTATTGATACAATCTCCTGATCAACATTTAAAATTTCTTCATATAAATAATTATAGATATAATCCGCGTATAGTCACTGCAGTACATTTTTCAACTTCTTCCATACACTATGATTAGTGATAAAATTGTTAAATTATTTTTATAAAAAATCTTAAAAGCATAATTTATCTATTAAAAAAATCTAAAATAAATATGAATATCCATAATTATTCCGCACATAGCACAAGTGATAAGCTAGTCTGTATATATACAAATTGAGGTTCCATCTTTATCCAATAGTTGACGCCTTGGAGATGATGTAACAACAATGCTACCGACACAAATTCCATGCATAGTAAAATACATACCCAAAAAACAAAAAAAATTAATGTATGACTCAGCCAGATTCATTTCAAAACATATGGTGGTGCTGTCAATTTTTTTTTTTTTTTTTTTTAACTGGGTATTCGGCCTATTTGACTAACTAATTCAGGAGATGAATCCACTATTTACTAATGCTGCGTTTAGTTGAGGAATTTTGGGAGGAATTTGAAAAAAGAAAGAAAAAATATGTGTGAAATTAGGTGAAATATATATATATTTTATTTACATTTCACCTTCCTTTTCTACTTTTCTTTTCAAATCTCCCCTTAAATCTCCTAACCAAACACAGCATAAAGAAGACCCATTTAAAGCCACGACAAAATATTTTATAGATTAGTTTCAAGAAATTATTTACACCTATAATGTTTCGAACTTGAAACATTGAAGAGAGCACACACTCAAATCTCAAGTCTTGACCACTTGGATCCCAAAAAATTATTTGTACTTGCGAGATTTTGAACTTAAAACTTTGAAAGAGTACACCACCAATCTCAAGCCCAAGCCTTATACTAATGTGCCACTTGTAATTTTTATTTGGATAGATTCTGATATGATGCACTAATTCAAATTTGGTGAAGATTGGAATTTAAACTGCAGAATTGGAACATAATTCAACAGGAGAGAAAACAACAGAGTGCCCAAGAAACTTGCTACGAGGCAATGTTTATGACTTCATTAAACATGGTGTCATAAAATTCCCTTTTTTTGCTGCTCAAAAATTTCAGTTTATCCAATCTAAAAAAGACCAAAAAAAATGGTGGAACAACCTCTCATGGCACCACAGGATGAGTGGAGAGGAGAACCTCACAATTATACACATATATATATATATATATAGAGAGAGAGAGAGAGAGAGAGAGAGAGAGAGAGGATACGGTAGGCAGAGAATGGTCTTACACAGTAGGAGCTTTTGATTTAAATAGTGAAACCTTGTACGACTATTAATGAATAAGTTTGAAAGAAAAGAAGCAGCACATTATTTCGTTTACTTTTTAGGATAGCAAAACTGGAGTGTGCATTGCCAAGTGTATGTTTTTGGTTATCATCTATATATCTCGCCTTTTGTTGTTCTTATCTTTTTCTTATGTTTTTAAATTTTGGTTATTTTTATTTTACTGTTAGGCAGGATCCAATTCCAATGCACCCTCTCATTACCAGATATATAAATATCATAACAACGGACTATTTTGAAAAAGATGGCTAAATTTTTTTTAATTTTTAATTCATTTTAGATCACATTATTTTTTACGTTTTTTACACATTTAAAAAAAATCAAAAAGATTAATTTTTAACCATCTTCTCAAAACAACCATATATATAAATATATATATATATATATTAAAATCTCATTCTTTCTTCACTGGATCGGTTTATGTTAGAAATTGGGCGCCCATGTGGCATGATCCTTAGAACCTTTTGAACCTAAATTTTTTGAACCTTATCTATGTAAGTTTGAATTTGAATTCAAAACTTATTTGGATAACCATTCAAGATATCTATATCTATTATATCAATAGATATGGATAGATAGATATTGGTTATATATCAGATTATATGGTTAATCTAAAAATATACGTATATCAGATACGTTATGGGGTTTTTACCCATAACCTTTTTTCCAGACTCTCTCTCTGACTCTCTCTCATTAAACAACGATCAAGCCATTTTGCACTGTGACTTGTGTGGGTGATACTCATTTTGTAGTATCACTCCACTGCTGGGTTCGTTGTTCAGATTCTGGAAACACGTGATTTACCCACGAAGTTCTTCGCTAAAAGGTATGATTCTGATATTTTATCCGCTGCATTATAATGCTTTATGATTTACATTGGTATCAGAGCAAATATGGATATTTTCGTGCTTATTTTTATGCATTAAAATATGTGTATATTTTTATATAAATATATATATATACATGATATATGCATGAATATTAATAAAGGAGGAAGATGTCTTCATTTTTATGTTCATTAAATGTTATTTTTAATGGCATAAATATTTTTATTGTGAAAAATGGAATCCGATAGTGCAAAAATTGAACCAGAAACCACCCTGGAAGGCAAAGCGTGGGCCTCACGCGCCACCTGACGCCGTGGGAGGCTTCCACGCGCATCCACGCGCTGCCACGCCCTTGCACGCGCCTCCACGCGCCAGACACGATTCAGATGCGTTTCCACGCGTCGTCACACGCGCGCGCCGTCCGCACCATGCACG
This sequence comes from Camellia sinensis, assembly GCF_055761805.1. Classification (NCBI taxonomy): domain Eukaryota; kingdom Viridiplantae; phylum Streptophyta; class Magnoliopsida; order Ericales; family Theaceae; genus Camellia; species Camellia sinensis. The sequence continues at coordinate 158,632,453 of NC_138972.1, forward strand.
CGCGCCGTGCACTGAGCCATGTGTGAGTCGCTCGCTAAGCCGTTTCTGAGCCGCTCGTTGAGCCGCGCATTGAGCCGTCTTTGAGCCGCGCGCTGAGCCGCGCCGTTTTTCCTCCGCCGGCTTGGCTGCTGATGTTAAGGGTCTGTTTGTTTTGTTTTTAAATTCTGAATCGCGTTAAATGGTCATAAGTAATTCGTTATAGCTTTGTTTTAAGCGTGGTTAGTACCATTAGACTCAAAATTAAATTCTTTATCTTCTGTAAAATTTTGAAAATTTTATAAAAATAAAAAATATTTTTCTTGAAATAATAATTCATTATTTCTGGTTTAAAATGCATCTGGTGTTGCATAAATAATTTTCTGGGGTTGAAATTTTTATTATAGACTTCTGAAAAGTTTTACAATTTACTGGTATTATTGTTTCAGTTTATCAGTTTCTGAATTTTTTATTTATAATTTTATGTGTGTTTATTAGTTATTTAAAATTCCAGAAAATTTCAGAATGATTACATTTTATTATGGCATAATCTGAATATTGTATACAACATATTTTCTGGGTTTGTAATATGTTGTAATTAGAATAGCATGATTAATTGTTATTTGTTTAAATTCCATTATTAATGGGGACATAGCATGAGTTGGTTGTGAATCTACATTATGATGCTATTGTATGGAATTAGAATTTTTTATCATACTTTTAGACATGCCATAGTCAGTGGGAGGTTATTCGGTTGAGAGAAATCTTTGTAGATTAACTCCCGAAAACTAATATTTTGCACATAAATTAAATTAAATTTTGGATAATTGTCACCTGTGACGCAAAAAATGATTACGAATATAGCCGATTTTTGATCTTGCGACTTGTGTAATATTGTCACTATTTAATTTAGATTTTTGTGGCAAAATTATATTATGCTAATCAAATTAATCCCAATGCGAATTTCTCTCTAAATTGACTTAGCTTACGAAAGTTAATTGGTTGACCTAGACTTAGTAAAGATGTTCAAATGTGAACAATGTAATCATATTCTTTAGATGAGCAAAAGCCTTGGAGACTTTAGGTCAGACCTTAATTGAGCCAAAGTAAGAAAACATGACTCAAAGTCGCCCTGGTTTTGTTGCCTTATTTGGCACAACAAAATTTGATGTGTGCGCTATTGTTAGCGGCACACTACGTAGTTTTGATTGGTAAGTTTTGGAGTTATGAAATTAGTAAGCCCTCAATAGATTTGTATATGATCTTAACTATCGAGCTGTGCGGATTGACTTTGTAATTTGACTTGTAAATAATGTTACATCATTGGATGAAGTAACATTCAAGAGTCACGTCATCCAAGAAATGCGAGCTTAAATAAATTAGTCATTAAGTGTAAGACGAGTAGCCAGTATGAGCAGTGTTTTGTTTTTTACCCAATTATTAGGAGTGGATGGAGCAAAATTTCATGCACTATAATAGTGTGCGTTGAAATATCACATGAAGTTAAAAGATTAGCGCTTAGAAGCTGCAAAATCTATTAACATTAAGTGAAAAGATTAGCGCTTAGAAGCTGCAAAATCTATTAACACTATGTGAAAAGATTAGCGCTTAGAAGCTGCAAAATCTATTAACACTAAGTGAAAAGATTAACGCTTAGTGGCTGCAAAATCTATTAGCATTGCCAACTTGTCTAAGTCTGGACACTTGCTGTTTCCACACTTGAGTGTGAGACATGAGGAGGGGCTTCTTTGTATGATTCCTTAATTAGACTAACGTTTTTGAATAACGTTTACCACTAAGTGCAAACGTTGCAGCATAGTAATGAAAGGTCAATGCCGACAAGGTTGTTATGACTCTAAGAATTTGACGCATGGCTCGTGAGAGCATTGTGTTGAATTAGACTCTTTAGCCTAATTCGCGCTTAAGTTACTTCAGGAGCTATCATAGTTGATAGCTTATTCTCTCCTTCTTGTGGATAGTAGAATTAATTGCAAGTAACTATGAAGGAAGAAATAGATATGGCAAGAAGAGTATCGTCATCTTTCAACTACATGCAGTAAAGTGTATGGAGAATAAAATTAACTTGAAAGTGTAGGGGATTAGCACTTACTAGTTAAATTTGCGACTTAGGTGCACTTGATATCTCCGTGACATCCTTTTATGATCTAGTGAATATGAATTAGTCGTGAGTCATTACCTAGTTGGGCCTAAACCTTTAAAACTTCTCTTCGATAACTTACACATTAAGATGATTGGAATTAGTTTATGACATTGGTCATGAACCAGTGGCTTATTATACTTAATCACATTAATGAGATGATGACACGATGGTTTGAGTAGGCCTTCTCGGGCCCACTCGCTTATGACATCCTGCTCTCATGTGAATGTGTAACTTTGTTCACAATGGGTGCGCACAAGTAAGTAGGAAAGCCATATAAGGTCATTTGTTTTGGCGCATATAGTCATCTATGATATTTGTGACTAGATATGTGTAAGGGTATGATAGCTAAGTCTCAATCTCGACGCATTTATAGATTACGATACGCATCTGAGTCAAGACTATTTGATCTCCCATAAGTCAAAAGTTTTGAGACGATTTTTGACATTGCACATATGAGGTTGAGATCAATTAGATAACAGCTTTCGTGTTTTTAGTTTTGACCAAGGTGGCGAGTATCTATTTGAGTTATTTTAGAAAACTCTGTGAAGAGAAATGGATGCTTAGAAAATTGATTATTCCTAATACTCAACAACACAATGGTGTAGTAGAGATAAGGAATTCAGTATTGTTAATGTTATGTGGATGATGGCGCAAAATGTTTCCCAATTGGGAATTGCACTTTAGTTTGTTGCCTATATCTCTAACTAAATGCCCTTCATATCAGGTTTTACACTCCATTTGAGTAATGGGTTAGCGGAGAGCCATTCATGGGCGATCTGTAACCGTAAAGCAGCTTATCTTTATTTTACTTCTCATAAGATTGTGAAGTTAAGACCTAGGGTTCTATAGCGCATTATTGTATGTTGTCGTGTGGCGCATTATTGTATGCGGTCATGCAAACCCTCCGGGTCATGTGCATATAGGTAAGTAGCTTTGTGGTAGTGTAACTAAGTCACATAAAGTTTTCTTAGTAAAGGTGATGTAAATAGAGTTTTGGAACTCTATAAGATAGAGAATTCTAGGCATAGCGCTTTATGTAGCCTAGTTGAGAATGGAAAGAAATTTTCAATATCCTAGGGACAGTGGGAGCGATGTGCCTACTAATGGATTACTCCATTAGAGAAAAATACTCTACATTCTTAGTTGCGTGGTAGCGAATGTGAAAATTTTCCACGTCATCACTGGGTGATTAAGAGGGAAACATTCATGATTGCTCCGCAAGATGATAAAGAGCCTAGGATAATGCCAAAGGCTCTAGTCCCCCTGTTTTTAGAAAATGGATTAATGCTGCGCAGTTTAAGACAAAGTCTTTGAGGATTAACCATTTCTATAATTTGGTTGACTTTCCATTATGACGCGAAACTGTTCTAAAGTTATACGTAATTTGGATAGTCATTGTTGAGGCATAAGGCTTGCTAGATACCGAAAAGTCGCACCATTGAGAAAAGTGTAGACCATGAGAAGACTTCCTCTTGGGGAGTGAGGTTATTTCGACTTAGGCTATGATTGACATAAGTTCGGAACATTGATTTGTGGACATTGTAACCCAACTTCTCGTTGGAGAATTGGATAAGTAGATCCGTAGGAATTTACCTTCTGTTTTTATGGTGAAAAGTTAGGAGCGCAAAAAGGTTGCTAGTTCCAATATATCTTTTATAGCCTAAAACAGTTATCCAAATAGTGGTTCTTAGATTTCGTCAAGCCGTGATAGGCCGACGATGATCGATGAAGACCACTGAGGTATGATCAATGGTCCAAAAAAAAAAAAAAAAAGAACTTTTTCCTTACTTAGACATTATGAGCCAAGAATTTATAAGGTTGTTGCCACCTAGGGTGGGCAGTCCTCTGTTTTAGATATGATGGACATGGGTGATGTAATTTATATGCTCGGATGTACGATCCTTGGGGATTGTTTTGGGAGAATTCCTGTTTTGTCTTCAATGACTTACATAAGGAATATCCTAAAACGATTCTAGATGCAAAATTGCAAACCCATTGACTTACCTATCGGTAAAAGCCAGAGCCTTAGCTATTAAGTGAATCCTCGGATTGTCTTTGGGAAAAACAGATGACCTATATTCCTTGATCTTTTCTTTGTTGTGGGAGCCTAAAGTACGCTATGTGGACATATTCGGCATGATAAGTGTTATCTTTGGTAAATGGTCAACTGAGTTGTTTAGACATTGACCTTACTCATTAGACTGTGGATAGAATGCTTTACTAGTAGTATATTAATTTGCTCCTTGTAAGATTCAATGCGCTAGTTGGGCGCATCAAGAATGAACGCAAATTGGTCACCAAAATATCTTTAGAGAGGTTATTGCGCAAGAGGTAGTGATCTTAAATCACTTCATGTGAGGCGCACATGGTGGATTCCGTTGTATATACTTATTGCAAGAGGTGCTGATAAGACTTATGTTTGGAATCTAGAATTGTGATCTTGAATCACTTCATGTGAGGCGCACATGGTGGATTCCGTTGTATAGACTTATCGCAAGAGATGCTGATAAGGCTTATATTTGGAATCTAGAATTGCGCAAGCTGTGGTCATTTTTTTTAAAAAATCGATCACTTATTTTGAGATGATGGGATGTTGACACTATTATGGTTTGTGCCATAATGATTAGCAGATGATGATGTCAGCAAACAAGATTGGCTCATTCACACGAGCAATCGCCCTTGGTGCTTGGGAGCGAGCAAGGATGAGACTAGTGGTTTATTTTTATTTAGAGCCAAGAGAGGCGTAAATAATCCACTATGCATGTCGCCTTGGTTACAACCAAGATGAGGTCGTGTTAAGGACCAAACATGGATGTTAGTACCCACTTTCCATGTTGTGCCTGTTATGATTAGCTAGATACGAGATCTCATTTCGCGCCTGGAAGGCGAGCAAATAGAGAATTCGGGTTAGGCGCTAGAAAGCGACTGGACTAATATCTGTACGGTGTATCGAGTACGACGTCACTCTTTATGGAAGAGTTACTCCACCGTAACATGTATTCATACTATATGTGCTTAGCGACCGAGTAATGAGGTGAGAGAATGGATCCCTGTTTCCTCACCGTGTGAGTCTTACATGTCATTATTGATATGACTTTCATTTATGTACCCTTTTGTGACTTTTGACTATGTCATAAGGTAAGGGATTGATGTTCTGCTACTTTGGTATGTTACCTGCGGTCATGTATGATTCGGCCTTAAGGGACATCACTGGGAAAGCGGTCAATCCTAAATTAAATGGCATGAGGGCAAAGGGAAGATCATCTAGTATTACACCACTGTTGTATATTCACTGCCGGCAACTCACATCGCTCTGTATAAGAGGTGGATTGAGTGTGAATATATTGCAAGAATTGAGAGGGTCAAACATGCTCTTTTTGAGGGATTAAAGATGTTTTTTGGACCTGTGTAATTAGATGGGTCTGGGATATATGAGACACTATTTCTGTTCTTTTTGGGTTGATGTCTCTATGTTGGTTCATTTTGAGTTTCTAGTATAGAGCTCCCACATGAGTTTGTTCTGTTTTAGAGAGATTGAGATAGAGATGTGGCAGTGTCATGCCAGCTCATGTGCGAGTGGGAGATGTTAGAAATTGGGCGCCCATGTGGCATGACCCTTAGAACCTTTTGAACCTGAACTTTTTGAACCTTATCCATGTAAGTTTGAATTTGAATTCAAAACTTATTTGGATAACCATTCAGGATATCTATATCTATCATATCAATAGATATGGATAAATGGATACATAGATATTGGTTATATATCAGATTATATGGTTAATCTAAAAAAATACGTATATCAGATACGTTATGGGGTTTTTACTCATAACCTTTCTTGCAGACTCTCTCTCTGACTCTCTCCTATTAAACAACGATCAAACCATTTTGCACTGTGACTTGTGTGAGTGATACTAATTTTGTAGTATCACTCCAATGCTGGGTTCTTTGTTCAGATTCTGGAAGCACGTGATTTACCCACGAGGTTCTTCGCTAAAAGGTATGATTCTGATATTTTATCCGCTGCGTTATAATACTTTATGATTTACAGTTTAAAATTCCAAATTCCCATCATCACCCTTGGATTCACTAATGATGACCCATTTTTTTTTTTTTTGAAAAAAAAAGGGAGTTTTAGAAAAAAAAAAAACCAAAACATTTCACATGAACACTCTCAATAAAGGCAAAAAATGTCAACTGCGTGGTTAATGTTTAAAACTTGGGTCTTATTAAGAAATGTTCTAGGCACAAGAAAAAGACAAAATAAATGTAGAACCCAACAAACCTAGGATGTTCTACTTCGACCAGCAAAAACATAATCAAAAGAAAATATTAAGAATTGGACACAAACTAGGGTGGTTGTTTGTTCTACTGAGGGTGCTCTGATTAGAGGTTTCGTTGCCTTTGTTTTTCTGTGTTTAAAACTTGTGTGTTTAGTTCATTCTTTGCCAGTTATTTTCCCTTCTATTATCTTTTATAAAATGTTACTTCTTTTACTGAGCTTAAACATGAATAGAACCACACTCTCTGATCGAATGACCTAGATCAAATAACCAAATGGATCAAATGAAATAGCATATTGATCATTGACAGTGCTGTTTGATCTAATTTGATAAAATTTTAAGGTAAATTGCTTAAACATGAATACCAAATGGGTCAAATGAAATAGCATATTGATCATTGACCATGCTGTATGATAAAATTTGATAAAATTTTAAGGTAAATTTCGACCACACGATGATCATACATGAACTCATCCACAAGTAGGACACATGTCTTGATTTGTGTGCATGATAGAGCTTAATATGAGGTCACCTTTTCTTTTGTTCATATTGCTCTTTGTTTTCTTCTCCTCTATGCATTCTCTGGCAAATTCGAGGAAAATTAACAGACATACATCCATACGCACATATCCCCCAACAAATTTTAAACTTTATGACTTGTGTAAGAAAGAGTCTTGTGCACTATATATGACGACAACATTTTTTTTTACTTTATATTTATCAGATACTGAATGTGTGGCTGTAGACACCCCATTTTTGACCGACCTTAAGACTTAGACGTCACCAGTTGAGCGCTCGGTGATACTACATAATGTGCTCGTTCAGAAGTTTCAGAGTCTTGGCCGTGAGCCCTGCCTCCGGACTTCCGAACCCTCTTCTGTGCCTTACCTCGGTTTGCGAACCAGGCTCGGTTTTCTCTGTTTCTTTTCCTGAGGGGAGGGAGAGGTCCTGTAGACCATCTCTCAGTGGCCGTAGGCTACGTTTTATGGTCGTAGGCCATTTTGCCCATTTCGGAGCCCGGTTTCCGGTTTTTCGGGACTGTTGGCCGTGTGCCTCGGTTCGGGACCGCTTAACCGTCTCCATTTGCTCTGATTTTTGGCATACATCTTATTTTCTCCCTTTCAAGGGACACTGGGGTTTGAGAAACCCACTTCGTGGTCGAATACCACTTTCGGTGCTTGACAGCCCATTTTCGGGATCCCGAACTGCGTGTTTTGGCCCCCGAGCATTTGTTTTGCATCGGTTTTCGTTCATTTTTGGAAGGTGCCTCTGTTTCATCACCGGGAAGGTCACTGGAGGGTGGGAGGCCAGCAATTATCTTAGCAACCAGTTATATTCCATTTTCGCCCTTCGGTACCCGTTTTTCTCGCTTCCGAGCCAATGTTGAACACCTTGGGGCCACTTTCTTCAATCCCAAACCACATATTTGTGTTGTACACACATGGGAGGACCCTAAAAGTTTATGGCCGGCCAGAAACTCCAATTGACCCTTTTGAACCCCTCTTGAAAATGGCTTGTTCTCTCTCCTGTTTTAGAGTTTCCAAATTCGAACCACAGGCTTGTGATGAGGAGGCATGGGAGGACACCATTATGTGGTGGCCAGCCACTATTTCAACCTGACCTTTTTGACCCCTAGCCGGCCGGCTAGGGGAGGTGGCCGGCCGGTCACTTGCAAGTCCAAAAATGAGCCGGCCATGTTCCTCACCAAACACACTTTACAGCTGTACAGCTGTTTTCCCCAGAAAATATCTCAATCCGGGGGATATTTTGTGGGGGAAAGCCTTGGTCCTTTTCCCCCATCCTTTCCTTCCATGCTCCCTCTCCTTTTGGTCCATATAACCAGCTGCCAACCTTTGTTTTAGGGGTTAGAAGAATTGGTCTTCAAGCTTGGGATACAAAATCCTCCTCCATCTCTCTCATTTCCTTGAAAACCTCCAAGTCCAACACCACCATTTCTTCTACACCACCAACCCCCACCCTTCCATCCTCCATTCCAGAAGTTTGAAGGTGTTCTCCAAGGCCTAAGGAGCAACAAACTCAAGCCAAGAGGCAACCAAAGTCAAGCCTTCAAGGGTAAGTCCACTTTCCCTCTTTTCTAGCTCATTTTTGCACCATTTCTTAGCCATATATGCTTATTGATTTCAGCTCCGACCAAAACTGAAAAGGTCATTTTTTTGAGCTCATTTTCTTGTTTCATTAAGGACTCAACCCTGTTTGAGCCCTCCATATTGCACTTGCTTCAATATCCTCCTTGAATGCCATAATCTTGCATAGAATTTTTGGCTTGCGTGTGATTTGTTTTGGAGCATGTCGTAAACTGTAAATAGGCTTATTTTGAGCCCCTCTTCAACATTGAAGAAGGGCTCATCAGTGTTTGAGACCTCCATGTGCCACCTCATGTTATATCCTCTCTTTGGTCCCCATTTTTGCATGCTTTGGCAGCCTATCATGCTTCTGTTTTTGGTCTTTTTACAGGCCTAGAAATGGTCTTATTTTGACCTTCTTAACATGTTTTATTAAGGGTCTTTGCTCTTTTGGTGAATGCTTTGCATACCTCATGTTATAGCCTCTTTTGAGCCTCATTTTGCATTGCATTTCTAGCATGTTTGTATACTGTTTTGGGGTTTTTACAGTTCTGTAAATATGCTTATTTTTGGTCCCTCTTCAATGTTGTAGAAGGTAATTTTTCAGTTTGGGCTGTGCATATACCACTTGCCTCTTTGGCCACCTTTTGGCCCATTTTCTTGCATAAAATCTTAGCCATATCTATGTTTGTTTTTGAGGTTTTTACAGTTTTGTAAAAGTGCATATTTTGGGCCCCTCTTCAATGTTGTTGAAGGGCCCTAACCTGTTTGAGGACAGCAGCTGTGAGTTGCTTCATAATCTCATGTTTAGGGCCATTTTTGCCCTATCTTTGCTTGCTTTTTGGCCATGAGTTGTACTAGTAAAATGCTAATTTTGGGACTGCCTTGCTAGTTTCTATTCATTGCATATCCATATTGTGCATGTTTGGTATAGCTATAGGCCATTTCGGGTCCCAAAATTCATGTTTCGGGACTATTCCATGCATCGGGTGTGTTTTCGCCTCATTTCGAGGCTGTTTTCCCCCACATTTCAGTGCTGAATTTCCATTAGCATGTTCGCATATCATTTTCCATGCTATTGCATTGCGTATGCCATTGCCTCGGTTTGCGTGCCCGTGTGCACGCATTTCGAGGCACTTCATTTTTCATCCATCGGCCTCTTATGTGAGTGTGGCTGAGGCTCTCTCATGTTAGTATAAGTCCATGTTGCATTCTATATGCCATTTCCATGTCATTTGCATTGCATATGCCATTGCCTCGGTTTGCGTGCCCGTGTGCACGCATTTCGAGGCATCTCATTTTCACAACATAGTGCATACTAGGCTGTATCTTAGTTGCATTCATGCATGTCATGCATATTGCATTGCGTTCGGAATAGGAGTTAGCCCGGGCGCGGGAAACGAGGTGCATTTCGTACTCCGAGTGACGGAACGCGTCTCAATTCCCTAGTCACCGACACTCCGGATCATCCATGATGGAGTTAGGTTTTGATGTGTTTTCATGTATATTCATTCTATATTGAATTGTGCAATTCAACTCCTCGGCCATCATGCATCGATATGCGTGATTGGTGGCACGAGGATCGAGGCATGCATATATTTGTGAAATACATTGCCATGCCCCTTTCCTGCTCTCTGTTGCAGCAAAATCAAGAATCAGCGGTCTTCCGAGGCTTGGCACGCATTTCAAGAACAGGTGTAAACAGAGGCTAATTGGGGCATCGTCATGGATTTCCGCGCTAAGGCAATCCGGGCATGCATCATTCATCATCCGGAACGGAATCAAGGCAGTCCCTGGCTTGCATGCCAGTTTCTTTATTTTCTTAGTTAATCTGTTAATTAATTAGGAATTTGTATATTATTTGGACTGTATTATTCTTTCATTTGGGACTGTATTATTTATTCGGACCCTCTGCGCGAGGGCATAATTGTAATAAGTGTGCGTGTGTGCGATGTATGTCTTCCAACCCCACGTCTTTCTTCCCTTTTATTTACCTGCTTATGATGGTTAGATTAGGGCATATTTCAATTAGCATACAGTATGATAGCATGTTTCTATTCATTCATCTGTTTTGCATGCACCGGGCTCGGCGCATCATACTAACTACATTGTATTTCAATTTCAAAGTTGAATACGTGCTAGCTGTAGCATTCCATATGCCATGTTTAGAATAGCCGAGCCTGCTATAGTTGCATTTTTGCATGTGTTGCATTAGGCATTTCTGTATATTTAGGATTCATGCATGATTTCTAATGAGCTTCTGTTTTGGCTTGGAGTACCCGGTGAGCTTTATGCTTTAGCATCCTCGCATGCGTGTGAGTGACTGCCATGAATAGCATGCTTACCATGAGGCTAATTGCTTATGTGATATAACTGCCTGAATGCCTGTGGGTGAAGGTTGGATTACTTGGATTGGAATAAATCATCAACTGTTTGTTTTAAGCCCACTAGATAGTGGCAAAACCATCTTTTCTAAGCCCACCCGAGGATGGCAAAATCTGCATTTTAAGCTTACCTGCGGGTAGCACCATCAAACCATTTTCAAACAAACAAACATGAAATGTTTTGTTCCAATTCAGGCGACTCAGTCTATACTTGTATGCTGTGCGCGTCACATAGTAACCTAGGCTAATAACCGGAATAAGAACATACAATGTTTTCAAAAATAGATATCATGGTTAGTAGAGGCCGGTCTATGACCGGGCAAGCGGGGGTGCTCACGAAGTGACCTTCCCCAATCGTACCCAAGTTCCCGAGCCGAGGCAACTTTGGTGATGACGGACACGTGGCCTTTGGCACCGAGTCAGGGTTTCCTAAATTTCCTATTAAAAAACATTTAGGTGGCGACTCTGTATCTGGCAAAGCAGTCCATGTTTGGCACTTCTTTTCTAAAAATCTGTTTTCTCAAAACGATTTGCCGGATTTGGACTCTTTGGTCCAGACTTAGAACCGTGACAAATTGGAGAGTCCTGAGCTGTAGTGACCCCAAAATGAACGGAACGGGACTAACCCTCCCGGGGCGTTCGAGGACGTCTACAGTGGCCACGTTATCATTGAAGAAGTGTCACTCTTATGCAGCAAATCAATCTGGTTACACATGAATAGCCAGAGGACTGCCACAATAGCAACATCTACTAGGGTCAGCATAAAAAATTCCTTACAGACTTTGAGAGCTACAACCCCTTACAGACTCCTAGATCTCATGGACCTCTTCAAAATCAAAACCCTAATTTTGATGACAAAAACTGATCCTACTCGTGTTGAATTGCTATCTCCGGGAAATCCCACATTCACTTTCTTGTGGTTGAAGATTACTTCATCTTGCTCCGAGTGAAAAAAAATTGTGGAAATGAAGAAGACAAGGGGTCGATGATTGTGACTTGCATTATAGCTTGGTGTCATATCATAACATTCCAAGTATAAGTAATGATAGAGGTGCATATTGTAGCTAAGAGTTGCAGTTATTCATTTCAATACAGGGTTTGAAAATTACAACTCATAAGGTTTTTATACACGTGTATTTGGCTAGGAATGAACTGTGTCATTGGATTGGCCTAGGCATTCTTGGCACTTTGGGGGCAAATAATGCTACTTGAAATAGTGCATTATGGACTTATTTGATTGGCAGGATTATTAGTGAAGAGAATACGATCCATGAGATTAATGTAAGGTTAGTTATTCAACTGGATTAGTGAGATACATAATTCTCTCATGTCTACATTTGTTTTGCAATATATATGGAAATATATAATCTCAATTATGTGTATTCTTTGTGCTACTAGTTGTAGGATTAAAAAATCCATAAACTTTGTTGGATAGAATGGCCATTAGAATATAATTTAAATAATAAAATTTACAACCAAACAATGGAATGAGTCCCACGGATTAATAGTCCCAATCCTATGCTATAGTTTGCCCAATCAAACAAGTCCAATGGATATTGGTGAGATGTAGTGGACTGATTTTGAACACGTATGGCTCATTCAAGCAAATTTGAGGTTTGAAATTTAAAGACCATAAAGAAAATAGAATCAGAATTTGATGATGGTATCAAGCACAAAATGTTGGTAATAGTTAAAAGAAAAGCAAGAAGCAGCAATACAGGTAACAGATAACTTCAAATCTTTTGAGGTCACCATATCAGTAATACAGGAATGAGAGAGGATAGATTTCTATCATTTCAATCAGGTCTACTAAGGTTTGAGTTTGGTTAGGATGAAAGTGATTAAAATTGCCAAAAAAATAAAAAAAAATTAAGTTAACAAATTTTTTTTTTAATTTTTAAATTTATTTGATAAAGGAGCTAATGATATTCGATTAACTTGATACGTTCTACTCGACGTACCCTAATAAATAAACAGTTTGGATCATCGAAGTGGAATCCAAAATGAACATCATTTGCCACACAACAGTGGCTGATGTGCATGGCACACAACGGCCACCCCAACTCCCCCTACCAATCATCTAAAAAATTACGGAGTGGATTGTTGAAGTTAGGAATTAGTTAATGGCCAATATCTCCCTTTCTACGACGGGGATAGATTCTTTTTTTTTTTAATTTTTAATTTTTGTCAATCAATGAGAGATAAATTATACAATTATCATAAGAAATACATCAAAATATTTAACTATAAAAAAATTAATAAATAGTGGCAAAAATATAACAAATCAGCAAAAACTCCAAATGAATATAAGGAGAAAAATCCACACAAAAGTAAAAATATATAAAAAGATGCAAAGAATCTTGGTCAATGGACTAACTCGGCTCCCCTTCATGAAACAAACAAAATTACTCCAAATTCTAATATCCCTACATTCCTTTAAACAGTTCTTAAAATTGCCAAATGGAGGAAACATTTTTTTTTCCCATATTCTTTGGTTTCTTATTATAGTATATAATAACTTGGTACAACCAGACTTTACTTGAATGAAGGGGATTTTTATTCATTCGATAGGCTATTATTTATTGCGTCTCTGGACTTATTATATAAACAATCATGTTGTGCCATCTGTGGAGAGTACAACACTAGTTGTTCTCTCCTCCCAAAATTTTCTTTTGGCTTTAAGCAGTTGAACTGTAATGATATTAACTTTTTTTTTTTCAAAATCAAAGACATCAAAGGGCAATACCATACAGAGATGTGAAAATTGGTGCAGTTATGCATTTTAATTATAGGAAGTCATGTAAAATAAATAAATAAATAAAAGAAAGAAATTATTTCTCACTCTCTCTTGAGGTCTTTCTTAAGACTTAAACTCGATAATTATTTAACATATGTGAGACAAGATGGCAAGACTACGTATACTTAAGCGAGCAGTCGGGGTGAAATGTTGGACCCTCTCTGGAGAGAGAAAGAGAGGGGGGGTGGGGTTTGAGCATTTTAAATTTTAGAAGTCAAGTTAAAGATTAGGTGGTAGGTACCAAATATATATATATATATATATATTTAATTTAACTGAACATATATAACTTTAGCAAAGCAGAATGACAAAAAGATATTCATATAACCCATTTCACTTGATTTGAACACAAATCTTAATTTAGTTTGATTAAAAATGAAGTCAGCTATAGCATTCAAACAAAAGGCCCTCTCACTCTCTAAACAAACTAGGAAGAGGTTCACAATGAGAAGTGTTATCTCACACTTGCAATGTCTTTTTGCTATTTGGATAAAAAAATCAATATCACATATTAGTCAATGCTTGCGACTGATCCACGTGGCATCATAATCGACACTATGTTAAACAAGTTGGTATTAAAATGGGTAATATATATATAACTATATGTACATGGAGGTTTTTTTTTTTTTTTTTTGATCGGCAAAGAAAAAATTTCATTAAAAACATGAAATTTAAAGGTACAAGGAAAAAAAAAACATTGAGAGAGATTCGAGGAGTAAAAACTCATTCTTCTACTACTGCTACTCACGTCTTTACAACCAACCCCTTAGCCTCACGGTTTCATATTTTAAAAGACAAATAAAACAACAATTCAAACTCTTGAGCCCCACACCTAAAACACTGATACACAAATAAATCCCACAACTGCCTCGAAAACAAAAACCCCACGCTTGTCTTGAAAACCCCACGCCTGAACCGAACACGCTGCCCCAATGCCGGACACTCAGGCTTCATTGCTGTCGAGAACCACCCGTGACTGCAATACCTGCTGGTTTCTCCTCCTTGACTCAACAAATTCCTTGCTCTCGACTTCAACCTCCGCCGGGATTGCTACTGGTGCCTCCTCTATTGTTGCTGCTGCCTCCTCCTTTGGTTCTTCTTCAGCAACCACTGGCTCTGCCTCTGGGAATGGAGTTGCTGGTGCTGTCACCATGCTTTTACCCTAAAAACCCAGTTTTCCATCTTAAACTTCTCCTACAGTTTTCCTCTCCTAAACAACTCCCTCGGTTGATCCTCACCAACAACGCTGAGCAGTCCCCTCTTTGTAGACCCGGCGCCATTCTCCTCTTAACCGAACACAAACACCAACCACCATAGAATTGAACGGAATTCACCCCTCAAACTCCCACTCGCACGAAGCGCTCGAATGAAGATCCTAAACAACTCTGGATCCTCCACCCCTCAAACTCCTGCTCGCAGAGAAGTGCCCGAATGAAGTTCCTGAACCAACCTACCCATGATCAATGCAACCACCCTAAACCGAATGCCATGGTCGAAGCTGAACACCATGGCCGAAGCACCACTTCCACTGAACCTCTTCATTCGAGATAAAAACCCACCAAAACCACCTATTAAAGCTTCCAAAAACACCAAAACCCACAGAGTGAAGACCCACCAAGCTTTCAGACCACCGGATAAAATAGATCTAAAACCACCCAAGGAATACTCAGCTAAAAACCCCAAAGAATACCTGTGAAAACAAGTATCCTATACAAAAATGAAAGGACTTAAACAGCATCCTAAGCAAATCTAGAGATTAGATCTGAAAAGGAGAAAACGGAAAACAAATAGGGGCTCAAGATTATTAGGAGAAAAAACATCAACACAAGAAGAAAAGCTAGGCCAGCCAGCGGTGAGGCCCGAGGTGGAGGTTTTTGAAATGGCATCTGAGAAGAAGAGAGCTTAAGTAAGTTTAGGGGTTCAATTATCATTGCTTTCTTAAGTAAACAAATTACTAATAACCGATCGGGAAGTTTTGCCTATTCGTCCATTGCATATAGTCGGATAATTTGAATACTAACTTCTACCTAAATTTCACATACATGAACAATTCTAATAAGTCAAGTCATCTTAGAGGGAGAGATATATCAACCTAACCCTAAGAGAGGGAAATTAAATTTGATATTGAATATAGATTTTGTTTTATAGATCTCTTCAGATGCATTTTGTAAACATAATTTTTATGAAAATCAGATGTGTAAAACAAAAGTAATGAAATTTTAAAGTTTTGAAACATTAAAAAAATAAAATAATTACTTTACACATTAATTTGGTTGTTATGCACAAATCACGCATTTTAATAAAATAAGAGTATTAGTCGGTGGACGCAGCCCAACGGTAGAAGCCGGAAACCTCAGTTTCAAAAGAAAAAAAAAACGGCTAAATAGGCTGATTCATAGAACTTTATAGATTTTTGCTTTTAAAATGGAAAAATAAAAGATTTATTGATAAAAAGAATAGTATAAGTTGTACAACGAAATTACATGAATAAGAAGACTTAAAACAAAAGCATGACTTAAAATGGGTTAAGTAATTTTTGGGGGAACATAGTCTATTATAATTTCACATACTCATCTAGAAAACTTCTCAAATATAATTTAGGTATTACCAATCTCTAAAATATATGTATACACACATTTTATTAATACATTTCACATTGAATTTGAGACTTGAGAGACTAGCCATGGAAAATTTACTATTGTGGGATTGTATGGCCTTTTATGACGGACTTAACAAATATTCAAATAATCTTTGATACATATATATATATATATATATATGTATATATCAGCAAAGAAGAAATTTTATTTATAAAAAAAATTAAAAAAAAAAAAAAGGAACATAGTAAGCAAAGCAAGGCAGAGAAAACTAGTGCATCGTTGTTAACCCAATGAATCACAACTAGGTTGGCAGTCAAGAGGCAACCAATCATTGTTACCTTCTTCTAATATTAATTAATTAATGACTGAGTCCCCCTTAGCTTTGCCTATTTAATAAATTCATATATAGAGAGAGAGAAAAGCCGGCCAAGGTCGGCTGTGATTAAAATGAATGTGAAATTTTAATGGACCAAAAAGAGAGACAAACATTGATCTCATGTTTAAAAAGTGGGAATCCCATAAGCAAAAGCCAAAACTGAATATTGGAATCCCATAGGGTGGGTGGTGTGGTGTGGTGAGGAATCTATGGGATCATCCTCCAGCTGCTGTGGTTCTGAGAAGGTCGATGAAGGGTATGTGAATCTGATGAATACTAAAACTACTGCTTGTTTCTGCATATTTATTTTTTAGTTTAATTATGTTTATCTATGTATCTAAATCATGCTAAAAATTTAAGAGGAAATCTTTGGTGTATAGGATGACAATTGGTGCAGGGGGAAACAGTAGTAGTACATGGAGGATAGTTACATACAAGGAGTTGCAAGTAGCTACCAATGGATTTAGTGAGGATAATAAACTTGGTGAAGGAGGTTTTGGAAGTGTCTACTGGGGTAGAACTTCGGATGGCCTTCAGGTTAGTGCTCTCTCTACTCTGCTCATCTCATCTGCATATCCTGTTTCCATATTTATTCATCCATGCATTCCTCATTATATTCTTTTACTTGCACAAAAACCAATCACAAAATTAGATATAATCCTTCAGCATAGGTGTAATTATTAGATACTCTCAAAGTACCATATGGTGCATTGCCCTCATGGTGGTCGAAATCAATGACATAACATGAAATCTTACAGGTAGGACATGGTGACTCACCGTTTTTAGATAGTTGAAATTTGGAAGACAAAAGATGACTCACTTAGTAAGTATAGGGTGTGGTTTCACATTTGTCACGAGCACCACGTACACAACACTCCATGATACTCCTGAACTACCTAATAATTTTCCCTATATGGGATCCAAAAAAGGTGGGACCCACTTCATATGAAAGAGTTGTGTTTTGTGATCGATTTATGTATTCCTAGACATTTTCTTGATCATTTGGCCATTGATTTTACCTAATAGAACTCGCACCTGGCCAATAAAATTTTCTTTTATTGATCATTATTGATTGGTTGTTTTTTGTTTTATTATGAACATGATGCAGATAGCAGTAAAGAAGTTGAAATCAATGAATTCAAAAGCAGAGATGGAATTCGCAGTGGAAGTTGAAGTTCTAGGAAGGGTAAGGCACAAGAACCTGTTGGGGCTGAGGGGTTATTGTGCAGGTGGTGCTGAACAACGCCTCATTGTGTATGATTACATGCCAAATCTCAGCTTGCTTTCTCATCTCCATGGCCAATTTGCTGGCCAAGTCCACTTAGATTGGAAAAGAAGAATGAATATTATTATTGGCTCTGCACAAGGCCTTCTGTAAGCCCATTTCCTCCTATAATAATTAATGTTCATAAACAAACAACGATCATAAATATTTTGGATACACAATCATAAGAAGAAGAATAATAAACTTTTTTTCTCTGGTAATAAAAGTCATATGCATGATAATTTTATTTTCGGTTAATTTTAGACAGGTCTACAACATATATATATATATATATATATATATAAAATATAGTTTGCAAATAACTAAAAATAGTTCGTGGCATTTTGTTAAAATACAATTGATTTGTTTTTCCCCCCTGAGACCATGGTTTACACGAAGCTTTTTCAAGATCTTAGCAACTGTAAATTGAAATGAAAATAAATATTAAATAATACATACATATATATTTCTTTCTATGGGAATGTGTTAAAAATGAACTAATAAAAAAGTTAGTGCTAGAAAAAATTAGTTAGTTTGTTTGGTATATTCATAATTTTTTTAGCTTTTCTATTTAGAGCGGCTAAAGTAGACTTTTTAGCTAGAAATGAGCATGCCATATGACATAATCCTTTTTTTAGCTTATTAACTAGTGCCAAATATTTGTTTTTATCACGGTGTGCAAGCAGCTGTAGAAATCTGAAATATTTTTAAAATTTAACATAATGTTTCTATCTGATCTGATATGTTAGGTACTTGCACCATGAAGTGACACCTCACATCATTCACAGAGACATAAAGGCTAGTAATGTGCTCTTGGATTCAAATTTTGAACCACTTGTTGCAGATTTTGGGTTTGCAAAGCTAATTCCAGAGGGTGTTAGCCACATGACTACCCGTGTTAAGGGCACCTTAGGATATCTAGCACCAGAATATGCTATGTGGGGAAAGGTTTCAGAGAGTTGTGATGTTTATAGTTTTGGAATTCTTCAATTGGAGATTCTCATAGGAAGGAACCCATAGAAAAGCTCACTGGTGGTGTTAAGAGGACAATAACCGAATGGGCCGAGCCACTGATACTTAAAGGGAGGTTTAAAGAACTTGTTGATCTGAAGCTTCGAGGAAATTTTGATGAAAACCAACTGAAACAAGGGATCCATGTGGCTGTGCTATGCGTGCAAAGTGAGGCTGAGAAGAGGCCTATCATGAAAGAAGTGGTTGGATTTTTGAAAGGGTATGATCCGAGAAGCGAGGAAATGCAACTGAGAATTGAAAGTATCAGATATGAGGAAGGCTTAATGGCAAAAGACCAGGCTAGTGATGATGAAAATGGTGGTGGTTCTCCTTATGATGAAAGTAGTGCTGGGGTTTTTGGTGCCATGGATGTGCAAAAGATGCAAGACCCTTATAACCGATATGGAGACAGAAGAATTGCCAAACATGGGTGAGAGGAAGAGAGAGCTTGTTGTGCTATTGATGTGTGATGATGATATGAAAAAGCACACAATATTCCCCCAACAGTTGGAAAATCAAGGGTTTGAGGGAATTGTTACTTCTGTTTTTTTATTTTCCCTCATAGAAATGAAGGTGTGAAGAAACAACACCATACATGGTTTCATTTTGTTTTGCTTTTTTTGACTTTTTATGTGGATTTCTTCATTAAATACTGTATGAAAATTTTAAGATTTAGTTTATTGAGATCAACAATAAAGACAATGAAAAAGAAACAAGAAAAAAAGTAAGAGAAGCAATGAATATTTGTCAAGACTCAAAAGGCCACAACTATATATGTTTCCAATTGGAAAATTCGAAGATCGAATTCTCTAGAATATGATGAGAGGCTTAGATTCTTCAATAATCTCAACTTAGGAACACAACAACAAAAGAGATGATGGAGATAAGAGATTGGGTGAAGAAGAAGGCAAAATGGCTAGAGAGAGAATAATGGCAAGGCTCTCCCATTGATCTCCCACTTTCACTCTCAAGGTTGATAATGGAGAAGGGAAATTAGTTCTTTCCCAAGAGTTAAAAATCTCCAAAAATCCATCCCTTGTAAAGCTATGGGTGGGTGCTATTTATAGGCACCTCATGATGTAGGATGGAGCCCATGTGCAAGGCACATGGGGGATATTCTCTCTAACCACCTTGTCCGAGGAGGTGACTTCTCCGAGGAGGTGACTTCTCCGAGGATGAGAAAACCCCGAAGAGGAGATCACTCCCTCGGCGAACCCTTCTTCTTAGCCACACCTAACCAATGATCCCCAATCATCCCAAAGGGTCAGGGGTAGTCCCAGAGGACGTCCTGCCGCAAAATATTGCCGAGTCTCATGGACCCCCCGGGGTCGTGCCACCTCGACCCGGGTATAGGCTAGTTTAACCGAAGAGTGAATTTGTCTCCACTCACCGTCCTCGGGATCGGGTCCTTTGTTCGAACTCCATTACGCCCATGGTTCTGGTGCGTAGATCCCGGAAAGCTCCGAGCCTGCAAGTGTTCTGGGACTCATTAACGGAGCGACTTCTAGATTGCGTCTGAATCCGTTCGAAGCCAAGTATTTCGGACCTCTAGGTTCGTGGATCCGAACCCTTTCGAGTCCGAGTGCCTCGGATCTCTAGGCTTGCCTAATACCCTTTCGAGTCCGGGCCTGAGTAAGTCTCTAGGTTCGTGGATCCGAACCCTTTTCGAGGCTTAGAGCGATTCAATCCGTTTGATGGCGATAAATCTGGGCCCACCGATTCTTGGACTTGCGATAAATTCGGGCCCACTAATCTTGGGCTATTGGGCCTAAATAATTTAGTGGGCTCAAATTAGCCCCTCTTACATTTGCCCCTTGCGTGTATGAGAAATTTTAAATTTCTCAGACATGCATACTGTCATTTCTTCGACCCTGCTTCGCGTCACGTTTTCCAAAAAAAAAAAAAAAAAAAAAAAAAAAAAACATTTTGTCACGACAGTGCCTATGGATAAAGTTGATGACGCACTTCAATTTACAGAAAAAATTGACAAGCAAAAACTTAATTTTTTTGTACTCTTTTTTTTTTTTTTTTTTTTTTTTGGCCTCTTATATATATGCATATATATATATATATATATATATATATATATATATATATATATATTCAGAATATATGAGGCTTATTCCATATATCACACCTTTTATTTTATTCTATTTAAAGAGATGATTCAGAACCCTAAATCTCACAAACTTTTGCACAGCCGCCGCACCATTTTCTCAGCCTATTCACTCTCTCTAGATCGAGAGGCTAGCCTTCTTCTTCAACAAACCAACGCTGCTTCTTGCTTTGAAGACCACTGCTGTTTGCATACCGACTGCTATCACAGCACCGAGCAACACCACCGACTTGTCCCAACGTTGCGACTACTGCTGGCGTGCGATCCAAACTGCTACTCACTACTGGTGTTTCACTTCAGTCCACCGACGCAACTGCCGGAGCCCAGTTCTGCTAAGCACTGCTAACGTCGACTCCTCGGAGACGCCATTGCTACTGTAAGCCGTGACTGTCCAGCACCAGTCACTATTGTCTTCTTCCTACTGCAATTTTGCCGCCGGCTTCGGCTGTCCAGCTACACCCACTCACGTCGCTGCTGGTGACCTCGACTGCCAAGCACCGACCACACACGCCGCCCTCTCAATGCGGCATGCGTGGTCTCGCCAAACACCATTCAACTCAACGTCTTCTTGGTCCGGCGATATCTTCCACAGCTCGGATCTCATAGCTCACGGTTTTGTGTTATACCTGCTGGTTCTCTTCTTTCTTTATTTATTTATTATTATTATTATATATATATATATATATAACTCCTCTTACAAATACAATATTAAAAAAAAAAAAAAAAAAAAAAAACTCTAGTAACCATGGCATGGTTAATCATGATCATCAGGTTCTGGGAGAGGCAACACTTCCATCTCATGGACAAGGCAGCATGTCACCAATCTTGAGGGTAAACACTTGCACAAGAATGCCAAATAGGTTCCAGGTCGGCAAATGTAGTTCCAAAGAGAGAGGCTTTCGTCTGAAAGCATTATGTATCAGTTGTCCTCTTTAAAAAATTTCTAGACTCTTGAAAATAAAGGGGCTCATTTCCCCATGAAGTCCATCCAGATATCATTTCTCTGGAGAATAGTTCAATGCAATGAGGGGACCTGAATCCTCCCATAGGGGGCTTCCTTCTTTTAGCTTCATGTCTTAACCATTGTTACATCAGATCTGTGAGCAAGCATTTGAAGTCCTCTTTTTGAACTTTTTATTTGTATAAACTCTGATTTATAAATTTTTGGATAATGTAACCCATAAATTTCTGCTGTTGCACATCTTGATGAAGAGATCTTGATTTTTTTTTTTTGTGTGAATATTGGAATAATCAATGTTGAATCCTTGCTAATTTTATTGAAGAAATCTGGCTTTGTTATCTTGAATCCATGCTATTGAATCTTGAACCTGTGCCGATAATTTTGACAATAATTTTGACATACATACAGGTTTGATGTTGAATAATTAATTATTGTCTTGTCGATCTTGTAGATGCTCGATAAATAGTGGATGCCCGATGCTTTGCCTTCGTCTTCGGCTGTTCAACGCGAACCACACGTCGCCCACTCAACGCGATGTGTGGTTTTGCCTAACACCATCCAGCTCGTTAGTCTCACAGCCCGGCGCTATTTTTCGGAGTTTGAATCTCGGTTTTTGCATACTCACTGGTTCCAGTTCCGATCACTGTTGACTTCGACGGTTCCAACGCACACCACACACGTTCGCCCTCTCAACGCAACGTGTGTGGTCCTGCCAAGCCTAGCCTAGTTTTGTTGATTACAGTCTGTAAAGCCTCTCTGATTTCAGCTTAAATTTCCAGTATCGGCTTCAGACTTCACCTCTCTAACTGCCCAAATTTGTAAGTATGAAATTCGGCCCCCTCTTCCGAATGTAAATATATTTAAATATATATATATATATATATATATATATTTTTGTGGCAATGTAGAGGGCTCAAGCAATCTGATGAAAATAAAAATAAAATAAATAAATAAAAAACTGAATCTGAATATGGACTCAATTTTTGTGGCAATCCCAATGATATATATATATATATATATATATATATATATTTTTTTTTAGCTCAAACACCGTGATTTTGGCCATATGGAAACATGCACTAGCACTTGAAACCTCATTGAGGTGCTTGGCTTGAACATAATTTGTTGAACTTTATCACCGAGGAAAGGCCGAATATAACTTGTTGACTAGTATTTGAGCTCCATTTTTGACATGGAGAGAGAAAACCCTGGACTTATGAATATGGACTTTGGAAAGGACATTCTTGTAATTTGCATAATGATCCATTGAATCTTGCTACTGATAAGCAATGTAATATACTTCGGATCTCGGGCCTGAAATTTACTATTGAACTTCACTCTGTCCAAATTTTGAGCCCCGTATAAATTGGACCTTTAATATAGAACATAGTGACTTTAAGAAATTGACCCGATTGAACTTCATCATGAAGCGACCTATGACATTGCACCTCTTATTGATGATAGAAGACGAAAATCTATATGTTGATGATGCACCCATTGGTATTAAAATTTGTTGAGCTTGAGGAACACCCGAGAAAAAGAATTGTTGATGACTTCTGGGGTTGAACCTGGACTCTTGGTGTAAAAAAAAATTCCTCGTAGAATTTATTGAATTCATGGACTCTCAGAGAAACGAATAGTTGATGCCGAAATTTCATTCGAATGTGTTGCTTTAATTCCAATATTCTGAATTTTAATACGGTCAACTCCTTACTATTTATACCTGTTATTTCAGCCATATGTCTTCTCGAAAGAAACCCGCTGTCCCGGGGTCATCGGAACCGGCTCTCATGAAAGAGAGGGATGTACCTCCGGCATCTGAGTGGAGGAAATCTCCTTATTTTGGTCGGAAGGACCCCTTCTGGCGGGCGGCTACCTCCACCACTTCTCTTCTATCTCCGAAGGCGGCTCCATTATGTCTCACTGAGGACACTGACTCTGGACATGAGGCCCTCATTTCTCCTTCCTCGGTGCTACGCTTTCGAATTGAGCAGGGGGACTTTCCATACTGTTATCCTCAGTTCAAGGCCTTCTCAAACCCTCCTTTCGGTTGGCAAGAGTGGGTCGATGATGTCCTCTCGGACAGGAGCCTCTGTCAACGACTTCAGGAGGCCCGGCTATTGATCCCGGTGAAAATATCTAGATCTCTATCCATCCGTCGCAACAATGCTAGCCTGGAAGCCATGGCTCTTCGATGGAGCACCGAGACACACACCTTTATACTTGGCCAGCACGAGATGGGGCCCACCCTTGAGGATGTGTTCATGTTGCTGCGTTTGGAAGTGACCGGCCCTGATGCCTTCGACCCTGAGCAGACACCCCCCGAAGATGATTCTTTGATCCAATCTCTGAAGCTAAATCTTCAAACTTGTGGTCGGTGGAGTTCTGTTTTTGATGGTTCAGCGAGGAGGACTAGTCGAGTAAGGACGGACCGTGCCTCCTATACTGCATGGATCCGTCACTTCTTCAAGGATCTTCAGCCCTTGGCCAGAGATGCTGATCCTGACTCTCGGGAGTATGAAGCCGGTCCGATGTATGGCTCCAGGCTCTATTTCTTGGGATTTCTGGCTTGCTTCCTTTCATTCTTCATTCTTCCGAGCACACCTCCGGATTCCCTCAATCCTTTCGTCTTCCCCTTGGCAGTCAGGCTCTTCAGAGGAGATCGGATCCCTTTGGCTCCCCTATTTCTTGGGAATCTCTATTATCGGCTGGATCTGCTACATCGAGATATGGTTCGCTCCGTGGGTCGATATGAGCCTGTCTCCTTTATTCACAGCCAGTTCCTGCTATGTTTCTTCTTCGAGAGGTTCCCAAAATTTGCCCCTGCTCCGACTGTATTTGAGGCGGAAGTTCTTCGGGAGATAGTGGATAAAGATGGCATCCCCGTGCTCGATACTGATGGGTCTCGGACATTTGAGAAAGCGAAGTCTTGCCAGCCGTTGATTACACGTTGGTCACGTACTATTTCCACCTTATCCTTGAATACTCTGGTGGATGATCCCCGACGCTTTGTGGCACGGCCGTATGTATGCCCACCTGTAGGTGTGGCCACACCGCTTATCTATCATGGTTCCTCCCGCTTGGTGTCCTTTCCTTTGCCGAAGAACATCCCTGCACCCTTTGTTGATATGCTAATTATGATCCGTCCGAGTTCATTACCGGTGTGGCATGAGGAAGGCGTTGATAGTGCCGTTTATAGGCCTGACCATGTAGCATGTCAATTCGGGTTTGATCAATGTGCCCCGGGGCCAGCACCTCATTTATTATCATTTTCAGAGAGCTACGGGCGCTTCAGTCGCCGGCTTATACACACCGTGCTTCCCATATCCGGCTCTTTGACGATGCCAGGCTTGAGCCGAGTAGGGGGTTTCACCCCTTCTTTCAGGCGGTATTGGCAGAAGAATATCGATGCGTTTATTGCATTTGTCCAGAGCAGACCGACCGTATGTTTGCCTCCGCCGATTTATAAGAAGGATTCTTCTCTTCGGCTACCCGAGAGCCGAAAATCTGACCACATGTACGAGGGTTTCTTCACTTCATCTGCTCCAACTGACCCTTCTGCTCGGGCATCTGCTTCTAGCTTGGCAATTACTTCTCCAGAGCCAGTCCCTTTGAATAAGGCCTCTGGTCCTCGGACGACCCGCCTTAAGAAGATGGCTCACAAGAGGACTTCTGATGCCAGTCCTTCCGCTCCTCGCCTTTCCAAAAGGCTTCGTGAGGTACCCGAAATTCTTGATTTGAAGCTACTTTCCTTCTTGCGACTATACCTTCTAAAATGAAAACTTTTATTTGCCCATGTTATGTAGGATCCTGCGGTTGTTGACGTTCTCGGTACCGTGGCTCCTGGCCATGCTGCCTCCCCCAGGCCGGACTCAGACTTGGACGACACCCTCCCTTTGTCTGCAAGACTTGTGAAGATGTGCACCCCTCGTATAGCAGTTATAGATGACGATGATGATGAGGCTGAGTCCTCCGATCATTTTTGTGACCTTATTCCACGCACGCGTCGTCATCGCCCTACCGTAGCTGAGGAGGAGCACTACCTTGGTGACGAGTTTGTTGGGGCTCACCGTTCTGATGTTGAGATTGCTAGAGGGACTGATGCCACAGAAATTGATGTCGCGGGCCATGCTTCTAGAGGCGATGTAGAGATGAGGTGCGCCTCTGGGAATGGTGTGGAGGTGGATGTGCTAGAGATCTCTGAGACTCGCTCTGGCACTTATGGTGATTCTCATCCTCCGGCCCTCCTTCCTTCTTCAGGGATGACTACTACTGTTCAGGCTTCATCAGACATTGAGATCGATCAGGTGGTCTCTACACGACCAAGTGACTTTGTTGATGCTAGGAGTCCTTCAGTTGCCCCTGCTTTGCATATTGATTCTCCCTCTGGTAATCTTTCTTTCTGAAGTTTGTCATTTACTTATATCTGTGAGAAATCTTTACTTAAATGACTTTCCTGTTCCCTACCTCTAATAAGGCCTTCTTATCTTTTCTTCAGTGTTAGCTGCTAACGGGGTCTTGCCTTCACCTACCTCAGACTCTGCTCCAGTGTTAGCTGCTACCGGGGTCCTGCCTTCACCTGCCTCGGACTCTACTCCAGTGTTAGCTGCTACCGGGGTCCTGCCTTCACCTGCCTCGGACTCTGCTCCAGTGTTAGCTGCTACCGGGGTCCCGTCTTCACCTGCCCCGGACTCTACTCCGACTCTCTTTGTAACTCCTCACGGTTCTCCTTCTCAAGGGGGAACACCTGCCTTTGAGACGACTGCCAGAGGTTCTTCATCGCCAGTGCCTTCAAATATTTTGGATTTGAATCTCAGTGATTTCCACATTGATAGTGATGCTTTTGGTCTGTCCCCTTATCGTTCGGCATTCTCAGGCTCGGGACCTCTGCCGGGAGTTACCCCTCCGGGTGGTTCATCTAACCCGATAGACATTGGGGAGATTCCTGAGACTAGCAACTTTCCGGCCCCAATTCCTCCTTCGACTTCTGGCAAAGTATCATTTCTCCATTATTGGGTAGCTCCTGAGTTTGCTTCAGTTCTACAGCTTGTGCATTCAAGTTACCCGGAGACCTTTGCTTCATTTGCTTGCCAGTGTCCACTCATTCAGACTGCTCTTCTCGAGTCTTTTGCCACTATCTTATATAGCTTGGACACGCAACGGTTGTGTGACCTTAATGGAAAAGTAGTCGAGACGGCGTATCAGGGGATCTCTGACATGGAGCGTCACCAAGTGGACTTATCATGGCTTCGGAAGCGCCTGGATATAGCTTCGAACGCCAGTCATCGGCTGGAACTTATGTCTGTGCTTGCCTCTTATCGCACCTCTATAGATGAGACAAAGGCAACTCTTCGTGAACTTGAGTCGGGTTATGCTCGGGCCTTGGAGACTTTAGAGGCACACTCTACTGTTTGTCCTCCAGATGTAGATGTGACGGGCAGCTTCTTCGAAGGTGTCTTTAGGAAAGATTGAGTTTTTTTTTATCATTACTTTCTTGCCCCTTTCGATAAAAATGTTTTATCTAGGACAATGCAATGAAATGACAAAATTTTTGTTGTTTGGATATTTTCGCATTGTTTTCTCATTCTACTTGATAAAATATTTATTTCGAATGATAGAACAATCATATGCACATGTTTATAAAAGCTGAAATATTCTCATTAGTTCTTCAACTTTCTTGACAAAAGCATAATAGATTCACTGTAAGTGATGGGATAAAACATACACCATAGAGAAAACCAGCTTCTTCATAACGCAAGGGAAATACAACCTTTAGACAAAGTAAGAAAGTGAAAATGAATTTCAACATAGATGAGTCCAACTATGGGTAGTAATGCTTGATAAACTTTGCATTGAGCGGGCCAGTTCGGAAGCTGTCTTCAACCCTTACAAGTTTGTAGTACCCGCTTGAGCTTGCCTGAACCACCTTGTAGGGCCCTTCCCATTTTGGAGAAAACTTGGGTAAAGGCTGTCCTCGCATGATTGGGTCTACAATCTTCCATACTAGATCACCTTCTTCAAACTTCCTTGGTACCACAGTCTGGTTATAGGCTCGGGCGATGGACTCATGATACCTTTCCATGACTTTTGCAGCTCTGTCATGCTTTTCCTCTAATGCTTCCAATCTGGTGGTTCGAGGCTCCAATACCATTCCCGAGGCGAGAGCCATTCGAGCAGATGGCGTTTCCAACTCTATAGGTAACACTGCCTCGGACCCATACACAAGGGAGTAAGGAGTTGCTTGAGTTGGCTTTCTCTTCGAAGTGCGATACGCCCATAGGGCTACTATCAACTGTTCGGACCAAGTCCCCCCAAACTCATCCATCATCTTGCTCAGAATCCTTATCAGTGTCTTGTTTGTGGCTTCCGCCTGCCCGTTCCCTTTTGGATAGTAGGGTGTGGATTTGTGATGCTTCACTTGGTAAGTCTCTAGGAGGCTCTTCACATCTTTGTTTATGAAGGGAGTGCCGTTATCCGAGAGGATGGTGTTTGGTACTCCAAATCGGCAAATGATATTCTCCTTGATGAAGTTCGCAACTGCAGGCCCCGTAGCGTTCTTCAGAGGAATTGCTTCGACCCACTTTGTACTCAATTCTGTGGCTGCGAGAATCCACTTGTACCCCTTAGAAGATGTAGAGATGGGCCCTATCAGATCAAAAGCCCAGGTATGGAACGGCCATGGCGTTCGGATACTATGCAGGTCTACAGCTGGAGCATGGATCAAATTTCCGTGTTTCTGACAAGTCTGGCACCTCTTCACGTGATGGGATGCATCTGACTCCATGGTCGGCCAGTAATACCCAAGGTGTATAAGTTGCTCGAACAGCCGAGCCCCTCCTTGATGTTCAATCTCGTGGGCTCTTCCGAGGACTAGATCTGACTCCTCCTTGGAGAGACATCTCAGGGGAGTGCCCTCAATACTTCTTCTATACAGCTTGTCCTGATCAAGAAAGTACCGCCTCGCTCTCCTCTTGAGGTGTGCAATGTCCCTCGGTCTCTCAGGTAGTGTTCCCTCTTTGAGATAGTCAATGTAGACTTGCCTCCAGTCAGGGGTATCAATTTCAAAGCAACTCTCATCCTCCCGGATGTATGACTGACACTTGGGGCATTCCCTCTGTAATTGATTTGAGTCCTTCTCCATCTCTGGCCAATAATAACCTTGTCTTTGGATTCTTCTATACAGACTGATATCCCCATCCCCGCAAGACTTTTCATGGATCTGTTGTAGTCGGAAGCTTGCTTCTTGTTGGCCAATACACCGGGCTAGGAATCCGGTACCTCCTCGGAAGTAAAGTTCACCTTGAATAATTGTGAATTGGGCAAGCTTGGCCATAGTCAGTTTTCCAACTTTGCTTCTGAGTTGCTCGAGGACTTCTCCTCTCCAGTCCTCCGGAAGGCCTTTGTCTTCGGGTATTATTGAAGGTTCTGTTCTCTTCTTGATAACAATTGTTGCCTCTTCCTCTGGAATGTCAACTCTTGCCCCTAATGTTGCGAGGGCATCTGAAAACTTGTTGTCGGAGCGAGGCACATGCTCTATTTCGACCTTCTGAAATTTGTCAAGAAGCCTTTGGACTGTTGTTCGATATGTGGCCAAGGCAGGCTCCTTTAAGACAAACTGTCCTGAAACTTGCTTCACTATCAGCTTTGAGTCCCCCCGGATCCGAATCTTCTTGATACTGTGCTTCTCAGCTGCTATCAAGCCTAAAATAAGAGCCTCATACTCGGCTTCGTTATTCGAACAATGGAAATCCAGTTTATAAGACAAATATAACTTTTCCCCACTTTTGCTTGTAAGGACTATCCCGGTTCCTCCCTTCCCTCCGGCTGCTGCTCCGTCAAAGCTCAATGTCCAGAAGTTTTCCTCGGAAGCTATAGCTGCATGCACCTCTCCTCTTAATTCTTCATTCACTGGTTCATAGTCACCACTTGGAAATTGGGCAAGGAGATCAGCTAAGGCTTGGCTTTTGATCGCCTTGGGGGCTACACATGTGATCTCGAATTCACCTAGTGCTAACAACCATCTTGCCACCTTCCCGGTTAGAGCAGGCTTGCTGAGGAGGTATCGGATTGGATCACTTTTAGTGACAATCCGAATCTGGTGTGCTAAGAAGTAATGTCTGAGCTTTTGGACAGTGAATACCAAAGCTAAACAATGTCTCTCTACCGGGGTATATCGGACTTCTGCTCCTCGAATCTTCCGGCTGATGTAATACACCGGGCGTTCTGCTCCATCTACATCTTGGACCAATAATGCCCCTATGGACTTGGGGGTTGAAGTTAAGTACAACATTAGCGGCACCCCAGGCTGCGGGGCTATCATGGTCCGAGGCGAGGTCAAGGCTGCCTTGATTCTCTCGAAGGCCTTTTGGTGCTCCTGGTTCCACTCGAACTTGGCATCTCCTTTTAACAATGAACCGAAAGGGGCCGAGATCTCTGCAAGTGCTGGGATAAACCTCCGAATATAAGACACTTTCCCGAGGAACTTCTTTAACTCCTTCTGAGAATGCGGGGGAGGCATTGCTCTGATAGATTTGACCTTGTCTTCATCTGCCTCGATACCATGCCTATGTACAAGAAACCCGAGGAACTTCCCGGCCGTCACCCCGAAAGCACATTTGAGAGGATTCATCCTCATTTTGAATTTCTGGCACCTCTTGAATACCTTCTCAAGGTCTCGGAGATGGTCTTCTTCTTTCTTGGATTTCACCACTAGATCATCAACATAATCTTCCACCTCATGATGGATCATGTCATGAAAGATTGCAGTCATAGCCCTTTGGTAAGTTGCACCGGCATTCTTGAGTCCGAAAGGCATGACTGTATAGAAGAAGTTTCCGAGAGGTGTTCTAAAAGCAGTCTTTTCTGCGTCCTCTTCAGCCATCTTAATCTGATTGTATCCACTGAATCCATCCATGAATGAGAACATCTGGTGTCCCGAGGTAGTATCCACGAGGGTGTCGATGTGAGGAAGAGGGAATTCATCCTTCGGGCAAGATTTGTTCAAATCTCGAAAGTCTACACATACTCTGATTTGGCCATTCTTCTTCTTTACTGGCACGATGTTTGCTAACCACGTGGGGTACTGTATTGGCCGGATGAAACCAGCCTGTTGAAGTTTTTCAATCTCCTCCTTAATCTTCTCTTCGAGATCTGGATGATATTTTCGAGCAGCTTGCTTAATTGGCTTGGAGTTTGGGAACACATCAAGATAGTGGGAGACTAGGTCAGGATCTAGTCCGGGCATTTCCTTATATGACCAAGCAAACACATCTGAGTATCGGCTTATCAACTTTAACAACTGTTCCCGCTTTTCTGGGCTAAGGCTCGAACTTACGAATACCGGCCTCGGTGCATCTTGTCCATCACTCAGATCTATTTCGATAAGTTGTTCAGGCTGAGGCTTCGGCCCATCTTGCATACATTCTGGAGCCACTTCAGGCTTTATTACTATATCATTGTCAGGAGGCTCTTCTTTTGACTCGGAGTCGGTGACTGAAGAAACCGACTCCCCGCACCTTCATAAATAGTACACCATCTTGCCTCCTTCTCGAACTTTCATCACCTTTCGAGGAATAGGCGGACTTTCTGTTCTAGACATCGCCCGCTTACTTGATTCTGCCATCGGCTCCTTGTCATCTTTGATATCCTCCCAACGAGGAATTTTGACCCCTCGAGGCTTAGAGGTGGTGGGAACTTCTTCGATAGCCAGTTCGGTGAAGTAGATGGCATCAGAATAATGAGCTTCATGGATCTCGAAAGGCCTTTCTGTAGCCTGAATTGTCACCGTCTTCTTTCCCCATTTAGCCTTAACACACTGATGATAACTCGATGGTACAGCCCCATATCTATGCATCCAGGTCCTCCCTAGAATGATGTGATAATTTGCCTCAGAATCGATAATATGGAACTTGGTGGCCGAGCGAATCTCTCCAACGGCTAAATCAACAGTTACGCATCCGATAGTAACTCTCCTTTCTCCACCGAAGCCAGTGATGACTATCGGCTGCTTCACAATGCGTTCTTCAGAGATTCCGGCTTTTTCTAGAGTAGCGCGAGTCATAATGTTGATAGAGGCTCCACTATCTAGAAAGGCCCTTTTGAACTCAACCCCGTTAATAAAAACAGTCACATAAAGCGGGCGATTGTGAGAAAAAGGATACTTCCGATCAGCCTCAGAGAAAGTAATGGCACTAGATTGCTCTTTTGCCTTCCTCGGGATAGACCCCTCAGTCGACATGCATTCCTCATGGTGTGCCTCGGCTATATTAATGATAGACTTGGTGATTTCCGTTCTTGCCTCCCTGGAAAGTCCAAGCTGGTCAAAGAACTGCTTGAACTTTACACAGTCTTGCAGGGTTTTGGCATAGTGATCCGGATCTTTTTCCACTCTTGGAGGCTCGTAGTTAACCATCTCCTCGGTCTCCTCAAAATAAGATGCCACATAAACATGGTGTCCTCCTCTTCCATAGCATTCTTCTCCTCCTTCTGGATCAAAGGGATCTTCGCCATGAGTCATAAATGTTCTGCCCTCTGGATCGAGAGCACTTCCATAGTAAACTTGTTCACCCTCTGGCTCGAGGATGTCGTCCAGATAACAGTCATCGTCATCGAGATTAGCGATAGCCTCGATCATTGGGCCTTCATAAGTTATCATAGCAACATTCTTGCCCTTGTCTCGGTGTTGAGGATATGGTTGTTCTCGGATGTCTTGAGTCCCTCGCTTTTTGAACCTCAATTCGTCTGCCTCGACTTTATCTCTGAAGATTTTCCTGAGAGTCCAACACTTCTCTGTCGGATGTTTCAATGTACGATGGTAGACACAAAATTCAGGGCTCTCACGGTCCTTTTTTGATGGCATTTCTTCAACATAAGGCAATTTTAGCTCTCCGTCAGCCACCCATTCCTTAACTAGAGCTTTCACTTCCTCGATTCCACATGGATAAGAAACATTCCCCTTTTCACCATTATATTGCTTTCTTTTCTGGCCTCTATGACCTCCTCCTTGTGAATTTCGGGTATCCGGGGCAGAGGCAGCAGCAACGATAGGTCCACGAGATGACTTGAAACTAGTCTTGTAACTAGCTTTAAATCCGGACTCTTGAGCCTGAGGAATGCTAATGTTCCGAGCTGCTTCTATTAATGCCGAGAAGGTGGGTAGCTTGTGGTTAACTAGAAACATTTTGTACCTGCTCAATGCCCCTTCTAGACAAATTTGAACCAGATAACTCTCCTCAACTGCTTCATGACAATCCACGGCCTTGTCCTGAAACCTTTTGACGTAGTCAAGGATGTCTTCACTTTCTTGTTGCTTCTCTTTACACAATGTAAGTGTGGTCACCTTCTCCGCCACTTGAAAGAACTTGGAGTGGAATTTGTTAACCATTTCCTCCCAACTTCGGACAGAGTTTGGAGCCAAATTAACATACCAACTATATGCTCGGTCGGTGAGGGACTTAGAGAATTCTCTCAGTCGGAGGACGTGGTTTGAACCATGAATACCTAGAGTCTCGATGAATCGCACAACATGTTCTCGGGCATTTCCTTGTTTGCCGTCGAACTTGATGAACTTCGGCACTGTATACCCCTCAGGGTATGGATAGCTCAGCATCTCAATGGGGTAAGGTGGCTTGACATCTGGATCAGGCAAAGAGGGTAAGGTCCTCTTGCCCCGTTCGAGATCGAACATGGCCTGCACATCGGCGAGAGTGAGAAACTGTTGAGGGAGAGAGTTTGATGGTGGTATTCCCGGGACTTGGCTTATGTACCCGAAGACTGAGCTAGGGGCGTCTTGGCCATTCTGGTGCTGCGAATTCATCATTGGTGAGGACATTT
Organism: Camellia sinensis; assembly: GCF_055761805.1. Classification (NCBI taxonomy): domain Eukaryota; kingdom Viridiplantae; phylum Streptophyta; class Magnoliopsida; order Ericales; family Theaceae; genus Camellia; species Camellia sinensis. The sequence continues at coordinate 158,666,295 of NC_138972.1, forward strand.
GACGATACTGGCCATCAGCGCCTATAGACAAGCCAGTCGGTGATGGGATATTGAATTGAGGCCCATAGAGTCCACCGCACGGCGCCGCTATACCGGGTTGTGCTTGCAGATTTGTTGTTGGCACCAAAGGAGGCCCGCTTGGTGCTTGGGTAACATTCACTGGTGGCGTAACAAGATTAGGTACGGGCATAGCTCCCTTTTGCGCCATCATGCTCCTTATGTTTTCCTGGACACCAGCAGTCGTTGGAGTGCCGTTCATTACACCAGAAACTCCCCTAGTCACCATTGGATCTTGGCTTGGCACGCCATGGAGACCGGGTATGGGCAAACTGCTGCCGCCTACTGTGGTTTGAGCATGTGTTACTGTGGCCGTGTTGCCATGAGCCATAGGCTGATTGGGGCCTACTTCTCCTTGGATTTGATTTTGCGCTCCGGCGGGAATAACTCCACCACCAGTTTGATTTCCGTTTGGCGCCGGTGCAAAGTTAGAACTCATCACCAACATGGTGTGAGTGAGATTCTGAAGAGTGGTAAGAATCTCTTGCTGAGTATTCTGAAGTCCTTGAATGGCTTCAAGCAAAAGTGGTTGATCTGGAGTCATGGTTCTGTCATCACCACCATTAGAGGATCCTTGTTGGTGAACTTCATCTTCTCCCGCCATCCTTGTTGGAGTTGTGTGGATTCCAGATCTCGTTGAGACCATTAACCAATCCGCCTCCCCAGCGGAGTCGCCAAAATGTAGGAGAGGGTTCAAGAAAGGAGTTGGAAAATTCGAAGATCGAATTCTCTAGAATATGATGAGAGGCTTAGATTCTTCAATAATCTCAACTTAGGAACACAACAACAAAAGAGATGATGGAGATAAGAGATTGGGTGAAGAAGAAGGCAAAATGGCTAGAGAGAGAATAATGGCAAGGCTCTCCCATTGATCTCCCACTTTCACTCTCAAGGTTGATAATGGAGAAGGGAAATTAGTTCTTTCCCAAGAGTTAAAAATCTCCAAAAATCCATCCCTTGTAAAGCTATGGGTGGGTGCTATTTATAGGCACCTCATGATGTAGGATGGAGCCCATGTGCAAGGCACATGGGGGATATTCTCTCTAACCACCTTGTCCGAGGAGGTGACTTCTCCGAGGAGGTGACTTCTCCGAGGATGAGAAAACCCCGAAGAGGAGATCACTCCCTCGGCGAACCCTTCTTCTTAGCCACACCTAACCAATGATCCCCAATCATCCCAAAGGGTCAGGGGTAGTCCCAGAGGACGTCCTGCCGCAAAATATTGCCGAGTCTCATGGACCCCCCGGGGTCGTGCCACCTCGACCCGGGTATAGGCTAGTTTAACCGAAGAGTGAATTTGTCTCCACTCACCGTCCTCGGGATCGGGTCCTTTGTTCGAACTCCATTACGCCCATGGTTCTGGTGCGTAGATCCCGGAAAGCTCCGAGCCTGCAAGTGTTCTGGGACTCATTAACGGAGCGACTTCTAGATTGCGTCTGAATCCGTTCGAAGCCAAGTATTTCGGACCTCTAGGTTCGTGGATCCGAACCCTTTCGAGTCCGAGTGCCTCGGATCTCTAGGCTTGCCTAATACCCTTTCGAGTCCGGGCCTGAGTAAGTCTCTAGGTTCGTGGATCCGAACCCTTTTCGAGGCTTAGAGCGATTCAATCCGTTTGATGGCGATAAATCTGGGCCCACCGATTCTTGGACTTGCGATAAATTCGGGCCCACTAATCTTGGGCTATTGGGCCTAAATAATTTAGTGGGCTCAAATTAGCCCCTCTTACAGTGGATATGTAACTTTCTGCTATAATGCTTCATAAATCTTGCCAGTACTCTGTTTTAAAAAGTCCAGCGTGTCTAGCAGCTCTAACTACGAATCCATCAATTGCATTGCACTTGTGAATTATTTCTAATGTACATCCTTTCATTTGTTATTGGATTTAAAAGTTTGAAACGATTGTATATTGTTCATAAAAATATGCATTGGAATATCATTTTACATTTTACTAATTTATATCTTTAACACACTAGTTAATAAGGCACTTTATTAATTCACTTTTTTGTTTTGTTTCCCAAGTTCTCAGTACTTTTTTTTATTTTGACTTTCAGTGAGTCAATATTCTTAAGACCATAATTACCTTATGGAAATTAATTTATTTGTTAATTGGTGAAAAACACAGATTTTTTAATTCGGAAATTGTTTGGTTTCAATTTTTTAAATTCAATTTTCTGAAAGCTACCCCCTTATCTCTAAAGAATAAAGCCATACATACCAATTGATACATCAATTAGTGTACTAATTGATGATGTAGCATAGTTCTATTAGTTTTAAATCTTTATAGTTTGTATAATAGGTAGAGTCTATAGTTTTGAGGTTGCAATGCAATTGCATATGTTGGTACACTAATTGATTGGGCAAATTACATATACCCCTTCGAGGTTTAGCAAAATTACAGATACCCCTGAGGTTTGAGAAATTACAGATACCCCTTGAAAGTACTATTTACATATCAAATTAAGGGACAAATTGTTATGAAAATATAAACCTCAGGGACAATTTGTTATAAAAATATAAACCTCAGGGAAGTATTTGTAATTTCCGAAACTTAAGAGAAATATTTGTAATTTAGCTAAATCTCGAGAAAAATATATGTAATTTACCCTAATTGATTTGATATATCAATTGATGCGTGTAGCACGATTGATCTCTAAAGAGGCCTGTCACTTCGCTCGTACCTTCTAACATATTGAAAACTAATGCAATGGGAAATCAAGTGGTACGAGGTTAAAGCCATTAACTCAACAAAATTAATGTAACATATATTTCAAAACTAACTGCAAATTCAATTATACCAGATTCTAATTGATGCGGTAGATAAACAAATTAAATATATATCAAAATAGATTTAATGAAACGAAACTAAAAATTAGTAAAAAAAGTAAAGGTAAGGGAAGAATATAAAGAAACATACTGGTTGTCCCACCACAAAAAAAATAAAAAATAAAAAATAAAAAAAATAATAAAAATTATTATATGCATTAATATGTGGCCGACGCCCAAAAAAAATGGCAAAACGTCATTTTTATAGTTGGGCTAGTCTTTCATAATAGAAAATATTATAGTACACTTAAATTAAAAAAATAATAATATAAGTTATACTTTTTAAATCATAATAAAAAAAATGTTAAAATCAAATATAATATGAGATATAATTAAAGATCTCATGAGTCATAATTATAATAATGTCATAACTAAAAAAAATGACATAACTAAAATTACTTATGATACAATCATTTCAAGAGGCGTGCACATTAGAATTTCCTTTTCATAACAAAAACTTATTAGATTGTGGTGGAGTAAATTATAATTACATTCTTTGAAATTTGTTTAAAATACATATTTGTTATTGTGATTTAGGAAATTACAAGGGAAAATCGGTCTAAGGTCCCTCTCCCACTTTTCGTAATGGAAGAGATCCACATAATTATTTTTTAATGTCTAAGGTCCCTAAACATATATCAGAGAAAATTGACTTTGTCTCTTCTCTCTGCTCACACATCAATTGCTTCGACAGCTCTCTCTCACACTCTTTCCTCTCCTCTCAGCTCTCACCGAACCCACACCAACTTCTCTCTTTCTTTGCGTCGATCGATTTCTGTCTCCTCTTCTCCAACCTCTTCTTCCACCGAAGAAGTTTCCATCAAAGAACTTCGCCGTCGCTCACCGCCTCGGCCCCGTGCCAGTCGGCCCCCCACAGTTGCTCTGGATCAACCCAATTGAATTTCTCTGGGTTGAAGTGTCCAGAGAAATTTCAAAGACCAAAAACAGAATTTCTTTGGATTGTTGTTGTTGTTGTTTTTTTTTTTTGGTGATGCAGAAAATTTCTCTGGTTTTAAATCCAGAGCAATTCTCTGGAGTTCGTCGTCATCTTGTAAAACACAGGCATGAATCCATTCACTCGCAATTGAAGTTATCCAAACTTTCCTAGTTAGTTTTGATTAAATGTGCTTCTGAGTTTTGTTATTAAGATGTTATTACTTGCTTGCTCCTATGTCATTTTTCATAAAGAACTTGATGCCAAAGTTGGAGAGCTCGGATTGTGTTATCTTGCAAAGTGATTTAACCAATTGCTTTGCCACAGACAATTCAGGGAACCTTGAACTTGAAAATATCATAAACCAGCCGGATTCTAATTTTGAGGGATGTGAGAAGCAAAATACAATCATGGCATGCAAAGAAGCATTACTCAATTTGGAGACCACGGCTTAGAATGCATTCCGGTTATTTTCTAAATTAGGAACTCTGACCAATATGGTAGAGGAGGCTTCAATAGGATCTGAGTCTCAGTTATACAGTGAGGCTACTGAGATAAACTATTTTCTTAACAAAGAAAATGGGTTCTGGGAAGAGTGAGTTCAGAGAAATTGTTTTAATCAAACCAGAGAAAAATTTCTCTGTGTTGTTCACAATTTTAAACAAGACAGAGAAAATTACTCAGAGAAAATTGAAATTTCTCTGACTTTATTCATAAATTTCTTTGACTTTGTTTAGAGAAAATTGAAATTTCTCTTCAGAGAAATTTTTCTCCAAATAAATTCTAGACTTCTTAGATAAATTTTTAACTCAAGCCTTCATCATCTTCTTCCTCCAGAGAAATTCTGGGAATCTAGAGAAATGTTTACATATCTTTACAGTACTGCCAAAAATCTCATGGATGAGTGGTCAGAACTTAGAACAGCCAATGTAGCAACAATGGCTGGTTCTGGATATGGGATTCCAATAAGCCATTTATATGTCAGATATTTTGGAGGGGATTTGCAAACCATCTCCTGTGATCACCACTACAGTATCGATGATACAAAATCTTATAATTGTTTAGGTTTGCCTACAAGCTGCCTCAAATGTTGCGAAAATGGGGAAAGTTGTATTCTTAGACACAGGCAACTCCTTTTCACCTAAACGCATTGCCTAGTTTCTCATATCAGATCTAAGATTCGAGTGGCAGTGGAGATGGTAACAACAGTAGCAACAATGGTGGAGGATCAAACTCACGGCAGAGAAATTTGAAATTTCTCTGGAGTCCATGAAAGGCTAAGAAAAATTTCTCTGGATCAATTTTCTCTGACTTGAATTTTCTCTGGACCAATTTTCTCTTGATTGATGTTGAGGAACCTTAGACATCATGAAAATATTTGATATCCTTTATACTGTAAAATTATAATATCAGGGACCTTAAAAAAAATACCCCAAATTACAAATAGCTCATTATCATATTTTTTTCTATTTACCAAAATTAGCTGAAAAATTGAAATTCCTAACTCTTTCCTATACAATGATAAAATTACCTAAATTATTAATTAAAATAAATTTCTAACATTAATTAACTTGATAATTTATTAATGAAATAAGTAATTTGATGTGCAATTAAAAACTTAAATGGGCGGTATAAACTTAAAACAAATCTCAAAATAAATATTTATAATTTATCCAAATTTTATTATGGCCTTATTTGGGAAGTTGGTTATTTTAATTGTCAATTTAACTTATTGACTATTTTAGTCCGACTAAAATAGTTGTGTTTGGAAATATAGTATTATTTTTTTTTTTTGTAATAAATTTAATGGTTTGGAGAGTAAAAAGTGAAATGATTATAGATTGAATGTAATATTTTGTCTTGTTGACTATTTTAGTATATTTTGTCTTTATTAATTATTTTAGCCAAAACAACTAATAAAGCAACTTACCGACCAGGACCTATGTCAGTAATTGGGAATACTACATAAATAATGTACACTACACACTGACTATGGGGGTGTTTGGTGAAGTTTTTTTGAGCTGACTTATGGCTTCTGGCTTTTAAAAAGTTATTTTGAACTGTTTGGTTAAACTTATTTCAAACAGTTTTTTATTCTAACAACTTATTTTAAGTAAAAAAAGATGATTCTGAGAAGTTGCTCACCCATTATTTCTGATTATCAGCTTCTGCTGTGGACATGTTAATTTACGGTTATACTCTTAGATTTTTTTATTTTTTATTTTTTTAAAAATAGAAAAAGACCCAAATGAACTATAAATTATTATTATTATTATTATTATTTATGAGAAATGTAGACAAATAGTGAATAATAAAAAATAAAAGTTAATTGAAAAAACTATTTCATAATTTATTTAACAAACACTACTCAATAACTTAATCTGTTAAGGTATAATTTATAATCTGTTTTAACAGCTACACCAAACAAGACTTATAAAACTCAAATTAGATTTTTTTGTGGGACCTATGGACCTATGACAAATTAGGTTTTTTTTTTTTCGTGGGAATACTCTCACGTTACCGCCCAATTAGTAATTATGATTTATTCCACCGTCGCGCATCATTCCATCGCCACTGCTGCTCGTATCGCTTTGCTTTAACATTGAGGTTTTCCCATTCCTCTCTCTATTTCTCTTCTTCTCTTTATGTTTGTCCCTCTCGTTATCTGTTTCTCTGTTTCCCCATTTCCCTTCACCACATTTTCAGTGAAACTGGGCTGAAGCCCGTCTGGACGCTCAGCAAGATTCAACTTAGCCAACCCTAAAGCTCTCAACTCGCACACATTCACCTCATTCACCATATATATTTATCTTCTTCTCCAAAACAGTTCTCACAGGTCTAGGGTTTCTTGCAGCTGCTCAACAATGGTAACCTCTCTCTCTCTCTATATATATATATATATCTCTATACATACAAATATACGTGTCAGGGCTTATAGAAGTGGATGAATGGAAACAGGGGAAGGGAACATGGAGTTTTGGTAAGAGAAGGAACACGACCCACACCCTCTGTGTGAGGTGTGGCCGCGCAGCTTTCATCTCCATAAGAGCCGATGCTCTGCTTGTGCTTTCCCTGCTGCCCGTAAGAGGACATGTAAGCCCTTTCTATCTCTCTGTCTCTCTCTCTCTCTATATATATATATACTGGTTGGTTGTATTATCTGATGTGGGCATATTTTCAGATCACTGGAGTGTGTAGGCGATCCGAAGGAAGACGACTGGGACAGGTCGTACGAGGTACCTCCGCAACATCCCTCGTAGATTCAAGAGTAGTTTCAGAGAAGGTGATACCTCCCACCCCCTTACATTTTTCAATAGGGTTAATTTCATTTTTATATGTATGGTGTGGTTAATTTTTGTATTCATCTTTAAACTATTAATTAATTTCATCATTTTGTTCTTAAAGTTTCTAATTTTAGATAATATGATCAACTCAAGATTGTTGATGTTGTTTTCTATATGTTGATATTGTTCCTTTTCTCTTTGTTTTCAATTTCTAAGTAGCTAATTTCGAATTAGATTTAGATTTAGATTTAGATTTAGATTTCTTTCAATTTCGTTTTCAATTCTCTTGTTTTGTTTTCATCAATAACTTCCATTCATTTCAATGGAATCTTTGTCTTCGAATATAATCCTATCTCCATCTGTTTGCTTCATGATCCACGGATCATGGTTTTTGTTTTGCTACAGTTTTGGCTCTTAAGGCTACAAGTTTCCAATTATGTAGTGGAGGTATTTGTGGCAAGGTCTCATAAAAGGATTTTGGGGTATCCTTTTGTTTTGTTTGTCCTTACCTTTGGAAGTGTTGAATACGTTGTCCTTTTGAAGCTGCTATGTTAGATTGTTGTTGTGTCATTTTGTATTATGTTATTTATATTTTTCTGTGTGTTTGCATTTTGTTATATCAATTTTTTAGTTAATTTTGATGATTGAACATATGATTAAGCTTGTGCTTGTTGAATTAGCTCTTTCAATACAAGCATAGCCCTATCTTGGCTAATTGTAATGTTTAGGAGGTAGTGACATTATGTGCTAAAAAGATCAAATTCAGAGAAGTATTGCACGCTAAGATTCTAAGATTGTTCTTAAACAGGAAGTTGCATCATCATACACTAGGGTATTTCACCTATTCTGTCCCCCCACCCTCCTTGCTGGATACCTATTTTGTCACTTGTGATCTCACTTAATTGGTATTGCTTGGCAAGGAATTGGTATTGTTTTTATGAAACATTAATGGCCCTGTTTTTCTCTAACTTTTATATTATCATTTGACCTTTATTTTTTCACTTGGGTTTTTGACAAATCATTGTTTTGTCATGGGGTTTGTTAAATGATGGTAGCACAATATTGCTAGATTTTCTCTAAGTTTTAATAAAGGTTAATTAATACTAGAAACTCATCAGGAAAGGTTTAATGGTTAGTTGGTGAAGGGAGTTCATAAGAAATGCTAGATTCTAGTAATTGAGATAGGAAAAAAAATACAAGTGATAATATTTATAAAAGGGCACCTGAGTTCAGCCTTGCAGTAAGAAGCTGTGACACCTTTTATTTGGAGCAATCTTCATGATTTTGTTTTGCTGAAACCCCGATATTTCTACACATTTCTCTTTGTTATTTGCTTTATCAATTTGGGGATAGTTCGAGATAATATATTCTTGTGTGGGGTATAGCCATTTTATATTCCTTTGTTATAACTTTGAAATTTGGTTACCTTTTATGAGAAAGCATAATCTGTTTGTGAATAGACAACTCAAAATCAAACAGGTATGGCATAGTCACAAGATATTTCATGTTCTACTGCACATGCTTGCTATTATTTTTTGAGATGCTTTTTTATTTGTATTATTATGGGATTTATTTCTTGATTGATTACCATACATAAGGCTCTTAACTGTTGTTTTGTCAGTAAACAAGCAGTGGTGGTAGATATGCATTTCTAATCGTAATTTTCAAGCTAGTTTGTAGTTGTCTACTGTTAATTTCTTTTTGTTCTTTCTGAAGTGTGTTGAGAAGTTGGATCTGTCATCTTTATCTCAACTAAAATAGTTTTTCTAGCCATCTGCTATATTTTATCGTAGTTTCATGTTTCTAATGTATTTCATTGTTTCTGTGGCAGCTGGTTGAGTTGTTAGACAGTCCATTACACAATTATTTTACGCAGAATGATTGCTTGAATTATTTCTTTTGCTTCCAATGGGTTCTTATACAATTTAAAAGGCAAGTGACACGGTACCTTTTGCATTCTGTTCTTTTTATTTTCTTGAACCTCTGTTTCCTCGTATCAATGTAAGAACATGTTGCACTGGTTATTGTCTTGAGCATCTTGGGAAATTATTTTATATCCAGAGAAAGACGACCTACATTTAAAATGTCTGTTAGTGCTACTTTTCTCCAAGAAAGCTAATAAAGACAAAAAGGGCAGAAGGAACATGGATGGCATTTTTTGTGGAAATCTGCTCAGAAATATTTTGTCAAGTAACTATGCAAATATTGTATCCAAATTTACTCGTAAACATTCCAGTATTTTTAACCAATGATCTGGACCAAGATTGCCACCTGCTGATCACTCTCACCAGAATTTGAAGAATTTAACCATGATGATTTGAGTTTTCAAATATTTCTCTTCTCAATTTCTGTTCTCTTTGACATGTGCTAAAAATTAATAAAATCTTGTAATTTTGTCTTGTGTGCTCAGTAGTCCTATATGCACAGAAAAAAAATCACAATTTGGATCACTGAACACTCGCAATGGTCTGGGTCCCACAGTGGGCCCTTGTGAGTGATCCATTTTGTAATTTGTTTATGTGCAAGTATCATTTTCCCTTTGTGTGCTTCCATTTTTAACTAGAGCTTTATCTGATTTGGCTTTGTGTTTCTTAGGGAATTTGAATTTGAAACAAAAATGCGGTTGTGGGAAGTGTTGTGGACTCATTATTTATCCAAGCACCTGCATCTATACGCTATGTTGCACGGACACAGACACGAGACACGACACGGACACGACACGGACACGCAAAAAACGCAATTTTTCAAAAAATAGGGGACACGACACGCTGGGGACACGTTTAATATATATAATTTTATTTATTTATTATATGTCTAAAATAAAAATAAAATTATTAATTCTTATACAATCAAAATAATAATAAAATTAATAAATATATTTTTTTAAAAAATTAATAAAAAATGAGTTTTTTTAAATAAAAATAATTTATTTTATGAATTTTAAGTTTAACATAAAAATAAAGATAAAGAAAAAAAAAAGAAAAAAGAAAAAAAAAAGAGGGGGGAGAGAGAAATGTTGAGTCCAGAAAATGAGAAGAAAAAAAATATAAAAGAGAAACGATAGAGGAGAGAGAATGTGAAGTCAAAAAGGCAGAGGGAGAGAGATCAGAAAAGGGAGAGACGAAAGGGAGGAGGAGAAGACGAAAATGAAGAGGAGAAGAAGAACAGAGATGATGGAGACAGAGAAGGAGAAGAAGAGAAGAAGAAGAATACCTCAGTTAGGGCTTCTTCGATCCACCTCACGAGTTAGCTTCTCGTCTCCTTAGCTTCTGAACAGGTTAGCTTCTCCTCTCCCTTGATCTCTTTCTCTCCTTCTCTGTCTTCTCTCATTTTCTGTCTTCTCTCCTCCCTCGATCTCTCTCTCTTTTCTGTCTCCCTCGATCTCTTTCTCTCTTTCTGTCTCCCTCGATCCCTTTCTCTCTTTCTCTGTCGATCAAGGAAAATAGTTAGGGCTCCTTCGATCCACCTCACGAGTGTCCGAAAAGTGTCCTTCCGTGTCCATGACGTGTCCAAACTGGAAGATTTCAAAAAAAAGAGACACGTTAGTGAGAGTGTCGGACACGTGTCTACCGCGTGTCCGACACGTGTCCGATGCTCATACGCAGAGCCTGGGAATGTGTCAGTGCTTCATAGTCTATACGTCTGTGTTGCAATCCTGAAGTTGCATCGTAACAAGATAATGGGGGAGTAGATGGATTTCGACAATCTCTTGAAGTTTATAAATGAGCTGAGTGGTCACATTGACCTCGATTCAATCCTTAGGGATGCAGAGGCTTTGTGCATATGTGCTGGAGAGAATGGAGCAGCTTGCATTCCTCCTGGAACTCCGCCTTCATTGCCCATGGGGGAAAACTTGTTGTACCCTCAAGAAGACGATGTATTGCAAACATGGTTTTTTATTTTTCAGGAAATTGTCATTTCATGTTCACAAAATTAAGGAAGATCCTAAGGTATATGTTTTTATCTTTGGTTAACTTTTTCTTCTTTTTTCTTTTTTCTATGGTATATGATTCTTGCAAATTACAAGTTATATTGAATGGTTTAGATGGATTATTATATATCATACGGGTCAAATGGAATTCTTTTTATATTTTATTTCTATATTCATAAACAAAAGAATTGAATTGGTGACCAAAATTTGGTTTGGTTTTTCCTGTTTTGGCGACCAAGTAATTGGTCGGTAAAATTGTTAATCTTGGCAACCAAAGTGTTTGGTCGTGAATAGGTCTATTGCCAAGTAAAGTTTTAGTCACGCAAACATTACTTTTGTCAACTAACACTTTTAGTTGGGGAATGTGACAATTGGCGACTAACATATTTAGTCGGGAAAACATCACATTTGGCGACTAAAGTGTTTTAGCAACAAAATGGTTTAGTCGCGGCAATGTAACATTCAGCGACAAAAAATTTAGTCTGCATACATAACTTTTTCCCGACTAAAAAATTTTTTAATCGCTAATTACTTTTCCCGACCCTCAATTGGCAACCAAAGTGGTGATCAAAAAAATTAGTTGCGGATAATTTTTGCTGACTAAAAATGGGCTTTTGCCGACTAAATTTTTAGTCTGTAAAAGTGCGATTTCCTGTAGTGACCACATGACCCATTAGTAATTTGCACTGTCCATAAGATAAAATTTGCCATGCTTGTATGGATGGTTAATGTGACTATGTGATCAAGCAATTACTATATGGAGAAATTCTCTCTCACTCTTCTCTCTCTCTCATCCCAACATTGCAAAATTGTCTTATCAACGTTTCATTCAATGATTAAAAGGATGGGACACTTTTTAAGTAGCAAATAGCCCCTCCTGCCAAACCCAAACAATATGAATTACCTTTTATAATAAGCAGACAAATGGAGTCTCTGTTTTGGCTTAGTCTACAAGACAAACCAAATACACGTTCACCACCTTTGCTTTCACCCTAAAGCACCCCAACCATAACATTAATTGCTTTCCAAAAGCACACAACTCTCAAGAGACACATAGAGAGAGAGAGAGAGAGAGAGAGAGAGAGAGAGAGAGAGAGAGAGAGAGAAACTAATCAGTAATTCACTTGCAACAAGAAAAGCCTTCCTTTCCCTTTCATAATATGCCAACAAACATATCAACTAAGATACGATACATGTATGTGGGTTCCACCATTTGATGTGAAACCCATGTATCATTTTTGTCTAATTGGTATATTTGTTGGTAAATTTGTTATTGTTCTTAACATTATTTGCATAGAAGCGCTTATGCTTCTTAAACAAGAATATATGAATGTGAACCAAGGTGGCCTCGGTTCCGCACTGGACCTTTAATCATGTTGTTGCTCGTATAATACATGTTGATCTTAAGCTAGAGTTTCTATTCTTCCACTGCTGAGTAGGATCAGAATAAGGAAACAACCCATTTTGTGTATTTTTTATTTTTTATGTTTTAGGTTGTCAAATTCTACTAATTAATCTTGATTCTTCCAGCAGAATCATATAGAAGCAGAAATGAGTGTTTCATCTCCTCCTGCTAAAATACTGATAGGCATATCTTTAAACCCAGATGATAGCAAAGAGCTTGTGGCATGGGCTATCAGGATTGTAGCTCATCCAAATGACACTCTGGTTGCCTTACACGTTCTTGGTTAGTATCTTCTCTTCTACCTAATCTTAATTTGTCATTTCATTCATCATTAATTAAGACCATTTTGGGTCAAATTATATCCTTTCTCTCATTTTGTTTTTCTCTTTTATGGAAATAGATGTTTCGTGTGAGAGCTATTTGACCGTAATGTTTAACATTATCTAAGTTTCTTTATGGATATTCCAACTCCAATTGCATTGTATTGTTTTGTGTATCGTAAATTTTATTTAAGAAAAAAAATAAAAAAACAGGTAGACAATACTATAATTATAAAAACCATAATTATATTGCAAGAATAAAAAAATTAAACAATCTATAATTAATCGTTACATAAGCAAGGTTCTAGAATGCAAGGTATACTTGCACCAATACTTAATACATGTAAAATGCAAAGTAGAGATAAAAATAAGTTTAACCAAAAATGTAGCATTTCAGTAGATCATCATATTCTTGAATCAAATTTTTCTTTAGAATATAATATATTTTTTTGTAATGCTTTAAATCACCATTATTGATATTTTAATTTTTTAATTTACAACTTTTACAGTCTCAAATAATAAAGTCCTTTAACTTTGCCCATGTAAATCAATAGCATAAGATATATAATATTAGACAAGTAGATATTTATCTTTTGAAAAAGAAGAAGAAGATCCCTTCCCATGTTAAAAATATAATATGTTTTTTTAATAGGTTGTAATGTGCATCATATGTTTACAACTTGTATATATTTCGTAAAATACATCTAATATAAAACACACGTTGACGATGCATGTACATTTATTCATAAACAAATCAAACGATAAGTAAGTGAACAGTAAAATGCTAACTACAAATACTATATTGTAGTTTGTATGAATTGAGATATTGCAATTTATTAGTACAAGTTTCTTTAGCTGACACAGTCTCACGTGTTTATTTGGTAGAACAGTAGAACATCATAGGAAGAAACGCGAGTCAGTTGCAAAGTTTCAAACACATGCTGGTCATACAAAAGCATACGTCGTATCTGTGATGGCTGAATTTGCCACAATGTCACTCTAAGCGGTATATAATATCTATCCTCTTTCAGTTTCAGACTATAAAGTAGTTAAAGTTATATATCATTTCTGCAATATTTATGTGCAAGTAAATACTAAGTGCTCTAAAATTGGCAATTTCATATATGTGCTTAAGGGCCTCAAATTTCAGGTGAATCTGGAGGCTAGAGTTGAGTTCAACACTAGTGTTGCAAGAGGTCTAATTGAGGAAGCGAAACGTGTAAATGCAGATTTTCTTGTTGTTGATCATTCAAGGAACAGAACGAACTGGTATAGGTTTTGATCGAGTTCAATTCATATACTTTGGTTTAATAGAATATGTTTTAAATAGTTTATTTGTGTTTTGCCATTAGAATTTCACGCGAAATCACAAGTTACTGTTTTGAGCATGCCCTGGAAGGCTGTTCAGTGGTCTCAGTTGGGAAATGTGTCATACCACAACAAAATTCAGATTTAAATACTCTGCACATTGAAGGTTAGTTCATTTCAAAAACTTGAAATTTCGATGAATTTTTTTTATTTTAAATCGGATGTGCTCTAATAATCAGTTTTAATGTAGCAGAGCATTGTCAAATGAGTTCAAAGTGGCCAAACAAAAATGACTGTATGGACAAGTCCTCAGTCACAAAAACAAAGAGAGAAAAAATGTTTTCACCAAGAACAGTGCTAGATGTATGTAAAGGAGAATCAAATAGCACTGGAGAAGATAGCTCTAGTTTTGGGGATTCAAGCATAACAGACTCCCCTCCTCTGTCTCGAGTTAAAAGGGGAATCCAATTTTCCAAAGCCACCATCGCCTCTTAAGCGTATTTCCTCTTTCCTACGATCATCATTTGATTTCAATGCAAGAAAAAGAAATAGAAATGACGTCTTATCTGACAACGAAAAGCAGCAACCTTTGCTAAGGTGCTTTAGCTACAAAGAGATTGCGAAAGCCACAAAAAATTTCCACTCGGGTATGAATACTATGCAACTTTTGTCATTAGAATGCTTCATTACCAATCACTTTTTTTCTTTGTTCGTAATAAAAATTTTAAAGGGTGATTAACAAAATTTCAAAAAATCATATGATTGCTTGCATCATTGCAGATAATATGGTGGGGAGAGGAGGATACTCAGAGGTGTATCGTGGAGATCTTGATGATGGACATACCATAGCAGTTAAGAGGTTGGCAAAGGACAACACAGACGAAAACAAGGAAAAAGAGTTCCTTCTAGAGTTGGGGATAATAGGACATGTCAACCATCCCAATACTGCAATCTTAGTTGGCGGCTGCATTGAAAATGGACTCCATCTCATCTTCAACTTGTCTCCCAATGGAACTTTAGCATCTGCATGGTAAGTGAACAACCCCACACAACAACCCCCCCCCCCCCCCCCCAAAAAAAAAAAAAAAAAAAAAAACCAAAAAAAAAAACAATTAGATGGGTCTGCATGCTACTGAAAGCTTATGCGATACCAAAAGACTCGCACAATTTTTGTTTTTCTCAGGAAAAGCAGACAAGTTACTCAAGTGGCCAGATAGATATAAAATTGCACTGGGGATTGGAAGGGGTCTGCATTATCTTCATAAATGTTGCATGTTAAAATTCAATGTATAAAGAGAATTAGAGAATTGTATAGATATAGATTGTATTATTGATTAATGTATTAATATGTTTACAATGATTCCTATATATAGAAGAGTAGAGTAGGTAGGTAGGTAGTAGGTGGAGTAGGTGGTAGTAGGTGGTAGTGGTAGGTGTGTAGTAGGTGGTAGTAGGTGGTAGTGGTAGATTTTAACAGCCCCCCGCAAACTCAAGGAGGAGAGACACAAAGCAACTTGAGTTTGGAAAGAGTAACAAAATAAGAAAATACATAAAATAAAAGAGGATAGGAGACACTGGATGGTCGTGTCAGACCGTTGGTGAAGACACTGTATGGTTGTGTCAGACCGTTGTAGGAGCGAATGTCTGGACAGTTGACGAGGTCATGCCGGACCGATGTAGATGCTAACCGGAATCAATGTCGGGACAGTTTTATGTGGTCATGCCGGACCGTTGTAAAAGCTAACCGGAATCAATGTCGGGACAGTTTATGTGGCCGTTGTAAAAGCTAACCGGAATCAATGTCGGGACAGTTTTATGTGGTCATGCCGGACCGTTGTAAAAGCTAACCGGAATCAATGTCGGGACAGTTTATGGGGTCATGCCGGACCGTTGAAACGTCGCACCCTCAAAAGGTGTGCCCAATCTTTCAAAAGGCGTGCCATCAAAAGGCGTGCCATCAAAAGGCGTGCCCAATCCATAAAAAGGTGTGCCGGACATTATGGCTTGCGCGCCCAGGTTATCGTCTAACGCCGAGCGGCGCACAATGCGCGTGTCTGCCGTGGCTATTTAACCAAGACGGAGGCTGAGGCTGAGGCAGAGGCTGAGACAAAAACTTGCTAAAAACCTTTGAAAAACTCTTCATTTGCTGAGAGAGATACTCTGTAACACTCGGTTGCCCAGAAAATGGCCTCTTCTTCCCGTGGTCTGCTCACTCTCTTTGCAGACCTCAACGAGTCCGCAAGAGAAATAACTGGTGCGGTGGCCCGTGAACCGCAACCAAGCGCCTCTGGTTTTGCGCCGTTGAACTTTCCTATGCGGTCTGTGGAGCAAAAAATGGCAGTGCAAACGGATATTGAAGCCAATCAGTATACATTGAAGTCATGTGTGGAAACCATGACTGCGGTCACAAACTTGTCGCACCGGCTGCAGAGTAGGACAAATGAGGTGTAGCAGTTAAACGCCCAACTGGCTCTGCTCCAGCGCATGTATAAGGATCCACGAACAGAGATAAGTGTGCTAAAGGCGGAAAATAAGGAGCTGAAGCGGAAGGTCACCGTGATGTTCCGATTTGGAGGTCCGCCATATGCTGCAGTGGAGGAGCAGGGAGTAGTGATCGTGCCCAGTGGAGTGGGAAATACGGAGGCAACACCGTCAAGGGCCGCCCAGGACGGAGGCAAGAAGAAGAGACCGGCAGCAGAGTAGAGAAGAAAAATCCCACCTGTGGATGTGGTTGTTTTGTTTGTTTGTTTGTTTGTTTGTTTTTTTTTTTTTGTGCTGTTGTGTTGTGTTTTGTTTGTTTGTTTGTTTGTTTGTTTTTTTTTTTGTGGTGTAAAATGGGGATCAGGGCGAAGTCCCGATATGAATAAAATGAGTTTATGGTGCAAATCCGAATGGCTTGAAGGAACAAGACTGAACAGAAAAATCAGATGGAATGAATAAAAGGGTTTGTTTGTTTTTGTTTTTTTTTTTGTTTTTTTGTTTTTAAAAAAAGAAAAGATAAAAAGTTGAGGTTCAAGGAAAAGTTGGGCGGTGGAAAGAAGAAAAAGAAAAAAATATATATATAGATATATATATAAGATAAAGAATGTTGGGGCGGTGGAAAATGTGATGATGGTTTTGGGTGGAGAATATTTGAGAATGGAAAAGTGTATATAATAATAATTAGAAAAGTGAATTGGGTGGCCCGAGGAGGGTGCAAGTCAGTGCTCTAAGAAGAATAAGAAAATGAATTGGGTTGCTTTTTGATTAGTTTTTTTTGTTTAATAAATAAACCATGGTTGGATTGCTTTGATTGAAGCCATTGATGAGATGATCTGGATCAGCTAGAAGATTGACGCACCGAACAAGCCACCACTTGGGCCTATTGTCTCAACCTCGTCTTCACCGTCTGAGGATTATCACCGGGATCGAATATGGAGTGGTTACCAACGGAAGACGACGGCGAGTCACACTCGGACGCCTTCGTGGAGGACTTCGAATTCTCATAAAACTGCTTATTAACAGTGTAATAGAGCCCTAAAGCAGGCAAAGTATCGGACAACCGTTGATCGATCTCCGGCGATTCGAACCCGAACCCTCTGTCAATACTCCGCCGTTTGCGGCTGTCGTGGTTGCCCTTCCGCCTCAGCCACGCCTCGTCGCGGTAGGCGTCGGGAGACCACGATTTCTGTCATCACAACCTGTTTGTCTTTCCTCTCCATCTTCGAAGAAAAACTGAAAACTTTCATTTTTGATCTTCGTTCATAGATGGCGACCGAGGAGGATGAGATGTTCCCTATTTATAAAATCCACGATAACCTCATGCCGGCCGTGGTATATCACATGTCCAAACTCAAAATCTCTGAGGCAGACAAAAGTGTACGCAAATTCATTGACTGGATCAACAACGATCTGGTTGATGTCAATGGCGCTCTTCGTAGGCTCAAGGAGACAGAGCTACTTCTCAACGTTCAGATGAAGGAGTTAGTCTGTGTCTTGAATGATATCTCCAAAACCAAGGCTGGCGTGGATTCCATGAGATTGGAGTCTGAACAGTCCATTGGACAACGCCGAATGAAAAAAAAGAAGTCTCTAAACTGGAAGCTATATGTATTGATAGAGATGATAGCGGAATAGGATGAGGTCCGGCGGGCGGCTAAGGTGAGGTTGCCGCCCGCCGGTGAAGCGAAAATATTAGGTTCTAAACCTGCTCTGATACCATGTTAAAATTCAATGTATAAAGAGAAATAGAGAATTGTATAGATATAGATTGTATTATTGATTGATGTATTAATATGTTTACAATGATTCATATATATAGAATAGTAGAGTAGGTAGGTAGGTAGTAGGTGGAGTAGGTGGTAGTAGGTGGTAGTGGTAGGTGTGTAGTAGGTGGAGTAGGTGGTAGTGGTAGGTTTTAACATTGCAAGCACCGAATCATACATCGCGACATAAAGGCCTCTGATGTGCTTCTTGGGCCAGATTACGAACCATGGGTGAACAACAGACACATCCTGCAATTTTTCTTTTCTTTTTTTTTTTTTTTTTCATGAAAAAGGACTTGATGTATTAGAATTTACCTCAATTTTCATTGTTGTACAGATTTCAGACTTTGGACTCGCAAAATGGCTTCCTAATAAGTGGACTCACCATGCTGTGATTCCAATAGTGGGGACGTTTGGTTACTTAGCACCAGAGTACTTCATGCATGGAATTGTAGATGAGAAAACCGATGTTTTTGCATTCAGAGTTCTTTTGGAGATCATTACTGGCCGTAGGCCAGTAGAAAACCTTCTCTTGTGGTAAGGAGACTGCCTCCCCTGTAATCTAATTGTAGCAACTTAAATGTATTCTAACTCACTTTAAAAAAATTTAAAAATATCGATAGACAACACATAAATTTTTTATGCAACCCAGTGCATGTGACAACAAATAAGTGTTTAAACATTTGTTTTCTTTGAATGCAAATGTTGGAAGAAATCAGTGATGGAAAAATGTGGATGAATTGCTTTCAAATTATCGAATTGGAACATGATCCACAGTGAGCAAACAAAAGTTTAATGGGAAGCTTAAACTGAAAGCTCAAGTAGAAATCAATATGCACTGAAATTGTTTCTAAAACGAATATATTATTTTTCTAGTAACTCTGAATTCAAAAAATATTTTACTGAACTTGAATGACTTTAATATGTAGGCAAAGCCGCTTATGGAATTAGGAAGCATCACTGAATTAGTTGATCTGAATTGGAAGATAAATATGACTTGGATCAAATGCATAGATTAGTGCTCACTGCTTCTTATTGTGTGAGACGATCCTCAATATGGCGTCCATCAATGAGTGAGGTATAAAAAAACTGTCTCAATGAATATGTACACAGTATTGGCATAGATGTTATGTTTGATAAATATGGTCCTTTTGAATGCAGGTATTGGAACTTCTAACATTCGGAAATGATTCGGAGGTGGTAGAGAGTTGGAAGTTTACAGATGAGGAGACAGAGATGGATGATTACTCCATGGTTTTCGGATATGAGCGTCCATCAGATATTCTTCTGGAAGACATATAATATGTGTATCGAGGCCATTTTCTCATATTATTTTTTTCCTGTTTTGCTGTTTTGTTGTTGGAGGTTTCTTGTGATGGAATGTAGATTTTGGTTAAGTCATTGTAATTCCGTAGCAACAGTTTGTTTCACTCACAGTGACATACATACCCCTCCAATAACTCAAATCTGCAAGAATTTTTTCAAGAAAAAATTCAGAAGCTGCATGGTGAGTTTAAGTTTTTTATTTCCCCGTTTAAAAACAGAGGTGCTCAAATCAAATTTAAATTATTATAAATTATCAACTTTAACTCGACTGTAATATTTCAAACGATAATAGGTTGATGAGCAGCTTCTTATTAAAACATCGTAACCACACAACATATGATATGACATCTTATCGTCTCCTTAATTACCATGTACAATGTTAAAAAAGAATGGCAATTTAAGTTACAATGAGACTATTTTCTTGCCAAAATGAGTCCACCGGACATGAAGAGGTTCTTCAGGAAGCTGGCTGAGAATTTAAAGAATTCAGACCTTAAAAATTGATAACATGCAGTGGTATGATTTTCAAGGTTGAAGGCCAGCATCTCAGAGGGCAGCCTCATTGTTGAAGACACTGAGATCAAGCGAAAGGGGGCTAAATGAAACAAAATAAACATAATCTGAGAAGCTTATATATAAAAACATGCCTTCCATTGTTTGTTTCTTATTTGCTTTGGCTTTTTAAAATCCACCAACTAGAATTACAAATATTAATTTCCTTTTGCAGATATGTCAGGGTCACTTTTGTTTTGCTTTACTTTAGGAGCTAAAGTGACATGAAATACACATTTTATTATCATTTCGTTAATTATTTAAATAATCTATTTAAAATTAGACAAAATTGATTCAAATTAGAATTTTAAAAGATGGAACCAACAAAATTAAAATTTTAAGGATTGACACAAAACTCTTTAAGGGTTAAAACAATTATTTTTACCAAAGCAATGATTAGTAGACAAAACAATTTGTGCATTTGGATAAATAATTATATATACATATATATATGAGAAAATTAGTGAAATATCTCTCTCTAACATTGGGTAGTAGGAGAGGTCTTCAATATTTTTTTTTATTAGTTAAGGTCTCTCGATAAAATTTTTCTGTGATCACACTAGAGAAATTTCAAAATTTTTTTGTGATCATATCAAGGAAATTTCTCTGTGTCGAAACAATTTCTCTCTAAAAATCTTAAGGGACTTCAACTACCATGAAAATATTGTATGTCCTTTATCTTATAAAATCTAAATATCAAGACCTTACAAAAAAATTCCCCTATACATATACCCACGCTAATGGTGTAATACTCCATCTAAAAGAAGTTATAAATTTTAATATGAATTTGACTGAGTATTTACATGATGCAAGAAGTTACAAACAATTACATAAAGTTATTTTAAAAAAATCATAAAAATGTGACAATTTACATAAACTCGAGTATAAATTATATAATATAAGTACAGATTTAAGTTTATATTAACAAAGGGCGTTTAATCATGAGAACACGACGTCGTCTACCAATCCAAGAAGTCATCCATTGGGGATCACCTGAGACAATTACATAGCCTGCATTTGTTTTTTTTTTTCCCCACCAAACTCAACTAATTATAAAATTTATGATAAATTACCCTTTTACTAGTCCGACTCAAATTTCATTTGATACTTGTAGTTTCAATATATATATATATATATATTTTGAGGTTAAAATTAACAATTTTGAAATAATTGTCAATCTCTTTAGGTGTAAAGGTAGGAAGTTTTGACGGAATGAACGAAATTAAAATTAGACTTATAAGTGTAGAGACTAAATTATTTAAATTGAAACAATAAAAGATCAAAGTGAAATATAAGTTTAACTATAGAAGTGAAAAGTATAATTTATCCTAAATTTTATTTTTACAGTTTTTATTTATTTATTTATTTTTTCAATGTTTTCAAAACGCAGCTCCAGTCATGTTTAGATAACATAATAAATTCATATTATTAAAACACGACTTTACAAAACATTGGGAGTTTTTAACTTCTCAACACTGCCACATCTACAACTCCCACAACCTCTTCTTCTTCTTCATCATCATCATTACTGTAGTACTTATAAGACCACATTTCAAATTTGCCCTTTACCTAGGTCAAAACCTGTAGTACTTACAAGGAAACTTGATAGAAGTAATGACGTCATGATCACCTAACTTCAGAGTTATGAATGGAGCAAATATCAGTAACTACATATGCAGAAAATAAGCATCTCAAATGATTTTGTTTTAATTATTTTATTTTTTATGACAGGTAGATTGAACACCAATTTTCACACCCAATCACACTCTTAGTGAAAATCCAATAGCAACTCTCTCAATGTGATACTACAAGCCTGGCATTGAATCCAGCTTCATCCAGTTTGGGGAGTTACGGGACCATTATGTTGTCCATCACCACTGCACCAATATATACATAATAACAGATATTCCCTTAAACTTTGAAATTCAACAATGCAACGGTAAAACCCAAAATCTTCATTCCAGTCCATGATATAAAGCAAGGAAGTTCAAAATAAACATCACAAATTACAAATAAAATATTTCTAAAATGCCAGAGAGTAAAAATTGAGGAATCTGTGTGTGGAAAGGAAATTGATGTACGGAATATTTTTATTTACTGAATAGCTTCATGAGAACAGCAAGCTTTATGGCATTCAAATTTCCAAATTCACAATTGTGGACATGGAAAATAAATATTTTAACCTAAAGAAGCTAGTGAGTAGAGTATGTTAAGAGATACTACCTTGTACAACATTTTACAACTACAACTACAACTACAGCCATATCAATAAAACTTCAGATAGATATTTTTTTTCCACGTTGAAGCTGATACTCTTGACTAAATAGCACGCTCTTATACCCAGCCAATATCTACAACATGCAGAAATTCAACATAGAACATGTAAAATACCATATTTTTAAGGCAGATCTTCATCTTCCAAAGGGATTGCCTACAAACCATGAAAGACCACTGTAGCATACACACTCCCGGGTATGTTCTCGCAATTAATCTTTATTTATGCATTTGCATTTCTTTTGATGCTCCGTGAGTTCCTGCCACATTTTGGTTTTTCACTTCGTGAGGACTTCAATTGAACAAATGGAATAAATAGCTGTCCTACTCTTATCCATACCTCACTACATCATGAATTTTTTTTCTTTTTCTTTTTTTCCTTCTTTTTTGTAAGTATCTATATTATGAAGCTGTTTTGCTGTTGCCAATTCAAAATTTTAGTTACTTATATTTAAAATTGCAATTGCTGCCTCAAATTCAAGCAAATGCCAAGATTTAGAAATTACAGCCAGTCAGAGCATAATCGATCCCACCTCTTGTACCAATACCTTTATCATCAATACTTGCTTAAAATTGTAGAGTATTGGAGGCATTATTGTGAAGCGTGAATAATGATTGTAAAAAGATTTCCCACATTCATATCTTCTTAACATAAAAGTGAGCAAATTTCAAGTTGACTTAATGCAGAATGTTCCTGAATCTGTCTCTGCAGAAACTTGACATACTCTACTGCCTCATCTAACATATCGGTTGTATTAGTTTGCTGCATGTATCAACAACAGAATTTCCACGTCAAAGTCATGAAAGACCATTGAGCATGTGCAATCAAATACTGTAAGCTAAAGCAGATAGTGTCACACCTCAAATCCGGGTATGACGGGCCGTGGCCCACAGGGACTCAGCCCAAGGCACACGTAAGCCTAACCACTAATCCATAATCACATTGAGCAACTATACAAAAGTCCAGTAATAAATAATCAAGCTCAATCCAGTGACATGCCACAAGTATAAACGGCAAAACCAACAGTAATCAATACCATCCAAACTTATGGGATATAAATAGCCCACATATCAAAATAATCCTAAATGAAGCTCAATAAAAATAAAAAGAAGTATGCACAAACTTGACATAACAATCTAAAACAAAATAAATGTATGTCCTAGAGGTCCATGCAATCGAGTCTCAGCTACGCCATGAGTCCACCCTAAGTCCTTCTAACACCTGGAAGTGATAAAAACTAAGTCAGCTGATAGCTCAGTGAGTAGCAACATGGATAGTAAATACAGTTTTGAAAACATGGCTCAATTCCAAAATAAGATATATATAACAGAAACTAGATTGACATATAGTTTGGTAAATACAATCTGTTTCAAAAAGAAGGTTCTACAGTTCAACAGTTAAAATACTCATGTCTTGCAAGAACATGATAAATGACATTTTCTACTTAAAACAGATTATAACATGAACACCAATAATTTTCTGGGTACCAAGAAAAAAAAATAATATGTCACACAGTTCTCAAGGCTATAAGCCCCCCTGGATCCAATACCGAACTAAGAGTCATCCTCAGGGTGGCACCTGGGCCTTTTCTCAAAGACGATCCAATTGAAAGTCACCTAGTTTTTTTTTAAAGGTCTTTTCCTTACAATCGTTGAGTACTAGAGTCATCACGGCCCAACCCAGATCTGTTCCCTAGTGGCCAGAGTCACCACACACAGTGGAATAATTTCCCTGGACTAAATACACATATGGTCCCAACAATCAATACAGATCAGTTTCACAAAACATGGTAGTTCATCATTATAAACATGAGACCAAAACAAATAGTTTACAGTATGCCAAGTTCACACATATTTCAGAAATAATTTGATTCAATTGATAATATAATAATTTATCAAAACAGTTTAGTCATGAAAGAATAATTTAATTTTCCAACAGTTCAGGGTAGGGGAACATTTATAAAAATATGTAGCATGAAACTACTCACCTGAAAACGAAATAATATAATCCTCGAATAAAGTATGAAAGTCCAACTAGTGCCCTGAACAAAGTACGAAGATTACACGTCACTACTAATTTAAAAATACTAAAGAATAGGAACTAAGTAACCTCAAACTTATAGCGCACTAACACGGCTCAACCCAACTCACCGTTACTCTTAAATATTACCTAAGTTCATGTTCTTCAAGGTCTAAAATCACCCAAGACATGGGTTCCGATCGAAACTTAACTAAAAATAACTTTAAGATAAAACATAATTTTAAACAAGTTTTCCCAATCTATTCGCTAACTTTGAAAATTACAAAACCCACTTCACGCTATTAAAAAAATTCCAAAAATCTCCAGATATGATTTAATATATCCTAAGTTTCAAACCCAATTGGTTTCACTTGATTTGCTTATCAAAATAATTATCTACAATTTATTATATCCAAACAGGTTGTTTTCTGCAGCACTTTAAAGAAATTGACGGTTCTCTTAATATACATGAGCAATCAATGCAAGTCCAAAAATGTACAAAACTAGACTCGTAACCGGTTCTAATGACACTAATTTGATAATTTTTGGATTTATATCCAAAGAGAACAACACTCTCGAATTTACTGTTTTGGACTGGTTTCCTGAACAGATTTGAATACCTCAATTTATATGGATTTTGACTCCCAAAAATTATGAAAAAATTCAGATATGCAATTCAATATGTAATTGATCTACTGTAAAAATTTCAGTTCAAAATTCATCCGTTTGATATGGTTTCTTGATTTTTAAAGTTCGTGATTATGCGCAGAATTTTTTAACTAAGAATAATACACATTCTTTATACATGAATTTAACTCCTCAAATTTCTTAACAGTATATATATACACAAAATATATAAACCTACAACCTCCATGAATGAATAAAATAATAATGGAATAAGGATAAAAACAAAACCAAAAGGAAGAAGAAAGATAAAGACCCACGACACCCAAAAATTCCTCCTTGTTTGCAACCCTTCTTTTCTCTTCTTCTTTTCTCTCAACCTTTCTCTCTCTCCCGTGGTGGCTCCTGCTGCTGTTATGAATAGTATGAGGTAACCTAGGGTTACATATGTATCTACACAAAAAGACCCTAAAATATTATCTTTATATTACTTTTTCTAACACATTAATTAAATAAAATATAACTATTATTATAACAAAATATACTTACTATCTTGCCCTCATTATTTTTTTTAAAAAATAAAAATAAATCTTGCCTCTAAATTAAATGCTTTCACCACAAATTTATTTTAAGTTTAAAATTAATTAAAAGATCCTCCAATAATATTTAATTTGCACCTTAGAATTCACCACCAAAATATTTACGATTGTAATATTATTATTTAATTATTTACTTAATTTTTATATTCGGGTTCTCACATTCTCCCCTCCTAAAAAAAAGTTTTGTCCTCGAAACTAACCTGAGTAAATCATAAGAATAGATGTGGGTACTTCTCGCGCATCTCGTCCTCGCATTCCTAAGTCGCCTCTTCAACTAGATGATTACGCCACAGTACCTTAACCAATTTAATGACCTTTGTACGCAACCTTTTCTTGTTCGAATCCAAAATCTGAACAGGTATCTCCTCATACGAAAAATCCTCTCTAATCTGAAGCGGCTCATAATCTATCACATGCGACGGACTGTGCACATATTTCCTCAGCATAGACACGTGAAACACATTATGTACTCCTGCCAACCTAGGGGGTAGAGCAACACGGTACGCAACCTCACCAACCTTCTCCAATACCTCAAATGCACCAATGTATCTAGGAGTCAACTTTCCTTTCTTTCCAAACGTGATCACTCCTTTCCATGGTGATACTTTCAAGAATACCATATCCCCCACATGAAACTCTAAATCTCTCCTACGATGATCAGCATAACTTTTTTGTCTACTCTGAGCAGTCAATGTCACACCCCAAATCTGGGCATGACCGGCCGTGGCCCATAGGGCCTTAGCCCAAGGCACACGTAAGCCTAAACACGCATTCAATTTCACCAACAATTGTCACACCCCAAATCCGGGCATGACCGGCCGTGGCCCACAAGGCCTTAGCCCAAGGCACACGTAAGCCTAAACACGCATTCAATTTCACCTTGAACAATTAAACAATAGTCTAATAATAAATAACCAAAACTCAATCCAGTGACATGCCACAAGTGAAAAACAAGTCATAACCAACTTCCTAAAAATATATATATACTAAATGGGACACAAACCGCCCACAAAATAAAATAATTCTAAATAAAACCCAACCACAATGTATGCACAAAACTCGAAAAAGCACCCTAAAACAAATTAAATAAATGCCCTAGAGGTCCATGCAATTGAGTCCCCGCTACGCCATGAGTCCACTCTAAGTCCTTCTAACACCTGGAAATGGTAAACAACTAAGTCAGCTAATAGCTCAGTGAGTAGCAACATGGATAGTAAATACAGTTTTGAAAACAGGGTTCAATTCCAAAATAAGATATATATCACAGAAACTAGATTGGCATACAGTTTGGTAAATACAATCTGTTTAAAAAAGAAGGTTCCACAGTTCAACACTTAAAATACTCATGTCTCGCAAGAACATGATAAACAACATTTTCCACTTAAAACAGATTATAACATGAACACCAATAATTTTCTAGGTACCAATAAAAACAAATAATATGCCACACATTTCTCAGGCTATAAGCCCCGTTGGATCCAATACCGAACTAAGAGTCATCCTTAGGGTGGCACCTGGGCCTTTTCTCAAAGACGATCCGATTGAAGGTCACCTAGTTGTTTTTAAAGGTCTTTTCCTTACAATCGTTGAGCACTAGAGTCATCACGGCCCAACCCGAATCTGTTCCCTAGTGGCCAGAATCACCACACACAGTGGAATAATTTCCCTGGACTAAATACACACATGGTCCCAATAATCAATACACATCAGTTTTGCAAAACATGGTAGTTCATCATTATAAACATGAGACCAAAACAAATAGTTTACAGTATGCCAAGTTTACACATGTTTCAGAAATAATTTGATTCAATTGATAATATAATAATTTATCAAAACAGTTTAGTCTTAAAACAACAATTTAATTTTCCAATAGTTCAGGGTAGGGGAACATTTATAAAAATACGTAGCATGAAACTACTCACCTGAAACGAAATAATATAATCCTTGAATCGAATAGAGTGTAAAAGTCCAACTAGTGCCCTGAACCAAGTATAAAACTACACGTCACAACTAATTTAAAAATATTAAAAAATAGGAACTAAGTAACCTCAACTAAAGCGCACTAACACGGCTCAACCCAACTCACCGTTACTCTTAAATATTACCTAAGTTCATGTTCTTCAAGGTTTAAAATCACCCAAGACATAGGTTCCGATCGAAACTTAACTAAAAATAACTTTAAGATAAAACAGTGTTTTAAACAAGTTTTCCCAATCTATTCGCTAACTTTGAAAATTACAAAACCCACTCCACGCTATTCAAAAAATTCCAAAAACCTCCAGATATGATCTAATATATCCTAAGTTTCAAACCAAATTGGTTTCACTTGATTTTCTTATCAAAATAATTATCTACAAGTTATTATATCCAAACAAGTTGTTTTCTGCAGCACTTTAAATAAATTGACGGTTCTCTTAATATACAAGAGCAATCAATGCAAGGCCAAAAATTTACAAAACTAGACTCGTAACCGGTTCTAATGACACTAATTTGATAATTTTTGGATTTATACCCAAAGAGAACAACACTCCCGAATTTACTGTTTCGGACTGGTTTCCTAGACAGATTTGAATACCTCAATTTATATGGATTTTGACTTCCAAAAATTATGAAAAAATTCAGATATGCAATTCAATATGTAATTGATCTACTGTAAAAATTTCAGATTAAAATTCATCCGTTTGGTATGGTTTCTTGATTTTTAAAGTTTGCGATTCTGTGCAGAATTTTTGAACTAAGAATTACACTCATTCTTTACACATAAATTTAGCTCCTCAGATTTCTTAACAGTGTATACATATATATACAAAATACATAAACCTACAACCTCTCCATGAATGAATAAAATAATTATAGAATAAGGATAGAACAAAGAAAGAAGAGAAGAAAACCTAGGAGGGCTAACCTTTGATGATCACACACAACACAACACACCCAAAAGTTCTTTGATTGCAACATCTTCTTCTTTTTTTCCTTCTCTCAAACCCTCTCCCGTGGCTGCTGTGTTGTTGCCCTATGTGGTGAACAAATAATAGAGTAGGGTTTGTGTTTATTTTATTTTATACTAGTGGTGGGCACACATAGGTCAAATAAATAGATCAATATACAAAACATATATATAAGTTATATGCAACTCAAATGGTAAGAGTCTTATATATTGATCTTGTGGTCTAGAGTTCAAGTCACACCCTCCTCTCTCTCTCTTTATATATATTTTTATAATAAATCTTGCTTCTAAATTAAATGCTTTTACCACAAATTTATTTTAAGTTTAAAATTAATTAAAAGATCCTCCAATAATATTTAATTTGCACCTTAGAATTCACCACCAAAATATTTGAGATTGTAATATTATTATTTAATTATTTACTTAATTTTTATATTCGGGTTCTCACAGTCAATAATCTCTCTCTGATGGTGATAATTTTTCGTGTAGCATCCTCCACCAAATCAGGTCCCAACATTTGCCTTTCACCAACCTCATACCAACACAAAGGAGACCTACACTTCCTTCCATACAAAGCCTCATAAGGAGCTACTCCCAAACTAGAATGATAACTATTATTATAGGCAAACTCCATGAGCAGCAAATAATCATCCCAATTACCTCTCCACTCCAAAGCACAAACCCTCAACATATCCTCAAGGGTTTGAATAGTCCTCTCTGATTACCCATCTGTCTGAGGGTGATAAGCTGAACTAAAATTTAATCGAGTACCTATAGCTGATTGTAATGCACCCCAAAACTTAGACACAAAACGAGGGTCCCGATCTGACACTATTGACACTGGTACACCATGCAATCTAACAATCTCCTTCACATACAACAATGCAAATCGAGCTAGAGAATAGGTCATCCGTACTGCAATAAAATGTGCTGACTTGGTTAATCTATCAACAACTACCCAAACTGCATCGTGATTACTACTAGTACGAGGTAATCCGCACACGAAGTCCATGGGAACATGATCCCACTTCCACTCCGGTATAGGCAAGGGTTGTAGTTTTCTCGCAGGTTTCTGATGTTCTACTTTAACCTGTTGACACACCAAACACTGAGCCACAAATTCTGCAATGTCTCCCTTCATACCATTCCACCAAAAATGTTCATGAAGATCCCGATACATCTTAGTGCTTCCAGGATGAATGCTGTAACTAGAACTATGTGCCTCCGTCATAATCTCCTTCCTCAAATCACCACTAGCAGGAACACAAATTCGGCTACGGAATCTAAGCAACCCATCATCACTAACCACAAAGTCTACGTGCTTACCCTCTGCCATCTCTCCTTTAATACGCTCACACTGGGGGTCAATCTCTTGTGCTAAACGAATCCGTTCTCTCAAGGTCGGCTGAACTGTCAATTGACTACAATAAGCCCTATTACCAGGTGTAACAACCTCAAGCCTCAAACGTCTCATGTCTTCCACCAAACAACTCTCAATAGACAAAGCAGCTACATCTCCAACTGCGACCTTCCTACTCAAGGCATCTGCAACCACATTTGCCTTTCCCGGATGATATGAAATATTCACATCATAATCTTTTAGTAACTCAAGCCATCTTCTTTGCCTCAAATTTAGTTCCTTCTGTGTGAAAATATACTTCAAACTCTTATGATCAGTGTAAATCTCACATGACTCTCCATACAAATAATGCCGCCAGATCTTAAGAGTGAAAATCACTGCTGCTAACTCTAAGTCGTGCGTAGGATAGTTTCTCTTATGTACTTTCAACTGTCGTGATGCATAAGCAATCACCTTCCCATGCTGCATGAGTACGTATCCTAAACCCTGTCGTGAAGCATCCCTATAAATCACAAAACCACCTCCATCTGTAGGTAAGGCAAGGATTGGAGCTGATGTCAATCTCTATTTAAACTCTTGGAAACTACACTCACAATCATCATTCCACTCAAACTTTACCCCTTTCCTGGTGAGATTGGTAAGTGGCAAAGCAATACGGGAGAATCCTTCCACAAACCGTCTGTAATACCCAGCAAGCCCTAGAAAGCTACGTACCTCTGTCACAGAAGTAGGTCGTGGCCAATCAACAATTGCTGTCACCTTGGTGCTATCCACAGATACCCCATCTTTACTCACTACATGACCCAAAAAGGATACACTGCTCAACCAGAATTCACACTTCTTAAATTTTGCATACAGCCTTTTCTCCCTAAGGATCTGCAGTACTACTCTCAAATGCTGCTCATGCTCCTCCTTACTCCTCGAATAAATTAGGATGTCATCAATAAACACCCCCCCAAATTTATCCAGTTGGGGCTTAAATACTCTGTTCATTAAATCCATGAATGCGACTGGTGCATTTGTGAGACCAAAAGGCATCACCAAGAACTCATAATGCCCATAACGGGTTCTAAAAGCAGTCTTAGAAACATCCTCATCCCTTACATGCAACTGGTGATAGCCTGACCTCAAGTCAATTTTAGAGAATACTTGAGCTCCCTGCACCTGGTCAAATAGATCATCAATGCGTGGCAAAGGATACCTATTCCTCACTGTGACTTTGTTCAATTCTCTATAATCAATACACAATCTTATAGACCCATCATTCTTTTTCACAAACAACGCAGGTGCTCCCCAAGGTGAAACACTAGGCCTAATAAAACCTTTGTCTAGCAACTCCTGTAACTGAGTTTGTAACTCCCTCAACTCCAACGGTGCCATTCTATAGGGTGCTTTAGAGATAGGTGTTGTATTAGGGATCAAGTCAATGGAAAATTCGACCTCACGGTCTGGAGGAAGACCAGGTAGATCCTCTGGAAAAACATCAACAAATTCCCTTACTACAGGAAACTCCTCTAACCTCTGCTCTGGTTGTTCAGTACTCACCACACAAGCTAAATAACCATGACACCCTTTTCTCAACATTCGGTCAGCCTGAAGGGAAGAAATAAAACAAATAGAAGATCCTTTCCTATCTCCCTGAAAGAAAAACTCAAGTTGTCCTGGTATAGCAAAAACTACCCCCATTCTAAAACAATCAATAGAAGCATGATGTTTCATCAACCAATCCACCCCCAAAATCACGTCAAAATCCTTCATCTCTAAAGAAATCAAATCCACTGAAAAAATTCTACCATCCATCTCTATCACAAGATCTACAAACATCTCTCCATACTACTGTTTCTCCTAATGGATTACACACAGTAATACAAACATCAAAGGCTCCCAAAGAATAGACAATCCGTATAGATATCTATGTGCCAACTCTTAACCTTCAAACTAAAATAAAAAAAGATTCGACACTAGTTTAAAAAAACTAACTTAACCACACACTACTAAGGACTATAAGGACTCGAACCTCGCCTAAATAATGAAATGCAAGATATGTAACTCGATAAACTACAGCTTTGATACCACAATTGTCATACCTCAAATCCAGGTATGACCGGTCGTGGCCCACAGGGACTCAGCCCAAGGCACACGTAAGCCTAACCACTAATCCATAATCACATTGAACAACTATACAAAAGTCCAGTAATAAATAATCAAGCTCAATCCAGTGACATGCCACAAGTATAAACGGCAAAACCAACAGTAATCAATACCATCCAAACTTATGGGATATAAATAGCCCACATATCAAAATAATCCTAAATGAAGCTCAATAAAAATAAAAAGAAGTATGCACAAACTTGACATAACAATCTAAAACAAAATAAATGCATGTCCTAGAGGTCCATGCAATCGAGTCTCAGCTACGCCATGAGTTCACCCTAAGTCCTTCTAACACTTGGAAGTGATAAAAACTAAGTCAGCTGATAGCTCAGTGAGTAGCAACATGGATAGTAAATACAGTTTTGAAGACATGGCTCAATTCCAAAATAAGATATATATAACAGAAACTATATTGGCATACAGTTTGGTAAATACAATTTGTTTAAAAAAGAAGGTTCCACAGTTCAACAATTAAAATACTTTTGTCTCGCAAGAAAATGATAAATGACATTTTCCACTTAAAACAGATTATAACATGAACACCAATAATTTTTTGGGTACCAAGAAAAACAAATAATATGCCACACAGTTCTCAAGGCTATAAGCCCCCCTAGATCCAATACCAAACTAAGAGTCATCCTCAGGGTGGCACTTGGGCCTTTTCTCAAAGACGATCCGATTGAAAGTCACCTAGTTTTTTTTAAAGGTCATTTCCTTACAATCGTTGAGCACTAGAGTCATCACGGCCCAACCCAGATCTGTTCCCTAGTGGTCAGAGTCACCACAAACAGTAGAATAATTTCCCTGGACTAAATACACATATGGTCCCAACAATTAATACACATCAGTTTCGCAAAACATGGTAGTTCATCATTATAAACATGAGACCAAAACAAATAGTTTACAGTATGCCAAGTTCACACATGTTTCAGAAATAATTTGATTCAATTGATAATATAATAATTTATCAAAACAGTTTAGTCATGAAAGAACAATTTAATTTTCTAACAGTTCAAGGTAGGGGAACATTTATAAAAATATGTAGCACGGAACTACTCACCTGAAAACGAAATAATATAATCCTCAAATAAAGTATGAAAGTCCAACTAGTACCGTGAACAAAGTACGAAGACTACACATCACTACTAATTTAAAAATACTAAAGAATAGGAACTAAGTAACCTCAAACTTATAGCGCACTAACACGACTCAACCCAACTCACCGTTACTCTTAAATATTGCCTAAGTTCATGTTCTTCAAGGTCTAAAATCACTCAAGACATGGGTTCCGATCGAAACTTAACTACAAATAACTTTAAGATAAAACATAATTTTAAACAAGTTTTCCCAATCTATTCGCTAACTTTGAAAATTACAAAACCCACTCCACGCTATTCGAAAAATTCCAAAAACCTCCAGATATGATTTAATATTTCCTAAGTTTCAAACCCAATTAGTTTCACTTGACTTGCTCATCAAAATAATTATCTACAATTTATTATATCCAAACAGGTTGTTTTCTGCAGCACTTTAAAGAAATTGACGGTTCTCTTAATATACACGAGCAATCAATGCAAGGCCAAAAACGTACGAAACTAGACTCGTAACCGGTTCTAATGACACTAATTTGATAATTTTTGGATTTATACCCAAAGAGAACAACACTCCCGAATTTACTGTTTCGGACTGGTTTCCTGGACAGATTTGTATACCTCAATTTATATGGATTTTGACTCTAAAAAATTATGAAAAAATTCAGATATGCAATTCAATATGTAATTGATTTACTGTAAAAATTTCAGTTCAAAATTCATCCGTTTGATATGGTTTCTTGATTTTTAAAGTTCGTGATTATGCACAAAATTTTTTAACTAAGAATAATACCCATTCTTTATACATGAATTTAACTCCTCAAATTTCTTAACAGTATATATATATACAAAATATATAAACCTACAACCTCCATGAATGAATAAAATAATAATGGAATCTATACTATATATTAAGCAAAATGGGGTTTTTAGCCCCAAGCTTTGTGAGAGTTCCAATCTCCTAATCTAATTTTTTTGATTTTTTGATTTAAAAAAAAAATTAATCTTAGCATTTATTAACTTCTCCCAACTCCCAAGTCTTACTCTCATAATAACACTTTAATACATTAAGAACAAGCATAAAAAAAATTCTTTGAAATCCAACACATATGAATTTCCTTGAAAAGTCCCAACACAGATGATTATTATCTTTGATAATAACACTTTAATGCATTAAGAACAAGAATAAAAAAAAATTTCTTGAAAAGTCTAACACATATGATTATTATCAAAATATTAAACTTTAATATAATATAATATATAAAAAAAACATTTAACTCCTTGAAAAGTCCAACACATATGATTATTATCAAAATATTAAACTTTAATATAATATAAAAAAGAAAAAAAAAGAAGACATTTAATAAAAAAAAGAGAAGAAAACATTTAAAAATCACAATTCACATATATAGATAATTGTAAACACAATTCGTACATAGCACGGGTGATATGCTAGTATTATATAACGAAAATGGAGTTTTTGACCCACAAGTCTTGTAGGAACTCCAATATCTCAATCCTAATTTTCTAATTTTTTGAATTAAAAAAAAAAAACCTCAGCATTTATTAATTTCTGTCAACTCCTATGCCTTTTGGGAGATTTGGTCAAAACCTTCTCACAATTAAACTTTAATGCATTAAAGACCGGTATAAACAAAATTCTTTGAAAATTCCAACACATATGATTATTATCAAAATATTAAACTTTAATATAATATCTATCTATATCTATACTATATATTAAGCAAAAGGGGGTTTTTAACCCCCAAGGCCTATGGGAGCTTCAATATCCCAATCTGAATTTTCTAAATTTTTTATTTAAAAAGAAAAAAACTCAGCATTTATTGATTTGGCCAAAATCCCATGATCACTTTTTTCAATCCACATGTCTTTTCACATGCCTACATTTATTGATGTGGTCAAAATCCCCTGATCAGTATTTAAAATCCCCTCATTCAAATAATTATACATACAATCTGTGTATAGTTACTGCAATATCCTTTTCAACTTTTCTCATACATTATGGTTAGTGATAAAATTGTTAAATTATTTTTATAAAAAATCTTAAAAAACATAATTTATATATTAAAAAAAATCTAAAACAAATATAAATATCTATAATTATCTCGTGCATAGAACGGGTAATGGGCTAGTCTATATATAAGGAAAAAGGGTTTCTAACCCCCAAGCCTTGTGGAAGTTTTAATATTCCAATCTTAATTTTCTAAATTTTGATTTAAAAAAAAAACCCTCAGCA
Source organism: Camellia sinensis (assembly GCF_055761805.1). NCBI lineage: Eukaryota > Viridiplantae > Streptophyta > Magnoliopsida > Ericales > Theaceae > Camellia > Camellia sinensis. Next base: position 158,701,805 of record NC_138972.1, read on the forward strand.
TTTATTAATTTTTTCCAATCCACGTGCCTGCATTTATTGATTTGGTCAAAATCCCTTGATCAACATTTATTAACTTTTTTCAATCCACGTGTCTTTTAAGAGCTTTGGTCAAAATCCCCTCATACAAAAAATTATAGATACAACCTGTGCATAGTTACTGTAGCACCCTTTTCAATTTCTCACATACACTATGGTTAGTAATAAGATTGTTAAATTATTTTTTATAAAAAATCTAAAAAAAAAAATTTGTATATTAAAAAAAATCTAAAACAAATATAGATATTTATAATTATCCCGTACATAGCACGGGTGATAGGCTAGTATCTATCTATACTATATATTAAGCAAAATGGGGTTTTTAACCCCAAGTCTTGTGGGAGCTCCAATCTCCTAATCTAAATTTCTTGATTTTTTGATTTAAAAAAAAAAAAAACCTTAGCATTTATTAACTTCTCCCAACCCCCAAGTCTTACCCTCATAATAACACTTTAATGCATTAAGAACAAGCATAAAAAAAATTCTTTGAAATCCAACACATATGAATTCCTTGAAAAGTCCCAACACATATGATTATTATTAAATTTTAATATAATATAATAAAAAAAAGAAGACATTTAATTCCTTGAAAAGTCCAACACATATGATTATTATTAAAATATTAAACTTTAATATAATATAAAAAAGGAAAAAAAAGAAGACATTTAAAAAAAAAAAAAGACATTAAGGAAATATATATCGCAATTCACATATATAGATAATTGTAAATATATTAAGGAAAATGGGGTTTTTAAACCCCAAGCCTTGTGGGAGCTCCAATCTCTCAATCTTAATTTTCTAAATTTTTGATTTAAATAAAAAAAAACCTCAGTATTTATTGATTTGGTCAAAATTTCCTGATCAACATTTATTAACTTTTTTCAATTTACATGCCTGCATTTATTGATTTGGTCAAAATCTGAGATTAGCACCCCTCATACAAATAATTATAGATACAGTCTGTGCATAGTTACTGCAGTAGCCTATTTAATTTCTTCTGTACACTATAGTTAGTGATAAGATTATTAAATTATTTTTATAAAAAATCTTAAAAAACATAATTTATATATTAAAAAAAATAAAACAAATATAAATATCTATAATTATCCCGTGCATAGCACGGGTGATAGGCTAATCTATACTATATATTAAGCAAAAGGGGATTTTTAACCCCAAGTCTTGTGGGAGCTCCAATCTCCCAATCTAAATTTCCTGATTTTTTAATTTAAAAAAAAAAAATCTTAGTATTTATTAACTTCTCCCAACTCCCAAGTCTTACTCTCATAATAACACTTTAATGCATTAAGAACAAGCATAAAAAAAATCTTTGAAATCCAACAAATATGAATTTCTTGAAAATTCCCAACATATATGATTATTATCCCTCATAATAACACTTTAATGCATTAAGAACAAGCATAAAAAAAATTTCTTGAAAAGTCCAACACATATGATTATTATCAAAATATTAAACTTTAATATAATATAATATAAAAAAAACATTTAATTCCTTAAAAAGTGTAACACATATGATTATTATTAAAATATTAAACTTTAATATAATATAAAAAAGGAAAAAAAGAAGACATTTAAAAAAAAAAACCATTTAAAAATCACAATTCACATATATAGATAATTGTAAAGGCAATAAAATATGAGGACATTCATGTCTACACATTTTTTTTATAAGATCTCCTTCATTATAATAAGATAGCACTTTATTTCTCTCATCTTATAATATCTATCTATCTATCTATGTATACTATATATTAAGCAAAAGGGGGTTTTTAACCCCGAGGCCTGTGGGAGCTTCAATATCCCAATCTGAATTTTCTAAATTTTTTATTTTAAAAAAAAAAACTCAGCATTTATTGATTTGGTCAAAATCTCCTTATCAGCATTTATTAACTTTTTTCAATCCACATGTCTTTCCACATGCCTGCATTTATTGATTTGGTCAAAATCCTTTAATCAGCATTTAAAATCCCCTCATACAAATAATTATAGATACAATCTGTGTATAGTTACTGCTATAGCGACCCCGGTCTTTTCCCATTTGATTATTGTATCCAGACTTAGGTTCCGTAGATTCTGTCATTATATAATTGTTGTTGTTGTCCCATATTTTCTTATTTGGAGTTATAGGATGTGTGGGCAGGTTTGTTTCAGGTTGGTTGGGTTTAGAAACCAAGTGTTGCTGTCCAGTATTTTGGTTCTTCGCTCGAGCGAGGAGTTGGTCGCTCGAGCGAGCTGTTGTTTTGGTTCTTCGCTCGAGCTGGGGTTTGGTCGCTCGAGCGAGAGATTGCGTCCAGTATGGACCTGTAGCATTGCATTCTTGGCTCGAGCGAGTTTTTCTTTGCTCGAGCGAGTATTTCTTGTTTCTGGTCGCTCGAGCGACCAAGTCTTCGCTCGAGCGAGCCTGTCCAGTTTAATTAGACAGCAGCGGGTTTTTAATCAGTTTTCATCATCTTTTTAGATTCCAAACCCTAAGGTCCGACTTCTCTCTCTCCCTACTCACCTTCTCTCTTAGGTTTGATCTGATTAGAGTGTGTTTCTACCCTAGTTGCTTTATTAAAAAGATAGAGGGAGTCGAGGGCTTTCATTTAATCTGAACATTTGGCGGTTTGGAGCACATTGGTATTTGGGTATTCATCTCTGTCTTCTCCATTTGGGTTGTTTTCTTCGAGGTAGGGATTTCCTACTCCATTCTATAAGTTTTGTTCTAAGTTTTGGTATTTTGATAAGTTGGGGTTACTTTGATAATTTTGGGAAAAACCCTAGTTGTTTAAATTAATTAATTTGTATAATTAATTTAAGGGAATTGGGGAATTTGGTTAAATTCATGAAATTGGGAAATTTATTGCTTAAATGGTGTAGTTGGATAATGTAAATCACTCGCCCATTGAATTGTTGATATATTTATTTCCAGTCTAGAGATAACTGTTTTGGGCTATCGGTGGAGGATAGTCGTGATTGTTGTAGACATTGCATGTGGATTAGGAATAACTGAAACTAATCACATTGGTTAAGTCATTAATTATGACTATTGCATTGATACAGAAAATACGTGTATTGATTGAGCATTGCATTTGCATACATTGTTTTGTGTGGGAGGAGATAGGGGATGTACTCCACGGTTTAAGGGAAGATAGGGGATGGACCTCTAAACCGGATTTTGCTTGGGAGGAGATAGGGGATGGACTCCATTAGCATCACTTTTATGTGTGCTTATTTATATAGAAGTGTTTTTATTGATACAGCACTAAAATGTGTATCAAACTGGAAGTATGAAGTGTTTTGATTTGAGCTTGAGTCTCATTTGTTTGTTGATATTGGAAGGATGTGAATATGATATATATAATTCACTGTTGTAAGTTTGGCCAGGTTCTGAGCCATGTTGATAAAGTTGGAAAGTAAAACGTGTCTTAGACAATAGTGTCATGAGACTGTAAAATGAAGTAATTGATTATCTTGGTTAACCATCTGTTGAATGCTATTGCTTTATTCATTGCTTATATGTGGTTTAGTATATTTCTACTGGGCTGTGGCTCACCCTTTATGGGAACATCATTTTCAAGTCCAGGTGATAAGCTACCTCCCAGGACTTAGCATGGAAGGATTTGAAATTTGAAGACTATCTTTAGTTGTTTGTTTTTATTTGATAAATAATCAAGCCTAGGGCTTTATTTGTATTTGAGTTAGAACTCATAATTTGTGTCCAAGTGTTGGCTTGGAAAGATGTAAGCCCATAGGGCATTTAATTTGATGTTACATGTAATGTTTTTATTTAGTAATACTCTGATGAATGAATTAATAGATTGTTTTCTTTAAATAATGCATGTTGATGATATACATATATTGGGTTTATTTTGAGGGCATTACAACTTGCTGTCAGAGCGTACCGGGTTTGAATACTTTGGGTACGTGGGAAGTGATTAGTATCACATTGGGTTCGTCTCGTTTGATAGAGACTTAGTGTAATATTATATGCTTATGTGATAACATGTTTATGTGATTATGTGGGTATGGAATGTAGTTTCTAGAATGTTGATTGGACCCTTGAGTTTCTAGTAGTCTTGTTGGAAAGGCACTTGATCACTGCTGCTTCTAACCGGAACTATAGTAACGTATTGGGACTATCATTATCCGGGAATGAAATTCGTAGGTGCTTATGTGATTATGTGATTACGTGGAATGAATTATTGTTGTCCAATGCATTAGGACGCGAGTGTTTAGCTTCGGCACATTTATTAATGTGCTAATGTCTTTGTTCCCTTTATTAGGATGTCAGGACGAGGACGAGGACGCGGTAGGCGTGGTAGGCCGGGTAGGCAGGAGGTGCCTGTGCCAGAGGAGATTCCGGCAGTTCAGGAGGGTATTGGCCAGGCCAATGTGGCCGAGCCAGTAGGCCAGTAGGCTATGGGCGCTCTAGCCCGAGAGATAGCAGGGGCATTCAGGGAGTTGGTAGGCATTCTCAGAGCTGAGAATCAAGCTCAAGTTGTTGTTGTGGATGCAGGACCTTCCTTTCTGAAGAGGGAGTTCTTCCGGTCTAATCCGGATGAATTTGTGGGTGATCCTAAAGAGCCGCTTAAGGCAGATGAATGGCTCGAACAGACAACGAAGACGTTTGAGATGCTTGGCATCGAAGACGAGGGGTTGAAAGTGACCTTGGCATCTTTCCAGTTGAAGGGGGATGCGGGTCAGTGGTGGAAGTTTACTAAGGGTCGTATAGGAGGTACATGGGAAGCTTTTGTGAATGCTTTCCAGGAAAAGTTCTTATCTCCAGCAGTCAGGGAGAAGCTGCGAGACCAGTTTTGTCAACTTAAGCAGTCGAGTTCTTCAGTGGCCGAGTTTGAGGCTACATTTACTAGCTTGTCCAGGTTTGCACCTGAGTTGGTGGCGTCTGAGGAACGCCGCTGTATTGAGTTTGAGAAGAAGTTGAGGCGTGGCCTCAAGCTGAGAGTTGGGGGAACTATGATTTGGGATTATGGGCGTATGGTTGATGCTGCAGCCCACATGGAAATCATGATGCAAGAGGAGGAGGAAGGACAAAAGGGCTCCAAGAGGAGTCAGGATGGTCAGAGTGATGGTAGGAGACAGAAGGGTTTTAATCCTCAGCAGTCTCAGGGTAGCTTTTCAAGATTGACTTTTCCTGTGCCGAGTGCTAGTTCAGGGAAAGGCAGTCAGGGAGACATTACCTGTTTCAAGTGTGGCCAGCTGGGCCACAAGTCTCCAGTTTGTCCTCAGAGGGGAGGAGTGCAGAGAGCAGCATCATCTTCGGCTCGATCTCAGAGCCAGAGTCAGGGTAGAGGCCAGCCACTCTCGTGTTATCAGTGTGGTCAGCCAGGGCATATGAAGAGGTATTGCCCGCAGTTGGGTGGCACATCTGGTGCATCTGGTTTGAGGCTGATTCAGGGTCAGCAGCCAGTTCAGTCGGGTCAGGCCTCGAGGGCCAATCAGGGGGCTTCATCGTCCCAATCGGTACAACAATCGTATGCTCCTAGGGGTGAGCAGGTTGAACAGAGGTCGTCTGGGCACGTGTACGCTGTTACCGCGCAGGATCTTGTGCCAGCACCATCAGTTGTGAGAGGTACATTCTTGTTTTGCAACTCGGTTGCTAATGTTTTGATTGATACGGGTGCATCTCATTCCTTTGTGTCTGCTGCATTTGCATCTATTTTGGAGTTGGAGTTAGCACAGTTAGCATCTCCTATTTGTGTAGTGTCACCTCTTGGGGGTGAATTGATCTTGAAACAAGGTGTTAGGGGTTGTGATATAGAGGTTGATTATCATAGAATCCCATTTTCCTTTGTAGTTATGCCTATGAGAGGTTTCGATGTTATTTTGGGTATGGACTGGTTATCGTCATACCGGGCAGTTATTGATTGCTACCGCCAGAGGGTCACTTGTTGTACCGTGAGCGGAGAGTATTTTCATTTTCTGGGGGACCGGGTTGGTAATGTGTTGCCACCGGGGTATGTTCCGCGAGGACGGAGTGAGCTTAGTGGTCTACTTGCTAACCTTTCGATTAGTGAGGATGATGAGACTCAGATTGTGTTGCCAAAGGTGGTTTGTGAGTACTCGGACGTCTTTCCCGAGGATCTTGTTGGTTTGCCACCGCATCGGGAGATTGAATTCTCTATTGACCTAGTGCCCGGCACGGCGCCGATTTCTATGTCACCTTATCGTTTTGCCCCAGCCGAGTTAGTTGAGTTGAAGATTCAGCTCCAGGAGTTGCTAGATAAGGGCTTTATTCGTCCTAGTGTTTCGCCGTGGGGAGCACCGGCCCTCTTTGTCAAAAAGAAAGGTGGTGCTTTGAGACTTTGTATAGATTACCGGAAATTGAATCGGGCTACGGTTAAGAATAAGTACCCTATGCCTTGTATAGATGATCTTTTCGATCAGTTGAAGGGTTCCCGTTGTTTCTCGAAGATAGACTTGAGATTGGGTTATCATCAGTTAAGAGTCAGGGAGGAGGATATTCCGAAGACGGCATTTCGTACGCGGTATGGCCACTATGAGTTTCTGGTGATGCCATTTGGGCTCACCAATGCACCGGCAGTTTTTATGGATTTGATGAACCGAATATTCCGGGAATTTTTAGATTGTTTTGTAGTCGTCTTTGTAGACGACATCCTTATCTATTCACCTTCTGAGGAGGAGCACAAGGAACACTTGAGAGTGGTGCTTGAGTTACTTAGAGCCCATAAGCTTTATGCTAAGTTTGGGAAGTGTGAGTTTGGCTAGAAGAGGTCAAGTTCTTAGGCCATGTAGTTTCTGGGGAAGGAGTGTCTGTTGATATATCCAAGACTGAGGCAGTGCAAGATTGGGCACAGCCTAAGAGTGTGTTTGAGATCCGCAGTTTTCTGGGGTTAGCTGGGTATTATCGTCGGTTTGTGAAAGATTTCTCCAGATTAGCTTCGCCTTTGACTAGATTGACTCGGAAGGGAGTCAAATTTGTATGGAGTGAGACTTGTGAAAAGTCGTTTCAGGAGTTGAAAGTTAGACTGACAACCGCTCCAGTATTGATTATTCCAGAGAGAGGGTTGGGTTATGCAGTCTATTGTGACGCCTCACGAGAGGGTCTGGGTTGTGTGTTAATGCAAGAAGGGAAAGTAGTTGCCTATGGCTCACGTCAGTTGAAAATTCACGAGCAGAATTACCCTACGCATGATCTAGAGTTAGCAGCTGTGATATTTGCCTTGAAGATTTGGAGGCATTATCTTTATGGTGAGAGATTCGAGGTATTCTCGGATCATAAGAGTCTGAAATATTTGTTTACACAGAAAGACTTGAACTTGAGGCAGAGGAGGTGGATGGAATTCATAGAGGATTATGACTTTGAGTTGCATTATCATCCGGGAAAGGCCAATGTGGTGGCCGATGCCCTTAGCAGGAAACCTGTTGGTGACATAGCTAGTATAGCTATCCGAGAATGGGAGATGTTGGGTGCACTTGGGGAGTTTGATTTACTTTTGGGCGAATCTGTTGAGGCTGCGGCCTTGTTTTCTTTTGTTGCACAGCCTACACTTGTGACTCGAGTGTTAGAGGCTCAGGGGGGTGACCTTGAGGTAGAATCCCTCCGTGAGAAGATTTCCAGTGGAAAGGTTGAGAAAGGTTTGACGGTGTATCCCGACCTCAGTGTGAGATACCGAGACCGTTTGTTTGTGCCAGAGTCTTGTCGAGAGGAAGTACTCCGAGATTTTCATCATTCACGTCTTGCGGTGCATCCGGGAGGCACTAAGATGTATCGGGATTTGGGTCGCCAGTTTTGGTGGCGGGGTATGAAGAGAGATGTGGCAGCTTTCGTATCTAAGTGCCTTACTTGTCAGCAAGTGAAGGCCGAACATCAGAGGCCGGCGGGTTTGTTGTAACCCTTGCCTATTGCCGAGTGGAAGTGGGAGCATGTCACTATGGACTTCGTTGTGGGTCTTCCGAGGACTCAACGGGGTAGTGATGCTATTTGGGTGGTTGTAGACCGGTTGACTAAGTCGGCACACTTCATTCCTATGCGCGTGAGAGATTCAGTCGATCATCTTGCCGATTTGTACATTCGGGACATAGTGAGATTACACGGGGTTCCAGTGACGATCGTCTCAGATAGAGATCCTCGTTTTACTGCCAGATTGTGGCAGAGTTTGCAGAGTGCCTTAGGCACTAAGTTGACCTTTAGCACGGCTTATCATCCTCAGACTGACGGGCAGTCCGAGCGTACTATTAAGATCCTTGAGGATATGCTTCGAGGGTGTGTTCTAGACTTTAGTGGGTCGTGGGAGAAGCACTTGCCATTGGTAGAGTTTGCCTACAACAACAGTTTCCAGTCTAGTATCGGTATGGCACCATTTGAGGCCTTGTATGGCCGACCCTGTAGATCTCCTGTTTGTTGGGCCGAGGTGGGTGATGCACCTCTGTTGGGTCCGGAGCTGGTGAGGGAAACGACGGAGAAAGTTGAGCTTATCCGTAAGAGGCTTGTTACAGCACAGAGTCGTCAGAAATCTTATGCCGACCGTAGGAGGAGACCTTTGGTGTTTGAGGTGGGTGATCATGTCTTTCTGAAGATATCACCTAGACGGGGTTTGATGAGATTTGGGAAGAGCGGGAAGTTGTCCCCTCAGTTCATTGGTCCTTTTGAGATCCTTGAGAGGATTGGCGAGGCTGCCTATCGTCTAGCTTTGCCACCGCAGTTGTCCGGAGTACATGACGTGTTTCATGTGAGTATGCTTCGGAAATATGAGCCGGATCCATCACATGTGTTGGATTGGACTGATTTAGTGGTTGATGAGGATGTCTCGTATGAGGAGAGACCGATTCGGGTCTTGGATAGGCGGGATCAAGTTTTACGAGGCAAAACCATCCCTTTGGTCAAAGTTTTGTGGAAACATCACGGAGTGGAGGAAGCCACTTGGGAACGTGAGTTGGAAGTCCGCGAAAAATACCCGGACATGTTTATCGATTTGTAATCTTGTATTTAGATTTTGTAATATTGTTGAACTTAAGAGCCTTACATATGTCTTAAGTTGTAAAACGTTGAGGATGTTTTAGTAAATGGGTGTATCTTGAAACTTACTTCATTATAGAAGTTTAGTGTAACATTGCATCTGTTGAGTACATTGTTGAATGTGTTGTATATATCATGCGATTGAATATGATATGGGAATTGTTAACATTGAAAGGAATAATGCATAATAATGATACAGGTTGAGATATATGTTGTTTTATATATTGTGAGATACCCCTTGATAAAGAGATGAAGTGACCAGTATTGGGTCAAGATGTTTATTGTTGTTATTTAATATCTTTGAGAATTGAGAAAAAAACTTGTTTTTGTTTACAAACTTATGCTTAATTTCGGGGACGAAATTCTTTTAAGGGGGGGAGGTTATAGCGACCCTGGTCTTTTCCCATTTGATTATTGTATCCGGACTTAGGTTCCGTAGATTCTGTCATTATATAATTGTTGTTGTTGTCCCATATTTTCTTATTTGGAGTTATAGGATGTGTGGGCAGGTTTGTTTCAGGTTGGTTGGGTTTAGAAACCAAGTGTTGCTGTCCAGTATTTTGGTTCTTCGCTCGAGCGAGGAGTTGGTCGCTCGAGCGAGTTGTTGTTTTGGTTCTTCGCTCGAGCTGGGGTTTGGTCGCTCGAGCGAGAGATTGCGTCCAGTATGGACCTGTAGCATTGCATTCTTGGCTCGAGCGAGTTTTTCTTTGCTCGAGCGAGTATTTCTTGTTTCTGGTCGCTCGAGCGACCAAGTCTTCGCTCGAGCAAGCCTGTCCAGTTTAATTAGACAGCAGCGGGTTTTTAATCAGTTTTCATCATCTTTTTAGATTCCAAACCCTAAGGTCCGACTTCTCTCTCTCCCTACTCACCTTCTCTCTTAGGTTTGATCTGATTAGAGTGTGTTTCTACCCTAGTTGCTTTATTAAAAAGATAGAGGGAGTCGAGGGCTTTCATTTAATCTGAACATTTGGCGGTTTGGAGCACATTGGTATTTGGGTATTCATCTCTGTCTTCTCCATTTGGGTTGTTTTCTTCGAGGTAGGGATTTCCTACACCATTCTATAAGTTTTGTTCTAAGTTTTGGTATTTTGATAAGTTGAGGTTACTTTGATAATTTTGGGAAAAACCCTAGTTGTTTAAATTAATTAATTTGTATAATTAATTTAAGGGAATTGGGGAATTTGGTTAAATTCATGAAATTGGGAAATTTATTGCTTAAATGGTGTAGTTGGATAATGTAAATCACTCGCCCATTGAATTGTTGATATATTTATTTCCAGTCTAGAGATAACTGTTTTGGGCTATCGGTGGAGGATAGTCGTGATTGTTGTAGACATTGGATGTGGATTAGGAATAACTGAAACTAATCACATTGGTTAAGTCATTAATTATGACTATTGCATTGATACAGAAAATACGTGTATTGATTGAGCATTGCATATGCATACATTGTTTTGTGTGGGAGGAGATAGGGGATGTACTCCACGGTTTAGGGGAAGATAGGGGATGGACCTCTAAACCGGATTTTGCTTGGGAGGAGATAGGGGATGGACTCCATTAGCATCACTTTTATGTGTGCTTATTTATATAGAAGTGTTTTTATTGATACAACACTAAAATGTGTATCAAACTGGAAGTATGAAGTGTTTTGATTTGAGCTTGAGTCTCATTTGTTTGTTGATATTGGAAGGATGTGAATATGATATATATAATTCACTGTTGTAAGTTTGGCCAGGTTCTGAGCCATGTTGATAAAGTTGGAAAGTAAAACGTGTCTTAGACAATAGTGTCATGAGACTGTAAAATGAAGTAATTGATTATCTTGGTTAACCATCTGTTGAATGCTATTGCTTTATTCATTGCTTATATGTGGTTTAGTATATTTCTACTGGGCTGTGGCTCACCCTTTATGGGAACATCATTTTCAGGTCCAGGTGATAAGCTACCTCCCAGGACTTAGCATGGAAGGATTTGAAATTTGAAGATTATCTTTAGTTGTTTGTTTTTATTTGATAAATAATCAAGCCTAGGGCTTTATTTGTATTTGAGTTAGAACTCATAATTTGTGTCCAAGTGTTGGCTTGGAAAGATGTAAGCCCATAGGGCATTTAATTTGATGTTACATGTAATGTTTTTATTTAGTAATACTCTGATGAATGAATTAATAGATTGTTTTCTTTAAATAATGCATGTTGATGATATACATATATTGGGTTTATTTTGAGGGCGTTACAACTGCAGTACCTTTTTCAACTTCTCTCATACACTATGGTTAGTGATAAGATTGTTAAATTAGTTTTATAAACAATCTTTAAAAAGATAGTTTATATATTAAAAAAAATATAAAACAAATATAAATATCTATAATTATCCTATGCATAGCATGGGTGATAGGCTAGTATATATTAAACAAAAGAGGGTTTTTAACCCCAAGCCTTGTAGGAGCTCCAATCTCCTAATCTAAATTTCCTTATTTAAAAAAAAAAAAAACCTTAGCACTTATTAACTTCTCCCAACCCCCAAGTCTTACCCTCATCATAACACTTTAATGCATTAAGAATCTATACTATATATTAAGCAAATGGGTGTTTTTAACCCCAAGCCTTGTGGGAGTTCCAATTTCCTAATCTAAATTTCCTTATTTAAAAAAAAAAAAAAACTTAGCACTTATTAACTTCTCCCAACTCCCAAGTCTTACCCTCATAATAACACTTTAATACATTAAGAACAAGCATAAAAAAAATTCTTTGAAATCCAACACATATGAATTCCTTGAAAAGTCTCAACACATATGATTATTATCCCTCATAATAACACTTTAATTCATTAAGAACAAACATAAAAAATATTTCCTGAAAAGTCCAACACATATGATTATTATCAAAATATTAAACTTTAATATAATATAACAAAAAAAAGAAGACATTTAATTCCCTGAAAAGTCCAAAACATATGATTATTATCAAAATATTAAACTTTAATATAATATAAAAAAGGAAAAAAAGAAAACATTTAAAAAAAAAGACATTTAAAAATCGCAATTCACATATATAGATAACTAGCATATTACCCGTGCTATGCACGGATTGTATTTACAATTATCTATATATGTGAATTGTTATTTTTAAATATTTTTTTTAAATGTCTTCTTTTTTTTTTCATTTTTTATATTATATTAAAGTTTAATATTTTGATAATAATAATATGTGTTGGAATTTTCAAGGAATTAAATGTTTTTTTTATTATATTATATTAAAGTTTAATATTTTGATAATAATCATATGTATTGGACTTTTAAGAAATTTTTTTTATACTTATTCTTAATGCATTAAAGTGTTATTATGAGAGATTATAATCATATGTGTTGAAACTTTTCAAGGAATTCATATATGTTGGATTTCAAAGATTTTTTTTTTTATGCTTGTTCTTAATACATTAAAGTGTTATTATGAGAGTAAGACTTGAGAGTTGGGAGAAGTTAATAAATGGTAAGATTTTTTTTTTTAAATTAAAAAATCAGAAAATTTAGATTGGGAGATTGGAGCTCCCACAAGGCTTGGGGTAAAAACCCCTGTAGCACGCCCCGCGAGGGGCCCCGCTACAGTTCGGACTCGATTTGTGTCGTAGTTCTTAATCTTGAACCAAAGAGTCCAAATCTGGCAAATCGTTTTGAGAAAACAGTTTTTAGGAAAGAAGTGCCAAACATGGACTGCTTTGCCAGATACAGAGTCGCCACCCAAATATTTTTTATGGGAGAATTTAGGAAACCCTGACTCGGTGCCGAAGGCCACATGTCCGTCATCACCGGAGTTGTCTCGGCTCGGGAGCTTGAGTACGATCGGGGAAGGTTAGCTATGAGCACCCCCTCTCGCCCGACCTGAAGATCGGCCTCTACTAACCGTGATATCCGTTTTTGAAAACTTTATGTGTTCTTATTCCATTTATTAGCCTAGAATTACTATGTTATGCACACAGCAAACAAGTATAGACTAGATTGCCTAATTTGGAAACAAGTATTGCACATCCGTTTGTTTTGGAAAACGCTTTGGAATTTGCTACTCGCAAGTAGGCTAAAACACGGATTTCAATGAGTTTTTCCAACTCAAACAATCCAACCTTCACCCACAGGCATTTGAACAGTTTATAACATATAAGCATCTAGCCGCATGGCAAACATACTGTCGTGGCAACATTCACACGCATGCGAGATGCTAAAGCATAAATACTTACATCGTACTCCGTGCCAAAACAATAAACTAGTTAGCAAACATGCATGATCCTAGTTCATGTTAGAATGGCTAATGCAACGCATGCAAAATGCAATTAGAGTAGGCTCGGCTGACCTAAGCATGGCATGTAAAATGCAGTCAATTGATGCACGTACTCAATTTGGAATTTGAAATACAAATGCAGTTAGCGTGATGTACCGAGCCCGGTGCATGTAAAACAAATGAATGAATGCATGCATGCATTATATGAGGTATGCTAATTTAAACGTGCCCTAATCTACCATCATAAGCAGGTAAATAAAAGGGAAGAAAGAAGTGGGGATTGGAAGACATACACACTACTCACCCACACTTATTACAGATTTGCCCTCACTCGGAGGGACCAAATAAATAATACAAATTAATTAACTACGCAAGCTAATTAAATATTACAAATTGCCTAATTAATTAATAAATCAACTAAGCTAAGAAAAGCAGTAAACCGCCTCGGGAGGAGGGCCAGATGCAGCGCGTGCTTGGGTCTTGCTCGGAAGTGCACCGCCATGCATAGCCTGCCTCTGTTTTCCTTCTTTTACTCCTCTGGAGGCTGCCAAAACCTCTGGATTGCTTCTCTGGATACTGGACATCACCACCGGCTGAATATAATTGCCACCGGCAGTGGTATATAGCTATCGGCCATTGGTGAAGTTATCGGCAGAGATAGGAGTGCTGATCGGCACTTGGTACTGCCGGTCGGCAGAGTGTTCCTGCAGAATCTGCAATTGACAGCAACAGAGGACAAGACAGAGCATGGCAGCACAATTCAAGGCATATATGCACTAATCATGTCCCTTATCATGTTTGTGACTCAAAGGGGCATGTGGCTCGATTCTCGGACCGCCAATCACGCATTTCCATGCATGACGGCCCAAAGAATCAAGTGTGCAACTTTCATGTCAAATGAAATGCAAACCAAACAAACAAACCAAGGCCTAATTCCTATCACAAAGTCAAGGAATAAGGCATGCATGCAAGATGCAATGCAACCCAGGCATGCAAGCTAAGGGTGCAACATGGCATGGCAAGACACTTATGTAAGCATACAAGCAAACATGGGGTAATGCAAATTAATGGAAAGATGGACTTACACATAATTTAGGCAACTCTAAATAGGCCTAAAACAATGGCCAAAGTGACCGAAATAAGGAACTAAACACATACACACATGCACATGTTAAGGGTCAACACTTGGGCACAAATGGGACAACTCTCAAACACATTTGAAAGGAGGTAATCATGGACATATGACATGCATTATGAGCCTTGAAAACATGTAGGAAATGATGCCCAATTGACCTACCAATGCAAGCTATGCATGAGTCCAAGCCTAAGGACCTAAAACATGACCAAATGACTCATGATGCAAATGACCAAATTGAATCAAAACAGCCCCAAATCATGCAAGAGTAAGCCTCAAGAACCACTTAGATGGCATCCAAATGACCTAATCTTAGAGACATACACAATGGCATAAACATGAAGCATGAAACATCAATTCTTGAAACATCAAAAGAGTCATGAAATGCAAGCATATGAGCATGATAATTGGACTGAAATAACATGGTGGATAGTCCCAAACCACTAAATCAATGCAAGAATGTCATGCTATATGTTCATACACTTAAGGCCAACAAGCCGGAATGCAAAGGAGCTATACTAAGCATGCCAAATCCGACCCAAACAACTATGGACAGACCTTTAGCATGGCAAAATAAGCACACAAGCTTCACAAAACTAGACCTAAAACATGCTCGAACAAAGGCTAACAACTTAAGGCATATTAAGGCAATAACATGGCATTACATGGTAGGTATGCTAAGCATGCATGGTGTACCAAAACCAACACACAACAAGGTTATATCATGGCATAATAAGCATGGAAAACAACCAAGACATGATCAATACACACTCTAACATGATGCTCTCTCAAGAGGCCAAAAAGGGTCCCTTTCAAGGACAACAAGGAGAGGGGGTGGCCCTCCCCTTTTGGAGACTTCAAGGCACCATCTTCACCACTGAAATCCCTCAAGATTTCAGTGGTGATGAGGCCCAAACACCAAAGTCTCGAAACTCACTCAAAATGGCTCAAAATGGGGCCTTTCAAGGCCTAAGAGGGGTCAAACACCTCCAAACCAAAAAACACTCTTAATAAACAATCAAGAGGGCCTAAAAACAGAACTTTTTTGTATTATACACCAAGCAAAAAAACGAATTTAAGATAGGTAAAAATACAATGCAAGATTGGGGAATAAAGGGGCTAGTTTCTTACCCTTGAAGACCCCTTCAACAATGGTGCTCCAACAGCCCTCCTTGGCTTGAAAATAGCTCCAAAACTTCAAAACCAACCTCTTAGAACCTCAGTAGCTAAGTGAAGGTGAAACACTATGTGTTTATGTGCAATAGTAAGACACAAATGCAATTTAACACACACAAGAGGGAGAAATAGAGATAGAAAGTGTATGGTTTCTAACCCTAGAACTCAAAACCCTAAAAATGGTTGTCTAAAAATATCCTAAGTCTCTCAAGTGTCTAACCCTAAAGCCAAGAGACAAGGCTCTCTCTTATAGAGCTTCTTGTCTTGTAAAGCTTACAAGACAAGCTTCCAAGAGAGAGATCCCTCCATACACGTGTATGGAGGGGAGCCAAAAGCAAGACAGCTGTGATAAAATATCTACAAAAGCAGATGCACAGTAGTCGGCCGGCCAAAAATGTCATTTTGGCAAAAATGAGTGCCGACCGGCAACAAAATGTGCCGACCGGCAAAATACATTGCCGATGGAAGCAAAAACCAGCCGGTGGCCTCTAGCCACTGCCGGTGGTGTGTGGGGATGCCTCACAAAGCATTCCCTGCCCCTCCAAGGCAAAACACAAGTGTTTGGTGCAAAACCAGACACAAAACAGTCGAGTTCGGAGATCCTGAGGCAAGGCGCGCGAGCCGAGACCTCCGGGAACTCCAAACGAACACAAACATGGATAATCACCGAGTGTTCCAATGGTGACGTCCAAGTCTTGAGGACGGTAAAAAATGGGGTGTCTACAGTTGCCCCTCTTTGACAGAACTCGAAAGTCATAACAATGACGGGAGTGAATGTCAAAGCCCAGAGACGACCCATTTTTGACAAGGCCGAAGACTCAGACAAATATGCAAGACAAAGAAGATATGCGCCCGAAGGCAGGGGCAAAATGCAAGACAATGCACAGAGCCGGACATAACTTATGATCATGCAAAGAAATCTGTAATGAAGCATAACATGCGACAGTTTTAAGCTAGCATACACCGAACTACACTACAATGCAGAAGGGATGTAAGAGAATTATGCAATTCTCAATACGTCTCACTTGGAGGATACAATACCTGTGCGGCTCGTCTGGTTGCACCAGCCTCAAATGAACCGTACATACAATATCGTGCCTGAAAAGAAAACAAACTTAACAGATACAATATTGTTAGCAACATGCATGACAATGCAAGAATGGATGCAAAATGATATGCAATATATACAAAACAATGTATGAACAATGCAAATAAAGATGCAATGTAATTGAAACAATGCAAACTATATGCAAAGCAATTGAATCACAATCCAATCACGAGTGGTTCGAAACCACACCTATGTCAAATAGATCGATGGAGGTAACAAGTCTGTCTACCATAGAACGGTCAACTGAACTATGAGCATTGTAGACAGACACAAGAACAAGTATTGGGGGGATTGGCATAAGTGGGGAAACAACCCGCTGGAGAAAGGACAATGATCCTAATGCCGGATGCAAAAAATTACACTACAATGTAATATATATATATATATGGATATGCTGGGGAGATGAAATGGATATAGCACGCGGGCCAAACCAAATCTTGCCTAGGTAGGGCATGTACGCATACAAGCCACGTCTAACATAGAACAGTCCACTGAACTATGCTTCGGCACGAGAAGTATGGGCACATACCAGACCAAGCTCAACATGGAAAGGCGCAAGCCATAGATGGAAGTGATGCAGTGAATGCATGTGATCTACAATGCAATGGATATGGCACGCAGGCCAAACCAAATCTCGCCTAGGAAAGGCATGTACGCATACAAGCCACGTCTAACACAGAAAAGGTGCCGCAACCCTCAAACCAACATACCAGCGTGGAATAGGCGCGTACACATGCAGAACTGTGTTTTAACGTGAAAAGTAAGGGCACATACCAGACCAAGCTCAACATGGAAAGGCGCAAGCCATAGATGGAAGGTGATGCAATGAATGCATGCAATCTATAATGCAATATCTACAAATATGCAATGGAATAGATATTTACAAAATGCATGACAATGCAGTATGATGCGATCTACTGGGGAAAATGCAATGAATGCATGCAAGCTACAATGGAAATGCATGACAATGCACTATGATGCAACGACTATGATTGCGACTTTCCCTATCTTACCAACAGGGCGATATACTAGGTTGGTTCAGTATCCAGAACTGAGGCGTAGACATGCCGCCTCAATCTATGGGGCTTCCATACAGATTTCAAGCCGAGGATACACCCCTGGGTATTTAAACCAGACTTTAGTCTCGGAACTCCCGAACCTTTGCATTCTAGGCATAAGCCGTTCGAACTCTAGTTTCCACCGTCCCAGTTGGTCTTCTAGGAACTCACCGCAAACATAGGCAGGTGGCTTTACCAGACCACCGAAAGTCGTTCGGGCACGACAAACACCAAAGGAATTGCACCTTCAAAGGATTTAGGGTCTCCTAGACCGTGATGCAAAATGTATGCAAACTGCACGCGTCAATGTGCTGAAGGTTTCGCACCTTCCAAGGGTTTAAGGTCTCCTAGACCGTGCGTGTTTAAGGTCTCGCCAGACCAACGCAATACGCATGACAATGCAAGAATGAGGCACGCATGCCACATGGAATGTAAACTGATACAATTGGACTTATACGCCACGAAAAACTGTGCACATCAATGCACCGGAGGTTTCGCACCTCCCAAGGATTTAAGGTCTCCTAGACCGTGCGTGTTTAAGGTCTCGCCAGACCAGCTAGCAACATGCATGACAATGCAAGAATGAGGCACGCATGCTAATGCTAACGTTGACACACAAGCCAACGAAAATGTGACACGCATGCCAATGAAAATGAGACACGCATGCCGATGAAGAAGATGGGGCACATGTGCCAATGCAAATGAGGCATGATGCAAGATGATACAAGTGAGACACGCGTGCCTCATAGGATGCAAAATGATACAAGTGTGACACGCATGCCACACAGAATGTAAAATGAAACAAATGAGACACACATGCCTCATAAGATGCAAAATGATGCAGGTGTGACACGCATGCCACACGGAATGTAAAATGAAACAAATGAGACACGCATGCCTCATAAGATGCAAAATGATACGAGTGTGACACGCATGCCACACGGAATGCAAAATTTTGAAAATTGGACTTATACGCTACGCGAAGCCGGTTTGTATTCAAAACAATGCAATGTACTAACAAGTTCAAGTGAGGTGCGCAAGATAGCGCGAGAGGATGCATGCAAGATGCAAGTAAGGTGCACAAAACAGTGCGATGCGCTAAACAGCGCGATTGAATGCAATGCACAAAACAGTGCGATGTGCTAAACAGCGCGAATGTAAACTGCACAAAACAGTGCGATGCGCTAAATAGCGCGATTGAATGCAATGCACAAAACAGTGCGATGCGCTAAACAGTGCGATTGATTTTGAAATGCACAAAACAGTGCAATGCGCTAAACAGCGTGATTGATTTTGAAATGCACAAAACAGTGCGATGCGCTAAACAGCGCGATTGAATGCAATGCACAAAACAGTGCGATGCGCTAAATAGCGCGAATATAAACTGCACAAAACAGTGCGATGCGCTAAACAGCGCGATTGAAAACTGCACAAAACAGTGCGATGCGCTAAACAGCGCGATTGAATGCAATGCACAAAACAGTGCGATGCGCTAAACAGCGCGAATGTAAACTGCACAAAACAGTGCGATGCGCTAAACAGCGCGATTGAAAACTGCACAAAACAGTGCGATTCGCTAAACAGCGTGATTGAAAACTGCACAAAACAGTGCGATGCGCTAAACAGCGCGATTGATTGCAATGCACAAAACAGTGCGATGCGCTAAACAGCGCGATTGAATGCAATGCACAAAATAGTGCGATGCGCTAAACAGCGCGAATGTAAACTGCACAAAACAGTGCGATTGAGGTGCGATGCACGTAGGGCAACTTTTGAATTTCGTAAAAGCTAAAAGGATACAAAAAGGATACACCTTGCACGAATTCGAGTACCACGCATGGAAGACACGATCCGAGGTCACAACGGAGGCCGGTTGAGCGTCGGGGATGCACTTTCTTGCACTTTCTTGAGCTATGAAGACCAAAAACTACTCATATGGCCTAAACAAGGCTGTGGGAACACCACCGGCCGGGAGGGGTATCCACCGGCTGTCCATCGGCTGAAAAAGAATCCCATCGGCACAATATTCTGCCGGCCGGCACAAAATGTTGCCGACCGGCAAACAGTTTCTGAGTCGGGGCAGTTTCGACAATTCACCACGGGTGTTTTAAAATAGGGTTCCTAAACCCTATTCCTCACTTCCTTCACCGCCGAAAACCCATACTCTCTCTCTCTAGAGCATTTTCCTTTCCTTTTTCCTCCGTTTCTTCGCGTTCTACGCCCGTTTCGTCGTCGGATTCGCGATTTCCTTCGCGTTTCGGACATTTTCAACCGAACAAAACTTTGTTTCGGTGCCTCGTTTGCCGTTCCCACCTTTTTGGGGTTTGTTCCCCTCGCTTTCCTCTTGATTTCCGTGCCCTTTCACATCCCGGCCTTTTCGGTCATTTTCGGCCTTCCCGGGAGTTGACTTTTTGGTTGGCTTTCCGTATTCTAGCCCGGTTTTCCTTCCTCCAGCTATTTTCTCATCATTCTTGATATGGCGGATGACATTCCACGCGGTGGGACTCCCCCGGATCACGAGATGGATCCCGGGGTCGAGCTCTTACCCTTGAGCGAGCGCCCGTTCGACCCGGTGACCTACCGGCTGGCGATCCATGTTCTGCCCCTAGACGGACTGCGCCAGTTCAGGAGTTTCGAGAGGTACGCGCGACCCGAGCTACTACTGCATGAGCCTACCTCCCACTTGTCCTTCGACACTTCCGAGGTAACCCTCTTTTCTCTGCTTTACTTTCTGCAATGTAGGATACAAAACTGTCAACTGCTAGTTGTACTCTTTAATTGGTTTAGCCCAGATACCCTGTATACTGTAGTTGATTGCAAATGTACTTGCAACTGATTATCTGTTTGAGACTCACATGTGCACACACACTGCACTAGCCCTGAATCACCCAAACACACGGCACACACCGTATTCCACTGCAAACACCGGCACCCGACATCTGCTTGAGTCTGAACGTATGCACACATGCTATACTATACTGAACCATCCGAACACGCTGACGCATCACACGTTGTAGTTCACTGTAAGCACACCGACACCCGGTATTTGCTTGAATTTGTTAAACTTGCACGCATGCTATACTGTACTGAACCACCCAAACACGCTGACGCATCACACGTTGTAGTTCACTGTAAGCACACCGGCACCCGGTATTTATTTAAACCTGTCAAACTTGCACGCATGCTATATTGTACTGAACCATCCGAACACGCTAACGCATCACACGCTGTAGTTCACTGTAAGCACACCGGCACCCGGTATTTATTTAAATCTGTTAAACTTGCACGCATGCTACATCTATATACTCCTTAGAACTGCATTTTGAAAATTGCCTCGCAATTGTTGTTTTCTGTTTACAGGGAGATTCCCATACCATCCGCGGGTATGGGAACATCAGCGCTCGAGAGTGGTACGCCGAGCTTCCTGATGCGGTCCGTCGCATAGTGGACCAGGCGGGTTTCGGCGCCTTCTGCAGAGGACTTTCCAGGCTCACTACGTGCCGACCTCTACTCGCCGCTTTGGTGGAGAGGTGGTGGGACACCACTGATTCATTCCACTTCTCCGCGGCAGGGGACATGACGATGACCCCTTACGATTTCTCGATGCTCACAAGCATCGGGGTAGGGGGTGATCCGATCCCCTTCGATATTGACATGGACGAGTGGACTGCCGCTCAGGTCCATCTACTTAGTGAGGCGCCACCTCTTGCTCGTCCAGGCTACGTCCGATACTCCTGGTTCGAGGTGCAGTTCCGGGTCCAGCCCACCCTCGTTGACGCAGCCCCGATGACCCCGTAGGCCGTGGAGAGGTACGCTCGCGGCTTCCTCATGTTTTTGTTCGGGATGACTATTTTCGCCGACCGGGCGAACACCGTGCCACTCTGCCTGCTCAGCGCACTGGTGGACGTCAGGCGGATCTTCATTACGACTGGGGTGGCGCCGCTCTGGCCACTCTTTATGGATACATGAGTTCGGCTTCCCGCGGCAGTGGACAGTTGCTCGGAGGCTACTGGCGGGCTTGGGAGGTACATTTCTTCTCCGCTTTTCATTTCTGTTCTATATTTTCTATACTCTGTACACTGCACACACTGTAGTCTGTTTTATACTCGCTGTATACTGTACACACGGCACACACATACACTCTGCTTTACACTGACTGTACACTGCTCACACTGTACACTGTACACAATACACTGCACAACATACGGCTCTGCCATTTCTGCTTTATTCTGTATTCTGCCTTATCTGATAGTCATCTTGATGTTTTCTCTACAGTTGTGGGTTTACGCCTACTTTCCTAGGCTCGCACCCGTACCAGTCACGGAGACCCCTCTGGTCGTCCCCTTTTCGCGCCGCTTTGACGGGAGATGCACCCGGAGGCCGCGAGAGACTTTCAGCTTTTTCCGCCGCTTCTTTGATACCATCACCCCCGCGGAGGTATGTTATACTTACAGTTCATTTAAGCTTCACCTTTCCACTGCATATTTCAATAACAGTAGATAACAAATTGTGTTGCATTTTCAGATCACCTGGCAGCCTTGGGCTCCTTTGCCAGCCGTGACGCGAGATCGGTTTGCCGGTGCTGATGAGACCTTGCGTTTTCGGATCTTGTTGGAGGGCCCGGTCTGTCGGGCTTGGTACCTGGGTGAGCGTTTCTTACGCCAGACCCTGGGATTACCTGAGCAGATAGTCCCGGTTCACCCTCCCGAGGACATGAGGGAGACCGAGAGGCTCACCACCGAGCAGAAGGACGATTACACCATCGGTTGGAAGGCGACCCGCTTCAGAGGCATCGGCGACTACCGAGAGTACGTACAGACGTATCTTATGCGGCCTCTGAGCGGCGGCCGTCGAGCTGAGGGAGTTAAACCCATGGCGCCAGCAGCGAGGGCGGGAGCGGGAGTTGGAGCCGGAGCTTCGAGGAGGGCCCGAGTCCGTGGCAGGGGCGGAGTTCAGGAGGGACGGGGGACCGGTTGGCCTGTTCTGCCCGCTTCATTGACTTTCCAGGGCAGGGTGGGGCGACCTATCAGATCCCCTTCGCCCCTCCGCCGGCTGATCACGAGTTTGTCGGTGTCCCCGACTTACCTCCGGTATGTATTACTGCATTTCTGTATAGCCATTTCATTTCAGTTTATTTGATATTCCACAGAATATTGATGCATCTGATACTTTTGCAGGCTTCTTCTGCATACACCCGGCAGTCATTGGAGATGAATGCCTCCATGATGGGGATGTTGCAGCGGACCTTTGATCTCTTGGCCCTCTACAGTATTCCGGTATGTTTTCCTGATCACGGCCTCAAATCACTCACAAGCTGATTTACGTAATTTGATGCACGGCACAACATTTGATACACTGATCTCACAGCGTCTGATACACTGCATACACTGCATTCTGCACTGTACTCTGCACT
The DNA here is from genome assembly GCF_055761805.1 of Camellia sinensis. Classification (NCBI taxonomy): domain Eukaryota; kingdom Viridiplantae; phylum Streptophyta; class Magnoliopsida; order Ericales; family Theaceae; genus Camellia; species Camellia sinensis. Next base: position 158,725,000 of record NC_138972.1, read on the forward strand.
GATATACTACCTTCGGCATTCTCACACTGTACTCATACACTGCATTCTGCACTGATAAACTGCTCACGGCATACTGATGCATTTGCCTTTTGTGTACTTTTTCAGCCTCCCTTCCAGATTCCCGGGGTAGGAGGTGCTTCAGCTGGACCTTCCGTCCCTGCCCGAGGGAGAGATGAGGAGGGTCGAGTATTCCCCCGCACCAAGGCGGGGCGCACTTATGCCGCGAGCAGTTCGCGGGCTCCCGTCCTTGACGATGGCGATGAGGATGACGAGTCAGAGGCGGAGGCCGAGTCGGAGGCGGAGTCATCGGAGGAGGAGACCGGAGGCGGCACTGGCTCGGGCTCTGACGACGACGCTGATGATGCTCCTGGACCTTCGTCCAGGAAGAGGACTAGGACAGACTGATAGCCCTCTGAGTCGCTGGACACGAATACAGATTTTTGCTATTTTTCTTTTCTTTGTACTTTTCTTTTTTGTTGGTAGTTAGATTACCTTGTACTGCCGCGGGCAGATTTTTGTTCCCAAAACTTGTGTACTTAAAAGATTATGAAATGAACAAACTTTTTATCTTAAAAAGTGTTACATTTACATATCTCATGTGTTGCATCGCATCCCATCATGTTACATTTCAATGTAAATGAAATATGATCTGTGGTCTGAATGTTGAACACTTGCACTGTGGTAATCAGATGACTAAACAGCCAACAGCAACATAGCCCAAGCAACCCACTGCCTGATTCTGGATGCACAGCCCTTACTCTGCTGGGGATTAATCTGCATACGGCCCATAACCCAACACTTGGTTTATTCTGCACACAGCAAACTTTAAACAAAACAGCCCAATCTGACAAGACGGCCTACCGGGGGGGGGGGGTGAAACTAGCTGGAGTTGAAGCACGCTCAAATATAGAGAATGGCACCGCATTCTGAGCGTAAACGATTTTTGAAATTAAATAAGGGTTTTTCAAACCGGGGTATCGAGCCTACAACTGGACACAGCGGGGAAGACTCAAGAAAGGTACACGACCTAAACATAACGAGACACGCTCGGGAAAGACCTAAAACACAGGTTGAGGTAAACAAAACAAAAGACATGACATACAGACGCGTTGACGTGGACGGGGGACCTCAGATCACGAGGAGCCAGTTTCTCTGGGCATTGTTTCCCACCCTTTCTGATTTGTGATTCTCACATCACTCGACTCTCAAGCTCGGATTTTCTCTCAAAACCCTTTTCTTCACTTTTCTCTCAACTCACACCTCTCTATTCTTCATTCTCTCATTTTTCATCCCTCCCCGGGGTGGTTAATGAGTGAATAGGAAGTTGCGGGTTCATGCCCAATGCCGTTAGCTCACAGCTATTTCTTCTGGTGGGTAGAGTGCCCTCTTGGCAAGTAGTCGATGACGGGGGAAAGACAGAATGCCTGACTCAACTGTGCCCTTAGTTCATCATTTTGACCATTTTTTGTTTTTGCTTTCTACTAAAACAGTTTTGATCAAAATGAGAGTTAGATCAACGTACTTGTTTGATTTTTGATTTGAAGACCATGCAAGTTAGGCTGTAAGCACTGAAAATTTTCCTTTTTGGGTCCAAGAAAATGGTCCAGTTTTGGAAAATGGAATAATTTTCGAGAAAATTAGTCAACCTTAGTAAAAATTTTCAAAAACAATTTTGCAAACAGTCAATGCTTGACGAGCGTGGAACTTACTCTTTGAGATGCGCAACCTCGGATCGGAGGCAATGGAAGATTGCCCCTGGCTTAAAGGGGGTGGAAGGCAACGGAAAGTTGCCCCTGGTTTGAATGGGGGCTCATGACGACTCGTGGCAACGGAAAGTTGCCCCTTGTTTGGATGGTGCCGCAGCAGTCGCAAACAGTCTTCATTGGCGGTGGTCGAGCTCTTGGACACAGAGATGACGAAGACGGTCACAACAAATATATGGACACAGCCACCTTGGAGGCGTTGGCGACTGGACTTTGGGATGAAGTCGAAACCATTGCATGGACTGAGACGCTATAAAAGCGTTGGGGGCTGGACTTCATGATGAAGTTGCCTACGTATCCCAAACATGGGAATCAAGCCTTACGTAGTTCCGGTTAAGGTACACTTGGGTATTTTAACCTTCACTTTTCAGGCTCTAACTTTTGCCAAGGCGCCCGATGCGGGTTTTCGACCTTGCGAGCTTCTTTTTATTCATTTTCTTTTGTTCATTTCTTTTTCTTTTCTTTTCCGCATTTTTTTCTTTTCTTTTCTTCTTTTGTATTTTTGTATTTTTTGCTTTTTTGTATTTTTCTCTTGCTCTAACTTTTGCCTGGGTCGCCCTTCCGGGTTTTCGGCCCAGCGAGCCTCTCAAAGGGTAAAAGTGTAACAAGTCCATGCCAAATGGTTTTTGAAGTTGAAGCCTCTCTATATTTGGAGAACGACTGTTGCAATGATTTGTGAAAGAATCCGTCATGATTGCTCCACGAGCTTCTTTCTGGTGAGATCTGATCTTTTTGATTCGACTTTGGTGCCTCTTGTTCGAGGGCTGCTTCAAAACTGGCCACACGGGCCTTCTGCGACAGTTGATCGTTGAATGCCCCGAATGAGTTCGAGGTTCGAAACGAACGGGTTGAATCTTGAGGCTGAGAGCGATCCTAGGCTGCACAATCTCAAGAGCGGTTCCACACAGGTCTTCACAGGGCCGCGTAAAACATTTGTTTTTGAAAGTTTTTAAGAAAGCGACAAATTGCTCGCGCCGAAGATAGTGTGGAACCAATCTGGATCAGGCCAGGATCCTTCTCAGTACTCATGCTGACAAGCATGATTTCATTCATAAAAAGGCTTAGCACGTCTCTCTTTCTCTTAAGATGATCAAAATTTTGCAAAATCCGAGGAATTCCTTCCCCTTTGTTTTTATCACCGCAGTGTTCAAAAGGGTTTTTTTGAAAAACTTAGGTTAATGCAATGAGCTTGGCGCGCAGGAGAGCAGGCGAGGTGTACTGTCAGCCCATTCAAATCCTCTGGCACTTATACTGAAAGTAAGCATGAAAGTGAGATAGCAACAGCTGTTTCATTCAGATTTTGTTGGTGTAACTGGCCCCTCAGCAGAAACAGACTCAAAAACAAAAACAGATAATTACAAGACAAAACAGTGTTCGGGACAACAACCCCAGAATCACATGGTATTCTATACAAAGAGGACTGACTCGTTACAACAAGACGGACCCTTAAGCAAAAAAAAAAAAAAAAAAAAGACTGACTCAAGACAAAGAGACAGACTCAAAACAAAAGACTGACTCGATACCCAAGCCAGGATTTACAAAGCTAGCGTTCACAGCCACTCAAAAATGCGTGCCAGACGCCACATTCAAAATACATCCAGATGCCGCCCGCAGGTGGTTCACTTTCTGATTACATACTTGCAGTATCTGTATCCTCAAAATCCAATAACTGGGTGGTAACGGACTTGGCTGCGGTGGGCGGGAGGATAACCTCGTTGTCAATCAAATCTTGCACCTCATGATGGAGGCGGAAGCAATTATCGGTTGCATGGCCTGTTTGCTGGTGGTACGCGCAGTACTGAGCAGCATCATGCGTAGCGGGGAGATTCTTCGGGAGGGGCCGAGGCTCCAAGGGTTTAAGGTGCCCCCTCTCGGCAAGGATCTGAAGTGCCTTGGACAAAGGCATGTAGAGAGCATGAAAGGTCCTGCGCCCTCGGGGCAGGTACTTTGGAGTCTGAGCACTTTTACTAGCCGCACAAGCAAAAGGGTCGGCAGGCGCCACCTTAGCTTTCTGATCTTTCCCGGGTGCAGGGGCGGGAATAGGAGGAACTGTTCTGGCATGACAGGCCTATCCCGATTTTCTGACTGGCTTGAACTACCCTCAGGCGGAGTGGGGAAAGCATCCTCCACAATTTTTGCCACAACTGCGGATATCTGTTGCTTGTTTATCCCCCCGGCTTTCAAAGCCTCGACTGCCCACATCAGTTGTTCAATGGGATCGGCATTTGCCTTCATTTTGTCTTTTCCTCTAGCCTCAGCCTGATTGGGGGTTTGAGTTGATGTTGATATGTCATTGCCATAGCTGGAGGCCATCTCCGGTTGGCTAAGTTCAATCACAATTCGCCCCAACAGCGGGGGCTTTTGGGGTATAAAACTCCCGGCATACGGTGCGGCTGGTGGTGAAGCTGACATTCCATAGGCGAGATCCGCCACAGACCTCTGGAGATCACCTATCATCCCCATCAGTTCGAATGTAGTAGGCTCGCGAGCCTGGTATAGCTGGGGGGCCCAGACCGGGTGCGCAACAGGCGACCTGGGTGGATGTGACACATCAGTGTTGGCCTCACTTTGCAGAGTGATCCCCTGCTCCAATGCAGCCATCATAACTACGACCTCTTCTGAATTCTGTGTCATCATAAGTCCTGCCTCGGCGAGGGAGAGCACTAGCTATTCTGTACCAGCTGTCTGAACTGAAAGAGACAACAAATAGCATTTCAGCCCAAACAGATCAAACACGGGTGTAGCTGAACAACTGTACTCTACTGCTGATCACTGTTCCCAGAAATCACTGTCCCAAAACTGAACCTGATACCCGCAGATAACTGATTCTCATAACTAACACTGACACTGGTGCCCTCGGGCCCCGGGCCTGATACTCAAACTTGCAAACTGATATATACTTTCCCTGTAGAAATACATTTTAAAAGCACATAGCAGGTAAAGAGAGCCAAAACACCCCTATGTTGGGGTAGGGTTTCCCTGTCCTATTTTGTCAGGAGCTAGGGTTCCACTATGTACGCAGCAGTTTCAAACAACTTAGCATCGGGTAAGCAACCTGTCCTAGTTTGGAATGGTCACTATGGATCCGAATATGCACTAGGTCGAATGGTCGAAAAAGGTGCCCCGGTAAAACCGGGGTTTGTGTTCCCATACTGTCAGAGCCCATAACCGGTCAGCCTTATGGTCATGCCTTGACAAGACAAGCCTCCAGCAAACCGTTCAGGAATGGCAGATGGCAAACACTGTGTTCCTAGGCACACCAATGCACATGCAATGCAAAGAAACACATAAGTGTAATCAAAACAGGATATCACGAGTTCGAGTCAAGCTCTCTAAAATCCCCAGCAGAGTCGCCAGAAACTGTAGCACGCACCGCGAGGGGCCCCGCTACAGTTCGGACTCGATTTGTGTCGCGGTTCTTAATCTTGAACCAAAGAGTCCAAATCTGGCAAATCATTTTGAGAAAACAGTTTTTAGGAAAGAAGTGCCAAACATGGACTGCTTTGCCAGATACAGAGTCGCCACCTAAATATTTTTTATGGGAGAATTTAGGAAACCCTGACTCGGTGCCGAAGGCCACATGTCCGTCATCACCGGAGTTGTCTCGGCTCGGGAGCTTGGGTACGATCGGGGAAGGTCAGCTATGAGCACCCCCTCTCGCCCGACCCGAAGATCGGCCTCTACTAACCGTGATATCCGTTTTTGAAAACTTTATGTGTTCTTATTCCATTTATTAGCCTAGAATTACTATGTTATGCGCACAACAAACAAGTATAGACTAGATTGCCTAATTTGGAAACAAGTATTGCACATCCGTTTGTTTTGGAAAACGCTTTGGAATTTGCTACTCACAAGTAGGCTAAAACACGGATTTCAATGAGTTTTTCCAACTCAAACAATCCAACCTTCACCCACAGGCATTTGAACAGTTTATAACATATAAGCATCTAGCCGCATGGCAAACATACTGTCGTGGCAACATTCACACGCATGCGAGATGCTAAAGCATAAATACTTACATCGTACTCCGTGCCAAAACAATAAACTAGTTAGTAAACATGCATGATCCTAGTTCATGTTAGAATGGCTAATGCAACGCATGCAAAATGCAATTAGAGTAGGCTCGGCTGACCTAAGCATGGCATGTAAAATGCAGTCAATTGATGCACGTACTCAATTTGGAATTTGAAATACAAATGCAGTTAGCATGATGTACCGAGCCCGGTGCATGTAAAACAAATGAATGAATGCACGCATGCATTATATGAGGTATGCTAATTTAAACGTGCCCTAATCTACCATCATAAGCAGGTAAATAAAAGGGAAGAAAGAAGTGGGGACTGGAAGACATACACACTACTCACCCACACTTATTACAGATTTGCCCTCACTCGGAGGGACCAAATAAATAATACAAATTAATTAACTACGCAAGCTAATTAAATATTACAAATTGCCTAATTAATTAATAAATCAACTAAGCTAAGAAAAGCAATAAACCGCCTCGGGAGGAGGGCCAGATGCAGCGCGTGCTCGGGTCTTGCTCGGAAGTGCACTGCCATGCATAGCCTGCCTCTGTTTTCCTTCTTTTACTCCTCTAGAGGCTGCCAAAACCTCTGGATTGCTTCTCTGGATACTGGACATCACCACCGGCTGAATATAATTGCCACCGGCAGTGGTATATAGCTATCGGCCATTGGTGAAGTTATCGGCAGAGATAGGAGTGCCGATCGGCACTTGGTACTGCCGATCGACAGAGTGTTCCTGCAGAATCTGCAATTGACAGCAACAGAGGACAAGGCAGAGCATGGCAGCACAATTCAAGGCATATATGCACTAATCATGTCCCTTATCATGTTTGTGACTCAAAGGGGCATGTGGCTCGATTCTCGGACCGCCAATCACGCATTTCCATGGATGACGGCCCAAAGAATCAAGTGTGCAACTTTCATGTCAAATGAAATGCAAACCAAACAAACAAACCAAGGCCTAATTCCTATCACCAAGTCAAGGAATAAGGCATGCATGCAAGATGCAATGCAACCCAGGCATGCAAGCTAAGGGTGCAACATGGCATGGCAAGACACTTATGTAAGCATAAAAGCAAACATGAGGTAATGCAAATTAATGGAAAGATGGACTTACACATAATTTAGGCAACTCTAAATAGGCCTAAAACAATGGCCAAAGTGACCAAAATAAGGAACTAAACACATACACACATGCACATGTTAAGGGTCAACACTTGGGCACAAATGGGACAACTCTCAAACACATTTGAAAGGAGGTAATCATGGACATATGACATGCATTATGAGCCTTGAAAACATGTAGGAAATGACGCCCAATTGACCTACCAATGCAAGCTATGCATGAGTCCAAGCCTAAGGACCTAAAACATGACCAAATGTCGCATGATGCAAATGACCAAATTGAATCAAAACAGCCCCAAATCATGCAAGAGTAAGCCTCAAGAACCACTTAGATGGCATCCAAATGACCTAATCTTAGAGACATACACAATGGCATAAACATGAAGCATGAAACATCAATTCTTGAAACATCAAAAGAGTCATGAAATGCAAGCATAAGAGCATGATAATTGGACTGAAATAACATGGTGGATAGTCCCAAACCACTAAATCAATGCAAGAATGTCATGCTATACGTTCATACACTTAAGGCCAACAAGCCAGAATGCAAAGGAGCTATACTAAGCATGCCAAATCCGACCCAAACAACTACGGACAGACCTCTAGCATGGCAAAATAAGCGCACAAGCTTCACAAAACTAGACCTAAAACATGCTCGAACAAAGGCTAACAACCTAAGGCATATTAAGGCAATAACATGGCATTACATGGTAGGTATGCTAAGCATGCATGGTGTACCAAAACCAACACACAACAAGGTTATATCATGGCATAATAAGCATGGAAAACAACCAAGACATGATCAATACACACTCTAACATGATGCTCTCTCAAGAGGCCAAAAAGGGTCCCTTTCAAGGACAACAAGGAGAGGGGGTGGCCCTCCCCTTTTGGAGACTTCAAGGCACCATCTTCACCACTGAAATCCCTCAAGATTTCAGTGGTGAAGAGGCCCAAACACCAAAGTCTCGAAACTCACTCAAAATGGCTTAAAATGGGGCCTTTCAAGGCCTAAGAGGGGTCAAACACCTCCAAACCAAAAAACACTCTTAATAAACAATCAAGAGGGCCTAAAAACAGAACTTTTTTTGTATTATACACCAAGCTCAAAAACGAATTTAAGATAGGTAAAAATACAATGCAAGATTGGGGAATAAAGGGGCTAGTTTCTTACCCTTGAAGACCCCTTCAACAATGGTGCTCCAACAGCCCTCCTTGGCTTGAAAACAGCTCCAAAACTTCAAAACCAACCTCTTAGAACCTCAGTAGCTAAGTGAAGGTGAAACACTATGTGTTTATGTGCAATAGTAAGACACAAATGCAATTTAACACACACAAGAGGGAGAAATAGAGATAGAAAGTGTATGGTTTCTAACCCTAGAACTCAAAACCCTAAAAATGGCTGTCTAAAAATATCCTAAGTCTCTCAAGTGCCTAACCCTAAATCCAAGAGACAAGGCTCTCTCTTATAGAGCTTCTTGTCTTGTAAAGCTTACAAGACAAGCTTCCAAGAGAGAGATCCCTCCATACACGTGTATGGAGGGGAGCCAAAAGCAAGACAGCTGTGATAAAATATTTGCAAAAGCAGATGCACAGTAGTCGGCCGGCCAAAAATGTCATTTTGGCAAAAATGAGTGCTGACCGGCAACAAAATGTGCCGACCGGCAAAATACATTGCCAATGGAAGCAAAAACCAGCCGGTGGCCTCTAGCCACTGCCGGTGGTGTGTGGGGATGCCTCACAAAGCATTCCCTGCCCCTCCAAGGCAAAACACAAGTGTTTGGTGCAAAACCAGACACAAAACAGTCGAGTTCGGAGATCCTGAGGCAAGGCGCGCGAGCCGAGACCTCCGGGAACTCCAAACGAATACAAACATGGATAATCACCGAGTGTTCCAATGGTGACGTCCAAGTCTTGAGGACGGTCAAAAATGGGGTGTCTACAACCCCATTTTGCTTAATATATAGTAAGTATAGATAGATGTGTTGAACTTTTCAAAGAATTAAATATTTTTTTTATTATATTATATTAAAGTTTAATATTTTGATAATAATCATATGTGTTGGACCTTTCAAGAAATTTTTTTTATACTTGTTCTTAATGCATTAAAGTGTTATTATGAAGGATAATAATCATATGTGTTGGGACTTTTCAAGGAATTCATATGTATTGGATTTCAAATTTTTTTTTTTTATACTTGTTCTTAATGCATTAAAGTGTTATTATGAGGGTAAGACTTAGGAGTTGGGAGAAATTAATAAATGAAAGGATTTTTTTTTTTAAAATCAAAAAATCAGGAAATTTAGATTGGGAGATTGGAGCTCCCACAAGGCTTGGGGTTAAAAATCATCTTTTGCTTAATATATAGTATAGATAGATGTGTTTGGACTTTTCAAGGAATTCATGTGTTGGATTTCAAAGAAATTTTTTTTATACTTGTTCTTAATGCATTAAAGTGTTATTATGAGGGTAAGATTTGGGGGTTGGGAGAAGTTAATAAGTACTAAAGCTTTTTTTTTTTTTTAAATAAAAAAATCAGGAAATTTAGATTGGGAGATTGGAGCTCCCACAAGGCTTGGGGTTAAAAACCCCCTTTTGCTTAATATATAACTAGCATATCACTCGTGCTATGCACGGGATAATTATATATATTTATATTTGTTTTAGATTTTTTTAATATATAAATTATGTTTTTTAAGATTTTTTATAAAAATAATTTAACAATCTAATCACTAATCATAGTGTGTGGGAGAAGTTGAAAAGGGTACTGCAGTAACTATACACGGATTATATCTATAATTATTTGTATGAGGGAATTTTAAATACTGATCAGGGGATTTTGACCAAATCAATAAATGCAGGCATGTGGAGAGACATGTGAATTGAAAAAAGTTAATAAATACTGATCAGGAGATTTTGGCCAAATCAACAAATACTGAGTTTTCTTTTTTTTTTTTAAATAAAAAATTTAAAAAATTCAGATTGGGATATTGAAACTCACACAGGCCTTGGGGGTTAAAAACCCCCATTTGCTTAATATATAGTATATATATAAATAATTTAACAATCTTATTACTAACCATAGTGTATAGGAGAAGTTGAAAAGGGTACTGTAGTAACTATACACGAATTGTATCTATAATTATTTGTTTGAGGGGATTTTAAATGCTGATCAGGAGCTTTTGACCAAATCAATAAATGCAGGCCTGTAGAAAGGCATGTGGATTAAAAAAAAGTTAATAAATGCTGATCAGGGGATTTTGACCAAATCAATAAATGCTGGGTTTTTTTAAAAAAAAAAATAAAAAATTTAGAAAATTCAGATTGGTATATTGAAACTCTTACAGGCCTTGGGGTTAAAACCCCCTTTTGCTTAATATATAGTACTAACCTATCACCCGTGCTATGCACGGGATAATTATAGATATTTATATTTGTTTTAATTTTTTTTAATATATAAATTATGTTTTTAAAGATTTTTCTATAAAAAAATTTAATAATCTTATCACTAACCATAGTGTACAGAAGAAATTAAAAAGGCTATTACAGTAACTATGCACAAGCTGTATCTATAATTATTTGTGTGTGGGAATTTTAAATGTTGATGAGGGATTTTGACCAAATCAATAAATGCAGACATGTGGGTTGGAAAAAGTTAATAAATGCTGATAAGGAGATTTTGACCAAATCAATAAATGCTGAGGTTTTTTTTTTTTTAATAAAAAATTTAGAAAATTAAGATTGAGAGATTGGAGCTCCCATAAGGTCTGGGGTTTAGAAGCCCCATTTTCCTTAATATATTTACAATTATCTATATATGTGAATTGTGATTTTTAAATATCTTTTTTTTTAAATGTCTTCTTTTTTTTCTTTTTTATATTATATTAAATTTTAATATTTTGATAATAATCATATGTGTTGGATTTTTCAAGAAATTAAATGTCTTCTTTTTTTATTATATTATATTAAAGTTTAATATTTTGATAATAATCATATGTGTTGGACTTTTCAAGAAATTTTTTTTATGCTTGTTCTTAATGCATTAAAGTATCACTATAAGGGATAATAATCATATGTGTTAGGACTTTTCAAGGAATTCATATGTGTTGGATTTCAAATAATTTTTTTTATGTTTGCTCTTAATACATTAAAGTGTTATTATGAGCGTAAGACTTGGGGGTTAGACTTGTTCTTAATGCATTAAAGTGTTATTATAAGGGATAATAATCATATGTGTTGGGGCTTTTCAAGGAATTCATATGTGTTGGATTTCAAATAATTTTTTTTTTATGTTTGTTCTTAATACGTTAAAGTGTTATTATGAGGGTAAGACTTGCGGGTTAGGAGAAGTTAATAAATGCTAATTTTTTTTAAATCAAAAAATTAAAAAATTTAGATTGGGAGATTGGAACTCCCACAACGCTGGATGTTAAAAACCCTTTTTTATTTAATATATAGTATAGATAGATAGATATATATATTCTAAACTATTGAATTGTTAGCATTTGCCTCCATTTAAATAACCATAGCACAATAAAGCTATGGAGGCGTTAGGTCTCTCCATAGTGAGCTAATATGCCCTTTCTACCTTCAAGGCTTCGTTGGAAAAGCTAAAGACTCCATTGGAAATTTCAGACTTAAATTTAAGATTAATGCTTTGGAGCTTGAAAGCTCGAAAATTATAAATACATTTCAAAATATTTATTTAAAATATAAATTGTCGTTTATAATTTATAAAATTATAAATATTTTTTTTTTATAATTTTTTATTGAACAAAATTAATTTTTTAAAAAAATTATAATTACTCTCCTATATAATAATAAAATTACTTAAATTATGAATTAAACATATTTTTAACATCATTAAAAATTGTTAATTAACTTGATAATATATTAATAAAATGAGTGATTTGTTATAAAATTAAAAACTTTTCAAGTGAAATATAATTTTCAAAACTATGCGAGGCGATTTATATTTTAATCAAATATCAAAAAAATTAAATTTATTCACTCCTTGAGACTTCGATTAAACCACGGTGCTTCATTCACACTCCTTGAGACTTGGATTGAACCATGGTCCTTCATTCACACGTTGGAACTTCCAGTGCAGCACCGCCTCGTCTTTTGTGCTTTGTTGTGTTTACAATTTTTTTAGTTGGAAAATTTTAAATATATATAAAATTTATAAAAAAAATTGATAAAAATAATACGGAAATATCATTATTATAATGATATTTTGTTTTCTAGTGAAAAGTTTATAATAAATCAAATTGTTATGTATGAAAATTATATATAAATAAAAAATGTATATAACATTACACTCTTTTTAGATGGAGAGATTTGGTTAATATTATGACTTATCTTTTTTTATTTTTTCATGTTAATATGTCTTTTTAATTTTTTACTTTTTCTCTATTTGTTTATATTCAATTCTCTGCTAAATTAAGTAGAAAATGAACTAACTAAATAAGGGTATTTTAGTAATTTAATCATTACATTTAACAGTGATAATCACTTACATTTGAAAACATAAAAGGGGTGCAGTGTGATTTCAATAGTATTCAGGGGGTTTACTGTAATTTAATTATTAAAAAACTGGATACAGACAAAAACATGAAAAATAAAAAGGAAATCTATTAGAAAATCATAGATTAATAAATAAAAATTTGTTCTCTATTTTCATTTCCATGTTGCTCATTCTAAACAATGTATTTAAAAAATTATCTTTTCTATTTTTAATTAAAAAAATAGAAAATCTTCTTATTTAAATTAGATATACCGTTCAGAATTGATTTTTGACAACGTGACTCGGTAAATTAACAACATTATTACAAATTTAGATTTGTAAACTTAGAATTTATTTAGAAAAAGATATTGGCAATTTAAATTCATTTTATTCATAAACTCCCTAATATAAAAATACATATTCAGAATAAATTATAGATTGATAAGGGTGGGTGCATAATATTTTTTATAACTTAATAACCAAAAATGAGATACGGACAAAGAAGCTGCTACGACGTAAAAAATGATAACAGAAATATACAAATGCTCTACCAAACAAATCAAACCATGTATGTATATTACATATGAACCAATAAATATAAAACAAATCTGTGATTAAATAATGTTTTTAACATAAACATGTACATAATCACTCTCATATCATTCCTCTCTGGAACTAACTAAAAAAAGAATAAAAAATCCTTCATCACACTCCAACAAATAATCCCAAATAATTCCACATATATATGTATGTTTGTTTAAGAATCGAAGATCTAGTGCTTCATGAGCGCGAGAAGAGACAAAACAATCGAAGAGAAGACGATAGCTGCAGATATCGGCAATGAGTAAGCAAATCCAGCGTCCATTGACGGTGACGGTGCTGGAGCCATTTCGAAGTCTTGTGATGATCCAATAACAGAGAAGATAGCGATGACCAAGAAAACTGTCAAAGCCTTGAATGAGTTCAATTGGGCCATTGTAGATCAGAGAGAGAGAGAGGGAGAGAGAGTGTTTCTCTATGGAGATTGAATTTGAAACAGAAGAGATAGTAGCAGTAGTGATGCTTGTAATAGGATGGAAGATAGTGAGGCAAGAGGGAGATATATATAGGAGAGGGATTTTCAAAGTAGGGTTTAGATTTTTGAAAAGACTCAAATTAAATGATGAGTGGAGTTATTTTTTTTATTTGGAAAAAAAAATTAAAAATTAAGATTTGAATATCGAAGTTAGTAGGATTTAGATTTTCAAAATAGGGTTTAGGTTTTCAAAAAGGCTCAAATTAAATGATGGATGGAGGTTTGTTTTTTTAAAAAAAAAAAAATCAAAAAATCAGAAAATTAGGATTGGCATATTGGAGCTCTCACAGGACTTGGGGGTTAAAAACCCCCTTTTGCTTAATATATAGTATAGATATAGATTATAAATATATTAAGAAAAATGAGGTTTCTAAACCCCAAGCCTTGTGGGAGCTCCAATCTCTCAATCTTAATTTTCTAAATTTTTGATTTTAAAAAAAAAATCTCAGTATTTATTGATTTGATAAAAATTTCCTGATCAACATTTATTAACTTTTTTCAATGCACATGCCTGCATTTATTGATTTGGTCAAAATCCCTGATTAGCATTTAAAATCCACTCATACAAATAATTATAGATACAACCCATACATAGTTACTGCAGTAGCTTTTTTAATTTCTCCTGTACACTATAGTTAGTGATAAGATTGTTAAATTATTTTTATAAAAAATCTTAAAAAACATAATTTATATATTAAAAAAAATTAAAAAAAATATAAATATCTATAATTATCTCGTGCATAGCACGGGTGATAGGCATCTATACTATATATTAAGCAAAAGGGGGCTTTTAACCCCAAGTCTTGTGGGAGCTCCAATTTCCCAATCTAAATTTCCTGATTTTTTGATTTAAAAAAAAAAAATCTTAGCATTTATTAATTTCTCTCAACTCCCAAGTCTTACCCTCATAATAGCACTTTAATGCATTAAGAATAAGTATAAAAAAAATTCTTTGAAATCCAACACATATGAATTTCTTGAAAAGTCCCAACACATATAATTGTTATCCCACATAATAACACTTTAATGCATTAAGAACAAGCATAAAAACAATTTCTTGAAAAGTCCAACACATATGATTATTATCAAAATATTAAACTTTAATATAATAAAATAAAAAAAAGACATTTAATTCCTTGAAAAGTCCAACACATATGATTATTATTAAAATATTAAACTTTCATATAATATAAAAAAGGGAAAAAAAAAGACATTTTAAAAAAAATATATTTAAAAATTACAATTCACATATATAGATAATTGTAAACATAATCCATGCATAGCACGGGTGATCTTAGCATTTATTAACTTCTCTCAACTCCCAAGTCTTACCCTTATAATAACACTTTAATGCATTAAGAATAAGCATAAAAAAAATTCTTTGAAATCCAACACATATAAATTTCTTGAAAAGTCCCAACACATATAATTGTTATCCCTCATAATAACACTTTAATGTATTAAGAACAAGCATAAAAAAAATTTCTTGAAAAGTCCAACACATATGATTATTATCAAAATATTAAACTTTAATATAATATAATAAAAAAAGACATTTAATTTCTTGAAAAGTCCAACACATATGATTATTATTAAAATATTAAACTTTAATATAATATAAAAAAGGAAAAAAAAAGGCATTTAAAAAAAAAATTTAAAAATCACAATTCACATATATAGATAACTAGCATATCACTCGTGCTATGCACGGGTTGTGTTTCACCACTTTGTCCTTTTTCTTTTCTTTTTTTATACTATATTAAAATTTAATATTTTGATACTAATCATATGTGTTGGAATTTTCAAGGAATTCATATGTGATGGACTTTTCAAGGAATTTTTTTCATGCTTGTTCTTAATGCATTAAAATGTTATTATGAGGGATAATAATCATGTGTTGGATTTTTCAAGGAATTCATATGTACTTCACAATTATTTCTATATATGTGAATTGTTATAGCGATCCCGGTTTCCCTTTCTTTATTTGTTGTATCCGGACTTAGGCTCCGTGAAGTTGGTTGTTGTATGTGTCTCGTTTACATCCTTTACTCTTTATATTTGAGTCTTGGGTTGTGTTGGGCAGGTTTGAAACAGGTTGGTTGAGCTTAGAAACCAAAAGTAGTTGCCCAGAATTTAGACTTCACGCTCGAGCGGAGATTTTGACGCTCGAGCGAGGCCTTCTTTGTTTCTTCTACACTCGAGCGGGAGTTTTGGCGCTCGAGCGGAAATATCCATCTCCCAGTATTTTCCTCTGCAGTGTTGACACTCGAGTGGGCGTTTCGACGCTTGAGCGTGAGTTTGTGTGTGACGCTCGAGCGGGGACTTTTACGCTCGAGTGGGTACCTGGTTCTACAAAAGTTCTGGAAGCGTGTATCCGGCGCTCGAATGGGTATTTGGACGCTCAAGCGTGAGTCTGTGTCTGACGCTCGAGTGGGGAGTTCCACGCTCGAGCGAGAAGACGTGTATATCACTCCGAAATTTAGCTTTTTGGATCACTTTTTCAATTCCATTTCTCTCTCTTACTTTTCAAAACAGCCATTGGAGAGCTTCTTTTACTAAAACCTCCACTTCTCTCTAAGGTTTGATCTAGTTAGAGTAATCTCTCAACCTTTGGCCTTTGTAAAAAGTGTGTTGATCGTTGAGGGCTACATTTTGATCCGAGAATTTTGGGATTTGGAGCATCTTCGTTTTCTTCATCTCCTTCGTTGGGTTTCATCTTTCGAGGTAGGGATTCCTACTCACTTTTATGGGTTTTGACCTAGATTTTGAGCATGCTGTTTAAATGGTTTGATTTTGGGACTTAGGGTTTCAAAAGGTATAAAAGGGGGTTTTGTTATTTTGATTATTAAAGATGCGTTTTGGGTCTCAAAATGATGTTATTGTTGTTGGTTGTTGATATTTGAACCATTGGGTTAATATTGAGAGATGGGGGAGAAAGCCCTAATTTGTGTATAAATTAATTAGTATAATTAATTTGAGAAAGTTATGTGTTTATGAAATTGAGTCGAATATAATGAAATTTGCTCATTATGAGATAGAATGGTGGAGTTGGATTTATAAATCGCTCACTTTTGAAAATGTCAATTATATATCTGTTGAGGCATTTATTATCTGTTTAGAAATAACTGCTTTGGGCTATCGGTGGAGGATAGTCTTGATTGTTGTAGACACTGCATGATGATTAGGTGAATTAAAAGTAATCAATTGGTGTATTGGTTGTCATTGTATATGATGAGTATTTGAATACATGGGTGCCGAATCCTGCGGACGAAGTTTCCGTAAAATGGCAATTCAAACTAAATTATACATGGGTGCCGAGTCCTGCGGACAAAATTTCCGTAAAATGGCAATTCAAACTAAATTATACATGGGTGCTGAGTCCTGCGGACGAAATTTTCGTAAAATGGCAATCCGAAAACATATCTATACATGGGTGCCGAATCCTGCGGACGAAATTTCCGTAAAATGGCAATTCAAACATAATTATACATGGGTGCCGATCCCGCGGATGAAATTTCCGTAAAATGGCAGTTTGTAGTATTATTGGCATGAGATGTAGTCTCCCTTCAGATATTTGGCCAGGTTCTGAGCCATGCTTTTTAAGTTGAGTGTTGTTGAGTTAGACATTTATCAAGTGCTAATGTTTTAGTTATTGCTCATATTATGTTTAGCATATCTCTACTGGGCGTTGGCTCACCCTATATGGGACATCATTTCAGGTACACGTAGCATGCCACCTCCAAGGACGTAGCTTGGGAGGCTTGAGACTGTTGGACTGTTTTGTGTTTTTTTTTTTGGTTGTATTACATGTATAGCAAGCCAAGGGCTTATTTTTGTGTAGAGTTAGTACTCTCTTGTCCTAACCAAGTGTTGGCTTGGAAAGTTGTAAGCCCATAGGGCATTTACTTTTGATGTCAACATGTAATACTTTTTGTAAGAATACTCTGATTTTGGAATATAATATCTCTTTTCAGTATCTTGAATGTATGAAATTATGGGTTTATTTTGAGGGCGTTACAATTGCGATTTTTAAATGTCTTTTTTTTTTTTTTTAAATGTCTTCCCTTTTTTTTTATATTATATTAAAGTGTAATATTTTGGTAATAATCATATGTGTTAGACTTTTCAAGGAATTTTTTTTTATGATTGTTCTTAATGTATTAAAGTGTTATTATGAGGGATAATAATCGTATGTGTTGGGACTTTTCAAGGAATTCATATGTGTTGGACTTTTCATTTTTTTTTTTTTATACTTGGGCTTGGGGGTTGGGAGAAGTTAATAAATGTTAAGGTTTTTTTTTTTAAAATAAAAAATCAAGAAATTTAGATTGGGATATTGGAGCTCCCATAAGACTTGGGGGGGTTAGAAACCCCATTTTTCGTAATAGATAGATAGATAGATAGATAGATAGATATATCTTTTTATTTTTATTTTTATTTTTGTGTGATTTCTATTCAGGTTTTTTTTTTTTTCAATTTATTTAAGATGGAGTTGTGGGTATCTTTTTTTTTTTAATTTAATTTATCTGTGGTTTCCATTTGTTTTTAATTATTATTATTTAGATAAGTTATGATGTGAGTTAGATATGTGATAGACATGTGAGTTTTATTGATTTAAAGTTTATTTAGATAAACTTTAAAGATCTTTTTTTTTTTAGTTTTATAGTTTTTTTTGTTATGTTATAATATAATATATAAAATATAGGTAGATATCTACAACTTTAATAAAAAATATTATCTGATTTTTTGGGAAAGAGAAAATGAATGCAAGTTTTAATTTTTTTTTTGAAAATTTGTGAGAGAGATTAGGAGGGAGAGATTATGAAATATTTTTGTTATTAAATAAATAAATCAGTCCATAGTTTGTTTTAATCTATTTTGTAAATTAAAAATCAATAATTTTAGAAAATTGATTAATTTGTCTCATTAAGTGATTTAAAATTTTGGTAGATATACATAAAAAAAAATACATAATTATATTATTAAATCATAATTCAAATTTAGATGTTATATCTTTTTGAGATCTATAGTTAAATTCTTATATTTTTATTTTCATTTTTGTGTGTAACCATAGTGTATGAGAGAAATTGAAAAGGGTATTGCAATAATTATGAGAGAAGTCAAAAGAGATTGTGGGTTGGGAGAAATCAATAAATGCTGAGGTTGGGTTGGGAGAAGTCAATAAATGCTGAGATTTTTTTTTTAAAATCAAAAAATTAGAAAATTAGGATTAGGAGATTAGAGCTCCCACATGCCTTGGGGTTAAAAACCCCCTTTTGCTTAATATATAGTATAGATTGTAAACACAATCCGTGCATAGCACGGGTGATATGCCAGTAAGGATAAAAACAAAACCAAAAGGAAGAAGAAAGATAAAGACCCACTACACCCAAAAATTCCTCCTTGGTTGCAACCCTTCTTTTCTCTTCTTCTTTTCTCTCAACCTTTCTCTCTCTCCCGTGGTGGCTCCTGCTGCTGTTATGAATAGTATGAGGCAACCTAGGGTTACATATGTATCTACACAAAAAGGCCCTAAAATACTATCTTTATATTACTTTATTTTCTAACACATTAATTAAATAAAATATAACTATTATTGTAACAAAATATACTTACTATCTTGCCCTCAATATTTAAAAAAAAAATAAAGATAAATCTTGCCTCTAAATTAAATGCTTTCACCACAAATTTATTTTAAGTTTAAAATTAATTAAAAGATCCTCCAATAATATTTAATTTGCATCTTAGAATTCACCACCAAAATATTTGAGATTGTAATATTATTATTTAATTATTTACTTAATTTTTATATTCGGATTCTCACAGATAGAACTAAAGATCAAGCACGAATTCCCACAATAATGAATTTTTCAACAAAGAAAGACACCCCTAGAAACAGCATATAGTAGTGTCAAAGAAAGAAGAAGAATCCATATTCAACCTCAGCAAACAAAAGCTCAAATTCAGAACCGAAACAGGGAAAGACCAAAAGTCTAATATTCAACTACCCAATGTCAATATCATCTCTACACATTGAGGCCCTTTTGGAAGCTCTATGAAACCTTAATTGTCAGTAATAACCTATAATATTCATCTACTTTAACACCTAAATATATTCTTTAAAAAAATCAATAAATACGATACCAAAAATAAAATTTTGTTCAATCATTCTAATATGTGGAGTAACTTAGCTATATCGGTTCCCTCCATTTAAGCACACTCTGCATTTGAATAGAATAAAATCCCCCTTGACTGTTCGAAACATTGGCATAAATTTCAATGTTTATTTGAAAAGTCCACTACATTCCATGTCTCTCACTAACCATACTATTTATGCCACATGGGCTCAAGGTCTGGACAAATCATTTGATGATGATTCAAAAGCCTTTAAATACAGTTATTTTCAGAATTTGTAAACACTGACAATTGCAATGATACCCACTGGACCAAAAATTGTCATTATTATACCATACTACCATATTGGTTTCCTTGTAATGTGAATTAGATGAATCTAACACGTCAAACGCATACCCACACCCAACACCTATATTTGAATCCATGTAACTTAGCATAGGCCTATTTAAATGACTTGACACATTAACTTATACTTCTTTACACATAAGGAAGTGGATATATAGGGTTTAATCTTAGGTAATCTCACTATATATATTGAACACTATAAGGAGGCACTACAAAAAAATTGCTTTTTTGCGATGGTAAAATGCCGTCGCAAATACTCAAAATGCCGTCTCAAAAGGTTTTTTGCGACGGTAACTGGCCTTTTGCGACGGAAAGTGGGGGGTCGCAACAAAGGGGGTTGCAAAAGGGTTTTAGCGACGGTATAACACCGTCGCAAAAAAAAGGCGACGGCAAAAATGCCTTTTTGCGACGGAAAAATGCTGTCGCCATTAACGCATGAAAATTTGAGTTTTTTTGAGACGACACTGTGTTGCCGTCGCTAAAAGGGTTATTTGCGACGGCACAAATACCGTCGCTAAAGGGTTATTTGAGACAACACTTGATGTCGTCGCTAAAGTACTATTGGCAACGGCAAATGACACTGTCACTAAAAAACTTCATCTTCAACAAATGCCCTATCTTTTGCGACAGTATTACTGCCATCGCAAAAAACCCTAGTTCTATTTTTCTTTTTGAGACGGTGTCTGTGCTACCGTCTAAAAAAAAAAAAAACTGTAATAAAATTATTAAAAATATGAAAATGGCCTGTATTAAATGAAAAATAACTAAAAAAATTATTTTCATTCAAAATTGTTTTCCTGCATTTCTAAAAATTATGAGCTGTGTATACAATTGTTTTCCTGCATTTCTAAAAATTATTTTCATTCATAATTGTTGGTCTCAACTATGATTCAGGTTATCTGGCCTCGAGGAAAAGCATGCATTCACACCAGGAACATGAAATCCATCAAGCAACTTTGATATATAACATATTTTCCATCCTAAGCAATGGGGAAATAAAAAGTAGCAACATATAAAATCACCAACAAATTTCTCATTAACCAAACCCATAACACAAAGGCTGTGTTTGGTGCCATGGAATGGGACTACATTTTTGGCAATGGACACACAACAATTATGATTCCGAATGACAAAAATTTAGAGGTGTCTAAGAAAAGCATAATGGATCTGGCATTCTAACATTTCGATCACAAAACCAGCAGCACGTCCTAGAACTTGAAATCCTTTTTCTTCGATTTTCCATCCTTTTCCTGCATTTTCCGTTTCCTCTTCTTCTCATTCTAGTGTCCATAAATACTAATTAAAACAAGTACAAAATCAGAAAGATTGTGAGAGATGCACACCTCGGCAACCATGTCACTGAAATCCTCCCGCTAACTACGCAACTTCCCCTCCTCCTTGCTTCCTCATACCTGTGAAATACAAAATAAATATGAATTAAGCGCCTTGTAGCTAATGTACTGATACTGATACTGACACTAAACAAACTATGAGGACTCAGACTTACTTTGCATGCAAGACATTGTTCATTACTTCCAACTCTTCACCAATGCACACAAGCAGGGAATCAGTACTTTGATTTTGTTAGATGCTTCAAATCCTTCCAGTTGATTGAGAAACTCCAGCATGGTCTGCTACACTTCACTATCACCATTGCCAGATCCAGATTCCATTTGAGCTGATCCAATACTGTCAATTTCATCCACAAAGATGATTGATGGAGCATGTTCTCTGTGAAACATCAACCAATAAGAAATCAGAGACTTATAGGAACTCTATAACATTTTCCAAGCTAACATAGTTAAATAGGGCCTAAAGTTATATGGCAAGATAAACGAAAACTTATTTTTTTTCTTTGATAATCCAGATAAACAGTATCTTGAGTAATTAAATTCAAGAAAAAGAACTTTCCTGGATATTTTGTGTTAATATTTTCTTTTGCTGTTTTTTGACAAGACCTCAATTAAGAGCATGCCCAACCTCGGGTTTTATTATTGTATTTGGACACCTGGCTAATGCCAGCCCAATATCAAATAACCTCACATCCACTATAAGTAAACTTTGGGGAATATGAGCTTGCCACATGAATGAATCCCCAAAAATCCCTTCTGTCAGATCTCTATCCCTTGTTAGCTTAATAAGATAAAACTTTTACAAACCTCATATTAATAATAGCAGAAGCTAAAATGGCAACTAACTTAGGGCTAGGCCATGAGCAGGCCTAAGCATGATCTGAACTTAGGTTTGGGATTAATGTGAAACAAAGTGTAGCACAATTTGCAAGACGATATGTCATTGTGCCATTTAATGCTTGTACTTTTTCCAAGACAACATGTTCCGCTAAATCAAAGACCAAAATGCACTATCACTTCTCAACCCATGCCCTTTTCGGTTGTCTTCTTATTCATGTTACACCTTAGTTCTACCACATCCCCACCATCAAATTTATTGGTCTTGAATGCAGATGAGCAAATCATCCCAAATCAAGCATTCTTTCATTATGTTAAAAACCCACCCACTCAAAATGGTTTCATTTCTACTTTTATAGTTGTCTCAACAGTCCTCCATCTCAAATTCCCCTCCTTAAACAGGATCAACTTGTGAAAATGTTTTCTGACTACCTAACATGATATCAAATAGAATAACCTGTCATGTGGATAAATTAAATAAAAAAAAGATCCAACTAAAAGGGTGTTTCATATAGATGCTATATTTATACGGTCAGTATCTATTCACTCTCATTACGAATAATCAACCCATACATCGAAAACAATTATTATAATTTAGCTATGTTGGTTGATTGTCTTATTTGATATTCATTATGAATATTAAATATGCTATTACAATTTTTTGAGTAAACATATCTCCAAAGAGATGAAAAATATGAAATGGAAACTCTAACCAGAAAATTGAAGCAATAATAGTATCATCGAAAAATTATATGCTAGTTCTCCTGAGATAAGAATGCAAATTTCATATAGAATGCTTATGTTCCACACTAAAAGTATAATGAAATGTGGTTGTCAAGGAGAGTTAACTTCAAAGCAAAAAAAAAAGATTGCTATTTATAATTTCCATGCACACAGTGATCACACATTAAAATTAATTACTGTGCTGTGAGTATATTTATTATGTTCATAAAGTGTGACCACCACAAGCATTCTTACCTTCTTTTCTGCAGCCATCTTTAATTTCGCCCAAAATGAATCTGTTAGGACACATCCCATGTAAACATTTTTATTTTGATTTCAACATCAACTATGCTTATATAAGAAACGTATGCAAGCAACATGGAATTGTGAAATGCCACAAATTACACATGAAATGAATGTCACACAGATGGGGAGAGAGAGAGAGAGAGAGAGAGAGAGAGAGAGAGAAATTAATGGGCTAAAGTAAATACATAAGAAAACAAGATCAGAGATCATTTTGCAAAAAAAATAAATAAATCGTAAATAACTAAAAACATGTTTTCATATAGTGCGATTATTTTGCAAAAAAAAAAGAAAAGAAAAGAAAAGAAAACATAACATGTGAATATACAACTAAAAGAATATCTATACACACACATAGATATCTAGAATCTCTCGTCCACCAATTCAAGAAAGCTCTTAAAAAACTAACAAGATATATCAAACAGTGTGATCATTTTGCAAAAAAGAGGGTTTATGGATCAAACTCACTGTAATCAAATTAATCATTTCATACATAAAATGAAATTATTACAAAATAAAGATCTAGCTAGCAGGGGCCTAAATGACTCGAAATTGTAGAGAAGGGCATGATACCATGTTCAATTTTTTGAATTGCGATTTCCTTTTCATTTGACCCATCCCATGCATCTTGCCATTCCTTTTGCTGTTATATGACAAGGTTGTATATTAAATACAAATGTAACCATTTTTGTCAAATCATGATTCCAATAATGAATCATTTTGCTAAAATAGTGAATCGCAAGATTCATTTTATTTAATACGATATATAACTCTGTATATATAATGTTTAAAATTAAATAAATTATCAATATGACTAAATTATATATGTATATATATAAAATCTCATATATCAATATAACTAATTAATCTTTTCTATATATCTCCATAGTTTGATGGAAAACGACCTTATTTCATGCATTACGTAAACAAAAACTAGAAATAGAATTGAATCCTACGATTCACTCATTTTTCGATTCAAGAGAACAATTCGAACTGTATTTTGTTGAAACTCATATCAATTATATGAATCAAATCGGATGATTCTAACAACCATGAATGTAACAGCTAGCACTGAAATGAGACCCAACAAAAAAAAGTAGCAGAGAAAGTTGTGAAGAAGATACCTCCTCATTCTGTGGAGGTTGAGCAGTCGATTGTCGTGTTGATGATACTGAATCAGCCTAAAATTGTAGTAAAAGAGAAGTTGGTCCAAAACAAACACACAGATTCCAAAACAAAACAAACACACAGATTCCAAAACAAACTGAACAGATCTGTTGGTCCAAAACAAACAAACAGAACAGATTTGTTCGATCGGTGCAGAGATGAGAGATTAGGGAGAGAGAGAGAGAGAGAGAGAGAGGCTTACCTGTGAGTCGATCGGTGCAGAGATGCAAACCAGAGAGTGAGACTGATGAGAGAGAGACAGAGATTGAGAGAGAGAGTTTACCTGTGAGTAGATCAGCGGTGCGATGATCGGTGCGATGAGATGAACAACGAGAGAGTCAGAGAGTGATCGGTGCAGATATGAAGAACAACGAAACGAGAGAGTGAGAGAGAGAGAGACAGTGATGAGTTGAACTTGAGATGAGACTGGGAGAGTGAGAAGACGATTAGGGTTTTTTCATTTTGGTAAAAATTAGGGATTTTGGTTCTAAGAGATTGGGGATTTTGGGGGGCGCGAGAATGGAAAAAAATGGGGGAACCAAGCGGGCGGGATTGGGAAAAAAAAAAAAATAATTTTCATCATAAATGAATATTTAAATAATAAAAATAAATAAATAATAATTTTTATTTTCATCATAAATGAATATTTAATGAATGAAAAATTATTATTATTATTTTTTATTTGGTAGAAGTAAGGATAATATTTTAATGAAAAATATTTTCTATTAAGAGTGATGAATGAGAGAGAGAGATGAAGAGAGAGAGAAACAAACAGACAAAGAGAGAAAGAGATAGAGAGAGAGAGACAGAAAAAGAGAGAGAAGCAAGAGATGAGCGATACAAAAAGAGAGAGAAAGAGAGCGAAAAAAGATGAACGAGAGAGAGAATAGAAAAATAGAGAGATACAGAGAAGAGAGATGAGCGAGAGAGACAGAGAGAGAGAAAAAAGAGAGATGAGCGAGAGAGACAGAGAGAGAAAAGAGATGAGAGAGATAGAGAGAAGAGAGATGAGTGAGAAAGACAAAGAGAGAAGACAAATGAGAAGGATAAAGAGAAAAAAGATGAACGAAAGACACACAGACAGATAGACAAACAGACAGAGAAAGAAGAGTGATGAGTGAAAGAGAGAAAGAGAAGAATGGTGGTAGTTGAATGGCATTTGCAGTAGTGGTAAATGTGGTAGAGAAAATGGGTGGTGAGAGAGAGAGATGAGTGAGAGAAAAGAGATAGAGAGACAGAGAAAGAGACAGAGTGATGAGCGAGAAAGAGACAAAGTGGTCGCTAACAGTGCATTTTCTTGTAGTGGATCGATAAATCGAAAGGCACCTCAATAAATAAAGAAGAGATGATGGGAGAGTGAGCAAGGTGAACACAGTGGGGGAGAGAGACAGACAGACAGACAGACAGACAGAAAAACAGAGAGAGAGAAGAGTGATGAGTGAGAGAGAGAGAGAGATAGAGAGAGAGAGATAGACAGAAAAAGAGAGAGAAACAAGAGATGAGCAAGAGATAAACTAAAAGATAGAGAAAGAAAGTGAAAAGAGATTAACGAGAGAGACATAGAAAAAAAAAGAGACAGAGAGAGTGGTAGTGGTACTGGTCATAGTTCTATCCATTGATTTAAATATGGTGTTTGTTTTGAGCTTTCAAATCATAATTCTACATCCATTTTTTTAAAACTCAATTCAAAATATAATCATTACTTTTCGAAACTCATAACCAAACACATAATTCAAAACTCTTTTCAAGGCTTAATTCAAATCAATTTTTTAAATATTTTAAATATTTAAATATTTTAAAAATATTTAATTTTGTGAGAGACAGATAAAGAAGAGAGATAGAGAGAGAGAGATAGAGATAGAGTGATGAGCGAGAGAGAGAGACAAAGTGGTTGCTAAAAGTGTATTTTCTTATAGTGGATTAACAAATCGAGAAAAAGCTCGATAAATAGAGAAGATGGGAGTAAGAGAGTGAGCAAGGCAAACATAGTGAGGGATAAATAGACAAATAGACAAGTAGACAGAGAGAGAGAGAGAAGAGTGATGAGTGAGAGAGAGACAATGAGAGAGAGAGATAGATAGAAAAAGAGATAGAGAGAGAAAGAGAGAGAGAGAGAGATAGAGGGAGAGATAGAAAAAGAGAGAGAAACAAGAGATATGCGAGAGATAGACAAAAAAAGAGAGAAATACAGCGAAAAGAGATGAGCGAGAGAGAGACACAAAAAAAGAGAGAGACAGAGAAATGGGCGAGAGAGATAGACAGAGGTAGAAAGATAAGAGAGAGAGAGAGAGAAAAGAAATGAGAGAGATAGAGAGAAGAGAGATGAGCGAGAGAGATAGAGAGAGAAAACAGATGAGAGAGATAGAGAGAAGGGAGATAGACGAGAGACACAGAGAGAAAATGAGAGAGAGAGAAACAGACAGACAGAGAAAGAAGAATGATGAGTGAAAAAGCTAAAGAGAAGAGAGAGAGATAGAGACAGAGAGATAGGAAGATGAAAAAATGAATGAAAAGAGAAATGTCATATCAAAAGAGTAAGATTTTAAATTTTTTTTTTGTGACAGAAAAATACCGTTGAATTTATTCAAACCATTTTGTGACTGTATATATATGAAGCTATCTCAAAACCACAATCACTATGCTAGGTTAGAGTTTTCAAAAAACTCTTTTGAGAAAATTATACTTTCTTGTTTTCCGTGTTATATTGTTTTTACTGAATTTTTTTAATATTTTAAGTATTTTTTTTAATTTTTAGACACATCTAACATAAATACACCTAAAAATTAAAAAAGTTGCAAAAAAAAAAATCTTTTAAAAATTCACTAAATACCAAAAATACAAAAAAAAAAATAAAATAATTCAATACATTTTTTTTTTGTATTTTTATGTATTTATTAATTTTTAAAAATATTTTTTCATAATTTTTTTATTTTTTAGATACATCTAAGTAAGGTGCATCTTAAAACAATATTTAAAATTTTAAAAATATTCACTAAAAACAAAGAAAAAACACGAAAGTCACTTTTTGCGACGGCAGAAAATGCCGTCTCAAAAAAGCAGAGTATTTGCGACGGCACCATTTGCCGTTTCAAAAAATGAGAGTATTACCGTCGCAAATACTCTCATTTTTTGAGATGGCAAATAGTGTCGTCGCAAATACTCTGTTTTTTTGAGACGGCAAATGGTGCCGTCGCAAATACTCTGCTTTTTTGAGACGGCATTTTCTGCCGTCGCAAAAAGTGACTTTTTGAGACAGCAAGTGTGCCGTCGCAAATAGTTCCGTCTCATAAACCCACTTTTCTTGTAGTGAGGTCTGCCTGGATTAGAGAACACAGAGGGCCCTCCTAATAGCTAAAGCCTCAAACACAAAAGAAGAGTCATCTGGAGGATACAAAAGCAATTGCACGGACTAACCTGCCTTCATGATCTCCTGCCAGAAAGCCCAGTCATCTGCTGTTTCAACTATAACCTGTTGCTCCATCTGTTTGAATTAATAAGCTTACAGTTGCGTTAAATTTTCGCAATGAAATAATACCATTGTTTGGTTGATCTTCTTCTTTGTCCTTTTGTTTGGTATTTATGTTTTGCTAATTGACAGGTAGTTTCTCATTTTTTTCTTTTTTTCTTTTTTTGGATAAATAAAATAAATTTTATTGAAGAAGCATCAAGACGATGCAAAGAATACAAAACCACTCAAACATCGAGCGGAGACTGAAAAACTCGTAACAGACTCCGAAGGGATAATCACCAACTCCTAACCAATAATGTCATCTAAAAAATCTAAAAAAACAAATAAATCCGGATCAAACTTCTGTTCCATCAAACTATACAAAACTATAAGAAGACTACTCTCAAGCGAAGAAATGCTATGATGAACCTCTTGAAAAGTTTGCCTATTACGCTCCAACCAAACTAACCACATCAAACAAAGAGGCACCAATGACCACGTTCGCTGCCGTCGGCGACCAACCCCGAGTTCTATGCCAACTCCACAGCATATCCATCACCCTTCGCGGCTGAACCCAAACAATCCCAAAAAGAAAGCAAATTAGACCCCACAAATGGCTAGCCACAGGACAATACAAAAACAAATGATCCACAGACTCCCCATCTGCACAACACATATAGCATCGATTCATTAGAATATGACCACATCACACCAAGTTATCAATCGTAAGATTCCAAACTAAGGCCACCGTCCACATGAAGGAGGCTACCTTTGAAGGAACTACCGGCACCCAAATGCTCCTCCAAGGAAAATCCCTCACCACCCCCACCAAACTCCTGTAGTTGTATGAAATAGAAAAATGCCCCTTGGCCCCCACAACATTCCACCCCATGACATCCACTCCCTCTCCAGTCACACCCAACCCATACAAATAACCCCATAACTCTAGCAGTTGATCAATCTCCCAATCCTGAACCCGGCGCCGCAAATGAATATTCCATACCGTCACATCCCCACCTCCCAAATAAGATGCCACCATAGCTTCATGATCCCCGCAATGCCAAAAATCAAAGGAAAATGATCCTCCAGCAAAACCAAACCTCACCACACCACCTATCCTTCCAGAAGCGCACCCTCATCCCATCACCCAGCTGGAACCCCACCCTCTCACAAAAATCCACTCTTCCCAACCAAATTCCTTTCTATAAACCACAACCATGGGAGCTAGTCACATTCCCTGACCCCTAACCCCTCTATCTAGCCCATACTTACTAGCCACCACCCGTCTCCATAGTTGCTCCGGCTCCTAAGCAAAGCGCCATAACCACTTGCCCAACAAAGCTCTGTTGAAAGTCCCAAACTTCGAACCCCCAACACCCAGCCTCTTTTGGTTGATAGATCTACCCCCAATCCACAAAATGGTATCTAAAATCATCCCTTCACTATCCCACAAAACCCCTTTGAAGCTTCTCCATCCGTCGTGCCACCGATACCAGAATAACATGTAGAGACATAAAGTACGTTTGGATGCTAATCAACACACTCTTGATCAAAGTCAACTTACTCCTTTTCGAAAGATATTGCCTCTTCCACTCGGCCAACCGGCTTTGAATCTGCTCCACACAAACATAACAGATACACATACTCACCTACTCAAAGAGGGGCAACTGTAGACACCCCATTTTTGACTGCTCGCATGACTTGGGCGCTTTGTCATCACAAGAAATTTCACTTTTGGAGACTAAATTTTTAGTCGCCAAAAGTACGATTTTAGTTGTCGAAAATTTTCTCGACTAAATATTTTGGTC
This sequence comes from Camellia sinensis, assembly GCF_055761805.1. NCBI lineage: Eukaryota > Viridiplantae > Streptophyta > Magnoliopsida > Ericales > Theaceae > Camellia > Camellia sinensis. Next base: position 158,754,615 of record NC_138972.1, read on the forward strand.
GTCGGATTGGTTGCGGGAAGGTTGTTGCTGAAGGTATTGGCGACTAAAAAATATTTTGTCGCCAAAAGTCCTATAAATGGTGACTAATATTTTTAGTCGCCAAAAATAATATTTTAGTTGTCAAAAATCTTATTTTCCACTACTAAAACTTTGGTTGCCAACTTGAAGTATCTACGATGACCAAAGTTTTAGTCGCCAAAGGGTTTTTTTTTTCATCTTATTTTTTTATTTTTTTCATTTTATTTATTGTAGCTACTAAATTCTTAGTCACCTAAAGTCTGCTTTTATTTTAGCTACTAAATGTTTAGTAGCCAAAAGTTTTTTTCCATTTTATTTTTATTTTTAGCTATTAACTATTTAGTCGCTAAAAAGATTTACTTCATTTTTGGCTACTAATTGTTTAGTCGCCAAAAACATGATTTGATTTGATTTTTTAAATAATTTGTCCACAACTACATGTATGTATTCCATGCAACCTGTATCATATATATAAATAAAACAATACATATATTATCAATCATTCCATTATTTGCATCAATTTCACTTCCAACCATCCAAAAAAGAATAACTTTTAATGTCAAATTTCATACAAATTAAGTATATTCCAACCTAAAATAATAATATTATTCCATACAAAATAGAGAATCATACCAAAACACGTCCTCTGTACACAAATATATTCACTACCATGCGAAATATATTCGCTAAGGAAGATATCTTTATTGCTGTAAAGTGAGTTGATAATGATGTTCGTAAGCCGAGACACCTCAGCCTAAAATTCAAAATTCTCTGCATTACTGTGGAGTGATCTCTTAGAGAAGTTTTCCTAAACTACATAATTACAAAACACATTAGAAGAAGAAAAACAAAAACAAAAACAAAAACAAAAAAGGAGAAGAAAAATAGAGAGATGGAGACAAAGAGAGGGGAAGGTAAAGAATTAGAAAACTCCAGTTCTCAAAGAAAAAATGTCCATGCCTTCCAACAACATATTTGGCATTTGAAATATAAGCGAGGGTCATTTTCAATGATCAGAGACACTAAGAAATAAAGGTAGTTCACATACCATACCAAAATACACAAAAGGGAAATACCAAAAACCTCTTAAATTATGCCATATCATCAATTGATACACTAGTTAATACACTAATTGGTATATATAACATTATTTCAGGGAGAAAATAAGAGAACATATGGACCTACTACCCAACTGTTTTTGAAACAATTATGAAGTATATCTGTTATAGGATTTTCTATCTATGTGATAAAATAAAAAAAATAATTTATTTTATTTTTTGTGTAGTAATCCGTGTTGGTCCGTTATTACATATGGCTATGGCATTGGAATATTGGACATGCAAATTAGTTGGCACAGAGCTTATTCTTGGAAGATGGAAAGCCTACACTTTTCTTGGCTGGTGGCTTAGGAAATGAAAAGACATGGGTGTTTTTTTTTTCCATACATGGCACAGTGGTTTGTTGATATTGAAGAAATCAAAAGCTGATCTTATTAATTCAACTAGCATCATGCCTACATTTATGGGATGGGTTGAACCGTTGGAAGAGTTTAAAAAAAGAAAAAGAAGATTGCATTGTTATCTATATAGTTGGGATGTGTTTTGTTCAATGAGAAAGAGTGGGATACACAGTTCAATGTGTCTAGTTAATTCATCCATAGCTAAGGCAAACAGGTAAGGACTTAACGGTGACCTGTGGTACAATCTTACAGTGATTGGAAATTAACTAGTTTCTCATGCAGTGAATCTAATTGTAGCCATAGTCCCATCATACATGTCCTTTACTATACTTTTTTCTCACTCCATTTTTTCTAATGGCATCTATGTTATATTTTTAACCACTATATTGAAATATTTTTGTACATCTATAAAATCTATATGAAGATTCCTCTTCTTATCTTTGTACTTTTCTAATAATTTTTTTAGTACATATATCCTTTCCATGGTTGATCTACTGGACATAAATCCAAACTGATTTTGTGATAATGTAATTGTAACTCTTAAGTGATACTCAATCACTCTCGCTCACAATTTCATTGTATGACCCATCAACTTCATGACCCATCAATAAATAAATGCTTGAGAAATGAATATGTCCAGCACTATTCTGGTTGCAATAACTAAAGGAAAATATACCTGGTAAAATTAGAGGGAGAAGCTTATGAAGACCAATACGAGCATGATGCATCCATTGGGAACTTAGAAGCAAAATTGAACAGAAATAACCATTATCTCTCTTGTTTCCAACAAAATGTTCCTGTTAAATTTTTAATAGTAATTATAAAAGAAAATATATTACAGGTAAAAACATACATACTTGTATATTTTTTATTCTGAGTACAAACTTATAATGCATACTCAATATAGAAAAAAATGTTTTAGTTACAATGTCATTGTAGCAACACAAATTAGAATGAACAAGAACAAACCTTTTTTCCCTAGCCGGTATCTATTTTTTTTGGCCTACTTACTGAAAGTTAATTGGTGCCAAGGACTCTATTACTTACTCCTAACCACAAACAGTACTACATGCATCATTTAGTTTCAACTCTTCATAAATATGACAGATAGGAAATCAATTAAGCCTTATCTTTGCATCTCAGGATGATGAAGAAGAAAACATGTTAAATTTCCAACAAAGTTTTCAAAAAGAAATTTATTGTATCTGTGGAAGCCGGATATTGTTGATATACGTGCAAGAAAGCCGAATAACGGTATGAGGACAGTCTAGACGGAATTTGTATTCGGCTCCATCCTGGATGATCCCAAAGTTGAATATATTAATCGGCTGTAGGACCAATAAAATAAAGGCTGAATAAATAAACATGCAATGGATCAAGAGTGGGCCCGACCCAGGGGCCCAAAAGAAAAATATAAATAGAGGAACATTAGCCAAAAAAAGGTATGTGAAAAAAACCTTAGAAACTTAAGTTACAAGCAAACTAGAGACATATACTAACTTGTCCGTCGGAGTGCTAATTTTGGCATCCCCGATCAGAGTGTTAATTCCCCTTTTCATGTGTTAATTAGAGGATCAAGAACGTCCATCAGGATACCAGAGTATTTCCGAACCTACCTCCACCATAATTGCCGCCGTCTGTGGGAATACTCAAGCATATTCATGGTGAGCGTCACAGAAGATCCTCTAATAGTCGCTGACGAAACTACACCAAGAGATGACCTCACTCCAAGAAACATGCTGGGACCAGAGAATGTCGCCGCGCGATGTGCGTTAAACTTTGATTCAGTAGCTCAGACCTCATCTTCGACTTCAATGCAAGAGACAATGCAGGTGATTATGGATCAAGCAAAGCAAAATGAATAGCGGCTTGAGAACATGATTGCTGACAATGAACGCTTACGCCAGGATTTGGCCTTGGAGGTGGCGAAATCCCAACAAGCTGCATGCCAAGATCGAGTTCGACCTTCAGGAAAAATGGATGATCAATGATGTCGACTTCAGAAATGCAATAATGACAGTGATTCAGACTCACCATCCCCTGAACCTAGAAAGAAAGGACGCGTTGATGTATCCAGCTCATCTGAAGGATGTCCACATGTATGGCATAAACGAGGGAGAAACGATGATTCGGATGAGGAAGATAAACATGACCCTTTCGTGCGCTGTATTGCAAGGGATGTGCTTTCCAAAAAGTTCAAGGCACCGTCGTTCACCCTCTATGATGGAAAGTCGGACCCCAGTAATCACATTCGTCATTACAAGCAAGCGATGACGCTCCATGTTGACGATGAAACCCTCATGTGTCGAATATTTCCAAGCAGTCTGGGACCACTGGCCGTGAGATGGTACTATAAACTAGAGCGGGCATCGATTAAGAACTTCCACCAACTCCAAAAGTCATTCAAGGTGAGATTCATCACTAATGAGGTCCAGCCGAAGCAAGCCAATTCTCTCTGGACCATGCAAATTAAACCAGAAGAAACTCCTCGCGAATACTCAGCCCGCTATTGGGAGTGCTTTAATCTGGTAGATGATGCTTGCAATGACTCCATGGCCATCATCGCCTTCAAGATGGGATTGCAACCTGATAGCCCCCTCCACAGTTCATTAACCAGACGGCCCCCCAAAATTGTCTGGGCATTAATGAAGAAGGTCGAAGAGTACTGCAAAGTGGAGTACGATTCCTTGCGGGTCAAAGCTGGATGTAAAGCCGTTGAGACGGCTGCGTTGGAAATTGTTCAGCCGATTAGATCCGTGCCACTGAGAAGCCCTGAGCGACGAAACCAACCTAAACGGGACAAAATGTGTGACTCGCGCCGATCAAACGATCAATGTTCACATCGAGCTAATGAACAATATCAAGTAGATAACAGGCGTACAAGGTGCTCAGGCAAGAAATACATGGACCTAATAGAGCCGATCGGTAAGATTTTGTTGAAAGTACAACACCTTCCGTTCTTCAAGTGGCTGCCCAAGATGATGGGACCTCCCGATGCAAGAAGACAGGATAAACGGTGTGAATATCATAAGGACTATGGTCAAGACACTGATAGTTGTTATTCATTGAAAGATCACTTGGAAGAGTTGGTACAAGACGGTCGTCTTACGCAGTACGTTCGAAAGAACAATTCAAAAAATACAGTAGCCCTACGGCCGCAGTCACCCCCTTTGCGTGTAATTCACCTAATATACAGCCTTCCAGTGTTGTCCGAGGTATAAACAATCCAGTTTCAATCAAGCACACACATGACACCAGCAAAATGGCCCCATGACACTGGAAGTATTAGTTTCGATGATAGTGATTTAGTTAGAATAACCCTCCCCCACACTGATCCCCTCGTCATCGAGCTACGCGTCAACAGATTCACCATTGATCGTGTTCTCATTGACTAGGGTAGCACTTTGGAAATAATGTATTACAAAACTTTCATCAAACTTGGCTTTACAGACTCGGACTTATCCCCGGCGGATTACTCGCTATTCGGCTTCAATACTAACCCGGAATACCCTCTGGGCAAAATCACACTACCTGTACGGGCCGGCACCAGATCAGCGGACGTAGAATTTCTGGTTGTCAAGCTTCCTTCACTGTATAATCTCATCATGGACAAAACTTGGTTGTATACGATGCAGGCTGTGCCAAGTACCTACCACCATCTACTTCGTTTTCCAACTGAATACGAATCGAACAAATTCGCGGCTCTCAGAAATCAGTGCAGGCATGCTACTTTCTGACCGCAAAGAGACCAAAGGAGGTGGAAGTGCATTCCATTGAGGTACCGGACAGGGAGAGCCTCGAAGACATTGGGAGGATCCCAAGCGAAAAGGCAACTGAAGCCCTGCATCAGGTCGACATTAACAAAAGTCCTGAGAAGTTGTTCATGATCGGCGCTTCCTTGGATACAGTTGAAAGGCAGGAGTTAGTATCCTTCTTGCTTGGCAAAATCGATGTATTTGAATGGTACCCATACGAGATGCCCGGAGTGGATCCATCAGTGGCCCAACACCGCTTACACGTTGATCCTAAATGTAAGCCAATTATTCAGAGAAGTCGGCGGTCAGCTGCGGAGCATACTTCGGCCGTTGTTGAAGAAGCAGATCGGTTACTTGACACCGGGGCAATTCGAGAAGTAACTTATCCTACATGGTTGTCCAATACTGTGGTCATCAAGAAGAAGAATGGCTCTTGGCGTGTCTGCGTGGATTTCACGGATTTAAACAAAGCTTGTCCCAAGGACTGTTTTTCCTTGCCCAGAATAGACCAACTCGTAGACGCAACGGCATATCATCAATGTATGAGCTTCTTGGATGCCTATAGGGGTTATCATCAAATTGCCATGCATCCGGAGGATCAAGAGAAAACCACTTTCCTCAGGGACCTATTGCTACAAGGTCATGCCTTTTGGGCTGAAGAATGCAGGGGCAACTTATCAAAGACTAGTGATCGCAATGTTCAAGGAACAACTCGGCCGTACTATAGAAGTATACATCGATGATATGGTAGTCAAATCCAAGGAAAAACGCTCCCATCTAGCTGATTTGGAAGAGACATTCGGCATCCTTTGAAAGTACAAGATGAAGCTGAACACCTCGAAGTGTGCATTCGGTATCGGATCCAGCAAATTCCTCGGCTACATCGTTAACAACCGTGGAATCGAAGCCAACTTGAGGCAAATAACGGAAATTCTAGAGCTTGGCTCCCCTCACTCAATGAAACAGGTTTAGAAGTTGATAGAAATGGCCGCCGCACTTAATAGGTTTATTAGCCGTTCCACAGATCGCTGCTGACAATTCTTTCACACACTTCGGCAAGGCAGGACATTTGACTGGACACCTGAGTGCAGGCCGGTTTGGACGGCTTGAAATCCTATCTCCGTTCAGTACCACTCTTGGTAACACCTACGGTAGGAAATCCCCTCATTTTGTATCTGGCGGTATCCGATCGGGTGGTCAGTGCCATATTGTTAAAGGAAGAACTTGGGGAGCAGCGGCTGGTTTACTATGTAAGCAAAGCATTGGCCAACACCGAAACACGTTACTTTCCATTGGAAAAACTTATCCTTGCCCTCGTCATGGCTGCAATAAAACTGATGCATTACTTTCAGGGGCACACCATTGGTGTATTAACAGATTATCCCCTCCGGTCGGCTCTCCGCAGCGCAGAAGCATCGGGGCGCATTTCGAAATGGGCCTTGCAACTCGGCCAGTATGATATCCAGTTTTTACCCAGGACTTTCATCAAGGGGCAAGTGCTAGCTGACTTTGTAGCCGAATTCACAGGATCCCTTGTCGACTTTAAATCTGAGCAATTGCAAACCTAGCCTAATTGGAGAATGTATGTTGGTGATGTTTAGTAGATGTATTGCGACGGGTCTTCCAACCAGAGTGGCAGTGGGGTCGGTGTAGTAATCATGACCCCTGAAGGGGCAATAATCGAACATGCCATCAAATTAGGCTTCGATGCATCGAACAATGAGGCCAAATACGAAGCACTGTTAACCGGCCTTTGGAATGCACTTCACCTGGGTGTGTGGCGTTTGTTTGTTTTCTGTGACTCAAAGCTAGTAATCAACCAGCTGAAAGGGGAGTATACAGCTAAAAATGATCGCATGGCAGCCTATATGAAAACGACGAACTCCTTGCTTTCAAAATTTGATCACCATGAGCTGAACCAAATAACCAGGGATCAGAACACACATGCAGACGCCCTGGCTTTCTTAGCCTCTGCCATCAATTCAGAAATTAAGTAGACAATTGAAGTTGGGTTGGTCCCTGAGCCAAGTATTGCCTCTTTAGAATCAGTTCATGTTAATGTTGTTGAACCAGGTCCAAGTTGGATGGATCCTATTGCCGCATTCCTATCTTCAGAGTAGCTCACGATGGATAAGAAAGAAGCACATAAACTGCGAAACAAATCCCTCCGATATTACCTGGATCCGCAGGGGAAGCTCTACAAAAAATCTCTCTTTGGGCTGTACTTAGAATGTGTTCACCCAGATAAAGTCGAAGAACTTTTGTCTGAAATACATGAAGGCATTTGTGGTGCCGACTCGGGCGAACGTTCTCTGGCCCACAGAGCTGTAACTCAGGGGTACTATTGGCCGACCATGCGAACCGATGCCGAATGTTATGTCAAGAAATGCGAGCAATGCCAAAAGTTTTCCCCCTTGACTCATCTTCCTGTCGAGGAGTTAAACTTTATTACTAGTTGGTGGCCGTTCACTCAATGGGGGCTCGATATTGTTGGACTGTTGCCACGGGCCCCCGGCAACAGGCGATTCTTAATTGTCGCAACGGATTATTTCACAAAATGGGTCAAAGCGGAAGCACAGACACATATTCGAGATTCCGATATTAAGCGTTTTGTGTGGAGAAACATCATAACGAGATTCGGCATACCTTGAGCACTTGTTTCTGACAACGGTACCCAGTTTGATTGTGGCGTGTATCGAAAATTGTGCAACACTTTCGGTATATGGCCCTACTTTTCCTCGCCGGCTTATCCTCAAAGCATTAGTCAAACAGAGGCCACCAACAAGGTTATTCTGGATGGCATCAAGAAAAGGTTGGAGAAAGCTAAAGGCAGATGGGTCGAAGAATTGCCAAGCGTGCTGTGGGCTCATCGTACTACTCCAAGGCGATCCACTGGGGAAACGCCATTTGCTCTGTGCTTCGGAACCCAGGCAATCATTCCCCTGGAGATTAGCCTTCCAACCTTGAAATCAAAAGTTTTTGACATGGGTCGAAATGACATGATGTTGGCCTTGGACTTGACTTTGATTGAAGAACGCTGAGACCGTGCCTCGCTTCCATGGCACGGTACCAACAACAGCTCACTAAATCATATAATCAGCGTGTTCAGTTACGCCGTTATACACCAGGAGAATTGGTCCTCAAGAAAGTGCTTCCCGTTGCTAGGATTCCCGCTGATGGAAAATTGGGTCCCAACTAGGACGACCCCTATCAGATTGACTCAATCGCAGGGACATGAGCATATCGGCTCAAAGACATGGATGGAAGAAGCTTGCCGTGTCCGTGGAATTCCACACACTTACGCAAATTTTATCATTAACTTGTACGACATGACAACTTGTTTTGATTTTTCACCATGTAGATGTTTCGTTTTTAATACAATGCTCTCTCTTGCCTGATTAGTTGCTTGCCAATAAGCCTCCGAATTTGGAGCACCCTTTGTAGAAATCACGTTTGGGCCAAATAGGCCTCCGAATTCGGAGCGCCCTTCCCGAAAATCACGTTTGGCCAAGGCAAAACGCCTCTGAATTCGGTGCTCCTTTCGTGAATATTATGATTGACAAGCATAAATGCAGTTGACGAAAAATGGAAGATGATTATAGCTGAATTTATAAACATAGACTGAAATAACATGAAAGCATTTAAAATAATATGTTTCATTGAATTAATCGATAATACAAAATTCGCTTCCAATTTACGTTAAAACGGTACAATATGTTCAGTTTTATTCAGCATCACCCTCGTCATCGCTCTTCTCAACTTCGAAAGCCGCAAAGGGAAAATGATGACCCTGATATAACGTCGACACCGAATCAACGCCTGTCGCTCGGAGAGCCTCCGTGGCTTGGAGAGCCTTGACCCACCCGTGCTTAAATCCACGGTTCTCGCATCGACAGACCTCCTCGGCAAGCTTTTCCTTAGTCTTCTCTATTCCAACTTTTCGACCGTCATGGAAGCCTTGTTCATAAGCCCTGGTGTTTGCAACCTCTATTGCAAATATTCTTGCCGTATCTCGATCGGCAATCGCATGACTTATGAGCCGTTGGGTCACCCTTTCCTCCACAATTGGATTAGCTTGGCCGGCCGACTGTGTCTCGGCAGTTTTGACCTTTCTTAGTTCACGTTTGGCTTTCTCCGTGTGAGCTTCTAAGTTTCGGATGCATTCATCCTTCTGCTCTATCTCCCGCTGCGCGGCACGTAGATGCATGCCGATTTCATAGGTGGTGTACAGTCCTTTCACCACTCCATGGATGCCCTCCCGAAACACTTCGAAATCAGGTTGACTGACCATCGACTGCTGGACTTCTGGTGGAAAAATCTATTGAGCGAACTCGACGGCCACATTTGGGTCGTGAACAATTGAATCCGCTTCCGTCATCGGTTTGTTCCCCACAAAAACCGCAAAACTCAACGGGCGTAGCATCGCACTGGTCTCTCCTCTCGAGCGTGGCAGAGAGGAGTTGCCTCGTTGCTGTTTTTCCTTTCTGGGTGACCTACTTCGATGACGTGGGGACTGGCTTTTTCACGCTCCCTTGACGTCCTACTCCCCGTGCGCGTAGGCTCGCCACCTCGATTCATCTCTGCGTCCAACTCCGCTAGTGTTCTCCCTTCTCCTCTGCTGTTGAAGAATAATCTTCTTGCCATCCATAGTCGTCCACACTGTTCTTTTCCTCCCTCATTGGCTTTGAATGCAATAATGGCCCCTCCGCGCACCTATCCCATTTATTTCTTACAAGTGCAGCACCCTCGAAGCGATCTCATCAATGCTAAATTTCAAAGCCTTGCGGCCGATTCATTAAGGTCATGTGCCCCAGCCACTCAATGAACTAATAGCATTTGGTGTTCCGGTTCATCCATTAGCTGGGGCAAGGGCAGATTCATTATTCTAATCGGCCAAATGACAAAGCCTTAAGCCGATCAGGTCATGTGCCCCAGCCACTCCATGAACTAATAGCATTCGGCGTTCCAATTCATTCATTAGCTAGGGGCAAGGGCAGATTCATTAATCTAATTGGCCAGATGTCCAGGTGCCCCAACCACTCCATGAACTAATAGTATTCGGCGTTCCAGTTCATCCATTAGCTAGGGCAAGGGCAGATCCATTAATCTAATCTGATAAATAGATTCAATAATCTAATCGGCCATATGTCCAGGTGCCCCAGCCACTCCATGAACTAATAGCATTCGCCGTTCCATTTCATCCATTAGTTGGGGCAAGGGCAAATTCATTAATCAAATCGGCTAAATAGATTCAATAATCTAATAGGCCAGATGTACAAACAAGACTTGAGAGGCCTCCACCCTATCATGCACAATCAAGAGGGACGACGACTAAGAAATGAGGCACGTTTCATCACTTCAAGTATGAAACGTCCCTCGTTTCTCGTGTTTGGATTAATGTCCGATCCAAACACATGCAATGCAACACAAACATGTTATCTTGGCATGCTTTACTTCAATTCAATTTGTTTACTCATTTTAGATTACCAATTAATCCTTTAACCGGTTAAGTCCAAAAGTGAGAAGTCCTCTAAATGGAAAGACAGACTAAGCCACAAGCATCTTGAGCATGAAAGAAGCATCATGCCGTTGGTTAGTAGAAACCCTTAAGAGAAGGCCAAAACCATTAGGCATGAAAGCCTAAATTTCATGCTCAAGCCAACAAGGGGCTCAAGACCTCTTTCAAAGCACATGAAAAGAGTGGATTAATGGAGTACAATGGCATATATTTCAGCACTGAAATGACATGCCAAATGACTCAAAATCATGCAAAACAACTCAAATAATGCATGTTTAAGGCGAAGGCATCAAAGCTAGTGAAGTGTATTACACTACAGGCATGCAAGACAATGCTCAAATGGCCAAACCAGCTCTGGACAGAGCTTAATCACATCAAAATAATGGCCTAAACATGCTGGAATTGAAGCTCAAAAGGCTAGACAAACATGTACACAAATTGGCTCACAAGCAAGGTTTAAGGCATAACTCTCAAAAGCATTTAAAGAATGATAGATGTGAGAGTGTGACAGTGGTACAGGCTCTGAAATTAAATGCGAAATGATGCCATATCATGCACATATCACAAATATAGCATGCTAAGTGCCTCAAAACTCAAGACTAGTGAAGACATTTGCACTATAGCTATACAAAGCATGGCTCATATGACCAAGACCACTCAAAATAGTCCTAAAGCATGTCAAAACATTATCAAAAATGTGCTGGAATGGAGCCAATACATGTTAGAATAATAGGCTATAACATCAAGCATGTTAAGCTAGTAAGCACGATTTGCACTACAAGTACAAAATGCAAGCAAGAAGTGGCCAAACCAGCCAAAATTAGAGTTATAGCATGCCCAAAAATTCACAAAAACATGCTCAAACTAAGCCTTAAGAAGGGAGAAATACATGCTCATTTGATAGGCCAACAACTCATGCTAACAAGACAAGAGGAGGGGAGACCACCCCCTCCTATTTTGAGCCTCAAAACAAGTTTTCTACCACTGAAATTCCTCTAGAATTCAGTGGTTTTAAGGCAAAAAAGAAGTTGTTTGAAAAGCTTGAAAGTTAGCTTAAAAGGCCACTCAAGCCAAGGAGCAAAAGGGAGGAAATACACCCTAGCCAAACAAGGCTTAAACCAACACTTTTAGGACTGAAAAACAGAGAAAAAACAGAGGTGTTTATAGTTCAACACCACCCCAAAAACAGCCCCAAAACAATGGAAAAAGGGTGGTGAAGCAAGTGTGCAAAACAAACAAAAAAGAGGAGAGTTATACCTCTTGATGCACAGCAGCAAAACAGCCTCTTTGTTGGCTCAAATGACCTTTAAACAACCCAAAAATAAGCTCCAAGGGACCTCAGCCCATAGATATGCAACTTTGATGAAATATGCCTAGGGAAACTAGTTGTGTTTCTCTACTTCTATGCACTTCTATGCACAAAAGGGGCAAGAGAGAGCGAACTATAGAGAGAGAGGCAGAGATTTGGCTCCGAAATTTCTAGAGGGAGAGGAATTTTTTAGACTAAGAAGCTCTAAAATTCTCTTTAAGCCTTCCAAATGTTCTAACCCCTTGAATATGAGATATAAGGCTCTCATATATAGCAAAATATCAACTTTGGTCGAAAATATCTGAATTGGGACAGCTGGAGCAAACTGGAAACAGCTGGTGGAGAAATATCTTCAAAAATTCTGAGTTTGTGTCACTCTTGGCTGGCCGGCCATCTTTGGTGCCGACCTGCTACTTGTGATGGCCGAATCGGCCATCTCGATGGCCGACTGTGCACATTTGTGGCCGATAGGACATTCTACTCTGCAGGTCCTACTTCAAATGGGCATAACTCCTTCATATGAACTCCTTTTCAGGTCATTCTTGTGTCTAAAATGAAGCCCCAGAAGTAAACGTTCCAATGGTGGAAGCCTAACCTCAAAATTCCAAGTGTGCTAAGAGATATCCCTCTTTTAGTGAAGGCTTCTCAGTTTCGATCCAACCGAAATGATGCCCAACTTCAACTTATCATATCTCCCCCATCCGGACTCGTCTTTAGGAGATTCTTGAGTGAAAAATGAAGCCCTGAAAGTCTTCTTTCCAACGGTGGTGGTCTCATAGATTAAATCCTAGTATACAAAAAAGGATAGGCCCAATTTAGCGAGGACTGCCCGACTCTCTCTCTTAACGGTTCATGCCCAACTCTTTTCCCAACTAGGTTTCTTCCCTTTTCTCCAATTTTCCTCAACTCCAAACCCCCAAAAAAGATGTTTTGGAAGATTTTTCAAAAATTTCACCTCTCTTTCATTCATTTCCACTTTGTCCTCGCTCGATTTACTGAAAAGCGCAACATTTGACAAAATGCGAGCCTCGAAACATCGTAGAAACTTCTTCAAAAGCTATTTGAAAGAGAGGGTTTTAAAATCTTTTGATCAAGATCATTTTAGTCCAAAAGGGGTATGAAGTTGAGATTTGAATCTCTCCTTGCCGAAGAAATCGAACCCTTGTACTACATAACTTTCACCATCAAGTAAACGATCAGTAGTGCCTAAGTCTTAAGGGCGGTCAAAAATGGGTTGTCTACAGGTGCCCCTCTTTGACAGAGCTTGGAAGTCATGAAGTGACGGGAGTGAATGTCAAAGCCTAGAGACGACCCATTTTTGACAAGGCCTAAGACTGGGACAAACAAACAAGATAACAATATAGATGCGCCCGTAGGCCGGGGCAAAATAAAAATGACATGCATGATGCAAGTGCATAACTTATGAATATGCAAAGAGGGCTGTAATGAAACATCTAGATGCAAGTGTTATGCAAAGAAATGCTACAGCAAGCTCGCACATAAGTAGGTAAACATGAACCAAACCACATCTTATGTAGAAAGGATGTAAGAAAATTATGCAATCTTAGCGAACGTGTGATAGATACACGAAGTGAGCATGTGTGATAGATATACAAAGTGAACGTGTGATAGATACACAAAGTGAGCATGTGTGATAGATACACAAAGCGAACGTGTGTGATACACAAAGTGAGCACGTGTGATAGATACACAAAGCGAACGTATGTGATAGATACACAAAGTGAGCATGTGTGATAGATACACAAAGTGAACGTGTGTGATACATAAAGCGAACGTGTGTGATAGATACACAAAAGGTGAACAAAGTGCGATAGATACACTAAGTGAACATGTGCGATAGATACACAAAGTGAAACATGTGCGATAGATACACAAAAGGAGAACGAAGTGTGATAGATACACTAAGCGAACATGTGTGATAGATACACAAAAGGTGAACGAAGTGCGATAGATACACTAAGTGAACATGTGCGATAGATACACAAGATGAACAAAGTGTGATAGATACACTAAGTGAGTATGTGTGATAGATACACAAAGTGAACGTGTGTGATAGATACACTAGCTGAGCATGTGTGATAGATACACGAAAGTGAACAAAGTGTGATAGATACGCTAAGCGAGCAAAGTGTGATAGATACACTAAATGAATGAAGTGTGATAAATACACTAAGTGAGCAAAGTGTGATAGATACACAAAGCGAATATGTGTGATAGATGCACTAAATGAACAAAATGTGATAGATACACTAAGTGAGGAGAGTGTGATAGATACACTAAGTGAACAAAGTGTGATAGATACACTAAGTGAGGAGAGTGTGATAGATACACTAAATGACAAAGTGTGATAGATACACTAAGTGAAGAGAGTGTGATCGATACACTATATGAACAAAGTGTGTGATAGATACACTATATGAACAAAATGTGATAGATACACTAAGTGAAGAGAGTGTGATAGATACACAAAGGTGAACAAAGTGTGATAGAAACACTAAGTGAACATGCATGTGCGATAGATACACAGAACAAGCAATGTAGAGCATGATGTCTAGGAAATGCAATAAACAAACAAAGCGGCGCTTTAGAAAGCACCTCATGGGGTGAGTGGCGATGAACCGCTCTACTTTGGCGAGGATCTCCCCTTGTGTTCTTCGAACTCTTACCTTCAACTCAAAGTATAAAGGTTCTGAAATGCCGACAAGGATTCTTCACGTAGAACACTTGGGATGCCACTTTTCTTCCTGACCATATTCACAACTTTCCCTACTCTCCAACGGGGTGACAGACTAGGTTGGTTCAGTATCCAAAATTGAGGTGCATACATGCTATCTCAACCTATGGGGCTTCCATACAGACTTCAAGCTGGGGATACACCCCTTGGTATTTAAACCAGACTTTAGTCTCGGAAATCCCGAACCTTCACGTTCTAGGCATCAGCCATTCGAACTCTAGTTTCCACCGTCGCAGTTGGTCTCCTAGGAACTCATTGCGAACACAGCTAAGATGCCTCTGGCAGGGAAATAGTACTCAGGGAGAGCACTTGTGATTGCTATTCTGGCATTGAAACAGGCTTGAACTTGAGCTTGAGGTAGAGGCACACTTATACTTCGGAGCATTGACAAGACCTGAGAAGGTGCATCCGGAATGCAATCTTGGAATTTTCTAAAGTTGAAACAAACTCAGATGCTCAAAATTTTCCTTATTTTCTTTTGCTTTGTAGTCTAGAACCCATAGAGCTTCAGATAGGTCCTGGTTTTACTGTTCTGACATGACCTGGGTTGAACCCTATAGTTTTATGAAAGAACTAATCCTGTTTTGCATATATGTGGAGAACGGCACGGCACTCTGAGCACAAAACGATTTATTTTGAAATTGAAATTGAGAAACGAGTTCCTAACCGGGTATTGAGCCTACGAGTGACCACAGTCAAAATGACTCAACAAAAGGGAAAATAAAGGTAAATAAAAACAACCTAAACACATCTATTGACACTTGAAATGACCCAAAACAAGAATCGAGACAAACAGAAACACACACACAACACTCAGATGTGTTCTAAAGGTGAGATACCTCTCAGTTGATGGGCGGCCCAGCTTCTTCGGGTATTGTTTCCCACCCTTTCTCATTTGTGATTCTCACATCACTTTGGCACTCAATCTCTATTTTTTTGAAAGAGCCCTTTTCTCACTTTTTCTCTCAGCGCACACCTCTCTATTCTTCAATCTCTTTTCTTTTTATCCCTCCCTTGGGTGGTTGATGGATAAACAGGAAGTTGTGGGCTCTTGCCCCTAGTATTCTGCCAGATTCTCTTTCTTCCGCTCACAATAGTGAGCTTTCCATAGAGGGGTTACACTATGACTGGGTGTGTAGTAGATTTGCAACTGACATCGGTTGATGATGCACTTGGCTTAAGTTGATCGAGGTGAATCACACACTGCATTTTCTACGTCCCCATTCCGGGTCAGATGCTAATTTTTGATTTGATCATCTAGATGAGGGAACTGAATATCCCACTCCAGTTCCAGTTCGTGCTTCACACTTGGCTTGATACCTCGCTGCTTGGAGGTGGAGAGAGCTTTCGGCCCTTTGCTGTTAGCTTCAGTTATGCCCTTTCTGGTGAATATGGTGCCCTTTCCGGCAAGTATGCTGCCCTTCTGGAAAATATGTTAACAATGGAGAAAAGACAGAAAACCTGACTCAACTGCGCCCCTAGTTCATCATTTTGACCATTTTTATTTTGGCTTTCTACTAAAACAATTTTGACCAGTATGAGAGTTAGATTAACATACTTGTTCAACTTTTTGATTTAAAATCATGCAAGTCAGTCTATGAGCACTGAAAATTTTCCTTTTTTGGGTCTAAGAAATGGTCTAGTTTTTGGAAAAATGGAGCAAATTTTCGAGAAAATTAGTCAACTTCATTAAAAATTCTCAAACTTGTTTTTACAAATGGCCACTACTCGACCAACACAAAATTTACCCTTGAGATGCACAACCTCAGATCCAAAACAATGGAAAATTGCCCCTTGTCTGAATGGCACCATAGCGCACTGTAATCAGTCCTCAAAGTGACGATCACAATCGAACTCTCGGATACAGAGAAGACAAAGATGATCAGAACCATTACATGGACACAGTCGATTCGGAAGTGTTTATGGTTGGACTTCAGAATGAAGTTGCCTACATATCCCAAAGATGGGAATCAAGCCTGACGTAGTTCCCGGTTAAGGTACACTCGGGTATTAACCTCTCCTTTTACGCTCTAACTTTTGCCAAGGCTGCCCTATCTAGGTTTTTAACCTTGCGAGCTCTGTTTTTCTTTTCTTTTCATTTCTTTTCTTCTTTTTTTCTTTTCATTTTTTCATTTCTTTTTCTTCATTTCTTTTCATTTTCTTCTTTTTCCCTAACTTTTGCCTGGGTCGCCCTTCTGGGTTTTCAGCTCAGCGAGCCTCTCAAGGGTAAAAGTTGTAACTTGGTCCATGTTGATCGGTTTGAGATCTCAAAGCCACCTGTGTCCAAGAGAATGGCTGTTGTTCGCTGATGATGTAGAAGTCCATCTAATGGGGTTTGAATTGCCCCTAGTGTTGTGGATAGGAACTCGGTTGTCCTTCAGCAATACTTTCTTCTTTCCTCCCTTCTGGGATTTGGCATTCTTGCCAGTCTTCATTGGTCTGCAGAATGATCCATCTTTGGCTCTTCGAGCACGTTTGACATTTTTGCCCCTAGTTCAAGGGCTACTTCTGATCGAGCTTTGCAAGCTTCTTTTGACGATATCTGACCTTCTTGATCTGACTTTCTTGCCCCTAGTTCGAGGGCTGCTTCGAATCTGGCCTGACGGGCCTCCTTTGATGGTTGACCATTGAACATTCTGAATCCAAGTTCAAGGTTTGAAAACAAAAGGGGTCGAGTCTTGAGGCTGAGAGTGATCCTATGCTGCACAATCTCAAGAGCGATTCCACACAAGTCTTCGCAGGATCGCGCAAAATATTTTTTTAAAATCTTTTAAGAAAGTGACTAGTCACTTGCGCTGAAGACAATGTAGAACAGATTTGGATCAGGCAAGGATCCTTCCCAGTACTCACATTAACAAACATGATCTCATTCATTAAGGGCTTAGCATGCCTCTCTTTCTCTCAATTGGTCAAATTTTTGCAAATTCAAAGGAATTCCTCCCTCTTTGTTTTCATCACAATGTTCAAAAAGTTTTGAAAAACTTAGGTCAATGCAATGATTTCAAGGTACAAAAAAGTAGGTGAAAAGCACTGCTGTTTCATTCAAATCTTTTGGCACAATTGGCTTAAGGCAGAAACAAACTTAAGAGTGTGAAAATCACTGTAATTTTATTCAAATCTTCTGGTGCAACTGGCCCCATGGCAGAAACAGACTCAAAAGAAAAGGCGTAAAAGAAAAACACAAAAAAAAGTGATGCTCGAGGTAACACCCCCGAAATCACGCGACTCCGACATAAAAGGACTGACTCGATACAACAAGACAGACGCAATAGACTCAGTACAAAAAGACTGACTCAATACAACACAACAAGACTGACTCAATACCCAAGTCAGAAAGTATAAAAGCTAGCATTCGCAAATTGCTCAAAATAGTGCGTGCCATCCCCAAATCCGGAGTAAACTGAGTGCCATCCGTAGCTGATTCATCCCCCGATCGCAACACATTGTCCCCCAAGTTCACTGATCCAGTGCCGATAGACTTTGCAGAGCTTGGTGCGGCGATGACCCTGTCGTCAATCAAATCTTGTATTTCGTGATGAAGACAAAAACACATGTCAGTGTCATGGCCAGCTTGTTGATGGAAGGCATAGTACTTAGCCGGATTATGGGAGAGAGGAAGTTTATTCGGTAATGGCCGTAGCTCCAGGGGCTTCAGATGCCCCTTTTCGATTAGGACCCTCAGGGCTGTTGACAGAGACATGTACAGTGGGGTGAACACCCTTTGGCGCTGAGGTGGGTATTTGGCAGGTTGTGAGCTGGTTGTGTCGGATGTACCGGTGAAAGGGTCGGCAGGTGCTGACTTTTGATGATCTCTTCCGAGTGTAGGATTGGAGCTATAAGTGGTGTTTCTGGTACGACAGCCCTTTTCCCGGCTTGCCCCCTGATTCAAAGTGCCCCTAACTTGAGTGACAAAAGTGTCCTCCACACCTTTTGCAACAACTGCAAGCACTTGCTGTTTGTTTAGTCCTTCAACCTTAAAAGCCTCAACAGCCCGCAGAAGATGTTCATGGGGACCAATGCCTGCCCCTACCTTGTTCTTACCACTTGCTTCCACTTTGCCAAGGAATTGGCCTTCTTCCAATGCATCCCGTCCCAAGATTGGAGAACTTTTTGGCGTGAAATTTCTGGCATGCGATGTGGTCAATGACGGAGCCAATATTCCAAAGGCCAGATCTGCCACAGTTCTCTGAAGATCTTCGATCATTCTCATCAGCTCAGAAGTAGTGGGTTCATGGGTTTGAGATGATTGGGGTTCAGGTGCACCCATCATGCATAAGTCCACGCTGACCGGATTACACACCTCAAGCTTGGGTAAATGGACTGGGGTGATGTATATGCTGGGGTCAAACGGGTTGGCCGTTGTTTAGATGAAGTTTACCTACCTATGTAGAGGGTTTTGATTGATAGTTGGTTTTTCTGGAGGTGCTATTACTTGGTTGTCAATGAGATTTTGAATCTCATGATGTAGTCTGAAGCAAGAGTCGGTATCATGACCCTGCTGCTGATGAAAGGCACAGTATGTAGCCGGGTCATGCTTTAGAGGGAGAGGATCAGGTAGAGGCCGCTATTCTAATGGTTTCAGATGTCCTTTCCTGAGTAAGACCCCTAGGGCTTTAGACAAAGGCATATAAAATGGGGTGAAAACCCTCTTGCTTCGGGGTGAATATTTGGTTGTTTATGAGCTGGTTCCGGATGCACCGGTGAATGGGGTGGCTGTTTTTGGTGTGGTGGTGGTGACCATGCCCACGTCTGAAGTTCTAGAAGCTGCATCACCACTGGTGGTCGCATTCGAACTGCGGGTAAACGCCCTCCTAGGCTGGTCCTTCTCCTGGTCAATAAGGCCCTGCTTTATAGCGTCCTTAATTTGTACCCCAATCTCGTGCAAGTCGGCAAAGGTAGGGAGGGGTAAGACTATCATTTTTTGCATCAGCCTGGGTTGGAGGTTGTGCACAACCATCCTTATCTGATCTTTTTCGACTGACCTGGTGGTCATTGTAGAAGCTTTGGCCCTCCAATGGGTTACAAAGTCAGAGAAGCCCTCTTTCGGCTCTTACCTGGTTGTCTCGAGATCACGAGTCGTGACCTCGATTTGCGTGTTGTATGAATACTGGGCGACGAAGGCCTCGGCCATCTCTTCCCAACTTCTCTTCACTGAGTCCTCCAACTTAGCATACCAGATAGCCGCAACACCCGATAGGGTTCGACCAAAGAGGGAAAGTTTCTGTAGTCTGGAGAGGCCCATTGGCCGTAAGATATCCGAGAACAACCACAGATGTACCATAGGATCTCCAGAACCGTCAAAACGGTCTATATGTGGCATCTTGAACCGATCCGGCAACGTCACTGCTGAGTTGGTGTATCCATCCTCTATGTCCGGAATGGAATTAATGCCTTGAGCTCTTTTGAACAGCTTTTCTAGCTTGCTCACTTTCAGTGCTGTTGGATCCACCTCAAATTCAAACGGTGTGTCCACTGGATTAGCCGGTGCTTTGGACAGCTGGGGTAGGATTGGGGGTGGAACTGGCCCCGTTGGGACGTTCGTATTTTCCTAGACGTTTGTAGTCTCCCCGGGTGTCAAAACCTAGGTGGGGGTGGGGGCGGATGCGAAGCAGATGCTTCGGCTTGTTGTGGTGGATGCTGCTGCTGAAGCTTGGCAATCAACTCTGCCTGTTGAGCTACCACTTCTGCCTGACGCGCAGTAATCTCTGCCTGGCAGGCAGCATTCCGCTGCATAGTCTGCATGGTTTCTTGGAGCTGACGCATCATGTCCTCCATATTAACTAAAAACTGCGGATCTGACTGAACAGGTGTGTATCCCCTTTTTGAGGTGGAAGCAGATATCTCAGCCCAACTGTGCACAGGTGAGGTGGATAATGACCGCTGATCTGGAGGCTGTTGAACTGGTGATCTGTGCTTAACTGGCCTTTTCTTGCTTTACCACTGGCGAAGGAAACATTGGTTGCCCCTGAACTGAATCTCTGACCTGACAAAGTCTATCAACACAAGTCTAATGAACCTTGGGGATATCGGAGCCTTCTGAAGCTATGGTTCCAGGACTACCTTGCAAAAGAGAAAACAGACAGCACCTTAGCTTGATTTCACCAGAACCAATATGAGCAAAGCTGAATGACCGTGCTCTCTACAGAATTCTGCCCAAAATTCTGCCTGTAAACTAATACCCTCAAGCCAATTCTTAGACTTGCAACTGATACATGCCATCCTATAGAGACACACCCTGACAGCACATATCAAGCAAGAAAGAGCTAAAACACCCCTATGGTGGGGTAGTGTTTCCCTGTCCTAATTTTGTCAGGAACTAGGGTTTCACTACGCATGCAGCAGCTTCAAACAACCTACATTCGGGTAAGTAACCTGTCCTAGTTTGGAATGGTCACTATGGCTTCCGATATGCAACTAGGTTGAATGGTCAAAAAGGGTGCCTCGGTAAAAATCGAGGTTTGTGTTCCCATCGTGGCAGAGCCCGTAACCGGTCAGCCTTATGGTATGCTTTTCCAAGCAAGCCTCCAGCAAACTGTTCAGGAATAGCAAACGGCAAACACAGTATCCTAGGCGCACTAATGCAAATGCAATGCAAAGAAACACATAAGTGTAGACAAAACAACATATAATAAGTTCGAGTCAAGTTCTCTAAATCTCCAGCAGAGTCGCCAGAAACTGTAGATTGCCTGAACTCTGCTCTGCGCGAGGGCGCGAATTGTAGTTCTTAGCTACTATAGTTCGGACTTTTGTCACGGTTCTGAATCTAATCCTACAAAGTGCAATGTAAGACTGATAAATCACCAAAGAGTCCAAATCCGAAAAATCGTTTTGAAAAATCGATTTTGATCAAGAAGTGCCAAACATGGACTGTTTTGCCAGAGTTCAGAGTCGCCACCTAAATATTTTATTTTTGAGAAATTTAGGAAACCTTGACTCGTGCCTAAGGCCACGTGTCCGTCATCACCAAAGTTGCCTCGGCTCGGGAACTTGGGTACGAGAGGGGAAGGTCCTGAAATGAGCACCCTCGCTCACCTGATCAAAGATCGGCCTCTACTAAACATGATATGTTGTTTTGAAAACACATGCGTTCTTATTCCGGTTTATTGGCTAACTTACTATGTGATGCGCACAACATACAAGTATAGACTAAATCACTCGAGTTGGAACAAAACATCTCATGTTTGTTTTTCGAAAATGGTTTGGAAGTTGCTACTCGCAAGTAGGCTAAGTCGCGGATTTGCCACCCTCAAGTGGGCTTAGAAAAACATGATTTTGCTACTTCAAGTGGGCTTAAAACTCACAATCATCGAGTTGTTCCAATTCAGGCAATCAAGCCTCCACCCATAGGCATTCAAGCAGTTATAGCAATTAAGCAAGTAGCCTCATGGCAAGCATGCTATCATGGGAGTCACTTACACACATACAAGGATGCTAAAGCGTAAACACTCACAGTGTACTCTGAGCCAAAACAGAAACTAGTTAGTAATCAATGTATGATCCTAGCTATGTTAAGATGCCTAATGCAACACATGAAAAATGCAACTATGTAGGCTCGGCTATTCTAAGATGGCATAAGAATACAACAATTGATACATGTATTCAAATAGGAATTGAAATACGATGCAGTTTGAATGATGCGCCGAGCTCGGTGCATGCAAGACGAATGAGTGATGCACACATACAAACATAAGTATGCTAATTGAAACATGCCCTAAAACTAACCATCGAAAGATGATAAGTAAAAGGGAGAAATAAATGGGGTTGGAAGACATGCATCACACACACGCACGCTGATTACAACATTTACCCTCTCGACGGAGGGTCCGAATGAATTTAGCTAACTAGCTACGCTAATTTAACTAATTAATTACAAACCAACTAATTAATCAAATTAATTAAGTTACAAAACCAACTAAGTATGAAAAGTATCTAAATTAGGCTGCCACAGCTCTGCCTTGAACAATGAAGGATGCATGCTCGGTCCGTTTCGCTCAGAAATCCACTACCGTGCCTCATGATGCCTCTATTTGCACACTTTTGTACTTCTGAAAATTTTGACCCACCTTAGGAACATGCTGAGGGAGGGTCGGCCAAGAGGGATGGCCATCGGCCACTTCTGATAGTCGATCGGCAGCCTTGGTGGCCGGTCGATAGCTTTGATGGCCGGTCGGCCACTGCTTTCTGTAATTTCTCTTTTTGCTGCAACAGAGCACAAACAGAGGCATGGCAGTGTATTTTGCAAGGAAATGTGTGTGTAACTACACTCCTTATCATGTCTCAAGCTCAAAGGAGTGTAGTGCTCAGCTCTCGAGCCACCAATCACGCATCTCAATGCATGATGGCCAAAGAGTCAAGCTTGCACAATGTTGATGAATGCACAAGTAGCAAAAAAAACTCGAGAGGCCTCCACCCTATCATGCACAATCAAGGGGGACGGCGACTAAGAAATGAGGCACGTTTCATCACTTCAAGTATGAAACGTCCCTCGTTTCTCGTGTTTGGATTAACGTCTGATCCAAACACATGCAATGCAACACAAACATGTTATCTTGGCATGTTTTACTTCAATTCAATTTGTTTACTCATTTTAGATTACAAATTAATCCTTTAACCGGTTAAGTCCAAAAGTGAGAAGTCCTCTAAATGGAAAGACGGACTAAGCCACAAGCATCTTGAGCATGAAAGAAGCATCATGCCGTTGGTTAGTAGAAACCCTCAAGAGAAGGCCAAAACCATTAGGCATGAAAGCCTCAATTTCATGCTCAAGCCAACAAGGGGCTCAAGACCTCTTTCAAAGCACATGAAAGAGTGAATTAATGGAGTACAATGGCATATATTTCAGCACTGAAATAACATGCTAAATGACTCAAATCATGCAAAACAACTCAAATAATGCATGTTTAATGCGAAGGCATCAAAGCTAGTAAAGTGTATTACACTAGAGGCATGCAAGACAATGCTCAAATGGCCAAACCAGCTCTGGATAGAGCTTAATCACATCAAAATAATGGCCTAAACATGCTGGAATTGAAGCTCAAAAGGCTAGACAAACATGCACACAAATTGACTCACAAGCAAGGCTTAAGGCATAACTCTCAAAAGCATTTAAAGAGTGATAGATGTGAGAGTGTGACAGTGGTATATGCTCTAAAATTACATACCAAATGATGCCATATCATGCACATATCACAAATATAGCATGCTAAGTGCCTCAAAACTCAAGACTAGTGAAGACACTTGCACTATAGCTATACAAAGCATGGCTCATATGACCAAGACCACTCAAAACAATGCTAAAGTATGTCAAAACATTATCAAAAATGTGCTGGAATGGAGCCAATAAATGCTAGAATAATAGGCTACAACATCAAGCATATTAAGCTAATAAGCACGATTTGCACTACAAGTACAAAATGCAAGCAAGAAGTGACCAAACCAGCAAAAATTAGAGTTACAGCATGCCCAAAAAGTCACAAAAACATGCTCAAACTAAGCCTCAAGAAGGAAGAAATACATGCTCATTTGATAGGCCAACAACTCATGCTAATAAGACAAGAGGAGGGGGGACCACCCCCTCCTATTTTGATCCTCAAAGCAAGTTTCCTACCACTGAAATTCCTCTGGAATTCAGTGGTTTTAAGGCAAAAAATAAGTTGTTTGAAAAGCTTGAAAGCTAGCTCAAAAGGCCATACAAGCCAAGGAGCAAAAGGGAGGAAACACCCCCTAGCCAAACAAGGCTTAAACCAACACTTTAAGGACTGAAAAACAGAAGAAAAATAGAGGTTTTTGTAGTTCAACACCACCCCAAAAATAGCCCCAAAACAATGGAAAAAGGGTGGTGAAGCAAGTGTGCAAAACAAATACAAAAGAGGAGAGTTATACCTCTTGATGCACAACCGCAAAACAACCTCTTTGTTGGCTCAAATGACCTTCCAACAGCCCAAAAATAAGCTCCAAGGGACCTTAGCCCATAGATATGCAACTTTGATGAAGGATGCCTAGGCAAACTAGTTGTGTTTCTCTACTTCTATGCACTTCTATGCACAAAAAGGGCAAGTGAGAGTGAACTATAGAGAGAGAGAGGCAGAGATTTGGCGCTGAAATTTCTAGAGAGAGAGGAATTTTTTAGACTGAGAAGCTCTCAAATTCTCTTTAAGCCTTCCAAATGTTCTAACCCCTTGAATATGAGATATAAGGCTCTCATATATAACAAAATATCAACTTTGGTCGAAAATATCTGAATTGGGACAGCTGGAGCAAGCTAGAAATAGCTGGAGGAGAAATATCTTCAAAAATTTTGAGTTTGTGTCACTCTTGGCAGGCCGGCCATCTTTGGTGCCGACTTGCTACTTGTGATGGCCGAATCGTCCATCTCCATGGCCGACTGTGCACATTTGTGGCCGATAGGACATTCTACTCTGTAGGTCCAACTTCAAATGGGCATAACTCCTTCATATGGACTCTTGTTCAGGTCATTCTTGTGTCTAAAATGAAGCCCCAGAAGTAATCTTTCCAATGGTGGCAGCCTAACCTCAAAATTCCAAGTGTGCTAAGAGATATCCCTCTTTTAGTGAAGGCTGCTCAGTTTCGGTCCAACCGGAATGATGCCCAACTTCAACTAATCAGATCTCCCCCATCCGGACTCGTCTTTAGAAGGTTATTGAATGAACAATGAAGCCCTGGAACTCTTCTTTCCAATGGTGATGGCCTAATAGCTTAAATCCAAGTATACAAAAGGATAGGCCCAATTTAGCGAGGATTGCCCGACTCTCTCTCTTAACGATTCATGCCCAACTCTTTCCCCAACTGGGTTTCTTCCCTCTTCTCCAATTTTCCTCAACTCCAAACCCCCAAACAAGATGTTTTGGAATATTTTTCAAAGATTTCACCTCTCTTTCATTCATTTCCACTTTGTCCTCGTTCGGTTCACCGAAAAGCGTAACATTTGACAAAATGCGAGCCTCGGAACATCATAGAAACTTTTTCAAAAGCTATTTGAAAGAGAGGGTTTTAAAATCTTTTGATCAAGATCATTTTAGTCCAAAAGGGGTATGAAGTTGGGATTTGACTCTCTCCTTACTGAAGAAATCGAACCCTTGCACTGCACAACTTTCACCACCAAGTAAACGATCTGTAGCACCCAAGTTTTAAGGGCGATAAAAAATGGGGTGTCTACACCAGGTGCCCTAGCCACTCCATGAATTGATAGTATTCGGCGTTCCGGTTCATCCATTAGCTGGGGCAAGGGCAGATCTATTAATCTAATCAGCTAAATAGATTTAATAATCTAATCGGCCAGATGTCCAGGTGCCCCAGCCACTCCATGAACTAATAGTATTCGACGTTCTGGTTCATCCATTAGCTGGGGTAAGGACAGATCCATTAATCTAATCGGCTAAATAGATTCAATAATCTAATCGGCCAGATGTCCAGGTGCCCCAGCCACTCCATGAACTAATAGCATTCGACGTTTCATTTCATCCATTACCTGGGGCAAGGGCAGATTCATTAATCTAATCGGCTAAATAGATTCAATAATCTAATCGGCTAGATGTCTAGGTGCCCCAACCACTCCATGAACTAATAGTATTCGGTGGTCCGGTTCATCCATTAGCTGGGGCAAGGGCAGATCCATTAATCTAATCGTCTAAATAGATTCAATAATCTAATCGGCCAGATGTCCTAGTGCCCCAACCACTCTATGAACTAATAGTATTCGGCGTTCCAGTTTATCCATTAACTGGGGCAAGGGCAGATTGATTAATCTAATCGGCTAAATAGATTCAATAATCTAATCGGCCAGACGTCGAGGCCTTTGAACTGATTTACTCATTATTTGATTGAATATTCATGCACATCCTACCAAATTGTTAACTGCCGATTCGTTTATTTATTTGGCTAAATAGCAAAGACAAGCCTAGGAAAAGCATAGGATGTTTAATTTACTCATATGCAGCAGACAGAAAAGCATAGGGAATTTTCATTAATAAATTGAAAACAAATAGTATATGTAGTAAACTGAAAAGCATAGGAAATTTTCATTAATAAATTGAGTACAAATAGTAGTCATTTTACACATAAAAATTACCTTACATTTAAACTTCCAATCGAAGTAAAGAAATGACAATCTACTAACAAAAACCTACAAAAACTATGCATCTAAGATGCCTAACAAAAATCAAAATATCACCCCAATCAATCTTCTGGGTTAGACTCCAGCTGCTCAACGTCCACCTGCTTGTATGGAATCGGCTGCGCCAATCTCACATTCGCGGCAGTGAGGGCTTTGAGCCAGCCGTGTTTGAAGCCCTGATTCTCGAATTTGGGCACCTTCTCCACATAGTTTTCCAAGGTGGCGTCCATCCCATCTTGGAACGCTTTGGAGATCTCAAAGTCGGCTATTTCCTTTGCCTTCCTCACCTTTTCCAATTCGGTTTCCAGCTTGGCATTCACCTCCTTGGCTAACTTGAGTGCGTCTTCACTCGCATTTGCCCTCTCTTTGGCGGCTAGCCTTAGTTGGTCGGAATTCCTCGCGTTCTTGGCCTCAGAGTCGGCTCTTGCGCGTTCCTCCGCCACTTCACAGCCTCAAAATCAACTCTTTGAGAGGCTTTCACAGCCTTGCTCTTTTCATTTTCAACTTCGACTTTCAGCAAGTCGATCTGTTCAATAGCGTGATGTTGACGGCGGCCGATTTTGGCTATCCTGCCCACCGTTTGCAAAACAAGGAATTAGAATTATAAAAGAAAAAAAAACATATATATATATATATATATCTAGGTGGAAGACTGCAGATAAGGCAATTAATGTACCAATAAGGTCGATTGAGCGGCTAGTGCAATTGACAGTAAATCTGGCTTTGCCCAAAATGTGGCTTTGCCAATTGGCAGGGAAATTGTGGAGGCCATACTCAAGGCCACAGCCGGGTCCTTCAAAGCCGACGCATCAGAGGCAATCGGCATATTCCTTATCTTTGGTTGCACAGTGAACGGAACAACCAAGTTTGATTCCTCAATGCACGTCCGTTTGTCGATTTGGTCCTCCCCAGAATCGGCTTCTCGCTCGGCAGGGCGCTTTTCCCCCCTTTGCTCAGTCTTGGCCGTTTTGGTCTGAGCCCCCTGTTCTACTTGCTCCATCTCGGCCATTTTGGTCTGATCTGTTTCTTTCTCAATAACAGGCAGAGAGGACTCAGTGACGGCAATAAGTGGAGTTTCTGATCGGATGGCCTCAGCTCTCCTCCGGACGGCCATCCTTTCGGTGTTTTTCCTCCTGGCTAGTTGCATGAGTGACTCCCCAGCCATGTTCTCAGGATACGTGCCAGGAAGGTCTCCAAAGTCTATAAAAATGTCTTCAAAGGATACGTCCCCTCAGCCTGAAGTGGATGTAGGGTTGGATAAATTGAGGCCGGCTTCCTCAAAGGCCAAATTTAGAGCCTCGTCAACTTCAGCTTCTGACTAGTTTGGTGCCTCGATGACCTCTTTAGCTACTTGTTCTTCTCCCTCCGAATCGGAGGCTTCCAAACCAATCTGCCTTAGGTTTTTGAAGTTGGGGAAGATAAGGGCCGTAAGCTGATGTTCACCCCTCGGAATCAGAATGTTATCTGCAGCCGAAAATGTAGAGTAAGTCAGCTCGTATCTTAGAAGTATGTGGGCTGCCTTGCTTGCTTCTAGAGATTCGAACGGCCAAAGAACTGGAGCGCGGTTTTAATCTTGCAAGTACAACGTCGTCGGCCGAAACAAGAACTTTTTTCAAGTCATTACCTACACAAAATAAAATCGTAAGTATGAAGAATTTAAGTCGGGTAAATATTCAACAAATATATGCGGGGGATTATACGGCCACCTGGTTCGCCTTTTCACCTACGCACTGGATCTAGGCGATCTTCACCCTCACCAAATTCGCAGTTGCCGCGGACAACGACTATGACGTCATCAACACGCTTACTAGAGCAGGCAAGCATAGTAACCAAATGATGGTCGATGTCCTTAGCTCTGAGGAAATAACACCCCTGCCGGCCAGAGGATTTGGCTAAGGCATAACAATGCTGAATAGCAGGGATTCCATGGTCAATCCTAAGACGTCGGTTTAATTCTACAACACCCATTATTATTCGGTAAAAATTTATATTTGGTTGAGAAGGGATTAAACACCAGTGGTGAAGGACGACCCTCAAAAATAGATGGAGGGGGAAACATACTCTGCCCTCAGCAATCGAAAGAAAAGGAAAGATGATTGTACTTTCATCAGCCCTTTCCATATCAATGGTGCTGTCTGCCATGAGTGACAGATGGACATTGTCGGGGATGAAAAAATGGCAACAAAAACTGGAAATGCGATATGTAGAAAGAAGTTCTTTCAAGTGTTTAGCCATCATAGCCAGTCTAAGGAGTATGCAAAACTAAAAATAAACAAGGAAATGGGATTTGAAATGAAGGGGAAGAGAACTTACAAGAAGTAGAAGAGACAATGAGAAATAGGAGGAAATTGGAGAGGTTACGAAATGGAGGTACATCAAAAGGCAAACCAGAAGCTTTGAGTATTCAAAAAACTTACATTCGAAGGGACAACAGAGTTTCAAATCGCATTAAATGAAGAAAGCGTACGAAGAGGAGGGAAGATGTAATTATGCCTAAAAAGCTTGTGTTCTGACATGCGTTGGAATGAGGTTAACCGCCGTTCTTTCTTTGACTTTTCAAGATCGAAACCAAATGCGCCGTTCGAAACCAAACATGCCGACTAACTGGCATTAATAGGATGTTTGGGGGGCAATTGTGGGAGCCGAATATTGTTGATATACATGCAAGAAAGCCAAATAACGGTATGAGGACAGTCAGGACGGAATTTGTATTCGGCTCCATCCTGGACGATCCCAAAGCCGAATATATTAATCGGCCGTAGGACCAATAAAATAAAGGCTGAATAAATAAACGTGCAATGGATCAAGAGTGGGCCCGAACCAGGGGCCCAAAACAAAAATATGTATAGAGGAACATCAGCCAAAGAAAGGTATGTGAGAAAAACCTTAGAAACTTAACTTACAAGCAAACTAGAGACATATACCAACTTGTCTGTCGGAGTGCTAATTTCGGCATCCCCGATTAGAGTGTTAATTCCTTTTTTCAAGTGTCAATCAGAGGATCAAGAGCGTCCATCAGGATACCAGAGTATTTCCAAACCTACCTTCACCATAGTATCTAGAAAATAGTGTCAATATTTGAAACATATAAGTTAAGTAATATTTCAAATACAGTGCTTTGGGACCTTAACTTAATTAAAGTTCTCATACTGTCGAGCTAGACTGATTTGTGGTGGGTTTGACAATATTTTCCATATTTCCTTTGAATAAACCGTATAGTAAAATATAAAATCAGAACTTGATTAAAGTGAATGTAATAGGATTTGGCATGTCGCTGTAGAGTACTTTCTATTCAAGGTTACAACTGGTTTACTATTCTTCCAACAATTAAAGATGTTTCTGTTAGTAGACATTACTAATGATTATAAACTAAACAAAGATAGGTTAGTTGGTTATTAGAGTGTTCATATGCGAAGGATCACATCACAACTAGTCTTTATGCAAAGTGGTGGATCTATAAATCACAAATTGGGGAGGAGCCTTAAACTGACAAGTGGTTTGTTTGGCCTTAAACTGACCTTCATTAGTTCCTTGGTTTCCTAATGAATTTCATTGTAAAAATAGGTTGTTCCATGCCTCCAAATTTCACAGCCTACGATATAAAATTATAAAATTAAGGTCACATATATCTGCTAACATTGTGGGGTGTGAGAAAATATCAAGGAGTTGTATTTGTTTCACCATTGTAATTTTGAGGACTGATTACAGTGCGCTGCGGTGCTATTCAGACAAGGGCCAACTTTCCGTTGCCATGCAGTGCGTTGCGGTGCCATTCAAACAAGGGGCAACTTTCCAGTTGCTGGATCCGGGGTTGTATATCTCGGTGATA
Source organism: Camellia sinensis (assembly GCF_055761805.1). Classification (NCBI taxonomy): domain Eukaryota; kingdom Viridiplantae; phylum Streptophyta; class Magnoliopsida; order Ericales; family Theaceae; genus Camellia; species Camellia sinensis. The sequence goes on from NC_138972.1 coordinate 158,785,391, forward strand.
GATTTCGAGCGTGTCCAGTTGTGATCCATATCGAAAATGGTTTTGGAAAGTTTTAATAAAAGTTGATTTTGTTCAAATTAATCTTTTTACAACTTAGACCATTTTGGACCATAACAGAAAATTTTCAGTACCCACAACCTTCAATTTCATTGATTTCAACACAGAGTTCTCCGACTCTTGATACAAAACCGAAGTTGCTTTTTATTACATTCAAAAAGAAAATTTGAAAGTACAGATTAAAGTAATAAACTTGGGGCATGATCAAGTCAGGTGTCCCTGCGCCCCCCTCCCAGAGCTTGTGGAAGCTTCGGATGCTAAAGTGGGCCCGGTTTGTGCCTCATTGTCAAGCCAAGCAATGCACTCGTCAGAAAGGGTGCAACTGAAGTCGGGAGCAGGAGCTAGAAGCTCTTTTGTCCTCCATACAGTAGGGTATCAAGCTAGATGTGAGCCTTTGATTAGATATGAAGTCAGGTATTCTATTCCCTCTTCTGGACAAGTCTGGATGTGTCCAATTTGACGTTGGAACCGGAACGGGAAGTAGAAGGCACAATGCGTCAGGCTAATTAGCTGTATGCCGGGTTGGCGAGAAATGTTGTAGCTCATCGGTGGCAGATTAAGCCAAGGGCAGTGCCAAGCAATATCAACTGCAGACTGGCAGCACATCCATTCACACCACCATCCCTCGTCTGGGGCATCAACCAATTGTTGCTGGAAGAAATAGCTGCGTGCTGAATATGCTGGGCGAGAGTCCACAACTTTTAACTTATCCATTAGCCATATCTGGGAAGGGACGAAAAATAAGAGAGAGCAAAGAATAGAGAGGTGTGTGTGGAGAGAAAAGTGAGAAAAGGGTTTTGAGAGAAAAATAGAGCCTGAGGGCCGAGTGATGTGAGAAATACACATGTGAAAAGGATGGGAAACATTACCTGTAAGAGTAATGGACTCCCTGCAAGCCTGGTTATTTTTTGACGATGGAAAGCATCTGTAGACACCCCATTTTTGACAGCCCATAAGACTTGGGCGTTACTGATGGTTTACTTGGTGATAAAAGGTGTGCAGGGCAAAGATTCAATTTCTTCGGCAATGAGAGGATCAAATCCAAACTTCACACCCCATTTTGGACCAAAGCTATTTTGAATGGATTTTAGACCTTAAAACCCTCTCTTTCAAAACATTTTTGAAATAAAGTTTCTACGATGTTCCGAGGCTCACATTTTGTCAAAAAATGCGTTTTTCGATAAACTGAGCAAGGACAAAGTGGAAATGAATGAAAGAGAGATGAAATCTTTGAAAAATATTTCAAGACACCTTGCTTAGGGGTTTGAAGTTGAAGAAAAGAGGAGAAGAGGGGAGAAGCCAAGTTGGAGAAGAAGATAGGCAAGAATTGCTAAGAGAGGGACGAGCAATCCTCGCTAAATCAAGCTTATTTGTCTATACACTTTGAGTTAAGCTATGAGGCCACCACCGTTGGAAAGAAGACTTCCGGGGCTTCATTTTTCATTCAAGAATCTCTTAAATCCGAGACCGGAGGGCAGAGATATGATTGGTTGAAGTTGGGCATCATCCCGGTTGGACCGAAACTGAGCAGCCTTTACTAAAACAAGCATAACTTTTTGCATAGTTGGAATTTTGATTCAAGGATGGTGCCATTGGAAATCTTACTTCCGGGGCTTCAATTTTGACACAAGAATGACCTGAAAAGGAGTTCATATGAAGAAGTTATGCCCGTTTGAAGTTGGACCTGCAGAGCAGATTTTTCCTGCTGACCGGCCAAAACAAATGGCCGACCGACCAAATAGATGGCCGACCGGCCAAATAGATTGCCGACCAGCCAGAAAAGATAGCTGACCGACCAAGTTTGCTAGCCGATGACCTTCCGGAGTATTCTACAGATTGAATGGATGCCAGCTGTGCCAGCTGGAATGCACAGACTCTGCTCCCCATGCACGTGTGTGGCTGTTTTGCACCCTTTGCACCCCTTTTGACCCTCTTTTTTCTGCACCCTTTGCTCAAAGCTTCTTGAGGAAGCTTTGACCCCTTGTCTTGGCTTCCTCAAGAAGCTTGCACCTTTGCATTAGCTTCTCTTAGAAGCTTGGTCCCTTTGACCCTTTTGTATAGCTTCTTTGAGAAGCTTTATGCCATTTCCTTGCTCTATAAAAGAAAGCCATCCTCCTCCATTGTTTTGGTTCAGAAAAATCAGACCTAATACATACATATAACATATATATCACCCTCTCTCTCTATATCTCCCTCTCTCTCTACATTTGGGTGTGTTAGAGTGTTCAAAGACCCTTGTTCTTGGCCTATTTGCACTACACCCTATAGCACCACACCACCACTCCATTCCAGCAGCTTGGAGGGCCTTCTCAGAGGCTAGGAGGAAGCTTTTCTTGGTCCAAGAGGTAGCAAAGGATTGGTCTTCAAGGGTGAGTTGATTTCTCCCTCTTTCTAGCTCATTTTTGCAAGTTTTCTTAGCCTCGTTTGCTTGCTGTTTTGAGCTCCGACCATAACTGGAAATATCATTTTTTTGAGCTCATTTTTCTATTTCATTAAGGGTCTTACCCTGTTTGGGACCCCCATCTTGCACTTGTTTCATTACCCCTTTGTATGCCATAATCTTGCATAGTATTTTTGGCCTATGTGTGATCTGTTTTGGAGCATGATGTAAACTGTAGATAGGCTTATTTTGAGCCCTTCTTCAACATTGAAGAAGGGCTCATCACTTTTTGGGACCTCCATGTGCCACTTGTCATTATACCCCTCTTTGGTCCCCATTTTTGCATGATTTATTAGCCTATTGTGTCTCTGTTTTTGGACTTTGGTCCGAACTGAAAATGGACCTATTTTGACCCCCTATTCATGTTTCATTGAGGGTCCATGGCTGTTTGAGACACCCTTTGTATACTTTATGTTGTAGCTATTTTTTAGCCTTAATCTTGCATAGTATTTTGAGCATACTTGTATACTGTTTTGGGCTTGGCCATCAACTATAAAAGGTCATATTTTGGGCCCCTCTTCAACATTGTTGAAGGTCCCTAATCTGTTTGGGGTCAGAAGCTGTGAGTTGCTTCTTTATCTCACATTTAGGGCCATTTTTGCATGCTAGTTTTGCCCTATGTGTGTTTGCTGTTTGGCCTTGTTTAAAACTGAAAAAATGCTTGTTTTGGAGCTGCCTAGAATCGGTCTTCACATGTCATAATCGAATTATGCATGCTTTGTATAGCTGTAAGCCATTTCATGTACCTAGTTTTGCATTTCGGGAGAAATTCCATGCATCGGGCGTCATTTCGCCTTGTTTCGGGGCTGTTTTGCCCCTCATTTGGCCACTGATTTTTGGCATGCTTGAGAGCTATCCATGTTAGTTTAAGTCCATCATCGCATGTTGTTGCATGCCATGTTTGCTTACATGTTTAGGTTGCGCGCCTAGTATACATTGCTCATTTGCATGTTCATGTTGCATACTTAGCCTCCATGCCTAGGTTGCATTTCATTGAGCATGCATCCCTTGCCTCTTGATCAATCATGATAGGGGTTGGGGCCCTTTGATGTGTTTTGTGCTTGCATTTTGTTTGATATCAAAGTTGCAAAACTTGGCCTCTTAGGCCATCATGCGTAATTGATGGCCCGAGGGTCGAAGGTCATGCTCCCTTGAATCCCTTGCATGATAGGGAGTGTGCCCGCGCATACATGTGCTTGAAATTCTATGCCATGCACTCTCTGTCCTTGTTGTTGTCAAAAACCAGCTTCTGCAGGAAGTTTCTGCCGACCGGCACTGAAGAATGCCGACCGGCAAAGGATATGAGGCCGATGGACTTGAAAGCAGCCGATGGAAATTTCCCATGGCCGGTGGTCATTTCACTTAGCCGGTGGTGTTATGCAGTTCTCATTGAAGATACCCTGAGACTTTGGCAATTTTCAGAGGAGCAAGGCAGCATTAACAGAGGCAGCAGTGACATGGTATGGGTTTCCGGGCTTTCGGGGGAAGATAAATCCGAGCAAGCATCATTCACGCATCCCGAGGCGGGGGGATGCGGCCATCCTCTCTTTGCATTTAATTTGTTAATTAGATTAGAAATTTTGTAATAATTAATTTAGTATTATTTATTCGGACTGTAATATTTATTTGGACCCTCCGAGTGAGGGCAATTCTGTAATAAGTGTGGGTGAGTGTGTGAAAGTCTTCCAACCCCCACTTCTTTCTTCCCTTTTATTTACCTGCTTATGATGGTAGATTAGGGCATGTTTAAATTAGCATACCTTATGCTATGCATGCGTGCATCCATACATTTGTTTTGCATGCACCGGGCTCGGTACATCATTCTAAACTGCATTTGTTTTTTAATCCCAAATTGAATACGTGCATTAATTGGTTGCATTTCACATGCCATATTTAGGTTAGCCGAGCCTATCTAATTGCATCTTGTATGTGTTGCATTAGCCAACTTGACATGAACTAGGAACACGCATGCTTGCTAACTAGTTTATTGTTTTGGCACGGAGTACGATGTAAGTATTTATGCTTTAGCATCTCGCATGCGTATGAATGTTAACATGATAGCATGCTTACCATGTGGCTAGATGCTTACGTGATATTACTGATTGAATGCCTGTGGGTGAAGGTTAGATTGCCTGAGTTGGAAACACTCGTTGAAATCCGTGTTTAGCCTACTTGCGAGTAGCAAATTCCAAAACGTTTTTCAAAAACAAACGGATATGCAATGCTTACTTCCAAATTAGGCAATCTAGCCTATACTTGTTTGCTGCGCGCATAACATAGTAACGCTAGGCTAATAATTGGTTTAAGAACACATAACGTTTTCAAAAACGGATATCATGGTTAGTAGAGGCCGGTCTTCGGACCGGGCGAAAGGGGGTGCTCATAGCTGACCTTCCCCGATCGTACCCAAGCTCCCGAGCCAAGACAACTTTGGTGATGACGGACATGTGGCCTTCGGCACCGAGTCAAGGTTTCCTAAATTCCCCCATAAAAAAATATTTAGGTGGCGACTCTGTATCTGGCAAAGCAGTCCATGTTTGGCACTTCTTTTCAAAAATCTGTTTCTCAAAACGATTTGCCGGATTTGGACTCTTTGGTTCAGATTAAGAACCGCAAACCAAATCGAGTCCGAACTGTAGTAGCGGGGTCCCTCGCGGACGTTCTACAACATCCAAACCCATCAAGGTTTCAGCTAGTGTCATGCTAATGCAGCTCTTACCCTCTTTCAAGCCTTGGGCAACCTTAATCAAATGAATGCTGGACCCTCCAAAGCCAGGGCAAGCAAGAAATGAGACAACATGCACAAGCAGAGGGCATGTCGCCGAAAACTTTGCCAAAGATGATTGTCGTGGTCACCGTCATCAGAAAACCGATGAATCAAACTAGGGATGTCCAATTTCCCATCACAAATCAAAGACCGAGCATCATGCAAAGTAAGCCCACACATCCGTCCTAAGGCTTGGATGTGGCCAAAACGGGACTAGGGCAAGATCTCCTCATCGTGCCGAGATTCCATCAAAACTTGGAAATCTTCAAAAGTGGGGCATATCTCTTGTCCCCCGAAGTTGAAAATGTACATATTCGGGTTCCAACATCTAGCCGCGGCATGAGGAACAAAAAATGCAGCGGGGTGCGGCTTAGCGTGAATAGTGCATTAACTTTTTCGAGCCATTTAAAGCTGCTAGCCAATCGGAAAATTTTTGGGCAAGAAATGCTTCCATTTGATACAAAAAACCGAGTTGAATTGAAGAAACTACGAAGCTGTAGCTTTTGTAGAAGATAAGGTGTTGAGTAGAAGACAGGTGGCAGCAATCTGGAGGTTTTCTGCATTAGTGGCCGACCGGCCATTTGTGATGGCCGACCGACCATCTTTATAGCCGATCGGCTACCTCTAGTGGCTGATGGCCCTCTATGGTGGCCGATGGCCTCCTCCTTTGGCCGATGGCCTCTCCTTTTGTTCCCTGAGCTGTCCATGTGTTCGAAGTGCTAAGAACTTGTGTCTGGTTCTACTTTGAATGCATTTTACGATGATTTTGCGAAGTCGTACCTGTGTTGTTTCAATTTGTTTATTGAGTTGTTGCAATTTTTTCTTGTTGAGTTGTTTTTGTGTTGTTTATTAAGTTCTTGTCTTGCTTATCGAGTTATACTCACATTTGATTAGCTTGTCAAGTCCTTGTTTTGTTTATCGAGTTGTTTTGTTCTTTCGATTGTTGGTCGGTTCATTACCTGATTAGGACAATGCAATTTGAGCGAGCAATTTTCAAAAATCAATCTCATTTTCATACTGTGCGATGTTGTGAGATGCTCAGAATATAAAATGTAACACTTTTTCGATCAAAAAGCTATTTTCATTTCCAATCATGGTTTTTTTTTTTTTACAAACGAGTACAAGCTTTTAAGAAAACTAAAGCTGTCTAAGGTTGTACAATGTGCTAACACTACTAGCAAAAAGAAACCTAAGCAAAAATGACTAAATCAGTGCCATCCATCTCAAGATCGAGAGTCCCTCTTCATCCTCTTCCTCGGCAGAATGGACTCTGAAGCACTATCGTCGTCGGCCACGCTGCTCGAATCTGAACCAGAGCCATCTCCAGCATCATCTCCGCCCTGAGACGACTCTGACTGTGGACTAGCTGGCTCCTCGTCCTCATCAGACTCATTGTCATCTGGGATAGCCTCTCGCGAACTGCTTCCGGTATGAGCGCGCCTAGCCCTGCCTTGGTCATGTGCTGATGTCCCTTGTCCCTCTCTCCCTACTGATTAGAGAGGCACTGAATATCCTGCTGTAGCTCCTGCTGGAACGCCCAAGGGGGTCGTCATCTAGAAAGGAATCTGAAAATGGCAATTTGCTGGAATATATCAGTTGTGGTATATGTTGGATACAAAGATGAGTGTAGAAGATGAATGCAATGCATGAGTGCAGTGTGTATATGCTATGAGCAGTGTATGGGAGCAGTGTATCTGCGCAGTGTTTTGTGTAGTGTATCAGATCGGTGTGGAGCAGATTGCAGAGGGTTATGAAAGGTAGGTCGAAAGAACTTACTCGAATGTCGTAAATGCTGAGCAGGTCCATGCTCGTCTGTACCATCCCCATCAAAGAAGCCAATAGCTCGAGAGCCTGCCCGGTGTACTCTATGGAGGGCTGCAAAGGTTTTGAGATGATTAGTAGTCTACAAAGCATAGTTGAAATGAATTGAATGTGTAGAGTATAAAGTATGGTACATACCGGGGTCGACCCTCGAACTCCGACGAGCTCGTGACCAACTGGGGCAGGAGCGATGGGAATCTGATGAGTCTCTCCAGTACGTCCCTGATAGATCATGGTAGTAGGCATTGCTGGCCACTCAGCTCTCTGTCCCCTTTGAGAACCTCTCCTGCTATGAGCTCGAGTCGCCCTGAATCCTTCTGCTCCCTATGCTGCGGTAATAGGTTTGTCTCTCTCACCTCGGTGAACACTGGCCAAAGGCTGCATGAGGTATGTCTGGATAAATGTGGTGTAATCACCATCAAGCCTGAAGAAGTCGGCGTCCCAACCTCAGGTGAAGTCAATCATCTCCTGCTCGGTATACCTCTCTGTGACCCTCATGTAGGAGGGAGGTGGCATCGGGATTATCTGCTCAGGCAAGCCGAGGCTCTGTCACAAGAAGCACTCTCCCAAGTACCACGCCCAACAGACCGGGCCCTCGAGCAATACCCGGAAGCGTGAGGTCTCCCGAACGCTAGCAAACTGATCTCTGACTGCGTCAGGCAACACTGCCCAGGGCTGCCAGGTGATCTACAAATAATGAATATACGGGTTGTTAGCTGTCATTAGAGATGCAATGCAAATGTGAAGCAAAGCTCAAATAAACTGTAAGGTTTGAAATACCTCCGCTGCAGCTACGATATCAAAATATCGACTGAAAAACAAGAATGACTCTCGAGGCCTCCGCTCGCATCTCACGTCATATCTGCGCGAATAGAGCACCATGGGAGGCGTCTCCACCTCTGGCTCTAGGGCAAGCCTCGGGAAGTAGGCATACACCCACAACTGCGGAAGATGGAATGGCAACAATGAGTTTATCCAGATGTAAAGCTGTGTGCAGATAAGGTGAAGTAGAAAGAAGATAATGTGTAATGTGTGCGGTATGCAGATGATGTAAAGTAGAGAGTAGATTGTGTGCAGCGTGTTTTGTGCAGTATATGCGATGTACAGATAATGCAAAGAAGAAATGTAAAGCAGAGGGGAAAGATGTACCTCCCAGGCTCTCCAGTAGCCTCCTAGCTGGTGCCCACTCTGGTGGGAAGAAGAGCTCATGTACCCATACAGTGTGGCCAAGCCTACATCGCCCCAGCCGTAGAGTCGGATGCGAGACAAGTCCACTAGTGAACTCAAGAGGTAGAGACCAACAGTGTTCGCCCTGTCGGTAAAAAGAGTGGTGCCAAGCAAGAACATGAGGAACCCCCGGGCGTAGTACTCGGTCTCCTCGTGGGTCGTCAGTGTCTCCCTCTTGAAATGGTAGGCGACCCACGAGTATCGCACCATCTCTGGTCGAGAAAGGGGTGGGTGAATCCCTAGCAGATAGATCTGAGCAGCATCCCACTCGCCCATATCAGTGTCGTAAGGGATCGGATCACCTCCTACTCCTATGCCGGTGAGCATGGAGAAGTCGAAAGGAGTCATCGTCATCTCCCCCTGCTGTAGAAAGATGGAAGGAATCGGTGGTATCCCACCACCTCTCCACTAAGGCGCCCAGAAGAGGCTGACTCGGAGTGAGGCGCGAGAGTCCCATGCAAAATGCACCAAAATCGGCCTCATCTACGATGTGACGGACAACATTGGGTAGCTCCATATACCAGTCCCGTGCGGCTATAGTACCATATCCCCAAAAGGCATGAGAATCTCCCTGTGAACAGGATAATCAGATGCAAGGTAGTGTAAGAAATACAATGCAAAGATATGCTCAAGATAAACAGATGCAAGGCAGTGTCAGAAATACAGTGTGCGCATGTGTTCAGAATTGATGGAGGTGCAATGTATGCATGTGCTTAGAATGAACAAGGCACATGGTGCGCAAGTGTGTTTGGGTTAATCTGATGAAAAATAGCGAAAGCTATGCAAGAAATGCAAAGTACATTGTGAAAAGTAAAGAGGAAGTGTATACCTTAAAGGCGCCATGGGATAAGTGTAACTCCAGCTCGCGTAGCAGGAGATCCTCTGGTGCACCTCATGCAAACCTCTTGAACTGACAGATGCCGTCTGGAGGCAACTGTAGACACCCCATTTTTGACCGTCCTTAAGCTTGGACGTCATCGTTTGAACACTCGATGATCATCCATGCTCGTGTTCGTTTTGAGTTCCCGAAGGTCTCGGCTGCGCGCCTTGCCTTAGGATTTCTCAACTTGACTGTTTTGTGCTTGGTTGTGGACCAAGGACTTGTGATTTTTGCACCTGAGGGTAGGAAGTGGGTTGTTGGCCATCCCCTTAACCCACCGGCCATGGCCTGAGGCCACCGGCCTTGTTTTCTTGCTATCGGCTAAGAGCGTTGGCCAATCGACACTTTAGTTGGTCAGCCGGCCGGCCTTTGTTTTGTCGATCGGCCACTTTTTCTAGCCGAGGCCTTTTCTTTGCCTTTTTCAGGCATTGTGCATGCTAGCTGTGCCAGTTGGTGAGCACAGTGTATGGAGGGATTTGAACCAACACTTAGCTTCTCTTGGAAGCTTTGAATTGGACTTCCTATAAGAGGAGAGCCTCCCCTCCCTTTCCAGAGGTTTAGCCAACTGAGATAGAAGATATATATCACACTCTCTTTATATCTCCTCTCTCTCTATAGTTGTGTGTAATAGTGTTTTAAAGGGTGTTTTTGTTCATATTTTTGCACTCAAGCACCTAGGGGTACACTATCCCTTAGTTACTGAGGTGCTAAAGAGTTGATTTCAGAGTTTTTGAGTTGGTTTTTATCAGAAGGAGGTGCTGGAGTTGGTGTTCTTGAAGTGTTCTTCAAGGGTGAGAAACTACTCTTTTATTCCCCATTTTTGCTTAAGCTTTTAGCAATACTTGCATACTGTTTTAAGCTTAGTGTACAACTGAAAAAAGTTCTGTTTTTGAATGCTAAATATGTTTGTTTAAGGTTACTTTTGGGTTGGGGGTTGTCTACCCCCTCTTAGGCCTTGTTTGGCCTTATTTTGTGACCTTCTTTTTGAGCTTCGAAACCTTTTTGTTTTGACCTTCTCACCACTGAAATCCAGAGGATTTTTAGTGGTGGAGAAGTGATTTTGAAGTCTTGAATAGGGGAGGGACACCCCCCTCCCTTTGTGTCTCATTTGCTTGCATTGTTGGCTCATCATAGTAGCATGTTTGCTTAGCATGTTTTGGCCCCATTTCAGCAAGTATTTGGTGTTATCTTGGCATGATATACCTCTTTTTTAAGTTGGTTTGTTGATCTCTTGCATGCACCATGTACTTACCTTGTAATCCCTTCTATTGCCTTAACATGTATCTTGCGTTTGGACCATCATGCTTGCATATTTCGACTCAACTCCAAGGAACTTTTAGTCATGTTTCACCATGTTTAAGCTCTGTTTGGTGTTGATTTGATCATATATGCATTGCTTTGTATAGCCTTAGTTCATCCTAGCTTATTAAGCTTTGTGCACCAAGTTGCTAGCAGGCATTGTTTTGACTATTCTCATGATTTGGCATCATTTGAAATCATATTTCAGTCCATGCAGTGTAGCCACATACTTATGTTTGCCATCTTTTCAATGCTTTGAAGAGTTGTTGTTTTGTGCCTTAAGATTGGGTCATTGTGTATGTCTCCATGATTAGGTCCTTGGGATGCCATCTCATTGGGTTTTGGGGCTTATTTTGACATATTATAAATCTGTTTTTCATTGCATAATTCATGCCATGTTTGGTTGTGATAGGCGTAGTGTAATGCTCCCTTTATAGCCTTGCATGTCCCTTGTTTGTGCCTATCTTTTTAGCATATTTTGGCCTCATTCCATGCATGTTCTAGCCTTGTTTTGGCCTGCCTGCCCTAGGACTGTCTTAGGTCACTTTGGCCCTTTGGGGCTTGGTTGATATGGCCATGGTGAGAGCCCCTTGACTAGCTTTGGGCATTGAGCCCATTAGCATGCTATGCTTCACTTGTGTATATGATTTGGCGTCATTCTTCACATGATTTCAGAGCCCATTGCATTAACATGTTCTCATGTTTATCCCATTTTGCTCATGGTTGAGGATTGTGCATCATTGCCTAGCGTAAGGATCCATATATGTGCTTGCATGTCTCCCTTTTTTTGGTACCTTAATTTGGGTGTTTTGGCTATTGTTTTTGGTACGGCTGAGGTCCATCCATCTTTAGTGTAAGTCCATGGATCATGCATTTGTGTATTGTTGTATGCCTATCGCATTACATGTTGTTGCATCCTTATGGTTGGTGTCATTGTTGCATGCCTATCACTTTGTGTATCTCGATATCTAGGTCGCATTGTAGTATTGCATACTTGTTGCATTGCCATGCTGTTTGCACGTTAGGTTGCATCACATTGCACTTGACATGCTCATATTACATTGCCTTACATTCCCATGTTGCATTGTACTTGGTTGCGTGCATTGCATTATGTTTGGTTGGGGTGTCAAACCAAACACAAGGATCAAGGGACATTTCGTACTCGAAGTGACGAAACGTGCCTCAATCCTCAATCGCCGACACTCTTGATCCAACATGATAGAGTTCTAGGCATTCATGCGTTTTGTTGCATTCATTCCACATTAATTCCCACACCTGGCTCCTTTGGCCATCACGCATTGAAATGCGTGATTGGTGGTCCAAGGGTTGAGAGTCATACTCCCTTGAGTTTATAGCATGATAGGGAGGGTGGTTATGCACACATTATCTTGTAAATGGCTTGCCATGCACTGTCTGTCCTTTGCTGCAGCAAAAACAAAATTCTGCAGGAAGATATGGCCGGTCGGCCATCTTTAGTGCCGACCGACTACCAAAATCTGGCCGAGAGCCTTACAAATGGTCGATAACCATTTTCCAATGGCCGGTGGTCCTATCTCTTGGCCGGTGACATCCCACAGTGCTTGGGGAGTGGTTCAGAAACATCCTTGGGACTTGTGCAGTTTTCAGAGGAGCAAAACAGTGAAAACAGAGGCAACATGTGGCATGGCAACGGGTTTCCGAGCGAGGTGATCGAGCATGCATCATTCAATCATTCCAAGGTGGAGCTGCGGCGGCCTCCTTTTGTAATTAATTTTTTAATTAAGTAAGGGTTTGTAATAATTAATTAGCTAGGGTAGTTGATTAGTCATTTGGTTTATATTATTTATTCGGACCTTCCGTCGAGAGGGCAAATTTGTAATAAGTGTGCGTGCGTGTGTGAATGTCTTCCAACCCCACGTCTTTCTCCCTTTTACTTACCTGCTTTTGATGGTTAGTTTTAGGTCATGTTTCAATTAGCATACTTATGTTAGCATGTTTGCATACATTCATTCGTATTGCACGCACCAAGCTCGGCGCATCATACTAATTGCATAGTATTTCAATTCCAACTTGAATACGTGTATCGAGTTGTCGCATTTCACATGCCATTCTTAGATTAGCCAAGCCTATTCTAGTTGCATTTTGCATGTGTTGCATTAGCCATCTTAACATGAACTAGGATCATGTATGATTTTTAACTAGTTTCTTGTTTTGGCTCAGAGTACTAGGTAAGCTTTTATGCTTCAGCATCTTGCATGAGTGTGAGTGTTACCATGATAGCATGCTTGCCATGAGGCTAACTGCTTATGTGATATAACTGCTTGAATGCATGTGGGTGAAGGTTAGATTACTTGAATTGGAACAATTCATCAAAATGTGTGTTTTAAGCCCACTTGAGAGTGGCAAAACCATATTTTTCTAAGCCCACTCGAGGGTGGAAAATCCACGTCTTAGCCTACTTGCGAGTAGCACTTTCAAACCATTTTCACAAACAAACATGAGATGTTTTGTTCCAACTTAGGCGATCTAGTCTATACTTGTGTGTTGTGCGCATCACATAGTAATTCTAGGCTAATAACTGGAATAAGAACGCATGTGTTTTCAAAAACAAGATATCATGTTTAGTAGTGGCCGATCTTTGATCGGGCGAGCGGGGGTGCTCATAGATGACCTTCCCCAATCGTACCTAAGTTCCCGAGCCTTTGGTGATGACGGACACGTGGCTTTAGGCAACGAGTCAGGGTTTCCTAAATTTCCCAAAATAAAATATTTAGGTGGCGACTCTGTATCTGGCAAAGCAGTCCATGTTTGGCATTTCTTTCTTAAAAATCAGTTTTCCAAAGTGATTTGCCGGATTTGGACTCTTTGGTGATTTATCGGTCTCACATTGTACTTTGCGGGATTAGATTCAGAATTGTGACATATGAGTTCGAACTGTAGGATCATGAAGCCCTCAAGGGTGCGTCTACAGCAACACGTGCACGTCAGGCTCATATGTCGTCGGGTCGAAAGGCCGAATACCTAGTGGCAAAGGCTCAAACTTAGGATCCATCTCCATCCTCGGAGGAACTCCGCCATGTGGAATGTCATCCGCCATCTCAAGAAGAATGAGAACGTCGCTGAAAATGAGCAAAATGGACGAAAAATGCCAAAAGTCAACAAAAGTAAACTCTCGGGAAGGGAAAAAGTCAAAAAAGTCAAAGCCCGGGAAAAAGGCACCAAACTCAAGGAAAAGTTGAAAGAAACATACCTCAAATGGTGAAAGTGGAGGGAAAGGCTCCGAAAACAACTTTTGTTCGGTTCAAAACGAAGAGGATCGAAAGTTTTTCGCGAATGAATTTCGCGTGGGGCGTTGGAAAACGCATGTAAAGCCCAGATCTAAGAGGAAAAAGGGTCTAGGAAGGAAGGGGGATGTTTTTCGGTCTTGAGGAAGTGAAGAAATGAGGTTTAAAACCTCATACTTAAAGACCCGAGGAAAATGGACCAAACTGCCCCAAATCTGCCATGTCTGGCCGACCGGCCACATTGTTGGCCGACCGGCCACATTGTTGGACGATTAACTTCTTCGGTGGCCGATGGCATGCCAATGGCTCCATGTTGTGGCTGATGGACCTCCCATACTCTTCTTTGGGGTTGTGTTGTTGATTTGTGCCCTCATTCCCCAAAAGAATACAAGGAAAGTGCACTTCCAAGCTTGAATAGCCTCTGCGGAAGCTCTGAACTGTGTTTTTAGTATGTGGTGCTCAACGCGTGTGGGATGTATCCTTTTGAACGTGTTGTAACTCTCCGAGAGGTAAATCGGAAACTACCGTTGAGTTGCCTCTATCATATGCGTTTCAGGCGATGCACAGGGTATACATTGTTTTGTTGTTACATTGAATACACGTTTCGAATCGTTGCGTGAAAACATGCATCACCATTATTGCATAGAATATGCATGTCATGTTGTATTGCATTGCGCATGCTCTTACATTCGTATGGAAGTTGTCCACACTTGTTGCATTGCATTGAACATGCATTCGTTGTGTAGAATATGTATCTCAATTTTGCATAGAATATGCAATTTCTTCACTCGCATTGTTATGCATGTTTCTTTCGCATTGTTATGCACGCTTCACTCGCATTGTTATGCATGCCTCATTCGCATTGTTATGCACGTTTCCCTCGCATTGTTATGCACGTTTCACTCGCATTGCTATGCACTTTCACTTGCATTATTATGCACCTTTTCACTTGCATTGTTATGCACATTTCACTTGCATTGTTATGCACTTCTTGTTTCGCATAGAATATTTATCTCAAATATTGCATGGAGCATGCATTTGTTAATCTCGCATTCACATGCATTTACCGCTTTTACATAGAATATGCACTTCTCGCATTCACATGGAACGTGCAGTTGGCATTTAAACACAAAACGTGTTGTTGATCTTGCATAGAATATGCATTGTATTGTATTGTACCTGTTGAGTTTCTTTCTTATGCAGGCACGATATTGTATGTACGGTTCATTCGAAGCTGATGCAACCAGATGATATTGTATGTACGGTTCATTCAGAGAAGTTCCGATTAAGTTTGACTGTGTATCTATCGCACATGTTCACTTTGAGTATCTATCGCATTTAATCTTGTTTGCTTCGGGCATTGTTCGCCCTTTCTCCTTGCGCGTTTGACATGCGTTTGGATGCCTTTCTCCTTTTGCGTTTGACACGCATTTGGATGCCTATCTCCTTTCGCGTTTGACACGCGTTTGGTTACCTTTCTCCTCTCGCATTTGACACGTGTTTGGTTCCCTTTTTCCTCTCACGTTTGACACGCGTTTGGATGCCTTTCTCCTTTCACGTTTGACACGCGTTTGGTTACCTTTCTCCTCTCGCGCTTGACATGCTTTTGGATACCTTTCTCCTCTCGCGCTTGACACGCGTTTGGATGCCTTTCTCCTCTTGCACTTGACACGTGTTTGGTTACCTTTCTCCTCTTGCGTTTGACACACGTTTGGTCTCCTTTCTCCTGTCGCGTTTGACACGCGTTTGGTTACCTTTCTCCTCTCACGCTTGACATGCGTTCAGGATCCCTTTCTCCTCTCGCATTTGACACACGTTTGGATGCCTTTCTCCTCTCGCGTTTGACACGCGTTTGGTTCCCTTTCTCGTCTCGCGTTTGACACGCGTTTGGTTCCCTTTCTCCTTTCGTGTTTGCTACGTATTTGGTTACCTTTCTCCTTTTGCGTTTAACACGCGTTTGGTTCCCTTTCTCCTCTAGCGCTTGACATGTGTTTGGTTTCCTTTCTCCTCTCGTATTTGACACGCGTTTGGTTCCCTTTCTTGTTTTGCGTTTGACACCCGTTCGGTCACCTTTCTCCTCTCGCGCTTGACACGCCTTTGGTTCCCTTTCTCCTCTTGCGTTTGAAACGCGTTTGGGATCCCTTTCTCCTCATGCATTTGACACGCGTTTGGTTCCCTTTCTCCTTTCGCGTTTCACACGTGTTTGGTTACCTTTCTCCTCACGCGTTTGACACGTGTTTGGTTCCCTTTCTCCTCGCGCATTTGACGGGCTTTTGGTTCCCTTTCTTCTTTCTCCTTTTGCGTTTGACACGCATTTGGATGGCTACGCTTTCTTGCACAGTCCTTCTCCTTTCGCGTTTGATACACTTGGAGGTGTTCCGTTTGAGACTTTGGGTGTTCCCGTTGGTCGCTATAGACCGCCCGAAAAACTTCGCGGCTTCGCGTTGTGAAAGGGCGCGCCGCGAATCCGTTTTGTTCTTAGCTACTACAAGTTCGGACTCAATGTCACGGTTTTGAATCTAATCTCACAAAGTGCAATGTGAGACCGATAAATCACCAAAGAGTCCAAATTCGGCAAATCATTTAGGAAAATTGATTTTTATAATGAAGTGCCAAACATGGACTGCTTTGCCAGATACAGAGTCGCCACCAAAATGTTTTTTTTTTGGGAAATTTAGGAAACCCTGACTCGTGCCTAAGGCCACGTGTCTGTCATCACCAAAGTTGCCTTGGCTCGGGAACTTAGGTACGAGAGGGAAAGGTCATGCAATGAGCACCCCCACTCGCCCGATCAAAGATCGGCCTTTACTAACATGATATTTTGTTTTTGAAATCACATGTGTTCTTATTCCGGTTATTAACCTAGAATTACTATATGATGCACACAACATACAAGTATAGACTAGATCGCCTAAGTTGGAACAAAACATTGCATGTTCGTTTGATTGAAAACGGTTTGAAGTTTGCTACTCGTAAGTAGGCTAAAACGCCGATTTCAATGAATTATATCAATTCAAGCAACCTTCATCCACAGGCATTCAGGCAGTTAATCAAATATGCAGTTAGCCTCATGGCAAGCATGCTTTCATTGGCAACATTAACACACATGCAATGTGCTAAAGGATAAACACTCACAGTGTACTCCGAGCCAAAACAGAGAACTAGTTAGAAATCATGCATGATCCTAGTTCATGTTAAGATGGCTAATGCAACACATGCAAAAATGCAACTAAAATAGGCTCGGCTATTCTAGAATAGCATATGAAATGCAACTTGATAACATGTTGTTGAACACCTATTCAAGTAAATGTATTGAAATACAATGCAGTTTGTATGATGCGCCAAGCCCAGTACATGCAATACAGATGAATGGATGCACGCATGCGAAACATAAGTATGCTAATCGAAATATGCCCTGAAACTAACCATTGTAAGCGGTTAAGTAAAAGGGAAAAAGAAATGGGGGTTGGAAGACATGCATCACACACAAGCACGCTTATTACAACAATTGGCTCTCTCGACGGAGGGTCTGAATAAGAAGCTAACTAGCTAATCTAAGCTAATTAAACTAATTATTACAAAACAGAGTTAATTAACTGACAAGTTAACTAATTAAGCTATTACAACACAAATCGAATAGCTAAGCACATTAGCTAATTAAGTACAAAACCAAAGAATAAACTAACTAAGTAAAGCAATGTCCTCAGAGGGAGAAGAGTGTATGCATGCCCGGTTGCCTCGTTCAGAAATCTATCGCGATGCCTCGATTTGCCTCTGTTTCCAACTGTTCTCAGAACCTTGCACCAAGCTCCAAAAAGCTTCTAACTCACCTTGGGGACCTGTGGGAGGGCTGCCGACCACCTAGGGGTGTTTCTAGCCACTGGCCTACCACTTTTTGTTGCTGCAGACTAGAAAAAGTGGTCGGGCAGCTAGTTTTTCTGGCTGGCCAGCCAGTTTTTGCTGCACTTCTCCAGTTTGCTGCAATAGAGAGCAAGAAAGGGCATGGCAACGTATTTGCAAGATATGTGTGCACAACCACCCTCCCTATCATTTCATAAGCTCAAGGGAGTGCGGTTCTCGACCCTCAGGCCACCAATCACGCATCTCGATGTATGATGGCCGAGAAGCCAAATTGCACAATTCAATGTAAATGAATGCACACATAAACACATAAAGCCTAGAACTCTATCATGTATGATCAAGAGCGTCAGTGATCGAGAATTGAAGCACGTTTCATCACTTCAAGTATGAAACGTCCCTCGTTTCTGGTGTTTGGACTAACACCTAATCCAAACAAATGCAAAGCAAGTAAAGCATGCAAACGTGCAATGTAACATGGCATACACAATGCAATCAACAACATGGCATACACAATGCAAATAACAACATGACATACTCAATGTAATGTGACATGATCAACTTAACAAAGCTAATGACATGCATATGATGCTAATGCATACATACATAATGCAAGGCAACATAAGCATGCAACAACATGATGCAATGTAACAACATTCACATAATATGCTCGATGGACTTATACCAAAATCGACAGACCTCAGTCATGCCCAAATCAGTGGCCATAATGATGAAACTAAGGCATGAAATGCAAAACAAAGCATGCACATGCATTGGCCTATCAACTAGGCATAAAAGCACAACTCTCAAGAGTGCTCAAGGAGTGGAAAATGTGGAAGTGTAACAACACCAAATGCACTGAAATAAGGTATGAAATGATGCCAAATCATTCAAACAAAACAAGCATAGCATACTAGAGTCCTTAAGGCATAAGGCTAGTAAAGAGGACTACAAAGGGGGCATGCAATACATGGTATAAATGCATGAACCAATCATGGACAGAGCTTAAATAGGTCTAAACAAGGACCAAAACATGCTAAGATGGGAGCTCAAGGACCTAGGCAAGATGGCATACATGCTTGGCCACAAACTAGGCAACAATGCACAACCCTTAAACCACAATTAGAGAGTGATATGCATGAGAATATGACAATGTTGCATGCTCCGAAATGAAGTATTAAATGATGCCAAATCATCCAAATAGCTCAAAGTTATCATGCATGAGGCATCAAAACATAAGGCTAGTAAGGCCAATTGCAATACAGCTATGCAATTCATGAAGCATATGGAAAATACAACCCAAAAAAGTCCTAGAGCATGTCAAAATGATGCTAAAACATGTATGAAAGGAAGCCAAAATAAGCTAACATGAAGGGCCAAAACATGGATCATGCAAGGGCAATATGGGAGGATTACACTACACCTACCAAGACCAAGCATGGGATGGTTTCACCAAAAAAAATCAGAGTTATATCATGGCAAAATAACCCCAAAAACACATTGAAATGATAACTTGCAAGCTTAGGCATGAAGGCATACGAAATGGCTCATGCTAAACGCATAAAGGACCAACCCTTCAAAGCATGGAAAGAGTGAAAGATGTGAATGCATGACCACACTACATGGACTGAAATCACATAACAAATAATGCCAAATCATTCAAAGAGGCCAAGGAATGCATGCTAGTGGACCCATTACTCAAAGCTAACAAGCTAGAATGCACTATAGCTATACAAAGCATGGCATGCATGACCAAAACAACACAAATCAGAGCTAGAGCATGATAACCAAACCTTAACAGAGGTATAACATGGTAAAACAACACCAAGAACATGCTAAAATGGACTCAAAACAAGCTAGAAAGACATGCTACTTCATGAAGCATACAAGACTAGTTTTTGAGAAATACACTACAAGTGTATAAGGCATGCATGAGGTGACAAAACCAAGTGAAAACAGTGGTATGCCATGCTAAAATAAGGCCTAAAATAGGCTGAGATGTGGCCAACACAAGCTTAACAAACATGCTCAAACATGAGGCAAATGACGCAAGTATTCAAAACACAAGGAGAGGGGATGACCCTCTCCTATTTGGGACCTCAAAACACCATCTCCACCATTGAAATTCTTATGGAATTCAGTGGTAGAAAGGTCATGCAAAGGCTAAAACAAGAGCCAAAGGGATGGTTCAAAAGATGGCCTAACAAGGCCTAAGAGGGGGTAGACCACCCCCAACACAAAAGTGACCTTAAAGAAACATTTTAATCATGCAAAAACAGAACTTTTTGTAGTTAAAAGTTAAGCTTAAATCAGCATGCAAATAGGTTCAAAAGCTTAAGCAAAGATAAGGGTTTAAGAGGTTAGTTTCTCACCCTTGAAGAACATCTTCAAAGCTGCAACTCCAACAACTTCTTTGAGCTCAAACCAGTCCAAAAACTCCAAAACAAACCTCAAAGTGCCTCAGAAACAAAAGGATGGTGTTTGAGTGTGTGTTTGTGTGTTAAAGTGTGATAAAACTACACTTTTAAAGCACAAATATAAGACCAATAGAGAGATATAGAGATATATGTGTATCTGTAGCTCAAGCAAGAAAATCTGAACCTAGAGGAGGGAGGGGGAGGTTCTCTCTTATAGAGAACCAAGGCTCAAGCTTGTTGGACAAGCTTTAGGCTTAAAGCCATCCCTTCATACACGTGTATGGAGGATGGCTTCTGTGCTTTCCAGCTGGCACAACTGGCTCTAAAATATCTCAAAAAAGGTGATGAAAAGCTGCTGACCACTTGAAGTGGTTGGCCAGCTACTTGCACTGGTCGGCCAACCAGTGAAAGTGGTCTCCCAGGGGAGAAAGTGGTCGGCCATGGTGGGAGATGGTCAACAGAATGAAAGCAAGGCAGTGGTGTGGTGGCCGACCAGAAAAGGTTGTCCAAAGACCAAGAACACCAGTTGGCCGACCTGAAAACTGGCTGGCGGGGAGGAAAGTAGTCTCCAAGGGGAAGAACTGGTCTACCACCCTTGTACCACCTTCCAAACAAGGAAAATAAGGTTTGTACGAAAAACAAACCAAAAGGGATGAAACACGAGAGTCCAGGAGGCAAGGCGCTTAGGCGGAAGCCTCGAAAACTAGTCTACAGGCATCAAAAGTGGTCTATGACCACAAAAGTGGTCTCCTGGACCACATTGTCCCTCTAGGCAGAGGCAACAAGGCATGGTTCAAAAATCACACCAAACGGAGAACGTTAACCGGTCCCGAGTAAGGGCGCGCGGTTGAAGGCTCTGAAAATTAGAAACTAGTTTCCAAGCAGGAAAAGTGGTCTACGACCACGAAAAAGTGGTCTACGACCACAAAAGGGTGGTCCACAGACCTCCTCCTCCCTCCAGGGAAGAGAAACAAGGCTTGGTCCACAAACCGAGCCAAAGCACAAAGAGTTCAGAGGCCCAGAGGCAAGGCACTCAGCCGAAACTCCGGAAACTCGAAACGAGCACAATATGCACTATCATCGAGTTTCCGGAGTTTCGGCTGAGTGCCTTGCCTCTCTTTGAGTGCCAAAAATGGGGTGTCTACAGTTGCCCCTCTTTGACAGAACTCGGAAGTTAATAAGTGACGGGAGTGAATGTCAAAACCCAGAGACGACCCATTTTTGACAAGGCCGAAGACTTAGACAAACAGGCAAGAAAACAAAGAGATGCGCCCGCAGGCAGGGGCAAAATGCAAAAGACATGCACAGAGCCGAACATAACTTATGATCATGCAAAGAAAGCTGTAATGAAGCAAATATGCAAAACAAACGCAACATTTTAAGCAAGCGGATACAAATCAAACTACATTACATGCAGAAAGAATGTAAGAGAATTACACAATTCTCGCTACATCTCATGCGGAGTAAATACAATACCGTCTGGTCGCACCAGTCTCAAATCAACCGTACATACAATATCGTGCCTGCAAAAGAAAGAAACTCAATGTGTACAATATAGTTAGAAGCACATGCCCCACGTTACAACATGGTACAATATAAACGCGTGCACATATGATGCTGATGGAAAGGTGCGTAGCAATGCAAGTGAAAAGTGCGTGACAACACAAGTGAAACGTGCATAACAATGCATGTAGTGTGCATAACAATGCAGGTGAAATGTGCATAACAATGCAGGTAGAGTGCATAACAATGCAAGTGGAGGGTGCATGACAATGCAACCTAAGGGTGAGCGACAACGCGAGTGGAGGGGTGCAAGACAATGCAGGTGGAAGGGGTGCATGACAATGCAACCTAAGTGTGCGTATAACAATGCGGATAAGGGGTGCATGACAATGCAACCTAAGTGTACGCATAACAATGCGAAAGGAACGTGCACGACAACGCATGTGAAGAGTGCATAAAAATGCAGGTGGAAGGGGTGCATGACAATGAAACCTAAGTGTGTGCATAACAATGCGATGGAGGGGTGTATGACAATACAACCTAAGTATGCGCATAACAATGCAAGAGAAATGAGCAAAACAATGCGAGAGAAATGAGCATAACAATGCAAGAGAAATGAGCATAACAATGCATTTAAAATATGCAACTTCAAAAGAACGTTCGAAGCAAAATACTGAAAAAGGAGATACAAGCCTTAACGCGAGCAATTTAATCGTAACCTCCGAGTTACCTCTCGGAGGGGTCATAACATACTTAAAAAGGATACACCTCGCTGTTGACGAGTGACGATGAGCTATGCATCGAAGACTTGAATCGAAGTTTCTGCGGGGAAATTTTTGAGTCGAAAAGTGTACTTTTCTTGCACTTTCTCGAGAGCCGAGGTCTCCAATCATCACAAAAACACACAGGGAGGACAATGGGGCCTTGGAGACCACCCAGGAGGAATGGCCAACCAACTAGGCCAGTAGCCGACTACTTGTTGACCACCAAAGTGGTCGGCCGACTAGAAAAACTGGCTGGCCGACCGGTTTACAGAACTTCGTGCCAGCTTGGTCTTTTCACATGGAGATCTTTAAAAACTCAACTCTAAACACTTTTCATCACACCTCCAAGGCCGAAATACATTTCTCTTCCTCCCTAGACCATTTTCTCTCTCAGATCTGCACTTTATACGCGTTTTCTAATGCCCAACGCAAAGTTGTTTCCCAAAAACTTTTGATTCTCTTTGTTTTGAACCGATTAGAATTTGTTTTCGGAGCTTCTTTCTCAATTTTCACCACTTAAGGTAAGTTTCTCTCGAAGTTTAGCACCTTTTCTCGGGCGTTGACTTTTGTTGACTTTTTCTCTTCCCGAGAGTTGACTTTTGTTGACTTTCTGTAATTTTGGCTCATTTCGCTCATTTTTGCAGATTTCTTCAGATGACCGACAATATTCCATACGACGAAGGCTCCCCAAGAGTAGAGGATGAGCCTGACATTATACTGTTGCCACTGAGGATGCAGCCATTCGACCCGGAGGGGTACCACCCGCAGGAGCACATCCTACCTCTTAGCACTTTCCACCATTTTACCGACTTCGTGCGACGGGCGCCCGCAGACTTACTGCTACGGGAGCCTGAGTCTCATCTATCGCATCATGCGAGCGAGGTGTGTACTTCACTTTTGCATTTCTTGCACATTTCATGCTTTTGCTATGTATTTCATCTACTTGTTCTAAACACATTTACATACACAGTACTTTTGCTCGTTCTTGAACACAACCTACACACAGCATCTGGTTCATTTAGGCACACATCACAATTGGGCACACAGCTCATTTTGGGCACACAGCACATTACACAGTATTCTGTTCATTTGGCACGCAACTCACAACACAACACTTTGTTCATTTGGCACGCAGCTCTTAACACAAAACTTTGTTTACTTTGAACACGTAGCTCACAACACAAAACTTTGTTCACTTTGCACGCAGCTCTTTTGGGCACTCAACTCATAACATAGCACACTGTTCAATTTGAACATGTAGTTCATAACACAGTATTCGGTTTAATTGGCACACAGCTCATAACATAGCACACTGTTCAATCTGAACACGCAGTTCATAACATAGTATTCTGCTCAATCTGAACACACAGTTCATAACGTAGTTTTTGCTCAATCTGAACACACAGTCCATAATGCAGTTTTGCACAATCTGAACACACAGTTCATAACGCAATTTTTGCTCAATCTGAACACACAGTTCATAACGCAGTTTTTGCTCAATCTGAACACACAGTTCATAACGCAGTTTTTGCTCAATCTGAACACACAGTTCGTAACGCAATTTTTGCTCAATTTGAACACATAGTTCATAACACAGTTTTTTTCTCAATCTAAACACACAGTTCATAATGCAATTTTTGCTCAATCTGAACACGCAGTTCATAATGCAGTTTTTGCTCAATCTGTACACACAGTTCATAACGCAGTATTCTTTTAACCTTGCACATGGCTCATAACACTGCTCAATCTGAACACACAGTTCATAACACGACATTCTTTTAACTTTGCACACGACCCATAACACTGCTCAATCTGAACACACACTTCATAACACAACATTCTTTTAACTTTGCACACGGCTCATAACACTGCTCAATCTGAACACACAATTCATAACACAACATTCGTTTAACTTTGCACACGGCGCATAACACTGCTCAATTTGAACACACAGTTCATAACATAGCATTCTATTTACTTGGAAACTGAATACGTCTGTTATTTCTACACGCAGGTATCTTCCCGTTTCACACGGGGTTACGGGTCGATCATTGCCAGGGAGTGGTACATGGAACTCCCAGATGCCGTTCGACAGATTGTGGATGAGGCAGGGTTTGGCCCATTTTGTATGGGGTTGTCACGTCATCCGGCGAGCAGAACCCTTCTGGGTGCACTTGTAGAGAGATGGTGGGACACCACTAACTCCTTCCATTTTTCTGCCACCGGGGACATGACGATGACCCCGTATGACTTCTCCATGCTGACAGGCCTTGACGTGGTAGGCCGACAGGTCCCATATGATACCGATATGGGCGAGTGGGAGGCGGCTTGGACGTATCTGCTTGGAGCCCATCCACCAATTGACAGATCATCAGGCAGGGTTAGGTACACCTAGTTCGTCGAGCAATACAAGAGGACTACGCTGGAGACTGTTGAAAAGATAGAGCAGTATGCCCGGGGGTTTCTGATGTTCCTGCTCAGGACCACTCTGTTCTCTGACAGGGGGAAGACAGTCAGGCTATATCTGCTGAGTGCTCTGGTAGACCTATCATAGGTCTGACACTTCAATTGGGGCGGCGCTGGCCTCGCTACCCTTTATTGTTACATGAGTGCGACTTCCCGAGAGCAGGGAACCATAGTAGGTGGCTACTGGTGAGCCTGGGAGGTATTGTAGACACCCCATTTTTGACCGTCCTCAAGACTTGGACGTCATCGTTCGAACACTCGATGATCATCCATGTTCATGTTCGTCTTGAGTTCTCGGAGGTTTCGGTCGCGCGCCTTGACTCAAGACCTCTCGACTTGTTTGTTTTGTGCTTGGTTGTGTACCAAACACTTGTGTTTTTGCTTCTCAGGGCAGGGAATGGCTTGTTGGCCATTCCCACACCTCACTGGCCTTGGCTTGAGGCAACCGGCCCTATTTTCTTGCTACCGACCAAAGGTTTTGGTCGGTCGGCAATGTTTTTGGCCGACCGGCCATTTTTGTTGGTCAATCGGCCATATTTTCCAGCTGACCCCTTTTCATTTGCTTTTGCTAGATATTTTTTGCCAGCTGTGACAGCTGGCATCCACGATACACCTTCTCTATACACGTGTATGAAGGGATTTGCTCCCTTATGTTAGCTTCTCCAAGAAGCTTAGGAATTGAATTCCTATAAAAGGAGGGCCTCTCCTCCCTTTCCAGAGGTTGAACAACCTGTGATATATGATATATATCACTCTCTCTCTATATCTCCCTCTCTCTCTATATTTGTGTGTGTAATAGTGTTCAAAAGGGGTTTTTGTTCTTAGTTTTGCACTAAGACACCTAGTGTTACACTATACTTTGGTTGCTGAGGTTTTAAGGGGCTGATTTCAGAGTTTTAAGTTGGTTTTTGATCAAAAGGAATTGCTGAGGTTGGTGTTCTTGAAGTGTTCTTCAAGGGTGAGAACTTACCCTTTTATTCCCCATTTTTGCTTAAGGTTTTAGACCTATTTTCATATTGTTTCGAGCTTAGTGTATAACTGATAAAAGTTCTATATTTTCATGTTTAAGATGTTTCATTAAGGTCACTTTTGTGTTGGGGGTCGTCCACCCCCTCTTAGGCCTTGTTTGGTCTCTTTTTGTGCCTTGCTCTTTGGGCTTTGTAACCCTTTTGTTTTGGCCTTCTCACCACTGAAATCCAGAGGATTTTCAGTGGTAGAGAAGTGGTTTTGAGGTCTTGTATAGGGGAGGGACACCCCTCTCCCTTTGTGACTTGTTTGCTTGCATTTAGGGTTCATAAAGGTAGCATGTTTGCATAGCTTTATTTGGCTCCATTTCAGAGGATATTTGGTGTTAGTTTATCATGTTAGACCTCTGTTTCATGTTGGTTTGATGGCCTATTGTATGCATCATGCACTTGCTTTGTAATCCCCTCTATTGTCATAATATGTACCATGCATTTAGACCATCATGCTTCCATGTTTTAGCTTGACTTCATGAAGCTTTTAGTCATGTTGTGACATGATTAAGCTCTGTTTGGTGTTGATTTAGTCATATTTGCCATGTTTTGTATAGCCACCATGTATCCTAGCTTGTTAGCTTTGAGTGTATGAGTCATGAGCATGCTTTATTTGGGTTATTTCAGTGATTTGGAATAACTTATCATGCCATTTCAGTCCATGCTCCATGCTTGTATTCTTGCATTCACCATCCTTTCAATGCTTTGAAGAGTTATTGTCCTATGCTCCATGTTTGGACCATTGTATGTGCCTCCATGATTAGGTCTTTGGGAGGCCTTCTCATTGGGTTTTGGGGCTTATTTTGACATATTATAACTCCGATTTTATTGGCCTAATTCATGCCATGATCTATTGTAGTAGGTGTAGTGAATTTTCCATTTTGGGCCTTGTATGCGTCTTGTCTTGTGCTCGCCTTTATAGCATGTTTTGGCCTCATCCCATGTGTGTTCTAGCCTTGTTTTGGCCCACCTTGGGACTGTCTTGGGTCATCTTGGCCCTTTGGGGCTTGGTTGATATGGCCATGGTGTAAGCCCTTTGGCTAGCTTTGAGCATTGAGTCCATTGGCATGCTATGCTTCACTTGTGTTTATGATTTGGCATCATTCTTCACATGATTTCAGAGTCCATTGCATTGTCATGCTCTCATGTTTGTCCCATTTTGCTCATGTTTGAGGATTGTGCATTGTTGCATAGTGTTTAGACCAATATGTGTACATGTTTGTTTCACATATCGGTGCCTTTTGGTTTAAGTCCATTTGGGCATGTTTGCATTCATGACATTTGCATGTTTGTATTGTATCATGTTTGCGTGTTCGGTACATTGCATGATGCTTAGCTAGTTGCATCACATAACATTGTTGTATACTTGGCATGATCATGTTACATTAGTTTGAATTGCATGCTTAGGTTGTGTTACATTTGACATGTTTGTTACCTTCGTTTTGTGTACATGCTTGTATCACATTGTATTTGACATACTCATGTTACATTTCCTTACATTCCCATGTTGCATTGCATTGGTTACATGCTTTGCATTGTATATGGCATACATACATTGCATTATGTTTGGTTTGGGGTGTCAAATCAAACATGAGGAATGAGGGACATTTGTACTTGAAGTGACGAAACGTACCTCAATCCTCAGTCGCCGACATTCTTGATTCAACATGATAGAGTGTGTAGCATTCATTTGTTTTGTTGCATTCATTCATATTGATTTGCACACTTGACATCTTTGACCATCATGCATTGAAATGCGTGATTGGTGGCCCGAGGGTTGAGGACCATACTCCTTTGAGTCTTAAACATGATAAGGAGGGTGGTCGTGCATACATTTGGCTTGCAAATTCCATGCCACGCACTGTCTGTCCTCTGTTGCAGCAAAACCAGTGTTCTGCAGGAAGAAATGGCCAGTCGGCAACTTTCAGTGCCGGCCGACTATCAATATCCAACTGGTGGTCCCATTTTTGGTCGATGACCATATTTCCATGGCCGGTGGTGTTTTATCTTGGCCGGTGGCATCCCAAAGTACTCAGGGAGTGGTTCAGAAGCAACCTTAGGATTTTCACAATTATCAGAGATGCAGAACAGTGCAAACAGAGGCAACAGAGGCATGGCAACGGATTTCCGAGCAAGGCGAATCGAGCATGCATCATCCAATCATTTCGAGGTGGAGCTGCAGCGGCCTTTTGAATTTCATATTTAGTTTATTTTGTAATTAATTTGTTAATTAATTAAGGGTCTGTAATAAATAATTAGCTAGAGTAGTTAATTATTTATTTGGTTTGTGTTATTCTTTCGGACCCTCTGTCGAGAGGGCAAATTTGTAATAAGTGTGCGTGTGTGTGTGAATGTCTTCCAACCCCACGTCTTTCTCCCTTTTACTTACCTACTTTTGAGGGTTAGTTTAGGTCATGTTTCGATTAGCATACCCTATGTTAGCATGTTTGCATACATTTATTCGTATTGCACGCACCGGGCTCGGTGCATCATACTAATTGCATAGCATTTCAATTCCAACTTGAATACGTGTATCGAGTTGCCACATTTCACATGCCATTCTTAGAATAGCCGAGCCTATTTTAGTTACATTTTGCATGTGTTGCATTAGCCATCTTAACATGAACTAGGATCATGCATGATTCCTAACTAGTATCTTGTTTTGGCTCAAAGTACTAGGTAAGCTTTTATGCTTTAGCATCTTGCATGAGTGTGAGAGTTGCCATGATAGCATGCTTACCATGAGGCTATGTGCTTATGTGATATAACTGCCTGAATGCCTGTGGGTGAAGGTTGGGTTGCTTGAATTGGAATAATTCGTCGAAACCCGTGTTTTAGCCTACTTGCGAGTAGCAAACTTCAATCCATTTTCAAAACAAACGGATATGCGATGCTTTTTTCCAAATTAGGCAATCTAGTCTATACTTGTATGCTGTGCGCATCACATAGTAATTCTAGGTTAATAACTGGAATAAGAACGCATAATGTTTTCAAAACTCGATATCATGGTTAGTAGAGGCCGATCTTTGATCGAGCGAGCGGGGGTGCTCACGAAGTGACCTTCCCCAATCGTACCCAAGTTCTCGAGCCGAGGCAACTTTGGTGATGACGGACACGTGGCCTTAGGCACGAGTCAGGGTTTCCTAAATTTCTCCAAAATAAAATATTTAGGTGGCGACTCTGTATCTGGTAAAGCAGTCCATGTTTGGCACTTCTTTCTAAAAATCAATTTTTCAAAACGATTTGCCAGATTTGAACTCTTTGGTGATTTATCAATCTCGTATTGCACTTTGTGAGATCAGATTAAGAACCGTGGCATTTGAGTCCGAACTATAGTAAGCCCAAATGAACAAAACAGGATTCACTCCCGGGACGTTCGGGGACGTCTACTGGTACATTCTTCCCTCTTGATTTACATTTCTACTTTTCATTATCTGTACACTATACACTGCACACATTGCACACATTACATTATGTACTCTACATTCTGCACTCAACATTCTGCATTTTCTATACATTCTGTATTTGCATCCTGCACTCAGCATTCTTCATTCTTTATACATTTTGTATTCACATTCTGCACTCAGCATTCTGCATTTTCTATACATTCTGTATTCGCATTCTGCACTCAGCATTCTACATTCTCTATACATTATGTATTCTGACAGCCACTGTCTCACCTTTCACAACTGTGGGTTTATGCCTACTTCCTGACGTTCGCTCCCGAGCCAGTGGTCGAGGCACCACTAGGTGTGCCATATTCACACAGATTCGATGGTCGGTGCCGGTCCAGACCTCGGGAGACATTGCCATATCTCCGACAGTACTTTGACACCGTGCGGGCGACGGAGGTAATCCAGAACTCTCAGTTCTTCATGCTTTCAGTTTTGATTTATCTTGCATATTTATGACAACTAATCAGCTTATGCATTTGTTATCTGCAGATCACCTGGCAGCCTTTGCTGGCAATGCCCGGTTATTCTTGGTTCCAGTTTGCCGGGGCATGGGGCGCGTCCCGATACAGGGTTTTGTTTGAGGGACCAGCCGGCAGAGCCTGGTTTCTCGGGGATTGCTTCATGCGTCAGACGATGGGCAATCCCGCTCAGGAGATCCCCTCACCGCCTCCACTGGACATGCGTTCAGTTTCACTCCCCAAAAGGTTGACGACCTTATGCATGGTGCCGACTTAGTTCTTTTCTTGGAGGAGGGGGAGTACACGACATACCGCCATACGTACTTAATACCTCCATTGACAGGTGTCCGTACTCCTACGAGGAGGGCTGCTGATGTGCCATCGTCGAGTCGCGCTCGAGTTACAGACATCCCTTCCACTAGCAGGGCTAGGACATCGAGGGATATGGCTAGAGGGATGCCCTCGACTTGCCAGTATGCTGGGTGGCCAGTTCTTCTGATTGAGCTGATGGGCTGGCAGTATGGGACATCTTCCCGATTCCACTGGAGCCTCCATTGCCCGATCATCGATACGTCAGTGACCCTGACTCACCACCGGTATGCTCCATAGTTTTTATTTATCACTCAGATATTCAGACATTCATTCATTCACTGATGACTTGAACTTGTATCTGTAGCCTTCCAGAGAGTAGACTGAGGGGTTGCTCGGAGTGATGGCCTCACTCGAGAGCATGGTCCTGCGGGGGGAGACGCTGCTGTACACCTCCGGCGTTCTGGTACTCTTCAATTTCCTTGTATTTATCATACTTCTGATGACATATGGAAACTGAACATTTCACTGCATTAATTCGTTACATGTGTAGAGAACATCTGACATATCACATTCACATACTACATCTGCATGCACACACTCTATGTATCATACTTGCATCTGCATCTGATATACATACTCTGGCTGATATATTCAAAACTGCCTTTTCAGGTCCCACCTCTACGGACTGGGCCATCCAGGCCTTCTCGATTAGCTGGGAGAGGGGTCTCGACTCGCGGTCGGGGGAGACGTAGAGCACCTGTCAGTCATGACGAGGAGTCTAGCGAGGAGGAGGAGTCAGCACATCCACAGTTAGAGACATCTGGAGGCAGGGATGACGACTCTGGTTCCAGCTCTGAGGGCCGAGGCGACACCGAGGAGGATTCCGAGGATGGCGACTCCGATTCAGATGGTGGTGCCAGTGGTGCAGAGGCTGCTCAGCCGAAGAGGGCGAAGAGGGCCTCTCGGTCTTGAGCTTGATAGCACCGGTGCAGATGTTCCTGCTTTATTTTTCTTTTTACATGTAGTTGTAGCACATTGTACAGCCTAGGCAGTTTTTTTTTTTTTTTTTTTAAAACTTGTACCTTTTTGTAAAATGTTGTAAAAAAAAGCTATGATGGAATGAAAATGACTTTTTGTTCAAAAAAAAAGTGTTCTATTTGTATTCTTAGCATCGTATCGCATCATTTTGCACAAAAAATGGAATTGAATGGAAATTGAACATTCATGTATTGCCAAGTCAGGTAGTGAACCAACACAACAGACTAAACAACTCGACTCGCTAAGAAAAAACAAAACCTTAGCAAGTTTACAACTTGATGAGCAACGAGCAACAACTCGATAAGCAAATGCAATAACTCGATAATCAAAGAGCAACAACTCGATAAGCAAAACTTAACAACCTGAAAAGCGAATGCGTTTTGAGACAAACAAAGCGACCAAATGCATCCGAAACAGAGGTAAACTTAGACCTTCAGTACTCTCAGCGCATAGGAAAGCTAGAGACTCCCTTCTAGAGACAAGAAAGAGCTGCAGACCAGCTTTTTGCTCATGGCCGACCACCGTCGACCAGTTTTTTTATTCTGCAGACCCAAAATGTAGCTGGCCGACCAGAAAAACTAGTTGGCCGACCAGCAAAAGTGGTCGGCCAACCACTTGGCCTGCGGACCTCCAGTTTCCTGACACTTGTCCACCAAACAGTGCCTTATTCTCCATAAAGGTTCTAGCTTTGTGGTTCCCTCATTCTAACTCAGTTTTGCACCAAAATGGAGGCATTTCTTGTCGAAAATCTCACAAATTGGATTGCTACCTTGGATGGCTCGGAAAAGCTGAACTTCTGGGGCTTCGGCATAAATGCACTATTCATGCTGGGTCGCACCCCGCTGCGTTTTCTGTTCCTTCATGTCGCGGCAAGGTTTTGGAATCCGGTAACACACCTCTTTAGCTTTGGCAGACAAGAGATATGTCCCACTTTTGAAGACTTCCAAGCTTTGATGGAGTCCAAACGGGAGGAAGTGATTTTGCCACAATTCCGCTTTGGCCACATCCAAGCCTTAGGACGGATGTGCGGGCTCACTATGCATGACGCTCGGTCTTTGATCCGCGATGGAGCATTGGACATCCCCAGCTTGGTTTATTGGTTTTCTGATGCCGGTGACCACAGAGACCATCACTGGTAGGGTTTTCGACGACATGCGCTTTGCTTGTGCATGCTGTCTCATTTCTTGCTTGCCTCAGGCTCCAGAGGGTCTAGCGTCCGTTTGATTGACGTCACCGAGGGCTTAAAAGAGGGCAAGAGCTGTATCGCCATGACACTAGCTGAGAGGTTGATGGGTTTGGATGCTTTTCATCGCTAGGAGACGACTAGATTCGCAGGGAGTCCACTACTACTGTAGGTAATGTTTCTCACCCCATCTCACATATATTTCTCACATCACTCGGCCCTCAGGCTCGGTTTTTCTCTCAAAACCCTTTTCTCACTTTCTCTCCACATACACCTCTCTATTCTTTAATCTCTCATTTTTCATCCCTACCTAGATATGGTTGATGGATAAGTTGAAGGTTGTGGACTCATGCCCAGCATATTCAGCTCGCGGCTATTTCTTCCGGTGACGTTTAGTCGATGCCCCTGATGAGGGATGGTGGTATGAATGGATGTACAGTCTATCTGCTAGCAGTATTGCTTGGCGCTGCCCTTGCCTCAATCTGCCAGCGATGAGTTACAGCATGTCTCGCAAGCCCGAGATTCAGTTGATCGGCCTGACACACTGTGCCTTTTACTTCCCGTTCCGATTCCGGTGTCAATTTGGACATGATCAGACTTGCCCAACAGAGGGTATAAAGTACCCTATTGCATTTCCGGTTCGAGGCGCACAGCTAGCTCAGTATGCCACAACATGGAGGACTAGAGAGCTTCTGGCCCTCGCTTCCACTTTCAGCTGCACCCTCTCTGATGAGTGCATAGCTTGGCTTGATGAAGAGACACAGGTTGGGCCTACTTTGGCATCAGAGGCTTCGACCAGCTCTGGGAGGGGGCACAGGAACACCTGATTTATCCATGCCTCGAATTTATTGCTTCATCAGTACTTTCAAGTTTTCTTTATGAATGTAATAAAAAGCAACTTCAATTTGTATTCAAGAGTAGGAGAACAATGTACTGAAATCAAAGTAATTGAAGGTTGTAGGTACTGAAAATTTTCCGTTTGGTCCAAAAATGGTCTAAGTCGTAAAAAGATTAATTTGAGCAAAATCAACTTTTATTAAAACGTTTCAAAACCATTTTCGATATAGATCAGAACTGGACACGCCTGAAATTTATCACTGAGATGCACAACCCCGGATCCTTAACAACTGGAAAGTTGACCCTAGTCTGAATAGCACTGCATTGGAGATCACAACCGAGCTCTTGAATGCAGAATAGACAAAGATGACCACTATGAACACACAGACAAAGTTGATCGGGGAAGTGTTTATGGCAGGACTTCAGGATGAAGTTGCCTACGTATCCCAAAGATTGGAATCAAGCCTTACGTAGTTCGGCTCAGGTTCACTCATGTATTAACACTCTCCTTTTGCGCTCTAACTTTTGCCAAGGTCGCCCTTTCTGGGTTTTCAAGCTTGCAAGCTCAGTTTTTATTATTTCAAATTTTCTATGCTCTAAATTTTGCCTAGGTCGCTCTTTCGGGTTTTCAGCCTAGCGAGCCACTCAGGGATAGTATTTCTTCAACTTGTCCATGTTGATCGGTTGGGAGAACTCTAGGCCATCTAGGTCCATCAGAACGACAGCTCCGCCCCACCAGATAGACTTGATGATGTAAGGGCCAGTCCAATTGGGTCTGAACTTGCTCCTAGGGTCGTAAATGGGAGCTCGGTTGTCTTTGAGCACTAGATCCCCTTCTTTCAAATTCCTGGACTTAACCTTCTTGTTGAAAGCCTTGGCAATTCTACGTTGATAACCTTGGACGCGATACAGTGCTTTCAGCCTTTTTTCATCAAACAGCATGAGTTCTTTGAACCTGCTTTGCTGCCAATCTGCCTCAACTATCTGATACTCAACCAACACCCGTAATGACGGAACCTTAACTTCGATAGGCAAAACGGCCTCCATCCCATAAACCAAGGAATATGGAGTTGCTCCAATAGAAGTTCGAATTGAAGTCCTGTAGCCCCACAGAGCAAATGGCAGCATATCTGGCCAGTCCCGGTAGGTTTCTACCATCTTCTGCAGAATGTGCTTGATGTTCTTGTAGGTGGCCTCAACTACTCCGTTGGTTTGCGACCGATATGTAGATGACTTATGAAAAGCCACGTTGTACTTCTCCAACAAATCGATCACCTCCTTCCGGACCCTGTAGCGGCAGATGATGTTGTTTCTGATGAACTTCGCGAAGTGTGATGACTTCAACACCGCATAAAATTAGGCCTCAACCCACTTCGTAAAGTAGTCTATCGCTACCAGGATGTACTCATGCCCATTGGACCCCTTCAGAGTGGCAGCCCCAATTACATCAATCCCCCAGATTGAAAACGGCCATGGCAAAGTCATGTTGTACAACTTCGACGGCGGAATGTTTATGCGGTTTGCATGGATCTGATATTTGTGGCATCGCCGAACAAAGCTGTAGACGCGCCCGCGAGGAGGGGCCTTCGCTACTACAGTTCGGACTCGATTTGTGTCACGGTTCTTAACCTGAACCAAAGAGTCCAAATCCGGCAAATCGTTTTGAGAAACAGATTTTTGAAAAGAAGTGCCAAACATGGACTGCTTTGCCATATACAGAGTCGCCACCTAAATATTTTTTATGGGGGAATTTAGGAAACCCTGACTCGGTGCCAAAGGCCACATGTCCGTCATCACCGGAGTTGTCTCGGCTCGGGAGCTTGGGTACGATCGGGGAAGGTCAGCTATGAGCCACCCCTTTCGCCCGGTCCGAAGACCGGCCTCTACTAACCATGATATCCGATTTTGAAAACGTTATGTGTTCTTATTCCATTTATTAGCCTAGAATTACTATGTTATGCGAGCAGCAAACAAGTATAGACTAGATTGCCTAATTTGGAAATAAGCATTGCATATCCGTTTGTTTTGAAAAGTGCTTTGGAAATTGCTACTCGCAAGTAGGCTAAAATACGGATTTCAACGAGTTTTTCCAACTCAAACAATCCAACCTTCACCCACAGGCATTCAAACAGTAATAACACACAAGCATTTAGCCGCATGGCAAGCATACTGTCATGGCAACATTCACACGTATGCGAGATGCTAAAGCATAAATACTTACATCGTACTCCGTGCCAAAACAATGAACTAGTTAGCAAACATGCATGTCTTAGTTCATGTTAAGAATGACTAATGCAACACATACAGGATGCAATTAGATAGGCTCGGCTTACCCTAAACATGGCATGTGAAAATGCACAACTATCACATATTCAGTTTTGAATTTGAAGTACAGATGCAGTTAGCGTGATGTACCGAGCCCGGTGCATGCGAAACAAATGTATGGATGTAAGCATGCATAGCATAAAGTATGCTAAATTAAACGTGCCCTAATACTAACCATCAAAGCAGGTAAATAAAAGGGAAGAAAGAAGTGGAGGTTGGAAAACATTCACGCACTCACCCACAATTATTACAAATTTGCCCTCACTCGGAGGGACCAAATAAATAAATAATACAAATTAATTAACTACGCAAGCTAATTACAAAAAATTACCTAATTAATTAATAAGCTAATTAATTAAAGCTAAGAAAACAGATAAACCGCCTCGGGAAATACGCCGCCATGCATAGGCTGCCTCTGTTTTCCTTCCTTTGCTCCTCTGGAGGCTGCCAAAATCTCAGAAATGGTTCTTTGGACATCGGGGAACACCACCGGCTGAATGGAATTCCCACCGGCAATGGGATGTGGCCACCGGCACTAGGTGAAGCTATCGGCAAAGAAATAATTGCCGGTCGGCACTAGAAATTGCCAGTCGGCAGAGTGTTCCTGCAGAATCTGCAACTCACAGCAACAGAGGGCAAGACAAAGCATGGCAGCACAATTCAAGGCATATATGCACCAACCATGTCCCTTATCATGGTAATGACTCAAAGGGGCATGTGCCTCAATTCTCGGACCACCAATCACGCATTTCCATGCATGATGGCCCAAGGAATCAAGTATGCAACTTTCATGTCAAATGAAATGTAAACCAATCAAACAAACTAAGGCCCAATTCCTATCATCAAGTCAAGGAACAAGGCATGCATGCAAGATGTAATGCAACCTAGGCATGCAAGCTAAAGATGCAACATGGCATGGCAAGGCACTTATGCAAGCATACAAGAAAACATGAGGCAATGCAAACCAATGAAAAGATGGACTTATGCATGATTTAGGCAACTCTAAAATAGGCCTAAAACAAGGGCCAAAGTGCTAAAATGAGGGACCAAATACACATGCACACATACACATGTTGAAAGGCCAACACTTAGGCACAAGTTGGACAACTCTCAAACACATTTGAAAGGAGGTAATCAAGGACAATTAGCATGCAACATAAGCATTGAAAATCATGTTATGATGGTGCCAAACCAAGCAACAAACCAAGCCGAACGTGCAACAAATAGTCCAAGTGTTCAAAGCAAACCAATGGAGCATTGAACTACACTTAGCAAGACAAAACATGGCATGAAAGGAAGGACCAAAATCAGAGGTTTAGCATGTTAAAACAAAGCTAAGAACACAATGACATGATATCCTAAGGGCCTAAACATGGTGGCATGCATGAAGGCACAAACATGGAGCATGAGATGACAACCTTACAAGGCATTAAAGGGACATCAAATGCAAGCTTACAAGCATACTATAAGGTCTGAAATGACATGGTGGATGGTCCCAAATCATCAATCCAATGCAAAATTGCCATGCTATACATGCACACACTTAAGGCCAACAAGCCAAAATGCAAAGGGGCTATATGATGCATGCCAAATCCGACCCAAACAACCATGGAAAGACCTAAAACATGGCAAATTCTGCACAAAAGCTTCACAAGTCTAAGCCTAAAACATGCTCTAACAAGGGCCAACAACCTAAGGCACATTGAGGCAATATTATGGCATTACATGGTAGGTATGCTAAGCATGCAAGGTGTACCAAAACCAAGTAAAAACAGAGGCATAATACGACATATTAAGTACAAAAAGCAGCCAAGGCATGGTCAATAAACACTTTAACATGATGCTCTCTCAAGAGGCCAAAAATGGTCCTTTTCAAGGACAACAAGGAGAGGGGGTGGCCCTCTCCTTTTGGAGAGTTCAAGGCACCATCTCCACCACTGAAATCCCTTAAGATTTCAGTGGTGAAGAGGCCCAAACACCAAAGTCCCGAAACTAGCACAAAATAGCACAAAATGGAGCCTTTCAAGGCCTAAGAGGGGTCAAACACCCCAAACCAAAAAACACTCTTAATAAACAATCAAGAGGACTAAAAAAAAGATCTTTTTTGTATTATATACCAAGCTCAAAAACGAATTTAAGACAGATAGAAATAAGGTGCAAAAATGGGAAATAAAGGGGTGAGATTCTTACCCTTGAAGACCTCTTCAACAATGGTGCTCCAATGGCCTTCCTTAGCTTGAATCCAACACCAAAACTTCAAAAACAGTCCCTTAGACCCTCAAGAGCCAAAGGAAGGTGAAACACTAGGTGTTTGTGTGCAATAGTATGGACTAAAACACAAATTAACACACACAAGGGTAAAAGAGGGATAGAAAGTGTATCGAACCCTAACCCTAGAACTCAAACCCTAACAATGGCTGTCTAAGCTCTCTAAAATATCTTAAGTGTCTAACCCATGCAACAAGAGACAAAGATTCTCTTTATAGAAGCTTATTGTCGTGTAAAGCTTACAAGACAAGCTTCCAAGAGAGAGATCCCTCCATACACGTGTATGAAGGGGAGCAAAAAGTGAGACAGCTGTCTTAAAATATCTGCAAAAGCAGATGCACAGTAATCGGCTGGCCAAAAATGCCATTTTGGCAAAAAAGAGTGCCGATCGGCAGAAAATAGTGCTGACCGGCAACAAATAGTGCCGGCCGGCAATATACATTGCCGGTGGAAGCAAAAACCAGCCGGTGGCCTCTAGCCACTGCCGGTGGTGTGTAGGGATGTCTCACAAGGCATTCCCTGCCCCCTCCAAGGAAAAACACAAGTGTTTGGTGTGAAACCAGACACTAAACAGTCGAGTTCGGAGATCCTGAGGCAAGGCGCGCGAGCCAAGACCTCCGGGAACTCCAAACGAACACAAACATGGATAATCACCGAGTGTTCAAACGGTGACGTCCAAGTCTTGAGGACGGTCAAAAATGGGGTGTCTACAGTTGCCCCTCTTTGACAGAACTCGAAAGTCAAAACAATGACGGGAGTGAATGTCAAAGCCCAGAGACGACCCATTTTTGACAAGGCCGAAGACTCAGACAAACATGCAAAACAAATAAGATATGCGCCCGAAGGCAGGGGCAAAATGCAAGACAATGCACAGAGCCGAGCATAACTTATGATCATGCAAAGAAAGCTGTAACGAAGCACACATGCGACAGTTTTAAGCTAGCATACACCAAACTACACTATAATGCAGAAAGGATGTAAGAGAATTATGCAATTCTCAAAACGTCTCACTCGGAGGATACAATACCTGTGCGGCTCGTCTGGTTGCACCGGCCTCAAATGAACCGTACATACAATATCGTGCCTGAAAAGAAAACAAACTTAACAGGTACAATATCGTTAGCAACATGCATGACAATGCAAGAATGGATGCAAGATGATATGCAATATATACAAAACAATGTATAAACAATGCAAATGAAGATGCAATGTAATTGAAACAATGCAAACTAGATTGATGGTGGTAACAAGTCTGTCTACCATAGAACGGTCAACTGAACTATGAGCATTGTAGACAGACACAAGAACAAGTATTGGGGGGGATTGACATAAGTGGGGAAACAACCCGCTGGAGAAAGGACAATGATCCTAATGCCGGATGCAAAGATTACACTACAATGTAATATATATGTATATGGCACGCGGGCCAAACCAAATCTTGCCTAGGTAGGGCATGTACGCATACAAGCCACGTCTAACATAGAACGGTCTACTGAACTATGCTTCGACACGAGAAGTATGGGCACATACCAGACCAAGCTCAACATGGAAAGGCGCAAGCCACAGGCGGAGGTGATGCAGTGAATGCACGCGATCTACGATGCAATGGATATGGCACATGGGCCAAACCAAATCTTGCCTAGGAAAGGCATGTACACAAACAAACCGCGGCTAACATAGAACGGTCCACTGAACTATGTTTCGACGTGAAAAGTAGGGGCACATACTAGACCAAGCTCAACATGGAAGGGCGCGAGCCATAAAGCTATAATGCAATATACACTATATGCAATGGAATGGAAATGCGATACAATGGATATGGCCTTCGGGCCAAACCAAATCTTGCCTAGGAAGGGCATGTACACGTACAAGCCGCGTCTAACATAGAACGGTCTACTGAACTATGCCTCGATGTGAAAAGTATGGGCACATACCAGACCAAGCTCAACATGGAAAGGCACAAGCCATAGATGGAAGGTGATGCAATGAATGCACGCGACCTACAGTGCAGTATTTACAAATATGCAATGATGCATGACAATGCAACTATTTACGATGATGTGTGACAATGCATGTTTTTTTTTGTTTTTGAAATGCAAATGATGTATAAAATGCATGTTACATGAAATGCGCGACAACACACGGCTTTAAAATACATATGTAATGCAACTTATCGAAAGTCGTTCGGGCACGACAAACACCGAAGGACTTGCACCTTCAGAGGATTTAGGGTCTCCTAGACCGTGGATACCTGCGCGGTTCGTCTGGTTGCTCCAGCCTCAAATGAACCGTACATACAATATCGTACCTGGAAAGAAAACAACTCAACAGGTACGATGTATATTAATGTATTTGAAAATGCGTGACAATGCAAAGCAAGTGGAAAGCATAACGATGTTGTGAAAGCACAAACATGTAAATGGAGCACGCGATCTACGCAGGCAACAAAATCGATTGTAAGCATGCGGTCTACGCAAGTAATGATATTGAACGTAAGCATGCGGTCTACGCAGGTGATGAAATGATTACAAACATGTGGTCTACGCAGGTAATGTAATTAGCATGCGGTCTACACAAGTAAAAAAATTGATTACAAACATGCGGTCTACGCAGGTAATGTAATAAACATGCGGTCTACGCAAGTAAAAAAATGATTACAAACATGCGGTCTACGCAGGTAATGTAATTAGCATGCGGTCTATGCAAGCAACACATGCGGTCTACGCAAGTAATGAAATAAACATGCGGTCTACGCAAGTAAAGAACTTGATCAATTATGCGGTCTACGCAAGCAATACATGCGGTCTACGCAGGTAATGAAATTGAACAATTATGCGGTTTACGCAATCAAAACATGCGGTCTACGCAAGTAATGAAATAATGCGGTCTACGCAATCAAAACATGCGGTCTACGCAGGTAATGAAAATTAATATGCGGTCTACGCAATCAAAACATGCGGTCTACGCAGGCAATGATATTAATATGCGGTCTACGCAAGTAATACATGTGGTCTACGCAGGTAAAGAAATTGAACAATTATGCGGTCTACGCAAGCAATACATGCGGTCTACGTAGGTAAAGAAATTGAACAATAATGCGGTCTACGCAAGCAAAACATGTGGTCTACACAAGTAATGAAATAATGCGGTCTACGCAATCAAAATATGCGGTCTACGCAGGTAATGAAAATTAATATGCTGTCTACGCAATCAAAACATGCGGTCTACGCAGGTAATGAAGTAATGCGGTCTACGCAATCAAAACATGCGGTCTACGCAGGTAATGAAATAATGCGGTCTACGCAAGCAATACATGCGGTCAACGCAGGCAATGAAATTAATATGCAGTCTACGCAAGCAATACATGCGGTCTACGCAGGTAAAGAAATTGAACAATAATGCGGTCTACGCAATCAAAACATGCGGTCTATGTAGGTAATGAAATTAACATGCGGTCTACGCAAGTAAAAAAAAAAAATTGATTACAAACATGCGGTCTACGCAGGTAATGTAATTAACATGCGGTCTACGCAAGTAAACATGCAATGAGATGCGCAAAACCGCGCGACGGAATGCAATGCACAAAATAGTGCGATTGATTTGAAATGCACAAAACAGTGCGACGGTTTGAAATGCACACAACAGTGCGACGGATTGCATGCTCTATGAAAATGACGACATGCATGCCAATGAAAATGTGACACGCATGCCGATGAAAATAAGGCACGCGTGCCGATGGAAATGAGACACGCATGCCGATGAAAATACGGCACGCGTGCCGATGCAAATGGGGCACGCATGCCGATGAAAATAAGACACGCGTGCCGATGCAAATGGGGCACGCATGCCGATGCAAAATAATACAAATGAAATAAATGAGACACGCATGCCTCATAAGATGCAAAATGATGCAAGTGTGACACGCATGCCACACAGAATGCAAAATTAAACAAATGAGACACGCATGCCTCATAAGATGCAAAAATGATACAAGTGTGACACGTATGCGAATGTGTATGACAATGCAAGGGGTTCGTGTTACAACGCATGTAGTATGTGCATAACAATGCGAATGTGAGGTGCATGATAGCGCGATGTAATGCACCGAAGTAGTGTGATGAATGCGTGCAACGCACACGGGGAAACTTTTGAATTTAAAAGGATACACCTTGCACGAATTCGAGTGCCACGCACAGAAGACACGACCTGCGGTCAAGACGGAGGCCGGTTGAGCGTCGGAGATGCCCTTTCTTGCACTTTCATGAGCTATGAAGACCACAAACTACTCATATGGCCTAAACAAGGCTGTGGGAACACCACCGGCCGAAAGGGGAGGCCACCGGCTGCAAAATAAATCCATCGGCACAATATACTGCCGGCCGGCACAAAACATTGTCGACCGGCAAAAAGTTGCTGAGTCGGGGCAGATTCGACTTTTCACCCTGGGTGTTTTAAAATAGGGTTTCAAACCCTATTTCCTCATTTCCCCTCCGCCGAAAACTCTTGCTCTCTCTCTCTAGAGTGTTTCTCTCTCCTCTTTCGCCCGTTTCATCGCGTTCTACACCCGTTTCATCGTCAGATTCGCGATTTCCTTCGCGTTTCGGACATTTTCAACCGAACAAATCTTTGTTTCGGTGCCTCGTTTGGCGTTCCCATCTTTTTGGGGTTTGTTCCCCTCACTTTCCTCTTGATTTCCGTGCCTTTTCACATTTCGGCCTTCCCGGCCATTTCCGACCCTCTCGGGAGTTGACTTTTCGGTTGACTCTTCGTATTCCGGCCCGGTTTTCCTTCCTTCGGCCATTTTCTCATCACTCTTGACATGGCGGATGACATTCCATGTGGCGGGACTCCCCCGGACCACGAGATGGATCCCGGGGTCGAGCTCCTACCTTTGAGCGAGCGCCCGTTCGACCCGGCGACCTACCGACCGGCGATCCATGTTCTGCCCCCCGACAGTCTGCGCCAGTTCCGGAGCTTTGAGAGGCACGTGGCGCCCGAGCTATTGCTGCGCGAGCCTACCTTCCACCTTTCATTCGGCGCTTCCGAGGTAATTCTCTGTCTTCTGCTTTACTTTCTGCAATGTAGGATACAAAACTGTCGTAGCTAGTTGTACTCTTTAACTGTTGAAATCTGATATACCGTAGACTGTAGTTGACTGTAAACATACATGCAACTGTCACCTGTTTGAGATTGGCACATGCAAACACACTGCACTAACCCCGAATCACTCAAACACACGGCGCACACTGTTTTTCACTGCAAGCACACCGGTACCCAGTATTTGTCTGAATCTGTTAAATTTGCACGCATGCTATATCTGTTCTGAACCCCCCCCAAACATGTTGACGCATCACACACTGTAGTTCACTGTAAGCACACCGGCACCCGGTATTTGTTTAAACCTGTCAGACTTGCACTCATGCTGTATCTGTATGCTTTTCAAAACTGCATTTTGAATGTTGCCTTGCAATTGTTATTTTCTGTTTACAGGAGGATTCCCATACCATCCGCGGGTATGGGAACACTGGCGCTCGGGAGTGGTACGATGAGCTCCCTAACGCAGTCCGACGCATAGTGGATCGGGCGGGCTTCGGCGCCTTCTGCCGAGGGCTCTCTAGGCTTTCCACATGCAGACCTCTCCTTGCCGCTCTGGCGGAGAGGTGGTGGGACACCGCCGATTCTTTTCACTTTTCCGCAGCAGGGGACATGACGATGACCCCTTATGACTTCTCGATGCTCACAGGCATCGGGGTAGGGGGTGATCCGATCCCCTTTGATATAGACATGGATGAGTGGACCGCCGCTCAGGTCCATCTGCTGGGGGAGGCCCCACCTCTTGCTCGTCCAGGCTTCGTGCGGTACTCCTGGTTCGAGGTACAGTTTAGGGTCCAGCCCGTGTTAGAGGAGGAGGCGCAGATGACTCAGGAGGACGTGGAGAGGTACGCCCGCGGCTTCCTGATGTTCTTATTCGGGACGACCATCTTCGCCGACCGGGCGAACACCGTGCCTCTCTGTCTTCTCAGCGTACTGGTGGACGTCCGGGACATTCTGCATTACGACTGGGGTGGCGCCGCTCTGGCCACTCTCTACGGGTACATGAGCTCGGCTTCGTGAGGCAGCGGCCAGTTGCTCGGAGGCTACTGGCGGGCTTGTGAGGTACATTTCTTCTCCGTTTTTCATTTCTGTCCGATATTTTCTGTATTCTGTACACTGCACACACTGTAGTCTGCTCTATACTTGCTGTATACTGTACACACGACACACACATACATTCTGCTTTACACTGACTGTACACTGTTCACACTGTACACTGTACACAATACACTGCACAACACACGGCTTTGCTATTTCTGCTTTATTTTGTATATTCTGCTTTTTCTGATAAATGTATTGGTATTTACCTTGCAGCTGTGGGTTTACACCTACTTTCCTAGGCTTGCCCCCGTACCAGTCACAGAGACCCCCCTGGTTGTCCCCTTTTCACACCGCTTTGACGGGAGATGCACCCGGCGGCCACGAGAGACATTCATCTTCTTCCGCCGATACTTCGACACCATCACCCCCGCGGAGGTATGTTTTACATGCAGTTTATTTAAGCTTCGCCTTTCCACTGTATATTTCAAAGACAGTAGATAACAAACTGTATGTCACTTTCAGATCACTTGGCGGCCGTGGGCTTCATTGCCGGCGGTGATGCGGGACCGCTTTGCCGGTGCGGAGGAGACTTCGCGTTTCCGGATCTTGCTAGAGGGCTCGGTCTGTCGGGCTTGGTACCTAGGTGAGCGTTTCTTACGCAAACCCTAGGGTTACCTGAGCAGATAGTCTCGGCTCACCCTCCTGCAGACATGAGGGAGACCGAGAGGCTCATCGCCGAGCAGATGGACGATTACACCATCGGTTGGGAGGAGACCG
Organism: Camellia sinensis; assembly: GCF_055761805.1. Taxonomy (NCBI): domain Eukaryota; kingdom Viridiplantae; phylum Streptophyta; class Magnoliopsida; order Ericales; family Theaceae; genus Camellia; species Camellia sinensis. The sequence continues at coordinate 158,829,957 of NC_138972.1, forward strand.
GCTTTAGAGGCATCGGCGACTATCGGGAGTACGTGCAGACGTACCTGATGCGACCTCTGAGCGGTGGCCGTCGAGCGGAGGGAGCTAGGCCTGTGGCGCCAACGGCTGGGGCAGGAGCAGGAGCTGGAGCTGGATCTTCGAGGAGGGCCCGAGTCGTGGCAGGGGCGGAGTTCAGGGAGGACGGGGGGCTGGTTGGCCCGCCCTGCCTGCTGCATTGACTTTCCGGGGGCAGGGTGGGGCGACTAATCAGATCCCCTTCGCCCCTCCGCCAGCTGATCACGAGTTCGTCGGTGTCCCCGACTTACCTCCGGTATGTATTACTGCATTTCTGTACAGTCATTTCATTTCAGCTTATTTACTTATTCCACAGAATATTGATGCATCTGATATTTTGCAGGCTTCTTCTGCGTACACCCGCCAGTCATTGGAGATGAATGCCTCCATGATGGGGATGCTCCAGCGGACCTTCGATCTCCTGGCCCTCTACAGCATTCCGGTATGTTCTTCTGACACTGGCCTCAAACCATTCATATGCTACTTCACATAATCTGATGCACGGCACAACACCTGATACACTGAGCTCACAGCATCTGACACACTGCACTCACTGCATTCTGCACTGTATCTCTGCATTCTGGACTGACAAACTGCTCACGGCATTCACTCACTGTACTCATACACTGCATTCTGCACCGTTAAACTGTCCACAGTATACTGATGCATTTCCCTTTTGTGTACCTTTTCAGCCTCCCTTCCAGATTCCTATGGCAGGAGGTGCCCCAGCTGGACCTTCCGTCCCTGCCCGGGGGAGAGATGAGGAGGGCAGAGTATTTCCCCTTACCAGGGGAGGGCGTACTCATGTTCGGAGTAGCTCGCGAGCTCCAGTCCCGGACGATGGTGATGACTAGGAGTCAGAGGCGGAGGCAGAGGCGGAGTCCGAGTCATCAGAGGAGGAGACCGGAGGCGGTTCTAGCTCGGGCTCTGACGACGATGCTGATGATGCTCCTGGGCCCTCGTCCAGGAAGAGGACCAGGACAGACTGATGGCCCCTGGAGTGCTTGTCATGGATACAGATTTTGCTATTTTTCTTCTTTCTTGTACTTTTCCTTTTTGATAGTTAGGATACTTTGTACCGCCGCAGGCGGATTTTGTTTTCCTCAAAACTTTGTACTTGAAAAAGATTATGAAATGAACAAATTTTTGCTTAAAAAGTGTTACATTTACATATCTTATGTATTGCATCGCATCCCATCATGTTATATCTCAATGTAAACGGAATTGATTGGTTGTCTGAAAATTGAACACTTGCACTGTAATAATCAGATAACTGAACAGCTAACAGCAAAATAACCCACTGCCTGATTCTGGGCACACTACCCTTACTTTGTTGGGGATTGATCTGCATACAGCCCATAATACAGCATTCGGTTCATTCTGCACACAGCAAACTCTGAACAAACGGCCCAATCTGACAAGACAGACTACGGGGGTGAAACCGGTTGAAGTTGAAGCATACTCCAATGTAGAGAATGGCACAGCATTCCGAGTGTAAATGATTTTTGAAATTGAATGAGGGTTTTTCAAACCGGGGTACCGAGCCTATAACTGAACACAGCGGAAAAAGACTCAACAAAGGTACACGACCGAAACATAACGAGACACGCTCGGGAGAAACCTAAAGCAAAGGTTGAGATAAACAAAACCAAAAGACACGACATACAGACGCGTTAACGAAGACGGGGGACCTCAGACCGCGAGGGGCCAGTTCAATCTGGGTATTGTTTCCCACCCTTTTCTCATTTGTGATTCTCACATCACTCTGGCACTCAAGCTCGGATTTTCTCTCAAAACCCTTTTTCTCGCTTTTCTCTCAACTCACACCTCTCTATTCTTCATTCTCTCATTTTTATCCCTCCCCGGGGTGATTGATGGATGAATAGGAAGTTGCGGGTTCATGCTCAACATCGTTAGCTCACGGCTATTTCTTCTGGCGGGTAGAGCGCTCTTCTGGCAAGTACGTCGATGACGGGGGAAAGACAGAACGCCTGGCTCAACTGTGCCCCTAGTTCATCATTTTAACCATTTTTTGCGTTTTGGTTTTCTACTAAAACAAGTTTGATCAAAATGAGAGTCGGATTAACGTACTTGTTCGTTTTTTGATTTGAAAAGCATGCAAGTCAGGCTGTAAGCACTGAAAATTTTCCTTTTGGGTCCAAGACAATGGTCCAGTTTTGGAAAATGGAATAGTTTTCGAGAAAATAGTCAACCTCAGTAAAAATTTTCAAAAACTATTTTTCAAACAGTCAATGCTCACCGAGCATGGAACTTACACTTTGAGATGCGCAACCCCGGGTCGGAGGCAATGGAAAATTGCCCCTGGCTTGAAGGGGGTGGGAGGCAACGGAAAGTTGCCCCTGGTTTGAACGGCGGCTCACGACGGCTCGTGGTAACGGAAAGTTGCCCCTTGTTTGGATGATGCCGCAGCAATCCGCAAATAGTCTTCATTGGCGGTGGTCGAGCTCTTGGACACAGCGATGACGAAGACGATCACAACAAATATATGGACACAGTCGCCTTGGAAGCGTTGGCGACTAGACTTTGGGATGAAGTTGAAACCATTGCATGGACTGAGACGCTATGACAGCGTTGGGGGCTGGACTTCATGATGAAGTTGCCTACGTATCCCAAACATGGGAATCAAGCCTTACGTAGTTCCGGTTAAGGTACACTCGGGTATTTTAACCTTCACTTTTCAGGCTCTAATTTTTGCCAAGGCGCCCGATGCGGGTTTTCGACCTTGCGAGCTTCTTTTTATTTTTTTCTTTTTCTTTCTTCTTCTTTTTTGCTTTTCTTTTCTTCTTTTTTTCTTTTTTTTTTATTTTCTTTTTTGTATTTTTTCTTTTTTCTCTTGCTCTAACTTTTGCCTGGGTCGCCCTTCCGGGTTTTCGGCCCAGCGAGCCTCTCAAAGGGCAAAAGTGTAGCAAGTCCATGCCAAATGGTTTTCGAAGTTGAAGCCTCTCTGTATCTAGGAGAACGGCTGTTGCATTGATTTGTGGAAGAATCCATCGTAGTTGCTCCACGAGCTTCTTCTGGTGAGAGCTAATCTTTTGATTCGGCTTTGATGCCTCTTGCTCGAGGGCTGCTTCTGATCTGGCCATACAGACCTTGCATAGCGTTTGACCGTTGAACTTTCTGAACATTCTGAACGGGCTCAAAGTTTGAAAACGAACGAGTTGAATCTTGAGGCTAAGAGCGATCCTAGGCTGCGCAATCTCAAGAGCGATTCCACACAGGTCTTCACAGGGCCGCGTAAAACATCTGTTTTTGAAAAGTTTTTAAGAAAGCGACAAATCGCTCGCGCCAAAGATAGTGTGGAACCAATCTGGATCAAGCCAGGGTCCTTCCCAGTACTCACGCTGACAAGCATGATTTCATTCATTAAAAAGGCTTAGCACGCCTCTCTTTCTCTTAAAATGATCAAAATTTTGCAAAACCCGAGGAATTCCTTCCTCTTTGTTTTTATCATCGCAGTGTTCAAAAGAGGTTTTTGAAAAAAAACTTAGGTTAATGCAATGAGTTTGGCGCGCAGGAGAGTAGGCGGGATGTACTGTCAGCCCAATCAAATTCTCTGGCACTTATGCTGAAAACAAGCATGAAAGTGAGATAGCAACAGCTGTTTCATTCAGGTTTGCTGGTGTAACTGGCCCCTCGGCAGAAACAGACTCAAAACAAAAACAGATAATTACAAAACAAAACGGTGTCCGGGACAACAACCCCAGAATCACCTGGTATTCTATACAAAAGGGGGACTGACTCGCTACAACAAGACAGACCCTTAAGCAAAAAGACTGACTCAAGACAAAGAGATAGACTCAAAACAAAAGACTGACTCGATACCCAAGCCAGGATTTACAAAGCTAGCGTTCACAGCCACTCAAAAATGGGTGCCAGACGCTTCATTCAAAATACATCCAGATGCCGCCCGCAGGTGGTTCACCTTCTGATTACATACTCGCAGTATCTGTGTCCTCAAAGTCCAGTAGCTGAGTAGTAACGGACTTGGCTGAGGTAGGCGGGAGGATAACCTCGTTATCAATCAAATCTTGGACCTCATGACGGAGGGAGAAGCAATTGTCGGTCGCATGGCCCGTCTGCTGGTGGTACGCGCAGTACTGAGCAGCGTCATGCGTAGCGGGGAGATTCTTCGAGAGAGGCCTGGGCTCCAAGGGTTTAAGGTGCCCCCTCTCGGCAAGGATCTGAAGTGCCTTGGACAAAGGCATATAGAGAGCATGAAAGGTCCTGCGCCCCCGGGGCAAGTACTTTTGAGCGCCCTTACTAGCTGCACAGGCGAAAGGGTCGACAGGCACCACCTTAGCTTTCTGATCTTTCCCAGGTGCAGGGACGGGAACAGGAGGAACTGCCTTGGCATGACGGGGCCTATCCCGATTTTCTGACTGGCTTGAACTACCCTCAGGTGGAGTGGGGAAAGCATCCTCCACAGTCTTTGCCACAACTGCGGATATCTGTTGCTTGTTCATCCCCCCGGCTTTCAAAGCCTGGACTGCCCACAGCAGCTGTTCAATGGGATCAGCATCTGCCTTCACTTTGTCTTTTCCTCAGGCCTCAGCCTGGTCAAGGGTTTGGGTTGCTACTTCAGAGCGAAGCCCGGTTGTTGCTGACATGTCGTGGCTGCAGCTGGAAGCCACCTCTGGCTGGCTGAGCTCTATCACAATCCGCCCCAACAACGGGGGCTCCTGTGCGATGAAATTCCCGGCATATGGTGCCGCTGGGGGTGAAGCTGACATTCCGTAGGCGAGATCCGCCACCGACCTTTGGAGATCACCTATCATCCCCATCAGTTCAAAAGTAGTAGGCTCGCGAGCTTGGTATAACTGGGGAGCCTAACCCGGGTGCACAACAGGCGACCTAGGTGGATGTGACACATCAACGCTGGCCTCACCTTGCGGGGTGATCCCTTGCTCTAATGCAGTCATCATAACTACAATCTCTTCTGAATTCTGCGTCATCATTAGCCCTGCCGCGGCAAGGGGGACACTGACTAATCTGTACTGGCTCTGGATACTCTGAACTGAAAGGAGAAACAAACAACATTTCAGCCCCAAACGGATCAAACACGGGTGTAGCTGATCAACTGTACTCTACTGCTGATTACTGTTCCCCAGACATCACTGTCCAAAAAACTGAACCCGATACCCGCAGATAACTGATTCTCATAACTGACACTGATACCGGTGTCCTCAGGTCTGATACTCAAACTTGCAAACTGATATGTACTTTCCCCTGTAAAAATACATTCTAAAAAGCACATAGCAAGTAAAGAGAACCAAAACACCCCTACGTTGGGGTAGGGTTTCCCTGTCCTATTTTGTCAGGAGCTAGGGTTTCACTATGCATACAGCAGTTTCAAACAACTTAGCATCGGGTAAGCAGCCTGTCCTATCTTGGGATGGTCACTATGGATTCCGAATATGCACTAGGTCGAATGGTCGAAAAGGGTGCCCCGGTAAAACCGGGGTTTGTGTTCCCATACTGTCAGAGCCCATAACCGGTCAGCCTTATGGTCATGCCTTGACAAGACAAGCCTCCGGCAAACCGTTCAGGAATGGCAGATGGTAAACATTGTGTTCCTAGGCGCATCAATGCACGTGCAATGGAAAGAAACACATAAACAAAATCAAAGCAGGATATCACGAGTTCGAGTCAAGCTCTCTAAAATCCCCAGCAGAGTCGCCAAAAACTGTAGACGCGTCCCGCGAGGGGGGGCCTTGCTACTACAGTTCGGACTCAATTTTTGTTTGCGGTTCTTAATCTTGAACCAAAGAGTCCAAATCTGGAAAATCGTTTTGAGAAACAGATTTTTCGAAAAGTAGTGCCAAACATGGACTGTTTTGCCAGATACAGAGTCGCCGCCTAAATATTTTTTATGGGGAAATTTAGGAAACCCTGACTCGGTGCCGAAGGCCACATGTCCGTCATCACCGGAGTTGTCTCGGCTCGGGAGCTTGGGTACGATCAGGGAAGGTCAGCTATGAGCACCCCCTTTCGCCCGGTCCGAAGACCGGCCTCTACTAACCATGATATCCGATTTTGAAAACGTTACGTGTTCCTAATCCGGTTATTAGCCTAGAATTACTATGTTATGCGCACAGCAAACAAGTATAGACTAGATTGCCTAATTTGGAAAAAGGCATTGCATATCCATTTGTTTTGAAAAGTGCTTTGGAATTTGCTACTCGCAAGTAGGCTAAAATACGGATTTCAACGAGCTTTTCCAACTCAAACAATCCAACCTTCACCCACAGGCATTTAAACAGTAATATCACGTAAGCATTTAGCCTCATGGCAAACATACTGTCATGGCAACATTCACACGCATGCGAGATGCTAAAGCATAAATACTTACATAGTACTCCGAGCTAAAAAAAAAGGAACATGTTAGCGATCAATGCACGATCCAAGTCCATGTTAAATGCCTAATGCATCGCATACAAAATGTCACTAAAGTGGGCTCGGCTAGTCTATGAATGACATATGAAAATGCACAACTAACATGTATTCAGTTTGGAATTTGAAATACAGGCTCAGTTAGCATGATGTACCGAGCCCGGTGCATGCAAAGCAAATGCATGAATGCACGCATGCATTTGCATAAGGTATGCTAATTTAAACGTGCCCTAATACTAACCATCAAAGCAGGTAAGTAAAAGGGAAGAAAGAAGTGGGGATTGGAAGACATACACACCACTCACACACACTTATTACAAATTTGCCCTCACTCAGAGGGACCAAATAAATAATACAAATTAATTAACTACGCAAGCTAATTAAATATTACAAATTGCCTAATCAGCTAAGCAAATTAATTTAAGTTAAGAAAACAGATAAACCGCCTCGGGAAATGCGCCGCCATGCATAGGCTGCCTCTGTTTTCCTTCCTTTGCTCCTCTGGAGGCTGCCAAAATCTCAGAAATGGTTCTTTGGACATCGGGGAACACCACCGACTGAATGGAATTGCCACCGGCAGTGGGATGTGGCCACCGGCACCAGGTGAAGCTATCGGCAGAGAAATAATTGCCGGTCAGCACTGGAAATTGCCGGTCGGCAGAGTGTTCCTGCAGAATCTGCAACTCACAGCAACAGAGGGCAAGACAAAGCATGGCAGCACAATTCAAGGCATATATGCACCAACCATGTCCCTTATCATGGTAATGACTCAAAGGGGCATGTGCCTCGATTCTCAGACCACCAATCACGCATTTCCATGCATGATGGCCCAAGGAATCAAGTATGCAACTTTCATGTCAAATGAAATGCAAACCAATCAAACAAACTAAGGCCCAATTCCTATCATCAAGTCAAGGAACAAGGCATGCATGCAAGATGTAATGCAACCTAGGCATGCAACCTAAAGATGCAACATGGCATGGCAAGGCACTTATGCAAGCATACAAGCAAACATGAGGCAATGCAAACCAATGAAAAGATGGACTTATGCATGATTTAGGCAACTCTAAAATAGGCCTAAAACAAGGGCCGAAGTGCTAAAATGAGGGACCAAATACACATGCACACATACACATGTTGAAAGGCCAACACTTAGGCACAAGTTGGACAACTCTCAAACACATTTGAAAGGAGGTAATCAAGGACAATTAACATGTAACATAAGCATTGAAAATCATGTTATGATGGTGCCAAACCAAGCAACAAACCAAGCCGAACATGCAACAAATAGTCCAAGTGTTCAAAGCAAACCAATGGAGCATTGAACTACACTTAGCAAGACAAAACATAGCATGAAAGGAAGGACCAAAATCAGAGGTTTAGCATGTTAAAACAAAGCTAAGAACACAATGACATGATATCCTAAGGGCCTAAACATGGTGGCATGCATGAAGGCACAAACATGGAGCATGAGATGATAACCTTACATGGCATTAAAGGGACATCAAATGCAAGCTTACAAGCATACTATAAGGTCTGAAATGACATGGTGGATGGTCCCAAATCATCAAACCAATGCAAAAATGCCATGCTATACATGCACACACTTAAGGCCAACAAGCCAAAATGCAAAGGGGCTATATGATGCATTCCAAATCCGACCCAAACAACCATGGACAGACCTAAAACATGGTAAAATATGCACAAAAGCTTCACAAGACTAAGCCTAAAACATGCTCTAACAAGGGCCAACAACCTAAGGCACATTGAGGCAATATTATGGCATTACATGGTAGGTATGCTAAGCATGCAAGGTGTACCAAAACCAAGTAAAAAAAGAGGCATAATATGACATATTAAGCACAAAAAGCAGCCAAGGCATGGTCAATACACACTTTAACATGATGCTCTCTCAGGAGGCCAAAAATGGTCCTTTTCAAGGACAACAAGGAGAGGGGGTGGCCCTCTCCTTTTGGAGACCTCATGGCACCATCTCCACCACTGAAATCCCTCAAGATTTCAGTGGTGAAGAGGCCCAAACACCAAAGTCCCGAAACTAGCACAAAATGGGGCCTTTCAAGGCCTAAGAGGGGTCAAACACCCCCAAACCAAAAAACACTCTTAATAAACAATCAAGAGGACTAAAAAAATGAACTTTTTTGTATTATATACCAAGCTCAAAAACGAATTTAAGACAGGTAGAAATAAGGTGCAAAAATGGGGAATAAAGGGGTGAGATTCTTACCCTTGAAGACCTCTTCAACAATGGTGCTCCAATGGCCTTCCTTAGCTTGAATCCAACACCAAAACTTCAAAAACAGTCCCTTAGACACTCAAGAGCCAAAGGAAGGTGAAACACTAGGTGTTTGTGTGCAATAGTATGGACTAAAACACAAATTAACACACACAAGGGTAAAAGAGGGATAGAAAGTGTATCGAACCCTAACCCTAGAACTCAAACCCTAACAATGGCTGTCTAAGCTCTCCAAAATATCTTAAGTGTCTAACCCTTGCAACAAGAGACAAAGCTTCTCTTTATAGAAGCTTATTGTCTTGTAAAGCTTACAAGAAAAGCTTCCAAGAGAGAGATCCCTCCATACACGTGTATGGAGGGGAGCAAAAAGCAAGACAGCTGTCTTAAAATATCTGCAAAAGCAGATGCACAGTAATCGGCCGGCCAAAAATGCCATTTTGGCAAAAAAGAGTGCCGACCGGCAGAAAATAGTGCTGACCGGCAACAAATAGTGCCGGCCGGCAATATACATTGCCGGTGGAAGCAAAAACCTGCCGGTGGCCTCTAGCCACTGCCGGTGGTGTGTGGGGATGTCTCACAAGGCATTCCCTGCCCCCTCCAAGGCAAAACACAAGTGTTTGGTGTGAAACCAGACACTAAACAGTCGAGTTCGGAGATCCTGAGGCAAGGCGCGCGAGCCAAGACCTCCGGGAACTCGAAACGAACACAAACATGGATAATCACCGAGTGTTCAAACGCTGACGTCCAAGTCTTGAGGACGGTCAAAAATGGGGTGTCTACAAAAGCCAATACAATCCTCTTCCATGGTGGACCAATAATAACCCTGTCTAAGGATCTTTCGGGCTAGCATCACCCCGTTTATGTGCGTTCTACAAGCTCCTCCATGGATGGCGTCCATCAGGCGCTTGGACTCTTCAGCATCAACACACAGTTTATGCATCCCGAGATGACCTCTCTTGTACAGTTTACCTCCGCAGATGATGAACTAAGCAGCCATTCTTCGAATTGCGCTCTTATCTTTGGCATTTGCATCTGGTGGATACGCCTCTTTTTCTAAGAAGTTCCAGACATCGTAATACCAGGGATACTTCATCTATGGCAACAATCAGCTCAGCTCGTAGGCCGGCACAAATTTCTGTTTGATGATGGTTGGACGCATCCGGACTTCGAAAGGAATATCTATCATAGAAGATAGAGTTGCTAATGAATTAGCGAACCTGTTATTCTCTCTTAACAGATGAGCGAAATTCAGTTTCTCAAACCGAGGAATTAGCACGTCCAAGGTTTGGTGGTAGATTCTCATCTTTTCTTCTTTAACTTTCCAATCTCCTTTAGCTTGAGATACAACAAGGTTCGAGTCCCTGATGACATCCAACCGTTTTGCCCCTACTTCTGGGGCAGCTTCCAAACCAGCAATACATGCCTCATATTCTGCCTCATTGTTCGATACTCTGAATCGGAGTTTGAATGCTAGAGGTACGCGGGAATTGTCGGGTGCTATCAGCAACAACCCTATCTCATACCTGTATTGGTTTGATGCTCTGTCAAAGTACATCGTCCAAGTTTCTTCTTCAACATGCAAAATGGCGTCGTTTGGGAACAGATACTCAACTGCTTCATCCCCTTCAACTGGGTGATTGGCTAGGAACTCCACTACCACTCTCCCTTTCACTGACTTGCGCGTCATGTACTTCAGATCAAATTCGGAAAGCAGAAGCAACCAACGGGCTAGCCTACCTGTAAGTGCCGGTTTCTCGAAGAGATATTTGATGGGATCTAATCTCGAAACCAGTATTACGGAGTGAGCTAACAGGTAGTGTCGTAGCATCCTGGTAGCCCATACCAAGGCCAAACAAACCTTCTCCAGCGGAGTGTAGCGGGTCTTGTAATCCAGCATTTTCTTGCTTAGGTAGTAGATAGCTCTCTCCACTTTGTCCTCAGACTCTTGTGCAAGCATGCAGCCCGTTGTAGTTTCAGTCACTAAAAGGTACAGAATCAACTGTTTCCCCGGCTCAGGCAGTGATAACACAGGTGGGTTCTGTAAATATTACTTGATCTGTTCGAAAGCAGCTTGGCATCGGCCGTCCCATTGGACTTTCTTTCCTTTCTTCAGGAGACCAAAGAGTGGTTCACAAGTCAAGGTTAATTTAGCAAAAAATCGTCTTATGAATTACACTTTACCCAGAAAGCCTCACACCTCCTTTTCAGTCCTCGGTGGTGGCATTTCTAAGATGGCCATGATATTGGAAGGATCGACATCGATACCTCTCTGTGTGATCAAGAACCCCATCATTTTCCCTGCTGTAACACCAAATGTACATTTCTGAGGATTCAGCTGCAACCGATACTCTCTGATCCGTTGAAATAATTTCTGCAAGGCGGTGTAGTGGCCCTCTCTTTCCTTGGACTTGACAATCATGTCGTCCACGTACACCACAACCTCTTTATGGATCGTGTCATTCAAAATTGTGGTCGCAGCCCGTTGATACGTAGCCCGAGCATTCTTTTGCCCAAACGGCATCACCCTATAACAATAGGTTCCCCACAGGGTGGTAAAAGTAGTCTTCTCTCGGTCTTTGGGTGCCATCAATATTTGATTGTAGCCTAAAAACCCATCCATGAATGAGAGCAACGCATGCCCAGCAGTGAAGTCCACTAATACATCGATATGTGCCAGAGGAAAGTCGACTTTTGGACTGGCTTTGTTCAAATCCCTCAAGTTCACACATACCCGAATTATGCCGTCCTTCTTCGGCACTGGAACTATATTGGCCAACCAAGTTGGGTATTCGGATACCAGCAGGAACCCTACATCAATTTGCTTGGTGACCTTTTCTTTGATCTTGAGAGCCCAGTTCGGGCGGATCCTTCTGAGCTTCTGCTTAACAGGTCGGGCCTTTGGGTCAAGAGGGATCTGGTGCTGTACAATCTCAGGATCGATTCTAGGCATGTCTTCATAGGACCATGCGAAAACATCTTTTAAATCTTTTAACAAAGCGACTAAGCACTCGCGCTCCTCCGAAGACAAAGTGGATCCGATGTGGACCAGCTGCGGGTCCTTCTCAGTACCAACATTAATTTGGGTGATTTCATCAACCAAGGGTTTAACAAACCTCTCATGCTGTTGATCAAGCAAATATTTCAAAATCGGAGGAATTTCTTCCTCGTCGTTTTCATCAAAATTTTGAAAATCCTAATTAATGCAGTAAATTAAGGGCACAGAAAAGTACTCGAAGGCCACAGCTGCACAATTCTCATTAATCACTTTCAAATCACTTGATTCCTCTGATACAACAGACTCAAAAGAAGAAGAAAAAGACGGCCTAGACAGGACTGTGGCATCCGGGTTGTTACCCCCAAGAATACAGGACTCAGACTCAAACGAGCTGGAACCTGATTCCGACTCTACAGACTCAATGGAATCAGATTCCGGCTCACTACCTGACCCGGTGCTGCTCGATAAAAATCCCTCCTCATATTGCCAGATGAGGGAGGGTGCGATGGATGCATCCAGAATGTTTGAAGATGGGCTCACAGCCGTTTCATTCCCGATCATGGACGCCGAGAGTTATCCCCCAAGCACTCATGTACGATCAGAGGATCTGAAAGTAGACAAGCCAGTGCTACCCCCATTTCGATCCCTGCGCTCTCGGAATCCTCCTCCCTGCATTGCTCAGCCTCAACTGGTGGGTCTGTTTTCTCTTCGCCAACATCATCCCCAGACAACTGCAAGTCAAAGAAAATCTCAAACCCCAGCAAGTGCCGCCTCTCTGCATTTATCCAGGGCTCTGGGAAGCCGCAGAATGGGAAGTCCTCCCTTTCCCGGATGAAGCGTCCGTTTAGGGTGCCTTGAATAGGCTGGTGCACCAACTCATAAGGTTTCCCAATTTGCTTTGCTCTGGCTCTTCCACCCATCTCTTTGCCTTTCCTCACCCAGTCCTCCTTGGTAGGCAGATAACCTAAACCAAAGGTATGTGGGTTATGTGGCACTTTGGCCGATGCTGCAATGCCTTTCTGGCCACTGTGCCCTAATCCTATCCCAGGGATGTGCTAGAGCTGGTTCAAGAGGTACACAGACTGTGCACTGACATATAACCCCTCATCAATAGCCAGTATATTTTGCACAACCCGAGCCTCGGCTAGGGCAAATCCTGACAGGAACACATTCTCCGCACCATGCTCAATCTCCAGAACCGGTGTAGAAACCTTTGGCAACGGATAGATTGACGAATTCCCAAAAACGATAGCCACCCCCTTTCCGTGGGGGTATTTCAGCATTTGGTGCAGGGTGGAAGGGACCGCCTTCATCTGGTGCAACCACGACCGCCCTAGGAGTAGATTAAAGGTTGCGGGAACGTCCAAGACATGAAAGTCAATCTCCTGTTGTCCTGGACCAACCTGAGTCCGAATCTGCACAATCCCCATCACTTCTCTGCTGGTATTGTCATATGCCCTTATCACCTGGGCAGTAGGCACAAAGTCCGCGGGCTTCAACCTGATTGCGTATGCCGTCCTCGACAGACACACATTGATAGTAGATCCTGTGTCAATAAGAACTACTGGAATCCATTTCTCTCTGCACTCTATAGAGATGTAGAGCTGTTTGTTGTGATCTGAGCCCTCAGGCGGCAGTTCCTTGTCAGTGAAGGTCAACATCGGGGAAGCTCCTCCCGAAAAAACCAGTCCTACCAGCTGCTCAGGCGTGGTGTCGATTGAAAGTTTGGCCCTGTTCATCGCTGAAAGGACAGCTTGTCTATGAACTCTTGAGGCCATAAGTAGTCCCCAGATGGAGATGTCTGCTTGTATCTTCTTGAGCTGTTTCAGCACAGCCTCCTCCTCGAGTAACTTTTCTTTCTGCCTCTCCACCTCCTTGTCCTTCCCGGATGCCTCTGGTTGATCCAGGTGTGGGGGTTTGAAATACCGCCCACTTCTAGTCATGTGGTCAACCTCGCCAACATACCAGGCATCATCCGGTTGGCTTTGCCCCCAATCTTCATCTGTGTGGGTAGGACATAGGTCGTCATCTTCCCACCACATGCCATCGGCAACCGACAGACACCTGTCCGGTTCCATTGCAACTGCCTCTGTGCGCACAGCACATTCCGTCCCCTTAGGGGCTTTGGCGTTTCTAGACCTCTCCAAATCTTCGATCTTTTTCTGCTTAAACTACTTCAGTGCAGCCTGCTGCTCAGTATCTTATGTACTCAAAATGCTCTGATCTCGAGCAAAATTCTTAACACCGGTGCTCTTCGACGGTCCATTCTGATTCCCGGCCATTCCAGCCACTGCTGATGTCCCCGTGTCTGACGGACCCTGTTCTGGCTGAGACTGCTCAACAACATCCAGCTCATCGTTGAGCCACCCAGTAGCTTCCGATGACCCTTCCAGATCAAACCAGTTGACAGTCACGTCCCCTGAGTCCTGTTCATTGAAGAACTGAAGGTTGGCAATGTCCTCTTCCAATTTCGCTAGGTCATCTAGCCCCTGATTAGGTCCATCCTCTCGAACTACACTGATCTCTGCCCTAACCGGCAGCTCTACTCTCGGTCTAACCTGGCTTGTTGAAGTAATGTAACTGCTCGGATTGTACACAAAGCTTGCAGAACCCTCAGGCTCTGAATCCTTATTAACATCTACCTCAGCAGTCGACCCAATTCTATCTTCGATAGCAACCACCACCAGTTCAAGTTGGGTTTGGGAGATGTTCAACATGCACAAGTCAGTGCTATCAGGAATGAATACCTCCAACTTGGATAGGTGGAAAGGGGTGATATATATGCTCGGGTCGTATGGCACAACCCCAGTTTGGATCAGGTTGATGCGTTTGGGAGGTGGAGATTGGTTATGTGGTGGGAGTGGGTTGGTGGTGACATTTGGTTTCTCCGAAGGCATGATCACCTTGTTGTCAATGAGATCTTGAATCTCATGACGCAATCGAAAGCACTGGTCAGTTTTGTGACCATGCTGTTGGTGATAGGCGCAGTACTTCGTTGGGTTATGGGAGAGAGGAAGTTTTTCTGGTAAGGGTCGCGGCTTTAAAGGCTTCAAGTGCCCTTTCTTGATCAAAACCCCCAAGGCCTTGGACAAGGACATGTATAGTGGGGTAAAGGTGCTTTGGCCTCGGGGTGCATACTTGGTTGTTTTCGAGCTACTTCCGGACGCACCGGTAAAGGGTGTTGCCACAAGGGTTTTTGGGGTGGTGGTGGTGACCATGCCCACATCTGAAGATCTGGCAGCTGCAGCACTGCTTGTGCCTGCATTTGTACCGTGGTTGAATGCCCTCTTAGGCTGCTCTCTTTCACGGTCAATCAGACCTTGTTTTATGGTGTCCTCGATTTGCACCCTGATCTCATGTAAATCTGCAAAGGTGGGTAGGGGGAGGACGATCATCTTCTGCATGAGCTTGGGTTGGAGGTTGTGCACAACCATCCGAATCTGATCTTTGCCAACGGGCCTGATGGTCATCATCGAGGCTTTAGCCCTCCAGCGGGTCACAAAATCGGAGAAGCTCTCCTTTGGCTCTTGCCTGGTTCTCTCAAGATCACGAGTTGTGACCTCGATCTGTGTGTTGTAGGAGTATTGAGCTATAAAGGCCTCAGCCATTTCCTCCCAGTTCCTTTTAACAGAGTCCTCCAGCTTTGCGTACCAAATAGCTGCTACACCCGACAGGGTCCGGCCAAACAGGGAAAGCTTCTACAATCTGGAGAGGCCCATCGGCCTTAGGATATCCGAAAACAGCCGCAGGTGCACCATAGGATCTCCAGACCGATCAAAGCAGTCGATATGCGGCATCTTAAACCAGTCCGGCAGAGTCACGGCTGAATCGGTATGTCCATCCTCTATATTCGGAATGGATTTCACACCTTGAGCCTTCTTCAAATGCTTTTCTAGCTTGCTTACTTTTAGTGCTGTTGGATCCACCTCAAATTCAAATAGTGAATCCACTAGATTGGTGGGCGCTTTGGATAACAGGGGTAAGATTTGGGGCGGAGCTGGCCCCATTGGAATGTCCGTGTTTTCTTGGACATTTGCAGTCTCCCCGGGTCTTGGAACCCTAGGTGGGGGAGGAGCTGGGTGTGAAGCAGATGCTCCGGTTTGCTGTTGTAGCCTGGCAATTAACTCTGCCTGTTGGGCCACTAGTTCTGCTTGACGTGCAACGACTTTTGCCTGACGGGCAGCATCCTGCAGCATGGCTTGCATACTTTCCTGGAGCTGACGCATCATCTCTTCTATGCCTGCCATAATGTGCTGATCCAACTGACCAACCGGTATATTTGTCCCTGCAGTAGAAACTGAGACCTCGGTCTGACTCTTTACTGGTGGGGTGGATAAGGACCACTGTTGTAGCAACTGCTATTCTGACGCACTGCGCCTAACTAACCTTCGTCAAATAACCGAGGGTAATGAGTGGAACACTGGTTGTCTGTCTATCAGATCCGCGGATCGTTGAAGTCTACGACCTCTAACCCAGAGTGCTCAGGGAATATCTTCTTGGTTGGATGCAATAGTGCTAAACCTACCTTGTAAAAAGATAAATAAAGCATGATAAGAAAACAAACAACCAGAAAGTGCAGTGTGCTATGTTATGAGCTGAATAAATTAAAAACAACACATAGTTGGCAAACACAAGCTGAAATAACTGTTCTCAACCACTGATCACTGTTCTCCAAATCACTGCCCCAAAACTAAATCTGATACCCTCAGGTAAAACTGATTCCCAAATACTGATGCTTTCAGGCCTGATACCCAGACTTGCAAACTGATACACACAACCTGTAGAGACACACTCCTGACAACAAATAGCAAGTAAATGAGAGCCAAAACACCCCTATGGTGGGGTAGGGTTTCCCTATCCTATTTTGTCAGGAGCTAGGGTTTCACTACGCACACAGCGGTTTCAAACAATCTACAACCGGATAAGCAACTTGTCCTAGTTTGGAATAGTCACTATGGTTTCCGATATGCACTAGGTCGAATGGTCAAAAAGGGTGCCCCGGTAACAACCGGGGTTTGTGTTCCCATCGTGACAGAGCCCGTAATCGATCTGTCTTATGGCACGCAGCCTCCGGCAGACCGTTCAGGAATAGCAGACGGAGAACACCGTGTCTTAGGCACACCAATGCAAATGCAATGCGAAGAGACACATAAGTGTAGTCAAAACAAGATATCATGAGTTTGAGTCAAGTTCTCTAAGTCCCTAGCAGAGTCGCCAGAAACTGTAGACCGCCCGGAGAACTCCCCGGCTCCGCGCTGCGAAAGGGCACGAATCCGTTTTGTTCTGAGCTACTACAAGTTCAGACTCAATGTCACAGTTCTGAATCTAATCTCACAAAGTGCAATATGAGACCGATAAATCACCAAAGAGTCCAAATCCGGCAAATCGTTTTGGAAAACTGATTTTTATAAAGAAGTGCCAAACATGGACTGCTTTGCCAGATATAGAGTCGCCACCTAAATGTTTTGTTTTGGGAAAATTTAGGAAACCCTGACTCGTGCCTAGGGCCATGTGTCCGTCATCACAAAAGTTGCCTCGGCTCGGGAACTTGGGTATGAGAGGGGAAGGTCATGCAATGAGCACCCCGCTCGCCCGATCAAAGATCGGCCTTTACTAACATGATATTTTGTTTTTGAAAACACATGTGTTCTTATTCCGGTTATTAACCTAGAATTACTATGTGATGCACACAGCATACAAGTGTAGACTAGATCGCCTAAGTTGGAACAAAACATTGCATGTTCATTTGTTTGAAAACGGTTTGAAGTTTGCTCGTAAGTAGGTTAAAACGTGGATTTCAATGAATTGTTCCAATTCAAGCAATCCAACCTTCATCCACAGGCATTCAGGCAGTTAATCAAATAAGTAGTTAGCCTCATGGCAAGCATGTTTTCATTGGCAACATTAACACACATGCAGTATGCTAAAGGATAAACACTCACAGTGTACTCCGAGCCAAAACAGAGAACTAGTTAGAAATCATGCATGATCCTAGTTCATGTTAAGATGGCTAATGTAACACATGCAAAAATGCAACTAAAATAAGCTCGGCTATTCTAGAATGGCATATGAAATGCAACTTGATGACATTCTGTTGAACACGTATTCAAGTAAATGTATTGAGATATAATGCAGTTTGTATAATGCGCCGAGCCCGGTGCATGCGATACAGATGAATGGATACATGCATGCGAAACATAAGTATGCTAATCGAAATATGCCCTAAAACTAACCATCGTAAGCGGTTAAGTAAAAGGGAGAAAGAAATGGGGATTGGAAGACATGCATCACACACAAGCATGCTTATTACAACAATTGGCCCTGTCGACGGAGGGTCCGAATAAGAAGCTAACTAGCTAATCTAAGCTAATTAAACTAATTATTACAAAACATAATTAATTAACTAACAAGTTAACTAATTAAGCTATTGCAACACAAATCGAATAGCTAAGCACATTAGCTAATTAAGTACAGAACCAAAGCATAAGCTAGCTAAGTAAAGCAATGCCCTCAGAGGGAGAAGAGTGTATGCATGCTTGGTTGCCTCGTTCGGAAATCTATCGCGATGCCCCGATTAGCCTCTGTTTGCAACTGTTCTCAAAACCTTGCACCAAGCTCCAAAAAGCTTCTAACTCACCTTGGGGACCTGTGGGAGGACTGTCGACCACATAGGGGTGTTTCCAGCCACTGGCCGACCACTTTTTGTTACTGCAGACCTGAAAAACTGGTCGGCCAGCTAGTTTTTCTGGCCGGCCGGCCAGTTTTTGCTGCACTTCTCCAGTTTGCTGCAATAGAGAGCAAGAAAGGGCATGGCAATGTATTTGCAAGATATGTGTGCACAACCACCCTCCCTATCATTCATAAGCTCAAGGGAGTGCGGTTCTCGACCCTCGGGCCACCAATCACGCATCTCGATGCATGATGGCCGAGAAGCCAAATTGCACAATTCAATGTAAATGAATGCACACGTAAACACATAAAGCCTAGAACTTTGTCATGTATGATCAAGAGCGTCGGGGACCAAGAATTGAAGCATGTTTCATCACTTCAAGTATGAAACGTCCCTCGTTTCTCGTGTTTGGACTAACACCTAATCCAAACAAATGCAAAGCAAGTAAAGCATGCAAACATGCAATGTACAATGGCATACACAATGCAATCAACAACATGGCATAC
Organism: Camellia sinensis; assembly: GCF_055761805.1. Classification (NCBI taxonomy): domain Eukaryota; kingdom Viridiplantae; phylum Streptophyta; class Magnoliopsida; order Ericales; family Theaceae; genus Camellia; species Camellia sinensis. Next base: position 158,848,847 of record NC_138972.1, read on the forward strand.
ACAATGCAAATAACAACATGGCATACTCAATGCAATGTGACATGATCAACTTAACAAAGCTAATGACACGCAAACGATGCAATGTAACAACATTCACATAACATGCTCGATGGACATAAACCAAAATGGACAGACCTCAGTCATGCCCAAATCAGTGGCCATAATGATGAAACTAAGGCATGAAATGCAAAACAAAGCATGCACATGCATTGGCCCGTCAACTAGGCAGAAGAGCACAACTCTCAAGAGTGCTCAAGGAGTGGCAAATGTGGAAGTGTAACAACACTAAATGCACTGAAATAAGGTATGAAATGATGCCAAATCATTCAAACAAAAAAAGCATAGCATACTAGAGTCCATAAGGCATAAGGCTAGTAAAGAAGACTACAAAGGGGGCATGCAATACATGGCACAAATGCATGGACCAATCATGGACAGAGCTCAAATTGGTCTAAACAAAGACCAAAACATGCTAAGATGGGAGCTCAAGGACCGAGGCAAGATGGCATACATGCTAGGCCACAAACTAGGCAACAATGCACAACCCTTAAACCACAATTAGAGAGTGATATGCATGAGAATATGACAATGTTACATGCTCCAAAATGAAGTATTAAATGATGCCAAATCATCCAAATAGCTCAAAGATAGCATGCATGGGGCATCAAAACACAAGGCTAGTAAGGCTAATTGCACTACAGCTATGCAATTCATGAAGCATATGGAAAATACAACCCAAAAAAGTCCTAGGGCATGCCGAAATGATGCTAAAATATGTATGGAAGGAAGTCAAAATAAGCTAACATGAAGGGCCAAAACATGGATCATGCAAGGGCAAATATGGGAGGATTACACTACACCTACCAAGACCAAGCATGGGATGAATTCGCCAACAAAAATCAGAGTTATATCATGGCGAAATCACCCCAAAAACACATTGAAATGATAGCTCGCAAGCTTAGGCATGAAGGCATACGCAATGGCTCATGCTAAAGGCATAAAGGACCAACCCTTCAAAGCATGGAAAGAATGAAAGATGTGAATGCATGACCACACTACATGGACTGAAATCACAGAACAAATAATGCCAAATCGTTCAAAGAGGCCAAGGAATGCATGCTAGTGGACTCAATACATAAAGCTAACAAGCTAGAATGCACTATAGCTATACAAAGCATGGCATGCATGACCAAAACAACACAAATCAGAGCTAGAGCATGATAAAACATGGACAAAAGCTTCTTAGAGTTAAGCCAAAATCATGTTAGAATGATGGTCTAAAGCATGATACACATTAGGCTAGTTCATGGAATTGCACTACAAGAGCATGGGGCCATTAAACCAAACCTTAACAGAGGTATAACATGGTAAAACAACACCAAGAACATGCTGAAATGGACTCAAAACAAAGCTAGAAAGACATGCTACTTCATGAAGCATACAAGACTAGTTTGTGAGAAATACACAAGTGTATAAGGCCTGTATGAGGTGACAAAACCAAGTCAAAACAGTGGTATGCCATGCTGAAATAAGGCCTAAAATAGGCTGAGATGTAGCCAACACAAGCTTAACAAACATGAGGCAAATGAAGCAAGTATTCAAAACACAAGGAGAGGGGATGATCCTCTCCTATTTAGGACCTCAAAACACCATCTCCACCACTGAAATTCCTCTAGAATTCAGTGGTAGAAAGGTCATGCAAAGGCTAAAACAAGAGCCAAAAGGAATGGCTCAAAACAAGGCCTAACAAGGCCTAGGAGGGGGTAGACCACCCCCAACACAAAAGTGACCTTAAACAAACATTTTAATCATGCAAAAATAGAACTTTTTGTAGTTAAAAGTTAAGCTTAAATCAGCATGCAAATAGGATCAAAAGCTTAAGCAAAGATAAGGGTTTAAGAGGTTAGTTTCTCACCCTTGAAGAACACCTTCAAAGCTGCAACTCCAGCAACTTCTTTGAGCCCAAACCAGTCCAAAAACCCCAAAACAAACCTTAAAGTGCTTCAGCAACAAAAGGATGGTGTTTGAGTGTGTGTTTGTGTGTTAAAGTGTGATAAAACTACACTTTTAAAGAACAAATATAAGACCAAGAGAGAGATGTAGAGATATATGTGTATCTATAGCTCAAGCAAGAAAATTTGAACCTAGAGGAGGGAAGGGGAGGTTCTCTCTTATAGAGAACCAAGGCTCAAGCTTGTTGGACATGCTTTAGGCTTAAAGCTATCCCTCCATACACGTGTATGAAGGATGGCTTCTGTGCCTTCCAGTTGGCACAACTGGCTCTAAAATATCTCCAAAAAGGTGATGAAAAGCTGCCAACCACTTGAAATGGTCGGCCAGCTACTTGCACTGGTCGGCCGACCAGTGAAAGTGGTCTCCCAGGGGAGAAAGTGGTCGGCCAAGGTGGGAAATGGTCAACAGCATGAAACCAAGGCAGTGGTGTGGTGGTCGACCAGAAAAAGGTGGTCCAAAGACCAAGAACACTAGTTGGCCGACAAGAAAACTGGCTGGCAGGGAGATAAGTAGTCTCCAAGGGGAAGAACTGGTCTCCCACCCTTGTACCACCTTCCAAACAAGGAAAACAAGGTTTGTACAAAAAATAAACCAAAAAGGATGCAAGACGAGAGTCCAGGAGGCAAGGCGCTCAGGCGGAAGCCTTGAAAACAAGTCTACAGGCATCAAAAGTGGTCTACGACCACAAAAGTGATCTCTCGGACCACAGTGTCCCTCTAGGCAGAGGCAACAAGGCATGGTTCAAAAACCACGCCAAACGGAGAACGTTAAGCGGTCCCGAGTCAAGGCGTGCGACCGAAGGCTCTGAAAACCGGAAACAAGTCTCCAAGCAGGAAAAGTAGTCTACGGCCACAAAAGGGTGGTCCATAGACCTCCTCCTCCCTCTAGGGAAGAGAAACAAGGCTTGGTCCACAAACCGAGCCAAAGCACAAAGAGTTCAGAGGCCCGGAGGGAAGGCACTCAGCCAAAAACTCCAGAAAGTCGAAATGAGCACAACATGCACTATCATCGAGCGCTCAATTGATGACGTCTGAGTCTTAAGGTCGGTAAAAAATGGGGTGTCTACAGTCACTTTTAGTATTTCCTGCGTGAGCCGTAGTTAAGATTTACCGGTCGGCCTCACTGATGGCCAGTCGACCTCACTAATGGCCGGTCGGCCACAAGTGTTGGCCGAGAGCCTTTTTCCTACTTTTGCAGATATTTTTGGTGCTAGCTATTCCAGCTGTTGGTCACTGAAGGCGTTCACCATACACGTGTATGGATGGATTCAAACAACCTTTTGGCTTGCTTTTCTATATAATGGGAGTTCTCTCCCCCATTTTGGAGGTTCAAAAAATTTAGAGACAAATTTTTTGAACTCTAGAATTCTCTCTCTCTCTCTCTCTATTTTGTGCTTGAAATTGGATTTTCTTCACATATTTGCACACAACCTCTTACCCAAACACTCCTACCTTGTTGCTGAGGTGCTTGAGGGTCTTGTGGGAGCTTCAAAAGTTGGTTTTGGCTCAGAAGTTGTTGGTTTTGTTGTTGTGCTTCAAGGGTAAGTCTTTACCCTCTTTAAAGCCTTATTTCAATTGCTTGTTTGGTCATCTTTGCATGCTATTTTAGGCCTACTTGTCAACTACTAAAACCTCTATTTTTAAGTGTTTAAAATGTTGGTTTATGTCTTTTTTGGAGTTGGGGGTGGTCTATCCTCTTTTGTGGCGTATTTGCTAAGTTTCTTGCTATCTTTTAGATCATTTCAAACTATCTCTTTTGGGCCTTTTAACCACTAAATTCTAGAGGAATTTCAGTGGTAGAACTGTGGTTTTGAGGTCCCAAATGGGAGGGGGTGGTCCCCTCTCCTCATCTCTTGCTTGCATGTGTTGATGGCCTACCAAATGAGCATGCAATTCTACCTTTTTGTGGCTTAGTTCAAGCATGTTTTTGTGACTTTTTGGACCTGCCATAACTCTATTTTTGACTTGTTTGGTCATTGGTTGCTTGCATCTTACACTTGTAGTGTAATCCTACTTGTTAGCCTAGCATGTTTAATGTTTTAGCCTATCTTTCTAACATGTGATAACTTAACTCCAGCTTGTTTTAGCCATTATTTTGGAGTGTTTAAGCTCTGTTTTGAGTCGGTTTGGTCACTCGATCCTTGCTTTGTATGCTTGTAGTGCGATTGTGCTTAATTGCCGAACATGTGCTATTGTTTTGGCCTCCAAGTCTAGCCATTCTTGGCTCATTTCAAGCATGTTTTAGAACTCCATTTAGGTTGTTTTAGGACTATTTTGGTCTGCCTTGGTCATATGACTCATGTTTTGTATAGCTATAGTGCAAATGCCTTGACTAGCTTTGAGTTTTGAAGCCTTTAGCATGTTTTGCTTGTGATGTTTGCATGTCTTTGCATCATTTCTCTTGTGATTTCAGAGCATATACTTCCATCATACACTCATATATATCGCTCTTTAATTGTGTTTGAGAGTTGAGCCTTATGCCTCGTTTATGAGCCAATGCATGAACATCATTTTCTTGCTTTTCATGATATCTTCTCGGTTCATTTTAGCCACTGTTTTGGTCTGTTATATCTCTGTTTTGGGCTGGTTTGGTTGTTTGTGCATTGTATTGCATGCCAAGAGTGTTGTGTCCTTCGCTAGTCTCGGTGTTCTTGGCTTTTAGCATGCATTGCATTAGTTGTTAGCATGTTTTAGCATCATTTGTCATGCCATTTCAGCACTGAAAATTATGCCATTGCACTCCATGCTTCACTCCTTCATTCGCTTTGAAAGAGGTCTTAAGCCCCTTGTTGGCTTGCGCATGGAATTGAGGCTCTTGTGCCTAATGGTTTTAGCCTTCTCTTAAGCGTTTCTACTAACCAAAAGCATGAGGCTTCTTTCATGCTCAAGGTGCTTGTGGCTAAGGCCATCTTTCCCATTAGAGGACTTTCACATTGGACTAACCGGTTAAGGAATTAATTGGTAATCTAAAATGAGTAAACAAAATTAGGCCAAGTAAAACATGACTAAGATAAGCATGTTGTTTGCATTGCATGTGTTTGGATCAAACGTTAATCCAAACACAAGAAATGAGACACGTTTCATACTTGAAGTGATGAAACGTGTCACATTTCTTGGTCACCATCCCCTTTGATCGTGCATGATAGGGTGGAGGCCTGTAGACACCCCATTTTTGACCATCCTCAAGACTTGGACGTCACCATTGGAACACTTGGTGATTATCCATGTGTAGACACCCCATTTTTGACCGACCTTAAGACTCAGACGTCACCAGTTGAGCACTTGGTGATATTGCATAATGTGCTTGTTCAAAAGTTTCAGAGTCACGGCCGTGAGCCCTGCCTCCAGACTTCCGAACCCTCTTCTGTGCCTTATCTCGGTTTGCGAACCAGACTCGGTTTTCTCTGTTTCTTTTCCTGAGGGAAGGGAGAGGTCCCGTAGACCATCTCTCAATGTCCGTAGGCTACATTTGGTGGCCGTAGGCCATTTTTTCCATTTCGGAGTCCGGTTTCCGGTTTTCGGAGCCGTCAGGCCGTGTGCCTCGGTTCGGGACCGCTTAACCATCTCCTATTGCTCTGACTTTTGACTTACATCTTATTTCATCCCTTTTGAGGGACACTGGGGGCTAAGAAACCCACTTCGAGGTCGAATGCCACTTTCGGTGCTTAACAGCCCATTTTCGGGACCCCGAACTGCGTGTTTTGGCCCCGGAACATTCGTTTTGCAACGGTTTTCGTTCATTTTTGGCAGGTACCTCTGTTTTATCACTAGGAAGGTCACTGAAGGGTGGGAGGCCAGCAATTGTTGCAACAACCAGTTATCTCTCTTCCGGAGCCTCCCGGCGCCCGTTTTTCGCACTTCCGGGCTAATGTTGAATACCTTGGAGCTAGTGTTGCCAACTTTCAACCACATATCTGTGATCTACACATCTGAGAGGCCCCTAAAAGTTGGTGGCCGGCCATTAAGGTCACCTGACCCTTTTGACCCCTTTCTTCCGGGCTAATGTTGAACCCCTTGGACCTTTTTTCTCGAACTTTCAACCACATATCTGTGATCTACACATCTGAGAGGCCCCTAAAAGTTCATGGCCGGCCAGTAATTCAACTTGACCCTTTTGACCCCCTCTTTCCGAGCCAATGTTGAACCCCTTAGACCCACTTTCTTGGAATTTTAACCACATGGTTGTGTTGTACACATATAGGGGTACCTCTCTAATAGCTGGCCGGCCAGAAAATCACATTGACCCTTTTGACCCCTAGCCGGCCGGCTAGGGGGTGTGGCCGGCCGGCCACCTCCAGCAAAAGTGAGAGGCCGGCCGTGTTCCTCCCACTGTGCACTTTACAGCTGTGGGGCAATATCCCCCAGATATTTTCTATATCCGGGGGATATTTTGTGGGGGAGTTTTGCTCTCCTTCTCCCCCACCTTTACACCCCCTTTTTGATCCTTATAACCAGCTGGTGGCCTTCTTTGTGAGGGTTAGAAAATTTACTCTTCAAGCTTCCATAGCCAACTCCATCTTCTTCCTTCTCAACTCTTCAAAAAACCCTAACTCCCTAATCATCATTCCTTCTACACCACCAAGCTCTACCACCACCATCTCATTTCCAGCAACAAGGAAGGATTCTTGAAGGCTAGAGAAGCTGCAAATCCATCCAAAAAGCAACAAAAGCTCGAATCTTCAAGGGTAAGTAACACTTTTACCCTTTTGAACCTTTTTCTTGATCTATTTCTAAGCCCCACTTCTTTTTGGTTTCAAGCTCTGGACCTAACTGAAAAGGGCCATATTTTGAGCTCATGTTCACTTCTCATTAAGGGCTCAACCCTGTTTGAGCCCTCCATAATATACTTGCTTCAATGATCCTCTTGTATGTCATAGTTTTGCATGCTATTTTTGGCCCATGAGAAATCTGTTTTTGAGCATGTTATAAACTGATATAAGGCTTATTTTGAGCTCCTCTTCAACATTGGAGAAGGGCTCAACATTGTTTGGTGCTTCCATGTGTCACTTGTAGTTATATCCCCTATTTGGCCCCATTTTTGCATAAATTGATAGCCCTCTTTGCTTCTGTTTTTGGCCCTTGGTCCGAACTAAAAGTGGCCTTATTTTGGCCTATACTTCATGTTTCATTCACACTTTTGTTCTGTTTGGTGATTATTTTATATACTTCATGTTTTAGCACCTTTTGAGCCTTGTCTTGCATCACATTTTTGGCATATTTGTATACTGATTTGAGGTCTGCCATATACTGTAAATGTTCATATTTTTGGTCCATCTTCAGTGTTGTAGAAGGAAATTTTTCAATTTGAGTTTTGCTTATACCACTTGCTTCATTACCCCTCTTTTGGCCCCTATCCTTGCGTGCTATTTTTCCCCTACCTATACTTGCTGTTTGGCCATGTTTATAACTGTGAAAGTACATCTTTTGGGACTGTCTAGCTTCTGTCTTTGCATTGCATGTCCATATTGTGCATGTTTGGCATAGCTATAGGCCATTTCGGGTGCCTAATGTTGCATTTCGGGACATTTCCTTGCATTTCATGTCATTTCGCCTCATTTCGGGACTGTTTTCCCCCATATTTTAGTGCCGAAATTCCATTAGTATGCTTGCATATCATTTTTGCCACATGTCATCGCATTCTGTCACCGCCTCGGTTTGCGTGCCCGTGTGCACGCATTTCGAGGCACCTCATTTTCTGCCATCGGCATCTTATGTGAGTGTGGCTGAGGCTCTCTCATGTTAGTATAAGCCCATTTGTCATTTTCCATGTCATTTGCATTGCGTATGCACCGCCTCGGTTTGCGTGCCCGTGTGCACGCATTTCGAGGCACCTCATTTTCTGCCATCGGCATCTCATGTGAGTGCGGCTGAGGCTCTCTCATGTTAGTATAAGTCCATTTGTCATTTTCCATGTCATTTGCATTGCGTATGCATCGCCTCGGTTTGCGTGCCCGTGTGCACGGATTTCGAGGCACCTCATTTTCTGCCATCGGCATCTCATGTGAGTGTGGCTGAGGCTCTCTCATGTTAGTATAAGCCCATTCGTCGTTTTCATGTCATTCGCATTCTGTCACCGCCTCGGTTTGCGTGCCCGTGTGCACGCATTTCGAGGCACCTCATTTTCTGCCATCGACATGTTATGTGAGTGCGGCTGAGGCTCTCTCATGTTAGTATAAGTCCATTTGTCATTTTCCATGTCATTTGCATTGCGTATTCACCGCCTCGGTTTGCGTGCCCGTGTGCACGCATTTAGAGGCACTTCATTTTCTGCCATCGGCATCTTATGTGAGTGTGGCTGAGGCTCACTCATGTTGGTATAAGCCCATTTGTCATTTCCATATCATTTCACTGCATTTTATCATCGCCTCGGTTTGCGTGCCCGCGTGCGCGCATTTCGAGACACATATCATCGCCTCGATTTGCGTGCCCCCGTGCGCGCATTTCGAGACACATATCATCGCCTCGGTTTGCGTGCCCGCGTGCACGCATTTCAAGACACATATCATCGCCTCGGTTTGCGTGCCCGCGTGCACGCATTTCGAGACACATATCATTTTCTCGGTTTGCGTGCCCGTGTGCACGCACTTCGAGGCATATCATTTTCATTGCATTCGTGCATTTTCTCGGTTTGCGTGCCCGTGTGCACGCATTTCGAGGCATCTCATTTTCATAGCATTGAGTATGTTAGGATTGTAGCTTAATTGCATTTCATGCATATCATGCATATTGCATCGTGTCCGGAATAGGAGTTAGTCCGGGCACGGGAAACGAGATGTATTTCGTACTCCGAGTGACGGAATGTGTCTCAATTCCCCAGTCGCCGACACTCTGGATTATCCATGATGGGGTTAGGTTTTAGCTGTAGTTTCATGTGCATTCATCCTATATTGAGTTGTGCATTTCGACTCCTCGGCCATCATGCCTCGGTATGCGTGATTGGTGGCACGAGGATCGAGACATGCATATATTTGTGCAAATACATTGCTATGCCCCTTTCCTGCTCTCTGTTGCAGCAAAACGAAGAATCAGTAACTTTTTGGGCTCGGCACGCATTTCAAGAACAGGTGTAAACAGAGGCTAATTGGGGCATTCCGGTGGATTTCCGCGCAAGACAATCCGGACATGCATCATCCATCAGAAGCAAGGCAGTCCCTGGCTTGCACGCCAGTTTTACTTGTTTTCTTAGTTAATTCATTAATTAATTAGGATCTTGTAATATTTTTGGATTGTAATATTCTTTTATTTGGGACTGTATTATTTATTCGGACCCTCTGTGCGAGGGCATAACTGTAATAAGAGTGCGTGTGTGTGATGTATGTCTTCCAACCCCACGTCTTTCTCCCTTTTATTTATCCGCTTTTGATGGTTAGATTAGGGCATATTTAAATTAGCATACAGTATGACAGCGTGTTTGCATTCATTCATCTGTATTTCATGCACCGGGCTCGGCGCATCATACTAACTGCATTGTACTTTCAATTCCAAATTGAATACATGATAGTTGTAGCATTTCATATACCATCTTAGAATAGCCGAGCCTGCTATAGTTGCATTTTTGCATGTGTTGCATTAGGCATTTCTGTATACTTAGGATCATGCATGATTTCTAATACAGCTTTTGTTTTGGCTTGGAGTACCCGGTAAGTTTTTATGCTTTAGCATCCTTGCATGCGTGTGAGTTTTGCCATGAATAGCATGCTTACCATCAGGCTATGTGCTTATATGATATAACTGCCTGAATGCTTGTGGGTGAAGGTCGGGTTATCTGAATTGGAATAAAACATCAAAATGTTTCAAGCCTACCTGCGGGTAGCAAACCATTTTCAAAAACAAACATGAAACGTTTCGTTCCAAATCAGGCGACCCGGTCTATATTTGTATGCTGTGAGTACCACATAGTAACCTAGGCCAATAACCGGAATAAGAACTCACAATGTTTTCAAAAATTGATATCATGGTTAGTAGAGGCCGGTCTATGACCGGGCAAGCGGGGGTGCTCACGAAGTGACCTTCCCCAATCGTACCCAAGTTCCCGAGCCGAGGCAACTTTGGTGATGACGGACACGTGGCCTTTCGGCACCGAGTCAGGGTTTTCTAAATTTCCCAAAATAAAATATTTAGGTGGCGACTCTGTATCTGGCAAAGCAGTCCATGTTTGGCACTACTTTTTCAAAAAATCTGTTTCTCAAAACAATTTGCCGGATTTGGACTCTTTGGTTCAGACTTAGAACCGTGACTACAAAATCGAGTCCGAGCTGTAGCGAGGCCCCCGCGGGCTTGTTACACCATGTTTGTGTTCGTTTGGAGTTCCCGGAGGTCTCGGCTACGCACCTTGCCTGAGGATCTCCGAACTTGACTGTTTTGTGTCTGGTTTTGCACCAAACACTTGTGTTTTGCCTTGGAGGGGCAGGGAATGCCTTGTGAGTCATCCCCACACACCATCGGCAGTGGCTAGAGGTCACCGGCTGGTTTTTGCCGCCATCAGCAATGTATATTGCCGGTCGCCACTCTTTGTTGCCGGTCGGCACTCATTTTTGCCAAAATGGCATCTTTGGCCGGCCGACTACTGTGCATCTGCTTTTGTAGATATTTTATCACAGCTATCTTGCTTTTGGCTCCCCTCCATACATATGGAGGGATCTCTCTCTTGGAAGCTTGTCTTGTAAGCTTTACAAGACAAGAAGCTCTATAAGAGAGAGCCTTGTCTCTTGGCTTTAGGGTTAGAGACTTGAGAGACCTTAGATATTTTTGGACAACCATTTTTAGGGTTTTGAGTTCTAGGGTTAGAAACCATACACTTTCTATCTCTATATCTCCCTCTTGTGTGTGTTTAAGTGCATTTGTGTCTTACTATTGCCCATAAACACATAATGTTTCACCTTCAATTAGCTACTGAGGTTCTAAGAGGTTGGTTTTGAAGTTTTGGAGCTATTTTCAAGCCAAGGAGGGCTGTTGGAGCACCATTGTTGAAGGGGTCTTCAAGGGTAATAAACTAGCCCCTTTATTCCCCAATCTTGCATTGTATTTTTACCTGTCTTAAAATCATTTTTGAGCTTGGTGTATAATACAAAAAAGTTCTGTTTTTTAGTCCTCTTGATTGTTTATTAAGAGTGTTTTTTGGTTTGGAGGTGTTTGACCCCTTAGGCCTTGAAAGGCCCCATTTTGAGCCATTTTGAGCAAGTTTCGAGACTTTGGTGTTTGGGTCTCTTCACCACTGAAATCTTAAGGGATTTCAGTGGTGGAGATGGTGCCTTGAAGTCTCCAAAAGGAGAGGGCCACCCCCTCTCCTTGTTGTCCTTGAAATGGACCCCTTTTGGCCTCTTGAGAGAGCATCATGTTAGAGTGTGTATTGATCATATCTTGGCTATTTTCCATGCTTATTATGCCATGATATAACCTTGTTGTGTGTTGGTTTTGGTACACCATGCATGCTTAGCATACCTACCATGTAATGCCATGTTATTGCCTTAATATGCCTTAGGTTGTTAGCCTTCGTTCGAGCATGTTTTAGGTCTAGATTTGTGAAGCTTGTGTACTTATTTTGCCATGCTAGAGGTCTGTCCATAGTTGTTTGGGCCGGATTTGGCATGCTTAGTATAGCTCCTTTGCATTCCGGCTTGTTGGCCCTAAGTGTATGAATGTATAGCATGACATTCTTGCATTGATTTAGCGGTTTGGGACTATCCACCATGTGATTTCAGTCCTCTTATCGTGTTCATATGCTTACATTTCATGACCCTTTTGATGTTTCAAGAATTGATGTTTCATGCTTCATGTTTATGCCATTGTGTATGCCTCTAAGATTAGGTCATTTGGATGCCATCTAAGTGGTTCCTGAGGCTTGCTTTTGCATGATTTGGGGCTGTTTTGATTCAATTTGGTCATTTGCATCATGAGTCATATGGTCATGTTTTAGGTCCTTAGGTTTGGACTCATGCATAGCTTGCATTGGTAGGTTAATTTGGGCATCATTTCCTACATGTTTTCAAAGCTTATAATGCATGTCACATGTCCATGATCATTCCCTTCTAAGTGTGCTTAGAAGTAGTCTTTTGATGCTTAAGCATTTAGGCCTTCAACATGTGCATGTGTGTATGTGTTTGGTCCCTTATTTTGGTCACTTTGGCCATGGTTTTAGGCCTATTTAGAGTTGCCTAAACCATGTGTAAGTACACCTTTCCATTAATTTGCATTACCTCATGTTTGCTTGTATGCTTGCATAAGTGTCTTGCCATGCCATGATGCACCCTTAGCTTGCATGCATGCCTTATTCCTTGACTTGGTGATAGGAATTGGGTCTTGGTTTGTTTGTTTGGTTTGCATTTCATTTGACATGAAAGTTGCACACTTGATCCTTTGGGCCATCATGCATGGAAATGCGTGATTGGTGGTCCGAGAATCGAGACACATGTCCCTTTGAGTAACAAACATGATAGGGAGCATGATCAGTGCATACATTGCTTGAATTGTATTGCCATGCAAGTTCTATCCTCTGCTGCTGTGAGTTGCAGGTTCTGCAGGCATTCTTTGCCGACCGGCAGTGTACATTGCCGACCGGCAATTATTCTTCTGCCGATAGCTTTATTTTGTGCCGGTGACCACATACCACTGCCGATGGCAATTCTACTCAGCCGGTGGTGAACCCCAATATACAGAGAGGCATCTTTGAGACTTTGGTAGTCTTCGGAGGGGCAAAGCAGGGAAAACAGAGGCAGACTATGCATGGCGGTACACTTCCGAGCAAGACCCGAGCACGCACTGCATCTGGCCCTCCCCCCGAGGCAGTTTACTGCTTTTCCCAGCTTAATTAGTTTGTTAGCTAATTAGGCAATTTGTAATATTTAATTAGCTTGCGTAGTTAATTAATTTGTATTATTTATTTGGTCCCTCCGGGCGAGGGCAAATCTGTAATAAGTGTGGGTGAGTGGTGTGCATGTCTTCCAATCCCCACTTCTTTCTTCCCTTTTATTTACCTGCTTTGATGGTTAGTATTAGGGCACGTTTAAATTAGCATACCTCATGCTATGCATGCGTGCATTCATACATTTGCTTTGCATGCACCGGGCTCGGCGCATCATTCTAACTGCATTTGTACCTCAATTCCAAATTGAATACGTGCATCAATTGACTGCATTTCACATGCCATGCTTAGGTTAGCCGAGCCTACTCTAATTGCATTTTGCATGCGTTGCATTAGCCACTCTAACATGAACTAGAACCATGCATGTTTGCTAACTAGTTTATGGTTTTGGCACGGAGTACAATGTAAGTATTTATGTTTTGGCATCTTGCATGCGTGCGAATGTTGCAATGATAGTATGCTTACTATGTGGCTAGATGCTTATGTGATAAACTGTTTGAATGCCTGTGGGTGAAGGTTGGATTGTTTGGGTCGGAAAAACTCGTTGAAATTCGTATTTTAGCCTACTTGCGAGTAGAAAATTCCAACACATTTTCAAAACAAACGGATATGCAATGTTTCTTTCCAAATTAGGCAATCTAGTCTATACTTGTTTGCTGTGCGCATAACATAGTAATTCTAGGCTAACAATTGGAATAAGAACACATAATGTTTTCAAAAAACGGATATCACGGTTAGTAGAGGCCGATCTTCAGATCGGGCGAGAGGGGGTGCTCATAGCTGACCTTCCCCAATCGTACCCTAGCTCCCGAGCCGAGAAACTCCGGTGATGACGGACATGTGGCCTTCGGCACCGAGTCAGGGTTTCCTAAATTCCCCCATAAAAAATATTTAGGTGGCGACTCTGTATCTGGCAAAGCAGTCCATGTTTGGCACTTCTTTTCAAAAATCTGTTTCTCAAAACGATTTGTCGGATTTGGACTCTTTGGTTCAGATTAAGAACCGTGACATTTTGAGTGTCCGAGCTGTAGTGACCCCACAAATGAACAGAACGGGACTCACCCTCCCGGGGCGTTCGGGGGACGTCTACAGTTTCTGGAGACTCTGCTGGGGATTTTAGAGAGCTTGACCCGAACTCGTGATATCCTGTTTTGATTACAATTATGTGTTTCTTTGCATTGCATGCGCATTGGTGCGCCTAGGAACACAGTGTTTTCCATCTGCCATTCTTGAACGGTTTGCCGGAGGTTTGTCTTGTCAAGGCATGATGTAACAGCGCCCGCGTAGGGCCTCGTTGCTACAGTTCGGACTCAATTTGTGTCACGGTTCTTCATCTGAACCAAAGAGTCCAAATCTGGCAAATCGTTTTGAGAAACAGATTTTTGAAAAAGTAGTGCCAAACATGGACTGCTTTGCCAGATACAGAGTCGCCACCTAAATATTTTAAAATGGGAGAATTTAGGAAACCCTGACTCGGTGCCGAAGGCCACGTGTCCGTCATCACCGGAGTTGTCTCGGCTCGGGAGCTTGGGTACGATCGGGGAAGGTCAGCTATGAGCACCCCCTTTCGCCCGGTCCGAAGACCGGCCTCTACTAACCGTGATATCCGTTTTTGAAAACTTTATGTGTTCTTAAACCAATTGTTAGCCTAGAATTACTATGTTATGCGCACAGCAAACAAGTATAGACCAAATCGCCCAAATTGGAACAAAACATTTCATGTTTGTTTTGAAAATGGTTTGCTACTCGCAAGTAGGCCAAAATGCAGATTTTGCTACCCTCAAGTGGGCTTTTAGAAAAGATGATTTTGTCACTATCTAGTGGGCTTAAAACTCACAGTTTTAATGCATTATTCCAATTTAAGCAATTTGACCTCCACCCACAAGCATTCAAGCAGTTTATCTCATGTAAGCACTTAGCCGCATGGCAAGCATACTGTCATGGCAACACTCACATGCATGCTGGATGCTAAAGCAAAAATACTTACATTATACTCCGTGCCAAAACAATAAACTAGTTAGCAAACATGCATGTCCCTAGTTCATGTTAAGTGGCTAATGCAACACAGGCAAGGATGCAATTTAGAGTAGGCTCGGCTAACCCTAAAATGGCATATGAAATGCTACAAGTAACATGTATTCAATTTGGAACTGAAAAGTACAATGTAGTTTGTATGATGTACTGAGCCCGGTGCATGTCAACAAATGCATGAATGCACGCATGCATAGCATAAGGTATGCTAAAATAAATGTGCCCTAATCTATCATCATAAGCAGGTAAATAAAAGGGAAGAAAGAAGCGGAGGTTGGAAGACATGCACACCACGCACCCACACTTATTACACAATTGCCCTCACTCGGAGGGTCCAAATAAATATTACAGTCCCGAATAATAAACAAATAAAAATTATTACAGAATTTCCTAATTAATCAATAAATTAAATGTAAATGGAAAGTGGCCACAGCTTGCCTTGGAATGCGTGAATGATGCATGCTTGACCCATCTCGCCCGAAAAGCCCGTGCCATAACACTGCCACCTCTGTTTACACTGCCCTGTCTTTCTGAAAATTGCCAAAACTCCAGAACATGTTCCTTGCATGCTGCAGAGCACCACCGGCTGGACAGAATTCCCATCGGCAGTCCAGGATTTCCGTCGGCATTGTTTGGGTTTATCGGCCATTAAAATATTGCCGGCCAGCACTGAATTCTGCCGGTCGGCAGAAACTTCCTGCAGAAGACAGTTTTGACAGCAACAGAGAATAGACAGCATATGGCATAGGATTTCAGGCACATGTATGCATGGACACACTCCCTATCATGTAATGTACTCAAGGGAGCATGGCCCTCGACCCTCGGGCCACCAATCACGCATTTCGATGCATGATGGCCAAAGAGTCAAGTATGCATTTCAATGTCAAATGCAATGCACACAAAACATACAAGGGACCCAACCTCAATCATGGTTGGTCAAGAGGCGAGGCAATGCACAACAATGCACATGCAACCTAAGCATGCAAGCAAACATACAAACATGCAATATAACTACATGACACACACAATGCTAACGACATAACATGCACAACGCATTGAAACATGGCATACACAATGCAAGGTGGACTTACACCAATGTGAGTGGACCTCAGCCGCACCCACATCAGTGGCCATAAGATGAAAATGAAGTGCCTCGAAATGCGTACACACGGGCACGCAAATCGAGGCAATGGCATATGCGATGCAATGGCTAAAATGGCATATAGAATGCAACATGGACTTATACTAACATGAGAGAGCCTCAGCCACACTCACATAAGAGGCCGGTGGATGAAAATGAAGTGCCTCGAAATGCGTGCACACGGGCACGCAAACTGAGGCAATGACACATGCAATGCAAGGGCTAAAATTGCATATAGAATGCAACATGGACTTATACTAACATGAGAGAGCCTCAGCCACACTCACATAAGAGGCCGATGGATGAAAATGAAGTGCCTCGAAATGCGTGCACACGGGTACGCAAACCGAGGCAGTGGCACAATGCAATGTAATGACATGGAAATGACAAATGGGCTTATACCAACATGAGTGAGCCTCAGCCACACTCACATAGGATGCCGGCAGATAAAAATGAAGTGCCTCGAAATGCGTGCACACGGGCACGCAAACTGAGGCGATGGCGGAATGCAATGTAATGACATGAAATGGATGGCAATCATTCTAACAGAATTCCAGCAAGAAAATATGGGGGGAAAACAGTCCCTAAATGAAGCGAAATGATACCAAATGCAAGGAATTGTCCCGAAATGCAACATTAGGCACCCGAAATGGCCTATAGCTATGCCAAACATGCACAATATGGACATGCAATGCAAAGACAGAAGCTAGAAAGTCCCAAAAAAGGCACTTTCACAGTTATAAACATGGCCAAACAGCAAGCATAGGTATGGCAAAAATGGCATGCAAGAATAGGGGCCAAAAGAGGGGTAATGAAACAAGTGATATAAGCAAAACCCAAACTGAAAAATTTCCTTCTACTACACTGAATAGGGACCAAAAATATGAATATTTACAGTATATGGCAGACCTCAAATCAGTATACAAACATGCTAAAAGTGTGATGCAAAATTAGGCTCAAAAGTGGCTACAACATGAAGTATACAAAATAATCACCAAACAGCCAAAGACTCTTAATGAAACATGACAAGGGGGTCAAAATATGGCCACTTTAAGTTCGGACCAAGCCACAAAAACAGAAGAAAAACAGGCTAATAAATTATGCAAAAAAGGGGGCCAAAGAGGGCTACAATGGCAAGTGGTACATGGAGATCCCAAACAAGGATGAGCCCTTCTTCAATGTTGAAGAAGGGCTCAAAATAAGCCTATTCACAGTTTATAACATGCTCCAAAACAGATTACACATGGGCCAAAAATACTATGCAAAAATGATGGCATACAAAGGTGTAAAGAGGCAAGTGCAAAATGGAGGTCTCAAATAGGGTAGGACCCTTAATGAAAGATGAAATACAGCTCAAAAAAAGGCTACTTTCAGTTTTGGTCGGAGCTCAAATATACAAGAAACTATGGCTTAGATATGATGCAAGAATAGGCTAGAAAAGGGAAGAAAAGGAGCTCACCCTTGTAGACCAAGTCTTGACAGCCTCTTGGCTTGAGTTGCAGCACTCCTAGCTCTGAAAATCAGCCTCAAGCTTCTGGAATGGATGATGGAAGCCTTGTGCTATGAGTTGGTGTGTAAATGGCCAAGGATCATGGACTTTTTAGCTTTGAAGAGAGGGGGTGAATGTATAGATATAGGCTTGTATCTATATGGTGCCTCAGCTGGTTTCTTTCTTCTGACCTAGTATAAGGAAGAAGAGGGCTTCCTTTATAGAGCCAAGGGAGTAAGACTTCTCTTAGAAGCTTCAAAACCAAGAGCCAAGATCCTCCATACACGTGTATGGAGGATCCAGTCTGTGCCCTCCAGCTGGCACAGCTGGAATCCACTCAATCTGCAGAATGCTCCGGAAGGTCGTCGGCTAGCAAAAAAGGTCGGTCGGCTACTTTAACCTGCCGGTCGGCACAATAAATTGCCGGTCGGCACAATAAATTGCCGGTCGGATAAACATAGTGCCGATGGGTAGCCGGTGAGGTCAAAAAAGTGCCGGTTAGTATCCAAATTGAAGCCCCGGAAGTTAGCTTTCCAATGGCGCAAACCTTGCATTAAAATTCCTTTTGTGCAAAAAGTTATGCCCTTTTTCGTGAAGCCGCGCAGATTCGATCCAACCGGGATGATGCCCGACTTCAACTGATCATATCTCCCCCACCTGGACTTGGCTCTAGGAGATTCTTGAGTGCAAAATGAAGCCCCAGAAGTAAGCTTTCCGACGGTGGTGGCCCCATAGCTAAACTCCAAGCGTACAGATAGACAAGCCCGATTCAGCGAAGGCTGCTCGACTCGCTTCTACCCGGATTCATGCTGAACTTCTCCCAAACTAGTTTTCTCCTCTCCTTTCCTCTTTTCTTCAACTCCAAAACCCTAAACAAAGTGTTTTGAAAGATTTGCCTCTCTTCTAGCCGAAGAAACTGATTCTTTGCCCTGCACATCTCTCAACACCGAGCAAACCATCAGTAGTGCCCAAGTCTTAAGGGCGGTCAAAAATGGGGTGTCTACAGTTGCCCCTCTTTGACAGAACTCGAAAGTCATAACAATGACGGGAGTGAATGTCAAAGCCCAGAGACGACCCATTTTTGACAAGGCCGAAGACTTGGACAAACAAACAAAATACCGATAAATAAATGGTTGTGCCCACAGGCTGCCCACGTATCCCTTTGCAAGGAATCAAACGAGCGTAGTTCAGGGACATGATGCAAATGATATGCAGGAAGACTTTGATAATTGGACTTATACGCCACGCGAAACCAGTTTTGAAATTTGGACTTATACGCTACGCGAAGCCAGTTTTGAAAGTTGGACTTATACGCTACGCGAAGCCGATTTTGAAAGTTGGACTTATACGCTACGCGATGCCGGTTTGTATTCAAAACAATGCAATGTACTAACAAGTACAAGTGAGGTGCGCAAGATAGCGCGATAGAATGCATGCAAGATGCAAGTGAGGTGCACAAAACAGTGCGATGCGCAGAACAGCGCAAACAACTTTGAAATGCACAAAACAGTGCGATGCGCAAAACGGCGCGAACGAATTTTGAAATGCACAAAAATATTGCGATGCGCAGAACAGCGCGAACAACTTTGAAATGCACAAAAATAGTGCGATGCACAAAACAGCGCGAACAACTTTGAAATGCACAAAACAGTGCGATGCGCAGAACAGCGCGAACAACTTTGAAATGCACAAAACAGTGCGATGCGCAGAACAGCGCGAACAACTTTGAAATGCACAAAACAGTGCGATGCGCAGAACAGCGCGAACAACTTTGAAATGCACAAAACAGTGCGATGCACAAAACAGCGCGAACAACTTTGAAATGCACAAAACAGTGCGATGCGCAGAACAGCGCAAACAACTTTGAAATGCACAAAACAGTGCGATGCGCAGAACAGCGCGAACAACTTTGAAATGCACAAAATAGTGCGATGCGCAGAACAGCGCGAACAATACAATGAAATGCACAAAAATAGTGCGATGCGCAGAACAGCGCGAACAACTTTGAAATGCACAAAACAGTGCGATGCACAAAACAGCGCGAACAACTTTGAAATGCACAAAACAGTGCGATGCGCAGAACAGCGCGAACAACTTTGAAATGCACAAAACAGTGCGATGCGCAGAACAGCGCGAACAACTTTGAAATGCACAAAACAGTGCGATGGATTGAAATGCACAAAACAGTGCGATGCACAAAATAGCGCGAAGAAAATACAATGCACTAACAAGTGCAAGTAAGGTGCGCAAGATAGCGCGAACAAATGCAATGCACAAAATAGTGCGATGCGCAAAATAGCGCGAAGGAAATGTAATGCACAAAACAGTGCGATGCGCAAAATAGCGTGAACAAATGCAATGCACTAACAAGTGCAATTGAGGTGCGCAAGATAGCGCGAACAAAATGTAATGCACTAACAAGTGCGATGCGCAAAATAGCGCGAACAAAATGTAATGCACTAACAAGTGCGATGCGCAAAATAGCGCGAACAAAATACAATGCACTAACAAGTGCAAGTAAGGTGTGCATGATAGCGCGAGTGAATGCATGTTCTATGCAAATGAGGTGCATTTTCTATGCAAATATGGAAGAGTGCATTTTCTATGCAAAAGATACGAGCATTTTCTATGCAAGAAACAGGAGCATATTCTATGCAATATTGAAAGCAAATTCTATGCAGAATCGAAAGCAAGCATATTCTGTGCATGAATCATAACGATATGCGGCACGCATGTCACAGAAGTGTATACGAAAGTGCACATTCTATGCAACGGAAGGGTATCAAACACGTACTCTGGTGCCTCCGATTTACCTTTCGGAAGACTTGGCAATACGCTCAGCTCAAAAAGGGACACCCTGTTTATATTGACGAGAGACAACATCTGCTGCTGCTTTAATTGCCATTCTGACTTGAAGCAGGCTTACACTTGGGGTCGAGATACACTCATACTCCAGAGAAATGGCGAGGTCTGGGAAGGTGCACCTGAAATGCAGTCTCGGATCTTGCCAAAGCTGGAACACCCTAAGATGCTCCAAATTTTCCTTATTTTCTTTTGCTTTGCAGTCTGGAACCTACATAGCTTCAGATAGGTCCTTGTTCTACTGTTCACACTTATCGGGGGTGGACCCTGCAGTTTTATGAAAGAACAAATACTGTTTTGCACAAATGTGGAGAATGGCACAGCACTCTGAGCACAAGATGATTTTTTTTTGGAAATTGAGAAACGAGTTCTTAACCGGGTATTGAGCCGACGACTGGCCACAGCCAAAACGACTCGACAAGGGAAAAACAAAGGTAAACAACCTAAACACATCGAGTAACACTCGAAGCGACTCAAAACAAGAATCGAGACAGACAAAATAAAAACACAAGACTCAAATGTGCACATGGAGCCTGTTTCCCCGGGTATTGTTTCCCACCCTTTCTCATTTATGATTCTCACATCGCTCGGCCCTCAGGCTCTGTTTTTCTGAAAAAGCCCTTTTCTCACTTTTTCTCTCAACACACATCTCTCTATTCTTCAATCTCTCATTTTTCAATCCCTCCCCAGGGTGGTTGATGAATAAACAGGAAGTTGCGGGTTCTGGCTCCAAGCGTTCTGCTAGATTCTCTTCTTCTGCTCACAATAGTGAACTTTCTCCCACAGAGGGGATGCGATGCGGCTGGATGTGCAGCGACGATGCTCTTACTGGGGAGTTTGGACGTGATTAGATCTGTCCAAACAAAGGAGTGGAATATCTTGATCCGTTCCCGTTCGTGCTTCGCACTTGGCTTGATACCTCGTTGCGTGGAGGATGTGAGAGCCTTCTGCCCTTTTGCGGTCAGCTTCAGTGGTGCCCTTTTCTGGCAGGTAGAGTGCCCTTCTTGGCAAGTATGTTGAAAATGGGGAAAACACAGGAAGCCTGACTCAATTGTGCCCCTAGTTCATCATTTTGACCATTTTTATTTTGTTTTCTACGAAAACAATTTTGACCAATATGAGAGTTAGATTAACACACTTGTTCGATTTTTGATTTGAAAATCATGCAAGTCAGGCTATGAGCACTGAAAATTTTCCTTTTTTGGGTCCAAGAAATGGTCCAGTTTTTGGAAAAGATGGAACAATTTTCGAGAAAAGTAGTCAACTTCAGTAAAAATTCTCAAAAACTATTTTTACAAACGGCCAATGCTTAACAAGCACGGAACCCACTCTTGAGACGCACAACCTCGGATTTGGAGGAAAATTGGCCCCTTTCTCGAAGAGAGCTACATGGCAACGGAAAGTTGCCCATTGTTTGCACGGCACCGCAGCGCGTTGAATGGCAACGGAAAGTTGCCCCTTGTCTGAATGGCACCGTAGCGCATTGTAATCAGTCCTCAGAGCGATGATTGCAACCGAACTCTCGGATACAGAGAAGGCAAAGATGATCAAAACCATTACATGGACACAGTTGATTTTGAAGTGTTTTAGGGCTGGACTTGAGAATGAAGTTGCCTACGTATCCCAAACATGGGAATCAAGCCTTACGTAGTTCGGGGTTAAGGTACACTCGGGTATTTAACCTCTCGTTTTTAGGCTCTAACTTTTGCCAAGGCGCCCGATGCGGGTTTTCGACCTTGCGAGCTTTGTTTTTCTTTTCTTTTCAATTCTTTTCATTTCTTTTTGATTTTTTTGTTTTTTGCATTTTCTTCATTCCATTTTCTTTTGCATTTTTCTCCTTCTTTTTTTTTGTTCTTTTTTTTCTTTTTCTTGCTCTAACTTTTGCCTGGGTCGCCCTTCCGGGTTTTCGGCCCAGCGAGCCTCTCAAGGGTAAAAGTGTAGCTTTGTCCATGTCAAATGGTTCTGAGATCTCGAATCCGTCTGAATCCAGGAGAGTGACTGTTGTTCGCTGACAGTGCAGGAGTCCATCCCATGGGGGCTGGATTTGCCCCTAGTGTTGTAGATCGGAACTCAATTTTTTTTTAACAATACTTTCTCTTCCCTCCCTCTGGGATTTGGCGTTCTTGCCGGTCTTCATTGATTTGCAGGACGACCAATCTTCGGCTCTTCGAACACATCTGGCATTTTTGCACCTAGTTCCAGGGATACTTCTGATCTAGCTTTGCAAGCTTCTTTTGATGACATCTGATCTTCTTGGTCTGACTTCCCTGCCCCTAATTTATGGGCTGCTTCAAATCAGGCCACACAGGCTTCACATCGTAGTTGACCGTTGAACCTTCTGAATTCAAGTTCAAGGTTTGGGAGCGAAGGGGTTGAGTTTCGAGGCTGAGGGCGATCCTAGGCTGCACAATCTCAAGAGCGATTCCACACAGGTCTTCGCAGGACCGCGCAAAACATTTTGTTTTTAAAATCTTTTAAGAAAGCGACTAGTCGCTCGCGCTGAAGATAGTGTGGGACCAATCTGGATCAAGCCAGGATCCTTCTCAGTACTCATATTAACAAGCATGATCTCGATCATTAAAGGCTTAGCATGCCTCTCTTTCTCTCAAATGATCAAATTTTGCAAAACCCAAGGAATTCCTTCCTCTTTGTTTTTATCATAATGTTTCGAAAAAAAGTTTTGGAAAACTTAGGTCATTACAATGACTTTAAAGGCACAGAAAAGGCAGGCGAAGAGCACTGTCATCTCATTCAAATTTCTGGCACAACTGGCACACGGCAGAAGCAAACACAAGAGTATGAAAATTGCTGCTGTTTCATTCAAATCTGTTGGCATAACTGGCTCCAAGGCAGAAACAGACTCAAAAGAAAGCAAAAAGACAAACGCAAAACAAGATAGTGATGTCCGAGGTAATACCCCCGGAATCACCCGACTCTTAACAAAACAGGACTGACTCGATACAACAAGACAGACCTGAAACAAAAGGACTGACTCAAAACAGACTCAAAACAACACAACAAGACTGACCCAATACCCAAGTCAGCATGTACAAAACTAGCATTCACAAATGCTCAAAATAGTGTGTGCCATACACCATATCTGGAGTAAATCGAGCGCCATCCGCAGGTGGTTCATCCCCCGATCACATCACATTATCCCCCAGGTTCACTGATCCAATGACGATAGACTTCGCTGAGTTGGTGCGGCGATGACCTTATTGTCAATCAGATCTTGTATTTCGTGGCGAAGACGGAAACAACCATCAGTGACATGGCCGACTTGCTGATGAAAGGCACAGTACTTGGTCGGATCATGGGAGGAAGGAAGTCTATCTGGCAGTGGTCGCGGCTCCAAGGGTTTCAAATTCCCCTCTCTAATCAAGATCCTAAAGGCCGCTGATAGAGACATGTACAGTGGTGCGAACACCCTCTGGCCCCGAGGTGGATATTTTGAGGTTTGTGGAGTTTTGCTGGATGCACCAGCAAAGGGATTGGCAGGCGTTGACTGGGTTTGCTGATCGTTTCCGAGCATGGGATTAGGGTTGAAGGGAACATTCCTAGTACAAAGGCCCTTCTCCCGGCTTGCCCCTTGATTCAGACTGCTCTCATTCTGAGTGGCGAAAGTGTCATCCACAGTTTTTGCGACAACTGCGAGGACTTGCTCTTTGTTCAGTCCCTCAGCTTTCAAAGCCTCAATATCCCAGCGAAGGTGTTCATGGTGACCATTTCCTGCTCCTACCTTGCTCTTACCCGTCGCTTCCACTTTGTCAAGAGGTTGGCCTTCTTCCAATGCAACCCGTCCCAAAGTTGGGGAGCCTTTAGACATGAACTCCCTGGTACGTGATGTGGTTGATGATGGGGCCAAAACCCCAAAGGCTAGATCTGCCACAGTTCTCTGAAGATCTTCGATCATCTTCATCAGCTCAGAAGTAGTGGGTTCATGGGTTTGAGATAATTGGGGTTCAGATGCACCCATCATGCATAAGTCCATGCTTTCTGGGATAAACACCTCAGGCTTGGGTAGATGGGCCGGGGTGATGTATATGCTGGGGTCAAAGGCGGATGGCAGTATGTAGATGAGATTGAGGTAAGCAGGAGATGTTTGGTCATTGGGGTCTGAAGGTGGAGCTATCGTCCGGTTGTCAATGAGATTTTGGACATCATGACGAAGGTGGTAGCAACGGTCGGTGCCATGACCGCGCTGCTGATGGTACATACAGTACTTGGCGGGGTTATGTCTGGCTGGAAGTGGGTTAGGCAGAGGTTGAGGATCGAGGGGTTTGAGATGCCCTCTTTCCATCAAGGCTTTTAGTGCGCTAGTCAGGCTCATATAGAGGGGAGTGAAAGTTCTGCCCTGAGCTCGGGCTGGGCCGGCTGTTTGTAGGCTTGGTTTGGCAAAAGGGTTGGCTGTGGTGAATGCATTGATCTCGGTGGGTTTGGGAATGACGCTACTACCAGCATTGGTACTCCCTGCAAAAACCGTCCTCGTCGGTTCACTTGTTCTGGGAATGATCCCACTATTGAACGCATTCTCGATCTGAACCCCCAGATCATGTAAACCTTTGAAAGTGAATAGCGGAGCGACTATCAACTTTTGCAACATATCATGCTCGAGGTTTCGCACCATCATTTGCACTTGATCCCTCTCAGAAGGACGATCTGTCATCTGTGCTGCCTTTGCCCTCCACCTTGCTACAAATTCCACAAAAGGCTCTGTTGGGTTCTGGCGGGTTGTTTCAAGCTCTTGCATGGTCATTTCAACTGGGGTATTGTAGGAATACTGATCAACAAAGGCCTCAGCCAATTCTTCCCAGTCTTGTTTCACTTTGTCCTCCAACTTAGTGTACCAAGTAGCTGCTACACCCGACAGGGTTCTTCCATATAGAGAGAGTTTCTGTGGCTTAGTCAGTCCCATCGGCTTTAGGACATCCAAGAAAAGTCGGATATGTACCATTGGATCTCCAGACCCGTCGAAACGGTCAATACATGGCATTTTGAATCTGTCTGGGAGCCGAACGGCAGCCTCGGTGTGCCCATCCTCAATGTCGGGAATGGAGTTAAGGCCCTGGGCCTTTTTGAATTGCTTCTCAAGGTTCGCAATCTTCACTGTAGTCGGGTTGAGCTCATTAACATGAAAGGGTCGAAGCCTCTCAGTAGGCTGCACCAGGGGTCTGAGCACCTGAGCTTGAGTCAACCTTTCCCGAGAATTCAGACACTACAAATCTTCAACCGGCGGAAGTGGATCAAAGTTTGGCTGGGGTCCCAAAGCTGGATGTGAGGCAGATACCCCAGATGGGCGCTGCGTTTCAATACTGGTCTCAGCCTGCATGGCAGTTCCCTGATTTAACGCTGCTATCACGGCCACAAATTCTTCTGAACCCTGTGCCATCATGGTCTGCTGAGTCCGAACAAAGGTGTTGTGGCTGGTGACTGTCGGATCAGATGAACCAATGGGCCCTGTCTGGCCCTTCTTTGCCTTGCCTCGGCAAAAGAACACTGGTTGCCCTTGAATTGAATTTTTGACCTAACAAAGTCTATCAGCACTAGTCCAATGTACCTGGGGGATATCGGAGCCTTCTGAAGCTATGGTTCCAGGACTACCTTGCAAAAGAGAAAACAGACAACATCTCAGCTCGGATATAATCATAGTGGAATGACTGTGCTCAATACTGATCACTGTTCCCCAAATATCTGTCCCAAAATTGATACCCTCAGGTAAAACTGATTCCCCAAATACTGATGCTGATGCCCACAGGCCTGATGCCCAGACTTGTAAACTGGTATGTGCATTCCTATAGAGATACACTCTAAAAGCACATAGCAAGTAAGAGAGAGCCAAAACACCCCTATGTTGGGGTAGGGTTTTCCTGTCCTGTTTTGTCAGGAGCTAGGGTTTCACTACGCACACAGCGGTTTCAGACAACCTAACATCGGGTAAGCAACCTGTCCTAGTTTGGAATAGTCACTATGGATTTCGATATGCACTAGGTCAAATGGTCGAGAAGGGTGCCCCGGTAAAAACTGGGGTTTGTGTTCCCATACTGTCAGAGCCCATAACCGGTCAGCCTTATGGTCATGCCTTGACAAGACAAGCCTCCGGCAAACCGTTCAGGAATGGCAGATGGCAAACACGGTGTCCTAGGCGCACCAATGCACATGCAATGCAAAGAAACACACAAATGAGATCAAAACAGGATATCACGAGTTCGAGTCAAGCTCTCTAAAATCCCCAGCAGAGTCGCCAGAAACTGTAACAGCGCCCGCGTAGGGCCTCGTTGCTACAATTCGGACTCAATTTGTGTCACGGTTCTTCATCTGAACCAAAGAGTCCAAATCTGGCAAATCGTTTTGAGAAACAGATTTTTGAAAAAGTAGTGCCAAACATGGACTGCTTTGCCAGATACAGAGTCGCCACCTAAATATTTTAAAATGGGAGAATTTAGGAAACCCTGACTCGGTGCTGAAGGCCACGTGTCCGTCATCACCGGAGTTGTCTCGGCTCGGGAGCTTGGGTACGATCGGGGAAGGTCAGCTATGAGCACCCCCTTTCGCCCGGTCCGAAGACCGGCCTCTACTAACCGTGATATCCGTTTTTGAAAACTTTATGTGTTCTTAAACCAATTGTTAGCCTAGAATTACTATGTTATGCGCGCAGCAAACAAGTATAGACCAAATCGCCCAAATTGGAACAAAACATTTCATGTTTGTTTTGAAAATGGTTTGCTACTCGCAAGTAGGCCAAAATGCAGATTTTGCCACCCTCAAGTGGGCTTTTAGAAAAGATGATTTTGCCACTATCTAGTGGGCTTAAAACTCACAGTTTTAATGCATTATTCCAATTTAAGCAATTTGACCTCCACCCACAGGCATTCAAGCAGTTTATCTCATGTAAGCACTTAGCCGCATGGCAAGCATACTGTCATGGCAACACTCACATGCATGCTGGATGCTAAAGCAAAAATACTTACATTGTACTCCGTGCCAAAACAATAAACTAGTTAGCAAACATGCATGTCCCTAGTTCATGTTAAGTGGCTAATGCAACACAGGCAAGGATGCAATTTAGAGTAGGCTCGGCTAACCCTAAAATGGCATATGAAATGCTACAAGTAACATGTATTCAATTTGGAATTGAAAAGTACAATGTAGTTTGTATGATGTATCGAGCCCGGTGCATGTCAACAAATGCATGAATGCACGCATGCATAGCATAAGGTATGCTAAAATAAATGTGCCCTAATCTATCATCATAAGCAGGTAAATAAAAGGGAAGAAAGAAGTGGAGGTTGGAAGACATGCACACCACGCACCCACACTTATTACACAATTGCCCTCACTCGGAGGGTCCAAATAAATATTACAGTCCCGAATAATAAACAAATAAAAATTATTACAGAATTTCCTAATTAATCAATAAATTAAATGTAAATGGAAAGTGGCCACAGCCTGCCTTGGAATGCGTGAATGATGCATGCTTGACCCATCTCGCCCGAAAAGCCCGTGCCATAACACTGCCACCTCTGTTTACACTGCCCTGTCTTTCTGAAAATTGCCAAAACTCCAGAACATGTTCCTTGCATGCTGCAGAGCACCACCGGCTGGACAGAATTCCCATCGGCAGTCCAGGATTTCCGTCGGCATTGTTTGGGTTTATCGGCCATTAAAATATTGCCGGCCGGCACTGAATTCTGCCGGTCGGCAGAAACTTCCTGCAGAAGACAGTTTTGACAGCAACAGAGAATAGACAGCATATGGCATAGGATTTCAGGCACATGTATGCATGGACACACTCCCTATCATGTAATGGACTCAAGGGAGCATGGCCCTCGACCCTCGGGCCACCAATCACGCATTTCGATGCATGATGGCCAAAGAGTCAAGTATGCATTTCAATGTCAAATGCAATGCACACAAAACATACAAGGGACCCAACCTCAATCATGGTTGGTCAAGAGGCGAGGCAATGCACAACAATGCACATGCAACCTAAGCATGCAAGCAAACATACAAACATGCAATATAACTACATGACACACACAATGCTAACGACATAACATGCACAACGCATTGAAACATGGCATACACAATGCAAGGTGGACTTACACCAATGTGAGTGGACCTCAGCCGCACCCACATCAGTGGCCATAAGATGAAAATGAAGTGCCTCGAAATGCGTACACACGGGCACGCAAATCGAGGCAATGGCATATGCGATGCAATGGCTAAAATGGCATATAGAATGCAACATGGACTTATACTAACATGAGAGAGCCTCAGCCACACTCACATAAGAGGCCGGTGGATGAAAATGAAGTGCCTCGAAATGCGTGCACACGGGCACGCAAACCGAGGCAATGACACATGCAATGCAAGGGCTAAAATGGCATATAGAATGTAACATGGACTTATACTAACATGAGAGAGCCTCAGCCACACTCACATAAGAGGCCGAGGGATGAAAATGAAGTGCCTCGAAATGCGTGCACACGGGCACGCAAACCGAGGCAATGGCACAATGCAATGTAATGACATGGAAATGACAAATGGGTTTATACCAACATGAGTGAGCCTCAGCCACACTCACATAGGATGCCGGCAGATAAAAATGAAGTGCCTCGAAATGCGTGCACACGGGCACGCAAACCGAGGCGATGGCGGAATGCAATGTAATGACATGAAATGGATGGAAATCATTCTAACAGAATTCCAGCAACAAAATATGGGGGGAAAACAGTCCCTAAATGAAGCGAAATGATACCAAATGCAAGGAATTGTCCCGAAATGCAACATTAGGCACCCGAAATGGCCTATAGCTATGCCAAACATGCACAATATGGACATGCAATGCAAAGACAGAAGCTAGACAGTCCCAAAAAAGGCACTTTCACAGTTATAAACATGGCCAAACAGCAAGCATAGGTATGGCAAAAATGGCATGCAAGAATAGGGGCCAAAAGAGGGGTAATGAAACAAGTGATATAAGAAAAACCCAAACTGAAAAATTTCCTTCTACTACACTGAAGAGGGACCAAAAATATGAATATTTACAGTATATGGCAGACCTCAAATCAGTATACAAACATGCTAAAAGTGATGCAAAATTAGGCTCAAAAGTGGCTACAACATGAAGTATACAAAATAATCACCAAACAGCCAAAGACCCTTAATGAAACATGACAAGGGGGTCAAAATATGGCCACTTTAAGTTCGGACCAAGCCACAAAAACAGAAGAAAAACAGGCTAATAAATTATGCAAAAAAGGGGGCCAAAGAGGGCTACAATGGCAAGTGGTACATGGAGATCCCAAACAAGGATGAGCCCTTCTTCAATGTTGAAGAAGGGCTTAAAATAAGCCTATTCACAGTTTATAACATGCTCCAAAACAGATTACACATGGGCCAAAAATACTATGCAAAAATGATGGCATACAAAGGTGTAAAGAGGCAAGTGCAAAATGGAGGTCTCAAATAGGGTAGGACCCTTAATGAAAGATGAAATACAGCTCAAAAAAAGGCTACTTTCAGTTTTGGCCGGAGCTCAAATATACAAGAAACTATGGCTTAGATATGATGCAAGAATAGGCTAGAAAAGGGAAGAAAAGGAGCTCACCCTTGTAGACCAAGTCTTGACAGCCTCTTGGCTTGAGTTGCAGCACTCCTAGCTCTGAAAATCAGCCTCAAGCTTCTGGAATGGATGATGGAAGCCTTGTGCTATGAGTTGGTGTGTAAATGGCCAAGGATCATGGACTTTTTAGCTTTGAAGAGAGGGGGTGAATGTATAGATATAGGCTTGTATCTATATGGTGCCTCAGCTGGTTTCTTTCTTCTGACCTAGTATAAGGAAGAAGAGGGCTTCCTTTATAGAGCCAAGGGAGTAAGACTTCTCTTAGAAGCTTCAAAACCAAGAGCCAAGATCCTCCATACACGTGTATGGAGGATCCAGTCTGTGCCCTCCAGCTGGCACAGCTGGAATCCACTCAATCTGCAGAATGCTCCGGAAGGTCGTCGGCTAGCAAAAAAGGCCGGTCGGCTACTTTAACCTGCCGGTCGGCACAATAAATTGCCGGTCGGATAAACATAGTGCCGATGGGTAGCCGGTGAGGTCAAAAAAGTGCCGGTTAGTATCCAAATTGAAGCCCCAGAAGTTAGCTTTCCAATGGCGCAAACCTTGCATTAAAATTCCTTCTGTGCAAAAAGTTATGCCCTTTTTCGTGAAGCCGCGTAGATTCGATCCAACCGGGATGATGCCCGACTTCAACTGATCATATCTCCCCCACCCGGACTTGGCTCTAGGAGATTCTTGAGTGAAAAATGAAGCCCCGGAAGTAATCTTTCCGACGGTGGTGGCCCCATAGCTAAACTCCAAGCGTACAGATAGACAAGCCCGATTCAGCGAAAGCTGCTCGACTCGCTTCTACCCGGATTCATGCTGAACTTCTCCCAAACTAGTTTTCTCCTCTCCTTTCCTCTTTTCTTCAACTCCAAAACCCTAAACAAAGTGTTTTGAAAGATTTGCCTCTCTTCTAGCCGAAGAAACTGATTCTTTGCCCTGCACATCTCTCAACACCGAGCAAACCATCAGTAGTGCCCAAGTCTTAAGGGCGGTCAAAAATGGGGTGTCTACACATGACCATAAGGCTGACCGGTTATGGGCTCTGACAGCACGGGAACACAAACCTCAGTTTTACCGGGGCACCCTTTTCGACCATTCAACCTAGTGCATATTCGGATCCGTAGTGACCATTCCAAGTTAGGACAGGTTGCTTACCCGATGTTAGGTTGTTTGAAAACTGTTGCGTGCATAGTGGAACCCTAGCTCCTGACAAAATAGGACAGGGAAACCCTACCCCAACATAGGGGTGTTTTGGCTCTCTTTACTTGCTATGTGCTTTTGGGGTGTTGCTCTACAGGAAAGCACATGTCAGTTTGCAAGTTTAAGTATTAGACCTGAGGACACCAGTATCAGTGTCAGTTATGAGAATCAGTTATCTGCGGGTATCAGGTTCAGTTTTGGGACAGTGATTTCTGGGAACAGTGATCAGCAGTAGAGTACAGTTGTTCAGCTACACCCGTGTTTGATCTGTTTGGGCTGAAATGCTGTTTGTTTCTCCTTTCAGTCCAGAGTGTCCAGAGAATTGGTACAGAATAGCTAGTGCTCCCCTTTGCCGAGGAAGGGCTTATGATGACGCAGAATTCAGAAGAGATCGTAGTTATGACGGCTGCATTAGAGTAGGGTATCACTCTGCAAAATGAGGCCAACACTGATGTGCCACATCCACCCAGGTCGCTTGTTGTGCACCCGGTTTGGGCCCCGCAACTATACCAGGCTCGCGAGCCTACTACATTCGAGCTAATGGGGATGATAGGTGATCTCCAGAGGTCTGTGGCGGATCTCGCCTACGGAATGTCAGCTTCACCTCCAGCCGCACCATATACCGGGAGTTTTGTACCCCAGGAGCCCCTGCTGTTGGGGCGAATTGTGATTGAACTTAGCCAACCGGAGATGGCCTCCAGCTATGGCAATGACATGCTAACATCAACTCAAACCCTCGATCAGGCTCAGGCTAGAGGAAAAGACAAAATGAAGGCAGATGCCGATCCCATTGAACAACTGCTGTGGCCAGTCGAGGCTTTGAAAGCCGGGGGGATGAACAAGCAACAGATATCCGCAGTTGTGGCAAAAACTGCGGAGGATGCTTTCCCCACTCCACCTAAGGGTAGTTCGAGTCAGTTAGAAAATCGGGATAGGCCCCGTCATGCCAAGACAGTTCCTCCTATTCCCGCCCCTGCACCCGGGAAAGATCAGAAAGCTAAAGTGGCGCCTGCCGACCCTTTCGCTTGTGCAGCTAGTAAGAGCGCACAGACCCCAAAGTACCTGCCCCGGAGGCGTAGGACCTTTCATGCTCTCTATATGCTTTTGTCCAAGGCACTTCAGATCCTTGCCGAGAGGGGGCACCTTAAACCCTTGGAGCCTCGGCCTCTCCCGAAGAATCTCCCCGCTACGCATGATGCTGCTCAGTACTGCGCGTACCACCAGCAGACAGGCCATGCCACCGACAATTGCTTCCGCCTCCGCCATGAGGTGCAAGATTTGATTGACAACGAGGTTATCCTCCCGCCCACCTCGGCCAAGTCCGTTACCACCCAATTATTGGATTTTGAGGGCACAGATACTGCAAGTATGTAATCAGAAGGTGAACCACCTGCGAGCGGCAACTAAATGTATTTTGAAAGTGGCGTCTAGCACGCATTTTTGAGTGGCTGTGAACGCTAGCTTTGTAAATCCTGGCTTGGGTATCGAGTCAGTCTTTTGTTTTGAGTCTGTCTCTTTGTCTTCAGTCAGTCTTTTTTGCTTAAGGGTCTGTCTTGTTGTATCGAGTCAGTCCCATTTGTATAGAATACCAGGTGATTCTGGGGTTGTTGTCCCGAACACCATTTTGTCTTGCAATTATCTGTTTTTGTTTTTGAGTCTGTTTCTGCCGAGGGGCCAGTTACACCAACAAAATCTGAATGAAACAGCTGTTGCTATCTCACTTTCGTGCTTGTTTTCGGTTTAATTGCCAGAGAATTTGAATGGGCCAACAGTACATCTCGTCTGCTCTCCTAGGCGCCAAACTCATTGCATTAACCTAAGTTTTTCGAAAAACCCTTTTGAACATTGCGGTGATAAAAACGAAGAGGAAGGAATTCCTTGGGTTTTGCAAAATTTTGATCATTTTGAGAGAAAGAGAAGCATGCTAAGTTCTTAATGAATGAAACTGTGCTTGTCAGCGTGAGTACTGAGAAGGACCCTGGCTTGATCCAGATTGGTTCCACACTATCTTCGGCACGAGCGATTTGTCGCTTTCTTAAAAACTTTCAAAAACAAATGTTTTACGTGGCCCTGTGAAGACTTGTGTGGAACCGCTCTTGAGATTGTGCAGCCTAGGATCGCCCTCAGCCTCAAGTTTCAACCCGTTCGCTTTCAAACCTTAAACCCGTTCAGAACATTCAACGGTCGACCGCCAGAGAAGGCCTGTGTGGCCAGTTTTGAAGCAACCCTCGAACAAGAGGTACCAAAGTCGAATCAAAAGAGTAGATCTCACTTGAAAGAGCTCGTGGAGCAGCCATGACGGAGTCTC
This sequence comes from Camellia sinensis, assembly GCF_055761805.1. NCBI lineage: Eukaryota > Viridiplantae > Streptophyta > Magnoliopsida > Ericales > Theaceae > Camellia > Camellia sinensis. The sequence goes on from NC_138972.1 coordinate 158,882,364, forward strand.
CTACGAATCATTGCAACAGCCGTTCTCCTAGACACAGAGAGGCTTCAACTTCAAAAACCATTTGGCATGGACTTGTTGCACTTTTACCCTTTGAGAGGCTCGCTGGGCCGAAAACCCGGAAGGGCGACCCATGCAAAAGTTAGAGCAAGAGAAGAATACAGAAAAGAAAAAAAAGAAAAATACAAAAATACAACAAAAAAAGAAAAGAAAAGAAAAGAAAAAAAATGCAAAAAAGAAAAGAAAAAGAAATGAACAAAAAAAAGAAGAGAAAGAAAAGCTCGCAAGGTCAAAAAGCCGCATCGGACGCCTTGGCAAAAGTTAGAGCCTGAAAAGTGAAGGTTAAAATACTCGAGTGTACCTTAACCGGAACTACGTAAGGCTTGACTCCCATGTTTGGGATACGTAGGCAACTTCATCATGAAGTCCAGCCCCCAACGCTTTCATAGCGTCTCGGTCCATGCAATAGTTTCGATTTCATCCCAAAGTCCAGTCGCCAACGCCTTCCAAGGTGACTGTGTCCATATATTTGTTATAACCGTCTTCATCATCTCTGTGTCCAAGAGTTCGACCACCACCAACGAAGACTGTTTGCGGACTACTGCGGCACTGTCCAAACAAGGGGCAACTTTCCGTTGCCACGAGCCGTCGCGAGAAGCCATTCAAACCAGGGGCAACTTTCCGTTGCCATCCATCCACCCCCCTTTTAAGCCAGGGGGAATTTTCCATTGCCTCCAATCCGAGGTTGTGCATCTCAAAGAGTAAGTTCCATGCTCGTTGAGCGTTGACTGTTTGCAAAAATAGTTTTTGAAATTTTTTACTGAGGTTGACTATTTTCTTGAAAATTGTTCTATTTTCCAAAACTGGACCATTTTCTTGGACCCAAAAGGGAAAATTTTCAGTGCTTACAGCCTAACTTGCATGGTCTTCAAATAAAAAATCGAACAAGTACGTTAATCCGACTCTCATTTTGATCAAAACTGTTTTAGTAAAAAGCAAAAACGAAAAATAGGTTAAAATGATGAACTAGGGGAACAGTTGAGCCAGGCGCTCTGTTCCCCCCCGTCGTCAACATACTTGCCAGAAGGGCACTCTACCCACCAGAAGAAATATCCGTGAGCTAACGGCATTGGGCATGAACCCGCAACTTCCTGTTCATTCATCGATCACCCCGGAGAGGGATGAAAAATGAGAGAATGAAGAATAGAGAGGTGTAAGTTGAGAGAAAAGTGAGGAAAAGGGTTTTGAGAGAAAAAAAACGAGCTTGAGTGCCAGAGTGATGTAAGAATCACAAATCAGAAAGGGTGGGAAATAATACCCAGAGAAACTGGCTCCTCGTGATCTGGGGTCCCTTGCCATCGTTAACGCGTCTGTATGTTGTGTCGTTTGTTTTGTTTACCTCAACCTTTGTTTTAGGTCTTTTTCGAGCGTGTCTCGTTGTGCTTGGGTCGTGCACCCTTTTTGTTCGAGTCCTTCCCGCTGTGTTCGGTTGTAGGCTCGATACCCCGGTTTGAAAAATCCTTTTTTATTTCAAAAATCGTTTATGCTCAGAATGCTGCGCCATTCTCTATATTTTAGCATGCTTCAACTTCAACCGGTTCCGTCTTTGAGCTCCGTCTTGTTAGATTGGGCCGTTCGCTCAGAATTTGCTGTGTGCAGAATGAACCGAATGCTGTGCTATGGGCCGTATGCAGATTAATCCCCAGCAGAGTAAGTGCTGTGCATCCAGAATTAGGCAGTGGGTTGCTTGGGCTATTTTGTTGTTGGCTGTTTAGTTATCTGATTACCACAGTGCAAGTGTTCAACATTCAGACCACAGATCAATTTCATTTACATTGAAGTGTAACATGATGGGATGCGATGCAATGCATGAGATATGTAAATGTAACACTTTTTAATATAAAAAGTTTGTTCATTTCATAATCTTTTAAGTACACAAGTTTTGGAAACAAAAATCTGCCCGCGGCAGTACAAGGTAATCTAACTACCAACAAAAAGGAAAAGTACAAGAAAAAAGAAAAACAACAAAATCTGTATCCGTATCCAGCGACTCCGAAGGCTATCAGTCTGTCTTGGTCCTCTTCCTGGACGAAGGCCCAGGAGCATCATCAGCATTGTCGTCAGAGCCCGAGCTAGTGCCGCCTCCGGTCTCCTCCTCCGATGACTCCGCCTCCGACTCTGCCTCCACCTCTGACCCGTCATCATCATCAGGGACGGGAGCCCGTGAACTGCTCCCGGCATAAATGCGCCCCGCCTTAGAGCGGGGGAATACTCGGCCCTCCTCATCTCTCCCTCGGGCAGGGATGGAAGGTCCAGCCGGAGCACCTCCTACCCCGGGAATCTGGAAAGGAGGCTGAAAAAGTACACAAAAGGCAAATGCATCAGTATACTGTGGATAGTTTATTAGTGCAGAATGCAGTGTACAGTGTGAGAATGTCGAAGGCAATATATCAGTACAGAATGCAGTGTATGAGTACAGTATGAGTGAATGCTGTGGACAGTTTATCAGTGCATAATGCAGTGTACAGTGTGAGAATGCCGAAGGCAGTATATCAGTGCAGAATGCAGTGCATGAGTACAGTATGAGTGAATGCCACGAACAGTTTATCAGTGCAGAATGCAGTGTATGAGTACAGTATGAGTGAATGCTGTGGACAGTTTATCAGTGCAGAATGCAGTGTATGCAGTGTATCAGACGCTGTGAGATCAGTGTATCAGATATTGTGCCGTGCATCAGATTACGTGAATCAGCTTGTGAGCGATTTGAGGCCGTGATCAGGAAAACATACCGGAATGCTGTAGAGGGCCAAGAGATCGAAGGTCCGCTGCAACATCCCCATCATGGAGGCATTCATCTCCAATGACTGCCGGGTGTACGCAGAAGAAGCCTACAAAAGTATCAGATACATCAGTATTCTGTGGAATATCAAATAAACTGAAGTGAAATGACTATACAGAAATGCAGTAATACATACCGGAGGTAAGTCGGGGACACCGACAAACTCATGATCAGCTGGCGGAGGGGCAAAGGGGATCTGATAGGTCGCCCCGCCCTGCCCTCAGAAAGTCAATGAAGCGGGCAGAACAGGCCAACCTGAACTCCGCCCCGGCCACGGACTCGGGCCCTCCTCGAAGCTCCGGCTCCAGCTCCCGCTCCTGCCCTCGCTGCTGGCGCCATGGGTCTAACTCCCTCAGCTCGACGGCCGCCGCTCAGAGGCCGCATAAGATACGTCTGTACGTACTCTCGGTAGTCGCTGATGCCTCTGAAGCGGGTCGCCTCCCAACCGATGGTGTAATCGTCCATCTGCTCAGTGGTGAGCCTCTTGGTCTCCCTCATATCCTCGGGAGGGTGAACCGGGACTATCTGCTCTGGTAACCCTAGGGTCTGGCGTAAGAAACGCTCACCCAGGTACCAAGCCCGACAGACCGGGCCCTCCAACAAGATCTGGAAACGCGAGGTCTCATCGGCACCGGCAAACCGATCCCGCGTCACGGCTGGCAAAGGAGCCCAAGGCTGCCAGGTGATCTGAAAATGCAACACAGTTTGTTATCTACTGTTATTGAAATATGCAGTGGAAAGGCGAAGCTTAAATGAATTGCAAATAAAACGTACCTCCGCGGGGGTGATGGTGTCAAAGAAGCGGCGGAAGAAGCTGAAAGTCTCTCGTGGCCTCCGGGGTGCATCTCCCGTCAAAGCAGCGCGAAAAGGGGACGACCAAAGGCGTCTCCGTGACTGGTACGGGTGCGAGCCTAGGAAAGTAGGCGTAAACCCACAACTGCAGAGAAAACATCAATATGACTATCAGACAAAGCAGAATACAGAATAAAGCAGAAATGGTGGAGCCATGTGTTGTGCAGTGTATTGTGCAGTGTGAGCAGTGTACAGTCAGTGTAAAGTAGAGTGTATGTGTGTGCCGTGTGTACAGTATACAGCAAGTATAAAGCAGACTACAGTGTGTGCAGTGTATAGAGTACAGAAAATATAGAACAGAAATGAAAAGCGGAGAAGAAATGTACCTCCCAAGCCCGCCAGTAGCCTCCGAGCAACTGTCCGCTGCTGCGGGAAGCCGAGCTCATGTACCCATAGAGAGTGGCCAGAGCAGCGCCACCCCAGTCGTAATGCATGATCCGCCTGACGTCCACCAGTGCGCTGAGCAGGCAGAGTGGCACGGTGTTCGCCCGGTCGGCGAAGATGGTCGTCCCGAATAAGAACAGGAGGAAGCCGCGAGCGTACCTCTCCACGGCCTCCGGAGTCATCGGGGCTGCGTCAACGAGGGTGGGCTGGACCCGGAACTGCACCTCGAACCAGGAGTATCGTACGTAACCTGGACTTGCGAGAGGTGGCGCCTCACCGAGTAGATGGACCTGAGCAGCAGTCCACTCGTCCATGTCAATATCGAAAGCGATGGGATCACCCCCTACCCCGATGCCTGTGAGCATCGAGAAATCGTAAGGGGTCATCGTCATTTCCCCTGCCGTGGAGAAGTGGAATGAATCGGTGGTGTCCCACCACCTCTCCACTAGAGCGGCGAGTAGAGGTCTGCACGTAGTGAGTCGCGAGAGCCCTCTGCAGAATGTGCCGAAACCTGCCTGGTCCACGATACGACGGACCGCATCGGGAAGCTCGGCGTACCACTCTCGAGCGCCGGTGTTCCCATACCCACGGATGGTATGGGAATCCCCCTGTAAACAGAAAACAACAATTGCGAGGCAATTTTCAAAATGCAGTTCTAAGGAGCATATAGATGTAGCATGCGTGCAAGTTTGACAAGTTTAAATAAATACCGGGTGCCGGTGTGCTTACAGTGAACTACAACGTGTGATGCGTCAGCGTGTTTGGGTGGTTCAGTACAGTATAGCATGCGTGCAAGTTTAATAGATTCAAGCAAATACCGGGTGCCGGTGTGCTTACAGTGAACTACAACATGTGATGCGTCAGCGTGTTCGGATGGTTCAGTATAGTATAGCATGTGTGCATATGTTCAGACTCAAGCAGATATCGGGTGCCGGTGTTTGCAGTGGAATACGGTGTGTGCCGTGTGTTGAGTGGTTCAAGGCTAGTGCAGTGTGTGTGCACGTGTGAGTCTTAAACAGATAATCAGTTGCAAGTGCATTTGCAATCAACTACAATATACAGAGTATCGACTGTAATCGGTTATGGCAGTTGACAGTTTTGTATCCTACATTGTAGAAAGTAAAGTAGAAAAAAGAGAGTTACCTCGGAAGTGTCGAAGGACAAGTGGGAGGTAGGCTCACGCAGTAGTAGCTCGGGTCGCGCGTACCTCTCGAAACTCCTGAACTGGAGCAGTCCGTTTGGGGGCAGAACATGGATCGCCAGCCGGTAGGACGCCGGGTCGAACGGGCGCTCGTTCAAGGGTAGGAGCTCGACCCCGGGATCCATCTCGTGATCCGGGGGAGTCCCACCGCGTGGAATGTCATCCGCCATATCAAGAATGATGAGAAAATAGCCGGAGGAAGGAAAACCGGGCTAGAATATGAAAAGTGAACCAAAAAGTCAACTCCTGGGAAGGCCGAAAATGACCGAAAAGGCGGGGATGTGAAAGGGCACGAAAATCAAGAGGAAAGCGAGGGGAACAAACCCCAAAAAGGTGGGAACGGCAAACGAGGCACCGAAACAAAGTTTTGTTCGGTTGAAAATGTCCGAAACGCGAAGAAAATCGCGAATCCGACGACGAAACAGACGTAGAACGCGAAGAAACGGAGAAAAGAGGAGAGAAAAACACTCTAGAGAGAGAGGGTGTGAGTTTTCGGCGGAAGAGGAAGTGGGAAATAGGGTTTAGAAACCCTATTTTAAAACACCCGAGGTGAAGTGTCGAATCTGCCCCGACTCAGGAACTTTTTGCCGGTCGGCAACATTTTGTGCCGGCCGGCAGAAAATTGTGCCGATGGAATTGAATGAGTGCCGATGGACGGCCGGTGATTTACTCTGATGGCCGGTGGACATCCGGTGGTCTCCTACAGTGATTTTGGAGCCTCCTACACCCTTGTTTGAGTTATTTGTGGGGTCCAGAGCCTTTAGTACTCAAAACAGTGCAAAACAGTGTGTTTCCGACGCTCAACCGGCCTCCGTTTTGACCTCGGGTCGTGTCTTCCGTGCGTGGCACTCGAACTCGTGCAAGGTGTATCCTTTCCGTATCCTTTTGGCTTTTACAAAACTCAAAAGTTGCCCCATGTGTATCGCATATCATCGCACTGTTTTGTGCATTTCAAAATCAATCGCGCTGTTTTGTGCAATTCATCACTCGCGCTGTTTAACGCATCGCACTGTTTTGTGCATTTCAAATCAATCGCACTGTTTTGTGCATTTCAAAATCAATCGCGCTGTTTTGTGCAATTCATCACTCGCGCTGTTTAGCGCATCGCACTATTTTGTGCATTTCAAATCAATCGCATTGTTTTGTGCATTTCAAAATCAATCGCGTTGTTTTGTGCAATTAATCACTCGCGCTGTTTAGCGCATCGCACTATTTTGTGCATTGCATTTTAATCGCGCTGTTTAGCGCATCGCACTGTTTTGTGCACTTCAAATCAATCGCACTGTCTTGTGCATTTCAAAATTAATCGCGCTATTTAGCGCATCGCACTGTTTTGTGCATTTCAAAATCAATCGCGCTGTTTAGCGTATCGCACTGTTTTGTGCATTTCAAATCAATCGCACTGTTTTGTGCATTTCAAAATCAATCGCGCTGTTTTGTGCAATTCATCACTCGTGCTTTCTTGCGCATCGCACTGTTTTGTGCACCTTACTTGCATCTTGCATGCATCCTCTCGCGCTATCTTGCGCACCTCACTTGTACTTGTTAGTACATTGCATTGTTTTGAATACAAACCGGCTTCGCGTAGCGTATAAGTCCATTTGTCAAAGTCTTCATTCCATGTGGCATGCGTGTCACACTTGCATCATTTTGCATCTTATGAGGCACGCGTGTCTCATTTGTATCATTTTACATTCCGTGTGGCATACGTGTCACACTTGTATCATTTTGCATCTTATGAGGCACGCGTGTCTCATTTGTATCATCTTGCATCATGCTTCATTTGCATCGGCATGCGTGTCACATTTTCGCTGGCATGTGTGTCGTCATTAGCATTAGCATGCGCGACTCATTTTCGCATTGTCATGCATGTTGCTAACTGGTCTGGCGAGACCTTAAACACGCACGGTCTAGGAGACCTTAAATCCTTGGAAGGTGCAAAACCTTCGGCACATTGATGTGTGCAGTTCGGTTGCATTGCCAGGCATGTCTTAAGCCACAGGTATATCCCGGTCTAGGAGACCTTAAATCCTCGGAAGGTGCAAAACCTTCGGCACATTGCGTTGGTCTGGCGAGACATTAAACACGCACGGTCTAGGAGACCTTAAATCCTTGGAAGGTGCGAAACCTTCAGCACATTGACGTGTGCAGTTTGCATACATTTTGCATCCCGGTCTAGGAGACCCTAAATCCTCTGAAGGTACAATTCCTTTGGTGTTTGTCGTGCCCGAATGACTTTCGGTGGTCTGGTAAAGCTACCAGTCTAAGTTTGCGGTGAGTTCCTAGAAGACCAACTGGGACGGTGGAAACTAGAGTTCGAACGGCTTATGCCAAGAACGCAAAGGTTCGAGAGTTCCGAGACTAAAGTCTGGTTTAAATACCCAGGGGTGTATCCTCGGCTTGAAATCTGTATGGAAGCCCCATAAGTTGAGGCGGCATGTCTACGCCTCAGTTCTGGATACTGAACCAACCTAGTATATCGCCCTGTTGGTAAGATAGAGAAAGTTGCAATCATAGCCGTTGCATCATAGTGCATTGTCATGCATTTCCATTGTAGCTTGCACGCATTCATTGCATTTTCCCCAGTAGATCGCATCATACTGCATTGTCATGCATTTTGTACATATCCATTCCATTGCATATTTGTAGATATTGCATTGTAGATCGCATGCATTCATTGCATCACCTTCCATCTATGGCTTGCCCCTTTCCATGTTGAGCTTGGTCTGGTATGTGCCCTTACTTTTCACGTTAAAACACAGTTCTGCATGTGTACGCGCCTATTCCACGCTGGTATGTTGGTTTGAGGGTTGCGGCACATTTTCTGTGTTAGACATGGCTCGTTCGTGTACATGCCTTTCCTAGGCAAGATTTGGTTTGGCTTGCGTGCCATATCCATTGTAAATAGCCATTTCCATTGCATTGTAGTTTGCATGCATTCATTGCATCACACCTTCCATCTATGGCTTGCGCCTTTCCATGTTGAGCTTGGTCTGGTATGTGCCCATACTTCTCGTGTCGAAGCATAGTTCAGTGGACCGTTCTATGTTAGACGTGGCTTGTATGCGTACATGCCTTTCCTAGGCAAGATTTGGTTCGGCCCGCGTGCCATATCCATTTCATCTCCCCAGCATATCCATATATATATATTACATTGTAGTGTAATTTTTGCATCCGGCATTAGGATCATTGTCCTTTCTCTAGCGGGTTGTTTCCCCACTTATGTCAATCCCCCCCCAATACTTGTTCTTGTGTCTGTCTACAATGCTCATAGTTCAGTTGACCGTTCTATGGTAGACAGACTTGTTACCTCCATCAATCTATTTGACATAGGTGTGGTTTTGAACCACTCGTGATTGGATCGTGATTCAATTGCTTTGCATATAGTTTGCATTGTTTCAATTACATTGCATCTTCATTTGTATTGTTTATACATTGTTTTGTATATATTGCATATCATTTTGCATCCATTCTTGCATTGTCATGCATGTTGCTAACAATATTGTATCTGTTAAGTTTGTTTTCTTTTCAGGCACGATATTGTATGTACGGTTCATTTGAGGCTGGTGCAACCAGACGAGCCGCACAGGTATTGTATCCTCCGAGTGAGACGTATTGAGAATTGCATAATTCTCTTACATCCTTTCTGCATTGTAGTGTAGTTTGGTGTATGCCAGCTTAAAACTGTCGCATGTTATGCTTCATTACAGCTTTCTTTGCATGATCATAAGTTATGTCCGGCTCTGTGCATTGTCTTGCATTTTGCCCCTGCCTTCGGGCGCATATCTTGTTTGTCTTGCATGTTTGTCTGAGTCTTCGGCCTTGTCAAAAATGGGTCGTCTCTGGGCTTTGACATTCACTCCCATCATTGTTATGACTTTCGAGTTCTGTCAAAGAGGGGCAACTGTAGACACCCCATTTTTGACCATCCTCAAGACTTGGACGTCACCATTGGAACACTTGGTGATTATCCATGTTTGTGTTCGTTTGGAGTTCCCGGAGGTCTCGGCTACGCACCTTGCCTCTGGATCTCCAAACTTGACTGTTTTGTGTCTGGTTTTGCACCAAACACTTGTGTTTTGCCTTGGAGGGGCAGGGAATGCCTTGTGAGGCATCCCCACACACCACCAGCAGTGGCTAGAGGTCACCGGCTGGTTTTTGCAGCCATCGGCAATGTATATTGCCGGTCGGCACTCTTTGTTGCCGGTCGGCACTCATTTTTTCCAAAATGGCATCTTTGGCTGGCCGACTACTGTGCATCTGCTTTTGCAGATATTTTATCACAGCTGTCTTGCTTTTGGCTCCCCTCCATACACGTGTATGGAGGGATCTCTCTCTTGGAAGCTTGTCTTGTAAGCTTTACAAGACAAGAAGCTCTATAAGAGAGAGCCTTGTCTCTTGGCTTTAGGGTTAGAGACTTGAGAGACCTTAGATATTTTTGGACAGCCATTTTTAGGGTTTTGAGTTCTAGGGTTAGAAACCATACACTTTCTATCTCTATATCTCCCTTTTGTGTGTGTTTAAGTGCATTTGTGTCTTACTATTGCACATAAACACATAGTGTTTCACCTTCACTTAGCTACTGAGGTTCTAAGAGGTTGGTTTTGAAGTTTTGGAGCTGTTTTCAAGCCAAGGGGGGTTGTTGGAGCTCCATTGTTGAAGGGGTCTTCAAGGGTAAGAAACTAGCCCCTTTATTCCCCAATCTTACATTGTATTTTTACCTGTCTTAAAATCGTTTTTGAGCTTGGTGTGTAATACAAAAAAGTTCTATTTTTTAGTCCTCTTGATTGTTTATTAAGAGTGTTTTTTGGTTTGGAGGTGTTTGACCCCTCTTAGGCCTTGAAAGGCCCCATTTTGAGCCATTTTGAGCAAGTTTCGAGACTTTGATGTTTGGGCCTCTTCACCACTGAAATCTTGAGGGATTTCAGTGGTGGAGATGGTGCCTTGAAGTCTCCAAAAGGAGAGGGCCACCCCCTCTCCTTGTTGTCCTTGAAATGGACCCCTTTTGGCCTCTTGAGAGAGCATCATGTTAGAGTGTGTATTGATCATATCTTGGCTGTTTTCCATGCTTATTATGCCATGATATAACCTTGTTGTGTGTTGCTTTTGGTACACCATGCATGCTTAGCATACCTACCATGTAATGCCATGTTATTGCCTTAATATGCCTTAGGTTGTTAGCCTTCGTTCGAGCATGTTTTAGGTCTAGATTTGTGAAGCTTGTGTGCTTATTTTGCCATGCTAGAGGTCTGTCCATAGTTGTTTGGGCCGGATTTGGCTTGCTTAGTATAGCTCCTTTGCATTCCGGCTTGTTGGCCCTAAGTGTATGAATGTATAGCATGACATTCTTGCATTGATTTAGCAGTTTGGGACTATCCACCATGTTATTTCAGTCCTCTTATCGTGTTCATATGCTTGCATTTCATGACCCTTTTGATGTTTCAAGAATTGATGTTTCATGCTTCATGTTTATGCCATTGTGTATGCCTCTAAGATTAGGTCATTTGGATGCCATCTAAGTGGTTCCTGAGGCTTGCTTTTGCATGATTTGGGGCTGTTTTGATTCAATTTGGTCATTTGCATCATGAGTCATATGGTCATGTCTTAGGTCCTTAGGTTTGGACTCATGCATAGCTTGCATTGGTAGGTTAATTTGGGCATCATTTCCTACATGTTTTCAAAGCTTATAATGCATGTCACATGTCCATGATCATTCCCTTCTAAGTGTGCTTAGAAGTAGTCTTTTGATGCTTAAGCATTTAGGCCTTCAACATGTGCATGTGTGTATGTGTTTGGTCCCTTATTTTGGTCACTTTGGCCATGGTTTTAGGCCTATTTAGAGTTGCCTAAACCATGTGTAAGTACACCTTTCCATTAATTTGCATTACCTCATGTTTGCTTGTATGCTTGCATAAGTGTCTTGCCATGCCATGATGCACCCTTAGCTTGCATGCCTAGGTTGCATTGCATCTTGCATGCATGCCTTATTCCTTGACTTGGTGATAGGAATTGGGTCTTGGTTTGTTTGTTTGGTTTGCATTTCATTTGACATGAAAGTTGCACACTTGATCCTTTGGGCCATCATGCATGGAAATGCGTGATTGGTGGTCCGAGAATCGAGACACATGCCCCTTTGAGTTACAAACATGATAGGGAGCATAATCAGTGCATACATTGCTTGAATTGTATTGCCATGCAAGTTTTGTCCTCTGCTGCTGTGAGTTGCAGGTTCTGCAGGCATTCTTTGCTGACCGGCAGTGTACATTGCCGATCGGCAATTATTCTTCTGCCGATAGCTTCATTTTGTGCCGGTGACCACATACCACTGCCGATGGCAATTCTACTCAGCCGGTGGTGAACCCCAATATACAGAGAGGCATCTTTGAGACTTTGGTAGTCTTCAGAGGGGCAAAGCAGGGAAAACAGAGGCAGACTATGCATGGCGGTACACTTCCGAGCAAGACCCGAGCACGCACTGCATCTGGCCCTCCCCCCGAGGCGGTTTACTGCTTTTCCCAGCTTAATTAGTTTGTTAGCTAATTAGGCAAGTTGTAATATTTAATTAGCTTGCGTAGTTAATTAATTTGTATTATTTATTTGGTCCCTCCGGGCGAGGGCAAATCTGTAATAAGTGTGGGTGAGTGGTGTGCATGTCTTCCAATCCCCACTTCTTTCTTCCCTTTTATTTACCTGCTTTGATGGTTAGTATTAGGGCACGTTTAAATTAGCATACCTCATGCTATGCATGCGTGCATTCATACATTTGCTTTGCATGCACCGGGCTCGGCGCATCATTCTAACTGCATTTGTACCTCAATTCCAAATTGAATACGTGCATCAATTGACTGCATTTCACATGCCATGCTTAGGTTAGCCGAGCCTACTCTAATTGCATTTTGCATGCGTTGCATTAGCCACTCTAACATGAACTAGGACCATGCATGTTTGCTAACTAGTTTATGGTTTTCGCACGGAGTACAATGTAAGTATTTATGTTTTAGCATCTCGCATGCGTGTGAATGTTGCCATGATAGTATGCTTACCATGTGGCTAGATGCTTATGTGATAAACTGTTTGAATGCCTGTGGGTGAAGGTTGGATTGTTTGAGTTGGAAAAAGTCGTTGAGATTCGTATTTTAGCCTACTTGCGAGTAGCAAATTCCAACACATTTTCAAAACAAACGGATATGCAATGTTTCTTTCCAAATTAGGCAATCTAGTCTATACTTGTTTGCTGTGCACATAACATAGTAATTCTAGGCTAACAATTGGAATAAGAACACATAATGTTTTCAAAAAATGGATATCACGGTTAGTAGAGGCCGATCTTCGGATCGGGCGAGAGGGGGTGCTCATAGCTGACCTTCCCCAATCGTACCCTAGTGTAGACACCCCATTTTTGACCGTCCTCAAGACTTGGACGTCACCGTTTGAACACTCGGTGATTATCCATGTTTGTGTTCGTTTGGAGTTCCCGGAAGTCTCGGCTCGCTCGCCCTGCCTCAGGATCTCCGAAATTGATCGTTTAGTGTCTGGTTTCACACCAAACACTTATGTTTTGCCTTGGAGGGGCAGGGAATGCCTTGTGAGGTATCCCCACACACCACCGGCAGTGGCTAGAGGCCACCGGCTGGTTTTTGCTGCCATCGGCACTTTTTTTTGCCAGTCGGCACATTTTATTGCCGGTCGGCATAGTTTGTTGCCGGGCGGCACTCTTTTTTGTCGAAATGACATTTTTGGGCAGCCGACCACTGTTCATCTACTTTATGGAGATATTTTGTGCCAGCTGTGATAGCTGGCACCAACTCTGCCCCCCTCCATACACGTGTATGGAGGGATCTCCCTCTAACCAAGCTTGTTGTATAAGCTTTGCAAGAGGGAGTCCTATAAGAGAGAGGCTCTCCTCTTTGATCTAGGTTAGAAACTTGGAACCAAAAACCAGAGCTTAGAGATATAGATACATCCTATCTCTATAGCTCCCTCTCTCTCCTCCTTTGTGTGTGATTTTTGGCCCAAAAGTGTGTTTTTACCTTACTTTTGCACCATCACACACACTATTACACCTAGCTCCGAGATTGAGGGACTTGGGGGGTTGATTCTAAGTTTTTGGACTGATTTTGATCAAAAGAAGAGGGCTGGACCATTTGTTCTTCAAAGGTTCTTCAAGGGTGAGCATCTGTGTATAACATGCAATAGTCTTTTACCTATCTTGCTTGTTGATTTAGCTTTTGTGTATAACATAAAAAAAGGCTTATATTTTCATGCTTTAGAACTTTCATTAAGGTTGTCTTGTAGTTTGAGTGCAAACTCGCCTTGATAGGCCTTATTTGGCCACTTTTGTTGCCTCTTTGGTTAAGCTCTGTTTACTTCAGTGTTTTGATCTCCTCACCACTGAAAACCAGTGTATTTTCAGTGGTAAGGAAGGTGGTTTGAAGTCTTGCATAGGGGAGGGACACCCCTCTCCCTTGGTCACTCTTTTGTCCTCACTTTTGGCTTAAAAGGTAACATATGTGCTTGATCATTTTTTGCCTCATTTCAGAAGTTTTTTGGGTGTTTTAGATCATGTGTGACCTCTGTTTTTGGCCGTATTTATTTCTCTTTGCAAGCTTAAAGTACTTGCTTTGTATTGCTCCATTTGGCCTAGAAATGCCCCTTGTGTTTAGACCATGATTTTTGCATGCGTTGGCTTGGTTCCATGAAGATGTTAGCACTATTTTTCCATGCTTAAAGTCTGTTGGTTATCCATTTGGTCATGTTTGACATGTTTGATATGGTTGCTATGCATTTTGGCTTGTGAGCCCTCAAGTATATGAGTCACAAGCATGCCTTAGTTGGTCTACTTTAATGAGTTGAAGTTGTTTGCCATGTTATTTCAGTCCCCAAATCATGCTAGCATGCTTGCATTCATCGTTCCTTTTGTGCCTTGAGGGTGTGCCCTTTTATGCCTACATTTGAGCCTTGGTGCATATACCTCTTTGGGGGCCATCTTAGCTGCCATATTAGGAGGGTTTGGAGTCCTATTTTGCCTGGAAAAATTCTGTTTTTACTTGTCTTGATCATGCCATGAGTGGTCATGTTGGTGGGAGTAAAATGCCTCTTTTTGTGCCTTAACCTTAGGACCTTTGGTTTGCTTGTTGGCATGGGCATTGGTCCACTTTTTGGACACTTTTTGCCACTGTTTTGAGGCGGGTGAAGGTCTGCCCCTTTACCATTTAAGGCCCTCCTGCATGCTTGTCTCATGTTTGTTGCATAATTGTTTCATTAATGTGTAGTCCCATGCTAGCTTTATGGCAAATTGGTCCATGTTTGCATCACATTTGCACCTTGCATGCTTAGCATTGCATATTTGTCATGATAGTTCCATAACATTTGTCATGACTTGGATAATTGGTATCATGTTGCATTTGAACCATATTTACATAGCATGCATTGCATTGCTTGGTTTGGGGTGTCAAACCAAGTGTGAGTGTTAAGGAGTGTTCATACTACAAGTGATGAAACACGCCTTAACTCTCGGTCGCGGGGGCCTTTGACTTCGACATGATAAGGCTTTGGATCTCATTTGTATGTTGCATGCATCTTTACATTAAGTGGCAAATTTGATCCCTTGGGCTATCATGCACCATTGATGGCTCGAGGATCGAGGGTCATGCTTCTTTGAGTTCAAAGCATGATGGGAAGCATGACCATGCTCACATATGCCTGAAACCCCATACCATGCACTGTCTGTTCTCTGTTTGCTGTCAAAACTGTCTTCTGCAGGAAGTTTCTGCCGACCAGCAGAATTAAGTGCCGGCCGGCAATCTTTGAATGGCCGATAAATCAAAACAGTGCCGATGGAAATCTTGGACTGCCGGTGGGAATTCTGTTAAGCCGGTGGTACCCTGCAACATTCAAGGAACCTGTCCTAGGGTTTTGGCGATTTTCAGAAAGACAGGGCAGTGTAAACAGAGGTGGCAAAGATATGGTACGGGTTTTTCAGGCGAGCCAGTTTCCGAGCACGCATCATTCGCGCATCCCGAGGCAGAGGCTGCGGCCACCCTCTTCTTTCTTTTGCATCCTTTCTTTTAATTATTTAGAAATTTTGTAATAATTTTATTTGTTTATTATTTGGGACTGTAATATTTATTTGAACCCTCCGAGTGAGGGCAATGATGTAATAAGTGTGGGTGAGTGTGTGTATGTCTTCCAATGCCCACTTCTTTCTTCCCTTTTATTTACCAGCTTATGATGGTAGATTAGGGCATTTTTGAAATTAGCATACCTTATGCTATGCATGCGTGCATTCATGCATTTGTATTGCATACATTAGGCTCGGTACATCATGCTAACTGTATTCGTATTTTCAAATTCCAAATTGAATACATGAATCAATTGGTTGCATCTCATATGCCATATTTAGGTTAACCGAGCCTGTTCTAATTAAATTTTTGCATGCGATGCATTAGTCATTTTAACATGAACTAGGACATGCATATTTGCTAACTAGTTTACTGTTTTGGCACGGAGTACAATGTAAGTAGTTATGCTTTAGCATCCCGCATGCGTGTGAGTGTTGCCATGACAGTATGCTTGCCATGTGGCTAAGTGCTTATATGAGATAAAACTGTTTGAATGCCTGTGGGTGAAGGGTGGATTGTTCAAATTGGAAAAACTCATTAAAATCTGTGTCTTAGCCTACTTGCGAGTAGCAAATTCCAAAACGCTTTCCAAAACAAACGGATATGCAATGTTTATTTCCAAATTAGGCAATCTAGTCTATACTTGTTTGCTGTACGCATAACAAAGTAATTCTAGGATAATAATTGGAATAAGAACAAATAAAGTTTTCAAAAACGGATATCCTAATTAGTAGAGGCCGGTCTTGGAACCGGGCGAGAGGGGGTGCTCATTGCTGACCTTCCCCAATCGTACCCTAGCTCCCGAGCCGAGACAACTCCAGTGATGACGGACATGTGGCCTTCGGCACCGAGTCAGGGTTTCCTAAATTCCCCCAAAATAAAATATTTAGGTGGCGACTCTGTATCTGGCAAAGCAGTCCATGTTTGGCACTTCTCTTTTCAAAACATATGTTTCTCAAAACGATTTGCCAGATTTGGACTCTCTGGTTCAAGATTAAGAACCGTGACAACTTGAGAGTCCGAGCTGTAGTAACCCCAAATGGACAGAACGGGACTCACCCTCCCGGGGCGTTCGGGGGACGTCTTCAGTTTCTGGCGACTCTGCTGGGGACTTTAGAGAGCTTGACTCGAACCCGTGATATCCCATTTTGACTTTATCTATGTCTCTCTTTGCATTGCATTTGCATTGGTGCGCCTAGGAACACAGTGTTTGCCATCTGCCATTCCTGAACGGTTTGCCGGAGGCTTGTCTTGTCAAGGCATGACCATAAGGCTGACCGGTTATGGGCTTTGACAGTATGGGAACACAAACCTCGGTTTTACCGGGGCACCCTTTTTTTTGACCATTCGACCTAGTGCATATTCGGAATCCATAGTGACCATTCCAAACTAGGACAGGTTGCTTACTCGATGTTAGGTTGTTTGAAAACTATTGCGTGCATAGTGAAACCCTAGCTCCTGACAAAATAGGACAGGGAAACCCTACCCCAACATAGGGGTGTTTTGGCTCAATTTACTTGCTATGTGCTTTTAGAGTGTCGCTCTACAAGAACGTGCATATCAGTTTGCGAGATTGAATATTGGGCCTGAGGATATCAGTATCAGTTTAAGAGAATCAGTTATCTGCGGGTATCAGGGTTCAGTTTTGGGAACAGAGATTTTGGGGAACAGTGATCAGTATCAAGGAACAGTGTGTTCGGCTTACCGACTATGTATTATGAATATCCAACTGCGTATTGCATGTTTATTTTATGCCGTTATGCTGTCCGGTTATTAGTTTATTTACTGCTTTATTTATCTTTTTGCTAGGTAGTTTAGCATCATTGCTTCCAACCCGGTAGATATTCCCCAAGCACTCTGGATCAGAGGTCGTCGGCTCCATCGATCTGAGGATCTGATAGAAGGACAACCGGTGTACCATTCTCTACCCCCGGTTACTAAACGGAAGGCAACTAGGCAGAGGGCATCGGTTCAACAGTCAGTACAGAGGGCTTCATCTACCCCACCTGTGTACAGTAGGGACCAGGATCTTGTTTCACCCGCAGAAAGGGAACATACACCGACAACTCAATCAGAACAGAGCAGCATGGCTAATTTAGAAGAGATGGTGCCCCAACTCCAAGAAAGCATGAAGATGATGCAACAGGATGCTGTCCGACAGGCAGAATTCGCCTGACAACAAGCCACAGTTATGAGTGAGCAAGCAGAGTTAATTGGGAGATTGCAGCAGCTAACTGGGGCATCAGCTTCACAGCAAGTTCTTCCTCCACTAAGGGTTCCAATACCCGAAGAGACGCCAAACGCCCGGAATGTCCAAGAAGATACAGACATCCCAACAGGGCCGGCCCCGCCCCCGATTCTGCCTCAACAATCCAAGGCACCCACTCCTATCAATCTATCGGATTCTCCCTTCGAGTCCGAGGTAGACCCTGTGGCATTAAAAATGCACAAGCTTGAAAAGCTGTTCAAGAAATCTCAAGGTGTGAAGTCTATTCCGGACATTGGAGATGGATACATTGACACAGCCGCGACGCTGCCAGATCGGTTTAAGATGCCACAAATTGATCGTTTTGACGGATCTGAGGATCCTATGGTACACCTGCGACTATTTTCAGATGTCCTAAGGCCAATGGGCCTCACTAGATTACAGAAGCTGTCTTTATTTGGCCGGACCTTGTCGGGTGTAGCGTCCGCATGGTATGCAAAATTGGAGGATGACGTCAAGAGAAGTTGGGACGAGATGGCTGAGGCCTTCATCATGCAGTACTCATATAACACACAAATCGAGATCACGACTCGGGATCTCGAGACAACGAGGCAAGAACCCAAGGAGAGTTTCTCAGAATTTGTAACCAGATGGCGGGCTAAGGCTTCGATGATGACCTTAAGACCCACGGACAAAGACCAGATTCGGATGATTGTGCGCAATCTTCAGCCGAAGCTAATGCAAAAGATGATTGTAGTCCCCTTCCCTACCTTTGCTGATCTGCACGAAATGGGGGTGCAGATTGAGGATGCCTTAAAACAAGGCCTGATTGATAATGATCGGGAGCAACCCCGCAGAACTTTCAATCGAAAAACTACTGCAGGCCCGAGTGGCGCTACAACTACCAGGACCTCCGAAGTGAGTATGGTCACCACTAACCCTTCCCCAAGAACTACGGTAGCCACACCATTCTCCGGTGCGTCCGGAAGCAACCCACAAACAGGCAAATACCCTCCCAGAAATACCAGAACCTTCGCTCTTCTTTATATGCCCCTGTCCAAAGCTTTGGGGGTTTTGATCAGAAAAGGGCATTTGAAGCCCCTAGAGCCGCGGCCTCTACCGGAAAGACTCCCCGCTGCCCACAATCCAGCCAAGTATTGTGCGTTCCATTAGCAGCACGGTCACGATACCGACCTGTGTTTTCGATTGCGTCATGAGATCCAAGATCTCATTGATAATGGTGTGATTTTACCCCCTAAGAAACCCAATGTTACTACAAATCCTCTCCCCACACATAACCAAGCTCCACCACCCAAAAGAATCAATTTCATCCACACTGGGGTCATGTCCTACGATCCTAGTATCTATATCACACCCTCTTACCTGCCTAAGCCGGAGGTTTTCCTTCCTGATTGCACCGATTTGTGCATGATGGACGTCTCCATAACCCAACCCAAGCCAGTGGCGGTGACCATCGAGAGCAGGAGGGAGAAGACTCCGAAAGAAAAGGGGGTTGTCAAACTAGAATCTGCGGAATCTGGGAGTGATGTTGGGAACGCTTACAGTCCGAGTGACTACATTTCACCAGTGGGCCAGAATAGACCTGATGTCGAATTTCCAGCAGAAGGAGAGCTGTGTGCAATCCAAGGGGACAGACCAGGACAGGAAACGGATGATTTGGCAGCCGTGGAAGAGGATCTTGCCAAATTCCAATTTTACGATGACCAAGATTCAGAAGACTCAGCCGTCAATTGGTTCGATTTTGAAGAATCGGCAGAGGCCACGGGATGGTTAGACGATCAGCCATATGTGGTAGGAGAGTTTCAGTCAGAACAAGGCCCGGCAGGGGCGGGAATGCTAATGACGGCCGGGAGGGTCGAAGAACAGAATACATCGCCGGAGAGCGCCAGTGTCGAGAGTTTCGCTCGGGAAAGGAGCATTTTGAGTACAGGGGATCATTGAGCAATCTACTGCATTGACACAGTCAGAACAGGAAAGATTTGAAGATTCTGAAAGCATCAGGAAGGCAAAAGGCCACGTAGGGGTCGAAACTGCCACAAGTACAAAAATGGAGAATGCTGCGAGCATAGGGATAAAAGGTACTGCAAGTATCGGGACAGTTATGCCAGAACCGGACAGGTGCCTGTCAGCTGCAGATGGTATGTGGTGGGAAGACAACGATCTATGTCTGGCCCACACGGACGAAGATTGGGAAGGTAACAAACCAGATGATACCTGGTATATCGGCGAAGTCGACCACATGACTAGGAGTGGACGGTATTTCAAGCCTCCACACCTAGATCAACCAGAGGCGTCTGGAAAAGATAGGGAAGCAGAGAAGCAAAAGGAAAAGCAACTCGAAGACGAGGCCGTATTGAGACAATTGAAAAAGATACAAGCAGACATCTCCATTTGGGGACTGCTTATGGCTTCTCGAGAACATAGACAGGCTGTCCTTTCAGCCATGGACAAAGCCAAGCTTTCCATAGACACCATGCCTGAACAGCTGGTGGGCTTAGTCTTTTCGGGAGGAAGTTCCCCGGCATTGAGTTCTTCTGACAAAGAACTGCCACTTGAGGGTGCGAACCATAACAGGCCACTCTACATCTCTGTCGAGTGCAGAGATAAATGGATACCCGTGGTGCTTGTCGACACAGGGTCCGCCATCAACGTCTGTCCGGCAAGAACAGCCTACGCGATCGGTTTGAAAGTCGCGGATTTTGTGCCAACGGCCCAGGTGATTCGGGCGTATGACAACACAAGCCGGGAAGTAATGGGGACAGTTAAGATTCAAACAAAGGTTGGGCCGGGACAGCACGAGATAGATTTCCATGTCTTGGAGGTTCCTGCAACGTTCAACTTGCTTTTAGGGCGGCCGTGGTTGCATCAGGTGAAGGCGGTCTCCTCTACCCTACATCAAGTGGTGAAATACCCCTATGGGAAGGGAGTAGCCATTGTTTTTGGAAACTCGTCAATTCATCCGCCACCAGAGGTGTCTACGCCTGTTCTAGAAATTGAACACGGTGTGGAAGATGTGTTCATATCGGGTTTTACCTTGGCTGAGGCTCGGGTCGTACAGAACATCATGGCAGCTAATGAAGGGGTATATGTCAGTGCCCAAGTAGTCTATCTCACGAACAAACTCCAGCACATCCCCGGGATGGGATTGGGCAAGAGCGGCCGGAAAGGCGTCGCAGCATTGGCCGAAGTGCCGCACAACCCTCATACCTTTGGATTGGGTTATCTACCCACCAAAGAGTATTGGATAAGGAAAGGAAAAGAAATGGCCGGAAGGGCCAGAGCGAAACAGATGGGGAACCCCTTTGACTTAATGCACCAGCCCATTCGGGGTACCCTAAACGGACGCTTCGTCCGGGAGGGGGAGGACTTTCCGTTCTGTGGCTTCCCAGAGCCATGGCTGAACGCGGAGAAGAAACGCGTGCCAGGTTTCGAGATCTTCTTTGACCTGCAGCTACCTATGAATGACGACGCCGAAGGGCAGGCCGATCTATCGGCTGAGGCTGAGCAGAGTAAGGAAGTGCAATCTGAGGACGCTGAAAATGAAATGGGGGTAGCACTGGCATGTCTACTTTCAGATCCTCCGATCGGACAGAGGTGCTTGGGGGATAGCTCCTCGGTATGTGCGATTGGGAACGAAGCAGCTTCGGGCCTACCATCAGCTTTTTTGGATGCGTCCATCGCACCTTCTCCCATCTGGCAATATGAAGAAGGCTTTTTATCTAGCAGCATCGGGTCAGGTAGTGAGCCGGAATCTGATTCCACCGAATCTTGTGCGTCGGAATCAGGTTCCAGCTCGACTGAGTCTGAGTTCGGTATTCCTGGGGTTGATAACTCGGATGCCACAGTCCTGTCCAGGTCGTCTTTTTCATTTTCTTTTGAGTCTGTTGTAACAGAGGAATCCAACGGCTTGGAAGTATTTAATGAGAATGACACGGACGTGGTTTCTGAGTATTTTTCTGTGCCTTTGATTTATTGCTTAAATCAGGATTTTTAAAATTTTGATGAAAACGACAAGGAAGAAATTCCTCCGGTTTTGCAACGGTTAATTGATCAAGAGCAGGAAAGATTTGTTAAACCCTTAGGCCATGTTTGTTTAGGTGGACATGAGCTTAGGATTGGACTAATAGTCTAATAAAATTATTAATCCGATATTTGGTTAAACAATTGAAGTAGGGATTAATTATTTTAAACTTGACTATTAGTTAAGATAGGATACATAATCCAACGGATTTGTAGTCTTAGGACTATTAGTCATGGGAATGCTAATCCAGTCCGCCCAAACAAACATGGCCTTAATGGATGAAATCACTACTGTGAATGTTGGTACTGAGAAGGACCCGCGGCTGGTCCAGATCGGGTCCACGTTGTCTTCTGAGGAACGCGAGCGCTTAGTCGCTTTATTAAAAGATTTCAAAGATGTTTTCGCGTGGTCCTACGAAGACATGCCTGGAATCGATCCTGAGATTGTACAGCACCGAATCCCTCTTCATCCCGAGGCCCGACCTGTCAAGTAGAAGCTCAGAAGAATCCGCCCTGATTGGGCCATTAAGATCAAGGAAGAGGTCACCAAGCAGATCGATGCAGGCTTCCTGTTGGTATCCGAATACCCGACTTGGTTGGCCAACATTGTTCCGGTGCCGAAGAAGGATGGCGGAATTCGGGTCTGTGTAGACTTCAGAGATTTGAACAGGGCCAGTCCGAAGGACGACTTTCCCTTGCCGCACATTGATGAATTGGTAGATTTCACGGCAGGACACGCCTTGCTTTCGTTTATGGATGGCTTTTCAGGCTATAATCAGATAGTAATGGCGCCCGAAGACCGGGAGAAGACTGCTTTCACTACCCCGTGGGGTACATATTGTTATAGAGTGATGCCATTTGGGTTGAAAAACGCTGGAGCTACTTATCAACGGGCAGCAACTACAATATTGCACGATATGATCCATGAAGAGGTCGAGGTATATGTGGATGACATGATTGTCAAGTCCAAAGAAAGAGAGGGCCACTACACCGCCTTACAAAAGTTCTTTCAAAGGATCAGAGAGTTTCGACTGCGGTTGAATCCCCAGAAGTGTACTTTTGGTGTTACAACAGGGAAGATGCTAGGGTTTCTGATTACACAAAGGGGCATCGAGGTCGACCCTTCCAAAATCAAGGCCATCTTAGAAATGCCACCACCAAGGACTGAAAAGGAGGTGCGAGGCTTTCTAGGTAAAGTGCAATTCATAAGACGGTTTATCTCTAAATTAACCTTGACTTGTGAACCACTTTTTGGTCTCCTGAAGAAAGGAAAGAAATTCCAATGGGACGGCCGATGTCAAGCAGCTTTTGAACAGATCAAAGAATATCTACAGAACCCCCCCGTGTTGTCACCACCAGAGCCGGGGAGACCGTTGATATTGTACCTTTCGGTAACTGAGACTACCATGGGCTGCATGCTCGCACAAGAGTCAGAAGACAAAGTGGAAAGGGCCATCTACTATCTGAGCAAAAAGATGCTGGATTACGAGACCCGCTACACACCGCTGGAGAAGACTTGTTTGGCCTTGGTATGGGCTACCAGGAAGCTACGACACTACCTGTTAGCTTACTTTGTAATGTTGGTTTCACGTTTGGATCCCATCAAATATCTTTTCGAGAAACCAGCACTTACGGGTAGGCTAGCTCGTTGGCTGCTATTGCTCTTTGAATTTGATTTGAAGTATGTAACACGCAAGTCAGTAAAAGGAAGAGCGGTAGCAGAGTTCCTTGCCGACCACCCGGTTGAGGGGGATGAAGCGGTTGAGTACCTATTCCCAGATGAAGCCATTCTGCACATCGAAGATGAAACTTGGATGATGTACTTTGACGGAGCGTCAAACCAGTATGGGTATGGGATAAGGGTGTTGCTGATAGCGCCTGACGATTCCCGTATCCCTTTAGCATTCAAGCTCCGGTTCAAAGTCTCGAACAATGAAGCAGAGTATGAGGCATGTATTGCTGGTCTGGAAGCAGCCCTAGAACTAGGGGCAAGACGGTTGGACGTCATTGGGGACTCGAACCTTGTTGTATCTCAAGCAAAAGGAGACTGGAAAGTCAAGGAGGAAAGGATGATAATTTACCACCAAACCTTGGACTTGTTAATTCCTCGGTTTGAGAAGTTAAATTTCACCCACCTCGTAAGAGAGAACAACAGGTTCGCAGATTCATTAGCAACTCTATCTTCCATGATGGACATCCCGTCCGGAGTCCGGATGCGTCCAGTCATTATTGATCAGAAGTTTGCGCCAGCATATGAGTCAATTTCCGCCATAGATGAGGCTCAAAACGACAACCCCTGGTATTACGACATTTGGAACTTCTTGGAAAAGGAGACGTATCCACTAGGGGCAAATGCCAAGGATAAGAGGGCCATCAGAAGAATGGCTGTTCAGTTCATCCTCTGCGGGGGTAAGCTGTACAAAAGGGGTCATCTGGGAATGCATATGCTCTGTGTAGAAGCTGAAGAGTCGAAGCGCTTGATGGAGGCCATCCATGGAGGGGAGTGTGGTGCGCACATGAATGGAGTAATGCTGGCCAGAAAGATCCTCAGACAGGGCTACTACTGGTCTACCATGGAGGAGGATTGTATCGGCTTTGTTCGGCGATGCCACAAATGTCAGATCCATGCAAACCGTATGAACATCCCGCCGTTAAAGCTGTACAACATGACTTCTCCATGGCCATTTTCCGTTTGGGGAATTGATGTGATCGGAGCTGTTACCCCGAAGGGGTCGAACGGACATGAATATATCCTGGTAGCGATAGATTATTTCACAAAGTGGGTCGAGGCCCAATCATACGCGGTGTTGAAGGCGTCGCACGTCGCAAAGTTCATCAGAAACAACATCATCTGTCGCTACGGGGTTCCAAACGAGATCATTTCGGATAATGGATCCCACTTTAAGAAAGAAGTGGTTGACTTATTGGAGAAGTATAACGTGGCTTTACATAAATCATCTACATACCGGCCGCAAACCAACGGAGCAGTTGAGGCCGCCAACAGGAACATCAATCACATACTGCGGAAGATGGTAGAAACCTACCGGGATTGGCCAGATAAGTTGCCGTTTGCTCTGTAGGGCTACAGGACTTCAATTAGAACTTCTACCGGAGCGACTTCGTATTCTTTGGTCTATGGAATGGAGGCCGTTCTACCCATCGAAATTGAAGTTCCGTCTTTACGGGTATTGGCCGAGTGTCAGATAGCTGAGGCAGATTGGCAGCAGAGCAGGTTCGAGGAACTCATGCTCTTTGACGAGAGAAGGCTGAAAGCACTGTATCACGTTCAGAGTTATCAGCGTAGAATTGCTCGGGCTTTCAACAAGAAGGCTAAGTCCAGAAATCTAAAGGAAGGAGATTTGGTGCTCAAGGACAACCGAGCTCCCATCCACGACCCAAGGGGCAAGTTCAGACCCAATTGGACTGGTCCCCACATCATCAAAGCTATCTGGTCAGGTGGAGCTGTGGTTCTGATGGACTTAGATGGCTTGGAATTCTCCCAACCGATCAACATGGACAAGTTGAAGAAATATTATCCTTGAGAGGCTCGCTAGGCCGAAAACCCGAAAGGGCGACCTAGGCAAAAGTTAGAGCACAAAAAATTAGAAAATATAAAAACTGAGCTCGCAAGGCTGAAAACCCACAAAGGGCGGCCTTGGCAAAAGTTAGAGCGCAAAAGGAGAGTGAAAATACTCGAGTAAACCTAAACCGGAACTACGTGAGGCTTGATTCCCATCTTTGGGATACGTAGGCAGCTTCATCCTGAAGTTCAGCCATAACACTTCCCCGATCAACTTTGTCCATTTGATCATCTCAGTCATCTTTGTCTATCAGCATCCGTTGGAATCTCCAGTGCAGTGCCACTCAGACTAGGGGCAACTTTCCGTTGCTATGCAGTGCTGCGGCGCTCTTCAGACTAGGGGCAACCTTCCAGTTGCAGGGATCTGGGGTTGTGCATCTCAGTGACAGATCTCAGGCGTGCCCAGTTCTGATCCATATTGAAAATGTCTTTGAGAAGTTTTAATAAAAGCTGACTTTGTTCAAATAATCTTTTTACACCTTTGACCATTTTTGGACCAAAGCGGAAAATTTTCAGTACCACAACCTTCAATTTCATTGATTTCAAAACAGAGTTCTCCTGCTCTTGTATACAATCGAAGTTGCTTTTATTACATTCATAAAGAAAACTTGAAAGTACTAATAAAGCAATAAATCTGGGGCATAGTCAAGTCAGGTGCTCCTGCGCCCCCTCCCAGAGCTGGTCGAAGCCTCTGATGCCAAGCTGGGCCCAATATGTGCTTCTTCATTAAGCCAATCCACGCACTCGTCAGACAAAGTGCAACTAAAAGTAGAAGCGGGGGCCAGGAGTTCTCCCATCCTCCATGCGGTGGCCTGTCAAGCAAGTTGTGCGCCTTGGGCTGGGAATGCAGTAGGATACTTTATCCCCTCTGGCGGGCAGGTCTGATCATGGCCAAATTGGCGTCGAATCTGAAATGGGAAGTAGAATACACAGCGAGTGAGACCAACCAGTTGAATCCCAGTCTGCCGGGGCATATTGTAACTCATTGCCGGAAGGTTCAGCCAAGGGCACCGCCAAGCAATACGGTCTGCGGACAAGCGGCACATCCAGGCGAACCACCATTCCTCATCCAAGGCATTGACTAGACGATGCCGGAAGAAGTAGCCGCGAGCTGAATATGCTGGGCAGGAGTCCACAACCTGCAGTTTGTCCATCAACCATACCTGGGGAGGGATGAAAAATGAGAGAATAAAGAATAGAGAGATGTACGAGGAGAGAAAAGTGAGAATAGGGTTTTATGAGAAAAGACCAAGCTTGAGGGTCGAGAGATGTGAGCAGTACAAATGTAAGGTTGGGTGGGAAACATTACCTGCAGTAATAGTGGACTCCCTGCTAATCTGGTCGTCTCATGACGATAAAGAGCGTCTAAGCCCATCAACGTTTCAGCCAGCGTCATGGCGATACAGCTCTTGCCCACTTTCAAGCCTTGGGCAACCTC
Source organism: Camellia sinensis (assembly GCF_055761805.1). Classification (NCBI taxonomy): domain Eukaryota; kingdom Viridiplantae; phylum Streptophyta; class Magnoliopsida; order Ericales; family Theaceae; genus Camellia; species Camellia sinensis. The sequence continues at coordinate 158,909,023 of NC_138972.1, forward strand.
AATCAGCCGGACACTAGCCCCTCCAGAGCCTGAGACGAATAGAAAATGGGACAGTATGCACAAACAGAGGGCATGTCGCCGAAAGCCTTGCCAGTGATGGTTGTTGCGATCACCGGCCTCAAAAAATCGGTTGGTCAAACTCGGAACGTCCAACATCCCGTCGCAAATCAGAGACCGAGCATCGCGCATGCTGAGTCCACACATTCACCCTAGGGATTGGGCATGGCCGAAATTAAGTTGGGGCAGGAGCTCCTCGTCGCGCTCGGACTCCATTAAGGCTCGGAAATCTTCAAAGGTAGGACATACCTCTTGCCCAACGAAGCTAAAGACGTGTGTCACCGGATTCCAAAACCTTGCCGCGACATGAAGAAACGGGAGGTGCAATGGGGTGCGACCTAGAGCGAATAGTGCATTTATGCCAAAACCCCGGAAATTCACTTTTTCCGAGCCATCCAAGCTGTGAGATTTTGAGCAAGAAACTCTTCCATTGGAGCAAATCAGTGTGAAAATGAGAAAAAATACGAAGCTGGGATCTTTTGTAGGAGATAAGGTTGAGTGGGGGACAGGTGTCAACATTCTGGTGATCCCCTCATTAAGTGCCTGCCGGCCAAAAACTCTGCCGACCGGCCATCGCATTTTGCCGACCAAACAGATCCTTGGCCGATGGCCATTCCACGCAGCCGGTGGCCCCTGACCCTGGCCGATGGGCTTCCTCCTGGTTCCCTGAGCTGTTTATGCTAGGGATTGGGGAACTCCACCACCTCCGATCCCTCCCCCGGTGATCGACTTCTGGCGGAGTCACGCCTGTCCGTTTGACAAATTATTGTACATTTGCTTATCGAGTTATATTTCGCCCTCTTTGAGCGCTTGATTTGTTTATCGAGTTGTACTCACACTTGTTTGGTTGCATCATGACTTTGTTTTGCTTATCGAGTTGTAAGTCGGTTCACTACCTGATTATTATGATGGCAAATTTCCAAAATGAGTTCAATTTCGTTCACATTGTGGTGTGATACCTTGCGATGCGATGCATAGGAAGTTTGCAAATACAACATCTTTCGAATAAAATGGATTGTTTCATTCCCATCACGTGTTTTGCAAAGTGTGTAATTTTGAGAAAAAAATAAAACCTGCCCGAGGCAGTGCAATGTGCTTAAACTACTAGTAAAAAGGAAAATAAAACGTAGAATGACAGGGTAGCCAAGTGTCGGAATAGATACCAGCAAAACTCCCCTTGCGGTTAACGCACCTTCCGCACCTCTGTTCGGGTCAACCACGTCGTTGGACGCCCTCACAATACGAGAAAGCACACCTTTGAAACGTGAACCTTCGAGTTGACCTCAGGCCACAACTTGTGCGAGCAGTGCTCAATGAGTGCGAAGAATGTCCCGCCCTGTATCCTTTTCATGCTTTGTGAACTCCACAAATTGTTTCAATTATGCTATGTAATAGTACATCCTTTCTTTACTTGCGTAGACTGCATGTTAATTACATTATCTGCGTAGACCGCATGTTTGTAATCAATTTCTTTACTTGCGTAGACCGCATGTTAATTACATTACCTGCGTAGACCGCATGTTTTGCTTGCGTAGACCGCATGCTTGTAATCAATTTCTTTACTTGCGTAGACCGCATATTTACTTTCATTACCTGCGTAGACCGCATGTTTTGCTTGCGTAGACCGCATGATTTATTAATTTCATTACCTGCGTAGACCGCATGTTTTGATTGCGTAGACCGCACATTTAATTTCATTACCTGCGTAGACCGCATGTTTTCATTGCGTAGACCGCATATTGATTTCATTACCTGCGTAGACCGCATTTTTTGATTGCGTAGACCGCATATTTAATTTCATTACCTGCGTAGACCGCATGTTTTGATTGCGTAGACCGCATATTGATTTCATTACCTGCGTAGACCGCATGTTTTGATTGCGTAGACCGCATATTTAATTTCATTACCGGCGTAGACCGCATGTTTTGCTTGCCTAGACCGCATGATTTATTAATTTCATTACCTGCGTAGACCGCATGTTTTGATTGCGTAGACCGCAAATTTAATTTCATTACCTGCGTAGACCGCATGTTTTGCTTGCATAGACCGCATGATTTATCAATTTCATTACCTGCGTAGACCGCATGTTTTGCTTGCGTAGACCGCATAATTTATCAATTTCATTACTTGCGTAGACCGCATGTTTTGCTTGCGTAGACCGCATAATTTATCAATTTCATTACCTGCGTAGACCGCATGTTTTGCTTGCGTAGACCGCATGATTTATCAATTTCATTACCTGCGTAGACCGCATGTTTTGCTTGCGTAGACCGCATATTTGTTCAATTTCATTACTTGCGTAGACCGCATATTCTGCTTGCGTAGACCGCATGATTAATCAATTCCACTACCTGCGTAGACCGCATGTTTTGCTTGCGTAGACCGCATGATTGTTCAAATTTCGTTACTTGCGTAGGCCGCATATTCTACTTGCGTAGACTGCATGCTTACGATCAAATTCGTTGCCTGCGTAGACCGCGTGGCCCACTTACGCATCTACACCTTCACAGCATTGTTGTGCTCTCCACTTGCTTTGCGTTGTCACGCCTTTCGAGTACACTATTATGCGTGTTGTTAACGATATTGTACTTGTTAAGTTTGTTTTCTTTGCAGGCACGATATTGTATGCACGGTTCATTTGAGCCTGGTGCAACCAGACGAGCCGCACAGGTATTATATCCTCCGAGTGAGAAGTACCGAGGATTGCATAATTCTCTTACATCCTTTCTGCATTGTAATGTAGTTTGATGTATGCTATGCTTAAAACTGTCGCATGTGTGCTTCGTTACAGCTTTCTTTGCATGATCATAAGTTATGTCCGGCTCTGTGCATTGTCCCGCATTTTTGCCCCTGCCTTCGGGCGCATATCTTGTTTGTCTTGCAAGTTTGTCTTAGTCTTCGGCCTTGTGAAAAATGGGTCGTCTCTGGGCTTTGACATTCACTCCCGTCATTGTTATGACTTTCGAGTTCTGTCAAAAAGGGGCAACTCTAGACACCCCATTTTTGACCGTCCTCAAGACTTGGACGTCACCGTTTGAACACTCGGTGATTATCCATGTTTGTGTTCGTTTGGAGTTCCCAGAGGTCTCGACTCGCGGACCCTGCCTCAGGATCTCCGAAATTGATCGTTTAGTGTCTGGTTTCACACCAAACACTTATGTTTTGCCTTGGAGGGGCAGGGAATGCCTTGTGAGGTATCCCCACACACCACCGGCAGTGGCTAGAGGCCACCGGCTGGTTTTTGCTGCCATCGGCACTTTTTCTTGCCGGTCGGCACATTTTATTGCCGGTCGGCATAGTTTGTTGCCGGTCGGCACTCTTTTTTGTCAAAATGACATTTTTGGGCAGCCGACCACTGTTCATCTACTTTATGGAGATATTTTGTGCCAACTGTGATAGCTGGCACCAACTCTGCCCCCCTCCATACACGTGTATGGAGGGATCTCCCTCTAACCAAGCTTGTTGTATAAGCTTTGCAAGAGGGAGTCCTATAAGAGAGAGGCTCTCCTCTTTGATCTAGGTTAGAAACTTGGAACCAAAAACCAGAGCTTAGAGATATAGATACATCCTATCTCTATATCTCCCTCTCTCTCCTCCTTTGTGTGTGATTTTTGGCCCGAAAGTGTGGTTTTACCTTACTTTTGCACCATCACACACACTATTACACCTAGCTCCGAGATTGAGGGACTTGGGGGGTTGATTCTTGAGTTTTTGGACTGATTTTGATCAAAAGAAGAGGGCGGACCATTTGTTCTTCAAAGGTTCTTCAAGGGTGAGCATCTTGCTTTATATTCCCCAAACTTGCAATAGTCTTTTACCTATCTTGCTTGTTGATTTAGCTTTTGTGTATAACATAAAAAAAGGCTTATATTTTCATGCTTTAGAACTTTCATTAAGGTTGTTTGTAGTTTGAGTGCAAACTCGCCTTGATAGGCCTTATTTGGCCACTTTTGTTGCCTCTTTGGTTAAGCTCTAGTGTTTTGATCTCCTCACCACTGAAAACCAGTGTATTTTCAGTGGTAAGGAAGGTGGTTTGAAGTCTTGCATAGGGGAGGGACACCCCTCTCCCTTGGTCTCTCTTTTGTCCTTACTTTTGGCTTAAAAGGTAACATATGTGCTTGATCATTTTTGGCCTCATTTCAGAAGTTTTTTGGGTGTTTTAGATCATGTGTGACCTCTGTTTTTGGCCGTATTTATTTCTCTTTGCATGCTTAAAGTACTTGCTTTGTATTGCTCCATTTGGCCTAGAAATGCCCCTTGTGTTTAGACCATGATTTTTGCATGCGTTGGCTTGGTTCCATGAAGATGTTAGCACTATTTTTCCATGCTTAAAGTCTGTTGGTTATCCATTTGGTCATGTTTGACATGTTTGATATGGTTGCTATGCATTTTGGCTTGTGAGCCCTCAAGTATATGAGTCACAAGCATGCCTTAGTTGGTCTACTTTAATGAGTTGAAGTTGTTTGCCATGTTATTTCAGTCCCCAAATCATGCTAGCATGCTTGCATTCATCGTTCCTTTTGTGCCTTGAGGGTGTGCCCTTTTATGCCTACATTTGAGCCTTGGTGCATATACCTCTTTGGGGGCCATCTTACCTGCCATATTAGGAGGGTTTGGAGTCCTATTTTGCCTGGAAAAATTCTGTTTTTACTTGTCTTGATCATGCCATGAGTGGTCATGTTAGTGGGAGTAAAATGCCTCTTTTTGTGCCTTAACCTTAGGACCTTTGGTTTGCTTGTTGGCATGAGCATTGGTCCACTTTTTGGACACTTTTTGCCACTGTTTTGAGGCGGGTGAAGGTCTGCCCCTTTACCATTTAAGGCCCTCTTGCATGCTTGTCTCATGTTTGTTGCATAATTGTTTCATTAATTTGTAGTCCCATGCTAGCTTTATGGCAAATTGGTCCATGTTTGCATCACATTTGCACCTTGCATGCTTAGCATTGCATATTTGTCATGATAGTTCCATAACATTTGTCATGACTTGGATAATTGGTATCATGTTGCATTTGAACCATATTTACATAGCATGCATTGCATTGCTTGGTTTGGGGTGTCAAACCAAGTGTGAGTGTTAAGGAGTGTTCATACTACAAGTGATGAAACACGCCTTAACTCTCGGTCGCCGGGGCCTTTGACTTCGACATGATAAGGCTTTGGATGTCATTTGTATGTTGCATGCATCTTTACATTAAGTGGCAAATTTGATCCCTTGGGCTATCATGCACCATTGATGGCTCGAGGATCGAGGGTCATGCTTCTTTGAGTTCAAAGCATGATGGGAAGCATGACCATGCTCACATATGCCTGAAACCCTATACCATGCACTGTCTGTTCTCTGTTTGCTGTCAAAACTGTCTTCTGCAGGAAGTTTCTGCCGACCGGCAGAATTAAGTGCCGGCCGGCAACCTTTGAATGGCCGATAAATCAAAACAGTGCCGATGGAAATCCTGGACTGCCGGTGGGAATTCTGTTAAGCCGGTGGTACTCTGCAACATTCAAGGAACTTGTCCTAGGGTTTTGGCGATTTTCAGAAAGACAGGGCAGTGTAAACAGAGGTGGCAAAGATATGGTACGGGTTTTTCAGGCGAGCCGATTTTCGAGCACGCATCATTCGCGCATCCCGAGGTAGAGGCTGCGGCCACCCTCTTCTTTCTTTTGCATCCTTTCTTTTAATTATTTAGAAATTTTGTAATAATTTTATTTGTTTATTATTTGGGACTGTAATATTTATTTGGACCCTCCGAGTGAGGGCAATGATGTAATAAGTGTGGGTGAGTGTGTGTATGTCTTCCAATCCCCACTTCTTTCTTCCCTTTTATTTACCTGCTTATGATGGTAGATTAGGGCATTTTTGAAATTAGCATACCTTATGCTATGCATGCGTGCATTCATACATTTGTATTGCATGCATTAGGCTCGGTACATCATGCAAACTGTATTCATATTTTCAAATTCCAAATTGAATGCATGAATCAATTGGTTGCATCTCATATGCCATATTTAGGTTAATCGAGCCTGTTCTAATTAAATTTTTGCATGCGATGCATTAGTCATTTTAACATGAACTAGGACATGCATATTTGCTAACTAGTTTACTGTTTTGGCACGGAGTACAATGTAAGTAGTTATGCTTTGGCATCCCGCATGCGTGTGAGTGTTGCCATGACAGTATGCTTGCCATGTGGCTAAGTGCTTATATGAGATAAAACTGTTTGAATGCCTGTGGGTGAAGGGTGGATTGTTCGAATTGGAAAAACTCATTAAAATCCGTGTTTTAGCCTACTTGCGAGTAGCAAATTCCAAAACGCTTTCCAAAACAAACGGATATGCAATGTTTATTTCCAAATTAGGCAATCTAGTCTATACTTGTTTGCTGTACGCATAACATAGTAATTCTAGGATAATAATTGGAATAAGAACACATAAAGTTTTCAAAAATGGATATCCTAATTAGTAGAGGCCGGTCTTGGAACCGGGCGAGAGGGGGTGCTCATAGCTGACCTTCCCCAATCGTACCCTAGCTCCCGAGCCGAGACAACTCCAGTGATGACGGACATGTGGCCTTCGGCACCGAGTCAGGGTTTCCTAAATTCCCCCAAAATAAAATATTTAGGTGGCGACTCTGTATCTGGCAAAGCAGTCCATGTTTGGCACTTCTCTTTTCAAAACATCTGTTTTCTCAAAATGATTTGCCAGATTTGGACTCTCTGGTTCAAGATTAAGAACCGTGACAACTTGAGAGTCCGAGCTGTAGTAACCCCAAATGGATAGAACGGGACTCACCCTCCCGGGGCGTTCGGGGGACGTCTTCAGTTTCTGGCGACTCTGCTGGGGACTTTAGAGAGCTTGACTCGAACCCGTGATATCCCATTTTGACTTCATCTATGTCTCTCTTTGCATTGCATTTGCATTGGTGCGCCTAGGAACACAGTGTTTGCCATCTGCCATTCCTGAACGGTTTGCCGGAGGCTTGTCTTGTCAAGGCATGACCATAAGGCTGACCGGTTATGGGCTTTGACAGTATGGGAACACAAACCCCGGTTTTACTGGGGCACCCTTTTTTTTGACCATTCGACCTAGTGCATATTCGGAATCCATAGTGACCATTCCAAACTAGGACAGGTTGCTTACTCGATGTTAGGTTGTTTGAAAACTATTGCGTGCATAGTGAAACCCTAGCTCCTGACAAAATAGGACAGGGAAACCCTACCCCAACATAGGGGTGTTTTGGCTCAATTTACTTGCTATGTGCTTTTAGAGTGTCGCTCTACAAGAACGTGCATATCAGTTTGCGAGATTGAATATTGGGCCTGAGGATATCAGTATCAGTTTAAGAGAATCAGTTATCTGCGGGTATCAGGGTTCAGTTTTGGGAACAGAGATTTTGGGGAACAGTGATCAGTATCAAGGAACAGTGTGTTCGGCTTACCGACTATGTATTATGAATATCCAACTGCGTATTGCATGTTTATTTTATGCCGTTATGCTGTCCGGTTATTAGTTTATTTACTGCTTTATTTATCTTTTTGCTAGGTAGTTTAGCATCATTGCTTCCAACCCGGTAGATATTCCCCAAGCACTCTGGATCAGAGGTCGTCGGCTCCATCGATCTGAGGATCTGATAGAAGGACAACCGGTGTACCATTCTCTACCCCCGGTTACTAAACGGAAGGCAACTAGGCAGAGGGCATCGGTTCAACAGTCAGTACAGAGGGCTTCATCTACCCCACCTGTGTACAGTAGGGACCAGGATCCTGTTTCACCCGCAGAAAGGGAACATACACCGACAACTCAATCAGAACAGAGCAGCATGGCTAATTTAGAAGAGATGGTGCGCTAACTCCAAGAAAGCATGAAGATGATGCAACAGGATGCTGTCCGACAGGCAGAATTCGCCAGACAACAAGCCACAGTTATGAGTGAGCAAGCGGAGTTAATTGGGAGATTGCAGCAGCAAACTGGGGCATCAGCTACACAGCAAGTTCCTCCTCCACTAAGGGTTCCAATACCTGAAGAGACACCAAACGCCCGGAATGTCCAAGAAGATACAGACATCCCAACAGGGCCGGCCCCGCCCCCAATTCTGCCTGAACAATCCAAGGCACCCACTCCTATCAATCTATCGGATTCTCCCTTCGAGTCCGAGGTAGACCCTGTGGCATTAAAAATGCACAAGCTTGAAAAGCTGTTCAAGAAATCTCAAGGTGTGAAGTCTATTCAGGACATTGGAGACGGATACACTGACACAGCCGCGACGCTGCCAGATCGGTTTAAGGTGCCACAAATTGATCATTTTGACAGATCTGAGGATCCTATGGTACACCTACGACTATTTTCAGATGTCCTAAGGCCAATGGGCCTCACTAGATTACAGAAGCTGTCTTTATTTGGCCGGACCCTGTCGGGTGTAGCGGCCGCATGGTATGTAAAATTGGAGGATGACGTCAAGAGAAGTTGGGACGAGATGGCTGAGGCCTTCATCCTGCAGTACTCATATAACACACAAATCGAGATCACGACCCGAGATCTCGAGACAACGAGGCAAGAACCCAAGGAGAGTTTCTCAGAATTTGCAACCAGATGGCGGGCTAAGGCTTCGATGATGACCTTAAGACCCACGGACAAAGACCAGATTCAGATGATTGTGCGCAATCTTCAGCCGAAGCTAATGCAAAAGATGATTGTAGTCCCCTTCCCTACCTTTGCCGATCTGCACGAAGTGGGGGTGCAGATCGAGGATGCCTTAAAACAAGGCCTGATTGATAATGATCGGGAGCAACCCCGCAGAACTTTCAATCGAAATACTACTACAGGCCCGAGTGGCGCTACAACTACCAGGACCTCCGAAGTGAGTATGGTCACCACTAACCCTTCCCCAAGAACTACGGCAGCCACACCATTCTCCGGTGCGTCCGGAAGCAACCCACAAACAGCCAAATACCCTCCCAGAAATACCAAAACCTTTGCTCCGCTTTATATGCCCCTGTCCAAAGCTTTGGGGGTTTTGATCAGAAAAGGGCATCTGAAGCCCCTAGAGCCGCGGCCTCTACCGGAAAGACTCCCCGCTGCCCACAATCCAGCCAAGTATTGTGCGTTCCATTAGCAGCACGGTCACGATACCGACCTGTGTTTTCGATTGCGTCATGAGATCCAAGATCTCATTGATAATGGGGTGATTTTACCCCCTGAGAAACCCAATGTTACTACAAATCCTCTCCCCACACATAACCAAGCTCCACCACCCAAAAGAATCAATTTCATCCACACTGGGGTCGTGTCCTACGATCCTAGTATCTATATCACACCCTCTTACCTGCCTAAGCCGGAGGTTTTCCTTCCTGATTGCACCGATTTGTGCATGATGGACGTCTCCATAACCCAACCCAAGCCAGTGGTGGTGACTATCGAGAGCAGGAGGGAGAAGACTCTGAAAGAAAAGGGGGTTGTCGAACAAGAATCTGCGGAATCTGGGAGTGATGTTGGGAACGCTTACAGTCCGAGTGACTACATTTCACCAGTGGGCCAGAATAGACCTGATGTCAAATTTCCAGCAGAAGGAGAGCTGTGTGCAATCCAAGGGGACAGACCAGGACAGGGAACGGATGATTTGGCAGCCGTGGAAGAGGATCTTGCCAAATTCCAATTTTACGATGACCAAGATTCAGAAGACTCAGCCGTCAATTGGTTCGATTATGAAGAATCGGCAGAGGCCACGGGATGGTTAGACGATCAGCCATATGTGGTAGGAGAGTTTCAGTCAGAACAAGGCCCGGCAGGGGCGGGAATGCCAATGACGGCCGGGAGGGTCGAAGAACAGAATACATCGCCGGAGAGCGCCGGTGTCGAGAGTTTCGCTCAGGAATGGAGCATTTTGAGTACAGGGATCATTGAGCAATCTACTGCATTGACACAGTCAGAACAGGAAAGATTCAAAGATTCTGAAAGCATCAGGAAGGCAAAAGGCCACGTAGGGGTCGAAACTGCCACAAGTACAGAAATGGAGAATGCTGCGAGCATAGGGATAAAAGGTACTGCAAGTATCGGGACAGTTATGCCAGAACCGGACAGGTGCCTGTCAGCTGCAGATGGTATGTGGTGGGAAGACGACGATCTATGTCTGGCCCACACGGATGAAGATTGGGAAGGTAACCAACCAGATGATACCTGGTATATCGGCGAAGTCGACCACATGACTAGGAGTGGACGGTATTTCAAGCCTCCACACCTAGATCAACCAGAGGCGTCTGGAAAAGATAGGGAAGCAGAGAAGCAAAAGGAAAAGCAACTCGAAGACGAGGCCGTATTGAGACAATTGAAAAAGATACAAGCAGACATCTCCATTTGGGGACTGCTTATGGCTTCTCGAGAACATAGACAGGCTGTCCTTTCAGCCATGGACAAAGCCAAGCTTTCCATAGACACCACGCCTGAACAGCTGGTGGGCTTAGTCTTTTCGGGAGGAAGTTCCCCGGCATTGAGTTTTTCTGACAAAGAACTGCCACCTGAGGGTGCGAACCATAACAAGCCACTCTACATCTCTGTCGAGTGCAGAGATAAATGGATACCCGTGGTGCTTGTCGACACAGGGTCCGCCATCAACGTCTGTCCGGCAAGAACAGCCTACGCGATCGGTTTGAAAGTCGCGGATTTTGTGCCAACGGCCCAGGTGATTCGGGCGTATGACAACACAAGCCGGGAAGTAATGGGGACAGTTAAGATTCAAACAAAGGTTGGGCCGGGACAGCACGAGATAGATTTCCATGTCTTGGAGGTTCCTGCAACGTTCAACCTGCTTTTAGGGCGGCCGTGGTTGCATCAGGTGAAGGCGGTCTCCTCTACCCTACATCAAGTGGTGAAATACCCCTATGGGAAGGGAGTAGCCATTGTTTTTGGAAACTCGTCAATTCATCCGCCACCGGAGGTGTCTACGCCTGTTCTAGAAATCGAACACGGTGTGGAAGATGTGTTCATATCGGGTTTTACCTTGGCTGAGGCTCGGGTCGTACAGAACATCATGGCAGCTAATGAAGGGGTATATGTTAGTGCCCAAGTAGTCTATCTCATGAACAAACTCCAGCACATCCCCAGGATGGGATTGGGCAAGAGCGGCCGGAAAGGCGTCGCAGCATTGGCTGAAGTGCCGCACAACCCTCATACCTTTGGATTGGGTTATCTACCCACCAAAGAGGATTGGATAAGGAAAGCAAAAGAAATGGCCAGAAGGGCCAGAGCGAAACAGATGGGGAAGCCCTTTGACTTAATGCACCAGCCCATTCGGGGTACCCTAAACGGACGCTTCGTCCGGGAGGGGGAGGACTTTCCGTTCTGTGGCTTCTCAGAGCCGTGGCTGAACGTGGAGAAGAAACGCGTGCCAGGTTTCGAGATCTTCTTTGACCTGCAGCTGCCTGAGAATGACGACGCCGAAGGGCAGGCAGATCTATCGGCTGAGGCTGAGCAGAGTAAGGAAGTGCAGTCTGAGGACGCTGAAAATGAAATGGGGGTAGCACTGGCATGTCTACTTTCAGATCCTCCGATCGGACAGAGGTGCTTGGGGGATAGCTCCTCGGTATGTGTGATTGGGAACGAACCGGCTGCGGGCCTACCATCAGCTTTTTTGGATGCGTCCATCGCACCTTCTTCCATCTGGCAATATGAAGAAGGCTTTTTATCTAGCAGCACCGGGTCAGGTACTGAGCCGGAATCTGATTCCACCGAATCTTGTGCGTCGGAATCAGGTTCCAGCTCGACTGAGTCTGAGTTCGGTATTCCTGGGGGTGATAACTCGGATGCCACAGTCCTGTCCAGGTCGTCTTTTTCATTTTCTTTTGAGTCTGTTGTAACAGAGGAATCAGACGGCTTTGAAGTATTTAATGAGAACGACACGGATGTGGTTTCTGAGTATTTTTCTGTGCCTTTGATTTATTGCTTAAATCAGGATTTTCAAAATTTTGATGAAAACGACAAGGAAGAAATTCCTCCGGTTTTGCAACGGTTAATTGATCAAGAGCAGGAAAGATTTGTTAAACCCTTAGGCCATGTTTGTTTAGGTGGACATGAGCTTAGGATTGGACTAATAGTCTAATAAAATTATTAATCCGATATTTGGTTGAACAATTGAAGTAGGGATTAATTATTTTAAACTTGACTATTAGTTAAGATAGGATACATAATCCAATGGATTCGTAGTCTTAGGACTATTAGTCATGGGAATGCTAATCCAGTCCGCCCAAACAAACATGGCCTTAATGGATGAAATCACTACTGTGAATGTTGGTACTGAGAAGGACCCGCGGCTGGTCCAGATCGGGTCCACGTTGTCTTCTGAGGAACGCGAGCGCTTAGTCGCTTTATTAAAAGATTTCAAAGATGTTTTCGCGTGGTCCTACGATGACATGCCTGGAATCGATCCTGAGATTGTACAGCACCGGATCCCTCTTCATCCCGAGGCCCGACCTGTCAAGCAGAAGCTCAGAAGAATCCGCCCTGATTGGGCCATTAAGATCAAGGAAGAGGTCACCAAGCAGATCGATGCAGGCTTCCTGTTGGTATCCGAATACCCGACTTGGTTGGCCAACATTGTTCCGGTGCCGAAGAAGGATGGCAGAATTCAGGTCTGTGTAGACTTTAGAGATTTGAACAGGGCCAGTCCGAAGGACGACTTTCCCTTGCCGCACATTGATGAATTGGTAGATTTCACGGCAGGACACGCCTTGCTTTCGTTTATGGATGGCTTTTCAGGCTATAATCAGATAGTAATGGCGCCCGAAGACCGGGAGAAGACTGCATTCACTACCCCGTGGGGTACATATTGTTATAGAGTGATGCCATTTGGGTTGAAAAACGCTGGAGCTACTTATCAACGGGCAGCAACTACAATATTGCACGATATGATCCATAAAGAGGTCGAGGTGTATGTGGATGACATGATTGTCAAGTCCAAAGAAAGAGAGGGCCACTACACCGCCTTACAAATGTTCTTTCAAAGGATCAGAGAGTTTCGGCTGCGGTTGAATCCCCAGAAGTGTACTTTTGGTGTTACAGCAGGGAAGATGCTAAGGTTTCTGATTACACAAAGGGGCATCGAGGTCGACTCTTCCAAAATCAAGGCCATCTTAGAAATGCCACCACCAAGGACTGAAAAGGAGGTGCGAGGCTTTCTAGGTAAAGTGCAATTCATAAGATGGTTTATCTCTAAATTAACCTTGACTTGTGAACCACTTTTTGGTCTCCTGAAGAAAGGAAAGAAATTCCAATGGGACGGCCGATGTCAAGCAGCTTTTGAACAGATCAAAGAATATCTACAGAACCCGCCCGTGTTGTCACCACCAGAGCCGGGGAGACCGTTGATATTGTACCTTTCGATAACTGAGACTACCATGGGCTGCATGCTCGCACAAGAGTCAGAAGACAAAGTGGAAAGGGCCATCTACTATCTGAGCAAAAAGATGCTGGATTACGAGACCCGCTACACACCGCTGGAGAAGGCTTGTTTGGCCTTGGTATGGGCTGCCAGGAAGCTGCGGCACTACCTGTTAGCTCACTCTGTAATGTTGGTTTCACGTTTGGATCCCATCAAATATCTTTTCGAGAAACCAACACTTACGGGTAGGCTAGCTCGTTGGCTGCTATTGCTCTCTGAATTTGATTTGAAGTATGTAACACGCAAGTCAGTAAAAGGAAGAGCGGTAGCAGAGTTCCTTGCCGACCACCCGGTTGAGGGGGATGAAGCGGTTGAGTACCTATTCCCAAATGAAGCCATTCTGCACATCGAAGATGAAACTTGGATGATGTACTTTGACGGAGCGTCAAACCAGTATGGGTATGGGATAGGGGTGTTGCTGATAGCGCCTGACGATTCCCGTATCCCTTTAGCGTTCAAGCTCCGGTTAAAAGTCTCGAACAATGAAGCAGAGTATGAGGCATGTATTGCTGGTCTGGAAGCAGCCCTAGAACTAGGGGCAAGACGGTTGGACGTCATTGGGGACTCGAACCTTGTTGTATCTCAAGCAAAAGGAGACTGGAAAGTCACGGAGGAAAGGATGATAATTTACCACCAAACCTTGGACTTGTTAATTCCTCAGTTTGAGAAGTTAAATTTCACCCACCTCGTAAGAGAGAACAACAGGTTCGCAGATTCATTAGCAACTCTATCTTCCATGATAGACATCCCGTCCGGAGTCCGGATGCGTCCAGTCATTATTGATCAGAAGTTTGCGCCAGCATACGAGTCGATTTCCGCCATAGATGAGGCTCAAGACGACAACCCCTGGTATTACGACATTTGGAACTTCTTGGAAAAGGAGACGTATCCACTAGGGGCAAATGCCAAGGATAAGAGGGCCATTAGAAGAATGGTTTTTCAGTTCATCATCTGCGGGGGTAAGCTGTACAAAAGGGGTCATCTGGGAATGCATAAGCTCTGTGTAGAAGCTGAAGAGTCGAAGCACCTGATGGAGGCCATCCATGGAGGGGAGTGCGGTGCGCACATGAATTGAGTAATGCTGGCCAGAAAGATCCTCAGACAGGGCTACTACTGGTCAACCATGGAGGAGGATTGTATCGGCTTTGTTCGGCGATGCCACAAATGCCAGATCCATGCAAACCGTATGAACATCCCGCCGTTAAAGCTGTACAACATGACTTCTCCATGGCCATTTTCCGTTTGGGGAATTGATGTGATCGGAGCTGTTACCCCGAAGGGGTCGAACGGACATGAATATATCCTGGTAGCGATAGATTATTTCACAAAGTGGGTCGAGGCCCAATCATACGCGGTGTTGAAGGCGTCGCACGTCGCAAAGTTCATCAGAAACAACATCATCTGTCGCTACGGGGTTCCAAACGAGATCATTTCGGATAATGGATCCCACTTTAAGAAAGAAGTGGTTGACTTAATGGAGAAGTATAACGTGGCTTTTCATAAATCATCTACATACCGGCCGCAAACCAACGGAGCAGTTGAGGCCGCCAACGGGAACATCAAGCACATACTACGGAAGATGGTAGAAACCTACCGGGATTGGCCAGATAAGTTGCCGTTTGCTCTGTAGGGCTACAGGACTTCAATTAGAACTTCTACCGGAGCGACTCCGTATTCTTTGGTCTATGGAATGGAGGCCGTTCTACCCATCGAAATTGAAGTTCCGTCTTTACGGGTATTGGCCGAGTGTCAGATAGCTGAGGCAGATTGGCAGCAGAGCAGGTTTGAGGAACTCATGCTCTTTGACGAGAGAAGGCTGAAAGCACTGTATCACGTTCAGAGTTATCAGCGTAGAATTGCTCGGGCTTTCAACAAGAAGGCTAAGTCCAGAAATCTAAAGCAAGGGGATTTGGTGCTCAAGGACAACCGAGCTCCCATCCACGACCCAAGGGGCAAGTTCAGACCCAATTGGACTGGTCCCTACATCATCAAAGCTATCTGGTCAGGTGGAGCTGTGGTTCTGATGGACTTAGATGGCTTGGAATTCTCCCAACCGATCAACATGGACAAGTTGAAGAAATATTATCCTTGAGAGGCTCGCTAGGCCGAAAACCCGAAAGGGCGACCTAGGGAAAAGTTAGAGCACAAAAAATTAGAAAATATAAAAACTGAGCTCGCAAGGCTGAAAACCGGCAAATGGCGGCCTTGGCAAAAGTTAGGGCGCAAAAGGAGAGTGAAAATACTAGAGTAAACCTAAACCGGAACTACGTGAGGCTTGATTCCCATCTTTGGGATACGTAGGCAGCTTCATCCTGAAGTTCAGCCATAACACTTCCCCGATCAACTTTGTCCATTTGATCATCTCAGTCATCTTTGTCTATCAGCATCCGTTGGAATCTCCAGTGCAGTGCCACTCAGACTAGGGGCAACTTTCCGTTGCTATGCAGTGCTGCGGCGCTCTTCAGACTAGGGGCAACCTTCCAGTTGCAGGGATCTGGGGTTGTGCATCTCAGTGACAGATCTCAGGCGTGTCCAGTTCTGATCCATATTGAAAATGTCTTTGAGAAGTTTTAATAAAAGCTGACTTTGTTCAAATAATCTTTTTACAACTTTGACAATTTTTGGACCAAAGCGGAAAATTTTCAGTACCACAACCTTCAATTTCATTGATTTCAAAACAGAGTTCTCCTGCTCTTGTATACAATCGAAGTTGCTTTTATTACATTCATAAAGAAAACTTGAAAGTACTAATAAAGCAATAAATCTGGGGCATAGTCAAGTCAGGTGCTCCTGCGCCCCCTCCCAGAGCTGGTCGAAGCCTCTGATGCCAAGCTGGGCCCAATCTGTGCTTCTTCATTAAGCCAATCCACGCACTCGTCAGACAAAGTGCAACTGAAAGTAGAAGCGGGGGCCAGGAGTTCTCTCATCCTCCATGTGGTGGCCTGCCAAGCAAGCTGTGCGCCTTGGGCTGGGAATGCAGCAGGATACTCTATCCCCTCTGGCGGGCAGGTCTGATCATGGCCAAATTGGCGTCGAATCTGAAATGGGAAGTAGAATACACAGTGAGTGAGACCAACCAGTTGAATCCCAGTCTGCCGGGGCATATTGTAACTCATTGCCGGAAGGTTCAGCCAAGGGCACCGCCAAGCAATACGGTCTGCGGACAAGCGGCACATCCAGGCGAACCACCATTCCTCATCCAAGGCATTGACTAGACGATGCCGGAAGAAGTAGCCGCGAGCTGAATATGCTGGGCAGGAGTCCACAACCTGCAGTTTGTCCATCAACCATACCTGGAGAGGGATGAAAAATGAGAGAATAAAGAATAGAGAGATGTACGAGGAGAGAAAAGTGAGAATAGGGTTTTATGAGAAAAGACCAAGCTTGAGGGCCGAGAGATGTGAGCAGTACAAATGTAAGGTGGGGTGGGAAACATTACCTGCAGTAATAGTGGACTCCCTGCTAATCTGGTCGTCTCATGACGATAAAGAGCGTCTAAGCCCATCAACGTTTCAGCCAGCGTCATGGCGATACAGCTCTTGCCCTCTTTCAAGCCTTGGGCAACCTCAATCAGCCGGACACTAGCCCCTCCAGAGCCTGAGACGAATAGAAAATGGGACAGTATGCACAAACAGAGGGCATGTCGCCGGAAGCCTTGCCAGTGATGGTTGTTGCGATCACCGGCCTCAGAAAATCGGTTGGCCAAACTCGGAACGTCCAACATCCCGTCGCAAATCAGAGACCGAGCATCGCGCATGCTGAGTCCACACATTCACCCTAGGGATTGGGCATGGCCGAAATTAAGTTGGGGCAGGAGCTCCTCGTCGCGCTCGGACTCCATTAAGGCTCGGAAATCTTCAAAGGTAGGACATACCTCTTGCCCAGCGAAGCTAAAGACGTGTGTCACCGGATTCCAAAACCTTGCCGCGGAATGAAGAAACGGGAGGTGCAATGGAGTGCGACCTAGAGTGATTAGTGCATTTATGCCAAAACCCCGGAAATTCACTTTTTCAGAGCCATCCAAGCTGTGAGATTTTGAGGAAGAAACTCTTCCATTGGAGCAAATCAGTGTGAAAATGAGAAAAAATACGAAGCTGGGATCTTTTGTAGGAGATAAGGTTGAGTGGGGGACAGGTGTCAACATTCTGGTGATCCCCTCATTAAGTGCCTGCCGGCCAAAAACTCTGCCGACCGGCCATCGCATTTTGCCGACCAAACAGATCCTTGGCCGATGGCCATTCCACGCAGCCGGTGGCCCCTGACCCTGGCCGATGGGCTTCCTCCTGGTTCCCTGAGCTGTTTATGCTAGGGATTGGGGAACTCCACCACCTCCGATCCCTCCCCCGGTGATCGACTTCTGGCGGAGTCACGCCTGTCCGTTTGACAAATTATTGTACATTTGCTTATCGAGTTATATTTCGCCCTCTTTGAGCTCTTGATTTGTTTATCGAGTTGTACTCACACTTGTTTGGTTGCATCATGACTTTGTTTTGCTTATCGAGTTGTAAGTCGGTTCACTACCTGATTATTATGATGGCAAATTTCCAAAATGAGTTCAATTTCGTTCACATTGTGGTGTGATACCTTGCGATGTGATGCATAGGAAGTTTGCAAATACAACATCTTTCGAATAAAATGGATTGTTTCATTCCCATCACGTGTTTTGCAAAGTGTGTAATTTTGAGAAAAAAATAAAACCTGCCCGAGGCAGTGCAATGTGCTTAAACTACTAGTAAAAAGGAAAATAAAACGTAGAATGACAGGGTAGCCAAGTGTCGGAATAGATACCAGCAAAACTCCCCTTGCGGTTAACGCACCTTCCGCACCTCTGTTCGGGTCAACCACGTCGTTGGACGCCCTCACAATACGAGAAAGCACACCTTTGAAACGTGAACCTTCGAGTTGACCTCAGGCCACAACTTCTGCGAGCAATGCTCAATGAGTGCGAAGAATGTCCCGCCTTGTATCCTTTTCATGCTTTGTGAACTCCACAAATTGTTTCAATTATGCTATGTAATAGTACATCCTTTCTTTACTTGCGTAGACTGCATGTTAATTACATTATCTGCGTAGACCGCATGTTTGTAATCAATTTCTTTACTTGCGTAGACCGCATGTTAATTACATTACCTGCGTAGACCGCATGTTTTGCTTGCGTAGACCGCATGCTTGTAATCAATTTCTTTACTTGCGTAGACCGCATATTTAATTTCATTACCTGCGTAGACCGCATGTTTTGCTTGCGTAGACCGCATGATTTATTAATTTCATTACCTGCGTAGACCGCATGTTTTGATTGCGTAGACCGCACATTTAATTTTATTACCTGCGTAGACTGCATGTTTTGATTGCGTAGACCGCATATTGATTTCATTACCTGCGTAGACCGCATGTTTTGATTGCGTAGACCGCATATTTAATTTCATTACCTGCGTAGACCGCATGTTTTGATTGCGTAGACCGCATATTGATTTCATTACCTGCGTAGACCGCATGTTTTGATTGCGTAGACCGCATATTTAATTTCATTACCGGCGTAGACCGCATGTTTTGCTTGCGTAGACCGCATGATTTATTAAATTCATTACCTGCGTAGACCGCATGTTTTGATTGCGTAGACCGCATATTTAATTTCATTACCTGCGTAGACCGCTTGTTTTGCTTGCATAGACCGCATGATTTATCAATTTCATTACCTGCGTAGACCGCATGTTTTGCTTGCGTAGACCGCATAATTTATCAATTTCATTACCTGCGTAGACCGCATGTTTTGCTTGCGTAGACCGCATAATTTATCAATTTCATTACCTGCGTAGACCGCATGTTTTGCTTGCGTAGACTGCATAATTTATCAATTTCATTACCTGCGTAGACCGCATGTTTTGCTTGCGTAGACCGCATGATTTATGAATTTCATTACCTGCGTAGACCGCATGTTTTGCTTGCGTAGACCGCATATTTGTTCAATTTCATTACTTGCGTAGACCGCATATTCTGTTTGCGTAGACCGCATGATTAATCAATTCCATTACCTGCGTAGACCGGATGTTTTGCTTGCGTAGACCGCATGATTGTTCAAATTTCGTTACTTGCGTAGGCCGCATATTCTACTTGCGTAGACTGCATGCTTACGATCAAATTCGTTGCCTGCGTAGACCGCGTGGCCCACTTACGCATCTACACCTTCACAGCATTGTTGTGCTCTCCACTTGCTTTGCGTTGTCACGCCTTTCGAGTACACTATTATGCGTGTTGTTAACGATATTGTACTTGTTAAGTTTGTTTTCTTTGCAGGCACGATGTTGTATGCACGATTCATTTGAGCCTGGTGCAACCAGACGAGCCGCACAGGTATTATATCCTCCGAGTGAGAAGTACCGAGGATTGCATAATTCTCTTACATCCTTTCTGCATTGTAATGTAGTTTGATGTATGCTGTGCTTAAAACTATCGCATGTGTGCTTCGTTACAGCTTTCTTTGCATGATCATAAGTTATGTCCGGCTCTGTGCATTGTCTTGCATTTTTGCCCCTGCCTTCGGGCGCATATCTTGTTTGTCTTGCAAGTTTGTCTGAGTCTTCGGCCTTGTGAAAAATGGGTCGTCTCTGGGCTTTGACATTCACTCCCGTCATTGTTATGACTTTCGAGTTCTGTCAAAAAGGGGCAACTGTAGACACCCCATTTTTGACCGTCCTCAAGACTTGGACGTCACCGTTTGAACACTCGGTGATTATCCATGTTTGTGTTCGTTTGGAGTTCCCAGAGGTCTCGGCTCGCGCACCCTACCTCAGGATCTCCGAAATTGATCGTTTAGTGTCTGGTTTCACACCAAACACTTATGTTTTGCCTTGGAGGGGCAGGGAATGCCTTGTGAGGTATCCCCACACACCACCGGCAGTGGCTAGAGGACACCGGCTGGTTTTTGCTGCCATCAGCAATTTTTTTTGCCGGTCGGCACATTTTATTGCCGGTCGGCATAGTTTGTTGCCGGTCGGCACTCTTTTTTGTCGAAATGACATTTTTGGGCAGCCGACCACTGTTCATCTACTTTATGGAGATATTTTGTGCCAACTGTGATAGCTGGCACCAACTCTGCCCCCCTCCATACACGTGTACGGAGGGATCTCCCTCTAACCAAGCTTGTTGTATAAGCTTTGCAAGAGGGAGTCCTATAAGAGAGAGGCTCTCCTCTTTGATCTAGGTTAGAAACTTGGAACCAAAAACCAGAGCTTAGAGATATAGATACATCCTATCTCTATATCTCCCTCTCTCTCCTCCTTTGTTTGTGATTTTTGCCCAAAAGTGTGTTTTTACCTTACTTTTGCACCATCACACACACTAGTACACCTAGCTCCGAGATTGAGGGACTTGGGGGGTTGATTCTTGAGTTTTTGGACTGATTTTGATCAAAAGAAGAGGGCGGGACCATTTGTTCTTCAAAGGTTCTTCAAGGGTGAGCATCTTGCTTTATATTCCCCAAACTTGCAATAGTCTTTTACCTATCTTGCTTGTTGATTTAGCTTTTGTGTATAACATAAAAAAAGGCTTATATTTTCATGCTTTAGAACATTCATTAAGGTTGTCTTGTAGTTTGAGTGCAAACTCGCCTTGATAGGCCTTATTTGGCCACTTTTGTTGCCTCTTTGGTTAAGCTCTAGTGTTTTGATCTCCTCACCACTGAAAACCAGTGTATTTTCAGTGGTAAGGAAGGTGGTTTGAAGTCTTGCATAGGGGAGGGACACCCCTCTCCCTTGGTCTCTCTTTTGTCCTTACTTTTGGCTTAAAAGGTAACATATGTGCTTGATCATTTTTGGCCTCATTTCAGAAGTTTTTTGGGTGTTTTAGATCATGTGTGACCTCTGTTTTTGGCCGTATTTATTTCTCTTTGCATGCTTAAAGTACTTGCTTTGTATTGCTCCATTTGGCCTAGAAATGCCCCTTGTGTTTAGACCATGATTTTTGCATGCGTTGGCTTGGTTCCATGAAGATGTTAGCACTATTTTTCCATGCTTAAAGTCTATTGGTTATCCATTTGGTCATGTTTGACATGTTTGATATGGTTGCTATGCATTTTGGCTTGTGAGCCCTCAAGTATATGAGTCACAAGCATGCCTTAGTTGGTCTACTTTAATGAGTTGAAGTTGTTTGCCATGTTATTTCAGTCCCCAAATCATGCTAGCATGCTTGCATTCATCGTTCCTTTTGTGCCTTGAGGGTGTGCCCTTTTATGCCTACATTTGAGCCTTGGTGCATATACCTCTTTGGGGGCCATCTTAGCTGCCATATTAGGAGGGTTTGGAGTCCTATTTTTCCTGGAAAAATTCTGTTTTTACTTGTCTTGATCATGCCATGAGTGGTCATGTTGGTGGGAGTAAAATGCCTCTTTTTGTGCCTTAACCATAGGACCTTTGGTTTGCTTGTTGGCATGAGCATCGGTCCACTTTTTGGACACTTTTTGCCACTGTTTTGAGGCGGGTGAAGGTCTGCCCCTTTACCATTTAAGACCCTCTTGCATGCTTGTCTCATGTTTGTTGCATAATTGTTTCATTAATGTGTAGTCCCATGCTAGCTTTATGGCAAATTGGTCCATGTTTGCATCACATTTGCACCTTGCATGCTTAGCATTGCATATTTGTCATGATAGTTCCATAACATTTGTCATTACTTGGATAATTGGTATCATGTTGCATTTGAACCATATTTACATAGCATGCATTGCATTGCTTGGTTTGGGGTGTCAAACCAAGTGTGAGTGTTAAGGAGTGTTCATACTACAAGTGATGAAACACGCCTTAACTCTCGGTCGCCGCGGCCTTTGACTTCGACATGATAAGGCTTTGGATGTCATTTGTATGTTGCATGCATCTTTACATTAAGTGGCAAATTTGATCCCTTGGGCTATCATGCACCATTGATGGCTCGAGGATCGAGGGTCATGCTTCTTTGAGTTCAAAGCATGATGGGAAGCATGACCATGCTCACATATGCCTGAAACCCCATACCATGCACTGTCTGTTCTCTGTTTGCTGTCAAAACTGTCTTCTGCAGGAAGTTTCTGCCGACCGGCAGAATTAAGTGCCGGCCGGCAATCTTTGAATGTCCGATAAATCAAAACAGTGCCGATGGAAATCCTGGACTGCCGGTGGGAATTCTGTTAAGCCGGTGGTACTCTGCAACATTCAAGGAACCTGTCCTAGGGTTTTGGCGATTTTCAGAAAGACAGGGCAGTGTAAACAGAGGTGGCAAAGATATGGTACGGGTTTTTCAGGCGAGCCGGTTTTCGAGCACGCATCATTCGCGCATCCCGAGGTAGAGGCTGCGGCCACCCTCTTCTTTCTTTTGCATCCTTTCGTTTAATTATTTAGAAATTTTGTAATAATTTTATTTGTTTATTATTCGGGACTGTAATATTTATTTGGACCCTCCGAGTGAGGGCAATGATGTAATAAGTGTGGGTGAGTGTGTGTATGTCTTCCAATCCCCACTTCTTTCTTCCCTTTTATTTACCTGCTTATGATGGTAGATTAGGGCATTTTTGAAATTAGCATACCTTATGCTATGCATGCGTGCATTCATGCATTTGTATTACATGCATTAGGCTCGGTACATCATGCTAACTGCATTCGTATTTTCAAATTCCAAATTGAATGCATGAATCAATTGGTTGCATCTCATATGCCATATTTAGGTTAACCGAGCCTATTGTAATTAAATTTTTTCATGCGATGCATTAGTCATTTTAACATGAACTAGGACATGCATATTTGCTAACTAGTTTACTGTTTTGGCACGGAGTACAATGTAAGTAGTTATGCTTTAGCATCCCGCATGCGTGTGAGTGTTGCCATGACAGTATGCTTGCCATGTGGCTAAGTGCTTATATGAGATAAAACTGTTTGAATGCCTGTGGGTGAAGGGTGGATTGTTCGAATTGGAAAAACTCATTAAAATCCGTGTTTTAGCCTACTTGCGAGTAGCAAATTCCAAAATGCTTTCCAAAACAAACGGATATGCAATGTTTATTTCCAAATTAGGCAATCTAGTCTATACTTGTTTGCTGTACGCATAACATAGTAATTCTAGGATAATAATTGGAATAAGAACACATAAAGTTTTCAAAAACGGATATCATAATTTGTAGAGGCCGGTCTTCGAACCGGGCGAGAGGGGGTGCTCATAGCTGACCTTCCCCAATCGTACCCTAGCTCCAGAGCCGAGACAACTCCGGTGATGACGGACATGTTTCCTTCGGCACCGAGTCACAGTTTCCTAAATTCCCCCAAAATAAAATATTTAGGTGGCGACTCCGTATCTGGCAAAACAGTCCATGTTTGGCACTTCTCCTTTCAAAACATCTGTTTTCTCAAAACGATTTGCCAGATTTGGACTCTCTGGTTCAAGATTAAGAACCGTGACAACTTGAGAGTCCGAGCTGTAGAAACCCCAAATGGACAGAACGGGACTCACCCTCCCGGGGCGTTCGAGGGACGTCTACACCTAGCTCCCGAGCCGAGAAACTCCGGTGATAACGGACATGTGGCCTTCTGCACCGAGTCAGGGTTTCCTAAATTCTCCCATAAAAAATATTTAGGTGGCGACTCTGTATCTCGCAAAGCAGTCCATGTTTGGTACTTCTTTTCAAAAAACTGTTTCTCAAAACGATTTGCCGGATTTGGACTCTTTGGTTCAGATTAAGAACCGTGATAATATGAGAGTCCGAGTTGTAGTGACCCCACAAATGAACAGAACGGGACTCACCCTCCCGGGGCGTTCGGGGGACGTCTACAGTTTCTGGCGACTCTGCTAGGGATTTTAGAGAGCTTGACTCGAACTCGTGATATCCGGTTTTGATTACAATTATGTGTTTCTTTGCATTGCATGTGCATTGGTGCACCTAGGAACACAGTGTTTGCCATCTGCCATTCCTGAACGGTTTGCCGGAGGCTTGTCTTGTCAAGGCATGACCATAAGGCTGACCGGTTATGGGCTCTAACAGCGCGGGAACACAAACCCCGGTTTTGCCGGGGCACCCTTTTCGACCATTCGACCTAGTGCATATTCGGATCCATAGTGACCATTCCAAGTTAGGACAGGTTACTTACCCGATGTTAGGTTGTTTGAAAACTGCTGCGTGCATAGTGGAACCCTAGCTCCTGACAAAATAGGACAGGGAAACCCTACCCCAACATAGGGGTGTTTTGGCTCTCTTTACTTGCTATGTGCTTTTAGGGTGTTGCTCTACAGGAAAGCACATGTCAGTTTGCAAGTTTGAGTATCAGACCTGAGGACACCAGTATCAGTGTCAGTTATGAGAATTAGTTATCTGCGGGTATCAGGTTCAGTTTTGGGACAGTGATTTCTGGGAACAGTGATCAGCAGTAGAGTACAGTTGTTCAGCAACACCCGTGTTTGATCTGTTTGGGCTGAAATGCTGTTTGTTTCTCCTTTCAGTCCAGAGTGTCCGGAGAATTGGTACAGAATAGCTAGTGCTCCCCTTTGCCGAGGTAGGGCTTATGATGACGCAGAATTCATAAGAGATCGTAGTTATGACGGCTGCATTAGAGCAGGGGATCACTTTGCAAAATGAGGTCAACACTGATGTGTCACATCCACCCAGGTCACCTGTTGTGCACCCGGTTTGGGCCCCGCAACTATACCAGGCTCGCGAGCCTACTACATTCGAGCTAATGGGGATGATAGGTGATCTCCAGAGGTCTGTGGCGGATCTCGCCTACGGAATGTCAGCTTCACCTCCAGCCGCACCATATGCCGGGAGTTTTGTACCCCAGGAGCCCCCGCTGTTGGGGCGAATTGTGATTGAACTTAGCCAACCGGAGATGGCCTCCAACTATGGAAATGACATGCCAACATCAACTCAAACCCTCGATCAGGCTGAGGCCAGAGGAAAAGACAAAATGAAGGCAGATGCCGATCCCATTGAACAACTGCTGTGGGCAGTTGAGGCTTTGAAAGCCGGGGGGATGAACAAGCAACAGATATCCGCAGTTGTGGCAAAAACTGTGGAGGATGCTTTCCCCACTCCACCTGAGGGTAGTTCGAGTCAGTCAGAAAATCGGGATAGGCCCTGTCATGCCAAGACAGTTCCTCCTATTCCCGCCCCTGCACTCGGGAAAGATCAGAAAGCTAAAGTGGCACCTGCCGACCCTTTCGCTTGTGCAGCTAGTAAGAGCGCTCAGACCCCAAAGTACCTGCCCCGGGGGCGCAGGACCTTTCATGCTCTCTATATGCCTTTGTCCAAGGCACTTCAGATCCTTGCCGAGAGGGGGCACCTTAAACCCTTGGAGCCTCGGCCTCTCCCGAAGAATCTCCCCGCTATGCATGATGCTGCTCAGTACTGCGCGTACCACCAACAGACAGGCCATGCCACCGACAATTGCTTCCGCCTCCGCCATGAGGTGCAAGATTTGATTGACAACGAGGTTATCCTCCTGCCCACCTCAGCCAAGTCCGTTACCACCCAGTTATTGGATTTTGAGGACACAGATACTGCAAGTATGTAATCAGAAGGTGAACCACCTGCGGGCGGCAACTGAATGTATTTTGAATGTGGCATCTGGCACGCATTTTTGAGTGGCTGTGAACGCTAGCTTTGTAAATCCTGGCTTGGGTATCGAGTCAGTCTTTTGTTTTGAGTCTGTCTCTTTGTCTTGAGTCGGTCTTTTTTGGTTAAGGGTCTGTCTTGTGGTATCGAGTCAGTCCCCTTTGTATAGAATACCAGGTGATTCTGGGGTTGTTGTCCAGAACACCGTTTTGTCTTGCAATTATCTGTTTTTGTTTTTGAGTCTGTTTCTGCCGAGGGGCCAGTTACACCAACAAAATCTGAATGAAACAGCTGTTGCTATCTCACTTTCATGCTTGCTTTCGGTTTAAGTGCCAGAGAATTTGAATGGGCCAATAGTACATCTCGTCTGCTCTCCTACGTGCCAAACTCATTGCATTAACCTAAGTTTTTCGAAAAACCCTTTTGAACACTGCGGTGATAAAAACGAAGAGGAAGGAATTCCTCGGGTTTTGCAAAATTTTGATCATTTTAAGAGAAAGAGAAGCATGCTAAGCTCTTAATGAATGAAACCGTGCTTGTCAGCGTGAGTACTGAGAAGGACCCTGGCTTGATCTAGATTGGTTCCACACTATCTTCGGCACGAGCGATTTGTCGCTTTCTTAAAAACTTTCAAAAACAAATGTTTTACGCGGCCCTGTGAAGACCTGTGTGGAACCGCTCTTGAGATTGTGCAGCCTAGGATCGCCCTCAGCCTCAAGTTTTAACCCGTTCGCTTTCAAACCTTAAACCTGTTCAGAACATTCAACGGTCGACTGTCAGAGAAGGCCCGTGTGGCCAGTTTGGAAGCAACCCTCGAACAAGAGGTACCAAAGTCGAATCAAAAGAGTAGATCTCACCTGAAAGAGCTCGTGGAGCAGCCATGATGGAGTCTCCTACAAATCATTGCAACAGCCGTTCTCCTAGACACAGAGATGCTTCAACTTCAAAAACCATTTGGCATGGACTTGTTGCACTTTTACCCTTTGAGAGGCTCGCTCGGCCGAAAACCCGGAAGGGCAACCCAGGCAAAAGTTAGAGCAAGAGAAGAATATAGAAAAGAAAAAAAAGAAAAATACAAAAATACAACAAAAAAAGAAAAGAAAAGAAAAGAAAAAAAATGCGAAAAAGAAAAGAAAAAGAAATGAACAAAAAAAAGAAGAGAAAGAAAAGCTCGTAAGGTCGAAAACCCGCATCGGACGCCTTGGCAAAAGTTAGAGCCTGAAAAGTGAAGGTTAAAATACCCGAGTGTACCTTAACCGGAACTACGTAAGGCTTGACTCCCATGTTTGGGATACGTAGGCAACTTCATCATGAAGTCCAGCCCCCAACGCTTTCATAGCGTCTCGGTCCATGCAATGGTTTCGATTTCATCCCAAAGTCCAGTCGCCAACGCCTTCCAAGGTGACTGTGTCCATATATTTGTTATAACCGTCTTCGTCATCTCTGTGTCCAAGAGTTCGACCACCACCAATGAAGACTGTATGCGGACTGCTGCGGCACTGTCCAAATAAGGGGCAACTTTCCGTTACCACGAGCCGTCGCGAGACGCCATTCAAACTAGGGGCAACTTTCCGTTGCCATCCATCCACCCCCCTTTTAAGTCAGGGGCAATTTTCCATTGCCTCCGATCCGAGGTTGCGCATCTCAAAGAGTAAGTTCCATGCTCGTTGAGCGTTGACTGTTTGCAAAAATAGTTTTTGAAATTTTTTACTGAGGTTGACTA
Source organism: Camellia sinensis (assembly GCF_055761805.1). Lineage (NCBI taxonomy): Eukaryota > Viridiplantae > Streptophyta > Magnoliopsida > Ericales > Theaceae > Camellia > Camellia sinensis. Next base: position 158,936,787 of record NC_138972.1, read on the forward strand.
TTTTCTTGAAAATTGTTCCATTTTCCAAAACTGGACCATTTTCTTGGACCCAAAAGGGAAAATTTTCAGTGCTTACAGCCTAACTTGCATGGTCTTCAAATAAAAAATCGAACAAGTACGTTAATCCGACTCTCATTTTGATCAAAACTGTTTTAGTAAAAAGCAAAAATAAAAAATAGGTTAAAATGATGAACTAGGGGCACAGTTGAGCCAGGCGCTCTGTTCCCCCCCGTCATCAACATACTTGCCAGAAGGGCACTCTACCCACCAGAAGAAATAGCCGTGAGCTAACGGCATTGGGCATGAACCAGCAACTTCCTGTTCATTCATCGATCACCCCGGGGAGGGATGAAAAATGAGAGAATGAAGAATAAAGAGGTGTAAGTTGAGAGAAAAGTGAGGAAAAGGGTTTTGAGAGAAAAAAAAAAACGAGCTTGAGTGCCAGAGTGATGTAAGAATCACAAATCAGAAAGGGTGGGAATTAATACCCAGAGAAAGTGGCTCCTCGTGATCTGGGGTCCCCCGCCATCGTTAACGCGTCTGTATGTCATGTCGTTTGTTTTGTTTACCTCAACCTTTGTTTTAGGTCTTTTCCGAGCGTGTCTCGTTGTGCTTGGGTCGTGCACCCTTTTTGTTCGAGTCCTTCCCATTGTGTTTGGTTGTAGGCTTGATACCCCGGTTTGAAAAATCCTTTTTTATTTCAAAAATCGTTTATGCTCAGAATGCTGTGCCATTCTCTATATTTGAGCATGCTTCAACTTCAACCGGTTCCGTCTTTGAGCTCCGCCTTGTTAGATTGGGCCGTTCGCTCAGAATTTGCTGTGTGCAGAATGAACCGAATGCTGTGCTATGGGCCGTATGCAGATTAATCCCCAGCAGAGTAAGGGCTGTGCATCCAGAATCAAGCAGTGGGTTGCTTGGGCTATTTTGTTGTTGGCTGTTTAGTTATCTGATTACCACAGTGCAAGTGTTCAACATTCAGACCACAGATCAATTTCATTTACATTGAAGTCTAACATGATGGGATGCGATGCAATACATGAGATATGTAAATGTAACACTTTTTAAGATAAAAAGTTTGTTCATTTCATAATCTTTTAAGTACACAAGTTTTGGAAACAAAAATCTGCCCGCGGCAGTACAAGGTAATCTAACTACCAACAAAAAGGAAAAGTACAAGAAAAAAGAAAAACAACAAAATCTGTATTCGTATCTAGCGACTCCGAAAGCTATCAGTCTGTCCTGGTCCTCTTCCTGGACGAAGGCCCAGGAGCATCATCAGCATCGTCGTCAGAGCCCGAGCTAGTGCCGCCTCCGGTCTGCTCCTCTGATGACTCCGCCTCTGACCCGTCATCATCATCAGGGACGGGAGCCCGTGAACTGCTCCCGGCATAAATGCGCCCCGCCTTAGAGCGGGGGAATACTCGGCCCTCCTCATCTCTCTCTCGGGCGGGGACGGAAGGTCCAGCCGGAGCACCTCCTACCCCAGGAATCTGGAAAGGAGGCTGAAAAAGTACACAAAAGGCAAATGCATCAGTATACTGTGGACAGTTTATCAGTGCAGAATGCAGTGTACAGTGTGAGAATGTCGAAGGCAGTATATCAGTACAGAATGCAGTGTATGAGTACAGTATGAGTGAATGCTGTGGACAGTTTATCAGTGCAGAATGCAGTGTACAGTGTGAGAATGCCGAAGGCAGTATATCAGTACAGAATGCAGTGTGTGAGTACACTATGAGTGAATGTTGTGGACAGTTTATCAGTGCAGAATGCAGTGTACAGTGTGAGAATGCCGAAGGCAGTATATCAGTACAGAATGCAGTGCATGAGTACAGTATGAGTGAATGCCACGAACAGTTTATCAGTGCAGAATACAGTGTATGAGTACAGTATGAGTGAATGCTGTCGACAGTTTATCAGTGCAGAATGCAGTGTATGCAGTGTATCAGACGCTGTGAGATCAGTGTATCAGATATTGTGCCGTGCATCAGATTACGTGAATCAGCTTGTGAGTGATTTGAGGCCGTGATCAGGAAAACACACCGGAATGCTGTAGAGGGCCAAGAGATCAAAGGTCCGCTGCAACATCCCCATCATGGAGGCATTCATCTCCAATGACTGCCGGGTGTACGCAGAAGAAGCCTACAAAAGTATCATATACATCAGTATTCTGTGGAATATCAAATAAACTGAAATGAAATGACTGTACAGAAATGCAGTAATACATACCGGAGGTAAGTCGGGGACACCGACAAACTCGTGATCAGCTGGCGGAGGAGCGAAGGGGATCTGATAGGTCGCCCCGCCCTGCCCTCGGAAAGTCAATGAAGCTGGCAGAACAGGCCAACCAGTCCCGCGTCCCCCCTGAACTCCGCCCCGGCCACGGACTCGGGCCCTCCTCGAAGCTCCGTCTCCAGCTCCCGCTCCCGCCCTCGCTGCTGGCGCCATGGGTCTAACTCCCTCAGCTCGACGGCCGCCGCTCAGAGGCCGCATAAGATACGTCTGCACGTACTCTCGGTAGTCGCCGATGCCTCTGAAGCGGGTCGCCTCCCAACCGATGGTGTAATCATCCATCTGCTCAGTGGTGAGCCTCTCGGTCTCCCTCATATCCTCGGGAAGGTGAACCAGGACTATCTGCTCCGGTAACCCTAGGGTCTGGCGTAAAAAATGCTCACCCAGGTACCAAGCCCGACAGACCGGGCCCTCCAACAAGATCCGGAAACGCGAGGTCTCATCGGCACCGGCAAACCGATCCCGCGTCACGGCTGGCAAAGGAGCCCAAGGCTGCCAGGTGATCTGAAAATGCAACATAGTTTGTTATCTACTGTTATTGAAATATGCAGTGGAAAGGCGAAGCTTAAATGAACTGCAAATAAAACGTACCTCCGCGGGGGTGATGGTGTCAAAGAAGCGGCGGAAGAAGCTGAAAGTCTCTCGCGGCCTCCCGGTGCATCTCCCATCAAAGCGGCACGAAAAGGGGACGACCAGAGGCGTCTCCGTGACCGGTACGGGTACGAGCCTAGGAAAGTAGGCGTAAACCCACAACTGTAGAGAAAACATCAATATGACTATCAGACAAAGCAGAATACAGAATAAAGCAGAAATGGCGGAGCCATGTGTTGTGCAGTGTATTGTGTAGTGTGAGCAGTGTACAGTCAGTGTAAAGTAGAGTGTATGTGTGTGCCGTGTGTACAGTATACAGCAAGTATAAAGTAGACTACAGTGTGTGCAGTGTACAGAGTACAGAAAATATAGAACAAAAATGAAAAGCGGAGAAGAAATGTACCTCCCAAGCCTGCCAGTAGCCTCCGAACAACTGTCTGCTGCCGCGGGAAGCCGAGCTCATGTACCCATAGAGAGTGGCCAGAGCAGCGCCACCCCAGTCGTAATGCAAGATCTGCCTGACGTCCACCAGTGCGCTGAGCAGGCAGAGTGGCACGGTGTTCGCCCGGTCGGCGAAGATGGTCGTCCCGAATAAGAACAAGAGGAAGCCGCGAGCGTACCTCTCCATGGCCTCCGGAGTCATCGGGGCTGCGTCAACGAGGGTGGGCTGGACCCGGAACTGCACCTCGAACCAGGAGTATCGTACGTAACCTGGACGAGCGAGAGGTGGCGCCTCACCGAGTAGATGGACCTGAGCGGCAGTCCACTCGTCCATGTCAATATCGAAAGGGATCACCCCCTACCCCGATGCCTGTGAGCATCGAGAAATCGTAAGGGGTCATCGTCATGTCCCCTGCCGCGGAGAAGTGGAATGAATCAGTGGGAACCAGAGTGGCGAGTAGAGGTCTGCACGTAGTGAGTCGCGAGAGCCCTCTGCAGAATGCGCCGAAACCTGCCTGGTCCACAATACGACGGACCGCATCGGGAAGCTCGGCGTACCACTCTCGAGCGCCGGTGTTCCCATACCCACGGATGGTACGGGAATCCCCCTGTAAACAGAAAACAACAATTGCGAGGCAATTTTCAAAATGCAGTTCTAAGGAGCATATAGATGTAGCATGCGTGCAAGTTTGACAGGTTTAAATAAATACCGGGTGCCGGTGTGCTTACAGTGAACTATAACGTGTGATGCGTCAGCGTGTTTAGGTGGTTCAGTACAGTATAGCATGCGTGCAAGTTTAACAGATTCAAGCAAATACCGGGTGCCGGTGTGCTTACAGTGAACTACATCGTGTGATGCGTCAGCGTGTTCGGATGGTTCAGTATAGTATCGCTTGTGTGCATATGTTCAGACTCAAGCAGATATCGGGTGCCGGTGTTTGCAGTGGAATACGGTGTGTGCCGTGTGTTGAGTGGTTCAAGGCTAGTGCAGTGTGTGTGCACGTGTGAGTCTTAAACAGATAATCAGTTGCAAGTGCATTTGCAATCAACTACAATATATAGAGTATCGACTGTAATCGGTTATGGTAGTTGACAGTTTTGTATCCTACATTGCAGAAAGTAAAGCAGAAAAAAGAGAGTTACCTCGGAAGTGTCGAAGGACAAGTGGGAGGTAGGCTCACGCAGTAGTAGCTTGGGTCGCGTGTACCTCTCGAAACTCCTGAACTGGCGCAGTCCGTCAGGGGACAGAACATGGATCGCCGGCCGGTAGGTCGCCGGGTCGAACGGGCGATCACTCAAGGGTAGGAGCTCGACCCCGGGATCCATCTCGTGATCCGAGGGAGTCCCACCGCGTGGAATGTCATCCGCCATGCCAAGAATGATGAGAAAATAGCCGGAGGAAGGAAAACCGGGCTAGAATGCGGAAAGTCAACCGAAAAGTCAACTCCCGGGAAGGCCGAAAATGACCGAAAAGGCCGGGATGTGAAAGGGCACGGAAATCAAGAGGAAAACGAGGGGAACAAACCCCAAAAAGGTGGGAATGGCAAACGAGGCACCGAAACAAAGTTTTGTTCGGTTGAAAATGTCCGAAACGCGAAGAAAATCGCGAATCCGATGACGAAACGGACGTGGAACGTGAAGAAACGGAGAAAAGAGGAGAGAAAAACACTCTAGAGAGAGAGGGTGTGAGTTTTCGGCGGAAGAGGAAGTGGGAAATACGGTTTAGAAACCCTATTTTAAAACACCCGAGGTGAAATGTCGAATCTGCCCCGACTCAGGAACTTTTTGCCGGTCGGCAACATTTTGTGCCGGCCGGCAAAAAATTGTGCCGATGGAATTGAATGAGTGCCGATGGACGGCCGATGATTTACTCTGATGGCCGGTGGACATCCGGTGGTCTCCTACAGTGATTTTGGAGCCTCCTACACCCTTGTTTGAGTTATTTGTGGGGTCCAGATCCTTTAGTACTCAAAACAGTGCAAAACAGTGTGTTTCCAACGCTCAACCGGCCTCCGTTTTGACCTCGGGTCGTGTCTTCAGTGCGTGGCACTCGAACTCGTGCAAGGTGTATCCTTTCCGTATCCTTTTGGCTTTTACAAAACTCAAAAGTTGCCCCATGTGTATCGCATATCATCGCACTGTTTTGTGCATTTCAAAATCAATCGCGCTGTTTTGTGCAATTCATCACTCGCGCTATTTAGCACATCGCACTGTTTTGTGCATTTCAAATCAATCGCACTGTTTTGTGCATTTCAAAATCAATCGCGCTGTTTAGCGCATCGCACTGTTTTGTGCATTTCAAATCAATTGCACTGTTTTGTGCATTTCAAAATCAATCGCGTTGTTTTGTGCAATTAATCACTCGCGCTGTTTAGCGCATCGCACTGTTTTGTGCATTGCATTTTAATCGCGCTATTTAGCGCATCGCACTGTTTTGTGCACTTCAAATCAATCGCACTGTCTTGTGCATTTCAAAATTAATCGCGCTGTTTAGCGCATCGCACTGTTTTGTGCATTTCAAAATCAATCGCGCTGTTTAGCGTATCGCACTGTTTTGTGCATTTCAAATCAATCGCACTGTTTTGTGCATTTCAAAATCAATCGCGCTGTTTTGTGCAATTCATCACTCGCGCTTTCTTGCGCATCGCACTGTTTTGTGCACCTTACTTGCATCTTGCATGCATCCTCTCGCGCTATCTTGCGCACCTCACTTGTACTTGTTAGTACATTGCATTGTTTTGAATACAAACCGGCTTCGCGTAGCGTATAAGTCCATTTGTCAAAGTCTTCATTCCATGTGGCATGCGTGTCACACTTGCATCATTTTGCATCTTATGAGGCACGCGTGTCTCATTTGTATCATTTTACATTTCGTGTGGCATGCGTGTCACACTTGTATCATTTTGCATCTTATGAGGCACGCGTGTCTCATTTGTATCATCTTCCATCATGCTTCATTTGCATCGGCATGCGTGTCACATTTTCGCTGGCATGTGTGTCGTCATTACAATTAGCATGCGCGCCTCATTTTCGCATTGTCATGCATGTTGCTAACTGGTCTGGCGAGACCTTAAACACGCACGGTCTAGGAGACCTTAAATCCTTGGAAGGTGCAAAACCTTCGGCACATTGATGTGTGCAGTTCGGTTGCATTGCCAGGCATGTCTTAAGCCACAGGTATATCCCGGTCTAGGAGACCTTAAATCCTCGAAAGGTGCAAAACCTTCGGCACATTGCGTTGGTCTGGCGAGACCTTAAACACGCACGGTCTAGGAGACCTTAAATCTTTGGAAGGTGCGAAACCTTCAGCACATTGACGTGTGCAGTTTGCATACATTTTGCATCCCGGTCTAGGAGACCCTAAATCCTCTGAAGTTGCAATTCCTTTGGTGTTTGTCGTGCCCGAACGACTTTCGGTGGTCTGGTAAAGCTACCAGTCTATGTTTGCGGTGCGTTCCTAGAAGACCAACTGGGACGGTGGAAACTAGAGTTCAAACGGCTTATGCCTAGAACGCAAAGGTTCGGGAGTTCCGAGACTAAAGTCTGGTTTAAATTCCCAAGGGTGTATCCTCGGCTTGAAATCTGTATGGAAGCCCATAGATTGAGGCGGCATGTCTACGCCTCAGTTCTCGATACTGAACCAACCTAGTATATCGCCCTGTTGGTAAGATAGGGAAAGTTGCAATCATAGCCGTTGCATCATAGTGCATTGTCATGCATTTCCATTGTAGCTTGCACGCATTCATTGCATTTTCCCCAGTAGATTGCATCATACTGCATTGTCATGCATTTTGTAAATATCCATTCCATTGCATATTTGTAGATATTGCATTGTAGATCGCATGCATTCATTGCATCACCTTCCATCTATGGCTTGCGCCTTTCCATGTTGAGCTTGGTCTGGTATGTGCCCTTACTTTTCACGTTAAAACACAGTTCTGGATGTGTACGCGCCTATTCCACGCTGGTATGTTGGTTTGAGGGTTGCGGCACCTTTTCTGTGTTAGACATGGCTCGTACGTGTACATTCCTTTCCTAGGAAAGATTTAGTTTGGCTTGCGTGCCATATCCATTGTAAATAGCCATTTCCAATGCATTGTAGTTTGCATGCATTCATTGCATCACACCTTCCATCTATGGCATGCGCCTTTCCATGTTGAGCTTGGTCTGGTATGTGCCCATACTTCTCGTGTCGAAGCATAGTTCAGTGGACCGTTCTATGTTAGACGTGGCTTGTATGCGTACATGCCTTTCCTAGGCAAGATTTGGTTTGGCCCGCATGCCATATCCATTTCATCTCCCCAGCATATCCATATATATATATATATATATATATTACATTGTAGTGTAATTTTTGCATCCGGCATTAGGATCATTGTCCTTTCTCCAGCGGGTTGTTTCCCCACTGATGTCAATCCCCCCCAATACTTGTTCTTGTGTCTGTCTACAATGCTCATAGTTCAGTTGACCGTTCTATGGTAGACAGACTTGTTACCTCCATCAATCTATTTGACATAGGTGTGGTTTCGAACCACTCGTGATTGGATCGTGATTCAATTGCTTTGCATATAGTTTGCATTGTTTCAATTACATTGCATCTTCATTTGTATTGTTTACACATTGTTTTGTATATATTGCATATCATTTTGCATCCATTCTTGCATTGTCATGCATGTTGCTAACAATATTATATCTGTTAAGTTTGTTTTCTTTTCAGGCACGATATTGTATGTACGGTTCATTTGAGGCTGGTGCAACCAGACGAGCCGCACAGGTATTGTATCCTCCGAGTGAGACGTATTGAGAATTGCATAATTCTCTTACATCCTTTCTGCATTGTAGTGTAGTTTGGTGTATGCCAGCTTAAAATTGTCGCATGTTATGCTTCATTACAGCTTTCTTTGCATGATCATAAGTTATGTCCGGCTCTGTGCATTGTCTTGCATTTTGCCCCTGCCTTCGGGCGCATATCTTGTTTGTCTTGCATGTTTGTCTGAGTCTTCGGCCTTGTCAAAATTGGGTCGTCTCTGGGCTTTGACATTTACTCCCGTCATTGTTATGACTTTCGAGTTCTGTCAAAGAGGGGCAACTGTAGACACCCCATTTTTGACCATCCTCAAGACTTGGACATCACCATTGGAACACTTGGTGATTATCCATGTTTGTGTTCGTTTGGAGTTCCAGGAGGTCTCGGCTACGCACCTTGCCTCAGGATCTCCGAACTTGACTGTTTTGTGTCTGATTTTGCACCAGACACTTGTGTTTTGCCTTGGATGGGCAGGGAATTCCTTGTGAGGCATCCCCATACACCACCGGCAGTGGCTAGAGGTCACCGGCTGGTTTTTGCTGCCATCGGCAATGTATATTGCCGGTCGGCACTCTTTGTTGCCGGTCGGCACTCATTTTTGCCAAAATGGCATCTTTGGCCGGCCGACTACTGTGTATCTGCTTTTGCAGATATTTTATCACAGCTGTCTTGCTTTTGGCTCCCCTCCATACATGTGTATGGAGGGATCTCTCTCTTGGAAGCTTGTCTTGTAAACTTTACAAGACAAGAAGCTCTATAAGAGAGAGCCTTGTCTCTTGGCTTTAGGGTTAGAGACTTGAGAGACCTTAGATATTTTTGGACAACCATTTTTAGGGTTTTGAGTTCTAGGGTTAGAAACCATACACTTTCTATCTCTATATCTCCCTCTTGTGTGTGTTTAAGTGCATTTGTGTCTTACTATTGCACATAAACACATAGTGTTTCACCTTCACTTAGCTACTGAGGTTCTAAGAGGTTGGTTTTGAAGTTTTGGAGCTGTTTTCAAGCCAAGGGGGGCTGTTGGAGCACCATTGTTGAAGGGGTCTTCAAGGGTAAGAAACTAGCCCCTTTATTCCCCAATCTTGCATTGTATTTTTACCTGTCTTAAAATCGTTTTTGAGCTTGGTGTGCAATACAAAAAAGTTCTGTTTTTTAGTCCTCTTGATTGTTTATTAAGAGTGTTTTTTGGTTTGGAGGTGTTTGACCCCTCTTAGGCCTTGAAAGGCCCCATTTTGAGCCATTTTGAGCAAGTTTCGAGACTTCGGTGTTTGGGCCTCTTCACCACTGAAATCTTGAGGGATTTCAGTGGTGGAGATGGTGCCTTGAAGTCTCCAAAAGGAGAGGGCCACCCCCTCTCCTTGTTGTCCTTGAAATGGACCCCTTTTGGCCTCTTGAGAGAGCATCATGTTAGAGTGTGTATTGATCATATCTTGGCTATTTTCCATGCTTATGATGCCATGATATAACCTTGTTGTGTGTTGGTTTTGGTACACCATGCATGCTTAGCATACCTACCATGTAATGCCATGTTATTGCCTTAATATGCCTTAGGTTGTTAGCCTTCGTTCGAGCATGTTTTAGGTCTAGATTTGTGAAGCTTGTGTGCTTATTTTGCCATGCTAGAGGTCTGTCCATAGTTGTTTGGGCCGGATTTGGCATGCTTAGTATAGCTCATTTGCATTCCGGCTTGTTGGCCCTAAGTGTATGAATGTATAGCATGACATTCTTGCATTGATTTAGCGGTTTGGGACTATCCACCATGTTATTTCAGTCCTCTAATCGTGTTCATATGCTTGCATTTCATGACCCTTTTGATGTTTCAAGAATTGATGTTTCATGCTTCATGTTTATGCCATTGTGTATGCCTCTAAGATTAGGTCATTTGGATGCCATCTAAGTGGTTCCTGAGGCTTGCTTTTGCATGATTTGGGACTGTTTTGATTCAATTTGGTCATTTGCATCATGAGTCATATGGTCATGTTTTAGGTCCTTAGGTTTGGACTCATGCATAGCTTGCATTGGTAGGTTAATTTGGGCATCATTTCCTACATGTTTTCAAAGCTTATAATGCATGTCACATGTCCATGATCATTCCCTTCTAAGTGTTCTTAGAAGTAGTCTTTTGATGCTTAAGCATTTAGGCCTTCAACATGTGCATGTGTGTATGTGTTTGGTCCCTTGTTTTGGTCACTTTGGCTATGGTTTTAGGCCTATTTAGAGTTGCCTAAACCATGTGTAAGTACACCTTTCCATTAATTTGCATTACCTCATGTTTGCTTGTATGCTTGCATAAGTGTCTTGCCATGCCATGATGCACCCTTAGCTTGCATGCCTAGGTTGCATTGCATCTTGCATGCATGCCTTATTCCTTGACTTGGTGATAGGAATTGGGTCTTGGTTTGTTTGTTTGGTTTGCATTTCATTTGACATGAAAGTTGCACACTTGATCCTTTGGGCCATCATGCATGGAAATGCGTGATTGGTGGTTCGAGAATCGAGACACATGCCCCTTTGAGTTACAAACATGATAGGGAGCATGATCAGTGCATACATTGCTTGAATTGTATTGCCATGCAAGTTCTGTCCTCTGCTGCTGTAAGTTGCAGGTTCTGTAGGCATTCTTTGCCGACCGGCAGTGTACATTGCCGACCGGCAATTATTCTTCTGCAGATAGCTTCATTTTGTGCCGGTGACCACATACCACTGCCGATGGCAATTCTACTCAGCCGGTGGTGAACCCCAATATACAGAGAGGCATCTTTGAGACTTTGGTAGTCTTCAGAGGGGCAAAGCAGGGAAAACAGAGGCAGACTATGCATGGCGGTACACTTCCGAGCAAGACCCGAGCACGCACTGCATCTGGCCCTCCCCCCGAGGCGGTTTACTGCTTTTCCCAGCTTAATTAGTTTGTTAGCTAATTAGGCAATTTGTAATATTTAATTAACTTGCGTAGTTAATTAATTTGTATTATTTATTTGGTCCCTCCGGGCGAGGGCAAATCTGTAATAAGTGTGGGTGAGTGGTGTGCATGTCTTCCAATCCCCACTTCTTTCTTCCCTTTTATTTACCTGCTTTGATGGTTAGTATTAGGGCACGTTTAAATTAGCATACCTCATGCTATGCATGCGTGCATTCATACATTTTCTTTGCATGCACCGGGCTCGGCGCATCATTCTAACTGCATTTGTACCTCAATTCCAAATTGAATACGTGCATCAATTGACTGCATTTCACATGCCACGCTTAGGTTAGCCGAGCCTACTCTAATTTCATTTTGCATGCGTTGCATTAGCCACTCTAACATGAACTAGGACCATGCATGTTTGCTAACTAGTTTATGGTTTTGGCACGGAGTACAATGTAAGTATTTATGTTTTAGCATCTCGCATGCGTATGAATGTTGCCATGATAGTATGCTTACCATGTGGCTAGATACTTATGTGATAAACTGTTTGAATGCCTGTGGGTGAAGGTTGGAAGACACCAAAACGAAGTTTCGTTCGGTTCAAAACGTTCGAGACGCGAAGGTATTCGCGAATCGGACAACGAAACGGGGGCTAGAACGCACGAAAATGAGAGAATCGAAGGAAGAAAACACTCTAGAGAGAGAAGGAGAGGATTTTCGAGCAAAAAGAAGTGAACAAAATAGGGCTAAAAGCCCTATTTTAAAAGACCCATGGCCAAATGACAGAACTGCCCCGATACAGGGACTTTTTGCCGGTCGGCCACACTCTTTGCCGGTCGGCAAAATAGTGTGTCGATGGAAATTGTATGATGGCCGATGGACGGCCGGTGATGCACTTTGATGGCCGGTGGACATCCGGTGGCCTCCTACAGTGATTTTGGAGCCTCCTACCCCCTTGTTTGAGTTATGTGTGGGGTCCGGGGCCTTTAGTGCTCACAACAGTGCAAAACAGTGCATTTTCGACGCTCAACCGACCTCCGTTTTGACCTCGGGTCGTGTCTTCTGTGCGTGGCACTCGAATTCGTGCAAGGTGTATCCTTTCCATATCCTTTTGGCTTTTACGAAACTCAAAAGTTGCCCCATGTGCATCACATGTCAATCGCACTATCTTGTGCACTCGCGTTGTCTAAACGCATCGCGCTATCTTGCGCATCTCATTGCATTTTTCATGCATGCAAATCGCACTATCTTGCGCATCTCATTGCATTTTGCATGCATTCAATTCATTACTTACGTAGACCGCATGTTTTGCTTGCGTAGACCTCATGTTTGTTCAAATTCATTACTTGCGTAGACCGCATGTTTTGCTTGCGTAGACCGCATGTTTGTTTAAATTCATTACTTGCGTAGACCGCATGTTTTGCTTGCGTAGACCGCATGCTTGTTCAAATTCATTACTTGCGTAGATCGCATGTTTTGCTTGCGTAGACCGCATGTTTGTTCAAATTCATTACTTGCATAGACCGCATGTTTGTTCAAATTCATTACTTGCGTAGACCGCATGTTTTGCTTGCGTAGACTACATGTTTGTTCAAATTCATTACTTGCGTAGACCGCATGTTTTGCTTGCGTAGACCGCATGTTTGTTCAAATTCATTACTTGCGTAGACCGCATGTTTTGCTTGCGTAGACCGCATGTTTGTTCAAATTCATTACTTGCGTAGACCGCATGTTTTGCTTGCGTAGACTGCATGTTTTACCTGTGTAGACCGCATGTTTTACTTGCGTGGACTGCATTCTTATGTTCAAATTCATTACTTGCGTAGACCGCATGCTTATGTCCAAATTCATTACTTGCGTAGACCACATGTTCTACTTGCGTAGACCGCATGCTTATGTTCAATTTCATTGCTTGCGTAGACCGCATGCTTATGATCAATTTTGTTGCCTGCGTAGACCGCGTACTCTACTTACATGCCTTCATAGCATTGTTATGCTTCCCACTTGCTTTGCGTTGTCATGCATTTTCAAGTACATTAATATGCATGTTGGTAATCACATTGTACCTGTTAAGTTTGTTTTCTTTGCAGGCACGATATTGTATGTACGGTTCATTTAAGGTTGGTGCAACCAGACGAGCCGCACAGGTATTGTATTTTACGGTCTAGGAGACCTTAAATCCTCGGAAGGTGAAAGACCTTTAGTGCATTGATGTGCACAGTCCATTTGCATTGTCATGTATCTTAAAAGCCGCGTGTTGTTGCGCATTCCATGCATCATGCATCATCATGCATTTGCATTTCAAAAACAAAAACAAAAAATATATAATTGCATTGTCATGCACCATCATAAATAGTTGCATTGTCATGCATCATTGTAACATAGTGTTATAGCTTGCATGCATTCACTGCATCACCTCCGCCTATGGCTCGCGCCTTTCCATAATTGAGCTTGGTCTGGTATGTGCCCATACTTTTCACGTCGAAACATAGTTCAGTAGACCGTTCTATGTTAGACACGGCTTGTATGTGTACATGCTTTTCCTAGGCAAGATTTGGTTTGGCCCGCAGGCCATATCCATTATATTGCATATCCATTCCATTGCATATTTGTAGATATTGCATTGTAGTTTGCATGCATTCACTGCATCACCCTCATTTATGGCTTGCGCCTTTCCATGTTGAGCCTGGTCCGGTATGTGCCCATTCTTCTCGTGTCAAAACATAGTTCAGTGGACCGTTCTATGTTAGACGTGGCTTGTACGTGTACATGCCTTTCCTAGGCAAGACTTGATTTGGCCCGCGTGCCATGTCCATTGCCATTTTCCCCAGCATTTTCATTGTAAATATTACATTATAGTGTAATTGTTGCATCCAGCATTAGGGTCGTAGTCCTTTCCCCAGCGGGCCGTTTCCCCACCTTTGTCATCTCTCTCCAATACTTGTTCTTGTGTCCGTCTACATTACTCATAGTTCAGTTGATCGTTCTATGGTAGACGGGCTTGTTACCTCCATCAATCTATTTGACATGTGTGTGGTTTTGAACCGCTCATGATTGGATCATGATTCAATTACTTTGCATATAGTTTGCATTGTTTCAATTACATTGCATTTTCATTTGCAGTGTTTATACATTGTTTTGTATGTATTGCATATTATTTTGCATTCATTCTTGCATTGTCATGCATGTTGCTAACAAACATTGTACCTGTTAAGTTTGCTTCTTTTCAGGCACGATATTGTATGTACGGTTCATTTGAGGCTGGTGCAACCAGACGAACCGCACAGGTACTGGATCCTCTGAGTGAGACGTATCGAGAATTGCATAATTCTCTTACATCCTTTCTGCATTTGTAATGTAGTTGCATTGGTGTATGCTAGATTAAAATAGTTGCATGTATGCTTCATTACAGCTTTCTTTGCATGATCATAAGTTATGTCCGGCTCTGTGCATTGTCTTGCATTTTGCCCCTGCCTTCGGGTGCATATCTTGATTGTCTTGCATGATTGTCTGAGTCTTCGGCCTTGTCAAAAATGGGTCGTCTCTGGGCTTTGACATTCACTCCCGTCATTGTTATGACTTTCGAGTTCTGTCAAAGAGGGGCAACTGTAGACACCCCATTTTTGACCGTCCTCAAGACTTGGATGTCACAGTTGGAACACTTGGTGATTACCCTTGTTTGTGTTCGTCTTGAGTTCCCGGAAGTTTCGGTTGCGCGCCTTGCCTCAGGATCTCTCGACTCGACCGTGTTGTGTCTAGTTTTGCACCAAACACTTGTGTTTTGCCTTGAAGGGGCAGGGAATGCCTTGTGAGGCATCCCCACACATCACCGGCCATGGCTTGAGGCCACCGGCCAGTGATTTTGTGCCATCGGTAATGTATATTGCCGGTCGGCACTCTTTGTTGCCGGTCGGCCATTTATTTTGCCAAAATGGCAATTTTGAATGGCCAATCACTGTTCATCTACTTTTGGTAGATATTTTGTGCCAGCTGTGATAGCTGGAACCCACCTTTTCTCCCCTCCATACACGTGTATGGAGGGATCTCTCTCTTGACAAGCTTATTTGACAAGCTTTACAAGAGAGAGCTCTATAAGAGAGTCTCCTCTCTTGGATTTAGGGTTAGAGAGCATTTTTAGAGAGCTTTGATATTAGGGTTAGGAATTTATATCTATCCTATATCTCTCTCTCTCTCTCTTGAGCTTAGTGTGTGTTTTGTCTTACTTTTGCTCACAAGCACCCACCATTACACCTTCTCTTGGTTATTGAGGGCCAAAGGAGTGTTCTTGAAGTTTTGGAGCTGGGCTCAACCTAAAGAAGCTGCTGGAGCTCCATTGTTGAAGAGGGTCTTCAAGGGTAAGAAACTTGCTCCTTTTTACCCCTTTCTTGCATTGTATTTTTGCCTACCTTACAACTGTTTTTGTGTTTAGTGTATAACATAAAAAAGTTCTGTTTTTAGGCCCTCTAAATAGTTGTTTACGTTTGTTTCAAGCTTTGGGGTTGTTTGACCCCTCTCAAGCCTTGTAAGGCTCCATTTTGTGCCATTTTGAGTGAGCTCTGAGACCTTGGTGTTTGGGCCTCCTCACCACTGAAATCTTGAGGGATTTCAGAGGTGAGGATGGTGCCTTGAGGTCCCAAAAAGGAGAGGGCCACCCCCTCTCCTTGTTGTCCTTGAAAAGGACCATTTTTTGGCCTCTTGAGGGAGCACCATGTTTAGGCTCATGTTGACCATGCCTTAGCTGATTTTTGTGCTTATTATGTCATAATATGCCTCTGTTTTTAGTTGGTTTTGGTACACCATGCTTGCTTAGCATACATGCCTTGTAATGCCATTTTGTTGCCTTAACATGCCTTAGGTTGTAAACCATTGTTCTAGCATGCTTTAGGCTTAGCTTTGTGAAGCTTTCATGCTTATTTTGCCATGTTTAAGGTCTGTCCTTAGCCATTTTGGTCGACCATGGCGTGCATTATATAGCCCCTTTGCATTTTGGGTTTGTTGGCCTTAAGTGTATGAGTGTGTTGCATGCATCACTTGCTTCGATTTAGTGGGTTGGGATCATTTTCCATGTTATTTCAGTCCCTTTGATATGCTCGTATACTTGCCTTGGACACCTCTTTAATGCTTTGAAAGCTTATGTTGTATGCTCCATGTTTTGGCCTTTGTGCATGCTTTTGAATTTGAGCCACTTAGATGCCATCTAGGGGGTCCCTTTGCACGGTCTAGGTCTGCCTTGGACCTGTTTTAAGCCTTCTTGGCCTTGTGAGGCTTGGTTGGCATGGCAATGGTTTAAGTCCCCTTTGACTTGCTTTAAATGCTTGGACCAGATTCTGCAGGAACTTTTTTGCCGATCGACTGCGCAGAGTGCCGACCGGCAATCCATCAGTGGCCGATAGCTTCATTTGTGGCCGATGACGACCAAATCACAGCCGATGATAATTCCCTCTAGCCGGTGGTGTCTCCCAATGTCTAGGGAAGCAATTCTGAGACTTTGGAAGCTTTCAGAGTGGCAGAGCAGGGAAAACAGAGGCAGCTTGCGCATGGCAATGGACTTCCGAGCAAGACCCGAGCACGCGTGCATTGAGCCCTCTTCCCGAGGCCCTTTTCTAAGCTTAGTTAATTTGTTAATTAATTAGGTAATTTGTAACAATTAATTAGCTTGTGAGTTAGATAATTTGTACTATTCTTTTGGTCCCTCCGAGCGAGGGTGAATTTGTAATAAGTGTGGGTGAGTGTGTGCATGTCTTCCAACCCCCATTTCTTTCTCCCTTTTACTTACATGCTTTGATGGTTAGTAATAGGTCATGTTTAATTTAGCATACCTTATGCTATGTGTAGCACGTCCGCGAGGGACCCCGCTACTACAGTTCGGACTCGATTTGTGCTACGGTTCTAAATCTGAACCAAAGAGTCCAAATCTGGCAAATCGTTTGAGAAAACAGATTTTTTGAAAAGTAGTGCCAAACATGGACTGCTTTGCCAGATACAGAGTCGCCACCTAAATATTTTTAAAATGGTGAAATTTAGGAAACCCTGACTCGGTGCCGAAGGCCACATGTCCGTCATCACCGGAGTTTGTCTCGGCTCGGGAGCTTGGGTACGATCGGGGAAGGTCAGCTATGAGCACCCCCTTTTGCCCGGTCCGAAGACCGGCCTCTACTAACCATGATATCCGATTTTGAAAGCGTTATGTGTTCTTGTTCCAGTTATTAGCCTAGAATTACTATGTTGTGCGCACAGCAAACAAGTATAGACTAGATTGCCTAATTTGGGAATAAACATTGCATATCCGTTTGCTTTGGAAATACTTTAGATTTTGCTACTCGCAAGTAGGCTAAAACACGGATTTCAATGAGTTTTTCCAACTCAAACAATCCAACCTCCACCCACAGGCATTCAAGCAGTTTATCTCATATAAGCACTTAGCCACATGGTAAGCATACTATCATGGCAACATTCACACACATGCGAGATGCTAAAACATAAATACTTACATCGTACTCCGCGCCAAAACAGTAAACTAGTTAGCAAAACGTGCGTGTCCTAGTTCATGTTAAGTGCCTAATGCATCGCATACAAAATGTTGCTAGAATAGGCTCGGCTATCCTAAACATGGCATGTGAAAATGCGCAACTATCACATATTCAGTTTTTGAATTAGAAGTACAAATGCAGTTAGCATGATGTACCGAGCCTAATGCATGCAATACAAATGCATGGATGCACGCATGCATAACATAAGGTATGCTAAAGTAAACATGCCCTAATCTACCATCAAATTAGGTAAATAAAAGGGAAGAAAGAAGTGGGGGTTGGAAGACATTCACACACTCACCCACACTTATTACAGATTTGTCCTCGCTCAGAGGGACCGAATAAATATTACAAATTAATTAACTACGCAAGCTAATTAATATTACAAATTGCCTAATTTAATTAACAAAATAAATAAGCTAAGAAAAGCAGTAAATCGCCTCGGGAAATGCGCTGCCATGCATAGGCTGCCTCTGTTTTCTTTCCTTCACTCCTCTGGAGGCTGTCAAAACCTCAGGACTGCTTCCTTGGACAGAGGAGACCACCACCGGCTAGATGGAATTGTCACCGGTAGTGTGGTATGGTCATCGGCACAAAATAAAGCTGTCGGCAGACAAATTGTTGCCGGCCGTCACCTTACATTGCCGATCTGCAGAGTGTTCCTGCAGAATCTGCAAATGACAGCAACAGAGGGCAAGGCAAAGCATGGCAGCACAATTCAAGGCATATATGCACCAACCACGTCCCTTATCATGATAATGACTCAAAGGGGCATGTGCCTCGATTCTCGGACCACCAATCACACATTTCCATGCATGATGGCCCAAAGAACCAAGTATGCAACTTTGATTTCAAATGCATGCAAACCAAATCAAACCAAACAAGGCCCAATCCCTATCACTAAGTCAAGGAACAAAGCATGCATGCAAAATGCAATGCAACCTAGGCATACAAGCTAAGGATGCAACATGGCATGGCAACAAACTTATGCAAGCATGCAAACAAACATGAAGCAATGCTAATTAATGCAAAGGTGGTCTAAAGCATGATTTGGGCGGCTCTAATAAGGCCCAAAACAGTGGCTAAAACGACCAAAAGAAGAGACCAAAACACATACACACACATGCACATGTTAAGGCCCAACACTTAAGCACAAATTAGACAACCCTCAAGCACACTTGAAAGGGACGATCATGGACTAATTAGCATGCAACATAAGCATTGAAAATCATGTCATAAAATGATGCCAAATCATGTTAAACAAGACAAGCAAATGCATGCAAGCATGGTCCAAGTACTTGAAGCAAGTCATGAAGCTTTGAAGCACGTTTATCATAACAGACATGATATGCATTAAGCAACTAAAAAATAGGTTTTTATCATGTTAAAACAAGGCTAAAGGACTACTTAGATGGCATCTAAGTGGCTGAAATTTAGAAGCATGCATGATGGTCAAAACATGGAGCATGCAACACATGCTTCTAAAGCATCAAAGAGGCATGCAAGGCAATCAAGCAAGCATGAAAATGGGACTGAAATAGCATGTTGGGTGGTCCTAAATCACCGAAACAATGCAAGGATGCCATGTTATACATTCATATGCTCAAAGCCAACAAGCCCAAATACAAAGGAGCTATACCAAGCATGCCAAAATCAACCCAAACACTTATGGACAGACCTAGAACATGTCAAGATAAGCACAAAATCCTCACAAATGTAAGCCTAAAACATGCTAGAAACAAAGGCACACAACCTAAGACACGTTAAGGCATAACAAGGCATTACATGGCAACTATGCTAAGCATGCATGGAGTACCAAAACCAAGTAAAAACAGAGGCATAACATGACATATTAAGCATAAAAAAGCAGCCAAGTCATGG
Source organism: Camellia sinensis (assembly GCF_055761805.1). NCBI lineage: Eukaryota > Viridiplantae > Streptophyta > Magnoliopsida > Ericales > Theaceae > Camellia > Camellia sinensis. Next base: position 158,956,234 of record NC_138972.1, read on the forward strand.
ACAATACACACTCTAGCATTGGCTCCCTCAAGAGGCCAAAACATGCCCTTTTCAAGGACAACAAGGAGAGGGGGTGACCCTCTCCTTCTAGAGACTTCAAGGAACCATCTCCACCACTGAAATCCCTCAAGATTTCAGTGGTGAAGAGGCCCAAACACCAAAGTCCCGAAACTAGCACAAAATGGCTCAAAATGAGGCCTTTCAAGGCCTAAGAGGGGTCAAGCACCCTCAATCCAAAAAACACTCTTAATAAACAATAAAGAGAGCCTAAAAACAGAAATCTTTTGTGTTATACACTAAGCACAAAAACGAATTTAAGGCAGGTATAAACAAGGTGCAAAAATGGGGAATAATGGGACTAGATTCTTAGCCTTGATGACCCCTTCAACAATGGTGCTCCAATGGCCTCCTTTGCCTTGAATCCAACACCAAAACTTCAAAATCAGTCCCTTAGAACCTCAGTAGCTAGAGGAAGGTGAAATACTAGGTGTTTGTGTGCAATAGTATGGACTAAACACTATTTTACACACACAAGAGGGGAAAAAGAGAGAGATAGGATGTGTATGTCACTCAAACCCTAAAACCAGAGCTTGGTCTGTGTTTTTGTCTCCCTAAAATGTCTAAACTCTCCAACCCTTGCAACTAGAGAGAGACCCTCTCTATATAGAAGCTTCTTGTCTTGTAAAGCTTACAAGACAAGCTTCATAAGAGGGAGATCCCTCCATACACGTGTATGAAGGGATGCAAAAAGCAAGACAGTTGTCTTAAAATATCTGCAAAAGCAGATGCACAGTAATCGGCCGGCCAAAAATGTCATCTTGGCCAAAAGGAGTGCCGGCCGGCACTAAATAGTGCTGACCGGCAATAAAAGATGCCGACCGGCAAACTAAATTGCCGGTGGAGACAAAAACCAGCCGGCGGCCTCTAGCCACTGCCGGTGGTGGGTGGGGATGGTCTACAAGCCCTACCCTACCTCTCAAAGGCAAAACACAAGTGTTTGGCGCAAAACCAGACACTAAACGGTTGAGTTCGGGGATCCTGAGGCAAGGCACGTGAGCCGAGACCTCCGGGAACTCCAAACGAACACAAACATGGATAATCACCGAGTGTTCAAACGGTGACGTCCAAGTCTTGAGGACGGTCAAAAATGGGGTGTCTACAGTTGCCCCTCTTTGACAGAACTCGAAAGTCATAACAATGACGGGAGTGAATGTCAAAGCCCAGAGACGACCCATTTTTGACAAGGCCGAAGACTCAGACAAACATGCAAGACAAACAAGATATGCGCCCGAAGGCAGGGGCAAAATGCAGGACAATGCACAGAGCCGGACATAACTTATGATCATGCAAAGAAAGCTGTAACGAAGCACACATGCGACAGTTTTAAGCTAGCATACACCGAACTACACTACAATGCAGAAAGGATGTAAGAGAATTATGCAATTCTCAATACGTCTCACTCGGGAGATACAATACCTGTGCGGCTCGTCTGGTTGCACCAGCCTCAAATGAACCGTACATACAATATCGTGCCTGAAAAGAAAACAAACTTAACAGGTACAATATTGTTAGCAACATGCATGACAATGCAAGAATGGATGCAAAATGATATGCAATATATACAAAACAATGTATAAATAATGCAAATGAAGATGCAATGTAATTGAAACAATGCAAACTATATGCAAGGCAATTGAATCACGATCCAATCACGAGTGGTTCGAAACCACACCTATGTCAAATAGATTGATGGTGGTAACAAGTCTGTCTACCACAGAACGGTCAACTGAACTGTGAGCATTGTAGACAGACACAAGAACAAGTATTGGGTGGAATGACATAAGTGGGGAAACGACCCGCTGGAGAAAGGAGAATGATCCTAATGCCGGATGCAAAAATTACACTACAATGTAATGGAAATGAATATGGCACGCGGGCCAAACCAAATCTTGCCTAGGTAGGGCATGTACGCATACAAGCCACGTCTAACATAGAACGGTCTACTGAACTATGTTTTGACACGAGAAGTATGGGCACATACCAGACCAAGCTCAACATGGAAAGGCGCAAGCCATAGATAAAAAATGATACAATGGATATGGCACACGGGCCAAACCAAATCTTGCCTAGGAGAGGCATGTACACATACAAGCCATGTCTAACACAGAAAAGGTGCCGCAACCCTCAACCAACACATCAGCGTGGAATCGGCGCGATACACATGCAGAACTGTGTTTTACGTGAAAAGTAAGGGCACATACCAGACCAAGCTCAACATGGAAAGGCGCAAGCCATAGATGGAAGGTGTGATGCAATGAATGCATGCAATCTACGATGCAATACATATGGCACGCGGGCCAAACCAAATCTTGCCTAGGAAAGGCATGTACACATACAAGCCATGTCCAACACAGAAAAGGTGCCGCAACCCTCAAACCAACATACCAGCGTGGAATCGGCGCGATACACATGCAGAACTGTGTTTTACGTGAAAAGTAAGGGCACATACCAGACCAAGCTCAACATGGAAAGGCGCAAGCCATAGATGGAAGGTGTGATGCAATGAATGCATGCAATCTATGATGCAATATATATGGCACGCGGGCCAAACCAAATCTTGCCTAGGAAAGGCATGTACACATACAAGCCATGTCTAACACAGAAAAGGTGCCGCAACCCTCAAACCAACATACCAGCGTGGAATCGGCGCGATACACATGCAGAACTGTGTTTTACGTGAAAAGTAAGGGCACATACCAGACCAAGCTCAACATGGAAAGGCGTAAGCCATAGATGGAAGGTGTGATGCAATGAATGCATGCAATCTACGATGCAATATATACAAATATGCAATGGAATGGATATTTACAAAATGCATGACAATGCAGTATGATGCGACCTACTGGTGGAAAATGCAATGGATGCATGCAAGCTACAATGGAAATGCATGACAATGCACTATGATGCAACAACTATGATTGCAACTTTCCCTATCTTACCAACAGGGCGATATACTAGGTTGGTTCAGTATCCAGAACTGAGGCGCCGACATGCTGCCTCAATCTATGGGGCTTCCATACAGATTTCAAGCCGAGGATACACCCCTGTGTATTTAAACCAGACTTTAGTCTCGGAACTCCCGAACCTTTGCGTTCTAGGAATAAGCCGTTCGAACTCTAGTTTCCACCGTCCCAGTTGGTCTTCTAGGAACTCACCGCAAACATAGGCAGGTGGCTTTACCAGACCACCGAAATTCGTTCGGGCACGACAAACACCGAAGGAATTGCACCTTCAGAGGATTTAAGGTCTCCTAGATCGTGATGCAAAATGTATGCATGACAATGCACCGAAGGTTTCGCACCTCCAAAGGATTTAAGGTCTCCTAGACCGTGCGTGTTTAAGGTCTCGCCAGACCGGCGATATGCAGAACAATGCAAGAATGAGGCACGCATGCCGATGCAAATGAAGCATGATACAAGATGATACAACTGAGACACGCAGGTCTCATAAAATGCAAAATGATACAAGTGTGACACGCATGCCACACGGGATGCAAAATTTTGAAAAAGGGACTTATACGCTACGCGAAGCCGGCTTATATTCAAAACAATGCAATGTACTAACAAGTACAAGTAAGGTGCGTAAAATAACGCGAGAGGATACATGCAAGATGCAAGTGAGGTGCACAAAATAGTGCGATGCGCAAAACAGCGTGAACAAATTCGAAATGCACGAAACAGTGCGATGCGCAGAACAGCGCGAACAATTTTGAAATGCACAAAATAGTGCGATGCGCAGAACAGTGCGAACAATTTTGAAATGCACAAAACAGTGCGATGCGCAGAACAGCGTGAACAATTTCGAAATGCACAAAATAGTGCGATGCGCAGAACAGGGCGAACAATTTCGAAATGCACAAAACAGTGCGATGCGCAGAACAGTGCGAACAATTTTGAAATGCACAAAACAGTGCGATACGCAGAACAGCGCGAACAATTTCGAAATGCACAAAACAGTGCGACGATTTGAAATGCACAAAACAGTGCGACGGTTTGAAATGCACAAAACAGTGCGACGGTTTGAAATGCACAAAACAGTGCGACCGATTTGAAATGCACAAAGCAGTGCGACGGTTTGAAATGCACAAAACAGTGCGATCGATTGCATGCTCTATGCAAATAACGACACGCATGCCAATGCAGATGAGGCACACAACGCGTGTAGTATGCATAACAATGCGAATGTGAGGCGAATGACAGCGCCATGTAATGCACCGAAGTAGTGTGATGAACGCGTGCAACACACATGGGGTAACTTTTGAATTTTAAAAAGATAGAAAAAGGATACACCTTGCACAAATTTGAGTGCCACGCATAGAAGACACGACCTGAGGTCAAAACGGAGGCCGGTTGAGCGTCGGAGATGCACTTTCTTGCACTTTCTTGCACTTTCTTGAGCTATGAAGACCACAAAATACTCATATGGCCTAAACAAGGCTGTGGGAACCCTACCGGCCGGAAGGGGAGGCCACCGGCTGTCCACCGGCTGCAGACTAAGTCCATCGGCACAAAATACTGCCGGCCGGCACAAAATATTGCCGACCGGCAAAAAGTTGCTGAGTCGGGGCAGTTTTGACAATTCACCACGGGTGTTATAAAATAGGGTTTCAAAACCCTATTTTCTCATTCCTCTTCCGCCGAAATCCTTCACACTCTCTCTCTAGAGCTTTTCCCTCTCCTTTTTCGCCCGTTTCTTCGCGTTCTACGCCCGTTTCGTCGTCGGATTCGCGATTTCCTTCGCGTTTCAGACATTTTCACATAATCTGATGTATGGCACGACACCTGACACACCGATCTCACAGCATCTGATACACTGCATACACTGCATTCTGCACTGTTAAACTGCTCATGGCATCCACACACTGTACTCATACACTGCATTCTGCACTGACAAACTGCCCACGGCATTCTTACTGTACTCATACGCTGCATCCAATAAACTGTTCACAGTATACTAATGCATTTCCCTCTTTATGTACTTTTCAGCCTCCTTTCCAGATTCCTATGGCGGGAGGTGCTCCAGCGGGACCTTCCGTCCCTGCCCGGGGGAGAGATGAGGAGGGCAGGATATTTCCCCGTACCAGGGGAGGGTGTACTCATATCGGGAGTAGCTCGCGAGCTCCAGTCCCGGACGATGATGATGACGAGGAGTCAGAGGCGGAGGCAGAGGCCGAGTCCGAGTCATCGGAGGAGGAGACCGGAGGCGGTTCTAGCTCGGGCTTTGACGACGATGCTGATGATGCTCCTGGACCCTCGTCCAGGAAGAGGACCAGGACAGACTGACAGCCCTTGGAGTGCTCGACACAGATGCGGATTTTTGTTATTTTTCTTCTTTCTTGTACTTTTCGTCTTTTCTTGGTAGTTAGATTACCTTGTACTGCCGCAGGCAGATTTTGTTTCCTTCAAAACTTTGTACTTAAAAGACTATGGAATGAACAAACTTTTGCTTAAAAAAAGGTGTTACATTTACATATCTCATGTATTGCATCGCATCCCATCATGTTACATCTCAATGTAAATGGAATTGATTGGTTGTCTGAAAATTGAACACTTATACTGTAATAATCAGATAACTGAATAACTAACAGCAAAATAACCCACTGCCTGATTCTGGACACACAGCCCTTACTCTGTTGGGGATTGATCTGCATACAGCCCAAAACACAGCATTCAGTTCATTCTGCACACAGCAAACTCTGAACAAACGGCCCAACCTGACAAGACGGACTACGGGGGTGAAACTGGTTGAAGTTGAAGCATACTCCGATGTAGAGAATGGCACAGCACTCTGAGTGTAAATGATTTTTGAAATTGAATGATGGTTTTTCAAACTGGGGTATCGAGCCTACAACTGAACACAACAAAAAAGACTCAACAAAGGTACACGACCCAAACATAATGAGACACGCTCGAAAAAGACCTAAAGCAAAGGTTGAGATAAACAAAACCAAAAGACACGACACACAGACGCGTTAACGAAGACGGGGGACCTCGGACCGCGAGGAGCCAGTTCAATCTGGGTATTGTTCCCCACCCTTTCTGATTTGTGATTCTCACACCACTCGACTCTCGAGCTCGGATTTTCTCTCAAAACCCTTTTCCTCGCTTCTCTCTCAACTCACAACTCTCTATTCTTCATTTTCTCATTTTTTTTCATCCCTCCCCGGGGTGATTGATGGATAAATAGAAAGGTGTGGGTTTATGCTCAACATCGTTAGCTCACGGCCATTTCTTCTGACGGGTAGAGCGCTCTTCTGGCGAGTACGTCGATGACGGGGGAAAGACAGAATGCCTGACTCAACTGTGCCCCTAGTTCATCATTTTAACCATTCTTTTCATTTTGGTTTTCTACTAAAACAAGTTTGACCAAAATGAGAGTCAGATTAACGTGCTTGTTCGATTTTTGATTTGAAAAGCATGCAAGTCAGGCTGTAAGCGCTGAAAATTTTCCTTTTCAGGTCCAAGACAATGGTCCAGTTTTGGAAAATGAAATAGTTTTCGAGAAAATAGTCAACCTTAGTAAAAAATTTTCAAAAACTATTTTACAAGCATTCAATGCTCAACGGGCATGGAACTTACTCTTTGAGATGCGCAACCTCGGATCGGAGGCAATGGAAAATTGCCCCTGGTTTGAAGGGGGGTGGGAGGCAACGGAAAGTTGCCCCTAGTTTGAACGGCGGCTCACGACGGCTCGTGGCAATGGAAAGTTGCCCCTTGTTTGGATGATGCCGCAGCAATCCGCAAACAGTCTTCGTTGGCGGTGGTCGAGCCCTTGGACACAGAGACGACGAAGACGGCCACAACAAATATATGGACACAGTCGCCTTGGAAGCGTTGGCGACTAGACTTTGGGATGAAGTTGAAACCATTACATGGACTGAGTCGCTATGAAAGCGTTGGGGGCTGGACTTCAAGATGAAGTTGCCTACGTATCCCAAACATGGGAATCAAGCCTCACGTAGTTCCGGTTAAGGTACACTCGGGTATTTTAACCTTCACTTTTCAGGCTCTAATTTTTGCCAAGGCGCCCGATGCGGGTTTTCGACCTTGCGAGCTTCTTTTTTATTCTTCTTTTCTTTTGTTCATTTCTTTTTCTTCTTTTTTGCATTTGTTTTTTTCTTTTCTTTTTCTTTTTGCTTTTTCTCTTTTTTTGTATTTTTCTCTTGCTCTAACTTTTGCCTGGGTCGCCCTTCTGGGTTTTCGGCCCAACGAGCCTCTCAAAAGGGTAAAAGTGTAGCAAGTCCATGCCCAATGGTTTTTGGAGTCGAAGCCTCTCTGTGTCTAGGAGAACGGCTATTGCAATGTTTTGCAGGAGAATCCATCCCGGTTGCTCCACAAGCTTCTTCCGGCGAGATCTACTCTTTCTGATTCGGCTTGGGTGCCTCTTGCTCGAGGGCTGCTTCAGAATTGGCCATATAGACCTTACATGACGTTTGACCATTGAACTTTCTGAACGTTCTGAACGGGTTCAAAGTTTGAACGGGTTGAATCTTGAGGCTGGGAGCGATCCTAGACTGCGCAATCTCAAGAGTAATTCCACACAGGTCTTCGCAGGGCCGCGTAAAACATTTGTTTTTGAAAGTTTTTAAGAAAGCGACAAATCGCTCGCGCCGAAGATAGTGCGGAACCAATCTGGATCAAGCCAGGGTCCTTCTCAGTACTCATGCTGACAAGCACAATTTCATTCATTAAAAGGCTTAGCATGCTTCTCTTTCTTCCAAAATGATCAAAATTTTGCAAAAAGCCGAGGAATTCCTTCCTCTTTGTTTTTATCACCGCAGTGTCCGAAAAGTTTTGAAAAATTTTAGGTTAATGCAATGAGTTTGGCGCTCAAGAGAGCAGGCGAGATGTACTGTCAATCCATTCAAGTCCTCTGGCACAACTAGCCCAAAACACATAATAAGCACGGAAACATGATAGCCGCAGCCGTTTCATTCAGGTTTCTTGGATGTAACTGGCTCCTCAGCAGAGACAGACTCAAAAAGATAGCAAAAAGGGTAAATACAAAACGGCGTTCGAGGCAACAACCCCCGAATCGCTCGACATCCTATACAACGGGACTGACTCGGTAGCACAAGACAGACCCAAAAACAAAAAGACTGACTCAAAGCGAAGAGGCAGACTCAAAACAAAACTGAGAACTGACCCAAAACCCCAAGCCAGAAGCTACAAAACTGCATTTACAAATGCTCAAAAAGTGTGTGCCAAACGCCACATCTGAAATACAACGAGCGCCGCCCACAGGTGGTCCAGCCCCTGATCACAAATTTGCGGTATCCTCGAAATCCAACAGCTCAGTAGTGACGGAATTTGCCGAGGTAGGTGGAAGAATAACCTCATTATCGATCAGATCCTGCACTTCATGACGAAGGCGAAAACAACCGTCGGTGCTGTAGCCGGACTGTTGGTGGTATGCACAGTACAAGGTAGCATCGTGTGTGGCGGGGAGATTCTTCGGGAGTGGCCGAGGCTCCAGGGGTTTAAGATGCCCCTTTTAGCCAATATTAGAAATGCCCTAGACAAAGGCATGTAGAGGGCGTGAAAGGCTCTGCATCCTCGAGGCAGATACTTTGAAGTTTGAGGACTCTTGCTAGATGTGCTAGCGAAAGGGTCGGCTGGCGCTGCCTTGGCTTTTTGACCTTTCCCTGGTGCAGGGTTGGGAACGACAGGAATTGTCTGGGCATGACGGGGCTCGTCCCATTTTCTGCCTGGCTTGAACTGCCTTCGGGTGGAGTGGGGAAAGCATCCTCCACAGTCTTGGCCACGACCGCAGATGTTTGTTGCTTGTTCATCCCCCCGGCTTTCAAAGCCTAGACTGCCCACAGCAGCTGTTCAATGGGATCGGCATCTGCCTTCATCTTGTCTTTTCTTCCGGTCTCAGCCTGGTCAAGGGTTTGGGTTGCTACTTCAGAGCGAAGCCCGGTTGTTGCTGACATGTCGTGGCCGTAGCTGGAAACCACCTCTGGCTGGCTGAGCTCTATCACAATCCGCTCCAGCAGCGGGGGCTCCTGCGGTATGAAATTCCCGGCATACGGTGCCGCTGGGGGCGAAGCTGACATCCCATAGGCGAGATTCGCCATAGACCTTTGGAGGTCGCCTATCATCCCCATCAACTCAAAAGTAGTAGGCTCGCGAGCCTGGTATAACTGCGGAGCCCAACCCGGGTGCATAACAGGTGACCTAGGTGGATGTGATACATCAACACTGGCCTCACCTTGCGGGGTGATCCCTTCCTCTAATGCAGTCATCATAACCACAACCTCTTCTGAATTTTGCGTCATTACGAACCCCGCCGCGGCATAGGGGGACACTGACTATTCTGTACCGGCTCTGGATACTCCGAACTGAAAGGAGAAACAAACAGCATTTCAGCCCAAAACGGATCAAACACTGGCATGGTTGAACAATCTGTACCCTACCGCTGATCACTGTTCCCAGAAATTACTGTCCCGAAACTGAACCCGATGCCCGCAGATAACTGATTCTCATAACTGACACTGATACTGGTGCCCTCAGGTATGATACTCAAACTTGCAAACTGATCTGCACTTTCCCTGTAGAAATACATTCTAAAAGCACATAGCGAGTAAAGAGAACCAAAACACCCCTATGTTGGGGTAGGACTTCCCTGTCTTATTTTGTCAGGAGTTAGGGTTTCACTATGCATACAGCAGTTTCAAACAACTTAGCATCGGGTAAGCAACCTATCCTAGCTTGGGATGGTCACTATGGATCCGAATATGCACTAGGTCGAATGGTCAAAAGGGTGCCCTGGTAAAAACCAGGGTTTGTGTTCCCATGCTGTCAGAGCCCATAGCCGGTCAGCCTTATGGACATGCCTTGACAAGACAAGCCTCCGGCAAACCGTTCAGGAATGGCAGATAGCAAACACTGTGTTCCTAGGCGCACCAATGCACATGCAATGCAAAGAAACATATAAGCGTAGTCAAAACAGGATATCACGAGTTCGAGTCAAGCTCTCTAAATTCCCCAGCAGAGTCGCCAGAAACTGTAGCATGTCCGCGAGGGACCCCGCTACTACAGTTCGGACTCGATTTGTGCTACGGTTCTAAATCTGTACCAAAGAGTCCAAATCTGGCAAATCGTTTGAGAAAATAGATTTTTTGAAAAGTAGTGCCAAACATGGACTGCTTTGCCAGATACAGAGTCGCCACCTAAATATTTTTAAAATGGGGAAATTTAGGAAACCCTGACTCGGTGCCGAAGGCCATATGTCCGTCATCATCGGAGTTTGTCTCGGCTCGGGAACTTGGGTACGATCGGGGAAGGTCAGCTATGAGCACCCCCTTTTGCCCGGTCCGAAGACCGGCCTCTACTAACCATGATATCAATTTTGAAAACGTTATGTGTTCTTGTTCCAGTTATTAGCCTAGAATTACTATGTCGTGCGCATAGCAAACAAGTATAGACTAGATTGCCTAATTTGGGAATAAACATTGCATATCCGTTTGCTTTGGAAATATTTCAGATTTTGCTACTCGCAAGTAGGCTAAAACACGGATTTCAATGAGTTTTTCCAACTCAAACAATCCAACCTCCACCCACAGGCATTCAAGCAGTTTATCTCATATAAGCACTTAGCCACATGGTAAGCATACTATCATGGCAACATTCACACACATGCGAGATGCTAAAGCATAAATACTTACATCGTACTCCGCGCCAAAACAGTAAACTAGTTAGCAAAACGTGCGTGTCCTAGTTCATGTTAAGTGCCTAATGCATCGCATACAAAATGTTGCTAGAATAGGCTCGGCTATCCTAAACATGGCATGTGAAAATGCGTAACTATCACATATTCAGTTTTTGAATTAGAAGTACAAATGCAGTTAGCATGATGTACCGAGCCTAATGCATGCAATACAAATGCATGGATGCACGCATGCATAACATAAGGTATGCTAAAGTAAACATGCCCTAATCTACCATCAAAGCAGGTAAATAAAAGGGAAGAAAGAAGTGGGGGTTGGAAGACATTCACACACTCACCCACACTTATTACAGATTTGCCCTCGCTCAGAGGGACCGAATAAATATTACAAATTAATTAACTACGCAAGCTAATTAATATTACAAATTGCCTAATTTAATTAACAAATTAAATAAGCTAAGAAAAGCAGTAAATCGCCTCGGGAAATGTGCTGCCATGCATAGGCTGCCTCTGTTTTCCTTCCTTCACTCCTCTGGAGGCTGTCAAAACCTCAGGACTGCTTCCTTGGACAAAGGAGACCACCACCAGCTAGATGGAATTGTCACCGGTAGTGTGGTATGGTCATCGGCACAAAATAAAGCTGTCGGCAGACAAATTGTTGCCGGCCGTCACCTTACACTGCCGGTCGGCAGAGTGTTCCTGCAGAATCTGCAAATGACAGCAACAGAGGGCAAGGCAAAGCATGGCAGCACAATTCAACCATGTCCCTTATCATGATAATGACTCAAAGGGGCATGTGCCTCGATTCTCGGACCACCAATCACACATTTCCATGCATGATGGCCCAAAGAACCAGGTATGCAACTTTGATTTCAAATGCATGCAAACCAAATCAAACGAAACAAGTCCCAATCCCTATCACTAAGTCAAGGAACAAAGCATGCATGCAAAATGCAATGCAACCTAGGCATACAAGCTAAGGATGCAACATGGCATGGCAACAAACTTATGCAAGCATGCAAACAAACATGAAGCAATGCTAATTAATGCAAAGGTGGTCTAAAGCATGATTTGGGCGGCTCTAATAAGGCCCAAAACAGTGGCTAAAACGACCAAAAGAAGAGACCAAAACACATACACACACATGCACATGTTAAGGCCCAACACTTAAGCACAAATTAGACAACCCTCAAGCACACTTGAAAGGGACGATCATGGACTAATTAGCATGCAACATAAGCATTGAAAATCATGTCATAAAATGATGCCAAATCATGTTAAACAAGACAAGCAAATGCATGCAAGCATGGTCCAAGTACTTGAAGCAAGTCATGAAGCTTTGAAGCACGTTTATCATAACAGACATGATATGCATTAAGCAACTAAAAAATAGGTTTTTATCATGTTAAAACAAGGCTAAAGGACTACTTAGATGGCATCTAAGTGGCTGAAATTTAGAAGCATGCATGATGGTCAAAACATGGAGCATGCAACACATGCTTCTAAAGCATCAAAGAGGCATGCAAGGCAATCAAGCAAGCATTAAAATGGAACTGAAATAGCATGTAGGGTGGTCCTAAATCACCGAAACAATGCAAGGATGCCATGCTATACATTCATATGCTCAAAGCCAACAAGCCCAAATACAAAGGAGCTATACCAAGCATGCCAAAATCAACCCAAACACTTATGGACAGACCTAAAACATGTCAAGATAAGCACAAAATCCTCACAAATGTAAGCCTAAAACATGCTAGAAACAAAGGCACACAACCAAAGACACGTTAAGGCATAACAAGGCATTACATGGCAACTATGCTAAGCATGCATGGAGTACCAAAACCAAGTAAAAACAGAGGCATAACATGACATATTAAGCATAAAAAAGCAGCCAAGTCATGGTTAATACACACTCTAGCATAGGCTCCCTCAAGAGGCCAAAACATGCCCTTTTCAAGGACAACAAGGAGGGGGGTGACCCTCTCCTTCTAGAGACTTCAAGGCACCATCTCCACCACTGAAATCCCTCAAGAATTCAGTGGTGAAGAGGCCCAAACACCAAAGTCCCGAAACTAGCACAAAATGGCTCAAAATGAGGCCTTTCAAGGCCTAAGAGGGGTCAAGCACCCTCAAACCAAAAAACACTCTTAATAAACAATAAACAGGGCCTAAAAATAGAAATTTTTTGTGTTATACACTAAGCACAAAAACGAATTTAAGGCAGGTATAAACAAGGTGCAAAAATGGGAAATAATGGGACTAGATTCTTACCCTTGATGACCCCTTCAACAATGGTGCTCCAATGGCCTCCTTTGCCTTGAATCCAACACCAAAACTTCAAAATCAGTCCCTTAGAACCTCAGTAGCTAGAGGAAGGTGAAATACTAGGTGTTTGTGTGCAATAGTATGGACTAAACACTATTTTACACACACAAGAGGGGAAAAAAAGAGAGATAGGATGTGTATGTCACTGAAACCCTAAAACCAGAGCTTGGCCTGTGTTTTTCTCTCCCTAAAATGTCAAAACTCTCCAACCCTTGCAACTAGAGAGAGACCCTCTCTATATAGAAGCTTCTTGTCTTGTAAAGCTTACAAGACAAGCTTCATAAGAGGGAGATCCCTCCATACACGTGTATGGAGGGATGCAAAAAGCAAGACCGCTGTCTTAAAATATCTGTAAAAGTAGATGCACAGTAATCGGCCGGCCAAAAATGTCATCTTGGCCAAAAGGAGTGCCGGCCGGCACTAAATAGTGCTGACCGGCAATAAAAGATGCCGACCGGCAAACTAAATTGCCGGTGGAGTCAAAAACCAGCCGGCGGCCTCTAGCCACTGCCGGTGGTGGGTGGGGATGGTCTACAAGCCCTACCCTGCCTCTCAAAGGCAAAACACAAGTGTTTGCCGCAAAACCAGACACTAAACGGTCGAGTTCGGGGATCCTGAGGCAAGGCGCGCGAGCCGAGACCTCCGGGAACTCCAAACGAACACAAACATGCATAATCACCGAATGTTCAAACGGTGACGTCCAAGTCTTGAGGACGGTCAAAAATGGGGTGTCTACACTATGCATGCGTGCATCATTCATCAGTATTGCATGCACCGGGCTCGACGCATCATGCTAACTACATTAACATTTCAATTTGAATCCACGCTACTTGTGCATTTTCACATGTCATTCATAGACTAGCCGAGCCTACTCTAGTGACATTCCGTATGCGTTGCATTAGGCACTTAACATGAACTAGGATCATGCATATGATTACTAACTAGTTTTTGTTTTGGCACGGAGTACGATGTAAGTATTTATGTTTTAGCATCCTTGCATGCGTGTGAGTGTTGCCATGATAGCATGAGGCTAGCTGCTTATGTGATATGAACTGCTTGAATGCCTGTGGCTGAAGGTTAGATTGTCTGAGTTGGAATGGTTCATTGAAATCCGTGTTTTAGCCTACTTGCGAGTAGCAAATTCCAAAGTATTTTTCTAAAACAAATGGATATGCAATGCTTATTCCCAAAATTAGGCAATCTAGTCTATACTTTTGTGCCGTGCGCATAACATAGTAATTCTAGGCTAATAATCGGGATAAGAACACATAACGTTTTCAAAAACAGATATCACGGTTAGTAGAGGCCGATCTTCGGATCGGGCGAGAGGGGGTGCTTATAGCTGACCTTCCCCAATCGTACCCTAGCTCCCGAGCCGAGACAACTTTGGTGATGACGGACACGTGGCCTTTGGCACCGAGTCAGGGTTTCCTAAATTCCCCAAAGACAAAATATTTAGGTGGCGACTCTGTATCTGGCAAAGCAGTCCATGTTTGGCACTTCTTTTCAAAAATATGTTTCTCAAAACGATTTGCCGGATTTGGACTCTTTGGTTCAGATTAAGAACCGTAACACAAATCGAGTCTGAACTGTAGCTGGGGGTCCCTCGCGGGCGTGTGCTACATGCGGGATTGCATCCAAGTTTAGCTTCTCTAACAAGCTTCAACCCTTTGTTTCTTCTATAAGAGAGGCTCTCCCTCTCCATGAACCAGGTTTAGAAAAAATTCCTAAGGCACAAACACATATCTCTCTCTATATCTCTATATTTTGAGCCAAAAGTGTGTATGGTTCTTGACCTTTAACACCCCAACTCTTAGCCACACGTCCTTACCATTGAACTGAGGTCCCTAGAGGTTATTTTTAGAGGTTAAAAGGGTGGTTTTGGCTGAGGAACTTGCTGGTTTTGCTGAGCTTCAAGGGTAATCTCTTTTCTCTCTTTTTAAGCTTTGTCTTGATCACTCTCTTAGCCATACTTGCATGCTTATTTGAGCTTTGTTGTCAACTGAAAAAAGCTCCATATTTAAGTGTTTTTCATGTTTGTATAAGGCCCTTTTGGTGCTGAGGGTCATCTTCCCTCTTGCATGCCCTATTTGGCCTTGTTTTGTGCCATGCCATAAGGCCTTTGAGTTAACCGTTGCATAGCCTTTTAGCCACTGAAATCCAATGGATTTTCAGTGGTTGGCATGTGGTTTTGAGGCCCTAAATCAGAGAGGGGTGACCCTCTTTCTTTTGGTCTCGTTTGCTTGTATTTTTGGCCTATCAAAGGAGCATATGTTTTCATACTTTCAAGGCTCGGTTCAGGCACTTTTTGGTGACTTTTAGGGCCTGCCTAGACTTTTTCTATGGCTGGTTTGGTCACCTTGGGTTTGCCTCTTGCATGTGTAGAGTAATCCCTTTTGTGGCTTATCAAAGTAGCATGTCATTCTTGCATGTATTGGTCATATTTCAGTGGGTTTTTGGTCATCATTTGGCATGCCATGGCTTTGTTTTTGGCTGGTTTGGTAGCCTCTCACATGCTTCATATGCTTGTAGTGTAAATCATTTTTACTAGCTTAGAATGCATGATGTTTTGGCCCTCTATTCTAGCATATTTTGGCCATGCTCCAACCTGGTTTTATTTATATTTTGGGCTTCCTTAGCTCTGTTTTGAGGCCACTTGGTGGAAAGATGCTTGCCATGCATGCTTGTAGTGTAATAGCCTTGACTGGCTTCGAGTTTTGAAGTCCCTTGCATGCTTAACTTGAGGTATTTTCTTGTTTTGGCATCATTGAGTATGATATTTCAGAGCATATAGGGCTGTCATACTTCCATGTTTTCCACTCTATAAGTGCCCTTGAGAGTTGTGCTTTTATACCCTATTTTGTGAGCCATTGCATGAGCTTCATTTTTGTGCCTTTCAAGCCATCATCCTAACTCATTTTGCTACTATTTTGGGCCTGCATAGGGTCTGTTTGGAGTTGGTTTGGCCATTTGAGCATTGCCTTGCATGCCTATAGTATAATACACTTTACTAGTTTCGGTGCTTGAGCCATTCAACATGCATTACAGGAGTTGTTTGCATAATTCGAAGTCATTTTGTATTTCAGAGCTGAAACACATGCCATTGTACTCCATGTTTCATCTTTTCAATGCGTTTGGAAAGTTGTGTTTTGTGCCTTAGACTTGGGGCCGTTACATTGTGCATGATCGTATGTGTTTTGATGCCTTATTTCCATCATCTATTGGCCACTGATTTGGGTGTGGCTGAGGCCCATCCATTTTGGTTTAAGTCCATTTTGCATTGAGTATGCCATTTTAGTTCATAGCATTGAGTATGCCATGCTGTCGCATGATTGATCATTGCATTATGCATGCCTTGTTCATCTCATTGTGTATGTTAGTTTCTATGTGCATTGTGTATGTTAGTTTCTATGTGCATTGTGTATGCTAAGTGTCATGTGCATTGAGTATGCCATTGTTAGTTCATAGCATTGTATATTCTAGTTGCATGTTTGCATGTTATCCCTTGCATGTTTGCATGACTTAGTTGCATTGCATTAAGATTGCACGCTAGAGTTGCATTGGTGCATGCCTTGTTTGTTGCATTGTGTTTGGGATAGGGGTTAGTGCAAGCATAGGGAACGAGGGATGTTTCATTCTTAAAATGATGAAACGTGCCTCGATTCCCGGTCCCTGACACTCTTGACTACCCATGACGGAGTTGTTGACTTTAGGTGCTTGTATGTGCATTCATTTCACATTGAGTCGTGCAATTTGACTCCTCGGCCATCATGCGTCGTGATTAGTGGCCCGAGGGTCAAGGACTACACTCCCTTGAGCTTATGCAATGATGGGAGAGTGGTCGTGCACACATGTGTTGTGAATACTTTGCCATCTCTCTCTCTCTCTTGGCTTCTATTGCAGAAAACCAGAAACTAGGGGCAGAAACTGGTCGGCCGACTAGATTTAGTGGCTGGCCGACCACTTTTTCTGGTTTTTCACCACAAAAGTGGTCGGCAGGTGGTCTCCAAGGCCAATAGCTGGTCGGCAGCCTTTCCACAGATTCCAAGGGTGGAGTTTCAACCTTCCGGAGCTTTGTGCAGTGTTCTAAGGTCAATTGCAAACAGAGGAAAGTCGGGGCGTCGCGAGGAATTTCCGAACAAGGCAATTCAAGCATGCATGCATCCTTTGTCATTCAAAGTAGAGCAGGGGCAGCCCACATTCATTTAGTTTGCTTGCTCATTTAGATTGCTTACTTAGTTAATGTTATGTAATAAGTAGTTGTAACTTGTTATTCATTTCGTCGTGCAATAACTAGTTTAATTAGATTAGCTTAGATTAGCTAATTGGTTCTGTATTATTTATTCGGACCCTCCGTCGAGAGGGAAAATTTTGTAATAAGTGTGCATGTGTGTGATGCATGTCTTCCAACCCCCACTTCTTTCTCTTTTTTTATTTACCAACTTATGATGGTTAGTTTTAGGGCATATTTCAATTAGCATCCTTATGCTCTCATGTTTGCATCCATTCATCTGTCTTGCATGCACCAAGCTCGGCGCATCATACTAACTGCATCGTAATTTAATTCAAAGTTGAATGCGTGTTATCTGTAGCATCTCATATGCCATCTTAAAATAGCCGAGCCTATCTTAGTTGCATTTTGCATGTGTTGCATTAGCCATCTTAAACATGAACTAGGATCACGCATTGATTTCTAACATAGCTTTTGTTTTGGTTCGGAGTACTCAGTAAGTGTTTATGCTTCAGCATCCTTGCATGTGTGTGAGTGACTGCCATGATAGCATGCTTACCATGAGGCTATTTTCTTATGTGATATTACTGCCTGATTGCCTGTGGGTGAAGGTTGGATTACTTGAATTGGAACAATTCCTTGATTGCGAGTTTTAAGCCCACTTGAGAGTGGCAAATCACCATATTTTCTAAGCCCACTTGAGGGTGGCAAAATCCGCATTTTAGCCTATTTGCGAGTAGTAAACTGCTTTAAAAAACAAACATGAGTTGGTTTGTTCCAAATTAGGCGGTCCAGTCTATACTTGTATGCTGTGCGCATCACATAGTAATTCTAGGCTAATAAACCGAAATAAGAGCGCATGTGTTTTCAAAAATAAGATATCATGTTTAGTAGTGGTCAATCTTTGATCGAGCAAGCGGAGGTGCTCATTGCATGACCTTCCCCTCTCGTACCCAAGTTCCCGAGCCGAGGCAACTTTGGTGATGACAGACACGTGGCCTTAGGTGCGAGTCAGGGTTTCCTAAATTTCCCAAAATAAAAACATTTAGGTGGCGACTCTGTATCTAGCAAAGCAGTCCATGTTTGGTATTTATTTCTTAAAAATCAGTTTTCCAAAACGATTTGTCAGACTTGGAGTCTTTGGTGATTTATTGATCTTGCATTGCACTTTGTGAGATTAGATTCAGAACCGTGACATTGAGTCCGAACTGTAGTGAGCCCAATGAACAAAATGGAATTTTCCCTGGGCGTTCGGACACGTCTACAGTTTCTGGCGACTGTGCTGGGGATTTTAGAGAACTTGACTCGAACTCATGATATCTTGTTTTGACTACACTTATGCGTTTCTTTGCATTGTATTTGCATTGGTGTGCCTAGAACACCGTGTTTGCCAACTGCTATTCCTGAACGGTTTGCCGGAGGCTCGCTTTGAGAAGCGTGCCATAAGGCTGACCGGTTACAGGCTCTACCACGTTGGGAACACAAACCCCGGTTTTTACCAGGGCACCCTTTTTGACCATTCGGCCTAGTGCGTATTCAAAATCCGTAGTGACTATTCAAAACTAGGACAGGTTTCTTACCTGATTATAAGTTGTTTGAAACCGCTATGTGCGTAATGAAACCCTAGCTCCTGACAAAATAGGACAGGGAAACCCTACCCCTCCATAGGGGTGTTTTGGCTCTCACTTGTTTGCTATGTGCTTTTAGAGTGTGTCTCTACAGGAATGCATGTATTAGTTTGCAAGTCTGGGTATCAAGCCTTCGGGCATCAGTGTTTTGGGAATCAGTTATATCCGCGGGTATCAGATTCATATATGGGAGATTAATTCGGGAACAGTGATAAGTGTTTGAGAACGGTTCATTCAACATATGTTTGCCAACTGTGTGTTGTCTTTATTTAAGCCGTTATGATATCCGTTTTTCTGTTTCCTTATTATGCTTTATTTATCTTTTTGCAAGGTAGTTTAGCACAATTGCTTCTGACCAAGCAGATATTCCCCAAGCACTTTGGACTAGAGGTCGCAGACTCCATCAATTTGAGGATCTAATAGACGGACAACCAGTGTTCTACTCTTTACCCCCGGTTGCTAGACGGAGGTCAGTAAGGCACAGTGTATTGGTATCGCAGTTCCCAGATCAGTGGTCTTCGAGCAGTCAGGTTGAGATTTTCAAGTCTACTGCAGAGACAGATACACCGGTAGTTCAGTTAGATCAGGGCAGTATGGCAGGGATGGAGGAGATGATGCGTCAACTCCAAGAAAGTATGAAAACTGTGCAACAGGACGCTGTTCGTCAAGCCGAATTTGCCAAACAACAGGCCGAAGTCATGGCCCAACAGACAGAGTTAATTGCCAGGCTACAACAGCAAACCAGAGCATCTGCTTCACACCAGGTTCCTCCCCCATCAAGAATCACAATACTCGGGGAGACGGCGAATGTCCAGGAGGATACAGACATCCTAACGGTGCCACCTCTGCCCCTGATTCTACCTCAATTATCCAAGGCACCCACGCCTATCAATCTACCAGATTCCCCTTTTGAGTTCGAGGTGGACCCCGTGACATTAGAAGTGAGTAAGCTTGAAAAGCTCTTCAAGAAATCTCAAGGTGTGAAGTCCATTTCGGACATTGAGGCTGGGTATACCGATGCGGCCGTAACTTTGCCGGACCGGTTTAAGATGCCAGGTATTGACCACTTTGACGGATCTGGGGATCCCATGGTGCATTTGTCGGCTGTTTTCGGACATACTAAGGCCAATGGGCCTCACCAGATTATAGAAGCTTTCTTTGTTCGGCCGAACCCTGTCGGGTGTAGCGGCCATTTGGTATGCAAAATTGAAAGATTCCGTCAAGAGGAACTAGGAGGAGATGGCCGAAGCCATCGTAGCTCAATACTCATACAACACACAGATCGAGATCACAACTCGTGATCTTGAGACGACTAGATAGAAGCCGAAGGAGAGCTTTTCTGACTTCATAACCCATTGGAGGGCCAAGGCCTCGATGATGACCATTTGGCCAACTGATAAAGATCAAATACGGATGGTTGTGCGCAACCTCCAGCCCAAGCTCATGCAAAAGATGATCGTCCTCCCTCTCCCAAATTTTGGAGATCTACATGAGATTGCGGTGCAGATTGAGGACGCCTTGAAATAGGGTCTGATTGACAATGACAGAGAGTAGCCCAGGAGAACTTTCAACCGCAGTACGAATGCAGGCACAAGCAGTGCTACAGATGTGAGCATGGTCACCACCACCATCCCAAGAACCCTTGTAGATACACCATTCACCGGCGCGTCCGGACGTAACTCACAAACAACCAAGTACCCACCTCGAGGCCAAAGAACCTTCACCCCACTATACATGTCTTTGTCCAAGGCTTTAGGGGTTTTGATCGAGAAAAGGCACTTGAAGCCACTAGAGCCGCGGCCATTGCCAGAAAAACTTCCCCCCTCCCACAACCCAGCTAAATACTGAGCGTTTCACCAACAGCATGGTCATGAGATGTCACACCCCAAACTCGCCCCTAAAAGTTTGGGCATGTCCTATTCAAAAACGGACACTTAACCTAACGCACATAACATACGGGGCTTGAACGGAAGCATTATATATCATCAAATAACATGACATAAAAAGAAACTACATCCATTGAGTGACCACTATCATGCCAGGATCATAAACAGTGCATCAGATGGTAAATATTTACATACACATATACAAACACCGCCGCTTGCTTGGGCGTATAACAAAAACAATGGACACATATGATAGATAATCAGCGTATAAGCTAAAACTTAGCAAAACTTCATAAAAAAATGGGTAGGCTACATCCAATTGCCTGGACACACAGAGGGTGACAAGAGGGAGACGAGCATCGAGGGTTAAGGCTGACCTCCAGATTTGCTACCTACAAAATCAAACAAAATACAGAGTGAGACAACCTCAGTGAATAATAGTACTTTGATAACTCAATGATCAACTTGAATTATAATGCAGAGCAATGCGTATATAATATAAAGGACAGGTAGTTAATCTGATTCTGTACTCATATTCATAACAGCCTCGTCGGTTCACAACGTCACAGATTGGCCCTCGGCCTGGTAGGTTCACACATTCACAAGTTGGCCCTCGGCCTCATAGATTCACAACTTCACAAATTGGCCCTTAAACAGAACGACATTAAGCCCTTATCAGAATGGCCTTAAGCCTTTATCAGAATGGCATTATGCCCTCATTAGACATGTATGAACTCAAGAGGTGGCTCGCACGGATTCTAGAGGTGACTCGCATGGCAACACTTTGTTTCATACTAACAGATCATACAGAATGGCCATAGGCCTAGATGTCATAGATTGGCCATAGGCCTCACGTATGTCACAGAACAGCCATAAGCCTCATAACGCTCATAAAACGGCCATAAGCCTTATAACGTTCATAAAATGGCCATAGGCCTCATAACTTTCACAAAATGGCCATAAGCCTCAGTTCACATATGTATGGACTCAAGAGGTGGCTCGTACGGATTCTAGAGGTGGCTCGCATTGCAGCACTTAGTTCCGTATAGCACTTTGTTCCATACCAGAAATCAATAGGTCTTAAAGACCGAACAATGCATATCATGTCGTAGCAGAAATGGAATGATTAAACGGAACAAAATAACCCCATGGTTTATTGCAAGTAGATCTAACTGTCTTACATATATCAAAACATTAACAATACTCACTAACAGAAAACACATGTATTATTAGTCTCAGAGTGATACGGAGGCACACAGATTCTTTTAATCATTCACATGAGTTGAGGTAACATAGCTAACTTGCATTTAACAGAGTGTTAATGATGACTATTAACAAATAGATATCGTAGTTCCATAATACACACACATTCAATTATTCGTTATGAATCAATACTGCTAACTTGCAGTTCACAGAGTATCAATAATGATTATTAACGGGAGACACATGTATCATTACAGTAGGGTCAAGAGACAAAATAATTCATATCATAACGTGGGTCATATAACGATGGTAGACTTTTGTGTTCATATCATAGGTTCTGAACGACCTCAGGTTCACGTATAACACAACCGAATAATCTGAGATTCACACAGACACCAACATTTCCGGATGAACATCAGTTCCATTTATTTATTAAGAAACGACGTAGTTTGCTTATAGATAACAAAGAGTTAATATTCGTTATTGACAGAACAGAATGGTTCCAAAGTCATACCCATGTATGCAAATCTTTCCACATTTACATAAGTTCACACTCTTTCCCAATCGACATAATGTTAGTGCAGTCACTTACGAGGAACAGAGCGTTGGTATCCATAGTCATTAACGACAAGTAAAATGTACATCTATCATACTATTACTCACAGAGCTGTAACAGGGCGATAGTCCCTCCCGGAGTGTGCCCTTAAGCTTAGATCCCTCAAATTCCCTTCAAGTTTTCCAACCCTTTTCTTTGTTAAAAACCTCCTTCTCTTCTCTAACTCTTTTCACTTCTAACCCTCTCTCCGAACATATCTTCCAAGTCAAAGGTTAAGAGAACATAGATATATAAATAGGACAAAAAATTAATCATTTAATCATCCCAAATTGAAATTTCACAGAAAATCATATTATAGCCTAAAAATCATGCCGATCTCAAATATAAAATTAATTTCGGATTATCAAGCCTCTAAGGCGTTCAATTTCTGTTCTGAACATTATAATTTGTAACAGATATTTCTTTTTTTTTCCTTTTTTTTTTTTAAATATGAGTCTCTAATCATAAAATTCACCCAATTAAACTTAATTCCACATAAAACTTCATAGTAAGCATATAAAGGCATGGAGTAAGGGACTAAAAACATACCAGAAAACATGTACGAGGGTCGGGTTATTACATGACACCGACCAGTGCTATAGATTGCGTCATGAGATTCAGGATCTCGTTGACAACAGGGTGATCGTGCCTCTGGAGAAACCAAATGTCACAACCAACCCTCTCCCACCACACAACCAAGCTCCACCTCCCAAACGCATCAACTCAATCCAAACTAGGGTTGTGTGATACGACCCTAGCATATACATCACCCCGTCTCACCTACCCAAGCCAGAGGTGTTCATTCCTGATAGCACTGACTAGTGCATGTTGGACATCTCCCAAACCCAACCTGAACCAATGGTGGTGACTATCGAAGATAGAACAGGGATGACTTCGGAGGAAAGTGAGACTAGTGATTCAGGGTCTGAGGAATTTGGGAGCTTTGCTGAGGAGGTATACAATCCGGGTGGCTACATTACGTCAGTGGGCCAGGTTAGGCCGAATGTGGAATTGCCAACGGGGGCAGAGATTTACGTAGTACGGGAAGATGGACTTGATTAGAGGCAAGATGACTTAGCGGATTTGGAAGAGGACATTGCTGACCTTCAGTTTTTCAACAAACAAGATCTAGGAGACATGATAGTCAACTGGTTTGATTTTGATGGGTCGGCAGAGGCTACAGGGTGGCTTGATGACCAATCGGATATTGTTAAAGAATCTTAGTCAGAACAGGGCATATCAGGGACAAGGACATCAGCTGTGGCTGGAAGGGCCGGAAATCAGAATGCATCGTCGGAGAACGCCGGTGCCAAGAATTTCGCTCGGGATTTGGACGTCTTGAATACAGGAAAGGTTGAAAAGTAGGCTGCACTAGAACATTTTGAAAGGGAAGGGATCGAAAATTCTGAGAGAGCTAGAAAGGCCAAAGCCCTGGTGGGGACTGAACGTGCTGTGTGCACAAGAATAGAGCGTGCTGCGAGCACATGGATGGAAGGTACTGTAGGTACAAGGACATTTGTAATAGAGCCGGACAGGTGTCTGTCAGCTGTCGATGAAATGTGGTGGGAAGACGATGATCTATGTCTCTCCCACACCGATGAGGACTGGGGGAACAATCAACCGGATGATACCTGGTATATTGGTGAAGTTGACTATATGACTAGGAGTGGGCGGTATTTCAAGCCCCCGTACCTAGACCAACCAGAGGCATCTGGGAAAGACAAGGAGTCAGAAAAGCAGAAAGAGAAGCTACTCGAAGAAGAGACTGTGCTGAAGCAGTTGAAAAAGATACAAGCAGACATCTCCATCTGGGGACTGCTTATGGCTTCATGTGTTCGTAGGCAAGCTTTCCTATCGGCAATGGACAAGGCCAAACTCTCAGTAGACACTATGCCTAAATAGCTGGTGGGATTGGTTTTTCTGGGAGGGGCTTCCCTGATGTTGACCTTTTCTGACAAGGAACTGCCACCTGAGGGCGCGAATCATAACAAACCGCTCTACATCTCTATGGAGTGTAGAAACAAATGGATACCAGTGGTTCTTGTTGACACGGGATCTGCTATTAACGTATGCCCGTCAAGGACGTCATATGCAATTGGGTTGAAGCCCACAGACTTTGTGCCAACAGCCCAGGTGATAAGGGCATATGATAACACAAGCAGAGAGGTCATGGGGACTGTGAAAATTCAGACTCAGGTTGGTCCAGGACAATGGGAGATTGACTTTCATGTCTTGGACGTTCCCGCAACCTTCAATCTACTCCTAGGGCGGCCGTGGCTACACCAGGTGAAGGCAGTCTCTTCCACTCTCCATCATATGTTCAAACACCCTCATGGGAAGGGGATGGCTATAGTTTTTGGGAATTCGTCAATCCATCCGCCGCCAGAAGTGTCTACACTGGTTTTGGAAATCGAGCATGGCATGGAGGATGTGTTCCTATCGGGTTTTACCCTAGCTGAGGCCCGGGACGTACAGAACATCTTAGCTGTTGATCAAGGGTTGTATGTCAGCGCTCAGTCAGTATACCTCTTGAACAAACTCCAGCACATCCCTGGGATGGGACTAGGAAGAAGTGGCCGGAAGGGCATTGCAGTATCGGCCGAAGTGCCGCACAACCCACGTACCTTTGGTTTGGGTTATCTGCCTACCAAAGAGGACTGGGTGAGGAAAGGCAAGGAGATGGCTGGGAGAGCCAGAGCAAAGCAGGCGGGGAAACCTTATGAGTTAATGCACCGACCCATCCAGGGTACCCTAAACGGACGTTTTGTTCGGGAGGGGGAGGAATTTTCATTTTGCGGCTTCCCAGAGCCATGGTTGAACGCAGAGAAGCGTCGCTTGCCAGGGTTTGAGATCTTATTTGACCTGCAGTTATCCAGGGATGATGTTGTCGAGGAGTAGACAGACCCGCCAGTTGAAGTTGAGCAGTGTGGGAAAGTGGATTCTGAGAACACCGAGATTGAAATGGGGGTAGCACTAGCCTGTCCACTTTTAGATCCTCCGATTGTACAAAAGTTCTTAGGGGATAATTTCTCGGTGTCTATGATCAGGAACGAAAAGGCTGTGAGCCCACCTTCAAACATTTTGGATGCATCTATCACACCTTCCCTTATCTGGCAGTACAAGGACGGATTTTTATCATGCAGCACCGGGTCAGGTAGTGAGCCGGAATCTGATTCCACCGAGTCTGTGGAGTCAGAATTAGGTTCCATCTTGTCTGAGTCTGAGTTCGGTATTCCCGGAGGTGATAAGCCAGATGCCATAGTCCTGTCTACGTTGTCTTTTTCCTTCTCTTTTGAGTCTGTTGTAACAGAGGAATCGAACGATTTGGAAGTGATTAATGAGAATGGAATAGCTGTGGTTTTTGAGTACTTTTCTATGCCTTTGATTTATTGTATTGATCAGGACTTTCAAAATTTTGATGAAAACGACGAGGAAGAAATTCCTCCGATTTTACAACAATTAATTGATCAAGTGCAGGAGAGATTTGTTAAACCCTTGGTTGATGAAATCACTACAGTTAATGTTGGTAATGAGAAAGACCCGCGGCTGGTCCAGATCGGGTCCACGTTGTCTTTGGAGGAGCGCGAGCACTTAATCGCTTTATTAAAAGATTTCAAAGATGTTTTCACTTGGTCCTACGAAGACATGCCTGGAATCGATCCTGAGATTGTACAGCACCGAACCCCTTTTTACCTAGAGGCCCGACCCGTTAAACAGAAACTCAGAAGGATTCACCCGGACTGGGCTCTCAAGATTAAAGAAGAGGTCACCAAGCAAATTGACGCAGGGTTCCTGCTAGTATCTGAGTACCCGACTTGGCTGGCCAACATAGTTCCAGTGCCGAAGAAGGATGGTAGGATCCGGGTATGTGTGGATTTCAGAGATTTGAACAAAGCCAGTCCGAAGGACGATTTTCCTCTACCGCATATTGATGAGTTAGTGGACTTCACAGTGGGGCATGCATTGCTCTCATTTATGGATGGCTTTTTAGGCTACAATCAGATTGTGATGGCACCCGAGGATCAGGAGAAGACTGCTTTTACCACCCCGTGGGGGACCTACTGTTATAGGGTGATGTCGTTTGGGCTGAAGAATGCTGGAGCTACATATGAACGGGCTGTGACCACAATATTGCACGACATGATCCACAAGGAGGTTGAGGTGTACGTGGACAACATGATTGTCAAGTCCAAAGAAAGAGAGGGCCACTACACAGCCTTGCAAAAGTTTTTCCAAAGGATCAGAGAATTTTGGTTGTGGCTGAATCCTCAAAAATGTACGTTTGGTGTTACAGCAGGGAAAATGCTGGGGTTCTTGATTACACAGAGAGGTATCGAAGTCGACCCTTCCAAAATCAAGGCCATCTTAGAAATTCCACCACCGAGGACTGAAAAGGAGGTGCGAGGCTTTCTGGGTAAAGTGCAATTCATAAGAAGGTTTATTTCTAAATTAGCCTTGACTTGTGAACCACTCTTTGGCCTCCTGAAGAAAGGAAAGAAATTCCAATGGGACGGCCGATGCCAAGTTGCTTTTGAACCGATCATACAATATTTACAGAACCCACCCGTGTTATCACTACTTGAGCTGGGGAAACCGTTGATTTTGTACCTTTCAATAACTGAAACTATAATGGGCTGCATGCTTGCATAGGAGTCTGAGGACAAGGTAGAGAGACCTATCTACTACTTGAGCAAGAAGATGCTCGAATACGAAACCCGCTACACTCCGCTAGAGAAGGCTTGTCTGCCCTTGGTATGGGCTACCAGGAAGCTGCGGCACTACCTGTTAGCTCACTCTGTAATGTTGGTTTCAAGATTAGATCCCATCAAATATCTCTTCGAGAAACCGGCAGTTACGGGTAGGCTAGCTTGTTGGTTGCTTTTGCTTTCCGAATTCCATTTGAAGTATGTGATGCGCAAGTCAGTGAAGGGAAGACCGGTAGCGGAGTTCCTAGCCGATCACCCAGTTGAAGGGGACGAAGTAATTGAGTACCTATTCCCAGACGAGGCCATTCTGCATGTTGAAGAAGAGTTTTGGACGATGTACTTTGACGGAGGGTCAAACCAATACAGGTATGGGACAGGGGTGTTGCTGATAGCGCCCGAAAATTCCCGTATACCTCTAGCATTCAAACTACGGTTCAAAGTTTCGAACAATGAAGCAAAGAATGAAGCATGCATTGCTGGTTTAGAAGCCGCCCTAGAACTAGGGGCAAACCGGTTGGATGTCATCGAGGACTCGAACCTGGTTGTATCTCAAGCTAAAGGAGACTGGAAAGTCAAAGAAGAAAAGATGAGAATCTACCATCAGACCTTGGACTTGTTGATTCCTCGATTTGAGAAGCTGAACTTCGCTCATCTGTTAAGAGAGAACAGCAGGTTCGCAGATTCACTAGCAACTCTATCTTCCATGATAGACATCCCCTTTGGAGTCCGGATGCGTCCGATCATCATTGACCAGAAATTTGTGCCGGCTTACGCGATTGCTGCCATAGATGAGGTTCAAGATGAGAATCCCTGGTATCATGATGTATGGAACTTCCTGGAGAAAGAAGCATATCCACCAGGGGCAAATGCCAAGGATAAAAGGGCAATCAGAAGAATGGCTGCTCAGTTCATCATCTGCGAAGGTAAACTGTATAAGAGAGGTTATCTGGGAATGCATAAGTTGTGTGATGAGGCTGAAGAGTCGAAGCGCCTAATGGAGGCCATCCATGGAGGAGAGTGCGGAACGCACATGAACGGGGTGATGCTAGCCCGAAAAATTCTCAGACAGGGTTACTACCGGTCCACCATGGAGGAGGATTGTATCAGCTTTGTTCGGTGATGCCACAAATGTCAGATCTATACAAACCGCACGAACATCCCGCTGTCGAAGCTATACAATATGACTTCGCCATGGCCATTTTTAGTTTGGGGAATCGATGTGATCGGGGCTGTCACTCCGAAGGGGTCTAATGGGGAAGAGTTCATTCTGGTCGCGATAGATTGTTTCACAAAGTGGGTTGAGGCCTAATCGTATGCGGTGTTGAAGGCTTCACATGTTGCGAAGTTCATCAGGAACAACATCATCCGTCGCTACGGGGTCCCGAACGTGATTATTTCAGATAACGGTTCCCACTTCAAGAAGGAAGTGATTGACTTGTTGGAAAAATACAACGTGGCTTTTTCATAAGTCATCCACATATCGGCCGCACACTGTAGACACCCCATTTTTGACAGCCCATAAGACTTGGGCATTACTGATGGTTTACTTGGTGATAAAAGGTGTGCAGGGCAGAGATCCAGTTTCTTCTGCAAGGAGAGAGACAAGTCTCAAATTCACACCCCGTTTTGGACCAAAGCTATTTTGGATGGTTTTCGGACCTTAAAACCCTCTCTTTCAAAACTTTTTTGAAATAAAGTTTCTACGATGTTCCGAGGCTCTCATTTTGTCAAACGTTGCGCTTTTCGATAAACCGAGCAGGGACAAAGTGGAAATGAATGAAAGAGAGATGAAATCTTTGAAAAAAAAACTTTCAAAACACCTTGCTTAGGGGTTTGAAGTTGAAGAAAGGAGGGGAAGAGAGAAGAAACCAAGTTGGAGGAGAAGACAAGCATGAATCCGGGTAGAAGGGAGTCGAGTAGTCCTCGCTGAATCGGACTTATTAATCTGTATACTTGGATTATGGCTATGGGGCCACCACCATCAGAAAGCTCACTTCCGGGGCTTCATTTTGCACTCAAGAATCTCTTAAAGCCAAGTCCGGGTGGGGGAGATATGATCAGTTGAAGTTGGGCATCATCCCGGTTGGATCAAATTTGCGCGGCTTCACCGAAAAGGGTATAACTTTTTGTACAGGAGGAATTTTAATGCAAGGTTTGCGCCATTAGAAAGCTAACTTCTGGGGCTTCAATTTGGACACCCATCGGCCTTTTTTTGACCTTGGAAGCATCTATCGGAAATCTATTTACCCGATCGGCAATTTATTGTGCCGACCGGCCATTTATTTTGGCCGACGACCTCCTTTTCTGGCCGATATAACCGTTTTGCATCCCTCAAGCATGGTGCATTCAAAATGTGCCTGCTGGAGTGCACAGACCCATCCCCCCATGCACGGGTGTGGCTATTTTGCACCTTTGACCACCTTTGACCCCTCTTTTTGCACCCTTTGCTCAAGGCTTCTTGAGGAAGCTTTGACCCCTTGTCTTGGCTTCCTCAAGAAGCTTGGCCAGCTGTCTTAGCTTCCTCTATAAGCCTTGCCCCCTTTGCCCCCCCTTGACCCTTTCTTTTTAGCTTGTCTTATAAGCTTTAAGCCCTTCCCTTTGCCTATATAAGAAAGCCTCCTTCTCCATTGTTTTGGTTCAGTAAAAACCTGACCTAGGGCATATATATCTGATATATATACACCCTCTCTCTATATATTTTCCTCTCTCTCATCCTTTGTGTGTTTAGGAGCCTTAAAGTGTGTTTTGACCATAGTATTGCACCAACACACACACCATTACACCACACTTCGACTTGAGAGGCCTTAAGGGTTTGTTCTTGGAGTTTTAAGCTGGTTTTGATCACAAGAAGAGGTCTGACCTTGCTGTTCAACAAAGGTTCTTCAAGGGTAACTTCTTTGCTTTAGTTTCCCCAATCTTGCATTAGCTTTTGACCTGTCTTGCACGCTGATTTAAGCTTTGTGTATAACATAAAAAAGTTTTTTTTTTTTGTATTTAAGATACTTCATTAAGACCACTTTGGTGTTTGGGGTTGTTTGACCCCTCTTAGGCTTTGTTTGGCCTCATTTTTGTGCATTTTTAGTGAGCTCCGGGACCACCTTGTTTGGGCCTCCTCACCACTGAAATCTTGAGGGATTTTAGTGGTAAGGATGGTGGTTTAAGGTCCTAAGAAGGAGAGGACCATCCCCTCTCCTTGTTGTCTTGTTTGATGCCCTTTTTGGCCTTACAAAGGGGCCTATATTTGCACACTTCTTGAGCTCGGTTCAGGCATTTTTTAGTGGGTTTTAGGACCCCCATAAGCCATTTCCAGAGTTGTTTTGGTCATATTGAGTGTCCCTCTTGCATGTGTATAACAACCCCTTGCATGGCCCTCTAAAGTAACTCATCATTTTTGCATGCCATGGTTGCGTATCAGTGGTTATTTGGGCCTATTTTCACATGTTTTATTCACTAATTTTTGATGGTTTGGTGAGATTCCATTTGCATCATATACTTGCCATACAACCCATGTTTGCTAGTCAAAGTTGAATACTATTTTAGTCCATCTTGCTAACATCTTTTGGCCATGCTTTGAACTGGAAATATGCATGTTTTGGGACTGCCTTGACTCTGTCTTCATGCTTCATAATCAAATAATGCATGCTTTGTATAGCTATAGGCCAATGCGTATGCCTAGTTTTGTGTTTCGGGGCCATTCCGTGCATCGGGTGCCATGTTTCCATGCTTCGGGGCTGTTTTGTATCACATTTCAGTGCTGGAATTACATGCTTGTATGCCATATTTCATGCCTTGCCATGCCCTGTTAGAGTTGCATACTATGCCTTAGGTTTGGTCCTCGGTTTGCGTGCATGCGTGCACGCATTTCAAGAGTCTCATTTTCATCTAATGGCCACTGTTTTGGAACTAGTAGAGAGCTGTCCAAGTTAGTGTAAGACCATCCTTTGATTGTTAATGCATGCTCACCTTGTGTGTTGTGGCATACTCGTGTGCTGTTGCATGTTTAGGTTGCTTAATATGATGCATGCCTTGCACACTTGCATGCATAGATCAAATCTTGTATGCTTGTCACTCCCATTATTATTCCAGATCTTGCATGCTTGCTCATTTAGGTTGTGCGCCTAACATGCATTGTGCATTACTTGCTTGCATGCCCATGTAGCATACTTAAGTAACATGCGTAGGTTGCATTGCATGAGCATACATCCCTTGCCTCTTGATCAATCATGATAGGGTTTGGGGCCCTTTGATGTGTTTTCTGCTTGCATTTCATTTGATATCAAAGTTGCAAAACTCGGCCTCTTAGGCCATCATGTGTAATTGATGGCCCGAGGGTCGAGGGGCATACTCCCTTTAGTCCATTACATGATTGGGAGAGTGGCCATGCATACACTTGCTTGAAATTCCATGCCATACACTGTCTGTTCTTGTTGCTGTCAAAAACCAGATTCTGCAGGAACTTTTTACCGACCGGCTGTATTCAGTGCCGACCGAAAATCTTTCCTGGGCCGGTAGCTTCATCAGCAGCCGATGGATATTCTCAATGGCCGGTGGACATTTCCTTCAGCCGATGGTGTTCCACAGTGTTCAGGGGACCTATCCCAGAACTTTGGCAATTTTCAGAGAAGCAGGGCAATGTAAAATCGAGGCGGCAGTGGTATGGTACGGACTTTTCGGGGGAGACGGGTTCGAGCATGCATCATTTGCGCATCCCGAGACAGGGGCTGTGGCCACCTTTTCTTTTTGCATTCATTCTGTTAATTAATTAGAAATTCTGTAATAATTAATGTGTTTATTATTCGGACTGTAATATTTATTTGGACCCTCCAAGTGAGGGCAATTATGTAATAAGTGTGCGTGAGTGGGTGTATGTCTTCCAACCCCACGTCTTTCTTCCCTTTTATTTACCCGCTTTTGATGGTAGACTAGGGCATCTTTAAAATTAGCATACCTTATGCTATGCATGCATGCATCCATACATTTGTCTTGCATGCACCGGGCTCGGTACATCACGCTAACTGCATTTGTATTTTAATTCCAAATTGAATACGTGCATCAATTTGTTGCATTTCACATGCCATGTTTAGGTTAGCCGAGCCTACTCTAATTACATATTACATGTGTTACATTAGTCAATTTGACATGAACTAGGATCACGCATGTTTGCTAACCAGTTTATTGTTTTGGCTTGGAGTACATTGTAAGTATTTATGCTTTAGCATATCGCATGCGTGTGAATGCTATCATGACAGCATGCTTACAATGTGGCTAGAGGCTTATGTGTTATAAACTGTTTGAATGCCTGTGGGTGAAGGTTGGATTGTTTGAGTTAGAAAAACTCATTGAAATCCGTATTTTTGCCTACTTGCGAGTAGCAAATTCCAAAACATTTTTCAAAACAAACGGATATGCAATGTTTCTTTCCAAATTAGGCAATCTAGTGTATACTTGTTTGCTGTGCGCATAACGTAGTAATTCTAGGCTAATAAATGGATTAAGAACACATAACATTTTCAAAAACGGATATCACGGTTAGTAGAGGCCGATCTTCGGATCGGGCGAGAGGGGGTGCTCATAGCTGACCTTCCCCAATCGTACCCTAGCTCCCGAGCCGAGACAACTCCAGTGATGACGGACATGTGGCCTTCGGCACTGAGTCAGGGTTTCCTAAATTCCCCCATAAAAAATATTTAGGTGGCGACTCTGTATCTGGCAAAGCAGTCCATATTTGGCACTTCTTTTCAAAAATCTGTTTCTCAAAACGATTTGCCGGATTTGGACTCTTTGGTTCAGATTAAGAACCGTGACACAAATCGAGTCCGAACTGTAGCGGGGTCCCTCGCGGACGTGTTACAGTTTCTGGTAACTCTGTTGGGGATTTTAGAGAGCTTGACTCGAACTCATGATATCCTGTTTTGATTTCATTTATGTGTCTCTTTGCATTGCATGTGCATTGGTACGCCTAGGACACCGTGTTTGCCATCTGCCATTCCTGAACGGTTTGCCGGAGGCTTGTCTTGTCAAGGCATAACCATAAGGCTGACCGGTTATGGGCTCTGACAGTATGGGAACACAAACCCCGGTTTTACCAGGGCACCCCTTTTGACCATTCGACCTAGTGCATATTCGGAATCCATAGTGACCATTCCAAACTAGGATAGGTTGCTTACCCGATGCTAAGTTGTTTGAAACCGCTACGTGCGTAGTGAAACCATAGCTCTTGACAAAATAGGACAGGGAAACCCTACCCCAACATAGGGTGTTTTGGCTCTCTCTTACTTGCTATGTGCTTTTAGAGTGTATCTCAACAGGGACGCATATACCAGTTTGCAAGTCTGGGTATCAGGCCTGTGGGCATCAGTATCAGTATTTGGGGAATCAGTTTTACCCGAGGGTATCAGTTTACGGGCAGATATTTGGGAAACAGTGATCAGTATTGAGTACATTCATCCTAGTATGCTCAAATCCGTTCCAGTAAAAATGTGCTGAGATGCTGTCTGTTTTCTCTCTTGCTAGGTAGTCCTAGAACTATAGCTTCAGAAGGCTCCGATATCCCCGGGGTACATTGGACTAGTGTTGATAGAGTTTGTTAGGTCAGAAATTCAATTCAAGGGCAACCAGTGTTCTTTCGCTGAGACAAGGCAAAGAAAGGCCAGTCAGGGCTCACCGGTTCATCTGATCCGTCAGT
Organism: Camellia sinensis; assembly: GCF_055761805.1. Taxonomy (NCBI): domain Eukaryota; kingdom Viridiplantae; phylum Streptophyta; class Magnoliopsida; order Ericales; family Theaceae; genus Camellia; species Camellia sinensis. The sequence continues at coordinate 158,990,224 of NC_138972.1, forward strand.
CGCCAGTCACATCACCTTTGTTCAGACTTAGCAGACCATGATGGCCCAGGGTTCGGAAGAATTTGTGGCCGTGATAGCAGCGTTAAATCAGGGAACTGCCATGCAAGCTGAGACCAGTATTGAAATGCAGCGTCCATCTGGGGCATCTGCCTCACATCCAGCTTTGGGACCCCAGCCAAACTTTGACCCACTTCCGCCAGTTGAAGATTTGCAGTGTCCGAATCCTCGAGAATGGTTGACTCAAGCTCAGGTGCTCAGACCCCTGGTGCAGCCTAATGAGAGACTTTATCCCCTTGATGTTAATGAGCTCAATCCGACTGCAGTAAAGATTGCGAACCTTGAGAAGCAATTCAAAAAGGCACAGGGCCTTAACTCCATTCCCGACATTGAGGATGGGCACACCGAGGCTGCCGTACGGCTCCCAGACAGATTCAAAATGCCATATATTGACCGTTTCGACGGGTCTGGAAATCCAATGGTACATATCCGACTTTTCTTGGATGTCTTAAAGCCGATGGGACTGACTAAGCCACAGAAACTCTCTCTGTATGGAAGAACCCTGTCAGGTGTAGCAGCCACTTGGTACGCTAAGTTGGAAGATAAAGTGAAGCAAGACTGGGAAGAATTGGCTGAGGCCTTTGTTGATCAGTATTCCTACAATACCCAAGTTGAAATGACCATGCAAGAGCTTGAAACAACCCGCCAGAACCCAACAGAGCCTTTTGTGGAATTTGTTGCAAGATGGAGGGCAAAGGCAGCACAGATGACAGATCGCCCTTCTGAGAGGGATCAAGTGCAAATGATGGTGCGAAACCTCGAGCATGATATGTTGCAAAAGTTAATAGTCGCTCCACTATTCACTTTCAAAAGTTTGCATGAACTGGGGGTTCAGGTCGAGAATGCGTTCAACAGCGGGATCATTCCCAAAACAAGTGAACCGACAAGGAGGGCGATTGCAGGGACTACCAATGCTGGTAGTAGCGTCATTCCCAAATCCACCGAGATTAATGCAGTCGCCATAGCCAACCCTTTTGCCAAACCAAGCCTACAAACAGCCGGCCCAGCCCAAGCTCAGGGCAGAACTTTCACTCCCCTCTATATGAGCCTGACTAGCGCACTAAAAGCCTTGATGGAAAGATGGCATCTCAAACCCCTCGATCCTCAACCTCTGCCTGACCCACTTCCAGCCAGACATAATCCCTCCAAGTACTGTATGTACCATTAGCAGCGCGGTCATGGCACCGACCGTTGCTACCGCCTTCGTCATGAGGTCCAAAATCTCATCGACAACCAGACGATAGCTCCACCTTCAGGCCCCAATGACCAAGTACATCATCCACATCTCAATCTAATCCACACACTGGCCGTCCCTTACGACCCCAGCATGTACATCACCCCAGTCCATCTACCCAGGCCTAATGTGTTTATCCTAGAGAGCCTGGACTTATGCATGATGGGTGCATCTGAACCCCAATCATCTCAAACCCACGAACCCACTACTTCCGAGCTGATGAAAATGTTTGAAGACCTTCAGAGAACTGTGGCAGATTTGGCCTTTGGGGTTTTGGCCCCATCATCGACCACATCACATACCAGGGAGTTCATGTCAAAAGGCTCCTCAGGACGGGCTGCATTTGAAGAAGGCCAATCCCTTGGCAAAGTGGAGGCAAATGGTAAGAACAAGGTAGGGGCAGGCATTGGTCCCCATGAACACCTTCAGTGGGATATTGAGGCTTTGAAAGCCGAAGGGCTGAACAAACAGCAAGTACTCGCAGTTGTTGCAAAAATTGTAGATGACACTTTTCGCCACTCAGAATGAGAGCAGTCTGAATCAAGAGGCAGGGCGGGAGAAGGGCCGCTGTACCAGGAATGTTCCTTTCAGCTCTAAACCCTTGCTCGGAAGAGATCAGCAAACCCAATCAGCGCCTACCAATCCCTTTGCTGGTGCATCCAGCAAAACTCCACAAACCTCAAAACACCCACCTCGAGGCCAGAGGGTGTTCGCACCACTGTACATGTCTTTATCAGCGGCCTCGAGGGTCCTGATTAGAGAGGGGGATCTAAAACCCCTGGAGCCGCGACCACTGTCAGATAGACTTCCTTCCTCCCATGATCCGACCAAGTACTGTGCCTTTCATTAGCAAGTCGGCCATGTCACTGATGGTTGTTTCTGTCTTCGCCACGAAATACAAGATCTGATTGACAATAAGGTCATCGTCGCACCAACTCAACAAAGTCTATCGTCATTGGATCAGTGAACCTGGGGGATAATGCGGTGCGATCGGGGGATGAACCACCTGCGGGCGGCGCTCAGTTTACTTCAGATGTGGCGTTTGACACGCACAGTTTTGAGCAATGTGCGAACACTAGTTTTTGTACTTTCTGACTTGGGTATTGGGTCAGTTTTGTTGTTTTGTATATGGTCTGTCTTTTTGTACTAAGTCGGTCAGGTCTGTCTTGTTGTATCGAGTCAGTCCTGTTTTGTTAGAGTCAGGTGATTCCGGGGGTGTTACCTCGGGCATCACTATTTTGTTTTGTGTTTATCTTTTCGCTTTCTTTTGAGTCTGTTTCTGCCATGGAGCCAGTTACACCAACAGTTATGAATGAAACAGCAGTGGTTTTTCATGCTTTTGTGCTTACTTCTGCCTTGTGTCAGTTATACCAGAAAGTCGAATGGAACGACAGTGCATTTCAGCTGCTTCTCTGTGCTTTTAAGTCATTGCGTTGACCTAAGTTTTTCGAAGCTGTTTTTGAACATTGTGATGAAAACGAAGATGAAGGAATTCTTCGGGTTTTTGCAAAAATTTGATCATTTGAGAGAAAGAGAGGCATGCTAAGCCTTTAATGATTGAGATCATGCTTGTTAATGTGAATACTGAGAAGGATCCTGGCTTGATCCAGATTGGTCTCACACTGTCTTCAGCGCGAGCGACTAGTCGCTTTCTTAAAAGATTTAAAAAAAAAATGTTTTGCGCGATCCTGCGAAGACCTATGTGGAATCGCTCTTGAGATTGTGCAGCCTAGGACCGCTCTCAGCCTCGAGACTCGACCCCTCATTTTCAAACCTTGAACTTGGATTCAGAAGGTTCAACGATCAACCACAATGTAAGGCCTGTGTGGCCTGATTTGAAGCAGCCCATGAATTAGGGGCAGGGAAGTCAGATCAAGAAGATCAGATGTCATCAAAAAAAGCTTGCAAAACTAGATCAGAAGCACCCCTCGAACTAGGGACAAAAGATGCCAGATTGTGCTCGAAGAGCCGAAGATGGATCATTCCACAAATCAATGAAGATCGGCAAGAATGCCAAATCCCAGAGGGAGGAAAGAGAAAGTATTGCTAAAGAAAAACTGAGTTCCGATCTACAACACTAGGGGCAAATCCAGCCCCCATGGGATGGACTCCTGCATTGTCAGCGAACAACAGTCACTCTCCTGGATTCAGACGGATTCAAGATCTCAGAACCATTTGACATGGACAAAGCTACACTTTTACCCTTGAGAGGCTCGCTGGGTTGAAAACCCGGAAGGGCGACCCAGGCAAAAGTTAGAGCAAGGAAAAAAGGAAAGAACAAAAAAAAGAAGAAGAAGAAAAATGCAAAAAAGAAATGAAGAAAAGATGAAAAAAAAAAGAAAGGAAAAAAAAGAAAGAAAAGAAAAGATAAAAAAAAAATGAAAAGAATTGAAAAGAAAAGAAAAACAGAGCTCGCACGGTTGAAAACCCGGAAGGGTGGCCTTGGCAAAAGTTAGAACACAAAAGGAGAGGTTAAATACCCGAGTGTACCTTAACCCCGAACTACGTAAGGCTTGATTCTCATCTTTGGGATACGTAGGAAACTTCATTCCGAAGTCTAGCTGTAAAACACTTCAAAATCAACTGTGTCCATGTAATGGTTTTGATCATCTTTGCCTTCTCTGTATCCGAGAGTTCGGTTGTCATCGTTACTCTGAGGACTGATTGCAATGCGCTGCGATGCTATCCAAACAAGGTGCAACTTTCCGTTGCCGTACAGTGTGCCGCGGTGCCATTCAAACAAGGGGCAACTTTCCATTGCCATGCAGCTCTTTTCAAGCAAGGGGCAATTTTCTTTCGGATCTGAAGTTGCGCATCTCAAGAGTAGGTTCCGTGCTTGTTGAGCATTGGCCGTTTGCAAAAATAATTTTTGAGAATTTTTATTGAGGTTGACTGATCTCTCGAAAATTATTCCATCTTTTCCAAAACTGGACCATTTCTTGGACCCAAAAAGGGAAAATTTTCAGTGCTCATAACCTAACTTGCATGATTTTCAAATCAAAAATTGAACAAGTATGTTAATCCGACTCTTATATTGGTCAAAATTGTTTCAGTAGAAAGCAAAAAAAAAATGGTCAAAATAATGAACTAGGGGCACAGTTGAGTCAGGCTTCCTGTCTTTCTCCCGGTGTCAATGCAGCTGCCAGAAAGGGCACTCTACCTGCCAGAAAAGGGCACCATTGAAGCTGACTGCAAAAGGGCAGAAAGCTCTCACATCCTCCAAGCAACGAGGTATTACGCCAAGTGCGAAGCACGAACCGGAATGGGACAAGATATCCCATTCCCTCCTCTGGGCAGATCTGATCACGTCCAAACTCCCCAGCAGAGCATCGTCAACCGATGTCAGCTGCAGATTTGCTACACACCCAATTGTAGCGCAGCCCCTCTGTGGAAGAAACTCACTGTTGTGAACAAGAAGAAGAATCTAGCGGAATGCTAGGGGCAAGAACCCGCAACTTCCTGTTTATTCATCAACCACCCTGGAGAGGGATGAAAAATGAGAGATTAAAGAATAGAGAGATGTGCATTGAGAGAAAAAGTGAGGAAAAGGGCTTTTTCAGAAAAACAGAGCCTGAGGGCTGAGCGATGTGAGAATCACAAATGAGAAAGGGTGGGAAACAATACCCGAGGAAACAGGCTACATGTGCACATTTGAGTCTTGTGTTTTATTTTGTCTGTCTCGATTTTTGTTTTGAGTCGCTTCGAGTGTTACTCGATGTGTTTAGGTTGTTTACCTTTGTTTTTCCCTTGTCGAGTCGTTTTGGCTGTGGCCAGTCGTCGGCTCAATACCCGGTGAAGAACTCATTTCTCAATTTCCAAAAAATCATCTTGTGCTTAGAGTGCTGTGCCATTCTCCACATTTGTGCAAAACAGCATTTGTTCTTTCATAAAACTGCAGGGTCCACCCCCGATAAGTGTGAACAGTAGAACAAGGACCAAGCTGAAGCTATGTAGGTTCCAGACTGGCAAAGCAAAAGAAAAAAGGAAAATTTGGAGCATCTTAGGGTGTTCCAGCTTTGGCAAGATCCAAGACTGCATTTCAGGTGCACCTTCCCAAACCTCGTTATTTCTCTGGAGTATGAGTGTATCTCGACCCCAAGTGTAAGCCTGCTTCAAGTCAGAATGGCAATTAAAGCAGCAGCAGATGTTATCTCTTGCCAACATACACAGGGTGTGCCCTTTTTGAGCTGAGTGTGTTACAAAGTCCTCCGAAAGGTAAATCGGAGGCACCAGAGTACATGTTTGATGCCCTTCCATTGCATAGAATGTGCATTTTCATATACACTTCTGTGACATGCGTGCCGCGCATCGTTATGATTCATGCATAGAATATGCTTGCTTTCGATTCTGCATGGAATTTGCTTTCAATATTGCATAGAATATGCTCCTGTTTCTTGCATAGAAAATGCTCGTATCTTTTGCATAGAAAATGCACTCTTCCATACTTGCATAGAAAATGCACCTCATTTGCATAGAACATGCATTCACTCGCACTATCTTGTGCACTTACACTTTGTATCTCACTAGCACTGTCTTGTGCATCTTGTGGTTGTATCTCACTCGCACTATTTTGTGCATTGCATATCAATTGCGCTGTTTAGCGTATCACACTATCTTGTACATTTCAAAATCAATCGCGCTGTTTAGTGTATTACACTGTCTTGTGCATTTCAAAATCACTCGCGCTGTTTAGCGTATCGCACTGTTTAGTGCATTTCATTTCAATCGCGCTGTTTAGCGTATCACACTGTTTAGTGCACTTCATTTCAATCGCACTGTTTAGCGTATCACACTGTTTAGTGCATTTCATTTTAATCGCGCTGTTTAGCGTATTGCACTATTTAGTGCATTTCAAATCAATCGCGCTGTTTAGCGTATCGCACTGTCTCGTGCATTTCAAAATCACTCGCGCTGTTTAGCGTATCGCACTGTCTTGTGCATTTCAAAATCAATCGCGCTGTTTAGCGTATTGCACTGTCTTGTGCATTTCAAAATCACTCGCGCTGTTTAGTGTACCGCACTGTCTTGTGCATTTCAAAATCAATCGCGTTGTTTAGCGTATCGCATTGTCTTGCGCATTTCAAAATCACTCGTGCTGTTTAGCGTATCGTACTGTTTAGTGCACTTCAAATCACTCGCACTATTTTGCGTATCGCACTGTTTTGTGCAGTTACGTTCGCGCTATTTTGCGCACCTCAATCGCACTGTTTTGCGCAATTTATCATTCGCGCTATTTTACGCATTGCACTGTTTTGTGCAGTTTACATTCGTGCTATTTTGCGCATTGCACTGTTTTGTGCAGTTTACATTTCGCGCTATTTTACGCACCTCAATCGCACTTTCTTGTGCATTTCAAATCACTCGCACTGTCTTGTGCATTTCAAATCACTCGCGCTTTCTTGCGCATCGCACTGTTTTGTGCACCTTACTTGCATTTTGCATGCATCCTATCGCGCTATCTTGCGCACCTCACTTGTACTTGTTAGTACATTGCATTGTTGTGAATACAAACCGGCTTCGCGTAGCGTATAAGTCCAATTATCAAAGTCTTCCTGCATATCATTTGCATCCTGCCCCTGAACTACGCTGGTTTGATTCCTTACAAAGGGATACATAGGCAGCCTACGGGCACAACCATTCATTCATTTGTATTTTGTTTGTTTGTCCAAAGTCTTCGGCCTTGTCAAAATTAGGTCGTCTCTGGGCTTTGACATTCAGTCCCGCCATTCTTATGACTTCCGAGTTCTGTCAAAGAGGGGCAACTGTAGACACCCCATTTTTGACACCCCATAAGACTTGGGCATTACTGATGGTTTACTTGGTGATAAAAGGTGTGCAGGGCAGAGATCCAGTTTCTTCTGCAAGGAGAGAGACAAGTCTCAAATTCACACCCCGTTTTGGACCAAAGCTATTTTGGATGGTTTTTGGACCTTAAAACCCTCTCTTTCAAAACTTTTTTGAAATAAAGTTTCTACGATGTTCCGAGGCTCGCATGTTGTCAAACGCTGCGCTTTTCGATAAACCGAGCAGGGACAAAGTGGAAATGAATGAAAGAGAGATGAAATCTTTGAAAAAAAATCTTTCAAAACACCTTGCTTAGGGGTTTGAAGTTGAAGAAAGGAGGGGAAGAGAGAAGAAACCAAGTTGGAGGAGAAGACAGGCATGAATCCGGGTAGAAGGGAGTCGAACAGTCCTCGCTGAATCGGGCTTATTAATCTGCATACTTGGATTTTGGCTATGGGGCCACCACCGTCGGAAATCTCACTTCCGGGGCTTCATTTTGCACTCAAGAATCTCTTAAAGCCAAGTTCGAGTGGGGGAGATATGATCAGTTGAAGTTGGACATCATCCCGGTTGGATCAAATCTGCGCGGCTTCACCGAAAAGGGCATAACTTTTTGTACAGGAGGAATTTTAATGCAAGGTTTACGCCATTGGAAAGCTAACTTCCGACGCTTCAATTTGGACACCACCGGCCTTTTTTTGACCTTGGACGCATCTATCGGCAATCTATTTAGCCAACTAGCATTTTATTGTGCCGAGCGGCCATTAATTTTGGCCGACGACCTCCTTTTCTGGCCAATATGACCCTTTTGCATCCCTCAAGCATGGTGCATTCCAGCTGTGCCAGCTGGAGTGCACAGACCCGTCCCCCCATGCACGGGTGTGGCTATTTTGCACCTTTGACCACCTTTGACCCCTCTTTTTGCACCCTTTGCTCAAGGCTTCTTGAGGAAGCTTTGACCCCTTGTCTTGGCTTCCTCAAGAAGCTTGGCCAGCTGTCTTAGCTTCCTCTATAAGCCTTGCCCCCCCTTGACCCTTTCTTTTTAGCTTGTCTTATAAGCTTTAAGCCCTTCCCTTTGCCTATATGAGAAAGCCTCCTTCTCCATTGTTTTGGTTCCGCAAAAACCAGACCTAGGGCATATATATCTGATATATATACACCCTCTCTCTATATATTTCCCTCTCTCTCATCCTTTGTGTGTTTAAGAGCCTTAAAGTGTGTTTTGACCATAGTATTGCACCAACACACACACCATTACACCACACTTCGACTTGAGAGGCCTTGAGGGTTTGTTCTTGTAGTTTTAAGCTGGTTTTGATCACAAGAAGAGGTCTGACCTTGCTGTTCATCAAAGGTTCTTCAAGGGTAACTTCTTTGCTTTAGTTTTCCCAATCTTGCATTAGCTTTTGAACTGTCTTGCATGCTGATTTAAGCTTTGTGTATAACATAAAAAAGTTTTTTTTTTTTTTTTTGTATTTAAGATACATCATTAAGACCACTTTGGTGTTTGGGGTTGTTTGACCCCTCTTAGGCCTTGTTTGGCCTCATTTTTGTGCATTTTTAGTGAGCTCCGGGACCACCTTGTTTGGGCCTCCTCACCACTGAAATCTTGAGGGAGTTCAGTGGTAAGGATGGTGGTTTAAGGTCCTAAGAAGGAGAGGGCCATCCCCTCCCCTTGTTGTCTTGTTTGATGCCCTTTTTGGCCTTACAAAGGGGCCTATATTTGCACACTTCTTGAGCTCGGTTCAGGCATTTTTCAGTGGGTTTTAGGACCCCCATAAGCCATTTCCAGAGTTGGTTTGGTCATATTGAGTGTCCCTCTTGCATGTGTATAACAACCCCTTCCATGGCCCTCTAAAGTAACTCATCATTTTTGCATGCCATGGTTGCGTATCAGTGGTTATTTGGGCCTATTTTCATATGTTTTATTCACTAATTTTTGATGGTTTGGTGAGATTCCATGTGCATCATATACTTGCCATACAACCCATGTTTGCTAGTCAAAGTTGCATACTATTTTAGTCCATCTTGCTAACATCTTTTGGCCATGCTTTGAACTGGAAATATGCATGTTTTGGGACTGCCTTGACTCTGTCTTCATGTTTCATAATCAAATAATGCATGCTTTGTATAGCTATAGGCCAATGCGTATGCCTAGTTTTGTGTTTCGGGGCCATTCCGTGCATCGGGTGCCATGTTTCCATGCTTCGAGGCTGTTTTGTATCACATTTCAGTGCTGGAATTACATGCTTGTATGCCATATTTCATGCCCTGCCATGCCCTGTTAGAGTTGCATACTATGCCTTAGGTTTGGTCCTCGGTTTGCGTGCATGCATGCACGCGTTTCAAGAGTCTCATTTTCATCTAATGGCCACTGTTTTGGACCTAGTAGAGAGCTGTCCAAGTTAGTGTAAGACCATCCTTTGCATGTTAATGCATGCTCACCATGTGTGTTGTGGCATACTTGTGTGCTGTTGCATGTTTAGGTTGCTTAATATGATGCATGCCTTGCACACTTGCATGCTTAGATCACATCTTGTATGCTTGTCACTCCCATTATTATTTCATATCTTGCATGCTTGCTCATTTAGGTTGTGCGCCTAACATGCATTGTGCATTACTTGCTTGCATGCCCATGTTGCATACTTAATTAACAAGCGAAGGTCGCATTGCATGAGCATACATCCCTTGCCTCTTGATCAATCATGATAGGGGTTGGGGCCCTTTGATGTGTTTTGTGCTTGCATTTCATTTGATATCAAAGTTGCAAAACTCGGCCTCTTAGGCCATCATGTGTAATTGATGGCCCGAGGGTCGAGGGGCATACTCCCTTGAGTCCATTACATGATTGGGAGAGTGGCCATGCATACACTTGCTTGAAATTCCATGCCATACACTGTCTGTTCTTGTTGCCGTCAAAAACCAGATTCTGCAGGAACTTTCTACCGACCGGCAGTATTCAGTGCCGACCGGCAATCTTTCCTGGGCCGGTAGCTTCATCAGCAGCCGATGGATATTCTCAATGGCCGGTGGACATTTCCTTCAGCCGATGGTGTTCCACAGTGTTCAGGGGACCTATTCCAGAACTTTGGCAATTTTCAGAGAAGCAGGGCAGTGTAAAACCGAGGCGGCAGTGGTATGGTACGGACTTTCCGGGCGAGACGGGTTCGAGCATGCATCATTCGCGCATCTCGAGACAGGGGTTGTGGCCACCTTTCCTTTTTGCATTCATTCTGTTAATTAATTAGAAATTCTGTAATAATTAATGTGTTTATTATTCGGACTGTAATATTTATTTGGACCCTCCGAGTGAGGGCAATTATGTAATAAGTGTGCGTGAGTGGGTGTATGTCTTCCAACCCTACGTCTTTCTTCCCTTTTATTTACCCGCTTTTGATGGTAGACTAGGGCATCTTTAAAATTAGCATACCTTATGCTATGCATGCGTGCATCCATACATTTGTCTTGCATGCACCGGGCTCGATACATCACGCTAATTGCATTTGTATTTCAATTCCAAATTGAATACGTGCATCAATTGGTTGCATTTCACATGCCATGTTTAGGTTAGCCGAGCCTACTCTAATTACATCTTGCATGTGTTACATTAGTCAATTTGACATGAACTAGGATCACGCATGTTTGCTAACCAGTTTATTGTTTTGGCTTGGAGTACATTGTAAGTATTTATGCTTTAGCATATCGCATGCGTGTGAATGCTATCATGACAGCATGCTTACAATGTGGCTAGAGGCTTATGTGTTATAAACTGTTTGAATGCCTGTGGGTGAAGGTTGGATTGTTTGAGTTAGAAAAACTCATTGAAATCCGTATTTTTGCCTACTTGCGAGTAGCAAATTCCAAAACATTTTTCAAAACAAACGGATATGCAATGTTTCTTTCCAAATTAGGCAATCTAGTGTATACTTGTTTGCTGTGCGCATAACGTAGTAATTCTAGGCTAATAAATGGATTAAGAACACATAACATTTTCCAAAACGGATATCACGGTTAGTAGAGGCTGATGTTCAGATCGGGCGAGAGGGGGTGCTCATAGCTGACCTTCCCCAATCGTACCCTAGCTCTCGAGCCGAGACAACTCCGGTGATGACGGACATGTGGCCTTCGGCACCGAGTCAGGGTTTCCTAAATTCCCCGATAAAAAATATTTAGGTGGCGACTCTGTATCTGGCAAAGCAGTCCATGTTTGGCACTTCTTTTCAAAAATCTGTTTCTCAAAACGATTTGCCGAATTTGGACTCTTTGGTTCAGATTAAGAACCGTGACACAAATCGAGTCCGAACTGTAGCGGGGTCCCTCGTGGACGTGTCACACACACCAACGGAGAAGTTGAGGCCGCCAACAAGAACATCAAACACATTCTGCAGAAGATGCTGGAAACCTACCGGGACTGGCCAGATAAGCTGCCATTTGCTCTGTGGGGCTACCGGATGTCAATTAGAACTTCTACTGGAGCAACTTCGTATTTATTGGTTTATGGGATGGAGGCCGTTCTACCTATTGAAATTGAAGTTCCGTCATCACGAGTACTGGCTGAGTGTCAGATAGCTGAGGTAGATTGGTAGCAGAGCAGATTCAAGGAACTCATGCTCTTTGATGAGAGAAGGCTGAAAGCACTGTACCATGTTCAAGGTTATCAACGACGAATTGCTAGGGCTTTCAACAAGAAAGTTAAGTCCAGGAATTTGAAGGAAGGAGATTTGGTGCTCAAAGACAACCGAGCTCCCATCCACGACCCTAGGGGCAAGTTTAGACCTAATTGGACTGGTCCTTACATCATCAAGTCTATCTGGTCGTGTGGAGCCGTCGTTCTAATGGACCTAGATGGCCTAGAGTTCTCCCAGCCGATCAACAGGGACAAGTTGAAGAAATATTTTCCTTGAGAGGCTCACTAGGCCGAAAACCCGAAAGGGTGACCTAGGCAAAAGTTAGAGCACAAAAAATTTGAAATTATAAAAATTGAGCTCGCAAGGTTGAAAACCCGCAAAGGGCGGCCTTGGCAAAAGTTAGAGCGCAAAAGGAGAGTGTCAATACACGAGTGAACCCAAATCGGAACTACTTAAGGCTTTATTCCCATTTTTGGGATATGTAGGCAACTTCATTCTGAAGTCCAGCCATAAACACTTCCCCGATCAACTTTGTCCATGTGATTGCCATGGTCATCTTTGTCTATTCAGTATTCAAAAGCTCGGTCGTGATCTCTGGTGCAGTGCTATTCAGACTGGGGGCAACTTTCCAGTTGCTGGGATTCGGGGTTGTGCATCTCAGTGACAGATCTCAGGCGTGTCCAGTTCTGATCCATATCGAAAATGGTTTTGAAAAGTTTTAATAAAAGTTGATTTTGCTCAAATTAATCTTTTTACAACTTAGACCATTTTTGGACCAAACGGAAAATTTTCAGTACCCACAACCTTCAATTTTATTGATTTCAATACAGAGTCCTCCGGCTCTTGAATACAAAATTGAAGTTGCTTTTCATTACATTCATTAACAAAACTTGGAAGTTCTGATTAAGGCAAATAAATCCGGGGCATAGTCAGGTGTTCCTGTGTCCCCTCCCAGAGCTGGTCAAAGCCTCTGATGCCAAGCTGGGCCTAATCTATGCCTCTTCATTGAGCCAATCTATACACTCATCAGAAAGGGTGTAACTAAAAGTGGGAGTGGGGGCCAGAAGCTCTCTCGTCCTCCATGCCGTGGCATACCGAGCTAGCTGTGTACCTCAGACCGGAAATGAAGCTGGGTACTCTATCCCCTCTGCCGGGAAAATCTGATCATGGCCGAACTGGCACTGGAACCGGAAAGGAAAGTAGAGCATGCAGTGTGTCAAGCCAATCAATTGAATCCCGGTCTGTTGGGACATGCTGTAGCTCATTGCCGGTAGATTGGCTAAGGACAACGCCAAGCAATACGGTCTGCAGAAAAATTGTACATCCAGTCGAACCACCATCCCTCATCAAGGGCATCAACTAGATGTCACCGGAAGAAGTAGCCATGGGCTGAGTACACTGGGCAAGAGTCCACAACCTGCAACTTGTCCATCAACCACACCTTAGGAGGGATGAAAAATGAGAGAATAAAGAATAGAGATGTGTACGTTGAGAGAAAAGTGAGAAAAGGGTTTTGTGAGAAAAACCGAGCCTGAGGGCCGAGTGATGTGAGTAATATATGTCAGGAAGGGTGGAAACATTACCTGCAACAGTAGTGGACTCCCCGCAAATCTGGTCGTTTCCCGGCAATGGAAAGCATCCAAGCCCATCAATGTCTCGGCCAATGTCATGACAATGCAGCTCTTGCCCTCTTTCAAGCCTTGGGCAACTTCAATCAAATGAACGCTAGGCCCACTGAAGCCTAGGGCAAGCAAAAAGTGAGACAACATGCACAAGTAAAGGGCATGTCGCTGAAAACCTTGCCAGTGGTGATCACCGTGGTCACCAGCATTGGAAAAACGATAAATCAAGCTGAGGATGTCCAATTCTCCGTCGCGGATCAAAGACCGAGTGTCGTGCATAGTGAGCCCACACATTCGTCCCAAGGCTTGGGTGTGGCCGAAGTGTAGCTGGGGCAAGATTTCTTTGTTGTGCTCAGATTCCATCAAAGCTCGGAAGTCTTCGAAGGGAGGACACATCTCTTGCCCGCCAAAACCAAAGGCATGTGTTATTGGGTTACAAAACTTTGTCGTGGCATGGAGAAACGGAAGGTGCAGCGGAGTGCGACTCAGCGTGAATAGTGCATTTATGCCGAAGCCTCGGAAGTTCAGCTTTTCCGAGCCATCCAAGGTAGCAATCCAAGTTGTGAGATTTTGGATGAGAAATGCCTCCATTTTGATGTAAAACTGAGATGGAATGAGAGAACCACGAAGCTGGAACTTTTATGGAAGATTAGGCACTGTTTGGAGGACAAGTGCCAAAAATCTGGAGGTCATCATGCCAACTAGTCGGCCGACCACTTTTTCTGGTCGGCCAGCCAGTTTTTCTGGTCAGCCAACCACATAACTGGTTTACTGAGCAAAAAACTGGTTGGCCAGCCACTTTTGGTGGTCGGCCATGGAGAAAAACTGGTTTTTGGCCTTTTTCTAGTCTCTAGAAGAGAGCTCCTAGCCTTTCCATGTGTTGGGAGTGTTGAAGGTTCAAGTTTACCTCTGTTTCGGATGCGTTTCGTCGCCCCCTTTGTCCGAAATGTATTTGCTTATCGAGTTGTTAAGTTTTGCTTATCAAGTTGTTAAGTTTTACCGAGTTGTCGAGTTTTGTTCATCGAATTGTTGCCCTTTGTTTATCAACAATTGTCGAAGTTTGCTTATTGAGTTGTAAACTTGCTAAGGTTTTGTTGTTCCTTAGTGAGCTAAGTTGTTTAGTTTGCTATGTTGGCTCATTACCTGACTTGGTGATGTATAATGCTCCATTCCCATTCAATCTCATTTTTGTGCAAAATGATGCGATGCGATGCTAAGAATGCAAAATACAACACTTTTTGAACAAAAAGCTGTTTCATTCCATCATAGCTTCTTTTGTTACAACATTTTACAACAGGGTACACGTTTTAAAGAAATAAAATTGCCTAAAGCTGTTGTGCTACAACTACTAGTAAAAAAGTAAAACAAAAAGAAAATAAAGCAAGAACATCTATATCAATGCTGTCAGGCTCAAGATCGGGAGGCTCTCTTCATCCTCTTCAGCTGAGCAGCCTCTGCACCACCTCCACCAGCACTACCTTCCAAATCGGAGCTGCCGTCCTCGGAACCCTCCCCGGCATCACCTCCACTTTTAGAGCCAGAGCCAGAGTCCTCCTCTCTGCCTGCGGATGTCTCCGACTGAGGATGCGCAGACTTCTCCTCGCTGGACTCCTCATCATCTCTGATAGGCGCTCTACGCCTGCCTCGGCTGCTAGTCGAGTTCCCTCTCCCAGCTCCTTCAGAAGGCCTGGATGGCCCAGCCTGTAGTGGTGGCATCTAAAAAAAAGAGAAAAAAAAAAGAGGGCAATTTGAATACATCAGCCAAAGTATGTATATGAGATGCATATGCGGGAATTCTGCGTAGGGTGCGTGCTTGCAGATATAGTATGTGAATGTGGTGTGTCAGATGTGCTCTACACATGCAGTCAACCAATGTAATGGAATGTTCAATTTCAATATGTCATCAGAAGTATGATAAATGCAAGGAAATTGAAAAGTACTGAGACGCCGATGATGAACAACTATGTCTCCCTCTGTAGGACCATGCTCTCGAGTGAGGCCACCACTCCGAGTAACCCCTCAGTATACTCTCTGGGAGGCTGTAGATGTAAGTGCAAGTCATCAGTGAATGAATGAATGTCTAAATATCTGAGTGATAAATCAAAACTGTAAAGCATACCGGTGGTGAGTCAGGGTCACTGACGTATTGATGATCAGGCAATGGAGGCTCCAATGGAATCGGGTAGGATGTCCCATACCGCCAGCCTGTCAGCTCGGTCGGAAGATCCGGCCACCCAGCATACTGATAAGTCGGGGGGATCTCTCTAGCCCCATTCCTCGATGTGCCGGCCCTGCTAGTCGAAGGGGTATCTGCAACCCGAACTCGACTCGATGATGGCACGCCAGCAGCCCTCCTCGTGGGAGTATAGACACCTATCAGTGGAGGCATCAAGTATGTATGGTGGTAGGTCGCGTAATCTCCCTTCTCCAACAATAGAACTGCATCAGTACCCAACATGAGCTCCTCGACCTCCCGGGGAGTGAGTCTCTCAGTGGATCGCATGTCATCTGGAGGTTCTGAGGGGAAACCCTGATCAAGGTTGCCCATCGTCTGACGCATGAAGCGATCCCCCAGAAACCAGGCCCTGTGTAGACGTCCCCAAACGTCCCGGGAGGGAAATCCCCGTTTTGTCATATGGGCTCACTACAGTTCAGGACTCAAATGTCACGGTCCTGTATCTAATCTCGTAGAGTGCAATGCAGGACCGATGAATCATCAAAGAGTTCAAATCTGGCAAATCATTTTTGAAAACAAATTTTTTTTTTTAAAGAAGTGCTAAACATGGACTACTTTGCCAGATACAGAGTCGCCACCTAAATATTTTATTTTTGGAGAAATTTAGGAAACCCTGACTTGTTGCCTAAGGCCACGTGTCCGTCATCACCAAAGTTGCCTCAACTCGGGAACTTGGCTACGATTGGGGAAGGTCACTTTGTGAGCACCCCCGCTCGCCCGATCAAAGATCGGCCTTTACTAACCATGATATTGAGTTTTGAAAACATTATGCGTTCTTATTCAGGTTATTAGCCTAGAATTATTATGTGATGCGCACGGTATACAAGTATAGACTGGGTCGCCTGAATTGGAACAAAACATCTCATGGTTGTTTTGAAAACAGTTTGCTACTCGCAAGTAGGCTAAAATGTGGATTTGCCACCCTCAAGTGGGCTTAGAAAACATGATGATTTGCCACTCTCAAGTGGGCTTAAAAAACTCACAATCGATGAATTGTTCCAATTCAAATAACCCAACCTTCACCCACTGGCATTCAGGCAGTTATATCACATAAGCAGTTAGTCTCATGGCAAGCATGCTATCATGGCAGTCACTCACACGTATGCAAGGATGCTAAAGCATAAACACTTACTAAGTACTCCGACCTAAAGAAAGAAGCTAATTAGAAAACATGCATGAGTCCTAACTATGCTGAAAATGCCTAATGCAACACATGCAAAAATACAACTTAAGATAGGCTCGGCTATTCTAAAATGGTATATGAAATGCAACAGATAACATGTATTCAACTCGGAATTGAAATACAATGCAGTTAGTATGATGCGCCGAGCCCGGTGCATACAAGACAGATGAATGGATGGGAACATGCGAGCATAAGTATGCTAATTGAAACATGCCCTAAACTAACAATCATAAGCTGGTAAATAAAAGGGAGAAAGACGTGGGGTTGGAAGACATACATCACATGCACGAACACTTATTACAAAATTGCCCTCCTCGGAGGGTCCGAATAAATAATACAGTCCGAATAAATAAGAGCTACAACTAATTATCACTCAACATTAACTAATTAACAAACTAGCTAAGTAAGCATGTAAACTACATGAATGTGACTGCCTCAGCTCTATTTTGGGTGACGATGGGTGCATGCATGCTCCAGTCGCCTCGTCGGGAAATTCCATCGCGATGCCTCGTCTCGCCTTTGTTTGCAACTGATTTTAGAAATTTGCACAAGGCTCCAAGAGGCTGAAACTCCACCCTGGGAAGGCTGTCGACCAGATATTGGCTTGGGAAACACCTGCCGACCACCTTTTGTGGTGGAAACCAAAAAAGGTGGTCAGCCTGCCAGAAAACCTGGTCGGCTAACCACTTTCTGCCCTTGGATTCTGGTTTTCTGCAACAAAGGTAAGAGGGAGAGAAAGCAAGGTATTTTCAATATATGTATGCAAGACCACTTTCCCCGTCCTTGCACAAGCTCAAGGGAGTGTAGACCTCAATCCTCGTGCCACCAATCACGTATCTCGATGCATGATGGCCGAGGAGTCGAATTGCACGACTCAATGGAATGAATGCAAGTATGAACACATGAAGCCAACAATTCTGTCATGGGTAATCAAGAATGCCGATGACGGGGGATCGAGGGACATTTCATCACTTGGAGTATGAAACGTCCCTCGTTTCCCGTGTTTGGACTAACTCCTACTCCAAACACAATGCAATATGCATGACATGCACAAATACAACTAGCATGCAATCCTAATGCAATGCGACCTAACCATGCAAACATGCAAGGATGAGATGCAAACATGCTACTAGCATACACAATGCGACTAACAACCTAGCATATGCAATACACACACGAAGATGGACGTACACAAAGGCATAATCAAAGCATACACAATGCGATGGTCAAACATGCAACAACATGAACCAAATGGCATATACAATGCAAGGTGGACTTAAACCAATATGAGTGGACCTCAGCCACACTCAAATCAGTGGCCATGTGATGAAAATGAGACAACCGAGATAGATGCAAATATGCACGAATGTAAAGGACCGATCCTACAGCACAACATGCAACTCTAACTAAGCATGGCAAAGGATGAAATATGGCATAGAATGACACATGATACAGCTCTGAAATGGCATAAAAGATGGTCCTGAAACATGCAAATATGTAACCCAATGCATGCTAGATGGCTTGAGTATCGAAACTAGTGAAGTGAGTTACACTAGAGGTACCCAAAGCAATGCACAAATGGCAAAACCAACCCCAAACAGACCCTAAGCAGGTTTGAAACAATGGGAAAATAGTCTAAAATGATGGCTCAACATGCAAAGAAATGAAGATCATTCAATGGTCCGAAAACAAGGCATTCATGGACAACTCTCAAGCACACTTAAGGAGTAGAAAACATGAGAATATGGCATTCATATAGGCTCTGAAATGTGATGCAAAATGACCCCAAAGCATGAAAACACCTCATTATATGCATGCAATAGACCTCAAATCTCAAAGCTAGGGATGGACATTGAACTACAAGTATGCAAAACAAGCATCATTTGACCATGAGACCTAAAAAAAGAGCTAGGGCCGTCCAAAATATGCACAAAATCACTTCAAGGCATGGCCAAAAAGTGCTAACATGAAGGGCCAAAACAACATGCAACATAGGCTAGTAAGCATGGTTTACACTACATGTATATGAAGCACAAGAGAGGTCACCAAACCAGCCAAAAAAAGAAGTATGCCATGCCAAAATATGCCCAAAAACTCACTGAAACTCAGTCAACACATGCAAGAATGAAGTGCTCCTTTGGAAGGCCATGCAAGGGGTTGTTCTACACATGCAAGATAGACATCAAGAATGGCAAAACCACCTCCGGACAAAGGTTATGAGGGTCCTAAAACCCACCAAAAAAGGCCTGGAATGAGCCTAGGAAGCATACAAGTGAAGGCCCCTTTGAAAGGCCTTGAAGAGGATTACTCTACACATGCATAATAGACATTCAAAATGGCCAAAAGGGCTCTGGATAGAGCTTATGCAAGTCACAAAACTCACAAAAAGTGGCCTGAAACATGGCTTCAAAACATGAAAAAAGGAGCTCCTTTGTAAGGCCAATAAAGCTAGTAAACAAAACAAGGGGTGAGAGGGTCACCCCTCTCTGATATTGAGGCTCAAAAACACATGTTAGCCACTGAAAATCCATTGGATTTCAGTGGCTAAAGGGCCAACCAAGGCCAACACAAATGCTCTAATGCATGGCTCAAAACATGAGGAAATGAAGCATGCAAGGGGGTAGATGACCCCTAACAGAAAAATGACCTTGAACAAACTTGAAGAGGAGCTCAAAAAAAAAAACTTTTTTCAGTTTATGACAAAGCCTAGAAATGCTTGAAAATGGGGCTAAAACATGGAGCAAAACAATTGCCAAAAGAGGGAACTAGTGTCTTACCCTTGTAGAGAAGAAGGCAAGCAGCTTCTGGACCAAAATAGGAACTCTACAACCTCTGGAAATGAGCTCCTAGGCGCTTAGGTTGATAATGGAGGTGTTGTGCTTGGAGGTGTAGGGCAATGGGGCCAAGAACTTCAACCTTTGAAGCTAAATGGGAGAGATAAAAAGAGATGTGTATGCATGAGCCTTAAACAATTTCTGAACCCCATCAATGGAAGAGGGCCCTTTCCTTTATAGAGGAGAAGGTCTAAAGCTTCTCCAAGAAGCTTAAAAGCTAGCTTAAACATCCTCCATACACGTGTATGGAGGATGCATTCTGAGGCTTCCAGCTGGCACAGCTGGCTTCAACTCAGTGAGACAAAAAAGGAGAAAGTTGGCCGACCAGTTCAGGTGGTCGGCCGACCCCTTGCCCTGGTCAGCCGACCAAGGGTCAAAAGGTTCAAGCATCAAAGGTGGTCAGCCTACCCATATTGGTGGTCTCCCAGGTGAATGCAACTCAATGGTGGTATGGAAGACCAGAAATTATGGCCCAAAAGTGAGGGATACCAGCTTTCGTGCAAGGTTCAAAAGGGTCAATCACAAAAGGTGGTCGGCCTACCCATATTGGTGGTCTCCCAGATGAATACAACTCAGTGGCGATATGGGAGACCAGAAATTATGGCCCAAAAGTGAGGGAGACTAGTTTCCCGACAAGAAAACTGGCTGGAGGAGAGAGAAAAGTGGTCTCCGAAGAGAAAGGTGGTCTCCAAGAAGAAAAGGTGGTCTCCCACCCTTGTACCACCTTCCTACCAATGAAAATAGGGTCTATGCCAAAAATGAACCCACACCGATGCAAAACGAAGGTTCGGGGCCAAAACACGCAGCCAGGTGCCCCGAAAACAGGCTGTTAAGCATCGAAAGTGGCGTGCGACCACGAAGGTGGTCTCCCGGGCCACAGTGTCCCTCTAGAGAGAGGAAACAAGGTGTGTGCCAAAAACCGGAGCAAACAGAGAAAGTTAAGCGGTTCCGAACCGAGGCGCACAACCGACGGCTTCGAAAACCGGAAACTGGTCTCCAAATGGGAAAAAATGGCCTACGACCACGAAACATAGCCTACGGCCACTGGGACATGGTCTACGAGACCTCTCCCTCCCTTCGGGAAGCTAAAACAGAGAAAACAGGACCCGATTCACAAATCGAGGCAAAGCGCAAAAGAGTCCCGATGTTCGGAGGCAAGGCTCTCAGCCGAGACTCTACAACTTCAGAATGAGCACAATATGCATCATTACCGAGCACTCAATCGGTGACGTCTGAGTCTTAAGGTCAGTCAAAAATGGGGTTTCTACACCCTGCTAACTGGTCCCTCAAATAAAGTCCTGTATCGAGAAGCGGCCCACGCCCTAGGGAATCGGTACCGGGCACCTCCTGACAAGGGTGCCCAGGACTGCCAAGTGATCTGCGGATAACAAGTGCATGAACGGATTAGTTGTCATGAATATGCAAGATGAATTAAAGCTGAAAGCATGAAGAACTAAGAGTTCTTGCTTACCTCTGTCACCCGTACGGTGTCGAAGAACTGCCGGAGGTATGGCAAAGTCTCTCGAGTCCTTGGCCGACACCGACCCTCAAATCTGTGAGAGTAGGGGATCTCAAGAGGTACCTCCACCTCGAGCATAGGGGCCAACGTTAGGAAGTATGCATAAACCCATAGCTGTGAAAGGCAAGACAGCGACTGTCAAAACACAAAATATATTGAAAATACTGAATGACGAGTGCAAAACGTGGATACAGAATACAGAATGCAGAGTATATAATGTAATGTGTGCCGTGTGTGTAGTGTACAGATAATGAAAAGCAAAAATTTAAATCAAGAGGACAGAATGTACCTCCCAGGCTCTCCAGTAGCCTCCTACTATGTTCCCTCGCCCTCGAGAGGTCGCGCTCATATAACAGTAAAGGGTAGTAAGGCCGGCACCACCCCAATCATACTGGCTGACCTGTGATAGGTCCACCAAAGCACTGAGTAAATAAAGTCCAACTGTGTTCCCCCTATCGAAGAACAGAGTGGTCCTGATGAGGAACATGAAAAAACCCCGGGCATACTACTCTATCTCCTCGACAGTCTCAGGCATAGTCCTCCTGAACCGCTCAGAAAACCAGGTGTACCTGACTCTACCTGATGATCTGTCTATTGACAGGCAGGTTCCCAGCAAATAAATCCAAGCCGCCTCCCATTCGCCCATGTCTGCGTCATAGGGGACCGGTCGGCCAACCACGTCAAGGCTCGTGAAGATAGAGAAGTCATTTGGGGTCATCGTCATGTCCCCAGTAGCTAAAAAGTGGAACGAGTTAGTGGTGTCCCACTATCTCTCCACAAGTGCCCCCATGAGGGTCCTACTCGCCAGATAACGAGATATCCCCACGCAGAAAGGTCCAAATCCTGCCTCGTCCACGATGTGACGTACAACATCTGGGAGCTCCGCATACCACTCCCTAGCAAGGATCGATGCATAGCCTCGTGTGGAATGGGAAGATACCTACATTCAGAATGAACATATGTATTCAGCTTAAAATGAAATATATGAGCTGCGTGCAAATGAAGTAGATGAACTGTGTGTTTAGAAATGAAGTAAATGTATGGGCTGTGTGTTCAGAAATGAAATGAGTGAGCTGGAATGTATGAGCTACGTGCAAATAAAGTAGATGAACTGTGTGTTCAGAAATGTAGTAAATGTATGGGCTGTGTGTTTAGAAATGAAATGAGTGAGCTGCGTGTTCGAAGTGGAATGTATGAGCTGCGTGCAAACAAAAATGTATGGGCTGTGTGTTCAGAATTAAAAGGTCTGAGCTGCGTGTCTAAGGTGGAATGCATGAGCTGCGTGCAAATTAAATCAAATACTGTGTGTCCAGTATGAACCGCGTGCAAATGAAATGTGTGAGCTACGTGTTCAAACAAAAAAATGAGCTGTGTGCCCAAAGAACGAGCTGCGTGCCCAAAGAATGAGCTGTGTGCCCGAAAAGTGAGCTGCGTGCCCAAAGAATGAGCCGTGTGCCCGAAAATGTTCTGTGTGCCCGAAACAAACTGTGTGGTCAGAATGAACCGTGCGTTCAGAGTAAGCTGCATGCCATATACTGTGTCATGAGCTACGTACCAAATGAACAAAGTATTGTTATGTATGAGTTGTGTGCCAAATGGACCGGATGGATGCGTGTAAATGTGTTCAGAACAAGCAGATATAATACATAGCGAAAACATGAAGTGAGCAAGAAATGCAAAAATACATTGCAAAAAATGTAAAAGGGAAGTACGTACCTCTCGCGCCTGGTGAGACAGATAAGACTCTGTCTCTCGTAGCAGTAGGTCTGCGGGTGCTCGCCGATCGAAGTCGGTCAAGTGATAAAAGGTGGTAGGAGACAGGATGTGCTCCTAAGGGTAGTACTTCTCCGGGTCGAAAGGCCGAATCCTCGGAGGCAATGACATGATGTATGGTTCGTCCTCGGCATGTGGAGAACCTCCGTCGTGCTAAAAGTGATTCGCCATCTGAAGACATCCGCAAAAATGAGCGAAATGAGCCAAATTGCAAAAAGTCAACAAAAGTCAACTCTCGGGAAAGAAAAATGTCAAAAAAAGTCAACCCCTGAAAAAATGTGCCAAACTTCGAGACAAACATACCTCAAGTGGCGAAAATGGAGAAAGAAGCTCCGAAATCAAATTTTAATCGGTTCAAAACGAAGAGAACCGAAAGTTTTCGCGAAACAACTTCGCGTGGGGAGTTGGAAAACGCATATAAAGTGCAGATCTGAGAGAGAAAAAGGTCTAGGGAGCAAGAGGAGCTGATTTCGGCCTTGGAGGTGTGAGCAAAAGTGATTTGGAAGAGTGAACTTAAAGATCCAAACCTTAAAAGACAAAACTGCCCTGAATTAGGTAAACTGGCCGGCCGACCAGTTTTTCTGGTTGGCCGACCACTTAGTGTTCAAAAACTGGTCGGGCACTAGCCTAGGTGGTCGGACATCCTCCTGGATGGTCTCCAAGGTCCCTTTGTTCTCCCTGTGTATTTTGGTGATGATTGGAGTCCTCAACTCTCGAGAAAGTACAAGAAAAGTACACTTTTCGGCGCGAAATTGTCTCCGCGGGAACTTCAAATTCAATTCTTCGATACGTGGCTCATCGTTACTCGTGATGAACAAGATGTATCCTTTTTGAATATGTTGTGACCCCTCCGGGAGGCAAATCGAAGGTTCCGGTTAAATCGCTCACGTTAAGGCTTGTATTTCCTTATTCAGCAATATGTTTCGAACATACTATTGAAGTTGCACTTCTACCGCATTGTTATGCGTCACACTTAGGTTGCATTGTTATGCGCCCCTTCCCGCATTATTATGCGTCACACTTAGGTTGCATTGTTATGCACCCCTTCCCGCATTGTTATGCGTCACACTTAGGTTGCATTGTTATGCACCCCTTCCCGCATTATTATGCGTCACACTTAGGTTGCATTGCTATGCACCCCTTCCTGCATTGTTATGCATCACACTTAGGTTGCATTGTCATGCACCTTTTCCTGCATTGTTATGCGTCACACTTAGGTTGCATTGTCTTTCATCCCTTCCGCATTGTTATGCGTCACACTTAGGTTGCATTTTCATGCACCCCTCCACTTGCGTTGTTACGTGCTTTTCACTTGCATTGCTATGCATGTTTCTAATGATATTGTACCTGTTGAGTTTCTTTCTTTTGCAGGCACGATATTGCATGTACGGTTCATTTGAAGCTGGCGCAACCAGACGAACCAGACGGTGTTGTATGTACTCCGTGTGAGACGTAGTGAGAATTATATAATTCTCTTATATCCTTTCTGCATGTAATGTAGTTTGGTTCGTTTTCGCTCGCTTAAACTGTTTCATTTATCGTGTATATTTGCTTCGTTACAGCTTTCTTTGCATGATCATAAGTTATGTTCGGCTTCTTGCATTGTCATTTGCATCTTCCCCTAGCTTGCGGGCACATCTCTTTGTTATCTTGCCTGTTTGTTTAAGTCTTCGGCCTTGTCAAAAATGGGTCGTCTCTGGGCATTGACATTCACTCCTGTCACTTATGACTTTCAAGTTCTGTCAAAGAGGGGCGACTGTAGACACCCCATTTTTGACCGACCTTAAGACTCAGACGTCATTGATTGAGCGCTTGGTGATTGCGCATGTTGTGCTCGTTTCGAGGTTTCGAAGTCCTTGGCTGAGAGCCTCACCTCCGGACCTCGAGACCCTTTGTACTTTGACTCGGTCCGCGAACCAAGTTTTGTTTTCTCTTCCCGGAGGGAGGGAGAGGTCTTGTAGACCATCTCTCAATGGTCGTAGGCTATTTTTCGTGGTCGTAGGCCACTGTTCCCATTTGGAGACTAGTTTTCGGTTTTCGGAGTCGTCGGCCGTGCACCTCAGCTCGGGACCGCTTAACATTTTCCATTTGACACGGTTTTTGGAACACACCTTGTTTCCTCTATCTAGAGGGACACTGTGGTCCGGGAGACCACTTTTGTGGTCGTACGCCACTTTTTGTGCTCAACAGCCAGTTTTCGAGGCCCCCGGCCGCGCGTCTTGCCTCCCGAACTCTCGTTTTGCATCCGTGTTGGTTCGTTCTTGGCACGAACCTTGTCTTCCTTGTTTGGAAGGTGGTACAAGGGTGGGAGACCAGCTTTCTCTTTGGAAACCCCTTTTCTCCTCGCCAGCCGATTTTCTGGTCGAAAAACTAGTTTTCTTGGTCTTTGGGCCACATTTTCTGGTTTCCCACCCCACCATTGGCTTGCTTTTAGTGTGGAGACCACCAATTACCCTGGCCGACCACTTTTTTTTTGGGAAACCACTTTGGGTGGTCGGCCGACCATTAAAAGTAGCATGCCGACCACCTTTCTGGTCAGCAGGTTTTCTCCTGTTTTGTCTGACTGAATGATGCCCGCTGTGCCAGCTGGAGGGCATAAACTGTATCCTCCATACACATGTATGGAGGGATTGAATCCAAGTTTAGCATCTCTAAGAAGCTTGAACCCTTTGTTTCTTCTATAAGAGAGGCTCTCCCACTCCTTGACCCAGGTTCAGAAAAATTCCCTAAGGCACAAACACATATCTCTCTCTATACTATATTTTAAGCCAAAAGTGTGTATGGTTCTTGACCTTTAACATCCCAACTCTTAGCCATACATCCTTACCATTGAACTGAGGTTCCTAGAGGTTATTTTTGGAGGTTAAAAGGGTGGTTTTTGGCTGAGGAACTTGCTGGTTTTGCTGAGCTTCAAGGGTAATCTCTTTTCTCTCTTTTTAAGCTTTGTCTTGATCACTCTCTTAGCCATACTTGCATGCTTATTTGAGCTTTGTTGTCAACTGAAAAAAGCTCCATATTTAAGTGTTTTTCACGTTTGTTTAAGGCCCTTTTGGTGCTGAGGGTCATCTTCCCTCTTGCATGCCCTATTTGGCCTTGTTTTGTGCCATGCCATAAGGCCTTTGAGTTAACCGTTGCATAGCCTTTTAGCCACTGAAATCCAATGGATTTTCAGTGGTTGGCATGTGGTTTTGAGGTCCTAAATCAGAGAGGGGTGACCCTCTCACTTTTGGTCTTGTTTGCATGCATTTTTGGCCTATCAAAGGAGTATATGTTTTTATACTTTGAAGGCTCGGTTCATGCACTTTTTTGTGACTTTTAGGGCCTGCCTAGACTCTATCCATGGCTGGTTTGGTCACCTTGGGTTTGCCTCTTGCATGTGTAGAGTATTCCCTTTTGTGGCTTATCAAAGTAGCATGTCATTCTTGCATGTATTGGTCATATTTCAGTGGGTTTTTGGTCATCATTTGGCATGCCATGACTCTGTTTTCAGCTGGTTTGGTAGCCTCTCACATGCTTCATTTGCTTGTAGTGTAAATCATGTTTATTAGCTTAGAATGCATGATGTTTTGGCCCTCTATTCTAGCATATTTTGGCCATGCTCCAACCTGGTTTTGTTTATATTTTGGGCTACCTTAGCTCTTTTTTGAGGCCTCTTGGTCGAAAGATGCTTGCCATGCATGTTTGTAGTGTAATAGCCTTGACTGGCTTCGAGTTTTGAAGTCCCTTGCATGCTTAACATGAGGTATTTTCATGTTTTGGCATCATTGAGTATAATATTTCAGAGCATATAGGGCTTTCATACTTCCATGTTTTCCACTCTTTAAGTGCCCTTGAGAGTTGTGCTTTTGTAGCCTATTTTGTGAGCCATTGCATGAGCTTCATTTTTGTGCCTTTCAAGCCATCATCCCAACTCATTTTCCTACTGTTTTGGGCCTGCATAGGGTCCGTTTGGAGTTGGTTTGGCCATTTGAGCATTGCCTTGCATGCCTATAGTGTAATACACTTCACTAGTTTCAGTGCTTGTGCCATTCAACATGCATTACATGAGCTATTTGCATAATTCGAAGTCATTTTGTATGCCATTTTAGAGCTGAAACACATGCCATTGTACTCCATGTTTCATCTTTTTAATGCGTTTGGAAAGTTGTGTTTTGTGCCTTAGACTTGGGGTCGTTGCGTTGTGCATGATCGTATGTGTTTTGATGCCTTATTTCCATCATCTATTGGCCACTGATTTGGGTGTGGCTGAGGCCCATCCATTTTGGTTTAAGTTCATTTTGCATTGAGTATTCCATTGTAGTTCATAGCATCGAGTATGCCATGTTGTCGCATGATTGATCATTGCATTATGCATGCCTTGTTCATCTCATTGTGTATGTTAGTTTCTATGTGCATTGTGTATGCTAAGTGTCATGTGCATTGAGTATGCCATTGTTAGTTCATAGCATTGTGTATTCTAGTTGCATGTTTGCATGACTTAGTTGCATTGCATTAAGATTGCATGCTAGAGTTGCATTGGTGCATGTCTTGTTTGTTGCATTGTGTTTGGAATAGGGGTTAGTCCAAACACGGGGAACGAGGGACGTTTCATGCTTGAAATGATGAAACGTGCCTCGATTCCCGGTTGCTAACACTCTTGACTACCCATGATGGAGTTGTTGGCTTTAGGTGCTTGCATGTGCATTGATTTCACATTGAGTCGTGTAATTCGACTCCTCGGCCATCATGCATCGAGATGCGTGATTCGTGGCTCGAGGGTCAAGGACTACACTCCCTTGAGCTTATGCAATGATGGGGAGAGTGGTCGTTCACACATGTGTTGCGTATACTTTTCCATCTCTCTCTCTTGCCTTTTGTTGTAGAAAAGCAGAAACTAGGGGCAGAAACTGGTCGGCCGACCAGATTTAGTGGCTAGCCGACCACGTTTTTTGGTTTTTCACCACAAAAGTGGTCGGCAGGTGGTCTCCAAGGCCAATAACTGGTCGGCAGCCTTCCCACAGATTCCCAGGGTGGAGTTTCAACCTTCTGGAGCTTTGTGCAGTGTTCTGAGGTCAATTGCAAACAGAGGCAAGTCGGGGCGTCGCGAGGGATTTCCGAACAAGGCAATTCAAGCATGCATGCATCCTTTGTCATTCAAAGCAGACCTGGGGCAGCCCACATTTATTTAGTTTGCATGCTCATTTAGATTGCTTACTTAGTTAATGTTGTATAATAAGTAGTTGTAACTTGTTATTCATTTCGTCGCGTAATAACTAGTTTAATTAGATTAGCTTGGATTAGCTAGCTAGTTCTGTATTATTTATTTGGACCCTCCGTCGAGAGGGCAAATTTTGTAATAAGTGTGCGTGTGTGTGATGCATGTCTTCCAACCCCCACTTCTTTCTCTTTTTTTATTTACCAGCTTACGATGGATAGTTTTAGGGCATGTTTCAATTAGCATCCTTATGCTCGCATGTTTGCATTCATTCATCTGTCTTGCATGCACCAGGCTCGGCGCATCATACTAACTGCATCGTATTTCAATTCCAAGTTGAATGTGTGTTATCTGTAGTATCTCATATGCCATCTTAGAATAGTCGAGCCTATCTTAGTTGCATTTTGCATGTGTTTCATTAGCCATCTTAAACATGAACTAGGATCATGCATTGATTTCTAACATAGCCTTTGTTTTGGCTCGGAGTACTCGGAAAGTGTTTATGCATTAGCATCCTTGCATGTGTGTGAGTGACTGCCATGATAGCATGCTTACCATGAGGCTATTCGCTTATGTGATATAACTGCCTGATTGCCTGTGGGTGAAGGTTGGATTACTTGAATTGGAACAATTCATTGATTGCGAGTTTTAAGCCCACTTGAGAGTGGCAAATCACCATATTTTCTAAGCCCACTTGAGGGGTGGAAAAATCCGCATTTTAGTCTACTTGCGAGTAGCAAACCGCTTTCAAAAACAAAAATGGGTTGTTTTGTTCCAAATTAGGTGATCTAGTCTATACTTGTATGCTGTGCACATCACATAGTAATTTTAGGGTAATAAACTGGAATAAGAGCGCATGTGTTTTCAAAAACAAGATATCGTGTTTAGTAGTGGCCGATCTTTGATCGGGTGAGCGGGGGTGCTCATTGCATGACCTTCCCCTCTCGTACCCAAGTTCTCGAGCCGAGGCAACTTTGGTGATGACGGACACGTGGCCTTAGGCGTGAGTAGGGTTTCCTAAATTTTCCCAAATAAAAACATTTAGGTGGCCTTAGGCGCGAGTAGGGTTTCCTAAAGAAATTTTCCAAAGTAGTCCATGTTTGGCATTTCTTTCTTAAAAATCAGTTTTCCAAAACGATTTGCCGAATTTGGACTCTTTGGTGATTTATCGATCTTGCATTGCACTTTGTGAGATTAGATTCAGAACCGTGACATTGAGTCCGAACTGTAGCGTGCCCAATGAACAAAACGGGATTTTCCCGGGACGTTCGGGCGCGTCTACAGTTAGCTTATTATTCGGACCCTCCTTTGAGAGGGCATATGTTGTAATAAGTGTGCGTGAGTGTGTGAATGTCTTCCAAGCCCACGTCTTTCTCCCTTTTACTTATCCGCTTTAGTGGTTAGCATACCTTATGCTTGCATATGTGCATCATTCATTTGTCTTGCATGCACCGGGCTCGGCGCATCATTCAAACTGCATCGTATTTCAATACCTATTTGAATACATGTATCAATTGTTGCATTCATATGCCATCTTAGATAGCCGAGCCTATTTAGTTGCATTATTGCATGTGTTGCATTAGGCATCTTTGCATAGTTAGAATCATGCATATTTCTAACTAGCTTCTATTTTTGCTTGGAGTACACTATAAGTGTTTACGCTTTAGCATCTTGCATGAGTGTAAGTATTTCCATGATAGCATGCTTGCCATTAGGCTATGTGCTTAAGTGTTAAACTGCATGAATGCCGGTGGATGAAGGCTTTATCACTTGAATTGGAACAATTCATCAAATGTAAGTTTTAAGCCCACTTGAGGGTGGCAAAATCATCATGTTTTAAGCCCGTTTGAGGGTGGCAAATCCGCATTTCTAAGCCCACTTGCGAGTGGCAAATTCAAACCATTTTCGAAAAAACAAACATGAGTTGAGTTGTTCCAACTTAGGCGATTTAGTCTATACTTGTATGTTGTGCGCATCACATAGTAAATTAGCTAATAATCGGAATAAGAACACATGTGTTTTTAAAACAACATATCATGCTTAGTAGAGGCCGATGCTTTGATCGGGCGAGTGGGGGTGCTCATTTCAGGACCTTTCCCTCTCGTACCCAAGTTCCCGAGCCGAAGAAACTTTGGTGATGACGGACATGTGGCCTTTGGCACGAGTCAAGGTTTCCTAAATTTCCCAAGAACAAAACATTTAGGTGGCGACTCTGTAATCTGGCAAAGCAGTCCATGTTTGGCGCTTTTGATAAAAATCAGTTTTCCAAAACGATTTGCCAGATTTGGACTCTTTGGTGATTTATCAGTTTCACACTGCACTTTGTGAGACTAGATTCAGAACTGTGACAGGAGTCCGAAGTGTAGGAGACCAATTCAAAGCCCTCTGAAAGGGAGGCGGTGAAGAAAGTCGAGCTGCAAATGCGTATTCTTGTCAAATGCTTGATTCCTCAGCAAGAAACCTTAGTTTTGAACCTACAAGCCTTGTGCCTTGTTTTGGACCAAAACAGTAGTTTTTCAAGCCTGAATATCCAGGGACCTGGAAACCCACTTGTTTGGCCTGTCGCCCACTTTTTTGAGCTACTGCCCACTATTAGTAGCCTGCCAGCCACTTGTGTAAAATTTCAAATATTTTTGCCAGCTATGTCAGCTGTCTCCACAGATGCATGCACCATTCTAGATGTGTTCGTAAGGATATTTTCAAGGGACTCTCATGTATTTCTTTATATAGATGACCCTCTCTTATGTTTTAGAGGTTAGAAAAATTTTGGAGAACAAAAGTTTTGGAAAATATTTCTCTCTCTCTCTCTCTCTCTCTCTCTCTCTTGCAAATTACATAACCTTTGCCTAGACACTCCCAACCAAACCGTGAGGAATCTTTTTTGAGGTGCTTAAGCTTGCATTTTAGCACTTGAGAGTGTGAAATTAGTGGTTTGAGAATTCAAGGGGTCATTCCTCTTTAAGAGGTATACATCCTAGTTCTTTTGTACCATCTTTTTCTCATCTTTTCTTGCTGTTTTTGAGTTGTTTCTCACCTATATTTTTGGGCTGAAACTTGTGGTTTCAAGCCATTAAAGGTAGAGGGCTGGATCACCCTTCTTTGAACCTTGTTTCATAGGGTTTTACCCTTGTGTTTCCCACCTTTTATCAACTTTTTTTTGAACTTTTTACCACTGGTTTTGTCATGCCCCCAAAATAATATAGTAAATTCAACCCATAAGCAGAAGAATAATAGAAATAATGTATTTTCATTCATCAGAGTTCGTATACAAAAGACAACACATGCGATATACATTCACAAACTATTCATCTTGAATCTATAGCATGTGTTGCAATAATAAGAGAATTGAAACTAAACAAATAGTCATATGCCCTATGGGCTTACATCTTTCCAAGTCATTATTTGGTTACAGCAAAAGTGAGTCTAACTCAATACAATTAAAGCCCTCGGCTAGAAAGAACACAACAAAAAGAAATAAGCTCTTGCTCCCAAAAGTCCCTTCAAGCTACTGCCTTAGCAGAGGCATATCACCAACACCTGAAAATGGTTTTTCCCAAATAGGGTAAGCCAAAGCACAATAGGAACAATCTAATACAATATATGAGATTTAACAAAAATATAAGTACAATGTGCATATACAATGCCTATGACAAAGCATTCACATTTTATGATCATAAAATACCAAGGTTCATATTTCAATCCATTTTCCTTCAATTTATTTCAAGTTGATTCATCTCATCTCAATTCATGAGCCAATTTCATTATCTTTCAACTACCCAACTGAGATTACAACTCAGTGGTTTTCCAAATCAATACAATACAACACAAACACTTTAACCTGCCATTTTATGGAAATTTCGTCCACGGGATTGGCACCCATGTATATACATGATTTCGGGACTTTTACCCAAGACACACAAGCCAACTTAATTTCAATGGAGTTTATCCCCTATCTCCTCCCAAGCAATAGAGTACATCCCCTATCGCCTCCCAAACAATGGAGTACATCCCCTTTCTTCTCCCAAACAATCATACATACACAATGTATTTAAAACATAGTCATATTCAATGACAGCCAACAACATATTAGTTTCAATTGACCTAATCTTTAGGCAATTTCTACAACAATCATAGCTATTCTCCACCGATAACCCAATACAGATATTTCTAAACAGATATACAATCTTAAGACAGATAATTTATTCAAATTTTCAAAGGTGTGAGATAATACATATCCAACTCCACCATTAACACCAACATACATCCAATTTCACATTTATAATACCAATTTCATTTATTTATACAAAATAAACACTTCAACCATTTTAGGTTAACTTCCCTCTTTCCCAAATACCAACCCAAATGTCAAAATTAACGATTGTGACACGATATAACCTCATTTTCAAACCCCATGATTATTTATATTACATTCACTAGAAACCTGTAGACACCCCATTTTGACCGCCCTTACAACTTGGACACCATCGCTTGCGCACCTGATGATGAAGTTTTATATGCTTGTTAAGTGCTCGACGTCCTCAGCAGAATGCCATAGCTTTGAGCCTTCAAAACCCTACACACCTCTTGCCTTGTTTTGGACCAAAACCCTAGTTTTTCAATCCTAAAAACCCTGGGACTTGCAGGCCCCTTTCTTTGGGCTACTGGTCACTGCTATTCGTTGCCGGCCATGTGTGTGGCTTGTTGGCCACAAGTGTGTTTTTGTAGATATTTTGGCTAGCTATGCCAGCTGTTTCCATAGATGCATGCACTTGCTTACACATGTATGTAATGATATTTCTAAGAGAGTTTCATTGTTTTTTATATATAGCAAACCTCCCCTTCCATTTTTGAGGGTTAAACATTTTGGAGCAAAACATTCTCTCTTTCTTTCTACAATTCTCTCTCTCTCTCTTGCAAATTCTTGAGCCTTTGTTGATACACCCTAAACCAAACCTTGTGGTCTTTGGGCTGAGGTACGTTTGAGCCTACTTTGAGCTCTTGAGGGTGTGTCAGTGTTGATTTGTTGCTTGGAAAGTGTTCTACTCTTCAAGAGCTATAAATCTTGGCTTTTTGCTTTGCTTTGTTTGCCATTTTTATTACTCTTTTTCTACTATTTTTGGGTTGTCTAAACTCTGAAATTTTGGGCTAAAACTTGTGGTTTAAGGCCAATAAGGGTGGAGGGGTGGCTCACCATTCCTTCCACCTAGCTTTCTAGGCCTTTACCCTTGTGTTTCCCACGTTGTTGTCAACTTTGTTTGAGCTTTTAAATACTAATTTTCAGAGGCTTTTCAGTGGCTAAAATCATGTTTTGAAGTCCAAAAATGGAGGGGGTAGTCTCCCCTCCTTGTGCTTGTTTACTAGCCTAACTAGCTCCATGTTTTAGCTTATTATTCTAGCTATTTTTGTCTTAATTCCAACATGTTTTATGACTATTTTATCACTATTTTAGGACTGTTTTTAGTTGTTCATTGCATTTGAGCTTTGTATAGCATGCTTGTAGCGTAATGGTCCTCATATGTTTGGAGGTTTAGGCCTTAGCCACCAACCTGTTTGAGTTGATAGTGTTTATTTCTTGCTTTCCATACTTGTGATCACCTTTAATCACTTCTACAACCTCCCTCCTTTCTTGACTTTTTCTTTGTTTTGAAAGTGGCTTCAAGCCAAGTGCTTGTTTAAGCATGAGATTGAGGTGTCGTGCTTAATGGTTTAATCCCTTTAGGGGTTCATTACCAACGGCATGATGTCTCTCTCATGCCCAAAACAACTCTTGGTTTGATGCTTCTTTTCATTAGAGGACTTAATCTTCACTATTGGACTCAATAAACTAAAGAGTGGTTGAGAATTAAAATGGAGTAATAAAATGAGGACTAAAAATGATGCAAGGTAATAACTTGGTTAGGGTTAAATCGGACGTTAATTGAACCCTTGAGTCTTGAATCGTTTCATACTTCTTCGTGATGAAAACGGTTCAAGAGTTATTGTCAACCACTTCCCTTGATCAATTCATGAGTCTTTTATTGTGCATATTATTGAAATTGTACCCTTTGGTTCATAGGCCATCATACAATGTAATTGCATTGATTGATGGTTTGTGAATCAAATTTACCATTCCTTTGAGCTGTTTGATAATAAGGAGGGGTAAGTTGTACTAACACACATTGAGAATACCTTGGTTGTACTCTGTTTGCTCTCTGTTGCAGCAAAAGGGACCAGGCTCCAATGGCCGGCCGGCCACTTTTTCTGGCCGACAGGCCAACTTTTTTAGATACCAGGCTCACTTTTGTGGCCGATCGGCCACTACTTTTGGCCTACCGGCCACCTTTGCAAAACCAAACTGTGGCCTTTGAAACAGAACAAAGCTGATTTTGAAGTTAAAAACAATGTAAGTCTTCTAACTATGTGATAGAGGCTTTCTGGCAGCAGAATAGTGGCTTTTTCGGGTGGAAATCCGCGCGCATGCATGAGCACTCTTTGCTTCCCGGGGATGTTTAGTTTAATTACTTAGCTTAGTCATTTCTTTAAATTTTGTAAAGTGTTGTAATTAATTAGTTGTAGTTAGTTAATTTTTTCTTTAAATAATTAGTTAGTTTTGTGTTCTAATTATTTCTAGACTAGTTATTTAATTTGTTGTTGTAATAATTAATTCACTAGTTTAGTTAATTTTTTTCATTTGAGTTTGTAATAGTTAGTTAATTAGTTTTAATTAGTTAGTTAGTTAGTTTATTCAGACCCTCCTGCGTGCGGGTGCAAACTTATAATAACGTGTGTGTCTGCCAACCACATGTCTTTCTCCCTTTTATTTACTTGCTTATGACAGTTAGTTTAGAGCATCATGTTTCATTTAGCATACTCCATGTTTGCATCCACTTGTATTGCATGTATCAAGACTCGGTTCATCATGCTAACTTGCATCATTAGTTTAACGTTTCTTTAAATACGCGCTTAGACTGCATGCTATCAAGATTGATTCACATGTTAGGTTAAGTAGCCGAGCCTATTTAGAGTGCATATCACATGTGTTGCATTAGTCATATTGCATTGATTAGGATCACACATTTTTTCTAACTCTTTCATCTTTTTGGCTTGTGTGGACTCGCCTTTTTCCGCGCCCTGCCTTTTGGAAGGTTTGAAAGAATGGCCTCATAGTTCGGACTCCCGTGGTTCTGAATCTAATCTCACAAGTGCAATGTGAAACTGATAATCACCAAAGAGTCCAAATCCGGCAAATCATTTTGGAAAATTGATTTTAAATCAAATAATGCCAAAATTGGACTGTTTTTCCAAAATACAGAGTCGCCACCTAAATATTTTGGTTTTGAGAAAACTTAGGAAACCCTAACTCGTGTTGAAGGTCACGTGTCCATCATCACCAAAGTTGCCTTGGCTCGGGAACTTAGGTACGAGAGGGGAAGGTCATGAATTGAGCACCTCCGTCGCTCGATCAAAGATCGGCCTCTACTAATCATGATATGATTTTTTATAAACATTATGCGTTCTTATTCCGGTTATTAAACTAGTTTTACTATGTGATGCGCACAAGAAAGTATAGACTAATTTGCTCAATTTGGAACAATTCAACTCATGTTTGTTCACGAAAATGGTTTGAATTTGCCACCTCAAGTGGGCTAGAAGTTACAGATTTGCCACCAAACATAGTGGGCTTAAAACATGATTCTCCACTCAACAAAGTGGGCTTAAAACATACATTCATTGAATCGTTCCAATTCAAACAACAAGCCTTCATCCACAGGCATTCAAGTAGTTTAGCATTTAAGCACATAGCCTCATGGCAAGCATGCTAAGCACGGAAACATTCACATTCATGCAAGTATGCTAAAGCGTAAAAACTCACCGAGTTCTCCAAGCCAAAACAGAAACTAATTAGAAAGATGCATGATCTTAACTATATAAGATGTCTAATACAACGCATGCGGAGAATGCAATTAATAGGCTCGACTACTAATATGGCATATGAAACAATTTGATAACATGCGGTTAAACACGTATTCAAAGAAGATATTAAAATGACAATGCAGTTTGAATGATACGCCGAGTCTCAGTGCATACAATACAAATGAATGGATGCAAGCATGCAATATGCTAATTAAAATATGTCCCTAATCTAACCATCAAAGCAGATAAATAAAAGGGAGAAAGACGTGGGGTTAGAAGACATACACACACGCACGCACACTTATTACAACATTACGCCCTTGCGAAGAAGGGTCTAAATGAATAAGCTAACCAACTAGCTACGCTAAGTAAGCTAACTAATTATTACAAAGCGAAATTGAATAACTAGTTAAACTAACTAATTATTTAAAACACTTAATTAGCTACAACTAATTAATTACAACATGTATTTAAGCTAGATATTTAAGCGTTAAATAAGCTTGAAATGCAAGGGAGGCTCATGCACGTGCTCGATTTCCACCCGAAAAGCCGCTGTTTTGCTGCTGCAAGCCTCTGTTTGCACATTTGAACACTGACAATGCTGCCCACTTCCAGATTACCTCTGTTTCATCTTACCAACTCATTGTGCAAAAATCACTAATGGTCGACAAGAGGGACAAGGGGTCGGTCAGCTACCATTGGTGGCTATCAGCCACTGATGAGCTGAACTTCCTTGCTTCAACTGAAAGTAAAACAGAGCAGAACAGTGTATTCTCACAGGGTTGTTTGTACTGTCTACCCTCCTTATCATCACACAAGCTCAAATGAGAGAAACTCTTGGCCCTCAAATCATCAATCAAGCAATTTCCATGCATGATGGCTAAGGGACCAAGTTTGTACAAGTTCAATAAATGCACAAACAAGACCAAAATGTCCACCACCCTAACATGCATGATCAAGGGCAATGGTGACCTAGGAAAATGACATATTTCATCACTTTTGAGTATGAAATGTTCCATTTGCCTTGTGTTCAAATTAACGTCCGATTTGAACACATGCAATGCAACACAAAGAATGCTTATCATGCACACTTTTACTTGCCAATTTTGTTTACTCATTTTAATTACCAAATCATCCTTTAATCCATTTGTCCATTGGTGAGTATCCTCTAAGTTGAAGGAAGTGTTAACCATGGGATAGTGTAAGGCAAGAGAGAGATCATGCCTTTGATAATGAATCCTCAAAGAGGATTAAACCATTGAGCATGACCTCAATCTCAAGCTGAAAGGATCCCAAGTTTGAGACAACCCTCAAAAGCAAATAAAAGAGTGAAGTAAAGAAGGAGGTTGCAGAGATTTAAGTGCTGAAATTAAGTGATAAAAGCACTAAAAAGATGCAGCCAAGTCACACCAACGATGTTTAAAGCCTTAAAACAACAAGTTAGTGCAAGGATTTACACTACAACTACACAAAACAATGTTCAAATGAACCAAACAACCCAAAACAGAGCTAAAGCAGGCTATTTCAGAGTCTAAAACATGCTGGACTTAAGCTAAGTTAAGCTAGAAAAACATGCTAACATGTAAGGCTAACTAAGCATACAAACAAGACACAAGGAGGGGAGGCTAACCCCTCCAACTTTGGACTTCAAAATGAGATTTTTTCCATTGAAAAACCTTTGAAATTTAGTGGTTAAAAGGCCCAAAAAATTTGGTTTGAAAGTGGTGAACAAAGGCACAAAAGCTTTACAAGCAAAGAAGCAAGAAGGGTGAACCACCCCTTAACTGAAAATGGCCTCAAACCACCACTTTTAGGCCACAAAAACAGTGTTTTTTACAGTCCAAATACAAGCCAAAAACAGCCCAAAAATTATGGAAAGAGATAGGAAAACAGTTGTGCAAAACAAGCTTAAAAGAAGAGTATTATACCTCTTGAAGTCAAGACACAATTGAGGCAATAAATCAAGCCAAGACCACCTTCTAGAGCTCAAAGAGGGTCCCAAGTAACCTCAGCCCAAAGATAAGAAACTTTGGTTAAGGGTTGATAGGCAAACTTGAAGTGTATCTACACTGGTATGCACAAAAGTTCAAGAGAGAGAGAGAAATCTAGAGAGAGAAAATTGTAGAGAAAGAGACTCCCAAAAATTTTCCAACCTTGAAAAAAATAGAGAAGGTCCTCTATATATAGAAATATATGAGCCTTGATAAAAAATATCTCAAAATGGACAGCTGGAACATTGTGACAACAGTTGAAGGGAAAATATCTGCCGAAAACTGCCTTTTTTGCACCGATGGCCGACCGGCCATCACTGGTGGCTATAAACCTCATCCATGGCTGACATACTTCACCCCTGGCTGACACATGGCCATCAAACCCCACTAGTGGTTGACACATGGCCATCAAACCTCACTAGAGGCCGACAAGAAAAAAACTGGTTTCTGGCCCTGACTTCAAACAGACATATCTCCTTCGTTCGGACACCGTTTCAGGTCATTCTTGAGTCTAAATTGAACCCCGAAAGTAATATTTCCAATGGTGGATACCTCACATCAAAATTCCAAGTGTGCAAAAAGATATGCCTATTTTAGTGAAGACTGCTTAGTTTTGGTCCTAACCAGATTGATACCTAACTTCTCCTCAACTAGTTTTCTTCCCTCCCCTCCTATTTTCTTCAACTTCAAACCTATAAATAGGATGTTTTGAAAATTTTTCAAAGATTTCACCTCTCTTTCATTTATTTTCACTTTGTCCTTGCTCGGTTTACCGAAAAGCGCAACGTTTAACAAAATGCGAGCCTCGGAACATCGTAGAAACATTTTTCAAAAATATTTTGAAAAAGAGGATTTTAAGGTCTAAAATCATTTTGGTCAAAATAGTTTTGGTCCAAAATGGGGTGTAAGGTTGAGATTTGACGCTCTCCTTGCCAAAGAAATCGAACATTTGTATAGCACAACTTTCATCCTTGAGTAATCAATCAATGGCAACCAAGTCTTAATGGCGGTCAAAAATGAGGTGTCTACAGCTTGGAGCACTAGGTGAGAATTCATTGCTTTAGCATATTGCATGAGTGTGTTAATGTTGCCATGTAAAGCATGTTCACCATAAGGCTAAGTGCTTAAGTGATAAACTGCTTAAATGCCTATGGATGAAGGCTAGTTGCTTGAATTGGGATAGTTTGATTCATGTACATTTGAGCCCACTTTTTCAAGTGGCACATTCACAAACTCTTTTCAAAAACAAACATGAAATCAAAATGTTCTAATTTTTGCAAATTAGTCTATACTTGCATGTGCATCACACAGTTAGTTATCCTAATAAATCGGAACAAGAGTATATAATGTAAATAAGAATCACACCATAATTAGTAGAGGTCGATCTTTGATTGGGGAAGCGGGGGTGCTCAATTCATGATCTTCCCCTCTCATACCTAAGTTTCCGAGCTGAGACACTCTTGGTGATGATGGATAAGTGGCCTTTTCCACGAGTCTCGACTTTTCTAAATTTCCCAAAAAATGTTTAAGTGGTGACTCTGTATCTAGCAAAGCAATCCATTTTTGGCATTTTGATTCAAAATTGATTTTCTAAAAGATTTGTTGGATTTGGACTCTTTTGTGTTTATCTATTTCATATTGCACTTGTGAAATCAAATTTAGAACCACGGGAGTCCAAACTGTAGGGCTTATCGTCTTCCGAAAGGAGCACGATAAGTCGAGCTAAAAAACCCCTATTTTTATTTTGCATCTCAAACCCTAAGTTTGTACCAAATACTCCCAAAACCCATCATTGTTATACAACAACCAATAACTAAGTTAAATTCCATAAAAAGTATAGAAAATCCCTACCTCAAAGTTAGGAAATGAACAAAGCAAGATGGAAACTTCAATGACGCCGAAACCAAGTTCCAATCAGATCAAAACAAAGCTCTAAGAATGCTCTAACTTTTTTCTCAAAGGCACTAGGGTGGAGAACCCAATAGATCTAGGTAGAAATGTAGAGAGAAAGTGAGTTTTGGAGAGAGAGACTCGAGATCTAGGTTTTTGGAAAGTTTTAGAGAGAGAGAGAAATGAAAAAGTGAAGCAAAAAGTCGTTTTTACGGACTAATATACACGCAGTTCGCTCGAGCGTGAGAAAGTGACGCTTGAGCGTCAGACACATTGTTCCGCTTGAGCGCAAAAAGTGATGCTTGAGCATAGAATAAACATTTTCATAAGTTTTGCAGATGAAGGACATCGCTCGAGCTCAAGATTGGCCGCTCAAGCGCCCACCCGCTCGAGCATAGGAAATGTCGCTCAAGCGCAAAATATACTCTTCTAGTATTTGCAAGTCTGCAAAAATACTGAGAGTTTGCAAAGCCCGCTCGAGCGGAGGGGCAAAAATCTGGGCAACAAAGGTTTTGAAAAACAAGCAACCAACCTGTCCCAAACACAACCGCAATAACTCAATAACGAAAATAGAGAGAAGACAAGGGGAAAAAGATATGAATAACCATTCAAAACCATAGAACCCGAGTCTGGAATACACAAGAGTCGGGTCAAAACCGGAATCGCTATAGGTTTTCAAAGTTTTCCAGAGGCTAAAAAGCATATTTTGAAGTCCCAAAAATAGAGGGGGTAACCTCCCTTCCTTGTGCTTGTTTACTGACTTAATTGCTCCATGTTTTTAGCTTATTCTTTTAGTTGTTTTTATCTTTATTCCAGCACTGTTTTGTGTTAGTTTCATTTATGCTTTGTATAGTATGCTTGTAGTGTAATGGTCCTCATAGGTTTTGAGGTTTAGGCCTTAGCCAGCAACCTATCTGAGTTGATAGAATTTATTTCTTGCTTTCCATACTTGTGTTCACCTCTAAGAATCTCCACAATCTCCCTCATTTCTTGGCTTTTTCTCTTTGTTTTGAGAGTTGTTCCAAAAGGAGTGTTGTTTAAGCTTGAAGGGTGATATTGCGCTTAATGGTTTAATCCCTTTGGGGGTTCATTACCAATGACATGATCTCCCTCTCATGCCTAAAACAACATTTGGTTTGGTACTTCTCTTCATTA
The DNA here is from genome assembly GCF_055761805.1 of Camellia sinensis. NCBI lineage: Eukaryota > Viridiplantae > Streptophyta > Magnoliopsida > Ericales > Theaceae > Camellia > Camellia sinensis. The sequence continues at coordinate 159,031,217 of NC_138972.1, forward strand.
GTAGACTTAAAGCTCATTATTGGACTTAATTGATTAATGAATGGAAGGTAATTTAAAAGAGGTGTTAAATTAGAAGAAAATGGAACAAGATAATAAATCGTTTGGGTTCAAATGGATGTTAATTGAACCCATTGAATCTTGAGCCATTTCATACTTTTTAGTGATGAAAACAGTTCAAGAATCAACGTCAACCCTTTCCCTTGATCAATCTATGATAGGGATGAGGTTTTGAGAGTCTTTTATTGTGCATTTATTGAAATTGTATCCCTTGGTTCATAAGTCATCATGCAATGAAATTGAGTTGATTGATGGTTTGCGAATCAAGCTTAGCCCTTCTTTGATCCATTTAATGATAATGAGAGGTAGGGTGGATAAACATCCCCTGAGAATGCTCTGTTTGTACTCTGTTTATTTTCTATGGCAACAGGAGAAACCTAACATTAGTAGACGGCAGGCCACCTTTACTGGGCGACAGGCCACTACTTCTAGCCTGCCGGTCTCTTTTTCCAGCATGGAAGTGTTCATTTTTCCTGCAAAACAGAGAAGGCAAAAAAAAAAAAAAAAAAAAAAAACAGTGCGGTCTCCTGACTGTGCAACAGAAGCATTCCGGCAACAAAATGGAGAGCATTTTTGGGTGGAAAATCCGTGTGCATGCATGAGCATCCTCCATTTCTTGGGGCCCGTTAACTAGTGGACTTGTAAATTAATTAGTTTAATAGCTTAAGTTTTTTCATTTTGATTGTGTATTAATTAGTTAGAATAGCTATTTAATTTTTGTGTTGTACTTAATTATGTAGCTAGAGTAGTTAGTTAATTTGTGGTGTTGTAATAATTAGCTAGTGTAATTAATTGATTTCATTTGGTTTGTAATAGTTAATTAATTATCTTAGCTATGGTATTTATTCGAACCCTCTTGCGCGAGGGCAAAATTGTAATAAGTGTGTATGTCTTCCAACCTCATTTCTTTCTCCCTTCTATTTACTTGCTTGTGATGGTAGCATAGGGCATCATGATTCCTTAGCATTTTTCATGATTTGCTGTCTTGCATGCATAAAAGCTCAGTTCATCATTCTAACAAAACATTGTTATTGCTTAAATTCTTTGAATACGTGCTTAGACCGCATGCCTTGAATTGATTCACATGTCATAACTAGTAACCGAGCCTATTAGTTGAATTTCATATGTGTTGCATTAGTCATTCACATTGTTAGAGTATGCATTTTTCTAACTCTTTTCTGTTGGCTTGCCTTGAAGTACTAGGTGAGTATTTTTTTGTTTTAGCATATTGCATGAGTGTTAGTGTTGCCATGCCAAGCATGATTACCATAAGGCTAAATGTTTAAGTGATATATCTATCTGACTGCTTGTGGATGAAGGCTAGTTGCTTGAATTGGGATATCTTGATGCATGTACATATGAGATCACTTTTTCAAGTGATGCATATTCAAAACACTTTTTCAAAACAAGCATGAAATCAAATGTTTTAATTTTTGCAAATTAGTCTATACTTGTGTGCAGCACATAGTAAAATAGTCTAATAATCAGAACAAGAGCATATAAAAGTAGATAAGAATCATATCATGATTAGTAGAGCCGATCTTTGATCGGGCGAGTGGGATGCTCAATTCATGACCTTCCCCTCTTGTACCTAAGTTTCCGAGCCGAGACACTTTGGTGATGATGGATAAGTGGCCTTTGGCACAAATCTCGGGTTTCCTGAATTTTTCAAAAATATTTAGGTGGCGACTCTGTAATCTAGCAGAGCAGTTCATTTTTGGCATTTTGATTAAAAATCGATTTTCCAAAAGATTTGCCGGATTTGGACTCTTTTGTGTTTATCTATTTCACATTGCACTTGTAGAATCAGATTTAGAACCATGGGAGTCTGAACTGTAGGGCTAATTTATCTGAAAGAAGCACGAAAAGTCAAACTACACACATACATGTATTTAATAACAGGACAAGTTTCTCTTTAATTCACTTTATAGTCTGGTTGTTCAAACAAGTGGAATCTATTGCAGATTTTATTTTAATTATTTTAATTATTAATTTTTTACGTAATAGAATTTAAATCATGCATGAAAAAATTTAAATCGATTCAATAACCGAGCCGTGTTAGTTTAAAACATTTATTTGTAACAAAAATAACGATTAATATTTTTTAAAAATTAAACCATTCAATTTTCGAGAGACAAACACGATAAATTAATATAGTTATGATTATTGAAACGACTTAATTTTTATATGAATAATCTACCTGTTGTGATCTTAGAAATAAATGATTAAATCAATCAATTTGAGACCCATAATTAAATTTACTGATCCAACAACACCATGTAATTTACAAAATAGATTGAAGAGAGAAACTACTCCCCCATAGAACTAGTTTTTAGGACTTGCACAAGAGGTTAAGAAGAAGAAAGTGGTTCATACAACATTAACGACTAGACTAGACTAAAAAGTTATGTCTGCCATCTAATGCCTCCTCAAAGGAAAATGTCCCATACAGCATTAAGGACTAGACTAAAAAGTTATGTCTATCATCAATGTATGCTCATACTTTCTTTTTCCTATTTTTTTTTTTAAATCAGCACACAAAAAAAAAATATCGATGATAACCATAAAAGGTACAAGATACGTGCATCAATAAATGATGGAGGAATATGCTAATATTTTTCTTCTTCCATTACATCTGTTCACATTTAAGTCGTCAACGACTTGCACAAGAGGTCAAGGAGTGATTATTGGGGCTCCTAGAATACAATTATGTGACCTTAGAAAGTGTTGTGATTGGTAGAGAAGGTAGGATTTATGATTTTATATTGGGTGATTCAAAAATATGAGAAGATGTAATGTATGATGATTAATACTGGAATATGAATACATAACGCTCCAGAAGTATTGAATAATTTTTTCAAGAAGAAGATAGACCCACATTGGTCACATCGCATACATATATTTAATAATAGGACAAGTTTCTCTTCAATTCACTTTACAGTCTTCAAAGACTTGCACAAGATGTCAAGAAGAATGAGTGATCATTGGGGCTCCTAGAATACAATTACGTGACCTTATAAAGTGCTGTGATTGGTAGAGAAGGTGGGGTTTATGATTTTGTATTGGGTGATTTAGAAATATGAGAAGATAAAATGTATGATGATTAATACTGGAATATGAATACGTAGCGCTCCAGAAGTATTGAATAATTTTTTCAAGAAGAAGATAGACCCGCATTGGTCATACCGCATACATGTATTTAATAATAGAACAAGTTTCTCTTCAATTCACTTTACAATCTGGACCGTATTATTCGAACATGTGAAATTTGTTACGGATTTTACTTTGATGATTTAGTTTGTTTATCTTTTAGGTAATAAAATTTAGATCATTCATGAAAAATGTTAAGTCAATTCAATAACCGAGCCATGTCAGTTTATAACATTTATTTGTAACAAAAATAACGATGAATATTATTTAAAAACTAAACCATTCAATTTTCGGGAGACAAACAAGATAAATTAATATAGTTATGATTATCAAAGCAACCTAATTTTTATCCGGGAAAGCACTTGATCAATGCTGTTTCTAACCGGAACTCTATTAACAACTCGGAACTATCATTATCCGGGAATGAAATTCGTAATTTCTTATGTGATTATGTGCTTACGTGGAGTGAATTACAGTTGTCCATGCATTAGGACGTGAGTGTTATAGCTTCGACGCATTTGTGAATGTGCTAATGGTCTTGGTTACCTTTATTAGGATGTCAGGACGAGGACGTGGTAGGCGTGGCAGGCGTGGTAGGTAGGAGATGCCTTTACCGGATGATATTCTGGCACAGCAAGAGGGAGTTGGTCAGGCCCATGTGGCCGAGCCAGTGGGTCCGCAGGCTATGAGTGCCTTGGCCCGAGAGATAGCAGGAGCTTTGGGTATTCTCAGAGCTGGGAATCAGGAACAGGCCCACGTTGCTGAGGCAAGGCCTTCCTTCTTGAAAAGGGAGTTCTTCCAGTCTAACCCGGACGAGTTTGTTGGGGATCCGAAGGAGCCACTTAAGGCTGAAGAGTGGTTAGAATAGATGGAGAAGACGTTCGAGATGCTTGGCATCGAGGACGGGGCTTTGATGGTGACCTTGGCATCCTTCCAACTGAAGGGAGATGCGGGTCAATGGTGGAAGTACGAGAAGGGCAGTGTTGGGGGTGCATGGGAGGTCTTTGTGAATACCTTCTAGGAGAAGTTTTTATCTTTGGTTACTAGGGAGAAGTTGAGGGAGCAGTTTTGCCAGCTTAAACAGCAGGGCTTGTCAGTGGCCAAGTTTGAGGCTACTTTTACTAGTCTGTCCAGGTTTGCACCTGAACTTGTGGCGTCCGAGGAACGCCATTACTTTGAGTTTGAGCGGAAGTTGAGGCGTGGACTCAAGTTGAGGGTTGGAGGGTCCTTTATCCGAGAGTACAGACGTTTGGTTGATGCTGCAGCTCATATGGAGATTATGATGCAGGAGGAGGATGAAGGGCAGAGAGGCTCCAAGAGGAGCTAAGATGGTCAGGGTGACGGCAGGAGACAGAGGGGTTCTAACCCTCAGCAGTCTCAGGGTGGTTTGGCTAGATCGACCTTTCCAGTGCCGAGTGCGGGCTCTGGGAGAGGTAGTCAGGGAGGCTTAACTTGTTTTGCGTATGGCCAGCTGGGTCACAAGTCTTCGGTTTGCCCGCAGAAGGGAGGGGGTCAGCGAGCTACTTCTTCTTCAGCTAGGCCTCAGGGCCAGAGTCAGGGTAGGGGCCAGCCTTTGTCTTGCTATCAGTGTGGTCAGCCGGGGCACCTGAAGAGGTTTTGCCCGCAGTTGAGTGCCACTTCGGGAGCGTCTAGTTCTAAGCAGACGCAGAGTTATCAGCCAGCTCAGTCTGTGCTGGCGTCGAGGGCCAATCCGGGAGCTTCGTCATCCTAGCCAGTGCAGCAGTCTTTTGCTCCTAGAGGTGAGCAGGTGGATCAGGGGTCTACAGGTTGCGTGTATGCTGTTACCGCGCAGGACCTAGTACCGGCTCCATCAGTAGTGAGAGGTACCTTTCTGTTTTGCAACTCGGTTGCTAGTGTGTTGATTGATACGGGTGCGTCCCATTCTTTTGTATCTGCTGCATTTGTATCTGTGTTGGAGTTGGAGTTGGCACTGTTAGCGTCTCCTATTTGTGTAATATCACCTGTTGGGGGTGAGTTGATTTTGAAACACAGATGTAGAGGTTGTGATATAGAGGTCACCGACCATAGGCTTCCTTTTCCCTTTGTTGTTATGCCCATGAAGGGTTTTGATGTTATTTTGGGTATGGACTGGCTATCGTCATACCGGACTGTTATTGATTGCTACCGCCAAAGGGTCATGATTTGTACCTTGAGCGGGGAGTGTTTCCATTTCTTGGGGGATCGGGTTGGTAGTGTGTGGCCACCGATGTATGATCCGCGAGGGCAAAATAAGCTTAGTGGTCTACTTGCAAGCTTTATGAGTGGTGAGTGTGATGAGACCCAGATTGTATTGCGGAGGGTGGTTTGTGAGGATTCGGATGTTTTTCCCGAGGACCTCGTTAGTTTGCCACCTCACCGAGAGATAGAGTTCTCTATTGATTTAATGCCCGGCACAGCGCCGATTTCTATGGCACCTTATCGTTTTGCCCCAGCCGAGTTGAGTGAGTTGAAGATTCAGCTCTAGGAATTGCTAGATAAGGGCTTTGTTCGCCCTAATTTTTCACCGTGGGGAGCACCGGCCCTCTTTGCTAAAGAGAAAGATGGTGCCTTGAGATTGTGTATCGACTACCGAAAGTTGAATCGGGCTACGGTTAAGAATAAGTACCTTATGCCCCGTATAGATGATTTGTTTGACCAGTTTAAGGGTTCCCGTTGTTTCTCTAAGATAGACTTGAGATCAAGTTACCACCAGTTAAGGGTCAGGGAGAAGGATATTCCGAAGACGGCATTCCGTACACGGTATGGCCATTATGAGTTTTTAGTGATGCCATTCGGGCTTACCAATGCACCGGCAGTCTTTAAGGACTTGATGAACCGGATCTTCCGGGAATTCTTAGATCAATTTGTAGTCGTTTTCGTGGACGACATTCTTATCTATTCGCCTTCTGAGGAGGAGCACGAGGAACACTTGAGAGTGGTGCTTGAGTTGCTTAGAGCCCATAGGCTGTATGCCAAGTTTGGGAAGTGTGAGTTCTGGCTAGGAGAGGTCAAATTCTTAGGCCATGTGGTATCCGAGGAAGGGGTGTCTGCTGATACATCCAAGGTAGAGGCAGGTGCAAGATTGGGCACAGCCTAAGAGTGTGTTTGAGATCCGTAGTTTTCTGGGATTAGATGGGTATTACCGCCGGTTTGTGAAAGATTTCTCAAGGCTAGCTTCGCCGTTGACTAGATTAACGCGAAAAGGGGTCAAGTTTGTGTGGAGTGAGACTTGCGAAAAGTCGTTCCAAGAGTTGAAAGTTAGATTGACCACCGCTCCGATTTTGATTATTCCGGAGAGAGGGTTGGGTTATGCGGTTTATTGTGATGCCTCACGAGAGGGTTTGGGTTGTGTGTTGATGCAAGAGGGGAAAGTGGTAGCTTATGGCTCACGTCAGTTGAAAATACACGAGAAGAATTATTCTACACATAACTTAGAGTTAACAGCAGTGATTTTCGCCTTGAAGATTTGGAGGCACTACCTTTATGGTGAGAGATTCGAGGTGTTCTCGGATCACAAGAATTTGAGGTATCTGTTTACACAGAGAGACTTGAATTTGAGGCAGAGGAGATGGATGGAGTTCATTGAGGACTATGATTTTGAGTTGCACTATCACCCGGGAAAGGCCAATGTTATGGCCGATGCCCTTAGCAGGAAATCTATTAGTGATGCAGCTTGTATAGCCATCCGGAAATGGGAGATGTTGGGTGCACTTGGCGAGTTTTATTTGCTTCTGAGCGAATCTGTTGAGGCTGCGGCCTTGTTTTCTATTGTTGCGCAGCCTACACTTGTGACCCGAGTGTTAGAGGCACAGAGAGGTGACCTTGAGGTGGAATCCCTCCGAGAGAAGATCTCCAGTGGGAAGGTTGAGAAAGGTTTGACGGTGTATCCTGACCAAAGTGTGAGATACCGAGACCGTTTGTTTGTACCGGAGTCTTTTCGAGAGGAAGTACTCCAAGAGTTCCATCATTCACGCCTTGCGGTGCATCCGGGAGGCACTAAGATGTATTAGGATTTGGGTCGCCAGTTTTGGTGGCGGGGTATGATGAGAGATGTGGCAGTTTTCGTGTCTAAGTGCCTTACTTGTCAGCAAGTGAAGGCCGAGCATCAGAGGCCAGTGGGTTTATTGCAACCCTTGCCTATTGCCGAGTGGAATTGGGAGCATGTCACTATAGACTTCGTGGTAGGCCTTCCAAGGACTCAGCAGAGTAGTGATGCTGTTTGGGTGGTTGTAGACCGGTTGACTAAGTCGGCGCACTATGTGCGTGAGAGATTCGGTAGATCATCTCGCCGACTTATATATTCGGGACATAGTGAGATTGCACGGGGTCCTAGTGACGATCGTCTCAGATAGAGATCCTCATTTTACTGCTAGGTTGTGGCAGAATTTGCAGAGTGCCTTGGGCACTAAGTTGACCTTTAGTAAGGCTTATCATCCTCAGACTGACGGGCAGTCCGAGTGTACTATTCAGATCCTTGAGGATATGCTTCAAGGCTGTGTCCTTGACTTTAGTGGGACGTGGGAGAGGCACTTGCGCTTGGTGGAGTTTGCCTACAACAACAGTTTTCAGTCTAGCATCGGTATGGCACCGTTTGAGGGCTTGTATAGCCGATCGCGTAGGTCTCCAGTGTGTTGGGCCGAGGTGGGTGATGCACCTTTGTTGGGTCCGGAGTTGGTTAGGGAGACGACGGAGAAAGTTGAGCTTATTCGTAAGAGGCTTGTTACAGCCCAGAGTCGCCAAAAGAGTTATGCCGACCGTTGGAGGAGGCCTTTGACGTTTGAGATAGGTGATCATGTTTTCTTGAAAATATCACCTAGGCAAGGTTTGATGAGGTCTAGGAAGAGTGGGAAGTTATCCCCTCGGTTTATCGGTCCCTTTGAGATCCTTGAGAGGATTGGGGAAGTTGCTTATCGTTTGACTTTGCCACCGCAGTTGTCCGAGGTTCATGACGTGTTTCATGCTAGTATGCTTCGGAAGTACGAGCTGGATCCGTCCCATGTGTCAGATTGGACCGACTTCGAGGTAGATGAGGATGCCTCGTATGAAGAGAGACCGATTCAAGTCTTGGATAGGCGGGATCAAGTCTTGCGAGGCAAGACCATTCCCTTGGTGAAGGTTTTGTGGAAGCATCACGGAGTGGAGGAAGCCACTTGGGAACGTGAGGCGGATGTCCGTGAGAATTATCCAGACTTGTTTGTTGATGTGTAACCATGCAATGGTAATTTTATAATATCGTTGAACTTTAAGAGCATTATATATGTCTTAAGTTGTAAAACATTGTGAATGTTTTGGTTAATGGGAGCTAGTTATAACATTATATGTGTTGAATGTATTGTAGAAATGGAGATATATCATCAATGTGAAATATCATATGTGGTGAATTGCCTCTTGAATAGAGATGGAATGACCGGTAGTGGGTTGAGTTGTTGAATTTCGCTTGTGATACTGTTGGGAATTGAGAAAATCTTGTTTTTAAAAAACTTGTATTTAATTTCGGAGGCGAAATTCTTTAAGAGGGGAAGGTTATAGCGATTCCGGTTTTACCTTTCTGTGTTTATTGTTTTTTCGGACTTTGGTTCTGTGATGTTGGTGGTTGTATACCTTGTTGTCATCCTTTAATTCTGCTTGATTGAGTTTTAGGATGTATTGGGCAAAGTTGTTACAGGTTGGTTAGGCTTTGGTTTCAATTCCTTGTTGCCCAGTTTCTAGGAGGTCCGCTCGAGCGGGTATTCTTGTGCTCGAGTGGGTATTCTTGCGCACTCCCAGTATCTTCGTTGTCTGCAAAACTTCTGCAGGTGTGTTTTCTACGCTCGAGCGGGTCACGCTCGAGCGGGCTTGTTGGCGCTCGAGCGGGTAGTACTTTTTGGGTGTAAGTTCTGGGAGGGGGAAATCTATGCTCGAGCGGACTGGTTTTCGTGCTCGAGCAGATGTACTTTATTCTTGTGTCTTGGCGCTCGAGCGGGTTTTCTTGCGCTCGAGCGGATCTAGTTTTTGTTCTTGACGCTCGAGCGTTGTGTTTTCTGCTCGAGCGGGAATGTCGTATATCAATTGGCTGTAGGGCATTTTTAAATCACTTTCTCTCATTCTCTCTCTCTCTTACTTTTCTGAAAAAGCCATTAGAGAGCACCTCACTCTAAAACTCAAACTTCTCTCTAAGTATTGATCTAGTAGGAGTTGTTTCCTCACCTTTGGCCTTTGTAAAAGTTGGGTTGATCGTCGAGGGCTACATTTTGATCCAAGAAACTTGTGATTTGGAGCAACTTCGTTTTCATCATCTTCTTCGTTGGGTGTCATCTTTTGAGATAGGGATTCCTACTCATTCTTATGGTCTTTGACATAGATTTTTGGTTGTTTTGATAAAGTGTTGAAGTTGGGTAATTTTGGGACTTAGGGTTTCCAAGTGTTAAAAGAGGGTTTTGTTATTTTGATTCTAAAATGTGTATTGTGGGTTTCAAAATGATGGTATTGTTGTTGGTCGTTGATATATAGACCATTGGGTCAATATTGGGAAATGGGGTAGATAATTGGTTGTAGAAATTAATTGGTATGATTAATTTGGGAAAACTGTGGTTATATGGAATTGAGTTGGAAATAATGAAATTGGCTCATTATATAGTAGAATAATGGAGTTGGATTTATTAATCGCTCACTTTTGAAAACATTGATATTTTATCTGTTGGAGCTTTTATTATCTGTTTAGAAATAATTGCTTGGGCTACCGGTGGAGGGTAGTTTTGATTGTTGTAGACAATGCATGATGATTAGGCAAACTAAAACTAATCAATTGGATATGTCATAGAGTATGACGGTTGATAGAATACATTAACGTTATGTATTGATTGATTGTGTATATGACCTATGTGTATATATGTTGCGTGTGTGGGAGGAGATAGGGGATGTACTCCACGGTTTAGGGGAAGATAGGGGATGGACCTCTAAACCGGATGTTGTTTAGGAGGAGATAGGGGATGGACTCCGCTGATACAGCTCATATGCTTGTCAGTTAACGTGTTGATATAGCTTATATGCTTATCTATGGAAGTGTTGATACAGCTCATATGCTTATCTTTGGAAGTGTTGATATAGCTAATATGCTTATCTGTTGAAATGTGGATACAGCTTGTATGCTTATCTGTTGAGATGTTGATACAACTAGTACGTTTATCTATTGTAAAATAGGAAACATTTAATATGAGTCACTGTCTCATATAAGTGGTTGGCCAGGTTCTGAGCCATTGATGTAAATTGTGAAACTGATAAGAAATGGAAAATGAAATGAAACATGAACACTGTGGTTATGAAATGGAAATGGGTATGAATTGATTTATGGAAATTGAACATTTATCAATTGCTAATGTCTTAGTTATTGCTCATACTGTGTTTAGCATATCTCTACTGGGCGTTGGCTCACCTTATATGGGACATTATTTTCAGGTACAGGTAGTATGCCACCTCCAAGGACATAGCTTGGATGATGATGAGAGTTGAAGACTCTTTTTTTTTATTATTTTGTTTGTATTACATGTGTATCAAGCCAAGGGCTTATTTTGTATAGAGTTAGTACTCTTCTTTTGTGTAACCAGGTGTTGACTTGGAAAGCTATAAGCCCATAGGGCATTTGCTTTTGTTGTTAACATGTAATACTGTTATAAGAACTACTCTAATGAATAGAAATGGTTAGTTTCTTTTATATCAATGCATGTCTAAAGTGATGGGTTTTATGTATTATTTTGAGGGCGTTACACAGTGAATTGGTCAAATTGGAAAGCATGATGAATTTCAATTGCTTAGTGAAGGATCCTTCTAATTGTTTCTTGCACATGGCTCTCCTCCTGTCTGAAGACTATATTATTTCTGTCCTTCCATATTTTTCATAAAGTAACAACAAAAACAACATTCCAAAGGATGTTCGAGAATTTATCAGAATCCTATTGAGTATGGCCTTTTTCAGGGATATCCTCATGAACATTATGAATTAGATATAAGTCCATTTGCATATGAGGATCGGCCCCACATTTGTACCCATTCCTTAGCCCACTTTGTGCAGGCCTATTTATAGAAGCAATTGTAAATGACCTTCATGTTTCTGGCCCACTCAGAGGATCATTTAATGACACACAACCCTATAAAGGAAGTCCATTCCCAATAAAAATAGGAGAAATGATAGAGGCTATAATTTAAGGGGAAACTTACCAGCCAGTCCCATGGAAATAGATTAATACCCACCAAGTCCTGCCCTATTTCAGTTTCTAATTTTACCCCTCAATGTCACACCACATGCGTAAAGCAAAGAATATATCATGAGCTCTCCCTTGCGCACGTGACACACGCACGCTCCTTCTCAATTGTTCTGATTTGGAAACTATTCTGAGGCGATTTGGAAACCATTCTGAGCTGATTTGCGATTTGGAAATCGAAACAAACGAAGAGATTTTCTGTGAATCTCCCATCGTTTCCAAAGAAATCACCTCTGTTTTCATATCGATTCCTAACAGATCCCCAGCAAATCTTCCACTGTTTCGATCTATATTTTGATTCGGACATCTACTCTCCCTGTTTAGTTCATCTTCAACAAACATGCGAATCAAATGTGAGTCGTATTCATCTTCCCTTCTTCTTTCATAACTATAATTAAGTGATAAAATTCCACTTGAGGCTATTTTCAATGTGTATTATACAACATTAATTTATGATTGATATTCAACTTCATAATAATCACATCTTCATGTTCATTATGATGGATTTGTTTACTTTTGCTAATTCAGTGATAACATTTGATATACAATGAGAAATTTGCTTACTTTGCCCAATTCAGTGAGAAAATTTGCTATAAGAATGATAAATTTGCTTAATTTTCCTAATTAAGTGATAAAATTTGTTATAATGATGGATTTGCTTCCCTTCTTCTTTCATAACTATAATTGAGTTATAAAATTCGACTTGAAGCTATTTTCAATGTGTATCATACAGTATTAATTTATGATTGATATTAAACTTCATAATAATCACATCTTCATGTTCATTTGCTATACAATGATGGATTTGCTTACTTTTGCTAATTTAGTGATAAAATTTGTTATACGATGATAGATTTGCTTACTTTGCCCAATTTAGTGAGAAAATTTGCTATAAGAATGATAGATTTGCTTAATTTTCCTAATTGAGTGATAAAATTTGTTATAATGATGGATATACTTCCCTTCTTATTTCATAACTATGGATTTGCTTCCCTTCTTCTTTCATAACTATAATTGAGTAATAAAATTCGACTTGAAGCTATTTTCAATGTGTATTATATAGTATTAATTTATGAGTAATATTCAACTTCATAATAATCACATCTTCATGTTCATTTGCTATACAATGATGGATTTGCTTACTTTTGCTAATTTAGTGATAAATTTGATATACAATGACAGATTTGCTTACTTTGCCCAATTCAGTGATAAAATTTCTTAAATTTAAAGCCACTCCGCCAATCCAGCAGCTGATTAATAGTTTCAGGCACAACCCATGCCAAACTTCACCACTTTACCAAGTCAAGCTAGATACTCCAGGAAAAATGACAATGAAGGAAAACATGACTCACATCTTCAGCACAAGAATTACAAGAATAGCACAGAAAGGTTCCACTGGGATCCAGAGCACCAATCAATGTGTTTGGTTCCTAGCTTGTAAGGTTATACAGGAAACTTTGATATGAGTTTATTGAATTCAACTGAGATCTGACTACTTATTTTTATGATCCCTTTTTATCTTCCTTAATTTTTTTGTGTTGTACTGATGCATCCAAAATTGTCATATTATACAAGATTCATGTGCCAAAATATATGCCAGTGTAGAAGCAATGCAAGGTTTTTGATAATCAATCTGTTGGACTTGGCTAACATGAGTCCCATTTGATGTGTAAGCCTTCAGACATGATTCTGAACATCCTCCATGACTACGATAAAGACTTGGGAAAAACAATTTTCAGTTTATTGAACATCTTAGTTATGTGCACAAATCCTGTCTTGATGACTGACTGGTTTGAATTGTTTTTAATTCTTAATGCTATTTCTCTCTCTCTCTCTCTCTCTCTCTCTCTCTCTCTCTCTCAGGTACACAACAATATATTTATTGTTGTTTGTTGCTACATTGGCTCAATATTTCTTGACCACTTGTTCCTCTCCTGGGTAAATGTCAATGAATTGCAATTATATTATTATTGGAAACAGTTTCAGTCTAGAAGTGCTTGCAGCACATGAAAATATTAGGGTTAATTACACCAAGACCCGCTCAAGTATCAATGAATATCACTTTACCCACTCATTTATGAATCCATACATATTGTCCCCCCCTAACTATAAAAATTGTGCAAATACACCCCATTTGGAGGGGGTGAAACTAATACAATTTTATAGTTTATGGGGTCAAAGTGTACAAGTTCATAGAAGAGGGGGGTAAAGTGATATTCCTTGATAGTTGAGGGGTCTTGATGTAATTAACCCAAAATATTAGCTCATTTTCTATCTAATATGATTGTTTTGTTTTTTTCAATTTTTTATTGTTAGCTATGTTGTTGATGCAATGAGGGCTGCTAATGAGACAGATGCCTTATTAAGAAAGACATTATTGACCTCAAAGTAAGCACGAGTTTCCATTTTCATTTCATTTATCATTACTAAGTAGAAATCCTCTGGAAAAATAAAAATAAAATTAAAAGGTCTGCAGTAGATTCATTTTCAGTTTCCTTAATTGAAATAAGAGATTGTGGAAGATTGAATTATTTGAACTCTGTTGTTATCTAATTTCCATATTGTTTTACTTGTCTTAATTTTTAAATGATCAAGTAAAGACAACCTGTTTCAAGTAAAAATGGCAGCGTAGCTGTAACAGTGGGTAGGAATCAGTTGGGAAGAAATCTTTTAGGAAGTAATGCAATAACTTGGACAAAGGTGGTGACAGAGATGTACCCGCCTGGATCATCTGTAAGGTAGGACTTGTACATTTTTTGTGCCTGTGTATCTTTACCCTGTACATGAAATCATGTCTACAGGTCAACTGACATTAACATCACAGAATAAACCTGTTGTTTGTATTATGATTGATTTCAATTCAAAGCTCATGGAATGATGGAATACTATTTTAAAAACTAGAGGACGGATACTGACAGAAAGGGAGAAGGATAGTATTTTTCCAAGCTTACTCAAAAATTTAAATTTTTTGTTGTATGAGATGCAGGGGTGGAGGGACGGGGGGTCTGAGTTGTCTCGGCACCTCCAAACTTTTGAGAATCGCACTTTTATGTGAGGCCAAACCTCAAAAAAAATGTGTTCTCTTTGTCAAAAAATTTTAGTATTTCATGCTGAAGAAGGTTGTTCGTAGAAGATATAAGGAAATAAGGGATGTGAAAATATTTTGGTGGAACCCAATGAAGTCTTATTTGGGGTTAGAATTGTAGGAAAAATATTGTATATGCTACACTTTTGACTCTCTAGACATACTTATAATGCCAAGGATTGCAGAATATGCATATGTAGCTTTATCTGGTTTTTAACTAAAAAGAGAAGCTAGCGTTGATTGGACCGACTAATCCGAGGGACCAATCCCACCGACCACTTGCGGAGGTCCCAATTAAAGCCAGGGCTTTGCCTTGTATGGACTAGCCCCAAAAAATTGTTTGCATCTCGGAGGTTTTGAACTTTTATGTGAGGCCAAACCTCAAAAAAAATTGTTTGCCTTATGGGCTTAGAGCAATTTTGTAGCCTTTTTCTTTAGTTGGATCTCCTGGGGATGGGGGAGTTACTCCCAACCTGGTTCAATTTCTAGATTTTGTTGATAACTTAGCTTTGTAATTTGTTCAACCTTCATCTCTGTCGCATCACTTTGGTGCCCATTTTATAAAATTCTTCTTACTTACCAAAAAAAAAATAGATACATGGATTTGAGGCAGAGGACGGAGATCATGGAAAAAATATAGGAGAGGTATATAAATCCATGTAGGATGTAAATCTCAATATGAAATGGAGAGAGAACTAAGGGGGTTTCTTGGTGAATGAGTAGAGTGGATGTGAAAGTAAAATGGTAGTTAAACTTTATATTAGTGAGATATTGTGTTTTGGATTAGGTTATGTGGAGTGAATTTGCACTATTCCAACATGTAGGCATGAAACTAAGTCGAGAACTAAGTCGAAAACTATTCCAACATGTAGGCATGGAACTAGTCGAAAAATAGGCCACCGGAGGCCAAAATCGTGCACCAGCCACGGGACGGCCCGGGGAACACTTCGAACACCTTAAACACCTCGGGAGGGACCAATGTGAGTTGTGGGAACTTACGGAACTAGCACTGGACTCCCGGTTTAAAAACTAAGTCCGAAAATGTAATTTTTCACACTTAACCTTGAAAATAGGCCACCGGGGGCCAAAATCGTGCAACAGCCATGGGATGGCCCGGGGAACACCTCAAACACGTCGGAAAGGACCAATGTGAGTTGTGGAAACTTACGAAACTAGCACGGGACCCCCGGTTTGAAAACTAAGTCTAAAAATGCACTTTTTCACACTTAAGCTTGAAAATAGGCCATCGGGGGCCAAAATCGTGCAACAGCCACGAGACGGCCCACAGAACACCTCAAAAAGGTTAGGAGGGACCAATGTGAGTTGTGGAAACTTACGGAACTAGCACGGGGCTCCCGGTCTGAAAACTTGGTCCAAAAATGCACTTTTTCACACTTAAGCCTGAAAATAGGCCACCGGAGGCCAAAATCGTGCAACAGCCACGGGACGGCCCGGGAAACACCTCAAACACCTCGGGAGGGACCAATGTGAGTTGTTGAAACTTACGGGACTAGCACAGGACTCCCGGTTTGAAAACTAAGTCCAAAAATGCACTTTTTCACACTTAAGCCTGAAAATTGGCCAATGGGGGCCAAAATCGTGCAACAGCCACGGGACAGCCCAAGGAACACCTCAAACACGTCGGGAGGGACCAATGTGAGTTGTGAAAACTTACGGAACTAGCACGGGACTCCCGGTTTGAAAACTAAGTCCAAAAATGCACTTTTTCACATTTAAGCTTGAAAATAGGCCACCTGGGGCCAAAATCGTGAAACAGCCACGGGACGGTCCGGGGAACACCTTTAGCATGTCGGGAGGGACCAATGTGAGTTGTGAAAACTTACAGAACTAGCACGGGACTACCGGTTTAAAAACTATGTCCAAAAATGTACTTTTTCGCACTTAAGCATGAAAATAAGCCACCGGGGCCAAAATCGTGCAACGGCCATGGAACGACCCAGGGACCACCTCAAACACGTCGGGAGTGACCAATGTGAGTTGTGGAAACTTACAGAACTAGCACATGACTCCAAGTTTGAAAACTAGGTCCAAAAATGCACTTTTTCACACTTAAGCTTGAAAATAGGCCACCGGGGGCCAAAACCGTGCAACAGCCACGGGACGGCCTGGGGAACACCTCAAACACATCGGGAGGGGCCAATGTGAGTTTTGGAAACATATGGAACTACCACGGGACTCCCAGTTTGAAAACTATGTCCGAAAATACACTTTTTCATACTTAAGCTTGAAAATAGGCCACCCGGGGCCAAAATCATGCAACAGCCACGGGACGGCCCAAGGAAAACCTCAAACACGTTAGGTGGGACAAATGTGAGTTATGAAAACATACAAAACTAGCACAGGACTCCCGGTTTTAAAACTAAGTCCAAAAATGCACTTTTTCACATTCAAGCTTGAAACTAGGCCACCGGGGGCCAAAACCGTGCAACAGCCACGGGACGGCCCACGGAACAGCTTAAACACGTCGGGAGGGACCAATGTGGGTTGTGGAAACTTACGGAACTAGCACAGGACTCTTGGTTTGAAAACTAAGTCCAAAAATGCACTTATTTACACTTAAGCTTGAAAATAGGCCACCGGTGGCCAAAATCGTGCAACAGCCATGGGACGTGCTGCAGAACACCTCAAACACGTCGGCAGGGACCAGTGTGAGTTGTGGAAACTTCCAGAACTAGCACGGGACTCCCGGTTTGAATACTAAGCCCAAAAATGGATTTTTTCACACTTAAGCTTGAAAATAGGCCACCGGAGGCTAAAATCGTGAAACAGCCATGGGACGGCCCGGGAACACCTCAAACACGTCAGGAGGGACCAATGTCAGTTGTGAAAACTTACGGACCTACCACGGGACGCCCGGTTTGAAAACTTAGTCCAAAAATGCATTTTTTCACACTTAAGCTTGAAAATAGGCCATCGGAGGCCAAAATCATGCAACAGCCACAGGACGGCCCGGGAACTCCTCAAACACATCGGAAGGGACCAATGTGAGTTATGGAACCTTACTGACTTAGCACGGGACCCCTGGTTTGAAAACTTAGTCCAAAAATGCATTTTTTCACACTTAAGTTTGCAAATAGGCCATTGGGGGCCAAAATCGTGAAACAGCCATGGGACGGCAGGCTGAACACCTCAAACAGGTCGGGAGGGACCAATGTGAGTTGCGGAAACTTACGGAACTAGCACGAGACTCCAGATTTGAAAACTAAGTCCAAAAATGCACTTTTTCACACTTAAGCTTGAAAATTGGCCACCTGGGGCGAAAATCATGAAACAGCCACAGGACGGCCCGCGAAACACCTCAAACTTGTCAGGAGGGACCAATATGAGTTGTGAAAACTTGCAAAACTAGCACGGGACTCCCGATTTGAAAACTAAGTCCAAAAATGCACTTTTTCATACTTAAGCTTGAAAATAAGCCACCGGGGGCCAAAATCGTGCCACAGCCATGGAACGACCGGGGGACCACCTCAAACACGTCGGGAGGGACCAATGTGAGTTGTGGAAACTTACGAAACTTGCATGAGACTCCCAGTTTGAAAACTAGGTCCAAAAATGTAATTTTTCACACTTAAGCTTGAAAATATGCCACCGGGGGCCAAAATCGTGCAACAGCCACGGGACGGCCTGGGGAACTCCTCAAACATATCGGGAGGGACCAATGTGAGTTTTGAAAACATACGGAACTATCACGGTACTCCTGGTTTGAAAACTATGTCCAAAAATGCAATTTTTTATACTTAAGCTTGAAAATAGGCCACCGGGGGCCAAAATCATGCGACAGCCACGGGACGGCCCAAGGAACACCTTAAACACGTCGGGTAGGACCAATGTGCGTTGTGGAAACTTACGGAACTAGTACGAGACTCGCGGTTTTACAACTAAATCCAAAAATGCACTTTTTCACATATAAGCTTGAAAATAGGCCACCGAGGGCCAAAATCATGCAACAGCCACGGGATGGCCCGGGGAACGCCTCAAGCACCTCGGGAGGGACAATTGTGAGTTGTGGAAACTTACGGAACTAGCACGAGACTCCCGGTTTGAAAACTAAGTCCAAAAATGCAGTTTTTCATACTTAAGCTTGAAAATAGGCCATCGGGGGCCAAAATCGTGCGACAGCCACGAGACGGCCTGCAGAACACCTCAAACGGGTTGGGAGGGACCAATGAGAGTTGTGGAAACTTACGAAACTAGCACGGGACTCCCGGTTTGAAGACTAAGTCCAAAAATGTACTTTTTCACATTTAGGCTTGAAAATAGGCCACCGAGGGTCAAAATCGTGCAACAGCCATGTGACGGCCTAGGGAACACCTCAAACACCTCAGGAGAGACCAATGCGAGTTGTGGAAACTTACGGAACTAGCACGGGACTCACAGTTTGAAAACTAAGTCCAAAAATGCACTTTTTCACACTTAAGCTTGAAAATAGGCCACCAGTGGCCAAAATCGTGCAATAGCCACGGGACGGCCCGCAGAATAGCTCAAACACATTGGGAGGGACCAATATGGGTTGTGGAAACTTACAGAACTAGCACGGGACTCCCGGTTTGAAAACTAAGTCCAAAAATGCACTTTTTCACACTTAAGCTTGAAAATAGGCCACCGGGGGCCAAAATCGTGTAACAGCCACGGGACGTACTGTGAAACACTTCAAACACATCAGGAGGGACCAATGTGAGTTGTGTAAACTTACGGAACTAGCACGGGACTCCTGGTTTGAAAACTAAGTTCAAAAATGCATTTTTCCACACTCAAGCTTGAAAATAAGCCATCGGAGGCCAAAATCGTGCAACTGCCACGGGACGGACCGGGGAACATCTCAAACACGTCGGGAGGGACCAATGTGAGTTGTAGAAACTTACGTACCTAGCAACGGGACCCCCGGTTTGAAAACTTAGTCCAAAAATGCATTTTTTGACACTTCATCTTGAAAATAGGCCACTAGAGGCCAAAATCGTGCAACAGCCATGGGACGGCCCGGAGAACACCTCAAACACGTTGGGAGGGACTAATGTGAGTTGTGGAAACTTACGGACCTAGCACGGGACCCCCGGTTTGAAAACCTAGTCCAAAAATGCATTTTTTCACACTTAAACTTGAAAATAGGCCACTGGGGGCTAAAATCGTGCAACAGCCATGGGACGGCACGGGGACCACCCGAAACACGTCGGGAGGGACCAATATGAGTTATGGAAACTTACGGAACTAGCATGAGACTCCCGGTTTGAAAACTAAGTCCAAAAATGCATTTTTTCACACTTAAAGTTGGAAATAGGCCACTGGGGGCTAAAATCGTGCAACCGCCACGACAACGGCCCAGGGAACACCTCAAACATGTCGGGAGGGACCAGTGTGAGTTGTGGAATCTTACGGAACTAGTACGGGACTTCCGGTTTGAAAACTAAGTCCAAAAATGCACTTTTTCATACTTAAGCTTGAAAATTGACCACCGGGGGCCAAAATCGTGCAACAGCCACAGGACGGCCTCGAAACAGCTCAAACACGTCGGGAGGGACCAATGTGGGTTGTGGAAACTTACGGAACTAGCACGGGACTCCGGGTTTGAAATCTAAGTCCGAAAATGCACTTTTTCACACTTAAGCTTGAAAATAGGCCACTGGAGGCCAAAATCGTGCAACAGCCACGGGACGGCCCAAGGAACACCTCAAACATGTCGGGAGGGACCAATGTGAGTTGTGGAAGCTTACGGACCTAGCACGCGACCCCCGGTTTGAAAACTTAGTCCAAATATGCATTTTTTCACACTTAAGCTTGAAAATAGGCCACCTGGGGCCAAAATCGTGCAATAGCCACGGGACGGCCCGGGGACCACCTTAAACACGTTGGGTGGGACTAATGTGAGTTATGGAAACTTACGAAACTAGCACGAGACTCCCGGTTTGAAAACTATGTCAAAAAATGCATTTTTTCACCCTTAAGCTTGAAAATAGGCCACCGGGGTCCAAAATCGTGCAACAGCCACGAGACGGCCCGGGGAACACCTCAAACATGTCGGGAGGGACCAGTGTGAGTTGTGGAAACTTACGGAACTTGTACGGGACTCCCGGTTTGAAAACTAAGTCCAAAATGCACTTTTTCACACTTAAGTTTGAAAATAGGCCACCGGTGGCCAAAATTATGCAACAGCCACGGGACGGCCCAGAAAACAACTCAAACACGTCGGGAGGGACCAATGTGAGTTATGAAAACTTACGGAACTAGCACAAGACTCCCGTTTTGAAAACTAAGTCTAAAAATGTATTTTCTCACACTTAAGCTTGAAAATAGACCTTCGGGGGCCAAAATCGTGCAACTGCCACGAGACGGCCCAGGGAACACTTCAAACACCTCGAGTTGGACCAATGTGAGTTGTGGAAACTTATGGAACTAGCACGGGACTCCCGGCTTGAAAACTAAGTCCAAAAAGGCACTTTTTCACACTTAGGCTTGAAAATAGTCCTTCAGGGACCAAAATCGTGCAACAGCCACGAGACAGCCTGGGGAACATCTCAAACACGTTGGGAGGGACCAATGTGAGTTGTGGAAACTTACGGAACTAGCACGGGATTCCTGATTTGAATACTAATTCGAAAAATGCATGTTAAATTGTATATTTTATGGATAAGATAATAATTGTCTTACTTGCATTTTTTATTTTTTTTTGTGTTTTTTTTTTTTTTTTTGCAGATTCGAGATTTGATATGGACATGTTTGGTAATTTGAAGGGCAGATGGTTGGTTGTAAATTTTCTATTTTTGTTGGTATTACAGGGCATGTTGGGTAATCGGCCCTTGATATTTTATTTTTGTTGATATTAGTAGACATGTTTTTTGTTGGATATTAGGAGATGTGTTTGGTAATCCGCATGCGGTTGATATTATATTTTTGTGGATATTAGTAGACATTTTTTGTGGATATTAGGAGACATGTTTATAATCCGCATGCAGTTCATATTATATTTTTGTGGATAGTGCTGAAATTCGATTGTGATGTTTATGAAAATAAACAAGCTCTCGGTTTTATTTGTAATAGATATTTTATTGAACAGGTTATTGAAATGCGCAGGGAATTATTACTGAAAACAAAAAATTTCGAAAGAAAATAGTACCTCCATTTTCAAAATTTTTAATTTTTACTAGTGATGAAATAAAAAATGTCACTATTAGTTTGCAAAAAACATGACGAATAATTTTGTCACTAATGATACAATACTAAACAAATAATTTCGTCACATTTGCTGAATATTTCGTCGCTAAATTGAAATATTTGGTGACAAAATGTTTTTTGTCATTAAAGAATTTTCTTTTCTATTCATTTTAGTGATGAATTTTTTTGTCACCTTAATCCATATCGTTGGTGAGGAAAACTTTCGTCACTAAAATCTATTTGGTGGCGCAATATTTTGTAACGACCCCAAAATCCGTATTCGAAATTACTTTTATGTCCTTGTGGGTTAATGCATTTTAATTTAATGATATCTGTTCAAACTGCGGAATTATCTGTTAAGTCACAGCTTTAAAATTTAAATTACCGACCTTTACAGGTTCAGAAATCAAAATTAAGTACTTGGGTATGTTAATTGAAATTTTTAGAACTATTTGGGAAAATTAATTGGAAATCTAATTTGTCTTATTCGTTAATGCATGTTTAGGTGGTTAATTTGGTACTGTAAATTGGGGGCCTTAAAGGCTTCAGAAACCAGAACAGAGGACATATTTATGATCAGCGTAATTTTTAGAGTCATCTGGAAGGTTTAATTGGAATTTGATTTCGTACGATTCGTAAGGCCACGTTTGGCTCTCCCTATTGTGTTAAGTTGGGTGTGAGTATACTTATATAATGGATGCCGTATGAGTTGAGGGACTCATCTCTTAGAATCAAAAATATCTAGAGAAAATGAGAGAGCCACGTGAGAGAGGGAGAGATAGAGAACTCAAAGAGAAGAAGGAAGGAAGAGCTTGAGAATGAAGAGGAAATAGGGGAAAATTGATGGAATTAAGTAGACTTCAAGAGATTGGCTCAAGGTATGTGAAATCAACTTAACCCCTTAAGATTGATCTATTACTAGTTTAAATTCATGATCTAAAATGAAGAGAAACCACCTAATGGAGTTGGGGTTGAGAAATATAAGTTTAGATGAACCCTTTTCATGAATTGAACCTTGATTCCTTAAAAGTTGTGTAATTGAAGAGTTAAATTCTTTATATTGGTTTATCTTGAGATTGATTATGGAAGTTGAGCTCCCATCTTGAGGTTTTGCATAGTTATCCCTATATGTGAATGAAGATATATATAAATATGTAAGAAGTGAGCTTGAATCCCAAACCATGGCTATTTTATGCTTTTGGTGTTCTAATTCTTACCCTTGTTTTTGTGCTTGGGAATTGGGTAGTATTTTGAGATTATGATGCTTAATGGAAGCTAAGAATGTGAAATTTATCATGTATTAAAGGGTTTTGGGCTTTGAATAACATGAAATTGAAGTTTGGTTTTGAAAATGAGAAGTTCCAAATCAAAGAGCCATTTTCGGACTGAAAATTGCCCAGGGCCGCACATGCGGCGGGTCTTCCTGCACGTGCGATAGTACAGTCCCAAAACCAAAGTTGAATCTACTAAAAAAGCACGTTCTCCCGCACGTGCGGCTCTATTTCCCGCACGTGTGGGAGACAGCTCTGTTCAGCCAAATTTGAATAAGCATATCTTTTGCCTCCGGGCTCCGTTTTGAGTGATTCTTGAGCCTAAAATCAAGCCTCGAAAGTCTAGTTTCCAATGGTTGTGGTCTCACTCCCAAATTATAAATACAGAAGTACTTATGCCCAAATTAGTGAGAGTTGCTCACTTTCTGTCTATCGATTTTGTACCATTTCTTCGTCTGAACCATTTTCCTATCGATTCCTCCTATTTTCTGAGGCATGGATTATAACCTACTAAGGACTAAGGAGTTTAGAACCGATATGACTAATTGATTAAAGAGTAAAGTAAGGAATCAGGTATATTCTTATGATATTATGTGCATTGTGTTTGTAGTTCAAGACGAGGATATCATCCCACCGCTACCAGAATCTATCACTGTGAGTAGTAGTACTGTAATCGCACATTTCTTTACCGTTAATAATTCTTATTATTAACGATCTGCTCTTCACAAGTAGTTACGTTAACATTATATTGATTGGAAATCGGTGTGATGTTATGTGAACGTTAAAAGATTTTGGCTTACATCGGTATGACTCTGAACCTACTTCCAGTTATGGTTAATGGTTATCATTAGTGAGCTATAACCTGTAAATTACCTATGAACTCCGCACAAGAATTACATACGAATTATTAATACTATGTAATTAGTTGACGGGAAGGAATTATGAATGTAGGTCTCGCTTAATGGGAACATGATATTTTGAACGCGAACATGATATTTTGAATGTCCTATCATGAACTTCCACAGTCTTATTTAGTTCGACACATGTTTCATGACATAGATATTTGCTTAGAATTGAATATCAATAACATTTTCATATAATTCACGTTATGGTGTGAATTATTCTGTCTTTGTTAAGTGTACGATAATGACATGATATGACAAGAAATGCTCTATTTTTCTGATATGCTATGTTTTAAATCAATGAGTGATTGTCCATATATATAAAAGTATTCATGGCATCCTTAGTACAAGGCCCTTACCCGGGGGTAATAATACCGTGGTCTTATGGCCCTTGCCCGGGGGTTAATAATACCGTGGTTCAAGTATGTTACAAGTTCCCAGTATCGGAGGTTCCTTTATGAAACTAACAAGTATGCTCTATATTGATTTGTTAGCGCTATTGGATGCACCATGTATAATCAAGCATGAACTCTGATTTCTGTTTATGATTCAAGCATAATTAAGAATATATATGAATTTGTTTCCGTTTATGATATGACATGGTATGAATTGTTCGGTCTGCAAGACCTATTGATTTCTGGTATGGAACAAAGTGCTGCTCGGAACTAAGTGCTAATTTGTGAGCCACCTCTAGAATCCGTGTGAGACACCTCTTGAGTCCATGCATATATGAACTAGGCTTAAAGCCAATCTGGGCTTATGGCCATTCTGTATGATCTATTAGGCCAGAGGCCATTCTGTATTTCTGGTATGAAACAAAGTGCTGTACGAAATTAAGTGCTGCAATGCGGGCCACCTCTAGAATCCGTACGAGACACCTCTTGAATTCATACATGCATGAAAGGGCTTCATGCCACTCTGCTTAAGAGCTTCATGCCTTTCTATTAAGGGCTTCATGCCACTCTGTTTAAGATTGGGCCTAAGGCCGTTCTGAAATTGGTACAGAAACAAATTAACCATATGATCTCTTTATTTATAAATGCATGAATATGTATTATAATTCAAGTTGAGCAACGAATTGTTTATGTGCTCTTATTCACTGAGCCTTGCTCACTCCGCTTTTATGTATATTTATGTAGGTGAGCCATCGAGGACTGACACTAGAATTGTATTGAGGTCTACCTGTCTACCAAGCCGCCTGGGGTACGCCTCCGTGTTGAGGCCCTAATTTTGATATTCTAGGAGTTCTGTGAATTTTTTGGAGTCTTATTTAAGTGTGTGTGAGATCTGTGTAAATATGTGATTGTATATTTAACTCTGGAAATATATTTCAATGCTTAAATCTAATTAAGCCATCATGTATGCACAAGCTCAATGGATGTTGTCTTTTATTGATATTGCTTCCGCTTAAGGCCCCGTAAGTGGTTAAATATTATTTTAAAATTTTGTTTGAGGCCTATGTACAGGTCGGTCATGGACCAAACCTTTAGGGGCGGGTTTGGGTTGTGACATATTTCGTCACAAAAAACAATTAAAATAAAATATTATTTAGTTTTGGTGACGAAATTGATGTTACAGAGGACGAAAAATTCAACATTTGGAGACGAAACAATTCGTCGCCAAAAATCAAAAATAGGCGACGAAACTGTTTTTGTCACCAGGTACTTTCAGCGACGACATATAGGCCACGGATGTGGTGACAATTTTTTTTCGTCGCAGATCACTTTAGTGACGAAAATTTGATGTTTGGAGACAAAATCAGTCTATCACCAAAGGCCGTTTTTGTTGTAGTGGCATCACTACCCCGTTGAGTCCTTGGAAGGCCCACAACAAAATCCATCATGACATGCTCTCATTTCTACTCAACTATAGGCAAGGGTTGCAACAAACCTGCATGCCTCTGATGCTCAGCCTTCACTTGCTGACAAGTAAGGCATTTTGATACAAACACGGCTACATCTTTCTTCATACCTCTCCACCAAAACTGGCGACCCAGATCATGATATATTTTTGTGCCTCCTGAATGCACCGCAAGGCGTGAATGGTGAAACTCTCGAAGTACTTCCTCTCAGCAAGACTCCGGCACGAACAAACGGTCACGGTATCTCACACTCTGGTCAGGATACACATTCAAACCCTTCTCTACCTTTTTATTTGAGATCTTCTCCTTGAGGGTTTCTACCTCAAGGTTACCCCTCTGTACTTCTAACACTCAGTTCACAAGTGTAGGTTGACGACTACTGAGAACAAAGCCACAGATTCAATAGACTCGCCAAGATGCAAGTTGAACTCCCAAAGAGTACCCAGCATCTCCCATTCCTGAATGGCAATACAAGCTACACTACTAATTGACTTCCTACTCAAGGCGTCGGCCATAACATTGCCCTTTCCTGGATGATAGTGCAACTCAAAGTCATAGTCCTCTATGAATTCCATCCACATTCTCTGCCTCAAATTTAAATCTTTTTGTGTGAACAGATATTTCAGACTCTTATGGTCGAAAAATACTTCCAATCTCTCACCATACAGATAATGCCTCCAAGCTTTCAAGGTAAATATTACTGCTGCTAATTCTAAATCACGATAGGGTAGTTTCTCTCGCGTGTCTTCAACTGTCGCGAGCCATAGGCTAAAACCTTCCCCTCTTGCTTCAAAACGCAACCCAGACCTTCCCGTGAGGCATCACAATATACTGAATAATCTAAACCCCTCTCCAGAATAATCAACACTGGAGCAGTGGTAAGTCTAACCATAAGTTCCACGAACGATTTTTCACAAGTCTTGTCCCACACAAATTTGATTCCCTTTCTCGTCAGTCTAGTCAAAGGTGAAGCTAGCTTAGAGAAATCCCTTATAAATCTCCGATTATACCCGGCCAACCCTAGAAAACTACGGATCTCAAAGGCATTCTTAGGTTGTGCCCAATCTTGCACTGCCTCTATTTTGGATGAATCTACAATCACCCCTTCCTCGGATACAACATGGCCTTAGAACTTAACCTCCTTCAACCAGAACTCTCACTTCCCAAACTTAGCATACAGCTTGTGGGCTCTAAGTAAACCAAGTACTACCCATAAGTGTTCCTTGTGTTCCTCCTTAGAAGGTGAATAAACCAAAATGTCATCCATGAAGACGACCACAAAACGGTCTAGAAACTACTGGAAGATCTGGTTCATCAAATCCATAAATACAGCTGGAGCATTGGTTAACCCAAAAGGCATCATTAGAAACTCGTAATGGCCATACTGCGTACGAAATGCCGTCTTCGGGATATTCTTCTCCCTCACCCTCAACTGATGGTAACCCAATCTCAGGTCTATCTTAGAAAAACAGGAAGACCCCTTTAACTGATCAAACAGATCATCTATACAAGGCATAGGATATTTGTTCTTAACGCTTACCAGGTTTAACTTCCGGTAATCAATACAAAGTCGCAAGGCGCCATCTTTCTTTTAGCAAAGAGAGCTGGTGCACTCCAAGGTGAAGTACTAGGGCGGATAAAACCCTTATCTAACAACTCTTGGAGTTGAATCTTCAACTCACTCAACTCAACAGGTGCAAACCGATACGATGCCATCGAAATTGGTGCCGTGCCAAGCACTAAATCAATAGAGAACTCTATCTCTCGGTGAGGTGGCAAACTAATATGGTCCTCGGGAAAGACATCTGAATACTCACACTTAACCCGAATTTCCTCACAGTCACTACTTTGAAAGCTAGCAAGGAGGCAACTAAGTTCACTGCGCTGTAGACACCCCATTTTTGACCGTCCTAAAGACTTGGACGTCATCGTTTGAGTGCTCGATGATTGCGCATGTTCGCGCTCGTTTGGAGTCCCCGAGGTTTTCGGTTACGCACCTTGCCTCTAAGTCTCTGAACTTTCTTGGTCTTGTGCTTGTTTTAAGCCAACTCTTGGTGCCCCTTTTGCCTGGAGGGAGAAGCAAGAGTGTAGACCACTTTTCTCCCCTGTAGACCACTTTTCTTCCCTGCCAGCCACTTTTGGTGGTCGATCAGCTAGGGTTGGTGGTCGGTCGACCACCTCAAGTGGTCTGCAACATGCCACCACCTTCTCCTCTCTTGGGAGACCCCCTTTTTGCCCTGTTGACCAGGTGTTTCCCCTGTCGACCACCTGAGGTGGTCGGTCGACTAGGTGGGGTGGTCAGTCGACCACTTTGAGTGGTCGGTGGCAATTTTTCACTTTCTGCAGATATTTTTGGTGCCAGCAGTTAGACACAAAATGCATCCTCCCTACACATGTAGGGAGGGATTCAAGCAAGATTTGGCTTGCATTTGTATATAAGGGGAGGTGCTTCCCCCTTAGAAAGGGTTCAGAATTTTGAAGAGCAAAAACTCTCCATCTCTCTCTAGAATTCTCCATCTCTCTCCATATTTGTGCCTTAAAGTGTTATTTCTTCATAGTTTTGCACACAAACACCTACTCAAACACCTTCATCTTGTTGCTGAGGTACTTGGGAGCCTTATTTGAGTGGTTTGGACCTGATTTTGCCTCAGAAGTTGCTGGTTTTGAAGTTGTGCTTCAAGGGTGAGTAATAGCCTCTTTAAAGCTTTATTTTCATTGCTTATTTAGCCACCTTTGCATGCTATTTTAGGCTTTGTTTTCAACTACAAAAACCCTGGTTTTAAAGTGTTTAAAAAGGTTATTTGAGGCTTTGTTTGAGTTAGGGGTGGTTTACCCCCTTTGGTGCCTTGTTTTGCTTTGCTTCTTGCCATGTTTTAAGGCCTTTGGGACCATCTCCTTTTGGCCTTCGTACCACTAAAACTCAGAGGAATTTCAGTGGTGGCAAAGTGGTTTTGAGGTCCCAAATGGGTGGGGGTGGTCCCCCATCCTCTTCTCTTGTTTGCATGTGTTGATGGCCCATCAAAAGAGCATGTGTTTCTACTTCTTAGTGGCTTTGTTTAGACTCATTTTTGTGACTTTTTGGACCTTCCATAACTTTGTTTCTGGCTGTCTTGGTCACCTCTTGCATGCTTCTTGTACTTGTAGTGTAATCCTACTTGTAGCCTTGCAAAGTAGCATGTCTTTGTGCTTTGAATTGGCTCTATTTCAGCATGTTTTTAGCCATTATTTGCCATGTCATAACTCTATTTTGAGTTGGTTTGGTTGCCTCTTGCATGCTCCTTGCACTTGTAGTGCAATTTTGTTCACTAGCCTAGTGTATTTGGTGTTTTAGCCTATTGATCTAGCATGTGTATATTCTACTCCAGCACAATTTTGGCTATGTTTTAGCATGCTTTAGGTCTGATTTGAGTGTTTTTGGTCATGCATGCTTGGCTTTGCATAGCTATAGTGTATTTGTATTTGCTAGACTTGCACTTTGGGACCTCTAGCATGCCATATTTGAGCTTTTTGCATGGCATAACATCATTTGGCATGTTATTTCAGACTATATACCTCTACCATATTCTTCCATTTATTGCCCGTTTGTTGTGTTTGAGGTTTGGGCCTTGTGCTTCGCTTGTGAGCCAACTTGCCTGCATGTTTGTCTAAGCTTTTGGGCTTTGATTTTAGCATGTTTCGGCCTCTATTTTGGCATGTTTTAGGTCTATCCATAGTTGGTTTGACCATTTGTGCTTGATATTGCATGCCACTTGTGTGATGCTCTTCACTAGCCTTAGTGTTTTGGCCTTTAACATGTCTTGCATGATTTAGCGTCTTTAGCATGTCATTTCAGTGCTGAAATATATGCCATTGCATCCCACTAATTCATTCTTTCAAAACTAGAGGACTCTCACTTTTGGACTTAACCGATTAAGGGATTAATTGGTAATCTAAAATGTGTAAACAAAATGAATCAAGTAAAACATGGCCAAGATAAGCATGTTGTTTGTATTGCATGTGTTTGGATTGGACGTTAATCCCAACACGAGAAATGTGGGACGTTTCATACTCATAGTTATGAAACATGTCACATTTCTCGGTCGTCGACACCCTTGATTGTGCATGATAGGGTGGAGGCCTTTCGAGTCTTGTGTGCGCATTCATTGAGTTTTGTGCAAGCCTGATCCTTTGGCCACCATGCATTGAAAACGCTTGGTTGGCGGCTCGAGAGTCAAGTGCCATACTCCTTTGAGCTTGAGATGTGATAAGGAGTGTGGAAGTGCATACATTTCCTTGCAAATACACTATCTTGCCTCTGTCTCTGCTCTGTTGCAGCAACAGGAGGAATTTCAGCCCTCAAGGTGTTCTTGAGATCAGAAAGAAGCAATATGGAAATCGGTGTAATTTTCAAAGGTTCAAAAGAGTGCAAATGGAGGCGTCTTGAGGCAAGGCGATGGATTTCCGGGAGGACGCAACCGAGCATGCATATCTCCTTCACCCGCGACGCCATTTATTCCTTTTGTTAGCTAGTTGTAGTTAATTACCTGGGCTATAATTAATTTAACTTAGTGCTTTGTAATATTCTAATTAGCTTAGATTAGCTAGTTATTCAATTTGGTTCATAATAATTAATTAGCTAGAATGGTTAATTAACTAGTTGGTTTGTAATAGTTAGCTTAATTAGCGTAGCTATATAGCTTTCATCTTATTCAGACCCTCCGTCGAGAGGGCACAATTTTCTAATAAGGGTGCGTGTGTGTGTGTGTGCATGTCTTCCAACCCCATTTATTTCTCCCTTTTACTTATCAGCTTTTGATGGTTAGTTTAGGGCATGTTTCAATTAGCATCCTTATGCTTGTATACGTGCATCATTCATTTGTCTTGCATGCACCGGGCTCGGTGCATCATTCAAACTGCATTGTATTTCAATACCTATTTGAATACATGTATCAAACTGTTTCCTTCATATGCCATCTTAGATAGCCGAGCCTATTTAGTTGCATTTTGCATGTGTTGCATTAGGCATTGTTGAGATAGCTAGGATTACTAACTAGCTTCTATTTTGGCTTAGAGTACACTGGAAGTGTTTATGTTTTAGCATCCTTGGATGTGTGTAAGTGACTGCCATGATAGCATGCTTGCCATGAGGCTACGTACTTAAGTAATTAACTGCATGAATGCCCGTGGATGAAGGGTTCATTGCTTGAATTGGGACAATTCATTGATTGGGAGTTTTAAGCCCACTTTGCGGAGTGGCAAATCATGTTTTAAGCCCACTTGAGGGTGGCAAATCTGCATTTTTAGCCTACCTGAGGGTAGCAACTTCAAACCATTTTCGAAAAACAAACATGAGATGTTTTGTTCCAAATTAAGTGATTGAGTCTATGCTTGTATGCTGCGCGCATCACATAGTAAGTTAGCCAATAAACCGGAATAAGAACACATGTGTTTTCAAAAACAACATATCATGTTTAGTAGAGGCCGATCTTTGATTGGGCGAGAGGGGGTGCTCATTTCAGGACCTTCCCCTCTCGTACCTAAGTTCCCGAGCCGAGGCAACTTTGGTGATGACGGACACATGGCCTTAGGCACGAATCAGGGTTTCCTAAATTTCCGAAAAACAAAATATTTAGGTGGCGACTTTGAAATCTGGCAAAGCAGTCTTACATTGAACTTTGTGAGATTAGATTCAGAACCGTGATAGGAATCCAAACTGTAGTAGCTATGAACCCAAATCTGCACCCTCTCCGAAAGGAGGGCGTGCGGAGCGAGTTCGGGCGGTCTACATGCGTCCACGCAGATCATATACCGGTGATAAGACTCTATCCACCCGCTTCCCCAAAAACAAAAGCAATCACCGCTCATGGTACATACAGTAACCCTTTGACAGTAGCAATCTATAACAGATGATAGCTAGTCCATACCCAAAATAACATCAAAACTAGTCATATCAAGCAAAACAAATGCAAGTGGAAATCGACGACCGGCAACCTCTATGTTGTAACCCCGATACCCCTGTTTCAAGATGACCTCAGCACTAATAGGTGACTCTACACAAATAGGAGATGCTAACTGTGCCAGCTCTAACCCTAAAATCAATGCAAATGCAAATGAGATAAAAGAATGGGATGCACCCGTATCAATCAATACACTAGCTATTGAATTGCAAAATAAAAAAGTACCTCTCACAACAGATGGAGTCGGTACAAAATCTGGCGCGGTAACTACATATACACGCCTTGTTGGCCTTTGATCTACCTGCTCACCCCTCGGAGCATAAGCCTGCTGCACTGATTGAGCCAAAGAGGCTCCCAGATTGGCCCTCGAGGCCTGTGCTTATTGTGTTGGCTGGTGACTTTGTGTCTGCCTCGAACTAGACGCACTAGGTGTGCCACCCAACTGTGGGCAAAACCGCTTCAAGTGTCCTGCCTAACCACACTAATAGCAAGTGGGCGGCTGCGCTCTACCCCGACTCTAGCCCTGAGAACAAGTGGAAGATGAAGATGTTTGCTGCCCTCCTCCTCTCTGCCGGCAAGCTGGAGACTTGTGGCCTAACTGACTACACTTGAAACAAGTTAACTGACCACACTTGAAACAAGTTACATCCCCCAACCACCTCTCCCAGAACCCGAACTTGGCACTGGAAAGGTAGACCTCGACTGTACTCCCTAAGACTGATGAGGGTTAGAACCCCTCTGCCTCTTACCGTCCCCCTGACTATCTTGAGTCCTCCTAGAGTCCCTCATCCTCTCTTTCTCAGCCTACATAATGGTCTCAAGATAGGCTGCAGCCTCCACATGGCGCCCATAGTCTCTAATCATGGACCTTGCTATTCGGAACATGAGTCCGATCCTCAACCTCTTCGCAAACTCCAAACATCAGCACTTCTCTGTCGCCACAAGCTCGGGTGCGAACCTAGGCAAGCTAGTAAAGGTGGCTTCGAACTCTGCCACAGGGGTGTTCAACTCCACCAATTTAGAAAACTGGTCCCTCAACTTCTGCCTAATAGTGGGAGGCAAAAACTTGTCCAGAAAGGCGCTGACAAAAGCCTCCCAAGTCACCCTAATGCGTCCACGCGTATACTTCCACCACTAACCCACATCCCCCTTCAGCTAGAAAGATGCCAAGGTCACTCTCAACTGGTCGTCCTCAATGCGAAGCATCTCGAACGTCTTCACTATCTGTTCAAGCCACTCATCTGCCTTCAGTGGCTCCTTTGGGTCACCTAAAAAGTCATCCGGATTAGGCTGGAAAAACTCTCTTTTCAGAAACGAAGGCCTTGCCTCAGCTACTTGGGCCTGGACTTGATTCTCAGCCTTAAGAATGTCCATGGATTCCCTTAATGCTTCAGCCATTTCGCGGGCTAAGGCGCCTATGGCCCACTGTCCAATTGGTTTGGCCACATTGGCCTAACCAACTCCCTCCTTCTGTGCCGAAATTTTATCCGGTATAGGCATCTCGTGCCTTCTAGCC
Organism: Camellia sinensis; assembly: GCF_055761805.1. Classification (NCBI taxonomy): domain Eukaryota; kingdom Viridiplantae; phylum Streptophyta; class Magnoliopsida; order Ericales; family Theaceae; genus Camellia; species Camellia sinensis. Next base: position 159,064,399 of record NC_138972.1, read on the forward strand.
CTACCACACCTACCACCTCCACGTCCACGTCCTGACATCCTAATAAAGGTAACAAAAGGATTAGCACATTTACAAATGTGCCGAAGCTAATTCACTTACGTCCTAATACGATGGACAACAATATTTCACTCCACATAAGCACATAGTCACAAAAAAACATATACGGATTTTATTCTTAGATAATGATTGTCCCACAACGTTACTAGATTTCGAACTAGAAGCAACAGTGATCAAGTGCTCTAGTAATAGGACTTCCAAAAACCCGTAGACCCAATCAACATCTTAGGAACTAAATCCCATACCCATATAATCATATAAGCATGTTATCATATAAACACGTATAGTCCATACTTAAGTCTCTAACAAGCGAGACAAACCCATTGTGGTACTAATGACTTCCTACGTACCCAAAGTATTCAAACCCGTTACGCTGTGATACCAAGTTGTAATGCCCTCAAAATATAACCGTTGATATACACCCATAAGCACATATAAGTAACGACATAAATCAAAATGTAAGGTTCTTTCATTACATGAAGTTAATATTACAAAGAGTTTACACAAATAAATGTCCTTCGGGCTTACATCTTTCCAAGTCTTGACTTGGTTACAACAAAAATGAGACTAGCTCTTGCAAGTAAGCCCTTGGCTATACAAACATACATAATCAAAATAAAGAAGCTCTTGCTTCCCCCAAAGGTCCCTCCAATGCTATTGCCTTGGTGGAGGCATGTCATCATTACCTGAAATGTTTTTCCCAAATAGGGTGAGCCACAGCCCAGTAGGAGTAATCTAACACAATATATGTGATTTAACAAAAATATAAGTGTATGTACAACATGATCATATTCAACATTCATACTAAAATGGCAATGTATTTACAACATGATCATATTCAATGATAATCAACCATGGGATAGTTTCAGTTCACCTAATCGACATGCAATTTCCACAACAATCAAAGCTATCCTCCACTGATAGTCCAATAAAGATGTTTCTAAACAGATATATATTCTCAAAAAAAATAATTTATTCAAAATTCCCAAAGATGAGACACATCTTCTATTTCGTTTCACCATCCATTTCAATACTTGCCCAATTCCAATTTTACAGCATCAATTTCATTTATTTATACAAAATAAATATAATACTCATTCTAGGGCAAACACTCTCTTTTCCCCAAATCTCAACAAAGTATTAAAATCAACTATTTTGACACCCTACAACATCATTTTCAAACCCCACCATCATTTCCTTCTCATTCACCAAAAAGCCCTCTTTCCATTTTATATCCCAACCCTAGGTTTTGTTCAAAATACCACAAAACCCACCATCAATTTCATTTATTTATACAAAATAAAAAGCCCTCTTTCCATTTTATATCCCAACACTAGATCTAGGTGGACATCTAGAAAGAAAGTGAGTTTTAGAGAGAGAGAGGCTCTCAACTTAGGGTTTAGGATGAAAAGATATGAAAAAGTGATATAAAAAGTGTTTTCGCGATCTGATATACGCTCAGTCCGCTAGAGCGAAAGGTTTCACGCTCAAGCGTCAGACACAAAGATTTGTTCCACTTGAGTGCAAGAAGAGACCTGCTCGAGTACGTAATACACACATCCAGTATTTATGTAGACAACAGACAACCTGCTCGAACGCAAGAAAGGCCGCTCAAGCAAGCGTAGGAAATGCAGCTCGAGCGTAGAAAATACCCTTCCGGTATTTTGTAGATGTGCAAAGTACTGAGTATTTGCAATCCCCACTCGAGTGCAAGAAGGCCCGCTCGAGCGGAATACCAAAATTCTGGGCAACATGGTTTTGGACAAACAAGCAACCAACCTATTCCAAACGCAACAACAACAACCCAAAGACCAATTTCAAAGACATACAAGGGAAGAAAGAGGTAAACGACAACATGAAAGCATTAAACCTGAGTCTAGAACACCACAAGAGTCGGGTCAAAATCGGGATCTCTATATCCTAGCATGTTGTTTAGTTGACATGTTGAGAGGATAGATGATGTAGGTTCCATCACCTCAGTTTACCTAGGTAATAGAACCTAGGAGCCAGTTGTGGGGAAATATTTTTGGGATGTCCACGTGGCCTAGGTAGTTAGCTGAGGTGCCACGTGGGTGGTGTTGGATTGTCGAGATATGGTGTGACCATATCGAAGTCCGAGTGTGGTTGGTTTTTTGTGCTCTTCGGAGGGTTTAGTCTCCTCGGGTAGGATAGACCTACAGTTCGGACTCCTATAGTTTTGAATCTGGTTTCACAAGTACAATGTGAAATAGAAAAGAAATGAGAGTTCAAATCTAGCAAATCTTAGAAAATCCATTAATCATCAGAGATGCCAAAAATGGACTGCATTGCTAGATTAGAGTCGCCACCTAAATATTTTTGAAAAATTTAGGAAACCCATGACTCGTGCCAAAGGCCACTTATTCTTCGTAATCAAAGTGTCTCGGCTTGAGAACTTAAGTATGACAGGGGAAGGTCATGAATTGAGCACCCCACTCACCCGATCAAAGATCGACCTCTACAAGTCATGATGTGATTCTTATCAACACTATATGCTCTTGTTCTGATTTTATTATGCTATCTTATTATGTGAGGCACATAAGTATAGATTGTTTTGCTTGCTTTGGAAATGACTTTGATTTCATGTGATTTTTGTAAAAGAGTTTTGAGTGTACACAACTCAAAAGGAAAAAAATGAGTTCATACGTACATTTTGATCAAAATCATCCCCAATGTAAGTAAAATACTCTTCATCCACCGGCATTCGAACAGTTCATTTCGAGTAAGCACGTAGCCTCATGGTAGGTGCTAAGTATGGCAACAATCACACACATGAAAAATGTTTACCTAGTACTCTGAGGTAAGCCAAAGAAAAAGATATAATTAGAAAAATGCATGATCCTAACAATACATATGACTAATGCAACACATACAAGAATGCAACTACTAGGTTCGGCTATTTAACATGTCATATGGATTAACTCAAAGCATGCGATAACGCATGTATTTAAGAAAATAGGAAATGACAATAATATTCAAGAATGATGAAACAAACCTTATATGTCCAAGAATGGATACAAACCATGGAAATGATATGAAGTAAAAACATGACACTACATGCAACCACAGTAAGCATATAAGTAAAAAGGAGAAAGAAATGGAAGTTGGAAGACATATAAATATTAGAATTTTGCCCTCGCATAAGAGGGTAAGAATGAATGTCCTAATTAACTAATTATTACAAACACAAATGAATTAATGAATTAATTAACTATTACAAATACGAATGAAAATAACTAATTAATTACAAATGAATCTCAAAGCTAATCTAATGGACTTGAACAAGAGGCAAGGAACCACATGTGCGCAACCGAGAACACCCTCCAGAAACCTCTCTGTTTGCTGCCAGAACCTGCTCTGTTTATAGTCAGAAAATTGTTATGTTTTGGCTTCAGGATCTGTTCTGTTCTACTGTAAAATCACCATTGCTATATAAAATAGATGACCGACCGGCCTAATCAGATGGTCGGCCGTACAGAGTAATGGTCGGTCGGCCACTATTTTTGAAGAATACCCTGCTACAATAGAGCTAGAACAGAGCAAGACAGGGTGTTTCCAGGAGGTGTTTATCCTCCCTACCCTTCCCTATCATGAAGATGTTCAAGAGAGGAGTACATTTGATTCTCTAATCATCAATCATTACAAATTTGTTTCATGATGATCTTAGAAAAGATAGGACAAGAGTTTAATAAACGCAACAAAAGATAAACAATACCTCCTCCCTATCATGGAGTTACCTCAAGGGAGGGGGTAGACTTGCCTCATGAATCATCGAACATCACTGAAATAGTATGCGATAATTCTAGAAGCAATAGATTTAGTATTTTGTTCGACTGAACCTAACCAAATTTTATTATCTTTTTACCTATTTTTTACTCCAATTTTTTTAGCCTTTTTTACTTTACCTTTCCATTTTCTTATCTTTTCTTCATTTTTGTCCAAAGGTGTTGATTACGTCCACTAAGTCAAAAGCAATAAAGATTAGAAAGCATGACTTGACCTGAGAAATGAGCTCTTCGATCCCTTTTCTATGGGGGAAACTACAAAGGAAGAATCAAACCCATTTACGAGCAATATTGAATTCGGAATAAAACTCGAAATGAGCGATAATGACTCCAAATCCAAACCCGATAATGAGTTATAATGAATCTTTCCTTTATGATTTCCAAGGGTCTAAATAGAAAACTATTCCCTTAGAAGTAATGCAGCGGGAGGTATCGAGCAAGAGATTGCGCTTAGCATAAGAAAGACGTGATGCCCTGATAATGAATCTCCGAAGAGGTTAAACCATTTAGCATGTGGAATCCCTTTCTTATGTCGTGAGCGAAAATCTTTTGGTTGATACAACCCTCAATCAAAAGAAACTAAGAAATGAGGGAGGTTGTAGAGTGTGAATGAAAAATGGATGATTACAATGTGTAGACACCCCATTTTTTACCGTCCTTAAGACTTGGACGTCATCGTTTGAACACTCGATGATCACCCATGCTCGTGTTCATTTTGAGTTCCCGAAGGTCTCGGCTGCGTGCCTTGCCTTAAGAGCTCTCAACTTGTCTGTTTTGTGCTTGGTTGTAGACCAAGGACTTGTGGTTTTGCTTCTGAGGGAAGAAGGTGGCTTGTTGGCCATCCCCACGACCCATCGGCTAAGGCCTTGTGCCATCGGCCTTGTTTTCTTGCCATCGGCCATAAGTGTTGGCCGATCGGTACACTTTTTGGTCGATCGACACACCTTTTGGTCGATCGGCCATATTTTTGGCCGAGACCTTTCCACCTGCTTTTGCAGATATTTTCTTGCCAGCTGTGACAGCTGGTGAGCACAGATCTCATCCTCCATACACGTGTATGGAGGGATGGAATCAAGACTCAAGCTTGCTCAACAAGCTTGAGAATTGAATTTCTATAAGAAGGGAGACCTCTCTCCCTTTCTAGAGGGTCTGAAAAGTTGAGATACAAGTTATATATCTCTCTATATTTCCTCTCTTTCTATATTTGCACTCATTTGTGCTCAAAAGTGTAATTTCTTCACACTTTTGCACTAAAGCACCTACTAGAACACCATCCTTTGTTGCTGAGGTACTTAGGAGCTGGTATTAGTATTTTTGGGTTGGTTTGAGCTCAGAAAAGCTATTGGAGTTGTGGTTTTGAAGGTGTTCTACAAGGGTGAGTCGACTAGCCTTTAAACCCTTGTTTTGGTTTAAGCTTTTGGACCTATTTTCATGCTGATTTAAGGTTAACTTTCTACTAAAAAAAGTTCTGATTTTGCATGTTTAACATGTTTGTTTAAGGTCACTTTTGTGTTGGGGGTAGTCTACCCCCTCTTACTCCTTGTTTGGCCATGTTCTTGTGCCAGCTTTTTAAGCTATTGGGATCACCTTGTTTTGGCCTTCTCACCACTGAAACTCAGAGGAATTTCAGTGGTGGAAATGGTGTTTTAAGGTCCCAAAGAGGAGAGGGTCATCCCCTCTCCTTGTGTCTTTCATACTTGTATAGATGGCTCATCAAAGTAGCATGTTTGTTTAGCATGTTTTGGTTCCATTTCAGCAAGTTTTTGGTGTTGTTTTCCCATGCTATGCCTCTGTTTTGGGTTGGTTTGATAGCATCTTGCATGCTTCACATACTTGTAGTGCAATCTTGCATGCTAGCGTAACATGCATCATGTGTTTGGACCATCATTCTTGCATGTTTTGGCTCAACTCCAAGAAGCTTTTAGCCTTATTTTACCATGCTTAAGGTCTGATTTTAGTTGTTTTAGTCATTCATGCATTGCTTTGTATAGCCATGGTTCATTCTAGCTTGTTAGTTTTGAGTCTCCAAGTCACTAGCATGCATTGCTTGGTCCATGTACATGATTTGGCATCATTCAACATGATATTTCAGAGCATGTTTCATTGCCATGCCCTCACATCTTTCATTCATTCAATGCTTTGGAGGGTTCATGCTTTATGCTTTAAACATGAGCCTTTGTGCATGCCATCTTGCCTAGCCTCTTGGGCCACCATTTCAGTGTGTATTTGGTCTTATTTTGCCATGATATAGCTCTGATTTTTGTTGTTGATGTCATCTCATGCTTGGTTTTTGTAGGTGTAGTGTAATCCTCCATTTTGGCCTTGCATGCTTGTTGTTTTAACCCTTTATGGTAGCATGTTTTAGCTTTGGTCCGTGCAAGTTTTAGACCCATTTTGGCATGTTCTAAGACTATTTTGGTTGTCCTTGGCCCTTTGAAGCTTGATTCATGTGGCCTTGGTACAAGCTCCTTGGCTAGCCTTAAGCTTTGAACCTCTTGCATGCCATACTTATATTGTTTGGTTGATTTGGCATCATTCCATGCATGATTTCAGAGCTAATAGTGCTGTCACATGTCCATGCTTGTCACTCTTTCCATGCCTTGAGGGTGGTCCTCTTATGCCTTAATTCTTGAGCCAATTGGCATGCATGCTTGTCTTGCATTTCATGTCTTCACTTCAACATTCTGGCCACTGTTTTGGGCATGGCTGAGGTCTGTCCATATCCGGTTTAACTCCATCTTGCATGCTTGTTTGCATTACATGTTGTTTGCATACTTTTTGTTTACATGGTTGTTGGCATGCTCATGTTGCATTGGCTTTGTTTGCATACCTAGGTTGCATTGGCTTTGTTTGCATTCTTAGGTTACATTGCATTAAGTTGGCATGCCTTTGGCCTTGATAAGTCAATCATGTTGCATTACATAGTACTTGCATGCTCATGTTGCATTAGCATCGTTTGCATGCCATTAGCTTTGTTAAGTTGTGCATGCATTGCATTGCATTTTGTTTGGATATAGTCTTAGTCCAAACACAAGGAATGAGGGACGTTTCATACTTGAAGTGATGAAACGTGCCTCAATTCTCGGTCGCCGGCCCTTTTGATCATGCATTGTAGAGGTTAAGGCATTTATGTGTTTTTCTGCATTCATTTGCCATTGATTTGTGCAATTCGGCCTCTTTGGCCATCATGTGTCAAAATGCGTGATTGATGGCTTAAGAGCCGAGCACTACACACCTTTGAGCCTTAAACGTGATAAAGGTTGTAGTTGCGCACACATTTTCTTGCAAATACATTGCCATGCCTCTGTTTGTGCTTTGTTGCAGCAAAAAGGAGAGTTTGCAGGAAGGCATGGATGATCGGCTATCTAGTGTGCCGATCGACTATCAATAATTGGCCAATAGCATTGAAATTGGCCAATGACCTTTTTCCTTTGGCCGATGGCCATACCTCTTGGCCGATGACTTCTCAGCATGTCCATGAGTTGAATCAGAAGTGTTTTGGAGGTTGGCACAGTTTTCAAAAGTCTAAAACAGTGCAAATAGAGGCAACATGAGGCATGGTAACGGATTTCTGAGCGACGCGATCGAGCATGCATCTTCGAGCTCTTGGAACTGAGCCAAGGCTTTGTAATTTGTAATTAGCTTTACTTGTTAGTTAGCTTTTGAATTTGTAATTAAACTAGTTAATTTGTTAATTAGTTAACGTGTTGTAATAATTAGCTTAGTGTTAGCTAGTTATTCAATTTGATTATGTAATAATTAGTCTAATTAGATTACTAGATTAGTTGCTTAGCTTAGCGTAGGTAGCTAGTTGATTCATTCGGACCCTCCGTCGATTGTAATAAGTGTGTGTGAGTGTGCGAATGTCTTTCAACCCCACGTCTTTCTCCCTTTTACTTATCAGCTTTTGATGGTTAGTTCTAGGTCATATTTTGATTAGCATCCTTATGCTTGCATGTTTGCATTCATCCATCTGTCTTGCATGCACCGGGCTCGGCGCATCATACAAATCGCATTGTATTTCAATACATTTACTTGAATACGTGTTCAACAGTATGTTATCAAGTTGCATCTCATATGCCATCTTAGAATAGCCGAGCCTATTTTTAGTTGCATTTTTCATTTGTTGCATTAGCCATCTTAACATAAACTAAGATCATGCATGATTTCTAACTAGCTGTTGTTTTGGCTCGGAGTACACTGTGAGTGTTTATGTTTTAGGATCTTGCATGCGTGTAAGTGTTGCCATGTTTAGCATGCTTGCCATGAGGCTAACTGCTTAAGTGTTTAGCTGCATGAATGGCTGTAGATAAAGGTTTCATTGTTTGAATTGGAACAATTCATCAAAATACGAGTTTTAAGCCCACTTTGCGGAGCGGCAAAATCATGTTTTCTAAGCCCACTTGAGGGTGGCAAAATCCACGTCTTAGCCTACTTGTGAGTAGCACCTTCAAACCATTTTCAAACAAACAAATATGACATGTTTTGTTCCAACTTAGGCAATCTAGTCTATACTTGTATGCTGTGTGCATCACATAGTAATTCTAGCTAATAACTGGAATAAGAACGCATGTGTCTTCAAAAACAAAATATCATGTTAGTAAAGGCCGATCTTTAGATCGGGCGAGCGGGAGTGCTCATTGCATGACCTTCCCCTCTCGTACCCAAGTTCCTGAGCTGAGGCAACTTTGGTGATGATGGACACGTGGCCTTAGGCACGAGTCAGCGTTTTCTAAATTTACCAAAATAAAATATTTAGGTGGCGACTCTACATCTGGCAAAGCAGCCCATGTTTGGCATTTCTTTCTTAAAATTAGTTTTCCAAAACGATTTTCCGGATTTGGACTCTTTGGTGATTTATCAATCTTGCATTGCACTTTGCAAGATTAGATTCAGAACCGTGACTTTGAGTCCGAACTGTAGTAGCTAATGAACAAAACGATTTCGCGCTTTCGCGCGCGGAGCCGTTACGTTCGGGCACGTCTACACAATGACATGGATATATTCATGAAAGATATGGAAAGGAAAACTATCAACTCAAATGAATTGGTGGCTATGGCCTATACACAAAACCCATGAGGACTTACAACAACATGAGTATGATATTCAAAGCATAAATTAAATAGACACATTAAACAGCCCCCCTAACTCAAGAAAATAGTGGCAAAAATCAAAGGAAACAAAGTAGAAAAGGCAAAGCAACAAGCTATGGAACAAGGCCTAACAAAGGGTGACCACTCCTCTTTTTGTGAGGTTTTAATCACATTTTAAGCTTAAAAACAACTCTAAAATTAGTATGAAAGTACAAGAAAAAGAGAGAGAAAAGATGGTTGAAGAGTTCAAAGATCACCTCTTGAAAGAGAGGATGTTCTTCTTAGTTCACAAACCAAAAGCTATGCACTCTCAAGGAGCTGAAATTGTGTTCAAGAACCTCACCAAAAGCTTCAAGCTTAAGCTTGTAAGGTGTATGTATATTACAAGAGAGGAGGGAAATGTGTTGTGTAAGCTATAGGCTCTTGGCAAATTTTTCTAACCCCAAACCATGAGGGGGGTGTTGTATTTATAGAAAAACAGGTTCTCACGTCAGAAATACAGGTATCAAAGACAACTGGCCCAAGGCATGTTGTAGACGCACCCGGGTGGGCCGCATGCTACTACAGTTCGGACTCGATTTGTGTCACGGTTCTTAATCTGAACCAAAGAGTCCAAATCTGGCAAATCGTTTGAGAAAACAGATTTTGTTGAACGTAGTGCCAAACATGGACTGCTTTGCCAGATACAGAGTCGCCACCTAAATATTTTAAAATGGGAGAATTTAGGAAACCCTGACTCGGTGCCGAAGGCCACATGTCCGTCATCACCGGAGTTGTCTCGGCTCGGGAGCTTGGGTACGATCGGGGAAGGCCAGCTATGAGCACCCCTTTCGCCCGGTCCGAAGACCGGCCTCTACTAACCGTGATATCCGTTTTTGAAAACTTTACGTGTTCTTAAACCAATTATTAGCCTAGAATTACTATGTTATGCGCACAGCAAACAAGTATAGACCAAATCGCCCAAATTGGAACAAATTATTTCATGTCTGTTTTGAAAATGGTTTGCTACTCGTAAGTAGGCTAAAATGCAGGTTTTGCCACCCTCAAGTGGGCTTTTTAGAAAAGACGGTTTTGCCACTATCCGGTGGGCTTAAAACAAATATAGTTTTAACGCATTATCCCAATTTAAGCAGTTTGACCTCCACCCACAGGCATTCAAGCAATTTATCTCATGTAAACACTTAGCCGCATGGCAAGCATACTCTTATGGCAACATTCACACGCATGTTGGATGCTAAAGCATAACCACTTACATTGTACTCCGTGCCAAAACAATAAACTAGTTAGCAAATGTGCGTGTCCTAGTTCATGTTATTTTGCCTAATGCAACACATACAAGGTGCAATTCTAGTTAGGCTCGGTTAACCTAGATATGGCATACGATATGCAACCAACTAATTCATGTATTCAATTTTGGAATTTGAAAATACGAATGCGGTTAGCATGATGTACCGAGCCCGGTGCATGTTAACAGATGCATGAATGCACGCATGCATATCATAAGGTATGTTAATTTCAAAAATGCCCTAATCTACCATCATAAGCTGGTAAATAAAAGGGAAGAAAGAAATGGGGATTGGAAGACATACACACACTCACCCACACTTATTACATGTTTACTCTCACTCAGAGGGTTCGAATTAATATTACAGTCCCAAAATAATGAACAAATAAAATTATTACAAAATTTCCTAATTAATTAAAAAAAGGAAGCAAAAGAATGAAGAGGGTGGCCACAGCCTCTGCCTCGGGGCGCGCAGATGATGCATGCTCGAATCCGTCCTGCCCAGAAAACCCGTACTATACTCTTGTCGCCTCTGTTTGTACTGCCTTGTCTTTCTGAAAATTTCCAAAGTGCTGGAACAAGCTCTCTGCATCCTGCAGAGCACCACCGGCCAGACAGAATTGCCACCGGCACTCCAAAATTCCCGTCGGCACTTTATCAGATTCATCGGCACTCCAGATAGTGCCGGTCGGCAGAAACTTCCTGCAATGGACAATTTGACAGCAAACAGAGGACAAGCAGTGCATAGTATGGAGTTTTTGGACACATGTAAGCATGGCCCTACTTCTTATCATATTTTGAACTCAAAGAAGCATGACTTTCGATTCTTGAACCATCAATGGTACATGGTGGGTCAAAGGATCGAATTTGCCGTTTGATATGAAAATGCATGCAACAAACAACATGAAAATCGGGGCCTTATCAAGTAGGAGTCAAAGGTTCCGATGACCGGGGATCAAGGCACATTACATCACTTGAAGTATGAATGGTCCTTGACTCCCGCACTTGGTTTGACACCCCAAACCAAGTAAATGCAATGCATGTAATGCTCACAAGCCTCAAATGTGTCATGCCACCAAGATGGAAAACACAACAAGCAATATGCAACTATCATGACAAAAATGTATGATACCAAGCACACAAGATACAAACATGATGCAAACATGGAGCAAATTGACCATGGAATTGATATGCTACAAAGCTTAATGGAACAAATATGCGGCAAACATGGAGCAAGCATGCAAGAGGGCTTGAAGTGGCAAAGGGGCAGGCCCTCACCCTTCTCAAAACAGTGGCCAAAAGCGCTTAAAATGATAGACAATCAACTCATGTTAACAAGCAAACTTATGGTCCCAAAGCTAAGGCACTAAAGGAGACAACTTACCCCCACCAACATGGCCATTCATGGCATGATCAAAACAAGTAAAAACAGAGTTTTGGCATGCAACATAGGACCCCAAAAACTCCTAATATGGCAGCTAAAATATCTCCCATGAAGCATGTGCACTAAGGCTCATTCCTAGGCATAAGAGGACACACCCTCAAGGTATGAAAGGGGCCATGCATACACACATACAAGCATGATTTTTGGACTAAAATGGCATGGCAAACAACCTCCACTCATCAAAGTAGACCAACCAAAGCACTTATGACTCATATACTTGAGGGCTCACAAGCCAAAATACATAGCAACCATAACAAATATGCCAAACATGACCAAGTTGATAACCAACAGATTTTAAGCATGGAAAAACAATGCTAAATGCTTCATGGAACCAAGCCAACACACACAAAAATCATGGCCTAATCATGGGATGTATTTCTAAGCAAGATGGAGCAATACAAAGCAAGTATCACAAGCATACAAGAGGGCCCAAATCCGACCAAAAACAGAGGTTATGTAAGACCTAAGATGCCTAAAAAAGTACTGAAATGAAGCCAAGAAACAACAAGCACACATGCTATCCTTTTGAGCCCAAAAAGCAAGGAAACAAAACCATAAAGGGAGAGGGGTGTCCCTCCCCTATGCAAGACTTCAAACCAACTTTTTTTGACACTAAAATACACTGATTTTTGGTGATCAAAAGATCAAGAGGCTGAAGTGAACAAAACCTTATCAAAATGGCACCAAAATAGGCTAAACAAGGCCTAAGAGGGTGAGTTTGCAATCTAACCACAAAGTGACCTTAATGAAAGTGTTAGAGCAGGAAAATATGAGCCTTTTTTATGTTATACACAAGAGCCAAAACAATAAACAAAATAGGTAGAAAACCAATGCAAGTTTGGGGAATAAAAGGGAAGATGCTCACCCTTGAAGAACAAATGGCCTAACCTCCTTCTTTGGATCAAAACCAGTCCAAAACTCAAGAAACAACTCCCCTAAGTCCCTCAATCTCGGACTAAGGTGTAATGGTGTGTGTAATGGTGCAAAAGTAAGGTAAAACACACCTTTTGGGCCAAGAAACACACACAAGAAGGGAGAGGGAGAGAGGTATAGGGATAATATATATCTATATCTCTCAAGACTGATTTTGCTTCTGTTTTTCTAACCTAGAACCAAGAGGAAAGCCTCTCTCTTATAAGGATCCCTCTTGCAAAGCTTATTCAACAAGCTTGGCTAGAGGGAAATCCCTCCATACACGTGTATGGAGGGGAAAGGAGTTGGTGCCAGCTATCACAGCTGGCACAAAATATCTCCATAAAGTGGAGGAACAGTGGTCGGCTGCCCAAAAAAGCTATTCCGGCAAAAAACAGTGCCGACCGGCAACATATTATGCCGACCGGCAATAAAGTGTGCCGACCAGCAAACAAAATTGCCGATGGAAGAAAAGGACCAGCCGGTGGCCTCCAGCCACTGCCGGTGGTGTATGGGGATGTCTCACAAGGCATTCCCTGCCCCTCTAAGGCAAAACAAAAGTGTTTGGTGCAAAACCAGACACTAAACAGTCCAGTTCGGGGATCCTGAGGCAAGGCGCGCGAGCCGAGACCTCCGGGAACTCCGAACGAACACAATCATGGATGATCACCGAGTGTTCAAACGGTGACGTCCAAGTCTTGAGGACGGTCAAAAATGGGGTGTCTACAGTTGCCCCTCTTTGACAGAACTCGAAAGTCATAACAATGACGGGAGTGAATGTCAAAGCCCAGAGACGACCCATTTTTGACAAGGCCGAAGACTCAGACAAACATACAAGACAAATAAGGTGCGCCCGAAGGCGGGGGAAAAATGCAAGACAATGCACAGAGCCGAGCATAACTTATGGTCATGCAAAGAAAGCTGTAATGAAGCAAACATGCGACAGTTTTAAGCTATCATATCAAGCTACACTACAATGCAGAAAGGACGTAAGAGAATTATGGAATTCTCAATATGTCTCACTCGGGAGATACAATACCTGTCCGGTTCGTCTGGTGGCACCAGCCTCAAATGAACCGTACATACAATATCGTGCCTGAAAAGAAAACAAACTTAACAGGTACAATATGGTTAGCAAAATGCATGACAATGCAAGAATAGTGGTGTACTCGCAATGCGTGACAGCGCAAAGTAAGTAGAGAGCATGACAATGCACATTGAAATACAACTAGGCAAGCGGAGCAAGCGGTCTACGCAGGCGACGAAATTGATCATAAGCATGCGGTCTACGCAGGTGACGAAACAAACAAGCGATCTACGTATTTAACACATGCGGTCTACGCGGGTGACGGAATTAAACATGCGGTCTACGCAAGTAATGGAATTAAACATGCGGTCTACGCAGGTAATGGAATTAAACATGCGGTCTACGCAATCAAAACATGCGGTTTACGCAGGTAATGGAATTAAACATGCGGTCTACGTAATCAAAACATGCGGTCTACGCAGGTAATGGAATTAAACATGCGATCTACGCAATCAAAACATGCGGTCTACGCAGGTAATGGAATTAAACATGCGGTCTACGCAATCAAAACATGCGGTCTACGCAGGTAATGGAATTAAACATGCGGTCTACGCAATCAAAACATGCGGTCTACGCAGGTAATGGAATTAAACATGCGGTCTACGCAATCAAAACGTGCGGTCTACGCAGGTAATGGAATTAAACATGCGGTCTACGCAATCAAAACATGCGGTCTACGCAGGTAATGGAATTAAACATGCGATCTACGCAATCAAAACATGCGGTCTACGCAGGTAATGGAATTAAACATGCGATCTACGCAATCAAAACATGCGGTCTACGCAGGTAATGGAATTAAACATGCGGTCTACGCAATCAAAACATGCGGTCTACGCAGGTAATGGAATTAAACATGCGGTCTACGCAATCAAAACATGCGGTCTACGCAGGTAATGGAATTAAACATGCGGTCTACGCAATCAAAACATGCGGTCTACGCAGGTAATGGAATTAAACATGCGGTCTACGCAATCAAAACATGCGGTCTACGCAGGTAATGGAATTAAACATGCGGTCTACGCAATCAAAACATGCGGTCTACGCAGGTAATGGAATTAAACATGCGGTCTACGCAATCAAAACATGCGGTCTACGCAGGTAATGGAATTAAACATGCGGTCTACGCAATCAAAACATGCGGTCTACGCAGGTAATGGAATTAAACATGCGGTCTACGCAATCAAAACATGCGGTCTACGCAGGTAATGGAATTAAACATGCGATCTACGCAATCAAAGGAACGTACTATTACACAGTATAATCGAAACAATTTGCGGGGCTCACAAAGCATGAAAAGGATACGGGGCGGGACATTCTTCGCACGCATCGAGCGTTGCTTGCAGAAGTTGTGGCCTGAGGTCAACTCAAAGGTTCACGTTTCAAAGGTGCGATTTCCCGTATTGTGAGGGCGTCCAACGCGACTGACCCGAACAAAGACGCGGAAGGTGCGTTAACCGCAAGGGGAGTTTCACCAGTATCAGTTCTGATACTTGGCTACCCTGCCATTCTACGTTTTATTTCCCTTTTTTTACTAGTAGTTTAAGCA
Organism: Camellia sinensis; assembly: GCF_055761805.1. Lineage (NCBI taxonomy): Eukaryota > Viridiplantae > Streptophyta > Magnoliopsida > Ericales > Theaceae > Camellia > Camellia sinensis. The sequence continues at coordinate 159,079,626 of NC_138972.1, forward strand.
CATTGCACTGCCTCAGGCAGGTTTATTTTCTTTCTCAAAATTCATATACTTTGCAAAACATGTGATGGGGAATGAAACTAATCGTTTTATTCCAAAGGTGTTGCATTTGTGGATCTTCTGTGCATCGCATCGCGGGGTTTCACACCACAATGTGAACGAAATTGAACTCATTTTGGAAATTCGTCATCGTAATAATCAGGTAGTGAACCGACTTACAACTCGATAAGCAAAACAAAGCTATGACACAACCAAACAAGTGTGAATACAACTCGATAAACGAACCGAGAGCTACAAGAGAGCGAAATACAACTCGATAAGCAAATGTTCAAAACTCGATAAGCAGACGGGCGTGACTTCGCAAGAGTTTATCGTCGGGGGGGATTTGGAGGTGGTGAAGTTCCCCAATTCTTAGCATAAACAGCTCAGGAGACCAGGGAGGAAGCCCACCGGCACGGTGTAGGAACCACCGGCTGCAAGGAGTGGCTACCGGCCGTATGTCTGTTTTGTCGGCAAACTGAAATGGCCGGTCGGCATATTTTTATGCCGGTCGGCATATATTTCTGGCCGGTCGGCACTAAACGAGGGGAACCGCCAGAATGTTGACACCTGTCCCCCCACTCAACCTTATCTCCTACAAAAGATCTCAGCTTCGTAGTTTTCCTCATTTTCACACTGATTTGCTCCAATGGAAGAGTTTCTTGCTCAAAATCTCACAGCTTGGATTGCTAGCTTGGATGGCTCGGAAAAGGTGAATTTCCGGGGTTTCGGCATAAATGCACTATTCACTCTGGGTCGTACCCCGTTGCATCTCCCCTTTCTTCACGCCGCGGCAAGATTTTGGAATCCGGTGACACATGTCTTTAGCTTCGCCGGGCAAGAGATGTGTCCGACCTTCGAAGATTTCCGAGCTTTAATGGAGTCCGAGCGCGACGAGGAGCTCCTACCCCAACTTAATTTTGGTCATGCCCAATCCTTAGGACGCATGTGCGGACTCCGCATGCGCGACGCTCGGTCTCTGATGGGCGACGGGATGTTAGACATTCCGAGTTTGGCCAATCAATTTTCTGATGCTGGTGATCGCAGCAACCATCACTGGCAAGGCTTCCGGCGACATGCGCTCTGCTTGTGCATGCTGTCTCATTTCCTGTTCATTTCGGGCTCTGGAGGAGCTGTATTGCCATGGTTCTGGCCGAGACACTAACGGGCTTAGACGCCTTTTACCGTCATGAGACGACTAGGTTGGCAGGGAGTCCACTACTGCTACAGGTAATATTTCCCACCCAATCTCGCATTTCTGTATTGCTCACATCACTCGGCCCTCGAGCTTAGTCTTTTCTCACAAAACCCCATTCTCACTTTTCTCTCCTCGTACATCTCTCTATTCTTTAATCTCTCATTTTTCAATCCCTCCCCAGGTGTGGTTGATGGATAAATTGCAGGTTGTGGACTCCTGCCCAGCATATTCAGCTCGCGGCTACTTCTTCCGGCATCGTCTAGTTAATGCCTTGGATGAGGAATGGTGGTTCGCTTGGATGTGCCACTTGTCCGCAGACCGTATTGCTTGGCGGTGCCCTTGGTTGAACCTTCCGGCAATGAGTTACAACATGCCTCGACAGACTGGAATTCAACTGGTTGGTCTCACTCATTGTGTATTCTATTTCCCATTTCGGATTCGACGCCAATTTGGCCATGATCAGACCTGCCCACCAGAGGGGATAGAGTATCCTGCTACATTCCCAGCCTGGGGTGCGCAGCTTGCCTGGCAGGCCACTGCGTGGAGGATGAGAGAACTCCTGGCCCCCGCTCCTACTTTCAGTTGCACTTTATCTGATGAGTGCATAGATTGGCTCAATGAAGAAGCACAGATCGGGCCCAGCTTGGCATCAGAGGCTTCGACCAGCTCTGGGAGGGGGCGCAGGGACACCTGACTTGACCATGCCCTAGATTTATTGCTTTATTAGTACTTTCAAGTTTTCTTTCCTGAATGTAATAAAAAAGCAACTTCAATTGTCTGTAAGAGCAGGAGAGCTCTGTTTTGAAATCAATGAAATTGAAAGTTCTGGTACTAAGAAATTTCCACGTTGGTCCAAAAATGGTCAATGTTGTAAAAAGATTATTTGAACAAAGTCAGCTTATATTAAAACTTTTCAAAGGTATTTCTGATGTGGATCAGAACTGGACACGCCTGAGATCTGTCACTCGAGATGCACAACCCCAGATTCCTGCAACTGGAAAGTTGCCCCTAGTCTGAAGGGCGCCGCAGCACTTCATAGCAACGGAAAGTTGCCCCTAGTCTGAGTGGCACTGCATCGGAGATTCCAACGAATGCTGATGGACAAAGATGGCTGAGATGATCAAATGGACAAAGTTGATCGGGGAAGTGTTATGGCTGAACTTCAGGATGAAGCTGCCTACGTATCCCAAACATGGGAATCAAGCCTTACGTAGTTCCGGCTTAGGTTCGCTCGAGTATTTTCGCTCTCCTTTTGCGCTCTAACTTTTGCCAAGGCCGCCCTTTGTGGGTTTTCAACCTTGCGAGCTCAGTTTTTATATTTTCTAATTTTTTGTGCTCTAACTTTTGCCTAGGTCAGCCTTTCGGGTTTTCGGCCTAGCGAGCCTCTCAAGGGTAGTATTTCTTCAACTTGTCCATATTGATCGGTTGAGAGAATTCTAAGCCATCTAAGTCCATCAGAACCACAGCTCCGCCTGACCAGATAGTTTTGATGATGTAGGGACCAGTCCAATTGGGTCTGAACTTGCCCCTCGGGTCGTGGATGGGAGCTCGGTTGTCTTTGAGTACCAAATCCCCTTCCTTTAGATTTCTGGACTTAACCTTCTTGTTAAAAGCCCGAGCAATCCTGCGCTGATAACTCTGAACGTGGTACAGTGCTTTCAGTCTTCTTTCATCAAAGAGCATTAGTTCCTCAAACCTGCTCTGCTGCCAATCTGCCTCAGCTATCTGACACTCGGCCAATACCCGTAAAGACGGAACTCCAATTTCAATAGGTAGAACAGCCTCTATTCCATAAACTAACGAATACGGAGTTGCTCCGGTAGAAGTTCTAATCGAAGTCCGGTAGCCCCACAGAGCAAACGGCAACTTATCTGGCCAATCTCGATAGGTCTCCACCATTTTCCGCAGTATATGCTTGATGTTCTTGTTGGCGGCCTCAACTGCTCCATTGGTTTGCGGCCGATACGTAGATGACTTATGAAAAGCCACATTATACTTTTCCAACAAGTCGACCACTTCTTTCTTAAAGTGGGATCCATTATCCGAGATGATCTCATTTGGCACCCCGTAGCGACAAATGATGTTGTTCCTGATGAACTTTGCGACGTGCGATGCTTTTAACACCGCGTATGATTGGGCCTCGACCCACTTTGTGAAATAATCTATCGCTACGAGGATATACTCATGTCCGTTCGATCCCTTCGGGGTAACAGCTCCGATTACATCGATCCCCCACACGGAAAACGGCCACGGGGAAGTCATGTTGTACAACTTGGATGGTGGGATGTTCATACGGTTTGCATGGATCTGGCATTTGTGGCATCGCCGAACAAAGCCGATACAATCCTCTTCCATGGTCGACCAGTAATAGCCCTGTCTAAGGATCTTTCTGGCCAACATTACTTCATTCATGTGTGCACCGCACTCTCCTCCATGGATGGCCTCCATTAGGCGCTTCGACTCTTCAGCTTCTACACAGAGCTTATGCATTCCAAGATGACCTCTTTTGTACAGCTTATCTCCGCAGCTGATAAACTGAATAGCCATTCTTCTAATGGCCCTTTTATCCTTGGTGCTTGCCCCTATCGGATACGTCTCCTTTTCCAAGAAGTTCCAAATATCGTAATACCAGGGGTTGTCGTCTTGGGCCTCATCTATGGCGGAAACTGACTCGTATGCTGGCGCAAACTTCTGATCAATGATGACTGGACGCATCCGGACTCCCGACGGGATGTCTATCATGGAAGATAGAGTTGCTAACGAATCTGCAAACCTGCTGTTCTCTCTTACGAGGTGGGTGAAATTTAGTTTCTCGAACCGAGGAATTAACAAATCCAAGGTTTGGTGGTAAATTATCATCCTTTCCTCCTTGACCTTCCAGTCTCCTTTTGCTTGAGATACAACAAGATTCGAATCCCCAATGACGTCCAGCCGTCTTACCCCTAGCTCTAGGGCTGCTTCCAGACCAGCAATACATGCCTCATACTCTGCCTCATTGTTCGAGACTCTGAACTGGAGCTTGAATGCCAAAGGGATACGGGAATCGTCAGGCGCTATCAGCAACACTCCTATCCCATACCCATACTGGTTTGACGCTCCGTCAAAGTACATCGTCCAAGTTTCATCCTCGATATGCAGAATCGCTTCATCTGGGAATAGGTACTCAACCGCTTCATCCCCCTCAACCGGGTGGTCGGCAAGGAACTCCGCTACCGCTCTCCCTTTTACCGACTTGCGTGTTACATACTTCAAGTCAAATTCGGAAAGCAATAGCAACCAACGAGCTAGCCTACCTGTAAGTGCTGGTTTCTCAAAAAGATATTTGATGGGATCCAAACGTGAAACCAACATTACAGAGTGAGCTAACAGGTAGTGCCGCAGCTTCCGGGTAGCCCATACCAAGGCCAAACAAGCCTTCTCCAGTGGTGTATAGCGGGTCTCGTAATCCAGCATCTTCTTGCTCAGATAGTAGATAGCCCTTTCCACTTTGTCTTCTGACTCCTGTGCGAGCATGCAGCCCATGGTGGTCTCAGTTGCCGAAAGATACAATATCAGCGGTCTCCCCGGTTCTGGCGGTGACAATACAGGCGGGTTCTGTAGATACTCTTTGATCTGCTCAAAAGCTGCTTGACATCGGCCGTCCCATTGGAATTTCTTTCCTTTCTTCAGGAGGCCAAACAGTGGTTCATAAGTCACGGTTAGTTTAGAGATAAACCGCCTTATGAATTGCACTTTACCTAGAAAGCCCCGCACCTCCTTTTCAGTCCTTGGTGGTGGCATTTCTAAGATGGCCTTGATTTTGGAAGGGTCGACCTCGATGCCCCTTTGCGTTATCAGAAACCCTAGCATCTTTCCTGCTGTAACACCAAAAGTGCACTTCTGGGGATTTAGCCGCAGCCGAAATTCTCTGATCCTTTGAAAAAACTTTTGTAAGGCGGTGTAGTGGCCCTCTCTTTCTTTGGACTTGACAATCATGTCGTCCACATACACCTCGACCTCTTTATGGATCATATCATGCAATATCATAGTTGCTGCCCGCTGATAGGTAGCTCCCGCGTTTTTGAGCCCAAATGGCATCACTCGATAACAATATGTACCCCACGGGGTAGTGAATGCAGTCTTCTCCCGGTCCTCGGGCGCCATTACTATCTGATTATAGCCTGAGAAACCATCCATAAATGAAAGCAAGGCATGTCCTGCCGTGAAATCTATCAGTTCATTGATGTGTGGCAAGGGAAAGTCGTCCTTCGGACTGGCCCTGTTCAAGTCTCTGAAGTCTACACAGACCCGAATTCTGCCGTCTTTCTTCGGCACAGGAACAATGTTGGCCAACCAAGTCGGATACTCAGACACCAACAGGAAGCCTGCGTCAATCTGCTTGGTGACCTCTTCCTTGATCTTAATGGCCCAATCAGGGCGGATCCTCCTGAGCTTCTGTTTGACAGGTCGGGCCTCGGGATCAAGAGGGATCCGGTGCTGTACAATCTCAGGATCGATTCCAGGCATGTCTTCGTAGGACCACGCGAAAACATCTTTGAAATCTTTTAACAAAGCGACTAAGCGCTCGCGTTCCTCAGAAGACAACGTGGACCCGATCTGGACCAGCCGCGGGTCCTTCTCAGTACCAACATTCACAGTAGTGATTTCATCAATTAAAGGTTTAACAAATCTTTCCTGCTCTTGATCAATTAACCGTTGCAAAACCGGAGGAATTTCTTCCTCGCCGTTTTCATCAAAATTTTGAAAATCTTGATTTAAGCAATAAATCAAAGGCACAGAAAAATACTCCGAAACCACATCCACGTCGTTCTCATTAAATACTTCCGAGCCGTCGGATTCTTCCGTTACAACAGACTCAAAAGAAAATGAAAAAGACGATCTAGACAGGACGGTGGTATCCGGGTTATCACCCCCGGGAATACCGGACTCAGACTCAGTTGAGCTGGAATCTGATTCCGACGTACAAGATTCGGTAGAATCAGATTCCGGCTCACTACCTGACCCGGTGCTGCTTGATAGAAAGCCTTCTTCATATTGCCAGATGAGAGAAGGTGCGATGGATGCATCCAAAATAGCTGATGGTAGGCCCGCAGCCGCTTCATTCCCAATCACACATACCGAGGAGCTATCCCCCAAGCACCTCTGTTCGATCGGAGGATCTGACAGCAGACACGCCAGCGCTGCCCCCATTTCATTTTCAGCGTCCTCGGACTGTACCTCCTTACTTTGCTCGGCCTCAGCCGATAGATCTGCCTGCCCTTCGGCGATGTCATCCTCAGGTAACTGTAAATCAAAGAAAATTTCAAATCCCGGTACGCGCTTCTTCTCCGCATTGAGCCACGGCTCCGGGAAGCCACAGAACGGAAAGTCCTCCCCCTCCCGGACGAAACGTCCGTTCAGGGTCCCCCGAATGGGCTGGTGCATCAAGTCAAAGGGCTTCCCCATCTGTTTCGCCCTGGCCCTTCCAGCCATTTCCTTTCCTTTCCTTATCCAATCCTCTTTGGTGGGTAGGTAGCCCAAACCAAAGGTATGGGGGTTATGTGGCACTTCGGTCGATGCTGCGGCACCTTTCCTACCGCTCTTGCCTAACCCCATCCCGGGGATGTGCTGGAGTTTGTTCATGAGATAAACTGCTTGGGCACTGACATACACCCCTTCGTTAGCTGCCATGATGTTCTGTACAACCCGAGCCTCGGCCAAGGTAAAACCTGATATGAACACATCTTCTATACCATGCTCAATTTCTAGAACAGGCGTAGACACCTCTGGTGGTGGATGAATTGATGAGTTTCCAAAAACAATGGCTACTCCCTTCCCATAGGGGTATTTCACCACTTGATGTAAGGTAGAGGAGACCGCCTTTACCTGATGCAGCCACGGCCGTCCCAAAAGCAAGTTGAACGTTGCAGGAACCTCCAAGACATGGAAATCTATCTCGTGCTGTCCGGGCCCAACCTTTGTTTGAATCTTAACTGTTCCCATTACCTCCCGGCTTGTGTTATCATACGCCCGAATCACCTGGGCCGTTGGTATAAAATCCGCGACTTTCAAACCAATTGCATAAGCTGTCCTTGCCGGGCAGACATTGATAGCGGATCCCGTGTCGACAAGTACCACAGGTATCCATTTATCTCTGCACTCGACAGAGATGTAGAGCGGCTTGTTATGGTTCGCACCCTCGGGTGGCAGTTCTTTGTCAGAAAAACTCAATGCTGGGGAATTTCCTCCTGAAAAGACTAATCCCACCAGCTGCTCGGGCGTGGTGTCTATGGACAGCTTGGCCTTGTCCATGGCTGTAAGGACAGCTTGTCTATGTACTCGAGAAGCCATAAGCAGTCCCCAGATGGAGATGTCTGCTTGTATGTTTTTCAATTGTCTCAATACGGCCTCATCTTCGAGTTGCTTCTCCTTTTGTTTCTCTGCTTCATTATCTTTCCCAGACGCTTCCGGCTGATCTAGGTGTGGAGGCTTGAAATACCGTCCACTCCTAGTCATGTGATCGACTTCGCCGATATACCAGGTATCATCTGGTTGGTTACCTTTCTAATCCTCGTCCGTGTGGGCAAGACATAGATCGTCGTCTTCCCACCACATACCATCTGCGACTGACAAGCATCTGTCTGGTTCTGGCACAACTGTCCCGATACTCACAGTACCTTTTATCCCTATGTTCACAGCATCCTCCATTTCCGTACTTGCGGCGGTTTCGACCCCTACGTGGCCTTTTGCTTTTCTGATCCTCTCAGAATCCTCGAATCTTTCTTGTTCTGACTTTGTCAATGCAGTAGATTGCTCACTGATCCCTGTACTTAAAATGCTCCATTCCCGAGCGAAACTCTCGACGCCGGCGCTCTCCGGCGATGTATTCTGCTTTTCGACACTCCCGGGCGTTGTTGACATTCCTACCCCTGCCGGGCCTTGTTCTGACTGGAACTCCCCTATTACATCCGGCTGATCGCCTAACCACCCCGTGGCCTCTGCTGATTCTTCATTATCATACCAGTTGATGGCTGAGTCTTGGTCATCATGAAATTGGGACTTGACAACATCCTTTTCCACGGCGGTCAAATCATCCATTCCCTGTCCTGAATTGTCCCCTCGGATTACACACAGCTCTCCCCCGACTGGAAATTCGACATTTGGTCTATTCTGGCCCACCGGTGAAATGTAGTTATTCGGACTGTAAGCATTCCCAACATCATTCTCAGGCTCCACAGACCCTGGTTTGACAACCCCTTTCTTGTTCTCGATGGTCACCACCACTGGCTTGGGTTGGGTTATGGAGATGTCCGTCATGCACAAATTGGTGAAATCGGGGAGGAAAACTTTAGGTTTAGGCAGGTAGGAAGGTGTGATGTAGATACTGGGATCGTAGAATGCGACCCCAGTGTAGATGAAGTTGACTCTTTTGGGTGGTGGAACTTGGTTATGTGCGGGGAGAGGATTTGTGGTAACATTAGGTTTCTCAGGGGGGAGAATCACCCCATTATCAATGAGATCTTGAATCTCATGACGTAAACGAAAGCATAGGTCAGTGTCATGACCATGCTGCTGGTGGAACGCACAATATTTGGCTGGGTTGTGGGTGGCAGCTAGTCTTTCAGGTAAGGGCCGCGGCTCTAGGGGCTTCAGATGCCCTTTTCTGATCAAAACCCCCAAAGCTTTGGACAGGGGCATATAAAGTGGAGCGAAGGTTCTGGTGTTTCTGGGAGGGTATTTGGCTGCTTGCGAGTTGCTTCCGGACGCGCCGGAGAATGGTGTGGCTGCTGTATTTCTCGGGGAAGGGTTAGTGGTGACCATACTTACTTCAGAGGTCCTGGCAGTCATAGCGCCACTCGGGCCTGTATTAGTACTACGATTGAAATTTCTGCGGGGTTGATCCTGATCATTATCAATCCAACCTTGTCTCAAGGCGTCCTCGATCTGCACCCCCATTTCATGCAAATCAGCAAAGGTGGGAAAGGGGACTACAATCATCTTTTGCATTAGCTTCGGCTGATTATTGCGCACAATCATCCGAATCTGGTCTTTGTCTGTGGGTCTCAAGGTCATCATTGAAGCCTTAGCCCGCCATCTAGTTACAAACTCTGAGAAGCTTTCCTTGGGTTCTTGCCTCGTTGTCTCGAGATCCCGGGTCGTGATCTCGATTTGTGTGTTATACGAGTACTGCAGGATGAAGGCCTCAGCCATCTCGTCCCAGTTTCTCTTGACGTCGTCCCCCAACTTGGCATACCATGCGGACGCCACACCTGACAAGGTCCGGCCGAATAAAGATAGTTTCTGCAATCTGGTGAGGCCCATTGGCCTTAGGACGTCTGAAAACAGTCGCAGGTGTACCATGGGATCCTCAGACCCGTCAAAACGATCAATTTGGGGCATCTTAAATCGATCTGGCAGCGTCACGGCTGTGTCGATGTACCCATCTCCAATGTCCGGAATGGCCTTCGCACCTTGAGATTTCTTGAACAGCTTTTCAAGCTTGTGCATTTTTAACGTCATGGGGTCTATCTCAGACTCAAAGGGAGAATCCGATACATTAATGGGAGTGGTTGCCTTGGATTGTTGAGGCGGAATCGGGGGTGGAGCCGGCCCCGTTGGGATGTCTGTATCTTCTTGGACATTCCGGGCGTTTGGTGTTTCTTCGGGTATTGGAACCCTTAATGGAGGAGGGGTTTGCTGCGAAGGTGATGCCCCAGTTTGTTGTTGCAATCTCCCAATTAAATCCGCTTGCTCACTCATAACGGTAGCCTGTTGCCTGGCAAATTCTGCCTGGCGGGCAGCATCTTGCTGCATCATTTTCATGCTTTCCTGAAGTTGGCGCACCATCTCCTCTAAGCTAGCCATACTGTTCTGCTCCAGTTGAATTGCTGGTATGCGTTCCCTCTCAGTGGGTGAAACGGGATCCTGATCCCTACTGTACACAGGTGGGGTAGACGAAGCCCTTTGTACCGACTGCTGAACCGATATCCTCTGCCTAGTTGCTTTCCGTTTAGTAACCGGGGGTAGAGAATGGTACACTGGTTGTCCTTCTATCAGATCCTCAGATCGATGGAGCCGGCGACCTCTGATCCATAGTGCTTGGGGAATGTCTACTGGGTTAGACGCAATGGTGCTAAACTACCTAGCAAAAAGATAAATAAAGCAATAAATAAACCAACAACCGGACAGCACAACAGCATAAAATAAACAAATAATATACAGTTGGATTTCCAAAACACATAGTCGATAAGCCGAGCACACGGTTCCCCGATACCGATCACTGTTCTCAAAATCTCTATTCCCAATACTGAACCCTGATACCCGCAGATAACCGATTCTCTTAAAACTAATACTGATGCCCTCGGGCCTGATGCCCAAACTTACAAACTGATGTGTTCATTTCCCTGCAGAAATACATTTTGAAAGAACATAGCAAGTAAAGAGAGCCAAAACACCCCTATGTTGGGGTAGGGTTTCCCTGTCTTATTTTGTCAGGAGCTAGGGTTTCACTACGCACGCAGCGGTTTCAAACAACTTAGCATCGGGTAAGCAACCTGTCCTAGCTTGGAATGGTCACTATGGTTCCGAATATGCACTAGGTCGAATGGTCAAAAAGGGTGCCCCGGTAAAACCGGGGTTTGTGTTCCCATACTGTCAGAGCCCATAGCCGGTCAGCCTTATGGACATGCCTTGACAAGACAAGCCTCCGGCAAACCGTTCAGGAATGGCAGATGGCAAACACTGTGTTCCTAGGCGCACCAATGCACATGCAATGCAAAGAAACACATAAATGAGATCAAAACAGGATATCATGAGTCCGAGTCAAGCTCTCTAAAATTCCCCAGCAGAGTCGCCAGAAACTGTAGACGCGCCCGGGTGGGCCGCATGCTACTACAGTTCGGACTCGATTTGTGTCACGGTTCTTAATCTGAACCAAAGAGTCCAAATCTGGCAAATCGTTTGAGAAAACAGATTTTGTTGAAAGTAGTGCCAAACATGGACTGCTTTGCCAGATACAGAGTCGCCACCTAAATATTTTAAAATGGGAGAATTTAGGAAACCCTGACTCGGTGCCGAAGGCCACATGTCCGTCATCACCGGAGTTGTCTCGGCTCGGGAGCTTGGGTACGATCGGGGAAGGTCAGCTATGAGCACCCCCTTTCGCCCGGTCCGAAGACCGGCCTCTACTAACCGTGATATCCGTTTTTGAAAACTTTACGTGTTCTTAAACCAATTATTAGCCTAGAATTACTATGTTATGCGCACAGCAAACAAGTATAGACCAAATCGCCCAAATTGGAACAAATTATTTCATGTTTGTTTTGAAAATGGTTTGCTACTCGTAAGTAGGCTAAAATGCAGGTTTTGCCACCCTCAAGTGGGCTTTTTAGAAAAGACGGTTTTGCCACTATCCGGTGGGCTTAAAACAAATATAGTTTTAACGCATTATCCCAATTTAAGCAGTTTGACCTCCACCCACAGGCATTCAAGCAATTTATCTCATGTAAACACTTAGCCGCATGGCAAGCATACTCTTATGGCAACATTCACACGCATGTTGGATGCTAAAGCATAACCACTTACATTGTACTCCGTGCCAAAACCATAAACTAGTTAGCAAATGTGCGTGTCCTAGTTCATGTTATTTTGCCTAATGCAACACATACAAGGTGCAATTCTAGTTAGGCTCGGTTAACCTAGATATGGCATACGATATGCAACCAACTAATTCATGTATTCAATTTTGGAATTTGAAAATACGAATGCGGTTAGCATGATGTACCGAGCCCGGTGCATGTTAACAGATGCATGAATGCACGCATGCATATCATAAGGTATGCTAATTTCAAAAATGCCCTAATCTACCATCATAAGCTGGTAAATAAAAGGGAAGAAAGAAATGGGGATTGGAAGACATACACACACTCACCCACACTTATTACATGTTTACTCTCACTCAGAGGGTTCGAATTAATATTACAGTCCCAAAATAATGAACAAATAAAATTATTACAAAATTTCCTAATTAATTAAAAAAAGGAAGCAAAAGAATGAAGAGGGTGGCCACAGCCTCTGCCTCGGGGCGCGCAGATGATGCATGCTCGAATCCGTCCTGCCCGGAAAACCCGTACTATACTCTTGTCGCCTCTGTTTGTACTGCCTTGTCTTTCTGAAAATTTCCAAAGTGCTGGAACAAGCTCTCTGCATCCTGCAGAGCACCACCGGCCAGACAGAATTGCCACCGGCACTCCAAAATTCCCGTCGGCACTTTATCAGATTCATCGGCACTCCAGATAGTGCCGGTCGGCACTAAATTCTGCCGGTCGGCAGAAACTTCCTGCAATGGACAATTTGACAGCAAACAGAGGACAGACAGTGCATAGTATGGAGTTTTTGGACACATGTAAGCATGGCCCTACTTCTTATCATATTTTGAACTCAAAGAAGCATGACTTTCGATCCTTGAACCATCAATGGTACATGGTGGGTCAAAGGATCGAATTTGCCGTTTGATATGAAAATGCATGCAACAAACAACATGAAAACCGGGGCCTTATCAAGTAGGAGTCAAAGGTTCCGATGACCGGGGATCAAGGCACATTACATCACTTGAAGTATGAATGGTCCTTGACTCCCGCACTTGGTTTGACACCCCAAACCAAGTAAATGCAATGCATGTAATGCTCACAAGCCTCAAATGTGTCATGCCACCAAGATGGAAAACACAACAAGCAATATGCAACTATCATGACAAAAATGTATGATACCAAGCACACAAGATACAAACATGATGCAAACATGGAGCAAATTGACCATGGAATTGATATGCTACAAAGCTTAATGGAACAAATATGCGGCAAACATGGAGCAAGCATGCAAGAGGGCTTGAAGTGGCAAAGGGGCAGGCCCTCACCCTTCTCAAAACAGTAGCCAAAAGCGCTTAAAATGATAGACAATCAACTCATGTTAACAAGCAAACTTATGGTCCCAAAGCTAAGGCACTAAAGGAGACAACTTACCCCCACCAACATGGCCATTCATGGCATGATCAAAACAAGTAAAAACAGAGTTTTGGCATGCAACATAGGACCCCAAAAACTCCTAATATGGCAGCTAAAATATCTCCCATGAAGCATGTGCACTAAGGCTCATTCTAGGCATAAGAGGACACACCCTCAAGGTATGAAAGGAGCCATGCATACACACATACAAGCATGATTTTTTGACTAAAATGGCATGGCAAACAACCTCCACTCATCAAAGTAGACCAACCAAAGCACTTATGACTCATATACTTGAGGGCTCACAAGCCAAAATACATAGCAACCATAACAAATATGCCAAACATGACCAAGTTGATAACCAACAGATTTTAAGAATGGAAAAACAATGCTAAATGCTTCATGGAACCAAGCCAACACACACAAAAATCATGGCCTAATCATGGGATGTATTTCTAAGCAAGATGGAGCAATACAAAGCAAGTATCACAAGCATACAAGAGGGCCCAAATCCGACCAAAAACAGAGGTTATGTAAGACCTAAGATGCCTAAAAAAGTACTGAAATGAAGCCAAGAAACAACAAGCACACATGCTATCCTTTTGAGCCCAAAAAGCAAGGAAACAAAACCATAAAGGGAGAGGGGTGTCCCTCCCCTATGCAAGACTTCAAACCAACTTTTTTTGACACTAAAATACACTGATTTTTGGTGATCAAAAGATCAAGAGGCTGAAGTGAACAAAACCTTATCAAAATGGCACCAAAATAGGCTAAACAAGGCCTAAGAGGGTGAGTTTGCAATCTAACCACAAAGTGACCTTAATGAAAGTGTTAGAGCAGGAAAATATGAGCCTTTTTTATGTTATACACAAGAGCCAAAACAATAAAAAAAATAGGTAGAAAACCAATGCAAGTTTGGGGAATAAAAGGGAAGATGCTCACCCTTGAAGAACCCTTGAAGAAAAAATGGCCTAACCTCCTTCTTTGGATCAAAACTAGTCCAAAACTCAAGAAACAACTCCCCCAAGTTTCTCAATCTCGGACTAAGGTGTAATGCTGTGTGTAATGGTGCAAAAGTAAGGTAAAACACACCTTTTGGGCCAAGAAACACACACAAGAAGGGAGAGGGAGAGAGGTATAGGGATAATATATATCTATATCTCTCAAGACTGATTTTGCTTCTGTTTTTCTAACCTAGAACCAAGAGGAAAGCCTCTCTCTTATAAGGATCCCTCTTGCAAAGCTTATTCAACAAGCTTGGCTAGAGGGAAATCCTTCCATACACGTGTATGGAGGGGAAAGGAGTTGGTGCCAGCTATCACAGCTGGCACAAAATATCTCCATAAAGTGGAGGAACAGTGGTCGGCTGCCCAAAAAAGCTATTCCGGCAAAAAACAGTGCCAACCGGCAACATATTATGCCGACCGGCAATAAAGTGTGCCGACCAGCAAACAAAATTGCCGATGGAAGAAAAGGACCAGCCGGTGGCCTCCAGCCACTGCCGGTGGTGTATGGGGATGTCTCACAAGGCATTCCCTGCCCCTCTAAGGCAAAACAAAAGTGTTTGGTGCAAAACCAGACACTAAACAGTCGAGTTCGGGGATCCTGAGGCAAGGCGCGCGAGCCGAGACCTCCGGGAACTCCGAACGAACACAATCATGGATGATCACCGAGTGTTCAAACGGTGACGTCCAAGTCTTGAGGACGGTCAAAAATGGGGTGTCTACACATGTGCATGGGAGCAGGTGGCAGCGGTCAAAATATTTGCTACACTGAACACGACCGGCTGGCCAGGAAGAGGTACGACCGGCCCACTGAAAATGGCCTGCCGGCCATCTACTGGCCAGCTATTCTCTAAGTGGTTAGGTTAGAAAAAAAATAAGATTTTGGTCCAAAGGGGGGTGCAAGGCTTAGGTTTTAAAGCTTGAAACCAAATCATTTTTCTAAAGATTAAAACGATTGCACAACGTACATCATCGAGTGTTCAGAGTGAGGCGCCCAGTTCTGAAGGACGGTCAAAATGGGGTGTCTACACCGATATATGCGGATAAGAGACAAGAGTCCTATTGATGTTGTACTGCCTGTTTAGATAAGAATGGACTCATGTGAGAGTTTGTTCTCATCTACATAGGAGTCATGGATAAGTGATATTCTTATAAGGGATAGAATCTTATGAAGTAAGACTTTTAAGTGATGATGGCGCTATTCATTATAAAAGGAAGGCACTCCTGTGGGTCTAACGTATGTTTTACTTTTTGAGTACTGTGATTGAGTTATTATCTTTGAGATATAAGTTAATTGACTTGATTGTTAGAGTGCCTCATGATGAATGAGCCATCGATGTTTGTTGTCTTTTTCTGTGCAAGTATTGAGCTTCTCTATATCTGTCGCGTGCCTTTTGACTTTGTCTTCTAAATTTCGATGACAAGATTCGATTGATTGTGAGATCAAATTTCAATATCCATAGTTGAGCTCCGAAACAAATACATCGATGATCACAAAACTAGAGAGAAACAGTGGAGGCACGAGCATAAAGGCATCGAGGAGGAAGTACACCCTTACATCATCATTAATGTGATTGGCAAAGAGCCACAAAGAGCCTTGTTCAAGGAGAATAGGGGTGTGTTTGGTTTGGTTTTGGGAGATAGAATTTCAAAAAAAATTTGGGGAAAGAGTTTAGAATTTTTTTGGTTTGTTTGCTTGTATATTTTGGAAATAGTTTTGGAGTATGAGAGTTTGGGATGATTTGATATTTTGTTGTAGTTGAGTAGATGTGTGTGAGAGAAAAAGTGATTGAGAAGAAGAGAGGAGAGAGAAAAAAATGATTGACTGATGTGTAGGAGATAGAAAGTGCTTTTGGAAATTTTTTTCCCAAAATCACTAAATCAAACAAAATTTTAGAAAATTTTCTCTTATATTTATTTCCCAAAAACAAACCAGACAAGGCCTAAATAAAGCCATAGGGAAGATGTATAAAGTTGTTTACCTGAAACACAATGATGCACTTTATAGTAGGTTTGGAGTGAATTGAGTTTGGGACCAAGGCAATGTAATCGAGGTGATGTATTACAACCTCTTTAGGCAACTTTGGCTAATGGATACAAACTTGAAGAGGGTCATTGCACCATTCCTCAAGTCCAGATCCTCTCCTTGGAGGATTGCTATTTGGCTTCTTATTTGGTAGGCTATTGGACTCATTTTTAGGCCCGATTTCAAAAATCCGAACCGTTCACATTTGAAGATTTGTCGAGTATATTATACCTGTAAAAAATCAAGTCTATCGAATATCGAAAACCACGTGTTCAGATCATCGAACTAATAATTGTTTTATTAAAAAATAAACTATTTATTATAGTTTTTAATAAACAATTTTTAGTTCAATGATCTGAACACGTGGTTTTCGATATCCGAGCAACTTGATTTTTTATAGGTATCATATACTTGACAAATCCTAAAATGTAAATGGTTTGAAATATTAAAATTAAGCCCAAAAATAAGTTCAATAACCCACCAAGTAAGGAGCCAAGTGCACGGACTCTCATTCCTCAACATCAAATCCAATCTACACCATTTGGTGAAATAAGTTTACCAGTCCAAGTGGACTTCTTGGTTGTGGATGAGCCTTTCCTTATACAATGCCATTATGGGCGGATTGTACTTGCTCGAACTCAAAGGAATATTGTCAACTTATGAAAGGAAATATCATTTTGCTCTGTAAATTATTATGCAAAAATTAATTTGACATTGAGATTTTGTATTATTTTAATTTGATCCTTAAACTTTTTAAATTTGATTAATTTATCTCTCGTTGTCTGTTTCAGTCTATAATCAAACAGAACGTGTTGACGTGGCACCAAACTTCATTTGAAATTTCATTTTACTTCCCAAATTATACCTTAAAAATCAATTAGTCCCCTAAATATAAAAAAATAAATTTAAATATTTAATAAATAATTTTTTTATCTCAATAATAAAAAAAAGATAAATAATATACTTTGCAAAAAAAATAAAAAAAAAATCTCATTTAGAATTATTTATTTAAGTCTCAAATTATCTCGAGTTGATCTTAAAAAAACTAATTCAGCCGAAAAATTTCTTGACTACTCTATGTGTGTGACCACGCAATTCTAACTAGGTTATTTCTCAAATTAATTTCAATAGAATTGACTGACTAATAATAATTTCAAATTTGAGTGGGTAAAAAAAATCAAAATCTAATTATTGTCTAAAGAATAGTCAACTTGACTAACACTCAATTTTTTTCTTTCAAATTTTTTTATTTTAATATTTGGAGGGCTAATGGATTTTTAACGTATAGTTTGGATGATAAAATGAAATTCCAAGTGAAATTTGGTGACATGTCAGCAAGTTCTGTTTGATTGTAGACGGAAACAGACGGTGAGGGGTAAATTGATCAAAATTTAAAAAAAATAAAAAAACATTTATGGGTCAAATTAAAATAATGCAAACTCTAGGTGCCAACTTGATTTTCGCGTAATAGTTTGGGGGGCAAAATAATATTTTCTCAACTTAACAAATGTTGTCAATCGGACTAAAGTGACACAATGTAAAAAATAAAATAGCAAATTTAATGCAATTGAAATCATAAGGACAGAATACCAGTATAATTTGCTCTGTCTAATTTTTTTTTTTTCTCAATTGAAAGTAAAGGGAGTTTTCAAGACAGCATTTGTAAAGTGAACTCAAATGTAGAACTGAAAGTATCTTTATTGAGTCTAGAAGTGATCAGTCTAAAGTTTTTGTAAATACTTGTATCTGTTTTTTCATATAAATTTATTACCATATATATATATATATGGAGGCCAAATAGAATCAATGAGGAAGAAAGGCCGAGCCATCCGGTTGAGACATCAGGCCGAAGACAATTAGGCCCTGACCAGGGGGTCATGAAGCCGAGTATACGAATCGGCCATATAAGGAGCCGAACGAGAGCCAACACTCAACTGGAAGGCTAACTAAATAATTATGTGCAAGGTCAAGAGTGGGCCTGACCATTGGGCCCAAACGTAATATAAAAATTGAGGAATGTCAGCCAAAGAGAGGTATGGGAAAATAAACAAGATAACTTGAGATAGAAGTAAATTTGAGAGGATACTGAATTGTCCGTCAGAGTGCTAATTCTGGCACCCCCGACTGGAGTGTTCATCCATTTTTCAGGTAGCAATCAAAGGATCAAGAGCGTCTGATTGGATCCAAGAGTATCTCCAAACCACATCACCACAATTGGCGTCGTCTATGGGAATACTCAAGTGCATCCATGGCAGGCGTGACAGATGATCCTTCAATAGTTGTTGACGATGTTACACCAAGAGATGACATTACTCCAAGAAACATGCTTGGACCAGAGAATATCACCGCGCGAAGGGCCCTGAACTTTGACCCAGTAGCTCAAACCTCGCCCTTAACTTTTGTACAGGAGACTGTGCAGACGATCATGGATCAAGAAAAACGAAACGAACAGCATCTGGAAGATATGATGGCTGAGAACGAGCGCTTACATAAGGAATTGGCCCTGGAGTTAGCCAAATCCCAACAGGCCGCACATCATGACCAGGGTCGATCCCTAGAAAAGAAGGATGATCGACGATGTCAACTTCAGAAACATGATAGTGGCAGTGATTCTGACTAGCCATCTCAGGAACCCAAAAAGAAGGGGTGAGTTGGTATATCGACCTCATCTGAAGGAAGTCCGTATGTACAGCACAGACGAGGGAAATGAAGTGATGGTTCAGATGAAGAGGACAAGTTTCATACAACTTATTGCAAGAGCTATGCTGCCTAAAAAGCTCAAAGCCCCGACATTTACCCTGTATGATAGAAAATCAGACCCCACGGATCACATTCATCACTACAAACAAGTAATGACGTTGCATGCTGATGATGAAGCACTCATGTGTCAAATGTTTCCAAGTAGCCTAGGACAGTTAGCAGTCAGATGGTACTATAAACTTGAGCTGGCGTCAATAAGAAGCTTTTATCAGCTCCGAAAATCCTTCAGGGCAAGATTCATCACCAACGAAGTTCAACTAAAGCAAGCCGACTCTCTCTGGGCAATGCAAATTAAACCAGAAGAGACCTTTTGTCAGTATTCGGCGCGTTATTAAGAGTTTTAACTTGGTGGATAATGCCTGGAATGATTCCATGGCCATTACCGCCTTGAAGATGGGATTTGTAGCTCGACTTTCTTCGTGCCCCCCCTCTCGGAGATGCTTCAAATTGGTCCTACTGTTCGGACTCCTGTCATGGTTCTGAATCTAATCTCACAATGTGTAATGTAAGACTAATAAATCACCAAAGAGTCCAATCCGACAAATCATTTTTGGAAAATAAAATTTTAAATCAAATAATGCCAAAATTAGACTGCTTTTCCAGATTACAAAGTCGCCACCTAAATATTTTATTTTGGGAAGTTTAGGTAACCCTGACTCGTGCCAAAGGGCATGTGTCCGTCATCACCAAAGTTGCCTCGACTCGGGAACTTGGGTACGAAGGGGGAAGGTCATGAAATGAGCACCCCCGCTCGCCCGATCAATGGATCGGCCTCAACTAAGCATGATATGTTGTTTTATAAAAACATGTGTTCTTATTCCGGTTATTAGCTAGCGTTACTACGTGATGCGCACAGCACAGAAGTATAGGCTAAATCACTTAAGTTGGAACAACTCAACTCATGTGTTGTTTTCGAAAATGGTTTGGAATTGCTACCCTCAAGTAGGCTAAAGCACGAATTTGCCATCAAACAACGATGGGCTTAAAACATGATTTGCCACAACTAAGTGGGCTTAAAACTCACATTTAATGAATTGTTCCAATTTAAGCAAAAGAGCCTTCGTCCACAGGCATTCATGCAGTTTATCAAGTAAGCACATAGCCTCATGGCATGCATGCTAAACATGGAAACACTCACACTCATGCAAGTATGCTAAAGCTTAAAGACTCATCGAGTACTCCCAGCCAAAAAAAAGCAAGTTAGAAAAATACATGATTCCTAACTATACAAAATGCCTAATACAACACATGTAATAATGCAACTAAATAGGCTCGGCTATCTAAGATGGCATATGAATGCAACAATTTGATAGCATGCTTTAGAACACGTATTCAAATAAGTATTGAAATGCAATGCAGTTTGAATGATGCGCCGAGCCTCGGTGCATGCAAGACAAATAAATGATGCAAACATGCAAGCATTAGGTATGCTAATTGAAATATGCCCTAAACTAACCATCGAAAGCAGTTAAGTAAAAAGGAGAAATATATGGGGTTGGAAGACATGCGCACACACACGCACACTTGTTACAACATTGCTCCCTCGCAAAGGAGGGTCTGAATGAATAAGCTAACTAGCTACACTAAGCTAAGCTAATTATTACAAAATGAACTAATTAACTATTATAGCTAATTAATTATTGCAACACAATTGAATAACTAGCTATGCTAAGCTAATATGAGTATTACAAAATGAATTCATTAACTAGTTACACAAATTAATCAAAAGCAATGAAATGGCCTTGCGGCGAGGGAGACATGCATTCTAGGTTGGCGTCATCCCGAAAATCCATTGCCTTGCCTTCAGCTGCCTCTGTTTACACTCGCCTTGATTGCTAAACATCGAACCAACATTCCAGACTGCTTCAGCTCCAGAACAGGAACACTTTGCACAAAAATGGACTGGTGGCAAGTCGGCCACAAGAAGTGGCTGTTGGCCACCACAAGTGTCCGGTTGGCTACCTACACTAGTCTGTCGGCTACCTTAGGTGGTCGGTCGGCCAGTCCTTTTTCCAAACTTCTGTTTTTGCAGCAATAGAGGCAAAACAATGTATTTTCCAAGAGATGTGTGTACTGCCACTCTCCTTACCATTTCTCAAGCTCAAAGGAGTGTGGTGCTTGGCTCTCAAGACACCAATCAAGCACCTCGATGCATGATGGCCAAAGAACCAAGCTTGTACAAGCTTAGTGAATGCACAAATAAGACTCAAAAGGCCACCACCCTATCATGCATGATCAAGGGTGACAGCGACCAAGAAACATGACACGTTTCATCACTTTGAGTATGAAACGTCCCATGTATCTTGTGTTTGGATTAACGTCCGATCCAAACACATGCAATGCAACACAAATATGCTTATCTTGCACATCTTTCACTTGGTTCATTTTGTTTACACATTTTACATTACCGATCCATTCTTTAACCGATTAAGTCCAACTTAAAAGTCCACTAATGGGAAAGATGGCCTAAGCCACAAGCACCTTGAGCAAGAAAGAAACCTCATGCTTTTGGTTAGTAGAAGCCCTCAAGAGAAGGTTAAAACCATTAGGCATGAGAGCCTCAATTCCATGCTCAAGCCAACAAGGGGCTTAAGACCACTTTCAAAGCAAACGAAAGAGTGAAGCATGGAGGAAGATTGCAGAAATTTCAACACTGAAATGGCATGCAAAAGACACTAAATCGTGCAATCAACATATACAAAACATGTTCAAAGCCAAAAAAACACCAAAGC
This sequence comes from Camellia sinensis, assembly GCF_055761805.1. Classification (NCBI taxonomy): domain Eukaryota; kingdom Viridiplantae; phylum Streptophyta; class Magnoliopsida; order Ericales; family Theaceae; genus Camellia; species Camellia sinensis. The sequence continues at coordinate 159,101,363 of NC_138972.1, forward strand.
TAGTGAAGTGCATTACACTAGAAGCATGGAATATCAAGCTCAAATGACCAAACCAACTCAAAACAGAGCTAAATCATGCTAAATTAGTGGCCTAAACATGCTGAAACTTAGGCACAAAAGGCAAGAAAAACATGCTCGCATGTTGGCTCACAAACAAGCCACAAAGCACAACTCTCAAAAGCAATGAAAGAGTGGAATATATGAGAGTGTGATAGTGATATATGCTCTGAAATCACATGATAAATGATGCTATGGAATGCAAACAACCCAAGTAAAGCATGCTAGAGGCTTTAAAACACAAAGCTAGTAAGGGCATTACACTATCGCCATGCAAAGCAAAGCATATATGACCAAGACCACTCAAAACAAAGTTAAAGCATGACAAAACATGAGCAAAATCATGCTGATATGGAGCTAACATAAGCTAGAATGATAGGCTAACTCATTATGCTTATTAAGCTAGTACGACTAATTACACTAAAAGTGTAAGAAGCAAGCAACAAGTGACCCAACCAGCTAGAAATAGAGCTAAATCAAAAAAGTCACAAAAATATGTTGAGATCAAGCCATGAGATTATAGGAAAACAAGGTCACTTGTTGGGCCATCAACACTATCAAAGAAGACACAAAGAAGGGTGGCAACCCCCTCCTATTTGGGACCTCAAAACCATGTTTTTGCCACTGAAAATCCCTTGGATTTCAGTGGTAAAAAGGCCAAAAAGAGGTTGTTTGAAAAGCTTAAAAAAGTAGCATAATTCTTAGCAAATAAGCAACAAAAGAGGGTGGACCACCCCTAACTCCAAAAAGGGCTTAAACCACTATTTTTAAACCTTAAAAATAGAAGATTTTGCAGTTGAAAACTTGGCCAAAAACAGCATGCAAAGGTGGCCAAACAAGTGAATGAAACAAAGCTTAAATGGGGGTAAGGCCTTACCCTTGAAGAATAGCAGCAAACAACAAATATTCTAAGCCAAAATCAAGCTTAAAACCTCAAACCAAGCTTCAAGGGACCTCAGCTCCAAGGTGAAGGTGTTTGGCTAAGGGTCTCTTTGTAAAATTATAGAGAAAACTCAATTTCAAGCACAATATAAGAAGAGAGAGAGAGAGAGAGAGAGTTCTAGAGAGAGAGAGAGAGAGAGAGTTCTAGAGAGAGAGAGAGAGAGGGGAAATTTTGCTCTTAAAATTTTTGAACCCCAAAAAGGGGGAGACACCTCCACTTGTACGGAAAATGCAAGCCAAAGCTTGTTTCCATCCATCCATACACATGTATGGAGGATGCATTCAGTGATCAATAGTTGGCACAACTAGCACACAAAATATCTGAAAAATGAGAAAAATGGTCGTCGGCCACCTCCCCTAGCTGACCGGCCACGTCAAGTGGCCTTCAAGGGGAAAAAATGGCCGACAAGTGCCAAAAGTGGCTGACAGGGCCCTTCCTCCCTCCAGCCAACAGGCACCAAGGTTTGGTCCAAAAACAAGCACAAAACAGCGATAGTTTAGAGGCTCAAAGACAAGGCGCTCAGATGAGACCTTCGGGCGCTCAAAGCAAGCACAAACATGTGCAATCATCGAGTGCACAAACGATGACGTCAAAGTCTTGAGGTCGGTCAAAAATGGGTTGTCTACAGTTGCCCCTCTTTGACAGAACTCAAAAGTCATTAAATGACGGGAGTGAATGTCAAAACCTAGAGACAACGCATTTTTTGGCAAGGCTGAAGACTTAGACAGACAAGCAAGATAACAATACATAGATAAGCCCGCAGGCTGGGGCAAAATGCAAATGATATACACGATGCAAAACATAACTCATGATCCTGCAATGAGGGCTGTAATGAAACATCTAGATGCAAATGTTATGCAAAGAAATGCTACAGCAGACTCGTTCGTAAGTAGGTAAACATGAACCAAACTATATTTCATGCAGAAGGGGTGTAAAAAAATTATGCTATCTTAACTGCGGCTCACGTAAAAAAGGTAAAAAAGCAACCACCATCGGCCGTACTTGAGGTGGTGGACAAGATCCCAACGTGTGGCACACACGAGGAAAGAAGCAATGAGAACCTAAGGACACACCCTAAGGCTCCGAAACACAGAAAATAGTAATAACAGGTGAAACACATCCAACTATTATACAATCAAAGCAAAGGGCGGTATAAGCATTGGAATCTGTCCAGATGCATTTAACCAAAGCATCCTAATGCGCGAAAGGGAAAAGGGAGCGCTGTAAACACCAAAGGGTGACATAAACATCAGAAAACGTTCCAATGTTTCCAACCAAACGAGCGGTATAAGCGTTGGGCACACAGTCCAAACGCTTCTAACCGGAAGGGTGGTATGAACACCGGGCACACATCCCAAGTGTTTCTGACCAAAGTACGGTATAAGTATCGGACACACAGACCAAACGTTTCTAAGCGAAGGGGGGTGGTATAAACATCGGGCACACAACCCAATGTCTCTAACCAACAAGGGAGGTATAAGTGTTAGGCACACGGTCCAAACGCTTCTAACCAAAAGGGTGGTGTAAACGTCGGGCACACGGTCCAAACGCTTCTAACCGAAGGGCGGTGGTATAAACATCGAGCATACAACCCAATGTCTCTAACCAACAAGGGAGGTATAAGCATCATGCACACGATCGAAACGCTTCAAACCAAAAGAGTGGTGTAAGCGTCGGGCACATGGTCCAAATGCTTCTAATCGGAAGTGAGGTATAAGCGTCGGGGACACGATTCAAACGCTTCTAACCGGAAGCAAGGTATAAGTGTCGGGCACACGGTCCAAATGCTTCTAATCGGAAGCGAGGGATAAGCGTCGGGCACACGGTCCAAATGCTTCGAACCGGAAACAGGGTATAAGCGTCGGGCACACGGTCCAAACACTTCTAACCGAAAGTGAGGTATAAGCGTCGGGCACATGGCCCAAACGTTTCTAACCAGAAGGGTTATCGGTGTAAACATCGAGTGTACCCGAATGTTTCTAACCAACGAAGAGCAGTGTAAACACCGGGCATACCCGAGTGTTTCTAACCAAAACAAGGATTTCAAAAGACAGGAATGATCTTACCTGGAATTCCTCTAAATGAACCATAGATACAATATCGTCTGGTTGCACAAGCTTTGAATGAACCGTACATACAATATCGTCTGGTTGCACCAGCTTTGAATGAACCATACAGATAATATCGTGCCTGCATAAGAAAAGAACTTAACAGGTACAATGCAATAGGAATGCATGATCTATACAAGACGAATAACCACGACACGATGCTTAGAAAGGCATGCTTCATGCACATCATGCAAGGAGTGGAGCATGTTTCTACACCACGAGAAATGGAGTATGTCCTGTGCAACATCGAATGCATGCCCAATGCAACAGGTATGGACTATTCTATGCGAATATAAAAGCATGTACAATACAATACAATGCTACATGCATGTTCTATGCAAACATGAGATCATGTGTGGTGTAACGCAACGTAGCATACATATTCTGTACGCAACAACAATGTATATTCAATGCAACATCGTGTAGACACCCCATTTTTGACCGACCTTAAGACTCAGACGTCACCGATTGAGCGCTTGGTGATGTTGCATAATGTGCTCGTTCAGAAGTTTCAGAGTCGCGGCCGTGAGCCCTGCCTCCGGACTTCCGAACCCTCTTCTGTGCCTTGCCTCGGTTTGCGAACCAGGCTCGATTTTCTTTGTTTCTTTTCCTGAGGGGAGGGAGATGTCCCGTAGACCATCTCTCAATGTCCGTAGGCTACATTTCATGGTCGTAGGCCATTTTTCCCATTTCAGAGTCCGGTTTTCGGTTTTTCGGAATCGTTGACCGTGTGCCTCAGTTCGGGACCGCCTAACCATCTCCGTTTGTTCTGTTTTTTGGCATACTTCCTTTCTACTCCCTTTTGAGGGACACTGGGGTCTGAGAAACCCACTTCGTGAACGAATGCCACTTTCGGTGTTTAACAGCCCATTTTCGGGACCTCGAACTGCGCGTTTTGGCCCCTGAACATTCGTTTTGCAACGGTTTTCGTTCACTTTAGGCAGGTACCTCTGTTTTATCACTGGGAAGGTCACTGAAGGGTGGGAGGCCAGTAATTGTTGCAGCAACCAGTTATATATCCTCCGACGCCCTCCGACGCCCGTTTTTCACACTTCCGGGCTAATGTTGAACACCTTGGGGCCACATTCTTGAACTTTGAACCACATATTTGTGATGTACACACATGGGAGGACCCTAAAAAATGGTGGCCGGCCAGTAATTCCACCTGACCCTTTTGAACCCCTCCTTCCAGGCTAATGTTGAACACCATTGGGCCATTTTCTTGAACTTTGAACCACATATTTGTGATGTACACACATGGAAGGATCCTAAAAGTTGGTGGCCGGCCAGTAATTCCACCTGACCCTTTTGAACCCCTCTTTCCGAGCTAATGTTGAACACCCTTGAGCCACTTTCTTGGACTTTTAACCACAGGGTTGTGTTGAGGACACATGGGAGGACACCATCATGTGGTGGCCGGCCACTAAACCAGCTTGACCCTTTTGACCCCTAGCCGGCCGGCTAGGGGATGTGGCCGGCCGGCCACCTGCAGCAAAAATACTTGGCCGGCCGAGTTTCTCACACTGTTCACTTTACAGCTGTATGGCTTTATCCCCCAGAAAATATCAATATCCGGGGGATATTTTGTGGGGGAAAGTTGGCCTCCTTTTCCCCCACCTTTACACCCCCCTTTTGGTCCATATAACCAGCAGGCAATATCATATTTTGGGGTTGGAAAAAATTGTCTTCAAGCCTCAATACACATATCTCCCCCCATCTTCCTCATTTTCCTAAAAATCCTTAAGTCCTACACCTTGTTTTCTTCATCACCACCAAGCTCTACCACCACCACTCCATTTCAGCAACAAGGGGAAGAATTCCAGCAGCTAAGAGGCAACAAATTTGGTCCAAGAAGCAACACAAGCTTTGGTCTTCAAGGGTGAGTTGCACTTCACCCTTTTGGGCCCTTTTCTTGTATCTTTTGTAATCCCTTTATGCTTTTTGCTTTGAGCTCCGGCCATAACTGAAAGTGGCCTTAGTTTGAGCTCATTTTCATGTCTCACTAAGGGCTCAACCCTGTTTGAGCCCTCCATCTTGCACTTGCTTCATTGTCCCTCTAAAATGTCATTTTCTTGCATGATATTTTTAGATTGTGTGTGATTTATTTTGGAGCATGTTGTAAACTGATAATGGGCTTATTTTGAGCCCCTCTTCAACATTGAAGAAGGGCTCAACACCATTTGGGACTTCCATGTTGTACTTACCTTTATACTCCCCTTTTGGTCCCATTTTTGCATGCTATGGCAGCCTATTGTGCTTTTGTTTTTGGCCATTTTACAGTTCTGAAAATAGTCTTATTTTGGCCCATTCTTCATGTTTCATTTAGGGCTCAACACCATTTGGGACCTCCATATGCCACTTCATGTTATATCTCTCTTTTGGTCCCCATTCTTGCATGTTTTGTTAGCCTATCATGCTTTTGTTTTTGGCCATTTTACAGTTCTGAAAATAGTCTTATTTTGGCCCATTCTTCATGTTTCATTAAGGGTCTTTGGCCGTTTGTGGAATATTTTGCATACTTTGTGTTATAGCCACTTTTGAGCCTCATTTTGCATTGCATTTCTAGCATGTTTGTATACTGTTTTGGCCATTTTATAGTTCTACAAATATGCATATTGTTGGTCCCTCTTCAATGTTGTATAAGGGAATTTTTCAGTTTGGGCTTTGTATATACCACTTGCCTCTTTGGCCACCTTTTGGCCCTTTTTCTTGCATAGGAGTGCAGCCATACCTGTGTTTGTTTCTGGGGTTTTTATAGTTCTGGAAAACATCATATTTTGGGCCCCTCTTCAATGTTGTTGAAGGGTCCTAACTCATTTCGAGTTAGCAGTTGTGAGTTGCTTCATAATCTCATGTTAGGGCCATTTTCTTGCATGCTAGTTTTGCCCTATCTTGGTTTGCTGTTTGGCCATGATTTGTACTAGTAAAATGCTAAATTTGGGTCTGCCTTGCTTCTGTCTTTACATTTCATGTACCAATTTTGCATGTTTGGTATAGCTATAGGCCATTTCAGGTGCCAAAATTCGTGTTTCGGGACTATTCCGCACATCGGGTGTGCTTTCGCCTCGTTTCGGGGCCGTTTTCCCCCACGTTTCATTGCTGAAAATCCATTAGCATGCATGTTGCATTTTTCATGTCATTTGCATTGCACATACATTGCCTCGGTTTGCGTGCCCGTGTGCACGCATTTCGAGGCACTTCATTTTTATCCATTGGCCTCTTATGTGAGTGTGGCTGAGGCTCTCTCATGTTAGTATAAGTCCATGTTGCATTCTATATGCCATTTCCATGCCATTGCATTGCATATGTCATTGCCTCGGTTTGCGTGCCCGTGTGCACGCATTTCGAGGCACTTCATTTTTATCCATTGGCCTCTTATGTGAGTGTGGCTGAGGCTCTCTCATGTTAGTATAAGTCCATGTTGCATTCTATATGCCATTTCCATGCCATTGCATTGCATATGCCATTGCCTCGGTTTGCGTGCCCGTGTGCACGCATTTCGAGGCACTTCATTTTTATCCATTGGCCTCTTATGTGAGTGTGGCTGAGGCTCTCTCATGTTAGTATAAGTCCATGTTGCATTCTATATGCCATTTCCATGCCATTGCATTGCATATGCCATTTCCTCGGTTTGCGTGCCCGTGTGCACGCATTTCGAGGCACTTCATTTTTATCCACCGGCTTCTTATGTGAGTGTGGCTGAGGCTCTCTCATGTTAGTATAAGTCCATGTTACATTTTCCATGCCATTTTAGCCATATTGCATTGCGTATGCCATTTTCTCGATTTGCGTGCCCGTGTGAACGCATTTAGATCGCATTCTGTCATTTTCTCGATTTATGTGCCCGTGTGCACGCATTTCGAGGCATCTCATTTTTACAGCATAGTGCATGCTAGGTTGTATCTTAGATCGCATTCTGTTATTTTCTCGATTTGCGTGCCCGTGTGCACGCATTTCGAGGCATCTCATTTTTATAGCATAGTGCATGCCAGGTTGTATCTTAGATCGCATTCTGTCATTTTCTCGATTTGCGTGCCCGTGTGCACGCATTTCGAGGCATCTCATTTTCATAGCATTGTGTATGTTAGGATTGTATCTTAGTCGCATTTTATGCATGTCATGCATATTGCATCGTGTTCGGGATAGGAGTTAGTCCGGGCACGGGAAACGAGGTGCATTTCGTACTCCGAGTGACGGAATGTGTCTCAATTCCCCAGTCACCGACACTCCGGATCATCCATGATGGAGTTAGGTTTTGTTGTGTTTTCATGTGCATTCATCCTACATTAAATTGTGCAATTCGACTCCTCAGCCATCATGCCTCGGTATGCGTGATTGGTGGCACGAGGATCGAGGCATGCGTATATTTGAGAAAATACATTGCTATGCCCCTTTCCTGCTCTCTGTTGCAGCAAAATGAAGAATCAGCAACTTTTCGGAGTCTGGCACGCTTTCCAAGAAAAATCACAAAATAGAGGCTAATTGGGGCATCCTAGTGGATTTCCGCGAAGGCAGCCCAGACATGCATCATTCATCAGAAGCAAGGCAATCCTGGGCTTGCACGCCAGTTTTACTTGCTTTCTTAGTTAATTCATTAATTAATTAGGAATTTGTATATTATTTGGACTGTAATATTTGGACTGTAATATTCTTTCATTTGGGACTGTATTATTTATTTGGACCCTCTGCGCGAGGGCAATACTGTAATAAGTGTGCGTGAGTGTGATGTATGTCTTCCAACCCCACGTCTTTCTTCCCTTTTATTTATCCGCTTATGATGGTTAGATTAGGGCATATTTCAATTAACATACAGTATGATAGCATGTTTGCATTCATTCATCTGTATTGCATGCACCGGGCTCGGCGCATCATACTAACTGCATTGTATTTTCAATTCCGAGTTGAATACATGTTAGTTGTAGCATTCCATATGCCATGTTTAGAATAGCCGAGCCTGCTATAGTTTGCATTTTGCATGTGTTGCATTAGGCATTTCGGTATACTTAGGACTCATGCATGATTTCTAATGAGTTTCTATTTTGGCTTCGAGTACTCGGTAAGCTTTATGCTTTAGCATCCTTGCATGCATGTGAGTGACTGCCATGAATAACATGCTTACCATGAGGCTATTTGCTTACGTGATATAACTGCCTGAATGCCTGTGGGTGAAGGTTGGGTTACTTAAATTGGAATAAATCATCAAATGTTTTAAGCCTACCTGCGGGTAGCAAACCATTTTCAAAAAGCGAACATGAAATGTTTTGTTCCAATTCAGACGATCCAGTCTATACTTGTATGCTGTGCGCATCACATAGTAACCTAGGCTAATAACCGGAATAAGGACACACAAAGTTTTCAAAAATTGATATCATGGTTAGTAGAGGCCGATCTTTGATCGGGCGAGCGGGGGTGCTCACGAAGTGACCTTCCCCAATCGTACCCAAGTTCCCGAGCCGAGGCAACTTTGGTGATGACGGACACGTGGCCTTTGGCACCGAGTCAGGGTTTCCTAAATTTCCCAAAATAAAATATTTAGGTGGCGACTCTGTATCTGGCAAAGCAGTCCATGTTTGGCACTTCTTTCAAAAATCTGTTTTCTCAAAACGATTTGCCGGATTTGGACTCTTTGGTTCAGACTTAGAACCGTGACTACAAATCGAGTCCGAGCTGTAGCGAGGTCCCCCGCGGGCTTGTTACAGTTTCTGGCGACTCTGCTGGGGATTTAGAGAACTTGACTCGAACTCATGATATCTGTTTTTTTTACTACACTTGTGTTTCTTTGCATTGCATTTGGATTGGTGCGCCTAGGACACCGTGTTTGCCATCTACTATTCCTGAACGGTTTGCCGGAGGCTTGTCTTGTCAAGGCATGACCATAAGGCTGACCGGTTGTGGGCTCTGCCAGTATGGGAATACAAACCCCGGTTTTACCGGGGCACCCTCTTTGACCATTCGACCTAGTGCATATTCGGATCCATAGTGACCATTCCAAACTAGGACAGGTTGCTTACCCGTTTATAGGTTGTTTGAAACCGCTCTGTGCGTAGTGAAACCCTCGCTCCTGACAAAATAGGACAGGGAAACCCTACCCCAACATAGGGGTGTTTTGGCTCTCACTTATCTGTTATGTGCTTTACAGTGCGTCTCTACACGAATGCATGTATCAGTATACGAGTTTGGGCATCAGGCCTGCGAGCATCAGTTCAGTATTGTCAGTATCAGGCCTGCGGGCATCAGTTTAGTATATGAGTTTGGGTATCAGGCCTGCGGGCATCAGTTCAGTATTATGGGTACCAGGCCTGCGGGCATCAGTTCGTATTTGAGAATTAGTTATCTGCGGATATCAGATTCTGTTTTAGGGGACAGTGATATAGGGATAATAATCAGTGTTTGAGGACAGTGTGTATTCAGCTTATTGACTGTGTGTTGATTATGCCCGACTGTGTGTCATGCATTTTATTTTAAGCTGTTATGCTGTCCGTTTATCTGTTTATTTATTTCCTTTTCGCTTTATTTATCTTTTGCTAGGTCAGTTCTAGCACAATTGCTTCCAACCCAGCAGGCATTCCCCAAGCACTTTGGACACGAGGTCGTCGACTCAATCGATCTGAGGATCTAATCGACGGACAGCCAGTGTTCCATTCTCTACCCCCTGTTACCAGAAGAAAGCAGAAAAAGCGCAGTGTATCTGAACTGAGATCACCAGAACAGTGGTTTCCCCCATCAGTGGACAGTCGGATTGAGATCCCCATTGAGACAGATTTGCAGTAGTTCAGATAGATCAAAACAGTATGGCAACGCCAACAGGAGTTGAGGAGATGGTGCGCCAAATGCAAGAAACCATGCGCGCCATGCAGCAGGATGCCGTTCGCCGGGATGAACTCGCTAAGCAACAAGCTGAGATTATGACCCAGCAGGCTGAGCTGATTACCAGACTGCAACAACAGAATACAGCGTCTGCTTCACAACAAGTCCCTCCTCCGGCAGGGGCTCCCTTACCTGAGCAGGCGGCCTTTGTCGTGCAATATTCGTACAACACTCAGATCGAGATCACAACCCGTGATCTTGAAACGACAAGGCAAGAGCCCAAGGAAACTTTCTCGGACTTTGTGATCCGATGGAGGGCAAAGGCGTCAATGATGACTTTAAGGCCCACTGACAAAGATCAAATCCGGATGATTGTGCGCAATCTCCACTCAAAGTTGATGCAGAGAATGATTGTAGTCCCCTTTCCTACTTTCGCAGATTTACATGAGATGGGGGTGCAAATCGAAGATGCAATGAAACAAGGTCTGTTTGACCACGACAGGGAACAACCGAGGAGGACCTTCAACCGTAACAACAATGCGGGCCCGAGTGGCGCTACAAATACGAGAGCCTCGGAAGTTAGTATGGTCACCACCACTCCCCCTCCCCCTCCAAGGCCCATGGCTGCCACACCCTTCTCCGGCGCGTCCGGAAGCAACACACAAACCAACAGATTCCAACCGCGAGGCCAAAGAACCTTTACCCCACTATATATACCCCTGTCCAAAGCTCTATGGGTATTGATCAGGAAAAAGCATTTGAAACCTCTGGAGCCAAAGCCACTACCGAATCCACTCCCTCCCTCTCATGATCCAGCAAAGTACTGCGCGTATCACCAACAACACGGTCACGACACCGACCGTTGTTACAGATTGACAAGCAGGTGATCGCGCCTCCTGATAAACCCAATGTCACAACCAACCCTCTCCCACCACATAACCAAGCTCCTCCTCTCAATAGAATCAATTTTATCCAGACTGGGGTCGCATCTTACGATCATAGCATCTATATTACGCCCACCCACCTACCCAAGCCGGAGGTACTCCTCCCCGATTGCACTGACTTCTTGTGCATGGTGGACATCTCCAAAACCCAACCAGAACCGACGGTGGTGACAGTCGAAGATAGGGCAGGGCAGATTTTGGGAGAGAATGAGATTGTTGAATCTGGGACTGGACAGAGTTTTGCTGGGGGAGCCTATGATCCAAGCGAGTACATCCTATCAACGAGCCGAATTGGGCTAGTATAGAATTGCCAGAGACAGGAGAGCTATGCATGATCCGGGGGGATGGATCAGGGCTAAGGGCAGATGATCTGACAGCCGTAGAGGAGGACTTTGCCAACTTGCAATTTTTCGATGACCAGGAACCGGGGGATGCGTCAATAAACTGGTACGATTATGAGGGATCAGCGGAGGCCACTGGGTGGCTCGAAGATCAACCAGATGAAGTGGGGAAAGCCCAACCAGAACAGAGCCCGGCAGGGGCAGAGGTATCAGCTGTGGCCGGAATGGCCGAAAGTCAAGTTGTATCGCCGGAGAGCGCCGGTGCTAAGAATTCCGCTCGGGACATGGGCATTATGGATACGGGAATTGTTGAACAAACAGCTGTACTGATGCAGCTGGAACGAGAAAAGTTTGAGGAGGCTGAGAGAATTAGGAAAGCTAAAGGCCCTGAGGGGACTGAAAGTGCTGTGTGCACGAAGATAGAGAATGCTGCGAGCATGTGGACAGGGAGTACTGCGAGTGCAACTAAACCGGAGCCAGACAGGTGTCTGTTGGCTGCCGACGGAATATGGTGGGAAGACGATGACTTATGTCTTGCCCACACGGATGAAGACTGGGGAAATAATCAACCGGATGACACTTGGTACCTCGATGAGGTTGACCATATGACGAGAAGTGGGCGGTACTTCAAACCCCCACACCTGGACCAACCCGAGGCATCCGGGAAGGACAGAGAAGCGTAGAAACAGAAGGAGAAGCAGATTGAAGATGAAGCTGTGCTGAAACAGTTAAAAAAGATACAAGCAGACATCTCCATCTGGGGACTGCTAATGGCATCACGAGTACATAGGGAAGCTGTCCTGTCTGCTATGGACAAGTCCAAACTCTCCATAGACACCACGCCTGAACAGCTGGTTAGGCTGGTTTTTCCGGGAGGAGGTTCTCCGGCATTAACCTTTTCGGACAAGGAGCTACCGCCTGAGGGCACAAATCATAACAAACCTCTCTATATTTCTGTGGAATGTAGAGATGAGTGGATACCGGTGGTACTTGTTGATACCGGGTCTGCGATTAATGTCTGCCCGACCAGGACGGCATATGCAATCGGGTTGAAGCCCGTGGACTTCGTCCCAACTACCCAAGTGATCAGAGCATACGACAATACCAGCAGAGAAGTGATGGGGACTGTTAAAATTCAAACCAAGGTTGGTCCAGGACAGCACAGCATTGAATTTCATATCTTGGACGTTCCTGCAACCTTTAACCTACTTTTGGGGCGACCATGGTTGCACCAGGTCAAAGCAGTCTCTTCCACTCTACATCAGATGCTAAAGTACCCTCACGGGAAAGGGGTAGCGATCGTTTTTGAGAATTCATCAATCCATCCGCCGCCGGAAGTGTCCACACCTGTCTTGGAGATCGAGCACGGCACGAAGGATGTGTTTTTGTCGGGGTTCACTTTAGCCGAGGCTCAAGTGGTGCAGAGTGTCATGGCTGTGAATGAGGGTATGTATGTTAGTGCTCAATCTATCTACCTCATGAACAAGCTAAAACATACCCCTGGGATGGGATTAGGGAGAAGCGGCCGGAAGGGCATCTCAGTGTTGGCCGAAGTGCCACACAACCCTCACACCTTTGGACTGGGTTATCTACCCACCAAAGAGGACTGGGTGAGGAAAGGAAAAGAAATGGCCGGAAGAGCCAGGGCAAAGAAGGCTGGGAAGCCATTTGAGTTAATGCATAGGCCCATCTGGGGTACCCTAAACGGACGCTTCGTCCGGGAGGGGGAAGATTTTCCATTCTGCGGCTTCCCAGAGCCATGGCTGAACGCGGAGAAGAAGCGCGTGCCTGGTTTTTTCAATCTTCTTCGACATACAATTATCTGGGGATGACGTTGCCGAAGCGCAGACAGACCCACCAACTGAGGTTGAGCAGTGTAGAACAGTGGATCCTGAGAGCACAGAGCTTGAAATGGGGGTAGCACTGGCGAGTCTACTTTTAGATCCTCCGATCGACCAAGAGTGCTTGGGGGATAACTCTTCGGTTTCTATGATTGGAGATGAAATAGTTGCGGGCTTTCCAGCGCCAATCTTGGATGCATCTATCGCACCTTCTCTCATCTGGCAATATGAAGAAGGCTTTTTATCTAGCAGTTCCGGGTCAGGTAGTGAGCCGGAATCTGATTCCACCGAATCTTGTGCGTCGGAATCAGATTCCAGCTCGACTGAGTCTGAGTCCGGTATTCCTGGGGGTGATAACCCGGATGCCACAGTCCTGTCTAGGTCGTCTTTTTCATTTTCTTTTGAGTCTGTTGTAACAGAGGAATCTGACGGCTTGGAAATATTTAATGAGAATGATGTGGATGTGGTTTCTGAGTATTTTTCTGTGCCTTTGATTTATTGCTTAAATCAGGATTTTCAAAATTTTGATGAAAACAACGAGGGAGAAATTCCCCCAGTTTTGCAACGGTTAATTGATCAAGAGCAGGAAAGATTTGTTAAACCTTTAATGGATGAAATCACTACTGTGAATGTTGGTACTGAGAAGGACCCGCGGCTGGTCCAGATCGGGTCCACGTTGTCTTCGGAGGAGCACGAGCGCTTAGTCGCTTTATTAAAAGATTTCAAAGATGTTTTCGCGTGGTCCTACGAAGACATGCCTGGAATCGATCCTGAGATTGTACAGCACCGGATCCCTCTTGATCCTGAGGCCCGCCCTGTCAAACAGAAACTCAGAAGGATCCGCCCGGACTGGGCTCTCAAAATTAAGGAAGAGGTCACCAAGCAAATTGACGCAGGGTTCCTGCTGGTATCTGAAAACCCAACTTGGTTGGCCAACATTGTTCCGGTGCCAAAGAAGGACGGCAGAATTCGGGTCTGTGTAGACTTCAGAGATTTGAACAGGGCCAGTCCGAAGGACGACTTTCCCTTGCCACACATTGATGAATTGGTGGATTTCACGGCGGGACACGCTTTGCTTTCGTTTATGGATGGTTTCTCAGGCTATAATTAGATAGTAATGGCACCCGAAGACCGGGAGAAGACTGTGTTCACTACCCCGTGGGGTACATATTGTTATAGAGTGATGCCATTCGGGTTGAAAAATGCTGGAGCTACGTATCAACGGGCAGTAACTACAATATTGCATGATATGATCCATAAAGAGGTCGAGGTGTATGTGGACGACATGATTGTCAAGTCCAAAGAAAGAGAGGGCCACTACACCGCCTTACAAAAATTCTTTCAAAGGATCAGAGAGTTTCGGCTGTGACTGAATCCCCAGAAATGCACGTTTGGTGTTACAGCAGGGAAGATGCTAGGGTTTCTGTTTACACAAAGGGGCATCGAGGTCGACCCTTCCAAAATCAAGGCCATCTTAGAAATGCCACCACCAAGGACTGAAAAGGAGGTGCGAGGCTTTCTGGGTAAAGTGCAATTCATAAGACGGTTTATTTCTAAATTAACCTTGACTTGTGAACCACTTTTTGGTCTCCTAAAGAAAGGAAAGAAATTCCAATGGGAGGGCCGATGTCAAGCAGCTTTTGAGCAGATCAAAGAATATCTACAGAACCCACCCGTGTTGTCACCACCAGAGCCGGGGAGACCGTTGATATTGTACCTTTCGGTAACTGAGACTACCATGGGCTGCATGCTCGCGCAGGAGTCAGAAGACAAAGTGGAAAGAGCCATCTACTATCTGAGCAAAAAGATGCTGGATTACGAGACCCGCTATACACCGCTGGAGAAGGCTTGTTTGGCCTTGGTATGGGCAACCAGGAAGCTGCGGCACTACCTGTTAGCTCACTCTGTAATGTTGGTTTCACGATTGGATCCCATCAAATATCTTTTTGAGAAACCAGCACTTACGGGTAGGCTAGCTCGTTAGCTGTTGTTGCTCTCCGAATTTGATTTGAAGTATGTAACGCGCAAGTCAGTAAAAGGGAGAGCGGTAGCGGAGTTCCTTGCCGACCACCCGGTTGAGGGGGATAAAGCGGTCGAGTATCTATTCCCAGATGAAGCCATTCTGCACGTCGAAGATGAAACTTGGACGATGTACTTTGACGGAGCGTCAAACCAGTATGGGTATGGGATAGGGGTGTTGCTGGTAGCGCCTGACGATTCCCATATCCCTTTAGCATTCAAGCTCCGGTTCAAAGTCTCGAACAATGAGGCAGAGTATGAGGCATGTATTGCTAGCCTGGAAGCAGCCCTAGAACTAGGGGCAAGACGGTTGGACGTCATTGGGGACTCGAACCTTGTTGTGTCTCAAGCAAAAGGAGATTGGAAAGTCAAGGAGGAAAGGATGATAATTTACCACTAAACCTTGGATTTGTTAATTCCTCGGTTTGAGAAGCTAAATTTCACCCACCTCGTAAGAGAGAACAACAGGTTCGCAGATTCACTAGCAACTCTATCTTCTATGATAGACATCCTGTCCGGAGTCCGGATGCGTCCAGTCATTATTGATCAAAAGTTTGCGCCAGCATACGAGTCGATTTCCGCCATAGATGAGGTTCAAGACGGCAACCCCTGGTATTACGACATCTGGAACTTCTTGGAAAAGGAGACATATCCACTAGGGGCAAATGCCAAGGATAAGAGGGCCATCAGAAGAATGGCTGCTCAGTTCATTATCTGCAGGGGTAAGCTGTACAAAAGGGATCATCTGGGAATGCATAAGCTCTGTGTAGAAGCTGAAGAGTCGAAACGCCTGATGGAAGCCATCCATGGGGGGGAGTGCGGTGCACACATGAATGGAGTAATGCTGGCCAGAAAGATCCTCAAACAGGGCTACTACTGGTCAACCATGGAGGAGGATTGTATTAGTTTTGTTTGGCGATGCCACAAGTGTCAAATTCATGCAAACCGCATGAACATCCTGCCGTCAAAGCTGTACAACATGACTTCGCCATGGCCTTTTTCGGTTTGGGGAATTGATGTGATCGGAGCTGTTACCCCGAAGGGGTCAAACGGGCATGAGTTTATCCTAGTAGCGATAGATTATTTCACAAAGTGGGTCGAGGCCCAATCATACGCGCTGTTGAAGGCGTCGCACGTCGCAAAGTTCATCAGAAACAACATCATCTGTCGCTACGGGGTGCCAAACGAGATAATTTCAGATAATGGTTCCCACTTCAAGAAAGAAGTGATAGACTTGTTGGAAACATACAATGTGGCTTTCCATAAGTCATCTACATACCGGCCGCAGACCAACGGAGCGGTTGAGGCCGCCAACAAGAATATCAAGCATATACTGCAAAAGATGGTGGGAACCTACCGGGATTGGCCAGACAAGCTGCCATTTGCTCTGTGGGGCTACAGGACTTCAATCAGAACTTCTACTGGACCAACTCCATATTCATTGGTCTATGGAATGGAGGCTGTTCTACCCATCGAGATTGAGGTTCCATCATTACGAGTATTGGCTGAATGCCAAATAGCCGAAGCAGATTGGCAGCAAAGCAGATTCGAAGAACTCATGCTCTTTGATGAAAGAAGACTGAAAGCACTGTACCACATCCAAGGCTATCAACGCAGAATTGCCCGGGCTTTCAACAAGAAGGTTAAGTCCAGGAATCTGAAAGAAGGAGATTTGGTGCTCAAAGACAACCGAGCTCCCATCCACGACCCAAGGGGCAAGTTCAAACCCAATTGGACTGGTCCTTACATCATCAAAGCTATCTGGTCAGGTGGAGCTGTGGTTCTGATGGATCTAGATGGCTTGGAGTTCTCACAACCGATCAATATGGACAAGTTGAAGAAATATTACCCTTGAGAGGCTCGCTAGGCCGAAAACCTGAAAGGGCGACCTAGGCAAAAGTCAGAGCACAAAAAATTAGAAAATATAAAAACTGAGCTCGCAAGGTTGAAAACCCGTAAAGGGCGGCCTTGGCAAAAGTTAGAGCGCAAAAGGAGAGTGAAAATACTCGAGTGAACCTTAGCCTGAACTACGTAAGGCTTGATTCCTGTCTTTGGGATACGTAGGCAACTTCACCTGGAAGTTCAGCCATAAACTTTTCCCCGATCAACTCTATCCATTCTGATAATCTCAGTCATCTTTATCCATCAGCATTTATCGCGATCTCCGGTACAGTGCTGTTCAGACTAGGGGCAACTTTCCGTTGCCGCGACGGTGCAAAGTTACTCAGACTAGGGGCAACTTTCCAGTTGCAGGGATCTGGGGTTGTGCATCTCAGTGACAGATCTTCGGCGTGTCCAGTTCTGATCCACATCGAAAATAGTTTTGAAAAGTTTTAATAAAAGTTGACTTTGTTCAAATTAATCTTTTTACAACTAAGACCATTTTTGGACCAAAAGCGGAAAATTTTCAGTACCACAACCTTCAATTTCATTGATTTCAAAACAGAGTTCTCCTGCTCTTGCATACAATCGAGGTTGCTTTTTTATTACATTCAAAGAAAACTTGAAAATGCTAAATAAGCAATAAATTTGGGGCATAGTTGAATCAAGTATCTCTGCGTCCCCTCCCAGAGCTGGACGAAGCATCTGATGCCAAGCTAGGCCCAACCTGTGCCTCCTCGTTGAGCCAATCCAAGCACTCATCGGACAAAGTGCAACTGAAAGTGGAAGCTGGGGCCAGGAGCTCTCTAGTCCTCCATGCTGTGGCATATCGGGCAAGCTGTGCACCCCGGACCGGGAAAGCGGCTGGGTACTCAATCCCCTCCGGTGGGCAGGTCTGATCATGACCGAACTGACGCAGGAACCGGAACGGAAAATAGAATACGCAGTGGGTTAGACTAATCAATTGGATCCCAATCAGCCGGGACATACTATAGCTCATTGCCGGGAGGTTGAGCCAAGGACAATGCCAAGCAACGCGAGTTGCGGACAAATTACACATCCAATCAAACCACCACCTTTCGTCAAGGGCATTGACTAGGCGCTGCCGAAAGAAGTAGCCTCGAGCTGAATAGGCCGGGCAAGAGTCCACAACCTTCAACTTGTCCATTAACCATACCTGGGGGAGGGATGGAAAATGAGAGAATAAAGAACAGAGGGATGTACGATGAGAGAAAAGTAAGACAAGAGTTTTGTGAGAAAAATCGAGCCTGAGGGCCGAGTGATGTGAGTAAATATATATGTAAGGTCGGGTGGGAAACATTACCTACAGCAGCAGTGGACTCCCAACAAACCTAGTCGCCTCCCGGCGATGGACAGAATCTAAGCCCATCAGTGTCTCGGCCAAGGTCATGGCAATACAGCTCTTTCCTTCTCTCAAGCCTTGGGCAACTTCAATCAGGCGAATGCTAGCTCCGCCAAAGCCCGAGGAAAGTAGAAAGTGAGACAACAAACACAAGCAGAGGGCGTGTTGCCGGAAACCCTGCCAATAATGGTTGTTGCGGTCACCGGCATCGGAAAAACGATGGATCAAGCCGAGGATGTCCAGCTCCCCACTTCAGATCAGAGATCGAGCGTCATGCGCCGTGAGCCCACACATCCGCCCTAAAGCCTGAGCATGGCCAAAACGGAGCTGGGGCAAGATCACTTCAGGGCATTCAGACTCCATCAAAACCTGAAAATCTTTGAAAGTAGGACACATCTCTTGGCCGCCGAAGCTAAAAACGTGCGTCACTGGGTTCCAGAACCTTGCCGCGGCATCGAGAAAAGGGAGCTGTAGCGGAGTACGGCTCAGCGTGAATAGTGCATTCAAGCCAAAACCCCAGAAGTTCAGCTTTTCCGAGCCATCTAGAGAAGAGATCCAAGATATGAGATTTTCCGCGAGAAACGCCTCCGTCTTTGTGTAAAACTAAGATGAAATGAATGTTCCCGAAGTTGAGGCTTTTATAGAGGGAAAAATACTATTCACGGGGACACTTGTCAAAAACCAGGTGGCTGCAGGAATAAGTGGCCGGCCGGCCACCTTTTCTGGCTGGCCGGCCATTTACTTTTTACAAAACTGGCCGGCCGGCTCCCTCTCTCCACAAAATTGGCCGGCCGGCTCCCAAAGGTGGCCGGCAATGCTGCAGTGTATCCCCTTGGCCCTGTTTTACCCTTCGAGGGAAAGTTTCAAGCATTTCCATGCAACGGGAGAGTCAAAGGCCTTCATTTCCCTCTGTTTCGGATGCGTTTCCGGTGCCCAGATCATCCGAAGTACACTCTGTTGTTGCCAAGCTTTGTTTATCGAGTTGTTGTTTTGATTATCGAGTTGTTGTTTTGCTTATCGAGTTGTTTGTCGAGCGGACGTGTTTCGTGTTTTCGAGTCATTACTTTCTGATTAAACAATCTTTGTTTTAAGTCTTGTTTATTTGCGTTGTCAACGTTATTGTATTTTGCTTATTGAGTTGTAAACTTCTTAAGGTTCTGTTATATCTTAGTAAGCTGAGTTGCTTAGTTTGTTGCGTCGGTTCACTACCTGACTTGGTGATTACACAGTGCACATTCCCATTCAATTTCATTTTTGTGCAAAATAAAATGATGCGATACGATGCTAAAGTTTAAAATACAAACACCCTTTCAAAAGCTGTTTCATTCCATCATGCTTTACAACAAACAAAGGTACAAGTTTTACAAAAAATAAAACTGCCTAACAATGTGCAAAGTGCTACAAACTACTAGCAAAAAGAAAAATAAAGCAGGAAACAGCAGCATCAATGTCCTCGGGAGCGGGAATGAGAAGCACTCCTCATCCTCTTCTATGGAACAACCTCTGTACCATCATCATCATCTGAGTCGGAGCTGTCATCCTCAGGATCCCCCTCAGCCTCGCCTCTGTTCCTCGAACCAAGACCGGAGCCCCCCTCCTCAGCAGATGTCTCTGACTGACGGTCGGTAGCCTCCTCCTCCTCCTCAACATCCTCCTCCTCCTCATCAGGCTCCGCCTCCACAACGTGAGCCCTGCGTCTGCGGACAGGCCCTCCTCGAGCTCCTCGAAAAGGCCTAGATGGCCCGGCTCCTCGGAAAGGCCGGGATGGCCCAGCCCCCTGAAAAGGCCCGGATGACCCAACTCCCTGAAAAGGCCCAGATGGCCCAGCTCCCCAAGGAGGCCCAGGTGGCCTGGCCTGCGGCTGACCGGACCATGAAGGCATCTGAAAACAAAGAGTTCAATTCAAATACATCAGTCCAAATATGTACATCAGATGCAGATACAAGCAAAGGCTACGTGAAGTGGGTGCATGTAAATACAGTGTACAAGTGGGGTGTGTGTCAGATGTGCTCTACACAAGTAGTCTATCGATGCAGTAGAAATCAGCATGTCATCAGAAGTATGATAAATGCCAAAAAATTGAAAGGTACCTGAATGCCCGCGACAGACAACTGTGCCTCCCTACGCAGGACCATGCCCTCGAGTGTGGCCACCAATCCAACCACCTCCTCCATGTACCCTCGCGATGGCTGCAAATATGAGCTCATAATCATCAGTGAACAAAAGAATGTCTAAACATCTGAATGATGAATGAAAAACAGTGGAGCATACCAGCGGTGAATCAGGATCAATGGCGTATCGATCACTGGGCATCGGAGGCTCTAGCGGGATCGGAGTTGGAGAAATAGCCCCATACTGCCACGCCATCAACTCAGTAGGCATATCTGGCCATCCAGGATGAGGATAAGTAGACGGAACCGGAGGAACCGGTCTACCCCCACCTCTAGATGTACCAGCCCTACTAGTAGAAGGGGCGTCTGCAGCCCGAGCCCGGGCCTGGCCCGAGGATGACATACCAGCAGGCCTCCTCATCGGGGTACAGGCTCCCGTCAATGGAGGCATCAAATATATGTGACGGCAAGTGGCGTAGTCCTCCTTCTCAAGATATAGTAAAGCATCACTACCCAGCATGGCGCCGACTACCTCCGAGAAAGAGAGCTTGTCAGCAGTCCGCATACTGACTGGGGGTACTGCGGGAGGATCCGGAGAAGGATACCCCCATACCTGAGGCAGAAAGCGTTCCCTCAGAAACCATGCCCTGCCAACCGGCCCTTCGAGCAGGACCCTATACTGGGAGGTGTCCGACCCTCCGGTGTACTGAAGTCGGAGACCATCACCCAGAGATGCCTAGGGCTGCCATGAGATCTGCGGACGATAAATGCATAAACCAATCAGAAATCGGGAATATACAAAGCAAATCAAAGATGAAAATGAAAGGAACTGAAAGTTCTGAAGTACCTCCGAATGTCGCACAGTGTCAAAGTACTGTCGCAGGTAAATGAGAGTCTCTCGGGGTCTCGGCCGGTGCGGGCCCTCGAACACTAGTGAATATGGGGTCATGGGGGGCCCTGCCACCTCCAACTCTGGGGCTAATGCTGGGAAGTATACATAGACCCATAGCTGAGAAAAGCAGTGCAAAATGTAAGTACGAAATGCTGAGAGCAAAATACAGACTGTAAAAGTGCGCTGTGTGTGCAATGTACAAGTAATGAAGAGCAGAAATGTAAATCAAGGGGACAGAAAAGTACCTCCCAGGCTCTCCAGTAGCCGCCAAGTAAATCTCCCCGCCCGCGGGAGGTTGCGCTCATATAAAAGTAAAGGGTAGCCAGGTCAGCGCCACCCCAGTCATATCGACTGACCTGTGATAGGTCAACCAGAGCGCTCAACAGGTATAGCCCGACCGTGTTCCCTCTATCGGCGAACAGGGTAGTCCCGAAGAGGAACATAAGGAAACCACGGGCATACTGCTCCATCTCCTCAGGAGTCTCGGGCACCATCTCCGCCCGCCGGAAGTGGGAAGAGAACCAAGTGTATCGGACTCTCCCAGAAACCCTGTCAACAGGCGGGCGGGCCCCCAATAGATACATCCAAGCGGCCTCCCACTCGCCCATATCCTCATCATAGGGGATGGGCCAACCCCCTATGTCCAGGCCGGTCAACACAGCAAAGTCTAGAGGGGTCATAGTCATGTCCCCGGTAGCAGAGAAATGAAAGGAGTTGGTGGTGTCCCACCATCTCTCTACCAATGCCGCCATCAGAGTCCTCTTGGCAGAGCAACGTGACAACCCAACGCAGAAGGCCCCGAACCCTGCCAAGTCTACTAAGTCTCGGACACCCTCCGGGAGCTCAGCGTACCAATCCCGCGCGGCGGTGGAACCATACCCCCGTACACTGCGAGAACCAACCTGCATTCAGAATGAATACATGTGTTAATAATGGAGAGTTTAGGCTGCGTGCCGATGAAATGAAATGGGTTGTCTGCCAATGAAGTGAAATAGGCTGCGTGCCGATGAAATGAAATGGGTTGTGTACCGATGAAGTGAAATAAGCTACATGCAAATTTTAATCTGGGCTGCGTGTTCAGAAAATTTAAAGTTTGGGCTGCGTGTTCAGAAAATTTAAAGTTTGGGCTGCGTGTTCAAATTTCAATCAGTGTGGGCTACGTGTTCACTATTCATCTGGGCTGCGTGTTCAGAAAATTTAAAGTTTGGGCTGCGTGTTCAAATTTCAATCAGTGTGGGCTGCGTGTTCACTATTCATCTGGGCTGCGTGTTCAGAAAATTTAAAGTTTGGGCTGCGTGTTCAAATTTCAATCAGTGTGGGCTGCGTGTTCACTATTCATCTGGGCTGCGTGTTCAGAAAATTTAAAGTTAGGGCTGCGTGTTCAAATTTCAACCAGTGTGGGCTGCGTGTTCACTATTCATCTGGGCTGCGTGTTCAGAAAATTTAAAGTTTGGGCTGCGTGTTCAAATTTCAATCAGTGTGGGCCGCGTGTTCACTATTCATCTGGGCTGCGTGTTCAGAAAATTTAAAGTATGGGCTGCGTGTTCAAATTTCAATCAGTGTGGGCTGTGTGTTCAGAAAATTTAAAGTTTGGGCTGCGTGTTCAAATTTCAATCAGTGTGGGCTGCGTGTTCACTATTCATCTGGGCTGCATGTTCACTATTCATCTGGGCTGCGTGTTCAGAAAATTTAAAGTTTGGGCTGCGTGTTCAAAATTCAACCAGTGTGGGCTGCGTGTTCACTATTCATCTGGGCTGCGTGTTCAGAAAATTTAAAGTTTGGGCTGCGTGTTCAAATTTCAACCAGTGTGGGCTGCGTGTTCACTATTCATCTGGGCTGCGTGTTCAGAAAATTTAAAGTTTGGGCTGCGTGTTCAAATTTCAACTAGTGTGGGCTGCGTGTTCACTATTCATCTGGGCTGCGTGTTCAGAAAATTTAAAGTTTGGGCTGCGTGTTCAAATTTCAATCAGTGTGGGCTGCGTGTTCACTATTCTAGTCTGGGCTGCGTGTTCAGAAAATTTAAAGTTTGGGCTGCGTGTTCAACTTTCAATCAGTGTGGGCTGCGTGTTCACTATTCATCTGGGCTGCGTGTTCAGAAAATTTAAAGTTTGGGCTGCGTGTTCAAATTTCAACTAGTGTGGGCTGCGTGTTCACTATTCATCTGGGCTGTGTGTTCAGAAAATTTAAAGTTTAGGCTGCGTGTTCAAATTTCGATCAGTGTGGGCTGCGTGTTCACTATTCTAATCTGGGCTGCGTGTTCAGAAAATTTAAGTGTGGGCTGTGTGTTCAGAAAATTTAAAGTTTGGGCTGTGTGTTCACTTTCGAATTCGGGCTGTGTGTTCGACAAATCAGTGTTTGAGCCGTGTGTTCATTTCTTAACTAATGTACTGGGCGTTCGCAATTAATTAATGAGCCGAGTGTTCAGAAATTCGAGTGTTTAAAACCACATGTTCAGGATGCAAGCAAAGTACCATGTCATAAGCCAAACTGCGTGTTCAAGCATAGCAAAGGTGCGAAATATACGAAAAATGCAGAAAATGAAGTGAATACCTCTCGGGCCTCATGAGAGAGGTGATGCTCTGGCTCTCGGAGAAGCAGATCCCCAAGTGCTCGCTCATCAAAACTAGTAAAATGACGGAAAACGGCACGCGGAAGGACATGTGCTGGCGGATTGTACCTCCCGGGAATAAAAGGCCGGACCCTCGGAGGCAAAGTCATAGGATCAAAATCGTCCCCGGCACCCGGAAAGCCTCCACCATGGGGAGAATTACCTGCCATTTTCAAAGAATCTGCAAAAGGAGCAAAAATGAGCGAAAATGAGCCAAAATTGGAAAAAGTCAACAAAAGTCAACTCCCGAGAAAATCTTCCAAATATTGAGACAAACTTACCTCAAGTGGCGAAAATGAGAAAAGAAGCTCCGAAACCGAAATTTAATCGCTTCAAAGTGTTTAAAACTGAATATTTTTGCGAAAACAACTTGCGTGGGGCGTTGGAAAACGCGTATGGAACTCAAATCTGGAGAAGAAAGTGTTGTAGGAGGCAAGAGAGGAGGAGATCTCGGCTGCATTATATAGGCTCCAAGTCTTGGGATGAAGGAGCATGAAAAAGGAGGTGAAAAGACCAAACTGCCCTCGGATTTGGGCATATGGCCGGCCGACCACCTCTTCTAGCCGGCCAGCCATTTCCTTTTTGGAAAACCGGCCGGCCAGCCAATTCCTTTTTGCAAAAGTGGCCGGTGGCCTCCCCTAGGGAAAATAAACGGCCGGTGGTGCCCCCCACAGGCTCACCTAGCTCCCTGCAAATTTTGAGGAAGATCGGAGTTCCCGGGACCTGAAAAAGTTCAAGAAAAGTACACTTCCGGTAGCGAAATTGCTCCGCCGGAACTTCAGCTTCAGGGTCTGACATGTGTCTCATCATCATTCATCAAAATCAAAGTGTATCCTTTTTGAATGAGTTGTGGTCTTTCCGGGAAGCGGATCGGAGGCCGTGATCGAGTTGCCTTCGCCGAAACACGCATTTCTGTGCTCGTTACTTCATGACAAACGGGCACCCTGATTTATGCTCGTTTTGCACTATCATGCACATAACTTGCATTCTCATGAACACACTTACATTGTTATGGACATTTTTGATATTGGCATACCTCTATGTTTGAGCATACGTTGTCACGCATGTTCCACTCTTGCATGGCGATGCATTCACTCACCGGCACTGCGTGTGTCAAACTTCCAGAATCACATTGGTTATATGTTGGTAGCATATTGTACTTGTTGCAATTTCTCTCTTTTACAGGCACGATATTGTATGTACGGTTCAATTGAGGCTGGTGCGACCAGACGAATCGCGCAGGTATCGTATCTTCTCCGAGTGAGACGTGGCGGGGATTGAATAATCCTCCGCATTCTTAACTGCATGAAATGTAGTTGTTGCTTTGCATTCTTGCTTAAAACTGTTGCATCTATTTGCGAATACTTGCTTCATTACAGCTTGCTGCATTTGCATGATCATTGAGCTATGTTGGGCTTCTTGCATATCGCTTTGCATTTTGCCCCCCCTGCCTGCGGGCCTGCCTGCGAGCACATCTCTGTTTACTTTGTACGTTTGTCTAAGTCTTCGGCCTTGTCAAAAATGGGTCGTCTCTGGGCTTTGACATTCACTCCCGTCACTTGTGACTTCCGAGTTCTGTCAAAGAGGGGCAACTGTAGACACCCCATTTTTGACCGACCTTAAGACTTAGACGTCACCGATTGAGCGCTTGGTGATGTTGCATAATGTGCTCGTTCAGAAGTTTCAGAGTCGCGGCCGTGAGCCCTGCCTCCGGACTTCCGAACCCTCTTCTGTGCCTTGCCTCGGTTTGCGAACCAGGCTCGGTTTTCTTTGTTTCTTTTGTTGAGGGGAGAGAGAGGTCCCGTAGACCATCTCTCAATGTCCGTAGGCTACATTTCGTGGTCGTAGGCCATTTTGCCCATTTCGGAGTCCGGTTTCCGGTTTTTCGGAATCGTTGGCCGTGTGCCTCGGTTCGGGACCGCCTAACCATCTCCGTTTGTTCTGTTTTTTGGCATACTTCCTTTCTACTCCCTTTTGAGGGACACTGGGGTCTGAGAAACCCACTTCATGGCCGAATGCCACTTTCGGTGCTTAACAGCCCATTTTCGGGACCTCGAACTGCGCGTTTTGGCCCCCGAACATTCGTTTTGCAACGGTTTTCGTTCACTTTTGGCAGGTACCTCTGTTTTATCACTGGGAAGGTCACTGAAGGGTGGGAGGCCAGTAATTGTTGCAGCAACCAGTTATATATCCTCCGACGCCCTCCGACGCCCGTTTTTCACACTTCCGGGCTAATGTTGAACACCTTGGGGCCATATTCTTGAACTTTGAACCACATATTTGTGATGTACACATATGGGAGGACCCTAAAAAATGGTGGCCGGCCAGTAATTCCACCTGACCCTTTTGAACCCCTCCTTCTGGGCTAATGTTGAACACCTTTGGGCCATTTTCTTGAACTTTGAACCACATATTTGTGATGTACACACATGGGAGGATCCTAAAAGTTGGTGGCCGGCCAGTAATTCCATCTGACCCTTTTGAACCCCTCTTTCCGAGCTAATGTTGAACACCCTTGAGCCACTTTCTTGGACTTTTAACCACAGGGTTGTGTTGAGGACACATGGGAGGACACCATCATGTGGTGGCCGGCCACTAAACCAGCTTGACCCTTTTGACCCCTAGCTGGCCGGCTAGGGGATGTGGCCGGCCGGCCAGCCACCTGCAGCAAAAATACTTGGCCAGCCGAGATCCTCACACTGTTCACTTTACAGCTGTATGGCTTTATCCCCCAGAAAATATCAATATCCGGGGGATATTTTGTGGGGGAAAGTTGGCCTCCTTTTCCCCCACCTTTACACCCCCCTTTTGGTCCATATAACCAGCAGGCAATATCATATTTTGGGGTTGGAAAAAATTGTCTTCAGGCCTCAATACACATATCTCCCTCCATCTTCCTCATTTTCCTAAAAATCCTTAAGTCCTACACCTTGTTTTCTTCATCACCACCAAGCTCTACCACCACCACTCCATTTCAGCAACAAGGGGAAGAATTCCAGCAGCTAAGAGGCAACAAATTTGGTCCAAGAAGCAACACAAGCTTTGGTCTTCAAGGGTGAGTTGCACTTCACCCTTTTGGGCCCTTTTCTTGTATCTTTTGTAATCCCTTTATGCTTTTTTCTTTGAGCTCCGGCCATAACTGAAAGTGGCCTTATTTTGAGCTCATTTTCATGTCTCATTAAGGGCTCAACCCTGTTTGAGCCCTCCATCTTGCACTTGCTTCATTGTCCCTCTAAAATGTCATTTTCTTGCATGATATTTTTAGATTGTGTGTGATTTATTTTGGAGCATGTTGTAAACTGATAATGGGCTTATTTTGAGCCCCTCTTCAACATTGAAGAAGGGCTCAACACCATTTGGGACTTCCATGTTGTACTTACCTTTATACTCCCCTTTTGGTCCCATTTTTGCATGCTATGGCAGCCTATTGTGCTTTTGTTTTTGGCCATTTTATAGTTCTTAAAATAGTCTTATTTTGGCCCATTCTTCATGTTTCATTTAGGGCTCAACACCATTTGGGACCTCCATATGCCACTTCATGTTATATCTCTCTTTTGGTCCCCATTCTTGCATGTTTTGTTAGCCTATCATGCTTTTGTTTTTGGCCATTTTACAGTTCTGAAAATAGTCTTATTTTGGCCCATTCTTCATGTTTCATTAAGGGTCTTTGGCCGTTTGTGGAATATTTTGTATACTTTGTGTTATAGCCACTTTTGAGCCTCATTTTGCATTGCATTTCTAGCATGTTTGTATACTGTTTTGGCCATTTTACAGTTCTGTAAATATGCATATTTTTGGTCCCTCTTCAATGTTGTAGAAGGGAATTTTTCAGTTTGGGCTTTGTATATACCACTTGCCTCTTTGGCCACCTTTTGGCCCTTTTTCTTGCATAGGAGTGCAGCCACACCTGTGTTTGTTTTTGGGGTTTTTACAGTTCTGGAAAACATCATATTTTGGGCCCCTCTTCAATGTTGTTGAAGGGTCCTAACTCATTTGGAGTTAGCAGTTGTGAGTTGCTTCATAATCTCATGTTAGGGCCATTTTCTTGCATGCTAGTTTTGCCCTATCTTGGTTTGCTGTTTGGCCATGATTTGTACTATTAAAATGCTAACTTTGGGGCTGCCTTGCTTCTGTCTTTACATTTCATGTACCAATTTTGCATGTTTGGTATAGCTATAGGCCATTTCGGGTGCCAAAATTCGTGTTTCGGGACTATTCCGCGCATCGGGTGTGCTTTCGCCTCGTTTCGGGGCCGTTTTCCCCCACGTTTCATTGCTGAAAATCCATTAGCATGCATGTTGCATTTTCCATGTCATTTGCATTGCACATACCATTGCCTCGGCTTGCGTGCCAGTGTGCACGCATTTTGAGGCACTTCATTTTCATCTATTGGCCTCTTATGTGAGTGTGGATGAGGCTCTCTCATGTTATTATAAGTCCATGTTACATTCTATATGCCATTTCCATGCCATTGCATTGCATATGCCATTGCCTCGGTTTGCGTGCCCGTGTGCACGCATTTCGAGGCACTTCATTTTTATCCATTGGCCTCTTATGTGAGTGTGGCTGAGGCTCTCTCATGTTAGCATAAGTCCATGTTGCATTCTATATGCCATTTCCATGCCATTGCATTGCATATGCCATTGCCTCGGTTTGCGTGCCCGTGTGCACGCATTTCGAGGCACTTCATTTTTATCCATTGGCCTCTTATGTGAGTGTGGCTGAGGCTCTCTCATGTTAGTATAAGTCCATGTTGCATTCTATATGCCATTTCCATGTCATTGCATTGCATATGCCATTGCCTCGGTTTGCGTGCCCGTGTGCACGCATTTTGAGGCACTTCATTTTTATCCATTGGCCTCTTATGTGAGTGTGGCTGAGGCTCTTTCATGTTAGTATAAGTCCATGTTGCATTCTATATGCCATTTCCATGCCATTGCATTGCATATGCCATTGCCTCGCTTTGCGTGCCCATGTGCACGCATTTCGAGGCACTTCATTTTTATCCATTGGCCTCTTAAGTGAGTGTGGCTGAGGCTCTCTCATGTTAGTATAAGTCCATGTTGCATTCTATATGCCATTTCCATGCCATTGCATTGCATATGCCATTGCCTCCGTTTGCGTGCCCGTGTGCACGCATTTCGAGGCACTTCATTTTTATCCACCGGCTTCTTATGTGAGTCTGGCTGAGGCTCTCTCATGTTAGTATAAGTCCATGCTACATTTTCCATGCCATTTTAGCCATATTGCATTGCGTATGCCATTTTCTCGATTTGCGTGCCCGTGTGCACGCATTTCGAGGCATCTCATTTTTACAGCATAGTGCATGCTAGGTTGTATCTTAGATCACATTCTGTCATTTTCTCGATTTGCGTGCCTGTGTGCACGCGTTTCGAGGCATCTCATTTTTACAGCATAGTGCATGCTTGGTTGTATCTTAGATCGCATTCTGTCATTTTCTCGATTTGTGTGCCCGTGTGCACGCATTTCAAGGCATCTCCTTTTTACAGCATAGTGCATGCTAGGTTGTATCTTAGATCGCATTCTGTCATTTTCTCGATTTGCGTGCCCGTGTGCACGCATTTTGAGGCATCTCATTTTTACAGCATAGTGCATGCTAGGTTGTATCTTGGATCGCATTCTATCATTTTCTCGATTTGCGTGGCCATGTGCACGCATTTCGAGGCATCTCATTTTTACAGTATAGTGCATACTAGGTTGTATCTTAGATCGCATTCTGTCATTTTCTCGGTTTGCGTGCCCGTGTGCATAGCATTGTGTATGTTAGGATTGTATCTTAGTCGCATTTCATGGATGTCATGCATATTGCATCGTGTTCGGGATAGGAGTTAGTCCGGGCACGGGAAACGAGGTGCATTTCGTACTCCGAGTGACGGAATGTGTCTCAATTCCCCAGTCACCGACACTCTGGATCATCCATGATGGAGTTGGGTTTTGTTGTGTTTTCATGTGCATTCATCCTACATTAAATTGTGCAATTCAACTCCTCGGCCATCATGCCTCGGTATGCGTGATTGGTGGCACGAGGATCGAGGCATGCGTATATTTGTGAAAATACATTGCTATGCCCCTTTCCTGCTCTCTGTTGCAGCAAAATGAAGAATCAGCAACTTTTCGGAGTCTGGCACGCTTTCCAAGAAAAATCACAAAACAGAGGCTAATTGGGGCATCCCAGTGGATTTCCGCGAAGGCAGCCCAGACATGCATCATTCATCAGAAGCAAGGCAATCCCGGGCTTGCACGCCAGTTTTACTTGCTTTCTTAGTTAATTCATTAATTAATTAGGAATTTGTATATTATTTGGACTATAATATTTGGACTGTAATATTCTTTCATTTGGGACTGTATTATTTATTCGGACCCTCTGCGCGAGGGCAATACTGTAATAAGTGTGCGTGAGTGTGATGTATGTCTTCCAACCCAACGGCTTTCTTCCCTTTTATTTATCCGTTTATGATGGTTAGATTAGGGCATATTTCAATTAACATACAGTATGATAGCATGTTTGCATTCATTCATCTGTATTGCATGCACCGGGCTCGGCGCATCATACTAACTGCATTGTATTTTCAATTCCGAGTTGAATACATGTTAGTTGTAGCATTCCATATGCCATGTTTAGAACAGCCGAGCCTGCTATAGTTTGCATTTTGCATGTGTTGCATTAGGCATTTCGGTATACTTAGGACTCATGCATGATTTCTAATGAGTTTCTATTTTGGCTTGGAGTACTCGGTAAGCTTTATGCTTTAGCATCCTTGCATGCGTGTGAGTGACTGCCATGAATAACATGCTTACCATGAGGCTATTTGCTTACGTGATATAACTGCCTGAATGCCTGTGGGTGAAGGTTGGGTTACTTAAATTGGAATAAATCATCAAATGTTTTAAGCCTACCTGCAGGTAGCAAACCATTTTCAAAAAGCGAACATGAAATGTTTTGTTCCAATTCAGGCGATCCAGTCTATACTTATATGCTGTGCGCATCACATAGTAACCTAGGCTAATAACCGGAATAAGGACACACAAAGTTTTCAAAAATTGATATCATGGTTAGTAGAGGCCGATCTTTGATCGGGCGAGCGGGGGTGCTCACGAAGTGACCTTCCCCAATCGTACCCAAGTTCCCGAGCCGAGGCAACTTTGGTGATGACGGACACGTGGCCTTTGGCACCGAGTCAGGGTTTCCTAAATTTCCCAAAATAAAATATTTAGGTGGCGACTCTGTATCTGGCAAAGCAGTCCATGTTTGGCACTTCTTTCAAAAATCTGTTTTCTCAAAACGATTTGCCGGATTTGGACTCTTTGGTTCAGACTTAGAACCGTGACTACAAATCGAGTCCGAGCTGTAGCGAGGTCCCCCGCGGGCTTGTTACACATCGATAGCATGTTCAATGTAAAACACCGAATAAAGAATGCGTGTCTTAACAAGATTGATTCAGTCGCAACCTTCGATTTACCTCTTGGAGGAGCTATAAAGAATTTCAAAAGGATACACCTCGTTCATGCTAGATCACGATGAGTCACGCATCGAAGACATGTTTTAAAACTTCTGTAGAGACACTTTGGGCTGAAAAGTGGACTTTTCTTGCACTTTCTTGAGAGCCAAGGACTCAAAACAGTCTAAAAACACACTGAGAGAACCCTGGACACCTGTCGGCCACCCTGGAAGCATTGTTGGCCACTTGCCAAAGCTGTCGACCACCTAAGTGGCCAGTCGGCCACAAAAACTAGCCGGTCGGCTAGTTGTAGCAGATTCGGGGCAGTCTAGTCTTTTTGCATGGAGAACTTTAAAAACTCCATCTCAAATCACATTTCCTCACACACACAGTGCCGAAATCTCTTGCTCTTCCTTCCTAGACCCCTTTTTCTCCTAAATCCGGGCTTTACAAGCGTTTTCCAACACCCCTCGCGAAGTCAATTCGCTAAAACCTTTCGATTTCCTTCACTTTGAACTGATTAAAACTCGTTTTCGGAGCCTTTTTCTCCACTTTCACCACTTGAGGTTTGTTTCACTCAAGTTTGTCTTGAGTTTGGCACCCTTTCCCGGGTTTTGACTTTCTTTGACTTTTTCTCTTCCCGAGAGTTGACTTTTGTTGACTTTTGGCCCTTTTCATCCATATTGCTCATTTTCGCCTTCTTTTCACCTTCTTTTCAGATGGGAGACGATGCTCCACACGACGAGGGTTCTTCGAGGTTGAGGAGGAGCCCAATGTCATACCGTTGCCGCCCAAGATCAAACCTTTCGACCCCGTGAGGTACCGCCCTGAGGCACATGTACTAGCGCCTAGTTTAGTTTCACTGGATTCGCACGGCGCACACCCACAGATCTGCTGCTACGGGAGCCGGAGTCTCACCTGTCCCATGACACGCTTGAGGCATGCATAGTATTCTTACATTTTCTGCGATGTACTTTACATTTCCTATATAGCTCGCGCTTTCGCACTATATTTCATTTATTCATTCTGAACACATTCACACACTGGATTTCTGCTCATTTTGAACACATTCACATACTGGATTTCTGCTCATTCTGAATACATTCACACACTGTACTTCTACTCATCCACACAGGTGGACTGTCATTTCATCCACAGATACGGGTCGACCACAGCGAGGGAGTGGTATATAGAGCTCCATGACGGCGTTCAGCAGATTGTTAACAAGGAGGGATTTGGCCTACTCTATATGGGGCTCTCGCATCTCATGGCGAGTAGGACTCTTTTAGGCGCATCAGTAGAGAGATGGTGGGACACCACCAACTCCTTCCATTTCTCTACCACCGGGGACATGACGATGAGCCCGTATGACTTCACCATGCTGACGGGCCTTGAGGTGGGGGGCCGGTCGATTCCATATGACTCCGACATAGGTGAGTGAGACGCAGTTTGGACCTATCTACTGGGAGCACACCCGTCGATCTTCCGCTCAGGTACGGTCAGATATACCTGGTTCTCAGACCACTTCAGAGGGTTTGAGCCTGTGACGATTGAGGCTATAGAGCAGTACGCCCAAAGCTTTCTGATGTTCCTCTTCGGTACTACCTTGTTCGCCGACAGGGTGAACATAGTCGGGCTGTACCATCTGAGCGCTTTAGTGGACCTATCCCAGGTTCGTTATTATGTTTGGGGCGGCACCGGCCTCGCTACCCTTTGCTGTTACATGAGCTCGACCTCCCGCATGAGTGGGAACAGAGTAGGTGGCTATTAGAGAGCCTGGAAGGTATGCTTTACTTTTCAGCTTTACAGTTTTTGCCATACTTTATGCTTTGCACTTTCTGTACAATGCACACTGCACACTACATATTGCACATAGTCTAGTCTTTGCATTTGCACTTGTACTTTCTATACATTGTGCCACACACCTTGCTTTCTACATTTTCTGTATTGCACACATACACTGCTTTCTGCATTATCTTTGTATTCTGTATTCTCACTACCACTGGCATGCTTTCCACAGCTATGGGTATACGCCTATTTCCCAGTGCTTGCTCCTGAGCCAGAGGTCATGATACCTTTTGAGGTGCCATACTCGCATCGATACGACGGTCAGTGCCAGCTGAGGGCCTGGGAGTCCCTCCCATATCTTCGTCAGTATTTCGACATCGTAAGGGTGACCGAGGTAACGCAAAACTCACAGTTCTTTATGCTTTCAACTTCAATTCATTTTGCATATCTGATGGCAACTTATTAGTCTATGCACTTGTTGTTTGCAGATCCTGTGGCAGCCTTGGGCGTCGATGCCAGAGGGGGCCAGATTCTAGTTTGCCAGAGCCTGGGGCGCTTCCCGGTACCAGATCTTGTTCGAGGGACCAGTGGGCTGCGCCTGGTTTTTAGGCGAGCGCTTCATGCAACAGACTCTAGGCCTGCAACTGCAGTTGGTTCCCTTGCCGCCTCCAGCTTCCATACATGCCACAGAGAGTCTCTCCCCTCAGGAGGTGACCGACCTCATTCAGGGTGCAGATGCAAATAGGTTCATCGGGGAGGGAGACTACACGACTTACCTTCAGACATGCATGATGCCTCCTCTGACAGGTGTTCGTGCTCCCGTGAGGAGGGCAGCTAATATTGTTTCGTCGAGCAAGGCTCGGGTAGCAGATGTCCCTTCGACGAGTAGGGCCCAGGCAGCAGATGCTCCTTCGACAAGCAGGGCCCGGGCAGCGAGGGGCAGGGCCAGAGGGATGCCTCCCACTAGGTAGAGTGTTGGGTGGCCAGATTTGTCGACTGAGTTGACAGGTCGGTGGTATGGTGGAGTGCCTTACCAGATTCCGATCAAGCCGTATTGATGGGTCATCGATATGTCAAGACACCCGATTCACCACCGGTATGTATTACAGCTTTCATTTATTCATTTTCGCTCCTGTCCTCAGACATTCATTCACTGATCATTTTAACTTGTATTTTGCAGGCCTCCATAGAGTACACCAAGCGGTTACTCGAGATGTTTGCCTCATTCGAGGGCCTGATCTTGAGAAGGGAGACAATGCTTGGCTCCCATGGCATTCAGGTAATTTTTTAGTTTTCTTGCATTCCAGCTATCATATTTCTGCTGATATACTGAAACTGACATCTCAACTGAACATTTCCCACATGGCCTTGACACACTGCATGTATAGATCACATCTAACACATTGCATTCACATACTGTATCTGATTTCCGCATGTACTCACCTTGCACATCATACTTGCACCTAATACATATACTATGACTGATTCATTCAAACTGCTTTTCAGGTCACACCTTTATAGACAGGACCATCAGAGCCTTCTCCAGCAGCAGGGAGAGAGATTCCGGCACGCGGCCATGGGAGACATTGAGAGCCTGTCATACATGATGACGATGATGAGTCTAGTGAGGACGAGGAGCCAGTGAGTCCTCAGTCAGAGTCATCTGAGGGTGGAGGCGAGGGTACCGGCTCAGGTTCTGATGGCGGCGACGATAGTGAGGAGAGCTCTGAGGATAGGAGCAGAGGCAGCTCTGGTTCAGGCTCCGGCTCAGGTTCTGGCTGTGGCGCTGATAGTGATAGCTCTGAGTTCATGCAGCCGAGGAAGAGGACGAAGAGAGCCTCTCGATCCTGAGACGAGTGGTACCAATCCAGATGCTTTTTGCTTTGTTTCTCTTTTCTGCTAATAGTGTTAGCACATTGTACAGCCTTAGGCAGTTTTATTTTATTTAAAAATTGTACGCTATGTAAAAACAAACCACGTTTGGAATGAAAATAGTCCTTTTTGATAAAAATGTGTTGCGTTTTATATTCTGAACATTGCATCGCACCATTTTACGCAAAAACGGGATTGATGAAAATTCAATGCTTGTATATTGTCTTAACAATTGCTTAGTCAGGTAGTGAACCAACTATAACATCACAAACAAAATAAGAGAACTTGATAAGCAAAAGAACAACTCGATGAAATAAATATAACTCGATAAGTAAATTGCAACATTTCGGTAGACAAATTGCCACAAACTCGATAAACAAAACAAGTACAACTGCTCAACAAAATAGCAGAACGCATCCAGAGCAAAACAAGGAACAAATTTTCAGGATCCCCAGCACACAGGAAAGCCAAAGGCATGCTTCTAGAGACATGAAGTGGCTGTCGGCCACTTATGATCATTGTCGGCCAGTAAAGGTGGCCGGTCGGTCAGTAATTTTGAGAATCTCCAAATTGGTACCACCTATCCTCCACTAAGTACCTTATCCTCGACAAAAGCTCCAGCTTTGTAGCTTCTTCATTCCAGCTCTGTTTTTGCTCCCAAATGGAGCCATTCTTTACCGAAAAACTCTCGACTTGGATTGCGAATTTGGATGGCTCGGAAAGACTAAGTTTTCGGGGTTTTGGGTTAAATGCACTATTCTAGCTGAACCGTACTCCGCTGTGTTTTCCTTTCCTCCATGCCACAGCTAGATGTTGGAATCCGGTCACACACGTTTTTAGTTTCGGGGAACAAGGGATGTGCCCCACAATCGAAGAATTCCAAGTTTGGATGGAATCTCAGCGTGATGAGAAGATCTCACCCCAGTCACGTTTTGGCCACATCCAGGCTTTAGGAAGAATGTGTGGCCTTACTTTACATGACGCTCTGTCTTTGGTCCACAATGGAGAGCTTAACATTCCTAGTTTAATTCATCGGTTTTCTGATGCCGGCGACCGTTTTTGGCAAAGGTTTCGGCAACATGCCCTCTGCTTGTGTATGTTAGCTCATTTTCTTCTTGCCCCTGGCTTCGAAGGGTGTAGCATTCTCTTGATCGAGGTAGCTCAAGGCTTGAAAGAGGGCAAGAGCTGCATCAACTTAGCACTAGCCGAGACTCTGATGGGCTTGGATGCTTTCCATCGCCGGAAGACCACCAAGTTTGCAGGAAGTCCACTACTCTTATAGGTAATATTTCCCACCCTATCTCACATATATTTCTCACATCACTCGGCCCTCAGGCTCTGTTTTTCTCTCGAAACCCTTTCTCACTTTTCTCTCCTCTTACACCTCTCTATTCTTTAATCTCTCCTATTTTTCATCCCTCCCTAGATTTGGCTCATGGACAGGTTGAAGGTAGTGGACTCTTGCCCAGCATATTCACCTCGTGGCTGTTTCTTCCATCAACGACTAGTTGATTTCCCAAATGAGGCATGGTGGTGCCACTGGATGTGCAACAAATCTGCTGTTGACATTACTTGGCACTGGCCCTGGTTCGATCTGCCTGAGATAAGCTATAGCATGACCCGGTAGCCTGGCATTCGGTTGATTAGCCTGACACACTGTGTCTTCTATTTTCCATTTCGGTTCCGGCGTCAGTTCGGACATGACTAGATTTGCCCAGAAGAGGGGGTAGAGTACCCAGCTTCATTTCCTTTCTCTGGCTCGCAACTAGCTCGATATCCCAATGCATAGAGGACAAGAGAACTTCTGGCTCCTGTTCCTAATTTCAGTTATGTTATTTCTGGCGAATGCATAGCTTGGATTGAAGATGAGGCACAAACCAGGCCTACTTTAGCATCTGAAGCTTTCACAAGCTCTAGGAGGGGATGCAGGAACACCTGACTCAACTATGCCCCAAGTTTATTGCTTTAATATTTACTTTCAAGTTTTCATTTTGAATGTAATAAAAAGCAACTTCAATTTGTATCAAGAGGTAGAGAACCTTGTATTGAAATCAGTGAAATTGAAGGTTGTGGGTACTTAAAATTTTCCTTATGGTCCAAAAATGATCTAAGTTGTAAAAAGATTAATTTGAACAAAATCAACTTTTATTAAAACTTTTCAAAACCATTTTCAATATGGATCACAATTGGATACACTTGGAATCTATCCTTGAGATGCACAACCCAAACCCAACAAACAGAAAGTTGCACCATGTCTGAAAGGCACTGCACGGCAATGGAAAATTGCCCCTTGTTTGAATCGCACTGCATGGCAATGGAAAATTACCCCTTGTTTGAATAGCACTGCATGGCAATGGAAATTTCCCCTTGTTTGAATAGCACCGCAGCATACTGTAACCAGTCCTCATAGTGAAGATCACAACCAAACTCTTAGATACAGAGAAGACAAAGATGAGCAAGACAATTTCATGGACATAGTTGATTTGGAAGTGTTTATGGCTGGACTTCAGAATGAAGTTGCCTACGTATCCCAAAGATGGGAATCAAGCCTTATGTAGTTCGGTTCGGGTTCCCTCGGGTGTTAACACTCTCCTTTTGCGCTCTATCTTTTGCCAAGGCCGCCCTTTCTAGGTTTTCAACCTTGCGAGCTCAGTTTTTCTTATTTCTAATTTTTGTGCTCTAACTTTTGCCTAGGTCGCCCTTCCGGGTTTTCGGCCTAGCGAGCCACTCAGGGGTAGTATTTGTTTAACTTATCCATGTTGATTGGCTGGAAGAACTCAAGGTCGTCTAAGTCTATAAGAATGACGGCTCCACCGAACCAAATAGACTTAATGATGTAAAGGCCAGTCCAATTGGGTCTGAACTTGCCCCTAGGGTCATGGATGGGAGCTCGGTTGTCTTTGACCACCAAATCCCATTCTTTAAGATTTCGAGACATAACTTTCTTGTTGAAAGCCCTGGCAATTCTGCGTTGATAACCTTGGACGTGATACAGTGCTTTTAGCCTTCTCTCGTCAAACAACATAAGTTCCTCAAACTTGCTCTGCTGCCAATCCGCCTCTGCTATCTGGCACTCAGCCATAACCCGCAGCGACGGAACCTTAATTTCAATCGGCAAAATAGTCTTCATCCCATAAACCAGAGAATACAGAGTTGCCCCAGTAGAAGTTCGGATTGATGTCCGGTAGCCCCAAAGAGCAAATGGCAGCTTATCTTGCCAATCCCTATAGATTTCCACCATCTTCTGCAGAATGTGCTTGATGTTCTTGTTGGCAGCCTCAACAGCTCCGTTGGTTTGTGGCCGATATGTAGATGACTTATGAAAAGCCACGTTGTACTTCTCCAACAAGTCAATCACTTTTTTCTTGAAGTGGGAACCATTATCTGAGATGATCTCATTCGGAACTCCATAGCGACAAATGATATTATTCCTGATAAACTTGGCTACATGTGACGCTTTCAGCATCGCATAGATTGGGCATCGACCCACTTTGTAAAGTAGCCTATCGTTACCAGGATATATTCATGCTCGTTTTACCCCTTCGGAGTAACTGCCCCAATCACATCAATTCCCTTGACTGAAAATGGCCATGGCGAAGTCATGTTGTATAGCATTGATGGCGGAATATTCATGCGATTTGCATGGATCTAGCATTTATGGCATCGCCGAACAAAACCAATACAATCCTCTTCTATGGTGGACCAGTAATAACCCTGCCTGAGAATCTTCCGAGTGAGCATCACTCCACTTATGTACGATCCGCACTCTCCTCCATGGATGGCCTCCATTAAGCGCTTCGACTCTTCTGCATCAACACACAGCTTGTGCATTCTGAAATGACCCCGTTTATACAATTTACCCCCACAGATGATAAACTAAGGAGCCATTCGCCGTATCGCCCTCTTATCTTTGGCATTTGCCCCTAGTGGATAGGCTTTCTTTTCCAAGAAGTTCCAGACATCAAAATACCAAGGGTTTTGATCTTGAATCTCATCTATCGCGGCGATCAACTCATAGGCCGGCACATAGCTCTATTCAATAATGATCAGACGCATCTGGACTCCCAACGGGATGTCTATCATAGAAGATAGAGTTGATAAAGCGTCAGCAAACCTGTTGTTCTCTCTTAACAGATGGGTGAGGGTTAGCTTTTCAAACTGAGGAATCAAAACATCCAAGGTCTAGTGATAGGTTTTCATCATTTCCTCTTTAACTTTCCAATCTCTTTTTGCTTGAGATACAACCAAGTTCGAGTCTCTAATGACGTCCAACCGTTTTGCCTCTAGTTCCAAGGAGGCTTCCTGTCCAGCAATACATGCCTCGTATTTTGCTTCATTGTTCGATACTTTAAACCTGAGTTTGAAAGCTAAAGGTATGTGGGAATTGTCAAGTGCTACCAGCAACACCCCTATCCAATACCCGTACTGATTAGACGCTCCGTCAAAGTACATAGTCCAGATTTCTTCTTCGACATGCAAAATGGCCTCATCTGGGAACAGATACTCTACTGCTTCACCTTTCTCCACTAGGTGATCGGCTTGGAACTCCGCTACCGGTCTCCCTTTCATAGACTTGCACGTCACATACTTCAAGTCGAATTCGGAAAGAAGAAGCAACCAACGGGCTAGCCTACCTGTAAGTGCCAGTTTCTCGAAGAGATATTTGATGGGATCTAATCTCGAAACCAGTATTACAGACTGAGCTAATAGGTAGTGCCTCAACTTCCTGGTGGCCCATACCAAAGCTAAACAAGCCTTTTCCAACCTCGTGTAACGGGTCTCGTATTCCAACATCTCCTTGCTCAGGTAATAGATGGCTTTCTCCACCCTATCTTCAGATTCCTGCACAAGCATGCAGCCCATCGTCGTGTCAGTTACTGACAAGTACAAAATCAACGGTATCCCCGGCTCTGGCGGTGACAACACGGGTGGGTTCTGTATATACTGCTTAATCTGTTCGAAAGCAACTTGGCATCGATCATCCCTTTGGAATTTCTTTCCTTTCTTCAAGAGACCAAACAGTGGTTCACAAGTCAAGGTTAATTTTGCAATAAACCATCTTATGAATTGCACTTTACTCAGAAAGTCGCGCACCTCCTTTTCAGTCCTTGGTGGTGGCATTTCTAAGATGGCCTTAATCTTCGAAGGATCGACCTCAATGCCCTTCTGTGTAATCAAGAACCCCAACATTTTCCCTGCTGTGACACCAAAAGTACATTTCTAAGGATTCTGTCACAACCGATATTCTCTGATCCATTAGAAGAATTTCTTCAAGGCAGTGTAGTGGCCCTCTCTTTCCTTGGACTTGACAATCTTGTCGTCCACGTACACCTCAACCTCTTTGTGGATCATATCATGCAAAATAGTGGTTACAGCCCGTTGATAAGTAGCCTTAGCATTCTTAAGCCCAAACGGCATAACCCTATAGTAGTAGGTTCCCCACGGGGAGGTAAAAGTAATCTTCTCCCTATCCTCGGGTGCCATCAAGATCTGGTTATACCCGAAAAACCCATCCATGAAGGAGAGTAACGCATGCCCTACTGTGAAGTCCACCAATTTGTCGATGTGCGGTATAGGAAAGTCATCCTTCGGACTGGCTCTGTTCAGATCTTTGAAGTCCATACATACCTGAATCCTACCGTCTTTCTTTGGTACTAGAACGATGTTGGCCAACCAAGTAGGATACTCAGATACTAACAGAAACCCTGTGTCTATTTGCTTGGTGACCTCTTCCTTAGTCTTCAAAGCCCAATCCGGGCGTATTCTCCGAAGCTTCTGCTTAACAGGTCAGGCCTCATGGTCAAGAGGGATCCGGTGCTGTACAATCTCAGGATCGATTCTAGGCATGTCTTCATAGGACCACGCGAAAACATCTTTGAAATCTTTTAATAAAGCGACTAAGCGCTCGCATTCCTCAAAAGACAACGTGGACCCGATCTGGACCAACTGCGGATCCTTCTCAGTACCCACGTTAATTGAAATGATTTCATCAACCAGAGGTTTTACAAACCTCTCCTCCTCTCGATCAATCAAATGTTTCAAAATCGGAGGAATTTCTTCCTCGTCGTTTTCGTCAAAGTTTTGAAAGTCTTGATTAATACAATAAACAAGAGTCACAGAAAAGTACTTAAAAACAGCAGTAGTACCATTCTCATTCATAATTTCCAGCTCGTCCAATTCTTTGGTTACAACTGACTCGAAAGAAAAAGAAAAAGACGACCTGGACAAAACGACGACATCCAGGTTATCAACCCCAGGAATACCGAACTCTAACTCAGAAGAACTGAAATATGATTTTGACTCCACAGACTCTATGGAATCAGATTTCGGTTCACTACCTGATCTAGAACTGCTAGAAAAAAGCACTCCTCGAACTGCCAAACGAGGGAGGGTGCGATAGATGTGTCCAGAATGCCAGAAGAAGGGCCCACTGCCGTTTGATCCCCAATCATGGAAACGGAGAAGTCATCCCCCAAGCTTTCTGGCATGATCTGAGGATCTGAGAGGAGACAAGCCAGCGATACCTCCATCTCAAGTTCTATACCATCGGACTCGTCCTTTACATTTTGTTCTGCCTTAGCAGGCAAGTCAATTTGTTCTTCTGGGGCTTCATCCACTTGCAGCTGTAGGTCAAAAAAGATCTCAAAACCGGCAAATGCCGCTTTTCTGAATTCAGCCAAGGCTCTGGAAAGCCGCAAAATAGGAAATCTTCCCCATCCCGGACAAAGCATCCATTTAGGGTTCCTTGGATCGGTCTATGCACTAACTCATAGTGCTTCCCAGCCTGTCTTGCCTTGGCCCTTTCGGCCATCTCCTTTCCCTTCCTTACCCAATCTTCCTTGGTAGGTATGTAACCTAAATCGAAGGTATGCGGGTTATGTGGCACTTTGGCCAATGCAGTGACGCCCTTCCG
Organism: Camellia sinensis; assembly: GCF_055761805.1. Taxonomy (NCBI): domain Eukaryota; kingdom Viridiplantae; phylum Streptophyta; class Magnoliopsida; order Ericales; family Theaceae; genus Camellia; species Camellia sinensis. The sequence continues at coordinate 159,143,311 of NC_138972.1, forward strand.
GCCACTTCTTCCCAATCCCATTCCGGGCATATGTTGAAGCTTATTCATGAGCAAAACTAATTACACACTGACATATAAACCCTCATCAACAGCCAGAATGTTTTGCACTACCTGGGCCTCAGCCAGGGTAAACCCGGATAGAAAGACATCTTCTTCACCATGTACAATTTCTAGGACAGGCGTAGTCACCTCTGGTGGAGGATGTATTTGTAGCGTTCCTAAAAACAATAGTTACCCCCTTTTCGTGGAGGTATTTCAGCATCTGATGTAAAGTGGAAGAGACAGCCTTCACTTGGTGCAGCCACGGCTGCCCCAGAAGTAAGTTAAAGGTGGATGGAACATCTAGGATAAGAAACTTAATGTCCTGTTGCGCCAGGCCCACCTGCATTTTAATTCAGACCGTCCCCATCACTTCCCGGCTCGTATTATCATAAGCCTGAATTACCTGGGATGTTGGCACAAAGTTTGTGGGTTTTAAACCGATAGCATAGGTCGCGCACGACAGGCACACATTGATTGCAGACCCGGTATCAACCAAAACAAACGGTATCCACTTCTCTTTGAATTCAACAGAGATATACAGTGGTTTGTTGTGCTCTGAGCCCTCGAGCGGCAGCTCTCTGTCTGAAAAAATCAAAGTTGGCGAGACCCCTCCTGGGAAAGCCAGTCCCACCAACTGCTCAGGAGTCGTGTCAATGGAGAGTTTGGCTTTGTCCATTGCAGATAGAACAGCTTCTCTATGCACTCGCGATGCCATAGGCAATCCCCAAATGGATATATCTGCCTGGATCTTCTTCAGCTGCGTCAGTACAGCTTCCTCCTCTAACATTTTCTCTTTCTGCTTCTTTGCCTCATTGTCCTTCCTAGATACTTCCGGTTGGTTGAGGTGTGGGGGTTTAAAATACCGCCCACTCCGGGTCATGTGATCGACCTCCTCTGCATACCATGTTTTGTCTATCAGATTCTGTCCCCAGTCCTCATCAGTATGGGCAAGACGCAAATCATCGTCTTCCCACCAAGTTCCTACGGTAACTGACGAACACACGTCCGGTTCCGCTATTATTGCCCCCGTGTTCACAACATAATCTGCCCTTGCAGGGCCTTTGGCTTTTCTAGCCCTCTGATCAGCCTTAATCCTTTCCTGTTCGAAGTACTTCAACATGGCCTCCTGCTCTGTAGCAGCTGTACAAACACTGCCCAATTCCCGAGCACAATTCTTCGTACCGGTACTCTTGGGTAGTTTTCCCTTGTTACCGACCGTTCTGACCGTTGCAGACGGTCCTGTTTCAGACTGTTCTAGCTTGGGCTGAGCCCTCTCATCAACATCTGGTCTATCACTGAGCCACCCTAAAGTCTCCGCAAATCCATTCATATCAAACCAACCGATCTGTACATTCCCCAAATCATGTTCATCAAAAAACTGTAGGTTACTGACATCCTTCTCAAGCCCAGCCAAATCATCCAACCCCTGACTTGGCCCGTCCTCTCGGACTACATTGATCTCCATCCGCTTCGAAAATTCTAACTTTGGTTTGGCCTGGCTTGTTGGCACAATATAACGACAGGGGTTGTATTATTCCTCTACTAAGTCCTCAATTTCCTTGGATTCTGACCCAACATTCCTATTCTCCTCCAAGGCCACCATAACTTTATCTTTGACGATCACCACCACTGGCTTGGGTTGGGGTATGGACACGCGCATCATGCACAAGTCTATGCTCTCTGAGATGAACAACATCGGCTTGGGTAAGTGGGAGGGAGTGATGTATATGTTGGGGTCAAACGGGATAGCCATTGTTTGGATGAGGTTTACTTGCCTTGGCTGAGGGTTTTGATTATGTGGTGGGAGAGGGTTTGTAGTGACATTTGGCTTCTCAAGAAGCGCTATCACTTTATTGTCAATGAGATCTTGAATCTCATGATGGAGTCTAAAGCAGAGGTCGGTATCGTGACTGTGCTTCTAGTGGTAAGCACAATGCTTGGCCGGGTTATGTTTTGGAGGGAGAGGATCAGGTAGAAGGCGTGGCTCCAGGGGCTTCAAATGCCCTTTTCTGGTCAAGACTCCTAGGGCTTTAGACAAAGTCATATAGAGCGGGGTGAAGACTCTTTGGCCTTGGGCTTGGTACTTTGTAGGCGATGGAGTGGCTTTAGATGTGCCAACAAAGGGATTGGCTATTTTCGGAGTGGTGGTGACCATTCCTACCTCAGAAGATCTTGCAACTGCATTACCACTTGTGGTTTCATTAGAAATGCATGAAAAGGCCCTCTTGGGCTATTCCTTTTCGTGGTCGATCAGACCCTGTTTCATTGCATCTTCTATCTGTACCCCAATCTCATGGAGATCAGCAAAGGTAGGGAGGGGTAAGACAATCATCTTATGCATCAGCTTCGGTTGTAGATTTCTAACAACCATTCTTATCTGGTCCTTCTTAGCTAGCCTGGTTGTCATCATGGAGGCCTTGGCCCTCCACCGAGTGACGAGGTCAGAGAAGCCCTCCTTCGGCTCTTGCCAAGTTGCCTCGAGATCATGAGTTATGACCTCGATTTGGGTGTTGTAAGAATATTGGGCCACAAAGGCCTCTGCCATCTCTTCCCAACTTCTTTTTAAAGAGTCCTTCAACTTAGCATACCAAATGGCCGTAACACCCGACAGGGTCCGACCAAAGAGGGAAAGCTTCTATAATTTGGTTAGGCCCATTGGCCTCAGAATATTCGAGAACAACCGCATATGTACCATAGGATCACCCGAACCATCGAAGCGGTCTATATGTGGCATTTTGAATCTGTCCGGCAATGTCACTGTCGAGTTAGTGTAACTATCCTCGATGTCCGGGAAGGAGTTAACGCCCTGAGCCCTCTTGAACAACTTTTCAAGCTTGCTCACTTTTAATGCAGTTGGGTCAACTTCGAACTCGAAAGGGGCCTCAATTAGGTCGGCATGTGCTTTGGAAATCTAAGGTGGAATTGGATCCACTAGAGTGTCCGTATTTTCCTGGACATTGGCTATAGGGACAGGAGCCCTGGGTGTAGGAATTTCTATTAGAGATGGGTTGGGATGCAGAAGCTGTCACCTGCTGCAGTTGTTGTAGCTATTGTTGCTGTAGCCTAGCAATTAGTTCAGCTTGCTGAGTTACAATCTCTGCTTGGTGAGTGGTAACCTCCGATTGATGAGCAGCATCCTGCTGCATGGCCTCGATGGTTTGTTGGAGTTGATGCATCATATCCTCCATACTCATACTGTCTAACGGGTACTAGTCTATCTGATCCGGTGTATTTTCTATTTCTACGGTGGAAATAGGAAACTGGGCCCAACTGCGCACAGGTGAGGTAGATAATGACCGCTAAACTGGTAACTGTTGAATCGGTGAAGTGTTCCTGACTGACCTCCGTCTAGTAACCGGGGGTAGTGAAAAGAACACTTGTTGTCCTCCAATAAGATCCTCAGATCGGTGAAGCTTCCTTCCTCTAATCCAGAGTGCTCGGGGGGTACCTTCCTTGTCGGAAGCAATTGTGATATACTACCTTGCAAAAAGAAAATAAAGTAAAAAATAAAAGAAACATCAATCAGCAAACGGACAGTATCTCGGCTTAGGTAGAGACAACACACAGTTGAAATTCTAAACTGGACAATCTGTTCTCAAACACTGATTTTTGCCCCCCCCAAAAAAATTTCTGTCTCAAACTGATATCCCCAAACTGATTCCCTGACTTGTAACTGATACATCCATTCCCTATAGAGACACACTCTAAAAGCACATATCAAGAAAATGAGAGCCAAAACACCCCTATGGTGGGGTAGGGTTTCCCTGTCCTAATTTCGTCAGGAACTAGGGGTTTGCTATGCAAGCAAACGGTTTCAAATGACGATACATTCGGTTGAGCAACCTGTCCTAGTTTGGAACAGTCTCTAAGGCTTTCGATATGCAACTAGGTCAAAATGGTAAAAATGGGGTGCCTCAGCAAGACCACCTAATATACCACTCGCTCATAACACCGAGAAGTGAAAGGAGGATCAAATGGTACGGCGGTGATCCAGATCCAAGGTTTGTGTTCCCATCGTGGCAGAGCCCACAACCGGTCAGCCTTATGGCACGCTTTTCTAAGCAAGCCTCTGGCAAATCGTCCCGGAATAGCAAACGGCAAACACTGCGACATAGGCGCACCAATGCAAATGCAATGCAAAGAGACACATAAATGTAGATAAAACAACATATCATGAGTTCGAGTCAAGTTCTCTAAATCCCCAGCAGAGTCGCCAAAAACTGCAGCTCGACTTTCTTCGCACCCCCCCTCTCGAAGAGGCTTCGAATTGGTCCTACAGTTCGAACTCCTGTCACGGTTCTGAATCTAATCTCACAAAGTGCAATGTAAGACTGATACATCACCAAAGAGTCCAATCCGGCAAATCATTTTTGGAAAATCAAATTTTAAAACAAATAATGCCAAAATTGGACTGCTTTGCCAGATTAAAGAGTCGCCACCTAAATATTTTATTTTGGGACATTTAGGAAACCCTGACTCGTGCCAAAGGCCACGTGTCCGTCATCACCAAAGTTGCCTTCGCTCGAGAACTTGGGTACGAGGGGTGAAGGTCATGAAATGAGCACCCCCGCTCACCCGATCAAAGGATCAGCCTCTACTAAGCATGATATGTTGTTTTATAAACACATGTGTTCTTATTCTGGTTATTAGCTAGCTTTACTATGTGATGCGCACAGCATACAAGTATAGGCTAAATCACTTAAGTTGGAACAATCCAACTCATGTTTGTTTTTGAAAATGGTTTGGAATTGCTACCCTCAAGTAGGCTAAAGTGCGGATTTGCCATCAAACAACGATGGGCTTAAAACATGATTTGCCACAACTAAGTGGGCTTAAAACTCAAATTTAATGAATTGTTCCAATTCAAGCAATAAAGCCTTCGTCCACAGGCATTCATGCATTTTTCTAACTTGATTTTTTTTGGCTTGGAGTACTCGGTGAGTCTTTAAGCTTTAGCATACTTGCACGAGTGTGAGTGTTTCCATGTTTAGCATGCTTGCCATGAGGCTATGTGGAACTTGGATTTTGAATTAGTTTATGATTTCATTATTAGTTGACAAGTTTAAAGTTATTTTATCTATTTTTAATTTTTGTAGATAGTTTTCAAAAACAAAACAACTAGTATCACTACGAGAAAAAACACATTTGGCGACTAAATTTTTAGTCGCCAAAAGTCGGTTTTTAAGTTTCCCCGACTAAATTTTTAGTCGCCGGTTTGGTCACTGCTAAACGGTCGGGAAAGGTATTGGCGACTAAAAAACTTTTAGTCGCCAAAAAGCAAGTCTTTAGCGACTAAAACTTTGGTCGCCAATAGTCAATTATATTTTTTAAGTTATAAATTTGGTGACTAAATTTTTAGTAACCAATAGTCAATTATATTTTTTAAAATTATACAATTACTGACTAATGTTTTAGTCGCCAACACTCAAGGAATCGGCGCCCAAACAGATTTAGTCACCAAAAGCTCATTCCGAAAAAAAAAAAAAAATTACACCTTGCTCTTGTGAAGATTCAAACCATCAACCTCCCACACCATAAACCTTATACAACACATTCCTTCCACAACGCCTCCATAACATTATATGATTATATATGCAACATATATTATTTATATAGTACGTAGACCCGTATTAATATAAAAGTATATATATAAAAAAAATTTATTGAACATAATTTATGTAAAAATAAATTATTTTGTGGGAAAAAAAAGGAGACCACTTTTGGCGACTAAACATAATTTTAGTCACCAATTCTATACTTTCGGTTACTAAACATGTTTTTAGTTGCCGAATGCTTCACTTTTGGCTACTAATTTTTTTTAGTTGCCAAAGGGCCTTACATTTGGCTACTAAAATTTTTTTAGTCGGTAAAAGCCACGCTTTTGGCGACCAAATAGATTTTTAGTCGCCGAATGCCTCAATTTTGGCTACTAAATTTTTTTTAGTGGCCAAAGGGCCTTACTTTTGGCTTCTAAAATTTTTTTAGTCGCTAAAAGCCATATATCGATGACCAAACTGATTTTTAGTCACCAAAACCTATCCTTTTGGCTACTAAATTTTCTTAGTCGCCAAAAATGTTTACTTTTGGATACTAAAGCATTTTTAGTCGCCAAATGCTATACTTTCAGCTACGATATGTGATCTTTTAGTCGCCAATAGTGCTTTTTCTTGTAGTGTATGGTGTTCGGCTTTTTTTTTTCTTTTCTCAAAAAAAAAAAATCAAAAAATATTAGTGTACAAGTAAGGATTGAAAAATTCTTACAAATTAAATTTCAAACAAATAGTCATGCGAATGTGTTAACGGTTCTTTTCTCTCAACGGAAAAGACTATTGTTAAGTATAGCGAAAATTGAATAGCAAAAGAAGAAGAGAAAGAAATAAAGAAAAATGATTGATTAAACAGTCAAAATGATACGTGGTGGGCCCTCATGGGCCCAACAACACGGTTCAATCTGATCTCGGACCGGAGAGAAGCCTAGCCATTAAAAAAAGTAAAACACATAGCAAACTCTTCACACTTTTATAATAGTAGTAGATAGATAAATTAGGTGAGAAATTATGAGAAATAAAATACTTTTATTTTGGAACTTTGATTTATCATTTACAAGTGATGATATTTAATGGAAATAACCTTATTTTAATTATATATACATATATTTTAGAACATGAGAAACAATGTATTAATAAAACAACATGAGTATATAGATAAGACCCCAAAGGGTCATTCCAACCAAACAACAAAAGTAAAATCTGTTATCCTTGGTAAATTATTTGTCCATCCTTTGTGATTGCCTTATTAAATATGAAAGTTGGTGGATCCACTAATAATTAATGTATAGACCCCGAATATTAGAAGAAAATCTGTTATCCCTGGTACATTATTTGTCCATCATAGAAAATTAAAATCTTTCTATGAAGATTATTAAATACGTTCACATTATTAGTCAGTTGAGTGGGCCATGTATCAAATTTAAAACATAAAAATAAAAATAAAAATTGAAAAGCTATAACTTCGATCACCCACACTATTATGAGCAAGAGTATTAAATATGGGCATTTTTAACACTACCCAATGTTGATATGGAACTTGGAATTTGAATTGGTTTATGATTTCATTATCAGTTGACAAGGTTAAAGTTATTTTATCTATTTTTAATTTTTATAGATAGTTTTCAAAAATAAAAAAACTACTATGGTGTTTGGCTTTTTTTTTCATTTTTTTTTTGTAAAAAAAAAATCAGAAAATATTGGTGTACAAGTAAGGATTGGAAAATTCTTACAATTTAAATTTCAAACAAATAGTCATGCGAATGTCTTGACGGTTCTTTTGTCTCAACGGAAAAGACTATTGTTAAGTATAGCGAAAAATGAATAAAAAAAGAAGAAGAGAAAGAAATAAAGAAAAATGATTGAGTAAACAATCAAAATGATCCGTGGTGGGCCCCCGTGGGCCCAACAACACGTTTCAATCTGATCTCGGACCGGAGAGAAGCCTAGCCATTAAAAAAAGTAAAACACATAGCGAACTCTTCACACTTTTATAATAGTAGTAGATAGATAAATTAGGTGAGAAATTATGAGAAATAAAATACTTTTATTTCGGAACTTTGATTTATCATTTACAAGTGATGATATTTAATGGAAATAACCTTATTTTATTTATATATACATATTGTTAGAAATTGGGCGCCCATGTGGCATGACCCTTAGAACCTTTTGAACCTCATCCAAATGGGTTTTGAATTTGAATTCAAACCTATTTGGATAGCCACTCAAGATATATATCTATCATATCATGATATGGATAGATGATATAGATATCAGATATTATCTCATTTAACCAATGGATAAATGAGATAAATATATTATATATCTGATATATGGTTATGGGTAAAAGAGAAAAACAACGTATGTTTTGTTTCTACCCAAAAACTTACTCTCTCCCAAGAAACAACGATCAAAGCCATTTTGCACTGTGGTTTGTGTGGGTGATATTCACCATTGTAATATCACCCCACTGCTGGGATTGATTGATTAGATTCTGGAAGCACGTGATTTATCCACGAGGTTTTAGATCAAAAGAGGTATGATCTGTTGATTTTATTCCGCTGCATGTTTTGTGTTTTGATTTACATTGGTATCAGAGCCATTCATGGATATTTTCGTGCTTTCTTTTATCATGTGTATATTTATAAAAGATGTGTAGATCCAAAATATTTCATTTTTATGATCATTAATGTCATTTTTAAGAGCATAAATGATTTTATTTTGGAAAATGGAGTCTGGCAGTACAAAAATGGGACCAGAAAACACCCTGGAAGGCGGCGCGTGGTATGCACGCGCCACCTAACGCCGTGAGCTGCAGCCACGCGCTCCCACGCGCTGTCACGCGCCCGCACGCGCTGTCACGCGCCTGCACGCACCTGCACGCGCCATCACGCACGCGTCGGCGGCGCTGTCCACGCACGCGCGCCGTCCGCGCCCGCACGCGCGCCGCGTGCTGGAGCCGAGCGCCGAGCCGAGGGCTGGAGCCGAGCGCCGAGCCGCGCGCCGAGCCGCGCGCCGAGCCGCTCCTTGAGCCGACTCGCGCCGAGTTGCGCTGAGCGGCGCCGAGCCGAGCCGAGCCGTTTTTCCCGCCTGGCTTGGCTCTAAGGCTCTGTTTGTTTGTTTTTTAATTCTGAATTGCGTTAATTGGCCATAATTTATTCGTTATAGCTTTGTTTTAAGCATGGTTGGTACCGTTAGACTCATAATTAATTTTTCTACATTCTGTAAAATTTTGAAAATTTTATGAAAATAAAAAATATTTTTCCTGAAATAATAATGCATTATTTTTGCTTTAAAATGCATCTGGTGTTGCATGATTAATTTTCTGGGGTTAAAATTTTTATTGTGGACTTCTGAAATGTTTTACTATCTACTGGTAATATTGTCTCAATTTATCAGTTTCTGAATTTTTTATTTCTAATTTTATGTGTGTTTATTAGTTATTTAAAATTCCAGAGTATTTCAGAAAAATTCCGGAAAATTTCAGGATGATGTACATTTTAATTATGGCATAATCTGAATATTGAATACAACATATTTTTTTTTGGATTTGTAATATGTTGAAATTAGAAGAGCATGATTATTTATTTATTTATTAGAATTCCATTATTAAATAAATATAGTATGAGTTATTTGTAGATTTGCATTAAAATGCTATTGTATGGAATTTATCATGCTTTGTATATGCCATAGTCAGTGGGAGGTTATTCGGTTGAGAGAAATCTTTGTAGATTAACTCCCGAAAACCAATATTTTGCGCATAAATTAAACTAAATTTTGGATAATTGTCACTTGTGGCGCAAGAGATGATTACGAGCATAGCGGATTTTCGATCTTGCGACTTGTGTAATATTGTCACTATTTAATTTAGATTTTTGCGGCAAAATTATATTATGCTAATCAAATTAATCCCAATACGAATTTCTCTCTAAATTGATTTAGCTTATGAAAGTTAATTTGGTTGACCTAGACTTAGTAGAGATGTTCAAATGTGAACAAACTAATCCCATTCTTTAGAGGAGCAAAAGTCTTGGAGACTTTAGGTCAAACCTTAATTGAGCTAAAGTAAGGAAACATGACTCAAAGTCGCCGTGTTTTTGTTGCCTTGTTTGGCACAATAAAAACTAATGTGTGCGCTATAGTTAGCGGCACGCTACATAGTTTTGGTTGGCGAGTTTTGGAGTTATGAAATTAGTAAGCCCTCAATAGATCTGTATATGATCTTGACTAATGAGCTGCGCGGATTGACTTTGTAATTTGACTTGTAAATAATGTTACATCATTGGATGAAGTAACATTCAAGAGTCAAGTCATCCAAGAAATGCGAGCTTAAATAAATTAGTCATTAAGTGTAAGACGAGTAGCCAGTACGAGCAGTGTTTTGCTCTCTACCCAATTATTGGGAGTGGATTGAGTGAAATTTCATGCACTATAATAGTGTGCGTTGAAATATCACGTGAAGTTAAAAGATTAGCGCTTAGAAGCTGCAAAATCTATTAACACTGAGTGAAAAGATTAGCGCTTAGTGGCTGCAAAATCTATTAGCATTGCCAACTTATCTAAGTGTGGACACTTACTGTTTCCACACTTGAGTGTGAAACATGGATGAGGTGCTTCTTTGTGTGATTCCTTTACTAGGCTAACGTTTTGAATAACATTTACCACTAAGCGCAAACGTTGCAGCATAGTAATGAAAAGGTTAAGGCTGACAAGGTTGTTATGACTCTAAGAATTTAACGCATCGCTTGTAAGAGCATTGTGTTGAATTAGACTCTTTAGCCTAATTCGCGCTTAAGTTACTTCATGAGCTATCATAGTTGATAGTTTATTCTCTCCTTCTTGTGGATAGTAGAATTAATTGCAAGTAACTATGAAGCGAGAAATAGAGATGGCAACAGGAGTATCGTCATCTTTCAACTAGATGTATTAAAGTGTATGGAGAATAAAAATTGACTTGAAGGTGCAGGGGATTAGCACTTACTAGTTAAATTTGCGACTTAGGCGCAGTTGATATCTCCATGGCATCCTTTTTATGATCTAGTGAATATGACTTAGTCGTGAGTCATTACCTAGTTGGGCCTAAACCTTTAAAACTTGTCTTCGAGAACTCACACATTAAGATGATTGGAATTAGTTTATGACATTGGTCATGAACCAGTGGCTTATTATACTTAATCACATTAATGAGATGATGACACGATGGTTTGAGTAGGCCTTCTCGGGCCTACTCGCTTATGACATCCTGCTCTCATGTGAATGTGTAACTTTGTTCGCAATGGGTGCGCACAAGTAAGTAGGAAAGCCGCAGAAGGTCATTTGTGTTGGCGCATTTAGTCCACTATGATATTTTGTGACTAGATATGTGTGAGGGTATGATAGCTAAGCCTCAATCTCGACACATTTATAGATTACGATACGCATCTGAGTCAAGACTATTTGATCTCCCATAAGTCAAAAGTTTTGAGATGATTTTTGACATTGCACATATGAGGTCGAGATCAATTAGATAAGAGTTTTTTGTGCTTTTAGTTTTGACCAAGGTGGCGAGTATCTATTTGAGTTATTTTTCAGAAAAACTCTGTGAAGAGAGATGGATGCTTAGAAAATTGATTATTCCTAGTACTCAACAACACACTGGTGTAGTAGAGATAAGGAATTAAATATTGTTAAAGTTAGGTGGATAATGGCGCAAAATGTTTCCCAATTGGGAATTGCACTAGTTTGTTGCCTATATCCCTAACTTAGTGCCCTCCATATCAGATTTTACACTCCATTTTGAGTAATGGGTTAGCAGAGAGCCATCTATGGGCGATCTGTAACCATTAAGCAGCTTATCTTTATTCTACTTCTCATAAGATTGCGAAGTTAAGACCTAGGGTTCTATAGCGCATTATTGTATGCTGTCTTGTGAACACAAAGGGTCGTGTGGCGCATTATTGTATGCGGTCATGCAAACCCTCCGGGTCATGTGCATATAGGTAAGCAGCTTTGTGGTAGTGTAACTAAGTCACATAAAGTTTTATTAGTAAAGGTGACGTGAATAGAGTTTTTGGAACTCTATAAGATGGAGAATTCCAAGCATAGCGCTCTATGTAGCCTAGTTGAGAATGGAAAGAAATTTCTAATATCCTAGGGACAGTGGGAGCGATGTGCCTACTAATGGATTACTCCATTAGAGCAGAATACTCTATATTCTTAGTTGCGTGGTAGCAAATGTGAAAATTTTCCACGTCATCACTGGGTGATTGAGAGGGAAACATTCATGATTGCTCCGCAAGATGATAAAGAGCCTAGGATAATGCCAAAGGCTCTAGTCCCCTGTTTTTAGAAAGTGGATCAATGTAGCGCAGTTTTAAGACAAAGTCTTTGAGGATTAACCATTTTTATAATTTGGTTGACTTTCCATTATGACGCAAAACTGTTATAAAGTTATGCGTAATTTGGATAGTCATTGTTGAGGCATAAGGCTCGCTAGATATCGAATGGTCGCACCATTGAGGAAAGTGTAGACCATGAGAAGGCTTCCTCTTGGGGAGTGAGGCTATTTTGACTTAGGCTATGATTGACATAAGTTCGGAACATTGATTTGTGGACATTGTGACCCGATTTTTCATTAGAGAATTGGATAAGTAGATCCGTAAGGATTTACCTTCTGCTTTTATGGTGAAAAGTTAGGAGCGCAAAAAGGTTGCTGGTTCCAATAAATCTTTTACAACCTAAAGCAGTTATCCAAACAGTGGGTCTTAGATTTCGTCAAGCCATGATAGGCCAACAATGATCGATGAAGACCACTGAGGCATGATCAATGGTCCAAAAAGAAGTTTTTCCTTACTTAGTCATTATGAGCCAGGAATTTATAAGGTTGTCGCCACCTAGGGTGGGCAGTCCTCTATTTTAGATATGATGGACATGGGTGATGTAATTTATATGCTCGGATGTACGATCCTTAGGGATTGTTTTAGGAAAATTCTCGGTTTGTCTTCGATGACTTACATAGAGAATATCCTAGAATGATTCTGGATGCAAAATTGCAAATCCATTGACTTACCTATCGGTAAAAGCCAGAGCCTTAGCTATTGAGTGAATCCTCGGATTGTCTTTGGGAGGACCTATATTCCTTGATTTTCTTTGTAGTGGGAGCCTAAAGTTCGCTATGTGGGCGTATTCGGCATGATAAGTGTTATCTTTGGTAAATGGTCAACTGAGTTGTTTAGACATTGACCTTGCTCATTAGACTGTGGATAAAATGCTTTATTAGAAGCATATTAATTTGCTCCTTGTAAAATTCAATGCGCTAGTTGGGCGCATCTGCGCTAGTTGGGCGCATTAAGAATGAACGCAAATTGGTCACCAAAAAATATCTTTAGAGAGGTTATTGCGCAAGAGGTAGTGATCTTAAATCATTTCATGTGAGGCGCACATGGTGGATTCCGTTGTATATACTTATCGCAAGAGGTGCTGATAATGCTTATGTTTGGAATCTATAATTGCGCAAGCTGTGGTCAATTTTTAAAAATCGATCACTTATTTTGAGATGATGGGATGTTGACACTATTACGGTTTGTGTCATAATGATTAGCAAATGATGATGTCAACAGGCAAGATTGGCTCACTCACACGAGCAATCGCCCTTGGCGCTTGGGAGCGAGCAAGGATGAGACTGGTGGTTTATTTTTATTTGGAGCCAAGAGAGGCTTAAATCATCCACTATGTATGTCGCCTTGGTTATAACCAAGATGAGGTCGTGTTAAGGACCAAACATGGATGTTAGTACCCACTTTCCATGTTGTGCCTGTTATGATTAGCCAGATACGAGATCTCATTTGGCGCCTAGAAGGCGAGCAAATAGAGAATTCGGGTTAGGCGCTAGAAAGCGACTAGACTAATATGTGTATGGTGTATCGAGTATGACGTCACTCTTTATGGAAGAGGTACTCCACCGTAGCATGTATTCATACTATATGTGCTTGGCGACCGAGTAATGAGGTGAGAGAATGGATCCCTGCTTCCTCACCGTGTGAGTCTTACGTGTCATTATTGATATGACTTTCATTTATGTACCCTTTTGTGACTTTTGACTATGTCATAAGGTAAGGGGTTGATGTTCTGCTACTTTGGTATGTTGCCTGCGGTCATGCATGATTCGGCCTTAAGGGACATCACTGGGAAAGCGGTCAATCCTAAACTAAATGGCATGAGTGCAAAGGGAAGATTATCTAGTATTACACCACTGTTGTATATTCACTGCCGGCAACTCACATCGCTCTGTATGAGAGGCGAATTGAGTGTGAATATATTGCAAGAATTGAGAGGGTCAAACATGCTCTTTTTGAGGGATTAGAGATGTTTTTTGGACCAGTGTAATTAGATGGGTCTGGGGTATATGAGACACTATTTCTTTTCTTTTTTGGGTTGATGTCTCTATGCTGGCTCATTTTGAGTTTCTAGTATAGAGCTCCCACATGCAGGTGTTCTCAGCAGTCGCACGGTGCAGTGGCTAGTATGAGATTGTTTATTTTTTGGGAGATTGAGATTGAGACGTGGCAGTGTCATGCCAACTCATGTTCGAGTGGGAGATGTTAGAAATTGGGCGCCCATGTGGCATGACCCTTAGAACCTTTTGAACCTCATCCAAATGGGTTTTGAATTTGAATTCAAACCTATTTGGATAGCCACTCAGGATATATATCTATCATATCATGATATGGATAGATGATATAGATATCAGATATTATCTCATTTAACCAATGGATAAATGAGATAAATATATTATATATCTGATATATGGTTATGGGTAAAAGAGAAAAACAACGTATGTTTTGTTTCAACCCAAAAACTTACTCTCTCCCAAGAAACAACGATCAAAGCCATTTTGCACTGTGGTTTGTGTGGGTGATATTCACCATTGTAATATCACCCCACTGCTGGGATTGATTGATTAGATTCTGGAAGCACGTGATTTATCCACGAGGTTTTAGATCAAAAGAGGTATGATCTGTTGATTTTATTCCGCTGCATGTTTTGTGTTTTGATTTACACATATATTTTAGAACATGAGAAACAATGTATTAATAAAACAACATGAGTATATAGATAAGACCCCAAAGGGTCATTCCAACCAAACAACAAAAGTAAAATCTGTTATCCTTGGTAAATTATTTGTCTATCCTTTGTGATTGCCTTATTAAATATGAAAGTTGGTGAATCCACTAATAATTAATGTATAGACCCCGAATATTAGAAGAACATCTGTTATCCCTGGTACGTTATTTGTCCATCATAGAAAATTAAAATCTTTCTAGGAAGATTATTAAATACGTTCACATTATTAGTCAGTTGAGTGGGCCATGTATCAAATTTAAAACATAAAAATAAAAAAAAAATTAAAAAGCTATAACTTCGATCACCCACACTATTATGAGCAAGAGTATTAAATATGGGCATTTTTAATACTACCCAATGTTGATATGGAACTTGGAATTTGAATTGGTTTATGATTTCATTATCAGTTGACAAGGTTAAAGTTATTTTATCTATTTTTAATTTTTATAGATAGTTTTCAAAAATAAAAAAAACCTACTATGCTGTTTGGCTTTTTTTTTCATTTTTTTTTTTTTGTAAAAAAAAAAATCAGAAAATATTGGTGTACAAGTAAGGATTGGAAAATTCTTATAATTTAAATTTCAAACAAATAGTCATGCGAATGTCTTGACGGTTCTTTTGTCTCAACGGAAAAGACTATTGTTAAGTATAGCGAAAAATGAATAGAAAAAGTAGAAGAGAAATAAATAAAGAAAAATGATTGAGTAAACAATCAAAATGATCCGTGGTGGGCCCCCGTGGGCCCAACAACACGTTTCAATCTGATCTCGGACTGGAGAGAAGCCTAGCCATTAAAAAAAGTAAAAAACATAGCAAACTCTTCACACTTTTATAATAGTAGTAGATAGATAAATCAAGTGAGAAATTATTTGAAATAAATTACTTTTATTTTGAAACCTTGATTTCTCATTTAAAAGTGATGAGATTTAATGAAAATAACCTTATTTTATTTATTTATATATATATATATATATATATATATATATTTTAGAACATGAGAAACAATATATTAATAAAACAACTAGAGTATATAAATAAGACCCCAAAGGGTCATTCCAACCAAACAACAAAAGTAAAATCTTTTATCCTTGGTAAATTATTTGTCCATCTTTTGTGATTGCCTTATTAAATATGAAAGTTGGTGAATCTACTAATAATTATTGTATGGACCCTGAATATTAGAAGAAAATCTGTTATCCTTGGTAAATTATTTTTCCATCTTTGAAAACTAAACTCTTTGTAGGATATTATTAAATAGGTTCACATTATTAGTCACTTGAATGGGCCATATATCAAATTTAAAAAATAAAAAATAATAAAATTGAAAAACTATAACTTCGACCACCCACACTATTGTCAGCAAGAGTCATAAAAATGGGCATTTTCAACACTGCGCTATGTTGATATGGAACTTGGAATTTGAATTAGATTACGATTTCATTATCAGTTGACAAGGTTAAAGTTATTTTATCTATTTTTAATTTTTATAGATAGTTTTCAAAAATAAAACAACTACTATGGTGTTTGGCTTTTTGTTTTGTTTTGTTTTTTTTTTTTTTGACAAAAAAAGTAGAAAATATTAGTATACAATTAAGGATTGAAAAATTCTTACAAACTAAATTTCAAACAAATAGTCATGCGAATGTGATGACGGTTCTTTTGTCTCAACGGAAAGGACTATTGTTAAGTATAGCGAAAAATGAATATAAAAAGTCGAAGAGAACGAAATAAAGAAAAATGATTTAGTAAACAATCAAAATGATCCGTTGTGGGCCCCCGCGGGCCCAACATCACGCCACAATCTGATCACGGACTGGAGAGAAGCCTAGCCATTAAAAAAAGTAAAAAACATAGCAAACTCTTCTCATTTTTATAATAGTAGCAGATAGATAAATCAGGTGAGAAATTATGAGAAATAAATTACTTTTAGTTTAAAACTTTGATTTCTCATTTAAAAGTGATGAGATTTACTAAAAATAACCTTGTTTTATATATATATATATATATATATATATATTAGAACATGAGAAACAATATATTAATAAAACAACAAGAGTATATAAATAAAACCCCATAGGGTCATTCCAACCAAACAACAAAAGTAAAATCTGTTATCCTTGGTAAATTATTTGTCCATCTTTTGTGATTGCCTTATTAAATATGAAAGTTGGTGAATCCACTAATAATTAATGTATAGACCCTGAATATTAGAAGACAATCTATTACCCTTGGTACATTATTTGTCCATCTTAGAAAATTGAACTCTTTCTAGAAACATTATTAAATACGTTCACATTATTAGTGAATTGAATGGGCTATATATCAAATTTAAAAAATAAAAATAAAAAAAAATTTAAAAACTATAACTTCGACCACCCACACTATTGTGAGCAAGAGTCACAAATATGGGCATTTTCAACACTACCCTATGTTAATATGGAACTTGGAATTTGAATTAGTTTATGATTACATTATCAGTTGACAAGGTTAAAGTTATTTTCTCTATTTTTAATTTTTATAGATAGTTTTCAAAAATAAAACAACTACTATGGTGTTTGGCTTCTTTTTCTTTTTTTTTTTTTTTGTTAAAAAAAAATCAAAAAGTATCAGTGTACAAGTAAGGATTGAAAAATCCTTACAAATTAAATTTCAAACATATAGTCATGCGAATGTGTTCACGGTTATTTTTTTCTCTCAACGGAAAAGACTATTGTTAAGTATAGCGAAAAATGAATAGAAAAAGAAGAAGAGAAAGAAATAAAGAAAAATGATTGAGTAAACAATCAAAATGATCCGCGGTGGGCCCCCATGGGCCCAACAACACTCTTCAATCCGATCTCGGACAGGAGAGAAGCCTAGCCATTAAAAAAAGTAAAAACCATAGCAAACTCTTCACACTTTTATAATAGTAGTAGATAGATAAATTAGGTGAAAAATTACGAGAAATAAATTACTTTTATTTTGAGACTTTCATTGCTCACTTAAAAGTGATGAGATTTAATGAAAATAACCTTATTATATATATATATATATATATATATATATATATATATATATATATATATATATATTTTAGAACATGAGAAAGAATATATTATTAAAACAACAAGAGTATATAAATAAGACCCCAAATGGTCATTCCAACCAAACAACAAAAGTAAAATCTGTTATCCATGGTAAATTATTTGTCCATCTTAGAAAATTAAATTCTTTCTAGGAACGTTAATAAATACGTTTGTAGACGTCCCCGAACGCCCCGGGAGGGTGAGTGCCATTCTGGTCATCTTGGGGTCACTACAGCTCGGACTCTTAAATTTGTCACGGTTCTTAATCTGAACCAAAGAGTCCAAATCCGGCAAATCATTTTGAGAAACAGATTTTTGAAAAGAAGTGCCAAACATGGACTGCTTTGCCAGATACAGAGTCGCCACCTAAATATTTTTTATGGGGGAATTTAGGAAACCCTGACTCGGTGCCGAAGGCCACATGTCCGTCATCACCGGAGTTATCTCGGCTCGGGAGCTAGGGTACGATTGGGGAAGGTCAGCTATGAGCACTTCCTCTCGCCCGATTCGAAGATCGGCTTCTACTAACCGTGATATCCGTTTTTGAAAATGTTATGTGTTCTTAAACCATTTATTAGCCTAGAATTACTATGTTATGCACACAGCAAACAAGTATAGACTAGATTGCCTAATTTGGAAATAAGCATTGCATATCCGTTTGTTTTGGAAAAATGTTTTGGAATTTGCTACTCGCAAGTAGGCTAAAATAAGGATTTCAACGAGTTTTTCCAACTCAAACAATCCAACCTTCACCCACAGGCATTCAAACAGTTTATAACACATAAGCATCTATCCACATGGTAGTCATGCTGTCATAATAGCATTCGCACGCATGCGGTATGCTAAAGCATAAATACTTACATCGTACTCCGTGCCAAAACAATAAACTGGTTAGCAAACATGCGTGATCCTAGTTCATGTCAAGTTGACTAACGCAACACATGCAAGATGCAATTAGAGTAGGCTCGGCTAACCTAAACATGGCATGTGAAATGCAACCAATTGATGCACGTATTCAATTTGGAATTGAAATACAAATGCAGTTAGCGTAATGCGCCGAGCCCGGTGCATGCAAGACAAATGTATGGATGCACGCATGCATAGCATAAGGTATGCTAATTTTAACATGCCCTAATCTACCATCATAAGAAGGTAAATAAAAGGGAAGAAAGAAATGGGGGTTGGAAGGCATTCACACACTCACCCACGCTTATTACAGATTCGTCCTCGCTCGGAGGGACCAAAAGAATAATATAGATAATTAACCTACAAGCTAATTAAATATTACAAATTGCCTAATTAGCTAACAAACTAACTAAGCTAGGAAAAATAGTAAACTGCCTCGGGAAGAGAACCCAATGCAATGTGTGCTCGGGTCTTGCTCAGAAGTGCACCGCCATGCATAGGCTGCCTCTGTTTTCCTTTCTTTACTGCTTTGGAGGCTGCTAAAACCTCAGGATTGCTTCTCTGGATACTGGAGAATGCCATCGGCTGGGTAGAATGCTCACCGGCAGTGGCATGTGATCACCGGCCATTGGTGAAGCTATCGGCAGAGGAAGGATTGCCGGTCAGCACTTAGAACTGCCGGTCGGCAGAAAGCTCCTGCAGAATCTGCAATTGACAGCAACAGAGGGCAAGGCAGAGCATGGCAATACAATTCAAGGCATATATGCACCAATCATGTCCCTTATCATGTTAATGACTCAAAGGAACATGTTCCTTGGTTCTCGGACCATCAATCGCGCATTTCCATGCGTGATGGCCCAAAAGACCAAGTGTGCACGTTTTGATGTCAAATGCAATGAAAACCAACAAACCAATGGGACTCGACCTCCATCATGACTTGGTCAAGAGGTAGAGCATGCATGCCAATGCAATGCAATCCTAATCATGCGAGCTAGCATGCAACATAGCAATGCAATGCGAGTGATGTACACTAGGCACACCAACTATGCAAGCAAGCAAACAAGCATACAAGGCATGAGATAATGCCACCAACAAGTATGCAAGGCATAATGTGGGTGTTTAGGCATGTAAACAAACCTGTGACTTCATTCAATCATGCAAGTTCAATTATTTAACAACTCACCAATATGCTACAACATACAAGGCGTACATGCAACAAACAAAGAGATGGACTTAAGCATGATTTGGGCAGCTCTAATAAGGCCCAAAACAGTGGCCAAAGTGACCAAAATAAAGGACCAAATACACATTCACACATGCACATGATTAAGGGCAAACACTTAGGCACAAAAGAGGGACTCTCAAGCACACTTGAAAGAGGCATAACGTGGACTAATGGCATGCAAGATAAACATTGAAAATCATGTTAAGATGGTGCCAAACCAAGCAAACAAAATAGACTAAGCATGCAATAAGTGGCCCAAATACTTGAAGCAAGTCAAAGGGGCTTGAACCATGACCAAGTCAACCAAGCCTCACAAGGCTAAGAGGACTTAAAATAGGTTCAAGACAGACCTAGACCATGCAAAGGGGACCCCCTAGATGGCATCTAAGTGGCTCAAATTCAAAGGCATGTACAATGGCCAAAACATGGAACATGCTACACAAGCTTTCAAAGCATTAAAGAGGTGTCCAAGGCAAGCATACAAGCATGTCAAAGGGACTAAAATTACATGACAAATGGTCCCAACCCACTAAATTAAGGCAAGGATGCATGCTATACATTCACACACTTAAGGCCAACAAGCCAAAAATGCAAAGGTGCTATACAATGCATGCCATGGCCGACCCAAACAACTATGGACAGACCTCTAGCATGGTAAAATAAGCATAGAAGCTTCACAAAACTAGACCTAAAACAAGCTTGAACAAAGGTTTACAACCTAAGGCATGTTAAGGCAATAAAGTGGCATTACAAGGTAGGTATGCTAAGCATGCATGGTGTACCAAAACCAACAATAAAAAGAGGCATATTATGATATAGTAGGCACAAAAAACAGCCAAGGCATGGTGAACATGAAGCTTAGCTAGATGCTCCCTCAAGAGGCCAAAAATGGTCCATTTCAAGGACAATAAGGAGAGGGGGTGGCCCTCTCCTTCTTGGGACCTCATGGCACCATCCTCACCTCTGAAATCCTTCAAGATTTCAGTGGTGAGGAGGCCCAAACATCAAGTTCTCGGAGCTCACTCAAAATAGCACAAAATGGGGCCTTTCAAGGCCTAAGAGGGGTCAAACACCTCCAAACCACAAAACACTCTAAACAAACTATTTAGAGGGCCTAAAAAAAGAACTTTTTTATATTATACACCAAGCTTAAAAAAAATTTTATGATAGGTAAAAATACAATGAAAAAATGGGGAATAAAGGGACTAGTTTCTTACCCTTGAAGACCCCTTCAACAATGGTGGACCAACAGCCTCTTTTAGGTTGAAACCAGCTCCAAAACCTCAAAAGCAACCTCTTAGAACCTCAGTAGCTAAGTGAAGGTGAAACACTGTGTGTTTGTGTGCAATAGAAAGACACAAACACACTTAAACACACACAAAGGTAAAAAGAGAGAGGTTTAGAGATAGAATGTGTATCAATCCTAACCCTAGAACTCAAAACCTTAATATGGCTGTCTAAAATCCCTAAAGTGTCTAACCCTAAGCAAGGGAGAGAAGGGCTCCTCTTATAGAGCTTTTTTGTCTTGTAAAGCTTACAAGACAAGCTTCTAAAGAGAGAGATCCCTCCATACACGTGTATGGAGGGGAGCCAAATGCAAGACAATTGTAATAAAATATCTGCAAAAGCAGATGAACAGTAGTCGGCTCCCCAAAAATGCCATTTTGGCAAAAGGGAGTGCCGACTGGCAACAAAGAATGCCGACCGGCAATATAGATTGCCGATGGCAGCAAAACACTAGCCGGTGGCCTCTGGCCATGGCCGGTGATGTGTGAGGATGCCTCACAAGGCATTCCATGCCCCTCCAAGGTAAAACACAAGTGTTTGGTGCAAAACCAGACACTAAACAGTCAAGTTCGGAGATCCTAAGGCAAGGCGCGTAGCCGAGACCTCCGGGAACTCCAAACGAACACAAACAAGGGTAATCACCAAGTGTTCCAATTGTGACGTCCTAGTCTTGAGGACGGTCAAAAATGGGGTGTCTACAGTTGCCCCTCTTTGACAGAACTCGAAAGTCATAACAATGACGGGAGTGAATGTCAAAGCCCAAAGACGACCCGTTTTTGACAAGGTCGAAGACTTAGACAAACACGCGAGACGAACAAGGTATGCGCTCGAAGGTAGGGGGAAAATGCAAGACAATGCACGAAGCCGGACATAACTTATGATCATGCAAAGAAAGCTGTAATGAAGCATAACATGCGACAGTTTTAAGCTAGCATACACCAAACTACACTGCAATGCAGAAAGGATGTAAGAGAATTATGCAATTCTCGATACGTCTCACTCGGAGGATACAATACCTGTACGGCTCGTTTGGTTGCACCAGCCTCAAATGAACCGTACATACAATATCGTGCCTGTAAAGAAAACAACTCAACAGGTACGATGTTGTTAGCAACATGCATGACAATGCAAAAATGGATGCAAAATGATATGCAATATATACAAAACAATGTATAAACAATGCAAATAAAGATGCAATGGAATTGAAACAATGCAAACTACATGCAAAACAATTGAATCACAAACCAATCATGGGTGGTTCGAAACCACACCTATGTCAAATAGATTGATGGAGGTAACAAGTCCGTCTACCATAGAACGGTCTACTGAACTATGAGTAATGTAGACAGACGCAAGAACAAGTATTGGGGGGGGGGGAATGACACAAGTGGGGAGACTACCCGCTGGGGAAAGGACTACGTTCCTAATACTGGATGCAACAACTATACTACAATGTAATATATAATGAAAATGCTCGGGAAATGGCAATGGATATGGCACACGGGCCAAACCAAATCTTGCCTAGGCAAGGCATGTACGTATACAAGCCACGTCTAACATAGAACGGTCCACTGAACTATGCTTTGACACGAGAAGTATGGGCACATACCAGACCAAGCTCAACATGGAAAGGCGCAAGCCATAGGCGGAGGTGATGCAGTGAATGCATGCGACCTACAATGCAGTGGATATGGCACGCGGGCCAAACCAAATCTTGCCTAGAAAAGGCATGTACAAAAACAAGCCACGGCTAACATAGAACGGTCCATTGAACTATGTTTCGACGTGAAAACTAGGGGCACATACCAGACCAAGCTCAACATGAAAGGGCGCGAGCCATAAAGCTACAATGCAATATACACTATATGCAATGGAATGGAAATGCGATACAATGGATATGGCCTGCGGGCCAAACCAAATCTTGCCTAGGAAAGGCATGTACACGTACAAGCCGCGTCTAACATAGAACGGTCCACTGAACTATGTTTAGACGTGAAAAGTAGGGGCACATACCAGACCAAGCTCAACATGAAAGGGCGCGAGCCATAAAGCTACAATGCAATATACACTATATGCAATGGAATGGAAATGCGATACAATGGATATGGCCTGCGGGCCAAACCAAATCTTGCCTAGGAAAGGCTTGTACACGTACAAGTTGCGTCTAACATAGAACGGTCCACTGAACTATGTTTCGACGTGAAAAGTATGGGCACATACCAGACCAAGCTCAACATGGAAGGGCGCGAGCCATAAATGGAAGGTGATGCAGTGAATGCATGCAAACTACAATGCAATATCTACAAATATGCAATGATGCATGACAATGCAACTATTTACGATGATGCATGACAATGCAACTATATTTTTGTTTTGTTTTTGTTTTTGAAATGCAAATGATGTATAAAATGTATGTTGCATGAAATGCGCAACAACACGCGACTTAAGGTATGCATGACAATGCCGACGAACTGTGCACATCAATGCACTAAAGGTCTTGCACCTTCTGAGGATTTAGGGTCTCCTAGACCGTGCGTATTTAAGGTCTCGCCGAGTGCATGATAATGCATGTGACATTGCCAACAGTCGTTCGGGCACGACAAACACCGATGGACTTGCACCTTCAGAGGATTTAGGGTCTCCTAGACCGTGGATATACCTGTGCGGCTCGTCTGGTTGCACCAACCTCAAATGAACCGTACATACAATATCGTGCCTGCAAAGAAAACAAACTTAACAGGTACAATGTGACTAACAATATGCGTATCAATGTATTTGAAAATGCGTGACAACGCAAAGCAAATGGGAAGTACAACAATGCTGTGAAAGCACAGACATGTAAGTGGAGCACGCGGTCTACGCAGGCAACGAAATTGATCATGAGCATGCGGTCTATGCAATTAATGAAATTGATCATGAGCATGCGGTCTACGCAAGTCAAAACATGCGGTCTACGCAAGTAATGAAATTGAATAAATATGCGGTCTACGCAAGCAATACATGCGGTCTACGCAGGTAATGAAATTGAACAAACATGCGGTCTACGCAAGCAAATCATGCGGTCTACGCAGGTAATGAAATTGATCATGAGCATGCAGTCTACGCAAGCAAAACATGCGGTCTACGCAAGTAATGAAATTGAATAAATATGCGGTCTACGCAAGCAATACATGCGGTCTACGCAGGTAATGAAATTGATCAAACATGCGGTATACGCAAGCAAAACATGCGGTCTACGAAGGTACTGAAATTTGAACAAACATGCGGGCTACGCAAGCAAAACATGCGGTCTACGCAGGTAATGAAATTGATCAAACATGCGGTCTACGCAAGCAAAACATGCGGTCTACGCAGGTAATGAAATTTGAACAAACATGCGGTCTATGCAAGCAAAACATGCGGTCTACGCAGGTAATGAAATTGATCAAACATGCGGTCTACGCAAGCAAAACATGCGGTCTACGCAAGCAAAACATGCGGTCTACGCAAGTAATGAAATTGAACAATTATGCGGTCTACGCAAGCAAAACATGCGGTCTACGCAGGTAATGAAATTGAACAAACATGCGGTCTACGCAAGCAAAACATGCGGTCTACGCAGGTAATGAAATTGAACAAACATGCGGTCTACGCAAGTAACGAAATTGAACAATTATGCGGTCTACGCAAGTAATGAAATTGATTACAAACATGCGGTCTACGCAAGTAAAACATGCGGTCTACGCAAGTAATGAAATTGAACAATTATGCGGTCTACGCAAGCAAAACATGCGGTCTACGCAAGTAATGAAATTGAACAATTATGCGGTCTACGCAAGTAATGAAATTGATTACAAACATGCGGTCTACGCAGGTAATGTAATTAACATGCGGTCTACGCAAGTAATGAACTGAATAGATATGCAAAATGCAATGAGATGCGCAAAACAGCGCGATGCGTTAGACAACGCGAGTGCACAAGATAGTGCCACGGTTTGAAATGCACAAGACAGTGCGATTGATTTTGAAATGCACAAGAAAGTGCGATTGATATGCGATGCACAAGACAGTGCGATTGATTTGAAATGCACAAGACAGTGCGATTGATATGCGATGTACGTGGGGCAACTTTTTGAATTTCGTAAAAGCCAAGAGGATACGAAAAGGATACACCTTGCGCGAATTCGAGCGTCACGCACAGAAGACACAACCCAAGGTCAAAACGGAGGCCGACTGAGCGTCGAAAGTGCACTATTTTGCACTGTTTTGAGCACTAAAGGCCCTGGACCCCACAAATAACTCAAACAATGGTGTAGGAGGCTCCAAAATCACTGTAGGAGGTCACCGGATGCCCACCGGCCATCAAAATGTATCACCGGCCGTCCACCGGCCATCATTCAATTCCATCGGCACAATATTTTGCCGACCGACAAAGAGTGTGGCCGACTGGCAAAGAATTGCTGTATCGGGGCAGTTCTGTCCTTTCGGCACAGGTCTTTTAAAATAGGGTTTCTAACCCTATTTTCTTACTTCTCCTTGGTCGAAAAACGCCTCTCTCTCTCTAGAGTGTTTTCCTTTCTTGATTCTCTCATTTCCGTGCGTTCTAGCTCTCATTTCGTCGTTCGATTCGCGATCTCCTTCACGTTTCGAAAATTTTCAACCAAACGAAACTTCGTTTCGGTATCTCTTTCTTGATTTTCGCCACTCGAGGCTTGTTTCCCTTGAGTTTTTCTCGATACCCGTGCCTTTTCCATACTCCGGCTTTTCCGGCCTTTTCCGACCCTCTCGGGGTTTGACTTTTCGGTTGACTTTCCACATTTTCGCCCGGTTTTCCCTTTTCGGCTATTTTCTCACCATTTTTGACATGGCCGACGATATTCCACAGGGCGGGACTCCCTCGGATCACGAGATGGATCCCAGGGTTGAGCTTCTCCTGCTGAGCGTCCGTCCGTTCGACCCGGCGACCTACC
This sequence comes from Camellia sinensis, assembly GCF_055761805.1. Classification (NCBI taxonomy): domain Eukaryota; kingdom Viridiplantae; phylum Streptophyta; class Magnoliopsida; order Ericales; family Theaceae; genus Camellia; species Camellia sinensis. Next base: position 159,169,433 of record NC_138972.1, read on the forward strand.
GACCGGCGATTCATGTGCTACCTCCTGACGGACTTCGCCAGTTTTGAAGCTTCGAGAGGCACGTGCCACCCGAGCTATTACTGCGTGAGCCTACCTCCCACCTGTCCTTCGGCGCTTCCGAGGTAACTCTGTTTTCTCTGCTTTACTTTCGGCAATGTAGGATACAAAACTGTCGTAGCTAGTTGTGCTCTTTAACTGCTTTAGCTCAGATACCCTGTATACTGTAGTTGATTGTAAACTTACGTGCAACTGATATCTGCTTGAGACTGACACATGCACACACACTGCACTGGCCCTGAATCACCCAAACACACGGCGCACACCGTATTTCACTGCATACACACTGGTACCCAGTATTTGCTTGAGTCTGAAAATATGCACACATGCTATACTGTACTGAACCACCTGAACACGCTGACGCATCACACGTTGTAGTTCACTGTAAGCACACCGGCACCCGGTATTTGTTTAAATCTGTTAAACTTGTACACATGCTGCATACCTATATGCTTCTTAGAACTGCATTTTGAATGTTGCCTTGCAATTGTTGTTTTTTGGTTTACAGGGGGATTCCCATACCATCCGTGGGTATGGGAACACCGGTGCTCGGGACTGGTATGCCGAGCTTCCTGATGCAGTTCGCCACATCGTGGACCAGGCGGGCTTCGGCGCTTTCTGCAGGGGACTATCCAGACTCACGACCTGCAGGCCCTTGCTCGCCGCTCTAGTGGAGAGGTGGTGGGACACCACCGACTCGTTCCATTTATCCGCGACGGGAGACATGACGATGACTCCCTATGATTTCTCGATGCTCACAGGCATCGGGGTAGGGGGTGATCCGATCCCCTTCAATACTGACATGGACGAGTGGACTGCCGCTCAGATCCATCTGCTTGGTGAGGTGCCACCTCTCGCCCGTCCAGGCTTTGTTCGTTACTCCTGGTTCGAGGTGCAGTTCAGGGTCCAGCCTGCGTTGGTGGAGGAGGCGCAGATGACTCAGGAGGCCGTGGAGAGGTATGCGCGCAGCTTTCTCATGTTCCTGCTGGGGATGACCATTTTCGCCGACCGGGCGAACACCGTGCCCCTCTGCCTGCTTAGTGCTTTGGTGGACGTCAGGAAAATCTTGTACTATGATTGGGGTGGCGCCGCTCTGGCCACACTTTACGGGTATATGAGCTCGGCTTCCCGTGGCAGCGGACAGTTGCTCGGAGGCTACTGGCGTGCTTGGGAGGTACGTTTCTTTCCTGCTTTTCATTTCTGCTTTTCTATCTTCTGTACTTTGTACTGTATTCTGTATTGCACATACTGTAGTCTGCTTTTCACTAACTGTATACTGCACACGCGGCACACACATACACTCTGCTTTACACTGACTGTACACTGCTCACACTGTACACAATATACAATACACTGCACAACACACGGTCCTGCCGTTCCTGCTTTATTCTATATTTTTCTCTTATCTGATAATCATATGGATGTTTTCCCTGCAGTTGTGGGTCTACGCCTACTTTCCCAGGCTTGCACCTGTGCCAGACACGGAGACCTCCCTCGTCGTCCCGTTCTCGCGACGCTTCGATGGGAGATGCGTGCGGAGGCCGCGAGAGACATTTAGCTTCTTTCACTGCTACTTCGACACTATCACCCCTGCCGAGGTATGTTTTATTTCAGAATTTATCTAAGCTTTGCTTTTCACTGCATACTTCAATAACAATAGATAACAAACTGTATGTCACTTTCAGATCACTTGGCAGCCTTGGGCTCCGTTGCCGGCGACGATTCGGGACCAATTTGCCGGTGCTGAGGAGACCTCGCGTTTCCGGATCTTACTGGAGGGCCCGGTCTGTCGGGCTTGGTACTTGGGTGAGCGTTTCCTATGCTAGACCCTAGGGTTACCAGAGCAGATAGTCCCGGTTCACCCTCCTGAGGACATGAGGGAGACCGATAGACTCACTACCGAGCAGATGGCCGATTATACTATCGGCTGGGAGGCGACCCGCTTCACAGGTGTCGGCGACTACAGAGAGTACTTGCAGACGTACATTATGTGGTCCCTGAGCGGCAGCCATCGAGCTGAGGGAGCTAGGCCCGTGCCGCCAGCAGTTAGGGCAGGAGCGGGAGCTGGAGCAGGAGCATCGAGGAGGGCTCGAGTCCGTAGCAGGGGCGGAGTTCAGGGAGGACGGGGGACCGGTTGGCCTGCTCTGCCCACTTTACTGACATATAGAGGGCAGGATGGGGCGACCTACCAGATCCCCTTTGCTCCTCCCCCGGCTGGTCATGAGTTAGCCGGCATCCCCGACTTGCCACCGGTACATATTACTTCATTTTGCATCTTGCATTGGCATTTCATTTCAATTTATTTGATATTCCACGGAATACTGATATATCTTGTACTTTTATAGGCGTCTTCTGAGTACACCCGGCAGTCCGTGGAGCTGAATGCCTCAATGATGGGGATACTACAGCGGACCTTTGACCTCCTGGCCCTCTACAGCATTCCGGTATGTTCTTCTGATCACGGCCTCAAATCACTCACAAGCTGATTTACGTAATCTGATGCACGACACAACACCTGACACACTGATCTCACAGCGTCTGATACACTGCATACACTGCATTCTGCACTGTACTCTGCACTGATAAACTGCTCACGGCATTCATACATTGTACTCATGCACCACATTCTGCACTGGTAAACTGCTCACGGTATTCACACACTGTAGTCATGCACTGCATTCTGCACTGATAAACTGTCCATAGTATTCACACACTGTACTCATACACTGCATTCTGCACTGATAAACTGTCCACAGTATTCACACACTGTACTCATACACTGCATTCTGCACTGATAAACTATCCACAGTATTCACACACTGTACTCATACACTGCATTTTGCACTGTCAAACTGTCCACAGTATACTGGTGCATTTGCCTTTTATGTACTTTTTCAGCCTCCCTTCCAGATTCCTGTGGTAGGAGGTGCTCCAGTCAGACCTTCCGTCCCCGCCCGAGGGAGAGATGAGGAGGGCAGAGTATTCCTCCGCACCAAGGCGGGGTGCACTCATGCCGGGAGTAGTTCACGGGCTCCCGTCCCTGATGATGACGATGATGATGATGACGAGTCGGAGGCGGAGGCAGAGTCGGAGGCGGAGTCATCGGAGGAGGAGACGGGAGGCGGCACTAGCTCGGGCTCTGACGACGATGCTGATGATGCTCCTGGACCTTCGTCCAGGAAGAGGACTAGGACAGACCGATAGCCCTCGGAGTCGCTTGACATGGAGCTCAAAGATGGAACCGGTTGGAGTTGAAGCACGCTCAAATATAGAGAATGGCACAGCATTCTGAGTATAAACGATTTTTGAAATTAAATAAGGGTTTTTCAAACCGGGGTATCGAGCCTACAACTGAACACAGCGGGGAGGACTCAAACAAAAGGGTGCATGACCTAAACATAACGAGACACGCTCGGAAAAGACCTAAAACAAAGGTTGAGGTAAACAAAACAAAAGGCACGACATACAGACGCGTTAACGAAGACAGGGGACCTCTGATTACGAGGAGCCAGTTTCTCTGGGTATTGTTTCCCACCCTTTCTGATTTGTGATTCTCACATCACTCGACCCTCAAGCTCGGTTTTTCTCTCAAAACCCTTTTTCCTCACTTTTCTCTCAACTTACACCTCTCTATTCTTTATTCTCTCATTTTTCGTCCCTCCCCAAGATGATTAATGAATGAATAGGAAGGTGTGGGTTCATGCTCAACATCGTTAGCTCACGGCTATTTCTTCTGGTGGGTAGAGTGCCCTTCTGGCAAGTATATTGACGACGGGGGGGAGACAGAACGCCTGGCTCAACTGTGCCCTTAGTTCATCACTTTGACCATTTTTGTTTTTGCTTTCTACTAAAACAGTTTTGCTCAAAATGAGAGTTAGATTAACACACTTGTTCGATTTTTGATTTGAAAACCATGCAACTCAGACTATAAGCACTGAAAATTTTCCTTTTTGGGTCCAAGAAAATGGTCCAGTTTTGGAAAATGGAATAGTTTTCGAGAAAATAGTCAACCTCGGTAAAAATTTTCAAAAACTATTTCGCAAACAGTCAATGCTCAACGAGCATGGAACTTACTCTTTGAGATGCGCAACCTCGGATCGGGGGCAATGGAAGATTGCCCCTGGCTTAGAGGGGGTGGGTGGCAACGAAAAGTTGCCCCTGGTTTGAATGGCGACTCGTGGCAACGGAAAGTTGCCCCTTGTTTGGATGGTGCCGCAGCAGTCCGTAAACAGTCTTCATTGGTGGTAGTCGAACTCTTGGACACAGAGATGACGAAGACGGTTATAACAAATATATGGACACGGTCGCCTTGGAAGCGTTGGCGACTGGACTTTGGGATGAAATCGAAACCATTGTATGGACTGAGACGCTATGAAAGCGTTGGGGGCTGGACTTCATGATGAAGTTGCCTACGTATCCCAAACATGGGAATCAAGCCTTACGTAGTTCCGGTTAAGGTACACTCGGGTATTTTAACCTTCACTTTTCAGGCTCTAACTTTTGCCAAGGTGCCCGATGCGGGTTTTCGACCTTGCGAGCTTCTCTTTCTTTTTTTTTTCTTTTTCTTTACTTTTTTTTTCTTTTCTCTTTTTTCGCATTTCCTTTTTTTTTTTCTTTCTTTTTCTCTTTTCTTTTTTTGTATTTTTTGCTTTTTTGTATTTTTCTCTTGCTCTAACTTTTGCCTGGGCCGCCCTTCCGGGTTTTCGGCCCAGCGAGCCTCTCAAAGGGTAAAAGTGTAACAAGTCCATGCCAAATGGTTTTTGAAGTTGAAGCCTCTCTGTGTCTAGGAGAACGACTGTTGCAATGATTTGCAGAAGAATCCATCATGGTTGCTCCACGAGCTTCTTCTGGTGAGATCTAATCTTTTGATTCGGCTTTGGTGCCTCTTGTTCGAGGGCTGCTTCTGATCTGGCCATACAGATCTTGCATGATGTTTGACCGTTGAACTTTTTGAACAGGTTCAAGGTTCGAAACGAACGGGTTGAATCTTGAGGTTGAGAGCGATCCTAGGCTGCACAATCTCAAGAGCGATCCCACACGGGTCTTCACAGGGTCGCGTAAAATATTTGTTTTTGAAAGTTTTTAAGAAAGCGACAAATCGCTCACGCCGAAGATAGTGTGGAATCAATCTGGATCAAGCCAGGATCCTTCTCAGTACTCACGCCGACAAGCATGATTTCATTCATAAAAAGGCTTAGCATGCCTCTCCTTTTCTCAATTTGATCAAAGTTTTGTAAAACCCGAGGAATTCCCTCCTCTTCGTTTTTATCACCTCAGTGTTCAAAAGAGGTTTTTGAAAAACGTAGGTCAATGCAATGAGTTTGGCATGCAGGAGAGCATGCGAGATGTACTGTCAGCCCATTCAAATCCTCTTGCACAACTAACTTATACTGAAAGCAAGCATGAAGATGAGATAACCACCGCTGTTTCATTCAGATCTGTTGGTGTAACTGGCCCCTCGGCAGAAATAGACTCAAAACAAAAACAGGTAATTACAAGACAAAACGGTGTTCGAGGCAACAACCCCAGAATCACCTGGTATTCTATACAAAGGTGACTGACTCGCTACAACAAGACAGACCCTTAAGCAAAAAGATTGACTCAAGAGAAAGAGACAGACTCAAAACAAAAGACTGACTCGATACCCAAGCCAGAATTTACAAAGCTAGCATTCACAAATGCTCAAAAATGCGTGCCAGACGCCACATCCAAAATATACCAAATGCCGCCCGCAGGTGGTTCACTTTCTGATTACATACTTGCAGTATCTATGTCCTCAAAATCCAATAGCTGGGTGGTAACGGACTTGGCTGAGGTGGGCGGGAGGATAACCTCGTTGTTAATCAAATCTTGCACCTCATGACAGAGGTGGAAACAATTGTCGGTAGCATGGCCTTTCTGCTGGTGGTACGCGCAGTACTGAGCAGCATCATGCGTAGCAGGGAGGTTCTTCGGGAGAGGTCGAGGCTCCAAGGATTTAAGGTGTCCCCTCTCGGCAAGGATCTGAAGTGCCTTGGACAGAGGCATGTAGAGAGCATGAAAGGTCCTGCGCCCTCGGGGCAGGTACTTTGGAGTCTGAGCGCTCTTACTAGCCGCACAAGCGAAAGGGTCGGCAGGCGCCACCTTAGCTTTCTGATCTTTCCCTGGTGCAGGGGCGGGAACAGGAGGAACTGTTCTGGCATGACGGGGCCTATCCCAATTTTCTGACTGGCTTGAACTACCCTCAGGTGGAGTGGGGAAAGCATCCTCCACAGTTCTTGCCACAACTGCGGATACATGTTGCTTGTTCATCCCCCCGGCTTTCAAAGCCCCGACTGCCCACAGCAGTTGTTCAATGGGATCGGCATCTGCCTTCATTTTGTCCTTTCCTCTGGCCTCAGCCTGATCGAGGGTTTGGGTTGATGTTGATATGTCATTACCATAGCTGGAGGCCATCTCCGGTTGGCTGAGTTCAATCACAATTCGCCCCAACAGCGGGGGCTCCTGGGGTACAAAACTTCCGGCATATGGTGCGACTGGAGGTGAAGCTGACATTCCGTAGGCGAGATCTGCCACAGACCTCTGGAGATCACCTATCATCCCCATTAGTTCAAATGTAGTAGGCTCGCGAGCCTGGTATAGCTGGAGGGCCCAGACCGGGTGCGCAACAGGCAACCTGGGTGGATGTGGCATATCGATATTGGTCTCACTTTGCAGTGTGATCCCTTGCTCTAATGTAGCTGTCATAACCACGATCTCTTCCGAATTTTGCGTCATCATAAGTCTTGCCTCAGCAAAGGGGGAGCACTAGCTATTCTGTACCAGCTGCCCGAACTGAAAGAGACAACAAACAGAATTTCAGCCCAAACAGATCAAACGCGGGTGTAGCTGAACAACTGCACTCTACTACTGATCACTATTCCCCAGAAATCACTGTCCCCAAAAACTGAACCTGGTACCCGCAGATAACTGATTTCTCAACAACACTGATACTGGTGCCCTTGGGCCAGATACTCAAACTTGCAAACTGATATGTACGTTCCTGTAGAGATACACTCTAAAAGCACATAGCAAGTAAAGAGAGCCAAAACACCCCTATGTTGGGGCAGGGTTTCCCTGTCCTATTTTGTCAGGAGCTAGGGTTTCACTATGCACACAGCGGTTTTCAAACAACCTAACATCGGGTAAGCAACCTGTCCTAACTTGGAATGGTCACTATGGATCCGAATATGCACTAGGCCGAATGGTCGAAAAGGGTGCCCCGGTAAAATCGGGGTTTGTGTTCCCATACTGTTAGAGCCCATAACCGATCAGCCTTATGGTCATGTCTTGACAAGACAAGCCTCCGGCAAACCGTTCAGGAATGGCAGATGGCAAACACTGTGTCCTAGGCGCACCAATGCACATGCAATGCAAAGAGACACATAAATGAAATCAAAACAGGATATCACGAGTTCGAGTCAAGCTCTCTAAGTCCCCAGCAGAGTCGCCAGAAACTGTAGACGTCCCCGAACGCCCCGGGAGGGTGAGTCCCGTTCTGTTCATCTTGGGGTCACTACAGCTCGGACTCTTAAATTTGTCACGGTTCTTAATCTGAACCAAAGAGTCCAAATCCGGCAAATCGTTTTGAGAAACAGATTTTTGAAAAGAAGTGCCAAACATGGACTTCTTTGCCAGATACAGAGTCGCCACCTAAATATTTTTTATGGGGGAATTTAGGAAACCCTGACTCGGTGCCGAAGGCCACATGTCCGTCATCACTGGAGTTGTCTCGGCTCGGGAGCTAGGGTACGATTGGGGAAGGTCAGCTATGAGCACCCCCTCTCGCCCGATTCGAAGATCGGCCTCTACTAACCGTGATATCCGTTTTTGAAAACGTTATGTGTTCTTAAACCATTTATTAGCCTAGAATTACTATGTTATGCGCACAGCAAACAAGTATAGACTAGATTGCCTAATTTGGAAATAAGCATTGCATATCCGTTTGTTTTGGAAAAATGTTTTGGAATTTGCTACTCGCAAGTAGGCTAAAATAAGGATTTCAACGAGTTTTTCCAACTCAAACAATCCAACCTTCACCCACAGGCATTCAAACAGTTTATAACACATAAGCATCTAGCCACATGGTAGTCATGCTGTCAAAACAGCATTCACACGCATGCGGTATGCTAAAGCATAAATACTTACATCGTACTCCGTGCCAAAACAATAAACTGGTTAGCAAACATGCGTGATCCTAGTTCATGTCAAGTTGACTAACGCAACACATGCAAGATGCAATTAGAGTAGGCTCGGCTAACCTAAACATGGCATGTGAAATGCAACCAATTGATGCATGTATTCAATTTGGAATTGAAATACAAATGCAGTTAGCGTGATGCGCCGAGCCCGGTGTATGCAAGACAAATGTATGGATGCACGCATGCATAGCATAAGGTATGCTAATTTTAACATGCCCTAATCTACCATCATAAGCAGGTAAATAAAAGGGAAGAAAGAAATGGGGGTTGGAAGGCATTCACACACTCACCCACGCTTATTACAGATTCGTCCTCGCTCGGAGGGACCAAAAGAATAATACAGATAATTAACCTACAAGCTAATTAAATATTACAAATTGCCTAATTAGCTAACAAACTAACTAAGCTAGGAAAAATAGTAAACTGCCTCGGGAAGAGAACCCAATGCAATGTGTGCTCGGGTCTTCCTCGGATGTGCACCGCCATGCATAGGCTGCCTCTGTTTTCCTTTCTTTACTCCTTTGGAGGCTGCTAAAACCTCAGGATTGCTTCTCTGGATACTGGAGAATGCCATCGGCTGGGTAGAATGCTCACCGGCAGTGGCATGTGATCACCGGCCATTGGTGAAGCTATCGGCAGAGGAAGGATTGCCGGTCAGCACTTAGAACTGCCGGTCGGCAGAAAGCTCCTGCAGAATCTGCAATTGACAGCAACAGAGGGCAAGGCAGAGCATGGCAATACAATTCAAGGCATATATGCACCAATCATGTCCCTTATCATGTTAATGACTCAAAGGAACATGTTCCTTGGTTCTCGGACCATCAATCGCGCATTTCCATGCGTGATGGCCCAAAAGACCAAGTGTGCACGTTTTGATGTCAAATGCAATGCAAACCAACAAACCAATGGGACTCGACCTCCATCATGACTTGGTCAAGAGGTAGAGCATGCATGCCAATGCAATGCAATCCTAATCATGCGAGCTAGCATGCAACATAGCAATGCAATGCGAGTGATGTACACTAGGCACACCAACTATGCAAGCAAGCAAACAAGCATACAAGGCATGAGATAATGCCACCAACAAGTATGCAAGGCATAATGTGGGTGTTTAAGCATGTAAACAAACCTGTGACTTCATTTAATCATGCAAGTTCAATTATTCAACAACTCACCAATATGCTACAACATACAAGGAGTACATGTAACAAACAAAGAGATGGACTTAAACATGATTTGGGCAGCTCTAATAAGGCCCAAAACAGTGGCCAAAGTGACCAAAATAAAGGACCAAATACACATGCACACATGCACATGATTAAGGGCCAACACTTAGGCACAAAAGGAGGACTCTCAAGCACACTTGAAAGAGGCATAATGTGGACTAATGGCATGCAAGATAAACATTGAAAATCATGTTAAGATGGTGCCAAACCAAGCAAACAAAATAGACTAAGCATGCAATAAGTGGCCCAAATACTTGAAACAAGTCAAAGGGGCTTGAACCATGACCAAGTCAACCAAGCCTCACAAGGCTAAGAGGACTTAAAATAGGTTCAAGATAGACCTAGACCATGCAAAGGGGACCCCCTAGATGGCATCTAAGTGGCTCAAATTCAAAGGCATGTACAATGGCCAAAACATGGAACATGCTACACAAGCTTTCAAAGCATTAAAGAGTTGTCCAAGGAAAGCATACAAGCATGTCAAAGGGACTGAAATTACATGACAAATGGTCCCAACCCACTAAATTAAGGCAAGCATGCATGCTATACATTCACACACTTAAGGCCAACAAGCCAAAAATGCAAAGGGGCTATACAATGCATGCCATGGCCGACCCAAAAAACTATGGACAGACCTCTAGCATGGTAAAATAAGCATAGAAGCTTCACAAAACTAGACCTAAAACAAGCTTGAACAAAGGTTTACAACCTAAGGCATGTTAAGGCAATAAAGTGGCATTACAAGGTAGGTATGCTAAGCATGCATGGTGTACCAAAACCAACAATAAACAGAGGCATACTATGATATAGTAGGCACAAAAAACAGCCAAGGCATGGTCAATATGAAGCTTAGCTAGATGCTCCCTCAAGAGGCCAAAAATGGTCCATTTCAAGGACAATAAGGAGAGAGGGTGGCCCTCTCCTTCTTGGGACCTCAAGGCACCATCCTCACCTCTGAAATGCCTCAAGATTTCAGTGGTGAGGAGGCCCAAACATCAAGGTCTCGGAGCTCACTCAAAATAGCACAAAATGGGGCCTTTCAAGGCCTAAGAGGGGTCAAACACCTCCAAACCACAAAACACTCTAAACAAACTATTTAGAGAGCCTAAAAACAAAAATTTTTTATATTATACACCAAGCTCAAAAACAATTTTAAGATAGTTAAAATACAATGCAAAAATAGGGAATAAAGGGACTAGTTTCTTACCCTTGAAGACCCCTTCAACAATGGTGGACCAACAGCCTCTTTTAGGTTGAAACCAGCTCCAAAACCTCAAAAACAACCTCTTAGAACCTCAGTAGCTAAGTGAAGGTGAAACACTATGTGTTTGTGTGCAATAGTAAGACACAAACACACTTAAACACACACAAAGGTAAAAAGAGAGAGGTATAGAGATAGAATGTGTATCAATCCTAACCCTAGAACTCAAAACCTTAATATGGCTATCTAAAATCCGTAAAGTGTCTAACCCTAAGCAAGGGAGAGAAGGGCTCCTCTTATAGAGCTTTTTTGTCTTGTAAAGCTTACAAGACAAGCTTCTAAAGAGAGAGATCCCTCCATACATGGAGGGGAGCCAAATGCAAGACAGCTGTAATAAAATATCCGCAAAAGCAAATGAACAGTAGTCGGCTGCCCAAAAATGCCATTTTGGCAAAAGGGAGTGCCGACCGGCAACAAAGAATGCCGACCGGCAATATAGATTGTCGATGGCAGCAAAACACTAGCCGGTGGCCTCTGGCCATGGCCGGTGATGTGTGGGGATGCCTCACAAGGCATTCCCTGCCCCTCCAAGGCAAAACACAAGTGTTTGGTGCAAAACCAGACACTAAACAGTCAAGTTCGGAGATCCTGAGGCAAGGCGCGTAGCCGAGACCTCCGGGAACTCCAAACGAACACAAACAAGGGTAATCACCAAGTGTTCCAATGGTGACGTCCAAGTCTTGAGGACGGTCAAAAATGGGGTGTCTACAACGTTCACATTATTTGTCAATTGAATGGGCCATATATCAAATTTAAAAAATAAAAATAAAAAAAATTGAAAAACTATAACTTCGACCACCCACACTATTGTGAGCAAGAGTCATAAATATGGGCATTTTCAATACTACCCTATGTTGATATGGAACTTGGAATTTGAATTAGTTTATGATTTCATTATCAGTTGACAAGGTTAAAGTTATTTTATCTATTTTTAATTTTTATAGGTAGTTTTCAAAAATAAACCAACTACTATGGTGTTTGGCTTTTGTTTTGTTTTCTTTTTTTTTTTTATCAAAAAAAAAAAATTCAAAAAATATTAGTGTACAAGTATGGATTGAAAAAGTCTTACAAATTAAATTTCAAACAAATAGTCATGCGAATGTTTTGGCACTTCTTTTGTCTCAACGGAAAAGTCTGTTATTAAGTATAGTGAAAAATGAATAGAAAAAGAAGAAGAGAAAGAAATAAAGAAAAATGATTGAGAAAACAATCAAAATGATCTGTGGTAAAAAACCTAGCCATTAAAAAAAGTAAAAAACCCTGCAAGCCCAACAACACGCTTCATTCTGATCTCGGACTGGAGAGAAGCCTAGCCATTAAAAAAAGTAAAAAACCCTGCAAACCCTTCACGCTTTTATAATAGTAGTAGATAGATAAATTAGGTGAGAAATTATGAGAAATAAATTACTTTTATTTTGAAACTTTGATTTCTCATTTAAAAGTGATTAGATTTAATGAAAATAACCTTATTATATATATATATATATATATATATATATATATATATTAGGACGTGAGAAAGAATATATTAATAAAATAACCAGAGTACATAAATAAGACCCCAAAGGGTCATTCCAACCAAACAACAAAAGTAAAAAAATAACAAGAAAAAACAAATCCTCCAAAAAAACAGTTATGATCCAGGAAAAACCAATGATGTGCACAAAGATGTGGTCTAGAAAATAAAATCTGCTTGAAAGCCCACCGTCCCTGTCAGCAACGTCCCCATCGTCGCTACCCAACGCCGCTGCCACTATCGCTAGAGAAAGAAGAACACCCACAATGGCATGGGAGAAGGGTTTAGAGAGGAGGAAACCATTTATATCACATACTTTACTTTTTTATTCATCTACGTATGATTTTTCTTTTCTCAAAGGATAAAGATACCACAAACATTTATTTTATTTTCATAAATCTGTCACAAATATATCAAATATTTGTCTGGAATCCAAATATATCAAAGATAGACCTGAAAATAGATAACTAGATATATGTAGTTATCTATGAGTATCGAATACATTGTAAAAGCAAAAAAGGTCAGAAACGATTTTTATTCAGATTGTTTCATTTCTCACAACCTTAACCAATCATGGGGAATAGTAGAAACATCATTGTCATTTATTTCAGTGTTTTCCACTTGCTCTTCTTCTTGTGCATTCTTGGAAGAACCCTTCGAATTCAATTCATCAACTCTCTGAGCCATGTTTTTCTTAAGCCCCACCATAGACCTTTTTAATTGTTCAAGCTGTTGCAAGTCAAGCTGATTAACATATGCGTCAAACCTACAACTTAGCAAGCCATAGTTTTTGTTACTCATGTTTTGAAAGATTTTCTCTTTCTTTTTCTCGGCTTTCAATCGCTTGCTCAGCTCATGGAATTGTTGGTTGAGTTGGTGCACAGTGGCATCATCGTGCCGCGAGGCATGGCTGGAGACGCCTTCACTTGGATGCGCATTTTGGTTCAGAAAGTGGTCAACGACCGAGTCAACATTAGGTTTTCCAAAAGAGAAAGCCTTGCCTCCCATGGAGAAGAGGACAATGGCCATATCTACACCATAATTTTTTTTTAATCAGCAAAAGAAGAACCTTATTGATAAAGATAACATACAGAATATGGAAAAAAATCAATAAAAAAGAGGCACAAGAAAAGCAACAAAGAGAACACTCCAAATCCCAGTTAGGGGCAGAAGGAGCGAGACCCTAACAAGAGCAAGCAGAAGCCAAAGTTGGTGAGAGACCAACAAAGCAAAATGCAGAACAGATAGGAAAACAAACAAGGCACCAAGGTGCAAAAACAACAAAAATAGCAAAAACAACAAAATGCAGCTAGGCATCAGGATGCATACACTTTACCATGACAGCAGAAACTAGGGCAGAACAGCAAGCCAAAATTGATGCAAAGCATAACAAAGTTGAAGCACGGCAGAGAAGCAACCAAAAATCAAACCAGAAACATTAAGCATGGCCACCACGAAGATGTGCTAATACCAGGTATACACCCACTTCCCTTTGCTTCCAACATCATACCAGCACTTGGAATCAGCCCATGAAGCATCAGACCAATACACCAGCGAACCAGCAATGAGCATGCTTGATGGCAGAAACTAAGGCAGAGCAAAAACCTAAAAAGAAGGCAAAGCATATAAAAATTGAAACATAGCAGAACAAAATTGGCCACCAAGAAGATCTGCTAAAACCCGGTGTACATCCACTTCCCCTTGCTTTCATCAGCATACCACAGACTGACTAAAATCCTGCACCCTTACAGCAAAACACCAAGGCACTCAGCTCGCTTGCTTTGTTGAAAATCCCATGTTTACGCTTTGAGAAGGTAATCCTTCTTGCGTTTTCATTGGCTATCATTTTTCATTTCAATCTTCTTTCGGCCTTGGGATTGCTTCCTCTCCACGTTTAAAGAAATAGCAAGAAAATCTTTTTTGAAAAAACTTCTCAGTAAGAACCATGAGATATATACAAGTACACGTAAAGGGGGATTATATACTATTAGTAATGATACTTTTACATTGATATTCTTTTGGCTCCAGAATCTGCACTTCTCCTTTTGTGATTGCCTTATTAAATATGAAAGTTGGTGAATTTACTAATAATTAATGTATAGACCCCGAATATTTGAACAAAATCTGTTACCTTGGGAAATTATTTGTCCATCGCTTGTGATTGCCTTATTAAATATCAAAGTTGGTGAATCTACTAATAATTAATGTATAGACCCTGAATATTAGAAAAAAATTTGTTATCCTTGGTGAATTATTTCTCCATCTTAGAAAATTAAACTCTTTCAAGGAACATTATTAAATACGTTCACATTATTAGTCAATTGAATGGGCCATATATCAAATTTAAAAAATAAAAATAAAAAAAAAATTGAAAAACTATAACTTCGACCACCCAAACTATTGTAAGCAAGAGTCATAAATATCGGCATTTTCAACACTGCCCTATGTTGATATGGAACTTGGAATTTGAATTAGTTTGTGATTTCATTATCAGTTGACAATGTTAAAGTTATTTTATCTATTTTTAATTTTTATAGATAGTTTTCAAAAATAAAAAAACTACTATGGTGTTTGGCTTCTTTTTTTTTTTGACAAAAAAATAAATTCAGAAAATATTAATGTACAAGTAAGGATTGAAAAATTCTTACAATTTCAATTTCAAACAAATAGTCATGCGAATGTGTTGACGGTTCTTTTGTCTCAACGGAAAATACTATTGTTAAGTATAGCGAAAAATGAATAGAAAAAGAAGAGGAGAAATAAATAAAGAAAAATGATTGAGTAAACAATCAAAATGATTCGTGGTGGGCCCCCAAGGGCCCAACAACAAGCTTCAATTTGATCTCGGACCGGAGAGAAGCCTAGCCACTAAAAAAAGTAAAAAACATAGCAAACACTTCACACTATTATAATAGTAGTAGATAGATAAATTAGGTGAGAAATTATGAGAAATAAATTACTTTTATTGTGAAACTTTTATTTCTTATTTAAAAGTGATGAGATTTAATGAAAATAACCTTATTTTATATATATATATATATATATATTAGAACATTAGAAATAATATATTAATAAAACAACAAGAGTATATAATGAAGACCCCAAAGGGTCATTCCACCCAAACAACAAAAGTACAATCTGTTATCCTTGGAAAATTATTTGTCCATATTTTGTGATTTCCTTATTAAATATGACAGTCGGTGAATCTACTAATAATTAATGTATAGACCCTGAATATTAGAAGAAAATCTGTTATCCTTGGTAAATTATTTGTCCATCTTAGAAAATTAAATTCTTTCATGGAACGTTAATAAATACGTTCACATTATTTGTCAATTGAATGGGCCATATATCAAATTTAAAAAATAAAAATAAAAAAAATATAAAAACTATAACTTCGACCACCCACACTATTGTGAGCAAGAGTCATAAATTTGGGCATTTTCAACACTACCCTATGTTGATATGGAACTTGGAATTTGAATTAGTTTATGATTTCATTATCAGTTGACAAGGTTAAAGTTATTTTATCTATTTTTAATTTTTATAGGTAGTTTTCAAAAATAAAACAACTACTATGGTGTTTGGCATTTGTTTTGTTTTGTTTTTTTTTTATCAAAAAAAAAAATTCAGAAAATATTAGTGTACAAGTATGGATTGAAAAATTCTTACAAATTAAATTTCAAAAAAATAGCCATGCGAATGTGTTGACATTTCTTTTGTCTCAACGGAAAAGACTATTATTAAGTATAACGAAAAATGAATAGAAAAAGAAGAAGGGAAAGAAATAAAGAAAAATGATTGAGTAAACAATCAAAATGATCTGTGGTGGGCCCCACGAGCCCAACAACACGCTTCATTCTGATCTCGGACTGGAGAGAAGCCTAGCCATTAAAAAAGGTAAAAAACCCTGCAAACCCTTCACGCTTTTATAATAGTAGTAGATAGATAAATTAGGTGAGAAATTATGAGAAATAAATTACTTTTATTTTGAAACTTTGATTTCTCATTTAAAAGTGATTAGATTTAATGAAAATAACCTTATTATATATATATATATATATATATATATATATATATATATATATTAGGACGTGAGAAAGAATATATTAATAAAATATCCAAAGTACATAAATAAGACCCCAAAGGGTCATTCCAACCAAACAACAAAAGTAAAAAAATAACAAGAAAAAACAAATCCTCCAAAAAAACAGTTATGATCCAGGAAAAGCCACTGATGTGCACAAAGATGTGGTCTAGAAAATAAGATCGGCTTGAAAGCCCACCGTCCCTGTCAACAACGTCCCCATCGTCGCTGCCCAACGCCGCTGCCACTATCGCTAGAGAAAGAAGAACACCCACAATGGCATGGGAGAAGGGTTTAAAGAGGTGGAAACCATTTATATCACATACTTTACTTTTTTATTCATCTACGTATGATAGTAAAAAAATGAAATCATTTTTTTTCTTTTCTCAAAGGATAAAGATACCACAAGCATTTACTTTATTTTCACAAATCTGTCACAAATATATCAAATATTTGTCTGGAATCCAAATATATCAAAGATAGACCTGAAAATAGATAACTAGATATATGTAGTTATCTATGAGTATCGAATACATTGTAAAAGCAAAAAAGGTCAGAAACGATTTTTATTCAGATTGTTTCATTTCTCACAACCTTAACCAATCATGGGGAATAGTAGAAACATCATTGTCATTTATTTCAGTGTTTTCCACTTGCTCTTCTTCTTGTGCATGCTTGGAAGAACCCTTCGAATTCAATTCATCAACTCTCTGAGCCATGTTTTTCTTAAGCTCCACCATAGACCTTTTTAATTGTTCAAGCTGTTGCAAGTCAAGCTGATTAACATATGCGTCAAACCTACAACTTAGCAAGCCATAGTTTTTGTTACTCATGTTTTGAAAGATTTTCTCTTTCTTTTTCTCGGCTTTCAATCGCTTGCTCAGCTCATGGAATTGTTGGTTGAGTTGGTGCACAGTGGCATCATCGTGCCGCGAGGCATGGCTGGAGATGCCTTCACTTGGATGCGCATTTTGGTTCAGAAAGCGGTCTACAACCGAGTCAACATTAGGTTTTCCAAAAGAGAAAGCCTTGCCTCCCATGGAGAAGAGGACAATGGCCATATCTACACCATAATTTTTTTTTAATCAGCAAAAGAAGAACCTTATTGATGAAGATAACATACAGAATATGGAAAAACATCAATAAAAAAGAGGCACAAGAAAAGCAACAAAGAGAACACTCCAAATCCCAGTTAGGGGCAGAAGGAGCGAGACCCTAACAAGAGCAAGCAGAAGCCAAAGTTGGTGAGAGACCAACAAAGCAAAATGCAGAATAGATGGGAAAACAAACAAGGCACCAAGGTGCAAAAACAACAAAAATAGCAAAAACAACAAAATGCAGCTAGGCATCAGGATGCATACACTTTACCATGACAGCAGAAACTAGGGCAGAGCAGCAAGCCAAAATTGATGCAAAGCATAACAAAGTTGAAGCACGGCAGAGAAGCAACCAAAAATCAAACCAGAAACATTAAGCATGGCCACCACGAAGATGTGCTAATACCAGGTATACACCCATTTCCCGTTGCTTCCAACGGCATACCAGCACTTAGAATCAGCCCATGTAGCATCAGACCAATACACCAGCGAACTAGCAATGAGCATGCTTGACAGCAGAAACTAAGGCAGAGGAAAAACCCAAAAATAAGGCAAAGCAAAGCAAAATTGAAACATAGCAGAGCAAAATTGGCCACCAAGAAGATCTGCTAATACCAGGTATACATCCACTTCCCCTTGCTTGCATCAGCATACCACAGATTGACCAAAATCCTGCACCCTTACAGCAAAACACCAAGGCACTCAGCTCGCTTGCTTTGTTGAAAATCCCATGTTTACGCTTTGAGAAGGTAATCCTTCTTGCGTTTTCATTGGCTATCATTTTTCATTTCAATCTTCTTTCGGCCTTGGGATTGCTTCCTCTCCACGTTTAAAGAAATAGCAAGAAAATCTTTTTTGAAAAAACTTCTCAGTAAGAACCATGAGAAATATACAAGTACACGCAAAGGGGGATTATATACTGTTAGTACTGATACTTTTACATTGATATTCTTTTGGCTCCAGAATCTGCACTTCTCCTTTTGTGATTGCCTTATTAAATATGAAAGTTGGTGAATTTACTAATAATTAATGTATAGACCCCGAATATTTGAAGAAAATCTGTTACCTTGGGAAATTATTTGTCCATCGCTTGTGATTGCCTTATTAAATATCAAAGTTGGTGAATCTACTAATAATTAATGTATAGACCCTAAATATTAGAAAAAAATTTGTTATCCTTGGTGAATTATTTCTCCATCTTAGAAAATTAAACTCTTTCAAGGAACATTATTAAATACGTTCACATTATTAGTCAATTGAATGGGCCATATATCAAATTTAAAAAATAAAAATAAAAAAAAATTGAAAAACTATAACTTCGACCACCCAAACTATTGTAAGCAAGAGTCATAAATATCGGCATTTTCAACACTGCCCTATGTTGATATGGAACTTGGAATTTGAATTAGTTTTTGATTTCATTATCAGTTGACAATGTTAAAGTTATTTTATCTATTTTTAATTTTTATAGATAGTTTTCAAAAATAAAAAAACTACTATGGTGTTTGGCTTCTTTTTTTTTTTTGACAAAAAAATAAATTCAGAAAATATTAATGTACAAGTAAGGATTGAAAAATTCTTACAATTTAAATTTCAAACAAATAGTCATGCGAATGTGCTGACGGTTCTTTTGTCTCAACGGAAAAGACTATTGTTAAGTATAGCGAAAAATGAATAGAAAAAGAAGAGGAGAAATAAATAAAGAAAAATGATTGAGTAAACAATCAAAATGATTCGTGGTGGGCCCCCAAGGGCCCAACAACAAGCTTCAATTTGATCTCGGACCGGAGAGAAGCCTAGCCACTAAAAAAAGTAAAAAACATAGCAAACACTTCACACTATTATAATAGTAGTAGATAGATAAATTAGGTGAGAAATTATGAGAAATAAATTACTTTTATTGTGAAACTTTTATTTCTTATTTAAAAGTGATGAGATTTAATGAAAATAACCTTATTTTATATATATATATATATATATATATATATATATATATATATATTAGAACATTAGAAATAATATATTAATAAAACAACAAGAGTATATAATGAAGACCCCAAAGGGTCATTCCACCCAAACAACAAAAGTACAATCTGTTATCCTTGGAAAATTATTTGTCCATATTTTGTGATTTCCTTATTAAATATGACAGTCGGTGAATCTACTAATAATTAATGTATAGACCCTGAATATTAGAAGAAAATCTGTTATCCTTGGTAAATTATTTGTCCATCTTAGAAAATTAAATTCTTTCATGGAACGTTAATAAATACGTTCACATTATTTGTCAATTGAATGGGCCATATATCAAATTTAAAAAATAAAAATAAAAAAAATATAAAAACTATAACTTCGACCACCCACACTATTGTGAGCAAGAGTCATAAATTTGGGCATTTTCAACACTACCCTATGTTGATATGGAACTTGGAATTTGAATTAGTTTATGATTTCATTATCAGTTGACAAGGTTAAAGTTATTTTATCTATTTTTAATTTTTATAGGTAGTTTTCAAAAATAAAACAACTACTATGGTGTTTGGCATTTGTTTTGTTTTGTTTTTTTTTTTATCAAAAAAAAAAATTCAGAAAATATTAGTGTACAAGTATGGATTGAAAAATTCTTACAAATTAAATTTCAAAAAAATAGCCATGCGAATGTGTTGACATTTCTTTTGTCTCAACGGAAAAGACTATTATTAAGTATAACGAAAAATGAATAGAAAAAGAAGAAGGGAAAGAAATAAAGAAAAATGATTGAGTAAACAATCAAAATGATCTGTGGTGGGCCCCACGAGCCCAACAACACGCTTCATTCTGATCTCGGACTGGAGAGAAGCCTAGCCATTAAAAAAGGTAAAAAACCCTGCAAACCCTTCACGCTTTTATAATAGTAGTAGATAGATAAATTAGGTGAGAAATTATGAGAAATAAATTACTTTTATTTTGAAACTTTGATTTCTCATTTAAAAGTGATTAGATTTAATGAAAATAACCTTATTATATATATATATATATATGTATATATATTAGGACGTGAGAAACAATATATTAATAAAACAACCAGAGTACATAAATAAGACCCCCAATGGTCAGTCTAACCAAACAACAAAAGTAAAAAAATTACAACCAAAAACAAATCCTCCAAAAAAAACAGTTATGATCCAGAAAAAACCACTGATGTGCTCAAAGATGTGGTCTAGAAAATAAGATATACTTGAAAGCCCACCGTCCCTGTCAACAACGTCCCCATCACCGCCGTCGAACGCCACCACCACTATCGCCAGAGAAAGAAGAACACCCACAATGCCATGGGAGAAGGGTTTCGAGAGGAGGAAACCATTTATATCACATACTTTACTTTTTTATTCATCTACGTATGATAATAAAAAAATGAAATCATTTTTTTTCTTTTCTCAAAGGATAAAGATACCACAAACATTTACTTTATTTTCACAAATCTGTCACAAATATATCAAATATTTGTCTGGAATCCAAATATATCAAAGATAGACCTGAAAATAGATAACTAGATATATGTAGTTATCTATGAGTATCGAATACATTGTAAAAGCAAAAAAGGTCAGAAACGATTTTTATTCAGATTGTTTCATTTCTCACAACCTTAACCAATCATGGGGAATAGTAGAAACATCATTGTCATTTATTTCAGTGTTTTCCACTTGCTCTTCTTCTTGTGCATGCTTGGAAGAACCCTTCGAATTCAATTCATCAACTCTCTGAGCCATGTTTTTCTTCAGCTCCACCATAGACCTTTTTAATTGTTCAAGCTGTTGCAAGTCAAGCTGATTAACATATGCGTCAAACCTACAACTTAGCAAGCCATAGTTTTTGTTACTCATGTTTTGAAAGATTTTCTCTTTCTTTTTCTCGGCTTTCAATCGCTTGCTCAGCTCATGGAATTGTTGGTTGAGTTGGTGCACAGTGGCATCATCGTGCCGCGAGGCATGGCTGGAGATGCCTTCACTTGGATGCGCATTTTGGTTCAGAAAGCGGTCTACAACCGAGTCAACATTAGGTTTTCCAAAAAAGAAAGCCTTGCCTCCCATGGAGAAGAGGACAATGGCCATATCTACACCATAATTTTTTTTTAATCAGCAAAAGAAGAACCTTATTGATGAAGATAACATACAGAATATGGAAAAACATCAATAAAAAAGAGGCACAAGAAAAGCAACAAAGAGAACACTCCAAATCCCAGTTAGGGGCAGAAGGAGCGAGACCCTAACAAGAGCAAGCAGAAGCCAAAGTTGGCGAGAGACCAACAAAGCAAAATGCAGAACAGATGGGAAAACAAACAAGGCACCAAGGTGCAAAAACAACAAAAATAGCAAAAACAACAAAATGCAGCTAGGCATCAGGATGCATACACTTTACCATGACAGCAGAAACTAGGGCAGAGCAGCAAGCCAAAATTGATGCAAAGCATAACAAAGTTGAAGCACGGCAGAGAAGCAACCAAAAATCAAACCAGAAACATTAAGCATGGCCACCACGAAGATGTGCTAATACCAGGTATACACCCATTTCCCGTTGCTTCCAACGGCATACCAACACTTAGAATCAGCCCATGTAGCATCAGACCAATACACCAGCGAACTAACAATGAGCATGCTTGACAGCAGAAACTAAGGCAGAGAAAAAACCCAAAAATAAGGCAAAGCAAAGCAAAATTGAAACATGGCAGAGCAAAATTGGCCACCAAGAAGATCTGCTAATACCAGGTATACATCCACTTCCCCTTGCTTGCATCAGCATACCACAGATTGACCAAAATCCTGCACCCTTACAGCAAAACACCAAGGCACTCAGCTCGCTTGCTTTGTTGAAAATCCCATGTTTACGCTTTGAGAAGGTAATCCTTCTTGCGTTTTCATTGGCTATCATTTTTCGTTTCAATCTTCTTTCGGCCTTGGGATTGCTTCCTCTCCACGTTTAAAGAAATAGCAAGAAAATCTTTTTTGAAAAAACTTCCCAGTAAGAAGCATGAGATATATACAAGTACACGCAAAGGGGGATTATATACTGTTAGTACTGATACTTTTACATTGACATTCTTTTGGCTCCAGAATCTGCACCTCTCCTTTTGTGATTGCCTTATTAAATATGAAAGTTGGTGAATTTACTAATAATTAATGTATAGACCCCGAATATTTGAAGAAAATCTGTTACCTTGGGAAATTATTTGTCCATCGCTTGTGATTGCCTTATTAAATATCAAAGTTGGTGAATCTACTAATAATTAATGTATAGACCCTGAATATTAGAAAAAAATTTGTTATCCTTGGTGAATGATTTCTCCATCTTAGAAAATTAAACTCTTTCAAGGAACATTATTAAATACGTTCACATTATTAGTCAATTGAATGGGACATATATCAAATTTACAAAATAAAAATAAAAAAAAAAATTGAAAAACTATAACTTCGACCACCCACACTATTGTGAGCAAGAGTCATAAATATGGGCGTTTTCAACACTGCCCTATGTTGATATGGAACTTGGAATTTGAATTAGTTTATGATTTCATTATTAGTTGACAATGTTAAAGTTATTTTATCTATTTTAAATTTTTATAGATAGTTTTCAAAAAAAAAAAAAAAAAAACTACTATGGTGTTTGGCTTTTTTTTTTGTCAAAAAAAAAAAAAATCAGAAAATATTAGTGTACAAGTAAGGATTGAAAAATTCTTACAATTTAAATTTCAAACAAATAGTCATGCGAATGTGTTGACGGTTCTTTTGTCTCAACGGAAAAGACTATTGTTAAGTATAGCGAACTATGAATAGAAAAAGAAGAGGAGAAATAAATAAAGAAAAATGATTGAGTAAACAATCAAAATTATTCATGGTGGGCCCTCACGGGCCCAACAACAAGCTTCAATCTGATCTCGGACCAGAGAGAAGCCTAGCCATTAAAAAAAGTAAAAAACATAGCAAACTCTTCACACTATTATAATAGTACTAGATAGAAAAATTAGGTGAGAAATTATGAGAAATAAATTACTTTTATTTTGAAACTTTTATTTCTTATTTAAAAGTGATGAGATTTAATGAAAATAACCTTATTTTATATATATATATATATATATATTAGAACATGAGAAATAATATATTAATAAAACAACAAGAGTATATAATGAAGACCCCAAAGGGTCATTCCACCCAAACAACAAAAGTAAAATCTGTTATCCTTGGTAAATTATTTGTCCATCTTTTGTGATTTCCTTATTAAATATGAAAGTCGGTGAATCTACTAATAATTAATGTATAGACCCTGAATATTAGAAGAAAATCTGTTATCCTTGGTAAATTATTTGTCCATCTTAGAAAATTAAATTCTTTCTAGGAACGTTAATAAATACGTTCACATTATTTGTCAATTGAATGGGCCATATATCAAATTTAAAAAATAAAAATGAAAAAAATATAAAAACCATAACTTCGACCACCCACACTATTGTGAGCAAGAGTCATAAATATGGGCATTTTCAACACTACCCTATGTTGATATGGAACTTGGAATTTGAATTAGTTTATGATTTCATTATCAGTTGACAAGGTTAAAGTTATTTTATCTATTTTTAATTTTTATAGGTAGTTTTCAAAAATAAAAGCACTACTATGGTGTTTGGCTTTTGTTTTGTTTTCTTTTTTTTATCAAAAAAAAAAAAATTCAGAAAATATTGGTGTACAAGTATGGAATGAAAAATTCTTACAAATTAAATTTCAAACAAATAGCCATCCGAATGTGTTGACATTTCTTTTGTCTCAAAGGAAAACACTATTATTAAGTATAGCGAAAAATGAATAGAAAAAGAAGAAGAGAAAGAAATAAAGAAAAATGATTGAGTAAACAATCAAAATGATCTGTGGTGGGCCCCACAAGCCCAACAACACGCTTCATTCTGATCTCGGACTGGAGAGAAGCCTAGCCATTAAAAAAAGTAAAAAACATTGCAACCTCTTCACGCTTTTATAATAGTAGTAGATAGATAAATTAGGTAAGAAATTATGAGAAATAAATTACTTTTATTTTGAAACTTTGATTTCTCATTTAAAAGTGATTAGATTTAATGAAAATAACCTTACTATATATATATATATATATATGTTAGGACGTGAGAAAGAATATATTAATAAAACAACCATAGTACATAAATAAGACCCCAAAGGGTCATTCCAACCAAACAACAAAAGTAAAAAAATAACAAAAAAAACAAATCCTCCAAAAAAACAGTTATGATCCAGGAAAAACCACTGATATGCACAAAAATGTGGTCTAGAAAATAAGATCTGCTTGAAAGCCACCGTCCCTGTCAACAACGTCCCCATCGCCGCTACCCAACGCCGCCGCCACTGTCGCCAGAGAAAGAAGAACACCCACAATGGCATGGGAGAAGGGTTTAGAGAGGGGGAAACCATTTATATCACATACTTTACTTTTTTATTCGTCTACGTATGAAAGTAAAAAACTGAAATCATTTTTTTTTCTTTTCTCAAAGGATAAAAATACCACAAACATTTATTTTATTTTCATAAATCTGTCACAAATATATCAAATATTTGTCTGGAATCCAAATATATCAAAGATAGACATGAAAATAGATAACTAGATATATGTAGTTATCTATGAGTATCGAATACATTGTAAAAGCAAAAAAGGTCAGAAACGATTTTTATTCTGATTGTTTCATTTCTCACAACCTTAACCAATCATGGCGAATAGTAGAAACATCATTGTCATTTATTTCAGTGTTTTCCACTTGCTCTTCTTCTTGTGCATGCTTGGAAGAACCCTTCGAATTCAATTCATCAACTCTCTAAGCCACGTTTTTCTTAAGCTCCACCATAGACCTTTTTAATTGTTCAAGCTGTTGCAAGTCAAGCTGATTAACATATGCATCAAACCTACAACTTAGCAAGCCATAGTTTTTGTTACTCATGTTTTGAAGAATTTTCTCTTTCTTTTTCTCCGCTTTCAATCACTTGCTGAGCTCATGGAATTGTTGGTTGAGTTGGTGCACAGTGGCATCATCGTGCCGCGAGACATGGCGTGAGGCGCATTCACTTGGCTGCACGTTTTGGTTCAGAAAGCGGTCTACAACCGAGTCAACATTAGGTTTTCCAAAAGAGAAAGGCTTGCCTCCCATGGAGAAGAGGACAATGGCCATATCTACACCACAATTTTTTTTTGATCAGCAAAAGAAGAACTTTATTGATGAAGATAACATACAGAATATGGAAAAAACATCAATAAAGAAGAGGCACAAGAAAAGCAACAAAGAGAACACTCCAAATCCCAGTTAGGGGCAGAAGGAGCTAGACCCTAACAAGAGCAAGCTGAAGCCAAAGTTGGTGGGAGACCAATAAAGCAAAGTGCAGAACAGATGGGAAAACAAACAAGGCACCAAGGTGCAAAAACAACAAAAATAGCAAAAACAGCAAAATGCAGCTTGGTATCCGGATGCATACACTTTACCATGACAGCAGAAACTAGGGCAGAGCAGCAAGCCAAAATTGATGCAAAGCATAGCAAAGTTGAAGCATAGCAGAGCAGCAACCAGAAATCAAACCAACAACATTGAGCATGGCCACTACGAAGATCTGCTAGAAATCAAACCAACAACATTGAGCATGGCCACCACGAAGATCTGCTAATGCCAGGGATACACCCACTTCCCTTTGCTTCCAACATCATACCAGCACTTGGAATCAGCCCATGTAGCATCAGACCAATACACCAGCGAACCAGCAATGAGCATGCTTGATAGCAGAAACTAAGGCAGAGCAAAAACCCAAAAAGAAGGCAAAGCATAGAAAAATTGAAACATAGCAGAACAAAATTGGCCACCAAGAAGATCTGCTAATACCCGGTATACATCCACTTCCCCTTGCTTTCATCAGCATACCACAGACTGACTAAAATCCTGCACCCTTACAGCAAGAACACCAAGGCACTGAGCTCGCTTGCTTTGTTGAAAATCCCATGTTTACGCTTTCAGAAGGTAATCCTTCTTGCGTTTTCATTGGCTATCATCTTCATTTCAATCTTCTTTCAGCCTTGGGATTGCTTCCTCTCCACATTTAAAGAAAAAGCAAGAAAATCTTTTGTTGAAAAAACTTCTCAGTAAGAAGCATGAGATATATGCAAGTACACGCAAAGGGGGATTATATACTGTTGGTATTGATATTTTTACACTGATATTCTTTTGGCCCCAGAATCTGCACTTCTCCTTTTGTGATTGCCTTATTAAATATGAAAGTTGGTGAATTTGCTAATAATTAATGTATAGACCCTGAATATTAGAAGAAAATCTGTTATCCTTGGTAAATCATTTGTCCATCTTAGAAATGTAAACTCTTTCAAGGAACATTATTAAATACGTTCACATTATTAGTCAATTGAATGGGCCATATATCAAATTTAAAACATAAAAATAAAAAAAATTTGAAAAACTATAACTTCGACCACCCACACTATTGTAAGCAAGAGTCATAAATATGGGCATTTTCAACACTGCCCTATGTTGATATGGAACTTTTAATTTGAATTAGTTTATGATTTCATTATCAGTTGACAATGTTAAAGTTATTTTATCTATTTTAAATTTTTATAGATAGTTTTCAAAAAAAAAAAAAAAAACTACTATGGTGTTCGGCTTTTTTTTTTCTTTTTTTTTTGTCGAAAAAAAAAATCAGAAATTATTAGTGTACAAGTAAGGATTGAAAAATTCTTACAATTTAAATTTCAAACAAATAGTCATGCGAATGTGCTGACGGTTCTTTTGTCTCAACGGAAAAGACTATTGTTAAGTATAGCGAAAAATGAATAGAAAAAGAAGAGGAGAAATAAATAAAGAAAAATGATTGAGTAAACAATCAAAATGATTCGTGGTGGGCCCCCACGGGCCCAACAACAAGCTTCAATCTAATCTCGGACCGGAGAGAAGCCTAGCCATTAAAAAAAGTAAAAAACATAGCAAACTCTTCACACTATTATAATAGTAGTAGATAGATAAATTAGGTGAGAAATTAGGAGAAATAAATTACTTTTATTGTGAAACTTTTATTTCTTATTTAAAAGCGATGAGATTTAATGAAAATAACCTTATTTTATATATATATATATATATATATATATATATTAGAACATGAGAAATAATATATTAATAAAACAACAAGAGTATATAATGAAGACCCCAAAGGGTCATTCCACCCAAACAACAAAAGTAAAATCTATTATCCTTGGTAAATTATTTGTCCATCTTTTGTGATTTCCTTATTAAATATGAAAGTCGGTGAATCTACTAATAATTAATGTATAGACCCGGAATATTAGAAGAAAATCTATTATCCTTGGTAAATTATTTGTCCATCTTAGAAAATTAAATTCTTTCTAGGAACGTTAATAAATACGTTCACATTATTTGTCAATTGAATGGGCCATATATCAAATTTAAAAAATAAAAATAAAAAAAATATAAAAACTATAACTTCGACCACCCACACTATTGTGAGCAAGAGTCATAAATATGGGCATTTTCAACACTACCCTATGTTGATATCGAACTTGGAATTTGAATTAGTTTATGATTTCAATATCAGTTGACAAGGTTAAAGTTATTTTATCTATTTTTAATTTTTATAGGTAGTTTTCAAAAATAAAACAACTACTATGGTGTTTGGCTTTTGTTTTGTTTTGTTTTTTTTTTTTTTTTTTTTACCAAATTTTTTTTTTCAGAAAATATTAGTGTACAAGCATGGATTGAAAAATTCTTACAAATTAAATTTCAAACAAATAGTCATGCGAATGTGTTGACACTTCTTTTGTCGCAACGGAAAAGACTATTAATAAGTATAGCGAAAAATGAATAGAAAAAGAAGAAGAGAAAGAAATAAAGAAAAATGATTGAGTAAACAATCAAAATGATCTGTGGTGGGCCCCACGAGCCCAACGACACGCTTCATTCTGATCTCAGACTGGAGAGAAGCCTAGCCATTAAAAAAAGTAAAAAACATTGCAGACTCTTCACGCTTTTATAATAGTAGTAGATAGATAAATTAGGTGAGAAATTATGAGAAATAAATTACTTTTATTTTGAAACTTTGATTTCTCATTTGAAAGTGATTAGATTTAATGAAAATAACCTTATTATATATATATATATATGTATATATATTAGGACGTGAGAAACAATATATTAATAAAACAACCAGAGTACATAAATAAGACCCCCAATGGTCAGTCTAACCAAACAACAAAAGTAAAAAAATTACAACCAAAAACAAATCCTCCAAAAAAAACAGTTATGATCCAGAAAAAACCACTGATGTGCTCAAAGATGTGGTCTAGAAAATAAGATATACTTGAAAGCCCACCGTCCCTGTCAACAACGTCCCCATCACCGCCGTCGAACGCCACCACCACTATCGCCAGAGAAAGAAGAACACCCACAATGCCATGGGAGAAGGGTTTCGAGAGGAGGAAACCATTTATATCACATACTTTACTTTTTTATTCATCTACGTATGATAATAAAAAAATGAAATCATTTTTTTTCTTTTCTCAAATGATAAAGATACCACAAACATTTATTTTATTTTCATAAATCTGTCACAAATATATCAAATATTTGTCTGGAATCCAAATATATCAAAGATAGAAATGAAAATAGATAACTAGATATATGTAGTTTTCTATGAGTATCGAACACATTGTAAAAGCAAAAAAGGTCAGAAACGATTTTTATTCAGATTGTTTCATTTCTCACAACCTTAACCAATCATGGGGAATAGTAGAAACATCATTGTCATTTATTTCAGTGTTTTCCACTTGCTCTTCTTCTTGTGCATGCTTGAAAGAACCCTTCGAATTCAATACATCAACTCTCTGAGCCACGTTTTTCTTAAGCTCCACCATAGACCTTTTTAATTGTTCAAGCTGTTGCAAGTCAAGCTGATTAACATATGCATCAAACCTACAACTTAGCAAGCCATAGTTTTTGTTACTCATGTTTTGAACAATTTTCTCTTTCTTTTTCTCGGCTTTCAATCGCTTGCTCAGCTCATGGAATTGTTGGTTGAGTTGGAGCACAGTGGCATCATCGTGCCGCGAGGCGTGGCTGGAGACGCCTTCACTTGGCTGCGCATTTTGGTTCAGAAAGCGATCTACAACCGAGTCAAAATTAGGTTTTCCAAAAGAGAAAGCCTTGCCTCCCATGGAGAAGAGGACAATGGCCATATCTATGCCACATTTTTTTTTTTGATCAGCAAAAGAAGAACTTTATTGATGAAGATGACATACAGAATATGGAAAAACATCAATAAAGAAGAGGCACACGAAAAACAACCAAGAGAACACTCCAAATCCCAGTTAGGATGGCAGAAGGAGCGAGACCCTAACAAGAGCAAGCTGAATGCAAAGTTGGTGGGAGACCAACAAAGCAAAATGCAGAACAGATGGGAAAACAAACAAGGGACAAAGGTGCAAAAACAACAAAAACAGCAAAATGCAGCTAGGCATCATGATGCATACACTTTACCATGACAGCAGAAACTAGGGCAGAGCAGCAAACCAAAAATGATGCATAGCATAGCAAAGTTGAAGAACAGCAGAGCAGCAACCAGAAATCAAACCAGAAACATTGAGCATGTCCACCACGAAGATCTGCTAATACCAGTTATACACCCACTTCCCTTTGCTTCCAACATCATACCAGCACTTAGAATCAGCCCATGTAGCATCAGACTAATCCACCAGCGAACCCGCAATGAGCATGCTTGACAACAGAAACTAAGGCAGAGCAAAAACCCAAAAATAAGGCAAAGCATAGCAAAATTGAAACATAGCAGAGCAAAATTGGCCACCAAGAAGATCTGCTAATACCAAGTATACATCCACTTCCCCTTGCTTCCATCAGCATACCACAGATTGACCAAAATCCTACACCCTTACAGCAAAACACCAAGGCACTCAGCTCGCTTGCTTTGTTGAAAATACCATGTTTACGCTTTAAGAAGGTAATCGTTCTTGCGTTTTCATTGGCTACCATCTTCATTTCAATCTTCTTTCGGCCTTGGGATTGCTTCCTCTCCACGTTTAAAGAAAAAGCAAGAAAATCTTTTTCGAAAAAACTTCTTAGTAAGAAGCATGAGATATATGCAAGTACACGCAAAGGGGGATTATATACTGTTAGTACTGATACTTTTACATTGATATTCTTTTGGCTCCAGAATCTGCACTTCTCCTTTTGTGATTGCCTTATGAAATATGAAAGTTGGTGAATTTACTAATAATTAATGTATAGACCCTGAATATTAGAAGAAAATCTGTTACCTTGGTAAATTATTTGTCCATCGTTTGTGATTGCCTTACTAAATATCAAAGTTGGTGAATCTACTAATAATTAATGTATAGACCCTGAATATTAGAAGAAAATCTGTTATCCTTGGTAAATTATTTGTCCATCTTAGAAAATTAAACTCTTTCAAGGAACATTATTAAATACGTTCACATTATTAGTCAATTGAATGGGACATATATCAAATTTACAAAATAAAAACAAAAAAGAAAATTGAAAAACTATAACTTCGACCACGCACACTATTGTGAGCAAGAGTCATAAATATGGGCGTTTTTAACACTGCCCTATGTTGATATGGAACTTGGAATTTGAATTAGTTTATGATTTCATTATTAGTTGACAATGTTAAAGTTATTTTATCTATTTTAAATTTTTATAGATAGTTTTCAAAAAAAAAAAAAACTACTATGGTGTTTGGCTTTTTTTTTTGTCAAAAAAAAAAAAAAAATATCAGAAAATATTAGTGTACAAGTAAGGATTGAAAAATTCTTACAATTTAAATTTCAAACAAATAGTCATGCGAATGTGTTGACGGTTCTTTTGTCTCAACGGAAAAGACTATTGTTAAGTATAGCGAAAAATGAATAGAAAAAGATGAAGAGAAATAAATAAAGAAAAATGATTGAGTAAACAATGAAAATGATTCGTTGTGGGCCCCCACAGGCCCAACAACAAGCTTCAATCTGATCTCGGACTGTGATTTCTCATTTAAAAGTGATGAGATTTAATGAAAATAACCTTATTTTATATATATATATATATATATATATATATATATATATATATATATTTTAGAACATACGAAACAATATATTAATAAAACAACAAGAGTATATAAATAAGACCCCAAAGGGTCATTCCACCCAAACAACAAAAGTAAAATCTGTTATACTTGGTAAATTATGTGTCCATCTTTTGTGATTGCCTTATTAACTGTGAAAGTTGGTGAATCTACTAATAATTAATGTATAGACCCTGAATACTAGAAGAAAATATGTTATCCTTGGTAAATTATTTCTCCATCTTAGAAAATTAAACTCTTTTTAGGAACATTATTAAATACGTTCACATTATTAGTCAATTAAATGGGCCATATATCAAATTTAAAAAAAAATTAAAAAAAAATTAAAAACTATAACTTCGACTACTCACACCATTGTGAGCAAGAGTCATAAATATGGGCATTTTCAACACTGCCCTATGTTGATATGGAACTTGGAATTGGAATTAGTTTTTGATTTTCGTTATAAGTTGATAAGGTTAAAGTTGTTTTATCTATTTTTAATTTTTATAGATAGTTTTCCAAAACAAAACAACTACTATCGTGTTTGGCTTCTTTTTTCTTTTCTTTTTTTTGTCAAAAAAAAAAATCTGAAAACATTATTTTACAAGTAACAATTGAAAAATTCTTTCAAATTAAATTTCAAACAAATAGTCATGCGAATGTATGGACGGTTCTTTTGTCTTAACGGAAAAGACTATTGTTAAGTATTGCGAAAAGTGATTAGAAAAAGAAGAAGAGAAAGAAATATGGAAAAATGATTGAGCAAACAATCAAAATAATCCGTGGTGGGTCCCCACGGGCCCAACAACACGCTTCAATCTGATCTCGGACTAGAGAGAAGCCTAGCCATCAAAAAAAGTAAAAAACATAGCAAACTCTTCACACTTTTATAATAGTAGTAGATAGATAAATTAGGTGAGAAATTATGAGAAATAAATTACTTTTATTTTGAAACTTTGATTTCTCATTTAAAAGTGATGAGATTTAATGAAAATAACCTCATTTTATATATATATATATATATATATAATATTTTTAGAACATGAGAAACAATATATTAATAAAACAACTAGAGTATATAAATAAGACCCCAAAGGGTCATTCCAACCAAACAGCAAAAGTAAAATCTGTTATCCTCGGTAAATTATTTGTCCATCTTTTGTGATTGCCTTATTAAATATGAAAGTTGGTGAATCCACTAATAATTAATGTATAGACCTTGAATATTAGAAGAAAATCCGTTATTTGTCCATCTTAGAAAATTAAACTCTTTCTAGGAACATTATTAAATACGTTCACATTATTAGTCAGTTGAATGGGCCATATATCAAATTTAAAAAATAAAAATAAAAAAAATTTAAAAACTAAAACTTCGACCACCCACATTATCAGTGGCGGAGGTACTTGGGCACCAGGGGGTCACGTGCCCCCCCTGGATTTTAGCTTTTTTTTTAACAAATATAAAGAAAATATTTTAAATAAAAAATTATAAAAATATTATTATAGTGAATTATCAATGACATTTTAAAAATTATGAAAACAATAATAGTTGTTTTGATTGAAAATGAAGAGACTACTATAAACCATAATATCTATGAAAATTTTATAAATTTTTTTGAATGTAACGGTGATGTCATTATTATTGACATACAAGTAAAAGTAATCTCACTATAAAAATATGAAATTTACTGGATTGTTAGTTATATTTGACATAGAGGTTTACTCTCTATGTGTTTATTTACTTTTATTTGGTGGTATTACATACTAATGATGACGTGGTATTACCATTATATTGAATTTTTAATCAAATTGGGTATGAAAAAATAATTTATCATTATATAATTTAGGATAAATTACAAATACACCTCATGAGGTTTGCTTAAAATATAAATTGCCCCTGTTGTTTGGAAAATTACAAATACCTCTTTGTTAGTATTTTTTATTTAACAGAATTAACTAAAAAAATGAAATTCATAATTGATCTTCAATAAAATAATAAAATTACCTAAATTATTAATTGAAACATATTTCTAATATCATTAAAAACTGTTAATTGATTTGATGATTCATTAATAAAATGAACTATTTGTTATGAAATTAGAAATCTTGGGGGGTGGAATGTAATTTCCAAAATCACAGGGGGCGATTTTTATTTCAATCAAAGCTCAGAGGGTGTATTTGTAATTTACCCTATAATTTATTTTAAGACTTATATCCATATTTTTTTATATTATTCATGATACACTAGTTATAAATAACATTATTTTTTTTGATATTTCTCGAAATCAATCGTAAAAACTTGCGTAAAATATATTTGTAAAAATTTTCGATATTGTAATTAATAAGTGTCCTCTCTAATTTAATTTTCTGACTCCGCCACTGCACACTATTGTGAGTAAGAGTCATAAATATGGGCATTTTCAAAACTGCCCTATGTTGATATGGAACTTGGAATTTGAATTGGTTTATGATTTCATTATCAGTTGACAAGGTTAAAGTTATTTTATCTATTTTTAATTTTTATAGATAGTTTTCAAAAATAAAACAACTACTATGGTGTTTGGCTTCTTTTTTTTTTTTTTAAAAAAATCAAAAAATATTAGTGTACAAGTAAGGATTGAAAAATTCTTACAAAATAAATTTCAAACAAATAGTCATGCGAATGTGTTGATGTAACGCCCCACTTTTTATTACTCGAAGTCATTACCAAATTCATTAACTTAATTCAAGTTCAGAGATAACATGCGGAAATAAACCCTTTAATCCCATGAGTAGAAATAAATAACAATTCTCTCATCCGAATGCGAAATAAAGACAACATGAACATACTGAATAAAATGCTCGAAGGCTTACATCATTAAAGGATCAAGAAGAAGGGTGTAACCCTTTTACATAAATGGCATTCCGCCAACACAAAAGAGGCCCCGTGGCCAACAAGTAAGAAGATCCAAATCTTGTAGCACATCCTGCTTAACACCTAAAAAGATTCAACAACGTGGGATGAACATATAGTCCAGTAGGGATCTGAACATGGCCCTCGACAATAACAACTTACAGATAGCTATGATCATGAATGCCCAAGCTCGTACTAGAATAATAATGTGGCAGTTTATACAAAATATACATGAGTATGAACTTTTTTCGAAAACAGCCATTTCATTCAACGCTATAAGCGATTCATCCCGCATTTCATTTCATTAACCCTTGTTCCCAAACTTTCATAACAATAACAACTTCTTAGGAAAATCAATTTCTCTAAGCCCATTAACTTTCTCCTATTTTCCATACTTACAACAGATTTTCCCTTTTACAAAATATAATTTCAAATACCCAATTTTCCTTCACACTTTCCAAAAATCTCACAATGGCATTTTGGTTGGTTTCCAATACAATCATATCTATACATGCATGCCTTCAATAAAAGGGAGATAACAAATCATCAACATGTATATAATCAACAAATGAGGCAACTCGACCCTCCAAAACTGTAACCATCACAATCCATAATATACTCAGATACACTGAGACAAAAACAATAAAACTCTGCTCTACCGGCTATATGCACAGTAAGCCAAGGATACAACTCTCACAACGGTATGCCATTTTACCAGGCGCTAGCTGGAAGGGTGTGGGACCTTAGATTCTCAGCGCAGTCAGTTCTCCAGGCGCTAGCTGGAAGGTAACGATACCTCTGATTATAAGTGCAGGGTATAACACCAATAATCACAATACAATAGAGTATGACCAACAAGTGTAATACATACACATAAACTATCAAGATACATAAGCAATGTGTTAAAGTATATGAACACATAGGTATGTGTGGAGTACATCCCCTATCTCCTCCCTAAAAATTATACATATATAATGTATCATAGCACTTCATTACATGCAATGTTCAATCAAGACAGGTGTAATGCATACACGACAATTCAACACAACCATGTCATCGTCCACCGATGACCAAGGACAAAACCTCTAGATGCATGTATTCAGTACATCTATTAAAAGACTCAACTATCATGAGATCTTAAACCCAACAACAACGCTAGTATGATAAGTTAAGGTAAAACCCCAAATGTGTGTATTCAATACTCAAGATACCATCTTTCAATTCCCAAATTCATATTCTGTCAGGCCCCCAAACCGCCCCTAGTAGTTTGGGTGCCGTGATGGCCAGTAATCCGAGATTACCAAAGGCCGACTTACAAAAATCACACACAATCAGAGTATAAAATATGGGGCTTACAAGTGCGGAAGCAATACATATACATACAGAATCTAAATAGTCCATGAGAGCAGTGCATAAGTCCACCGAAATGACATACATCTTTATAAAGTCTTACAACTTAAATACAATAAGGAGATGAGATACAAAACACATCTTGACCAAAAGGCTTCTCAAGCCGACATATACAAGTACAAATGTAAAATAAGCCAAGAAGCATGATCTTCAAGATGGTGCAAAAATACTAATCCAAAACATGTCGGCAAAGCACCCAAAACACATCGGCAATCGCGTCTAGGCCTCAATGCCTTCTTGTTCATCACCTACATATATATAGAGAGGGTGAGCTTGGATACTCAGTGAATGATATTAGAAATAAAGGTTTTGCATGATTGATATCCAAGATTTCTTCCAAAACAATACATAGCATACTTTACAATCAAGAGGGAGATCAAGTTCATTGCCGGCCTTTCAAGTTCTTTGGATGTTATTACATCTACTTAATACAAGAGGGTGATGACATTCCCAAGACAAGAGTGCAGTTGCATTATAGTCCCCTGCAACTAAGGACTTTCAAGACAAGCCGTGCTACGAAAGTTTATAGTCCTCTAGCACTAAGGACTGTCAAGACAAGAGTGCAGTTGCATTATAGTCCCCTGCAACTAAGGACTTTCAAGAAATGTCATCAAAACAAGATAGTGTTTAATATACAAGTAGGGATAGTCATTCATGCTAGATCAAGTACTTTTCAAAACAAGGCAAAACGAGATTTTATGAAAGCAAGTGTAACATAGCTTTATTAAAAATACCACTCACTTAGTTTCTTCACACGTCGGGGTCGAGACAAGCCCAAGTCCTACAAACACATGGCAAAGCCTATTGAATGCACTTTCAAACAAGTTTCGTATGCACACAAATGGTTTCGGAAAACATGCTGGGCACCAACCAAGTCTGGGCCGAGGTTCCACACCTCCTCGCCGAGGTGTGTTCCCGAAGGCCACATGCAAGGAAAAGAGGTCGGGAAACTCTGGGTTTCCCTCTGTTGATGAACATGAAAAACATGAGTGTGAAAACATGAAAAATATGAACGCTCAATCATAATCTGCCATCACAAATCTGGGATTTTCGTGCTATGAGTTTGAAAACATGGACCTGGGTACCCGTACTTGGAATCCTTGCGGAAATAAACACAAAATCATGATTCTTTATGCGAGCTTTCGGATCAAAACAAGACTTTCTTGAAGAACACATGAATGTCATTTTCTCTTTCTAAAATCAAACTTCAAAACGATGCATGGCTTACAAATCATATTCGATCATGCAATGCAACAACATGAATATAGAGAACATCGTGAGAAGATCAAGAATCTAACCTTAGAACACGGATCCAACGGTTCAATTTCTAGGAATCAAGCTTGAAGATCTACTTCCTCACTCTAAAACTCTTTCTTCCTCCTACAGCTTCTCTCTCTACAAGGCAAGTTTATGATACTAAATGATAGTTTTCTATACCCGGTTCTGGGGTTAACCCTCTGCTGAGACACGTGGCGGCGACTGGTTGGGTTCATCCTGAAAAGGTGGCTGACAGGCCAGACAAAGCATGGTGGAAAGGTGTTCAACAAGCAAAGCGGTATGGGCTCTCTGACAGGCTATGACATCGGCTAACAACAAGGCGTATCTAATAAGCAACACGGAGTGGCACTCCGGCAAGGGGTGACATCGGCTAACGAAGGACCTCGGCAACTAAGGTGACAATGACCTCGGCTAGGAAGGACAACATTTGACTAAGCTGTGCCACATCTTGGCCTAGATGCGCCACACCTCGGCCTAGGTCGTACCGCTCCAGGACGAGATCACTTGGGTGCAAGGTAACATCTCGGCTAATGTGGTCAAGGCAAGGACGGAGGTCAACAAGGGGTTCCAAGATACTACTACTAGACTAAGGATGACCTCGGCTCGGAATAACGTCGGCTAGTATAACTCAGGCAAGGCGTGACCTAAGTTTCACATCAAGGGAGGAACAAGACAAGCATACTACACTTAGACAAATCACAAGGCTTCAAATCAAGACATGGATCACATAAGCTCAAACGAAACAAATCACAACATACACATGCAAGCTAAACAAGTCATAATCATACCGATGCTCGTGAACATGATGAGGACATAAAATGTGGGTTCCTACATATTCCATTTTCAAAATTGACTTCTTCCACTACTTATTCCAAAAAACACTTTTCCCATTTCACTGAACCAATATCATTCCTCTCATTTCACAAAACCAATTTCATTCTTTCATAACTTTCCAAATTAATTACGCAAATTAATTCATAACAGTAAATTAGGGCTTTCTACACTCTTTCTCAATATTGACCAAAAAGGTTCAAATACCAACAACAAATGACAATAACCTCATTTGAGACCCAAAATACAAATGTATTGGCCCAAAGTACAAAACCCCTCTTTTAATTTATCAAATCAAATATCAATTAGGGCTTTTTCTTCTTTCAACAATGATATACTAATTTACACCCCAACTAGTCCAAACCACAATCAATGATAACAAACCCATTTTTAAACAACCAACCCTCGGTTCAACCCCATGATTTTCAAACAAACCCAACATGGATATAATTTTCATGCAATACAAAACTACCACATGTCTATCTATAGACGAAGCATTGTAAAAGAACAAGGAAATCCCCACCTCAAATTCGGAGCTCAAATGGAGAAGATGAAGAATTTCAAGATGCTCCAAATCCCAAGATTTTCGGATCAAAATGTAGCCCACAACGAGATCAACACTTTTTACAAAGGCCAAAGGGTAGAAGGTCACTCCTACTAGATCAAACCCTAGAGAGAAGGTAAAG
Organism: Camellia sinensis; assembly: GCF_055761805.1. NCBI lineage: Eukaryota > Viridiplantae > Streptophyta > Magnoliopsida > Ericales > Theaceae > Camellia > Camellia sinensis. Next base: position 159,208,165 of record NC_138972.1, read on the forward strand.
TTTTAGAGTGAGGTGCTCTCCAATGGTGGTTTTCGAAAAGTAAGAGAGAGAAAGGAAATCAAAAGTGATCCAAAAAGGCGAAACTCAGACTGATATAAAGTCGCCCCGCTCGAGCGTGGGAACCCCCGCTCGAGCGTCCGACATAGACTCACACTCGAGCGTCAAAAGCGCCGCTCGAGCGTCGATTACACACTTCCAGGAGTTTTGTAGACCAAGGTCCCCGCTCGAGCGTCAACTCCCTGCTCGAGCAGAGGAACAAAATCAAAGGGTCACGTTCGAGCGTCAAAACTCCCGCTCGAGCGTACGAAGACCTATAGAGAAAATTACTGGGAGATGGAAATTCAAGCTCGAGCGTCAAAACTCCCGCTTGAGCGGAGAAACAACAACAAAGGGCCCGCTCGAGCGTCAAAGTCCCCGCTCGTGCGTGAAGGCCAAAATCTGGGCATCAACTTTTGATTTCTAACACAACCAACCTGTTCCAAACTTGCCCAACACAACCCAAGACTCAAATACAAAGAGTAAAGGATGGAAATGAGAATGAGACAACAACGCATCCACGGAACCAAATTCGGAATACAATAAATAAAGAAAGGGAAAACCGGGATCGCTATAGTTGACGGTTCTTTTGTCTCAACGGAAAAGACTATTGTTAAGTATAGCGAAAAATGAATAGAAAAAAAAGAAGAGAAAGAAATAAAGAAAAATGATTGAGTAAACAATCAAAATAATCTGTGGTGGGCCCCCGCGGGGCCCAACAATACACTTCAATCTGATCCCGGACTGGAGAGAAGCCTAACCATTAAAAAAAATAAAAAGCATAGCAAACTCTTCACACTTTTATAATAGTAGTAGATAGATAAATTAGGTGAGAAATTATGAGAAATAAATTACTTTTATTTTGAAACTTTGATTTCTCATTTAAAAGTGATGAGATTTAATGAAAATAACCTCATTTTATATATATATATATATATATATTATTTTTAGAACATGAGAAACAATATATTAATAAAACAACAAGAGTATATAAATAAGACCCCAAAGGGTCATTCCAACCAAACAACAAAAGTAAAATTTGTTATCCACGTAAATTATGTGTCCATCTTTTGTGGTTGCCTTATTAAATATGAAAGTTGGTGAATCTACTAATAATTAATGTATAGACCCTGAATATTAGAAGAAAATCTGTTATCCTAGGTAAATTATTTGTCCATCTTAGAAAATTAAACTCTTTGTAGGAACATTATTAAATATGTTCACATTATTAGTCAATTGAATGGGCCATATATCAAATTTAAAAAATAAAAATAAAAAAAATGAAAAACTATTCGACCACCCGCACCATTGTGAGCAGGAGTCATAAATATGGGCATTTTCAACACTGCCCTATGTTGATATGGAACTTGGAATTTGAATTAGTTTATGATTTTATTATCAGTTGATAAGGTTAAAGTTGTTTTATCTATTTTTAATTTTTATAGATAGTTTTCAAAAATAAAACAACTACTATGGTGTTTGGCTTTTTTTTTCTGCCAAAAAAAAAAAGGGTTAATTACCAATAAGTCATGTCTACATATTTGGTGGTAGCATAGGTCCTGTCAAAAAGTTTTTGAACCAATAAGTCTCATTTATAGGTAAAAAGACGTTTTACCCTTTAATCCAAAAACTGAGAATGTTCTCAATTTCAAAACTGAGAATGTTCTCAATTTTCAAAATAGAGAATGATTTCAGTATATAATTATCAAAACTAAGAAATTTCTTAATTTTTTTCCTAGTATGAACTGGGAATATTATCAGTTTTGAGAAATCTCTCAAATTTTTTGGTGCTTTTGGTGCAGTGCTTCTAGTATTAATTGGGAATATTATCAGTTTTGAGAAATTTCTCAATTTCTTTCATGATTAATTGGAAGCTGAAAAATTGGAATTAAAATGAAGAAGTTTACATATATTTATAATATTATCAAGTATCAATGGACCAGATCATCCTCCAAATTTTAAAAAATAAATGAAAGTTCATGAGTGTGTTTCATTCGGTAAACAATAATGAAACGTAGTGAAATGGATGAAGATTTGTATAGTCCGATTCGTCGGAGGAAGCAACAGAGAGACTCTGACGGCTCCGAGAAAAGAGATCCAAGTTCTCGTCACCGGTGAGGCTGAGACCACATCGATGCTGCGTTCTCGTCAGAATATTCCTTTTGGCGGCCTGAGATTCCTTCAAGGTCTGATTCATTTCTAGGAATGAAGGACCAAAACCATCTCCAAAGAAAAATATGTGGAGAAGAGTATGAGAAAGAATCAATAATTAGAGCAAGAGAGAGATGCAGTAGATGCAAAGGCACACACGGAGCTTGTTGGTGTGGGCGTTCGGGTATGGGCATTGAATGGCATCAGGTCAGTTAGTGTGACACACACTTTCCAGATCTGGATATCTCCTAATCTAGTTCTAGATCTGGTTCGAGATGTTCTCGGCTAAGAGAGAGAGAGAGAGAGAGAGAGAGAGAGAGAGAGAGAGAGAGAGGGAACAAACTACAGCAATGGATGTTTGGCAGCTATGGAGGAGGTCTTGGAAGGGTAAATTAGTTTATTAAAAACTAATGAGACTTGACGGAGCAAATAATTTTATCTTGGACTTAATGGATTATAAGTTCACAAAATGGGACTTGTATGTAAATGCCCAAAAAAAAAAAAAACCAGAAAATATTATTGTACAAGTAAGGATTGAAAAATTGTTACAAATTAAATTTCAAACAAATAGTCATGCGAATGTGTTGACGCTTCTTTTGTCTCAACAGAAAAAGACTATTATTAAGTATAGCGAAAAATGAATAGAAAAAGAAGAAGAGAAAGAAATAAAGAAAAATGATTGAGTAAACAATCAAAATGATCCGTGGTGGGCCCCCACGGGGCCAACAACACGCTTCAATCTGATCTCGAACTGGAGAGAAGCCTAGCCATTAAAAAAAAAAAAAACATAGAAAACTCTTCACTGGGAGAGATTTCAGATTAATCTGGTTATGAGAAATGTTTTAATTTAAGTAATTTGGGGGCGTTACAACCCAAGTCTTAGGATCGGTCAAAATGGGGTGTCTACAAAAAGGAGCACAACTTTGCTATGAATAAAATTGAAGAAGTGTCCAAACTAGCATACAAGTGGTTGAAGGACTTCACATCTCAACTTTGGGCTAGGTATGCCTTTGACGCCATAGCGAAAAGTGACCATGTCACTAGTAACATGGTTGAATCTTTTAACAGTTGGATTGAGAATGTAAGGGGAAAGCCTGTTTTGACAATACTAGAAGACATTAGGACCAAGTTAATGGGAATGTTTCAAAAAAAAATAAAAAAATTAGAAAGGTTCTACATGGGAAAATTTGTAGTGTCCTTTCATTATAAAGAAGTTGGATGAGGCTATCTACACACTACAACAAAAGTATATTTAATAGCATTAATTTATAGAATTTTCTAAAAAATGTTATAAATAAGAGACATTAATAGCATTTTCCAATGAAATTCTATAAAAAACGTTTCAGACCATAACATTTTATTTTTCATAGCCATTTTTTCAATGTTTAATAGCAATTTTAAAATGTGTTAATAAGTCATTATTCAGAAGAATAGTCATAGTTATTATTTCATTAGAGGAATGCTATATACGCCTAAAAAAATTTCCCTCCCAATATCTCACTCAATTTTTTTGGAGTCAGTATCTTGTTTTCCCACGATTTGATAACCTCTCCATCCATTTTCTTTCTATCTCCTATTTCTGCTGTAGTTTTCAAGATTACTGAGGGCATAAGCAGATTTGTGTGGGATAGTTCATCTATCAAGGTATTTCTCTTCTCTCAATTTCTTTTGTGCTGGACAGATTTGTAGCAGCTAAGTTCTAACCTTGTTATTGTGAATTTCGATCTTACTAGGAAATTCTTGTTGGAAACTTGTATAGGGAAATCAGGATTTGTGTTATGTAAACCAAACCAAGCCTTAAGTCCCATCAAATGGGGTCGGCTGCATGAATCCTTCTTCTCCACGCGGCCCTATCAAAGGGCATTTCGTTAGTCAAATTAAGTAGATCCATATCTCTATTTACAATGCTAGCCAACATTAATCTAGGCCTATCTTGTCCCCTAACACTCCCATCTATCGTTATGACATCGCATCTCTTCACTACTGTCTCTATTGGTCTCCGCTGAATGTGATCAAACTATCTCAATCGATTCTCCCTCAATTTATCTTCTATCGGTGCTACTCCTACCCATTCCTGAATACACTCATTCCTAATTTTGTCTTGTCTAGTCTTGCCACACATCCACCTTGGCATCCTTATCTTAGCCACACTCATTTTATATACATGTTGTTTCTTGGTTGCCCAACACTCCGTCCCATATAACATCGCTGGTCCAATAGTCGTTCTATAGAACTTACCTCTTAGTCTAGTGGGTATTCATATATCGCATAGTACCCCAGACGCATTTCTCCACTTACACCATCCCGCCTTAATCCTATAGGCCACATCTGCATCAATCTCCCCTATTGTTGTGATAATCGATCCTAAATAACGAAAATGTTCATTCTTAGGTAGTTCTTGGTTCTCAATCTTCACTTCTCCTTGCTTTCATTGTTACTATTACTAAATTACACTCCATGTACTCTGTCTTAGTTCTACTTATCCATAATCCTTTAGATTCAAGAGCTTTTTTCAAAATCTCTAACTTTGTGTTAACTCCTTCTCTAGTCTCATCCACTAGCACCATATCGTCTATAAAAAGCATTCACCATGGCACGTCATCCTGAATATTTCTCGGCAACTCATCCATAACTAAAGCAAAAAGATAAGGACTTAAGGTAGATCCTTGGTATAACCTTACAGTGATAGGAAATTCATTTGTCTCTCCAGCAAGCGATCTAATAGTGGTCACCACCCCTTCATATATGTCCCTAATCACATCAATGTAACCTTTTGCCACCCTTTTCTCCTCTAACACCCACCATATTATATCCCGAGACACTCTATCATATGCTTTCTAAAGGTCGATAAACACCATATGAATGTCTCTTTTCTTTTCTCTATACTTTTCTATTACTTTCCTCAAAAGATAAATCGCCTCCGTTGTTTACCTGCCAGGCATAAACCCAAATTGATTCTCTGACACCTCTATTATATCTCGCAATCGGCGTTCCATCACCCTCTCATACATTTTCATTATATGACACATTAGCTTGATTCCTCTATAGTTATTGCAATTCTGAACATCTCCTTTATTCTTATAGATTGGCACTAAAATACTCTTCCTCTACTCATGTTGCATGTTCCTAGTCAACAAAATTTTGCTAAACAACTTAGTCAACCAAGCAACCCCCTGTTTACCCAAACACTTCCAAGCTTCAATAGGGATATTATCAGGTCCTAAAGCCTTATTTGATTTTATCTTCTTAAGTGCAATCTCCACTTCAAAGTTCCTAATCCTATGATAGAACCTATAGTCTTGGTTTATCGTATTACTGACTATTTCTTCCCCTATTGTCGTAGTTCCATGTTCCTCATTTAATAGTTTCTCAAAATAGTTCTTCCATCCTTCCTTAATCTCTTCATCCTTCACCAATACCTTAGAATCCTCACTCTTGATGCATTTAACTTGATTAAAATCTCTTGTTTTCCTCTCCCGTATCTTAGCAAGTTTGTATACCCTCTTCTCTCCCTCCTTACTATCTAGTCTAGTGTATAGGTCATCATAAGCTTTCAACTTAGCCTCTTTCACTACTTTTTTCACCTCCTTATTAGCCAATCTATAGCTCTTAAGGTTTTCCTCAGTTCTATCTTTCTGCCACTTTTTAAAGCACTCTTTTTTTTTCCTTAAAAATTAGAAACATTAGAGAATATATTTGTCATGACCCGAACCCGCCTCTATAGGTTTAGCGTCGTAATCGGCCAACAATCCTCGGATTACCAAAGGCCTCTAACTTGAATATCATAAAGTGTAAGGGGCTACAAAAGCAAATATAGAAAATATATAGTCCATTGAGCTGTGTAGACATACATGAGACAGTAATTCCAAAAAAAAACTTAATATACGTAGCCATGATGCCATATATACAATATATATGCTACATTCATTACAGATATACACATAAACATAAAACTTGTTCAGCTTCCAAAAGGAAACAAAGTCTCAAACAAGTGTGAGCTACAAAAAGGAACCTCCTTGGGAGGCACAACAATTGGTTAACACGACAGAGACTCTAGATCCTCAACTCTGAGCCTGATCACGCGCCTGGTCACCTATATACATATATAAAATAGTGAACTGGAGCCCAGTGAATAATAACAAAGTAAAGGGATTTAATGAATGATGTCCATCACAGATATAACTTTCAAATTTCTTATTAAACAGAAGCACAAGCACATTCGTGTCAAAACAGAGTCATAAGCATATTCATATCATACGTGGTGTATCCGTTAGCATTAAACATGTCTCTTTGGTTAAGCATATTAAGTTTCATATTGGAACCTCTGGTACCGGGTAACATATCTCATACATGGGCCACGGTATTGTTTCCCCCGGGCGAGGGCCTGGGCCATTGTATTGTTTCTTTCTGGCGAGGGCCTTATGACCATAAGCCACAATATTATTTCCCCTAGGCAAGGGCCTCTGCTATGGATACCACATAAACATTTCAAAGAAGTGGTTCATCATTCATGTAATCATAACACATTCTTTTCAATTATTCAAAAACAATTCATATGATATCATAATGTTCCAAAAGTACTTCATATCGAACATAACTTTACTAAGTTATTACTCACAAATAGCTTCACAGATAGCTTGATAGCAAACCAATGGATCAACAACTCACGGTGTGTGACCTATACAAACATAACAGATACATATATTGAAACACATGCTTGGATCATACATAACATATTTCATTCATTCTTAGTGTGTTTCTAGCCTTTCTCCTTATTCTTATGTCTTAATCTTGGCCTAGGAATGCCTAGGATGCAATGAGCCATCACCAATGCACGGCCGGGTCTCGATGGCCTCCCCTATTTTTTGGTTCAAACTCAGCTCAGGGTGAGAAATGGCCTAGAAATGAAACCCAAGGGTTCTAACAAGGTAAATGTTGAAGATGTGAGGTTATTTCGGAAGCCTGATTGATTTCGATTCGCTGCGAATTCATAATTCAACTTTCATCATTGAGTGCATTGAATCAGGCATCCGAGTCTCGCGGCCAGTCAAAAGTGGGATGTCTACAACAAGTCTTCTTGTACAGTCTCCTTTAAGAAGTTGATCTATTGTTCTAAATTGAAGCAGTTACTCTGAGAAAATAAAATAAAATAGGTCATAGATTAAAAAGGAGTGGAAAGAAGAAAAAAAAATACATATATTTGTTTTTCATTCACCTTGGGGGGTTTGGTGGTGGTAAGGATACCACATCCAGAAGACCCATAATTGATCCCAGCCATGGCGATGGTAGTTCTTTTTCTGTCACTCTCTGTCAAGTTGTGGTAAGCAGGATGCGGTGGCACATCTATAAGAGAGAAAGCTGCAAAGAAACCATAATAATAAGATCAACAAATGTATGAGGGAGAATAAAGAAAAAACTATAATCAAAGAATATAGTACTAGAACTAATAATAAGTTACCTTTTTTTTCGGTTCAACAAAAGGAAATTTTATTAACTCAAAATGAAAATATAGCCAGATAATGAAGAGGGAGAGAAAGAACCACCCCCCCCCCCCCCCCACCAAAAAAATAAAAATAAAAACCCTCAATAGAAAGACACCAATATTTGGCAAGGTTCCAATAGAAACAAACACTTATGAAAAATCACACCTAAAACACCAATACACAATAACCTTCACAACAAAAACAAAACTCAAGGAAACTTGAAAATAATGTTAGGTAAGTAAGTAAGGTACCATGAAATCAGCGGCAGTTAATCCATTTATAAAGTGGCCGATGGATTGATTATTGTAGTAGTAAGTAAGTAAGGTACCCATGAAATCAGAGGCGGTTAATCCATTTGTAAAGCGGCCAGTGGATTGATTGTTGTAGTCGACACCATAAGGGTAAAAGTTTTTCGTGATACCATTTTCAATCTTGTCGTTGTTTCCTGCATCAACAGTTGAATCTCCGAACACAAACAACACAGGAAACGATGCGGATGCTTGAGTCATGAACGGAAGAGAAGAAGAAGAAGAAGAAGAAGAAGAAGAAGAAGAAGAAGAAGAAGAAGAAAGCAAAAGGAAAACAAGAATTAGTGTACCCGTGATGAATACGGGTGGTTTTTTGCCAGAAGAGATGGTCTATATGTATGTATGTATGTATTTATAGATAAATTCTAACATTCTATACCAGCTCGATGACTGACTATTAAAAGAGATTTTAAAAGAAAAAAAATTAATGAGATGACATACGAGAGTAGAGCTGATAGAAGAAGTCTAGTATGTAATATACACCACAACACCGTATGTAACTATACAAAAAATTACGTAAATTTTCATGAACTTATATAAGTGATCTTACAAATCACAAATTTGTGAAATTTCTCTATGACAAACTGAAATTTCTCTAATAATATTTTTGAGGAACCTTAACTATAATAAGAAAAATCATATTGGATCCCTCTTATTACCTGAAATTAGAGAGTGATGTTTCACTAATTTTTCCATATAGTAAATATTGATTTTTACTACTTTAAAATAATTTTTAAAAAAAAACAAATAGTAAAAGGTTCCACTGATTGATCTTATGCCATGTAAAGTGCCTTGGAAAGTGTTGACTAGTTTTGCCTTCCATAATAAATTTAATTCGATATGTAATCTTAGTTTTTAAAAATATTTCCAACTATTTTTATGTTGATTTTAACCCTGTATATCTCATTTACAACTATTGACATATTCCAACAGATTTTACAACTGATTGGGTAATCTTTTTATTTTTTTATAGGAAAAAATGAAATTATTATTGGTAAAACAAAAAGTGAATATTTGTACTATATATTAACCAAAAGTGATCATTTGGGAACTCCAATATTTTTAACTAAAAATCTAAAATTTTGAATTAAAAATTATTTATTTTTTTTTATAAAAAGCTACTAACTAACCCATTAAACCAATAATTATAATAAAAAAAATATTAATTATCTCATTAGTTTTGATTTTTAAAATAAAAAATAAAAAATTCCTTTCTTGATTTTCCTAAATCTATTCTCTGTAAAAAAAATTTAAAAGGAAAATTTGAGATATCTCCAAAATATTAATTTAAAAATTTTAATTTTATGATTTTTGAAAATTGAGAAATATATATAGAAAAAAACATTATAGCTATAGATAATGGTTTCCATATATTCTTACAGATTTTACAATCGATTTGGTCAGCGTAATCTTTTTTTTTTCAATTTTTTTATATGGAAAATGAAATATTTATTGGCATTAAGTCCAATTTAAAAAGAGTATGGCCAGATAATGAAGAGGGAGAGAAAGAACCACCCAAAAAAGAACCACCCAAAAAAAAAAAAGAAAAAAAAAAGACCCCAATATTTGGCAAGGTTGCAACAAAAACAAACACTTATGAAAAATCACACCTAAAACACCAATACACAATAACCTTCACAACAAAAACAAAACTCAAGGGAACTTGAAAATAATGTTAGGTAAGTAAATAAGTAAGTAAGGTACCCATGAAATCAACGGCAGTTAATCCATTTGTAAAGCGGCCAGTGTATTGATTGTTGTAGTCGACACTGTAGGGAAGTGGTTTGGAAATACTCTTTTGATCCACTGGGACGCTCGAGATCCTCAGTTGAAGACCTAGACGACCTGAAAAGAAACAAACACTCCGGTCGGGGGTGCCGAAATTAGCACTCCGACGGTCAAGTCAGTGTATACTCTCTTGGTTACTTGTATTTTAAGTTAAGCGTACTAATTCTCACATGCCTCTTTCTGGCTGATGTTCTTCAATTTATATCTTTTCTTTCTTGGGCCTCAGGGCTGGGCCCACTTTCGATTCGCCGTATAACTGTTTATTCAGCTTCTTTAACTGCAAACCGCTTTCCACTCGGCCCCTTACTCAACCGGCTATTTGGCCAAATAGGGCCGAATGCGATGTATATATTTTGACTCTCCTGGTCCAATTATTTGGCCTATTTAAGTCTCCTAATATTCGGCCCCCACAATTGCCCCCCAAGCACTTCGCTAACGACAGTTAGCTGGAGTGTTTGGTTTCGACCTCGAAAAGTCAGAGCCGAAATTCGGCGGCTAACTTCATTCCAACGCAGATGTCAGAGCACACGCCTCTCGGTTATCATTTCAACTTCCCGCCCCTTCGTACGCTTCCATTTATTATGATTTAAAATCTTGTCATCTTTTCGAACACACATTTTTGGATGCTTAAGAGTTTTTGGATGGCCTTCCGACTCACCTCTACAACTTCCATTCATCCTTCATTGTCCTCTCCGTCTCTCGCAAGTTTTCTTCCTCTCTGCTTCCTCCTCGCTTTGAATCCCTTTTCCTGGTTTGCCTTTAGTTTAGTACGCTCCTATAGGCTGACCGAAATGGCAAAGCATCTGAAAGACCTTCTCTCCGCGGATCGAATCTCAGGCTTTTGACGCCATTTTTTTTTATCCCTAATGATGTTCGTCTATCGCTTGTGACAGACAACACTCTCGACATGGAGAGGGATGATGAAAGCACAATCGTCCTCCCTCTCTTATCAATTGCAGAGGGCGGAATCCGTTTCCCGCTTCATCCATTCCATAGGGCTGTCCTTCGCCATTGGGGTCTAATCCCATCCCAACCCAATGTCAACTTTTTTAGAATCGTAATGGGGACAATAGAGCTAAACCGTCGCCTTAGGATCAATCTCGGCATACCTGCTATTTGGCATTGTTACGCCTTGGCCAAGTCTTCTGGTCAGCATGGACGCTATTTCCTTAGGGCTAAGGACACCAACCATCAACTAGTGACTATGCTTTCCAGCTCTGGCAAGCGAGTCGATGATGTTGTGGTTGTTGTCTAAGGTAACTGGGAATTCGGCGAATGCAAGGATCGCCTTGATCCTATTCCTAGACGGAGGGGCGAACCAGGTGGCCGTATAGTTTTTTGCGTTTATTTTTCTTACATCTATAAAGCTTTATTTCTGAGATCTCATGGTTCGGTTTGTGCAGGAAACGATTTGAAGAAAGTCTTGACCTCGACCAATGACGCCGTTCTTTCAGAGATCAAAGTCACGCTGAAATACTTCAGCCGTCCAAGCCTTCAGAAACAAGGGAGAGCGGCCCACATTTTTCTTCGGTACGAGACGACGTACACGACTTTCTCGGCAGTAGAAAACATGCCGATTTCGAGGGGTGAAGAGTTTCTTACAACTCTTATTTTAACCAACTTCAGAAATTTGTGCCAAATTGGTTTCGAAGGATCCGACTAGGAGCGTGCAGAAGTCGCTGAGGTCGCTGAAGAATTAGGCTAGTCCGAGGCCGAAGTAGATGAGGCTTTAAGGGTAGCCTTTGAGGAAGCAGACCTCAGTTTAGCCAACCCTCCATCCACCTCGGTTTGAGGGGAAGTTTACGACGACGTCTTTATTGGATTAGAAGACCTTCTCGACGCGTACGCTGAAGATATGGCCGGGTTGTCACTCACACAACTCACCAAAGAGAAAAAAGCTGAACGAATGGCCGCGTGGCGGAGAGCAGAGGCCATTCGATCCGAAGTGCCACCCGTCGCCGATGTTGAGCCCTCCCTGCCTGTTATTGAGGAGGAGACGGCTCAAACCCGAGATGTCGAGTCGGAGCTGATTGTGCTGGCAAATCAAGAGGCTGAACGAAGGGAGAAGAAACGTCCTACCGAGGTTGAGGCCGGCTCTAGGAAAGACCCTGCTGACAAACGGCCACGTTTAGAGGAGTCGGATACGGCTGTGCCTTTTGTGGTTCAACCAAAAATAAAAAATATGCCGATCTCCTCTGACGCGTCGGCTATGAAAGATTCAGCCGTGGCGTTGAGCATGGCTTCATCGGTTTCATTGCCGTCAGACAAGACGACTTTCTGCTCGGAGCCAAACCTTTTGGCAATAGCGTTAGCCGCTCAATCGGCTCTTCTGGTAAATATCTTGATCTTGCCTTTCCCTTTTGTGCATATATTTTGGTTTTAATCTCCAGTTTTGCAGACGGTCGGAAAGATAGCCGAGATAGGCCATTGCCAGCACGACACCATTGAACGAATTGGCCGTTTACAATCCGAAGTTGAGGGCCAAAGGAGTCGGGCTGAGTTCGAAATGGCGAGGGCGGAAATGGAAGCTGCAAAGGCCGAGGCCGAGGCCGAGATGGAGAGGGCCAGAAATGCAGACCAGCTCAGATTGGCTACCGAGCAGAGGGCGAATGCGAGCGAAGCTGGGCTCAAGTTAGCCCAAGAGGTGATCGCCAAACTTGAGGCGGACTTGGCAGAATCGAAGGCGGCGAAGGAAGTAACCGATTCTGAGGCTTCGAATGCGTATGAGGCTAGGCAAAGCGTTGCCCTCGCCAATTATGTAGAAGAAGTCCCCAAATTCGAGAATCGGGGATTCAAACACGGTTGGCTCAAAGCCCTTGCTACTGCTAATGTGACATTGGCTATGCCGATTCCATACGAGCAAGTGGATGTTGAGCCGCTGGAGTCTGACTCCGAGGATTTATTAGGGCGACATTAGTTATTTTTGTTTAAAGATTTTGAATGTAATGTTACAGCTTTTTATTTAGTAGTTTTTATGTATGGCTATAGTTTTTAAGTTTTTGCTAGGCATTTGCCTGCAAACTTGTAGCTTTTTATCTAGTAGTTTTCACATGTAAAATGGCTACAGTCTGTGCCCAATTTACTAATGAAAATTTCCCTCGTACTTTTCTATTACTTATGCTTAATTTTTCTATTCATGGATAGTATTGCTTTTTGCTTCTTTGGATAAAACATTCATGTACACTTGACGATTAGATAATTAGGCAATTTAGTAATTTACCATCGTAGAATAGCCGATCAGATTAATAAACCTGCCCTTGCCCCAGCCAGTATGAACTCCAAAGGCTGAATACCATGAGTTCATGGAGTGGCTGCGGCATCGATCGATCAACACTTCGCCCAAGCGACTAATTTACCATCGTACAATAGCAGATCAGATTAATAAATCTGCCCTTGCCCCAGCCAATTTATGAACTCCAAAGGTCGAGTACCATGAGTTCATGGAGTGGCTGCGGCACAGATCGATCGGCATTACGCCCAGGCGACTAATTTACCATCGTCGAATAGCCGATCAGATTAATAAATCTGCCCTTAACCTAGCCAATTTATGAACTCCAAAGGCCGAATACCATGAGTTCATGGAGTTACTGCAGCACCGATCAATCAACACTTCGCCCAGGCGACTAATTTACCATCGTAGAATAGCCGATCAGATTAATAAATCTGCCTTGTCCCAGCAAATTTATGAACTTCAAAGGCCGAATACCATGAGTTCATGGAGTGGCTACGGCACCGATCGATCAATACTTCGCCCAGGCGACTAATTTACCATCCTACAATAGCCGATCAGATTAATAAACTGCCCTTGCCCTAGCCAATTTATGAACTCCAAAGGCCGAGTGCCATGAGTTCGTGGAGTGGCTGTGGCACAGATCGATCGGCACTACGCCCAGGCGACTAATTTACCATCATCGAATAGCCGATCAGATTAATAAATCTGTCCTTGCCCAGCCAATTTATGAACTCCAAAGGCAGAATACCATGAGTTCATGGAGTGGTTGCGGCCAGATCGATTGGCTCTATGTCCAGCCGTCAATAATTAATGAAACTGCCTCGGGGGTGCTGCATGTGTTAAGGAAAAATGGGGTGGGTTCTTCACGCTCATAATTCCACTTATTGTGTTTATACTTGATTGAAACCAGTTTGTTGCAGAAGGTCAGATTAACGTGGATATCAAGTAGACTGTTCTTCAACAACAGAAGATAAGGGCGAACATTGGTTGAGCTAGACATTGAAATGACTCACAGCAGCGAGCCCATACAAACGAGAGGTAGGACGTCCAAGGAACGTGAAAAACGTCAATCCCCAAGTCGTCGAAGCAGATCACCCCAAAAAGAAAAACAGCAACGGGGAAGCTCCCAGCGACCGCGATCGAGAAATGAGCCCGATGCGACGCCGTGATCGTTGAGTTTTGCGGTTTTTGTGGAGAATAAACCAATGATGGAGGCAGACTCCATTGTTAACGACGTAGGTGTAGCAGTCGAGTTCGCTCAATAGATTTTTCCACCGGAAGTCCAGCAGTCGCTGGTTGGTCGACAGGATTTCAAAGTATTTCGAGAGGGCATCCATGGGGCGGTGAAAGGGTTGTATACCGCTTATGAAGTCGGCATGCGCTTGCGCGCCGCCCGATGAGAAATAGAGAAGAAAGATGAACGAATTCAAAGTTTGGAGGCTTGCGCAGAGAAGGCCGAGCGTGAGCTCAGGGAGCTCAAGAAGGCTCAGACCACCGAGCCGTGTGCGGTAGGTCAATCTAACCCGGTCGTGGAGGAGAGAGTGACCCAACGGCTGCTAAGTCACGCGATTTCCGATCGAGATACGGCAAGCATGTTTGCCGTAGGAAATGCAAGGACCATAGGTTATGAAAAAGGCTTCCACGACGGTCGGAAAGTCGGGATAGACAAGACCAAAGAAAAACTCTTAGAGGACGTCTGCCGATACGAGAACCGGGGCTTTAGGCATGGGTGGATCAAGGCTCTTCAAGCCGCAGAGGCTCTCCAAGAAACGGGAGTTGAATTGGCGTTGCCATTATACCAACGTAAACATTTTCCTTATGGCGCTTTCGAAATTGAGAGGAGCGATGATGAGGGTGACGCCGAATAGAACTGAACATATTGTAAACGCTTCAATGTACTAAACTGAATGTATTCATTGGTTATATTTGTTAATTTAATAAAATATTTCGTTTTAAATGTTTGTGTTGCATTTTGAATGTTTTCATGCTTAATTAAGCATCTCATTTTGAATGTTTGCATGTTTTAACTTGTTTATGGGATTACCACCGGCTGAACTTAATTAAGCATTTCATTTTGAATGTTTTCATGTTTCAACTTGTTTATGCGGTTCGCGCCGGCTAAACTTAATTAAGCATTTCATTTTGAATGTTTGCATGTTTCAACTTGTTTATGCAGTTTGCACCGGCTGAACTTAATTAAGCATTTCATTTTGAATTTTCGTATGTTTTAACATGTATACGGTTTTCGCTGGCTCAACTTAACGGAGCATTTCACTTTGAATATTTGTATGCTTTAACTTTCGTGTACGGCGAGCTGAATCGTGACGTGTTATGCACGGCTCTGGCTCTGAATTCGGAGGCTTTTCATCTACGAAGGGCACTCCGAATCCAGAGTCTTATTCGGCCAATAATTGTCGGCGAATGAGGTTTCGAATCCGGAGTCTTATTCGGTCCATAAGTGCCATGCACTGATGGTGGCTCTGAATCCGAAGAGTTGACTATTGGCCAATCGTGATATCCATGAAAGGCGCTCCAAATCCGGAGGCTTTATCGACCCAAAGGTGTCATGCACCAATAGTGCTCCAAATCCAGAGACTTAATCGGCCCAAAGGGGTCATGCACCGATGGGGCTCCAAATCTGGAGACTAAATTTGGCCAATCGTGATATCCAAAACGGGCCCTCTGAATCCAGAGGCTTTATCGGCCCAAAGGTGTCATACACCGATGGGGCTCCGAATCCGAAGACTTAGCATTGGCCAATCGTGATATCCACAAAGGACGCTCCGAATCCGGAGGCTTTATCGGCCCAAAGGTGTCATGCATCGATGAGGCTCCGAATCCGGAGACTTAGTATTGGCCAATCGTGATATCCACGAAGGGCGCTTCGAATCTGGAGGCTTTATCGTCCCAAAGATGTCATGCACCGATGCGACTCCGAATCCGGAGATTTAGTTTGGCCAATCGTGATATCCACGAAGGGCGCTCCGAATTCGGAGGCTTTATCGGCCCAACGGTGTCATGCACCGATGGGGCTCCGAATTCGGAGACTTAGTATTGGCCAATCATGATATCTATGAAGGGCGCTCCGAATCCAGAGGCTTTATCGGCCCAAAGGTGTAATGCACCAATGGGGCTCCGAATTCGGAAACTTAATTAGCCCAAAGGTGTCATGCACCGATGGGGCTCCGAATCCGAAGACTTGGTTTGACCAATCGTGATTTCCACAAAGGGCGCTCCGAATCCGGAGGCTTTTGGACTCAATTACGCGATGAGGAAATGGGAAAATTTTCAATGCAAAAGTGAAATATGTACACGGTGAACCATTCAAAGCTAATATCATTCTCCACAGGTTGGGTTTAATGATAGAATTTACGCAAGTGCGTTGAATTCCAAGGCTGTGGCAAACTCCTTCCAGACATGTCTTTGAGCCAATAGGCCCCTACTCCCGCGATCGAATCGACCTGGTAGGGGCCGTCCCAATTAGGACCCAATTTTCTATCAGCCGGTTTCCTGGCAGCTGGAAGTACTTTCTTCAGGACCAACTCTCCTGGTGTGTAGCGATGCAGCTGAACACGTTGATTATATGACTTAGCAAGCTGCTGCTGATACCGTACCATGGATGCAAGGGCACGGTCTCTTCATTCTTCAATCAAAATCAAATCCAAGGCTAGCATCATGTCGTTTTGGCCCATATCAAAAACTTTCGATTTCAAGGTTGGGAGGCCGATCTCCAGGGGTATGATTGCCTGGGTTCCAAAGCATAAAGCAAACGACGTTTCCCCAGTGGATCGCCTCAGAGTAATTCGATGAGCCCACAACACACTTGGTAATTCTTCGACCCATTTGCCTTTAGCTTTCTCCAGCCCCTTCTTGATGCCGTCCAAGATGGATTTGTTAGAGGCTTCAACTTGACGATTGCTTTGTGGGTAAGCCGGCGCGGAAAAGTAAGGCCGGATACCATACTTGCTGCACAGCTCTCGGTAGACGCGACAATCAAACTGGGTGCCATTGTCTGAGATAAGTGCTCTTGGAATGCCGAATCGTGTTATGATATTTCTCCAGACAAAGCACTTAACATCAGCATCTCGAATGTGCATTAATGCCTCCGCTTCGACCCATTTTGTGAAGTAATCTGTCGCGACAATCAAGTACCGCTTATTCCTCGGGGCCCTCGGCAATGGTCTGACGATATCAAGTCCCCACTGGGTGAACGGCCAGGGACTGGTGATGGAGCTTAACTCTTCAGCAGGCAGATAGGTTAAGGGGGAGAACTTCTGGCATTGTTTACATTTTTTCACATAACATTTGGCGTTTGATCTCATTGTCGGCCAATAATACCCCTGCGTTACAGCTCGATAAGCCAAAGAGCGCCCGCCAGAATGTGCGCCACAACTGTCTTCATGTATTTCAGTCAGAAGCCCTCCGACTTTGTCCGGATGCATGCATTCCAGGTATGGACCAGAAAGGGATTTTTTATAAAGCTTTCCTTACGGATCCAGGTAGTATCGCAGGGCTTTGCTTTGCAGCTTATGCGCTTCTTTCTTGTCTGCTGGGAGCTATTCGGAAGACAGGAATGCAGCAATGGGGCCCATCCAACTCGGTCCTGACTCTATGACGTTGATCTGGACTTCCTCCGAAGGGCCAATGCTTGGCTCCGGGATGAAACCTACTTCGATGGTCTGTTTAATCTCTAAGTTAATGGTGGAGGCTAGGCAAGCCAGGGCATCTGCATGTGTGTTCTGATCTCGTGTTATTTGATTCCATTCATAATCGTCAAATTTTGCCAGCAAGGAGTTAGTCGTTTTCATGTAAGCCGCCATACAGTCATTTTTGGCCGCGTACTCCCCCTTTAGTTGATTGATCACAGGTTTTGAATCGTAAAATACAAGCAAACATCGAGCACCCAGAAGATGTGCATTCCGCAAGCCGGTTAGAAGGGCTTCGTATTCGGCCTCATTATTTAATGCTTCGAAGCCGAGTTTGACAACCTGCTCAATTATTGCGCCGTCGGGAGCCATGATTACTACTCCGGCTCCACAGCCCCGTTGATTGGATGATCCATCGCAGTAAAACTGCCAAATGTCCCCAACATAAATTCTCCAGTTCGGCTTAGGTCGAATTTCATCAGACTTGAAGTCAGCAAGACCCCCAGTGAATTCGGCCACAAAGTCGGCAAGCACCTGTCCCTTGATTGAGGTTCTAGGCAGAAACTGAATATCGTTCGGGCCGAGTTCAAGAGCCCACTTTAAAACGCACCTTGATGCTTCTGCACTACAGAGTACCGACCGGAGGAGGTGGTCCTTTAGTACCCCGATGGTATGCCCCTGAAAGTAATGCATCAACTTTCTCGCTGCAATGACGAGGGCCAGGATGAATTTTTCCAACGGAAGGTAGCGTGTTTCAGCGTCAACCATTGCCTTGCTCACATAATACACTAGCCGCTGCTCCCCCAGCTCTTCTTTTATCAGTACGGCGCTGACGGCCCGGTCAGAAATTGCCAGATACAAAATGAGCGGGTCGCCTGGCGAAGGTATTGTCAAGAGTGGAACTGATCGGAGGTAGGTCTTGAGGCCATTGAAAGTGGCTTCGCACTCGGTGGACCATTCAAAAGCCTTGCCCTACCGTAATGTATGAAAGAATTGTCGGCAGCGATCTGTGGACCGACTGATGAACCTGTTGAGTGCGGCGGTCATCTCCATCAACTTTTGAACCTCTTTCATTGAACGAGGGGAGCCGAGCTCCAAGATTGCTGTGATTTGCCTCAGGTTGGCTACAATTCCTCGGTTGTTGACAATGTAACCCAAAAATATGCCAGAGCTGATCCCAAACGCACATTTGGAAGCGTTCAGCTTCATTTTGTATTTGCGTAAAATACCGAATATCTCTTCCAGATCGGCTAGATGAGTTTGCTCTTCTTTGGACTTGACCACCATATCATCAATGTACATTTCCATAGTGTGGCCGAGTTGCTCCTTGAACATGGTAGTGACCAGTCTTTGGTAAGTTGCCCCTGCATTCTTCAGCCTAAAAGGCATAACCTTATAGCAATAGGTTCCTCTTAGGGTGAGGAATGCAGTTTTGTCTTAGCCCTCCAGATGCATGGCAATTTGATGGTAGCCTCTGTAAGCATCGAGGAAGCTCATGCGTTGATGGTGTGCCGTCTCATCTACAAGTTGGTCTATTCTGGGGAGGGGAAAACAATCCTTGGGGCAGGCTTTGTTTAGGTCCGTGAAATCAACGCACACTTGCCAAGTCCCATTTTTCTTCTTCACAACCACAGTATTAGAGAGCCATGTAGGGTAGGTCACTTCCCTTATTGCCCCAGCGTCAAGCAACCGGTCAACCTCTTCAACAACGGCGACAGTGTGCTCTGCGGCTGACCGCCGGGTTTTCTGAATGATCGGCCTGCATTTCGGGTCAACATTTAAACGGTGCTGCGAAACAGACGGATCTAGACCCGACATCTCATATGGAATCCACGTAAATATATCAAGGTTGCCGAGCAGGAAGGAAATTAGCTGCTGTCTGTCAGCTTGATTAAGGGAAGCGCCAACTATGAAGAACCTGTCTGGGTTTCCTTAGATTTCAACTCGATCTAGGGCTTCCGTGGCATTTTCACTTGGGAACCGCCAAACATCGTCGAGGCTCTCCCGATCCGTCACCTCAATAGAGTTCACTTGCAACTCCTTTGGCGTCTTTCCAGCAAGGAGATAACATGCTTGTGCCGATTTCTAGGAACCACGGATTTGCTCAATGTTGCGTTCTGTCAAGAAGCGTAGCAGCTGATGATAGGTGCTTGGCACGGCCTGCATAGTATGCAACCAAGTTCGCCCCATGATGAGATTATACGGCGATGGCAGCTTGACGACCAATAATTCCACATCCACTGTTCGGGAGCCCGCTCGAATGGGTAGTGTGATTTTCCCCAACTGGTATTTTGGATTGGCGTTGAAGCCGAATAGTGGATAACGAGCTAGAGAAAGATCTGATTCAGAGAAGCCGAGTGTGGTGAATGTCTTGTAATACATAACTTCCGATGTGCTTCCTGGGTCCATGAGTACGTGCTCAACAGTGAATCGGTTTATGCGTAACTTGATTACCAAGGGATCGATGTGGGGAAGTGTCACTTCGGCCATATCTGAATCATCAAAAGCAATGCTCGTAGCTTCATGGGGCCGTTTAGCCGAAGTGAGGTGATTTTGAGGGTCGGGATTCGACTGAATCGTATGCACCGCGGATGACATTGGCATGCTGTATATCATGTGGATGACGCCGAGTAGAGGTGAATCCTGTCTTAAGGCTATTGCTTTCGTTGAGTTGCCTTTTTGGACGTACTGTTGTGGCCGACCATCTTGTACCAATTCCTCCAGGTGATCCTTCAATGCATAACAACTCTCAGTATCATGGCCCCGTCTTCGCGTGTCGGGAGGTCCCATCATTTTTGACGGCCATTTGAAGAGTGGAAGGTGTTGGATTTTGGACATAATTGCGCTGATCGGCTCTAACAACTCTGTATATTTCTTGTCGGCGCGCCTTGTGCGCTTGCTATCGACTTGTAGTTATTCATTTGCTAAGTGGGAGCATTGGTCGCTTGATCGGCGAGAATCCCGTCTCTTGCCTTGTTTAGCCCGATGTCGTGGTTCAGGGCTCTGAGGTGGTACAGAATTTAACGGCTGAGCAATTTTAGAAGGAGCCGTCTTGTTGGCCGTGTTTTCGGTTTTAACCCACAAGGCGTCATCTTCCACTTTACAGTATTCCTCAACTTTCTTCATCAACGACCAGACCGTTATGGGAGGCCATTTGGTCAAAGAGCTGCGGAGCGCATTGTCGGGATGTAACCCCATCTAGAAGATTAAAACACTCCCAATACCGCGCCGAATACGCACGAAGGGTTTCCCCCTGTTGAATCTACATTGCCCAGAGGGAATCGGCTTGCTTTGGCTGGACCTCATTAGTGATAAACCTTGCCCTGAAGGATTTTTGGAGTTGGTGGAAGCTTTTGATCTAAGCCGGCTCTAGTTTATAATACCACCTGGCAACTAGTGGTCCAAAACTGCTCGAAAATATTCTGCACCTGAGAGCCTCATCGTCTGCGTGTAGCGTCATGGCTTGCTTGTAATAGCGGATGTGATCGGTGGGGTCTGATTTACCGTCATACAAGGTGAATGTTGGTGCTTTGAATTTCTTGGGTAGCACTGCCCTTGCAATTCGTCGTACAAAGGGGTTGTGTTGGTCTTCTTCGTCTGAACTGTTTCTTCTTCGCTTATGCCTTATACGTGGACTCTCTTCAGAGGAACTGGTAGTTTCGGGTTGTCCCTTCTTCTTGGGCTCCGGGGATAATGAGTCGGAGTCGCTATCAATGTCTTGTTGTCAGGCTAGAGGTCGTCGACCTCCTACCCTTAGAGGTCTTTCCGGATCTTGGCATACAGCTTGTTTGGACTTCGCCAATTCCAAGGCCAAATCTTGACAGAGACGTTCGTTCTCAGCGATCATGTTCTCCAACCTCTGTTCGTTTTGCTATGCTTGTTCCATGATCGCTTGCATTGTCTCATGCGATGAAGTCGAGGGTGAGGCGAAGTTCAAGGCGTGCCTTGAGGCGATAGTCTTTGGTCCAAGCATGTTTGTTGGAGTGAGGTCGTCTCTTTGTGTGGTTTCGTCAGTGACTATCGGAGGGTCTTCCGTTACGCCCGCCATGGATGTATTTGAGTACTCCCATAGACGGTGCCAATTGTGGGGAAGTGGTTTGGAAATACTCTTTTGATCCACTGGGACGCTCGAGATCCTCAGTTGAAGACCTGGACGACCTGAAAAGAAACAAACACTCCGGTCGGGGGTGCCGGAATTAGCACTTCGACGGTCAAGCCAGTGTATACTCTCTTGGTTACTTATATTTTAAGTTAAGCGTACTAATTCTCACATACCTCTTTCTGGCTGATGTTCTTCTATTTATATCTTTTCTTTCTTGGGCCTCGGGGCTGGGCCTACTTTCGATTCGCCGTATAATTGTTTATTCGGGTTCTTTAACTGCAAACTGCTTTCCAATCGGCCCCTTACTCAACCGGCTATTTGGCCGACTAGGGCCGAATGCGATATATATATTTCGACTCTCCTGGTCCAATTATTCGACCTATTTATGTCTCCCAATATTCGGCTCCCACAGACACCATAAGGGTAAACATTTTCCGTGATACCATTTTCAATCTTGTTGTTGTTTCCTGCGTCAACATTTGAATCTCTGAACACAAACAACGCGGATGCTTGAGTCATGAATGGAAGAGAAGGAGAAGAAGAATAAAGCAAAAGTAAAAAAAGAGTTAGTGTACCCATAATGAGGACGGGTGGTTTTTGCCAGAAAAGATGGTCTGTATGCATGTCTGTATGTATTTATAGATAAATTCTAGCATTCTATACCAGCTCAATGACTGACTGTTAAAAGAGATTTTAAAAGAATTTTTTTTTTAATGAGATGACATACAAGAGTAAAGGTGATAGAAGAAGTCATTGTCAAGAATATATTGTAATTCTAATTTGTGAAAGTGAATGAGAGATCATTTAAAGTGTTGTTCTGCTAATTGATACTTGCATGGGATCAAGATAGGTATATGGGGGTGTTTAATTGCTTGCTTGCTTCTCAGTTTTCTTAGAACACAGAGTAGCTGGACTAGTGATTAGTGAGTAATCAGGTGTTTTAGTACCATTATGTACTGAGAAAAATTATTCAACAAATTATATTTATAGACCACGTTTATTATAGAGTAATTCATATTCCACAAATTTATGAGAGAGAAAGAGAGAGAGAGACTAACCAGACACAGACACAAGGAGGATGGCCAAGAAAAGCGTCTTTAAAAAAACCTTCTCTATAGCCTTTGAAACAAGTTGGGCAGTGCAGTGGAATAACTTGCACTTTACTATTGGGAGAGACTTGGCTCCAAGCAAATATATATAGGGATTAAGTGGGTGTTTGGGGTGATGCTAAAAGAGTAAAAAAGTTCCGATTGCCAATCACCTAAAAAAGTCAAATGTTACATTATTTTTTTCATGAATAAAACTTTTTTTTAGCTACTTTTCAAATATAGCAATAATTTTTCAGCTTCTAAAAAAAATTAAAAAGTTATTAAAAAAGTCAATCTCAAACTGTGGGGACATATTTTGTGAATGACAACATGTGGCCAAAGTGATGCCGAAGTGTCAACCGAGGTGCCACGTGGCCTGGTCTTGATGGCAAGGTGATCTCGGCTAGGCCAAGGTTATCTGCAGAGATATCGGAATCCGAGATAAGCGGATAAGGGACAAGAGTCCTAGAATAGGAGAGGATCTCAATTTGGATAAAGATAAGCTCTTATGGAGTTTATCCCTATCTAGCTGAGAGTCCAGGATGAGCATTGAGCCTGAATCCACTGAAGTGAGGCTTTTACAAGGATCAGGTCAGTGCTGGCTTTAAAAGCAGGGCACCACCGTGGGTCTTAGATATGTGTGACTGTGAGCAGTAAGTTCTTTTCTAGTGAGTTTTGAGTACTCTTTGCTATCTTTGAGAGATATTGATTATTGACTTGATCGTCATAGTGCCCTCAAGTGGATGAACTATCGTTGGATTCTCATTTTCTTGTGTAGGTTGTTGGGCTTAATTTATTCTTTCGGTGCTCTCAAGCTAAGCTCTCCGTTTGGTTGTGTGGTCAAAAATCAACACCCACAATTTGGCGCCGTCTATGGGAAAGTAAGGAGAACAGATGGCCAACGACGGACAAAAAGAGAAGATTGGGGACGACATCCCTAATGGGAGTTGTAAGCATGCCGATCCTAACATGGAGAAGGAAAACCCTAATAAAGGACCACGGGATCAGAATCCCCGGGAGAAGGACGTCGGCCAAGAGGGAGACCCATCGAAGAAAGCAGACCGAGACGAGTACTACAACGAAAACAGCCTCCAGGTATGGAAAGATAGATGCTTGAGGAGGGATGGTGAGATGAAGGGAATGGCAAACAAGTTGGCAGACCTACAATTGATTGTCAACTTCATGATGTAGAACAACGTCATGCAACCATTGTTTCCATTGAAGGACACGCTGATTCCAGTGGCCAAGAACGATGCCCAGAAAGGGGGGAAAAAAGCAATCCCAGAAGTCTCTTTGCATGACAAGGTGAAGGAACGTTCAAATCGGTCTTCACGGGACGCCGGGCGAGCAGAGTCAATGAGAGGGGAGTCTTAGAGGACGCCTCGTACCAAAGGAACTTATGTCAAGGAACATCGGCATGTTCAAGGGAAAGAACTTTATTTTGACATGGTGAATGAAGAGAAGTCCAAGAGCACTCATAACGACACCAGGAGCAGTGTACTAAAAAGGCTAAAATCCGTTGACAACCGAGCTCCTAGTCAGACTAAGGAGGATTTGAGGGACTACCTCTAGAGGAATGCAAAATGCGCATTTGGAGTCGAGTCTGGTAAGTTTTTGGGATACTTGGTCACCAGAAGGGGCATTGAAGCAAGCCTAGATCAAATCAAAGCCATCATTGACTTGAAAAGCCCAACATCCGCAAAACAAGTGCAGATGTTGATTAGAAGGGCCGCAGCCCTGAACAGGTTTATCAGCCAAAGTTCTGATAAGTGCAAACCATTTTTTAGTTTGTTAAAGAAGGCCACAGATTTTTTGCGGATAGAGGAGTGCAAAGTCGCCTTGGCCGAATTAAAAAAGTACCTGACAATAGCTCTAGTTCTGTCAAATCCAATACCTGGAGAAGAGTTGTTCCTATACTTGGCAGTTTCAGAGCACGTAGTGAGTGCAGTGATAATTAGAGAAGAGAAGGGAGAACAAAGGACGGTATAATATGTGAGTAAAACCCTAGCAAGTGCAAAGACCAGGTACTTAACCCTAAAGAAATTGACACTGGCCTTAGTGATGGCTTCCAAAAAGTTAAATCATTATTTCGAAGCCCACAAGATTGTGGTGTTGACTGAACATCCCTTGAAGTCCCTATTACAGCAAGGAGATTTGGTAGGCAGGGTAGCCAGATGGGCAGTAGTATTGGGGCCCAGAACAACAATTAAGGGCCAGGTTCTGGTCGAGTTCATCCCTGGTGCCATCCCATATCGGACCCCGGTGAGTCGTGGCTTAGGATGCCCAGGGGAGCACGAAGAAACCCAACTGGGGCCAAAGAACCCCACTCTAGCAAAACAGAAGAAAGAAGATAAACCAAAGCCCTGCGACATTTACATCGGCGGTTCCTTCCACCTGTTTATTGACAGAAGCTCAAACTGTCAAGGAGCGAGCCAGATGGACGAATGATAGAGCAGTCTATTCGTCTGGGGTTCAAGGCCTTAAACAATGAAGCAAAGTATAAGGCACTGATTACAGGGTTGAAGTTGGCAGCAACAATGGAGGCCGATGAGGTGGTAGTCTTCTGTGACTACTAACTTATTATGAATCAGGCAACATGCGAGTATGCAGACCGAGATGAATGAATGATAGCCTATGTTAAAGAGGTTGTTGGATTGCTTTCATTATTTCGAGATTACAGGCTACAGTAAGTTAGCCGAGATGACAACAGTCACGCTAACTCCTTGGCCAACCTGGCTAGTGCAATAAAATCAGGAGAGACAAGGTAATCATGATTGATTACTTGACAGGACCAAGTGTGGAACCTCCAATAACAAAATATGAGGCAATGTGTGTGGAGATGGGTCCAAGTTGGATGGATGCAATAATGATGTTCCTCAGGGATGGCAAACTGCCAGACAACCAAAAAGAGGCACACAAGACCATATTGAAGTCAGCCGGGTTTAGCCTAACACAGATGGCCATCTCTACAAGAGATCCTTCACTGGACCCCTTTTGAGATGTATACATCCCTGGATGACCCGCCTAAACCGCCCTACCCGATCCGAACCACACACAAGTGGGCAGTTTCGCAAACGCATTAGGGTAGGGTGCGGTTTGGATTTTATATAAATTTCGGGTTGTGGGCGGGTTGCGGGTTTGAACCGCACCTGCCCATCCCGCTCGCATTAAATTAATTAATTTTTTCCCCCTCTTTCAAATCTAACCGTCCATCTCTCACTCACCATCTCGCATCTATGACAAACAAAACAAAAGAAAAACCCTAATCGTCTCCCTCACTCTCTTTCAGTCTCATCTCAACTCATCACTGTCTCTCTCTCTCACTCTCTCGTTTCTGCACAAATCACTCTCTCGTTGTTCATCTCATCGCACCGCCGATCTACTCACAGGTAAACTCTCTCTCTCAATCTCTGTCTCTCTCTCTCTCGCCCCGATCGTTGATTTTTTTTTTGTTTTATATATATATATATATATATATATATATCAGATATCTCTCTAATCTAATCTGTCTCCCTCACTCTCTCATCTCATCAGTCTTACTCTGTGGTTTTGCATCTCTGCACTGATCGACTCACACACAGGTAAGCCTCTCTCTCTCTCTCTCTCTCTCTCTCTCTCTCTCTCTCTTTCTCTCATCTCTGCATCGATCGAATTTGTGTTTCTTTGGAAATAAATCTGATTTTTTTTGTGGACCAATAGATCTGATTTTTTGAATTTGTTTTGGCCTCTGTGTTTGCTTTGTTTGAGGTAGCTTCAATGCAGACTAGCAAAACAGCTCCCATATAAATTTGTTCTTGAATTTGTTTCGGCCTCTATGTTTGTTTTGTTTGATCGTAGTTGTGTTGAATCTATGTTGAATCTGTAATGTGTTGATCTTAGTTGTGTTTGTTTTGGCCCCTATTTGGAATGTAAATATGAATCTGTTAATAAAATTAAATCTGAAATTGAATCTGTTATTAATTGTGTATGTTAATTTTATTAAATCTGAAATCTGAATTTGTATGTTAATTTTATTAATTGTGTCTGTTATTAAATCTGAAATCTGAACCTGTATGTTATTTAATTTTTGGAATTCAGATTGACCAACTAGGTGGAATTCAGAAAAAAAATAGGTAGAATCTGTATGCTATTTAATTCTGAATTGAATCTGTTTACATTGAATCTGTCTGTTTACATTCAAACTAATTGATTATGTCTGTATAATTTTGGTACATCTGAATTTGTCTGTATAATTTTGTAACTCAATCTGTTATTAAAATTGAATATGTGTCTATAAAATTGATTCTGTGACTGTATTTTTGTAATCCAGTTTAAATGGAAGATAGTATTCAATCTCCCGCAATCAATCTTGTACCTCCGGAATCCTCTAATTCTCAAATGAATCCTCTCTTAGTCGAACCCGAACTTGAACTTGAACCTAAGCCTCCTAGACCCCCAAAGAGAAAGAGTGGGGTTGAAGGGAGGAGAGCACCATCCACAGTTTGGGATCATTTTGACAAGGTTGTAGGGACCGATGGGAAGCATAGAGCCGTATGTAAATATTGTAAGAAAGAGTATATGGCTGACTCTAGAACTCATGGGACAAGTAATTTGAGGAGTCATACACCCAATTGTAAAGAATATCCAAATAGGGATACAGATGGTCAACAAACACTAAATCTTAAACCGAAACAAAATGAAGAGGGTGTTGAGGTTGTAGCAACAATTTTTAATTTTGATACTTGTAAAAGGGCTCTTGCGGTCTCATCTCATCTCATCACTCTCTTTCAGTCTCATCTCAACTCATCACTGTCTCTCTCTCTCACTCTCTCGTTTCTGCACAAATCACTCTCTCGTTGTTCATCTCATCGCACCGCCGATCTACTCACAGGTAAACTCTCTCTCTCAATCTCTGTCTCTCTCTCTCTCGCCCCGATCGTTGATTTTTTTTTTGTTTTATATATATATATATATATATATCAGATATCTCTCTAATCTAATCTGTCTCCCTCACTCTCTCATCTCATCAGTCTTACTCTGTGGTTTTGCATCTCTGCACTGATCGACTCACACACAGGTAAGCCTCTCTCTCTCTCTCTCTCTCTCTCTCTCTCTCTCTTTCTCTCATCTCTGCATCGATCGAATTTGTGTTTCTTTGGAAATAAATCTGATTTTTTTTGTGGACCAATAGATCTGATTTTTTGAATTTGTTTTGGCCTCTGTGTTTGCTTTGTTTGAGGTAGCTTCAATGCAGACTAGCAAAACAGCTCCCATATAAATTTGTTCTTGAATTTGTTTCGGCCTCTATGTTTGTTTTGTTTGATCGTAGTTGTGTTGAATCTATGTTGAATCTGTAATGTGTTGATCTTAGTTGTGTTTGTTTTGGCCCCTATTTGGAATGTAAATATGAATCTGTTAATAAAATTAAATCTGAAATTGAATCTGTTATTAATTGTGTATGTTAATTTTATTAAATCTGAAATCTGAATTTGTATGTTAATTTTATTAATTGTGTCTGTTATTAAATCTGAAATCTGAACCTGTATGTTATTTAATTTTTGGAATTCAGATTGACCAACTAGGTGGAATTCAGAAAAAAAATAGGTAGAATCTGTATGCTATTTAATTCTGAATTGAATCTGTTTACATTGAATCTGTCTGTTTACATTCAAACTAATTGATTATGTCTGTATAATTTTGGTACATCTGAATTTGTCTGTATAATTTTGTAACTCAATCTGTTATTAAAATTGAATATGTGTCTATAAAATTGATTCTGTGACTGTATTTTTGTAATCCAGTTTAAATGGAAGATAGTATTCAATCTCCCGCAATCAATCTTGTACCTCCGGAATCCTCTAATTCTCAAATGAATCCTCTCTTAGTCGAACCCGAACTTGAACTTGAACCTAAGCCTCCTAGACCCCCAAAGAGAAAGAGTGGGGTTGAAGGGAGGAGAGCACCATCCACAGTTTGGGATCATTTTGACAAGGTTGTAGGGACCGATGGGAAGCATAGAGCCGTATGTAAATATTGTAAGAAAGAGTATATGGCTGACTCTAGAACTCATGGGACAAGTAATTTGAGGAGTCATACACCCAATTGTAAAGAATATCCAAATAGGGATACAGATGGTCAACAAACACTAAATCTTAAACCGAAACAAAATGAAGAGGGTGTTGAGGTTGTAGCAACAATTTTTAATTTTGATACTTGTAAAAGGGCTCTTGCGGTCTCATCTCATCTCATCACTCTCTTTCAGTCTCATCTCAACTCATCACTGTCTCTCTCTCTCACTCTCTCGTTTCTGCACAAATCACTCTCTCGTTGTTCATCTCATCGCACCGCCGATCTACTCACAGGTAAACTCTCTCTCTCAATCTCTGTCTCTCTCTCTCTCGCCCCGATCGTTGATTTTTTTTTTGTTTTATATATATATATATATATATATATCAGATATCTCTCTAATCTAATCTGTCTCCCTCACTCTCTCATCTCATCAGTCTTACTCTGTGGTTTTGCATCTCTGCACTGATCGACTCACACACAGGTAAGCCTCTCTCTCTCTCTCTCTCTCTCTCTCTCTCTCTCTCTCTCTTTCTCTCATCTCTGCATCGATCGAATTTGTGTTTCTTTGGAAATAAATCTGATTTTTTTTGTGGACCAATAGATCTGATTTTTTGAATTTGTTTTGGCCTCTGTGTTTGCTTTGTTTGAGGTAGCTTCAATGCAGACTAGCAAAACAGCTCCCATATAAATTTGTTCTTGAATTTGTTTCGGCCTCTATGTTTGTTTTGTTTGATCGTAGTTGTGTTGAATCTATGTTGAATCTGTAATGTGTTGATCTTAGTTGTGTTTGTTTTGGCCCCTATTTGGAATGTAAATATGAATCTGTTAATAAAATTAAATCTGAAATTGAATCTGTTATTAATTGTGTATGTTAATTTTATTAAATCTGAAATCTGAATTTGTATGTTAATTTTATTAATTGTGTCTGTTATTAAATCTGAAATCTGAACCTGTATGTTATTTAATTTTTGGAATTCAGATTGACCAACTAGGTGGAATTCAGAAAAAAAATAGGTAGAATCTGTATGCTATTTAATTCTGAATTGAATCTGTTTACATTGAATCTGTCTGTTTACATTCAAACTAATTGATTATGTCTGTATAATTTTGGTACATCTGAATTTGTCTGTATAATTTTGTAACTCAATCTGTTATTAAAATTGAATATGTGTCTATAAAATTGATTCTGTGACTGTATTTTTGTAATCCAGTTTAAATGGAAGATAGTATTCAATCTCCCGCAATCAATCTTGTACCTCCGGAATCCTCTAATTCTCAAATGAATCCTCTCTTAGTCGAACCCGAACTTGAACTTGAACCTAAGCCTCCTAGACCCCCAAAGAGAAAGAGTGGGGTTGAAGGGAGGAGAGCACCATCCACAGTTTGGGATCATTTTGACAAGGTTGTAGGGACCGATGGGAAGCATAGAGCCGTATGTAAATATTGTAAGAAAGAGTATATGGCTGACTCTAGAACTCATGGGACAAGTAATTTGAGGAGTCATACACCCAATTGTAAAGAATATCCAAATAGGGATACAGATGGTCAACAAACACTAAATCTTAAACCGAAACAAAATGAAGAGGGTGTTGAGGTTGTAGCAACAATTTTTAATTTTGATACTTGTAAAAGGGCTCTTGCGGAGATGGTGGTCATTGATGAGTTGCCATTTAGATTTGTGGAGGGTGTTGGGTTTAGAAGATTTTGTAATGTAATGCAACCCAAATTCACACCAATTCCCTCTCGTCAAACCATATCTAGAGAAGTGCTCAATATATTCAAGAATGGAAGGGATAAGTTAAAGAAGGCCGTGAAGGGTCGTAGAATTTGCTTTACTACGGACACTTGGACATCTATTCAGAATTTGTGTTACATGTGTTTGACTGCTCATTTCATTGATGATAACTGGAAACTTCAAAAAGAATCATAAATTTTCAACAAGTTGAGGATCACAAAGGAGAAACATTGGGTCGAAAAATTGAGTCGTGTTTGATTGAGTAGAACATTGATATCATATTCACCTTAACAGTTGATAATGCTAGTTCTAATAATCTTACCATTCAATATTTGAAAACGATAACCAAAGATTGGAAGGAGACTATTTTGCAACATGAGTTTATTCATATGCGTTGTTGTGCACATATTCTTAATCTCGTTGTGAGTGATGGGTTGAAAGAAATGGATGATTCTATTGCCAACATTAGACTTGCGGTGAGATATGTGAGGTCTTCTCCTCATAGGCATGATGGTTTTAAGAAGTGTGCGGCCACACTCAAACTTGATTCAAAAGCTCTTGTATGCCTAGATGTACCAACTAGGTGGAACTCCACCTATTTGATGTTAGAGGCCGCTGAAAAGTATGAGAAGGCTTTTAACCGATTGAAGTTTGTGGATTCCAACTTTGAACCTTATTTCAAGGATGTTGATGGTGGCATAAAAAGAAGTCCGAACGAGTTGGATTGGAAAAAGTGTAGAATTTTTTTGAGGTTTCTAAAATTATTTTATGTTGCAACTAAGAAATTTTTGGGGTCTCTCTTTGTTACTTCCAATGCTTTTTACAAAGAGATGTTTGTTATTGAAAGCAAAATTAACCAATTAATTTTGGAGGAGGATGATACTTTGAGCACAATGGCAAAGACTGTGAAGCTAAAGTTTAGCAAGTATTAGGGGGATGGAAGTAAAATCAATTTGTTGTTGTATGTTGCGGTGGTTCTTGATCCTACAAAAAAATGACATACTTGGAGTTTTGTTTTTCCAATTTATTTCTTGGAGATAATAGGAAGGTGGAAGAGATGCTAGACAAGGTTAAGAGTTGCTTGAGTCGTTTGTATAGCCATTATGTCACACTTTATCCTTCAAATGAGAAACTTCCAAGTGCGAGTGAAGTTGTGAATATGGTGGAAGATGATGATGATGATGATCCCTAATCTTTAGTTAACTCCCAATTTAATTCCTATTTGGAGGGGCGATGCACTAGTGGATCTAAGTCGGAATTGGAACAATATTTATCCGAGGTTGAACATTTTGCAAAGAATCAAACATTTGAGATTTTGGATTATTGGAAGGTGAATGCAACCAAATATAGGGTGTTATCACAACTTGCTAGGGATGTGTTGGACATGCCTATTCTACCGTTGCATCGGAGTCGGCTTTCAGTACGGGAGGGCGTATTCTTGACTCATTTCATAGTTCACTCTCACCTTCTATGGTTGAAGCTCTTGTATGTACTCAAAATTGGCTTCGAAGCAACCTTCCAATTTATCTTCGAAAGGCAATGGATGATGTGGAAGAATTTGAGCAATATGACTCGGGTAAATGAGAATTTATTTATCTTTATTTTTATTTGTATTATTCATTTTCAAATGTAAGTTTTATTAATCTTCTCTTGTTAACTTCTAATTAGGTACTTTGGAGTCAAGCTCATCTTCAACTTCAACCTATAATGTTGATGCTATAATTGACGTCTAATATCAATTTGCTCATTGGTAATTTTTTCATATACTCAACACATTTTCTTACTACATTGAGATGCAATATATAGACATTTGTTTATCTTTTCATTTCTTACTATAATTGAAGATTAAAGTTTATATTTTTTTCAATTTGTTTTTGGGTGGGGTTCATCAACCAAATGCATGGAATTAGAATTGGAATTTGTGAAAATTGAATTGGATGTGATTCATGAAGATGAAGTTTGATATCTTAGAAATGTTTTAATTTTATTTCATGGGTTTGTATTGAATGAAGTTTGACAACAAATTTTTTTTTTTAATTGCGTTTTGGTTTTGGATGAATGTAAGTTAATGAATTTTTATTTTTTTTTCATTTTGGATGAATGTAAGTTAATGAAGAATTTTTTTTTTTTTTTGGGGGGGGGGGGGTTAGGAATGATGAATGTTAAATTTTCAATGTAGGATTTTCTTATTTGGATTATGAATGATGAATGTAGGATGAATGCAAGTTAATGATAGAATGTAGATTTTGAATGATTTGTTTAGGTTACGAATTGAATTTGTTGTGTTTTTTATTTTATAAGTTTTTTATAAGTTTTAGTTCATTAATTATTAATGTTGGAGCATTTTAGAAAATATGAGAAAAAAGGTCCAAAATAAGATTGACAAAATGGGAGAAAAAAAAGGTTTAAAAATAAATTTTTGAAAAAAAAGTTCAATTTGCAAACCGCCCGCACACCCACGAACCCTATCTGCACAAACCGCAAATCGCATTGCGAAGCGGTTGCGGGTTGACTTTTTCCCAAACCGCATAGATGCGGGCGGGTCCAAACCGAACCGCAAGCCATCCCAAACCGAACCGCGGACACCCCTACTCGCTTATAGGGCCATCACTCAGGGGTACTGGTGGCCCTACATGCAGAAGGATGTTGAAGCATACGTAAGAAAGTGTAAGAAGTGTCAAAGGTTTGCACCTTTGATACATCAACCAGTAGCTGATTTGAACCCAGTATCCAGCCTATAGCCATTTGCCCAGTGGGGCATGGATCTTGTTGGACAACTGCCCCAAGCAACTGCGCAAAGGAAGTTTCTACTTGTAGCAACTGACTACTTCACGAAGTGGGTAGAGGCTGAACCCCTTACGAAGATTCGAGATATTGATGTGAAAAAAATTCATATGGAAGAACATCATCACCAGATATGGGATCCCAAGGGAAATAATAGCAAATAATGGTACACAGTTTGGCAGTAAGCTAATCAAAAGCTTATGTGCAAAGTACAAAATCAAGAACTACTACTCCACTCCAAGTTTTCCTCAGAGCAATGGTCAGGCAGAAGCATCCAATAAGACTATCTTGGATGGGATCAAGAAGAGTCTGGAAGCAGCAAAAGGGAAGCGAGTGGAAGAGTTGCCCAATGTACTTTGGGCACATCAAACTACGCCGAAAAGATCAACTGGGGATTCTCCTTTTGCCATGGCTTATGGCACAGAAGCAGTTATCCCACTGGAAGTCAGCATCCCTGGGATCAGAACCCAGGGAATAGAGAATGGGACTAATGAGGCATTCCTGGCCGGAGATCTAGACTTACTAGAGGAGAGAAGAGAGAGAGAGAGCAGCAATTCAACTGGGAGCATACTAGCAACAACTTACTAGGGCTTACAATAAGAAGGTCAACCCAAGAGAGTTCAAGGTTGGGGACCTCGTCCTGAGAAAAGTTGTTGGCAACAAGAAGGATCCTAGGATGGGCAAGCTTGGCCCAAACTGGGAGGGGCCTTATAGAATCATCTTGGTTGCTGGTAATGGGGCATATCAGCTTGAAGACACTAATGGTAAGGATTTGCCAAGACCCTGGAACACTTGCAATTTGAAGATTTTTAATCATTAGTTTTTTTTTTCAAAGTTTATGTCATAATTTCATTAGCTGAAGTAATAATAAAGTGCTAGTTTGATTTTTATGAATTTGAAAGTTATGCGATAGAAATGACCAGTCCTATGACGATGTTTCTGACTGAAACATGACGAATAACTTAGACTTATTATATGGTAGAGTTGAATTATTCTTGCATATAATAGGGTTGAACTAAGTTGACGATGTTTCTGAATGAAACATGACGAATAACTTAGACTTATTATATGGCATAGTTAAATTAACTTGCATATAATAGAGTTGAACTAAGTTGGCGATGTTTTTGAATGAAACATAACAAGTAACTTAGACTTATTATATGGCAGAGTTGAATTATACTTGCATATAATAGAGTTGAACTAAGTTGAGTTAACCTAGACTTGCCATGTCGGCAGAGTTAAACCCTGAAGGGAACTAAGTCCGTTTTAGTCAGATTAACAGAGAAACCAAGGTCGAATACCTCAGCTAGTTTTTGTTTGAGTCTGACTTCGACAACAAACCATGGACGCATGCTTAATGTGAACTTAAGTGGAACTTAGGTTCAGATTAAAGGGTAGAGAGCAGGAATAATAAATAAGCTTGAGAGCATGGCACTTAAAATTTTTAGAAGAAATTTACAAGTTGGACTGGGTTTGACACTTGTTGAAGATTCAGAACAATTTCCAAGTTCAAGTTAACCGAGGTAATGATGAAAGAAGTATCCGAGGTACATAGTACCCGAGATGACCAATTCAGTTGTCAAGCTTGGTAAGGTTGGAAATGTGAAGTCTTAATGGAAGTCAGCAAGTGGAAGTAAAGAAGTAATACTAGACTAAATAAGTTTTAAGAGACAACACTTGTAAGAATAGTTCGAAATATTTTCAAGTGTTAGCCGAGTTGTTCCAATTGATGGCCGAGAAAAACAGTCAAGGTTTAAATCTGAGGTGGCTAATGAATGATAATTCCGAGGTAATACTTATCCGATATATTCTAAACCGAAGTGATTTCATAGAATAAACTTGGAAGAAGTAGGAAAATATTCTAAGTATGGGAAGCACGCAAGGCGTAAAGAGAAAAGTAGTAAACATGTATGAAAAGAGCATTCAACACTTAGCCTAAAGAAACCATGCATTCATAGAAGAAACTGTTTTAAAGACAAGAAGGCACTTCGGCCTGGCCTAGAAGATTACTTGTTCAGATACAATGTTACAACTGCTTAAAAGTAAAAAAGAAAAAGTACAAAAAGGAGAAAATCCTAAGTACTTGCATCCTTAACATTCTCTTTAGCCTGCTCTACCTCAGCGATAGGCGTTGTTTTAGCCTCGATAGACAGCTGAGTAGTTTTCTTGGCTGCCTGCTCAGCTTGGATCTTGGTGTCAATCTCGAGAAAAGTCTTGTCAAGGCTCCTCTCAGCACTCTCAACCCCAGCTTCAGAAGTGATCTTGGGAACCTCGTCCTCGTGATCCTAAGTCAAGTCTAAGACTTGCTCATTCAGAGTTAGGGACTTGCCCCCAACAGCTTCAATCTTCTGAGCAACATCGGCGACTCTATGCTTGTCGATCTCAACTTCTTCTTTCTCCTTAGCCTCGTCCTCGGATTGGCTTGGAGTGGATGGGAATGAAAGAGCAAGTCAACTAGCATCACAGAAAGGCGAGTCATCGGGGACACCCAATTCCTTCAACACCGACATCCATCCAAGGGTATAACCTTTGTTGCATGCCTCATTGACTTGATTTTTATATGCGTTGCGGACGTCAGCCTCCCCTTTGACGTACGCCTTCTCATTGGCTGCATTTATTTCACCCGCTTTAGTGGTAAGTGCAGTTTGGAGCACAGTCTAGGCTTGAGACTCCTTCTCTTTTGGATCTTTTACCTCGGCCTTGGCGACGTTGGCAACATTTTCAATAGCTTCAGCACGATCCTCGACTTTCCTTTGGGCCAGTTGGGCAGCTTTCGCCTAGTCCTGCAAGCTTCAGATGCGAGCCTCAGCCTTGTTTAGTGAAGACAGGAGCATGGCTGCCTCCTTTGTTTTGTTGGTCAGTTCTTTCTTGAACTCCTCGATTTGACTATGAGGGAGTGACCCTGCTGGATAGCCTGCAAGAATGGAAACAAAATTCGTTAAGTATGGAAACCAGAGTTGAAATTAGACCAAAGGTTACAAGTACTACAAACTTACCAAAACGCAGTGTTGCATCATCATTGCATAGTTTTCGTACTCAGAGAGTTCAGCCATTCGATTGATGTCGGCCGGAAGGAGAATGGTGGTAGAAAGGGCGGCACCAACTTCCAGATTATTGAGCACACTGTCCTCGGCTAGAAGAGGTCAGTCTCCGACCTTGACAGACGGGGTCCAGGGCTCGTTCTCACGAAAAACAGAGGGCTCAGAAGCCCCCCTGGACCTTGGCTTCTTGGAGCACGACTGATCAAACATCTCAGCCTCGACATGCCTCTTCTCAGTAACAATAAAGCTCTTCTCTATTTCAACCAATTTAGAAATTGGCATTGTATCTTCTGATTCCACTTCTGTGGCTGTGGCTTTGGTGTAGACACCCCATTTTTACTGTCCTCAAGACTTAGACGTCATCGCTGGTGCGCTCGATGATTGTGATTGCATTTGTTCGCTTTGAGTGCTCGAAGTCCACGGTGGAATGCGCCCTATCTTTGAGCTTTTAAAGCTTGTCCATTTTGTGCTTTCTTTTGGACCAAAACCTTGTTCTTTCGAGCCTGGAACTTGTGGTGACCTGTCGGCCACCATAATGGGCTGTCGGACATGGCTCATGGTTGTTGGCCATTGGTGTGGCCAGTTGGCCACCAGTGGTGGCCGATGGCCACTAGTGTCTTTTTCTAGATATTTGTTGACAGTTGTGACAATGGTTAACACATTGAGCTACATCACAACGATTAACACATTGAGCTGCATCTTCATACACGTGTATGGTAGGATGTTTCTAAGCTCAAGCCTTATTTTTCTACATATATGGGGGTTCCTCTCCCATTTTTGAGGGTTAGCAATTTTGGAACAAAATTCTCTCTCTCTCCCTCTCTCTCTCTCTCTCTCTCTAGATTTCTCTCTCTCTCTTGCAATTTTATACATATTTGCTCACAAATCCTACACTTTTGCATATACACCCTTAACCAAAGTTGCTTGTCTTTGGGATGAGGTTATTTGAGACCCTCTTTGAGCTTTAGCAAACGGTCTTAGCTTGGTTTGGTGCCTAAAAGTGAACTTTGCTTCAAATGTATAACACTTACCTTTTTACTTTGTTTTAGTATACTTGTTTTGCCATTCTTTTCAACTGTTTTGGGGCTGGTTTTGAACTGTAAAAAACTCTGTTTTTATGGCTTAAAAGTGTTGATTTGAAGCCACTTTTAGTTAAGGGGTGGTTCATCCTTCTTGCTTCTTTGTTCGTAAAGTTTTTGTGCCTTTATTCATCACTTTCAAACCAACTTTTTTGGGCCTTTTAACCACTGAATTTTAGAGGTTTTTCAGTGGTAAAAAAACTCATTTTGAAGTCCAAAATTGGAGGGGTTAGCCTCCCCTCCTTGTGTCTTGTTTGCATGTCTAGTTAGCCCCATGTATTAGCTTAATGTTTTAGCTCTTTGTGGCTCAAGTCCAGCATGTTTTACACTCTGTTTTGAACTATTTTGCCATTGTTTTGGTTGTTTGGTGCCTTTTGAGTCTTATTTTGCATAATTGTAGTGTAAGTCCTTCCCTAGCTTGGTGTTTTAAGGCTTTAACCATCATTGGCTTGAGTTGATTGCGTGTTTTAGTGCTTTTTCTCACCTAATTTCAACACTTATAATCTCTGCAATCTCCGTCATTTCTTCACTTTTTCATTTGCCTTGAGAGTTGTTTCAACCTTAGAGTTGTTTAAGCTTGAGATGGAGGCTCATGCTTGATGGTTTAATCCTCCTTTGAGGGTTCATTACCAACGGCATGAAGCTTCTCTCATGACTTTAACTATCCCTTGGTTGACACTTCTTTCACCTTAGAAGACACTCACCAATGGACTAATTGATTAACGAATGATTTGATAATTAAAATGTGTAAACAAAATCGACAAGTAAAAGAGGCAAGATAAGCATTCTTTGTGTTGCATTGCATGTGTTCATATCGGATGTTAGTTTAAACACAAGGAAAATGGAACATTTCATACTCAAAAGTGATGAAATGTGCCATTTTCCTAGGTCTCCATTGCCCTTGATCATGCGTGATAGGGTAATGGTTAGTTGAGTCTCGTTTTGCATTCATTAAACTCGTACAAACTTGGTTCTTTGGCTATCATGCAATGAAATTGCTTGGTTAATGGTTTGAGAGCCAAGAGTATCATTCCTTTGAACTTGTTTGATGATAAGGAGAGTAATAGTATAAACAAACCTTCAAAAAGTACACTGTTTTGCTCTGTTTGCTCTCTGTTGCAGCAAGAAAGTCCAAGCCAGTGGTGGCTGATGGCCACCATCAGTAGCTGACTAGCCACCATTGTTGGCCGACAGACCATAAGCAGTGGCTGACCGGCCACCCTGTCAGCTACCAATGAAAATTTAGCAGAGTGTCTTTGAGGCAAAACAGAGTTGATCTGGAGAAGGAGAAAGTGTAAGTGTTTCTGTGGAACAGAGGCTTGCAACAGCGAAACAGTGGCCTTTTGGGTGAAAAATCGAGCATGCATGCATCCCTCATTTCTTGTGCCCTTTTAGTTAATTTTCTTAGTTAACTAGTTGTAGTTAATGCTTGCAAATGATGTACTTATTCAAGTAGATTAGTTAATTAGTTCATGATGTAATTAATCAGCTTAGTTGCTTTGTAATATTTAATTAACTTAGATAGTTAAGTATTTATTTGTTTTACTTAATTAGCTTAGAATTAGCTTAGAATAGTTAATTAATAATTAGTTAGCTTAATTAGCGTAGCTAGTTAGTTATCTTTTATTCATTCGGACCCTCCTTCGCGAGGGCATAATGTTGTAATTCGTGTGCGTGTGTGTGTGCATGTCTTCCAACCCCACGTCTTTCTTCCTTTTATTTAATTGCTTTCGATAGTTAGATTAGGGACATATTTCAATTAGCATACCATATGCTTACATCCATTCATTTGTATTCCATGCACTGAGGCTCGACGCATCATTCAAACTGCATTGTCATTTCAATACTTATGTGAATACGTATTTAATCGCATGTTGTTCAAATCAAATCATATGCCATAATAGTAGCCGAGCCTATTAATTGCATTCTTTGCATGTGTTGCATTAGGCATCTTGTATAGTTAGGAATAATGCATTATTTTCTAATTCATGTGTTTCCTAGCTTGGAGTACTAGGTGAGTTTTTACAGTTTAGCATACTTGCATGAATGTGAATGTTGCCATGTCTAGCATGCTTGCCATGAGGCTATGTGCTTACTTACTAAACTGCTTGAATGCCAGTGGATGAAACCTTGTTGTTTCAATTGGAACAATTCAACTCCCACTTTGTTGAGTGGCAAATCATGTTTTAAGCCCACTATGTTTGGTGGCAAATCCGCAATCTTTAAGCCCACTTGAGGTTGCAAATTCAAACCATTTTTCACAAACAAACATGAGTTGAATTGTTCCAAATTGAACTACCTAGTTTATACTTGCTTGTGCGCATCACATAGTAAAGCTAGTTTAATAACCGGAACAAGGGCACATAATGTTTATAAAATATCATATCACGATTAGTAGAGGCTGATCTTTGATCGAGTGAGCGGGGGTGCTCAATTCATGACCTTCCCCTTTCGAACCTAAGTTCCCAAACCGAGGCAACTTTGGTGATGAAGGACATGTGGCCATCGGCACAAGTCAGGGTTTCATAAATTTTCCCAATATAAAACATTTAGGTGGCGACTGTATATCTGGAAAAGCAATCCAATTTTGGCACTTTTTGATTCAAAATCAATTTTCCAAAACGGTTTGCTGGATTTGGACTCTTTGGTGATTATCAATTTCACATTGCACTTATGTGATTAGATTCAGAACCGTGGGAGTCTGAATTGTAGGGCTTTCTTTTCAAACCTTCCGGAAGGAGGCGCGAAAAAGCCAGGCTACACTTTAGCCTTAGCCTTTTTTACCCTCTTTACCTTGGGTTTTTGTTGGGATTAGGATGGAGAAAAGAAATTAGCAGACACCACGCCTGGGATATCGGCTAGTAGGTCGTCGAGAACAATTTTTTCCTGACCTATTTCATCGGCAGTAGTAGCAATAGTAACTCTGGGACCAAAATGATGGCTGGCAAGGCAATAGGAGGATTAGAAGGGTCAATCTACAAGAAGTCAAGACCTCGGCATCTTCTACTTCTAGTTCTGCCAACAGGTACATTTGGTGGAGCTCGGTGCTGGTGCTGAGCTGAAGGAATCAATTGGGGGGCAGAAATGGATGGCTAGTCCGTTGGGTCAGAGGTAGAGGCTTGATCTGGCCTTGGAGATGAGGCTGTTGGAGGAGTTGTGGTAGAAGGTGGAGTATGGCTTCTTTTGGGGATGTCGGGCAAGGGACTGCGGTAGGTAGGGATGTAGTTGAGAAGAAGAGGAGCTTTGCGTGCCTCGATTGGTAAGCCGAGAAGGCAAACCAAGTCTTTGCTTGGCACATAGTACTGGTAAAAGTTCTTTTTGGGTTGAGGAAGGACTGCAAAAATAAAGAGAGAACATTATAACAAAATGGTAGGAAAAATGCTCAAATAATTTAAAGAAGGGACTTTGGGGGGACTAAGCCCTTACCCTTGTCATCCCTAAATACTTCTCCGCGCAAAGGGAAAGGGTGGAGCTCGTTGTCTGGCGTAAACTTCCAATTGCCCAAGACAAACAGGTCTTAATCCCCGGTGCCCTTATTTGAGTCTGGGATATCGACTATCACCTTGTATTGTGTAGATCTCGGTTGGAGGTGGTATGTGTTGCCGTTGTTTGTTTTGAGGCTACACATAGTGTAGCAATACTGGATATCAGAAAGGGTAATTCTGACATTTTGTCGACGTGCCAGCATGACGATGCCATTGATAATCCGTAGCTCGCCTTTTTCGTGCCCCCCTTTTTGGATGCTCGAAAATAGCCCTACAGTTCGGACTCCCGCAGTTCTGAATTTAATCTCACAAGTGCAATGTGAAATTGATAAATACAAAGAGTCCAAATCCGTAAAATCTTTTGGAGAATCGATTTTAGGATCAAAATGCCAAAATTGGACTGCTTTGCCAGATATAGAGTCGCCACCTAAACATTTATTTTTTGGAAAATTTAGGAAACCCATGATTTGTGCCAAAGGCCACGTGTTAGTCATCACCAAAGTTGCCTTGGCTTGGGAACTTAGGTACGAGGGGAAGGTCATCAATTGAGCACCCCCGCTCGCCCGATCAAAGATCGGCCTCTACTAATCATGATATGATTTTTATAAATATTATGTGCTCTTGTTCCGGTTATTAAGCTAGCTTTACTATATGATGTGCACAAGCAAGTATAGACTAGTTTGCTCAAGTTGGAACAATTCAATTTCATGTGTGTTTTGTGAAAAGGGTTTGAATTTGCCACCTCAAGTGGACTTAAAGTTTGCAAATTTACCATCAAACATAGTGGACTTAAAACTGATTTTCCACTCAACAAAGTGGACTTAAAAAAACGTACATTCGTTGAATCATTCCAATTCAACCAACAAGCTTTCATCCACAGGCATTCAAGTAGGTTATCAAGTGAGCATTTAGCTTCATGGTAAGCATGCTAGTCATGGCAATCACTTACACTCATGCAAGTATGCTAAAGCATTAAAAACTCACCTAGTACTCCAAGCTAAGAAAACATAAGTTAGAAAAATATGCATGACTCCTAACTATACAAGATGTCTAATGCAACACATGCAATATGCAATTAATAGGCTCGGCTACTAATATGACATATGAATCGATTTAACATGTGGTTAAACACATATTCAAAGAAGTATTGAAATGACAATGCAGTTTGAATGATGTGCCGAGCCTCGGTGCATGCAAGGCATGATGAATGTATGCAAGCATAAGGTATGCTAATTGAAACATGTTCCTAATTTAACCATAAAAAAAGGGATAAATAAAAGGGAGTGTAGACACCCCAATTTTGACCGCCCTTAAGACTTGGGCGCCACTGATTGCTTACTTGGTGATGAAAGGCGTGCAGTGCAAAGGTTCGATTTCTTCGGCAAGGGGAGCTTCAAATCCTAACCTTACACCCCATTTTGGACCAAAACTACTTTGAATGATTTTTTGACCTTAAAAATCCTCTCTTTCAAAATATTTTTGAAACAAAATTCCTACGATGTTCCGACCCTCGCATTTCGTTAAATGTTACACTTTTCGGTAAACCGAGCAAGGACAAAGTGGAAATGAATGAAAGAGATGTGAACTCTTTGAAAAATGTTTCAAAACACATTATTTAGGGGTTTGGGGTTGAAGAAAATTGGAGAGGAGGGAAGAAACCAAGTTGGGGAAGAAGATGGGCCTGAACCGTTAAGAGAGAGTCGAGCAGCCCTCACTAAATTAGGCCTATCCTTTTGTATACATTGATTTCAGCTATAAGGCTACCACCGTTGGAAAGAAGACTTTTGGGGCTTCATTTTACACTCAAGAATCTCCTAAAACCGAGTCCGGATGAGGGAGATATGGTTCTTGGAAGTTAGGCATCAATTCAATTGAGCTGGAAATGAGCAACCTTCACTAAAATAAGTATATCTTTTTGTACACTTGGTATTTCTATGTGAGGCTGCCACCATTGGAAAGCTTACTTCCGGGGCTTCAATTTAGACACAAGAATGAGCTGAAAAGAAGTCCATACGAAGGAAATATGCCCATTTAAAGTTGGAACTAGAGAGTAAATTTTTGCTGTCGACCGGTCG
Source organism: Camellia sinensis (assembly GCF_055761805.1). Lineage (NCBI taxonomy): Eukaryota > Viridiplantae > Streptophyta > Magnoliopsida > Ericales > Theaceae > Camellia > Camellia sinensis. The sequence continues at coordinate 159,251,246 of NC_138972.1, forward strand.
GCCACCAGTAGTGGCTGGTCGGCCAAAAGAGTGGCCAATCGGCCACTAATGTCCCAAATTCAAATATTTTGTAGATATTTACCTCCAGTTGTCTTCCACAAGCTCCAGCAGTCTCTAAATCAGATATTTCGACCTAAGGCTTGTATTTTGCTATATATAGAGGCCATATCTCTCATTTTGCAAGGTTAGAAAGTTTGGGAGTCTCTCTCTCTCTCTCCCTTCCTATTTTGTGCTTGAAAGTGAGATTTCTCTACACTTTTGTACTAAGATCCTTAACCAAACATTCTCATCTTGGAGCTGAGGTTCTTTGAGGCTATTTGGGAGCTCCTAAGGTTGATTTGAGCTCAAAACTGCACCTGTTTTAGTGTTGTGCTTCAAGGGTAAGGACTTACCTCTTTTAAGCTTTGTTTTACTTAAGTGTTTAGCCATCTCTTTATGCTATTTTTACCTGGTTTTTCAACCATAAAAAACTCTGATTTCAAGGTTTTAAAATGGTGGTTTAAGCTTTGTTGAGTTAGGGGGGGCTGTCTCCTCTTTTACTCTTTGGATGGTGAAGCCTTTTGTGCTACTTTTAAAGGCTTTTAAAGTCAACCTTTTTTAGCCTTTAAACCACTGAATTCCAGAGGAATTTCAGTGGCAAAAAGTTTGTTTTGAGGTCCAAGATAGGAGGGGGTGGCCTCCCCTCCTTGTCTCTCTATTCCATGCCTAGTTAGCATTACAAAGTAGCATGATTTTATGGCTTAACTTAGCTTAATCTCTGCATGTTTTAGGCTTTGTTTTGTCATGCTTTAACTCTGCTTTGGGTGGTCTTGGTCATATGGCTCATGTTTTGTATAGCTATAGTGCAAATGCCTTTATCAGCTTTGTGTTTTAAGGCCTCTAACATGCTTTGCATGAGATGATCGCATGATATAGCATCATTTTACATGTGATTTCAGTGCATATACCTCTGTCACACTCTCACTTAGGTCACTCTTTCATTGCTTTTGAGAGTTGTGCTTTGTGCCTTGTTTGCGGGTCAACATGTGAACATGTTTTTCTTGCATGATTTTATGGCTTAACTTAGCTTAATCTCTGCATGTTTTAGGCTTTGTTTTGTCATGCTTTAACTCTGCTTTGGGTGGTCTTGGTCATATGGCTCATGTTTTGTATAGCTATAGTGCAAATGCCTTTATTAGCTTTGTGTTTTAAGGCCTCTAACATGCTTTGCATGAGATGATCGCATGATATAGCATCATTTTACATGTGATTTCAGTGCATATACCTCTGTCACACTCTCACTTAGGTCACTCTTTCATTGCTTTTGAGAGTTGTGCTTTGTGCCTTGTTTGCGGGTCAACATGTGGACATGTTTTTCTTGCATTTTATGCTTTAATCTCAGCATGTTTTGGCCACTGTTTTGGCATGTTTAAGCTCTGTCCAGAGCTGGTTTGGTCATTTAAGCTTGATATTGCATGCCTCTGGTGTAATGCTCTTCACTAGTTTAATGCTTTTAGCTTTTGAACATATTGTGCATGTGTTGCTTGCATGATTTAGAACTATTTTTCATGCCATTTCAGCACTTTAAATCTCTGCAATCTTCCTCCATGCTTCACTCTTTTATTTGTTTTGAAAGTGGTGTTGAGCCCCTTGTTGGCTTGGGTGTGGAATTGAGGCTCTCATGCCTAGTGGTTTTAATCTTCTCCTGAGGGTTTCTACTAACCAACAACATCAGGCCTCTTTCATGCTCAAGGTACTTGTGGCTTAGACCCTCTTTCCAATTAGAGGACTCTCACTTTTGGACTTAATCGGTTAAAGGACTAATCGGTAATCTAAAATGTGTAAACAAGAATTGGACAAGTAAAACATGAACAAGATAAGCATTCGTGTTGCATTGCATGTGTTTGGATCGGACGTTAATCCAAACACAAGAAATGTGGAACGTTTCATACTCAAAGTGATGAAACGTGTCAGGTTTTTTGGTCATCGTCACCCTTGATCATGCATGATAGGGTGATGGCCCTTTGAGTCTTACTTGTGCATTCACTAAGCTTGTACAAGCTTGGTTCTTTGGCCATCATGCACGAAAATGATTGATTGGTGGCTTGAGAGTCGAGTGCTATACTCCTTTGAGCTTGAGAAATGATAAGGAGGGTGGAAGTACATGCATTGCTTGGAAATACCCTGTCCTGCCTCTGTTTGTGCTCTGTTGTAGAAAAAGGAGGAAGTTCAGGAGATCAGTGGCCGACCGACCACATGTACTAGCCGACTGGCCACCCAAGGCAGCCGACCAGCCACCAGTAATGGCCGATAACCATAAATTGTAGCCGATCAGTAATCAGTGTGTTCTTGAGATGGAGCATGGGTATTCCGGAAGTTGGTACAATTTTCAAAGATCAAACGAATGCAAACAGAGGCTGCAAATGGCAAGGCGGTGGTATTTTCGGGCGGAGCAATCGAGCATGCATGCATCCCTCGCCTTCGACGCCATTTAATTGTTTTAATTAGCTAGTGTAGCTAATTTGTTAATCAAGTGTTGTGCTTAATTAGTTTGCGAAACTAGTTATTTAATTCGTTTTGTTATAATTAATTAGCTTAGATGGTTAATTAGTTTAATTGTCTTAATTAGCTTAGCGTAGCTAGTTATTCAATTGTGTTGTAATAATTAATTAGCTAGAGTAGTTAATTAGTTCATTTTATAATAATTAGCTTAATTAGCATAGCTAGTTAGCTTATTCATTTGGACCCTCCTTCGTGAGGGCGTATTGTTATAATAAGTGTGTGTGTGTGTGCATGTCTTCTAACCCCGTGTCTTTCTCCCTTTTACTTAACCGCTTTCAATGGTTAGTTTAGGGTCATTTTCAATTAACATACCTTATGCTTGCATGTTTGCATCATTCATTTGTCTTGCATGCACCGGGCTCGGCACATTATTCAAACTGCATTGTATTTCAATACTTATTTGAATACGTGTTCTAAAGCATGCTATCAAAGTGTTGCAAATGCCATATTAGTAGCCGAGCCTATTAATTACATTATTGCATGCGTTGCATTAGTCATTTAACATAGTTAGGAATCATGCATTCTTCTAACCTTCTTTTCTTTCCTGGCTTGGACTACACTGTAAGTTTCTACGCATTAGCATACTTGCATGAGTGTGAGTGTTGCCATGTTTCGCATGCTTGCCATGAGGCTATTTGCTTACTTGATAAACTGCATGAATGCATGTGGATGAAGGCTTTATTGCTTGAATTGGAACATTTCGACAAAATGTGAGTTTTAAGCCCACTTTGCGAAGTGGAAAATCATGTTTCAAGCCCATCATGTTTGATGGCAAATCCATGCTTTAGCCCACTTGAGAGTGGCAAATTCAAACCATTTTTGAAAACAAACATTGAATTGAGTTGTTCCAACTTAAGTGATTTAGTCTATACTTGGATGTGCGCATCACATAGTAATGTTAGATTAATAACCGGACAAGAACACATAAGGTTTATGAAAACAATATATCATGGTTAGTAGAGGCCGATCTTTGATCGGGCGAGCGGGGTGCACATTTCAAGACCTTTCCCTCTCATACCCAAGTTCTCGAGCCGAGGCAACTTTGGTGATGACGGACACGTGGCCTTCGGCACAAGTCAGAGTTTCCTAAATTTTCCCAAAAATAAAATATTTAGGTGGTGACTCTGTAATCTGGTAAAGCAGTCCAATTTTGGCATTATTTGAGTCAAAATCTGATTTTCCAAAATGATTTGCCGGATTGGACTCTTTGGTGATCTATCAGTCTTACATTACACTTTGCGAGATTAGATTCAGAACTGTGACAAGAGTTTGAACTATAAGACCAATTCACGCCTCTCCGAAATGGGGCACGCGAAGAAATTCGAGCTACAAGGAGAAAGACGTGGGGTTGGAAAACATACACATTATTACATTACGCTTTCACGAAGGAGAGTCCGAATAAATAAAGAAAAACTAACTAGAAACTAATTAGGGCTAAACTAATTAAGATAGCTATTTGTAGAAACCCCATTTTTTACGGCACCTTTAAGACTTGGATGATCTTGCTGGTATATCCGATGGGGAGTCTGATTGCTCACCGAACGCTCGAAATCCACGGTAGAACACCACAGGCTTGAGTTTTCCAAACCTTGCAGCCTTTTTTGCCTCATCTTTGGACCATGCTTAGGTCTTTACAGCTTGAAATTATTGATGGCCTGCCGGCCATCCTTGAAGGCTGCCGACCATGGCTTTTGGCCTACCGGCCATTGATGTCCTTGCCAGCCATCACTGATGGCCGACCGGTCATCAGTGTTTCCAACAGATATTTGTGATTTTCAGTGCTAGCTGTATGCACAGGTTCATGCATCTTCCAACACGTGTGTGGCTGGATCTTTGTGAAAGGAATTTGCATCTTCTATATATATGACCCCTCTCTTGCATGTGAGGGGGATAGAAAAATTTGAAGACAAAAATTCTCTCTCTCTAGAATTCTCTCTCTCTCTCTCTCTTGTTTTTTTGTGCCTTAAAGTCTAGTTTCTCTAGACCTTTGCCTATCAACCCTTAACCAAAGTTGATCATCCTTGTGTTGAGGTTTCTTGAGACCCTCTTTAAGCTCTAGGAGAGGATTTTGTCTTGATTTAGCTTGTTTTGTTACTCAAATTGCACCTAGTCTTCAAGAGGTAGAACACTTGTATTTTACTCTTGTTTTAAATACTTGTTTTGCCATCTTTACAGACTATTTTTGAGCTGGTTTTGACCTCTAAAAAGCTCTATTTTTATTGTTTAAAAATGTTGGTTTAAGGCCCCTTTTGAGTTAGGGGTGGTTCACCCTTTTGCTATTTTGTTTGTTAAGCTTTTGTGCCATTTTTCAAAGCTTTTAAATAAACTCTTTTGGCCTTTTAACCACTGAATTTTAGAGAATTTTTAGTGGTAAAAACTATGTTTTGAAGTCCAAAATTAGAGTAGTTAGCCTCCCCTCCTTGTGCCTTGTTTGCATGCCTATTTAGCCTCATGTATTAGCTTCATGTTTTAGCCTTTTGTGGCTCAAGTCCAGCATGTTTTACACGTTTTGAACTGTTTTGCACTGTTTTGGCTGTTTGGTGCCATTTGAGCTTTATTTGGCATGGTTGTAGTGCAAATTCCTTCACTAGCTTATTGTTTTAGGCCTCTAAACATGAGTTGCTTGAGTTGGTTGCATGTTGTAGTGTCATTTTGCATGTAATTTCAGCATATATGGCTCTGTCACATTCTCATTTGTTTCACTCTTTCAATTTCTTTTGAGAGTTGTTTCAAGTTTGGGATTGTTTAAGCTTGAGATAGAGTTTATGCTTAATGGTTTAATCCTCTTTCAGGGTTCATTATCAACGGCATGAACTCTCTCTTACCTTACATCATCCCTTGGTTGACACTTCTTTCTCTTTAGAGGACTCTCACCAATGGGCCAAATCAATTAAAGAATGAGTTGGTAACTTAAAATGAGTAAATAAAAGTGATAAATAAAACTTGAGCAAGATGAGCATATTGTGTTGCATTGCATGTGTTCAATTGGACGTTATATTGAACACAAGGAAGATTGGAGCATTTTATACTCAAAGCGATGAAATGAGCCAATCTCCTTGGTCTCCATTGCCCTTGATCACACATGATAGGGTGATGGTCTTGAGTCTTGTTTTCGCATACAATGAAATTGTACTCCTTGGTTCTTTGGCCATCACGCATTGAAAATTCTTGGTTGGTGGTTTGGAGCTAAGAGTGCCACTCCTTGGAGATGTTTTGATGATAAATAGTGGTACATAGTACATACAACCTGTGAAACTACTTCTTTCCTACTCTGTGTTGTGCTCTGTTGCAGTAGAATGAAGTTGTTCATCAGTGGCCAGCAGGCCATACACTGATGGCCGGTAGCCTTTCACTAATGTCCGGCAGTGCCCTTTTACAGTAGGCACATGGCCGGCAGCCTCCATTAGTGGTCGGCCAGCCACTGATGTACTCTCAGAACAATGCCCTTTCAGCATACCAGAATTCAACTATGCAAACAAAAGCAGTTAGCAGCAAAGCAGTGGCATTCTGGGTGGAAACCAAGTGCGCGCATGTGCATTTGATGCGTCTCAAGTTTAACTAGTTAGAACAACATGCCTATTGTTATTTTTGAGCTGGTTTTGTACTTAATTAATTTAGTTTAATTAATTAGTGCAATGTGTATTTGATTAATTAGTGCAATGTGTATTAATAAGTGTGCGTGTGTGTGCATGTCTTCCAACCCCACGTCTTTCTTCCTTTTATTTAATCGCTATTGATGGTTAGAGTAGGTAAATTTTCAATTAGCATACCTTATACTCGCATGTTTGCATCCATTCATTTGTCTTGCATGCACCGAGGCTCAGCGCATCATTCAAACTGCATTGCAATTTCAATATCTTCTTTGAATACGTGTTTAATCTCATGTTGATCGAATTGAATCATATGCCATATTAGTAGCCGAGCCTATTAATTTCATATTGCATGTGTTGCCGTAGGCACTTAACATAGTTAGGATCATGCATCTTTCTAATTAGCTTTTGTTTTGGCTCGGTGTACTCGGTGAGTTTTATGCTTTAGCATACTTGCATGAGTGTGATTTCATGATGCCATGATTAGCATGCTTGCCATGAGGCTATGTGCTTATTCTCTAAATTGCATGAATGCCTGTGGATGAAGGCTTGTTGTTTGAACTGGAACGATTCAACGAAATGTAAGTTTTAAGCCCACTTTGTCGTGGCAAAATCATGTTTTAAGCCCACTATGTTTGGTGGCAAATCTGCATGTTTTAATCCCACTTAAGGGTGGAAAATTCAAATCATTTTCAGAACAAAACATGAGTTGAATTGTTCCAAGTCTTGCGACTGGTCTATACTTGCTTGTGTGCGTCACATAGTAATGTTAGCTAATAATCGGAATAAGAACACATAATGTTTATAAAATCTCATATTATGATTAGTAGAGGCCGATCTTTGACCGGGCGAGCGGAGGTGGTCAATTCATGGCCTTCCCCCCACGTACCCAACTTCCCGAGCTAAGGCAACTTTGGTGATGACGGACACGTCGCCTTCGGTACGAGTCAGGGTTTCCTAAATCTCCCCAAAAATAAAATATTTAGGTGGCGACTCTGTAATCTGGCAAAGCAGTCCAATTTTGACATTATTTGATTTAAAATTGATTTTTCAAAAGATTTGCCAAATTGGACTCTTTGGTGTTTATCAGTTTCACATTGCACTTGAGAGACTAGATTCAGAACCGCGGGAGTCCGAACTGTGAGGCCTTCATTTCAAACCCTTTCCGAAAGGCGGGGGCGCAGAAAAATTGAATTGACCAAAACTCAAAGAACAAAATTTGTACATAATCAAATTTGCTAAAAAGTAATGCGAATGAATTTAGTATAAACTATACTGGTTAAGAGAAAAACTTAATAGAAGAACCTAGACAAAATTCAACCGAAAAAGCTGAAGATGAAAACGAAAAGAAACTACCCTAAGATGATCTTTTTCAGAAAAGTTCAAGACACGAAAAGTGTTCAAAATAATGTTTTGCTTCAGTTCACTTGAAACCTATAAAAATGAGCTTTTGTTTCATGGGTTAAAACAGCATCTAAAATCTACATTGCTAAAATGAACAAAAATTGTTGTAACCAAGATCATCCAATTACAAGTTCTAAGCGATATTTTTAGTAAAAAGTTAAAACACAAAAGTTGCCGAGAATTACATATACATGCCTCTGCCCAAATTTCATAAATTATCAAGGTCGTTTACTATTTTTCAAGATGTATATATCAAAGCAATTGAAACTATACCAATAAGTTCATATTAATTCTTTGTACCTTAACTCCACCACTTCGGCCCTTCACTTCCGGCCTACACATATATCTCATGTGCCTCCCATATATCTAACACCACTCCGATACCAAACTGTCACGCCCCAAAATTTGAATAATTAAATATTCAATCAATATTCCATCATCCAAATCCTAGGGGTGAAACAAAATCTAAATACTCTCATCTCCAAATTAGTTTGGAGTAGTTCTGGGATGGATGACCCACAAGGAAGAACAAATCTGTGCGGGCGTGGCCTAAAGTGAACAATATTGATGCCTGTGAAGGGTTGGGGCATTACAAATGGTATCAAAGCCGACTCTCTGAATTACCGAGTGTGGACCCCTAGCGTCTCTTGGTGCATGTGGGCAAGCTTGTGAGCTGGCAGGCTACTGTACAAGGACGTGTAGCCTTAAAGGGGATGGATTGTAAGGTGCCGGTGTCCTACATCGGGACTAAAGGGGGGGTTCTTGAGCTATAAAAAGTAAAAGCAAGGACCCTTACATAGCATCGAGGCCTTTTCTTGGGAGGTGAAATCCCTAGCAGAACTCCCCAGTTAAGCATACTTAAGCCGGAGTAGTTCTGGGATGGGTGACCCTCTGGGAAGAACAAATTCATGTGGGTGTGGTCCAAAGCTGACTATATCAATGATATGTGAAGGGTTGGGACGTTACAATGGTGCCCTCGATGCATCCACTGGTTGGGTCCACACCTGGTTCTTCCCCGATCATTGAGACAGTAAAATTATCTCCCAAGTTCTCTAGGTGAGTCGCGGGATTTGTCAGGAGATTAGCCAGTGTTGCCCTTACAGCCTCGCTATTGTCTGAATCATCGTCTTTGCTCCAGCTAGCGTTGATGCTTGGTTCAGCCCTTTCTTAATCACTGTCTTGCAGCTGATGGTCAACGAATATCTCAAATCTGAGGACGCATTTTTTTTAGGAATTTGGCCAAGGCTCAGGAAAGCCACAAAAAGGGAAATCCTCTCCCTCTCTAACAAAATGCCAATTCAGCGTCCCCCGGATTGGCCTATAGACGAGTTCATAATGCTCCCTAGCTCTCTTAGCTTTGGCTCTGCCCCTCATTTCTTCCCCCTTTCTTATCCAGTCCTCTTTGGTGGGCACATAGCCCAATCCAAAGGCACGTGGGTTGTGTGGCACCTCCACTAACGCTGCAAAACCTTTCCGCCCGCTCTTTCTGAGCCCCATTCCCGGAATATGCCGCAGCTTGTTCATGAAGTAGATGGACTGGGCACTGATGTACATGCCTTCGTCCATGGCTAATATTGTCTACGCTACTTGGGCTTTCGCCAGAGTGAATCCTGAGAAGAATACATCCTCATCGCCATGATTGATCCCTAGCACTGGCGTAGTCACCTCTGGAGGTGGATGGATGGATTAGTTCCAAAAAATGGTTACTACTTCTCCTTCATGAGGATACTTCAACATCTGATGGAGAGTAGAAGAGACAGCCTTTTTGTGATATAACCAAGGCCTCCCTAACAACAGGTTAAAGGTTGCCAACACATCCAGTACGTGGAACTCGATCTCTTTCTTAGATGGTCTCACTTGGACTCACACTTTCACTATACCCATGACCTCTCTGCTTGTGTTATCATATGCCCGTATCACCTGGGTTGTAAGAATGAAGTGCGCCGGTTTGAGGCCAATTGCATAGGCAGTACGAGAAGGACAGACATTAATGGCAGAACTGGTATATACCAACACCACTGGCACCCACTTCTCTCTATACTCCACGAATATGTATAATGGCTTGTTGTGAGCTGACCCTTTTGATCGCAGCTCTTTGTTAGAGAAAGTGAGCATTGGCTTGGCACCACTGGGAAAGACCAAGCCCACAAGTTACTCGGGCGTAGTATTAATGGACAATTTAGCCTTGTCCATTCCCAACAATACTGCCTATCAATGCACCCGTGAGGCCATAAGCAGTCCCCAGATAGAGATATCAGCTTGGATTTTCTTGAGCTACTTCAAAACTACCTCCTCGTCCAACCGTTTCTCCTTTCTTTCTTCACTTCCATGTCCTTTCCTAATGGCTCTGCTTAATCTAAGTGTGGAGGCTTAAAATACCTTCCATTTCTAGTGAGATGATCTATCTCCTCAGCATACCATGTATTATCCAAGATGCAGTCTCCCCAATCTTCATCGATATTAGCCAAATGCAAATCGCTGTCATCCCACCACTCGCCATCAGCTATGGACAAACAGTTGTCCGGCTCCACTTCAATCATTTTTACAGTACAAGTGTCCCCCTCAAGGTGACACGCTATTGCGGTTTTCTGGCTATCTTCAATTCTTTCTATCTCAAACTGCCTCAATGCAACTTCTTGTTCAGTATCTGTGGCTTTCACAACACCCACTTCTTGAATTGGTTTTCTCGCACATGTGCCCTCCTACCGTTTTTCTTTCTCATCAGCCTTCTTGGCCACAACAGCTACCTCCGCTTCCTTTCTCTTTGGCTTAATCCCAATTTCTTCTTCCTTGTCTGGCTCATCACTCAGCCATCCGATATTATCAATCGATCTGTTTAGGTCAAACCAGTCGATCTGTACATCTCCTTGATCATGCTCATCGAAGAACTGCAAGTTGTCTAGATCTTTTCCAAGATCTATAAGATCGTCCAACTCTTGGCTCGAGCCATCCTCCCTAACCACATTAATACCTACAGAGTGTGGTAGAACCACTTTAGGCCTAGTTTGAATAGTTGGCACGATATAGCAACTCGGGTCATATGCCCTTTCAAATAAGTCCCCGGGATACTCCGACGACAAACTAGTACCTTCCTTCGTGGTCAACATCCCTTCCACTGCAAGTGTTATCACCACTGACTTATGAGGCTCAGTTTGTAGGTTAGATGTATCCATCACGCACAAGTCTGTGCCCTTAAGAAGGAACAACATCAGTTTTAGGGTCATAGGAGGTAAACAGTATATGGATAAGGTGAAGGTTTCGAGGTGGAGGGACTTGATTATAGGCTGGAAGCTGGTTGGTAGTTAGATTTGGTTTCTAGGGTGGAACAATGACCTTGTTGTCAATGAAATCCTGAATCTCATGACGCTAACGGAAGCACTGGTCGATGTCATGACCGTGCTGCTAATGAAAAGCACAGTGTTTTGAGGGGTTATGCTTGGGTGGTAGAGGGTCAGAAAATGAGCGAGGTTCTAAGGGTTTTAAGTGCCCTTCCTTGATCAGCACCTGCATAGCTTTCGATAAGGTCATGTATAGTTGGTTAAAAGTCCTACCCTGAGGTCAGGTAGGGTTGGATGATGTTTCTAGGCCTACGTTGGCAAAGGGGTTGACAGTTTTTGTTGTGGTGACAATACTTACATCCGATGGCCTCGCAATTGTGCTACCACTAGCAGCATTGGAACTGTGAACAAATGACCTCTTAGCTGGCTCCTTGTCATCAATAATAATCCCATGTTTCATGGCATCCTCAATTTGAACCCCCATCTCATGAAGTTCTTTAAATGTAAATAAGAGGAGAACAATCATTTTCTGCAACAGCTTGCCATGCAGGTTCCAGACGACCATTCTGATCTGATCTTTCTCCAAAGGTCAAATGGTCATTATGGACGCTTTTTCCCTCTATCTTGTCACAAACTCGGAGAATCCTTCCTTGGGCTCCTGACGCATCACCTTGAGATCACAAGTTGTGACCTCAATTTGTGTGTTGTAAGAGTACTAAGCAATGAAGGACTTGGCTAATTCCTCCCAGTTTTACTTTACGGAATCTTCTAACTTGGCATACCAAATGGCCACTATACCCGACATATTGCGACCAAAGAGAGATAGCTTTTGCAATATAGTCAAACCCAATGGCCACAAGATATCCGAAAGCAGCCGTAAGTGAACAATCGGGTCCCCGGAACCATCAAAGCGATCAATTTGTGGCATCTTAAACCGCACTGGTAATGTCACTGCAGATTCGGTGTATCCATCCTCTATGTCTGGAATGGAGTTAACCCCTTACACTTTTTTGAACAATTTCTCGAGTTTGTTGACTTTGAGCGTGGTTGGATCAACCTCAAATTCGAGCAACGCCTCAGTTTGATAAACCAGGACTCTAGAAGCTTGTGCTAGGATGGGTTATGCTTGGACTGGGAAAACCAGAATACCCTCGGTTTGTGGATCTTGAGCAGTGGGAATATTAGAAATAGCACCGGGCACAAGAATAGCCACGGCGAGTCCATGTGATGCAAAGGCCGTAACTGGCTGATGTTGTTGCTACAATCTGGTTATAACCTTGGCCTAGCGGGCCACATCATGCTATAATGTTTTAACTGTTTGCTGTAGATGGAGTACTAATTCCTTCATGTTTGCCAGGGGATATTGTGCCATTGGAATCAGTTACTGTTCTTGAGCTGGCCTAGAGTAGATGACTGATCTGGAGCTAGACTGAAAGTAGATGACTATTCTTGAACTGAACTAAATGCAAGTGAGTTAAGAGGTGATTGTTATAAGAACACTATTGGTGAATTTTGTTTGATCCTGCTTCATCTTGTAATCAATGATAGTGAGGTAAACACGAGTTGTCCCCGAACAAGATCCCTGACCTTGCAAAGTCTTCCGACGCGGGTCCAAAGTACTTGGGGGATATCCAAACCTTCTGAACCTATGGTTTAAACTACCTAGCAAAAGAAATAAAGAGAGAGAACAGTAATCAGAAACCACATAACACCTCAACTAAGATGTTATCAACACAAACATAATCAAAGCTGTACGATTGTACCCCACACTGAATCCTTCCCCAACAGATGTCAACCTTGCAACTGATATGCACATTCCTGTACAATTTCACTGTAAAGCACGTACCAGTTAAAAGAGATCCAAAACACCCCTATGAGGGGGTAGGGTTGCCCTATCCTAGTTTTGTTATGAACTAGAGTTTCACTATTTCAATCAAGCGGTTTCACGCAATCCTAAATTGTACATTTTTTATTCTACACATTTTCATATAAGATATATAATTTTTTTTAAAGATATATTTTAAGAGCATACATTAACAAAATTTATAATAATATTGATCAAGTTTGCAACTGTTTCTAATTTGTTTAATTGATAACTAAAATTCCACAAGATCTAAGCAATAGTTCAAGAAATCTTGGAAAGTTGAATTCATTTAATTAATAATGTTGGTGGATAGTAATGTTAGTGCGTGAAACAAGGACTTAAAAGGTTTTATTTGATTGTCCCAAATGAATATGAGAAGGTGAGAAAGATATGTAATATTTAAATATATATAATGGAATATAATATCTTTAGGGTAAATAATAGTTTGACTCTCTGTGTTTTATCAAAAAAATAAGGAGCTTTCTTATAATTTCATTTATAACATTTAAATTCCCTGGACTTCATACCATATTCTAATTTTTGAAGGAATGTTTGTTTCAATAGAGCATGTGTTGCACGACCATCTAATCAAAATTTCCCTCCACTCAACCACACTGGATAATTCCTTATTATCTTCTTTTTTCTATTTTTTTTTTGAAAACTAGAGACTTTGATTCTCTCTCTAAAATGCTTTCCTCTCTCTCAAACTTATCTCCCTCATTTCTCCATTTTTCCCTTTCATTTTTGTTTCATTATTCATCTAAAATCTATTTCTACCATTCTCTTAACTCAAATAAAGTTAACCCATAAACCATGAGTTCCCATGGTAGTCTCTCACACTCTCTATCTACTGTGGCAGCCACCATCATCCTTTATAGTCTCTTTATCACTATAGACACACATATATTATTTACATAGGCATACCCAATTAACTAAGCCAAGACCAAAATTGTTGTGGCGGCTACCACCATGGGTGTCGTGAGCACGGTAATTCTATTTCCACACACTAATTTCCATTAGCACACACACTTAATGAATATTTTCTCAATTCAACATCTCAACCACAACATCTCAGCGAAAGCAGAGCTCCTGATATCAGCCCAGCATTTTAGATGAGTATTTCAATATCAACATAACACTTCCCTTGAAGACAATTTAGCAAGAAGTCCCTCTGTTAGAGCAACCAAATCCCCTTAATACAGAACATATCAGATCAGCCTTTCCCAAACAAAATATCAGATTAGCATATCCCTCAGCAGTCCACCAAACTTTTAAAGGCTTCTTCTCACTTGTTGCATGTTGGGAACAATATCATTAATAAAGTAAAGGCCTCCAGAATCATATGCCTTCAACCAAAAAGCTAACATTATTTTAATTACATCACATAATTCCCCAAGGCATGGTTGTAAACTAGAAAAAATGCAATCATTCCTACATCTACAAATGGACCATATTACAGCTGAGGAAATAGCTCTCCAGATTTGTCCTTTCTTTTTTTTTGAACTTCTAGCTCAGCCACCATTGTAGCAAATCCTCAATTGACCCTGGTACTACCTAGTGCAGCCCCCACCACCGAATGATACATGACCACATTTGCCACACAAATGGACAGAACAGTAAAATGTGATTCAAAGCATCCACTTCCTCTTTACAAAATACACAATATAAATCAACATTATCCTTTAACAGACCAATTCTACTAAAAAACTCAGTTGTCTTTAATCTTCCTTTCCATGCTAGCCATGTGATGAATTTGGTTTTAGAATGAGAGAAATTATGCCAAATCAGGTCAATTGAATTGGATGCTGGGCATTCAACAACTCACACCATTTATATGCAATATTTACCTTGTATACACCTGCATTCCCTGCCTTCCATCTCATGGAATCCCCTTGCTCCAACTGTAATCTTGGCAACTTGTGAACTAAATGAAAATTTATGGGGATAATATTTCGCATCAAAGAGTTGTTGAGAAAATTTTGATAAATTTGCCAAAGAAATACAATCCTATTGTTGTTGTCATTGAAGAAACTAAAGATCTTGATGATTTGAGTATTGAAGAATTGATGGGTTCAATTAAAACATTTGAGCAAAGATTGAGTAGGCAATCTGAAAAGTTAATTAAAAGTGCCTTTCAATCCAAGCTCGACTCTGGTTGAATAACAAGTCCCTTAATAATGACTTGTCAATGACTTGTCAAGATTAATTGCAGTTGGAGGGTTAGTGTTGCCATTTGCATATATAAATATATGAGCCTGTCACATCAAATTATTTGAATCTGTCTGCAATGATTACAAAATGTAACTCATCACAAATGAAATAAAATAAAAATGCCAACTTATTTAGCATAACATTCCAAGTATCCATCAACTTGAATAAATTTAAAAACCTTATTTTTATTGTCAACTAACAATAAAGTAAATCAAATTTGCCACCTTAAGAAGCTTACACCTTCAAGCTCATGGAACATGTCTCATGATTAAAGCCTCAAAGGTTTCATATTTCATTGAGGTTCACACTTTCTATTTTACTGACATGAGGCATAAATTATGACACATGCCTTATGGCTACCAAGAACCTCATAACTGAATTTCAAACTCTCTTTCAAAGCTTTTAAGGCTTACACATTGAGGCTAAGGAAATATGCCACGAGGTATAGCCTCAAAGATCCAAATCAACTTAGTTTGACATCTTTGGTAGAAGATACATAATGTAGGCCGAAAGGTACCATATTAAGGCCACTTAAGTTACATTTGTAGTCTTTCAATATTGTTTATTTGGTAGAGATAAGGTCTTTTGTGCACTTGTGTAGATTTGGCAGACAACACGAAAATTCAAGCAAAAGGGGCGCAAAAATAGATTCTCCGTGCGAGGAGCAAAAAATCCCAGCCTAGCACCTCACCACATGTACGGCCAAGCTCCACCACACGTGCGGCCCACCACTGCTTGAGCGGCCCACTTAGGGTTGCATGCGTGAAAATTTAAGGCTCTTCTGCTGGGAATAAAATGAAGAAAAAGAGGTGTAGCTTGACTTTTCGTGCTTCTTTCGGATATGATCAGCCCTACAGTTCGGACTCTCATGGTTCTGAATCTGATTCCACAAGTGCAATGTGAAATAGATAAACACAAATGAGTCCAATTCCGACAATTCTTTTGAAAATTTGATTTTCAATCGAAATGCCAAAAATGGACTACTTTGCCAGATTACAAAGTCGTCACCTAAATATTTTTGAAAAATTTAGGAAACCCGAGACTCATGCCAAAGGCCACTTATCTGTCATCACCAAAGTATCTTGGCTCGGGAACTTAGGTACGAGAGGGAAAGGTCACGAATTGAGCACCCCCGCTCGCCCGATCAAAGATCGACCTCTACTAATCATGATGCGATTCTTATTTACATTGCATGCTCTTGTTCCGATTTATTAGGCTAACTTACAATGTGTTGCACACAAGTATAGACTACTTTGCAAAAATTGGAACATTTTGATTTCATGTTTGTTTGAAATTTCGTTTTGAATATGAACGACTTGAAAAAGTGATCTCATATATACATTCATCAAATTATCCCAATTTAAGCAATTAACCTTCATCCACAGGCATTCAAATAGATATATCATTTAAGCACTTAGCCTCATGGTAATATGATTGATATGGCAACACTAACACGCATGCGATATGCTAAAGCAATAAGTGCTCACCTAGTACTCTAAGGCAAGCCAAAAAGAATAAATTAGTTAGAAAAATGCATGATCCTAACTAATGCAACATGACTTATGCAACACATACAATATATAATTAATAGGTTCGGTTGTCTAATATAGCATGTAAATCACTTTGATAACATGCGGTGGCCCACGTATTCATGAAAGTAATAAATGACAATGTTGTTAGAATGATGAACCAAACCTTATGCATGTAAGACAAATGGATGCAAATCATGAAAAATGCTAAGAGAAACATGAAGCTTTACATTATCCATCATAAGCAGGTAAATAAAAGGGAGAAAGACGTGGGGTTGGAAGACATACACATTATTACAATTTTCCCTCGCACAGGAGGGTCCAAATAAACTAACTAACTAATTACTACGAATTAACTAATCTATTACAAACCAAATGAAATAAATTAATTACTCTAGCTAATTAGTACAGCACTGAATTTAACTAACTATCCTAGTTATTAAATCATTACAACACAAAATTAATTAATTAATCTAACTAATTAATTGCAACACCAAGTTAACTAGTTATTCTAACTGATTAATACAAATCAACTTATTAAACTAATTGACTAAGTGATTAATTACAAGTTCACTAACAACATACTACTATTAACAAAACAAATCTAACGGGGTACCAAGGAGCAAGGAAGTGGCTTATGCATGCACATGAATTCCACCCAAAAATGCTCTCTGTTCTGCTACTAGAATGCTTCTATTTTGCAGCCAGGAAATGGAGCTATTTTGCCTCGGCCTCTACTCTACTCTGTAAAGGAAGTGAACTACCTGGCTAGAAAAAAAAAGCTGGCTGGCAGGTGTAGACACCCCATTTTTGACCGACCTCAAGACTCAGACGTCATCGATTGAGCGCTCGGTGATTGTGCATGTTGTGCTCGTTTCGAGTTTCCGGAGTTTCGGCTGGGTGCCTTGCCTCCGAGGCTCTAAACTCTTTGTGTTATCGCTCGATTTGTGGACCAAGCCTTGTTTCTCTTCCCTGGAGGGAGGGAGAGGTCTTGTAAACCCCCTCTTGTGGTCATAGACCACTTTTCGTGCTTGGAGACTAGTTTCCGATTTTTGGAGCCTTCGGTTGCGCGCCTTGTCTCGGGACTGCTTAACGTTCTCCGTTTGGTGTGGTTTTTGAACCACACCTTGTTGCCTCTGCCTAGAGGAACACTGTGGTCCGGGAGACCACTTTTGTGGTCGCAGACCACTTTTGATGCCCGTAGACTAGTTCTCGAGGCTCCCGGCTGCGCGCTTTGCCTCCCGAACTTTCGTCTTGCATCCTTTTTGGTTTGCTTTTGGTACAAACCTTGTTTTCCTTGTTTGGAAGGTGGTACAAGGGTGGGAGACCAGTTCTTCCCCTTGAAGACCACTTTCCTCCCCACCAACCAGTTTTCTGGTCGGCCAACTGGTTTTCTTGGTCTTTGGGCCACCTTTTTCTGGTTGGCCACCACACCACTAGCTTTCTTTCATGCTGTAGACCTTCTCCCCCCATGGCCGACCACTTTTTGTCTTGGGACACAACTTGTGGTGGTTAGCCGGCCACTTCAAGTGGTCGGCTGCTTTTCATCACCTTTTTGGAGATATTTTTAGTACAGCTGTGCAGCTAGAAGGCACAGAAGCCATCCTCCATACACGTGTATGGAGGGATGGCTTTAGGCCAAAAGCTAGTTCAACAAGCTGTTCTTTGTTCTCTATAAGAGAGAACCTCCCCCTCCCTCCTCCAGGTTCAGATTTTAGGGCTTGAGAGTTGTACATACACATTTGTCTCTATCTTGCTCTTGTTCTTCATTTTGGGCTTCAAAAGTGTAGTTTTCTCAGACTTTAACTCACAAACACACACTCAAACACCATCCTTTTGTTGTTGAGGCTTCTTGAGGTTTGTTTTGGAGTTTTGGACTGGTTTGAGCTCAAAGAAGTTGTTGGAGTTGTAGCTTTGAAGGTGTTCTTCAAGGGTGAGAAACTAGCGCTTTAAACCCTTGTTTTGCTTAAGCTTTTGGACCTATGTGCCTGCTATTTTAAGCTTGACTTCCTACTGCAAAAATTTCTATTTTTCAGTCCTTAAAATGTCTGTTTAAGGTCACTTTTGTGTTGGGGGTGGTCTACCCCCTCTTAGGCCTTGTTAGGCCTTGTTTTGAGCCATCCCTTTAGGCTTTTGTTTTAGCCTTTTCATGGCCTTCTCACCACTGAATTCTAGAGGATTTCCAGTGGTGGAGAGGTGGTTTTGAGGTCCCAAATAGGAGAGGGTCATCCCCTCCCCTTGTATCTTATTTGCTTGCTTTGAATGCCTCATGTTTGAGCTTGTTTGTTAAGCTTATGGTGGCCATATCTTAGCATGTATTTGGAGTTATTTCATCATCGCATACCATTATTTTGGTTTGGTTTTGTCACCTCATGCATGCTGAATACACTTGTAGTGTAATCCTCACAAACTAGCTTTGTATGCCTCATGTTTGAGCATGTCTTTCTAGCATGTTTTGAGTCCATTTCAGTAGGTTTTTGGTGTTGTTTTTCCATGCCTTAGATCTCTTTTGAGTTGGTTTGATAGCCCCTTGCATGCTCCATGCACTTGTAGTGCAATTCCATGAATTAGCCTAATGTGTGTCATGCTTTAGACCATCATTCTAACATGATTTTGGCTTAACTCTAAGAAGATTTTGTCCATGTTTTAGCATGCTCTAGCTCTTATTTGTGTTGTCTTGATCATGCATGCATTGTTTTGTATAGCCATAGTGCATTCTAGCTTGTTAGCTTTGTGTATCAAGCCCACTAGCATGCATTACTTGGACTATTTTCATGATGTGGCATCATTTGAAATGTGATTTCAGTTCATGTAGTGTGGTCATACACTTGCATTTGTCACTTATTCAATGCATTGGAGGGTTGGTCCTTTATGCCTTAAACATGAGTCATTGCGTATGCCTTCATGCCTAAGCTTGCGAGCTATCATTTCAATGTGTTTTGGGGGTTATTTTGCCATGATATAACTCTGATCTTTGTTGGTGAAGCCATCTCATGCTTGGTCTTGGTAGGTGTAGTGTAATCCACCTTATTTGCCTTGCATATTCCATACCTTATGCCCTTTATACTAGCTTGTTTTGGCTTCCATCCATACATATTTTAGTATCATTTTGACATGTTCTAGGACTTTTTTGGGTTGCCTTGACCATATGCTTCATGTTTTGCATAGTTGGAGTACAAATGTCTATGCTAGCTTCAAGCTTTGGGTACCATAGCATGCTTCATTTGCATCATGTACATGATTTGGCATCATTTCACATGATATTTCAGAGCATATAGTATTGTCATGTTCCCATTTCTTTCACCCTTTGAGTGCCTCTAAGGGTTGTCCATTGTTGCCTTGTTTGTGGCCTAGCATGTATGCCATCTTGCCTAGGTCCTTGAGCCCGCATCTTAGCATGTTTTGGTCATTGTCTTGACCTATTTGAGCTCTATTTATGGCTAGCTCGTACACTTGTGCCATGTATTGCATGCCTCCTTTGTAATCCTCTTTACTAGCTTCATGCTTTAAGGACCTTTGCATGCTATACTTACATTGTTTGAATGATTTGGCATCATTTCTTGCTTAATTTCAGTGCATATAGTGTTGTATCGCATTGTGTATGCCATGTAGTTACATTACATTGAGTATGCCATGTTGTTACATCGCATTGTGTATGCCATATTGTTCATTGCATTGCGTATGCCATGTTCTTTGCATTACGTATGCTAGGTTGTTACATTGCATTGTGTATGTCATGTTGCATTGCATATTTGCATGCTTGGGTTGCATTGCATGTTTGCATGCTTGTTGTTGCATTGCATGTTTGCATGCTTGAGTTGCTTTGCATTTGCTCGGAATAGGTGTTAGTCCAAACACGAGAAACGAGGGATGTTTCATACTTAAAGTGATGAAATGTGCCTCAATTCTCGGTTGCCAACGCTCTTGATCATACATGATAGAGTTTTAGGCTTTATGTAGTTATGTGTGCATTCATTTCATATTGAATTGTGCAATTTGGCTTCTCGACCATCATGCATCGAGATGCGTGATTGGTGGCTCGAGGGTCGAGAACCACACTCCCTTGAGCTTATGAAATGATAGGGAGGGTGGTTGTGCACACATATCTTGCAAATACATTGCCATGCCCTTTCTTGCTCTCTGTTGCTGCAAATTGGAGAAGTACAGCAAAAACTGGCCGGCCAGCCAGAAAAACTAGCTGGCCGACCACTTTTTCTGGTCTGCAGCAACAAAAAGTGGTCGGCTAGTGGCTGGAAGCATCAACAACTGGTCGGTAGCCATCCCACAGGTCCCCAAGGTGAGTTAGAAGTTTTTTGGAGCTTGGTGCAAGGTTTCAAGAACAGTTGCAAACAGAGGCAAATCGGGGCATCGCGATGGATTTCCGAATGAGGCGACTAGGCATGCATACTCTTCTCCCTCTGAGGACATTGCTTTACTGCTTTACTTAGCTTCCTTTCCTTAGCTAGTTTATGGTTTTGTTCTGTACCTAATTAGTTAATGCATTTAACTATTCGATTTGTGTTGTAATAATTAGTTGTAGCTAGTTATTCAATTTTGTGATGTAATAATTAGTTTAATTAGCTTAGATTAGCTAGTTAGCTTTTTATTCGGACCCTCCGTCGAGAGGGCCAACTGTTGTAATAAGCGTGCGTGTGTGTGATGCATGTCTTCCAACCCCCATTTCTTTCTCCCTTTTACTTAACCGCTTACGATGGTTAGTTTTAGGGCATATTTTGATTAGCATACCTTATGCTTGCATGCGTGCATCCATTCATCTATATTGCATGCACCAAGCTCAGGGCATCATACTAATTGCATTGTATTTCAATTCCAATTTGAACACATGTACCAAGTTGCATTTCACATGCCATTCTAGATAGCGGAGCCTATCTTAGCTGCATTTTGCCTATGTTGCATTAGCCATCTTAACATGAACTAGGATCAGGCATGATTTCTAACTAGTTCTCTGTTTTAGCTCGGAGTACACTATGAGTGTTTATGCTTTAGCATACTGCATGTGTGTTATTGATTGCCATGTTTAGCATGCTTGCCATGAGGCTACTTGCATAGTTGATTAACTGCATGAATGCCTATGGATGAAGGTTGGGTTGCTTGAATTGGAACAATTCATCAAAATCCTCGTCTTAGCCTACTTGCGAGTAGCAAACTTTAAATAGTTTTCAAACAAACAAACATGCAATGTTTTGTTCCAACTTAGGCGATCTAGTCTATACCTGTATGATATGCGCATCACGTAGTAAGGTTAGATTAATAACCGGAATAAGAACACATGTGTTTTCAAAAACAACATATTATGCTTAGTAAAGGCCGATCTTTGATCGGGCGAGCGGGGGTGCTCATTGCATGACCTTCCCCTCTCGTATCCAAGTTCCCGAGCCGAGGCAACTTTGGTGATGAGGGACACGTGGCCTTAGGCACGAGTCAGGGTTTCCTAAATTTCCCAAAAACATAACATTTAGGTGGCGACTCTGTATCTGGCAAAGCAGTCCATGTTTGGCACTTCTTTATAAAAATCAGTTTTCCAAAACGATTTGCCAGATTTGGACTCTTTGGTGATTTATCGGTCTCACATTGCACTTTGTGAGATTAAATTCAGAACTGTGACACGAGTCCGAACTGTAGTAGCCTAAAGAACAAAACGGATTTTACGCCCTTGCAGCGCGGAGCCGGGGAGCTCTCGGGGCGGTCTACAGTTTCTGGCGACTCTACTGGGGACATAGAGAATTTGACTCGAACTCATGGTATCTTGATTTGACTACACTTATGTGTCTCTTTGCATTACATTTGCATTGGTGCACCTAGGACACCGTGTTTGCCGTATGCTATTCCTAAACTGTTTGCCGGAAGCTTGCTTTAAGAAGTGTGCCATAAGGCTGACCAGTTGCAGGCTCTGCCACGACAAGAATACAAACTCCGATTTTTACCGGGGGCACCCTTTTAACCATTCGACCTAGTGCATATCAGAATCCATAGTGACTATTCCAAACTAGGACAGGTTGTTTACCGGTTGTAGGTTGTTTGAAACCGCTGCGTGGGTAGTGAAACCCTAGCTCCTGACAAAATAGGACAGGGAAACCCTACCCCTCCATAGAGGTGTTTTGGCTCTCACTTGTTTGCTATGTGCTTTTAGAGTGTGCCTCTACAGGAACGCGTGTATCAATTTGCAAGTCTGGGTATCAGGCCTGAGGGCATTAGGGTATCAGATTCAGATCTAGGGCAGTGATTTGGGAACAGTGATTAGTGGTTGAGAACAGTTATTTCAGCTTGTGTTTGCCAACTGTGTGTTGTCTTTAATTTATTCAGCTTATAACATAGCACACTACAGTTTCTGGTTGTTTGTTCCTTTGTTATGCTTTCTTTATCTTTTTGCAAGGTAGTTTAGCACTATTGCATCCAACCAGGCAGATATTCCCCAAGCACTCTGGGTTAGAGGTCGCAGACTTCATCGATCCGCGAATCTAATAGACGGACAACCAGTGTTTTGTTCATTACCCCCGGTTACTAGACGGAGGGCAGTTAGGCAGAGGATATTAGTTCAGCAGTCAGTTCAGAGGACTTTGTCTACCCCACTTGAATACAGTACGGATCAGAGTTTTGTTTCTCCTGCAGAGAGGGAACATACACCTGTTCAGTCAGATCCACACTTTATAGTCGAAATGGAAGAGATGATGCGTCAACTCCAGGAGACTATGCAAGCTATGCAGCAAAATGCTGCCCATCAGGCAGAAATCGCTGCACGTCAAGCAGAAGTAGTGGCCTAATAGGCAGAGTTAATTGCCAGGCTACAGCAGTAAACCGGAGCATCTGTTTCGCACCCACCTCTTCCTCCACCTAGAGTTCCAATACTCGAGGAGACTGCAAACGTCCAGGAAAATATGGACGTTCCAATAGGGCCAGCTCCGCCCTCAATCCTACCCCAGCTGTCTAATGCGCCCACTAACCTAGTGGATTCACTGTTTGAATTTGAAGTGGATCTACCAGCACTAAAAGTGAGCAAGCTAGAAAAGCTTTTTAAGAAGGCTCAAGGAGTGAAATCCATTCCAGATATAGAGGATGGATACACCGACTCGGCCGTGACTCTGCTGAACCGGTTTAAGATGCTGCACATCGACCGTTTTGACAGGTCTAGAGATCCTATGGTGCACCTGCGACTGTTTTCGGATATCCTAAGGCCGATGGGCCTCTCCAGATTGTAGAAGCTTTCCCTGTTTGGCCAGACCCCGTCAGGTATAGCGGCTATTTGGTATGCAAAACTGGAGGACTCTGTTAAGAGGAACTAGGAGGAGATGGTTGAGGCCTTCATAGCTCAATACTCCTACAACACTCAGATCGAGGTCACAACTCATGATCTCGAGACAACCAGACAAGAGCTGAAGGAGAGTTTCTTTGATTTTGTGACCCGCTGGAGGGCTAAAGCCTCAATGATGACCATCAGGCCCGTTGACAAAGATCAAATACGGATGGTTGTGTGCAACCTCCAGCCTAAGCTCATGCAAAAGATGATCGTCCTCCCCCTGCCCACCTTTGCGGATCTACATGAGATTGAGGTACAGATCGAGGACGCAATGAAACAGGGTCTGGTTGACCATGAGAGAGAGCAGCCTAAGAGGGCATTCAACCGCAGTACGAATGCAAGCACAAGCAGTGCTGCAGCTACCAAATCTTCAGATGTAAGAATGGTCACCACCACCACTCCAAAAACCCTTGCAGCTACACCCTTTACCGGTGCATTCGGAAGCAGCTCGCAAACAGCCAGATATGCCCCCCGAGGCCAAAGAACCTTCACCCCACTATACATGTCTCTGTCCAAGGCTTTGGGGGTTTTGATCAAGAAAGGGCACCTGAAGCCCCTAGAGCCACGACCCTTACCAGAAAAGCTTCCTCCCTCCCATAACCCGGCGAAGTATTGTTCCTATCACCAACAGCATGGTCACGAAACCGACCAGTGCTTTCGATTACGTCATGAGATTCAGGATCTCATCGACAATAGGGTGATTATGCCTCCGGAGAAGCCGAATGTCACAACCAACCCTCTCCCACCACATAACCAAGCTCCACCTCTCAAACGCATTAACCTGATCCAAACTGGGGTCGTGTCATATGACCCTAGCATATATATCACACACTCCCATCTACCCAAGCCAGAGGTGTTCATTCCTGACAGCACTGACTTATGCATGTTGGACATCTCCCAAACCCAACCAGAACTGGTGGTGGTGAGTACCGAAGATAGAGCAGGGATCACTTTGGGAGCAAAGAAAAATGACGATTCAGAGCCTGAGGGGTCTGCGAGTTTTGAGTACAACCCGAGCGGTTATATCACACCAACGGATCAACCTAAGCCAAGGGTGGAATTGCCAGGGGGGGCAGAGATATGTGTAGTTCGAGAGGATGGACCTAATCAGGGGCTAGATAACCTAGCGGAACTAGAGGAGGATATCGCGAATCTGTAATTATTCAATGAACAGGATCCGAGAGACGTGACTGTCAACTGGTTTGATCTAGAAGGGTCAGCTGAAGCTACTGGGTGGCTCAGTGACAAGCCGGATGTTGTTGAGGTACCTCAGCCAGAATAGGGTCCGTCAGACACGGGGACATCAACAGTGGCTGGAATGGCCGAGAATCAGAATAGACCGCCGGAGAGCACTGGTGTTAAGAATTTTTCTCGGGATCAGAGCATTTTGAGTACAGAAGATACTGAGCAGTAGGCTGCACTGAAGCAATTTGAGCAGGAAAAGGTTGAAGATCTGGAAAGGGCTAGAAAGGCCAAAGCCTCTATCGGGACCTAATGTGCTGTGAGCACAGGAACAGTTGTAATAGAACCAGATAGCTGCCTGTCAATGGCCGACGGTATGTAGTGGGAAGATGACGACCTATGTCTTGCCCACACCGATGAAGATTGGAGACTAAGCCAACCGGATGATACCTGGTATGTGGGAGAGGTGGACCACATGACCAGGAGTGGGTGGTATTTCAAGCCCCCACACCTAGATCAACCAGAGGCGTCCGGGAAGGACAAGGAGACGGAAAGGCAGAAAGAAAAACTGCTCGAGGAGGAGGCTGTGCTGAAACAGCTTAAGAAGATACAAGTAGACATCTCTATCTGGGGACTGCTTATGGCCTCAAGAGTTCATAGACAGGTTGTCCTTTCTACCATGGACAGGGCTAAACTTTCAATTGACACCATGCCTGAACAGCTAGTAGGGCAGGTATTTCCGGGAGGAGCTTCCCCGACGTTGACCTTAACTGACAAGGAACTACCGCCTGAGGACATGAGCCATAACCAACCTCTCTACATCTCTGTCGAGTGTAGAGAAAAATGGATACCAGTAGTTCTTGTTGACCCAGGATCTACTATCAACGTGTGTCAATCGAGGACGACATATGCAACCGGGTTGAAGCCCGCGGACTTTTTGCCTACTGCCCAAGTGATAAGGGCATATGACAATACTAGCAGAGAAGTGATGGGGACTGTACAGATTTAGACACAGGTCGGTCCAGGACATCAGGATATTGACTTTCATGTCTTGGATGTTCTCGCGACCTTCAATCTACTCCTAGGGCGGCCGTGGCTGCACTAGGTGAAGGCAGTCTCTTCCACCCTGCATCAAATGTTGAAGTACCCCCACGGGAAAAGGGTGGCCATAGTTTTAGGGAATTCGTCAATACATCCACCGTCAGAGGTGTCTACACCTGTTTTGGAGATCGAGCATGGCGCGGAGGATGTATTCCTATCAGGATTTACCCTAACCGAGGCTTGGGTTATACAGAACATACTGGCCATTGATGAGGGTATATATGTCAGTGCACAGTCTATGTACCTTATGAACAAGCCCCAGCACGTTCCCGAGATGGGATTAGGGCGCAGTGGCCGGAAAGGCGTTCCAGCATCGGCCGAAGTGCCGCATAACCCACATACCTTTGGTTTAGGTTATCTGCCTACCAAGGAGGACTGGGTGAGGAAAGGCAAAGAGATGGCTGGAAGAGCCAGAGCCAAGCAAGCCAGGAACCATTATGAGTTGATCACCAACCTATCCAGGGTACCCTAAATGGACGCTTTGTCCGAGAGGGGGAAGACTTCCCATTCTGTGGCTTCCCAGAGCCATGGCTAAATGCAGAGAGGCGGCGGTTGCTGGAGTTTGAGATTTTCTTTGACTTGCAATTGTCTGGGGATGATGTTGCCGAGGAGCAGACAGACCCACCAGCTGAGGATGAGCAGCACAGGGAGGAGGATTCCGAGAGCGCAGAGTTTGAAATGGGGGTAGCACTGGCTTGTCTACTTTTATATCCTCTGATCGTACATGAGTGCTTGGGGGATAACTTCTCGGTTTCTATGATTGGGAATGAAACGGCTGTGAGCCCATCTTTAAACATTCTTGATGCATCCATCGCACCCTCCCTCATCTGGAAATACGAGGAAGGATTCTTATCGAGCAGCACCGGGTCAGGTAGTGAGCCGGAATCTGATTCCACTGAGTCTATGGAGTCTGAATCAGGTTCCAGCTCGTTTGAGTTTGAGTCCGGTATTCTCGGGGGTGACAATCTAGATGCCACAGTCCTGTCTAGGTCGCCTTTTTTCTTTCTCCTTTGAGTCTGTTGTAACAAAGGAATCAGACGATTTGGAAGTGATTAATGAGAATTGTGCGGCTGTGGCCTTCGAGTATTTTTCTGTGCCCTTAATTTATTTCATTAATCAAGACTTTCAAAATTTCGACGAAAACGACGTGGAAGAAATTCCTCCGATTTTGAAATTTTTTCTTGATCAAGAGCAGGAGAGGTTTGTAAAACCCTTGGTTGATGAAATCACCACAATTAATGATGGTACTAAGAAGGACCCACGGCTGGTCCAGATCGGGTCCACATTGTCTTCAGAAGAGCGCGAGCGCTTAGTCACTTTGTTAAAAGATTTCAAAGATGTTTTCGCGTGGTCCTATGAAGACATGCTTGGAATCGATCCTGAGATTGTACAGCACCGGATCCCTCTTGACCTAGAGGCCCAACCTGTTAAGCAGAAGCTGCAAAGGATCCGCCTCGATTGGGCTCTCAAGATCAAAGAAGAGGTCACCAAGCAAATTGACGCAGGGTTCTTGCTAGTATCCGAATACCCAACTTGGTTGGCCAATATAGTTCCAGTGTCGAAAAAGGACAGCAGAATTTGGGTACGTGTGGACTTCAGGGATTTGAACAAAACCAGTCCGAAGGATGACTTTCCTTTGCCGCATATCAACGAATTAGTGGACTTCACTATTGGCCATGCGTTGCTCTCATTCATGGATGGCTTTTCAGGCTACAATCAGATATTGATGGCACCCGAAGACCGGGAGAAGACCGCTTTCACCACCCCATGGGGAACCTATTATTATAGGGTGATGCCGTTTGGGATGAAGAATGCTGGGGCTACATATCAACGGGCTCCGACCACAATATTGTACGACATGATCCATAAAGAGGTTGAGGTGTACGTAGACGACATGATTGTCAAGTCCAAGGAAAGAGAGGGCCATTACACTGCCTTACAGAAGTTCTTTCAACAGATCAGAGAGTATCGGTTGCGGCTGAATCCTCAGAAGTGTACATTTGGTGTTATAGTAGGAAAAATGCCAGGTGTAGACGTCCCCCGAACGCCCCGGGAGGGTTAGTCCCGTTCTGTTCATTTGGGGTTACTACAGCTCGGACTCTCGAATCGTTGCGGTTCTTAATCTGAACCAAAGAGTCCAAATCTGGAAAATTGTTTTGGGAAACAGGTTTTTTGAAAAAGAGTAGTGCCAAACATGGACTGCTTTGCCAGATACAGAGTCGCCACCTAAATATTTTAAAATGGGAAAATTTAGGAAACCCTGACTCGGTGCCGAAGGCCACATGTCCGTCATCACCGGAGTTATCTTGGCTCGGGAGCTTGGGTACGATCGGGGAAGGTCAGCTATGAGCACCCCCTTTCGCCCGGTCCAAAGACCGGCCTCTACTAACCGTGATATCTAGTTTTGAAAACGTTATATGTTCTTATTCCAATTGTTAGCCTAGAATTACTATGTTATGCGCGCAGCAAACAAGTATAGACCAAATTGCTCAAATTGGAACAAAACATTTCATGTTTATTTTGAAAATGGTTTGCTACGTGCAAGTAGGCTAAAATACAGATTTTGCCACCCTCAAGTGGGCTTTTGGAAAAGATGGTTTTGCCACTATCTAGTGGGCTTGAAAATCGCAGTTTTAACGCATTATCCCAATTTAAGCAATTTGACCTCCATCCAACAGGCATTCAAGCAGTTTATCTCATGTAGGCACTTAGCCGCATGGCAAGCATACTGTTATAGCAACGTTCACACGCATGCTGGATGCTAAAGCATAACTACTTACATTGTACTCCATGCCAAAACAATAAACTAGTTAGCAAATGTGCATGTCCTAGTTCATGTTATTTTGCCTAATGCAACACATACAAGATGTAATTTTAGTTAGGCTCGATTAACCTAAATATGGCATACGATATGCAACCAACTGATTCATGTATTCAATTTTGGAATTTGAAAATACGAATGCGGTTAGTATGATGTACCGAGCCCGGTGTATGTCAACAAATGCATGAATGCACGCATGCATATCATAAGGTATGCTAATTTCAAAAAAATGCCCTAGTCTACCATCATAAGCAGGTAAATAAAAGGGAAGAAAGAAATGGGGATTGGAAGACATACACACACTCACCCACACTTATTACATGTTTACCCTCACTCAGAGGGTCCAAATGAATATTACAGTCCCAAATAATAAACAAATAAAATTATTACAAAAATTTCTAATTTAATTTAAAAGAAAAGGTGGCAAAGGAAAGAAGAGGGTAGCTGCAGCCTCTGCCTCGGGATGCGCGAATGATGCATGCTCGAATCTGTCTTGCCCGGAAAACCCATACTGTACTCCTGCCGCCTCTGTTTGTACTGCCTTGTCTTTCTGAAAATTGCCAAAGTACTGGAGCAAGTTCCTTGCATCCTGCAGAGCACCACCGGCCAGGCAGAATTACCACCGACACTTCACAATTCCCATCGGCATTTTATTGGATTCATCGGCACTCCAGATAGTGCCGGTCGGCACTAAATTCTGCCGGTCGGTAGAAACTTCCTGCAGAAGACAATTTGACAGCAAACAGAGAACAGACAGTGCATGGCATGGAGTTCTTGGACACATGTAAGCATGGTCATACTTCCTATCATATTTTGAACTCAAAGAAGCATGACCTTCGATCTTTGAGCCATCAATGGTGCATGATGACTCAAGGGATCAAATTTGCCACTTAATGTAAGGATGTATGCAACAAACACAATGAACTCCGAAACCTTATCATGGCGAAGTCAAAGGCCTCGGGGACCGAAAGTTAAGGCGCGTTACATCACTTGTGGTATGAACGCCCCTCAACTCTCACACTTGGTTTGACACCCCAAACCAAGTAATGCAATGCATGTTATGCAAAACATGGCTCAAAATGAAACATGATATCAATGTGCAAGGTATGCCAAGAATCATGCAACTAGTATGGCAAGCATGCAATATTAGACATACAAGACACAAATGTGATGTAAACATGGACGTTTTGAGCAATAGAATCGTCATGCTACAACAACATACGAAGCAACCATGCATCAATCATGAAGCAATCATGCAAAAATGGCTTAAAATGGCAAAGGGGCAGACCCTCATCCTCCTCAAAACAGTGGCCAAAAGTGTCCGATAGATGGGCTAATGTTCATGCCAACATGCAGGCCAAAAGTCCTATGGTTAAGGCACAAAAGGGAAGCATTTCACTCTCATCAACATGACCACTCATGGCTTGATTAAAACAAAGTAAAAACAGAATTTTTACATGCAAAAAGGGACCCCAAAACCTCCTAATATGACAGCTAAAATACCTCCCATGAAACAAATGCACTAAGGCTCACTCCTAGGCATAAGAGGACACACCCTCAAAGCATGAAAGAGGTCATGCATGCACACATACCAACATGATTCTTGGGCTAAAATGTGGTCCTTGGTGATGTTAAAATCATGAGGGTAATCACAAACATGCATGCTAGAAGTCAACATGCTCAAAGCTTTCAAGCCAAAATACAAAGCAACCCTAACAAACATGTCAAGCATGATCAAATGGATAACCAACAAACTTTAAGCATGGAAAAACAATACTAAAAGCTTCATGGAACTAAGCCAACATACACAAGAATCATGCCCTAATCATGAGATGTACTTCTAAGCAAAATGGAGCAATACAAAGCAAGTATTACAAGCATACAAGGAGGCACAAATCCGGCCAAAAACAGAGGTTACATATGACCTAAAATACCTAAAAAAATTCTGAAATGAGGCCAAGGGTCATCAAGCACACATGCTACCCTTTTGAGCTCAAAAAGCAAGGAAACAAACCATGAAGGGAGAGGGGTGTCCCTCCCCTATGCAAGACCTCAAACCATCTCTTTTTGACACTAAAATACACTGATTTTCAGTGGTCAAAGGACCAAAACACTGAAGTGAACAAAACCTTATGAAAGAGGCACCAAAATGGATCAAACAAGGCTTAGAAGGGGGAGTTTGCACCAATGTTTTAAAAACCGGACCGGTGAACGAACCGGAAAAGGCATCGGGTGGACGGGTCACCGGTTCAACCGGTGGGTTGAACCGGAATCGAACCGTGACGTAATAAATATATTAAAATTATATTTAAATAAAAATATAAGTAATAAAATTTTAATTTAAAAATATTAAAAATATTAAATTATCTTAAATATTTGTCCTAATATTTTTTTTACTGAAAAATATAATAATATATTTTAAAATATTATTAATTTCAATTTTGGAAGATGAAATCAAATATTTAATATTCCCTCCATATGATTTTAATTCAAATAATTTGATTGAAAGGAAAGCAAAAATTTTGGAGGGATATCAAAATTTCAATATTCCCTCCAATACATTTGATTGAATCCCACATGGATTTCTTGAGTTTTTTTGAAAGAGTTTTTTTCTTATAAATAGGTGAAGACTTTCACAATAATTTCATCAAACTCTTAATGGGATTCCTCACAAGAGGAGACCCTTGAAAAAGAGTTTCAAATTAAAATTTTCTTATATTCTTATATTATATATATATATATATATATATATAAAATAAGAAAGAAAGAAAAGAAAGAAAGAAAATAAAAAAAAACAAACAAAGAATTTTTAAAAAAAAAAAAAAACCCGGTCCAGTTCAATCAACCCGTGACCGGGTTGACCGGTTCACCGGTTTAACCAGTGGGTTCACCGGTTTTCAATAAATAGGCCGGTTTTTACAATTGGCCGGTTTAAGGGGGCTGACCGGACCGGAACCCCATCCGGTCACCGGTTCAACCGGTCGAACCGGCCGGTCCGGTCCGGTTTTTAAAACCATGGTTTGCACTCAAACCACAAAATGACCTTAATGAAAGTGCTAGAGCAGGGAAATACAAGCCCTTTTTATGTTATACACAAGAGCTAAAACAGCAAGCTAGATAGATAAAAAACTATTGCAAGTTTGGGGAATATAAATCAAGATGCTCACCCTTGAAGAACCTTTGAAGAACAAATGGTCTAGCCTCCTTCTTTGGATCAAAACCAGTCCAAAAACTCAAGAAACAACCCCCAAGTCCCTCAATCTCGGAGTAAGGTGTAATGGTGTGTGTAATGGTGCAAAAGTAAGGTAAAAACCACCTTTTGAGCTAAGAAACACACACAAAGGAGGAGAGAGGGGGAGGTATAGAGATAATATGTATCTATATCTCAAAGGTCTGGTTTTTGGTTCCAAGAAGCTAACCTAGATCAAAGAGGAAGACCCCCCTCTTATAGGACTCCCTCTTGCAAAGCTTATTCAACAAGCTTGGCTAGAGGGAAATCCCTCCATACACGTGTATGGAGGGGGGAAGAGTTGGTGCCAGCTATCACAGCTGGCGCAAAATATCTCCAAAAAGTGGATGAACAGTGGTCGGCTGCCCAAAAAGGTCATTTCGGCAAAAAACAGTGCCGACCGGCAACAAATTATGCCGACCGGCAATAAAGTGTGCCGACCGGCAAACAAAAGTGCCGATAGAAGAAAAAGACCATCCGGTGGCCTCCAGCCGCTGCCGGTGGTGTGTGGGGATGCCTCATAAGGCATTCCCTGCTCTTCCAAGGCAAAACACAAGTGTTCGGTGCAAAACCAGACACTAAACGGTCAAGTTCGGAGATCCTGAGGCAGGGCGCGCGAGCCGAGACCTCCGAGAACTCCGAACGAACACGATCATGGATGATCACCGAGTGTTCAAACGGTGACGTCCAAGTCTTGAGGATGGTCAAAAATGGGGTGTCTACACCAGGGTTCTTGATCACATAGAGAGGTATCGAGGTCGATCCTTCCAAAATCAAGGCCATCTTAGAAATACCACCACCGAGGACTGAAAAGGAGGTGCGAGGCTTTCTAGGTAAAGTGCAATTCATAAGATGGTTTATTGCAAAATTAACCTTGACTTGTGAACCACTCTTTGGTCTCCTGAAGAAAGGAAAGAAGTTCCAATGGGACGGCTGTTGCCAAGCTGCTTTTGAATAGGTCAAGCAATATTTACAGAACCCACCTGTGTTGTCACCTCCTGAGCCAAGGAAACCGTTGATTCTGTACCTTTCTGTGACTAAAACTACAATAGGCTGCATGCTTGCACAAGAGTCTGAAGACAAAGTGGAGAAGGCTATCTACTACCTAAGCAAGAAAATATTGGATTACGAGACCCACTACACTCCGCTCGAGAAGTCTTGTTTGGCCTTGGTATGGGCTACCAGGAAGCTGCGGCACTACCTGTTAGCTCACTCTATAATATTGGTTTCGAGATTAGATCCCATCAAATATCTCTTTGAGAAACCAGCACTTACAGGTAGGCTAGCCCGTTGCTTGCTTCTGCTTTCCGAATTTGATCTGAAGTATATGACACGCAAGTCATTAAAAGGGAGAGCGGAAGCGGAGTTCCTAGCCTATCACCCAGTTGAAGGGGATGAAGCAGTTGAGTACCTGTTCCCAGACGAGGCCATTTTGCATGTCTGAGAAGAGACTTGGACGATGTACTTTGACGGAGCGTCAAACAAATACGGGTATGGGATAGAGGTGTTGCTAATAGCACCCAACAATTCCCACATACTTTTAGCATTCAAACTCCGGTTCAAAGTGTCGAATAATGAGGCAGAGTACGAGGCATGTATTGCCGGTTTAGAAGCCGCCCTAGAACTAGGTGCAAAACGGTTGGATGTCATCGGGGACTCAAACCTTGTTGTATCACAAGCTAAAGAAGATTGGAGAGTTAAAGAAGAAAAGATGAGAATCTATCACCAAACCTTGGACGTGCTAATTCCTCGATTTGAGAAGCTAAATTTCGCACATCTGTTAAGAGAGAGCAACAGGTTTGCAAATTCACTAGCAACTCTATCTTCCATAATAGACATCCCTTTCGGAGTCCGGATACGTCCGATCATCATCAAATAGAAATTCGTGCCGGCCTACGAGCTGATTGCTGCCATAGATGAGGTACAAGATGAGAATCCCTGGTATTACGATGTCTGGAACTTCTTAGAAAAAGAGGCGCATCCACCAGAGGCAAATGCCAAAGATAAGATGGCAATTAGAAGAATGGCTGCTCAGTTCATCGTCTGCGGGGGTAAACTGTACAAGAGGGGTCATCTCGTGATGCATAAACTATGTGTTGATGCTGAAGAATCCAAGCGCTTGATGGAGGCCATCCATGGAGGAGAGTGTGGAGCGCACATGAACGGGGTGATGTTAGCCCGGAAGATCCTTAGACAGGGATATTACTGGTCCACCATGGAGGAGGATTGTATTGGCTTTGTCCGGTGATGCCACAAATGTCAGATCCATGCAAACCTCATGAACAATCTACCGTAGAAGCTGTACAACATGACTTCGCCTTGACCGCTTTCAGTCTAGGGGATTGATATGATTGGGGCTGTCACTCCAAAGGGGTCCAATGGGCATGAGTACATTCTGGTAGCGATAGACTACTTCACGAAGTGGGTTGAGGCCCAATCTTATGCGGTGTTGAAGGCATTGCATGTCGCTAAGTTCATCAAGAATAACATTATATGTCTCTACAGGGTTCCGAACGAGATTATTTCGGATAATGGTTCCCACTTCAAGAAGGAGGTGATCGACTTGTTGGAGAAGTACAACGTTGCTTTTTATAAGTCGTCTACATATCAGCCGCAGACCAACGGAGCAATTGAAGCCACCAACAAGAACATCAAGCATATACTGCAGAAGATGGTGAAAACCTACCGAGACTGGCCAGATAAGCTGCCATTTGCTCTGTGGGGCTACCGGACTTCAATTCGAACTTCTGCTGGGGAAACTCCGTATTCCTTGGTCTATGGAATGGAGGTTGTTCTGCCTATTGAAGTTGAGGTTCCGTCATTATGGGTATTGGCCGAGTGTCAGATAGCTGAGGTAGACTGGCAGCAAAGCAGATTTGAAGAACTCATGCTCTTTGATGAAAGAAGGCTTAAAGCACTGTATCATGTCCAGGGTTATCAACGAAGAATTGTTAGGGCTTTCAACAAGAAGGTTAAGTCCAGGAATTTGATGGAAGGGGATCTTGTGCTCAAAGATAACCGAGCTCCCATCAACGACCCTAGGGGCAAGTTCAGACCCAATTGGACTGGCCCTTACGTCATTAAGTCTATCTGGTCAGGTGGAGCTGTTGTTCTGATGGACCTAGACGGCCTAGAGTTCTCCCAGCCGATCAACATGAACAAGTTGAAGAAATAATTTCCTTGAGTGGCTCGCTAGGCCGAAAACTTGAAAGGGGGACCTAGGAAAAAGTTAGAGCACAGAAAATTTGAAATAATAAAAACTGAGCTCGCAAGGTTGAAAACCTAGAAAGGGCGGCCTTGGAAAAAGTTAGAGCGCAAAAGGAGAGTGTTAATACACGAGCGAACCTGAGCCGAATTACGTAAGGCTTGATTCCCATCTTTGGGATACGTAGGCAACTTCATTCTAAAGTCCAGCCATAAACACTTCCCCAAATCAACTTTGTCCGTGTGATCTTGTTGGTCATCTTTGGCTATTCTACATTCAAGAGCTCGGTTGTGATCTCCAGTGCAGCACTATTCAGACTAGGGGAAACTTTCCAGTTGCTTGGATCCGGCATTGTACATCTCAGTGATAGATCTCAGGCGTGTCCAGTTGTGATCCATATCAAAAATGGTTTTGAAAAGTTTTAATAAAAGTTAATTTTGCTTAAATTAATCTTTTTACAACTTAGACCATTTTTGGACCAAATGGAAAATTTTCAGTACCCACAACCTTCAATTACTTTGATTTCAGTACAGAGTTCTCCTACTCTTGAATACAAATTGAAGTTGCTTTTTTATTACATTCATAAAGAAAACTTGAAAGTATTGATTAAAGCAAATAAATTCGGGGCATAGTCAAGTCAGGTGTTCCTGCATCCCCTTCCAGAGCTGGTCGAAGCCTCTGATGCCAAAGTAGGCCCAACCTATTCCTCTTCATCAAGCCAAGCTATGCACTCATCAGAGAGGGTGCAGTTGAAAGTGGGAGCGGGGGCCAGAAGCTCTCTTATTCTCCATGCTGTGGTATACCGAGCTAGTTGTGCGCCTCGGACTGGAAATCCAGCAAGGTACTCTATCCCTTCCTCCGGGCAAGTCTAATCATGACCAAACTGACGCCGGATTAGAAACGGGAGGTAAAGGACACAGTGTGTCAGGCCGATCAACTGAATTCCAGGCTGGCGAGTCATGTTGTAGCTCATCGCCGGTAGATTAAGCCAGGGGCAGCGCCAAGCAATGTCGAGAGCAGTCAAACTGCGCATCCATTCATACCACCATCCCTCATCAGGGGCATCGACTAGACGTCACCGGAAGAAATAGCTGCGAGCTGAATATGCTTGGCATAAGTCCACAACTTTTAATTTATCCATCAACCATATCTGGGGAGGGATGAAAAATGAGAGATTAAAGAATAGAGAGGTGTATGTGGAGAGAAAAGGGTTTTGAGAGAAAAAATCGAGCCTGAGGGCCGAGTGATGTAAGAAATATATGTGAGATAGGGTGGGAAACATTACCTGCAGCAATAGTGGACTCCCCGCGAATCTAGTCGTCTCTCGGCGATGGAAAGCGTCCAAACCCATCAACGTCTCAGTTAGAGTCATGGCGATACAGCTCTTGCCCTCTTTCACGCCCTCGATAACCTCAATCAAACAAGCACTAAACCCACCAGAGCTTGGGGCAAGCAAGAAATGTGACAACATGCACAATCAAAGCGTATGTCACCGAAAACCCTGCCAGTCATGGTCGCCGCGGTCGCCGGCATCAGAAAACTGACGAATCAAGCTCGGAATGTCCAACTTTCCGTCACGAATCAAAGACCGAGCATCATGCAAAGTAAAACCGCACATCCGCCCCAAGGCTTGGACGTGGCCGGAGCGAAATTGGGGCAAGATTTCTTCGTTGCGCTCTGATTCCATCAAAACTTGGAAATCTTCGAAAGTGGGACACATCTCTTGTTCGCCATAGCTAAAGACGTGAGTTACCGGATTCCAACATCTTGCCGTAGTATGAACGGAAAACGCAACAGGGTGCGACTCAACGTGATTAGTGCATTTATGCCAAAGCCTCAGAAATTCAGCTTTTCCGAGCCATCCAAGGTAGCAATCCAATTTGTGAGATTTTGGACAAGAAATGCCTCCATTTTGGTGCAAAACTAAGTTAGAATGAGGGAACCACGAAGCTGGAACCTTTATGAAGGATAAGGCACTGTTCGGAGGACAAGTGTCCCAAAACTGGAGGTCCCCAGGCAAAGTGGTCGGCTAACCACTTTTTCTGGTCGGCCAGCTATATTTTCTAGTCTGTAGAGCAAACAACTGGTCGGCAAGCTCTAAAAGTGGTCGGTCATGTGCAAAAATGTGGTCTCTAGCTGTTTCTTGTCCCCAGAAGAGAGTCTCTAACTTTCTCGTGTGGTGAGATTATTCAAGGTCCGAGTTTACCTCTGTTTCGGATGCATTTTATTGCTTTGTTTGTCTCAAAATGCATTCATTTTTCTAGTTGTTAAGTTTTGCTTATCAAGTTGTTGTTCTTTGATTATCGAGTTGTTGCTCTTTGATTATCGAGTTGTTGCGATTTTTGTATCGAGTTGTTGCTCTATGCTTATCGAGTTGTGAACTTGCTAAGGTTTTGTTGTTTCCTAGCGAGTCGAGTTGTTTAGTTTGTTGTGTTGGTTCACTACCTGACTTGGTAATACACGACGTTCAGTTTCCATTCAATCTCATTTTTTGTACAAATGCAACACTTTTTGAACAAAAAGCTATTTTCATTCCATTATAGCTTCTTTTTACAACATTTTATAGAATGATACAAGTCTTGAAGAAAATAAAACTACCTAAGCTGTACAATGTGCTACAACTACATGTAAAAAGAAAAATAAAGCAGGAACATCTGCATCAATACTATCAAGCTCAAGATCGAGATTGGCGCCATTGGAAAGCTAACTTCTGGGGCTTCAATATGGCTAAATGGAAAACCAGAAAATCGTATGGCCAGCCAGCTTTTTTGGTCAAAAGTGGTTCAATATGAATCTGGGAAGGAGAGAAAACATCTGCGCGGCTTCACCGAAACGGGCATAGCTCTTTGCACAGGAGGAATTAAGATATGAGGCCATCACCGTTGGAAATAGGGGTGCAACTTGGGCGGGCTCAACCCGAGCAACCCGAGCCCATCCCGAATTTTTTTAGGACTTGGACAAAATATTTTCAAATTCGGTACGGGCTTGGGCAAAAATTCAGAAGCCCGAATTAAATTTGGGCAGGCTTGGGCAAAGATGTCAAACAACCCGAGCAACCCGAAGCCCGAATTATACATATATAGATATATAAAAATATTAAATATAAATATAAATTATTAGTCATTGCATGATATTAAAGTAATTTATATTATTAAATCATATTGAATATATATTATATATACAAATAACATAAAATCTTACTTTTTTTTTCTTTTTATTTTCACTCATAAATTGTAAGGACTATTATAGTGGCATCTCTCTTACATTTTATAAATTATTTGTTTTGATGGTATTAATGATTTTCTATAATAAAAAATAATAATAATAAATAAATAAATAAAATTGAAATTCATTTACAATTTGGGCAATTCGGGCAACTCGGGCAATTCGGATTTAGCTCGGTTCGGGCTTGGGCAGACAACCTCGGGTTACAATTCGGGCTTGGGCGAGCTTGGGCAAGTCTCAGCATAACTTGGGCTGGGCTTGGACAACCTCCCAACCTGACCAAACCCGCCCGAGTTGCATCCCTAGTTGGAAAGCTTACTTCTAGGGCTTCATTTTTTACTCAAGAATCTCCTAAGGACAAGTCCAGGTGGGGGAGATATGGTTGGTTGAAGCCCGTTTGGACCGAATCTGCTCGGCTTCACCAAAACTGGCATAACTTTTTGCACAAGAGGAATTTTAATGCAAGGTTTGCGGCATTGGAAAGCTAACTTCAAGGGCTTCATGGCTGACTAGCTTTAGACCCTAAACCTTTTGAACCCTGGTCGGCCGACCAAGGCAAGTGGTCGGCTGGCCACTTGAACTGGTCGGCCAGCTACCCTCTGTTTTGTCTCTTTGAGTGTGTTCCAGCTGTGCCAGCTAGGAGCCATTTTCAGCATCCTCCATATACATGTATGGAGGATCTTCAAAGTTCTTGGTCGGCCGGCCACTTGAACTGGTCGGCCAGCTACCCTCTGTTTTGTCTCTTTGAGTGTGTTCCAGCTGTGCCAGCTGGGAGCCATTTTCAGCATCCTCCATATACATGTATGGAGGATCTTCAAAGTTGTTTTTAGCTTCTAAGAGAAGCTTTAGACCTCTTTGTCTAGATAGGAGGTCCTCTCCCTCCTTTGGGCTGGTTAGAAAAAACCAGCTGGAGATATATACACCCAACCCTCTATATCTCTCATCCAAGCCTCAAAACCCCCTTGTTCTTACACCATTTACTCACCAACTCATAGCCTACCACCTCCACACTCCATTCCAGCACCTTGAAGGTCATTTACAGAGGTAGAGAGTTCATTTTCTTGGACCAAAAGCTGCTGCATTGCTGTGCTACAAGGGTAAGCCTTCTTTCCCTCTTTTCTTGCCTTATTTTGTATGATATCTTAGCCCCTCTTTCAGGCATTTCTGGGCCTCAAGCCAAACTAGAAAAGATCTTATTTTGAGCCCCTCTTCAACTTTGTTGAAAGGCTCTTTTCTGTTTGAAGTCATCTACTCCCCCTTTGTGCTTTACCTCTCTTTTAGGGCTTATTTTGCTTGATATATTAGCCTTATTTGCGAGCATTTCTGGCCTTCAACCCAAACTGTAAAGTATCTTCTTTTGAGCCTCTCTTCAACTTTGTTGAAGGGCTCTTTGCTGTTTGAGACCATCTACTGCCCCTTGTCCTCTATCTCTCTTTTAGGGCTATTTTTGCATCATGTTTTAGCCTTACTTGTGAACATTTTCGAGATTTTCTATAAACTGGAAAAAGTCTTATTTTGATATCCTCTTTAAGTTTGGTTAAGGTCCTATTCCTGTTTGGGGTCATCTTCTGCTATGCATGCTTCATTCCTTCATGCTTTAAGCCATGCATTTGAGCATTCACATTAGCCTTGTTTTGGCTCTTAGCCACTGAAATCTAGTAGATTTTCAGTGGCTTTGATGAGGTTTTGAGCTTTCAAATCATAGAGGGGTGACCCTCTCACCCCTCATTCTCTTTACTAGCATGTTTGACCTTCCAAAGGGACCCTATTTTGCATACATTGAAGTCACTTTCCAGGCCTCATTTTGAGGATTTTGAGGTCTGCCTTGGCTCTGTCCAAGGCCCTTTCAGCCATATTTTATGTCTACAACGAATGTGCAGAGAAATCCCATTCAAGGCCTTTCAAAGAGGCCTTTCTTTGCATGTTTCTGAGACTGATTCCAGGGCCTATTTGGTGGGTTTTAGGGCTGTCATAACCCATTTCCAGAGTTGGTTTGATCTTTCTAAGTGTCTATCTTGTATGTGCTTAATAACCCCTTGTATGGCCCTCTAAAGGAGCTCATCATTTTTGCACATGTTGGCTGCATTTCAGTGATTATTTGGACATATTTTCACATGTTTTGTTCACTGATTTTTTCTGGTTTGATGAGATCTCACATGCTTCACATACATGCCATGTAAACCATGTTTGCTAGTCAAAGTTGCATGCTATTTTACTCCATCATGCTAGCATCTTTTGGTCATGCTTTGAACTAGAAATGTTCATGTTTTGGGACTGCCTTGGCTCTGTCTTTGTGCTCCATGGTCAAATAATGCATGCTTTGTATAGCTATAAGTCAATACTTGTGCCTAGCTTTGAATTTCGGGGCTCATCTCATGCATCGGGTGCCATATATCCGTGATTCGGGATCATTTAGAATCATGTTTCCTTGCTGGAATTTACATGTCTGTATGCCATATTTCATGCCTTGCCATGCCTTGTTAGAGTTGCACGTTGTGCCTTAGGTTCGGTCCTCGATTTGCGTGCATGTGCGCACGCATTTCGATCGTCTCATTTTCATCTTATGGCCTCTGATGTGAGTGTGGCTGAGGTCCACTCATGTTGGTGTAAGTCCATTATGCATTGTGTATGCCATTTCATAGCATTGCGTGTGCTAGGTTGTATGTTAAAGCATTGTGTATGCCATGTTACATTATGCATTATGTATGCCATTTCATAGCATTGTGTGTGCTAGGTTGTATGTTAGAGCATTGTGTATGCCATGTTACATCGAGCATTGTGTATGCCATTTCATAGCATTGTGTATGCTAGGTTACATGTTAGTGAGTTAGCCCAAACACGGGAAACGAGGGACGTTTCGTACTCCGAGTGACGAAACGTGTCTCAATTCCTCAGTCGCCGACATTCTGAATTACCCGTGATGGAGTCTAGGCCTTGTTGTGTTTCATGTGCATTCATTTCATATTGAGTCGTGCAATTCGACTCCTCGGCCATCATGCATCGATATGCGTGATTGGTGGCACGAGGATCGAGGCATGCATACATATGTGAAAATACTTTGCCATGCCCCCTTCTTGCTCTCTGCTGCATCAAACCAGAAATTAACAGCCTTCTAGAGCTTCGCACAACATCCCGGGATTAATTGCAAACAGAGGCAAACCGGGGCATCGCAAGGAATTTCCCGACAAAGGCAACCCGAGCATGCATCATTCATCCTTCGGAACAGAGCCGAGGCGGTCCATAGCTTGCATGCTAATTCCCTGCTTTCCTAGATTAATTTGTTAATTAATTAGGATTTTGTATTTATTTGGACTGTACTATTCATTCAGACTGTATATTATTTATTTGGACCCTCCGAGCGAGGGCACAATTGTAATAAGTGTGCGTGCGTGTGATATATGTCTTCCAACCCCACGTCTTTCTCCCTTTTATTTACCAGCTTATGATGGTTAGATTAGGGTATGTTTCAATTAGCATACAGTATAATAGCATGTTTGCATTCATTCATCTGTCTTGCATGCACCAGGCTCGGCGCATCATATTAACTGCATTTGTATTTCAATTCCATGTTGAATACTTGTTAGTTATAGCATTTCGCATGCCATCCTTAGAATAGCCGAGCCTACTATAGTCGCATTTTGCATGTGTTGCATTAAGCATTTCTATATATTTAGGATCATGCATGATTCCTAATCAGCTTCTGTTTTGGCTTGGAGTACTCGGTAAGTACTTAGGCTTTAGCATCCTTGCATGCGTGTGGGTGACTGCCATCATAGCATGCTTACCATGAGGCTATGTGCTTATATGATATAACTGCCTGAATGCCTGTGGGTGAAGGTTGGGTTATTTGAATTGGAACAATTCATTAATTATGAGTCTTAAGCCCACTAGATACTGGCAAATCACCTTGTTTTCTAAGCCCACCTGAGGGTGGCAAATCCACATTTTAGCCTACTTGCGAGTAGCAAACCGTTTTCAAAACAAACATGAGATGTTTCGTTCCAATTCAGGTGACCCAGTCTATACTTGTATGCTGTGCGCATCACATAGTAATCTAGGCTAATAACCGGAATAAGAATGCATAATGTTTTCAAAACTAGATATCATGGTTAGTAGAGGCCGATCTTTGATCGGACGAGCGGGGGTGCTCACGAAGTGACCTTCCCCAATCGTACCCAAGTTCCCGAGCCGAGGCAACTCTGGTGATGACGGACACGTGGCCTTAGGCAACGAGTCAGGGTTTCCTAAATTTCCCAAAATAAAATATTTTGGCGACTCTGTATCTGGCAAAGCAGTCCATGTTTGGCACTTCTTTCAAAAAATCTGTTTTCAAAAACGATTTGTCGGATTTGGACTCTTTGATGATTTCATCGGTCTTGCATTGCACTCTGCGAGATTAGATACAGGACCGTGACATTGTGTCCTGAACTGTAGTGAGCCTCAAATGAATAAAACGGGATTTGCCTCCCGGGACGTTCGGGGACGTCTACAGATGGCTTTAGGCCAAAAGCTTGTTCTTTGTTCTCTATAAGAGAGAACCTCTCCCTCCCTTCTCCATGTTCAGATTTTAGGGCTTGAGAGTTATACATACACATTTGTCTCTATCTTGCTCTTGTTCTTCATTTTGTGCTTCAAAAGTGTAGTTTTATCACACTTTAACACACAAACACACACTCAAACACCATCCTTTTGTTGCTGAGGCTTCTTGAGGTTTGTTTTGGAGTTTTTGGACTAGTTTGAGCTCAAAGAAGTTGCTGGAGTTGCAGCTTTGAAGGTGTTCTTCAAGGGTGAGAAACTAGCCCTTTAAACCCTTGTTTTGCTTAAGCTTTTGGACCTATTTGCATGCTGTTTTAAGCTTGACTTCCTACAACAAAAAGTTCTATTTTTTAGTCCTTAAAATGTTTGTTTAAGGTCACTTTTGTGTCGGGGGTGGTCTACCCCCTCTTAGGCCTTGTTAGGCCTTGTTTTGAGCCATCCCTTTAGGCTCTTGTTTTAGCCTTTGCATGGCCTTCTCACCATTGAATTCCAGAGGATTTTCAGTGGTGGAGAGGTGGTTTTGAGCTCCCAAATAGGAGTGGGTCATCCCCTCTCCTTGTTTCTTATTTGCTTGCTTTGAATGCCTCGTGTTTGAGCATGTTCGTTAAGCTTATGGTTGCCATATCTTAGCATGTATTTGGGGTTATTTCAGCATGGCATACCACTATTTTGGTTTGGTTTTGTCACCTCATACATGCTTAATACACTTGTAGTGTAATCCTCACAAACTAGCTTTGTATGCCTCATGTTTGAGCATGTCTTTCTAGCATGCTTTGAGTCCATTTCAGTAGGTTTTTGGTGTTGTTTTTCCATGTCTTAGATCTGTTTTGGGTTGGTTTGATAGCCCCTTGCATGCCCCATGCACTTGTAGTGCAATTCCATGAATTAGCCTAATGTGTGTCATGCTTTAGACCATCATTCTAACATGATTTTGGCTTAACTCTAAGAAGCTTTTGTCTAGGTTTTAGCATGCTCTAGCTCTGATTTGTGTTGTCTTGATCATTCATGCATTGTTTTGTATAGCCATAGTGCATTCTAGCTTGTTAGCTTTGTGTATCAAGTCCACTAGCATGCATTACTTGGACTATTTTCATGATGTGGCATCATTTGAAATGTGATTTCAGTTCATGTAGTGTGGTCCTACACTTGCATTTGTCACTTATTCAATACGTTGGAGGGTTGGTCCTTTATGCCTTAAACATGAGTCAT
Source organism: Camellia sinensis (assembly GCF_055761805.1). NCBI lineage: Eukaryota > Viridiplantae > Streptophyta > Magnoliopsida > Ericales > Theaceae > Camellia > Camellia sinensis. Next base: position 159,295,486 of record NC_138972.1, read on the forward strand.
TGCGTACGCCTTCATGCCTAAGCTTGTGAGCTATATGTGTTTTGGGGGTTATTTTGCCATGATATAGCCCCGATTTTTTTTGGCGAAGCCATCTCATGCTTGGTCTTGGTAGGTATAGTGTAATCCACCTTATTTGCCTTGCATATTCCATGCCTTATGCCCTTCATGCCTTGTTTTGGCTTCCTTCCATACATATTTTAGTATCATTTTGACATGTTCTAGGACTGTTTTGGGTTGCCTTGACCATATGCTCCATGTTTTGCATAGTTGTAGTACAAATGCCTATGCTAGCTTCAAGCTTTGGGTACCATAGCATGCTTCATTTGCATCATGTACATGATTTGGCATCATTTCACATGATATTTCAGAGCATATAGTATTGCCATGTTCCCATTTCTTTCACCCTTTGTGGCCTAGCATGTATGCCATCTCGCCTAGGTCCTTGAGCCCTCATCTTAGCATGTTTTGGTCATTGTCTTGACCTATTTTAGCTTTGTTTGTGGCTGCCTCACACACTTGTGCCATGTATTGCATGCCCCCTTTGTATTCCTCTTTAGCTTTATGCTTTAAGGACCTTTGCATGCTATACTTGCATTGTTTGAATGATTTGACATCATTTCTTGCTTAATTTTAGTGCATATAGTGTTGTATCACTTCCACATTTATCACTCTTTGAGCACTCTTGAGAGTTGTGCACTTATGCCTAGTCAATGGGCCATTGCATTGAGCATGTTTTGTCTTGATCTTCATGCCTTAGTTTCATCATTATGGCCACTGATTTGGGCATGACTGAGGTCTTTCCATTTTTGGTTTAAGTCCATTGGGCACCTTATTTTCATTGTGCATTCTTATGTTCTTTGCATTGCGTATGCTAGGTAGTTACATTGCATTAAGTATGCCATGTTGTTACATCGCATTGTCTATGCCATGTTGTTCATTGCATTGTGTATGCCATGTTCTTTGCGTTGCGTATGCTAGGTTGTTACATTGCATTGTGTATGTCATGTTGCATTGCATGTTTGCATGCTTGGGTTGCATTGCATGTTTGCATGCTTGAGTTGCTTTGCATTTTTTCGGAATAGGTGTTAGTCCAAACACGAGAAACGAGGGACGTTTCATACTTAAAGTGATGAAATATGCCTCAATTCTCGGTCGCCGACGCTCTTGATCATACATGGTAGAGTTTTAGGCTTTATGTGTTTATGTGTGCAATCATTTCATAATGAATTGTGCAATTTGGCTTCTCGGCCATCATGCATCGAGATGCGCAATTGGTGGCCCGAGGGTCTAGAACCACACTCCCTTGAGCTTATGAAATGATAGGGAGGCTAGTTGTGCACACATATCTTGCAAATACATTGCCATGCCCTTTCTTGCTCTCTGTTGCAGCAAATTGGAGAAGTGCAGCAAAAACTGGCCGACCAGCCAGAAAAACTAGCTGGCCGACCACTTTTTTTAGTCTGCAGCAACAAAAAGTGGTCGACTCTGTATCTGGCAAAGCAGTCCATGTTTGGCACTTTTTTATAAAAATCAATTTTCTAAAACGATTTGCCGAATTTGGACTCTTTGGTGATTTATCGGTCTCACATTGCACTTTGTGAGATTTTTAGAACCGTGACACGAGTCTAAACTGTAGTAGCCTAAAGAATAAAACAGATTTCGCGCCCTCGCAGCGCGAAGTCGGGGATTTCTCGAGGCGGTCTACAGCAGGCCAGAAGTGGTGGCCGAATGCCCACTAATAATGGCCTATCGGCCCGAAAAGGTGGCATGCCGGCCACTAATGATGGGTTTCTCCTGCTACAATAGAAAACAAACAGAGCACTCTCAGGGGATATATGTCCACCCTACCTCTCCTTACCATCAATCAGCTAAAAGGAGAGGTAGGCTCGATTCGCAAGCCATCAATTGACGCAAATTCATTGCATGATGACTTTTGAACGAAGGGATATAATTTCAATAAATGCACAATTAAAGACTCATGAACCTCCTCCCTGACATGAAATTGATCAAGAGAAGTGGTTGACATTGATTCTTGAACCGTTTTCATCACTAACAAGCATGAAATGACTCAAGACTCAATGGGTTCAATTAACGTCCGATTGAACCCAAACCATTTGATTATGTTGGTCCATTTTATTCCAAATCCAATTACCTCTTTTAATTACCTTTCCATTCCTTAATTCATTTAGTCCAAAAATGAGCATTAAGTCCACTAATGGAAAGAAGTATCGAACAAAAGGTTGTTTTTGGAATGAGAGAGATGTCATGCCATTGGTAATAAACCCTCGAAGAGATTAAACCATTAAGCACAACAATCTCAATCTCAAGCTTAAACAATCAATCGGTTAAAACAACTCTCAAAACAAATAAAAAGTCAAGAAATGAGGGAGGTTGTAGAGATTCTTAGAGGTGAACACAAGTATGGAAAGTTTGAAATAGATGCTACCAACTCAAATAGGTTGGCGTCTAAGGCCTAAACCACCAAACCTATGAGGACCATTACACTACAAGCATGCTAAACAAAGCACAAATGACATGAACAACTCTGAAACAATCCTAAATAAAGCTAAAATAGTGTTGGAACTGAGGTAAAAGAAGCTAAAATAATGAAGAATTCAAGCTAGTAAACAAGCATATGGAGGGGTGGCTAACCCCTCCACTTTTGGGACTTCAAAACAACATTTTTAGCCTTTGAAAACCTCTGAAAATCAGTGGTAAAAAGTTGGAAAAATTTTGAAGAAGAGATGGGAAACACAAGGGGAAAGGCTTAGGAGACAAGGTACAAAGAAAGGTGATTAACCGCTATACCTTTAATAGCCTTAAACCCCAAGCTTTAGCCCATAAAAGCAAGGGAAAAATAGCCCCAAAATAGTATGAAAATATAGGAAAGAAGTAGTGCCAAGGAGCAAGTAGTTATACCTCTTGAAGAGAAGTAACACTTTTGTTCACAAACCACAAAGCTTACACTCTCAAGGGCAGAAATTTGGACTCAATAATCTCAGCAAGGAGAGCTCCAATATTGGTTTAGGAAGTGTTTGGGTAAGGTGTGTGTGCATTGCAAGATAGAGATAGAGAGAGAATTTCAAGTTTTGGGACTTTTGGAATTTTTTGTAACCTAAAACTAAGAGGGAAGGTCACCTATATATAGAAAAACATAAGCCTTGGTCGGAAATATCTATATGCATACAACTGGAATCATGCATGAACCTGTGGGGGACAGTTGGCAAAAAATATCTGTTTTTGATACAAGTGGCCGGCAGGCCACTAAAAGGGGGCAGCTGCCCACTATTAGTAGCCAGCAGGCCACTAGTGGGTTTGTGAGGACAAAATGGCCTAATTTTTCACAACTGGGCGGCAGGCCACTAAAAGTAGGAGGCTGTCCACAAAAATCTGCTTTCAGGCCCGACTTCAAACAGGCATATCTCCCTCATCCGGACTCGGTTTTGGGTCATTCTTGAGTCCAAATTGAAGCTCTAAAAGTTTAATTTCCAATGGTGGTGGCCTCACATCTAAATTTTGAGTGTACAAACAGATATGCATATTTTAGTGAAGGCTGCTCATTTTTGTCCTAACATAATTGATGCCTAACTTTTCCCCCAACTAGTTTTCTTCCCTCCCCTCCTATTTCCTTCAACTCCAAAGCTATAAATAAGATGTTTTTAAAGATTTTTCAAAGAGTTCACCTCTCTTCCATTTATTTCCACTTTGTCCTTGCTCAGTTTACCGAAAAGTGAAATCTTTTAAATGAAATGCGAGCCTCGAAACATCATAGAAACATTTGGAAAAATATGTTGAAAAAAAAGGGTTTTAAGGTCTAAAATCATTTCGGTCAAAAATAGTTTTGGTCAAAAATGGGGTGTAAGGTTGAGATTAGAAGCTCTTCTTGTTGAGTGATCATTTGTATAGTATAGTATAACATTTGTATAGTATAACTTTCATCATTGAGTGATCAGCCTAAGGCGCCCAAGTCTTACGGGCGGTCAAAAATGGGGTGTCTACAAGAGGCTGAAAAGAAGTGCGGAAAAATTCTAAGAGAGAGAAGAGGCTAGGTTTGGAAAAAGGTGATTCTCAAGCTTCAAAAGTAATTTCCATGGAGGGTTCTTCTTCCTTCACTTCTTTTCACTCCTCCATGAGTGGCTAGGCTCATCTTTCTAGGGTTTTGATGAACCCCTAGCCATTTAAAGGGATTTTTCTTAAGCTTTGATTATTGTGAGGGCCGAATATTAGGAGTCGCAGATATGCTGAATAGTCGAACTCTGGTTCGAAATATATAGCATTCGGTGCCATGTCACACGCTCGAACCTTATCTTATTCGGCCCAATAGCCGGTCAAGCAAGGGGCCGAGTGAAAAGCGGTTTTTTACAGTTGAAGCCGAATAGCGAATTGAAAGTCGTCCCGATCCCGAGGCCCAAGAAAGAAAAGATATAAATAGAAGAACATCAGCCAGGAAGAGGTATGTGAGAACTATTACACTTTACTTAAAATACAAGTAATTCAGAGAGTAGAGACTGACTTGTCCATCGGAGTGCTAATTCCGTCACCCCCGATCGGAGTGTTGATTCTTTTTTAGGTGGCTAGCTGAGGATCACGAGTGTCCCCCAGGATTAGAAGAGTATTTCCAAACCACTTCTCCATAATTGGCGCCGTCTGTGGAAATACTCAAACACATCCATGGTGGGCATAACAGAAGACCCTCCGATAGTCACTGATGAAACCACGCAGAGAGACGACCTCACTCCAACAAACATGCTTGGACTAGAGACTATCCCCATAAAACGCGCTTTGAACTTCGCCTCACCCTCGACTTCGGAACATGAGGCAATGCAAGCGATCATGGAACAAGCAAAGCAAAACGAACAAAGGTTGGAGAATATGATCACTGAAAACGAACATCTCCGTCAAGATTTGGCCTTGGAGGTGGCGAAGTCCAAACAAGCTGTACGCCAAGATCCAGAACGACCTGTGAGGGCAGGAGGCCGATGATCTCGAGCCCGACAACAAGACACTGATAGCGACTCCGACTCATTATCCCCGGAACCCAAGAAGAAGGGACAATCTGAAACTTCTAGTTCCTCTGAAGAGAGTCCACGTATAAGGCATAAGCGCAGACGAAACAACTCAGATGAAGAAGACCGGCATGATCCCTTCGTACGACGGATTGCAAAGGCAGTGCTACCCAAGAAATTCAAAGCACCGTCATTCACCTTGTACGATGGTAAATCTGACCCCACCGATCATATCCGCCATTACAAGCAAGCCATGACGCTGCATGCAGATGACGAGGCTTTGATGTGCAGAATATTTCTGAGCAGCTTGGGACCACTAGCTGTTAGGTGGCATTTTAAACTGGAGCTGGCTTCGATGAAAAGCTTCCACCAACTTCAAAAATCCTTCAGGGCAAGGTTCATCACTAATGAGGTCCAGCCAAAGCAAGCCGATTCCCTCTGGGCAATACAGATTCAACTGGGGAAAACCCTTCGTGCCTACTCGGCGCGGTATTGGGAATGTTTCAATCTAGTAGACGATGCTTACAATGACTTCATGGCCATCACCGCCTTCAAGATGAGGCTGCATCCCAACAGTGCCCTCCGCAGCTCTTTGACCAGACGGCCCCTCAAAACAGTTTGGTCGTTAATGAAGAAAGTTAAAGAATACTGTAAAGTGGAAGATGATGCCTTGAGGGTTAAAGCCAGAAATGTGACCAACAAGACGACTCCTGCTGAAATTGCTCAGCCGTTAAATTCTGTAGCACCCAAGAGCCCTGAACCACGACATCGGGCCAAACGGGACAAGAGACGGGATTCCCGCCGATCAAGCGACCAATGCTCCCACCGAGAAAATGAACAGTTGCAAGTTGACAATAGGCACACAAGGCACACCGACAAGAAATATATGGAGTTGACAAAGCCGATCAGTGCGGTTATGTCCAAAATCCAACACCTTCCATTCTTCAAATGGCCGTCGAAAATGGTGGGACCTCCCGACACGAGAAGACAGGATAGACGATGTGAGTATCACAAGGACCATGGCCATGATACTGATAGTTGTTACGCGCTGAAGGATCTCCTGTAGGGATTGGTATAGGATGGCCGGCTACAACAGTACGTTCGAAAAGGCAACCCAACCAAAGCAATAGTCTTAAGACATGATTCACCTCCGCTCGGCGTGATCCACATGATATAAGCCTACCAATTTCATCCGCGGTGCATATGATTCAGTCGAATCCTGACCCTCAAAACCAACTCACTCTAGCTAAACGACGCCATGAAGCTGCAAGCATTTCTTTTGATGATTTAGATATGGCCGGTGTGACACTTCCCCACATCGATCCCTTGGTAATTGAGTTACGCGTAAACCGATTCACAGTTGAGCGCGTACTCATCGATCCGGGGAGCACATCGGAGGTTATGTACTACAAGACATTCACCAAACTCGGCTTCTCCGAATTGGATCTCTCCCTGACCCCTTGTCCACTATTCGTTTTTAACGCCAATCCAGAGTACCCGTTGGGGAAAATCACACTACCCGTCCGAGCGGGCTCCCGCACAGTGGATCTAGAATTCTTGGTCATCAAGCTGCCATCGCCGTGCAATCTCATTATGGGGCGGACTTGGTTGCACACCATGCAGGTCGTGCCGAGTATGTATCATCAGCTGCTCCGTTTCCCGACAGAACGCGATATTGAGCAAATCCGTGGCTCCCAGAAGTCGGCACAAGCATGTTATCTCCTTGCTGAAAAAATGCCAAAGCAGCTGCAGGTGAATTCTATTGAGGTGCCAGATCAAGAGAGCCTCGATGATGTTGGGCGGCTCCCTGATGAAAAGGCCACGGAAGGCTTAGATCGAGTTGAAATCGATGGAAGCCCAGACAAATTCTTCATGGTCGGCGCATCCCTAAGTCAGGCCGACAAACAGCAGCTAATCTCTTTCCTACTTAGCAACCTCGATGTCTTTGCATGGACTCCATATGAGATGCCCGGTATAGATCCGTCCATTTCACACCACCGTTTGAATGTTGATCCTAAGTACAAGTCGATCATTCAGAAAAGCCAGCGGTCGGCCGCAGAGCACACTGCCGCTGTTGTTGAGGAGGTTGATAGGCTGCTTGACGCCGGGGTAATCAGGGAAGTGACCTACCCTACATGGCTCTCTAATACAGTGGTGGTGAAGAATAAAAATGGTACTTGGCGAGTGTGCGTCGATTTCACGGACTTGAACAAAGCTTTCCCCAAGGATTGTTTTCCCCTACCAATAATTGACCAACTTGTAGATGCGATGGCACGCCATCAACGTATAAGCTTCCTCGATGCTTACAGAGGCTACCATCAAATCGCTATGCATCCAGAGGACCAGGACAAAACTGCATTCCTTACCCCAAGAGGAACCTACTGCTACAAGGTTATGCCTTTTGGGCTGAAGAATACAGGGGCAACCTACCAAAGACTAGTCCCCGCCATGTTCAAGGAGCAACTCAGCCACACTATGGAAGTGTACATTGACGATATGGTGGTCAAGTCCAAGGAAGAGCAGAATCATATAGCCGATCTGGAAGAGACATTTGGCATTCTACGCAAATATGGAATGAAGCTGAACGCTTCCAAATGTGCGTTTGGGATCGGCTCTGGCAAATTCTTGGGATACATTGTCAACCACCGAGGAATCGAAGCCAACCCAAGGCAAATCATAGCAATCCTAGAACTCGGCTCCCCCCGATCGGTCAAGGAATTTTAGAAGTTAATGGGGATGGCCGCCGCACTTAACAGGTTCATCAGTCGGTCCACAGATCGATGCCGACAATTCTTTCCTACACTACGGCAGGGCAAGGCTTTTGAATGGTCCGCCGAATGCGAAGCCGCTTTTAACGGCCTCAAGACCTACCTCCGCTCAGTACCACTCTTGACAACACCTGCTGCTAGTGACCCGCTCATCTTGTATCTGGCAGTTTCCGACAGGGCCATCAGCGCTGTACTGATAAAGGAAGAGTTTGGGGAGCAACGACCAGTGTATTATGTGAGCAAGGCAATGGTTGACACTGAAAAATGCTACCTTCCGCTGGAAAAACTCATCTTAGCCCTAGTCATGGCAGCAAGAAAACTGATGCATTACTTCCAGGGACACAGCTTTGGGGTGCTAACAGATTATCCCCTCCGATCAGTACTACAAAGTGCAGAAGCATCAGGACGTGTTTCAAAGTGGGCTCTTGAACTCGGCCAGTACGACATTCAGTTTCTACCTAGAACCTCAGTCAAGGGACAAGTGCTTGCCGAATTCACTGGGGGCCTTGCCGATTTCAAATTCGATGAGATTCGTCCGGAGCTGAACTGGAGAATTTATGTTGAGGACATTTGGCAGTTGTACTGTGATGGATCATCCAATCAGCGGAGCAGTGGAGTCGGAGTTGTAATCATGGCTCCCGACGGCGCAATAATTGAACAGGCCGTTAAACTCGGTTTCGAAGCGTCAAATAACGAAGCCGAATACGAAGCCCTTCAAGCCGGTTTGCGGAATGCACATCTTCTGGGTGCTCGGCGTTTGTTTGTATTTTGCGATTCAAAACTGTTGATCAATCAGCTAAAGGGGGAGTACACGGAAAGAAATGACCATATGGCGGCTTACATGAAAACAACTAACTCCTTGCTCGTAAAATTTGACCATCATCAATTGAACCAGATAACACGTGATCAGAACACACATGTAGATGCCCTTGCCTGCCTAGCCTCCGCCATTAACTCAGAGATTAAATGGACCATCGAAGTAGGTTTCATCCCGGAGCTGAGCATTAGCCCTTCGAAGGAAGTCCAGGTCAATGTTATAGAAGCTAGACCGAGTTGAATGGATCCCATTTGTACATTCCTGTGTTCCGAACAGCTCCCAGCGGACAAAAAAGAAGCGCACAAGCTGCGAAACAAAGCCCTCCAATACTACTTGGATCCGCAAGGAAAGCTTTATAAAAAATCCATTTCTGGTCCATACCTAGAGTGTGTACACCTGGACCAAGTCGAAGAGTTTCTGATTGAAATACATGAGGGCAGTTGTGGCGCCCATTCTGGCGGGTGTTCTTTGGCCCATCGAGCTATAACCCAAGGGTATTACTGGCCGACAATGAGAGCTAATGCCGAATGCTATGTGAAAAAGTGTGAACAGTGCTAGAAGTTCTCTCCTTTGACCCACCTGCCTGCAAAAGAGCTAAGCTCCATAACCAGTCCTTGGTCGTTCGCCCAATGGGGGCCTGACATCGTCGGACCATTGCCTCGTGCCCCGGGTAACAAGCGATTTTTGATTGTCGCGACAGATTATTTTACAAAATGGGTAGAAGCGGAGGCACTAATGCATATCTGAGATTCCGATGTGGAGCGTTTTGTTTGGAGAAACATCATAACGCGATTCGACATTTCAAGAGCACTTATCTCAGACAACGGCACCCAGTTCCATTGTGGCATCTACCGAGAATTGTGCAGTAAATATGGTATCCAGCCTTATTTCTCCACGCCGGCCTATCCTCAAAGCAATGGTCAAGCTGAAGCCTCTAACAAATCCATCTTAGACGGCATCAAGAAAAGGCTAGAGAATGCTAAAGGCAAATGGGTCAAAGAATTGCCGAGTGTGTTATGGGCTCATTGAACTACGCTGAGACGATCTACTGGGGAAACGCCATTTCCTCTATGCTTTGGAACCCAGGCAATCATACCCTTGGAGATCGGCCTCCCAACCTTAAGATCGAAAGTTTTTGATATTGGCCAAAACGACATGATGCTGGCCCTGGATTTGATTCTGATTGAAGAACGCAGAGACCGTGACCTTGCATCCATGGCACGGTATCAGCAACAGCTTCCTAAGTCGTATAATCGACATGTTCAGCTGCCCCATTACATACCAGGAGAGTTGGTCCTGAAGAAGGTACTCACAGTTGCCAAGAAACCGACAGATGGAAAATTGGGTCCAAATTGGGACGGCCCCAATCAAATTGATTCGATTGCAGAAGTGGGGCATATCGGCTCAAAGACATGTATGGAAGGAGTCTGCCACGGCCTTGGAATTCCACGCAATTACGCAAATTTTATCATTGACCCGACTTGTGGGACATGATGCTTGTTCTGAACAGTTCGCCATGTACATCTAATTTTCTGTAATGCAAAGACCTCTATTTACTCACTACAAAATCCAGTTCAAAGGTGTTCTGATAAAGCCTCCGGATTCGGAGCGCCCTTCGTGGATATCACGATTAGCCAAATAAAGTCTCCGGATTCGGAGCCCCATCGGCACATGACGTCTTTGGGCCAATAAAGCCTCCGGATTCAGAACGCCCTTCGTGGATATCACGATTGGCCAAATAAAGTCTCCAGATTCGGAGCCCCAACGGCGCATCACGTCTTTGGGCCGATAAAGCCTTCGAATTCGAAGCGCCCTTCATGGATATCACGATTGGCCAAATAAAGTCTCCAGATTCGGAGCCCCATTGGCGCATGACGTCTTTGGGCCGATAAAGCCTCTGGATTCGAAGCGCCCTTCGTGGATATCACGATTGGCCAAATTGTCTCCAGATTTGGAGCCCCATCGGCGCATGACGTCTTTAGGCCGATAAAGCCTCCGGATTCGGAGCACCCTTCGTGGATATCACGATTGGCCAAATTGTCTCCGGATTTGGAGCCCCATCGGCGCATGACATCTTTGGGTCGATAAAGCCTCCAGATTCGGAGCGCTCTTCGTGGATATCACGATTGGCCAAATAAAGTCTCCGGATTCGGAGCCCCGTCGACACATGACGTCTTTGGGGCTATAAAGCCTCCGGATTCAAAGCGCCCTTCGTGGATATCACGATTGGCCAAATAAAGTCTCCGGATTCGGAGCCCCATCGGCCATGACGTCTTTGGGCCGATAAAGCCTTCGGATTCTGAGCGCCCTTCGTGGATATCACAATTGGCCAAATAAAGTCTCCGGATTCGGAGCGCCATCAGCACATGACGTCTTTGGGCCGATAAAGCCTCCAGATTCGGAGCGCCCTTCGTGGATATCACGATTGGCCAAATAGTCTCCGCATTTCGAGCCCCATCAGTGCATGACGCCTTTAGGCCGATAAAGCCTCCGGATTCGGAGTGCCCTTCATGGATATCACGATTGGCCAAATAAAGTCTCCGGATTCAGAGCCCCATCGCCGCATGACGTCTTTAGGCCGATAAAGCCTCCAGATTCGGAGCGCCCTTCATGGATATCACGATTGGCCAAATAGTCTCCGGATTTGGAGCTCCATCACCGCATGACGTCTTTGGGCCGATAAAGCCTCCGGATTCGGAGTGCCCTTCGTGGATATCACGATTGGCCAAATAGTCTCCGAATTCGGAGCCCTATCGGCGCATGGCATCTTTGGGCCGATAAAGCCTCCAGATTTGGAGCGCCCTTCGTGGATGTTCAGGCCGTGCATAACATAATTATGCCGATTAGATAATTAATGAAGAATGCTTTGCTATGGCGAGCCGGCAAAAAACCATTTACATATCAAAGCATATAAACATTCAAGGTCAAATGCGTGATTATGATTAATTCAGGCCGATCAATGTCTATTCAATCATCTAAAATACGTTTATTCAAAAATTTATACAATAAAACATGCAAACACATGTGTGCCGAATGAAAATTACAACAAAACACGTTGAAAATAAAATCCGTTTATTCGATCGGCCAATAGTTACATAATTTTAGACGCAATCCGCGTTTGAGCATTACAGTGAATATTTTTATGCAGCATCTCCCTCATCGTCACTCTTTTCGACTTCAAAGGCGAAAAAGGGAAAATGATCACGTTGGTACAACGGCAACACCGAATCAACACCCTTTGCACAGAGAATCTCCACGACCTGAAGTGTCTCGATCCAACCGTGCCTAAACCCCTGGTTCTCGCATCAACAGACCTCCTCTGCAAGTTTCTCTTTGGTTTTGTCGATACCGACCTTCCGGCCCGCATGGAAGCCTTGTTTGTAACCCATGGTCCTCGCATTCTCCACGGAGAACATGCTTGCCGTGTGATGGTCGGCAATGGCGTGACTCAACAGCCGTTGAGTCACCCTCTCCTCCACGATCGGGTTGGATTGACCCACCGCACACGGCTCAGTTGTTTGAGCCTTTCTAAGCTCCCTGAGCGAGCCTCCAAACTGCGGATTCTTTCCTCATTCTTCTCTATTTCATGTTGCGCAGGCGCATGCCGACTTCATAGGCAGTATACAGCCCTTTCACCGCCCCGTGGATGCCCTCTCGAAATACGTCAAAATCCTGTCGACCAACCATCGACTATTGGACCTCCGATGGAAAAATCTGTCGAGCAAACTCGACTGCCACACCCGGGTGCTTAATAATGGAACCCGCCTCCGTCATCGGTTTATTCCCCACGAAAACTGTAAAACTCAACGGTCGCAGCGCCACGTCGGCCTCACTTCTCGCTCGCGGTCGCGAAGAATTTCCCCGTTGATGTTTCTCCTTTCGGGGCGATCTGCTTCGACGAGTTAGAGGCTGACGTTTTTTCCGTTCTTTAGACACCCTACCTCCCGCGCAGGTGGGTTCACTGCTGCAATTCATTGTAGTATCAAGCTCAGCCAAAGTCCGCGCTTCTCTTCTGCTGTTGAAGAAAACTCTATTCGACATTCGCACTTGCCCCAAGCTAGTTTAAATCGAGTCTGAATAAAAATAAGTGGAATCACTGGCGTGAACTCACCCCATTTATTTGTATGTATGCAGCGCCCCCGAGGCGACATCATTAATGCCAAACGCCAGAAGCCACATGCCGATCGATATATGCCACAGCCACTCCATGAAGTAGGCCTATTCGGCTAATGAAGCGCGTGCACTAGCTGGGCCAAGGACAGGTTTATTAATCATTTCGGCCAAGTATTTAAGCCCAATGCCGATCGATCTATGCCGCAGCCACTCCACGAACTAGTCCTATTCGGCTTATGAAGCTCGTGCATTGACTGGGGCAAGGGCAAACTTATTAATCTGATTAGCCAAATATTTAAACCCAATGTCGATTAATACTTGGTATTAAAAACAAAGTGTAGCCATTTTGCAAGCAAAAGAAATAACATTCATCAATAACAAAATTTAGCATAGATAACAGCAAGGCAAAAAAGGAAAATTTTCATTAGGAAATTGGGCACAAATTGTAGCCATTTTACACATGAAAATTGCCAAACAAAAAGCTGTAAAAATACATTCAAAAACTCCTAAAACAAACCAACAAAAAAGGTGTCGCCCAAATGAATTCTCAGAGTCAGACTCCAGCGGCTCAATATCCACTTGCTCGTATGGAATTGGCATAGCCAATGTCACATCAGCAGCAGCAGGGGCTTTGAGCCAGTCATGTTTGAATCCCCAATTTTCAAATTTGGGGACTTCATCTACATATTCGGCAAAGGCAACACTTTTCCCGGCCTCGAATGCCTTAGAAGCCTCCGAGTCGGCTGCTTCTTTCGCCTTTTTTATTTCCTCCAACTCAGCCTCCAGTTTGGAGACCGCCTCCTGGGCCAATTTCAGAGCCTCTTCGCTCGCGTCCACCCTCTTCTCGGTGGATAACCTCAGCTCATCCGCATTCTATGCCCTCTCCATCTCGGCCTCGGCCCGCACGCCTTCCATCTTCGCCCTTAAAGCCTCAAACTCAGCCCTAATCCTTTGGCCCTCAACTTCCGTTTGAAGACGGCCGAGCTATTTGACGGCGTCATGATGACGACGGCCCATCTCCGCTATCCTTCCGACAATCTACAAAACAGGAAGTTAAGACCAAAATAGTATTTGCATAAAGTGAAAAGATAAAGTCAAGATATATACCAAAAGTGCCGACTGCGCGGCCAACGCTATTGCAACCAGATCCGGCTCCGCCCGGAAAGCCGCCTTGTCAGCCGGCAGTGAAACAGACGTAGCCATGCTAAGAGCAACCGCTGGATCTTTAATTACCAAAGCATCACAAGGGATCGGCGTGTTTTTTATCTTCAGTTGAATTACAAAAGGCACGATCATATCTGATTCCTCTAAACGAGGTCGTGTCGGCGCGGTTATCTTCTGAGCCGGCCTCAACCTTGGCAGGGTGCTTCTCTGCCCTTTATTCAGCCTCTTGATCGACTTGCACAACTAACTCGGTCTCGGCACTTCGTTTTTCTACCGTTCCCTCCGCAATAACAGGCAAGGAGGGCTGAGATTCGGTGGCAGGAGGCACTCCAACTCGAATGGCCTCTGCCCTTCGCCGTGCTGCCATCCTTTCTGTGTTCGCCTTCTTGGCAAGTTGTGTTAGGCTTAACCCAGCCATATCTTTGGGGTACACGCCGGGAAGGTCCTCTAGACCGTGAAAAATATCAAGCGGAAAGTAATCTCGGTCCGAAATGGACAGAGGGTCGGCTGAGTTGAGGCTGGCTTCCTCAAAGGCTAGCTTCAAGGCCTCGTCGACTTCAGTTTTGGACTGATCAGACTCGGCAACCTCAGCTACTTTTGGCCATTCCGAATCAGACCCCTCGAAACTGACTTGCCTCAAATTTTTGAAATCCGTCAAGATAAGGGCAGTAAGAAACTCTTCACCCTTCGGAACTGGGATGTTTTCTGTCGCCGAGAAGGTCATATAAGTCGGGTCGTAGCGGAGAAGAACGTGGGCTGCCCTCTCCTATTTTTGAAGACTCGGCCGACCAAAATATCTGAGTGCAACCTTCATTTCTGAAAGAACGGCGTCGTCGGTTGAAGTCAAGGCTTTCTTCAAATCGTTTCCTGCACAAGCAAAACCATGAGGTCCCGAAAATGAAGCTTTATAAATATAACAAAAAACAAATAAAAGAAGCTACACGGCCACCTAGTTCACCCTTCCGTCTAGGGATAGGATTGAGGTGATCCTCGCCTTCGCTGAATTCCTAATTACCTTGGACAATGACCATAACATTATCGACTCGCTTCCCGGAGCTAGAAAGCATAGTCACTAGTTGATGGTCAATGTCCTTGGCCCTAAGGAAGTAACGCCCATGCTGACCAGAAGACTTGGCCAAGGCATAACAATGCCGAATAGCAAGAATGCCGAGGTTAATCCTAAGGCGACGATTTAGTGCGATAATCCCCATTACGATTCTAAAAAAGTTAACATTGGGTTGGGATGGGATTAAACCCCAATGGCAAAACATAGCCCTAAGGAATGGGTGGAGGGGAAAATAGACTCCACCCTCTGCGATTGACAGGAGAGGGAAGACAATCGTGGTTTCATCAGCCCTCTCCATATCGAGGGTGCCGTCTGTCACAAGTGACAGGCGGACGTCATCAGGAATGGAGAAATGACGTCGGAAGCCAGAGATTCGATCCGAGGAAAGGAGATCTTTTAAATGTTTTGCCATTTCTTTTAGTCTATAAGATCGTGCTAAGCCAAAAACAAAGCAAGAGAGAAGATTCAGGGCAGAGGGGTAGAAAACTTATAAGAGACGAAGAGGATAGTGAAGAAAAGAAAGTTGCAGAGGTAATTCGGAAGGCAGTCCTGTGACGAGCGTCTAAAAGTGTATATGTATTTGAAAAGACATCCAGATTTTAAATCACAATAAATAGAAATGTACGAAGAGACGGGAAGTTGAAGTGATAATCGAGAAGCATGTGCTCAGACATTTGCGTTGGAATGAGGTCAGCCGCTTGTAGACACCCCATTTTTGACCGTCCTCAAGACTTGGACGTCACCGTTTGAACACTCGGTGATTATCCATGTTTGTGTTCGTTTGGAGTTCCCGAAGGTCTTGGCTCGCGCGCCTTGCCTCAGGATCTCCGAACTCGACTGTTTAGTGTCTGGTTTTGCACCAAACACTTGTGTTTTGCCTTGGAGGGGTAGGGAATGCCTTGTGAGGCATCCCCACTCACCACTGGCAGTGGCTAGAGGCCACCGGCTAGTTCTTGCTACCACCGGCAATATATATTGCCAGCCGGCACTATTTGTTGCCGGTCAGCACTACTTAGTGCCGGCCGGCACTCTTTTTTGCCAAAATGGTATTTTTGGCCGGCCGATTACTGTGCATCTGCTTTTGCAGATATTTTAAGACAGCTGTCTTACTTTTTGCTCCCCTCCATACACGTGTATGGAGGGATCTCTCTCTTGGAAGCTTGTCTTGTAAGCTTTACAAGACAATAAGCCTCTATAAGAGAGAGCCTTCTCTCTTGTGGCTAGGTTAGACACTTGAGATGTTTTGGGGAGCTTAGACAGCCATTGTTAGGGTTTGAGTTCTAGGGTTAGGGTTTGATACACATTATTTCTCTCTTTTTCCCTCTTGTGTGTAAAAGTGTGTTTAGTCCATACTATTGCACACAAACACCTAGTGTTTCACCTTCCTCTAGCTACTGAGGTTCTAAGGGACTGATTTTGAAGTTTTGGTGTTGGATTCAAGCCAAGGAAGGCCATTGGAGCACCATTGTTGAAGAGGTCTTCAAGGGTAAGGATCTTACCCCTTTTTACCCCATTTTTACATTGTATTTTTACCTGCCTTAAATTCATTTTTGTGCTTAGTGTATAATACAAAAAAGTTCTTTTTTTTATCCCTCTTGATTGTTTATTAAGGGTGTTTTGTGGTTTGAGGGTGCTTGACCCCTCTTAGGCCTTGAAAGGCCTCATTTTGTGCTATTTTGTGCTAGTTTCGGGACTTTGGTGTTTGGGCCTCTTCACCACTGAAATCTTGAGGGATTTCAGTGGTGGAGATGGTGCCTTGAAGTCTCCAAAAGGAGAGGGCCACCCCCTCTCCTTGTTGTCCTTGAAAAGGGCATGTTTTGGCCTCTAAAGGGAGCCTATGTTTGAGTGTGTATTTGAGCATGTGTAGACTGTTTTTCATGCTTATATTTCCATAATATAACATGATTTTAAATTGGTTTTGGTACTCCATGCATGCTTAGCATAGTTGCCATGTAATGCCTTGTGATCCCTTAACATGTCTTAGGTTGTGTGCCTTTGTTTCTAGCATGTTTTAGGCTTACATTTGTGAAGATTTTGTGCCTATCTTGACATGTTTTAGGTCTGTCCATAAGTGTTTGGGTTGATTTTAGCATGCTCAGTATAGCCCCTTTGCATTCCGGCTTGTTGGCCTTAAGTATGTGCATGTATAGCATGACATCTTTGCATTGATTTGGTGATTTGGGACCACCCTACATGTTATTTCAGTCCCATTTTCATGCTTGCATGAGTGCCTTGCATGCCTCTTTAATGCTTTGGAAGCATGCATTGCATGCTCCATGTTTTGACCATTGTGCATGCCTCTGAGTTTTGAGTCACTTAGATGCCATCTAAGTAGTCCTTTAGCCTTGTTTTAACATGCTAAAAATATGTTTTTAGTTGTTTAATGCATGCCATGATTGTTGTGCTAAATGTGCTTCAAAGCTTCATGACTTGCCTCAAGTGTTTGGACCATGTTTGCATGCATTTGCTTATCTTGTTTAACATGATTTGGCATCATTTTATAGCATGATTTTAGAGCTCATGTTGCATACTAATTGTCCATGAAATCTCTTTTCGAGTATGCTTGAATGTTGCTAGCTTAATGCTTAAGACTTAGACCATAACATGTGCATGTGTGCATGCGTGTTTAGCCTCCATGTTTGGGCATTTTGGCTACTGTTTTGGGCCTTATTAGAGCTGCCCAAATCTTGTATAAGTCCATCTTTGCATCCATTTGCATGGCCCCATGTTTGCTTGTATGCTTGCATAGGTTTGTTGCCATGTCATGTTGCATCCTTAGCTTGCATGCCTAGGTTGCATTGCATCTTGCATGCATGCCTTGTTCCTTGACTTGATGATAGGAATTGGGCCTTAGTATGTTTGTTTGGTTTGCATTTCATTTGACATGAAAATTGCATACTTGACTCTTTGGGCCATCATGCATGGAAATGCGTGATTGGTGGTCCGAGAATCGAGACACATGCCCCTTTGAGTCACAAACATGATAAGAGACATGAATGGTGCATATATGCCTTGAATTGTGCTGCCATGCTTTGCCTTGCCCTCTGTTGCTGTCAATTGCAGGTTCTGCAGGCATTCCTTGCCGACCGGCAGTATATATTGCCGACCGGCAGTATATATTGCCGACCGGCAGTAAACAAGCAGCCGATGGATTCATCTTGTGCCGGTGACTACACCACACTGCCGGTGGCAATTATACTCAGCCGGTGGTACTCCTCAATGTCCAGGGAAGCAGTCCTGAGGTTTTGACAGCCTCCAGAGGAGTGAAGGAAGGAAAACAGAGGCAGCCCATGCATGGCGGCGCATTTCCCGAGGCGGTTTATCTGCTTTCTTAGCTTAAATTAATTTGCTTAGCTAATTAGGCAATTTGTAATATTTAATTAGCTTGCGTAGTTCATTAATTTGTAATATTTATTCGGTCCCTCCGAGCGAGGGTAAATCTGTAATAAGTGTGGGTGAGTGCGTGAATGTTTTCCAACCTCCACTTCTTTCTTCCCTTTTACTTACCTGCTTTGATGGTTAGTATTAGGGCACGTTTAATTTAGCATACTTTATGCTATGCATGCTTACATCCATACATTTGTTTCGCATGCACCGGGCTCGGTACATCACGCTAACTGCATCTGTACTTCAAATTCAAAACTGAATATGTGATAGTTGTGCATTTTCACATGCCATGTTTAGGTTAGCCGAGCCTATCCTAGCAACATTTTGTATGCGATGCATTAGGCACTGAACATGGACTTGGATCATGCATGTTTGCTAACGGGTTCTTTGTTTTGGCAAGGAGTACGATGTAAGTATGTTTAATGCTTTAGCATATCACATGCGTGTGAATGCTACCATGACAGTATGTTTGCCATGCGGCTAAATGCTTACGTGATATTACTGTTTTAATGCCTGTGGGTGAAGGTTGGATTGTTTGAGTTGGAAAAACTCGTTGAAATCCGTATTTTAGCCTACTTGCGAGTAGCAACTTCCAAAGCGCTTTTTTTTTAAAACAAACGGATATGCAATGCTTATTTCCAAATTAGGCAATCTAGTCTAAACTTGTCTGCTGTGCGCATAACATAGTAATTCTAGGCTAGTAATTGGATTAAGAACACATAAAGTTTTCAAAATCAGATATCACGGTTAGTAGAGGTCGGTCTTCGAACCGAGCGAAAGGGGGTGCTCATAGCTGACCTTCCCCGATCATACCCAAGCTCCCGAGCCGAGACAACTCCGGTGATGACGGACATGTGGCCTTCGGCACCGAGTTAGGGTTTCCTAAATTTCCCCATTTTATAATATTTAGGTGGCGACTCTGTATCTGGCAAAGCAATCCATGTTTGGCACTACTTTTTCAAAAATCTGTTTCTCAAAACGATTTGCCAGATTTGGACTCTTTGGTTCAGATTAAGAACCGCGACAACAAAATCGCGAGTCCGAACTGTAGTAGCGAAGGCCCCTCCTCGCGGGCGCGTCTACACCGCCGAATTTCGGCTCTGACTTTTCGAATTCGAAACCAAACACTCCATCCAACTGTCGTTAGTGGAGTGCTTGGGAGGCAATTGTGAGGGCCGAATATTGGGAGTCGCAGATATGCCGAATAGTCAAACTCTGGATCGAAATATATAGCATTCGACGCCATCTCACACACTCGAACCTTATCCTATTCGGCCCAATAACTGGTCAAGCAAGGGGCCGAGTGAAGAGTTGTTTTTTACAGTTGAAGCCGAATAGTGAATTAAAAGTGGACCAGATCCCGAGGCCCAAGAAAAAAAAAATATAAATGGAAGAATATCAACTAGGAAGAGGTATGTGAGAACTATTACACTTTACTTAAAATACAAGTAATTCAGAGAGTAAAGACTGACTTGTCCATCGGAGTACTAATTCCAGCACCCCCGACCGGAGTGTTGATTCTTTTTCAGGTGGCTAGCTGAGGATCACGAGCGTCCTCCAGGATCAGAAGAGTATTTCCAAACCACTTCTCCACAATTGTGAAACGGTTTGAATGAATGTATGGATGTTTTAGAAGTTTATAATAATTTTCTTTTTCATATCTTCAAGTGTTTTACTCTTTGTGATTGTTTAATGCTTTTCATACATTAGTTTTCTTTGTGTTCGTGTTCAAAGTATAAGATGAGTCATACTACGAGAGACAGGTCATGTTGCTACCATAGTATAGAGGAAACGCTCGTGCTACTTAAGATGACTCGTGCCTATACGTTGAACAAAATAATCCTCTTGATCAATGTTTCAAACTTGTAGTTGTGAAATATTGGGTAGTTCAAACCGGAGTGCAATTGATGGCCGTTGTTAAGTCTTATTTATGTAGTTAGTTGTGAATTCTTTGCCTTGACTTGAAATTTTTCTAAGTGTGACAATTGGGTTTTTCAAAACTTACGATTTTGAAAATAGTTTTTAGTGGTAATTGATCCTTATATTTTAAATAGTCTAAATTGATTTTATGAAATTTTTCTATGAAGTATTAACCCTTTTACTATAACATCAAACTTAGAAATTTCAGTCGAAAATTTATTTTTGTACTAAAACAAGGGGAGCCACTTTTTAATTTAATTGGATTTTGATGTTTTTGTATTTTTCTTTACATCCAAATGGGACTATTTCCTTATTACATTCTAAAATTAAGTAAATGAAATATAAATGTAAGAGGCAAAATGAAAGTATTTACTTAAATGGTTGCATATGGAAATGAGATTGATGTGCTGAGAGTGCCTTAGGAGCTAAGCTGTGTAACTAGCTGTCCAGGATGACCGCTCGAGCGGTCAAGTGGTCGCTCGAGCGAAGAGGTGAGGCTTTTAGTATCTTCACTGTACACCTGCAAAACTTTTGAGAGATTGCATTCACTGCTCGAGCGGTGAAATGTTCGCTCGAGCAGTCAGTTCAGATCAGCAAACTTTGCACATTTTTTGCACAGGAACACCCCATTGTTTCTCATTACTGGTAGCCACTTCGTTGAAATCCCCTACTAAGAAGTGGCATGAGGTTGATGATGTTGCAAAGTGCTACATATTGGCCGCAATGATCAATGTGTTGCAAAAGCAGCATGAGGGTGTTCCTACTACAAAAGACATAATGATTAATTTGGAGAAAAAAAAATGTTTGGAGAACAGAGAAAAAGTGCACGTCAAACTACCATGAAAGGTTTGATGTCCACCAAAATGGTGGAAGGCACTCCAGTACGAGAAAATGTCCTGCAAATGATATCTTTCATTAACATAATGGAAACTTTGGGTGCAGATATTGATGGTGAAACTAAAATTGATGTGATCCTTTCATCTTTACCTGATTCTTAAGATAAATAAGCTATGAAATTAAAATGAATTGAAATACATGTATTGAAAGACTCTTGGTCGAGTGTTTGGTCAAGAACATCTTCAAATATTGCTTTTGGAGTCCTTTCTATAGTATTGAAGAAACCCTTATTTCTGCTCAATTGTCAGGAATGTGGTAGCCCTTCATGGTGATATATGTCATTGATGCTAATCTTGACCCCTCAAGAGTGGGATCGGTTTTGATCATCAACAGCCAAGGCTTATCCTTATTACTTTGACTTGGTACATTGAGCTCCCATAGACCACCATGTGTCCTTCCATATTTGAATTTGAATTTATTCTGCTTGATTTGTGACAAATATTTCCTTTATTGTTGTATGGATCTTGTTCTCTTTGTTATGCATGTCTATCCTCAAGGAATTCAAAAAACCAACCTTACCTTATTTGAAAAACTCATTTCTTAATTGTAGGGTGCCTGCAAGGATCTTCAAATCCAATTTATCTCTACTAAAGACCAACTTACAGACATTTTTAAAAAAAAAGATTGCCTTCTTAATCCTTTCGATTATTTCGGGGCAAGTTGAAAATTTGCCCCTTGGAATGTTTTGCTTAAAGGGGCTATTCAGATATGATTTATCTTTTAGATTCTTCCTCATCATTTTCTCATCATCTTATCATTGTTTGTGTTTATCATTGTTTATATTTATCCTTATCATATAAATTGTATAAGTGTTTATATTTATCCTTATTATATAAATTGTATAAATAGAATAGAATAGTTCAGTACAAATATAACACAAAAACTTTCCTTGAATCTAATTAATATACAAAAAATTGTTCCAAGTAATGTAATTTTGTGTATGGATGATGTACACGAAAAGTCCTAAAAAATGAATGGGTTGAATCATTCAATTGGGCTCATGGTGGGCCCCACATATCCAAATGGTGCTTCCAATCCAAATTTGGACTGGACTGGATTGGACTAGAGAAAATCCTCTCCTAATGTTTTACATGATTCCATATGGATTTAGATCGTCTGAAAAGATAAAATGAAAATTTCCATTTCATAATCAAAGATTGTGAAATATAGACATTACAAATCTATATTACAAATTAACTCTAAGACTCTATCAAAATAATCCCAAGAAAAGGAAAGAGTAGAGACAAAAGGGTTGAGAAAGAGCATGTGAGATATAATCGTGCCTAGAAAAATAGAACAATTAGCTCGAATTCATACCGAATTAGCAACTAAAGAAAATGTCTGTTTAGTAAGTTTGTCTAAAGCCTTGATAGAAAGTGAATCTGAATTTGAAGATTCAAAAAGCCAGCCAAATGGCTTAAAGGAAATGGAAGATGGGTTGTTCAAAGCTATGATGGCTAAACAGACCAAACTCGTAGATTTGAAATTAGCTATGCCCATGGAAATAGATGGAGGCCAGAAATATGAAAGTAATTCAAAACCTTTGAAAGGCACAAAGCGAGCCAGTCCAAATCCAATTTGGCTCATTACCTGCTGTTAACATAAATATGGTGTATGTTTTTCCTCACAGGTTCAAAGTAGATCCCAAGCAAAAGAGAAGCTTGTCCATTGAAGAATGGGTTGAATCAGATGAGAAGGCTTCTATTCCAAAGACTAAGATTTCGGAGGAAACAGACTCAGAAGAAACAGTGGAGATGGAGGTTCAAGTGGCTATGCCTTGCTATCCTTTTGAATACCCAACTTTAAGCATAACTCAACACATCAAGCCCTTGCACATCAAGCCCATTTTGATGGAGTGTTAATGAGTAAGGTGTTGGTGGATAATGGAGCAACAGTCAATTTGTTGCCCAAAGCCTCTTTGAAGAAGTTGGGTTTGAAAATCCCAAAACTTATTTCAACTAGCACCTCCACAATAGGGTTCACGGGAGATAAAAAAAAGGCCCAAGGGATCCTACTAGTCAACATCAATGTGGGATCCAGAAGCTGTGTTGTAGCTTTCTTTGTTGTCGATAGCAAGGCCAAGTGTAAGGCCCTGCTAGGAAGAGATTGGATACATACTAACAAGTGTGTGTGCCATCATCATTACACTAGAAAATCATCATGGCCCTAGGAGATGGAGAAATAAAGGAGATACAAGATTTTCGATTTTTTAGATAGTTGAATCAAACTAATAAGTAAAAAGGCCAAAACGTTTAATCTAATACTCTGTTTTTTTTTTTTTATCAGTTAGTGAAATAATTATCTAAAATATTACTATGCAAAATTAATAATATTGTTAGTTTTAAAAATTAGGAAAAACTGATAATATTTTCAGTTTTACTGAATATGATTTATTGGTTCAAAAAAATTTAAATAGGACATGAACTACCATAACATTTGTAAATAGGATTTTTAGGTAATACTCTTTAAAAAAAATTATGATTTAAATTGATAAAATTAAAATGTTATTTTATTATAAAACTCAAATTGTGATTTTTTTTAAAAGTATTTTTTGGGTTATTTACACTAAGATCTCCTAAACTATTGAGAAATATCACTTTAACACCTTAAATTATAAAAAATAAAAAAAATACTTACAGATGGAATCCCTAAACTATTAAAAAATATTATTTTGACCTCCTAAAATTATAATGTGCTTTTAAACTATTGAAAAATATCACTTTGTAAACTTTAAAAGTGCACAAATATCCCTAAATTATAAAAACATGACTGTTAATGAAAGGGATCAAAGTGAAACATTCCACTAATTTAGAAAGTTTATTTGTTTAAAGGTCAAAATGATACTTTTTAATAATTTAAAAATATAATTGTACTCTTTTAAAATTTAAAATTTAAAAGGATCAAAATAATACTTTTTGATAATTTAAGTCTACATGTAAATAATCCTAATTTTTTAAAAGAAAAATGGGCGAATGATACTGACGGTCCCTATAGTTTGGGACTTGCGTCATTTTGGTCTCTGATTTTTTAATTGTGACAAATTTGATTCTGAATTTTGAATCTTATTTCAAATAAGGATAATTGAAGATACCATTGCTTAATTTGAAGGGCAAAATCGTCAATTTGATAAAATATAAATTAATTTGACAAAAAATAAATGTCAAAAACATATTTTTGAATTTTTAAAAATTATTTCAACCCACTAAAGATAAAATTATGTAATTGATAAATCTTTTAGACATTTATTTATTTATTTATTTATTCACCAAATTAATTTTTATTATGTTTTTGAATGATGATCATGTAATGGGTGGTTGTTTTTATTTTTTTAAATTAGTTTCTATTTTCAAAAGTCAAATATGGCAACAATTTTGATATCATTATGAAACCAATCCATTAAATTAAAAAATCTAAAACTGAAAATATTTCATATATTAAATATATCGATTACACATTAAAATCTTAACAACCACTCATTATAGGAAGTGGAGATGCTGCTACACAGGCTACGCAGCAACGGCTGCTGTGCGGTAAAATGGGCCCATTTTTTGACCTATTTTAATAATCCGAACCGTTCACATTTTAAAACACATTATGTAGAAGATGCCTGCAAAAAATCAATTTAATCGGATATCGTTTACCAATTCATTCACTCACATTTGTATTTATTTTAATACTTTAAATCACAATTATTATTTATTTTTGTAGATACAAATGCGAGTAGATGAATGGGTAAACGATATCCGATTAACTTGATTTTTTGCAGGCATCTTCTACTTGATGTATTTTAAAATGTGAACAGTTTGGATTACAAAATGGACCCCAAAATGGGCTTATTTTTCCGCATAGCAGCTGCTGCTGCGCAACCCGCAGCAGCATCTCCACTTCCCTCATTACATGATCATCCTCCAAACACATTATAAAAATTAATTTAGTAAAATAAATATATAAATAAATGTCTAAAATATTTATTAATTTTACATAATTTTATTTTTGGTGGGTAAAAATTATTTTTTAAAATTGAAAAATATTTTTTTGGACATTTAATTTTATCAAATTATTTTATATTTTATCAAATTGACGATTTTATCTTTAAAATTGAATAATGATATCTTTAATTATTTTTGTTTAAAAAAAGATTCGAAATTCAAAATCAAATGTATCACAATTGAAAAATAAAATACCAAAATGACAAATTCTAAGCTACTAATTAGTAAGAAAAAGTGATGAAGCAGAACGAACACGAGAATTTAGGCGGAAATTACGGTAATTTTTTATTTTATTTTATTTTTCTTCCCGCGCTTCAAATCTCACCTTCATCCCCGGCTTCAATCTTCGAGTCAAAAAATCACGTGTAGTGTCTGCTTTTTTCGCTGTCAAAACCACCTTCTTCTTTTTCTCTCTCTCTCTCACTGTATTTTCTTCTTTTGGTTTCATACACAATCCATGACCAAAAGCCACTCTCATCATCTGATTTTCACAAAACCCACATGGATTCACTGAAACCCAGTTCAGCTCCAACCAAGAACAAGTTAGCCAAAACCTTCCACAAAGTCATTCACCTCAGAAAAGCCTCAAAGTCCCTTTCAAATACTGGGTTTTCCTTGCTCATACCTCAGGAACACAACAATGTATATAATTTAAGGATTAAGCGCGTGATTTTTTGTTCAAAAAATGATACTTATTCTGAAGATGAATGCTGACAACGTTAGTTAGGGAGACAACTTTCATACACATTTAATACTTCAGAATTTTTTTTTTGAAAAAATTAAAATACTAATAACAAAAATGACCCAAGACACATACTTTCTCTACCAAAAGTCCAACTAGTCATTCAGTATATGACTTGAAAATGAAAAGCTCACATGAACTCTTTTGACTTCTATGAAGAAGTGGAAGTTTTAATTATCATAAAAAAATGCAATTGCATTAAAATCAAATTTCAAAGTTTGGGACTTGAGTTTGGAAGACACAAAATCAGGAGAAAGAGATAAGCATGTATACCAGCAGTTTTGGAGTCATTAACAGCAACACAAAAATCTTGAAGAGGATTAAGGTCAGAAGCAGGGGCCAGTGTGGAAGCCAAAGCCATGATGGCTGTGGTTAAAGCGAGTGCCCATTTTAATTGAAGCAAATTGAAATTTTTATGCCTAATTGCAATTGCTTGAAAAGAGGGTGATTGATGTAGGATGGCAAAGCCTGTCTATTTATAGATATAGATAGATAAATAGTACTTGAATTTGTCATTATATTTTATATTTTTCAGTACCAAGTCTTATATTTTCCAATACCAATAAAATGAGAATTAATACTATCCTTGAATGGGTAACTTGTTTCACCATTCAAGGATGAACTGTTCTTAACCAACTTCACAAGTTTCTAATTATAGCTGCTTACATCAACATATTGGGTGATTCTTTTGAATTTTTTTTTTTTTTTTTAAAGAAGAAATATCATTTTGTTCCTCAAATTATTACGTAAAAATTAATTTGGCACCCAAACTTCATATTATTTTAATTTGACCTTTAAATTTTTTTTAAAATTTGATTAATTTACCCTCTGCCGTCTGTTTCCGTCTACAATCAA
Source organism: Camellia sinensis (assembly GCF_055761805.1). NCBI lineage: Eukaryota > Viridiplantae > Streptophyta > Magnoliopsida > Ericales > Theaceae > Camellia > Camellia sinensis. The sequence continues at coordinate 159,322,210 of NC_138972.1, forward strand.
ATAGAATTTGTTGACGTGGCACCAAACTTTATTTGGAATTTCATTTTACCCCCTAAACTATACCTTAAAAATTAATTAGCCCCCAAATGTAAAAAAATTAAATTTAAATATTTAATAAATAATTTATTTATCTCAATAATGAAAAAATTAAATTTTAAATAATATACTTTGTAAAAAAATAATAACAAATAAAAAAAAATTCTCATTTACAAATATATTTTAAAGTCTCAAACTATGAAGTATGGATACTTTGACAAACATGCCGTATTTGTATCGAGTATTTACTGGCGTATGGTATTTCGTATAGTACTTCTGCATATGTACCGGGTACATGAAACACATATTAAAATTTTTTCTTCTTAATTTTTGACATACCCAGACGTACGTAATATATATTCAAGTCATGTCATACTTCAGTCGAAACAATATTTTCTGATACTATAGAGATAAAATTCATTTACTAGACGTCTTTTTTTATTAGGGGGACGTATGTGTAGTTTTACTAAGTAGGCTTATTGTCTAATAAGTCCTATAATAATTAATGACACTTTTCTTCATATATTATTAAAAAAAAGGTCACTAATTGTTAATCTTTAGTGGCAGTTTGAAAATTTTATAACAAAAATATCACTAATTATAAGTTTTAGCGACAGTTTAAAAAAGCGTCAAAAAAAAGTCACTAGTTTTCAATTTTCAGCGACAGTTTAAAAAATTCTTCACAGTAAAATGTCACTAATTGTAAGTTTTAGCAATAATTTATAAAAATCGTGACCAAAAAAAGTCACTAATTGTCAATTTTTAGCGACATATGTAAAAAATGGTCACAAAAAATTATTTTTAGCGACGATTATAGTAAGACTTGATAACAATTAAGTCCAACTATTAGGACCTATTGATAGTTTATCTTTTTTATTTTTAATTTTATGCTCAACATGATTTTAAAATTAAGTTATGACATTAAATATAATGACATAAATTATTTATATTAAGTTATGACATTAAATTAAATTATTTAATATAATGACATTTAATTTTGGTTTATCTTATACCTATACTTTTGGCATTAAAAATAATTGGATCTTAACAAATTAAATTATTTAATTAATTTTTGTATTACTCCTAATTAAAAATAAATATTTTTTTACAAATGTACAAGGCCGTACCTATATCTTAGTTTACTTTTTTTGGGATTTTATTATATCCACGTACTCGTATTGTACCAATGCGAGCACTTGTACACATACCTATGCTTCATATGTCTCGAATTATCTCAAGTCGATTTTGGAGAAAATAATTGAGCCAAAAATTTCTTGGTACTTTGTGTTTGCACGAGCGCAATTGTAACTAGTTTATTTCCTAAATTAGTTTTAATAGCATTGATCCTCTAATAGTAATTTTAAAATTGGTGCCTCGTTTGGGAACAGGCTAATTTAGTAACTTTTTAGCTATTTGGCTAAAATATGAGCTAAAAAAACTAGTATGTTTGGGATGACTTTTTACGAAAAAATGTGCAAAAAGTAGAGAGAAAGGAGAATATTTGACTTTTTGGTATGAGTTGTTGACTTTTTGACTAATTTAGTAACTTTTTAAATTTTTAGCTAAAATGGAGGGTTCCCAAACGAGGCCTGAGTGAGTAAAAAAATTTAAAATTCAATTTGTGCCTCAACAACCCAATTTGGTCATCCAATCTCCCACATCTCTGTAGTTACAGATATGCAAATACTACTATTGGAATTTGGATTACACAATACACACTCAAACACACACAAAACAAACACTTGGAGTGCCATTAAATTTATAACCATAGATCACAATGATGCAATCCATACGCAAATCAATGGTCAAATAGAGAGAGAGAGAAACCAAGTAGTAGAAATTTCAGCATACGTTGTAGAGATCAAGAAGGATGTTATCAAGAGACTTTTGGGCTTGCTCCGAACACCAATTTCTCGGTGATTTAATGGCTTCATTGGCTTCTTCAGCCCCGTTTTGTTGCTTCATTACAATAGCCATATCTTTCAGAGCACTATCCACTCTATCTCCGGCATTAGTCGCTGCCCAGAACCGCGGTATTGCCTTTTCCGGATCCTTATCTACCAACTGGTCGAAACAAACCCAAAAAATGATCAAAAACCCACTAATCAAGAACAGTATTTGAGTGCAATTTGAGACCCAGAAGCTTTACCTGAACATTTTTGGCTCTAGCATAAGGTGTGTCACCGACTGGGACTTTGTGGGTGATATGCAAGGAGCCAGAGCGAGTTCTGGAGACCGCGAGAGGCTTGCCTGGAGACGAAGGTGCAGATTTTTTTGATCTGAAACCAGGGGGAGCATTCCACATGTCCTGCAACATCTTTGAAACTTTTTTTTTTTTTTTGGATTTTGTGGTGAGAATTGATGAGAGAGATGAAGATGGTTCTCTTTCTCTCTGGCTGCCAAGAGAAGTAGAGGGAGAGTAGGGATCTTACAGAGAGAGAGGAGAGAGAGGGGGGGGGGGAAGAGAGTGAAGAAGACGATCGAATTTAGGGAGGTATTTGTGGACGATATTTTGAATTTTCGACCGTTAGGTTACCGTCTTATTGTCTCTGCCGACGGAGTCGGATCCTCTGAAGTAAACGTGTGTTAGTAGATGGTGAAGTGAAGCTTCTGATTGGGACAAGTTTCGGCGCAGACAGGACATAGCGTGTCCTGTATCTTAGTGAATGAAAACCGTTTTCGTCTACGACACAATATGCTTAATATGATCCTCAAAAGATTTTATGAGTAGTGGGAAACCACGAAGTGGTCTTACTAAGATTACGCTAAAACGTGTTCTTATTGGTTTATTGTACTAACCACTAAACATGTTCTTTTTCAGAAAATGCTAGAAATAGATAAACAAAGCCACCCCACATACCACTTCTTGTGTCATATATTGACTTTAGTCATAGTCTGCAATATGGGACATTGATAGTAGAGAAGTACTTTGGTTCTTTTGAGCTTCAAGTTAAAAAAAAAAACAAAGATTCATGCAGGATTTTCCAGGCAATCAAACAGGGTGTAGTGGGAAATCTTGTTGGGGTTGGGGTTAGTTATTCACCCAAAAAAAGGGTTGGGGTTAGTACATTATTTTCAGTAAGTTGGTCGCTTTGGGGGTCTGCTTGGGATAGGCTGAGCTCAAGGCACATGCACATCAATATCATACCTGAACACGGTGGACCAGCTCTTGTTCAGATGTAGAAACAAAGCTATCATGTTTCCAGCTTATAACACTCTCTGTCTCTCATGAATGGTCACTCTTGTAGTTAACTGATTCCATTTGGTAGGTAAGCATACTAGCCACATTGATTTGATAATTTTAGCATTTATTGGTCGGTTCAATAATGTGAGTAATAACCGAATTTTTCACTATTATGTGTTTCTGATTAATTACATTGATTATTTACAGTCTCTTATAATGTTAATTTTATACTTTGTATTCTAAATTTTCATTTAAAATTTCATAACAAAAAGCAGTATGTTAAATTTGCAGTTTGCGATACAGTGATGAATGATATTCTTATCTGATATACAAAATATGATTGAAAAATGTAATCATCATTATAGCATTATTAAATTTCTTAGCATTCTCTTTCTCTACATATTCTTTTAAAAGTATGTGTACAAAAACCAAATATTTTTTTTTTTGGTCAGCTAAAAAGAAAACTTTATTGATGAGATGAGCAAAACAAGCGACAACATACATCAATAAAGGAGGGAAGTGCAAAAAGCATCATAGCTAACACTCCCAATTCCAACTAGATTGGCACCAAGGAAGAAGTACAATCATCTGCTAGCACTAACCCCACAGATTGGCGAGAAACCAATCCAAAACAGAGAAAAAACAAAAGCAGAAAAAACCACCCAACCACACAACCTTCCAAATCTGCCACCACCTCCTCCAACTCCTACTCCAAGGTAGCCACATCTGCTAGCACCCAGAAATTCCCCTATGTACACTATCAGAAGAGCCACAAAAATGGACTCATACACCAGCAACAGTCAGCAACAGTAGCATTCTAATCACCACCCAACCACACAGCCTACAGAGAAGGAACAAGCAACCAGACTTTAAACAGCCAACAATATACAACTGCTATTGTATGCTGCCTTAGGACAGTAGCACATATCAGCAGCAATTGTTGTGCAGCCCAAAATGAGTTCTTCCGACCCAGATGCAGACCTCCCACCTAGTTTGTGATGTTATTGCTACTGTTGAACACAAAAGCCACCACAGTAACCATTCCTCAAGAGGGCTTGATAGCAACCAATCCCTGCAGCTGCTACTCACCAGATTACTCCATTGCAGATTAGGACCATGACAGAATACTCAATCCAAAAGCAGTCCAACATCATTCCAACAGCAGAATAGATCATCAGCTAATGCATAGCACACCATCCCAAAATAACAGCCCACTGCTAGGCCTAGTAACAGCATAGAAACAGTGATCCTTCAGAGTGTTGGGGTTTTAGCAAACACCATTTTGAAGGATTGCACCACAGTCAGTTCCAGCACCAGAAACATAGTCTATGTTCTTCTGATAAACTGAGATACTCAATCCATCTTTACAAGCACAATAGGTACACCACCTATTTGCAACCTCCAGCCATTTTCATACACCAGCATACCTCCAAAGCCATGCAACAGACCTGCAACCAACAGATCAGATCAGACCTGACCTTGGCGAACTAAATCTGTGTGAGTCCTACCTTCATACAAAACTGATTCAACTTTAACTCCAATTCTTTGCAGAGTGACTGTACCAAACAGTTTATAACTCCAACTCTTGGTCTGCTATGCATGGAAGACCAACAACAGATATTGCATATCAGTTTGCCCTCTGCAGCCTAGCATTTCAGCACTTCAGACCAGACCAGCATTCAGCATAACAGCCAGAATGGCATAATAGACCAACAACAAAAACAGCATTTCAGATTACCCTCTGGAGCCCAGTAAGACAGATACATCATCAGGCAGATCAAAAAACACCCCTCTGACACACCATTCCACAAACAGCAGCAGGCTACAAAACATCAATAGTCAACAATAACAGTAGAAACTACTCAACAACAGCAGACCAACAACATATCCACAACAGAGCACAGCAACAGGCAGATCACAGGCCAACCCCTCAGTTTATAATGCAGAAACTTCACATACCCTAAAACAGATCAGATCATAGTCAGAGCACAGCATATCAGATCCAACATAACCCTCTGCAGCCCACTAAAATAGGTACATCTTCAAGCAGAACAGACTCCCCTGTCACACATCTTATCACACCTTTCTCAATAGCTCTCCAACTAATACTAACACCAATCAACAGAAACACAGCACCAGTAGCAGCCCACCTCCACCCTACCACACTCTCTCATTAAGACCCAAAACACCTCCTAACTTGCTTAAAATTAAAGACAACATCATTAACTGAGAATGATGCACCACTGAAATGAGATCTCATCCAAATTGCCACTCTCACCTTGATACACTCACACAGATCTTGAAGATTGGGCTGTACTGAATTGAACACACAATCATTCCTATATCTCCACACAGACCACATTGCAGGTGGTAAAACCTTCCAAATCTGGTTTACTTTCTTCTTAAACTTCCAACCCATCCACCATAGTAGCAACTCTTCAATGGAACTGGGAATAGCCCACTGAAAACCCCACCAAAAAGCAATATAAGACCAGATTCTCCAGAAAAAGGGGGCAGTGAAGCATAATATATTCAGTTGATTCACTTGACTCATGATAAAAAATGCACCTCAAAGCATCATCACTCACCAAAATGCCTAACCTGTGAAGCAGCCTTTTTGTTTTCAATCTATCTCTCCAAGATAACCAAGAGAAGAATTTAGCTTTTGGAGGTGAGAAGTTATTCCATATCAGTTCAACTGGTCTCTAAATGGGGCCATCATTAACTAAACCCCAAGCATAAGCAAGATTAACCTTGAACACACCTGACTGTATAGGCTTCCAACACAAACAGTCAATAGCATCACTTCTTAAAACAGGGCCAGATCCCAAAAAATTTTGTAACCTAACCAACTCATCCTCTTCCCAAGCCCGAAGTGATCTTCTGAAATTAAAAATCCACCCAGATTGATGAGATCTTCTAGCTACTTGCAAACTCAAGGAAGACTCTTTATCTACAACCAGGTGAAACGAACGAGGAAATTGGCTTAATAAATTTATGGATCCCATCCAAGGATCCCTCCAGAAACTAATTCTGACTCCATTCCCTACTACAATCTCAACATTCTCCTTGTAGAATTGAAAGAGCCTAACATTCCTATGAGCTACTAGTAAAACGCCTTTCCATATCTTAGATGTAGAACCAGATTCAGCCAGAAAAGGATACCACCTTCCCCCTGTAGAGCCATACTTCTCACAAATTACCATCTTCCACAACACATCCTCCTCTTAGCCATACCTCCACCACCACTTTACTAGCAAACTGTCATTTGCTAGCCTGATATTTTTGATTCCCAGACCACCTTGTTTCACACTCTTATATACCTCCTTCCAACTAACTAGATGGATCTTCTGATGATATTCTGAATCGCCCCATAAAAACGAAGCTTGAATCCTATCAATCTCTCTAGCCACACAGTCCGGCATTTTAAAAAGAGACATGTAATACACTGGCAAAGCAGACAATACAGATTTTATGAGTATAACTCTCCCAGCAAATGACAAAACTCTTCTCTTCCACCCAGACAACTTCTTCTTGAATTTCTCCATAACTGGTTTCCAAGTCAACCTCCTACTAGGATTGGCCCCCAATGGTAATCCTAGATATTTTAATGATAACTTCTGGCTTAGACAATTCAACTTTGCAGCAAACTCATCAACCACCGCATCGGCCACCCCCACTCCACACACAACACTTTTTGAAAAATTAATCCTTAAGCCTGAGATGACCTCAAAGCACCTAAGTATCCTGTTAATCACCATAATTTCAGACCATTCAACCTCACAGAAAATCACTGTGTCATCAGCAAATTGCAAGGGAGAAACATTCAAACTATTAGCACCTACTGAAACACCTTTAAAAAGACCCATCTCCTTAGCTCTCGATATGAGTATGTTCAGTCCCTCAGCTACAACATTAAACAAAAAAGAGGATAACGGATCACCTTGCCTTAGACCTTTTTTAGAGCAGAACTCAAGAGATGGTGACCTATTAACCAGAATTGAGACTCTAGCAGAAGAGATGCAGCCCTTCATCCACTTGATTCAAGTAGATCCAAAACCAAAACTCTCCAGCATTTGATTGAGGTAGTTCCAGTTGGCTGTGTCATAAGCTTTTTCAAAATCAAGCTTCAGGAATGAGACTATATTTGATTTTTGTGTTCCTAACATTACTATTCTTTTAATCTTTTTCATAACATTACCAATTTTGAAATCATAAAAATCTTGAGTTTTTAACTAAGAACTAAACAAATAGGCTAACTCAATACATATTATATGCATGTACCATAAGGTTTAATTATGACATTTTGTCATCTTGTTATGAATATTGTGAATGTATAGTGTCATTTATTAAAATCTTTTGTTTTGCAATGTTACTTGCGAATGATTGTGATATAATTATGAATGTACATACAATAAACAAATTTTTGTAAAGGTGTGTATTAATTCATATTTCTTTGTAATACGAATTCTACTTATTGTCAAGTCAATAAAAACAATCAAAATCCTAAAAATTCTATATGATAGGAGTTCCACAGGTGGGGTTGATGTCATCTTTAGCTGTTAACTGCGACTTAAGAAATGAATGCTTGCTCAATGGTGTTCAACCAAAACTGGGGGAGCTGCAGGAATCAATCATCATCAAACTAGCTATTTGGCTTAAAGCTTCATTCAAGGATTTCCACTATTCTATAAATGATTTTATGTTCAATATTTCACAGATTAGAAAGTGTATAGGTGAAAGGGTGTGAAGTGTCGTGTATGTTTTTGGAGTGTCTAGAGATCTGTGTGAGTTGGAATCTCTCTAACTCTATTTAGAGGGTTTGGGAATGCAAATGATTAGTCTTACTTTGGGTGCCAACATAATTGGGATGCTTAGTTTTAATAATAAAGCAACTTTTATTCAAATCATTTTGTAACCTTTCTTTATTTTAATAAATTTTGCTTATTGCTCAAAAACAAAAACAAAAAAACTGGCGACTTAATACCTTTAACTTCACATGGATGTATTTTCTTGGCAATTCTTTTGGTACATATCGTTTAAGAAATGTGTACCGTGTGCATTTTATTATGTATTTTTTTAGTACATGTTATAAATTCTTATGAAAATGTTATGTAATATTCTTGTAGAGATGGGCTTCCTCTAGTCCAAGATCTATATTGGAGGGAGTTATATGAGTTTGTGGGGCCTTTCGTGGATAACATCTTGATAATCTGAATTATTCGTTTTCTAGTAACATTCGTGTATATTATTCACACAAAATATTAAGTTGATCTAATAATCATAATCTATTCAATTTGTTGCGTTCGTCTCCAAAAATGAGAGACTATTCACCAGTTGCTCTCCATTTTTTTCATGCCATCTTCCATGTGTGCTAATTAAATTAAAAAAAAATGGACCAATAGTTAAATATTTCATTTTTTGTCATTGAGGCTACTCTTGAAATTTTAGTCCGATAATTATCTAGTATATGTGGAACGGAGAGACTAGCTGGAGCAAAGCTTTAGACAGAAGTTGTTGGCTTGAATTGAAATAATAACTAAATTTATCCATTGTTTATTTACGATTACTTTGCATAAAATTGCACTAGTATTTAAATTTCAGTAGTGCTATAGAAGTCGACAATTGGCTTGAAAATGATTTACGTGCTGAATATTGATGAATTAGATTATAGTGGGTTCATGTCATTTTTTTTTATATAGATTTAATTTATATAAGATATTACAATGAAATCCAATGAATTACAATCATATCATAGTAATGAAAATCAAATATAATATAAATTTTTACACACACACACAAAAAAAAACTCTAAAAAATGAGAGAGAAAGTCTCAATTAATATACAGGAAATAAGTTCCACACGCAGGTGGAGAGATTCGAACTACTGACCTCCTAGTGAGGCGCAGGAGTTCTGTCCAATCAAACTAACTCCGTTGATTAGTGGGTTCATGTCATTGACTAATTTGTATTCGATGTCAATTGATTTCGTGCCAATTGTCAATTTAAAATATAATTTTTTTCTGTATTTGTTGTTTTCTATATGGGGAGGGAGAGAGAGTTTTCCGTGTGAACCTTCCTTTTTTTTTCTTTTTTTCTTTTTTTTTTTCTGTGTGATCTTAGTGAATATCAAATACCATGCATCAATTTCTTCATGAAAAACTTATTGCGAAATGTACCTACACTCAACTTATATATATATTGATGGAAACTAGCCAATGATTTGTCGAAACTTAGTGAAGAGCACATATATTCACTTTAAAGAAGCACATATATGCATGCATGTCATTTTATGTGCCTTCTTGGGTTATTATGAGTAGCCTTCGAGTTCATAGACCTTTGGATGATGCGTATGAGAATAAATAATCATCTTGATGTGCTTAGCAAAACTACAAATGCCATAAGAATAATCTTTTTCATACAATCGAAAACTTGAAGCAAATGCTGTTTTGCATTATGTATTCATACACACAAGATATATATATATATATATATATTAGTCTTATGCACCTAGACCTACAATTCATAAATCTTTTCTGATCATTTCTATGAACTTAATTAATCACTAAACCACGTGCCATTATATATACAAATCCATTATCATCTTTCGCTTCTTACATCAAATTTTATATTCACAAGCACTTTTTACTACAACAAAAAATGAATAGTATTGTTGTAAAGCATACAATAACGAAAAGCCACACGCATTCTATCTATCAAAGGAGGGGAAAACGCACTTATTCTTTTTCCAATCTCCATCTTATTTTTTTCTCTCTTTGTTTAACATTATGCATGCGTTGTGCCAATAGATTCCAACATTATCGCGCCCATTATAATTAATTGGTGTGGCTCCTACTCTTTTCCTTAGATTACTATTACATATAATAACCTTTGATTAAAGTGAAGTTAATTGAAAGTGATCCAATCCTACCACCTCAAAACCATTCCGATCAAGTGCTCTATCCACCATATCTTCTATTATGTATAAGGAAACCATTGATTAAAGTAACTATTCATATTGAGATCGCGATCCTATTCTCTCTCCTTTAAAGATATAGTATATAATTGTCTCAGTATTATTTTAATGTCTATAATTAACAACAAAGAAAAATTGCTTGAGGCAATCATGTTGTGGTGGCAATCCACTTCATAACCAATTAGTTAATTAGCCACAAATGCAATAATAATAATCAAGGCGGTGCTAATCAAACATGGCAAAGCAATTATTATTTAGTTCTTATTGAAGTTTCGTTTATCATATACAAGTGGAACTGTCATGTTAATTTTTAAATACTTGCTCAAATGAAGTCATTCTTTAACTAGGTGTTTGATAGGCACTAAAAAAGTACACTTTTTTTTTGCATACATATACTTATTTGAGTCACATTAATTAACATCTATCAACATCTCCTCTTTATTTTTTTATTCACTTTTTTTACTTTTTTACACATTTTTTTTTTATAAAAAATCAAAAAGTATACTTATTTAGACCATCTCAAATTCATTCAACTAAAAATTGTTGTAGTCATTTTAATTTCAATATTTTACAATCTTTTTAGCGTGAACAATTAGAAGATGCAATACGAAACGGGGATAAACTTTGTACAAACGTACATGTTAATTATTCCTTGTAACTAGAAAATTCATCGAAGATTGGCGGATTTAGAATCAAACTACATTTTAACTTGGCCATGGTTAGGCTTCGTTTGGGAACCTTCCCTCTTAGTCAAAAAGTCAAAAAGTTACTAAATTAGCCAAAAAGCCAATAACCATACCAAAAAGTCAAAGATTCTCTTTTCTCTCTACTTTTTTCACATCTTTTCGCAAAAAGCCAAAAAGTCATCCCAAACATACTATTTTTTTTAACTCATATTTTAGCCAAATAGCCAAAAAGTTACTAAATTAGCATGTTCCCAAACGAGGCCTTAGTGTTAGAATAGTAGAGAGAGAGAAGAAACAATATGTATTGTATTTAATGAATTGTATTGAATGAATTTTTCCTATACAATAGAAGGTCTGTATATATAGGCTAAGAAAGAACATCTTACTAGAAATCTAATTATGAGAAAGAGTATTCTATAAGAAACCTAACTATGGCAATACCTAATATATCTAGGAAATCAATACCTAATATATTTTGGAATATATACCATATATACATTAACATCACTCCTCAAACTCAAAGAGGATAAACATTTTGAGTTTTGAAAGAGAAACTAAAATATAAAATAAAACTATATAAAATAAAAGACAAATAAATTGCAAAATCCTAACTGGAGCGCGAGGGCGTTTGAAATAGATCAGAGACTGAAACTAATGCCGGGAGACAGTTTATGGTCCTGTCAGATTGTAGGAACTAACTAAAACTAATGGCAGGACAGTTTAAGGTCTTGCCGAGCTAATGCCGGGAGACAGTTTATGGTTATGCTGGACCGTTGTAGGAGCTATCCGGAATCAATGTCGGGACAGTTTACGGGGTCATACCGAACCGTTGTAGGAATTGACAGGAATCACTGTCGAGACAGTTTAAGGGGTCATGTCAGACCGTTGTAGAGACTGGACGTTGAACCAAGAAACGTGACACACACATAACTTATGACGTGGTGCTGAACTATGCTGACAATAAATGACTAAGTGCACCAGGGAATGGCTTGGATGGTGCGTGTCACGCCCCACTTTTTATTACTCAAAGTATTACCAATTTCATTTACTTAATTCCATTTCAGAGATAACATGCGGAAATAAACTCGTATATTCAACTTGTAGAAGTGAATAACATTGCTCTCATTCGTATGCAAGTAAATACAACATGAGTACACTAAATAAATTGCCCTTGGGCTTACATCATTAAAAGTCAAGAAGAAGGGTATAACCCTTTTTACAAAAATGGCATTCCGTCAACACAAAAGAGGCCCCGTGGACAACAAATAAAAAGATCCAACCTTGTAGAACATCCTGGCTATCACCTGAAAAAGATTCAACAACGTGGGATGAACATATAGTCCAGTAGGGATCTCAACATGATCTCCAACAATAACAACTTACAGATAGCTATGATCATGAATGTTCATTCTCATACTAGAATAGTAATGTGGCAGTTTATACAAAATATACATAAGTATGAACTTTTCGAAAACAGCCATTTCATTCGACGCTATAAGCGGTTCACCTTTTTTTTCCTTTTTATTACCCATTTTTCCAAACTTTCATGACTATAACAGTTTTAGATAAAAACAATTTCACCAAGCCCATTACTCTTCCCCCATTTTCCGTACTTACAACAAAATGACCTTTTTTGAAAACATGTTCACAAATACCCCATTTTCCTTCACACATTCCAAAATCTCAAAATGGCATTTTGGTTTGTTCCCAATACATTCATATCAATACATGCATGTCTTAAATAAAAGGGAAATAACAAATCATCAACATGTATATAATCCACAAATGAGGCAGCTCGGCCTTTCAAAACTGTAACCATCGCAACCCATAACATACTTAGATACACTGACGATAACAATTAAAACTCTGCTCTACCGGCTATATGCACAGTAAGCTAAGGATATGCCAAGCGATAAGCGAGATAATAACTCATTTTAAACATTTCATACCTCATAATAGATACACATTTTAGTACTGTATCAATCTCAGATAAAAACACTTCCATACTTCACAAATGATACACATTTTAGTGTTGTATCAATAACATGTAAAAACACTTCCAATATCAATAAGCACACATATAGTGGTGCTAATGGAGTCCATCCCCTATCTCCTCCCAAACAAAATCCGGTTTAGAGGTCCATCCCCTATCTTCCCCTAAACCGTTGAGTAACCAAAAACACTTCTATACTTCACAAATGATACACATTTTAGTGATGTATCAATATCAAACAAAAACACTTCTAATATCAATAAGCACACATATAGTGGTGCTAATGGAGTCCATCCCCTATCTCCTCCCAAACAAAATCTGGTTTAGAGGTCCATCCCCTATCTTCCCCTAAACCGTGGAGTATATCCCCTATCTCCTCCCACACAAAACAATGTATATAAGCGATTATCATGTACAAATTCCTCAATACAACAAAGCATAAATAACAAGTGTAATACATACACATAAACTATTCAATAATGTTTACCCAACACAAGTGTAACGCATACATCACAATTCAACACAACAATGTCATCCTCCACCGATGACCAAGGACAAAACCTCTAGATGCATGTATTCAGTACACCTAATAAAAGAGACTCAACTCTCAAGCAATCCTTAAACCCAACAACGACACTAGTACGATAGGTAAAGATAAAACCCCCAAATGTGTGTATTCAACACTCATGATACAATAGTTCAATTCTCAAATTTATTTTCTGAGACTCACATAGAGTTAACATTTCATTTACCATTTTCAAGATCAACTTTCATAATTTTTTCAAGTCAACACGTTCCATCACTTATTCCAAAAACACTTTTCCCTTTTCACAAAACCAATTACATTCTTTTCATTTTACAAAATCAATTCCATGGATAATAAGCCATAACCCAACTTGATTCAATACGTTCATTTCAAAATAACTCCAATACCATAATTAATCCTTTAACTGTTAACACCTTCTACACAACTCATATTAACAATAGAAATTTACCAACATTGTTCAATCATAAACCCTTTTTATTTTACCAAATCAAAATATAATTTAGGGCTTTCGCTTCTTTCAATAATAACATGCTAATTTTATTCTCTAATTAGTCCAAACCACAGTCAATGATAACAAAACCATTCTCAAACAACCAACCCTAGGTTCCCCTCATGATTTTAAAACAAATCTAACACGGATATGATTTTCATGCAATACAAAATTACCACATGTCTATCTATAGACGGAGTATTGAAAAAGAACAAAGAAATCCCTACCTCAAATGGAGAAGATGAAGGCCAAAAACCAAAGTGCTCCAAATCGCCAAACTTTCAGATTAAAATGAAGATCAAGGGAAGCTCCACACTCAATACAAAGGAACTAGGGTAGAAGATCACTAGAACTAGATGTATTTATAGAGAGAAGATGTAGTCTAAAGAGAGAAACTCTCAAGTTATTCATTCAATGAACTTCATTAAATTGATTAATGTATCTCATACATTCATGATACATAATGCATCTTCTATATTAATGAATTCATTAGATAGATTAATGTATTTTACATATTCATAATAGAAACATAATGCATCTCTAAGATCCATTCATAATAAATCCATCACATTCAATGTATTAGCATTAGTCTTCTATACATTGTATAAATAGGTATCAATGATTAGTCACCATCTAATTGATGTACATGTATCTTACTAATGAGATGAATCTAGTATAATCATGCATAACCTTTGAAAAGTTGTCATATATTACAATTAAACAATGAAGGTAAAATCGGGATCGCTATAGTGCGCTAGGGAATGACTTTGTTGGTGCGCCAAGGAGACGGCTTAGAGAGTGCTCCAAAAGGAGACAGCTTAGAAAGTGCTCCAAAAGGGGGCGGCTTAGGAAGTGCGCTAAGGAGATGACTTAGGTAATGCGCCAATGTGGCGGCTTAGAGAGTGCATCAAAGGAGGCGGCTTAGGGAGTGCACCAAGGAGGCGGCTTAGGTAGTACGCCAATGAGACAGCTTAGAGAGTGTGCTAAAAGGAGGCGGCTTAGGTAATGTGCCAATGAGACGGCTTAGAAAATGCACCAAAGGAGATGGCTTTGGTGGTTTGCATGGTGTATAACCATATTCACCATGATATACCCTCAATCCTGCTTTTTCTTTTTCTTTTTGTGCTTCTACTCCATTCTGTCTTTCCCTCTGTTTCAACCTCAAATTGGTTTCTATTTTCAAACCTATTTGCATAAGGAGTGCGCCAAGGAGGCGGCTTAGGTGGTGCGCCAATGAGACAACTTAGATGCGCTAAAAGGAGGCGGCTTAGGTAATGTACCAATGAGACGGCTTAGAAAGTGCACCAAAGGAGGCGACTTCGGTGGTTTGCATGGTGTACAACCATATTCACCATGATATAAGTTTGATATTTATTTTTTCGTGGTGATCGCTTCATTTGTCCACTAATTTATTCAATGAAATTCATTCAATACTATACATATTAAAATGAAATAAAAAAATGTATTACGAGTTTAAAAAAAAAAATTGATAGAAATATTTGGGGTAGGAATAAACCAGCAGACAAAGAAAAAGATCACCACGAAGCGATACTGACTAGAAAATATGACAATAAAATAGGTTGAGGTCTAGCGGGCGGCCAAGGCAAGGCTGTCGCCTGCCAATAAGGCGAAGAACAGCAAGATTTTAACCTATAACTCTGATATCATGTTAGAATAGTAGAGAGAGAGAGGGAAAATAATATGTATTGTATTCAATGAATTGTATTGAATGAATTTTTCTTATACAATAGAAGGCCTGCATATATATGTTAAGAAAGAGTATCATACTATAAATCTAACTATGAGAAAGAATATCTTATAAAAAACCTAACTATGGCAATACATAATATATCTAAGAAATCAATACCTAATCACTACAACAAAAAAGGTCTATGGTGACGAAAACGCGTGACGAAAAAATATTTAGTCTCCAAATATGCACATTTTAGTGATGAAAATAAGATTTCGCCTCCAATTATATTATCTTCAGAGACGAAAACCAAATTTCATCACCAAATGCTTAAAATCAAATAAAACAATAGGTGACGAAAATTTTATTCGTCTCTAAATTTTATTTTTCGTCACAAAACAATTTCCCGCCCTTGGAAATTTTGGTGGAAGATTTGGCGCCATTCTGGAGACGAAATTTGTCGTCACCATTGTAAAAAAATTTAGAGAGGAAATAATTTCGTCTCCAAATGTATTATTTTTAGAGAGGAAAACCAAATTTCGTCACCAAATGCTTAAAATCAATAAAAAAAATACAAGAAATCTGGGCTATTGTGACAAAATTTGGTGACGAAATTTTTTTTGTCTTAAAATTTAACCCAAAGATGACGAAATATTAATTTTGTCGTTTGTTTTAATTTTTCTCAAAAGTATAGGAGACAAAAACAAAATTTCGTGTGCAAAAATGAGGCGCTAATTTCATTTGCATTGGCGCGAATTATTTTAGCTCATTGGAGACAAACATTTTTGTCACAAAATATAATTTTTTTTGTAACGAACGTAATTCATCGCCAATAAATTTCATACCTATTAAACGATGTCGTTGCATATTTCCATTTATTAGGCGACAAATATATTTTTGTCTGCGAAGGATAAGTTATGGAAGACGAAAATATTTCGTCACCAATAAACATTCCATCATGCAGACAATGTCATTTCATCTTTCTATTAAATAGGCGACAAATATATTTTTGTTTTAGAAGAATAAGTTGTGGGAGACGAAAATATTTCGTCACTAATAAATTCTAATTGATTGCGTGACGAATATATTTTTCATCTCATAAGGTTAAGTTGTGGAAGACAAAAATATTTCATCACCAATAATAAATTCTTTGTTCTGGTATTGAAGGATACAAAAATATTTTATCACTAATTATTTCTCTTTATTAAAATGCCGTGGTTTTGTGTTTCAAAGCATTGGAACTGTGACCCCAAGAGATACACTCTGATGCTTATCACTCATTTTCATGTACACAGACCTTGAAGTCGTGACCCAAGAAAACACTTTCTACAAACTCCTCATTTCTCTCTTGCACTTGAGTCTACTCCTCTCTCACAAGTATTGAAGTCGTGACTCAAGAAGACACTCTATAAACTATTTCTTCTATTTCGCACTAAAGCCTATCTCTTCTGTCTCACACTTAAGCCCTTCGTGCATGCCAACATTGAAGCTATTATCCAAGAAGGCACCCTATGCAAACCCACTATTCTTTCTCACAATGAAGGCCCCTCTTGCATGCAAGCACTTTTTCTCATTGTCTGAACCAACTCTACCCTTTCCGTCTAGAACACCCATTTCAGAAAAATCGAAGGTCAAAACCTCTCTCCAACAAAAAAAAAAAAAAAAAAAGAAGATAATTAATGTAGCTATTTTTTTTGTGAGAAAAAATACAGAGAAACAAATAATAAAAAATTTGTAATTTTCAAAATTAATAGAAAACATTACCTTGTTTAGTATGGAGTTTTCAATAATTAATTTTTAAAATTTGGTGATAAAATTTATTTTCGTTTTAGAATGTAACCCAAACATGACCAAATATTACTTTTGTTGTTTCTTTTAATTGTTTTCAAAACTATAGGAGACAAAAAAAATAAATTTGTCAGAAAAAAAAAAAGAGGCACCAATTTTTTTTCTTGTTGGCGCCAATTATTTTAGCTCATTGGAGACGAACATTTTTGTCACAAAATTTAAAGTTTTTTGCGACAAAAAGAATTCGTCACCGATAAATTCCAAACTTATTAGACGATGTCGTTTCATTTTTTTATTTATTTGGTGACAAATATATTTTTTGTTTGGGAATGATAAGTTATGGAAGACGAAAATATTTCATCACCAATAAACCCTTCATGCTCGTTTTATCTTTCTATTAATTAGGCAACAAATATATTTTTGTCTCGGAAGGATATGTTTTGGCAGACGAAAATATTTCGTTACTAATAATTCTCCATGTGTCGTGTTGCATTTTGATTGATTGTGCGACGAATATATTTTCGTCTCATAAGGTTAAGTTGAAGGAGACGAAAATATTTCATCACCAATAAATTCTCCATCCCCACACAACATTGTTTTTGTATTTTTGTTGATTAGGCAACGAACATATGAGTTTGAGACGAAAATATTTTCTCACTAATTATTTCTCTTTATTAAAATGTCGTCAGAAACTAAGAGACGCTCTTACCTTAATCACTTACTTTCACACACACACAAATACTAAAGTCGTGACCCGAAAAGACACCCTCTACAAATCGTCATTTCTCTCTCGCACTTGAGTCTTCTCTCTTACAAGTATTGAAGCTGTGACTCGAGAAAACAATCTCTATAAACCATCTCTTCTATTTCGCACTGAAGTTTCTCTGTTTTCTCTCACATTTAAGCCGTTTGTGCATGCAAACATTGTTATCCAAGAAGACATTTTGTGCAAAGCTACTGTTCTTTCTCACAGTAAATCCCTCTCCACAAAAAGAAAATAATAATAATAATAATAATAATTAAACAAGGAAACAAAATACAAGAAATCTAGGCTATTGTGACAAAATTTGGTGACTTAAAATTTAACCCAAAGATGACAAAATATTAATTTTGTCGTTTGTTTTAATTTTTCTCAAACGTATAGGAGACGAAAAAAATTTCGTCTGCAAAATTCAGGCGCCAATTTCATTTGCATTGACGTGAATTATTTTAGCCCATTGGAGACGAACATTTTGTCACAAAATATATATATATTTTGCGACGAATGTAATTCGTCACCAATAAATTCCCTACCTATTAAACAATGTCGTTGCATATTTCCATTTATTAGGCGACAAATATATTTTTGTCTAGGAATGATAAGTTATGGAAGACGAAAATATTTCATCATCAATAAACACTCCATCATGCAAACGATGCCGTTTCATCTTTCTATTAAATGGGCGACAAATATATTTTTGTCTTGGAAGAATAAGCTGTTGGAGATGAAAATATTTCGTCACTAATAAATTCTGATTAATTGCGCAATGAATATATTTTTCGTCTCATAAGGTTATGTTGTGGAAGACAAAAATATTTCGTCACCAATAATAAATTCTCTGTTCTTGTATTTAAGGAGACAAAAATATTTTATCACTAATTATTTCTCTTTATTAAAATGTTATGGTTTTGTGTTTCAAAGCACTGAAACCGTCACCCCAAGAGACACACTCTGACCCTTATCATTCATTTTCATGTGCACGGACACTCAAGTCGTGACCCAAGAAGACACTTCCTAGAAACCCTCATTTCTCTCTCACACTTGAGCCTACTCCTCTCTCACAAGTATTGAAGTCATCAAGCAAGAAGACACTCTGTAAACGATTTCTTTTATTTTCGCACTAAAGCCCCTCTCATATGTCTCACACTTAAGCCCTTCATGCATGCCAATATTGAAGCTATTATCCAAGAAGGCACCCTATGCAAAACCGACTATTCTTTGTCATAGTGAAGGCGCCCCTTGCATAAGCACTTTTTCTCATTGTCTGTACCAATTCTACCCTTTCCGTCTAGAACACTCATTTTAGAAAAATCGCAGGTCAAAACCCCTCTCCACAAAAAAAAAAAAAAAAAAAAAAACTTTTTTTTTGTGAGAAAAAAAACAGAGGAAAAATTAATAATAATTTTTTAATTTTCAAAATTAATAGAAAACATTACCTTGTTTAGTATGGAGTTTTCAATAATTAATTTTTAATTTTTAATCTATATTTTTTTAGTGAACATTTTTTAATATTATAATTTTTATTTTTATTTTTACTTTTTAAATCCCTTTAATTTAGATGAGGGCAAATTGCTGCAATTGTCCCGGTACTTTGGTCCTTGTGTCATATAAATGGTATGTGTCATATCTATATCTATCTATCTATTTATCCTATATATTAAGCAAAAGGGGGTTTTTAACCCCAAGCCATGTGGGAGCTCCAATCTCCCAATCTAAATTTCTTGATTTTTTTTATTTAAAAAAAAAAACCTTAGCATTTATTAACTTCTCTCAACCCCCAAGTCTTACCCTCATAATAACTCTTTAATGCATTAAGAACAAACATAAAAAATTCTTTGAAATCCAACACATGAATTCCTTGAAAAGTCTCAACACATATGATTATTATCCCTCATAATAGCACTTTAATGCATTAAGAACAAGCATAAAAAAAATTTCTTGAAAAGTCTAACACATATGATTATTATCAAAATATTAAACTTTAATATAATATAATAATAAAAAAAAGGCATTTAATTCCTTAAAAAGTCTAACGCATATGATTATTATCAAAATATTAAACTTTAATATAATATAAAAAAGGAAAAAAAAGAAGACATTTAAAAAAAAAAAGAAAAAAAAAAGACATTTAAAAATCGCAATTCACATATATAGATAATTGTAAACACAATCCGTGCATAGCACTGGTGATATACTAGTCTATTCTATATATTAAGCAAAAGGGGGTTTTAACCCCCAAGGCTTGTGAGAGCTCCAATATCCCAATCCTAATTTTCTAATTTTTTGATTTAAAAAAAAAAAAAAACCTCAGCATTTATTAATTTCTCCCAATCCCCATGCCTTTTGAGAGATTTGGTCAAAACCCCCTCATAATTAAACTTTAATGCATTAAAAACTAGCATAAACAAAATTCCTTGAAAATTTCAACACATCTATCTATCTATATTATATTATCTATATCTATATCTATCCATCTATCTATATCTATACTATATATTAAGCAAAAAAGGGTTTTTAACCCCCAAGGCCCATGGGAGTTTCAATATCCGAGTCTGAATTTTTTATATTTTTTATTAAAAAAAGAAAAACTCAACATTTATTGATTTGGTCAAAATCCCCTGATCAACATTTATTAACTTTTTTCAATCCACATGTTTTTTCACATGCCTGCATTTATTGATACAATCCCCTGATCAGCATTTGAAATCCACTCATACAAATAATTATAGATACAATCCGTGTATAGTTACTGCAGTATCCTTTTTAACTTCTCTCATACACTATGCTTGGTAATAAGATTGTTAAATTATTTTTATAAAAAATCTTAAAAAACATAATTTATATATTAAAAAAAATCTAATACAAATATAAATATTTATAATTATTCCGTGTTAAGCAAAAGGGGGTTTTTAACCCCCAAGGCCTGTGGAAGCTTCAATATTCCAATCTGAATTTTCTAAATTTTTTATTTTTTATTTAAAAAAAAAAAACTCAGCATTTATTGATTTGGTCAAAATTCCCTGATCAGCATTTATTAACTTTTTTCAATCCACATGTCTTTCCACATGCTTGCATTTATTGATTTGGTCAAAATCTCCTGATCAGCATTTAAAATCCCTTCATACATATAATTATAGATACAATTCGTGTATAGTTACTGCAGTACCCTTTTCAACTTCTCACGTATATTATGGTTAGTGATCAAATTGTTAAATTATTTTTTATAAAAAAATATTAAAAAACATAATTTATATATTAAAAAAAATCTAAAACAAATATAAATATCTATAATTATCTCGTGCATAGCACGGGTGATGGGCTAGTCTATACTATATATTAAGCAAAATGGGGTTTTAACCCCCAAGGCTTGTGAGAGCTCCAATATCCCAATCCTAATTTTCTAATTTTTTTATTTAAAAAAAAAAAAAACCTCAGCATTTATTAATTTCTCCCAATCCCCATGCCTTTTGGGAGATTTGGTCAAAACCCCCTCATAATTAAACTTTAATGCATTAAAAACTAACATAAACAAAATTTCTTAAAAATTTCAACACATCTATCTATCTATCTATATTATATTATCTATATCTATATCTATATCTATCTATCTATCTATATCTATACTATATATTAAGCAAAAAGGGGTTTTTAACCCCCAAGGCTTGTGGAAGCTCCAATATGCCAATTCTAATTTTTTTTTTTTTTAAAATTTAACCTCAGTATTTATTAACTTTTCTCAACCCATAAGACTTTTTGACTTCTCTCATAATTACTGCAGTACCTTTTCCAAAACAAATAATATGTATATTAAAAAAAATTTAAAACAAATATAAATATCTATATCTATATCTATATCTATCTTTTTATTTATATCTATCTCTAACCCACAAGTTTTGTGGGAGTTCCAATATCCCAATCTAAATTTCTTGATTTTTTGATTTAAAAAAATAAACCTTAGCATCTATTAATTTCTCACAATCTCTCTCTCTCATAGACTGACGTCTATAGATCTCCCCATTTTCTCACTCTCTAGCAATGGCGGTAACTCCCTGTCGATGACAACATCGGCGTCTCTAAATCTCCCTCCAACATCTAAGTATAGTTCTCTCTTCTAGGTCATTTTTTCGAGCATGAAATGAACACTAGACTGAGCATAGTTGGGATTGTATATCTTTTATCGCTCTCCTACTCCCTCATAATCTCTTTTATCTTTTGTTATATATGCCAGTGTGTTGCCAAATGAAATTATCTCATTTTTATTGAAAGTGTGATAAAAAAATTAGATTAATATTTTAATCACACTTAATTTAAGTAAGTGTGATAATATTTATTTTTAATCTCACTTTTTAAATAAGAGTGATTATATATATTTTTTTAATCATATTTTTTAAATAAGTGTGATTGTATGTATTTTTTTAATTTTAATTTTATATAAAATAATTTTCTATGCTCTGATCTGTAAAAATTCAAACCAGCTATAACTTTTTTTTATTATTTATTTATTGCGCAATACTAAGCAGCCCCTCACACACAACACTAACACAATTCAATTCATATTGATATTGATATTCCAAACCCATCTCTCACTCTTCTCTCTTCAAACCCTAACCCTACATCCTTTGATCGGCGGCGACTACTACGAGCAGCTGTGAAAGGCGAGCAGCAGCGGCGGTGAGCGACTGAGGTATTCACCCAAAAAAAAAAAGAGTGACTGAGGTATTGATATTGGTTTTGAAGTCGAAGAAGGTGGGATTTTTCAAAGATTTGATTCTGTGAAGTCTAAAATTTGTCTTTCTCATGAACACGGGCACACGGTTGATTTGATTCATTTGGCGTCGCATTTTCAAAGAGTGGAGCAGCAGAGGTATTCTATGCAAGTGAAACAGGAAAATGGGTATGTATAAGTTTCACTATTTGAGTACTCTGTTGCTTTTTTTTTTTTTTCAATCAAACACTTCAGTAGTTGAGGGTGCTAGATTATGTAACAGTATGTAAAGCGGGAATGATTTGGGACACTATTTTCATGAGGGCAATGCATGATCTCAAGGCTGTTGAGATAGTGCTATTTTGGAAATGGTAGGCTACAGAGGTTGAGCCTGATGAGGTGAGGTACAATGTTTTAGAAATTGAACAAATTTGATGTCATGTTATAAAGTTTTGATGCTTAGTTAGGAGATAACTTTCCCTTGAAGGGTTTTTTGAGGCACTGATCTCCAACAAAGGAGGCTTTTTTGGCATGATCCGTGGCACATGGCAAGAGCTTAAGAATGGATTATTTGATAAGAATAGGAAATATATTTCCCCAACTTCTGTTGTATGATCAAAGAGGCATGGAGTCCGTGGACTATCTTCTCATCCGCTGTGGGGTGGCTAGGATGGTATGGTTTTTATTATGAGATTGATTGTCTTTCCTTGGGTTTGCTGAAATACTGTTTTAGACTTCCTCAAATACTCTGTGAAATATTGGATCACATTTGCCTTGTACATGTTGGTATGCAAATAAAATAAATTAGGTGAAGATAAAGAACTGATATGTAGATTAAGAAGAGTTATTTTTATTTTTTTAAAAATTTTTATTTATTATTCTTTTACATGGTTGGGTCATGGAGAGCTTTTTCGATTTTGTGATAACAAGGATACATTGGTATGGATTTTCATTATTTTTATTTTCTATGTGTTGTGTATACTTGGGACACCTTCAATAATGAAATGGCTTGTAAAATAAAGAAAAAATGTTCCTGTCAGATCATAGGTCTATATCCAACCAGGCCTGACTTGCAACCTTAATTTTTAATTGAGGACTTTATTGTAATAGTGAGTTTAATTCTCTTGGTTGCATTTTGTTTAATGGATCATGTATAATATTTAGGTGAACTTGTATTGGTATACTAAGTTTTTGCCAAGAAATTGATTGCTTTTCTTGTTAGGATATTGGGGTATGTATCTCATTGGTGTCCAATTGGGCAGCTATTTGTTTTTTGGTAACTCTGATCTGAGCAAGTGTTGAGATCCAATAAATGAGCAATTAGAGTCTGGATTCTATCTCTTTTGTTTTTGGTACATATCTTTATCACTGGAGTCTTTGTCATCTCATTATCTTCTACTGTCACGTTAATTGATCTTTATTTTTATTTTTTCTGAATGAGACAAGTTATTAACAATGCTTCTGGATAGGCATGTGGAAAGCGTTTCACGTAGAATGGCAGGGCATATTGCTCTGATTACTTTTGTAATAAATAGACCATTTTTTTGAGAATGATGTTATTCTTTGGAAGCAAAGAAGAAAAACATATTTACCCCCCCCCCCCAAAAAAAAAGAAGAAGAAAATCTCAATTCTCATTTATAAATATAAAATTTTATTAAAACTAACGGGCAATTCTATTGCAGTGTAATGCAGCTTATGTTACTTTTGTATTAGCTCAAAATCTCCAAGTTATTCTCATTTTTTCTTTCTGCTAATAACTTCTCAAATATGATGGTTTTATCTGTTCTGCAACTTGTTGAGAAACCAGCATAGCTGTGGTTTTGCCTTTGTTGACTTGTATATCCGGTGTCAATGATTCATTGTGTTTGTTTGTTTATCTAGAAGCTAATTTGAGTGATTGGGATTTCTTTCCTTTTGCGAGTTATTAGCCTTTTGGTTTTTATATTTGAATATATGTTGAATTAATCATTAAAATAAAATTCTTATGAAGTAATAAACCTTAGAATTATTATTTTTCATTAGTTTTTTGGTGAAAGTTTAATGCCCTAAACCTCTCTATTATATTTATAGATTTTATTTATAGAAGTCAATGTTTAGGTGAGAAGCAATAAGGCTTTATGATGTTGGACAACCGGCGAGAATAGAACAGCTAAAAGAAAATAAAAGAAAGGCCATACAAAATAAAAGAAGGAAAAAGATTGAGATCTACAATTTACCCACAATGATATGGCAAGTTATGTGCCAATTTTTTGTTTGTCACAAACTCAATCATGCAAGGCCCAATCTCATTGCCATATCATTGTGGGACTTAAATTGTGGGTCTTTAGCATTTCTCATAAAAGAAACTTTAATTCTCTATTCTCAATATCTCAAAATTTAATTCAATATCATAGTCTATGAAACTATTACATAAAAGACCTATTTATAGGCATCCAAAAAAATTCTATTTGATAGTAACCAAAAAGAAAACTATCATAATTAGAGTAATAAAACAATAAAACCTATTAAATTATAAATAAGAAGATATCATCAAAATAAATCTTTAATCTTCGTCCAATCTCTTCTTGTTCCCCATCACCGTGTTAATCAAATAGGCAATGGTTATGGAGTACTCTTTGTTAATTAAAACTATTCAACCCTCTTAAATTTTTTGCAATTTTGCAGGTCTTAGCAATCCTAATGCTGTCTGATTACATCCCAGGACATAAGATTGCTGTACTGGAACAAGCATTCAACCGAAATCTATTGGGATCATTTCTTCTGGTGAAATATATAACCTCTCATTCCATTTTTTCTAATTGTTCTATATGAAGAAAAACGTAACCATATTTGTATACATACTAATGTGGAAAATGAGTTACCTATTACATCAAAATAAGTTGTCGGGATTATGTTTCCAAAACTGCCATTTTCATATCATTATGATGGGAATTTCTATCAGGATTGATGCGTGCAAAGCATTTTGTCCATTTTTGAATACTTTACATCCTTTCTTGAGCTTAAGATGGTATACTAACATTATATTCACATTTTTACTTGGTTGTTGACACAGATTCAATTCCAAGCTTGTGTTGGCATCTCCAAAACTGCTACAGATGCAGATTATGCTGCAATTTTATGAGTTATTGGCCATGAGGTTTGTCATTTATATCATAAGAAGCAAGAAACTTAGGTATTTTTTTTTAATTTGTATTAATTTGGGTCTTATTTCTGGTGTATATTGTAGTATTTTCTTGTGTATATTGTAGAACTTCAGAAACACACTGATGAGGTTGCTGCCTAAGTTATAGCGAGAGCTGAAGAACAAGGGCAGTTGATTGATTCACTTCACAGCTCTGTAAGTATTCCTTAAGGATTAGACTTGCACACAAGCACTGCTTGGGCTTTTATCGTTTCTAATGCCATGTGATATATATTTTTTTCTTTTTTTTTTATATTTAAACAATAGTTTGCTTTTATTTTGGTTTTTTGACTTTAAAATATTTGGCCATGCACTGAAGATTTTCATTTTGGATTTGTTGATTCTATGCATATGTCATATCTATATGGTAATCCAAACATTTTATACTAGTAACAGTCAAAGTGGTTTTTTTATTTATTTTTTTATTTTTTCTATTGATGCGGGAGATAAAGAGTCAATGTGATGAGAAAATGTCCGACTTTATTTTTTTTAAGACTAGAACAGTCGCTACAAATAGTAAGTTTATTCATATGTTTCTAGTGATTTCTGAATAAATTTGTGTTTTTATTTTTCGGGTTAGTAATTTCTGGGGAGAGATGCAAAATATGGTCAAAGAATTCAAGAACTTAGTTTTTTTTTAAATTTTTTCTTTCTTTAAAATATGTAATCATCGTTAAAACTTTTTATTAATTCATTTGTATATACTTTTGAATATTTAACTTTCATTTATGAAATATATGGCGTTATTCCATTAAATATGTGGTTGTCATTCAAAACATAGTATATAGTGTGTGTTACATTTTTTAAATGTGCATACAAAAGTGTGATCTTATCTCATTATTAATTACAGATTTTATTAGATATTATCACACTTAAAATATGTGGTCTAAATGTTTATTATCACAGGTTTTTTTAGCTATTAATCACACTTAAAATGTGTGAGCTAAATGTTTATTATCACAGGTTTTATTAGTTATTAATCACACTTAAAAGGTGTGATTTAAATATTATTAATCACACTTAACAAGTGTGATCTAAATATTATTAATCACACTTAAAAGATGTGTTCTAAATATTATTAATCACACTTAAAAGGTGTGATCTAAATGTTATTAATCACACTTAAAATGTGTGATTAAAAATGACTCTTTTTAATCACACTCTCAAAGATCACACTTTAATAAAACTTAATGATTTATTACTAAAACTTTTAATTTATTTTTTTGTATAATTGATTTATTACTAAAACTTTTAATTTATTTTTTTGCAGATTGGATTGGGGTGGCATTTTTGACGTGCAACAATGATGTAGTTTGTTTGAATGTTCATTTTTGTTTGATAGGGATTCACATACAGTTACACTAGTTATTGTTGGATTTTTGGTGGAATTGAACAAGTTATAACTTTTGGATATTTTGTGGATATTTCACTATTTTATTATATCAGGATGAAATTATTTGTAATGATGAATGGATATTTTTATTTTGTTAATTCGTAAATGTGTTGATAACAGGTTAGGTTAAGTTGTGATGGAATTGTTATATTTAACAGGTTTCAACATGGACATGGTCATATTTGTTGAACTAAAATTTAGATTTTGATAAAATAGGTATATAATGTGGAAAAAAATATTATGAAATTATTGACAAAATTTTTCATCCCTAAAGAAGGTTTTTTTGTCTCTTGTTTGGCTTAGGTGGATGATTAATTTTGTCATAAATTCTTTATTTCGTCGCTAAATGAATTTGTCATGACAAAAAATATTGTCACATTTTGTCACTATTACCCTCAATGTGTGACGAATTTTTTTTGACATTATTTCATCATTTTTAATGATGAATTTGTTTTTATCTCTATTGGTAGCTTCTTTGACAAAAAATTTTCGTCTTCGTTTATATTAAACGTGACAAAATTATTTTGTCTCCATTTCTTATATTTATGACAAAATACTTTTGTCTCTAATTTCTCCTTTAATGACAAAATATTTTGTCGCTAATTACTTATAAGTATGTTCCCAACAGAGTGTATTGGAGACAAAAAAAATTCGTCACAAATTTATCATTTTTAATGATGAATTTGTTTTTGTCTCTATTGGTAGCTTCTTTGACAAATTTTTTTTGTCTTCGTTTATATTAAACATGACAAAATTATTTCGTCTCTATTTCTTATATTTATGACAAAATACTTTTGTCTCTAATTTCTTCTTTAATGACAAAATATTTTGTCGCTAATTACTTGCAAGTATGTTCCCAACAGAGTGTATTGGAGACAAAAAAATTCGTCACAAATTTATCATTTTTAATGATGAATTTGTTTTTGTCTCTATTGGTAGCTTCTTTGACAAAAAATTTTCGTCTTCGTTTTTATTAAACGTGACAAAATTATTTCGTCTCTATTTCTTATATTTATGACGAAATGCTTTTGTCTCTAATTTCTTCTTTAATGACAAAATATTTTGTCGCTAATTACTTACAAGTATGTTCCCAACAAAGTGTATTGGAGACAAAAAAATTCGTCACAAATTTATCATTTTCAATGACGATTTTTTTTTTTTCGTCTCTAAGACCCTTTAGCAACGACCCTTTGGAGACAAAATGGGTGACGAAAAATGTTCGTCGTAATTAGTTTGGGTGACGAAATATATACATTTTGGGACAAATTTGTTTCGTCTTTGAATCCCAAATTTATTGTAGTGAATATATATATAGAAATATATACCATAGGTACACTAACAGTTAGGTTGATTGATTTTTATTCGATTGGTTAACTATACTATTTTCAAAATGAGAATCCTTTCTCTCTTCTTTTCTTTACTTTTTTCCAATAATTATAATTCCTAAAATTATAATCACTAAACCAATAATTGTTATCTACTACACAGAACTCCTTTTTACTATCTCACATGTTATTGTGTGTATAAATCTAATGATTAATTACATAAAGTGTATAATCCATTCAGTATGAATGTTTTATGAAGCTTCCTCACACAACCTTTTTTTTTTATTTTATCAAAACTGTAATTTGATTAATTTAAAACTCTGCATCTAATAAATAATGGTAAATAGTTTTCAAATTTAACCCCTATTCATCAAAACATACAAAAATTTAAATATAAAATTATAAATAGATAATGTTTGGAGTGTTTGAAGGCATAGTATGGAGATGGAATGAGTAATGCTAGAGATTTACATTTTTTACTCATAAATTTACTCATAATGATGTCATAAGAGAATTGGACCCTTAATGATTGTATGTGTAATAAATAAAAAATTAACACTTATCATGACATATCATTGTAAGTAGAATTGTAAAAAAAAATTAGAGTCTCAAAAATATTTTCCGAGGTGGAATATCCAAATCAAACGTGATTGAGACCCCACTTCCCCCCATCCCACACACAAATGGAGATTGGTGATTGAAGAAAAAAAAAAACAAAAAATTTTGGCCAATCACACCCCACTGGGGTCTTGGGGGTCACCCCAGTGGGGGGTCTGGAACATTTTTGTATCCGAATATTCTTGGCGTGTACGTCGGGTGGTGGAAGCTGACGCATGGCATGGTCAATGGATGTGTCCTTGGATCAATGTACATATACATATATAACATGATCTTCATTACCTTACGTTAAAAAAATTTAGTATTCATCAAATGTTTTTTTTAATAATTCAAATTATTTATTTTATGAGTTATGAATTTTAATTTGTCATATACATATTCATATACTCCAACTGACGCATTTACATTAGAATATGGTATAGTTTAGATGTAGAGAGACATGAAAGAAAAGAAAAAAAAAAGAAAAGAAAAGAAAGATGGAAATAGAAAAGGGAAATTAAGAGTTTGGCTTTGGAAGGGGCATCATCCAAGCATGTATGGGTAACGTGTAGTTGAGAGAGAGAGTTGCATGGCAGGCAAAGACATTTACTAGTGATGGTGGGGGGTCGTAAAGCTTTGTGGGTCCGAATGCTGTCCTTGTATTTTATGATACGCCAATTTGCCAAGGCTAAATCCACTTGAGTTTGAGCCCTAGATATTTTTGTTTTAGGGTTCGTAAATAATTGGATTACACAGTCTTTTGTATATTATATTACTCAAGTATATTTTCCCTTTTCTTGATCAACTACTTGAAATAATAATATACTTAAAAGTTTGGGATTGTACATTTTTGCTCACGGGTCCAAAATGGTCCTGGTATGATAACTTGAACAATTTATCTTGTAGCTATATATATATATATATATATATATATATATATATATATATATATATATATATATATGTATGTATCAAATTGATATTAGTTCATATGATATCGTCTTTATATTCAAAAAGATGAACACCCTATTGTAGGGGTTGTTTAGTTTTCATTTTGGGCTAAATAATCACAAAAAATAAAAATAAAAATCCAAAAATCACAAATAGTCAAAAATCACAAAATGACAAAAAAAATAAAAATTCACCATTCCAATGCCAAAAAAACCAATCAAAATTAGCAAACGAACAAAAAAAGTCATATGCTAAAAAAGTTAAAAAAGACAAAAATCTAACTAAAAAAATAATTACCAAATGAAGGCTTAAACTTGTCTCTCTTTTCTTTTCTCTTTTCTTTCTTCAAAAACCAATGATAAAATTACGTCAAGTGAAACTGATGATAATTCTCATTGATTATTTATTGGTATTGTTTACAACTTTTTCTTATTATTAACTTTTTGGTATTGTTTACAATTATAATAGCAACTTTTTGTTATTATAGTTTGTATGACATAAATAACTTTAATAAATTAAAACAACTTGATTACGTGAAAAATAAAAGAGATATGCTTTTAACTTTTATTTTAAAATTATCAACTATTAATTTGAAAAAAAGTACTATTTGTACGGGAAAGAAATAATTCTTCTCGTATAATCTTGTTGACTAAGTCTGTACTCCTCCGTACGACGCCGCTTTGTCACCTGAAAATACAAACGTGAGCTAGCCGGCGAGTGTGTGCCGGAAACCTCTCCGATGCCTAAGTCAGCAAACTTGACTAATAGACAAAGCTCTTTTTTTTTTTAGAAAGCAAAGTTGTGTGTTACCTCCTCTAGGGTGATATTTGTGAGCTTTTATAAGTTTCGAATGGCACAATCCTAGTAGGATTTTTATTCCTCCATGCAGAGTCCTCCTAGGATTCATACTCCTAAAAGATAATGCTTATCCTTTAACACTCCCCCACTACTTAAAACAAAGTGGGATGGTTTTTTCCATGGCCGAACTACCATATGACCGAAATAAAACTGGCTATGCCGAGTCTCAGAGTAGGCCGAACTGTCCTGAGTTCGGTTCTTCCTTTCAGTCCTTACTTCGGCTTTTCATGTAGAACCCATGATACGGTTTAGACCGAACTAACGATTCGCAACCGGTATAACTCCAAGACCGGTCTATCTTCAAGCTGCTTCCGGACCGAAGTAACTTTTATACGTATCTAGGGCCAGAGTAACTCTATACCTCTTTTTGGCCGGAGTAACTTTTACGGCCTTTTTTACTCAGCCCTTTGTATTGTGGCCCAATATGACAATCTCATAGCTCGGCCCAATTTTTACCAAAATTACCCTCTCAATTGCCCCTTAATTCCATCTGCACAGCATGATAGGGATTATCTGTTAATCAGCCGAGCTGAAGTTTTTAAGCCTTTCCAGCCGAGCTAAAAAAAGCTAAAAAAACCCTTTAGCCTTTCCAGCCGAGCTAAAAAAAAACTCTTCAGCCTTGGGGCCGAGCTTATTTCACTCCGGGCTCTACTTGTCCGGTCAAAACGTCTCTTCAATCACAGCGACTGTAACGCTTCACTTTCCAATGACACGTGGCAGGCTCTGATAGGCTGTGGGCAACTGTCGCGCCGCCCTCGTACTACGAAAAATTTGAACAGTTCCCGCTTTTTCTCTCTCGTCCTTTTCACAAAACAACCCCTCTATCCTTGAATCATTCACCCACACTTTTCACCTTATTCTCTCTTCGTGCCTCTGCTTCTCCAACCTGAGTTCGTGTTCTTCATTGGTGCTGTTGCTCCCATCACCAGCTTCATCTTCTTCTGGTAAGCTCCACAAAATCTGTTTTGTTTTTTCTTATTTCTGCTTTCTATGTTTTTGCGAAACATGCTTGTACATTTTTGTTTTTGCTTCTGTACTTTCATGGAAAAATCAGTAGAACCTATGAGTATATGTTATATATCCTATAGAAAACTCGTTTTTGATCCAGAATCATGTCCCAACCGAACTAGGAAACTGTTTGTGCTATATAGGTAGATCAACTCAGACAATAACCGAACTAGATACACTTTAGCCGAGATACGCTTACCGAACGAAGTTCTGTACTCAGTAAACTAGGAACCTTGGTATTCAACCGAGCTAGGCCTTTGGGGCTAAGCCAGCTTTCTTAGTTTCTAAACCAAACTCAGAAAGCTGCCCCTAGAGGCTCAACCGAAGTAACAAACTTCATAGTTCAACCGATTTAGGCCTTTGGGGCTAAACCAGCTTTCTTAGTTTTTTAGACTGAACTCAGAAAGCTGCCCCTAGACGATGAACCGGTCTAACAAAAATTGTTTCCAAAGCCAGTATGCCGAGATGCTTGCCAAGATCTGGCTAATAAGAACCCTGCTCAAACCGAGCTACCAAGCATTTTGTTGAACCGAGATAGAATCCTGTCCACAAAGCCGAAGTAGGGCTCTTTTACTTTGCTTTTAATTTGTAGCACAGTCCAATGATCTGTGCTTAACCCCTTTGTTTTCTACTTTGCAGACTTAGGTTGCCCAGGCACTCCATCGTGCGCTCAACCGAGCTACTGAGCACAATTTTTGCACCGATATAACTTATTCATAATTTATACAATAGATGGGGAAGTATAGGTACCTAGTAAATACTCCGGGCAGCCTAGCCAAATTCAGAAAAGACTACAATATACCCGATGACGTCCACTTGATCTTAGCCGAAAAATATGTCATTCCATGGGGTAATGAAGGCTTTGTCCCCTTCACCCTTTTGTCAATTATTGAAACCGGACTACGATTTCCAGTCCAACCTTTAATCTGTGAGTTTCTTAGGCAAACTAGATTATGCCCTACCCAACTATCCACCAATTCATACCGCATCATCATGGGAATAACCGAACTGAACTGCCAAGCCGGACTAAACCTTGGCCTGGCCGAAATCTTCCACCAATACTCCATTGGTTCAAAAGAAGATGGGTGGGTCTATTATCTAAGAATACGTCGCCGCCGAGAGAAGATGATAAAATATATACCGGACAAAGACTTAAACGATGACGATTTTTTCTGGGTGTCTGGGAACTTTGAGGATCATTAAGCTCAGATTCCTGGCCGACCTATAAATTGGAAAAAAGAAGAGCCCGGTAAATTTACTTCGGTTTTCTTGCTTGCATTTTTTTTTTTATTTTTATATTTCGGTTTTTTAATATATCAACCGGACTAACAGTTGTCTTCTTTCGCAGATGCTGCCCACCTTCACTCTTTATACAACTACCCAAACCTAGCCATTTTGCGCGCCGCACTACGGTATCCAGAACGTAGCTGGGCCAAATTGCTAAAGTTCGAGCCGACCTACAGATACAGTGGTCGCCGAAAAGCCAGAGTGACTGATTTTCTTCTTGAAGACGCCCCAGAGCCGGACCCAACCTTACCCCAAATCAGACTAATTCCACTCACTGCTGAAGAGGAGATGGCCAAAAAGAACAGAGTAAGGGCCCTCTTGTAACGCCCTCAAAAAAATAACATTAACCCATCAATATAGACGTGCATTGATATATAAAAGTTCTACATTCTTCTATTCATTAAAGTTTCATTACAAAAAGTATTACATGTTAACGACAAAGGCAAATGCCCTAAAGGCTTACAGCTTTCCAAGTTAACACTTGGTTACAACAAAAGAGTACTAACTCATTTATACATTAAGCCCTTGGCTTGGATTTACATGTAATACATCAAAAATCAAACGACAAAAATGTGTCCGCCTCTAGCCTCCCAAGCTATGTCTTTGGAGGTGGCATGCTACCTGTACCTGAAAGTGATATTCCCATATAGGGTGAGCCACAGCCCAGTAGAAATACACTAAACCAAATATGGACAATGACTAAAAGATTAGTAGTTGATAGATGGCCCACACTGATACTTTCTCTCATCACACTTTACAGTTTCATGACATGCAAATCCATATTACAGTTCATTTTCCAATTCCTTTCAATTCTCAATTTACAACCATGGCTCAGAACCTGGCCAAACAACTCATATGAGACAGTAACTCATATCAAACACTTCCCATTTCATAATAAATAAGCACACTAGCTATATCACACAACAACAGATAAGCATACAAGCTATACCATCACTTCCATAGATATGCATATGAGCACTATCACACTTCCAATGACAAGCATATGAGCTCTGTCAACACATTACTAGATAAGCATATGAGCTCTATCTACGGAGTCCATCCCCTATCTCCTCCCAACAACATCCGGTTTAGAGGTCCATCCCCTATCTTCTCCTAAACTGTGGAGTACATCCCCTATCTCCTCCAACACAGCACAATGCATATAAACAATAATTATACACATCATCATACAACACATAAATTTAACGTGTTCTTTCAATCATCATACTCAATGACTCATTCCAGTGATTAGTTTCCGTTTGCCTAATCATCATGCATTGTCTACAACAATCACGACTATCCTCCACCGATAGCCCAAAGTAGTTATTTCTATACAGAAAATAAAAGCAACAAATGGATATAAAATCGACATTTTCAACTAGGTGAGTGACATAAAATCCAACTACACCCTTTAATCCCATGTATCCCCAATCTCAACATTTCCAATTCAATTCCTCGTTTCTCACAATTAATTTTACAAATTAATTGACCAATGTGATTAGGGCATTTTCCATAATTAACATTACAACCCTTAGGTTCCATTTTCGTTAATGTTTTAACATTAATTCCACTTTCCCATGCCAAACATGCATCTAGGCTTATTATAAATAAAACCTCAACTTTTGTAAAATTACACAAAAGCCCCAAACTTTCACAAAATTACCAAACCAACCCCAACATCTCAAAATACTAAAATTTAAAGACAGAATCCATAGAGAGGAGTAGGATATCCCTACCTCAAACCCGGAGCCCCAAGGAAGAAGATGACAAAACCCAACGTGCTCCAAATCCCGAAATTCTCAGATTAAAATGTAGCCCTCGACGATCAACAACTTTTTTGTAAAGGCCAAAGATGAGCAAATCACTCCTACTAGATCAAAACCTAGAGAGAAGGTAGAGTTCTAGAGTGAGAGGCTCAACAATGGTGTTTTTGGAAAAGTAGGAGAGAGAAGAGAAAGTGAAAAAGTGATTTGAAAAGTCAAAACACGGAGCTTTAACCCAGTCGCCCCGCTCGAGCGTCCAACGCCCCGCTCGAGCATCACTCACAGACTCCCGCTCGAGCGTCAACAATCCCGCTCGAGCGGCGAATACACACTTCCGGAACTTTTACAGAACCAAGTCTCCGCTCAAGCGTCAATCCTCCCGCTCGAGCGTCACACACAACAACCCGCTCGAGCGTCAAAACTCCCGCTCGAGCGTACAACCCTGCAGAGGAAATACTGGATGGGTGCAATTCCCGCTCGAGCGTCAAAACCCCCGCTCGAGCGGACAGGTCAAAATCTAGGCAACTAGTTTTGGTTTCTAAACTCAACCAACCTGTAACAAACCTGCCCAACACATCCTATAACTCAAATACAAAGTAAGAAAGGATGTAAACAAGATAATTATCAACTACCAACATCCACGGACACATGTCCGGATCACTATACAACAAGGGTAAACCCGGGATCGCTATACCTCTTGACCGAAACCAACAGGGCCGAAGTACCACCAGCAAGTCAAACCCAAGAAACGGTGGTGGCCCTTCCTATTCAACAACCGTCCTCATCCCGCCGAACCAAGTGCGCCTGGACCGTCGAAACCGAACCAAGTTTGGTTGATGAAGAAGAAACTGGTCTTCCACCAAGCCTGCCACCGAGCCCCCAACCGAAGCCTTCCGACCGAACTACCACTAGCTGGGTGCCAAAACTTTCCTTCAACAACCGAGATATCCAAGACTTTGACTCGGTTGTTGCTGAGAAGGATCACCAGTTGGCCTTCAACCTGGCCAAGAGTGTGTGGCTCCCCAAAGATATGAAGCACCACCAAAAGCAATTGAACACCGAACTGAAGGCCATTCGGTCTTTAACAAAATCCATGATCTTGGTAAGTAGCTCTGTCCGTTTTTCTGTCTAATTTTCCCAACTTTCACTTCGGCTCAAATGAAGTCTTTGTTTTGTCAGGCCATTCAGAAAAACAACATTACTTACAGGAAGGTGGTAGAGCTCAGGAAAACAACGAGGCAAGCCGTGGCAGAAGCTGAAGTGAAGGCGACCGAGCTAGAGGAGGCCAGAAAGCAAATGGCCGAGCTATGAGCTGAGAACAGCCGACTGGCCGAATTGGTTAGTTCGGCTGAGGCAGAAAAGCAAAAGGCTGCCATTGTGCTAAAGGATAAGTATCTGCGAGAGCTGGTGAAACTTGAAAGGAAGAAAGATACCGAGATAACCCAGCTGAAGGAGAGCGCAAAAGGAGCCGAAAAGAAAGGTTTCAAGAAGGCGGAGGATGCTTACACCCGGCAGTGTGAAGCCGCCAAGGAACTTTTCTTCAAGTGCGGCTGGAGGGCAGCTGTTGAGAAGCTCGGTCACGATCCACAGACCGAGGTCTTCATTAACTCTTACTTCGGTTGATGTGCACGTTTTGGTACTTGTTATGATTTTTCCACAATCTTTGTGCTTTCAACTGTTATCTCGGTTTTTGGTTGCTTAAACTAAATATGCCTACCAGCCAACCACTCCTTAGCCGACATAATTACTTAGGCTGAGGAGTACACAGAGTTGTTTAATCCAGCCCACCACTCTTCAGCCATGCCCTTACTTCGGCTAAAGAGTATAAAGAGTTTGTTTAATCTAGCCAACCACTCTTCAGCCATGCCCTTACTTCGGCTGAAGAGTACAAAGTTGGTTTAATCCAGCCAACCACACTTCAGCCATACCCATACTTCAGCTGAAGAGACCAAAGAGTTGGTTTAATCCAGCCAACCTCTAAGTTAGTTTTTCCAGCCAACTTAGAATAATGTTTGGTTATTCCGACTAAACGTCCTGCAGCCTGGATCCTTATCCTGGGCTTAGGAAGGGTGTTGGTTTAATTCAGCCAACCACTCTTCAGCCATACCCTTACTTCGGCTGAAGAGTACAAAGAGTTGGTGTAATCCAGCCAACCACTCTTCAGCCATACCCTTACTTCGGCTGAAGAGTACAAAGAGTTGGTGTAATCCAGCCAACCACTCTTCAGTCATGCCCATACTTCGGCTGAAGAGTACAGAGAGTTGGTTTAATCCAGCCAACCATACTTCAGCCATACCCATACTTCGGCTGAAGAGTACAGAGAGTTGGTTTAATTCAGCCAACCATACTTCAGCCATACCCATACTTCGGCTGAAGAGTACAAAGTTGGTTTAATCCAGCCAACCTCTAAGTTAGTTTTTCTAGCCAACTTAGAATAATGTTAGGTTATTCCGACCAAACGTCCTGCAGCCTGGATCCTTATCCTGGGCTTAGGAAGGGTGTTGGTTTAATCCAGCCAACCTCTAAGTTAGTTTTTCCAGCTAACTTAGAATAAAAATGTTCGCAACATTCCTAACTTCACTAAAGCTAACTTTTACAGAGAACAACTCATGCTGAAAAGAATCGATTGTTTTATTGAAGAAAAAGAAATTACACATGTTTGAAAGGAAAAAAGCTAAAAATAAAATAACTTGAGATTGGCCATGTTCCATGGCCTAGGGATTGCTTTGCCGTCCTTGTCTTCTAAGTGGTATGCCCCTTTGCCTGCTAATCCAACCACTTTGTAAGGACCTTCCCAGTTTGGCCCTAACTTGCCATCTCCTGGTATCAAGGTGTTTCCCATCACTTTGCGCAGTACCCAATCTCCAATCTTGAATTGTCTTGGATGCACCGTTTTGTTGTATTTTCTGATCAACTCTCATTGGTAGGAGGCAATGTGAACCAGTGCTCTTTTCCTTCTTTCTTCCGCAAGGTCAAGTTCTAATGCTATGGCTTCTCCATTCAAGTCTGGATCAAAATTTTCGCTTCGAATTGTGGGGAGGCCAACTTCTAGTGGGATTACTGCTTCCATTCCGTAGGCCAAGGAGAATGGTGTTTCTCTTGTCGATCGCCGAGGTGTGGTGCGGTAAGCCCATAAAACATGAGGAAGTTCATCCGCCCATTTGCCTTTTGCCGTTTCTAACCTTTTCTTCAGTCCATCAAAGACAACTTTATTTGATGCTTCTGCTTGGCCATTTGCTTGAGGATATACCGGTGTAGAATTGTAGAACTCTATCTTGTATTCTTCAAAAAAGCCTCTGAAGATTCTGCCGTCGAACTGAGTACCATTGTCTGAAATTAGGGCTTTTGGTATGCCAAACCGAGTGATGATATTCTGCCAAACGAACTTTTTTACATCTCTTTCCTTAATTGATGCCAATTCTTCTGCTTCCACCCACTTTGTGAAGTAGTCTGCTGCTGCGAGAAAGAACTTTCTGTTGCCGGGTGCCGTCGGAAGTGGTCCTACTATGTCCAAGCCCCACATTGCGAAAGGCCATGGGCTAGTTAATGGTAGGAGTTCTCTTGCTGGTTGATGTATTTGGTGTGCGAATTTTTGGCATTTCTCACACTTCTTCACATATTTCTCTGAGTCTGCCTACATGTATGGCCACTAGTATCCTTGTGAAATGGCCCTGTAAGTTAGCGATCTTCCTCCTTGATGGCTTCCGCACACCCCTTCGTGTATTTCGTACAAGAATGCTTCCACTTTGCTGGGGTGGACACACTTTAGATAGGGTCCTGAGAACGACTTCTTGTATAATGCCAAAGATGGGGAGAGCCAAAATTGCTGCGACTTTGCTCTTATTCTGTTGGCTTCTTTTTTCTCCTCTGGTAAGATGCCGTCTTTTAAGAATAGGATGATGGGGTCCATCCAAGAGGGGCCTAGCTCTGCGCAACATACCTCTTCAGCTTCGGGGTCTTCAATGCTTGGTCTAGGTAGGTAGTCGATCAGTAGTGGATGAGGTATGGAGGTATCTGCCATTGAAGCGAGGCCTGCTAGTTCGTCTGCTCTGCTGTTTTCTTCCCTGCCGATTTGTTCTATCCTTACTACATCAAACTTCTTGATCTCTGTTCTGACCAATTCTTGGTACTTGGCCATCCTATCATCCTTTGCTTCGTAGTCGCCAGAAATTTGATTTACCACCAGCTGTGAGTCGTTGTAGACCATTAGTTCGGTGGCCTTGATGTAGTATGCTGATTTGAGTCCTGCAAGAAGCGCTTCATACTCCGCTTCATTGTTTGATGCTGGGAAGCCAAGGTTGATTGCTTGTTCTACAACCAGGCCGTCTGGCGAGATGAGGACTATGTCGAGTCCTGCACCATGCCAGTTGGATGCTCCATCCACAAAGAGCTTCCACATCTCACCAACGAACAACTTCCAGCAAGTGGAGGGGTCAGATGATGTCGTGGGGTCAAGAATGTTGCTGGTGCTTTCTTCAAGGTCCATGCTTGCTGTCTGCCCCTTGCTATCTGATTGTACCAAGTCTTTTTTTGTTGGAGAGCCTTGGTTTGGTGTAGCTTCTGCCTTGCTGTCTTTAGTCTGGTCTGCCTTGGGGTCTGACTGAGTACCTTCTACTAGGGGTTGCGCTATTCCGATGTCAACTTCCGCCCCTAGTTCGGTTGTGTCAGTTAGGTCGACTAAGCAGATATGATGACTTCCAGGAGTAAACTCTGCGATGAAGTCTACCAAAGATTGGGCTTTTATTGCGGTCCTGGGTTGGAACTTGATGTCGAATTGTCCCAAACTCTACTGTCCACTTCAAAATTCGCCCAGAAAAGTTCGCCCTCTCAAACAAAGCTTTTAGTGGGAAAGCTGTGAGGATGGCTATGGTGTGGGCGTGAAAGTAGTGTGCCAATTTCCTGGAGGCCATCATCAAGGCTAGTGCCAGTTTTTCCAGTGGCAAATACCTTGTTTCGGCTCCCAGCAACGTCTTGCTAACATAATAGATGGGCAAGTGTTGGATTCCTTCTGCACGAACCAACACTGCGCTAACTGCGTGCTGAGAGACCGCTAGGTATAAGAAGAGTTCTTCACCAGGTACTGGGGTAACAAGCAGTGGTGGTGAAGACATATATTCCTTCAAGCTTTCCAGAGCTTGGTCGCATTCTTCATCCCACTCAAACTTGGCCTTTAAGGCGTGAAAAAATGGTCGTAGTCTGTCTGACGACCGGCTGATAAATCGGTTGAGTGCAGCTGCCATGCCGGTGAGATGCTGCACTTCTTTCACAGAGTTTGGTCTTTCCAAATCTTGGATTGCTTTGATCTGGGAGGGGTCTGCTTCTATACCTCAGTTGGTCACCAGGAAGCCCAAGAATTTGCCAGATCCTACTCCGAATGCACACTTGGATGCGTTGAGGCGCAACTTGTGCTTCTTTAGGATTTCAAACATCTCTCCTAGGTCCTTGAGATGGTCATTCTCATCTTTGCTTTTGACCACCATGTCATCGATGTAAGCCTCCATTGTTCTGCCTAACAATGGTTCAAACATCTTGGTGACCATCCGTTGGAATGTTGCCCCTGCGTTCTTCAGGCCAAAGGGCATGACCTTGTAACAGTATAGTCCTCTTGGAGTTGTAAAGGACGTGACCTCCTGGTCTGGTTCATGCATGGCGATCTGGTGGTAGCCTCTGTATGCATCCAGAAAGCTAAGTCGGTTATGTCCCGCCGTTAGGTCTACCAGTTGATCTATCCGTGATAGAGGAAAGCTATCTTTTGGGCATGCCTTGTTGACTGTTTTGTAGTCAACGCAGACACGCCATTTGCCATTCTTCTTTGGCACTACGACCGTGTTGGAGATCCATCTTGGGTAGTGCACTTCTCTAATTGCTCCTTCCTCCAGCAGGTTACCTACTTCTTTCGCCACTATTTCGGCATGGTGAAGTACCGATCGGCGAGTGCGTTGAATGACCGGCCTGGCAGATGGGTGGACATTGAGTTGGTGACTGATGAAGTTTGGATCAATGCCTGGCATGTCGTAGGGTGTCCAGGCGAACACTTCAATGTTAGAGGTCAAGAATTCCAAGACCTCTAATCTCTCAGTGTTGGACAACGACGAGCCGATCAAGAAGAACTTATCCGGGTTCTTTTCATCTATTTTTACCTCCACCAAGTCCTCCACTGCTTTCTGATCAGCCTCTTTGCCGACGTCCGCGAATAATTCATTGCTTTCAGGTTCTTCCACCGAATGAACGTATCCTTTGGCAGCGCGGCTGCCATTCACCGTGGCGAAACATTGCTTTGACATGATCTGATCTCCATAGACTTTTTCAATTACTCCGGTGTCGTTGGGAAACCGTATTACTTGGTGGTAAGAGGATGCCACTGATCGCATGGCATGCAGCCATGTTCTGCCCAAGATGATGTTGTAAGTGGAAGGGACCTTCAATACCCAGAACTCCACTTGTTTTGTCACGCTTCCTGCTCTAACTGGGAGAATTATCTTACCGACGGGCCATTCAGGCATGGAGTTGAATCCAATTAGGGGAGATACGGCAGGCGCCAAGTCTTTGTCTTGCAGCTTTAATTGTTTAAATGTCTCGTAGTACATGATTTCACATGAACTACCCTGGTCAATCAGAATCCGCTTGACGTCAAAATCCTTGACTCGGAGAGTGACGACTAGGGCATCATTGTGAGG
The DNA here is from genome assembly GCF_055761805.1 of Camellia sinensis. Classification (NCBI taxonomy): domain Eukaryota; kingdom Viridiplantae; phylum Streptophyta; class Magnoliopsida; order Ericales; family Theaceae; genus Camellia; species Camellia sinensis. Next base: position 159,364,105 of record NC_138972.1, read on the forward strand.
ACAGTATATTCGATCCAAGTCTTTATCCAAAAAAGACATGACGTTTGTCGCCTCTGTTTTCCCCTTCTTGATGGCAGGTTGGGCACTTAGCACCTCTCTAAAGTGCTCAGCCTTTTTGATTGATCCCCTGAGCTCGCATACACGCTCAAGTTCAAAGACTCCATGTATCACATTGATAATGCCTTGAGGTGGGGGGTCGATTGGCATTCCATTGGGGTTATTATGGTCCTGGGGGGCAGGCTGCGTCCCTCCTTCAATGTATTTGTCCAAGTGACCTGCCGCCACCAACTCCTCCAGGTGCTGTCTTAATGGTGTGCAATTCTCAGTTCGGTGCCCCTTTTCTTTGTGGAAGGTGCACCGCGATCTTTCGTCATAGTCCTTCTGAGCTTCTCCTAGCTTGGCTGGCCACTTGACGAAAGGCTCATCTCTTATTTCGCTCAGAATCCGATATATCGGTTTCTTGAACACCGTGGTTATGGCAGTGCGGATTCTCAACCATCTTTTATCCGGGTCTTCTCCGTTATCTCGTCTGCCACGTCCGTTTCTGTTCTGACGATCCACTGTATTGACCTTTGCTGAGGTTTTCTTTTCTGGTACTGCGGTCGTACAAGATTTTGCTTTGGCACGTGCGCCATTCTCCTCTACCCTGATGTGCTGATGCACTCTTTCCATCAGGGCTTCCATGGTGAGGGGTGGCGTCATGGTGATCGAGTCCCGTAGCCTGTTCCCAACTGGAAGGCCTCTTTTATACTGTGCAATGGCGAGATTGGTGGGGCAGTCCCCAATCTGATTGAATGTCTCCCAGTAGCGACTGTTGTAGGATCTTAGGGTCTCTTTATCGCCCATGTCGATGGAGAGTAGCTGGTCGATCTCCACCGGGGTTTTAGTGTTTGTTCGGAACCTTGTCACGAAGGCTTCTGCCAATTGTGCCCAAGAGGCTATGCTGCCTTCTGGTAGTTTCTCGAACCACGTCAAGCCTAGGTCGCCAAGACTTAATGGGAAGAGTATGCACATTAAGGCCTCGTTTCGCCTGTATACAGCCATGACTTGGCGAAAGTGGCTCAAGTGTGAGTAGGGATCCGTCTTCCCTTCATATGTAGTGAATTTTGGCTGAAGGAAGCCTGATGGTAGGGGCGCGTTTTCAATCGCCGGAACAAACGGTGAAGTCTGTAGCCTTGCTAATGCCTTGTCCATTGGTTCGTAGGCAGGGCGCGGTATTGGCATTCGAACCTCGACGCTTCCATGCGTTCGAGGAGCCAACCGCTGTAAGGCAGAAACTCTGTGCGGATCCCGCGCCCTGGCATCCTCCTTGCATCGTGCTTTCTCTTCGAGCACGGTTCGTAAGTGGGATGATCTGGGTAATTCCGTCTGTCTAGATCTGGTTTGGTGCGAATGCGAGGGCCAATACGTGCTTCCTTCAGTGTATGATCTTTCAGATCTCGTCCTCTCAGACCTGGAGTGACGAGTTCTGGAAGACCAGGATTGAGTGTCGCCTGTCCTGAGGCTTCTACTCTCTCCTTGCGAGGGTGTAGTATTCCTACTACGATTTTCTGAGTGGTGAGGGGGCGTCTTGTTTTTGCGCCCCTCTCCTGTCGCCACTTCTTTTTTCTTCATCTGGCGTTTCAAGGCCTCCATGTCTGCCACCATCTTTCTTATCAATTCATCTTGCTCTTTTACGCGATCTTCCAGAGCTTGAGGGTCAATCATCCGCCTTTGCCTGTCAAGACTTTGAGAATGAGATTGACGGGGGCTGTGAGTCCGTCTTCCCCTAGTATCTCTCCCGGAGTTATGTCGTTGGGACTCCAAGTCCGTCATGGGAGGGACAGAAGGTAATCCTTCACGCCTTGCGCCTCCATCTGGAGTTAGCCCGTCGACGGCGGACTACGGCAATTCTTCAATGTGTGCCATTGTTTGATGAGAGGAGAAGCTTTAATCAAGAGGTTTTGTTCTGTCTGTTATTCCCACAGACGGCGCCAATTGTACGGGAAAGAAATAATTCTTCTCGTATAATCCTGTTGACTAAGTCTGTGCTCCTCCGTACGACGCCGCTTTGTCACCTGAAAACACAAACGTGAGCTAGCCGGCGGGTGTGTGCCGGAAACTTCTCCGATGCCTAAGTCAGCAAACTTGACTAATAGACAAAGCTCTTTTTTTTTTTAGAAAGCAAAGTTGTGTGTTACCTCCTCCAAGGTGATGTTTGTGAGCTTTTATAAGTTTTGAATGGCACAATCCTAGTAGGACTTTTATTCCTCCATGCAGAGTCCTCCTAGGATTCATACTCCTAAAGGATAATGCTTATCCTTTAACACCCCCCCCCCCACTGCTTAAACCAAGTGGCATGGTTTTTTCTATGGCCGAACTACCATATGACCAAAATAAAACTGGCTATGCCGAGTCTCAGAGTAGGCCGAACTATCCTGAGTTCGGTTCTTCCTTTCAGTCCTTACTTCGGCTTTTCATGTAGAACCCATGATACGGCTTAGACCGAACTAACGATTCGCGACCGGTATAACTCCAAGACCGGTCTATCTTCAAGCTGCTTCCGGACCGAAGTAACTTTTATACGTATCTAGGGCCGGAGTAACTCTATACCTCTTTTTGGCCGGAGTAACTTTTACGGCCTTTTGTACTCAGCCCTTTGTATTGTGGCCCAATATGACAATCTCATAACTCGACCCAATTTTTACCAAAATTACCCTCTCACTATTAAATAGGTTTTAAATGAGTTTTGATAACTACAAACTTATTTGATGCTTTCATAGTGTTACTATTGTGTATAGTTTTGGAAAATGCTACATATAGGAGGATTTTTTACTCTCTCTTTTTTTTTTTTACAGTTAAATGCTAAACACAATGATTTCATGTATATTTATCAATGTCAACTCGTGATATTTGTAGAGCGTTACGTATTGTAATTTAGGAAGAGGCTCTCTTTGAGTGTTGTTTGGTTTCATGATATATACTTATAATAGATTTTACTTCAACAATTTAAATAGTTTATATTTTTAATTAGGAGTTTTGTCTTTCTTAATTTTAAAGGCGGATACAATTTTTGAAAGAAAAATGTTTAGAAGTTTCAGAGAAAAAGTTTTAGAGAGAGCTCTAATGATAAATTTCATCATATGATGTGATATTTTAACTTGTATTTTTGTTTATTTGTTTTTTTTGTCAGTGGTGTTACATAACTAATTATGTTACATTATCAATTAATACATTAATTAGTATATTAATTAATACATATAGTATTTTTTTTCATTATTATTTTATTTACAACGTTACTAGAGCTCATATGTATCAGTATCATTGCTCTTTTTGGAAAGCGTTACCCAAGTGGATTGAACTCGAGAAAAGGCCAAAAGCTAAAGAGAGCATTAGAAGCGTGGGACAGAGAGAGAGAGAGGGCTCTGTAAATGCTGATAGCGTGGAGTCCAAAAACATAATGCTTTGAAACCGTCTACCGTTCTTTCTTTCAACAACTTTCTCATCATCGGTTACACAATTTTGTCTTTATTATTTTGGATTTTTGTGCTATCAGTTACATGCCTCAATATTATTGTAGTTTCTTTTTCGCCCCTACTCCAGACTCCAATATTTGTGTCACAAGATTAAAATTATCAAAAGGAATGATAACTATTATCAAAAGGGTAGAGGATTTTTGTTTATCAACCAAAAAAAAAAAAAAAAAACGCACACAACTAAAGATTACATAAATAATTCAAAAAATAAAAAATTTATAATAGTGACATCTCCTCATCCCAACTAAATTGACACAAAAAAACAGACAAATCATATGCAAACACTTCTCAAATTCCCAAATTGACAAATGTTAAATATTAAAAGTTAGGGCAAATATTTCAATTCTTATGAATTTATATAATTATTTTAGACACTTTAAGGTTTTAATTTACAAAATACTGTCTCTTGTTCGTCTACAATGCATTAGCTATATTGATAAAAATAAAATAAAATAAAAAAGGATTATTTTCTCTTTTATATTAAAATAGAAATTTTATTTTATTTATCGTTGTGTTTTTGCTCCATTTGTATTAAATCTCAATAAAATTAATACAATTTACCCTAAAAGATAAAAGGTGTCCTTAAATTATAAGTTTTCAACAAATGCTGAATTATTAAAGTAGATGTGTGTATAATATAAAACTTTAATGCTCTATTTGATTTATTAGAATGAGATAGAATAAAATAATAATGGGAAAGTTACCCATAAATCTTAAATGTTGAACTTGTGTTCTATTTAGTCCCAAAATTTTTTTCTGATCCATTTGGTCCTTTGTGTTGGAAAAAGACAGAATTGCCACTGGTTTTTGTTGATTAGTGTTACAGCTGTGATTTACATGATATTTGAGCCCCGCTTTTGGTGAGAATGTGCAACGGTGTGCACGTGGATTTGTGACACACAGTGTGAAAGTACACTAAGGGCTTTTATACTTTTTAATTGTTTTTGTTTTAGTGGGCTAGTGAAAAGCGCGTCATACACAGAGTAATGGACCACCTTTTACCCGGATTCGACCCGTAACACACACCAAAAAATAGGTACGCGTATATGAACTGTTCCCATTTTGAATGTGTGTTGTTGTTTGAAACCCTATTTTGTTGGGATTTACGTTATCGAATCCCCCCAAATTTGTGAAAATACCAAATTGAGCTTGGTTGTTGTCTTTGACTGAAGGTTTATATGTGAGTCAGTGACGGGAGGTTCGTGTGACTGTCATACGGTGGGGCATTTTGATTTTGGTTTTCGAAGAAGGTGCTGCAAGGGGACCACACCGTACGAGGGATTTGTTGCGTGTCGTTATTAGTGGTCTTTGCTGGAACAATGAAGACGACAGGTTTTGTATCACTCATCCCTGTATATTGTTCATATGTTTTCGTGTGTTAGGGTAAAAGATTTGGGGGTTTTTACAATTAGGATGTGTGTGTATGATCGTCGTGACACGTTTATTTGTTTTACCATGTTTGGTCATGTTATGCATCGTGTATGTTCGTTGTGGTTAGGGTTTGTGTTTTGGTTTTTTGCTTGTGATTGTGTGACAGTTATTTGTTCGTTGTCTTGTGTGGAATCGTGGGTGTAAGCCATAATGTTGTAATTTGTTTTTTGTTTTCTTGCGTTGGGGTCCAGTAGTTGTTTTTGGACTGTACATTTGAGGAAAATGGAAATTGTGGTCCTTGTTTTGGTGTATGTGTCCTTGGTGGGTGTGTGTTTTGTTGTGTGTATGTTGACCAGTCTAGTTGGTAGACCTGAGTGGGTGTGTGTTTCGTTATGATTAGGGTTTGTCTGTAGGTTTGTATCTGTGGTTGTGTGACAGTCATTGGGTTGTTGGATTGCGCGCAATTGTGAGTGTAAGCCTTAATGTTTTAATTTGATGTTGTTTTGTGGTGTTGGGGTGAAGTAGTTGTTGTTGGACCACGTAATGTGGTATCGTGTGTGTTTTACGTTTGGTTGACGTATGTTGTGTTTTGTTGAGTAGTTTTTTTTCATTTTTGTTTGTTTGTATTGCAGGTACTGACATTCAACGAAGCCCATGGACACGTTCATGTGAGCGAAAACGAATTGATGGGCCGGGGGGGGGCGAAGATGAACAACATGGGAGTGAACAAGATGCAGGGTCGCATATTTTTTAAGCAGATGAAGGTCATTAACAATGCAAGCAACGAAGGGAATGGCAAAGCTGCAGCTGTTGTGCCACGCACTGCGACAACACGGATTAATTTTCATTCGAATATTGTGGGGATTGTGAAGATTGTGACAATGTCCCCGTTGAGGGTGGGTCATTTCGAACAGTTGAGAAGAACCCCTTTTTGGATAATGATCGAGGCAATCCATGTTAACAAGCTCAATCATAATGGTTTCAAAAAGTACGATGAGCTTGTATCGAAGATTATTCGGACATATGATGAAGAGTGTAACGCATTCAAGGTTGGTGGGAAGCATGTGAAAATTGGTAGAGGCGACATAAGGCTGTTATTTAGAATACAATGCGGGATTAGGCGCCTTGATTTGTCTCCTTGCCAAAGGCCGGTATCGGATTTTGTACAACGTAGATGCCACAACGCCGTTCGTATATCCTCGAAGCTGGTGAAAACGTTGTTTGAAGAAGCTGTGCGTGGTCAGACTCGGGTGGACGAAGAGGACACGATGAAATTGCTGGTGCTATATGTGTGTGGGAAATTGTTTTTTTCAAATTCAGGTGAGACGATAAGTTGGGCCTTTGTGCGATATATTGATGACTTGTATCATATACGGACATATGATTGGACCGGGGCAATACTGCAAACACTGATGGGTTCGATCAAAGATTTTTACCGTACGCCAGAGAAGGTGACCGAATGTGTGGTCGCATTGTTGGTATGTCAGTCATCTCTATATGTATGCATAAATTGTTTTATCATGTTGTGGGTTGTTGTATGTAGGTAACTGTTCTGTTAAATTGGTTGTTTGCTATGCAGTACTAGTTTTGTGAACATTCGACAATATGTAAACCCGAAACGTAGAATATGTGTTCCCTCGGTTCCTGAAATGGGATATAGAGAATTTGCTATCCAGGTCACGGGGTTTTGATTTTGCTGCACCTGGCAAATTTGAGGTACGTAATACGTAGTTGCTTGTGGTTTGTGTATCTGTACATGTATTGGGTTGTATATTTTTATCTTTGGTTGTAAGTTATATTAATGTGTGGTATGATCTGGACAGGTACGTGTCGACCGGTTAAGGTCGTTGGAGTTTGAGCGTGACATGTTGGCAACAGACATTGAAGTACAGGGTGGGGATGGAGAAGAAATAGATGACACTACTTTAAACAATGGTCCTGGTTGTGGTGAAGCTGAAGCAGTGAAAAGTGGAAAAAATGAGGGTTTGAGGAAGGGAAATATATGGTTGTCGGAGGATGTTGTTTGTAGTAGTGGTGGTGGGGTTGGCGTGAGGTGTACGGTGGGGACTGTAATGGAGGGGCAGGATGGTGATACGCGTGGTGAATTACAATCGTTGAAGGGAGTTGTTGGTTGTGCAACAGCGTTGGAGGATGCGTTGAATGCAAATGCAGCACTTGAAATGCAAAACAAAAACAAAGATGTTGCAATCGCAAAACTGGAGGAAGAAGTTGAAAATTTGAGGAAAAAATTGGAGATACAAGTTGTCAACATTGTTGGCAGGTTCGGGTGTGTGTTGAAGGTGAAGGATGATGAAATACATAAGTTGACAACTGAAAATAAGGAATTGAGGGAGGCAACATCAGTACTTGAAGATCAGTTGGCTAATCAACAGGTTCACTGTGTTACGTAAGCGTACCGTAACGTTAACGCTGGTGATGATGATGGGGTTAACTTTTTTGGTGGAAGTGGGGTTGGTGGGACGGTGGTTCACGATGTCACGCCGATTGTAGCTGCTAGAACTAAAAATGTTGAACAAGAATCTGTTCTCGTGCACACGTTGTCAGATTCTAGCCCGATGAATGTTTGTGGACCAAGTGTTGTAGATGTGTCAGATACTGAAATGGAAGTTGTACCGTACATGGTGGAAGGCGTCCAAGGTATGGGTATACACAATTCGTTCGTCCGCAACATCAAGAACAAAGTCAGAAAAGAACGAAAATTGTCAGATTATGAGTATCCTTTGGCTTTTGGGCGTGGGAGAAAGTCTGGTACACACGTGGATGCTATTGGGGTCAGTGACAAATGTAGTGTGAATGATGTCGTCGTTGATGTGGAAACCGTTGTGCTTCCTGAGAAGAAGTGGTCTGGTTTTGACATGAACAACCGGTTTGGGGCTTGTTTTTGTGTTTAATTTTTTTTTAACATCATTATGTTGATTTGTTGTGTGGTTTGTCTGTAAGGCTGTAATGTGGGCTGGCAAGGCGAGTGGTGTTATTGTTTGCTTCACTGATGTTAAAGATCTTGTACGGGGGAACAGCCTGCATGGCAATGTAAGTTTGGTTTGATGTTTTGTTTTGTTTGTTTTTTATTTTACTTGTTCTTGTTGTATGAATATAACCTATAGTTACGGTATTAAAATCCCGTGAGATTGTGGCCAATGTGTATTGAACATGGTGAGATGTTATGGCAGGTGATTGATGCGTATGCAAAAATGTTGTTTATGAACCAGTCAAAGGTTGATGGGGGAGAAGATGTGGTTGACAAATCGTATTTTTTCAGCAGTGTGTGCATGGTTAGTCTTTTTGTCTTGTTGGTAAAAAGCGTAGTATTGTGCGAAGTCTTAAATGCATATGAATTGGCTATGTTGCAGGACATGTTCAGGAACAGCAACATGAAGTCAGTTGAGAAGTATGTGCTGAAAAATTTTTCAGCATCGAATGAGTGTCGGTACATACATTTCCTTATTTATCATAACACGCACTGGACTCTTGTGGTGTATGACACGGAGGATGGAAGTTGGCAACATTTTAATCCAATGAGACAACTTTCATCTGCTCGAACAGATGTGCATTACAGTGAAGCACTTGTTTTGGTAATGTCAACGCTGCATTTGATTGTGAATTTTGGTGGTTGGGAATGAGTGATGAAGGAAAATAGTTATGTATGTAATTTGTTTGGTTAATGTGTTGTGTGACAGAAAGAGCGTGTGTCAAATGTTATGAAGGGATCGTTACGTAAGGACGGGATGGACGAGATGAGCATTGCGGAAACTTTCAACCTCCCTTTGGAGGCTGTTGCAAACTACCGCCAATAGAAAGCGGACTCGTATGTATATTTAAATTTGTTACAGCAATCAGATAGATTGATTTTTAAATTTTTCTTTGGGAAGATTGATGGTTGTCACACTGACATTATATTATTTGTTTTCCCCCTCCATCCACCCCCCCGCATAGGCTAGATTGTGCAGTCATTGTTTGTGCTATTATAAGGCAGTATGTGTACCATGCGGATGTAGGCCGTTCTTTGCAAGGTAACAATGGCTGTGTTTTACGAGTGAATATGGTTAAGGGGTTCATCAATGATCCAATTATGGGGCTGAAAGATTGAAGATGTGAAGCTGCTATAACAATGTCTCTTTGAAAGTAGGAAGTTAATATTAATATCGGAAAATTTATTTATGGTTTTAGAAGTTTGATTATGCATTTTGTTTTTCGTTATGTGCACAAGATGTGCCAACTTATAGTTTAGTGTTATTTATGACGTTGATACGCGGTTGGCATGCTTAGTTATTTTTGGGTTAATTTGTGGCTGCTGTGTGTCGGTAAATAGGGCTTTGGGGAAGTCCAATAAGAATTACGTTTTTGTATGCACATTATGTTTGTTGTGTGTTTCGGTGTAGGTTTCGGATGTGTTTATGTTGGTGGGCGTAATGTTGTTTTATTTGTGGATGACTCATGTGAATATGCGAACATAGTTTTTGTGGTTATATGATGTCTTAACAATCAATGTATTGGCCATTGATGTGGCTTCCTGGCGGGATTTGGGTGTAGTTGTTGTGGAGACTGTTATTGTTTGTTAATGGCCCGATAATATGGGCATATATGCTTTTCATTGTTGTGTAATTAAACATGTCGTAATGACGAAGTGGTGGCGGGACGTTTGCATTTTATGACAAACAATTAGCGAGGCGAAGTACGTTTGGAAATGAAATAGGAAGCATTAAAAAACACACAGACACGAGGTGTAATGCAGTTAAAGTAAGCATTGTGATTGGAATGACCTGCAATCAGCGTTTGGATGTAATTGTTACGTATAAAAATGAGAGTTATTTGTAATTTACAACAAGGAATTATTGAGAAGAACCACACATTAGTGCCGATAGGTAAATGGTCGGGTATGATATGTGTTACATAGTGTTGTTTGCAAAATTTGCACGAAAATTGAACATGTAAACGGACAAACAAACACATGTTGATATGGTTTTCATTGTTGTGTAAGAAAAGGTTTGGCAATGACGAAGTACTATAAGAAAATTTGCCTTGTATGCCATAAAAGTGGCAAGGTAAAATGCATTCATAAATAAAGTAGAAAACATAAAAAAACACACAACAATGAAATGAAATGACCTTTAATAAGCATTTGGATTGAAGGGATCTGAAATAAGCATTTGGATGCAAAAATGGTATGTGAAAATTGAGAAATGATTGTAATGTAGAACAAGACATTATTGCGAGTGACAGGAGAAGAAGGTTGTGTGATGCACACAGTAGTCAAAAAATGTTCGTAAAGTATAGGACAGGTAGGTATGTGTGACATACCTTTATTTGCAAATGTTCACAAAAATCAAACATGTAAACGGGAAAACAAACACATAACGATGTGGTAGGTGTTGTGGAGGTGGCACAACATTATTAATGGTGCAAAAGTTTAGACTACGATAAATGTTTATAACTTCCAAAACTTGAAAGATGTGTCAATGTTCGGTATGCTAAATTGGTTCTTTGCATGTCTTCCTGTTGTGGTTCTCCATGCGTTGACAATGTCCGTAACGAATTAACTGTACTTCTTCCCCCCTAGAAAGCATACGTTTTTTCTTTGGCCCCCCTAGCGGTCGTTTCACAATGGGTGGGTGTATGACAAAGTCGTCCAGCTGGAATGATGGTTTTTTAACAGTAGGAATAGGGGTTATGCTTGAAGCGTATGACTGTCGGTATGTTGCTGTACGGTAAAATGGCTCAACCAAATCATATAAATCTCTACCACTGTTACGTATTGCATCCATTGCGTGTGCACATGGTAACTGATCAATTTGCCACTGAAAACACGAGCACGTACGCCTGCCAACATCAACCAGCACTGATGGATACGAATGGACCTCGTGCACATTATCATTTGATTGGCTTACAATCCATACCCTTCCTTTGTTATATGTTTTCACCAATCGAGCCTCCATCTTGGGACATAGAACTCCAGGCCATGCTGCTGACTTGCGTCTACCCTTCGACATTTGGTTTATGATTTTTGTCCTAATACTATCAACCATTTGGGTGATAGGAAGATGTCATGCTTCGCGGATCCACGAGTTGAATGACTCAGCAGCATTATAACACATCACGCCGTAACGTGCACCCCTGTAACACAGTTCAAATAAATGTTACGTACCAGCACGTATGTTGTTTGTTAGAATGTGAAACCGTTATGTTGTAAGAGCTGTGCTGTGTGCAACTGTTTTTGTATAAAGAGAGTGTGCATACATGAAATAAGCATTTGCCCAATATTGTGGGGGTATATTTTTCAGAAAAGATGTTGCCACATTCCTCCCAGACTTGATGAATGTCTCGATGCTGGCATTGAATCCTATTACAGTAGGTGCATATGCGCATGCCCGAAATTTACTTAGCAATCCCGCTCGGTACGAACTGTTGACGTACCTCATCTTGTCCTACAGATTCCGTTGCAAATGTTGTAAGCAAAACGCGTGGTGTGCTAACGGGAATATTTTGGGTATTGAGTCAATGAGGCCTGTGTGACGGTCAGACAAGAATGTCAGTGTCCTGTCATTGCTAACAACATTGGCAAGGTGTTGCAAGAATCAGAACCAGTTTGCAGTGTTTTCAGAATCCATAATTGCTATTGCCAATGGAAATAAACCTGTGTACAAAGCTGTTAGTTGGCAAGCATGATGAACATGAGAAAATTATGCGACTAACCCATATAACACTCATACAAGCGTGACATTATTATGCCACAAACCCATACAAATTGTGACAAACCGAAAAAACAATGTATTACGGGTGCAGAACTAAAAACGAACCTTGGTTGCCATCATTCGCACTGGCAGCTAGCAAGTTGCCCTTAAATTTACCCTTCAAAAAAATACCATCCAAAAATAATAAAGGGCGACAATGGTTGAACCCATCAATTCATGTTTTGAATGATATGAAAAACGTTCAAACTAGTGATTTTGTTCATCATAGTCAATGTTTATGTAGCTGCCTGGATTGTTGACCATAACGGCATTACTATACCACCGCAACTGATCGAATGAAATGAAATGTGCACCAAACATTTCGCCACGCGCTTTCTCAACGCCCAACCATGTGTAGACACCCCATTTTTGACCAACCTTTAGACTCAGACGTCACCAATTGAGCGCTTGGTGATGTTGCATATTGTGCTCGTTCTGAGGTTTCAGAGTCTCGACTGCGAGCCTTGCCTCCGGACTTCGGAGCTCTTTTTGTGCTTTGTCTCGATTTGCGAATCGGGTCCTATTTTCTCTGTTTTCTTTTCCCAAAGGGAGGGAGAGGTCTCATAGACCATCTCTTAGTGGCCGTAGGCTACGTTTCGTGGTCGTAGGCCATTTTTCCCGTTTGAAGCCCAGTTTCCGATTTTTGGAGCCGTCGGCCGTGTGCCTCAGTTCGGGACCGCTTAACTATCTCCATTTGCTCTGGTTTTTGGCACACATCTTATTTCCTCCCTTTAGAGGGATACTATGGCCCGGGAAACCACCTTCGTGGTCATACGCCACTTCCGGTGCCTAACAGCCTATTTCGGGGCCCTAAACCGCGCGTTTTGGCCCCCGAACCTTCATTTTGCATCCGTTTTGGTCTATTTTTGGTAGAGATCCTATTTTCACTGTTAGGGAGGGGGTAGTATGGTGGCTGGCCACCTTTTCCCCTAAAAAGCTAGTTTTCTCATTTTCTCTCTCCAAAAGCCGATTTTTCTAACAAGAAGCTGGTTTTTCTCACTTTTGAGCCACATTTTCTGGCCTCCCACCACACTATTGTGATCTACTCATCTGGGAGGCCACCAATATGGTAGGCCAACCAGTTTTCTCTTCTTGACCTTTTGAACCTTGCTTAAAAGCTAGCTTTTCTCTCTCTTGGGTCACTTTTTCTGGTTTTTCTCTACACAGCTGTGTTGCACTCATCTGGGAGGCCATCTTTCTGGGGTGGCTGGCCAGAAAATTTTGTTGACCCTTTTGACCCTGGTCGGCCGACCAGGGGGTGTGGCCGGCCGGCCACTTGAACTGGCCGGCTTGCTTCTTGCTTTTTGCTTTTTCTGAGTGTAGTCCAACTGTGCCAGCTGGAGACCATTTGGTGCATCCTCCATACACGTGTATGGAGGATACTTGGGGACCTTTTTGGATATTTTGGAGCCTCTCCTCTATAAAGGAGAGGCTTGGCTTCATGTTGAAGGGTTGAACAAAATTTCTTAAGGCATATAACCTCCCTTCTCCATTGCCACTATTCCAAGCTCCAAAACCCTAATTTTCTTGGTCCATTTGCACTACAACCCTTAGCACCACATCTCCATCATCCTTTCTAGCACCTTGGAAGTCATTTGCAGAGGTTGAAAGCTCACCAACTTGGTCCAAAAGCTGCTGGAGGTCGGTTCTTCAAGGGTAAGTGTCCATTTCTCTTAAACTTGCATTTTTTTGCTTCATTACTTAGCTTCACTTGAAAGTATTTCTGGGATTTGTCATAAACTATAAAGTGTCATATTTTGAGCTCCTCTTCAACTTTGTTTAAGGGCACTTTTCTGTTTGAGGTCATCTACTTCCCCTTACCCTCTATCTCTCTTTTAGGGCTATTTTTGCATCATAGTTTAGCCTTACTTGTGAACATTTTCGAGATTTGTTATAAATTGGAAAAAGCCTTGTTTTGACCTCCTCTTTAAGTTTTCTTAGGTCACTTTTCTTTTTGGAGTCATCTCCTTCTTTGCATGCTTCATTCCTTCATATTTAGGGCTATGCATTAGAGCATTTGCATTGGACTTGTTTTGGCCTCTTAGCCACTGAAATCCAGGGGATTTTCAGTGGCTTTGATAAGGTTTTGAGCTTTGAAATCATAGAGGGGTGACCCTCTCACCCCTCATTTTCTTTACTAGCATCATTGGCTTTCCAAAGGGGCTCTATTTTTCATGCATTGAAGTCACTTTTTGGGCCCAATTTTGTGGGTTTTAAGGCCTACCTTAGGTCTGTCCAGGGCCCTTTTGATCATATTTTATGTCTATAGTGCATGTGTAGAACAATTCCATTCAAGGCCTTTTAAGGGGGGCCTTCATCGTATGCTTCCTTGACTGATGCCAGGGCCAATTTTGTGAGTTTTAGGGCTTTCATAACTCATTTCCAGAGTTGGTTTGGTTATTCTAAGGTTCTATCTTATATATGATTAACAACCCCTTGAATGGCCTTCCAAAGAAGCCCCTCATTTTTGCATGCATTGGCTGCATTTCAGTGATTATTTAGGCATATTTTGGCATGTTTTATTTGCTGTTTTTGGTTGGTTTGATGAGTTCTCATACGCTTCATATACATGCCATGTAAACCATGCTTGCTAGCCAATGTTGCATGCTATTTTAGTCCATCATGTTAGCATCTTTTGGCCATGCTCTAAACTAGAAATGTGCATGTTTTAGGACTTCCTTGGCTCTGTCTTTTGACTTCATGATCAAATAATTCTTGCTTTGTATACTTGTGGTTCAATACATGTGCCTAGTTTTGAGTTTCGGGGCTTATTCCATGCATCGGGTGCCATATTTCCATGTTTTGGGACCATTTAGCATCATGTTTCAGTGTTGGAAATTACATGTTTGTATGCCATCTTTCATCCCTTGCCATGCTTTGGTAGAGTGGCATTTTATGCCTTAGGTTCGGTCCTTGGTATGCGTGCACATGTGCACGCATTTCGGTTGTCTCTTTTCCATCTCATGGCCACTGATGTGAGTGTGGCTGAGGTCCACTCATGTTGGTGTAAGTCCATTATGCATTATGTATGCCTTTTCAATTCATAGCATTGTATATGCTAGGTTACGTGTTAGCGCATTGTGTATGCCATGTTACATCGAGCATTGTGTATGCCATCTCATAGCATTGCATATGCTAGGTTGTATGTTAGTCGCATTGTGTATACCATCTCATTTGCATTGTGTTTGGGATAGGAGTTAGCCCAAGCACGGGAAACGAGGGACGTTTCGTACTCCGAGTGACGGAACGTGTCTCAATTCCCTATCGCCGACACTCCGGATTACCCATGATGGAGTTTAGGTCTTGTTGTGTTTGCATGTGCATTCATTTTATATTGAGTCGTGCAATTCGACTTCTCGGCCATCATGCATCGATATGCGTGATTGGTGGCACGAGGTTCGAGGACTACACTCCCTGAAGAGTAGTCATGTATACATATGTGAAATACTTTGCCATGCCCCTTTGTTGCTCTCTGTTACAGTAAATCAGAAATTAGCGGCCTTCTGGAGCGTTGCACAATATTCCGAAAACAATTGCAAACAGAGGCAAATCGGGGCATCGTAATGGATTTCTGCGCAAGGCAACTCGAGCATGCATCATTCATCATTTGGCACAGAGCTGAGGCGGTCCATGGATTCGCGTGCTAATTTACCTGTTTTCCTAGATTAATTTGTTAATTAATTAGGATTTTGTATTTATTCGGACTGTAACTATTTATTCAGACTGTATTATTCTTTCGGACCCTCCGAGCGAGGGCAATGTTGTAATAAGTGTGCATGAGTGTGATGTATGTCTTCCAACCCCATGTCTTTTTCCCTTTTATTTACCAGCTTATGATGGTTAGATTAGGGCACGTTTCAATTAGCATACAATATGATAGCATGTCTGCATTCATTCATCTGTCATGCATGTACCGGGCTCGGCGCATCATACTAACTGCATTTGTATTTCAATTCCGAGTTGAATACTTGTTAGTTGTAGCATTTCACATGCCATCTTTAGAATAGCCGAGCCTATCTTAGTTGCATTTTGCATGTGTTGCATTAAGCATTTCTGTATAGTTAGGATCATGTATGGATTTCTAACATAGCTTTTGTTTTGGCTTGGAGTACTCGGTAAGTGTTTGTGCTTTAGCATTCTTGCATGCGTGTGAGTGACTACCATGATAGCATGCTTACCATGAGGCTATGTGCTTATATGATATACCTGCCTGAATGCTTGTGGGTGAAGGTTGGGTTATTTGGATTGGAATAATTCATCAAATTGTGAGTTTTAAGCCCACTAGATAGTGGCAAATCACCTTGTTTTCTAAGCCCACCTAAGGGTGGCAAATCCACATTTTAGCCTACTTGCGAGTAGCAAATCGTTTTCAAAACAAACATGAGATATTTCGTTCCAATTCAGGCGACCTAGTCTATACTTGTATGCTGTGCGCATCACATCGTAAGTCTAGGCTAATAACTGGTTTAAGAACGCATAATATTTTCAAAACTAGATATCATGGTTAGTAGAGACTGATCTTTGATCGGGCAAGTGGAGGTGCTCACAAAGTGACCTTCCCCAATCGTACCCAAGCTCCCGAGCCGAGGCAACTTTGGTGATGACGGACACGTGGCCTTAGGCAACGAGTCAGGGTTTCCTAAATTTTCCAAAATAAAATATTTAGGTGGCCGAATTCGGACTCTTTGATGATTTCATCGGTCTTGCGTTGCACTCTGTGAGATTAGATACAGGACCGTGACATTGAGTCCTGAACTGTAGTGAGCCCAAATGAACAAAACGGGGGGGATTTCCCTCCCGGGACATTCAGGGACGTCTACACCATGCAACCCGGTAGCTAATTTCTAATCCATAATCTTTCTTCAAGTCGTACACCACATCGGTCGGACGTTTAAGCGGTCTGTCAAGTACCCGTTCGGATATAACATCACACACTAATTCAGACCCAACCCTTGGGTTTTTTGATGTCCGGACAGCAACACCGCAACTGTGCTCCCTATTTCACTTACGAATGTAGAAAAACTCATCAGCACGTAATACTCGTGCATGTATAGACCACATGTAGTTTTTTGATTCCCTCATCATGCAAACCGCTGTGATCCGTACAGAGTCATTCTTCAGAAATTTAAAGCGAAATCCACACTCAACCGCATATTGTAGACACCCTATTTTTGACCGTCCTCAAGACTTCGACATCACCGTTTGAACACTCGTTGATCATCTATGTTTGTGTTCGCCTTGAGTTCCCGGAGGTCTCGGCTACGCGCCTTACCCCAGGATCTCTCGACTCGACTATTTTGTGTTTGGTTTTGCACCAAACACTTGTGTTTTTGCCTTTGAGGGGCAGGGAATGGCTTGTTGACCATCCTCACACATCACCGGCCATGGCTTGAGGCCACCGGCCACTGGTTTGTTGCCACCGGCCAAATTTTTGGCTGACTGGCACTCTTTGTAGTCGACCGGCCATCTATTTTGGTCAAATTGCATTTTTGGCTGGCCGACCACTATTCATCTGCTTTTGTAGATACTTTTATGCCAGCTGTGCTAGCTGGCATACACTCTGCTCCCCTCCATACACGTGTATGGAGGGATCTCCCTCTTGACTAGCTTACTTGAGAAGCTTTGCAAGAGTGAGCTTTGTAAGAGGGAGCCTTTTCTCCCTCCATTAGGGTTAGAAAAAAAAGCTCCAGAGGTCTGGTTTTTAGGGTTAGAAGTGTGTGTCTATTCTATCTCTATACCTCCCTCCCTTGTGAGTTAAGTGTGTGTTTGTTCTTACTATTGCACACAAACACCTACAATTACACCTTTCCTTAGTTGCTGAGGCATTAGAGAGTTGATCTTGGACTTTTTGAGCTGGATTTGATCCAAGAAGAGATCTGGTCTTGTGATCTTGGGAGTGTTCTTCAAGGGTGAGTGTTCTTGCCCTTTATTTCCCATTTTTGCATAGCTTTTTTGACTATCTTGCAACTATTTTTAGGCTTTGCATATAACATATAAAAGTTCTGTTTTTACTTACTTAAAATAGTTGTTTAAGATTGCTTTGGGCTTTGGGGTTGTTTGACCCCTCTTAGGCCTTGTTTGGCTCCCATTTTGTGCTATTTTGGTGAGCTCCGGGATCACGTTGTTTGGGCCTCCTCACCATTGAAATCTTGAGGGATTTCAGTGGTGGGGATGGTGCTTTAAGGTCCTAGGAAGGAGAGGGCCATCCTCTCTCCTTGTTGCCTTCAATGTGTCATTATAGCCTCATGTGTGAGCATCATTTTTAAGTGCATGTTGGCCATGTCTTAAGTGTTATTTGGTAGTATTTTGCCATATACTACCTCTGTTTTTACTTGGTTTAGACACACCATGCTTGCCTTGCATACATGTCTTGTAATGCCATGAATTACCTTAACATGCCTTGCGCTTTGAGCCTTGTTTCTAGCATGCTTTTGGCTTAGCTTTGTGAAGTTTTTATGCTTGTTTTAGCATGCTAAAGGTTTTTTTTCAGTCGTTTGGGTTATCCATGCTTTGCTTTGTATAGCTACCATGTAACCTCTCTTGTATGCCTTAAGCATTGACCCCTCTAGCATGCCATCCTTGCATCATTTCAGTGGTTTGGAACCACTTGTTATGTCATTTCAGTCCTTATGATATGCTCGTATGCTTGCATTTGATGCCCCTTTCATGCTTTAAAAGGTTGATGTTTCTTGTTCCATGTTTGTGCCATTGTGTATGCCTCTAGGATTAGATCATTTAGATGCCATCTAAGTGGGTTTTGGGGCTTACTTTTGCATGATTTAGGACTGTTTTAGTTCATTTTGGTCATTTGCTTCATATGTCATATGGCCATGGTTTAAGTCCTCGGGCTTGGTGGCATGCCTAGCTTGCATTGTAGATTGGTTTGGCACCTTCTCTAACATGATTTTCAGAGCTTATAATGCATGCCATTTGTCCATGTTTGCATCCTCTTAAGTGTGCTTGAGAGTTGTTTCTATATGCCTAAGTGTTGGTCCTTGTGTGCACGCGCATTTGCATGTCATTTTGCCATCATTCTTGAGCATGTTGGCTACTGTTTTGGGCTTGGTATAGAGCTGCCCAAATTAGTTTAAGCCCATAGTTCGCATGTTGCTGCATGCCCACCTTGTGTGTTGTTGCATACTTTTGTGTTGTCACGTGTTTAGATTGTTTAACATGTTTGCTCCATGTGTTGTGGCATGATTGAATGAAGTCACATGCTTGCTTGCGTGCTTGAACATCCCCATTGTATCGGGCATACTTATTGGTTAGCATGATTCTCACATGCCTTGAATGCTTGTTTGCATTGTTCATGTTGCATATTAGCTCATATGTCTAGGTTGCATTGCATTGACATGCATGCTTAGCCTCTTGAATTGAGTATGATAGAGGTTGAGCTCCTTGCTTGTTTATGTGCATTTCATTTGAAATCAAAGTGCATAACTTGGTTTCTTGGGCCATCACGCATCGAAATGCGCGATTGGTGGTCCGAGAACCGAGAACCATGTCTCTTTGAGTCATAAACATGATAAGGGATGTGTTGGTGCACACATTTTCTTGGAATGCATTGCCATGCCTTGTTTTGCCCTCTGCTGCTGTCAAAACAGGATTCTGCAGGAAGATTTGGCCGACCGACCATCTTTAGTGCCGACCGACCAAAAATTTGTGACCGATAGCTTAACCAGTGGCCGGTGATCATTTCTTTTGGCCGGTGACCATTTCCCTTCGCCGATGGTATCCCACAAGGTTCATAGAGTGCACCTTGCGAATTTTTCCATGATCAGAAAAGGAAAACTGTGCGGATAGAGGCAACTTGTGCATGGCAGTGGACTTCCGAGCGGAGCCGAGCACGCTTTGCATTGGGCCCTCTTCCTGAGGCTGTTTACTGTTTTATTAGATTAGTTAATTTGCTTAACTAGTTTAATTGGTCTGTAATATTTAATTAGCTTGTAGGTTAGTTAAATCTGTATTATTCTTTCGGTCCCTCCGAGTGAGGGAAAATTTGTAATAAGTGTGGGTACGTGTGTGCATGTCTTCCAACCCCCACTTCTTTCTCCCTTTTACTTACCTGCTTTGATGGTTAGTACTAGGACATATTTAATTTAGCATCCTTATGCTATGCATGCGTGCATCATTCATCAGTATTGCATGCATCGGGCTCGGCGCATCATACTAACTGCATAGTATTTCAAACCTAAACTTGAATATGTACATCAAATGGTTGCATTTCACATGCCAACCTAGGATTAGCCGAGCCTATCCTAATTGCATTCTGTATGCGTTGCATTAGGCATTTAACATGGACTTGGATCATACATTGATAGCTAACGAGTTCTTTGTTTTGGGCTTGGAGTACACTGTAAGTATTTTGTGCTTTAGCATCTCGCACGAGTGTGAATGTTAGTATGACAACATGCTTACCATGTGGGTAGATGCTTATGTGATATGAACTGCCTGAATGCCTGTGGGTGAAGGTTGGATTGTTTGAATTGGGATAATTCATCGAAATCCATATTTTAGCCTACTCGTGAGTAGCAAAATTCAAACCATTTTTCAAACAAACAGAAATGCGATGCTTTGTTCCGACTTAGGCAATTTAGTCTATACTTGTCTTGCCATGTGCACCACATAGTAATTCTAGGCTAATAACCGGTATAAGAACACGTAATGTTTTCAAAACAAGATATCATGATTAGTAGAGGCCGATCTTCGGATCGGGCGAGAGGGGGTGCTCATAGTTGACCTTCCCCAATCGTACCCAAGTTCCCGAGCCAAGACAACTTTGGTAATGACGGACACGTGGCCTTAGGCAAACGAGTCAGGGTTTCCTAAATTCCCCCATTAAAAAAATATTTAGGTGGGGACTCTGTATCTGGCAAAGTACTCCATGCTTGGCACTTCTTTCCTAAAAATCTGTTTTCTCAAAACGATTTGTCAAATTTGGACTCTTTGGTTCGGATTAAGAACAGTGACACAAAAGGGAGTCCGAACTGTGGGGGCATAAAGCCCGAAAGGACGCGTCCACACATATTTGCGAAGGACAGAACGAAATTCATTGGCTCCCCCCTCGAAACTTTGTCCGGCGTGTGTGATACCATGAACCCATTGGGCAGACAGGAAAACCTTATCGGCATGGAGACAAAATTTGGGAAGCAAATCTTGTTGGTCATCATCAATGTCTGACTCATCTACAAGCATAGGCAAGTTACACGTATCGGCTTGTGGGATTAGAGTTGCGCCACCAATGTCGTCGGCACCTTGCGTTATCCGAGATTGAATGATGACATCAATGTGGTCTAATCGGAAAGACCGTGCAAGGCAAACCATGTTGTCTATATCGTTATCATTTTGTAATGTGAAGTTATTGTATCCCGGCATCTTGAAAAACATGGACACATTGGCATCTATTAAACCATCAAATTTCCCGCACACACAATTGAGAAGATCGTCAAATCGATACGGGAAATACAACTTCATCACAGCGTTCATGTTGCGATAACAACACACCAACAAAATATGCATGTCCATACTTGTGAAAAAATGACTACGTCATGCCGGAAATCTACGATTACCACCAATACCGACCTTAATGTATGAACACGGTACATAACTGAAAATGCGAATTCGGTTATACACATGGAATTGGAATGTGCTTAACGTGACATTATGGCGTCGGAAACTTGGCTGTGGTTTCCCGTGTTTTACATTATAACATCGCCATTACAAAACAATACAAGAAATCACCAACCACAGTAGTGTAACCAGAGAAACATATTAACAAAAAAATACAGTGACACACAACAGTTCGTCACATTGATTACAAAGCAAAGTAATTAACAGACACAGACCAAACCACATACCAAGATACAGACACCAAACCGAAGGCCACAATTCCATTTTGCCCAATGGATATTTCTGAAACTTGGTTATGGTCACTCGTGTTTTACATTATAACAACATCGCCATTACAAAAAGAAAACAAGAAATCACCAACCACACAAACACACAACAACAGAAACACACAAACATACCTTGGCAACTTGGCATTACCGACGACATACTTCTGCAGAGCCGTCCGTGTGTCACACTAAGAAAACAAACACACAACCTCTCACGCCTCCCCCAAAACCCTAACGTAACACTCCGAATGTCCCACCAATAGAAATATACGAAATACCAAAATCTGTGCAACTAATCCCTACAAAATGGGTAATACGTAAAAGAAAAGGCTGTGTGAAAGGAAGGGTATAATTGTCCCACTAAATGAATAAAATCAAATGAATAGGATCAAAAATGAATATATTTCCTCACTGATAGGACTAATGAGAATAATAGAATAAAAATGGGACCAATTGGTAAAACTGTTTGTAGAATGAGATTTATCGGTAAATATCTCAATAATAATTCCTTAGATTATTTTTATGAAATTATTATTATCTTAAAATGATAAAAAATGATTTCATTTATAATACATTTGCCATTATTTTTTAATCCTTTTTTTTAATCTAACTAATCATAAAAATGAAAATTAATACTTTGAAACACTATAAAGAGATCACTAAGGAAGCACTAATGAATTGGCTCCCTCCTAATGTGATGATTGTCTTTATTGTCTCTATTGTTTTTTTTTTTTTTAACATTTTTCAATTAATAATTAATTTTTTAGTGATCTCAATTATAAAATAAATGAACCAACTAGTACCTCAAATTTACTTGAGGTTCTAATGGTAGAATGAAAAAGTTTGAAAGTGCCTCGTCATTGAATTAGCACAGAAGAGGATGACACACTGAACCTGGCAAGGGACCTACCTTTATTTGGAGATGGAAACCTAGTCATGACATATGTATAATCATGCACCAATGCCCCCCAATTGGCCCAGTTCTGATCAGATAGCATTACCAAAACCCATCTTCTTTGCATAAAACTACTCTTTAGAGGTTAAAATAACATTTTTTTAAAAAGACATTTAGGAGGTGTTTTTAACTTTCCGTGGGACCCAATTGGTTTCTTGGGTTGGCAGACCTCGATTGCATGCATGCTGTACCACTGTTGTACGGTGGGTACAGAACCAACTGTACCATTGATTTCATGACTTTATGCCCATAAAAAAATATTTTGCCAAATAAATATGCAAATAAATTATTAAAAATGGCTTAGACCCTTAATGGGATGACTCCTATAGGCTCAAAAATATATATATATTTTTTTTGTTTTTATTTTTATTTTTGTTTTTAGTCTCGCTCTCACAGCCCCCACACATGGAGGTCAGCACCGTTGATAAATTATATTGAAGATTTAGAATTAAAGATGAAAATATTCTCGTTGGTCAAAAATTTGGATGGAAAGTGTTGTTTGGGTGCATTGAATCTATTATTAAAAAATATTAAAAATTTTAAAAATTTTATCAAAAATTTTACTAAATATTTTACATAAATGTGAAATTCACATAGAATTTATATTATTTGAATCCTACATCCATATGAGACATTTAATAGAAATTTTAGTAAAATTTTTCAAAGCGCTAACATTACTCATCTATTATATAGGTCTCATTTTAATAATTCGAATAATTTATTTTGTAAAATCTTATATTTTATTATTTATAAAAAAAATTATAATTTAATTGATAACCGAAATATTTTTGTTTTATTAATCGATAAATGTGTTTTTAAAAAATAAATCTTTTTTTTTTCTTGGTGACAACTATCATCAATGCCTATTTGACAAATTAATTTTTTAGTAATTTTGATTTTTTTTATAAGATGATAAAAATTAATGTTTTTTAATTAAATAAATAATTTTAAAAAATAATTAATATATATATATATATATATATATAGGCCTGTTTTGCGAAGTGGATTAAAAGTCGCTTCCCATCTTTTAAACCACTTCCCTCTCTTACAAAAAAATCAAAAAAAATTAAAAAGTAATTTTTAACCATTTTTTCAAAACACCCCATATATAACTTGATATTTAACTTCTTTTAAATTTATTTTGACCAAAAAATAAGTAACCAAACGAGCCTTACGCCCCTACAAAATATTGCCCTCCAAAAAATATAAAAAGAAAAGGGAAAATTACATATACCCCTCTGTAGACCGCCCGAACTTTCTTCGCGTGCCCCCCTTTTCGAAGAGGGCACAAATTGGGTCCTGCTACTACAGTTCGGACTTCTATCACGGTTTTGAATCTAGTCTCACAAAGTGCAATGTAAAAACTGATAAATCACCAAAGAGTCCAATCCGGCAAATCATTTTGGAAAATCAAATTTTAAATCGAATAATGCCAAAATTAGACTGCTTTGCCAGATCACAGAGTCGCCACCTAAATATTTTATTTTTGGGAAATTTAGGAAACCCTGACTCGTGCCAAAGGCCACGTGTCCGTCATTACCAAAGTTTGGCTCGGGAACTTGGGTACGAGAGGAGAAGGTCCTGAAATGAGCACCCCCGCTCGCCCGGTCAAAGGATCGGCCTCTACTAAACATGATATGTTGTTTTAAAAACACATGCGTTCTTATTCCGGTTATTAGCTAATTTACTATGTGATGCACACAGCATACAAGTATAGACTAAGTCGCAAGATTTAGAACAAAACAATTCATGTTTTTTTTCGAAAATAGTTTGAAAACTGCCACCATCACGGTGGGCTAAAGCACGGATTTGCCATCTAACAAGATGGGTTTAAAACATGATTTGCCACTTCACAAAGTGGGCTTAAAACTCACATTTGATGATTTGTCCCAATTCAAATAACAAAGCCTTCATCCACAGGCATTTATGCAATTAATCAAATAAGCAAGTAGCCTCATAGCAAGCATGCTATTATGACAACACTCACACTCATGCAAGGATGCTAAAGCGTAAACACTTACAATGTACTCCGAGTCAAAACAAAAGCTTATTAGAAATATACATGATCCTAGCTATACAAAGATGTCTAATGCAACACATGCAATATGCAACTAAGTAGGCTCGGCTATCTAAGATGGCATATGAATGCAACAATTTTGATAACATGTATTCAAAGAAGTATTGAAATATGATGTAATTTGAATGATGCGCCGAACCCGGTGCATGCAATACAAATGAATGATGCAAACATGCAAGCATAACGTATGCTAATCAAGACGTGCTCTAATCTAACCACCGAAAGCGGGTAAATAAAAGGGAGAAAAACGTGGGGTTGAGAAACATTCACACACACATGCACGATTATTACAACATTGTGCCCTCTCGATGGAGGGTCTGAATATAAGGGAGCTAACTAGCTACGCTAATTAAGCTAACTATTACAAACCACAACTAATTAACTACTCTACCTAATTAATTATTACATACCGAATTGAATAACTAGCTAATCTAAGCTAATTAAAATATTACAAAGCAAATTGAATGATTAATTACAACACATGCAATAATCAACTACAACTAGCTAGTAAAGCAATGAAAATGGCCTCGCGGGCGAGGGAGACATGCATGCTCGGTTGCTTCCTCCCGAAAATCCACCACCTTGCCTCATAGATGCCTCTGTTTGCACTCTTTTGGACCTCTGAAAATTATGCCAACTTCCAGAATGATTCTGTCTGATCTCCAGAATATGCTGAAGGTTGATCAGCTAGAAATGGTGGTCATCGGCCAACATTGATGGCCGGTCGACTGTTTTGATGGCCGGTCGGCTACTGTTTCCCTGAAATTTCTCCTTCTGCTGCAACAGAGAGAAAACAGTGATATGGCAGTGTATTTGCAAGGAAATGTATGTACTTCCACCCTCTTTATCATATCCCAAGCTCAAAGGAGTATGGCACTCAGTTCTCAAGCCATCAATCAAGCATCTCAATGCATGATGGCCAAGGAACCAAGCTTGTACAAATTCAATGAATGCACAAATAAGACTCTAAAAGCCTCCACCCTATCATGCATGATTAAGGGCATCGGCGACCAAGAAATGTGACACGTTTCATCACTATGAGTATAAAACGTCTCACATTTCTTATGTTTGGATTAATGTCCGATCCAAACACATGCAATGCAAACAACATGCTTATCTTAATCATGTTTTACTTGGCTTGATTTTGTTTACACATTGTAGCATTACCAAACCATTCTTTATTTGGTTAAGTCCAATGTGAAAGTCCTCTAATGAGAGGGATTATGCCTTTAACTAGGAGGAACCCTCGAAAGAGGGTTAAAGCCATTTGAGCACAAACCCTACCTCATGCTTAAACACAGCCTTAAGGCCAAACAACCCTAAAAAAAAATTGAAAAATGAAGAAATGGGAGAGGTTACAGATGTTTTTAGTGCTAAAATGGCATGACAAATAAGACTATAACATGCAAACAACTCATGTACAACATGTTAAGAGCCAGAAACGTTGAAGCTAGTGAAGGACACACACACTAGAGGCATGTAATACAACGCACAAATGACCAAACCAACTCTAAAAAGAGCTATATTATGCCAAAATAGTGGCCTAAACATGCTCAAACTTAGGCATAAAGAGCAAGAAAAACATGCTCGCATATTGGCTCATGAATAAGCCACAAAGCACAACTCTCAAAAGCATTGAAAGAGTGGAATATGTGATAGCGTGACAGAGGTATATGCTCTGAAATCACATACGAAATGATGCTATGGCATGCAAATAACTCAAGCAAAGCATGCTAGAGGCCTTAAATCATCAAGCTAGTGAAGCCAATCACACTATAGCCATACAAGGCAAGCCTCAAAGGGCCAAGATAACTCAAAACAGAGTAAAAGCATGCTAAATCAGTAGCAAGAATGTGCTGGAGTTAAGCCAAAACAAGCTGGATCAATAGGCTAAATCATGAGTCATGCTAGGCTAGTAAGGAAGATTACACTACAAGTGTAAGAAGCAATCAAGAAGTGACCCAACCAGCCAAAAACAGAGTTCAATCAAGTTAAAATAGAGCTGAAAACATGCTTGAACTAAGCTTCAAAAAGGGAGAAATGCATGCTCACTTAGTAGGCCAACTACACATGCAAACAAGACATGAGGAGAGGGGCCCACCCCCTCCCATTTTAGACCTCAAAATCACTTGTCTACCACTGAAATTCTCCTAGATTTCAGTGTTTAAAAGGGCAAAAAAAGAATTGCTTTAATGGGTTTAAAAGATGGTACAAAGCTTAGCAAATAAGCCACAAAAGAGGGTAGACCACCCCTAACTCCAAAAGGGCCTCAAACTATCATTTTTAATACTTAAAAATAGAGGTTTTTGTAGTTGAAAAGTAGGCCTAAAACAACATACAAAGGTGGCCAAACAAGCAACTAAAACAAAGCTTTAAAGAGGATAAGGCTTTACCCTTGATATACAGCAATAAACAGCACAACTTCTAAGCCAAAACCAACTTTAGAAGCTCCAAACAAGCCTTAAGGAACCTTAGCTCCAAGGTAGGGATATTTGATCAAGGGGTTGTATGCAAAATTGTAGAGAAGACTCACTTTCAAACACAATAGAGAGAGAGAGAGAGAGAGAGAGAGAGAGAGAGAGAGAAATTTCAGCTCTAAAATTTTGGTAACCCCCAAAAATGGGGAGAGGCCTCCCCTTATATAGAAAAACAAGTTACAAGCTTGTTTGAATCCCTCCATACACGTGTATGGAAGATATAACCAGCGACCAACAGCTGGCACAGAAAATATCTAAAAAAGCAGAAAAATGGCCATCGGCTATCATTAATGGCCGACCGATCATCAGTTTAGCCGACCGACCAACACTGATGGCCGATGAGCATAAACTCTGGCCGATGGGTTGTAGGGCTGGCCGATAGGCCACCCTCTTCCCCAAGCTAGAAGAGACAAGGTCTTGGTCCACAACCAAGCACAAAACAAACAACTTTCAAAGACTCAAAGGCGAGACACTTCGCCAAGAACCTCGAGCGTTCAAAACGAACACAAGCATGGATGATCATCGAGTGTTCAAATGATAACGTTCAAGTCTTGAGGATAGTCAAAAATGGAGTGTCTACACCCTCGAGGTTTAGCTAAATTACAGATACCTCTGAGGTTTGAGAAATTACAAATTTTCCTGAAAGTTATATTTACATAGCAAATTAGGAGACAATTTGTTATGAAAATATAAACTTTAAAGAATAATCTGTTATAAAAATATAAATCTCAATAGACAGAAAGTAATTTTTAAAATTTCAAGAGATATTTACAATTTAAGTAAATCTCAATGGAGATATACGTAATTTGCCCAAAAAAAAAAAAAATGTGATGACTGACGATAAGGTCTTGCTTAGCAGCAAACACCCATGATTCTGTGTGAAGTCTGAAATCATGACTCCATAGGACCAAAGCCCACCTTGCTTTGCTCGTAAGTGGATTTTACTGTATGCTTATTTTAATATATTAACTAGGACCCACTTATGACGACATTAATCACCAAAAACAAAAAGAAAAAAAAAATTCTCTCTCTCTCTCTCTCTCTAAAAAACCAGAACCGTTCTCTCTATAAATAACACCTGAAAACCCATCCTTGCATTCTCAATCAATCCACTTCCCCACCACCTCTCTTTCTTCCGCATACATCATTCTCTCTCTCTTGAGCAACATTTTTTGAATCTAAAAAGTAAGGGAAAATGATGAGTACAGAGATGGTTTCTGAGGCACCAATGGTGTCGGCAGTACAGCGGTCGCCGTGGCACTCACCGGTGCCGTACCTTTTCGGGGGCCTGGCGGCGATGCTGGGTCTCATTGCTTTCGCCCTTCTCATCCTCGCTTGCTCCTACTGGAAGCTCTCAGGCTACCTCGACCGCGACAACGACGACGCCAACTCCGACGACAGAGACGTCGAGCTCGGCGCCGATGCCGATTCCGGGGAGAAACCTAAATTGACGCCGCTCTTTGAAGAGAAATATCTGGTGATAATGGCCGGACAAGCCAAGCCAACGTTCTTGGCCACACCCATCTCCAGCAGAGCTTCCTCTTTCGGAAGCAACAGTTCTGCTTCTCAAATGCCCGATAATAAATCGGACAGTGGTGATCGGACCGACAACCCCAAAGACAATCAGAGTCAAGAAGATCAGACAGAGAACGCCGTGGAGACTCATGAGACCTCACATCAGGTCCCTTGATTTTATTTTATTTGTTTCTTCCTTTTTTGATTGTTTCTTCACTTCACGAGGGGACTTCGAGGGGGGTTTGTAACCCCCCCTTTTTTTCCTTCTAAATTCCGGAAATGTAAATACTTTTGGAGTGGAGGATCAACGAATGAATGAATGAAATGGATGAGTTGAGCTGTTTTTAACTAAGATTTCCAGAATAATTGTGGGACATTCTAATCTGATAGGAGTACTCAAATTTAGAAATGGTTTAGAATGATGTAAACAAGTATATTTTTTAAATTTTTATGAAAATATATATAGAAAAATAAAAAGATAATCTGACTCCAAATTTTTTTAAAAAAATATGCTTATATCTAACATGCCAAACAAATTCTTAACATGTAATTAGTTGATATACTAAGCTTATCATTATTATTTTAATATTTTCAAAAATAATAATAATGATGATTCATTATGTTTAGTTTCTATTTTCTAAACTTATTTTTTTTTTAAATTTAGAATTTTTGTTTGGTTATTTTTAAAACCGGACAAAGTTTTTTAAAAATTAACATGGAAGTATTTTTTTGATGTGACAAATTTTTTTTTTTTAAATTGTCTTTCCTTAAATTGAAGGAAAGCTTAAATTTATAATAATACATTTTTTTTTAAAAACCAAACAAACATCCTTTCTTAAAATAAAATTTTCAAATCACGTGAAAAAATAATAAATGAACCAAAC
Organism: Camellia sinensis; assembly: GCF_055761805.1. Lineage (NCBI taxonomy): Eukaryota > Viridiplantae > Streptophyta > Magnoliopsida > Ericales > Theaceae > Camellia > Camellia sinensis. The sequence goes on from NC_138972.1 coordinate 159,393,544, forward strand.
ATGAACAGTGTATTTAGTGATTGGTAATACAATCCAAATGGTCACTAAGTGATGAGTGAGAGATGGAAATGACAAGTATGAGGCATTCTTACATGGGTTTTTGTTTGGCCATGGGTTTTTGTTTGGCCAATTGCGATTCAGACCACTAATGAACGAGTTCTAAACACAGCTCTACTTACGTGGTAGTCAACAAGAGATGTAAAATCACACCTTTTATATTTGGAAAATGAGTGAGAGCACTAATTAGTGCTATCACTAATGATGTGACAGTGGGCCCCACCAGGAATGATTTGATGTTTTGACCTTGGTGTTGTATTTTTTTTCTTTTTTTATTGAGTGTCATGTCATTAGTGGTCTTTTTAGAGCTCCAAAATTAGTGGTCTCTATCATTGTTGTTTATATTTACAGTGCGTGTGTTTTATGCACTGAAAAAAAAAAGAAGGGCAGATGTAAAACCACACCTCTGTCACCGTCTTCTTCTCTCCATCTGAAAACATTTGCAGATTTGTACCAAGAGCAATATACAGAACACACACACACACACACAGAGAGGGAGAGGCAGATTCTTTCTTTTTGTAAGTCAATTGTAATTTCTTCTAACCAACAAAACGTACAGAAGATAGAGATAAATATATATATATATATATATATATATATATATATAGAGAGAGAGAGAGAGAAGAAGAAGAAGAAGAATAAGAAGAAGAAGAATGGACAGAGAGTGAAATAAAGCAATCCAAGTTCAAGAGGGTTTGTGTCTTCTGTGGGCGTAGCTAGGGGAAGAAAAATAGCTACCAAGATGCTGATATTGAGCTTGGCAATGAATTGGTATATTATTTCTTTCATGCCATTAATGCCTCTGTTTCTTTCATGGGGTTTTCATGGTGTTCTTTCTTTGGGACCTTTCTTCACTTGGGTTGTTGACAAATGTTGTTTTGTCTCATGGATTTTGTTTGAAATGTGTTTCTCAAACTTTTTGTCTATTGGATTTGATGTGGGTTTCTCTTGAAATCATGTAAATTAGTTTGTAAATTGATTCATAGGTCTTTTTTCATTTAGAAATTTTGATTGATACCTTCAAATGGGACATTTTTTGTGCTACTTTGGAAGTTTTCAAGCAAAACCCTTTATGTTAATCAATGTTTTCAGCTCTATTTCTAAACACAACTCTGTGTGTGTGTGTGCCTATTTCTTTTTAACAAAGCTCTCTCACTCTCTCAGTTGTGATGTGTCGGCGCCGATCTCGATCGGAGACAGCTGGGGGTTTGAATCAGCTCTGGCCTCTCATTGGGGAGTTAAAGGTCGAAGACAGAGAGAATCGTGAATAGAGAGATCAATTGTTGATCGACGGAGAGATTCGATCTTCATCGAATAGAGAGAGAAATGGAAAAAGGAATGAAGGAGCGAATAGAGAGAGAAAGAGAGAGAAAGAGAGAGAAAATGGCGAGTTAGTAACAGCAACAATGATTCATCCCACTAAAAATATCACCACTAATAGCACTAATGCATTAAAAAAGTAAAAAAAAAAAAAAAATATAACTCCAAAACCAAAACATCACATCATTAATAACGAGACCCACTGCCACCTAATTAGTGGGAGCACTAATTAGTGCTCCCAAACATTTTTCTAGTAACAGTGGGCACAATGAACGCCACGTCATTAGTGCTTGCTATAGAGCTCTTGCTCTAGTGTTCCAAAGCATTTTTGTTTGTTTGGCTGCGTTGAATATCTTATGCGGTACCTAGAGAATTTGCAAAAGCTGAGGTAGCAGCCCAATGACACCTAGTCTAGGTATGTTGTTAGTATTATGGAACTATTCTATTATTCATGTCATTTTTCGTTTACATATGTACTACTCACATGTTAACTCTCTGTAACATTCAATGATAAGAATGTTTTAGTATTTTAAATATTTAGGGGTTGTTTGAGGTGTCCTAAATAAGTATATTTTTTGACTTTTTGAATTAAAAAGTTGAGGAAAAAAATTATGGCTGTTTGGGTTAACTTTTTAACTTTTTATGAAAAAATGTGTATAAAAAAGTTGTATAAATTAATGTGTAGGAGAAGATTTGTTTTTTGGATTGTACAGCTGTCCTTCATGCGCAAGTTGAATAGATGGTAAAAGTAATTGTCTACTTTTCAGGCATTTCACTAGACGGTGCTTTTCAGCTGGTGGGGGCCATTACGGGTCTTGTTTTGATAATTTGAACCGTTCAATGTGTAGCACTCGTCGAGTACTATATGTCTATAAAAAATCATGTTGATTGGATATCAATAGCTATCTAATCAGAATTATTTTTTTCAACCGTTAACTAGAACACCATTTTTTTAATACAAAACTGATTTGATCATGTAGTTATCGATATCTGATCAACGTGATTTTTTACAGATATATAATACTCGGCGAGTTTTACACATTAAATGGTTTAGATTATCAAAACGGGACCTATGATGGCCCCTATGGGCCGAACAACAATGTGTTAAAATTGCACCCCAACTGTGCAATTTTCCTTTCGAACGGCAGCATAGATCTGACTTATTGTGATTGATAAGTTGTATTTTTGTGTGTAAAATTAATTTTTTTAATATTTTTGTTTGGTGAATAGTGATAACTTTGTAACTTTATAAGTAATTTTTTGATTTTTTATTTTTTTTTGAGACATGCCAAACTTGGCCTTAGTCTCTAAGACTCTTATATCTTGCATTCTTTCATAAATGGTTAAAATAAGTTTTGGAAATAAATTGTGATTTTTTTTTTAAATAATGAAGAAAAAAAATACTCCATATCAAGTTTTTTAACTTTTTTTCTCCCTTCTACTTTGGATAAATTGAAGGAAAAGGATGAATCAAACTATCGAGTTGTTAATAAGATGACTGACTCAGTGATTAATTGTATATATATATATATATATATATATATATATATATTTTTTTTTATGGGTTTTAATTGTATATTTAACTGTATATTTTTACATGTATTTCTATAAATAATTATGGGTGAATTATACTTTGGTCATTGACTTTTCAATTGTAACAAATTTGACCCTGAATTTGAATATTGTTTCAAATAAGGATAATTGAATAAACCATTGCTTAATTTCAAGGACAAAATCGTCAATTTGATAAAATATAAATTAATTTGACAAAAATAAATGTCAAAAAAATATTTTTAAATTTTTTAAAATTATTTTTACCCATCAAAGATAAAATTATGTAAAATTAATAAATCTTTAAGACATTTATTTATTTATTTATTACCAAATTAATCTTTATTATGTGTTTAAATGATGGTCATGTAATGGGTGATTGTTAAGATTTTAACGTATAATCGATATAGTGTTTTGGGAAGTTGGTAAAAAGCTGACTTTTGACTTTTTACCAAACTTTTTAGCTTTTTGGAAAGTGATTTGAGAAGTTGGTAAAAAGCTGATTTTTGGCTTTTTAGTTTAATATTTGTTTATGGTGTCAAATCAAATTAAAATGGCCAAAATACCCTTACCCAACATAAGAAATTTATTTTTTTATTTTTTTGTCATAGGCCCCAATTTGTAATTTTACACTTGCGTTTTTATAAATTCCCAAACCAATTTTGTTGCGTTTTTGGACCAAAGATAAAAAAACATGATTTTTTATTTTGGTTCCCAAAACAGCACTTAATATATAAAATGTTTTTAATTTTGGATTGTTTGATTTAATTGATTGCCTTAACAATGATATCAAAGTTGTCGTCATATTTGACTTTTAGAAAAATATAAACTAATTTAATAAAAACAAAAATAACCACACATTACATGATCATCATCCAAACACATAATAAAAATTAATTTGGTAAAATAAATAAATAAATAAATAAATGTTTAAAAGATTTATTAATTTTACATAATTTTTTCTTTAGTGGGTAGAAATAATTTTAAAAAATTTAAAAATATTTTTTTGACATTTATTTTTATCAAATTAATTTATATTTTATCAAATTAACCATTTTGGTCTTGAAATTAAACAATGTTATCTTCAATTGTCCTTATTTGAAACAAAATTTAAAATTCAAAATTAAATGTGTCATAATTAAAAAATCATGAACTACAAACCTCAACTATAGGGACCGTTAAAATAATTCACTCAATAATTATTAATTAATACTCTAAACACACTATATCTAATTTTGAAATCTAAATTAATTTAGGTGAGTGGTAGTTTCAAAATTCAAATCAATTAATGAATCCAAAGAGGTTGGTGGAGCAACAAAAAATTGAAAATAAGACTAAAATATAGGTAAAATGAAAATTTCAGATAAAAAGTTAACAAATCACATCAACTTTTCACGTTTTTTTATGCAATGACAAAAGCAGCAAAAAAAAAAAAAAAAAAAATTAAATAAAAATAATTTTCAAACATAACTTTTTTCACCTCTTAAAAAAATTAAGAAACTACTAAAAAAATATCTTTCTAAATGACATCTCAGGTTTTTTTTTTTTTTGATTGGATGTGTGTGAATTAATTTGACATAATTTACCACCCCTCCTCCTCCACACACGGGAAAAAAAAATAATAATAAAAAACAAGGGTATAACCAAATGCACTTTCACTTTAAGTCATTTAAATTTAAGTTTACTTAGTAAAACCATTCGGGCATAGGGGAAGATTAGTTTATTAATAACCCAACCTACAACCATGGATCCTAATCAATATTATTTTAGTACTTAATCAAAAATCACTGTGAGTTATAATTAACTTTGATTTAATAATTTATTATTCTCATAACTACAATAAATCAAAATGACCCATAATTAACACCACAATAATTCAAAAATAACATCAATTAATATAAATCATAACATATATATGATATGGGCCTAAAATGGAATATATATTATTGCATGAGTCATATACATATATACATGCCATTCATTAGCTGTTTTCATTGTAGAAAATTATAAGGCAAATTGATACCAAGTAGACTCTTGTTTTGGACGCAAATATTGCTTTTGGGAGTGGTACACAACAGCAAGCATTGTCATATTAAGTGGCACACTATTTTTTTGGGCACTGGTTTGTGGTAGGCCATTAGGAACTCCATTTAGTGGAGTTTATTAAAAAATAATAATAATCAATATTGATAAACAACAACAATCATTGTGAAAAGCGATTCATGATTCTTTCTACTATTGAAAAACCCTTATTAAAATAAAAAATAAAAAATAATTATAATTGGGTAATGCCCTGAAATTTTCAGTATCTGTATATATAGAAATTGAGGTTCTATCTTTATCCAACATTGGATGCCTTCGAGATGATGTAACAACAATGTTTGGTTTGAGTTTTCTACATTAAGTTTTTTGAAAATTGAATTTTTTAGTTTTTGTATTTTTGTTTTTAGTGAATATTTTTAAAATTTTAAACATTTTTTTTACTTTTTTAGATGTACCTTATTTAGATGTATCTAAAAAGTAAAAAATTTGTGAAAAAATATTATAAAAAATTAATAAATACATAAAAATACAAAATATGTACTGAATTGTTATATTTTTTTTTGTATTTTTGATATTTAGTGAATTTTTAAAATATTTTTTTTTACAATTTTTTTACTTTTTAGGTGTATTTATGTTAGATGTATCTAAAAAGTAAAAAAAAATGCTTAAAATATTAAAAAAAACAGTAAAAACAAAAAAACATGGAAAATAAGAAAGTAGAATTTTCTGAAAAGTGTTTTTTGAAAAATGAAAACAAGCAAGGTGCCGACACAAATTCCGTGCATAGTAAAATACATACCCAAAAAAAAAAAAAATTAAATGTATGACTCAGCCAGATTCATTTCAAAACATACGGTGGTGTTGTCAATTTTTTTTTTTTTGTAACTAGCTATTCGGCCTATTTCACTAACTAATTCGGGAGACCAATCCATTATTCACTGAAAGTGAATCATTTAAAGCCACGGCAAAATATTATATAGATTAGTCTCAAGAAATTATTTACACCTACGATGTTTCGAACTTAAGATACTGAAGAGAGCACACACTCAAATTTCAAGTCTTGACCATCAGGATTCCAAAAATTATTTGTTCTTACGAGATTTCGAACTCAAAACTTTGAAAGAGTACACCACCAGTCTCAAGGCCAAGCCTTATATTAATGTGCCGCTAGTAATTTTTATTTGGATAGATTCTGATACGATGCACTAATTCAAAGTTGGTGAAGATTGGAATTTAAACTGTAGAATTGGAACATAATTCAACAAGAGAGAAAGCAACAAAGTGCTCAAGAAACTTGCTACGGGGCAATGTTTATGAGTTCATTAAACATGGTGTCATAAAATTCCCTTTTTTTGCTGCACAAAAATTTCAGTTTATCCAATCTAAAGAAGACCCAAAAAAAAAATTGGTGGAACAAACTCTCATGCACGGCTGGAAATCAGGGTTTTAGACGCGTTTAAAAAACGCCGCTATAGGTCCTAAAAACGCTGTCAAATCCTTTTGTGACGTTTAGCACCAAACGCCGAAGATGCGGCCGTCGCTATAACTCTATGGCGCTTTAAAAACGTCGCTATATTAATATAGGCGGCGTTTTTAAAAACGCCGTTAAAAGTTCTACTAACGGTAACGTGACGTCACCATGCTATTTAGCGACGTTTATAAAACGCCGCCGTATCTCTTTTTCCAAACAAAAATCCAACCGTTACGCTATTTAGCGACGTTTTTAGAAATGCCGTCATAACCCTTTTTTTTAAAAAAAAAAAAAATACCTATAATAAAACTAAAAAATAACACTAATATAAAATAACTTCCATTCATATAGTAAAATCTAATCAAATGATAGTCCACAATCATTGTGCAAAAAAAAAAAAAAAAACATTCACACACAAAACAAACGGTGTATATTACACAATTTAAAGAGATTAATAACTCTAAAATTAATAGCTGTAAAATGTTCATCTTGTCTAATTTAATTTACTCAGTCAAACAAACATATTCTAAGGTTCTTAACATTCAGTTTATTCAGAATGAATTATCATCCATATATATATATATGAGTAAAAAAGTTCACCAGCTAAACTCAGCTCAACTTAATAAATTTGTTCTAATTACTTGATTTTCTTTTTTAAGAAACGGAAAACTTTACCGCACAAGGGTCAGATTTACAATTAGCATCTTGATGGCCCTTTACCTACATGCTCTTCAAATTGTTTCATATTTCTCACACCCTAGAAATCTTGTTCATCAACATTCTTCTTTGGATCTAGTAATTTGACGACACTAACAAAAGCAATCTTGCATACCACCACACTCATTTTGGATCAGAAGAACCACCAGGGACAAGCTGCATTATGCACAAAATGTTAGAATTGTAGAATACAAAATCAATACGACTCAGCTTCTCAAACAAATTGTCCAAGTCTAACAAGGCAGTAACAAAAGTGCTGCAATGTCCAAGTCTAATGATTTTTTTAATTGAGAGACAAATTTAAGCGATATTCAATGATAGCTGAAGAGATATCCATGAAATTAACCCAAAATATTATGTTCTAATTTAGTGATTTGATGATAGAGACAGAGAGTATGGTGCATTTCCAAACAGGCTGTTTATAAATGAAAGTATTCATTTTCTTGCTAACAATAGATAACTAAAATGATTTGGCACAACTCAAAGTTACCTATTTGATATCATTTTCTTGTTGACAATCGATAACTGAAATAATTTGGCACTACTCAAAGTTACCTATTTGATACCACAGTGAGAGGACCACAATTGAACGACACAAGAAGAGGAAATCCAAGGTAAACAAAGGCAATGACTATTTTCCCCAAGTAATTATTGTAAAAATATAACTTTGAAAGGAAAACTATGAAAAGAACCTATGAATTATAAGTTCTGTCAGGTAACATGAGGTAATGACTAAAATCCATGTTTTATGCCAACAACCTATGAAAAGAAACATGTAACATTTCAATAATAATGAAGAAACTACAAAAACTAAAGATCACAGTCTAGATAACAAAATTTTGGGAAGTGACTACTGTAACATGCAAAATACACATTCATAGTACATAGAAAACTGACTGAAATATGGAAAACACAGACACCATGCAAAAGAAATTTAGGAATTCAAACGGCTATTTTGGCAAAAAATCATCACAAGATCTTGAACTTCCATCACAACATAAAAGCTTAATCATAGTACCTTTGAAGCTTGCTGAAATAAGAAGCTGGTTTGCTCCATTCCACTAATCTATAGAAACGCAAGGAAATCAATATTCCAGCATGTATATAAAACATATCGTACTAAATAATCCAACGCAACAGATAACTAACTAAATCAATAAAAGCAGTGCTAAAGACTACCCTAAATAAAAGTATAAAAACAGATGACCGCTAGCCAATAACTCATGAACAATGGCAACTTCATGCACCCTCAAAACTATAAAATGCTTGCATTTAAACTAACACCATTAGAATTGGAACATATAGCATGCAATTTGTCATACCTGTTGTGTAGGAAGATATTTCCTTCGATAATTGAATATTGCATCCTTCTTGTTTACATCAGCACTGCCATGGAATTGAAGTTCCACCTGGTCATCAATTTAGTAGAGTCAAATAAAAAGATCCATTAGGTTAGAGTGACAACACTTCTCTGAGAAGTTCCACCTGGTCATCAATTTACTAGACCTTCATAAAGTGCAATTAAATCAAGAATGTGACCATGGTCAGATGTGTATGCATGAGAAGATTACATCAACCCAAAATCTTACAATGCTTTCCTCATTCCATGTTCTCGAAGATCAACCCTGCAATTGTTCATCCTTTGCCCACACCAGCTCCATCTCCAATAGAAAAACTGCCCTGGCACCATCTGGAAAGTGCTGGACATGTCTCTGTCATGGAAACGACTACATTATATCACAAATGATGATGTACAAAATTAGTATCCAAAGTCCAGTTGTAAAAACAACCTGGCAAGCATAAACCAATGTCTCAATCTGCAAGCATGACAACGCTTGTGAACTTTCTAGGTCATCTTTGATCATAAGATCATAAGTTGATTTAGGTGGCTGCACTGCATATAAAGAAGATGTCTCATCTAACCAAAATTATAGAAATACTGTATAAATATTCAAATACATCAATCACACTGATAGAATTCCACATCACCTTAATGAAATATAAAATGTCATGGAATATTTTGGTTGCACAATGCCATCAGAAACTCAATACCATTAGAAAACTATGTTCCCTGATTACATCACATTGCATACATACAAATAAAAATGCACTTGTACCCACATTCACTATCACAGGGACACAGGTATGCATGTGGTGCTGAGGTGGATTCAATTTGTTGAATCCCTATATGTCACAAAATGGCAACACGTCTAAAATAATCACTATGGTTAGGTCCATTCATCATTAGTTTAAGGTATCATCTATGTTACATGGATTCTTCTATTTCTCCCAAAGTACTTGTGTCCATTTGATATGACAAGGGTGTGGAATATCTGTCCTAAACCCATACACAATTTAGAAACTTGGATCCTCCAACCTTGTACAATATTTGAAGAATAAGAAACTCACATTTGCTAGAAAATGAACATTTATAACCTCTTTCATAGATGAGAGACAAAAATTCCACATTTTTTCTATATCTTATTTAATCTCAAGTACATTTTTACATAATTTAGATCATCTCATCAAAGAATATTACATTATATGTAATGTGTGTGTGTGTGTGTCCATAATGAGTTCACATACCCATATCCTAATTTGGATAATATCCGAATATCCTAAGATTTAAGTTTATGAAGGTCTAACACTTAGAGACACACCCATACACGATACTCATACCCGATTCCACATCACATGGGGTATCACGAAGTTTCTAAGCAATGGATTCGAAGGCATGAATATCTACACTTATGAAAAATAAATATAATGGGAGGTAAAATCTTAGAAGATATTCAATAAAACCCATACTGAACTATCAAATAAGGCTGTATTCCATAGTGGAAAGTGCCCTCTCACTCCCCATGTTTATCTATATAGCATTATCATGTAACAAGGGAAAAAGACCATCCTTCAGTGCTATACGTCACTAATGGAGGCTACTAGGAAAGATACTATGCATACATACCTAACCTTAACTATTAGCAGGAAGTGATTGACTTCCCTCAAGCTTCAACCATTGCACCAGGCAGAGCACATTGCCAACAAGGGTACACAAAGATTTGAAGTATCCCTACATCACTATCATGAAACCGAAATACATATATATATTTCAATTTTTACTGAATTTATAAAATGCAATTTCCAGAATTACTATCAAGTACTAAACACTCATTTCCATTGCAACATTATTTCACACGTTATTATTGCAGACAAACTCTCACAACTGTTATTCTCCCACATGCAGTACTCCATTCACCAGCTATTTCCTTCCTAAATTGTTATACAATTAGCTGCCATTTACAATTTTAAATTCCCAAAAAAACTGATTGTATAATATAACTTTTTACCAGCAGTTCTAGAAATAGCAGTACTATATGGGCAATGACAGCATTATGTAAAAAATTAACAATAGTATAACAGAAACGCCATATCACGTCTTTCCTTTGAAACTTCCTAGTTCCCACATGAATGGACGTTAATGTAAAATACCACCTAATACCTTTCCATTTCAATATTTCAGTAGCATAATCATGGTTTACTAAGTGAATTCAGAATTTTATAATTCTCCATCCACAGATATTCCTGTTCATTTGTGTAATCAGAATTCTTCTGCACAATTTTTCCTGTTGCTCTACTAGTACTGTTAGATTCCACACTCCTTTTCCATCACTTCTAGAGCTACAAGGTTTCCTTGCTTTATATCTCTTACATAAGAAGAAAAGCAACTCCGTGCTCTCTATTACAAATTCTAGTGGAAGAACAGTTTAGTCACATTCAATTTACCCACTCAGAGAATTTAATCAGTATAGCACCCAAAATGCATAGAGTAATTATTTTTTCTTTATTCCCCAACCCCCCCTCGACGTTGTGATAAGATTGATAAGTTTAAAGTTATGTAGCAAATATTGTTAGGATAATACAGAGAATATGACATAATTACAACCCATTGCCAAATGATGATTTAATCATACCTTTCCAGCACTACTTCCAACAGCCATGAAATAGCCTCATTCTCCATCAAACTCTATTGCAGTAACCTCCTACGAATCCATAGATATTGTTAGAGCATATTCTTAGTCACGGAAATTCATTATTGAAACCTAAAGCTTCCTCCTCCTCCACATGGTGGAAGATGGTTTCAAAAAAAAAAAAAAAAAAAAAAAGAAAAAAAAAAGAAAAAAGAGAGAACTCCAGCTTCCTTTCATTTGTTTTTTCAAAATTAATGAGGATGAAGACAAGATTAGGACATGCCAGAGGAAATTTAAATAAATGAACACTGATATCATAGTAAGACAATCAATACAACTTCAGCTTAAAGAACATGCCATCCATACAAGTACCCAGCAAGTGGTCAATAACATAGCATTCTTGAAAATATAAGCAACAAATTCAACTTCATCAAATTTGACCCTCAGGCATCTTGTGTTTATGAAAACAATTTCACATGACAATGTATTGCCCCATTTCCACAGATATCACTGAAATTTTTGTATGAATGCTACTTGGTCAATATCACAAGCAGGCGCAACAACATTTATCCTACCGAAGATCTCACTTTCATGTCAAAGCATTCCACAGCACCATCATCGCCACCACAAGCAACTAAACCGTGAACCTTGCTGAATTAGAAAATAAGACTGTCTCAAAACTGGACAAGTGAAGGGAATCCCCAAAGCAAACAAACTTCTGATGACTTAGCACTACAGAAGGCATAAGTTACACCAACCTTCGATTGACTATATTTAGGCTGGGGACTGTGTGTTAAGTGATGTGAGGAAACGTCCCTGTGAAATAAAATTTCAAATTTTTTAATCCCGAACATACAGTAGCTAATAAATCTGATTTAGAAATCAAATGGATTCTAAACGTTCCTATAACATACAAATATCAATGGAAAAAATATTAAGCATTCCAAAATTGAATCTTATGTAACGATAGAAGGTGAGGATAATGACTCCTCCTGCTATGGATATCCCGGCTATGACTCCACCTGATAATCCTGCTTATAGCAAAACATTTTTAAATATCAGTAAAGACCCATATTTAGCATCTCACATTTGCATTTGAGCCAGGAAATTAAAAGTCAACTTTGAACCAATAGCAAAGAAAGCGAGACACCTGTGCTGCAAAAGGAAAAATAATAAATTGGTATTAGATGTTAAAAATTTATAAAAGGTGGCAAAAATGGCAACAAGTAACATGAATCTAGTATATCTAAACATCATAGTTACAAAAGTTACCTGGAGTTCATGGATGCATATTTTCCATTTTTATCTGCAAAGAATTGGGACATCTATGGACAAAGTCAATAGCATCAAATTTCAGAGATGTCTCAGAAGATCAGCTTTAGGTCATGTAGATCTAAATCTTTTGATTGGAGATCAAGTCCATTATCTCATTTGAATCAATCTCGCGTAAATCTAAATCATGGATAAGATTTCAGCAACTACAAAGGACAGAGTATGTCCGATCATGGTGGATTCGGAAATCTTCTAGGTCATAACAGATAGCTACCTCAAGTTTAGGTCTCTTAATAAGTTCAGAAATTTAATGAGCAATTGAAGATTGACCAACAGATAAAGATGTGATTTCCCGAAGACAAAAATTTAAAACCAGGAATTAAAAGTCATGATGTGCTGTTGTGTTGAAGAGAAGCGAGTTTCAAGAAATTGATACCTCGCTGGTGCAGATGGCGGTGGCGGTGGCAGTGGCGGTGCAGATGGTAGTGGTGGTGGAGCTTCGAAATTGAAATCAAAATCGAAATCGAAATCAGAGATTCAGATGAAATCGAAATCAGAGAAATCGAGCCGGTGCAAACGGCGGTGGCGGTGGAGCTTCAAAATCGAAATCGCTCTGAATCTCAAAGATGAATCTGTGAGAATGATCACGGTTTAGAGAGGGTTGAGAGAGACGAGATTTGAAGGCATGAGGATTCCAAATAAGGGTTTACCAAGGGCTTTAACAATTATTCTCAGATTCAAAATAGGCTTTGAAATTGAGAGAGAGAATCACCGAAACATTAAATTTCGAAATCGAAATATAGAGAGATCGCCAAGATAAATCACTGAGATTGTATCATTCTGAGATGAATCAGCGAGAGATGAATCGATCCATTGAGAGGGTCTAGAGAAAGAGAGAGAGCGAACGAGAGACTGAAAGAGATTAGGGCTTCAGAGGGTTGCCCATTTAAGGGAGAGAGAGGGGACATTCGAAGGCGCTTTTAAACGCTTTTAAACGCTTGAAATGGTGTCGTTTTGATTTTTTAAAACAGCGACGCTGTTAAATATTATAAAATGTGACGTTTAACAAAAAGCCGTTAAATAAACGTCGCCAAAACTCATTTTCCTTGTAGTGATGGCACCACAGAATGAGTGGAGAGGCGAACCACACAATGTATATATATATATATATATATAGAAAGAGAGAGAGAGAGAGGATATGGTAGGCAGAGAATGGTCTTACACAGTAGGGGCTTTTGATTTAAATAGTGAAACCTTGTACGACTATTAATGAATAAGTTTGAAAGAAAAGAATGAGCACATTTTTTCGTTTACTTTTTAGGATAGCAAAACTGGAGGGACAATGCTAGAGACCACTAAAAGTGGTGTTCGAAAGTAATCACTAATAATGTGGTACTCACTTTTTTTTAAAAAAAGTAAAAAAAACAAACACAACAACATTGTAGCAGTGGGTGGGACCCACTATCACATCATTAGTAGTGGCACTAATTAGTACTTCCACTCATTTTCCAAACTGGAGTGTGCATTGCCAAGTGTATGTTTTGGTTACCATCTATATAGCTCTCTTTTTGTTGTTCTTAACTTTTTCTTATGTTTTTAAATTTTGGTTTTTTTTAGGGTGAGTTTGTTTGGACGAACTGGATAAAGGATGATTGTAATCCATCGGACTATTAGTTCTGAGATACATTGTCCCAGGACTATTTAGTTGGATTAAATTTGTATCCTATGTTTGTTTAGTCATGGGATTAGATGTCTGGATTACACTATTTTTAGTTATCCAATGTTTGTTTGGGATATTGTGGAGAAAGATAAATGCTCAAATGACTATTTTATCATTTTCAATTATTTACTAAGGAATATCAATATTAAACATAACTTTAATATTTTAATTATTTTTAGCTAGATTAAATAAAAATTTATTTTATTTTATTTTTTGCACAATTTTTTAATTATTTTAATTTATTATTTTCAATTAAATTAAATTTATAATTTATAATTTATATTTTTTATTTAATATGTAATTTTAAATTAACGACAATAAAAAATAATTTTATTTAATATATAAATTAAATTTTCAACAACACTAAAAAAATTTAATTTATAAGGCCATAATTTATAATTTATTATTTTTAAATAAATTTAATTTATTATTTATATTTTTTATTTAATATATAATTTTAAATTAACAACACTAAAAAAATAATTTAATTTACTATGTAAATTTAATTTTTTAACAACACTAAAAAATTTTAATTTATAAGGTCATAACTTATAATTTATTATTTTTAATTAAATTAAATTTATAATTTAAATTTTTTATTTAATATATAATTTTAAATTAACAATACTAAAAAAATAATTTATAAATGTTCAAAAGACTATTTTATTATTTTCTAATTGTTTGCTAAGTAATAACATGGAAGGTAAAATAGACATTTCACAAAACAATCCCATGGGATACTATCCCATCCCCCCCATGGGATAGGATAGTCCCATATTTGTGAGACTAATAGTTTGAGAAGACTATTAGTCCGGAGCAAAAAAAATGAAACAAACAATAGACTATTAGTTCGGTGGGACTAACAGTCCAATCTCACTCCCTTATCCCTCAAAACAAACACACTCTTATTGTACTATCAGGCAGGATCCAAATCCAATGCACCCTCTCATTACTAGGTATATATATATATATATATATATATATATATATATCATAACAATTGGACTATTTTGAAAAAAAATGGCTAAAAGTCTTTTAATTTTTAACTTATTTTGGATCATATTATTTTTTACGTATTTTACATATTTTTTCAAAAAAATTCAAAAAAATTAATTTTTAATTATCTTCTCAAAACAAACATATATGTATATTAAAATCTCATTCTTTCAACACTAGATTGGTTTAAAATTCAAGATTCTCATTATCACCCTTGGATTCACCAATGATGACCCAATTTTTCTTTTATTTTTATTTTTTGAAAAAAAGAGTGGAGAAGAAAAAATCAAAAACATTTCACATGAACACTTAATAAAAGGAGAAAAAAGTCAACTGCGTGGTTTTTATTTAAAACTTGGGTCTTGTTAAGAAATGTTCTAGGCACAAGAAAAGAACAAAATAAGGGTAGAACCCAATACACCTAGGCCATGTTTGTTTGGGCGGACTGAATTAGTATTCCTATGACTAATAGTCCTAGGACTACCAATCCGTTGGATTATGTATCCTATCTTAACTAATAGTCAAGTTTAAAATAATTAATCCGTACTTCAATTATTTAAACAAACATCGGATTAATAATTTTATTGGACTATTAGTCCAATCTCAAGCTCATGTCCACTCAAACAAACATGAGCCTAGGATGTTCTACTTCGACCAACAAAAACATAATCAAAAGAAAATACTAAGAATTGGACACAAACTAGGGTGGTTGTTTGTTCTACGGCGGGTGCTCTGATTAGAGGTTTTGTTGCCTTTGTTTTCCTGTGTTTAAGACTTGTGTGTCTAGTACATTCTTTGCCAGGTATTTTCCCCTTCTTGTAACGTTCTATTATCTTTTATAAAATGTTACTTCTTTTACTGAGCTTAAACATGAATAGACCCACACACTCTCTGATCGAATGACCTAGATCAAAGAAGAACCAAATGGGTCAAATGAAATAGCATATTGATCATTGACCGTGCTGTTTGATCTAATTTGATAAAATTTTATGGTAAATTGCTTAAACATGAATACCAAATGGGTCAAATGAAATAGCATATTGATCATTGACCAGCTGTTTGATCAAATTTGATAAAATTCTAAGGTAAATTCGACCACACAATGATCATACATGATCTCATCCACAAGTAGGACACATGTCTTGATTTGTGTGCATGATAAAGCTTAATATGAGGTCACCTTTTCTTTTGTGCATATTGCTCTTTGTTTTCTTCTCCTCTATGCATTCTCTGGCAAATTCGAGGAAAATTAACAGACATATACATCCATACGCACATATCCCCCGACAAATTTTAAACTTTATGACTTGTGTAAACGACAACATTTTTTTTTACTTTATATTTATCAGATACTGAATGTGTGGCCACGTTGTCATTGAAGAAGAGTTACTCTTTTGCAACAAATCAATCTGGTTACACATGAATAGCCAGAGGAGTGTCACTACAGCAACATCCACTAGGGTCAGCATCAAACATTCCTTACAGACTTTGAGAGCTACAATTCCTTACTGAGAATTGATTAGAGACTCCTAGATCTCATGGACCTCTTCAAAATCAAAACCCTAATTTTGATGACGAAAATTGATCCTACTCGTGTTTTTTTTTTTTTGATCGGCAACTGATCCTAGTCGTGTTGAATTGCTCTCTCCGGGAAATCCCACACATTCACTTTATTGTGGTTGAATATATCTTGCTCCAGGTGAAAAAAAATAGTGGAAATGAAGAAGACAAGGGGTCGATGATTGTGACTTGCATTATTAGCTTGGTGTCATATCATAACATTCCAAGTATATGTAATGATAGAGGTGCATATTGTAGCTAGGAGTTGCAATTATTCATTTCAATATAGGGTTTGAAAATTACAACTCATAAGGTTTTTATACACATGTATTTGGCTAGGAATGAACTGTGTCATTGGATTGGCCTAGGCATTCTTGGCACTTTTGGGGCAAATAATGCTACTTGAAATAGTGCATTATTGACTTGTTTGATTTGCAGGATTATTAGTGAAGAGATTAACAATCTATGAGATTAATGCAAGGTTAGTTATTCAACTGGATTAGTGAGATACATAATTCCCTCATGTCTACATTTGTTTTGCAATATATATGGAAATGTATAATCTCAATTATGTGTATTCTTTGTGCTACTAGTTGTAGGATTAAAAAATCCATAAACTTTGTTGGATAGAATGGCCATTAGAATATAATTTAAATAATAAAATTTACAACCAAACAATGGAATGAGTCCTACGGATTAATAGTCCCAATCTTATGCTATAGTTTGCCCAATAAAACAAGCCCAATGTGTATTGGTGAGATGTAGTGGACTGATTTCGAACACGTATGGCTCATTCTAGCAAATTTGAGGTTTGAAATTTAGAGACCATTAAGAAAATAGAATCAGAATTTGATAGACCATTAAGAAAATAGAATCAGAATTTGATGATGGTATCAAGCACAAAATGTTGGTAATAGTTAAAAGAAAAGCAAGAAGCAGCAGCAATACAGGTAACAGATAACTTCAAATCTTTTGAGGTCACCATATCAGTAATACAGGAATGAGAGAGGATAGATTTCTATTATTTCAATCAGGTCTACTAAGGTTTGAGTTTGGTTAGGATGAAAGTGATTAAAATTGCAAAAAAAATAAAAATAAATAAGTGAACAGTTTTTTTTTTTAATTTTTAAATTTATTTGATAAAGGAGCTAATGATATTTAATTAACTTGGTATGTTCTACTCGACGTACCCTAATAAATAAACAGCTTGGATCATCGAAGTGGAATTCAAAATGAACATCATTTGCCACACAACAGCGGCTGATGTGCATGGCACACAATAGCCACCCCAACTCCCCCTACCAATCATCTAAAAAATTACGAAGTGGATCGTTGAAGTTAGGAATTAGTTAATGGCCAATATCTCCCTTTCTACGACGGGGATAGATTCTTTTTTATTTTAATTTTTAATTTTTTGTCAATCAATGAGAGATAAATTATACAATTATCATAAGAAATACATCAAAATATTTAACTATAAAAAAAATTAATAAATAGTGATAAAAATATAACAAATCAGCAAAAACTCCAAATGGATATAAGGAGAAAAATCCATACAAAAGTAAAAATATATAAAAAGATGCAGAGAATCTTGGTCAATGGACAAACTCGGTTCCGCTTCATGAAACAAACAAAATTACTCCAAATTCTAATATCCCTACATTCCTTTAAACAGTTCTTAAAATTGCCAAATGGAGGAAACATTTCTTTCCCCATATTCTTTGGTTTCTTATTATAGTATATAATAACTTGGTACAACCAGACTTTACTTGAATGAAGGGGATTTATATTCATTCGATAGGCTATTATTTATTGCATCTCTGGACTTATTATATAAACAATCATGTTGTGCCATCTGTGGAGAGTACAACACTAGTTGTTCTCTCCTCCCAAAATTTTCTTTTGGCTTTAAGCAGCTGAACTGTAATGATATTAACTAAATATTTTTTTCAAAATCAAAGACACTCAAGATTGGTGCAGTTATGCATTTTAAATATAGGAAGTCATGTAAAATAAATAAATAGAAGAAAGAAAGAAATTATTTCTCACTCTCTCTTGAGGTCTTTCTTAAGACTTAAACTCGATAATTATTAAACATATGTGAGACAAGATGGCAAGACTACAGATACTTAAGAGAGCAGTTAGGGTGAAATGTTGGACCCTCTCCGGAGAGAGAAAAAAGGGGGGGGGTCATCTAAAATTTTAGAAGTCAAGTTAAAGATTAGGTGGTAGGTACCAAATATATGTATTTAATTTAACTGAACATATATAACTTTAGCAAAGCAGAATGTCAAAAAGATATTCATATAACCCATTTCACTTGATTTGAACACAAATCTTAATTTAGTTTGATTAAAAATGAAGTCAACTATAGCATTCAAACAAAAGGCCCTCTCACTCTCTAAACAAACTAGGAAGAGCTTCACATAGAGAAGTGTTACCTCACACTTGCAATGTCTTTTTGCTATGTGGATCAAAAATCAATATCACATATTAGTCAATGCTTGCAACTGATCCACGTGGCATCATAATCGACACTATGTTAAACAAGTTGGTAAAAAATGGGTAATATATATAACTATATGCACATGGAGGTATTGAAACGACATTTGAGAAGAAGAGAGCTTAAGTAAGTTTAGGGGTTCAATTATCATTTCTTTTTTAAGTAAACAAATTAATAATAACCGATCGGGAAGTTTTGCCTATTTGTCCATTGCATATAGTCAGATAATTTGAATACTAATTTGGCATTTCTTCTTACTCAAATTTCACATACATGAACAATTCTAATAAGTCAAGTCATCTTAGAGGGAGAGAGAGATATCAATCTAACCCTAAAAGAGGGAAATTAAATTTGATATTGAATATAGATTTTGTTTTATAGATCTCTTCAGATACATTTTGTAAACATAATTTTTATGAAAATCAGATGTCTAAAACAAAAATAATGAAATTTTGAAGTTTTGAAACAATAAAAAAATAAAATAATTACTTTTCACTTTTTTTTTTTTTTGGATAAGTAAGCAAATATTATTAAGAAAACATCAAGATGATGCAACCAATACACGAAAACTAACCCAGAAAGGGGAGCCAATAAAACAAGGGTTAACCAATCACCTCATCTAAAAAATCTAAAAACACAAATAAATCCGGGTTTACCCTACCCTTCAACCAACTATACAAAACTAGAAGAACACGACTTTGTAACCAAGAAACACTATGAGAAACCTCTAAGAAGGTACGTCTATTCCGCTCCAACCAAAGCAACCACATCAAACAGAACAGAGCTAATAACCAAGCTCGTCGCCACCGTCGTCCAAGATGAACGCCCCACCAAGCCCAAAGGAAATCCAACACCCCCTGTGGTTGAACCCAAACAAGCCCAAAAAGTGAACAAACGAAGCCTCACAAACACGAAGCCACCGAGCAATGGAGAAACAAATGATTCACTGGCTCTGCATCCTCGCAACACATATAATACTGATTCACTAGGACGTGCTCCCGCTGCATCAAATTATCCAAAGTAAGATTTCGACCTAATGCTACCGTCCACATGAAAAAGACAACCTTAGTCGGAACCCCTGGAACCCAAACACTTGTCCAAGGAAAGACCCGACCATCATCCCCCATCAACCCCCAATAAAATGATGCTACTGTGAATCGACCCTTTGCCTCCAGCCCAGTCAACACAAAAACATCTGGGCCCACCCTGACCGTCCCCAAACCATATAAAAGCCCCATAACTCTACCAACTGAACGACTTCCCAATCATGAACCTCCCACCATAATTGAATATCCCAAACCACCACACCCCCACCATCCAAATAGGAAGCCACCAATGCATCTTGATCTGTCGCAATGTTAAAAATCAAAGCCCCACACCACTTATCTTTCCAGAACAGCACTCTGCTCCCCTCCCTCACCTTAAACCCTATCCACTTCCAAAACTCCACTCTCTCCAACCAAATCCCTTTCCATAACCCACACCCATAAGTACAGGACACAGACCCAGAAACCTAACCCCCTCTGCCCAGCCCATATTTAGATGCCACCACTTGCTGCCACAATCTGTGAGGCTCCAAAGAAAAACGCCAGAGCCACTTCCCTAACAAGGCTCGATTAAAAGTCACCAACCGCCGCACCCCTAGCCCTCCAGCTTGCTTGGGTTGACAAACCTATCCCCAATCAGCCAAATGATACTGAAAATTATCACCACCACTTCCCCACAAGAAGTCCCTCTGAAGCTTCTACAACCAATGCGCCACTAACACTGGAATAACATGGACCGACATGAAATAAGTGGGGATACTACTCAACACACTCTTAAACAAAGTCAACCGGCCGCCTTTCAAAAGATATTGGCACTTCCAACCTGCCAATCGACGTTGGACCCGTTCCACAACTCCGTCGCACACCCCCTTTGCCTTAAAAAAAGCCCTTGACGGCAAACCCAAATAGGACACTGGCAAAATCGAGACCTTACACCCCAACACTGTTGCCATAACAGGTAACCTAGCCACCACCCTAACGAGAATAAGCTCCGACTTCCGTAAGTTAACCCGAAGGCTCGAAACCACCTCAAAACAAAGCAAAACACATCGCAGATAGCCAATATGCACTACTTCCGCACCATAGAAAATCAAAGCATCATCCGTATATAACAAATGCGAAACCTCCAAAAGAGTCCCCGCCAATGAACCCACAACAAAACCTTCCAATCGACCTTCGCGCATAGCTTTATCCAACAATCTACTCAATGCCTCTATCACTAAGAGAAATAATAGGGGAAACAAAGGGTCCCCCTGGCGAAGACCTCGATGTGTCTAAAAGAAACCCGCCGGAGTCCCATTAATCAACATCGACATCTGCACAGTCGAGATACAGAACTTGATCCACTAACACCAAGTCGCCCCAAAGCCCATACGATCCAGTACATGCAACAGGAACTCCCAATTAACATTGTCATACACCTTCTCAATACCCAATTTCCAAATCAAACCAGGGCGCCCCGACGAATCCGAGAATCCACACATTCATTAGTAACCAATACTGCATCTAGGATCTGCCTCCCCCTAACAAATGCATTCTGAGATTCAGACACCACAGTCGATAAAAATTCTCGCAGACGATTTGCCAACACTTTAGTCAATAACTTATACACCCTTCCCAGCAAACTAATAGGCCTAAAATCCCGAATATCGTCAGCCCCTCCTCTCTTAGGAATCAAAGCCAAAAAATTTGTATTGAAACTCTTCTCAAATTGCCCAGACACCAGGAAATCCTCCATAGTTGCCAGGACCTCACCCTTAACTACGCTCCAACAATGCTGGAAGAAAGCCATAGTGAAACCATTCGAACTTGGGGCTTTTATCCCCGTTTATAGCCTGCAAAGCCCTGAACACCTCATTCTCTGTAAAAGCTTGCTCCAACCTCTCCCGATCCTCTTCCAGAATCGTATCAAACTGAACACCTTCTAGGCCCGGCTGCCATACCCCCTCTTGTGGCTGGAATAAATTCTGGTAGAAGCCCACTACCGCTTCCCGAATATCTCCATCTATGTGCAGCTCTTGGCCATCCACCCACAACCTACTAATCTGATTAACCCTCCAATGAGCATTGGCCATACGATGAAAGAATTTTGTATTTCGATCCCCATCTTTTAACCACAAACATCTAGACTTTTGACAAAAACAAACCTCCTCCAGACGGGATATACGAACAAAATCCTGTCTAGCCGCCTCCTTAAGAATACCGGCCTCAGTAGTGTAGACACCTCATTTTTGACCGACCTCAAGACTTTGATGTCATCGTTTGTGCACTCGGTGATTGCGCATGTTTGTGCTTGTTATGAGTTTTCGAAGCTTTCGGTTGAGCGCCTTGTCTCGGGACCTCTTAACTATCTTCTTCTTGGTTTGTTTTTGGACCATGCCTTGGTGCCTTTGCCTGGAGGGAGAGAGAGAGAGAGGCCTGTAGGCCACTTTTTGTAGCTGTAGGCTACTTTTCCCTCTTGTAGGCCACTTGCAGTGGCCGGTAGGCTAGTTTTAGGAGCTTTCGGCTAAGTGCCTTGTCTTGGGGCCTCTTAGCTCTCTTCTTTTTGGTTTGTTTTTGAACCATACCTTGTTTCCCCTTGCTTGGAGAGAGGGGAGGGCCTGTTGGCTACTTTTGGCAGTTGTAGGCCACTTGAAGTGGCCGACAGGCTAGTAAAAGTGGCCGACGGCCATTTTTCTATTTTTGCAGATATTTTTGGTGCCAGCTGTTGGTCACTGAATGCATCCTCCCTACACGTGTAGGGAGGGATTTGAGTAAGCTCTTGCTTTCATTTCTATAAAAGGGGAGGTGCCTCTCCCTTCTCGGGGGTTCAGAATTTGGAGAAGAAAATTTCGACTCTCTCTAGAATTCTTTCACTCTCTCTCTATATTATGCTCTATAGTGCTTGGAAGTGAGTTTTCTTCACATTTTGCACACAACCCCCTATCCAAATTGGACTACCTTGTTGCTGAGGTACTTGGAAGCCTTATTTGAGTTCTAAAAGTTGGTTTTGGCTTAAAGAGGTTGCTATTATTGCTGTGCTTCAACGGTGAGTCCCATATCCTCTCTAAAGCTTTATTTTCATTGCTTATTTGGCCATCCTTGCATGCTGTTTTAGGCCTAACTTGAAACTACAAAAAATTTTGTTTTCAAGTGTTAAAAATGGTTGTCTAAGGCCTTGTTTGAGTTAGGGGTGGTCTACTCCCTTTTGTGGCTTATTGTGCTTTGCTTTGTGCTATCTTTTAAAGCCTTTGAGATCACCTTTGTTTGGCCTTTTCACCACTGAATTCTAGAGGAATTTCAGTGGTGGAAAGTGTGTTTTGGGACCCAAAATAGGTGGGGGTGGTCCCCCCCCTTTGTACCTTGTTTCCATATATTGATGGCCTACCAAATGAGCATGTGTTTCTACTTCTTTGTGGCTTTGTTCAAGTATATTTTTGTGACTTTTTAGACCTTCCATAACTCTATTTTTGGCTTGTTTGATAATTGGTTGCTTTCTCTTTGAACTTGTAGTGCAATCTCACTCATTATCCTTGCATGCTTAGTGTTTTGGCCTATTGTTCTAGCTTGTTTTAGATATTTCAGAATGCTTTCGGCCATGATTTAGCATGCTTAAACTCTGTTCCAAGCGGTCTTGGTCATGTATGGCTTGTCTTGTATGGCTATAGCATGATAGGCTTTCATAGTCTTGTGTTTTGAGTCTACTAGCATGCTTTGCTTGGGTTGTTTGTATGATATGGCATCATTTGATATATGATTTCAGAGCATGTTTCACTGTCATACTCTCATATGTATTGCTCTTCCAATGCTTTGAGAAGTTGAGCATCATGCCTTGTTTGTGAGCCAATACTTGAGCATATTTTTCTTACCATCTATGCTATGAGTCTAGCATGTTTTTGTTACTATTTCGACCTACCTTAGGTCTGTTTTGAATGGTTAAGGTCATTTGAGCATTTCTTAGTATGGTTGTAGTGTAAAAGGCCATGACTAGCTTTGAGTTTTGGGGCCTTTAACATGTTGTGAATGTAATGTTTGTATGATATGGCACCATTTGGCATGTAATTTCAGTGCATATGGTGTAGTCACACTCTCATATACTTCATTTCTTCATAGCTTTTGAGGGTTGTGTATTACGCCTTGCTTATAGGCCAACACATGAGCATGCTTCTCTTATTTCTTGAGCCTAAGTTTCAACATGATTAGGCCACTGTTTTGGCGTGTTTAACCTTTGTCCGGAGTTGGTTTGGTCATTTGTGCTTGGTATTGCATGCCTATAGTATTATGCTCTTTGCTTGCTTCAATGCTTCGACTCCGAGCATGTCTTGCATGCATCATTTTCATGCTTTGATGTCATTTAGCATCCTATTTCAGTGCTGGAATATGGGCCATTTCATCCCATTCTTTGTTTGTTATATCACTTTGAAAAAAGTCTTAAGCCCCTTGTTGGTTTGAGCACGAAATTGAGGCGTTCATGCCTAATGGTTTTAGCCTTCTCTTGAGGGTTTCTACTAACCAACGGCATGATGCTTCTTTTATGCACAAGATGCTTGTGGCTTGGTCCATCTTTCCCATGAGAGGACTTCTCACCATTGGACTTAACCGGTTAAAGGATTAATCGATAATCTAAAATGAGTAAAACAAAATGAATCAAAGTAAAACATGCCAAGATAACATGTTTGTGTTGCATTGCATGTGTTTGGATCAGACGTTAATCCAAACACGAGAAACGAGGGGTGTTTCATACTTGAAGTGATGAAACGTGCCTCATTTCTTAGTCACCAACACCCTTGATTGTGCATGATAGGGTGGAGGGTCATCGAGTCTTACTTGTGCATTCGTTAATGTGCAAACACTTGGCTTCTCGGCCATCATGCATTGCGATGCTTGGTTGATGGCCCGAGAGTCGAGTACCATACTCCTTTGAGCTTGAGAAATGATAAAGAGGGTGGTTGTACACACATACCCTGCAAATACCTTGCTTTGCCTCTGTTGTACTCTGTTTGCAGCAAAATTGGAGTGTGCAGGAGCAAGTGGCCAACCGCCAGTGGAAGTGGCCTACAGCCTCCTTAAGTGGCCGACAGTTCTCAGGCTCAGAGGTGGTCCAAAGTTATTATGGTTTTGGAGCAGAAACAGCCTGGACATTAGTTCGGTGTTCAGGAATCAAGGCGAATGCAAACAGAGGCAACCGGTGGCAAAGTGATGGATTTCCAGGAGGACGCAACCGAGCATGCATGTCTCCCTTGCCTGCGATGCCACTTTATTGATTTGCTAGCTAGTTGTAGTTAATTAAATACAAGTGATGTAATTAATTAGTTTGATTCACTTTGTAATATTTTAATTAGCTTAGATTAGCGAGTTATTCAATTTGGTTTGTAATATTTAATTAGCTAGAATAGTTAGTTAAATATCGGTTTGTAATAAGTAGCTTAGCTTAGATTAGTTTAGCCTATTTATTCGGACCCTCCGTTGAGAGGGCAAATGTTGTAATAAGGGTGTGTGTGCGTGTGTGTGTGCATGTCTTCCAACCCCACGTCTTTCTCCCTTTTACTGATCTGCTTTCGATGGTTAGATTAGGGATTATTTTCAATTAGCATACCTTATGCTTGCATGTTTGCATCATTCATTTGTATTGCATGCACCGGGCTCGGCGCATCATTCAAACTGTATCGTATTTCAATACTTCTTTGAATACATGTATCAAATTGTCGTATTCATATGTCATGATTAGATAGCTGAGCCTACTTAGTTGCATTTTTGCATGTGTTGCATTAGGCATCTTAACATAGCTAGGAGCATGCATTATTTTCTAACTAGCTTTTGTTTTGGCATGAAGTACACTGTAAGTATTTACGCTTTAGCATCCTTGCATGTGTGTAAGTGATTGCCATGATAACATGCTTGCCATGAGGCTATTTGCTTAAGTGATTAACTACATGAATGCCTTTGGATGGAGGCTTTATTACTTGAATTGGAACAATTCATCAAAATGTGAGTTTTAAGCCCATTTTGGAAGTGGCAAATCGTCATGTTTTAAGCCTACTTGAGGGTGGCAAATCCGCGCTTTAGCCTACTTGAGGGTAGCAAATTCAAACCATTTTCGAAAAATAAACATGAGATGTTTTGTTCCAAATTGAGTGATTTAGTCTATACTTGTATGCTGTGCGCATCACATAGTAATGTTAGATTAATAATCGGAACAAGAACACATGTGTTTACACAACAACATATCATGCTTAGTAGAGGCCGATCCTTTGATCGGGCGAGCGGGGGTGCTCATTTCAGGACTTTCCCCCCTCATACCCAAGTTCCCAAGCCGAGGCAACTTTGGTAATGACGGATACGTGGCCTTAGGCACGAGTCAGGGTTTCCTAAATTTCCCAAAATAAAACATTTAGGTGGCGACTCTAAAATCTGGCAAATCAGTCCATGTTTGGCGCTTTTGATTCAAAATTGATTTTTTCAAAACCAATTGCCGGATTTAGACTCTTTGGTGATTTATCAGTCTTACATTACACTTTATGAGATTAGATTCAGAACCATGACAGGAGTCCGAACTGTAGCAGCTAGAACCCAATTCGCGCCCTCTCCGAAAGGGGGGCGCGCGGAGTGAGTTCGGGCGGTCTACAAGTAGGCAGCCCATCTTGCACCCCTAGCTCATCCAAGGATTGAAGTAAAGACACCACCACAGCTTTTTGGCCCTTTAGCCAACCAAACACCTCCTTATTCCAACTTTTTAAGGCCGTTTTCAACATCTTTAATTTTTGAGCCAACACACAACTAGGAGAACCATGAACCACATAGTTATTCCACTATCTACGAACCAACTCTAGAAAACCCTCTTGTTGCAACCACATATTCTCAAAACGAAATGGCGTAGGGCCACGTCAGATCCCCCCACTGTCCAGCAAAATGGGCCAATGATCAGACACAGGTCGAGGTAAACGAATCTGAGCCACCTCAGAAAAGTGCTCCTTCCAACCCACAGTAACCAAAAACCGATCAATTCGAGACAAACTCCGGCCATTTGACCATGTGAAGCTCCCCCCTGGATAGGTAAATCAACCAATTGTAAATCATCAATGAAAAAATAGAAAGCCCGCATTGCCCCTGAGCTCCTCGCATTCCTTGCCTTCTTCGATGGCCAACGAACAACATTAAAATCACCCCCTACACACCAGGGGACATCCTAGCGAAAGGCTATTGTAGACACCCCATTTTTGTCCGTCCTCAAGACTTGGATGTCACCTCTTGAGCACCCAGTGATCATCCTTGTTTGTGTTTGTCTTGAGTTCCCGGAGGTCTCGGCTACGCGCCTTGCTTTAGGATCTCTCAAGTCGACTGTTTTGTGTCTGGTTTTGCACCAAACACTTGTGTTTTGCCTTGGAGGGGCAGGGAATGGCTTGTGGGCCATCCCCACACATCACCGGCCATGGCTTGAGGCCACCAGCTGTGTTTTGTTTCCACCGGCCAAATGTTTGGCCGGCTGGCACTATAGATGGTTGACCGGCCATCTTTTTTGGCCAAATTGCATTTTTGGCTAGCCGACCACTGTTCATCTGCTTTTGCAGATATTTTCATGCCAGTTGTGATAGTTGGCATACACTTTTCTCCCCTCTATACACGTGTATGGAGGGATCTCCCTCTTGTTAGCTTGCCTTGGAAGCTTTACAAGATTGAATCCTCTATAAGAGGAGGCCTTTTCTCCCTCTTTGAGGTTAGACAACTTTTTTCCAGAGCTTTGAGTTCTAGGGTTAGGGTTTGCATATATCCTATCTCTATATCTCTCTCTCTTTGTGTATTTGTGTGTGTGTTTAGTCTTAGTATTGCACACAAACACCCACCATTACACCTTATCTTGGTTGCTGAGGGGCCAGAGGTCTGTTCTTGGTGTTCTTGGGTGGTTTTGAGCTCAAAGAAGCAGCTGGTGCACCATTTGTGAAGAAGGTCTTCAAGGGTAACATTCTTGCTCTTTTTACCCCGTTTTTGCATATCTTTTTTGACTACCTTGAAACTATTTTTAGACTTGGTGTATAACATATAAAAGTCTTGTTTTTGCTTACTCTAAATAGTTGTTTAAGTGTGTTTTGAGCTTTGAGGTTGTTTGACCCCTCTTAAGCCTTGTTAGGCTCCATTTTTTGTGCATTTTGGTGAGCTCCGGGGCCATTGTGTTTGGGCCTCCTCACCACTGAAATCTTGAGGGATTTCAGTGGTGAGGATGGTGGTTTAGGGTCCTAAGAAGGAGAGGGCCACCCCCTCTCCTTGTTGTCCTTGAAAAGGGCCACTTTTGCCTCATGTCTGAGCATCTAATTTAAGTGCATGTTGGCCATGTCTTAAGTGTTATTTGGTAGTATTTTGCCATGTATTACCTCTATTTTTAGTTGGTTTAGACACACCATGCATGCTTAGCATACTTGTCTTGTAATGCCATGTTTTGGCCTTAACATGCTTTAAGTGTTGACTCTTGTTTTAGCATGATTTTGGCCAAGCTTTGTGAAGCTTTTATGTATGTTTTAGTGTGCTTTAGCTCTATTTTCAGTTGCTTTCATCATGCTCAACATGTTTTGTAATGTCTCTTTGCATTCTAGCTTGTAGGCCTTGAATGCGTGATGTCATGAGCATGCCTTACTTGCTTTAATTAGTTGGTTTGGCACCTCTATTTTATGCAATTTCAGAGTTTGGTATGCTTGCCATATGTCCATGATCATCCCTTTTAAGTGTGCTTAAAAGTTTCCTTTTGATGCTTAGGAATTAGATCATGTATGCATGCATGCTTGTATGTGCATTCGGCCCCATTTCCATAGTTTATGGCCATTGTTTTAGGCTTGTTTGAGGGCTGCCTAAATTAGTCTAAGTCCATCCTTCATGTGTTATAGCATGCTTGTCATTAACATGATTGTTATATGCCTTGTATGTTTGCTTAAATACTTGCATGCCCACATTGCACCTTGTATGCTTGTCACTCGCATGGTGGTTGCATGCTTGTCTGCCTTGCATGATTACTTGTTTAGGTTGCATGCCTAAATACACATCGCATGTCCATGTTGCATACTAGTTCACATGCCTAGGATGCATTGCATTACATGCATCTTTCACCCCTTGATCAAGCCATGATAGAGGTTGAAAGCCCCTTTGTTTGATTATGTGCATGGCATTCCACTTGAAATCAAAATGTACACTTGGTTTCCTTGGGCCATCACGCATTGAAATGTGTGACTGGTGGTCCGAAACCGAGGACCATGCCCCTTTGAGTCATAAACATGATAAGGGATGTGGTTGGTGCATACATTGCTTGGAATGCATTGCCATGCTATGTTTTGCCCTCTGCTGCTGTCAAAAACAGATTCTGCAGTAAGATTTGGCCGGCCGGCCATCTATACTGCCGACCGACCAAATATGGATGGCCGAGAGCCCAAAAAATGGTTGATGACCATTCTCTATGGCTGGTGACCAATTCCCTCAGCCGATGGTATTCCACAGCATTTAGGGAAGAAACCCTGAGATTTGTGCAATCTTTAGAGAAAGATAACAGTCAAAGCAGAGACAACTTTCAAAGCAGAGACAACTTGTGCATGACAGTGGCTTTCCGAGCGGAGCCGAGCGCGTATTGCATTGGGTCCTCTTCCTGAGGCTTTTTACTACTTTCATTAGATTAGTTAATTTGTTAATTAATTAATTGGTCTGTAATATTTAATTAGCTTGTAGGTTACTTAATTTGTATTATTCTTTCGGACCCTCTGAGCGAGGGCAAATTTGTAATAAGTGTGGGTGCGTGTGTGCATGTCTTCCAACCCCCACTTCTTCCTCCCTTTTACTTACCTGCTTTTGATGGTTAGTATTAGGACATGTTTACTTTAGCATACCTTATGCTATGCATGCGTGCATCATTCATTAGTCTTGCATGCACCGGGCTCGGCGCATCATGCTAACTGCATAAAGTATTTCAATCCCAAGTTGAATACATGTTAGTTGTAGCATCATCACATGCTGTAACAAGTTCGCGGGGGACCTCGCTACAGTTCGGACTCTCGATTTTTGTTGTCGCGGTTCTTACTCTAAACTAAAGAGTCCAAGTCTGGCAAATCGTTTTGAGAAACAGATTTTTGAAAAAGTAGTGCCAAACATGGACTGCTTTGCCAGATACAGAGTCGCCACCTAAATATTTTTTTTTAAATGGGGAAATTTAGGAAACCCTGACTCGGTGCCGAAGGCCACATGTCCGTCATCACCGGAGTTTGTCTCGGCTCGGGAGCTTGGGTACGATCGGGGAAGGTCAGCTATGAGCACCCCCTCTCACCCGGTCTGAAGACCGGCCTCTACTAACCGTGATATCCAATTTTGAAAGCGTTATGTGTTCTTAAACCGGTTATTAGCCTAGAATTACTATGTTGTGCGCGCAGCAAATAAGTATAGACCAAATCACCCAAATTGAAAAAAAAACATTTTATGTTCGTTTTGAAATTGGTTTGCTACTTGCGAGTAGGCTAAAACGCGGATTTTGCCACCCTCAAATGGGCTTTTAGAAAAGGGGATTTTGCCACTATCTAGTGGGCTTAAAACTCACAGTTTTAATGCATTATTCCAATTTAGGTAATTCAACCTCCATCCACAGGCATTCAAGCAGTTTATATCACATAAGCAGCTAGCCTCATAGTAATCATGCTATCATGGCAACATTCACACGCATGCGATATGCTAAAGCATAAAAAGCTTACCTAGTACTCCGTGCTAAAACAGTAAACTAGTTAGTAAAATGTGCGTGTCCTAGTTCATGTTAAATTGCCTAATGCAACACATACAAGATGCAATTCAGATAGGCTCGGTGAACCTAAGCATGGCATATGTAATGCGATCAAATATCACATATTCGATTTGTAAATTGAAGTACAAATGCAGTTAGCGTGATGTACCGAGCCTAATACATGCAGTACAAATGCATGAATGCACACATGCATAGCATAAGGTATGCTGAATTTAGACATGCCCTAATCTACCATCGTAAGCAGGTAAATAAAAGGGAAGAAAGAAGTGGGGTTGGAAGACATACACGCACTCACCCACACTTATTACATCTTTACCCTTACTCAGAGGGTCCAAATGAATATTACAGTCCCAAAATAATAAACAAATAAAATATTACAGTCCCAAATGATAAACAAACAAAATTATTACAAAATTTCTAATTTAATTAAAAGAAAAGATGGAAAAGGAAAGAAGAGGGTAGCCGCAGCCTCTGCCTCGGGATGCGCGAATGATGCATGCTCGAATCCGTCTCGCCCGGAAAACCCGTACTGTACTCCTGCCGCCTCTGTTTGTACTGCCTTGTCTTTTTGAAAATTGCCAAAGTACTGGAGCAGGTTCCTTACATCCTGCAGAGCACCACCGGCCGGACAAAATTCCCACCGGCACTTCACAATTTCCACCGGCATTTCTTGGATTCCTCGGCACTCCAGATATTGCCGGTCGGCACTAAATTCTGCCGGTCGGCAGAAACTTCCTGCAGAAGACAATTTGACAGCAAACAGAGAACAGACAGTGCATGGCATGGGGTTCTCAGGTACATGTGGGCATGGTTGTGCTTCTTATCATGTTTTGAATTCAAAGAAGCATGACGTTCGATCCTTGAGCCATCAATGGTGCATGATGACCCAAGGGATCAAATTTGCCACTTAATGTAAGGATGCATGCAACAAACAAAATGAGATCCGAAGCCTTATCATGTCGGAGTCAAAGGCCCCGGTGACCGGGAATCGAGGCACATTACATCACTTGAAGTATGAATGTTCCTTAATTCCCACACTTGGTTTGACACCCCAAACCAAGCAAATGCAATGCATGTTATGGAAACATGGCTCAAAATGCAACATGATACCAAGATGTTAAGCACAACAAGCATTATGCAATCAACATGACAAATGTGTAATGCCAAGCATACAAGATGAAAATATGACTCAAACATGGACCAATTTGGGAATGGGATTAACATGCTACGAGGCTTAATGAAGCAACCATGCGACAAACATGGAACGAGCATGCAAAGAGGCCTTAAGCCATAAAGGGACAGGCCTTGATCCGCCCCAAAACAGCGGCCAAGAGATGTCTAAAAGGTGGACCGATACTCATGTTAACAAGAAAACTTATGGTCCCAAGGTTAAGGCACAAAAAGGAGGCAACTTACCCCCACCAACATGACCTCTCATGGCATGATTAAAACAAATAAAAACAAAATTTTGCAGACCAAGATAGGACTCCAAACCCTCCTAGAATGGCAGCTAAGGTGACTCCCAAGAAGCATATGCACTAAGGCTCATTCCTAGGCATAAGAAGGTACACCCTCAAGGCATAAAAGAGGTCATGCATGCACACATACAAACATGATTCTTGGACTAAAATGTGGTCCTAAATGATGTTAAATCATGAGGGTGGTCAAAACCATACATGCTAGAGGTCAACATGCTCAAAGCTTTCAAGCCAAAATACATAGCATCCATAACAAACATGTCAAGCATGACCAAATGGATAACCAACAGACTTTAAGCATGGAAAAACAATACTAAAAGCTTCATGGAACTAAACCAACACACACAAGAATCATGGCCTAAACATGAGATGCACTTCTAAGCCAAAATGGAGCCATACAAAGCAAGTACTACAAGCATACAAGGAGGCACAAATCCGGCCAAAAAAAGAGTTTACATATGACCTAAAACACCTAAAAAACTTCTGAAATGAGGCCAAGAATGATCAAGCACACATGTTACCCTTTTAAGCCAAAAAGCAAGGAAACAAAACCATGAAGGGAGAGGGGTGTCCCTCCCCTATGCAAGACTTCAAACCACTCTTTTTAACACTAAAAATACACTGATTTTCAGTGGTGAGAGGACCAAAACACTGAAGTGAATAAAGCCTTACCAAAAAGGCACCAAAATGGACCAAACAAGGCCTAGAAGGGTGAGTTTGCACTCAAACCACAAAACGACCTTAATGAAAGTTCTAAAGCATGAAAATACAAGCCCTTTTTATGTTATACACAAGTGCTAAAATAGGAAGCAAGATAGGTAAAAAACTATTGCAAGTTTGGGGAATATAAAGCAAGATGCTCACCCTTGAAGAACCCTTGAAGAACAAATGGTCTAGCCCTCTTCTTTTGATCAAAACCAGTCCAAAAATTCAAGAATCAACCCTCCAAGTCCCTCAATCTCGGAGTAAGGTGTAATAGTGTGTGTAATGGTGCAAAAGTAAGGTAAAAACCACCTTTAGGCCAAGGAAACACACACAAAGGAGGGGAGAGAGGGAGATATAGAGATAGAGTGTATCTATATCTCAAAGCTCTGGTTTTTGGTTCCAAAGTTCTAACCTAGATCAAAGAGGAGAGCCCCCCTCTTATAGGACTCCCTCTTGCAAAGCTTATACAACAAGCTTGGTTAGAGGGAGATCCCTCCATACACGTGTATGGAGGGAGGCAGAGTTGGTGCCAGCTGATAGCTGGCACAAAATATCTCCATAAAGTGGATGAACAGTGGTCGGCTGCCCAAAAATGTCATTTCGACAAAAAATAGTGCCGACCGGCAACAAAATATGCCGACCGGCAGTAAAATGTGCCGACCGGAAACAAATAGTGCCGATGGCAGAAAAAGACCAGCCGGTGGCCTCTAGCCACTGCCGGTGGTGTGTGGGGATGCCTCACAAGGCATTCCCTGCCCCTCCAAGGCAAAACAAGAGTGTTCGGTGCAAAACCAGACACTAAACGGTCAAGTTCGGAGATCCTGAGGCAGGGCGCGCGAGCCGAGACCTCCGGGAACTCCAAACGAACACAAACATGGATGATCACCGAGCGTTCGAACGGTGACGTCCAAGTCTTGAGGACGGTCAAAAATGGGGTGTCTACAGTTGCCCCTCTTTGACAGAACTCGAAAGTCATAACAATGACGGGAGTGAATGTCAAAGCCTAGAGACGACCCGTTTTTGACAAGGCCGAAGACTCAGACAAACATGCAAGACAAACAAGATATGCGCCCGAAGGCAGGGGCAAAATGCAAGACAATGCACAGAGTCGGACATAACTTGTGATTATGCAAAGGAAGCTGTAATGAAGCACACACATGCGACAATTTTAAGCTAGCATACACTAAACTACACTACAATGCAGAAATGATGTAAGAGAATTATGCAATTCTCAATACGTCTCACTCGGAGGATACAATACCTGTGCGGCTCGTCTGGTTGCACCAGCCTCAAATGAACCGTACACACAATGTCATGCCTGAAAAGAAAACAAACTTAACAGGTACAATATCGTTAGCAACATGCATAGTAGTGTACTCGAAATGCGTGACAGCGCAAAGCAAGTGGGGAGCATAACAATGCTGTGGAAATACAACTAGGTAAGTGGAACAAGCGGTCTACGCAGGCGACGAAATTGATCATAAGCATGCGGTCTACGCAGGTAATGAAATTGACAAGTATGCGGTCTATGCAAGCAAAACATGCGGTCTACGCAGGTATTGAAATTAAATATGCGTTCTACGCAATCAAAACATGCGGTCTACGCGGGTAATGAAATTAACATGCGGTCTACGCAATCAAAACATGCGGTCTACGCGGGTAATGAGATTAACATGCAGTCTACGCAATCAAAACATGCGGTCTATGCGGGTAATGAGATTAACATGCGGTCTACGCAATCAAAACATGCGGTCTACGCAGGTAATGAAATTAAATATGCGGTCTACGCAATCAAAACATGCGGTCTACGCAGGTATTGAAATTAAACATGCGGTCTATGCAATCAAAACATGCGGTCTACGCAGGTATTGAAATTAAACATGTGGTCTACGCAATCAAAACATGCGGTCTACGCAGGTAATGAAGTTGTGAAATCATACCGTCTACGCAATTAAAACATGCGGTCTACGCAGGTAATGAAATTAAATATGCGGTCTACGCAATCAAAACATGCGGTCTACGCAGGTATTGAAATTAAACATGCGGTCTACGCAATCAAAACATGCGGTCTACGCAGGTATTGAAATTAAACATGCGGTCTACGCAATCAAAACATGCGGTCTACGCAGGTAATGAAGTTGATAAATCAGGCGGTCTATGCAAGCAAAACATGCGGTCTACGCAGGTAATGAAATTGATAAATCATGCGGTCTACGCAAGCAAAACATGCGGTCTACGCAGGTAATGAAATTGATAAATCATGCGGTCTACGCAAGCAAAACATGCGGTCTACATAGGTAATGAAATTGATAAATCATGCGGTCTACGCAAGCAAAACATGCGGTCTATGTAGGTAATGAAATTGATAAATCATGCGGTCTACGCAGGTAATGAAATTGATAAATCATGCGGTCTACGCAGGTAAAGGAATGTACTATTACGCAGCATAATTGAAACAATTTGCGGAGTTCACGAAGCATGAAAAGGATACGGGGCGGGACATTCTTCGCACGCATCGAGCGTTGCTCGCAGAAGTTGTGGCCTGAGGTCAACTCGAAGGTTCACGTTTCAAAGGTGTGCTTTCTCGTATTGTGAAGGCGTCCAATGACGTGGTTGACCCGAACAAAGATGAGGAAGGTGCGTTAACCGTAAGGGGAGTTTCACTGGTATCAATTCTGATACTTTGCTACCTTGCCACTCTATGCTTTACTTTCCTTTTTTACTAGTAATTTAAGCACATTGCACTGCCTCAGGAAGGTTTTATTCTTTTTCAAAGTTACACATTTTGCAAAACACGTGATGGGAATGAAACAATCCATTTTGTTCAAAAGATGTTGCATTTGTGGATTTTCTGTGCATCGCATCGCAGGGTATCACACTACAATGTGAACGAATTTTATTTTGGAAATTTGCATCGTAATAATCAGGTAGTGAATCGACTTACAACTCGATAAGCAAAACAAAGACATGGTGCAACCAAACAAGTGTGAGTACAACTCGATAAACAAATTAAGAGCTCAAAGAGGGCAAAATACAACTCGATAAGCAAATGTTCAAAAACTCGACAAGCAGACCGGCGTGGCTCTGCAAAAACCGATCGCCGGGGAGGTGTTGGAGGTGGTGAAGTTCCCCAATTCTTAGCATAAACAGCTCAGAAAACTAGAAGGAAGTCCACCGGCATGGTGTAGGGACCACCGGCTGCAAGAAATGGCTACCGGCCATGAACCTGTTTGGTCGGCAAAATGATATGGCCGGTCGGCAGAGTTTTTGGCTGGCCGGCACTTAGTGAGGGGACCACCAGAATGCTGACACCTGTCCCCCACTCAACCTTATCTCCTACAAAAGATCTCAGCCTCGTAGTTTTTCTCATTTTCA
Source organism: Camellia sinensis (assembly GCF_055761805.1). Taxonomy (NCBI): domain Eukaryota; kingdom Viridiplantae; phylum Streptophyta; class Magnoliopsida; order Ericales; family Theaceae; genus Camellia; species Camellia sinensis. The sequence goes on from NC_138972.1 coordinate 159,430,064, forward strand.
CACTGATTTGCTCCAATGGAAGAGTTTCTTGCTCAAAATCTCACAGCTTGGATTGCTAGCTTGGATGGCTCGGAAAAAGTGAATTTCCGGGGTTTCGGCATAAATGCACTATTCACTTTGGGTCGTACTCCGCTGCACCTCCCGTTTCTTCGAGCCGCGGCAAGGTTTTGGAATCCGGTGACACATGTCTTTAGCTTCGCCGGGCAAGAGATATGTCCCACCTTTGAAGACTTTCAAGTCTTAATGGAGTCCGAGCGCGACGAAGAGCTCCTGCCTCAACTTAATTTTGGTCATGCCCAATCCTTAGGGCGCATGTGTGGACTCAGCATGCGCGATGCTCGGTCTCTAATTTGTGACGGGATGTTGGACATTCCGAGTTTGGCCAATCGATTTTCTGATGCTGGTGATCGCAACAACCATCACTGGCAAGGCTTCCGGCGACATGCCCTCTGCTTGTGCATGCTGTCCCATTTTCTATTCGTCTCAGGCTCCGGAGGGGCTAGCTTCCGGTTGATTGAGGTTGCCCAAGGCTTGAGGGAGGGTAAGAGCTGTATTGTCATGACTCTGGCCGAGACGTTAATGGGCTTAGACGCCTTTTACCGTCATGAGACAACTAGATTAGCAGGGAGTCCACTACTACTACAGGTAATGTTTTTCCACCCAATCTCGCATTTATGTATTGCTCACGTCACTCGGCCCTCGAGCTCGATCTTTTCTCACAAAAACCCCATTCTCAATTTTCTCTCCTCGTACATCTCTCTATTCTTTATTCTCTCATTTTTTTTATCCCTCCCCAGGTATGGTTGATGGACAAACTGCAGGTGGTGGACTCCCGCCCAACATATTTAGCTCGCGGCTACTTCTTCCGGCATCGTCTAGTCAATGCCTTGGATGAGAAATGGTGGTTCGCTTGGATGTGCCACTTGTCCGCAGACCGTATTGCTTGGCGGTGCCCTTGGCTGAACCTTCTGGCGATGAGTTATAACATGCCTCGGCAGACTGGGATTCAACTGATTGGTCTCACTCACTGTGTATTCTACTTCCCATTCCAGATTCGGCGCCAATTTGGCCATGATCAGACCTGCCCGCCAGAAGGGATAGAGTATCCTGCTGCATTCCCAGCCCGAGGCGCACAGCTTGCTTGGCAGGCCACCGCGTGGAGGATGAGAGAACTTCTGGCCCCCGCTCCTACTTTCAGTTGCGCTTTGTCTGATGAGTGCGTAGATTGGCTTAATGAAGAAGCACAGATTGGGCCCAGCTTGGCATCAGAGGCTTCGACCAGCTCTGGGAGGGGGCGCAGGAACACCTAACTTGACTATGCCCCAGATTTATTGCTTTATTAGTAATTTCAAGTTTTCTTTATGAATGTAATAAAAAGCAACTTCGATTGTACACAAGAGTAGGAGGACTCTGTTTTGAAATCAATGAAATTGAAAGTTGTGGTACTGAAAATTTTCCACTTTGGTCCAAAAATGGTCAAAGTTGTAAAAAGATTATTTGAACAAAAGTCAGCTTTTATTAAAACTTTTCAAAGATATTTTCAATATGGATCAGAACTGGACACGCCTGAGATCTGTCACTGAGATGCACAACCTCAAATCCCTGCAACTGGAAAGTTGCCCCTAGTTTGAAGAGCGTCGCAGCACTGCATAGCAACGGAAAGTTGCCCCTAGTCTGAGTGGCACTGCACTGGAGATTCCAACGGACGCTGATGGACAAAGATGACTGAGATGATCAAATGGACAAAGTTGATCGGGGAAGTGTTATAGCTGAACTTCAGGATGAAGTTGCCTACGTATCCTAAACATGGGAATCAAGCCTCACGTAGTTCCGGTGCAGGTTCGCTCGAGTATTTTCAACTCTCCTTTTGCGCTCTAACTTTTGCCAAGGCCGCCCTTTGCGGGTTTTCAGCCTTGCGAGCTCAGTTTTTATATTTTCTAATTTTTTGTGCTCTAACTTTTGCCTAGGTCGCCCTTTCGGGTTTTCAGCCTAGCGAGCCTCTCAAGGATAGTATTTCTTCAACTTGTCCATGTTGATCGGTTGAGAGAATTCTAAGCCATCTAAGTCCATCAGAACCACAGCTCCGCCTGACCAAATAGCTTTGATGATGTAGGGACCAGTCCAATTGGGTCTGAACTTGCCCCTTGGGTCGTGGATGGGAGCTCGGTTGTCCTTGAGTACCAAATCCCCTTACTTTAGGTTTCTGGACTTAACCTTCTTGTTAAAAGCCCGAGCAATTCTGCGCTGATAACTCTGAACGTGATACAGTGCCTTCAGCCTTCTTTCGTCAAAGAGCATAAGTTCCTCGAACTTGCTCTGCTGCCAATCTGCCTCAGCTATCTGACACTCAGCCAATACCCGTAAAGACGGAACTTCAATTTCGATGGGTAGAACGGCCTCCATTCCATAGACCAAAGAATACGGAGTCGCTCCGGTAGAAGTTCTAATTGAAGTCCTGTAGCCCCACAGAGCGAACGGCAACTTGTCTGGCCAATCCCGGTAGGTTTCTACCATCTTCCGCAGTATGTGCTTGATGTTCTTGTTGGCGGCCTCAACTGCTCCGTTGGTTTGCGGCCGATATGTAGATGACTTATGAAAAGCCACGTTATACTTCTCCAACAAGTTAACCACTTCTTTCTTGAAGTGGGATCCGTTATCCGAAATAATCTCGTTTGGCACCCCGTAGCGACAGATGATGTTGTTTCTGATGAACTTTGCGACGTGCGACGCCTTCAACACCGCGTATGATTGGGCCTCGACCCACTTTGTGAAATAATCTATCGCTACCAGGATATATTCATGTCCGTTCGATCCCCTCGGGGTAACAGCTCCGATCACATCAATCCCCCAAACGGAAAACGGCCACGGGGAAGTCATGTTGTACAGCTTGGACGGTGGGATGTTCATACGGTTTGCATGGATCTGGCATTTGTGGCATCGCCGAACAAAACCGATACAATCCTCCTCCATGGTTGACCAGTAGTAGCCCTGTCTGAGGATCTTTCTGGCCAGCATTACTCCATTCATGTGTGCGCCGCACTCCCCTCCGTGGATGGCCTCCATCAGGCGCTTCGACTCTTCAGCTTCTACACAGAGCTTATGCATTCCCAGATGACCCCTTTTGTACAGCTTACCCCCGCAGATGATAAACTGAACAGCCATTCTTCTGATGGCCCTCTTATCCTTGGCACTTGCCCCTGGTGGATACGTCTCCTTTTCCAAGAAGTTCCAGATGTCGTAATACCAGAGGTTGTCGTCTTGAACCTCATCTATGGTAGAAATCGACTCGTATGCTGGTGCAAACTTCTGATCAATGATGACTGGACGCATCCGGACTCCGGACGGGATGTCTATCATGGAAGATAGAGTTGCTAGTGAATCTGCGAACCTGTTGTTCTCTCTTACGAGGTGGGTGAAATTTAGCTTCTCGAACCGAGGAATTAACAAATCCAAGGTTTGGTGGTAAATTATCATCCTTTCCTCCTTGACCTTCCAGTCTCCTTTTGCTTGAGACACAACAAGGTTCGAGTCCCCAATGACGTCCAACCGTCTTACCCCTAGTTCTAGGGATGCTTCCAGACCAGCAATACATGCCTCATACTCTGCTTCATTGTTCGAGACTCTGAACTGGAGCTTGAATGCTAAAGGGATACGGGAATCGTCAGGCGCTATCAGCAACACCCCTATCCCATACCCGTACTGGTTTGACGCTCCGTCAAAGTACATCGTCCAAGTTTCATCTTCGATGTGCAGAATGGCTTCATCTGGGAATAGGTACTCAACCGTTTCATCCCCCTCGACCGGGTGGTCGGCAAGGAACTCCGCTACCGCTCTCCCTTTCACTGACTTGCGTGTTACATACTTCAAGTCAAATTCGGAAAGCAATAGCAACCAACGAGCTAGCCTACCCGTAAGTGCTGGTTTCTCGAAAAGATATTTGATGGGATCCAAACGTGAAACCAACATTACAGAGTGAGCTAACAGGTAGTGCTGCAGCTTCCTGGTAGCCCATACTAAGGCCAAACAAGCCTTCTCCAGCGGAGCGTAGCGGGTCTCGTAATCCAGCATCTTCTTGCTCAGATAGTAGATGGCCCTTTCCACTTTGTCTTCTGACTCCTGTGCGAGCATGCAGCCCATGGTAGTCTCAGTTACCGAAAGGTACAATATCAACGGTCTCCCCGGCTCTGGTGGTGACAACACGGGTGGGTTCTGTAGATATCCTTTGATTTGTTCAAAAGCTGCTTGACATCGGCCGTCCCATTGGAATTTCTTTCCTTTCTTCAGGAGACCAAAAAGTGGTTCACAAGTCAAGGTTAATTTAGAAATAAACCGTCTTATGAATTGCACTCTACCTAGAAAGCCTCGCACCTCCTTTTCAGTCCTTGGTGGTGGCATTTCTAAGATGGCCTTGATTTTGGAAGGGTTGACCTCGATGCCCCTTTGCGTAATCAGAAACCCTAGCATCTTCCCTGCTGTAACACCAAAAGTACACTTCTAGGAATTCAGCCGCAGCCGAAACTCTCTGATCCTTTGAAAGAATTTTTGTAAGGCGGTGTAGTGGCCCTCTCTCTCTTTGGACTTGACAATCATGTCGTCCACATACACCTCGACCTCTTTATGGATCATATCATGCAATATTGTAGTTGCTGCCCGTTGATAAGTAGCTCCAGCATTCTTCAACCCAAATGGCATCACTCTATAACAATATGTACCCCACGGGGTAGTGAACGCAGTCTTCTCCCGGTCTTCGGGTGCCATTACTATCTAATTATAGCCTGAAAAGCCATCCATAAACGAAAGCAAGGCATGTCCTGCTGTGAAATCTATCAATTCATCAATGTGCGGCAAGGGAAAGTCGTCCTTCGGACTGGCCCTGTTCAAATCTCTGAAGTCTACACAGACCCGAATTCTGCCATCCTTCTTCGGCACCGGAACAATGTTAGCCAACCAGGTCGGGTACTCGGATACCAGCAGGAAGCCTGCGTCAATCTGCTTGGTGACCTCTTCCTTGATCTTAATGGCCCAATCAGGGCGGATACTTCTGAGCTTCTGCTTGACAGGTCGGGCCTCGGGGTCAAGAGGAATCCGGTGCTGTACAATCTCAAGATCGATTCCAGGCATGTCTTCGTAGGACCACGCGAAAACATCTTTGAAATCTTTTAACAAAGCGACTAAGCGCTCGCGTTCCTCAGAAGACAACGTGGACCCGATCTGGACCAGCCGCGGGTCCTTCTCAGTACCAACATTCACAGTAGTGATTTCATCCATTAAGGGTTTAACAAACCTTTCCTGCTCTTGATCAATTAACCGTTGCAAAACCGGAGGAATTTCTTCCTCGTCGTTTTCATCAAAATTTTGAAAATCCTGATTTAAGCAATAAATCAAAGGCACAGAAAAATACTCCGAAACCACATCCACGTCGTTCTCATTAAATACTTCCGAGCCGTCGGATTCCTCTGTTACAACAGACTCAAAAGAAAATGAAAAAGACGACCTAGACAGGACTGTGGTGTCCGGGTTATCACCCCTGGGAATACCGGACTCAGACTCAGTCGAGCTGGAATCTGATTCTGACACGCAAGAATCGGCGGAATCAGATTCCGGCTCACTACCTGACCCGGTGCTGCTAGATAAAAAGCCTTCTTCATATTGCCAGATGAGAGAAGGTGCGATGGACGCATCCAAAATAGCTGATGGTAGGCCCGCAGCCGCTTCATTCCCCATCACACATACCGAGGAGCTATCCCCCAAGCACTTCTGTTCGATTGGAGGATCTGAAAGCAGACACGCCAGCGCTGCCCCCATTTCAATTTCAGCGTCCTCAGACTGCGCTTCCTTATCCTGCTCAGCCTCAGCCGATAGATTTGCATGCCCTTCGGCAATGTCATCCTCAGGTAACTGTAAATCAAAGAAGATCTCAAATCCTGGTACGCGCTTCTTCTCCGCGTTTAGCCACGGCTCTGGGAAGCCACAGAACGGAAAGTCCTCCCCCTCCCGGACGAAGCGTCCGTTTAGGGTACCCCGAATGGGCTGGTGCATTAAGTGAAAGGGCTTCCCCATCTGTTTCGCCCTGGCCCTTCCGGCCATTTCTTTTCCTTTCCTTATCCAATCCTCTTTGGTGGGTAGGTAGCCCAAACCAAAGGTATGTGGGTTATGTGGCACTTCGGCCAATGCTGCGGTGCCCTTCCGACCGCTCTTGCCCAATCCCATCCCGGGGATGTGCTGGAGTTTGTTCATGAGATAGATTTCTTGGGCACTGACATATACCCCTTCATTAGCTGCCATGATGTTCTGTACGACCTGAGCCTCAGCCAAGGTAAAACCTGATATGAACACATCTTCCACACCGTGTTCGATTTCTAGAACAGGTGTAGACACTTCCGGTGGCGGATGAATTGACGAGTTTCCAAAGACGATGGCTACTCCCTTCCCATAGGGGTATTTCACCACTTGATGTAGGGTAGAGGAGACCGCCTTTACCTGATGCAGCCACGGCCGCCCCAAAAGCAGGTTGAACGTTGCAGGAACCTCCAGGACGTGGAAATCTATCTCGTGCTGTCCCGGCCCAACCTTTGTTTGAATCTTAACTGTCCCCATTACTTCCCGGCTTGTGTTGTCATATGCCCGAATCACCTGGGCCGTTGGCACAAAATCCGCGACTTTCAAACCGATCACGTAGGCTGTTCTCGCCGGGCAAACGTTGATGGCAGACCTCGTGTCAACAAGTACCACGGGTATCCATTTATCTCTGCACTCGACAGAGATGTAGAGTGGCTTATTATGGTTCGCACCCTCAGGTGGCAGTTCTTTGTCAGAAAAACTCAACGCCGGGGAACTTCCTCCCGAAAAGACTAAGCCCACCAACTGCTCGGGCGTGGTGTCTATGGAAAGCTTGGCTTTGTCCATGGCTGAAAGGACAGCCTGCCTATGTACTCGAGAAGCCATAAGCAGTCCCCAGATGGAGATGTCTGCTTGTATCTTTTTTAATTGTCTCAATACGGCCTCGTCTTCGAGTTGATTTTCCTTTTGCTTCTCTGCTTCTTTATCTTTTCCAGACGCCTTTGGTTGATCTAGGTGTGGAGGCTTGAAATACCGTCCACTCCTAGTCATGTGATCGACTTCGCCGATATACCAGGTATCATCTGGTTGGTTACCTTCCCAATCCTCATCCGTGTGGGCAAGACATAGATCGTCGTCTTCCCACCACATACCATCTGCAGCTGATAGGCATCTGTCTGGTTCTGTTATAACTGTCCCGATACTTGCAGTACCTTTTATCCCTATGCTCGCAGCATTTTCCATTTCTGTACTTGTGGCAGTTCTGACCCCCACACAGCCTTTTGCTTTCCTGATCCTCTCAGAATCTTCGAGTCTCTCCTGTTCTGACTGTGTCAACACAGTGGATTGTTCACTGATCCCTGTACTCAAAATGCTCCATTCCCGAGCGAAACTCTCGACACCGGCGCTCTCCGGCGATGTATTCTGTTCTTCGACACTCCCGGCCATTGTGGACATTCCTGCCCCCGCCGGGCCTTGCTCTGACTGAAATTCCCCCACTACATCTGGCTGATCGTCCAACCATCCCGTGGCCTCCGCCGATTCTTCATAATCGAACCAGTTGATGGCTGAGTCTTCTGGATCTTGGTTATCGTAAAATTGGAACTTGGCAAGATCCTCTTCCACGGCTGCCAAGTCATCCGTTCCTTGTCTTGGACTATCCCCTCGGATTACACACAGCTCTCCCCCGACTGGAAATTCGATGTTTAGTCTATTCTGGCCCACTGGTGAAATGTAGTCACTTGGACTGTAGGCGTTCCCAACATCACTCTCAGATTCCGCAGACTCTAGTTTGACAACCCCCTTTTCTTTCGGAGTCTTCTCCCTCATGCTCTCGATGGTCACCACCACTGGCTCGGGTCGGGTTAGGGAGACGTCCATCATGTACAAATCGGTACAATCAGGAAGGAAAACTTCTGGCTTAGGCAGGTAGGAGGGTGTGATATAGATACTAGGATCGTAGGATGCGGCCCCAGTGTGGATGAAATTGATTCTTTTGGGTGGTGGAGCTTGGTTATGTGTGGGGAGAGGATTTGTAGTAACATTGGGTTTCTCAGGGGGTAAAATCACCCCATTATCAATGAGATCTTGGATCTCATGACGCAATCGAAAACACAGGTCGGTATCGTGACCGTGCTGCTAGTGGAACGCACAATACTTGGCTGGATTGTGGGCAATGGGGAGTCTTTCCGGTAAGGGCCGTGCCTCTAGGGGCTTCAGATGCCCTTTTCTGATCAAAACCCCCAAAGCTTTGGACAGGGGCATATAAAGCGGAGCGAAGGTTCTGGTGCTTCTGGGAGGGTATTTGGCTGTTTGTGAGTTGCTTCCGGACGCACCGGAGAATGGTGTGGCTGTCGTATTTCTTGGGGAAGGGTTGGTGGTGACCATACTCACTTCAGAGGTCCTGGTAGTCATAGCGCCGCTCGGGCCTGCGTTAGTATTACGATTGAAATTTCTGCGGGGTTGCTCTCGGTCATTATCAATCCACCCTTGTCTTAAGGCATCTTCGATCTGCACCCCCATTTCATGCAGATCAGCAAAGGTAGGAAAGGGGACTACAATCATCTTTTGCATTAGCTTCGGCTGAAGATTGCGCACAATCATCCGAATCTGGTCTTTGTCTGTGGGTCTCAAGGTCATCATCGAAGCCTTAGCCCGCCATCTGGTTACAAATTCTGAGAAGCTTTCCTTGGGTTCTTGCCTTGTTGTCTCGAGATCGCGGGTCGTGATCTCGATTTGTGTGTTATATGAGTACTGCAGGATGAAGGCCTCAGCCATCTCGTCCTAACTTCTCTTGACGTCGTCCTCCAACTTGGCATACCACGCGGCCGCTACACCCGACAGGGTCCGGCCAAATAAAGATAGCTTCTGCAGTCTAGTGAGGCCCATTGGCCTTAGGACGTCTGAGAATAGTCGCAGGTGTACGATGGGATCCTCAGATCCGTCAAAACGATCAATTTGTGGCATCTTAAACCGATCTGGTAGCGTCACAGCTGTGTCGATGTATCCGTCTCCAATGTCCGGAATGGACTTCGCACCTTGAGATTTCTTGAACAGCTTTTCAAGCTTGTGCATTTTTAACGTCATGGGGTCTACCTCGGACTCAAAGGGAGAATCCGATAGATTGATGGGGGTGGGTGCCTTGGATTGTTGAGGTGGAATCGGGGGTGGAGCTGGCCCCGTTGGAATATCTGTATCTTCTTGGACATTCCGGGCGTTTGGCGTCTCTTCGGGTATTGGAACCCTTAATGGAGGAGGGACTTGCTGTGAAGGTGACGCCCCGTTTGCTGTTGCAATCTCCCAATTAACTCCGCTTGCTCACTCATAACTGTGGCTTGTTGCCTGGCGAATTCTACCTGTCGGACAGCATCTTGCTGCATCATTTTCATGCTTTCCTGAAGTTGGCGCACCATCTCTTCTAGATTAGCCATGCTGCTCTGTTCTGACTGAGTTGTCAGTGTATGTTCCCCTTCTGTGGGTGAAACAGGATCCTGATCCCTACTGTACACAGGTGGGGTAGATGAAGCCCTCTGTACTGACTGTTGAACCGATGTCCTCTGCCTAGTTTCCTTCTGTTTAGTAACCGGGGGTAGAGAATGGTACACCGGCTGTCCTTCTATCAGATCCTCAGATCGATGGAGCCGACGACCTCTGATCCAGAGTGCTTGGGGAATATCTACCGGGCTGGAAGCAATGATGCTAAATTACCTAACAAAAAGATAAATAAAGCAGTAAATAAACTAACAACCGGGCAGCATAACGGCATAAAATAAACATACAATACACAGTTGGATATGCGTAATACATAATCGACAAGCCGAACACACTATTTCTTGATACTGATCACTGTTCCCCAAAATCTCTATTCCCGAAACTGAACCCTGATACCCGCAGATAACTGATTCTCTTAAACTGATACTGATACCCTCAGGCCTGATATTCAAACTTGCAAACTGATATGTACTTTCCCTGTAGAAATACATTCTAAAAGCACATAGCAAGTAAAGAGAGCCAAAACACCCCTATATTGGGGTAGGGTTTCCCTGTCCTATTTTGTCAGGAGCTAGGGTTTCACTATGCATGCAGCAGTTCTCAAACAACCTAACATCGGGTAAGCAACCTGTCTTAGTTTGGAATGGTCACTATGGATCCGAATATGCACTAGGTCGAAGGGTCGAAAAGGGTGCCCCGGTAAAACTGGGGTTTGTGTTCCCATGCTGTTAGAGCCCATAGCCGGTCAGCCTTATGGACATGCCTTGACAAGACAAGCCTCTGGCAAACCGTTCAGGAATGGCAGATGGCAAACACTGTGTTCCTAGGCGCACCAATGCAAATGCAAAGCAAAGAGACACATAGATGAAGTCAAAACGGGATATCACGAGTTTGAGTCAAGCTCTCTAATCAGCAGAGTCGCCAGAAACTGTAACAAGTTCGCGGGGGACCTCGCTACAGTTCGGACTCTCGATTTTTGTTGTCGCGGTTCTTACTCTAAACCAAAGAGTCCAAGTCTGGCAAATCGTTTTGAGAAACAGATTTTTGAAAAAGTAGTGCCAAACATGGACTGCTTTGCCAGATACAGAGTCGCCACCTAAATATTTTTTTTTAAATGGGGAAATTTAGGAAACCCTGACTCGGTGCCGAAGGCCACATGTCCGTCATCACCGGAGTTTGTCTCGGCTCGGGAGCTTGGGTACGATCGGGGAAGGTCAGCTATGAGCACCGCTTCTCGCCCGGTCTGAAGACCGGCCTCTACTAACCGTGATATCCAATTTTGAAAGCGTTATGTGTTCTTAAACCGGTTATTAGCCTAGAATTACTATGTTGTGCGCGCAGCAAATAAGTATAGACCAAATCGCCCAAATTGGAAAAAAAACATTTTATGTTCGTTTTGAAATTGGTTTGCTCCTCGCGAGTAGGCTAAAACGCGGATTTTGCCACCCTCAAATGGGCTTTTAGAAAAGGGGATTTTGCCACTATCTAGTGGGCTTAAAACTCACAGTTTTAATGCATTATTCCAATTTAGGTAATTCAACCTCCATCCACATGCATTCAAGCAGTTTATATCACATAAGCAGCTAGCCTCATGGTAATCATGCTATCATGGCAACATTCACACGCATGCGATATGCTAAAGCATAAAAAGCTTACCTAGTACTCCGTGCCAAAACAGTAAACTAGTTAGTAATGCGATCAAATATCACATATTCGATTTGTAAATACATACAAGATGCAATTCAGATAGGCTCGGTGAACCTAAGCATGGCATATGTAATGCGATCAAATATCACATATTCGATTTGTAAATTGAAGTACAAATGCAGTTAGCGTGATGTACCGAGCCTAATACATGCAGTACAAATGCATGAATGCACACATGCATAGCATAAGGTATGCTGAATTTAGACATGCCCTAATCTACCATCGTAAGCAGGTAAATAAAAGGGAAGAAAGAAGTGGGGTTGGAAGACATACACGCACTCACCCACACTTATTACATCTTTACCCTTACTCAGAGGGTCCAAATGAATATTACAGTCCCAAAATAATAAACAAATAAAATATTACAGTCCCAAATGATAAACAAACAAAATTATTACAAAATTTCTAATTTAATTAAAAGAAAAGATGGCAAAGGAAAGAAGAGGGTAGCCGTAGCCTCTGCCTCGGAATGCGCGAATGATGCATGCTCGAATCCGTCTCGCCCAGAAAACCCGTACTGTACTCCTGCCGCCTCTGTTTGTACTGCCTTGTCTTTCTGAAAATTGCCAAAGTACTGGAGCAGGTTCCTTACATCCTGCAGAGCACCACCGGCCGGACAGAATTCCCACCGGCACTTCACAATTTCCACCGGCATTTCTTGGATTCCTCGGCACTCCAGATATTGCCGGTCGGCACTAAATTCTGCCGGTCGGCAGAAACTTCCTGCAGAAGACAATTTGACAGCAAACAGAGAACAGACAGTGCATGGCATGGGGTTCTCAGGTACATGTGGGCATGGTTGTGCTTCTTATCATGTTTTGAACTCAAAGAAGCATGACCTTCGATCCTCGAGCCATCAATTGTGCATGATGACCCAAGGGATCAAATTTGCCACTTAATGTAAGGATGCATGCAACAAACAAAATGAGATCCGAAGCCTTATCATGTCGGAGTGAAAGGCCTCAGTGACCGGGAATCGAGGCACATTACATCACTTGAAGTATGAATGTTCCTTAATTCCCACACTTGGTTTGACACCCCAAACCAAGCAAATGCAATGCATGTTATGGAAACATGGCTCAAAATGCAACATGATACCAAGATGTTAAGCACAACAAGCATTATGCAATCAACATGACAAATGTGTAATGCCAAGCATACAAGATGCAAATATGACTCAAACATGGACCAATTTGGGAATGGGATTAACATGCTACGAGGCTTAATGAAGCAACCATGCGACAAACATGGAACGAGCATGCAAAGAGGCCTTAAGCCATAAAGGGACAGGCCTTGATCCGCCCCAAAACAGCGGCCAAGAGATGTCTAAAAGGTGGACCGATACTCATGTTAACAAGAAAACTTATGGTCCCAAGGTTAAGGCACAAAAAGGAGGCAACTTACCCCCACCAACATGACCTCTCATGGCATGATTAAAACAAATAAAAACAAAATTTTGCAGACCAAGATAGGACTCCAAACCCTCCTAGAATGGCAGCTAAGGTGACTCCCAAGAAGCATATGCACTAAGGCTCATTCCTAGGCATAAGAAGGTACACCCTCAAGGCATAAAAGAGGTCATGCATGCACACATACAAACATGATTCTTGGACTAAAATGTGGTCCTAAATGATGTTAAATCATGAGGGTGGTCAAAACCATACATGCTAGAGGTCAACATGCTCAAAGCTTTCAAGCCAAAATACATAGCATCCATAACAAACATGTCAAGCATGACCAAATGGATAACCAACAGACTTTAAGCATGGAAAAACAATACTAAAAGCTTCATGGAACTAAACCAACACACACAAGAATCATGGCCTAAACATGAGATGCACTTCTAAGCCAAAATGGAGCCATACAAAGCAAGTACTACAAGCATACAAGGAGGCACAAATCCGGCCAAAAAAAGAGTTTACATATGACCTAAAACACCTAAAAAACTTCTGAAATGAGGCCAAGAATGATCAAGCACACATGTTACCCTTTTAAGCCAAAAAGCAAGGAAACAAAACCATGAAGGGAGAGGGGTGTCCCTCCCCTATGCAAGACTTCAAACCACTCTTTTTAACACTAAAAATACACTGATTTTCAGTGGTGAGAGGACCAAAACACTGAAGTGAATAAAGCCTTACCAAAAAGGCACCAAAATGGACCAAACAAGGCCTAGAAGGGTGAGTTTGCACTCAAACCACAAAACGACCTTAATGAAAGTTCTAAAGCATGAAAATACAAGCCTTTTTTATGTTATACACAAGTGCTAAAATAGGAAGCAAGATAGGTAAAAAACTATTGCAAGTTTGGGGAATATAAAGCAAGATGCTCACCCTTGAAGAACCCTTGAAGAACAAATGGTCTAGCCCTCTTCTTTTGATCAAAACCAGTCCAAAAATTCAAGAATCAACCCTCCAAGTCCCTCAATCTCGGAGTAAGGTGTAATAGTGTGTGTAATGGTGCAAAAGTAAGGTAAAAACCACCTTTAGGCCAAGGAAACACACACAAAGGAGGGGAGAGAGGGAGATATAGAGATAGAGTGTATCTATATCTCAAAGCTCTGGTTTTTGGTTCCAAAGTTCTAACCTAGATCAAAGAGGAGAGCCCCCCTCTTATAGGACTCCCTCTTGCAAAGCTTATACAACAAGCTTGGTTAGAGGGAGATCCCTCCATACACGTGTATGGAGGGAGGCAGAGTTGGTGCCAGCTGATAGCTGGCACAAAATATCTCCATAAAGTGGATGAACAGTGGTCGGCTGCCCAAAAATGTCATTTCGACAAAAAATAGTGCCGACCGGCAACAAAATATGCCGACCGGCAGTAAAATGTGCCGACCGGAAACAAATAGTGCCGATGGCAGAAAAAGACCAGCCGGTGGCCTCTAGCCACTGCCGGTGGTGTGTGGGGATGCCTCACAAGGCATTCCCTGCCCCTCCAAGGCAAAACAAGAGTGTTCGGTGCAAAACCAGACACTAAACGGTCAAGTTCGGAGATCCTGAGGCAGGGCGCGCGAGCCGAGACCTCCGGGAACTCCAAACGAACACAAACATGGATGATCACCGAGCGTTCGAACGGTGACGTCCAAGTCTTGAGGACGGTCAAAAATGGGGTGTCTACAGTTGCCCCTCTTTGACAGAACTCGAAAGTCATAACAATGACGGGAGTGAATGTCAAAGCCTAGAGACGACCCGTTTTTGACAAGGCCGAAGACTCAGACAAACATGCAAGACAAACAAGATATGCGCCCGAAGGCAGGGGCAAAATGCAAGACAATGCACAGAGTCGGACATAACTTGTGATTATGCAAAGGAAGCTGTAATGAAGCACACACATGCGACAATTTTAAGCTAGCATACACTAAACTACACTACAATGCAGAAATGATGTAAGAGAATTATGCAATTCTCAATACGTCTCACTCGGAGGATACAATACCTGTGCGGCTCGTCTGGTTGCACCAGCCTCAAATGAACCGTACACACAATGTCATGCCTGAAAAGAAAACAAACTTAACAGGTACAATATCGTTAGCAACATGCATAGTAGTGTACTCGAAATGCGTGACAGCGCAAAGCAAGTGGGGAGCATAACAATGCTGTGGAAATACAACTAGGTAAGTGGAACAAGCGGTCTACGCAGGCGACGAAATTGATCATAAGCATGCGGTCTACGCAGGTAATGAAATTGACAAGTATGCGGTCTATGCAAGCAAAACATGCGGTCTACGCAGGTATTGAAATTAAATATGCGTTCTACGCAATCAAAACATGCGGTCTACGCGGGTAATGAAATTAACATGCGGTCTACGCAATCAAAACATGCGGTCTACGCGGGTAATGAGATTAACATGCAGTCTACGCAATCAAAACATGCGGTCTATGCGGGTAATGAGATTAACATGCGGTCTACGCAATCAAAACATGCGGTCTACGCAGGTAATGAAATTAAATATGCGGTCTACGCAATCAAAACATGCGGTCTACGCAGGTATTGAAATTAAACATGCGGTCTATGCAATCAAAACATGCGGTCTACGCAGGTATTGAAATTAAACATGTGGTCTACGCAATCAAAACATGCGGTCTACGCAGGTAATGAAGTTGTGAAATCATACCGTCTACGCAATTAAAACATGCGGTCTACGCAGGTAATGAAATTAAATATGCGGTCTACGCAATCAAAACATGCGGTCTACGCAGGTATTGAAATTAAACATGCGGTCTACGCAATCAAAACATGCGGTCTACGCAGGTATTGAAATTAAACATGCGGTCTACGCAATCAAAACATGCGGTCTACGCAGGTAATGAAGTTGATAAATCAGGCGGTCTATGCAAGCAAAACATGCGGTCTACGCAGGTAATGAAATTGATAAATCATGCGGTCTACGCAAGCAAAACATGCGGTCTACGCAGGTAATGAAATTGATAAATCATGCGGTCTACGCAAGCAAAACATGCGGTCTACATAGGTAATGAAATTGATAAATCATGCGGTCTACGCAAGCAAAACATGCGGTCTATGTAGGTAATGAAATTGATAAATCATGCGGTCTACGCAGGTAATGAAATTGATAAATCATGCGGTCTACGCAGGTAAAGGAATGTACTATTACGCAGCATAATTGAAACAATTTGCGGAGTTCACGAAGCATGAAAAGGATACGGGGCGGGACATTCTTCGCACGCATCGAGCGTTGCTCGCAGAAGTTGTGGCCTGAGGTCAACTCGAAGGTTCACGTTTCAAAGGTGTGCTTTCTCGTATTGTGAAGGCGTCCAATGACGTGGTTGACCCGAACAAAGATGAGGAAGGTGCGTTAACCGTAAGGGGAGTTTCACTGGTATCAATTCTGATACTTTGCTACCTTGCCACTCTATGCTTTACTTTCCTTTTTTACTAGTAATTTAAGCACATTGCACTGCCTCAGGAAGGTTTTATTCTTTTTCAAAGTTACACATTTTGCAAAACACGTGATGGGAATGAAACAATCCATTTTGTTCAAAAGATGTTGCATTTGTGGATTTTCTGTGCATCGCATCGCAGGGTATCACACTACAATGTGAACGAATTTTATTTTGGAAATTTGCATCGTAATAATCAGGTAGTGAATCGACTTACAACTCGATAAGCAAAACAAAGACATGGTGCAACCAAACAAGTGTGAGTACAACTCGATAAACAAATTAAGAGCTCAAAGAGGGCAAAATACAACTCGATAAGCAAATGTTCAAAAACTCGACAAGCAGACCGGCGTGGCTCTGCAAAAACCGATCGCCGGGGAGGTGTTGGAGGTGGTGAAGTTCCCCAATTCTTAGCATAAACAGCTCAGAAAACTAGAAGGAAGTCCACCGGCATGGTGTAGGGACCACCGGCTGCAAGAAATGGCTACCGGCCATGAACCTGTTTGGTCGGCAAAATGATATGGCCGGTCGGCAGAGTTTTTGGCTGGCCGGCACTTAGTGAGGGGACCACCAGAATGCTGACACCTGTCCCCCACTCAACCTTATCTCCTACAAAAGATCTCAGCCTCGTAGTTTTTCTCATTTTCACACTGATTTGCTCCAATGGAAGAGTTTCTTGCTCAAAATCTCACAGCTTGGATTGCTAGCTTGGATGGCTCGGAAAAAGTGAATTTCCGGGGTTTCGGCATAAATGCACTATTCACTTTGGGTCGTACTCCGCTGCACCTCCCGTTTCTTCGAGCCGCGGCAAGGTTTTGGAATCCGGTGACACATGTCTTTAGCTTCGCCGGGCAAGAGATATGTCCCACCTTTGAAGACTTTCAAGTCTTAATGGAGTCCGAGCGCGACGAAGAGCTCCTGCCTCAACTTAATTTTGGTCATGCCCAATCCTTAGGGCGCATGTGTGGACTCAGCATGCGCGATGCTCGGTCTCTAATTTGTGACGGGATGTTGGACATTCCGAGTTTGGCCAATCGATTTTCTGATGCTGGTGATCGCAACAACCATCACTGGCAAGGCTTCCGGCGACATGCCCTCTGCTTGTGCATGCTGTCCCATTTTCTATTCGTCTCAGGCTCCGGAGGGGCTAGCTTCCGGTTGATTGAGGTTGCCCAAGGCTTGAGGGAGGGTAAGAGCTGTATTGTCATGACTCTGGCCGAGACGTTAATGGGCTTAGACGCCTTTTACCGTCATGAGACAACTAGATTAGCAGGGAGTCCACTACTACTACAGGTAATGTTTTTCCACCCAATCTCGCATTTATGTATTGCTCACGTCACTCGGCCCTCGAGCTCGATCTTTTCTCACAAAAACCCCATTCTCAATTTTCTCTCCTCGTACATCTCTCTATTCTTTATTCTCTCATTTTTTTTATCCCTCCCCAGGTATGGTTGATGGACAAACTGCAGGTGGTGGACTCCCGCCCAACATATTTAGCTCGCGGCTACTTCTTCCGGCATCGTCTAGTCAATGCCTTGGATGAGAAATGGTGGTTCGCTTGGATGTGCCACTTGTCCGCAGACCGTATTGCTTGGCGGTGCCCTTGGCTGAACCTTCTGGCGATGAGTTATAACATGCCTCGGCAGACTGGGATTCAACTGATTGGTCTCACTCACTGTGTATTCTACTTCCCATTCCAGATTCGGCGCCAATTTGGCCATGATCAGACCTGCCCGCCAGAAGGGATAGAGTATCCTGCTGCATTCCCAGCCCGAGGCGCACAGCTTGCTTGGCAGGCCACCGCGTGGAGGATGAGAGAACTTCTGGCCCCCGCTCCTACTTTCAGTTGCGCTTTGTCTGATGAGTGCGTAGATTGGCTTAATGAAGAAGCACAGATTGGGCCCAGCTTGGCATCAGAGGCTTCGACCAGCTCTGGGAGGGGGCGCAGGAACACCTAACTTGACTATGCCCCAGATTTATTGCTTTATTAGTAATTTCAAGTTTTCTTTATGAATGTAATAAAAAGCAACTTCGATTGTACACAAGAGTAGGAGGACTCTGTTTTGAAATCAATGAAATTGAAAGTTGTGGTACTGAAAATTTTCCACTTTGGTCCAAAAATGGTCAAAGTTGTAAAAAGATTATTTGAACAAAAGTCAGCTTTTATTAAAACTTTTCAAAGATATTTTCAATATGGATCAGAACTGGACACGCCTGAGATCTGTCACTGAGATGCACAACCTCAAATCCCTGCAACTGGAAAGTTGCCCCTAGTTTGAAGAGCGTCGCAGCACTGCATAGCAACGGAAAGTTGCCCCTAGTCTGAGTGGCACTGCACTGGAGATTCCAACGGACGCTGATGGACAAAGATGACTGAGATGATCAAATGGACAAAGTTGATCGGGGAAGTGTTATAGCTGAACTTCAGGATGAAGTTGCCTACGTATCCTAAACATGGGAATCAAGCCTCACGTAGTTCCGGTGCAGGTTCGCTCGAGTATTTTCAACTCTCCTTTTGCGCTCTAACTTTTGCCAAGGCCGCCCTTTGCGGGTTTTCAGCCTTGCGAGCTCAGTTTTTATATTTTCTAATTTTTTGTGCTCTAACTTTTGCCTAGGTCGCCCTTTCGGGTTTTCAGCCTAGCGAGCCTCTCAAGGATAGTATTTCTTCAACTTGTCCATGTTGATCGGTTGAGAGAATTCTAAGCCATCTAAGTCCATCAGAACCACAGCTCCGCCTGACCAAATAGCTTTGATGATGTAGGGACCAGTCCAATTGGGTCTGAACTTGCCCCTTGGGTCGTGGATGGGAGCTCGGTTGTCCTTGAGTACCAAATCCCCTTCCTTTAGGTTTCTGGACTTAACCTTCTTGTTAAAAGCCCGAGCAATTCTGCGCTGATAACTCTGAACGTGATACAGTGCCTTCAGCCTTCTTTCGTCAAAGAGCATAAGTTCCTCGAACTTGCTCTGCTGCCAATCTGCCTCAGCTATCTGACACTCAGCCAATACCCGTAAAGACGGAACTTCAATTTCGATGGGTAGAACGGCCTCCATTCCATAGACCAAAGAATACGGAGTCGCTCCGGTAGAAGTTCTAATTGAAGTCCTGTAGCCCCACAGAGCGAACGGCAACTTGTCTGGCCAATCCCGGTAGGTTTCTACCATCTTCCGCAGTATGTGCTTGATGTTCTTGTTGGCGGCCTCAACTGCTCCGTTGGTTTGCGGCCGATATGTAGATGACTTATGAAAAGCCACGTTATACTTCTCCAACAAGTTAACCACTTCTTTCTTGAAGTGGGATCCGTTATCCGAAATAATCTCGTTTGGCACCCCGTAGCGACAGATGATGTTGTTTCTGATGAACTTTGCGACGTGCGACGCCTTCAACACCGCGTATGATTGGGCCTCGACCCACTTTGTGAAATAATCTATCGCTACCAGGATATATTCATGTCCGTTCGATCCCCTCGGGGTAACAGCTCCGATCACATCAATCCCCCAAACGGAAAACGGCCACGGGGAAGTCATGTTGTACAGCTTGGACGGTGGGATGTTCATACGGTTTGCATGGATCTGGCATTTGTGGCATCGCCGAACAAAACCGATACAATCCTCCTCCATGGTTGACCAGTAGTAGCCCTGTCTGAGGATCTTTCTGGCCAGCATTACTCCATTCATGTGTGCGCCGCACTCCCCTCCGTGGATGGCCTCCATCAGGCGCTTCGACTCTTCAGCTTCTACACAGAGCTTATGCATTCCCAGATGACCCCTTTTGTACAGCTTACCCCCGCAGATGATAAACTGAACAGCCATTCTTCTGATGGCCCTCTTATCCTTGGCACTTGCCCCTGGTGGATACGTCTCCTTTTCCAAGAAGTTCCAGATGTCGTAATACCAGAGGTTGTCGTCTTGAACCTCATCTATGGTAGAAATCGACTCGTATGCTGGTGCAAACTTCTGATCAATGATGACTGGACGCATCCGGACTCCGGACGGGATGTCTATCATGGAAGATAGAGTTGCTAGTGAATCTGCGAACCTGTTGTTCTCTCTTACGAGGTGGGTGAAATTTAGCTTCTCGAACCGAGGAATTAACAAATCCAAGGTTTGGTGGTAAATTATCATCCTTTCCTCCTTGACCTTCCAGTCTCCTTTTGCTTGAGACACAACAAGGTTCGAGTCCCCAATGACGTCCAACCGTCTTACCCCTAGTTCTAGGGATGCTTCCAGACCAGCAATACATGCCTCATACTCTGCTTCATTGTTCGAGACTCTGAACTGGAGCTTGAATGCTAAAGGGATACGGGAATCGTCAGGCGCTATCAGCAACACCCCTATCCCATACCCGTACTGGTTTGACGCTCCGTCAAAGTACATCGTCCAAGTTTCATCTTCGATGTGCAGAATGGCTTCATCTGGGAATAGGTACTCAACCGTTTCATCCCCCTCGACCGGGTGGTCGGCAAGGAACTCCGCTACCGCTCTCCCTTTCACTGACTTGCGTGTTACATACTTCAAGTCAAATTCGGAAAGCAATAGCAACCAACGAGCTAGCCTACCCGTAAGTGCTGGTTTCTCGAAAAGATATTTGATGGGATCCAAACGTGAAACCAACATTACAGAGTGAGCTAACAGGTAGTGCTGCAGCTTCCTGGTAGCCCATACTAAGGCCAAACAAGCCTTCTCCAGCGGAGCGTAGCGGGTCTCGTAATCCAGCATCTTCTTGCTCAGATAGTAGATGGCCCTTTCCACTTTGTCTTCTGACTCCTGTGCGAGCATGCAGCCCATGGTAGTCTCAGTTACCGAAAGGTACAATATCAACGGTCTCCCCGGCTCTGGTGGTGACAACACGGGTGGGTTCTGTAGATATCCTTTGATTTGTTCAAAAGCTGCTTGACATCGGCCGTCCCATTGGAATTTCTTTCCTTTCTTCAGGAGACCAAAAAGTGGTTCACAAGTCAAGGTTAATTTAGAAATAAACCGTCTTATGAATTGCACTCTACCTAGAAAGCCTCGCACCTCCTTTTCAGTCCTTGGTGGTGGCATTTCTAAGATGGCCTTGATTTTGGAAGGGTTGACCTCGATGCCCCTTTGCGTAATCAGAAACCCTAGCATCTTCCCTGCTGTAACACCAAAAGTACACTTCTAGGAATTCAGCCGCAGCCGAAACTCTCTGATCCTTTGAAAGAATTTTTGTAAGGCGGTGTAGTGGCCCTCTCTCTCTTTGGACTTGACAATCATGTCGTCCACATACACCTCGACCTCTTTATGGATCATATCATGCAATATTGTAGTTGCTGCCCGTTGATAAGTAGCTCCAGCATTCTTCAACCCAAATGGCATCACTCTATAACAATATGTACCCCACGGGGTAGTGAACGCAGTCTTCTCCCGGTCTTCGGGTGCCATTACTATCTAATTATAGCCTGAAAAGCCATCCATAAACGAAAGCAAGGCATGTCCTGCTATGAAATCTATCAATTCATCAATGTGCGGCAAGGGAAAGTCGTCCTTCGGACTGGCCCTGTTCAAATCTCTGAAGTCTACACAGACCCGAATTCTGCCATCCTTCTTCGGCACCGGAACAATGTTAGCCAACCAGGTCGGGTACTCGGATACCAGCAGGAAGCCTGCGTCAATCTGCTTGGTGACCTCTTCCTTGATCTTAATGGCCCAATCAGGGCGGATACTTCTGAGCTTCTGCTTGACAGGTCGGGCCTCGGGGTCAAGAGGAATCCGGTGCTGTACAATCTCAAGATCGATTCCAGGCATGTCTTCGTAGGACCACGCGAAAACATCTTTGAAATCTTTTAACAAAGCGACTAAGCGCTCGCGTTCCTCAGAAGACAACGTGGACCCGATCTGGACCAGCCGCGGGTCCTTCTCAGTACCAACATTCACAGTAGTGATTTCATCCATTAAGGGTTTAACAAACCTTTCCTGCTCTTGATCAATTAACCGTTGCAAAACCGGAGGAATTTCTTCCTCGTCGTTTTCATCAAAATTTTGAAAATCCTGATTTAAGCAATAAATCAAAGGCACAGAAAAATACTCCGAAACCACATCCACGTCGTTCTCATTAAATACTTCCGAGCCGTCGGATTCCTCTGTTACAACAGACTCAAAAGAAAATGAAAAAGACGACCTAGACAGGACTGTGGTGTCCGGGTTATCACCCCTGGGAATACCGGACTCAGACTCAGTCGAGCTGGAATCTGATTCTGACACGCAAGAATCGGCGGAATCAGATTCCGGCTCACTACCTGACCCGGTGCTGCTAGATAAAAAGCCTTCTTCATATTGCCAGATGAGAGAAGGTGCGATGGACGCATCCAAAATAGCTGATGGTAGGCCCGCAGCCGCTTCATTCCCCATCACACATACCGAGGAGCTATCCCCCAAGCACTTCTGTTCGATTGGAGGATCTGAAAGCAGACACGCCAGCGCTGCCCCCATTTCAATTTCAGCGTCCTCAGACTGCGCTTCCTTATCCTGCTCAGCCTCAGCCGATAGATTTGCATGCCCTTCGGCAATGTCATCCTCAGGTAACTGTAAATCAAAGAAGATCTCAAATCCTGGTACGCGCTTCTTCTCCGCGTTTAGCCACGGCTCTGGGAAGCCACAGAACGGAAAGTCCTCCCCCTCCCGGACGAAGCGTCCGTTTAGGGTACCCCGAATGGGCTGGTGCATTAAGTGAAAGGGCTTCCCCATCTGTTTCGCCCTGGCCCTTCCGGCCATTTCTTTTCCTTTCCTTATCCAATCCTCTTTGGTGGGTAGGTAGCCCAAACCAAAGGTATGTGGGTTATGTGGCACTTCGGCCAATGCTGCGGTGCCCTTCCGACCGCTCTTGCCCAATCCCATCCCGGGGATGTGCTGGAGTTTGTTCATGAGATAGATTTCTTGGGCACTGACATATACCCCTTCATTAGCTGCCATGATGTTCTGTACGACCTGAGCCTCAGCCAAGGTAAAACCTGATATGAACACATCTTCCACACCGTGTTCGATTTCTAGAACAGGTGTAGACACTTCCGGTGGCGGATGAATTGACGAGTTTCCAAAGACGATGGCTACTCCCTTCCCATAGGGGTATTTCACCACTTGATGTAGGGTAGAGGAGACCGCCTTTACCTGATGCAGCCACGGCCGCCCCAAAAGCAGGTTGAACGTTGCAGGAACCTCCAGGACGTGGAAATCTATCTCGTGCTGTCCCGGCCCAACCTTTGTTTGAATCTTAACTGTCCCCATTACTTCCCGGCTTGTGTTGTCATATGCCCGAATCACCTGGGCCGTTGGCACAAAATCCGCGACTTTCAAACCGATCACGTAGGCTGTTCTCGCCGGGCAAACGTTGATGGCAGACCTCGTGTCAACAAGTACCACGGGTATCCATTTATCTCTGCACTCGACAGAGATGTAGAGTGGCTTATTATGGTTCGCACCCTCAGGTGGCAGTTCTTTGTCAGAAAAACTCAACGCCGGGGAACTTCCTCCCGAAAAGACTAAGCCCACCAACTGCTCGGGCGTGGTGTCTATGGAAAGCTTGGCTTTGTCCATGGCTGAAAGGACAGCCTGCCTATGTACTCGAGAAGCCATAAGCAGTCCCCAGATGGAGATGTCTGCTTGTATCTTTTTTAATTGTCTCAATACGGCCTCGTCTTCGAGTTGATTTTCCTTTTGCTTCTCTGCTTCTTTATCTTTTCCAGACGCCTTTGGTTGATCTAGGTGTGGAGGCTTGAAATACCGTCCACTCCTAGTCATGTGATCGACTTCGCCGATATACCAGGTATCATCTGGTTGGTTACCTTCCCAATCCTCATCCGTGTGGGCAAGACATAGATCGTCGTCTTCCCACCACATACCATCTGCAGCTGATAGGCATCTGTCTGGTTCTGTTATAACTGTCCCGATACTTGCAGTACCTTTTATCCCTATGCTCGCAGCATTTTCCATTTCTGTACTTGTGGCAGTTCTGACCCCCACACAGCCTTTTGCTTTCCTGATCCTCTCAGAATCTTCGAGTCTCTCCTGTTCTGACTGTGTCAACACAGTGGATTGTTCACTGATCCCTGTACTCAAAATGCTCCATTCCCGAGCGAAACTCTCGACACCGGCGCTCTCCGGCGATGTATTCTGTTCTTCGACACTCCCGGCCATTGTGGACATTCCTGCCCCCGCCGGGCCTTGCTCTGACTGAAATTCCCCCACTACATCTGGCTGATCGTCCAACCATCCCGTGGCCTCCGCCGATTCTTCATAATCGAACCAGTTGATGGCTGAGTCTTCTGGATCTTGGTTATCGTAAAATTGGAACTTGGCAAGATCCTCTTCCACGGCTGCCAAGTCATCCGTTCCTTGTCTTGGACTATCCCCTCGGATTACACACAGCTCTCCCCCGACTGGAAATTCGATGTTTAGTCTATTCTGGCCCACTGGTGAAATGTAGTCACTTGGACTGTAGGCGTTCCCAACATCACTCTCAGATTCCGCAGACTCTAGTTTGACAACCCCCTTTTCTTTCGGAGTCTTCTCCCTCATGCTCTCGATGGTCACCACCACTGGCTCGGGTCGGGTTAGGGAGACGTCCATCATGTACAAATCGGTACAATCAGGAAGGAAAACTTCTGGCTTAGGCAGGTAGGAGGGTGTGATATAGATACTAGGATCGTAGGATGCGGCCCCAGTGTGGATGAAATTGATTCTTTTGGGTGGTGGAGCTTGGTTATGTGTGGGGAGAGGATTTGTAGTAACATTGGGTTTCTCAGGGGGTAAAATCACCCCATTATCAATGAGATCTTGGATCTCATGACGCAATCGAAAACACAGGTCGGTATCGTGACCGTGCTGCTAGTGGAACGCACAATACTTGGCTGGATTGTGGGCAATGGGGAGTCTTTCCGGTAAGGGCCGCGCCTCTAGGGGCTTCAGATGCCCTTTTCTGATCAAAACCCCCAAAGCTTTGGACAGGGGCATATAAAGCGGAGCGAAGGTTCTGGTGCTTCTGGGAGGGTATTTGGCTGTTTGTGAGTTGCTTCCGGACGCACCGGAGAATGGTGTGGCTGTCGTATTTCTTGGGGAAGGGTTGGTGGTGACCATACTCACTTCAGAGGTCCTGGTAGTCATAGCGCCGCTCGGGCCTGCGTTAGTATTACGATTGAAATTTCTGCGGGGTTGCTCTCGGTCATTATCAATCCACCCTTGTCTTAAGGCATCTTCGATCTGCACCCCCATTTCATGCAGATCAGCAAAGGTAGGAAAGGGGACTACAATCATCTTTTGCATTAGCTTCGGCTGAAGATTGCGCACAATCATCCGAATCTGGTCTTTGTCTGTGGGTCTCAAGGTCATCATCGAAGCCTTAGCCCGCCATCTGGTTACAAATTCTGAGAAGCTTTCCTTGGGTTCTTGCCTTGTTGTCTCGAGATCGCGGGTCGTGATCTCGATTTGTGTGTTATATGAGTACTGCAGGATGAAGGCCTCAGCCATCTCGTCCTAACTTCTCTTGACGTCGTCCTCCAACTTGGCATACCACGCGGCCGCTACACCCGACAGGGTCCGGCCAAATAAAGATAGCTTCTGCAGTCTAGTGAGGCCCATTGGCCTTAGGACGTCTGAGAATAGTCGCAGGTGTACGATGGGATCCTCAGATCCGTCAAAACGATCAATTTGTGGCATCTTAAACCGATCTGGTAGCGTCACAGCTGTGTCGATGTATCCGTCTCCAATGTCCGGAATGGACTTCGCACCTTGAGATTTCTTGAACAGCTTTTCAAGCTTGTGCATTTTTAACGTCATGGGGTCTACCTCGGACTCAAAGGGAGAATCCGATAGATTGATGGGGGTGGGTGCCTTGGATTGTTGAGGTGGAATCGGGGGTGGAGCTGGCCCCGTTGGAATATCTGTATCTTCTTGGACATTCCGGGCGTTTGGCGTCTCTTCGGGTATTGGAACCCTTAATGGAGGAGGGACTTGCTGTGAAGGTGACGCCCCGTTTGCTGTTGCAATCTCCCAATTAACTCCGCTTGCTCACTCATAACTGTGGCTTGTTGCCTGGCGAATTCTACCTGTCGGACAGCATCTTGCTGCATCATTTTCATGCTTTCCTGAAGTTGGCGCACCATCTCTTCTAGATTAGCCATGCTGCTCTGTTCTGACTGAGTTGTCAGTGTATGTTCCCCTTCTGTGGGTGAAACAGGATCCTGATCCCTACTGTACACAGGTGGGGTAGATGAAGCCCTCTGTACTGACTGTTGAACCGATGTCCTCTGCCTAGTTTCCTTCTGTTTAGTAACCGGGGGTAGAGAATGGTACACCGGCTGTCCTTCTATCAGATCCTCAGATCGATGGAGCCGACGACCTCTGATCCAGAGTGCTTGGGGAATATCTACCGGGCTGGAAGCAATGATGCTAAATTACCTAACAAAAAGATAAATAAAGCAGTAAATAAACTAACAACCGGGCAGCATAACGGCATAAAATAAACATACAATACACAGTTGGATATGCGTAATACATAATCGACAAGCCGAACACACTATTTCTTGATACTGATCACTGTTCCCCAAAATCTCTATTCCCGAAACTGAACCCTGATACCCGCAGATAACTGATTCTCTTAAACTGATACTGATACCCTCAGGCCTGATATTCAAACTTGCAAACTGATATGTACTTTCCCTGTAGAAATACATTCTAAAAGCACATAGCAAGTAAAGAGAGCCAAAACACCCCTATATTGGGGTAGGGTTTCCCTGTCCTATTTTGTCAGGAGCTAGGGTTTCACTATGCATGCAGCAGTTCTCAAACAACCTAACATCGGGTAAGCAACCTGTCTTAGTTTGGAATGGTCACTATGGATCCGAATATGCACTAGGTCGAAGGGTCGAAAAGGGTGCCCCGGTAAAACTGGGGTTTGTGTTCCCATGCTGTTAGAGCCCATAGCCGGTCAGCCTTATGGACATGCCTTGACAAGACAAGCCTCTGGCAAACCGTTCAGGAATGGCAGATGGCAAACACTGTGTTCCTAGGCGCACCAATGCAAATGCAAAGCAAAGAGACACATAGATGAAGTCAAAACGGGATATCACGAGTTTGAGTCAAGCTCTCTAATCAGCAGAGTCGCCAGAAACTGTAACAAGTTCGCGGGGGACCTCGCTACAGTTCGGACTCTCGATTTTTGTTGTCGCGGTTCTTACTCTAAACCAAAGAGTCCAAGTCTGGCAAATCGTTTTGAGAAACAGATTTTTGAAAAAGTAGTGCCAAACATGGACTGCTTTGCCAGATACAGAGTCGCCACCTAAATATTTTTTTTTAAATGGGGAAATTTAGGAAACCCTGACTCGGTGCCGAAGGCCACATGTCCGTCATCACCGGAGTTTGTCTCGGCTCGGGAGCTTGGGTACGATCGGGGAAGGTCAGCTATGAGCACCGCTTCTCGCCCGGTCTGAAGACCGGCCTCTACTAACCGTGATATCCAATTTTGAAAGCGTTATGTGTTCTTAAACCGGTTATTAGCCTAGAATTACTATGTTGTGCGCGCAGCAAATAAGTATAGACCAAATCGCCCAAATTGGAAAAAAAACATTTTATGTTCGTTTTGAAATTGGTTTGCTCCTCGCGAGTAGGCTAAAACGCGGATTTTGCCACCCTCAAATGGGCTTTTAGAAAAGGGGATTTTGCCACTATCTAGTGGGCTTAAAACTCACAGTTTTAATGCATTATTCCAATTTAGGTAATTCAACCTCCATCCACATGCATTCAAGCAGTTTATATCACATAAGCAGCTAGCCTCATGGTAATCATGCT
Organism: Camellia sinensis; assembly: GCF_055761805.1. NCBI lineage: Eukaryota > Viridiplantae > Streptophyta > Magnoliopsida > Ericales > Theaceae > Camellia > Camellia sinensis. The sequence continues at coordinate 159,458,020 of NC_138972.1, forward strand.
ATCATGGCAACATTCACACGCATGCGATATGCTAAAGCATAAAAAGCTTACCTAGTACTCCGTGCCAAAACAGTAAACTAGTTAGTAATGCGATCAAATATCACATATTCGATTTGTAAATACATACAAGATGCAATTCAGATAGGCTCGGTGAACCTAAGCATGGCATATGTAATGCGATCAAATATCACATATTCGATTTGTAAATTGAAGTACAAATGCAGTTAGCGTGATGTACCGAGCCTAATACATGCAGTACAAATGCATGAATGCACACATGCATAGCATAAGGTATGCTGAATTTAGACATGCCCTAATCTACCATCGTAAGCAGGTAAATAAAAGGGAAGAAAGAAGTGGGGTTGGAAGACATACACGCACTCACCCACACTTATTACATCTTTACCCTTACTCAGAGGGTCCAAATGAATATTACAGTCCCAAAATAATAAACAAATAAAATATTACAGTCCCAAATGATAAACAAACAAAATTATTACAAAATTTCTAATTTAATTAAAAGAAAAGATGGCAAAGGAAAGAAGAGGGTAGCCGTAGCCTCTGCCTCGGAATGCGCGAATGATGCATGCTCGAATCCGTCTCGCCCAGAAAACCCGTACTGTACTCCTGCCGCCTCTGTTTGTACTGCCTTGTCTTTCTGAAAATTGCCAAAGTACTGGAGCAGGTTCCTTACATCCTGCAGAGCACCACCGGCCGGACAGAATTCCCACCGGCACTTCACAATTTCCACCGGCATTTCTTGGATTCCTCGGCACTCCAGATATTGCCGGTCGGCACTAAATTCTGCCGGTCGGCAGAAACTTCCTGCAGAAGACAATTTGACAGCAAACAGAGAACAGACAGTGCATGGCATGGGGTTCTCAGGTACATGTGGGCATGGTTGTGCTTCTTATCATGTTTTGAACTCAAAGAAGCATGACCTTCGATCCTCGAGCCATCAATTGTGCATGATGACCCAAGGGATCAAATTTGCCACTTAATGTAAGGATGCATGCAACAAACAAAATGAGATCCGAAGCCTTATCATGTCGGAGTGAAAGGCCTCAGTGACCGGGAATCGAGGCACATTACATCACTTGAAGTATGAATGTTCCTTAATTCCCACACTTGGTTTGACACCCCAAACCAAGCAAATGCAATGCATGTTATGGAAACATGGCTCAAAATGCAACATGATACCAAGATGTTAAGCACAACAAGCATTATGCAATCAACATGACAAATGTGTAATGCCAAGCATACAAGATGCAAATATGACTCAAACATGGACCAATTTGGGAATGGGATTAACATGCTACGAGGCTTAATGAAGCAACCATGCGACAAACATGGAACGAGCATGCAAAGAGGCCTTAAGCCATAAAGGGACAGGCCTTGATCCGCCCCAAAACAGCGGCCAAGAGATGTCTAAAAGGTGGACCGATACTCATGTTAACAAGAAAACTTATGGTCCCAAGGTTAAGGCACAAAAAGGAGGCAACTTACCCCCACCAACATGACCTCTCATGGCATGATTAAAACAAATAAAAACAAAATTTTGCAGACCAAGATAGGACTCCAAACCCTCCTAGAATGGCAGCTAAGGTGACTCCCAAGAAGCATATGCACTAAGGCTCATTCCTAGGCATAAGAAGGTACACCCTCAAGGCATAAAAGAGGTCATGCATGCACACATACAAACATGATTCTTGGACTAAAATGTGGTCCTAAATGATGTTAAATCATGAGGGTGGTCAAAACCATACATGCTAGAGGTCAACATGCTCAAAGCTTTCAAGCCAAAATACATAGCATCCATAACAAACATGTCAAGCATGACCAAATGGATAACCAACAGACTTTAAGCATGGAAAAACAATACTAAAAGCTTCATGGAACTAAACCAACACACACAAGAATCATGGCCTAAACATGAGATGCACTTCTAAGCCAAAATGGAGCAATACAAAGCAAGTACTACAAGCATACAAGGAGGCACAAATCCGGCCAAAAACAGAGTTTACATATGACCTAAAACACCTAAAAAACTTCTGAAATGAGGCCAAGAATGATCAAGCACACATGTTACCCTTTTAAGCCAAAAAGCAAGGAAACAAAACCATGAAGGGAGAGGGGTGTCCCTCCCCTATGCAAGACTTCAAACCACTCTTTTTAACACTAAAAATACACTGATTTTCAGTGGTGAGAGGACCAAAACACTGAAGTGAATAAAGCCTTACCAAAAAGGCACCAAAATGGACCAAACAAGGCCTAGAAGGGTGAGTTTGCACTCAAACCACAAAACGACCTTAATGAAAGTTCTAAAGCATGAAAATACAAGCCCTTTTTATGTTATACACAAGTGCTAAAACAGGAAGCAAGATAGGTAAAAAACTATTGTAAGTTTGGGAAATATAAAGCAAGATGCTCACCCTTGAAGAACCCTTGAAGAACAAATGGTCTAGCCCTCTTCTTTTGATCAAAACCAGTCCAAAAATTCAAGAATCAACCCTCCAAGTCCCTCAATCTCGGAGTAAGGTGTAATAGTGTGTGTAATGGTGCAAAAGTAAGGTAAAAACCACCTTTAGGCCAAGGAAACACACACAAAGGAGGGGAGAGAGGGAGATATAGAGATAGAGTGTATCTATATCTCAAAGCTCTGGTTTTTGGTTCCAAAGTTCTAACCAAGATCAAAGAGGAGAGCCCCCCTCTTATAGGACTCCCTCTTGCAATCCCTCCATACACGTGTATGGAGGGAGGCAGAGTTGGTGCCAGCTATCACAGTTGGCACAAAATATCTCCATAAAGTGGATGAACAGTGGTCGACTGCCCAAAAATGTCATTTCGACAAAAAATAGTGCCGACCGGCAACAAAATATGCCGACCGGCAGTAAAATGTGCCGACCGACAACAAATAGTGCCGATGGCAGAAAAAGACCAGCCGGTGGCCTCTAGCCACTGCCGGTGGTGTGTGGGGATGCCTCACAAGGCATTCCCTGCCCCTCCAAGGCAAAACAAGAGTGTTCGGTGCAAAACCAGACACTAAACGGTCAAGTTCGGAGATCCTGAGGCAGGGCGCGCGAGCCGAGACCTCCGGGAACTCCAAACGAACACAAACATGGATGATCACCGAGCGTTCGAACGGTGACGTCCAAGTCTTGAGGACGGTCAAAAATGGGGTGTCTACACATGCCATCTTAGAATAGCCGAGCCTATTGTAGTTGCATCTTGTATGTGTTGCATTAGCCATCTTAACATGAGCTAGGATCATGCATTGATTACTAACTAGTTTTTGTTTTGGCTCGGAGTACTAGGTAAGCTTTTATGCTTTAGCATCTTGCATGAGTGTGAGTGTTTGCCATGATAGCATGCTTACCATGAGGCTACTTGCTTATGTGATGTAACTGCTTGAATGCACTGTGAATGGAGGTTGAATTACCTAAATTGGAATAATGCACTAAAACTGTGAGTTTTAAGCCCACTAGATAGTGGCAAAACCATCTTTTTTAAAGCCCACCTGAGGGTGGCAAAATCTGCATTTTAGCCTACTTGCGAGTAGCAAACCATTTTCAGAACAAACATGAAATGTTTTGTTCCAATTTAGGCGATTTGGTCTATACTTGTTTGCTGTGCGCATAACATAGTAATTCTAGGCTAATAACCGGAATAAGAGCATATAATGTTTTCAAAACAAGATATCATGGTTAGTAGAGGCCGATCTTTGATCGGGCGAGCGGGGGTGCTCATAGCTGACCTTCCCCAATCATACCCAAGTTCCCGAGCCGAGGCAACTTTGGTGATGACGGACACGTGGCCTTTGGCACCGAGTCAGGGTTTCCTAAATTCCCCCAAAATAAAATATTTAGGTGGCGACTCTGTATCTGGGAAAGCAGTCCATGTTTGGCACTTCTTTTCTAAAAATCTGTTTTCTCAAAACGATTTGTCGGATTTGGACTCTTTGGTTCAGATTAAGAACCGTGACAATTCGAGTCCGAACTGTAGCGTGGGGCCCACGGGCGCGTCTACAGCTATGTTCTCCATCTCCTCCAAGAACAGACCCCGCTCTAAATTCTGCACAGGCCCATATAGCCCAGTAAAACCCCACTGGAAATTGTCCTCCACACAATGGAACAAACATGATATAGAAAATCCTCCTACCTCCTCCTCCTCCCTCACCACTACCCTCTTATCCCAACAGAGAAGAACCCCACCTGTCGTGGCTAAAGAGGGCAAAAAGGTTCACTCCACAAACTTCCCCCCCCCACACTTCACGAATCAGCTCCACCCCTACCACTTCTATCTTCGTTTCTTGTAAACATATAATGTCCGTTTTAGCACTCCGTAACATTGTTGTCACCGCCACCTTCTTGTCCTTATCATTACATTCCACAATACAATTTTTAATTTCATTTCGACAACAATGGGCCCCTCCGGTCTCTCATTTCACCACATCCTACGTTCCTCACAACATGATCATAATTTACAGCATATTTCAAATTTTTGAGCTCCCGATTACCTTTAGAAGGGGTCACCAATGACCGAGACACCCTTGGACTGGGAGTCCCTTGCCGCCATAAAGCCTCCACCATAGCAAAAAGTCACATTGCCTCATCATCGTGGCCTTCAAATGACAGGCCCAAACAACGACTAACGTCATTAATTCGGTCCAACACCCACTGGGACACAGCCTCTGCCGAAAGGATTTCCTCCCCTGATAATCCACCAGTATCCTCAAACGCCCTCTACTTTTGTTTCAAACAAGAGACCAAGTCACTATCCAGTACTGCTAAGGGTTGCAGCTCCAAGGCCTGTGACTTTCCATCACTATCGTGCCCCTTCTCACCTCGGTCATCCCAAGGTGCATCGCGAGGCATCTCTATCTCCAGCTGGAAATGTCGCTCATCTGACTCCGAGGCCGCCGACTGTGAAGGACCACTCTTCGACGTCACTATCAGTCAGTGGGCAACTCAGATCCTTGTCGGTGGACACCTACCCTTGTCGAAGCCACCCGACCCGACTCGCTTGGATGTAGGTTGCATGAAGCCCTACAACCCACCCCACCCTCGAACCAACCCATGCAACCCACCCCACCCTCGAACCAACCCACAAAAGGATCTGCAAGACTTTTGGGCTACCCAATAAGGCCCATCACCACCCCTTGTTGGGTTTGAATAACTACCACTCTTTGTGGGCTTGACTGGTAGGCCACAGACCCCACCTCCTTAACTTCTTGGGCCCCCAGTTGAGTCCCCTTATTCTTGACCACAGCCCACCTATGTTGGCCTGCTTCTCCATTGCAAGGTACTTGGGCCTGTCTCCAGCCCAACTGCCCTCCCTTAGTCCCCCTTAAATGGCCCACCGCTGCCCCCACAGGCTGGGTAATATTGCCCCGAAAACCCATGGATCTCGTCTCTCTCCTAAATCTGTGCAAATATTCATTCACCCCCATTCTCGGCTGAAAACCCTGCCCTACTTGCCCAAAATCCTTCATTGCCATATACGGCCCAGAAACCCCATTTTTCTAGATCATCAGCACCCACAATTCCATAACCGGATTGGCCTCTACCCATACTAGCAGCGAAAACTGCCACATCCCCCATCGGAAGGAGAGTCGTGAAGGCGTAAACTCTGAGCATCGCATACAAATCCGAATAGAACCTAGATCCACCGACGACTCATCCGCCTCGATAAAGCCACCATACTGATTGTTGATAAAATGAAACATCGCCTCTCCACGGAGATGAATAGGCAGACCTATCACCCGAATCGACATAATCTTCTCAGGCCGCGATGTCTTTTCAAAATCACACCCCTCCATTGTCCACCGCCATCGCAGCAATGCTTCCGCCTCACTTTTGGTTGACAAAACGAATAAGAAAGCTTTATCATCCAATGGTCGTACCTCCACCTTCCCCGAATGCTTCCACCACTGTCCAACCCAGTCAGAGATAGTCACGAAACACAAGCCTTTACCGCCCAAACCCCCCTATCTTGTCCAGTAGCGACCTATCCAAGATTTGAAACCAATATACCTCCTCCTCAGAGCTAAAAGCCCTACAGAATCACATTCGGTGGCAGAAAACATGGTCCCAGAAGTGGACGGTACCTTTCTGAATCCAATGGGTCGGGAGACCTTCGCATCGCTCAACCCAAAGCCATCGACAACCAACGCCACCCCTTTCCAGCCATCACCAAATGCAGACACATGTATGTAAACTTGTTTTCGTTGCTTCCCAGTGGTGACCACTACTTGAAACGATGTCCCCTCTCTTTCCTCACCTCGTACCCAGATCGCTATAGTCCGATTACCCCCACTGGGACGGCCCCAAAACTTTAGGCTACTGGGTTCCATAGAGGCTAACCTCATTCTGGCCCCCATCCAATGAGCTTCCAAGCCATTCAGCACCACTGCCCGTCATAACCCCTTCCCCCTCTCAACAATCAATAACCGGCACTTCCCATCCACTCCCTCCGACGCCTCCTCAAACTCAAACGACCGGCCGTCGAGGAAAAGAATCCGTCGGCGTGGCCCAACTTCTTTCCTTACTGGGAACATTACCCTCCTATAATTGCGGAACACGTATCCCCTCTTCTTTTCATCACTATCATAGCACATATTTCATCAAAATTATTGTTTCCTTTGTTACCACCCTTTCCTCAATCTCACCCTAAAAAGTGTCAAAATAATTACTTTACACATTAATTTGGTTGTTATGCACAAATCACACATTTTAATAAAATAAGAGTATTACGGCTAAATAGGCTGATTCATAGAACTTTATAGATTTTTTTTTTAAAATGGAAAAATAAAAGATTTATTGCTAAAAAGAATAGTATAAGTTGTACAACGAAATTACATGAATAAGAAGACCTAAAACAAAAGCATGACTTAAAATAGGTTAAGTAATTTTTTGTGGGACATAATCTATTATAATTCCACTTACTCATCTAGAAAACTTCTCAAATATAATTTAGGTATTACCAATCTCTAAAATATATGTATATACACACACATTATATTAATACATTTCACATTGAATTTGAGACTTGAGAGACTGGCCATGGAAAAGTTACCATTGTGGGATTGTATGGTCTTTTACGACGGACTTAACAAATAATCAAATAATCTTTGATATATATATATATATATATATATATATAAGCATAGAAGAAATTTTATTTATAAAAAAAAAAGAAAAAAAAAAGAACATAGTAATTAAAGCAAGGCAGAGAAAACTAGTTCATCATTGTTAACCCAATAATTCACAACTAGGTTGGCAGTCAAGAGGCAACCAATCATTGTTACCTTCTTCTAATATTACTATTATTTTCACTTTAATTAATTAATAACTGCGTCCCCCTTAATTTTTCCTATTTAATAAATTCGTATATATAGAGAGAAAAGCCGACCAAGATTGGTTGTGATTAAAATGAATGTGAAATTTTAATGGACCAAAATGAGAGGCAAACATTGATCTCATGTTTAAAAAGTGGGAATCCCATAAGCAAAAGCCAAAATTGAATATTGGAATCCCATAGGGTGGGTGGGTTGGTGTGGTGTGGTGTAGTGAGGGATTTATGGGATCATCCTCCAGCTGCTATGGTTCTGAGAAGGTCGATAAAGGGTATGTGAATCTAATGAATACTAAAACTACTGCTTGTTTCTGTATATTTATTTTTGAGTTTAATTATGTTTATCTATGTATCTAAATCATGCTAAAAACTTAAGAGGAAATCTTTGGTCTATAGGATGACAATTGGTGCACAGTACTAGTACATGGAGGATATTTACATACAAGGAGTTGCAAGTAGCTACCAATGGATTTAGCGAGGATAACAAACCTGGTGAAGGAGGCTTTGGAAGTGTCTACTGGGGTATAACTTCGGATGGCCTTTAAGTTAGTGTTCTCTCTACTCTGCTCATCTCATCTGCGTATCCTGTTTCCATATTGTTAGGACCTTTGTTTGTCTAAATCCATGGAAAAAGTAAGTTTGTAATCGAGTTGTAATTTTCCAGTTTTAGTCTTTCCGCACGAGCATGAAAAGTGACACTCGAGCGGAGTTTTCAGCCTCACAGTATTTGGTCTGTCTGCAAAAATACTGGGTGATGTGTTTGTACGCTCGAGCGTGGGATCTTCCACTCGAGCGTGAACCCTGGTTTGGAACACATGATATAGAGTCCCCGCTCGAGCGTCTGTTCCCATGCTCGAGCGGGCCGCGCGATCTCTGTTTCTACATATTCGCGTGTTAGTCTAACTCTAGGGTTACTTTTCCTAGATCTTCTTTAAGGGTCTTAGGGTTTCTTCTGAGGTTTTCTTTGAGAGTTTTTTTGTGAGTTTTCCTTGATGATTTGAGTGAGTGTTAAACTTCTGCTTCGATAAGCACATATCAAGGAGGTTGATTGGTTATATTCAAGAGTGTTTGTCTTCGGTGGAATCCGGAGATTCAAGCATGGTGTTTCAAAGGAGTTTGATATTCTGCGTAGTCGTTGATTCGACAATAGAAGTTGTGGATTCAACTTCAGTCTAATCAATTCTGAGACGAAGGTTGCGATGAAAGATATACAAAAGATTTGAAGACAAATTGGAAGCGTTTGGGTAATTTGTTTGTTATCTTTGTAATCTTTCTTTCTTCAGTAGTGGATTGATTAGTGACGTTTCACTCGTGGTTTTTTTTTATCACAATTGAAGGTGCATCAATTGTGATTTTTTCATGTAAAAATTGTTTGAGTCGATTTATTATTTTTCGAAAACAACAATTTAAATCACTTTCATAAGTGCTTGATGATTTAGATTGTGTGTTTTGAATGATTGGGAATTGGAGTAATTAAATCTTGATCTAATCACGAATCACTTAGGATTTTCAATTGGTATCAGAGCAGGTCACTCGTTGTTTTTATCAAAACCATAGGAGTGTGATTTTGAGTGATTGGTAATATGGATTCAATTCGTAAAGGTAACTCGACCCATAGACCTCCGTTACTTGATGGTACAAACTATTCTTATTGGAAAGCTCGTATGAGAACATTTTTAAAATCTATCGATGAGAAAGTTTGGCACTGTGTGATCTATGGGTGGAGTGAACCTATTGTTACCATTGATGGTGTCGATATTTCCAAACCTCTTGATAAATGGGACGCATTCGATTATCAAAACTCGAGTTGGAACAGTAAGGCTCTCAATTCCGTTTTTTGCTCCGTCACACCTGAAGAGTTTCGTTGAATCTGCACGTGTGAGGTAGCAAAAGAGGCTTGGGACACTCTTGAAACAATTCACGAGGGTACTACTTTTGTTAAAAGGTCAAAACTTCAACGTCTCGGTGAAAAAATCGCTGAAGCTAAGGTTGTTGGAAAATTTTTGAGGTCTTTACCTGAGAGGTTCCAATAAAAAATGACAGCTATTAAGGAGCCTCAGGATGTTGATGCCGTCAAGCTTGATCAGTTGATTGGAAACTTGCAGACTTATGAAGCCCACCAGATTTCCATGAAAAAACAAAAAGATAGTGTGGCTTTCACTAGTGCTCATGAGACTGCAAAAACTCCTAAAACTGAGTTCGATCTACTGTCCGAGATGATGGCTTTGTTTACTAGACAGTTCAAGAAATTTTTAAAGAAAAAGAAGCCTAATTTCAGAGACCCTATTTCAAAGGATAAGAGTAATGATAAACCCAAAATTTTCCCACCAAAACTTGCTCCAAAGACAAAAAAAAAAAAGATTGTAAAGGGGCAAGGGGTCAAGTATTATGAATGTCAAGGGTTTGGACATATAGCTCTTGAATGTCCATCGAAAAAGAATTGAAAGAAAGTATATACAGTGACTTGGGATGATTAAAGCGGGTCGGAGCAAGAACCCAAAGAAACTGAATCCCGTGAAGACGGGGATAGTGCTTTCATGGCATTTTGGTCCACGTTTACTCAACCTCTTCCGAAGCCAGTGGAATTTGCTCATGGTCAGAATCTGCATCGTGCTCCCACCTTTGATGGGAGTAACTACTTGTATTGGAAGATCAGAATAAGGGCGTTTCTGACAGCTTTTGACCCGGAAGGTTGACAAGCCATTGAAGAGGATGTTGAAAGTGCTAATAATCCGAGCAATCAGAGAGTTCTGATTACTATTCGTGAAGTAATTTCTGATGAAGAATAACAAAGGATTGCTCACTGCACAAAGGCTAAAGATGCATGAGACATTCTGAGCCAATTTCATGAAAGAGGAGATTCATCTTCACCACCATCTATCACCTTTCCTGCCTTAGTTGCTCGACTGGATGAGGTCAACGAGAATGAGGAGCAAAAAGAAGATGACGAAACATCAGAAGACAATGATGAGATTAATGGAGATGACCTACAACAAGCTTACGAAAAGCTTTACGATGAATCTCTGAATTTGTCCAAGATCAATGACAAACTCACTTTTAAGCTCAAAGCATGTGAAAGTGAGAATGTCAAGCTAAAAGAAGAACTTGAAACAGCAAAGTAGAATGTCATCAAGATCTCTAGTGATAGGCAAGACCTATGTGGGAAACTTTTATCTTGTGAAACTGAAAGGAATGAACTCCTGAAAGTGTATTCCACATATGAAGATACGCTTGAAAGTCTTGAGATGTCACAAGCTACATTGGAAGAGTTGGTTTGTCATAAAGATGAAGAACTCCGAGTTGCTAAAGCCACAATTTCCATGTGGAACAAAGGTTCCAAATCATTAGAATACATCCTCGGGTCTCAACAAATGGGTTATGACAAAAGCGGGCTAGGCTATGGTAATACGACAGCTCACAAGGGACAGGCCTCTACATCACATGACCTGAAGACTCAAGCAAAGGGAACACCAGGGTGATCCCTCTCTTCATCTACCTAAAGGGGGTAAGATCAACAAAAGGGAGGTAAAACCTGTTTTTATTTGTCATCATTGTGGTAGGTATGGCCACAACGCCAAGACATTTACCAAGACCGCCAGACCTGATTTTGTTAAAACCAAAAAGATTTGGGTAAGAAAAGATTATTTGACTTGTTTACTTGTTCACACTGCTCTAAAAGCACGTGACTCACACATGTGGTATCTTGATAGTGGGTGCTCTCGTCGCATGCCAGGTGACAAATCCTACTTCACCTTCCTTGAAAAATATGAAGGTGGAATTATTACCTTTGGAGATGGTGGCACTTCTAGAGTCATTGGTAAGGGCTCCATAAGTGTAGCTAGTCTTCCCAAGCTTGAAAATGCTTTACTTGTTGATGGTCTTAAAGCAAATCTTTTGAGCATCAATCAAATGTGTGATTCCCACCATGAAGTATTGTTTTCAAAAAATAAATGTGAAATTTTGGATAAAAAGGGAAATAATGTCTTGCATAGGGTTCGCACATCTGATAAATGCTATGGGATTGTTACTACTAATGATCTCACTTGCCACTCAGCCATCATAAGTAACATTGATTTGTGGCATCAAATATTAGGTCACATGAATGTCAGAGACCTAACTAAGATAGCCAACAAAGAGCTTGTAAGAGGAGTACCTAAACTGGGAAAGAATCTGAATCATGTGTGTGGACCATGTCAACTTGGGAAGCAAACCCGTGCCCCTCATAAAAATGTGAACAGCTTTACAACCAAACATCCTCTTGAATTGGTTCATATGGATCTTATGGGACCCACTATTGGAGGTAAAAGATACATTTTTTTAACAGTTGATGATTTTACTGGCTTTTCGTAGGTAAATTTTTTAAGGGAGAAATCTAATACGTTTGATTCTTTTCTAGGCCTTAGTCCTTAAAATCCAAAATGAACAGGGTGTTTCCATTGGGTGTATCATAAGAATCCGAGCTAATCACGGTCGTGAGTTTGAAAATAGTTCGTTTTTGAATTTTTGTGATATGCATGGAATTAATCATGAATTTTCTGCACCTATTACTCCACAACAAAATGGAGTGGTTAAGAGGAAGAACAAGGTTGTTCAAGAGATGGCTTAGGTCATGCTCCTTAGTAAGAAACTTCCTCCAAAGTTTTGGGCTAAAGCCCTAAATACGACTGTTTATGTCATAAATCGTGTATTTAAGGCTCGACACTTTACAAACTCCATATGAATTGTGGAAGGGATTGAAACCTAACGTAAAATACTTCAAAACTTTTGGGAGAAAGTGTTACATTTTCAAAGATAGAGAACCTTTGGGAAAATTTGACTCCCGAAGTGATGGAGGTATTTTTCTAGGGTATTCAACCTCTAGTAGGGCTTTTCGAGTCTATAACCTGTGAACTTCTTATTTAATGGAATCGATCAATGTGGTTATCGATGACACAGGTTCGCCAACTCCAGCAACAAATGAGGATGAAAATGGTGAGTCTCCAATCCTGAATACTGAACCACAAAGTCAGAGAGAAGTTGAGGTTCAAGCACAAGAAGTTGAGATAGCACCATCTTCTCAGGAAAGTCAGAGTCCAAAGAGTGCACAGAGAGATACCACTTCTGATGCTTCTGTCACCACAAGTCCTGAGTTCAAACCATCAGCAAGGGTGAAACTGAATCATCTATCTCAACAGGTGATTGGAAGTGTATCAGATCGAATGAAAACCCGAAGACAAATTCAGGATGAGGTATCTCATATGTGTTATGTTTCATTCATTAAACTAAGAATATTAAAGAAGCCTTACTAGATGATAGTTGGGTCAATACTATGCATAAAGAATTATGTCAATTTGAATGTAACAATGTTTGGACTCTAGTTCCCAGACCTAAAGACATGAATGTGATAGGTACCAAGTGGATCTTTAAAAATAAATCTGATGAGAATGGTACTGTGGTTAGAAATAAAGCCAGGTCGGTTGCTCAAGGCTACCCCAGTTGCACGTCTCGAATCTATTCGTATTTTACTTGGTGTTGCATGTTTTCTTGGTTTCAAATTGTTTCAAATGGATGTGAAAAGTGCCTTTCTAAATGGGTACTTGAAAGAAGAGGCTTATGTTGAGCAACCAAAAGGGTTTGAGGACCCTAAATGTCCAAACCATGTCTACAAGTTAGGCAAGGCTTTGTGTGGGTTGAAACAAGCCCCTCGGGCTTTGTATGATAGACTTACTACCTTTCGTCTTGATAATGACTTTCAAAGGGGTAGTGTGGATAAGACTTTATTTGTGAAACATACTAAGTCTTATATTCTTGTTGCTCAGATTTATGTTGATGATATTGTGTTTGGATCCACTGCTGATCATCTTATGAAATATTTTTCGGATTGCATGACACATGAGTTTGAGATAAGCATGATGGGAGAGTTGTCTTATTTCTTGGGTCTTCAAATTAAATAGTCTCCTTCTGGTATGTTTGTTTCATAGACCAAGCATGCCAAAAATCTTGTGTCAAAGTTCGGTCTTGAGTCTGCCAAACATGCACGCACTCCCATGAGCACTAGTCTTCACCTTTCCAAAGATTCCTTTGGTACTGATGTTGGTCCTACTCTTTATAGGAGTATGATAGGGAGTTTTCTTTACCTCACAGCTAGTCGTCCTGATATTGCTTTCAGTGTAGGTCTTTGTGCCCGTTACGAAGCCAGTCCTAAAGAGTCTCATCTTCTTGCAGTCAAACGCATCATTAAATATATTAATGGGACATTGGGGTATGGGGTTTGGTTTTCTACTGATACTACGACTGAAATTACTGGTGTTTCTGATGTCGACTGGGCAGGGTGTGCTGATGATAGGAATAGTACATCCGGGGTTGTTTTTACCTTGGGAATAATTTGGTTGCCTGGCATAGCAAAAAACAAAATGCCATCTCCCTTTCGACTGCTGAGGCTGAGTACATTTTTGCAGGGAGTTGTTGTGCACAAATACTGTGGATGAAGCAAACGCTTCATGATTATGGGACATATTAGAACACTCTCACTCTTTTTTGTGATAACACAAGTGCCATAAACATTTCAAAAAATCCTGTCCAACACTCTCGCACCAAACACATTGACATTCGTCATCATTTTATTCGAGAGTTGGTAGAAGAGTGCCTTGTTGTTCTTGAACATGTACCCACTGAGCATCAAAAAGCTGACGTTTTTAGAAAACCCCTTGATCTTCTTTGGTTTGAGTTCCTTAGAAAGACCTTGGGTGTAGTGCTTAGTCACTAAGGTATTACTTGCTCTTTGAGTGGGTGTGAGTGCTTGGATTATTGTGTGCTTGGATGCTATAATTTCATTATCATTGATTTCTATCATCTGTGCATCTAAATTTATATGAACACTGCTCATGCTGCTTACAAGATCTCATTCTTCTTTGTTCATAGCTCATTCTGAATGCCCATACTCATTAACTTCATGATCTCATTTTGAACACATTCTTGAGATAAACTGTTGCAGGGGTTTCCGCACAAGTGATCAAAGTTCTCTATGGACCACTAACAGTATATCTATTTCATTACTGGAGGAATTGACCTACATTGGTATATCATGGGTGATGTTGAGTCTCTTAACCATCTACCATCATTTTTCACTTCCACGGTTTCTTCCTTAGTTCATTGAAGTCCGAGCATTAGGAAAAGGCTACCTTAGAGGCACCAATCAGGCCATCCTTTTGATTTCATTCTTCTTTGGTTTGGTCTCTATACTCTTGAGCGTGCATGACACTAGTAAGTGCTCACAAGAAAGAAAAGTTTAAAAAAAGCGGACACATTGATTGAGGGGGAGCCTCCGCTTTTACTCAACAAATACCCTGTGATTTCAAGTGGTTTGACTTTTCTCTGTGATGTTCAGTTACACTTACCGGAGGTCCAGCCATATGATCACTATGAGGATTAACTCTAGCTTTGTGGCCTCTCAAGGATTGCACACACTCACATTTTTTTTGTGAGCTCTCATGTTTGTTTTTGTGTTATGCATTCTCTTGTTGCTTATGATCATTGATTAAATTTTATATGACTTGTTCATGATCTTGTGGTTCATATATATATTTTTTTAACTGTACAAGTTTACAGGCTTCATGGTTGATGGATAATCTCTTCTCAGTGTTACAGTCATCCAGTTATCCTCCCCGCTATTTATAGGGTTCATGTTTTTGTTTGGGATTTGGTGGTGTTTTGTCCCCGCTCAAGCGGAATCTATCACGCTTGAGCGTGAATTTCTATCTTTCAGCATTTGGTGCAGGGTTTTGCAGTTCTGCGAAGGTGTTTTTGACGCTCGAGCATCCTTTTTCGAGCTCGAGCGTATCCATGCGTGCTATGGATCCCGCTTGAGCGTTCAAACTCCCGCTCGAGTGGACTGGTTTGGTTTAAAACTCACTCCCTCGTCTCTTCAGTTCATTTTTCCCCAAAAGTCATCCTCTCTCCTAGGGCTTCTTGGCGATTCAGTACATTGCTCTTCCTTGGTTTAGTCTTTGGTGATTTTTGTGTCTTTGCCCACCTAAAGTATGTCTCTCTTCGATTTTGCCTTTGTTTTTCTGTCTATTTTTGTATTTTTTTTTTATCTTTCACTCTTGTTTCCTCCATTACTCATGTTCGTACTGGTTGGGTCTCTTTGGAAGTGTGTATCTTGTCCTATTTTATTGAGTCTTTGGCATACTGAGATGGATTCAGATCTATTACTGTCAGATGTTTCACTGATTTCCATTGAGCCTATTTGTTTCTTTGGCTATGCCTGCCTTGTTCACCATGACTCATCTTTGATGCATTTTTTTTTTGGATTACTATGCATTGACCATATTGCTTTATAGCATTTTTTTCCTGACTCATGTTGATAGATTTGACTATGCTACTAATGTTTTGTTTTCCTCTTTTGGTTTATTTTTTGTCTTGGATTAGGGGTTGTGTGTTTATTCTTTCGGCTTTTACTTGGTTTAGTCATGTCTACTTTCAAGAGAAGGAAGTCCACTGCCTCTCGACCTTCCTTTCACTCCGACCAGTTTCCCTCGACTGAGAAAGCTAAATTGTTTCGAGAGTCCTATCCGTCCTGAACCGTTCATCTCGAACGAAATGTTCAACCTACCACCTTTGAGTCTATCCATATCTGTCCCTTTTTTGATCCCTTGGGTGGGGATTTGGTACTCTCTTTCTTGGGTCCTCAAAATCTCAATTGGGTTCGAGAATTTTATTGTAACATGGAGAGTCTTGATGACATTGGTCCGTCATTCAAGACTTGGGTCCAGTCCAAGTCAATCACAGTCACCACTGATCTCATTAGAGAGCTTTTAGGGATTTGTAAAGTCTTCCCTATCTTCTATCCTTTTCATATGAGACCCACTTGCGATTTCAATGAGGTGGCCACTGCTTTATGTGGTACATCTCGTCCTTGGTTTTCTGGTTCGTTAATCAAGAAAAATGAGCTCTTATCCCAGTTTCGGTTACTTAACCTCATTGTGTGTGCCAACATTATCGTGACCACCCATAGCTCAGAAATCAACCAAGAACAAGGGTTTGTTCTTCAGTGCATTGCTCAACATCGCTCCATTGATCTTGCCACTTTGATCATCCAAAAGATGGTTGCTGTGTATGAGTGTAACAACCTTGGTCTACCTTACGGATGCCTTATTAACCAGCTTCTCGCCAAGTTTGAGGTTCCCTCGTTTGATGAGGATGAGTTTGCATCACCTTCCCGGCCTTTTACCAAAAAGACTGTCATCCAGAGTCAGTCTCATGTTCAAGGGATTTCTACTGGTGTGGGTCGTTACATTCCAGGTACAGGTGATGCTACTATGGCAAAGGAGGCTGAGTTTGATGCCACTGCTGTTGGTGAGGCTGTTGGTGTGGGGAAGTAGCCACCTCCAGTTTGTATTATTCGTGGCTAGCTCCACCATTTTGAGCAGTCTGTTGTTTCTCGTTTTGATTGACTTGAAGGCCGGATGAATATTTTCGAGGCCAGGCTCACGGATCTGGAGACTACTGCCGATGATCGGCTCACTGCGTTGGAGGCCTCTTCCAGGCGCATTGAGAAGTTCGTTGCACAGTCTTCTACTCATTTGTCTCAAATCCTGTCTTTTCTTCAGATGCAGTCCTCGTCACAGTCTTAGCCGCTCGCTCAGTGATCATTGATGACCAGACATGCTTTTAGCTAGTTCTTTTCTTGCACATATCTCTTTTATTGGATTGCTATTTATCTGTTTTTTTGTTCTCTCCCGGATAGAAAGGGGGAGTGGATATAAGTATATTGTTAGAATTTTGGCTTTTATACTTTTTTTGGGTAAGTTTGGCTTTTATACTTGTTACATGCATATTGGATATTATTTGTGGATTTAGGAATGTTTTGGGAATATTTTAGGATTTTGGATGGTATACTTGTTGCATGCATTATTATTGATGGATGGGTATTATGTTTTTCAGATATCTTCAATTTATATTTGGTTATTTATACAGTCCCACAGTTTTGGTTGGTTTGTGTGGTTGTTTCTTCAGGTGGACTGTTCAAAGAAATTGTTCAAGAATTGCATGGTCTTTGGTGGTTGTTTCTTTTTGTTTTTTTTTGTGGTGGTTTTGTTAGGAAAATTGTTTAGAATGGTTTTGTTCAGGATTTGAAAAAAGGGAGATTGTTAGGACCTTTGTTCGTCTAAATCCATGTAAAAACTAAGTTTGTAATCGAGTTGTAATTTTCCAGTTTTAGTCTTCCCGCTCGAGCGTGAAAAGTGACGCTCGAGCGGAGTTTTCACTCTCACAGTATTTGGTCTGTTTGCAAAAATACTAGGTGATGTGTTTGTATGCTCGAGCGTGTGATCTTCCGCTCGAGCGTGAACCCTGGTTTGGAACACGCGATATAGAGTCCTTGCTCGAGCATCCAATCCCACGCTCGAGCGGACCGCGCGATCTCTGTTTCTATATATTCGCGTGTTGGTCCAACTCTAGGGTTACTTTTCCTAGTTCTTCTTTAAGGGTCTTAGGGTTTCTTCTGAGGTTTTCTTTGAGAGTTTTTTGTGAGTTTTCCTTGAAGATTTGAGTGAGTATTAAACATCTGTTTTGATAAGCACATATAAAGGAGGTTGATTGGTTATATTCAAGAGTGTTTGTCTTCAGTGGAATCCAGAGATTCAAGCGTGGTGTTTCAAAGGAGTTTGATACTCTGAGTAGTCGTTGATTCGACAATAGAAGTTGTGGATTCAATTTCAGTCTAATCAATTCTGAGACGAAGGTTGCGATAAAAGATATACAGAAGATTTGAAGACAAATTAGAAGCGTTTGGGTAATTTGTTTGTTATCTTTGTAATATTTCTTTCTTTAGCGGTGGATTGATTAGTGGTATTTCACCTGTGATTTTTTGATCACAATTGAAGGTGCTTCAATTGTGATTTTTCTACGTAAAAATCGTTTGAGTCGATTTATTATTTTTCGAAAACAACAATCTAAATCACTTTTGTAAGTGATTGATGATTTAGATTGTGTGTTTTGAATGATTGGGAATTGGAGTAATTAAATCTTAATTTAATCACGAATCACTTAGGATTTTCACATATTTATTCATCTATGCATTTCTCATTATGTTCTTTTACTTGCACAAAAACCAATCACAAAATTAGATACAATCCTCTAACATAGGTGTAATTATTAGATACTCTCATAGTACCATATGGTGCATTGCCCTCATGGTGGTCGAAATCAATGACATAGTATGAAATCTTACAGGTAGGACATGGTGACTTACCGTTTTTAGATAGTTGGAACTTGGAAGAGAAAAGATGACTCACTTAGTAAGTACTGGGTGTGGTCTCACATTTGTTAGGAGCACCACGTACACAACACTCCATGATACTCTTGAACTACCTAATAATTTTCCCTCATGTAGATATGGGACCCAAAAAAGGTGGGACCCACTTCATGCGAAAGGGTTGTGTTTTGTGATCGATTTATGTATTCCTAGACATTTTCTTGATCATCTGGCCATTGATTTTACCTAATAGAACTCGCACCTGGCCAATAAAATTTTCTTTTATTGATCATTATTGGCTGGTTTTTTTTTTTTTTTTGATTTTATTATGAACATGATGCAGATAGCAGTAAAGAAGTTGAAATCAATGAATTCAAAAGCAGAGATGGAATTTGCAGTGGAAGTTGAATTTCTAGGAAGGGCAAGGCACAAGATCCTGTTGGGGTTAGGTGGTGCTGAACAACGCCTCATTGTGTATTATTACATACCAAATCTCAGCTTGCTTTCTCATCTCCATGGCCAATTTGCTAGCCAAGTCCACTTAGATTGGAAAAGAAGAATGAATATCGTTATTGGCTCTGCACAAGGCCTTCTGTAAGGCCATTTCCTCCTATAATAATTAATGTTCATAGACAAACAACAATCATAAATATTTTGGATACACAAGAAGATAGACAAACAACAATCATAAATATTTTGGATACACAAGAAGAAGAAGAAGAAGAAGAAGAAGAAGAAGAAGAAAAAGAAGAATAAACTTTTTTTCTCTGGTAATAAAAGTCACATGCATGATAATTTTATTTTCGGTTAATTTTAGACAGGTCTACTGCATATATATATATATATATATAATATAGTTTGCAAATGACTTAAAATAGTTCGCGGCATTTTGTTAAAATACAATTTGATTTGTTTTTCCCTCCTGAGCCCATAGTTTACATGAAGCTTTTTCAAGGTCTTAGCAACTGTAAATTGAAATGAAAATAAATAATAAATAATACATACATATATATATTTCTTCCTTTGGGAATGTGTTAAAAATGAACTAATAAAAAAGTTAGTGCTAGAATAAATTAGTTAGTGCGTTTGGTATATTTATAATTTTTTTTAGCTTTTCTATTAGCTATTTAGAGTGGCTAAAGTAGACTTTTTAGCTAGAAATGAGCATGCCATATGACATAATCCTTTTTTTTAGCTTATTAACTAGTGCCAAATATTTGTTTTTATCATGGTGTGCAAGCAGCTGTAGAAATCTGAAATATTTTTAAAATTTAACATAATGTTTTCTATCTGATCTGATATGTTAGGTACTTGCACCATGAAGTGACACCTCACATCATTCATAGAGACATAAAGGCTAGTAATGTGCTATTGGATTCAAATTTTGAACCACTTGTTGCAGATTTTGGGTTTGCGAAGCTAATTCCAGAGGGTGTTAGCCACATGACTACCTGTGTTAAGGGCACCTTAGGATATCTAGCACCAGAATATGCTATGTGGGGAAAGGTTTCAGAGAGCTGTGATGTTTATAGTTTTGGAATTTTTCAATTGGAGATTCTCATAGGAAGGAAGCCCATAGAAAAGCTCCCTGGTGGTGTTAAGAGGACAATAACCGAATGGGCCGAGCCACTGATACTTAAAGGGAGGTTTAAAGAACTTGTTGATCCGAAGCTTCGAGGAAATTTTGATGAAAACCAACTGAAACAAGGGATCCATGTGGCTGCGCTATGCGGGCAAAGTGAGGCTGAGAAGAGGCCTACCATGAAAGAAGTGGTTGGACTTTAGAAAGGGTATTGTGGGGGCCGAATATTGGGAGTCATAAAGAGGCCGAATGGTTGGACTTGGGTCGAAACATATATATTTCATTCGACCCCGTCCCGCAATTTAAACCCTGCCCTATTCGGCCAGATAGCCGATTGAGTAAGGGGCCGAGTGAGAAGCGGTTTGCTGCAAACGAAGCCGAATAAATAATTATACGAAAAATTGAAAGCGGGCCTAGTCCCGAGGCCCAAGAAAGAGAGTAATATAAATACAGGATCATCAGTCAGGGAAAAGGTATGTAAGAACTAGTATGCTTAACTTAAAATACAAGTAATCCAGAGAGAGTAGAACTGACTTGTCTGTCGGAGTGCTAATTCCGGCACCCCCGGCCGGAGTGTTCATTTCTTTCAGGTGTCTATTTGAGGATTACGAGTGTCCCCCAGGATCTGAAGAGTATTTCCAAACCACTTCCCCACAATTGGCGCCGTCTTTGGGAATACTCAAATACATCCATGGTGGGTGTAACAGAAGACCCTTCGATAGTCACTGACGAAACCACACAGAGAGACGACCTCACTCCAACAAACATGCTTGGACTGGAGACTATCTCCTCCAGACGCGCCTTGAACTTCGCCTCACCCTTGGCTTCAGAGCATGAGACAATGCATGCGATCATGGAACAAGCAAAGCAAAACGAACATAGGTTGGAGAACATGATCGCTGAGAATGAACGTCTCTGTCAAGATTTGGCCTTGGAAGTGGCAAAGTCCAAACAAGCTGTCCGCCCATAACCGGACGACCTCTGAGGGCAGGTGGTTGACGACCTCGAGCCCGACAACAAGACACTGATAGTGACTCTGACTCATTATCCCCGGAGCCCAAGGAGAAAGGACGACCCGAAACCACCAGTTCCTTTGAAGAGAATCCACGTATAAGGCATAAGCGAAGAAGAAACAGTTCAGACGAAGAAGACCAGCACGATCCCTTTGTATGACGGATTGCAAGGGTACTGCTACCCAAGAAATTCAAAGCACCGTCATTCACCTTGTACGACTATAAATCAGACCCTACCGATCACATCCGCCATTACAAGCAAGCCATGATGCTGCATGTAGACGACAAAGCTCTCATGTGCAGAATATTTTTGAGCAGTTTGGGACCACTAGCTGTCAGGTGGTATTGTAAACTGGAGTCAGCTTCGATCAAGAGCTTCCACCAACTCCAAAAATCCTTCAGGGCAAGGTTTATAACTAATGAAGTACAGCCAAAGCAAGTCGATTCCCTCTGGGCAATGTAGATTCAACCAGGGGAAACCCTTCATGCGTATTTGTCACGGTATTGGGAATGTTTTAATCTGGTAGATGATGCTTGCAATGACTCCATGGCCATTACCGCCTTCAAGATAGGGCTGCATTCCGACAGTGCCCTCTGCAGCTCTTTGACCAGACATCCCCCCAAAACAGTCTGGTCGTTGATGAAGAAAGTTGAAGAATACTGTAAAGTGGAGGATGATGCCTTGCGGGTAAAGGCCAAAAATGTGACCAACAAGACGGCTCCTACTGAAATTGCTCAGCTGTTAAATTCTGTACCACCTCAGAGCCCTGAACCATGGTATCGGGCTAAACGAGATAAGAGACGAGATTCTTGCCGATCAAGCGACCAATGCTCCCACCGAGCAAATGAACAGCTACAAGTTGATAGCAGGTGCATAAGGCGCGTCGACAAGAAATATACGGAGTTGACAAAGTCGATCAGCGCGGTTATGTCCAAAGTCCAACACCTTTCGTTCTTCAAATGGCCATCCAAAATGGTGGGACCTCCTGACACGAGAAGACGGGATAGACGGTACGAGTATCACAAGGACCACGGCCACGATACTGAGAGTTGTTATGCATTGAAGGATTACCTAGAGGAATTGGTACAAGATGGTAGGCTACAATAGTACGTCCAAAAAGGCAACTCAACCAAAGCAATAACCTTAAGACATGATTCCCCTCCGCTCGGCGTGATCCACATGATATACTGCCTGCCAATGTCATCCGCGGTGCATGCGATTCAGTCGAATCCCAACCCTCAAAATCAACTCACTCCGGCAAAACGACCCCATGAAGCTGCGAGCATTACTTTTGATGATTCAAATTTGGCCAGAGTGACACTTCTCCACATTGATCCCTTAGTAATTAAGTTGCGCGTAAACCGATTCACCGTTGAGCGCGTACTCATTGACCTAGGGAGCATATCGAAAGTTATGTATTACAAGACATTCACCAAACTAGGCCTCTCTGAATTTGACCTCTCTCTGGCTCCTTATCCACTATTCGGCTTCAACGCTAATCCAGAATATCTGTTGGGAAAAATCACATTACCCGTTCGAGCGGGCTCCCGAATAGTGGATGTGGAATTCTTAGTCGTCAAGCTGCCATTGCCGTATAATCTCATCATGGGGCGAACTTGGTTGCATTCTATGCAGGCCGTGCTAAGAACCTATCATTAGCTGCTACACTTCCTGATAGAGCGCGACATTGAGCAGATCTGTGGCTCACAGAAGTCGGCACAAGCATGCTATCTCCTTGCTGGAAAGACGCCAAAAGAGTTTCAAGTGAATTCCATTGAGGTGCCGGATCAGGAGAGCCTCGATGATGTTGGGCGGCTCCCAAGTGAAAAAGCCACGGAAGCCCTAGATCGAGTTGAAATCAACGGAAACCCAGACAGATTCTTCTTGGTCGGCGCCTTCCTGAATCAAGCCGATAGACAGCAGTTGATTTCCTTCATGCTCAGCAACCTTGATGTCTTTGCATGGACTTCGTATGAGATGCTGGGTATAGATCCATCTGTTTCACAGCACCGTTTGAATGTTGACCCCAAATGCAAGCCGATCATTTAGAAAAGCCGGCGGTCAGCCGCGGAGCACACTACCGCCGTTGTTGAAGAGGTTGACAGGTTGCTTGACGCCGGGGCAATTAGGGAAGTTACCTACCCTACGTGGCTCTCCAATATTGTGGTTGTGAAGAAGAAAAATGGGACTTGGTGAGTGTACGTTGATTTCACAGACCAAAACAAAGCTTGCCCCAAGGATTGTTTTCCCCTACCCAGAATTAACCAACTTGTAGATGCGACGGCACGCCATCAACGTATGAGCTTTCTCGATGCTTACAGAGGTTACCATCAAATCGCCATGCATCCGAAGGACCAAGAAAAAACTGCATTCCTCACCCCAAGAGGAACCTACTGCTAGAAGGTAAGGTTATGCCTTTTAGGCTGAAGAATGCAGGGGCAACTTACCAAAGACTGGTCACTGCTATGTTCAAGGAGCAACTCGTCCAGACTATGGAAGTGTACATTGATGACATGGTGGTCAAGTCCAAAGAAGAGAAAACCCATCTAGCCGATCTGAAGGAGACATTCAGCATTTTACACAAATACAAAATGAAGTTGAACGCTTCCAAATGTGCATTTGGGATCGGCTCTGGCAAATTCTTGGGTTACATTGTCAACCACCGAGGAATCGAAGCTAACCCGAGGCAAATCACAGCAATCTTGGAACTCGGCTCCCCTTGTTGTCACGACCCGAACCCGCCCCCATGGGTTAGGGACGCAACCGGCCAGTAACCATGAGATTACCTACGGCCTCAAACCAAACCAAATGTATTTTAACAGAGTTAATGGGGGCCAAACGGAAGCAAAATTATAAACTTCGTCCATAGAGCCGTGCTTATATGCACATCAAACAAACCATACTCAGATACGTTAATAACTCACATCAAAAGTACGGTCTCACAAAAATTCATTACAGACAGGATCGTCCAAAACGAGTCAACCTATAACAGACTATGTACAGACATGCACTAGGTCCTTGCCAACAAGACAAAACATAGGTACGTAGTGAAAGGGCAAGGATGGTCTCATGCGCGAGGCACAAGGCTGACTTTCCCAAGACTCCTGTTGTTTCTAGTAGACTTCACTGGGGCTGGGTTTGGACCTCCCTTGGCTCACCTACAAATACATGAATGAGCGTGAGCGATAGCCCAGTGAATAATATCAAGTATAACAGTTGCATAACAATATGTAGAACAACATGCTCCAAACGGCCTTGGGCCCAATTCATACTTCTGTTTAACAACCAAATATATATATAACTATACGAAATGCAAGTCAAGTAACTGTAGTTCCAAACATTCTGGCCTTTGGCCCATCCGGGTTTCCATTCATGGCAAAACGGCCTTTGGCCCATTCATTCATGTCAAAACGGCCTTTGGCCCATTCATTCATGTCAAAACGGCCTTTGGCCCATTCATTCATGTCAAAACGGCCTTTGGCCCATTCATTCATGTCAAAACGGCCTTTGGCCCATTCATTCATGTCAAAACGGCCTTTGGCCCATTCATTCATTTCTTCTCGTCAGACTTTTGTCCACAATTCCAATTAACCACTCATAATATTTATAGGGGAATAACGATTGGACATTGACAAGTTTTCAAATATTGATATTACTCACAGTGATCGGCTTGTGGATGCGCCCTGGAGCTTGACCCTACACATTTCATGAATACAAAAGGGTCACTAACAGTCCAATCCGTTCTTTAATTCACATATTCCTCTTTAGGCTTTGTTCGTATCTCATTAACTCATTTACAATGCTTAACATATGCCTACGAGTGCTTACAAGTGAAAGAGAACGGAAAACGAATCACAGAATGCATGAACAAAATTCCAGGAAACAGGGTCCCCGCTCGAGCGTAAACTTCTCCGCTCGAGCGGACCCTTAAGGCCTGCTAAAGTACTGGTTGCACGAAAGATGCGCTTGAGCTGAAGGCCTGTCTACAAGACTCCACGCTCGAGCGTGAGGTGTCCCGCTCGAGCGGACATCCAACTCTGCAAAAATGCTGGGAGCACGATTTTCCCGCTCGAGCAGCCATTACCCCGCTCGAGCGGACCTCAAAAATCTGGGTTTCCCAGATCGTGTTCTTGAGCTCCAATACGGTCTTCCATCTACATTTCTTGCATGCAATGGCTCAAATTACACATTTACACATGCTAACATGCTACTAATACAAGATTACAACATTAGGAAGCTCAATTTCATGATTTATCTACATGCATGTCCCAAAACATCTCAAACCCATCATCAACATGCTCAAATTCAAACATTCAAGACTTATACTTCCATGATTTGTACATGCATGTGGGAGATGCTCATCATTCCCAACTCAGATGGTACAAGTGGCGATTACAACATGAGCTTTGACTAAAACTCTACATGGATCATGTGTTTCAAGCTCAAACATGCAAATTCAAGGTAATCTCTTACATGCATGAGTTCTAAGACTTCAAACTCAACAAAAATCAACTTATTACATGCTCTTGATTACAAACAACTCTTGAACTCACAAGATTACAAGTTCAATTCATAATTTCAAGAGTCAATGGCTTACCTAGAAGTCCACTTCTTCAATCTATGGTCCAATTTGAGTTGGACTTCAAGATTCCAAGCCCTCAAGATCAAACACAGATTTTTCTCTCTTCTCTCTCTCTAAAGGTCGGCCCTCTCCTCTCCTTAGAGTGAATATCAGCCAAAATGAAGGTATATGAGAGAATGAGATGTGTAGTGCTCAAATACAAGAAGCCCCACTAGCCACAATTAAGATATTAAACAATTGGAGCACAATGCCATTAAATAATTCAATTTAATCTGGCCCGAATAAATTCTCAATTAAATTTCACCGTAGGCTCTAAAAATTATGCCAAACACAATGGCGTAATAAATTTCGGGTTCTGTGGCCGATAAGGCCCTCGATTGAATTTCCCAAGCTGATTATTCGAACAGATATTCCTATGGTGAACAGGTAAAACTTCAAAATCATAAATATTCACATAATGGCACACAAATCATATCAAAACATATAATCACAATGACATTTGGGACCAATTAGCATAATACAGAACAGGGGTATCACAGCCTTCCCCCCTTTAGGAAGTTTGGTCCCTCAAACTTAATTTACCTTCGTCGGGAAACAAATGTGGGTAGCGTAAACGCATTTCCTCCTCTTTTTCCCATGTAGCATCTGTCCCATAGTGTTCCTTCCATTCCACTTTCACCATTGGAATGGATTTGTTTCTCAATTCTTTCACTTGTCGATCAATAATTCTTTCCGGCCATTCAGTATATTCCATATTTTCATCAATAGCAACCCGGTGATAATCAATCACATGTAATGGGTCTCGGAGGTAACCCCTTAACATCGACACATGAAACACGTTATGGATCTGCTCGAATCCCGATGGCAAAGCAACTCTATAAGCCACTGGACCAAGTTTCTCCAAAATTTGAAACGGCCCATTGTAACGGGGTGACAACTTGCCCTTTTTCCCAAACCTGACTTGGCCTTTCATCGAAGAAACACGGATGAACACATGGTCGCCGACCTCATATTCAAGAGGTCTTCTCCGAACGTCTGCATAATTCTTCTGTCGGTCTTGAGCTGTTCTGAGCCTTTGCCGAATAGTTTTGATCTTTTCAGAGGTGTCCTGTACAATTTCAGGCCCAAGCAAAGCTCTGTCTCCGACCTCTGCCCAACAAATAGGTGATCTACACCTCCTACCATACAAAGCCTCGTATGGTGCCATACCGATGCTGGAGTGGAAGCTATTATTATAAGCAAATTCTGCAAGTGATAAGTAATCCTCCCAACTCCCTTGGAAATCCAAGGCACACATGCGAAGCATATCTTCCAAAGTTTGTATCGTTCGCTCTGACTGGCCATCTGTCTGTGGGTGGAATGCAGTACTGAACCTTAGTTCTGTTCCCATAGCCTCCTGCAAACTTTTCCACAATCTAGATACAAATTTCGGGTCCCTATCTGACACAATGGACACTGGGACTCCGTGCAATCGGACAATTTCGTCAACATAAATAGTAGCCAATCTGTAGGCAGTAAATGTAGTTTTAACGGGTAGAAAATGTGCAGACTTAGTCAGTCTATCAACTACAACCCAAACAGAATCCATACCTCGGGAAGTCCGAGGTAGGCCAACAACGAAATCCATAGTCACATGTTCCCACTTCCATTCAGGAATAGGAAGAGGTTGAAGTAGGCCGCCTGGTTTCTGATGTTCAGCCTTAACTTGCTGACACTGAAGACACTTGGACACATACTCTGCAATTTCTTTCTTCATTTTAGGCCACCAATAGGTTTGTTTCAAATCCCGATACATTTTATTGTTACCCGGATGCATAGCAAATACAGATCTGTGGGCTTCATCTAAAACCCTCTTCTTTAGCTCCGGGGTATCAGGAACACATATTCGGTTTCGAAATTTCAACATTCCATTTTCGACACTGTACTCTGCTTTTGGGCTTACTTCAAATTCATCAATTACCTTTCTGAGGAGCTCATCTTCTTTCTGTTTCTGCTTGATCTCATCAACAATTGCCGGTTCGGCTGTAATAGCGGTTATCAATCCGCCCTGTTCACATACCACGACTTCAATTTCAGACTTTTCAAAGTCTTGCAAAATCTCCCTTTGTTCAGTAAGCAAACAAGCCATACTCCCTGTTGATTTTCTGCTCAAGGCATCAGCCACTGTATTAGCTTTCCCGGGATGGTACTGAATCTCTAGGTCGTAGTCTTTTATCAGCTCTAGCCATCTTCTCTGACGCATATTCAACTCTTTCTGCGTGAAGAAGTATTTTAGGCTCTTATGATCCGTGTAAACTTCACACTTTGCCCCATACAAGTAATGTCGCCAGATTTTCAAAGCAAAGACAACTGCAGCCAATTCTAGGTCATGTGTTGGATAATTCTTCTCATGTGGCCTCAACTGTCGGGAGGCGTAAGCAATCACCTTCCCGTTCTGCATTAACACACAACCCAAACCCTTATAAGATGCGTCACTGAAGATCACAAAATTTTCCGTACCTGAGGGTAGTGTTAAAATTGGTGCGGTGGTCAATCTTGTCTTCAATTCATGAAAGGCTGATTCTCTTTCACTATTCCACTCAAATGGTTGTCCCTTACGCGTCAATTGGGTAAGAGGCACAGCTAATTTCGAAAAGTCCTTTACAAATCTCCTGTAGTACCCGGCCAAGCCCATGAAACTGCGAACTTCTGTCACGTTAGTTGGTGTAGGCCAATTCACAATTGCTTCTATTTTCTGCGGGTCCACTGAAATTCCTTCCTTGTTGATTACATGCCCTAAGAAAACGACCTCGTCCAACCAAAACTCACATTTCTTTAGTTTAGCAAATAATTTCCTTTCCCGAAGTATTTGTAAAACAATCCTCAAATGATGTTCATGTTCAGGTCTATCTTTAGAGTATATCAAAATATCATCGATGAAGACTACAACAAACTCATCAAGGTAGGTTTTAAAAATTCTATTCATTAGGTCCATAAATGCTGCCGGAGCATTAGTCACTCCAAATGGCATAACAAGAAATTCAAAATGACCATACCTCGTTCTGAATGCGGTTTTCTCAACATCCTCTGCTTTAACCTTCAGCTGATGATACCCAGATCTCAAATCAATCTTAGAAAACACCTGTGATCCCTGCAACTGATCAAATAAGTCATCAATACGGGGTAAGGGATATTTGTTCTTTATCGTTACCTTGTTCAATTCCCGGTAATCAATGCACAGGCGTAAGGTACCATCCTTTTTCTTTACAAATAACACTGGCGCGCCCCAAGGCGAAGTGCTAGGCCGGATAAACCCTTTATCAAGAAGGTCTTGCAACTGTTCTTTTAATTCTTTCATTTCGGCGGTAGCCATCCTGTAGGGAGTTTTAGAAATAGGCTGGGTGCCTGGCACAGTTTCAATAGTAAACTCTATCTCCCTATCTACCAATTCCCCTGGTAATTCATTTGGGAACACATCTGGGAATTCTCTAACAATGGGAATATCATCCAATTCAACATTCACGGATTGTTCAGTCAATACATAACACAAATAACCCTGGCATCCCTTCCTGATCAGTTTATATGCTTTCATTGCAGATATCAAATATGGTGGAGGCACTACCCCATTTCCCACAAACACAATTTCCTTCTGTTCTGGTGGTCTAAACACAACCCTCTTTGTCACACAATCTATAGTGGCACAATATTTGGTCAACCAATCCATGCCCAAAATTACATCGAAGTGTCTAAAGTTTAAGGGCAACAAATCTACATATAGGGTAGCATCCTCAATATGCATGTCACAAAACCGATATATATAGTCACATAACACAGATTCCCCCGATGGAGCAGACACACATAACAAATATGGCAACAATTCTAGGGGTCTTTTCAGTCTAGATGCAAATGCATATGTCACAAATGAGTGCGTCGATCCAGAATCAATTAATACAAAGGCATCCTGATTACATATTGAAATAGTACCTGAGACAACGGCATTGGCATTCCGTGTATCACCCGGAACGAGTGCAAAGACTCTCCCTTGTCTCACTGTATCCCCAGTAGTAGCAGATCTCAAAGTGTTTCCCGGCTTCGGGATCGATGCAGTGGAGCTAGCAGCTATCTTCCCACTATTATGATTACAATCTCGGGCTATATGCCCTTGTTTCCCACACTTAAAACAGGCTCCTGATGTACGGTAACAGACTCCCCGGTGCTTTTTGCCACAAATGTTGCACATGGGAGCTGCGTCTCGGGAAGAATTGGAAGTAGTTGAGGAGCCCGTGTTCTGTTTTTCAAAAATTTCTTCTTCGAAAAGAAGCCTTGCCTTTTGTTGCTTTTCCATTCGGTTGTTGGCTTAGCTTGTCTAGCTATATTAGCCTCTGATATGATGGCCCGGTCAAGCACCCCGATGTAGGTCTCCAACTTCAGGACATTCACTCGCTCTAGGATGTCACTTCGGAGCCCACCTTCAAAATGCCTTGCCTTCTTATAATCAGTGTCAATTACGTGTGGTGCAAATCTGGCCAACTCAGTAAATTTGGCCTCATACTCAGCTACAGTCATGCTGTCTTGCTTGAGTTCCATGAATTCTGCCACTTTCCTGTCCCGGACACACTGTGGGAAGTACTTGTCATAGAAGATTTCCAAAAATTTCACCCAGTCAACACCCCGGTGGTTTTCTCGCATTAACATCCACCATCTTCTCGCTTCGTCTTCTAGCATAAAAGTGGCTAGAAGCACTTTCTGTGTATCCGAGCACGGAAATACTTCAAACAGTTTTTCGATCCCAAGAACCCAAGCTTCCGCTTTCAAAGGATCCAGCCCACCATCAAACTGTGGTGGTTTCATTTTTTTTGAACTCCTTGGTGAGAGCGATTATCCGATCATCATTTTGGTTATCTGGTACGGGTGGTGCCGGAGGTGGAGGTGGCGGGTGTGGTTGCCGCCACTGTTGTTGCCACTCCTGTTGCTGTCTCAAAGCTTCTGCCATTTCCTGAATCAGTCTTTCCATTCTGTCCAGTCTGGCAGTAGAGGATTCCTCTAACTCATCACCTCTGGTTCTCACCATCTGATTAAACTTGCATTATATTCCATACCAAAGGTACACAAGTACACATACACTAAGGAGCACATATTTCCAGATAATTTGTAATGCAAGTAGTTCACAACTTACACATATAATTATTCATAACAGAACATTTAAGCATATAATCAATGCTTCCAAACTCGTACTTATCACATGAATGCATCCTAGATCTTATCTAGACGCTTATTGCTCTTTTTGGACAAGTGTGTGAGTTATTAACTCGTGCTCTGATACCACTCTGTCACGACCCGAACCCGCCCCCATGGGTTAGGGACGCAACCGGCCAGTAACCATGAGATTACCTACGGCCTCAAACCAAACCAAATGTATTTTAACAGAGTTAATGGGGGCCAAACGGAAGCAAAATTATAAACTTCGTCCATAGAGCCGTGCTTATATGCACATCAAACAAACCATACTCAGATACGTTAATAACTCACATCAAA
The DNA here is from genome assembly GCF_055761805.1 of Camellia sinensis. Classification (NCBI taxonomy): domain Eukaryota; kingdom Viridiplantae; phylum Streptophyta; class Magnoliopsida; order Ericales; family Theaceae; genus Camellia; species Camellia sinensis. The sequence goes on from NC_138972.1 coordinate 159,489,301, forward strand.
AGTACGGTCTCACAAAAATTCATTACAGACAGGATCGTCCAAAACGAGTCAACCTATAACAGACTATGTACAGACATGCACTAGGTCCTTGCCAACAAGACAAAACATAGGTACGTAGTGAAAGGGCATGGATGGTCTCATGCGCGAGGCACAAGGCTGACTTTCCCAAGACTCCTGTTGTTTCTAGTAGACTTCACTGGGGCTGGGTTTGGACCTCCCTTGGCTCACCTACAAATACATGAATGAGCGTGAGCGATAGCCCAGTGAATAATATCAAGTATAACAGTTGCATAACAATATGTAGAACAACATGCTCCAAACGGCCTTGGGCCCAATTCATACTTCTGTTTAACAACCAAATATATATATAACTATACGAAATGCAAGTCAAGTAACTGTAGTTCCAAACATTCTGGCCTTTGGCCCATCCGGGTTTCCATTCATGGCAAAACGGCCTTTGGCCCATTCATTCATGTCAAAACGGCCTTTGGCCCATTCATTCATGTCAAAACGGCCTTTGGCCCATTCATTCATGTCAAAACGGCCTTTGGCCCATTCATTCATGTCAAAACGGCCTTTGGCCCATTCATTCATGTCAAAACGGCCTTTGGCCCATTCATTCATTTCTTCTCGTCAGACTTTTGTCCACAATTCCAATTAACCACTCATAATATTTATAGGGGAATAACGATTGGACATTGACAAGTTTTCAAATATTGATATTACTCACAGTGATCGGCTTGTGGATGCGCCCTGGAGCTTGACCCTACACATTTCATGAATACAAAAGGGTCACTAACAGTCCAATCCGTTCTTTAATTCACATATTCCTCTTTAGGCTTTGTTCGTATCTCATTAACTCATTTACAATGCTTAACATATGCCTACGAGTGCTTACAAGTGAAAGAGAACGGAAAACGAATCACAGAATGCATGAACAAAATTCCAGGAAACAGGGTCCCCGCTCGAGCGTAAACTTCTCCGCTCGAGCGGACCCTTAAGGCCTGCTAAAGTACTGGTTGCACGAAAGATGCGCTTGAGCTGAAGGCCTGTCTACAAGACTCCACGCTCGAGCGTGAGGTGTCCCGCTCGAGCGGACATCCAACTCTGCAAAAATGCTGGGAGCACGATTTTCCCGCTCGAGCAGCCATTACCCCGCTCGAGCGGACCTCAAAAATCTGGGTTTCCCAGATCGTGTTCTTGAGCTCCAATACGGTCTTCCATCTACATTTCTTGCATGCAATGGCTCAAATTACACATTTACACATGCTAACATGCTACTAATACAAGATTACAACATTAGGAAGCTCAATTTCATGATTTATCTACATGCATGTCCCAAAACATCTCAAACCCATCATCAACATGCTCAAATTCAAACATTCAAGACTTATACTTCCATGATTTGTACATGCATGTGGGAGATGCTCATCATTCCCAACTCAGATGGTACAAGTGGCGATTACAACATGAGCTTTGACTAAAACTCTACATGGATCATGTGTTTCAAGCTCAAACATGCAAATTCAAGGTAATCTCTTACATGCATGAGTTCTAAGACTTCAAACTCAACAAAAATCAACTTATTACATGCTCTTGATTACAAACAACTCTTGAACTCACAAGATTACAAGTTCAATTCATAATTTCAAGAGTCAATGGCTTACCTAGAAGTCCACTTCTTCAATCTATGGTCCAATTTGAGTTGGACTTCAAGATTCCAAGCCCTCAAGATCAAACACAGATTTTTCTCTCTTCTCTCTCTCTAAAGGTCGGCCCTCTCCTCTCCTTAGAGTGAATATCAGCCAAAATGAAGGTATATGAGAGAATGAGATGTGTAGTGCTCAAATACAAGAAGCCCCACTAGCCACAATTAAGATATTAAACAATTGGAGCACAATGCCATTAAATAATTCAATTTAATCTGGCCCGAATAAATTCTCAATTAAATTTCACCGTAGGCTCTAAAAATTATGCCAAACACAATGGCGTAATAAATTTCGGGTTCTGTGGCCGATAAGGCCCTCGATTGAATTTCCCAAGCTGATTATTCGAACAGATATTCCTATGGTGAACAGGTAAAACTTCAAAATCATAAATATTCACATAATGGCACACAAATCATATCAAAACATATAATCACAATGACATTTGGGACCAATTAGCATAATACAGAACAGGGGTATCACAGCCTTCCCCCCTTTAGGAAGTTTGGTCCCTCAAACTTAATTTACCTTCGTCGGGAAACAAATGTGGGTAGCGTAAACGCATTTCCTCCTCTTTTTCCCATGTAGCATCTGTCCCATAGTGTTCCTTCCATTCCACTTTCACCATTGGAATGGATTTGTTTCTCAATTCTTTCACTTGTCGATCAATAATTCTTTCCGGCCATTCAGTATATTCCATATTTTCATCAATAGCAACCCGGTGATAATCAATCACATGTAATGGGTCTCGGAGGTAACCCCTTAACATCGACACATGAAACACGTTATGGATCTGCTCGAATCCCGATGGCAAAGCAACTCTATAAGCCACTGGACCAAGTTTCTCCAAAATTTGAAACGGCCCATTGTAACGGGGTGACAACTTGCCCTTTTTCCCAAACCTGACTTGGCCTTTCATCGAAGAAACACGGATGAACACATGGTCGCCGACCTCATATTCAAGAGGTCTTCTCCGAACGTCTGCATAATTCTTCTGTCGGTCTTGAGCTGTTCTGAGCCTTTGCCGAATAGTTTTGATCTTTTCAGAGGTGTCCTGTACAATTTCAGGCCCAAGCAAAGCTCTGTCTCCGACCTCTGCCCAACAAATAGGTGATCTACACCTCCTACCATACAAAGCCTCGTATGGTGCCATACCGATGCTGGAGTGGAAGCTATTATTATAAGCAAATTCTGCAAGTGATAAGTAATCCTCCCAACTCCCTTGGAAATCCAAGGCACACATGCGAAGCATATCTTCCAAAGTTTGTATCGTTCGCTCTGACTGGCCATCTGTCTGTGGGTGGAATGCAGTACTGAACCTTAGTTCTGTTCCCATAGCCTCCTGCAAACTTTTCCACAATCTAGATACAAATTTCGGGTCCCTATCTGACACAATGGACACTGGGACTCCGTGCAATCGGACAATTTCGTCAACATAAATAGTAGCCAATCTGTAGGCAGTAAATGTAGTTTTAACGGGCAGAAATGTGCAGACTTAGTCAGTCTATCAACTACAACCCAAACAGAATCCATACCTCGGGAAGTCCGAGGTAGGCCAACAACGAAATCCATAGTCACATGTTCCCACTTCCATTCAGGAATAGGAAGAGGTTGAAGTAGGCCGCCTGGTTTCTGATGTTCAGCCTTAACTTGCTGACACTGAAGACACTTGGACACATACTCTGCAATCTCTTTCTTCATTTTAGGCCACCAATAGGTTTGTTTCAAATCCCGATACATTTTATTGTTACCCGGATGCATAGCAAATACAGATCTGTGGGCTTCATCTAAAACCCTCTTCTTTAGCTCCGGGGTATCAGGAACACATATTCGGTTTCGAAATTTCAACATTCCATTTTCGACACTGTACTCTGCTTTTGGGCTTACTTCAAATTCATCAATTACCTTTCTGAGGAGCTCATCTTCTTTCTGTTTCTGCTTGATCTCATCAACAATTGCCGGTTCGGCTGTAATAGCGGTTATCAATCCGCCCTGTTCACATACCACGACTTCAATTTCAGACTTTTCAAAGTCTTGCAAAATCTCCCTTTGTTCAGTAAGCAAACAAGCCATACTCCCTGTTGATTTTCTGCTCAAGGCATCAGCCACTGTATTAGCTTTCCCGGGATGGTACTGAATCTCTAGGTCGTAGTCTTTTATCAGCTCTAGCCATCTTCTCTGACGCATATTCAACTCTTTCTGCGTGAAGAAGTATTTTAGGCTCTTATGATCCGTGTAAACTTCACACTTTGCCCCATACAAGTAATGTCGCCAGATTTTCAAAGCAAAGACAACTGCAGCCAATTCTAGGTCATGTGTTGGATAATTCTTCTCATGTGGCCTCAACTGTCGGGAGGCGTAAGCAATCACCTTCCCGTTCTGCATTAACACACAACCCAAACCCTTATAAGATGCGTCACTGAAGATCACAAAATTTTCCGTACCTGAGGGTAGTGTTAAAATTGGTGCGGTGGTCAATCTTGTCTTCAATTCATGAAAGGCTGATTCTCTTTCACTATTCCACTCAAATGGTTGTCCCTTACGCGTCAATTGGGTAAGAGGCACAGCTAATTTCGAAAAGTCCTTTACAAATCTCCTGTAGTACCCGGCCAAGCCCATGAAACTGCGAACTTCTGTCACGTTAGTTGGTGTAGGCCAATTCACAATTGCTTCTATTTTCTGCGGGTCCACTGAAATTCCTTCCTTGTTGATTACATGCCCTAAGAAAACGACCTCGTCCAACCAAAACTCACATTTCTTTAGTTTAGCAAATAATTTCCTTTCCCGAAGTATTTGTAAAACAATCCTCAAATGATGTTCATGTTCAGGTCTATCTTTAGAGTATATCAAAATATCATCGATGAAGACTACAACAAACTCATCAAGGTAGGTTTTAAAAATTCTATTCATTAGGTCCATAAATGCTGCCGGAGCATTAGTCACTCCAAATGGCATAACAAGAAATTCAAAATGACCATACCTCGTTCTGAATGCGGTTTTCTCAACATCCTCTGCTTTAACCTTCAGCTGATGATACCCAGATCTCAAATCAATCTTAGAAAACACCTGTGATCCCTGCAACTGATCAAATAAGTCATCAATACGGGGTAAGGGATATTTGTTCTTTATCGTTACCTTGTTCAATTCCCGGTAATCAATGCACAGGCGTAAGGTACCATCCTTTTTCTTTACAAATAACACTGGCGCGCCCCAAGGCGAAGTGCTAGGCCGGATAAACCCTTTATCAAGAAGGTCTTGCAACTGTTCTTTTAATTCTTTCATTTCGGCGGTAGCCATCCTGTAGGGAGTTTTAGAAATAGGCTGGGTGCCTGGCACAGTTTCAATAGTAAACTCTATCTCCCTATCTACCAATTCCCCTGGTAATTCATTTGGGAACACATCTGGGAATTCTCTAACAATGGGAATATCATCCAATTCAACATTCACGGATTGTTCAGTCAATACATAACACAAATAACCCTGGCATCCCTTCCTGATCAGTTTATATGCTTTCATTGCAGATATCAAATATGGTGGAGGCACTACCCCATTTCCCACAAACACAATTTCCTTCTGTTCTGGTGGTCTAAACACAACCCTCTTTGTCACACAATCTATAGTGGCACAATATTTGGTCAACCAATCCATGCCCAAAATTACATCGAAGTGTCTAAAGTTTAAGGGCAACAAATCTACATATAGGGTAGCATCCTCAATATGCATGTCACAAAACCGATATATATAGTCACATAACACAGATTCCCCCGATGGAGCAGACACACATAACAAATATGGCAACAATTCTAGGGGTCTTTTCAGTCTAGATGCAAATGCATATGTCACAAATGAGTGCGTCGATCCAGAATCAATTAATACAAAGGCATCCTGATTACATATTGAAATAGTACCTGAGACAACGGCATTGGCATTCCGTGTATCACCCGGAACGAGTGCAAAGACTCTCCCTTGTCTCACTGTATCCCCAGTAGTAGCAGATCTCAAAGTGTTTCCCGGCTTCGGGATCGATGCAGTGGAGCTAGCAGCTATCTTCCCACTATTATGATTACAATCTCGGGCTATATGCCCTTGTTTCCCACACTTAAAACAGGCTCCTGATGTACGGTAACAGACTCCCCGGTGCTTTTTGCCACAAATGTTGCACATGGGAGCTGCGTCTCGGGAAGAATTGGAAGTAGTTGAGGAGCCCGTGTTCTGTTTTTCAAAAATTTCTTCTTCGAAAAGAAGCCTTGCCTTTTGTTGCTTTTCCATTCGGTTGTTGGCTTAGCTTGTCTAGCTATATTAGCCTCTGATATGATGGCCCGGTCAAGCACCCCGATGTAGGTCTCCAACTTCAGGACATTCACTCGCTCTAGGATGTCACTTCGGAGCCCACCTTCAAAATGCCTTGCCTTCTTATAATCAGTGTCAATTACGTGTGGTGCAAATCTGGCCAACTCAGTAAATTTGGCCTCATACTCAGCTACAGTCATGCTGTCTTGCTTGAGTTCCATGAATTCTGCCACTTTCCTGTCCCGGACACACTGTGGGAAGTACTTGTCATAGAAGATTTCCAAAAATTTCACCCAGTCAACACCCCGGTGGTTTTCTCGCATTAACATCCACCATCTTCTCGCTTCGTCTTCTAGCATAAAAGTGGCTAGAAGCACTTTCTGTGTATCCGAGCACGGAAATACTTCAAACAGTTTTTCGATCCCAAGAACCCAAGCTTCCGCTTTCAAAGGATCCAGCCCACCATCAAACTGTGGTGGTTTCATTTTTTTTGAACTCCTTGGTGAGAGCGATTATCCGATCATCATTTTGGTTATCTGGTACGGGTGGTGCCGGAGGTGGAGGTGGCGGGTGTGGTTGCCGCCACTGTTGTTGCCACTCCTGTTGCTGTCTCAAAGCTTCTGCCATTTCCTGAATCAGTCTTTCCATTCTGTCCAGTCTGGCAGTAGAGGATTCCTCTAACTCATCACCTCTGGTTCTCACCATCTGATTAAACTTGCATTATATTCCATACCAAAGGTACACAAGTACACATACACTAAGGAGCACATATTTCCAGATAATTTGTAATGCAAGTAGTTCACAACTTACACATATAATTATTCATAACAGAACATTTAAGCATATAATCAATGCTTCCAAACTCGTACTTATCACATGAATGCATCCTAGATCTTATCTAGACGCTTATTGCTCTTTTTGGACAAGTGTGTGAGTTATTAACTCGTGCTCTGATACCACTCTGTCACGACCCGAACCCGCCCCCATGGGTTAGGGACGCAACCGGCCAGTAACCATGAGATTACCTACGGCCTCAAACCAAACCAAATGTATTTTAACAGAGTTAATGGGGGCCAAACGGAAGCAAAATTATAAACTTCGTCCATAGAGCCGTGCTTATATGCACATCAAACAAACCATACTCAGATACGTTAATAACTCACATCAAAAGTACGGTCTCACAAAAATTCATTACAGACAGGATCGTCCAAAACGAGTCAACCTATAACAGACTATGTACAGACATGCACTAGGTCCTTGCCAACAAGACAAAACATAGGTACGTAGTGAAAGGGCAAGGATGGTCTCATGCGCGAGGCACAAGGCTGACTTTCCCAAGACTCCTGTTGTTTCTAGTAGACTTCACTGGGGCTGGGTTTGGACCTCCCTTGGCTCACCTACAAATACATGAATGAGCGTGAGCGATAGCCCAGTGAATAATATCAAGTATAACAGTTGCATAACAATATGTAGAACAACATGCTCCAAACGGCCTTGGGCCCAATTCATACTTCTGTTTAACAACCAAATATATATATAACTATACGAAATGCAAGTCAAGTAACTGTAGTTCCAAACATTCTGGCCTTTGGCCCATCCGAGTTTCCATTCATGGCAAAACGGCCTTTGGCCCATTCATTCATGTCAAAACGGCCTTTGGCCCATTCATTCATGTCAAAACGGCCTTTGGCCCATTCATTCATGTCAAAACGGCCTTTGGCCCATTCATTCATGTCAAAACGGCCTTTGGCCCATTCATTCATTTCTTCTCGTCAGACTTTTGTCCACAATTCCAATTAACCACTCATAATATTTATAGGGGAATAACGATTGGACATTGACAAGTTTTCAAATATTGATATTACTCACAGTGATCGGCTTGTGGATGCGCCCTGGAGCTTGACCCTACACATTTCATGAATACAAAAGGGTCACTAACAGTCCAATCCGTTCTTTAATTCACATATTCCTCTTTAGGCTTTGTTCGTATCTCATTAACTCATTTACAATGCTTAACATATGCCTACGAGTGCTTACAAGTGAAAGAGAACGGAAAACGAATCACAGAATGCATGAACAAAATTCCAGGAAACAGGGTCCCCGCTCGAGCGTAAACTTCTCCGCTCGAGCGGACCCTTAAGGCCTGCTAAAGTACTGGTTGCACGAAAGATGCGCTTGAGCTGAAGGCCTGTCTACAAGACTCCACGCTCGAGCGTGAGGTGTCCCGCTCGAGCGGACATCCAACTCTGCAAAAATGCTGGGAGCACGATTTTCCCGCTCGAGCGGACCTCAAAAATCTGGGTTTCCCAGATCGTGTTCTTGAGCTCCAATACGGTCTTCCATCTACATTTCTTGCATGCAATGGCTCAAATTACACATTTACACATGCTAACATGCTACTAATACAAGATTACAACATTAGGAAGCTCAATTTCATGATTTATCTACATGCATGTCCCAAAACATCTCAAACCCATCATCAACATGCTCAAATTCAAACATTCAAGACTTATACTTCCATGATTTGTACATGCATGTGGGAGATGCTCATCATTCCCAACTCAGATGGTACAAGTGGCGATTACAACATGAGCTTTGACTAAAACTCTACATGGATCATGTGTTTCAAGCTCAAACATGCAAATTCAAGGTAATCTCTTACATGCATGAGTTCTAAGACTTCAAACTCAACAAAAATCAACTTATTACATGCTCTTGATTACAAACAACTCTTGAACTCACAAGATTACAAGTTCAATTCATAATTTCAAGAGTCAATGGCTTACCTAGAAGTCCACTTCTTCAATCTATGGTCCAATTTGAGTTGGACTTCAAGATTCCAAGCCCTCAAGATCAAACACAGATTTTTCTCTCTTCTCTCTCTCTAAAGGTCGGCCCTCTCCTCTCCTTAGAGTGAATATCAGCCAAAATGAAGGTATATGAGAGAATGAGATGTGTAGTGCTCAAATACAAGAAGCCCCACTAGCCACAATTAAGATATTAAACAATTGGAGCACAATGCCATTAAATAATTCAATTTAATCTGGCCCGAATAAATTCTCAATTAAATTTCACCGTAGGCTCTAAAAATTATGCCAAACACAATGGCGTAATAAATTTCGGGTTCTGTGGCCGATAAGGCCCTCGATTGAATTTCCCAAGCTGATTATTCGAACAGATATTCCTATGGTGAACAGGTAAAACTTCAAAATCATAAATATTCACATAATGGCACACAAATCATATCAAAACATATAATCACAATGACATTTGGGACCAATTAGCATAATACAGAACAGGGGTATCACACTTGTTCAGTAAAAGAGGTTCAAAAGTTGATGGGGATGGCCGCCACACTCAACAGGTTCATCAGCCGGTCCACAGATCGGTGCCGACAATTCTTTCATACACTACGGCAGGGCAAGGCTTCGAATGGTCCGCCGAGTGCGAAGCCGCTTTCAACGGCCTTAAAACCAACCTTGGATCAGTGCCACTCTTGACAACACCTTTGGCAGGTGACCCGCTCATTTTGTATCTGGCAGTTTCCGACCGGGCCGTCAGCGCTGTACTGATAAAGGAAGAGCTGGGGGAGCAGCAGCCAGTATACTATGTGAGCAAGGCAATGGTTGACGCCGAAACACGCTACCTTCCGCTGGAAAAACTCATCCTAGCCCTAGTCATGGCAGCAAGAAAACTAATGCATTATTTGCAGGGGCACAACATCAGGGTGCTAACAAATTACCGCATCCGATCAGTACTACGTAGTGCAGAAGCATCAGGACGCGTCTCAAATTGGGCTCTCGAACTCGACCAGTATGACATTCAGTTTCTACCTAGAACCTCAATCAAGGGACAGGTGCTTGCCAATTTTGTTGCCGAATTCAGCAGGGGTGTGGCCGACTTTAAGTCTGATGAAATTCGACCTAAGCCGAACTGGAGAATTTTTGTTGGGGACATTTGGCAGTTGTACTATGATGGATTGTCCAATCAGCGGGGCAGTGGAGCCGGAGTAGTAATCATGGCTCCCGACAGCGTAATAATTGAGCCGGCCGTCAAACTCGGCTTTGAAGCGTCAAACAATGAAGCTGAATACGAAGCCTTTCTAACCGGTTTGCGGAATGCACATCTTCTGGGTGCTCGGCGTCTGCTTGTATTTTGCGATTCAAAATTGGTGATCAATCAGCTAAAAGGAGAGTACGCGGCAAGAAATAACCGTATGGCGGCTTACATGAAAATGGCTAACTCCCTGCTGGTAAAATTTGACCATCATGAATTGAATTAGATAACGCGTGATCAGAACACACACATAGATGCCCCGGCTTGCCTAGCCTCCGCCATTAACTCAGAGATTAAACGGACCATCAAGGTGGGTTTCATCCCGGAGCCAAGCATTGGTCCTTCAGAGGAAATCCAGGCAAATGTCATAGAATCTGGACCGAGTTAGATGGATCCGATTGCTGCAATCCTGTCTTCCGAACAGCTCCCAGAGGACAAGAAAGAAGCGCACAAGCTGTGAAACAAAGCCCTGCGTTACTACTTGGATCCGCAAGGAAAGCTTTATAAAAAATCCCTTTCTGGTCCATACCTAGAATGCGTGCATCTAGACAAAGTCGAAGAGTTTCTGACTGAAATACATGCAGGCAGTTATGGCACACATTCTGGTGAGCGCTCTTTGGCCCATCGAGCTATAACACAGGGGTATTATTGGCCGACAATGAGATCTGATGCCGAATGCTATGTGAAAAAATGTGAACAGTGCCAGAAGTTCTCCCCGTTAACCCATTTGCCTGCAGAAGAGTTAAGCTCTATTACCAGTCCCTGGCCATTCGCCCAGTGGGGACTTGATATCGTAGAACCATTGCCGAAGGCCCTAGGAAACAAGCGATACTTGATCGTCGCGACAGATTACTTCACAAAATGGGTCGAAGCGGAGGCATTAACTCACATTTGAGATGCTAATGTTAAGCGCTTTGTATGGAGAAATATCATAACACGATTCAGCATTCCAAGAGCTCTTATCTCAGAAAACGGTACCCAGTTTGATTGTGGCGTCTACCGAGAGCTGTGCAGCAAGTATGGTATTCGGCCTTACTTTTCCATGCCGGCTTACCCCCAAAGCAATGGTCAAGCCGAAGCCTCGAACAAATCTATCTTGGACGGTATCAAGAAGAGGCTGGAGAAAGCTAAAGGAAAATGGGTCAAAGAATTGTCGAGTGTATTGTGGGCTCATCAAACTACACCGAGGCAATCCACTGGAGAAACGCCGTTTGCTTTATGCTTTGGAACCCAGGAGATCATACCCCTGGAGATCGGCCACCCAACCCTGATATCGCAAGTTTTTGATATGGACCGAAACGACATGATGTTGGCTTTGGATCTGATTCTGATCGAAGAACGAAGAGACCATGCCCTTGCGTCCATGGCACGATACCAGCAACATCTTGAGAAGTCGTACAATCAACGTGTTCAGCTGCGCCACTACACACCAGGAGAATTGGTCCTGAAGAAAGTACTTCCACCTGCCAGGAAACCGGCTGATGGAAAATTGGGTCCTAACTGGGACAGCCCCTATCAGGTCGATTCGATCGCAGGAGTAGGGGCATATCAGCTCAAGGACATGTCCGGAAGGAGTCTTCCACGGCCTTGGAATTCAACGCACTTACGTAAATTCTATCATTGAACCCGACTTATGGGGAATGATACTAGTTTTGAATGGTTCACCATGTACACTCTCCACTTTTCTAATGCAAAGATCCCTGTTTACTTAAAATCAGTTCAAAAGTGTTCCGATAAAGCCTCCAAATTCGAAGCGCCCTTCGTGGATATCACTATTGGCCGAACTAAGTCTCCGAATTCGGAGCCCCATTGGCGCATGACGCCTTTGGGCCGATAAAGCCTCCAGATTCAGAGCTCCCTTCGTGGATATCACGATTGGCCAGTCTCCGGATTCGGAGCCCCATCGGTGTAAGACCTTTGGGTCGATTAAGTCTCTAGATTCGGAGCGCCCTTCGTGGATATCACGATTAGTGCGTGACACCGTATAAATGTGAAATGGGGGAAGCCCTATAAACGAAGGCTGAGACATTAAACATTCAAAATAAAATAAAACATGTCGTATAAACGCAGGCTAAAACATGTGAACATTCAAAATAAACGTATCCTTAGATCAGTCGATTGAAATGGAGTATACTAATACAATCAGAAAGTATGCCAACACTTGAAATAGAAAATGTACTGTTATTCAATTAGCCAAAAATTACATAAATTTTGCATTACAATGCCCACAATGTTTACTTTTATATGGCATCTCCCTATCGTCACTCTTTTCGACTTCAAAGGCGGAAAAGGGAAAGTAACCACGTTGGTACAGCGGCAACGCCGAATCAATACCCTCTGCTCGGAGAGCCTCCGTGGCTTGAAGTGCCTTGATTCAACTGTGCCTAAAGCCCCGGTTCTCGCATCGGCAGACCTCCTCTACAAGTTTCTCTTTGGTTTTGTCGATCCCGACCTTCCAGCCCGCATGGAAGCCTTGTTCAAAACCCATGGTCCTCGCATTTTCTACGGAAAACATGCTTGCGGTATCTCGGTCGGCAATGGCGTGACTTAACTGTCGTTGGGTCACTCTCTCCTCCATGATTGGGTTAGATTGATCCGCCGCAAGCAGCTCGGTGGCTTGAGCCTTCGCAAGCTCCCTAAGTTTATGCTTGGCCTTCTCTGCGCGAGCCTCCAAACTATGGATTCATTCGTCATTCTTCTCTATTTCCCGTCGCGGGGCACACAGACGCATGCCGACTTCATAAGCGGTGTATAGCCCCTTCACCGCCCCATGGATGCCTTCTCGAAATACTTCAAAATCTTGTCATCCTACCATCGGCTACTAGACTTCCGGTGGAAAGATCTGTCGAGCGAACTCGACTGCTACACCTGGATCGTTAACGATGGAATCCGCCTCCGTCATCGATTTATTTCCCATGAAAATTGCAAAACTCAACGGCTGTGGCATCGTGTCGGGCTCGTTTCTCGATTGCCATCGCGGGGAGCTTCCCCGTTGCTGTTTTTCTTTTCGGGGTCATCTGCTTCGACGACTTGGGGGCTGATGTGTTTCCCGTTCCTCGGACGTCGTTCCTCCCGTGCGTATAGGCTCGCTGCTACGGTTCATTGTAGTGTCTAGCTCGGCCAATGTTCGTCCTTCTCCTCTGCTGTTGAAGAATAGTCTGTTTGACATTTGCACTTATCTCAAGCTAGTTTAAATCGAGTTTGAAAAAGAATAAGTGGAATCACTGGCGCGAACTCACTCCATTTATTCTTAATGTATGTAGCGCCCCCGAGGCGATGTCATTAATGCTAAACGCCAAAAGCCAGATGCCGATCGGATCATTCCATGAACTAGTCCTATTCGGCTTCTGAAGCTCATGCACTGGCTGGGGCAAGGGCAGATTTATTAATCTGATCGGCCAAGTATCTAAACCCAATGCCGATCGACTTATGCTGCAGCCATTCTATGAACTAGTCCTATTTGGCTTCTGAAGCTCATGCGCTGACTGGGGTAAGGGCAGATTTATTAATCTGATCGGCCAAGTATCTAAACCTAATGTCAATCGATTTATGCCACAGTCATTCCATGAACTAGTCCTATTCGCCTTCTAAAGCTCATGCACTAGCTAGGGCAAGGGCAAATATATTAATCTGATCGGCCAAGTATCTAAACGCAATGCTGATCGACTTATGCCGCAGCCATTCCATGAACTAGTCCTATTCGGCTTCTGAAGCTCATGTACTGGCTGGGGCAAGGGCAGATTTATTAATCTGATTGGCCAAGTATCTAAACCTAATGCCGATCGATTTATGCCGCAGCCATTCCATGAACTAGTCCTATTCGGCTTCTGAAGCTCATGCACTAGCTGGGGTAAGGCAGATTTATTAATCGGATCGGCCAAGTACCTAAACCGAATGCCGATTGATTTATGTCGCAGCCATTCCATGAATTATGATACTTGGTATTGAAAACAAAATGTAGCCATTTTACAATTGAAAGCAATACCATTCATCAATAACAAAATTTAGCACAAGTAATAGCAAAGTAAAGAGGAAATTTTCATTAGTAAATTGGGCACAAATTGTAGTCATTTTACATACGAAAACTACTAAACAAAAAGCTACAAGTTCGCATGAAAATGCTTAGCAAAAAAACTATGACTGTAGTAATACATGAAAACTACTAAACGAAAAGTTGTAAAAATATATTCGAAATCCTAAAACAAAAGCAAGTGTCGCCCAAATTAGTCATCAGAGTCAGACTCCAGCGGCTCAACATCCACTTGCTCGTATGGAATCAGCATAGCCAATGTCACATCAGCAGTAGCAAGGGCTTTGAGCCAGCCGTGTTTGAATCCCCAATTTTCAAATTTGGGGACTTCTTCCACATAGTCAGCGAAAGCAGCACTTTTCCTGGCCTCGAATGCCTTGGAAGCCTCCGAGTCAGCTGCTTCCTTCACCTTCTTTATTTCTTCTAACTCAGCCTCCAGTTTGGAGTTCACCTCTTGGGCCAACTTGAGCCCGTCTTCGCTCGCGTCTACCCTCTTCTCGGCGGCCGATCTCAGTTGATCCACATTACGCGCCCTCTCTATCTCGACCTCGGCCCTGGCACTTTCCATTTTCGCCCTCGTTGCCTCGAAGTCGGCCCTGCTCCTTTGGCCCTCTACTTCCGTTTGTAAACGACCAAGTCGTTCGACGGCGTCGTGCTGGCGACGACCTATCTCGGCTATTCTCCCGACCGTCTGTGAAACAGGAAATTAAAACCAAAACAATATTTGCATAAAAGAGAAAGACAAGGTCAAGGTATATACCAGGAGAGCCGATTGAGCGGCTAGTGCTATCGCCAGCAGATCTGGCTCCGCTTGGAAAACCGCCTTCTCAATCGGTAATGAGATGGACGCTGCCATGTTGAGTGTGACGGCAGGGTCTTTAATTGCCGAAGCATCAGAGGAGATCAGCGTGTTCTTTATCTTCGGTTGAATGACAAAAGGCACACTCATATCCGATTCCTCTAAACGAGGCCATTTGTCGGCACAGTTTTCTTCTGAGCCGGCCTCGACCTTGGTAGGACGCTTGTCTGCCCTTTGGTTAGCATCTCGATCGGCCTGAACAACCACCTCGGACTCAGCCGATCAGTTTTGGCTCGTTTCCTCAATAACGGGTAAGGGGGGCTGAGATTCGGCAACAGGCAGCGAGGGCTGAGATTCGGCAACAGGTGACACTTCAGATCGAATGGCCTTAGCTCTTCGCCACGCGGCCAACCTTTCCGCATTCCTCTTTTTTGAAAGTTACGTGAGGCTTAACCCAGCCATGTCCTTGGGGAATGTGCCGGGAAGGTCCTCTAAACCGTTAAAAATGTCGTCAAACAGGTCCCCTCGGCCCAAAGTAGACGGAGGGTCGGCTGAGTTGAGGCCGGCTTGCTCGAAGGCCAATTTTAAAGCTTCGTCTACTTCCTCTTTGGACTGGTCTGATTAGGCAACCTCAGCTACTTCCACCCGCTCCGAATCGGACCCCTCGAAACCAACTTGCCGCAGGTTTTTGAAGTCGGTCAAGATAAAAGCGGTAAGAAACTCTTCACCCATCGAAATAGGGATGTTTTCTGCCGCCGAGAAAGTCGTATATGTCGGTTCGTAGCGAAGTAGAACATGGGCCACCCTCCCTTGTTTCTGAAGACTCGGACGGCCGAAGTATTTGAGCGCAACTTTGATTCCTGAAAGAACGGCGTCATCGGTTGAAGTAAGGACTTTCTTCAAATCGTTTCATGCACAAGCAAAACCATGAGGTCTAAAAAATGAAGCTTTAAAATACAACAAAAAATAAACACAAGAAGCTATACGGCCACCTAGTTCGCCCATTCGTCTAGGAATGGCACCAAAGTGATCCTCGACCAAAATAGGGTTAGAGTATGCATGGAACAGGGCCAAAACATGCTAAGAAATGAGCACAAAATGGAGGGCATTCAAGGCTACAAAGAGAGCATTCTACTACAACCACCTCAACCAAACATGGCATGGATTATGCGATGAAAAACAGAGCTATATTATGCCAAAAGGAGCCCCAAAACCCCCTGATATGGCAGCCTAAGGACTTAAACAAAGAGGCATGCACAAGGTCCTATTTTAAGGCATAAAGACCAACTCTTCAAAGCATTGAAGGGATGGCAAATGCAAGCATACAAGCATGAAGCATGGACTGAAATAGCATGATAAGTGATTCTAAATCACTGAAATAGCTCAAGTGAAGCATGCTTATGACTCGCACACACAAAGCAAACAAGCTAAAATGCATGGTAGCCATACAAAGCATGAAAAGCATGACCAAATCAACACCAAACATAGCTTAAACATGGTGAAAAATGACTAAAAGCTTCATGAAGTCAAGCTACAACATGTAAGCATGGTGGTCTAAATGCATTATGCATGTTTAGGCAAATGAGGAGATTGCAAGGCAAGTGTATGATGCATGCAATGGGCTACCAATCCGACCAAAAATAGAGATATAATATGACTAAATAACACCAAAAAACCTCTGGAATGGAGCCAAATAAAGCTAAGCAAGCATGCTACCTTTATAAGCCCTAAATGCAAGCAAATGAGACACAAAGGGAGAGGGGTGTCCCTCCCCTATACATGACCTCAAAACCACTTCTCCACCACTAAAAATTCTCTGGATTTCAGTGGTGAGAAGTTTTAAATAAAGGGGTTCCAAAGCCCAAAGAGAAAGGTACCAAAAGAGGCCAATCAAGGCAAATGGGGGGTAGACAACCCCCAACCCAAAAGCAACCTTAAACAAACATCTTAAGCATGAAAGTACAGAACTTTTATCAGTTATACACTAAGCTCGAAACAATATGCAAATAGGTCTAAAACCTTAAGCAAAAATGGGGAATAAAAGGGTAAGTTCTCATCCTTGAAGAACACTTCAAGAACACCAACTTCAGCACCTCCTTTTGATAAAAAACGACTCAAAACTCTGAAATCAACCTCTTGAAACCTCAGCAACCAGAGTATAGTGTAACACTAGGTGTCTTAGTGCAAAACTAAGAACAAAAACCCTTTTTAGAACACTAGTACACACACAACTCTATAAAGAGAGGGAGATATAGAGATATATGGATATATCACTTATATCACAGGTTGTTCAACCCCTGGAAAGGGAGGGGAGGTCCTCCTCTTATAGGCAAGGCAATCCAAAGCTTCCAAAGGAAGCTAAGTCAAGGATGAAATCCCTCCATACACGTGTATGGAGGGCGGGATTGTGCTTACCAGCTGGCATGCACAATGCCTGATAAAGGCAAAGAAAAGGTCTCGGCCAGAAAAAGGGCCGATCGACCAACACAGATGGTCAGTCGACCAAAAACAGTGTCGGCCGACCAATTCTCTTGGCCGGTGGAAAGAAAACATGGCCGGTGGCCTCAAGCCATGGCCAGTCAAGTGTAGGGATGGCCAACAAGCCATTCCCTACTCTCAGAAGCAAAAATACAAGTGTTTGGTCCACAACCAAGCACAAAACAAACAAGTCGGGAGGTCTCGAGGCAAGGTGCACGGTCGAAACCTCCGAGAACTCAAAACGAACATGAATCATGGATGATCCTCGAGTGTTCAAATGATGACGTCCAAGTCTTGAGGACGGTCAAAAATGGGGTGTCTACACTTACCATTTCTCATGCATTATGGTTCGAACACTCGGACACTTATTCGAACCCGCTTGCATGATGGCAGATATGTAATTATGGTATTTACTTACAATTTCTCTTGCATTAGGGTTCGAACACTCAGACACTTATTCAGATTCTCTTGCATGATGGCAGATATGTAATTATCGTGTTTACATACCATTTCTCTTGCAATAGGGTTCGAACACTCGAACACTTATTCGGACCCTATTGTATGATGGCAGATATGTAATTATGGTGTTTACTTACCATTTCACATGCATTAGGGTTCAAACACTCGGACACTTATTTGGACCCTCTTCAATGATGGCAGATATGCAATTATCATGTTTACTTACCGTTTCTCATGCATTAGGGTTCAAACACTCGGACACTTATTTGGACCCTCTTGCATGATGGCAGATATGTAATTACCGTGTTATTTACCATTTCTCATGCATTATTGTTCGAATAGTCGGATATTTATTCGAACCCTCTTGCATGACGGCAGATATGTAATTATGGTGTTTAGTTACCATTTCTCATGCATTAGGGTTCGTATACTCAGACACTTTTTCGGATTCTCTTACATGATGGCAAATATGTAATTATCGTGTTTACTTACCATTTTTCTTGCAATAGGGTTTGAACACTCGAACACTTATTCAGACCCTCTTGCATGATGGTCGATATGTAATTATGGTGTTTACTTGCAATTTCTCAACCATTAGGGTTCAAACACTCGTAATTTATTCAGAACCTCTTTAATGATGGCAGATATGTAATTATTGTGTTTACTTACCATTTCTCATGCGTTAGTGTTCGAGCACTCGGACACTTGTTCAGACCCTCTTGCGTGATGACAGATATGTAATTATGGTGCTTACTTACCATTTCTCATACATTACGTTTCGAACAGTCGGACACTTATTCGGACCCTCTTGCAAAATGACAGATATGTAATTGTGGTGTTTACTTACCATTTCTCATGCATTATGGTTCGAACACTCGGACACTTGTTTGGACCCCTTTGCATGATGGTAGACATGTAATTATGGCATTTACTTACCATTTCTCATGCATTAGGGTTCAACACTTGGACACTTACTCGAACCCTCTTCAATGATGGTAGATATGTAATTATCGTGTTTACCTTCCATATCTCTTGAGGACAGATATGTAATTAGGGTGTTTACTTACCATTTCGCATGCATTAGGGTTTGAACACTCGGGCACTTATTCAGATTCTCTTACCTGATGACAGATATGTAATTATGGTGTTTATTTACCATTTCTCATGCATTTGGGTTCGAACACTCGAATACTTATTCGGACCCTCTTGCATGATGGCAGATATGTAATTATGGCGTTTCCTTACCATTTCTAATGCATTAGGGTTCGAACGCTCGGATACTTATTTCGACCCTCTTGCATGATGGCAGCTATGTAATTATAGTGTTTACTTACCATTTCTCAGGCATTATGGTTCGAACACACGGATATTTATTCGGACCCACATGCATGATGGCAGATATGTAATTATCGTGTTTACTTACCATTTCTCATGCGTTACGGTTCGAATACTCAGACACTTATTCGGATCATCATACATGATAGCGGATATATGATTACGGTGTTTACTTACCATTTCTCATGCATTATGGTTTGAACAGTCGGACATTTATTCGGACCCTCTTGCATGATGGAAGATATGTAATTATGGTGTTTACTTACCGCTTCCCATGCATTGGGGTTCGAACACTCAGACACCCTTTCAGATTCTCTTGCATGATTCCAGATTTGTAATTATCGTGTTTACTTACCATTTCTCTTACATTACGGTTCGAACACTCGGACACTTATTTGGACTCTCTTGCATGATGGCATATATATAATTATGTTGTTTACTTACCATTTCTCATGCATTAGGGTTCAAATACTCGGACACTTATTTAGATTCTCTTACATGATGGTAGATTTGTAATTATCGTGTTTACTTACCATTTCTCTTGTATTTGGGTTTGCACACACGGACACTTATTCAGACCCTCTTGCATGATACCAGATATGTAATTATAGTGTTTTCTTACCATTTCTCATGCATTAGGCTTCAAACAATCGGATACTTATTTGGACCCTTTTGCGTGATGGAAGATATGTAATTATGGTGTTTACTTATCGTTTCTCATGCATTAGAGTTTGAACACTCGAACACTTATTCGGACTCTCTTGCATGATGGCAGATGTATAATTATCGTGATTACTTACCATTTCTCTTGCATTGTGGTTCGAACATTCGGACACTTATTTGGACCCTCTTTCATGATGACAGATATGTAATTACAGTGTTAACTTTCCATTTCTCATGCATTATGGTTCGAACAGTCGGACATTTATTCGGACCTTCTTGCATGATAGCAGATATGCAATTATGGTGTGTATTTACCATTTCTCATGCATTAGGGTTCGAACACTAGGACACTTATTCGGACCCTCTTGCATGATAGCAGATATGTAATTATGGTGTTTACTTACCATTTCTCATGCATTAGGATTCGAACACTCAGACACTTACTCGGATTCACTTGCATGATGGCATAGTTGTAATTATCGTGTTTACTTACCATTTCTCTTGCAATGGGGTTCGAACACTCGGATACTTATTCGGTGCCGCTTCAATGATGGTAGATATGTAATTATCGTGTTTCTTTACCATTTCTGATGGATTAGGGTTCGAACACTCTGACATTATTCGAATCCTCTTGGCTGATGGCAGATATGTAATTATAGTGTTAACTTACCATTTCTCATACATTACGCTTCGAACAGTCGGACACTTATTCGGACCCACTTGCAGGATGACAGATATGTAATTATGTTGTTTACTTACCATTTCTCATGCATTATGGTTCGAACACTCGAACACTCATTTGGACCCCGCTGCATGATGACAGATATGTAATTATGGTATTTACTTACCATTTCTCATACATTACGCTTCGAACAGTCGGCCACTTATTTGGACCCACTTGCATGATGGCAGATATTATGGTTCGAACACTCGGACACTTGTTCGGACTCTATTGCATGGTGGCAGCTATGTAATTATCGTGTTACTTACCATTTCTCACGCATTAGGGTTCGAACACTCGGACACTTATTCGGACCCTCTTCAATGATGGCATATATGTAATTATGATGTTTACTTACCATTTCTCATGTAATAGGGTTCGAACACTCAGCCACTTATTTGGACCCTCTTGCATGATGGCAAATATGTAATTATGGAGTTTACTTATCATTACTCAAGCATTTGGGTTCGAACAATCGAACACTTATTCGGACCATCTTGCATGATGGCAGATATGTAATTATGGTGTTTGTTTACCATTTCTCATGCATTACGGTTCGAGCACTCGGACACTTATTCTTGCATGATGGTAGATATGTAATTATCGTGTTTACTTACCATTTCTCTTGCATTGGGGTTCGAACACTCGGACACTTATTCGGACCCTTTTGCCTGGTGACAGATATGTAATTATGGTGTTTACTTACCATTTCTTGTGCATTAGGGTTCGAACACTTGCACACTTATTCAGATTCCTTTACATGGTGGCAGGTATGTAATTATCGTGTTTACTTACCATTTCTCTTGCATTAGGGTTCGAACACTCGGACACTTATTCAGACCCTCTTGCATGATGGCAGATATGTAGTTATGGTGTTTGCTTACCATTTCTCATGCATTATCGTTCGAACACTTGGACACTTATTTGGATTCTCTTACATGATGGTAGATATGTAATTATCGTGTTTAATTACCATTTCTCCAGCATTGGGGTTCGAACACTTGGACACTTATTCGAACCCTCTTGCATGATGACAGATATGTAATTATGGTGTTTGTTTACTATTTCTCTTGCATTTGGCTTCGAACACTCGGACACTTATTCGAACAATCTTGCAAGATGGCAGATATATAATTATGTTGTTTGCTTATGGTTTCTCATGCATTAGGGTTCGAACGCTCGGACACTTATTTAGACCCCTTTGCATGGTGGCGAATATGTAATTATGGTGTTTACTTACTATTTCTCATGCATTAGGGTTCGAACACTCAAACACTTATTCAGATTCTCTTGCTTGATGGCAGATAAGTAATTATCGTGTTTACTTACCATTTCTCTTGCAATAGGGTTCGAACACTCAAACACTTATTCGGGCCCTCTTGGATGATGGCAGATATGTAATTATGGTGTTTACTTACCATTTTTCATGCATTCAGGTTCGAACACTCAGACACTTATTCCGACCGTCTTCAATGATGGCAGATATGTAATTATCGTGTTACTTACCATTTCTCATGCATTTGTGGTCGAACACTCTGATACTTATTCGGACCCCCTTGCATGATGGCAGATATGCAATTATGGTTTTTACTTACCATTTCTCATACATTATGCTTCGAACAGTCGGACACTTATTTGGACCCTCTTACATGATGCAAGATATGTAACTATGATGTTTACTTACCATTTCTCGTGGATTATGGTTCGAACACTCGGATACTTTTTCGGACCCTCTTGCATAGTGGCAGATATGTAATTATCGTGTTACTTACCATTTCTCACGCATCAGGGTTCGAACACTCGGAAACTTATTCGGACCCTCTTCAATGATGGCAGATATGTAATTATGATGTTTACTTACCATTTGTCATGCATTACGGATCGAACACTTAGACACTTATTCGGACCCTCTTGCATGATGGCAAATACGTAATTATGGTGTTTACTTACCATTTCTCTTGCATTATTGTTCGAACACCCGGACACTTATTCGGACCGTCTTCAATGATGGTAGATATGTAATTATGATGTTTACTTACCATTTCTCGTGCATTAGAGTTCAAACACACGGAGACTTACTCGGATTATCTTGCATGATGGCAGATATGTAATTATGGTGTTACTTACCATTTCTCATGCATTACGGTTCGAACAATCGAACACTTATTCGAACCTTCTTGCATGACGACAAATATGTAATTATCGTGTTTACTTACCATTTCTCATGCATTATGGTTCGAACACTCGGACACTTATTCGGACTCTCTTGCATGA
Source organism: Camellia sinensis (assembly GCF_055761805.1). Classification (NCBI taxonomy): domain Eukaryota; kingdom Viridiplantae; phylum Streptophyta; class Magnoliopsida; order Ericales; family Theaceae; genus Camellia; species Camellia sinensis. The sequence goes on from NC_138972.1 coordinate 159,512,112, forward strand.
TGGTAGATATGTAATTACAGTGTTTACGTACCATTTCTCATGCATTATGGTTCGAACAGTCGAACATTTATTCGTTCCTTTTTGCATGATGGCAAATATGTAATTATGGTGCTTAGTTACCATTTCTCATGAATTTGGGTTTGAACACTTGGAATGGAATGGGATTGCTGTTTTTGGTGTGGTGGTGGTGACCATACCCACATCAGAAGTTCTGGAAGCTGCAACACTACTCGTGCCTGCATTCGAACAGTGGGTAAATGCCCTATTGGGCTGCTCTCTCTCGTGGTCGATCAGACCCTGCTTCATGGCGTCCTCAATCTGTACCCCAATCTCGTGTAAATCTGCAAAGGTGGGAAGGGGTAAGACGATCATCTTTTGCATCAGTTTAGGTTGGAGGTTGCACACAACTATCTGTATCTGATCCTTCTCGACCGGCCTGGTGGTCATCATAGAAGCTTTGGCTCTCCAACAGGTTACAAAGTTAGAGAAGCCCTCTTTTGGCTCTTGCCTCGTTGTCTCGAGATCACGAGTTGTGACCTCGATTTGCATGTTGTAGGAGTATTGAGCTACAAAGGCCTCAGCCATCTCCTCCTAGCTTCTCTTGACAAAGTCCTCTAGCTTTGCGTACCAAATAACCGCAACACCTGACAGGGTCCGGCCGAAGAGGGAAAGCTTTTGCAATCTGGAGAGGCCCATTGGCCTTAGGATATCCGAGAAAAATCGCAGATGTACCATGGGGTCCCCAGAACCGTCAAAATGGTCTATATGCGGCATCTTAAACCGGTTCGGCAAAGTCATCGCCGAATCGGTGTATCCATCCTCTATATCCGGAATGGAATTAACGCCTTGAGCTCTTTTGAATAGCTTTTCTAGCTTGCTCACTTTCAGTGCTGTTGGGTCCATCTCAGATTCAAACGGTGTATCTGTTGAGAAGGCCGGTGTCTTTGAAATCTGCGGTAGAACTGGAGGCGGGACTGGCCCTGTTGGAGCGTCCGTATCTTCCTGGACGTTTGTAGTATCCCCGAGTGTTAGAACCCTAGGTGGGGTTGGGGGTGGATGCGAAGCAGATGCTCCAGCTTGTTGTGATTGGTGCTATTGCTGAAGTTTGGCAATCAGCTCTGTCTATTGAGCCACAACCTCTGCCTGATGCGTGGCAAACTCGGCCTGGCGAGCAGCATCCCGCTGCATGGCTTGCATAGTCTCTTGGAGCTGACGCATCATCTCCTTCATACCGGCCATAAGGTGCTGATCCAACTGAACAATAAGTGTATCTCTCTCTGTGGTAGAAACGAAAACCTTAGCCTGACTACACACTGGTAGGGTGGATAATGACCGCTGATTTGATAACCGTTGTACTGATGAGCTGCGCCTAACTGACCTCCGTCTAGTAATCGGGGGTAATGGCACAAACATTAGTTGTCCATCAATTAGATCCTCAGATCGGGAAGGCCTTCTACCTCTAGTCCAGAGTGCTCGAGGGGTATCTGCCTCTTCGGAAGCAATGATGCTATACTACCTTGCAAAAAGAAAAATAAAGCAAAATACGGAAACATACAACCAGAAAAATGGACAGCATTTTGGCTTAAATAAACACAACACACAGTTGATATTGGAAGCTGAACACACTGTTCTCAACACTGATCACTGCCCCCAAATCACTTCCTCAAATTTGATTCCCCCAAATATTGATGTTCTCAGATTGATACTCAGACTTGCAAACTGATACATGCGTTCTTGTAGAGACACACTCTAAAAGCACATAGCAAACAAATGAGAGCCAAAACATCCCTATGGAAAGGTAGGGTTTCCCTGTCCTATCTTGTCAGGAGCCAGGGTTTCACTACGCACGCAGCAGTTTCAAACAACCTACAATCGGGTAAGCAACCTGTCCTAGTTTGGAATGGTCACTGTGGCTTCTGATATGCAACTAGGTAGAATGGTCAAAAGGGTGCCTCGGTAAAAATCGAGGTTTGTGTTCCCATTGTGGCAGAGCCTGTAACCGGTCAGCCTTATGGCACGCTTTTCCAAGCAAGCCTCCGGCAAACCGTTTAGGAATAGTAGACAGCAAACACGGTGTCCTAGGCGGACCAATGCACATGCAATGCAAAGAAACACATAAGTGTAAATAAAACAACATATCATGATGTTCGAGTCAAGTTCTCTAAATCCCCAGCGGAGTCGCCAGAAACTGTAGACTGCCCGAACTCGCTCTGCGCGCGAGGGCGCGAATTGTGTTCTAGCTACTACAGTTCGGACTCCTGTCACGCTTCTGAATCTAATCTCACAAAGTGCAATGTAAGACTGATAAATCACCAAAGAGTCCAAATCCGGCAATTAGTTTTGAAAAATCAATTTTGAATCAAAAAGCGCCAAACATGGACTACTTTGCCAGATTTCAGAGTCGCCACCTAAATATTTTATTTTGGAAAATTTAGGAAACCCTGACTCGTGCCAAAGGCCACGTGTCCGTCATTACCAAAGTTGCCTCAGCTCGGGAACTTGGGTACGAGAAGGAAAGGTCATCAAATGAGCACCTCCGCTTGCCCGATCAAAGGATCGGCCTCTACTAAACATGATATGTTGTTTTTGAAAACACATGTGTTCTTATTCCGGTTTATTAGCTAGTTTACTATGTGATGCGCACAACATACAAGTATAGACTAAATCACTCAATTTGGAACAAAACATCTCATGTTTGTTTTTCGAAAATGGTTTGAAAGATGCTACCCTCAAGTAGGCTAAGACGCGGATTTGCCACCCTCAAGTGGACTTGAAAACATGATTTTGCCACTTCGCAAAGTGGGCTTAAAACGCACATTTTGATGAATTGTTCCAATTCAAGCAATGAAACCTTCATCCACAGGCATTCATGCAATTTAACACTTAAGCAAATAGCCTCATGCCAAGCATGCTATCACGACAGTCACTTACACGCATGCAAGAATGCTAAAGCATAAACACTCACAGTGTACTCCGAGCCAAAAAAGAAGCTAATTAGAAATCATGCATAACCTTAACTATACAAGATGCCTAATGCAACGCATGCAAAAATGCAACTAAAATAGGCTTGGCTATCTAAGATGGCATATGAATGCTACACTTGATACATGTATTCAAATAGGAATTGAAATACAATGCAGTTTGAATAATGCACCGAGCCCGGTGCATGCAAGACAAATGAATGATGCAAACATACAAAGCATAAGGTATGCTAATTGAAATATGCCCTAATCTAACCACCGAAAGCGGATAAGTAAAAGGGAGAAAGACGGGGGGTTGGAAGACATTCACACACGCACACACACAAGCTTATTACAAAATTCGCCCTCTTGACGGAGGGTCTGAATGAATACGCTAAGCTAGCTACGCTAAGCTTATCTAACTAATCTAATAATCTAATTAGACTAATTTTTACACAACCAAAATGAATAACTAGCAAACACTAAGCTAATTATTACAACACTTTAACTAATTAACAAATGAATTAATTAAATTACAACTTCATGCTAAGCATTAAAATATGTAAACTAGGCTGCCTCAGCTCCGCCTTGAAGAAATTGAAGATGCATGCTCGGTTCTTGTCCCGAAAAGCTCTCCAAATGCTCTTCAGAAGCTCTGTCTGCAGGGTGTCCTTAAGAACTTGCTGCTGAATCTCACCAAAACAGTGCTGGGGAGTGCACCAGTGGCCTGCCGGCCATACGGAGCTACTGCCGACCCCCCTGCCAGCCAAGGAAGCACACTGCCGGCCACAAATGAAAAGTTGTCAGCCAACAATAAGAGGGTGCCAGCCATTGGTGTGCTGTGAGACCAAACTGCAACAGAGCACAAAATAGAGAAAATAGAGGGTCTCCCTAGAACATGTATGTACTATGCCCCTCCAAATCATCTCAAAACATCAAGGGAGAGGCATAATTGGATCCAAGACCATCAATCACACATCTCGATGCATGATGGCCAAAGATCCAACATGCACAAATTCAATAAATGCATGACAAACAAGACACTTAGACTATCTCCTTGTCACGAGAGATCAAAGGCAATGGAGACCAAAGGGAGATTGGATCATTACATCACTTCAAGTATGAAATGAACCAATCTTCCTCGTGTTCAATACGACATCCAATTGAACACAATGTAAAGGAAGCAACATGTCATGCAAACAACATGCTAGGACACTTAAGCATTAAAAGCTAGTGAAGGACATAACACTAGAATCATGCAAAGCAATGCTCGATGGACTAAACCAGCTCCCAACAGATCTTATGTATGCCAAAACAAAGGCCTAAACATGTTGGAATTGAAGCTCAAAGGACTAGACAAGCATGCATACATGTTGGGCCACAAACAAGGTACAATGCTAAACTCTCAAACACAATCAAAGAGTGATATGCATGAGAAAAGGGCAATGCTATATGCTCTGAAATCAAGTGTTAAATGATGCCAAATCATCCAAACATCACAAATAAGGCATGCTTAGAAGGCTCAAAACTCAAGACTAGCTAAGGTACTTGCACCATAGCCATATCAAGCAAGCCCCAAAGGGCCAAGATGACCCAAAATAGTCCCAAGGTAGGTTAAAACTGTAGACACCCCATTTTTGACAGACCTTAAGACTCAGATGTCATCGATTGAATGCTCGATGGTCGCGCATATTTGTGCTCGTTTTGAGTTTCTGGAGTTTTCGGTTGCATGTCTTGCCTCCGGGCCTCTGAACTCTTTGTGTTTCAGCTTGGTTTGTGGACCATGCCTTGTTGACCTTGCCTGGAGGGAGGGAGAGGTCTGTAGACCACTTTTCCCTCTTGTAGACCAGTTTTTGGTTTCCGAAGCCTTCAGCTGAGCGCCTTGTCTCGGGACCTCTTAGAGTTCTCCTCTTGGCTTGGTTTTTGGACCATGCCTTGTTGCCTTGGTCTAGAAGGAAACAGAGGTTTGTAGACCACTTTTTGTGGTCGTAGACCACCTTTCGGTCTTGTAGACCACTTTCTGTGCTTGTAGACTAGTTTTCGGGGCTTCCGACTGCGTGCCTTGTCCCGCGGACTCTTGTCTTGCATCCTTTTTGGTTTGTTTTTGGCACAAACCATGTTTTCCTTGCTTGGAGGGTGGAATAAGGGCTGTAGACCAGTTTTTCTCCCTTAAGACCAATTTTCTTCCTGCCAGCCAGTTTTCTGGTTGGCCAGCTGGTCTTGGTGGTCTTTGGACCACCAAAAGTGGTCGGCAGCGATGCCACCACCTTGCTTTCTTTGTACAGACCACTCCTCCTCCCTGCCGACCAGTTGGTCTCCCTGCAGACCATTTTTTCTGGTCGGCCGACCAGTGCAAGTAGCTGGCTGACCACTTCAACTGGTCAGCAGCTTTCCTGCATTTTCTGTAAGTGTTGTAGATGCCAACTGTGCCAGCTGTTGGGCACAGATAGCATCCTCCATACACGTATATGGAGGGATTGATTCAAGCTCTTAGCTTGTTCAACAAGCTTGATGCTTGATTTTCTATGAGGGGGAGCCTCCTCCCTCTTGTCTCAAGTTCAAAAAAGTTGCATAGAGCTATACATACATATCTATCTCTATATTTCTTCTTTGGTTCCATATTTGTGCTTGAAAGTGCAGTTTCTTCACACTTTTGCACACAAACACATAGTGAAACACCACACTCTTGTTGTTGAGGTACCTGAGGGTCTTGTTTGAACTCAAGAGTTGGTTTTTAGCTCAAAAAAGCTGCTGGAGTTGCTTCCTTGAAGTTGTTCTACAAGGGTAAGTCTCTAGCCTCTTTCAAGCTTTGTTTTGATTAAGCTTTTGGCCCTATTTTCATGATGTTTTAGGCCTAACTTTAAACTACAAAAAGCTCTAATTTTAAGTGTTTAAGATGTTTGTTTGAGGCTTCCTTGGTGTTGGGGGTGATCTACTCCCTTGCATGCCCTATTTGATAGGCTTTTGAGCCATGACTTTAGGCTTTTGTTTTAGCCTTTGTTTTGCCTTTCTACCACTGAATTCCAGAGGAATTTCAGTGGTAGAAACTTGGTTTTGAGGCCCCAAATGGGTGGGGGTTGTCCCCCCTCCTCTTCTCTTGTATGCTTGTGTTGATGGCTCATCACAAGAGCATGTAGTTCTATCTTCTTGAAGCTTTGTTTGAGCACATTTTTGTGACCTTTTAGACCTGCCATGACTCTATTTTTGGTTGTCTTGGTCACCCCTTGCATGCTTCTTGTATGTGTAGTGTAATCCTCTTTGTAGCTCATCAAAGTAGCATGTTTGCTAAGTATGTTTTGGCTCCATCTTAGCATGTCTCAAGCCTTATTTCAGCATGATATACCTCTGTCTAGGGTTGGCTTGATTACCTCTTGTATGCTCCTTGCACTTGTAGTCCAATCCTCTATACTAGCCTAACATGCATCATGCTTTAGACCATCATTCTAGCATGATTTTGGCCCAACTCTAGCAAGCTTTTACTCATGTTTTACCATGCTTAAGCTCTTTTTTATGTTGTTTTGGTCATGCATGCCTTGCTTTGTATAGCCATGGTGCATTCTAGCTCACTAGCCTTGAGTTTCCAAGTCACTAGCATGCATTGCTTGGGCTATTTGTATGATTTAGCATCATTTAACATGATATTTCAGAGCATATAGCATTTCCATACACTCACATCTTTCACTCTTTCAATGCTTTGGAGGGGTTGTGCTTTATGCCTTAAGTATGAGCTAATACGTATGCCATCTTGCCTAGCTTTTTGGGCCACCATTTCAGTGTGTATTTGGTCCTATTTTGCCATGATACAACTTTGATTTTTGTTGGTGAAGTCATCTCATGCTTGGTTTTGGTAGGTGCAGTGTAATCCTCCCTATTGGCCTTGCATACTCCATGCTTTATGCCCTTCGTGCTATCTTGTTTTGGCTATACTCCGTGCATGTTTTAACCTTGATTTGACATGCTCTAGGACTGTTTTGAGTTGTCTTGGCCATGTGATTCATGTATTGCATAGCTGTAGTGCAATTGGCCTTGCTAGCCTTAAGTTTTGAGCACCACAGTATGACATACTTGAGATGCTTGCTTGCCATGACATCATTTCACATGATATTTCAGTGCATATAGTGTTGTCACACTTCCATGTTTGTCACTTCTTAATCATGTTTGAGAGTTGTGCTATTATGCTTAGTTGATGGGCCAATGCATGAGCATGCATTATCTTGCATTTCATGCCATCATTTCATAGCATTTTGGCCACTGTTTTGGCATGACTTAGGTCTGTCCATATTCGGTTTAAGTCCATTGAGCATTGTTTTGCATGCCTCTTGTGAGATCCTCTTTCCTAGCTTTGATGCCTTAAGCTTATAAGCTTGCCATGCATGCATTGTTTGCAAGATAGAATCTTGGGTATGTCATCCTAGCATTGGTAGAATAGCATGTTGTTTGCATGTTGTTGTATTGCATTGAGTTTGCATGTTGTTACATTGCATGTTGTTTGCCTGTGCATGCATTGCATTTTGTTTGCATGCCATTAGCATTGATAGGTTGATCATGTTGCATTGCATTGTGTTTGGATAGAGTGTTAATCCAAACATGAGAAACGAGGGACGTTTCATACTTCAAGTGATGAAACGTGCCTCATTTCTAGGTCACTGACCCTCTTGATCATGCATGATAGAGGTTATGGCTGTTATTTGTTATTTGTGCATTCATTGACGTTGAATTGTGCAAACTTGGCTTCTCGGCCATCGTGCATCGCGATGCTCGGTTGGTGGCCCGAGAGTCAAGAACCACACCCCCTTGAGCTTAAGAAATGATAGGGAGAGTGGTTGTGCACACATGCCTTGCAAATACACTGTTGTGCCCCTTCTTGTTCGTTGTTGCAGCAAAACTGGAATGTGGCAGAATTTCTGGTCGGCAGACCAGTAAAAGTGGCTGGCCGACCACTTTTTATGGTCTGCAGCATACTTGGGTGGTCGGCAGGTGGTCTACACCACCCTTTACGGGTCGGCAGCTATCCTGGAGGTCTCCATGTTGGAGTAGAAGCTATCTGGAGGTTTGTGCAGTGATCTGAAATCAAATGCGAACAAAGGCAAGTTGGGGCATAGTGATGGATTTCCGAACGAGGCGATCAAGCACGCATGCACTTCCCGCCTCGAGGCTCCTGATTTATTGCTTTGCTTAGCTAGTTAGCTATTTGGTTCTGTACTTAAGTAGTTAATGCGCTTAGTTATTCATTTGTGTTTGTAATTAGTTAACTTGTTAGTTAATTAGCTTCGTTTTGTAATAATTAATTTCATTAGCTTAGATTAGCTAGTTAGCTTATTATTTGGACCCTCCGTCGAGAGGGCGAAATTTGTAATAAGTGTGCATGTGTGTGTGAATGTCTTCCAACCCCACATCTTTCTCCCTTTTATTTACCAGCTTTTGATGGTTAGTTTAGGGCATGTTTCAATTAGCATACTTATGCTTTGCATGCGTGCATCATTCATCTGTCTTGCATGCACCGGGCTTGGCGCATCATACTAACTGCATTGTATTTCAATACCAATTTGGATACATGTTATCAAGTTGCATTCACATGACATCTTAGAATAGCCGAGCCTATCTTAGTTGCATTTTTGCATGTGTTACATTAGGCATTCTTAACATAGCTAAGATCATGCATTGATTTCTAACATAGCTTTTGTTTTGGCTCGGAGTACTAGGTAAGCTTTTACGCTTTAGCATCCTTGCATGTGTGTAAGTGACTGCCATGATAGCATGCTTACCATAAGGCTAACTGCTTGAATGCCTGTGGATAGAAGCTTGATTTCCTGAATTGAAACAACTCGACGATTGTGAGTTTTAAGCCCACTTGAAGTGGCAAACTCATGTTTTTCTAAGCCCACTTGAGAGTGGCAAATCCACGTCTTAGCCTACTTACAAGTAGCACTTTCAAACCACTTTCAAAAACAAACATGAGTTGTTTTTTTCCAATCCGCGTGATTGAGTCTATACTTGTATGTTGTGTGCATCACGTAGTAATTCAGCTAATAAACTGGAATAAGAACACATGTGTTTGTAAAAACAACATATCATGTTAGTAAAGGCCGATCTTTGATCGGGTGAGTGGGGGTGCTCATTTCATGACCTTCCCCCCTCGTACCCAAGCTCTCGAGCCGAGGCAACTTTGGTGATGACGGACACGTGGCCTTAGGCACGAGTCAGGGTTTCCTAAATTTCCCAAAACAAAACATTTAGGTGGCGACTCTGAAATCTGGCAAAGCAGTCCATGTTTGGCGCTTTTTGATTCAAAATCTGATTTTCCAAAATGATTTACCGGATTTGGACTCTTTGGTGATTTATCAGTCTTACATTGCACTTTGTGAGATTAGATTCAGAACCGTGACAGGAGTCTGAACTGTAGTAGCTAGAACTACAATTCGTACCCTCGCGCGCGGAGCGGAGTTCGGGCAGTCTACAAAAATAATGCCAAAAATGTGCTTGAACATAGCCAACATATGCTAGAATAAAAGGCCAAAACACCAAGTAAGCTAGGCCAATGAGCATGATTACACTACAAGTGTAAGAAGCAAATGAGAGATCGTCTAACCAACAAAAAATAGAGTTGTATCATGGAAAAATAAGACCAAAAACACACTGAGATGGTAGCCCAAAAGCTTAGGCATTAATGCATACAAGTTAGGCCATGATCAAGGCATAAAGCATAACTTTCCAAAAGCATTGAAAGAGTGAAGCATGAGAGAGTATGACCACACTTCATACACTGAAATCATGGTAGAAATGAGGCCAAAGCATGCAAACAACTCAAGTAAAGCATGCTAGACACTTTGAAACTCAAAGCTAGTGAGCAAGATTGCACCCTGGCTATACAAAGCAAGGCATGCATGACCAAAACCACTTAACATAGAGCTTAAGCATGGCAAAACATGAGTAAAAGCTTGCTGGAGCAGAGCCAAAAACATGCTAAAATGGTGGTCCAAAGCATAGAGCATGTTAGGCTAACTAAGAGGATTGCACCACAAGTATGAGATGCAAGCAAACAATGACCAAACCAGCCAAAAACAGAGTCATGAAAGGTCCAAAAAGTCACAAAAACAAGCTTGAGCAAAGCCACAAAGGAGTATAAACACATCCTCATTTGGTGAGCCATCAACATATACATGCAAAACAAGAGGAGAGGGGACCACCCCCTCCCATTTTGGGTCTCAAAACCACATTTCTGCCACTGAAAATCCACTGGATTTCAGTGGCTAAAAGGCCAAACAAAGACTAATACAAAAGCTTCAAAGGATGGCTCAAAAGCTTAAGTGAAGAGAAAATACACTTTAAGGCACAAACTAGCACAATATAGTGCAAGAGTGAAGGTGTTATACTAGGTGTTGTAGTGCAAAAGTGAAGAGAAAATACACTTTAAGGCACAAACTAGCACAATATAGAGAGAGTGTGTGAGAAATATAGAGAGAGAGATATATATTGTCTCTAAAATTGCTGAACCTCTGGAAAGGGGAAGGAGCTCCCCCTTATATAGAGCAATGCAATGTAAAGCTTGTTTAACAAGCTTGAAATGGTATGGAGGATGGCTTAGTGAAAAGCAGCTGGCTCAAAAGATCTAGCACGAAATCTGCTGAAACAAAGTGTCCTTCCGGCCGTCAGTGGTGGCCGGCAGTGCCTCATTGATGGCCGGCAGGCTTCATCAATGGCAGGCAGGACTAAACTCAAGGCCGACAGTGCCAAAAGGTGGCCGGCAATGCCTCACAAGAAGCATGCTGAAAGGACCAACATATGGTCCAAAAATGGGGCAGAAAGGATACAGGGTTTGGAAAGCTCAAACCTGTGACGTTCCGCCACAAAATTCGACTACTCGACAAGCAATCAAACTTACCATTGGATGTACTTGCAAGCATATCCAAGTCTTAAGGACGGTCAAAAATGGGGTGTCTACAATTATTTATCATATTATTATGAATTATGATTATCTAACCATATCATTCACTCTTAAATTTTTCAAATTTCTAACTAATATGAACTCACAAATATATATATATATATATATATATTGATGCTTGATTCAATATGTATTGTTTTCATCAATAAAGTTGCTTTTTTCCATTTAAAAAAAAATGCTCATAATTTCTTGAAATCTCTAACTAATATGAAGGGCTTACAAATGGCATGCAATTTCACAAAATCATACAGACAATTCAAATAACTTACTCAATCTAAATATTGTAAATTTGTTTTTTATATGCATAGTCTTTATAAGATAGAGATGGGAAAATATAATCAAGATATATTAATGTTTTTCGAATGAATTTATTTAGAAACAAATATGATTTTAAAATTTTTAAATTGACTTTAAGATTTTATTGATTCAAGTTATGGAATTAGGTTAACTTCATATTCTTGGCCAAACTCAAACATTTTCTTCACGTTGTCTCATACACTTAAAAAATTCATTCCCAAACACAATAACTTTTCTTATCTCTTAAAGTAATCAACAAAAAAAAAAAAAAAAACCATTAAAAATGTTAATTTCAAACAACCACTTAGTTAAAATAGTTAAAATTTACTTATCTATTTTTACAATTATTTTTAATTAATTAATAAATAAATTTATCCATCATTATTTAATCTCATGCATAGCACAAATTGTACACTAGTTTTTACAATGAGAAAATGCACGTTTGTGATTACACTACCAATCTATGCCATGCTTAAAAAATACGTGTTGTTGCTTCAATTTTCATGTCTAGATGTCCTCTTAGATTACATATACAAAATGCAATGTGTTACTTTACAAATAATCAAAACAAATCAAGCTTTAAGACCATATAATAACAAGAACGTAATGCATCTTCAAGTGTAATATGTCTTTGAGGCAAAAGCCAGACAGCCAATTATAAAAGTTGGGATGCAAGTTATGAAGTCACGAATTTTAGAAAATGTTGGTCTTGACTTCGTATATGAGGATTAATAATGGGGCATTTATAGACAAGTATGAAAAAACTGATAATATTCTGAGTTTTAAAACTGAAAAAAAAAAATTGATAATGTTCTCGATTTAATTGGACAGTTGAATCAAACCAATAAGTAGAAAGGCAAAGACATTTAATCTCATGCTTTGTTTTTTTTCCATTAGTTTCTGAAACAATTATCTGGAACATTATTATGCAAAATTGATAATATTCTTAGTTTTAAAAATTGAAAAAAACTGATAATATTATCAGTTTTACTAAATATAACTTATTAATTCAAAAAATCTTAGATAGGACCTGAGTTATCATAATATTTATAAATAGGATTTTTACATAATTAACTCATTAAATTATCATTCCACAAAGTTTTACATTTCAAGGATCGTGTAGAACTCTCATGGCCACATACAGACTCTACTATTTACAAACAAAAGTGGCAAGGCTGAGTGAAACGAAATGAAAGAGTACGGAACGCAACTACATTTCTTTGAAAAAATAATATAAAAACATTTAGAGACTAAGCAAAACTTTTCATCGTAAAATTTTAAACTCCAACAGCATGCAGAGGCAGATCTAATCATAAATAAATGAATAATATTAGGGATCATGAAAAAAATTATCATAAAATGCATCATAAAAATTTCTCATCCTTTGATTAGAGTGTGGTGTTTTATTGTAGGTGTAATCTAAAGATGGAGAATCTTTCATGATCATTTTTATGATCCCTAGCATTACTCTAAATAAATAAACAAAATCCTAAAGCAAAGTATGACTCTCTGTTAGAATATCAGATTCCTACTTTCAACACAAGCTAGGTGAAGCTAGAAGTGAAAGCTTGCGAGCATTTGAACAAGTCCAAAATTGTAAACACAAGGTGGATATAAGTATAAACCCTCACCTGGTTAGTTGTCACATCAGCGTCAGCCACTGTACAACTCTAATTCTTTTTAAAAAAAATAAAAAAATAAAAAGAATCAGAGATAAATCAAAATCTACTTGAGGCATTAGTACATATAAACAAACAAATATATAGACGAACAGAGGCAAGATGTACTTTCCGAAAATCATTTAACTTCTTAGAGGGAGAAACAAGAGACAAGGATCAATGGGTCACATGTAGAGGTTCAATTATCTAAATTTTTACTTTTAGTTAACCACATAAAACATATAGAATGGAGCAGGTTTGATATAATAAAACCTGATGCTGGCCTGATATTGATCAAGCCTTAAATTGATTCTGCAACTATCCTTTTGGACATTGTACCTGAAATACGTATCAGTTTGGGCAGGATGACCAGTATGCGATAAAAAAGCTAGGAACTAAAAATCCTTGAATTTGGCCAAAGCATCCTGATGGTTCCTCCATTCGTCTTGAAGCTTGTTATCTAAATTTTCTATTTTGGCAGGCAAAAGATTCACTTCAGTTTGCAACTCCCCTGCACGTGTTTCAAGAGACTTGTATGACTCGGCCATACATTTCAGTTGCCAAGCTGTTCAACATTTGAGCAGATGCCAAGTATGATTTAACTTCTGCCAGAAGCTCCTCTGTTCCCTGTAGCTGAGCCTTGGTGCTTTCCAGATCCAAAGCCATGTTATCTTTTTCTAATTTCGACTGTTCAAACTCCTCAAGCAAGCATTTCCATGATGTAGCATTTGATTCAAAGGTTGAAATGAAACTTCCTTCATGATAAGAAGCAGAATCAGAAAAGTGAGCACAACCATTTGAATATCTGTCTCCTGATGTGTCCCGAACCACCTTATTTTCAGGTAAAGCAACCTTGTCTATGCAATAAGAGCAATTGGTTTCCGCTTCATTATTCTTATAGCCCAGGACATTAAAGTGAAGTTCACTGGCTTTAATCAAAACACAAGAAAGGTCAAGAACAAAATCAAGCAAACTTATTTTGCTGTTAATAACCTTATCGAAGGTGGCAGAGAACTTCTAAATTTTTTGGCTCAGTACATCCCCATCAGGAGATGTTCCCTGGACAGCCGTAGCTTCATTCCCCAGAACCAATACAAAGTCATGAATCCAAGATATAGCAGCCACCAATTCGTCATTAATGGAACTATCTTTGGACAAAGACATTTCCTTCTCTTCGATTAGTTCAGTCCCTTCAAAAGAAGCCTGCCTATCACAAGTGGCATCAGAGCAGTGACTTTCCATGAAAACACAGCCCATGGTGTGGTGATGCAGGCTATCCTGTGTTTCCTGCACAACACATCCGATGTCGTCCAAAATCTTTTTCATGTCAACATCGTTGGACTCAAACAACATAGAGATTCGCATTTGGAATTTCATCAAGGGCAGTGGATCAATATCAGATTGTGGATTTGGTACTGGCAATTCCGTATTAGACTCATGATTTTCCTATGAATCCAACTCAGGCTGTTCTTTAGAATGGAAATGTGGGTTGATTGTGGTATCTTGGTTTGCCATTTCAGATCTCATATTATTTGAAATATCTGAACCAGAGATGGCTCCATTTGAATAATTTGATGCCAATTTCTCCATCTCCAGGAAGTCATCCATAACCTCCAGGTGATTTTCATTTTCAGCCTTGTTAGATTTCTCGATGTTCTTTCCCTTGAAATGGGAGAGCTCAGAGATCGATGTTGTAGCCCAAGAACCAGCACAACTTCTTTCATTGTCATTTCCATCTTCAGACATGGAGGTGAAGCTTGGTGGACTGATAGCATTTTTACTGAGAGAAGCTTCAGTGGGGATCTGAAGACTAGATTTAGATGGACTTTTTTGTTAATTATTAGCATGCAGTTGTGATTCTAAAATTTGAAGCTTGCTGACTGTCTTAGCACAAATATTCCTGGAAGCTTGCAATTCACTAAGACACATTGCCAATGCTTTTTTCAACATCTTTGTTTCTTCTTCCATTGCCAAAAGATGTTCAGTGAGAAAATCATTCTCTTTATAAAATTTTGGTACACTATCAAGGGAAAAGTTAGGCAATTGGGGTGGGTGTGGACTAGGAGGCTTTAGAGGAGACCTCCTTACTCGAGTTTCTCCGTAATCTCGGCCCAAGTTCTCTACTTCTAACTTCATTTGAGCCAGTGCTGCAGGACCTGGCAACTTCTTCCATACAAGACCACGCAATCTTTGGCACTTGCTTCTAGCTTAGCAATTTTCTTCACTCCTTCCAGATGCTTCTTGTTGGCTACTTCTGCAGATCTTACACACATTTTCTTTTCCTCATTGTTGTAACCATTCCGATTTGCCCTTAACTGTAAGCTATTAGCTACAAGTCGATGTGCAGCATCACCTAGATGCCAGCCAGAAATGCTTCCAGGGGGATCTTGCTTGAATGGAGAAAGCCCAAAGCAACAATTCTTTTAGAATATTAAGACAACACTGTCAAGTATCCATCAAGAGTAGAATCAATCAATTAAAAATTGGCACTTGAATGAAAAGATAATCTAGTATACCTTCGATTTTCCCATGGCTTCCTTCCATTATCCTCGTGCCACAAAGCTGGATCAGGTTTTAGATCCCCTATCTCAACCGACTAAAAACAGACAATAAAAAAGACAACAGAATGTGAGCTTATTTATACAGCTTAAGGTAATGTTACAAGGTAAAAATGTCCAGCACCAGCCATGCCACATGCCCATTCCAATAGAAAACAAATAATAGCTTCCAATACAATACAAATAATAACCTAGATCTGATAACCTCAAATTATAAGCCCACAACTCACAATGTGAAACATTTCAGTGCCTATATGACAGCTTTACACCACATTTATGCTTCTAATGTACATGAGAAATATGGAAACTAAGCAACCAGAACGACCATGAACATTACTGGTTAACAGAATTGCACAAACCAAATGCAGGGTACAGAAAAGGTTTCAATGGTGTGCATAGTTGAAGTTGCTAATTTCAGCTTATTCAGAACCTCCGGGCTAGTTGCTAATTTCCAATCACTACAGGATATTGCATCAAGGGTCAACTTTGCATCCTTATCTATTGGTGTTAGCTATGGATGAATTAATTAAACACATTCAAGAAGCTTATAATACCAATCACTCATCTAGTCCATAAGCCTTCAAGGAATTCCAGAGGCTTCTCTACACTTCCATATGTTGTGAACCATTTCAACTATCATTGTTATTTCAAATTGAAGCTAAATATTAGTTCCTGTCTAGCCTCTACACTTATTGTATGCAGTATACAAAATTCGGGAACCCTGCAATAGAAGAGTGAACTTAAGAAAATGCAAAATGCATCTTTGAAGAAAATGTGACAATCTTTGTCAATTGCCACTTGAAATCATAGCATTTAAACTTTGAAAGATTACTTACCTTCAAATGAGGCTTGCACAATTAGCCCTACAAAAAAGTTAGACAATGGCTTATCTTACCGACACTCTGTTAACATCTCATAGGCATAACATCAACAATTTACTGGACACAACAATCTACATTATAACTGTTAATGTGCAACGGTTACTCAAATGATGAATGCAGCATTAAGGAGTTGGCTAATCTTCAGATATAGGTACACTGCTTCAAGCCTCAGCCATTATAGAATGATAAAGATTCAATGCAGCAATGTGAACCTTCAAATCCCATTTGTCAGAGTGAAAACATTGACCTCAAACTTGCTTACAGATGACAAAATGAGATAAATCAATAACCAGAGTTAAACTAGGGGAAGCAAGACAACAGGGCAATTGTTTGTTGAGTTGGTATCAAAAGAAACATCCTTATATGCTATTTACTTTGCAAGAGCCAATTTGTGTTTGTACAATTTCAATAGCTCAGGTGCTTCTTCCTCATGACAGTTGACAACCTTCATTAGGAACCATTTTTCAGGTTTCTTCAACATAGTTGTCAAGTTAAAACTGTTGTTCTTAATCAAACCTTTCAACAACAATACTTGATACATTACACACCTTGGAACAATCCTCTTTTCTAAGCTAAAACCAATAAGTATAGGACTTCTTGCGAGAAATGAAGAATCCCAACCCATTTTATTGACAAAAAATTCCATCACTCTCATGATCTTATGCTCGGATGACACCATACACCACGGATTCTTCTCAGAAGCCACAAGAATCTCATCCTCAGACCAACCCCACTTCTTAATTTATTATTTTCTTATATTTTCCTATTCTTGGTCTCCAAGTATTCTTGTTGACCAAGACTAGTACTACCCTAGTTAATTAGTTCTTTTTAGGGTGAATTATACTAATAGTCCCTATAGTTTGGGGCTTGTATCGCTTTGGTCCCTGACTTTTCAATTGTGACACATTTGGTCCTGAATTTTGAATCTTGTTCCAAATAAGGACAATTGAAAATATCATTAAATTTTTCAAGGGTAAAATCGTCAATTTGATAAAATATAAACTAATTTGACAAAAATAAATGTCAAAAAATATTTTTAATTTTTTAAAAATTATTTTTATCCACCAATGATAAAATTATGTAAAATTAATAAAAATTACATGATTAATGTTTTCAAATAAATTTACATGATCATTATCCAAACACATAATAATAATTAATTTGGTAAAAAAAATAAATAAATGTCTAAAAGATTTATCAATTTTACATAATTTTATTTTTAGTGGGTAGAAATAATTTTTAAAAATTCAAAAATATTTGTTTGACATTTATTTTTGTCAAATTAGTTTATATTTTATCAAATTGACGATTTTACCCTTGAAAAATCTAATGATATCTTCAATTGTCCTTATTTGGAACAAGATTCAAAATTTATGGTCAAATGTGTCACAATTGAAAAGTCATGGACCAAAGTAATACAAGTCCCAAACTATAGGGACTATTTGTGTAATTTGCCCTTCTTTTTATATTACTTGGTATCCACGTATGCTTGATGACCAAGACTTTATCTAGTATAAATAGTTATGTAACCCTAGAGGCAAAGGCATTCTCTATCAGTATAATTTTCAAGTTACTCTATTTTGCTTGTGGATTCAAGGGTTTCTTTCTTGTGGATTCAAGAGTATTCGTCTACTAGAACGATATCTTGTTTCATGCGTATTCCATTGTGTCAAGTGGTATCAGAGCCAGGTTTTGCCTAGCTCAATGGCACAAGACAGAGATGTAAACATGATTTGAAATCTAAAATTTAGCTAGTAAAAGAATTCCTTCACAAGTTATTTCTAGTTTATAAATTGTATTCTATTTTCCAAACATAATTTTTTACCCATCAAGTTCTTATTATTTGCTCTAAGAAGTATAAATACTGCATCTATAACAATATTTTTTTTATTACGAATATGTTTATGGGCATTTGAAAGTTCCTTTGTCATACCTCCTACAAATTGGTGTTATGGAGAGTTTGAAGTTTGAAAATTATAACATCTATTTTTGCCTAAATTGATTGCAATATGCATATCATAATTTCAAGTTATGTATTTCTATGGTAAGCACAATTAGAGACGTATATTGCATGATCTATGCCGTTGTAATGTCAAGTTTGAAAGATACAATGAATGAGCATCACTTCACTGTTAATTATAATTGTTGGAGGGTCAATCAAATTTGGAAATATTGCACATATATATTAGCCAATAACATGTAAATTTATTTGGGCAAATTACACTAACAGTCCCTGCATTTTACCTCTTGTGTCATTTTGGTCCTTGTAGTTTTAATCTCGATTTTGACCCTCAATTTTTGATTTTATAGCATTTTAGTCCAATTATTAACACTGGTTAAAATTGTTGACGGAAAACAAACACGTGAGACGCACATGACCCTTTTTCAAGGGCAATATAGACATTTCACAACCCTTTCCTTGTTTCACCATCTTCTTCCTCTGGACACTTTGTAACACAATCACCTACCACCATTGCTTTCCTCCACTACCAAAATCATCCACGGCTAATCCCAACATCAGCACCATCCACCTCCACCACATCAAACCTAGTATCATCTGCCACCCAGACTACCAAACTCACCACTCTGTCTTTTGAACATACTTGCCATATCGATCACCTCCATCCAACCTCCTTCATCTACCCCTATCATCCCACCATCACCAAACAACAAAGTGACAGTCAAAAAAATAATAGAGAGAGATGATAACAATAACAATAACAAAGTGACAGACCACCAATTCCTCCAAATCAAATAGTAATTCAATCAAATCAAACAACAAATCATACAAATCAAATAAAAAAAATCAACCGAAGAAAAGAGAGAAAATAAGAGAAGAAGAATATTGGCAAAGAAGATTCTTTGCAATCTGTTGAATAGATCGTCGTGATCTACGAGAAGATCAACATCTCCCAACCCTGACCTCCATTCGTCAACTCCTTCACGACTTCCATCTGTCAACCCCTTCCTTACCTTGCTCAGCTGCGATCGCTTTGGGCTTAGTTAGCCCCTTCACAACCCCCCATCTATCAGCCCCTCCTTTCCTCTCTTTCACCATGATCCGCTCATTCTCTGTCAGAATCTCCGCCGTCCTCGTTCAGCAATGAGTCTCTCCCCATCTTCTCCATTTCCCTCAACGCTTCTTTCACCATTCTCCAACTGTGACACCCCTACCTTAGACCTCCAACCATGACCTCTCAATCTTCTCAACCACACTATTTTGTCATCTCAACACTGATAAGCCACCACATTCCCCTCCTCCTATTCCATTTTGTTTCTCTTTTCTTCCTCCTCCTAGTTCTCTCTTTAGAAAAATGGGATTTTAGGGAAAAATTATAATGAGTGAACTCTATGAGTTAACTTACTGATTTGAAGGCAAACAAATAGTAAATAGTATTGGTGAAGTTACTATTTTACCCCTAAGAGTATGGCATGTGCGTCTCACGTGTTTGTTTTCCGTCGACAATTTTAACTGGTGTTAACACTTGGACTAAAATGATACAAAATCAAAAATTGAGGGTCAAAATCGAGTAAATTAAAACTACGGGGACCAAAGTGACACAAGAGATAAAGTACAGGGACTATTAGTGTAATTTGCCCAATTTGTTTCCTTTATCCTTGGGAATATCCTTGGGAATTGGGTGCTTGGTTAGTTTCTAGGTACTGTTGGGATGTAACGGGCAGCTTCCTCATACCAAAAATGACCTATGAGAATTGATGGTACATAAACATGACACGCAGATTGGAAGTTAGAATCAAAAACGCCTTAAACTTAGTCGAAAAAAGGCGTTCGGGGGGCGAAAATGCAAAAATAGCCCCCCAACCACTGTTGGAATGTAACAATAAGCTTCCTCATGCCAAAAATGACTTGTGAGAACTGATAGTACATAAATAGGACACGTAGATTGGGAGTTAGAGTCAAAAACGCCTTAAACTTAGTTGAAAAAGGGGGGTTCAGGGGGCGAAAATGCAAAATAACTCTCCAACCACTATTGGAATGTAACGGGAAGCTTCGTCGTTTCAAAAATGACCTGTGAGAATTGATAGTACGTAAAGAGGACACGTAGATTAGGATTTAGAGTAAAAAACGCCTTAAACTTTGTCGAAAAAGGGCGTTCGAGGGGGCAAAAATGCAAAACAGCCACCCAACCACTGTTTGGATGTAACGGGTAGCTTTCTCGTGCCAAAAACGACTTGTGAGAACTGATGGTATGTAAATAGGACACGTAAATTGAGAGTTATACCTTAAACATAGTTGAAAAATGGGATTTCGGGGGCGAAAATGCAAAATAGCCCCAAACCACTGTTTTAAATGTTCTTACATTATTATTAATTGTTCAAAACCATATCCATTTGTGTTGTTTAAATATGCTGCTCACAAGTAGTAGTAGAAGTAGTTTTGATTTATGAGAAAAAAAAAAGGAAGATCAATATCTCTAACTCTGCTTCTAATATGATCTATTGTTGCATATTGATTCAGTTTTTTTTTTTTACTTTCCATTTATAGAAGTAAAACATAAACAAACAAAAAAGTCTACCTTCACTTTCGAACTTGAACATAGCTTTCACAAATGAACAATGACTATACTGATAAGAAGACAATTATCAATGTCTTTTTTTTTTTTTTTTTGAAGTTTCTTTAGAGCCTTTAGTCTACATATTATGTGTTTGCCCTGTTTTGTTGGAAGTTTAATATCACTTTGTTGAAACGGCTTAGTTTTGGTGAAATTATAATGGAGATTTATTTTTATCTTAGTACTAAATTGGAATTATGAATTGTCTATGTCAATACTAATTTGTTTGTCTGTTGAATTTCTAAGTTGCTAACTGCGATTTGAGTTGTTTATGAAGATTTATTTAGAAAAATTACTAGAATTTTTTTTTTTTTGAATAGAATTCTTTCTTCTTCTTCTTCTTCTTTTTTTTTTTTTGATTTTTTTTATACATTCAAGTATGCAAAACTAATGATTAATTTGAAAAGATTAATTACATTTGAGTTTTATGTGATTTTCTTTTATAATTTTAAATATGCCAATATTCAGTCAATACTAATGATTAATTTTATTTTTACAAATGGTTTTTGGCATGGAATTGTGGATACGACTTTTTTTTGGACAATTACAGAGGACATTATTTTAGTCTACATATTACTATCGTCTATATATATTATTTTTTTGGCGTGGTACAGATTACTTTTTGTGTTTATAGGGCATGGTTTTTGTTTAATCCTCTGTTCTGTATGAAATTACATTTTTGAGATTAGATTATACTTCGTTTATATGAAATTTCTATTACATTTGAAATTTGACGTTAAATATGAATTTTTTGGATGGTTGAAAGTGAAATATGTGCACGTTCTGGAATGATCGATAATATAATCAATTTATGGATTATTTTGTTTATATACAGGATACAGGTTGCACTAATAATGGAATGAATACAGGTGGTTGAGAAATTAATTAAAAACTCAGATTATAAAGTTTTTGGCTACTAAATATTTGGTAGCCAAAAATGTAAGCAAAGGTTTTGGGTGACTAAATATTTTGTAGCAAAAAAAACACAAAAGACTTTTAGTGACCAAATAGTTAGTAGCCAAAACAATATTGCCGGCTAAATACTTTAGTCACGAAAGAACAATACACCTTCACCAACAAAAATGTTTGGTCGTAAAATACAATGCAATGAAAATATCCAGTCTTTTGGCGACTAAACTATTTGGTGGCTAATGGTGGCATAAAACGGCGACTAAAATATTTAGTCATTGAAAGAGAATTTCATTTTTATCTGATCACATTCGGCGACTAAATCTTTTATCGCCAAAAAGTGACCGTTGGTGACTAAGTTTGTTTTAGTAGTCGAAGATAATATAATTAGTGACCAACGTGAATTTAGTCGCCATTGACTATTGTTGACATGGCTTCGGTGACTAAATGGGTAACAAAAAACTTTAGTCACCAATGACTTTCGACGACTAAAAAAGAACCTTCGGCGACTAAAAATTTGGTAGCTGAAAGTGTAATTTCCTATAGTAAACCCTAGCAAGACTAAACATAACTAAAAATCATTTGACGAGGACAAACTCCACGAATGAATTTGAGAACCTTATCTTAGTAATTTTGAAAGAAAAAAGGTGAACTTTGATATCCTTCTACTCCCCCCTTCTTCCATTCCTCTTATTTTTCCACCATCCAACAAAAAGAACTTCAAGCACTATAGATTGGATTAAATTTTCCACAAATGGATTTATAAGAACTTTATGAATGATTTTGAAGGGGGAAAAAAAAAAACATGAATTTTGACCTAAACCTTGGAAATTCTAGTGGCACAACTATTCTAGTACGATGAATGTCATACCTTTACCTTAACGCTTCAAATGGAAGCACTTCAATACCAATTCTCTCGACTACTTTAAGTATGAAATGAAACCCAAATCCCTTTATTTCAAATCCATCAACACACAATACCATGATGTAAAATACATCGAAAGCTAATTACTAAGTCTCCAGCATGTGTAAAATAAAAATGTGTCCAACTAAAGTGCTCTACCATGCTTGATCAAGTAACCAAGATTTATTGACTTAAAGCAAGGAATTGCTTTAAAGAACCTCAAGCAAACCAAGATTTTAATAATAACATAATGAACCATATCTAATAAATCTAAAGCCAGAGAACTGTATTCACATCAAACAAATCGAAATATGTGCAAAAAACCATTCTCATATGGGCTCTAATATTGAAACATTGTGATTCTTTGTGCTCCCTCTAAACCTTGGTTGAATGCATCTCCTTTATTATTTGTTATTATCTTTTTGATTTCCATTACCTTGCTTGACCATGAAATAAGCAGACACGCATAAGGGTTTATCACAAAAGCAAAGGTGTACGTCTGTACAAGTAGATGCCTTATATATTGAAACAAAATGCAGAAATAATAATAATAAACTGCTAACAAAAGGAATGTTAATGACAAGAAAAGAACATGACACAATTAATCCTTCTTCGGGGATATAACCCCAGCAGGTGGTCGAGTGATATGTTTGTGAGCATCTGGAAGTCTGTATATAGCACATCTGGATAGTGAATAAGGAAAAAGTAAACACAATGTAATAGCTCAAGATAAAAAAAGGTGAATTCAATTAATCCAATACAAAATTATTTTGATTGCATGTAAGCTTACTTGACTTGATTGTCCATAATATCTTCCATTCCAGAAACTGGTGACCGAAAAATTAGGGAGCAAGGATCTCTAGCACAACGGGCTATATAACCATTCATCCCACCACTGTATGTAGCCCTAAATAAAATCAAAAAATAGTTCAAACAGATTTTAAATTTATTTTTAGCATGGGATAGGTTAAACACGAAAATATTCAGGTGACTAGCAAACAAGATATATATCTATAAAGTCCATGATTTAGCAATGATGATATTGGACGAGGGGCCAAGATCCGTTATTACTTGAACATAGTGTTAGACCATAACCTATTAGTTGGGTGGGTCTGTTAGTCTCGCTGACCCATCAAAAAGGTCAAGATTGGATGTGAAGGAATGTGATGCAAGTGGGTAATGTAAACCAATATGTATGTTCATTAAAAAAAATGGGCAATCCTGACCATCCTGGAAACCACCATAAACTGAATGCATGGAATTATTAAGACAATTATAGCACAAGTACAAACCTAACTCAGCAACAAACATTTTTTTGTTTGGAATATAGCCATGACACTAGGAGATAGTCAAGAAAATATTTGGGACAAGATTAGAGTAAGATGATTGTACAAGGAAAACAGTGCTTGTTGTGCAAACACACACACGACGACAAGCCACATCAGCACCACGCCATTATCCAGTGTCATTTGTGACACATGGATCAATCACATATCTTTGTATACTTCCTTTCTAAGTTGAGTCATGGTGCTGCCTTGACTTTCTGATCTTTTCCGGATGCAGAGTTAGGAGTGGAAGGAACTGTTCTGGCATGACGGGGCCTATCCCGATTTTCCAACTGGCTTGAACTACCCTTAGGTGGAGTGGGGAAGGCATCATCCACAGTCTTGGCCACAACTGCGAATACATGCTGCTTATTCATCCCCCCGGCTTTCAAAGCCTCGACTGCCCACAACAGTTGTTCAATAGGATCAGCATCTGTTCCCACTTTGTTCTTACCTCTAGCCTCAGCCTGATCGAGGGTTTGGGTTGCTGTTAACACATCATTGTTATAGCTTGAGGCAACCTCAGTTTGGCTGAGCTCGATCACAATCCGTCTTAGTAACGGGGGCTCTTGTGGTACAAAATTCCCGGCATACGATATGGTTGGTGGCGAAGCCGACATTCCATAAGCAAGATCAGCCACGGACCTCTGGAGGTCGCCGATCATTCCCATCAACTCGAACGTGGTGGGCTCGCAGGCCTGATACAACTGGGGTGTCCAGATCGGGTGTGCAACATGCGACCTGGGCGGATGTGGTACATTAACGTTGGTCTCATCCCGCAGGGTGATTCCTTGGTCTAATGCGGCTGCCATAACCACAATTTCCTCTGAATTTTGGGTCATCGAAAGTCCGCTGAACTGAATGGAGATGACGCAACCGGCGATTGACGGATTTGATATCTGCCTTACCTCAGCGAGGGAGAACACTGGCTATTCTGTATCAACTCTCTGAACTGAAAGAGAAAGCACGCAGCATTTCAGCCCAAACAGAACAGACACTAGCGTAGCTGAATAACTGTATTCTACCACTGATCACTGTTCCCCAAAATCACTGCCCCAAAACACTGAATCTGATACCCGCAGATACAACTGATTCCCCAAAACACTGATACTGATGCTCTCAGGCCTGATACTAAAAACTTGCAAACTGGTATGTACGTTCCCTATAGAGATACACTCTAAAAGCACATAGCAAGCAAGTGAGAGCCAAAACACCCCTATGTTGGGGTAGGTTTCCCTGCCCTATTTTGTCAGGAGCTAGGGTTTCACTACGCACGCAGCGGTTTCAAACAACCTAACATCGGGTAAGCAACATGTCCTATTTTGGAATGGTCACTATTGATTCCGAATATGCACTAGGTCGAATTGTCAAAAAGGGTGCCCCGGTGAAAACCGGGGATTGTGTTCTCATACTGGCAGAGCCCATGACCAGTCAACCTTATGGTCATGCCTTGACAAGACAACCCTCCGGAAAACCGTTCAGGAATGGCAGATGGCAAACACGGTGTCCTAGGCGCACCAATGCACATGCAATGCAAAGAAACACATAAGTGCAGTCAAAACAAGATATCATGAGTTCGAGTCAAGTTCTCCTATTCCCCAACAGAGTCGCCCGAAACTGTAGATGCGCCCGAGGGCCTCACGCTACAGTTCGGACTCCTTTTGTGTCGGTTCTTAATCTGACCTCACAATGTGCAATGTGAGATTGATAAATCACCAAAGAGTCCAAATCTGGCAAATCATTTTGAGAAAACATATTTTTAGAAAAGAAGTGCCAAACATGGACTGCTTTGCCAAATATAGAGTCGCCACCTAAATATTTTTTAATGGGGGAATTTAGGAAACCTTGACTCGTTTGCCTAAGGCCACGTGTCCGTCATCACCAAATTCACCTCGGCTCGGGAACTTGGGTACGATTGGGGAAGGTCAGCTATGAGCACCCTCTCTCGCCCGATCCGAAGATCAACCTCTACTAACCATGATATCCAGTTTTGAAAACGTTTTGTATTCTTATTCCGATTAATTAGCTAATCTTACTATGTGATGCGAACAACACGAAAGTATAGACTAGATTGCCTAATTTGGAACAAAGTATCGCATATTCGTTTGTTTGGAAAACGTTTTGAGGTTTGCTACTCGCAAGTAGGCTAAAATACAGATTTTAATGAATTATTCCAACTCAAACAATCCAACCTTCACCCACAAGCACTCAGGCAGTTTATATCAACTAAGCATATAGCCACATGGTAAGCATGCTGTCATGTTAACATTCACACTCATGCGAGATGCTAAAGCATAAAACACTTACAGCGTACTCCGAGCCAAAACAAAGAACTTGTTAGCAATCATGCATGATCCAAGTCCATGTTAAATGGCTAATGCAACACATACAGAATGTCACTAGAATAGGCTCGGCTAATCTAAGGATGACATGTGAAATGCAACAGATAGCATGTATTCAAGTTTGATTTGAAATACTATGCAGTTAGCATGATGCGCGAGCTCGGTGCATGCAAGACAAATGAAGGATGCGCGCATGCATTGCATAAGGTATGCTAAATTAAATATGTCCTAATACTAACCATCAAAAGCAGGTAAGTAAAAGGGAGAAAGAAGTGGGGGTTGGAAGACATGCACACACGCACCCACACTTATTACAAATTCTCCCTCGCTCGGAGGGACCAAGAGAATATACAAATTGATTAGCCTACAAGCTAATTAATTATTATAGACCACTTAATTAATTAACAAATTAACTAAGCTAAGGAAAGTAGTAAAAGGCCTCGGGAAGAGGGTCCAATACAAAGCGTGCTCGGCTCCACTCAAAAGTCCACTGTCATGCACATGTTGCCTCTGTTTCCACTGTTTCCCTCCTCTGAAGACTGCACAAGTCCCAAGGTATGCTCTCTGCACACTGTGGAACACCACCGGCTAAGGGGAATTGTCACTAGCCATGGGGAATGCTCATCGGCCACAAATGAAGCTATCGGCCACCAACTGTTGGTCAGTCGGCACTAAAGATGGCCCGCTGGCCAAAGCTTCCTGCAGGATCCTGTTTTGACAGCAGTAGAGGGAAAACATGGCATGGCAATGCATTTCAAGCAAATGTGTGCACCAACACATCCCTTATCATGTTTATGACTCAAAGGGGTATGGTCCTCGATTCTCAGACCACCAATCGCGCATTTCGATGCATGATGGCCCAAGAAACCAAGTTGTGTATTTTAATTGCAAATGAAATGCACATCAAACAAACAAATGAAACCCAACCTCTATCATACTCAATTCAAGAGGCAAGGCATGCATGCAATGGAATGCAACCAAGGCATGGAGGCTAGTGTGCAACATGAGCATGAGGGAAATTATGCAAGCTAGGCACATAACCTAAGCAAACAAGCATGCAAGGCATGAAGCAATGTTAACCAACAAGTATGCAAGATGCAATATGGATGTTCAAGCATGCAAACAAGTATGTGATAAGTCAAGTATGTGACAAAATGCGAGGCAAATGTACACACAAACATTGATGCACACATGATCCAATACTTGAACATAAAGAGAAACTCTTAAGCACACTTAAAAGAAGACAATCATGGACATAAGGCATGCATTGTAAGCTCTGAATTACATGAAAGGAGGTGCCAAACCACTTAAACAGAACAAGCAACGCATGCACAAAGCTTAAGATTAGCCCAAGGATTTAAACTATAATCACATGACACATGAAGCAAATGACCAAAGTGGATCAAAACAGTCCTAAATCATGCACAAGTAAGCCCCCAAAACCACTTAGATGGCATCTAAATGATCTAATTCTAGAGGCATACGCAATAGCACAAAGATGGAGCATAAGACACCAACCTCTTAAGGCATTAAAGGGGCATCAAATGCAAGCATACAAGTATATCATGAGGACTGAAATGACATGTTAAGTGGTTCCAAATCACTGAAACAAAGGAAGTAAAGCATGCTCATGGTTCATGCACTTAAAGCTAACAAGCTAAAATGTAAAGAGGGTATGCAAAGCATGGCAAACATGGCTAAGACAACCAACATCAGACCTTAAGCATGGCAAAACAAGCCTACAAGCTTCACAAAGCTTGGCTAAAACAAGTAAGCATGGTAATCTACATGCTAAGTACATGTTGAGGCAAATGATGGCATTACAAGACATGTATGCAAGGAAAGCATGGTGTGTCTAAACCAACTTAACATAGTGCTATATCATGGCTAAATAACACTAAAAAAGAGCTAGGACATGGCCAACATGAGCCTAAACTAGATGCTCACACATGAGGCTTAAATGGCCAATTTTGAAGGCAACAAGGAGAGGGGATGGCCCTCTCCTTCTTAGGACCTCAAACCACCATCCTCACCACTGAAATCCCTCAAGATTTCAGTGGTGAGGAGGCCCAAGCAAGGTGGTCCCGGAGCTCAACCAAAATAGCACAAAATGGGGACAAACAAGCCCTAAGAGGGGTCAAACAACCTCAACCAACAAAACACCCTTGAACAACTATCTTAAGCAAGTAAAAACAAGAATTTTTTCAGTTATACACAAAGTATAAAACAGTATGCAAGATGGGTCAAAGACTAGTGCAAGAATGGGGGATAAAAAAGAATAGTGCTCACCCTTGAAGAACTCTTGAAGAATAGCAACCTTAGCCCCTTTCTTCTGATCAAAATCAACTCAAAGCTCCAAGAACACCCTCTCAGAGCCTCCCCAACCGAAGTATGGTGTAATAGTGTGTGTCTTAGTGCAAAACTAAGAACAAAACACACTTTTAAGCTCTCAAACACACACAAATGAAGAGAGAGAGGGAGATATACAGAGAGAAGGTGATATATATATATATATATATATCAGATATGTGTGTCTAAGGTCTGGTTTTGCTGAACCCAAACAAAGGAGAAGAGAGGTCTCCTATATAAACAAGAGAAAGTGTTAAGCTTCTCAAAGAAGCTAAACAAAAGGGTCAAAGGGAACAAACTTCTAAGAGAAGCTATCCCAAAGGTCCAAACTTCTTGGGGAAGCTAAGACAAAGGGTCAAGCTTCCTCAAGAAGCTAGACCAAAAGAGTGCAAGCTTCTCTAAGAATCTTGAGTAAAAAGGTGCAAAGGTTCAAAACAGCCACACCCATACATGGGGGGCAGGGTCCGTGCATTCCAGCTGGCACAACTAGCTTGCATTATGCCTAAAAAAGGCACAAAGGTGGTACCGGCCAGAAAAGGAGGCCATCGGCTAAATAGAGTGCCGGTCGACCATCCAAATAGCCGACCGGCCATCACCAATGGCCGGTGGAAAGAAATCAAGGCCGGTGGCCTCAAGCCTTGGCCGGTGATGTGTGGGGATGGCCAACAAGCCATTCCCTGCCTCCCAAAGCAAAAACACAAGTGTTTGGTACAAAACCAAACACAAAACAATCGAGTCGAGAGATCCTGAGACAAGGCGCATAGCCGAGACCTCCGGGAACTCAAGACGAACACAAACAAGGATGATCACCGAGTGTTCAAACGGTGACGTCCAAGTCTTGAGGACGTTCAAAAATGGGGTGTCTACAGTAACTATCCTTTTGGACATTGTACTTGAAATACGTATCAGTTTGTGGGCAGGATGACCAGTATGCGATAAAAATGCTAGGAACTAAAAATCCTTGAATTTGGCCAAAGCATCCTGATGGTTCCGCCTTTCCTCTTGAAACTCGTTATCTAAATTTTCTGTTTTGGCAGGCAAAAGATTCACTTCAGTTTGCAACTCCTCTGCATGTGTTTCAAGAGACTTGTATGACTCGACCATACATTTCAGCTGCCAAGCTATTCAACTTTTAAGAAGATGCCAATTGTGATTTAACTTCGGCCAGAAGCTGCTCTGTTCCCTGTAGCTGAGCCTTGGTGCTTTCCAGATCCAAAGCCATATTATCATTTTTTAATTTCAACTGTTCAAACTCCTCAAGCAAGTATTTCCATGATGTAGCATTTGATTCAAAGGTTGAAATGAAACTTCCTTCATGATCGAAAGCGGAATCAGAAAAGTGAGCACAACTATTTGAATATCTGTCTCCTGATGTGTCCCGAACCACCTTATTTTCAGGTAAACCAACCTTGTCTATGCAATAAGAACAATTGGTTTCTGCTTCATTATTCTTATAGCCCAGGACATTAAAGTGAAGTTCACTGGCTTTAATCAAAACATATGAAAGGTCAAGAACAAAATCAAGCAAACTTATTTTGTTGTTAATAACCTTATCAAAGGTGGTAGAGAACTTTTGAATTTTTTGGCTCAGTACATCCCCGTTAGGAGATGTTCCCTGGACAGCCGTAGCTTCATTCCCCAGAACCAATACAAAGTCATGAATCCAAGATACAACAGCTACCAATTCTTCATTAATGGAACTATCTTTGGACAAAGACATTTCCTTCTTTTTAGTTACTTCAGTCCCCTCAAAACAAGCCTGCCTATCACAAGTGGCATCAGAGTAGTGACTTTCCATGAAAACACAGCCCATGGCGTGGTGATGCAGGCTATCCCGTGTTTCTTGCACAACACATCTGATGTCGTCCAAAATATTTTTCATGTCAGCATCGTTGGACTCAAACAACATAGAGATTCGCATTTGGAATTTCATCAAGGGTAGTGGATTAATATCAGATTGTGGATCTGGTACTGGCAATTCCGCATTTGACTCATGATTTTCTAACGAATCCAACTCAGGTTGTTCTTTGGAATGGAAATATGAGTTGATTGTGGTATCTTGGTGTAGACACCCCATTTTTGACCGACCTTAAGACTCAGACGTCACCGATTGAGCGCTTGGTGATGTTGCATAATGTGCTCGTTCAGAAGTTTTAGAGTCGCGGCCGTGAGCCCTGCCTCCGGACTTCCGAACCCTCTTCTGTGCCTTGTCTCGGTTTGCGAACCAGACTCGGTTTTCTCTGTTTCTTTTCCTGAGGGGAGGGAGAGGTCCTGTAGACCATCTCTCAATGTCCGTAGGCTACATTTTGTGGCCGTAGGCCATTTTGCCCATTTCGGAGTCCGGTTCCCGGTTTTCGGGACTGTAGGCCGTGTGCCTCGGTTCGGGACCGCTTAACCATCTCCTATTGCTCTAATTTTTGGCGTACTCCTTATTTGCTCCCTTTTGAGGGACACTGGGGGCTGAGAAACCCACTTCGTGGCCGAATGCCACTTTCGGTGCTTAACAGCCCATTTTCGGGACCCCGAACTGCGCGTTTTGGTCCCCGAGCATTCGTTTTGCAACGGTTTTCGTTCATTTTTGGCAGGTACCTCTGTTTTATCACCGGGGAGGTCACTAAAGGGTGGGAGGCCAGCAATTGTTGCAGCAACCAGTTATACATCCTCCGACGCCCTCCGGCGCCCGTTTTTCGCACTTCCGGGCTAATGTTGAACCCCTTAGACCCTTTTTCTCGAACTTTGAACCACATATTTGTGATGTACATACATGAGAGGACCCTAAAAGTTCATGGCCGGCCATTAATTCAACTTGACCCTTTTGATCCCCTCCTTCCGGGCTAATGTTGAACCCCTTAGACCCTTTTTCTCGAATTTTGAACCACATATTTGTGATGTACACACATGAGAGGACCCTAAAAGTTCATGGCCGGCCATTAATTCAACTTGACCCTTTTGACCCCCTCCTTCCGAGCTAATGTTGAACCCCTTGGACCCACTTTCATGGACTTTTAACCACAGGGTTGTGTTGTACACAGATAGGAGGACACCACCAGTTGGTGGCCGGCCAGAAAATCTGATTGACCTTTTTGACCCCTAGCCGGCCGGCTAGGGGGTGTGGCCGGCCGGTCACCTGCAGCAAAAGTACCAGGCCGGCCGAGCTCCTTGCACTCTTCCCTTTACAGCTGTGGAGCTTTATCCCCCAGAAAAGATCTTTATCCGGGGGATATTTTGTGGGGGAAAGTTACTCTCCTTTTCCCCCACCTTTACACCCCCTTTTTGGCCCTTTTAACAAGCAAGCTAGATTATTTGTTGGGGTTAGAAAACTTCACCTTCAAGCCTCCATACACAACTCCATCTCCATACCTCTCATTTCCTTAAAAATTCCTAAGTCCCTAAGCACCATTTCTTCTACACCACCAAGCTCTACCACCACCACCTCATTTCCAGCAACAAGGAAGGATTCTCAAAGGCTAAAGGAGCTGCAAATTGATCCAAGAAGCAACAAAAGTCTTAGTCTTCAAGGGTGAGTAACATTTCTTCACTTTGACCCTTTTTCTTGATCCATTTGTAAGCCCCACATGCTTTTTGTTTCAAGCTCCGGCCCTAACTGAAAAGGGCCCTCTTTTGAGCTCATCTTCACTTTTCATTAAGGGCTCAACCCTGTTTGAGCCCTCCATGATACACTTGCTTCATTGATCCTCTTATATGTTATAATTTTGCATGCTATTTTTGGACCATGAGTAATCTGTTTTTGAGCATGTTATAAACTGATATTAGGCTTATTTTGAGCCCCTCTTCAACATTTAAGAAGGGCTCAACACCATTTGGGACTTCCATGTTATACCTACCTTTATATCCCTCTTTTCTTCCCCATTTTTGCATGCAATGGCAGCCTACCATGCTTTTGTTTTTGACCATTTTACAGTTCTTAAAAAGTGCTTATTTTTGTCCATTCTTCATTTTTAATTTAGGTCCTTTCATGGTTTGGGGACTCCATATGCCACTTCATGTTATATCTCTCTTTTATTCCCCATTCTTGCATGTTTAGTTAGCCTACCATTCTTTTGTTTTTGGCCATTTTACAGTTCTGGAAATAGTCCTATTTTGGCCCATTCTACATGTTTTATTAAGGGTCTTTGGCTGTTTGGTGAATATTTTGCATACCTCATGTTATAGCCACTTTTGAGCCTCATTTTACATCACATTTCTATCATGTTTGTATACTGATTTTGGGGCTTCCATATACTGTAAATATTCATATGTTTTGTCCCTCTTCAGTTTTGTAGAAGGAAATTTTTCAGTTTGGATTTTGTTTATATCACTTGCTTCATTACCCCTCTTTTGGCCCCTATTCTTGCATGCTATTTTTGCCATACCTATGCTTGCTTTTTGGCCATGTTTATAACTGTGAAAGTGCCTTTTTTGGGACTGTATAGCTTCTGTCTTTGCATTGCATGTCCATATTGTGCATGTTTGGCATAGCTATAGGCCATTTCGGGTGCCTAAATTCGCATTTCGGGACAATTCCATGCATTTCATGTCATTTCGCCTCATTTCGGGACTGTTTTCCCCCATATTTTAGTGCTGAAATTCTGTTAGAATGATTGCTATTCATGTTTCCATGTCATTACATCGCATTTTGTCAACGCCTCGGTTTGCGCGCCCGTGTGCACGCATTTCGAGGCACTTCATTTTTATCCGTCGGCATCCTATGTGAGTGTGGCTGAGGCTCACTCATGTTGGTATAAGCCCATATCATGTTTCCATGTCATTACATCGCATTTTGTCATCGCCTCGGTTTGCGTGCCCGTGTGCACGCATTTCGAGGCACCTCATTTTTATCCGCCGGCATCCTATGTGAGTGTGGCTGAGGCTCACTCATGTTGGTATAAGCCCATATCATGTTTCCATGTCATTACATCACATTCCGCCATTGCCTCGGTTTGCGTGCCCGTGTGCACGCATTTCGAGGCACCTCATTTTTATCCGTTGGCATCCTATGTGAGTGTGGCTGAGGCTCACTCATGTTGGTATAAGCCCATATCATGTTTCCATGTCATTACATCGCATTCTGCCATTGCCTCGGTTTGCGTGCCCGTGTGCACGCATTTCGAGGCACTTCATTTTTATCCGATGGCATCCTATGTGAGTGTGGCTGAGGCTCACCCATGTTGGTATAAGCCCATATCATGTTTTCATGTCATTTGCATTGCATATGCCATTGCCTCGGTTTGCGTGCCCGTGTGTACGCATTTCGAGGCACTTCATTTTCATCAACCGGCTTCTTATGTGAGTGTGGCTGAGGCTCTCTCATGTTAGTATAAGTCCATGTTGCCTTTTCCATGCCATTTTAGCCATATTGTATTGCGTATACCATCGCCTCGATTTGCGTGCCCGAGTGCACGCACTTCGAGGCATCTCATTTTCATAACATTGTGCGTGCTAGGCTGTATCTTAGTTGCATTTCATGCATACCATGCATATTGCATCGTGTCCGGAATAGGAGTTAGCCCGGGCACTGGAAACGAGGTACATTTCGTACTCCGAGTGACGGAATGTGTCTCAATTCCCCAGTCACCGACACTCCGGATTATCCATGATGGAGTTAGGTTTTAGCTGTAGTTTCATGTGCATTCATCCTATATTGAGTTGTGCATTTCGACTCCTCGGCCATCATGCCTCGGTATGCGTGATTGGTGGCACGAGGATCGAGACATGCATATATCTGTGCAAATACATTGCTATGCCCCTTTCCTGCTCTCTGTTGCAGTAAAACGAAGAATCAGCAGCTTTTTGGGACTTGGCACGCATTTCAAGAACAGGTGTAAACAGAGGCTAATTGGGGCATTCCGGTGGATTTCCGCGCAAGACAACCCGGACATGCATCATCCATTAGAAGCAAGGCAGTCCCTGGCTTGCACGCCAGTTTTATTTCCTTTTCTTAGTTAATTCATTAATTAATTAGAATTTTGTAATATTTTGGACTGTAATATTCTTTTATTCGGGACTGTAATATTTGGACTGTATTATTTATTCGGACCCTCTGCGCGAGGGCACAACTGTAATAAGTGTGCGTGAGTGTGATATATGTCTTCCAACCCCACGTCTTTCTCCCTTTTATTTATCCGCTTTTGATGGTTAGATTAGGGCATATTTCAATTAGCATACAGTATGACAGCATGTTTGCATTCATTCATCTTTATTGCATGCACTGGGCTCGGCGCATCATACTAACTGCATTGTACTTTCAATTCTAAATTGAATACATGATAGTTGTAACATTTCATATACCATCTTAGAATAGCCGAGCCTGCTATAGTTGCATTTTGCATGTGTTGCATTAGACATTTCTGTATAATTAGGATCATGCATGATTTCTAATGAAGTTCCCATTTTGGCTTGGAGTACTCGGTAAGTTCTATGCTTTAGCATCCTTGCATGCGTGTGAGTGCTGCCATGAATAGCATGCTTACCATGAGGCTATGTGCTTATATGATACAACTGCCTGAATGCCTGTGGGTGAAGGTTGGGTTACTTAAATTGGAATAAATCATCAAATGTTTTAAAAGCCTACCTGCGGGTAGCAAACCATTTTCAAAAACAAACATGAAATGTTTCGTTCCAATTCAGGCGACCCGGTCTATATTTGTATGCTGTGCGCATCACATAGTAACCTAGGCTAATAAACCGGAATAAGGACACACAAAGTTTTCAAAAATTGATATCATGGTTAGTAGAGGCCGGTCTATGACCGGGCGAGCGGGGGTGCTCATGAAGTGACCTTCCCCAATCGTACCCAAGTTCCCGAGCCGAGGCAACTTTGGTGATGACGGACACGTGGCCTTTTGGCACCGAGTCAGGGTTTCCTAAATTTCCCAAAATAAAATATTTAGGTGGCGACTCTGTATCTGGCAAAGCAGTCCATGTTTGGCACTTCTTTCAAAAATCAGTTTTCTCAAAAACGATTTGCCGGATTTGGACTCTTTGGTTCAGATTAGGAACCGTGACATTTAAGAGTCCGAGCTGTAGTGACCCCAAATGAACAGAACGGGACTAACCCTCCCGGGGCGTTCGGGGACGTCTACACTTGGTTTGCCATTTCAGATCTCATATTATTTGAAATATCTGAACCAGAGATGGCTCCATTTGAATCATTTGATGCCAATTTCTCCATCTCTAGAAAGTCATCCATAAGCTCCAGTTGATTTTCATTTTTAGCCTTGTTAGATTTCTTGATGTTCTTTCCCTTGAAATAGGAAAGCTTAGAGATCGATGTTGTAACCCAAGAACTAGCACA
Source organism: Camellia sinensis (assembly GCF_055761805.1). NCBI lineage: Eukaryota > Viridiplantae > Streptophyta > Magnoliopsida > Ericales > Theaceae > Camellia > Camellia sinensis. Next base: position 159,548,108 of record NC_138972.1, read on the forward strand.
TCTTCTTTCATTGTCATTTCCATCTTCAGACATGGAGGTGAAGCTCGGTGGACTGATAGCATTTTGAATGAGGGAACCATTAGTGGAGATCTGAAGACTAGATTTTGATGGACTTTTTTGTTGATTATCAGCATGCAGTTGTGATTCTAAAATTTGAAGCTTGCTAACTGTCTTAGCACAAATATACCTCGAAGCTTGAAATTTACTAGTGCACATTGCCAAAGCTTTTTTCTATATCTTTGTTTCTTCTTCCATTGCCAAAAGACGTTCTATGAGAAAATCATTCTCTTTATAGAATTTTGGTACACTATCAAGGGAAAAGTTAGGCAATTGGGGTGGGTGTGGACTTCGAGACGTTAAAGGGGACCTCCTTACTCGAGTTTCTCCGTAATCCCAGCCCAAGTTCTATACTTCTAACTTCATTTGAGCCAGTGCTGTAGGACCTGGCAACTTCTTCCGCACAAGACCACGCAATCTTTGGCACTTGCTTCCAGCTTAGCTATTTTCTTCACTCCTTCCAAATGCTTCTTGTTGGCTACTTCTGCAGATCTTATACATATTTTCTTTTCCTCATTGCTGTAACCATTCTGATTTGCCCTTAACTGTAAGCTATTAGCTACAAGTCGATGTGCAGCATCACCTAGATGCCAGCCAGAAATGCTTCCAGGGGGATCTTGCTTGAAAGAAGAAAGCCCAAAACAACAATTCTTTTAGAATATTAAGACAACAGTGCCAAGTATCCATCAAGAGTAGAATCAATCAATTAAAAATTGGCACTTGAATGAAAAGACAATCTAGTATACCTTCAATTTTCCCATGGCTTCCTTCCATTATCCTCATGCCACAAAGTTGGATCAGGTTTTAGATCCCCTATCTCAACCAACTAAAAATAGACAATAAAAAGACAACAGAATGTGAGCTTATTTATACAACTTAAGGTAATGTCATAAGGTAAAAATGTCCAGCACCAGCCATGCCACATGCCCATTCCAATAGAAAACAAATAATAGCTTCCAATAGAATACAAATAATAACCTAGATTTGATAACCTCAAATTATAAGCCCACAGCTCACAATGTGGAACATTTCAGTGCCTATATGACAATTTTACACCACAGTTATGCTTCTAATGTACATGAGAAATGTGGAAACTAAGCAACCAGAACGACCATGAACATCACTGGTTACCAGAATTGCACAAACCAAATGCAGGGTACAGAAAAGGTTTCAATGGTTTGCATAATTGAAGTTGCTAATTTCAGCTTATTCAGAACCTCCGGGCTAGTTGCTAATTTCCAATCACTGCAGGATATTGCATCAAGGGTCAACTGTGCATCCTTATTTGTTGGTGTTAGCTATGGATGAATTAATTAAACACATTCAAGAAGCTTCTAATACCGATCACTCATCAAGTCCATAAGCCTTCAAGGAATTCCAGAGGCTTCTCTACACTTCCATATGTTGTGAACCATTTCAACTATCATTGTTATTTCAAATTGAAGCTAAATATTAGTTCCGGTCTAGCCACTACACTTATTGTATGCAGTAAATAGTATACAATATTCGGGAACCCTACAATAGAAGAGTGAACTTAAGAAAATGCAAAATGCATCTTTGAAGAAAATGTGACAATCTTTGTCAGTTGCTACTTGAAATCGTGGCATTTAAACTTTGAAAGATTACTTACCTTCACATGAGGCTTGCACAATTAGCCCTACAAAAAAGTTAGACAATGGCTTATCTTACCGACACTTTGTTAACATCTCATAGGCATAACATCAACAATTTACTGGACACAAAAATCTACATTATAACTGTTAATGTGCAACGGTTACTCAAATGATGAATGCAGCATTAAGGAGTTGGCTAATCTTCAGATATAGGTACACTGCTTCAAGCCTCAGCCATTACATAATGATAAAGATTCAATGCAGCAACGTGAACCTTCAAATCCCATTTGTCAAAGTGAAAACATTGACCTCAAACTTGGTTACAGATGACAAAATGAGATAAATCAATAACCAGTGTTAAACTAGGAGAAGCAAGACAATAGGGCAATTGTTTGTTGAGTTGGTATCAAAAGAAACATCCTTATATGCTATTTTCTTTGCAAGAGCCAACTTGTCCTTCTACAATTTCAATAGCTCAGGAGCTTCTTCCTCATGACAGTTGACAACCTTCGTTAGGAACCACTTTTCAAGTTTCTTCAACATAGTTGTCAAGTTAAAACTGTTCTTAATCAAACCTTTCAACAACAATACTTGATACATTGCACACCTTGGAACAATCCTCTTTTCTAAGCTAAAACCAATAAGTATTGGACTTCTTGCAAGAAATGAAGAATCCCAACCCATTTTATTAACAAAAAATTCCATCACTCTCATGATCTTATGCTCGGATGACACCATACACCACGAATTCTTCTCAGAAGCCACAAGAATCTCATCCTCAGACCTACCCCACTTCTTAATTTATTATTTTCTTATATTTTCCTATACTTGGTCTCCAAGTATTCTTGTTGACCAAGACTAGTACTACCCTAGTCAATTAGTTCTTTTTATATTACTTGGTATCCAGGTATGCTTGGTGACCAAGACTTTATCTAGTATAAATAGTTATGTAACCCTAGAGGCAAAGGCATTATCTATCATTATAATTTTCTAGTTACTCTATTTTGCTTGTGGATTCAAGGGTTTCTTTCTTATGGATTCAAGAGTATTCGTCTACTAAAATGATATCTAGTTTCATGCGTATTCCATTCTGTCAAGTGGTATCAGAGCCAGGTTTCTCCTAGCTTAATGGCACAAGACAGAGATGTAAACATGATTTGAAATCTAAAATTTAGCTGGTGAAAGAATTCCTTCACAAGTTATTTCTGGTTTATAAATTGTATTCTATTTTCCAAGCATAATTTTTTACCCATCAGGTTGTTATTATTTGCTCTAAGAAGTATAAATACCACATCTATAACATATTTTTTTTTAAATTATGAATATGTTTATGGGCATTTGAAAGTTCCTTTGTCATACCTCCTACAAGTTGGTGTTACGGAGAGTTTGAAGTTTGAAAATTTTAACATCTATTTTTGCCTAACTTGATTGCAATATACATATCATAATTTCAAGTTCTGTATGTCTATGGTAAGCATAATTAGAGACGTATATTGCATGATCTATGCCATTGTAATGTCAAGTTTGAAAGGGAGAATGAATGAGCATCACTTTGCTGTTAATTATAATTGTTGGAGGGCCAGTCAACTTTGGAAATATTGCTACATATATATTAGCCAATAACATGTAAATTTATTTGGGAAAATTACACTAACAGTCCTCCACTTTACCCCTTGTGTCATTTTGGTCCTTGTAGTTTTAATTTGCTCAATTTTGACCTTCAATTTTTGATTTTGTATCATTTTAGTCCAATTATTATCACCAGTTAAAATTATTGACGGAAAACAAACACGTGAGACGCACATGACCCTTTTTCAAGGACAATATAGACATTTCACAACCCTTTCCTTATTTCACCATCTTCTTCCTCTGGACTCTTTGTAACACAATCACCTACCACCGTTGCTTTCCTCCACTACCAAAATCATCCACGGCTAATCCCAACATCAGCACCATCCACCTCCACCACATCAAACCTAGTATCATCTGCCACCCAGACTACCAAACTCACCACTCTGTCTTTTGAACATACTTGCCATATCGATCACCTCCATCCAACCTCCTTCATCTACCCCTATCATCCCACCATCACCAAACAACAAAGTGACAGTCAAAAAAATAACAGAGAGAGATGATAACAATAACAATAACAAAGTGACAGACCACCAATTCCTCCAAATCAAATAGTAATTCAATCAAATCAAACAACAAATCATACAAATCAAATAAAAAAAATCAACAGAAGAGAAGAGAAAAAATAAGAGAAGAAGAATATTGGCAAAGAAGATTCTTTGCAATCTGTTGAACAGATCGTCGTGATCTACTAGAAGATCGGCATCTCCCAATCCAGACCTCCATCTGTCAGCTCCTTCACGACTTCCATCTGTCAACCTCTTCCTTACCTTGCTCAGTTGCGATCGTTTTGGGCTTAGTTAGCCCCTTCACAACCCCTATCTATCAGCCTCACCTTTGCTCTCCTTCACCGTGATCCGCTCATTCTCTGTCAGAATCTCCGTCATCCTCGTTCAGCAACGACTCTCTCCCCCTCTTCTTCCTTTCTGTCAACGCTTCTTTCACCATTCTCCAGCTGTGACACCCCTGCCTTAGACTTCCAACCATGACCTCTCAATCTTCTCAACCACACTACTTTTTCGTCTCAACATTGATAAACCACCACATTCCCCTCTTCCTATTCCATTTTGTTTCTCTTCTCTTCCTCCTCCTAGTTCTCTCTTTAGAAAAATGAGATTTTAGGAAAAAATTATAATGAGTGAACTCTATGATTTGAAGGCAAAAAAATAAATAGTATTGGTGAAGTTACTATTTTACCCCTAAGAGTATGGCATGTTTGTCTCACGTGTTTGTTTTCTATGAGTGAACTTATAATGAGTGAACTCTATGAGTTAACTCACTGATATGAAGGAAACAAAATAAATAGTATTGGTGAAGTTACTATTTTACCCCTAAGAGTATGGCATGCGCGTCTCACGTGTTTGTTTTCCGTCGACAATTTTAACTGGTGTTAACACTTGGACTAAAATGATACAAAATCAAAAATTGAGAGTCAAAATCGAGTAAATTAAAACTATGGGGAGCAAAGTGACATGAGAGATAAAGTACAGGGACTATTAGTGTAATTTGCCCAATTTATTTTCTTTATCCTTGGGAATTGGGTGCTTGGTTAGTTTCTAGGTACTATTGGGATATAACAAGCAGCTTCCTCATACCAAAAATGACCTATGAGAACTAATGGTACATAAATAAGACACGCAGATTGGAAGTTAGTATCGAAAACGCCTTAAACTTAGTCAAAAAAAGGCGTTCGGAGGGTGAAAATGAAAAATAGCCCCCCAACCACTGTTGGGATGTAACAGGCAGCTTCCTCATGCCAAAATGACTTGTGAGAACAGATAGTACATAAATAGGACACGTAGATTGGGAGTCAGAGTAAAAAATGCCTTAAACTTAGTTGAAAAATGGGGGTTTGGGGTAAGAATGGCAACAGGGCGGGAAGGGGCTGGGGATGACCCTCCCCATCCCCGATCCCTGACAATAACAAAATCCCCGGCCTCGGCCCTGCCCCCGATCCCCAGTGGAAAACCCTTCACCTCTTCGGTCTCCGTCCCCGTCCCCTAAAGGGGATCGGGTTTCCCCGACCCCGAAAAATCCCCGATAAATCTGTTCAACACAGATACAAACACAAGAACAAAAAAGAAAAAAAAAAATTAATCTGTATCTATATAGATCTATTAAACACAACAAACAACAACAGATAATATAGATAATAACTTGGAAAAAAAATTTGTTCATCAATCAACAACAGATATATATATATATATATATAGAATTGGGGCTTCACGATTGGTGGCTTTACGGTCAGTGACTTCAGATCAGTAGCTTCTTATCAGCATCAAGACATCAATCGGTACACGGTCCTGGTCATGGTCATGGCTTCAGATCGGTGGCAACGGAGGGATCGGTGGTAGTGGTGGCTTCAAATCAGTGGCTTCACCGATCTGTTCAGATCGGTGATGGTGGTGGATCTGGATGATGTTGATGCTGATAAGAGATGAGAGAGATCTGAGTGAGTGAGGGAGACAGATGAGAGAACTGGTGGTGAGACTTAGAGAGATAAAAATCGTGAGTGAGGGAGAGAGAGATGAGAGCCGTGAGACTTAGAGAAAGAGTTGCTTGGTTTATATATATATAAAGGGGTAAAATAGTAATCTTGCTTCAGGGATGAACGGGGACGGCGACGGGGACGGGGCCGGGCCATGTACGGGGCTGGGACGCTTATCCCCGTCCCCGGCCTGAAACTGATCAGGGATTGATTTTTGAATACCATCCCCATCCCGTTGGGGATATTTTTCGGAAAGAAACCGCTTAAATCGGGGTCGGGGGGTCGGGTCCCCGTCGGGCCGGGTTCAAATTGCCATCCTTAGTTTGGGGGGCGAAAATGCAAAATAGCTCCCCAACCACTGTTGGAATGTAACAGGCAGCTTCGTCGTGCCAAAAATGACCTGTGAGAATTGATGGTACGTAAAGAGGACATGTAAATTGGGATTTAGAGTAAAAAACGCCTTAAACTTTGTCGAAAAAGGGCGTTCGAGGGGGGGCAAAAATGCAAAACAGCCACCCAACCACTGTTTGGATGTAACAGCAGCTTCCTTGTGCAAAAAATGACTTGTGAGAACTGATGGTATGTAAATAGGACACATAAATTGAGAGTTATACCTTAAACATAGTCGAAAGATGGGATTTGGGGGGCGAAAATGCAAAATAGCCCCAAACCATTGTTTTAAATGTTCTTACATTATTATTAATTGTTCAAAACCATATCCATTTGTGCTATTTAAATGTGCTGCTCACAAGTAGTAGTAGAAGTAGTTTTGATTTGTGAGAAAAAAAAAGGAAGATCAATATCTCCAACTCTGCTTCTAGTATGATCTGTTGTTGCATATTGATTCTTTTTTTTTTTTTTTTTAAACTTTCCATTTATGGAAGTAAAACATAAACAAACTAAAAAGTCTACCTTCACTTTCGAACCTGAACATAGCTTTCACAAATGAACAATGACTATACTCATAATGGGAAAATTATTAATGTCTTTTTTTTTTCTTTTTTTTTTTTTTGAATTTTCTTTGGAGCCCCTAGTCTACATATTATGTGTTTGCCCTGTTTTGCTAGAAGTTTAGCATCACTTTGTTGAAATAGGCTTAGCTTTTGGTGAAATTATAATGGAGATTTATTTTTATCTTAATACTAAATTGGAATTATGAATTGTCTGTGTCAATACTAATTTGTTTGTCAGTTGAATTTCAAAGTTGCTAACTGCGATTTGAGTTGTTTATGAAGAATTATTTAGACAAATTACTAGAAATTTTTTTTTTTGAATTTCTTTCTTCTTCTTTTTTTTTTTGGATTTTTTTTATACATTTGAGTATGCAAAACTAATGATTAATTTGAAAAGAATAATTACATTTGAGTTTTATGTGATTTTCTTTTATAATTTTAAATATGCCAATATTCAGTCAATACTAATGATTAATTTTATTTTTACAGATGGTTTTTGGTGTGGAATTGTGGATACGACTTTTTTTGGACAATTACGGAGGACATTGTTTTAGTCTACATATTACTATTGTCCATATATATTATTTTTTTGGATTACTTTTTTGTGTTTATAGGGCATGGATTTTGTTTAATCCTTTGTTCTGTATGAAGTTACATTTTTGAGATTGGATTATACTTCGTTTATATGAAACTTCTATTACATTTGGAATTTGGCGTTAAATATGAATTTATTGGATGGTTGAAAGTGAAATGTGTGCACGTTCTGGAATGATCGATAATATAATCAATAGATGGATTATTTTGTTTATATACAGGGTACAGGTTGCACTAATAATGGAATGAATACAGGTGGTTGAGAAATTAATTAAAAAATCAGATTGTAAAGTTTTTGGCTACTAAATATTTGGTAGCCAAAAATGTAGGCAAAGGTTTTGGGTGACTAAATATTTTGTAGCAAAAAAAAAAAAAAAACAAAAGACTTTTGGCGACCAAATAGTTAGTAGCCAAAACAATATTGCTGGCTAAATATTTTAGTAACGAAAGAAGAATACACCTTTGCCGGCAAAAATGTTTGGCCGTAAAATACAATGCAATGAAAATATCCAGTCTTTTGGCGACAAAACTATTTGGTGGCTAATGGTGGCATAAAACAATGACTAAATTTTTTAGTCGCTAAATGTGTTATTATTGGCGACTAAAATATTTAGTCGTTGAAAAAGAATTTCATTTTATTTGATCACGTTCGGCGACTAAATCTTTTGTCGCCAAAACGTGACCATTGGCGACTAAGTTTGTTTTAGTAGCTGAAGATAATATAATTAGTGACCAACGTGAATTTATTCGCCATTGACTATTGCCGACAAGGCTTCAGTGACTAAATGGGCAACATAAAAACTTTAGTCGCCAATGACTTTCGAAGACTAAAAAAGAACCTTCGGCGACTAAAAGTTTGGTAGCTAAAAGTGTAAATTCCTATAGTGAACCTTAGCAAGACTAAACATAACTAAAAATCATTTGACAAGGACAAACTCCACGAATGAATTTGAGAACCATATCTCAGTAATTTTGGAAGAAAAAGGGTGAACTTTGATATCCTTCTGCTCTTACCTTCTTCCATTCCTCTTATTTTTCCACCTTCTAACAAAAAGAACTTCAAGCAATATAGCTTGGATTAAATTTTCCATGAATGGATTTATAAGAACTTTATGAATGATTTTGAAGAAGAAAAAAAAAACATGAATTTTGACCAAAACCTTCAAAATTCTAGTGGCATAACTATTCTAGTAAGATGAATCTCATACCTTTACCTTAACACTTCAAATAGAAGCACTTCAATACCAATTCTCTCGACTACTTTCAATATGAAATGAAACCCAAATCCCTTTATTTCATATCCATCAACACACAACACCATGATGTAAAATACATGGAAAGCTAATTACTATCTAAGTCTCCAACATGTGTAAATTAAAAATGTGCCCAACTATAGTGTTCTACCATGCTTGATCAAGTAACCAAGATTTATTGACTTAAAGCAAGGAATCCTTTAAAGAACCTCAACCAAACCAAGATTTTAATAATAACATAATGAACCATATCTAATAAATCTAAACCCAGAGAACTTTATTCACATTAAACAAATTGAAATACGTGCAAAAAACCATTCTCATATGGGCTCTAATATTGAAACATTGTGAGTCTTTGGGCTCCCTCTAAACCTTGGTTGAATGCATCTCCTTTATTATTTGTTATTATCCTTTTTATTTCCATTACCTTGCTTGACCATGAAATAAGCAGACACACATACGAGTTTATCACAAAATCAAAGGTGCACATCTGTACAAGTAGATGCCTTATATATTGAAACAGATTGTAGAAATAAAAAATAATAAATAAACAGCTAACAAAAGGAATGTTAATGACAAGTAGAGAACATGACAAGATTAATCCTTCTTCGGGAATATAACCCCAGCAGGTGGCTTATAGAGGCGAGGCTTCTCGTATCTTTCGTGATCACCGATAATAGGATAAGTTGGCCAACAATTTATCCCTAAGGCTCCGGCGTAGGTTCCATCGCGTGAGATGTATGCATAAACACCTACACCCCACTGCTTCCCCCATGAATTTTTTATCAGCCAGGCAGGTTCTCCATTGTAAGTCCCCATGCCTACAAGACAAATCTCATGAAATTCCAGAAGTGGATGGTTTTCAAGATCTGATTTATCACTCAGCTTCACCATATCAAGCTCGAATAAAAAATGAGGTGGCTTGTACAAACCATACATATAAAAATAAATTACAATAGCATTTAATTACAACTTATTTCAAAATTATTCAAATAAAACATTTTTGTGTTTAGTAGTTTATACCCCTTTATAAAGATCAAAAGATGTATGGTAGGCTATACCAACAGTGATCGGGTGATACTGGAGAATTCTTGACATCTCATACTCATTTCCGGCTCCCATCTCGAAATATCCATCGATAGAAACTCTTGGACTATGAAACTACAAAAATTATAAACATCATAAATTCAATATATATATTTTTTATCAGCAAAAATAAACTTTAATAATAATAATCAAGGAACAATACAAATAATTATTATCAATAAAGGGAAGGTAGGTGCAAAAGAGCATCACAACAAAACTAAACGATCCCAACTAGGTTGACACAGAAATAGCTTGTAATCACTGCAGCTGCCAAACCCACAGTTTCCATCTTCATTTGAGCAGTCCTGACTTAACCACTTCGGTTCCAACACCTTCTTACCTAGTGTATATTTGAAACAATCTCATTTATAGAGTAAAAGCACCCAACATTATGTGGTTTCAACTAGATGGCTAATCCTACTTTGATAAACTCACACAATGCCTCCAAGTTTGGTTGAGTATCACTAAAGACACATTCATTCATATGCTTCCACATAGACCAAACATGTAACACCCACATCCTTTAATCCGTTGGAGTTTGTATTTAATTCCCTTATTTTTATCTTTTTGGGAGCCTTTGGAGTTATTGAGTGTTGGTTTTGGAGGAGTGTGATCTGATTTAAACTTGTTGGGTTTGTTTGTTTGCACTTGTTCTTGTCAAAAAGTTCATTAGAAACTTAGAAATTCCATTCTAGGGTCGACACCAGCCTTCCTAAGGGTCAACCCTTACCTATTGGTGATGTTTCTAGAAGTGTTGCTGGAAAATAGGGTAGACACCAGTCTGGGGAGGGTCGACCCTCTTATGTTGTAGAATTTGTGTGTTTGTTGTTGGAAAATAGGGTCGACCCCCTTTTGTCTAAGGGTCGACCCCCCTTGCTTGTGCCAGATTGTCTTTTTCTACCTAAAAGGTCAACACCCCTACCCGAAGGGTCGACCCCTGCGTGTTTTTTTTTCCAGATTTGTAGGTCTGAATGGGCCCTACCTTTAGGAGGTTTTGGGCCTATTATTTTATTGACCTTAGGGCTACTTTTCAACTACTATAAATAGGCTCCAAACATAGTTTCATTTCACTTTTCTTCTCTTTCCTCTCTCTCAAACCGTGAGTGCTCCTCTCTCTCTCTCTCTCTCTCTCTCTCTCTCTCTCTCTAAACTCATGCTCTTGGCACTAAGACCTCTAGATCTATTCACCTAGAGTGATCTTTTCACCATGGTCCTTTTGAGAAAAAGTGTAGATCTCATCGAGGGCTTCCTTTTGGTCCGATTGGTTTGTGGTTTTGTCGCCATTGATTTTTGGGTCGTCATCTCTTGGCTTGAAGAGGTAGGGGTTTCTAGTTCTCTTTCAATACCCTCGTTTATGGATAGATTTGTGGTATTTTCTTTATATAAATACAAGAGCTTATATTTTTATGCATATTGTGATGAATCATGAGATTGAGGGTTAGGGTTTGAAGGGAGTTGGGTTCACTTGTTGGGTTAAGATCTTGGGTCTTGAGTTTGGGTGTAAAAGTAATAGAAGGGTTGGAATAAAATGTGTTTTGTGAAAAGCTTTAACTTCTCTTAAAAACCCTAGTTTGGATCATGAAGATGGTTAATGGTTTTGCTTCAATTGATAGTAGAATCATGAAATTGAAGTGTTAAATTACACATGTACAAGTTTAATTGAAATTTTAAAGAGTTTGCAAATTTATGTAAAATCTGCGATTGAACCCTCAATGTTGATGTTTTAAATTATGTTATAATGTGAACCAAACTTGGGGGAAAAGAAATTACTAATAGTATGGATGATATGAGCTTTGTGTTGAAATGGTTGTGTGTCATGTGAATTGTATTGGGTTATGTGGTGTTAAGTTGGTTGAGTTGTGTTGGGTTGAGTTGAGTTGTGTTGTGGTTAGTACCCGCACGGGGAGTTGAAAAATGGTTTTTCGGTGCCCACGACCGTCCGTATCACAGCCGATAAATGTGGAGGATGGTTTTAAAAATTGAAAAATGGTTTTTTGGTGCCCACAACCATTCGTATAATAGCCGGTAAATGTGGGGGTGGTTTGAATTCAAGGTGCCCAATTGCCCTGTCTAGGCTTATCGCTGGATGAATGTGGCAAAAGTATTTTTGGGTGTCCACACAGTCCTGTCGTATTGTAGCTGGCGAAAATGGAAAAATGATTTTAGGTGTCCACACAGTCCTGCCGTATTGTAGCCGGCAAAAGTGGAAAAATGGATGATTTTCGAAAATGTTTTGAGTGCCCACGTCTTGCCGTATAATAGCCAGCAAATGTGGGGGATGGTTTTAAAAAGTTGCAAATGGTTTTCGAAAAAAAAAAAAAGATATGGTTTTTGAGAGAATGACTTTTGGGAGTTCACTTCCCACCATATAATAGCCGGCAAAAGGTGGAATGTGCTATGAATTGGGTGCCCGCTATCCCGCCGTATCAAGCCAGCAAAAGGTGGAATGTGTTGTGAAGTGTGTTGAGGTCAGTGATGATATATGTGACTTGTGATGAACTTGTGAAATTACCATTTGATGTGTAAATTGGTATGAAATGGAAATACATATAGAAATTATTTGAAAAGAATGGATAATGAAATGGTAATTGGAGAAGGGGTTAGTGATAAAGAACTCACCGGGCTTTTTGTATCTATAAGGAAAGTGTCACACCCCAAACCCGCCCCTAAAAGTTTGGGCATGACCACCTCAGAAACGGACCTAAAACCTGATGAATATAACTTATGGGGCCTGAACGGAAGCATATATTAACATATAGTAGCGTAACATAATACCCATTGAGCTACCACTACCATGCCAGGATCACAAATTACATAATGCAGATAAATATACAGAGACGTGCATCTGAAGATAGCTACGTACATATACATATACATCGATTTTAACAGATATGTAGGGTACAAATTAAAAACTTAGCAAAACATCATAACTTGAACAATCAACATCTAGGAGCTTAGATACTCAGGGATTGACAATTGGGTAGCAAAAGCTACAAGTTAAGGTTGACCTCGAGTTTGAGTGCCTACGGAAACAAACATAGAATAGAGTGAGTCAAGCTCAGTGAATAATAGCACATAACAATTCAATGCTCAACGTCAATTATATTACATATCCGTGCATTTATCAAAAAAGAGAACATATGGCTTATTTATTTCTATATGCATAGCAAAGTATCTTTTTCAGAAAACTTATCATATCTTGAACATTTGGGGTTTCATAGTGCATCTAGGCATTTTGGGAAAATTATCCAGAAAGCGTATCATGTCATAAACATATCAGTTCAGAAATTACTTATCATATGAAACATTTCGTAACTCAAAATACGGATTTCATTAAACATTGTATAGCATAGTCATGTTCAAAATCATTTATACTTAAAGTATCGTTTACAGAACGGCCTTGGCCCCAATCTTAAACACAGTGGCTTTAAGCCCTTAACAAAATGGCATGAATCTCTCATCACAATGGCATAAAGCCCTTGAAACACATTGGCATTAAAGCCCTTGAAACACATTGGCATTAAAGCCCTTGAAACATATGGCATAAAAAGCCCTTGAACATATGGCATAAAAAGCCCTTGAACACATAGATATATGAACCCAAGAGGTGTCTCACACGGATTCTAGAGGTGACTCACGTCGTAGCACTTAGTTCCGTGTAGCACTTTGTTTCATACCAAAACGGCATAAGCCCTTATCAGATTGGCGTAAAGCCCATGTAATGGCGTAAAGACCTTGTCTTACATGTATGAACTCAAGAGGTGGCTCGTACAGATTCTGGAGGTAACTCGCATTGCAGTACTTAGTTCCGTACAGCACTTTGTTTCATACCAGAATTTCATAAGTCTTAAAGACCGAATCATCATATCATGTCTTAGCATAGCATAATTGGAATAGTAATAGAAATAATTCCAATTTTCGTAGAATACCATTATATAATAAGGCCCATAAGTTTCCCATAGCTTGATTACAAATTTATACAGGTGTCTCGCAGACCACTGAATAATAATAATAACAACTGTTAACTGAGGCCACATACATCATTACCATATGCTTAATAAGGACAGAATAACCCACATCCTAACGTGAGTCCCATAAGAATGTTACACATCTGCATGTTTGTCATAGGTTATTAACGACCTTAGGTCCATATGTATCACAATGGAATAATCTTAGTTTCATACAGATACTTGGTTTAAAGATGAACATAATTCCATATATTCATTCAGGAACGACGTGGTTTGCTTATGAATAACAGAGAATTATTATTCATTATTAACAGAACATAGTCATTTCAAAATCATACCGATGTATGCCAATCTTTCAACGTTCACATTGACTTTCAATCATCATAAATGTTCGTGTAACACTTACAAGAAACAAAGCGTTAGTGATCGTAGTTATCAATGATAAATAAAATGTATATCTTCGTACTATTACTCACAGTGTTACGAAGAGGTGCTTGTTCCTCCCGGAGTGTGCCCTGCACACATTCAACCCTTATAATTTAGTTTCCTTTTCATATCAAATTTCTTTCTGTTTCGTTTTACTTTGAAGGAATTTATACATATTAAAAGGCATCAAATACACATTCCGATAACATTAGAGGGTTCTACACGCAAAACGGAGCAAACAGTATTTTTCAGCATGAGCCGCACGTGCGGCTGTGAGCCCCGCACGTGCGGCAGTTGGCCCCGCACGTGCGGCCCTGAGGTCCCGCACGTGCCTTTTTGGCAGAACAAAAGCCCCAAAATTGCCCTTCTCCCGCACGTGCGGCCACAACCCCCGCACCTGCGGCAGCACTTCCCGCACGTGCGGCCATGACTCCCGCACGTGCGGCGATTCTGCACTTCCAGTCCGAAATTTGCTATAAAATTCCATTCTTTTAGGAGTGTTTTCAAGACTCTAAATTGAAACTTCTAGGTACTAAATCAAGGCTAAAAACATATAAATTATAAATACAATACGCCAAAATTCATCTAACTTGAATTGGGCTCATGAATATAACTCAATTGATTTGGAGCAAACTTAGAAGTTCATCCACATATCATCATTCTTGAAGCTCCTAACTTTATACACACATACATAATATACAAAACATGGCATAAACATGGATATCAATTGATAAATAAGGAGCAAGAGGATGGTCTTAATCAAATAATTTGAATTGGTCCAACATACACAAATAGTAGGATTATCATATCAAGTCTTCAACATACACATCTCCAAACTTTTATCACACTTAGCTCACACCATAGCCAAATCTTACTACTTCAAATTGAGGAGGAGAATTAGACAAGGGAAGTTGAATTCACCTTAGCTTCAATTTCAATCCCTCCTTGCTTTCATCCCCTTTTCCCTTTTCTCCCAAGAAGATGCTATGAAAAAAATGGTTAAGTCTTCCTCCATGAGGGCTTTATAAGTATATATATATATATAGGTTGACTAAGGACAAAAATTTAATCGTTTAAACATCCGAAATTGAAATTTCTTAAAAATGCTTAATATTACTTAAAAATTATGCTGATTATATATGTGAAATCAATTTCAGATAATTAAGCCTCTAAAGCTTCCAATTTCTACTTCTAACTTAGAGGTGTAACAGATATTTTCCCTTGTTGAACAGATGGATACCCTTAAACATGGGGTCTACTTACTTAGCCTCAATTTCTCATGGAATTTCACAACAAGCATTCAAAAACACAGAATGGGGTCTGAAAATATATTAGAAAACATATACGAGGGTCGGGTTATTACAGAAAGATTAGTAGTTTTGCTTTGTGTTTAATTGAGAAATTGAATCAAAAGAGTTTATTGTCCTTGTGATGTGTTGAGTTATATTGGATAATGCAAATGTGAATGTGATGTAATTTTTCTTGGATTTCTACGTTAAAGAGTTATAGCAATAAAGGATTGACAAGTGGGAATAGAGTGCATGAGGGTTGTTTTGAGTATTAAGGGAACATGAACGTGAGGTACGGAGTTATAATAAATGTAACTAGTAAAAGGGGAGAATGGGAATAAAAAGGAGGAATGTTAAGATGGAAATTTAATAAGGAATATTTTGGAATGGGTTAATAAATATAAAATGATGTGGTTCCTTAACCTTGTTTGTTTCCAAAAGGATTTTTGGTTTTCTGATAAAAACAATAGTTTTGATGGTCGAAGGTTTTACTAAATGTTCAAATAAATTTCGAGAAAAATGATACTCTGTGTATGACATTTTGAGAATACAAAACGTCACCTACTATATGGTATCACCTTGCATGCATGATCATTTCTATCTATAGGATGGTTATTGTTTTAGAACTATGAGATTCCTACTCGGCAATTGTGTTCACCCCTTATTGTTTCATTTTTTTTACAGGAAGAGATTTCAGATTGACTGGTTGAAGGATTAGGAAGTTCATGTATATCTTGTGTGTAATCTCTTTGTACCTTGATGTTTGTAATTATTTATTTGTAATTCCGTAGCGGGAGCTTGGCATGTATTTTTTATTATTATTGTTGTACTCATAATGAGAGAGAACATGCACTACTATGTTTCTATTACTCAAGGGTAATAGATATTTTTAATTAAAAACAAATGGACCTAAATTTCATGCTCTTAGTAATGTTTTCAAGTAATTAAAATTTAGGGCGTGACAAAACAATTGCTATGGGAATTGCTCTCCAAACTTTCCTTTCCTTTTTTCTTCTGAATTTCCAGCCCATCCACCACTACATTAAGCTCTCAACTAAACATGGGATAACCATTTTAATCCCCACCGGCCTATGATTTTTTACCATACTTGCCACACAAAGGGACAAAAAAGTAAAACATGATTCAGATGTTTGACCATACTTGCCACACAAATTGACTCTAATTAAAAGTAAAACATACCTTTCTTGATTTTTTGTATTTCCCTTTCACTCCTGTGTATGGATAATACTTCTCCAATGCGATCCCTTGCCTATAAATGTAATCGTATGCCATAATCTCCAATCCTCCTTTTTTCGGATTCCATGGTATATAATCCAGGATCTCTTGTGCCGCCAGTGCAACCAACTCTTCTCCATAATATATGTGACGGGCACTTGCCGTCACATCAATAACGGCAACAACAAAGCATGTATCTGAAAAAAAAGAGAGGATAAAAGTCAAACGATTATGAACTTAATATCAATAAGAAAAACAAAAAAGAAGAAGAAAATAACATTTACTTCCAATTTTTCTTCTAACTGGAAGTAGTGCTCCCCTTTCTACCCAATTAATTGAGGCAGAAAAAGCAACCTGTAAATTATTAACAATGAATGAGTATAACAGTGTAAATTTAAACTTGAGGGTTCAATTCAATGGCCAAGGGTGTTACTCTCCTACAAGGGTTGAAATCATGCTATTAAAAAATATATATTGACAGACTAATTAAGGCATAAATTACAAATGAAAAATATACATCATGAATTGATCTTGTTGAATTCAATAATGTTTTAGTGCTTTTAGCCAAGTGCAACAAAAAGATAGAACCTGTCAACAAAGAATCACGAGTCATGTAAAAATTAGGTTATAAAAACAACAACAATAATAATAATAATAATAATAATAATAATAATAATAATAATCATGAAACTTCCAGTTAATCAATTATGCCATTAAAATATTTTTCATGCTACATCTTTGTTTGCACAAATTTAAAATTTTCTAAATAGATTATAAAGCTGGTGAAGTTTAGCTATAAAATATTAGAACTCGGTGAAGTCAAGCAAATCTAACTCACAAAGTGAAACTGAGAGTATAGGAGATTAGATTTGAGAACTTGATGAAATAAATTAAGTTTAACAAGATTGTCCAATATGTCAAAATGGAAGGAGGATTTTTTATGACCCACGTTCACTCCCATAATATTTGAGTCTGGAAATACAAATTTTTGACTCCTCTTATATATAACAATATATAACAAGAAAAAAAAATTGCAAGGCATAATTAACCAACTGTGACTAATCTTAGATTTCTTTTTAGGTTCTGTTTGGTTCATGTATTTGGGTAGGGAAAGGGAAAAAATGTATGAAATTTAGCTATATTTCATTCACATTTCACATATCTTTTCCTTTTCCAAATCCATAAACCAAACATAACCTTAGGATAAAATAAGGAATTGATCTTATATTACGTATCTATGATGCAAGACACCAAACTCTAAATTTTGCATTCTTGTGGCATGGCTCAGAGCTGAAGAGAAAGGTATATAAGGTCAAATGGGTGGAAGTGACAAAGAACAAAGATCAAGGAGGGTTAGGCATTAGGAGGATATGAGAGGTAAATGAGAGTCTTTTATTGCAATGGTAGTGGAGGTATAGGGCCGCAAATAAAGCTTTGTGGAAACGAGTTCTAATGTGTAAGTGTGGTTTACAGGGTGGAAGATGGCTACTAGTAATGAACTCTGATGATGAAAGGAAGATATCAACACTTTGGCGTGTTGAAGGTGGTAATGTCTAACACATCATTGTTTAACTTCTATGATAGTAATCTAAAGATTGGGGTAGGTGATGGCTGCAGGATTCATTTCTGGGTTGATAGGTGGTGCGTGAGCATCCAACTGAAAGAGGAATTCGCAAGGTTCGATAGTCTATCTATGCAAAAAAGAAGATTCTCTGAAGGATTTTGTGCAAAGAAGACGGAGCACGGGGGAATGGATGCTCTCATTTAGAAGGTCTCTCCTATCATGGGAAGAGGAAAAAGTTGGCAGGTTGCAGGGTTTGCTGAGTAATGCTCCAGTGCTTAGAATGAACTGCCCTGATTTCCTACAGTAAGAGGCTGCTTCTTCAAGTCAGTTTACAGTTGCATCAGTAAGGAAGGAGTGTTATGCCAAGTATGGACCTTGGCTTCAAATTACACAGATGTTATGGCACAATGCAGCACCACCAAAAGCACAATTTTTTGGGTGGTTACGTTGGAAAGGCAGGGTAAAGACAGCAGATTTCTTGCATAGCATTGGGGTTATTAGAAGTAGTGAGGGTATTGTTTGCCCCTTTTGCAAATCTGAAGCTGAAACAGGGAATCATGTTCTGTTACTTTGTCCAGGAGTACGAAAAGTATGGTCAGATTTGCTGGATTGGTGGGAGATCAGCAGGGTAACACCTGCAGATGTGGAGGGATTGCTTCAATGGCGAAGGGGTGTCAAGTTCAAGAAGATGGAGTAGCAGATTAGAAAACAGTACCTATTGCCCTGTTGTGGTCGATCTGGAAGGCAAAGAGACTGCAAAATTACCCAACCTAATTATATTTGTCCCAACCTGATTTTAATAAAAAAACGTTTAGGAGAACATTGATAAAGTAGGGTAAAATATATAGGTATGTAGGTCAAAACTATCAAGGTTAGGGTAAACTACGAAACCGTATCATTAAAATAATTGAGTTTAAAGTCAAGAATTCATGCGCAAAACCCGAAAAAACCCAAATGATTGGGTGTTTAATGGTCGTCAACCAAAATTTGCAGAGATTGGGGAACTTGTTAAGGTGAGTGTGGCTATGTGGGCTAAATGAAATTTCATAGGAGTTCAGTACACAATCCATGATATTGTTTCAAACATTAGGGAGGCTAGATTTTACTTGTAATTGTGGTTTGACTATGTAGCAGCAGCTTTGTTTGCTGTTGGGGGCAATGTTGTGTTGGTTTGGTTTTGTCTTGCTTTGTTGGCTTCTCACCAACAGTGGGCGTGGTGCTCAGCAGATGATTTGGTATGTTTTTCAGTGCTAAGCTAGTTGAGATTGATTTGTCTCGCCATAATGCTTTGAGCAATTGCTCTTCTTTTATTGATGTATCTTGTACACTTTGTATGGGTTTCCTCATCAATAAAAGTTTTTTTCGGTTGATAAAAAATTATGCTATAAAATTTAACTTAAATAAATAAGTAAGCTAAAACAAAATATGATTAAATTAAGAAATCTATCTTTTTCTTTTTGATCGGCAAAAGAAAACTATATTGATGAAGACCAGAGTACAAGACAAGATATATATATATATATATATATACACATATATACTAGTAAAGAAAAGCTTGTGCAAGACACAGGTCGAAGGTTCATAAGAAATAATTTTATTGAGAAATTTAAATATATGTAAATTAATTAGATTATTTAAGGTGGTGTTTGATAACTTAATTCAGCATTTAAATTTGAATGTATTAAGTTATAATTAATTAAGTATGTTTGATAATCACAAATGATATCAATTAAAAATTTAAGTGGTTCTGAAAATGTAGGCCCAAAATAAGAAAATTTTACCACCGTACATTAGTATCAACATACATTGTTAAAACCTCACAACCTCTGCCATTACCACCAATGCTGTCACTACCACCACCATCACCGTTGCCGCCTCCACCACCACCCACCACTCACCATCTACCAACCTTCCCCGACTACCACCTTCTTTACCACTATCATTACTTCCAAAAGCACTATCATTATTTCACTACCACTACTACAATCGCCATTGTCATTACTACCACCACTACAACAATTCACATTAGCAACCATTGCCACCATTGTCATAACCACCACCATCATTCCACCTCCACAATAATCACCACCATTCCACTACCTTCATTACACTACCGTTACTCAATTTTTATCATCACTACATTACTCCTCCATCATCAACACAACCATTGTCTCTCTAGTTGCACCACCATTGTCATTAACTCTATAGGCACTATTGTTGCTTCCACCACCAACACCAACTCATTATCACAATAAAAAAAAAATTTAAATAATAAATTTTAAACTTATTAATATCATATATATCAAATAATTTATTTTACTTTAGCACTTATATTTTTATTAAACAACTTTTTAGCTAAAAAAAATTTAGTATTCAATTTTTAGTACTAACTTTTCATCTTTTAGTTTTCAATTTTATCAAATAGCACCTCAATTTGGTAGTATTTGATAACTGAATTCAACACTTAAAACCCAATCTATTAAATAAAAATCAATTAAGTCCGTTTGATAATAACAAATTGTATCTCTTAAAAATTTAAATGACTCTTAAAATGTAAGCTAAAAATTAAGAAAACTTTAAATGACAGGAAACTTGCTTAATTCTGACTAAATTTATAAATAGTTATACATAAGTATTAACGTACACCATTACAACCTCACAACTGCCACCATCACCACCTTTGCCTCTACCACCACTATCACCACAACCACCACCAACATCCACCACCCTTCCACGACCACCACATTCATTACTATTGTCATTTTTATTACAAGTACTGCCATCATTTCACTACCACCACCACCATAATCGCCATTGTCATTACCACCACCACAACAACTACTACTACAATTCATACCATTGCCATAACCATCACCATCATTCCACCATGGCTGCCACCCTCGTTTTTATCTCCATTACATTATTCTTCCACCAACAACACAACCATTATCTTCTATCTCCACTATCATTATTGTTATTGGTTTGAGGGTAAATTATAAAAAAAATCTCAAGATTTGACCCATGTAACAAAATAAACCCCGAGTTTTTAATTTTATCAATTTAAAC
Source organism: Camellia sinensis (assembly GCF_055761805.1). Classification (NCBI taxonomy): domain Eukaryota; kingdom Viridiplantae; phylum Streptophyta; class Magnoliopsida; order Ericales; family Theaceae; genus Camellia; species Camellia sinensis. The sequence goes on from NC_138972.1 coordinate 159,569,333, forward strand.
CCTAAACTTTTGATTTGTTTTCCATCTGAACTATTTATCTATTTTTGTTAAGTAAAATCGATAGAAAATTGATATTTTGGTTATTAAACTCAATGAAAATGGGTATTTTAGACATTTTATATATACCTACATTAGGTTTAATGGCTAAAATACTATTTTTTTTGTCGATTTTAGTTAACAAAAATAGGTAAATGGTTTAGATTGAAAACAAATTAAAAATTTAGGATTTAAATGATAAAATTAAAAACTTAGGATTTATAGTGCTATAAAGGTCAAACCCTGAGTTTTTTTTGAAATTGTCCCTTGGTTCTATAGGAACCATGGTTGGTACCACCACCACTTATCGCAAAACAAAACTAAAATGTACAATTTCAAAATAACAAAGCAAATTTATTGAAGGATTTCTAATAAGACAAAAAAGCAAAAGAGAATGATGAAATGAGTAGTTAAAAAAAAAAAAAAGTCAAAATGAGAAAACTAAAGTAAGCCACTGATAAATAAAACCAAGCAAAAGGGTAAAATCGAAAAAAAATACGAGCCACGAAGGGTGTAGCGCTTCTTATATATATAGGTGGATATATCAACAAAGGAGGTGAGTGTAAGGAGCATCATAGCAAGACTAGGGCACCACAAAGCAAACTCAATCATGTGCTAGCACAACACGGAATTGGTGAAATTAGTCAACAATGAGATGACTTGCCAAGTGAAAAGAGCAATAGAGAGAGGGAAAAAGGTATGGGGCAAATGATTAAGTAACTTAAAAAAATTATGAATACATATAATGATAAACCTATTTAACATGGTTACAATAAGTGTAGGCAAAAGTCACTATAAAATATCAAGATAATCTTACAAGTATAAGATTGGTTTTTGTTAACATGTGCTCTTAGGGCACATATTGAGAAAGTAATAATTAACTTTACCTACTTCCACTAGCATGGGGAATGTTGAACAAAAGTATAAATACATTTAATGTTTTTTAAAATGTTAATAAATTTCATATTTTCTTTTAGAACCTGGCTTCTCTCCAGTTCGTAAACGGATTGGAACGTGTTGTTGGGCCCGTGGAGGTCCATCACAGGTTTCGTTTCGATAATCTGAATCGTCAATATATAGAACTCGTTAAGTACTTTATCCCTATAAAAAATTACTTTGATCAGATATTGATAGCTACGTGATTGGATTCGATTTTTGTCAACGATAAATGTAATTTTCAAAATAAATTGTTGATGAAAATTTGATCCAATCAAGTAGCTATCGACATCCGATCAATGTGATTTTTTCAAGGATAAATTACTCGACGAGCTCTACACATTGAACGGTTCGGATTATTGAAACAAAATCCATGGTGGGCCCCACGGGTCCAACAGTCCAGTCCATAGCTGAGCCCTTCTTTTTTGTGGACAAAAATACCTCATTCTTGAGGTATGAAATTGATGGTAAGCTTTTTAACTATAGTGTGATGTTAAAAGATAAAAATTAATTATAAATAAATAAATAAAAACTGAAATTGTAATATTAAAATCCAACAAACTTTTTCGATAAATGGTTATTCAATTATCCACCATTTATCTTCTATTTTGTTTTTTATTTTGAATTTTATATACGGTATCTTTCAATATTTTTATAATAAGTTATTCCAAATTAGAAAGAACTTTAGTTGGAAATTATACTTGTTTGGTTGAATTTTCAAAATTTATTTTGAAATTTTAGAAATTAATTTATTAAAAATAAATACAAAAAAGAAAAAAGAAGAAGAAGAAGAAGAAGAAGAAGAAGAAGAAGAAGAAGATTTTTTCATATTTTTAAAATTATTTCTATACCAAAAACAAATAAATTAAAAAGTTAAAATGAAAAGAAAAACAACAATGGTGTTTTGATCTTATAATAAAAAACAACTATTTAATGTAGACATCATTTAAGTTTTTACAACTTCCTCTATTAATGGAGGTAGTTGTACCTATTTAATACTTTCTTAACATGTGCCCTTAGGATATATATTAACAAGAGCCTATAAAATTATACATAAACGCTTAATAATTTAGCTGATATTTTTGTAAGAAAATATTTTACTAAACATAATTTTATTTGATTTTATCTCCTACATTGTAGGAGTCAATTGTTTGTGATTTATTTACTATTTCTAATTAATCCTGTATACATATACTACGCAAAGATATGGATCAACATTGCAAGTGTATGCAGCATGTGCAGATGCGTATGTATTTGAGGTACCGTGCAATACGTTAAATATAACAAGTATTAGGAGAATACCTATCTTCAACATCTTGATCAAATCCTCACAAAATTCCTTGGCAGCAACACTACAAATGAACTTTGCATCAAACAAAAATATATATTACATCAAACACTACAAATGAACTGAAAATCAATCAATATACATAGAGCATATGTGGGACAGTTTAATACATAGATGAGTGAATTCAAGAAGTATAATACTCAGGTTTTAAGTTCAAGTCTCAAGTCGGTTCACTTAATCCGATATATATTAATTTATCATTTTTAATGATTATTTGAATTTTAGTCATTAATAAATCAATTGTAAATGATTTTGGGGTTCCTTAATAAATGTTTAATATAAGATTTTTCATTAATATTTTATAAATAGATAGGCCAGACTGAGCTAGAATTTCATTCTAAGCCCAACCCAAAAACAAACAGGTTCCAAATTTTGGCCTAATTTGACTTTATGGACCAAAATACTTATTCTAAGTCCTAAAAATATTAACTTGAATTGGGCAAGCTGTAACAGCCCAATAGGTCAGTGGTTATCCCAAATCCTATGGTTGTCATCTCTTCTCAATGGACCAGTGCATCTTTTTTTGTTTTGGTCACCATCTTCTAGTAAAATTGGATTTCAAGTTAGAAGTACTTTTTTTAACCTTTCTTTTTAAATGTTAGACTATAACTAACTTAACATTTTAATCCTCAAAAAGTATGTTGCAACTAATTAGGAAGGGTTGTTGGAATCCCACATTAGTTACAACTTTGTTTTTTTTTTATTGATTCGGTAAAAGAGAGATAAACCTTACTGATAAAAACCAACATACAACACTGGTTTGGCATGATAGCTTGGGGTGAATTGGGGCTAAAATAGACATAAAAAGACAAAATAGGCTTTTTAGTCTAATAAGACAAAATTTCACATCCAAACCATAATCATTTCATTTTTTCTCTCACAGAAGTCAAAAAAAAAAGCAAAAAAACCTATCCCAAACGAGTCTTTTTAGGCTTGGTTTGGCATAACTTAAAAAAGTCAAAATGTCAAAAAGTCACTATCTTATTTAAGTCACATCATCTTATTTAATTCACATCATCTCCCAACCACATCACTTCAAACCTAACCCATACCTAACCCATATTTCATAAAAAGTCAAAAAGTAAACTTATTTAGTTTATCCTAAACAACCCCTTAGCCTTAGGCTAAAATAGCTAAAACCAAAAAGCCAAAAAGGCAACCCACATCCTAAACGAAACCAATAAGATCTTCATAAACAAAGAGGGAAGATGGTGTGTGCAAAATTGCATCATAACAAGATAGCATGATCCCAACTAAGTTGGCATTACAGAACTAACCCAATCATGTGCAAGCACCGCGTTGAGGAGGGTTGACGAGAGACCAACCAAACATCTGAAAACAGAGAACAACAAACCAACCCAATAAAAGAAAATCCACAAGTAGCAGAATGGTGCTAAAGTTGATCGAGGAAAAAGCATTCACATTGTTTCTACTAACAGCAAGTCAGCATCATTGTTATGGCTAAGCTTCCATAATGCTCCAATCCTAGGATATGGGCCTACTCTGCTTTATCAGTTTAATTCCTTCAAGAAAGTAAGTAAAATCATTGAATGTATAGTTACAACTTATAGGTGATGTCCAAGATGAATTTATGAGACATAGTCGGACACCTCCAATGTGAAAGCACCTTTTGGGTTAAAGCTCAAAGGGGATTGGGCCATATCAAACAATACTTCTAAATAGGGGCTAGGCCACATGTATGATGTCAAAGCTAGGCTCATGCTTGCGCCGAGGCAGGATGTGGGAATCCACATCGACTGTGCATGATACCTCTATTACAAAGGTCCTTTCTTTGATTGAATCCAAAACAACAAACCTATGAAATTAGTTGTTTGGCTCGTTTATGACAGACAATACTTCCAAGTAGGAAATAGGCATAGACCTAGAAACTTGCCGACCTTAGCACAATACTTATAGGGCTCGGGATATGTATATATATACTATGATTTCGTGTAACGTTCTACAAGTGTAACGCTATACAATCCTTATCACATAAACAAAGTGACAAAATCCAATTCATCTCTAGCTAGCTACTACACTGGAACAACCTAATCCATACTCGGCATCTACACTAAATGCAAATTTACCTTGTTTGATAAATTGCACCAAGTAGGCTCTTTATGTCAAGTGATAAGAGCACCCATCTATACTATGATTTCGTGCTTCAATGAAAAAATAACCAATTATAAATCAAGTGTAATAAACTTTAATTATGAATCTAATTTTTTTTTTTCAATTATATTTCTCCCCCCAAAAAATCATTATTATTATTATTATTGTTATTTTGGGAGGGAGATAGGGAATGGGATTGGTAAACTAAAACCCCACAATCCCAAGTAATAAAATAAAACTCAAATTCAAGTGTAGCACTTCACAATTCTTATCTCATAAACAAAGCAACAAAATCCAATTCATCTCTAGCTAGCTACCACACTGGAATAGCCTAATCCATACTTGACATCTACAGTAAATGCAAATTTACCTTACTTGTTTGATAAAAGCCAAAATTTACAGGTAATGTAATAATAATAGTCATTAAATTAGGTTTACTATTCACCTAATCACTTTAAATGTTTTTGTTGATGATGTAGCATATTGAGGTTGGATTCATTTTGAATTTGTATTTTGTGAATATATGACCTCAAAATGCAAGTCAAATAAAACTCAAATTGTACTTATAACGTTGCATTTTATTTTCCGAGTCAATAAATTTCTTTTATTTTTAATCTTCAACCAAAGATGGAATTTATTTATTTATTTATTATTATTATTATTATTATTTTGGTAATATGAATTCTAGGCTATTGTTTGGTAATTTTACCAATTTCTTATTTTGAAAACATAAAAATTAATCTTCAATCTAATTATTTTTTTATTTTTTATTTTTGTTATATATTAATCATCTCTCCACCTTAATTTTTTTTTTATTCGTATCATATTCGCATCTTAAAAATTTTAGCCTCTATTCAAGCAAACACACCTAGGGGTGTCCGCGGTTCAGTTTGGGATGGTTTGCGGTTTGGTTTGGACCCGCCCGCATCTATGCGGTTTGGGGAAAAGTCAACCCACAACCACCCGCAATGCGGTTTGCGGTTTGTGCGGATAGGGTTCGTGGATGTGTTTGCGGATTGAACTTTTTTTTAAAAAGTTTATTTTCAAACTTTTTTTTTCTCCCATTTTGTCAATCTTTATTTTGGACCTTTTTCCTCATTTTCTAAAATGCTCAAACATTAATAATTAATGAATTAAAACTTATAAAAAAAAAACACAACAAATTCAATTCGTAACCTAAGATGGTTCATTCTATAGATGGTTCCGTTAAATTAACATGGTAGTAGGGTCTGTACAAACTACTAAGGAGTAACGACAAGTTAAATTACAATGAGCCAATGATGCATTTTCAGTAGAGTCAAAGAGAACAATAGTCATCATGGTTGGATTGCTCAAACCTTAGTGAAAATGCTACTAGCAGTCCTGGTACGATAATGTCACCAAATCTAATGATGTTGTAGCCACCCCAAGGATCAAACATTCGAGGGATCTTTAGTAGCATCGGTATGCCATCTTCTCCAATCTTATCACCCCGAGCAACTTGTATGAAAAGAAAAGCATATTTCATTTTAAACAATGGCCTTTTATCAAGTGAACTGTTATTTCATCATGATTTGAAGAAATACAAGAAACAATTTAGAAACAAACACCCAAAAAATGTCATACAAGAAAGCGCAACTGAGAAGAACAATTCCAACCTGATTGCATCAAGAAGAATGAGAGATCATCTTAATTACATTAATTGAGAAACAATAAGCCTCTCAGCATGAATGGAAATAAATATTAAAAAAAAAATACTAGTTCTAACCATTTGCATTCCTCTAAGCCAAAATATTGACATATAATAAAACTGATTTCCTGAAGCATTCAAATGCAGCAATGAAAGCGATTTTATAGGAATTAATATTTGCCATTGACTTATTAAACATGAATAACAAATTAGCAGGAGGAAGAAATGCATAGCTTTTGCTTCTCAACCAGTTCCAAATTTGTAAAATTGCACCTTGCAAAAATTTAAATTGATTTTTTGAGGATCAATATCAAATACAGATCTGAAGAGGAAATTTTAGAAAGGTACATAATTACATACAGATCCTCAAGAGAAGCATCAATATCTAAACATACAAAATGTTAATCTTTTTACAAACATGTAAAATTTCAAACATAGAAAAATTTGAAAGTTAATAACTGATTAAGATTCTTTTCATTTATAAAATATGAAATCTCCCTAATAAATCAGTTATAATTTCTGTGACAAAAACTTTTGCATACAAGAATTTCAATTTGGCCAATTTATGGTTCATACCTGCAATAAAATCAGGTATCTGTTTGTCACTCCATTTTATTTATTAATCTAATTCACTGGCTGAGGAATGTTAGTGTCAACTATCTCTTTCAGATACGTGTTTTTTAAGTTTTGAGGATCATTTTATTCCTAGAATGCAATTGCCAAGCATTTAATGCTGCAATATCAACAGTAGCTAGTTTATGAACGTTTTCCTATCTTCATTAAGACTCAAACATCCCTAGTACAAATTGATTTACATGAAATTGTGTTTAAACCACCAAATTCTATAGATTCAAATATGACGTAGAAAGCAAAACTACTTTCCAAATTTTCATCACTATCATGCATTCAAAGGCAATATTCACAAGTGATTCATATAAGTGATAACAGATTGTGTATGAGCAGTGCTGGATCTACAAATCTTGTTAATTTTTGTAAAAGCTAACTATAAAATTTCAACATTCTTAGGAATAAAATTTATAGCGCCACAAAATTGCCAAAAAAATAAACTTCTGTTCATAGCAATCTGAGATAACATCCACAGAGAAGTAGCATAAGTGGTTCCCTGTCCACCCACAAAAAAGAAAAAACCTAGTTTAGAAAATCACCTTCAGATTAGGAACGCGTATAATCTGGAGAACTGTGATTATCAAAGCAATGCCCTGTACAGGAAAGAAATGAATACTGGATTACTGGACAGTGCTTCAAAAGTCCATTTTTTAATCTTGGTCTCATAAAAACACATTTCCACTCGCAGAATTACTGATCTTTGGGTAGTCAATTAATATGTCTCCTTTAATTAAGCAAAACTCTTAAATGGCTCATTGTAATTTAACCTAAGACAATACAGATTCCAAAAAAAAAAAAAAATATAGATTCAATACAGATTCAATACAAACAGATTCAATACAGATAAAAAAATAAGATTCAATTAAAAAAAAAAACAGAGCAAAACCAGAGAGTGAGACCGATGAAATGAGAGATCATGGAGAGAGAGAGAGGCTTACCTGTGATCGATTGGTGCAGATGCAAAACCAGAGAGTGAGACTGATGAGATGAGAGAGTGAGGGAGACAGATCAGAAAGATATCTGATATATATATATATATATATATTGTAAAAAAAACTCAAAGATCGGGGCGAGAGAGAAAGAGATAGAGACTGAGAGACAGAGAGCCTTACTGACCTGTGAGTCGATCAGTGGTCTGAGTCGATCGGTGGTGCGATGAGAGAGTGAGTCGATCGATGGTGCGATGAGAGAGTGAGACGATCAGTAACGAGAGTGAGAGAGATAATGATGAGATGAGAGAGCGAGGGAGAGAGAATCGTGTTTTTGAGTTTGAGAGGTAGATAGATCATTAGGGTTTTTTTGTTTTGTTTGGTGAGATGAGATGAACGAACGATCAGATTTGAAAGAGGGAAAAAAAATGTATTAATGCGGACGGGTTGGGCAGGTGCTGTTCAAACCCGCAACCCGCCCGCAACCTGAAATTTATATAAAATCCAAACCGCACCCTACCCTAATGTGTTTGTGAAACCGCCCATACGCGTGCGGTTCGGATCAGGTAGGGCGGTTTGGGCGGGTCAGATAACCCTATGCCCAGTCCTAAACACACCTTTCATTAGCCTAATTCTTGAACCTTTTACAAAGCCCAATCTTTGAATGCTGTACTTGATGGGCCAATTAATTCACCCAGTCCAGTTTAGTATTTTTAGAGTTCAAATGTATTTGGCCCACAAAATCAAAAACATAGTCCAGTTTGAAATCTTTACTGTTTAGGTAAATTACAAACACACCTCCGGATATTTACTTAAATTATGAATTACCCCCTCTGATTCTAACAATTATATTGGCCCCGTTTGGTAGTGCTGTGGAAAAATGATTTTAGATTATAACTTAACAGATTATGACTTATAGCTGTGAACATAAGCTGTTAACCTGTTTGGTGCAGCTGTGGGGCTATGAATTTAAGCATATAGCGATCCCGGTATTCCCTATTGTCGTTTAACTGTAATCCGGACTCGGTTCCGTAGATTCGTTGTTGTCTTATCCTCATTTCTATCCCTTACTCTTTGTGTTAGAGTTTTGGGTTGTGTTGGGCAAGTTGGGAATAAGTTGGTTGTGTTTTAAAGCTTAGAAATTTTGCCCAGGCTTTGGTCTCTCCGCTCGAGTGGCAGTTTGGACGCTCGAGCGTGAATTTCTTTCTCTCAGCATTTTGGACGTCTGTAGAAAATTCTAGGAGAGTGCATCCGGCGCTCGAGCGGATCTTTGGACGCTCGAGCGTGAACCTGTGTCTGACGCTCGAGCGGACTTGTTTTTATATCAGTCCGTGAAATCACTTTTTTGATCACTTTTTGATTTCCTTTCTCTCTCTTACTTTTTCAAAACCTCCATTGGAGAGCACCTCACTCTAAAACCTAACTTCTCTCTTAGGATTGATCTAGTTAGAGTATCTTCCTACCCTTTTGACTTTGTAAAAGTTGTGTTGATCGTCGAGGGCTTCGTTTTGATCCGAGAAATTTGGGATTTGGAGCACTTCTGAGTTTTGCTCTTCTTCTCCTTGAGTTCTACATTTGAGGTAGGGATTTCCTATTCTTTTTCAATACTTCGTCTATAGATAGACATGTGGAGTTTTGTATTGCATGAAAACTATACCTATGTTGGGTTTGTTTGAAAATCATGAGGAAACTTAGAGTTGGTTGATTAAAAATGGATTTATTGTCTTTGGTTGTTCATTTGACTATTTGTGGCGTAAAATAGCATGTTGTTGTTGAAATATAGAAAAGACCTAATTTATATGTGTCATGATAAATTTAAAAGAAGGGTTTTGTTCTTTGGACAAATACTTGTGTATTTTGGGTCTCAAATGAGGTCTTTGTTGTTTATTGTTGACGATTGAACCTTTTCGGTCAATGTTGAGGAAGAGGGAGAAAAACCCTAACTTAATAATTATCACTTAATTTGCATAATTAATTTGGAAGGTTATGAAAGGAACGGAATTGATTTTGGGGAAATGGGAAAAGTGTTTTTGGAATAAGTGGTGGAACATGTTGATTTTGAAAGTGAAGAATAAAACTTTAACTCTATGTGAGTCATAGAAACTAAATATGGGAATTGGATTGTTGTATCATGCATGTCGAGTATGTATAGTTGGGGAAATTAATTTGTAGCTACTATGCTTGGGTTGTTGATGGGTTTGGGATCTCATGATAATTGAGTCTGTTAATAGATGTACAATATACATGCATCTAGAGGTTTTGTCCTTGGTCATCGGTGGAGGATGACGTGGTTGTGTTGAATTGTCATGTATGCATTATACCATTATTGATTGAATGTCGTATGTGATAAAGTGTTGAGATACATTATATGTGTATGCTTGCTCAGGAGGAGGTAGTTATGTGTTCATATATTTTAACACATTACTTGCATCATGATGGTTTGTGTATATGTGTTACACATGTCGGTTATGCCCTGTTGCATTTCGATTGGTGGTGTTATACCTTGCGCTAAGAATCAGAGGTACCGTGACCTTCTAGCTAGCGCCTGGAGAACTGACTGCGTTGAGAATATAAGGCACCATACCCTTCCAGCTAGCGCCTGGTAAACTGGCATGTTGTTGTGAGAGGTGTATCTTTGGCTTACTACGCACATAGTTAGTAGAGCAAAGTTCTGTTGTTCATGTTCCAGTGTGTCTGGGAATATCATGGATTGTGTTGATTACAGTTTTGGAGGGCCGAGTTGCCTCATTGGTTTGTCTTATGCATGTTGGCGAGTTGTTATCTCCCCTTTTATAACGATGCTTGTATAGATTTGATTGTATCAGGAAGAAGCCAAAATGTCTTTTTGTCTTTTGGAAAGTATGAAGGAGAATGGATATTTTAAAGAGTTATATACATATATTTTGAAAAGGTATGTCTGTGTACGTTTGGAAAATGGAAGAGAGTAGTGGGCTTAGTGAATTTATTTCCTAAGGTATTGTTAATGTTATGAAAGATTGGGAACGAGGATTAATGAGAAGATAAGAAAGTTGAATCGCCTATAGCGTTGATTGAAATGGTTGTTTTCAAGAAAAGTTCATACATATATATATATATATTTTGTATAAACTGTCACATTACTATTCTAGTATGAGATTGAGCATTCATGATCATAGCTATCTGTAAGTTGTTATTGTTGAGGGCCATGTTGAGATCCCTACTGGACTATATGTTCATCCCACGTTGTTGAATCTTTTTCAGGTGTTTAGCAGGATGAACTACAAGATTTGGGTCTTCTTGTTTGTTGGCCACGGGGCCTCTTTGTTGTAGGCGGAATACCATTTATGAAAAAGGGTTGTACCCTTCATTTGATTATTTAAATGTTGTAAGTCTGAGGGCAACTTATTCAGAATACTCATGTTGTATTTAATTAGCATTCGAAAGAGAGAGTTGTTGTTCACTCCTTTTAGTTGAACATTTGAGTTTATTTCCGCATGTTGCCTCTGAAATTGAATTAAGTTAATGAACTTGGTAATGACTTCGAGTAATAAAAAGTGGGGCGTGACAACTTGGTATCAGAGCGAGCCGGGTTTGAATACTTTGGGCTCGTGGGAAGTGGTTTTTACCACTGTGGGTTTACTACGTATAGTGAGGACGTTGCATATAGACACCATGAAAGTTAGGACTTATGTGTTGCATTTATGTGAGCATGGGATTATGTGAGCATGGGATTCAGTCTCTCGGATAGTATTCCTAGCCGGTGAACTTGCTTTGAGGTCCTTTTGGAAACACGCCTGATCAACGTGGTTTCTGATGGGAATTCCTTGAGAGTTCCGGGATGAGTGGCTATCTTTGTGGACTTAATTCGATTATGTGTTTGCATGTTTAGATGTTTATATGCAATAGAAATGTACGTTTTGAGACTAAGTGTGTCTTGTGACCTTTTTGGCGGTAGTGTGTGCCTCGGAGAAGGCTATTGTGTTATGCACTAAGTGTAATTCATTTTGTGCTTTATAGGATGTCTACACGAGGAAGTAGAGGACGGTTGAGTAGTAGGAGTGTCGGTAGGGGCACAGCAGTTCCTTTAGCACCCGCCGTTGCAGCATCGGCTGTCGGCGAGGATGTCGCACGTGAGATTGTGAGAGCAGTGCAAGGCGCCCTAGCTCGCACTGAGGGCGGCAGTGGGCATGCTCTCAAGCTTACTAAGGAGTTTTTCTGCTCTGGCCCACCAGAGTTCGTGGGGGAGGCTAAACCGTTGGAGGCAGAGAGTTGGTTGGAACAGATTACCAAGACTCTCGATATGCTCAGAGTCGAAGAGGAGGAGTTGAGGGTTTCTTTGGCGACTTTTCAATTGAAGGGTGATGCGAGTTATTGGTGGAAGCATGCTAAGAGTACGGTAGGTGGCACATGGGTTGCTTTTACCGAGGCCTTTTGGGCCAAGTATTTCCCTCCTTCTGCTCGGGAAATGTTGAGGGATCAGTTTTTGGAGATGCGTAAGGATGATACTCCTGTGGCACAGTTTGAGATACGGTTTGCAAGTTTGTCGAGGTTTGCTCCAGAGTTGGTGGCAACAGAGGAGCATCGTTGTTTTGAGTTTGAGAAACGGTTGTGTTTCGATATTCGGGAGAAGGTAGCTGGATCCTTTTGGAAGGATTATTATAATTTAGTCGAGGCAACGGCCCATGTGGAGGCCATGGTGGTGAGTGATGATGGGGTTAAGGAGGAGACCGTTTCGATAAGTCCTACGGTTCCTAAGTGCTCTAGGCTTAGTAAGGGGTGGAGGCGGAAACATGCTCAGTCAGGGGCTGGTTCCTTTTCTTCGCCAGGGGTTTCGGACTCTTCTGTTGGGGGGTCCGGGGAGGTGCAGGTTTCGGACCAGTCTTAGAGTAGGAGGTCTGGTGGTTGTTTTGTTTGTGGTCAGCTGGGCCATGGTAGATGTTTTTGCCCTTTGCGTGTGAATTCTGCAAGTGTTTCAAAACCTAGTCAGACTCAGTCGTGCCCGTCCAGTCGGGGACGTTATCGGTACCAGAAACGTGCAGGCCAGGCTTCGAGAGCCTCGCAAGGGGCGACTTATTAGTTAGCCCTATAGTATTACCCTGGAAGGGGCACTTCTGTGTTGTTGGCCGGTGGTGTATCATGTGAATCATCTTGTTGTTGACCGGTGTACTGTTGGATGCTGAGGCACCATATTTATGTATCGTATATGTATGCACTTTGTTGTTTGTTTAATCCTCATGTATTGGGGAGTATATATGGAATTTCGAACCCTCTATTTTGTTTATTGAGAAGTTGTTAAAGGGAATCAATGATCCTGATGTTGTTGCTTGCTTGGTACTTGTATGTTGTTCGTGTTTTGGGCCTTGCCACTTAGTGAGTCCATGGTGACCCCATCGGTTGTATAGGGGTAGTGTTTGTAGTGTGATTGGTTATCAATTGTGGGGGTATGGTTTGTGAGTGGATGCTGGCAGCATTCTTCGGAGGAAGAACAGTTTGAGTTCTAGAGTAATGAGAATAGCGTTGGTCAAGATTGTCCTTCGTGATTGAGGTTGACCATGTCGGTCTTGAGTCGAGGAGATGAGCAGGCTTGCTAGGTAGCAATGGGAGGGGCAAATAGTGATTCCCTTAGACACAGTGTTGATGTGGTTTGATTTTAGGAAATCCGTTGAGATTCCAAAATTTGGGGGTTTGTGTGGGGAACTCCGTGTTTGGGGTTAGTGGCACATCAGTGTGTGGATTACTGAGTGTGGAGTTTATTGAGTTGATTAGTCAGCTTGTTGGTATCGGGTTTTGGGTTGACATCGGTCACCTTAAGGTTAGTCTCGTTTGTTGAAGACTTTGTGTGTTGATTAAGGAAAACTGAAACTAATCATCCGGTTGTGTCATTGAATATGACGGTTATAATGGTACAACAAATTTGTTTATTGAATGATCATTGTGAATGATTGGAATTTTTTTTTTTTAGACATTATGTATGTATATTGTTTGGGAGGAGATAGGGGATGGACTCCAATGATACAACACCAAAATGTGTATCTATTGAAAGATTGATATAGCTCTTATGCTTATCTATTGTGAAGTGAAAAATGTTTTATATGAGTTACTATCTCATTTAATTGTTGGCCAGGTTCTGAGCCAGGTGTATATTATTAAATTGGTTAAGTAAAGGGAGGCGGGATGAAATTGCAAAACCATGAATTTCTTATGCCTTTTGTATTGATAGTACTGTTGTTATTTCTATTAACTGTCATTATAGAAATGTTATGTTCCGTGTTGGTTGTGGCATCACTGTGTGAGTGGTGGTTGTCGATGGTGTTATTTTGGAAAGAAATGGAAAACAAAATTTTCCTAGTGTTTGGGCCATCTAAATGCGTTGTTGAGAAATTGATTTAATTCAAGGGTTTTGAGGAATTCCAAATGAATGATTTTTGGCAAAAAAATTGTGGATGATTATGTGTTGTGGATAACACCGTGTTTGTGAAAATGTTTACAAAACTTTTGAGTTACGCATAGAAAATGAAAGATTTATTTCGGAATGTCAACATTGAAAATTTGACTATCTTTGAGAAATGTCTCATGAGCAAGAAAATGTTTCTCTTATTATCTCCTCAGAAGATTTGCTTTGGTTACTTTTTGGGAATTTTGTTGTTGGGTAGTGACTTAGCCTGAAGCGCTAGTCAGATGTTGGTAGATTGTTTCGGGAAGGTTTGGTTTTATTATAATTTTTCGTGCTTGAGTGTTGTCGTTTGGAACGTGTCCCCTTGGTTAATCTCTTCCTTGGTAAGAGTGAATCGAAGGTTTGTAGGGAGAATAGTTTCTTTCCTAGTACTCGGGTGTTGGGTGCTGTGTGATCAGTTGGCCTTGTGCTTTTGGCGATTCTAAATTTCGGGGACGAAATTCTTTAAGGGGGGGAGGTTATAGCGATCCCGGTATTCCCTATTGTCGTCTAACTGTAATCCGGACTCGGTTCCGTAGATTTGTTGTTGTCTTATCCTCATTTCTATCCCTTACTCTTTGTGTTAGAGTTTTGGGTTGTGTTGGGCAAGTTGGGAATAAGTTGGTTGTGTTTTAAAGCTTAGAAATTTTGCCCAGGCTTTGGTCTCTCCGCTCGAGCGGCAGTTTGGACGCTCGAGCGTGAATTTCCTTCTCTCAGCATTTTGGACGTCTGCAGAATATTCTGGGAGAGTGCATCCAGCGCTCGAGTGGATCTTTGGACGCTCGAGCATGAACCTGTGTCTGACGCTCGAGCGGGGTGTTGTACGGTCGAGCGGACCTGTTTTTATATCAGTCCGTGAAATCACTTTTTTGATCACTTTTTGATTTCCTTTCTCTCTCTTACTTTTTCAAAACCTCCATTGGAGAGCACCTCACTCTAAAACATAACTTCTCTCTTAGGATTGATCTAGTTAGAGTATCTTTCTACCCTTTTGACTTTGTAAAAGTTGTGCTGATCGTTGAGGGCTTCGTTTTGATCCGAGAAATTTGGGATTTGGAGCACTTCTGAGTTTTGCTCTTCTTCTCCTTGAGTTCTACATTTGAGGTAGGGATTTCCTTGTTCTTTTTCAATACTTCGTCTATAGATAGACATGTGGTAGTTTTGTATTGCATGAAAACTATACCTATGTTGGGTTTGTTTGAAAATCATGAGGAAACCTAGAGTTGGTTGATTAAAAATGGATTTATTGTCTTTGGTTGTTCATTTGACTATTTGTGGCGTAAAATAGCATGTTGTTGTTGAAATATAGAAAAGCCCTAATTTATATGTGTCATGATAAATTTAAAAGAGGGGTTTTGTTCTTTGGACAAATACTTGTGTATTTTGGGTCTCAAATGAGGTCTTGGTTGTTTATTGTTGATGATTGAACCTTTTTGGTCAATGTTGAGGAAGAGGGATGTTAGAAATTGGGCGCCCATGTGGCATGACCCTTAGAACCTTTTGAACCTCATCCAAATGGGTTTTGAATTTGAATTCAAACCTATTTGGATAGCCACTCAGGATATATATCTATCATATCATGATATGGATAGATGATATTGATATCAGATATTATCTCATTTAACCAATGGATAAATGAGATAAATAGATTATATATCTGATATATGGGATATGGGTGATTAAGTGGAAAAAGAACGTATGTTTATTTTTTTTTTCTCCCAGATACTGACTCTCTCCCAAAATAACGATCAAAGCCATTTGCACTGTGGTTTGTGTGGGTGATATTCAATATTGTAATATCACTTCACTGCTGGGTTGATTGACTAGATTCAGGAAGCACGTGATTTATCCACGAGGTTCTGTCATAAAAAAAGGTATGATCTAAACATTTTATTCCGCTGCATGTTTTATACTTTGATTTACATTGGTATCAGAGCCATTGATGGATATTTTCGTGTTTCCTTTAATCATGTGTATATTTTTACATGTGCATGTTTACATTATATACATGAATGTTTGTAAAGGAGAAAAAAAATCTACTTTGATTAGATTAAGAGCATAAATATTTTTTTATGTTCATTAATGTCTTTTTTTCATACCATAAACGGTTTTATTTTGAAAAAAGGAGTCCGGCAGTACAAAAATCGGACCAGAAAACACCCGGGAAGGCGGCGCGTGTGATTCACGCGCGGTATGACGCCTCCCAGCAGCGCCACGCGCCACCACGCGCTCCCACGCGCCGGAAGCCCTGCTGACGGGGCTGCACGCGCCATTACGCGCGCGTCAGCGGCGTTGTCCACGCGCACGCCGTCCGCGCCTCGCACGCGCGCCGCGTGCTGGAGCCGAG
Organism: Camellia sinensis; assembly: GCF_055761805.1. Taxonomy (NCBI): domain Eukaryota; kingdom Viridiplantae; phylum Streptophyta; class Magnoliopsida; order Ericales; family Theaceae; genus Camellia; species Camellia sinensis. The sequence continues at coordinate 159,585,749 of NC_138972.1, forward strand.
CACCGAGTCGCGGGCTGAGCCGCGCCGAGCCGCTCCTTGAGTCGACTCGCGCCGAGTTGCGCTAAGCGGCGGCGAGCCGAGCCGAGCCGAGCCGTTTTTCCCGCCTGGCTTCGTTCTAAGGCTCTGTTTGTTTATTTTTAATTCTGAATTGCGTTAATTGGCCAGAATTTATTCGTTATAGCTTTGTTTTAAGCATGGTTGATACCGTTACACTCAGAATTAAATTTTATATCTTCGGTAAAATTTTGAAAATTTTACGAAAATAAAAAATATTTTTTCTGTGTTAATAATTCATTTTTTATGCTTTAAAATGATTCTGGTATTGCATAAATAATTTTCTGGGGTTGAAATTTTTATTGTGGACTTCTAAAATGTTTTACTATCTACTGGTAATATTGTCTCAGTTTATCAGTTTTTGGATTTTTTATTTCTAATTTTATGTGTGTTTATTAGTTATTTAAAATTCCAGAATATTTCAGAAAAATTTCAGAAAATTCCAAAATGATGTACACTTTAATTATGGCATAATTTGAATATTGAATACAACATATTTTTTTTTGAGTTTGTAATATGTTGTAATTAGAAGAGTATGATTATTTATTTATTTATTAGAATTCCATTATTAAATAAATATAGCATGAGTTATTTGTAGATTTACATTAAAATGCTATTGTATGGAATTTATCATGCTTTGTATATGCCATAGTCAGTGGGAGGTTATTCGGTTGAGAGAAATCTTTGTAGATTAACTCCTGAAAACCAATATTTTGCGCATAAATTAAACTAAATTTTGGATAATTGTCACTTGTGGCGCAAGAGATGATTACGAGCATAGCGGATTTTCGATCTTGCGACTTGTGTAATATTGTCACTATTTAATTTAGATTTTTGCGGCAAAATTATATTATGCTAATCAAATTAATCCCAATGCGAATTTCTCTCTAAATTGATTTAGCTTATGGAAGTTAATTTGATTGACCTAGACTTAGTAGAGATGTTCAAATGTGAACAAACTAATCCCATTCTTTAGATGAGCAAAAGTCTTGGAGACTTTAGGTCAAACCTTAATTGAGCCAAAGTAAGGAAACATGACTCAAAGTCGCCGTGGTTTTGTTGCCTTGTTTGGCACAATAAAAACTAACGTGTGGCTATAGTTAGCGGCACGCTACATAGTTTTGGTTGGCGAGTTTTAGAGTTATGAAATTAGTAAGCCCTCAATAGATCTGTATATGATCTTGACTAATGAGCTGCGCGGATTGACTTTGTAATTTGACTTGTAAATAATGTTACATCATTGGATGAAGTAACATTCAAGAATCACGTCATCCAAGAAATGCGAGCTTAAATAAATTAGTCATTAAGTGTAAGATGAGTAGCCAGTTTGAGCAGTGTTTTGCTCTCTACCCAATTATTGGGAGTGGATAAAAAAAAAAAATTTCATGCACTATAATAGTGTGCGTTGAAGTATCACTTGAAGATTAAAAGATTAGCGCTTAGTAGCAGCAAAATCTATTAACACTAAGTGAAAAGATTAGCACCAAGTGGCTGCAAAATCTATTAGCATTGCTAACTTGTCTAAGTTTGGACACTTTGTTTCCACACTTAAGTGTGAGACATGGATGAGGTGCTTCTTTGTGTGATTCCTTTACTAGGATAACGTTTTGAATAACATTTACCACTAAGCGCAAATGTTGCAGCATAGTAATGAAAAGGTCAAGGCTGACAACGTTGTTATGACTCTAAGAATTTGACGCATCGCTTGTGAGAGCATTGTGTTGAAATTAGACTCTTTAGCCTCATTCGCGCTTAAGTTACTTCAAGAGCTGCCATAGGTGATAGCTTATTCTCTCCTTCTTGTGGATAGTAGAATTAATTGCATGTAACTATGAAGCGAGAAATAGATATGGCAAGAGGAGTATCGTCATCTTTCAACTAGATGTATTAAAGTGTATGGAGAATAAGATTGACTTGAAGGTGCAGGGGATTAGCACTTACTAGTTAAATCTGCGACTCAGGCGCAGTTGATATCTCCATGACATCCCTTTTATGATCTAGTGAATGTGACTTTGTCGTGAGTCATTACCTAGTTGGGCCTAAACCTTTAAAACTTGTCTTTGAGAACTCACACATTAAGATGATTGGAATTAGTTTATGACATTGGTCATGAACCAGTGGCTTATTATACTTAATCACATTAATGAGATGATGACACGATGGTTTGAGTAGGCCTTCTCGAGCCCACTCGCTTATGACATCCTGCTCTCATGTGAATGTGTAACTTTGTTCGTAATGGGTGCGCACAAGTAAGTAGGAAAGCCGTAGAAGGTCATTTGTATTGGCGCATTTAGTCCACTATGATATTTGTGACTAGATATGTGTGAGGGTATGATAGCTAAACCTCAATCTCGACACATTTATAGATTACGATACGCATCTGAGTCAAGACTATTTGATCTCCCATAAGTCAAAAGTTTTGAGATTGTGAAGTTAAGACCTAGGGTTCTATAACGCATTATTGTATGCTGTCTTGTAAACACAAAGGGTCGTGTGGCGCATTATTGTATGCGGTCATGCAAACCCTCCGGGTCATGTGCATATAGGTAAGCAGCTTTGTGGTAGTGTAACTAAGTCACATAAAGTTTTATTAGTAAAGGTGACGTGAATAGAGTTTTTGGAACTCTATAAGATGGAGAATTCCAAGCATAGTGCTCTATGTAGCCTAGTTGAGAATGGAAAGAAACTTCTAATATCCTAGGGACAGTGGAAGCGATGTGCCTACTAATGGATTACTCCATTAGAGCAGAATACTCTACATTCTTAGTTGCGTGGTAGCAAATGTGAAAATTTTCCACGTTATCACTGGGTGATTGAGAGGGAAACATTCATGATTGCTCCGCAAGATGATAAAGAGCCTAGGATAATGCCAAAGGCTCTAGTCCCCTATTTTTAGAAAGTGGATCAATGTTGCGCAGTTTAAGACAAAGTCTTTGAGGATTAACCATTTTTATAATTTGGTTGACTTTCCATTATGACGCAAAACTGTTATAAAGTTATGCATAATTTGGATAGTCATTGTTGAGGCATAAGGCTCGCTAGATACCGAATGGTCGCACCATTGAGGAAAGTATAGACCATGAGAAGACTTCCTCCTGGGGAGTGAGGTTATTTTGACTTAGGCTATGATTGACATAAGTTCGGAACATTGATTTGTGGACATTGTGACCCGATTTTTCATTAGAGAATTGGATAAGTAGATCCGTAAGGATTTACCTTCTGCTTTTATGGTGAAAAGTTAGGAGCGCAAAAAGGTTGTTGGTTCCAATAAATCTTTTACAACCTAAAGCAGTTATCCAAACAGTGGTTCTTAGATTTCGTCAAGCCATGATAGGCCAACGATGATCAATGAAGACCACTGAGGCATGATCAATGGTCCAAAAGAAGTTTTTTCCTTACTTAGTCATTATGAGCCAGGAATTTAAAAGGTTGTCGCCACCTAGGGTGGGCAGTCCTCCATTTTAGATATGATGGACATGGGTGATGTAATTCATATGCTCGGATGTACGATCCTTAGGGATTGTTTTAGGAAAATTCTCGGTTTGTCTTCGATGACTTACATAAGGAATATCCTAGAACGATTCTAGATGCAAAATTGCAAACCCATTGACTTACCTATCGGTAAAAGCCAGAGCCTTAGCTATTGAGTGAATCCTCAGATTGTCTTTGGGAGAAACAGATGACCTATATTCCTTGATCTTTTCTTTGTTGTGGGAGCCTAAAGTACGCTATGTGGGCGTATTCGGCATGATAAGTGTTATCTTTGATAAATGGTTAACTGAGTTGTTTAGACATTGACCTTGCTCATTAGACTGTGGATAAAATGCTTTACTAGAAGCATATTAATTTGCTCCTTGTAAGATTCAATGCGCTAGTTGGGCGCATCTGCGCTAGTTGGGCGCATTAAGAATGAACGCAAATTGGTCACCAAAATATCTTTAGAGAGGTTATTGCGCAAGAGGTAGTGATCTTAAATCATTTCATGTGAGGTGCACATGGTGGATTCCGTTGTATATACTTATCGCAAGAGGTGCTGATAAGGCTTATGTTTGGAATCTATAATTGCGCAAGCTGTGGTCATTTTTTTTTTAAATCGATCACTTATTTTGAGATGATGGGATGTTGACACTATTATGATTTGTGTCATAATGATTAGCAAATGATGATGTCAGCAGGCAAGATTGGCTCACTCACACGAGCAATCGCCCTTGGCGCTTAGGAGCGAGCAAGGATGAGACTGGTGGTTTATTTTTATTCGGAGCCAAGAGAGGCTTAAATCATCCACTATGTATGTCGCCTTGGTTATAACCAAGATGAGGTCGTGTTAAGGACCAAACATGGATGTTAGTACCCACTTTCCATGTTGTGCCTGTTATGATTACCCAGATTCGAGATCTCATTTGGCGCCTAGAAGGCGAGCAAATAGAGAATTCGGGTTAGGCGCTAGAAAGCGACTAGACTAATATATGTACGGTGTATCGAGTATGACGTCACTCTTTATGGAAGAGTTACTCCACCGTAGCATGTATTCATACTATATGTGCTTGGCGACCGAGTAATGAGGTGAGAGAATGGATCCCTGCTTCCTTACCGTGTGAGTCTTACGTGCCATTATTGATATGACTTTCATTTATGTACCCTTTTGTGACTTTTGACTATGTCATAAGGTAAGGGGTTGATGTTCTGCTACTTTGGTATGTTGCCTGCGGTCATGCATGATTCGGCCTTAAGGGACATTACTGGAAAAGCGGTCAATCCTAAACTAAATGGCATGAGTGCAAAGGGAAGATCATCTAGTATTACACCACTGTTGTATATTCACTGCCGGCAACTCACATCGCTCTGTATGAGAGGCGAATTGAGTGTGAATATATTGCAAGAATTGAGAGGGTCAAACATGCTCTTTTTGAGGGATTAGAGATGTTTTTTGGACCGGTGTAATTAGATGGGTCTGGGGTATATGAGACACTATTTCTTTTCTTTTTTGGGTTGATGTCTCTATGCTGGCTCATTTTGAGTTTCTAGTATAGAGCTCCCACATGCAGGTGTTCTCAGCAGTCGCACGGTGCAGTGGCTAGTATGAGATTGTTTATTTTTGGGGAGATTGAGATTGAGACGTGGCAGTGTCATGCCAACTCATGTCCGAGTGGGAGATGTTAGAAATTGGGCGCCCATGTGGCATGACCCTTAGAACCTTTTGAACCTCATCCAAATGGGTTTTGAATTTGAATTCAAACCTATTTGGATAGCCACTCAGGATATATATCTATCATATCATGATATGGATAGATGATATTGATATCAGATATTATCTCATTTAACCAATGGATAAATGAGACAAATAGATTATATATCTGATATATGGGATATGGGTGATTAAGTGGAAAAAGAACGTATGTTTGTTTTTTTTTTCTCCCAGATACTGACTCTCTCCCAAAATAACAATCAAAGCCATTTGCACTGTGCTTTGTGTGGGTGATATTCAATATTGTAATATCACTTCACTGCTGGGTTGATTGACTAGATTCAGGAAGCACGTGATTTATCCACGAGGTTCTATCATCAAAAAAGGTATGATCTAAACATTTTATTCCGCTGCATGTTTTATACTTTGATTTACAAGGGAGAAAAACCCTAACTTAATAATTATGACTTAATTTGCCTAATTAATTTGGAAGGTTATGAAAGGAACGAAATTGATTTTGGGGAAATGAGAAAAGTGTTTTTGGAATAAGTGGTGGAACATGTTGATTTTGAAAGTGAAGAATGAAACTTTAACTCTATGTGAGTCATAGAAAATAAATATGGGAATTGGATTGTTGTATCATGCATGTCGAGTACGTATAGTTGGGGAAATTAATTTGTAGCTACTATGCTTGGGTTGTTGATGGGTTTGGGATCTCATGATAATTGAGTCTGTTAATAGATGTACAATATACATGCATCTAGAGGTTTTGTCCTTGGTCATCGGTGGAGGATGACGTGGTTGTGTTGAATTGTCGTGTATGCATTACACCATTATTGATTGAATGTCGTATGTGATAAAGTGTTGAGATACATTATATGTGTATGCTTGCTCAGGAGGAGGTAGTTATGTGTTCATATATTTTAACACATTACTTGCATCATGATGGTTTGTGTATATGTGTTACACATGTTGGTTATGCCCTGTTGCATTTCGATTGGTGGTGTTATACCTTGCGCTAAGAATCAGAGGTACCATGACCTTCCAGCTAGCGCCTGGAGAACTGACTACGCTGAGAATATAAGGCACCATACCCTTCCAGCTAGCGCCTGGTAAACTGGCATGCTGTTGTGAGAGGTGTATCTTTGGCTTACTACATACATAGCTAGTAGAGCAAAGTTCTGTTGTTGATGTTCCAGTGTGTCTGGGAATATCATGGATTGTGTTGATTACGGTTTTGGAGAGTTGCCTCATTGGTTTGTCTTATGCATGTTGGCGAGTTGTTATCTCCCCTTTTATAACGATGCTTGTATAGATTTGATTGTATCAGGAAGAAGCCAAAATGTCTTTTTGTCTTTTGGAAAGTTTGAAGGAGAATGGATATTTTAAAGAGTTGTATACATATATTTTGAAAAGGTATGTCTGTGTACGTTTGGAAAATGGAAGAGAGTAGTGGGCTTAGTGAATTTATTTCCTAAGGTATTGTTAATGTTATGAAAGATTGGGAACGAGGATTAATGAGAAGATAAGAAAGTTGAATCGCCTATTGCGTTGATTGAAATGGTTGTTTTCAAGAAAAGTTCATACATATATATATATATATTGTATAAACTGTCACATTACTATTCTAGTATGAGATTGAGCATTCATGATCATAGCTATCTGTAAGTTATTATTGTTGAGGGCCATGTTGAGATCCCTACTGGACTATATGCTCATCCCATGTTATTGAATCTTTTTCAGGTGTTTAGCAGGATGAACTACAAGATTTGGGTCTTCTTGTTTGTTGGCCACGGGGCCTCTTTGTTGTAGGCGGAATACCATATATGAAAAAGCTTGTACCCTTCATTTGATTATTTAAATGTTGTAAGCCTGAGGGCAACTTATTCAGAATACTCATGTTGTATTTAATTAGCATTCGAAAGAGAGAGTTGTTGTTCACTCCTTTTAGTATCAATTAATACTAAATTAATTAGTATTAATTAATACTAATTAATTTATTAATTAGTATCAATTAATACTAAAATTATTAATTAGTATCAATTAATGGCTTAATTAGTCTCAATTAATACTAAAATTATTAATTAGTATAAATTAATATTGATATTTAATTTTTATTAGTATCAATTAATATTAATAATCAACAATTGTTATTAATTAGTATCAATTAATAATTAATTCATTACAAAAGTATACAATATTAATTTATTAATAATTAATACCAATTAATATTGATTTTTTAATTAATATTGATTTTTTTTTCTTTTTCTTGAGAAATATACAATTTTTTATTTTTTAATTAATATAAAAATATACAATATGAATTTATTAATAATTAATACCAATTAATATTTATTTTTCAAGTAATATTGATTTTTTTCTTTTTCTTCAGAAATATACAATTTTTTATTTTTTAATTAATATTAATATTAATATTTGAGTATTGACGAGGGCATTTAAGTAATTTTAGGCCCCCACACCAGCTGTGCGCTTAAGTCAAAAAATTAAGCACCCCCTAACCAGCTTTTGAGATAAGCTGAGAAATAAGCTATAAGCTGGTTAACTTAAGCTGCACCAAACACAATATTTTAACTTAAATTAAGCTAAAAGTTAAAATAAGGAACTTATAAGCTCTAGCAAATAGGCTTATTATACCCCCTAAGATTTCTAATTTCATAACAAATAAATCCTTTTATTAATAAATCATCAAGTTGATTAAGAGTTTTTAATAATGTTAAAATTTATTTCAATTAATAATTCAGAAAATTTTATTATTATATAGGTGAACAGTTAGAAATTTTACTTTTTCAATTAATTCTATTAAATGAAAAATTCTGAAAGGGAGATATTTATAATTTTTCAAACCACAGGGGAAATTCATATTTTATACAAATATCACTGTGTATTTGTAATTTACCCTAATTGTTTTAAAAAAGTATGTGACCCATAAAATGATGATGAATTGAGTTTTTAGCTCATTGGAACGACGATCTCTGTAACATCAACGTCCAGCCCAGCCCAGCCCAACCATTTAATTTTATATTCTGTAATTACAGAATAAACTTTAAAGAATAATATTAGGCATCATGAAAAATATGTCATGAAATGTTTCATGTGGAAAAGATTTCATGATTATATTCATGATATTTTTTTTATGATATTTTTTTCATAATCCCTAACATTACTCAACTTTAAATATATATATATACATAAAAGACAAGTATAAATATTCATGTCTTAGAGTGAAACAGTTATTTGACCCCCCCAAAAAAAAACAAATGAAAAAGTTATTAAAAGATCCAAACTTATATTACTATTAGATTTTCGCAACCGAAATTCAAATAATAATTAGGATGGTCCAATTCATTTAAAATTCTTAAAAAAATAATAATAATAGTATTAGTTTAAATATATTGAGTTAAGTACGTGGGCTTAAAATTTAGATTTTTTTTTCCCTTAAGATTGGATTTGGGTTAGCTACAGCAATCATGTTTTACAAATTAATACACAAAATAATCAAATTGGTAATAGTGTGAGTTAGAATAATCTATTCATATATTTTAAATTTCAAATATTATTTTTAGAGTAATAATATACAAACAAAATTATTAGTATACTAAGACCTATATACATAAACAATAATGTTTGGAAGTTCTAATTTAAAAGCACTAATAGAACTCTAATGGTGGGTCCCACGTGATAATATGATGTTTTGGCTTGCTTTTCTTTTCTTTTCCTTTTTTTTTTTTTTTTTTTTCCCTTTTCTCCTGTTTGACACCTCACTAATGCTCATGTTAGAACTCTAGTATTAGAGCACTCTATCAGTATATAAGTTTTAACAAAGATATAGATATGGTGTGTAAATACAATGCTTGTAACAAAATCATTTACACCTCTTTTACAAACCATGCTATCTTTTATATCACAATTCTTGTTATCTTAATCCCTTTTTAATTCAATTCTTTTATTTCAATTCATGAGCTATTTCCATCTATGACAACCAGCCACATTGAGAATACAACTCAAGGTTCTCAAATCCACATAATCATCACACACACACACACACACACACTTCTATTTGCCATATTACAAAAATTTCATCCACGGGATCGACACCCATTGTGGACGTGCCCCGAGGGCTTTGCTACCACAGTTCGGATTCAAATGTCACGGTTCTGAATCTAGTCTCGCAAAGTGCAATGCAAGACCGATAAATGACCAAAGAGTTCAAATCCGGCAAATCGTTTTGGAAAACTGATTTTTAAGAAAGAAGTGCCAAACATGGACTGCTTTGCCAGATACAGAGTCGCCACCTAAATATTTTATTTTGAGGGAATTTAGGAAACCCTGACAGATTGCCTAAGGCCACGTGTCCGTCATCACCAAAGTTGCCTCGGCTCGGGAACTTGGGTACGATTGGGGAAGGTCATGCAATGAGCACCCATGCTCGCTCGATCAAAGATCGGCCACTACTAAACATGATATCTTGTTTTTAAAAACACATGCGTTCTTATTCCGATTATTAGCTAGAATTACTATGTGATGTGCACAACACACAAGTATAGACTAGATCACCAAATTTGGAACAAAGCATTGCATATCCGTTTGTTTGGAAAATGGTTTGAAGTTTGCTACTCTCAAGTAGGCTAAAACACGGATTTCAATGAATTGTTCCAATTCAAGCAATCCAACCTTCACCCACAGACGTTCATGCAGTTATATTATATAAGCAAATAGCCTCATGGAAAGCATGATGTCATGTTAACACTTACACACATGCAAGATGCTAAAGCATAAACACTTACAGTGCACTCCGAACCAAAACAAGAAACTAGTTAGTAATCATGCATGATCCTAGTTCATGTTAAGATGGCTAATGCAACACATGCAAAATGCAATTAGAATAGGCTCAGCTAATCTAAGATGGCATATGAGATGCGACAATTCAATACATGTATTCAAGTAGGAATTGAAATACAATGCAGTTAATATGATGCGCTGAGCCCAATGCATGCAATACAGATGAATGAATGCAAACATAAGGTATGCTAAAATGAAATATGCCCTAAAACTAACCATCATAAGCATGTAAGTAAAATGGAGAAAGAGATGGAGGTTGGAAGACATGCATCACACGCACGCACGCTTATTACACAATTGCGCCCTCTCAATAGAGGGACCGAAAGAATAATACAAATCATCTAATCAACTAACTAACAGGCTAATTAATTATTACACAACACTTAACTAATTAAACAAATCAATTAAGCTACAAAAATAGTAAAGCAACATCGGGAAGAGGGACAAATGCATGCTCGATCGGCTTCGCTCAGAAATCCATCGCTATGCCTCATATTGCCTCTGTTTGCACTGCTCTGTACTTCTGAAAACCATGCCAACTTCTGTGACACTTCTGAACCACCTTATGGGCACTGTGGGAAGTCATCGGCCAAGAGATAGGGCCATCGGCCTAGGGAAACTGGACATCGACCATAAATGAGGCTCTCGGCCAAATGTTTGTAGCCAATCGGCACTGAAGATGGCCGACCGGCCATCCCTTCCTGTGAAAAGCTCCTTTTGCTGCAGCAGAGGACAAACAGAGCATGGCAATGCATTTTCAAGACAATGTGTGCACAACCACCCTCCTTATCATGTCATGAGCTCAAGGGAGTATGGTCCTCGACCCTCAGACCACCAAACACGCATTTCAATGCATGATGGCCAAAGGAGCCAAGTGTGCAATTTAGTGTCAAATGAGATGGACAAAACACATAAGGGACCCCAACTTCTATCATGCTTGATCAAGAGGCAAGGGAATGCACATGCAATGCAATGCAACCTAAGCATGCAAGCAAGCAAGCATGCAATGGACTTGGTATGCAACAACATGCAATAGAACTAACATGTAATAACATGAAAAGGCAAGAATATTTAGACCAATGTAATACATGCATGATGAACTTAACAAAGCAACACAAGCATACAAGCATACAATGTAATAAGATCATGCAATGCATCTAATGTGCAATAGGCACACAACCTAAACATATGAACATGTATAGCATGCAACAACATGCAAAATGAAACAAGCATGCAACAACATGCAAGGCAAGCATGTAACAACATGCAGAGATGGACTTAAACCAAAACGAGCAACTCTCAAGCATGCCCAAATCAGTGGCCAAAGTGATGAAACAAAGGCATGAAATGCAAGTCAAAACATGCACACGTGAATGGTCTAACACCTAGGCTTACGAGGTCAACTTTCAAGAACACTTCAAAGGGGACAAACATGGACATGTGACATACATTGTAAGCTCTGAAGTCATGTGAGGGATGATGCCAAATCAACCAAACAAAGCAACCAAAGCATCAAAGAAAGCCCAAGGCCTGAAACTAGCCAAAGGACTCAAACCATGGCTATGTGAAACATGAAGCAAATGGCAAGTGTAATCCAAAATAGTCCTAGATCATATCAAAATGAGCTTAAAACATGCAAGGACCAAAGCCAAAATAAGCTAGAACAAAGGGCCAAAAACAAGAGGCATGCAAGACTACAAAAGGGGTGTTACACTACACCAAATACAACCAAACATGGCATGGTTTAAGAAACGAAAATCAGAGTTATAGCATGTCAAAATAGGCCCAAAAACCCCCTTAGATGGCATCCCAAAGACCCAAGCATGCAAGCATGCACAATGATCCAATCATGAGGCATAAGACATCAACTCTTTAAAGTATTAAAGGAGTGATAAGTGTAAGTGTACAAGCATGAAATATAGACTGAAATATCATAACAAATGATGCAAAATCACTGAAATGAGCCAAGTAAAGCATGCTAGTGACTTGGACACTCAAAGCTAACAAGCTAGAATGCATGGTAGCTATAGAAAGGATGACATATATGACTAATACAACATGAATCAGAGCTCTAGCATGGTAAAACAAGGCTAAAAGTTTCATGGAGTTGAGCCAAAATCATGCCAAAAACATGACTTAAAGCACAAAGCATGTTAAGGCAACTGAGAGGATTGGAAGGCAAGTATATGAAGCATACATGGTATGTCCAAACCAAGTCCAAACAGTTCTATATCACGGCAAAACAAAGCCTAATACATATTGAAATGAAGCTAAAGCAATCCAAGCAAACATGCTACCAATATAAGCCATTTATACTAGCAAACATGACAACAAGAAGAGGGGATGACCCTCTCCTATTTAGGACACCAAAACCACTTTTCCACCATTAAAAATCCTCTGGATTTCAATGGTAGAAAGGTCATGCAAAGCTAAGCACAAGGGCCAAAAGGGATGGCCTAAAACAAGGCCTAACAAGGCCTTGGAAGGGGTAAACAACCCCAAACCAAAAAGAGGACTTAACCAAAGATCTAAAGCATGAAAAATCAGAACTTTTATCCGTTAATAGCTAAGCTTAAAAAATAAGCAAGAAGGGCTAAAAGCTTAAGCAAGAATGGGGTATTAAAAGCAAGGAACTCACCCTTGTAGACCCTCTTCAAGAATAAGGCTCTAGCAAGTTTTTCTGATCAAAACCACTCCAAGAACTCTGAAATCAACCTCAAGGGACCTCAGCCCCAAGAGGATGGTGTTCTAGTGTGTGTTTGAGTACAATAGTAAGACAATACTATACTTTTGAGCACAAAACAAGATCAAACAAAGGAATATAGATACAAAACTATATCTATCCTTCAAGAACAGATTTTTCTAAACCCTTGAGGAGGGAGGAGGGGCTCCCTCTTTATAGAATTCCAAATTCTAAAGCTTCTTGGAGAAGCTAAGCAAAGGGGCAAATCCCTCCATACACGTGTATGGAGGGGGTGAATTGTGCATGCCAGTTGTGCCAGCTAGCATAAAATATCTACATGAAGTAGATGAACAGGGTTCGGCCAGAAAACATGGTTGATCGACCAACATAAGTGTCGGCCGACCAATTATTGTGCCGATCGGGCAACACTTTTGGCCGATGGCAAGAAAACAAGGCCGATGGCTTCAAGCCTTAGTCGGTGGGTTGAGGGGATGGCCTACAAGCCACCCTCTTCCCTCAGAAGCAAAAACACAAGTGGTTGGTCCACATCCAAGCACAAAACAGACAAGTTGAGAGATCCTGAGGCACGGCACGCGGCCGAGGCGTCCGGGAACTCAAAACGAACACGAGCATGGATGATCATTGAGTGTTCAAACGATGACGTCCAAGTCTTGAGGATGGTCAAAAATTGGGTGTCTACAGTTGCCCGTCTTTGACAGAACTCAAAAGTTATAAAAATGACAGGAGTGAATGTCAAAGCCTAGAGACGACCCATTTTTGACAATGCCGAAATGCAATGCAATGCACTAACAGGTGCATATGATGTGCGCAAAACAGCGCGATGCGCAAAATAGCACGATGCGCAAAATAGCGCGAAATGCAATGCAATGCACTAACAGGTGCAAACGATGTGCGCAAAATAGCGCGATGCGCAAAATAGCACGAAATGCAATGCAATGCACTAACAGGTGCATATGATGTGCGCAAAATAGCGCGAATGCAATGAAATACAACATGCAAGTAAGGTGCACCGAATAGTGCGATTGAAATGCGATGCAATATGCAAGTAAGGTGTACAAAATAGTGCGATAAAATGCATGCCTAATGCAAGTAAGGTGCACAAAATAGTGCGATAAAATGGTAGTACAGTAGATGCAGAGGGTGACAAACTCCAACCATGCTGGAATCATGAGAGGAGGAAAAACAAATCCCAAACACGCGGAAAGCGTGTGAGGAATAGGGACGCTCAAACCATGCTGAAATCGTGAGAGGAGGTCCGAAAATAACCTGCCCAGGCGCGTATACAACGCAACTTGAGATAAAACCTGCCCAGGCCCGCGCATCATGCGTCCTGAGATAAATTCCAAACATGCTGAAATCGTGTGAGGAATGGGACAAGGAGAAATGTAGGGACATATCCCCGTGTTTCGGACCGATATGAGCATTGGAACGTATTCCAAATGCTCTAAACTGGAAAAGGAGAAACATAGGGAGACAACCCCATGTTTCAGAATGGTATAAGCATTGGAATGTATTTCAAATGCTCTAGACCAGAAAAGGAGAAACATAGGGAGACAACCCCATGTTTCGGAACGGAAGGAGCATTGGACCGTATTTCAAATGCTCTAAACCAGAAAAGGAGAAACATAGGGACGCATTCCCGTGTTTTGGAATGGTATGAGCATTGCAACGTATTTCTAATGCTCTAAACCAGAAAAAGAGAAACATAGGGAGACAACCCCATGTTTCGGAATGGTAAGAGCATTAGAACGTATTCCAAATGCTCTAAACCAGAAAAGGAGAAACATAGGGAGACAACCCCATGTTTCGGAATGGTAGGAGCATTGGAACGTATTCCAAATGCTCCTAACTAGAGAAGGAGAGACATAGGGAGACAACCCCATGTTTCGGAATGGTAGTAGCATTAGAACGCATTCCAAATGCTCTAAACCAAAAAAGGAAAAACATAGGGAGACAACCCCATGTTTCGGAATGGTAGTAGCATTAGAACGCATTCCAAATGCTCTAAACCAAAAAAGGAAAAACATAGGGAGACAACCCCATGTTTTGGAATGGTAGGAGCATTGGAATGTATTCCAAATGCTCTAAACCAGAAAAGGAGAAACATAGGGACACAACCCCATGTTTCAGAATGGTAGGAGCATTGGAACGTATTCCAAATGCTCTTAACCAGAGAAGGAGAAACATAGGGAGACAACCCCATGTTTCGGAATGGTAGGAGCATTGGAACGTATTCCAAATGCTCTAAACCAGAAAAGGAAAAACATAGGGAGACAAACCCATGTTTCGGAATGGTAGGAGCATTGGAACGTATTCCAAATGCTCTAAACCAGAAAAGGAGAAACATAGGGACGTATCCCCATGTCTCGAAAAAAGAAGGAAATATTGGGACATATCCCCATATTTCAGAAATGGTGCGAGCATTAGAACGTATTCCAAATGCTCTTAACCAGAGAAGGAGAAACATAGGGAAACAACCCCATGTTTCGGAAAAAGAAGGAAAACCTCTTAGCGTATCAAACGCGAGAGAGGAAGGGTATCCAAACGCATGCCCAAATGTGAGAGGAGAAAGGTATCAGTCAAAAGTGAACCGGAACTTCTCCAAATTAACAGTACATACAATACCATTCATGACCGAGCCCAGTCTGAAAACTACTCATTCTGAACACACAGCCCATAACACAGTATTCTGTTTATTCTGCACACTGCTTATTCTGAACACGCAGCGCATTTTGAACACTGCTCATTCTGAACACACGAGATGTAAAGACAGAACTTGCAGAAGTCAAAACAAACTCAGATGCTCTGAATTTCTCCTCTTTTCTTTTGCTTCGCAATCCGAAACCCATAGCTTCAAATAGGTCCTGGTTTTACTGTTCTGACATGACCTGGGTTGAACCCTGCGGTTTATGAAAGAACGAATTCTGTTTTGCACAAATGTGGAGAATGGCACAGCACTCTGAGCACAAAACGATTTATTTTTGAATTTGAAATCAGAAAGGGGTTCTCAACCAGGTATTGAGCCTACAACTGACTGCAGTCAAAATGACTCAACAAAGAAAAACAAAAGGTAAACAACCTAAACACATCAAGTAACACTCGAAACGACTCAAAACAAGAATCGCGACAAAACAACACAACAGACACGACACTTAGACGTGTCCCAAAGATGAGGGACCTCTCAGATCACGAGGAGCTAATTTCTCCGGGTATTGTTTCCCACCCTTTCTTATTTGTGATTCTCACATCACTCGACCCTCAGGCTCTGTTTTTCTTAAAAAGCCCTTTTCTCACTTTTTCTCTCAACGCACACCTCTCTATTCTTCAATCTCTCTGATTTTTTTATCCCTCTCCTGGGTGGTTGATGGATAAACAAGAGGTTGTGGGTTCATGCCCAACATTACCAGCTTGAGGCTATTTCCTTCGGTGACGTCTAGTCGATGCCCCGGATGAGGGAGTGGAGTATCTTGATCCATTCCAATTCATGCTTCGCACTTGGTTTGATACCTCATTGCTTGGAGGATGAGCGAGCTTTCAGCCCTTTGTTGACAGCATCAGTTGTGCCCTTCTTGGCAAATACGGTGCCCTTTCTGGCAAGTATGTTGACAATGGGAAAAAGACGGAACACCTGACTCAACTGTGCCCTTAGTTCATCATTTTGACCATTTTTTGTTTTGGCTTTCTACTAAAACAATTTTGACCAATATGAGAGTTAGATTAACACACTAGTTCAACTTTTTGATTTTGAAAATCATGCAAGTTAGGTTATGAGCACTGAAAATTTTCCTTTTTGGGTCCAAGAAATGGCCCAGTTTTGGAAAAATGGAATAATTTTTGAGAAAGTTAGTCAACTTCAATAAAAATTCTCAAAAACTATTTTTACAAATGGCCATTGCTCAACGAGCATGGAACCCACTCTTGAGATGTGCAACCTTAGATCTAAACCAATAGAAAACTCCCCATTGTCTGAAGGACATTGCATGGCAACGGAAAGTTGCCCCTTGTTTGAATAGCACCTCAACACATTGTATAGCAATGGAAAGTTTCCCCTTGTCTGCATGGCACCGCAGCGCATTGTAATCAGTCGTCAGAGTAATGCTCACAACCGAACTCTCGGGTACAGAGAAGGCAAAGATGATTAAAACCATTACATGGACATAATTGATTTGGAAGTGTTTGTGGCTGGACTTCAGAATGAAGTTGCCTACGTATCCCAAACATGGGAATCAAGCCTTACGTAGTTCAGGTTAAGGTACACTCGGGTATTAACCTCTCCTTTTACACTCTAACTTTTGCCAAGGCCGCCCTTCCGGGTTTTCAACCTTGCGAGCTTTGTTTTTCTTTTCTTTTCATCTTTTCATTTCTTTTCATTTTTTTTTTCATTCTTTGCATTTTTTTTTGTTCTTTTTTTTTTTGTTTTTTTTGCTCTAACTTTTGCCTGGGTCACCCTTCCGGGTTTTCGGCCCAGCGAGCCTCTCAAGGGTAAAAGTGTAGCTTTGTCCATGCCAAATGGTTTTGAGATCTTGAAGCCATCTGAATCCAGGAGAATGGCTGTTGTTCACTGATGATGTAGAAGTCCATCCAATGGGGGCTGAATTTGCCCTTAGTATTGTGGATAGGAGCTCGATTGTCCTTCAGCAATACTTTCTTATTTTCCTCCCTTCTGGGATTTGGCATTCTTGCCAGTCTTCATTGGTTTGCAAAATGATCCATCTTTGGCTTTTTGAGCACATCTGATATTTTTTGCCCCTGGTTCAAGGGCAATTTCTGATCCAGCTTCGCAAGCTTCCGTTGATCACATCTGATATTCTTGCTCCTAGTTCATGGGCTGCTTCTGATCTGGCCACACGGGCCTTACATTGTGGTTGATCGTTGAACATTCTGAATCTAAGTTCAAGGTCTGAAAGCCATGGGTCGAGTCTCGGGGCTGAGAGCGATCCTAGGTTGCACAATCTCAAGAGCGATTCCGCACAGGTCTTCGTAGGACCACGCAAAACATTTTTTGAAATTTTTTAAGAAAGCGACAAATCGCTCGCGTTGAAGACAGTGTAAAACCAATTCGGATCAAGCCAGGATCCTTCTCAGTACTCACATTAGCAAACATGATCTCATTCATTAAGGGCTTAGCACGCCTCTCTTTCTCTAAATTAATCATGTTTTCACAAATCTCGAGGAATTCCTCCCTCTTTATTTTCAACACATTATTCAAAAAGTTTTGAAAAAATTTAGGTCAATGCAATAATTTCAAGGCACAAAAGAGCAGGTGAAATGCACTGCCGTTTCATTCAAAACTTTGGCACAACTGGCGCAAGGCAGAAGCAAACACAAGAGTGTGAGAATTACTGCTATTTTATTCAGATCTGTTGGTACAAATGGCTCCACGGCAGAAACAGACCCAAAAGAAGGCAAAAAGACAAACACAAAACAAAATAGTGATGCCCAAGGTAACATCCCCGGAATCACCCGACTCCTATACAACAGGACTGACTCGATACAACAAGACAAACCTAAAACAAAAATACTGACTTGAAGCAGAAAGTGACAGATTGAAAACAAAACCAGAGAACTGACTCAACACCCAAGTCAGAAATGACAAAAACTAGCATTCGCAAATGCTCAAAATAGTGCGTGCCATAGGTCACATCTGAAGTAAACCGAGTGCCACCTGCAGGTGGTTCATCACTTGATCACATACTTGTATTACCCTCGAAGTTCACTGATCCAGTGATGGTAGACTTTGCTGAGCTTGGTGGGAGGATGATCCCGTTGTCAAACAAATCCTGTACTTTGTGGCGAAGATGGAAGCAGTTGTCGGTGGTGTGACCGGCCTGTTGATGGTATGCACAGTACTGGGTAGTGTCATGGCTAGGTGGAAGATGACTAGGGAGAGGCCGAGACTCGAGGGGTTTAAGATGCCCTTTTTCAGCAAGGATTTGAAGCGCCTTGGACAAAGGCATATAGAGGGCATGGATGACCCTGCGACCTCGGGGTAGATACTTCGAGGATTGTGGACTTTTGCTGGACGTACTAGCAAAGGGATCAGCAGGTGCTGATTTCACTTTTTGATCTTTCTCGGGTGCAGGGTTTGAGCTAACAGGATAATTTTCGGTATGACGGCCCTTCTCCCGGTTCTCCCCTTGACTTGAACTGCCCTCGGTCTGAGCGGGGAAAGTGTCATTCATAGTTTTTGCAACAACAGTGAGTATCTGCTATTTGTTTAGCCCCCAGCTTTCAAAGCATCAACAGCCCACAGGAGTTGTTCATAGGGATCCATGTCTGCCCCCACCTTGTTCTTACCGCTCGCCTCAGCTCGGTCAAAGGTTTGGGTTGCTACATCAGTGCGAAACCCAGTTGTTGTTGACATGCCATTGTCTATACTTAGGATGGGTTCAGGTTGGCTGAGTTCAATTAAAATTTTCCCTAATAGCGGGGGCTCTTCTGGCATCAAATTTCCAGCATATGATGTGGTCGGTGGCAGAACCGACATTCCGTAGGCTAAATCAGCCATAGATCTCTGAAGGTCGCTAATTATTCCCATCAGCTCAAAAGTTGTGGGCTCACGAGTTTGAAATAATTGGGGTTCCCAGATTGGATGTGCAGCAGGTGACCTGAGTGGGTGTTGCACTTCAACGTTGGTCTTACCATGCATGGCGATTCCCTGGTTTAGTGCCGCTGCCATGACCACAATCTCTTCCGAACTCTGTGTCGTCACGAGTCTACCGAACTGAACGTAGGTGACGTGACTTGTGACTGACGGATCTGATGAACCGGTGTTATCGGCCCAGTTAGGCCAAAGGGGTCAAACAAGCATGAATTCATCCTGGTAGCAATTGACTACTTCACAAAATGGGTGAAGACCCAGTCCTACTTTGTATTGAAGGCGTTGCATGCGGCTAAGTTCATCAAGAACAATATCATCTGCTGGTATGGGGTTTCAAATAAGATTATCTCCGATAATGGGTCGTCTTCAAGAAAGAAGTGATAGACCTGCTTGAGAAATATAACGTGGCTTTCCACAAGTCATCAACCTATAGGCCACAAACCAATGGAGCTGTCGAGGCTAGAGAATTTTGCAAAAGATGGTTGAAACCTGCAGAGACTGGCCAAATAAATTGCCATTTGCACTCTGGGGCAACAGGACCTGAATCTGAACATCGACAGGGGCAACCCCCTATTATCTTGTTTACGAGATAGAGGTTGTTTTGCCAATTGAAATTTGAGTGCCCTCGCTACGGGTCATGGCTGAGTGTCAGATAGCAGGGGCAGATTGGCAGCAACGTAGGTTTGAGAAGCTAATGTTGTTTGATGAGAGAAGACTAAGGGCATTGTATCATGTCCAAGGCTACCAATGCCAAATTGCTAGGGTTTTTAACTAGAAAGTTAAGTTTAGAAATCTTTAAAAAGGAGATATGGTACTGAAAGACAACCAAGCTCCCATTCATGACCCTAGGGGCAAGTTCAAACACAATTGGACTAGTCCTTATATAATCAAGTCAATCTAGTCAAGAGGAGCAATTATTCTTACGGACTTGGATGGCCTGGAGTTCTCATAGCCGATCAATATGGACAAGTTGAAGAAATATTACCCCTGAGAGGCTTGTTAGGCCGAAAACCCAAAAAGGGCGACTTAGACAAAAGTTAGAGCATAAAAAATTAAAAATAAAGAAAAACTGAGCTCGCATTCTAGGCACAAAACCAAGCTAAAATCACCTTCAAAAGCTCAAAGAGGACCCCAAGTAACCTCAGCTCAAAGGTAAGAGGATTTGATTAAGGTAGTGTATGTAAAAGTGTAGCGAAAACAAGCACTTAGGCACAAAATTATGAGAGGGAGAGAGAGAGAGATTTTGCTCTAAATTTTCTAACCCTCAAAATTGGGGGAGGAACCCCCTATATATAGAAAAACATGCCTTGAGCTTAGAAACATCCCACCATACACGTGTAGTGTAACGACCCCGATATGCGTATCAAAAAATTATCTCTATTTAATTATTGGTTAATGTGCTTTAATTTGATGATATCTGTTGAATTAAGGAATTATCTGTTGAGTTACGACTTTAAAACTTGAATTGCCGGCCTTCATGGGTTCAGAAACCGAAATTGAATACATGAACATGCTAATGAGAATTTTAGAGCCATTCGGGAAAGTTAATTGGAAATTTGATTTGTCTGATTTGTTATGGTATGTTTGGGTGATTTGTCTGATTTGTCTGAAATTTCATCTGATTCGCTAAGTTAGGTTGGTTGACCATATAGACACATAGACTTGTTATATATATATATATTTGAGCCTTAATCCTTATAAGTGGTATAGACTCAACCAAACACCAAAACCATCTCCTGGAAAAGAGAGAGAAGAAGAGAAAAAAGAGAGAAGGAGAGAGCTCACCTTAAAGCTTGTGGATTTGAGAAATTGAAAAGGGAAATCAAGAAAATAGCCCAAAGTAAGTCTTAAATACCCTAAATCTTTCTTTAATTGGTTAGAATCAAACTTTAAAATGAAGTTTTCTATATGTATGGGAGTTAGGGTTTTGGGTTATGATCTTCACTTAACCAATTTCATGAAATTGAAGATGTAGTCGTTGGATTTGGCGAATTTAAGGGTTGATTTTTTTGTTTTGAGTTGTTTTGAGTTAGAGTGTGGGTCACTACCCTTTCATCTTTGGTTTTTGGCATGTTTTGAACTTATACATATATGTATGTGGATATGAAGATAAAGAAGATGAAGGAACTATGGAAATTAGAGGTGTAGATGTCAAATTAAAATGAGTTATGATCAATTTGAGTATAGGTTTGATGTTTATTATGTTTATATGTTATGTTTTGAAATGAATTTTGCTTGATTTGGGCCATATGAATATCTTTTGAAAGCTTGAAATTGTGGAGTTTTCGGACTACTCAAGCAGAACCCAGGGCCGCACGTACAGGACCATGTCAGCTTCTTTTCCCCTGTTTAACCTTCTGGAACTATTAATGTGTGCATGTGATCCTTCTAAAATGCTTAGAACTGATTGAGAATGTACGAACCGGACCTAAAACAAGACTACAGAAAAGTGGATAACTTATATACTATGTGTATGTGCCTTGTGTAGGTCACGTGCCAAAGGGAACCGCTGCTCATCCACATCACTGGGAGTAATAATAGTGTAACGATATATATATATATATATATATATATATATATATATATATATATATATATATATATATTTATGTATTTCTGTTTATGAATTACGTACCTTGACTGTGCTTCGCACGTTCGAGATTATGGTTCATGCATTATGATGGTGAATGGCATATTTGGGATAAACGGTGCTATAATCCATGTATTTTTGCTGGTGAGTATAGCGTTGTGCAGATAGGTTCATTTATATTTATTGGGACACATAACTATTGTGACAACCTGGAATTATGTTTTACATGAATAAATGGTTTACAAGACCTATAATAAGATATGATGGGCCTAAGGCTATTTCGTTATACTGTGACATGAACTGTTCAGTCTTTAAGACTCATGAGTTTTGGGTATGGAACAAAGTGTTGTACAGAACTAAGTGCTACAATGGGAGTCACCTATAGGGTCCGTACGAGTCACCTCTTGTGTCCATAAAAACATGTATTGGGCCCAAGGAGAGGTGGAGATACGTCGATGTTCCATCTACTCCATGATAAGATATAGTGATACGACAAGATATGTTTGGGCCTAAGGCCATTTGCATTATGTTGGGCTCGAGGCCGTTTTGCTTTATGTTGGGCCTGAGGCCATTTTGTACTATGTTGGGCCCGGGGCCATTTTGGAATATGACGAGGGAGACATGTAACGTTAGATAAATATTCTCTAAGACATATGCTTATTCACACGAATCTCTTTACATTATTATTATTCACTGAGCCTTGCTCACTTTGTTTTTATATATGTTTATGTAGGTGATCAGCTTGAAGGACAGCCCTAGGTCAACTCCAGGTGCTTTGTTGACCCTATTGTATCGAGCCTTCCCAAGTGGAAGCCTTTTGCCTTTTTGTGGAATTTCTTTTATATAGCATATTGTTGGGTCATTGGTTTTGTTCAATATCTTGCTAATATGTATAACTTTTAAATTATTAACTTTTGGTACATAACTGGGACTAGTTGATTGTGGACTGTGTATGACGTATATATATCTATATAGGATGTCACATGTTTTCAGTCTTGGCATTTATGCACTGCTCTATGGGCATTTTTGTTATCATTAGCTTCCGTTTTAGGCCCTATTATTTTACGAATATTTTGTTGGATTTTTGTTTTGAGGCCAAGTATTGGCCAATCATGACCTAAACTTTTAGGGGCGAGTTTGGGTCGTGACATGTAGGGAGATGTAGCTCAATGTGTTAACAGCTGGCATAGCTGTCAACAAATATCTAAAATATCTGAAAAAAGGGACTGGTGGCCGTCGGCCACCACTGGTAGCCGACCAGCTACACCAATGGCCGACAGTCTCTGGTGGTGGCCGACAGGTCACCACAAGTTCCAAGCACCAAGTTTTGAGCCAAAGAAAGGCACAGAAAGGACAAGGTCCGAAGGCTCAAAGATAGGGCATTCCGCCGAGGACTTCGAGCACTCAAAATGAACAAAACAAACACAATCATCAAATGCACAAGTGATGACGTCCAAGCCTTGAGGACAGTAAAAAATGGGGTGTCTACACATATTCACAAACATTTTTCAAATAAAACATGAAATCAAATGTTCTAATTTTTGCAAATTAGTCTATACCTTGTGTGTGTCACCTAGTAATGTTAGTCTACTAAAACCGAAACAAGAACATATAACGTAAACAAAAATTGCATCATGATTAGTAGAGGCTGATCTTTGATCGGGCGAGTGGGGTGCTCAATTCATGACCTTCCCCTCTCATACCTAAATTCCTGAGCCTAGACACTTTGGTGATGGCAGATAAGTGGGCTTTGGCACAAGTCTCGGGTTTCCTAAATTTCTCAAAAATATTTAGGTGGCGACTCTGAAATCTTGCAAAGTAGTCCATTTTTGGCATTTGATTCAAACATTAATTTTCGAAAAGAATTGCTAGATTTGGACTCTTTTGTGTTTCACTGTTTCACATTGCACTTTGTGAAATCAGATTCAGAACTACGAGAGTCCGAACTGTGGGGCTAGTCGTATCCGAAAGGTGCACGAAAAGCAAGCCACAACCATTAACAATTCATTTACCCAAATTTGGTTTCATATTATGACCCAATCTAAAAGATCAACAATAAGAGTTCAATCGCAACTTTTACACAAATTTCCAAAGAAGAGGTTACCAAGCAGATTGAAGCAGGTTTCTTGTTAGTATCTGAATATCCGACTTGGTTGGCCAACATTGTCCCAGTACTGAAAAAAGCTAGTAAAATTCGAGTGTGTGTGGACTTTTGGGATTTGAACAGAGTCAGTCCGAAGGACGACTTTCCTCTACCTCACATCGATGAATTAGTGGACTTCATTGCAGGTCATGCATTGCTATCATTCAAGGATAGACTTTTCGGGTATAACCAGATTCTGATGGCACCTGAGGACAGAGAGAAAACTGCGTTTGCTATGCCGTGGGGTACCTACTGCTATCGGGTTATGCCGTTTGGGCTGAAGAATGCTAGGGCTACCTATCAAAGGGCTGCGACCATTATTCTGCAAGATATGATCCACAAAGAGGTCGAGGTGTACGTGGACGACATGATTGTCAAGTCCAAAGAAAGAGAGGGCACACCGCTTTGAAGAAATTCGTTCAACGGATTAGAGAATACAGACTGAGGTTGAATCCGTAGAAATGTACTTTCGGCGTAACAACAGGGAAAATGTTGGGCTTTTTCATCACACAGACATCATCAAACTAGATCCTTCCAAAATCAAGGCCATCCTAGAAATACCAAGGACTGAAAAGGAGGTGTGAGGCTTTCTAGGTAAAAGTGCAATTCATAAGATGGTTTATTTCTAAATTAACCTTGACTTGTGAACCACTATTTGGTCTCATGAAGAAAGGAAAGAAGTTTTGAAGGGATGATCGATGTCAATGCCTTTGAGCAGATTAAGCAATACCTTCAGAATCCGCATGTGTTGTCGATGCTAGAGCCGGGGAAGTCTTTGATTCTATATCTGTCAGTCACAGACACCACAATGGGATGCATGCTTGCTCAGGAATCTAAGGATAGAATGGAGAAAGCCAACTACTACTTGAGTAAGAAAATGCTAGATTATGAGACCCGCTAAACTCTGTTGGAGAAAGCTTGCCTAACCTTGGTATGGGCTACTAGGAAGTTGAGGCACTACTTGTTAGCTCACTATGTAATCCTGGTTTCAAGATTAGATCCTATCAAATATCTTTTTGAGAAACCAGCGCTTACGGATTGGCTAGCCCGTTGGTTGCTTCTTCTCTCCAAATTCGATCTCAAGTATGTTACCCGCAAGTCGGTCAAGGGGAGAGTTGTAGCATAGTTCCTGGAAGATCACACAGTAGAAGGGGATGAAGCGGTGGAGTACCTGTTCTCAAATGAAGCCATTCTGTAAGTAGAGGAGGAGACTTGGACGATGTACTTTGACGGAGCGTCCAATCAGCATGGTTTAGCCTTCAAACTCCGATTCAAGGTATTCTGTAAGTAGAGGACGAGAAAGAAACCATTCTGATAGCACCTGACGACTCCCATATACCTTTAGCCTTCAAACTCCGGTTCAAGGTATCCAATAACGAAACAGAATATGAGGCGTGTATCGCTGGTTTGGAAGCCGCCTTGGAACTAGGGGAAAAAAGGTTGGACGTCATCGGGGACTCAAACCTAGTTGTTTGTCAAGAAAATGGAGACTGGAAGGTCAAAGAAGAAAATATGAAGATTTATCGCCAGACCCTAGATGTTCGGATTCCTAGGTTTGAAAAGCTGACTTTCACGCATCTACTGAGAGAGAACAAAAGGTTCACGGATGCTTTATCAACTCTATCTTCTATGATAGACATCCCGCTTGGAATCCGGATGCGTCCAATTATCATTGAGCAGAGATACACGCGCGGCCTATGAGACTATCGCCGTAATAGATGAAGCACAAGACAAAAACCCTTGGTACTACGATATTTGGAACTTCTTGAAAAAGAAGATTTATCCACTAGGGGCAAATGCCAAGGACAAAAGGGGAATAAGGTGAATAGCCGTCCAATTTATCATCTACAAAAGTAAACTGTACAAAAGAGGTCATCTGGGAATGCATAAGTTGTGTGTCGAAGAAGAGGAGTCGAAGTGCTTGATGAAGGTCATCTATGGAGGAGAGTACGGAGCGCACATGAATGGATTAATGTTAGCCCGAAAGATTCTCAGGCAAGGTTACTATTGGTCCACTGTAGGGGAGGATTGTATTGGTTTTGTTCGGCGATGCCACAAATGCCAAATTCATGCTAATCGCATGAATATCCCATCGTCAAAACTGTACAACATGACTTCACCATGACCTTTCTCGGTCTGGGAAATCAATGTTATCGGTGGAGTCACACCAAAAGGGTCGAATGGGGATGAATACATCCTGGTTGCAATGAATTACTTTACAAAGTGGGTGAAAGTTCAGTCTTATGTTGTGTTGAAAGTATCGCATGTGGCTAAGTTCATCCAGAATAATATCATTTGCCAATATAGAGTCCCAAACGAGATCATATCAGATAATGACACCCACTTCAAGAAAGAGGTGATGGACTTGTTGGAGAACTACAATGTGGCTTTTCATAAGTCATTTACATACCGGCTGCAAACCAATGGAGCTGTTGAGGCCGCCAACAAGAACATCAAGAATATTTTGCAGAAGATGGTTGAGACCTACAGGGATTGGCCAAATAAATTACCATTTGCACTTTGGGGTTATAGAACTTCAATCCAAACGTCCACAGGGGCAACTCCTTATCTCTCATCTATCGGATGGACGTTGTTCTGCCAATTGAAATAGAAGTCCTGTCATTATGAGTTATGGCCAAGTGTGAAATAGCATAGGCAGACTGGTAACAGAGCAGATTCGAAGAGCTGATGTTGTTTGATGAGAGAAGGCTAAAAGCATTGTATTATGTTCAGGGCTATCAATGCAAAATTGCTAGGGCTTTTAACAAGAAAGTTAAGTCCCGAAATCTCAAGGGGGGAGATATGGTGCTGAAAGATAATCAAGATCCCATCCATGACTCTAGGGGCAAGTTCAGACCCAATTGGACTGGTCCTTATATCATCAAAATTATCTGGTCGAGTGGAGCTGTCATTCTCATGGACCTGGATGGTCTAGAATTTTAACAACCAATCAAGATGGACAAGTTGAAAAAATACTATCCCTGAGAGGCTCACTAGGCCGAAAACCCGGAAGGGCAACCTAGGCAAAAGTTAGAGCACGAAAAAATTGACATAAAGAAAAACTGAGCTTGCAAGGTTGAAAACACTAAAGGGCGGCCTCGGCAAAAGTTAGAGTGCAAAAGGAGAGAGTAAATACTCGAGTAAACCTGAACTAAACTACGTAAGACTTGATTCCCATCTTTGGGATACGTAGGCAACTTCACCCTGAAGTTCGGCTGTAAACACCTCCAACTCAACTGTCCTGTCCATGTGTCTGATCAGGTCATCTTTGTTTGTTCTCCGCCTGAGGGTTTGGTTATGATTTTTACTCTGAGAGAAGAGCTAGTTGCAATGCTGAGCAGTGGTGTTCAATCAAGGGGCAATTTGCGATCTTTGGATTCGGGGTTGTACATCTTAAGGTTTGATTCTGTGCGTGTCCAGTGGTGAGTACATCTTGAGGATTGATTCTGTGCGTGTCCAGTGGTGATTCTTTTTGAAAATGTTTTGGAAATTTTTAATAAAAGTTGATTTTGTTAAAAATTTTACCTTTTACAACTTGGACCATTTTTGGACCAAAAGGAAAATTTTCAGTACTCACAACTTTAATTTCATTGATTTTAACATAAAGTTCTCCAGCTCTCTAATACAAATCAAATTTTCTTTTATTATATTCAAAAAAACTTGAAAAGAAAGGTCAAAGCAATAAACTAGGGTCATAGATGAGTCAGGTGCTCCTATGTCCCCTGTTCATGCTTGTAGAAGCTTCTAAAGCCAAAGTGGGCCCGGTTTGCGCCTCATCCTCGAGCTAAGCCAAACATTCGCCAGAAAGGGCGTAACTAAAACCAGGGGTAGGGTCCAAAAGCTCTTTTGTGCTCCAAGCAATAAGGTACCTAGCCAAATGTGAACCTTGGATGGGGAATGAAACTGGGTACTCTAACCCCCTCCTCTGGGCGAGTCTGATCATGTCCAAACTGACGTCTGAACCAGAAGGCGAAGTAGAACACACAGTGTGTAAGGCCGATCAATTGAATACCAGGCTACCGAGCCATGTTGTAGCTCATCTCCGTTAGGTTAAGCCAGGGGCAACGCCAAGCTATGTCAGCAGCAGATCTATTGTACATCTAGTGGCATCACCACCCCTCGTTCGGAAAATCCACTAGTCGGTGGTAGAAGAAATGGCCTCAAGATGAGTACTCAGGGAAAGAGTCCACTATCTTCAGCTTATCCAAAAGCCACACCTCGGGAGGGATGAAACAAAAGAGAGATTAATGAATAGAGAGGTGTATGTTGAGAGAAAAGTGCGAAAAAGGGCTTTAAGAGAAAAATAGAACATGAGTGTCGAGCGATGTGAGAAACACATATAAGCAAGGGTAGGAAACAATACCTGAAGAAGTAGTGGGCTCCCCGCGAATCTGGTAGTCTCTCGCCGATAAAAGGCGTTTAAGCCCATCAAAGTCTCAGCCAGCACCAAGCCAATGCAACTCTTGCCTTCTTTCAAACCTTGGGTCACTTTGACCAACCGAATGTTGGACCCGCCGAAACTTAGGGCAAGAAGGAAATGAGCAAGCATACATAAGCAAAGGGCGTGTTGCCTAAAATCCCGCCAGAAAAGGTTGCCTCAATCACTAACGTCAGAAAAGTGATGAATCAGGCTGGGAATATCCAGCTCTCTGTTGTGAACCAAAGATCGAGCTTCGTGTAAAGTGAGCCCACATCCGTCCCAAAGCTTGAATGTAGCCAAAATGGGGCTGAGGTATGATTTCCTCATCGTGCCGGGATTCTATTAGTGCCTAAAATTCTTCAATTATCGGGCATATCTCTTGTCCCCCGAAGCTAAAGACATGTGTAATCAGGTCCCAACATCCTGTTGCGGCATGAAGGAACGGAATACAAAGTGGAGAACGGCTCAACGAAAAAAGTGCATTTGTGCCAAAACTCCAAAAATTAACCTTTTCCGAGCTGTCTAAAGTTACAATCCAATCAGAGAGCTTTTCGGCAAAAAACAGCTCCATTTGTGAAGAAATTGCAGATGAAATGAAGTTCTGGAGAAGAATTCATGAAGTTGCACCTTTTGTAGAAGATAAGGCTTTGAGTGGAAGCTAGTTGTCAAAAATCTGGTGATTCCCACATTTGATGGCCCCCAGGTGGCCGGCAGGCCACATTGGTGGCTGGGGCCACCTCTTGTGGTCGGCATATAGCTGACAAGCTTTATCTCTAGCGGCAGACTTCTTTTCAGGCTTGCTGCCCACTTGTGTGCTGTGCAGTGCTGGAAACATGTGTTTTGTGTTGATCTTTATGCGTTTTAAGGTCTTGTTTTGAGTCTTTTTGGTTATAGATGGTTTGTTTATTTTGTACTTGAGGCCTTTTTGCTTTGTTTATAGAGTTATTTTGCTTATCGAGTTGTATGTTGTATTTTTTATTTCATTTGTTGGTCAGTTCATTACCCGATTAAGAACATTATTTCAATCAAGCGCTCTTGGCCAATTCAATTCCATGTCCATTTCCTGCGAATATGGTGCTCACGATGCAAAAAATAATAACACTTTTTATAAAAACTATGAGATTTTATTCCGATTATGGTTTTTACAAAAGAAGAGTACAAGTTTTTTAAAGATAAAACCTATTTGAAGCTATACATCTGCTAATGCTACCAAACAAAAAGAAACTAAGCAAAAGTACAAAAAAATCAACGTCAGTCGCCTTAGGCCCGAGAGGCCCTCTTTGTTCTCTTCCTCGGAGGAGAGGACTCTGGGGCACTATCTCCATCAATGCCGCTATCTGAATCAGTCTCTGAGCCAAAACTAGAGCCAGCATCGTCTCTGCTCTCTGCCCTAGAACCTGCCTCAGCATCATAACCTCCGCTCTCAGAACCAGAGCTAGTATCGTCGTCTCCACTCTCGGATGACTCAGAATGCTGCCTCGTCGCCTCTCCAGAGTCACTGGTTTTAGCATCGTCATCGCTTAAGATGGGCTCTGGAGGACTACTCCGGCCTCGGGTGCCTCTATCTCTCTCTCTCCTCCCTGCTGCTAGAGGGGCTACCGCCGGTGCTAGTGCTGCTGCTGCTGTCGCCATCAAAGCCATCAGAATAGGTGGGATCAGAAAGGACATGTGTCAACATATCAGTTTCAGTGTGTGCATCAGATGTAAGCATAATATGCAGAATGAGTGTATGCAGAAATTAGATACAGTGTGTAAGTATAGTGCGTGAATGCAATATCAGATATAGTGTGTTAGATGCAGTTTGGGAAAGACTACAGTTTGAAATGCCAATGTATTAATAGAAATTTGAGAACATGAAGCGCAAACTAAAGAAAATACCAGGATGCCGTGGAGACCGAGTAGTGTCTCCCTCCTTTGTACCATGCCCATCAACGAGGCTATCAGCTCGAGAGCGCTCTTTGTGTACTCTATGGATGCCTGCAAATGCATTTGGATGATCAATATCTGGAATGAACATATCTGAAATGAAATGAGGAATGTAAATGGTAAAGTGTAGTCTGTACCTGAGAAGGACCCCGAACTCCGACAAGCTTGTGCCCAGCTGCTGTGGGCTCAATCGGGATCTGGTAAGCCACCCTAGTATGCCGCCATCATCTCAGTGCGGTAGGAAGCTCTAGCCAGCTGGTGCCCTGCCCTGCAGGGGGAGTCCCTCTAGCACGGGCCCTAGTTGCCCTATTCACCTGTCTCGCTACAGGAGCTCTCCCCCCTCTCCTCCACGAGCACCTGCAGAGGTGGCATGAGGTGTGTCTGAATGAAGGTCGCGTAGTCATCCTCTGCACAGAAATAATCAGCATCCAAGTGTCACGACCCGAACCCACCCCCTATGGGTTAAGGACATGACCGGCCAGTAATCCTGTGATTACCTACGGCCTCAGACCGAAACAAGAAGAAGGCTTGTCAGAGTAAAGGGGGCCAAACGGAAGCAAAAATTAAAAACTTTGCCCATAGAGCCGTGCTTATATGCACATTAAACAAACCATACTCAGATACGTTAATAACCCACATCAGAAGTATAGTTTCACAAAATTTATTACAGACAGGATCATCCCAAAACGAGTCAACCTATGACAGACTATTTACAGATATACATAAAGTCCTTGCCGGCAAGACAAAATATAATTACATAGCAAAAAGGCATGGGTAAGTCTCAAGAGTGAGACGCAAGGCTGACTTCCTCAAAACTCGGATTTTTCCTAGCAGACTTCACTGGGGCTGGGTTTGGACTTCCCTCGGCTCACCTACAAACACATGAATGAGCGTGAGCGATAGCCCAGTGAATAATATCAGATATGACAGTTAAATAACAATATGTAGAACAAGATGCTCCAAACGGCCTTGGGCCCAATTCATACTTCTATTTAATAAAATATATATATATATATATATATATATATATATAACTGTACGAAATGTAAATCAAATGACTGTAGTTCCAAACATTCTGGCCTTTGGCCCATTCGGGTTTCCATCCATGGAAAAACGGCCTTCGGCCCATTCACTTATGTCAGAACAGCCTTTGGCCCACTCGTTCATGTCAAAACGGCCTTCGGCCTACTCATTTATGTCAAAACGGCCTTCGGCCTACTCATTCATGTCAAAACGACCTTTGGTCCATTCATTTACATCAAAACGACCTTCGGTCCATTCATTTATATCAAAACGACCTTTGATTCATTCATTCACATCAAAACGACCTTTGGTCCATCCATGCACATCAAAACGACCTTCGTTCCATTCATTTATATCAAAACGACCTTTGGTCCATCCATTCACATCAAAACGACCTTCGGTCCATTCATTTATATCAAAACGACCTTTGGTCCATCCATTCGTTCCTGTCAGACTTTTGTCCACAATCCCAATTAACAACTCATAAAGTTTATAAGGGAATAAACAATTGGACATTGACAAGCTTTCAAATATTGATATTACTCACAGTGATCGGCTTGTGGATTCGCCCTGGAGCTTGACCCTACACATTCCATGAACACAGAAGGGTCATTAACAATTCAATCCATTCCTTAATTCACATATTCCTCTTTAGGCTTTATTCTTATCTCATTAACTCATTTATAATGTTTAACACACGCCTAAGAGTGATTACAAGTGAAAGAGAACGGAAAACGAAACACAGAACGCATGAACAAAATTCCGGAAATTAGGGTCCCCACTCGAGCGTCAACTTATCCGCTCGAGCGTACCCTTAAGGCCTGCAAAAGTACTGGTCGCATGAAAAAGACGCTCGAGTGTTAAATAGGGCGCTCGAGCGGAAGGCCTGTCCACAAAAATCCACGCTCGAGCGTGATATGTCCCGCTCGAGCGGACATCCAATTCTGCAAAAATGCTGGGAGCATGATTTTCCCGCTCGAGCGGCCATTACCCCGCTCGAGCGGACATCAAAATTCTGGAAAACCCAGAACTGTGTTCTTGAGCTTCAACTCGAAATTCAAAGGTTCAAGATGCATGATTTCGGCTCAAATATCATAGAAACATATACTAACATGGCATAAACCCCAAGTTACAACATAATGAAGCTCAATCCCAAGAATTACTTACATGCATGGCCCATTTTGACTCAAATTCATTTCCAACATAATTAATTCACGCATTCCAACTTCACATCTTCATCAATCATGCATGCATGCCAATCCTTGACTCCATTTCTATTACAATTGGTACAAATGGTGCTCATAACCATGAAGCTCGACCAAACTATACTTGCATGTATGATTCAACACCTAATTTCTCATATTCTACTCCTCTCATGCTTGATTATGCAATTTCATGGCAATTCTATGCATGCATGTGCATATAAACTTCAATTTCATCATACTCAACACCATTCATGTTCTTGATCAGATATTCTCTTCGAATTAACATTATTACATACATAAATTCATGAATGAAGGGTTGATCACTCATCTAGGAGCTTCAATCTCCACCCGTTCTTGTTAATTCTAGAGTGTAGCTTCCCAATCCAAATCTTGAATCAAAATGCCCAATGGTGCCTCCCCTCTCTCTCAAGGTCGACTCTCTCTTTTCTAGAGAGTTAAACTCCAGCCCAAAATGATATAAGGAGGAGAATTGAATGTAATAAGGGCCCTTATATGGCCCCACTAACTTAAAATTATTAATATTAAATAATTGGGCACTAAACCCACAATTTAATCAATTTAATTTGACCCGATTCAATTTCCAATTAAGTTTCACTGTAGGCTCTAAAAATTATACCAATCACAATGGCGTAATCAATTTCAGGTTCTGTGGCCGATAAGGCCTCCAATTTAATTTTCGAAGCGGTAAAATCAAATAGATATTCCTACGGTGAACAGATAGAAATTCAAAATCGCATATTTTCACATAATGACATACAAAACCATGCTAAACACATGACCATAACAACTTAAGGACCAATTAGCATAATACAGAACAGGGATGTCACACCAAGCCTACCATGAATTGAGTGACTACATCAACGGATAGGCTGTCTACTGATCTCATAGACTTTGGCGGTGGCATAAGAACGATCGGGTCTGGTAAGCCCACGGTCTGGCAAACAAACCGCTCACTCAGGAACCAGGCCCGGTAAACTGGGCCCTCAAGTAGAATACGGAAGCGAGAAGTGGCCCAGGCCCCGACGTACTGGTCCTGTATCCCAGTCGACATCGTAGCCCAAGGTTGCCACATGATCTGCAAATAGAGAGTGTACAGATTGTTAGTTGCTAACAGTTGCTAAACTGTGAATCAAAACTGTTTTAAAGCAAAAATGACTGTATTTTGGGTTACCTCATGGGCAGTTACTATGTCGAAATAATAACGGAAGAATGTGAAGGTCTCGCGAGTCCTACGTTGACACCTGCCATCATACCGTCTCGAGTAAGGAACTGCCAGTGGGAGCTCCTCCTTGGGCTCTGGGGCGAGTGTTGGAAAATAAGCATAAACCCGCAGCTACAAGGAAAGTGCAGTAGCAAGTGATAAATACAACATGAACAGATGCAAAAAATGCAAAGTAGAAAGCATACAGTATCAACTGATGCAGAAAATGCAAAACAGAAAGCATACAGCATGAACAGCTACAAAAAGTGCAAAGCAGAAAGCACAGGTATTGAGTAGATGTAAAACAGAGAATGTGAAGTAGAAAATGTAAAATACAAAGAGGGAACTGAAGTGTATACTTCCTAGGCTAGGCAATAGCCTCCGCTCAGCTCTCCCATCAGGCAGGAGGTAGAGCTCATGTATCCGTACAGGGTAGCAAGGCCAGCTCTACCCTAGTTATAGAAGCGAACCTAGGGAAGGGTCACCAAGGCATTTAACAAATATAAGCGCACGGTGTTCCACCTGTTTAAAAACAAAGTGGTACCGAGGATGAACATTAGAAAGCCTCTGGCGTACTGCTCCATCTCTTCTACTGTCTCAGGCTCGTTTCATTAAAACTGTTCAGTGAACCAGCTATATTTGACCATAGCTGTCCGGTACAAGGGTGGACGCGCTCTTAATAGCTCGACCCAGGCGGCCTCTCACTCTCCCATGTCAGTGTCAAACAGGATCAGATCGCCCCCTACTCCTAAGCTGGTGATCATGGCGAAGTCGTAGGGAGTCATTGTCATCTCCCCGACAATGGAGAAGTAGAAGGAGTTGGTGGTGTCCCACCACCTCTCCACAAGTGCTCCCAGAAGAGGATGGCTAGCGATGACCCGCGTTAGGCCAGAGCAGAAGAGAGCAAAGCCAGTCTCGTCCATAATGTCACGAACTCCAGTAGGGAGCTCGTCGTACCAATCTCGTGCAGTTGTGGCTCCGTACCCTTTGAAGGCACAAGACTCGCGAAGTGGCAGAGAATAGATAAATGAGATAAGGCAATGATAAAAGTACATTCAGATAAAAGGCAGTGCAAGAAATGCAAGTAGAGACAGGCAGGAATGCATAAAAACAGAGTTCATACCTCAACAGCGATGGATGAAAGGTGGGAACTCGGCTCCCTCAGTAAGAGATCCTTTGGTACACCGAGAACAAAGTCGCTAAAGTGCCTAATGCCATCGGCTGGCAAGATATATGTGCGAGGATGAATACTGACCAGATCAAAAGACCGTACCCTCATTGGTAGCGACTCCAGCTCAAGCTCAAGCTAAAACTCTGCCTCGAGGTTGGCCTCGATGCCCTGAGCGGCCTCACCAGCTTCGGCAATGATTGGCTCCTCTGCCTTGGCAATAGGTGGAAGTATGGGGGGAAGCTCTGGCGGAGCCCCGTCATGTTGTGAATCATCTGCCATCTGGAAAATATGTGAAAAGTATGTGAAAAGTGAAAAAAAATGGTGAAAATAAGGTAAACTTGGAAAAAGTCAACCCTAGGAGAGAGAAAATGGGAGAAAAAGTCAAAGCCCGAGAAAGTTCATGAAACCCGAGAGAAACTCGAGGGGAACAAGCCTAGAAGGGTGAAAATGAGGAAAAAAGTGTCGAAATCAAAATCCCATTGGTTCAAAGTGAAGAGAATTAAGAGGGTTTAGCGAATAAAGTTTGCGTGGGGCATTGGAAAACGCGTAAAAAGCTCGGATCTAGAGAAGGAAAGTGTCTAGAGAGAGAGGAAAAGATTTCGGCCCTAGAGAAGTGAGGAAATGAAGTGTTGTGGTGTATACTTAAAGACCCAAGGCAAAAAGACCAAAAACCCCGAATTGCCATCGGTGGCCGGCAAAGCTTTCTCTTCTTTTCCATAGAAGAGAAAAGATGCCGATACGCGTCACTCCCGGGTTGGACCACATCCTTGGGGAGATGGCGGCCGCCACTCCTCTTCTCCAACTACCCATTCTCGCTATGTCCCACTCCGCCCCTGCAGATCCAGCTGGTGGTGGTGATGGTGGTGAAAACCCTAATGAGGATGAGTATCTGGGAGATGGAGAGGTGGAAGAGGAGAGGGAGCCGATGAGGAGGAGAAGAGAGAAGGCAAGGCTTACGTCGAAGCAAAAAGCATCAATGAGAGAGTATGCTGCTGAGACATTAGAGTGGAGCCTCTAGGGACACAATGAGGAGGAGCTTATTCAATTCTGTTCCGATATCGGAATCGTACCTCAAGTCTTCAAGGTTTGGATGAGGAACAACCGCAGCAGGTACATGGATGCCGGTGAAGCATCGTCTGTCGATGAGATCTGATTTGCTCTAAAAATGGATTCTTGGTGGTGGTGGTGGTGTGGTTTGAAGCATCGGTGAAGAGGAATCTCCGCTAGGGTTTTGTTTTTGTTTTTGTTGTTTTGTGCTTTTGCGGTTTTATGAGTCTTTATGTGCTTAGTGGTAATGATGAATTTGTGCAAGTGATGTAGTTCATGAATTAATGTAATGGGCTTTGTTTTCCTATAAAATTGAACTTAAATTTGTAAAACAAACTTGAACTTAATTTGTAAATGTTTGGTTAAAAATTGAATCAGCCAGAGACAAAATGAAGGGTAAAAACTAGAGAAACAAACAAACAAACCAGCTTTGCAACACTTTAATAATCTAGCTAAATTATGATTATAGAATACCTGGACTAGTTCACTTGAGTTTCAATTCTTTTTGTTTTGTTTATTATCAAAGTAAACATTAAGAAGGGAAAACAAAAAATCAAGAAACAAATAAATTATCACTCAAAAGTTGATACACATATGACTTCTCATTATCTGCACTAAACTGTATTAGTGTAGGAAAGCAAGAATTTTTGTGCAAAAAAACAAGGGTAAATTATACAAATATTTCATGTAGTTTACACGATGTGTCAATTTGGTTCCTGTTTTTCAATTTGCTCAATTTTGTCCCTTAATTTAACAGATTGTGTCATTTTAGTCCAATAAATAACGGTTGTTAAGTTTGGTGGATGGAAAGTCAAACTATGTGTCAATTTGGACCCTGTAGTTTACACAATGTGTCAATTTGGTCCCTGTCAAAATGGAGCAAATTAAAACAACAGGAACCA
This sequence comes from Camellia sinensis, assembly GCF_055761805.1. Lineage (NCBI taxonomy): Eukaryota > Viridiplantae > Streptophyta > Magnoliopsida > Ericales > Theaceae > Camellia > Camellia sinensis. The sequence goes on from NC_138972.1 coordinate 159,622,802, forward strand.
AATTGAAACATTGTGTAAACTACAATGACCAAATTGAGACATTGTGTAGATTTTCCATTCACCAAACTTAACAACCATTATTTATTGGACTAAAATGAGACAATCTGTTAAACTAAGAGGCAAAATCGAGCAAATTGAAACAATATAAACCAAATTGACACATTGTGTAAACTATAGGACCATTTGCATAATTTACCAAAAAAACTACTTGTAATTAACTATTTTCAATGAAAAAAAAAAATTAGTTGCACATAAAATTTCAAATACATAATGTATAAATGTAGCACATATGTTCGCAATTACAGATGCACAAAATGCACAAATATTGCACATATGTGCTTTCTATGTTAGGAATTTTCTATGCACGTAGCACACGCTGAAAAAATATTTATTTATCATCTTTGTTTTTTTCCCCCATTTTTTTTTGTTTTGTTATGAAAGGATGAAATAAGTTTGGTAGCAAAGATTAGTGTAATATTTTTGTATTTAATGATATTTGAAATTTGTTTGGTTGTAATTAATGATAGTTGATTTTTACAAAATAAAACGAAGTCGAGCAATGTTTATTATTTATTGAAATAGTAGAATAAATATATTATTTAAAATAATAACTAAAAAAATTTATCATGAGTTTCAAGCTAAGCTCTAGCTAGATTTTCGAACCTTTCAAAACTCAACTTGTTTGCATCCTTAATATTAGAGGACCGGATTGCAATCTTACATGCACAGTGTAAAAATGACAAGGCTTACTTAAGCATTTAGTTTGTCCTAAAAGGATGAAAGAAGTTTAATAGCAAAGACTAATGTAATAGTTTTATATTTAATGAGTTGTGAATTAATGACAATTATTTTTTCAAACTAAAATAAACAACATTTAATGTATTCTGTTAGAAATTTTTTAGCTTTCAATTTTACTCTTACAGTTTTTAAATATATATATATATATATATAGGGACCCTTATAGTTTATTAATAAAAATCTCATAACCTTTATTCATAATTTTATATTGTACTAAAAATTAATTCAAATTATAAATCACGACCAAGTGTCAAATTAATTTTTTTATCACTTAAAATTAAAACATGAAGTAGTCATCATTTAAAAAAAAATGAAATAGGTTTCAAACAAGTGTGGATTTGGTAGTATAAAATTTAATGAAGAATGCTAGGTGCACAGAAGGTATTTGTGTATAAAATGCACAACTCTTTTACATGAACATGGGACCCACACATGTGAGGTCCACTATCTTGTGTATTTTATATAGAATATCCTCCATCAATTGGCATTTCTCAAATTTAATTACTATTAGAATAAATGAAAATAGTTGGAGTTTGACATCGGATTTAATAACTCATTTAGGTTTTGTTTTAGGTTTGACTTTTTCAGTGATTTTTTTATTTTTGAATTTTTTGTGAAATGGAAAATGTTAACGTATTTAGAAATTACTTTTTTTTTAGTTATATAAAAAAATGTAAATAACTAGTGTGTTTTTTTTTTAAAAAAAAAAAAAACAAAACAAACAAACAAACAAACAAACCCATAAAAATTAGGAAAATGATATACAAGTCTACCTTTTAGGCTCATTTTCTACACCCGATGATGTATAAATGATATGATTTGTTGATAATTAGGGAAGATATGAAAGAGTGTTGCCTTAGATACCATAATTGATTGTCATATCATTGAATTTGAAAAATAAATTTAATTTTTGGACTTGAATAACAATGTTCTAAAAATTATAAAATAAAAAAAATAAAACATTCAAGATGTTGTGGTTCACTAACTTTTTAGTTAGTCATTAAATGCACTTTAATAAGTGCCAACGCATTTGAATATGAATAAATTACATCATTAGTCTTTATAGTTTAGGTAAAATATCATTTTAATTTTCATAATTTCAATTTAAATAAGTTGACATTTTCAAATTTTTTTGAAACAAATTATTCAAAATTACATTTTCACAAGTCCTACAAACTTTAAAAATTGCAAATCCTAGAAATAAAATCCACAAATTGGAATCATAAAAGTAAGTCCTTCGGCTTATTTTGAACGACAAAATTTTTGAAAGTGAATGGGAGTAATCTTACGTACCACCTTTTAGAACAAATCAGAATGATTAAGTAATTCTTGATTAAAATTAGTCTAAGGTTCCTCTCACATTTTTAGTAATGGAAGAGATTCATAATATTATTTTTTAATGTCGAAGGTCCCTAAACCCACACTTGTATATCATATCAAAGAAATTTGACTCTCTCTATCTCTCCTTCCAATGAAATTCTCAAGCTTACAATGACCCTTTAACCGTCACGATCTCTCTCTCTCTCTCTCTCCAAAAAATGTCAAAACACACTTCATAGTGATCATCGCGGCCGCCCTGAATTCCCTTCTCGTCTTCAGTGCCATTAGCGAGATCAACAACCCAAAAATCATCATGGACGACCGCCTTATGATCCTCTTCGAGAAGTTCGAGTTCACTCACACCGACCATGTAAACATCACAATCTCCAGCATGTCGTTATCAATTCAACCATTTTCGGCCTATTCCATTGCTTCGAAGACCTTTCTAACACCGACTGTCTACTCTGTTTCACTGCGAGTTGAACTCGAATCCCCCATTGTCTCTCCTCAATCTCAGCTCGAATCTATCTCGGTGGCTATTTTTTATGATACTAGAGCTTTGATTTCTTCAATCAAAACATCGATTCGGCTTGAGACACTGTGAATTGTACTATTGATGTTGTAAGGGAGTTGGGTTTTGAGAGTAGGGTTGAGGAGGTGATTAGTGATGTGATTCAAGAAGTGGTAGTGAACGGAGGGTTTACGATGGGGGAAGGGAAAAGGGTTTATGGATTGGCACAGTGTTGGGGAGTGTGAGTAGGGGTAGGTGTAGAGAGTGTTTGGAGAAGGCAGCGGGTGAGGTGAGAAGGTGTGTGCCTAGTAGGGAAGGTAGAGGGTTGAATGCTGGGTGTTATTTGAGGTATTCCACTATGAAGTTCTTCAATGGATGTGAGAAATTGTAGAGAAGTTCTGGTTAGTCTCTCTTTGTCTCTATTTTTTGAATTTGATCATATGAGAATTTGTGAGTGAATGGAGTTTGATTTTAGTGTTTGTGTTGTTGAATTCTTGTGTTTGAGGTAAAACTGCTTTTGGAAATTTGAGAGAAATTCTCTTCAGAGAAATTCTTGGGTTCAACCCAAAGAAAATTCAAATTTCTCTAAGTTCATTTTGGCCAATTTTCTCTGGGTTCAAATTCAAATTCAAATTTCTCTGGGTTCATTTATAAGTAGAGAAAATTCAAATTTCTCTAGGTTCATTTTAACTAATTTTCTCTAGATCGTAAAGACACATTATTTTATGAAATCCAGAGAAATTCCCGAATACATCTTCAAAAAACCAATCATCACATAAATTTATTCCAACAACTGTTAATAAGTTAAAACAAACCAAAAATCAAATCTAAACAAGACTAGAATTACCTACTACAATATTCACCATTGATTAAATGACCCACAAATTTATGAACTAAAAAGTTCTACAAAAATCTAGAGAAATTTTCTCTGGGGTGGAAGTGAATTTCTCTGGACTGAGAGAATTTCTCTAGGTTGAAGTGAGTCCAAAGAAATTCTAGTAAGATTTTCTCTGTGAAGTCGAATTTTCTCTGGTTTTGGCTATTAAAATTTTAGCCGGCAAAGAGTTCTTCTTTTGACTACCAAATATTTGATCGCCTAAAGTCCCACATTTTTTGCTACTAAATTTTTAGTTGGCAAAGAGTTCCTCTTTTGGCTACTAAATATTTGGTCACCTAAAGCTCTACATTTTTTGCTACTAAAATTGTAGTCGGCAAAAGTGTTTTTATCCTTTAGCTTTTTGTTTTTAGCTACGAAATATTTTATCCACCAAATGTTTGATTTTCTTTTGGTTACTAAACTTTTAGTCGCCAAATGTCTTCTTTTTTTTTTCTACAAAACTTTTAGTCACCAATTGTCTTTTTCCAATTTCTTTTTAGCTACTAATTGTTTAGTCACCAAAAACATGATATTATGTTTTATCGCAAAATTATAATTTCTCCGCAACCTATCTATATTCCATGCAACCAGTCATACGTATATAAACAAAATAATACATGCTATCAATCATTCCACAATCTGCATCCATATACAAAAAAATAAATAACTTTAAATATCAAAGTCCATACAAATCAACTATTGTCCAAACTAAAATAATAATTCCATACGAAATATATCATACAAAAATCAAAACCCTCCGTATACAAAAAATACATTTACTACCAAGCAAAATTACCATTTGCCATGGTACAAATTACCATCATAATCTGTACCACGACAAAAAGTGATATATGTACCACGACAAAAGTTTTATATAGGCCATGACAAAAGGTCATATATGTACGCCGACAAATGGTATATATGTACCATGACAGAAGGTGATCTATGTACCACCACAGTCATTATCTGTTGATTGCCAAAGGTTTTTTGTATCAGTAATAATGAACTACACAAAAGCTGAGGACAACAAAAGTATTATATTAGTTCTACACAAAAGTAAAAATTCTTCACCATACACTAATATGGATTATCCATAAGTCCACGCAACAAAGTCATCTACAAAGAAAAACAAAAAACGAAATATTAGAATTGGTTACAAAATATCAATTCAGTCAGCCATATGGAACATGTTCTAACATGCATTTAAGGTAGAACAATCGAGAAATGTCTTCTTGGAAATAAAAGGATGTATATATATATATATATATATCATGCGATATTTATTCCAACCAACTGCACAAACAATCTAATATGTAATTTCTTCGTCCTATAAATATATAAAGGCAATTATTAGAATATGTAGATGTTATTTTCATGAAGTTGTCACTTTTTAAACTAAGTGTTGCGAGTTTTTTTGACTAAGTGTAAGGCGTATTCGAGGACTGTTATGAATTTTCATTCCCAGAAAGCTCTTTTTCGAGTAAGTTTAGGGCGCGTTCGGCTCTAACTCCCAACCTACGGATCTGAATTGCGTTCCGTCAGTTGTCACAAGTCCTATTTGTCAAGGTGAAACTATCCGTGTGAGCCACACGGTGGTTTGGGGGCTGTTTTGAATTTTCGCCCCCAAAATGCCCTTTTTCAAGTAAGTTTAATGCGTATTCTGCTCTCACCCCCAACCTACGTGTCCGAATTACATTCTGTCAGTTGTCATAAGTCTTATTTGTCATTAGGGAACTGTCCGTGTGAGCCGCACGGTGGTTCAGGGGCTGTTTTGAATTTTTCCTCCAGAAATGCCCTTTTTTGACTAAGTTTAAGACGTATTCGGCTCTACCTCTCTACCTACGGGTCTGAATTAAATTTTGTCAGTTGTCACAAGTCCTATTTGTCATGGGGAAGCTATCCATTAGAGTCAAATGATCGTTTGGAGGTTGTTTTGAATTTTCGCCCTCGAAAAGCTCTTTTTTGAGTAAGTTTAAGGCGTATTCGGTTCTAACTCTCTACCTACTGGTTCGAATTACGTTTCGCCAGTTGTCACAAGTCTTATTTGTCATGGAGAAGCTATCCATGAGAGTCACACGGCGGATCGGGGGTTGCTTTGAATTTTTGCCCCCCGAAAAGCCCTTTTTTGACTAAGTTTAGGGCGTATTCGGCTCTAACTCCCAACCTACGAATCCGGATTATATTCCATCAGTTGTCACAAGTCCTATTTGTCATGCGGGAACTGTCCGTGTGACCCATACGGTGGTTCAGGGGCTGTTTTAAATTTTCGCTTCCAAAACGCCCTTTTTCGAGTAAGTTTAGGGCGTATTCGGCTTTAACTCCCAACCTATGGGTTCGAATTACATTTCGTCAGTTGTCACAAGTCCTATTTGTCATGGCGAAACTGTCCGTATGAGCCACATGGTGGTTCGGGGGCTGTTTTGAATTTTTGCCCCTGAGACACCCTTTTTCGACTAAGTTTAGGGCGTATTCGGCTCTAACTCTCTACCTACGGGTCTGAATTACATTTTGTCAGTTGTCACAAGTCCTATTTGTCATAGGGAAGCTATCTATAAGAGTCACATGGTCATTCGGAGGCAATTTTGAATTTTCGCCCCCGAAAAGCTCTTTTTCGAGTAAGTTTAAGGTGTATTCGGCTCTAACTCTTTACCTACGAGTCCGAATTATGTTCCGTCAGTTGTCACAAGTATTATTTGTCATGAAGAAGCTATCTATGAAAGTCACATGGTGGATCGGGGGCTACTTTGAATTTTTGCCCTCGAAACGCCCTTTTTCGACTAAGTTTAGGGCGTATTCGGCTCTAACTCCCAACCTACGGGTCCGAAATACATTCCGTCAATTGTCACAAATCTTATTTGTCATGGAGGAACTTTCCGTGTGAACCACACAGTGGTTCGGGGGACTATTTTGAATTTTCGCCCCCGAAACGTCATTTTTCTACTAAGTTTAGGGCGTATTCGGCTCTAACTCCCAACCAACGGATCCAAATTACGTTCCATTGGTTCTCACAAGTCCTATTTTTCATTGAAAATCTATCCGTATGAGCCACACGGTCGTTCGGGGGTACTTTTGAAATTTTTCCCCCAAAACGCCCTTTTTCGAGTAAGTTTAGGGCGTATTCTGTTGTAACTCCCAACCTATAGGTCTGGATTACATTCCGTCAGTTGTCACAAGTCCTAGTTGTCAATGGGAAACTGTTCGTGTGAGCCACACAGTAGATCGGGGGCTGCTTTGAATTTTCGGCCCCGAAACGCCATTTTTTGAGTAAGTTTAAGGCATATTTGGCTCTAACTCTCTACCTACAGGTCCGAATTACGTCATTCAGTTGTCACAAGTCTTATTTCCAATAGAGAAGCTATCCATGAGAGTCACACGGGACATCAGGGGCTGCTTTGAATTTTCGCCCCCGAAACGCCCTTTTTTCGACTAAGTTTAGGGCGTATTCGGCTCTAACTCCCAACCTATGGTTCTGGATTACATTCCATCAATTGTCACAAGTCCTATTTGTCATGGGGGAACTATCCGTGTGAGCCACACGGTGGTTCGGGGGCTGTTTTGAATTTTTGCCCCAAAACACCCTTTTTGGACTAAGTTTAGGATGTAGGTCCTGTTTGGTGTAGCTGTTAGAACAGATTATAGATTATAACTTAACATATTATAGATTATGACTTTAATCAGAAGTCGTTAATCTATTTAGTGTAACTGTTGGATTATAGATTTAAGTTACTGAGTAGTGTTTGTTAAATAAGCTGTGAAGTAGCTTTTTTAATTAACTTTTATTTTTTATTATTCACTATTTGTCTACATTTTTCATAAAAAATAATAATAATATTCTATAGTCCATTTAGGTCTTTTTCTATTTTTAAAAAAATAAAAAATAAAAAAATCTAAGAGTATAACCGTAAATTAACATGTCCACAGCAGAAGCTGATAATCAGAAGTAAGGGGTGAGCAGCTTCTCAGAATTAGCTTTTTTGACTTAAAATAAGTTGTTAGAATCAGAAGCTGTTTGAAATAAGTTTAACCAAACAGTCCAAAATAAACTTTTTAAAAGCTAGAAGCCATAAGTTGGCTCAAAAAAGCCCTACCAAACACCCCCGTATTCGGCTTTAACTCCCAACGTACGGGTCCAAATTATGTTCCGTCACTTCTTACAAGTCCTATTTTTCATGGCGAAGCTATCCATGTGAGCCACACGGTCGTTCGAGGGCTGTTTTGAATTTTTGCCCCCGAAACGCCCTTTTTCGAGTAAGTTTGCGGCGTGTTTCGCTCTAACTCCCAACCTACAGGTCCAGATTATATTCTATCAGTTGTCACAAGTCCTATTTGTCATTGGAAAACTGTCCGTGTAAGCCAAATGGTGGATTGGGGGCTGCTTTGAATTTTCGCCCCCGAAATGCCCTTTCTCAACTAAGTTTAGGGCATATTCGGCTCAAACCTACAGGTCCGGATTACATTCCGTCAGTTGTCACAAGTCTTATTTGTCATGGTGAAACTTTCTGTGTGAGCCACACGGTGGTTCGGGGGCTGTTTTGGATTTTCGCCCCCGAAATGCCCTTTTTTGACTAAGTTTAGGACGTATTCGACTCTAACTCCCAACCTCCGGGTCCGAATTACGTTATGTCTATTCTCACAAGTCCTATTTGTCATGGCGAAGCTATCCATGTAAGCCACACGGTCGTTCGAGGGAAGTTTTGAATTTTTGCCCGCGAAACGCCCTTTTTCGAGTAAGTTTAGGGCGTATTCCACTCTAACTCCCAACCTACGGGTCTGGATTACATTCTGTTAGTTGTCACAAGTCATATTTTTCATTGGAAAACTGTCCGTGTGAGCCACACAGTGGGTACACTTTGCGTCGAGCATCATCAAACAACCTAATGAACTTTACTAAATTTTCTCTCTCCGAGCTATTAGGTTCTTCGTTGATATGATCATCCATGAGGCCACTCATGTAAATCTCTTCCAACATAGTAGGCAACTCGCCCAAATAATTGTCAATGTCAAAAAATGTAGCTCCATCTCTTTCACCAGCATTGTTTGATACACTAGGTTAATCATGACGCAATGGAACATGTTCCCTGTGGTGCACCCAATGGTACTCTTTACTTTTCAACCTATCACTTATCATCATCGAACTCTTGTCCATCTTTTGAACCCCACAAGTCAAGCAAAGATTAACTAGGACTTTTGAGGATGGCCATAAAAGATGACAATTTGGGTGAAGTAGGATTATAAGAAAATACAAACAAAATTTATAAAAAAAAAAAAAAATTCACACATAATGATGTATCTTATTTATATTATTTAATAAAAATTAAAATGTCTATCACTTTAGTGAATATTATAAAAATAACATTATTTCACCAATTTTGCCTTTAATATCATTTTTGTTTTAATAATGGAGCATCAATCTCCTTGTATTGTTTTTTAAGTGTTAGATGAGACTTTTGCACTATATTTGGCAAAATTTATGAGAAGAATGATACAAGACATGAGCAAATAATTGACCAAATATCTGCACTTATTTATGATGTCTTCAACCTAAACATATACTCATTACTAAAGCTGCATATGATTTTTTTCCCTATTTCCTTATTTTGTAAGGCAGGAAGTTGCAAATTATATTTTTCCCTTTATTATGTTACTCTTAAAAATTTCATACTAAAAAGACAATAAGGTCTAAAGTTTGATGAATTTTTTTGATCGTCCAAATACAAATTTTATTACATCGAATAGATAACTATTTCTTTGATTATCTTGATGGTATTGCCCACTACAAATTGACATAATCAAAGCTTTTTTTAATTTTATTCTACAAGGTAATCACAAGTAAATAGTTTTTTAAGTATTATTTGCATGCATATTAATCTATTTCAAGGGTTCCTCATAGCCTTGAATTCTTCAGCATGTTCATCATACCTCAATCTATTTTCTCTTATCTTCTCTTTCATTGGTACAATTTGTAACTTGCACTGAATGTATTTTCATTTCTATCTTTTCTTATAACCACCCCAGTATATAGCAATCCCAAAAAACAAGAATTTTACTTATAGCTCAAACATCATCACATGCAGCAGAAAGTTGGATTTGCCAGTTTAATCTATTCAAAATATCTACCTCTATCAACTCAATGCGAGAGTGAGAATACCAATTAAGCACATAAACATGTGGACATATATACATGTAAACATCTAACAAACTAAATTACACTTGCAACTTTGTCTTAGAAAAGAAGCATCAACACTATTGGAGTTGTAGCTTCAAAGTTGTTCTACAAGGGTGAGCTTCTAACACTCAAAACCCTTGTTTCGGTTTAAGATTTTGAACCTATTTTCATGTTGTTTTGGGCTTGACTTTAAACTACAAAAAGTTCTGATTTTTAGTCCTTAACATGTTTGTTTAAGGTCACTTTTGTATTAGGGGTGGTCTACCCTCTCTTAGGCCTTGTTTGGCCTTGTTCTTGTGCCATCTTTTTAAGCTATTGGGACCACCTTGTTTTGACCTTCTCACCACTGAAACTCAGAGCAATTTCAGTGGTGGAAATGGTGTTTTAAGCTCCCAAATAGGAGAGGTTCATCCCCTCTACTTGTGTTCTTAAATGCTTGCTTCATTTGCTTCATGTTTGAGCATGTTTGTTAAGCTTATGTTGGCCATATCTTAGCATGTGTTTAGGATTATTTTGGCATGGCATACCACTGTTTTGATTTGGTTTTGTCATCCCTTGCACAACTATGTATGCCTCATGTTTGAGCATGTCTTTCTTGCTTGTTTTGAGTCCATGTCAGCATGTTCTTGGTGTTGTTTTCCCATGATATACCTCTTTTAAGGTTTGGTTTGATAGCTCCATGCACGCTCCATACACTTGTAGTGCATTTCCATTCACTAGCCTAACATGCATCATGCTTTGGGCTATCATTCTAGCATGATTTTGGCTTAACTCTAAGAAGCTTTTGTCCATGTTTTAGCATTCTTAAGCTCCGATTTGTGTTGTTTTGGTCATGCATGCTTTCCTTTGTATAGCCATGGTTAAATCTTCCTCACTAGCTTTGTGTATTGAGTCCATTAGCATGCATTACTTGCACTATTTTCATGATTTGGCATCATTTGAAATGTGATTTCAGTACATGTAGTGTGATCATACACTTGCATTTATCACTTTTTCAATGCTTTGAAGAGTTTGTGCTTTATGCCTTAAACACGAGCCATTGTGCATGCCTTCATGCCTAAGCTTGCGAGCTATCATCTCAGTGTGTTCTTGGGGTTATTTTGCCATGATATAACTCTGATTTTTGTTGGCAAAGCCATCTCATCCTTTGGTTGTATTATCCGGACTTGGTTCCGTGGATGTCGGTTGTGGTTTATATCTTGTTTCCGTCCTTCAATACTTTGTATTTGAGTTATAGGATGTTTTGGGCAGGATTGTTACAGGTTGGGTGTGATTGGAAGCAAATGGTTGCTGCCTAGAATTGTGGTTCTTCGCTCGAGCGAGCTCTTTGTTTTAGTTCCTTCGCTCAAGCCAGGGTTCCTTCGCTCGAGCGAGAGTTGAATTTTGTGTCTGGTGGCTCGAGTGAGAAGTCTTGCGCTCGATCGTGCGTCTGCGTCTCATTCTGACCTGAGAGTTGCATTTCTTGGCTCGGGTGAGCGAGTTGTATGTTTTGGGTTTCTTCGCTCGAATGAGTTTTTCTTCGCTCGAGCGTGCTTCTGGGTTGCAGACCTGAAGCTTCGAATTGTTGGCTCGAGCGAGACTTTCTACGCTCGAGCGAGGGTTCTTTGTGTCTGGTCGCTCGAGCGACCACATCTTCGCTTGAGCGAGCCTCTGTTATATCAGTAGGCAGCAGCAGCCTCCTTCTTCATTTTTGATCCACTTTACTTTTTAAAACCCTATATCCATCCTCTCTCTCTCTCTCTATACACCTTCTCTCCAGGGATTGATCTAGTTCTTGAGTGTTCCTACCCTAATCTCTTTGTAGGAAAGATAGAGGGTAGTGTGGGCTTCCTTTTAATCTGAAAATTTGTGGATTTGGAGCACTTTGGATTTTCACCATCTTCTCCTTTGGGCTTCTAATTTCGAGGTAGGGATACCCTACTCCATCTTATGAGTTTTTACATAAACTTTGGTCATTTTGATTAATTGGTATTGTTGGGTAATATTGGGAAAGTTAGGGTTTGGTTTGTAATTTATAAAAGAGGAGTTTTATGATTTGAGGCTCCATGTGTATTTAAAGCCTTGGAAATGGGGGCTTGAGGATTAAATTGGTGGAATTTGGTCTATGGATCAATATTTTAAGAAAATGGGAAAATGCCCTAATTATTGTAATAAATTAATTTGTATAATTAATTTGGGAAAAATGTGGAAATATGAAATTGAGTTAAAATCCATGAAATTAGGAAATTTTGGGATTAAATGGTGTAGTTGGATTAATTAATCACTCATCAATGGAAAATGTAGATATTATATCTGTTGATGCATATATTATTTGTTTAGAAATAACTGCTTTGGGCTATCGGTGGAGGATAGTCTTGATTATTGCAGACACTGTATATTGATTAGGAAAAACTGAAACTAATCACATTGAATATGTCATTGAATATAACGGTTGGAATAATACATCAAATTTGTGTATTGATTGATCACTGTATATGATGAGTGTTTATATACATTGTGTTCGTATGTTGTGTGGGAGGAGATAGGGGATGGATTCTCAAACCTGTTTGGGAGGAGATAGGGGATGGACTCCATTGATATAGCAAATATGTGTATCATTTGAAGTATTAATACAACAAATGTGTGTATTAAATTGAAGTATGCAAGTGTTTGCAATATGAGTTGTAAACTCCTTTGAATTGTGAATAAAGAAAGTGTTTTGATATGGGATGTATTCCCAATTAATTGTTTGGCCAGGTTCTGAGCCATGTTTATGAAATGATTCAGATAAGTAAAGGAAAGGGAAATGTAACATGGATATGATTGTTATGGAACTGTATGGTGATATAAACTAGTTTATAAGTGTTAACCATCTATCAAATGCTATTGTTTTAGTCATTGCTTATATTTGGTTTAGTATATCTCTATTGGGCTGTGGCTCACCCTATATGGGACATCATTTTCAGGTTCAGGTGATATGCTACCTCCAAGGACATAGCTTGGAAGGTTTTGGAGTTGAAGACTCTTTTGGTTATTTTGTTATTTGGATATTACATGTAAATTCAAGCCAAGGGCTTAAAGTGAATTTGAGTTAGTACTCTCTTTTGTGACCAAGTGTTGGCTTAGAAAGTTGTAAGCCCATAGGGCATTTACTTTTATTGTCAACATGTAATACATTTTTAAGGAATACTCAGATGAATGGAATTAAGTTTTGTTTACTTATGTCTATGCATGTCAATAATTTGGGTTTCTATTTATTATTTTGAGGGCGTTAGGTGTAGTGTGATCCTCCCTTTTGGCCTTGTATGCATCATGCTTCATGCTCACCATGCTAGCTTATTTTGGCTTCCTTCCATACATGTTTTAGTATCATTTAGACATGCTCTGGGACTGTTTTGGGTTTCCTTTGCCATATGCTTCATGTATTGCATAGCTGTAGTGCAATTGGCCTTGCTAGCTTCAAGTTTTGAGCACCATAGCATGCTTGATTTGTGTTGTGTGCATGATTTGGCATCATTTACCATGACATTTTAGAGCATATAGGACTTCCATGTTCCCATTTCTTTCACTCTTTGAATGCTTTAAAGGGTTGTGCATTGTTGCCTTGTTTGTGGCCTACCATGTATGCCATCTTGCCTAGGTCCTTGAGCTCCCATCTCAGCATGTTTTGGTCATTGTCTTGATCTATTTGAGCTATGTTCGTGGTTGGTTCATGAATTTGTGCCATGTATTGCATGCCCCCTTTGTAGTCCTCTTTACGAGCTACATGCTTTAAGGGCCCTAGCATGCCATGCTTATGTTGTTTGAATGATTTGACATCATTTCTTCCTTATTTTCAGAGCTTATAGTGTTGTTACACTTCCACATTTTTCACTCTTTGAGCACTCTTGAGAGTTGTGCTCTTATGCCTAGTTGATGGGCCATTGCATTGAGCATGTTTATCTTGATCTACATGCCTTGGTTTCATCACTATGGCCACTGATTTAGGCATGATTGAGATCTGTCCATTTTGGTTTAAGTCCATCGAGCATGTTATATGAATGTTGTTACATTGCATCATGTTGTTGCATGCTTATGTTGCCTTGCATTGTGTATGCATGCATTAGCCTTGACAGCATGCTCTTCTTGCATTAGCATTGTTTGCATGTCATTAGCTTTGTTAAGTTGATCACATCAGATTGCATTGTGTATGCCATGTTACATTGCATTGTGTATGCTATGTTGTTGATTGCATTGTGCATGCCATGTTGTTACATTGCATTGAGTATGCCATGTTGTTACATTGCATTGTGTATGCTGTGATTGTTGTTTGCATTGTGTTATGCATGTTGTTGCTTGCATTGTGTTTGGATAGGGTATTAGTCCAAACACGAGAAACGAGGGACGTTTCATACTTGAAGTGATGAAACGTGCCTCAATTCTCGGTCGCCGACCCTCTTGATCATACATGATAGAGGTCAAGGCTTTATGTGTTTATGTGTGCATTCATTTTACATTGAATTGTGCAATTTGGCTTCTCGGCCATCATGCATCGAGTTACGTGATTGGTGGCTCGAGGGTTGAGAACCACACTCTCTTGAGCTCATGAAATGATAGGGAGGGTAATTGGGCACATATATGTTGCAAATACATTGCCATGCCCCTTATTATTCTCTGGTACAGCAAAGTGGAGAAGTGTAGTAAAAAACTGGTCAGCAGACCAGAAAAACTAGCTGGCCGACCACTTTTTTTGGTCTGCAGCAATGGAAAGTGGTCGGCCAGTGGCTGGCAACATCAACAACTGGTCAGCCATGTTCCTACAGGTCCCCAAGGTTATATGGAAGCTTTGTGGAGCTTGGTGCAAGGTTCTGAAAACAGTTACAAACAGAGGCAAATCGGGGCATCGCGATGGATTTCCGAACGAGGCGACCGGGCATGCATACACTTCTCGCCTCGAGGCTCCTGTTTTACTGCTTTCCTTAGCTAGTTTATGCTTTGGTTCTATATTTAAGTAGTTAATGGATTTAGCTGCGTATTTGTGTTATAATAACTAGTCAGTTAACTTGTTAGTTAATTAGCTTCGTTTTGTACTTAATTAGTTAGCTTGTTAGTTAATTAGTTTTGTGATGTAATAATTAGTTTAATTAGCTTAGATTAGCTAGTTAGCTTCTTATTCAGACCCTCCGTCGAGAGGGCCAACTGTTGTAATAAGCGTGCGTGTGTGTGATGCATGTCTTCCAACCCCCATTTCTTTCTCCCTTTTTACTTAACCACTTACGATGGTTAGTTTTAGGGCATATTTCGATTAGCATACCTTATTCTTGCATGCGTGTATCCATTCATCTGTCTTGCATGCACCGGGCTTGGCGCATCATACAAACTGCATTGTATTTCGATTCCAATTTGAATACATGTACCAAGTTGCATTTCACATGCCATCTTAGAATAGCCGAGCCTATCTTAGTTACATTTTGCATGTGTTGCATTAGCCATCTTAACATGAGCTACGATCATGCATGATTTCTAACTAGTTCTCTATTTTGGTTCGGAGTACACTGTGAGTGTTTACGCTTTAGCATACTGCATATGTGTAAGTGCTACCATGATAGCATGCTTACCATGAGGCTAATTGCTTAAGTGATTAACTACCTGAATGCCTGTGGATGAAGGTTGGATTGCTTGAATTGGAACAATTCATCAAAATCTACGACTTAGCCTACTTGCGAGTAGCAAACTTCAAACTGTTTTCAAACAAGTGAACATGCAATGTTTTGTTCCAACTTAGGCGATCTAGTCTATACTTGTATGCTGTGCGCATCACATAGTAATTCTAGGTTAAATAACCGGAATAAGAACACATGTGTTTTCAAAAACAAAATATCATGGTTAGTACAGGCTGATCTTTGATCGGGCGAGCGGGGGTGTTCATTGCATGACCTTCTCCTCTCGTACCCAAGTTCCAGAGCCGAGGCAACTTTGGTAACGACGGACACGTGGCCTTAGGCACGAGTCAGGGTTTCCTAAATTTCCCCAAAATAAAATATTTAGGTGGCGACTCTATATCTGACAAAGTAGTCCATGTTTGGCACTTCTTTTTAAAAATCAGTTTTCCAAAACGATTTGCTGGATTTGGACTCTTTGGTGATTTATCGGTCTCACATTACACTTTGTGAGACTAGATTCAGAACCGTGACATTGAGTCCGAAATATAGTAGCTAAAGAACGAAACGATTTTGCGCCATCACACACAGAGCCGGGAGTTCTCGGGGCGGTCTACACTACCACACTGGAACAGCCTACTCTATACTCTGCATCTACACTAAATGCAAATTAACCTTACTTGTATGATAAAAGCCAAAATTTGCTGGTAATGTAATAGTAATACTCATTAAATTGTGTCTACTATTCACCTAATCGCTTTAAATGTTTTTGTTGATGATGTAGCAAATTGAGGGTTGGATTCATTTTGAATTTGTATTTTGTGAATATATGACCTCAAAATGAAAGTCAAATAAAACTCAAATTGTACTTATAAAGTTGCCTTTTATTTTCCAAGTCAATAAATTTCTTCTATTTTTAATCTTCAACCAAAACTCTGTACCTGATGGGTTGTTTAATTCGAAGTGATGAAATGGAGGAGCCTGACGTGGTAACAATAAATGCAACTTAACTTACTAGTTTGATAAAAAGCCAAATTTTACAGGTAGTTTAATAGCAATAGTCATTAAATTGGGCCTATTGTTTACCAAATCACGTTAAATGTTTTTGTTAATGATGTAGCATATTGAGGTTTAATTCATTTTGAATTTGTATTTTGTGAATATATGACCACAAAATGCAATTCAAATAAAACTCAAATTGTACTTATAACGTTGCCTTTAATTTTCCAAGTCAATAAATTTCTTCTATTTTTAATTTTCAACAAGAACTCTACACCTGACGGGCCGTTTAATTCGAAGCGATGAAATGGAGGAGCCTGACGTGGTTACACTAAATGCAAATTACCTTGTTTGATAAAAGCTAAAATTTACAGGTAATGTAATAGTAATAGTCATTAAATTGGGTCTACTATTCACCTAATCACTTCAAATGTTTTTGTTTTGGTTGATGGTGTAGCATACTGAGGCTGGATTCATTTTTAATTTGTATTTTGTGAATATATGACCTCAAAATGCATGCCAAATAAAACTCAAATTATACTTATCACGTTGCTTTTTTTGTGACGCCCTCAAAATACAGTGCAAGACAACCATTCATGTAATCCATAAACACAGAAGAAATATTATATTTTCATTCATCAAAGTCCTTTTTACAAACGATATTACATGTTAGCAACAAAATAAATGCCCTAAGGGCTTACATCTTTCCAAGCCATCACTTGGTTGCAACAAAAGAAGAATCCTAACTCTATACATATAAAGCCCTTGGCTTGAATATACATTTAACATCAAAACAAAATATCAAAAAGGAGTCTTGAACTCCTAAACCTCCCAAGCTAAGACCTTGGAGGCGGCATGTCCCCTGTACCTGAAAAATGGTGTCCCAAGTAGGGTGAGCCGAACCCCAATAGAGATATGCTAAACAATATATGAGATTTAACTAAAATATTAGTATTCGATAAATGTTTAACACTTATAAACCATCTTAAACCTTTTCCAAAATCAATCAACATTGGTACCCGTATTTCAATTCGCTTCCAGTTAGTTATCCGAATCAATTCATTTACATGGTTCATTTTTATTCAAACAATTCAGATGAGACTACAACTCATATTATCAACACTTCAATCATAACATTAATCATACACTTCAATTTTCTTGCCATTTTACGGGACTACGTTCGAGGAAACCGGCACCCAAATATAAATAAGATTTCAGGACTTTCACCCTGGGCACTCCGGCCAACTTAATTATCCATGGAGTCCATCCCTTATCTCCTCCCAAACAAGATACATATACAACGTATTTAAACACGTTATCATATGCAATGACCAATTCAATCACATATGCAATGTTTACATCCAACCGTCATATTCAATGACATATTCCAATTGATTAGTTTTAATTTACCTAATCAACATGCTTTTTCAATAACAATCATGCCTATCCTCCACCAATAGCTCAAAACAGATATATCTAAATAGATAAATAAATTTCTCAACAGATAATTTATCGCATTTTCCATAGGCGAGTGATTCATCAATCCAACTACACCATTTAATCACAATTTCCTCCAATTTCATAATCTCCAACCAATTTCATATTTCTACAGTTGATTTCATCATCTATGCCAATAATTTATTCAATCCATATTGGGGTATTATTTTCCCCATTTCAAATATTACACCCAAGTCCAAATTTCACCCATTATATACAATAATCCTACTTTTAAGACCTAACATATACATGTATAGCCCAAAAGAGAAAACCCCTATTTCACAATTTCAAACTCAAAACCCTAGCTTTATCCAAAATTCCCAAATCCCACCATTTATACAAAATGACGAATACTTATGTTAAAACTCATAGTAGTGAGTAGATTATCTTTACCTCAAATGGAGAAACTGAAAGGAGAAGAATAAGGAAACCCAAGATGCCCCAAATGCACACTTTTTCGGATCAAAGAGAAGCCCTCGCCATGCTCTAGCTTTTTAACAAAGGAAGTAGGGTAGAAAACCTCTAGAACACGGTGTATTTGTAGAGAGAGAGGCAGCCCGATTTAGGGTTTGGAGTGAAAAAGGAGATGAAAAAGTGATAAAAATCACGCTGCTGTGAACTGATATCTACAGGGCTCGCTCGAGCAAAGGAGTGGTCGCTTGAGCGACTAGACACAACAAATACCTCGCTCGAGCGTAAGAAGCGTCGCTTGAGCGAACAATAAGAAGCTTCAGGTATACAACCAACGCAAATAGATGCTCAAGCGCAATAGTCCTTGCTCGAGGGAAGGAACAAGTAACACAAAGCTCGCTCGAATGTAAGAAATCTCGCTCGAGCGAAGAATATCAACCTTCAGGTCTTGCAGAGACGCAGACGCACGCTCAAGCGCAAGAAACCTCGCTCGAGCGAAGAGACACACCACGCAAGGCTCGCTCGTGCGCAAGAAAGCTCGCTCGAGCGGAAGCTACGTTCAAAAAGAAACCTAAAGACCCTCAATCATCGCTCGTGCACAGGAATCCTCGCTCGAGCGAAGAAGCAAATACCTAGGGCTCGCTCGAACGCAAAAAGCCTTGTTCGAGCGAAGAAAGCAAAACCTGGGCAGCAACCATTTGTAGCAACTCATAACCAACCTATTCCAAACTCGCCTAACACATCTCAAGCGAAGAAAGCAATACCTGGGCAGCAACCATTTGTACCAACTCATAACCAACCTATTCCAAACTCGCCCAACACATCCCAAAACTGATATACAAGGAATTAAAGGATGGAAACAATATATAGACAACAACAAACAACCACGGAACCCGAGTCCGGAATACAATAAATGACGCGGAAAAACTGGGATCGCTATAACCTTCCCCCTTAAAGAATTTCATCCCTGAAATTTTTATACAAGTTTCAAAATTGTGATTATTCAATTCTCAATATGATTATAATTCAACTTTCACTACCATGACCCACCACCGGTCATTCCGTCTCTTGTCAAGAGAACAACTTTACAATTATAGCTCAATATACATTATCAACATGCATCGCTTCAAAATTCAACTAATCTCAACATACATATTCTATATCTCCATATCATATTCAATGCTAATAACGTATTTGCATTTCTATAACACATTCAACATATACAATGTTAAACTTAAACTTGTATTTTCGAGACATATTCAACAAATATAATACTTCTATAATCCAAAACATATACAATGTTGTACAACCCAAAACATATTCAATGTTCTTAGAGTTTATCAACAAAACAAAATTTCCAACATATACTCAAACATTAACAAATAGATTCGAATACTTCTCTCGGACCTCTAACTCATGTTCCCAAGTGGCTTCCTCGACTCCGTGATGTTTCCACAATACTTTGACCAAGGTAATCGTCTTGCCTCGCAAGACTTGGTCCCATCTATTCAAGACCCTCATCGGTCTCTCCTCATACGAAGCATCCTCATCTACCTCTAAGCCGGTCCAATCCAACACATGTAATGGATCTGGCTCTTATTTCGGAAGCATACTAACATGAAACACGTCATGTACTCCGGACAATTGCGGTGGCAATGCTAAATGGTAGGCGACCTCCCTAATCCGCTCAAGGATCTCAAAAGGGCCAATAAACCGAGGGGATAACTTCCCACTCTTCCCAAACCTCATCAAACCCCAGCTAGGTGATATTTTCAGAAAGACGTGATCACCCACCTCGAACAACAAAGGCCTCCTCCTACGGTTGGCATAACTCTTTTGGTGACTCTGGGCTGTAACTAACCTCTTACGGATAAGTGCTACTTTCTCCATCATTTCTCGCACTAACTCCGGGCCCAACAAAGGTACATCACCCACCTCGGCCCAACACACTAGAGATCTACACGGTCGGCCATACAAGGCCTCAAACGGTGCCATACCAATACTCGATTGAAAACTATTATTGTTGGCAAACTCCACTAATGGCAGGTGTCTCTCCCACAACCCCTTAAAGTCAAGGACACAGCCTCGAAGCATATCCTCAAGGATCTGAATAGTATGCTCGGACTGCCAGTCAGTCTGAGGATGGTAAGCCATGCTAAAAGTCAATCTAGTGCCCACGGCACTCTGCAAACTCTGCCACAACCTAGCAGTAAAACGCAGGTCTCTATCTGAGACAATCGACACTGGGACCCTGTGCAAGCTCACTATGTCCTAAATATACAAGTCGGCAAGGTGATCTACCGAATCCCTCACGCATATATGAATAAAGTGTGCCGATTTAGTCCAACCGATCAACTACCACCCAAATGGTGTCACTACCCCAATGAGTCCTCGGAAGACCCACGACAAAATCCATCCTGACGTGCTCCCATTTCCACTCAGCTATAGGTAAGGGTTGCAACAAACCTGCTGGCCTTCGATGCTCGGCCTTCACTTGCTGACAAGTAAGACACTTTGACACAAACACTGCCACATCTTTCTTCATGCCTCTCCACCAAAACTGGTGACCCAGATCATGATACATCTTTGTGCCTCCCGGATGCACCGCAAGGTGTGAATGGTGAAACTCTCGAAGTACTTCCTCTCGGCAAGACTCCGGCACAAATAAGCGGTCTCGGTACCTCACACTCAGGTCAGGAAACACCGTCAAACCCTTGTCTACCTTCCCACTGGAGATCTTCTCCTGGGGGGATTCTACCTCAAAGTCACCCTTGTGTGCCTCTAACACCCGATTCACAAGTGTAGGTTGTGCAACTATAGAAAATAAGGCCACGGACTGAACATACTCACCCAGATGCAAGTCAAACTCACCAAGAGCACCGAACATCTTCCATTCTTGGATAGCAATACAAGCTACATCACTAGTTGACTTCCTACTAAGGGCATCAGCCACAACATTGGCCTTTCCCGGATGACAGTGCAACTTGAAATCATAATCTTCTATGAACTCCATCCACCTTCTCTGCCTTAAATTCAAGTCCTTCTGTGTAAACAAATACTTCACACTCTTACGATCAGAAAATACTTCAAACCTCTCACCATACAGATAGTGGCTCCAAATCTTTAAGGCAAATATTACAGCCGCTAACTCTAGGTCGTGAGTAGGATAGTTTCTCTCGTGTATTTTCAACTGCCGGGAGCCATAGGCTACTACTTTCCCCTCTTGCATCAATACACAACCCAAACCCTCTCGTGAGGCATCACAATACACTGCATAACCCAAACCCCTCTCCGGAATAATCAAGACCGGAGCAGTGGTAAGTCTAACCATAAGCTCTTGGAACGAATTTTCACAAGTCTCACTCCACACAAATTTGACCCCTTTCCGCGTCAATCTAATCAAAGGCGAAGCTAGCCTGGAGAAATCCTTGACAAACCGACGGTAATACCTGGCCAATCCCAGAAAACTATGGATCTCAAAAACATTCATAGGCTGTGCCCAATCCTGCACGGCCTCTATCTTGGATGAATCTATGGTCACCCCTTTCCCGGATACCACATGGCCTAAGAACTTAACCTCTCGTAGCCAGAACTCTCACTTTCCAAACTTGGCATATAGCTTATAGGCTCTAAGCAATTCAAGCACCACTCGTAGGGGTTCCTCGTGCTCCTCCTCAGAAGGTGAATAAATCAGAATGTCATCCACAAAAATGACCACAAAACAATCTAAGAACTCCCGAAAGATCCGGTTCTTCAAGTCCATAAACACAGTCGGTGCATTGGTGAGCCCAAAAGGAATCACCAGAAACTCATAATGGCTATACCGTGTATAGAATGCCATCTTCGGGATATCGTCCTCCCTAACCCTCAACTGAAGGTAACCTAATCTCAAGTCTATCCTAGAGAAATAATGAGACCTTTTTAACTGATCAAACATATCATCTATACGAGGCATAGGGTACTTATTCTTAACCGTAACCTGGTTCAACTTTTGGTAATCAATGCAAAGTCTTAAAGCCCCATCGTTCTTTTTAGCAAAGAGGGCCGGTGCTCCCCAAGGTGAGTGTAGACCGCCCGGAACTCTCTCCGTGCACCCTTCTTTCAGAGAGGGCGCGAATTGGGTACTAGCTACTACAGTTTGGACTCTTATCACGGTTCTGAATCTAATCTCACAAAGTGCAATGCAAGACTGATAAATCACGAAAGAGTCCAAATCCGACAATTGGTTTTGAAAAAATCAATTTTCAATCAAAAGCGCCAAACATGGACTGCTTTGCCAGATTTCAGAGTCGCCACCTAAATATTTTATTTTGGGAAATGTAGGAAACCCTAACTCATGCCTAAGGCCATGTGTCCGTCATCTCCAAAGTTGCCTCGGCTCGGGAACTTTGGTACGAGAGGGGAAGGTCCTGAAATGAGCACCCCCGCTCGCCCGATCAAAGGATCGGCCTCCACTAAACATGAGATGTTGTTTTGAAAACACATGTGTCCTTATTTCGGTTATTAGCTTAACTTAATATGTGATGCGCGCAGCATACAAGTACAAACAACTCATGTTTGCTTTTGAAAATGGTCTGAAAGTGCTACTCACAAGTAGGGTAAAGCGCGGATTTGCCACTCTTAAGGTGGGCTTAAAACATGAAGATTTGCCACTCCAAGTGGGCCTAAAACTCACATTTTGATGAATTGTTCCAATTCAAGTAATGAAGCCTTCATCCACAGGCATTCATGCAGTTAATCATTTAAGCACATAACCTCATGGCAAGCATACTAACATGGCAACGTACACATCTCATGCAGTATGCTAAAGCGTAAAGACTTATAGTGTACTCCGAGCCAAAACAGAAAACTTGTTAGAAATCATGAATGATCCTAACTATGCTAGTATGCCTAATGCAACACATGCAAAAATGACACTAAATAGGCTCGGCTATCTAAGATGGCGTATGAATGCAGCACTTGATAACATGCTTTGATACACGTATTCAAGTAAGTATTGAAATACGATGCAGTTTGTATGATGCGCCGAGCCCGGTGCATGCAAGACGAATGAATGATGCAAACATGCAAGCATAAGGTATGCTAATTGAAATATGCCCTAAGACTAACCATCGAAAGTAGTTAAATAAAAGGGAGAAAGAAGTGGGGGTTGGAAGACATGCAAACACACACGCACACTTATTACAACGTTGTGCCCTCTCGACAGAGGGTCCAAATAAATACGCTAAGCTAATCTAAGCTAAGCTAACCAACTAATCTAATTAAGCTAATTAGACTAATTATTACAAATTAAACGAATAACTAGCAAACTAATTACTAATTATTACAGCACTTAATTAATTAACAAATTAATTACATACACAAATTGAGATGCTAACTAACAATTAAAGCTTTAAACTATGCTGCCCCAGCAAGTTGAAGAAGTTGAACATGCATGCTCGCATTTGGTTTCTTGCCCTGAAAAGCTCTCTGATTTTCTCTCTTGAGGCTCTGTCTGCAGGGTGTCTCCAAGAACTAGCTGCTGAAACTTACCAAACCAAAGCTGGGGAGTGCACCAGTGGCCTGCCGACCATGAAAGGTGGCTGCCGGCCACATGCCGGCCAAGAGTGGGCCTCTGCCGGCCAAGGATGGAAGGGTGCCGGCCATCAATGTGGCACTACCGGCCACTGGTGTGCTGTGACACCATTCTATAACAAAGCACAAAAACAGAGGAAATTGAGGGTCTCCCTAGGGCACGTGTGTACTGTGCCGCTCCATATCATTTCAAAACATCAAGGGAGAGGCACTATTGGATCCCAAACCATCAATCAAGCATGCAATGCATGATGCCTAAAGATCCAATCTTGCACAAATTCAGTAAATGCAATGCAAACAAGACTCTAAGACCATTGCCTTATCATGGAAGATCAAAGGCAATGGAGACAAAGGGGATTGGATCACTTTCATCACTTTGAGTATGAAGTGGACCAATCCACCTTGTGTTCAACATAACGTCCGATTGAAGACCGTGCAATATGCTATGCATGGCATGAAACGCAAGACTCTAACATGTAAACAACGCATGCATAACATGTTAAGGGACAAAAATGATGAGACTAGTGAAGGGCACAACACTAGAGACATGCAATACAATGCTCTGTGGACTAAACCAGCTCTAAATAGAGCTCATGCATGCCAAAACAGTGGCCAAAAAGTGCTAAGATTATAGCATAAAAGGGAAGAAAATGCATGCTCAACTTATGGCTCGCAAACAAGATACAAAGGTCAACTCTCAAACACATTGAAAGAGTGATATATACAAGAGTAGTGCAGAGATATGAGCACTGAAATCACATGCCAAATGAAGATGTATCATGCAAACATCACAAGTATAGCATGCGAGTGGCCCTAAAACTCAAAGCTAGTAAAGAGCACTACACAAGAAGCATGCAATACATAGCCTAAACAACCAAACCAGCTCTGGACAGAGCTCAATCATGCCAAAACAAAGGTTAAAACATGCTAAAAAGGGAGCCCAAAAGGTTAGACAAGCATGCATACGTATTGGCTCATAAACAAGGCATAACACACAACCCTCAAAAGCTATGAAGAGGTGAAGTATAAGAGAGTGCGACTACACTATATGCATTGAAATTACTTGCTAAATGGTGCCATATCATGCAAACATCACATGCATAACATGTTAAAGGCCTCAAAACTCAAAGTTAGTCAAAGCCCTTTACACTACAACCATACAAGGCAAGCCTCAAAGGGCCAAGACCACTCAAAACAAAGTTAGAGCATGGCAAAACATGAGTAAGAACATGCTGAGACAGAGCTAAAGCATGCTAGAACAATGGACTAACTCATGAAGCATACTATGCTAACAAGCAAGATTGCGCTAAAGGTATAAGATGTGAGCAACCAATGACCAAACAAGCCAAAAACAGAGTCATGGCAGGTCTAAAAAGCCACAAAAAAATGCTTGAACAAAGCCACAAAGAGGTAGAAACACATGCTCATTTGGTGGGCCATCAACATAAGCAAGCAAGACAAGAGGAGAAAGGACCACCCCATCCCATTTAGGGCCTCAAAACCACCTTTCCGCCACTAAAATTCCTTTGGAATTCAGTGGTTAAAAGGCCAAAAAGAGATAGTTTAAATAGCCTTAAAAGGGGGTACAAAAACAAAGCTTAAAGAGGAATATGCTCACCCTTGAAGCACAACTTTAAAACAACAACTTCTCTGAGCCAAAACCAGCTTTTTGAGTCCAAACAAGACCCTCAAGTACCTCAGCAACAAGGTAATGGTATTTTACTAGGTGTTGTAGTGCAAAAGTGAAGAGAAAACACACTTTCAAGGCTAAAATATAGAGAGAGAGGATTCTAGAGAGAGAGAGAGAGGAAAATATCTCAGGCCAAATGTTGTCCCCCTTGCATGCATATAGAAGACCTCTATATATAGGAGATACAAGGAGCCTTCAAAGCAATCCATCCCTCCACGTGCAAGCAGATGGTCTATCTTGCAAACAGTTCGCTCAAAAATATCTAAAATATATCTGTTGGAATAATGGTGGCTGGCCGGCCATTAGTGGTGGCCGGCAGGGCCTATCTGTGGCCAGCAGGGCAGATACCATGGCCGGTAGGCCTTGATCATGGTCGGCAGTGCACTAAAACAAGCACTAGGGAGGGACCAAAGCATGGTCCAAAAATGGGGCAGAAATGAAACAGGGTTTGGAAAGCTAAAACCTGTGACATTCCGCTGCGAAATTCGGAAGTAATGAAATGACGGGAGTGAGTGTTAAAGCCCATAGATGACCCATTTTTGACAAGGCCGAAGACTTAGACAATCATTCAATATAGCAATATAGATGAGCCCGTAGGCTGGGGCTAAATGCAAAAGGCATGCACGATGCAGAACGTAACTTATGATTATGAAAAGAGGGCTGCAATGAAGCTTTTATGCAAAATAAATACAACATTTTAAGCAAACCAACAAGGTATGGCAGTCTCACATATTTCACATAGAAAGGATGTAACAAAATTATGCAATCTTCACTGCGCCTCACGCAGGAAAGGCCAAAAGCGACCGCTAGGCACACTCCAGATCTCAAACAAGATTCCGACGCGCTGTACGCGAAAGGAAAAAGAGTGGCATAAGCATTCGAACACGTTCCAATTGCTCTTAACCAAGGAGGGAGGGAACATAAGGACACATCCCAGCGTTTCCAACCGAAGGAGTGGCATAAGCATTGGAACATGTTCCAAATGCTCTTAACCAAAGAGGGTGAAACATAGGGACACGTCCCAGTGTTTCGGAGTGATATAAGCATTGGAACACATTCCAAATGCTCTTAACCAAAGAGGGAGTAACATAGGGACATGTCCCAGTGTTTTGGAGTAGTATAAGCATTGGAACACATTCCAAATGCTCTTAACCAAAGAGGGAGAAACATAGGGACAAGTCCCAGTGTTTCAGAGTGGTATAAGCATCGGAACACGTTCCGAATGCTCTTAACCGAAGACAGCCTGACAAGCCGCGCGCGCGAGGAGAAAGAACAACAATGCCTAGTGGACACAAGGTTAAATGCGATATATACACAAAGTGAACATGTGTGATAGATACACAAAAAAGAACATGTACGATAGATACATAAAGGTGAACATGTGCGACAGATACACTAAGTGAGCATGTGTGATAAATACACAAGGTGAACAAAGTGTGATAGATACACTAAGTGAGCATGTGTGATAGATACACAAAGTGAGCAAAGTGTGATAGATACACTAAGTGAGCATGTGTGGTAGATACACAAAGTGAGCAAAGTGTGATAGATACACTAAATGAACAAAGTGTGATAGATACACTAACTGAGCATGTGTGATAGATACACAAGGTGAACAAAGTGTGATAGATATACTAAGTGAGCAAAGTGTGATAGATAGACTAAGTGAACAAAGTGTGATAGATACACTAAGTGAACATGTGTGATAGATACACAAAGTGTGATAGATACACTAAGTGAGCATGTGTGATAGATACATAAGGTGAACAAAGTGTGATAGATACACTAAGTGCGCATGTGCGACAGATACACAAGATAAACATGTGTGATAGATACACTAAGTGAGCAAAGTGTGATAGATACACTAAGTGAACAAAGTGTGACAGATACACTAAGTGAACAAAGAATGATAGATACACTAACTGAACATGTGAGATAGATACACAAAGTGAGCAAAGTGTGATAGATACACTAAATGAACAAATTGTGATAGATACACAAAGTGAACAAAGTGTGATAGATACACTAAGTGAACATGTGTGATTGATACACAAAGTGAGCAAAGTGTGATAGATACACTAAATGAACAAAGTGTGATAGATACATTAAGTGTGATAGATACACAGGGTGAACAAAGTGTGATAGATACACTAAGTGAGCATGTGTGATAGATACACTAAGCGAACATGTGTGATAGATACACAATGTGAACAAAGTGTGATAGATACACTAAATGAGCAAAGTGTGATAGATACACTAAGTGAGCATGTGTGATAGATACACAGGATGAACAAAGTGTGATAGATACACTAAGTGAACTAGTGTGGTAGATACACAAAGTGAAGAGAGTGTGATAGATACACTAAATGAACAAAGTGTGACAGATACACTAAGTGAACAAAGTGTGATAGATACACTAAATGAACAAAGTGTTCTCTTACCGAGACATAAATGATATTGTGCGGAACTTCTTTGAATGAATCGTATGCATCAGTTTTAAATGAACCGTACATACAATATCGTGCATGAATGGGAAAGAAACTTGATGGGTACAATGCAATATAATGCATGATGTTTAAGGAATGCAATAAAAAAACATAGCGGTGCTTTAGAAAGCACCTCATAGGGTGAGTGGCGATGAACCGCTCTATTCTGACGGGGATCTCCTCTTGTGTTCTTCGAACTCTTTCTTCAACTCACAGTATAAAGGCTCTGAAATGCTGACAAGAATTCTTCACATAGAACACTTTGGATGCCACTTTTCTTCCTTGCCACATTCACAATTTTCCCTATTCTCCAGCAGGGTGACAGACTAGGTTGGTTCAGTATCTAGAATTGAGGTGCATCCACGTTATCTCAACCTATGGGGCTTCCATACAGATTTCAAGCCAGGGATACACCCCTAGGTATTTAAACCAGACTTTAGTCTCAGAAATCCTGAACCTTTACGTTCTAGGCATCAGCTATTTGAACTCTAGTTTCTACCGTCGCAGATGGTCTCCTAGGAACTCATTGCAGACACAACCAAGATGCCCTTGGCAGGAAAAGATACCCAGGAAACGCACTTCTGATCGCTATTCTGGCTTGAAGCAAACTTGATCTTGAGGTAGAGGCACACTCATACTTTGGAGCATTGACAAGGCTTGAAGAGGTACATCTGGAATGAAATCTTGGAACTTTCTGAAGTCGAAACATACTCAGATGCTCCAATTTTCCTTTTTTTTCTTTTCCTTTGTAGTCTGGAACCCACATAGCTTCAGATAGGTCCTGGTTCTATTGTTCTCACATGACTTGGGTTGAACCCTACAGTTTTATGAAAGAACAAATCTTGTTTTGCACAAATGTGGAGAATGGCACGGCACTCTGAGCACAAAACGATTTATTTTTGAAATTGAAATTGAGAAACAAGTTCTTAACTAGGTATTAAGCCTATGACTGAACACAACACACTACGACTCAAGAAAGGAAAACAAAAGGTAAAACAACCTAAACACATCTATTGACACTTGAAATGACTCAAAACAAGAATCGAGACAAACACAAACACCCACATAACACTCAGACGTATTCCAATAATAAGAGACCTCTCGGTTCACGGGGAATCCGTTTCTTCGGGTATTGTTTCCCACCCTTTCTCATTTGTGATTCTCACATCACTCTGGCACTCAATCTCTTGTTTTCTGAAAAAAGCCCTTTTCTCACTTTTTCTCTTAGTGCACATCTCTCTGTTCTTCAATCTCTCTTATTTCATTTTTTTTATCCCTCCCCTGGGTGGTTGATGGATAAGCAGGAAGTTGTGGGCTCTTGCCCCTAGTATTCTACTAGATTCTGATTCTTCCGCTCATAACAGTGAGCTTCTCCTACAGAGGGGTTGTGATGCGATTGGACGTGCAGTAGATGTGCAACTGGCATCGGTTGACGATGCCCTTGGCCAGTTTGGATGTGATCAGACCTGTCCAGATGAGGGGGTGGAATATCCTGCTCCATTCTGGCTCATGCTTTGCACTTGGCTTGATACCTCGCTGCTTAGAGGATGTGAGAGCTTTCTGCCCTTTTGCTGTTAGCTTCAGTTGTGCCCTTTCCTGGCAAGCGAGGTGCCCTTTTCGGCAAATATGGTGCCTTTTCTAGAAACCGTGTTGACAAGGGGGAAAAGACAAAAACCTGACTCGACTGTGCCCCTAGTTCATCATTTTGACCATTTTTTGTTTTGGCTTTCTACGAAAACAATTTTGACCAATATGAGAGTTAGAATAACATACTTGTTCGAGTTTCTAATTGGAAATCATGCAAGTCAGGTTGCGAGCACTGAAAATTTTCCTTTTTTGGGTCCAAGAAATGGTCAAGTTTTGGAAAAATAGAATAATTTTTGAGAGAATTAATCAACCTCATTAAAAAAATTCTCAAAAACTGTTTTTGCAAATGGCCATTGCTCGACCAACATAGAATTTACTCAGGAGATGCACAACCTCATATCTGAACTTCAATTGTCTTGCAGCTGAATCTTCTAATGGAATAGGACAGTCCAATTTTGAATGAAGACAAGCCAATTTGCACATGGACAAGATAGCCGAGTTGAACCACGGTAAACCAATCAACATAAATGAGCCAAGCAGGCTGAAAATGATTAGGGCCGAACTTCAGGATGAAGTTGCCTACGTATCCAAACATGGGAATCAGGCCTGACGTAGTTCCGGGTAAGGTACACTTAGGTATTAACCTCTCCTTTTACGCTCTAACTTTTGCCAAGGCCACCCTTTCAGGTTTTCAACCTTGCGAGCTCTGTTTTTCCTTTCTTTTCATTTTTTTTTTTATCTTTTCTTCTTTTCTTTTCTTTTCATCTTTTCTTTTTTCTTCATTTCTTCTTTTCTTTTCTTCATTCTTTGTATTTTTTCTTTTTCTTTTCCTTTTCTTGCTCTAACTTTTTCCTGGGTTGCCCTTTCGGTTTTTCGGCCCAGCGAGCCTCTCAAGGGTGGAAAAGTTTAACTTTGTCCATGTTCATCGGTTGTAGGATCTCGAAGCCATCTGTATCGAGGAGAATGGTTGCTGTTCACTGATGATGTAGGAGTCCATCCAATGGGGGCTGAAGTTGCACCTAGTGTTGCGGATAGGAACTTGATTGTCCTTCAGCAATAAACTTTCTTCTTTCAGCTGCTCGAATCAGGCTTTCTTGCCAGTCTTCATTGGTTTACGAAATGACCCATCTTTTGAATCTCTGTTCACATCTGACCTTTTGTTGCCCCTAGTTCAAGGGCTACTTCTGATCTAGCTTTATAAGCTTCATTTGATCGCGTCTGAACTTATTGCCCCTAGTTCATGGGCTGCTTCAAATCTGGCCATTCAAGCCTCACATTGTGGTTGACCGTTGAACATTCTGAATCCAAGTTCAAGGTTCGAAAGCAAAGGGGTCGAGTCTCGAGGCTGAGAATGATCCTATGCTGCACAATCTCAAGAGCGATTCCACACAGGTCTTCGCAAGACCACGCAAAACATTTTTGAAATCATTAAAAAAGCAACTAATCGCTCGCGTCGAAGACAATGTAGAACCAATCTGGATCAAGCTAGGATCCTTCTCAGTACTCACATTAACAAACATAATCTCATTCATTAAGGGCTTAGCATGCCTCTCTTTCTCTCAATTGATTAAATTTTTTCAAATCCCGAGGAATTCCTTCCTCTTTGTTTTCATTACAATGTTCAAAAAGTTTTGAAAAACTTAGGTCAATGAAATGATTTGAAGGCACAGAAAAGTAGGTGAAAATCTCTGCCGTTTTATTCAAATCTTCTGGCACAACTGGCTCCAAGGCAGAAACAGACGTAAAAGAAAGAGTGTAAAAGACAAACACAAAACAATCAACTGATGCTCGAGGTAACACCCCCGAAAGCACTCGACTCTAACACAACAAGACCGACTTGATACAACAAGATAGACTCGACTGACCTAGTACAAAAAGACTAACTTAATACAACACAACAAGACTGACCCAATACCCAAGTCAGAAAGTAAAATAACAAGCACATGTACATTGCTCAAAACAGTGCCTGTCATCTGCCATATCTAGAGTAAACTGAGTGCCATTCGTAGGTGGTTCATCCCCCGATAACATAATCACATTATCCCCCAAATTCACTGATCCAGTGCCGATAGACTTTGCAGGACTTGGCACGACAATGACCTTTTTATCAATCAGATCTTGTATTTCGTGGTGAAGACGAAAACACATGTTAGTGTCATGGCCGGCTTGTTGATGGAAGGCACAGTACTTGGCCGGATCATGGGATGGAGGAAGTTTATTTGGTAATGGTCACAGCTCTAGCGGTTTCTGATGCCCTTTTCTGATCAGGACCCTCAGGGTCATTGACAGAGACATGTATAGTGGGGTGAACACCCTCTGGCCCCGAGGTGGGTATTTGGCAGGTTGTGAGCTGGTTGTGTTGGATGTACCGGCAAAAGGGTCAGCAGGTGTTGACTGGGTTTGTCGATCTCTTCCAAGTGTAGGATTGGAGCTGAAAGGGGTCTTCCTGGTATGACATCCCTGTCCCGGATTGCCCCTTGAATCAAAATGCTCTCATCCTGACTGGCAAAAGTGTCATCCACAGTCTTTGCAAGAACTGCGAGCACTTGTTGTTTGTTCAGTCCTTTAGCCTTCAAGGCCTCAACAACCCACTGAAGATGTTCATGGGGACTAATGCCTACCCCTACCTTTTTCTTATCAATGGCCTCCACTTTGCTAAGAGATTGGCCTTCTTCCAATGCAGTCTGTCCCAAGGTTGGGGAGCCTTTTGACATGAAATCCCTGGTATGTGATGTGGTTGATGATGGAGCCAAAATTCCAAAGGCTAAATCTGCCACAGTTCTTTGCAAATCTTCAATCATGCTCCCCAGCTCAGAAGTAGTGGGTTCACGGGTTTGAGATGATTGGGGTTCAGGTGTACCCATCATGCATAAGTCCATGCTGATTGGAATGAACACCTCAGGCTTAGGTAAATGGGCTCAAGTGATATATATACTGGGGTCAAACGGGTTGGCCGTTGTTTGGATGAAGTTTACCTACCTAGGTGGAGGGTTTTGATTGACATTTGGTTTTCTAGAGGTGCTATTTCCTTGTTGTCAATGAGCTTTTGAATCTCATGATGTAGTCTGAAGCAAGAGTCGGCATCATGACCATGCTGCTGATGGAAGGCACAGTATGTAGCCAGGTCATGCTTGGGAGAGAGAGGATAGGATAGAGGCCGTTGTTCTAACAGTTTCAGATGTCCTTTCCTGAGTAGGACCCCTAGAACTTTAGACAAAGGCATATAAAGTGGGGTGAAAACCCTCTTGCCTCGGGGTAGATAGTTCAAAGTTTGGGGGTTTGGATTGGACGTACCAATAAAGGGGGTGGCTGTTTCCGAAGTGGTGGTGACCATTCCAACTTCAAAAGATCTTGCAGCTGCATCACCACTGGTGGTCGCATTCGAACTTCGTGTATAACCCTTCTTGGGTGACTCCCTTTCGTAGTCAATCAAACCTTGTTTCATAGCATCCTCTATCTGTACCCCAATCTCATGGAGGTTAGCAAAGGTGGGGAGGGGTAAGACGATCATTCTCTGCATCAACTTCGGTTGCAGATTCCGCACGACCATCCTTATCTGGTCTTTCTCAGCGGCCTGGTGGTCATCATACAAGCTTTGGCTCTCCAACGGGTTACAAAGTCAGAGAAGCCCTCCTTTAGCTCTTGTCTACTTACCTCGAGATCACGAGTTGTGACCTCGATTTGCGTGTTATACGAATATTGGGCGACAAAGGCCTCAGCCATCTCTTCTTAACTCCTTTTTAACAAATCCTCCAACTTAGCCTACCAGATGGCCGTAACACCCGACAGGGTCCGACCCAAGAGAGATAGCTTTTGTAATCTAGAGAGGCCCATTGGCCGTAAGATATCCGAGAACAACCGCAGATGTATCATAGGATCTCCAGAACCATCAAAACGTTCAATATGTGGCATCTTGAACCAGTCTGGCAATGTCACTGCCGAATTCGTGTAACCATCCTCTATGTCTGGAATGGAGTTAACGCCTTGAGCCCTCTTGAACAGCTTTTCAAGCTTGCGCACTTTTAATGCAGTTGGATCTACTTCGACCTCGAAAGGGGCCTCAATTGGGTAGGCCTGTGCTTTGGAAGTTTGAGGTGGAGTGGGATCCACTGGAACATCTGTATTCTCCTAGGCATTGGCGGTAGGGACAGGAGCCCTTGGTGCGTGAATTTTTGCTAGAGGTGGGTGGGACGCAGAAGCTATTCCCTGTTGTGTTTGTTACTGCTGCTATTGAAGCCGGGCAATGAGTTCGGCTTGCTGGGCCACGACCTCGGTCTGGCGGGCGGTAACCTCCGCTTGGCGGGCAGCATCCCGCTGCATGGCCTCCATAGTCTATTGGAGCTAACGCATCATGTCTTCCATACTCATACTGGCTTAAAGGGGGCTGATCTATCAGATCTGGTGAGTTTTCTCTTTCTAAGGTGGAAACAGGAAACTAAGCCCAACTGCGCACAGGTGATGTAAGTGGTGACCGCTGAATTGGAGACTGTTGAATTGGTGATCCGTCCCTGACTGACCTTTTTTTGCCTTACCACTGGCGAAGGAAACACTGATTGCCCCTGAACTGACAAAGTCTATCCACACAAGTCCAATGTACCCGGAGGATATTGGAGCCTTCTGAAGCTATAGTTCCAGGACTACCTAGCAAAAGAGAAAATAGACAACACCTCAGCCTGATTTCACCAAAACAGGTATGAGCATAGCTAAATGACTGTGCTCTCTACTGAATTCTGCCCCAAATTTTTTGCCTCAAATCTGATACCCTTAGGCAAAACTGATGCCCTCAAACTGATACCGAGACTTGCAACTGATACATAAAACCTATAGAGACGCACTTTGACAGCACATATCAAGCAAGTAAGAGGCAAAACACCCCTATGGTGGGATAGGGTTTCTCTGTCCTATTTTGTTAGGAGCTAGGGTTTCACTACGCACGCAGCGGTTTCAAACAACCTACATTCGGGTAAGCAAACTGTCCTAGTTTGGAATAGTCTTTAAGGCTTCCGATATGCAACTAGGTCGAATGGTCAAGAAGGGTGCCTTAACAAAACCGAGGTTTGTATTCCCATTGTGGCAGAGCCCGTAACCGGTCAACCTTATGGCACGCTTTTCCAAGTAAGCCTCCGGCAAACCATTCAAGAATAACAGATGGCAAACACGGTGACTTAGGTGCACCAATGCAAATGCAATGCAAAGAAACACATAAGTATAGATAAAACAACATATCATGAGTTTCGAGTCAAGTTCTCTAATTCCCCAGTAGAGTCGCCAGAAATTGTAGACCGCCCGGAACTCTCTCTGCGTGCCACCCTTTCGGAGAGGGCGCAAATTGGGTTCTAGCTACTACAGTTCGGACTCTTGTCACAAATCTAAATCTAATCTCACAAAGTACAATGTAAGACTGATAAATCACCAAAAAGTCCAAGTCCAACAATTGGTTTTGAAAAATCAATTTTGAATCAAAAGCGCCAAACGTGGACTGCTTTGCCAGATTTCAGAGTCGCCACCTAAATATTTTATTTTGAGAAATTTAGGAAACCCTGACTCGTGCCTAAGGCCACGTGTCTATCATCACCAAAGTTGCCACGGCTCAGGAACTTGGGTACAAGAGGGAAAAGTCCTGAAATGAGCATCCCCGCTCGCCCGATCAAAGGATCGGCCTCTACTAAACATGATATGTTGTTTTGAAAACACATGTGCACTTATTCCGGTTATTAGCTTAACTTACTATGTGATGCGTGAAATATACAAGTATAGACTCAATCACAAGAATTGGAACAAAACAACTCATGTTTGCTTTTGGAAATGGTTTGAAAGTGCTACTCGCAAGTAGGCTAAAGCGTGGATTTGCCACCCTCAAGGTGGGCTTAAAACATGATGGTTTACCACTCCAAGTGGGCTTAAAACTCACATTTTGATGAATTGTTCCAATTCAAGTAATGAAGCCTTCATCCACAGGCATTCATGTAGTTAATAATTTAAGCACATAGCCTCATGGCAAGCATGCTAACATGGCAACATACATATCTCATCCAATATGCTAAAGCATAAACACTTACAGTGTACTTCGAGCCAAAACAGAAAACTTGTTCGAAATCATGCATGATCCTAACTATGCTAGTATGCCTAATGCAACACAAGCAACACATGCAAAAATGCAACTAAATAGGCTCGACTATCTAAGATGACATGTGAGTGCAGCACTTGATAACATGCTTTGATACACGTATTCAGGTAAGTGTTGAAATACAATGTAGTTTGTACGATGTGCCGAGCCCGGTGCATGCAAGACGAATGAATGATGCAAACATGCAAGCATAAGGTATGCTAATTGAAATATGCCCTAAGACTAACCATCGAAAATGGTTAAATAAAAGGGAGAAAGAAGTGGGGGTTGGAAGACATGCACACACACACACGCACACTTATTACAACGTTGTGCCCTCTCGACAGAGGGTCCGAATAAATATGCAAGCTAATCTAAGCTAAGCTAACCAACTAATCTAATTAAGCTAATTAGACTAGTTATTACAAATTAAACGAATAACTAGCAAACTAATTACTAATTATTACAATACTTAATTAATTAACAAATTAATTACATACACAAATTAAGATGCTAACTAAGAATTAAAGCTTTAAACTATGCTTCCCTAGCAAGTTGAAGAAATTGAACATGCATGCTCGCATTTGGTTTCTCGCCCTGAAAAGCTCTCCGGTTTGCTCTCTTGAGGCTCTGTCTGCAGGGTGTCTCCAAGAACTAGCTACTGAAACTTACCAAACCAAAGCTGGGGAGTGCACCAGTGGCCTGCCGACCATGAAAGGCGGCTGCCGGCCACCTGCCCGCCAAGAGTGGGCCTTTACCGGCAAAGGATGGAAGGGTGCCGGCCATCGATGTGGCACGACTTGGCACTGGTGTGCTATGACACCATTCTGCAACAGAGCACAAAAACAGAGGAAATTGAGGGTCTCCCTAGGGCACGTGTGTACTGTGCCGCTCCATATCATTTCAAAACATCAAGGGAGGGGCACTATTGGATCCAAAACCATCAATCAAGCATGCAATGCGTGATGACCAAAGATCCAATCTTGCACAAATTTAGTAAATGCAATGCAAACAAGACTCTAAGACCATTGCCTTATCATGGAAGATCAAAGGCAATGGAGACAATGGAGATTGGCTCACTTTCATCACTTTGAGTATGAAGTGGACCAATCCACCTTGTGTTCAACATAACGTCCGATTGAACACCGTGCAATATGCTATGCTTGGCATGAAACGCAAGTGTAGACATCTCATTTTTGACCGTCCTCAAGACTTGGGCGTCACCATTTGAACACCCGGTGATCATCCATGTTTGTGTTCGTTTGGAGTTCCCGGAGGTCTCGACTACGCGCCTTGCCTCAGGATCTCCGAACTCAACTGTTTAGTGTCTGGTTTCACACCAAACACTTGTGTTTTGCCTTGGAGGGGCAGGGAATGCCTTGCGAGGCATCCCCACACATCACCGGCCATAGCCACAGGCCACAGGCCACCGGCTGTGTTTTGTTGCCGTCGGCAATCTGTTTTGCCGGTCGACACTA
Organism: Camellia sinensis; assembly: GCF_055761805.1. Taxonomy (NCBI): domain Eukaryota; kingdom Viridiplantae; phylum Streptophyta; class Magnoliopsida; order Ericales; family Theaceae; genus Camellia; species Camellia sinensis. The sequence goes on from NC_138972.1 coordinate 159,659,920, forward strand.
TTTGTTGCCGGTCGGCACTAAATTTTGTCAAAATGGCAATTTTGAGTAGCCGACCACTGTTCATCTACTTTATGTAGATATTTTGTGCCAGCTGTGATAGCTGGCACCAACTCTGCTTCCCTCCATACACGTGTATGGAGGGATTTCCCTCTAAGCAAGCTTGTTGTATAAGCTTTGCAAGAGGGACTTCTATAAGAGGAGAGGTCTTCTCCTTGTTCTAGGTTAGAAAATTTGAAGGCAAAACCAGAGCTTATACATATAGATACACCCTCTCTCTATATTTCCCTCTCTCTCCTCCCTTGTGTGTGTTTCTTGGCCTAAAAGTGTGATTTTACCTTACTTTTGCACTAATACACACACTATTACACCTTGCTCCGAGATTGAGGGATTTTGAGGGTTGATTCTTGAGTTTTTGGGCTATTTTTTATCAAAAGAAGAGGGCCGCATTGGCTGTTCTTGAGGTGTGCTTCAAGGGTGAGCACTTTGCTTTAGTTTCCCCAAACTTGCGCTAGTCTTTTACCTATCTTGCTTGCTGATTTAGTTTTTGTGCACAACATAAAAAAGGCATATATTTTCATGCTTAAGAACTTTCATTAAGGGTCTTTTGTGGTTTGAGTTCAAACTCACCCTCTTAGGCCTTATTTGGCCTTTTTGTTGCCTCCTTGGTAAGGCCTTGTTTGCTTAAGTGTTTTGGTCTTTTCACCACTGAAAACCAGTGGATTTTCAGTGGTGAGAAACTTGGTTTGAAGTCTTGCATAGGGGAGAGACACCCCTCTCCCTTCATTGTGTTATTTCCTTGCATTTTGGCTTAAAGGGTAACATGCATGCTTGATTGGTTTTGGCCCTTTTTTAGAGGTTTTTGGGTGTTTTTAGGTCATATGTAATCTTTGTTTTTGGTCGGATTTGTGGCCTTTTGCATGCTTAATATACTTGCTTTACATTCCTCCATTTGGCCTAGAAATGCATCTCATGCTTAGGTCATGATTCTTGCATATGTTGGCTTAGTTCCATGAAGGTGTTGGCATTATTTTACCATATTTAAGGTCTGTTGGCCATCTATTTCAGTCATGCTTGCCTTATTTGGTGTGCTCTCTTTATGTTTTGGCTTGTAAGCTTTGAGCATTTTGACTTCTAGCATGCGTAGCTATGACCATCCTCATGATTTGGCATCATTTAGGATCATTTTTTCAGCCCATAAATCATGTTTGTATGTGTACATAAGTGACCTCTTTCATGCTTTGAGGGTATGCCCTTTTATGCCTAGATATGAGCTTTGGTGCATGCATCTCATTGGAGCCACTTTAACTGCCATGTTAGTGGGTTTTGGGGTCCATTTTTGTTTGCTAAGTTTCTGTTTTGGCTTGTCCAATTCATGCCATGAGTGGTCATGTTGGTGAGAGTGAAGTGTCCCCTTTTGTGCCTTAACCTTAGGACCATTGGCTTGCTTGTTGGCATGAGTATTTGTCCACCCTTTTAGGCACTTTTGGCCACTGTTTTGGGATGGATCAAGGTCTGCCCCTTTATGGTTTAAGGCCCTCTTGCATGCTTGTCTTATGTCCATTGCATAATTGCCTCATCAAGTGTTGTATTATGTTGATCCTATTGCTTAGATTGTCCATATTTGCATCGCATTTGCATCTTGTATGCCTAGCATTGCATACTTGCCATATTAGTTGCATAGCATTTGGCATGCCTTGCATTTCCAATTTCATGTTGTACCTTTGAGGCATTGTTTGCATAACATGCATTGCATTACTTGGTTTGGGGTGTCAAACCAAGTGTAAGGGTCAAGGAGCATTCATACTATAAGTGATGTAATGCGCCTTGACTCTCGGTCACCGGGGCCCTTGACTTCGGTATGACAGGGTCTTGGTCCTCATTTGTGTGGTTGCATGCATTTTTACATCAAGTGGCAAGCTTGATCCCTTGGGCTATCATGCACCATTGATGGCTCGAGGATCGAGGGCCATGCTTCCCTGAGTTCAAAGCATGATGGGAAACATGACCATGCTCACATGTGCCTGAAATCCCATGCCACACACTGTCTGTCCTCTGTTGCTGTCAAAACTGTCTTCTGCAGGAAGTTTCTGCCGACCGGCAGAATTTAGTGCTGATCAGCCATGGGTGAATGGCCAATAACTCCATCATCAGCCGATGGAATTTATACATTTCCGGTGGGCACTTCCTCCAGCCGGTGGTATTCTGCAGTGTGCGAGGAACCTGTCCTAGAATTTTGGCATTTTTCAGAGGAGCAAGGCAGTAAAAACAGAGGCAACAATGGTATGGTGCGGGCTTTCCAGACGAGCCGGGTTTCGAGCATGCATCATTTGTGCATCCCAAGGCGGAGGCTGTGGCCACCTTTCTCCTTTTTGCATTCTTTCTATTAATTAATTAGAAATTCTGTAATAATTAATGTATTTGTTATCCGGACTGTAATATTTATTTGTACCCTCTGAGTGAGGGCAATTGTGTAATAAGTGTGCGTGATTGGGTGTATGTCTTCCAACCCCACGTCTTTCTTCCCTTTTATTTACCTGCTTATGATGGTAGACTAGGGCATCTTTAAAATTAGCATACTTTATGCAATGCATGCGTGCATTCATACATTTGCCTCGCATGCACCGGGCTCGGCGCATCACGCTAACTACATTTGTACTTCAATTTCAAATTGAATACGTGATAGTTGTAGCATTTCACATACCATGTTTAGGTTAGCCGAGCCTATTTAATTGCATCCTGTATGTGCTGCATTAGTCAATTTAACATGAACTAGGATCACGCATGTTTGCTAACCAGTTTATTGTTTTGGCTTGGAGTACGATGTAAGTATTTATGCTTTAGCATCATCGCATGTGTGTGAATGCTATCATGACAGTATGCTTACCATGTGGCTAGATGCTTATGTGATAAACTGTTTGGATGCCTGTGGGTGAAGGTTGGATTGTTTGAGTTGGAAAAACTCGTTGAAATTCGTATTTTAGCCTACTTACGAGTAGCAAATTCCAAAACGTTTTCCAAAACAAACGGATATGCAATGTTTCTTTCCAAATTAGGCAATCTAGTCTATACTTATTTGCTGTGCGCATAACATAGTAATTCTAGGCTAACAAATGGAATAAGAACACATAATGTTTTCAAAAACGGATATCACGGTTAGTAGAGGCCGATCTTTGGATCGGGCGAGAGGGGGTGCTCATAGCTGACCTTCCCCAATCGTACCCTAGCTCCCGAGCCGAGACAACTCCGGTGATAACGGACATGTGGCCTTTGGCACCGAGTCAGGGTTTCCTAAATTCCCCCACAAAAAATATTTAGGTGGCGACTCTGTATCTGGCAAAGCAGTCCATGTTTGGCACTTCTTTTCAAAAATCTGTTTCTCAAAACGATTTGCCAGATTTGGACTCTTTGGTTCAAGATTAAGAACCGTGACACAAATCGAGTCCGAGCTGTAGTGACCCCAAATGAACAGAACGGGACTCACCCTCCCGGGGCGTTCGGGGACGTCTACAGCAAGACTCTAACACGTAAACAACGCATGCATAACATGTTAAGGGACTAAAATGATGAAACTAGTGAAGGACACAACACTAGAGACATGCAATACAGTGCTCTGTGGACTAAACCAGCTCTAAACAGAGCTCATGCATGCCAAAATAGTGGCCAAAAAGTGCTGAGATGATAGCATAAAAGAAAAGAAAATGCATGCTCAACTTATGGCTCGCAAGCAAGATACAAAACTCAACTCTCAAACACATTGAAAGAGTGATATATACAAGAGTAGGGCAAAGATATGAGCACTGAAATCAGATGCCAAATGATGACGTATCATGCAAACATCACAAGTATAGCATGCAAGAGGCCCTAAAACTCAAAGCTAGTAAAGAGCACTACGCAAGAAGCATGCAATACATAGCCTAAACAACCAAACCAGCTCTCGATAGAGCTCAATCATGCCAAAACAAAGGTTAGAACATGCTAAGAAGGGAGCCCAAAAACTTAGACAAGAATGCATACGTATTGGCTCATAAACAAGGCATAACACACAACCCTCAAAAGCTATGAAGAAGTGAAGTATATGAGAGTGTGACTACACTATATGCACTGAAATTACATGCTAAATGGTGCCATATCAGGCAAACATCACATGCATAACATGTTAAAGGCCTCAAAACTCAAAGCTAGTCAAAGCCCTTTACACTACAACCATACAAGGCAAGCCTCAAAGGGCCAAGACCACTCAAAACAGAGTTAGAGCATTGCAAAACATGAGTAAGAACATGCTGAGACAGAGCTAAAGCATGCTAGAACAATGGACTAACTCATGAAGCATACTATGCTAACAAGCAAGATTGCACTAGAGGTATAAGATGTGAGCAACCAATGACCAAGCAAGCCAAAAACAGAGTTATGGCAGGTCTAAAAAGCCACAAAAATATGCTTGAACAAAGCCACAAAGAGGTAGAAACACATGCTCATTTGGTGGCCATCAACATAAGCAAGCAAGACAAGAGGAGAAGGGACCACCCCATCCCATTTAGGGCCTCAAAACCACCTTTCCGCCACTAAAATTCCTTCGGAATTCAGTGGTAAAAAGGCCAAAAAGAGATCGTTTAAATAGCCTTAAAAGGGGGTACAAAAACAAAGCCTAAAGAGGAATATGCTCACCCTTGAAGCACAACTTTAAAACAGCAACTTCTCTGAGCCAAAACCAGCTTTTTGAGTCCAAACAAGACCCTTAAGCACCTCAGCAACAAGGTAATGGTGTTTCACTAGGTGTTGTAGTGCAAAAGTGAAGAAAAAACACACTTTCAAGGCTAAAATATAGAGAGAGTGGATTCTAGAGAGAGAGATGGAGGAAAATATCTCAGCCCAAATGTTGTCCCCCTTGCATGCATATAGAAAACCTCTATATATAGAAGATACAAGGAGCCTTCATAGCAATCCAGCCCTCCACATGCAAGCTGATGGTCTATCTTGCAAGCAGTTCGCTCAAAAATATCTAAAATATATCTGTTGAAATAATGGTGGCCGGCCGGCCATCAGTGGTGGCCGGCAGGGCCTATCTGTGGCCAGCAGGGCAGATACCATGGTCAGCAGCCCTTGATCATGGCTGGCAGTGCACTAAAACAAGCACTAGGGAGGGACCAAAGCATGGTCCAAAAATGGGGCAGAAATGAAACAGAGTTTGGAATGCTAAAACCTGTGACGTTCCACTGCGAAATTCAAGTGCTCGATGAACAACCAAACTTGCCACCGAGTGAACCTGCAAGCACATCCAAGTCTTGAGGACGGTAAAAAATGGGGTGTCTACAGTTTCCCTTCTTTGACAGAACCGGAAGTAATGAAATGACGAGAGTGAGTGTCAAAGCCCAGAGACGACCCATTTTTGACAAGGTCGAAGACTTAGACAATCATTCAATATAGCAATATAGATGAGCCCGCAGGCTGGGACAAAATGCAAATGACATGCACGATGCTAAACATAACTCATGATTATTGAAAGAGGGCTATAATGAAGCATTTATGCAAAATAAATACAACATTTTAAGCAAACCAACAAGGTATGGCAGTCTCACATATATTATATAGAAATGATGTAAGAAAATTATGCAATCTTCACTGTGCCTCATGCAGGAAAGGCCAAAAGCGACCGCTAGGCACACCCGAGATATCAAACAAGATTCCGACGCGCTGCATGCGAAAGGAAAAAGAGTTGCATAAGCATTGGAACATGTTCCAAATGCTCTTAACCAAGGAGGGGGGGAACATAGGGACACATCCCAGCGTTTCCAACCAAATGAGTGGCACAAGCATTGGAACACATTCCAAATGCTCTTAACCAAAGATGGTGAAACATAGGGACACGTCCCAGTGTTTCGGAGTGGTATAAGCATTGGAACACGTTCCAAATGCTCTTAACCAAAGAGGGAGAAACATAGGGACACGTCACAATGTTTTAGAGTGGTATAAGCATTGGAACACGTTCCAAATGCTCTTAACCAAAGAGGGAGAAACATAGGGACAGGTCCCAGTGTTTCAGAGTGGTATAAGCATCTGAACACGTTCTGAATGCTCTTAACCAAAGCCAGCCTAACATGCCACATGTGCGAGGAGGAAGAACAACAATGCCCAGGGCACGCAAGGTTAAATGCGATATATACACAAAGTGAACATGTGTGATAGATACACAAAAAAGAACATGTGCGGCAGATACACAAAGGTGAACAGGCGAGACAGATATACTAAGTGAGCACGTGTGACAGATACAAAAGGTGAACAAAGTGTGATAGATACACTAAGTGAGCATGTGTGATAGATACACAAAGTGAGCAAAGTGTGATAGATACACTAAATGAACAAAGTGTGATAGATACACAAAGTGAGCAAAGTGTGATAGAAACACTAAATGAACAATGTGTGATAGATACACTAAGTGAGCATTTGTGATAGATACACAAGGTGAACAAAGTGTGATAGAAACACTAAGTGAGCATGTGTGATAGATACACAAAGTGAGCAAAGTGTGATAGATACACTAAATGAACAAAGTGTGATAGATACACAAAGTGAGCAAAGTGTGATAGATACAGTAATTGAGCAAAGTGTGATAGATGCACTAAGTGAGCATTTGCGATAGATACACAAGGTGAACAAAGTGTGGTAGATACACTAAGTGAGCATGTGTGATAGATACACAAGGTGAACAAAGTGTGATAGATACACTAAGTGAGCAAACTGTGGTAGATACACTAAGTGAACAAAGTGTGATAGATACACTAAGTGAGCAAACTGTGGTAGATACACTAAGTGAACAAAGTGTGACAGATACACTAAGTGAACAAAGTGTGATAGATGCACTAAGTGAACAAAGTGTGATAGATTCACTAACTGAACATGTGTGATAGATACACAAAGTGAGCAAAGTGTGATAGATACACTAAATGAACAAAGTGTGATAGATACACTAAGTGAACAAAGTGTGATAGATACACAGGGTGAACATGTGTGATAGATACACAAAGTGAGCAAAGTGTGATAGATACTCTAAATGAACAAAGTGTGATAGATACACTAAGTGAGCATGTGTGATAGATACACGAAGCGAACATGTGTGATAGATAGACAAAGTGAACAAAGTGTGATAGATACACTAAATGAGCAAAGTGTGATAGATACACTAAGTGAGCTTGTGTGATAGATACACAAGATGAACAAAGTGTGATATATACACTAAGTGAACATGTGTGATAGATACACAAAGTGAAGAGAGTGTGGTAGATACACTAAATGAACGAAGTGTGATAGATACACTAAGTGAACAAAGTGTGATAGATACACTAATTGAACAAAGTGTTCTCTTACCGAGACATAAATGATCTTGTGCGGAACTTCTCTGAATGAACCGTACATACAATATCGCGCATGAATGAGAAAGAATCTTGATAGGTACAATGCAATATAATGCATGTTGTTTAAGGAATGCAATAAACAAACATAGCGGCGCTTTAGAAAGCACCTCATAAGGTGAGTGGCGATGAACCGCTCTACTATGACAGGGATCTCCTCTTGTGTTCTTCGAACTCTTTCCTTCAACTCACAGTATAAAGGTTCTGAAATGCTGACAAAAATTCTTCACATAGAACACTTTGGATGCCAATTTTCTTTCTGACCACGTTCACAACTTTTCCTATTCTCCAACGGGGTGACAGACTAGGTTGGTTCAGTATCCAAAATTGAGGTGCATACAAGCTATCTCAACCTATGTGGATTCCATACAAATTTCAAGTCGGGTATACACCTCTGGGTATTTAAACCAGACTTTAGTCTCGGAAATTTCGAACCTTTACGTTCTAGGCATCTGCCATTTGAACTCTAGTTTCCACCGTCGCAGTTGGCCTCCTAGGAACTCATTGCAAACACAACCAAGATGCCCTTGGCAGGAAAAGATACTCAGGAAGAGCACTTCTAATCGCCATTCTAGCTTGAAGCAAAATTTATCTTGAGGTAGAGGCACACTCATACTTCGGAGCAATGACAAGGCTTGAAATGGTACATCCGGAATGCAATCTCGGAACTTTCTGAAGTCAAAACATACTCAGATGCTCCAATTTTCCTTTGTTTTCTTTTGCTTTGTAGTCTGGAACCCACATAGCTTCAGATAGGTCCTAGTTCTATTGTTCTCACATGACTTGGGTTGAATCCTGCAGTTTTATGAAAGAACAAATCCTGTTTTGCACAAATATGGAGAATGGCACGGCACTCTGAGCACAAAACGATTTGTTTTTGAAATTGAAATTGAGAAACAAGTTCTTAACTAGGTATTGAGCCTATGAATGAACACAGCATACCACGACTCAACAAAGGAAAACAAAAGGTAAAACAACCTAAACACATCTATTGACACTCGAAACGACTCAAAACAAGAATTGAGGCAAACACAAACACCCATACAGCACTCAGATGTATTCCAATAATAAGAGACCTCTCAGTTCACGGGGAATCCGTTTCTTCGGGTATTGTTTCCCACCCTTTCTCATTTGTGATTCTCACATCACTCTGGCACTCAATCTCTTATTTTCTGAAAAAGCCCTTTTCTCACTTTTTCTCTCAGTGCACGTCTCTCTATTCTTCAATCACTCTTTTTTTTTTAATCCCTCCTCTGGATGGTTGATAGATAAGCAGGAAATTGTGGGCTCTTGCCTCTAGTAGCAATCTATAATAGCCCGGTATGACGATAGCCAATGCCTACCCAAAATCACATGAAACCCAGACATATCCATCACTACAAAAGAAAATGGAAGCCGGCGATTGGCGACCTCTATATCACAGCCCTGACACCCCTGTTTTAGAACCATCTCACCCCCAATAAGTGATACAACACAAGTAGGAGATGCTAACTGCACCAACTCCAACCCCAAAATAGATGCAAATGCAGAAGATATAAAGGAACGGGATGCACTCGTATCAATTAACACATTGGCAACCGAGTTGCAAAACAAAAAGGTACCTTTCACAACAGGTGGAGTCGGTACAAGATCTGGCACTGTAACAGCATACACATGCCCTGTAGGTCTCTGATCTACCTGCTTACCTCTCGGAGCATAAGACTGTTGCACAGACTGAGCTAAAGAGGCTCCCTGATCGTTTGTCTCTTATGAATATATGACCTCAAAATGCATGCCAAATAAAACTCAAATTATACTTATTGTTGCCTTTTTGTAACACCCTCAAAATACAGTACATGACAACCATTCTTGTAATCCATAAACATAGAAGAAATATTATATTTTCATTCATCAGAGTCCTTTTTACAAACGATATTACATGTTAGCAACATAATAAATGCCCTATGGGCTTACATCTTTCCAAGCCATCACTTGGTTGCATCAAAAGAAGAGTCCTAACTCTATACATATAAAGCCCTTGACTTGAATATACATTTAACATCAAAACAAAATATCAAAAAGGAGTCTTCAACTCCTAAACCTCCCAAGCTAAGACCTTGGAGGCAGCATGTCCCCTGTACCTGAAAAATGGTGTCCCAAGTAGGGTGAGCCAAAGCCCAGTAGAAATATGCTAAACAGTATACGAGAATTAACTAAAACATTAGCACTCGATAAATGTTTAACACTTATAAACCATCTTAAACCTTTTCCACAATTAATCAACATTGGTACCCGTATTTCAATTCGCTTCCAGTAATTTATCCGAATCAATTCATTTACATGGTTCATTTTTATTTAAACAATTCAGATGAGACTACAACTCATGTTATCAACACTTCAACCATAACATCAATCATACACTACAATTTTCTTGCCATTTTACGGAACTACATTCGAGGGAACTGGCATCCAAATATAAATAAGATTTTGGGACTTTCACCCTGGACACTCCGGCCAACTTAATTATCCATGGAGTCCATCCCCTATCTCCTCCCAAACAATGGAGTATATCCCATATCTCCTCTCAAACAAGATACATATGTAATGTATTTAAACTTGTTGTCATATACAATGACCAATTCAATCACATATACAATGTTTACATCCAACCATCATATTCAATGACATATTCCAATTGATTAGTTTCAATTTACCTAATCAACAAGCAGTTTCTACAACAATCATGGCTATCCTCCACCGATAGCCCAAAACAGATATATCTAAACAGGTAAATAAATTTCTCAACAGATAATTTATCACATTTTCCATAGGCGAGTGATTCATCAATCCAACTACACCATTTAATCACAATTTCCTCCAATTTCACAATCTCCAAACCAATTTCATATTTCTACAATTGATTTCATCATCTACGCCAATTATTTATTCAATCCATATTAGGGTATTATTTTCTCCATTTAAAATATTACACCCAAGTCCAAGTTTCACCCATTATATACAATAATCCCACTTTTAAGACCTCACATACACATGTATAGCCCAAAAGAGAAAACCACTATTTCATAATTTCAAACTCAAAACCCTAGCTTTACCCAAAATTCCCAAATCCCACAATTTATACAAAGTGGCCAATATTTATGTTAAAACTCATAGCAGTGAGTAGATTATCCCCACCTCAAATGGAGAAACCCAAAGGAGAAGAAGAAGGAAACCCAAGATGTTCCAAATCCACACTTTTTCGAATGAAAGAGAAGCCCTCGCCAAGCTCTAACTTTTTAACAAAAGAAGTAGGGTAGAAAACCTCTAGAACATGGTGTATTTGTAGAGAGAGAGAGAGAGAGAGTTTAGAGAGAGAGGCAGCCATATTTAGGGTTTAGAGTAAAAAAGAGATCAAAAAGTGATAAAAATCACCCTGCTGCAAACTGATATATACAGGGCTCGTTCGAGCGAAGGAGTGGTCACTCGAGCGACCAGACATAACAAATACCTCGCTCGAGTGCAAAAAGCATCGCTCGAACGAACAATGCGAAGCTTCAGGTCTGCAACCAACGCAGACGCATGCTCGAGCGCAAGAGTCCTTGCTCGAACGAAGGAACAAGTAACACAAAGCTCGCTTGAGTGCAAGAAATCTCGCTCGAGCAAAGAATATGAACCTTCAGGTCTTACAGAGACGCAGACGCATGCTCGAGCGCAAGAAGCCTCACTTGAGCGAAGAGACACACCATGCAAGGCTTGCTCGAGCGCAAGAAAGCTCGCTTGAGCAGAAGCTACATCCAAAAAGAAACCTGAAGACCCTCAACCATCACTCGAGCGCAAGAATCCTCGTTCAAGCAAAGAAGCAAATACCCAGCGCTCGCTCGAGTGCAAAAAGCCTCGCTCGAGCGAAGAAAGCAAAACCTGGCAGCAACCATTTGTACCAACTCATAACCAACCTGTTCCAAACTCGCCCAACACATCCCAAAACTCAAATACAATTAATCAAACGATGGAAACAAGATATAGACAGCAACAAATAACCACGGAACCCGAGTCCGAAATACAATAAATGACGAGGAAATACCAGGATCGTTATACTTTTATTTTCCAAGTCAATAAATTTCTTCAATTTTTAATCTTCAACCAGAACACTGCACCTGCCGGGCCATTTAATTTGAAGCGATGAAAGGAAGCAGCCTGACGTAGTAACACTAAATGCAAATTTACCTTACTTGTTTGATAAAAGCCAAAATTTACAAGTAATGTAATAGTAATAGTCATTAAATTGGGTCTTCTCTTCACCTAATCACTTTAAATGTTTTTGTTGATGAGGTTGCATACTGAGGTTGGATTCATTTTGAATTTGTATTTTGTTACTTATATTACCTCAATATACAGGTCAGATAAAACTAAAATTGTACTTATGATGTTGCCTTTTATTTTCCAAGTTAATAAATTTCTTCTATTTTTAATCTTCAACCAGAACTCTGTACCTGATGGGCTGTTTAATTTGAAGCGATGAAATGGAGGCGCTGGATGTCGTTACGCTAAATGCAAATTTACCTTATGTAGACACCCCATTTTTTACTGTCCCCAAGACTTGGACGTCATCGCTCGTGCACTTGATGATTGTGACTTTTTGTGCTCATTTTTTTTCCTGAAGTCCTCGGCGGAATGCCCTATCTTTGAGCCTTCAAGCCCTGTCCATTCTGTGCCTTGTTTTGGACTAAAACTGTAGTGTTTCAAACCCAAAACCTTAGTACCTTCAAGATTACAACCCTTGGTGGTTGCCGGCCACCATTTGAGCCTGCAGGCCATTTAAGTGGCCTACTGGCCACCAGTGTCTTTTTTCAGATATTTTGTTGACAACTGTTCTAGCTGTTGACACAATTGCTCTCATGTCCATACATGTGTATGGATGGATTTTTCTTAGCCAAATGCTTGTTTATCTATATATATGGGGTCTCCTCCCCCATTTTTATGGGTTAGAAATTTTGGAACAAAAATCTCTCTCTCTCTCTCTCTCCATTTCTCTCTCTCTTGCAAGTTTGTACACACTTGCCTAGTTACACTACACATTTGCATACACTACCTTAACCAAAGTTTATCATATTTGAGTTGAGGTTCCTTGAATCCTTCTTGGAGCTCTTGAAAGTGGTTTTGGCTTGAGTTAGTGCCTAAGATTAAACTTTGCTTCAAAAGGTATAACATTTGCCTCTTTACTTTGCTTTAGTATACTTGCTTTTCAATCTTTTCAAACTTTTTTTGGGCTATTTTTGAGCTATAAAAATCTCTGTTTTTGTGGGATGAAATTGGTGTTTTAGACCATTTAAGGTTAGGGGGATGTCTCACTCTTCTTTATTCATTGCTTTTAAGGCTTTTTCACCTTTGTTTCCCACTTTCAAACTATCTTTCTTGGGATTTTTGGCACTGAATTTCAGAGTATTTTCAGTGGGACAAATCATGTTTTGAAGTCCAAAATTGGAGGGGTTAGCCTCCCCTCCTTGTGTCTTGTTTGCTAGCCTAGTTAGCTCTATGTGTTAGCTTTATTTTCTAGCATTTTGTAGCTTAATTCCAGCATGTTTTAGGCTTTATTTTAGACTGTTTTGTCTCTATTTTTGGTTGCTTATTGCATTTGAGTCTTGTTTTGCATGCCTCTAGTGTAATAGTCCTCATAAGCTTGGTGTTTTAGGCCATTAGACACCACTTGTTTGAGTTGATTGCATGTTTTAGTGTTTTTCTCACTTCTTCAACACTTATAATCTCTGCAATCTCCCTCATTTCTTCACTCTTTATTTGCTTTGAGGGTTGTTTCAACCTTAGGATAGTTTAAGCTTGAGATTGAGGTTCATTGCTTAATGGTTTAATCCTCTTTGGGGGGTTCATTACCAACAGCTTGATATCTCTCTCTTGCCTTAAAGTACCCCTTGTTTGAGACTTCCTTCCCTTTAGAGGACTTGTCACCAATGGACTTAATTGGTTAATGAATGGAAAGGTAATTAAAATGTGTAAACCAGTTGAAACTAAAAGTGTGCAAGATAAGAAATTGACTTCATTTTGATGTGTTCAATCGGATGTTAATTGAACACAAGGAAAATTGGGGCATTTCATACTCAAAGTGATGAAATGTGCCAAGTTTCCAAGGTCTCAATTGCCCTTGATCATGCATGATAGGGTGATGGTCTTTTTGGTCTTATTTGTGAATTTGTTAACTTGTACACCTTGGTTCTTTGGCCATCATGCAATGAAATTGCTTGATTGGTGGTTTTGGAACCAAGTGTATCACTCCTTTGAGATGTTTTGATGATAAGGAAAGATACACAATACATACAACCTGTGAGAATGCTCTCTATTTGCCCTGTTTGCACTACGCTGCAGCAAAAAAAGATGAGTCTTCAGTGGTCGGCTGGCCATTGTTACTGGTTGGCAGGCCATCAGTGTTGGACGGCCATCACTTCTGGCCTGCCGGCCACCAATGAGTTTGGGGCAGTGTGCTTGTGAAGCATGGCAGAGTTGATCTAGAGAAGGAAACATTGCAAGAGTTGTGCGAGCAGAGGCTCTTGAGGGCAGACAGTGGATATTCTTCGGGTGGAAACCGAGCATGCGTGGGCCTCCTTCCCTTCCCGGGACTAGTTAGCTAGTTAATTTGTTTCAATTAGCATTTAATTATTTATTTGTTGTAATTAATTAGTTGTAGCTAATTAGTTTGTGTTGTAATATGTAATTAGCTTAGCCTAGTTAAATTCTTAATTAATTAGCTTAGATAGTCAGTTAATTATTCATTCAAGTTTTGTAATAATTAGCTTAGGTTAGTTAGCTAGTTAGCTTAATTCATTCAAACTCTCCTTCATGAGAGCGTAATGTAATAATTTGTATGCCTTCCAATCCCACACCTTTCTCCCTTTTATTTATCCGCTTTTGATGGTTACATTAGGGACATGTTTCAATTAGCATACCTTATCTTGCATATATTCATCTTGTCTTGCATGCACCAAGGCTCGGCGCATCATTCAAACTGCATTGTCATTTCAATACCTTCTTTGAATACGTGCCTAGACCGCATGTTATCAAATTGACACACATGCCATATTAGTAGCCGAGCCTATTAATTGCATATTGGATGCGTTGCATTAGACATTTAACATAGTTAGGAATCATGTATTTTTCTAACTTTGTTTTCTTTTGGCTTGGAGTACTAGGTGAGTTTTTAACGCTTTAGCATACTTGCATGCGTGTGAGTGATTGCCATGACTAGCATACTTGCCATAAGGCTAAATGCTTATTTGCTAAACTGCTTGAATGCCTGTAGGTAAAGGCTTGTTGTTTGAATTGGAACGGTTCAACGAATGTACGTTTAATCCCACTTTGTTAAATGGCAAATTCACAAACTTTAAGCCCCCTTGAAGTGGCAAATTCAAACCCTTTTCACATAACAAACGTGAAATTGAATTGTTCCAATTGAAGCAAACTAGTCTATACTTGCTTGTGCGCATCATGTAATAATGCTAGCTTAATAAATTGGAACAAGAACATATAATTTTGATAAAATTCATATCATGATAAGTAAAGGCTAATTTTTGATTGGGCGAGGGTGCTCAATTCATGACCTTCCCCTTTCGCACCTTCATTCCCGAGCTGAGTCAACTTTGGTGATGACGGGCACGTGGCCTTTGGCACGAGTCATCGGTTTCCTAAATTTCCCCCCCCCCCCCAAAAAAAAATATTTAGGTGGCGACTCAGTATCTGGAAAAATAGTACAATTTCGACATTTTTTATTCAAAAATCAATTTTTCAAAACAATTTGCCTGATTTGGACTCTTTGGTGTTTATCAATTTCACATTGCACCTGTGAGATTAGATTCAGAACCACGGGAGTCCGAATTGTAAGGATTTCTTTCAAACCTTCCAAAAGGGGACGCGAGAAAGCCGAGCCACACCTTACTTGTTTGATAAAAGCCAAAATTTACAGGTAATGTAATAGTAATAGTCATTAAATTGGGACTACTATCCACCTAATCACTTTAAATGTTTTTGTTAATGATGTAGCATATTGAGGTTGGATTCATTTTGAATTTGTATTTTGTGAATATATGACCTCAAAATGCAAGTCAAATAAAACTCAAATTGTACATATAATGTTGACTTTTATTTTCCAAGTCAATAAATTTCTTCTATTTTTAATCTTCAACCAGAACTCTGTACCAGATGGGCCGTTTAATTCGAAGTGATGAAATGGAGGAGCCTGACGTGGTTACACTAAATGTAAATTTACCTTACTTGTTTGATAAAAGCTAAAATTTACAAGTAATGTAATAGTAATAGTCATTAAATTGGGTCTAATATGCACGTAATCACTTCAAATGTTTATGACCTCAAAATGCATGTCAAATAAAACTCAAATTGTACTTATAACGTTGCCTTTTATTTTCCAAGTCAATAAATGTCTTCTATTTTTAATCTTCGACCAGAACTCTATACGTGATGGGCCGTTTAATTTGAAGCGATGAAATGGAGGAGCCTAACGTGGTTACACTAAATGAAAATTTAGCTTACTTGTTTGATAAAAGCCAAAATTTACAGGTAATCTAATAGTAATAGTCATTAAATTGGGTCTACTATTCACCTAATCACTTTAAATGTTTTTGTTGATGACGTAGCATACTGACATTGGTTTCATTTTGAATTTGTATTTTGTAAATATATGACCTCAAAATGCATGTCAAATAAAACTCAAATTGTACTTATAACGTTGCCTTTTATTTTCCAAGTCAATAAATGTCTTCTATTTTTAATCTTCGACCAGAACTCTATACGTGATGGGCCGTTTAATTTGAAGCGATGAAATGGAGGAGCCTAACGTGGTTACACTAAATGAAAATTTAGCTTACTTGTTTGATAAAAGCCAAAATTTACAGATAATGTAATTTTAATGGTCATTAAATTGGGTCTACTATTCGCCTAATCACTTTAAATGTTTGTTTATGCAAATCAGGTTGTTTGGGCAGACATGGGAGAACTCTATGACATGGATATAAAAGGACGTCCTTTGGCTTTATTGCGTTCTGTGACGACAATCGGGATATGCATGGCTATCGATTTTGGATACTGGTAGATAGATATCTTTGCCATTTTTTTTTTCTCATTGTTCTTTCTCGGTTCAATTCAAGATTTCCTTTTGAAGCACAATGCAGACTATGGGTGTGTATGGGTCGGTTTGGGTTGGTTTTTGTTGGAAATCATCAACCAGACCACATTTGGAGGATTGAGAATTTTTCAACCCTCCGCCAACCCACCCATCCACCTTAAAACCAGCAGATTGGTTCAATATTTTAGCAGTTTCAAACTATGGTTTGAGCAGGTTAGGCAGTTTAAAAATACAAATGGGAAAGAATATTAGTGAACGTACGACTTTATTTTTTTATCAATTTCAAACTAAAATTTTATTATTTATTGCAAATCCTAACTTGACATAGCCTATTAATTAGATCTGTTAAAAAAAATCAAATTAGGAAAAAATGTGGATGAAATTGAGGGGTGGGTGTCATCTGATTAATGGTATTAGGATTAGGAAGAGATTGTGTTAGCGAGTGTAAGGTAATTTTAGTTATACATATAGGCAGGTTGGGTTCGTTTTAACCCGTAACCTAACCAAGCCACCATTTTTTTTTTTTTTGATAAATAACCAAGCCACCATTTTTTAATCTTTAACCCAGCCAACCAAGCCTATTCACTTTCTCAAATCGCAATTGTTCGTGTGGTGTGGCAGATTGGTGGTTCTTTTTGAGATTGGCAGTTTGTATGAAATTGATGTATTCAATGCACATTTAACCCACTGCTATGGCATAACTTCCTATGATTTTTCTTGAATAGGGTTTCTGGAAGGACCATTTAAGAGGACAACCATATCATATATGGTGGGTATGTGCATTCATAATTCCAAGTCAATAAATTTCTTCTATTTTTAATCTTCAACCAAAACTCTATACCTGATGGGTTGTTTAAGTCAAAGTGATGAAATGAAGGAGCCTGACGTGGTTACACTAATTGCAAATTTACCTTACTTGTTTGATAAAAGCCAAAATTTACCAGTAATGTAATAGTATTAGTCATTAAATTGGGTCTATTATTCACCAAATCACTTTAAATGTTTTTGTTGATGATGTAGCATATTGACATTGGATTCATTTTGAATTTGTATTTTGTGAATATATGACCTCAAAATGCAAGTCAAATAAAACTCAAATTGTACTTATAACGTTGCCTTTTATTTTCCAAGTCAATAAATTTCTTCTATTTTTAATCTTCAACCAGAGCTCTGTGCCATATGGGCCATTTAATTCAAAGCGATGAAATGGAGAAGCCTGACATGGTTAGACTAAATGGAAATTTACCTTACTTGTTTGAAAAAAGCCAAAATTTACAGGTAAGGTAATATTAATAATCATTAAAATTGGGTCTACTATTCACCTAATCACTTTAAATGTTTTTGTTGATGATGTAGCATATTGACGTTGGATTCATTTTGAATTTGTATTTTGTGAACATGT
Source organism: Camellia sinensis (assembly GCF_055761805.1). Taxonomy (NCBI): domain Eukaryota; kingdom Viridiplantae; phylum Streptophyta; class Magnoliopsida; order Ericales; family Theaceae; genus Camellia; species Camellia sinensis. The sequence continues at coordinate 159,677,849 of NC_138972.1, forward strand.
GACCTCAAAATGCAAGTTAAATAAAACTCAAATTGTACTTTTGATGTTGCCTTTTATTTTCCAAGTCAATAAATTTCTTCTATTTTTAATCTTCAACCAGAACTCTGTACCTGATGGACCGTTTAATTCGAAGCAATCACATGGAGAAGCCTAGCATGGTTACACTAAATGCAAATTTACCTTACTTGTTTGATAAAAGCTAAAATTTACAGGTAATGTAAAAGTAATAGTCAGTAAATCGGGTTTGCTATTCACCTAATCACTTTAAATGTTTTTGTTGATGATGTAGCATATTGACATTGGATTCATTTTGAATTTGTATTTTGTGAATATATGACCTCAAAATGCAAGTAAAATAAAACTCAAATTGTACTTATGACGTTGCCTTTTATTTTCCAATTCAATAAATTTCTTCTATTTCTAATTTTCAACCAGAACTCTGTACCTGATGCGCCCTTTAATTTGAAGCAATGAAATGGACGAGCTTGACGTGGTTACACTAATTGCAAATTTACCTTGCTTGTTTGATAAAAGCCCTAATTTATAGGCAATGTAATAGTAATAGTCATTAAATTGGGTCTACTATTCACCTAATCACTTTAAATGTTTTTGTTGATAATGTAACATATTGGCGTTGGATTCATTTTGAATTTGTATTTTGTGAATATATGACCACAAAATGCAAGTCAAATAAAATTCAAATAGTACTTATAGCGTTGGCTTTATTTTCCAACTCAATAAATTTCTTCTATTTTTAATCGTCAACTAGAACTCTGTACCTGATGGGTCGTTTAATTTGAAGCGATTAAATGGAGAAGCCTAATGTCGTCACACTAAATGCAAACTTACCTTACTTGTTTGATAAAAGCCAAAATTTACAGGCAATGTAATAGTAATAGCCATTAAATTGGGTTTTCTATTCACCTAATCACTTTAAATGTTTTTGTCGATGATGTGGCATATTGAGGTTGGATTCATTTTGAATTTGTAATTTGTGAATATATGACCTCAAAATGCAAGTCAAATAAAACTCAAATTGTACTTATAACATTGACTTTTACTTTCCAAGTCAATAAATTTCCTCTATTTTTAATCTTCACCTAGAACTCTGTACTTGATGGGCGTTTAATTCGAGGCGATGAAGTGGTGGAGCCTGACATGGTTACACTAAATGCAAATTTACCTTACTTGTTTGATAAATGCCAAAATTTATAGGCAACGTAATAGTAATAATCATTAAATTGGGTTTACTATTCACCAAATCACTTTAAATGTTTTTGCTGATGATTTAGCATATTGAGCTTGGATTCAGTTTGACTTTGTATTTTGTGAATATATGACCTCAAAATGCAAGTCAAATAAAACTCAAATTATACTTATAATGTTGCCTTTTATTTTCCAAGTCTATAAATTTCTTTTACTTTTAATCTTCAACCAGAACTCTGTACCTGATGGGCCATTTAATTCGAAGAGATGAAATGGAGGAGGCTGACGTGGTTACACTAAATGCAAATTTACCTTACTTGTTTGATAAAAGCTAAAATTTACAGGTAATGTAATAGAAATAGTCATGAAATTGGGTCTACTATTCACCTAATCACTTTAAACGTTTTTGTTGATGATGTGGCATATTGAGGTTGGATTCATTTTCAATTTGTATTTTGTGAATATATGACCTAAAAATGCAAGTCAAATAAAAATCAAATTGTACTTATAACGTTGCCTTTTATTTTCCAAGTCAATAAATGTCTTCTATTTTTAATCTTCAACCAAAACTCTGTACCTGATGGGCCGTTTAATTTGAAGGGATGAAATTGATGAGCCTAACATGGTTGTAGAGGGAATTGGCAATGGTAACATTGTGCTGAGAGAGAGAGAAAGAGGGGGGAGGTGGTGAGAGAGCGAAACTCGTCTTGATGGGGAGTCATGCTTCACCGGAAGATTAAAATTGACAACCAAATAAACCTATTAAAATAAGCAATGTAAGGATGTAAGCATTCTGAGCACTAAATGAGAAAATCATCAACAAATAACACAAAGAGGTGCACACCTGTGATTGTCAAAACCCCGAGCAAGCATATCAGTTGATATAAGTACTTGAGTTAATCCATCTTTAAACTCCTTGACTATCTTGTCCCTATCTTCTTGCTTGAGAGCACCTTGAATAGTCGTGACCTCATAGCCATCATCAGTACGTGCTTCATGCAACATGCTTGCACTATTTCTTGTGCGAAGAAAAAATAATTTTTTGTCCGACGCTATGTCCTAATTCAAAAATTCCGTCCTTAATTGCCATTATCTTTGCAAGTTGATCAGGACACTTCACTTTGTGCTGCTTTACATATTCCAAGGATAGTTCTTCTTTGTTAACAAACATTTGGTTGTAATCTCCTTGGAAAAGACCTTTAACAATCTTTGATAGAAAGGCCCTGACCGCATCATCAAAAGTGGCAGAAAAACGAAGCACCTGGCTTTTGAAAGAAATGAAAATTAAGTCAGATGTGTTGCTCCATTTTGAAAATTCAACAAAGTTCTTTGTCAAAAACATAAATCACCCGAGAAATAATACCCAAGTATCATGTGAGAATAAACTTTACAGAATGTTCAGTTCATATTATCAAACTGGCAAAGAATCTCGAGCACTTAACATGACCAATATGAATTTTAGAAATATTCTCCAAAGAATATATATATATATATATATATACATGCGATTTTTTCAGTAGGTTATGTTTTAAGATAGTACATGGGAACAAAACTTGCAATAGTATGTTCACTTCCAAATACGAACAAAAACTTTATTATTATTATTATTATTATTATTATTATTATTATTATTATTTTTATTATTTTGAAAAGCTTGGACTCATATCCTAGATAGGCAAAAGAACTAAGTTCTTACTAAAGCATTTATTGTGATGAACGGTTCGAAAGCCGTCTCATTTCATTTTGAGTTATGTTGGGTAAGTTGTTGAAAATTCTTTTCTAAATATTTTCAGTTGCATTGTTTCTTTCCAAAGTTTTCATCTGTCCTGGAGGGTGTGAGGTCGACACTGGAGTGTCAGGAGAGAAGCCGAAGTTTTTCTGGGCTAGAAGGCCAGAGCTGCACATGTAGGGCCTTAGGCCACATGTGCAGGAAAGGGGGGCCGCACGTGCGGGTGTAAGGCCGCACATGCAGGAAGCAATGGAGAGGGCTGTGTGCACACTGCCTAAAAGGCAAGTGTGGAGGTGAAGGTGTGGGAGAGACTGCACGTGCGGGGGTGAGAGTTGCACGTGCTAGAGAGGTCCTCTGCCCGTGCGGGAGAGGGTGCCGCACGTGCGGCCAGGCACATGTTTTGTCTCATTTTTCATGCATTTTAGCTATGTGTTGAGTTTTTGCTTCGTTTTCACTTCATTTCTGATATATCACTCTTTCTCTACAATGTTTCTTTCTTTTTGTCTCATCTCTATCTACCCAAGCTCTCTAAAGCTTTGCATTTTCTTTTGATCCCAAGAATCCATTGGGATTTTGGTGCTAGTTCCTTATACCAAAATAATGAGCATGTCGAGGGCTTCGTCTTGACTGGTGGAGATCGTATTCTGGCGAGGTTGATCTTTGAGCTTTTTCTCCTTTTCTCTCTTGAGGTAGGGATTTCCTTGGTCTTTTTCAATACCTCTTTTATAGATAGACATGTGGTAAGTTTTTATTGCATAAAAACCATGTTGTTGTGGATTTTAAAAAAAAAAAATCATGAATGGGGATCTAAGATGGGTGCTGTGAGATTAAGATTTGGGAAAATTTATTATTGTAGGATAAATTTTGGTAAGTGGTTTAATTTGTTTATGTAGAGAGAGAGGTGAAGCCCTGATTTTTAATAATAATGCTCATTTGGTAAAAAGGGTTTTAATTGTGGAATAAGCATGTTATGAATTTAGGGATTTAAATGATGAATTGTTCATTTATTAGAGACTAATCGAGCCTCATGAATTCTTAACATTGACTTGGTGTTGTGTTGTTCAAAGTTGATTGTAGCAAATTGATAATGTGTACATTGAAAAAATGGAATTAACCATGAGATTAAATATTATTGGGTTACACTACCATGAAATAGAAATTGAGTAAATTATAACTTTGTTAGCCATGATTGGAATGCCTTATTTAAAATGAAGGAAATTGAGTTGGTCTTTTTTTTTTTTTTTTCTTTTGTGAAATGAAATAAATGGATTGAGGCAAAGGGTGGAGAATATTAATATGGAAGAATAAGATAATTGATTTTGAAATGGAAGAATGAAACGCCAACACTATGTGAATTTCGGAAATTAACTTGAGATTGATTCACAAATATATTTTATTTCACTATTGTTGTAATTGGATCTAAAGTTTCATGAGAGTTAGATTATTATTAGTGTGTAAGTTGAATACATTTTGCTTAGAGGTTTTGTCCTTGGTCATCGGTGGAGGATGACATTGTTGTGTTGAATAGTTGTGTGAATGCATTACACTTGTTGGTTGTACTTTATCATGTTGTGATAGTTGGTAACGTGTATTGCGCTCAGAATGAGAGGTGCGATTACCTTCCAGCTAGCGCCTGGAGAATTGGCAGAGGTACCATTCCCTTCCAGTTAGTGTCTGATAAATTGGCATTTCATTGTGGAAATGTGTATCATTGGCTTACCATGCTTCAGGCAGGTAGAGCAGAGATTATTTATCATCGTTGTCTCAATTTGGCTGTGTGTGTCTTATGTTATGATGATTATGATTCAGTAAGGTTGAGTTGTCTTATATGTTGAGTAGATGTGTTCATGTATATTTGGACGTGCTAGAGAGTGTTGAGGGAGCTTCCTACCATAAGTTATTTTATTGAAGGTATCTCTTTAAATTTTTAGTCTAAAAGTGAGAATGTGATGAACGTATGCAGACAAACTTTGGTTATATATATTGGGTGATAAATAATGTGAAGAAATCATATTTGGTGAACGTACTTTAAAAAACAAAAAACACGGATATTATGTAGTATTTTGTCACAAAGGGAAAATACGGTTATCGTGTAATCATTGTTTAAATGGGAAATGGGTAGTAAAAGCTAACCTTGGTGTTGTTAAATAAACTGAATATTTGGAGAAAAGTATTTGTGTAAGTATACTTTGGTTGTAAAACGTCACATTATTTATATGGTATGAGACTAGCTGTAGACCCGACTTTCTTCGCTCGCCCCCCCTTCGGAGAGGCGCGAATTGGTCGTCCAATTCGGACTCCTGTCACGGTTTTGAATCTAATCTCACAAAGTGCAATATGAGACTGATAAACACCAAAAAGTCCAATCCGAAAACTCATTTTGGAAAATCAGATTTTGAATCAAATAATGCCAAAACTGGATAGCTTTGCCAGATTATAGAGTAGCCACCTAAATATTTTATTTTTGGGAAATTTAGGAAACCCTGACTCGTGCCAAAGGCCACGTGTCCATCATCACCAAAGTTACCTTGGCTCGAGAACATGGGTACGAGAGGGGAAGGTCCCAAAATGAGCACCTCCACTCGGCCAATCAAAGATTGGCCTCTACTAAGCATGATATGTTGTTTAATAAACACATGTGTTCTTATTCCGGTTATTAGCTAACTTACTATGTGATGCGCACAGCATACAAGTATAAACTAAATTGCAAGAAATGGAACAAAACAACTCATGTTTGTTTTCAAAAATGGTTTGAAAGTGCCACCCTCAAGTGGGCTAAAGCGCGGATTTGCCACCCTCAAGTGGGCTTAAAACATGATTTGCCACTTCACAAAGTGGGCTTAAAACTCACATATAGCGATCCCGGGTTTACCCTTGTTGTACAGCGATCCGGACATGTGTCCGTGGATGATAGTAGTTGATTATTATCTTGTTTACATCCTTTCCTACTTTGTATTTGAGTTATAAGATGTGTTGGTCAGGTTTGTTACAGGTTGGTTGTGCTTGGGAACAAATGGTTGCTGCCCAGAATTTTGGTCCTTCGCTCAAGCGAGGAGTTTGTCGCTCAAGCGAGCTCTGTGTTTTAGATCCTTCACTCGAGCCAGGGTTTCTTCACTCGAACGAACGATTGCGTCTGGTACTGGACCTGAACACTGTAATTTTTGGCTCGAGCGAGCTTTCCTTCGCTCGAGCGAGAATTCTGTCGCTCGACCGTGCATCTAGTTTTTTGGCTCGAGTGAGACTTTGTTGGCTCGAACGAGGGTTTTCTGTGTCTGGTCGCTTGAGCGACCAAGTCTTCGCTCGAGCGGGCCTGTTATATATCAGCGGACAGCAGCGTTTTTAAACATCATTTTTTCATTTCCTTTTCTTTTAAAACCCTAGATCCGAGACTCTCTCTCTCTAAACTTACTCTCTCTCTCTAAGATTTGATCTCTCTAGAGTGTGGATCTACCCTAGGGCCTTTGTTAAAAAGATAGAGGGTGTTGAGAGCTTTGATTTAATCTGAAAAATTTGGGATTTGGAGCACGTTGGTCTTTGAGTCTTCACCTCCGTTTGGGCTCAAACTTCGAGGTAGGGATACCCTACTCCTCTTTATGAGCTTTGTCTTTAAATTTTAGCATTTTGATATATTGGGAGTTGTTGTGTAATTTTGAGAAAACTTTGGGCCTTTGTGTAATTTTATAAAAGTTGGGATTTTAGTTATAATAAACTTAGATGCATGTTTGGCATAGAAAAATGGAATAAATGTTGCGACATTGATGAAAATGGAACCTAAGGGTTGTAATGTTAATTATGGAAAATGCCCTAATTACATTGGTTAATTAATTTGTATAATTAATTGTATGAAATGAGGAATTGATTTGGAAATGTTGAGATTGGAAATGTATGGGATTAAAGGGTGTAGTTGGATTATCTATCGCTCACCTAGTTGGAAGGTTGATTATATATCCATTTGTTGCATTTATATTCTGTATAGAAATAACTGCTTTGGGCTATCGGTGGAGGATAGTCTTGATTGTTGTAGACAATTCATGATCATTAGGCAAACTAAAACTAATCACGGGAATATGTCATTGAGTATGACGGTTGAAAGAATACATTAACTTTATGTATTGATTGATAATGTGTATAATAATTGTTTATACGCATTGTGTTGTGTTGGAGGAGATAGGGGATGTACTCGACGGTTTAGGAGATGATAGGGGATGGACCTCTAAACCGGATGTTGTTTGGGAGGAGATAGGGGATGGACTCCATAGATAGAGCTCATATGCTTATCTAGTGATGTGTTGACGCAGCTCATATGCTTGTCTTTGGAAGTGTGATATTGCTCTTAGGCATATCCATGGAAGTGTTGATATAGCTAATATGCATATCTATTATGAAATGGGAAAATGTCTAATATGAGTTACTGTCTTGTATGAGTTGATGGCCAGGTTCTGAGCCATAGTTATGAATTGAGAATTGTAAAGAAATGGAAAATGAAATGTAACATGGACTTGTATGTCATGAAACTTTAATGTAAAATAAGTGAATGGATTTGGTGTTAGCCATCTATCAACTGCTGATCTTTTAGGCACTGTTCATAGTTGGTTTAGTGTATTTCTACTGGGCTGTGGCTCACCCTATGGGAACACCATTTTCAGGTACTGGTAGCATGCCAACTCCAAGGACATAGCTTGGGAGGCTAGAGGCGGACAGACTTTTTGTTGTCTTATTTCCTTTTGATGTATTACATGTAAATTCAAGCCAAGGGCTTAATGTATAATTGAGTTAGTACTCTCTTTCTGTAACCAAGTGTTAACTTGGAAAGTTGTAAGCCCGTGGGGCATTTGCTTTTGTTGTTAACATGTAATACTTTTGTAATGAAATACTCTGATGTAATGAAATACTCTGATGAATTGAAGAATGTGGATCTTTTATATATAATTGCATGTTTATATTGATGGGCTTAATGTTATTATTTTGAGGGCGTTACATCACATTTGATGAATTGTCCCAATTCAAGGAACAAAGCATTCATCCACATGCATTCATGCAGTTTAACAAGTAAGCACATAGCCTCATGGCAAGCATGCGAAACATGGCAATACTTACACTCATGCAAGGATGGTAAAGCGTAAAACTTACAATGTACTACAAGCCAAAATAAAAGCTAGTTAGAAATATGCATGATCCTAACTATGCTAAATGACTAATGTAACACATGCAAAGAATGCAACTAAAAAGGCTTTGCTAACTAAGATGGCATATGAATGCAACACTTGATAACATGCTTTGAAACATGTATTCAAGTAAGTGTATTGAAATGCAATGAAGTTTAAATGATGCGCTGAGCCCGGTGCATGCAAGACAAATGAATGATGAATGCATGCAAGCATAAGGTATGATAATTGAAATATGCCCCTAATCTAACCATAGAAAGTAGTTAAATAAAATGAAGAAAGACGTGGGGTTGGAAGACATGCACACACGCACGTACGCTTATTACAACATTGTGTCCTCGTGAAGGAGGGTCCGAATAAATAAGCTAACCTAATCTAAGCTAACCTAATTATTACAAACCAACTAATTAACTAATCTAGCTAATTAATTACAACACAATTAAAATTGAATAACTAGCTAAACTAAGCTAATTAAAATATTACAAAAACAAATGAATTAATTAGCTACTCTAATTAATTAAAGCAATTAAACGGCCTCGCGAGCGAGGGAGATATGCATGCTCGGTTACGTCATCCTGGAAATCCATCGCTTTGCCATCGATTGTCTCTATTTGCACTTGCCTCTGTTTTCTAAATATTGTGCCAACTTCAAACAGCCTCTGTTTGAAAATAGGAACATTTTTGCACCAAAAATGGACTAGTGGCCGGTCGGCCACCAAAAGTGGCTGTCAGCCACCCCAACTGGCCGGTCGGCTAGTGCAAATGGCCGGTCAGTTACTGCATGTGGCCGGTCAACTACCTCATTTCCCAAACTCTTGGTTTTGCTGCAACAGAGAACAACAGAGCCAAGACAATGCATTTTACAGGTAATGTATGTACTGCCACCCTCCTCAACATGTCTGAAGCTCAAAGGAGAGTAGCGCTCGGCTCTCAGGCCACCAATCAAGTATCTCAATGCATGATGGCCTAAAAATCAAGCTTGTACTAGCTTAGTGAATGCACAAACAATACACAAAGAGCCACCACCCTATCATGTAGTATCAAAGGAGTTGGCGACCAAGAAATGTGGCACGTTTCATCACTTTGAGTATGAAACGTCCCACATTTCTTGTGTTTGGATTAACGTCCAATCCAGACACATGCAATGCAATACCCATGCTTATCTTGCACAAGTTTTACTTGATTCAATTTTGTTTACACATTTTACATTACCAAGCCATTCCTTAACCGGTTACTCCAATGTGAAAGTCCTCTAATGAGAGCGGTCAACCAAAAGGGTGATTTAGGACATGAAAGGGATTATGCCTTTAACTAGGAGGAACCCTCAAAAGAGGGTTAAAGCCATTTGAGCACAAACCCTACTTCATGCTTAAACACAAGCTTAAAGCCAAACAACCCTCAAATCAAATTGAAAAATGAAGAAATGGGGGAGGTTGCAAATGTTTTTAGTGCTGAAATGGCATGCTAAATAAGACTATAACATGCAAATGACTCATGTACAACATGCTAAGAAACAATACATTGAAACTAGTGAAGGACACAACACTAGAAACATGCAATACAATGCTCAAATGATCAAACCAACTATGGACAGACCTAAAACATGCCAAATCAGTGCCCTAAACATCTTGAAATTAAGGCACAAAAGAGTAGAAGATCATGCGCATAGGTTGGCTCGCAAGCAAGGCACAAGGAACAACTCTCAAAAGCAATTAAAGAGTGGTATGTGTGAGAGTATGATAGAGGAATATGCTCTGAAATCACATGTGAAATGATGATATATCTTGCAAACATCACAAGCAAAGCATGCTAAGGGCCTCAAAACATAAGGCCAGTGAAGCTAACTACACTATAGCTATACAAAGCAAGTCCCAAAGGACCAAGACCATTCAAAACAAAGCTTAAGCATGTCAAAGAAAGGCCAAAAACATGTTGGAGTGGTACCAACACATGCTAGAATAATAACCTAACTCATTAGGAATGCAAGGCTAGTGAGCAAGATTACACTACAAGTGTAAGAAGCAAACAAGAGGTGACTCAACCAGCCAAAAACAGAGTTATAACATGCTGAAATAAGGCCAAAAACATGCTTGAACTAAGCCACAAAAAGGTAGAAACAAATGCTCATATATTAGACCATCAACACATGCAAACAAAACACAAGGAGGGAAGCCCAGCCCATCCTATTTTGGGCCTCAAAACTAACTTTCTTCTGCTGAAATTTCCCTGGAATTCAGTGGTTTAAAGGCCAAAAAAGAATTGTTTTAAAAGCTTTAAAAGATGGCACAAAGCTTAGCAAACAAGCTACAAAAGAGGGTGGACCACCCCTAACTCCAAAAAGGCCTCAAACCAACATTTTTAGACCTGAAAAAGAGAGGTTTTTGTAGTTGAAATGTAGGCCTAAAACAACATGGAAAGTTGGCCAAACAAGCAACTAAATAAAGCTTTAAAGATGGTAAAGCCTTACCCTTGAAGCACAGGAGCAAAACAGCAACTTCTGAGCCAAAAACCAGCCTTCAATAGGCCAAACAAGACCTTCAAGCACCTCAGCAACAAGGTAGTCTAATTTGGTCAAGGGGTTGCATCCAAATATGTTAAGAAAACTCACTTTTAAGCCTAAAACAAGAAGAGAGAGAGAGAGAGAGAGAGAGGATTCTAGAGAGAGAGGGGAAATTTTTGCTCCTAAAATTTCTGAATCCTCAATTTGGGCGAGGGACCTCCCCTTATATAGAAAAACAAGCAAAACCTTGTTTCAATCCCTCTATTTATGAAGGATGGCTTCAGTAACCAACAGCTGGCACACAAAATATCTGAAAAAATGAGAAAAATGGCCGTCGGCCACTCTAGGTGTCATGACCCGAACCTGCCCCCGTGGGTTAAGGACATAACCGACCAGTAATCATAAGATTACCTACGACCTCAAACCAAACCAAACATATTTTAAGAGAGTTAATGGGGCCAAACGGAAGCAATTTTAAAACTTTGTGCTTAGAGCTGTGCTTACATGGCACATCAAAACAAACCATACATATATATATATACACGATAATAACTCACAACAGAAATATAGTAGCATACGTTCTGTACAAACAAGATCATTCAACACTAAGTTAACCCATGAAAACTATATACAGACATATGCAAACTCCTCACCAACATAACAAAAATAACATAGCATAGCAGAAAGGCGAAGACGAGTCTCGTGTGTGAGACACTAGGGATGACTCTCCAAAACTCGGTTGTTCCATACAGACTTCACTGGGGCTAGGTCTGGACCTCTCTTGGCTCACCTACAAACACATGAATGAGCGTGAGCGAAAGCCCAGTGAATAATATCAAATAAAGAAAATACATTGGAACATTATACGTCAAACGGCCTTGGGCCCAATTCATTCATGTTAAACTGGCCTTTGGCCTTTTCAAACTTTCGTATCAGACTGGCCTTTAGGCCTTTCAAACTTTCATATCAAACTGGCCTTTTGGCTTTCAAACTTCCATATCAAACTGGCCTTTTGGCCTTTCAAACTTTCATATCAAACTTTGTCCACCATTCAAATTAATGAACTTTACAAAACTTACATAGAGGTAAGTAATTGGGCAGCAACGTATTTCAGATATTACTCACAGTGATCGGCTACTGGATTTGCCCTGGAGCTTGGCCCTACACATCACATAACACATATGGGTCACAAATAATTCAATCCGTTCTTTAATTCACATTTTCCTCTTTAGGCTTCATTCTTATCTCTTTAATTCAATTACAATGCTCAATGTATGCCTAAGAGTGCTTAGAAGTGAAAGAGAGCGGAAAACGAAACACAGAACGCGCAAACAAAATTTCAGAAAACAGGGTCCCCGCTCGAGCGTGGACATCCCCGCTCGAGCAGACCCTTAAGGCCTGCAAAAGTACTGGTTGCATAAAAAATATGCTCGAGCGTGATATAGGGCGCTCGAGCGGAAGGCCTGTCTACATAGCTCTCCACTCGAGCGTGAATTCCCCTGCTCGAGCGGCAGTTCCCCCGCTCGAGCGGACATCAAAATTATGGGTTTTCCAGAATGTGTTCTTGAGCTCCAATTCGACTTTCAACCAACAATTCATGCATGTTATGGCTCAAATCTCCCATATACACATACTAACAGGATACTAATACATGATTACAACATTAGGAAGCTCAATTTCTTGAATTATCTACATGCATGTCCCAAATTATCTCAAACTCACCACCAACATGCTCAAATTCAAACATTCAAGACTTACACTCCCATGATTTGTACATGCATGTGGGAGATGCTCATCATTCTCAACTTAATTGGTGAAGAGGTGGTCAAAACATGGGTTTCCATTAAAATCTCACATGGATTATACATATTTGTGATCAAACATGCAATTGTAAAGCAATTTCTTACATGCATGCACATATCAAGCTTCAATTCAACGAAACCAACTCAATTTCATTTCAATCTTACTCTTGATTACCCAACTAGCTTGAATACACAAAATTACAAACTATAATCCAAGAAATACTCACCTAGAAGCTTTAATTCTCACAATGTATGCTTAATTCTAGAGTGTGCCTTCAAGACCACCAAGCTTTGAGGCCAAAACTTCAATTTTCCTTCACCCTCTCTCCCTCTAGCCGACCCTTCCCTTTTCTTAGTGTTTATGATTAGCCAAATAAAGCTAAAGGAGAGAAATTGGGTGTGTAGTGCTCATATTAAAGGCCCCTCTTATAATATTATTTTAATATCAAATAATAGAGCACTAAGTCACTAATTAAATCAATTTAATTTGATCCGAATAAGTTTTCAATTAAATTTCACCGTAGGCTCTAAAAATTATGCCAATCACAACGGCGCAATCAATTTTAGGTTCTGTGGCCGATAAGGCCTTCAATTTAATTTTCAAAGCAAATAATCAAACAGGTATTCCTACGGTGAACAGATAGAAATTCAAAACCACATATATTTGCATAATTGGCACACAAAATCATATCAAACACATAATCATATTCAAATTAAGGACCAATTAGCATACTACAGAACAGGGGTATCACAGTCTTCTCCCTTTTAGGATGTTTGGTCCTCCAAACTTAATTTGCCTTCGTTGGAAAACAAATATGGATAACGTAATCGCGTTTCCTCCTCTTTCTCCCACGTGGCATCCGTCCCATAGTGTTCTTTCCATTCCACTTTCACCATTGGGATAGACTTGCTTCTTAGCTGTTTCACTTGCCAATCAACAATTCGTTCCGGCCATTCCGTATATTCCATATTCTCATCAATAGCTACCCGGTGATAATCAATCACATGAAACGGGTCCCGAAGGTAACCCCTCAACATCGACACATGAAACACATTATGGATTTGCTCGAATCCCGGTGGCAAAGCAACTCTATAAGCAACTGGATCAAGCCTTTCCAGAATTTGAAACGGTCCAATGTAACGGGGCGACAACTTGCCCTTCTTTCTGAACCTGACTTGGCCTTTCATCGGAGATACACGGATGAACACATGGTCACCAACCTCATGCTCAAGAGGTCTTCTCCGAACGTCTGCATAGTTCTTTAGTTGGCTCTGAGCTGTAATGAGCCTTTGACGAATAGTCTTGATTTTCTCAGAAGTGTCCTGCACAATTTTAGGCCCAAGTAAAGCTCTATCCCCGACTTCTGCCCAACAAATAGGTGATCTACACCTCCTACCATACAAAGCCTTGTATGGTGCCATACCGATGCTGGAATAGAAGCCGTTATTATAAGCAAATTCTGCAAGTGGAAAATAGTCTTCCCAACTCCCCTGAAAATCCAAAGCACACATCCGAAGCATATCTTCCAAAGTCTATATTGTTCGTTCTAATTGCCCATTTGTCTGTGGGTGAAATGCAGTACAGAATCTCAATTCTATTCCCATAGCTTCCTGCAAACTCCTCCACAATCTAGATACAAATTTCGGATCTCTATCTGACACAATGGATACCGGAACTCCGTGTAAACGGACAATCTCATCAACATAAATAGTAGCCAATCTATAAGCATTAAACGTAGTTCTAACTGGCAGAAAATGTGCAGATTTAGTCAGTCTATCAACTACAACCCAAATAGAATCCATACCTCGAGAAGTCCGAGGTAGGCCAACAACGAAATCCATAGTCACATGTTCCCACTTCCATTCAGGAATAGGTACAGTTTGAAGTAGACCGCCTGGTTTCTGATGTTCAGCCTTAACTTGCTGACATTGAAGACACTTGGACATATATTCTGCAATCTCTTTCTTCATTTTAGGCCACCAATAGGTTTGTTTCAAACCCCGATACATTTTGTTGTTACCTGGATGCATAGCAAACACAGATCTGTGGGCTTCATCTAAAACCCTCTTCTTTAGTTCCGGAATATCTAGGACACACACTCTGTTTTGAAATTTCAACACTTCATTTTCAATACTGAACTCTGCTTTCGGACTTGTCTCAAATTCATCAATAACTTCCTTGAGGAATTCATCCTCCTTCTATTTCTATTTGATTTCATCAATGATTGCCGGCTCAGCTGTAATAGCGGCTATCAATCCGCTCTGCTCACATATTACCAATTCAATTTCAGATTTCTCAAAATCTTGCAAAATTTCCCTCTGTTCAGTAAGCAAACAAGCCACACTCCCCGTTGATTTTCTGCTCAAGGCATCAGCAACTGTATTGGCTTTCCCGGGGTGATACTGAATCTCTAAATCATAGTCCTTTATCAGTTCCAGTCATCTCCTCTGACGCATATTCAACTCCTTCTGTGTGAAGAAGTATTTCAGACTTTTGTGATCCGTGTAGACTTCACATTTTGCTCCATACAGATAATGCCGCCAAATTTTCAAACCAAAAACAACTGCAGCCAATTCTAGGTCATGTGTTGGATAGTTCTTCTCGTGTGGTCTCAACTGTCGGGAGGCATAGGCAATAACCCTTCCGTTTTGCATTAACACACAACCCAAACCTTTATAAGATGCATCACTGAAAATCACAAAATTTTTCATACCTGACGGTAGTGTCAAAATTGGCGCAGTGGTCAATCTTGTTTTCAGTTCTTGGAAGGCAGATTCTCTTTTGTCGTTCCATTCAAACGGTTGCCCTTTATGTGTCAATTGGGTAAGAGGCACAGCTAATTTCGAAAAGTTTTTCACAAATCTCCGGTAGTACCCATCTAAGCCCATAAAAATACAGACTTCTGTCACATTAGTTGGCGTAGGCCAATTCACGATCGCCTCTATCTTCTGTGGGTCCACTGAAATTCCTTCCTTGTTGATCACATGCCCTAAGAAAATAACTTCATCTAACCAAAACTCACATTTCTTTAGTTTAGCAAATAATTTCCTTTCCTGAAGTATTTGTAGAACAGTTCTCAAGTGATGTTCATGTTCAAGTCTATCTTTAGAATAAATCAAAATATCATCAATGAAAACAACAACAAACTCGTCGAGGTAGGTTTAAAAATTCAGTTCATCAAGTCCATAAATGCTATCGGAGCATTAGTCACTCCAAATGGCATTACAAGAAACTCAAAATGTCCATACCTTGTTCTGAATGCGGTTTTCTCAACATATTCTGCCTTAACTTTCAACTGATGATACCCAGACCTCAAATCAATCTTAGAATACACCTGTGGTCCCTGCAACTGGTCAAATAAATCATCAATACGGGGTAAAGGGTATTTGTTCTTTATCGTTACCTTGTTCAATTCCCGGTAATCGATGCACAAACGCAAAGTTCCATCTTTCTTTTTCACAAATAACACTGGTGCACCCCAAGGCGAAGTGCTAGGTCGGATAAACCCCTTGTCAAGTAGGTCTTACCAGTGTTCTTTTAATTCTTTCATTTCGGCGGTAGCCATTCTGTAGGGAGTTTTGGAAATGGGCTGGGTGCCTGGCACAGTTTCAATAGTAACTCTATCTCCCTGTCTACCAATTCCCCTGGTAATTCATTTGGAAACACGTCTGGAAATTCTCTAACAATAGGAATATCATTCAATTCAACATTCGCAGATTGTTCAGACAATACATAGCACAAATAACCCTGGCACCCTTTCCTGATCAGTTTATATGCTTTCATTGCAGATATCAAATCAGGTGGAGGCACTACCCCATTTCCCACAAACACAATCTCTTTCTGTTCTGGTGGTTTAAATACCACCCGTTTTGTCACACAATCAATGGTGGCACAATACTTGGTCAACCAATCCATGCCCAGAATTACATCAAAATGTCTAAAGTTCAAGGGCAACAAATCTACATATAGGATAGCATCCTCAACACGCATATCACAAAACCGGTATATAGATTCACACAATACAGATTCCCCAGATGTAGCAGACACACATAGCAGATATGGCAGTAATTCTAAAAGTCTATTCAGTCTAGATACAAATGCACATGTCACAAAAGAGTGTGTCGATCCTGAGTCAATTAACACAAAAGCATCCTGATTACAAATAGAAATAGTACCTGAGACAACTGCATTGGCATTCCATGTATCGCCCGCAACAAGCGCAAAAACTCTTCCCTATCTCACGGTGTCCCCGGTGGTAGCAGATCTCAAAGTATTTCCCGGCTTCGGGATTGATGCACTAGAACTGGAAGCTATCTTTCCACTGTTCTGATTACATTCTCGGGCCACGTGCCCTTGTTTACCACACTTGAAACAGGCCCCTAACACACGGTAACAAACCCCACGGTGCCTTTTGCTACAAATATTGCACATAGGAGATGTGTCTTGGGAAGAATTCGAACTATTTCAGGAGCCCGTATTCTGCTTTTTCAAAAATTTCTTCTTCGAAAAGAAGCCCTGCGTTTTGTTTCCTTTCCATTGTGTCGTTGGCTTAGCCTGTCTAGCTATATTAGCCTCAGATATTATAGCCCGGTCTAACACTCCAATGTAAGTCTCCAACTTCAAGACATTCACTCTCTCTAAAATGTCACTTTGAAGCCCACCTTCAAAGTGTCGCGCCTTCTTATAATCTGTGTCAGTCACATGTGGTGCAAACCTTGCCAATTCAGTAAATTTGGCCTCATACTCGGCCACAGTCATGCTGTCTTGCTTTAGTTCCATGAACTCTGCCACTTTCCTATCCTGGACACACTGCGGGAAGTACTTGTCATAGAAGATTTCCAAAAATTTTGCCTAATCAGCATCTTTGCAATTCTCATGCATTAACATCCACCATCTTCTTGCTTCGTCTTCTAGCATAAAGGTGGCTAGAAGTACTTTCTGTGTCTCCGAAAATGGGAACACTTCAAATAGTTTTTCGATGCTGAGGACCCAAGCTTCAGCTTTTAAAGGATCTAATCCACCATGGAACTGTGGTGGTTTCATTTTCTTGAACTCTTTGGTGAGGGCTATGATTCAGTCATCATTCTGATTATCTGGCACAGGAGGTGCCGGAGGTGGAGGTGGAGGTGGAGGATGTGGTTGCTGCCACTGTTGTTGCCTTAATGTCTCTGCCATTTCCTGAATCAGTCTTTCCATTCTATCTAGTTTGGCAGTAGAAGATTCCTCTATCTCATCACCTCTTGTTCTCACCATCTGATTAAACTTGCATTATATTTCATACAAAAGGTTCACAAATATGCATATAACGAGGAGCACACAAATTCAAATAATTGTAATGCAAGTAAATCACAAATTTATAACACATAGTTGTTCATATTGAAAACAATTAAGCACATTCTCAATGCTTTCAAATTCATACTTATCACATGAATGCATCCTAGATCTTTCCTAGACGCTTACTGCTCTTTTGGACAAGTGTGTGAGGTATTAACTCGTGCTCTGATACCACTCTGTCATGACCCGAACCCACCCCCGTGGGTTAAGGACATAACCGGCCAGTAATCATGAGATTACCTACGGCCTCAAACCAAACCAAACGTATTTTAAGAGAGTTAACGGGGCCAAACGGAAGCAATTTTAAAACATTGTCCTTAGAGCTGTGCTTACATGGCACATCAAAACAAACCATTCATATATATATATACGATAATAACTCACAACATAAATATAGTAGCATACGTTCTCTACAAACAGGATCATCCAACACTAAGTCAACCCATGAAAACTATATACAGACATATGCAAACTCCTCGCCAACATAACAAAAATAACATAGCATAGCAAAAAGGTGAAGACGAGTCTCGTGCGTGAGACACTAGGGCTGACTCTCCAAAACTCGGTTGTTCCATACAGACTTCACTGGGGCTGGGTCTGGACCTCTCTTGGCTCACCTACAAACACCTGAATGAGCGTGAGCGAAAGCCCAGTGAATAATATCAAATAAAGAAAATACATTGGAACATCATATGTTAAACGGCCTTGGGCCCAATTCATTCATGTTATACTGGCCTTTGGTCTTTTCAAACTTTCGTATCAGACTGGCCTTTAGGCCTTTCAAACTTTCATATCAAACTGGCCTTTTAGCCTTTCAAACTTTCATATCAAACTGGCCTTTTGGCCTTTCAAACTTCCATATCAAACTAGCCTTTTGGCCTTTCAAACTTTCCTATCAAACTTTGTCCACCATTCAAATTAATGAACTTTACAAAACTTACGTAGAGGTAAGTAATTGGACAATAACGTATTTTAGATATTACTCACAGTGATTGGCTTGTGGATTTGCCCTGGAGCTTGACCCTACACATCACAGAACACATATGGGTCACAAATAATTCAATCTGTTCTTTAATTCACATTTTCCTTTTCAGGCTTCATTCTTATCTCTTTAATTCAATTACAATGCTCAATGTATGCCTAAGAGTGCTTAGAAGTGAAAGAGAGCGGAAAACGAAACACAGACCGCGTAAACAAAATTTCAGAAAACAGGGTCCCCGCTCGAGTGTTGACTTCCCCGCTCGAGTGGACCCTTAAGGCCTGCAAAAGTACTAGTTGCATCAAAAATACACTCGAGCGTGATATAGGGCGCTCGAGTGGAACGCCTGTCTACATAGCTCTCCGCTCGAGCGTGAATTCCCCGCTCGAGCGGACGCCAAGTCTACAAAAAGTAATGGGAGCACGTATTTCCCGCTCGAGCGCAGTTCCCCCGCTCGAGCGGACATCAAAATTATGGGTTTTTCAGAATGTGTTCTTGAGCTCCAATTCGACTTTCGACCAACAATTCATGCATGTTATGGCTCAAATCTCTTATATACACATACTAACATGATACTAATACAAGATTACAACATTAGGAAGCTCAATTTCTTGAATTATCTACATGCGTGTCCCAAATTATCTCAAACTCACCACAAACATGCTCAAATTCAAACATTCAAGACTTACACTCCCATGATTTGTACATGCATGTGGGAGATGCTAATCATTCTCAACTAAATTGGTGAAGAGGTGGTCAAAACATGGGTTTCCATTAAAATCTCACATGGATTATACATATTTGTGATCAAACATGCAATTTCAAAGCAATTTCTTGCATGCATGCACATATCAAGCTTTAATTCAACGAAACCAACTCAATTTCATTTCAATCTTACTCTTGATTACCCAACTAGCTTGAATACACAAAATTACAAACTATAATCTAAGAAATACTCACCTAGAAGCTTTAATTCTCACAATGTATGCTTAATTCTAGAGTGTGCCTTCAAGATCACCAAGCTTTGAGGCCAAAACTTCAATTTTCCTTCACCCTCTCTCCCTTTAAGCGACCCTTCCCTTTTCTTAGTGTTTATGATCAGCCAAATAAAGCTAAAGGAGAGAAATTGGGTGTGTAGTGCTCACATTAAAGGCCCCTCTTATAATATTATTTTAATATCAAATAATAGAGCACTAAGTCACTAATTAAATAAATTTAATTTGATTCGAATAAGTTTTCAATTAAATTTCACCGTAGGCTCTAAAAATTATGCCAATCACAACAACGCAATCAATTTCGGGTTCTATGGCCGATAAGGCCTTCAATTTAATTTCCAAAGAAAATAATCAAACAGGTATTCCTACGGTGAACAGATAGAAATTCAAAACCACATATATTCGCATAATTGGCACACAAAATCATATCAAACAACATAATCATATTCATATTAAGGACCAATTAGCGTACTACGGAACAGGGGTATTACACTAGGTGGCCGACCTGCCACCTCCTCTAGCTGACAGGCCACCCAAGGTGGCTGACAAGAGGCACATGTGGCCGACAAGGCCTCTCCTCCCTCCAGGCAAGGGGCACCAAGGTTTGGCCCAAAAACAAGGCCAAAACACAGAGAGTTTAGAGGCTCAAAGACAAGGCACTCGGCCGAGACCTTCGGGCACTCAAAACCAGCACAAACATGCATAATCATTGGGCGCATAGACGATGACGTCTAAGTCTTAAGGTCAGTCAAAAATGTGGTGTCTGCTGTTGTCCCTCTTTGACAGAACTCGAAAGTCATGAAATGACAGAAATGAATGTCAAAGCCCAGAGACGACCCATTTTTGACAAGGCCGAAGAGTCAGACAAACAAACAAGATAACAATGCAGAAATGCACCCGCTGGCTAGGGCAAAATGCAAATGACATGCGTAATGTAGAACATAACTTATGACCATGCAAAGAGGGTTGTAATGAAGCATTTATGCAAAACAAATACAACATTTTAAGCAAACTGAAAAGTTACAGCAGTCTCACACATAAGAAAAACAAACACACTAGCACGCTATGCACGGAACTCACAAGTCAAACCACATTTCATACAGAAATGATGTAAGAAAATTATGCAATCTTCACTGCGCCTCATGCAGGAAAGGCTAAAAGCGACTACCGGGAATACCCGAAGTCTCAAACGAAACACATCTTGGTGTGTCACACGTGAGAGGGGAAAAGGAAGCACCTCTCAGCGTATCACACGCGAGAGAGGAAAAAGAAACACCTCTTAGCGTATCACACGTGAGAGGGAAAAAGGAAGCACCTCTTTGCGTATCACACGCGAGAGGGGAAAGGAAGCACCTCTTAGCGTATCACATGCGAGAGGGGAAAAGGATGCACCTCTCAGCATATCACATGGGAGAGGGGAAAAGGAAGCACCACTTAGCATATCACATGCGAGAGGGGAAAAGGAAGCGCCTCTCAGCGTGTTAGCGTATTACACGCGAGAGGGGAAAGGAAGCACCTCGTAGAGTATCACACGCGAGAGGGGAAAAGGAAGCACCTCTTAGCGTATCACAGGCGAGAGGGGAAAGGAGAGTGGTGTAAACACCGAAGGGTGGTATAAACATCAGAGCACGTTCTAATGTTTCTAACCAAAACAGAGTGGCATAAGCGTCAGAGACACGTCCCAAACACTTCTTACCAAATGGAAAGGTACAAGCATAGGGCACACGACCCAAACGCTTTCAACAGGGGGTCAGTGTAGACATCGGTCGTAGCCGAATGTCTCTAACCAACGAGATAAGGGAGAGGAATGGTGTTACCCGGGATTCCTCTGAATGAATCGTACATACAATATCATGCCTGCATGAGAAGGAAACTTTGACAAAGTACAATACAATAGGAATGCATGTTCTACGCAATACCAATAACCATGATACAATACTTAGAAAGGCATGCTTCGTGCATATCATGCAAAAAATAGAGCATGTCTTATGTAACAAAACATGGAGCATGTCTTATGCGATACCGAACATATATTCGATGCAACAGGTAGAATGTAAGAGCATGCACAATCCAATACAACGTAACATGCATACAAACAAGTGTAGTGCAATGAAATGCGATGTACATGTTCTGTGCACAACGATAACAGTATATCACGCACATCGATAGCATGCTCAATGCAAAATGTCGCATAAAGAAATACGTGCCTTAACAAGGCCAACTCGGTTATGACCTCTGATTTACCTCTCGGAGGGTTTACAACGTGCTTTTAAAGGATACACTCTGTTCATGCCCGCTGATGATGAGTCTTGCATCGAAGACATGAATTGAAACTCCCGTGGAGACATTTTGAGTTGAAAAGTGAACTTTTCTTGCACTCCCTCAAAAGCCAAGGACTCAAAACAGTCTGAAAACACACAGGGACGATATTGGACACATGTCGGCCACCTTCTAGATCAATCGGCCACCAAAGTGGCCGGTCGGCCACAAAAATTGGCCGGTTGGCCAGTTGAGGAAATTCGGGGCAGTTTTGGTCATTTTACACAGGGAACTTTAAAAACACAACTCCCAAACACTTTTGCTCACACCCATGAAGCCAAAACTTATTGTCCTTACTTCCTAGACACTTTTCTTCCTCAGAACCGTGCCCCACACGTGTTTTCCAACGCCCCTTGCAAAAGTTGATTCGGAAAAACCTTTCGGTTTATATCACTTTGAACCGAACAAAACTTGTTTTCGGAGCTTTTTCCTCCACATTCACCATTTGAGGTATGTTTTCCACAAGTTTGTCTGGAGCTTGGCACCTTTTTCTAGGCTTTGACTTTTTTGACTTTCTCTCTTCCGGAGAGTTGACTTTTGTTGACTTTTGGCACTTTTCGCCCATTTTGCTCATTTTTGTCCATCTTTCACCTTCTTTTCAGATGGCAGACAATGCTCCATCTGACGGGGGTTCTCCGAGAATGAAGGGGGAGCCCGACATCATATCGTTACCGCCCAGGATTCGGCCTTTCGACCCAGCGACGTACCATCCTGAGGCACATGTACAACCGCCTAGCACAATTCGCCACTTCACTAGATTTGCGCGGCGCGCACCTGTAGATCTTCTACTACGAGAGCCAGATTCTCACCTGTCTCATGACGCGCCCGAGGTATATACTGTACTCTTTACATTTTCCACGATGCACTTTACATTTCTCATATAGCTCCTACTTTTGCATTGTATTTTATCTACTTGTTCTGAACATACGTACACACTGTATTTCTGCTAATTCTGAACACATCTCACACACTGCATACAATGCATTCCTGCTCATTCTGAACACATCTCACACACTGCATTTCTGCATTTGTGCAGGTAGACTCCCGTTTCACCCGCAGATACGGGTCAACTGGAGGGAAAGAGTGGTATATGGACCTCCCAAACGGTGACTGACAAATCATTGACGAGGCCGGATTTGGCCTATTCTGCATGGGACTCCTACGTCTCATGGCGAGCAGGACTCTTCAAGGTGCGCTGGTAGAAAGATGGTGGGACACCACCAACTCCTTCAATTTCTTTACCACCCAGGACATAACAATGACCCCGTATGACTTTGCCATGCTGACAGGCCTTGAGGTAGGAGGCCGCTTCGACTTATTTACTAGGAGCACACCCGCCCATCTTCCGATTAGGCACAGTCAGATATACCTGGTTATCAAACCACTTCAGAGGGGCTGAACCCGTGATGATTGAGGCTACAGAGCAGTACGCCCGAGGTTTCTTGATGTTTCTCTTCGGGACTACTTTGTTTGCTGACAAGGCGAACACTATCCGGCTGTATCTTCTGAGTGCTTTAGTAGACCTATCCCAGGTTTGGCACTATGATTGGGGTGGTGCCAGCCTCGCTACCCTCTACTGTTACATGAGCTCGACCTTCCGCAGGAGTGGGAACAGACTGGGCGGCTATTGGAGAGCCTGGAGATATGCTTTACTTTTCAACTTTACAGTTTTCTGCCATGCTTTCTGCTTTGCACTTTCTGTACACTGCATGCTCCATACACTGCACACGCTACATTCTGTATTCTACATTTTACATTTTCTATACATTCTATATTCTCACTGCCACTGTCTTATTTTTCACAGCTGTGGGTATACGCCTATTTCCCAGCGCTTGCTTCCGAGTCGGAGGTCGAGACACCGCTTGAGGTACCATACTCACGTAGATATGATGGTCGGTGTCAGCCGAGGGCCCAGGAGACACTCCCATATCTTCGTCAGTATTTCGACACTGTGAGGGTGACCGAGGTAACTCAAAACGCACAGTTTTTCTTACTTTTCGACTTCAATTCATTTTGCATATTTGGCAAGTAAACAGTTCATGCATTAGTTGTCTGCAGATCACATGGCAGCCTTGGGTGGGGATGCCAGAGGGGATCAAATTTCATTTTGCTGGAGCTCGAGGTGCTTCCCAATACTGACTTGTGCTCGAGGGCCCTGTGGGCCAAGCATGGTTTCTTGGAGAGTGATTCATGCGCCAGACATTGGGTCTACCACTACAGTTAGTTCCTTTACCACCCCTAGCTTCCATGCATGCCATAGAGAGTTTCTCCTCACGGGAGGTTATTGATGCCATGCTAGGCTCAGATGCAGACCGGTTCATCGGAGAGGGGGACTATACGATCTAAATCCAGACATACCTCATGCCTCCTCTGGAAGGTGCTCGTGCTCACACGGGAATGACTGGTGACATTGCTTTGTCGAGCAGGGCTCGGGCTATAGATGCTTCTTCGATGAGCAAGGCCCAGGCACCAAGAGGTAGGGCTAGAGAGATACCTTCCTCCTGGCAGAGTGTTGCATGGACTGATCCCTCGACCGAGCTAACTAGCTGGCGGCTCTCTAGAGTGCCTTACCAGATTCTGCTTGAGCCCCCATTGCCTGATCACCGATATGTCAGGACACCTGGCGCACCACCGGTATACTTTACAGCTTTCATCCATTTCAGTTTCATTCATGCACTCATGATTTCAACTTGCATTTGCAACCCTCAGTAGAGTATGTCGAGGGGTTACTCTAGGTGATGGCCTCATTTGAGGGCATGATCTTGAGGAGAGAGATGATGCTGACCTCCCTCGGGATTCTGGTAATTTTTCAGCTTTCTTGCATTTATCATACTTCTGAACATTTCATTGCACTAATACACTGCATGTATAGATCACATCTGACACCTTGCATTCACATATTGTATTTGGCTTTCTTCATGTATTCACTTTGCACACCATACTTGCATCTGATACATATTCTGTAGCTGATGTATTCAAACTACCTTTTCAGGTCACACCCCTCCAGACAGGACCCTCAGAGCCTACTCCAACAAGAGGGAGAGAGATTACGGCACATAGCAGAGGGAGACGTCGGGAGCCTGTCACGCGCGATAACGAGTCTAACGAGGACGAGGAGCCAGCGAGTCCTTCGTCAGGGTCATCAGAGGACGAAGGTGACGGCACCGGCTCGGGTTCTGAGGGTGGCGACAATGCTGAGGAGGGCTCCGAGGATGGGAGCGGAGGCAGCTCTGGTTCCGGTTCTGGCTCTGACTCAGATTCAGACAACGGCGCCGATGATGATAGCTCAAAGTCTGCACAGTCGAGAAAGAGGACGAAGAGAGCCTCTTGATCCTGAGACGGGTGGCACCGATCCCGATGTTTTTGCTTTGTTTCTCTTTTTGCTAGTAGTATTAGCACATTGTACAGCCATAGGCATTTTTATTTTCTTTAAAACTTGTACTCTTTGTAAAAACGAAGCATGATTAAAATGAAAGCAATTTTTGTTCAAAAAGTGTTACATTTATATTCTGAGCATCGTATCGCACCATTTTACACAAAAATGAGATTGATGAAAATTGAACATTTGTGTATTGCAACAGCTAGGTAGTGAACCGACACAACCTAACAAAACAAACAAAATAAGACAACTTAAAAAACAACTCGATAAACAAAACAACAACAACTCGATAAACGAATTACAACAAACTTGATAAACAAATTGCAACAACTCGATAAACAAAAACAAATGCAACTGCTAAACAAAACAACAGGACGCATCCGAAGTAGAACTAAACTCAGGTTCTCAGCATCCTTAGCACACAAGAAGACTAAAGGCTCTCTGCTGGAGACAAGAAGTGGCTGTCGGCCACTAAGGATCATTGTCGGCCAGTTATGATCACTGTCGGCCACCTGAAGTGGCCGGTCGGCCAGTAAAGGAGGCCGGTCGGCTACTTGCACTGGCCAGTCAGCCAGAAATTTTGAGAATCTCCAGATTGCTGCCACCTGTCTTCCACTCAGTGCCTTATCTTCTACAAAAGCCCCAGCTTCGTGGTTTCTTCATTTTAGCTCTGTTTTTGCCCCAAATAGAGCCATTCTTTGCCGAAAAACTCTCGACTTGGATTGTGAACTTGGATGGCTCAGAAGAGTTGAATTTCTGGGGTTTCGGGATAAACGTATTATTCCCATTGAGTCGTACTCCGCTGTGTTTTCCATTTATCCATGCTGCGGCTAGATGTTGGAATCCAGTTATGCACATATTTAGCTTTGGCGGATAAGAGCTGTGTCCCACAATTGAAGAGTTCCAAGCTTTGATGGAGTCCCGGCGTGACGAGGAAATCTTGCCCAGTCTCGTTTTGGTCACATTCAAGCTTTGGGAAGGATGTGCGGGCTTACTTTACAGGATGCCCGATCTTTGGTTCATAACGGGGAGTTGGACATCCCCAACTTGATTCATCGGTTTTCCAACGCCGGTGACCGCGATGACCACTTTTGGCAAAGCTTTCGGCAGCATGCCCTCTGCTTGTGTATGTTGGCCCATTTTTTGCTTGCCCCTGGTTTTGGAGGGTCAAACATTCATTTGATTGAAGTCACCCAAGGCTTGAAAGAGGGCAAAAGCTGCATTGGCATGGCACTAGCCGAGACTTTAATGGGTCTGGATGCTTTCCATCGTCGGGAGACAATCAAGTTGGCAGGAAGCCCACTACTCTTGCAGGTAATGTTTCTCACCCTTCTCACACGTGTTTCTCACATCACTCGGCCCTCATGCACACCTCTCTATTCGTTAATCTCTCTTATTTTTCATCCCTCCCCAGGTATGGCTGATGGATAAGTTGAAAGTAGTGGACTCTTGTCCCGCATACTCAGCACGTAGCTATTTCTTTCACCCTCGGCTAGTGGACTTTCTGAACGAGGGCTGGTGGTGCCGCTGGATGTGCAGCATATCTACTGTTGACATTACTTGGCGCTACCCCTAGTTTGATCCACCTGAGATGAGTTACAGCATGTCCCGGCAGCCTAGCACTCAGTTGGTTGGCTTGACACACTGTGTCTTCTACTTCCCATTCCGATTTAGGCGTTAGTTCGGCCATGACCAGACTTTCCCGAAAGAGGGGATAGAGTACGCAGCTTCATTTCCAATCCGAGGTGCACAGCTAGCTCAGTATTCGACTGCATGGAGAACAAGAGAACTTCTGGCCCCCACTCCCACTTTCAGTTGTGCCCTTTCTAGCGAATGCATAGCTTGGCTTGAAGATGAGGCACAAACCGGGCCTACTTTGGCATCTGAAGCTTCCACAAGCTCTGGGAAGGGGCGCAGGAACACCTAACTATGCCCCAAGTTTATTTTAATCTGTACTTTCAAGTTTTCTTTTTGAATGTAATAAAAAGCAACTTCAATTTGTATCAAGAGTCAGAGAACTCTGTATTGAAATCAATGAAATTGAAGGTTGTGGGTACTGAAAATTTTCTGTTTGATCCACAAATGGTCTAAGTCGTAAAAAGATTAATTTGAGAAAAATTAACTTTTATTAAAACTTTTCAAAACCATTTTCGATATGGATCACAACTGGACATGCCCAAAATATATCCTCGAGATGTACAACCCCGGATCCAACAACTGGAAAGTTGCCTCTTGTCTGAACAGCATTGCATTAGAGATCACAAACGAGCTCTTGAATGCAGAATGTACAAAGATGACCAACAAAAATCGCATGGACAGAGTTGATTTGGAAGTGTTTATGGCTGGACTCCAGAATGAAGTTGCCTACGTATCCCAAAGATGGGAATCAAGCCTTACGCAGTTCAGTTCGGGTTCACTCATGTATTAACATTCTCCTTTTGCGCTCTAACTTTTGCCAATGCCGCCCTTTCTGGGTTTTTAACCTTGCCAGCTCAGTTTTTCTTATTTCAAATTTTTTGTGCCCTAACTTTTGCCTAGGTCGCCCTTTCGGGTTTTCAGCCTAGCGAGCCGTTCAGGGATAGTATTTCTTCAACTTGTCCATGTTGATTGGCTGGGAGAACTCTAGGCCATTTGGGTCCATAAAAACAACAACTCCACCAGACCAGATGGATTTGATGATATAAGGACCAGTCGAATTATGTCTAAACTTGCCCCTAGGGTCGTGGATGGGAGCTCGGTTGTCTTTAAGCACCAAATCCCCTTCTTTCAGATTCCTAGACTTAACCTTCTTGTTGAAAGCCCTAGCAATTCTTCATTGATAACCATGGACGTGATACATTGCTTTCAGCCTTGTCTCGTCAAACAGCATGAGTTCTTCGAACCTGTTCTGTTGCCAATCTGCCTCAACTATCTGGCACTCAGCCATAGCCCATAGTTATGAAACCTCAACTTCGATCGGCAGAACAGCCTCCATCCTACAAACCAAGGAATACGGAGTTGCCCCAGTAGAAGTTCGAATTAATGTTCTCTAGCCCCAAAGAGCAAATGGCAGCTTATCTGGCCGGTCCCTGTAGTTTTCCACCATCTTCTGTAGAATGTGCTTGATGTTCTTATTGGCGGCCTTAACAGCTCCGTTGGTTTCCGGCCGTTATGTGGATGACTTATGAAAAGCCACGTTATATTTCTTCAACAAGTCGATCACCTCCTTCTTGAAATGAGAACCATTGTCCGAAATAATCTCATTCAGGACCCCATAGCAACAGATAATGTTGTTGTAACAAGCCCGCGGAGGGGGACCTCGTGCTACAGTTCGGACTCTCGATTTGTGTCACGGTTCTAAATCTGAACCAAAGAGTCCAAATCTGGCAAATCGTTTTGAGAAACAGATTTTTGAAAAAGTAGTGCCAAACATGGACTGCTTTGCCAGATACAGAGTCGCCACCTAAATATTTTTTTATGGGAGAATTTAGGAAACCCTGACTTGGTGCCGAAGGCCACATGCCCGTCATCACCGGAGTTGTCTCGGCTCGGGAGCTTGGGTACGATCGGGGAAGGTCAGCTATGAGCACCCCGTTTCGCCCGGTCCGAAGACCGGCCTCTACTAACCGTGATACCCGTTTTTGAAAACTTTATGTGTTCTTAAACCAATTGTTAGCCTAGAATTACTATGTTATGCGCGCAGCAAACAAGTATAGACTAGATTGCCTAATTTGGAAAGAAACATTGCATATCCGTTTGTTTTGAAAATGCTTTGAAATTTGCTACTCGCAAGTAGGCTAAAAATACGGATTTCAATGAGTTTTTCCAACTCAAACAATCCAACCTTCATCCACAGGCATTCAAAGCAGTTTAACACATAAGCATCTAGCCGCATGGCAAGCATACTGTCATGTTAACATTCACACACATGCGAGATGCTAAGGCATAAATACTTACATCGTACTCCGTGCCAAAACAAAGAACTTGTTAGCAAACATGCATGATCCAAGTCCATGTTAAGTGCCTAATGCATCGCATACAGAGTGTTGCTAGAATAGGCTCGGCTATCCTAAACATGTCATGTGAAAATGCACAATTATCACGTATTCAGTTTGGGAATTGAAGTACGAATGCAGTTAGCGTGATGTACCGAGCCTAATGCATGTAGTACAAAATGCATGAATGCACGCATGCATAGCATAAGGTATGCTGAATTTAAACATGCCCTAATCTACCATCGTAAGCAGGTAAATAAGAGGGAAGAAAGAAGTGAGGTTGGAAGACATACACACCACCCACGCACACTTATTACAGATTTGCCCTCGCTCGGAGGGACCGAATAAATATTACAAATTAATTAACTACGCAAGCTAATTAATATTACAAATTAACTAATTTAATTAACAAATTAAATAAATTAATTAAAACAGGAAAACGCCTCGGGAAGCACGCCACCATGCATGGGCTGCCTCTATTTTCCTTCATTTCCTCCTCTGGAGGCTGTCAAAGCCTCAGGACTGATCCCTTGGACAGAGAGGATCACCACCGGCTGAGTGGGGTCATCACCGACACTGGTATGTGGCCATCGGCACAAAATTGAAGCTGTCGGCAGAGAAAAGATTGCCGGCCGGCACCTTACACTGCCGGTCGGCAAAGAAAGCCTGCAGAACCTGCAACTCACAGCAACAGAGGATAAGGCAAAGCATGGCAGCACATTTCAAGGCATATATGCATCAACCATGTCTCTTATCATTGTAATGACTCAAAGGGACATGTGCCTCGGTTCTCGGACCACCAATCACGCATTTCCATGCATGATGGCCCAAAGAACCAAATATGCAACTTTGATTTCAAATGCATGCAAACCAATCAAACAAATTAGGCCCAATTCCTATCACTAATTCAAGGAACAAGGCATGCATGCAAGATGCAATGCAACCTAGGCATACAAGCTAAGAATGCAACATGGCATGGCAAGGCACTTATGCAAGCATACAAGCATACATATGGCAATGCAAATAGATGGAAAGGTGGACTTATACATGGATTAGGCAGCTCTAATAAGGCCTAAAACAGTGGCTATAGTGCTAAAAAGTGAGGGCTAAATGGCATGCACACACATATGCACATAAGGACCAACACTTAAGCACAAATCAAACAACATTCAAGCACACTTGAAAGGGACAAACAAGAGTAATTAGCATGCAACATAAGCATTGAAATCATGTCATAAAATGATGCCAAGTCATATCAAGCAAGACAAGCAAATGTATGTAAGCATGGTCTAAGTACTTGAGGCAAGTCATGAAGCTTTGAAGCATGTTTATCACAACAAACATGGCATGCATTAAGCAACCTAAAACAGGTTTTTAGCACATAACATAAGGCCCAAAAGACCACTTAGATGGCATCTAGATGGCTAAAAAACAAAGGCATGCAAAGGCACCAAAACATGGAGCAATGCTACACAAGCTTATGAGGCATTAAAGAGG
Organism: Camellia sinensis; assembly: GCF_055761805.1. Classification (NCBI taxonomy): domain Eukaryota; kingdom Viridiplantae; phylum Streptophyta; class Magnoliopsida; order Ericales; family Theaceae; genus Camellia; species Camellia sinensis. The sequence continues at coordinate 159,708,729 of NC_138972.1, forward strand.
CATGCAAGGCAATCAAACAAGCATGGAAATGGGACTGAAATGGCATATAGAATGATCCCAAATCACCAAAACAATGCAAAGATGCCATGCTACACATGCACATACTCAAGGCCAACAAGCCCAAATACAAAGGAGCTATATCAAGCATGCCAAGATCAACCCAAACGACTATGGACAGAGCTAAAACATGGCAAGACAAGCACAAAATCTTCACAAGACTAAGCCTAAAACATGCTCCAACAAAGGCTAACAACCTAAGGCACATTAAGGCATAAACAAGGCATTACATGGCAACTATGCTAAGCATGCATGGAGTTCCAAAACCAACTTGAAATCATGTTATATTATGGATATATAAGCATGAAAAACAAACCAAACATGCTCAACACACACTCAAGCATAGGCTTCCTTAAGAGGCCAAAATATGCCCTTTTCAAGGACAACAAGGAGAGGGGGTGGCCCCCTCCTTCTTGGGACTTCAAAGCATCATCTTCACCACTGAAATCCCTCAAGATTTCAGTGGTGAAGAGACCTCAACACCAAAATCCCGGAGCTAGCACAAAATGGCTCAAAATGAGGCCTTTTGAGGCCTAAGGGTGGTCAACAACCCTCAAACAACAAAACACTCTTAATAAACAATAAAGAGGGCCAAAAAACAGAACTTTTTTATGTCATACAATAAGCACAAAAACAGCTCTAAGATAGGTATAAAATTAATGCAAAAATGGAAAAAAAAAAAGGACTAGAATCTCACCCTTGAAGACCCCTTTTAAAATGGTGCTCCAATGGCCTCCTTTAGCTTGAATCCAACACCAAAATCTCAAAACAAACCCTTTAGAACCTCAGCTCCAAGAGGAAGGTGAAACACTAGGTGTTTGTGTGCAATAGTGAGACACAAAACACCTAGTGTACAAATAAGAGGGAAGAGAGATAGAGTGTGTATCTAACACTAACCCTAGAACAAGAGCTCAACAATGGCTGCTTTTGCTCTCTAAAAAAACCTAAGTCTCTAACCAAGCCTCACTCTTTTGCCTTAGAGAGAGCTTCTCTCTATATTGTCTTGTAAAGCTTACAAGACAAGCTTTGCAAGAGGGAGATCCCTCCATACACGTGTATGGAGGGATGCAATAGCAAGACAACTGTCTAAAAATATCTGCAAAAGCAGATGAACAGCAATCGGCCGGCCAAAAATGCTATCTTGGCCAAAAGGAGTGCCGGTCGGCAACAAATAGTGCTGACCGGCAACAAAGAGTGCCGGCCGGCAAACTATATTGCCGGTGGCAGCAAAAACCAGCCGGTGGCATCTAGCCACTGCCGGTGGTGGGTAGGGATGGTCTACAAGCCCTACCCTGCCTTTCAAAGGCAAGATGCAAGTGTTTGGTGCAAAACCAGACACTAAACGGTCAAGTTCAGAGATCCTGACGCAAGGCGCGCGAGCCGAGGCCTCCGGGAACTCCAAACGAACACAAACATGGATAATCACCGAGTGTTCAAACGGTGATGTCCGAGTCTTGAGGACGGTCAAAAATGGGGTGTCTATAGTTGCCCCTCTTTGACAGAACTCGAAAGTCATAACAATGACGGGAGTGAATGTCAAAGCCCAAAGACGACCCATTTTTGACAAGGCCGAAAACTCAGACAAACATACAAGACAAATAAGATATGCGCCCGAAGGCAGGGGCAAAATGCAAGACAATGCACGGAGCCAAGCATAACCTATGATCATGCAAAGAAAGCTGTAATGAAGCAAACATGCGACAGTTTTAAGCTAGCATACACCAAACTACACTACAATGCAGAAAGGATGTAAGAGAATTATGGAATTCTCAATACGTCTCACTCGGGAGATGCAATACCTGTGCGGCTCGTCTGGTTGCACCAGCTTCAAATGAACCGTACATACAATATCGTGCCTGCAAAGAAAACAACTTAACAGGCACAAAATCGTTAGCAACATGCATGACAATGCACAATGGATGCAAAACGATATGCAATATATACAAAACAATGTATAAACAATGCAAATGAAGATGCAATGTAATTGAAACAATGCAAGCTACATGCAAAGCATTTGAATCGTGATCCAATCACGAGCGGTTCGAAACCACACCCATGTCAAATAGATTGATGGAGGTAACAAGTCTGTCTACCATAGAATGGTCAACTGAACTATGAGTATTGTAGACAGACGCAAGAACAAGTATTGGGTGGAATTGACATAAGTGGGGAAACAACCCGCTGGAGAAAGGACTACGATCCTAATGCCGGATGCAAAAATTACACTACAATGTAATACATGAATATGGGTATGGCACGCGGGCCAAACCAAATCTTGCCTAGGAAAGGCATGTACACATACAAGCCATGTGTAACACAGAAAAGGTGCCGCAACCCTCAACCAACATATCAGCGTGGAATCGGCGCGATACACATGCAGAACTGTGTTTTAACATGAAAAGTAAGGGCACATACCAGACCAAGCTCAACCTGGAAAGGCGCAAGCCATGGGTGGAAGGTGATGCAATGAATGCATGCAATCTACAATGCAATATCTACAAATATGCAACGGAATGGATATGGATACAATGGATATGGCATACAAGCCAAACCAAATCTTGCCTAGGAAAGGCATGGACACATACGAGCCATGTGTAACACAGAAAAGGTGCCGCAACCCTCAACCAACATATCAGCGTGGAATCGGCGCGATACACATGCAGAACTGTGTTTTAACATGAAAAGTAAGGGCACATACCAGACCAAGCTCAACATGGAAAGGCGCAAGCCATAGGCGGAAGGTGATGCAATGAATGCATGCAATCTACAATGCAATATCTACAAATATGCAATGGAATGGATATTTACAACAAAAATGCATGACAATGCAGTGCAATGCGACCTACTGGGGAAAATGCAATGGATGCATGCGAGCTATAATGGAAATGCATGACAATGCACTATGATGCAATGACTATGATTGCAACTTTCCCTATCTTACCAACAGGGTGATATACTAGGTTGGTTCAGTATCCAGAACTGAGGCGTAGACATGCCGCCTCAACCTATGGGGCTTCCATACAGATTTCAAGCCGAGGGTAAACCTCTGGGTATTTAAACCAGACTTTAGTCTCGGAACTCCCGAACCTTTGCGTTCTAGGCATAAGCCATTCGAACTCTAGTTTCCACCGTCCCAGTTGGTCTTCTAGGAACTCATCGCAAACATAGGCAGGTGGCTTTACCAGACCACCGAAAGTCGTTCGGGCACGACAAACACCAAAGGAATTACACCTTTAGAGGATTTAAGGTCTCCTAGACCGGGATGCAAAATGTATGCATGACAATGCATGTTTTTTTGTTTATTTGTTTTTTTTTTGAAATGCAAATGATGTATGAAATGCATGTTGCATGGAATGCACGACAACACGCGGCTTAAGCTATGTATAAAGCAATAGTGTGTACACCAATGCATTAAAGGTCTTGCACCTTCCAAGGATTTAAGGTCTCCTAGACCGTACGTGTTTAAGGTCTCGCCCGACCATGCGTGTTTAAGGTCTCGCCAGACCACGGGGGTATTTACATGACGCATGAAAATGCGCTGAAGGTTTCGCACCTCCAAAGGATTTAAGGTCTCCTAGACTGTGCGTGTTTAAGGTCTCGCCAGACCGTGCGTGTTTAAGGTCTCGCCAGACCGTGCGCAAAATGTATGATAATGCAAATGAAGCATGATGCAAGATGATACAAATGAGACATGCGTGTCCCACAGAATGCAAAATGATACAAGTGTGACACGCATGCCACGCGGAATGCAAGAATTTTTTTTAAGGACTTATACGCTACGCGAAGCTGGTTTTGAAAGTTCGACTTATATGCTACGCGAAGCCGGTTTGAAAGTTGGACTTACACGCTACGCGAAGCCGGTTTGAAAGTTGGACTTACACGCTACGCGAAGCCGGTTTGAAAGTTGGACTTACACGCTACGCGAAGCTGGTTTGAAAGTTGGACTTACACGCTACGCGAAGCCGGTTTGAAAGTTGGACTTACACGCTACGCAAAGCCGGTTTGAAAGTTGGACTTACACGCTACGCGAAGCCGGTTTGAAAGTTGGACTTACACGCTACGCGAAGCCAGTTTGAAAGTTGGACTTACACGCTACGTGAAGCCGGTTTGAATGTTGGACTTACACGCTACGCGAAGCCTGTTTGAAAGTTGGACTTACACGCTACGCGAAGCCGGTTTGAATTCAAAACAATGCAATGTACTAACGAGTACAACCGAGGTGCGCAAGATAGCGCAAATGGATGCATGCAAGATGCAAGTGAGGTGCACGAAACAGTGCAATGCGCAAAACAGCGCGATAATTTGAAATGCACAAAACAGTGCGACAGTTTGAAATGCACAAAACAGTGCGACGGTTTGAAATGCACAAAACAGTGCGATGCTAAGTGCGACACGCATGCCACACGGAGTGTAAGTGGGCTTAAATGCGCAACAACGCACGTATTCCGGAATGCATGACAATGCATGGAATGGAAATGCAATGATGATGCATGAGAAATGTGCACGACAATGCAAAGGGGTGCGTGTTGCAACGCATGTAACACGTGCATAACAATGCAAATGTGTGGCGCACGACAGCGCGATGCAATGCACAGAAGTAGTGTGATGAACACGTGTAACACACATGGGGCAACTATTGACTTTAAAAGGATACAAAAAGGATACACCTTGTACGAATTCGAGTGCCACGTACTGGAGACACGGTCTGCGGTCAGAACGGAGGCCGGTTGAGCGTCGGAGATGCATTTTCTTGCACTTTCTTGAGCTATGAAGACCCAAAACAACTCAAATGGCCTAAACAAGGCTGTGGGAACCCCACCGGCCGAAAGATGAGGCCACCGGCTGGCCATCGGCACAAAAACAATTCTATCGGCACAAAAAAGTGCCGGCCGGCACAAAACATTGCCGACCGGCAAACAGTTGCTGGTGCGGGGCAGGTTTGACTTTTCACCTTGGGTGTTATAAAATAGGGTTTGAAAACCCTATTCCTCACTTTTCCACTGCCGAAAACCTTCACACTCTCTCTCTAGAGCGTTTTCCCTTTCCCGTTTCTCCGTTTCTTCGCGTTCTACACCCGTTTCGTCGTCGGATTCGCGTCTCTCTTCGCGTTTCGGACGTTTTCGACCGATCACATTCTCGTTTCGGTGTCTCGTTTGGCGTTCTCACCTTTTCGGGATTTGTTCCCCTCACTTTCCTCTTCATTTCCGTGCCTTTTCACATTCCGGCCTTCCCGGCCATTTCCGACCTTCTCGGGAGTTGACTTTCCGGTTGACTCTTCGTATTCCGACCCGGTTTTCCTTTTCCGGGCCATTTTCACATCATTCTCTACATGGCGGACGACATTCCACGTGGCGGGACTCCCCCGAACCACGAGATGGATCCCGGGGTCGAGCTCTTACCACTGAGCGAGCGCCCGTTCGACCCGGCGACCTACCGGCCGGCGATCCATGTTCTGCCCCCAGACGGCCTGCGTCAGTTCCGGAGCTTCGAGAGGCATGTGGCGCCTGAGCTACTACTGCGTGAGCCTACCTCCCACCTTTCATTCGGCACTTCCGAGGTAACTCCCTTCTTTCTGCTTTACTTTCTGCAATGTAGGATACAAAACTGCCATAGTTAGTTGTACTCTTTAACTGCTGAAATCTGATACACCATAGACCGTAGTTGGCTGTAAACATACATACAACTGATATCTGTTTGAGACTGACACATGCACACACACTGCACTAGCCCTGAATCACCCAAACACACGGCGCACACTGTATTTCACTGCATACACACTGGCACCCAGTATTTGTCTGAATCTATTAAATTTGCACATATGCTATATCTGCTCTGAAACACCCAAACACGTTGACACAGCACACGTATTTCACTGTAAGCACACCGGCACCCGGTATTTGCCTGAATCTGACAAACTTGCATACATGCCATATCTGTCCTTTCAAAACTGCATTTTGAATGTTGTCTTGCAACTGTCATTTTCTGTTCGCAGGAGGGTTCCCATACCATTCGCGGGTATGGGAATACTGGTGCACGGGAGTGGTATGATGAGCTCCCCGATGCGGTCCAACGCATCGTGGACCGGGCGGGCTTCGGCACCTTCTGCCGAGGGCTCTCTAGGTTGTCCACATGCAGACCTCTTCTTGCTGCTTTGGCGGAGAGGTGGTGGGACACCACCGATTCTTTCCACTTTTCTGCTGCAGGGGATATGACGATGACCCCTTATGACTTCTCGATGCTCACAGGCATCGGGGTAGGGGGGCATCCGATCCCCTTCGACACCGACATGGACGAGTGGACCGCCGCTCAGGTCCATCTACTGGGGGAAGCCCCACCACTAGCTCATCCAGGTTTTGTGCGGTATTCCTGGTTCGAGGTACAGTTTCGGGTCCAGCCCGCATTGGAGGAGGAGGCGCAGATGACCCCGGAGGACGAGGAGAGGTATACTCGCGGCTTCCTCATGTTCCTGTTCGGGACTACCATCTTCGCCGACCGGGCGAACACCGTGCCTCTCTGCCTTCTCAGCGCGCTGGTGGACGTCTGGGATATTCTGCACAATGATTGGGGTGGCGCTGCTCTGGCCACTCTCTATGGGTACATGAGCTCGGCTTCTCGCGGCAGCGGCCAGCTCCTCGGAGGCTACTGGCGGGCTTGGGAGGTATACTTCTTCTCCGCTTTTCATTTCTATCCGATATTCTCTGTACTCTATACACTGCACACACTGTAATCTGCTTTACACTCGCTGTATACTGTACACACGGCACACACATACATTCTGTTTTACACTGACTGTACACTGCTCACACTGTACACTGCACACAATACACTGCACAACACACGGCTCTGCCATTTCTGCTTCATTCTGTATATCCTGCTTTATCTGATGGTCATACTGACATCTGTTTTGCAGCTGTGGGTTTACGCCTACTTCCCTAGGCTTGCACCCGTACCAGTCGCGGAGCCTCCTCCGGCTGTCCCGTTCTCGAGTCGCTTCGACGGGAGATGCACCCGGCGACCACGGGAGACATTCGGCTTCTTCCGTCGATATTTTGACACCATCACCCCGGCCGAGGTATTTTTTATTTTCAGTTTATTTAGCTTCGCTTTCCCACTACATATTTCAATAACAGTAGATAACAAACTGTCTGTCACTTTCAGATCACTTGGCGGCCATGGGCTTCCTTGCCGTCGGCGATGCGGGGTCGGTTCCCTGGTGCTGAGGAGACCTCGCGTTTTCGGATCTTGCTAGAGGGCCCAGTCTGTCGGGCTTGGTACCTGGGGGAGCGTTTTCTATGCCAGACCCGCGGGTTACCTGAGCAGATAGTCCCGGCTCACCCTCCTGCAGAGATGAGGGAGACCGAGGGGCTTACCACTGAGCAGCTGGATGATTACTCCATCGGCTGGGAGGAGGCCGGCTTCCGAGGCACCCGCGACTATCAGGAGTACGTGCGGACGTACCTGATGCGCCCCCTGAGTGGTCGTCGAGCAGAGGGGGCCATGCTTGTAGCATCGACGGCTGGGGCCGGAGCGGGAGCAGGGGCTGGATCTTCGAGGAGGGCCCGGGTCTGTGGTAGGGGCGGAGTGCAGGGAGGACGGGGAGCTGGCTGGCCTGCCCTGCCTGCTGTACTGACTTTCCAGGGGCAGGGTGGGTCAACCTATCAGATCCCCTTCGCCCCTCTACCGGCTGGTCATGAGTTCATTGACATCCCCGACTTACCGCCGGTATGTTCTACTGCATTTTGTACAGTTATTCAATTCAGTTTACTTGATATTCCACAGAATATTGACGCGTCTGATACTTTTGCAGGCTTCTTCGGGGTACACCCGCCAGTCGTTGGCGATGAATGCCTCGATGATGGGGATGCTCCAGCGGACTTTTGACCTCCTAGCCGTCCACAGCATACCGGTATGTCCTTCTGACACTGGCCTGAAACCATTCATACACTGCTTTACATAATCTGATGCACGGCACAACACCTGATACACTGATCTCACAGTATCTGAACACTGCATACACTGCATTCTGCACCGTACCCTACACTGATAAACTGCTCACGGCATTCATATACTGTACTCATATACTGCATTCTGCACTGTTAAACTGCTCACGGCATTCATACACTGTACTCACACACTGCATTCTGCACCGATAGACTACTCACGGCATTCCTACACTGTACTCTACATTGCATTCTGCACTGATAAACTGTCTACAGTATACTGATGCATTTCCCTTTCGTGTACTTTTCAGCCTCCTTTCCAGATTCCCATGGCAGGAGGTGCTCCAGCTAGACCTTCTGTCCCTGCCCGAGGGAGAGATGAGGAGGGCCGGATATTTCCCCGTACCAGGGGAGGGCATACTCATGTTGGGAGTAGCTCGCGAGCTCCAGTCCCGGATGATGACGACGACGAGGAGTCAAAGGCGGTGGCAGAGTCATCGGAGGAGGAGACCGGAGACGGTTCTAGTTCGGGCTCTGATGACGACGCTGATGATGCTCCTGGACCCTCGTCCAGGAAGAGGACTAGGATGGACTGACGGCCCCCCCTCCGGAGTCACTGGACATAGATGCAGATTTTTGCTATCTTTTCTTTCTTGTACTTTTCTTTTTGTTGGTAGATAGATTACCTTGTACTGCCGCAGGCAGATTTTTGTTTCCAAAACTTGTACATTTGAAAAGATAATGAAATGAAACGGACTTTGTATCTAAAAAAGTGTTTACATTTACACATTTCATGCATTGCATCGCATCTCATCATGTTACACGTCAATGTAAATGAAATTGATTGGTTGTCTGAAAATTGAACACTCGCACTGTAATAATCAGATAATTAAACAGCCAACAGCAAAATAACCCAAGCAACCCACTGCCTGATTCTTGAACACACAGCCCTTACTCTACTGGGGATTAATCCGCATACAGCCCATAACACAACATTCGATTCATTCTGCACACGGCGATTCTCAAACAAACAGCCCAATCTGACAAGACAGAGCTCAAAGATGGAACTGGTTAGAGTCGAAACACGTTCAAATGTAGAGAATGGCACAGCATTCCGAGTGTAAATGATTTTTGAAATCGAATGAGGGTTTTTCAAACCGGGATATCGAGCCTACAACTGAACACAGCGGGAAGGACTCAAATATAAAGGTACACGACCTAACACGACGAGACACGCTCAGAACGACTCAAAACAAGGATTGAGACTAACAAAACAAAAGACACGACACACAGACGTGCACAGGGAGCCTATTTCACCGGGTATTATTCCCACCCTTTCTTATTTGTGATTCTCACATCACTCGGCTCTCAAACTCGTTTTTTTTCTCTCAAAACCCTTTTCTCGCTTTTCTCTCAACTTACACCTCTCTATTCTTCAATCTCTCATTTTCCATCCCTCCCCGGGGTGATTGATGGATAAATAGAACGGTGTGGGTTCATGCTCAATACCGTTAGCTCACGGCCATTTCTTCTGACGGGTAGAGCGCTCTTCTGGCAAGTACGTCGATGACGGGGGAAAGACAGAACGCCTGGCTCAACTGTGCCCCTAGTTCATCATTTTAGCCATTCTTTCGTTTTTTCTTTCTACTAAAACAATTTTGATCAAAATGAGAGTCGGATTAATGTACTTGTTCAATTTTTGATTTGAAAATCATGCAAGTCAGGCATGTAAGCACTGAAAGTTTTCCTTTTGGGGTCCAAGACAATGGTCCAGTTTTGGAAAATGAAATAGTTTTCGAGAAAATAGTCAACCTCAGTAAAAATTTTCAAAAACTATTTTTTTTAAACGGTCAATGCTCGACGAGCATGGAGCTTACTCTTCGAGATGCGCAACCTCGGATCGGAGGCAATGGAAAATTTCCCCTGGTTTGAAGGGAGTGGGAGGCAACGGAAAGTTGCCCCTAGTTTGAATGGCGTCTCACGACGGCTTGTGGCAACGGAAAGTTGCCCCTTGTTTGGGATGGTGCCGCAGCAATCCGCAGACAGTCTTCATTGGCGGTGGTCGAACTCTCAGACACAGAGATGACGAAGACAGTCACAACACATATATGGACACAATCACCTTGAAGGGTGTTGGCCGCTGGACTTTGGGGATGAAATCGAAACCATTGCATGAACTGAGACGCTTATGAAAGCGTTGGGGGCTGGACTTCATGATGAAGTTGCCTACGTATCCCAAACATGGGAATCAAGCCTCACGTAGTTCCGGGTAAGGTCCACTCGGGTATTTTAACCTTCACTTTGTTTGGTTCTTACTTTTTCCAAGGCGCCCAATGCGGGTTTTCGACCTTGTGAGCTTCTTTTCATCTTCTATTTCTTTTTTCTTGCATTTTTTCTTTTTTTTTGCTTTTCTTTTTTGTATCTTTTGTCTTTTCTTTTCTTTTCTTCTTTTTTTCTTTTCTTGTATTTTTCTCTTGCTCTAACTTTTGCCTGGGCCGCCCTTCCGGGTTTTCGACCCAGCGAGCCTCTCAAAGGGTAAAAAGTGTAGCAAGTCCATGCCAAATGGTTTTTCTGAAATTGAAGCCTCTCTGTGTCTAGGAGAACGGCTGTTGCACTAATTTGCAGAAGAATCCATCAGGGTTACTCTACGAGCTTCTTCCAGCGAGATCCACTCCTTCTGATTTGGCTTTGGTGCCTCTTGCTCGAGGGCTACTTCAAAACAGGCCACACGGGCCTTTCATGGCGTTTGTCCGTTGAACTTTCTGAACGGGTTCAAAGTCGGAAAACAAATAGGTTGAATCTTGAGGCTGAGAGCGATCTTAGGCTGCGCAATCTCAAGAGCGATTCCACACAGGTCTTCGCAGGGCCGCGTAAAACATTTGTTTTTGAAAGTTTTTAAGAAAGCGACAAATCGCTCGCGCCGAAGATAGTGTGGAACCAATCTGGATCAAGCCAGGATCCTTCTCAGTACTTACGCCGACAAGCATGATTTCATTCATAAAAAAGGCTCAGCACGCCTCTCTTTCTCTCAAAATGATCAAAATTTTGCAAAATCCGAGGAATTCCTTCCTCTTCGTTTTCATCACCGCAGTGTTCAAAAAGTTTGTTTTTGGAAAACTTAGGTTAATGCAATGAGTTTGGCGCGCAGGAGAGCAGGCGAGATGTACTGTCAGCCCAATCAAATTCTCTGGCACTTATGCTAAAAGCAATCATGAAGTTTGAGATAGCAGCAGCTGTTTCAATCGGCTCTGTTGGTGCAACTGGCCCCTCGGCAGGAACAGACTCAAAGCAAAAACAGATAATAATTACAAAACAAAATGGTGTTCGGGGCGACATCCCCAGAATTCACCTGGTATTATATACAAAGGGGACTGACTCGACACAACAAGACAGACCCTTAAGCAAAAAAGACTGACTCAAGACAAAGAGACAGATTCAAAACAAAAGACTGACTCGATATCCAAGCCAGGATTTACAAAACTCGGTTTCACCGATGCTCAAAAATGCGTGCCAGATGCTTCAAAAATACACCAAATGTTGCCCGCAGGCGGTTCACTTTACATACTCGCAGTATCTGAGCCCTCGAAATTCAACAACTAAGTGGTGACGGGCTTGCCTGAGGTGGGTGGTAGGATAACATTGTTATCAATCAAATCCTGCACTTCATGACGAAGGCGGGAACATCCATCGGTACTGTGACCGGACTGTTGATGGTACGCGCAGTACAAAGTAGCATCATGAATGGCGAGGAGATTCTTCGGGAGTGGCCGGGGCTCCAAAGGCTTAAGATGCCTATTCTTCGCCAATATTAACAATGCCCTAGACAAAGGCATGTGGAGGTCCTGAAAGACCCTGCGCCCTCGGGGCAGGTACTTTGCAGTTTGAGGATTCTTGCCAGATGCGCTGGCGAAAGGATCAGCTGGCGCTGCCTTGGCTTTTTGAACCTTTCTTGATGCAGGGTTGGGAACTACAGGAACTGTCTGGGCATGACGGGGCCCATCCCGGTTTTCTGCCTGGCTTGAACTGTCTTTGATCGGAGCGTGGAAAGCATCATCCACAGCTTTGATCACGATCGTAGATGTTTGTTGCTTGTTCATTCCTCTGACTTTCAGAGTCTCGACTGCCCACAGCAGTTGTTCAATAGGGTCGGCGTCTACCTTTGCCTTGTCCTTTCCTCTGGCCTCAGCCTGATCAAGGGTCTGGGTTGGTGCTGGCATGTCGTGGCTATAGCCGGAAGCCACCTCTGGCTGGCTGAGCTCTATCACAATCCGCCCCAGTAGCGGGGGCTCCTGTGGTATGAAATTCCCGGCATATGGCGCCGCTGGCGGTGAAGCCGACATTCCATAGGCGAGGTCCACCACAGACCTTTGGAGATCGCCTATCATCCCCTTTAATTCAAAGGTGGTGGGCTCACGAGCCTGGTATAACTGAGGAGCCCAAACCGGGTGCACAACGGGCGACCTGGGCGGGTATGACATACTGATGCTGGCCTCACTCTGCGGAGTGGTCCCCTGCTCCAATGCAGCCGTCATAACCACAACTTCTTCTGAATTTTGTGCCGCCATAAATCCTGCCTCAGCAAGGGGGAGACACTGGCTATTCTGTATCAACTCTGCGACTCTCTGAACTGAAAGGAAAAACAGACAGCATTTCAGCCTAAACTGACCAAACACGGGTGTAGCCACGCAACTGTACCCTACTGCTGATCATTGTTCCCAGATTTCTGTTCCCAAAATACTGAATCTGATACCCGCGGATAACTGATTTCTGATAACTGATTCTCAACAATACTGATTCTGGCGCCTTCGGGCCCGGTACTCAAACTGGCAAACTGGTATATGCGTTCCTGTAGAGATACACTCTAAAAGCACATAGCAAGTAAAAGAGAGCTCAATCACCCCTATGTTGGGGTAGGGTTTCCCTGTCCTATTTTGTCAGGAACTAGGGTTTCACTACGCACACAGCGATTTCCAAACAACTTAGCATCGGGTAAGCAACCTGTCCTAGCTTGGAATGGTCACTATGGATCCGAATATGCACTAGGTCGAATGGTCAAAAGGGTACCCCGGTAAAAACCGGGGTTTGTGTTCCCATACTGTCAGAGCCCATAGCCGGTCAGCCTTATGGACATGCCTTGACAAGACAAGCCTCCGGCAAACCGTTCAGGAATGGCAGACGGCAAACACTATGTTCCTAGGCGCACCAATGCACATGCAATGTAAAGAAACACATAAATGAGATCAAAACAGGATATCACGAGTTCGAGTCAAGCTCTCTAATACTCCCCAGCAGAGTCGCCAGAAACTGTAACAAGCCCGCGGAGGGGGACCTCGTGGTACAGTTCGGACTCTCGATTTGTGTCACGGTTCTAAATCTGGACCAAAGAGTCCAAATCTGGCAAATCATTTTGAGAAACAGATTTTTGAAAAAGTAGTGCCAAACATGGACTGCTTTGCCAGATACAGAGTCGCCACCTAAATATTTTTTTATGGGAGAATTTAGGAAACCCTGACTCGGTGCCGAAGGCCACATGTCCGTCATCACCAGAGTTGTCTCGGCTCAGGAGCTTGGGTACGATCGGGAAAGGTCAGCTATGAGCACCCCCTTTCGCCCGGTCCGAAGACCGGCCTCTACTAACCGTGATACCCGTTTTTGAAAACTTTATGTGTTCTTAAACCAATTGTTAGCCTAGAATTACTGTGTTATGCGCGCAGCAAACAAGTATAGACTAGATTGCCTAATTTGGAAAGAAACATTGCATATCCGTTTGTTTTGAAAATGCTTTGAAATTTGCTACTCGCAAGTAGGCTAAAAATACGGATTTCAATGAGTTTTTCCAACTCAAACAATCCAACCTTCATCCACAGGCATTCAAAGCAGTTTAACACATAAGCATCTAGCCGCATGGCAAGCATACTGTCATGTTAACATTCACACACATGCGAGATGCTAAGGCATAAATACATACATCGTACTCCGTGCCAAAACAAAGAACTTGTTAGCAAACATGCATGATCCAAGTCCATGTTAAGTGCCTAATGCATCGCATACAGAGTGTTGCTTGAATAGGCTCGGCTATCCTAAACATGTCATGTGAAAATGCACAATTATCACGTATTCAGTTTGGGAATTGAAGTACGAATGCAGTTAGCGTGATGTACCGAGCCTAATGCATGTAGTACAAAATGCATGAATGCACGCATGCATAGCATAAGGTATGCTGAATTTAAACATGCCCTAATCTACCATCGTAAGCAGGTAAATAAGAGGGAAGAAAGAAGTGAGGTTGGAAGACATACACACCACCCACGCACACTTATTACAGATTTGCCCTCGCTCGGAGGGACCGAATAAATATTACAAATTAATTAACTACGCAAGCTAATTAATATTACAAATTAACTAATTTAATTAACAAATTAAATAAATTAATTAAAACAGGAAAACGCCTCGGGAAGCGCGCCACCATGCATGGGCTGCCTCTGTTTTCCTTCTTTTCCTCATCTGGAGGCTGTCAAAGCCTCAGGACTGATCCCTTGGACAGAGAGGATCACCACCGGCTGAGTGGGGTCATCACCGGCACTGGTATGTGGCCATCGGCACAAAATTGAAGCTGTCGGCAGAGAAAAGATTGCCGGCCGGCACCTTACACTGCCGGTCGGCAAAGAAAGCCTGCAGAACCTGCAACTCACAGCAACAGAGGACAAGGCAAAGCATGGCAGCACATTTCAAGGCATATATGCATCAACCATGTCTCTTATCATTGTAATGACTCAAAGGGATATGTGCCTCGGTTCTCGGACCACCAATCACGCATTTCCATGCATGATGGCCCAAAGAACCAAATATGCAACTTTGATTTCAAATGCATGAAAACCAATCAAACAAATTAGGCCCAATTCCTATCACTAATTCAAGGAACAAGGCATGCATGCAAGATGCAATGCAACCTAGGCATACAAGCTAAGAATGCAACATGGCATGGCAAGGCACTTATGCAAGCATACAAGCATACATATGGCAATGCAAATAGATGGAAAGGTGGACTTATACATGGATTAGGCAGCTCTAATAAGGCCTAAAACAGTGGCCATAGTGCTAAAAAGTGAGGGCTAAATGGCATGCACACACATATGCACATAAGGACCAACACTTAAGCACAAATCAAACAACATTAAAGCACACTTGAAAGGGACAAACAAGAGTAATTAGCATGCAACATAAGCATTGAAATCATTTCATAAAATGATGCCAAATCATATCAAGCAAGACAAGCAAATGTATGTAAGCATGGTCTAAGTACTTGAGGCAAGTCATGAAGCTTTGAAGCATGTGTTATCACAACAAACATGGCATGCATTAAGCAACCTAAAACAAGTTTTTAGCACATAACATAAGGCCCAAAAGACCACTTAGATGGCATCTAGATGGCTCAAAAACAAAGGCATGCAAGGGCACCAAAACATTGAGCAATGCTACACAAGCTTATGAGGCATTAAAGAGGCATGCAAGGCAATCAAACAAGCATGGAAATGGGACTGAAATGGCATATAGAATGATCCCAAATCACCAAAACAATGCAAACATGCCATGCTACACATGCACATACTCAAGGCCAACAAGCCCAAATACAAAGGAGCTATATCAAGCATGCCAAGATCAACCCAAACGACTATGGAGAGAGCTAAAACATGGCAAGACAAGCACAAAATCTTCACAAGACTAAGCCTAAAACATGCTCCAACAAAGGGCTCCAACAAAGGCTAACAACCTATGGCACATTAAGGCATAAACAAGGCATTACATGGCAACTATGCTAAGCATGCATGGAGTTCCAAAACCAACTTGAAATCATGTTATATTATGGATATATAAGCATGAAAAACAAACCAAACATGCTCAACAAACACTCAAGCATAGGCTTCCTTAAGAGGCCAAAATATGTCCTTTTCAAGGACAACAAGGAGAGGGGGTGGCCCCCTCCTTCTTGGGACTTCAAAGCATCATCTTCACCACTGAAATCCCTCAAGATTTCAGTGGTGAAGAGACCTCAACACCAAAATCCCGGAGCTAGCACAAAATGAGGCCTTTTGAGGCCTAAGGGTGGTCAACAACCCTCAAACAACAAAACACTCTTAATAAACAATAAAGAGGGCCAAAAAACAGAACTTTTTTATGTCATACAATAAGCACAAAAACAGCTCTAAGATAGGTATAAAATTAATGCAAAAATGGGAAAAAAAAAGGACTAGAATCTCACCCTTGAAGACCCCTTTTAAAATGGTGCTCCAATGGCCTCCTTTAGCTTGAATCCAACACCAAAATCTCAAAACAAAACCTTTAGAACCTCAGCTCCAAGAGGAAGGTGAAACACTAGGTGTTTGTGTGCAATAGTGAGACACAAAACACCTAGTGTACAAATAAGAGGGAAAGAGAGATAGAGTGTGTATCTAACACTAACCCTAGAACAAGAGCTCAACAATGGCTGCTTTTGCTCTCTAAAAAAACCTAAGTCTATAACCAAGCCTCTCTCTTTTGCCTTAGAGAGAGCTTCTCTCTATATTGTCTTGTAAAGCTTACAAGACAAGCTTTGCAAGAGGGAGATCCCTCCATACACGTGTATGGAGGGATGCAATAGCAAGACAGCTGTCTAAAAATATCTGCAAAAGCAGATGAACAGCAATCGGCCGGCCAAAAATGCTATCTTGGCCAAAAGGAGTGCCGGTCGGCAACAAATAGTGCTGACCGGCAACAAAGAGTGCCGGCCGGCAAACTATATTGCCGGTGGCAGCAAAAACCAGCCGGTGGCATCTAGCCACTGCCGGTGGTGGGTAGGGATGGTCTACAAGCCCTACCCTGCCTTTCAAAGGCAAGATGCAAGTGTTTGGTGCAAAACTAGACACTAAACGGTCAAGTTCGGAGATCCTGAAGCAAGGCGCACGAGCCGAGGCCTCCGGGAACTCCAAACGAACACAAACATGGATAATCACCGAGTGTTCAAACGGTGATGTCCGAGTCTTGAGGACGGTCAAAAATGGGGTGTCTACAGTTGTTCCTGATGAACTTAGCAACATGCGAGGCCTTCAACACCGCGTAGGATTGGGCCTCGACCCACTTTGTAAAGTAGTTTATCGCCACCAGGATATACTCATGCTAGTTCGACCCCTTTGGAGTAACTACCCCAATCACATCAATCCCCCAGATTGAAAATGGCCATGGCGAAGTCATGTTGTACAACTTTGACGGTGGAATGTTCATGCGATTTGCATGGATCTGGAATTTGTGGCATCGCCGAACAAAGCTAATACAATCCTCCTCCTTGGTTGACCAGTAGTAACCCTGTCTGAGAATTTTCCGGGCTAGCATCACCCCACTCATGTGTGCTCCGCACTCCCCGCCATGGATGGCCTCCATCAGGCACTTAGATTCTTCAGCGTCAACACACAGTTTGTACATCCCAAGACGACCCCATTTGTACAATTTACCCCCGCAGATGATGAACTTAGCAGCCATTCTTCGAATTGCCGTCTTATCTTTGGCATTTGCTCCTGGCGGATAAGCCTCCTTTTCCATGAAGTTCCAGATGTCATGATACCAGGGGTTCTGATCTTTTACTTCATCTATGGCAGCAATCAGCTCGTAGGTCGACACATACCTGTGTTCAATAATGATTGGACGCATCCGGACTCCCAAAAAGATGTCTATCATAGAAGATAGAGTTGATAAAGCGTCTGCAAACCTGTTGCTCTCTCTCAAAAATGTGTGAAGGTTAACTTCTCAAACCTGGGAATTAGAACGTCCAGAGTTTGGTGATAGATTTTCATCCTTTCTTCTTTAACCTTCCAGTCTCCTTTCGCCTGAGACACAACCAGGTTCGAGTCCCCAATGACGTCCAACCTTTTTACCCCTAGTTCCAGGGCTGCTTCTAAGCCAGCAATGCATGCCTCATACTTTGCCTCATTGTTTGATACTTTGAACCGAAGTTTGAAAGCTTAGGGTATATGGGAATTGTCAGGTGCTATCAGCAGCACCCCTATCCCATACCCGTACTGATTAGACGCTCCGTCAAAGTACATAGTCCAAACCTTTTCTTCAAGCTACAGAATGGCCTCGTCCGGGAACAGATATTCTACTGCTTCATCTCCCTGCACTGGGTGATTAGCTAGGAACTCCGCTACCGCTCTCCCTTTCACAGACTTGCGCGTCATGTACTTCAGATCAAATTCGGAGAGAAGAAGCAACCAACGAGCTAGCCTACTCGTAAGCGCTGGTTTCTCGAAGAGATATTTGATGGAATCTAATCTCGAGACCAATATTACAGAGTGAGCTAATAGGTAGTGCCTCAACTTCCTGGTAGCCCATACCAAAGCCAAACAAGCCTTCTCCAGCGAAGTGTAGTAGGTCTCATATTCCGGCATTTTCTTGCTCAGGTAGTAGATAGCCTTCTCTACCTTATCCTCAGATTCTTGAACAAACATGTAGCCCATTGTTGTGCTGGTTACTGATAGATACAGAATCAACGGTTTCTCCAACTCTGGCGGTAACAACATGGGTGGGTTCTGTAGATACTGCGTGATCTGTTCGAAAGCAAGTTGGCATCGGTCATCCCATTAGAACTTCTTTTCTTTCTTCAGGAGACCAAACAGTGGTTCACAAGTCAAGGTTAATTTTGCAATAAACCGTCTTATGAATTGCACTTTACCCAGAAAGCCTCGCACCTCCTTTTCAGTCCTTAGTGGTGGCATTTCTAGTATGGCCTTGATTTTGGAAGGATCGACCTCGATGCCCCTTTGTGTGATCAAGAACCTCAGCATTTTCCCCGCTGTAACGCCAAAAGTACATTTCTGAGGATACAATCTCAACCGATACCCTCTAACCCGTTGGAAAAATTTCTTCAAGACGGTGTAGTTGCCCTTTCTTTCCTTGGGCTTGACAATCATGTTGTTCATATACACCTCGACCACCTTGTGGATCATATCGTAGAAGATCGTAGTTGCAGTTCGTTGATAAGTAGCCCCAGCATTCTTCAAACCGAACGGCATCATCCTATAACAGTAAGTTCCCCACAGGGTAGTAAAGGCAGTTTTCTCCCTATCTTTGGGTGCCATCAGAATCTGGTTATTGCTTGGAAACCCATCCATAAACGAGAGCAGCGCATGCCCAGCAATGAAGTCCACCAATTCGTTGATATGCGGCAGAGGAAAGTCGTCCTTCGGACTGGCTTTGTTCAGATGTCTGAAGTCCACACATACCCGAATTCTACCATCCTTCTTCGCCACCAGAACTATATTGGCCAACCAAGTTGGATACTCAGATACTAACCGGAACCCTACATCAATCCGCTTGGTGACCACTTTTTTGATTTTCAGAGCCTAGTTCAGGTGAATCCTTCGAAGCTTCTGCTTAATAGGTCAGGCCTCTGGGTCAAGAGGGATCTGGTACTGTATAATCTCAGGATCGATTCCAGGCATGTCTACGTAGGACCACGCGAAAACATCTTTGAAATCTTTTAGTAAAGCTACTAAGCGCTCGCGCTCCTCCGAAGACAACGTGGACCTGATCTGGACCAGTCGCGGGTCCTTCTCAATACCAACATTAATTGAGGTGATTTCATCAACCAAAGGCTTTACAAACCTCTCCTACTCTTGATCAATCAAATGCTTTAAAATCGGAAGAATTTCTTCCTTGTCGCTTTCATCAAAGTTTTGAAAGTCCTCATTAATGCAATAAACTAAAGGCACAAAAAAGTACTCAGAAGCCACAACAATACCATTATCATTAATAACTTCCAATTCGTCTGATTCTTCAGTTACAACCGACTCAAAGGAAAATGAAAAAGACGACCTGGACAAGACAGTGGCATCTGGGTTATCAACCCCAGGAATACCTGACTCTGACTCAGAAGAACTAGAATCTGATTTCGACTCCACAGACTCTGTGGAATCAAATTCTGGTTCGCTACCTAACCCAGAACTGCTAGATAAAAAGCCTTTCTCGTACTGCCAAATGATGGAGGGTGCGATGGATGCATCTAGAATGCCAAAAGAAGGGCTCACAGCTATTTGATCCCCAATCATGGAAACAGAGAAATCATCCCCCAAGCACTCCAGTGTGATCTGAGGATCTGAGAGGAGACAAGCCAGTGCTGCTCCAATCTCAAGTTCTGTGCCCACATACTCATCCTCTTTGCCCTACTCAGCCACAACTGGTGGGTCAATCTGCTCCTCTACAACTTCATCCCCTGGCAACTGAAGGTCAAAAAAGATCTCGAAGACGGGCAAATGCTGCTTCTCTGAATTCAACCATGGCTCCGGAAAGCCACAAAATGGGAAATCCTCCCCCTTCCTGACAAAGCGTTCGTTCAGGGTTCCCTGGATAGGTTTGTGTACCAACTCGTAGTGCTTCCTGGCTTGCTTAGCCTTGGCTCTTCTGGCCATTTCCCTTCCTTTCCTTGCCGAATCCTCTCTGGAGGTGAGTAACCTAAGCCAAAGGTATAAGGGTTGTGTGGCACTTTGGCCAATGCAGCGACACCCTTCCGGCCACTCCGTCCCAATCCCATTCTGGGCATGTGTTGAAGCTTGTTCATGAGCTAGATAGATTGCGCACTGACATGCAATCCCTCATCAATAGCTAGCATATCCCGTACTACCTGAGCCTCAACCAAGGTGAATCCTGACAGAAAGACATCCTCCATGCCATGTTTGATTTCCAAAACTAGTGTAGAAACCTCTGGCGGCGGATGTATTGAAGAGTTCCCCAAAACAATTCCCACCCCCTTCCCATGGGGATACTTCAGCATTTGGTGTAAAATGGATGAGACAGCTCTCACGTGGTGCAGCTACGACCGTCCAAGGAGTAGATTGAAGGTGGCTGGAACATCCAAGACATGAAACTCGATGTCCTGCTGTGCCGGGGCGACCTAAGTCTTGATTCGTACCGTCCCCAACACCGCCCGACTGGTGTTATCATAGGCCCGAATCACCTGGGTTGTAGGTGTGAAATCTGCGGGCTTCAACCTGATAGCATACGCCATTCGCGACAGACATACATTGATTGCAGATCCCGTATCAACCAGGACAATCGGTATCCATTTTTACATACACTCTATAGGGATATACAGTGGCTTGTTATGCTCGGAGCCCTCAGGTGACAGTTTTTTGTCTGTGAAGGTTAAAGTAGGTGAAGCTCCACCCGGGAAAACCAACCCCACCAACTGCTCGGGCATTGTATCAATCGAAAGCTTAGCATTGTCCATGGCTGAAAGGACGGCTTGTTTATGTACCCTCGAGGCCATAATCAGTCCCGAGATGGAGATGTTTGTTTGAATTTTCTTTAGCTGCTTCAGTACAACTTCCTCCTCTAGCAGTTTGTCTTTTTGTTTTTTTGCTTCCTTGTCTTTCCCCGATGCTTCCGGCTAGTCCAAATATGGAGGCTTGAAGTACCGCCCACTCTGGGTCATATGGTCAACCTCCTCGGTGTACCAGGTGTCATCTGGTTGGTTCTGACCCCTGTCCTCGTCAGTATGGGCAAGACGTAAGTCATTGTCTTCCCACCACATCCCCTCGGCAATCGATAGACAACTGTCCAGTCCTACTATAGCGGCTCCCGTGTTCTCGACATATTCTTCCCTCTCAGGTGCCTTGGCTTTTCTAGCCTTGTCATCATCCTCGATTCTCTCCTGCTCAAACCACTTCAGCACGGCTTTCTGCTCCTTGTCGGCTGTACACAAACTGCCCAAGTCCCAAGCAAAACTCTCAGCACTGGTACTCTTCGGCGACTCTCCTTGATTCTCGACCGTTCCGGCCACTGAAGATGTTCCTGCTCCTTACTAACCCTATTCTGATTAAGGCACCTCAACAACATCCAGCTCGTCACTGAACCACCCTGCATTATCTATTGATGCATTCAGGTCGAACCAATTGATGCTCACATCTCCCGGATCCTGCTCGTTAAAGAACTGCAGATTAGCAATGTGCTCCTCCAGCTCAGCAAGATTATCTAGCCCCTAGCTCGTTCCATCCTCCCGAACAACATGTACCTCCAACCCAGTTGGCAACTCCACCCCTGACCTAGCTTGATCAACTTGCACAATATAACCGCACGGGTTGTATACTTCCTTAGTTAAGTCCTCAGGTCACTCAGGTTCTGAACCAACGTTCCCATTCTCTTCCAAGGTCACCCCAGTTTTGTCTTCGATAGTCACCACCATTGGCTTGGGTTGGGTTAATGATGTGCTCATCATGCACAAGTCTGTGCTCTCGAGGATGAACAACGCCAGCTTGGGCAGGTGGGAGGGAGTGATGTATATGCTAGGGTCATATGAAACGGCCATGGTTTGGATCAGGTTCACTTGGCTGGGTGGAGGAGGGGGTTGTTTTGCGGTGGGAGAGGGTTTGTGGTGACATTTGGCTTCTCGGGAGGCGCAATCACCTTGTTGTCAATGAGATCCTGGATCTCATGACGCAACCTGAAGCAGAGGTCGGTGTCTTGACCGTGCTGCTAATGAAAGGCGCAATATTTGGCTGGGTTATGTGTTGGAGGGAGGTTATTTGGTAGCGACATGGTTCCAGGGGCTTCAAATGCCCCTTTCTGATCAAGACCTTCAAGGCCGCTGATAAAGACAAATAGAGCGGGGAGAATGTCCTCTGATCCCGGGGTGGATTTTTTGCTAGTTACAAGCTAGTTCCGGATGCACCGGTGAAGGGCGTAGCTGTTTTTGGCGTGGTGGTGACCATGCCAACATCAGAAGCTCTTGCGGCTGCATTGCTACTTGTAGCTGCATTCGAACTGCGTGTAAATGCCCTCTTGGGCTGCTCCTTCTACTGGTCAATTAGACCTTGCTTCATAGCATCTTTAATTTGTGCCCCTATCTCATGCAAATCAGCAAAGGTGGAGAGGGGTAAGATAATTATTTTCTACATCAGCTTGGGTTGCAGGTTGCGCACAGCCATTCTTATCTGATCTTTTTTAGGTGGCCGAGTTGTCATTATGGAGGCCTTGGCCCTCCATCGAGTGACAAAGTCAGAGAAACCCTCTTTTGACTCTTGCCTGGTTGTTTCGAGATCACGGGTCGTGACCTTGATTTGGGCATTGTAAGCATATTGGGCAATGAAGGCCTCAACTATCTCCTCTCAACTCCTTTTCACTGAATCCTCCAGCTTGGCGTACAAGATGGCTACGATACCCGACAGGGTCCGACCAAAGAGAGATAGTTTCTGGAGTCTAGTCAAGCCCATCGGGCTCAGAATATCCGAGAACAGCCTCAGATGAACCATAGGATCACCCGAGTCGTCAAAACGATCTATGTGAGGCATTTTGAACCTATCCGGCAATGTTACTGCCGAATCTGTGTAGCCATCCTCTATGTCCAGCATTGAGTTAACTCACTGAGCTCGTTTAAAAAACCTTTCAAGCTTGCTTACTTTCAAAGTAGTAGGATCGGACTCAAATTCGAACGGCGCGTCTATCGGGTTGGCCGGTGCTTTTGAAATCTGTGGCAGGACTGGTGGTGGGACTGGCCCTGTTGGAACATCCGTATGCTCCTGGACAGTAGCTGTATCCCCGGGTGTCAGAACCCTAGGTGGGGGTGAGGGTGGAGGTGGATGTGAAGCAGATGCTCCGGCTTGTTGTGGTTGCTGCTGTTGTTGAAGCCTAGCAATTAATTAAGCCTGTTGGGCTACAACCTCTGTCTGGTGAGCAGTAACCTCTGCTTGGAGAGCAGTATCACGCTGTATGGCCTCCATCGTCTGCTGGAGTTGACGCATCATGTCCTCCATACTGTTTGTAAAATGCTGATCTGTCTGAACAGGTGTATATTCTCTCTCTGAGGTAGAAACAGAAATCTCAGTCCAACTGCACACAGGTGGGTAGACAATGACCGTTGAACTAGCGATTGTTGTACTGATACTCTATGTCTGACTGTAACCGGGGGTAATGAAGCAAACACTGGTTGTCCGTCAATAAGTCCTCAGATTTGGAAAGACTTCTACCTCTAGTCCAGAGTGCTCAAGGGGTATCTACCTCGTCGGAAGCAATGATGAAATACCTTGCAAAAAGATAAATAAAGCAAAAAAGGAAACAACAATCAGAAAACGGACAGCATCTCGGCTTACATAGAGACAACACACAGTTGATAATCATAAGCTGAATAATCTGTACTCAAACACTGATTTCTGCCCCCAAATATTCTGCCTCAAAACTAATACCCTCAAGCACTGATGTCCTGAGACTGATACCCAAACTTGCAACTGATACATACATTCCCTATAGAGGCATGCCCCTAATAGCACATATCAAGCAAGTGAAAGCCAAAACACCCCTATAGTGGGGTAGGGTTTCCCTGTCCTATTTTGTCAGGAGATAGGGTTTCAGTACGCATGCATGCAGTTTCAAACAATCCTACATTTCGGTGAGCAACCTGTCCTAGTTTAGAACAGTCTTTAAGGCTTCTGATATGCAACTAGGTCGACTGGTTAAAAAGGGTACCTCAGCAAGACCACCTAATATACCTCTCACACCAAACACTGAGAAGTGAAAGGTGGATCAAACGGTACGGCGGTGATCCAGATCCAAGGTTTATGTTCCCATCATGGCAGAGCCCGCAACTAGTCAGCCTTATGGCACGCTTTTCCAAGCAAGCCTCCAGCAAACAGTTCAAGAATAGCAGCTGGCAAACACTGTGACTTAGGTGCACCAATGCAAATGCAATGCAAAGAAACACATAAATGTAGATAAAACAACATATTATGAGTTCGAGTCAAGTTCTCTAAGTCCCCAGCAGAGTTGCTAGAAACTGTAGACCCGACTTTCTTCGCGCGCCCCCCCTTTGGAGAGGCGCGAATTGGTCGTCCAGTTCGGACTCCTGTCATGGTTTTGAATCTAATCTCACAAAGCGCAATGTGAGACTGATAAACACCAAAGAGTCCAATCCGGCAAGTCATTTTGGAAAATCATATTTTGAATCAAATAATGCCAAAACTGGACTGCTTAGCCAAATTATAGAGTCGCCACCTAAATATTTTGTTTTGGAAAAATTTAGGAAACCCTGACTCATGCCAAAGGCCACATGTCTGTCATCACCAAAGTTGCCTTGGCTCGGGAACTTGGGTACGAGAGGGGAAGGTCCTGAAATGAGCACCCCCACTCACCCGATCAAAGATCGGCCTCTGCTAAGCATCATATATTGTTTTATAACACATGTGTTCTTATTCCGGTTATTAGCCAACTTACTATGTAATGTGCACAGCATACAAGTATAAACTGAATCGCAAGAATTGGAACAAAATAACTCATGTTTGTTTTCGAAAATGGTTTAAAAGTGTCACCCTCAAATGGGCTAAAGCACAATTTGCCACCCTTAAGTGTGCTTAAAACATGATTTGCCACTTCGCAAAGTGGGCTTAAAACTCACATTTGATGAATTGTCCCAATTCAAGTAACAAAGCCTTCATCCACAGGCATTCATGCAGTTTAGCAAGTAAGCACATAGCCTCATAGCAAGCATGCGAAACGTGGCGACACTTACACTCATGCAAGGATGCTAAAGCATAAAACTTACAATGTACTCTAAGCCAAAACAGAAGCTAGTTAGAAATATGCATGATCCTAACTATGCTAAATGCCTAATGCAACACATGCAAAGAAAGCAACTAAATAGGCTTGGCTATCTAAGATGGCATATGAACGCAACACTTGATAACATGCTTTGAAACACGTATTCAAGTAAGTGTATTGAAATACAATGTAGTTTGAATGATGCGCCGAGCCTGATGCATGCAAGACAAATGAATGATGCACGCATGCAAACGTAAGGTATGCTAATTGAAATATGCCCCTAATCTAACCATCAAAAGCAGTTAAATAAAAGGGAGAAAGACGTGGGGTTGGAAGACATGTACACACACACGCACGCTTATTACAACATTGTGCCCCGCGAAGGAGGGTCTGAATAAATAAGCCAACCTAATCTAAGCTAAGATAATTATTACAAACCAACTAATAACTATTCTAGCTAATTAATTACAACACAATTGAAATTGAATAACTAGCTAAACTAAGCTAATTAAAATATTACAAAACAAATGAATTAATTAGCTACTCTAATTAATTAAAGCAATTAAATGGCCTCGCGGGCGAGGGAGATAGGCATGCTCGGTTGCATCCTCCCGAAAATCCATCGCCTGGCCATCGTTGTCTCTATTTGCACTTGCCTCTATTTTTTGAATATTGTGCCAACTTCAGACTGCCTCTATTTGAAAATAGGAACATTTTTGCAACAAAACTAGACTGGTGGCCAATCGGCCACCAAATGTGGCTGCCGGCCACTCTAACTGGCCAGTCGACTAGTGCAAGTGGCTAGTCGGCTACTGCATGTGGCCGGTTGGCTACCTCCTTTCCCAAACTCCTGGTTTTGCTGCAACAGAGAACAACAGAGCCAAGACAATGCATTTTGCAGGTAATGTATGTACTGCCACCCTCCTCATCATGTCTCAAGTTTAAAGGAGAGTAGCGCTCGGCTCTCAAGCCACCAATCAAGCATCTCAATGCATGATGGCCTAAAAACCATGCTAGTACCAGCTTAGTGAATGTACAAACAATACACAAAGAGCCTCCACCCTATCATGCATGATCCAGTGAGTTGGCGACCATGAAGTGTGACACGTTTCATCACTTTGAGTATGAAACGTCCCACATTTCTTGTGTTTGGATTAACGTCCGATCCAAACACATGCAATGCAATACCCATGCTTGTCTTGCACAAGTTTTACTTGATTCAATTTTATTTACACATTTTACATTACCAAGCCATTCGTTAACCGGTTAGTCCAATGTGAAAGTCCTCTAATGAGAGGGGCCAACCAAAAGGGTGATTTAGGACATGAGAGGGATTATGCCTTTGACTAGGAGGAACCCTCAAAAGAGGGTTAAAGCCATTTGAGCACAAACCCTACTTCATGCTTAAACACAAGCTTAAGGCCAAACAACCCTCAAATCAAATTGAAAAATGAAGAAATGACGGAGGTTGCAGATGTTTTTAGTGCTAAAATGGCATGCTAAATAAGACTATAACATGCAAACAACTCATGTACAACATGTTATGAGCCAATACATTGAAACTAGTGAAGGACACAACACAAGAAGCATGCAATACAATGCTCAAATGATCAAATCGGCTATGGACAGACCTAAAACATGCCAAATCAGTGGCCTAAACATGTTGAAATTAAGGCACAAAAGAGTAGAAGATCATGCGCACAGGTTGGCTCGCAAGCAAGGCATAAGGGACAACTCTCAAAAGCAACTAAAGAGTGGTATGTATGAGAGTGTGACAGAGGAATATGCTCTAAAATCACATGTGAAATGATTATATATCATGCAAACATCACAAGCAAAGCATGTTAGGGGCCTCAAAACACAAGGCTAGTGAAGTTAACTGCTTTTAGATCTCATTGGAAACGCGTCTGATCAACGTGGTTTCCTGTGGGAGTTCCTTGGAAGTTCCAGGACAAGTGGTTATCCTTGTAGACTTGACTCTATTATGTGGTTTGTTGCTTAAAAAATGTTTATGTGTTGTGTGGTTATATGTCACGTTGCTTTCTTGTTTTGGCAGGAAGAGTAAGTATCTCAGAGAAGGATTAGAATTCGGTTAATTGATGTTGGATGTTATTAAGATAATGAGAGCTATAAGAAAGTATAGTTGAGATAAGGCGAAATCTTAGGATGGTATGAGGTTAGTTTGAGTTATGCTGTAGACACCCCATTTTTGACCGTCCTCAAGACTTGGACGTCACCGTTTGAACACTCGGTAATTATCCATGTTTGTGTTCGTTTGGAGTTCCCGGAGGTCTCGGCTCGCGCCCCTTGCCTCAGGATCCCCGAACTCGACCGTTTAGTGTCTGGTTTCACACCAAACACTTGTGTTTTGCCTTGAAGGGGCAGGGAATGCCTTGTGAGACATCCCCATACAACACCGGCAGTGGCTAGAGGCCACCGGCTGGTTTTTGCTTCCACCGACAATGTATATTGCCGGCCGGCACTATTTGTTGCTGGTCAGCACTATTTTCTGCCAGTCGGCACTATTTTTGGCCAAAATGACATTTTTGGCCGGCCGATTACTGTGCATCTGCTTTTGCAGATATTTTAAGACAGTTTTCTTGCTTTTGCTCCCCTCCATACACGTGTGTGGAGGGATCTCCCTCTTATGAAGCTTGTCTTGTAATCTTTACAAGACAAAAGCTTCTATATAGAGAGGGGCTCTCTCTTGTTGCAAAGGTTGGAGAGACTTGAGATATTTTGAGAGCTTAGACAGCCATTGTTGAGCTCTGGTTTTAGGGTTAGGGTTAGATACACATCCTATCTCTCTTTCCCTCTCTTTTGTGCTCTAGGTGTTTTGTGTCTTACTATTGCACATAAACACCTAGTGTTTCACCTTTGTCTAGCTACTGAGGTTCTAAGGGACTGATTTAGTGTTTTTGGTGTTGGATTCAAGCCAAGGAAGGCCATTGGAGCATCACTTGTGAAGGGGTCTTCAAGGGTAAGAATCTCACCCCTTTATTCCCCATTTTTGCACCTTATTTCCACCTATCTTAAATTCGTTTTTGGGCTTGGTGTAAAATACAAAAAAGTTCTGTTTTTAGGCCATCTTTATTGTTTATTAAGGGTGTTTTGTGGTTTGAGGGTGCTTGACCCCTCTTAGGCCTTGAAAGGCCTCATTTTGTGCTATTTTGCGCTAGTTTCGGGACTTTGGTGTTTGGGCCTCTTCACCACTGAAATCTTGAGGGATTTCAGTGGTGGAGATGGTGCCTTGAAGTCTCCAAAAGGAGAGGGCCATCCCCTCTCCTTGTTGTCCTTCAAAAGGGCATGTTTTGGCCTCTAAAGGGAGCCTATGTTTGAGTGTGTGTTGAGCATGTGTGGATTGCTTTTTCATGCTTATATGTCCATAATATAACATGATTTTAAATTGGTTTTGGTACTCCATGCACGCTTAGCATAGTTGCCATGTAACGCCTTGTTTATGCCTTAATATGCCTTAGGTTGTTAGCCCTTGTTAGAGCATGTTTTAGGCTTAGTCTTGTGAAGCTTTAGTGCATATTTTGCCATGTTTTAGGTCTGTCCATGGTTGTTTGGGTCGGATTTGGCATGCATCATATAGCCCCTTTGCATTTTGGCTTGTTGGCCTTAAGTGTGTGCATGTATAGCATGGCATTTTTGCATTGGTTTGATGATTTGGGACCATCCACCATGTCATTTCAGACCTTATAGTATGCTTGTAAGCTTGCATTTGATGTCCCTTTAATGCCTTGTAAGGTTGTCATCTCATGCTCCATGTTTGTGCCTTCATGCATGCCACCATGTTTAGGCCCTTAGGATATCATGTCATTGTGTTCTTAACTTTGTTTTAACATGCTAAACCTCTGATTTTGGTCCTTCCTTTCATGCCATGTTTTGTCTTGCTAAGTGTAGTTCAATGCTCCATTGGTTTGCTTTGAACACTTGGACTATTTGTTGCATGTTTAGCTTGGTTTGTTGCTTAGTTTGGCACCATCATAACATGATTTTCAATGCTTATGTTGCATGCTAATTGTCCTTGATTACCTCCTTTCAAATGTGTTTGAGAGTTGTCCAACTTGTGCCTAAGTGTTGGCCTTTCAACACGTGTATGTGTGCATGTGTATTTGGTCCCTCATTTTAGCATTTTGGCCACTGTTTTAGGACTATTTAGGGCTGCCTAATTCATGCTTAAGTCCACCTTTTCATTGGTTTGCATTGCCTCATGTTTGCTTGTATGCTTGCATAAGTGCCTTGCCATGCCATGTTGCATTTTTAGCTTGCATGCCTAGGTTGCATTGCATCTTGCATGCATGCCTTGTTCCTTGACTTAATGACAGGAATTGGGCCTTAGCTTGTTTGATTGGTTTGCATTTCATTTGACATGAAAGTTGCATACTTGATTCCTTGGGCCATCATGCATGGAAATGCGTGATTGGTGGTCCGAGAATCGAGGCACATGCCCCTTTGAGTCATTACCATGATAAGGGACATGGTTGGTGCATATATGCCTTGAATTGTGCTGCCATGCTTTGTCTTGCCCTCTGTTGTTGTGAGTTGCAGGTTCTGCAGACTTTATTTGCCGACCGACAGTATATATTGCCGACCGGCAGTAAATCACCAGCCGATAGCTTTGTTTTGTGCTGGTGGCCACATGCCACTGCCGGTGGCAATTCTACTCAGCCGGTGGTACTCCTCAATGTCCAGAGAAGCAGTCCTGAGGTTTTGACAACCTCCAGAGGAGTGAAAGAAAGAAAACAGAGGCAGCCCATGCATGGCGGCGCATTTCCTGAGGCGGTTTATCTGCTTTCTTAGCTTAAATTGATTTGCTTAGCTAATTAGGCAATTTGTAATATTTAATTAGCTTGCGTAGTTAATTAATTTGTAATATTTATTCGGTCCCTCCGAGCGAGGGCAAATCTGTAATAAGTGTGTGTGAGTGGTGTGTATGCCTTCCAATCCCCACTTCTTTCTTCCCTTTTATTTACCTGCTTATGATGGTAGATTAGGGCATTTTAAAGTTAGCATATCTTATGCTATGCATGCGTGCATTCGTGCATTTGTATTGCATGCATTAGGCTCGGTACATCACGTTAACTGCATCTGTATTTCAAATTCCAAACTGAATACATGTTAGTTGTGCATTTTCATATGTCATTCATAGACTAGCCGAGCCTACTCTAGTGACGTGTTGTATGCGATGCATTAGGCACTCAACATGAACTAGGACATGCATGTTTGCTAACTAGTTTATTGTTTTGGCACGGAGTACGATGTAAGTATTTTTGCTTTAGCATATCGCATGCGTATGAATGTTGCCATGACAGTATGCTTGCCATGCGGTTAAATGCTTATGTGTTATTACTGTTTGAATGCCTGTGGGTGAAGGTTGGATTGTTTGAGTTGGAAAAACTCGTTGAAATCCGTATTTTAGCCTACTTGCGAGTAGCAATTTCCAAAGCGCATTTTAAAACAAACGGATATGCAATGCCTTTTTCCAAATTTGGCAATCTAGTCTATACTTGTTTGCTACGCGCATAACATAGTAATTCTAGGCTAATAAATGGAATAAGAACACGTAATGCCTTCAAAATCGGATATCATGGTTAGTAGAGGCCGGTCTCCGGACCGGGCGAAAGGGGGTGCTCATAGCTGACCTTCCCCGATCGTACCCAAGCTCCCGAGCCGAGACAACTCCGGTGATGACGGACATGTGGCCTTCGGCACCGAGTCAGGGTTTCCTAAATTTCCCCATTTTAAAATATTTAGGTGGCGACTCTGTATCTGGCAAAGCAGTCCATGTTTGGCACTACTTTTCCAAAAATCTGTTTCTCAAAACGATTTGCCAGATTTGGACTCTTTGGTTCAGATTAAGAACCATGACACAAATCGAGTCCGAACTGTAGCGGGGTCCCTCGCGGACGTGTTATAGTTTCTGGCGACTCCGCTGGGGACTTTAGAGAGCTTGACTCGAACTTGTGATGTCCTGTTTTGATATCATTTATGTGTTTCTTTGCATTGCATGTGCATTGGTGCGACTAGGAACACAGTGTTTGCTATCTGCCATTCCCGAACGGTTTGCCGGAGGCTTGTCTTGTCAAGGCATGTCTATAAGGCTGACCGGCTATGGGCTCTGACAGCATGGGAACACAAACCCCGGTTTCACCGGGGCACCCTTTTGACCATTCGACCTAGTGCATATTGGGAATCCATAGTGACCATTCCAAACTAGGACAGGTTGCTTACCCGATGTTAGGTTGTTTGAAAACTATTGCATGCATAGTGAAACCCTAGCTCCTGAC
Source organism: Camellia sinensis (assembly GCF_055761805.1). Classification (NCBI taxonomy): domain Eukaryota; kingdom Viridiplantae; phylum Streptophyta; class Magnoliopsida; order Ericales; family Theaceae; genus Camellia; species Camellia sinensis. The sequence continues at coordinate 159,740,575 of NC_138972.1, forward strand.
AAAATAGGACAGGGAAACCCTACCCCAACATAGGGGTGTTTTGGCTCTCTTACTTGCTATATGCTTTTTTAGAATGTATTTCTACAGGGAAAGTGCATATCAGTTTGCAAGTTTGAGTACCATACCTGAGGACACCAGTATCAGTGTCAGTTATGAGAATCAGTTATCTGCGGGTATCGGGTTCAGTTTTTGGGACAGTGATTTCTGGGGAACAGTGATCAGTAGTAGAGTACAGTTGTTCACCTGCATTAGTGTTTGATCTGTTTGGGCTGAAATGCTGTTTGCTTCTCCTTTCAGTTCAGAGTATCCAGAGCCGGTACAGAATAGTCAGTGTCCCCCTTGCCGCGGCAGGGCTAATGATGATGCAGAATTCAGAAGAGATTGTAGTTATGACGACTGCATTAGAGCAAGGGATCACCCCGCAAGGTGAGGCCAGTATTGATGTGTCACATCCACCTAGGTCGCCTGTTGTGCACTCGGGTTGGGCTCCCCAGTTATACCAGGCTCGCGAGCCTACTACTTTTGAACTGATGGGGATGATAGGTGATCTCCAAAGGTCGATGGCGGATCTCGCCTACGGGATGTCAGCTTCACCCCCAGCGGCACCGTATGCCGGGAATTTCATACCGCAGGAGCCCCCGCTGCTGGGGCGGATTGTGATAGAGCTCAGCCAGCCAGAGGTGGTTTCCAGCTACAGCCACGACATGTCAGCAACAAATGGGCTTCACTCTGAAGTAGCAACCCAAACCCTTGACCAGGCTGAGGCCGGAAGAAAAGACAAAATGAAGGCAGATGCCGACCCCATTGAACAGCTGCTGTGGGCAGTCCAGGCTTTGAAAGCCGGGGGATGAACAAGCAACAGGTATCCGCAGTTGTGGCAAAGACTGTGGAGGATGCTTTCCCCACTCCACCTGAGGGTAGGTCAAGCCAGCCAGAAAATCGGGATAGGCCCCATCATGCCAAGACAATTCCTCCCATTCCCGCTCCTGCACCCGGGAAAGATCAAAAAGCAAGGCAGTGCCAGCCGACCCTTTCGCTAGCACATCTAGCAAGAGTCCTCAAACTTCAAAGTATCTGCCTCGAGGACGCAGAGCCTTTCATGCCCTCTACATGCCTTTGTCTAGGGCATTTCTAATATTGGCTAAAAAGGGGCATCTTAAACCCCTGGAGCCTCGGCCACTCCCGAAGAATCACCCCGCCACGCACGATGCTACCTTGTACTATGCGTACCACCAACAGTCCGGCCACAGCACCGATGGTTGTTTTCGCCTTCGTCATGAAGTGCATGATCTGATCGATAATGAGGTCATTCTTCCACCTACCTCGGCAAATTCCGTCACTACTGAGCTGTTGGACTTCGAGGATACTGCAAATTTGTGATCAGGGGTTGGACCACCTGCGGGCGACGCTCGTTGTATTTCAGATGTGGCGTTTGGCACGCACTTTTTTTTTTAGCATTTGTAAATGCAGTTTTGTAGCTTCTGGCTTGGGGTTTTGGGTCAGTTCTCAGTTCTGTTTTGAGTCTGTCTTTTTGTTTTTGGGTCTGTCTTGTGCTACCGAGTCAGTCCCGTTGTATAGGATGTCGAGTGATTCCGGGGTTGTTGCCCCGAACACCGTTTTGTATTTAACCTTTTTGCTATCTTTTTGAGTCTGTCTCTGGTGTGGAGCTAGTTACATCCAAGAAACCTGAATGAAACGGCTGCGGCTATCATGTTTCCGTGCTTATTATTTGTTTTGGGCTAGTAGTGCCAGAGGACTTGAATGGATTGACAGTACATCTCGCCTGCTCTCCCGCGCGCCAAGCTCATTGCATTAACCTAAGTTTTTTCAAAAACCTCTTTTGAACGCTGCGGTGATAAAAACGAAGAGGAAGGAATTCCTCGGGTTTTGCAAAACTTTGATCATTTGAGAGAAAGAGAAGCATGCTAAGCCTTTTAATGAATGAAATCATGCTTGTCAGCGTGAGTACTGAGAAGGATCCTGGCCTGATCCAGATTGGTTCCACACTATCTTCGGCGCGAGCGATTTGTCGTTTTCTTAAAAACTTTCAAAAACAAATGTTTTACGCGGCCGTGCGAAGACCTGTGTGGAATCGCTCTTGAGATTGTGCAGCTCAGGATCGCTCTTAGCCTCGAGACTTGAGTCCTTGCTTTCAAACCTTGGGCCCATTCAGAACGTTCAACGGCCAACTACAATGTGAGGCCTGTGTGGCCAGATTCAAAGCAGCCCTCGACCAAGATGGCGCCGAAATTGAATCAAGAAGATCAGATCTCACCAGAAGAAGCTCATGGAGCAACCATGATGGGTTCTCCCACAAATCATTGCAACAGTCGTTCTCCTAGACACTGAGAGGCTTCAATTTCAAAAACCATTTGGCATGGACTTGCTACACTTTTACCCTTGAGAGGCTCGTTGGGCCGAAAACCCGGAAGGGCGACCCAGGCAAAAGTTAGAGCAACAGAAAAATACAAAAAAAGAGAAGCAAAAAATACAACAATGAAAAGAAAAGAAAAAAAAAAGAGAAAAAATGCAAAAAAAGAAAAAGAAAAAAAAGTAAAAAAAGAAAATGAATGAAAAGAAGCTCGCAAGGTCGAAAACCCGCATTGGGCGCCTTGGCAAAAGTTAGAGCCTGAAAAGTGAAGGTTAAAATACCCGAGTGTACCTTAACCGGAACTACGTGAGGCTTGATTCCCATGTTTGGGATACGTAGGCAACTTCATCATGAAGTCCAGCCCCCAACGCTTTCATAGCGTCTCAGTCCATGCAATGGTTTCTATTTCATCCCAAGGTCCAGTTGCCAACACCTTCCAAGGTGACTGTGTCCATATATCTGTTGTGACCATCTTCGTCATCTCTGTGTCTGAGAGTTCGACCACCGCCAATGAAGACTGTTCGCGAACTGCTGCGGCACCATCCAAACAAGGGGCAACTTTCCGTTGGCGCGAGCCGTCGTGAGCCGCCATTCAAACTAGGGGCAACTGTCCGTTGCCTCCCACCCCCTTCAAACCAGGGGCAATTTTCCATTGCCTCCGATCCGAGGTTGCGCATCTCAAAGAGTAAGTTCCATGCTCGTTGAGCATTGACTGTTTGAAAAATAGTTTTTGAATTTTTTTTTTTTTTTTTTTTACTGAGGTTGACTATTTTCTCGAAAACTATTTCATTTTCCAAAACTGGACCATTGTCTTGGACCCAAAAAGGAAAATTTTTAGTGCTTACAGCCTGACTTGCATGCTTTTCAAATCAAAAATCGAACAAGTACGTTAATCCGACTCTCATTTTGATCAAACTTGTTTTAGTAGAAAACCAAAACAAAAAGAATGGTTAAAATGATGAACTAGGGGCACAGTTGAGCCGGGCGTTCTGCCCCCCCCCCCATCGTCAACGTACTTGCCAGAAGAGCGCTCTACCCGCCAGAAGAAATAGCCGTGAGCTAACGGTGTTGAGCATGAACCCACACCTTTCTATTTATCCATCAATCACCCCAGGGAGGGATAAAAAATGAGAGAATGAAGAATAGAGAGGTGTAAGTTGAGAGAAAAGTGAGGAAAAGGGTTTTGAGAGAAAATCCGAGCTTGAGAGTCGAGTGATGTGAGAATCACAAATCAGAAGGGGGTGGGAAACAATACCCAGATTGAACTGGCTCCTCGTGGTCCGAGGTCCCCCATCTTCGCTAACGCGTCTGTGTGTTGTGTCTTGTTGATTTGTCAGTCTCAACCTTTGTTTTATGTCTTTTTCGAGCGTGTCCCGTTGTGTTTAGGTCGTGCACCTGCATTTGAGTCCTCCCCGCTGTGTTCAGTTGTAGACTCGATACCCCGGTTAAGAGAACCCCTTTTCCGAAAGTTAATCGTTTATGCTCAGAATGTTGTGCCATTCTCTATATCTGATGGTATTTCAACTCCAGCTGGTTTCACCGCTGTAGTCTGTAGACGTCCCCGAACGCCCCGGGAGGAACGAGCTCCCGTTCTGTTCATTTTGGGGTCACTACAGCTCAGGACTCTCAAATTTGTCACGGTTCTAAGTCTGAACCAAAGAGTCCAAATCCGGCAAATCGTTTTGAGAAAAATAGATTTTTGAAAGAAGTGCCAAACATGGACTGCTTTGCCAGATACAGAGTCGCCACCTAAATGTTTTTTTAATGGGAAATTTAGGAAACCCTGACTCGGTGCCAAAGGCCACGTGTCCGTCATCACCAAAGTTGCCTCGGCTCGAGAACTTGGGTACGATTGGGGAAGGTCACTTCGTGAGCACCCCCGCTCGCCCGGTCATAGACCGGCCTCTACTAACCATGATATCTATTTTTGAAAACATTGTATGTTCTTATTCCGGTTATTAGCCTAGGTTACTATGTGATGCGCACAGCATACAAGTATAGACTGGATCCCCTGAATTGGAACAAAACATTTCATGTTTGTTTGTTTGAAAATGGTTTGATGGTGCTACCCGCAGGTAGGCTAAGACGTGGATTTGCCACCCTCAGGTGGGCTTAGAAAACATGATTTTGCCACTATCTAGTGGGCTTAAAACTCACAGTCAATGATTTGTTCCAATTTAAACAACCCAACCTTCACCCACAAGCATTCAGGCAGTTATATCACATAAGCAAATAGCCTCATGGTAATCATGCTATCATGGCAGTCACTCACACGCGTGCAAGGATGCTAAAGCATAAAACTCACCGGGTACTCCAAGCCAAAATAGAAACTATATTAGAAATCATGCATGATCCTAAGTATACAAAAATGCCTACTGCAACACATGCAAAAATGCAACTATAGCAGGCTCGGCTACTCTAAACATGGCATATGGAATGCTACAGCTAACACGTATTCAACTTTGAAATTGAAATACAATGCAGTTAGTATGATGCGCCGAGCCCGGTGCATGCAAAACAGATGAATGATGCAAACATGCTGTCATACTGTATGCTAATTGAAATATGCCCTAATCTAACCATCATAAGCAGGTAAATAAAAGGGAAGAAAGACGTGGGGTTGGAAGACATACAACACACACACGCACACTTATTATAGTTGTGCCCTCGCGCAGAGGGTCCGAATAAATATACAGTCCCGAATAAAAGAATATTACAGTCCAAATAATACAGTCCAAATAATATACAAATTCCTAATTAATTAATGAATTAACTATGAAAATAAATAAAACTGGCATGCAAGCCAGGGACTGCCTTGCTTCTGATGGATGATGCATGTCCCGGTTGTCTTGCGCGGAAATCCACCGGGATGCCCCAATTAGCCTCTGTTTTGTGATTTTTCTTGGAAAGCGTGCCAAGCTCCGAAAAGTTGCTGATTCTTCATTTTTCCTTGAAGACCAATGCTTTTGTTGCTTCTTGGACCAACTTTGATGACTCTAAGCTGCTGGAGTTCCTCCCCTTGCTGCTGAAATGGAGTGGTGATGGTAGAGCTTGAAGATGATGAAGAAATGGAGCCCAAAACTTGAAGGAAATGGGGTGATATGTATGTATATGCTCCAACCAATCCTTCTAACCCTCTTTCTTGAGTTGGGAGGCCAGCAATCTATGCAAGAGAGGGAGAGAAAACCTTAGGCCAAAGTGGAAGTAATTGAGGCCCTTGTTCCCCCACAAAATATCCCCCGGATATAGATATTTTCTGGGGGAAATAGCTGTACAGCTGTAAAGTGTGCAGAGAGAGGAACATGGCCGGCCCATTATTGGACTTGGATGTGGCCGGCCGGCCACCCCCCCTAGCCGGCCGGCCGGCCAAGGGTCAAAAAGGCCAAGTGGCTTTAGTGGCCGGCCACCACATATTGGTGGCCTCCCAGGTCTCCTCTTTACAACCCTGTGGTACGAATTTCGAAACTCTAAAACAGGAGAGAGAACAAGCCCTTTTTAGGAGGGGTTCAAAAGGTTCAAATGGAATTAATGGCCGGCCATAAACTTTTAGGGTCCTCCCATGTGTGTACAACACAAATATGTGGTTCAAAGTTCAAGAAAGTGGCCCAAGGGTGTTCAACATTGGCTCGGAAGGAGGGGTTCAAAAGGGTCAAGAAACATTAGTGGCCGAACATGAACTTTTAGGGTTCTCCCATGTGTGTACATCACAAATATGTGGTTTGGGTTTGAAGAAAATGGCTCCAAGGTGTTCAACATTGGCCCGGAAGTGCGAAAAACGGGTGTCGGAGGGCGAAAATGGAACATAACTGGTTGCCAAGATAATTGCTGGCCTCCCACCCTTCTACGGCCTTCCCGGTGATAAAACAGAGGCACCTGCCAAAAATAAACGAAAACCGATGCAAAACGAATGCTCGGGGGCCGTAACGCGCAGTTCGGGGTCCCGAAAATGGGCTGTTAAGCACCGAAAGTGGCGTTCGGCCACGAAGTGGGTTTCTCAGACCCCAGTGTCCCTCAAAAGGGAGAAAATGAGATGTGTGCCAAAATTTAGAGCAAACGGAGATGGTTAAGCGGTCCCGAACCGAGGCACACGGCCAACGGTCCCGAAAAATCGGAAACCGGACTCCGAAATGGGCAAAATGGCCTGCGGCCACAAAATGTAGCCCACGGCCACTGAGAGATGGTCTACTGGACCTCTCCCACCCCTCAGGAAAAGAAACAGAGAAAACCGAGTCTGGTTCGCAAACCGAGGCAAGGCACAGAAGAGGGTTCGGAAGTCCGGAGGCAGGGCTCACGGCCGCAACTCTGAAACTTCTGAACGAGCACATTATGCAACATCACCAAGCGCTCAATCAGTGACGTCTGAGTCTTAAGGTCAGTCAAAAATGGGGTGTCTACAGTTTCCCCTCTTTGACAGAACTCGAAAGTCACGAGTGACGGGAGTGAATGTCAAAGCTCAGAGACGACCCATTTTTGACAAGGCCGAAGACTTAGACAAACGTACAAAGTAAACAGAGATGTGCCCGCAGGCAGGCCCGCAGGCAAGGGGGGGCAAAATGCGAAGCGATATGCAGAAGATTTTGAAGATTGGACTTATATGCTACGCGAGGCCGGTTTTGAAAGTTGGACTTATACGCTACGCGAAGCCGGTTTTGATAATTGGACTTATACGCTACGCGAAGCCGGTTTTGATAATTGGACTTATACGCTACGCGAAGCCGGTTATCACTCATGATCATGCAAAGAGAGCTGTAATGAAGCAATTATGCGAAATAAATGCAACATTTTAAGCGAATGCTAGGCATGCAAGTAAACTCGAGCCAAACTACACCTCGTGCAGAAAGGATGTAAGAAAATTATGGAATTCTCACTGCAAATACAGTGTGCATGTGTGATAGATGCACAGAGCGAACATGTGATTGATACACAAAAAGGTGAACACAAAGTGTGATAGATGCACTAAGTGAACAAGTATGATAGATACACAAAGCGAGAGTGTGTGATTGATACACAAAAGGTGAGCACAAAGTGTGATAGATGCACTAAGTGAGCAAAGCGAGTGTGTGATAGATACACTATTTGAGCAAAGTGTAATTGATATACAAAGGGCGAAGTGAGAAAAGTGTGATAGATGCACTTAGTGAACAAAGTATGATTGATATACTAAAAGTGAACACAAAGTGTGATAGATGCACTTAGTGAACAAAGTACGATTGATATACTGAAAATGAACACAAAGTGTGATAGATGCACTTAGTGAACAGAGTATGATTGATATACTGAAAATGAACACAAAGTGTGATAGATGCACTTAGTGAACAGAGTGTGATTGATACACTAGAAGCGAACACGAAGTGTGATAGATGCACTTAGTGAACAAAGTATGATTGATATACTAAATATGAACACGAAGTGTGATAGATGCACTTAGTTAACAAAGTATGATTGATATACTAAAAGGGAACACAAAGTGTGATAGATGCACTTAGTTAACAAAGTATGATTGATATACTAAAAGGGAACACAAAGTGTGATAGATGCACTTAGTGAACAAAGTATGATTGATATACTGAAAATGAACACAAAGTGTGATAGATGCACTTAGTGAACAGAGTATGATTGATATACTGAAAGTGAACACAAAGTGTGATAGATGCACAATGTGAGCAAAGTATGATTGATATACTAAATGAATGAAGTGTGATTGATACACTAAACGAGAATGTATGTGATAGATACACAAAAGTGAATATGCGCATGGTAGATGCACAAAATGAGAATGTGTGTGATAGATACACAAAAGTGAATGAAGAAAGTGTGATAGATACACTAAAGAAATGATCTTCAACGGAACTTCTTTGAATGAACCGTACATACAATATCGTGTATGAATGAGAAAGAAACTTGATAGATACAATGCAATACAATGCATGATGTTTAATGAACGCAATAAACAAGCGTAGCGGCGCTTTTAGAAAGCACCTCATGAGGTGAGTGACGGTGAACCGCTCTTCTCCGACGGGGATCTCCCCTTGTGCTCTTCGAACACTTACCTTCAATCTTACAGTATAAAGGCTCTGAAATATTGACAAGGATTCTTCACGTAGAACACTTTGGATGTTGCCTTTCTTCCTGATCATATTCACAACTTTCCCTATTCTCCAACGGGGTGACAGACTAGGTTGGTTCAGTATCCAGAATTGAGGTGCATACACGCTATCTCAACCTATGGGGCTTCCATACAAATTTCAAGCCGAGGATAGACCCCTGGGTATTTAAACCAGACTTTAGTCTCAGAAATTCCGAACCTTTGCGTTCTAGGCAATAGCCATCCGAACTCTAGTTTCCACCGTCGCAGTTGGTCTCCTAGGAACTCATTGCAAACACAGCCAAGATGCATCTGGCAGGGGCTGGTTTTCTGAGGGAGCACTTCGATTGCCATTTTGGCTTGAAGCAGACTTGAGTTTGAGCTTGAGGTAGAGGCACACTCATACTTCGGAGCATTGGCAAGACCTGAAGAGGTACACACGGAATGTAGTCCCGGAACTTGCTGAAGTTGAAACAAACTCAGACACCCGACATTTCGTCTTTTCTTTTGCTTTGCAGTCTGGAACCCATATAGCTTCAGATAGGTCCTGATTTTATTGTTCTGACATGACCTGGGCTGAACCCTGCGGTTTCATGAAAGAATGAATCTTGTTTTGCACAGATGTGGAGAAAGGCACGGCACTCGGAGCGCAAAACGATTTTATTTTTGAATTGATAGATGAGCTCTCGACCGGGTATTGAGCCTACAAATGAACACAGCAAAACGACTCAACAAGGAAATAAAAGGCACACAACCTAGACACATCGAGTAACACTCGAAACGACTTAAAACAAGAATCGAGATAAAACAAAAAGACACGACACTCAGACGTTCACAGGGAGCCTGTTTCACCGGGTAGTGTTTCCCACCCTTTCTCATTTGTGGTTCTCACATCACTTGGCCCTCAAGCTCTGTTTTTCTGAAAAAGCCCTCTTCTCACTTTTCCTCTTATCGCACGTCTCTCTATTCTTCAATCTCTCATTTTTCATCCCTTCCCTGGGTGGTTGATGGATAAACAGCAAATTGTGGGCTCGTGCCCCTAGCATTCTGCTAGATTCTCTTTCTTCCACTCACAGCTAGTGAATTCCTCCCACGGAAAGGTTGCGCTACAACTGGGTGTGTAGCAAGTCTGCAGCTAACATCAGTTGATGATGCTTTGCTGGGGAGTTTGGACGTGATAAGATCTGTCCAGATGATGGAGTGAAATATCTTGCCCCATTCTAGTTCATGCTTCGCACTTTGCTTGATACCTCGTTGCTTGGAGGATGTGAGAGCTTTCTGCCCTTTGTTGTGCCCTTTTCTGGCGAATACGGTGCCCTTTCCGACAAGTAGAGCGCCCTTTCTGGCAAGTATTTTGACAAAGGGGAAAAGACAAAACACCTGACTCAACTGTGCCCCTAGTTCATCATTTTGACCATTTTTTTATTTTTGCTTTCTACTAAAACAGTTTTGACCAACATGAGAGTTAGATTAACGCGCTTGTTCGATTTTTTGATTTAAATTCATGCAAGTTGGGCTATGAGCACTGAGAGTTTTCCTTTTTTGGGTCCGAGAAATGGTCCAGTTTTGAAAAATGGAGTATTTTTTTAGAAGATTAGTCAACCTCAGTAAAAATTCTCAAAAATTATTTTTGCAAACGACCACTGCTCAACGAGCATGGAACCTACTCTCGAGATGCACAACCTCGGATATGGACGAAAATTGCCCCCTTGCTCGAAGAGAGCTGCATGGCAACGGAAAGTTGCCCCTTGTTTGGATGGCACCGCAGCGCATTGAATGGCAACGGAAAGTTGCCCCTTGTTTGGATGGCACCGCGGTGCATTGAATGGCAACGGAAAGTTGCCCCTTGTTTGAATAGCACCGCAGCGCATTGAATGGCAACGGAAAGTTGCCCCTTGTTTGAATGACACCGCGGTGCATTGAATGGCAACGGAAAGTTGCCCCTTGTTTGGATGGCACCGCAGCGCATTGTAGGCAGTCCTCAGAGTGACGAACACAACCAAATCCTCAGATACAGAGATGACAAAGATGACCGGAACCATCGCATGGACACAATCGAATTGTTTTACGGCTGGACTTCAGAATGAAGTTGCCTACTTATCCCAAAGATGGGAATCAAGCCTTACGTAGTTCGGGGTTAAGGTACACTCGGGTATTAACCTCTTCTTTTTAGGCTCTAACTTTTGCCAAGGCGCCCGTTGCGGGTTTTCGACCTTGCGAGCTTTGTTCTTCTTTCTTTTTCAATTCTTTTCATTTCTTTTCTTTTGATTTTCTTCTCTCTTTTTTTTTTATTCTTTTCTTTGCATTTTTCTTCATTTTTCTTCTTTTTTGTTCTTTTTCTTGCTCTAACTTTTGCCTGGGCTGCCCTTTCGGGTTTTCGGCCCAGCGAGCCTCTCAAGGGTAAAAGTGTAGCTTTGTCCATGTCAAATGGTTTTGAGATCCTGAAGTCATCTGAATCCAGGAGAATGGCTGCTGTTTTGCTTTGCAAGCTTCTTTTGATGATATCTGATCTTCTTGATCTGACTTTCCTGGCCTCTTGTTCGAGGGCTGCTTCAAATCCGGCCACACAGGCCTCACATCATAGTTGACCGTTGAACCTTCTGAATTCAAGTTTCAAGGTTTGGAAGCGAAGGGGTTGAGTCTCGAGGCTGAGAGCGATCCTAGGCTGCACAATCTCAAGAGTGATTCCACACAGGTCTTCGCGGGACCGCGCAAAATATTTTGTTTTTAAAAATTTTTAAGAAAGCGACAAATCGACCGCGCTGAAGATAGTGTAGAACCAATCTGGATCAAACCAGGGTCCTTCTCAGTACTCACGCTAACAAGCATGATTTCATTCATTAAGGGCTTAGCACGCCTTTCTTTCTCTCAATTGATCAAAGTTTTGCAAATCCCGAGGAATGCCTTCCTCTTTGTTTTCACCGCGGTGTTCAAAAAGATTTTGAAAAACTTAGGTCGGTGCAATGATTTTGGGGTGCAGAAGAGTAGGCGAAAAGTACTGCCGTTTCATTCAAACGTTCTGGCACAATTGGCACAAAGCAGAAGCAAGCACAAAGCATGAAAAACCACTGCTGTTTCATTCAAATCTGTTGGCGTAACTGGCTCCTTGGCAGAAACAGACTCAAAACAAAACGAAAAAGACAGACATAAAACAAAATGGTAATGCCCGAGGTAACACCCCCCGGAATCACCCGACTCCTATTCAACAGGACTGACTCAATACAACAAGACAGACCCAAAACAAAAGAGACTGACTCAAAACAAAAAGACAGACTCAAAACAAAACAACAAAACTGGCCCAATACCCAAGTTAGAAAGCACAAAAACTGGTATTTGCACATTGCTCAGAACAATGCGTGCCATTCCCACGTCTAGAGTAAATCGAGTGCCACCCGCAGCTGGTTCAATCTCTGATCAGATCACATTATCCCCCCACAAATTCACTGATCGAGTGCCAATAGACTTTGCTGGACTGGCGCGGGAATTACCCCGTTGTCAAACAGATCTTGTACATCATGGCGCAGACGAAAGCAACTGTCGGTGTCATGACCGGTTTGTTGATGGTAGGCGCAGTATTTAGTCTGATCATGCTTTGCAGGGATAGGATCGTGTAGGGGCCGTTGTTCCAACGGCTTCAGATGTCCTTTTCGGATTAAGGCCTCTAGAGCTTTTGACAAAGGCATATAAAGCGGGGTGAAAACCCTCTTGACTCGGGGTGGATATTTGGTTCCTTGTGAGCTACTTCCGGACGCACCGGTGAATGAGGTAGCTGTTTTTGATATAGTGGTAGCCACCATGCCCACATCAGAAGATCTTGCAGCTGCATCACCACTGGTGGTCGCATTCGAACTGCGGGAAAACGCCCTCCTGGGCTGCTCCTTCTCCTGGTCAAAAAGGCCCTGCTTCATAGCATCCTCGATCTGTACTCCCATCTCATGCAAATCTGAAAAGGTAGGGAAGGGGATCACAATCATTTTCTGCATTAGCTTGGGCTGGAGATTGCGCACAATCATCCGTATTTGATCCTTATCCGTTGGCCTAATGGTCATCATTGAGGCTTTGGCTCTCCAGCGGGTCACGAATTCTGAGAAGTTCTCTTTCGGCTCCTGCCTCATCGTCTCAAGATCACGGGTCGTAATCTCGATTTGGGTATTGTATGAATATTGTGCGACGAAGGCCTCGGCCATCTCCTCCCAGCTTTGTTTCACTAAATCCTCCAATTTGGCATACCAGGTGACTGCAATACCCGACAGGGTCCTGCCAAAAAGGGAGAGCTTCTGTAATCTTGTCAAGCCCATTGGGCGCAAAACATCTGAAAACAAGCTCAAGTGGACCATGGGATCTCCTGACCCGTCAAAACGGTCGATGTGAGGCATCTTGAACCTGTCCGGCAGAGTTACAGCTGCGTTGGTGTACCCGTCCTCGATGCCCGGGATGGACTTTACCCCCTGGGATTTCTTGAACAGCTTTTCGAGCTTGCTCAACTTCAACGCTGTATGGTCTACTTCGAGCTCAAAGGGAGAGTCCGATGGGTTGATTGGTGCTTTAGACAGCTGGGGTAAGATTGGGGGCGGAGCCGGCCCGCTTGGAATGTCAGTATCATCCTGGACGTTTGGCGTCCCCCCAGGTGCTGGAGCTCCTGTTGGGGAAGGAACTTGTTGTGAAGCGGACGCGTCGCTTTGCTGTTGCAGCTTGATGATGAGCTCGGCCTGCTGAGTCATGATCGCAGCCTGCTGTTTGGAAAATTCCTCTTGACGGGTAGCATCCTGCTGCATGAGTTTCATACTCTCTTGCATCTGGCGCATCATTTCCTCCACCTCTGACGTGTTCTGCTGATCCATCTGACTGATTGGTATCTATCCCTCCAGTAGAAACTGAGACCTCAGCCTGACAGTTCACTGGTGGGGTGGATAAGGGCCGCTGACCTGGTAACCGCTAAACCGATGATTTGTGCCCGACTAGCCCTTTTACCCCGCCTCTGGCAAAGGAACACTGATTGCTCCTGAACTGAATCTCTGACCTAGCAAAGTCTATCAGCACAAGTTCGATGAACCTCGGGGGATATCGGAGCCTTCTGAAGCTATGGTTCCCAGACTACCCTAGCAAAAGAGAAAATAGACAGCATCTCAGCCTGATTCCATCTGAACAGATACGAGCATAGTTGAATGAGTGTGCCCTCTACTGAATTCTACCCCAAAATTCTGCCCCAAATCTGAGTCTGATACCCACAGGTAAAGCTGACTCCAAATATTGAACTGGTGCCCGCAGGCCTGATGCCCAAACTTGTAAACTGATACATGCATTCTTGTAGAGGCGCACTCTAAAGCACATAATAGATAAGTGAGAGCCAAAACACCCCTATGTTGGGGTAGGGTTTCCCTGTCCTATTTTGTCAGGAACTAGGGTTTCACTACGCACACAGCGGTTTTTAAACAACCTATAAACGGGTAAGCAACCTGTCCTAGTTTGGAATGGTCACTATGGATCCGAATATGCACTAGGTCGAATAGTCAAAAAGGGTGCCCCGGTAAAATCGGGGTTTGTGTTCCCATACTGGCAGAGCCCACAACCGGTCAGCCTTATGGTCATGCCTTGACATGACAAGCCTCCGGCAAACCGTTCAGGAATAGCAGATGGCAAACACGGTGTCCTAGGCGCACCAGTGCAAATGCAATGCAAAGAAGCACACAAGTGTAGTCAAAAACAGATATCATGAGTTCGAGTCAAGTTCTCTAAATCCCCAGCAGAGTCGCCAGAAACTGTAGACGTCCACGAACGCCCCGGGAGGAACGAGCTCCCGTTCTGTTCATTTTGGGGTCACTACAGCTCAGGACTCTCAAATTTGTCACGGTTCTAAGTCTGAACGAAAGAGTCCAAATCCGGCAAATCATTTTGAGAAAAACAGATTTTTGAAAGAAGTGCCAAACATGGATTGCTTTGCCAGATACAGAGTCGCCACCTAAATGTTTTTTTAATGGGAAATTTAGGAAACCCTGACTCGGTGCCAAAGGCCACGTGTCCGTCATCACCAAAGTTGCCTCGGCTCGGGAACTTGGGTACGATTGGGGAAGGTCACTTCGTGAGCACCCCCGCTCGCCCGGTCATAGACCGGCCTCTACTAACCATGATATCTATTTTTGAAAACATTGTATGTTCTTATTCCGGTTATTAGCCTAGGTTACTATGTGATGCGCACAGCATACAAGTATAGACTGGATCCCCTGAATTGGAACAAAACATTTCATGTTTGTTTGTTTGAAAATGGTTTGATGGTGCTACCCGCAGGTAGGCTAAGACGTGGATTTGCCACCCTCAGGTGGGCTTAGAAAACATGATTTTGCCACTATCTAGTGGGCTTAAAACTCACAGTCAATGATTTGCTCCAATTTAAACAACCCAACCTTCACCCACAGGCATTCAGGCAGTTATATCACATAAGCAAATAGCCTAATGGTAATCATGCTATCATGGCAGTCACTCATACGCGTGCAAGGATGCTAAAGCATAAAACTCACCGGGTACTCCAAGCCAAAATAGAAACTATATTAGAAATCATGCATGATCCTAAGTATACAAAAATGCCTAATGCAACACATGCAAAAATGCAACTATAGCAGGCTCGGCTACTCTAAACATGGCATATGGAATGCTACAGCTAACACGTATTCAAATTTGAAATTGAAATACAATGCAGTTAGTATGATGCGCCGAGCTCGGTGCATGCAAAACAGATGAATGATGCAAACATGCTGTCATACTGTATGCTAATTGAAATATGCCCTAATCTAACCATCATAAGCAGGTAAATAAAAGGGAAGAAAGACGTGGGGTTGGAAGACATACAACACACACACGCACACTTATTACAGTTGTGCCCTCGCGCAGAGGATCCGAATAAATATGCAGTCCCGAATAAAAGAATATTACAGTCCAAATAATACAGTCCAAATAATATACAAATTCCTAATTAATTAATGAATTAACTAAGAAAATAAATAAAACTGGCATGCAAGCCAGGGACTGCCTTGCTTCTGATGCATGATGCATGTCCGGGTTGTCTTGCGCGGAAATCCACCGGGATGCCCCAATTAGCCTCTGTTTTGTGATTTTTCTTGGAAAGCGTGCCAAGCCCCGAAAAGTTGCTGATTCTTCATTTTTCCTTGAAGACCAATGCTTTTGTTGCTTCTTGGACCAACTTTGATGACTCTAAGCTGCTGGAGTTCCTCCCCTTGCTGCTGAAATAGAGTGGTGATGGTAGAGCTTGAAGATGATGAAGAAATGGAGCCAAAAACTTGAAGGAAATGGGGTGATATGTATGTATATGCTCCAACCAATCCTTCTAACCCTCTTTCTTGAGTTGGGAGGCCAGCAATCTATGCAAGAGAGGGAGAGAAAACCTTAGGCCAAAGTGGAAGTAATTGAGGCCCTTGTTCCCCCACAAAATATCCCCCGGATATAGATATTTTCTGGGGGAAACAGCTGTACAGCTGTAAAGTGTGCAGAGAGAGGAACACGGCCGGCCCATTATTGGACTTGGATGTGGCCGGCCGGCCACCCCCCCTAGCTGGCCGGCCAAGGGTCAAAAAGGCCAAGTGGCCTTAGTGGCCGGCCACCACATATTGGTGGCCTCCCAGGTCTCCTCTTTACAACCCTGTGGTTCGAATTTGGAAACTCTAAAACAGGAGAGAGAACAAGCCCTTTTTAGGAGGGGTTCAAAAGGTTCAAATGGAATTAATGGCCGGCCATAAACTTTTAGGGTCCTCCCATGTGTGTACAACACAAATATGTGGTTCAAAGTTCAAGAAAGTGGCCCAAGGGTGTTCAACATTGGCTCGGAAGGAGGGGTTCAAAAGGGTCAAGAAACATTAGTGGCAGGCCATGAACTTTTAGGGTCCTCCCATGTGTGTACATCACAAATATGTGGTTTGGGTTTGAAGAAAATGGCTCCAAGGTGTTCAACATTGGCCCGGAAGTGCGAAAAACGGGTGTCGGAGGGCGAAAATGGAACATAACTGGTTGCCAAGATAATTGCTGGCCTCCCACCCTTCTATGGCCTTCCCGGTGATAAAACAGAGGCACCTGCCAAAAATGAACGAAAACCGATGCAAAACGAATGCTCGGGGGCCGAAACGCGCAGTTCGGGGTCCCGAAAATGGGCTGTTAAACACCGAAAGTGGCGTTCGGCCACGAAGTGGGTTACTCAGACCCCAGTGTCCCTCAAAAGGGAGAAAATGAGATGTCTGCCAAAATTTAGAGCAAACGGAGATGGTTAAGCGGTCCCGAACCGATGTACACGGCCAACGGTCCCGAAAAACCAAAAACCGGAAACCGGACTCCGAAATGGGCAAAATGGCCTGCGGCCACAAAATGTAGCCCACGGCCACTGAGAGATGGTCTACTGGACCTCTCCCTCCCCTAAGGAAAAGAAACAGAGAAAACCGAGTCTGGTTCGCAAACCAAGGCAAGGCACAGAAGAGGGTTCGGAAGTCCGGAGGCAGGGCTCACGGCCGCAACTCTGAAACTTCTGAACGAGCGCATTATGCAACATCACCAAGCGCTCAATCAGTGACATCTGAGTCTTAAGGTCGGTCAAAAATGGGGTGTCTACATAGTCCGTCTTGTCAGATTGGGCCGTTTGTTCAGGGTTTGCTGTGTGCAGAATGAACCGAATGTTGTGTTTTGAGCTGTATGCAGATCAATCCCCAACAGAGTAAGGGCTGTGTGTCCAAAATCAGGCAGTGGTTTATTTTGCTGTTGGTTGTTTAGTTATCTGATTATTACAGTGCAAGTGTTCAATTTTCAGACAACCAATCAATTCCATTTACATTGAGATGTAACATGATGGGATGCGGTGCAATACATAAGATATGTAAATGTAACACTTTTTAAGCAAAAATCTGTTCATTTCATAATCTTTTTCAAGTACAAAGTTTTGAGGAAAACAAAATCTGCCTGCGGCAGTACAAAATATCCTGACTATCAAAAGGGAAAAGTACAAGAAAGAAAGAAAAATAACAAAAATCTGTATCCATGACGAGCACTCCAAGGGCCATCAGTCGGTCCTGGTGCTCTACCTGGACGAGGGTCCAGGAGCATCATCAGTATCATCGTCAGAGCCCGAGCTGGAACCGCCTCCGGTCTCCTCCTCCGATGACTCAGACTCCGCCTCTGCCTCCGCCTCCGACTCCTCGTCGTTATCATCATCCGGGACTGGAGCTCGCGAGCTACTCCCGACATGAGTACGCCCTCCCCTGGTACGGGGAAATATCCTGCCCTCCTCATCTCTCCCTCGGACGGGGACGGAAGGTCCCGCTGGAGCACCTCCCGCCATAGGAATCTGGAAAGGAGGCTGAAAAGTACGTAAAAAGGGAAATACATCAGTATACTGTGAACAGTTTAAAGGTGCAGAATGCAGTGTATAAGTACAGTGTGAGAATGCCGTGAGCAGTTTATCAGTGCAGAATGCGATGTATGAGTACAGTGTTTGGATGCCGTGAGCAGTCTGTCAGTCCAGAATGCAGAGTACCGTGCAGAATGCAACGAGTGTAGTGTGTCAGATGCTGTGAGATCAGTGTATCAGGTGTTGTGCCGTGCATCAGATCACGTGAAGCAGTGTATGAATGGTTTAAGGCCAGTGTCAGAAGAACATGCCAGGATGCTATAAAGGGCTAGGAGATCAAAAGTCCGCTGGAGCATACCCATCATGGAGGCATTCATCTCCAATGACTGTCGGGTGTACGCAGAAGAAGCCTGCAAAATATCAAATGCATCAATATTCTGTGGAATAAGCAAATAAGCTGAAATGAAATGACTATACAAAAGTGCAGTAATACATACCGGAGGCAAGTCGGGGACACCGACGAACTCATGATTAGCTGGCGGAGGGGCGAAGGGGATCTGATAGGTTGCCCCACCCAGCCCCTGGAAAGTCAATACAGCAGGCAGGGCGGGCCAACCAGCCCCCCGTCCTCCCTGAGCTCCGCCCCTGCCACGGACGCGGCCCTCCTCGAAAATCCAACTCCCGCCCGTGCTCCTGCCCCAGCCGCTGGCGCCACGGGCCTAGCTCCCTCCGCCCGACGGCCACCGCTCAGAGGTTGCATCAGGTACGTCTGCACGTACTCCCGATAGTCGCCGGTGCCTCGGAAGCCGGCCTCCTCCCAGCCGATGGTGTAATCATCCAGCTGCTCGGTGGTGAGCCTCTCGGTCTCCCTCATGTCTGCGGGAGGGTGAACCGGGACTATCTGCTCAGGTAACCTTAGGGTCTGGCGTAGAAAACTCTCCCCCAGGTACCAAGCCCGACAGACCGGGCCCTCTAGCAAGATCCGGAAACGCGAAGTCTCCTCCGCACCGGCAAAACGATCCCGCGTCACCGCCGGCAATGGAGCCCACGGCCGCCAAGTGATCTGAAAGTGAAAGACAGTTTGTTATCTACTGTTATTGAAAAATGCAGTGGAAAAGTGAAACTTAAATGGACTTCAAGTAAAACATACCTCGGCCGGGGTAATGGTGTCGAAGTATCGGCGAAAAAAGCCGAAAGTCTCCCGCGGCCGCCGGGTGCATCTCCCGTCAAAGCGCCGTGAGAAGGGGATGACCAAAGGGGTCTCTGTGACTGGCACAGGAGCGAGCCTAGGAAAGTAGGCGTAAACCCACAACTGCAAAACAGATGTCAGTACGACCATCAGATAAAGCAGAATATACAGAATAAAGCAGAAATGGCAGAGCCGTGTGTTGTGCAGTGTATTGTGTATAGTGTACAGTGTGAGCAGTGTACAGTCAGTGTAAAGCAGAATGTATGTGTGTGCCGTGTGTACAGTATACAGCAAGCATAGAGCAGACTACAGTGTGTGCAGTGTACAGAGTACAGAAAATATCAGAAAGAATTGAAAAATGGACAAGAAATGTACCTCCCAGGCTCGCCAGTAGCCACCAAGGAGCTGGCCGCTGCCGTGCGAAGCCGAGCTCATGTACCCGTAGAGGGTGGCCAGAGCGGCGCCACCCCAGTCATAATGCAAAATGTCCCGGACATCCACCAGTGCGCTGAGAAGACAGAGAGGCATGGTGTTCGCCCGGTCGGCGAATATGGTCGTCCCAAATAAGAACATCAGGAAGCCGCGGGCGTACCTCTCCACGTCCTCCGGAGTCATCTGAGCCTCCTCCTCCAACACGGGCTGGACCCTAAACTGTACCTCGAACCAGGAGTACCGCACAAAGCCTGGACGAGCAAGAGGTGGGGCCTCCCCTAGCAGATGGACCTGAGCGGCGGTCCACTCATCCATGTCTATATCAAAGGGGATCGGATCACTCCCTACCCCGACGCCTGTGAGCATCGAGAAGTCATAAGGGGTCATCGTCATGCCCCCTGCTGCGGAAAAGTGGAAAGAGTCGGTGGTGTCCCACCACCTCTCCGCCAGAGCGGCCAAGAGAGGTCTGCATGTGGACAGCCTGGAGAGCCCTCGGCAGAAGGCGCCGAAGCCCGCCCGGTCCACTATCCGTCGGACTGCATCAGGGAGCTCATCGTACCACTCCCGAGCGCCAGTGTTCCCATACCAGCGGATGGTATGGGAATCCCCCTGCAAACAGAAAATAACAATTGCAAGACAACATTCAAAATGCAGTTTTAAGAGGCATACAGATGTAGCATGTGTGCAAGTCTGACGAATTTAAACAGATATCGGGTGCCGGTGTGCTTGCAGTGAACTACAGTGTGTGATGCGTCAACATATTTGAAGGGTTCAGAACAGATATAGCATGCGTGCAAGTTTAACAGATTCAGACAAATACCGGGTACCGGTGTGTTTGCAGTGAAAAAACAGTGTGCGCCGTGTGTTCGAGTGATTCGGGGTTAATACAGTGTGTGTGCATGTGCCAATCTCAAACAGATGTCAGTTGTATGTATGTTTACAGTCAACTACGGTCTACGGTATATCAGATTTCAGCAGTTAAAGAGTACAACTAGCTACGGCAGTTTTGTATCCTGCATTGCGGAAAGTAAAGCAGAAGACAAAGAGTTACCTCGGAAGTGCTGAATGAAAGGTGGGAGGTAGGCTCGCGCAGCAATAGCTCGGGCGCCACTTGCCTCTTGAAGCTCCGAAACTGGCGCAGACTGTCGGGGGACAGAACATGGATCGCCGGTCGGTAGGTCGCCGGGTCGAACGGGCGCTCGCTCAACGGTAGGAGCTCGACCTCGGGATCCATCTTGTGGTTCAGGGGAGTCCTGCCACGTGGAATGTCGTCTGCCATGTCAAGACTGATGAGAAAATTGCCGAAAGAATGAAAACCGGGCCGGAATACAAAGAGTCAACCGGAAAGTCAACTCCCGAGAGGGTTTGAAATGGCCGGGAAGGCCGGAATGTGAAAGGGCACGGGAATGAAGAGGAAAGCAAGGGGAACAAACCCCGAAAAGACGGGAACGCCAAACGAGGCACCGAAACAAAGATGTGAACAGTTGAAAATGTCCGAAACGCGAAGGAAATCGCGAATCCGACGACGAAACAGGCGTATAACGCGAAGAAACGGGCGAAAAATGAGAGAAAAACACTCTAGAGAGAGAGAGAGCAAGAGTTTTCGGCGGAGGGGAAATGAGGAAATAGGGTTTGAAACCCTATTTCAAAACACCCGAAGTGAAATCTCGAAACTGCTCCGACTCAGCAACTGTTTGCCGGTCGGCAATATTTTGTGCCGGCCGGCAATATATTGTGCCGATGGAGTTTTTCTGCAGCCGGTGGCCTCCCCTTCCGGCCGGTGGTGTTCCCACAGCCTTGTTTAGGCCATATGAGTGGTTTGTGGTCTTCATAGCTCAAGAAAGTGCAAGAAAGTGCATCTCTGACACTCAACCGGCCTCCGTTTTGACCTCGAGTCGTGTCTTCTCTGCGCGACACTCGAATTCGTGTAAGGTGTATCCTTTTTGTATCCTTTTAAAATTCAAAAGTTGCCCCATGTGCGTTACACGCGTTCATCGCACTACTTCGGTGCATTACATCGCGTTGTCGTGCGCCTCACATTCGCATTGTTATGCATACTACATGCGTTGTAACACACACCCCTTTGCATTATCATGCACATTTTTCATGCATTGTCATTGCATTTTCATTCCATGCATTGTCATGCATTCCGAAACACGTGCGTTGTTACGCATTTAAGTCCATTTACATTCCGTGTGGCACACGTGTCACACTTTGCAACATTTTACATTTCGTATGGCATGCGTGTCACACTTAGCATCGTTTACATTCCGTGTGGCATACGTGTCGCACTCAGCATCATTTTGCATCTCGTCAGGCATGCGTGTCTCATTTATTTCATTTATATTATTTTGCATCGGCACGTGTGCCCCATTCGCATCGGCATGTGTGCCTCCTTTGCATTGGCATGCGTGTCGTCATTTGCATAGAGCATGAAATCGTTCGCGCTGTTTTGCGCATCGCGCTGTTTTGTGCATTTCAAAATCGTTTGCGCTATTTTGCGCATCGCACTGTTTTGTGCATTTCAAAATTGTTCGCGTTGTTTTGCGCATCGCACTGTTTTGTGCATTGTATTGTTCGCGCTGTTTTGCGCATCGCACTATTTTGTGCATTGTATTTCAATCGCGCTATTTTACGCATCGCACTGTTTTGTACAGTTTATTGTTCGCGCTATTTTGCGCATCGCATTGTTTTGTGCATTGTATTGTTCGCGCTGTTTTGCGCATTGCACTGTTTTGTGCATTTCAAAATCGTTCGCGCTGTTTTGTGCATCGCACTGTTTTGTGCATTTCAATCGATCGCACTGTTTTGTGCATTTCAAAATTGTTCGCGCTATTTTGCGCATCGCACTGTTTTGTGCATTGTATTGTTCGCGCTATTTTGCGCATCGCACTGTTTTGTGCATTGTATTCTTCGCGCTGCTTTGCGCATCGCACTGTTTTGTGCATTGTATCTTATCGCGCTATTTTGCGCACCGCATCGCACTGTTTTGTTCACCTCACTTGCATCTTGCATGTATCCTCTCGCGCTATCTTGCGCACCTCACTTGTACTTGTTAGTACATTGCATTGTTTTGAATATAAACCGGCCTCGCGTAGCGTATAAGTCCAATTTTCAAAATTTTGCATTCCGTGTGGCATGCGTGTCGCGCTTGCATCATTTTGCATCTTATGAGGCACACGTGTCTCATTTGTTTCATTTTGCATTCCGTGTGGCATGCGTGTCACACTTGTTTCATTTTGCATCTTATGAGGCACGCGTGTCTCATTTGTATCATCTTGTATCATGCTTCATTAGCATTGGCATGCGTGCCTCATTCTTGCATTGTCATGCATGTTGTCGCCGCGGTCTGGCGAGACCTTAAACACGCATGGTCTGGCGAGACCTTAAACACGCGCGGTCTAGGAGACCTTAAATCCTTGGAAGGTGTGAAACTTTCAGTGTATACATTTTGCATCACGGTCTAGGAGACCTTAAATCCTTAGGAGGTGCAAAACCTTCGGCATATTGATGTGTGCAGCTCATTTGCATTGTCATGCATATTGCTAACAACATTGTACCTGTTAAGTTTGTTTTCTTTTCAGGCACGATATTTGTATGTACGGTTCATTTGAGGCTGGAGCGACCAGACGAACCGCGCAGGTATCCCCGGTCCAGGAGACCCTAAATCCTCTGACGGTGCAATTCCTTTGGTGTTTGTCGTGCCCGAACGACTTTCGGTGGTCTAGTAAAGCCACCTGCCTATGGTTACGATGAGTTCCTAGAAGACCAACTGGGACGGTGGAAACTAGAGTTCGAACGGCATATGCCTAGAATGCAAAGGTTCGGGAGTTCCGAGACTAAAGTCTGGTTTAAATACCCAGGGGTTTACCCTCGGCTTGAAATCTGTATGGAAGCCCCATAGATTGAGGCAGCATGTCGGCGCCTCAGTTCTGGATACTGAACCAACCTAGTATATCGCCGTGTTGGTAAGATAGGGAAAGTTGCAATCATAGTTGTTGCATCATAGTGCAGTGTCATGCATTTGCATTATAGCTTGCATACATTCATTGCATTTTTCCCCAGTAGATCGCATCATACTGCATTGTCATGCATTGTGTAAATATCCATTCCATTGCATATTTGTAAATGTTGCATTGTAGTTTGCATGCATTCATTGCATCACGCATTCCATCTATGGCTTGCGCCTTTCCATGATTGAGCTTGGTCTGGTATGTGCCCTTACTTTTCACGTAAAACACAGTTCTGCATGTGTGCGCGCCTATTCCACGCTGGTATGTTGGTTTGAGGGTTGCGGCACCTTTTCTGTGTTAGACATGGCTTGTATGTGTACATGCCTTTCCTAGGCAAGATTTGGTTTGGCCCGCGTGCCATATCCATTGCATTTTAGATTGCATGCATTACATCACGCCTTCCATCTATGGCTTGCGCCTTTCCATGATTGAGCTTGGTCTGGTATGTGCCCTTACTTTTCACGTAAAACACAGTTCTGCATGTGTGCGCGCCTATTCCACGCTGGTATGTTGGTTTGAGGGTTGCGACACCTTTTCCGTGTTAGACATGGCTTGTATGTGTACATGCCTTTCCTAGGCAAGATTTGGTTTGGCCCGCGTGCCACATCCATTGCATCATAGATCGCATGCATTCACTGCATCATCTTCCATCTATGGCTTGCGCCTTTCCATGTTGAGCTTGGTCTGGTATGTGCCTGTACTTCTCGTGTCGAAGCATAGTTCAGTAGACTGTTCTATGTTAGACGTGGCTTGTATGCGTATATGCCCTACCTAGGCAAGATTTGGTTTGGCCCGCGTGCCATATTCATTTCCATTACATTGTAGTATAATTATCGCATCCGGCATTAGGATCATTGTCCTTTCTCCAGCGGGTCGTTTCCCCACTTATGTCATTCCACCCAATACTTGTTCTTGTGTCTGTCTACAATGCTCATAGTTCAGTTGAGCGTTCTATGGTAGACAGACTTGTTACCACCATCAATCTATTTGACATAGGTGTGGTTTCGAACCACTCGTGATTGGATCGTGATTCAATTGCTTTGCATATAGTTTGCATTGTTTCAATTGCACTGCATCTTCATTTGCATTGTTTATACATTGTTTTGTATATATTGCATATCATTTTGCATCCATTCTTGCATTGTCATGCATGTTGCTAACAATATTGTACCTGTTAAGTTTGTTTTCTTTTCAGGCACGATATTGTATGTACGGTTCATTTGAGGCTGGTGTAACCAGACGAGCCACACAGGTATTGTATCCTCCGAGTGAGACATATTGAGAATTGCGTAATTCTCTTACATCCTTTCTGCATTGTAGTGTAGTTCGGTGTATGCTGGCTTAAAACTGTCGCATGTTTGCTTCATTACAGCTTTCTTTGAATGATCATAAGTTATGTTCGGCACTGTGCATTGTCTTACACTTTGCCCCTGCCTTCGGGCGCATATCTTGTTTGTCTTGCATGTTTGTCTGAGTCTTCGGCCTTGTCAAAAATGGGTCGTCTCTGGGCTTTGACATTCACTCCCGTCATTGTTATGACTTTCGAGTTCTGTCAAAGAGGGGCAACTGTAGACACCCCATTTTTGACCGTCCTCAAGACTTGGACGTCACCATTTGAACACTCGGTGATTATCCATGTTTGTGTTCATTTGGAGTTCCCGGAGGTCTTGGCTCGCGCGCCTTGCCTCAGGATCCCCGAACTCGACCGTTTAGTGTCTGGTTTCACACCAAACACTTGTGTTTTGCCTTGAAGGGGCAGGGAATGCCTTGTGAGACATCCCCATACACCACCGGCAGTGGCTAGAGGCCACCGGCTGGTTTTTGCTTCCACCGGCAATGTATATTGCCGGCCGGCACTATTTGTTGCCGGTCAGCACTATTTTCTGCCGGTCGGCACTATTTTTGGCCAAAATGACATTTTTGGCCGGCCGATTACTGTGCATCTGCTTTTGCAGATATTTTAAGACAGCTGTCTTGCTTTTGCTCCCCTCCATACACGTGTATGGAGGGATCTCTCTCTTATGAAGCTTGTCTTGTAAGCTTTACAAGACAAAAGCTTCTATATAGAGATGGGCTCTCTCTTGTTGCAAAGGTTGGAGAGACTTGAGATATTTTGAGAGCTTAGACAGCCATTGTTGAGCTCTGGTTTTAGGGTTAGGGTTAGATACACATCCTATCTCTCTTTCCCTCTCTTTTGTGCTCTAGGTGTTTTGTGTCTTACTATTGCACATAAACACCTAGTGTTTCACCTTTGTCTAGCTACTGAGGTTCTAAGGGACTGATTTAGTGTTTTGGTGTTGGATTCAAGCCAAGGAAGGCCATTGGAGCATCACTTGTGAAGGGGTCTTCAAGGGTAAGAATCTCACCCCTTTATTCCCCATTTTTGCACCTTATTTCCACCTATCTTAAATTCGTTTTTGGGCTTGGTGTACAATACAAAAAAGTTCTTTTTTTAGGCCCTCTTTATTGTTTATTAAGGGTGTTTTGTGGTTTGAGGGTGCTTGACCCCTCTTAGGCCTTGAAAGGCCTCATTTTGTGCTATTTTGTGCTAGTTTCGGGACTTTGGTGTTTGGGCCTCTTCACCACTAAAATCTTGAGGGATTTCAGTGCTGGAGATGGTGCCTTGAAGTCTCCAAAAGGAGAGGGCCATCCCCTCTCCTTGTTGTCCTTGAAAAGGGCATGTTTTGGCCTCTAAAGGGAGCCTATGTTTGAGTGTGTGTTGAGCATGTGTAGACTGTTTTTCATGCTTATATGTCCATAATATAACATGATTTTAAATTGGTTTTGGTACTTCATGCATGCTTAGCATAGTTGCCATGTAATGCCTTGTTTATGCCTTAATATGCCTTAGGTTGTTAGCCCTTGTTAGAGCATGTTTTAGGCTTAGTCTTGTGAAGCTTTTGTGCATATTTTGCCATGTTTTAGGTTTGTCCATGGTTGTTTGGGTCGGATTTGGCATGCATCATATAGTCCCTTTGCATTTTGGCTTGTTGGCCTTACGTGTGTGCATGTATAGCATGGCATTTTTGCATTGGTTTGATGATTTGGGACCATCCACCATGTCATTTCAGACCTTATAGTATGCTTGTAAGCTTGCATTTGATGTCCCTTTAATGCCTTGTAAGGTTGTCATCTCATGCTCCATGTTTGTGCCTTCATGCATGCCACCATGTTTAGGCCCTTAGGATATCATGTCATTGTGTTCTTAGCTTTGTTTTAACATGCTAAACCTCTGATTTTGGTCCTTCCTTTCATGCCATGTTTTGTCTTGCTAAGTGTAGTTCAATGCTCCATTGGTTTGCTTTGAACACTTGGACTATTTGTTGCATGTTTAGCTTGGTTTGTTGCTTGGTTTGGCACCATCATAACATGATTTTCAATGCTTATGTTGCATGCTAATTGTCCTTGATTACCTCCTTTCAAATGTGTTTGAGAGTTGTCCAACTTGTGCCTAAGTGTTGGCCTTTCAACATGCGTATGTGTGCATGTGTATTTGGTCCCTCATTTTAGCATTTTGGCCACTGTTTTAGGACTATTTAGGGCTGCCTAATTCATGCTTAAGTCCACCTTTTCATTGGTTTGCATTGCCTCATGTTTGCTTGTATGCTTGCATAAGTGCCTTGCCATGCCATGTTGCATTTTTAGCTTGCATGCCTAGGTTGCATTGCATCTTGCATGCATGCCTTGTTCCTTGACTTAATGACAGGAATTGGGCCTTAGCTTGTTTGATTGGTTTGCATTTCATTTGACATGAAAGTTGTATACTTGATTCCTTGGGCCATCATGCATGGAAATGCGTGATTGGTGGTCCGAGAATCGAGGCACATGCCCCTTTGAGTCATTACCATGATAAGGGACATGGTTGGTGCATATATGCCTTGAATTGTGCTGCCATGCTTTGTCTTGCCCTCTGTTGCTGTGAGTTGCAGGTTCTACAGACTTTATTTGCCGACCGGCAGTATATATTGCCGACCGGCAGTAAATCACCAGCCGATAGCTTTGTTTTGTGCCGGTGGCCACATGCCACTGCCGGTGGCAATTCTACTCAACCGGTGGTACTCCTCAATGTCCAGAGAAGCAGTCCTGAGGTTTTGACAACCTCCAGAGGAGTGAAAGAAAGAAAACAGAGGCAGCCCATGCATGGCGGCGCATTTCCCGAGGCGGTTTATCTGCTTTCTTAGCTTAAATTGATTTGCTTAGCTAATTAGGCAATTTGTAATATTTAATTAGCTTGCGTAGTTAATTAATTTGTAATATTTATTCGGTCCCTCCGAGCGAGGGAAAATCTGTAATAAGTGTGTGTGAGTGGTGTGTATGCCTTCCAATCCCCACTTCTTTCTTCCCTTTTATTTACCTGCTTAGGATGGTAGATTAGGGCATTTTAAAGTTAGCATATCTTATGCTACGCATGCGTGCATTCATGCATTTGTATTGCATGCATTAGGCTCGGTACATCACGCTAACTGCATCTGTATTTCAAATTCCAAACTGAATACATGTTAGTTGTGCATTTTCATATGTCATTCATAGACTAGCCGAGCCTACTCTAGTGACATTTTGTATGCGATGCATTAGGCACTCAACATGAACTAGGACATGCATGTTTGCTAACTAGTTTATTGTTTTGGCACGGAGTACGATGTAAGTATTTTCGCTTTAGCATATCGCATGCGTGTGAATGTTGCCATGACAGTATGCTTGCCATGCGGTTAAATGCTTATGTGTTATTACTGTTTGAATGCCTGTGGGTGAAGGTTGGATTGTTTGAGTTGGAAAAACTCGTTGAAATCCGTATTTTAGCCTACTTGCGAGTAGCAATTTCCAAAGCGCTTTTTAAAACAAACGGATATGCAATGCCTTTTTCCAAATTTGGCAATCTAGTCTATACTTGTTTGCTGCGCGCATAACATAGTAATTCTAGGCTAATAAATGGAATAAGAACACGTAATGCCTTCAAAATCGGATATCATGGTTAGTAGAGGCCGGTCTCCGGACCGGGCGAAAGGGGTGCTCATAGCTGACCTTCCCCGATCGTACCCAAGCTCCTGAGCCGAGACAACTCCGGTGATGACGGACATGTGGCCTTCGGCACCGAGTCAGGGTTTCCTAAATTTCCCCATTTTAAAATATTTAGGTGGCGACTCTGTATCTGGCAAAGCATTCCATGTTTGGCACTACTTTTTCAAAAATCTGTTTCTCAAAACGATTTGCCAGATTTGGACTCTTTGGTTCAGATTAAGAACCGTGACACAAATCGAGTCCGAACTGTAGCGGGGTCCCTCGCGGACGTGTTACATATGCAGAATATTGTGAAAGGTTTGGAAAGGGCGTATAAGAATTGCGTTTCTTAATGAAAAGGGTGAGAAAGGGAGTTGTGGTATTTAAGTGTTAAGTGACCTGATTAAGGCTTGTATAGAGTTCACGAGCACAAAGGAAACTTGATAGTTAAAGGCTAGGAGTGGTTCTTGAGGAGGAATGTGGGTTATAATTTTTGTAATGGGTGTTGTATGGGTGATGAATGTTTAGTGTGATTTGGAATTGGTGTTGCATATCAGCGCAAGAGATTGTTAGGAATAGTACTAGTGCAATGTGTACTTGAAGAGTTTGGTGAAATTCTAAAAGTATGGGGAATGGTGTGTGGAACTCCATCTTGGAGTATTTGATTTAGGGAAACCTGTTGATGTTTGAGTGTCAAAATTTAAGTTTTATTGAATGGTTAACCGAATTGGTTGATATTGGAGTTTGGGGTAATAGATAGTCACTTTGGAATGCTTAGGTATAAGTAGAGTAGCAAGTTTGAGAAATGTTTTGGAACGGTTTTGTGAGTGTGGAGTATCCTATATGTAATGGTGAGGCTTGGGTGAGGCTTGTTTCAAGTGGATGGAAATTCCTCGGGTTAAGGGTGAAACATCGAAAATTTCTTGGTCTAGTCTGCATGTGAATGAAAAATGGTAACGATGAGTATGAATTGTGAGATGCGAAGGGGTGTGTGCTGAACCCCAGATAGGGACAATTGGTGTTGGTGAGTATGTCCATGTTTGAATTGTGAAAGTGAAAAATTGGTGAATTGGATTAAGTTGCGTAGAGGAAATGAACCTTTGTAGCTGCTTTCTTTGATGGGACGTAAGGATTGATTTGGGTTAGTTTGGTTTGTTTTTGTTTGATTTGTGACGAGTTTTAAATGAATGCTATTTCAAGTGAATTGACATTCAGTTAATTTGGGACTTGCTATGGTTCAGATAAATGGTGGTACGGTAAAATAGTGCTTTCAGTGGTACTAGTAGACATGGAGTTTGTTTGTGTATGTATGTGGTTGATGTGAATTTGTGAAATTTCCTTGATGGAATTAAAGTGTTTGAATGTAAAACTTTGTGAATGCACTTGTGTCAATGTGTATTAATGATTATTTGTGATGATATTTGTAATGAGTAAGAACTCCTAATTTTTGGAACGCTGTATATGTTTTACTACTCCTTGGATGTATCGAATTGTTTTTGTTTGTTGTTATTACAAACGTTTATGGTAAAGGTGTTGTGAACTCACCGGATGGGTGACGAAAATTATTGGGTGATGGTTGAAATTCACCGGGTAAATGTTGAGAATAATTTGGAAAGTGAACGTTTCGTTTCTTTGTGTTGTGACCTAGAATGGCACGGTCGATTAAATGCTAAGGATTAATCAAAATTGTGTTAATGAATAGCCTGTTGATTGAGTGGAAACTAGAAGCTGGTTGAGGGTAAATGTAATTGTTATGCAAATTTTAGATTTGCAAATGTACTTTGATGGTAAATGATGTAAGATGGGATACCGTTTGAGAAAGAAAATGTTATATATATATATATATACATATAAAAGTGAACGGTTTTTATTGTCTTATCTTTGAATTCCGAGTTGTATAAATAATTGGAAATGTTGCTAAGCTTGGTGCGAATTGAAAATTGTTGGGATGGACCATACATTGTAGTGTGCCATTTGTTTTTGCTAGTGTCAGTCGAGTTTTTTGTTTAATGATGGTTTTCTTTTTCTTCCAAATTGGGTATTGTTCATCCGGTGGTAGTGGTGCGCGTTGTTGCCGGTTGAAGAGTTGTTGGTTTCCTTGGTCGTACTAGTAATTGACACTGTTCCTTGTCTCTTGGACTCCGACGAGTATGTTGGTCAAAAGAGTGATCATGACCTCTTCCTTATAATTCTTCTTGATTAGGTGTCCTCGGGGATCTGCTACAATAACCCTCACGCTATCCTAACCATACTCATATGCATTCATGTGATTCTGTCTTGTAAGCTTGCGTTTCAAGTCTTGTCCTTGTTCGTTT
The DNA here is from genome assembly GCF_055761805.1 of Camellia sinensis. Lineage (NCBI taxonomy): Eukaryota > Viridiplantae > Streptophyta > Magnoliopsida > Ericales > Theaceae > Camellia > Camellia sinensis. Next base: position 159,771,318 of record NC_138972.1, read on the forward strand.
AAGTGTTTCAGCATGTTTTGTACCTTGCTTGGTGTGAGTTTAGCCGAGGTCGTCTTTCGTCTAAGATTACCTTCGAACCACTTTGTTTGACCTCCACCTTCGCCGCGACATATTGACCGAGATGTCATCATCTAGGCCGAGGTGTTCATCACCAAGGCCAAGGTGTGAATCATCTAGGCCGAGATGTTACCTTTGCACCTAAGTGATCTTGTCCCGGAGAGGTATGACCTAGACCGAGGTGTGGCACATCTAGGCCAAGGTGTGGCACAACTTAGTCAAGTGTTGTCCTTCCTAGCCGAGGTCAGTATTCCCTACTTGCCGATGTCTTGTTATTAGCCGAGATCCTTACTCGCCAGAGTGCCCATGCCGTCTTGCTTGTTGAACACACTTTGTCATAGTTTTGTCTTGTCACTCAGTCACCTTTTTGTGTAGCACCAACCAGCCGCTGCCACGTGCCTCTGTAGAGGGTTAAGTCAGCCAGCAGACTTAGAAATGTATCATTTGCTATATGTCTTTGTTTGTGAGGAGAGAGAAGCTCTAGAAGAAGAAGAAGAAGTTTAGAGTGAGAGAGTGGGTTTCAAGCTTGATTCCTAGAGATCAAACCATTAGATTCGCGTATTGAGGTTAGATTCTTGATCTACTCTTGTCATTCTTATTGATCATCTAGCTGCATTGCATGATCGAACCGTTTTGCATGTCATGCATCGATTTAAAGTTGGTTTTGGAAAGAGAAAATGGTGTTCATGTGTTCTTGAAAGAAAGGTCGTGTTTGATCTGAATGTTTGCATTAAGTTTCGTGTTTTTGTGTTTGTTCTCACTAGATCCTTGAATATGGGTACCCAGGTCCATGTTTTTGAACTCATAGCATGAAATCTCAGATTTTGTAATAGCAAATCACGATCTTTGCATTCATCTTCCTCACATTCATGCTCATCTTGTTCTTCAAGGAAGGGAAACCCAGATTTTTCCCGACTTCATTCCTTTGAATGTGACCATCGAGGCCACACCTCGGCCAAGGGATGTAGAACCTCGGCCTAGACCTGGTTGTCGCCCAGCATGTTTTTCCGAGATAAAGAATTGTGTTTGTTTTGATTTGACTTAGTCTTGGGGAATGCCAAGATCATCTGCATGCATGTGAAACTTGTTGGAAAGTGCATTCAATAGACTTTGCCATGTGTTTGTAGGGTTTGGACTTGCCTCGACCCCGACGTTTGAAGAACTAAGTGAGTGGTATTTTTAATAAAGCTATGTTATAATGCTTTGATAAAAGTTTTGTTTTGCTTCGTTTTGGAAAGTAATTGTAAAGCATGAATGGTTATTCCTAATTGGAAAATATATTTATATTGTTTTGATGACATTCTTGGAAGTCCGTACGTGCTAAGGGACTATAAGCACTTGTAGCACAAAGTTTGGAAGTCCGTACGTGCTAAGGGACTATAAGCACTTGTAGCACAAAGTTTGGAATGTCCGTACGTGCTAAGGAACTATAAGCATTTGTAGCACAAAGTTTGGAAGTCCGTACATGCTAGGGGACTCTAAGCATTAGTAGCACAAGTCCTTAGTGTCAGGGGACTTTAATGCAACGACACCATTGAATTGAGATATCTCCCTTGTCATGCCTTGTCTTGTCTTGCTTGCCACTGACGGTTTACCGCGTGGGTTTTGTTTGCCGAGATGTCATCACTTGTATTATAATGATGTTAGTAAGCATCCTTGGAACTTGGCAGATTTGCTAGATGGACTTGGTTCATCCTTTGATCTGCACTAATTATGTTATGCATTGTTTGATAAAGATTTTGAATACCAGTCATGCAAACCCCTTTATTTCTTATACCATTCACTGAGTATCCAAGCTTACCCTCTCTATATATATATGTAGGTGATGAGTAGGAAGGCGGTGACGCCTAGGTGTGACTCGCAAGCTTGTTTTGGGTATTTAGTTATGTCGGCCTAACTTGTATTCATGTCGGCAATCTTGAAAATTATGCTTCTCGGCTTATAATGCTTGTAATGTACACATGTCGGCTGGAGTAGCCTTTTGATCAAGATGTAAAATGTATTTTGTACTTTATTGCATTCGTATCCAAGTTGTAATATTATGTAAAGTTGTATGCCTTTCCATGTAACTTACGCACTGCTCTTATGGACTACTTGTATTTTTAAATTATTGCCTCCACACTTGTGAGCCCCATGTATATATCTATACTCTGTCTGTGTGTGAATTTTTGTAAGTTGGCCTTCGGTGATCTCGGATTACTGGCCATCATGGTACCAAACTACTAGGGGCGGTTTGGGGTCGTGACATCTGCGATATTGAATTTGAATCTGGAAATCTATCCCAAGTGTGGAACTAGTTATAGGTTAGAGGTTGTGTTTCCTAGAAGGTTCATACTACCTTTTGTTTGGCCTTCTTCTATTTCAAAGATGAAATTTCCTAAAGAGGGGAGTTTATAACACCCGCATCCTTTAATCCATCACAGAGTGCATTTAATTCCCTTATTTTCAATTTTGGGAGTCTTTGGAGTTGTTGAATGTTGGTTTTGGAGGAGTATAATCCGATTTAAACTCATTGGGTTTGTTTGTTTGCGCTTGTTCTTGTCAAAAAGTTGTTTGGGAACTTAGAAATTCTATTCTGCGGTCAACACCAGCCTTCCTAAGGGTTGACCCTTACTTGTTGGTGAAGTTTTTGGAAGTGTTGCTGGAATATGGAGTCGACACCAGTCTAGGAAGGCTCAACCCTCTTATATTGCAGAATTTGTGTGTTAGTTGCTGGAAATTAGGGTCAACCCCTTCCTGTCCAAGGGTTGACCCCCTTGTTTATGCTAGATTGTCTTTTCTACCTAAAGGGTGGACCCCCCTGCCTGAAGGGTCGACCCTTGTGTGTGTGTGTGTGTGTGTGTGTGTGTGTGTGTGTGTGTTTTTTTTTTTTTTTTTTCAGATTTTGGGGTTCAAATGGGCCCTACCTTTCGGGGGTTTTGGGCCTATTATTTTATTGAATTTAGGGCTACTTTCCTACTACTATAAATAGGCTCCAAACATAGTTTCATTTCACTTTTCTCCTCTTTCCTCTCTCTCAAGCCATGAGTTCTCCTCTCTCTCTCTCTCTCTCTCTCTCTCTCTCTCTTCTAAACTAAAGCTTTTTGCACTAAAACCTCTAGATCTACTCACCTACAGTGATCTTTTCACCATAGTCCTTTGAGAAAAAGTGTAGATCTCGTCAAGGGCATCCTTTTGGTCCAAATGGTTTGTAGTTTCGTCACCTTTGATTTTTGGGTCGTCATCTCTTGGCTTCAAGAGGTAAAAGTTTCTAGTTCTCTTTCAATACCCTCGTTTATGGATAGATTTGTGGTATTTTCTTTATATAAATACAAAAGTTTATATTTTTATGCATATTGTGGTGAATCACAAGATTGGGGGTTAGGGTTTGAAGAGAGGTGTTAAATTACACATGTACAAGTTTAATTGAAATTCTAAAGAATTTGAGAAATTTACGTAAAAGTTGCGATTGAACTCATAATGTTGATATTTTAAATTATGTTAAAATATGAAACCAAACTTAGGGGAAACGAAATTACTAATGGAATGGATGATATGAGCTTTGTGTTGAAATGGTTGTGTGTTATGTGAATTGTATTTGGTTATGTTGTGTTGAGTTGGTTGAGTTGTGTTGTGTGGAATTGAGTTGTGTTGGGTTGTGTTGTGGTTAGTACCCGTGTGGGGAGTTGAAAAATGGTTTTTTGGTGCCCACGACCGTCCGTATCATAGCCGGTAAATGTGGGGGATGGTTTTAAAAATTGAAAAATGGTTTTTGGGTGCCCACAACCGTCTGCATAATAGCCGGTAAATGTGGGGGGTGGTTTGAATTCAAGGTGCCCAATTGCCCTGTGATGCCCCACTCTCGAGTTGTTAAATACACTAAAATAGCCTTAAAAAAATATACAAGTTTTGCTCCCAAAAAATAATAACTACAAAATCGTCTCAAAATGGTACAATATCCTCCAAATATTCTATAGCACAATTACCTCCAAAATGAACAATATTACAACTATCTCCAAATTTCCCAAATCTCTATATTAATAAATCTTTTTAATCTCAATTTTGTGCTCCGCACCTGAAAAATAAATTAATTCGGGAAGTATACAATACGACAAGAATACAAGGCTCGGATAAAGAATAAATTAACAAGAATCCAACAATTTATGACATTAAATCAACGATACGATAATCAAGCAATTTTCCAAATTCCACAACAAATCAACCATAATTTACCTGAACCAAATACACGGTCCTACTCAGTACATAACCAGTGAATAAATTCATTTATTCACCCACCTCACCCAAGCTCTACGCTTATTCAGACATATTGGTGTAAACAATTAATAAGATTCACTCGATCCATGAACCGGAGTATTTCCATGTCATTCAGTCAGACAAATCACCATTTTAACACAGAAATATTTGTCTGGAATTTTACCAAGTGATCAGAATATCAACGATTTGACAACAAACGACTTTACAAAATCTATTAATAACCACAATAATCAAGTGGATTACAAATTGAGGATAATTAAAAATAGAGAACTCTTTGCAAAGAGATTTAAATAGAGCATATTGTATTCAACCCGAATTTACCTCAAAATAATTAACTCCGTCACCATAAATCTGAAATTGCTCCATGGATCTCCAAAAATAGCTTTGATCAAACTTCTAAGACATGAAGTATGTATAATTTAATAAAATCTATAACTCTTAATTAATTTATTTATTTTCTAAAATACTCATTTTCACTTTAAACAATCCCATATCTAAACTTAATATTTTTACTCTACACAATTTATGAGAAAAAGAGAGTCGAATGTAGGAGAAAAGAAAAAATGAGAGACAAAGAGATGGAACTCAAGAGATGGATGAAAAGGAGGGGAGGGGCTCAATTTATAAGAAAAGGAAATGGTTAGTTTAGTGTGGTAGGTAGGAAAACTGTGGGTTGTTGCCCATGGTTTTGTTGTTGTTGTTGTTTTTTTTTTTTTTCTCCACGTGATGGGGAAATTTAGAAAAAAATTGATAAATTCGTTGTTATATGAGAATAAATAACAATGATATAGATATAAAAGAGATGTGATGAATACAAATAAATAATTTTATTTTTAGATTTCTATCTAAAAATCTCACCACTAAATTATTATAACAAACCACCAATACCACTCACTAAATATTAATACCTTAAAATACGGGATGTTACATGCCCTATCTAGGCTTATCGCTGGACGAATGTGGGAAAAACGTTTTTGGGTGTCCACACAGTCTTACCGTATTGTAGCCAGCAAAAGTGGAAAAACGGATGGTTTTCGAAAATGTTTTGGGTGCCCACTTTCGGCCATATGATAGTGGGCAAATGTGGGGGATGGTTTTGAAAAGTTGAACAATGGTTTTTGGAAAGAAGTGGTTTTTTGAAGAAAATGGCTTTTGAAAAAATGGCTCTTGGGAGTTCACTTCTCGCCGTATAATAGCCGGCAAAAGATGGAAAGTGTTATGATTGTGAGAGGGTAATTTGTGTAGCCAAATTGGATGGAGCTAGGTTGGAGTGGCGGTCAAAGATGTTTTTAGACCTAGCTATGGGACCTAGATACGAGACCGAGCTATGGATTCTAGCTACGGGACCGAGCTATGAGACCTAGCTACGAGACCTAGCTACAGAACCAGTCTGTTGGACCTAGCTACGAGTTATAGCTATGGGGCCGAGCTATGGGACCAAGTTACGAGACCTAACTACAAGACCGAGCTACAAGACCTAGCTACGCGGCCTAGCTATGAGACCTAGCCACGAGACCTAGCTACAGGACTTAGCTACTTCCTAGTGGCGGTCAACGCTATGGCCGAGCTACCAAGTAAGGTAGCCAAACAGAGTCGAAGTAACTTGGTTGACCACAATGTTAGCCGAGGTAAAGGTGTCAGCTGAGGTAAAGATGTCAGCCGAGGTAAAGGTGTCAGCCAAGGCAAAGGGAGTGGCCATCCCACTTGGCTTGCAGTGATGAGGGTGTTCTAAGGATAAGCATTATCCTTGGGCATAAGACTCCTAGTAGGACTCTGCTAAGGAGAGTTAGAGTCCAACTAGGATTGTACAAACCATCTGACTTGGTTGGTAATGAGTAGGGTGTGTGATTCCTAGGAGGACTCTCATAGGAAGAATTGGAATCCTACTAGGATTGTGCCTAGCACAATCTATAAAAGCTCATGACCAGACCTATGGATAGGTATCACAATTTCTACTCTAGAATACACACAACTTTTTGTCTATTGTCTATTTGCTGACTTAGGCATCGGAGAGGTATCCGACACACACCTGCTGGCTAGCTCACGTTTGTGTTTTTAGGGAGTAAAGCGACGACTTTTGGAGGAGTGCAAACTTGATCAACAGGATAATATGAGAAGATTATTTCATGCTCGTACAGATTGGGTGCCTACTGTCCTGCCGTATCAAGTCGGCAAAAGGTGGAATGTGTTGAGAAATGCGTTAAGTCGATGATAATATGTGTGAATTGAGATGAACTTATGAAATTACAATTGACATGTAATTTGGCATGGAAAGGGAATGCATGTAGAAATTATTTGAAGAAATTGAATTAAAAAGGGTTTATTATCCTTGTGATATGTTGAATTATGATTGATAACATACATGTGGATATGATGTAGTTGTGATATATTGAATTATAGTTGCTAATGCATGTTGGATGTGATGTAGTTGTTAGATATGTAGGAGTTGAGTGTAAGATAACAATTATTGAATATAAAAGAGATTTGGATTTCTACATTGAGGAGCTGCAGCAAATATGAAATAGATTGGTGGGAATAGCATGTATGTTAGATGTTTTGGAATGTTAAGGGAACTTGAACTTGAGGTTATGAAGTTATAATAAATGTAACTAGTAGAAGAGGAGAATGGGAAGAAAAAGAAGGAATGTTAAGTTGTAAATTTAATAAGGAATATTTTGGAATGGGTTAATAAATATAAAATGATATGGTTCTTTAAACATATTTGTTTCCAAAAAGGATTTATGGTTTTCTGATTAAAATGATAGTTTTGATGGTCGAGGGTTTTCCTAAATGTTCAAATAAATTTCAAGAAAAATATACTCTATGTATGATATTTTGAAATTACAAAACGTCACCTACTATATGTGTCACGACCCAAACCCGCCCCTAAAGGTTTGGTCCATGACCGACCTGTACATAGGCCTCAAAACAAAATTTACAAATATTTATTCACATACGGGGCCTTAAGCAAAAGCAAATACCAATATAAAGATAACGCCCATTGAGCTTGTGCATACATGATGACTTAAATAAATTTAAGCATTTAAATACACTTCCGTATTTACATATACAATCATAGAACTTATATAGATCTCACACACACACTTATATAAGACTCCATAAATTACATAATTCCCAGTAATCAAAATTACGGCCTCAACACGGAGGTGTACCCCAGGCGGCTTGGCAAACAGGCAGACTTCAATACAAGTCTAGTGTTAATCCCCGATGGCTCACGTACATAAATATACATAAAAACAGAGTGAGCAAGGTTCAGTGAATAATAACAATGTAAGGAGGTTAGTTAAACGAACATAGTCTTGGAGAATGTAAATATGCATATCAAACCATACACAGATCTTATTCATAATCATATTTTAAAACGGCCTCAGGCCTACATGTAATACAGAACGACCTCGGGCCCACATATGATACGAAACGGCCTTAGGCCCAATATATGTACAAAACGGCCTCAGGCCCAACATATTATACAGAATGGCCTCAGACCCACATCTCGACAGTTGTCCACACATTGGAGGGTAGGTAGAACATCAACATGTACACTACCTCCCATGGCCTCTGGCCATGAATCATAATCTATTCAAATCATATTAGGGTCGGTGAGACATCGGCATGTCCTCACCTCCTTTAGTCTTAGGGTTGTCCACACTCCGTGGCTTATAACTGAACGGCCTCAGGCCCATCACTAGCATAGCAGAACGACCTCCGGTCCTTAAGGATATCATTGCTCAATAACACACATAAGTTTTCAAGTTATTCACCATAAGGAAACATAGCTTACTTATCCATAACAGAATGCCATCGATAACTATTAGCAATAAATGAAGCAGAACATTACACTACTATTACTCACAGTGATGGACTTCCGATAGCAATAGAATGATGTCCTCGTCTTGACTTACAAACACAATGCACATAGCATAATATGAGGATATAATCAATCTCATTCTTGTTCTTTAATCAATTAGTCATATCAGTTCTAGACTCATTAGTCCTCAATAATCCATGTCTCAGAAAATAGGAGGAATCGATAGGAAAATGGTTTAGACGAAGAAATGGCACAAAGCCGGTACATAGAAAGTGAGTAACTTTCACAATTTTCGGCATATCTATTTGTGTACTAAGAATTTGAGAGTGACGCTACCACCATTGGAAACTAGACTTCTGGGGCTTGAATTTAGGCTCAAGAATCACTTAACACGGAGTCCGGATGCCAGAGATATGCTTATTTAAAGTTGGCTGAACAGAGTTGTCCCGCATGTGCGGGAAACAGGGCCGCACATTCAGGACCACGAGCTTTTTTGGCAGAATCAACTTTGGCGTTGGAAAAGGACTGCCGCACATGTGGCCCTAGGCAAAAACTAGTCCGAAAATGGCTATATGATTTGGAAGCTCTCATTTTTAAAATCAAACTTCAATTTCATGTAAATCAAAACCCAAAACTCTTTAACACATATTAAATTTCACATTCTTAGCTTCTACCCAAAACCATAACTCCAAAATATTACTCAATTTCCCAATTACAAGAACAAGATTAAGAATTAAAACACAAAAACATAGAGTGGACATGGTTTGGGGTCCAAAGCTCACTTTCATGGTAGAATTCTCTGTAGCCTCTTTAAGAACCATAAAACTCCTACAACAAATTAGATTGTAGCATAAATTCATGCTATTTCCAAAAATTCAACATCTTCTAACTTGAAGAAACAAAACCCATACATACAATCATAGATAACCCAAGAATCTCACCCTTTAGCTTATGATCTTGAAGAATTGAGACGGAGAATCTTACCTTAAGCCTTTATCATCACTTGTTGTTGCATAACCATGATGATTTCAAGCCAAATTTTTGATTTCCTCTTTCATTCCAACTCTTCTCCTTTCTTCTCTTTGAGTTCTCTCTAGAACTCTCTCCCCCCATCTCTCCCTCACGTGCCTTCCCCTGTCCTTTTGATATTTTTGGGTTCCAAGGGATGAGTTCACACATATATCTCATATGCATCTATACATTCCACTATATATATAGCTTATCACAAATAAGGATAGCCAAACGCGCCCTTACGAATCGCACAAAATCAAATTTCAATTAAACTTCCCAGATGACTCTAAAAATTATGTTGATCATGAATATGTCCTCTGTTCTGGTTTCTGAAACCTCCAAGGCCTTCAATTTGCAGTGCAAAGTTAACCACCTAAGCATGCCTTAACGAATCAAATGAAATAAATTTTCAATTAATTTTTCCAAATAGCTCTAAAAATTCCCACTAACATATCCAAGTACTAAATTTTGATTTCTGAACCCTTGAAGGTCGGCAATTTCAATTTCGAAGTCGAACTCAACAGATAATTTCTTAATTCAAATAGATATAATTAAATTAAAACACATTAACCCATAGTTAAATAAAGATGATTTCTTATACACATTTTGGGGTCGTTACAATATGGTAGCACCCTGCATGCATGGTCATTTCTATCTATAGGATGGTTATTGTTTTAAAACTATGAGATTCCTACTGGGCAATTGTGCTCACCCCTTGTTTCATTTTTTTTACAAGAAGAGAATTTCAGATTGATTGGTTGAAGGATTAGGAAGTTCATGTATATCTTGTATGTAATCTCATTGTACTTTGATATTTGTAATTATTTAATTGTAACTCTATAGCGGGAGCTTGACATGTGTTATTATTATTATTATTGTTGTATTCGTCATGAGAGAGAACGTGTACTATTATGCTTCTATTACTCAAGGGAAATAGATATTTGTAAATGTTTAAAAAAAAATGACCTAAATTTCAGGCTCTTGGTAATGTTTCTGAGTAATTAAAAATTGGGGGCGTGACACATTAATTCTGAAAAATAGGAAAAACAAAGACAGGAAAATAGAGAAATTGAGTGAGTGAGTGAGAGAGAGAGAGAGAGATAGGGGGAGAGAGAGAGAGAGAGAGGACCGATACTTGAAAATAAAACGTAGACCGCATATAGTGGCTACAGTTGTTGGTGATCCAGATCTCATAGACCTGTGGCTCTATTTCCATTTCTTGAAAGAAGCTTATAAAGGCATTGTGGTCGTACCTCATCAGTGTCTAACCGAACTAATTAGCAAAATTTCTCATTTTGCCTTTTTGTTCCTCCATGAACTTCGTCTTTGGCTTTTTCCTTTTTTTTTTCTCTTCCTTCTCATCCCCAACCGAATTAGGGTTCGGGTTTGAGTTCTCTTTTTTCTTGTTTTTATCTTGTCCATTAGCAGCAGGCTCCTCATCAACAATAGGGTTTTGCTTCTTCTTCTTTTTTCTCTCTTGCAGCTCCCCATCTACAACCTGCTCCAGCTTCCGCTTCTCTTTTTTCTTCTTTTGGTGCTCCTTATCATATTCCAGCCGTTTCTCATTTTTCTTGTTCTCTTCCTGTACATCATCAACAAGCTTGACTTTTGGCTCTGGTGGTGATGGAGATGGTCGCAGAGAAGGGGATGCAAATTTTGTGGGAGGGCTTCTAGACCCGCTTCCCCTGACCAGAATGAAACTGAGATGTTGGTGGTGGTGGTAGTGGTAGTGGAAGAAAGAGGTCAAGTTTGCGGGGGACTTTGTGGAACCGCTTTGCCGGGAGACCAGAGCGAGTCAGAGATAGCGGTGGTGGTGGTGGTGGTGGTGGAGGAGGAGGAGAGTCAGGTTTGTGACGGGCCTTGCGGGGCGTCTTCGAGCGACGCCGTGATAATGGTAAATGAGAGGGGTCATATCTGCGAGGGGCCTTGCGGGCATCTTCACCAGGAGGACTGAGGGAGGCGGATATGGTGGTGTTATTTGGTTTCCAGAGCGAGGCAGAGATGGGGGTGGTGATGGTGGTGGTGGTGGTGATGGAGCAGAAGGTGGTGGTGTTGTATGGTTACCAGAAACAGAACGAATGAGAGAGGGAAAGGGGGGGACTAAAAAAGAACATCATTGATCTTGTGGGCGTTGCGATAACAACCACATAAAGAGAAGAAGATGGACTCGGGAGTGTTGGGTGAGGCTTGGGTAACAAAAACTAGGACATGAATCTACAACAGAGAGGTTTACTGGTACCAATTGGCTAAGCAACAACTCTCTATACTTACCTCTAGTATCCTCGCTTTCATTTCTATTGTAACGCCTGTAACAAGCCCGCAGGGGACCTCGCTACAGCTCGGACTCGACTTTGTAGTCACGGTTCTAAATCTGAACCAAAGAGTCCAAATCCGGCAAATCGTTTTGAGAAAACAGATTTTTGAAAGAAGTGCCAAACATGGACTGCTTTGCCAGATACAGAGTCGCCACCTAAATATTTTATTTTTGGGAAATTTATGAAACCCTGACTCGGTGCCAAAAGGCCACGTGTCCGTCATCATCAAAGTTGCCTCGGCTCGGGAACTTGGGTACGATTGGGGAAGGTCACTTCGTGAGCACCCCCGCTCGCCCGGTCATAGACCGGCCTCTACTAACCATGATATCAATTTTTGAAAACATTGTATGTTCTTATTCCGGTTATTAGGCTAGGTTACTATGTGATGCGCACAGCATACAAGTATAGACTGGATCGCCTGAATTGGAACAAAACATTTCATGTTCGTTTTTTTGAAAATGGTTTGCTACCCGCAGGTAGGCTTGAAACATTTTGATGATTTACTCCAATTCAGATAACCCAGCCTCCACCCACAGGCATTCAGGCAGTTATATCATATAAGCACATAGCCTCATGGTAAGCATGCTATTCATGGCAGCACTCACACGCATGCAAGGATGCTAAAGCATAAAGCTTACCGAGTACTCCAAGCCAAAATAGAAACTCATTAGAAATTATGCATGAATCCTAAGTATACAGAAATGCCTAATGCAACACATGCAAAATGCAACTATAGCAGGCTCGGCTATTCTAAGATGGTATATGAAATGCTACAACTATCATGTATTCAATTTAGAATTGAGAGTACAATGCAGTTAGTATGATGCGCCGAGCCCGGTGCATGCAATACAGATGAATGATGCAAACATGCTATCATACTGTATGCTAATCGAAATATGCCCTAATCTAACCATCATAAGCTGGTAAATAAAAGGGAGAAAGACATGGGGTTGGAAGACATACATCACACTCACGCACACTTATTACAGTTGTGCCCTCACTCGGAGGGTCCGAATAAATATACAGTCCCGAATAAAAGAATATTGCAGTCCAAATATTACAGTCCGAATAATATACAAATTCCTAATTAATTAATGAATTAACTAAGAAAGCAAGTAAAACTGGCGTGCAAGTCAGGGACTGCCTTGCTTCTGATGGATGACGCATGTCTGGGTTGCCTTGCGCGGAAATCCACCGGGATGCCCCAATTAGCCTCTGTTTTACAATTATTCTTGAAAAGCGTGCCAAGTCCCGGAAAGTTGCTGATTCCTGATTTTGCTGCAACAGAGGGCAGGAAAGGGGCATAGCAGTGTATTTTCACAAATATATGCATACCTCGATCCTCGTGCCACCAATCACGCATACCGAGGCATGATGGCCGAGGAATCGAAATTCACAATTTAATGTAGGATGAATGCACATGAAACACAATAAAACCTAACTCCATCATGGATGATCCGGAGTGTCGGTGACTGGGGAATTGAGACACATTCCGTCACTCGGAGTACGAAATGCACCTCGTTTCCCGTGCCTGGACTAACTCCTATCCCGAACACGATGCAATATGCATGAATGCAACTAAGATACAATCCTAACATACGCAATGCTATGAAAATGAGATGCCTCGAAGTGCGTGCACACGGGCACGCAAACTGAGGCAATGGCATACGCAATGCAAATGACATGAAAACATGATATGGGCTTATACCAACATGAGTGAGCCTCAGCCACACTCACATAGGATGCCGAATGATGAAAATGAAGTGCCTTGAAATGCGTGCACACCGGCACGCAAACCGAGGCGATGGCAGAATGCGATGCAATGACATGAAAATGTGATATGGACTTATACCAACATGAGTGAGCCTCAGCCACACTCATATAGGATGCCGAATGATGAAAATGAAGTGCCTCGAAATGCGTGCACACGGGCACGCAAACCGAGGCGATGGCAAAATGTGATGCAATGACATGGGAATGTGATATGGACTTATACCAACATGAGTGAGCCTCAACAACACTCATATAGGATGCCGAATGATGAAAATGAAGTGCCTCGAAATGCGTGTACACGGGCACGCAAACCGAGGTGATGGCAGAATGCGATGCAATGATATGGAAATGGCATGCAATCATTCTAATGGAATTTCAGCACTAAAATATGGTGGAAAACAGTCCCGAAATGAGGCGAAATGACACTAAATGCATGGAATTGTCCCGAAATGCGAATTTAGGCACCCGAAATGGCCTATAGCTATGCCAAACATGCACAATATGGACATGTAATGCAAATAAAGAAGCTAGGCAGTCCCAAAAAAGGCACTTTCACAGTTATAAACATGGCCAAACAGCAAGCATAGGTAGGGAAAAAATGGCATGCAAGAATAGGGGCCAAGAGAGTGGTAATGAAGCAAGTGATATAAGAAAAATCCAAACTGAAAAATTTCCTTCTACAACATTGAAGAGGGACCAAAAATATGAATGTTTACAGTATATGGCAAGCCTCGAATCAATATACAAACATGCTAAAAAAAAGGCACAAGATTGAGGCTCAAAAGGTACTATAACATGAAGTATACAAAATAATCACCAAACAGAAAAAAAATGTTAATGAAACATGAAGTATAGGCCAAAATAATACTATTTCGAGAACTGTAAAATGGCCAAAAACAAAAGCATGATAGGCTAACTAAACATGCAAGAATGGGGAATAAAAAAGAGATATAACATGAAGTGGCATATGGAGGTCCCAAACCATGAAAGGACCTAAATGAAACATGAAGAATGGACCAAAATAAGCACTTTTTCAGAACTATAAAATGGCCAAAAACAAAAGCATGGTAGGCTGCCATTGCATGCAAAAATGGGACCAAAAGGGGAGTATAAAGGTAAGTACAACATGGAAGTGTTGAGCCCTTCTTCAATGTTGAAGAAGGACTCAAAATAAGCCTAATATAAGTTTACAACATGCTCAAAAACAGATTACTCATGGGCCAAAAATAGCATGCAAGATTATGACATATAAGAGGATCAATGAAGCAAGTGCATCATGGAGGGCTCAAACAGGGTTGAGCCCTTAATGAAAAGTGAAGATGAGCTCAAAAGAGGGCCCATTTCAGTTAGGGCCGGAGCTTGAAACAAAAAGCATATAGGGCTTACAAATGGATCAAGAAAAAGGGTCAAAAGAGGAGAAGTGCTACTCACCCTTGAAGACTAAAGCTTTTGTTGCTTCTTGGACCAATTTGCAGCTCCTTTAGCCTTTGAGAAGCCCTCCGTGTTGCTGGAAATGAAGTGGTGATGGTAGAGCTTGGGGGTGTAGAAGAAATGGTGATTAGGGACTTGGAAGTTATTTAGGAAATGAGAGGGATAGAGAGGGATTTGTCTATGGAAGCTTGAAGACCATTTTTTCTAACCCTTGAATGTGATATAGCTTGCTTGTTATATGGACCAAAAAGGGGGTGTAAAGGTGGGGGAAAAGGAGGGCAACTTTCCCCCACAGAATATCCCCCGGATATTGATATTTTCTGGGGGATAAAGCTATACAGCTGTAAAGTGAACAGTGCAAGGAACTCGGCCGGCCAGTTACTTTTGCTGCAGGTGGCCAGCCGGCCACACCCCCTAGCCGGTCGGCTAGGGGTCAAAAGGGTCAAGCAGATTTAGTGGCCGGCCACCACATGATGGTGTCCTCCCATATGTGTACATCACAAATATGTGGTTTGGGTTTGAAGAAAATGGCCCCAAGGTGTTCAACATTAGCCCGGAAAGAGGGGTTCAAAAGGGTCAAATTGAATTAATGGCCGGCCACCATTTTTTAGGGTCCTCCCATGTGTGTACATCACAAATATGTGGTTTGGGTTTGAAGAAAATGGCTCCAAGGTGTTCAACATTAGCCCGGAAGGAGGGGTTCAAAAGGGTCAAATTGAATTAATGGCCGGCCATGAACTTTTAGGATCCTCCCAAATGTGTACATCACAAATATGTGGTTCAAACTTCAAGAATGTGACCCCAAGGTGTTCAACATTAGCCCGGAAGTGTGAAAAACGGGCGCCGGAGGGCGTCGGAGGATGTATAACTGGTTGCTACAACAATTACTGGCCTCCCACCCTTCAGTGACCGCCCCGGTGATAAAACAGAGGTACCTGCCAAAAATGAACGAAAACCGTTGCAAAACGAATGCTAGGGGACCAAAACGCGCAGTTCGAGGTCCCAAAAATGGGCTATTAAGCACCGAAAGTGGCATTCGGCCACGAAGTGGGTTTCTCAGACCCCAGTGTCCCTCAAAAGGGAGAAAATAGGAAGTATGCCAAAAACCGGAGCAATAGGAGATGGTCAAGCGGTCCCGAACTGAGGCACACGGCCTGACGGCTCCAAAAACCGAAAACCGGACTCCGAAATGGGAAAAATGGCCTACGGCCAGCAAATGTAGCCTACGGACATTGAGAGATGGTCTACGGGACCTCTCCCTTCCCTCAGGAAAAGAAACAAAGAAAACCGAGCCTGGTTCGCAAACCGAGGCAAAATACAAAAGAGGGTTCGGAAGTCCGGAGGCAGGGCTCACGGCCGCAACTCTGAAACTTCTGAACGAGCACATTATGCAACATCACCAAGCGCTCAATCAGTGACGTCTGAGTCTTAAGGTCGGTCAAAAATGGGGTGTCTACAGTTGCCCCTCTTTGACAGAACTCGGAAGTCACAAATGACGGGAGTGAATGTCAAAGCCCAGAGACGACCCATTTTTGACAAGGCCGAAGACTTAGACAAAGCAGATAAGATAGACAAAGATGTGCCTGCAGGCATGCCCGCAGGCAGGGGCAAAATGCAAATGATAATGCAAGAAGATTTTGAAGATTGGACTTATACGCTACGCGAAGCCGGTTTTGAAAGTTGGACTTATACGCTACGCGAAGCCGGTTATGAAAGTTGGACTTATACGCTACGCGAAGCCGGGCATCACTCATGATCATGCGAATGCAGCAAGCTGTAATGAAGCAAGTATTCACAAATAGATGCAACAGTTTTAAGCAAGAATGCAAAGCAACAACTACATTTCATGCAGTTAAGAATGCGGAGGATTATTCAATCCCCGCCACGTCTCACACGGAGAAGATACGATACCTGCGCGATTCGTCTGGTTGCACCAGCCTCAATTGAACCGTACATACAATATCGTGCCTGCAAAAGAGATAAACTCAACAAGCACAATATGCTAACAACATATATTTAATGTGATTCCGAAAGTTCGACACACGCAGTGCCGGTGAGTGAATGCAACGCAATGCAAGAGTGGAACATGCGTGACAACGTATGCTCAAACATAGAGGTATGCCAATATCAAGAAATGTGCATAAAAATGTGAGTATGCTCATGAGAATGCAAGTTATGTGCATGATAGTACAAAATGAGCATGAATCAGGGTGCCCGTTTGTTATAAAACAACGAGTACGGAAATGCGTGTTTCGGGGAAGGCAACTCGATCGCGGTCTCCGATCCGTTTCCCGGAAAGGCTACAACTCATTCAAAAAGGATATACTTCGATTTCGATGAATGATGATGAGACATATGTCAGAACTTGAAGCTGAAGTCCCGGCGGAGCTATTTCGCGACCGGAAGTGTACTTTTCTTAAACTTTTCCAGGTCCCGGGAACTCCGATCTTCCTCAAAATTTGCAAGGAGCTAGGTGAGCCTGTGAGGGACATGGCCGGCCGTTTATCTTCCCAAGGGGAGGCCACCGACCGGTTTTCCGTAAAGCAAAAGGCTGGCCGGCCGGTTTTCCAAAAAGGAAATGGCTGGCCGGCTAGTAAATGTGGCCGGCCGGCCATCTGCCCAAATCCGGGGGCACTTTGGTCCTTTCACCTTCTTTCTTTATGCTCCTTCAACCAAGACCTTGAGCCTATATAAGGCAGCCGAGACCTTCCCCTTCTCTTGCCTCCTACAACACTTTCCTCTCTAGATCTGAGTTCTATACGCGTTTTCCAACGCCCCACGCAAATTGTTTCCGCAAAAATATTCTGTTTCAAGCACTTTGAAGCGATTAAATTTCGGTTTCGGAGCTTCTTTTCTCATTTTCGCCACTTGAGGTAAGTTTGTCTCAATATTTGGAAGATTTTCTCGGGAGTTGACTTTTGTTGACTTTTTCATTTCCCGAGAGTTGACTTTTGTTGACTTTTTCCAATTTTGGCTCATTTTTGCTCCTTTTGCAGATTCTTTGAAAATGGCGGGCAATTCTCCCCACGGCGGAGGCTTTCCAGGTGCCGGAGACGATTTTGATCCCATGACTCTACCCCGGAGGGTCCGGCCTTTTATTCCCGGGAGGTACAATCCGCCAGCACATGTCCTCCCTCGTGCCGTTTTCCGTCACTTCACTAGCTTTGACGAGCGAGCACCTGGGGATCTGCTTCTCCGGGAGCCAGAGCATCACCTCTCTCATGAGGCCCGAGAGGTATTTACTTCATTCTGTAATTTCCGTACATTTCAGCACCTTTGCCATGCTTGAACACGCAGTTTAGCTTATGGCATAGTACTTTGCTTGCATCCTGAACACATAGTTTAAACACTCGAATCTCTGAACACTCGGCTCATTAATTAATTGCGAACGCACAGTACACATTAGTTAAGAGGTGATCACACGGCTCAAACACTGATTTGTCGAACACACAGCCCGAATTCGAAAGTAAACACACAGCCCACACTTTAAATTTTCTGAACACACAGCCCAGATAAGAATAGTGAGCACGCAGCCCACACTAGTTGAAATTTGAACACGCAGCCCAAATTTTAAATTTTCTGAACACGCAGCCCAGGTTAGAATAGTGAATACGCAGCCCACGCTAGTTGAAATTCGAACACGCAGCCCAAACTTCAAATTTTCTGAACACGCAGCCCAGATTAAATAGTGAACATGCAGCCCACACTGATAGAAAGTTGAACACGCAGCCCAAACTTCAAATTTTTTGAACACGCAGCCCAGATTAAATAGTGAACACGCAGCCCACAGTAGTTGAAAGTTGAACACGCAGCCCAAACTTTAAATTTTCTGAACACGCAGCCCAGATTAGAATAGTGAACACGCAGCCCACACTGATAGAAAGTTGAACACGCAGCCCAAACTTCAAATTTTCTGAACACGCAGCCCAGATTAGATAGTGAACACGCAGCCCACACTGATAGAAAGTTGAACACGCAGCCCAAACTTTAAATTTTCTGAACACGCAGCCCAGATTAGATAGAGAACACGCAGCCCACACTGATAGAAAGTTGAACACGCAGCCCAAACTTTAAATTTTCTGAACACGCAGCCCAGATTAGATAGTGAACACGCAGCCCACACTGATAGAAAGTTGAACACGCAGCCCAAACTTTAAATTTTCTGAACACGCAGCCCAGATTAAATAGTGAACACGCAGCCCACACTGATAGAAAGTTGAACACGCAGCCCAAACTTTAAATTTTCTGAACACGCAGCCCAGATTAGAATAGTGAACACGCAGCCCACACTGATAGAAAGTTGAACACGCAGCCCAAACTTTAAATTTTCTGAACACGCAGCCCAGATTAGATAGTGAACACGCAGCCCACACTGATAGAAAGTTGAACACCGAGCCCAAACTTTAAATTTTCTGAACACGCAGCCCAGATTAAATAGTGAACACGCAGCCCACACTGATAGAAAGTTGAACACGCAGCCCAGATTAAATTTTCATGTAGCTTATTTCACTTCATCGGTACACAACCCATTTCATTTCATCGGCACGCGGCCCATTTCATTTCGTTATTGACACATGTATTCATTCTGAATGCAGGTTGGTTCCCGCAGCGTACGGGGGTATGGTTCCACCGCCGCGCGGGACTGGTACGCTGAGCTCCCGGAGGGTGTCCGAGATTTGATAGACTTGGCAGGGTTCGGTCCCTTCTGCGTTGGGTTGTCACATTGTTCCGCCAGGAGGACTCTGATGGCAGCCTTAGTAGAGAGATGGTGGGACACCACCAACTCCTTTCATTTCTCTGCTACCGGGGACATGACCATGACGCCTCTAGACTTCGCTGTGTTGACTGGCTTAGACATAGGAGGTTGGTCCATCCCCTATGATGAGGATATGGGCGAGTGGGAGGCCGCTTGGATGTATCTATTGGGGGCTCGCCCGCCTGTTGACAGGGTTTCTGGGAGAGTCCGATACACTTGGTTCTCTTCCCACTTCCGACGGGCGGAGATGGTGCCCTAGACTCCTGAGGAGACGGAGCAGTACGCCCATGGTTTCCTTATGTTCCTCTTCGGGACTACCCTGTTCACCGATAGAGGGAACACAGTCGGGTTATATCTGCTGAGCGCTCTGGTTGACCTATCACAGGTCCATCGATATGACTGGGGTGGCGCCGGCCTGGCTACCCTTTACTTTTATATGAGCGCGACCTCCCGCGGGCGGGGAGATTTACTTGGCGGCTACTGGAGAGCCTGGGAGGTACTTTCTGTCCCCTTGATTTACATTTATGCTTTTCATTACTTGTACATTGCACACAGACGATGCACTCTACAGTCTGTATTTTGCTCTCTACATTTCGTACTTACATTCTGCACTGCTTTTCTCAGCTATGGGTCTATGTATACTTCCCAGCATTGGCCCCAGAGTTGGAGGTGGCAGGGGTTCCCATGACCCCATACTCACTAGTGTTCGAGGGCCCGCACCGGCCGAGACCCCGAGAGGCCCTCATTTACCTGCGACAGTACTTTGACACTATGCGGCATTCGGAGGTACTTCAGGACTTTCAGTTCCTTTCATTTTCATCTTTGATTTGCTCTGTATATTCCCGATTTCTGATTGGTTTATGCATTTATCATCTGTAGGTCTCATGGCAGCCTTGGGTGTCCCTGGGTGATGGTCTCCGACTTCAGTATACCGGAGGGTCGGACATCTCCCAGTATAGGGTCCTGCTCGAAGGGCCGGTTGGCAGGGCATGGTTCCTGGGGGAACGCTTTCTGCGTCAGGTATGGGGGTATCTTTCTCAGGATCCTCCCGCAGTACCCCCAGTCAGTATGCGGACTGCTGACAGGCTCTCTTACTCGGAGGTAGTCGGCGCTATGCTGGGCAGCGATGCTTTATTATATCTTGAGGAGGGGGACTACGCCACTTACCGTCACATATATTTGATGCCTCCATTGACGGGAGCTCGCACCCCGATGACGAGGCCTGCCGGTATGTCATCCTCGGGCCAGGCTCGGGCTCGGGCTGCAGACGCCCCTTCTACTAGTAGGGCTGGTACATCTAGAGGTGGGAGTAGACTGGTTCCTCCGATTCCGTCGACTTATCCTCATCTTGGATGGCCAGACATGCCGACTGAGTTGATGGCGTGGCAGTATGGGGCTATCTCTCCGACCCCGATCCCGCTAGAGCCTCCGATGCCCAGTGATCGATACGCCATTGATCCTGACTCACCGCTGGTATGCTCCACTGTTTTTTTTCATTCATCATGCAGATGTTTAGACATTCTTTTGTTCACTGATGATTATGAGCTCATATTTGCAGCCACCGCGAGGATACATGGAGGAGGTGGTTGGACTGGTGGCCACACTTGAGGGCATGGTCCTGCGTAGGGAGGCACAGTTGTCTATCGCGGGCATTCAGGTACCCTTCAGTTTTCTGGCATTTATCATACTTCTGATGACATGCTGATTTCTACTGCATCGACAGACTACTTGTGTAGAGCACATCTGACACACACCCCACTTGGACACTATATTTACATGCACCCACTTCACGTAGCCTTTGCTTGTATCTGCATCTGATACACATATTTGGACTGATGTATTTGAATTGAACTTTTTGTTTTCAGATGCCTTCATGGTCCGGTCAGCCGCAGGCCAGGCCACCTGGGCCTCCTTGGGGAGCTGGGCCATCTGGGCCTTTTCAGGGAGTTGGGTCACCCGGGCCTTTTCAGGGGGCGGGGCCATCCCGGCCTTTCCGAGGAGCCGGGCCATCTAGACCTTTTCGAGGAGCTCGAGGAGGGCCTGTCCGCAGACGTAGGGCTCACGTTGTAGAGGTGGAGCCTGATGAGGAGGAGGAGGAGGAGGCTACCGACCGTCAGTCAGAGACATCTGCTGAGGAGGGGGGCTCCGGCCTTGGCTCGGGGAATAGAGGCGAGGCTGAGGGGGATCCTGAGGATGACAGCTCCGACTCAGATGATGATGATGGTGCAGAGGTTGTCCCGCAGAAGAGGATGAGGAGTGCTTCTCGTTCCCGCTCCCGAGGACATTGATGCTGTTATTTCCTGCTTTATTTTTCTTTTTGCTAGTAGTTTGTAGCACTTTGCACATTGTTAGGCAGTTTTATTTTTTGTAAAACTTGTACCTTTGTTTGTTGTAAAGCATGATGGAATGAAATAGCTTTTGAAAAGGTGTTTGTATTTTAAACTTTTAGCATCGTATCGCATCATTTTAGTTTGCACAAGAATGAAATTGAATGGTAATGTGCATTGTGTAATCACCAAGTCAGGTAGTGAACCGATGCAACAAACTAAGCAACTCAACTTACTAAGATATAACAGAACCTTAGGAAGTTTACAACTCGATAAGCAAAATGCAACAACGTTGACAACGCAAATAAACAAGACTTTAAACGAAGATTGTTTAAACAGAGAACAATGACTCGAAAACACGAAACACGTCCGCTCGACAAACAACTCGATAAGCAAAACAACAACTCGATAATCAAAACAACAACTCGATAAACAAAACGACAACAGAGTGTACTTTGACGATCTGGGCATCGGAACGCATCCGAAACGGAGGGAGATGAAGGCCTTTGACTCTCCCGTTGCATGGAAATGCTTGGAACTTTCCCTCGAAGGGTAAAACAGGGCCAAGGAGATACACTGCAGCATTGCCGGCCATCTTTGGGAGCCGGCCGGCCATTTTTGTGGAGAGAGACAGCTGGCCGACCAGTTTTGTAAAAAGTAAATGGCTGACCAGCCAGAAAAGTTGGCCGGCCGGCCACTTAGTCCTGCAGCCACCTGATTTTTGACACGTGTCCCCGTGAATAGTGTTCTTCCCTCTATAAAAGCCTCAACTTCGGGAACATTCATTTCATCTTAGTTTTAGACAAAGATGGAGGCGTTTCTCGCGGAAAATCTCACATCTTGGATCTCTTCTCTAGATGGTTCGGAAAAGCTGAACTTTCGGGGTTTCGGCTTGAATGCACTATTCACGCTGAGTCGTACTCCGCTATAGCTCCCTTTTCTCCATGCCGTGGCAAGGTTCTGGAATCCAGTGACGCACGTTTTTAGCTTTGGCGGCCAAGAGATGTGCCTCACTTTCGAAGATTTTCAGGTTTTGATAGAGTCTGAATGCTCTGAAGTGATCTTGCCCCAGCTCCGTTTTGGCCATGCTCAGGCTTTAGGGCGGATGTGTGGGCTCACGGCGCATGACGCTCGATCTCTGATCTGCAGTGGGGAACTGGACATCCTCGGCTTGATCCATCATTTTTTCGACGCTGGTGACCGCAGCAACCATTATTGGCAGGGTTTCCGGCAACACGCCCTCTGCTTATGTTTGTTGTCTCACTTTCTGCTTTCCTCGGGCTTCGGCGGGGCTAGCATTCGCCTGATTGAAGTCGCCCAGGGCTTGAGAGAAGGGAAGAGCTGTATTGCCATGACCTTGGCCGAGACACTGATGGGCTTAGATTTTGTCTATTGCCGGGAGGCGACTAGGTTTGCTGGGAGTCCACTGCTGCTGCAGGTAATGTTTCCCACCCGACCTTACATATATATTTACTCACATCACTCGGCCCTCAGGCTCGGTTTTTCTCACAAAACCCTTGTCTTACTTTTCTCTCATCGCACATCTCTCTGTTCTTTATTCTCTCATTTTCCATCCCTCTCCTAGGTATGGTTAATGAACAAGTTGCAGGTTGTGGACTCTTGCCCGGCCTATTCAGCTCGAGGCTACTTCTTTCGGCAGCGCCTAGTCAATGCTCTTGACGAAAGGTGGTGGTTTGATTGGATGTGCAATTTGTCCGCAGACGGCATTGCTTGGCGTTGTCCTTGGCTCAACCTCCCGGCAATGAGCTATAGTATGTCTCGGCTGATTGGGATCCAATTAATTGGTCTAACCCACTGCGTATTTTATTTTCCGTTCCGGTTTCTGCGTCAGTTTGGCCATGATCAGACCTGCCCACTGGAGGGGATTGAGTACCCAGCTGCTTTCCCGATCCGGGGTGCACACCTTGCCCGATATGCCACAGCATGGAGGACTAGAGAGCTCCTGGCCCCTGCTTCCACTTTCAGTTGCACTTTGTCCGACGAGTGCTTGGATTGGCTCAATGAGGAGGCACAGGTTGGGCCTAGCTTGGCATCAGATGCTTCATCCAGCTCTGGGAGGGGACGCAGAGATACTTGATTCAACTGTGCCCCAAATTTATTGCTTTATTAGTATTTTCAAGTTTTCTTTATGAATGTACTAAAAGAGCAACCTCAATTGTAATGCAAGAGCAGGAGAACTCAGTTTTGAAATCAATGAAATTGAAAGTTATGGTACTGAAAATTTTCCGTTTTTGGTCCAAAAATGGTCTTAGTCGTAAAAAAGATTGATTTGAACAAAGTCAACTTTTATTAAAACTTTTCAAAACTATTTTCGATGTGGATCAGAACTGGACACGCCGAAGATCTGTCACTGAGATGCACAACCCCAGATCCCTGCAACTGGAAAGTTGCCCCTTGTCTGAAGAACAATGCGGCACTTCATAGCAACGGAAAGTTGCCCCTTGTCTGAGTAACTTTTGCACCGTCGCGGCAACAGAAAGTTGCCCCTAGTTTGAACAGCACTGTACCGGAGATCGCGATAAATGCTAATGGATAAAGATGACTGAGATGATCAAAATGGACAGAGTTGATCGGGGAAAAGTTTATGGCTGAACTTCAAGGTGAAGTTGCCTACGTATCCCAAAGATGGGAATCAAGCCTTACGTAGTTCAGGCCAAGGTTCACTCGAGTATTTTCACTCTCCTTTTGCGCTCTAACTTTTGCCAAGGCCGCCCTTTGCGGGATTTCAACCTTGCGAGCTCAGTTTTTATATTTTCTAATTTTTTGTGCCCTGACTTTTGCCTAGGTCGCCCTTCCGGGTTTTCGGCCTAGCGAGCCTCTCAAGGGTAATATTTCTTCAACTTGTCCATATTGATCGGTTGTGAGAACTCCAAGCAATCTAGATCCATCAGAACCACAGCTCCACCTGACCAGATAGCTTTGATGATGTAAGGACCAGTCCAATTGGGTTTGAACTTGCCCCTTGGGTCGTGGATGGGAGCTCGGTTGTCTTTGAGCACCAAATCTCCTTCTTTCAGATTCCTGGACTTAACCTTCTTGTTGAAAGCCCGGGCAATTCTGCGTTGATAGCCTTGGATGTGGTACAGTGCTTTCAGTCTTCTTTCATCAAAGAGCATGAGTTCTTCGAATCTACTTTGCTGCCAATCTGCTTCGGCTATTTGGCACTCAGCCAATACTCGTAACGACAGAACCTCAATCTCAATGGGTAGAACAGCCTCCATTCCATAGACCAATGAATATGGAGTTGCTCCAGTAGAAGTTCTGATTGAAGTCCTGTAGCCCCACAGAGCAAATGGCAGCTTGTCTGGCCAATCCCGATAGGTTCCCACCATCTTCTGTAGTATATGCTTGATATTCTTGTTGGCGGCCTCAACCGCTTCGTTGGTTTGCGGCCGGTATGTAGATGACTTATGGAAAGCCACATTGTATTTCTCCAACAAGTCTATCACTTCTTTCTTGAAGTGGGAACCATTATCTGAAATTATCTCGTTTGGCACCCCGTAGCGACAGATGATGTTGTTTCTGATGAACTTTGCGACGTGCGACGCTTTCAACACCGCGTATGATTGGGCCTCGACCCACTTTGTGAAATAATCTATCACTACTAGGATAAACTCATGCCCGTTTGACCCCTTCGGGGTAACAGCTCCGATCACATCAATTCCCCAGAATGAAAAAGGCCATGGCGAAGTCATGTTGTACAGCTTTGACGGCGGGATGTTCATGCGGTTTGCATGAATTTGACACTTGTGGCATCGCCGAACAAAACTAATACAATCCTCCTCCATGGTTGACCAGTAGTAGCCCTGTCTGAGGATCTTTCTGGCCAGCATTACTCCATTCATGTGTGCACCGCACTCCCCCCCATGGATGGCTTCCATCAGGCGTTTCGACTCTTCAACTTCTACACAGAGCTTATGCATTCCCAGATGACCCCTTTTGTACAGCTTACCCCCGCAGATAATGAACTGAGCAGCCATTCTTCTGATGGCCCTCTTATCTTTGGCATTTGCCCCTAGTGGATATGTCTCTTTTTCCAAGAAGTTCCAGATGTCGTAATACCAGGGGTTGCCGTCTTGAACCTCATCTATGGCGGAAATTGACTCGTATGCCGGCACGAACTTCTGATCAATAATGACTGGACGCATTCGGACTCCGGACGGGATGTCTATCATAGAAGATAGAGTTGCTAGTGAATCTGCAAACCTGTTGTTCTCTCTTACGAGGTGGGTGAAATTTAGCTTCTCAAACCGAGGAATTAGCAAATCCAAGGTTTGGTGGTAAATTATCATCCTTTCCTCCTTGACTTTCCAATCTCCTTTTGCTTGAGACACAACAAGGTTCGAGTCCCCAATGACGTCCAACCGTTTTGCCCCTAGTTCTAGGGCTGCTTCCAGGCCAGCAATACATGCCTCATACTCTGCCTCATTGTTCGAGACTTTGAACTGGAGCTTGAATGCTAAAGGGATACGAGAATCGTCAGGCGCTATCAGCAACACCCCTATGCCATACCCATACTGGTTTGACGCTCCGTCAAAGTACATCGTCCAAGTTTCATCTTCGACGTGCAGAATGGCTTCATCTGGGAATAGATACTCAACCGCTTCATCCCCCTCAACCGGGTGGTCGGCAAGGAACTCCGCTACCGCTCTCCCTTTTACTGACTTGCGCGTTACATACTTCAAATCAAATTCGGAGAGCAACAGCAGCCAACGAGCTAGCCTACCCGTAAGTGCTGGTTTCTCGAAAAGATATTTGATGGGATCCAAACGCGAAACCAACATTACAGAGTGAGCTAACAGGTAGTGTCGCAGCTTCCTGGTAGCCCATACCAAGGCCAAACAAGCCTTCTCCAGCGGTGTATAGCGGGTCTCGTAATCCAGCATCTTTTTGCTCAGATAGTAGATGGCTCTTTCCACTTTGTCTTCTGATTCCTGCACAAGCATGCAGCCCATGGTAGTCTCAGTTACCGAAAGGTACAATATCAACGGTCTCCCCGGCTCTGGTGGTGACAACACGGGTGGGTTTTGTAGATACTCTTTGATCTGCTCAAAAGCTGCTTGACATCGGCCGTCCCATTGGAATTTCTTTCCTTTCTTCAGGAGACCAAAAAGTGGTTCACAAGTCAAGGTTAATTTAGAAATAAACCGTCTTATGAATTGCACTTGACCCAGAAAGCCTCGCACCTCCTTTTCAGTCCTTGGTGGTGGCATTTCTAAGATGGCCTTGATTTTGGAAGGGTCGACCTCGATGCCCCTTTGTGTAATCAGAAACCCTAGCATCTTCCCTGCTGTAACACCAAACGTGCATTTCTGGGGATTCAGTCACAGCCGAAACTCTTTGATCCTTTGAAAGAATTTTTGTAAGGCGGTGTAGTGGCCCTCTCTTTCTTTGGACTTGACAATCATGTCGTCCACATACACCTCGACCTCTTTATGGATCATATCATGCAATATTGTAGTTGCTGCCCGTTGATACGTAGCTCCAGCATTTTTCAACCCGAATGGCATCACTCTATAGCAATATGTACCCCACGGGGTAGTGAACGCAGTCTTCTCCCGGTCTTCGGGTGCCATTACTATCTGATTATAGCCTGAGAAACCATCCATAAACGAAAGCAAAGCGTGTCCCGCCGTGAAATCCACCAATTCATCAATGTGTGGCAAGGGAAAGTCGTCCTTCGGACTGGCCCTGTTCAAATCTCTGAAGTCTACACAGACCCGAATTCTGCCATCCTTCTTTGGCACCGGAACAATGTTGGCCAACCAAGTTGGGTATTCAGATACCAGCAGGAACCCTGCGTCAATTTGCTTGGTGACCACTTCCTTAATTTTGAGGGCCCAGTCCGGGCGAATCCTTCTGAGTTTCTGTTTGACAAGGCGGGCCTCGGGATCAAGAGGGATCCGGTGCTGTACAATCTCAGGATCGATTCCAGGCATGTCTTCGTAGGACCACTCGAAAACATCTTTGAAATCTTTTAATAAAGCGACTAAGCGCTCGCGTTCCTCCGAAGACAACGTGGACCCGATCTGGACCAGCCACGGGTCCTCCTCAGTACCAACATTCACAGTAGTGATTTCATCCATTAAAGGTTTAACAAATCTTTCCTGCTCTTGATCAATTAATCGTTGCAAAACTGGGGGAATTTCTCCCTCGTTGTTTTCATCAAAATTTTGAAAATCCTGATTTAAGCAATAAATCAAAGGCACAGAAAAATACTCGGAAACCACATCCACATCATTCTCATTAAATATTTCCAAGCCGTCAGATTCCTCTGTTACAACAGACTCAAAAGAAAATGAAAATGACGACCTAGACAAGACTGTGGCATCCGGGTTATCACCCCCAGGAATACCGGACTCAGACTCAGTCGAGCTGGAATCTGATTCCGACGCACAAGATTCGGTGGAATCAGATTCCGGCTCACTACCTGACCCGGAACTGCTAGATAAAAAGCCTTCTTCATATTGCTAGATGAGAGAAGGTGCGATAGATGCATCCAAGATCGGCGCTGGAAAGCCTGCAGCTATTTCATCTCCAATCATAGAAACCGAAGAGTTATCCCCCAAGCACTCTTGGTCGATCGGAGGATCTGATAGTAGACACGCCAGTGCTACCCCCATTTCAAACTCTGTGCTCTCAGGCTCCACTGCTTCACATTGCTCAACCTCAGTTGGTGGGTCTGTCTGCGCTTCGGCAACGTCATCCCCAGATAATTGTATGTCGAAGAAGATTTCAAAACCAGGCACGCGCTTCCCCTCCGCGTTTAACCATGGCTTCGGGAAGCCGCATAATGGAAAATCTTCCCCCTCCCGGACGAAGCGTCCGTTTAGGGTACCCCAGATGGGCCTATGCATTAACTCAAATAGCTTCCCGGCCTTCTTTGCTCTGGCCCTTCTGGCCATTTCTTTCCCTTTCCTCACCCAGTCCTCTTTGGTGGGCAGATAACCCAGTCCAAAGGCGTGAGGGTTGTGTGGCACTTCGGCCAACACTGAGACGCCCTTCCGGCCGCTTCTCCCTAATCCCATCCCGGGAGTATGTTTTAGCTTGTTCATGAGGTAGATAGATTGAGCACTAACGTACATACCCTCATTCACAGCCATGACATTCTGCACCACTTGAGCCTCGGCCAAAGTGAACCCCGACAAAAACACATCCTCTGTGCCGTGCTCGATCTCCAAGATAGGTGTGGACACCTCCGGCGGCGGATGGATTGATGAATTCCCAAAAACGATCGCTACCCCTTTCCCGTGAGGGTACTTTAGCATTTGATGTAGAGTGGAAGAGACTGCTTTGACCTGGTGTAACCACGGTCGCCCCAAAAGTAGGTTAAAGGTTGCGGGAACGTCCAAGATATGAAATTCGATGCTGTGTTGTCCTGGACCAACCTTGGTTTGAATTTTAACAGTCCCCATCACTTCTCTGCTGGTATTGTCGTATGCTCTGATCACTTGGGTAGTTGGGACGAAGTCCGCGGGTTTTAACCCAATTGCATATGCCGTTCTGGTCGGGCGGACATTAATTGCAGACCCGGTATCAACAAGTACCACCGGTATCCACTTATCTCTACACTCCACAGAAATATAGAGAGGCTTATTATGATTTTTGCCCTCAGGCGGTAGTTCCTTGTCCGAAAAGGTTAATGCCGGGGAACCTCCTCCCGAAAAAACCAGCCCAACCAGCTGTTCAGGCGTGGTGTCTATGGAGAGTTTGGACTTGTCCATAGCAGATAGGATAGCTTCCCTATGTACTCGTGATGCCATTAGCAGTCCCCAGATGGAGATGTCTGCTTGTATCTTCTTTAACTGTTTCAGCACAGCTTCCTCCTCAATCTGCTTCTCCTTCTGTTTCTCCGCTTCTCTATCCTTCCCGGATGCCTCGGGTTGGTCCAGGTGTGGGGGTTTGAAGTACCGCCCACTTCTCGTCATATGGTCAACCTCATCGAGGTACCAAGTGTCATCCGGTTGATTATTTCCCCAGTCTTCATCCGTGTGGGCAAGACATAAGTCATCGTCTTCCCACCACATTCCATCGGCAGCCAACAGACACCTGTCTGGCTCCGGTTTAGTTGCACTCGCAGTACTCCCTGTCCACATGCTCGCAGCATTCTCTATCTTCGTGCACACAGCACTTTCAGTCCCCTCAGGGCCTTTAGCTTTCCTAATTCTCTCAGCCTCCTCAAACTTTTCTCGTTCCAACTGCATCAGTACAGCTGTTTGTTCAACAATTCCCGTATCCATAATGCCCAAATCTCGAGCGGAATTCTTACCACCGGCGCTCTCCGGTGATACAACTTGACTTTCGGCCATTCCGGCCACAACTGATACTTCCACCCCTGCCGGGCTCTGTTCTGGTTGGGCTTCCTCCACTGCATCTGGTTGATCCTCGAGCCATCCAGTGGCCTCCGCTGATCCCTCATAATCATACCAGTTGATTGACGTATCCCCCAGTTCCTGGTCATCGAAAAATTGCAAGTTAGCAAAGTCCTCCTCTACGGCTGTCAGATCATCTGCCCATAGCCCAGATCCATCCCCCCGGATCATGCATAGCTCTCCTATCTCTGGCAATTCTATACCTAGCCCAATTCGGCTCGTTGATAGGATATACTCGCTTGGATCATAGGCTCCCCTAGCAAAACTCTGTCCAGTCCCGGATTCAACAATCTCATTCTCTCCCAAAATCTGCCCTGCCCTGTCTTCGACGGTCACCACCATCGGTTCTGGTTGGGTTTTGGAGATGTCCACCATGCACAAGAAATCAGTGCAGTCGGGGAGGAGCACCTCCGGCTTGGGTAGGTGGGTGGGCGTAATATAGATGCTAGGATCGTAAGATGCGACCCCAGTCTGGATAAAATTAATTCTGTTGGGAGGGGGAGGTTGGTTATGTGGTGGGAGGGGATTGGTTGTGACATTGGGTTTATCAGGAGGCGCGATCACCTGTTTGTCAATAAGATCCTGGATCTCATGACGCAATCTGTAACAACGGTCGGTGTCATGACCGTGTTGTTGGTGATACGCACAGTATTTTGCTGGGTCATAAGAGGGGGGGAGTGGATTTGGTAATGGCTTTGGCTCCAGGGGTTTCAAATGATTTTTCCTGATCAATATTCCCAGAACTTTGGTCAGGGGCATATATAGTGGGGTAAAGGTTCTTTGGCCTCGCGGTTGGAATCTGTTGGTTTGTGTGTTGCTTCCGGACGCGCCGGAGAAGGGTGTGGCAGCCGCGGGCCTTGGAGGGGGAGGGGGAGTGCTGGTGACCATACTAACTTCCGAGGCTCTCGTATTTGCAACGCCAGTCGGGCCCGCATTGTTGTTGCGGTTGAAAGTCCTCCTCGGTTGTTCTCTGTCGTGGTCAAACAGACCTTGTTTCATTGCGTCTTCGATTTGCACCCCCATCTCATGTAAATCTGCGAAAGTACAATCATTCTCTGCATCAACTTTGGGTGGAGATTGCGCACAATCATTCGGATTTGATCTTTGTCAGTGGGCCTTAAAGTCATCATTGACGCCTTTGCCCTCCATCGGATCACAATGTCCGAGAAAGTTTCCTTGGGCTCTTGCCCCGTCGTTTCAAGATCACGGGTTGTGATCTCGATCTGAGTGTTGTATGAATATTGTGCGACAAAGGCCTCAGCCATTTCATCCCAATTCTTCTTCACTTCATCTTGTAACTTTGTGTACCAGTGGGTGGCCACACCCGACAGGGTTCGACCGAATAGTGAAAGCTTCTGTGGTCGTGTTAGGCCCATTGGCCGCAAGATGTCTGCAAACAATCGGAGATGGACCATGGAGTCGCCGGTCCCGTCAAAGCGGTCGATTTGTGGCATTTTGAACCTATCGGGGAGTGTTACGGCCTCCTCGGTATATCCGTCTTCGATATCCGGCATAGCCTTGACCCCTTGGGATTTCTTGAAGAGCTTCTCCAGTTTGCTCAATTTCAGAGCTGTATGATCAACCTCGACC
This sequence comes from Camellia sinensis, assembly GCF_055761805.1. Taxonomy (NCBI): domain Eukaryota; kingdom Viridiplantae; phylum Streptophyta; class Magnoliopsida; order Ericales; family Theaceae; genus Camellia; species Camellia sinensis. The sequence continues at coordinate 159,803,054 of NC_138972.1, forward strand.
TCGAAGGGAGAGTCCGGGTGATTGGGTGTATGGACCTTGGACAATTGTGGCGGAAGCGGGGGCGGAGCTGGCCCCGTTGGAAGATTTGTGTCCTCTTGCAGATTCTGGATAGTCGGCACAGTATTCTGGGTGTTTGGAGGAGCGTTCTGAACAACAGGTGTCTGCTCAGGTAATGGAGCCCTCGCCGGAGGAGGAATTTGTTGTGAAGCAGATGCTGTATTCTGTTGTTGCAGTCTGGTAATCAGCTCAGCCTGCTGGGTCATAATTTCGGCCTGCTGCTTAGCGAGTTCATCTCGGCGAACGGCATCCTGCTGCATGGCCCGCATGGTTTCTTGCATTTGGCGCATCATCTCCTCAACTCCTGTTGGTGCCGTCATACTGTTTTGATCTATCTGAACTACTGGCAGATCTGTCTCAATGGGGATCTCAATCCGACTGTCCACTGATGAGGGAAACCACTGTTCTGGTGATCTTTGTTCAGATACACTGCGCTTTTTCTGCTTCCTTCTGGTAACAGGGGGTAGAGAATGGAACACTGGCTGTCCGTCGATTAGATCCTCAGATCGATGGAGTCGACGACCTCGTGTCCAAAGTGCTTGGGGAATGCCTGCTGGGTTGGAAGCAATTGTGCTAGAACTGACCTAGCAAAAGATAAATAAAGCGAAAAGGAAATAAATAAACAGATAAACGGACAGCATAACAGCTTAAAATAAAATGCAAGACACACAGCCGGGCATAATTAACACACAGTCAATAAGCTGAATACACACTGTCCTCAAACACTGATTATTATCCCTGTATCACTGTCTCTTAAAACAGAATCTGATACCCGCAGATAGCTGATTCTCAAATACTGGCTGATGCCCGCAGGCCTGATACCCATAATACTGAACTGATGCCCGCAGGCCTGATACTGAACTGATGCCCGCAGGCCTGATGCCCAAACTCATATACTGAACTGATGCCCGCAGGCCTGATACTGTCAATACTGAACTGATGCCCGCAGGCCTGATACCCAAACTCATATACTGATACATGCATTCCTGTAGATACGCACTCTAAAGCACATAACAGATAAGTGAGAGCCAAAACACCCCTATGTTGGGGTAGGGTTTCCCTGTCCTATTTTGTCAAGAACTAGGGTTTCACTACGCACACGGCGGTTTCAAACAACCTATAAACGGGTAAGCAACCTGTCCTAATTTGGAATGGTCACTATGGATCCGAATATGCACTAGGTCGAAAGGTCAAAGAGGGTGCTCCGGTAAAACCGGGGTTTGTGTTCCCATACTGGAAGAGCCCACAACCGGTCAGCCTTATGGTCATGCCTTGACAAGACAAGCCTCCGGCAAACCGTTCAGGAATAGCAGATGGCAAACACGGTGTCCTAGGCGCACCAATGCAAATGCAATGCAAAGAAACACACAAGTGTAGTCAAAACAGATATCACGAGTTCGAGTCAAGTTCTCTAAATCCCCAGCAGAGTCGCCAGAAACTGTAACAAGCCCACGGGGGACCTCGCTACAGCTCGGACTCGACTTCGTAGTCACGGTTCTAAATCTGAACCAAAGAGTCCAAATCCGGCAAATCGTTTTGAGAAAACAGATTTTTGAAAGAAGTGCCAAACATGGACTGCTTTGCCAGATACAGAGTCGCCACCTAAATATTTTATTTTTGGGAAATTTAGGAAACCCTGACTCGGTGCCAAAAGGCCACGTGTCCGTCATCACCAAAGTTGCCTCGGCTTGGGAACTTGGGTACGATTGGGAAAGATCACTTCGTGAGCACCCCCGCTCGCCCGGTCATAGACCGGCCTCTACTAACCATGATATCAATTTTTGAAAACATTGTATGTTCTTATTCCGGTTATTAGGCTAGGTTACTATGTGATGCGCACAGCATACAAGTATAGACTGGATCGCCTGAATTGGAACAAAACATTTCATGTTCGTTTTTTTGAAAATGGTTTGCTACCCGCAGGTAGGCTTGAAACATTTTGATGATTTACTCCAATTTAGATAACCCAGCCTCCACCCACAGGCATTCAGGCAGTTATATCATATAAGCACATAGCCTCATGGTAAGCATACTATTCATGGCAGCACTCACACGCATGCAAGGATGCTAAAGCATAAAGCTTACCGAGTAATCCAAGCCAAAATAGAAACTCATTAGAAATTATGCATGAATCCTAAGTATACAGAAATGCCTAATGCAACACATGCAAAATGCAACTATAGCAGGCTTGGCTATTCTAAGATGGTATATGAAATGCTACAACTATCATGTATTCAATTTAGAATTGAGAGTACAATGCAGTTAGTATGATGCGCCGAGCCCGGTGCATGCAATACAGATGAATGATGCAAACATGCTATCATACTGTATGCTAATCGAAATATGCCCTAATCTAACCATCATAAGCTGGTAAATAAAAGGGAGAAAGACATGGGGTTGGAAGACATACATCACACTCACGCACACTTATTACAGTTGTGCCCTCACTCGGAGGGTCCGAATAAATATACAGTCCCGAATAAAAGAATATTACATTCCAAATATTACAGTCCGGATAATATACAAATTCCTAATTAATTAATGAATTAACTAAGAAAGCAAGTAAAACTGGCGTGCAAGCCAGGGACTGCCTTGCTTCTGACGGATGACGCATGTCCGGGTTGCCTTGCGCGGAAATCCACCGGGATGCCCCAATTAGCCTCTGTTTTACAATTATTCTTGAAAAGCGTGCCAAGTCCCGAAAAGTTGCTGATTCCTGATTTTGCTGCAACAGAGAGCAGGAAAGGGGCATAGCAGTGTATTTTCACAAATATATGCATACCTCGATCCTCGTGCCACCAATCACGCATACCGAGGCATGATGGCCGAGGAATCGAAATTCACAATTTAATGTAGGATGAATGCACATGAAACACAATAAAACCTAACTCCATCATGGATGATCCGGAGTGTCGGTGACTGGGGAATTGAGACACATTCCGTCACTCGGAGTACGAAATGCACCTCGTTTCCCGTGCCCGGACTAACTCCTATCCCGAACACGATGCAATATGCATGAATGCAACTAAGATACAATCCTAACATACGCAATGCTATGAAAATGAGATGCCTCGAAGTGCGTGCACACGGGCACGCAAACTGAGGCAATGGCATACGCGATGCAAATGACATGAAAACATGATATGGGCTTATACCAACATGAGTGAGCCTCAGCCACACTCACATAGGATGCCGAATGATGAAAATGAAGTGCCTTGAAATGCGTGCACACCGGCACGCAAACCGAGGCGATGGCAGAATGCGATGCAATGACATAAAAATGTGATATGGGCTTATACCAACATGAGTGAGCCTCAGCCACACTAATATAGGATGTCGAATGATGAAAATGAAGTGCCTCGAAATGCGTGCACATGGGCACGCAAACCGAGGCGATGGCAAAATGTGATGCAATGACATGGGAATGTGATATGGACTTATACCAACATGAGTGAAACTCAGCAACACTCATATAGGATGCCGAATGATGAAAATGAAGTGCCTCGAAATGCGTGCACACGGGCACGCAAACTGAGGCGATGGCAGAATGCGATGCAATGATATGGAAATGGCATGCAATCATTCTAATGGAATTTCAGCACTAAAATATGGGGGAAAACAGTCCCGAAATGAGACGAAATGACACTAAATGCATGGAATTGTCCCGAAATGCGAATTTAGGCACCCGAAATGGCCTATAGCTATGCCAAACATGCACAATATGGACATGTAATGCAAAGACAGAAGCTAGGCAGTCCCAAAAAAGGCACTTTCACAGTTATAAACATGGCCAAACAGCAAGCATAGGTAGGGCAAAAATGGCATGCAAGAATAGGGGCCAAGAGAGGGGTAATGAAGCAAGTGATATAAGCAAAATCCAAACTGAAAAATTTCCTTCTACAACATTGAAGAGGGACCAAAAATATGAATTTTTACAGTATATGGAAAGCCTCGAATCAATATACAAACATGCTAAAAAAAAGGCACAAGATTGAGGCTCAAAAGGTACTATAACATGAAGTATACAAAATAATCACCAAACAGAAAAAAAATGTTAATGAAACATGAAGTATAGGCCAAAATAATACTATTTCGAGAACTGTAAAATGGCCAAAAACAAAAGCATGATAGGCTAACTAAACATGCAAGAATGGGGAATAAAAAAGAGATATAACATGAAGTGGCATATGGAGGTCCCAAACCATGAAAGGACCTAAATGAAACATGAAGAATGGACCAAAATAAGCACTTTTTCAGAACTGTAAAATGGCCAAAAACAAAAGCATGGTAGGCTTCCATTGCATGCAAAAATGGGACCAAAAGGGGAGTATAAAGGTAAGTACAACATGGAAGTCCCAAATGGTGTTGAGCCCTTCTTCAATGTTGAAGAGGGGCTCAAAATAAGCCTAATATCAGTTTACAACATGCTCAAAAACAGATTACTCATGGGCCAAAAATAGCATGCAAGATTATGACATATAAGAGGATCAATGAAGCAAGTGCATCATGGAGGGCTCAAACAGGGTTGAGCCCTTAATGAAAAGTGAAGATGAGTTCATGAGAGGGCCTATTTCAGTTAGGGCCGGAGCTTGAAACAAAAAGCATATAGGGCTTACAAATGGATCAAGAAAAAGGGTCAAAAGAGGAGAAGTGTTACTCACCCTTGAAGACTAAAGCTTTTGTTGCTTCTTGGACCAATTTGCAGCTCCTTTAGCCTTTGAGAAGCCCTCCTTGTTGCTAGAAATGAAGTGGTGATGGTAGAGCTTGGTGGTGTAGAAGAAATGGTGATTAGGGACTTGGAAGTTTTTTAGGAAATGAGAGGGATAGAGAGGGATTTGTCTATGGAAGCTTGAAGACCATTTTTTCTAACCCTTGAATGTGATATAGCTTGCTTGTTATATGGACCAAAAAGGGGGTGTAAAGGTGGGGGAAAAGGAGGGCAACTTTCCCCCACAAAATATCCCCCGGATATTGATATTTTCTGGGGGATAAAGCTATACAGCTGTAAAGTGAACAGTGCAAGGAACTCGGCCGGCCAGTTACTTTTGCTGCAGGTGGCCGGCCGGCCACACCCCCTAGCCGGCCGGCTAGGGGTCAAAAGGGTCAAGCAGATTTAGTGGCCGGCCACCACATGATGGTGTCCTCCCATATGTGTACATCACAAATATATGGTTTGGGTTTGAAGAAAATGGCCCCAAGGTGTTCAACATTAGCCCGGAAAGAGGGGTTCAAAAGGGTCAAATTGAATTAATGGCCGGCCACCATTTTTTAGGGTCCTCCCATGTGTGTACATCACAAATATGTGGTTTGGGTTTGAAGAAAATGGCCCCAAGGTGTTCAACATTAGCCCGGAAATGAGGGGTTCAAAAGGGTCAAATTGAATTAATGGCCGGCCACGAACTTTTAGGATCCTCCCAAATGTGTACATCACAAATATGTGGTTCAAACTTCAAGAATGTGACCCCAAGGTGTTCAACATTAGCCCGGAAGTGTGAAAAACGGGCGCCGGAGGGCGTCGGAGGATGTATAACTGGTTGCTGCAACAATTGCTGGCCTCCCACCCTTCAGTGACCTCCCCGGTGATAAAACAGAGATACCTGCCAAAAATGAATGAAAACCGTTGCAAAACGAATGCTCGGGGACCAAAATCCGCAGTTCGAGGTCCCGAAAATGGGCTGTTAAGCACCGAAAGTGGCATTCGGCCACGAAGTGGGTTTCTCAGACCCCAGTGTCCCTAAAAAGGGAGAAAATAGGAAGTATGCCAAAAACCGGAGCAATATGAGATGGTCAAGCGGTCCCGAACCGAGGCACACGGCCTGACGGCTCTGAAAACCGGAAACCGGACTCCGAAATGGAAAAAATGGCCTACGGCTAGCAAATGTAGCCTACGGACATTGAGAGATGGTCTACGGGACCTCTCCCTTGCCTCAGGAAAAGAAACAAAGAAAACCGAGCCTGGTTCGCAAACCGAGGCAAAGTACAAAAGAGGGTTCGGAAGTCCGGAGGCAGGGCTCACGGCCGCAACTCTGAAACTTCTGAACGAGCACATTATGCAACATCACCAAGCGCTCAATCAGTGACGTCTGAGTCTTAAGGTCGGTCAAAAATGGGGTGTCTACAACGCCCAACTACTTGCTGGCCCAAGTAACCTGTGGGTAGACCAACAATACCCAAAAGCTTAAGTCCAAGTTACTTAGTAGCAAGGTAGTGGTGCTTTATATGCCCAAGATCAACCATGCAAACTTCTGATGTGAGACAGGGTGTTACATCCGTCATATCCACCACCAGAACGACCACAGTTGTTTTTGTTGGTTGCCATGAGAGAGACAGAGAGAGAGAGAGAGATATATATATATATATATATATATATATATATATATATATATATTATGGTGTGGATTGGTTTAGCATTAGCAAGAGTGCTTGTGCTTATAAACTGTCTTCAAGTGGACAGAGATGCTCAAAATTAAAATCAATAAATAAAGATAGCATATTCCAAAATATGTACATATAAAATCATAGAAAAATCAAAATCAATAAATAAATATAGCATATTTCAAAATCTGTATATATAAAAAATCATAGCAAAATCAAAATCAAAATCAATAAATAAATATAGCTCATTCCAAAATCTGTATATATAAAATCATAGCAAAATCATATCAAAATCAAAATCAAAACTATTAAATAAATATAGCATATTTCGAAATCTATATATATAAAATCAAAATCAAAATCAATAAATAAATATAGTGTATTCCAAAATCAGAAGAGTTACTGTAGTTTCTTTTTTCTCCTCTTTTTTATGGGTAACAATAAAGAACTCAAAAAACTAGTCATAAATTCAAATTAAACCAGATTGAGAGGAAACTTCTTGCTCTCTCGAATCCCAATTCTGTTTTCTATCCTTTTCCCCACATTTTCATAGCAACCAAACAAAGAGTTAGGGTTTCACAATCTTGATCACATATCAATCAATGGCAATTAAGAAATAATCTTACTATATCATACGAAAAAAACACCGCAAAACTAGTGTCCATAGTTGGTCTTGCAAGGAATGGTGAAACCCTCGAAGCAGATGGCACAACAACCATCATCAAGAGAAGTTTCCCTCTGTCTCACCACCTCCTCACTCTTTCTCTCTCTCACCTCATTGTTATGATTTCCAATTCCCTCTGCAACCACATCAGGCTTGTCACGGCCCAAACCTGCCCCTAAAAGTTTAGACATAATCGGCCAAACTCGAGGCCATAGCTTAGCTATTTTAAATGTTACTCAATTTTGAGGCCTCAACGGAAGTGAAATAACAGAAGATAAACATTCATTGAGCTGTGTCTAAATGCCAGGATCATGTTACATTACTATACACACATGACATTTCATGTGCCATACACGTTACTGAATGCAAAAAGGGATTAACTCGAAAGTTATGTATTTAATAATATCTACATACATATCTATTGTTTCCAAGGATTATAATAAAACATACCATCTTAGGGATTTCCAAAATATAACAAAAGAGTCACTTACGGTGACTCAGCAAAACGAGTTCAGCTACAGGCTTCTGGGCTGACCTAGGGTTGACCCGTAAGCTGGTTACCTACAAAACATTCAAAAGAAAGTAGACCGAGCAAAGCTCAATGAATGATAGTAGTGCAAATAGATTAAAAGAACAAACATGGATTAACAGTGCTTAACCACAAATCATAATTTTGTCTCATTTTTCTTTTTCTAACGACCTCGGGCCCATATAAGACAGAACGACCTTAGGCCCAACAGAATACAGAACGACCTTAGGCCCAACAGAATACAGAACAGCCTTAGGCCCATCGTAGTACAGAACGACCTTAGGCCCATTATAGTAGCAAAACGGCCTTAGGCCTATCAAAATACAAAACGGCCTCAGGCCCATCATATTGACAAAACGGCCTTTGGCCCACCGTATTAACAGACAGAACGACCTTGGGTCCATATTTCACATGCCAAAGTTCAAGCGTATATTAACATATCTTATATGACATAAGGTGTTTGTAGACGTCCTCGAACGCCCCGGGAGGGACGAGCTCCCGTTTCGTTCATTTTGGGGTCACTACAGCTCAGGACTCTCAAATTTGTCACGGTTCGTAATCTGAACCAAAGAGTCCAAATCCGGCAAATCGTTTTGAGAAAACAGATTTTTGAAAGAAGTGCCAAACGTGGACTACTTTGCCAGATACAGAGTCGCCACCTAAATATTTTATTTTGGGGAAATTTAGGAAACCCTGACTCGTTTGCCTAAGGCCACGTGTCCGTCATCACCAAAGTTGCCTCGACTCGGGAACTTGGGTACGATTGGGGAAGGTCACTTCGTGAGCACCCCCGCTCGCCCGATCAAAGATCGGCCTCTACTAACCATGATATCTATTTTTGAAAACTTTGTATGTCCTTATTCCGGTTATTTAGCCTAGGTTACTATGTGATGCACACAGCATATAAGTATAGACCAGGTCGCCCGAATTGGAACAAAACATTTCATGTTTGTTTTTGAAGGATGGTTTGCTACCCGCAGGTAGGCTTAAAATGCAGATTTTGCCACCCTCGGGTGGGCTTAGAAAAGATGGTTTTGCCACTATCTAGTGGGCTTACAACAAACATTTGATGATTTATTCCAATCTAAACAACCCAACCTTCACCCACAGGCATTCAGGTAGATATATCACACAAGCAAATAGCCTCATGGTAAGCATGCTATTCATGGCAGCACTCACACGCATGCAAGGATGCTAAAGCATAGAACTTACCGAGCACTCCAAGCCAAAAAACAGAAACTACATTAGAAATCATGCATGATCCTAAGTATACAGAAATGCCTAATGCAACACATGCAAAAATGCAACTATAGCAGGCTCGGCTATTCTAAACATGGCATATGGAATGCTACAACTAACATGTATTCAACTTTGAAATTGAAATACAAATGCAGTTAGTATGATGCGCCGAGCCCGGTGCATGCAAAACAGATGAATGATGCAAACATGCTATCATGCTGTATGCTAATTGAAATATGCCCTAATCTAACCATCATAAGCGGATAAATAAAAGGGAGAAAGACGTGGGGTTGGAAGACATACAACACACACACGCACACTTATTACTGTTATGCCCTCGCGCAGAGGGTCCGAATAAATAATACAGTCCCGAATAAAGAATATTACAGTCCAAATAATATACAAATTCCTAATTAATTAATCAATTAACTAAGAAAGCCGTAAAACTGGCGTGCAAGCCAAGGACTGCCTTGCTTCTGATGAATGATGCATGTCTGGGTTGCCTTGCGCGGAAATCCACTGGGATGCCCCGATTAGCCTCTGTTTTGTGATTTTTCTTGGAAAGCGCGCCAAACTCTGGAAGTTTGCTTATTCTAGATTTCTTTTGCCTTGACAGAGAGCAGAAAAGGGGCATAGCAATGTATTTCACAAATATATGCATGCCTCGATCCTCGTGCCACCAATCACGCATATCGATGCATGATGGCAGAGGAGTCGAAATGTGCAACACAATATAGAATGAATGCACGTGTAAACACAACAAGAACCTAACTCCATCATGGGTAATTCGGAGTGTCGGTGACTGGGGAATTGAGACGCGTTCCGTCACTCGGAGTACGAAATGCACCTCGTTTCCCGTGTCCAGGCTAACTCCTATCCCGAACACGATGCAATATGCGTGATATGCATGAAATGCAACTAAGATACAGTCCTAACATACACATTGTTATGAAAATGGGATGCCTCGAAATGCGTGCACACGAGCACGCAAATTGAAAAAATAACATACACAATGTAAATGACATGGAAATGCGATATGGGCTTATACTAACATGAGAGAGCCTCAGCCACACTCACATAAGAGGCCGATGGATGAAAATGGAGTGTCTCGAAATGCGTGCACACGGGCACGCAAACCGAGGCAATGACATACGCAATGCAATGGCATGGAAATGGCATATAGAATGCAACATGGACTTACACTAACATGAGAGAGCCTCAGCCACACTCACATAAGAGGCCAGTGAATGAAAATGAAGTGTCTCGAAATGCGTGCACACGGGCACGCAAACCGAGGCAATGACATATGCAATGCAATGGCATGGAAATGGCATATAGAATGCAACATGGACTTATACTAACATGAGAGAGCCTCAGCCGCACTCACATAAGAGGCCGATGGATGAAAATGAAGTGCCTCGAAATGCGTGCACACGGGCACGCAAACCGAGACAATGACATACGCAATGCAATGGCATGGAAATGGCATATAGAATGCAACATGGACTTACACTAACATGAGAGAGCCTCAGCCACACTCACATAAGAGGCCGGTGAATGAAAATGAAGTGCCTCGAAATGCGTGCACACGGGCACGCAAACCGAGACAATGACATATGCAATGCAATGGCATGGAAATGGCATATAGAAACATGCTAATGGGATTTCAGCACTGAAAAGTGGGGGAAAACAGCCCCGAAATGAGGCGAAAACACACCCGATGCATGGAATAGTCCCGAAATATGAATTTTGGGACCCGAAATGGCCTATAGCTATACCAAACATGCACAATACGGATATGCAATGAATAGATAGAAGCAAGGCAGCCCCAAAATTATCATTTTACCAGTGCAAATCATGGCCAAACAGCAAGCAAAGATAGGGCAACAATGGCATGCAAAAATGGCCCTAAACATGGGATTATGAAGCAACTCACAGCTGCTAATTCCAAACAGGTTAGGTCCCTTCAACAACATTGAAGAGGGGCCAAAAGTAAGCATATTTACAGAACTGTAAAAACCCTAAAAACAATCATAGATATGGCTAAGCTTTTATGCAAGAAAAAGGGCCAAAAGGTGGCCAAAGAGGCAAGTGGTATATGCACAGCCCAAACTGAAAAATTCCCTTCTACAACATTGAAGAGGGACCAAAAATAAGCATATTTACAGAACTGTAAAAACCCTAAAAACAATCATAGATATGGCTAAGCTTTTATGCAAGAAAAAGGGCCAAAAGGTGGCCAAAGAGGCAAGTGGTATATGCACAGCCCAAACTGAAAAATTTACTTCTAAAACATTGAAGAGGGACCAAAAATAAGCATATTTACAGAATTGTAAAATCCCCAAAACAGTATACAAACATGCTAGAAATGCAATGCAAAATGAGGCTCAAAAGTGGCTACAACACAAAGTATGCAAAATATTCAACAAACAGCCAAAGACCCTTAATAAAACATGTAGAATGGGCCAAAATAAGACTATTTTCAGAACTGTAAAAAGGCCAAAAACCGAAGCATGATAGGCTGCCAAAGCATGCAAGAATGGGGACCAAAAGAGGGATATAACATGAAGTGTATAAAATAAACCTCAAACAGTGATGAGCCCTTCTTCAATGTTGAAGAGGAGATCAAAATAAGCCTATTTTTAGTTCTATAAAATGCCCAAAAATGGAAGTACACTAGGCTAATAAATCATGCAAGAAAATTGACATACAAGGGGATATTGAAGCAAGTGCAATATGGGGGCCTCAAACAGGGTTGAGCCCTTAATGAAACAAGAAAATGAGCTCAAAATAATGACCTTTTCAGTTTTGGTCGGAGCTCAAATCCGCAAGCATGTATGGCTTAGAGTTGGTGCAAAAATGAGCTAGAAAAGAGGGCAATTGGACTTACCTTTGAAGACCAACACTTTTGTTGCTTCTTGGACCAGATTTGGTGACTCTAAGCTGCTGGAATCCCCTCCTTTGCTGCTGGAATGGAGTGGTGATGGTAGAGCTTGAAGATGATGAAGAAATGGAGCCCAAAACTTAAAGGAAATGGGGTGATATGTATCTATCTCCTCCAAGCAACTCTTGTAACCTTCTCTCTAGAGTTGGGAGGCAAGCAATATATGCAAGAGAGGGAGAGAAGACTCTAGGCCAAAGTGGAGCCAAAATGAGCCTTTTGTTCCCCCACAAAATATCCCCCGGATATAGATATTTTCTGGGGGAAACAGCTGTACAGCTGTAAAGTGGAAGGAGAGAGGAACATGGCTGGCCACCTTTTGGGCTTGCAGGTGGCCGGCCAGCCACCCCCCCTAGCCGGCCGGCTAGGGGTCAAAAGGTTCAACTTGAAATAGTGGTCGACCACCACATAATGGTGTCCTCCCATGCCTCCTCATCATAACCCTGTGGTTCGAATTTGGAAACTCTAAAACAGGAGAGAGAACAAGCCATTTTCAAGAGGGGTTCAAAAGGGTCAAATGGAAATAGTGGCCGGCCATAAACTTTTAGGGTCCTCCCATGTGTGTACAACACAAATATGTGGTTCAAAGTTCAAGAAAAAGGGCTTAGGTTGTTCAATATTGGCTCGGAAGGAGGGGTTCAAAAGGGTCAAGCAACATTAGTGGCCGGCCACCAACTTTTAGGGTCCTCCCATGCGTGTACAACACAAATATGTGATTTGGGGTTGAAGAAAGTGGCTCCAAGGTGTTCAACATTGGCTCGGAAGTGCGAAAAACGGGTGTCGGAGGGCGAAAATGGAATATAACTGGTTTCCAAGATAATTGCTGGCCTCCCACCCTCCAGTGACCTTCCTGGTGATGAAACAGAGGCACCTACCAAAAATGAACGAAAACCAATGCAAAACGAATGCTCGGGGGCCAAAACACGCAGTTCGGGGTCCCAAAAATGGGCTGTTAAGCACCGAAAGTGGCATTCGGCCACGAAGTGGGTTTCTCAGACCCCAGTGTCCCTCAAAAGGGAGCAAATAGGAAGTATGCCAAAAATCAGAGCGAATGGAGATGGTTGAGTGGTCCCGAACCGAGGCACACGGCCTGACAGCTCCGAAAACCGGGAACCGGGCTCCGAAATGGGCAAAATGGCCTATGACCACAAAACGTAGCCCACGGCCACTAAGAGATGGTCTACAGGACCTCTCCCTCCCCTCAGGAAAAGAAACAGAGAAAACCGAGTCTGGTTCGCGAACTGAGGCAAGGCACAGAAGAGGGTTCGGAAGTCCGGAGGCAGGGCTCACGGTCGCGACTCTGAAACTTCTGAATGAGCACGATATGCAACATCACCAAGCGCTCAATCGGTGACGTCTGAGTCTTAAGGTCGGTCAAAAATGGGGTGTCTACAGTGTTCACTAAAGAGTGAATAGGATCTTAAACAACACATATACAAGCATGATACGTGAATACAACATCATACTACGCTACTACCATGTGATGTGGGTGAACACTGGTTCCCTCCTGTGGTTGCCCTACACATAGCACATAATTCATAAGTACATCACCTTTTCTTAATTTTCTTTCATTTCTCATTATTTGATTAACTATGTTTCATGTAATTAAATACATTATAGGAACATCGAACGGACATAACAATACATTCAAAGGGTCGAGACGAGCGAAAAGAAGTTTCAAAATTTTCCAACTTGGGCCGCACGTGCGGAAGTCCTCGCCACACGTGCGGGTAGGTGCGCCACACGTGCGGGCCACACTGCAGACCGCCCGAACTCCGCTCCGCACACGAGGGCGCGAATTGTAGTTCTAGCAACGATAGTTCGAACTCTTGTCACGGTTTTGAATCTAATCTCAGAAAGTGCAATGTAAGACTAATAAATCACCAAAAAGTCCAAATCCGGCAATTGGTTTTGAAAAATCAATTTTGAATCGAAAAGTGCCAAACATGGATTGCTTTGCCAGATTTCAGAGTCGCCACCTAAATATTTTGTTTTTGGAAAATTTAGGAAACCCTGACTCGTGCCTAAGGCCACGTGTCCGTCATCACCAAATTTTCCTCGGCTCGGGAACTTGGGTACGAGAGGGGAAGGTCCTGAAATGAGCACCCTCGCTCGCCCGATCAAAGATCGGCCTCTACTAACATGATATGTTGTTTTTGATAACACAGGCATTCTTATTCCGGTTTATTAGCTAACCTTTACTATGTGATGCGCACAACATACAAGTATAGACTAAATCGCTTGAATTGGAACAAAACATCTCATGTTTGTTTTTCGAAAATGGTTTGAAGTTGCTACTCGCAAGTAGGCTAAGTCACGGATTTGCCACCCTCAAGTGGGCTTAAAACATGATGTGGCACTCTGCAAAGTGGGCTTAAAACGCATATTTTGATTAATTGTTCCAATTCAAGTAATGAAGCCTTCATCCACAGGCATTCATGCAGTTTATCAAATAAGCAGTTAGCCTCATGGCAAGCATGCTGACATGGCAACACTCACATCTCATGCAGTACGCTAAAGCGTAAAATCTTACCTAGTACTCCGAGCCAAAACAAAAGCTATGTTAAAAATCAATGCATGACCCTAGCTATGTCAAGAATGCCTAATGCAACACATGCAAAATGCAACTAAGATAGGCTCGGCTATTCTAAGATGTCATGTGAATGCAACTAGATAGCATGTATTCAAATTGGTATTGAAATACAATGCAGTTTGTATGATGCGCCGAACCTGGTGCATGCAAGACAGATTAATGGATGCACACATGCAAACATAAGTATGCTAGTTAAAACATGCCCTAAAACTAACCATCAAAAGCTGGTAAATAAAAGGGAGAAAGACGTGGGGTTGGAAAACATTCACACACATACGCACACTTATTACAACATTTTGCCCTCTCGACGGAAGGTCCGAAAGAATAAGCTAAGCTGCTTAACTAATCTAATAATCTAATTAGACTAATTATTACACAACACAAATTGAATAACTAGCTACAACTAATTATTACAATACTTTAACTAATTAACAAATTAACTAATTATGGTAACTAACTAAGCATGTGACGTATGTGAACTAGGTTGCCATAGCTCTACCTTGAACAATGAAGGATGAATGCTATCGATTGCCTCGCTCGGAAATCAATTACTATGCCCCTAATTGCCTCTGTTTGCATTTGGTTTCAGAACACGGCACAAACTTCCAGAATGCTTCTTCTCCAACATGGGGACCTTCTGGTGGGCTACCGTAGACCACCTGTAGACCACCTAAATTGGTTGTAGACAAGAAAAAGTGGTCGGCCGACCACTTTTACTGCTCTACCGACCAGAAATTCTGCCAGACTCCAGTTTTGCTACAGTAGAGAACAAGAAAGGGGCATAATAGTGTATTTGCAAGGTATGTGTGCATAACTACCCTCCCTATCATTTCTCAAGCTCAAGGGAGTGCGGTACTCGACTCTTGGGCCACCAACCGAGCGTCGCAACGCACGATGGACGAGAAGCCAAGTTTACACAATTCAACGTGAATGAATGCACGAAAAACACATAAAGACCTCCACCTCTATCATGCATGATCAAGAGGGTTGGCGACCGAGAAATGAGGTGCGTTTTATCACTTCAAGTATGAAACGCTCCTTGTTTCTCGTGTTTGGATCAACATCCGATCCAAACACAATGCAATGCAACAACATGCAAGCACAATGCAATGCGACAACATGCAAACACAATACCATGCAACAACATGCAAACACAATGCAATGCAACAACATGCAAACACAATGCAATGCAACAACATGCAAACACAATTCAATGCAACAACATGCAAACAACATGCCTATCTAACAATGATAATGTGGCATGCACAAAATTCTAACGTATGAACAAAGCATGCATGGCATGTTTGGAGGCTAAAGCATCAATGCAAGTAAGGAGCATCGTACATGAGGCATGCAATACAATGCTCAAAGGACTTAAACCAATCATGGACAGACCTCATGCATGCCCAAACAATGGCCAAAACATGCTGAAAAGGGAGGCATAAAGCTCATACAAGCATGCATACACATTAGCTCACAAACAAGGCATGAAGACACAACTCTCAAACACATTGAAGGAGTGAAAAATGTGAGAGTGTGGTAATGAAATATGCTCTGAAGTCAAGTAAGAAATGATGCCAAATCATGCACACACAAAAATCAGAGTTGTATCATGGCAAAATAAGACCAAAAACACACTGAGATGGTAGCCCAAAAGCCTAGGCATGCATGCATACAAGTTAGGCCATGACCAAGGCATAAAGCATGACCCTCTAAAAGCATTGAAAGAGTGGAGCATGAGGGAGTATGACCACACTTCATACATTGAAATCATGGTACAAATGAGACCAAAGCATGCAAACAACTCAAATAACTCATGCTAGAGACTTGGAAACTCAAAGCTAGCGAGCAAGATTGCACTATAGCTATACAAAGCAAGGCATGCATTACCAAAAACACTTAAAACAGAGCTTAATAATGGTGAAACATGAGTAAAAACTTGCTGGAGTGGAGCCAAAAACATTCTAGAATGATGGTTCAAAGCATGATGCATGTTAAGGCTATAGAGAGGATTGCACTACAAGTGCAAGGAGCATGCAAGAGGTAATCAAACCAAGCCAAGACAGAGCTATATCATGTTAAAATAAGGCCTAAGGCATGCAGAGATGGAGCCAAAACATGCTAGAAAGATATGCTACTTTGATGAGCCATCAACACAAGCAAACAAGAGAATAGGAGAGGGAACAACCCCCTCCTATTTTGGGCCTCAAAACCACATTTCTACCACTGAAAATCCACAGGATTTCAGTGGTGAAGAGGCCAAACAAAGGTGATCTCAATGGTCTAAATGGAGAGCACAAAACAAGGCCAAATAAGGCACAAAAGGGGGCAGATCACCCCCAATACCAAAGAGGCCCCAAACAAACACTTTAAGCACTTGAAAATGAAGCTTTTTGCAGTTTAAAGTTAATCCAAAAGAAGCATGCAAATAGGGCCAAGTAAGCAATATAAACAAAGCTTTAAAAAAGATAAAGCCTCACCCTTGAAGAACCACTTCAAAGCAGCAACTTCAGAGGTGAAAACCAAGCTTCAACCACTCAAATGTAACCTCCAAGGACCTCAACTCAATAGTGAAGGTGTTTCACTAGGTGTTTGTGAGAAAAGTGTGAAGAAAAGGCACTTTTGAGCACAAACAAGTGCAAATATAGAGAGAGAGGGAGCAATATAGAGAGAGATATATGTATATCTCTATGCAAATTTTTCTGAACCCTGGAAAAGGAGAAAGTGCCTCCCTCTTATAGAAAACCAAGCCTCAAGCTTGTTGAGAAAGCTAGAGGCTTGAAGCAATCCCTCCATACACGTGTATGGGGGATACCTTCTGTGCCCAACAATTGGCACAGCTGGCAAGGAAAATATCTGCAGGAAATGCAGGATGCCCGCCGACCAACCAGTTAAACTGGTCGGCCGACCACCTCAACTGGTTGACCGACCAGAAAAAGTGGTCTACAGGAACAAAAACTGGCCGGCAAGGGGGAAAGAGGGTCTGCACAGAGAGAGGAAGGTGGTGGCAGGCTGCTGACCACCTTAGGTGGTCCATAGACCACCCACCCTAGCTGGCCGACCAGAAAAATTGGCTAGCAGGGAAGAAAAGTGGTCTACAGAGGGAGAAACTGGTCTACACCCCTGTTCCACTCTCCAGGCAAAGGATAACAAGGTTTGGTTTAAAAACAAACCAAAAAGGAAGCAAGACAAGAGTTTGCAAGGCGAGGCACTCAGCCGGAAGCCTCGAAAACTAGTCTACGAGCACAAAAAGGGGACCTATGAGAGGGAAATATAGTCTACAACCACAGAAAGTGGTCTACAGACCTCTGTCTCCCTCTAGGCAAAGGCCGCAAGGCATGGTCCAAAAACTAGGCCAAGAGGAGAAAGTTAAGAGGTCCTGAGACAAGGCACTTGGCCGAAGGCTCCGAAACTCAAAACGAGCACAAACATGCACAATCATTGAGCGCTCAAACGATGACGTCTGAGTCTTAAGGTCGGTCAAAAATGGGGTGTCTACAGTTGCCGTTCTTTGACAGAACTCGAAAGTCAAGAAATGACAGGAGTGAATGTCAAAGCCCAGAGATAACCCATTTTTGACAAGGCCGAAGACTCAGACAAACAGGCAAGATAACAGAGAGATGGCCCGCAAGCAAGGGCAAAATGCAAATGACATGTACCATGCAGAACATAACTTATGATTATTCAAAGAGGACTGTAATGAAGCACTTATGCAAAATAAATACAACATTTTAAGTGAATGTTATGCAAAGAAATGCTACAGCAAACTCGTGCATAAGCAAGTAAACACGAACCAAACTACATCTCATGCAGAAAGGATGTAAGAAAATTAAACAATTCTCACCACGTCTCACGCGGAGAAGGACTAAAAGCGACTATCGGGGACACCCAAAGTCTCAAACGAAACACCTTCTAGCGTATCAAATGCAAAAGGAGGAAGGCATCCAAACACGTGTCAAACGCGAAAGGAGAAAGGTACGTCCAAACGAGTGTCAAACGCGAGAGGAGAAGGGTACCAGTCAAACTGAACCAGAACTTCCCTTAAATGAACCGTACATACAATATCGTCTGGTTTCATCAACTTCAAATAAACTGTACATACAATATCGTGCTTGTACAAAAGAGAGGTTTTGACAAGTACAATGTAATAGGATCACACGATCAACGCTATATCAAGATACGATTTTAATACAAGATAAACACGTGCACAAATGATGCTAATAGAAAGGTGCATAACAATGCAAGTGAAATGGTGCATAACAATGCAGGTGGAACGGTGCATAACAATGCAGGTGGAACGATGCATAACAATGCAACTAGAACGCGCATAACAATGCAAGTGAAGAGTGCATAGCAATGCAAGTGGAAAGTGCATAACAATGCAACTGGAACGTGCGTGACAACGCGAGTGAAGAGGTGCATAACAATGTAACTGAAGTGTGCAAAACAATGCAACTGAAGTGTGCAAAACAATGCAACTGGAACGTGCGTGACAACGCGAGTGAAGAGGTGCATAACAATGCAACTGAAGTGTGCAAAATAATGCAACTAGAACTCACGTGACAATGCGAGTGAAGAGGTACATAACAATGCAACTGAAGTGTGCAAAACAATGCAACTAAAAGGGTGCATAACAATGCAAGTAGAGTGTGCATAACAATGCAACTAGAACAGGTATAACAATATGGGTAGAGTGTACATAACAATGCAACTAGAACATGCGTAACAATGCAACTGGAATGTGCAAAACAATGCAAGGAAAACGGTGCATAACAATGCAAGTAGAACGGGCATAACAATGCGAATGAAGTGTGCATGACAATGCAGGTGTAGCGCGCATAACAATGCAAATAAAGTGTGCATAACAATGCAGGTGTAACGCGCATAACAATGCGAATGAAGTGTGCATAACAATGCAGGTGTAACGCGCGTAACAATGTGAATGAAGTGTGCATAACAATATAGGTTGAAGGGTGCATAGCAATGCAAATGAAGTGTGCATAACAATGCAGGTGTAACGCGTGTAACAATGCGAATGAAGTGTGTATAACAATATAGGTGGAAAGGTGCATAACAATGCAAATGAAGGGTGCATAACAATGCAGCTGGAAGGGTGCATAACAATGCACTTCTAATGTAACGTTAATAGCATGTTTGCAGTACAATAACGAATAAGGAAATACATGCCTTAATGAGGCCAAATCAAACACAACCTCCGATTTACCTCTCGGAGGGGTCACAATGTACTTAAAAGGGATACATCTTGCTCCTGAGGAGTGACGATGAGCCGTGCATCGAAGACGTGAATCGAAGTTCCCACGGGGACTCTAATCATCATAAAAACACACAGAGAGGACAATGGGACCCTAAAGACCACCCAGGAGGGCTACCGACCACTTAAACCAGCTGCAGACCACCTGTAGACCACCTAAGTGGTCGGTCGACCTGAAAAACTAGTCGTGTGACGCCCCAAATTTTGATAATATAATACAACGATGCACCGGGGTTTAGCTAAAGGATACACATCATTTTTAAGCACAAAATACAAATAATTACACTAAAATAAAATATTAATAATAGTTACAGATAAAATCCTTCAAGTCTTTAGATACATATCGGTTCCTTGATACAAAAAGATTATCCAAAATACAGGAAATATGCAATCTAATTTCTAAGACAGCCACGGTTCCACAAAGCTTTTAGGGATTCTGTTCTTGGTGTAAAACTCGTCTTTACCTGGCATAAAACGCCATGAGCTTGGAATGCCCAATAAACACACACACCCCGACCCCTTTCCCATTCCAAATACACAAAAACATAACGGCATGATCATAACATACAATGAAAGCAATAATTAAGTAGAACTTATAATTAAATTTCAGTTCTCATGAATAATAGTCAATTTTAGTTAGTTCTAGGCAACTCCCCGCGGAATGCCGTTCCTACCCAACCACTAACACTGGCCACGGGCAATTCTGACTCCCCCTTGGTTAATACAATACCAATGCGTCGCTTATCGTACAATTTACCAATGATGCCCACGCACCTGGGTTACATACCCGAGTGGTGACATCACGGTCTACCCCAAGGGAACGGGCTTCCAAGGATACTTTCCCTGTGTGAGACCCTCACTGCCACCCTTATGTCTCCCATTTCCGTTAAGCAGCCAGAATACCTCCCGTGCCATGTTAGGGTTCGAAAACACACTTGCGCAAGACTTCACAAAAATGGAACACGTTCCATTATATCATACTCTTGAATCAATCGTTCATTATCTCATAAAATTTAATGCAATGATCGCAACCCATTACCATCCCATTTGATTTCCCCTTTATTAAGTGTGTTATGTTCTCAGTTATAGCAAAGCATGGTCAGTATAATTAAGAATCCAAACTAAACAAGAAGTAATTTATTCATGGTAAAGAAAATTTACAATTTATCACAGATTACATATCAAGACTAAGACATTCAAGAAACATAGAATATAAGAGTTGCAACCCAAATAAGAGCATATTAACACAAATTTCCAGATTTCCAGATTTTGAAAAAATACTTTTATTGGCCCTAAGTACCAGGCCTCATGTGAGTTGGTAGATAAATAAGTCTAGTTTCAAACTCAATTTACGAAAGTAGGATAGGCATTTTAGATTTTAAGATAATTCAGAATTACCAAGATCTGTCCAGATTCGTTGACCGTTACGTAAATCGGTTTTTCTCTCAAACCCCTCGCTCTCTTGAGCTCAAACAAATTTTAGTTAAAATATAACACCAAGATTAAGATTTTGACATAAAATTGGGCACAAGATTATTTTTCTGGAATTTTCTAAAAATAGATAAAGTTAACTGTTTTTCTGGTTCTGTGAGTAACAAACTTAGAAAATTTGTTTAAGTTATAAAAACGCATCCTTATGACCCAAAAAAATTACCACATACTCTAGACATACCAAATATTGTACCATAAAAACAGATTTTAAGTTTATGGAGTTTTGGTGGGAAAATAAATTCAAGAGAGGGAAAAGATTTGCTGCTGGAAATTTAAGAAAGAAAGTGAAGCATACCATTTCCTGATTAATACACACTTATACAAGAGTGTAGGCCTAGACTACAACATATATATACAAAGAGCATGTATTAGGAGGGGAAAAACAAGTGGGAAGAGAACTTGAGAGAAGAGGTGTTGTATGTTTACCTTTGTTGTACAAGACTAACACAATTCTTCCTTTTCTTCTCCTCTTCTTCTCTCTCACTCTCTCCCTCTCTCTTTTTTTTTTCCAAGATCACTCTCTCTCACTTCTCTAGTGGATGGCTGAAAATGTATATAATGAGGGGGGAGAAGTGTGCATATATATATATATAGAGAGAGAAAAGATTGGGAAGGTTTCTTGGGGACTAAGTTCCCTAAGTGCAAATTGTCAAAGTTGCAATTATGGCCCTTTTTATCCATCACATGGTCAACAACTTGGGCTCCAAGACACACACACACACACACATATATATATATATATATATAAGATATTTTTATGAGATATTTGCATTTATAAACATAATATAATACAAGTACATTAATTAATAAAATATTACAATTAAGGGTTGGAATGAAATAAAATAAAAGTATATAGGGACCAAGTCTAAATTTATGAAACCTTGATATATGTTATTAATATACTAACATTAGAAAATAGTTAAAATAATAAATTCGGGTCCCGTTAAATTAAAGCGCAAACAAATGCGAGAAACCAAGCAAAAACGGCATTACCGGGAATTAAAATTTTAGAGTGATTAATATCTAATGATAGGGTCTAATAACTAATAATATGGTTTTAAAGGTGATTATTAATTTACGGAATCAATTAGGGTTTACTCGAATTAATCCGCGATGCTTCCCGATTCTAGGGTTTAAAATGCAATTAAGCAAAAATTCAAGGGCTTTATTGAAATAAACTCAAGGTTAGGGATTTTATGGTAATTACAAAAAGTAGGGTCTCTACAACCTATCCCCCTTAAACAAATTTCGTCCTCGAAATTTTAAGCCGTCGAAAAGTTGTGGATAATTTACCTGCATTGCCTCGTTGTGCTTCCAAGATGATTTTAGAGTTGGAGCTATTCATGCCTTGGAGATTGAAAATCAAAAGCATAAACAATTCTTAAAGGTTTGCATCCACATAGCAGATACGAAAGAATACGATGAATAAAGCATGTACTCAAGAGTTCTAAAACTATATTAACAAAAGGAAATTTACATCGTCTATATATATTTTACAAAAGGTCAGCCAAAAGAGTTATAACTAATATCCTAGTTATATTTTTCCTAAGTTAGCCATGGCTCGTACTGCGGTTCCTTGCGGTTCCTTGGGTTCATATGTGGTGCACTGCTCTTCCTCAAGATACTGCTTAGTGAGATGTTCATTTTCTTCTCCTTACAGTGCAAATATTCTGCCTGTTGGCCTTTGATTGTTAACCGGCCCAGATTTCTGATTGTTCTCCGCCTTGTAATTTTGTTGCCTAGCAACTCCCGATTTAGTTACCCATGGTTGCTGCCCGCCAATAACCTGCGTATTTGCTCTCGAGCGCTCTCCTCGATTTTCGGCCAGTTGGGGGCATTCAAACCTCCTGTGTCCCATCTGTTGACAATGATAGCACTGGATCAACCCAACTGGCCTTGTCTGAAAACTCTCCTTTAAATTTTGCTGCTGCGATTGTTGGGGTTGTTGGGGTTCCCTAGAATATGGCTTCCATGCTGCATGCCTTCGACTATTTCTTTCGGGTCCCATATTGGAATGATTATTTTCATTCCTCAAACTCCGAATCCTCTTGGAATCTGCCACCTCCCGTTCTGAATCAAGTGCTGTGTCAACTACATCTGCAAAAGTGGGAAGTCGCATGGGCAAAACTCATCCTCGAATTGTAGGGTCTAGACCCCATTCAAATTTTTGTGCTTTGTCTTCATCGTTTTCTACGTATCGAGTCGCATAACGCGCCAACTCCTCGAACTTTGCCACGTATTGGGTCACCGTCACTGCGCCTTGTTCTAGGTTCAGAAATTCATGAATTCTTTCTTGTTTGACTGTGTTTGGAAAGTACTTCCTCAAAAATGACTCCTTAAACTGCGCCCACGTCATTGCGGTGATGTCCCTGGATTCCCGAATCAAGGCCCACCAATGGTCTGCTTCCCCTTCTAGTTGGTAAAATGCTAGATCAATCCTATCAATGTGTTCAGTTATTCCCATCGTGTTGAACATCTTTTCAATTTGTCGAATCCAATTTTCAGCAATTTTAGGATCAGGTTCACCAATGAAGATCGGTGGTCTCTGTTTGCGAAACTCGGAGAATAGATGTGTCCTCTCATTCTGACGCGTTTTCCTCAGCCTTCCTAATTCTTCCAAAATTTGTTTTCCAACATTCTCGGGTAAGTTGGCAGCAGATGTAGGCGTATGATCGTGATTGTTGACCCTAGGTGTCGCATTCCTGTTTATATTGGCATCATCATTGTGGTTGGTGGCGTTGTTGTTGCCTACATATTTGTTTGCTCTTGTATGGTTCACCATCTGCCAAATGCGCAGTTAAGTGCAGGTTAGGGTTTTGTTAATGCGGTTAGTCAAGGAAATTACTAAAGTGAAATGCTCTACTAGAAACATAATCCAAGTAACACTTAATAAGCACCTAAGGTAGTCTTACTCAACCAACGACTCCATCACCACTCTCGATCGCTCTAGGCAACTTCATGTTTCGGTTCGCTGATTGAATCTAACCTTTCCTTTCTTTATTATGAAATTCTAGTTCCACTACCCTTGTCTAAAAGGCTTTCTTTAGCACCTGGTATCAATAGTAGAATCGTCGACGCCCGGCTACATGCTTTCACGAATCGACATTGCCATGCCCGAAATTCGAAGAAACGTCCTAGGGTTGGTTGAGAAAATTTTAATTTTTGACATCTTCTAGTTTCTAGACTAAGTAGTGTTATCATAATGTAATATAGTCGGTAGCAAGATTGTTTCTAATTGCAAGTCGGAACGCGAGGGTAAGGGTTGAACCTCAGCTCTGATACCAAGTCGTGACGCCCCAAATTTTGATAATATAATACAACGATGCACCGGGGTTTAGCTAGAGGATACACATCATTTTTAAGCACAAAATACAAATAATTACACTAAAATAAAATATTAATAATAGTTACAGATAAAATTCTTCAAGTCTTTAGATACATATCGGTTCCTTGATACAAAAAGATTATCCAAAATACAGGAAATATGCAATCTAATTTCTAAGACAGCCACGGTTCCACAAAGCTTTTAGGGATTCTGTTCTTGGTGTAAAACTCGCCATTACCTAGCATAAAACGCCATGAGCTTGGAATGCCCAGTAAACACACACACCCCGACCCCTTTCCCATTCCAAATACACAAAAACATAACGGCATGCTCATAACATACAATGAAAGCAATAACTAAGTAGAACTTATAATTAAATTTCAGTTCTCATGAGTAATAGTCAATTTTAGTTAGTTCTAGGCAACTCCCCGCGGAATGCCGTTCCTACCCAACCACTAACACTGGCCACGGGCAATTCTGACTCCCCCTTGGTTAATACAATACCAATGCGTCGCTTATCGTACAATTTACCAATGATGCCCACGCACCTGGGTTACATACCCGAGTGGTGACATCGCGGTCTACCCCAAGGGAACGGGCTTCCAGGGATACTTTCCCTGTGTGAGACCCTCACTGCCACCCTTATGTCTCCCATTTCCGTTAAGCAGCCAGAATACCTCCCGTGCCATGTTAGGGTTCGAAAACACACTTGCGCAAGACTTCACAAAAATGGAACACGTTCCATTATATCATACTCTTGAATCAATCGTTCATTATCTCATAAAATTTAATGCAATGATCGCAACCGATTACCATCCCATTTGATTTCCCCTTTATTAAGTGCGTTACGTTCTCAGTTATAGCAAAGCATGGTCAGTATAATTAAGAATCCAAACTAAACAAGAAGTAATTTATTCATGGTAAAGAAAATTTACAATTTATCACAGATTACATATCAAGACTAAGACATTCAAGAAACATAGAATATAAGAGTTGCAACCCAAATAAGAGCATATTAACACAAATTTCCAGATTTCCAGATTTTGAAAAACTACTTTTATTGGCCCTAAGTACCTGGCCTCATGTGAGTTTGTAGATAAATAAGTCTAGTTTCAAACTCAATTTACGAAAGTAGGATAGGTGAAAATCCTACGTGATTTGTGATTAGATCAAGATTAACTAATTCCAAAACCCAATAAATTCAAAACACTCAACCTAAAATCATCAAACACTTACGAGAGTGATTTTAGTTTGTTTGTTTTTGAGAATAAACAATAAATCAACACAAACGATTTTTTACGTGAAAAAAACCACAATTGAAGAACCTTCAATTGTAATCAAAAACCACGGGCGAACCGCCACTATCAATCCACTACTGAAGAACGAAAAGATTACAAAGAAATCATACAAAATACCCAACCCTAGTCAATTTGTCTCTGAATCTTCTGTAACTCTTTTCACCACACCTTCGTCACGGAATTGATTCTGAAGTTGATTCCACACCACAACTTCACTCGTCGAATTAACGACTGCGTAGACTCAAACGCCTTTTGGATCCTACGCTTTGATCTTCGGAATCCACCGAAGAGAACTCACTTGAAACTTAAGAAGCAACCTCCTTGATGTATGAATTTCAAAGCATAAGTTCAGAACTCTCTTAAGAACATCAAGGAAAAAGATCAAAAATCTCCAAAGAAGACTTTAAACACAACCCTAGTTTGTTTTTATCAGATCTAGGAAAACCTCACTCACAAAAACACCCTTAGCAGCTTTAAATAGAAAACTGGATCCGCGATCTCCGTTCGAGCTCACAACAGCCCGCTCGAGCGGACTGACCAAAAACTGCATGCGAAGAAACTGAGATGCGCTCGAGCGTAGGAGTTTCCGCTCGAGCGTAAAATCGCACCCACCAGTATCTGTGCTTGCCCTGTCAAAATACTGAGACCTGCTAATCTACGCTCGAGCTCAAAAGTCTCCGCTCGAGCGGACAGTACAAAAACACAAAAACATAGTTTTGAATCAACACAAGGTTTTGTCTCCGGATTTGACAACACAGGGACCTAACAATCTCCCCCTTTGTCAATTCCCGGACAAAACTTTTCTAAACAAAAGTCCTTAAACACAAGCACTAGACAAAATTAAAAAACAAATACTAAAACACTCAAAACAACTCTATAAACAAACAAGCTTTCCAATCTTGCCATATATCGATCCATCAATCCAATTCATCATCCACCATTCACCTGTGAAAAGACTAGCAACATACCAGAAAAACCAAAACTTGTGGAACTATATAAGAATATAGCAAAATGTATCCATTCAATAGAACCAACGGAACAAAATATCAAAATATCCATGTGTCATAACCAAAAGAACAAAACAAAACAAAATATACCATCAAATATCCATGTACCATCAACACATACCATCAATATCCATGTATCAAATATCCATGTACCATCAACACATACCATCAATATCCATGTACCATCAATATCCAGCAGGAACCAAACTCTCCCCCTTTTTGACCGGGAATGAAGAAAGCCAGAAATCAAGCACCAGATGGAGGAGGGGGCGACTGAAGCGTCAGTAAGGAAATGATGTGATTCAGCTACGAAGTAGTGTGAGCAGCAGTCTGCTCCAGCTGACCAAGACGACCATCAAAGGCATCAAAACGCGCATCAAGAAAGTCTAATCGCCTGGTCATAGCCGCCTCAAAATGCCGAAGCTGATCAGGAAACGAGCTAGGTGGAACAGGTGGAGTAGGATCCTCCTCACCCCCGGCGGCAGCAGCATCATATTCAGCCTCCTCAGCAAGGCCAGCAGTGGTACCTGCAGAAGGATCAGCCCGAGAGGACTCCCCCTTAACATGAGCCCGACTCTGTGAGACAGTTTTCTTTGTGAAAGGGCGAGAAGGAGAGGCAAACTCATCATCATCGAGGATAGGGGTCCCAAGGTCAGACAAAAGTCGGTTGATCAAGCAA
Organism: Camellia sinensis; assembly: GCF_055761805.1. Taxonomy (NCBI): domain Eukaryota; kingdom Viridiplantae; phylum Streptophyta; class Magnoliopsida; order Ericales; family Theaceae; genus Camellia; species Camellia sinensis. Next base: position 159,830,524 of record NC_138972.1, read on the forward strand.
CCGTAAGGAAGGCCAAGCTTTGTATGCCCATGAGCACTGATCATCTTGGTGATAATAAGATAGGCGAGATCAATAGAACGGTGATTGGAAATACAAGACAAAATGAAGCCTTGGTCTTGTTTGACCTCGGAAGAGTGTGTGGTGACAATGATGTTGGCGCAGACAATCAAATTAAGCAGTCTGAACTCCGGAAGAAGTTCAAACTGTTTAATCAAACCGCCTTTAGGCCAGTGACGGGCAACACCACACAGTTCCAAAGCAACAGCATCAAAGTCACAAGTGGGACGATCAGGAACAGGGAAAGGATAGTATTGGGGAAAAACTTGCTCAATCTGTAGAAGTTGGCGAATCAAAGCAGGGGTGACAGAAATGGATTTTGACCTAACCCAAGTAGTGAAAGATGGCTCATAATCCCGAATACCCTCCATATTACAATAGAATTCTCGAACCCAATCGAGATTCTGACGCCCCGAAAATAATAAAACATGGTCACCACCTAGAGGGTCGAACAATGGACGAATTTGGATGGACTCAAATGTATCGGGTTGAACATTTCGTTCTAAATGAACTGTGCGAGTCACAAAAGATTTATGGAATGACTTAGATTGGGAGGCCGACTGAAACCTCTCAGGGTTATAGGTAGGGCGAGAAACGGTGGCCTTTCGGCGTTTTGGAGCAGGAGCAGACATACCGAAGAAGACACTATGACACCCAACAAATCAACAAACCCAAAACCCAACCCACACCAAAACAAAACCAAAACAAATCATTAGTGCAATAATCAAATTAAAAACAGGGCATAACAAAAACAGGGCATGAAAGCATGGTATTGAAGAACTCATAACTAATACACCAAATATGAGAGAAATTGCACAGTATAAGTAGGAATCATGAGAAAATCAAAGCAATGTATCCAAGCCCAAATTGATACCCACGCATAGAGACCTCAACAGCCCATTATAGTAGGAACACAGATAACTCCGAATACCACAGACACAACACAGAAAAAACACATAAAAAACAGACAATCGGTCAAAGAAAAAGTGTGTGAGAGAGAGAATCACAAACACGACACTCAAAACCCCACAAAACTACAATCCCAACAACCATTAGAACCAAATAGAACAAAAAATAGTGAAAATAAAAGAGGGTAAAACTTACCAAAGAGCAAATCAGTGGGTAGGATGATGAATGGAAGGAAAAAACGACCACAATGCAGCCACACGACAAACCCTAGATCGAGAGAATGAACCAGGAAGAGAAAAAATAACTCGAAGAGTCGAGAGAGGGAGTTAAGTATGAAACTGGTCCGCTCGAGCATACTAAGTACCGCTCGAGCGTAAAACAAGGCAAGGAGACTCCCGCGCGAGCGTGCAAAGGGCCGCTCGAGCTCAAAAAACCATCTCTCAGAACTGCAAAAACACGAACAAACTGCTGCAAGTGTGAAAAACACACTCGAGCGTAAAAAATTCCGCTCGAGCGAAAGAAATTTTTTTTTTTTTTTTTATATTAAAAAACAAAACACACCTAGAGAGTCCTGTAACAAGTAAGAAGAGCAAGTGTAGACTAAACCACAAAGACAAGAAAATCCATCAAATTATGAGTCCTGCTAATTTTTAGAAAAGAGATGAAACACCAGCTCATGAACAACACAGATAGTATTAAATCAAAGCCACACGCATCATGAGAATGCATAACTCAAAAACACATATGAGAGCTCATGTAAAAATGTGTGTGTGTGCAATCCTTGAGAGTCACAAAGCTAGAGTTAATCCTAGTAGTGATCGGATGGCTGGACCTCCGACACGAGTAACTGACTATCACAGAGAAAAGTCAAACCACTAGGAATCACGGGGTATTTGTTAAGTAAAAGCGGAAGCTCCCCCTCAGATGATTTTTTTTTTTTTTTCTTGTGGGCACTCACTGGTGGCATGCACGCTCAAGAGTATGGATTCCAACCAGAGAAGAATGAAGTCAGAATGATGGCCTGGTTGGTGCCTCTGAGGTAGCCTTTTCCTAATGCCCGGAGATCATGTACTGAGGGAGAAACCATGGAAGTGAACTAAGGCGGTAGATGGTTAAGAGACTTAACATCACCCATGATGTACTAGTATGGGTCAATTTCTCCGTAAAAGTACAAGAAACACTGTCAGTGGTCCATAGAGAACTTTGATCACTTATGCGGAAACCCCTGCAACAGTTTAGCTCAAGAATGTGTACAGAATGAGATCACGAAGTAAATGAGTATGGGCATTCAGCATGAGGTATGAACTAAGATGAAAAACAAATCTTGTAGGAGACATGAGCAATGTTCATTTAATATTTTGATGCAAAAGAAACCAGGACTCAATCACAATGAGATTAACACATCAAGAATAGTAAGTCAGCCACTCACACTCACCTCACGACCACAGGAACCAATCTAGTTACTGAGCATTACACCTAAGGTCTTTCTAAGAAACTCAAATCGAAGAAGATCAAGGGGTTTTGTAAAAATATCAGCTTTTTGATGCTCAGTAGGGATATGTTCCAAAACAACAATGCCTTCATCCACTAACTCTCGAATAAAATGATGACGTATGTCAATAAGTTTGGTGCGAGAGTGTTGGACTGGATTTTTTGAAATGTTTATGGCACTTGTGTTATCACAAAAAAGAGTGAGGGTATTCAGTTCTATTCCATAATCATGAAGCATTTGCTTCATCCACAACATTTGTGCACAACAACTCCCTGCAGCAATGTACTCAGCCTCAGCAGTGGAAAGAGAGATGGCATTCTGCTTTTTACTATGCCAAGAAACCAAATTATTCCCAAGGTAAAAACACCCCCCGGAGGTACTTTTCCTATCATCAGCACACCCTGCCCAGTCGGCATCAGAAAAACCAGTAATTTCAGCTGTAGTATCAGTGGAAAACCAAACCCCATACCCCAAGGTCCCATTTACATACTTGATGATGCGTTTTACCGCAAGAAGGTGAGACTCTTTAGGACTGGCTTGGTAACGAGCACAAACACCGACACTGAAAGAAATATCAGGACGACTGGCTGTGAGATACAAAAGACTCCCTATCATACTCCTATAAAGGGTAGGATCAACATCAATACCAGAGGAATCTTTGGAGAGGTGAAGACTGGTGCTCATGGGAGTGCGTGCATGTTTGGCAGACTCAAGACCAAACTTAGACACAAGATTTTTCGCATACTTAGACTGAGAAACAAATATACCCGTAGGAGACTGTTTAATTTGAAGACCCAAAAAATAAGACAACTCTCCCATCATGCTCATCTCAAACTCATGTGTCATGCAATCCGAAAAATATTTCACAAGATGTTCAGCAGTGGATCCAAACACAATATCATCAACATAAATCTGAGCAACAAGAATATGAGACTTAGTATGTTTCACAAATAAAGTCTTATCCACACTACCCCTTTGAAAATCATTGTCAAGAAGAAATGTAGTAAGTCTATCATACCAAGCTCGAGGGGCTTGTTTCAATCCATACAAAGCCTTGTCTAACTTGTAGACATGATTAGGACATTTAGGGTCCTCAAACCCTTTTGGTTGCTCAACATATGCCTCTTGTTTCAAGTACCCATTCAGAAAAGCACTTTTCACATCCATTTGAAACAATTTAAAGCCAAGAAAACATGCAACACCAAGTAAAATACGAATAGATTCGAGACGTGCAACTGGGGCTAACGTCTCATCATAGTCAACACCCTCTACTTGTGTGTAGCCTTGAGCAACCAACCTAGCTTTGTTCCTGACAACTGTACCATTCTCATCAGATTTATTTTTAAAGATCCACTTGGTACCTATCACATTCATGTCTCTAGGTCTAGGAACTAGAGTCCAAACTTTGTTACGTTCAAATTGACCTAACTCTTCATGCATAGCATTGACCCAACTATCATCTAGCAAGGCCTCTTTAAAATTCTTAGGTTCAATTAAAGAAACATAACACATATGTGATACCTCATCCCGAATCTGTCTTCGGGTTTTCATTCGATCCGAGACATTTCCAATCACCTGTTGAGCTAGATGATTCAGTTTCACCCTAGCTGATGGTTTAAGCTCAGGACTTGCGGTGACAGGGGCAACAGGAGTGATGTCCCTGGGAGCACTCTTTGGGCTTGACCTTACTTGTGAAGATGGTACTGTCACCATTTCTTGTGATGGGTCCGCACCTTCTCCTTGATTTTGTGATTCCGTGTCCAAGATTGGAGACTCATCATTATCATCCTCATTTGTTGCTGGAGTAGGTGCACCTGTGTCATCTATAACCACATTGATAGATTCCATTAAAGATGAAGTTCGCAGGTTATAGACTCTAAAAGCCCTACTAGTGGTTGAATACCCTAGAAAAATACCTTCATCACTTCGGGAGTCAAATTTGCCCAAAGGCTCTCTGTCTTTGAAGATGTAACACTTACTCCCAAAAGTTTTGAAGTATTTTACATTAGGTTTCAAACCCTTCCACAATTCATATGGAGTTTGTAAAGTGCCGGGCCTTAAATACACGCGATTTATGACATACACAGCAGTATTTAAGGCTTCAGCCCAAAACTTAGGAGGAAGTTTCTTACTAAGGAGCATGACCCTAGCCATTTCTTGAACAACTCTGTTCTTCCTCTCAACAACTCCATTTTGTTGTGGAGTAATAGGAGCAGAAAATTCATGCTTGATTCCATGCATATCACAAAAATCCGAAAACGAACTATTTTCAAATTCACGACCATGATCGGTTCGGATTCTTATGATACGCCCAATGGAAACACCCTGTTCATTTTGGATTTTAGGGACTAAGGCCTGGAAAGCATCAAACGTATCAGATTTTTCCCTTAAAAAATTTACCCACGAAAATCGAGTAAAATCATCAACAGTTAAAAAAATGTATCTTTTACCTCCGATGCTTTCAGTGCGAGTAGGACCCATTAAATCCATGTGAACTAATTCAAGAGGACGTTTGGTTGGAAAGCTGTTCACCTTTTTATGAGGAGCACGGGTTTGCTTGCCAAGCTGACATGGTCCACACACATGGCTCAAATTCTTACCTAGTTTAGGTATTCCCCTCACAAGCTCTTTGTTGGCTATCTTAGTTAGGTCATTGAAATTCATGTGACCTAATCTTTGATGCCACAGGTCAATGTTACTAATGATGGCAGAGTGACAGGTGAGATCATTAGTAGTAACAATCCCATAGCAGTTATCAGATGTGCGAACCCCATGTAAGACAGTATTTCCCTTTTTATCCAAAATCTCACATTTATTTTTAGAAAACAATACTTCATGATGGGAATCACACATTTGACTAATGCTTAAAAGATTTGCTTTAAGACCATCAACTAGTAGAACATTATCTAGCTTGGGAAGACCAGCAACACTTATAGAGCCCTTACCAATGACTCTCGAAGTGCCGCCATCTCCAAAGGTAACAATTCCTCCTTCATATTTTTCAAGGGAGGTGAAGTAGGATTTGTTACCGCACATATGACGAGAACACCCACTATCAAGATACCACATGTGTGAATCACGTGCTTTTAGAGCAGTGTGAGCAACAAAACAAGTCAAATCCTCTTTTCTAATCCAAATCTTTTTAGTCTTGGTGTTCACCCTAGACATGTAAGGTTGTCTCCTAACCCAAAAAGTATTAGAATTTCTACCCTTTTGAGACACCTTACCAAAAAGTTCAAAACAGTAAGGACGAATGTGGCCATACCTACCACAGTGATGACAAATAAAAACCGGTTTTACCTCCTTTTTGTTGATTTTACCAGCTTTCGGTAGACGGAGAGAGAGATCAGCCTGGTCTACCTTCAATTTTACCTTTGCTTGAGTCTTCTTGTCATGTGAAGTAGAGGCCTGTCCCTTGTGTGCTGTTGCACCATAGCCTAACCCACTTTTGTCGCAACCCATTTGTTGAGACCCGAGGATATCTTCTAAAGATTTTGAACCTTTGTTCCACATGGCAATAGTAGCTCTAGCAACCCGAAGCTCTTCATCCTTTTGACAGACTATCTCTTCCAATCTAGCTTGTGACAACTCAAGACTTTCAAGCTTTTCTTCATATGTGGAATACACCTTCAGGAGTTCATTCCTTTCAGTTTCAGAGGATAGTAATTTTCCACATAAGTCTTGCCTGTCACTCGAGATCTTGACGATATTCTGCTTTGCTGCTACAAGTTCTCCTTTCAGCCTGACATTCTCACTCTCACATGTCTTGAGCTTGAGAGAGAGTTTGTCGTTGAGTTTGGACAAATTCAAGGATTCCTCGTACAGTTTTTCGTAGGCTTGTTGTAGTTCATCGCCATTGATCTCCTCATTATCCTCAGATGTGTCATCATCCTCTTTTTGCTCTTCATTCTCCTTTGCCTCCTCCAATCTTGCAACTAAGACTGAAAAGTCACTGGATGGTGGTGAATGTGAGTTTCCTCTTTCATGGAATTGGCTCAAAATTTCCCATGCCTCTTTAGCCTTTGTGCAACGAACAACCCGTTGCTGTTCTTCAGCAGAAATTGCTCTACGAATAGTGCTAAGGGCTCTCAGATTGCTCGGACTGTCAACACTTTCTGTATCTTCTTCAATGGCCTGCCAGCCTTCTGGATCAAAGGCTCTCAGAAAAGCCCTCATTCTGATTTTCCAAAACAGGTAGTTACTCCCATCAAAAGTAGGAGCATGATGCAAGTTCTGACCACGAGCTAACTCCGCTGGCTTTGGAAGAGTTTGAGTGAAAGTGGACCAAAAAGCCATAAAAGCACTATCCCCGTCTTCTCCAGATTCAGGTTCTTCGGGTTCTTGCTCCGACCCGCTTTCATCATCCCAAGTTACAGTGTAGACTTTCTTTCGATTCTTTTTCGAAGGGCATTCAAGGGCAATGTGACCAAACCCTTGACACTCATAACACTTGACCCCTGGTCCCCTTACAATCTTTTTTTCAGTAGTTTGAGCAAATTTTGGTGGAACAGTTTTGGGTTTGTCACTACTCTTATCTTTTGAAATAGGGGCTCTGAAATTCGGCTTCTTTTTCAAAAATTTTTTAAACTGTTTTGTAAGCATAGCCGTCATTTCAGACTCTAAATCAAATTCAGTCTCCGGAGGTTTTGCAGTCTCATGGGCACTCGTGAAAGCCATATTTTCTTTTTGCTTTTTCTTAGAAATTTGGTGGGCTTCATAAGTCTGCAAATTTCCAACCAATTGATCGAGCTTGAGGGTATCAACATTCTGAGCCTCCTCAATGGCTGTCACCTTTGGTTGGAACCTCTCGGGAAGGGACCTCAAAATTTTTCCAACAACTTTTGCTTCCGGGATTTTTTCACCGAGAGTGAAACAGGAATTCACGATATCACTGAGTTTTGCATAAAATTCATCGAACGTCTCATCGTCGCGCATAAAAAGGGTTTCAAAGGCGGACGTGAGACGTTGAAGTTTTGCCCTTTTAACAGAGGTGGTACCTTCGTGAATCGTTTCAACAATATCCCACGCCTCTTTTTCTATTTCACACGTGCAAATTCGACGGAATTCTTCAGGTGTGACAGAGCAGAAGAGGGAGTTCAGAGCTTTGCTGTTCCAACTCGAATTTTGGTAATCGATTGTGTCCCATTTATCAAGGGGTTTAGGAATATCAATCCCATCAACGGTGATTGTAGGTTCACTCCACCCAAAGATTACGGAGTGCCAAACTTTCTCATCGATGGATTTTAAAAATGCTCTCATACGAGCTTTCCAATAAGAATAGTTTGTACCGTCAAGTAATGGGGGTCTATGAGTGGAGTTACCTTCACGAATAGAATCCATGATACTAATCACACAAAATCACACTCCTATAGTTTTTAAAAAAAAACAAAGAGTGACCCGCTCTGATACGAATTGAAAATCCTACGTGATTTGTGATTAGATCAAGATTAACTAATTCCAAAACCCAAAAAATTCAAAACACTCAACCTAAAATCATCAAACACTTACGAGAGTGATTTTAGTTTGTTTGTTTTTGAGAATAAACAATAAATCAACACAAACGATTTTTTACGTGGAAAAAACCACAATTGAAGAACCTTCAATTGTAATCAAAAACCACGGGCGAACCGCCACTATCAATCCACTACTGAAGAACGAAAAGATTACAAAGAAATCATACAAAATACCCAACCCTAGTCAATTTGTCTCTGAATCTTCTGTAACTCTTTTCACCACACCTTCGTCACGGAATTGATTCTGAAGTTGATTCCACACCACAACTTCACTCGTCGAATTAACGACTGCGTAGACTCAAACGCCTTTTGGATCCTACGCTTTGATCTTCGGAATCCACCGAAGAGAACTCACTTGAAACTTAAGAAGCAACCTCCTTGATGTATGAATTTCAAAGCATAAGTTCAGAACTCTCTTAAGAACATCAAGGAAAAAGATCAAAAATCTCCAAAGAAGACTTTAAACACAACCCTAGTTTGTTTTTATCAGATCTAGGAAAACCTCACTCACAAAAACACCCTTAGCAGCTTTAAATAGAAAACTGGATCCGCGATCTCCGCTCGAGCTCACAACAGCCCGCTTGAGCGGACTGACCAAAAACTGCATGCGAAGAAACTGAGATGCACTCGAGCGTAGGAGTTTCCGCTCGAGCGTAAAATCGCACCCCCCAGTATCTGTGCTTGCCCTGTCAAAATACTGAGACCTGCTAATCTACGCTCGAGCTCAAAAGTCTCCGCTCGAGCAGACAGTACAAAAACACAAAAACATAGTTTTGAATCAACACAAGGTTTTGTCTCCGGATTTGACAACACAGGGACCTAACAATAGGTATTTTAGATTTTAAGATAATTCAGAATTACCAAGATCTGTCCAGATTCGTTGACCGTTACGTAAATCGGTTTTTCTCTCAAACCCCTCGCTCTCTTGAGCTCAAACAAATTTTAGTTAAAATATAACACCAAGATTAAGATTTTGACATAAAATTGGGCTCAAGATTATTTTTCTGGAATTTTCTAAAAATAGATAAAGTTGACTGTTTTTCTGGTTCTGTGAGTAACAAACTTAGAAAATTTGTTTAGGTTATAAAAACGCATCCTTAGGACCCACAAAAATTACCACATACTCTAGACATACCAAATATTGTACCATAAAAACAGATTTTGAGTTTATGGAGTTTTGGTGGGAAAATAAATTCAAGAGAGGGAAAAGATTTGCTGCTGGAAATTTAAGAAAGAAAGTGAAGCATACCATTTCCTGATTAATACACACTTATACAAGAGTGTAGGCCTAGACTACAACATATATATACAAAGAGCATGTATTAGGAGGGGAAAAACAAGTGGTAAGAGAACTTGAGAGAAGAGGTGTTGTATGTTTACCTTTGTTGTACAAGACTAACACAATTCTTCCTTTTCTTCTCCTCTTCTTCTCTCTCACTCTCTCCCTCTCTCTTTTTTTTTCCAAGATCACACTCTCTCACTTCTCTAGTGGATGGCTGAAAATGTATATAATGAGGGGGGAGAAGTGTGCATATATATATATATATATATATAGAGAGAAAAGATTGGGAAGGTTTCTTGGGGACTAAGTTCCCTAAGTGCAAATTGTCAAAGTTGCAATTATGGCCCTTTTTATCCATCACATGGTCAACAACTTGGGCTCCAAGACACACACACACACACACATATATATATATAAAAGATATTTTTATGAGATATTTGCATTTATAAACATAATATAATACAAGTACATTAATTAATAAAATATTACAATTAAGGGTTGGAATGAAATAAAATAAAAGTATATAGGGACCAAGTCTAAATTTATGAAACCTTGATATATGTTATTAATATACTAACATTAGAAAATAGTTAAAATAATAAATTCGGGTCCCGTTAAATTAAAGCGCAAACAAATGCGAGAAACCGAGCAAAAACGGCATTACCGGGAATTAAAATTTTAGAGTGATTAATATCTAATGATAGGGTCTAATAACTAATAATATGGTTTTAAAGGTGATTATTAATTTACAGAATCAATTAGGGTTTACTCGAATTAATCCGCGATGCTTCCCGATTCTAGGGTTTAAAATGCAATTAAGCAAAAATTCAAGGGCTTTATTGAAATAAACTCAAGGTTAGGGATTTTATGGTAATTACAAAAAGTAGGGTCTCTACAACCTATCCCCCTTAAACAAATTTCGTCCTCGAAATTTTAAGCCGTCGAAAAGTTGTGGATAATTTACCTGCATTGCCTCGTTGTGCTTCCAAGATGATTTTAGAGTTGGAGCTATTCATGCCTTGGAGATTGAAAATCAAAAGCATAAACAATTCTTAAAGGTTTGCATCCACATAGCAGATACGAAAGAATACGATGAATAAAGCATGTACTCAAGAGTTCTAAAACTATATTCACAAAAGAAAATTTACATCGTCTATATATATTTTACAAAAGGTCAGCCAAAAGAGTTATAACTAATATCCTAGTTATATTTTTCCTAAGTTAGCCATGGCTCGTACTGCGGTTCCTTGGGTTCATATGTGGTGCACTGCTCTTCCTCAAGATACTGCTTAGTGAGATGTTCATTTTCTTCTCCTTGCAGTGCAAATATTCTGCCTGTTGGCCTTTGATTGTTAACCGGCCCAGATTTCTGATTGTTCTCCGCCTTGTAATTTTGTTACCTAGCAACTCCCGATTTAGTTACCCATGGTTGCTGCCCGTCAATAACCTGCGTATTTGCTCTCGAGCGCTCTCCTCGATTTTCGGCCAGTTGGGGGCATTCAAACCTCCTGTGTCCCATCTGTTGACAATGACAGCACTGGATCAACCCAGCTGGCCTTGTCTGAAAACTCTCCTTTAAATTTTGCTGCTGCGATTGTTGGGGTTGTTGGGGTTCCCTAGAATATGGCTTCCATGCTACATGCCTTCGACTATTTCTTTCGGGTCCCATATTGGAATGATTATTTTCATTCCTCAAACTCCGAATCCTTTTGGAATCTGCCACCTCCCGTTCTGAATCAAGTGCTGTGTCAACTACATCTGCAAAAGTGGGAAGTCGCATGGGCAAAACTCATCCTCGAATTGTAGGGTCTAGACCCCATTCAAATTTTCGTGCTTTGTCTTCATCGTTTTCTACGTATCGAGTCGCATAACGCGCTAACTCCTCGAACTTTGCCACGTATTGGGTCACCGTCATTGCGCCTTGTTCTAGGTTCAGAAATTCATGAATTCTTTCTTGTTTGACTGTGTTTGGAAAGTACTTCCTCAAAAATGACTCCTTAAACTGCGCCCACGTCATTGCGGTGATGTCCCTAGATTCCCGAATCAAGGCCCACCAATGGTCTGCTTCCCCTTCTAGTTGGTAAACTGCTAGATCAATCCTATCAATGTGTTCAGTTTTTCCCATCGTGTTGAACATCTTTTCAATTTGTCGAATCCAATTTTCAGCAATTTTAGGATCAGGTTCACCAATGAAGATCGGTGGTCTCTGTTTGCGAAACTCGGAGAATAGATGTGTCCTCTCATTCTGACGCGTTTTCCTCAGCCTTCCTAATTCTTCCAAAATTTGTTTTCCAACATTCTCGGGTAAGTTGGCAGCAGATGTAGGCGCATGATCGTGATTGTTGACCCTAGGTGCCGCATTCCTGTTTATATTGGCATCATCATTGTGGTTGGTGGCGTTGTTGTTGCCTACATATTTGTTTGCTCTTGTATGGTTCACCATCTGCCAAATGCGCAGTTAAGTGCAGGTTAGGGTTTTGTTAATGCGGTTAGTCAAGGAAATTACTAAAGTGAAATGCTCTACTAGAAACATAATCCAAGTAACACTTAATAAGCACCTAAGGTAGTCTTACTCAACCAACGACTCCATCACCACTCTCGATCGCTCTAGGCAACTTCATGTTTCGGTTCGCTGATTGAATCTAACCTTTCCTTTCTTTATTATGAAATTCTAGTTCCACTACCCTTGTCTAAAAGGCTTTCTCTAGCACCTGGTATCAATAGTAGAATCGTCGACGCCCGGCTACATGCTTTCACGAATCGACATTGCCATGCCCGAAATTCGAAGAAACGTCCTAGGGTTGGTTGAGAAAATTTTAATTTTTGACATCTTCTAGTTTCTAGACTAAGTAGTGTTATCATAATGTAATATAGTCGGTAGCAAGATTGTTTCTAATTGCAAGTCGGAACGCGAGGGTAAGGGTTGAACCTCAGCTCTGATACCAAGTCGTGACGCCCCAAATTTTGATAATATAATACAACGATGCACCGGGGTTTAGCTAGAGGATACACATCATTTTTAAGCACAAAATACAAATAATTACACTAAAATAAAATATTAATAATAGTTACAGATAAAATTCTTCAAGTCTTTAGATACATATCGGTTCCTTGATACAAAAAGATTATCCAAAATACAGGAAATATGCAATCTAATTTCTAAGACAGCCACGGTTCCACAAAGCTTTTAGGGATTCTGTTCTTGGTGTAAAACTCGCCTTTACCTAGCATAAAACGCCATGAGCTTGGAATGCCCAGTAAACACACACACCCCGACCCCTTTCCCATTCCAAATACACAAAAACATAACGGCATGCTCATAACACACAATGAAAGCAATAACTAAGTAGAACTTATAATTAAATTTCAGTTCTCATGAGTAATAGTCAATTTTAGTTAGTTCTAGGCAACTCCCCGCGGAATGCCGTTCCTACCCAACCACTAACACTGGCCACGGGCAATTCTGACTCCCCCTTGGTTAATACAATACCAATGCGTCGCTTACCGCACAATTTACCAATGATGCCCACGCAACTGGGTTACATACCCGAGTGGTGACATCACGGTCTACCCCAAGGGAACGGGCTTCCAGGGATACTTTCCCTGTGTGAGACCCTCATTGCCACCCTTATGTCTCCCATTTCCGTTAAGCAGCCAGAATACCTCCCGTGCCATGTTAGGGTTCAAAAACACACTTGCGCAAGACTTCACAAAAATGGAACACGTTCCATTATATCATACTCTTGAATCAATCGTTCATTATCTCATAAAATTTAATGCAATGATCGCAACCCATTACCATCCCATTTGATTTCCCCTTTATTAAGTGCGTTATGTTCTCAGTTATAGCAAAGCATGGTCAGTATAATTAAGAATCCAAACTAAACAAGAAGTAATTTATTCATGGTAAAGAAAATTTACAATTTATCACAGATTACATATCAAGACTAAGACATTCAAGAAACATAGAATATAAGAGTTGCAACCCAAATAAGAGCATATTAACACAAATTTCCAGATTTCCAGATTTTGAAAAACTACTTTTATTGGCCCTAAGTACCTGGCCTCATGTGAGTTTGTAGATAAATAAGTCTAGTTTCAAACTCAATTTACGAAAGTAGGATAGGTATTTTAGATTTTAAGATAATTCAGAATTACCAAGATCTGTCCAGATTCGTTGACCGTTACGTAAATCGGTTTTTCTCTCAAACCCCTCGCTCTCTTGAGCTCAAACAAATTTTAGTTAAAATATAACACCAAGATTAAGATTTTGACATAAAATTGGGCTCAAGATTAGTTTTCTGGAATTTTCTAAAAATAGATAAAGTTGACTGTTTTTCTGGTTCTGTGAGTAACAAACTTAGAAAACTTTTTTAGGTTATAAAAACGCATCCTTAGGACCCACAAAAATTACCACATACTCTAGACATACCAAATATTGTACCATAAAAACAGATTTTGAGTTTATGGAGTTTTGGTGGGAAAATAAATTCAAGAGAGGGAAAAGATTTGCTGCTGGAAATTTAAGAAAGAAAGTAAAGCATACCATTTCCTGATTAATACACACTTATACAAGAGTGTAGGCCTAGACTACAACATATATATATACAAAGAGCATGTATTAGGAGGGGAAAAACAAGTGGTAAGAGAACTTGAGAGAAGAGGTGTTGTATGTTTACCTTTGTTGTACAAGACTAACACAATTCTTCCTTTTCTTCTCCTCTTCTTCTCTCTCACTCTCTCCCTCTCTCTTTTTTTTTTCCAAGATCACTCTCTCTCACTTCTCTAGTGGATGGCTGAAAATGTATATAATGAGGGGGGAGAAGTGTGCATATATATATATATATAGAGAGAGAAAAGATTGGGAAGGTTTCTTGGGGACTAAGTTCCCTAAGTGCAAATTGTCAAAGTTGCAATTATGGCCCTTTTTATCCATCACATGGTCAACAACTTGGGCTCCAAGACACACACACACACACACATATATATATATATATAAGATATTTTTATGAGATATTTGCATTTATAAACATAATATAATACAAGTACATTAATTAATAAAATATTACAATTAAGGGTTGGAATGAAATAAAATAAAAGTATATAGGGACCAAGTCTAAATTTATGAAACCTTGATATATGTTATTAATATACTAACATTAGAAAATAGTTAAAATAATAAATTCGGGTCCCGTTAAATTAAAGCGCAAACAAATGCGAGAAACCGAGCAAAAACGGCATTACCGGGAATTAAAATTTTAGAGTGATTAATATCTAATGATAGGGTCTAATAACTAATAATATGGTTTTAAAGTTGATTATTAATTTACGGAATCGATTAGGGTTTACTCGAATTAATCCGCGATGCTTCCCGATTCTAGGGTTTAAAATGCAATTAAGCAAAAATTCAAGGGCTTTATTGAAATAAACTCAAGGTTAGGGATTTTATGGTAATTACAAAAATTAGGGTCTCTACAAGTCGGTCAACCAGTTTAGTAAAACTGGGGCAGTTTGGTCTTTTAAGGCTCGGCACTTTAAGTACACAACTCCAAAACACTTTTGCTCACATCTTCAAGGCCGAAATTCACTTCTCCTCCTTCCTAGGCCCTTCTCCCTCTCCGATCCGGGCTTTGCACGCATTTTCCAATGCCCCACACAAAGTTGATTCACTAAAATCTTTCGATTTCCTTCACTTTGAACCAATCAAAATTTGTTTTCGGAGCTTTTTTCTCCATTTTCACCACTTGAGGTATGTTTCTCTCGAAGTTTAGCACCTTTTCCCGGGCTTTGACTTTCATTGACTTTTTCTCTTCCCGAGAGTTGACTTTTGTTGACTTTCGGCAATTTTAGCTCATTTTGCTCATTTTGCACCTTCTTTTCAAATGGCTGGCGATGCTCCAAACGACGAGGGTCCTCCGAGGAGGGAGGATGAGCCTAACATCATTCCGTTGCTACCTAGGATCCGGCCCTTTCGACCCTACGACATACCGTCCCGAGGAGAACATCTTACCACCCAGCACTTTCCATCATTTTGCAGACTTTGTGCGACGAGCACTGGCGGACTTGCTACTATGGGAGCCGGAGTCTCACCTATCTCACATTGCGCCCGAGGTGTGTACTGCACTCTTACATGTTCTACGATGTGTTTCATATTTCTTGCAAACTCCATGCCTTCGCTCTGTATTTTATCTGCTCATTCTGAACACATTTACATACACAACACTTCTGTTCATTCTGAACACAGCTCACACACTGCATTTATGCTCATTCTAAAAATAGCTCACACACTGCATTTCCGCTCATTCTGAACACAGCTCACAACACATCATTCTGTTCACTTGGCACACAACTCATACATAGCATTCTGTTCATTCTGCACACAGGTAGCTTCCCGTTTTACCTAGGGATATGGGTCGATCATAGCGAGGGAGTGGTACATGGAGCTCCCAGACGGTGTTCGACATATTGTTGACGAGGCAGGGTTCAGCCCGTTTTGCATGGGGTTATCACGTCTTACGGCGAGTAGGACCCTCCTGGGTGCACTAGTTGGGAGATGGTGGAATACCACCAACTCCTTCCATTTTTCAGCTACGGGGGACATGACGATGACCCCGTACGACTTTGCTATGCTGACGGGCCTCGACGTGGGAGGTCGGCCGATCCCATATGACTCCGATATAGGTGAGTGGGAGGCAGCCTGGACTCATCTACTCAGAGCCCATCCGCCGATCTACCAATCATCAGGCATGGTCAGATACACCTAGTTCAATCAGCAGTATAGAGGGACTGTGGCCGAGACTGTCGAGGCCACGGAGCAGTACGCCCAGGGATTTCTGATGTTCCTTCTTGGGACCACATTGTTCTCTGACAGGGGAACACAGTCGGGCTACATCCTCTGAGTGTTCTAATAGACCTATCTTAGGTTCAGCACTTCGATTGAGGTGGCGCTGGCCTTGCTACCCTTTATTGCTATATAAGCGTGACCTCTCACAGGTGCAGGAACATAGTAGGCGGCTATTGGAGAGCTTGGGAGGCACATCTTGCCCTTTTGATTTACATTTCTTCTTTTCATTACCTATACACTTCACACTCCACACATTGCACACATTACATTCTATACTTCCCATTCTGCACTCTACATTCTGCATTTTCTGTATATTTTGTATGCTAACTGCCACAGTCTTGCTTTCCGCAGCTGTGGGTATGCGCCTATTTCCCGATGCTTACTCTCGATCCGAAGGCTGAGGCACCACTTGAGGTGCCATACTCGCATAGATTTGAGGGTCGATGCCAGCCTAGACCCCGGGAGACCTTGCCATATCTCAAGCATTATTTCGACACAGTACGGGCGACCAAGGTAATCTAGAACTCTCAGTTCTTTATGCTTTCAATTTAGGTTCATCTTGCATACCCATGACAACTAATCAATTCATGCATTTGCTATCCGCAGATCACCTGGCAGCCTTGGGTATTGATGCCAGGGTTTTCTCGAATCCAGTTTGCTGGGCATGGGGCGCCTCCCAATACCGGATTTTGTTTGAACGACCAGTTGGCAAAGCCTGGTTTCTTGGGGAGCATTTCATGCGCCAGACACTGGGTAATCCTGCTCAGGATATCCCTTCACCGCCTCCATTAGACATGCGGACCACAGAGAGTCTCACTCCCCGGGAGGTTAGCGACCTTATGCAGGGTGCTGACGCAGTCCTTTTCTTGGTGGAGGGGGAGTACACGACATACCTCCATACATACCTGATGCCCCTGCTGACAGGTGTTTGTGCCCCCATGAGGAGAGCTGCTGAAATTCCTTCATCAAGCTGCGCCCGAGCTACAGACATTCCTTCGACTAGCAGGGCTAGCACATCGAGAGGTAGGACTAGAAGGATGCCCCCCACCTGGCAATGTGTTGGGTGGCCAGATCCTCCGACCGAGCTGATAGGCTGGCGGTATGGGACGCCTTATCAGATTTCGCTAGAGCCTCCATTGCTAGATCATCGATATGTCAGTGCCCCTGACTCATCATCAGTATGCCCACAGCTTTCATCTATCATTTAGATATTTAGACATTCATTCATTCATTGATGACTTGAACTTGCATCTGCAGCCTTCCAGAGGATATGTCGAGGGATTGCTCGAGGCGATGGCCTCGCTTGAGTTTATGGTTTTGAGGAGAGAGACAATGCTGCACTCCCACGGCATCCCGATACTTTCAATTTCCTTGTATTTATCATACTTCTGATGACATAACAAAGCTGAACACTTCACTACATTGATTCACTGCATGTGTAGAGCACACCCGACATATCACATTCACATACTATATCTGCATGCACTCACTCTATGCACCATACTTTCATCAGCATTTGATATATATACCCTGGCTGATGTATTCAAACTGCCTTTTTCAGGTCACACCTTTACAACCTGGGACACCCGGGCCTTCTCGAGTAGTAGGGAGAGGGATCCCGACACGCGGCCGGGGGAGACGTCGAGCGCCTGCCAGACGCGATGACGAGACTAGTGAGGAGGAGGAGTCAGCACATCCCCAGTCAGAGACATTCGCGGGTAGAGGTGGTGACACCGGTTCTGGTTCTGAGGGCGGAGACGACGCCGAGGAGGATTCCGAGGATGGCGGCTCTAGTTCAGACGGAGGTCCCGATGGTGGTGGTGTAGAGGCTGCTCAGCCGAAGAGGGTGAGGAGGGCCTCTCGATCTTGAGCCAGATAGCACCGACTCAGACACTCTTGCTTTTTGCTTTATTTATCTTTTACTTTAGTATTTGCACAATGTATAGCCTTAGGTAGTTTTATTTTCTTTAAAACTTTGTACTTTGTAAAGAGAAAGCAAGATGGAACGAAAATAGCTTTATGTTCAAAAAGTGTTGCATTTGTATTTTAAGCATCGCATCGCATTGCATAGCATGAAAATGATATTGATGGAAATTGAACACTCGTGCATTGCCAAGTCAGGTAGTGAACCAATGTAACAAACAAAACAACTTAAAGAGCAATTCGATAAACGAATTATAACAACTCGATAAGCAAAGAGCAACAACTCGATAAACAAATCGCAACAACTCGATAATCAAAGAGCAACAACTCTATAATGAAAGAGCAACAACTCGATAAGTAAATGCATATTGGACAAACAAAACAACCGGACACATCCGAAGCAGGTATAAATTCAGACCTTCAGCATTCTCAGTACATAGGGAGGCTAGGGACTCTCTACTGGAGACAAGAAGTGGCTGTATAGCACTTTATGCTCACTGTCGACCACCAAAATACACTGTCGACCATTTTTTTGGTCTACAGACTAGAAAAAGTGGTTGGTCGACCAAGAAAAGTGGTCGGCCGACCAGTTATGCAGGGGGTCTCTAGATTTTTGACACTTGTTCTCTAAACAGTGCCTTATCCTCTATAAAGGCTCCAGCTCCGTGGTTCCTTCATTTCAACTTCATTTTTGCCCCCAAATGGAAGCATTTCTTGTCCAAAACCTCACAAATTGGATTGCAAACTAGAATGGCTCGGAAAAGTTGAACTTCTGGGGTTTCGACATAAATGCACTATTCACGCTGAGCCGCACTCCGCTGGGTTTTCTATTCCTCCATGCCGTGGAAAGGTGTTGGAATCCGGCAACTCATGTTTTTAGCTTTGGTGGACAAGAGATGTGCCCTACTTTCGAAGACTTCCAAGCTTTGATGGAGTCTGAGCGTGAGGAAGAGATCTTGCCCCAATTCCGTTTCGACCACATCCAAGCCTTAGGACGGATGTGTGGGCTCACTTTGCATGACGCTGGGTCTTTGATCCATGATGGAGAATTGGACATCCCCAGCTTGATTCGCCGGTTTTCTAATGCCGGTGATCGTGGCGATCATCACTGGCAGGGTTTCCGGTGACATGCGCTTTGCTTGTACATGTTGTCTCATTTCTTGCTTGCCCCAGGCTCTGGTGGGTCTAGCGTCAGTTTGATTGAGGTTGCCCAGGGCTTAAAGGAGGGTAAGAGCTGCATTGCCATGACACTAGCTGAGACACTGATGGGCTTGGATGCTTTTCATCGCCGGGAGACGACTAGATTCGCGGGGAGTCCACTATTGCTGCAGGTAATGTTTCCCTCCCTACTCACATATATTTGTCACACCACTCGACCTTCAGGATCGGTTTTTCTCTCAAAACCCTTTTCTCACTTTTCTCTCCACGTACACCTCTCTATTCTTTAATCTCTCATTTTTCATACCTCCCCGGATATGGTTGATGGATAAGTTGAGAGTGGTGGACTCATGCCCAGCATATTCAGCTCGCGGCTATTTCTTCCAGTGACGTCTAGTCGATGCCCCTAATGAGGGATGGTGGTGTGAATGGATGTGCAGTCTGTCCGCTGTCAACATTACTTGGCGCTACCCCTGGCTTAATTTACTGGCGATGAGCTACAGCATGCCTCGCCAGCCCAGGATTCAGTTGATGGGCCTGACACACTGCGTGTTTTACTTCCCGTTCCGATTCCGGCGCCAATTTGGCCATGATCAGACTTGCCCGAAAGAAGGGATAGAGTATCCTGCCGCATTTCCAGTCCGAGGCACACAGCTAGCTCAATATGCCACAGCATGGAGGACGAGAGAGCTTTTGGCCCCCGCTCACACTTTCAGTTGCACCTTCTCTGATGAGTGCATAGCTTGGCTCAATGAAGAGGTGCAGGTTGGCCCTACTTTCGCATCAGTGGCTTTCACAAGCTTTGGGAGGGGGCGCAGGAACACCTGACTATGCCCTGAATTTATTTGCTTTGATCAATATTTTCAAGTTTTCTTTATGAATGTAATAAAAAGCAACTTCAATTTGTATTCAAGAGTAGGAGAACTCTGTATTGAAATCAATGTAATTGAAGGTTGTGGGTACTGAAAATTTTCCATTTGGTCCAAAAATGGTCTAAGTTGTAAAAAGATTAATTTGAGCAAAATCAACTTTTATTAAAACTTTTCAAAACCATTTTCGATGTAGATCACAACTGGACATGCCCGAGATCTATCACTGAGATGTATAACCTCAGATCCAGTAACTGGAAAGTTGCCCCTAGTCTGAATAGCGCTGCACTGGAGATCACAACCGAGCTCTTGAATGCAAAATAGACAAAGATGACTAACAGGATCACATGGACAAAGTTGATTTGGAAGTGTTTATGGTTGGACTTCAGAATGAAGTTGCCTATGTATCCCGAAAATAGGAATCAAGCCTTACCTAGTTCAGTTCAGGTTCACTCGTGTATTAACACTCTCCTTTTGCGCTCTAACTTTTGCCAAGGCTGCCCTTTCTGGGTTTTCAACCTTGTGAGCTCAGTTTTTATTATTTTAAATTTTTCATGTTCTAACTTTTGCCTAGGTTGCCCTTTCTGGTTTTCGGCCTAGCGAGCCACTCAGGGAAGTATTTCTTCAACTTGTCCATGTTGATCGGCTGGGAGAACTCTAGGCCATCTAGGTCCATCGGAACGATAGCTCCACCCGACCAGATTAACTTGATAATGTAAGGGCCAGACCAATTGGGTCTGAACTTGCCCCTAGGGTCGTGGATGGGAGCTCAGTTGTCTTTGAGCACTAGATCCCCCTCCTTCAAAGTCCTGGACTTAAGCTTCTTGTTCAAAGCCCTGGCAATTCTTTGTTAATAACTCTGGACGTGATATAGTGCTTTTAGCCTTCTTTCATCAAAGAGCATGAGTTCTTCGAACCTACTTTGCAGCCAATCTGCCTCAGCTATCTGGCACTTAGCCAATACCCGTAATGACGGAACCCCAACTTCGATAGGTAGAACAGCCTCCATCCTATAAACCAAGGAATACAGAGTTGCCCCAGTAGAAGTTCGAATTGAAGTCTGGTAGCCCCAAAGAGCAAATGGCAGCTTATCTGGCCAGTCCCTGTAGGTTTCCACCATCTTCTACAGAATGTGCTTGATGTTCTTGTTGGCGGCCTCAACAGCTCCGTTGGTTTGCGGCCGATATGTAGATGACTTATGAAAAGCCACGTTGTACTTCTCCAACAAGTCAATCACCTCCTTCTTGAAGTGGCAACCATTATCCGAAATAATCTCATTCGGGAACCCGTAGTGACAGATGATGTTGTTTCTGATGAATTTACCGATATGCGATGCCTTCAACACCGTGTAAGATTGGTCCTCGATCCACTTCGTGAAATAGTCTATCGCTACCAAAATATACTCATGCCCGTTAGACCCCTTTAGAGTGACAGCCCCAATCACATCAATCCCCCAGACTAAAAATGGCCATGGCGAAGTCATGTTGTATAGTTTTAACGGTGGGATGTTCATGCAGTTTGCATGGATCTGACATTTGTGGCAACGCCGAACAAAGCCAATACAATCCTTCTCTATGGTTGACCAGTAATAACCCTGTCTAAGGATCTTCCGGGCTAGCATCACCCCGCCCATGTGTGCTCCGCACTCTCCTCCATGGATGGCCCCCATCAGGCGCTTGGATTCTTCAGCATCAACGCATAGCTTATGCACCCTGAGATGACCCCTCTTGTACAGTTTACCCTCGCAGACGATGAACTGAGCAGCCATTCTTCGAATTGCCCTCTTCTCTTTGGCATTTGCCCCTGGCAGATAAGCCTCCTTTTCCAAGAAGTTCCAGATGTCGTAATACCAGGGTTTTTATCTTGTACCTCATCTATGGCAGTAATCAGCTCGTAAGCCGGTACGAATTTGTGTTCAACAATGATTGGACGCATCCGGGCTCCAAAAAGGGATGTCTATCATAGAAGATAGAGTTGCTAATGAATCAGCGAACCTGTTGTTCTCACTTAACAGATGAGCGAAGTTCAGTTTTTCAAACTGAGGAATCAGAACGTCCAAGGTCTGGTGATAGATTCTCATCTTTTCTTCTTTAACTTTCCAATCTCCCTTAGCTTGAGATACAACAAGGTTTGAGTCCCCGATGACATCCAACCGTTTTGTCCCTAGTTCCAGGGCGACTTCTAGTCCAGCAATACTTGCCTCATATTCTGCCTCGTTGTTTGATACTTTGAACCGGAGTTTGAATGCTAAGGGTATGCGGAAATTGTCGAGTGCTATTAGCAACACCCCTATCTCATATCCGTATTGGTTTGACGCTCCGTCAAAGTACATCGTCCAAGTCTTTTCTTCGACATGAAGAATGGCCTCGCCTGGGAACAGATAGTCAACTGCTTCATCCACGTCCACTGGGTGATCGGCTAGGAACTCCGCTACCGTTCTCCCATTTACTGACTTGCGCGTCATGTACTTCAGATCAAATTTGAAAAGAAGAAGCAACCAACAGGCTAGCCTACCCGTAAGTGCCGGTATCTTGAAGAGATATTTGATGGGACCTAATCTCGAAACCAGTATTACAGAGTGAGCTAACAGGTAGTGCCTCAGCTTCCTGGTAGCCCATACCAAGGCCAGACAAGCCTTCTCCAGCGGAGTGTAGCGGGTCTCGTAATCCAGCATTTTCTTGCTCAGGTAGTAAATGGCCTTCTCCACTTTGTCCTCAGACTCCTGTGCAAGCATGCAGCCCATTGTCGTTTCGGTCACTGATAGGTACAGAATCAACGGTTTCCCCAGCTCAGGCGGTGACAACACATATGGGTTCTGTAGATATTGCTTGATCTGCTCGAAAGCAACTTGGCATCGGTCATCCCATTGGAACTTCTTTCCTTTCTTCAAGAGACCAAATAGTGGTTCACAAGTCAAGGTTAATTTTGCAATAAACCGTCTTATGAGTTGCACTTTGCCCAGAAAGCCTCGCACCTCCTTTTCAGTCCTCGGTGGTGGCATTTCTAAGATGGCCTTGATTTTGGAAAGATCGACCTCGATACCTCTTTGTGTGATCAAGAGCCTCATCATTTTCCCTGCTATAACACCAAATGTACATTTCTGAGGATTCAGCAGCAACCGATACTCTCTGATTTGTTGGAAGAATTTCTGCAAGGTGGTATAGTGCCCTCTCTTTCCTTGGACTTGACAATCATGTCGTCCACATACACCTCAACCTCTTTAGGGATCATATCGTGCAAAATTGGGGTCGTAGCCTGTTGATACGTAGCCCCAGCTTTCTTCAACCCAAACGGCATCACCCTATAATAATAGCTTCCCCACGGGGTGGTGAAAGCAGTCTTCTCCCTGTCTTCGAGTGCCATCAGAATCTGGTTGTAGCCCGAAAACCCATTCATGAACGAGAGCAGCGCGTGCCCAGCAGTGAAGTCCACTAATTCGTCAATATACGGCAGAGGAAAGTCATCCTTCGGACTGGCTTTGTTCAAATCCTTGAAGTCCACACATACCCGAATTCTGTCGTCCTTCTTCGGCACCGAAACTATATTGGCCAACCAAGTTGGGTACTCAGATACTAACAGGAACCCTGTGTCGATCTGCTTGGTGACCTCTTCTTCGATCTTCAGAGCCCAGTCCGGGCGGATCCTTCGGAGCTTTTGCTTAACAGGCCGGGCCTCTGGGTCAAGAGGGATCCAGTGCTGTAAAATCTCAGGATCGATTCCATGCATGTCTTCGTAGGACCATGCAAAAATATCTTTGAAATCTTTTAATAAAGCGACGAAGCGCTCACGCTCCTTAGAAGACAACGTGGACCCCATCTGGACCAGCCGTGGATCCTTCTCAGTACCAACATTAATTGTGGTGATTTCATCAACCAAAGGTTTTACAAACCTCTCTTGCTCTTGATCAAGCAAATATTTCAAAACTGGAGGAATTTCTTCCTCATCATTTTCATCAAATTTTTGAAAGTCTTGATTAATGCAATAAATTAAAGGCACAGGAAAGTACTCGAAAGCCACAGCCGTACCATTCTCATTAATAACATCCAGTCCGCCTGATTCCTCTGTTACAACAAACTCAAAGGAAAAAGAAAAAGACGAGCTGGACAGGATAGTGGCATTCGGATTATCACCCACAAGAATACCAGGCTCAGACTCAGACGAGCTGGAATCTGATTCTGACTCCACAGACTCGGTGGAATCAAATTCCAGCTCACTACCTGACCCGGTGCTGCTCGATAAAAAGCCCTCATCATATTGCTAGACGAGGGAGGGTGCGATGGATGCATCAAGAATGCCTGAAGATGGGCCCACAGCCGCCTCATCCCCGATCATGGAAACTGAGAAGTTATCCCCCAAGCACTCTGGTATGATCTAAGGATTTGAGAGGAGACAAGCCAACGCTACCCCCATTTCCAATTCTATACCCTCAGAATCCTGCTCCTTGCACTGCTCAGCCTCAGCTGGTGGGTTTGTCTGCTCTTCGGTAACTTCATCCCTGGAAAATTGCAAGTCAAAGAAAATCTGAAATCCCGGCAGGCACCGCCTCTCTACATTTAGCCATGGCTCTAGAAAGCCACAAAACGGGAAGTCCTCCCCCTCCTGGACAAAGCGTCCGTTCAAGGTCCCCTGGATAGGTCGGTGCACCAACTCATAATGCTTCCCGGCCTACTTTGCCCTGGCTCTTCCGGCCATCTCTCATCCTTTCCTCGCCCAATCCTCTTTGGTAGGCAGATAACCTAGGCCAAAGGTGTACGGGTTTTGCGGCACTTCAGCCGATGCTACAACGCTCTTCCAGCCACTTTTCCCTAATCCCATCCTGGGCATGTGCTGAAGCTTGTTCATAAGGTAGACAGACTGTGCACTGATGTATAGCCCCTTATCAATAGCTAGAATATTTTGTACAACCTAAGTCTCAGCTAGGGTAAATCTTGAAAAAAACACATCCTCCGTGCCATGCTCAATCTCCAGAACTGGTGTAGAAACCTCTTGCGGCGAATGTATCAAAGAATTTCCAAAAACGATTGCCACCCCCTTCCCGTGGGGGTACTTTAGCATTTGGTGTAAGGTGGAAGAGACAGCTTTCACCTGGTGGAGCCATGGCCGCCCAAGGAGTAGATTGAAGGTTGCGGGAACATCCAAGACATGAAACTCAATGTCTTGTTGTCCCGAACCAACCTAAGTCTTAATCCATATGGTCCCCATTACCTCTTGACTGGTATTATCAAAGGCCCGTATCACCTGGGCCGTAGGCACAAAATTTGCAGGCTTCAACCCGATAGCATATGCCGTTCTCGACGGACAGACATTGATAGCAGATCCTGTGTCAACAAGGACCATCGGTATCAATTTCTCTCTGCAGTCCATGGAGATATAGAGCGGTTTGTTATGATCTGAGCCCTCAGGTGGTAGCTTTTTGTTGGTGAAGGTCAAGGTCGGGGTAGCTCCTCTTGGGAAAACCAGCCCTACCAACTACTCCGGGAGTTGTATCGATTGAAACCTTGGCCCTATCCATGGCTGTAAGGACGGCCTATCTTTGAACCCTCGAGGCCATTAGCAGTCCCCAGATGGAGATGTCTACTTGAATCTTCTTAAGCTATTTCAGTACAGCCTCCTCCTCCAGCAATTTTTCTTTCTGCCTCTCCGCTTATTTGTCCTTCCCGGACGCCTCCGATTGGTCCAGGTGGGGGGGCTTGAAATACCGCCCACTCCTGGTCATATGGTCAACCTCCTCAACGTACCAGGTGTCATCCGGTTGGGTCTGCCCCCAGTCTTCGTTAGTGTTGGCAAGACGTAAGTCGTTGTCTTCCCACCACATACCATCGGCAACTAACAGACAACTGTCCGGCTCCATTATAATTGCTTCTGTGCTCGCAGCACGTTCTGCACCCTCAGGTGCCTTGGCCTTTCTAGCCTTTTCAAGATTCTCGGCTTTTTCTTGCTCAAGTTGCTTCAATGCAACCTCTTGGCTTCAAGAGGTAGGGGTTTCTAGTTCTCTTTCAATACCCTCGTTTATGGATAGATTTGTGGTATTTTCTTTATATAAATACAAAAGTTTATATTTTTATGTATATTGTGATGAATCACGAGATTGGGGCATAGGGTTTGAAAAGAGTTGGGTTTATTTGTTGGGTTATGATCTTGGGTCATGAGTTTGGGTGTAAAAGTAATAAAAGGGTTGGAATAAAATCTGTTTTTGTGGAAAACCTTAATTTCTCTTAAAAACCCTAGTTTGGCTCATGAAGATGGTTAATGGTTTTGCTTCAATCAATAGTAGAATCATGAAATTGAGGTGTTAAATTACACATGTACAAGTTTAATTGAAATTCTAAAGAATTTGAGAAATTTATGTAAAAGTTGCGGTTAAGCTCATAATGTTGATATTTTAAATTATGTTATAATATGAAACCAAACTAGAGGGAAAAGAAATTACTAATGGCATGGATGATATAAGCTTTGTGTTGAAATGGTTGTGTTGAATCTTGTTGTGTGTTATGTGAATTGTATTGGGTTATGTTGTGTTGAGTTGGTTGAGCTGTGTTGTGTGGAATTGAGTTGTGTTGGGTTGTGTTGTGGTTGGTACCCGTGCGGAGAGTTGAAAAATGATTTTTTGGTGCCCACGAGCGTCCGTATCATAGCCAGTAAATGTGGGAGATAGTTTTAAAAATTGAAAATTGGTTTTTCGGTGCCCACAACTGTCCATATAATAGCCGGTAAATGTGGGGGGTGGTTTAAATTCACAGTGCCCAATTGCTTTGTCTAGGCTTATCACTGGACGAATGTGGGAAAAATGTTTTTGGGTGTCCACACAGTCCTGCAGTATTGCAGCCGGCAAAAGTGGAAAAATGGATGGTTTTCGAAAATGTTTTGGGCGCCCACTTCCTGCCGTATAATACCCGGCAAAAGTGGGGGATGGTTTTAAAAAGTTGAACAATGGTTTTTGGAAAGATGTGGTTTTTAGAAGAAAATGGCTTTTGAGAAAATGATTCTTGGGAGTTCACTTCCCGCCGTATAATAGCCAGCAAAAGATGGAAAGTGTTTTGGATTGGGTGCCCGCTATCTTGCCGTATCAAGTCGACAAAAGGTGGAATGTGTTGAGAAATGTGTTGAGTCGATGATAATATGTGTGAATTGAGATGAACTTATGAAATTACAATTGATGTGTAATTTGGCATGGAAAGGGAATGCAGATAGAAATTATTTGAAGAAATTGAATTAAAAAAGGGTTTATTATCCTTGTGATATGTTGAATTATGTTTGATAACACACATGCGGATATGATGTAGTTGTGATATATTGAATTATAGTTGCTAATGCAAGTGTGGATGTGATGTGGTTGTTAGATATGTAGGAGTTGAGTGTAGGATAACAATTATTGAATATAAAAGAGATTTGGATTTTCACATTGAGGAGTTAGAGTAAATATGAAATAGATTGGTGGGAATAGCATGTATGTGGGATGTTTTGGAATATTAAAGGAACTTGAACTTGAGGTTCTGACATTATAATAAATGTAACTAGTAAAAGGGGAGAATGGGAATAAAAATAAGGAATGTTAAGATGGAAATTTAATAAGGAATATTTTGGAATGGGATAATAAATATAAAATGATGTGGTTCCTTAAACATATTTGTTTCCAAAAAGGATTTATGATTTTCTGATAAAAAGGATAGTTCTGATGGTCAAAGGTTTTCCTAATCTAGAAAAAGATACTATACGTATGATATTTTGAAATTACAAAATGTCACCTACTATATGGTAACACCCTGCATGCGTGGTCATTTCTATCTATAGGATGGTTATTGTTTTAGAACTATGAGATTTCTACTGGGCAATTCTGCTCACCCCTTGTTGTTTTAATTTTTTTTACAGGAAGAGAATTTCGGATTGATTGGTTGAAGGATTAAGAAGTTCATGTATATCTTGTGTGTAATCTCATTGTACTTTGATGTTTATAATTATTTAATTGTAACTATGTAGTGGGAGCTTGACATGTATTATTATTATTATTGTATTCATCATGAGAGAGAACATATACTATTATGTTTCTATTACTCAAGGGAAATAGATATTTGTAAAAGTTAAAAAAAAAATGACCTAAATTTCAGGCTCTTGGTAATGTTTCCAAGTAATTAAAAATTGGGGGCATGAAAACTTAGTATCAGAGCTAATCGGGTTTGAAAACCTAGAGCTCGTGGAAGTGGTTTTTACCACAATGGGTTGCCTTCGCTTGGTGAGGACGTTTGCATGTAGGAAATAGGAGGTGTAGGACCCGAGCAAGCTGCTTCAATGCTCAAACTGCCCAGATCTGGAGCAAAATTCTTCGCACCAGTGCTCTCCGGCGATTCTTCCTGATTCTCGGCCATTCCGGCCACTGTTGATATTCCAGCTTCTGATTGCCCCTGTTCTAGCTGAGACACCTCAACAACATCTGTCTCGTCGCTGAGCCACCCAGTATTTTCTGTTGACCCATCCAAGTAGAACCAATTGACAGTCACATCCCCCGGATCCTGTTCATTGAAGAATTATAGATTCGTGATATCCTCCTCCAGCTCTGCTAGGTCATCTAGCCCCTGACTTGGTCTATCTTCCCGAACCACACTGATCTCTGCCCCAACCGGCAACTCTACCCTCGGCTTTGCCTGATCTGTTGATACGATATGAGCACTCGGGTTGTATGCTCCCTTGATAAAGCTTCCAGACCCCTCGGGCTTTGAATCATCATTCTCATCTTCCTCCAAAGTCAACCCAATTCTATCTTCGATAGTCACCACCACCGATTCAAGTTGGCTTTGGGAGGTGCTCAACATGCACAAGTCTATGCTGTCGGGGATGAACACCTCAAGCTTGGGTTGGTGGGAGGGTGTGATGTATATGCTAGGGTCGTATGGCACAACCCCAGTTCGGATCAGATTGATGTGTTTAGGTGGTGGAGCTTGGTTATGTGGTGGGAGTGGGTTCGTTGTGACATTTGGTTTTTCTAGCGGTGCAATCACCTTATTGTCAATGAGATCCTGGATCTCATGACGTAGTCTATAGCACTGGTCGATGTCGTGACCATGCTGTTGGTGAAAGGCACAGTATTTGGCTGGGTTATGGGAAGCAAGAAGTTTGTCCGGTAATGGCCGCGGCTCCAGAGGCTTCAAGTGCCCTTTCCTGATTAGAACCCCCAGAGCTTTGAACAGAGGCATATACAGTGAAGTAAAAGTTCTCTGGCCTCGGGGGGATATCTAGCTGTTTGTGAGTTGGTACCGGACGCACCGGTGAATGGGGTGGCTGTTTTTGGTGTGGTGGTGGTGACCATGCCCACATCGGAAGTTCTGGCAGCTGCAGCATTACTCGTGCCTGCATTCGAACTGCGGGTGAATTCCCTCTTGGGCTGCTCTCTCTCGTGGTCAATCAGACCCTGTTTCATGGCGTCCTCAATCTGTACCCCAATCTCGTGTAAATCAGCAAAGGTGGGGAGGGGTAAGACGATCATCTTTTGCATTAGTTTGGGTTGGTGGTTGTGCACAACCATCCGTATCTGATCTTTCTCGACCGGCCTGGTGGTCATCATAGAAGCCTTGGCTCTCCAACGGGTCACGAAGTCAGAGAAGCCCTCCTTTGGCTCCTGCCTAGTTGTCTCGAGATCACGAGTTGTGATCTCGATCTGTGTGTTGTATGAATACTGGGCAATGAAGGCCTCGGCCATTTCTTCCCAACTTCTCTTGATAGAATCTTCCAACTTCGTATACCAGATGGCCACGACACCCGATAGGGTCCGACCGAAGAGGGAAAGCTTTTCCAATCTGGAGAGGCCCATTGGCCTTAGGATATCTGGGAATAACAGCAGGTATACCATGGGATCCCAGAACCGTCAAATTAGTCTATATGCAGCATCTTGAACCGGTCCAGCAAAGTCACCGCCAAATCGGTGTATCCATCCTCTATGTCCGGTATGGAATTAACGCCTTGAGCTTTTTTTAACAACTTTTTTAACTTGCTCACTTTCAGCGCTGTTGAATCCACCTCGAATTCAAACGATGTGTCCACTGGATTAGCCGGTGCTTTGGACAACTGAGGTAGGATTGGGGGTGGAGCTGGCCCCGTTGGGACGTCCGTATTTTCCTAGATGTTTGCAGTATCCCCGAGTGTTGGAACTCTAGGTGGGGGCGGGGGTGGATACGAAGCAGACGCTTCGGTTTGTTGCTGTTGCTGGAGTCTTGCAATCAGCTCTGTTTGTTGAGCCACAACCTCTACCTGTCGCGCGACAAACTCTGTCTGGCGGGCAGCATCCTGCTGCTTGGCTTGCATAGTTTCTTGGAGCTGACGCATCATGTCCTCCATACTTGCCAAGTGGTGGTGATCTAACTGAACAACAGGTATATCTCTCTCTGCGGTAGAAACAAAAACCTCAGCCCGACTACACACTGATGGAGTGGATAAGGGCCTCTGATCTGGTAACTGTTGTACTGATGAACTGTGCCTAACTGACCTCCGTCTAGTAACTGGGGGTAATGAAAAGAACACTTCTTGTCCGTCAACTAGATCCTCGGATCAATGAAGCCTTCTATCTCTAACCCAAAGTGCTTTGGGGGAAACTGCCTGGCCGGGGTTTTGAGTTCTCTTTTTTCTTGTTTTTGTCTTGTCCATTAGCAGCGGGCTCCCCATCAGCAATAGGGTTTTGCTTCTTCTTCTTTTTTCTCTATTGTAGCTCCCCATCTATAGCCTGCTCCAGCTTCCGCTTCTCTTTTTTCCTCTTTTGGTGCTCCTTATCAAATTCCAGTTGTTTCTCATTTTTCTTGTTTTCTTCCTGTACATCAGTAGCAAGCTTGAGTTTTGGCTCTAGTGGTGATGGAGATGGTCACAGAGAAGGGGATGCAAATTTTGTGGGAGGGCTTCTGGACCCGCTTCCCCTGACCAGAATGAAACTGAGATGATGGTTGTGGTGGTAGTGGTAATGGAAGAGAGAGGTCAAGTTTGCGGGGGACTTTGTGGACCCGCTTTGTCGGGAGACCAGAGCGAGTCGAAGATAGTGGTGGTGGTAGTGGAGGAGGAGGAGAGTCAGGTTTGTGACGGGCGTTGCAGAGCGTCACCGAGTGA
Source organism: Camellia sinensis (assembly GCF_055761805.1). Classification (NCBI taxonomy): domain Eukaryota; kingdom Viridiplantae; phylum Streptophyta; class Magnoliopsida; order Ericales; family Theaceae; genus Camellia; species Camellia sinensis. The sequence goes on from NC_138972.1 coordinate 159,861,653, forward strand.
CGCCGTGATAATGGTAAAGGAGAGGGGTCATATCTGCGAGGGGCTATGCGGGTGTCTTCACCAGGAGGACTGAGGGAGGCGGAGATGATGGTGTTGTTTGGTTACCAGAGAGTGGCAGAGATGGGGGTGGTGGTGGTGGTGGTGGTGGTGATGGAGCAGGAGGTTGTGGTGTTGTCTGGTTACCAGAAACAGAACGAATGAGAGAGGGAGAGAGGGAGAGAGGGGGACTGAACAAGAACATCATTGATCTTGTGGGCGTTGCGATAATGACCACATAAAGAGAAGAAGATGGACTCGGGAGTGTTGGGTGACGCTTGGGTAAAAAAAACTAGGTCATGAATCTACAGCAGAGAGGTTTACTGGTACCAATTGGCTAAGCAACAACTCTCTATACTTACCCCTAGTATCCTCGCTTTCATTTCTATCCCCACTACTTGCTGGCCCAAGTAACCTGTGGGTAGACCAACAATACCCAAAATCTTAAGTCCAAGTTACTTAGTAGCAAGGTAGTGGTGCTTTATATGCCCAAGATAAGCCATGCAAACTTGTGATGTAAGACAGGGTGTTACATCCATCACATCCACCACCAGAAAGAGAGAGAGAGAGAGAGAGAGAGAGAGAGAGAGAGAGAGAGAGAGAGAGAGAGAGAGAAAGAGAAAGAGAGATTATGGCGTGGATTGGTTTAGCATTAGCAAGGGTGCTTGTGCTTATAAACTGTCTTCAAGTGGACAGAGATGCTAAAAATCAAAATCAATAAATAAATATAGCATATTCCAAAATCTGTATATATAAAATCATAGCAAAATCAAAATCAATAAATAAATATAGCATATTTCAAAATCTGTATATATAAAAAATAATAGCAAAATCAAAATCAAAACCAATAAATAAATATAGCATATTCCAAAATCTGTATATATAAAATCATAGCAAAATCATATCAAAATAAAAATCAAAATCAAAACCAATAAATAAATATAGCATATTTCAAAATCTGTATATATAAAATCATAGCAAAATCATATCAAAATCAAAATCAAAATCAAAATGAAAACCAATAAACAAATATAGCATATTTCAAAATCTGTATATATAAAATCATAGCAAAATCAAAATCAAAATCAATAAATAAATATAGTGTATTCCAAAATCAGAAGAGTTATTGTAGTTTCTTTTTTCTCCTCTTTTTTATGGGTAATAATAAAGAACTCATAAAAATAGTCATAAATTCAAAGTAGACCAGATTGAGCAGAAACTTCTTGCTCTCTTGAATCCCAATTTTGTTTTCTATCCTTTTCCCCACATTTTCACAGCAACCAAACAAAGAGTTAGGGTTTCACAATCTTGATCACATATCAATCAATGGCAATTAAAAAACAATCTTACTATATCATACGAAAAACGCACCGCAAAACCAGTGTCCATAGTTGGTCTTGCAACGAATTGTGAAACCCTCGAAGCAGATAGTGCAACAATCATCATCAAGAGGAGTTTCCCTCTCTCTCACCACCTCCTCGCTCTTTCTCTCTCTCACCTCATTGTCACGATTTCCAATTCCCTCTGCAACCACATCAAGCTTGTCACGACCCAAACCTGCCCCTAAAAGTTTGGACATGACCGACCTAACTCGAGGCCATAGCTTAGCTATTTTAAATGTGTCTCAGTCTCGGGGCCTGAACGGAAGCGAAATAATAGAAGATAAACATTCATTTAGCTGTGTCTAAATGTCAGGATCATGTTACATTACTATACATACATGACATTCCATGTGCCATACACGTTACTGAATGCAAAAAGGGATTAACTAGAAAGTTAGGTATTTAATAATATCTACATACATATCTATTGTTTTCAAGGATTATAATAAAACATGCCATCTTAGGGATTTCCAAAATATAACAAAAGAGTCACTTAGGGTGACTCAGCAAAACGAGTTCAGCTACAGGCTTCTGGGCTGACCTAGGGTTGACCCGTAAGCTAGTTACCTACAAAAAATTCAAAAGAAAGTAGAGCGAGCAAAGCTCAGTGAATGATAGTAATGCAAATAAATTAAAAGTACGAACATGGATTAACAGTGCTTAACCACAAATCAAAATTTTGTCTCATTTTTCTTTTCTGAACGGCCTCGGGCCCACATAAGACAGAACGGCCTTAGGCCCAACAGAATACAGAACAGCCTTAGGCCCATTATAATACAGACAACCTTAGGTCCATTGTAGTACAGAATGGCCTTAGGCCCATTATAGTAGCAAAACGGCCTTAGGCCCATCAAAATACAGAACGGCCTAAGGCCCATCATTTTGAAAAAATGACCTTTGGCCCACCGTATTAACAGATAGAACGACCTTGGGTCTATATTTCACATGCCAAAGTTCAAACATATATTAACATATCTTATATGACATAAGGTGTTCACTAAAGAGTGAATAGGATCTTAAAAAACACATATACAAACATGATACATGAATAGAACATCATACTACGCTACTACCATGTGATGTGGGTGAACACTAGTTCCCTCCTGTGGATGCCCTACACATACTGCATAATTCATAAGTACATCACATTTTCTTAATTTTCTTTCTTTTCTCATTATTTGATTAACTATGTTTCATATAATTAAATACATTATAAAAACATCGAACAGACATAACAATACATTCAGAGGGTCGAGAAGAGCGAAAGGAAGTTTCAAAATTTTCTAACTTGGGCCGCACATGCAGAAGTCCTCGCCGTACGTGCGGGTAGGTGCGCCGCACGTGCAGGCCACACAGTAGACCGCTCAAACTCCGTTCTGCGCACGAGGGGGTGAATTGTAGTTCTAGCTATGACAGTTCGGACTCCTGTCACGGTTTTGAATCTAATCTCACAAAGTGCAATGTGTAGACACCCCATTTTTTACCGTCCTCAAGACTTGGACGTCATCGTTTGAACACTCGGTGATCATCCATGCTTGTTTTCGTTTTGACTTCCCAAAGGTCTCGACTTTGCGTCTAGCCTTCGGATCTCTCAACTTGACTGTTTTGTGCTTGGTCAGACCAAACACTTGTTCGTTTTTGCTTTTGAGGGCAGAGAGTGGCTATTTGCCATCCCCTTAACCCACCGGCCATGGCATGATGCCACCGGCCTTGTTTCCTTACTATCGGCCAAAGGTTTTGGCCGGTCGGCACTATTGGTGGTCGGCCGGCCCTCTGTGTTGGTCAATCGGCCATTTTTGCTGGTCGACCCCATTCTATCTGCTTTTGGCAGATATTTTATGCCATCCACAATTAACCCCCTCCATACACGTGTATGGAGGGATTTGCTTCTCTTGCTAAGCTTCTTCAACAAGCTTTGAGATTGGAATTCTATAAAGAGAGAGCTTCTCCTCCCTCCTCAAGGGTTCCAAAGGTTCAGAGAATTAGGGTTAGAGAGTGAAATACAACTTTGTATCTGTATTCCCTTATTTGATCCCATTTTGTGACCTAAAGTGAGTTTTTGTGTTACTTTTACACTAGCACACCTAGCATTACACCATTCTTGGGTTGCATAGGCACTAGAGGGTTGTTGTTAGGGTTCTTGAGTTGATTTAAGCTTGGAGAGGCTGCTGGAGTTCTGTTCTTGAAGGTGTTCTTCAAGGGTAAGATTCTTACTTTAGTTACCCCCTTCTTGCTTAGGCTTTTCGCTATTCTTGCTTATTGTCTTAAGCTTTGACTATAACTAATAAAAGTTTTGATTTTGTGTGTTTTAGAACTTTATTTAAGGATACTTTGAGGTTTGGGGTTGTCTCCCCCCTCCAAGGCCGTGTTAGGCCTTGCTTTAGGCCATCCATTTTGGCCCTTGCTTTGGTCTTTGCATGACCTCTCTACCACTGAAATCCAGAGGATTTTTAGTGGTGGAGAGGTGGTTTTGAGGTCCTAAATAGGAGAGGGTCATCTGGTCTCCTTGTTGTCTTTGATGCTTGCACCAATGGCTTGTGTTGTAGTTTTTATGCCTAGCTTGCTTTAGCTTCATTTCAGTAGGTATTAGGCTTTGTTTTATCATGTTATACCTCTGTTTCAAGTTGGTTTAGACATGGCATGTATGTTTCATACACTTGTCTTGTAATCCCATGTTTTAGCCTTAACATGCAACATGTTATAACATGTGTTTTTAGCATGATTTTGGCTCAAATCCTTGGAGCTTTTAGGATTCTTTTACCATGCTTAAGGTCTATTTGGTGTTGTCTTGGTCATGCTTACATTGTTTTGTACAGCCACCATGCAATCTAGCTTGTAGGCTTTGAATATTGAATCCTCTAGCATGCATAATTTGGATCATTTCAGTGGTTTGGCATCACTTAGAATGTTATTCCAGTCCATATTTCATGCTTGAATGCTTGCATTTATCATCTATTCCATGCCTTGGATAGTTTGTGTTTTATGCCTCATGAACATGACATTGTGTATGCCATCGTGTCTAGGCATTTGGGATGACATCTAAGTGGTTTTTTGGGCTCATTTTGATGTGTCATATCTCTATTTTTGGTTTCCTAAATCATTCCATGTTTGGTTGTATTAGGTGTGGTGTAATGCCTCTTTTATGGCCTTGTATGCCTCATGCCTCACCCCTTTGTTCTAGCTTGTTTTGGCTTTGGTCATTGCATGTTCTAGGCTTACTTTGCCACGATTTAGGACTGTTTTGGGTTATACTTGCCATATGCTCTTTGTTTCGTGTAGCTTTGGTTCAAGTCCCTTGCCTAGTTTTAGGCCTTAAGCCTTAATCTTGCATGCTTGGCTTATTCATGTGATTTGGCATCACTCTAAGCACCATTTAAGAGCATGTAATGTTGTCGCATTTGTATGATTTTCTTTCCTTTTAAGTATGCTTAAAAGTCCCCCCTTTGATGCTTAAGTGTTAGGCCAATTGGCATGCATGTTTAGATGTGCATTTGTCCCTTATCCTTTAGCATTTTGGCCAATAATTTGGGCATATTTGAGAGCTGCCCATATTGGTTTAAGACCATCCTTTGCATGTTGTTGCATGCTTGCCTTGCATGTTGTTACATACTTGGCCTATCAACATGTTGTTACATGTTTAATTGCATTTGGCATGCTTGAATGCTTGCATATCTCGCCCCTTTACATGTTGTCACATGTTTACATTGCATGCTTGAATTGTCCATGTTGCATCTTGCATGCCTGTCTAGGTTGCATTGCATTTAGCATGCTTGTTACCTTAACATGATCATGTTGTATTAGTCTTTCTTGCATGCACGCATCTTTTGCCTCTTGAATCAAACATGGTAGAGGTTGGAGGCCTCTTATTTGTCTTGTGTGCATTTCGTTTGACATTGAAATTGCACACTTGGCCTCTTTGGCCATCATGCATCGAAATGCGTGATTGGTGGCCCGAGGGTCGAGCGCCATACTCCCTTGAGTCCATAACATGATAGAGAGGGTGGTTGTGCACACATTGCTTTGAAAATGCATTGTCATGCCTTGTCTACCCTCTACTACAGGAAAACAGGGTTCTGGAGGAAGAGATGGCCGACCGACCACATTCAGTGCCGGCCGGCCATGCATTGTTGGCCGAGAGCCTCACAACTGGTCGATAACCACTTTTCCATGGCCGGTGACCATTCCTCTTGGCCGGTGACCTTCCACAGTATTCAAAAGGTTGTTCAGAAGCATCCTTAGGACTTGTGCAGTTTTCAGAGGTACAGAGCAGTGTAAACCGAGACAGCATGTGGTATGGCGATGGGTTTCCGAGCGGAGCCGAGCATGCTTGCATTTGACCCTCTTCCCGAGGCTGTTTTATTTCTTTCTTAACTTAATTAATTGGTTTAATTAGTTTAGTGGTTATTTAAATAATTAATTAGCTTGTTAGTTAGTTAATTTGTATTATTCTTTTGGTCCCTCCGAGAGGGGGCGAATTATGTAATAAGCGTGCGTGTGTGTGATGCATGTCTTCCAACCTCCACTTCTTTCTCCCTTTTACTTAACCGCTTATGATGGTTAGTTTTAGGGCATATTTGATTTAGCATACCTTATGCTATGCATGTGTGCATCCATTCATCTATATTGCATGCACCAGGCTCGGCGGATCAAACTAATCGCATAAGTATTTCAATTCCAAGTTGAATACGTGCATCGAACTGTTGCATCTCATACGCCATTTTAGATTAGCCGAGCCTACTCTAATTGCATTTTGTATGTGATGCATTAGTCATTTTAACATGGACTTGGATCACACATTGATTGCTAATATGTTCTTTGTTTTGGCTCGGAGTACACTGTGAGTGTTTATGCTTTAACATCTTGCATGTATGTGAGTGTTAACATGAAAGCATGCTTACCATGAGGCTAAGTGTTTAGTTGATTTGCTGCCTGAATGCCTGTGGGTGAAGGTTGGGTTGCTTGAGTTGGAATAATTCGTCGAAATCCGTGTTTTAGCCTACTTGCGAGTAGCAAACCTCATACCGTTTTCTAAACAAATGGATATGCGATGCTTTGTTCGAAATTAGGTGATCTAGTTTATACTTGTTTTGCTGTGCGCATCACATAGTAATTCTAGGCTAATTAACTAGAATAAGAACACATATGTTTTCAAAACTCGGTATCAAGCTTAGTACAGGCCGATCTTTGAATCGGGCAAGCGGGGGTGCTCATAGCTAACCTTTCCCAATCGTACCCAAGTTCCCGAGCCGAGGCAACTTTGGTGATGACGGACACGTGGCCTTAGCCAACGAGTCAGGGTTTCCTAAATTCCCCAAAAATAAAATATTTAGCTGGCGACTTTGTATCTGGCAAAGCAGTCCATGTTTGGCACTTCTTTCTAAAAATCTGTTTTCCAAAATGATTTGCCGGATTTGGAATCTTTGCTAATTTATCAATCTCACATTGCACATTGTGAGATCAGATTAAGAACCGTGACACATATTGAGTCCGAACTGTGGAAGAAAATGTCCACAGTTTCTGACGACTTTGCTGGGGAGTTAGAGAACTTTACTCCAACTCATAATGTCTTGTTTTGATTACATCTATGTGTTTCTTTGCATTGCATCTACATTGGTGCGCCTAAGCCACAGTGTTTGCCATCTGCTATTCCTGAACGGTTTGCCGGAGGCTCGCTTCGAGAAGCGTGCTATAAGGCTAACCGGTTACGGGCTCTGCCACGATGGGAACGCAATCCCCGGTTGTTACCGGGGCACCCTTTTTGACCATTCGACCTAGTGCATATTTGGAATCCATAGTGACCATTCCAAGCTAGGACAGGTTGCTTACCCGATTGTAGGTTGTTTGAAACCGCTGTGTGCATAGTGAAACCCTAGTTCTTGACGAAACTAGGACAGGGAAACCCTACCCCAACATTGGGGTGTTTTGACTTTCATTTGCCTGCTATGTGCTTTTAGAGTTGTCTCTCTATAGGGAATACACATATCAGTTTGCAAGTCCAAATATCAGGTCTATGGGCATCAATATCAGTGTTTTTGAGAATCAGTTATATCTGTGGGTATCAGATTCAGATTTGGGGCAGTAAATTTTGGGGAACAGTGATCAGTAGTAGAGTACAGTTACTCAGCTATGCCAATGTCTGTTCTGATGAAATTAGGCTGAAATGCTGCATGTTTTCACTTACAGTTCAGAGATTTAGTACAGAAGAGCTAGTGTTCTCCCTCGCTGAAGCAAGGCAGATATCGGATCCGTCGGTCACCAGTTGCATCATCTCCGCTCAGTTCAGCGGACTTATGATGACGCAAAATTCAGAGGAAATTGTGGTTATGGCAGCTGAATTAGACCAAGGAATCATCTTGCAGGATGAGACCAATGTTGGAGTACCACATCCATCCAGGACGCCTGCCGCGCACCCGATCTGGGCACCTCAGTTGTTTCAAGCTCGTGAGCCCACCACGTTTGAGTTGATAGGGATGATTGGCGACCTCCAGAGGTCTGTGGCTGATCTCGCCTACAGGATGTTGGCTTCGCCACCAACCAGATCATATGACGGGAACTTCATGCCGCAGGAGCCCCCGCTATTGGGGCGAATTGTAATTGAGCTTAGCCAACCGAAGCTATCTCAAGCTACGACAATGACATGTCAACAACAACCGGGTTTCGCTCTAATATAGCAACCCAAACCCTCGATTAGGCTGAGGCTAGAGGTAAGAACAAGATGAAGATGGACACTGATCCCGTTGAACAACTGCTGTGGGCAGTCGAGACTTTGAAAGCTGGGGGGTTGAATAAACAGCTAGTATTCGCAGTTGTGGCTAAGACCGTGGATGATGCTTTTCCCACTCCAACCGAGGGCAGTTCAAGCCAGGCAAAAAATTGGGATAGGCTCCGTCATACCAGAACCATTCCCTTCAACCCTAATCCTGCACCCAAGAAAAGTCAGCAGGCCAAGCCTATACCTGCCGACCCCTTTGCCGGTGGATCCAGTAAAAATGTGCAAAACTCGAAGTATCTGCCTCGAGGTCGCAGGGTATTCCATGCCCTTTATATGCCTTTTTCTAAGGCGCTCCAGATCCTTGCTGAAAAGGGGCATCTCACACCCCTCGAGCCTCGACCTCTCCCTAGTCGTCTTCTAGCTAGTCACGATGCTACCCAGTACTGTGCGTACCACCAACAGACCAGTCATACCACCGACAGTTGTTTTCGCCTTCGCCATGAAGTGCAAGATCTGATTGACAATGAAGTCATCCTCCCACCTAGCTCAGCAAAGTCTGTCACCACTGAGTTGTTGGATTTTGAGGATAGCACAAGTATGTGATCAGGGGTTGGACCACCTGCGGGTGACGTTTGATTTATTTCAGATATGGTGTTTGGCACGCACTATTTTGAGCATTTGTAGATGCTGGTTTTGTAACTTCTGGCTTTGGTGTTGAGTTAGTTCTTTGGTTTTGTTTTGAGTTTGTCTCTTTGTTTGGAGTCAGTCTTTTAGTCGGGTCTATCTTGTTGTATCGAGTCAATCCCATTGTACAAAGGTCAGTTGATTCCGGGGGTGTTACCTCGGGCATCACCATTTTGTTTTGCGTTTGTCTTTTCATTTTCTTTTGAGTCTGTTTCTGCTGGGAGCCAGTTACACCAACAAATTTGAATGGAACAGCAGTGGTTTTTCACTCTTGTGTTTGCTTCTGCCGTGCGCCAGTTGTGCCAGAAGTTCAGACTGAGGTGGCAGTATTTGACTAAAAACTTTGTCCTTTCTGTGCCTTGAAGTCATTGCATTGACCTAAGTTTTTCAAAACTTTTCTTTTTTCAACACTACGGTGAAAACGAAGAGGAAGAAATTCCTCGGGTTTTGCAAAAATTTGACCGATTGAGAGAAAGAGAGGCGTACTAAGCCCTTAATGAATGGAATCATGTTTGTTAACGTGAGAACTGAGAAGGATCCTAGTTTGATTTAGATTGGTCATACACTGTCTTCAACGCGAGCGATTTATCACTTTCTTAAAAAAAATTCATTTTGCGCAGTCCTGCGAAGACCAGTGTGGAATCGCTCTCAGCCTCGAGACTCAACCCCTTTTGTTTTCAAACAATTGAACTTGCATTCAGAATGTTCAATGGTCAACCATCAAAGGAGGCCTGAGTGGCCAGATTCGAAGCAGCCCATGAATTAGTGGCAAGAAAGTCAAATCAAGAAGATCAGGTGTTATCAAAAGAAGCTTGCGAAGCTAGATCAGGAAGACCCCTCAAACTAGGGGCAAAAGAATTTCAAATGTGCTCGAAGAGTCAACGAAAATTGGCAAGAATGCCAAATCCCAAAAGGGAGGACTTCTGCATCATCAGCAAACAGCAGCCATTCTCCTGGATTTAGATGACTTCAGGATCTCAAAACCATTTGACATGGACAAAGCTACACTTTTACCCTTGAGAGGCTCGCTGGGCTGAAAACCCGGAAGGGCGACCCAGGCAAAGTTGGAGCAAAGAAAAGAATGAAAAAAGAAAAAAGAGAAAAAATGCAAAGATAAGAAAAAAATAAAAAAAAAATTATGAAAAAGAAAAAAAAAAGATGAAAAAATGAAAAGAATTGAAAAGAAAAGAAAAACAAAGCTCGCAAGGTTAAAAACCGGAAGGGCGGCCTTGGCAAAAGTTAGAGCTCAAAAGGTGAGGGTTAATACACGAGTGTACCTTTACCTGAACTACGTAAGGCTTGATTCCCATGTTTGGGATACGTAGGCAAATTCATCCTGAAGTCCAGCCACCAACACTTCCAAATTGATTATGACCATGTAATGGTTTTGATCATTGTCACCTTCTCTGTATCTGAGAATTTGGTTGTGTTCATCACTCTGAGGACAGACTACAATGCGCTGCGGTGCCATTCAAACAAGAGGGAACTTTCCGTTGCCATTCAATGCGCTGCGGTGCCGTTCGAACAAGGGGTAACTTTTCGTTGCCATGCAGCTCTCTTCAAGCAAAGGGAAATTATCCTTCGGATCTAAGGTTGTGCATCTCGAGAGTAAGTTCTGTGCTCGTTGAGCACTGGCTGTTTGCCAAAACAGTTTTTGAGAATTTTACTGAGGTTGACTAATTTCTCAAAAATCATTTCGTTTTCCAAAATTGGACCATTTCTTGGACCTAAAAAGGAAAATTTGCAGCGCTCATAGCCTGACTTGCATGATTTTGAATTAGAAAATTGAACAAGTATGTTAATCTAACTCTCATATTAGTCAAAATTGTTTTAGTAGAAAGCCAAAACAAAAAATGGTCAAAATGATATACTAGGGGCACAGTTGAGTCAGGTGTTATGCCTTTTCCCCATTGTTAACATTCTTTGCCAGAAAGGCACTCTACCTACCAAGAAGGGCACAACTGAAGCTATCAGTAAAAGGGCTGAAAGCTCTCTCATCCTCTAAGCAACAATGTATCAAGCAAGTGCAAAGCACGAATTGGAATGGATCAAGATACTCCACTCCCTCATCTGGGGCATCGACTAGACGCCACCGGAAGAAATAGCCGCGAGCCGATAATGTTGGGCATGAACCCACAACATTTTGTTTATCCATCAATCACCCAGGGAAGGGATAAAAAATAAGAGAGATTGAAGAATAGAGAGATGTGTAATGAGAGAAAAAGTGAGAAAAAGTCTTTTTCAAAAAACAGAGATTGAGTGCCAGAGTGATGTGAGAATCACAAATGAGAAAGGGTGGGAAACAATACCCGGAGAAACTGGCTCCTCACGAACTGAGAAGTCTCTCGTCTTTGTAACACGCCTGTGCGTCGTGTCTCTTGTTTTGTTTGTCTTGACTCTTGTGTTGAGTCGTTTTGAGTGTCTCTCGGAATGTTTAGGTTGTTTCCCTTTTTGTTGTTTTTCTTTGTTGAGTCATAGTGCACTGTGTTGAGTCGTAGGCTCAATACCCAGTCAAAAATTCATTCTCGATTTCAATTTCAAAAAGACAAATGTGTTTTTGTTTTGTGCTCAGAGTGCTATGCCATTCTCCACATTTGTGCAAAATATGTTTCTTTCTTTCATAAAACCGCAGGGTTCAACCTAGGTCATGTCAGAACAGTAAAACCTGGACCTATCTGAAGCTTTTTTGGGTTCCGGATTGCGAAGCAAATGAAATTTTGGAGCATCTGAGTGTGTTTCAACTTCTGCAAGTTCAGTCATTACATCTCGTACGCTCAGAATGGGCTGTGTATTCAGAATGAGCAATATGCTGACGTGGGCTGTGTGCGGAATAAACAGAATGTTGTGTTATGGGCTATGAGTTCAGAATGAGCAGTGTTCAGAATGAGCTGTGTGTTCAGAATCAGTTGTGTGCTGTATGAGCTGTGTATTAAAAAATATGGGCTATGAGTTCAGAATGAGCAGTATTCAGAATGGGCTATGTGTTCAGAACCAGCAATGTCCTGCATGAGCCGTATGTTCAAAATAAACAAAGTATTGTGTTACGAATTGTGTGTTCAAAATGAGCAGTCTATATGTTGAACATGTTGGGAACTTGTGATCAGTTCCATTTCCAGTTCCTTCCGGTGTTGATTTTTACGAAGTCACACCGGTGTTACTTCAATTTGCTTATCGAGTTGTTGCTCATTTGCTTATCGAAGTTGTTGCTCATTTGCTTATCGAGTCGTTACTTATTTGCTAATCAAGTTGTTGCTCGTTTGATTACCAAGTTGTCACAATTTTGTTTATCGAGTTATCGCTCTTTGCTTATCGAGTTGTAAACTTGTTAAGGTCTTATAGTTACATGCATGATCAATTTCCATTCGATTACATTGTTATGTGATATGATGTACTGCAATGCGATGCGTGAAATGTATAAAGGTAACACTTTTTTAGCAAAAAGCTTGTTTCATTCCATCACCTTTTCAAATACATAGTTTTGAGAAAGTAACACCTGCCTGAGGCAGTACAGTGTGCTCAAAATACCAGTAACACGAAAGTAAAGCAAAGGAAGAAGAAAAAGCAATAAAATGTCTGAACGGAGCAAAGAAGAAAATGTAGAAGAAAGCCGGGATCAAAATCAATCAACTCAAGTATGGGGGTCGGTCCTGGTCCTCTTCTTGGACGAGGGTCCAGGGTCACCACCGGTATCTCCGAAATCAGAGTCTGAGCTATCTCTGGCCTCACCCTGCGACGACGCTGCCTCCTCATCTGACTCATCGTCATCTGGAGTGGGCTCTCGGGAACTACTCTCAGCATGAGTGCGCCCGTGTCTGCCCCGGCTATGGATAGTTATCCTCTGCCTGACTCCCCCTCCTCCCTAGGCTGGAACAGATGGTCCAGCTGGCACGCCTCCTGTGGCCGGAATCTGGAATGGGGCCTGAAAAGGACAAATGGGAAATGCATCAGTTACAGATAAAACATAATGCAGTGTTTTGAATACAGTGTATGAATGACGTGAGCAACGTTGTGAGCAATATATGGGTTGCAGTGTATCAGTGCCGTGCGTTCTATGTTTCGAATGCCGTGTTGATAATGCGATGCATCAGATTATGTGAAACATATTATGCAGAGTTTGAGACTATAGTTGGAAGAGCTTACCGGGATATTGTAGATGGTCAATAAGTCGAAGCACCGTTGCAGCATCCCTACCGTTGAGGCAGTCAACTCCAGGGACTGGCGAGTGTACTCGACGGAAACTTGCAAAAGTATTGAAGTCATTAGTATTCTGCGAGATATCAAAGGAATTGAAATGACTGTATAAAATGCGGAGTTTAGTATTGCATACCGGGGTCGAGCCATAGACTCCGACGAGCTCAGAATCAGCCGGAGGAGGGGCAAAGGGAATCTGATAGGTCTCCCCACCCTGCCCTCGGCATGTGATCATCGTAGGCAGTGTTGGCCACTCAGCTCCCTGTCTCCTCCGGGACCCACTCCTGCCTCGAGCCGGAGGTGCCCTCGGTTCTCCTGCTCCAGCCGCTGGTGCCGCAGGCCTCTCCCTCTCAGCTCGACGAGCCCTACTCAGAGGCGACAATAGATAGGCCTGGATAAACTCGGCGTAGTTGCCCTCGTCTATGAACCGCTCATAACGCTGACCAATCGTATATCGGGTCATCTCTGCTAAAATATACCTCTTGGTGTACCTCACATGGGTAGGAGGAGGAGCCGGAACCCGCTGCTCGGGCACGCCCAAGGTCTGCCGCAAGAAGCGCTCTCCAAAGTACCAAACTTGGTAGACCAGGCCCTCCAACAGAATCCTAGACCGGGCAGTCTCCTCAGCACCCGCGTACCGATCCCTCACTGCCTCAGGCAACACCGTCCATGGCTGCCAGGTGATCTGCAAACAACATACATTTGTTATCTATCTGTTATTGAAAGTGCAATGCAAAGTGAAGCTTGAATAAACTCTAAAGTTGAACATACCTTTGCGGCCGTGATGGTGTCGAAGTAGCGGCGAAAGAACATGAAAGACTCCCGGGGCCTCCGCTCGCACTCCACGTCAAAGCGATGGGAAAACGAAACCATGGGAGGCATCTCCTCGTCTAGCACTGGTGCAAGCCTGGGGAAGTAGGCATACACCCAAAACTGTATAGTATGACAGAACAGATGTGAGTAGTATACAAATATGAGCAGTATACAGATAAAGCAGTATGTAGATAAAGCAGAAAGCGGTATGTGCAGTGTATTGTGCAGTGTGTACAGTGTATAGGCAGTATAAAGTAGATTGCGTGTGCGCAATGTATATGGTGTACAGATAATGAAAAGTAGAATTGAAAAGAGAGAAAGGGAATGTGTACCTCCCAGGCTTGCCAATAGCCTCCAAGTAACTGCCCGCTGCGGCGGGACGATGAGCTCATGTAGCCGTAGAGAGTGGCCAAGTTGGCGCCACCCCAATCAAAGCGTCGGATCTGCGTCACATCCACGAGCGCGCTAAGAAAGTAAAGGGCGACGGTGTTCACCCGGTCAGTGAAAAGCGTGGTCCCTAGCAAGAACATAATGTAGCCACGAGCGTACTGCTCCTCCTCCTCCCGAGTGGTAGGCACCTAGATTCGGAAGTGGGCGTTGAACCATGAGTACCTTACGAATCCTGCCTGGGCAAAGGGTGGCTGAGTGCCAAGCAGGTACATCTGAGCGGCATCGCACTCATCCATGTCAGTATCAAAGGGGATCGGACCACCCCCTACCCCAATGCCAGTGAGCATCGAGAAGTCGAAGGGAGTCATCGTTATCTCCCCGGTGGCAAAAAGATGGAAAGAGTCGGTGGTGTCCCACCACCTCTCCACCAGAAAGGCAAGAAGGGGCCTGCTCGCAGTGAGGCGCAAGAGTCGCATGCAGAAGGTCCCAAAACCGGCCTGATCAACAATCTGACGAACTGCGTCAGGCAGCTCCATGTACCATCCTCGGGCCTCGACGTTCCTATACCCTCGGAAGGCATAGAAATCTCCCAGTGATTAAAAGCAGGCAGTCGCGAAGCAATATTAGATATACAATGTTTTGAAAGCATACAAAATTGATAAAATACAGCGTGTGTACACGTTTTCAGATTCAAACAAATATCTGGTGCCGGTGTGCTCGCAGTGAACTACATCATCTGATGTATCAGTGTGTTTGAGTGGTTTAGTGAAAATACAGTGTGTGTACACATTTTTAGATTTAAACAAATATCGGGTGCGGGTGTCCTCGCAGTGAACTACAGCATCTGATGTATCAGTGTGTTTGAGTGGTTTAGTGAAAATACAGTGTGTGTACACGTTTTTAGATTCAAACAGCTATCGGGTGCAGGTGTGCTCGTAGAGGACTACAACATATGATATGTTGGTGTGTTTAAGTGGTTCAGTGAAAATACAGCGTGTGTGCACGTGTTCAGATTCAAACAGGTATCGAGTGTAGGTGTGCTCGCAGTGAACTACAGCATGCGATGTATTAGTGCGTCTGAGTTAAGCAGTTAAAGAACAGAGTCAACAATTACAGTTATGTGTTCCACATTGCAGAAAATGAAACAGGAGAGGAATGTACCTCAAAAGCACCGTAGGACAGATGTGACTCTGGCTCGCGCAGTAGAAGCTCTAGTGGCACGCCTCGCGCGTAGCTCCGGAAGTAGCGGAGGCTGTCAGGAGGGAGCACATGTACCGCCGGCCTATAGGCCGCAGGATCAAATGGTTAGACACGAAGGGGGAGGAGCTCGACCTCGGGGTCCACGTCCATCTCCAGGGGAGCCCCACCCTGTGGGAGATCTTCTGCCATGACGAGAATGGTGTGAAAATGGCCAGAAGTGCGAAAACCGGGCAAGAATGTGAAAAGTCAAATGAAAAGTCAACCCTGAGAGGGTGAAAAATGGGCGGAAGGGTCGGAGTGCGGAAAGGGCACAAAGACCAAGGAAAACTCGGGGGAAACGAACCCTAGGTGGTGGAAATTTAGAAAAATGCACCGAAACCAAGATTCGTTCGGTTTAAAATGTGTGAAACAGTGAAGATTTCGCGAATCGAACGACGAAAAAGTGTCGAAAACACGAGAAAAACAAGGATCGAGGGTTGGAAAATAACCTAGAGAGAGAGGGGAGAAGTTTTTGAGCTTGGGCAAGTGAGAAATATAGGGCTTGAAGCCCTATATTTAAAGACACGTGGCCAATTGACAAAACTGCCCCGATACAGGCATTTTTTGGCTGTCGGCCAAATATTTGGCCAATGACCTTGTTTTGCGGCCGGTGGATGGCCGATGATCTTCCCTGGTGGCTGGTGCACCTCCTACACCCTTGTTTGGGTCATATATGTGGTTTGGGACCTTCTTTACTCAACACAGTGCAAGAAAATGCACTTCTGAAGCTTAACCGGCCTTCGTGTTGACCTTGAGCCGTGTCTTCTGTGTGCGATGCCCAGTGCGTAGAAGGTGTATCCTCGCTCGTATCCTTTTTGTATCCTTTTGTCTCTTGAGAGATTTAGAAATTGCTTTACATGCGTTGCATTACAACATTTTGTCGTCAGCGTGCATTGGTTATACATCATTTCACTCGCATTGTTATGCACACATCTTGTGCGTTGTCACGCACGCCATACTTGCATTATCATGCACATTCTTTAGGTCGCATTGTCATGCGCACCTCACATGCATTGTCATGCATGATCCTTGTCACGCATTGTCATGCGCACCTTACATGCATTGTCATGCATCTTCCTTATCTCACATTGTTATGCATTTTCCTTGTCTCGCATTATCATGCGCGTTTCATTCGCATTGTCATGCATTTCTTTACTTTGCATTGTTATGCATCTTCTTTAGGTAGCATCATCATGCGCACCTCTCATGCATTGTCATGCATTTTCTTTATCACGCACGCCTCATTTGCATTGTCATGCATTCCTCTTTCACGCATTGTCATGCACACCTCATATGCATTGTCATGCATTTCAGTCCATGCATTGTCGTGCATGCCTCATTTGCATTGTTATGCATTTTCCATATTTCACGCATTGTCATGCGCACCTCATATGCATTGTCATGCATTTCCTTATCATGCATTGTTATGCATGCCCCATTTGCATTTTCATGCATTTTCCATATTTCACGCATTGTCATGCATTTCCTTATCATGCATTGTTATGCATGCCCATTTGCATTGTCATGCATTTTCCATATTTCACGCATTGTCATGCGCACCTCATATGCATTGTCATGCGTTTCCTTATTTTACACATTGTCAAGCACACCTCATATGCATTGTCACGCATTTCCTTATCTTGCATTGTTATGCGCACCTCATATGCATTGTCATGCATTTCCTTATCTTGCATTGTTATGCATGCCTCATATGCATTGTCATGCATTCCAGTTCATGCATTGTCGTGCGTGTCTCATTTGCATTGTCATGCATTCCAATAAATATGCATTGTCATGCATTCCAGTTCATGCATTGTCGTGCGTGTCTCATTTGCATTGTCATGCATTCCAATAGTCTGCATTGTCATGCATCTAACTTTTCTCCACTCGCGTGCCGCATGTGGACGTATCTAACTTTTCTCCACTCGCGTGCCACGTGTGGACATACCTAACTTTTCTCCACTCGCGTGCCGCGTGTGGAAGTACCTAACTTTTCTCCACTCGCATGCCGCGTGTGGACGTATATAACTTTTCTCCACTCGCGTGCCGCGTGTGGACGTAACTAACCCTTACTAAGCCCTTTCTTCCTTTTTTCTTGCTTGCTTTACACATTGCATGTGTTTCCGTGTGTGCTTTACTTATATGTGTTTATGTATCCCCCCAGGTGGTTACACATTGCATGCGTTGTCGCGTATTGCTTTACTTATATGTGTTCAAGTTTCTTATTATACACATTGCATGCGTTGTCGCCTATTGCTTTACTTATATGTGTTCAAGTTCCTTATTATACACGTTGCATGCGTTGTCATGTATTGCTTTATTTATATGTGTTCAAGTTCCTTATTATGCACATTGCATGCGTTGTCGTGTACTTTACTTATATGTATTCGAGTTTCTTATTATACACATTGCATGCGTTGTCGCGTATTGCTTTACTTATATGTGTTCAAGTTCCTTTTTATACACATTGCATGCGTTGTCGCGTATTGCTTTACTTATATGTGTTCAAGTTCCTTATTATACACATTTCATGCGTTGTCGCGTATGCTTTACTTATATGTGTTCAAGTTCCCTATTATCACATTGTATGTGTTGTAGCGTGTACTTTACACACATGTGTTCAAGTTTCTTTTATACACATTGTATGCGTTGTCGCGTGTACTTTACTCACATGTGTTCAAGTTTCTCTTACACACATTGTACACGTTTTCACGTGTGCTTTGCTCACATGTGTCTACATCGTCATACATTGAGCACGTTGTCACGTGTTCTTTACTTACATGTGTTTGTGCCCTTTCTTGCATTGTTATGCTTGTTTCGAGTCGCATTGTTGTGCATCCTATTCGGCTTATGTTGTCACGCACTTTCAATTGCATTGTTATGCATACTTCTAACAATATTGTACCTATTAACGTGTTCTTTACTTACATGTGTTTGTGCCCTTTCTTGCATTGTTATGCTTGTTTCGAGTCGCATTGTTGTGCATCCTATTCGGCTTATGTTGTCACGCACTTTCAATTGCATTGTTATGCATACTTCTAACAATATTGTACCTATTAAGTTTATTTCTTTTACAGGCACGATATTGTATGTACGATTCATTTGAAGCTGGCACGACCAGACGAGCTGGACATGTATTGTTTTCTCCGTGTGAGACGTAACGAGAATTGAATAATTCTCTTACATCCGCTCTGCATTGTAGTGTAGTTTGGTATATGCTAGCTTAAAACTGTTGCATGTTATGCTTCGTTACAGCTTTCTTTGCATGATCATAAGTTATGCTCGGCTTTGTGCATTGTTCTTGCATTTTGCCCCTGCCTTCGGGCGCATATCTTTGTCTGTAGCTTGTATGCTTTGTCTAAGTCTTCGGCCTTGTCAAAAATGGGTCGTCTTTGGGCTTTGACACTCACTCCCGTCATTGTTATGACTTTCGAGTTCTGTGAAAGAGGGGCAGCTGTAGACACCCCATTTTTGACCGTCCTCAAGACTTGGACGTCACCATTTGAACACTCGGTGATCATCCATGCTTGTGTTCCTTTTGAGTTCCCGAAGGTCTCGGCTACGTGCCTTGCCTTAGGATCTCTCAACTTGACTGTTTTGTGCTTGGTTGGACCAAACACTTGTTGGTTTTTGCTTTTGAGGGTAGAGAGTGGCTTGTTTGCCAACCCCTCAACCCACCGACCATGGCATGATGCCACCGGCCTTGTTTCCTTGCCATCGGCCAAGGTTTTGGCCGGTCGGCACTATTGGTGGTCGGCCGTCCCTTTGTTTTGGTCAATCGGCCATTTTTGCTGGTCGACCCCTTTCCATCTGCTTTTGGTAGATATTTTATGCCAGCTGTCACAGCTGGCATCCACAATAAACCCCCTCCATACACGTGTATGGAGGGATTTGCTTCTCTTGCTAAGCTTCTTCAACAAGCTTTGAGATTGGAATTCTATAAAGAGAGAGCTTCTCCTCCCTCCTCAAGGGTTCCAGAGGTTCAGAGAATTAGGGTTAGAGAGTGAGATACAACTTTGTATCTATACTCCCTTATTTGATCCCATTTTGTGACCTAAAGGGAGTTTTTGCGTTACTTTTACACTAGCACACCTAGCATTACACCATCATTGGGTTGCATAGGCACTAGAGGGTTGTTGTTAGGATTCTTGAGTTGATTTAAGCTTGGAGAGGCTGCTGGAGTTCTGTTCTTGAAGGTGTTCTTCAAGGGTAAGATTCTTACTTTAGTTACCCCCTTCTTGCTTAGGCTTTTCGCCATTCTTGCTTATTGTTTTAAGCTTTGACTATAACTGATAAAAGTTTTGATTTTGTGTGTTTTAGAACTTTGTTTAAGGTTACTTTGAGGTTTGGGGTTGTATCCCCCCTCCAAGGCCTTGTTAGGCCTTGTTTTAGGCCATCCATTTTGGCCCTTGCTTTGGTCTTTGCATAACCTCTCTACCACTGAAATCCATCGGATTTTCAGTGGTAGAGATGTGGTTTTGAGGTCCTAAATAGAAGAGGGTCATCCCCTCTCCTTATTGTCTTTGATGCTTGCACAAATGGCTTGTGTTTGTATGCCTAGCTTGCTTTAGCTTCATTTTAGTAGGTATTAGGCTTTGTTTTGCCATGTTATACCTCTGTTTCAAGTTGGTTTAGACATGCCATGTATGCTTCATACACTTGTCGTGTAATCCCATGTTTTAGCCTTAAGATGCATCATGTTGTAACATGTGTTTTTAGTATGATTTTGGCTCAACTCCTTGGAGCTTTTAGGCTTGTTTTACCATGCTTAAGGTCTATTTGGTGCTGTCTTGCTCATCCTTGCATTGTTTTGTACAGCCACCATGCAATCTAGCTTGTAGGCTTTGAATATTGAATCCTCTAGCATGCTTAATTTGGATCATTTCAGTGGTTTGGCATCACTTAGAATGTTATTTCAGTCCATATTTCATGCTTGAATGCTTGCATTTATCACCTATTCCATGCCTTGGATAGTTTGTGTTTTATGCCTCATGAACATGACATTGTGTATGCCATCGTGTCTAGGCATTTGGGATGACATCTAAGTGGTTTTTTGGGCTCATTTTGATGTGTCATATCTCTATTTTTGGTTGCCTAAATCATGCCATGTTTGATTGTATTAGGTGTAGTGTAATGCCTCTTTTATAGCCTTGTATGCCTCATGCTCGCCCCTTTGTTCTAGCTTGTTTTGGCTTTGGTCATTGCATGTTTTAGGCTTACTTTGCCATGATTGAGGACTGTTTTGGGTTATACTTTCCATATGCTCTTTGTTTTTGGTAGCTTCGGTTCAACTCCCTTGCCTAGTTCTAAGCCTTAAGACTTAATCTTACATGCTTGGCTTATTCATGTGATTTGGCATCACTCTTAGCACCATTTAAGAGCATGTAATGTTGTCGCATTTGCATGCTTTTTTTTCCTTTTAAGTATGCTTAAAAAGTCCCCCCTTTGATGCCTAGGTGTTAGGCCAATTGGCATGCATGTTTAGATGTGCATTTGTCCCTTATCCTTTAGCATTTTGGCCACTGATTTGGGCATATTTGAGAGCTGCCCATATTGGTTTAAGACCATCCTTTGCATGTTGTTGCATGCTTGCCTTGCATATTGTTACATACTTGGCCTATCAACATGTTGTTGCATGTTTAATTACATTTGGCATGCTTGAATGTTTGCATATCTCGCCCCTTTACATGTTGTCACATGTTTACCTTGCATGCTTGAATTGTTCGTGTTGCATCTTGCATGCTTGTCTAGGTTGCATTGCATTTGGCATGCTTGTTACCTTAACATGATCATGTTGCATTAGTCTTTCTTGCATGCATGCATCTCTTGCCTCTTGAATCGAACATGATAGAGGTTGGAGGCCTCTTATTTGTCTTGTGTGCATTTCATTTGACATTGAAATTGCACACTTGGCCTCTTTGGCCATCATGCGTCGAAATGCGAGATTGGTGGCCCGAGGGTCGAGAGCCATACTCCCTTGAGTCCATAACATGATAGGGAGGGTGGTTGTGCACACATTGATTTGAAAATGCATTGCCATGCCTTGTTTGCCCTCTGCTGCAGCAAAACAGGGTTCTGCAGGAAGAGATGGCCGACCGACCACATTCAGTGCCGGCCGGCCATGCATTGTTGGCCGAGAGCCTCACAACTGGTCGATGACCACTTTTCCATGGCCGGTGACCTTCCACAGTGTTCAAAAGGTGGTTCAGATGCATCCTTAGGACTTGTGCAGTCTTCAGATGTGCAGAGCAGTGTAAACAGAGGCAGCATGGCAATGGATTTCTGAGCGGAGCCGAGCATGCGTGCATTTGACCCTCTTCCCGAGGCTGTTGTATTTCTTTCTTAACTTAATTAATTGGTTTAATTAGTTAAGTGGTTATGTAAATAATTAATTAGCTTGTTAGTTAGTTAATTTGTATTATTCTTTTGGTCCCTCCGAGAGAGGGCGAATTATGTAATAAGTGTGCGTGTGTGTGATGCATGTCTTCCAACCTCCACTTCTTTCTCCCTTTTACTTAACCGCTTATGATGGTTAGTTTTAGGGCATATTTGATTTAGCATACCTTATGCTATGCATGCGTGCATCCATTCATCTATATTGCATGCACCAGGCTCGGCTCATCATACTAATCGCATAAGTATTTCAATTCCAAGTTGAATACGTGCATCGAACTGTTGCATCTCATATGCCATTTTAGATTAGCCGAGCCTACTCTAATTGCATTTTGTATGTGATGCATTAGCCATTTTAACATGGACTTGGATCATACATTGATTGCTAACATGTTCTTTATTTTGGCTCGGAGTACACTGTGAGTGTTTATGCTTTAAAATCTTGCATGTATGTTAGTGTTAACATGAAAGCATGCGTACCATGAGGCTAAGTGTATAGTTGATTTACTGCCTGAATGCCTGTGGGTGAAGGTTGGGTTGCTTGAGTTGGAATAATTCGTCGAAATCCGTGTTTTAGCCTACTTGCGAGTAGCAAACCTCATTCCATTTTCTAAACAAACGGATATGCGATGCTTTCTTCCAAATTAGGCGATATAGTCTATACTTATTTTGCTGTGCGCATCACATAGTAATTCTAGGCTAATTAACCGGAATAAGAACGCATATGTTTTCAAAACTCGATATCGTGCTTAGTACAGTCCGATCTTCGGATCGGGCGAGCGAGGGTGCTCATAGCTGACCTTCCCTAATCGTACCCAAGTTCCCGAGCCGAGGTAACTTTGGTGATGACAGACACGTGGCCTTAGGCAACGAGTTAGGGTTTCCTAAATTCCCCAAAAATAAAATATTTAGGTGGCGACTCTGTATCTGGCAAAGCAGTCCATGTTTGGCACTTCTTTCTAAAAATCTGTTTTCCAAAACGATTTGCTGGATTTGGACTCTTTGGTGATTTATCAATCTCACATCGCACATTGTGAGATCAGATTAAGAACTGTGACACATATTGAGTCCAAACCGTGGAAGAAAATGTCCACACCATGTAAGACTGATAAATCACCAAAGAGTCCAAATCCGGCAATTGGTTTTGAAAAATCAATTTTAAATCGAAAAGCGCCCAACATGGACTGCTTTGCCAGATTTCAGAGTCGCCACCTAAATATTTTATTTTTGGGAAATGTAGGAAACCTTGACTCGTGCCTAAGGCCACGTATCCGTCATCACCGAAGTTGCCTCTGCTTAGGAACTTGGGTACGAGAGGGGAAGGTCCTGAAATGAGCACCCCCGCTCGCCCGATCAAAGATCGGCCTCTACTAACATGATATGTTGTTTTTGAAAACACATGCATTCTTATTCCGGTTTATTAGCTAACCTTTACTATGTGATGCGCACAGCATACAAGTATAGACTAAATCACTCAAATTGGAACAAAACATCTCATGTTTTGTTTTGGAAAATGGTTGGAAGTTACTACTCGCAAGTAGGCTAAGTCGCGGATTTGCCACCCTCAAGTGGGCTTAAAACATGATGTGCCACTCCACAAAGTGGGCTTAAAACGCACATTTTGATGAATTGTTCCAATTCAAGTAATGAAACCTTCATCCACAGGCATTTATGCAGTTTATCAAATAAGCAGTTAGCCTCATGGCAAGCATGCTGACATGGCAACACTCATATCTCATGCAGTATGCTAAAGCGTAAAAGCTTGCCTAGTACTCTAAGCCAAAACAAAAGCTATGTTCGAAATCAATGCATGACCCTAGCTATGTCAAGAATGCCTACTGCAACACATGCAAAATGTAACTAAGATAGGCTCGGCTATTCTAAGATGTCATGTGAATGCAACTAGATAACATGCATTCAAATTGGTATTGAAATACAATGCAGTTAGTATGATGCGCCGAACCCGGTGCATGCAAGACAGATGAATGGATGCCCGCATGCAAACATAAGTATGCTAATTAAAACATTCCCTAAAACTAACCATCAAAAGTTGGTAAATAAAAGGGAGAAAGATGTGGGGTTGGAAGACATTCACACACACACGCACACTTATTACAACATTTTTCCCTCTCGACGGAGGGTCCGAAAGAATAAGCTAAGCTAGCTACACTAAGCTAAGCTACTTAACTAATCTAATAATCTAATTAGCTAATTATTACACAACACAAATTGAATAACAAGCTACAACTAATTATTACAATACTTTAATTAATTAACAAATTAACTAATTATGGTAACTAACTAAGCATGTGAGGTATGTGAACTAGGCTGCCACAGCTCTGCCTTGAACAATGAAGGATGCATGCTCTCTATTGCCTCGCTCGGAAATCCATTACTATGCCCCCAATTGCCTCTGTTTGCATTTGGTTTCAGAACACTGCACAAACTTCTAGAATGCTTCTTCTCCAACATGGGGAGCTTTTGGTGGGCTACCGACCAGAAAAGGGTGGTGTAGACCACCTGTAGACCACCTAAACTGGTTGTAGACCAGAAAAAGTTGTCGGCCGACCACTTTTACTGGTCTGCCGACCAGAAATTCTGCCAGACTCCCGTTTTGTTGTAGTAGAGAACAAGAAGGGGCATAGTAGTGTATTTGCGAGGTATGTGTGCACAACCACCCCCTATCATTTCTCAAGCTCAATGGAGTGCGGTACTCGACTCTCGGGCCACCAACCAAGCATCGCAATGCACGATGGCCGAGAAGTCAAGTTTGCACAATTCAATGTCAATGAATGCACGAAAAACACATAAAGACCTCCACCTCTATCATGCATGATCAAGAGGGTCGGCGACCGAGAAATGAGGTGTGTTTCATTACTTCAAGTATGAAACGCTCCTCGTTTCTCGTGTTTGGATCAACATCCGATCCAAACACAATGCAATGCAACAACATGCAAACACAATGCAATGCAACAACATGCAAACACAATGCAATGCAACAACATGCAAACAACATGCCTATCTAACAATGATAATGTGGCATGCACAAAATTCTAACTTTGAACAAAGCATGCATGGCATGTTTGGAGGCTAAAGCATCAAAGCAAGTAAGGAGCATCATACATGAGGCATGCAATACAATGCTCAAAGGACTTAAAACAATCATGGACAGACCTCATGCATGCCCAAACAATGGCCCAAACATGTTGAAAATGGAGGCATACACATTAGCTCACAAACAAGGCATGAAGAGACAACTCTCAAACACATTGAAGGAGTGGAAAATGTGGGAGTGTGGTAATGAAATATGCTCTGAAGTCATGTAAGAAATGATGCCAACTCATGCACACATCACAAATGAAGCATGCTAGGAGGCTCAAAGCTCGAGACTAGCTAAGGTACTTGTACCATGGCCATATCAAGCAAGCCCCAAAGGGCCAAGATGATCCAAAACAGTCCCATGGCAGGTCAAAATAACGCGAAAACATGCACCGAATAGAGCTAACACATGCTAGAATATGAGGCATAAATCATGACGCATACAAGGCCAAAGAGGAAGATTACACTACACCTACCAAAACCAAGAATGAGATGACTTCACTAATAAAAATCAGAGTTGTATCATGGCAAAATAAGACAAAAAACACACTGAGATGGTAGCCCAAAAGCCTAGGCATGCATGCATACAAGTTAGGCCATGATCAAGGCATAAAGCATAACCCTCTAAAAGCATTGAAAGAGTGGAGCATGAGGGAGTATGACCACACTTCATACACTGAAATCATGGTACAAATGAGACCAAAGCATGCAAACAACTCAAATAACTCATGCTAGAGACTTGGAAACTCAAAGCTAGTGAGCAAGATTGCACTATAGCTATACAAAGCAAGCCATGCATGACCAAAAACACTTAAAACAGAGCTTAATAATGGCAAAACATGAGTAAAAGCTTGCTAGAGTGGAGCCAAAAATACGCTAGAATGATGGTCCAAAGCATGATGCATGTTAAGGCTATTGAAAGGATTGCACTACAAGTGCAAGTAGCATGCAAGAGGTAATCAAACCAAGCCAAGACAGAGCTGTATCATGTTAAAATAAGGCCTAAGGCATGCTGAGATGGAGCCAAAACATGCTAGAAAGACATGCTACTTTGATGAGCCATCAACACAAGCAAACAAGAGAAGAGGATGGGGGACAACCCCCTCCTATTTTGGGCCTCAAAACCACATTTTTACCACTAAAAATCCACTGGATTTCAGTGGTGAAGAGGCCAAACAAAGGTGATCTCAAAGGCCTAAATGGATAACACAAAACAAGGCCAAATAAGGCCCAAAAGAGGGTAGACCACCCCCAATACCAAAGAGGCCCCAAACAAACACTTTAAGCACTTGAAAATGAAGCTTTTTGCAGTTTAAAGTTAATCCAAAAGAAACATGCAAATAGGGCCAAATAAGCAATATAAACAAAGCTTTAAAAAAGATGAAGACTCACCCTTGAAGAACAACTTCAAAGCAACAACTTCAGAGGTGAAAACCAAGCTTTAGCCACTCAAATGCAACTTCCAGGGACCTCAGCTAAATAGTGAAGGTGTTTCACTAGGTGTTTGTAAAGAAAAGGCACTTTTGAGCACAAACAAGTGCAAATATTGAGAGAGAGGGTGCAATATAGAGAGAGAGAGAGATATGTATATCTCTATGAAAATTTTTCTGAACCCTGGAAAAGGATAGAGAGCCTCCCTCTTATAGAAAACCAAGCCTCAAGCTTGTTGAGCAAGCTAGAGGCTTGAAGCAAACCCTCCATACACGTGTATAAAGGATGCCTTCTGTGCCTAATAGCTGGCACAGCTGGCAAGGAAAATATCTGCAGAAAATGTAGGATGGCCGCCGACCAGTTAAGTGGTCGGCCGACCACCTCAACTAGTCGACCGACCAGAAAAAGTGATCTACAGGAACAAAAACTGGTCCGCAAGGGGGAAAGAGGGTCTGCACAGAGAGAGGAGGGTGGTGGCAGGTTGTCGACCACCTTAGGTGGTCCACCGACCACCCACCCTAGCTGGCCGACTAGAAAAACTAGTTGGCAGGGAACAAAAGTGGTCTACAGGGGGAGAAACTGGTCTACACCCCTATTCCACTCTCCAGGCAAAGGATAACAAGGTTTGGTTCAAAAACAAACCAAAAAGGAAGTAAGACTAGAGTCCGCAAGACGAGGCACACAGTTGGAAGCCCCGAAAACTAGTCTACGGGGTCAAAAAGGGGGCCTATGAGAGGGAAAGGAAGTCTACGGCCACAAAAAGTGGTCTACAGACCTCTGTCTCCCTCTAGGCAAAGGCAGCAAGGCATGGTCCAAAAGGCAGGCCAAGAGGAGAAAGTTAAGAGGTCCTAAGACAAGGCACTCGGCCGAAGGCTCCAAAAACTCAAAACGAGCACAAACATGCATAATCATCGAGTGCTCAAACGATGACGTCTGAGTCTTAAGGTCGGTCAAAATGGGGTGTCTACACACACGTGCCTTTTTAGTGGTGTAGTTCGACCCTTCTCCCATGTTTTTTGCACGTACGGCTATAAGCCCCGCATGTGCAGTCGCGCCTTCCGCACCTTCAGCCATGGGCCCCGCATGTACAGTTATTTACTTTGTTTTGGCAGTCCGAAACCTAGACAAAAACTCAACTGACCAAACCCATAGCAAGGTATAAGATAGGGAAAATTAGCTCAATATTAACATAAGGAACATGAATCGTAAACATAATCAATCCATACTCCTCTTAAATTGATATATATACATCTCAAATTCTTTATATTTCAACCATGCTTGGTTTATCAAAATATATCTCTATAAACATCAAGATGTATGAGTGAGCTTAAAATGTGTAGAACCAAAGAAACATAGCTCAAAACAACCCCCAAACCCAAAGATCATCTACCAAAGCAACCAAATTCCATAAGCAAGGCTCTTGTTGTAACCCAAACTTACATGAATGTAAAGATTTCCTTCCCAAATCAAATATATATATATATATATAGAGAGAGAGAGAGAGATTAGGCCGTTCTAGTTAGATTGTACATACCTTGAACTCTAGCCTCAAACCCTATTTTAATTCTTTCAATCTTCCCCCCTTGATGAGCCTCTCTTCTTCCCTCTTATTTCTCTCTTCCTTGGGTTTCTCTAGAATTCCCCACACAATATATATATAAGGAGATAAGTTCATAAAGAGACTTATATAACACATAAACAAGTCTTTAACTTCTAGGCTTGCCAAACGAGCCTTAGCGAATCAAACAAAATAAATTTGCAATTAACCCTCCCAAGTGGCTTTAAAAATTCCCACTAGCATGCTCACATACTCAATTTCAGTTTATCGCGCCTCTACGGCTTAAATTTCCAAGTTAACATTTTAATTTTAATAGATATGTTCCAATAATCAACAGATAGAAAAACATGGTCAAACAATTCACACATGTAAGCATAACTTTACATGGAATTTCACATTAAACACATAATTTCTCATAGAACTAGGGACGTAAAGCATATAAGAGGGTCGGGTTATTACAATACTCCTCCATTTCATCGCTTCTGTCTCTACCCAAATCGCTAGGGTTTTTCACCTCTCTAATTCTCTCACCATCCACGTCATCTTGATCAGGGTTTCCAAAGCCATTGCTTCTCTCTCTAAGAAGAGAATTAAGGTGGTCCTCCTCCGTATCTTCCCTTCTTTTTCTTCTCTCTCCAACGATGGTATTAGGCTTTCTAATCTCATTATTGCAATCGATTTCTGGACCTCTACTTCTCCTTCTAACCCGATTTAGGGTCTCCATTTCTCTCTCATCTCTCTACAAATTCAATAAAGTTGTAAAGGAATCAATATGTAACCTCACTAAATATTTATAAATTTATAATTTTAATTATTAAAGTAGAAAAAATTTGGAAAAAACTTGGGACCTGCAATTTCGGGACCGCATGACCCCCAAATAAGTGTAATTGATTCATGTGTGTTTTTGTTTATTTTTTTTCCCTCTCTCTTTCACATAGAATGATGTGGGGGTTGTGGGGATGGAGTTTTTATGGAGGTCTTAATCATTGCTCAAATTTATTATGTTTTTGAAAACTTATTTGTAAAAAAAATGGTGTCCCATAATATAAGTTTTCTTTTTTTTTTTTACATAAGTGAATTATAAATACATTTCTGAAAATTGTTTCAAATACAGATTATTTTGGGTAATTCTATTTTCACAAACTAATTTCTCTTAGTACACATACTTAATGAACACCTTCTCAATACACATCTCTATATTCTAATATTACCCTAATTTTCAATTTTAAAACCCTAAGGCTATGTTTGGTTTCAATGTTTGAATCATCTTTTTGAAATTTTTTTGAAAAAATTATAATTTAATTTGACAAAAACAAATATAAAAATTATAGCGATTCTGGTCTTGACCCGACCTTTGTTGTACTCTTGGCGCGGGTTTCATGGTTTAATGTTGTTGTCCATTTCTTATTCCCTTTGTTTTACCTTAAGTTTGTCTTTTGGTTGGTTGTGGTTGTGTTTGGGACAGGTTGTTTGCTTGTTTTCCAAACTCTTGTTGTCCAGATTTTTGCTTCCCCGCGTGAGCGACACGTCTTGCGCTTGAGCGAGCTTTGTAAACTTTCAGTACTTTTGCAGGTCTGCAAAACTACTGGGCGAGTTTATTCTACGCTTGAGCCGTTCTTTCTGCACTCGAGCGGGCTTAGCTTGAGCGTCCATTTCTTGCGCTCGAGCGGTTGGTCTAATGTTTGTAAAACTGCTGGATGTGTGTATTCTACGCTTAAGCGTTACATTCTGCGCTCGAGCGGTGATAGTCTTCTTCATTGTGCCTTGGCACTCGAGCATCACTTCTTACGCTCGGGCGGCACAACTTATTGTGTCTGACGCTTGAGTGTCACTTCTTACGCTCAAGCGGACTATGCGTATATTAGTTCGTGAAAATGACTTTTTACAAAACTTTTTCAGATCTTTTCTTCCTAAATCCTAGAGTTGAGACTCTCTTTCTCTAAAACACTATCTCTCTTTACATTTTCACCTAGTTCTAGTAATTTCTCCACCCATTTGCCTTTGTTAAAAAGAGTGAGCATCTCAAGATCTCCATTTTGATCCGAATAGAGTTAGGTTTGAGCATCTTTGAAGTTTCATCCTCGCCTTGCTCGTCTTCTCTCTTTGGGGTAGGGATTTTCTACACTTTCATATGGTTTTTAACTTAGTTATTGGTTGTTGTGCAACAATGGTGGGATTTGGGAGTACTTTGGACAAACCTTGGGTTTGGGATTTAAAATCAAAAGAGGAGTTTCTACTAAATGTGATGTAAATAGTTATGGGGTTTGAAAATGAGGTTATATTCTGACAAAGTAGTTGATTTTGACATTTGAGTTGATATTTGGGAAAAAGGGAAGTTTACCCTAAAATGTTACAAATATTTACTTTGTATAAACAAATGAAATTGGTATTGTAAATGTGAAATTGGATGGATATTGATATAAATGGTGGAGTTAGATATGTATTACCTCACACCTATAGGAATTTGAATCAATTATCTTTCTAAAGATTGAATATCTGTTTAGAAATATCTGTATTAGGCTATCGGTGGAGGATAACTATGATTATTGTAGGAATTGCATGAGGATTAGGTGAATTGAAACTAATCTCTTGTTAGTTGTCATTGAATATGACTATGTTTTAATACATTGTATATGTATGATGTTTGGGAAGAGAAATGGGATGTACGTCTAGGAGGAGATAGGGGATGGACTTCATTAAATTAAGTTGGCCTGTGTATCCAGGGTGAAAGTCCCGAAACTGTGCGTATACATGGGTGCCGATCTCGCGGATGAAATTTTCATAAAATGGCAAATTGAAGTGTTTGTATGATAGTTATGTTGATTTGAGAACCACTGAGTTGTAGTCTCAGTTGGGGTTGTTTGGAAGATAATAAAAGTGACTCATGAATTGAAGGAAAATGGATTGATTTTATGAAATTTCGCACTCTATAATCTTGTAGAATATGAATGTTTTGTCATAGGCATTGTGTAGACGTCCCCGAACGACCCGGAACGGTGAGTCCCGTTCTGTTCATTTAAGGGGTCACTACAACTCGGACTCGATTTGTGTCACAGTTCTTAATCTGAACCAAAGAGTCCAAATCCGGCAAATCGTTTTGAGAAACAGATTTTTGAAAAGAAGTGCCAAACATGGACTGCTTTGCCAGATACAGAGTCGCCACCTAAATATTTTTTATGGGGGAATTTAGGAAACCCTGACTCGGTGCCGAAGGCCACATGTCCGTCATCACCGGAGTTTCTCGGCTCGGGAGCTAGGGTACGATTGGGGAAGGTTAGCTATGAGCACCCCCTCTCGCCCGATCCGAAGATCGGCCTCTACTAACCGTGATATCCGCATGCTATCATGTTAACATTCACACGCATGTGAGATGCTAAAGCATAAATACTTACATCGTACTCCGTGCCAAAACAATAAACTAGTTAGCAAACATGCGTGATCCTAGTTCATGTCAAGTTGACTAATGCAACACATGCAAGATGCAATTAGAGTAGGCTCGGCTAACCTAAACATGGCATGTGAAATGCTACAACTAACACGTATTCAATTTGAAAATTGAAATACAGCTGCAGTTAGAATGATGCGCCGAGCCCGGTGCATGTAAGACAAATGAATGAATGCACGTATGCATTGCATGAGGTATGCTAATTTAAACGTGCCCTAATACTAACCATCAAAGCAAGTAAATAAAAGGGAAGAAAGAAGTGGGGATTGGAAGACATACACACCACTCACACACACTTATTACATATTTGCCCTCGCCCGGAGGGACCAAATAAATAATACAAATAATTAACCTACAAGCTAATTAATTATTACAAATTGCCTAATTAGTTAACAAACTAACTAAGCTAGGAAGAACAGTAAACCGCCTCGGGAAGAGGGCTCAATGTAATGCGTGCTTGGGTCTTGCTCGGAAGTGCACCGCCATGCATAGGCTGCCTTTGTTTTCCTAGCTGTACTCTTCTGGAGGCTGCTAAAACCTCAGGATTGCTTCTCTGGATGCTGGGGAACGCCATCGGCTGAGTAGAATGCCCACCGGCAGTGGCCTGTGATCACCGGCACAATATGAATCCATCGGCTGGTGATTTACTGCCGGTCGGCAATGTATACTGCCGGTCGGCAAAGAATGCCTGCAGAACCTGCAACTCATAGCAGCAGAGGACAGAACTTCCATGGCAATACAATTCAAGCAATGTATGCACCAATCATGTCCCCTATCATGTTTGTGACTCAAAAGGGCATGTGTCTCGATTCTCGGACCACCAATCACGCATTTCCATGCATGATGGCCCAAAAAATCAAGTGTGCAACTTTCATGTCAAATGAAATGCAAAGCAAACAAACGAACCAAGGCCCAATTCCTATCACGAAGTCAAGGAACAAGGCATGCATGCAAGATGCAATGCAACCTAGGCATGCAAGCTAAGGATGCAACATGGCATGGCAAGACACTTATGCAAGCAAACAAGCAAACATGAGGCAATGCAAACTGATGAAAGGGTGGACTTATACATGGTTTAGGCAACTCTAAATAGGCCTAAAACAGTGGCCAAAGTGACCAAAATAAAGGACCAAATACACATGCACACATGCACATGATTAAGGGCCAACACTTAGGCATAAAAGGGGGACTCTCAAGCACACTTGAAAGAGGCATAATGTGGACTAATGGCATGCAAGATAAACATTGAAAATCATGTTGAGATGGTGCCAAACCAAGCAAACAAAATAGACTAAGCATGCAATAAATGGCCCAAGTACTTGAAGCAAGTCAAAGGGGCTTGAACCATGACCAAGTCAACCAAGCCTCACAAGGCTAAGAAGACTTAAAATAGGTTCAAGACAGACCTAGACCATGCAAAGGGGACTCTTAGATGGCATCTAAGTGACTCAAATTCAAAGGCGTATACAATGGCCAAAACATGGAACATGCAAGGCAAGCTTCCAAAGCTTCAAAATGGCATCTAAGGCAAACATACAAGCATGCCAAAGGGACTAAAATTACATGTAGGGTGGTTCCAAACCCCCGAAATGATGCAAGCAACACATACTACACATTCACATACTTGAAGCATGCAAGCTCAAATACAAAGGAGCTATGCCACGCATGGCAAGATCAACCCAAACAACTATGGACAGACCTAAAACATGGCAAAATGAGCACAAAACCTTCACAAGGCTAAACCTAAAACATGCTAGAGCAAAGGCTAACAACCTAAGGCATATTAAGGCAATAACAAGGCATTACATGGTAGGTATGCTAAGTATGCATGTTGTACCAAAACCAACACCAACAAGGTTATATCATGGC
The DNA here is from genome assembly GCF_055761805.1 of Camellia sinensis. Taxonomy (NCBI): domain Eukaryota; kingdom Viridiplantae; phylum Streptophyta; class Magnoliopsida; order Ericales; family Theaceae; genus Camellia; species Camellia sinensis. The sequence goes on from NC_138972.1 coordinate 159,894,895, forward strand.
ATAATAAGCATGGAAAACAACCAAGACATTATCAATACACACTCTAACATGATGCTCCCTCAAGAGGCCAAAAAGGGTCTCTTTCAAGGATAACAAGGAGAGGGGGTGACCCTCCCCTTTTGGAGACTTCAAGGCACCATCCTTACCACTGAAATCCCTCAAGATTTCAGTGGTGAGGAGGCCCAAATACCAAAGTCTCGAAACTTGCACAAAATAGCACAAAAAGGAGCCTTACAAGGCTTAGGAGGGGTCAAACAAACCCAAACCACGAAACACTCTTAATAAACAATCAAGAGAGCTAAAAAGTAGAACTTTTTTATGTTATAAACTAAGCACAAAAACAGCTCTAAGATAGGTAAAAAAGCAATGAAAAAATGGGGAATAAAAGGGAAGTTTCTCACCCTTGTAGATCACCTTCACAAATGATGCTCCAACAGCCCTCTTTGGCTTGAATCCAGCTCCAAAACACCAAAACCAGCCCCTTAGAACCTCAGTAGCCAATGGAAGGTGAAGCACTAGGTGTTTGTGTGCAATAGTATGGACTAAAATACCTAGAACACACACAAGAAGGAGATATAGAGATAGGATATGTATGAAACCCTAACCCTAGAACTCAAACCCTAAAATGGCTGTCTAAACTCTCTAAAATGTCTAACCCTTGCAACAAGACAGAAGACCTCTCTTTATAGAGCTTATTGTCTTGTAAAGCTTACAAGACAAGCTTCTAAAGAGGGAGATCCCTCCATACACGTGTATGGAGGGGAGCCAAATGCAAGACAGCTGTAATAAAATATCTGCAAAAGCAGATGAACAGTAGTCGGCTGCCCAAAAATGCCATTTTGGCAAAAGGGAGTGCCGACCGGCAATAGACATTGCCGACGGCAACAAAACACAGCCGGTGGCCTGTGGCTATGGCCGGTGGTGTGTGGGGATGCCTCACAAGGCATTCGCTGCCACTCCAATGCAAAATACAAGTGTTTGGTGCAAAACCAGACACTAAACGGTCGAGTTCGGAGATCCTGAGGCAAGGCGCGTAGCCGAGACCTCCGGGAACTCCAAACGAACACAAACAAGGGTAATCACCAAATGTTCCAATGGTGACGTCCGAGTCTTGAGGACGGTCAAAAATGGGGTGTCTACAGTTGCCCCTCTTTGACAGAACTCGAAAGTCATAACAATGACGGGAGTGAATGTCAAAGCCCAGAGACGTCCCATTTTTGACAAGGCCGAAGACTCAGACAAACATGCAAGACAAACAAGATATGCGCCTGAAGACAGGGGCAAAATGCAAGACAATGCACAGAGCCGGACATAACTTATGATCATGCAATATATACAAAACAATGTATAAATAATGCAAATGAAAATGAAAATGCAATGTAATTGAAACAATGCAAACTATATGCAAAGCGATTGAATCATGATCCAATTACGAGTGGTTCGAGACCACACCTATGTCAAATAGATTGATGGAGGTAACAAGTCTGTCTACCATAGAACGGTCAACTGAACTATGAGTAACGTAGACAGACACAAGAACAAGTATTGGGTGGAATGACATAAGTGGGGAAACGACCCGCTGGGGAAAGGACTACGATCCTAATGCCGGATGCGATAATTACACTACAATGTAATATATATATGAATATGCTGGGGAGATGTCAATGGATATGGCACGCAGGCCAAACCAAATCTTGCCTGGGAAAGGCATGTACACATACAAGCCACGTTTAACATAGAACGGTCCACTGAACTATGCTTCGACACGAGAAGTATGGGCACATACCAGACCAAGCTCAACATGGAAAGGCGCAAGCCATAGATGGAAGTGATGCAATGTATGCATGCAGGTTACAATGCAATAGATATGGCACGCGAGCCAAACCAAATCTTGCCTAGGAAAGGCATGTACACATACGAGCCATGTCTAACATAGAACGGTCCACTGAACTATGTTTCGACGTGAAAAGTATGGGCACATACCAGACCAAGCTCAATCATGGAAAGGTGCAAGCCGTAGGCGGAGGTAATGCGGTGGATGCATGCAAGCTACAATGCAATAGATATGGCGCGCAAGCCAAACCAAATCTTGCCTAGGAAAGGCATGTACTCGTACAAGCCATGTCTAACATAGAGCGGTCCACTGAACTATGTTTCAACGTGAAAAGTATGGGCACATACCAGACCAAGCTCAATCATGGAAAGGCGCGAGCCATAAATGGAAGGTGATGCAATAAATGCATGCAAATTACAATGCAATGGAAATGGACATTTACAATGGATATGGCACGCGGGCCAAACCAAATCTTGCCTAGGAAAGGCGTGTACTCGTACAAGCCGCGTCTAACATAGAACGGTCCAATAAACTATGTTTCGACGTGAGAAGTATGGGCACATACCAGACCAAGCTCAATCATGGGAAGGCGCAAGCCATAAATGGAAATGGTGCAGTGAATGCATGCGATCTAAAATGCAGTATGCACTACGTTTTAATGATGCGTGACAATACAATTATATATTTTGTTTTGTTTTTGTTTTTGTTTTTGGAATGCAAATGATGCATGAAATGCATGGAATGCGCGATAACACGCGGCTTTAAAATACATATATAATGTAACTCATCAAAAGTCGTTCGGGCATGACAAACACAGAAGGACTTGCACCTTCAGAGGATTTAGGGTCTCCTAGACCGTCGAAATACCTGTGCGGTTCGTCTGGTTGCTCCAGCCTCAAATGAACCGTACATACAATATCGTGCCTGAAAATAAAACAAACTTAACAGGTACGATGTTATTAGTAACATGCATGACAATGCAAATGAAAGCAAGACAACGCAGGTTGCAAGGAATGTAAGACAATGCAAATGAGGCACGCATGCTAATGCAAATGACGACACACGTGCCAATGGGAATGAGGCACACGTGCCCATGAGAATGAGGCACACGTGCCGATGCGAATGAGGCACACGTGCCGATGCGAATGAGGCATGATGAAAGTGTGACACGCATGCCTCATAAGATGCAAAATGATACAAATGAGACACGCATGCCTCATAAGATGCAAAATGATACAAATGAGACACGCATGCCTCATAAGATGCAAAATGATACAAATGAGACACGCATGCCACACGGAATGTAAAATGTAAATGAGACACGCATGCCTCAGGGAAATGCAAAATGATGCAAGTGTGACACGCATGCCACACGGAAAGTAAAATGATGCCAAGTGTGACACGCATGCCACACGGAATGTAAAATGATGCGAACGGACTTAAATGCGTAATAACGCACGTGTTTCGGAATGCATGACAATGCATGGTAAGGGAATGCACGACAACGCGAACGATGCGCGAGGCGACAATGTATTGAAATACATGACAGTGCTTGTAATAAAAATGCAATGACAATGCATGAGAGATGTTCATGACAATGCAAGGGGTGCGTGTTACAACGCATGTAGTATGTGCATAACAATGCAACTGTGAGGCGCATGATAGCGCGACGTAATGCACCGAAATAGTGCGATGAACGCGTGCAACGCACACGGGGTAACTTTTGGATCTTGTAAAAGGCCAAAAGGATACCAAAGGATACAACATTGTATGAGTTGGAGTGCTACGCACAGAAGACGCGGTCTGAGGTCAAAACGGAGGTCGGTTGAGCGTCGGAGATACACTTTCTTGCACTTTCTTGAGCTATGAAGACCAAAAACTACTCATATGGCCTAAAAAAGGCTGTGGGAACACCACCGGCCGGGAGGGGAAGCCACCGGCTGTCCACCGGCTGCAAAATAATTTCATCAGCACAATATTCTGTCGGCCGGCATAAAATGTTGCCGACCGGAAAAAAGTTCCTGAGTCGGGGCAGATTCGACATTTCACCATGGGTGTTTTAAAATAGGGTTTCTAAACCCTATTTGTCACTTCCTCCTTCGCCGAAATTCCACACCCTCTCTCTCTAGAGTGTTTTCCTCTCCTCTTTTCTCCGTTTCTTTGCGTTCTACGCTCATTTCGTCGTCGGATTCGCGATTTTCTTCGCGTTTCGGACATTTTCAACCGAACAAATCTTTGTTTCGATGCCTCTTTTTCCATTCCCACCTTTTTGGAGTTTGTTCCCCTTGCTTTCCTCTTGATTTCCGTACCCTTTTCACATCCCGGCCTTTTCGGCCATTTTCGACCTTCTCGGGAGTTGACTTTTCGGTTGACTTTCCATATTCTCCGGTTTTCCTTCCTCCGGCTATTTTCTCATCATTCTTGACATAGCGGATGTCATTCCACGCGGTGGGACTCCCTCGGATCACGAGATGGATCTTGGGGTCGAGCTCCTACCTTTGAGCGAGCGCCCGTTCGACCCGGCGACCTACCGGCCGGCGATTCATGTTCTGCCCCCTGACGGACTGCGCCAGTTCAGGAGTTTTGAGAGGCACGTGCCACCCGAGCTATTACTGCGTGAGCCTACCTCCCATCTGTCCTTCGGCGCTTCCGAGGTAACTCTCTTTTCTCTGCTTTACTTTCTGCAATGTAGGATACAAAACTGTCGTAGCTAGTTATATTCTTTAATTGCTTTAGCTCAGATACCCTGCATACTGTAGTTGATTGTAAACATACGTGCAACTGATATCTGCTTGAGACTGACACATGCACACACACTGCACTAGCCCTGAATCACCCGAACACACGGCGCTCACTGTATTTCACTGCATACCCACTAGTACCCAATATTTACTTGAGTCCGAAAATATGCACACATGCTATACTATACTGAACCACCCGAACACGCTGACGCATCACACGTTGTAGTTCACTGTAAGCACACCGGCACCCGGTATTTGTTTAAATCTGTCAAACTTGCACACATGCTACATCTGCTCTGGACCACTCAAACACGCTGATGCATCACACGCTGTAGTTCACTGTAAGCACACCGGCACTTGATTGTAAACATACGTGCAACTGATATCTGCTTGAGACTGACACATGCACACACACTGCACTAGCCCTGAATCACCCGAACACACGGCGCTCACTGTATTTCACTGCATACCCACTAGTACCCAATATTTACTTGAGTCCGAAAATATGCACACATGCTATACTATACTGAACCACCCGAACACGCTGACGCATCACACGTTGTAGTTCACTGTAAGCACACCGGCACCCGGTATTTGTTTAAATCTGTCAAACTTGCACACATGCTACATCTGCTCTGGACCACTCAAACACGCTGATGCATCACACGCTGTAGTTCACTGTAAGCACACCGGCACTGTAGACACCCCATTTTTGACCGTCCTCAAGACTTGGACGTCACCATTTGAACACCCGGTGATCATCCATGTTTGTGTTCGTTTGGAGTTCCCGGAGGACTCGGCTCGCGCGCCCTGCCTCAGAATCTCCGAACTTGACTGTTTAGTGTCTGGTTTTGCACCGAACACTTTTGTTTTGCCTTAGAGGGGCGGGGAATGCCTTGTGAGACATCCCTATACACCACCGGCAGTGGCTGGAGGCCACCGGCTGGTCTTTTTCTGCCATCGGCACTTTTGTTTGCCGGTCGGCACATTTTAATGCCGGTCGGCATAGTTTGTTGCCGGTCGGCACTGTTTTTTGCCGAAATAGCATTTTTGGGCAGCCAACCACTGTTCATCCACTTTATAGAGATATTTTGTGCCAGCTGTGATAGCTGGCACCAACTCTTCCCCCCTCCATACACGTGTATGGAGGGATTTCCCTCTAGCCAAGCTTGTTGTATAAGCTTTGCAAGAGGGAGTCCTATAAGAGAGGGGCTTTCCTCTTGGTTCTAGGTTAGAAAGTTAGAAGCAAAAACCAGCCCTTAGAGATATAGATACATATTATCTCTATACCTCTCTCCCTCTCCCTTCTTGTGTGTGTTTCTTAGCTCAAAAGGTGGTTTTTACCTTACTTTTGCACCATTACACACACTATTACACCTTATTCTGAGATTGAGGGATTTGGGGGGTTGTTTCTTGAGTTTTTGGACTGGTTTTGATCAAAATAAGAGGGCTAGACCATTTGTTCTTCAAGGGTTCTTCAAGGGTGAGCATCTTGCTTTTTATTCCCCAAACTTGCAATAGTTTTCTACCTATCTTGCTTGCTGTTTTAGCTCTTATGTATAACATGAAAAAGGCTCATATTTTCCTGCTCTAGCACTTTCATTAAGGTCACTTTGTGGTTTGAGTGCAAACTCACCCTTATAGGCCTTGTTTGATCCATTTTGTTGCTCCTTTCATAAGGTTTTGTTCACTTCAGTGTTTTGGTCTTTTGACCACTGAAAATCAGTGTATTTTAGTGTCAAAAAAGGATGGTTTGAAGTCTTGCATAGGGGAGGGACACCCCTCTCCCTTCATGGTTTGTTTCCTTGCTTATTGAGCTCAAAAGGGTAGCATGTGTGCTTGATGATCCTTGGCCTCATTTCAGAATGTTTTTTAGGCATTTTAGGTCATATGCAACCTCTGTTTTTGGCCGGATTTATGCCTCCTTGCATGCTTGTAATACTTGCTTTGTATTGCTCTACTTTGCTTAGAAGTACATATCATGATTAGGCCATGATTCTTGTGTATGTTGGCTTGGTCCCATGAAGTTTTTAGTGTTGTCTTTCCATGCTTAAGGTTTGTTGGTTATCCATTTAGTCATGCTTGGCATGTTTGTTAGGGTTGCTTTGTATTTTGGCTTAAAAGCTTTGAGCATGTTGACCTCTAGCATGTATGTTTGTGATTACCCTCATGATTTAACATCATCTAAGGGCCACATTTTAGTCCAAGAATCATGCTTGTATGTGTGCATGCATGGCCTCTTTCATGCCTTGAGGGTGTGTCCTCTAATGCCTAGGAATGAGCCTTAGCGCACGTGTTTCATGGGAGATACTTTAGCTGCCATATTAGGAGTTTTTGGGGTCCCATTTTACATGTAAAAATTCTGTTTTTGCTTTACTTTAATCATGCCATGAGTGGTCATGTTGATGAGGGTGAAATGTTTCCTTTTTGTGCCTTAACCATAGGACTTTTGGCTTGCATATTGGCATGAACATTGGTCCATCTATCGGACACTTTTGGCCACTGTTTTGAGGAGGGTGAGGGTCTGCCCCTTTGCCATTTTAAGCCATCTTTGCATGATTGCTTCATGATTGATGCATGGTTGCTTCGCATGTTGTTGTAGCATGATGATTCTATTGCTCAAAGCATCCATGTTTACATCACATTTGTGTCTTGCATGTCTAATATTGCATGCTTGCCATACTAGTTGCATGATTCTTGGCATACCTTGCACATTGATATCATGTTGCATTTTGAGCCATGTTTTGCATAACATGCATTGCATTACTTGGTTTGGGGTGTCAAACCAAGTGTGAGAGTTGAGGGGCGTTCATACCACAAGTGATGTAACGCGCCTTAACTTTCGGTCCCCGAGGCCTTTGACTTCGCCATGATAAGGCCTCGGTTTTCATTTTGTTTGTTGCATGCATCTTCATATCAAATGGCAAATTCGATCCTTTGACCTGCCATGTATCATTGATGGTTCAAGGATCGAAAGTCATGCTTCCTTGAGTTCAAAACATGATAAGAAGTATGACCATGCTTACATGTGTCCAAGAACTCCATGCCATGCACTGTCTGTTCTCTGTTTGCTGTCAAATTGTCTTCTGCAGGAAGTTTCTGCCGACCGGCAGAATTTAGTGCCGACCGGCACTATCTGGAGTGCCGATAAATCCAATAAAATGCCGATGGGAATTGTGAAGTGCCGGTGGTAATTCTGTCCGGCCGGTGGTGCTCTGCAGGATGCAAGGAACTTGCTCCAGTACTTTGGCAATTTTCAGAAAGACAAGGCAGTACAAACAGAGGCGACAGGAGTATAGTACGGGTTTTCCGGGCAAGACGGATTCGAGCATGCATCATTCGCGCATCCCGAGGCAGAGGCTGCGGCTACCCTTTTCTTTCCTTCGCCACCTTTCCTTTAAATTAAATTAGAATTTTTTGTAATAATTTTATTTGTTTATTATTTGGGACTATAATATTAATTCAGACCCTCTGAGTGAGGGTAAACATGTAATAAGTGTGGGTGAGTGTGTGTATGTCTTCCAATCCCCATTTCTTTCTTCCCTTTTATTGACCTGCTTATGATGGTAGATTAGGGCATTTTTGAAATTAGCATACCTTATGATACGCATGCGTGCATTCATGCATTTGTTGACATGCACCGGGTTCGGTACATCATACTAACCGCATTCGTATTTTCAAATTTCAAAATTGAATACATGAATCAGTTGGTTGCATATCGTATGCCATATTTAGGTTAACCGAGCCTAACTAAAATTGCATCTTGTATGTGTTGCATTAGGCAAAATAACATGAACTAGGACATGCACATTTGCTAACTAGTTTATTGTTTTGGCACGGAGTACAATGTAAGTGGTTATGCTTTAGCATCCAACATGCGTGTGAATGTTGCCATAATAGTATGCTTGCCATGCGGCTAAGTGTTTACATGAGATAAATTGCTTGAATGCCTGTGGGTGGAGGTCAAATTGCTTAAATTGGGATAATGCGTTAAAACTATATTTGTTTTAAGCCCACTAGATAGTGGCAAAACCGTCTTTTCCAAAAACCCACTTGAGGGTTGCAAAATCTGTATTTTAGCCTACTTGCGAGTAGCAAACCATTTTCAAAATAAATGTGAAATGTTTTTATTCCAATTTGGGCGATTTGGTCTATACTTGTTTGCTGCGCGCATAACATAGTAATTCTAGGCTAACAATCGGTTTAAGAACACGTAAAGTTTTCAAAAACGGATATCACGGTTAGTAGAGGCCGGTCTTTGGACCGGGCGAAAGGGGGTGCTCATAGCTGACCTTCCCCGATCGTACCCAAGCTCCCGAGCCGAGACAACTCCGGTGATGACGGACATGTGGCCTTCGGCACCGAGTCAGGGTTTCCTAAATTCCCCCATTTTAAAATATTTGGGTGGCGACTCTGTATCTGGCAAAGCAGTCCATGTTTGGCACTACTTTTTTCAAAAATCTGTTTCTCAAAACGATTTGCCAGATTTGGACTCTTTGGTTCAGATTAAGAACCGTGACATAAATCGAGTCCGAACTGTGGTAACCCCAAATGAACAGAACGGGACCAAACCCTCCCGGGGCGTTCGGGGGACGTCCACAGGCACCCGGTATTTGTTTGAATCTGTTAAACTTGCACGCATGCTACATCTGCCCTGAACCACCCGAACACGCTGACACATCACACGTTGTAGTTCATTGTAAGCTTCTTAAAACTGCATTTTAAATATTTCCATGCAATTGTTGCTTTTGATTACAGGGGGATTCCCATACCATCCGCGGGTATGGGAACACCGGCGCCCGGGACTGGTATGTCGAGCTTCCCGATGCGGTCCGTTGCATCGTGGACTACGTGGGCTTCGGTGCTTTCTGCAGGGGACTATCCAGACTCACGACCTGCAGGCCCTTGCTCGCCGCTCTGGTAGAGAGGTGGTGGGACACCACCGATTCATTCCATTTCTCCGCGGCAGGGGACATGACGATGACCCCTTACGATTTCTCGATGCTCACAGGCATCGGGGTAGGGGGTGATCCGATCCCTTTCGATACTGACATGGACGAGTGGACTGCCGCTCAGATTTACCTACTTGGTGAGGTGCCACATCTGGGGCGTCCTGGCTACATCCGATATTCCTGGTTCGAGGTGCAGTTCAGGGTCCAGCCCACCCTTGTTGATACTGCCCCGATGACTCCAGAGGCCGTGGAGAGATACGCACGCGGCTTCCTCATGTTCTTGTTTGGGACGACCATTTTCGCCGACCGGGCGAACATAGTGCCCCTCTACCTGCTTAGTGCACTGGTGGACGTCAGAGATATCTTGCATTACGACTGGTGAGGCGCCGCTCTGGCCACTCTCTACAGATATATGAGCTCAGCTTCCCGCGGCAGCGGACAGTTGCTCGGAGGCTACTGGCGTGCTTGGGAGGTACGTTTCTTTTTCTGCCTTTCATTTCTGTTCTATCTTTTATGTACTCTGTACACTGCACACACTATAGTCTGCTTTATACTTGTTGTATACTACACGCGCAGCACACACATACATTCTGCTTTACACTGACTGTACACTACTCACACTGTACACTGTACACAATACACTGCACAACACACGGCTCTGCCATTTCTGCTTTATTCTGTATTTTGCTTTATCTGATAAATGCACTAGTATTTACCTTGCAGTTGTGGGTTTATGCCTACTTTCCTAGGCTCGCTCCCGTACCGGAGACGGAGTCTCCTCTGGTCGTCCCTTTTTCGCGTCGCTTTGACGGGAGATGCACCCGGAGGCCGCGAGAGACATTTAGCTTCTTCCTCCGCTTCTTCGACACCATCACCCCCGCGGAGGTATGTTTTACTTGCAGTTCATTTAAGCTTCGCCTTTCCACTGCATATTTCAATAAGAGTAGATAACAAACTGTATTGCATTTTCAGATCACCTGGCAGCCTTGGGCTCCTTTGCCAGCCATGATGCGGGATCGGTTTGCCGGTGCCGATGAAACCTCGCGTTTCCGGATCTTACTGGAGGGTCCGGTCTGTCGGGCTTGGTACCTGGGTGAGCGTTTCCTACGCCAGACCCTAGGGTTACCGGAGCAGATAGTCCCGATTCACCCTCCTGAGGACATGAGGGAGACCGAGAGGCTCACTACTGAGCAGATGGCCGATTATACTATCGGCTGGGAGGCGACCCACTTCAGAGGCATCGGCGACTACAGAGAGTACGTGCGGACGTACATTATGCGGTCTCTGAGCGGCGGCTGTCGAGCGGAGGAAGCCAGGCCTGTGGCGCCAGCAGCTAGGACAGGAGCGGGAGCTGGAGCAGGAGCTTCGAGGAGGGCTCGAGTCCGTGGCAGGGGCGGAGTTCAGGGAGGACGGGGGACCGGTTGGCCTGTTCTGCCCACTTCATTGACTTTCCGAGGGCAGGGTGGGGCGACCTATCAGATCCCCTTCGCCCCTCCGCCGGCTGATCACGAGTTTGTCGGTGTCCCCGACTTGCCTCCGATATGTATTACTGCATTTTTATACAGTCATTTCATTTCAGTTTATTTGATATTCCACAGAATATTGATGCATCTGATACTTTTGCAGGCTTCTTCTGAGTACACCCGGCAGTCATTGGAGATGAATGCCTCCATGATGGGGATGTTGCAGCGGACCTTTGATCTCCTGGCCCTCTACAGCATTCCGGTATGTTCTTCTGATCACGGCCTCAAATCACTCACAAGCTGATTCACGTAATCTGATGCACGACACAACACCTGACACACTGATCTCACAGCGTCTGATACACTGCATACACTGCATTCTGCACTGTACTCTGCACTGATAAACTGCTCACGGCATTCATACATTGTACTCATACACCGCATTCTGCACTGTACTCCGCACTGATAAACTGCTCACGGCATTCACACACTGTACTCAAACACTGCATTCTACACTGATAGATTGTCCACAGCATTCACACACTGTATTCATACACTGCATTCTGCACTGTCAAACTGTCCACAGTATACTGATGCATTTTCCTTTTATGTACTTTTTCAGCCTCCCTTCTAGATTTCCGTGGTAGGAGGTGCTCCAGCTGGACCTTCTGTCCCCGCCCGAGGGAGAGATGAGGAGGGCAGAGTATTCCTCCGTACCAAGGCGGGGCACACTCATGTCAGGAGAAGTTCGCGGGCTCTCGTTCTTGATGATGACGATGATGATGATGACGAGTCGGAGGCGGAAGCAGAGTCGGAGGCGGAGTCATCGGAGGAGGACACCGAAGGCGGCACTAGCTCGGGCTCTGACGACGATGCTGATGATGCTCCTGGACCTTCGTCCAGGAAGAGGACTAGGACAGACCGATAGCCCTCTGAGTCACTTGACATGGATGCAGATTTTTGTTGTTTTTCTTCTTTTTTTTGTACTTTATCCTTTTGTTGGTAGTTAGGATACTTTGTACTGCCGCAGGCAGATTTTTGTTTCCAAAACTTTGTACTTGAAAAAGATTATGAAACGAAATGAACTTTTTATCTCAAAAAAGTGTTACATTTACATGTCTTATGTATTGCATCGCATCCGATCATGTTACACCTCAATGTAAATAAAATATGATTTGTGGTCTGAATGTTGAACACTTGCATGGTAATAATCAGATAATTAAACAACCAACAGCAAAATAGCCCAAGCAGCCCACTGCCTGATTTTGGACACACAGCCCTTACTCTGCGGGGGATTAATCTGCATACTGCCCATAACACAGCATTCGGTTCATTCTACACACAGCAAATCCCGAGTGAACAGCCCAATCTGACAAGACAGCCTTCAAAGGTGAAACCGGCTAGGGTTGAAACATGCTCAGATGCCCCAAATTTTCCCTTCATTCTTTTGGTTCGCCCAAATGTAGAGAATGGCACAACATTCTGAGTATAAACGATTTTTGAAATTAAATAAGGGTTTTTCAAACCGGGGTATCGAGCCTACAACAGAACACAGCGGGGAGGACTCAAACAAAAGGGTACAAAACCTAAACATAACGAGACACGCTCGGAAAAGACCTAAAACAAATGTTAAGGTAAACAAAACAAAAGACACAACATACAGACGCGTTAACGAAGACGGGGGACCTCTGATCACGAGGAGCCAGTTTCTCTGGGTATTGTTTCCCACCCTTTCTGATTTGTGATTCTCACATCACTCTGGCACTCAAGCTTGTTTTTTTCTCTCAAAAACCTTTTCCTCACTTTTCTCTCAACTTACACCTCTCTATTCTTTATTCTCTCATTTTTCGTCCCTCCCCAGGGTGATTAATGAATGAATAGGAAGTTGTGGGTTCATGCTCGATGCCGTTAGCTCACAGCTATTTCTTCTGGTGGGTAGAGTGCCCTCCTAGCAAGTATGTTGACAACGGGGGAAAGACAGAACGCCTGACTCAACTGTGCCCCTAGTTCATCATTTTGACCATTTTTTTTTTGCTTTCTACTAAAATAGTTTTGATCAAAATCGGAGTTGGATTAACGTACTTCTTCGATTTTTGATTTGAAAACCATGCGAGTCAGGCTGTAAGCACTGAAAATTTTCCTTTTTGGGTCCAAGAAAATGGTCCAGTTTCGAAAAATGGAATAATTTTCGAGAAAATAGTCAACCTCAGTAAAAATTTTCAAAAAAACTATTTCACAAACAGTCAATGCTCAACGAGCATGGAACTTACTCTTTGAGATGCGCAACCTCGGATCAGAGGCAATGGAAAATTGCCCCTGGTTTGAAGGGGGGGTGGCAACGGAAAGTTGCCCCTGGTTAGAATGGCGACTCGCGACGGCTCGTGGCAACGGAAAGTTGCCCCTTGTTTGGATGATGCCGCAGCAGTCCGTAAGCAGTCTTCATTGGTGGTGGTCGAACTCTTGGACAGAGAGATGACGAAGATGGTCACAACAAATATATGGACACAGTCACCTTGTTGGGTGTTGGCGACTGGACTTTGGAATGAAATTGAAACTATTGCATGCACTGAGACGCTATGAAAGCGTTGGGGGCTGGACTTCAGGATGAAGTTGCCTACGTATCCTAAACATGGGAATCAAGCCTTATGTAGTTCCGGTTAAGGTACACTCGGGTATTTTAACCTTCACTTTTCAGGCTCTAACTTTTGCCAAGGTGCCCGATGCGGGTTTTCGACCTCGCGAGCTTCTTTTCATTTTCCTTTTTTGTTCATTTCTTTTTCTTTTCTTCTTCGCATTTTTTTTTCTTTTCTTTTCTTTTTTGTATTTTTTTTTTGTATTATTTTTTGCTTTTTTGTATTTTTCTCTTGCTCTAACTTTTGCCTGGGTCGCCTTTCCGGGTTTTCGGCCCAGCGAGCCTCTCAAAGGGTAAAAGTGTAACAAGTCCATGCCAAATGGTTTTTGAAGTTGAAGCCTCTCTGTGTCTAGGAGAACGGCTGTTGCACTGATTTGCGGAGAATCTATCATGACTGCTCCACGAGCTCCTTCTGGTGAGATCTACTCTTTTGATTCGACTTTGGTGCGTCTGGCTCGAAGGCTGCTTCAAAACTGGTCATACAGACCTTCTCTGACAGTTGACTATTGAACGTTCCGAATGAGTTCGAGGTTCAAGACAACAGGTTGAACCTTGAGGCTGAGAGCGATCCTAGGCTGTACAATCTCAAGAGCGATCCCACATAGGTCCTCACAGGGCCGCGTAAAATATTTGTTTTTGAAAGTTTTTAAGAAAGCGATAAATTGCTCGTCCCGAAGATAGTGTGGGACCAATTTGGATCAAACCAGGATCCTTCTCAGTACTCACGCCGACAAGCATGATTTCATTCATAAAAAGGCTTAGCTTGCCTCTCCTTTTCTCAATTGGTCAAATTTTGCAAAACTCGAGGAATTCCTTCCTCTTTGTTTTTATCACCGCAGTGTTCAAAAGAGGTTTTTGAAAAACTTAGGTCAATGCAATGAGTTTGGCGTACAGGGGAGCATGCGAGATGTACTGTCAGCCCATTCAAATCCTCTGGCACAACTAACTTACACTAGAAGCAAGCATGAAAATGAGATAACCACAACTGTTTCATTCAGATTTGTTGGTGTAACTGGCCCCTCGACAGAAACAAACTCAAAAACAAAAACGGGTAATTACAAGACAAAACGGTATTCGAGGCAACAACCCCGGAACCACCTGGTATTCTATACAAAGGGGACTGACTCGCTATAACAAGACAGACCCTTAAGCAAAAAGACTGACTCCAGACAAAGAGACAGACTCAAAACAAAAGACTGACTCGATACCCAAGCCAGGATTTACAAAGATAGCGTTCACAGATGCTCAAAATGCGTGCCAGACGCCACATTCAAAATAAACCAGATGCCGCCCGCCGGTGGTTCACCTTCTGATTACATACTTGCAGTATCTGTGTCCTCAAAATCCAATAACTGGGTGGTAACGGACTTGGCTGAGGTAGGCGGGAGGATAACCTCGTTGTCAATCAAATCTTGCACCTCATGACGGAGGCAGAAGCAATTGTCGGTGGAATGGCCTGTCTGCTGGTGGTACGTAGAGTACTGAGCAGCATCATGCATAGCGGGGAGATTCTTCGGGAGAGGCCGAGGCTCCAAGGGTTTATGGTGTCCTCTCTCAGCAAGGATCTAAAGTGCCTTGGACAGAGGCATGCAGAGAGCATGAAAGGTCCTACGCCCCCGGGGTAGGTACTTTGGAGTCTGAGCGCTCTTACTAGCCGCACAAGCGAAAGGGTCGGCAGGCGCCACCTTAGCTTTCTGATCTTTCCCAGGTACAGGGTTGGGAATAGGAGGAACTGTTTTGGCATGACGGGGCCTATCCCGATTTTCTGACTGACTTGAACTACCCTCAGGTGGAGTGGGGAAAACATCCTCCACAGTTTTTGCCACAACTGCGGATATCTGTTGCTTGTTCATCCCCCCGGCTTTCAAAGCCTCGACTCCCCACAGCGGTTGTTCAATGGGATCGGCATCTGCCTTCATTTTGTCTTTTCCTCTGGCCTCAACCTGATCGAGGGTTTGGGTTGATGTTGATATGTCATTGCCGTAGCTGGAGGCCATCTCCGGTTGGCTAAGTTCAATCACAATTCGCCCCAGCAGTGGAGGCTCTTGGGGTACAAAACTCCCGGCATATGGTGCGGCTGGAGGTGAAGCTGACATTCCATAGGCGAGATCCGCCATAGACCTCTGGAGATCACCTATTATCCCCATTAGTTCAAATGTAGTAGGCTCGCGAGCCTGGTATAGGTGGGGGCCCCAAACCGGGTGCGCAACGGGCGACCTGGGTGGATGTGACACGTCAATGTTGGCCTCACTTTGCAGAGTGATCCCTTGATCTAATGCAGCTATCATAACCACGATCTCTTCTGAATTCTGCGTCATCATAAGTCCTGCCTCAGCAAGGGGAACACTGGCTATTCTGTACCGGCTGTCCGAACTGAAAGAGACAACAAACATCATTTCAGCCCAAACAGATCAAACACGGGTGTAGCTGACCAACTGTACTCTACTGCTGATCACCGTTCCCAGAAATCACTGTCCCAAAAAACTGAACCTGATACCCGCAGATAACTGATTCTCAACAACACTGATACTGGTGCCCTCGGGTCCGATACTCAAACTTGCAAACAGATATGTACTTTCCCCTGTAACGATACATTCTAAAAGCACAAAGCAAGTAAAGAGAGCCAAAACACCCTTATGTTGGGGTAGGGTTTCCCTGTCCTATTTTGTCAGGAGCTAGGGTTCCACTATGCACGCAGCAGTTTTCAAACAGCCTAACATCGGGTAAGCAGCCTGTCCTAACTTGGAATGGTCACTATGGATCCGAATATGCACTAGGTCGAATGGTCAAAAAGGGTGCCCCGGTAAAACCGGGGTTTGTGTTCCCATACTGTCAGAGCCCATAACCGGTCAACCTTATGGTCATGCCTTGACAAGACAAACCTCCGGCAAACCGTTCAGGAATGGCAGATGGCAAACACTGTGTTCCTAGGCGCACCAATGCACATGCAATGCAAAAAGACACATAAATGAGATCAAAATAGGATATCACTAGTTCGAGTCAAGCTCTCTAAAATCCCCAGCAGAGTCGCCAGAAACTGTAGACGTCCCCGAACGACCCGGGAGGGTGAGTCCCGTTCTGTTCATTTAAGGGGTCACTACAGCTCAGACTCGATTTGTGTCACAGTTCTTAATCTGAACCAAAGAGTCCAAATCCGGCAAATCATTTTGAGAAACAGATTTTTGAAAAGAAGTGCCAAACATGGACTGCTTTGCCAGATACAGAGTCGCCACCTAAATATTTTTTATGAGGGAATTTAGGAAACCCTGACTCGGTGCCGAAGGCCACATGTCCGTCATCACCGGAGTTTCTCGGCTCGGGAGCTAGGGAACGATTGGGGAAGGTCAGCTATGAGCACCCACTCTCGCCCGATCCGAAGATCGGCCTCTACTAATCGTGATATCCGTTTTTGAAAACATTTATCTGTTCTTCTTCCATTTATTAGTCTAGAATTACTATATTATGCGCACAGCAAACAAGTATAGACTAGATTGCCTAATTTGGAAAGAAACATTGCATATCCGTTTGTCTTTTAAAAAAAGTACTTTGGAATTTGCTACTCGCAAGTAGGCTAAAATACGGATTTCAACGAGTTTCTCCAACTCAGACAATCCAACCTTCACCCACAGGCATTCAAACGATTTATAACACATAAGCATCTAGCCACATGGTAAGCATGCTATCATGTTAACATTCACACGCATGCGAGATGCTAAAGCATAAATACTTACATCGTACTCCGTGCCAAAACAATAAACTAGTTAGCAAACATGCGTGATCCTAGTTCATGTCAAGTTGACTAATGCAACACATGCAAGATGCAATTAGAGTAGGCTCGGCTAACCTAAACATGGCTGTGAAATGCTACAACTAACACGTATTCAATTTGAAAATTGAAATACAGATGCAGTTAGAATGATGCGCCGAGCCAGGTGCATGTAAGACAAATGAATAAATGCACGCATGCATTGCATGAGGTATGCTAATTTAAACGTGCCCTAATACTAACCATCAAAGCAGGTAAATAAAAGGGAAAAAAGAAGTGGGGATTGGAAGACATACACACCACTCACACACACTTATTACAGATTTGCCCTCGCCCGGAGGGACCAAATAAATAATACAAATAATTAACCTACAAGCTAATTAATTATTACAAATTGCCTAATTAGTTAACAAACTAACTAAGCTAGGAAGAACAGTAAACCGCCTCGGGAAGAGGGCTCAATGCAATGCGTGCTCGGGTCTTGCTCGGAAGTGCACCGCCATGCATAGGCTGCCTCTGTTTTCCTTGCTGTACTCCTCTGGAGGCTGCTAAAACCTTAGGATTGCTTCTCTGGATGCTGGGGAACGCCATCGGCTGAGTAGAATGCCCACTGGCAAAAGCCTGTGATCATCGGCACAATATGAATCCACCGGCTGGTGATTTACTGCCGGTCGGCAATGTATACTGCCGGTCGGCAAAGAATGCCTGCAGAACCTGCAACTCACAGCAGCAGAGGACAGAACTTGCATGGCAATACAATTCAAGCAATGTATGCACCAATCATGTCCCCTATCATGTTTGTGACTCAAAAGGGCATGTGTCTCGACTCTCGGACCACCAATCACGCATTTCCATGCATGATGGCCCAAAGAATCAAGTGTGCAACTTTCATGTCAAATGAAATGCAAACCAAACAAACGAACCAAGGCCCAATTCCTATCACCAAGTCAAGGAGAAAGGCATGCATGCAAGATGCAATGCAACCTAGGCATGCAAGCTAAGGATGCAACATGGCATGGCAAGACACTTATGCAAGCATACAAGCAAACATGAGGCAATTCAAACTGATGAAAGGGTGGACTTATACATGATTTAGGCAACTCTAAATAGGCCTAAAACAGTGGCCAAAGTGACCAAAATAAAGGACCAACTACACATGCACACATGCACATCATTAAGGTCCAACACTTAGGCATAAAAGTGGGACTCTCAAGCACACTTGAAAGAGGCATAATGTGGACTAATGGCATGCAAGATAAACATTGAAAATCATGTTGAGATGGTGCCAAACCAAGCAAACAAAATAGACTAAGCATGCAATAAATGGCCCAAGTACTTGAAGCAAGTCAAAGGGGCTTGAACCATGACCAAGTCAACCAAGCCGCACAAGGCTAAGAAGACTTAAAATAGGTTCAAGACAGACCTAGACCATGCAAAGGGGACTCTTAGATGGCATCTAAGTGACTCAAATTCAAAGGCATATACAATGGCCAAAACATGGAACATGCAAGGCAAGCTTCCAAAGCTTCAAAATGGCATCCAAGGCAAACATACAAGCATGCCAAAGGGACTGAAATTACATGTAGGGTGGTTCCAAACCACCGAAATGATGCAAGCAACACATACTACACATTCACATACTTGAAGCATGCAAGCTCAAATACAAAGGAGCTATGCTACGCATGCCAAGATCAACCCAAACAACTATGGACAGACCTAAAACATGGCAAAATCAGCACAAAACCTTCACAAGGCTAAACCTAAAACATGCTAGAGCAAAGGCTAACAACCTAAGGCATATTAAGGCAATACAAGGCATTACATGGTAGGTATGCTAAGTATGCATGGTGTACCAAAACCAACACACAACAAGGTTATATCATGGCATAATAAGCATGGAAAACAGCCAAGACATGATCAATACACACTCTAACATGATGCTCCCTAAAGAGGCCAAAAAGGGTCCCTTTCAAGGACAACAAGGAGAGGAGGTGGCCCTCCCCTTTTGGAGACTTCAAGGCACCATCCTTACCACTGAAATCCCTCAAGATTTCAGTGGTGAGGAGGCCCAAATACCAAAGTCTCGAAACTTGCACAAAATAGCACAAAAAGGAGCCTTACAAGGCTTAGGAGGGGTCAAACAAACCCAAACCACAAAACACTCTTAATAAACAATCAAGAGGGGTAAAAAACAAAACTTTTTTATGTTATACACTAAGCACAAAAACAGCTCTAAGATAGGTAAAAAGGCAATGCAAAAATGGGGAATAAAAGGGAAGTTTCTCACCCTTGTAGATCACCTTCACAAATGATGCTCCAACAGCCCTCTTTGGCTTGAATCCAGCTCCAAAACACCAAAACCAGCCCCTTAGAACCTCAGTAGCCAAAGGAAGGTGAAGCACTAGGTGTTTGTGTGCAATAGTATGGACTAAAACACCTAGAACACACACAAGAAGGAGATATAGAGATAGGATATGTATGAAACCCTAACCCTAGAACTCAAACCCTAAAATGGCTGTCTAAACTCTCTAAAATGTCTAACCCTTGCAACAAGGGAGAAGACCTCTCTTTATAGAGCTTATTGTCTTGTAAAGCTTACAAGACAAGCTTCTAAAGAGGGAGATCCCTCCATACACGTGTATGGAGGGGAGCCAAATGCAAGACAGCTATAATAAAATATCTGCAAAAGCAGATGAACAGTAGTCGGCTGCCCAAAAATGCCATTTTGGCAAAAGGGAGTGCCGACCGGCAATAAATAGTGCCGACCGGCAATATACATTGCCGACGGCAACAAAACACAGCCGGTGGCCTGTGGCTATGGCCGGTGGTGTGTGGGGATGCCTCACACGGCATTCGCTGCCCCTCCAAGGCAAAACACAAGTGTTTGGTGTAAAACCAGACACTAAACGGTCGAGTTCGGAGATCCTGAGGCAAGGCGCGTAGCCGAGACCTCCGGGAACTCCAAACGAACACAAACAAGGGTAATCACCAAGTGTTCCAATGGTGACGTCCAAGTCTTGAGGACGGTCAAAAATGGGGTGTCTACACATTGCATATGCACATTGTACTTATATCTTTGTTGAGATTCATATATTGTATTAGATTGTTCTTACTAGGTTTTAGCTCACCCTATTTGGAAAAAATCATTTTCAGGTGTTGGTGATATACCTCCACCAAGACAATAGCTTGGAGAGACTTTGGAGCAAGAGCCTCCTTTTGTGTATTCTCTTTTGTATAGCCAAGGGCTTTACTTGTGTTGAGTTAGTCTCATTTTTTTGTTGTAACCAAGTAATGACTTGGAAAAATGTAAACCCTTGGGGCATATAAATACATGTTCAGCTTTCATTCATCTTTACTACTTGTAACACAAGTTGCAGATTCAAGATGAACTATTTGTGAATGTATAAGAAATAGTGTTATGTCTAACATGCTGTTTGTGGTACTATCTCACCCCCTGTCTCCATACATATTTTCTTTTGACGATCATTGTAAACAGTTGACAGGCAAAGAACGAGCTAAGGAACAACTTGATTCAGGGGCCAGGTTTGTGGTGTGCTTATTTCGTGTCATAAATTACTTTTGATATAAGGTTGGTCTGTCATTTAAGGGTGCCAACCTGTTTCTAATGTTAACAAAATTTTCTTTCCTGGTATGCATAAGTTCTCAAACTATTCCCTAGTCTTTAAAATTTTTCATCAAACAAAGCTGGACTTGAATTTATTGAGTGCACTCTAATAAGTCAATAGTTACTCACAATGTCCCAAAATTTCGAAGTATGTAATATTTAAATTTTGAAGTTCTCACTTTTGTAATAAGCTTCGGATGCTGAGTAGGCTGGCTGTGGAACTCTCTTGGAAGTGTAGCGGTCTTCGAGCTAACTATGGATCACAATCACTAGAGAAGGCTAGGTGTGAGCAGATGTGGTCGCAGAGTAGGAGAGAGAGATTGAGAAGCATGGATATGGAGGACTAGGGCTTCCAAATTGAGAGAGTTGATTCTTCTTGAAGACAGAGACATTTTGTGTATAGAAGGGTCAAGCGAAGGGGAACATCTCTCTTGGTCACTTGTCATGATGATGATGACGATCGGTGGTCTTTCTAGCTTGATAATTCTGAAGGTGGCGGCTGTTGCTAATGATGGAGCTGAAGTATGTGAGAGCCTTGTGTTGCTCTAGTGTGAGAGCCTTGTTGTCACTCATACCTTGTCATGAGCCATTGCCATAGATAGCATTGAGGACTAGGTTACTTAGTGGTGAATTACTCAACTAAGCCACTATCGGGTGTATCATCATATGTGGAGGTGACCGTGTTTGAGAGATTCCCTTGGCTGAGCTGAGTGGTGTTTCGAGCTTGTTTACGCTAGTAGACTGGGAGATGCCTCAGAGAATTTCCCTAAGCACCTAGGCTTGAAGACTAGTGTTATTAAAGGCACACCTAGGCGTGCGCCTAGGCCCAAGTCCCATCCAGGCCCAAGGTTTGCGCCTTGTAGTGTTCAGGACTGGCAACTTTGATAAGGCTCGCTTAGGTGTGCACCTAGGCCCAAGTTCCGTCCTGGCCCAAGGTTTGTGCCTTGTAGTGTTCCAGGCCAAGCGACTATGATAAGACGCTTGACTGGCCCAAGGCTTGCATCTTGAGGGCTTTTTTTGTTGTTGCTTTAATTGTTTTTGTTTAAAATCTGACCATTGATTTAATATGGTGCAACTACAGAAGATCCCTATTTTTATTAAATATGCCAATACATTGGGCATTTAACCCCAAATCAATGATAGAAGAAAAATTAGCCCTAATTCCTAATCTCAAAAAAACATTAAATGTTTAACATTTTATTTTGTTTATGTTGAACTCTAAATTATTTAATTATATTAAATTATATAATTTTTTTCCGTACAAGGTGCGCCTCACTTCGGTGAAGCCTGCGCCTCACCTTGTGCCTTAAGCCTAAGACCCAGGAGACCTTGACGCCTTGGTGTGCCTATTGCCTTTAATAACACTGCTTGAGACTTAAAAATGTGTACATTAGCTTCAACCATGACTCAACTTAGAAGGGAAGTATATAGAGATATGTGATTGGTCCATGTGTCACGAATGACACTTGATAATGACAGGGTGTTGATGTGGCTTGTTTTGTTTGTGTCTGCACAATGAGCACTACTTTCCTTATACAATCATCTGACTCTAATCTTGTCCCAAATATTTCCTTGACTATCTCGTAACGTCATAACTATATTGCAGAGAAAAAATTGTTTGTTGATGCGTTAAGTTTGTACTTGTGCTATAATGTTTTTAATAATTCCATGTATTCAATTTATGGTGGTTTCCAGGATGGTCAGGATTGCACATTTTTTTAATAAATATTTGTATTGGCTTACATTACCTGCTTGCATTGCATTCCTCCGCATCCAATCCAGACCAACTTGATGGGTTAGAGAAACCAACAAACCCAGCTAATAGGTTATGGTCTAACACTATGTTCAAGTAATAACGAAGATTGGTCCCTCATCCAATAACATCATTGCTAAATCGTGGCCTTTATAGACATATATCTTATTTGCTAGCCACCTAAATCTTTTTGTGTTTAACCTTTTCCATGCTAAAAATAGATTTAAAATCTGTTTGAACAATTTTCTGATTTTATTTAGGGCTATATGCAGTTATGGGATGCATGGTTATAGATCCCTTTGTTCTGGAGATCCTTGCCCCCCAATATTCCGGTCACCGATTTCTGGAATGGAAGATATTATGGACAATCAAGTCATGTAAGCTTACTTGCAATCAATATAATTTTGTATTGGATTAATTGAATTAACTATTTATCTTAAGCTGTTGTGTTTACTTTTTCTGCCTTCACTACCCAGATGCGCTATATACAGACTTCCAGATGCTCACAAACATATCACTCGACCACCAGCTGGGGTTATATTCCTGAAGAAGGTTTTATCTGTGATGTTTCTCTGCTTGCCATTAACATTCCTATTGTTAGCAGTTTATTTATTATTTTTATTTCTGCATTCTGGCCTAGTTTGGGAAGACTAAATAAGTGCACTTTTTGATTTTTTATGAAATATGGGTTGGGTTTGGGTTGGGTTTGAAGTGATGTGTTAGAGAGGTGATGTGACTTAAATAAGATGATGTGACTTAAATAGGATAGTGACTTTTTGACTTTTTGTCTTTTTTCAATCTTCCCAAACTAGGCCTCTATTTCAATATATATGGCATCCACTTGTACAGATGTGCATCTTTGCTTTTTTGATAAACCTTTTTGTGTATAAAAAAGATAATTACAAATAATAAAGGATATGCATTCTACCAGTGTTTTAAAAAGATCCAGGCGCTCCAAGGTGATAAGGTCTCATATAGCCTAACTGCAAGGCGCAAGCCTCACCAACGCGAGGCTCAAGTAGATAAGCAAAATTTTAAAATAGGCAAAGTTTTCAACATAAACAAATATATATAGAATTCCAAAAATCATAAAGCAAGTTTCACCATTTCAAATAATCTTTAAACGTAACATTCAATTTTTCAAAAATTAGAAATATAATATCCGACAAAAAATATAAAGTATTACATTCACATCTAACAAAAACCTCAAGTTTTAAGATCATTCAAATAAAGTTCAAAACAATTAAGAAGTGAACACAGGGAAAGAGAGGGGAAAAAAAAAAAAAGAGGACCTAGCAAAGAAGAAGAAGAGAAAAAGAAATGATGAAAATAAGAGAACCCAAAGAACAAGAGAAGAGAAGCGAAGAAGAACCTGAAGAAGTCGATGTCTTTCCACTTTCTGATCGATTTTTTTAATCATTCTCCACCTAAGTTTTATTATTTATTTATTTATTTATTTATTATTTTTTTATTACTTTTGGATCTCTTCTCAACACGTTTGGTCATCTTATATTGAAGGGTTTTAATTCCCTGTGAGTAGAGGGATTTGGATTTGATTTCACCCTTTTAGTAGTCGAAAGAATTGGATTTGAAGTGCTTCCATTATGGTGTTGTGTGTTGATGGATTTGAAATAAAGGGATTTGGATTTCATTTCAAGTAGTCGAAAGAATTGGTATTGAAGTGCTTCCATTTGGAGCGTTGAGGTAAAGGTATGAGATTCATCGTACTAGAATAGTTGTGCCACTAGAATTCTGGAGGTTTAGGTCAAAATTCAAGTTTCTTTCTTCTTCAAAATCATTCATAAAGTTTTTATAAATCCATTCATGGAAAATTTAATCCAAGCTATATTCTTTTAACTTCTTTTTGTTGGATGGTGGAAAAATAAGAGGAATAGAAGAAGGTAGGAGGGGGTAGATCTCAAACTTCACCTTTTTTCTTTTTTTCTTTCAAAATTATTGATAGAAGGTTCTCAAATTCATTCGTGGAGTTTGTTTAAAGGGTCAGAAAAGTGCTGACTACTGGGGCTACCACTTCATTTGTTATCACATTATATACATTTCTTTTCAATGGTTATGGACAAAAGTTGCAAGGATTTAGAAGGTGGCTTGACAAATTGATGACACGTGGACCCCTTTTTGTACATTTGTGTCATATAGACTTAACATGGCATAGGAGTTCTGTTCATGTAAATAAACTTTTATTTATACCCTTATTTTATGTTTTGTTGATTTGTTTGTTTCCTTTGCTATTCATGCTCAGTTTGGGGACATGTTTATTCCTCTCTAAAATCTTATAGGAGCCAATGTGATTTGGGTTCTTGTAAACAAGCTTAGAATTAACATATCGGAGATATACTTTCAAAGTAAACCCAATATGTTGTCTTGGTTGGTTTTTGTAAACCAAACCAAACTAAGCATTGTGTAAGTGAATCATTTTTTGTCTTTTTGTTTTGTCGAGGGCTATATTCTTAGTTAAATTAAATAAATTTGTATATATTTATTTATTTTTTTAATTACAATATCCCATGTCAAGTCTTCTTATGCTCGTAACATTTTCATTTATCATGATTATGGGGAAGTGGCTTGGAAATACTCTTCAGATCTTAGAAGACACCAATGATCCTCAGCTAGTCACCTGAAAAGACACAAACACTCCGGTCGGGGGTGCCGGAAATAGCACTTCTATGAACAAGTCAGTCCTTACACTCAAGATAGCTGGTCTACTAAGTTTTAGCAAAGTGATTATTACATACCTTTCTAAATCTGTAGCTCTTCTATTAATACTCATTTTCTGGGCCTCGGGGTCAGAGCCTACTTTTTACTCATTGTCCTTTTGTTTATTCGGATCTACGGATCTCCGGCTATTCGGCCTTCCTAACATATTCGGCATCCTAGTCATGCAGGATGGAGCCGAATAATACCTGATTTCTAAGGGACGTACCTTCCGACTCTTCTATTTATTCGGCTCCCACAATTGCCCCCTAAGCACTTTACCAACGACAGTTGGCTGGAATGCTTGGTTTCGAATTTTGAAAAGTCAGAGCCAAAATTCGGCAGTTGGCCTCATCCTCATGCGGATGTCTAAGCGCACCCCTTTCGGTTGTCATCTCGACTTCCCGTCCCTTCGTACGTGTCTATTTATTGCGATTTTAAAATTTTGATGTCCTTTCGAGTATGTATTTTATGACGCTCATCACTGGATTGCCTTTTGAATCATTCCTGAAACTTTCTCTTCTCTAATATCCTCTTCGTCCTTTGTAAGTTCTCTCCTTCCTTGCTTTGAAAACTCTTTCTAGTTTATTTCTTCCTTGGCATATTCCTATAAACTATAGGGTATGGCGAAACATTTAAAAGACCTCCTCTCGTCAGATCGAATTGCTGGCTTTAGACGCCATTTCTCCATTCCTGATGATGTCCGTCTATCGTTTGTGGCAGACGGCACTCTTGATATGGAGAGGGAGGACAAAACCACGATTGTCTTTCCTCTCTTGTCAATCACAAAGGGTGGAGTCCGTTTTCCCCTTCACCCGTTTCTAAGGGCTGTGCTTCGCCATTGGGGTTTAATCCCTTCCCAACCCAATGTGAATTTCTTTAGAATTATAATGGGGGTTATAGTGCTAAACCGTCACCTTGGAATTAACCTTGGCATTCCAGCCATCCGCCATTGCTATTCCTTGGCTAAGTCTTCTGGTCGACACGGGCGTTACTTCCTTAAGGCCAAAGATACCGACCATCAGCTAATCATTATGCTTTCCAGTTCTGGGAAACGAGTTGATGATGTTATGGCCATTGTCCAGGGTAACTGGGAATTTGGCGAATGAGAGGATCACGTCGACCCTATTCCTAGACGGAGGGGCAAGCCAGGTGGCCGATTACCTTCTTGCTTTTATTATTTGTTCATTTTTGTTGTAAAGCGTCTTCTTTGAAATCTTACGGCTTGGCTTGTGCAAGGAACGATTTGAAGAAAGTCCTATCTTCAACCGACGACACCGTTCTTTCAGATATCAAAGTCGCTCTCAAGTATTTCAGCCGTTAAAGTCTTCAAAAACAGGGGAGGGCAGCCCACGTTCTGCTTCGTTACGAGCCGACATATACGACCTTCTCGGCGGCGGAAAATATCCCAGTTCCGAAGGGTGAAGATTCTCTTATCACTCTTATTTTGTCCGACTTCAAAAACTTGAGGCAGGTTGGTTTTGAAGGGTCTGATTCGGAGCGGGATGAAGTAGTTGATGTTGCCGAATCAGATCAGTCCGAAACCGAATCTGACGAGGTATTGAATTCGGCCGATCCTCTATCCACTTCAGGCCAAGGGGATCTTTCACTTGACAACGTTTTTCACGGCTTAGAGGATCTTCCCGCCACAAGCCCCGCACACATGGCTGGGTTAAGCCTGACAAAACTTGCCAGGAAGGCGAATGCAGAAAGGTTGGCCGCACGGCGAAGAGTGGAGGCCCTTCCGTATGAAGTACCACCCGCCACCGAATCTCAACTCTCCCTGCCTGTTACCGAATCAGAGTCCTTGAGTGTTATTGAGGAGGAGATGGTAAAAAATCAGAATGCCGAATCAACTTTAGTCGTGTAGGCCGGTCAAAAAGGTGAGGAAAAGGCAGAGAAACGCCCTGCTGAGTTTGAGACTGGTTCAGAAGAACAAGGCGGTAAACGTCCTCAATTAGAGGGATCAAATGTGATCGTTCCTTTCGTCATTCAGCTGATGATAAAAAAACATACCGGCTTCTTCTGATGCTTCGGCGCTTAAAGATCCAGAAGTCGCATTCAGCGTGGCTACGTCCGTGTCGTTGCCGTTTGACAAGGAGGCTTTCCGGGTGGAACTAGATCTGAATACAACAGCACTAGCCGCCCAATCGGCACTTTTGGTACATATTCATACTTTTCTTCACTTTATCCAAATACTGTTGAAGTTATGGTTTTAAATTCTTGTTTTGCAAACCGTCGGAAGGATAGCTGATATGGGCCGTCGCTATCGCGACGCCATCAAACAGATTGGTCGTTTACGAAAGAAAGTTGAGGGCCAGAGGAGAAGGGCCGAGGTCAAAGTTTTGAGGTGAACAAGGAAGCCTCACGGGCCCAGGTCGAGGTGGAGAGGGCTCGTAGCGCGGATCAATTAAGATCGGATGCTGAGAAGAAGGCGGACACGAGCGAAGATGCGCTCAAATTGGCCCAGAAGGCGGTCTCCAAACTGGAGGCTGAGTTGGCTGAAATGAAGGCGGCGAAGGAAATAGCTGACTTGGAAGCTTCCAAAGTATTCGAGGCCGGGAAAAATGCTGGACTCGCCGAGTATTTGGACCAAGTCCGCAAGTTTGGAAATCGGGGATTCAAACATGGCTGGCACAAAGCCCTTGCTCCTGCTAAAGTTTCATTGACTATGCCAATACCATATGAGCAAGTGGATGTTGAGCCATTGGAGTCTGATTCCGAGGACTGATCTGGGCGGCTGACATAGTTTTTAGGATTTCGAATGTATTTTTCTAGTTTTTGTTTTGGTAATTTTCATGTATTGCTACAGTCATAGTTTTTTGCTAGGCATCTTCATGCGGGCTTGTAGCTTTTTGTTTAGTAATTTGCGTATATAAAATTTCATGAGTTGTGCTCAACTTGCTAATGAAAATTTTGTTGATGAATGATATTGCTTTCAGTTATGGTGAGATCAGCTGCTTAGCTTAGGTACGATATTGCTTTCAGTTGTGGTTAGATTGGCTGTTTAGCTTAGGTACTTGGCCGACCGGATTAATGAATCTGCCCTTGCCTTAGCCAGGGCGCAAGCTTGAGAAGTTGAATGGGTCTAACTCGTGGGCTGGTTGAGGCATAAATTGATTGGCGCTTGCGCTTGAAAACATGGCCGACCAGATTAATGAATCTGCCCTTGCCCCAGCGAGGGCGCGAGCTTGAGATGCCGAATGGGTCTAACTTGTGGGCTGGCTGAGGCATAGATTGATCGGTGCTTGCGCTTGAAAACATGGCCGACCAGATTAATGAATCTGCCCATGCCCCAGCGAGGGCGCGAGCTTAAGAAGCCAAATGGGTCTAACTCGTGGGCTGGCTAAGGCATAGAATGATCGGCGCTTGCGTTTGAAAACATGGCCGACCAGATTAATGAATCTGCCCTTGCCCCAGTGAGGGCACGAGCTTGAGAAGCCGAATGGGTCTAACTCGGGCTGGCTGAGGCATAGATTGATCGGCGCTTGCGCTTGAAAATATGGCCGACCAGATTAATGAATCTGCCCTTGCCCCAGCGAGGGGGCGAGCTTGAGAAGCCGAATGGGTCTAACTCGTGGGCTAGCTGAGGCATAGATTGATCCGCGCTTGCGCTTGAAAACATGGCCGACCAGATTAATGAATCTGCCCTTGCCCCAGCGAGGGCACGAGCTTGAGAAGCCGAATGTGTCTAACTCGTGCTGGCTGAGGCATAAATTGATTGGCACTTGCGCTTGAAAACATGGCCGACCAGATTAATGAATCTGCCCTTGCCCCAGCGAGTGCGCGAGCTCGAGAAGCCGAATGGGTCTAACTCGTGGGCTAGACGATCATCATCCCACGTTTAGCATTTGGAATTACTGACGTTGCCTCGGGGGAGCTACATACATTCAAGGATAAATGGAGTGAGTTCACGCCAGAGGCTCTACTTATTTCCATTCAAGCTTGATCTAAACTGGAGAGGGATGAAGATTGGCTGAATTTAGACGCCGCAATGAATCGCAGTAGTGAGCCTATGCGCACAGGAAGAAGAACGCCCAAGGATTGGGAAAAATAGCAGCCCCTTAGTCGTCAAAGCAGATTGCCCCGAAAGGACAGACAACAATAGGGAAATTCCACGCGTCCGCGACCGAGAATCGAGCCTGATGCCACACCACGACCGTTGAGTTTTGCGGTTTTCGTGAGGAATAGACCAATGGCGAAGGCGGATTCTATCATTAAAGACCCAGGTGTGGCAGTCAAGTTCGCTCGACAGATCTTTCTGCCGGAAGTCCAACAATCGATGGTCGGACATCGAGATTTCGAAGTATTTCGAGACGGCATACATGGGGCTGTGAAAGGACTATATACTGCTTATGAAGTCGGCATGCGTCTGCGCGAAGCGCGACGTGAGATTGAGGAAAAGGATGAAAGGAATCGTAGTCTGGAGGCTCGCGCGGAAAAGGCTGAGCGTGAGCTGCGGGAGCTTAAGAATGTACAAACGACCGAGTCGGTGGCGGCCGGTCAATCTAAGTTGGTCGTGGAGGAGAGAGTGACCCAACAGACCTTGGGTTATGAAAGGGGATTTCAGGACGGCCTGAAGGTCAGGATAGAGAAGACCAAACGAGACCTTCCTGAGGAGGTCTGCCGATGTGAAATCGTGGATTCAAGCATGGTTGGATCAAGGCCCTTCAAACCGAGGAGGCTCTCGGAGCCGTGGGCGTTGATTCGGCTTCGCCCCTGTATCATCGTCATTACTTCCCCTATTCCGATTTTGAAATTAAGAAGAGCGACGATGAGGGTGCCGAATAAATAGACTTTGTAACGCGAGAACAGACTTCGTGCCGAATAAATAGAATTTCTTTTATTTTCAATGTTCGTATTTGGTTTTGAAATGTTATGTGCTTAATTAAATGTCTTATTTCAACTTATTGGCAAGTTTTGTGTTGCGTGGTACAAACGTTTAAACATGCATTGACCGGCTCGAATTAAGAACAATTCTCGTTGAATATTTATTCGGCCAGTCAAGCGGTCCGAATGCATCTCGCACAAAGGCTCCGAATCCGAAGACTCAACCAGCCCTAAGGTGTCATGCACCAAAAAGGGGCTCCGAATCCGGAGACTTTATTTCGCCAATCGTGATATCCACGAAGGGCGCTCCGAATTCGGAGGCTTAATCGGCCTTAAGAGGCTTAGTCGGCCCTTAGGTGTCATGCACCAAAAGGGGCTCCGAATCTGGAGACTTTGGCCAATCGAGATATCCACGAAGGGCGCTCCGAATCTGGAGACTTAATCGGCCCTAAGGTGTCATGCACCAAAAGGGGCTCCGAATCCGGAGACTTTATTCGGCCAATCGTGATATCCACGAAGGGCGCTCCGAATACGGAGGCTTAATCGGCCCTAAGGTGTCGTGCACCAAAAGGGGCTCCGAATCTGGAGACTTTATTCGGCCAATCATGATATCCACGAAGGGCGCTCCAAATACGGAGGCTTAATCGGCCCTAAGGTGTCATGCACCAAAAAGGGGCTCTGAATCCGGAGACTTTATTTGGCCAATTGTGATATCCACAAAGGGCGCTCTGAATTCGGAGGCTTAATCGGCCTTAAGAGGCTTAATCGGCCTTAAGAGGCTTAGTCGGCCCTTAGGTGTCATGCACCAAAATGGGCTCCAAATCCGGAGACTTTGGCCAATCGTGATATCCACGAAGGGCACTCCGAATCCAGAGACTTAATCGGCCTTAAGAGGTTTAATCGACCTTAAGAGGCTTATTAGGCCCTTAGGTGTCATGCACCAAAAGGGGCTCCGAATCCGGAGACTTTGGCCAATCGTGATATCCATGAAGGGCGCTCTGAATCCAGAGACTTAATCGGTCCTAAGGTGTCATGCACCAAAAGGGGGTCCAAATCCGGAGACTTTATTCGGCGAATCGTGATATCCATGAAGGGCACTCCGAATACGGAGGCTTAATCGGCCCTAAGGTGTCATGCACCAAAAGGGGCTCCGAATCCGGAGACTTTATTTGGCCAATCGTGATATCCACGAAGGGCGCTCCGAATACAGAGGCTTAATCGGCCCTAAGGTGTCATGCACCAAAAAGGGCTCCAAATTCGGAGACTTTATTTGGCCAATCATGATATCCACGAAGGGCGCTCCGAATCCGGAGGCTTAATCGGCCCTAAGTTGTCATGCACCAAAAGGGGCTCTGAATCCGGAGACTTTATTTAGGCAATCGTGATATCCACGAAGGGCACTCTGAATCCGGAGGCTTAATCGGCCCTTAAGGGCTTGGGAGCTGAAGCATGAGAAAACGAGAAACGTTGTATTGCAACGGTGGAATATGTACAAGTATCATGCCCACAAGTTGGGTCAATGATAGAATTTACGTAAATGTGTTGAATTCCAAGGTCGTGGCAGGCTTCTTCCTGACATGTCTAAGAGCCGATATGCCCCTATTCCTGCGATGAAATCTATCTGATAGGGGTCGTCCCAGTTCGGACCCAATTTTCTATCGGCCGATCTCCGGTCGGCTGGAAGTACCTTCTTCAGGACCAACTCTCCTGGCGTGTAGCGGCGCAACCGAACTCATTGATTATACAACTTAGCCAGCTACTGCTGATATCGTGCCATAGATGCCAGGGCGCGGTCTCTTCGTTCTTCGATTAGAATCAAATCCAGGGCAAGCATCATGTCATTTCAGCCCGTATCAAAAACTTGCGATTTTAGGGTTGGGAGGCCAATTTCCAGGGGTAAGATTGCCTGGGTTCCGAAGCATAGAGAAAATGGCGTTTCTCCAGTGGATCTCCTCGGCATAGTATGATGAGCCCACAATACACTGGCCAATTCTTCGACCCATTTGCCTTTAGCTTTTTCCAGCCTCTTTTTGATGCCGTCCAAGATAGATTTGTTAGAGGCTTCGGCTTGACTGTTGCTTTGGGGGTACGTCGGTGTAGAGAAATAAGGCTGAATACCATATTTGATGCATAACTCACGATATACGCCACAATCGAACTGGGTGCCATTGTCTAAGATGAGAGCTCTTGGAATGCCGAATCGTGTTATGATGTTTCTTCATACAAAGCGTTTAATGTTGGCATCTCGTATATGTGTTAAAGCCTCTGCTTCGACCCATTTTGTGAAGTAATCTGTCGCGACGATTAAGAATCGCTTGTTCCCTGGGGCCCTCGGGAATGGTCCTACGATATCAAGTCCCCACTGAGCAAACGGCCAGGGACTGGTGATAGAGTTCAACCCTTCGGCAGGTAGATGGGTTAATGGGGAGAACTTTTGGCACTGTTTGCATTTTTTTACATAACTCTCCGTGTTAGCTCTCATTGTCGGCCAATAATACCCCTATGCTATAGCTCGATGGGCCAGGGAGCGTCCGCCAGAATCGGCACCACAACTGCCCTCATGTATCTCAGTCAGAAGCTCCTCCACTTTGTCCAGGTGCACGCATTCCAAATATGAACCAGAGAGGGACTTTTTATAAAGCCCTCCTTGCGGATCCAGATAGTATTGCAGGGCTTTATTTCGCAGCTTGTGTGCTTCTTTTTTGTCCTCTGGGAGTTGTTCAGAAGAGAGGAATGTAGCAATGGGGTCCATCCAGCTTGGTGCGGATTCTATAACATTGACATGGATTTCCTCCGAAGGGCCAATACTCAGCTCTGGGATGAAACCTATTTCGATGGTCCGTTTGATCTCAGAATTGATAGCGGACGCTAGGTATGCCAGGGCATCTGCGTGTGTGTTCTGGTCGCGTGTTATTTGGTTCAGTTCGTGATGGTCAAATTTTGGTAGCAAGGAATTGGCCGTTTTCATGTAGGCCTCCATACAGTCGTTTCTTACCGTGTACTCCCCCTTTAGCTGATTGATTACCAATTTTGAATCACAAAACACAAGCAAACATCGAGCGCCGAGAAGGTGCGCATTCCGCAGACCGGCTAGAAGGGCTTCGTATTCGGCTTCGTTATTTGATGCTTCGAAGCCAAGCTTGACGGCCTGCTCAATTACTGCGCCGTCTGGAGACATGATTACAACTCCGGCGCCGTTGCCCCGTTGGTTAGATGATCCATCATAGTATAGTTGCCAAATATCCCCAACATAAATTCTCTAGTTCGGATTTGGTCGAACCTCAGCCTTTGGTCGAACTTCCTCAGGTTTGAGGTCGGCAAGCTCGCCGGTGAATTCAGCAAGAAAGTCAGCCATCACCTGCCCCTTGATTGCGGTTTTAGGTAAAAACTGAATGTCATACTGGCCGAGTTCAAGAGCCCATTTTGAAACACGTCCTAATGCTTCTGCACTCCGTAGTACTGATCGGAGGGGATAATCTGTTAGCACCCCAATGCTATGTCCCTGGAAGTAATGCATCAGTTTTCTTGCCGCCACGACTAGGGCTAAAATGAGTTTTTCCAGCGGAAGGTAGCGTGTTTCGGCGTCAACCATTGCCTCGCTCACATAATACACTGGCCGCTGCTCCCCCTCCTCCTCTTTTAACAGTACAGCGATGACGGCCCTATCAGAAATTGCCAGATATAGAATGAGAGGGTCACCAGCGGCGGGTGTTATCAAGAGAGGTACTGAGCGGAGGTAGGTCTTGAGTCCGTTGAAAGCTGTTTTGCATTCGAAGGACCATTCAAAAGCCTTGCCCTACCGTAGTGTCTAAAAGAATTGTTGGCAGCGATCTGTAGACCGGCTGATGAAACTGTTGAGTGCAGCGGCCATCCTCATCAACTTTTGGACTTCTTTCACTGAACGGGGGGAGCCGAGTTCCAAGATTGTTGTGACTTGCCTCGGATTGGCTTCGATTCCTCGGTGGTTGACGATGTAACCCAAGAATTTGCCAGAGCCGATTCCGAACGCACACTTGGAAGCGTTCAGTTTCATTTTGTATTTGCGTAAGATGCTGAATGTCTTTTCTAGATCGGCTATAAGATTC
Source organism: Camellia sinensis (assembly GCF_055761805.1). Classification (NCBI taxonomy): domain Eukaryota; kingdom Viridiplantae; phylum Streptophyta; class Magnoliopsida; order Ericales; family Theaceae; genus Camellia; species Camellia sinensis. The sequence continues at coordinate 159,929,288 of NC_138972.1, forward strand.
TGTTCTTCTTTGGACTTGACCACCATATCGTCGATGTATACTTCCAAAGTGTGGTCGTGTTGTTCTTTGAACATGGCGGTGACCAGTCTTTGGTAGGTTGCCCCTGCATTCTTCAGCCCAAAAGGCATAACTTTGTAGCAGTAGGTTTCTCTTGGGGTGAGGAATGCAGTTTTGTCCTGGTCATCTGGATGCATGGCGATCTGATGGTAGCCTCTGAAAGCATCGAGGAAGCTCATGCGTTGATGGTGTGCCATCGCATCGACAAGTTGGTCAGTTCTGGGTAGAGGAAAGCAGTCTTTAGGACAAGCTTTGTTCAGATCCGTGAAATCGACGCACACTCGCCAAGTCCCATTTTTCTTCTTCACCACCACTGTATTGGAGAGCCACGTAGGGTAGGTGACTTCTCTAATTGCCCCTGCGTCAAGCAGTCTGTCAACCTCCTCAACAACGGCGGTAGTGTGCTCTGCGGCTGACCGCCGGCCTTTCTGAATGATCGGCTTACATTTGGGATCGACATTCAGATGTTGCTGTGAAACTGATGGGTCTATACCCAGCATTTCATACAGAGTCCACGCAAAGACGTCGAGGTTGCTGAGCAGGAAAGAGATCAGCTGCTGCCTGTCGGCCTGATTCAGAGAGGCGCCGTTCATGAAGAACTTTTTTGGGCTTCCATCGATGTCAACTCGGTCTAAACCTTCCGTGGCCTTTTCATTTGGATGCCACCCAACGTCATCAACGATCTCTCGATTTGGCACCTCAATGGAGTTTACTAGCAGTCCCGTTGGCGTTTTGGCGGCAAGGAGATAACATGCTTGTGCCGATTTCTAGGAGCCACGGATTTGCTCAATGTCATGTTCTGTTGGGAAACGTAGTAGTTGATGATAGGTGCTTGGGACGGCCTGCAAGGTATGCAACCACGATCGCCCCATGATGAGATTGTATGGTGATGGTAGCCTGACGACCAAGAATTCCACATCCACCGTTCTGGAACCTGTTCGCCGTTCTGGAACTTGCTCGAACGGGTAGGCTGATCTTTCCCAATGGGTACTCTGGATTGGCATTGAAGCCGAATAGTGGATAAGGAGCCGGAGTCAGGTCTGACTCGTTGAACCCGAGTTTGATGAAGGTTTTATAATACATAACCTCCGATGTACTGCCCTGGTCTATAAGAACGCGTTCGACGGTGAACCGGTTTACGCGTAGCTCAACAACCAATGGATCGATGTGAGGGAATGTTACGCCGATCAAATCAAAGTCGTTAAAGTTGATACTTGGAGCTTCTCGGAGCCGCTTTGCTGGTGTGAGTTGCTATCAGATAGCGATGTATGCCCCAGATGAAGAGAAGACAACATTCATCACCCCCAAGAGACTTTACTACTATAGGGCAATGCCCTTTGGGCTGAAGAATGCAGGAGCAACTTACTAAAGATTGATTTCTAGGATGTTAAAGCATCTAATTAGGAAGATAGTGAAAGTCTATATAGACGATATGGATGTCAAGAGTAAAGAACCTGGAGATCACTTGCTTAACCTAAAAGAAGTTTTTGACATATTGAAGGCATATCGACTTCACCTGAATGCCTCAAAGTACGCATTTGGAGCTGGGTCTAGTATGTTTTTAGGGTATTTGGTAACTAGGAGAGGAATTGAAGTAAGCCCAGATTAGATCAAGGCATCCTTGATTTGAAAAGCCTAACAACAGCGAAAAAAGTTCAGATTTTGACTGACAAGGTAGCAGCCCTAAACAGATTCATCAGTAGGAGTTCAGATAAATATAAGTCATTTTTTCAGTTGTTAAAGAAGGCTACAGACTTTCTATGGAAAGAAGAATGCAAAGTCGCCCTGGCCAACTTGAAGAGGTACCTGACAACTCTGCTAGTGTTGTTGAATCCAGTACCAAGAGAAGAGTTGTACTTATACTTGGCAGTTTTAGACCGTGCTATTAGTGTCGTGGTCATCCCAGAAAAGGAAGGAGAACAGAAGGTAGTGTACTATGTATGCAAAACATTGGCAAAAGCAAAGACTAGGTACTTGCCTCTGGAAAAGTTGACGCTAGCATTGGTAATGGCTTCAAAGAAATTGAACCATTATGTTCAAGCTCACAAAATTATGGTGCTTACAAAGCACCCATTCAAGTTTTTATTACAAGGAGATCTAACTGGCAGAGTAGTGCGATGGGTTGTAGTTCTAGGTCAGTATGACATAGAATACAGACCAAGGACAGTAATAAAGGGCTAAGTTCTAGACGACTTTGTGGCAGAGTTTACACTAGACGCGGTCCCGAGGCCGGCACCAGTTAGCCTTGGCCTGGGGTTCCCAGGAGAAAAAAAAACCAATTGGGGCCGAGGAACCCCATGTCGGCAGAACAGAATAAGGGTGAAGAAAAGCTATAACCCTACGATATTTACATTGGTGATTCCTTTTGTCTGTTTGTGGATGGCAGTTCAAAACGACAAGGAGCGGGGGCAGGAGTGGTTTTTGTATAGCTAAACGGACAAATGATAGAGCAATCCATCTGTCTGGGATTCAAAGCCTCGAACAATGAAGTAGAGTATGAAGCACTAATTGCAAAACTAAAACTAGCAGTAGCAATTAAGGCCGAGGAGCTAGTAGTCTATTGTGACTCCTAGCTCATTGTAAATCAAGCGACGAGCAAGTACACAGCCCGAGATGAAAGAATAGTGGCTTATGTCAAGGAGGTCATCAAGCTGTTAGCATAATTCCAAAGCTGCCGATTGCAGTAGGTTAGCAATGATGACAATAGCCATACCGACACCCTGGCAAACCTTGCCAGTGCTATAAAGTCAGATAAACCCAGAACAATTATGGTGGATTATCTATCAGGTCCAAGTATAGAACCCTTAATAACAGAATATGAAGCAATGTGTGTGGATATGGGTCTAAGTTGGATGGACGCCATAGTCATGTTCCTTAGAGATGGCAAGTTGCCAGAAGACAAAATAGAGGCACACAAGATCATATTGAAATCAGCCAGATTTTGCCTTTCATCTGAAGGCCATCTGTACAGAAGGTCTTTTACCAGACCTATACTGCGATATGTGCATCCTTCCCAAGTAGAAGACATTTTGTATGAGATCCATGAGGGAGTATGTGGAAGCCATGTATGGGGCAGATCACTTGCTCATAGAGCTATATCACAGGGATTCTGGTGGCCTTACATGTAGAAAGATGCTGAAGCCTATGTAAGGAAGTGCGAAAAGTGTCAAAATTTTGCACCCTTAATACACTAGCCTGCTGGAGACTTGAATCCAGTATCTAGCCCTTGGCCATTTGCCTAGTGGAGCATGAATCTTATTGGGTAACTGGATAGAGGAAGTTCCTACTTATAGCAACTAACTACTTTACGAAATGGGTGGAGGCTGAACCCCTAGCCAATATCCGAGATGTGGATGTGAAAAGCTTCATCTAGAAAAACATAATCACTAGGTTTGGGATCCCCAAAGCCATTGTGGTAGACAATGGCACCCAATTTGACAGCACGTTGATTAAGAACTTGTACACGAAATACAAGATTAATAACTATTATTCCACTCCCTGTTTTCCCTAGAGCAATGGTCAAGCTGAGGCATCCTACAAGATCATCTTGGACGGAATCAAGAACAGATTGGAAGTTGTCAAGGGCAAGTGGGTGGAGGAATAGCCCAATGTCCTATGGGCATATCAAATGATGCCGAGAAGATCTACAGGAGAGTCTCCTTTTGCCATGGCTTATGGCACTAAGGCAGTAATACCATTTGAGATCGGCATCCCTAGAATAGGAACCCAGGGAGTGCAGAATGAAACAAATGAGGCATTTCTTGCCCAAGATCTAGACCTAATCGAAGAAAGAAGGGAAAAAGAATCAATTCAGCTAGGTGCATACCAGTAGCAACTTGCTAGGGCATATAACAAGAAGGTTAATCCTAGGGAGTTTCAGATTGGAGACCTTGTCCTAGGAAAAGTCATCGGCAATAAGAAAAATCATAGGGAAGGCAAGCTTAGCCCAAACTGGGAAGGACCATTCCTCATTATCTCGGTCCCAGGTAATGGTGTTTACAGGCTTGAAGACATTGATGGCAAAGAACTGCCAAGACCATGGAATACCAGCAATTTGAAATTTTTCTACCATTGATTTTTGTTTTTCAATTTTTTTTTTCTCTATGTAAAGGATTATTAACAAAGTATTAATAAAATACAAGTATCGATTTTGTTTCGTACAAAACGTTGTTAAAATTTATGATTGTGAGAAAATACTGAGAAAGTCTTAAGGCGATGTTCTCATGGTGAACAAGGCGATTAACTTAGACTTGACATAGGTGGCAGAGTTGAACTAAGTCAACGATGTTTAGATGGATCAAACATCAACGCGACTAAACCTCGGTGCTTTCGAATGCGCGTTCTGCTAGCAAGAGTGTTTGGCAGTTGGCGGCGGTGCTGGCGTTATGATGGAAGAATCAGTTGAGATGGAGCAGAAGTGGATGGCTCATTCACTGGATTAGGCGTTGATGCTAGATCTAGCCTTGGTGAAGATGTGGCTTGTTGAGTTGAATCAGATTGTGGAGTTTTGCTTCTTCTGGGGACGTCGAGGAGCAGAGATCGGTATGTTGGCACATAGTTCAGGAGGATTGGGGCCTTGTGAACGTCAATAAGCAAGCCGAGAAGCCAAATAAGATCGGCTAGGGACGTATGCTTGTCAAAAATTCTTCAGTGACTGAGGAAGAACTCCAATGAACAACAAGAAAAACATTAGAATATCAAAAAGAAGTAAATTTATAGGCATTAAAGGGAACATGGGACTTTGCGATGACTAAGTCCTTACCCTCATCTTCCCTAAAAACTCCTTGGTACAATGGGAAGAGATGAAGATCATCTTCTGGCAAGAACTCCCAGTTTTTTGAGACAATCAAATAGTCAGCCCCAGCTCCTTTATTGGAGTCGGGAATATTGGCTACCAATTTATACTTAGTGAACTTGAGTTTTAGATAGTAGGTGTAGCCACTTTTGGATTTGAGGCTACACATAGTGTAGCAATATTGGAGGTCGAACAGGGTGATTCTAGCCTTTTGTCGGCATGCCAACTTGGCAACACCGTTGATGACCCTAAAAGTGTTAAGGACTAATTGCATGGGGTTGAGTTTATAGAAGTTGAGGACCTCTCTGAAAAAGATGTCAAAGGGAAATTTAATTCCACCCTCAATCATGGACACTACTGGGAATGGCATGTAAGTCTCTCCTGGCAACATGGAGTCCTCTTTTCCAGCCAACCTAAGATAAACGTTGGTTGGAATGCCGAACTCTTGACGGAAGTATTCTAGTTTACTCGGGGAATCTACCTTCCACTTAAACATGCCCATGATCTCGGCTAGGGTGAATTTGGCACGGTTTACTGTGGAAAAGTGGTGAGGATGGGTTTGAGGATCTCGGTAAAATGCTAAAAAGTGCTATGGTGGAGATTTTAGGGATCTAAGGGAGGTTTTTGGGCAATACTTGTTTCAGTTTTTCCTAAGAATGGTTTCTAACAAGTTCCAATCCTAAATCTATGAAAGAGTAAAGGAGAAAGGCAAGAATAGGAAGCAGAAATATAGAAATAAGCAAAGAAAATAGAAAAAAACAAGATTAAAAATCGAAACAAAGCAAATAAAGGGCACAGCTATGGTCAGCGCAATGGCGTGCATTCAAGAAGATGTCAAAGTATGAACAAGTGATTCGAAGGCACAAAAACACAACCAGAGGCATTGACAAATTTGTAAACATCAAGTCTTAATATCTAAGTGATTGAGTGCAGAGCAGTGTACAAGAAATGTGAACAAAATAAAGAAAATGATGAACATTGAACACGTCAGGGAAAAAAACGTGTAGAACAAAGGATTTGAATGCAGGTACAATTACAATAACAAAACAAACGCATGCACAGATATGAATAGACAGAACGAGAAAGAAATGTACTAAAGAACAATAAGAAACCGAAGCAAAGTATAAGGGATTTAGGGACTTACAGAGTAAAGTTGAGGAGTCAGATGATGGAATGAAATTTGCCAGAGTCAGACGACGCCCTTAATCAGAACGGAATGAGTGAATGCTCACTGGGAGTGATGAATAGCAACGGTTGCAGAGAGCTTGAAGGAATAGCAATGGAGGTGTAGCTTGCTTTTCATGTTTCTCTCGAATACTGTGGGAGCCGAATAAATAGAAGAGTCGGAAGGTGCGTACCCCAGAAACCAGGTATTATTCGGCTCCATCCTGCGTGACTAGGATGCCGAATACGTTATGAAGGCCGAATAGTCGGAGATCAGTAGCTCCGAATAAACAAAAGGACAATGAAAAAAAATAGTAGGCTCTGGCCCCGAGGCCCAGAAAGCAAGTATAAATACAAGAACCACAGATTTAGAAAGGTATGTAATAATCACTTTGCTAAAACTTAGTAGACAAGCTATCTTGAGTGTAAGGACTAACTTGTCCGTCAGAGTGCTAATTCCGGCACCCCCTACCAGAGTGTTTGTGTCTTTTCAGGTGACTAGCTAAGGATCATTGGCGTCTTCCAAGATCTGAAGAGTATTTCCAAACCACTTCCCCACAACTGGCGCCATCTGTGGGAATACTCAAATACATCCATGGCAGGCATGATTGAAGATCCTCCGATAGCCACTGACGAGACCACACAGAGAGATGACATCACTCCAGCAAACTCGCTTGGACCAAAAACTATCGTAGCAAAACTTGCCTTGAACCTCTACTCATGTTCAAATCTAATGCAAAAGACAATACAGGCGACCATGGAACAAGCTAGGCAAACCAAACAGAGGTTGGACAACATCTTCGCTGAGAATGAATGTCTTCGTCACGATCTGGCCTTGGAAGTAGCAAAGTCCAAACAAACAGTGCGCCAGGCTTCTGAGCAACCCCCGAGGGCAGATGATCGACGATCTCGAGCCCGACAGCAAGAAACTGATGGCCGCTATGCCTCAACAGATCACCTTGAGGAGTTGGCAAAGGATGAACGTCTCCAACAATGTGTTCGGAGAAGTGCGATCAAAACACCTGCCCTTCCGAAGGATGCAATTCCGCTCGACACCGTCCACATGATATACAGCCTGCCTACAGCGCCGGCCGTGTATGCAATCCAATCACATCCAGGCCCCTAACAGCAACTCACACCAGCAAAGCGGCTCCGAGAAACGCCAAGTATCACCTTTGACGACTCTGATTTGATTGGCGTAACACTTCCTCACATGGATCCATTGGTTGTTGAGCTACGCGTAAACTGGTTCACCGCCGAACGCGTTCTTATCGACCAGGGCAGTACTTCGGAGGTTATGTATTATAAAACCTTCATCAAACTCGGGTTCAACGAGTCAGACCTGACTCCAGCTCCTTATCTACTATTCGGCTTCAATGCCAATCCAGAGTACCCATTGGGAAAGATCAGCTTACCCGTTCGAGCATGTTCCAGAATGGTGGATATGGAATTCTTGGTCGCGAGGTTGCCATCGCCGTACAACCTCATCATGGGGTGATCGTGGTTGCATACCTTGCAGGCCGTCCCAAGCACCTATCATCAACTGCTTCATTTCCCAATAGAACACGGCATTGAGCAAATCCGCGGCTCCCAGAAATCGGCACAAGCATGTTATCTCCTTGCCGCTAGAACGCCAAAAGAACTGCAAGTAAACTCCATTGAGGTGCCGAGTCGGGAGATCACTGATGACGTTGGGCAGCATCCAAATGAGAAGGCCACGGAAGGTTTAGACCGAGTTGACATCGATGGAAGCCAAGAAAAGTTCTTCATGATCGGCGCCTCTCTGAATCAAGCCGACAGGCAGCAACTCATTTCTTTCTTGCTCAACAACCTCGACGTCTTTGCGTGGACTCCGTACGAAATGCCGGGTATAGACCCATCAGTTTCACAGCACCATTTGAATGTCAATCTCAAATGTAAGCCGATCATTCAGAAAGGCTGGCGGTCAGTCGCAGAGCACACTACCACCGTTGTTGAGGAGGTAGACAGACTACTTGACGTCGGGGCAATTAGAGAAGTCACTTACCCTACGTGGCTCTCCAATACAGTGGTGGTAAAGAAGAAAAATGGGACTCGGCAAGTGTGCGTCGATTTCACGGACCAGAACAAAGCTTGCCCCAAAGACTGTTTTCCTATACCCAGAATCGACCAACTTGTCGATGCGACGGCACGCCATCAACGCATGAGCTTCCTCGATGCTTACAGAGGCTACCATCAGATCGCCATGCATCCAGATGACCAGGACAAAACTACATTCCTCACTCCAAGAGGAACCTACTGCTACAAAGTTATGCCTTTTGGGCCGAAGAACGTAGGGGCAACCTACCAAAGACTGGTCACCGCCATGTTCAAAGAGCAACTCAGCCACACTATGGAAGTATACATCGGCGATATGGTGGTCAAGTCCAAAGAAGAATAGTATCATATAGTCGATCTAGAAAATACATTCAGCATCTTACGCAAATACAGAATGAAACTGAACGCTTCCAAGTGTGCATTCGGAATCAGCTCTGGGAAATTCCTGGGTTACATCGTCAATCACCAAGGAATCGAAGCCAACCTAAGGCAAGTCATAGCAATCTTGGAACTCGGCTCCCCCTGTTCAGTAAAAGAAGTCCAAAAGTTGATGGGGATGGACGCTGCACTCAATAAGTTCATCAGCCGGTCTATAGATCGCTGCCGACAATTCTTTCAGACACTACGGCAGGGCAAGGCTTTTGAATGGTCCGCCGAATGTGAAACAGCCTTCAACGGACTTAAGACCTACCTCTGCTCAGTACCTCTCTTGACAACACCCACCGCTGGTGACTCGCTCATTCTGTATCTCGCAGTTTCTGATAGGGCCGTCAGCGTCGTACTGTTAAAAGAGAAGAAGGTGGAGCAACGGCCAGTGTATTATGTGAGCAAGGCAATGGTTGACGCCGAAACACGCTACCTTCCGCTGGAAAAACTCATCTTAGCCCTAGTCATGGCGGCAAGAAAACTGATGCATTACTTCCAGGGACATAGCATTGGGGTGCTAATAGATTATCCCCTCCGATCAGTACTACGGAGTGTAGAAGCATCAGGACATGTTTCCAAATGGGCTCTTGAACTCAGCCTATACGACATTCAGTTTTTACCTAAAACCGCAATCAAGGGGTAGGTGCTGGCCGATTTTCTTGCCAAATTCACCGGCGAGCATGCCGACCTCAAACTTGACAAAGTTCGACCAAAGGATGAAGTTCGACCAAAGGCGAACTAGAGAATTTATGTCAGGGATGTTTGACAGTTATACTATGATGGATCGTCTAACCAAAGGGGCAGCGGTGCCGGAGTTGTAATCATGTCTCCAAACAGCGCAGCAATTGAGCAGGCCGTTAAGCTTGGCTTCGAAGCATCAAATAACGAAGTCAAATACGAAGCCCTTCTAGCCGGTCTGCAGAATGCGCACCTTATTGGCACTTGGCGTTTGCTTGTGTTTTCTGATTCAAAATTGGTAATCAATCAGCTAAAGGGGGAGTACGCGGCAAGAAACAACCGTATGGCGGCCTACATGAAAACGGCCAATTCCTTGCTGGCAAAATTTGACCATCACGAACTGAACCAAATAACACGCAACCAGAACACACACACAGATGCCTTGGCGTGCCTAACCTCCATCATCAATTCTAAGATCAAACGAACCATCGAAGTAGGTTTCATCTCGGAGCCGAGTATTGGCCCTCCGGAGGAAATCCATGTCAATGTTATAGAATCCGCGCCAAGCTAGATGGACCCCATTGCTGCATTCCTCTCTTTTGAACAACTCCCAGAGGCAAAAAAAGAAGCACACAAGATGCGAAATAAAGCCCTGCGATACTATCTGGATTCGCAATGAGGGCTTTATAAAAAGTCCCTCTCTGGTCCATATTTGGAATGCGTGCACCCGGACAAAGTGGAGGAGCTTCTGACTGAGATACATGAGGGAAGTTGTGGTGCCCATTCTGGCGGACGCTCCCTGGCCCATCAAGTTATAACACAGGGGTATTATTGGCCGACAATGAGAGCCGACGCGGAGAGTTATGTAAAAAAATGCGAACAGTGCCAAAAGTTCTCCCTATTAACCCACTTGCCTACCGAAGGGTTGAACTCTATCACCAGCCCCTGGCCATTTGCTCAGTGGGGACTTGATATCGTTAGACCATTGTTGAGGGCCCCAGGAAACAAGCGATTCTTAATCGTCACGATAGATTACTTCACAAAATGGGTCGAAGCGGAGGCTTTAACACATACACGAGATGTTGACATTAAACGCTTTGTATGGAGAAACATCATAACACGATTCGGCATCCCAAGAGCTCTCATCTTAGACAATGGCACCCAGTTCGATTGTGGCGTATATCGAGAGTTATGGAACAAATATGGTATTCGACCTTACTTCTCTACACCGGCCTACCCCCAAAGCAATGGTCAAGCCGAAGCCTCTAACAAATCCATCTTAGACGGCATAAAAAGAGGCTGGAAAAAGCTAAAGTCAAATGGGTCGAAGAATTGCTGAGTGTATTGTGGGCTATCGTACTACGCCGAGGAGATCAACTAGAGAAACGCCGTTTGCTTTATGCTTTAGAACCCAGGCAATCTTACCCATGGAAATCGGCCTCCCAACCCTAAAATCGCAAGTTTTTGATACGGACCGAAACGACATAATGCTTGCCTTGGATCTGATTCTAATCGAAGAACGAAGAGACCGCGCCCTGGCATCCATGGCACGGTATCAATAGCAGCTCGCCAAGTCGTATAATCAGCGAGTTCAGTTGCGCCGATACACGCCAGGAGAGTTGGTCCTGAAGAATGTACTTCCAGCCGACCGGAGACCGGCCGATGGGAAATTGGGTCCAAACTGGGACAGTCCCTATAAAATAGATTCCATTGCAGGAACAGGGGCATATCGGCTTTCAGACATGTTAGGAAGATGCCTGCCACGGCCTTGGAATTCAACACATTTACGTAAATTCTATCATTGACCCGACTTGTGAGCTTGATACTTGTACATATCTCACCGTTGCAACACAAAGTTTCTCGTTTCCTTATGCTTCAGCTCCCAAGCCCTTAAGGGCTGATTAAGCCTCCAGATTCGAAGCACCCTTCGTGGATATCACGATTGGCCAAATAAAGTCTCCGGATTCGGAGCCCCCTTTTGGTGCATGACACCTTAAGGGCCGATTAAGCCTTCGGATTCGGAGTGCCCTTCGTGGATATCACGATTGGCCAAATAAAGCCTCCGGATTCGGAGCCACCCCCCCCCCTTTTTGGTGCATGACACCTTAAGGGCCGATTAAGCCTTTTAAGGCTGAGCGCCCTTCGTGGATATCACGATTAGCCAAATAAAACCTCCGGATTCGGAGCTCCCCCCTTTTTGGTGCATGACACCTTAAGGGCCGAATAAGCCTTTTAAGGCTGATTAAGCCTCTGGATTCGGAGCGCCCTTCGTGGATATCACGATTGGCCAAATAAAGCCTCCGAATTCGGAGCCCCCCCCCCTCTTTTTGGTGCATGACACCTTAAGGGCCGATTAAGCCTTTCAAGGCCGATAAAGTCTCTGGATTCGGAGCCTTTATGCAAAATGCATTCGGACCACTTCACTGGCCGAATAAATATTCAATAAGAATTGTTCTTAATTCGAGCCGGTCAATGCATGTTTAAATGTTTGTACCACGCAACACAAAGCTTGCTAGTAAGTTGAAATAAGACGTTTAATTAAGTACATAACATTTCAAAAACAAATACGAACGTTTAAAATAAAAGAAAGGCTATTTATTCGGCACCCTCATCGTCGCTCTTCTCAATTTGGAAATCAGAATAAGGTAAGTAATGACGATGATACAGGGGCGAAGTTGAATCAATGCCCACGGCTTCGAGAGCTTCCTCGGTTTGAAGAGCCTAAAAATTGAAGGTTAAAATACCCGAGTGTACCTTAGCCGGAACAACGTAAGGCTTGATTCCCATGTTTGGGATACGTAGGCAACGTCGTCCTGAAGTCCAGCCCCCAACGCTTTCATAACGACTAAGTCCATGCAATGGTTTTCAATCATCCTTGATTCCCATGTTTGGGATACGTAGGCAACTTCGTCCTAAAGTCCAGCCCCCAACGCTTTCATAGCGACTAAGTCCATGCAATGGTTTTTAATCATCCTTGGTTCCCATGTTTGGAATACGTAGGCAACTTCATCCCGGAGTCCAGCCCCCAACACCTTCAAAGTGACTGTGTCCATATATTGGTTTTGACCATCTTCGTCTTCTCCATGTCCGAGAGTTCGATCGTGATGATCACTAGTGAGGACTGTTTACAATATGCTGCGGCATCATCCAGACAAGGGGCAACTTTCCGTTGCCATGAGTCGTCATTCAAACCAGGGGCAACTTTCCGTTGCCGTGCAGCGTCCTTCAAACAAGGGGCAATTTTCCATTGCCTCCGATCCGAGGTTGTGCATCTCAAGAGTAGGTTCCGTGCTCGTTAAGCATTGGCCGTTTGCAAAAATAGTTTTTTAGAATTTTTACTGAGGTTGACTATTTTCTCGAAAACTATTTCATTTTTCCAAAACTTAAACCATTTTGGACCCAAAAAGGAAAATTTTCATTGCTCATAGCCTGACTTGCATGGTTTTCAAATCAAGAATTGAACAAGTATGTTAATCTGACTCTCATCTTGGTCAAAATTGTTTCAGTAGAGAACCAAAACAAAAAATGATCATAATGATGAACTAGGGGCACAGTTGAGTCAGGTGTTCTGTCTTTCCCCCGTAGTCAACATACTTGCGAGAAGGGCACTCTATTCGCCAGAAGAAGGCACAACTGAAGCTGTCAGTAAAAGGGCTGAAAGCCCTCAACCTCCTCCAAGCAACGATGTATCAAACCATGTGCGAAGCACGAATTGGGGTGGGTCAAGATACTCCTTTCCCTTGTCTGGGGCATCGACCAAGCACCACCAGAAGAAACAGCTGTGAGCTAACCATGTCAGGCGTGAACCCACATTCATCCATTAAAATCCTAGGGAGGGATAAAAATGAGAGAATAAAGAATAGAGAGGTGTAAGTTGAGAAAAAGAGTGAGCAAAAAGGGTGTTGAGAGAAAAACCGAGCCCTCGGGCCGAGTGATGTAAGAATCACAAATAAGAAAGGGTGGGAAACAATACCCAGAGAAACTGGCTCCTCGTGATCTGAGGTCCCCGTCTCCGTTAACACGTCTGTATGTCGTGTCTTTTGTTTTGTTTACCTCAACCTTTGTTTTGAGTCTTTTCCGAGTGTGTCTTGTTGTGTTTAGGTTGTTTACCTTTTTGTCTCCGCTGTTGAGTCGTTCTCGCTATGTCCAGTTGTAGGCTCACTACCTCGGTTTGAAAAACCCTTCTTCAATTTCAAAAATTAATCGTTTTGTGCTCAGAGTGCTGTGCCATTCTCCACATTTATGCAAAAACATGATTTAGTTCTTTCATACAACTGCAGGATCCACCCCCGATAAATGTGAACAGAAAAACCCGGGCCTCTCTGAAGCTTCTGGGTTTCAGATTGCATCTGAGTGTGCTTCAACTTCAGCCGATCCCACCTTTGTATTCCGTCTTTTCAGATTGGACTGTTTGTTCAGGACTCGCTGTATGCAGATTCATCCCCAACAGAGTATGAGCCGAGTGTTCAGAATGTGCAGTGGTTGGTATGGGTTGTTTTGCTATTGGCTGGTTCGTTATCTGATTATTACAATGCAAGTGTTCAATTTTCAGACAACAAATCAATTTCATTTACATTGAGGTGCAACATGATATAATGCGATGCAATATATGAAATGTACAAATGCAACACTTTTTCAGACAAAAAGTTTGTTTCATTTCATCATCTTTTTCCAGTACATGGTTTTGGAAATAAAAATCTGTCTGCGGCCGTACAAGGCACTCTAGCTACCAGCAAAAGGTACAAAAGAAAAAGAAAAAGAAAAACAGCAAAAATCTCGATCAATCACAAAGGATCTCAGGCCTGGGAGTCCGTCCTAGTCCTCTTCCTGGACGAAGGTCCAGGAGCATCATCAGCGCTGTCATCTGAGCCTGAGTCCGAGCCGCCTCCGGTCTCCTCCTCAGACGACTCTGCCTCCGCCTCAGCCTCAGCCTCGGACTCATCATCATCATCAGGAACGGGTGCCCGTGAGCTACTCCCAACATGGGTGCGCCCCGCCTTGGTGCGGGGGTATACTCTGCCATCTCCTCCAGTAGGAATAGAAGGTCCAAGTGTAACACCTCCCACGGTGGGAATCTGGAAAGGAGGCTAAAAAGTATAAGAGGCAAACGCATCAGTATACCGTGAGCAGTTTATCAGTGCAGAATGCAGTGTATGAGTATAGTGTGCGAATGTCGTGAGCAGTTTATCAGTGCAGAATGCAGTGTATGAGTACAGTGTGCGAATGCCGTGAGCGAATGCCGTGAGCAGTTTATCAGTGCAGAATGCAGTGTATGAGTACAGTGTGCGAATGCCGTGAGCAGTTTATCAGTGCAAAATGCAGTGTATGAGTACAGTGTGAGAACGCCGTGAGCAGTTTATCAATGCAGAATGTAGTGTATGAGGACAGTGTATGAATGCCGTCTGCAGCTTATCAAGTGTTGTGTTGTGCACCAGATTATGTGAAGCAGCTTATGTGTATGGTTTGAGACCATGATCAGAAGAGCATACCGGAATGCTATAGAGGGCCAGGAGGTCGAAAGTCCGCTGCAACATCCCCATCATGGAGGCATTCAGCTCCAAGGACTGCCGGGTATACTCAGAAGAGGCCTGCGAAAGTATTAGATGTATCAGTATTTTGCGAAATATCAATAAACTGAAATAAAATGACAATGCAAGATGCAAGATGAAGTAGTACATACCGGAGGTAAGTCATAGAAACCGACCAACTCGTGGCCAGCCGGAGGAGGAGCAATGGGGATCTGGTAGGTCGCCCCACCATGCCCTCTGTATGTTAGTGAAGTGGGTAGCGCTGGCCAGCTAACCCCCCGACCCCTCCGAGCCCCACTCCTGCCACGGACACGAGCTGTCCTCGACGTCCCTGCCCCTGCTCCCGCTCCAACTACCGGCACTGCAGGTCCCCCTCTCTCAGCTCGGCGGCCACTACTCAGAGGCCGCATAATTTACGTCCGAACATACTCTGTGTAGTCGTCCTCGCCCCTAAAGCCCTCCGCGTCCCAGCCGATCGTGTAATCGACCATCTCCTCGGCAGTGCACCTCACGGTGTCCCTCATGTGGGTAGGAGGCAGACCCGGAACTATCTGCTCTGGCAAGCCCAAAGTCTGGCGTAGGAAACGCTTACCTAGGTACCAAGCCCGACAGACCGGGCCCTCCAGCAAAATCCTGAAACGTGCAGTCTCCTCTGCACCAGCAAATCGATCTCGAATCATCGCAGGCAATAGAGCCCAAGGCTGCCAAGTGATCTATAAATGACATGCCGTTTGTTATCTACTGATATTGAAAATACAGTGTAAAGCGAAGCTTAAATAAAACTCTAAAAGTTGAACATACCTCTGCGAGAGTAATAGTGTCAAAGTAGCGGCGAAAAAAGATGAACGTCTCTCGGGGCCTCCGCACGCACCTCACGTCAAAGCGGCGCGAGAACGGAACGACGGGAGGGGTCTCCACGTCCGACACTGGGGCGAGTCTCGGAAAGTAGGCATAGACCCACAACTGCAGAGCAAATACCAACAGGATTATCAGATAAAGCAGAATACAGAATAAAGCAGAAATTGCAAAACCATGTATTGTGCAGTGTATTGTGCAGAGTGTACAGTGTGTGCAGTGTACAGTCAGTGTAAAGTAGAGTATATGTGTGCCGTGTGTACAGTATACAATCAGTGTGAAACAGACCACAGTGTGTGCAGTGTATAGAGTACAGAAAATGAAAGGCAGAAATGAAAAATAGAGAAAGAGATATACCTTCCAAGCTCGCCAGTAACCCCCGAGTAACTGCCCGCTGCAACGGGAGGCTGAGCTCATGTATCCATATAGAGTGGCCAAGGCAGCGCCACCCCAGTCATAGCGCAAGATCCGGGAGACGTCCACGAGAGTGCTAAGCAGGTAGAGGGGCACAGTGTTCGCCCGGTTGGCAAAAATAGTCGTCCCCAGTAGGAACATGAGAAACTCGCGCGCATATCACTCCACCGCCTCCTAAGTCATCGGAGCCTCCTCGACTAAGGCAGGCTGGACTCTAAACTGGACCTCGAACCACGAATATCGAACAAAGTCGAGACGTGCGAGAGGCGGCACCTCACTGAGCAGGTAGATCTGAGCAGCCTCCCACTCGTCCATGTCGGTGTCGAAGGGGATCGGATCACCCCCTACCCCGATGTCGGTGAGCATCGAGAAATCATAGGGAGTCATCGTCATGTCTCCCGTAGCAGAAAAGTGGAAAGAGTCGGTGGTGTCCCACCACCTCTCTGCTAAAGTAGCAAGGAGAGGCCTACTCGCAGTAAGGCACGAGAGTCCCCTGCAGAATGCGCCAAATCCGGCCTGGTCAACAATGCGACGGACTGCGTCTGGTAACTCCATGTACCAATCCCGGGCGGCAACATTCCCATGCCCGTGGACTGTATGGGAATCTCCCTGTTCAAAAGCAAATAGTTGCGAAGAATATAAAATGTACAGTTTTGAAGAGTATTCAGAATTGGTGGCAATATAGCGCGTGTGCACGTTTTCAGGTTCAAACAAACATCACGTGCCGATGTGCTAGCAGGGAACTACAGCATATGATGTGTCAGTGTGTTTGAGTGGTTTAGTACAGATATAGCGTGTGTGCACGTGTTTAGATTCAAATAGGTACCAAGTGCCGGTATGCTCGGAGTAAACTACAACATGTGATTGTAGACGTCCCCGAACGCCCCGGGAGGATGAATCCCGTTCTGTTCATTTGGGCTCACTACAGTTCGGACTCTCAAATTGTCACAGTTCTAAATCTGAACCAAAGAGTCCAAATCCGGCAAATCGTTTTGAGAAAACAGATTTTTTAGAAAGAAGTGTCAAACATGGACTGCTTTGCCAGATACAGAGTCGCCACCTAAATATTTTATTTTGGGGGAAATTTAGGAAACCCTGACTCGTTGCCTAAGGCCACGTGTCCGTCGTCACCAAAGTTGCCTCGGCTCGGGAACTTGGGTATGATTGGGGAAGGTCACTTCGTGAGCACCCCCGCTCGCCCGATCAAAGATTAGCCTCTACTAACCATGATATAGTTTTGAAAATATTATGTGCTCTTATTCCGGTTTATTAGCCTAGATTTACTATGTGATGCGCACAGCATACAAGTGTAGACCAGGTCACCTGAATTGGAACAAAACATTTCCTGCTCATTTTTGAAAATGATTTGCTACTCGTAAGTAGGCTTAAAATGCAGATTTTGCCACCCTCGGGTGGGCTTAGAAAAGATGGTTTTGCCACTATCTAGTGGGCTTAAAACACACATTTTAACGAATTGCTCCAACTCAAATAACCCAACCTTCACCCACAGGCATTCAGGCAGTTATATCATATAAGCACTTAGCCTCATGGTAATCATGCTGTTATGGCAACACTCACACGCATGCGGTATGCTAAAGCATAAATGTTTACCGTGTACTCCAAGCCAAAACAAAAACTAGTTAGTAATCATATGCATGATCCTAGTTTAAGATGGCTAATGCAACGCATGCAAAATGCAACTAGAAATGGGCTCGGCTATTCTAAATATGGCATGTGAAATGCTACAACTAACATGTATTCAATTTGGAATTGAAACGCAATGCAGTTAGCATGATGTGCCGAGCCTGGTGCATGCAAGACAAATGTATGAATGCACGCATGCATAGCATAAGGTATGTTAATTTAAATATGCCCTAGTCTACCATCATAAGCGGGTAAATAAAAGGGAAGAAAGACGTGGGGTTGGGAGACAAGCACACACGCACGCACACTTATTACAATATTGCCCTCGCGCAGAGGGTCCGAATAAATATTATAGTCCGAATGAATAGTGCTAAATTAATTATTACAGAAGTTCCAATTAATTAACAATTTAAACAAAGAATTAAAGTGGACGCAGCCCCTGCCTCGGAATGCGTGGATGATGCATGCTTGACTCGTCTTGCCTAAAAATCCGTACCATGCCACTGTTGCCTCTATTTACACTGCCTTGCTCCTCCGAAAATTGTGCAACTCCCAAGGTGAACACTCTGGACACTGGGGAGCATCACCGACCAAGTGGGATTTTCACCGGCCATGTCCGGATGGTTATCGACCATTTTTAAATCCATCGGCAAATAATGAATGACCGGTCGGCAGTATAGGTGGCCGGCCGGCCAAATATTCTTGCAGAACCTATTTTTGACAGCAGCAGAGGGCAGACAGTGCATGGCAAGGAAATTCAAAGCAATGTATGCATGGCCATTCTCCCTATCATGCAATGGACTCAAGGGAGCATGGCCCTCGACCCTCGGGCCATCAATCACGTACTTCAATGCATGATGGGCCAAAAGCCAAGTGTACAACTTTGATATCAAATGAAATGCAAGCACAAAACACATCAAAGGGCCCCAACCCCTATCATGGTTGATCAAGAGGCAAGGGAATGCACAACGATGCACATGCGACCTAAGCATGCAAACAAGCATACGAACACGCAATGCAACTACACGGCACACACAATGCTAGCAACATAACATGCACAACGCATTGAAACATGGCATTCACAATGCAGGATGGACTTATACCAATGTGAGTGGACCTCAGCCACACTCACATCAGTGGCCAATAAGATGGAAACGAGGCAACCGAAATGCACACAAACATGTCCAATGCATGGACCGATCCTAAGATACAACACGCAACTCTAACTAAGCATGGAAAATGATGAAACATGGCATATGAACATGCAAATTCCAGCACTGAAGTATGATGCTAAGCAGCCCTAAAACATGGAAAAATGGCACCCGATGCATGAGATGAAACCCATAACTCGAAACTAGGCACACGGAATGACTTACAGCTATACAAAGC
Source organism: Camellia sinensis (assembly GCF_055761805.1). Classification (NCBI taxonomy): domain Eukaryota; kingdom Viridiplantae; phylum Streptophyta; class Magnoliopsida; order Ericales; family Theaceae; genus Camellia; species Camellia sinensis. The sequence continues at coordinate 159,948,314 of NC_138972.1, forward strand.
ATGCATTATTTGATCATGAAGCATGAAGATAGATGCAAGACAGTCCCAAAACATGTATATTTCCAGTTTATAACAAGTCTAAAAAATGAACACAAATAGGGCTAATCTATCATGCAAAAATGGCCCTAAAAGAGAGATTAAACACAAAGGGACAGCAGATGGACCTAGGGATGGCAATTTGAAACCGGCCCGACGGGGATCCCCGATCCTGACCCCGATTTAAGCGGTTTTTTTTCGAAAAATATCCCTGACGGGGAGGTGACGGTATTTGAAAATCAATCCCCAATCTGTCACGGGCCGGGGACGGTGATCTGTGTTTGATCCCCGGCCCGATCCCCGGCCCCGTCCCCGAAATTTCCCGAAGTGAAATTACTTTTATACCCCTCATAATAATAATAATAATAATAATAATAAACCAAACCTAACCTAACCTATGTATTAAATTTTCTCGAAGCTTCCCCCGTACTACCTGTGTATTAAAAAACCAAACCAAACCTCTTTCCTTCGTCTCTCTCCCACTCTCTCAACTCTGTCTCTCCTCTCCATTACTCTCTCTCAACTCTCCTCCTCTTTGTCAACTCTCTCACTCTCAACACCACACCGCTGTCCCCGATCTCTTCTTCTCACCGAACCAGTGTCGATCCCTCACATCTTCCTCACCTCTAATCTCTCTTTTCCTCACATCTAATCTCTCTCTCTTTCTCACCAAACCAGTGCCGATCTGATAGAGCACCGATCTAAGCAGAGCACCGAACCAGAGCACTGATCTGAGCAGAGCACCGACCAGAGCACCGGATCGATCTCTCTGTGCCGCGATGCCAAAGTCGATTGAGCAGATGAATCTCTCTCTCTCTACTTAGATCTGAGCAGATCGATCTCTCAATTTCTCTACTTAGATCTAATATAAATTGTTGTTGATGTTATTTATATAAACTGTTTGTAGATGATGTTGGTAGATGATGTTTGTTTGTTTTTATTTTTATTTTTTGGATCGGATGTTGATGATGTTGAATCTGCCGCTGCTGTTTGGTTTTTTTTTTTTGGTCCGGGGAATTTTTGGGGTCAGGGAAACCCGATCCCCGATAGGGGGCGGGGATGGGGATGATGATTGGTTCCCCGTCGGGGATTGGGGCCGGGGCCGGGGAGATGTTTACCATCGGGGATCAGGGACGGGGAGTGCGATCCCCGGCCCCGTCCCGCCCCGTTGCCATTCGTAGATGCAACCAACTGGCAAAGAGCCCTTCAACAAAGTTGAAGAGGGGCTCAAGAAAAGACACTTTACAGTTTATATCAAGCCACGAAAATAATCACAAATAAGGCCAAACTATCATGCAAGAAAAGGCCTAAAAGAGGAGTAAAGAGACAAGTGGTAGTTTCTGTTCTCAAACAGAGGAGAACCCTTCAACAATGTTGAAGAGGGGATCAAAACAAGATATTTCACAGTTTATGGAAAAGTCCAAAACAGCTCACAAGTAAGCCTAAAATACTATGCAAAAATTGGCCTAAAAGAGAGATAAAGAGGCAAGTGGTAGTAGGAGACCTCAAACAGCAGTAGGTCCTTGATCAAACATGAAAAGGGGCTCAAAATATGACTATTTACAGTTTGGGTTGGAGCCCAAAAAAGCTAGCAAGTATGGCTTAGATACAAAGCAAAATAAGGCAAGAAAAGAGGAGAAGAGGACTTACCCTTGAAGACGAATGAACCAGCAGCTCTTGGACCAAATTTCTTAGCCTTTAACCTCTCCAAAACAATCCCAAAGTGCTGGAATGAAGGATGGAGGCCTTGTGCTATGAGGTGTCGGGTAAATGGTGCAAGAACCTTAGGATTTGAAGGGTTTTGAGAGAGAGAGATAGGGAGAGAGCTGAGAATTTTTTAGAGAGAGAGGAAATTCTTTTTCCTCCAAGTTGTATCTCTCTTCTCCTCTCTCCTTGTGTCTTTTTTTTGTCAAGAAGCTTGATTGATATAGAGATATATCAATCTGCAGCTCCTCAGAGCTCCCACGTCCAGGCATGGACTGGGGTATGGCTTGGAATGACAGCTGCCAGCTGTCTGCAGAAATATCTGTTGAAAACCACATTTGGCCGACCGGCCATAAAAGTGGCCGACCGGCAGTCAAATTGGCCGGCCGGTCATCACATTTGGCCGATGGCAACATAACACAGCCAGTGGCCTCAAGCCATGGCCAATGGAGAGTGGGGGTGTCCCAAAAGCCATTCCCTACCCTTCAAAGCAAAAACACAAGTGTTTGGTACAAAACCAGACACAAAACAGTCGAGTCGAGAGATCTTGAGGCAAGGCGCGTAGCCGAGGCCTCCGGGAACTCAAGACGAACACAAACATGGATGATCACTGAGTGTTCAAGCGGTGACGTCCAAGTCTTGAGGACGGTCAAAAATGGGATGTCTACAGTGATGTGTCAGTGTGTTTGAGTAGTTCAGGGCAAATGTAGTGTGTGTGCATGTGTTCAAATTCAAACAGACATCAAGTGCAAGTGTGTTCACAGTCAACCACAACATACAGTGTATCGATGTATCCGGGTTAAGCAATTAAAGAGCAGAATCAACTATGGCAGTTAAGTGTTCTACATTGCGGAAAATTAAACAGGGAGAATATACCTCGGAAGCGCCGTATGAAAAGTGCGTCTCCAGCTCGCGCAGAAGGAGCTCTGATGGCACACCTCTCGCAAAATCTCAGAACTGGCGAAGTCCGTCGGGAGGAAGCACGTGAATCGCCGGCTGGTAGGTCGCCGGGTCGAACGGGCGGACGCTCAAGGGGAGGAGCTCGGCCTCTGGATCATGCTCTGGGGGAGTCCCGCCCCGTGGAATATCATCCGCCATGTCAAAAGTGGTGTGAAAATGGCCGGAAGAGAAAAAATCAGCCTAGAATGCGAAGAGTCAACAAAAAGTCAACCCCGAGAGGGCGAAAAATGGCCGAAAAAGCCGGGAAATGGAAGAGGCACGGAAATCAAGAAAAACTCGGGGAAAATAAACCCCAAGAGGTGGAAACAGCAAAGGAGACACTGGAACGAAGAAATGTTCAGTTCAAAATGTTTGAAACGCAAAGATATTCGCGAATCAAACGACGAAACGGGCGTGAAAACCGAGAAAAACGGAGAATGAAGGCTCGGGAAATACTCTAGAGAGAGAGAGGGAGAAATTTCGGCTAAGAGAAAATGAGATAAATTGGGCTTGAAGCCCTATTTTAAAAGACCCGAGGCAAAAAGGCCGAACTGTCCCGACTCAGCAACATTTGGCCAGTCAGCCAAATTGTTGGCCGGTCGGCCAAATATTTGGCCGGTGATATGTTTTGACGGCCGGTGGATGGCCGGTGATCTCCCCCGATGGCCGGTGAGCCTCCAACAACCTGTTTTGGGTCAGATGTATAGTTTGGGGTATTTATTTCTCAAGATAGTGCAAGACAATGCCTTTCCGAAGCTCAACCGGCCTCCATTTTAACCTCGGACCGTGTCTTCTGTGCATGGCACTCGAATATGTGCAATATGTATCCTTTTTTGTATCCTTTTGTCTCTTTTAAGAGTCGAAAGTTGCCCCACATGCATTGTTTTGCGAACACGTGTTGAGTTAGACGTCATTATGCCTGCATTGTTATGCATTTTCGCCACGGTCTGGCGAGACCTTAAATACGCTCGGTGTAGGAGACCTTAAATCCTTTGAAGGTGCGAAACCTTTCTTACTTGCATGTCTGCACGCGTTGTAGCACACATCATCCCTTGCATCGTTATACATGTCTACTCGCGTTGTAACAACGCATTCGCACCATCATGCATTTCAAGCGGCGCGCGTCATCGCACATTCGAATTCACATGCATTGTCATGCATTTCAAGCGATTCGCGTTGTCGCACATTCGAGTTCACAAGCATTTCGAGCGACATGCGCGGTCGCGCATTCAAGATCATATGCATTGTCATGAATATCAAAAGACGTGTGTTGTCACGCATGCATCATTTGCACTTTCAAAACAAAATCAAAAAAAAAAACAAAAAAACAATCATGCATTATCATGCATTTTCAAAAGAAAAACAATCAAAAAATACATGCATTGTCATGCATTTTCCCTTTGCATCACATGCATTTCAAACAAAACAAAAAAACAACAAAAAACAACAACATGCATATGTCATGCATTTCACTGTAAATATTACATATGTCATGCATTTTACTGTAAATATTCCATTCCATTGCATATTTTATGTATTGCATTGTAGCTTGCATGCATCCATTGCATCACCTCCATCTAGGGTTTGCGCCTTTCCTTGTTGAGCTTGGACTGGTATGTGCCCAAACTTTTCACGTCTATACACTCATAGTTCTGTATGACCGTTCTATGTTAGACGTGGCTTGTTTGTGTCCATGCCTTTCCTAGGCAAGATACGGTTTGGCCGTAGGCCTTAATCCCACTATATCCATTGTATATATTCCATTCCAGTGCATGTTGCATTGTAGCTTGCATGCATCCATTGCATCACCTCCATCTAGGGTTTGCGCCTTTCCTTGTTGAGCTTGGACTGGTATGTGCCCATACTTTTCACGTCTATACACTCATAGTTCTGTATGACCGTTCTATGTTAGACGTGGCTTGTTTGTGTCCATGCCTTTCCTAGGTGAGATACGATTTGGCCATAGGCCTTAATCCATTATATCCATTCCATTGCATATTGTATATATTGCATTGTAACTTGCATGCATTCATTGCATCACCTCCATCTAGGGTTTGCGCCTTTCCTTGTTGAGCTTGGTCTGGTATGTGCCCATACTTTTCACGTCTATACACTCATAGTTCTGTATGACCGTTCTATGTTGGACGTGGTTTGTTTGTGTCCATGCCTTTCCTAGGCAAGATTTGGTTTGGCCCGCGCGCCATATCCATCATACATATTACATTGTAGTGTAATTTTTGCATCCTGCATTAGGATCATGTTATTTCGTTAGCATGATCATTCCCCACTTATGTCATTCCACCCAATTACTTGTTCTTGTGCCCGTCTACATCACTCATAGTTTTGTATGACCTTTGCTATGGTAGACGGACTTGTTACCTCCATCAATCTATTTGACATTTGTGTGGTTTTGAACCGCTCATGATTTGATCATGATTCAATTGCATTGCATTTTCATTTGCATTGTTTATACATAGTTTTGTATATATTGCATATCATTTTGCATGTTATGCATGTTGCTAACGATATTGTACCTGTTAAGTTTGCTTTCTTTGCAGGCACGATATTGTATGTACGGTTCATTTGAGGCTGGCGCAACCAGACGAACCGGACCGGTATTGTATCCTCCGAGCGAGACGTATCAAGAATTGCATAATTCTCTTACATCCTTTTTGCATTGTAGTGTAGTTTAGTGTATGCTAGCTTAAAACTGTTGCATTATTATGCTTCGTTACATCTTTCTTTGCATGATCATAAGTTATGTTCGGCTTTGTGCATTGTCTTGCATTTTGCCCCTGCCTTCGGGCGCATATCTTTATTGTCTTGCATGTTTGTCTAAGTCTTTGGCCTTGTCAAAAATGGGTCATCTCTGGGCTTTGACATTCACTCCCGTCATTGTTATGACTTTCGAGTTCTATCAAAGAGGGGCAACTGTAGACACCCCATTTTTGACCGTCCTCAAGACTTGGACGTCACTGCTTGAACACTCGGTGATCATCCATGTTTGTGTTCGTCTTGAGTTCCCGAAGGTCTCGGCTATGCGCCTTTCCTCAGGACCTCTCGACTCGACTGCTTTGTGTCTGGTTTTGCACCAAACACTTGTGCTTTGCCTTGGAGGGGCAGGGAATGGCTTGTGAGCCATCCCCACACTCCACCAGCCATGGCTTGAGGCCACCGGCTGTGTTTTGTTGCCACCGGCCAAATGTTTGGCTGGCCGGCCGACACCATAGATGGATGGCCGACCGGCTATCTTTTTTTGGTCAATTGCATTTTTGGCCGGCCGACTACTGTGCATCTGCTTTTGTAGATATTTTCATGCAGCTGGCATACGCTTTCACCCCCTACATACACGTGTATGGAGGGATTGCCCTCTTGTTAGCTTCCTTTGGAAGCTTTACAAGACCATTTGTCTACAAAAGAGAGGCTCTTCTCTCTTGCTCAAGGGTTAGACAATTTAGACAGCATTTTCAGAGGGTTTTGAGTTTTAGGGCTAGGGTTCATATATCCTCCATCTCTATATCTCTCTCTCTCTCTTGTGTTTTGTGTGTGTTTTTATCTTAGTTTTGCACACAAACACCCACCATCACACCTTTTCTTGGAGCTGAGGCCCTTGAGGGTTGTTTTTGGAGTTGTGGAGCTGGTTTGAGCTTGAAGAACCAGCTGGTTCACCATTGGTGAAAAAGGTCTACAAGGGTAAGAAACTTGTCCCTTTTTCCCTCATTTTTGCATAGCTTATTTACCTATCTTGCATCCATTTTTGAGCTTAGTGTATAACATATAAAAGTTCTGATTTTTAGTGCTCTAAATAGTTTGTTAAGGGCGTTTTAAGCTTTGGGGTTGTTTGACCCCTCTTAAGGCTTGTTTGGCCCTTGTTTTGGGCCATTTTGGTTGAGCTCCGGGACCATTGTGTTTGGGCCTCCTCACCACTGAAATCTTGAGGGATTTCAGAGGTGAGGATGGTGCCTTGAGGTCCTGGGAAGGAGAGAGTCACCCCCTTTCCTTGTTGTCCTTGAAAAGGGTCATTTTAGCCTCTTGAGAGAGCATATTGTTTAGGTTCATGTTGGCCATGCCTTAGCTGATTTTCATGCTTATTATGTCATAATATGCCTATGTTTTTAGTTAGTTTTGGCACACCATGCTTGCTTAGCATACATGCCTTGTAATGCCATATTGTAGCCTTAACATGCATTTAGGTTTTAACCCTTGTTCAAGCATGCTTTTGGCCTAGCTTTGTGAAGCTTTCATGCTTGTTTTGCCATGTTTAAGGTCTGTTTTTGGTTGTTTTGGTCAACCATAACATGTATTGCATAGCTCCTTTGCATTGTTAGCTTGTAAGCTTTAAGTATGTGAAGTGTTGAGCATGCATTGTTTGATTTATTTCAGTGGTTTGGCACCACTTATAACATCGTTTCAGTCCTTATAGCATGCTTGTATGCTTGCATTTGATGCCCCTTTAATGCTTTAAAAGGCTTGTGTCTTATGCTCCTTGATTGTACAATTGTGCATGCCTCTAAGATTAGGTCATTTAGATGCCATCTAAGTGGTTTTTTGGGGCTCACTTTGGCATGATTTGGGACTGTTTTGGTCCACTTTGGTCATTTGCTTCATGTGTCATTTAACCATAGTTTAAGTCCTTGGGCTTGATTGCATGCCTTGCTTGCATTGGTAGTTGGATTTGGTATCATCTTAACATGATTTTCAGAGATTGATGTGCATGCCATATGCCCATGTTGTTCCTCTTTTAAGTGTGCTTAAAATTTGTCTCTATGTGTCTAAGTGTTGGACCTTACATGCATGCCTATTTGTATGTGTTTTGGCTTCCATTCTTGAGCATGTTAGCCATTGTTTTGGGCCTTGTTGAGAGCTGCCTAATTCAGTTTAAATCTACCTTTTGCACGCTATTCATATGTTGTTGCATTAATCCACGTTTGCATGTTTTGGTTGCATGTGTTGCATGCTTGAAATCACTTGCATTTGGCATGCATTCCCTTGGTCAAGTTGCTAGCATGTTTGCATGTCTTGCACACTTGCATGATTAGATCACATCTGGCATGCTTCATTCGCTTGCATAGTTGTGACATGCTTGTTTGCCTTGTTGGCTTAGGTTGTGTACCTAGTGTACATTGCATGTTTGCATGCTCCCCTCTATACCATATAGCATACTAGTTTGCATGCCTAGGTTGCATTCCATCTAGCATGCATGCCTTGTCCCTTGATCTAGTGATAGGGATTGGGCCTTTGTTTGTGTGTGTGCACTGTATTTGAAATCAAAATGCACACTTGATTCTTTAGGCCATCATGCATGGAAATGTGTGATTGGTGGTCCGAGAATCGAGGCCCATCTTCCTTTGAGTAATACATATGATAAGGAGTGTGGTTGGTGCATACATTGCTTGAAACGCATTGCCATGCCTTGCCTGCCCTCTGCTGCTGTCAAAAACAAATTCAGCAGGAAGATTTGGCCGGCCGGCAGTGTTGAGTGCCGACCGGCAAAGAATGTTTGGCCGAGAGCATAATGTTTAGTCGATGACCACTTCAAAATGGCCAGTGATGATCCCACTCAGCCGGTGGTGTTCCAAAACACTCAGAGAAACAACCTTGGGGGTTGTGCAATTTTCAGAGAAGCAGAACAGTCAAAACAGAGGCAACTTGTGCATGGTAGTGAGTTTCTGAGCGGAGCCGAGCGCGCATTGCATTGGGCCCTCTTCCCGAAGCTGTTTACTGCTTTCATCAGATTAGTTAATTTGTTAATTAATTAATTGGTCTGTAATATTTAATTAGCTTGTAGGTTAATTAACTTGTATTATTCTTTCGGTCCCTCCGAGTGAGGACAAATCTGTAATAAGTGTGGGTGCGTGTGTGCATGTCTTCCAACCCCCACTTCTTTCTCCCTTCTACTTACCTGCTTTTGATGGTTAGTATTAGGACATGTTTACTTTAGCATACCTTATGATAGCATGCGTGCATCATTCATTAGTCTTGCATGCACCAGGCTCGGTACATCATACTAACTGCGTAAGTATTTCAAATCTAACTTGAATACATGCTACTTGTCCATTTTCACATATCATTTATAGACTAGCCGAGCCTACTCTAGTGACACTCTGTATGCGTTGCATTAGCCACTTAACATAGACTTGGATCATGCATTGATTGCTAACATGTTTTTTGTTTTGGCTCGGAGTACTAGGTAAGCAGTTATGCTTTAGCATACCGCATACGTGTGAGTGTTGCCATAATAGCATGATTACCATGAGGCTAGATGTTTATGTGATATAAACTGCTTGAATGCCTGTGGGTGAAGGTTGGATTGTTTGAGTTGGAAGAACTCGTTGAAGTCCGTGCTTTAGCCTACTTGCGAGTAGCAAATTTCAAACTGTTTTCCAAACAAACGGATATGCAATGTTTTGTTCCAAATTAGGCGATTTGGTCTATACTTGTTTGCTGTGCGCATAACGTAGTAATTCTAGGCTAATAACCAGAATAAGAACACATAACGTTTTCAAAATAGGATATCACGGTTAGAAGAGGTCGATCTTCGGATCGGGCGAGAGGGGTTGCTCACTGCTGACCTTCCCCAATCGTACCCAAGTTCCCGAGCCGAGGCAACTTTGGTGATGACGGACACGTGGCCTTTGGCACCGAGTCAGGGTTTCCTAAATTCCCCCATAAAAAATATTTAGGTGGCGACTCTGTATCTGGCAAAGCAGTCCATGTTTGGCACTTCTTTTCAAAAATCTGTTTCTCAAAACGATTTGCCGGATTTGGACTCTTTGGTTCAGACTAAGAACCGTGACAATTTGAGAGTCCTAAACTGTAGTGAGCCCAAAACGAACAGAACGGCACTCATCCTCCCGTTGCGTTCGGGGACGTCTACAAACGCCAAGAGGAAATACCTTATCCACAACTCAGTGAATAGTCTGATTTGCACACAAGCTTCGTCCTCTCCTACTCCGATCAAACAGCAGTAGCGACGCTACAAAGAGACGGTTCTGCTAGGTTACGAACAGACCAGTTCGAAATCAGTGGAGACTCCGATTGCTCTGCGGCACATAAACTTTCTCCTCTCCCACTCCGATCAAACAGCAGCAACGACCAGACGACTCCGCTCGGTTACGACGACACCGTGCTTAGCTTTCTCTCTACACGATGCTCCGCTCTGTTTGTTTATTTTTTGTTTTTGAAATCAAAACAATTGTGGGTGTATCCCGCATAGTAGAGCAGCGAATTCATCAATTCGAGCCACTCTCAAGCCTCGCCTTTCGAGCTACGTAGCGGGGTCGTTTTTTTTTTATGAATTTGTTTTTTTTTTCTTGACATCAATGTTAGGTAATACCATCTATTTATAGAAAAATTATTTGGTGCTTATGGGATGCCAGTTGGCGAAACTTCTTAACAATCACAATGCATCATAGTTTCTCCTGTTTTCTAATTATTAATATAAAATCTTGAGATTTTTCTATTCACCAATCACATTACTATTGAGGCACTACCAAACAATACCCAAAACCAACCAATAAATTCTCCTATTAATAATCGTTATCGTTTTTCTATATATTTCTTTTCCCAGCATTCACTGTTAAATTATTTCCCCTAATTTTTTAGTCAAGTCGTTGGGGGCTGAGGCACTTCGTTTGAAGGGTTAGTGCAATTTTCTATGAGAATCTTCTATGCGTAATATGCGGGTTGGTGTGAGGTCTGGTGCGATCACTTGTAAATATTTTTAGGAGTAATGCTACACATCATGAAAAGAATATCATGAAAAGTTTCATGAAACAAATCCAAGGGTGATTATATAACATACAATAAAACATTACAAACACTATAAACTAATCCAAGGGTGGAGATTCTTCATGAAGACTTTTCATGATACTTCTTTCATGATACCTAGTATTCTTGTTTTAGGAGCCGTGCTACCGACCCCCACTGACAACCCCCAGTGAGGTGTCGCCTCCCCATTTGCTAAAATAAAAAATAAAAAAAATAATAACAGTTTTTTTTTTTTTTTTTTGCACCAATCACACGCAACCCCCAGTACCCCCACTGGGGGTCGGAGGCTTTTTCCTATTTTGAGGTACGTCTCTAAAATTTATTTAAAATACAAATAATTCTTAATAATTTAAAATTTTATAATTTTTTTTTATAATTTTTTTTATTTAATAAAATTAATTAAAATATAAAATTTTCAACTGCTTTCTTATATAATAATAAAATTATCTTAATTATTAATTAAAATATACTTATAATATCAAAAAAAAATATTAATTGACTTGATAATTTAATGATAAAATAAATTATTTATTATGAAATTAGAAATTTCACCAAGCAAGATGTAATTTTTAGAATCACGCAAGACAATTCATATTTTAAGCAAACCTCAAAAAATGTATTAGCAATATATCCATATTTGAAAGTATTCTTCATATTATTATTTTTTGGGTTAATTACACTATTCACTCTCATAATTTGATTTAAATTTTATTTTAATCTGCATTGTTTCAATTTTTAAAATTTAATCTCTATACTTTACATCCAGTTTCAATTTAGTCATTCCATTAAATTTATTGTCAATTTTATCTACTTGTTCATGGTAGAAAATTGACAAGTATCTTAAAATTATTAATTTTAACCTTCAATTTAGATGAAAAGACTAAATTAAAATTAGACTTGAAGTGTAAGGAACGAATCATTCAATTTGAAACTATAAGAATTAAAATAAAATTTGAGTTAAAATATAAAGGAGAAAAGTGTAATGACCTCTTATTTTTTTATAGTTATATTTTCTATATCAAGTTTATTTGTAATAATTAGACATAAAGTATGAATCTACCATAAGTCTTGTTTCAGTACTGCGAACATTTCATTTTGTAAGGTCTTTCGTATATAACATCAATGAATAAAATTAAGTCGTTTTGATAATCGTAATGTTTTCGTTTTATTGGTTATGTCTTCAAAACAAATGGACAGCTTATTTAAAAAATAAACTCGTCCTTCATTTTTTTTTTTAAACAAACATGATAAAATAAAAAGTTTAAATAATCGGATTGACTTAAATTTTTTTATTTTTTATTTTTTTATGAATGGTATATACGGAAGAACTTATAAAATGAATGATTTAAATTGTTGAAATGAGAGTCATAATGGACTTTACAAACTCAAACAAACGAGAAGTTATTGGCTGGTAATAGTGTTGTATTTGGTGAAGGAGGTAGGTTTCATAATTTTGGTTTGAGTGATTAAAAAATAAGAGGGGACATAGTGAATTATGATTACTAACAAGTATCGCCATGTAACATTCCAAGAGGACCTAATAATTTTTCCACGCATAAGGGCACGTTCAAATCCTGAACATTGAGTCGTCCCTGAAACATTTTCATTTTTTATTACATAGAGTACACACTGGGATTTTAAATACAAGAACTTGTGCATTGCATTTGCGCTATGAAATCAAACAAAAAGGTTGAGCAGCAAAAGCTTTATTCACTTCCATGGCTATTGCTACTACCTTAATCTTCTTCCACGTAATTCTCTCTGCATCACTGCATTTGCATACAAATACAGTACAAGCTCAACAACGAAAACACTCAAATATAACCCTGGGTTCCAATCTAACCCCCACCACCAACTCCTCATGGTTGTCAGTGTCTGGTCTCACTACAAGAAATTAAGGTTTTAAAGGCCAAAATTTAGAGACAAAATTATTTTTTAGGGATCAAATAATTTTGTTGCGAAAAGTGTCATTATTATATTTTTAACAACAAAAATAAAACATTAATGATGAATTATGATCCTTCTGGACAAAATTTTTTCTTAAAAAATAAAACATTTTGAGACCAAATTATTTTGCCTCTAAAAGTTTATTTATTAGTGACGTTTTCAAAATTTTGTCACTAAATGCCTTGCTTTTTACTTTTTGGGACGACCTTTCAACGACTATCCTTATGCTGATGGAAATTGGTCCGTAGATATCTTTTGTAATAAAATTTTTACTTTTCGTGACTAAAATATTTGATCTTTAAAACTCTTAGTGTCAGTATGCCTTTGGATTCTACCCATAAGGCAATGGATATGCTGTCGTTGTCTTTCTTGCTAGAATTCTAGAGACTGTTGTCTGGACAGCCAAGCGAGACAGTGCCCCAGTCCCAAGCAATGCGACCTTAGTCTTGACTAGTGATGGAAGGCTCGTCCTGCAACAACCTCAAAGCCAGGACACTGACATCACGAACCTTACCCAACCTGCTTCTTATGCATCTATGCTCGATTCGGGCAACTTCGTGTTCTATAATTATGTTCACAACATAATTTGGCAAAGTTTTGATCACCCAACAGACACTATTTTGTCCAGCCAGATTCTGTTAGCTGGGCAGGATTTGATTTCTAGGGCTTTAGAAACTAACTACTCGACGGGGATTTTTCGTCTCTCCCTGCAAAGAGACGGGCACCTCGTCCAATTCCCGATTTCTAAGTCATCTCCTTCTACCGCTTATTGGGCATCTGGCACATATATGTATGGGGATAATTGCTTGTTGCATCTTGACGGTGACGGCCATCTCTACATGCTCAATGCGACAGGCACCACCAATATAAAAAATTTATCTGATGCAGAACCTACAAAGGAAGAAACGATTTACAGGATGACAATCCATGTGGACGGAATCTTCAGAGTGACGTGCCTTGGATCCGAAAGAAAAGTGGCCGATTTCGGATAGGGTGACCCTAAAGGTCTATTCGGGCTTAATGGGTTCCGTATTTCAAATGATACAGAGGCTGACTGCAGATGTCTTCCGGGATTTGCTTCTGTTAATTCGAGTAGTTGGTCTTCTGGATGCGTGAGAAATTTCACTGCAGAAAGCTGCAAAATCACAAATGGTGACAGCAATACCAAATATTACATGATATTACATGATGACCCCATTAGAAAATACTATATGGGAAGATGATTCGTATTCAGTGCTACAATTGAGTTCCAGAAAAGAATGTGAAGATGCCTGTCTGGCAGACTGTAACTGTGAAGCCGCACTATACAAAGACCATTAGTGCAAAAAGCAAAGGCTTCCTTTGAGATTCGGAAGAAGATTGCTAAGTGATTCAAACGCTGCCTTCATCAAGGTGGGTGAATCTATTTCACCAAACACAGAAGGTGTTCCGACTCATAGTGGCAATGCACCCAAGAAACCAAAAAATGATTTCCTAATCATCGGGGTTTCACTTGTTTTTTCTTTGATGATGTTGGCGATTTCAGGTATACTTATGTACAGAAACCATGTTTGGGTATATAAACAGATTTCTGCAAAAAGGAATGTTGAGTTGGGCGAGAAAGCTTCTTTACGAACTTTTACCTTTACAAAATTAGAACATGTTACAAATGGGTTCAACCAAGAATTGGGTAGAGGAGCGTTCGGGACTGTTTTTAAAGGATTCATTTCAGACAACCAAAAGGATGTAGCTGTGAAGAGGTTAGAGATGTTAGATATTGCAAACCCATTTTGGGGTGTTTGGTTACATATGTATTGGGCCCTTTTTGTTTGGTTACATGTGTATTGGGCCTTTTTTGTAAAATTCTTATACTTTTGTACTTGTAAGTAAAATGTGCTTCTAGAATATTTAAGTTTTTAAATAGAAAAAACAGAGACAAAAAAACACTCAATAAGGAGGAGAAAAACGTGAGAAAAACGTGAGAAAAAAGAGAAGTTTTTTTTTTTTTTTTTTTTTTTGTGTTGCTGCTCTGTACAAGGTGGATGAGAAAGCTTTGTAAAGCTGATTTTAAGTGAAGAGTGCAGATTTTTGATACCCAGATAAGTGTTGACCGATGCTTTTGTTTTTCTGATTATTTGTGCTGAAAGTTGTTTGCTTCAAGCTGAAAATCTGTGTAGAAAATTCAGATTGTTGATAGCTGTGTTTGTGCTATGTTTTTGGTCCATCTGTGGCTGTTTTTAATGATATTGTGCATGTAATTAACTTCCAAATTTCCCCAACAAGAGAAAGTGTTAACAAAGGGTGAACAAGAATTTCAAACAGAGATAAGAGTAATTGGGAGAACCCATCATCGGAAACTAGTTTGACTGATTGGTTATTGCCTCGAAGGACCTAACCTAACAGGCTTTTAGTATACGAGTACATGAGCAATGGATCCCTTGCAGATTTCCTTTTCACACCCGAAAATGAAAATCGACCAGGTTAGGATGAAAGGATTGGAATTGCTCTCAACATCGCAAGAGGCTTACTCTACTTGCATGAAGAGTGCGAGCCACAGATCATCCATTGATATAAAGCCACAAAATATACTTATTGATGGGCACGGGTGCACCAAAATCTGTGACTTTGTGTAGTGACCCTCATCCTCGTCTTAGTCATGTTTATGTGCATCTACATGTTTTGTTTTGTTAAGCTTGCATTTGTGGTTTTGACTTGTTTTGCCTAAAGTAAGGTTTCCGTCTTGTTTTGTACCTATGTGTTTTGACTTGAGTATTGTTTGTACGTTTTGCCCCTTGCTTGGTGTGTGTAGCCGAGGTCATCTTAAGCCTAGGTCACGCCTTTGGACCTTTTATACCTAGGACCATCTTGGAATCACTTTGGCTGACCTCCACCTTCATCCGGGCATATTGGCCGAGATGTCATCATCTAGGACGAGGTGTACATCACCGAGGCCGAGATATGTATCATCTAAGCCGATATGTTATTCTTTAGGTATTTTAGACTTTTGATCCCTGCACCTGGTGATCTTGTTCCTGGACTGGTATGACCTAGACCGAGGTGTGGCACATCTAGGCCGAGGTGTGGCACAGCTAGGCCGAGTGTTAACTTTCCTAGCCGAGATCATTGAGACCTTACTTGCCGAAGCCTTGTCCTAATCCGAGGTCCTTACCTGCCGGAGTTCCCATGTCACCTTACTTGTTGAACACCCTTTGTCATGCTCTTGTCTTGTCGTTCAGTCACCATTTTTAGGAAACCCAATCCGGTAGTGCCACGTGCCCCAACAGAGGGTTAAGTCAGCCGACAGTAGGAGAAAACATATCTTTGTGTGTCATATTTGCATGGTAGAGAGAGAAACTCTAGGAAGAAGAAGAAGAAGTTCTTAGAGTGAGAATTGATTTCCAAGCTTGATCCTTAGAGTTTGAACCGTTGGATTCGTGTTTTGAGGTTAGATTCTTGTTTTGCTCTTGTTGTTCTTTATGTTCATCCAACTACATTGTATGATCTAGCATGATTCAGGAGCCATGATTTGCTTGAAATTCGATTTTAGAAAGAGAAAATGATGTTCTTGTGTTCATGAAAGAAAACCATGTTTTGATCCGAAAGTTTGTATCATGATCCATGTTTTTGTATTTGTTTTCATAAAACCTTCAAGTATGGGTACCCAGGTCCATGTTTTCGAACTCATCTCATGAAATCTCAGATTTTGAATAAAGAAGTTATGATTTTAGCATTCATGTTCTTCATGTTCTTGTCCTTCATGTTCTTCAAAGGGAAACCCAGGTTTTCCCCGACTTCATTTCCTCGAATGTGGCTGTTGGGACCATAACTCGGCCAAGGGGTGTAGGACCTCGACCAAGACCTGGTTGGTACCCAGCATGTTTTTCCGAGATGAAAAATAGTGTTTTAACTTTCAGCATGTTTTGCTTTGACTTGACCTAGTTTTGAGAGAAATGCCGAGAACATTCACACTAAAAAAAAGCTTGTTTTAAGAATGCATTTCATACCCATCCTTGAGCATCTCTTCTTGTCTTCTTGAAATGCATTCAATGGAATTTATTATGTGCTTCTAGGCCTTGGATCCTTGCTTGTAATCCCCTCACCCGAAGAGCTATGTGAGTAGTATTTTTAATAAAGTTATGTTATAAAGTTTTGATAAAGCTTTGTTTCATTTCGGAAAAGTATTTGGTCAAGCATGAATGATTATCCATAGTTTTGTATCAAGTATTATATTTGTCTTGATGACATTTTTGGAAAGTCCTTAGTGCCAGGGGACTATAATGCAACTGCATCCTTGTTTAGAAAATCCTTAGTGCCAGGAGACTATAACGCGACTGCACCCTTGTTTTGCCACTGACAGTTTTCCGCGTGGGCTTGTTTGTCTGGAATGTCATCCCTTGTACTATATTGATGCTAGTAAGCATCCCTTGAAGCTTTGAAAGACTTGATAGATGAACTTGGTTCATCCCTTTGTTGTACAAGTTATTATATGTATTGTTTTGAAAAGATCTTGGATATCATTCATTCAAACCTTTATTACTAATATCATTCACCAAGTATCCAAGCTCACCCTCTCCTTATATATATTGAGAGGGTAATTTTTGGGAAAAATTGGGCCGAGCTGCGAGTTGGGCTTTGAGGCCAAAAACGCGAAGGACTGAGTAAAAAAGGCCGTAAAGGGTATTCCGGCCCAAGAGAGATTAAAGGCACTCCGGCTCAAGCTGTTAGAGTTACTCCGGTCAAGAACGATAGATTTACTCCGGTTCTGAGGAGATGTTGACTCACTCCGGCCCAAGGAGGTGAGATTACTCCGGCTCAAGAAGAGATAGTTACTTCGGTCCAAGGAAGAGTAAAACTACTCCGGTCTGGAGGCAACTCACAGTTGGGCCGGTCTCAGTTAGTCCGGTCGCAGTATGTTCTGGGAAGGCTGGTGTCGGAATTAGTCCGGTCGTGACTTACAATGGTTAGGTCGGTCAGAACTTGTTACTTGGAAGTTTGAACTAAGCACATCAAGGTTGAACAGGGCAGCCGAAGTAAGGAGTTGGAGGAGAAGACCGAGTTAAGGATAGTTCGGCCCTCTGTGGCTCGGTATAGCCAATTTTACTTCGGTCAAATGGAAGTTCGGCCATAAAGAAAATCATCCCACTTGGTTTAAGCAGTGGGGGAGGGTGTAAAAGGATAAGCATTATCCTTAGAAGAATGAATCCTAGGAGGACTCTGCATGGAGAAGTACAAGTCCTACTAGGATTGTGCCACGGGAAACTTATAAAAGCTCACAGGCATCACCTTGGAGGAGGTAATTGAACACAATCTTTCTGAGAACTTAGAGCTTTGTCTATTTGTCAAGTTTTCTAACTTAGGCATCGGAGAGGTTTCCGGCACACACCCGCCGGCTAGCTCACGTTTGTGTTCTCAGGTGACAAAGCGACGTCGTACGGAGGAGCGTGGACTTGGTCAACAGGATTATACGAGGAGAATTATTTCCTCCCCGTACAATTGGCGCCGTCTGTGGGAAGAACAGACAAGAACAAAAACCTCTTGACCAAGCTTCTCCTTTTCTCATTCAATGGCACACATTGAAGACTTGCCGCAGTCCGCCGTCGACGAACTAACTCCGGAAGGGGGCGCAAGGCGTGAAGGATTACCTGCTGTCCCTCCCATGACGGACTTGGAGCCCCAACAACATAATTCCAGGAGGAGTGGCAGGGGAAGGCGGAATGGCAGCCCTCGTCATTCTCAAAGTCCCGACAGGCAAAGGAGGAGGATTGATCCTCAAGCCTTGGAAGATCGCGTAAAGGAACAGGATGAACTAATTCGAAGGATGGCGGCGGACATGGAGGCTTTGAAACGCCAGATGAAGACTAAAGATGTGGCGACAGGAGAGGGGCGCAAGCACAAGACGCCCCCTCGCCACTCAGAGAATCGTAGTAGGAATACTACACCCTCCCAAGGAGAGAGCAGAAGCCTCAGGACAGGCGACACTCACTCCTTATCTTCAAGGACTCGTCACTCCAGGTCTGAGAGGACGAGATCCGAAAGATCATACACTGAAGGAAGCACGTATTGGCCTTCACATTCACACCAAACCAGATCCAGACAAACAGAGCTGCCCAGGTCATCCGACTTATGAACCGTGCTAGAAGAAAAAGCACGATGCAAGGAGGATGCCAGGGCAAGAGATCCACACCGAGTTTCGGCCTTACAACGGTTGGCTCCTCGGACGCATGGAAGCGTCGAGGTTGGAATGCCAATACCGCGACCGGCCTACGAACCAACGGACAAGGCATTAGCAAGACTACAGACTTCGCCGTTTGTCCCAGCGATCGAAAACGCACCCCTACCATCAGGCTTCCTTCAGCCGAAATTCAATACATATGAAGGGAAGACGGACCCGTATTCACACTTGAGCCACTTTCGCCAAGTCATGGTTGTGTACAGGCGAAACGAGGCCTTAATGTGCATACTCTTCCCATCAAGTCTGGGCGACCTAGGCTTGACTTGGTTTGAAAAACTCCCAGAGGGCAGCATAGCCTCCTGGGCCCAATTGGCAGAAGCGTTCGTAACAAGGTTTCGGACAAATACTAAAACACCGGTGGAGATAGACCAGTTACTCTCCATCGACATGGGTGAAAAAGAAACCCTCAGATCTTACAACAGTCGCTACTGGGAGACATTCAACCAGATTGGAGACTGCCCCACCAATCTAGCCATTGCGCAGTATAAAAGAGGCCTACCAGTAGGGAATCGACTAAGGGACTCGATCACCATGATGCCACCCCTCACCATGGAGGCCCTGATGGAAAGAGTGCATCAGCACATCAGGGTAGAAGAGGATGGCGCGCGTGCTAAAGCAAAATCAAGTACAACCGCAGCACCAGAAAAGAAAACCCCTGCCAAGGTCAACACGGTTGACCGAAATAACAAGAACGGACGTGGCAGACGAGATAACGGAGAAGACCCAGACAAAACATGGTTGAGAATCCGCACTGCCATAACAACGGTGTTCAAAAAACCAATATATCGGATTCTGAGCGAAATAAAAGACAAGCCTTTTGTCAAGTGGCCAGCCAAGCTAGGGGAAGGTCAGAAGAATTACGATGACAGATCACGGTGCACCTTCCACAAAGAAAAGGGGCACCGAACTGAGAATTGCACGCCACTGAGACAGCACTTGGAAGAATTGGTGGCAGCAGGCCACTTGGACGAATACATTGAAGGAGGAGTGCAGCCGGCCCCCCAAGATCATAATGACCATCCCAATAGAATGCCAAACGATGCACCACCTCAAGGCATTATCAATGTAATTCATGGAGTTTTTGAACCCGAGCGCATATGTGAGCTCAGAGGTTCAATCAAGAAGGCTGAGCACTTTAGGGAAGTATTGAGTGCCCAACCTGCCATCAAGAAGGGGAGGACAGAGGCAACAAACGTCATGACCTTTTCAGATAAGGACTTAGAATGAATTTACTGCCCCCATAATGATGCCCTGGTCGTCACTCTCCGAGTCAAGGATTTTGACGTCAAGCGGATTCTGATTGACCAGGGTAGTTCATGTGAGATCATGTATTACGACACATTCAAACAACTAAAGCTGCAAGACAAAGACTTGGCACCTGCAGTTTCTCCCCTGATTGGATTCAACTCCATGCCCGAGTGGCCTGTCGGCAAAATAATCCTTCCAGTCAGAGCAGGAAGTGTAACAAAACAGGTGGAGTTCTGGGTATTGAAGGTCCCCTCCACCTACAACATCATCCTGGGCAGAACATGGCTACATGCCATGCGTTCGGTAGCGTCATCATACCATCAGGTAATGCGGTTCCCCAATGACGCCGGTATAATTGAAGAAGTCTATGGCGATCAGATCATGTCAAAACAGTGCTTCGCCACAGCGAATGGAAGCCGAGCTGCCAAAGGATACGTTCATTCGGTGGAAGAGCCAGAAAGTAATGAACTATTCGCTGACGTCGGCAAAGAGGCTGATCAAAAAGCAGTGGAAGACTTGGTGGAGGTAAAAATAGATGAGAAGAACCCGGATAAGTTCTTCTTGCTTGGCTCATCGTTGTCCAGCGCTGAGAGATTAGAGGTCTTGGAATTCTTGACCTCCAATATCGAAGTGTTTGCCTGGACACCTTACGACATGCCAGGCATTGATCCAAACTTCATCAGTCACCAACTCAATGTCCACCCATCCGCCAGACCAGTCATTCAACGCACACGCAGATCGGCACTCCACCACGCCGAAATAGTGGCAGAAGAGATAGGCAACCTGCTGGAAGCAGGAGCAATAAGAGAAGTGCACTACCCAAGATGGATCTCCAACACAGTCGTAGTGCCGAAAAAGAATGGTAAATGGCGTGTCTGCGTCGACTACAAAACAGTCAACAAGGCGTGCCCAAAAGATAGCTTTCCTTTACCAATGATAGATCAACTGGTGGACCTAACGGCAGGGCATAACCGACTTAGCTTTCTGGATGCATACAGAGGCTACCACCAGATCGCCATGCATGAACCAGACCAGGAGGTCACATCCTTCACAACACCAAGGGGGTTATATTGCTACAAGGTCATGCTCTTTGGCCTAAAGAACGCAGGGGCGACATTCCAAAGGATGGTCACCAAGATGTTTGAACCATTGTTAGGCAGAACAATGGAGGCTTACATCGACGACATGGTGGTCAAAAGCAAGGATGAGAATGACCATCTGAAAGATCTAGGTGAGATGTTCCAGATCCTTAAGAAACACAAGCTGCGCCTCAACGCGTCCAAATGCGCATTCGGAGTTGGATCTGGCAAATTCTTGGGCTTCCTGGTAACCAACCGAGGTATAGAAGCCGATCCCTCTCAGATCAAAGCAATCCAAGAGTTGGAGAGACCAAACTCAGTCAAAGAAGTGCAGCATCTTACTGGTATGGCGGCTGCACTCAACCGGTTCATAAGCAGATCGTCGGACAGATTACGACCGTTCTTCCAAGCTTTAAAAGCCAAGTTTGAGTGGGATGAAGAATGCGACCGAGCTCTGGAAAGCTTGAAGGAGTACATGTCCTCCCCACCACTACTTGTTACTCCAGTACCTGGTGAAGAACTCTTTTTGTACCTGGTAGTTTCTCAGCACGCAGTTAGCGCAGTGTTGGTTCGTGCAGAAGGAATACAACACCTGCCCATCTTTTATGTCAGCAAGACATTGTTGGGAGCCAAAACAAGGTACTTGCCCTTAGAGAAGCTAGCATTAGCGTTAATGATGGCATCCAGAAAGTTGGCGCATTACTTTCACGCCCACACCATAGTCGTCCTCACAGCCTTTCCATTAAAAGCTCTATTTGAAAAGGCGAACTTCAGTGGGCGAATTTTGAAATGGGCAGTAGAGTTGGGACAATTCGACATCAAGTTCCAACCCAAGACCGCAATAAAAGCTCAATCTTTGGCAGACTTCGTCGCAGAGTTTACTCCTGGAAGTCATCATATCTGCCCAGTCGACCTGACTGACTCAACCGAACTAGGGACGGAAGTTGGCGCCGGAATAGCGCAACCCCTAGTGGAAGGTAGTCCATCAACCGAACCAGGGACGGAAGTTGACGCCGGAATAGCGCAACCCCTAGTGGAAGGTAGTCCATCAAGCACAAAGGCAGACCATACTAAGGACAACAAGGAAGAGCCAAACAAAGGCTCACCAGCAGTTCAAACAGAGGACGAAGGGCAGACAGCCAACCTGGACTTTGAAGAAAACACCATTCTTGACCTCACGACATCGTCTGATCCTTCCACTTGCTGGAAACTATTCGTTGGAGAGATGTGGAAGCTCTTTGTGGATGGAGCATCCAACCGACATGGTGCAGGGCTTGGCATAGTCCTCATCTCTCCAGACGGCCTGGTTGTAGAACAAGCAATCAACCTTGGCTTCCCAGCATCCAACAATGAAGCGGAGTATGAGGCGCTTCTCGTAGGACTCAAGTCAGCACACTTCATGAAAGCAACCGAACTAATGATATACAGTGACTCTCTGCTGGTGGTAAACCAAATTTCTGGCGAATACGAAGCAAAGGATGACAGAATGGCCAAATACCAAGAGTTAGTCAGAACGGAGATCAAGAAGTTTGATGTGGTAAGGATAGAACAAATTGGCAGGGAGGAAAACAGCCGAGCGGATGAGCTAGCAGGCCTGGCCTCAATGGCAGATACATCAATCCCTCATCCATTACTCATCGAATTCTTACCAAGACCAAGCATAGAAGACCCCGAAGCAGAAGAAATATGTTGCGCAGAATTAGGCCCTTCTTGGATGGATCCCATCATCCTGTTCTTGAAAGACGGCATCCTACCAGAAGAGAAAAAAGAAGCCAACAGAATATGGGCAAAGTCGCAGCGGTTTTGGCTATCTCCATCTTTGGCATTATACAAGAAGTCGTTCTCTGGGCCTTACCTCAAGTGCGTTCATCCCAGCAAAGTAGAAGCCTTCCTGTTCGAAATACATGAAGGGGTATGTGGAAGTCATCAAGGGGGAAGGTCGCTCGCCTACAGGGCTATTTCACAAGGATATTGGTGGCCATATATGCAAGCAGACTCAGAGAAATATGTGAAGAAGTGTGAAAAATGCCAGAAATTTGCACACCAAATACATCAACCGGCAAGAGAACTGCTACCCTTAACTAGCCCATGGCCTTTCGCAATGTGGGGCTTAGACATAGTAGGACCACTGCCAACAGCACCCGGAGGCAGAAAATTCTTTCTCGCAGCAACAGACTACTTCACAAAGTGGGTGGAAGCAGAAGCATTGGCATCAATCAAAGAAAAAGATGTGAAGAAGTTTGTTTGGCAAAATATTATCACTCGGTTTGGCATACCAAAAGCACTGATCTCAGACAATGGAACTCAGTTCGACGGCAGAATCTTCAGAAGCTTTTGTGAAGAATACAAGATAGAGTTCTACAATTCCACACCGGCTTATCCTCAAGCAAATGGGCAGGCTGAAGCATCAAATAAAGTCGTTTTGGATGGACTAAAGAAAAGGCTAGAGAAAGCAAAAGGCAAGTGGGCGGATGAACTTCCTCACGTCTTATGGGCTTACCGCACCACACCTCGGCGATCAACTGGAGAAACACCATTTTCCTTAGCCTATGGCATGGAAGCAGTGATCCCACTAGAAGTTGGCCTCCCCACAATTCGAAGCGAAAATTTTGATCCAAACTTAAATGGAGAAGCCATAGCCTTAGAACTCGACCTTGCAGAAGAAAGAAGAGAAAGAGCGCTAGTCCACATCGCCTCATACCAACGAGAGTTAATCAGAAAATACAGCAAAAAGGTGCATCCAAGACAATTCAAGATTGGGGATTGGGTACTACGCAAAGTAATGGGAAACACCTTGGTCCCAGGAGACGGCAAGTTAGGCCCAAATTGGGAAGGTCCTTACAAGGTGGTGGGGTTAGCTGGCAAAGGGGCATATCACCTAGAAGACAAGGATGGCAAGGCAATCCCTAGGCCATGGAATACGGCCAATCTCAAGTTATTTTACTTTTAGCTTATGTACTTTTCTCTTCCTTCAATAAAATGAGAAATTCTTTTCAGCACAAATTATTCTTTGTAAAAGTTAAACTTTCAAGACTTAAGTGCATTACAAGTATTCTATTCTAAGTTAGCTGGAAAAACTAACTTAGAGGTTGGCTGGATTACACCAACACCCTTCCTAAGCCCAGGATAAGGATCCAGGCTACAGGACATTTGGTCGGAATAACCAAATACTATAAGTTAGCTGGAAAAACTAACTCCAATAGTTGGCTGGAATAAACCAACACTTGTTACTCTTCAGCCGAAGTAAGTGTATGGCTGAAGAGTGGTTGGCTGGAATAAACCAACTCTAGTTACTCTTCAGCCGAAGTAAGTGCAAGGCTGAAGAGTGGTTGGCTGGAATAAACCAACTCTAGTTACTCTTCAGCCGAAGTAAGTGCATGGCTGAAGAGTGGTTGGCTGGAATAAACCAACAACTGTTACTCTTCAGCCGAAGTAAGTGCATGGCTGAAGAGTGGTTGGCTGGAACAAACCAACTCTAGTTACTCTTCAGCCGAAGTAAGTGTATGGCTGAAGAGTGGTTGGCTGGAATAAACCAACTCTAGTTACTCTTCAGCCGAAGTAAGTGCAAGGCTGAAGAGTGGTTGGCTGGAATAAACCAACTCTAGTTACTCTTCAGCCGTAGTAAGTGTATGGCTGAAGAGTGGTTGGCTGGAATAAACCAACTCTAGTTACTCTTCAGCCGAGGTAAGTACATGGCTGAAGAGTGGTTGGCTGGAATAAACCAACACTTGGTACTCCTCAGCCGAAGTAATCATATCGGCTAAGGAGTGGTTGGCTAGTAAGCATATTTTAACCAGCCTAAACCGTAATAACAGTCGAAGTAATTAGAAGACATCACAAGTGCAAGCATACGCATCAAGACCGGAATAAGAGTTGCGCAAAATTTCCATTCATTAAAAAAGTAAGTACAAGAGGGGGCGTAGCCCGGTTACAAAGACGAAATAACAAAAGAAAAAGTACAGAGTCAAGAAAAAAGATCTTCAATCTCGGCGTCAAAGGCAGCATCGGCGTCAACCCGAAGACCGGTTTCTGGCGCAGGGTCGTTTTCAGAAGGAAGAATGGTTTCGGCCGGAGCCACGGTTTCACTTGGTTGATCAATAGTTAGATCTTCCACCATGGGCTCCGACCGAACTACCTGACCTGCATTCGCAACCGAAGTATCCTCAGGGGCAGTGTCTTCATCAGAATCTTCATCGTCAGAGCCCTCAAGGAACTGCTGTTGCATGGCCTTGGCATACTCCATCAGGGAGTTCGGTATAAAGTAGGCTGGAGGGTTGAAAACCTCGGTCTGAGGATCATGACCGAGCGTCTCAACGGCCCCCCTCCAGCCGCACTTAAAGAACAGCTCCTTGGCAGCATCGCATTGTTTGGCGTAAGCATCCTCTGCCCTCTTGAAGCCTTGTTTGTCAGCCTCCTTCACCTTCTCCTTTATTTCGGCATCTTTCTTTCTTTCGAGCTTCACCAGCTCACGCAAGTACTTGTCCTTCAGAACAATGGCAGTCTTTTGTTTTTCAGCTTCGGCCGAACTAACCATTCCGGTCAGTCGGCCGACCTCGCCTCGGAGTTCGGCCATTTCCTTTCTGGCCTCTTCCAGTTCGGCCGACTTCGCCTCTGCTTCTGCCGCTGCTTGCCTAGTCACTTTCCTCAGCTCTAGCACTTTCCTGTGGGTGATTTGGTTTTTCTGAATGGCCTGACAAAGCAACAACTTCCCTTTAAGCCGAAGAAAAAGTTGAAAAGAAAAAGAAAAATAAACAGAAAAGCGACCGAAGTTACTAACCAGAATCATAGATTTAGTAGCAGACCAGATGGACTTCAGCTCGGTGGTCAACTGTTTTTGGTGATGCTCCATATCTTTGGGCAGACACACGCTCTTGGCCAGATTGATGGCCAACAGGTGGTCTTTCTCAGCAACAACCGAGTCTGTGTCTAGAATTTCTCGGTCGTTGAAAGTTAGTTTCGGTGCCCAGTAGCCGATGGTTCGGTCGGAAGACACCGGTTGGGGGCTTGGTGGTAAGCTCGGCTGAATAGCAGGTTCTTCATCGACCAAAACCTGTTCGGTTTCGGAAGTTCGGGCACGTTTGGTTCGGCGTAAGGAGGATGGCTGCTGAGAAGGGAGGGCCACAACAGCAGGCTGCGATTGACGGGGTGGGGTTACTTCGGGCCTAGTTGTTTCGGTGAGAAGGGCCCTAACTCTGCTCCTTTTCGCCATCTCTTCTTCTGCGGTTAGTGGAACAAGTCTTATCTCGGGCAAGGATGGGTCCGGTTCAGGTGCTTCTTCAAGAAGGAAGTCAATCACTCTTGCTTTTCGGCGACCACTATACCGGTAGGTCGGTTCAAAATTCAGAAGCTTGGCCCAACCTCGTTCTTTAATCCGTAGTGCGGCTCGCAAAACCGCAAGGTTGGGATAGCTGTATAGAGAATGGAGGTGGGCGAAATCTGCAAAAAAGAAGAAGTGTTAGTTCGGTCAATAGATTAAAAAACCGAGATAACAAACAAAGAACAAGACCGAAGTTAAATTACCAGGCTCTCCCATTTTCCAATTTATAGGTCGGCCAGGAATTTGGGCTTGAAAATCCTCAAAATTCCCAGAGACCCAGAAGAAGTCATCATCATTAAGGTCTTTGTCCGGTGTGTACTTGACAATCTTCTCTCGGCGGCGGCGGATCCTAAGGTAATAGACCCATCCAGCATCTTTCGAGCCGATGGAATATTGATGGAATATTTCGGCAAGGCCGAGGTTTAAACCGGTTTGGTGGTTTAGTGCGGCTATTCCCATAATGATTCGGTATGTATTGGTGGACAGTTGGGTGGGGCATAACCTAGTTTGCCTAATGAATTCGCAGATCAACGGTTGTACGGGAAACCGTAGTCCGGTTTCTATTATGGATTGAAGAGTAAAGGGGACGAAGCCTTCGTTATCCCAGGGTGTGATGTCTTTTTCGGCCAAAGTCAAATGGACGTCATCCGGAATGTTATAGTCCTTCCTGAATTCGGCCATCCCACCAGGGGTCTCAACTAAATACCTATACTTACCCATTTGTTGTATAAGTTATGGATAAGTTATCTCGGCGCAAAAATCGTGCTCAGAAGCTCGGTTGAGCACACGCAGGAGTGCCTGGGTAACCTAAGTCTGCAAAGTAAAAAACAGGGGGTTAAAGCACTGATCAGTGGACCGTGCTACAATTTAAAAGCAAGGTATAAGAGCCCTACTTCGGCCTCAATTGGCTGGTTCTATTTCGGTTCATCTAAAGGTTTGGCAGATCGGCTTGAGCAGTTTGCTCGGTAGACCGGTTTAACGTCTAGGGGCAGCTTTCTGAGTTCGGTCTAAAAGACTAAGAGAGCTGGTTTAGCCCCAAGGCCTAAGTCGGTTGCAGTATGAGGAAAGTTACTTCGGTTTAAGAACCAAGAAAGTCGGCTGGGCCCCAAAAGCTTAGCCCGGTTATGGACCGAAGTACCTAGTTCGGTATGTGCTCGTTTGTTCGGTGATCTTAGCTTGGCTAGAGTGGTTCAGAAGAAACTACTGATATTCCTACAAGTTCTAGTTCGGTCATTCTCTGAATCTATCTACATACACAACACAAACAGTATCCTAGTTCGGTTGGGACGTGATTCTGGATCAAAATCGAGTTTTCTCTAGGGTATATGATATATAGTCACGGGCTTTACTGATTTTTTGCCATGAAAGTACTAAAGTAAATTAGAGCTGGAAGAAAAATGTTTTGCAAAAGCAAGCAGAGCATGGAAAACAGAATATGAAAGCAAAACGAAGGAAAGGAAAAAGGATTGCTTACCAGGAAAAGATGAAGCAGAAGACTGGAGTCGGAAACGGTGGCAGCAAGAACACCAGCTTGAGTATGGAAGTAGAGGCACAGAAAGAAGATGAAGACAGAGAGAGAAGGAAGATGCAGGTGAATGATTCAGAAGTGGAAAGGATGTTTTGTGAAAGAAGGGAGAGAAAAAGGCGGCAAAAAGAGGCGGGAACAGTACAAAATTTCTGAAGGGCGGCATGACAGTTGGCCGCAGCTTATCAGAGCTTGCCACGTGTCACTGGAATGGGAAGCGTTACAGTCGCTGTGATTGAAGGGACGTTTTGACCGGACATAGTAATACCCGAGGTAAAATTAGCTCGGTTGGAGAGCCTGAGGGTAATTCGCTCGGCTGGAGAGGCTAAAGGGTTTTTAGCTCGGCTGGAAAGGCTTAATAAACTCTAGCTCGGCCAGTAGACTGATAATCCCAATCATGCTGCGCAGATGGAATTAAGGGGCAATTGAGAGGGTAATTTTTGGGAAAAATTGGGCCGAGCTGCGAGTTGGGCTTTGAGGCCCAAAACGCGAAGGACTGAGTAAAAAAGGCCGTAAAGGGTATTCCGGCCCAGGAGAGATTAAAGGCACTCCGGCTCAAGCTGTTAGAGTTACTCCGGTCAAGAACGATAGATTTACTCCGGTTCTGAGGAGATGTTGACTCACTCCGGCCCAAGGAGGTGAGATTACTCCGGCTCAAGAAGAGATAGTTACTTCGGTCCAAGGAAGAGTAAAACTACTCCGGTCTGGAGGCAACTCACAGTTGGGCCGGTCTCAGTTAGTCCGGTCGCAGTATGTTCTGGGAAGGCCGGTGTCGGAATTAGTCCGGTCGTGACTTACAATGGTTAGGTCGGTCAGAACTTGTTACTTGGAAGTTTGAACTAAGCACATCAAGGTTGAATAGGGCAGCCGAAGTAAGGAGTTGGAGGAGAAGACCGAGTTAAGGATAGTTCGGCCCTCTGTGGCTCGGTATAGCCAATTTTACTTCGGTCAAATGGAAGTTCGGCCATAAAGAAAACCATCCCACTTGGTTTAAGCAGTGGGGGAGGGTGTAAAAGGATAAGCATTATCCTTAGAAGAATGAATCCTAGGAGGACTCTGCATGGAGAAGTACAAGTCCTACTAGGATTGTGCCACGGGAAACTTATAAAAGCTCACAGGCATCACCTTGGAGGAGGTAATTGAACACAATCTTTCTGAGAACTTAGAGCTTTGTCTATTTGTCAAGTTTTCTAACTTAGGCATCGGAGAGGTTTCCGGCACACACCCGCCGGCTAGCTCACGTTTGTGTTCTCAGGTGACAAAGCGACGTCGTACGGAGGAGCGTGGACTTGGTCAACAGGATTATACGAGGAGAATTATTTCCTCCCCGTACATATATGTAGGTGACGAGCAAGAAGGCGGTGACGCCTAGATGATTATTTGCAAGTTTGCTTTGGTTACATATTTTGTAGCATCTTGAAGATTATGCTTCTTGACTTGGTCATTGCAGCTCGTTTTGTATATGTCGGCTTGAGAAGCCTTTTGATCAAGATGTAATATGTATTTATTTTATTTGTATTCAAGTTATAAAACCAGGTTATGTATGACATTTCATTTGATCTATGCACAACTCTTGTGAACTATTTAGATTTAAATTTATTACTTCCGCACATGTAAGCCCCATATGTATACTCTAATTTTGTATAAATTTGTAAGTTGGCCTTCGGTAATCTCGGATTACTGGCCGTCATGACACCATTCTACTAGGGGTGGAATGGGGTCGTGACAAATTGGTATCAGAGCACGGGTTCCTTATGGTACATTTATTCACACACTTTGAGTCTTAAAGAGCATAGGATGTCCCTTAGAATGATGTTAGGATTGCATCATATTGCTTGCTACTTGACAAGGTGTGCATCATCTCGGCATAATTATTTGTTACTTGCATACATGTTTATTTGCTCATTTTGTTTTAAAGTCATATTTTGCATACTCCTAGCATCATGAGAAGGGGTAGACCTCCGGTTGGCCGAGATCATTCTGAGGGCAGATTGGACAGATTAGAAAGATTGGTCAAAGGTTGGTCTGTGAGTTGGGACAACCTAGGCCGCAAGACACTAGCACCACCTCTACTCAGGACGAGCAGACAAACAGCCGACATGCAGCTCCGCCTCCACCTCCACCTCCTCCAGTGCTGCAAGCGCCTCCACAACAAGCTTTATATGGGATCAATACGATAACCTTAATCAAAGAGTTCAAGAAGATGAACCCGCCAAGATTCCAAGGGGGTATAGAGCCAATGAAAGCCGAAGCATGGGTCTTAGAAATGGAGAAGTTGTTCGAGATTTTTCCCAGCACCGACGCCCAGAAGGTGTCATTGGCAGCATTCACGTTGGACGACGATGCTCGAATATGGTGGATGATGATTCGAGAAGGTAACCCAGGGTTGACTTGGGCTAGATTTTTGGAATTGTTCTATAACAAGCATTTTTCCCTTAGCGTCCGGATCGCAAGACCACAGAGTTCCAGACTCTGACGCAAGGCAACAAGACAGTGGCAGAATACGACCGTGCTTTTACCGAGTTGGCGAGGTATGCGCCTCATATGGTTAATGATGAATATAGAAAAGCTTGGAAGTTTGAAAGTGGACTGCCTGGACCGATACAAGATTGAGTTAACATGTTCAACATGCTGACTTACGCCGAAGTGTTAGACAAGGCCATTCTAGCAGAAGCTAACTTGAACCGATACCAGAGTTCAGCAAAGAGCCAGAGGAAGAGATAAAACTGCGAGAATCGCTGAGTACCGTTTAATGCCAAAAAGAAGGCGAATATGGGCAGTTCTAGCAACTCAAATCAAGGAGGTGATACTAAGCCGACGTGTGCAAGTTGTGGGAAGCCACATTTCGGAGTCTATTGTTGGGCGTCAGGAGCTTGCTTTGAATGTGGAGAGGTAGGTCATCGTGTGAAGGACTACCCGAAGACAAAGGCTAACGACAGAAAGAAGAATGAGAACACTTCGGGCTCTGCACAGAAAAACAATGTCGGAAGGACACAGGCGAGGCAGGGCAGAGTTTTTGCATTAGTGCCAGGAGACACCCAGAGTGCCGAGACAGTAGTGTCAGGTACCCTTCCAATTTGCTCTCAAGATGCATATATATTGATTGATTCGGGTTCTACGCATTCATTTGTATCTGTTAAATTTGTCGAAAAGTTAAATAAAGAACTGGAACCTCTAGGTTATGTGTTATCTGTGTCTACTCTGTCTAGAAGAACTATGACTATTGCATCCATTTATAGAGCATGTGTTGTTATTATTGAGAATGTTGAATTATTAGTTGATTTGATGCCATTGGACATAACTCATTTTGATGTTATATTGGGAATGGACTGGTTAGTGAAAAACCATGCATCCATTAATTGTGTTTCCAAAAGTGTCGTACTGAAACCCCCAAACCAAGCCGAGGTTACATTTCGTGGTAAGGGAGTACTACCCCCACCTTACTTGATCTCATCCATGAAAGCTTAGAAGTTAATCCAAAAAGGGTGCCGAGGTTATCTGTGTAGTGTACTAAGTAATCCGAATGGAAACGTCGAAATGGCCGATATCCCAATTGTCAATGAATTCCTCGACGTCTTTCCAAATGAATTGCCTGGCCACTTAGTCGATAGAGAAGTAGACTTTATTGTTGACGTTATGACGGGAACCCAGCCTGTCTCCAAAACACCCTATAGAATGGCCCCAGCCGAACTTAAAGAGTTAAAGCTGCAATTACAAGAGCTGTTAGATAAGGGCTTCATTAGGCCGAGCACTTCACATTGGGGAGCACCAGTTCCATTTGTTAAGAAAAAGGATGGTACACTTCGTCTTTGCATTGATTACAGAGAACTGAACAAAGTAACCATTAAGAATAAGTACCCGTTGCCGAGGATTGATGATTTGCTTGATTAACTACAAGGAGCACGAGTCTTTTCTAAAATTGATCTTAGGTCAGGCTACCATCAGCTCAAGGTTAAAGCCGAAGATGTTGAGAAGACTACTTTTCAGACCAGGTATGGCCATTACGAATTTTTGGTAATGCCTTTTGGAGTGACTAATGCTCCTGCAGCATTCATAGACTTGATGAATAGAGTCTTTAAGCCTTACCTAGATGAGTTTGTGGTTGTCTTCATCGACGATATATTGATCTATTCCCAGAGTGAAGTTGAGCATGAGAAGCATCTGAGACTTGCCTTAAAGATTTTGAGGGATAGGAAGTTGTATGCCAAGCTTAGCAAGTGTGAGTTTTGGCTTTCCAGCATTTCATTTTTTGGGCATGTGATTAATGGAGAAGGTATTTCAGTTGATCCTAGCAATGTTGAAGCCATTGTAAATTGGCCAAGGCCGACTAATGTATCTGAGGTTCGTAGTTTTCTGGGTTTGGCAGGTTATTATAGGAAGTTTGTGAAGGACTTCTCGAAGATTGCAGTACCATTGACACAATTGACTTAAAAAGGAGCGACATACGAATGGACCGAGGGTAGAGAAGCAGCCTTCCAGGAACTCAAGACGAGGTTAGTGACTGCACCAGTTCTTGTGCTACCGTTAAGTAATGAGGAATTTCAGATTTATAGTGATGCATCACATAAGGGTTTGGGTTGTATATTAATGCAAGGGGGTAAAGTCATAGCATATGCATCTCGTCAATTCAAACCCCATGAGAAGAACTATCCTACCCATGATTTAGAGCTAGCAGCCGTGGTGTTTGCTTTGAAGATTTGGCATCATTACTTGTATGGAGCTTCTTGCCAAGTTTTCACAGATCACAAGAGTTTGAAGTACTAGTTCACCCAGAAGGAATTAAATATGAGGCAAAGAAGGTGGCTTAAGTTATTGAAAGACTACGATATGCAGATTCAGTACCATCCGGGTAAAGCAAACCCAGTGGCCGACGCTTTAAGCAGGAAATTAGTTGGGAGTTTGGCATGTTTAGCAATGATTTCAATGGAGCCGACTATTATTGAGGAAGTGAAGACCAGGTAGATGGAGGACGAAATCTTAAAAAGGGTGATTGATGAATTTGTCACCAAGCCGAGGTCAGGGTACGCCATTGAGAATCAGGTACTTAGGTTTGAAGGAAGATTGTGCGTGGCCGATGTCCCCGAGTTGAAAAGAAGAATTTTACAGGAAGCTCATGGTTCCAAATTTTTCGTTCATCCAAGAAATACGAAGATGTACCAAGATGTGAAACAAACTTTTTGGTGGCCAAATATGAAAAGAGAAATAGCCGAGTTCATATCCTACTGCCTATATTGTCAACAAGTGAAAGCAGAGCATCAGAGGCCAGCAGGACTTCTTCAACCCTTGTCAATTCCCGAGTGGAAATGGGAACACATCTCCATGGATTTTGTGGTTGGTTTGCCGAGGACACAGAGGGGTATGGACTCAATTTGGGTTGTAGTTGATAGACTAACTAAGTCGGCACACTTCTTGCCTGTTAAGACTACCTTTAATGCCGATCAACTCCCTTTGTTGTATATGAATGAGATCATTAGACTTCATGGAGGACCGATGTCCATTGTGTCTGACCGAGATCCAAAGTTTGTTTTTAGATTTTGGCAGAGTCTACAAGGAGCTTTGGGAACCGAGTTGAGATTTAGCACAGCTTTTCATCCCCAGACCGATAGGCAAATAGAGAGAACAATTCAGACACTTGAAGATATGCTCAGACTATGTGTATTGGACTTCAAGGGAAGTTGGGAAGTGCATTTTCCATTGTTAGAATTTGCTTACAACAACAGTTTTCAAACTAGCATTGGCATGGCGCCATATGAAGCTTTGTATGGAAGGAAGTGCAGATCGCCGATATGTTGGACCGAAGTAGGAGACAAAGCTTTAATCGGTCCCGAACTGATTCAAGTGACAACCAAGAAGATTAAACTTATCCGACAAAGAATTAGGACTACTCAGAGTCGACAGAAGAGTTACGTCGACCAGAGGAGAAGAGAGTTAGAATTTGAAGTTGGGGATCATGTATTCCTGAAGATTTCGCCGATGAAGGGAGTTTCAAGATTTGGGAAGAAGGGTAAATTAGCACCTCGTTATATTGGACCGTTTGAAATCCTTGAAAGAGTTAACCCAGTTGCTTACAAACTTGCTTTGCTGCCAGAATTAAGTCAAGTCCACAATGTGTTTCACATTTCGATGTTGAGGAAGTATATTCGGGATCCATTACATGTGATTGATCATTTCAGGATTGTGATTAATGAAGATTTGGGTTACGAGCAGAAGCCGATACGGATTCTTGATAGGCAAGTGAAGCAGTTGAGGAACAAGTCAATACCAATTGTGAAAGTTGAATGGAAAGAGCATTATGGCAAGGATGCTACATGGGAAATGGAAGAAGAAATGAAAATCCAACATCGGGAGTTATTTTCAGGGCAAGTTAACTTAAGTTTGGCAACCAAACTTCTTTAAGGAGGGTAGACTGTAGTGACCCTTATCCTCGTCTTAGTCATGCTTATGTGCATCTACATGTTTTGTTTTGTTAAGTTTGCACTTGTGGTTTTGATTTGTTTTGCCTAAAGTAAGGTTTCCGTTTTGTTTTGTACCTATGTATTTTGACTTGAGTATTGTTTGTTCGTTTTGCCCCTTGCTTGGTGTGTGTAGCCGAGGTCATCTTAAGCCTAGGTCACGCCTTTGGACCTTTTACACCTAGGACCATCTTGGAACCACTTTGGCTGACCTCCACCTTCACCAGGGCATATTGGCCGAGATGTCATCATTTAGGCCGAGGTGTACATCGCCGAGGCTGAGATATGTATCATCTAAGCCGAGATGTTATTCTTTAGGTATTTTAGATCTTTGATCCCTGCACCTGGTGATCTTGTTCCTGGACTGGTATGATCTAGACCGAGGTGTGGCACATCTAGGTCGAGGTGTGGCACAGCTAGGCCAAGTGTTAACCTTCCTAGCCGAGATCATTGAGACCTTACTTGCCGAAGCCTTGTCCCAATCTGAGGTCCTTACCTGCCGGAGTGCCCATGTCACCTTACTTGTTGAACACCCTTTGTCATGCTCTTGCCTTGTCATTCAGTCACCTTTTTTAGGAAACCCAATCCGGTAGTGCCACGTGCCCCAACAGAGGGTTAAGTCAGCCGACAGTGGGAGAAAACATATCTTTCTGTGTCATATTTGCATGGTAGAGAGAGAAACTCTAGGAAGAAGAAGAAGTTCTTAGAGTGAGAATTGATTTCCAAGCATGATCCTTAGAGTTTGAACCGTTGGATTCGTGTTTTGAGGTTAGATTCTTGTTTTGGTCTTGTTGTTCTTTATGTTCATCCAACTAAATTGCATGATCTAGCATGATTCAGGAGCAATGCATTGCTTGAAATTTGGTTTTAGAAAGAGAAAATGATGTTCTTATGTTCTTGAAAGAAAACCATGTTTTGATTCGAAAGTTTGTATCAAGATCTATGTTTTTGTGTTTGTTTTCATAAGACCTTCAAGTATGGGTACCCAGGTCCATGTTTTCGAATTCATCTCATGAAATCTCAGATTTTGAATAAAGAAATTATGATTTTAGCATTCATGTTCTTCATATTCTTCAAAGGGAAACCCAGGTTTTCCCCGACTTCATTTCCTCGAATGTGGTCGTTGGGACCATACCTCGGCCAAGGGGTGTGGGACATCAGCTAAGACCTGGTTGGTACCCAGCATGTTTTCCCTGAGATGAAAAACAATGTTTTAACTTTAAGCATGGTTTGCTTTGACTTGACCTAGTTTTGAGAGAAATGCCGAGAACATTCACACTCAGGAAAAACTTGTTTTAAGAATGCATTTCATACCCATCCTTGAGCATCTCTTCTTGTCTTCTTGAAATGCATTCAATGGGATTTATTATGTGCTTGTAGGCCTTGGATCCTTGCTTGTAATCCCCCCACCCGAAGAGCTATATAAGTGGTATTTTTAATAATGTTATGTTATAAAATTTTGATAACGCTTTGTTTCGTTTTGGAAAAGTATTTGATCAAGCATGAATGATTATCCCTAGTTTTGTATCAAGTATTATATTTGTTTTGATGACATTTTTGGAAAGTCCTTAGTGCCAGGGGACTATAATGCAATTGCACCCTTGTTTTGAAAGTCCTTAGTGCCAGGGGACTATAATGCAACTGCACCCTTGTTTTGAAAGTCCTTAGTGCTAGGGGACTATAATGCGACTGCACCCTTGTTTTGCCACTGGCGGTTTTTCGCGTGGGCTTGTTTGTCCGGAATGTCATCCCTTGTACTATATTGATGCTAGTAAGAATCCCTTGAAGCTTTGAAAGACTTGATAGATGAACTTGGTTCATCCCTTGGTTATACAAGTTATTATATGTATTGTTTTGAAAAGATCTTGGATATCATTCATTCAAACCTTTATTACTAATATCATTCATTGAGTATCGAAGCTCACCCTCTCCTTATATATATGTAGGTGACGAGCAAGAAGGCGGTTACGCCTAGATGATTATTTGCAAGTTTGTTTTGGATACATATTTTGTAGCATCTTGAAGATTATGCTTCTTGACTTGGTCGTTGCAGCTCATTTTCTATATGTCGGATTGAGAAGTCTTTTGATCAAGATGTAATGTGTATTTATTTTATTTGTGTTCAAGTTGTAAAACCACGTTATGTATGACATTTCATTTGATCTATGCACAGCTCTTGTGGACTATTTAGATTTAAATTTATTGCTTTCGCACATGTAAGCCCCATATGTATACTCTGATTTTGTGTAACTTCGTAAGTTGGCCTTCGGTAATCTCGGATTACTGGCCATCATGGCACCATTCTACTAGGAGCGGAATGGGGTCGTGACACTTTGGCTTGGCAAAGCTTTTGAAGCCAAACCAAACAAAACCTTCACAACGATTAGAGGAACAAGGTGTTATGTTGCGCCTGAGTGGCACTGGAAATTGCCAGTAACAGTCAAAGTAGATGTTTACAGTTTTGGAGTTATATTGTTGGAGATCATATGTTATCGAAAGTGTTTGGTGGAGCTTTACCGAGGAAGAAGTTGTCCTTGAAGAATGGGTTTATGATTGCTTTCAGGCCAAGGAACTTGATAAGCTGGTGGGTAGTGAAGATGTGGACATGAGAAAACTTGAAAGAATGGTTAAAGCAGGCCTTTGGTGCATTCAAGATGAGCCATTGCTCCGTCCTTCAATGAAGAAAGTTTTGTTAATGCTAGAAGGGGACTGTAGACATTCCAATTCCTCCTAGTCCTACTTCCTTTCTAAGTGCCATATAAATCTTTCTCATTGTTATCAATTGATAAAGTAGGCCTTTGATGTAGCTAGCTCCTTCAATGAAGAAGAAAAAAGTTCTTCTTGATGTTTTGTCCAAATTGATTCTAAATATGGGCTTCATCATACTAGAGTTTAATCTATATCACACATTAATTGTTTTCTTAGGTATTTTTCTATGTCAAAAATTTTGTCCCTAGCATTATTGTATTGATATTTTTGTATGCATTAAGAGTGCTTCACATACATTACCAATAAGCATTCCACATGTTAGTGGCATATATAAAATCATACATGTTTCTTGCCTTCTATGGCAGTCTAATGTTTGGATTTTCGATCATTGATTTTTAGACAGGCAGTTTCGATTCTGAGCATTCACTACAAAAAAATGCACCTTCGGCGACCAAAATTGGCGACTAAGAAAATTTAGTTGCCAAAAGTTATGGAATTGGCGACCAACATTTTTTTTAGTCGCCAAAAGTAAAATATTTGGTTACTAATTTTTTTTAGTCGAGGTATATTCGTTATTGGCGACTAAAAAAAATTTAGTCGCTAAAAATGTTAGTATTGGCAACAAAAATAAGAAGATTACTTTCAGCAACAAAAGCTTACTTTCAGCGACAAAAAGAAGATTTAGTCGCCGTATATTGACTTTTGGCTACTAAAATATTTAGTCGCCGAATGGAAAATAATAAAATTATTTTTTCTCTTTGGCGACTAAAGTTTTAGTAACCAAAAACTTACTTTCAACAACAAAAAAAAATTTAGTCGCCGTATATTTACTTTTGGCTACTAAAATATTTAGTCGCCGAATCAAAAATAAAAAAATTATTTTTTCTCTTTGGCGACTAAAGTTTTAGTCGCCAAAAACTTACTCAATTTTTGGCTGCAAAATACTTAGTCGTTATTTATTTTTATTTGGCGACCAAAAATTTATTTAGTCACTAAAGGTTGTACTATTTGTTTTTGAGGGAAACAAATTATTTTTGGCGCCCAATATATTTACGCTCTGTTCCTCTCTCACACACACACGTCTGTCTCAAATACTATCAAACCTCACCCCCACTCACCACCAGCGTTCACCACTGGCGCTTGCCACAGTCGCACTTCGCCACCGCCACTTGCAAATTGCCACCGCCACATAATCACAGGTATTTTTCTCTCTCTGTCGCTCTCGAGCTCTCTTCCTATCTGTTGCTCTCAGTCTATCTCCCTCTCTGTCCATCTCGGCCTCTCTCTTTCTCTCTATATCTCTCTTCCTTCCTCTATTTCCCCATTTCTCACACTTGCTCTAGGGCTTTATTTTATTTATTTATTTTTTTTTTTGTTTAATT
The DNA here is from genome assembly GCF_055761805.1 of Camellia sinensis. Lineage (NCBI taxonomy): Eukaryota > Viridiplantae > Streptophyta > Magnoliopsida > Ericales > Theaceae > Camellia > Camellia sinensis. Next base: position 159,986,633 of record NC_138972.1, read on the forward strand.
GTGTGTTGATTTGTTAACTCAAAATTCCAAATTTTGTGTTCATTATGTGTTGATTTCTCACACTTGGTCTACGGTTTTGTGTTGATTTCTTACACTTGCTATAGGGTTTGATTTCTAGACATAAATCCTAAATTCAAGCTGATGAGCTTGATTTCGGACAACCACTTAGATGCCAATCTATATATTTAGAAAGAAATTAACCTGGGTATGTTGAGATTTGCAAGCCATGATACTTCCATAGAAACAATTTTGAAATTGTCACCTTACCCATTATACAAGTTTATTTAAGATATTATTAGATATAAGCAAGGGAATTTTGCAACTCAAAGAATGACTTGTACTCTTCCAAAAATTAGGAGCCCTATCATTTTTGCACACCAAAGAAAGCTTATAAATTGATTCATTTGAGAAACTTAACTTCAATGGTCCCAATAGGATAATGTGAACCTTCAGGTGTAACGGTCCAAACATCTGCTATTTCACCAAAAAATAATAAATGTGGTCAATGGGTTTGCCAATTAAGTAATTTTGTTTCATGTCCTTTCTTTTCTTTTTTGGCGAGTGAAATGTGTAGGCACTATAATATCTCATTAATTTAAGAACTCCTACTTACTTGCTTATGTATTGACCTTACGGGGAATGTTTAGAGTCTGCATTTGGCCGTCTACCCATTTTACTCGATGATGGGTGTCCATTCCTTTCAACTCAGAAGGAGACTTCACCAGGGAGAATTTCTTCTTCCTATTCTTAAATTTCTTTTAGAAACTTTGGGGGCTGTTTTAATGTTGAGAAGGTAGATTTACTCAACATTATGTCTGGGCTAGTTGGTTTTTTTTTTTTTTAGTTTCTCTGTTGCACTTTGTAGACACCCCATTTTTGACCGACCTTAAGACTCAGACGTCACCGATTGAGCGCTTGGTGATGTTGCATAATGTGCTCGTTCAGAAGTTTCAGAGTCGCGGCCGTGAGCCCTGCCTCCGGACTTCCGAACCCTCTTCTGTGCCTTGTCTCGGTTTGCGAACCAGACTCGGTTTTCTCTGTTTCTTTTCCTGAGGGGAGGGAGAGGTCCTGTAGACCATCTCTCAATGTCCGTAGGCTACATTTTGTGGCCGTAGGCCATTTTGCCCATTTCGGAGTCCGGTTCCCGATTTTCGGAGCCGTCAGGCCGTGTGCCTCGGTTCGGGACCGCCTAACCATCTCCGTTTGTTCTGATTTTTGGCATACTTCCTTTCTACTCCCTTTTGAGGGACACTGGGGGCTGAGAAACCCACTTCGTGGCCGAATACCACTTTCGGTGCTTAACAGCCCATTTTCGGGACCTCGAACTGCGTGTTTTGGTCCCCGAACATTCGTTTTGCAACGGTTTTCGTTCATTTTTGGCAGGTACCTCTGTTTTATCACCGGGGAGGTCACTGAAGGGTGAGAGGCCAGCAATTTTTGTAGCAACCAGTTATACATCCTCCGACGCCCTCCGACGCCCGTTTTTCACATTTCCGGGCTAATGTTGAACCCGTTGAACCCTTTTTCTCGAACCTTGAACCACATATTTGTGATGTACACACATGAGAGGACCCTAAAAGTTCATGGCCGGCCATTAATTCAACTTGACCCTTTTGACCCCCTCCTTCCGGGCTAATGTTGAACCCCTTGAACCTTTTTTCTCGAACCTTGAACCACATATTTGTGATGTACACACATAGGAGGGCACCATCAGTTGGTGGCCGGCCAGAAAATCTGATTGACCCTTTTGACCCCTAGCCGGCCGGCTAGGGGGTGTGGCCGGCCGGCCACCTGGAGCAAAAGTAACAGGCCGGCCGTATTCCTTGCACTGTGCACTTTACAGCTGTGAGGCTTTATCCCCCAGAAAAGATCTTTATCCGGGGGATATTTTGTGGGGGAAAGTTTGTCTCCTTTTCCCCCACCTTTACACCCCCTTGTTGGCCTATATAGCAAGCAAGATATATCCTTTGTTGAGGTTAGAAAACTTCATCTTCAAGCTTCCATACACAACTCCATTTCTATACCTCTCATTTCCTTGAAAAACCTTAAGTCCTTAAGCACCATTTCTTCTACGCCACCAAGCTCTACCACCACCACCTCATTTCCAGCAACAAGGAAGGTTTCTCAAAGGCCAAAGAAGCTGCAAATTGATCCAAGAAGCAACAAAAGTCTTAGTCTTCAAGGGTGAGTAACCTTTCTCTTCTTTGACCCCTTTTCTTGATCCATTTGTAAGCCTCACTTGCTTTTTGTTTCAAGCTCCGGCCCTAACTGAAAAGGGCCCTCTTTTGAGCTCATCTTCACTTTTCATTAAGGGCTCAACCCTGTTTGAGCCCTCCATGATACACTTGCTTCATTGATCCTCTTATATGTCATGATTTTGCATGCTATTTTTGGCCCATGAGTAATCTGTTTTTGAGCATGTTGTAAACTGATATTAGGCTTATTTTGAGCCCCTCTTCAACATTGAAGAAGGGCTCAATACCATTTGGGACTTCCATGTTATACCTACCTTTATACTCCTCTTTTCTTCCCTATTCTTGCATGCAATGGCAGCCTACCATGCTTTTGTTTTTGGCCATTTTACAGTTCTGAAAAAGTGCTTATTCTGATCCATACTTCATGTTTCATTTAGGTCCTTTCATGGTTTGGGACCTCCATAGGTCACTTCATGTTATATCTCTCTTTTATTCCCCATTCTTGCATGTTTAGTTAGCCTACCATGATTTTGTTTTTGGCCATTTTACAGTTCTGGAAATAGTCCTATTTTGGCCCATTCTACATGTTTTATTAAGGGTCTTCGGCTATTTGGTGAATATTTTGCATACTTCATGTTATAGCCACTTTTGAGCCTCATTTTGCATCACATTTCTATCATGTTTGTATACTGATTTTGAGGCTTCCATATACTATAAATATTCATATTTTTGGTCCCTCTTCAATGTTGTAGAAGGAAATTTTTCAGTTTGGGTTTTGCTTATATCACTTGCTTCATTACCCCTCTTTTGGCCCCTATTCTTGCATGCCATTTTTGCCATACCTATGCTTGCTGTTTGGCCATGTTTATAACTATGAAAGTGCCTTTTTTGGGACTGTCTAGCTTCTGTCTTTGCATTGCATGTCCATGTTGTGCATGTTTGGCATAGCTATAGGCCATTTCGGGTGCCTAAATTCGCATTTCGGGACAATTCCTTGCATTTCATGTCATTTCGCCTCATTTCGGGACTGTTTTCCCCCATATTTTAGTGCTGAAATTCCATTAGAATGATTGCATGCCATTTCCATGTCATTTCATCACATTCTGTCATTGCCTCGGTTTGCGTGCCCGTGTGCACGCATTTCGAGGCACCTCATTTTCATTCACCGGCATCCTATGGGAGTGTGGCTGAGGCTCACTAATGATGGTATAAGCCCATATCATGTTTTCATGTCATTTCATCACATTCCGTCATTGCCTCGGTTTGCGTGCCCGTGTGCACGCATTTCGAGGCACCTCATTTTCATTCACCGGCATCCTATGGGAGTGTGGCTAAGGCTCACTCATGATGGTATAAGCCCATATCATGTTTTCATGTCATTTCATCACATTCCGTCATTGCCTCGGTTTGCGTGCCCGTGTGCACGCATTTCGAGGCACTTCATTTTCATTCACCGGCATCCTATGTGAGTGTGGTTGAGGCTCACTCATGTTGATATAAGCCCATATCATGTTTTCATGTCATTACATCGCATTTTGTCATCACCTCGGTTTGCGTGCCCGTGTGCACGCATTTTGAGGCACCTCATTTTCATTCACCGGCATCCTATGTGAGTGTGGCTGAGGCTCACTCATGTTGGTATAAGCCCATATCATGTTTCCATGTCGTTACATCGCATTTTGTCATTACCTCGGTTTGCGTGCCCGTGTGCACGCATTTCGAGGCACCTCATTTTCATTCACCGGCATCCTATGTGAGTGTGGCTGAGGCTCACTCATGTTGGTATAAGCCCATATCACGTTTCCATGTCATTACATCGCATTTTGTCATCGCCTCGGTTTGCGTGCCCGTGTGCACGCATTTCGAGGCACCTCATTTTTTATTCACCGGCATCCTATGTGAGTGTGGCTGAGGCTCACTCATGTTGGTATAAGCCCATATCGTGTTTCCATGTCATTTGCATTGCATATGCCATTGCCTCGGTTTGCGTGCCCGTTTGCACGCATTTCGAGGCACTTCATTTTCATCAACCGGCTTGTTATGTGAGTGTGGCTGAGGCTCTCTCATGTTAGTATAAGTCCATGTTACCTTTTCTATGCCATTTTAGTCACTTGCATTACATATACCATTGCCTTGGTTTGCGTGCCCGTGTGCACGCACTTCGAGGCATCTCATTTTCATAGCATAGTACATACTAGGTTGTATCTTAGATTGCATTCTGTCATTTTCTCGGTTTGCGTGCCTGTGTGCACGCATTTCGAGGCATATCATTTTCATAGCATTGTGTATGTTAGGATTGTATCTTAGTTGCATTTCATGCATATCATGCATATTGCATCGTGTTCGGGATAGGAGTTAGCCCGGGCACGGGAAACGAGGTACATTTCGTACTCCGAGTGACGGAATGTATCTCAATTCCCCAGTCACCGACACTCCGGATTATCCATGATGGAGTTAGGTTTTAGCTGTAGTTTCATGTGCATTCATCCTATATTGAGTTGTGCATTTCGACTCCTCGGCCATCATGCCTCGGTATGCGTGATTGGTGGCACGAGGATCGAGACATGCATATATCTGTGCAAATACATTGCTATGCCCCTTTCCTGCTCTCTGTTGCAGCAAAACAAAGAATCAACAATTTTTTTGAGGCTTGGCACGCATTTCAAGAACAGGTGTAAACAGAGGCTAATTGGGGCATTCCGGTGGATTTTCGCGCAAGACGACCCGGATATGCATCATCCATCAGAAGCAAGGCAGTCCCTGGCTTGCACGCCAGTTTTATTTGCTTTCTTAGTTAATTTGTTAATTAATTAGGATTTTGTAATATTTTGGACTGTAATATTCTTTTATTCGGGACTGTAATATTTGGACTGTATTATTTATTTGGACCCTCTGCGCGAGGGCATAACTGTAATAAGCGTGCGTGAGTGTGATGTATGTCCTCCAACCCCACGTCTTTCTTCCATTTTATTTATCCGCTTGTGATGGTTAGATTAGGGCATATTTAAATTAGCATACAGTATGACAGCATGTTTGCATTCATCCATCTGTATTGCATGCACCGGGCTTGGCGCATCATACTAACTGCATTGTACTTTCAATTCTAAATTGAATACATGATAGTTGTAGCATTTCATATGCCATGTTTAGAATAACCGAGCCTACTATAGTTGCATTTTTGCATGTATTGCATTAGGCATTTCTTTATACTTAGGATTCATGCATGATTTCTAATGAGTTTCTATTTTGGCTTGGAGTACTCGGTAAGTTTCATGCTTTAGCATCCTTGCATGCGTGTGAGTGCTGCCATGAATAGCATGCTTACCATGAGGCTATGTGCTTATATGATATAACTGCCTAAATGCCTGTGGGTGAAGGTTGGGTTATCGGAATTGGAATAAATCATCAAATGTTTTAAAAGCCTGCCTGCGGGTAACAAACCATTTTCAAGAACAAACATGAAATGTTTCGTTCCAATTCAGGCGACCCGGTCTATATTTGTATGCTGTGCGCATCACATAGTAACCTAGGCTAATAAACCGGAATAAGAACTCACAATGTTTTCAAAAAATTGATATCATGGTTAGTAGAGGCCGGTCTATGACCGGGCGAGCGGGGGTGCTCACGAAGTGACCTTCCCCAATCGTACCCAAGTTCCCGAGCCGAGGCAACTTTGGTGATGACGGACACGTGGCCTTTTGGCACCGAGTCAGGGTTTCCTAAATTTCCCAAAATAAAATATTTAGGTGGCGACTCTGTATCTGGCGAAGCAGTCCATGTTTGGCACTTCTTTCAAAAATCTATTTTCTTAAAACGATTTGCCGGATTTGGACTCTTTGGTTCAGACTTAGAACCGTGACAACTTTTAGAGTCCTGAGCTGTAGTGACCCCAAATGAACAGAACGGGACTTCATCCTCCCGGGGCGTTCGGGGACGTCTACAGTTTCTAGCGACTCTGCTGGGGATTTAGAGAGCTTGACTCGAACTCATGATATCTGTTTTTGACTACACTTGTGTGATTCTTTGCATTGCATTTGCATTGGTGCGCCTAGGACACCGTGTTTGCCATCTGCTATTCCTGAACGGTTTGCCGGAGGCTTGTCTTGTCAAGGCATGACCATAAGGCTGACCGGTTGTGGGCTCTACCAGTATGGGAACACAAACCCCGATTTTACCGAGGCACCCTCTTTGACCATTCGACCTAGTGCATATTCGGATCCATAGTGACCATTCCAAATTAGGATAGGTTGCTTACCCGTTCATAGGTTGTTTGAAACCGCTGCGTGCGTAGTGAAACCCTAGCTCCTGACAAAATAGGACAGGGAAACCCTACCCCAACATAGGGGTGTTTTGGCTCTCACTTATCTGTTATGTGCTTTAGAGTGCGTCTCTACAGGAATGCATGTATCAGTATATGAGTTTGGGCATCAGGCCTGCGGGCATCAGTTCAGTATTGTCAGTATCAGGCCTACGGGCATCAGATCAGTATATGAGTTTGAGTATCAAGCCTGCGGGCATCAGTTCAGTATTGTTGGTATCAGGCCTGCGGGCATCAGTTCGGTATTATGGGTATCAGGCCTGCGGGCATCAGCCAGTATTTGAAAATTAGTTATCTGCGGATATCAGATTCTGTTTTAGGGGACAGTGATGCAGGGATAATAATCAGTGTTTGAGGACAGTGTTTATTCAGCTTATTGACTGTGTGTTGATTACGCCCGACTGTGTGTCATGCATTTTATTTTAAGCTGTTATGCTGCCCGTTTATCTGTTTATTTATTTCCTTTTCGCTTTATTTATCTTTTGCTAGGTCAATTTTTAGCACAATTGCTTCCAACCCAGCAGGCATTTCCCAAGCACTTTGGACACGAGGTCGTCGACTCCATCGATCTGAGGATCTAATCGACGGACAGCCAGTGTTCCATTCTCTACCCCCTGTTACTAGAAGGAAGCAGAAAAAGTGTAGTGTATCTGAACAGAGATCACCAGAACAGTGGTTTCCCCCATCAGTGGACAGTTGGATTGAGATCCCCATTGAGACAGATCTGCCAGTAGTTCAGACAAATCAAGACAGTATGACGGCACCAACAGGAGTTGAGGAGATGATGCGCCAAATGCAGGAAACCATGCGGGCCATGCAACAGGATGCCGTTCGCCGGGATGAACTCGCTAAGCAGCAGGCCGAAATTATGACCCAGCAGGCTGAGCTGATTACCAGACTGCAACAACATAGTACAGCATCTGCTTCACACCAAATTCCTCCTCCGGCAGGAGCCCCATTACCTGAGCAGGCACCTGCTGTTCAGAACGCTCCTCCAAACACCCAGAATACTGTGCCGACTATCCAAAATCTGCAAGAAGACACAAATCTTTCAACGGGGCCAGCTCCACCCCCGCTTCCACCACAACTGTCCAAGGTCCATACACCCAATCACCCGGACTCTCCATTCGAGGTCGAGGTTGATCATACAGCTCTGAAATTGAGCAAACTAGAGAAGCTCTTCAAGAAATCCCAAGGGGTCAAGGCTATGCCGGATATCGAAGATGGATATACCGAGGAGGCCGTAACACTCCCCGATAGGTTCAAAATGCCACAAATCGACCGCTTTGACGGGACCGGCGACCCCATGGTCCATATCCGACTGTTTGCGGATGTCTTGCGGCCAATGGGCCTAACATGACCACAGAAGCTCTCACTATTCGGCCGAACCCTGTCGGGTGTGGCCTCCCATTGGTACGCAAGATTACAAGATGAAGTGAAAAAGAATTGGGATGAAATGGCTGAGGCCTTTGTCGCGCAATATTCGTACAACACTCAGATCGAGATCACAACCCGTGATCTTGAAACGACAAGGCAAGAGCCCACGGAATCTTTCTCGGACTTTGTGATCCGATGGAGGGCAAAGGCGTCAACAATGACTTTAAGGCCCACTGACAAAGATCAAATCCGGATGATTGTGCACAATCTCCACCCGAAGTTGATGCAGAGAATGATTGTAGTCCCCTTCCCTACTTTCGCAGATCTACATGATATGGGGGTGCAAATCGAAGATGCAATGAAACAAGGTATGTTTGACCACGACAGAGAACAACCGAGGAGGACCTTCAACCGCAACAACAATGCAGGCCCGAGTGGCGCTGCAAATACGAGAGCCTCGGAAGTTAGTATGGTCACCACCACTCCCCCTCCCCCTCCAAGGCCCATGACTGCCACACCATTCCCCGGCGCGTCCGGAAGCAACACACAAAACAACCGATTCCAACCGCGAGGCCAAAGAACCTTTACTCCACTATATATGCCTCTGACCAAGGTTCTGGGAATATTGATCAGAAAAAATCATTTAAAACCCCTGGAGCCAAAGCCATTACCGAATCCACTCCCCCCCTCTTATGACCCGTCAAAGTACTACGCGTATCACCAACAACACGGTCACGACACCGACCGTTGTTACAGATTGCGTCATGAGATCCAAGATCTTATTGACAAACAGGTGATCGCGCCTCCTGATAAACCCAATGTCACAACCAACCCTCTCCCACCACATAACCAACCTCCCCCTCCCAAAAGAATTAATTTTATCCAGACTGGGGTCGCATCTTACGATCCTAGCATCTATATTACACCCACCCACCTACCCAAGCCGGAGGTGCTCCTCCCCGATTGCACTGATTTCTTGTGCATGGTGGACATCTCCAAAACCCAACCAGAACCGATGGTGGTGACCGTCGAAGATAGGGCAGGGCAGATTTTGGGGGAGAATGAGATTGTTGAATCTGGAACTGGACAGAGTTTTGCTGAGGGAGCCTATGATCCAAGCAAGTACATCCTATCAACGAGCCAAATTGGGCTAAGTGTAGAATTGCCAGAGACAGGAGAGCTATGCATGATCCGGGGGGATGGATCTGGGCTTTGGGCAGATGAGCTGACAGCCGTAGAGGAGGACTTTGCTAACTTGCAATTTCTTGATGACCAGGAACTGGGGGATGCGTCAATCAATTGGTACAATTATGAGGGATCAGAGGAGGCCACTGGATGGCTCGAGGATCAACCAGATGCAGTGGGGGAAGCCCAACCAGAACAGAGCCCGGCAGGGGCAGAAGTATCAGTTGTGGCCGGAATGGCCGAAAATCAAGTTGTATCGCCGGAGAGCGCCGGTGCTAAGAATTCCGCTCGAGACATGGGCATTATGGATACGAGAAATGTTGAACAAACAGCTGTACTGATGCAGCTAGAACAAGAAAAGTTTGAGGAGGATGAGAGAATTAGGAAAGCTAAAGGCCCTGAGGGGACTGAAAGTGCTGTGTGCACAAAGATAGAGAATGCTGCGAGCATTGGGATGGAGAGCACTGAGAGTGCGAGTGGACCGGAGCCAGACAGGTGTCTGTTGGCTGCCAGCGGAATGTGGTGGGAAGATGACGACTTATGTCTTGCCCACACGGATGAAGACTGGGGAAATAATCAACCGGACGACACTTGGTACCTCGATGAGGTTGACCACATGACGAGAAGTGGGCGGTACTTCAAACCCCCACATCTGGACCAACCCGAGGCATCCGGGAAAGATAGAGAAGCGGAGAAACAGAAGGAGAAGCAGATTGAAGATGAAGCTGTGCTAAAACAGTTAAAAAAGATACAAGCAGACATCTCCATCTGGGGACTGCTAATGGCATCACGAGTACACAGAGAAGCTGTCTTATCTGCTATGGACAAGTCCAAACTCTCCATAGACACCACGCCTGAACAGCTGGTTGGGCTGGTTTTTCCGGGAGGAGGTTCCCCGGCATTAACCTTTTCGGACAAGGAACTACCGCCTGAGGGCACAAGTCATAACAAACCTCTCTATATTTCTGTGGAATGTAGAGATAAGTGGATACCGGTGGTACTTGTTGATACCGGGTCTGCGATTAATGTCTGCCCGACCAGAACGGCATATGCAATCGGTTTGAAACCCGCGGACTTCGTCCCAACCACCCAAGTGATCAGAGCATACGACAATACCAGCAGAGAAGTGATGGGGACTGTTAAAATTCAAACCAAGGTTGGTCCAGGACAACACAGTGTCGAATTTCATATCTTGGACGTTCCCGCAACCTTTAACCTACTTTTGGGGCGACCGTGGTTGCACCAGGTCAAAGCAGTCTCTTCCACTCTACATCAGATGCTAAAGTACCCTCACGGGAAAGGGGTAGCGATCGTTTTTGGGAATTCATCAATCCATCCACCGCCAGAAGTGTCCACACCTGTCTTGGAGATCGAGCACGGCACGGAGGATGTGTTTTTGTCGGGGTTCACTTTGGCCGAGGCTCAAGTGGTGCAGAATGTCATGGCTGTGAATGAGGGCATGTACGTTAGTGCTCAATCTATCTACCTCATGAACAAGCTAAAACATATCCCCGGGATGGGATTAGGGAGAAGCGGCCGGAAGGGTGTCTCAGTGTTGGCCGAAGTGCCACACAACCCCCACGCCTTTGGACTGGGTTATCTGCCCACCAAGGAGGATTGGGTGAGGAAAGGAAAAGAAATGGCCGGAAGGGCCAGGGCAAAGAAGGCCGGGAAGCCATTTGAGTTAATGCACAGGCCCATCTGGGGTACCCTAAACGGACGTTTCGTCCGGGAGGGGGAAGATTTTCCATTCTGCGGCTTCCCGGAGCCATGGCTAAACGCGGAGGGGACGCGCGTGCCTGGTTTTGAAATCTTCTTCGACATACAATTATCTGGGGATGACGTTGCCGAAGCGCAGACAGACCCACCAACTGAGGTTGAGCAATGTGAAGCAGTGGATCCTGAGAGCACAGAGCTTGAAATGGGGGTAGCACTGGCGAGTCTACTATCAGATCCTCCGATCGGCCAAGAGTGCTTGGGGGATAACTCTTCGGTTTCTGTGATTGGAGATGAAATAGCTGCGGGCTTTCCAGCGCCGATCTTGGATGCATCTATCGCACCTTCTCTCATCTGGCAATATGAAGAAGGCTTTTTATCTAGCAGTTCCGGGTCAGGTAGTGAGCCGGAATCTGATTCTACCGAATCTTGTGCGTCAGAATCAAATTCCAGCTCGACTGAGTCTGAGTCCGGTATCCCTGGGGGTGATAACCCGGATGCCACAGTCCTGTCTAGGTCGTCTTTTTCATTTTCTTTTGAGTCTGTTGTAACAGAGGAATCTTGTAGACGTCCCCGAACGCCCCGGGAGGGTTAAGTCCCGTTCTGTTCATTTGGGGTCACTACAGCTCGGACCCTTGAATGTCACGGTTCCTAATCTGAACCAAAGAGTCCAAATCCGGCAAATCGTTTTGAGAAACAGATTTTTGAAAAAGTAGTGCCAAACATGGACTGCTTTGCCAGATACAGAGTCGCCACCTAAATATTTTATTTTGGGAAATTTAGGAAACCCTGACTCGGTGCCAAAAGGCCACGTGTCCGTCATCACCAAAGTTGCCTCGGCTCGGGAACTTGGGTACGATTGGGGAAGGTCACTTCGTGAGCACCCCCGCTCGCCCGGTCATAGACCGGCCTCTACTAACCATGATATCAATTTTTGAAAGCATTGTGAATTCTTATTCCGGTTTATTAGCCTAGGTTACTATGTGATGCGCACAGCATATAAATATAGACCGGGTCGCCTGAATTGGAACGAAACATTTCATGTTTGCTTTTTGAAAATGGTTTGCTACCCGCAGGTAGGCTTGAAACATTTGATGATTTATTCCAATTCAGATAACCCAACCTTCACCCACAGGCATTCAGGCAGTTATATCAGATAAGCACATAGCCTCATGGTAAGCATGCTATCAGGGCAGTCACTCACACGCATGCAAGGATGCTAAAGCATAAAACTTACCGAGTACTCCAAGCCAAAATAGAAACTCATTAGAAATCATGCATGAATCCTAAGTATACAGAAATGCCTAATGCAACACATGCAAAATGCAACTATAGCAGGCTCGGCTACTCTAAGATGGTATATGAAATGCTACAACTATCATGTATTCAATTTAGAATTGAAAGTACAATGCAGCTAGTATGATGCGCCGAGCCTGGTGCATGCAATACAGATGAATGAATGCAAACATGCTGTCATACTGTATGCTAATTGAAATATGCCCTATTCTAACCATCAAAAGCGGATAAATAAAAGGGAGAAAGACGTGGGGTTGGAAGACATACATCACACTCACGCACACTTATTACAGTTATGCCCTCACTCAGAGGGTCCGAATAAATATACAGTCCAAATATTACAGTCCTGAATGAAAAGAATATTACAGTCCAAAATATTACAGAATCCTAATTAATTAATTAATTAACTAAGAAAGCAAATAAAACTAGCGTGCAAGCCAGGGACTGCCTTGCTTCTGATGGATGATACATGTCCGGATTGTCTTGCGCGGAAATCCACCGGAATGCCCCAATTAGCCTCTGTTTACACCTGTTCTTGAAATGCGTGCCAAGTCCCAAAAAGTTGCTGATTCTGCGTTTTGCTGCAACAGAGAGCAGGAAAGGGGCATAGCAATGTATTTGCACAGATATATGCATGTCTCGATCCTCGTGCCACCAATCACGCATACCGAGGCATGATGGCCGAGGAGTCGAAATGCACAACTCAATATAGGATGAATGCACATGAAACTATAGCTAAAACCTAACTCCATCATGGATAATCCGGAGTGTCGGTGACTGGGGAATTGAGACACATTCCGTCACTCGGAGTACGAAATGTACCTCGTTTCCCGTGCCCGGGCTAACTCCTATTCCAGACATGATGCAATATGCATGATATGTATGAAATGCAACTAAGATATAATCCTAACATACACAATGCTATGGAAATGAGATGCCTCGAAATGCGTGCACACGGGCACGCAAACCGAGAAAATGACAGAATGCTATGAAAATGAGATGCCTAGAAATGCGTGCACACGGGCACGTAAACCGAGGCGATGATATATGCAATGCAAATGAGGTGCCTCGAAATGCGTGCACACGGGCACGCAAACCGAGGTAATGGTATATACAATGAAAATGAGATGCCTCGAAATGCGTGCACAAGGGCACGCAAACCGGGGCGATGACGGAATGCTATGAAAATGAGATGCCTCGAAATGCATGCACACGGGCATGCAAACCGAGGCAATGGTATATGCAATGAAAATGAGATGCCTCGAAATGCGTGCACACGGGCACGCAAACCGGGGCGATGACGAAATGCTATGAAAATGAGATGCCTCGAAATGCGTGCACACGGGCATGCAAACCGAGGCAATGGTATATGCAATGAAAATGAGATGCCTCAAAATGCGTGCACACGGGCACGCAAACCGGGGCGATGACGGAATGCTATGAAAATGAGATGCCTCGAAATGCGTGCACACGGGCACGCAAACCGAGGCAATGGTATATGCAATGAAAATGAGATGCCTCGAAATGCGTGCACACGGGTACGCAAACCGGGGCAATGGTAAAATGCTATGAAATGGCATGGAAACATGATATGGGCTTATACCAATATGAGTGAGCCTCAGCCACACTCACATAGGATGCCGGCGGATAAAAAAGAGGTGCCTCGAAATGCGTGCACACGGGCACGCAAACCGAGGCGATGACGGAATGCGATGAAATGACATGGAAACATGATATGGGCTTATACCAACATGAGTGAGCCTCAGCCACACTCGCATAGGATGCCGCCGGATAAAAATGAAGTGCCTCGAAACGCGTGCACACGGGCACGCAAACCGAGGCGATGACGGAATGCGATGAAATGACATGGAAACATGATATGGGCTTATACCAACATGAGTGAGCCTCAGCCACACTCACATAGGATGCCGTCGGATAAAAATGAAGTGCCTCGAAATGCGTGCACACGGGCACGCAAACCGAGGTGATGACGGAATGCGATGAAATGACATGGAAACATGATATGGGCTTATACCAACATGAGTGAGCCTCAGCCACACTCACATAGGATGCCGGCGGATAAAAATGAAGTGCCTCGAAATGCGTGCACACGGGCACGCAAACCGAGGTGATGGCAAAATGTGATGAAATGACATGGAAACATCATATGGGCTTATACCAACATGAGTGAGCCTCAGCCACACTCACATAGGATGCCGGCGGATAAAAATGAAGTGCCTCGAAATGCGTGCACACGGGCATGCAAACCGAGGCGATGGCAAAATGTGATGAAATGACATGGAAAATGCATGCAATCGTTCTAATGGAATTTCAGCAGTAAAATATGGGGGAAAACAGTCCCGAAATGAGGCGAAATGACATGAAATGCATGGAATTGTCCCGAAATGTGAATTTAGGCACCCGAAATGACCTATAGCTATGCCAAACAGGCACAATATGGACATGCAATGCAAATACAGAAGCTAGACAGTCCCAAAAAATGCACTTTCACAGTTATAAACATGGCCAAACAGCAAGCATAGGTATGGCAAAAATAGCATGCAAGAATAGGGGCCAAAAGAGGGGTAATGAAGCAAGTGATATAAGCAAAACCCAAACTGAAAAATTTCCTTCTACAACATTGAAGAGGGACCAAAAATATGAATATTTACAGTATATGGAAGACCTCAAATCAGTATACAAATATGATAGAAATGTGATGCAAAATAAGGCTCAAAAATGGCTATAACATGAAGTATACAAAATAATCATCAAACAGAAAAAAAATGTTAATCAAAAATGAATTATAGGCCAAAATAGACCAAGGTCCAAAAACAGAAGCAAAGGGGGCTACCAATTTATGCAAAAATGGGGCCAAATAAGGGATATAACTACAAGTGACACATGGAGGTACCAAACAATGTTGAGCCCTTCTCCAATGTTGGAGAGGGGCTCAAAATAAGCCTAATATCAGTTTACAACATGCTCAAAAACAGATTTCTCATGGGCCAAAAATAGCATGCAAAATTATGACATACAAGAGGATCAATGAAGCAAGTGTATCATAGAGGGCTCAAACAGGGTTGAGCCCTTAATGAAAAGTGAAGATGAGCTCAAAAGAGGGCCCTTTTCAGTTAGGGCCGGAGCTTGAAACAAAAGGCAAGTGGGGCTTACAAATAAATCAAGAAAAAGGGTCAAAATGAAGAAAAGGTTACTCACCCTTGAAGACTCAAACTTTTGTTGCTTCTTGGATGAATTTGCAGCTTCTTTGGCCTTTGAGAAACCTTCCTTGTTGCTGGAAATGAGGTGGTGGTGGTAGAGCTTGGTGGTGTAGAAGGAATGATGGTTAGGGACTTAAGGTTTTTCAAGGAAATGAGAAGGATAGAAATGGAGTTATGTATGGAAGCTTGAAGAAGAGTTTTTCTAACCCCAAAATACTACAAGGCTTGCTTGCTATATAGGCCAACAAGGGGGTGTAAAGGTGGGGGAAAAGGAGAGTAATATTCCCCCACGAAATATCCCCCAGATAAAGATCTTTTCTGGGGGATAAAGCCTCACAGCTGTAAAGGGAACAGTGCAAGGAGCTCGGCCGGCCTGGTACTTTTGTTGCAGGTGGCCGGCCGGCCACACCCCCTAGCCAGCCGGCCGGCTAGGGGTCAAAAGGTTCAATGAGATTTTCTGGCCGGCCACCAACTGATGGTGTTCTCCCATGTGTGTACAACACAACCATGTGGTTAAAATTCCAAGAAAGTGGGTCCAAGGGGTTCAACATTAGCTCGGAAAGAGGGGTTCAAAAGGGTCAATTTGAATTACTGGCCGGCCACCTCTTTTTAGGGTCCTCTCATGTGTGTACATCACAAATATGTGGTTCAAAGTTCGAGAAAATGGGCCCAAGGTTTTCAACATTAGCCCGGAAGGAGGGGGTCAAAAGGGTCAAGTTGAATTAATGGCCGGCCATGAACTTTTAGGGTCCTCTCATGTGTGTACATCACAAATATGTGGTTCAAAGTCGAGAAAATGGGCCCAAGGTTTTCAACATTAGCCCAGAAGTGCGAAAAACGGGCGCCGGAGGGCGTCGGAGGATGTATAACTGGTTGCTGCAACAATTGCTGGCCTCCCACCCTTCAGTGACCTCCCTGGTGATAAAACAGAGGTACCTGCCAAAAATGAACGAAAACCGTTGTAAAACGAATGCTCGGGGACCAAAACGCGCAGTTCGGGGTCCCGAAAATGGGCTGTTAAGCACCGAAAGTGGCATCCTGCCACGAAGTGGGTTTCTCAGCCCCCAGTGTCCCTCAAAAGGGATGAAATAAGATGTATGCCAAAAATCAGAGCAAATGGAGATGATTAAGCGGTCCCGAATCGAGGCACACAGCCAACGATCTCGAAAACCGGGAACCGGACTCCGAAATGGGCAAAATGGCCTATGGCCACAAAATGTAGCCTACGGACATTGAGAGATGGTCTACGGGACCTCTCCCTCCCCTCAGGAAAAGAAACAGAGAAAACCGAGTCTGGTTCGCAAACCGAGACAAGGCACAGAAGAAGGTTCGGAAGTCCGAAGGCAGGGCTCACGGCCGCGACTCTGAAACTTCTGAACGAGCACATTATGCAACATCACCAAGCGCTCAATCGGTGACGTCTGAGTCTTAAGGTCGGTCAAAAATGGGGTGTCTACAAATCTGACGGCTTGGAAGTATTTAATGAGAATGATGTGGATGTGGTTTCCGAGTATTTTTCTGTGCCTTTGATTTATTGCTTAAATCAGGATTTTCAAAATTTTGATGAAAACAATGAGGGAGAAATTCCCCCAGTTTTGCAACGATTAATTGATCAAGAGCAGGAAAGATTTGTTAAACCCCTAATGGATGAAATCACTACTGTGAATGTTGGTACTGAGAAGGACCCACGGCTGGTCCAGATCGGGTCCACGTTGTCTTCGGAGGAGCGCGAGCGCTTAGTCGCTTTATTAAAAGATTTCAAAGATGTTTTCGCGTGGTCCTACGAAGACATGCCTGGAATCGATCCTGAGATTGTACAGCACCGGATCCCTCTTGATCCCAAGGCCCGCCCTGTCAAACAGAAACTCAGAAGGATTCGCCCGGACTGGCTCTCAAAATTAAGGAAGAGGTCACCAAGCAAATTGACGCAGGGTTCCTGCTGGTATCTGAATATCCAACTTGGTTGGCCAATATTGTTCCGGTGCCAAAGAAAGATGGCAGAATTCGGGTCTGTGTAGACTTCAGAGATTTGAACAGGGCCAGTCTGAAGGACGACTTCCCCTTGCCACACATTGATGAATTGGTGGATTTCACGGCAGGACACGCCTTGCTTTCGTTTATGGATGGTTTCTCAGGCTATAATCAGATAGTAATGGCACCCGAAGACCGGGAGAAGACTGCGTTCACTACCCCGTGGGGGACATATTGTTATAGAGTGATGCCATTCGGGTTGAAAAATGCTGGAGCTACGTATCAACGGGCAGCAACTACAATATTGCATGATATGATCCATAAAGAGGTCGAGGTATATGTGGACGACATGATTGTCAAGTCCAAAGATAGAGAGGGCCACTACACCGCCTTACAAAAATTCTTTCAAAGGATCAAAGAGTTTCGGCTGCGACTGAATCCCCAGAAATGCACGTTTAGTGTTACAGCAAGGAAGATGCTAGGGTTTCTGATTACACAAAGGGGCATCGAGGTCAACCCTTCCAAAATCAAGGCCATCTTAGAAATGCCACCACCAAGGACTGAAAAGGAGGTGCGAGGCTTTCTGGGTAAAGTGCAATTCATAAGACGGTTTATTTCTAAATTAACCTTGACTTGTGAACCACTTTTTCGTCTCTTGAAGAAAGGAAAGAAATTCCAATGGGATGGCCGATGTCAAACAGCTTTTGAGCAGATCAAAGAGTATCTACAGAACCCACCCGTGTTGTCACCACCAGAGCCGGGGAGACCGTTGATATTGTACCTTTCGGTAACTGAGACTACCATGGGCTGCATGCTCGCGCAGGAGTCAGAAGACAAAGTGGAAAGGGCCATATACTATCTGAGCAAAAAGATGCTGGATTACGAGACCCGCTATACACCGCTGGAGAAGGCTTGTTTGGCCTTGGTATGGGCAACGAGGAAGCTGCGGCACTACCTGTTAGCTCACTCAGTAATGTTGGTTTCGCGTTTGGATCCCATCAAATATCTTTTCGAGAAACCAGCACTTACGGGTAGGCTAGCTCGATGGCTGCTGTTGCTCTCCGAATTTGATTTGAAGTATGTAACGCGCAAGTCAGTAAAAGGGAGAGCGGTAGCGGAGTTCCTTGCCGACCACCCGGTTGAGGGGGATGAAGCGGTTGAGTATCTATTCCCAGATGAAGCCATTCTGCACGTCGAAGATGAAACTTGGACGATGTACTTTGACGGAGCGTCAAACCAGTATGGGTATGGGATAGGGGTGTTGCTGATAGCGCCTGACGATTCCCGTATCCCTTTAGCATTCAAGCTTCGGTTCAAAGTTTCCAACAATGAAGCAGAGTATGAGGCATGTATTGCTGGCCTGGAAGCAGCCCTGGAACTAGGGGCAAGACGGTTGGACGTCATTGGGGACTCGAACCTTGTTGTGTCTCAAGTGAAAGGAGATTGGAAAGTCAAGGAGGAAAGGATGATAATTTACCACCAAACTTTGGATCTGCGAATTCCTCGGTTTGAGAAGCTAAATTTCACCCACCTCGTAAGAGAGAACAACAGGTTTGCAGATTCATTAGCAACTCTATCTTCTATGATAGACATCCCGTCCGGAGTCCGGATGCGTCCAGTCATTATTGATCAGAAGTTCGTGCCAGTATACGAGTCAATTTCCGCCATAGATGAGGCTCAAGACGGCAACCCCTAGTATTACGACATCTGGAACTTCTTGGAAAAGGAGACGTATCCACTAGGGGCAAATGCCAAGGATAAGAGGGCTGTCAGAAGAATGGCTGCTCAGTTCATTATCTGCGGGGGAAAGCTGTACAAAAGGGGCCATCTGGGAATGCATAAGCTCTGTGTAGAAGCTGGAGAGTCAAAACACCTGATGGAAGCCATCCATGGGGGGGAGTGCGGTGCACACATGAATGGAGTAATGCTGGCCAGAAAGATCCTCAGACAGGGCTACTACTAGTCAACCATGGAGGAGGATTGCATTAGTTTTGTTCGGCGATGCCACAAGTGTCAAATTCATGCAAATCGCATGAACATCCCGCCGTCAAAACTGTACAACGTGACTTCGCCGTGGCCTTTTTCAGTCTAGGGAATTGATGTGATCGGAACTGTTACCCTGAAGGGGTCAAACGGGCATGAGTTTATCCTGGTAGCGATAGATTATTTCACAAAGTGGGTCGAGGCCCAATCATACGCGGTGTTGAAGGCGTCGCATGTCGCAAAGTTCATCAGGAACAACATCATCTGTCGCTACGGGGTGCCAAACGAGATAATTTCAGATAATGGTTCCCACTTCAAGAAAGAAGTGATAGACTTGTTGGAAAAATACAATGTGGCTTTCCATAAGTCATCTACATACCGGCCGCAGACCAACGGAGCGGTTGAGGCCGCCAACAAGAATATCAAGCATATACTGCAGAAGATGGTGGGAACCTATCGGGATTGGCCAGACAAGCTGCCATTTGCTCTGTGGGGCTACAGGACTTCAATCAGGGCTTCTACTGGAGCAACTCCATATTCATTGGTCTATGGAATGGAGGTTGTTCTACCCATTGAGATTGCGGTTTCGTCCTTACGAGTATTGGCTGAATGCCAGATAGCCGAAGCAGATTGGCAGCAAAGCAGATTCGAAGAACTCATGCTCTTTGATGAAAGAAGACTGAAAGCACTGTACCACATCCAAGGCTATCAACGCAGAATTGCCCGGGCTTTCAACAAGAAGGTTAAGTCCAGGAATCTGAAAGAAGGAGATTTGGTGCTCAAAGACAACCGAGCTCCCATCCACGACCCAAGGGGCAAGTTCAAACCTAATTGGACTGGTCCTTACATCATCAAAGCTATCTGGTCAGGTGGAGCTGTGGTTCTGATGGATCTAGATGGCTTGGAGTTCTCACAACCGATCAATATGGACAAGTTGAAGAAATACTATCCTTGAGAGGCTCGCTAGGCCGAAAACCCGAAAGGGCGACCTAGGCAAAAGTCAGAGCACAAAAAATTAGAAAATATAAAAACTGAGCTCGCAAGGTTGAAAACCCGCAAAGGGCGGCCTTGGCAAAAGTTAGAGCGCAAAAGGAGAGTGAAAATACTCGAGTGAACCTTAGCCTGAACTACGTAAGGCTTGATTCCCATCTTTGGGATACGTAGGCAACTTCATCTTGAAGTTCAGCCATAAACGTTTCCCCGATCAACTTTGTCCATCTTGATCATCTCAGTCATCTTTATCCATCAGCATTTATCGTGATCTCCGGTACAGTGCTGTTCAAACTAGGGGCAACTTTCCGTTGCTTTGCAGTGCCGCTTTGTTCTTCAGACTAGGGGCAACTTTCCAGTTGCGGGGATCTGGGGTTGTGCATCTCAGTGACAGATTTTCGGCGTGTCCAATTCTGATCCACATCGAAAATAGTTTTGAAAAGTTTTAATAAAAGTTGACTTTGTTCAAATTAATCTTTTTACGACTAAGACCATTTTTGGACCAAAAGCGGAAAATTTTCAGTACCACAACTTTCAATTTCATTGATTTCAAAACCGAATTCTCCTGCTCTTGCATTACAATCGAGGTTGCTTTTTTTTGGTACATTCATAAAGAAAACCTGAAAATGCTAAATAAGCAATAAATTTGAGGCATAGTTGAATCAAGTATCTCTGCGTCCCCTCCCAGAGCTGGACGAAGCATCTGATGCCAAGCTAGGCCCAACCTGTGCCTCTTCATTGAGCCAATCCAAGCACTCATCGGACAAAGTGCAATTGAAAGTGGAAGCAGGGGCCAGGAGCTCTCTAGTCCTCCATGTTGTGGCATATCGGGCAAGCTGTGCACCCCGGACCGGGAAAGCGGCTGGGTACTCAATCCCCTCCGGTGGGCAAGTCTGATCATGGCCAAACTGACGCAGAAACCGGAACGGAAAATAGAATACGCAGTGGGTTAGACCAATCAGTTGGATCCCAATCAGCCGAGACATACTATAGCTCATGGCCGGGAGGTTGAGCCAAGGGCAACGCCAAGCAATGCCGTCTGCGGACAAATTGCACATCCAATCAAACCACCACCTTTCGTCAAGAGCATTGACTAGGCGCTGCCGAAAGAAGTAGCCTCGAGCTGAATAGGCCGGGCAAGAGTCCACGACCTGCAACTTGTCCATTAACCATACCTAGGGGAGGGATGGAAAATGAGAGAATAAAGAACAGAGAGATGTACGATGAGAGAAAAGTAAGACAAGGGTTTTGTGAGAAAAACCGAGCCTGAGGGTCGAGTGATGTGAGCAAATATATGTAAGGTCGGGTGGGAAACATTACCTGCAGCAGCAGTGGACTCCCAGCAAACCTAGTCGCCTCCCGGCGATAGACAGAATCTAAGCCCATCAGTGTCTCGGCCAAGGTCATGGCAATACAGCTCTTTCCTTCTCTCAAACCTTGGGCGACTTCAATCAGGCGAATGTTGGCCCCGCCGAAGCCTGAGGAAAGCAGAAAGTGAGACAACAAACATAAGCAGAGGGCGTGTTGCCGGAAACCCTGCCAATAATGGTTGCTGCGGTCACCGGCGTCGGAAAAACGATGGATCAAGCCGAGGATGTCCAGTTCCCCACTGCAGATCAGGGATCGAGCGTCATGCGCCGTGAGCCCACACATCCGCCCTAAAGCCTGAGCATGGCCAAAACGGAGCTGGGGCAAGATCACTTCAGAACATTCAGACTCCATCTAAACCTGAAAATCTTCGAAAGTGGGGCACATCTCTTGGCCGCCAAAGCTAAAAACATGCATCACTGGATTCCAGAACCTTGCCGCGGCATGGAGAAAAGGAAGCTGTAGCGGAGTGCGGCTCAGCGTGAATAGTGCATTCAAGCCGAAACCCCGGAAATTCAGCTTTTCCGAGCCATCTAGAGAAGAGATCCAAGATGTGACATTTTCTGCGAGAAACGCTTCCATCTTTGGCTAAAACTAAGATGAAATGAATGTTCCTGAAGTTGAGGCTTTTATAGGAGGAAAAACACTATTCACAGAGACACGTGTCAAAAATCTGGTGGCTACAAGACTGAATGGCCGGCCGGCCACCTTTTCTGGCTGGCCAGCCATTTACTTTTTACAAAACTGGCCGGCCAGCTGTCTCCCTCCACAAAAATGGCCGGCCGGCTCCCAAAGATGGTCGGCAATGCTGCGGTGTATCCTCTTGGCCCTGTTTTACTCTTCGAAGGAAAGTTCCAAGCATTTCCATGCAACGGGAAAGTCAAAGGCCTTCATCTCCCTCCGTTTCGGATGCGTTCCGATGCCCAGATCATCAGAAGTACACTTTGTTGTTGTTGAGTTTTGTTTATCGAGTTGTTGTTTTGCTTATCGAGTTGTTTGTCGAGCGGATGTGTTTTGTGTTTTTGAGTCATTGCTCTCTGTTTAAGCAATTTTTGTTAAAGTCTTGTTTATTTGCGTTGTTGCATTTTGCTTATCGAGTTGTAAACTTGCTAAAGATTCTGTTATATCTTAGTAAGTTGAGTTGCTTAGTTTGTTGCGTCGGTTCACTACCTGACTTGGTGATTACACAATGCGCATTTCCATTCAATTTCATTTTTGTGCGAAATAAATGATGCGATACGATGCTAAAAGTTTAAAATACAAACACTTTTTCAAAAGCTATTTCATTTCATCATGCTTTACAACAAACAAAGGTACAAGTTTTACAAAAAATAAAACTGCCTAACAATGTGAAAAGTGCTACAAACTACTAGCAAAAAGAAAAATAAAGCAGGAAACAACAGCATCAAAGTCCTCGGGAGCGGGAACGAGAAGCACGCCTCATCCTCTTTTGCGGGACAACCTCCGTACCATCATCATCATCTGAGTCGGAGCTGTCATCCTCAGGATCCCCCTCAGCCTCGCCTCTATTCCCCGAGCCAAAACCGGAGCCCCCCTCCTCAGCAGATGTCTCTGACTGACGGTCGGTAGCCTCCTCCTCCTCCTCAGCATCCTCCTCCTCCTCATCAGGCTCCACCTCTACAACGTGAGCCCTGCGTCTGCGGACAGGCCCTCCTTGAGCTCCTCGAAAAGGCCTAGATGGCCCGGCTCCTCGGAAAGGCCGGGATGGCCCCGCCCCCTGAAAAGGCCCGGGTGACCCAACTCCCTGAAAAGGCCCAGATGGCCCAGCTCCCCAAGGAGGCCCAGGTGGCCTGGCCTGCGGCTGACCGGACCATGAAGGCATCTGAAAACAAAGAGTTCAATTCAAATACATCAGTCCAAATATATACATCAGATGCAGATACAAGCAAAGGCTACGTGAAGTGGGTGCATGTAAATACAGTGTACAAGTGGGGTGTGTGTCAGATGTGCTCTACACAAGTAGTCTATCGATGCAGTAGAAATCAGCATGTTATCAGAAGTATGATAAATGCCAGAAAACTGAAGGGTACCTGAATGCCCGCGACAGACAACTGTGCCTCCCTACGCAGGACCATGCCCTCGAGTGTGGCCACCAGTCCAACCACCTCCTCCATATACCCTCGATGTGGCTGCAAAATATGAGCTCATAATCATCAGTGAACAAAAGAATGTCTAAACATCTGAATGATGAATGAAAAACAGTGGAGCATACCAGCGGTGAGTCAGGATCAATGGCGTATCGATCACTGGGCATCGGAGGCTCTAGTGGGATCGGGGTCGGGGAGATAGCCCCGTACTGCCACGCCATCAACTCAGTGGGCATATCTGGCCATCCAGGATGAGGATAAATCGACGGAGTTGGAGGAACCGGTCTACTCCCACCTCTAGATGTACCAGCCCTGCTAGTAGAGGGGGCATCTGCGGCCCGAGCCCGAGCCTGGCCCGAGGATGACATACCGGCAGGCCTCATCATCGGGATACGAGCTCCCGTCAATGGAGGCATCAAATATATGTGACGGTAAGTGGCGTAGTCCCCCTCCTCAATATGTAGTAAAGCATCACTACCCAGCATGGCGCCGACTACCTCCGAGTAAGAGAGCCTGTCAGCAGTCCGCATACTGGCTGGGGGTACTGCGGGAAGATCCTGAGAAAGATACCCCCATACCTGGCGCAGAAAGCGCTCCCCCAGGAACCATACCCTGCCAACCGGCCCTTCGAGCAGGACCCTATACTGGGAGATGTCTGACGCTCCAGTATACTGATGTCGAAGACCATCACCCAGGGGCGCCCAAGGCTGCCATGTGATCTGCGGATGATAAATGCATAAACCAATCAGAAATCGAGAATATACAGAGCAAATCAAAGATGAAAATGAAAAGAACTGAAAGTTCTGAAGTACCTCTGAATGTCGCACAGTGTCAAAGTACTGTCGCAGAGAAAGGAGGGTCTCTTGAGGTCTCGGCCGGTGCGGGCCCTCGAACACCAGTGAGTATGGGGTCATGGGAATCCCTGCCACCTCCAGCTCTGGGGCTAATGATGGGAAGTATACATAGACCCATAGCTGAGAAAAAGCAGTGCAGAATGTAAGTACGAAATGCTAAGAGCAAAATACAGACTGCAAAAGTGCGCTGTGTGTGTGCAATGTACAAGTAATGAAGAGCAGAAATGTAAATCAAGGGGACAGAAAAGTACCTCCCAGGATCTCCAGTAGCCACCAAGTAAATCGCCCCGCCCACGGGAGGTCGCGCTCATATAAAAGTAAAGGGTAGCCAGGCCGGCGCCACCCCAGTCGTATCGATGGACCTGCGATAGGTCAACCAGAGCGCTCAGCAGGTATAGCCCAACTGTGTTCCCTCTGTCGGCGAACAGGGTAGTCCCGAAGAGCAACATAAGGAAACCACGGGCATACTGCTCTGTCTCCTCGGGAGTCTCGGGCACCATCTCCGCCCGCCGGAAGTGGGAAGAGAACCAAGTGTATCGGACTCTCCCAGAGACCCTGTCAACAGGCGGGCGAGCCCCCAATAAATACATCCAAGCGGCCTCCCACTCGCCCATATCCTCATCGTAGGGGATGGACCAACCTCCGATGTCTAGGCCGGTCAATACAGCGAAGTCAAAAGGGGTCATGGTCATGTCCCCGGTAGCAGAGAAATGAAAGGAGTTGGTGGTGTCCCACCATCTCTCTACCAAGGCTGCCATCAGTGTCCTCCTGGCAGGACAACGTGACAACCCGACGCAGAAGGGCCCGAATCCTGCCAAATCCACTAAGTCTCGGACGCCCTCCGGCAGCTCAGCGTACCAGTCCCGCGCGATGGTGGAACCATAACCCCGCACACTGCGGGAACCAACCTGCATTCAGAATGAATACATGTGTCAATAATGAAATGAATGGGCTGTGTGCCAATGAGATGAAATGGGCTGTGTGCTAATGAGATGAAATGGGCTGTGTGCCAATGAAATGAAATGGGCTGTATGCCGATGAAGTGAAATAAGCTATATGCAAATTCTAATCTGGGCTGCGTGTTCAGAAAATTTGAAGTTTGGGCTGCGTGTTCAACTTTCAGTTAAATTGTGGGCTGCGTGTTCACTATCTATCTGGGCTGCGTGTTCAGAAAATTTCAAGTTTGGGCTGCGTGTTCAACTTTCAGTTAAATTGTGGGCTGCGTGTTCACTATCTATCTGGGCTGCGTGTTCAGAAAATTTGAAGTTTGGGCTGCGTGTTCAACTTTCAGTTAAATTGTGGGTTGCGTGTTCACTATCTATCTGGGCTGCGTGTTTAGAAAATTTGAAGTTTGGGCTGCGTGTTCAACTTTCAGTTAAATTGTGGGCTGCGTGTTCACTATCTATCTGGGCTGCGTGTTCAGAAAGTTTGAAGTTTGGGCTGTGTGTTCAAATTTCAACTAATTGTGGGCTGCGTGTTCACTATCTATCTGGGCTGCGTGTTCAGAAAATTTGAAGTTTGGGCTGCGTGTTCAACTTTTAGTTAAATTGTGGGCTGCATGTTCACTATCTATCTGGGCTGCGTGTTCAGAAAATTTGAAGTTTGGGCTGCGTGTTCAACTTTCAGTTAAATTGTGGGCTGCGTGTTCACTATCTATCTGGGCTGCGTGTTCAGAAAGTTTGAAGTTTGGGCTGCGTGTTCAAATTTCAACTAATTGTGGGCTGCGTGTTCACTATCTATCTGGGCTGTGTGTTCAGAAAATTTGAAGTTTGAGCTGCGTGTTCAACTTTCAGTTAAATTGTGGGCTGCGTGTTCACTATCTATCTGGGCTGTGTGTTCAGAAAATTTGAAGTTTGGGCTGCGTGTTCAACTTTCAGTTAAATTGTGGGCTGCGTGTTCACTATTTAATCTAGGCTGCGTGTTCAGAAAATTTAAAGTTCAGAGAATTTAAAATCTGGGCTGCGTGTTCAGAAAATTTAAAGTTCAGAGAATTTAAAATTTGGGTTGCGTGTTCAAATTTCAACTAGTGTGGGCTGCGTGTTCACTATTTAATCTGGGCTGCGTGTTCAGAAAATTTAAAGTTCAAAGAATTTAAAATTTGGGCTGCGTGTTCAAATTTCAACTAGTGTGGGCTGCGTGTTCACTACCTATCTGGGCTGTGTGTTCAGAAAATGTAAAATGTGGGCTGTGTGTTCACTTTCGAATTCGGGCTGTGTGTTCGACAAATCAGTGTTTGAACCGTGTGTTCTAATGTGGGCTGTGCGTTCGCAATTAATTAATGAGCCGAGTGTTCAGAAATTCGAGTGTTGAAACTACATATTCAGGATGCAAGCAAAGTACTATGTCATAAGCTAAACTGCGTGTTCAAGCATGGCGAAGGTGCGAAATGTACGAAAAATACAGAAAATGAAGTAAATACCTCTTGGGCCTCATGAGAGAGGTGATGCTCCGGCTCTCGGAGAAGCAGATCCCCGGGTGCTCGCTCGTCAAAGCTAGTGAAGTGACGGAAGACAGCACGAGGGAGGACGTGTGCTGGCGGACGGTACCTCCCGGGAATAAAAGGTCGGGTCCTCGGGGGTAGAGTCATGGGATCGAAATCATCTCCGGCACCTGGAAAACCTCCGCCGTGGGGAGAATTACCCGCCATTTTTCAGAAGATCTGCAAAAGGGAGCAAAAATGAGCAAAATGAGCCAAAATTGAAAAAAGTCAACAAAAGTCAACTCTCGGGAAATGAAAAGTCAACAAAAGTCAACTCCCGAGAAAATATTCCAAATATTGAGATAAACTTACCTCAAGTAGCGAAAATGCAAAAAGAAGCTCCGAAACCGAAATTTAATCGCTTCAAAGTGCTTGAAACTGAATGTTTTTGCGAAAACAATTTGCACGGGGCGTTGGAAAACGCGCGTGAAACTCAGATTTGGAGAGGAAAGTGTTGTAGAAGGCAAGAAAGGAAGGGGCCTCGGCTGCCTTTTATAGGCTCAAGGTCTTGGTTGAAGAAGCATGCAAAAAGGGGGTGAAAAAGACCAAACTGCCCTCGGATCTGGCATATGGCCGGCCGACCCCTTTTTCTAGCCGGCCAGCTATCTGCTTTTTGGATAACTGGCCGGCCATCTATCTACTTTATGGGAAACCGGTTGGCCACCTCCCCCTTTCCCTATAACCGGCCGGCCATGTTCCCCACATGCTCACCTAGCTCCCTGCAAATTTTGAGGAAGATCGGAGTTCCCGGGACCTGAAAAAGTTCAAGAAAAGTACACTTCCGGTCGCGAAATTGCTCCGTCGGGACTTCGGCTTCAAGTTCTGACATATGTCTCATCATCACTCATCAAAATCAAAGTGTATCCTTTTTGAATGAGTTGTAACCTTCCAGGGAAGCGGATCGGAGGCCGTGATCGAGTTACCTTCGCCGAAACACGCGTTTCCGTACTCGTTGTTTCATGACAAATGAACACCCTGATTTATGCTCGTTTTGTACTATCATGCACATAACTTGCATTCTCATGAGCATACTTGCCTTGTCATGTACATTTCTTGATATTGGCATACCTCCATGTTTGAGCATACGTTGTCACGCATGTTCCACTCTTGCATTGCGATGCATTCACTTACCGGCACTGCGTGTGTCGAACTTTCGGAATCACATTAAATATATGTTGTTAGCATATTGTACTTGTTGCAATTTCTCTCTTTTGCAAGCACGATATTGTATGTACGGTTCAATTGAGGCTGGTGCGACCAGACGAATCGCGCAGGTATCGTATCTTCTCCGTGTGAGACGTGGCGGGGATTGAATAATCCTCCGCATTCTTAACTGCATGAAATGTAGTTGTTGCTTTGCATTCTTGCTTAAAACTGTTGCATCTATTTGCGAATACTTGCCTCATTACAGCTTGCTGCATTTGCATGATCATTGAGTTATGTTCGGCTTCTTGCATATCATTTGCATTTTGCCCCCTGCCTGAGGGCATGCCTGCGGGCACATCTCTGTTTATCCTGTATGTTTGTCTAAGTCTTCGGCCTTGTCAAAAATGGGTCGTCTCTGGGCTTTGACATTCACTCCCGTCACTTGTGACTTCCGAGTTCTGTCAAAGAGGGGCAACTGTAGACACCCCATTTTTGACCGACCTTAAGACTCAGACGTCACCGATTGAGCGCTTGGTGATGTTGCATAATGTGCTCGTTCAGAAGTTTCAGAGTCGCGGCCGTGAGCCCTGCCTCCGGACTTCCGAACCCTCTTCTGTGCCTTGTCTCGGTTTGCGAACCAGACTCGGTTTTCTCTGTTTCTTTTCCTGAGGGGAGGGAGAGGTCCTGTAGACCATCTCTCAATGTCCGTAGGCTACATTTTGTGGCTGTAGGCCATTTTTCCCATTTCGGAGTCCGGTTCTCGGTTTTCGGAGCCGTCAGGCCGTGTGCCTCGGTTCGGGACCGCCTAACCATCTCCGTTTGTTCTGATTTTTGGCATACTTCCTTTCTACTCCCTTTTGAGGGACACTGGGGGCTGAGAAACCCACTTCGTGGCCGAATGCCACTTTCGGTGCTTAACAGCCCATTTTCGGGACCTCGAACTGCGTGTTTTGGTCCCCGAACATTCGTTTTGCAACGGTTTTCGTTCATTTTTGGCAGGTACCTCTGTTTTATCACCGGGGAGGTCACTGAAGGGTGGGAGGCCAGCAATTGTTGCAGCAACCAGTTATACATCCTCCGACGCCCTCCGGCGCCCGTTTTTCACATTTCCGGGCTAATGTTGAACCCGTTGAACCCTTTTTCTCGAACCTTGAACCACATATTTGTGATGTACACACATGAGAGGACCCTAAAAGTTCATGGCCGGCCATTAATTCAACTTGACCCTTTTGACCCCCTCCTTCCGGGCTAATGTTGAACCCCTTGAACCCTTTTTCTCGAACCTTGAACCACATATTTGTGATGTACACACATAGGAGGGCACCATCAGTTGGTGGGCGGCCAGAAAATCTGATTGACCCTTTTGACCCCTAGCCGGCCGGCTAGGGGGTGTGGCCGGCCGGCCACCTGGAGCAAAAGTAACAGGCCGGCCGTATTCCTTGCACTGTGCAGTTTACAGCTGTGAAGCTTTATCCCCCAGAAAAGATCTTTATCCGGGGGATATTTTGTGGAGAAACGTTTGTCTCCTTTTCCCCCACCTTTACACCCCCTTGTTGGCCTATATAGCAAGCAAGATATATCCTTTGTTGAGGTTAGAAAACTTCATCTTCAAGCTTCCATACACAACTCCATTTCTATACCTCTCATTTCCTTGAAAAACCTTAAGTCCTTAAGCACCATTTCTTCTACACCACCAAGCTCTACCACCACCACCTCATTTCCACCAACAAGGAAGGTTTCTCAAAGGCCAAAGAAGCTGCAAATTGATCCAAGAAGCAACAAAAGTCTTAGTCTTCAAGGGTGAGTAACCTTTCTCTTCTTTGACCCTTTTCTTGATCCATTTGTAAGCCTCACTTGCTTTTTGTTTCAAGCTCCGGACCTAACTGAAAAGGGCCCTCTTTTGAGCTCATCTTCACTTTTGATTAAGGGCTCAACCCTGTTTGAGCCCTCCATGATACACTTGCTTCATTGATCCTCTTATATGTCATGATCTTGCATGCTATTTTTGGCCCATTAGTAATCTGTTTTTTAGCATGTTTTAAACTGATATTAGGCTTATTTTGAGCCCCTCTTAAACATTGAAGAAGGGCTCAACACCATTTGGGACTTCCATGTTATACCTACCTTTATACTCCTCTTTTCTTCCCTATTCTTGCATGCAATGGCAGCCTACCATGCTTTTGTTTTTGGCCATTTTACAGTTCTGAAAAAGTGCTTATTTTGGTCCATACTTCATGTTTCATTTAGGTCCTTTCATGGTTTGGGACCTCCATAGGTCACTTCATGTTATATCTCTCTTTTATTCCCCATTCTTGCATGTTTAGTTAGCCTACCATCCTTTTGTTTTTGGCCATTTTACAGTTCTGAAAATAGTCCAATTTTGGCCCATTCTACATGTTTTATTAAGGGTCTTCGGCTATTTGGTGAATATTTTGCATACTTCATGTTATAGCCACTTTTGAGCCTCATTTTGCATCACATTTCTATCATGTTTGTATACTGATTTTGAGGCTGCCATATACTGTAAATATTCATATTTTTGGTCCCTCTTCAATGTTGTAGAAGGAAATTTTTCAGTTTGGGTTTTGCTTATATCACTTGCTTCATTACCCCTCTTTTGGCCCCTATTCTTGCATGCCATTTTTGCCATAACTATGCTTGCTGTTTGGCCATGTTTATAACTATGAAAGTGCCTTTTTTGGGACTGTCTAGCTTCTGTCTTTGCATTGCATGTCCATGTTGTGCATGTTTGGCATAGCTATAGGCCATTTCGGGTGCCTAAATTCGCATTTTGGGACAATTCCTTGCATTTCATGTCATTTCGCCTCATTTCGGGACTGTTTTCCCCCATATTTTAGTGCTGAAATTCCATTAGAATGATTGCAAGCCATTTCCATGTCATTTCATCACATTCCGTCATTGCCTCGGTTTGCGTGCCCGTGTGCACGCATTTCGAGGCACCTCATTTTCATTCACCGGCATCCTATGGGAGTGTGGCTGAGGCTCACTCATGATGGTATAGGTCCATATCATGTTTTCATGTCATTTCATCACATTCCGTCATTGCCTCGGTTTGCGTGCCCGTGTGCACGCATTTCGAGGCACCTCATTTTCATTCACCGGTATCCTATGAGAGTGTGGCTGAGGCTCACTCATGATGGTATAAGCCCATATCATGTTTTCATGTCATTTCATCACATTCCGTCGTTGCCTCGGTTTGTGTGCCCGTGTGCACGCATTTCGAGGCACCTCATTTTCATTCACCGGCATCCTATGGGAGTGTGGCTGAGGCTCACTCATGATGGTATAAGCCCATATCATGTTTTCATGTCATTTCATCACATTCTGTCATTGCCTCGGTTTGCGTGCCCGTGTGCACGCATTTCGAGGCACCTCATTTTCATTCACCGGCATCCTTTGTGAGTGTGGCTGAGGCTCACTCATGTTGGTATAAGCCCATATCATGTTTCCATGTCATTACATCGCATTTTGTCATCACCTCGGTTTGCGTGCCCGTGTGCACGCATTTCGAGGCACCTCATTTTAATTCACCGGCATCCTATGGGAGTGTGGCTGAGGCTCACTCATGATGGTATAAGCCCATATCATGTTTTCATGTCATTTCATCACATTCCGTCATTGCCTCGGTTTGCGTGCCCGTGTGTACGCATTTCGAGGCACCTCATTTTCATTCACCGGCATCCTATGGGAGTGTGGCTGAGGCTCACTCATGATGGTATAAGCCCATATCATGTTTTCATGTCATTTCATCACATTCTGTCATTGCCTCGGTTTGCGTGCCCGTGTGCACGCTTTTCGAGGCACCTCATTTTCATTCACCGGCATCCTATGTGAGTGTGGCTGAGGCTCACTCATGTTGGTATAAGCCCATATCATGTTTCCATGTCATTACATCGCATTTTGTCATCACCTCAGTTTGCGTGCCCGTGTGCACGCATTTCGAGGCACCTCATTTTCATTCACCGGCATTCTATGTGAGTGTGGCTGAGGCTCACTCATGTTGGTATAAGCCCATATCATGTTTCCATGTCATTACATCGCATTTTGTCATCACCTCGGTTTGCGTGCCCGTGTGCACGCATTTCGAGGCACTTCATTTTTTATCCGCCGGCATCCTATGTGAGTGTGGCTGAGGCTCACTCATGTTGGTATAAGCCCATATCACGTTTCCATGTCATTACATCGCATTTTGTCATCGCCTCGATTTGCGTGCCCGTGTGCACGCATTTCGAGGCACCTCATTTTTTATTCACCGGCATCCTATGTGAGTGTGGCTGAGGCTCACTCATGTTGGTATAAGCCCATATCGTGTTTCCATGTCATTTGCATTGCATATGCCATTGCCTCGGTTTGCGTGCCCGTGTGCACGCATTTCGAGGCACTTCATTTTCATAGCATAGTACATACTAGGTTGTATCTTAGATTACATTCTGTCATTTTCTAGATTTGCGTGCCTATGTGCACGCATTTCGAGGCATATCATTTTCATAGCATTGTGTATGTTAGGATTGTATCTTAGTTGCATTTCATGCATATCATGCATATTGCATCGTGTTCGGGATAGGAGTTAGCCCGGGCACGGGAAACGAGGTACATTTCGTACTCCGAGTGACGGAATGTATCTCAATTCCCCAGTCACCGACACTCCGGATTATCCATGATGGAGTTAGGTTTTAGCTGTAGTTTCATGTGCATTCATCCTATATTGAGTTGTGCATTTCGACTCCTCGGCCATCATGTCTCGGTATGCGTGATTGGTGGCATGAGGATCGAGACATGCATATATCTGTGCAAATACATTGCTATGCCCCTTTCCTGCTCTCTGTTGCAGCAAAACAAAGAATCAACAATTTTTTTGGGGCTTGGCACGCATTTCAAGAACAGGTGTAAACAGAGGCTAATTGGGGCATTCCGGTGGATTTCCGCGCAAGACGACCCGGATATGCATCATCCATCAGAAGCAAGGCAGTCCCTGGCTTGCACGCCAGTTTTATTTGCTTTCTTAGTTAATTTGTTAATTAATTAGGATTTTGTAATATTTTGGACTGTAATATTCTTTTATTCGGGACTGTAATATTTGGACTGTATTATTTATTCGGACCCTCTGCGCGAGGGCATAACTGTAATAAGCGTGCGTGAGTGTGATGTATGTCCTCCAACCCCACGTCTTTCTTCCCTTTTATTTATCCGCTTGTGATGGTTAGATTAGGGCATATTTAAATTAGCATACAGTATGACAGCATGTTTGCATTCATCCATCTGTATTGCATGCACCGGGCTTGGCGCATCATACTAACTGCATTGTGCTTTCAATTCTAAATTGAATACATGATAGTTGTAGCATTTCATATGCCATGTTTAGAATAGCCGAGCCTACTATAGTTGCATTTTTGCATGTATTGCATTAGACATTTCTGTATACTTAGGATTCATGCATGATTTCTAATGAGTTTCTATTTTGGCTTGGAGTACTCGGTAAGTTTCATGCTTTAGCATCCTTGCATGCGTGTGAGTGCTGCCATGAATAGCATGCTTACCATGAGGCTATGTGCTTATATGACATAACTGCCTAAATGCCTGTGGGTGAAGGTTGGGTTATCTGAATTGGAATAAATCATCAAATGTTTTAAAAGCCTGCCTGCGGGTAGCAAACCATTTTCAAGAACAAACATGAAATGTTTCATTCCAATTCAGGCGACCCGGTCTATATTTGTATGCTGTGCGCATCACATAGTAACCTAGGCTAATAAACCGGAATAAGAACTCACAATGTTTTCAAAAAATTGATATCATGGTTAGTAGAGGCCGGTCTATGACCGGGCGAGCGGGGGTGCTCACGAAGTGACCTTCCCCAATCGTACCCAAGTTCCCGAGCCGAGGCAACTTTGGTGATGAAGGACACGTGGCTTTTTGGCACCGAGTCAGGGTTTCCTAAATTTCCCAAAATAAAATATTTAGGTGGCGACTCTGTATCTGGCGAAGCAGTCCATGTTTGGCACTTCTTTCAAAAATCTGTTTTCTTAAAACGATTTGCCGGATTTGGACTCTTTGGTTCAGACTTAGAACCGTGACAACTTTTAGAGTCCTGAGCTGTAGTGACCCCAAATGAACAGAACGGGACTTCATCCTCCCGGGGCGTTCGGGGACGTCTACACACTTCATTTGGGATGATGAAATTGAGGAGTTTCAAAAGAATTTGTAAAAACAATAACCACACTGATTTTCTTTCTTCAGTCTATTTTTAATAGGTTTGAAGGTTCCTAATCATGAGCTATCAAAAATAAATAAATAAATAAATATGTGGTTTAAGTATCTTGGAGTATTTATTGGAAGGTAAGGTTTGGAGAATATAGTATAGGAAAAATAGGTAGAACTAAGGACTAAAAGAGAACAAGAAAATAAGCTGATTATTTCTTTATGAGTATGACTCTTATGTAATAGCTACGTCAGTGTACTTTTCGTTGGTCCCTCAAATTGAAATACTGCAATAATAGTGATGTATGTTGTTCTCTGACTTGAATGGAGCAAAGTTGGAGCCTGATATTGGTGAGTCATTGTTTTGGTCGAACTATGTCAGGTATAGTGGCCATATGGTATGCCAAGTTAGAAGACTAAGTAAAACAGAATTGGGATGAATTAACCGAGTCCTTCGTGGCTCTGTACTCTTATAACACTCAAATCAAGGTCACAACCTGTGATCTCGAGGCGACACGCCAAGAGCAAAAAGAAGGATTCTCTGAGTTTGTGACAAGATGGAGGATTCTCTGCAGTTCTTTGATGAGCATGATCAGGGAGATGTACAGATCGGGTGGTTTGACCTGAATGGATCAATTGATAATATCGGATGGTTGAGTGATGAGCAAGACCAGGAAGAAAAAATTGGAATGAGACTGGAGGGAAATGAAGTAAAAGTAGCTGCAGTGGCCGGAAAGGTTGATGAAAAAGGAAAACTACCGGAGGCCACATGCGTGGGAAACCCAAGTCAAGAAGTGGAAGTTGTGAATGTTACAGACACTGAACAAGAAGCTACACTGAGGCAATTTGAGAAAGAAAGAGTTGAGGAGAGCCAGAAAACTACAACAACGTGTCACCCTGAATAGGGCACTTGTACTATAAAAATGATTCACATGGAAATGGACAACTGTTTGTTGGCTGTTGAAGGCGAGTGATGGGATGACAATGATTTATGTTTGGCCCATATTGACGAGGATTAGGGAGACTGCACCCCGGATAATACATGGTATGCTGAGGAGATATATCATCTTATCCGTAGTGGACAGTATTTTAAACTACTGCACCTGGATCAAGCAGAAGCATCTGGAAAGGACCAAGAGGTCAAGAAACAAACGGAGAAGCAATTGGAAGAAGAGTTGGTGTTGATACAGCTCAAGAAAATCCAAGCTGATATCTCTATTTGGGGACTCCTCATGGCCTCACGGGTACACTGGTAGATAGTATTGTTAGCAATCGACAAGGCTAAATTATCCATTGATACTACGCCCGAGCAACTTGTGGGCTTGGTCTTTCCGGGTGGTGCCAAACCAATGCTCACTTTCTCTAACAAAGAGCTCCCGCCAAAAGGCTCAGCGCACAGCAAGCCGTTATACATATCTGTGGAATGTAGAGAGAAGTGGGTGCCAGTGGTGTTGGTAGACACCGGTTCCACTATTAATGTCTATCCATCCTGTACTGCCTATGCAATTGGCCTCAAACCGGCAGACTTTATTCCCACAGCCCAAGTGATACGGGCTTATGATAATACAAGCAGAGAGGTCATGGGCACAGTGAAAGTACGCGTCCAGGTAGGCCCAGCTGAACAAGAGATCGAGTTTCACGTCCTGGATGTACTAGCTACCTTTAATTTACTACTAGGGAGCCCTTGGTTACATCAGGTGAAGGTCGTCTCCTCGACCCTCCATCAGATGTTGAAGTATCTTCATAGGGGAGGAGTAGCAATTGTTTTTGGGAACTAATCCAGCAATCCACCTCCGAAGGTGACGACGCCAATACTAGAGATTAACCATGGTGACGAGGATGTCTTCCTCTTTGGATTCACTGTGGCGGAAGCCCGGGTAGTGCAGACCATTTTGGCCGTGGACGAAGGCATGTACATCAGTGCCTAGTCCATATACTTCATGAACAAACTGTGGTCGATCCCAAGGATGGGACTTGGAAGAAGTGGGCAAAAAGGTGTTACAACGTCGGTCTAGGTGTCACACAACCCACATGCCTTTGGATTAGGCTATGTGCCAACCAAGGAGGATTGGATAAGAAAGGGGGAAGAAATGAACGGTAGAACCAAAGCCAAGAGAGCTAGAAAGCATTATGAACTCATTCACAGGCCAATCCAGGGGACTCAACGGCCGTTTTGTTCAAGAGGGAGAGGATTTCCCTTTTTGTGGCTTTCCTGAGCCGTGGGTAAATGCCTCGAATGAGTGTGTCCTCGGGTTGGAGATTTTCTTTGATTTGCAACTACAGGACTGTGATAAGGAAAAGGCTGAACCAAGCATCAAAGCTAGCCAGAGCACGAAAGATGACTCAGACGACAGCGAGCCTGGAGTAAGGGCAGCACTGGCTAGTCTCCTGATAGATCCCGTGGCCGACACAAAGAACTTGGGGGATAACCTTACTGCCTCTATGATCGGGGAAAAACCAGCAGTAGACCCAATTGCTAAAATTCTAGATGCATCGAGGGCACCCTGTCTTACTTGGCAGTTGGAGGAGGGCTTTCTTTCTAGTTCCGAATTCGATGATGAGCCAGAATCTGATTCCACTGAGCCTGTGGAGTCGAGCTTAGATTCAAGTTCTTCTGAGTCTAAGTCTAGTAATTCTGGGGGTGGTAACTCGGATACCAATGTCCTATCTAGGTCTTCATTCAGCTTTTCTTTTGAGACTGTAACCGAAGATCTAGACCTTTTGAATGATAATACTGCAGATTTTGTGTACTTTTCTATGCCACTGATTTATTGCATTGATCAAGATTTTCAAATTTTAACGAAAACAAAGAGGAAGAAATTCCTCTGGCTTTGAAAAACTTGATTAATTGAGAGGAGGGGAGGTTTGTTAAGCCCTGTATTGATGAAGTCATTGCCATTAATGTGGGTAGTGAGAAGGATCCATGCCTAGTCTAAATCGGGTCCATGTTGTCTTCGTATGAACGCGAGCGTTTAATCGCTTTCTTAAAAGATTTCAAAGATGTTTTCTCATGGTCTTACGAAGACATGCCTAGAATCGATCCTGAGATTGTATAGCATTGGATCCCTCTTGAACCTGAGGCCCGACCAGTCTAGCAGAAACGGCGCAGCATTCGCCTGGATTGGGCATTGAAAATTAATGAAGAGGTCACGAAGCAAATTGATGTGGGATTCTTGTTAGTATCCAAGTATTCGACTTAGTTGGCCAATATCGTCCCAGTGCTGAAAAAGGATGGTAGAATCCGAGTTTATGTTGATTTTTAGGATTTGCACAGAGCCAATCTGTGACGCCCCGAATCTACACTATTGGTTGCAGTCAAGGGAGAGTCACTAATGAGTCCTATGGTCAATAACCAAGTAAGATCCCAGATCGCCGGAGGAGTCGAATTAGCCTCCCTTCTAAGTCCAGCTTTCTTAGGCAGCGCACTACCCTTTTGACAGATCTTAAAAGGTATTGACACAAGGTCTCATAAGCAACGATAAAGTTCATATATATAAATATATAGAACATAAGTACATAACAACCTTGAATATTCTTAATTCCAAAGGCTTGTTCCATTACATTACATCCCAAAAGGAAAATTTAAATCTTCACATGAGCCTTACAAAATATGAAAAGGGATTTCTAACTTTCCTAAGATAGCCAAAAGTCTTCGAAGGTTTCAGGTTTGTCGTCTCCAGCTATAAGCTCCTCTTCGGCACCTGGCATGACACGCCGTGAGCTTTGAATGCCCAGTAAACACACACACACCCCGTCCCTTTGTCCCAGTCCAATACGCAATCACAAATATAACATCAAATAGTAAAGCATGATACTCAACCAAACAAACAAAGGGTTACAAGTTAGATGTTAGTAAACTAGAAATCCCCCAAAGAGATTTCGTCCTCCCAACCACAAGAATTGGACTCCAGACTATTCGGAACTCCCCCTTTTGCTGCTTTGTTGCAAAACTAACCTCGGATGCCTACCAACGGTTATATACCGCGTAGCGCCAACCGCAGGGCCTCAAAAGGGACAGCGAAAAGAAAAAGTTTTATCTCCTGAATCCAACCTCATCCTTCCATAAAAAGTTTTATCATCCTGAATGTCCCATCCGGACCCAACCTTATCTCACCATTCAAACCGTCGCAAGGAGTCCGAATACGTCCGTTCCATTCCAGGGTTTACGCAACAACTGCTTGCACAAGGCTTTAACGTTCAAATAGGGAACGCATCCCAAAAATTCATATATCACATATTCTCATCTTTTCATTACTCAAGTGCTCGAAAACCCAATACCCTCCCAATTAGGTTTCCCGTTGAAGTTAAATGTTTTACATCGAGGTTAGTCTAATTGATAAGACAACAATATCCACATAAGCATGCATCCTTACGACGAGGAAGATAAATAACATAACCATAACACATATAATATCATGCCAAGATATGCTCATAAGTAAGCTGGCAATTTCATGAATTCAAGGGCATAAACATCCATGCATAACACAGTTCCCAGATTCAACATCACATAAGGATTAAAATGAAAGGACTATTTTAGATCTTCCACCGGACTCGGTCTTCCTATAGTTCGTAGAGGATTTGATCTAGTTTCTAGAACATTTTTCAGAAATGGGATTGCTTTTCCAGATTTTAAGTTATTTAGAAAATACTCCAGCGCTGTCCAGAATCTGTCCAGATCCGTCGACCGTTACGAAAATTTGATTTTCTTGCAAACCGCTCGATATTTTTCGATGAAACTAATTTTAGTTGAAAGATAACATCTTAAGGAAGGTTTTGATATAAAATAGAGGTCCAGAATAATTTTGTACATTTTTCTAGAATTTCTGGAAGTGGGCTGAAAAAAACAGATTCTAAGGTGCTTTGCCCAAAACAAGAAGATTTATGAAAAAGGGATTCCACCAAGGGAAAGTTTCATTTCTTTTGTGAATAAAATATGCTAACTATCACGTGTTTAACTCAGAAAATTTTTTTGAAAAAGTGCTCTTGAAAAGTTGAGAGATTGGTACAAAAAAAAGATGGTTTTGTGCCAAAATGGGGAAAATACAAGAGAGATGGAATCAATGCTCAACTTTTAGCATTTTTAACACAAGTAACTCATCAATAACAGATCTGAAAAATTTATTTAGAACCCTTAGAAACATGTATTTGAAAAAGCAAAATGAAAGAGAAGGTTGTGTTGTGGCTTACCTACAAAGCTTTGCACAAGAAGCTCTCTTCTTCCTCCTTCTTCTCCTCTAGACTTCTCTTTCTTGCTCTCCTCCCTCTCTCTAACCTAATGTGTGTATGTGGGTGTGGGGTGTTTTTGCTTTGCCAAGCTAGGGGAGGTTGATATTTATAGACAATTCATGATGTAAAATGTCCTAAAAGCCCACTAGTTGAAAATGGATGGAAAGTTTAGGATTTGTTTGAATTCTAAAGGAATATAAGGGATTTGGGAGGCTTGCTCATTGGTTTAGGAAACACTTAGTTGTAATGAAACTAGTTTTTGAAATTAGCAATCTAGGTCTAGGTCACTAGGTTGGTGTTTTCCTAGAATTTCATGATGTTGGTTCTTGGAAATTGGTTTCTCACTTTCTTCTAGGAAGGCTAGCCATAGGGAAGGGTGAAGGGGCTATATTTTTTTATTTATTTATTTATTCTTTTTTTTTTCAATTTAGGTAGTAGGGGCACACTTCTCAATGTATATATATATATATAGATTTCAATTGATTGATGGTACTAATAGTACTATTTTTTGGGGGTAATTCTTGAAATTAATAAAAGAAATGAAGGCTTGGAATTAAACTCATGTATTGGAACCTTATTTATGTATTTAATTATGATCTAGTTAGGTTTAGGGCTAA
Source organism: Camellia sinensis (assembly GCF_055761805.1). NCBI lineage: Eukaryota > Viridiplantae > Streptophyta > Magnoliopsida > Ericales > Theaceae > Camellia > Camellia sinensis. Next base: position 160,026,899 of record NC_138972.1, read on the forward strand.
TTTAAATACTCATAGCAAATCTTTATTGGTACCAAAGTCATTATTGCTCCAAGATTCAAGGGATTCGTTTGTACTAAAGTATAATGATGATGGCTAGTCATGTCCTCGAGATTTGGGGAGATTTGCCTATTTATTTTGTGTACAAATCTTGGAAATTGTAAAACATAATGTTAAAAAAAGATTTTAGGGTACAAGTGTATATATAAATATATAATGGTACTGTTTGAGGTCAATTTGTGATTTAATAAAAATGTGAGGGCTTGGGCTCAATTAAAATATCTATTTCAAGTGAAGAGTTAATAAATTAGTGTTTTGGAAAAATAATTCGGTTTGTATTATCTGGTTTTGAATTTAAAGGTAAATAACTGAATGAAGACTGTAAAAACCGGAAGTTAGGGTTTAGAGCAATTAATCTAAAATTTGAGAGTTAAATAATTAATATTAGAGTGTTATAAATGATTTCTAAGCTTCCAGGGTCGATTAGGGTTTGTATGGTTTCGTCCGTGATGCGTTTTTGACTCTAGTGTTTAATTTGCGAGCGATCAACAAATTAAGGGCTTTGTTATAGTAACTCAAAATTTTGGGATCTAATAAGGTTTACAAAAGTTAGGGGTCTCACACGATCCGAAGGATAACTTTCCACTGTCGCATATTAATGAGTTGGTAGACTTCACCACGGGTCATGCATTGCTTTCGTTCATGTGGGTACAACCAGATTCTAATGGCACCCGAGGATAGAGAAAAGACGGCTTTCACCACACCATGGGGTACGTACTGCTATCGAGTCATGCCGTTTGGATTGAAAAATGCTGGGGCCTCCTATCAGAGGACTGTGACCACCATTCTCCATGATATGATCCACAAAGAGGTTGAGGTGTACGTGGACGACATTGTCGTCAAGTCCAAAGAGCGAGAAGGCCACTACACCGCACTGGAGAAATTCTTTCAACAGATCAGAGAATACAGATTAAGGTTGAACCCACAAAAGTGCACCTTCGGGGTGACAGTAGGGAAAATGCTGGGATTTTTGATCACATAGAGGGGCATTGAAGTAGATCCTTCTAAAATCATGGCCATCTTAGAAATTCCACCACCAAGGACTGAAAAGGAGGTGCGCGGCTTTCTGGGTAAAGTACAATTCATAAGACGGTTTATTTTCAAATTAACCTTGACTTGTGAATGACTATTTGGTCTCCTGAAGAAAGGGAAGAAGTTCCGATGGGATGATCGATGTCAGTTTGCCTTTGAGCAAGTCAAGCAGTACCTCTAGAACCCACCTGTGTTGTCGCCACTAGAGCCAAGGAAGCCTTTGATTCTATACCTATCAGTGACAGATTCGACCATGGGGTGCATGCTAGCTCAAGAAACTAAAGATTGGGTGAAGAAGCCCATGTACTACTTGAGCAAAAAGATGCTAGACTATGAGACCCACTATACTACCATGGATAAAGCTTGTTTAGTCGTTGTATGGGCTACCAAGAAGTTGAGGCTCTACTTCCTAGCTCACTCTGTAATCCAGGTTTCAAGATTAGATCCCATCAAATATCTCTTTGAGAAACCAGTACTTACGGGTAGGCTAGCTCGTTGGCTACTTCTTCTCTTCGAATTTGATCTCAAATATGTCACACGCAAATCAGTTAAAGGGAGAGCTATGGCAGAATTCCTGGCAGATCACCCGGTAGAAGGAGATAAGGCAGTGGAATACTTGTTCCCAGATGAAGATATTCTGCAAGTCAAAGAGGAAACTTGGACGATGTACTTTGACGGAGCGTCTAATAAATACGGTTATGGAATAGATGTGCTGTTGATAGCACTCGATGAACTCAATATACCCCTAAGCCTTCAAACTCCAGTTCAAAGTGTCCAACAATTGAGCAGAATATGAAGCGTATATTGCTAGTTTGGAAGCTTCCCTAGAACTAGGGACAATAAGGTTAGATGTCATTGGGGACTCAAACTTGGTTTTTTTTTCAAGCTAACGGAGACTGGCAAGTCAAAGAAGAGAAGATGAAGGTTTACCATTAGACCCTGGATATGTTTATTCTGAGGTTTGAAAAACTGACGTTTACACATCTGTTGAGAGAGAACAACTAGTTCGTTGATGCGCTGGCAGCTCTATCTTCTAAGGTAGACATCTCACTTGGAGTTAAAATGCGTCTGAACATCATCGAACAGAAATACACGTCGGCTTATAAGACCGTTGCCGCAATTGGTGAAGTTCAAGACAGAAATCCTTTGTATTATGATATTTGGAACTTCCTGGAAAAAGGAAACATATCCACTAGGGGCAAATGCCAAAGACAAATGGGGTATATGGCGTCTGGCCGTCCAGTTTATCATCTGCGGAAATAAGTTGTATAAAAGAGGTCATTTGGGAATGCACAAGCTATGTGTTGAAGAAGTGGAATCAAAGCACGTTATGAAGGCTATCCACGGAGGCGAGTGTCGGGCATATATGAATGGTGTAATGTTAGCCCGGAAGATCCTCAGACAAGGCTATTACTGGTCTTCTATGGAGGAGGATTGTATTGGTTTTGTATGACGATACCACAAATGTCAAATCCATGCCAATCGCATGAATATCTCGCCGTCAAAGCTGTACAATATGACTTCACCATGGCCTTTCTCAGTCTGGGGAATTGACGTTATTGGTGTAGTCTCACCGAAAGGGTCAAATTGGCATGAGTATATCCTGGTGGCGATTGACTATTTTAGGAAATGGGCGGAAGCTTAATCCTACACTGTGTTGAAGGAATCCCACGTGGCCAAGTTTATCAGAAACAATATCATCTGCTGGTACAGGGTTTCGAATGAAATTATATCAGATAATGGCTCACACTTCAAGAAAGAGGTGGTGGATCTGCTTGAGAAATATAATGTCTCTTTTCATAAGTTGTCGACATATAGACCACAAACCAATGGAGCTTTTGAGGCCGCTAATAAGAATATCAAGACTAGCTTGCGAAAAATGATGGAAACATATAGGGACTGGCTAGATAAATTGCCGTTTGTGCTTTGGGGATACAAAACATCAATCCGAACCTTTACTGGGGCAACTCCTATTCGTTAGTGTATGGGATGGAGGCCGTTCTACCAATTGAAATTGAAGTGTCGTCGTTGTGAATTATAGCTGAGTGTCAAATAGCAAAGGCGAATTGGAAACAGAGCAGGTTTGAGGAGTTGATGCTGTTTGATGAGAGGAGGCTGAAGGCATTGTATCATGTTTAGGGCTACCAACGCTGGATTGCTAGGGCTTTGAACAAGAATGTGAAGTCCAGAAACCTCAGGAAAGGAGATATGGTGCTAAAAGATAACCGGGCTCCCATCCATGACCCTAGGGGCAAGTTCAGACCCAATTGGACTAGTTCTTACATCATCAAAGTTAATTAGTCAGGAGAGGCAACTATTCTCATGGACCTAGATGGCCTGGAGTTTTCACAGCCAATTAATGTGGACAAGTTGAAGAAATATTACCCCTGAGAGGCTCGCTAGGCCGAAAACCGAAAAGGGTGACCTAGACACAAGTTAAAGCATGAAAAATTAGAAACAAATAAAAACTGAGCTGACAAGGTTGAAAACCCGAAAGGGCGACTTTGGCAAAAGTTGGAGTGCAAAAGAAGAGTTAATACTTGAGTGAACCTGAACCGAACTACGTAAGGCTTGATTCTCATGTCTGGGATATGTAGGCAACTTCATCCTATGTTCCGATCGTAATCATCTCCAATTCAATTGTCTTGTCCATTTGCCTGATCATGTCATCTTTGTCTATTTGCTTGATTGTGATCTTCATTTTGGGCAGAAGAGCCGGTTACAATGCAGAGCAGTAGCGGTATGCAATCAAGGGCGGTTATGATCTTCTGATTTGGGGTTGTATATCTTGAGGATCGATTATATGCGTGTCAAGTGGTGATCATTTTTGAAAATGGTTTTGAAACGTTTCAATAAAAGTTGATTTTTCTCAACATTTTACCATTTTACAACGTAGAACATTTTGGGACCAAAAGGAAAATTTTTAGTGCTCATAACTTTAATTCCATTGAATTCAACACAAGTACATTCTCCATCTCTCTAAGTTAAATCAAAATTTCTTTTACATCATAAAAACTTGAAAAGAAAGGTCAAAACAATAAACTAGGAGCATAAGCGAGTCAGGTGTTCCTGCGTCCTCACTTGCAAAAGTCTCTGGAGCTAAAGTGGGCTCGACTTGTGCCTCATCCTTGAGCTAAGACAAACACTCGCCAGAAAGGGCATAACTAAAACTAGGGGCAGGGGCTAGAAGCTCTATCGTTCTCTAGGCAGCAAGGTACCAAGCCAGGTGTAAAGTACGAATGGGGAAGGAAGCAGGGTATTTTACCCCCTCATCTGGACGGGTTTGATCATGCTTGAAAGGAAAGTAGAACACACAGTGTGTGAGGCCAATCAACTGAATACCTAAGTGTCGAGACATGCTGTAGCTCATCTCAGTCAGATTGAGCCAGGGGCAACGCCAAAGTATGTTAGCTGCAGATCTGCTGCACATCCAGTTGCACCACTATCCTTCATTGGGAAAGTCCACTAGTTGCTGGAGGAAGAAATAAGCTCGAGCTAAATACTTGGGGCAAGGGTCCACCACTTTCAGTTATCCATGAGCCATACCTAGGAAATGATGAAAAATAAGAGAGATTAAAGAATAGAGAGATATGCGTTGAGAGAAAAGAGAGAAAAAGGTCAGAGAAAATAGAGCATGAGTGCCGAGTGATGTGAGAATCAAAAATGAAGAAAGAGTGGGAAATAATACCTGGAGCAGTAGTGGACTCCCTGCAAACCTGGTGGTTTCTCGCCAATGAAAAGCATCTAAACCCATCAGGGTCTCGGCCAGTACCAAACCGATGCAACTCTTTCCCTCTTTCAAGCGTTGCGCCACCTCAATCAACTTCATGCTGGCTCCATCGCAACTAGGGGCAAGAAGAAAGTGTGCAAGCATACATAAACAGAGGGCATGTTGCCGAAAGCCTTGCTAGAGAAGGTCGCCTCTGTCTCCAATGTCAAAAATCAATGAATCAAACTGGGTATATCTAGCTCCCCGTCGTAAGCCAAAGATGGAGCTTCATGCAAAGTAAGCCCACATATCCGTCCCAAAGCTAGGGCGTGGCCAAAACGGGGCTGAGGCATGATTTCCTTGTCGCGCCAGGATTCCATCAATGCTTGAAACTCTTCAAGAGTCGGACACATTTCTTGTGCTACGAAGCGAAATACATGTGTAATTGGGTCCCAATATCGGACCGCAACATGAAGGAACAAAAAACAAAGTGGAGTACGGCTTAATGAAAAAGCACATTTACGCTGAAACCTAAAAAATTGACCTTTTTCGTGCCGTCTAAAGTGGCTATCCAATCTGTGAGCTTTTCGGCATGGAAGATCTCCAAAACAACAGCTAAAATGAGGTTTTGGAGAAGAAATCACGAAGAAAGACCTTTTGTAGAAGATAGGGCTATTAGTGGAGGCCAGCTGTCAGCCATCTGGTGGAGTATCACAAGTGGCCAGCCGCCCACTTTTAGTGGCCTGCCATCCACTTGTGGGCCGGGCAGTTTTGGCAGTCTGTTTTTGTCTTGATCTTTGTGTTTTCAGGTCTTATTTTGAGTCTTTTAGTTTTAGCAAGTGTAAGTACCTGAGTTTAAGTTGTTTTTACTTTGTTTTTTTTATTTATCGAGTTGTATTTTGTGTTTTGGTCATTAGTCAGCTCATTTTATGATTAAGAACATTGTTCCAATACAAGTCTATTCCGTTTCTATCTTATGTAGTGCTCATGGTGCAAGAAAAACAACGACTCTTTTCATAAAAACTGCGAGGTTTTATTCTGATCATGGTTTTTACAAAAGTGAGTACATGTTTTAGAAAGCAAAAGTAACAACCTATCTGAAGCTATACATGTGCTAAACTACAAAAGAAAAGAAAACCAAGCAAAAGTACAAAAATTGACACCAGTCATCTCAAGCTCGAGAGGCCCTCTTCGCCTTCTTCCTCGGAGGGGGCTCAGGGGCACTGTCTCCATCAGCACCATTGTAAGAATCATACTTTGAGCCAGACTAGGTGTCGTCTCCGCTCCCTAATCCTGAACTAGCATCATCATTCCCGCTCTCAGACTCAGAGCATTGGCTCACTGCCTCCTCAGAGTCACTAGTCTCGGTATCATCACCACTCAACATTGGCTTCAAGGAGTTGCTCTGGCCCCAAGCACTCTTGTCTTTGCCTTGACCTCGGCACTCATCTCGGCCACATGCTTGGGCCTGTCTTCCTCTCCTTCCTGCCGTTGGGGTAGGTGCTGTCAGTGCTGCCACTACTGCTGGTGCCCTCGGTACAGATGGGATCTAAAAAACAAGTGTCGACATATTAGATACAATGTATATATTGTCATTGAAAAATGCAGTATATGGAATGAATGTAGTATCTAGATTGAGTATCATATGCAGAATAAGTGTCATGTAGAAACCATATCTAACCTGGGTACAATGTGTTAGTGTAGTTTGAGGTAGTGTCAGAAGGCATATTAGTGTATCAGTGGAAATATGATAGTATGGTATACAACAGGGTTAGCGATTAAATGCATGCCGAAATAGGAGAAAATACCTGAATACTGTGGAGACCAAGCAGCATCTCTCTTCTCTGCGCATGCCAATCAGAGAAGCAACCAGCTTAAGGAGGCCCTCTGCGTACTCTATGGATGCCTACAAGTGCATTTGAATGATCAATATCTGGAATCAGTATCTGAAAAAGGAAATTGCAGGTTACAAGCTTTAAAGTGTGGACCATACTTGAGATGCCCCTCGAGCTTTGACATACCCGTGTCCTACCTCTGCTGGCTCAATCGGAATCTGATAGGTTGTCCCGATCGGCCGCCAACATGTAAGCGCAGTAAGAATCACTGGCCAATCGGCAACTTGTACAACGGGAGGGCCCCCTTTGGTATCGGCCTTGGGCTTCTGTGCAACCTTATCCACCAAAGGAGAACCTACAGCCTTACCCGCGCGAACTCCAGTCAGAGGCGACATGAGATGAGTGTGAAAGAAAGTTGCATTGTCGTTCTCCGCTCTGAAATAGTCAGCATCCAGCCCCACTATGTATTGAATAATCGCCTTAGCTGGGAGGCTATCAGCTATCCTCATAGATGCTGGTGGCGGCATGGAAAAAACTGGGATAGGCAAGCCTAAGGTCTGTTGAACAAATCGCTCTCCTAAAAACCAGGCCCGGCAAAGTGGGCCCTCTAGTAAGATTCAATACCGGGAGGTGTCCAAAGCCTGGGCATACTGATTTATAACCCCGGCTGGCATCGTTGCCTAGAGCTGCTAGGTGATCTGTAAATAGGTGATGTACAAGTTGCTCATTGCTGTCAATTGTCAGGATGAATCAGAATAGTAGCAATAAGAATAAAGCGAAAATGACTGTGAGTTTCAGATTACCTCTCGGGCAACTATAGTATCGAAGTAGCGACGATAGAAGGTGAATGTCATGTCATCGCGGCTCCGTCGACAGCACCTGCTATCATACCGCTGTAAGTAAGGCACGGCTAGAGGGATCTCATCCAATGGCTCTGGAGCAAGAGTCAAGAAATAAGCGTAAACCCACAACAGCAAGGAAAGGGCAACAGTATTATCAATAATGCATGAACAGATAGACAAAAAGTGCAAAATAGAAAACGTAATGCATGAACAGATATTGAATAGAAAATGCATAGTAGAAAGCATAAGTAACAGAATCAAAGGTGCAATGTATACCTCTCAGGCTCTCCAGTAGCCTCCAACCCTCTCTCCTTTTAGGTGGGAAGTGGAACTCATATAGTCGTAGAGTGTGGCGAGGCCGGCTCCACCCCAGTCATAAAATCGGACCCCGGACAGGGTCATAAGGGCGCTCAACAAGTATAAACCCATGGTGTTCCACCTGTTCGTGAACAGGGTGGTACTGAGAAAAAACATCAAGACACCCCGGGCATACTGCTCTACCTCCTCCTGCGTCCTAGGCAGACTCCCGCGGAAGTGCTTGGAGAGCCAGTTGTGTCTCACCATAGCCGACCTGTATAGAGGTTGTCTCACTCCGAGCAGGTCGATCCAAGCCACCTCCCACTCGTTCATATCAATGTCAAACGGGATTGGATCACCTCTACTCTTAAGCCTGTGATAATCGAGAAGTTGTAGAGGGCCATCTTCATCTCCCTAGCGAAAAAGAAGTAGAAGGAGTTAGTGGTGTCCTACCACCTCTCCATCAATGCTCCAAGGAGGGCCCGACTAGCCATATGTCGTGAGAGCACGGTGCAGAATAAGCCAAAGTCGGCCTCATCAATAAGGTCGCGCACCGCGGGTAGGAGCTCATAATACCAATCCTTGGCCGTCACTGCTTTGTAACCCCTACAGGAACGAGAGTCCTCCTGTGGAAAAGAAAGAGTAAATCAGATGAAAAACAGTGATAAAAGAAGAATCAGATGAAAGGCAGCGTAAGAAATACAGTCAAATGAAAGGCAGGAGAGCATGAAAAGAAAGTTTGTACCTCAGTAGCGCCATAGGAAAGGTGGGAGTCCGGCTCCCTCAGCAAGATATCCTCTGGCACGGTATCAGCTAAATTCTCGAAACGCATCATGACTCCGGGTGCCATCATATGCGTGCGGGGCTGGTAAATCACCAGATCAAAGAGCCTCACCCACAATGGTAGTGGCTCAGGCTTGAGCCCTGGAGAGAATTCTGCTTCGAAATCGGCTTCAATGTCCTCCGCCGCCCCGCCGGCCTCAGCGACCGTCGGCTTCTCGACCTCGACAGGAGGTAAAAGTGCAAGTGGAACCTCCGGAGGGGCATCATCATGAGGAATGTTGTTTGCCATCTGAAAATGGGTGAAAAGTGGCTTAAAAATGGAGAAAATGTAGAACAAGAAGGAAAACTTAGAAAAAGTCAACCCTAGGAGAGACAAAATGGGAGAAAAAGTCAAAACTCGGGAAAGTTCACAAAACCCAAGAGAAACTCGAGGGAACAAGCCCAAAGTGTTGAAAACTCCAGAAAATCAACAAAAAAACAAAATCTGATCGGTTCAAAGTGACGAGGATCAAAGAGGGTTTAAGAATAAAGTTTGCGTGGTGCATTGGAAAATGCGTACAAAGCACAACTTTAGAGAGAAGAAGCACCTAGAGAGAGAGGGAAGAGGATTTCGAACTTGGGTGTGTGAAGAAATGGGGTGTGGTGGTGTATTTAAGAAAACCCGAGGCTAAAAGGACAAAACTGCCTCGAAATTGCTTGTTGGCCACTAATAGTGACCGATCGCCCATTATTAGTTGCCAGTAGGCTTCATTTGTGGTCGGAAGTCCCCTTTTGGGGCCTGGTTGTGGTTTTCTTCCCCTTTTTCCCTAACAGTGTATGGGAGGTTCCCTTTTGGCTCCAGATTGATTCCCAAGGAGCTCGAAACTATGTTTCGGTTGCCGTTCCAGTACCCATTGTGCTCCAGCACGAGAACGTGCCCCAATTGCAAGTATGAACAAGGTGTATCCTTTTTGAGTATTTGGCAAAGTCTCCGAGGGATAAGTCGGAGGTTGTTGTCAAACATTGATTTTATTCGTTTTGTCACTTTACATATTTGTTACTGTCTTTTGCATGGAACATACACTCTCACATGTTTTCAATTGGCTCGCATGGAACATGTTTGTTTTTTGTTGAACATGCTTTTGTTTTAAGATCGTATGTCGGTTGTCTAGTATCTCGCATAGAACATGTGTTGTCATTGTATTGATTTCAGTTTCGTCATCTTTGTGCATCTGTCGCACAATCTCGTACTCTTGGCATCTATCACATTATCTCTGGACATGCGAAATGTGACCTTGAGCAGAGTTTTCTTTCCTCTTCTCATGATTTCATCATGGTTAGAGTTATCTTAGGACACATGAAACGTTACCTTGAGCTGTTTTTATCTTGGGACGCGTGAAATGCGACCATGAGTGATTTTTATCTCCGGATGTGTTAAACGCGACCCTTAGCGGTTTCTCTCCTCTTCTCACAATCTTGGCGTGGTTAGAGTATGTTTTTAGTTCTTTTTTCGCATGAAACGTGGTTGGACTTCTTGGTTATACTCAGTGCATTATCTTGTTATTGCTTATTACACCATTTTGCCTGGTCATGAATTTCAAAATAGCCGGCGTCGCGAAGCGTGTGAGTCCAGCTTTCCAATTCTTTGTGCATATCATTTGCATCCTGTCCCTAAACTACGCTGGTTTGATTCCTTATAAAGGGATACGTAGGCAGTTTGTGAGCTCAACGAATTTAATTTATGTCTTGATTATTTACCCAAGTATTACGGCCTTGTGAAAATGGGTCGTCTTCATGCTTTGATATTCACTCACGTCATTTCATGACTGCGAGCTCTGTCAAAGAGGGGCAACTGTAGACACCCCATTTTTTATGCCCTTGAGACTTGGGCACCACTAATTTGATCACCCGATGATGAATGTACACACGTGTCAAATGCTTGATTACCTCTGTAAGAAACCTTTGTTTTGAACCTACAAACCTTGTGCCTTGTTTTTTGACCAAAACAGAAAGTTTTCAAGCCTAACCATCTGGGGACCTATAGACCCACAAGTGGCCTGCCACCTACTATTAGTGGCCTGCCGGCCACTAGTGCAAAAGCCAGATATTTTTGGCTAGCTGTCTCCACAGATGCATGCACTATTCCAGCTGTGTTGTAAGGATATTTCCGAGGCTCTCTCATATATTTCTATATATAGATGACCCTCTCTTATGTTAGGGGGTTTAGAAAAAATTTTGGATTAAAAAATTTTAGGGAGCAAAAAGTTTGAAAATAATTTCTCTCTCTACATCTCTCTATCTCTCTCTCTCTCTCTCTCTCTCTCTCTCTCTTGCAACTTCTATACCCTTTGCCTAGGCACTCTAGACCAAATCTTGAGAGTTCTTTGCTAAGGTGATTTGTGCTTGCATTTTAACTCTTAAGGGTGTGAAATTAGTGGTTTGTAATTCAAAGGATCATTCCTCTTCAAGAGGTATACATTCTAGTTCTTTTGAACCGTCTCTTTTCCATCTTTTCTTGTTGTTTTTTGAGCTATTCCTCACCTTTATTTTTGGGCTAAAACTTGTGGTTTAAGGCCATTAAAGGTAGAGGGGTAGACCACTTTTCTTTGAAGCTTGCTTCATAGGCTTTTACCCTTATGTTTCCCACTTTTTTAATCAACTTTTTTTGAGATTTTTACTGCTAGTTTTTAGAGTTTTTCAGAGGCTAAAAATCATGTTTTGAAGTCCTAAAAATGAGGGGGGGTAGCCTTCCCTCCTTGTGCTTGTTTGCTAGCTTAATTGCTCCATGTTTTTAGTATGCTCTTTTAGCTGTTTTTACCTTAATTCCAACACTTTTTTGAGCTAATTTAGGACTATTTTTATGTTTTCATTTCATTCATGCTTTGTATTGCAAGCTTGTAGTGTAATAGTCCTCATAGGTTTGGTGTTTTAGGCATTAGACACCAACCTATTTGAGTTGATATCATTTATTTAATGCTTTCCATACTTGTGTTCATCTCTAATCATTTCTACACCTCTCTCATTTCTTAGCTTTTCCCTTGCCTTGAGAGTTGTTTCAAACTGATTGTTTATTTAAGCTTGAGATATAGATTGTTGTGCTTAATGGTTTAATCTCTTCAGAGGTTGATTACCAGCGGCATGATATCTCTCTTATGCCCAAAAAAACCCTTGGTTTGGAACTTCCCTCCTTTAGTGGACTTAAAGCTTATTATTGGACTTAATTGACTCATGAATGGAAGGTAATTTAAAAGGGGTAATCAATGGCTTAAAAATAGAGCAATCTAATAAACTGGTTTGGGTTCAATCAAACATTAATTGAACCCGTTGAGTCATGAAGCATTTCATACTTGTTAGTGATGAAAATGGTTCGAGATTCAAAGTCAACCACTTCCCTTGATCAATCCATGATAGAGAGGAGGTTTCGTTGGTCTTTCCTTACCATTTATCGAAATTGTATCCCTTGGTTCATAAGTCATCACGAAAGGAATTTGAGTCAATTGGTGGCTTGCGAACCAAGCCTACCCTTCCTTTGACTTGTTTGCTGATAAGGAGAGGCAAGGTGGACAAACATCCCCTGAAAATGATCTGTTTGTGCTCTGTTTGTTGTCTGTTGCAGCAAGGCAGTGCCACAAATTAGTGGCTGGCTGACCACTTCTTCTGTATGGCAGACCACTTTTAGTAGGCGGCCGGCCACCATTTCTGGCCTGTCGGCCACTTTTTCTAGCCAAGAAGTGTCCCTTTTCCCTACAAAACAGAGTAGAAGTTGAGGCAAAAAAAACAGTGCAGTTTTCTAACTGTGCAACATAAGCATTTTGGCAACAAAACGGAAAGCATTTTCGAGTGGAAATCCACGTGCATGCATGAACCATCCCTTGCTTCTTGGGATCCATAAAATTAATGTTGTAATTGTATTATACTTAATGTAGCAGGCTTGTAACTAATTAGTTAGTTTTCTTATGTGTGTATTAATTAGTTAGAATAGCTAGTTAGGTTTTCTGCTGTACTTAATTAATTAGCTAGAATAGTCAGTTAATTTGTGGCGTTGCAATAATTAGCTAGCATAGTTAATTTATTTTATAGATTTGTTAATTCGTAGTAATTAGCTAGGACATTTATTCAGACCCTCTTGTGTGAGGGAAAATATGTAATAATGTGTATGTTTTTCAACCCCACGTCTTTTTCCCTTTTATTTACCTATTTTCGATGGGTAGTGTAGAGCATCATATTTCGTTTCAAACATTTCCCATGTATAAAGCATTTCATTTGTCTTGCATGCCTCAGGCTCAGCGCATCATTCTAACTTGCATTGTCATTTATTACTTCTTTGAAACAGTGCTCCAAATGTATGCGATTAAGTTGATTCACAGTCATAACTAGTAGCCAAGCATATTAGTCTCATTTCGTATGTGTTGTATTAGTCATTTACATAGTTAGAGCATGCATTTTTCTAACTATTTTATTTCTTTTGGCTTGCCTAGGAGTACTAGGTGAGCATTTTATGGCTTTAGCATATTGCATGCGTGTGATTGTTGCCATGTTGAGCATGATACCATTAGGCTAAGTGCTTAATTGATATATCTCTTGAATGCCTGTGGATGAAGGCTAGTTGCTTAAATTGGGATAATTTGATGAATGTACATATGAGATAACTTTTTCAAGTGGTACATATTCAAAACAATTTTCAAACAAACATGTAATCAAATGTTCCAATTTTTTCAAATTAGTCTATACTTGTGTGTACGTCACATAGTAAAGATAGCCTAATAATCAGAATAAGAGCATATAATGTAAATAAGAATCACATCATGATTAGTAGAGGCCGATCTTTGATCAGGGGAGTGAGGTGCTCAAATCATGAGCTTCCCCTCTCGTGCCTAAGTTCCCGAGCCGAGACACTTTGGTGATGATGGATAATGGCCTTTGGCACGAGTCTTGGGTTTCCTAAATTTCCCAAAAAATATTTAGGTGGTGACTCTATAATCTAGCAAAGCAGTCCATTTTTGGCATTTTGATTCAAAATCGATTTTCCAAAAGCAGTGTCGAATTTGGACTCATTTGTGTTTATCTATTTCACATTGCACTTATGGAATCAGATTCAAAACCACGAGAGTCCGAATTGTAGGGCTAGTCGTATCCGAAAGGAGCACAAAAATTCAAGCTACACTTAGATACTCTGGACCAAGTCTTGCGAGGCAAGACAATTCCCTTGGTTAAAGTATTGTGGAAACATTACGGGTTAGAGGAAGCAACTTGGGAACATGAGTTGGATGTCCGTAAGAAGTATCTGAATTTATTTGCTAATGTTTGAACATGTATTGAGTTTTGATTATGTTAATGAAATATGAAAGCATTGTATATGTTTTGAGAATATGAAAACATTGTATATGTTTATGTTTTGGAAACATGAATTTTATGTAAACATTGTAAATGTTTTGGGAAATTAAATTTTCAATGTTGAAACTTGTGTATTGAGTTGATGAGAATCGAAGAATGGGTCACGGAATTGAAATTGATTAATTATCGCTATTCGGTCTGGATCAAGCATAACTTCAAAAACTTGATTTGAAATTTCAGGGACGAAATTCCTTAAGGGGGGAGATTATAGCAATTCTGATTTAAACCCAACCCATTTTGTATTCTGGACTTGGGTCTCATGATTCTGTATTGTTATTTTTGTCTTTTTCCCTTATTCCTCATTGAAATTGAGTATTGGAGTAGCTTGGGTGTGTTTGGAACAGGTTGGTTGCTAGTTGGTTCAAATTATTGTTTTCCAGATTTTGGCCTCTTCGCTTGAGTGAGCTTTGTGAGCTCTCAGTACTTTTCAAGGCCAACAGAGATACTGGGAGGGCAGTGCTCTTTGCTCGAACGAGACTTCTTGCGCTCGAGCGATGGTCTTCTATCTATAAAACTTCTGGGAGTATGCATTCTGCGCTTGAGCGGAACAACTTATTGTGTCTGGCCACTTGAGTGACAACTCTCGCGCTCGAGCGAGCTGCACGTATATCAGTTCACAACAATGCCTTTTTACACTAACGTTTCACATCTTTTTCTCTCAAAACCCTACATCGACCCTCTCTCTCCCTCTAAAACCCAACTACTCTCTACAAATACACTTAGATCCAAGGATCTCTCTACCCTATTCTCTTTGATATAAAGGTCGAGCACTCCAAGGGCTCTCTTTTGATCCGAATAAAGCTTGGTTTCAGTGTCTTTGAAGTTCATCCACTTCTCTCTTGGTCTTCTAAGCTTGAGATAGAGACTTTTTACACTCTCTTATGATTTTTAACTTAGTTATTTGTTGTTACGTAAATAAATGTTGGGATTGGAGGATTTTAGACAAACCTAGGGTTTTGGTTTTGTCTAAAATCTAAAGAGGGGTTTTCAAATGAAAGTATTGAAAATGATTATGGGTGTACATGTAAGGATGTGTCGTATTAAATTTGTTGATTTTGACACATGGATTGGATTTGGAAGAAAATAGAGTTTTTCCCTAAAATGTTTCAAATAATTATTTTGTATAAATAATGGAATTGGTATGGGGAATGTGAAATTGGATAGATGTTTATATAAAGGGTGGAGTTGGATACTTGTTATCTCACACCTATGGAAATTTAAATAGTTTATCTGTTTTGGAGATTGTATATCTATTTAGAAATATCTGCTTTGGACTATTAGTAGAGGATAGCTATGATTGTTGTAGAAATAGCATGAGGATTAGGTGAATTGAAACTAATCTCTTATTTGTTGTCATTGAATATAACTGTGTTTTAATACATTGTATATGTATAATGTTTAGGAGGTGAAATAAGATGTACTCCACGTTTGGGAGAAGAAAGGAGATGGACTCCATTGAATTAAGTTGGCCTGTTGTAGACACCCCATTTCTTATCGTCCTCAAGACTTGGACGTCATCGTTTGAATACTTGATGATCATCCTTGTTTGTGTTCGTTTTGGACGCCTAAAGTTCTTGGCGGAGTGCCTTGCCTTTGAGCCATTGAAACTTGTCTGTTTTGTGCTTGGTTGTGTACCAAGAGCTTGTTGCTTCAAGTCTGGGGAAGAGGGTGGCCTGTCGGCCAGCCCTACAACCCATCAGCCATGGCTTGTGCCCATCAGCCATCAGTGTAGCCGGTCGGCTACACTGATGGCTGGTTGGCCACCAATGACGGTCGGCGGCCATTTTTCTCCTTTTTCAGATATTTGTTTGCTAGCTGTGCTAGCTGTTGTTCACTGAAGCTCATCTCCATACACGTGTATAGAGGGATGAATACAAGTTCTAAGCTTGTTTTTCTATATATAGGGGGGTCTCTTCCCCATTTTGGAGGGTTAGATAATTTTGAGCAAATTTCACCCTCTCTCTAGAATTCTCTTTCTCTCTTCTTGTTTTGTGCCTTATAGTTAGAATTCTCTACACATTTTCACATCAAGTCTTAACCAAATTGGACCACTTTGGAGCTGAGGTTCTTTGGGGTTTGTTTTGAGCTTTTAAAGGTTGTTTGAGCTCAGAAAAAGGCATGTTTTGTGCCGTGCTTCAAGAGGTAAAAGACTTGCCTTGTAAGCTTTATTTTGAACACTTGTTTTGCCATCTTTTCACACTATTTTGGAGCTGGTTTTCAACTAAAAAAAGCTCTATTTTTCAGTCCAAAAAATGGTAGTTTGAGCCTATTTTGAGCTAGGTGGTTGTCTGCTTTTTTTGCTCTTTGCCTTGTGAGGCCTTTTGTGCCATTTCTTACCATCTTCAAATCAAATTTTTGGCCCTTTAAACCACTAAAATTTAGAGTTATTTCAGTGGTGGAAAACATGTTTTGGGGTCCAAATATGGAGGGGTTAGCCTCCCCTTCTTGTGTCATGCTTGTATGCCTAGTTAGCATCACATGGTAGCTTGATTTTCTAGCTTGACTTAACTTAATTCAAGCATGTTTTAGGCTCTGTTTTGGCATGTTTCATCTCTGTTTGGGGTTGGTTGGAGCATTTGTTGCTTGCTTTTTGTACTTGTAGTGCAATTGTGCATACTAGTCTAGCGTGCTTAATGATTTAGCCTATTATTCTAGCTTGTGTTAGCTTAATTCCAGCACGTTTTTGCTACTATTTTGACCTACTTTAACTCTGTTTTGGGTTGGTTTAGTCCTTTGAGGCTTGTATTGCAAGGCTATAGTGTGATGGTCTTCACTAGCTTATTGTTTTAAGGCTTTAAGCATGAAGTGTTTGTGATGGTTGCATGTTGTAGCATCATTTTGCATGTAATTTCAATGTATATAGCTCTGTCACATGCTCATTTGTTTTGCTCTTTCATTGCTTTTGAGAGTTGTGTCTTGAGTCTTGTTTGCAAGCTAACATGTGAGCATGCTTTTTTCTAGCATTTTGTGCTTCAATCTCAGCATGTTTTGGCCACTAATTTGACTGGTCTTAGCTCTATTCTGAGTTGGTTTGGCCCTTTGAGGCTTGTATTGTATGGTTGTAGTGCAATCTCTTTCACTAGCTTAGTGAGTTAGGCTTTTTAACATGACTTGCATGAGTTGCTTGCATGATTTAATGCCATTTTGCATCCCATTTCAGCACTGAAATCTCTATCATCTCCCTTCATTCTTCACTCTTTCATTTGTTTTTGAAAGTAGCTTTGAACCCCTTGTTGGCTTGAGTGTGGAATTGAGGCCCTCATGCCTAATGGTTTTAATCCTCTCTTGAGGGTTTCTACTAACCAACAACATGAGGCCTCTTTCATGCTCAAGGCACTTGTGGTTCAAGCCCTCTTTCCATTAGAGGACAATCACCTGGGACTTAATCGATTAAAGGACTAATTGGTAATATAAAATGTGTAAACAAAATGAACAAAGTAAAAGAGGCAAGATTGAGCATCTTCGTATTGCATTGCATGTGTTTGGATCGGACATTAATCCGAACATAAGAAAAAGGGGACGTTTCATACTCAAAGTGATGAAACGTGCCACTTTTCTTAGTTAGCATCACCCTTGATCAAGCATGATAGGGTGGTGGTTGCTTTGGTCTTGTTTGTGCATTCATTGACCTTGTACAAGCTTGGTTCTCTAGCCATCATGCATTGAAAATTCTTGGTTGATGGCTTGAGGGCCAAGAGATACACTCCTTTGAGTTTGTGTGATGATAAGGAGGGTAGTAGTACATACACACCTTGAGAATACACTGCCTTGACTCTGTTTGCTCTCTTTTACAACAAAAATGGGAAGTTCAAGAAAGTAGTGGCCGATCGGCCATCAGTGAAAACTTTGCACAGTGTGTTCCCGAGATGGAGCAGAGGTGTTCTGGAAGTTGGAACAAGTTTCAGAGATCAAAACAAGTGCAAATAGAGGTATCTGATGGCAAGGCGATGGATTCTCGGGAGGAAACCAATCGAGCACGCATGCATCCCTCGCCCTCGAGGCCATTTAATTGCCTTAATTAGTTTGTGTAGCTAATTATTCAATTCAAGTGTTGTACTTAATTAGTTAAAGTGTTTAGCTAGTTAATTCATTTTGTAATATTTAATTAGCTTAGAATAAGTTAGTTGATTTATTTCAATTGTGTTGTAATAGTTGGCTTAATTAGCGTAGCTAGTTAGCTTATTCATTCGGACCCTCCTTCGAGAGGGCATAATGTTGTAATAAGTGTGCGTGCGTGTGTACATGTCTTCTAACCCCACGTCTTTCTCCCATTTTACTTAACTGCTTTCGATTGTTAGATTAGAGACATTTTCAAATAGCATACTGTAGACGTCCCCAAACGTCCCGGGAGGGAATCCCGTTTTGTTCATTGGGGCTCACTACAGTTTGGACTCTCAAATTATCATGGTTCTGAATTTGATCTCACAATGTGCGACGTGAGATTGATAAATCACCAAAGAGTCCAAATCCGACAAATCGTTTTGAAAAACAGATTTTTAGAAAGAAGTGCCAAACATGGACTGCTTTGGCAGAATCAGAGTCACCACCTAAATGTTTTATTTTTGAAAAATTTAGGAAACCCTAACTCGTTGCTTAAGGCCACATGTCCGTCATCACCAAAGTTTTCTCGGCTCGGGAATTTGGGTACAATTAGGGAAGGTCAGCTATGAGCACCTCCGCTCACCCGATCAAAGATCGGCCACTACTACACATGATATTTTGTTTTGAAAACATATGTGTTCTTATTCCAGTTAATTAGCTAGAATTTACTATGTGATGCGCGCAACACACAAGTATAGACTAGATCGCCTAATTTGGAACAAAGCATCGCATATCCGTTTGTTTGGAAAATGATTTGAAGTATGCTACTCGTAAGTAGGCTAAAACACGGATTTCAATGAATTATTCCAATTCAAGTAACCCAACCTTCACCCACAGGCACTTAGGCAGTTATATCATGTACGCACATAGCCTCATGGTAAGCATGCTGTCATGTTAACACTTACACACATGCAAGATGCTAAAGCATAAATACTCATAGTGTACTCCGAGCCAAAACAAGGAACATGTTAGTAATCAAATGTATGATCCAAGTCCATGTTAAGATGGCTGATGCAACGCATGCAAAATGCAACAAAGATAGGCTCGGCTACCCTAAGAATGGCATGTGAAATGTGACAACTCGATACACGTATTCAAGTTGGAATTGAAACACAATGCAATTAGCATGATGCGCCAAGCCTAGTGCATGCAAAACAGATGAATGATACAAACATGCGAGCATAAGTATGCTAATTGAAACATGTCCTAAACTAACCATGAAAAGCTAGTAAATAAAAGGGAGAAAGACGTGGGGTTGAAAGACATTCACACACACACGCACACTTATTACAAATTCGCTCTCTCGACGGAGGGTCCGAATAAATAATACAGACCAAATAAATAATTTACTACTCTAGCTAATTACATATTACAAAACTCTAAATAATTAAACAAATTAATTAGAAAAGGAGGTGGCCGCAGTCCTGCCTCAGAATGATGGAATGATGCATGCTCGATTTGTCTTGCTCGGAAACCCGTTACCATGCCTCTGATGCCTCTGTTTGCACTGTTCTGCACCTCTGACAATTGTGAAAATTATTGGGATGCTTCTGAATTACTCCCTAATCATTATGGGATATCACCGGACGAGATATCTGACCACCGGCTATGGAAATATGGTAACTAACCAGAAGTTGGTCCACCGGCTAGACTTTTGTGGTCGGCTGGCACTGAAGATTGCCGACCGGCCATTTCTTCCTGCAGAATACAGGTTTTGCTGCAACAGAGGACAGATAGTGCATGGCAAGGTATTTTCAAGGCAATGTGTGCATAGCCACTCTCTCTATCATGCAACGAACTCAAGGGAGCATGGCTCTCGGTCCTCGGGCCACCAATCACACATTTCGATGCATGATGGCCAAAGGTACCAAGTTTGCAAATCAATGTACATGAATGCAGCAAAACAAATGAATGCTACACACTCTATCATGTTGAGATCAAGAGTGTCGGCGACCGAGGATTGAGACGTGTTTCGTCACTTTAAGTACGAACACACCTCATTCCTCATGTTTGGTTTGACACCCCAAACCAAACATAATGCAATGCATGTATGCGATATGGCTCAAATATGCAATATGGCTCAAACATGCAAAATGACTCAAGTATGCAATATGAGGCTAAGTTAGCAAAGCATGCCAAATGCAATGCAACCTACACATGCAAATGTACAATGTCCTAAGCATGCAAGATGCAATGTAATGCGATCTAACATGTAAGCTAAGCTAATGTAACAAGAACATGCAAACATGATATAATGCAAGCATATAACGAGATGCAACATGATGCAGCATACCAAACACGCAACTATGTACAAGGATGGACTTAAACCGATATGGGAGGACCTTAGCCAATCCCAAAACAATGGCCAAAATACCAAAAATAAGGCACCAAAATGCGAGATAAACATGCACACATGTTGGTCCATCAATTAGGCCACAATGTGCAACCTTCAAACATGAGCGAGATGTGATAAATATGAGGATATGGCATCACAATAAACTCTGAAATCACATGAAGAATGATGCCAAATCGACTACACAATGCAAACATGGCATGTTAATGGAGTTAAAGCTCAAAGCTAGTTATGAGACTTGAACCATGACTATGTCAACCAAGCCCCAAATGGTCAAAGCGACTCAAAACAGTCCCGAGGCAGACCAAAATGAAGCTAAAACTCATATGGAACAAAGTCAAAACATGCTGTAAAGAAGGGCACAAAACAAGACGCATACAAGGCACAAAAGGGCAAATGCACTACACCTCTTACAACTGAACATGACATGACTTAGACAAATAAAATCAGAGTTATAAGACACCAAAACAAACCCCAAAACCCAATGAGAAGGTCTTCCAAAGACCAAATCATAGAGGCACATGCAATGGTCCAAATGAAGAGCACGAAACAACAACTCTCCAAAGTATAGAATAGGTGATAAATGCAAGTGTGTGGCCATGAAATATGGACTGAAATATGATGACAAGTGATGCCAAATCACTGAAATAGCTCAAATGAAGCATGCTAATGACTCACACACCCGAAGCCAACAACCTAGAATGCAAAGAGGCTATATAAAGCATGGCAAGCATGACCAAATTGACTCCAAACAGAACTTAAACACATTAAAACATGACTAAAAACTTCACAAAGCTAAGTCAAAACATGCAAGCATGGTGGTCTAAATGCATGATGCATTTCTAAGCAAAATAGAGGAATGCAAGGCAAGTATATGGTGTATGCAAGGGGTCAACAAACCAACCTAAAACAGAGGTAAACCATGACCAAACAACACCAAATACCCACTGAAATGATGCTAGAAACAACTAAACATGCATGCTCCCATATTAAGCCAATAGTACAAGCAAATGAGACAATAGGGGAGAGGGGTGTCTCTCCCCTATACATGACCTCAAAACCACTTCTCCACCACTGAAAATCCACTGGATTTCAGTGGTGATAAGGTCAAAATAAAGGGGTCCCAAAGCTCAAAGAGAAAGGCACAAAAAGAGGCCAAACAAGGCCTAAGAGGGGATGAACAACCCCAAACAGAAAAGAGACCTGAATGAAACATCTTAAACATGAAAAATCAAAACTTTTATCAGTTATACACACAACTCAAAACAGCATGCAAGATAGGTTAAAAGCTTGTACAAAAATGAGAAATATAAAGCAATAGTGCTCACCCTTGTAGAACACTTCAAGAACACCTACCCCAGCCCCTTCCTCTGATCAAAACCAACCTAAAAACTCTAAAACCAGTCCCTCAACACCTTAGTAACCGAAGTATGGTGTAACACTAGGTGCTTTAGTGCAAAAATAGGAACAAAAACACATTTTTGAACACTAATACACACACAATCTAGAGAGAGGCGGAGATATAGAGAGAGAGTGGTATGTGTGATATATATCTCTGATCTTTGCTCAACCCCTCTAAAGGAGAAGGGAGGCCCTCTTTTACAGAACAAAAAAGGGCCTAAGCTTCTTGGAGAAGCTAAGACAAAGGGGTCAAGCTTCCTCAAGAAGCTAGAACGAAGGTTCAAGCTTCTTGGGGAAGCTAAGGCAAAGGTCCAAGCTTCCTGGGAAAGCTAAGGCAAAGGGTTCAAGCTTCCTCAAGAAGCTAGAGCAAAAGGGTGCAAAGGGTGCAAATCCTCCACACACATGTATGGAGGATAGGTATGTGTGCTCCAACTGGCACAGCTAGCATGCAAAATGCCTGAAAAAGGCAAAAAAGAAGTCCCAGCCAGAAAATATGGCCGATTGACCAAACAAACAGCCGGCCGAGCAAAAAAAATGCCGATCGGCCTCACCAATGGCCGGTAGCAACAAAACAGGGCCGGTGGCCTCAAGCCCAGGCCGGTGAGGTGTGTGGATGACCAAAAAGCCATTCTCTGCCCTCAGAAGCAAAAACACAAGTGTTTGGTCCATGACCAAGCACAAAACAACCAAGTTGAGAGATCTTGAGGCAAGGCGCATAGCCGAGACCTTTGAGAACTCAAAACGAACACGGATATGGATGATCACCGAGTGTTCAAACGGCGACGTCCAAGTCTTGAGGACGGTCAAAAATGGGCTATCTACACATACCTTATGCTTGCATGTTTGTATCATTCATTTGTCTTGCATGCACCGAGGCTCGGCACATCATTCAAACTACATTGTCTTTTCAATATCTTATTCGAATACATGTTTCAAAGCATGTTGTATCAAATTGTATCATATGCCATGTTAGTAGCCGAGCCTATTAATTTCATATTGCATGTGTTGCATTAGGCATCTTGTATAGTTAGGATCATGCATCTTTCTAACTAGTTTTGTTTTGGCTTGGAGTACTCGGTAAGTTTTATGCTTTAGCATACTTGCATAAGTGTGATTGCCATATTGCCATGTTTGCAATGAGGCTATGTGCTTATTTGCTTAAACTGCATGAATGTATGTGGATGAAGGCTTTGTTGTTTGAATTGGAACAATTCAATGATTGTGAGTTTTAAGCCCACTTGAGGTGGCAAATCCGCATTTTAGCTCACTTGTGGGTGGCAAATTCAAACCATTTTCGAAAGCAAACATGAATTGTTTCATTCCAATTCTTACGATTTTAGTCTATACTTGCTCATGTATGCGTCACATAGTAAAGTTAGCTCATAACCGGATAAGAACAAATGAGGTTTATAACACAACATATCATGATTAGTAGAGACTGATCCTTTGATCAGGCGAGTAGGGGTGCTCATTTCATGACCTTCCCCCCTCGTACCAAGTTCCTGAGCCGAGGCAACGTTGGTGATGACGGACACGTGGCCTTTGGCACGAGTCAGGGTTTTCTAAATTTCCCCAAAACAAAATATTTAGGTGGCGACTCTTTAATTTGGCAAAGCAGTTCAGTTTTGGCATTATTCGATTCAAAATCGATTTTCCAAAATGATTTGCCAGATTGGACTCTTTGGTGTTTATCAGTCTTACATTACACTTTATGAGATTAGATTCAGAACCGTGACAGGGGTCTGAACTGTATAGGACCAATTCGAGCTCTCCAAAAGGGGGGCGCGAAGAAAGTCGAGCCACAGTTTCTGGCGACTCTGCTGGGGATTTAAAGAACTTGACACAAACTCATAATATGTTGTTTTATCTACACCTATGTGTTTTTTTGCATTACATTTGCATTGGTGCGCCTAAGTCATAGTGTTTTCCATCTATTATTCCTGAGCAATTTGCCGGAGGCTTGCTTGGAAAAGCTTGCCATAAGGCTGACCGGTTACAGGCTCTGCCACGATGGGAACACAAACCTCGGATCTGGACTACTGCTATACCGTTTGATCCTCCTTTCACTTCTCAGTGTTAGGAGCGAGAGATATATTAGGTGGTCTTGCTAAGGCACCCTTTTTGACCAATCGACCTAGATGCATATCGGAAGCTATAGAGACTGTTCCAAACTAGGACAAGTTGCTCACCCCAATGTAGGTTAGCTTGAAACGGCTTGCTTGCATAGCAAACCCCCAATTCTCGACGAAATTAGGACAGGGAAACCCTACCCCATCATAGGGGTGTTTTGGTTCTCACTTGCTTGATACGTGCTTTTGGAGTGAAACTCTGCAGGAATATATGTATCAGTTGCAAGTCTGAGTATCAGTTTGAGGGTATCAGTTTGGGACAAAAATCAATGTTTGAGTACAGATTGTCTAGCTCATGATTACGACTGCGTGTTGTTTCTATCTAAGCCGAGGTGCTGTGCGTTTTCTGATTTTTGTTTCTTTTGCTTTATTTTTCTTTTTATAAGGTAGTCTTTCACGATTGCTTCTGATGAGGCAGTTACCCTCCGAGCACTCTGGACTCGAATCAGGAGGATTTATCGATCTGAGTTTCTTATTGGAGGACAACCAGTGTTTGCTTGGCTACCCCCGGTTACAAGATGGAGGAGAGTCAGGCATAGATCACCAGTTCAACAGTCGCCAATTCAACGGTCACTATCCACGTCACTCACCTATGCTCAGTCGGGCCTAGTTTTCTGCTTCCACCTCAGAAAGAGAGTATACACCAATCTTGGCAGATCAGTACCCCATAGACAACATGGAGGATATGTTGCGTCAACTTCAACAAACTATCGAGGCCATGCAGCCGGATGCTACCTGCCAAGCGGAAGTCATCACCCGCCAAGCGAAAATTGCAGCCCAGCAGGCTGAGTTAATCGCCAAGCTTCAACAGCAACAACAACCACAATAAGCAGCAGCATCTGCTTCACATCCACCCCCAGTCAGGGTTCCACTACTCGGGGATGCAACTAATGTCCAAGAGAATGCGGACATTTTGGCAGAGCCGGTTCCTCCCCAAACTTCTAAAGCACCGGTCTACCCAACGGAGGCACCGTTTGAGTTTGAGGTCAATCCTACCACTTTGAAAGTGAGCAAGCTTGAGAATCTTTTTAAACGAGCTCAGGGTGTCAACTCGATCCCAGATATAGAGGATGGCTATACAGATTTGGCGGTGAGATTGCCGGATAGATTCAAAATGCCACACATAGACCGCTTCGACAGCTGGGGTGATCCCATGGTTCTATTTGTAGCTATTTTCTGACATTCTGCAGCCGATGGGCTTGTCCAGACTGCAGAAGTTATCCCTCTTTGGTCAGACCCTTTCGGGTATTGCGGCTATCTGGTATGCTAAACTCGAGGACTCTATAAAAAGGAATTTGGAGGAAATGGTTGAGGCCTTCGTACTGCAGTACTCCTACAACACACAGATCGGGTTTACAGCCCGTGATCTCGAAGCAACCCGCCAAGAGCAGAATGAGGGATTCTCTAACTTCGTAACCCGATGGAGTGACAAGGCCTCCATGATGACAACCCGACCAGCTGAAAAGGACCAGATCCGGATGGTGGTCCGTAACCTGCAACCAAGGCTACTACAGAAAATGATCGTCTTACCTCTGTCAACGTTTGTTGATCTCCACAAAATAGGGGTGTAGATAGAGGATGCAATGAAACAGGGTCTGATTGGCCATGTGAAAGAGCAGCCTAAGAGGACTTTTATACACAGTTCGAATGCGACTACCGGTAGTAGTGCAGCTGCGAGGACCTCGGATGTTGGTATGGCCACCACCACACCGAAAACAGCCACCCCTTTTGCCGGCACATCTGAAACCACCTCACAACGTGCAAAACACCAACCCCGAGGCCAGAGGGTTTTCACCCTACTCTACGTGTCTCTGTCAGCGAGCTTAAGGGTCCTGATCAAAAAAGGACATCTGAAGCCCCTAGAGTCGTGCCCATTGCCTATTTCCCTCCCTCCTATACATAACCCAGCCTAGTACTGCACCTTCCACCAGCAGCATGGTCATGACACCGACCTATGCTTTAGATTACGTCATGAGATTCAGGATCTCATTGACAACAAAGTGATAGCGCCTCCCAAGAAGCCAAACGTCACTACAAATCCCCTTCCACCACATAACCAAGCCCCTCCACCCAGGCAAATAAACCTCATCCAAACACTGGTCGTCCTGTACGACCCCAGTATATACATCACTCCCTCTCACCTACCCAAGCCGACGTTGTTCATCCCAGAAAGCATAGATATGTTCATGATGAGCGCGTCCATATCCCAACCCGAACTTGTGGTGGTGGCCGTGGTAGAAGAAGGCATGCTTGAGGGCTCTATGAGCTTAACTGAAGAGAAATATAACCCCTGCCGCTATATTGCGCCAGCTGATCAGGCTAGACCAGAGGTGGAGTTGCCAACAGGGCTAGAGGTTAATGTAGTCTGGGAGGACGGACTAAGCCAAGGACTGGATGACTTAGCTAACCTTGAGGAGGACATAGCTAATCTGCAATTCTTCAATGAGCAGGATTTGGGGGATGTGCACATTAACTGGTTCGATATGAATGGATCAACAGATAATATGGGGTGGCTTAGTGATGAGCCGGATGTAGATGAGGGATCTCAACTAAAGTTGGAACAGCTAGAAGCTAGAACTGTTGCTAGGACCGAAACGGCCGAAGACAAGGGGGAGTTGCCGGAGAGCACTGGTACTACAAATTTTGATCAGAAACTGAGTAGTATTTGTACAACCGATACAGAAAAGGAAGCCGAACTGAAGCGATTCAAACATGAAAGAATTGAGAATGATTAGAAGGTTAGAAAAGCCAAAGGCCCTGCGGGGATTGATTGTGTTGTGGACACGAGAATAATTACAGCGGAACTGGACATGTGCTTGTCGGTTACCGGGGGAACATGGTGGGAAGATGATGATTTGCATCTTGCCCACACTGATGAAGATTGGGGACAGAATCTGCCAGATGATACTTGGTATTCTGAAGAAGTTGATCACATGACTCAGAGTGGGCAGTATTTTAAACCCCCACACCTAGACCAACTGGAAGCATCTGGGAAGGATAAGGAAGCAGAGAAACAGAAGGAAACTTGCTAGAAGAAGAAGCTGTACTAAAGCAGCTGAGGAAGATTCAAGCAAATATATCCATTTGGGGATTGCTCATGGCATCATGGGTGCACAAACAAGCCGTCCTGTCAGCAATGGATAGGGCCAAGCTCTCCATCGACACAACCCCTGAGCAGTTAGTGGGACTGGTTTTCCCGGGAGGGGCCTCACCGACTTTGACCTTTACGGATAAGGAATTGCCGCCCGAGGGCTCTGAGCATAACAAACCACTATATATTTCTGTTGAATGTAAAGAGAAGTGGATACCAGTTGTCCTGGTTAATACCAGGTCTGCAATTGATGTGTTCTCGTCGCGCACGGCCTATGCTATTGGCTTGAAGCCAGCAAACTTTGTACCAACAGCCCAGGTGATTCGGGCTTATGATAATACAAGCCGGGAAGTGATGGAGGCAGTCCAAATCAGAACGCAGGTTGGTTCGGCATAACAGGACATTGAGTTTCACGTCCTCAATGTTCCGGCCACCTTTAACCTACTCCTTGGACGACTGTGGCTGCACCAAGTGAAGGCTGTCTTTTCCACTCTGCACCAGATGTTGAAGTACCCCCATGGGAAGGGGGTAGCTGTTGTTTTTGGGAATTCTTCCATACATCCTCCGCCGTAAGTCTCTACACTAGTATTGGAAATAGTACATGGTGATGAGGATGTCTTTTTGTCTGGGTTCACCTTGGTTGAGGCTCGGGTGGTACAAGATATTCTAGCTATTGATGAGGGGTTATATGTCAGTGCTCAATCTATCTACCCTCATGAACAAGTTACATCATGTACCCGGAATGGGATTGGGAAGGAGCGGTCAGAAGGGTGTTGCTATATTGGCCGAAGTGCCACACAACCCTCATACCTTTGGTTTAGGTTACATGCCTACCAAAGAGGATTGAGTAAGAAAGGAAAAGGAAATGGCAGGAAGAGCCAAGGCAAGGCAAGGCAAGGCAAATTGGGAAGCACTATGAGTTAGTGCATAGACCGATTCAAGGAACCCTGGACGGCTGCTTTGTCCGAGAGAGGGAAGACTTCCCATTTTGCTGCTTTCCTAAGCCATGGTTGAATTCTGAGAAATGGCATTTGCCCGGCTTTGAGATTTTCTTTGATATACAACTGCAAGAGGATGAATCCTCAGAGGAACAGACTGACCTACCTGTTGAGGCAGAACAGAATACAAGAATGAGTCCAATGGCAACGAACTAGATATAGGAGCAGCGTTGGCTTGTCTCCTTTCGAATCCTCAGATCAAAACAGATGGCTTGGGGGATGACTTCACCGTTTCCATTATTAGGGCGGACCTAGGTGTGGACCCTTGTACCGGCATTCTAGATACATCTGTCACACCCTCCCTCATTTGGCAATTCAAGGAGGGGGTTTTTTCCGGCAATTCTGAATCAGGTGGTGAGTCAGAATCTAGTTCCACAGAGTCTGTGGAGTAGCAATTAGATTCTAGTTCTTCTGAGTCAGAGTCTAGTATTCCTAGGGTTGGTAACTCGTATGTCGTTGTGTTGTCCAGGTCGTCTTTTTCCTTTTCTTTTGAGTCGGTTGTAACCGAGGAGTTAGACGAGTTGGAAGCTTTGAATGAGAATGGTACCACTACTGTTTCTAAGTACTTTTCTATGCCATTAGTATATTTCATTTATCTTGACTTTCAAACTTTTGATGAAAACGACGAGGAAGGAATTCCTCTGGTTTTGAAACTTTTTATTGATCGAGAGGAGGAGAGGTTTGTAGAACCCCTAGTTGATGAAATCACTTCAATTAATGTGGGTACTGAGAAGGATCCGCGTCTGGTCCAGATTGGGTCCACGTTGTCTTCGGAGGAGCATGAGTGCTTAGTCGCTTTATTAAACTATTTCAAAAATGTTTTCACGTGGTCCTACGAAGACATGCCTGAAATTTATCCTGAGATTGTACAGCATCGGATCCCTCTTGACCCCAAGGCCCAACCCGTTAAGCAGAAGCTTCAAAGAATACGCCCGGATTAGGCTTTGAAGATTAAGGAGGAGGTCACCAAGCAGATAGACGCAGGGTTTTTGCTAGTATCCGAGTATCCAACTTGGTTGGCCAACATTGTTCTGGTGTCGAAGAAAGATGGCAGAATTCGGGTGTGTCTGCACTTCAAAGATCTGAACAAAGCTAGTTCGAAGGATGACTTTTCTCTACCGCATATCGACGAACTGGTGGACTTCACTGCAGGGCATGCGTTGCTCTCCTTTATGGATGGATTTTCCGGGTATAACCAGATCTTGATGGCACCCAAAGACAGAGAGAAGACTGCCTTCACCACGCTGTGGGGAACCTATTGCTATAGGGTGATGCCGTTTGGGCTTAAGAATGCTAGGGCTACTTATCAACGGGCTGCAACCACTATCTTGCACGATATGATCCATAAAGAGGTTGAGGTGTACATGGACGACATGATTGTCAAGTCCAAGGAAAAAGGGGGCCACTACACCACCTTGAAGAAATTCTTTCAACGGATCAGGGAGTACAGATTGAGGCTAAATCCACAAAAGTGTACGTTCAATATGACAGTAGGGAAAATGTTGGGGCTCTTGATTACATAGAGGGGCATCGAGGTTGAACATTCCAAAATCAAGGCCATCTTAGAAATGCCACCACCAAGGACTGAAAAGGAGGTGCGAGGCTTTCTGGGTAGACTGTAATTCATAAGACGGTTTATTGCAAAATTAACCTTGACTTGTGAACCACTATTTGGTCTCCTAAAGAAAAGAAAGAAATTCCAATGGGATCATCGATGCCAAGTTGCTTTTGAGCAGATCAAGCAGTATCTACAAAACCCACCCGTGTTGTCGCTACCAGAGCCGGGGAAGCCGTTGATTTTGTATCTATCAGTAACCGATACAACGATGGGCTGCATGCTTGCGTAAGAATCTGAAAATAGAGTGAAGAAAGCCATCTATTACCTGAGCAAGAAGATGCTGGAATATGAGACCCGCTATATGCTACTGGAAAAGGCTTGTTTAGCTTTGGTATGGGCCACCAGGAAGTTGAGGCACTACCTGTTAGCTCACTCTGTAATTCTGGTTTCAAAATTAGATCCCATCAAATATCTCTTCGAGAAACCAGTGCTTACGGGTAGGCTAGCCCGTTGGTTGCTTTTTCTCTCCGAATTCGACTTGAAGTATGTGACGCGCAAGTCTGTCAAGGGAAAAGCAGTAGCAGAGTTCCTAGCAGATCACCTAGTGGAAGGGGACGAAGCAGTAGAGTACTTATTCCCAGATAAGGCCATTCTGCAAGTTTAATAAGTTAACCATGGACGTTCTGATTCCCAGGTTTGTGAAGTTAACCTTCACGCATCTGTTAAGAGAGAATAACAGGTTCGCTGACGCTTTATCAACTATATCTTCTATGATAGACATCCCTTTTGGAGTTCGGATGCGTCCGACCATCATTGAACAGAGATACACGCCAGCCTACGAGTTGATCGCCGCGATAGATGAGGTATAAGATCAAAACCCCTGGTGTTATGATATCTGGAACTTCTTGGAAAAAGAAGCTTATCCACTAGGGGCAAATGCCAAAGATAAGAGGGCAATACAATGAATGGCTACTTAGTTTATCATCTGCGAAGGTAAGTAGTACAAACGAGGCCATCTGGGAATGCACAAGCTATGCTTTGATGCAGAAGAGTCAAAGCGCCTAATGAAGGCCATCCATGGCAGAGAGTGTGGATCACACATAAGCAGAGTAATGCTAGCTCGAAAGATTCTCAG
Source organism: Camellia sinensis (assembly GCF_055761805.1). Lineage (NCBI taxonomy): Eukaryota > Viridiplantae > Streptophyta > Magnoliopsida > Ericales > Theaceae > Camellia > Camellia sinensis. The sequence goes on from NC_138972.1 coordinate 160,057,593, forward strand.
GCAGGGCTACTATCGGTCAACCATAGAGGAGGATTGTATCAGTTTTGTTCGGCGATGTCACAAATGCCAAATTCATGCAAATCGCATGAATATGCCACCGTCGATGCTGTACAACATGACTTCTCCGTGGCCTTTTTCAGTCTGGGGAATTGATGTCATTGGGGTAGTTACGCCAAAAGGCTCGAATGGGCATAAGTATATCCTGGTGGCAATAGACTACTTTACAAAGTTGGTCGAGGCCCAATCCTATGCAGTGCTGAAAGCGTCGCATGTCGCCAAATTCATTAGGAATAATATCATCTATCGCTATGAGGTCCCGAATGAGATCATCTCGGAAAACGGTTCCCACATCAAGAAAGAAATGATCGACTTGTTAGAGAAATACAACGTGGCTTTTCGTAAGTCATCCACACATCAGGCACAAACCAATAGAGCTGTTGAGGCTGCCAACAAGAATATCAAGCACATCTTGTAGAAGATGGTGGAAACTTACAGGGACTGGCCAGACAAGTTGCCATTTGCTCTTTGGGGCTATAAAACATCAATTCGAACGTCTACTGGGGCAACTCCGTATTCCTTCGTTTATGGGATGGAAGTCGTTCTGCCGATTGAAGTTCAGGTTAATCGCTGCGGGTTATGGCTGAGTGCCAGATAGTAGAAGCAGATTGGTAGCAGAGCAGGTTCAAGGAACTAATGTTGTTCGACGAGAGAAGGCTGAAAGGACTGTACCATGTTCAAGGTTATCAACGTAGGATTGCCAGGGCTTTTAACAAGAAAGTTAAGTCTCGGAATCTAAAAGAAGTGGATTTGGTGCTCAAAGACAACCCAGCTCCCATCCATGACCCTAGGGACAAGTTCAGACCTAATTGGACTGGCCCTTACATCATCAGATCAATCTGGTCAAGTGGAGTTGTCATCCTTATGGACCTAGCTGGCCTTGAATTCTCCCAACCAATCAACATGGACAAGTTGAAGAAATACTACCCTTGAGAGGCTCGCTAGGCCGAAAACCCAGAAGGGCGACCTAGGCAAAAGTTAGAGCACAAAATTGGAAATAAGAAAAACTGAGCTCGCAAGGTTGAAAACCCAAAAAGGGCGGCCTTAGCAAAAGTTAGAGCGCAAAAGGAGAGTGTTAATACCCGAGTGAACCCGAACCGAACTACGTAAGGCTTGATTCCCATCTTTGGGATATGTAGGCAACTTCATTCTAAAGTCTATCCATAAACACCTCCAAATCAATTGTGTCTATGTGTTTGGTTAGGCTATCTTTGTCTTTTCTGCATTCAACAGTTCGGTTGTGATCTTCACCCTGAGGGCTGGTTACAGTACAAGGCAGTGCTATTCTAACAAGGGGCAATTTTCCATTGCTGGATTCGGGGTTGCGCATCTCGAGGATAGATTCCAAGTGTGTCCAGTTACGATCCTTATTGGAAATGGTTTTGAAAATCAAATTAGTCTTTTACAACTTAGACCATTTTTGGACCACAAGGAAAGCTTTCAGTGCCCACAACCTTCAATTCATTGATTTCAATACAGAGTTCTCTACCTCTTGATGCAAATCAAAGTTGCTTTTATTTTATTACGTTGAAAAGGAAAACTTGAAAGTATAGATCAAAGCAATAAACTTGGGGCATTGATGAGTCAAGTGTTCCTGCGTCCCCTCCCCAAGCTTGTGGAAGCTTCAGATTCTAAAGTAGGCCTGGTTTGCACCTCATCTTCAAGCCAGGCTATGCATTCGCCAAAAAGGCGCAATTGAAATTGGGAGCGGGAGCCAGAAGTTCTCTTGTCCTCCATGCAATGGGATATCGAGCTAGTTGTGAACCTCGGATTGGAAATGAAGCAGGGTACTCTGTCCCCTCTTTTGGGCAAATCTGGTTGTGTCCGAACTGATGCCTTAACCGGAATGGAAAATAGAAGACATAGTGTGTCAAGCCAATTAACTAAATGTCGGGCTGCCGGGCCATGCTGTAGCTCATCTCAGGCAGATCAAACCAGGGGCAATGCCAAACAATGTCAACAGTGGACCTGTTGCACATCCTGTGGCACTACCACCCCTTGTTTGGGAAATCAATTAGCCGTTGGTGAAAGAAATAGCCGTGTGCTGAGTATGCAGGGCAAGAGTCCAATACCTTCAACCTGTCCATGAGCCATATCTGGGGAGGGATGAAAAATAAGAGAGATTAAAGAATAGAGAGGTGATATGGAGAGAAAAAGTGAAAAAGGATTTTGAGAGAAAAACGGAGCCTGAGGGTTCGAGTGATATAAGAAATACATGTGAGGTAGGGTAGGAAACATTACTTGCAAAAGTAGTGGACTCCCTGCGAACTTGGTTGTCTCTTGCCGGTGGAAAGCATCCAAGCCTATCAAAGTCTCGGCTAGTGTTAAGCCAATGCAGCTATTGCCCTCTTTCAAGCCTTGGGTTACTTCGATCAAGTGAATGCTAGACCCTCCGAAGCCAGGGGCAAGTAGAAAATGAGCCAACATGCACAAACAAAGGGCATGTTGCCGAAAACCTTGCCAAAGACGGTCGCCGCGATTGTCGGCATCAGAAAATTGATGAATGAGACTGGGAATGTCCAACTCTCCATTGTGAACTAAAGATCGGGCATCGTGTAAAGTGAGTTCGCACATCCTCCCTAGAGCTTGGATGTGACCAAAATGGGACTGGGGCAAAATTTCCTCGTCGCGTCGGCATTCCATCAGAACTTGGAATTCTTCAATTATGGGGCACATCTCTTGTCCCCTAAAGCTGAAAACATGAGGAACTAAGTTCCAACATCTAGTCGCGTTGTGAAAGAATGGAAAATACAGCAGGGTACGACTTAGCGAGAATAGAGCATTTATCCCAAAACCCCAGAAATTCACTTTTTCCGAGCCATCCAGAGTTGCAATCCAATTTGAGAGTTTTTTGGTGAAGAATGGCTCCATTTGTGGCAAAAATAGAGCTGAAACGAAGAAAATGTGAAGCTAGGGCTTTTGTAGAAGATAAGGTGTTGAGTGGAAGACAGGTGGCAGCAATCTGGAGGTTCCCTGCACTGGTGGCCGACCGACCACCTTTTGTAGCCGACCGGCTACTACTAGTGGTCGATAGCCATTTCTGGCGGCTGGCAGCCTCTGTTTATGGCCTCTGGCCTTCTATTTTGCCCTCTGGTCCATCCATGTGTTGGGAATGCCGAGAACCTATGTTTTGTTCTGCTCTTGGTGTGCTTTGCCGCCTTGTTTTAAGAGTTTTGTTGAGTCGCTTTATATGTTGTTTCGATTTGTTTATTGAGTTATTGTTTTTGCTTATCGAGTTGTCGTTTTGTTTATCAAGTTGTTGCTTGAGTTATTGTATTGAGTCGTTTTACTTTGTTTATTATGTGTTGGTCGATTCACTACCTGAATAAGGAATTGCCAATACAATGTACAACATCCAATTTCCATCAAATCCCGTTTTTGTGTAAAATGGTGCAATGCGATGCTCATAATGTAAAACGCAACATGTTTCATCAAAAAGCTGATTTTTCATTCCAATCATGGTTTCTTTTGACAAAAGGGTACAAAGTTTTTAAGAAAAGAAAATTGTACAATGTGCTAATACTAGTAGCAAAAAGAAAGTAAGCAAGAAAATAACTAAATCAGTGCCAACCACCTCAAGATCGATAGGCCTTCTTCGTCCTCTTCCTAGGCATGGACTCGGCACTATCTCCATTAGCGCCACTGTCCGAATCTGAGCCGGAGCCTGAACCAGAGTTGCCTCCGCTCCTCTCCTCAGCATCGCCACTACCCTCAGAACCGAGTCGGTGCCGTCGTCTGCACCCTCAGATGGCTCTGATCAGGGACTCGCTGGCTCCTCATCCTCATTTGTCTTGTCATCATCCGAGACAGGCACTGATGGGCCGCTCTCGTCACGAGTACATCTGGCTCTACCTCGGCTGTGCACTGGAGCCCCTCGTCTCCCTCTCCCTATTGCCCGAGGAGGTATAGATGGTCTCGCTGCAGCTCCCGCTGGAATGTCCGAAGTGGCTGGGATCTGACAAGGACAGTTTGTTAAATATATCAATCGTGGTGTATATCAGATAAAAAAGATGATGTGTCGTGAGCGGTGTATGGATGCAGTGTTTGAATTCAGTGTATGAATGTAGTGTATCGTATCCGTGCAGTATGGAGCAGATTGCACTTTGAAATGCTAATGTGTCAGCAGAAGGTTTGATGCCATGAAATGTAAGCTGAAGAAACTTACCGGAATACCGTAGATGCTGAACTGGTTCATGCTTGTCTATACTATCTCCATCAGAGAAGCCGCTAGCTCGAGAGCCTACCCGGTGTACTCTATAGATGCCTATAAATGTGTTGAGATGATCAGTAGTCTATAAAGCATAACTAAAATGAATTGAATGTGCAAAATTTAAAGTATAGTACATACCGGAGTCGGGCCTCGAACTCCGACAAGCTCGTGACTAGCTGGTGCAGGCTCAATGGGAATCTAGTAAGCCTCTCCTGTGGTTCGCCAACAAGTCATTGTAGTAGGCAGCTCTGGCCATCCCGCCCTCTGCCTCGTCTGAGAACCTCTCCTGCCACGGGTCCCGGATGCCCTGGCCCCTCCGTCTCTCTCTCCCGTAGCTGGAGCCTTCACTCTCTTACCTCTGCGAGCGCCAGTCAAAGGTGGCATAAAGTATGTCTGGATGAAAGCAGTGTAATCATCATCGACTCAGAAGAAGTCGGCGTCCCAGTCTCTGGTGAAATCGATCATCTCCTAGAAAGTATATCTCTCTGTCGCTCTCATGTATGTCGGAGGTGGCATAGGAACTACCAGCTCGGGTAAGCCAATGGTCTGGCGCAAAAATCGCTTCCCTAAGAGCCATGCCTGACAAACTGGGCCCTTGAGCAGAATCCAGAAGCATGAAGCCTCTCAAGCACCAGTGAACTGGTCTCTGACCCCCTCGGGCATCGTCACCCGGGGCTGCCAAGTAATCTGTAAACAGAAAGTGTGCAGGTTGTTAGCTATTGTTAGATTTTGCGATGTGAGTCAGAATCAAGAAAAAAGGAAGATAAAAGTGAATTTTGAGTTACCTCAGTCGCGGCCACGGTTTCGAAGTATCCATGGACGAAGGAGAAAGACTCCCGGGATCTCCGCTGGCACCTCCCGTCATATCGATGTAAGTATAGTACAACAGGCGGCATCTCCAACACTAGCTCTGGGGCAAGTCTCGGAAAGTAGGCACACACTCATAGCTGCAGAAAGTGAAAGGACAACAGTAAGTACAAGTAATGCAAAAAACAGAACATGTGCGCCATGTCCAGAAAATGCAATGTGCAGTTTGTACAGTATACAGTGTGTGCGGTGTATAGAAAGTGCAAAGCAGAAAGCACGACAGAATATGCAAAGCAGAAAGCAGATTGTGTGTGTACAATATACAGTGTGAGTAGTGTACAGAAAGTGCAAAGCAGAAAGCATGATGGAAAATGCAAAACAGAAAAGTAAAGTGTACCTCCTAGGCCCTCTAGTAGCCTCCTATCAGATGTCCGCTCCGGTGGGAGGTAGAGCTCATGTACCCGTACAAGGTGGCCAAGCCAGCGCCACCCCAATCATAGAGCCGGATACGGGACAGGTCCACCAAGGCACTCAGAAGGTATAGCCCGATGGTGTTTGCCAGGTCGGCGAACAGGGTAGTGCCGAACAGGAACATCAAGAAACCTCGGGCATAGTGCTCTGTCTCCTCTCTGGTCATCAGCTCTGTCCCTCTGTAGTAGTCTACAAACCAGCAGTATCGGACCAACCCTGATCGGGAGATAGGCAGGTGAGTCCCCAGTAGGTAAATCTGAGTGGTCTCCCATTCGCCCATGTCTGTGTCATAAGGAATCGGATGACCCCCCACCTCTATGGCAGTGAGCATAGAGAAGTCGAAGGCAGTCATCGTCATCTCCTCTGCAGTAGAGAAGTGAAAGGAATCGGTGGTATCCCATCACCTCTCTACTAAAGCACCCAGTAGAGGTCTGCTCGCAATGAGGCGTAAGATGCCCATGCAGAATGCGCTGAAGCTGGCCTCGTCAATGATGTGGCGAACAGGGTCGGGGAGCTCCATGTACCACTCCCTCGCAGAGGTGGTCCCGTATCCCGGATAACGCGTGAATCCCCCTGTGATCAGGACAAGTACATGCAAGCCAGTGTAAGAAATACAGTGCAAGAGTGTGTTTGGCATGAACAAGTGAAAAACAGTGAGAACTATGTAAGAAATGCAAAGTGCATTGCGGAAAATGTGAGAATAAAGTGTATACCTCGGAGGAGCCATGGATTAGATGTGACTCTGGCTCACACAGTAGGAGGTCCTCAGGTGCGCCTCGTGCAAACCCCCTGAACTGACGAATGCTATTGGGAGGTAGCACGTGCATCTTAGGATGGTACGTTGTCAGATCAAAAGGATGAGTGCTGAGCGGTAATGGCTCGAACTCTGGATCATTCATCTCTATCTCCGGAGGAGCTCCGTTGTGTGGGGCGTCATCCGCCATCTCGAGGAAAGATGAGAAAATGGTCGAAAATGTAGAAAATGGGTAGAGAATGCCAAAAGACAACAAAAGTCAACTCTAAGAGAGGAAAAATGGAAGAAAAGGTCAAAGCTCGGAAAAGGGCACCGAACTCAAGGGTAACTCAAGGGAAACAAACCTCAAGTGGTGGAAATGAAGAAACAAACACTGAAATTGTTTTTCAATCGGTTCAAAGTGTTGTAAACTAGGAGGGTTTAGCGAAGGAAATGTTTGTGGGGCATTGGAAAATGGTCTGGAGTGAGAGGAGATGGATTTTCGGGCTTGAGGTAGTGTAGAAAAAGGGTTTGGAACCTGTAGACATCCCCCGAACGCCCTGGGATGGAATCCCGTTTTCGTTCATTTGGGCTCGCTACAGTTCAGGACTCAAATTGTCACGGTTCTTAATCTGATCTCACAATGTGCGATGTGACATTGATAAATCACCAAAGAGTCCAAATCCGGCAAATCGTTTTGAAAAATAGATTTTTGAGAAAGAAGTGCCAAACATGGACTGCTTTGCCAGATTCAGAGTCGCCACCTAAATATTTTATTTTTGGGGGAATTTAGGAAACCCTGACTCGTTTGCCTAAGGCCACGTGTCCGTCATCACCAAAGTTGCCTCGGCTCAGGAACTTGGATACGATTGGGGAAGGTCACTTCATGAGCACCCCCGCTCGCTCGATCAGAGATCGGCCTCTACTAACAATGATATCGATTTTTGAAAATATTATGCACTCTTATTCCGGTTATTAGCCTAGAATTACTATGTGACGCGCACAACATACAAGTATAGACTGGATCGCCTTAATTGGAACAAAACATTTCATGTTTGTTTTTTTTTAAAGCAGTTTGCTACTCGCAAGTAGGCTAAAAATACAGATTTTGCCACCCTCGGGTGAGCTTAGAAAACATGATTTTGCCACTATCTAGTGGGCTTAAAACTCACAGTCAATGCATTATTCCAATTCACATAATCTGACCTTCACCCACAAGCATTCAGGCAGATATATCACATAAGCACGTAGCCTCATGGTAAGCATACTATCACGGCAACACTCACACACATGCAAGGATACTAAAGCGTAAATGCTTACCTAGTACTCTAAGCCAAAACAGAAACTAATTAATAATCAAATGCATGATCCTAGTTCATGTTAAGATGGCTAATGCAACGCATGCAAGATGCAACTACAATAGGCTCGGCTATTCTAAGATGGCATATGATGATGCTACAGCTAACACGTATTCAACTTGGAATTGAGATACAAATGCAGTTAGTATGATGTGTCGAGCCCGGTGCATGCAATACAGATGAATGATGCAAACATACGAAGCATAAGTATGCTAAATAAAACATGCCGTAATCTAACCATCATAAGCTAGTAAATAAAAGGGAGAAAGACGTGGGGCTGGAAGACATACACACACTCACGCACACTTATTACAGAATTGCCCTCGCCCGGAGGGACCAAAAGAATAATACAAATTAAACAAATAATTAACTACTCTAGCTAATTAAATATTGCAAAGCTTCTAATTAATTAACAAATTAAATACAGAAGGAAAGTGGCCGCAGCCCCACCTCAGAATGATGGGATGATGCGTGCTCAGTTCGCCTCGCCTTGAAACCCAGTACCATGCCATTGTTGCCTCTGTTTACACTGCCCTGCTCCTCTAAAATTTATGAAAGTTTCCAGAATCCTTCTGAATCACTCCCTGAGTGTTATGGAATATCACCGGCCACAATTCAAATCCACCGGCCATGGGAATAGGCTTATCGACCAAATATTGAACCACCGGCGGGACACTGATGGTCGGTCGGCACCAAAAGTGGTCGGCCGGCCATTCTTCCTGCAGGGCCCTGTTTTGACAGCAGCAGAGGACAGACAGTGCATGGTATGGAATTTTCAAAGCAATGTGTGCATAGCCACTCTCCCTATCATGCTATGGGCTCAAGGGAGTTTGGTACTCGACCCTCGGACCACCAATCGCGCATTTCAATGCGTGATGGGCCAAGAAGTCAAGTATGCATTTCAATGTGAATGAATGCAACAAAACACATGAGTGCTACACGCCCTATCATGTTGAGATCAAGGACATCGGTGACTGAGGATTGAGGCGCGTTACGTCACTTTGAGTACGAACGCCCCTCATTCCTCATGCTTGGTTTGACACCCCAAACCAAGAAAAATGTAATGCAAGTATGCAATGTGACTCAAGTATGCAACATGTCTCAAGCATGCAATATGAGGCTAAGGTAACAAACATGCCAAGTGCAATGTGCCAAACATGCAAGATACAATGTAATGCAACCTATCGTGCAAGCTAGGATATGGAATGCAACTAGCTAAACAACATGCAAACGTGCAAAGATGAGACAATGCAAGCATGAAACCAAAGTAATGCAACATGTCAAAGCACGCAACTATGTACAAGGATGGACTTAAACTGAAATGGGAGGCCTCAGCCATGCCCCAAAACAGTGGCCAAAACACCCAATTTAAGGGGCCAAAAGGGGAGGTGGATACACACACAACATTGGACCATAAGCTAGACCACTATGCACAACATTCAAGCATGAGCAAGATGGAGTAAACATGAGGATGTGGCAATACAACAAGCTCTGAAATCATGTCAATAATGCTACCAAATCATGCACCTAAGGTGAATAAAGCATGCTAAAGGGCTTAAGGTCCAAAGCTAGTCAAGATGCTTGAACTAAGGCCATATCAACCAAGTCCCACAAGGCCAAGATGACTAAAAATAGACTTAGGGCAGACCAAAATAAGACTAGGACATGCATGGAACATGGTCAAAACATGCCAAGAAATGGGCCCAAAACAAAGGGCATTCAAAGCCACGAAAGGGAGCATTGCTCTACACCCACCCCAACCAAACATGGCATGGATTATGTGATGAAAAACAAAGTTATAATACATCCAAATGCACCCCAAAACCCACTGATATGGCAGCCCAAAGCCTCAAACACATAGGCATACACCAAGGCCCTAACATGGAGCATAAGATCACATCTCTTCAAGGCATCGAAAGGGTAGCAAATGCAAGCATGTAAGCATAAAACATGGACTGAAATGGCATAATAAGTGATTCCAAATCACTGAAATGGCCTAGGTAATGCAAGCTAATGACTCACACACTTAAGGCTCGGAAGCCAAAATGCAAAGAGGCTATACCAAACATGGAAAACATGATCAAATCAGCACCCAACAAACCTTAAGCATGATGAAATATGACCAAAAGCTTCATGAAGTCAAGCTAGAACATGCAAGCATGGAGGTCTAAAGGCAAGATGCATTTTTAGGCAAAATAGAGGAATACAAGGCAAGTATATTATGCATGTAAGGGGTCAATAAACCAACATAGAACAGAGGTAAAACATGCTAAATAAACTCCAAATAACCTCTGAAACAAGACCAAACAAAACTAAGCATGCATGCTACCCTTATGAGCCAAAAACATGAACAAATGAGACACAAAGGGAGAGGGGTGTCCCTCCCTTATGCAAGACTTCAAAACCTCTTCTTCACCATTGAAAATCCTCTGGCTTTCAGTGGTGAGAAAGCCAATACATGAAAGTTACAAAGCCTCAACAAAAAAGGCACAAAAAGGGGCCAAACAAGGTCAAAGAGGGGGAGGTCGACCCCCAACACCAAAGTGGCCTTAATGAAACATCTTAAGCATGAAAAATTAGAGTTTTTATCAGTTATACACAAAGCTCAAAACAGAATGCAAAGTGGGTTAAAAGCTAGGGCAAGAATGGGGAATATAAAGTAGCTATGCTCACCCTTGAAGAACACTTGAAGAACAGCAACCTCAGGCCTCTTCTTCTGATCAAAATCAACTGAAAACTCCAAGAACAAACTCTCAAGACCCCAATAACCCAAGTATGGTGTAATACTGGGTGCCTTAGTGCAAAACTAAGAACAAAACACCCTTTTAGGCCCTCTCACACACACAAATGAAGAGAGAGAGGGAGATATAGAGAGAGAGTGGTGTATATATGCTATATAACTCTGATTTACTGAATCTCTTCAAAGGAGAAGGAAGGCTTCCTTTTATAGAGGAAGACAAAGGGCTAAGCTTCTAAGGGAAGCTAATACAAAAGGGTCAAGGGGTCAAGCTTCTAAGAGAAGCTAAGGCGAAGGGTCTAAGCTTCCTGAGGAAGCTAAGGCAAAGGGTCAAGCTTCCTCAAGAAGCTTGAGCAAAGGGTGCAAGCTTCTCCAAGAAGCTTGAGCAAAAGGGTGCAAAAGGGGCAAATCCTCCATACACGTGTATGGAGGACAAGTCCGTGCACTCCAACTAGCACAGCTGGCATGCACCATGCCTGAAAAAGGCAAAAATGAGGTATCGGCCAGAAAAGGAGTCAATCGGCCAAATGAATGGTCGGCCGACCACACAAAAAGGCCGATACACCTAGCAGAAGTGCCGACCGACCAAATATTTGGTCGGTAGAAAAAAAATAAGGCCGGTGGCATCATGCCACGGCCGGTGGGTTTCAGGGATGGCTAACAAGCCTCTTCCCACCCTCAGAAGCACAAAACACAAGTCCTTGGTGCAAAACCAAGCACAGAACAGGCAAGTTAAGAGATCCTGAGGCAAGGCGCGCGGCCGAGGCCTCCGGGAACTCAAAATGAACACAAACATGGATGATCACCCAGCGTTCAAATGGTGACGTCCAAGTCTTGAGGACGGTCAAAAATGGGGTGTCTACAGAACCCTATGCTTAAAGACCCGAGGTAACACATGCAGCGGGAAAGTTACTGAGGCACTTTGCCTCAGCGCCACCGTTTCTAATAACTTCGGTTCCGCCACCATCCAAAGTTGCTGAGGAAAAGAAAAAGCCGACGCAACTAAGTTGCAGAGGCAACACTTGTGATGGCCAAGTTGCGGAGGCACTTTGCCCCAACGTCGCCATTCTAAGTAATATCGGTACCATAATCATCTGGAGTTACTGAGGGAAGGAGAAAATTGAAGCAACTAAGTTGCAGAGACAGTACTTGCAGCTCCCAAGTTGCGAAGGCATTTTGTTGGCGCCACTGTTTCTAATATTGTCAATCTTGTCATTTGAACTTGCCACGGGAAATGACTGCCGCAGCAAATATAGCCGCGACAACCAACTTGCGGAGGAAACATCCCGCCAAGGTGATAGCAGCCTTTGGGAAAAGCTTCCCTTCTGCAAGTAGAGGCTAATGCTTGGCGCTGATAGTAAGCCCCAAGACATTACTAGCATAGGGCTGACAGCAGGTCCCAAAGTTCATTTAATTTGGCACTGATAGCAGGCCTCAAGACTTACTGGTTGGAACGGATAGCAGGCTCATATATACCAATTTACCGCGGCGATCCCACAAAGATGGGAGCAGGGTAGCCCAAGCATAAAGGACTCCATTTCCATTACTCAAGTCACGAACCTACCTTAGTCACACATGAAGGACTAAGGAAACCCCCTTAGGCTTGGTACTAAGGCACAGCATGGCTGATAGCAAGCTTGGCTGTGGCCTTCGCCCTGGGAAGCTAGGGAGTTTGTGATTAGGTGGCTAACGGTGAAGGCTTCGTTGAGGTGAGAACGAACATAGTCGATAGCAGACTAATAAAGTCCGGAGAATGCCTTTACTGGCCAAATAGAACTAAGAAGGCAAGTGTAGCGGCAAGGTTCACCACTGCAAGTGCACTTACTAAGGTTCAGGTTGAGAAGGCAAGTGCAGAGGCAAACACTCCCGCTGCAACTGCACTTGCTAAGGCTTAAAAAGGTAGTTGCAGAGGCAAACAGATAGTACACAGTACATGCAGAGAGACACGTGGCACCTTCAACCTGGTGGCTCAAGGCAGAATATTCTATGTGATCCTCTGGGACACATGTCCTCTCTCTATTTGGCCACTTGGTGTCCTCTTGGTACCAAGGAAAACCTATGAATAGGACCCATTTCCCAAGGTTCAAAAGAGGAATTTTGGGGATTTGGGGGAGATACTGCCCATTTTGGTACTACCATATATTTCTTCTTGAGCCACTTGCTTCACCCTCACCCAACTACACACTCTCCAACTCCCAGATAGTTGTTGTTACTCATTCTCCAACCATTTCCACCATTATTGGACCATTATCATAGTTTTGCCTCTCTAATCACCTCTTTAACCTTAATCCCCTTCAAATATTATTAACATCAATGTCATGTCCAATACGGATATTTAAATTAGTCATTTTGTATGAAACTTAATTTTTGTTAGGATAATTACTTGACAATGGTATTAGACGGAAAAAAATTATAAATTAATAAAAATATTTATAATATTAATTACTAATATTTGTAATATTTTTTGTTGGAAAATATATTTTATTGACACCATGTCAATATAATTCTCCCATTTTTGTCTACTAGGACAATCAGTCATACAACATATAATTCTTCCACCATCAAATGGATAACACATTGCGTTTTCACCAGGGTGAGTCAGGTTTGAATCCTGGGAGGCACGCTCTCTCTCTGGGACTTTGTATTGTAATCTGATCAAAGCTTAGTCTCTTTTGTAGTGCATAAGAATGTCAATTGGGTGCCTCGGTGATGAGTTTTTTCCTATGGGTTGAATTAAATATAACTAGCAATTAGTTACTCCGGAACCAGAATCCACGAATATTATGATATTCCATGAGTCTTTTTTTTTGGAGTTCAAAATATATATATATATATATATATTTCTTCCATTTTTTTTATAATACAATCGGTTATGCTTATGAAAGGAAATGTTTGAAATTCAATTTCATCATCAATTTTTTTTTTTTTTAAATCATTGTCAATTAAAGAAAATTAATAACAGCCATTTGAATTTTGGATAAAAAAATGATCCTTTCAACTCACTGAGTTCGATCACTAAGTTAACATATAGGTCTATGAATATCTAAGGAATATAAATTTAGCAATCTTTCATGACAAATCTCATGGTAATTAAAAAAAAAAAAATGGTGTCCCATTGAAGCCATAGAGTTGAACATACCATAATCATAATTAATTAATAAATAAAATGATCTAAACAATCTTAGGAAGTAACATTGCAAAGCAAGTTTGACTTCTTCATTTCATTTACAACCTTGACAACTTATGTTGTCATCTTGTTCTTCCCGGCCTCTCCTCCATGTTTCTCCCACTTCTAACAGTGTTGATTTTTGTCTATATGTTGTACTATGTCCATCTATCTTTATTCCAAGGCCTATTTTGGACAGGGTTACTGTCCAAAATAGGCTTTAGAATAAAGTTAAAAAATCAATAAACTGACTTTTAACCTAGTTACCAAAAGAGACCTATATTTGATTTCTGTATTTATATAGCACAACTTTTATTAATAATCTAAACACTCCTACCCATTAACATGTTACAGAACAAGTTGACTTCTTTATCCCATTTACAAGCTTCACAACTCATGTTGTCATCCTCTTCTTCGCGGCCTCTCCATGTCTCTCTCACTCTGATGCTTCGAGTTTTTCCATGACAACAGAAATTTGTTTGTTGGCTAACCATATGATTGTTGATCCACATTGTGTGAATAATGGCTTTGATTCTTTCTCTGCACTCTTGGATTCTCAAGCTCTTTGAATTTGAACAAGTATTGTTCATGGCATTTAGAAGCTTTAGGCCTTGTTTTGTTGATTGCCCACCCCTAGAGAGGAGGATCATACCGTACACGTATGAGGCCTCCACGTGTCCTTTCTCTGCTGCTCTCTTCAAATGCTCTAGTCCTGATTCCATTCTCATGTGGCTGAAGTATTCCACCTATAATTTTACAATTGCAGCAATTAAACACAAACGAGATGTTAAAAAAAATATCGGATGATTTTATTTCAAATGTGAGGCTAACTATACATAATTGAATTTAATATTATGAATAAATTTCTGAACAATCTAATTTTCTAATTTTTTGTTACATATATGAATGTTTGTTTTCTTTTCACAACTTAAAATATGTAAAAAATTGGTGATTTTTAAGTTGAACGGCCAATTCAAAATAGACTGGCACATAACTACTTTCTATTATATAGAGATAGAGTCTAATATATTATTTGAATCATTTTTCAATATAAAAAATTATTCTAGATACTCATAATTTAATCATAAAAAAGTGTCAATAATATACATGATAGCTTGACAGGATCCATAAGGCCCTAAGAAATATTTTTATTTCTTAGTATCTCACATTTTTTTTCAGTAGAAGTGGACCATTATATATGTTGACCTGTACATTTTTATTTTTTATTTTTTCTAGTTGAACTTTATATTTGCTATGTTAACTTGTATATGTTTAATATTTTTTTATAATTTAATTATGTAATGTGTAGGTTGACTGGAAGACAAATGGAAACTCAATGATAACACTTTGCAACTTGGCCCTGTTTGCTCTTAGGATATAAACAAATGGTTGGATTGGATATCATGTATTATGGGATTCAAATATTTTTTTATTTGTAATTTTTTTTAGAGAGTATATAATATACCATGGAATTATATATCCCCAAATTGGTAGATATAAAATATCACCTCCCCTTGTTATATCATATCCTATAGGATGGGATAAGAATTAAAAAGTCAAATTTACCCTTCTTATCTACTTACCCTTCTAAACGCTTTCCATTTTTCTTTATATTTTTTTTATAAATGCTTTTTGTTATATCTGAATAATCCTTCATTTTCAATGTTTTTTGTTTTATATGTTGCTGATCTGGAAATCAATGAAGCCTCTATAAACAAACAAAAATGATTTATTTATTATTTTTTTTTATAAATAATGATAGATCTGATATGATTGTATATATATGACAAAAAAAAATTATTTCTCAGAGTTTTTATTTACTTTTTCATTTTTATGGTTGGTTGATGTTCTAGATGAATGGTTTGAGACATTTGTTTGTTTAGGTGAAGAGTTTAATTTTTTTTTTATTTACATAAACCAAATATATATATATATATACAAAATAAGACTCTTCACCTAAAAAAATATGATTGTTTACAAAAAGCTGTTGTTTTTAGAATCAAAATACTTGTTTAAAATGGGTTATTTTATTTTATTTTTATTATCAGATTAGCGTTAATATAATATAATTTTTTTCAGGGGAAGAAATTGTTGGATTTAATATGAATATTTGATCTGTATATATTAGCATTAGTTATGAAGTGTATTCTTTCCAAATCTGTGGCAGTGGCCATTGATCGGCATAAGGGCAAGATGGATATTAACATAATGTTATGAGGGCAATTTTAGAAATTCCTTACTATATTCTACAATTCATTTTGTAAAACAAACATAGATGAGATATATCCAATATTATATATCAAGTCAATAAACATGAATGGTAGAATATATTATCCAATATCTATATCTTATTCATTATATATCCTGATTAAATCTCACAAAATATTATATTCGTTATTTTATATTCAGTAAAACAAAGGAGTATATGTACGTGTACCTAAGAAAGAGAAGTATATGTCGTTTTGTCCCCATGTAGCTTTCCATTGAAGTATGAGATACCCAAAACATTTGTAAGAGATACATATTTAAGCAACCAAATTATGTAATGACTTGTGGCATGAAATATCTTAGAACCAAAAAAAAAAAAAAAATATATATATATATATATATATATATATCTCATTGCTTGAGTGAAAGATTCACGCAAAGATTAGTCAACAATGACAACTAAATATATATTGAAGTTTTGTCACATTTTTTTTATATTATATTATTTACTCTTTCAATAAATAATTGTTCATAGTTTTTAATCAAAAGTTATCTGATACTAATTGTACGGAAATTGAGGGGCTCACCACGACATAACAACACCAGTCTAGTTCTTTGAAGAAAAATTTTAAAATCCACAAGCATAACATTATGAGCCAACAAATCTTGTCTGAAATTTATATTAATTTAAATTTTTTTATTTAATGTAAGACTCTTTCTTCACATATATTCTAATAATCAAATCATCAAAAAAATTTCCCACTAAAACTACGTTGGGTTTATCAATTTGGTGAGAGAAAGAAAACATATAAGTAAAATATGAATAAAATATAAATACATTTCGTATAATTTTTTTTTTTCTTTTCAAATTCATTCTCAAATTTATAAAACCAAGATAGCCTAACATATCATATAATATTGGAGGTGATCATGGAATGGAATCACATAGCAATCACGTGTAAGTTAGACTAGAACAGCTTGGGGGGTCATGAATGAAACAGAGAGGAGCAAGAGCATTAATTCTAAGGTAAGCAACCTAATAATATTATTATTTTAAAATTATGATATCACTTATTATACATATTATAAATATCTAAAACGTCTTACATCATATCATTTATTAACATACTAATTGATATATCAATCAGTGAATATAGTATTATTCAATAATATAACATGAAAACATGTGAGGAGAAGAGTAGGTTAGGAAAGAGTACCATTCCTTGTCTGTACAATGCTTCTGGGTTTCCACTTTGTATGCACCGATTTAAGAACAAACTCACTTCTTCACGTTTCAGCCATTGACGAATCACTGGGAATTTCTCTATTGACACGTGTTGTAGTATGTAATTCTCCTCTGCGACTCCTAGAAATTCTTTGCAACTGTCATTACATTACTTAGTTAAATACGAGTTAGAACCAAGATAATGAAATAGATATCACATATAACTATATGATTATAAGTTAGTTTTTTTTTATTCAAATATTATTTAAGTTAGTGACAAAACAAAGAATGTACCTAATCTCATTGTGCATTTTCTAGGTGACCTTTTAGTTTTTTATAAATTAAAAAAAAAAAAACGTGTAAAAACATAGATAAAATAATTTGTTAACTTCTAGTAATTTTTGATATATTAATAAATGATATGATATTAATTAGTATATTAATAAATGACTCCTAAAATTATGATATAGTGATTTGTTAACGTCTAAAATTATATTATATCATTTATTAATATACTAATTGATATATTAATAGATTAAATATACTAATTGCTAATGTATTTGACAAAGTAATGTAATGACAGTTGCAGAGAATTTCTAGGAGTCATTTATTAATATACTAATTGATATCATATCATTTATTAATATGCTAAAATTACTAGAAGTTAACAAATTATTTTATCATTTATTAATATACTAATTGATATCATATCATATCAAAAAATAGATAAAATAATTTGTTAACTTCTAGTAATTTTTGATATATTAATAAATGATATGATATCAATTAGTATATTAATAAATGATAAAATAATTTGTTAACTTCTAGTAATTTTAGTATATTAATAAATGATATGATATTAATTAGTATATTAGTAAATGACTCCTAGAAATTCTCTGCAATTGTCATTACATTACTTCGTTAAATACAGGTTAGAACCAAGATAATGAAATAGATATCACATATAACTAAATGATTATAAGTTAGTGAAAAACAAAGAATGTACCTAATCTCACTCGGCATTTTTAGGTGACCTTTCAATTTTTATAAAAAAAATAAATAAATAAATAAACGTGTAAAAAAAAAATAATTTGTTAACTTCTAGTAATTTTTTGATAAAAATATTTTGTTCCCAAACATTCCATAATTTATGGTTCATGTTCAACACATGTGCTATGAGACTTACACTATGAATAATTTTGAACTACACATTATTATTTTTCTTGATTTTTTTTTTTTTTTTTGTGTGTGTGTGTTATGAATTCTTGGTGTTAACCCTATTCTCGATATTTATCGTTGTTTGTCGTGAGCAATTTTTGCATGCAAGGAAAATATTGTCATGAGCTCTTCTCATTGACTTAAGACAATAAAATTTTTATTATATTTATGTCGATATTTTTAAGATAAAATTAAGTATTTATAATTGGTGAAAAATATCATATGCCAACATGCAATAATTTTTTCATTTTTTCGATCAATATTTATTCGTTATATGCGAGACTAATTATTATTGTACTAGAGCTTAACAATTTAGACAAAGGAAAATATTTATAAAAAAAAAAAAAAAAATAGTATGTCTTCAAGATTCACAACTTTTATATAGTAAGGTTTACATTTAAATCACATATTTTTCTCCATATTCTTAAATCTGTAACTTAAAAGAATTTATAAAATGAAACTTTTAATAAATAGTCTACCCTTTGAAGTCATACAAAAACGGCAGAAACAATACAGTTGAATATAAAATTGATGACATTTTAAACTTACAAAATATCATCATTTACCAATATATTGATTGATACTAACCATAATTTGGAATTGAAGAGGTCGGTGAAGGAAGAGGAGGCAACCATAGCTAGAACTTCAACCAACAACTCCACCGGCAGAGATTCAATCCCACCTCCTCCGACGCCGACGACGATCTTTTCTTGTTTTTCTTCTTCAATTGATGATGATGATGATGATGATGGAATTACAAACATGGCTTCTTTCTTTCTTTCCAAACAATTAAAATTCAAACTCGTATAGAGTAATCAAATTTAGAAGGTGGGGATTGAAGGATTGATGGTTGGTTGATAAAAAAACAGAGGTGAATGAAAAACCCCGAATCTCAACCGCTCAAAAGTAGCAGAGACAACGCTTTACCACCTCTCTATATATATATGTAAAATAGAGGTTGAGTGAGAAAAGCTTTCAAAAACGAGTAGGAAAGGGAAACAGAGAATTTTACAACTTGCTAATCAACCAATTAATTAATAGGAGGATCTCTTTCTGTCTGTTTGGGTAATGAGATTATTACGGTTCTGTTTTAATAATTTAAATTTTTTTATTTTACCAGATACTTTATATATTTCATTTATAATAAAAAAAAATTAAGTCAATTTGATAGTTGTAACTTATTTAATTTATTATTTTTTTTAAAGTATAATTTTTTTTTTTGATTAAGAGCACGATAAATTGAATAAGTTATAGTTATCGGATCGATTTAATTTTTTATGTATTCAATAAAATGAACAATTCAAATCATCGAAACGGTACTCATGATGGGCCTTACGAGTCCAACCAGTGCTGTCTATTCTAAAATTTGGACTGCAAGAGATCCTTTTCCTAATTAATAATACTTGCTATTTTCATACTCTTGTAAAAAAGTAAAAATATTTATAAAAAAAAAGAGTAAATTATAAATACTTGAGATTTAATTAAAATACATATTGTTCATATGATTTTAAAAAAAAATACAAATATTTCATTGTTAGAATTTTTTTATTTAATAGAATTAACTCAAACCAAAATTCTTAACTCTATCCTATACAATAATAAAATTACCTGAATTACTAATTGAAATAAATTTTTGAGATCATTAAAAATTATTAATTGAATTGATAATTTATTAATCAAAGAGTTATTTATTATAAAATTAGAAACTCTAAGAAGAGTATGTAATTTCTAGTACTATAAGAGGCAATTAGTATTTAAATAAACCTCAAATTTTATATTTATAATTAGTATTAGGGATTTGGGTGGGCCACTTTTTGGTATTTTTTATGAATCTTAAATAATTTATCAAATTTTTTAATAAACCTCTTACATGATTGTGTGACTCACACAAATTCATATATATATATATATATAAATCTCACACCTATATAAAAGATTTAATAAATTATTTAAAATCCCTAACCTAACTCAATTTCATGTTATGAAACGGAAAAGGAACCAAAATAGGAATTAACTCAAATTCATGCTATGAAACGGAAAAGGAAACAAAACAGGAATTAACTCAAATTCATATTAACTCAAGTTCTTACAACCGACATGGTTTGACCAGTAATTATTTACAAAGGAACTTTTTCCATGGAAGCTGTCTTTGTCGATTTGAAAATGAATTTAGAAAGTTATAAAAAAAAAAATAGTGAGAAAAATTTAAATAATATATATATATATATATATATTTACTTCCTTCTCTTTTTTAAATTTTTATTTAAATTCATAACTTAAACAAAGTATTTAATTCATGGGTTTTGGGCTCAGTTGTGTTCTATATTGTTTATTTTTAGTGTTTACAGGTAAATTATGAGTGAAAAAATAAATTGATCTGATATATAGGGTTGGTTTGGGGTGTCCTAAAAAAGTGTACTTTTTGTTTTTTTACAAAACAATGTGTAGAAAAGTAGAGAGGTGATGTGATGGAAAAAAGATAAAAAGATGAATTATATAATAGATGCTAAACCAACCCTAAATACTACTAATGTCTGTTTTCTTATTTAATTATATCACTATCAATATTTGATCAACTTAAATTTTATATGAATAAATAAAATTTTAAAAATTAAATTATTAATATAAATTTAGAGTGAGTTCACAAACCATGAACTGAACTCTTTAGTTCAGAGTTCAATTAGTCAAGGAAAACTGATTCCAATTATTTAGTAGTGTCATAATATCATGTATATTGATTATATGATAGGACCAATCAAAGTTGAAAATTTTACTGGTAAGAGACTATATCAACATAAATTTTTTAATATTTTTTTATTTTTTAAATACACTTAGAAAGTATAATATTTATGAGAAGAAAATTTTAAAAATTTATCATAAACAAAAAATTTAAAAATATATTTTTCGTTTGTTTAAAACACAAGACGACATAAGCACTATCCAACAATTTTCCTAGTTTTTGCATAGTAATATGGGATGCGAGGTCTCATCTCATGATCCAAACACAGATGGATCATCAATCCATAAAATTGGGCCATTAGATGAATTTCATTACTAATTTAGAACCCACCAAACCCAGTTTTTGGCCTTTTTTGTATAATGAGTAGAATAATCATATATCTAATGAGGGATAATTAAAAGACATCAGATAGGTATAGATAGAATTTTTTTTTTTTTTTTTTTTTATAAAGTTGTGTTTGGATTAAAGCCCCTTTGGAATTTAATTTTTTTTATTAGAATAGTTAAAAAGTCTCAGAAAAAAAATTAAACATCTCAACAATTTATGATCTTCAATACAACTAAAAAACGTCAATATCAAGCACAATAACTGTTTTTCATCTCATAAAAAAAAATTAAGAAGCTTAAAAAAAACGACTAAAAAAATTAATTTCAAAATGAGGCTTAAAGATTTGAGTAAAAGCTTGTGAAAACGAGAAAAAAACGGAAGGAGAAGAAATATTCTAATTCCACCCCCAACCCCCAACTTCTCAAATCCTTAATCAAAAGACAATTTAAAGAAAACACAAAATAAAATAAGAGGAACTTACGCGTATATCTTACTAAGTAAAGTTATTGTCCAATAGGTTAATTAATGGTATTTTTATCATACACTATTAAAAAATATCATTAATTGTTTATTTTTAGTGACAGTTTGAAAATTTTATCACAAAAAATGTCACTAATTGTAAGTTTTAGCAATAATTTAAAACAATCGTCACAAAAAAATCACTAATTTTCAACTTTTAACGGCAGTTTAAAAAATTTGTCACAAAAAGTTACAAATTATAAGTTTTAATGACAATTTATAAAAATCATGACAAAAAAGAGTTAGTAATTGTTAATTCTTAGCGAGATATATAAAAAAAGTCACAAAAATTATTTTTAACGATAATTATGTTAAGACTTATTTGCAATAAAATTTGATAAAAATCTAGTCAAACTATTAAGATTTATTAATAATTTACCCATAAAATAAAGAATTGAAAACGAAGATTAATGGTATGAAGTTAGTACACGTCACTTTCAAAGAGTTTGCTTTGCGTTTAACCAACAATAATATAATTAAATTTAAGTGTAAATACAATTTTTACAAAAGTGAAATAAAAGATAGTCTCATAGTGAATTCTACATGTGAAATTTATCATTTATTTTACGGCAAATTACATTTATCTCTCTTGAGGTTTCTGACAAATACAAGGACTTCCCATGTGATTTAAATAATTACGGTAACTTCTCATGTTTTACCTGACAATATCAAGATTCTCCCCTGCTGTCAAAAATCACTAAACGGTGTTACTTTTTCCTTAGGAAATTACCTTATTGTCCTTCCCTTGAAAATATTAAAAAATGTTTTTTAATTGGAGGACAAGTTTCTAGTGTTTGGAACAATATTTTTGGATTTATTTTTTTAAAATATTAAAAAATGTTTTAAAAACAAATTATTTTTTGTTTTAAATGTATAATTTTTATTTAAATATTTTACTTTATTTTGTAAATATTTTAATTTTTTAATTTTAATATTTTAAACTCAAAACACAATTTCATACTCAAATCGTAACCAAACACATAACTCAAAACTCAATTCAAAAATTATTTTCAAATCTCATAGCCAAACACATAACTCGACACTCCACACTACTTTCAAAACTCTACATTCAAATCATAACCAAACGCATAACAAAAAAGTTAAAATATTTAAAAATATATTTATAAAATAAAATAAAACTATATATTTAAAATAAAAATTTTAAAATTTTAAAATTTTTTAATATTTAAAAAATATATTTAAAATATTTAAAAAAATACAACACAGATGTATGAAATATAATGCACATTAAAATAAATAAATAAATATTTAAAATATAAAATATTTACCCTAAAAAATTAAATTCAAGAAATTATTTCTAGTTGAATTGTGATTCTATAAGTTTTGAAAAGATTTTTGAAAATTTCTAATTGGAATTGTGCAATTGGTTAACACTCTATGAGTTTTGAAATTTTTTTTGAAAATTTCTAATTGAAATTGTGATTCTAAAAGAGAACCAAACATGTTTCTAATAAAATCTTTTTTCGGAACATGTTTTTACTCAAAACTCAATTCAAAAATTATTTTCAAACCTCATAACCAAATACAAACTTAAAACTCAATTCAAAACTTATTGAGTTTTAAGTTTGTGTTTGATTATGAGGTTTGAAAATAATTTTTGAATTGAGTTTTGAGTTATATGTTTTGTTACGATTTGAGTGTGAAATTGTGTTTTGAGTTTAAAATATTAAAATTAAAATATTAAAATATTTACAAAATAAAATAAAATATTTAAATAAAAATTATATATTTAAAATAAAAAAATAATTGTTTTACAACATTTTTTAATATTTTAAAAAAATAAATCCAAAAATACTGTTCCAAACACTCTAAACCTATCCTCCAATCCAAAAACATTTTTTAATATTTTTAAAGGAAAAGGCAATAAAGTAATTTCTGAAGGAAAAAGTAACACCGTTTAGTGATTTTTGACAGTAGGGGGAATCTTGATATTGTCAGATAAAGTAGGAGAGGTTACTGTAATTATTCAAACCACAGGGGAGGTCCCTGTATTTGTTAGAAACCTCAGGGGAGGTAAATGTAATTTACCCTTTATTTTACATTTACGTATTATTTTGTAAAATTCATTTATATTCATAGCATAAATGTATAACTTTAGGTATTACATGGCATCCCCTAAATAATCCATCTTTTTATCTTTTTTTCATCACATTACTTCTCTACTTTTTTGCACATCTTTTTATAAAAAGATAAAAAGTGTACTTGTTTAGATCATCTCAAACAATCTCAGAATAATTCCAAGAGAGGAAGCAAATTTTAACACCAAATATGTACTTAGGTGACCCAATATAATTTTTAATTCTTTCCTTGACTTTCCTTTTTTTTTTTTTATTCTAACTTTTGCTTTAAAATACTATAATTTGATGAATTTCTTTTACACAATTATATGATTATATATATATATATATATATATAATATGGTTTGGGAGAATTGCATATCAGTGATTTTCTACAAAAATATTAAATATCTAAATATTAATAATGAAAATTATTAATTTTTTTACTAATGTATAATAGTTTTTGTTTCCGCATATAATTTCCCATTAAGGTCAGCTGACTTGTCAATTTGAAGAGAGAGAGAGAAACCAAAACCAAAAT
The DNA here is from genome assembly GCF_055761805.1 of Camellia sinensis. Lineage (NCBI taxonomy): Eukaryota > Viridiplantae > Streptophyta > Magnoliopsida > Ericales > Theaceae > Camellia > Camellia sinensis. The sequence continues at coordinate 160,081,988 of NC_138972.1, forward strand.
GGTTTTCGACAATTTTCCATATGAAAAATGATTTTTCCCCCGAAAAATCATTCCCCCGAATCCCCCGTTTTTTTTCCCTCTCGTTTACATCTGAAGAAGGGGAAGGCAAGAGAGAGAGAGGAGATGAGAGAGGGAAACAGAGAGAGAGAGAGACCCATCCAGAATAGAGAGAGAGGAGATGAGAGAGGGAAACAGAGAGAGAGAGAGACCCATCCATTCTGCCGATCATCTAGTCGATCGTCGAAGAGAGAGAGAGAGAAAGAGAGAGGAGAGGAGAGAGGGAAACAGAGAGAGAGAGAGACCCCTCCATTCTGCCGATCACCCAGCCGATCGCAGCTCAGCCGATCGTTGCAGATAGCCCGGCTGATCGTCGTAGCTCGTCCGCCTCTGCCTCCGCCCGACCGCCGTCGCCGTTTTCTTCCTTTCTTCTTTCTTTCTTCTTCCTTTCTTTTTTCTTCTTTTTCTTCTTTCTTTCTTCTTCTGCTGCTTATCTAATTAAACACAAAAAAAAAAAAAAAATTCAAAACGACGAAACGACGTCGTTTTTTAATTCAGGGGGGGATTCGGGGGCCTCCATTCGAGCTACCAATCACTTCTCTTTGCATATTTGCTTGGGGAGGATTTTGTTGACTTGTCAAATTTGATGCAAATTTGGTTTTGCTTTCTTCGTTCGAATTGCTCTAATTGGGGGACGATGGATTAATATAGGGATGTTTTTGAAAGTTGGTTAAAATTGTTTTTTTTTTTATTTTTTATTAAAAATATGTAAAAAATTAGAGAGATAATGGGACTCAAAATAAATTAAAAATCAAAAATTGACTTTTAACTAATTTCCCAAATTAGGCCATAGTCTTCTTCTTTATATTTTTAAAATTATGTTTAATTCATAAATTTGAAAAAAAGAAAAAATATATATATGAAATATAAGTGAAATATAATTATGTTTTATTCACATTTTATCTATATTTTTCTTTTTTCTTTTTTCCTTTCACACCCTTACCTAAATTTATGTACCAAATACAACATAAAAAAAATTGGTTAATATTAGAAAATGACATACATTATGTATCCCGTTTTACGTCATTAAAAGTTGATGATTAATACATATAAAAGCACTAAAACCTTGTTTGTTTTCAGATATAGGCCTTGAGACTAGATTTGCTAGTGTGCTGGGTTTGCTAATATATATCATGCTTGTTTTCAAATTATAGCAATAGACTCATAGTCTCAATACCATATATGATGAGTCCGGATCCTCTGTCGTGTTCCCTTATGGTGGTTCTTGAGGTGCCCCAAAACGACATTGTTTTGAGGCAAAATTTCATTAAAAATAAATAAACAAATAACAGAGAAGAGAAAGAGGGGGAAGAAGAAAGAAACACGGAGGAAGAAAAAGAGGAGAAGAAGAAAGAAGGCATTCCACACGCGACAACCTCTAGCCTTCTTTTATCCACGGCACCACCATCTCCTTGCCATCGCCTTTGCAACCCACATTTCTTTCTTTTTTTTCTTCTTCTTCCTCCTCATTTCTCTCACTAAAACTACCAACCCACCGACAACCCACCATCGCCACCCCCATAGCCGCAAACCCCCTTCTCTCTCTCTCTCTCTCTCTCTCTCTCTCTCTCATGATCTCGATGGCCTGCAACCATCTCGATCTTTTCTCCTCTTTTCTTTGTCGCTGGTGTACAGAAGGGAGTTCGTCTATCATCCTCGTCGCCGTTCGTTGATTTTCCTCTCAATTTCAACCTAGATCTAAAATGTAGAAAGATGGGTTTATGAAGAGCAGCAAACTTTCAAAATCTCTATGAAAGATTTGGGATCCAAAATCAAAGAGGAGGAGAAGAAAAAAAAATTGACTGTTTGGTCTTTGCTTTTGTTTGTATTGATTTAATTTTCAGTCAATTTTGATTTATCATTTGGGATGTTCAAAGTGTTAAATATGTATATATATATATATATATATCATCTCAAGTTTTTTAACCTCCAACTTTTGTTTGAATGGTTCTTAATATTGGTGTTCTTCTGGGTGTTTGAATGGTTGTTAATATTAGTGAACTTGATTGATTTTCTACACGAAATAAGATCACATATATTGGTGTCCTGCTGGGTGTTCCTCTACCGGTGTTTCTTTCCTCTTTCCCTCTTTCTCTTCTCTGGTTCTATGTTTCTTTGCCCAAAACAACATTGTTTTGGGGCACTGCAAGAACCACTGTAGGGAAGTATGACAGAGGATTCGAGCTCTATATATGATCCTCTCATCATGGGATTAGTAATGAGGTAGAGGAGATGAAATTAGAAAATGAAACCTTGAGATTAGCTTGGAAATTAATATTTTTTCCTCTCTTATTGTCCAAAAAAATAATATATAAAAATAATAAATTAAAAAGTTATCTTATAAGTCACTTCTCAAAACAAACTATAGTACCAAAAAAATTTATATATTTATGAAATATAATTTGTAATATTAAAATATTATTTTAATATTTATAAAATATATTTCTAATATTATAATATATTAAAAATACCAAGAGTATTAATGGAATTTCATATAATTAATCTCATTATAAAATGACAAAACAAATATGAATTGTTACTAGTCCAGTGGTCATCAAACAAATATAATTTTTCTCAGTTCCCTTAATAATAATTTCCACACTAAGAATCTTTTCACTAACAATCTCACCCAACCTATATTTGTTCACTTATTTTATTTGTCAGTAATATGTAATGAAATAAGAGTAATTTAAACAATTTAATCATGAGTTAATTACATTTTACCCCTTTGTAATTTAGTTCAACAACACATTACCCCCTCTAGGTTTAAAAATCTACACATAACCTCCTTGGGTTTTGAGGTGTATTGCAAATTTCAACTCTATTAATTATTTTGACCAAAAAAAAAAAAAAAATCAATTTTACCCTTATTTTTTTCTTCAAATTTCTTATGAATGCCATTTTACTACCATAACTTTCTATCTTAAATTGGGCTACCCAACGGCTCTCCCAATGGCACTACATATTTTCCACACAACCACTACAAGGCACCATCTTCTCCACACACAGTTCGGATCCTCTCCTTGAAGCTCTTTACAACGCTCCCTACAGGGGATGGCTGAGATGGGGCCACGTCGCCCACTTAGAAAAGGGTGGATTAGATTTGCTGAAATAATAATAAAAATAAATTCCAAGACTTGTTTTCTTTTCCCAAGACCCATCTAGCCTTTCCTCTTCTTCACCACTATCTTCTCTCTCTTCTCTTTTCTTCAACTTTCCTCAGTCTTTAATGGTTGCCCCACACTTACCCTCCTCTAATAAAGCACTCTCCACTGCTTTTGTAAACAAAGAAACTAGAAAAACAAAAACAAAAAACAAATGTGTAGATCAAGTATCATCTACGTCAGAAATAAACAAACAAAACCCAATTATTTTGAAAGAAAAAAGGGCTTATAGAGAAAGAAAAAAGGGGTGGGGTTTGATTTATTAATTGGGTTTGTTCTCTTTTGTTCTACTATCTCTGTCTTCTTCTTTTAAAGTTCAATTTCTTTCTTTCTTTGCTCACTTTTAAACTCATCGTCTTCTTCCTCTGTTCCCCTCATTTAATATTCTTCTCATTTTGTTCTTTTTTTTAAAAAAAAAAGAAATTAAATTTCGACAATTAGATATCCTCTTTCCCATCAGAAATAGCTTTCTAGCGTCTTCGATTTCTCAATATTGTTTCTGATTTGCACAAGAGAGAGAGAGAGAGAGAGAGAGAGAGAGAGTACTTTGAAAATCAAGTTTTGCAAGTATTTTTGTTTCTTAGACCATCTCCAACGCTGAACCAAACCCAGCATCAGATTTAAATTTTGATGAAAAACCCACTTTTTCACGCTCCAACAGTTGCACCAAAGTCATACAAAAATGAGAATTCAGCAAACAAGACATCAAACTGAGATCAAGACACAGATTTTACCAAATCACTGTTACTGACCGTTGAAAATGCTACATCGGTCGACCAACCGGTTGCCCGGCCGGTTGACCAACCGGTCAACCAGTAAAAGATTCAAACAGTTCAGAAACAATAGTTCAAACCGTTTAAAAAAAAAAAAAAAAAATTTTTTTGCCTAACCGGTCAACCGGCCGGTTGACCGGCCGGTCGACCACCCCGGTTGTCCCGAAAAAAGTTCAGAAAGTTCAAAAAAAGTTCAGACAATTCGCAAAAAAAAAAAAAAAAAAAAAAATTTTTTTGGCCTAACCGGTCAACCGGCCGGTCAACCGGCCGGTCGACCACCCGGTTGTCCCGGGATAGATTTGGTGAAGGTGAACCGTTGGAGCCTGAAGTATCAAATTCAGGAAATGGCCATTTTTGAACTCAGAATTGGTGAAATTTTTGATTCACGGTTGGAGATGCTCTTAGAAAGCAATCATGGTTTCATGTTCTAGAGATAGATTTGAAAATCACTTCCTATGGGTGTCTTTATTTCGATTTTAGGAGAGAGAGTATCAATCTTGAAACCAAAACACAAAAAAGAAGATAGTTGTGAAGAAGAGGAAAGGTTGGATGAGTCTGGTAAAGGAAAACAAGTTTTGGAATATATTTTAAATTCAACAGATCTCAACCGTCCATCTCTAAGTGAGTGACGTGGCTCCATCTCAGCCGTCCCCCGTAGGGAGCATCGTAAAGAGCTCAAGGAGAGGATCTGGACTCCTAAACACAATCCTTTCCGCGCAAGGCATCCACTTCATGGCTACCCAAAACAACCATTACTACCTTTCCGCACATACTCTTCAATAGCGAAGATGGTAAATTTGCTTCACAAGGCAATGCAAATTTTTGAAGAAGTTTATTCACCTAAAATAATTTTTGAGAAAGACAAGAAGCACATTGCTATGTTACATATGTAAGACTGAATTAAATATTTAGGCCTCGTTTGGGAACATGCTATTTCAGTAACTTTTTGACTAAAATATGACGTAAAAAAAAATTAGTATGTTTGAGGTAACTTTTTGACTTTTTACGAAAATATGTGCAAAAAGTAGAGAGAAAATGAAATCTTTGACTTTTTTGTATAAGTTATAGGCTTTTTGACTTTTTTAGTAACTTTTTGACTTTTTGGCTAAAATGTTAACTTGCCAAACGAGGCCTTAGTTGACCCACATGATATGGTAATATGAATTAGAGATTTGGCAAGATTATGATTCCATATTTTTGTTGCAATTAATTAGTAAATAAAGAAGAGTGTTTTCCAAGTCTCCTATTTTGATGGGAAGTGGAATCATTGTTGAATAAGGAGACTGGTCCTTTCTCTACCTATAAAAAGACATTCAGACTACCCATCAATTGAATCTGTATTCACATTATTCTAAAGAGTATTAAGTGAGAGAAACTATTTTCCCATAAACCTGAAGGTTAGGGTTTGTTTTCATTCATCTACTGAATCTCTCAAATTTTATTTTTTCCGCAATGATGGATTCAGGTATGTAAAGTTATTTACATGAAAATCATGATAGTTCTAGATTTTGGGTTATGATGGTTATCATGCATAACACTATAAACTTATTTACATGTGGTGTCAGAGCCTGGTTAAAAAATTATTATGATTTTCTATTCTATTGAACATAATTGATTTTGTGTTTGGACCACGGGTTATTTTTATTACTTTTGATTCAATTCTCTTGGTGGAGTATGATTCAGTTATTATATGACCAATTGGCTTGATTATTATCTTCTAGAACCTTATTTATTTATAAAGAGGAATACTGAGAATTTTGATATACTGAATCTGGAAAAATTTATCACTTAATTTTTTTCTCGTCATCTGTTTTGATATTAAACTGTGTGCATGATCAGTCATTTTATTACTGATACTTATGCCATTTTTTTTTTAATAATGAATTTCTCAGTTTATAATATAATCAATTGATTTAGATTTGTAATAATAAATAAAGCCAATAAATCAGGCCATAGATGTTGAACTTTATTTAGCTATTATTAACATGATGTTGTATATATTATTTTAATGTGTAGAAAGCATATGAAGCATATTATTATACTACATATGAAGCATATTATTATACTAATCAATTCACGTGATCTAAGTAGACAATATCAGAATCAATTATGTGGCTATATGAGAATTAATTTCTTTTTTAATTTGCCTAACGTTGATATTGTTATTTACCGTTCTTATATTTTGTTGCATATTCCTGTAATTAATAATTGTGAATGAAATATTGTTGATTTCATGTATGTACAAAGTCATTATTTTGATTTAAAATTTATATTATGATACGATTGATAGTTACCAAAGTAACATAATCGGAATGACACATGAATATTAAATCAAATAATTGAGTTTTACTACTCTAACCCAAGTATTAAACTATAATGATTTTGTAAATCGCAATTTTTAAGTATGAGGATATTAGGTGGCCCAAAGGTGCACCACTTCTAAATAATTATTGAATTGGAATGGGATAGATGATTGGTATTCACAGTTGAGATTGGAACAAATACCTAAAGGTAATGGACCTACTTAATTGTGAATATTTTATCAACTAGTCCTATTGGTGAAAGGGAATCACCATAATTCTTAATAGTGTGCCATTAGATTATCCCAAAGGTAGATCACGGTAATACTATTTATTATTGATTAAACGTGTGTTTGACTTATTAAAACTCTTAGTACTAATATAGTGAGCATGAATTTTTAATTTGCAGTGCTAGTTCCCGTTTCTCTACATTCGCTTGCTTCGTCTGTTCCGTTTCTTAATGGAATGAACTTCTCAGATTGGAAAGAACAAGTTCAATTCCATCTTGGTGTTCTAGACCTTGACTTAGCACTTTTATCTGAGAAACCGACTGCTATTACTGATAGAAGCAATGCTGAAGAAAAGGCTTTGCATGAAGCATGGAAGAAATCAAACATACTAAGCCTTATGTTTATGCGAATGACTATAGCAAACAATATCAAGTCAACTCTTCCAAAAACTGATGATGCTAAAGAATATCTTGACAATGTGAAAAAACGTTTCCGAACTGCTGATAAGTCTCTTGCAGGGACACTGATGGCTAAGCTTACCGCCATGAAATTTGATGGTACACGTGGGATACATGAGCATGTCCTTGAAATGACCAATTTGGCTGCTCAATTAAAGAATTTAGGGATGCATGTAGATGATTACTTTCTTGTACAGTTTGTTCTAAATTCTCTGCCTCTTCAGTATGGGCCATTTCAAATTGGTTATAACACTATGAAGGATAAGTGGAATGTAAATGAATTGGCCAGTATGCTTATGCAAGAAGAGGCAAGACTTAAGCAGTTGGGACAACATTCTATTCATGTCATAAATCAAGGTGCCGAAAAGAGAGAGAGGAAGCCTTAAAAAGGCATAATGCGTGGACCACCTAAGGCAAGCGAGTCTGCTCAAAATTCTCAGGCTCATAAGAAGGAAAAGGACAATAACAAGTGTCACTTCTGTAAGAAAACTGCACACTTTCAGAAAGATTGTCCTAAACGTAGGGCATGGTTCGAAAACAAAGGTAATAATTTAATTTATTTATGTTTCGAATCATACCTAACTGAAGTTCCTTCTAATACTTGGTGGCTTGATTCTGGGGCTACTACTCATGTTTCCAATAGGATGCAGGGATTCCTTTTAATGCAGAACATAAACCCAAGTGAGAACTTCATATTCATGGGAAATCGAGTCAAAGCACCAATTGAAGTTGTTGGGACTTGTCGTTTATTTCTAGCTAGTGGTCATTATTTAGATTTACCACAAACCTTTTATGTTCCTTCTATTTCCAGAAATATAGTTTCATTGTCTAAACTTGATCTTGATGATTACTCTTTTAAATTTGGCAATAATAGTTTCAGTCTTTTTAAGTATACCTCTTTGGTTGGTTCTGGTGTACTTTGTGATGGTTTATATAAATTAAAGCTTGACGATCGATTTGCTGAAATCCTCATTACCCTGCCTTATAATGTTGGTACTAAACGCAGTCTAATAAATGAAAGTTCCTCTAACTTGTGGCACAAAAGGCTGGGACATATTTCCAGAGAAAGGTTAAAAAGATTAGTAAAGAATAAGATTCTTCCGAATCTAGATTTTACTGATCTCGGTGTGTGTGTGGATTGTATTAAGGGAAAACAAACCAAACACACCAAGAAAGGTGCCACAAGAAGTTCAGGGCTTCTTGAAATTGTTCGTATAGATATTTGTGGGCCTTTTGACATTCCATCTTTTGGTGGAGAAAGCTATTTTATCACCTTCATAGATGACTTTTCACGTTATGGTTATATCTATTTATTGCATGAAAAATCTCAAGCAGCGGATACCCTTCAGGTATACATTACCGAGGTTGAAAGACAATTGGAAAAAAAGGTGAAAGTTGTCAGATCAGATAGAGGTGGTGAATATTATGGAAAGTATGATGAATCAGGGCAATGCCCAGGCCCATTTGCTAAACTCCTTGAATTTGTCAGATCAGATAGAACAACCACAAGAAGTAGCATTAAGAAGGTCTCATAGAGAAAGGAGATCTGCTATTTCAAATGATTATGTGGTTTATCTACATGAATTTGATTTTGATATAGTGATAAGTAAAGATCCAGTTTCTTTTTCACAAGCCATGGAAAGCGTTAATTCTACTAAGTGGATTGCTGTCATGAATGATGAGTTAAAATCAATGGACCATAATAAAGTTTGGGAACTCGTTGAATTGCCCAAAGGATACAAGAAAGTTGGTTATAAATGGGTCTTTAAGACCAAACTTGACTCCAAGGGCAATATAGAATGATATAAAGCCAGACTTGTGGCCAAAGGTTTCACTCAAAAAGATGGCATTGATTATAAAGAGACCTTCTCTCCTGTATCTAAGAAGGACTCGCTGAGAATTATCATGGCATTAGTAGCTCATTTTGATTTAGCGTTGCATCAAATGGATGTGAAAACTGCTTTTCTAAATGGGAGTTTAGAGGAAGAAGTCTATATGAATCAACCTAAAGGTTTCTCCATTAAAGAGAAAGAACACTTGGCTTGCAAACTTAAGAAGTCAATATATGGACTTAAACAAGCTTCTAGACAATGGTACCTTAAGTTTAATGATACTATTACTTCCTTTGGATTTAAGGAAAACACTGTTGATCGATGCATATAACTAAAGGTTAGTGGTAGTAAGTTTATATTTTTGATTTTATATGTTGACGATATTTTGCTTGCTAGCAATGATATTGGTTTATTGCTTGAGGCCAAGAAATTTCTCTCTAAGAACTTTGAAATGAAGGATATAGGTGAGGCAACCTATGTGATAGGAATTGAAATATTCCGAGATAGATCACGTAGATTGTTAGGGTTGTCTCAAAAAGCATACATTGAAAGAGTTTTAGAGAGATTTGATATGTAGAAGTGTTCACCTAATGATACCCCTATTCAAAAAGGGGATAAATTTAGTCTTATGCAATGCCCACAGAATGAATTAGAACGTAAACAAATGGAAAGGATTCTTTATGCATCCGCAGTAGGAAGCTTAATGTATGCACAGACTTGTACTAGACCAGATATTAGTTTTGCAATTGGTATGTTGGGAAGATACCAAAGTAATCCTGGTAAAGAAGGTGATGACGCATTTACAGGGAACAAAAGATTACATGCTCACATTTAGGAGGTCTGACAATCTAGAGGTGATTGGCTACTCTGATTCAGATTTTGCCGGATGTGTTGATAGTAGAAAATCCACTTTTAGATATATGTTCATGTTAGCTAGAGGAGAAATATCATGGAAAAGTGCAAAACAGACTATCATAGCTTCATCCACTATGGAAGTTGAATTTGTGGCATGCTTTGAGGTCACAGTTCATGGATTGTGGTTGCGGAACTTTATCTCATGACTTAGGGTTGTCTACTCTATTGCTAAGCTGCTGAGAATTCATTGTGATAACTCCGCAGCTGTGTTTTTCTCTAAAAACGACAAGTATTCTAAAGGTGCTAAACACATGGAATTGAAATACCTTGTTGTTAAGGAAGAAGTTTAGAAACAAAGTGCGTCAATAGAACACATAAGCACACATCTTATGGTTGCAAATCCATTGACAAAGGGGTTGCCACCAAAGACATTTAAAGAACATGCCAATAGAATGGGTCTTGAACGTAACCCGTAATAGCATTTATTTTATGTAATGGATTGCTTTATGATTAATTATTTTAGTTATTTGACATTTTGATATCATTAAAGTGTTTCTGATATATTTCTTGTTATGAAATGAGGACGTACATATATAAGAATGAATAAATGATAACATGAATACTCTTCATAAAAAGACATTATCGTTGGGCCTCTTTATACTCTTCACTTAAAGTGTCATGTTAAACTAGTTGTTAGTGTTGTAGTACATGGAAGGGACTATATCGCACTATTGGTGTAGAACCGCCACGACTCACATTAATGAACTATTTAATTGTAGTATTATGATGATGACCAAATTAATTTTGAATATGGTTTATTGCGCGTCTAATGTTAACCTTGTTAAATCTTGATGTAAGTTATCATATGGGCCAAGTGGAAGAATGTAAGACTAAATTAAATATTTAGTTGACCCACATGATATGGTAATATGAATTAGAGATTTGGAAGGATTATGATTCCATATTTTTGCTACAATTAATTGATAAATAAAGAAGAGTGTTTTCTAAGTCTCCTATTTTGATGGGAAAGTGGAATCATTGTTGAATAAGGAACTGGTCCTCTCTCTATCTATAAAAGGGCATTCAGACTACCCATCAATTGAATCTGAATTCACATTATTCTAAAAAGTATTAAGAGAGAGAAACTATTTTCCCATAAACCTGAAGGTTAGAGTTTGTTTTCATTCATCTACTGAATCTTTGAAGTTTTATTTTTTCCGTAATAATGGATTCAGGTATGTAAAGTAATTTACATGAAAATCATGATAGTTCTAGATTTTGGGTTATGATGGTTATCATGCATAACACTATAAACCTACCTACAACATATATGCAAGCCTTGATCAATGGCAGATAAGGACACATTGCTCTTTTTGTTTCTTTATTGTATCAAATAATCATCAGTACTGTTGTAGGTCAATGGTAGACAAATTCTCATTTTGCAACCCTTATCAATGGTAGACAAATCACTACAACAAAAAGAGTCTTTGGAGACAAAAACCAATGACGAAAATAAATTTTGTCACCAAAGACTTACCTTTTAGTGAAGAAAATAATATTTCGTCTCCAAATGTACCATCTTTAGAGAGAAAAATAAAATTGCGTCACCAATGTACATACATAATAAAAAATTAGGTGACAAAATTATTTTTTGTCATTATTTTTATTTTTGTCATCACCAAAATTTTTTCCCGCCATTAAAAAATTTAGGGGGAATTATGCCACCAATTTAGTAACAAAAAATTTCGATTCCATTAAAAATATTATTAGTGAGGATAAATATTTTGTCACCAAATATTTCAATATACAAAATTACATAGTTTTTTTTTTTTTTTTGAGAGAAAATCTATTCCTCACCAAATTCATTCTCTTACCCAAATATAGCACTCATTCACAAATCTTAGGGCTACAAACAGAAGGGTTTTCTTTCAGTTCTCCTCTCTTTCTCTCTTTCAGACTCTCTCTATCCAGCAGTCGCAGTGGTGAACGATGGAGGACACAAATCTGGTGAGTAATTCCTCAGACTCTCTCTTTCTCTCTCTCTACTGCTTCTCTATTTGTTTCTATCAATTTTGTTTCTCTCTACTACTATTCTCTTTCTCTTCCACTTCTCTTCCTCTTCTGCTGCAGTGGCGAAGATAGATCTCTCAAAATGTTGAATTTTTTTTGTTATGTATGAAACTAGAAATAAACCTAGAAAAAGATATATATATATATATATATATAGAGAGAGAGAGAGAGAGAGAGAGGATGGGGGTTATGGATTTGGTGGAAATGGTTTGAGTTTCAGATGGGGTTTTGGAATTTGATAATCTACTTGCTATATTTTCAATTAACTAATTGATAATGTTGTTAATTGTTGTGGTAAAACTATAATGGCCGATATATATACTTTGGTCAAATCATGTTCTAATATTGGAAAAACAGAGCAATTACATTGAAAGTAGCTAGCTGCCAATTTTAACTAAGAAAAACAGAGCAGTATATATTCTTTTTGCTTTCTGGATTCTTTGAAAACATGGAGATCATCTGTTTTGAATGGACCAATTATATCCATTCTCTCCTACTTTGTTTTGAATGGACCAAATCATATATTGGAGTTGGTATGTCAACATGGAAATCACCTAGAAGGCCTTGAGAACACCAACTTAATATATTAAGAAGCTCTAAATACAAAACTTCTTCAACCTGCAAAGAAGTTGAACTGGAATAAAGGAGTTCCAATGAGGGAGTCATGTTTTGTATTCTTTGCTGTCAATCAAAAAGATAAGTTTCAATGGATATATTGTTTGTTTATATAAGGTACAGAAGTGAATTGAATTGGGTTTTCTATTTGTCACTAGGATAAAAACCATAAGTTCCATGAATTTATATATATTTATTTGTTAAGCAAATTTGAAAATTAATTGAATTCTGTTTTGGATTCTTTGTTGGGGACATATGTATTATATGTATATATATATATATATATATATATATGTAAATCATTTGAATTGGGTTTTGTTTATTTGCTAAAAATAAAAATAAGAAAGTTCAAGTATGCAATGAATTTTGAATTTTTTTTTTCTTTTCATTTGTTTTCTTAACAACTTAATGCTTTCTTATTTATTGGTTTCTGTTCAACTTTGAATGTACATGTCGGTAGTGAACGATGAGAGGGTGAGATGGAATTGTGTAGGGATCTAGCGTTTTGGTGGTGAACAAAGAATACTTTATAATTGATTCAAATAATGGAATTTTCTATTTAAATCAATCTATTACACTTTAAATAGGACCTAATATTTAAACCTGTGCTATTTCAATCAATTATAGAGTGTGTTTTTGTTCTCCTACTAGCTCGAATTAATCATCCGTCGAATGGGTGTAGCAAAATGTTGCTATGCCTAGTCAAATTGACCATTGTTAGAGAACCTAAAATATGATTTTGTCAATATGTTATAAAACTAATATAATGATGGGTCAAGTGGTTAGTGATCAATAGGAGAGTTGGTGTTTAATTTTGATTCATCTAATATTTTTGTTTTTGTTTTGTTTTGTCTTGTTTTGTTTGTTTGTTTGTTTGTTTTTTTTTTTTTTTTTTTTTTTTTTGTGTGTATGTGTTGGGGGGGGCACTACAAGAAAAAACACTTTTGGCGACTAAAAAAAAAGTCTTCTTTTAGTCGCCAAATGTAGAATTTTCACTTTTCCCGACTAAATATTTTAGTCGCCGTTGTGGTCGCCAATACATGGTCGGCAATACCTTTGGCGACTAAAGATTAGTTAGTCGGCAATATACAGGTCTTCAGCGACTAAAGTTTTAGTCGCCAATAGTCGATTCCATTTGTGAAATTAGACATTTAGCGACTAAAGTTTTAGTCGCCAATAGTGTTTTTTTTTTTTATTATTTATACAATTGGCGACTAAAGTTTTCGTCGGCAATTGTCACTCTTTTTTGGCGACCATAGTATTTTGTCGCCAAAAGCATTTTTCAAAAAAAAAAAAAAAAAACCCACTGTGCCTTAGCAGCTCCCAGGCTTCAAACCTGCAACCTCCAAGCTCCAAACCTTAACAACACACGCCACCCCACTATGCCACTCAACCATCACATGAATAGAATTGCAACTTATATTATTTATATATTACTTTCACCAGTATTAATACAACAAAATATATATAAATATAATTATATATATTCAAATATAATTTATGTAAAAAATAAATTATTTATTAAAAAAAATTTATCTCACTTTTGGCGACTAAATCCATTATTTAGTCGCCAATTCTACAATTTTAGGCTACTAATTAATTTTGCAGTCGCTAAAAAAAAATGTTGCGCTTAAAAACACACCTTTTGGCGACTAAACCTGTTTTTAGTCGCCAAAAACGACCCCTTTTGGCTACTAAACTGAATTTTAGTCGCCAATACTCAGTTTTTAGCTACTAATTTTTTTTTGTAGCCAAAAAACTTCACTTTCAGCGACTAATCTCGTTTTAGTCGCCAAAACACCTACCATCGGCGACCAATCTGCTTTTTAGTCGCCAAAACTAGCACCTTTGGCTACTAAATTGTTTTAGTCGGCAAAAACCATCACTTTTGGCGACGAAAATTGTGTTAGTCGCTGAAACCCATATAATAGGCGACCAAACTGATTTTTAGTCGCCAATACATATACATTTGGCTACTAAATGGTTTTAGTCGCCAAAAGGCTTCATTTTCGGCGACTAAAATGGATTTAGTCGCCATTTGTGCAACTTTCAGCGACGAAATTCATTTTTTTAGTCGCCATTGGTGCTTTTTGTTGTAGTGGGGGGTTGTTTTGCTGAAATATTGGTATTTATCATGTGTACATATTAGTTTGTATGGACACTATGTCCAATCTCTACAATTGAAACAAATTGCACTCTTTGTTGATTTCTTTTAAACAAATATATATATATATATATATATATATATATATATATATATATATATATATATTAAAGATGTGTAGACATGTGGTGATTTTTATTGATTTTTAATGATCTATTTTGTTAAAGATATGTTAAAATTATTAATGACCATTTTTGTTAGTTTTTATTCCTTATTTGCATATAACCTTAGAACTTGTATAAGAATCTTTGTTAAAGATTTGTACATATATTTGGTGAAGCTCTTATTGAATTTTTTCAATTTAAATAGTTCATAAATACACAAGTCTATATTGTACTATATTGTTCCTAATATTTCATTTGTGATCAGACATGAATAAAAGTTGGATTGCCCTAGGTAGAATGGTTGATAGAAGGATGACTAAACTACATAATGATGGGGTCAAGTTATTTCTTCAATTTGTAATGGGTTTTTTTTTACTAGAATGATAATATTTTGTGCCCGTGTATAAAGTATGTGGATGTTTGTAGACAAAATCTTCAAAATGTGGAAATTCATTTGCTCCAATACGGGATTATGCAAACTTGCACTATATGGCACCTGTCACGACCCAAACTTGGTACCCAAAGGTTTAGCGTCACAACAAGATAAAAAAATAAAATAAAATAATTCTAAAATTTCTGTAGTAGTAGCACAATGGATAAATTAAATAAATTAAAATAAAATAATTGGGTACCAAAGGTTTATAAAAAAAAACCCAAAAAAAAGAGAAGTCATTTGGGATTTTATTTTATTACAAGAGTATAATCAAAATACATATAGTTCAAAATAAATAAATAAATAAATAAAACAAAACAAAACAAAACAAAAAAATAGTGTGATCTATCTCTCATCTTGATCTTGTTAAATCTCGTCACCTGAAAGGGGTAACAGCTATAAGCACATAACAGAGTGAGAAATATTATACTGCGAGTATAGGGGTACAAAAATAGCCATGGATAGTTATTTAAGCTAAAACATTAACATCATTTAAGTTGCATAAAGAAATTATTTAAGTGGCAGAAACTGAAATACAGAAATTACGTAAATAACTATAACCACTGTACAGAATAGAACAGAACAGGGGTCACTAGAGTGACAATCAGGACAAGGGTCAATGGATCCATGACAAACATAGGACCACAAAGTGGCCAAACAGGGGCCAATGGTTATTTAAGTACCCCAAGGCATGGGACTTCCGTGGTTGTGCTTATAGAAAATAATTGTTTACAAGATCATTGTCAAATACTTTCTAAAATTTAAACAAATATATCCATGGGTTTCAATTTAAGCAAATAGGAGTTAGAAAATAATCCACTTAATTGAAACATTAATATCACTACAAAACATAAATTATATAAAATAAATTGTGGTAACTCAAAACATTCGTAAAATATATTATGATGACTCAAGACATATAAAAAATATATTATAATAACTCAAGGTATAATATAACTCACCTTAATATTAGCTCCTATTATTTATTCTATTCGTGCTTCTTACTTTTATTTACTGTCTTACTTATTTTCTCTCCCGTTTTTCTTTGCCAAGGCATTTACTCCTTATATACCGACCTACAGAAGCTGATTCGCCACCCTATGAAGCTATTCATCCCCTATAGGCTCCATTACTTGGCCTTTTTAGCCTCCCACGTGGCTTGCCTTAACCAAAGCTATCCCATGCCTAATGACAACTTAACTTCTTGTGCAACCAACATATCTAAACTTTAGTCTATTCCTACCTTAGCCCACATAATTCGTTAATTTTATGGTTAGGTTTAGTTTGGTCCAGGAAAATATTTTAATCACCTTACTATACCATGCTTGCAATATTTTTGCGAGTATAATTATAAAATCATATATTTTATTTTATTTAACTTTCTATTTATTTATTTATTTACTTTTTTTAAAAAAAATTAATTAAACAATTAGGGTGCCACAGCACCAGCACAGGGAATCTCGTGTTTCAAACGAGGCTTATCATGATGATGAGATGCAACTTGATGGTAATGAAATTTTAGGTGCTATTGATGCCTTAGTGGAAGATCAAATAAGAGGGGAATAGACTGATACAACCCAAGGGGAGGAAGTGGGAACTTTTGATAAGTTGTTGACTGATGCCAAGCGTGTGGTGTTCCCAAATTGTACAAATTATACTTTGTTGAAGTTTGTGATCGAGGTGCTTAATATGAAGGTAAAAAATCATTAGAGCAATAAGTCAATTGACATGATGCTAGAGTTTTTAACTAAACTTTTACTGAAAGAAAATATGGTTCCAAAGTCAACTTATGAAGCTAAGAAAATACTACATGACTTGGGCTTGTCATATAAGCTCATTCATGCTTGCATAAATGATTGTGTATTATTTTGGAAGAAGAATGCAACACTAGATAAATGTCCGACTTGTAAGACATCTAGATACAAGATCAATTGTAGAAGGGGTAAGAAGATCCCCATAAAGTATTGTGATACTTTCCTTTGACAGCAAGGTTGAAAAGATTGTACATGTCAAGGAAGAGGGTTGAGGACATGAGATGGTACAAAGACAAACGAATGGACAACGAGATATTGAGGCATCCCACTAACAGTGATCAGTGGAAGGAATTCGATGCACAACATCCCGAGTTTTCCTTGGAGCCTCGAAATGTGAGGATAGGGTTGGTCGTTGATGGGTTTAACCCTTTTTGAAATATGAACAACTCTTACAGTTTGTGGCCCGTCATACTCATCCCATACAACTTGCCATCTTGGTTGGTTATGAAGGATCCATTTTGTTTGATGTCATTACTTATTCCTAGAGAATCGTAACTAGGGATTGATATTGACGTCTACATGCGACCATTGGTGGATGAGTTAAATTAGTTATGGACAAATGGTGCACTAACTTACGATGCCTCCACCAATGAGACTTTTCGGAACTATGTTAAAAGATCTCCACAAACGGAAGAGATCTTTGGAGTTGTCGGCGGAAAAGATACAAGAGTTGTTTGACAACGTGACATGTGTCATTTATGGAAAGCATCCAAGTAACAAAAAAAAGGCCCTGTCAATCACCTAATTGGACAAAGGGAAGTATCTTGTATGAGCTACCCTATTGGAAGAAGCGAAAACTTCAACACAACATTGATGTCATGCATGTGCAGAAAAATTTTAGTGAAAATATTTTCGGAACTGTGTTAGGCATTGATAGAAAGAACAAGGACACAAGCAAGGCACGGTTAGACTTGGAAGATATGGGTATAAGGAAAGCGCTATGGGTATAAGGAAAGATATGACTATTCATTTCTTGATTTATAAAAGTTTGAACATATTATTTTGGATGATTAGATATGGCCACCTTGAATCAGATAAGCATCTCTGTCTTTCCCTTTTTAATGAATTAATTAGTAATCGTTTTCATGTTTACAAGTTGTACTGGTTCATTTATCTTTTTATGTGTTGTCTCTTTTCTTTTAATTGTTTTATAATGAGCTATGTGTGTGTTCAAGGTGTTACTATAATCATCTTTCTTACTTAAGAATTCACAGTCCTGGGAGGTTAACCTTGTAGATATAAGAGGGACTCCCAAATACTTAATAGGGAAATGCCCTTCAGGAATTGGTAAGATAGTTTTTAAATTAACATTTGTAGTCTCAGACTTTTGAAGGTTAGGCTTCCACCTTGCTGGTTGTAGCCCATGCTGATTGCTGTGTTCTTTCACATCTGCTGTGATTCTTTTTTGCAACAGTTGTGTGGTTAGCTGTTGAATGCAAACTATGTTTGCTTTTTGTGGGCCCTGTTTTTAAGCTGCACATACTAGTTTTTTAGTTTGTATTTCTTTAATGTCTAATTTGTATTAGCTTTCTTTTGGTTGGTGGACAGTGTTGTTTAGTTGTTAGGCTCTGGTGTTTTTTTTATTTATTATTATTTATTATTTATTTTCCAACATCAGTTTGATCTACAAGGCAATCGGAGTGATGTAGCAAAGGCTTTAGACACATAGTTTGGTCGACGATTGAGTGGCTTCACCTGTAAGTTGCACAAACAATACAAGTAACTTAAGGATGCAAGAGGGGAGGAGTACGCAAGAAGCCACCCACCTGCAAGTGTTACTCTTAATCAGTGAACATCTCTAATTGACAAGTGGAATAGTAAAAAATTTAAGGTAAAATATTTTATGTTAATTGTCAAAAATTAAGTTTCTTCTTACTAATGTTAAGTTTTTTTGTTTTTATTGGTGTTTCAATTGTGTAGGAACAATCACTAACTAATGTAAATAATAGGATGCAAATGAAAACAAAACATCAATGTGGATCAAAATCAATTCCGGTAAGGGTATACAAGTGCGTTCTACTAATTTATTTTATTAGATTAGTAGGCTTTGTTATTTAAATATTTGAAATAACATTCAAAAACAAAATGAATTAGATAATTGCAAATAGAAAAGTGCCCGATTTGGTAGAATTTTACAAGTCCATCCACTATAATTTAGACACGCATGAATGGATTTTTTCAGAGAGCCAAGTTAATTATGTATGCACAAGGCAATGCATATTAATTTGATAAAATTATTTATTTTCTTGTGTATGGTAGAATAACTAATAATTGTTTGATTTATTTCAAATTAATTGTACAACATGATATAGACGCAAGCAGAACACCTCTTGCAGACTAGTGTAATCCCCTTGACCCCAGGGGAGTTGTCGGTCAAGGTGCTTAAGCCAAGGTCCAGTTATGTCAAAGGACTCAGCATGAGGCCTTCTTATTCTATGAATACAACTGTTGTACCTGCTAAAAATAGCAACTATGTTCAACGCCTTAAGATGCAAATAGCATAGCACAATAAACAAATTGCAAGGTTTCAAAAGTTAGAGAAGAAACAAAGCAAGGTGATACAAAGTATCATAGAGTGTTTGAGGCAGAAAGGTATCACGGGAAATTTTGAGAGTGGGGAAAGTTCAGATTCTTGGTTAGTATATTATGTTTCTATGCTTATTTAGTAGAAAATTTCTACTTCAACTAGGGTAGAATAAAAAACTATTTTGAAATTTAGGCGCGAAAGGTCCTAGAAAAATAATGAAATATACATGTAAAGGCCCGAGAAACATCACAAACACCTTGAGATAAAGCATACAATGTGCAAACTTACGAAACAAGCACGTGGCTCCCGATTTGAAAACTACTTTGAAATTTGCACTATTCCAACACTTAGGCATGAAACTAAGTCAAAAAATGTACTTTTCCAACACTTAGGCTTGAAAATAGGCCATTGGGGGCTAAAATCGTGAAACAACCATGAGAAGAAATAGGGAACACCTCAAACACCTCGGAAGGGACCATTGTAAGTTTTGAAAACTTACAAAACTAGCATGGGACTCCTGGTTTGAAAACTAAGTCAAAAAATGCACTTTTCCAACATTTAGGCTTACAAATATGCCATCGGGGGCCAAAATCATGTAACAGTTACAAGAAGGCCCAGGAAAGCCCCAAACACTTTGGGAGGAACTAATGTAAGTTGTGAAAATTGGCTTGAAAAATGCACATTTCCAACATTTAGGCTTCAAAATAGGCCATTACGGGGCAAAATTGTGAAACAGCCACGAGAAGGCTTGAGGAACACCTCGAACACCTCGGGAGGGACCAATGCAAGACGTGAAAACTTATGGATCTAGCACAGGACTCCCAGTTTGAAAACTAAGTCTAAAAATGCACTTTTCCAACACTTACGCTTGAAAGTAGGCCATCAAGGGCCAAAATCGTGAAAGAGCCTCGAGAAAGCCCGAGGAACACCTCAAGAGGGACCAATTAAGAACAAATACCCGTTAGATAGAATAGACCACCTTTTTTATCAACTCAATGGTTCTCGTTGTTTCCTAGAGCGAAGATGTGAGGTTCCTAGTAGTTTCACTATAGCTCTACAAAACTTCTATGACTTTGAGTTTACCACTCGAGCTGTGGAAAAATTGCTTGAGTGGTCTGTTTGGGACAACAAAGTTAAAATATGATCTAAACACATTGTTGGCTCACTTTTTCATATTCTTTGTCTCTCTATTAGCCTTTATTGAAAACCCTAACTTTAAAACACTAGATTTCATCCATTTATAGCAAGAATCAATCTTTGTGCCTTCAACAAAGTTGTTACTCTCGCCGAAAGATACATTTTGAACAGATTAGATCGTGTTATTTAGGAAGTTCATTGCTTGGATCTTCATCTTTCACTCACAACCTTTGAGGTAAGAATATCTTTACCCTTGTATATTTGTAATTTCGTTTAAGTGTGTGTGAATCTTACGGTGTGGGGGATTATTGAGATGGGTGCTATATATATATATGTATGTATGTAAATGTTTATGTATATATATGTGGATTTTGTTGTTTGAAATTGGTGAAGGGTTGAGTATCTATCTATGAAAGATAGTGTGAAATGACTCAAATCAAGGAAAATTAACACATAAAAGGAAAAGCCCTAAATCTTATTGTGTAACCCTAAGGATTGTTCATGGATTTCGACTTAAAAGGAAAAGGAAATTGATGAGTAGAATTGGAGGGTTCTTCCAATTCCTCGCAATATGTTTAAGGTGTTGTTTTTGGAATGTGGTTTTGTTGTACTTTATGGCCTAATTGAGTGGAAAGAATTGAGGTGCCTACTTGCCTAGTCATGTGAGGACGACAAATGTGTGAATGCACTAAGGTGTCCACTTGCTCGATCGTGTGAGGATGACAAATGTGAAAGGATTGAGATGTCCACTGGCCATCCATGTGAGGACGAAAAAAAATATGGAATTGAATGTAGAGTCGTGTGTTGTATGATAAAATTGAAGAGATTGAATTCATGAGGATTGGTATTGATCATGCATATCTTAAATCAAATATTTATATACTTGGCTAAATATATTCTCTACTGGGCAATCGCTCATTCTTATCTAATAGCTTTTCAGGACTCGATGAGCCACAACCTCGCCAATGAATAAGAGGATAACTATCCCTTTTAGACTTTAATTCTTTTTGTGAACTTTGAAGTTGTAATTTAATTGTTGAACTTGTATATCCTTATTTTTGGGAATTGGACCTTGTTATATTAAATGGTCACATTGTAATGAGTAAACCCAATGATCAATGGTTTTGCTTTCTGTACCTTAGTGAACTACGAATTGTAAGATGTAATTTTGTAAGTTGAAATCTATAGTTCAATAAGAAAGAGAAATATTGGAATTGTTTTTGAAGTGTTACAAGTTGGTATCAGAGCTAGTAAGGTTTGAATACCTGGAGCTCGGAAGAAGTGGCTTTCATCACACTAGGTTGTCATGTCAGGACGAAGGGTTGGTTATCTTACTTGACTATGTGTTTGTGTGATTAGGTGGATATGGGGTCAATTCTCTAGGATATGACTTGTGCCGATTACATTCATTGAAGTCCCTTTGGAAAGGCATCTGATCAATGATTTTTCCATTGGAAAATCTTTAAGTATTGTGGAATGAGTTGATATCTTGGGAGAGGGATCTGTATGTGTTCTACTTGTTTATGTGCTTATGTGTTTAGAATGAGATTAAGACTTAAGGGGGAAATGATGTGAGAAGTGATGAGCTAGTATGTGAATTTTCAGTTAATCTTGCACCATATCTACTCTTATATAGGATGTCTAGACGTGGTAGGGGTTGTGGCTGTCACGACCCGAACCTACCCCTAAAGGTCTAGTCCGTGACTAGCCAATAATCCTAGAATACATTCGGCCCCACAGACAAATTTGATAAATAATAATAATAATAATAATAATAATAATAATAATAATAATAATAATAATAATAATAATAATAATAATAATAATAAAGGGGCACTGCAGAAGAAATATTGAAATATAACATGTCCATCGAGCAGTGTATACATGAAAATCATGCAAATTTAAAACTTCAACTCCTTTATAGATATAGATACAAAAAATACATCATAGCATCTAACACTTATACAAATTGTCCATCAATTTCAAGTTCCAAAACAAACTAACATGGTTCACAAGGCTAACACACTTGGCTCTACATGAGACCAAAAATTGCCCCACCATGGAGGCACTTCCAAAATAGCTGACAAAAGGGTAGACTCCCACGGTTGCCTTATGCTTGACGCTCCATTTTCTCACCTACAAATATATAGGGAAAAATGGTGAGCTAAAGCCCAGTGAGTAATACAAGTGTAAAAAGGTTAAATGAATGATGTCTATCATGGTACAAATCATATCACCTGAGCTCAAAGCACTTCATATCCATATATATATATATAATCGAAGTTCATAATTCACAATCATATGTAGTACATCCATTAGTGCGCAAAGGGACCACTTGGGTCAAATGAAGGGACCACATAGGTCAACGAAGGGACCACTTGGGTCAATATCAGATATCTCTGTGCACATATAATGAAGGGCCATGATATTTTTACACCCGAGTAAGGGCCACATAGCAAAGGGAGGGCCATATAGCAAAGGGCCATGGTATTGGTACCCCCAAGCAAGGGCTTCACTAAGGATGCCACAATTATATTTCAAATGATACAATCATTCATTTGTACTCATTTCAAAATAATGATCTTGTGGAAAACCAAAACACACTTTAATAAGATATCTTTACAAAAGTACTACTCACGATGGCCGGGTACTGGCGGTAGATTTAAGCCCACTTGATTGGTCTTAATCATATATGATTAGTGAAGCCTTAATTACCTTATATATATGTGCTAATCACACTTAGGCTTCATTTTGATGTCAAACTTGTGCTGAAAATTTGAGAGCTAGAGAGAGGGCCCAACAATTATAGAGAGAGAGAGAGAAGAGAATTCAAGAGTGTAGCTGGTTTCTCGTTGCTTCTCGGAGGGGTTTAGTCTCCTCGGATACAATAGCCCTACAGTTTGGACTCCCGTGGTTCTGAATCTGATTTCACAAGTGCAATGTGAAACAGTGAAAACACAAAAGAGTCCAAATCTGACAAATCTTTGGAAAATCAATTTTTAATCAAAAATGCAAAAAATGGACCATATTACTAGATTTCAAAGTCCCCACCTAAATATTTTTGGGAAATTTAGGAAACCCATGACTAGCGCCAAAGGCCACTTGTCCGTCATAACTAAAGTGTCTTGGCTCGAGAACTTAGGTATGAGAGGGGAAGGTCATGAATTGAGCACCCCACTCACCCGATCCAAGATTGGCCTCTACTAATCATGATGTGAATCTTATGTACAGTATATGCTTTTGTTCTGATTTATTTATGCTATCTTTACTATGTGATGCACATAAGTATAGACTAATTCATCCAATTTGGAACATTTTGATTTCCTGTTGTTTTGAAAAGTATTTTGAATATGTACCACTTGAAAAAGTGATCTCATATGTACATTAATCAAATCATCCAAACTTAAGTTAAAAAGCCTTCATCCATAGGCATTCAAGAGGTATATCAACTAAGCATTTAGCCTCATGGTAATATGCTTGATATGGTAACACTAACATACAAGCAATATGCTAAAGCAAAAATGCTCACCTAGTACTCAACCGAGGCAAGCCAAAATAGAAGAAACAGTTAGAAAAATACATGCTCTAATATGCAAGCGACTAATGCAATGCATACAAAATGAAACTACTTGGTTTAGTTTGTTAACATGGCACATGGCTCAACTCAAAGCATGCGATTAATGCATGTATTCAAGTAAGTAAGAGATGAGAATATGGTTAGAATGATAAACCGAACCCAATGTATGCAAAAATGTATTTACACATGCGAATGATATGAAACCAAAATATGGATGCAACCATCGTAAGTGAGTAAATAAAATGGAGAAAGAAATGGGGGTTGGATGACATACACAATATTACAATTTTGACCTTATGCAAGAAGGTCCAAATAAATGTCCTAATTAGCTAAATATTACAAACACCAAATGGATGGATAAGCTAAATTCTAACTAATTATTATAGATTCGAGGGAATTTAATGAACTAGTTACAACACATTAATTAATCTAAGAGCTACAAGCTAATTAATTTGAAAGGGGTTGAAGAACCACATGTGCAACCGAGAACATCCTCCCAGAAACTCATCTGTTTTGCTACCAGATTCTATTCCGTTTGCAGTCAGAAAATAATTATATTTTTGCCTCAGCTTCTACTCTGTCCTGTCATGAAAATGACACTATTTGTCCAAAATAGAGTGGCTGGCCGGCCGGCCACTGTTTTTAGGTACTGCCCTGCGGCCACAAAATTAAAACAGAGCAAAAACAAAGTGTTTCCAGGAGATGTTTGTCCTCTCTACATCTTCCTATCATGAAACTGATCAAGGGAGGAGTAGAATCGGTCCACAAATCATCAATTTTCGCAAAGTTGTTGCGTGATGATCTATGAACCAATGGGACAAAAAGATTAATGAAATGAAATGAAAGACCAACAAAACCTCTTCCTATCATGGAGTTACCTCAAGGAAAGGGGTGGACATTGCTCCTTGAACCATTAAACGTCACTAAGGAGTACACAATGAGTCAAGACGCAATAGGTTCAATATAATGTCCAATTGAACTCGATTTGATTTTATTACATCTTTTACCATTTTTAGTTCCATTTTATTAGCCCTTTTTATTACCTTTCCATTCTTTATTAATTTTCATCCAAAATGATAGTTACGTCTACTAATAAAGAGAAATGTCAAACAAGAAGTTGTCTTTGGCATGAGAGAGATATAATGCATTGGTAATGAACCTCCAAAGAGATTAAATCATTAAGCATGGAAGGTCTCTTTTTCATGCCTTAAACAACGGTCCATTGTTTGAAACAACTCTTAAACAAAGAAAACTAAGAAAGGAGGGAGGTTGCAGAGATGATTATTAGAAGTATGAGTATATGTATGAAGACTATGGAATAAAAAGCTGTCAACTCAAATAGATTGGCCTCTAAGGCCTAAACCACCAAATCTATGAAGACTTGCAACAATACAAGCATGGTATTCAAAGCAAAAAGTAAATAAACACACTAAAACAACCCCAAAATTAATAAAAATAATGCTGAAATTAGTATAGAAAGCTTGAAAAAGTGAGCAAAAATATGAGAGAATTAAAGCTAGTAAGCAAGCCAAAGGAAGGGTGGCTAACCCCTCAACTTTTTGCACCTTAAAATCACATGTTTTAGCCTCTGAAAACTCTAAAAATCAGTGGCTAAAAGTGGAGGAACAAGTAGGAAACACAAGGGTATAAGCTTGTGGAATAAGGTTCAAGGAAGGGTGGTTTAACCCCTCCACCTTTAGTAGCTTTAAATCACGAGTTTCACCCCACAAAAATAGTCCAAAATAGAGTATAAATACCAAGAAAAAGAGGAGTGAAGAGTAGGCAAAAGATGGCAAGAGTTGTACCTTTGAAGAGAAGACAATCTTTTGTTCACAAACCATAACGTGCTCACTTTTAAGGGCTAAAATTTCAACTCAATAATCTCAACAAGGAGCCTCAAAATATTGGTTTAGGAAGTGTATGTATATTGCAAGATAGAGAGGGAGAGTGTTTAGCAAGATTTGGGCACTTGGAGATTTTTTCTAATCTAAACCCAAGGAGAGCGGTCACCTATTTATAGAAAAACAGGTTCCTCAGTCGCAAATATCTGTATGGAGCCAGTTGGTGCAGTGCATGCACATGAGGAGACAGCTAGCAGCAAAAGATCTGGTAGCCGAGAAACATAGCCAGCCGACCATGTAGGGGGATGGCTGGCCACCTATTGGCCAGCAGACCTCTAAGTGGTCAGGCTGGAAAAAAAAATTAGGTTTTGGTCCCAAGGGAGTACAAGGTTTTAGGCTTTGAAACTCAAAATCGAATCTTCTTGCTAAAGAAATTGAACGGTTCGTATAGCGTATTTATTCATCATTGAGTGTTCACCATGAGACGCCCAAGTCTTAAGAGCGGTCAAAAATAGGGTGTTTACAGTTGCCCCTCTTTAACAGAGCTAAAAGTCAAAACAAGGAATTTGTTGAACTCGAAAGTTTCCTATGTATCCCTTTGCATTAAATCAAACCAGCGTAGTTCATGGGCAAGATGCAAATGATATGCACAAAGAATACAGTTAAAAGCTGGACTTACACGAGCATGCAAAATAATACAATGAGCAATAATCAAAATGACAACATATGAATGAAACAAGCCTCAAGCTTTAGTCAAAACAAATCCAACCGTGCTTCACACGGAAAGGAGTAAGCAAATAACAATTCCAAATATGTTTCACATGAAAAGAGGAAAAACGGAGCAACCAATAGATATATCTCACCGTATTTCATATAGAGAGAGGAAAGGTTGCAACTAGGAAACAAGGACGGCGTAACCAATAGGCGTATCTCTTTGTATTTCATATAGATAAAGGGAAAGTTGTGACTAGGCAAAGCAACGTCCTAACGCGTTTCACGCAAAAGAATGGAATGACGATGCAACCAACAGTCATATCTCTCTAAGGTTGTAACTAGGCAAAGCGACGTCCTAATGCATTTCACGCAAAAGAATGGAAGGATGGTGTAACCAACAGGCATATCTCTCTGTATTTCATATATAGAAAGGGAAGGTTTTAACCAAGTAACGAGAGCGGTGTAACCAACAGGCGTATAAAATACAAAGAGAGGGAAGATTTTAACCGAGGAAAGCGACATCCTAATGCGTTTCACGTGAAAGGATGGGAGGGTGGTGTAACCAATAGGCGTATCACTTTGTATTTCATATATTGAGAGTGAAGGTTTTAACCGTGAAAAGTGACATCCTAACGCATTTCACACAAAAGGACGGGAGGGTGGTGTAACCAACAGGTGTATCTCTCTGTATTTCATACAGAGAAATGAAAGGTTTTAACCGGGTAATAAGGGTGGCGTAACCAACAGGCATATCTCTTTGTATTTCATACAGAGTATAGAGAGGGGAGGTTTTAACTGAGGAACAAAAGTGGTGCCAAGCTACGTTTCACACAGAGAGGAGGTGAGACAAAAGGTACAAGCTAAACTATGCCTCGCATAGAAAAGGGAAGGGGGCACAAGCTAAATCACACTCGTGTGACAAGGGTGGATATAAAGAAAAGCACGATGCACATGAATGGAACATAATGCGATATAATTGATGCGAAATACAATACGATACATGTTCCATGCAACATAATAGGCAACAGAAATAAACAAAAAATGGTATTAAAAACACCTCATAAAGATCTTCGACTTACTGCCCGGATGCTCAAAAAGGATATTTGCTCAAACTTGAGATCGGAGCACTTCCCATTTCAGAGAAACAACGGGGCTTGAATCAGCGTATCTAGAATCACATTTCGGAATATTCTGTAATCGAAACAAACCTAATTTCTTCAATTGTCTACTTTAGGATGAATACAGGACCACCCATATACAGGATAGGCAAGGCCTCAGCAAAAACCAGCTTTGGGCCAACTACATAGTCGGCCGGCCACAAGATCTGGATGGCCAGCCACACAACTAGTCAGCCGGCCACTCGATCTAGATTCGGGGACAAAATGGGGTTTTTACCTCATGGCTTGTTTAAAATGCCTAAGCCTCATTTTTGTACACCAAAAATTCCGAAAACACTCTACCTCTCTCTCTAGGTATTTTCTCTCTCTAGATTTGCACTCTATTCGTGTTACCCAATGCCCCACACAAACTTTTTTCATAAAACCAACTTGGCCCTCTTCATTTTGAACCGATTGAAATTTGATTTGTTTGAGCTTTATGGGTTCTCATTGTTTTGGACTCATTGCTCTCGTGTTTTTCTTGGGTTTCACACCATTTCTCGGGTTTTGATTTTTTCTCTTTTTTTTCTTTCTCCTAGGGTTTGACTTTTCAGATTTTTTCTTTTTTTTTTTCTCCTCATTTTCTCTCATTTTCTATCATCTTTCTCTATGGCGGATGACATTCCTTCTGATGGTACCCCTCCTGAGGTACCCATGCTTCCACATGCTGTCGAGGTTGAGGAGTCTATAGTTGACAAGGCTGATGAGGCGGCAAAGGACAGAGCCACTGACATTGAGACGGAGGAGATCTACCCTCCAGGTCCCAAGCCCGAGTTACTACCCCTGAGAGTGAGGCCATTTGACCCTACCACTTACCACCCTCGAACAAACGCGATGGCCCTTGGTGGCATGTTATGGTTTGAGGACTTTGCCCTAGGTGCACTTGAGGAATTTCTACTGTGGGAGCGTGCCTCTCACCTTTCTTATGACGCCGCGGAGGTAAGAACCTTTTCTTTCATGCGCATTGCCATTTCATTATAGCCTTTCCTTCTATTATGCATCTGACATATTTTCCTCTTTTCATCACAGGGTGATGCTCTCTCCTAGAGAGGTTACGGGGCGGTAACGGCTAGATACTGGTACCAGGAGCTCCCTGCTCAAGTCCGCAAGCTAGTTGATGAGGTAGGCTTCGGCCTAATTTGTCCTGAGCTCGCGCGATTGTTGGCTAGCCGGGCCTTGCTTAGTGCCTTGGTAGAGAGGTGGTGGGACACCACCAACTCCTTCCACTTTTCCCTCCATCGGGGAGATGACTCCGTGCGACTTCTCGATGATCACTAGATTAAGAGTAGGGGGTGATTTGATTCTTTTCGACCTTGATATGGGCTAGTGGGAGGCTGTTTGGATTCACTTACTCAATGTACGCCCTCCTCTGGATAGGCCGGTTATGGTCAGATACAGCTAGCTTTACGATTACTTCCATGGGAGCCAACCAAAGATGCATGAGGAGATTAATCAGTACACCAGAGGCTTCTTGAAATATCTCCGCGGTACCACCTTGTTTGGGAACAGGTGGAATATCGTAGGCTTGTACGTACTAAGCGCCTTGGTGGTATTGCCCCGAGTTCAGTTGTACGAATGGGGTGGTGCTAGCCTCGCCACCCTATATGGCTATATGAGCTCCGATTCCGGCAAGAAAGGGAACATGGTCTGAGGCTACTTGAGAGCCTGTGAGGTACACACGACACTTTCTGTTTGTTCCTTATGCTTTCTGCTTTGCGCTTTTTGTCTTATCTTCGTTTCTACCTTGTGCTTTCTGCTTTGCATTTTTTGTCTTTATCTCTGTTTCTACTTGTTGACTCACACAAACTGATCTCTTCTTGTAGCTATGGGTATACGCATATTTCCCTGCCCTTGCCTGAGGGATGAGGTAGAGGCGGTTGTGCCTTACTCTTAGCAGTATGACGGCAGGTATCACCCCAAGCGCCGCGACGATACCACCTTTGCTTACTACTACTGATACTTTGACACAGTGACAGCACAAGAGGTACTATACTCACTTTTGTTCCAATTCCATTTTCAATTCTATGGTTTCAGCCCATACTCTGATAGCTGAGACAACTGGCGACAACTGACACTGGTGAATTCTCTATTCACAGGTTATAAGGTAGCCGTGGCTGATGATGTCGGTCGGGACACGGGACAACTATGCAGGGTCGTGGGACACTTCTCGGATGCGGATCCTATTGTAGACACCCCATGTTTGACTGCCCACAAGACTTGGGTGCTTTATTTTGAGCACTCGATAATGAAAGTTACATTGTGTAAGTGGTTTAAATTCTCGATGAAGGAATCCGAATTTGAGCTCTAAATAATCCCAACCTTCTATACTTATACTGTTTTTACCTCAGAAATCCATTGTTGAACAATGTGCCAACTTGCATTGCACCTGAAACTGAGAAACAAAGGGAACCTCATTGGGGCCCGGCCGTGCCTCATTTGGGCCCGGCCGTGTCTATTAGAGCCCGGCTGTGCCTTTTGGGCAAGAAACACTGTTCTAGGCGGGAATCTGCCAACTGTCTATTTTTGAAGATATTTGTGACCTATTTGTCTCAAATTCTATAAACACAAGCTGATGCCTCTATGTTAAGGGTTAGAAAAATTTTAAAGAGCTTAAAACACCTTTGAGAGCTCCTTCTTCCTTTGCAAGTCATCTTTGTGCTACCCACTCATCTTTGAATTATATTTAGACACCATATACACCATTTGACCTTAAGCTTGGAGACTTGGTTGAGAATTTAAAACCATAATTCAAACTTGAGAGTGCCTTAGGATTAAGTTTGGTTTACAACAAAAGCTTTCACTCTTCACCAGGTATAAGCTTACCACCTTTTTCCTTGCTTTCATTTCAATCTTTTTCTATATTTTTCTTGTGTTTTCATACTATTTTGGATCAATTCCAAGTGCTGAAACTTGGGGTTAAAGAGCTACCAAAGGTAGAGAGGCTTAACACCCTCTCTTGCACCTTATCCCATAGCTCATCCCCTTTGTTTTACCACTCTTTTCTTTGGTTTACATACTGCTTTTTAGAGTTTTAAAAGGCTGAGAAATATGGTTTAGAAGTCCCAAAAATGGAGGGGTTAGTCACCCCTCATTAGTCTTGCGTACTAATTTTGTATCTCTTTGTTTTTTGCCTATCTTTTGTGCTCTCTTAAACATGGTTTTAGCTACTATTTTTTTTACATTTTAAGGTTGTTTTAATTCATCATCTAACTTATGCTTTGAATATCATACTTGTTGTGTTGTAAGTCCTTATGGCTTCAGTGGTTTAGGCCTTAGACATCGAGTCATTTGGGTTAATAGCTTTCATTACTTTGTTTTCATGTAAAGAGTCCCACTTTTGTAATAATCAACTTTGCATAATCATCTCTGCACCCTCCCTCCTTTCATGGCTTTCTTTATTTGAGAGTCATTTCAAGCAAGTGCTACTTAAGGCATGCGAAAGAGACCCTTCCATGCTTAATAGTTTAATCTTTTTGGAGGTTCGTTACCAAGACATCACATTGTAGACACCCCAATTTTGACCACTTGTGAGACTTAGGCGCTTTATTCCAAACACTCGATGATGAAGGTTATATTGTGTAAGTGGTTTGAATTCTCAACAAAGAAATCCGATTTTAAGTTCTAAACAATCCCAACCTGCCATACACAATGTATTTCTGTCCCAGAAATTCAGTTTTGCACATTGTACCAACCTGTATTGAACCTGAAACTAAGAACCAGTAGAATTACACTGATAGCCGGTAGTGGCTCAGTGATAGCCGGGTGTGGATACCAATACCCAGCCGGCTTTCTTGACTTTTCAAATAGATTGAGCAAATATTTGCCAGCTGTTCAATTCTGCAGATATTTTTGATCTGCTGCTCGAATTCTATAAATAGATACTTTAGGCCTGTGTTTTGGGGTGAGAAGAATAGCATATATCAAGTGTTAGAAAATATCAAGGATTAGATATTAAGTGTAGAAAATATCAAAGAGTTAAATCTCCCCTTTTGTAAGCCATATTCATACTCTCATATCATCCATACACACCATATCAAGAGCTTGGACTTGGAACTTTGACTGGGATTTGGAAATCATAACTCAAACTTGAGAGTGTTTTGGAATCAAGTTTGGTTTACAACAAGAACACCTTCTCTACAAGAGGTACATCTTTCATTCCAATCTTTGTTCATCTTTTTCTTGTGTTTTCATATTGTTTTGGGATTGATTTCAAGGGCTGAAACTTGTGATGTAAGAGCTACCAAAGGTAGAGGGGTTAACCATCCATCCTTAAACCTTATTCTAAACTTATATCCTTGTGTTTCCCACCTATTTTTCTTGTTTTAACTATTGTTTTGTTAAAATTTAGGGGCTATTTTAGGGTTGTCCTAATTTGTTAAATTAGTTTATGCTTTGATTATTTTGTTTGTTGTATCATAAGTTCTCTTATATAGCTTGTTGTATGTTGTTTTTGGCCTTTCTCTGTTAAATTTCATGTTTAATTATTAACAAGTAGCCTATCATCCATTTCTTTAAATTGAGAATGATTTCAAATGGTTGATACCAGCCGTACAAGGGTTACGTATTGCCCCCCCTCCCGCTGATCTGAGCCATCCATTGCTGTACTTATGGACTCGTGTATGGATGTAGTAAAAAGGAAGTCACACCCGGGCCCAGGTGTGAGTGGTGTGAGTACTTTTGATTCCTTTGACAGATAGTGCTATACACGTGTCGCTCTTCTGGTGGTCACAGGATAGAAGTTGTAGACCGGTTCTTCCTAGTTGATGTTTGGACGGACTACAAAGATACGCTGTTGGGATATGTTGGAAGTATTCAAAAGTGTGCCATATATTTAGTGGCTGCTACTGTTAGTGGAAAGGAATGCAAAATTACTTTAAGGAGTCAAATGTACTTTAAAACTATTTAGAATTGTAATTTTATGTATTGTATTTCTAATGTTCAGGTTAATGGAGGTGGACGATATAAAAATTGGGGTTGTTGAAGGTGTTTCAACATGTGATTTCAGTTGTATTGAACTTGCGTTGCCTAATTTATTTTCTCAATTGAGGTTAAGATACAAAAAAAAAGTATTAAGGTTGATAAAATATTGATAAAATATTCCCCCCTTTGCGCACCCAATGCTAGTGGGTTGGTCAGAGTAAATATTTATGATCGGAGGTTAGACGGTAATGACAGTTTGCAGGCGTGGTTTATTTTCCCAGTGGATTGTCAATGCGAGTTAGTCTATTATGGGAATGGTTATTGTTCAATTAACGACAAACAAGTACCATGGATGGTGAAGTATCGACTTGAAAATTCGAATATTAAAAGGGGGTTACGTATTGTAAAATGAAGGGGTATTTGAAGTATTCTACGAGTGACATGCCAGAAAATTCGCAAATGAGGGCCCCCTCTATTGTTGTGTTATCTAAAAAATATACTAATGATAATGTTGATGTTTGGCATTGCCCTCCAACGAAGGCCATTCCGATTCTGACACGGACTAAGTCTGTTGGTTTACCGGAGAGACGAAGAGATTTGTTGTTAGGAGGTTTTGGGAAAAGTGGTTCAGTTATTCATGAACGTAGAGGTCGCCTGAGTTTGTCAGAGATTGATGTACGCACTGGTCCATTGATTTCAGAGGTTAGTGTTAGCAAAGAGGAAGTTGATCGTAGAAGATCAGTTGTTATGGATGCAATAGAATTTTCTAATGTTTTACAAAATGTAATCATCAATGTAAAAAACAGTGATGTGACTCAAGATGTAATAGTTGATGATAAGGGAAATGTAGTAAGTACATAAAATTTTGAGTGGTTTCATAAATAAAATTAATAAAATTTTTCATTAATCATGACAGTGGTTACATTAATATCAAACCATTCTCTCATTTTTGCAGACATTGCATCTAACCAACTACTGTCCCTATTTGTTAATAAAATACAAGGAATTCCTCATCTAATAGTGAGATCTGGTTGGAACTTAACAAATACATGGAAATCTCTCTGGCAGCCTACTAAATTCTTCATTAATTCGGTAGGGACTGTCGACTATTTGATGTCGTCTATGACGTTGTAGACGGCGTCTTGATCGTAGTCCTTGAAGCTTATTCTACCGGAGAAGTAATTGTGTCATCCGAGGCTTCTGGCCCAGGTGGTTTTGCCTGTTTTTGAGGGTCCTTCGAGGTAGAGGGAGATTGGGCGGATGGGCCTCTGCTCTGGTTCCTGTTATCAGAGGAGGAGGAGAGTTCTTCGTCAGTATATAAATTATTGATATTGTTTTTGTGTATCCCTAATCTAAGGAAGTCGTTTTCCCTCCAAACGGAGAGACAGTAATTTTGACATAACTCGTACTGAACGAAATTTCGACTTACAAACAAAATATTATTTTCTGCCCATTTTTTTACTTCGTCATTTAAGAAAGGAAATGAATTAAAGGGGCTAGTATATGGGGGCCTCTCTCTTTTGTAATGATCCCTCAAAAATATTTTTAATTGGGGGTATTTTGTGACGTAATCGGTGGGATATCTTTCTTTACAGAGAGCAAAGAATTGTTCCTCCGTTTCTGCTTCGCCAAGTATTCCCCTCTAGAGTTCGTCTCTGTTTTTCGAAGGACTTTTCCCCTTAGCTGAAAATTCTCCCCATTCGACGAACCTGTCTACTTGCTGTTGGGGAGTGGAGTTTTGCTATATTTGGATGGTAGATCCTCCCGTTGGTTCCAGTGAGATCAAAAAAACTCGGGTTTGAGGTTTGGATCTTCTTCGTGCATTGAACCATGGCATGAAGGTGGGGGTTTCTATCTTTATGGAGCTCCCTTGCGACATGTAGTATGGCTGACAGGCTAGTTGGAGGAGAGATTGTAGGAGTTCTAGGAGTTGTTCTTTCGGGCATGGGCATTATGGGTAAGTGAGGAAAACATTCTTGGCATAAAAATGGAAAGAGGCTTGGCGAGGCATTTTATAGTGGTAAACAGTGAACTCACACTAGCCGTACAAGGCCTCCCTATTAGTTAAAAAGCCTGGTGTGAATGGTGTGAGTGGTGTGACTGGGGGCCGCTGTATTAATATTACCAGCGTCCCCCCTCCCGTTGATCTGAGTCGTCCACTGCTATACTTATGGACACGTGTATGGATATAGTAAAAAGGAAGTCACACCCGGGCCCAGGTGTGAGTGGTGTGAGTACTTTTGATTCCTTTGCCAGATAGTGCTATACATGTGTCGCTCTTCTGGTGGTTTGCGTGGCTGTAAAGAAAATATTTTCCCCAGAATGATAGACATAAAGCAAAGGCGGGAAAATAAATGCGTTTGAATTATTTTGAATGGGGAATCTTTGTCCTTACACGCGGGCCAGTTTTGCTATATATTTGGTACCATAAAATATTTTATGGCATAGAGGAATATGCTTTTGCAGTGGGATAGCTATTGTGGTGAAGTTGCTTTCTGGTACCTTATTTCGTCCTCCTTTTCTTTTTGTCTTTTTTGTTGATTTATTTGGTATACAATGTTGTACTCCTTAGAAGAGTATCCCGAGAATTACGGGCAGTTCACTCAAATATGTGTAGATCGCTTTTTGACGTGGCAAATAGGGCTGTGGGAAGAGAGCCGGCGGTCAGCTCCGGCGAAGTTTGTTCCGGTGTACGAGGAGCAGAGGGCAAATATATCAAAGCTAAGGTGTCTGAACAGAAGGGTTAGCAGAGGTAAGAGAATCAGCAAAATTTGTAGGATAAAAGATTTGGAGTGTTTTATAAAAAATGGAAGGAATAGGAAGCAGCCAGTATCGGACCCCCTTTGCGTACCGGAGGTCAAGGACACCGGCGGTCAGTGGATATAAGCGGAGTTACCGTGGTCGTGCACCTTTTAAGGCGGCGTACATTCGCCGACGGTACGTTCAGAATATTTCGCGTTATATTAAGAAGACTAAGAGGGGAGTAAGGAAGTTGCAGTTGTATAATGAACAATTAAGGGACGTTAAATTTGATAAAAAAGGTGTGGCCAGATTGCTTAATGGTATTGAGTTGGGTAATAAGAGATGTGACCATCAATCAGACAAGATCGTGGTTAAGGGTATAAAATTAATTGGGAATGTTCAATTGGGACAAGATGCTAAAGACGAAGCTGTGGTCCACCACATATTGTTTTTCATCATAAGTGATAATAGTTTGTCAGGTTCCGTCCCCACACCTAACAAGATATTTATTGGAGTTGGTGAGGGTAATCCTGAGACCTGGATTGTTGATCCTGACCAGTCCGACCGGTTTCGAATGCTAAAGAAAATGAGATTCAAGCTCGTTGGCGTCAAGGACAAAGAGTACGTTCGTCACGGGATAGAAGTTGTAGACCGGTTCTTCCCAGTTGATGTTTGGACGGACTACAAAGATACGCTGTTGCGAAATGTTGGAAGTATTCAAAAGGGTGTCATAAATTTAGTGGCTGCTACTGTTAGTGGAAAGGAATGCAAAATTACTTTAAGGAGTCAAATGTACTTTAAAACTGTTTAGAATTGTAATTTTATGTATTTTATTTCTAATGTTCAGGTTAATGGAGGTAGACGATATAAAAACTGGGGTTGTTGAAGGTGTTTCAACAAGTGATTTCAGTTGTATTGAACTTGCGTTGCCTAATTTATTTTCTCAATTGAGGTTAAGATATAAACAAAAAAGTATTAAGGTTGATAAAATATTAATAAAATATTCCCCCCTTTGCGCACCCAATGCTAGTGGGTTGGTTAGAGTAAATATTTATGATTGGAGGTTAGACGGTAATGACAGTTTGCAGGCGTGGTTTATTTTCCCAGTGGATTGTCAATGCAAGTTAGTCTATTATGAGAATGGTTATTGTTCAATTAACGACAAACAGGTGCCATGGATGGTGAAGTATCGACTTGAAAATTCGAATATTAAAAGGGGGGTTACGTATTGTAAAATGAAGGGGTATCTGAAGGATTCAATTAACAAATCGGGTTTGAGGTTTGGACCTTCTGCATTGCCTAACCTCCGATCATAAATATTTACTCTGACCAACCCACTAGCATTGGGTGCGCAAAGGGGGGAATATTTTATCAATATTTTATCAACCTTAATACTTTTTTGTTTGTATCTTAACCTTAATTGAGAAAATAAATTAGGCAACGCAAGTTCAATACAACTGAAATCACTTGTTGAAACACCTTCAACAACCCCAGTTTTTATATCGTCCACCTCCATTAACCTGAACATTAGAAATAAAATACATAAAATTACAATTCTAAACAGTTTTAAAGTACATTTGACTCCTTTAAGTAATTTTGCATTCCTTTCCACTAACAGTAGCAACCACTAAATATATGGCACCCTTTTGAATACTTCCAACATTTCCCAATAGCGTATCTTTGTAGTCCGTCCAAACATCAACTGGGAAGAACCGGTCTACAACTTCTATCCTATGACAGACGTACTCTTTGTCCTTGCCAGCAACGAGCTTGAATCTCATTTTCTTTAGCATTTGAAACCGGTCGGACTGGTCAGTATCAACAATCCAGGTCTCAGGATTACCCTTCCCAACTCCAATAAATATCTTGTCAGGTGTGGGGACGGAATCTGACGGACTATTATCACTTATGATGAAAAACAATATGTGGTGGACCACAGCTTCGTCTTTAGCATCTTGTTCCAATTGAACATTCCCAATTAATTTTATACCCTTAACCACGATCTTGTCTGATTGACGGTCACATCTCTTATTACCTAACTCAATACCATTAAGCAATCTGGCCACACCTTTATTATCAAATTTAACGTCCCTTAGTTGTTCATCGTACAACTGCAACTTCCTTACTCCCCTCTTAGTCTTCTTAATATAACGCGGAATATTTTGAACGTACCGTCGGCGAATGTACGCTGCCTTAAAAGGTGCACGACCACGGTAACTCCGCTTATATCCACTGACCGCCGGTGTCCTTGATTTCTGGTACGCAAAGGGGGTCCGATACTGGCTGCTTCCTATTCCTTCCATTTTTTATAAAACACTCCAAATCTTTTATCCTACAAATTCTGCTGATTCTCTTACCTCTGCTAACCCTTTTGTTCAGACACCTTAGCTTTGATATATTTGCCCTCTGCTCCTCGTACACCGGAACAAACTTCGCTGGGTTATTCAAAATATGAGCTAGAGATCTATGCTTAATGGCTTAATCTCCATGGTGGTTCATCACCAACGGTATAATCTCTCTTTCATGTTGAGAATTACTTCCTATTTTGGCATGCTTCTCATTTAGTGGACATAATCATCACCTTGGACTTAATGAATTAAAGAATGGAAAGGACTAAGAAAAATCGCTAAAATGAACCAACCTACATAAAGAAAATGAGTTATATTGCTTGGATTCGGCCGGACATTATGCCGTGTCTATTGTGACAAGGTTTGTTTTACATCAATTCATGATGTTTTGATAAACCTTGAAGTGTCTCTACCTCCCTCTTTGAATTCACTCTCTGATAGGAGGGAGGGGTGGTTATAGTCCTTTTCATTTATTGATCTTTGTCCAAATTGTACATCGAAATCATCACGCAATCAATTTTCTCATTGATGGATTTGGAAGCAATTCTACCCTTCTCTCGAGGCTTTCCCATGACAAAGAAGTGTGAGATGGACGAATAGAGTCCAGAGCACTCTGTCTGCACTGTTTTCACTTTAGAGCACAAAATGGAGTTTCATGAAACTGAGGCACGACCGGCCATCCTTAGGCCCGACCGGGTATCAGTGAGGGCCAGCTGGGCATCCATGTTTGGTAAGACAGTGTGTTGTGCAGAAGCAGAGGGCAGTGGCTGAAGGTGAAATAGTCTAGGCAGACAAAGTAGTTTCTGGACGCTGCGTATACGAGCATTATGTATCCTTGGATTTGTAATTAGCTAGTTAGTTAATGATAGCTTAGTATTTATTCACTTATTCATTTGGATTTGTAATAAGTAGTCAATTCGGACACTCGGACATTCGAACCCTCCTGCGTGAGGATAACTATGTAATAATTTGTGTATGTCTTCTAACCCCACGTCTTTCTCCCTTTTATTTACTAGCTTATGATGGGTAGTTTAGGACATCACGTTTCGTTTAGCATACCTCCTGTTTGCATCCACTTGTATTGCATGCACCAGGGCTCAGTTCATCATTTTAACTTGCTTCATCGTTCATACACTTTTTTGAATACGTGTTTAAGCTGCATACTATCAAATTGGTTACTATGCCATATTAGTAGCCGAGCTTATCTAATTGCATATCATATGTATTGCATTAGTCATATTGCATATTTAGGATCATGCATTTTTCTAACTAGTTTTTCTTTTGGCTCAGAGTACGAGGTAAGCTGTTATTTGCTTTAGCACGTTGTATGAGTGTGATTATTGCTATGTCTAACATGCTTTCCATGAGGCTAAATGCATAATTGATAAACTGCTTGAATGCTTGTGGATGAAGGCTATTTGCTTGAATTGGAACAATTTGAGTAATGTTCATATGCG
Organism: Camellia sinensis; assembly: GCF_055761805.1. Classification (NCBI taxonomy): domain Eukaryota; kingdom Viridiplantae; phylum Streptophyta; class Magnoliopsida; order Ericales; family Theaceae; genus Camellia; species Camellia sinensis. Next base: position 160,121,277 of record NC_138972.1, read on the forward strand.
ATCATTTTTTCAAGTGGTACATATTTGAAACAATTTTCATAACAAACATGAATCAATTGTTCCAATGATTGCAAAATTAGTCTATACTTGTATGCATCACATAGTAAAGTTAGTTTAATAACCGAAACAAGAGCGTATAATGTAAATAAGAATCACATCATGATTAGTAGAGGCCGATCTTTGATCGGGTGAGTGGGGTGCTCAATTCAAGACCTTCCCCTCTCGAACCTAAGTTCCCGAGCCAAGACATTTTGGTGATAACGGATAAGTGGCCTTCGGTACGAGTTACGGGTTTCCTAAATTTCCCAAAACAAAATATTCAGGTGGCGACTCTGTAAATCTGGCAAAGCAGTCCATTTTTGGCATTTGATTCAAACATCGATTTTCCAAAAAGAATTGTCAGATTTGGACTCTTTTTGTGTTCTCATTATTTCACATTGCACTTGTGAAATCAGATTTAGAACCACAGGTAGAGTCCGATACTGTAAGGCTATTCGTCTTCCGAAAGGAGTATGAAAAGTCGAGCTACAGTTTCTGGTGACTTTGCTGGGGAATTAGAGAACTTGACTTGAACTTCATGATGTGAAATTTTATTTACATTTATATGTTTGTTTGCAATGCATTTGCATTCGTGCGCTTAAGTCACTGTGTTTGCCATCTGCTATCCTGGACGAGTCTCACCGTGGGTCGGGCGGGCTCCAATGTGTGGTAAATAGGGCATTTTCGGTGGAAATAAAGAGTAGTGACTGAGGATGAAACTGAACAGTTTCACAGAGGGCAGACAGAGCAGTTTTTGAAAATTGGTGTGCATACGATCCTTGGGCATTTTGTTCATATCATTGTTGTAATATTATTGTTCATATCATTATTGTAATATTGTTGTTTATACCATTGATGGTCATATTATTGTTGTAATAAGTTCATATCATTGATGGTTATATTTTTGTTGTAATAAGTTAGATAGTTATTTAGTTTATTTATTCAAATTTGTAATAAGTACTTAATTTGGACCCTTGGACATTCGAACCCTCTTGCATGAGGGCAAAATATGTAATAAGTGTATGTCTTCCAACCCCTATTTCTTTCTCCCTTTTATTTACCCGCTTACAATGGTAGCATCATACTTTCCTTAGCATTTTCCATGACTTGCATCAATTCGTTTTGCATGCATAAGGGTTCGTTTTGTATCCATTCGAATACGTGCTCTCTTGCATGCCTTGAATTGACTCACATGCCATGCTAGTAGCCAAGCTTGTTATTTGCATAATGTGTGCGTCGTATTTAGTCATATTGCATTGTTTAGGAGCATACATTTCTTCTAATTATTTTAGCTTTATTTGGCTTGCCTTGGACTACTAGGTGAGCATTTCTTGCTTTAGCATATTGTATGAATGTTAGTGTTGCCATGTTAAATATATTTACCATGAGGCTAAGTGCTTAATTGATAAAACTGTTTGAATGCCTATGGATGAAGGTTTCTTCGATTAAGTTGGATCATTTTGATCAATATACGTATGAGATCACTTTTTCAAGTGGCACATATTCAAACAAATTTCAAAAACAAACATGAAATCAAAGCATTCCAAATTTTGTGAATTAGTCTATACTTGTGTGCATCACATAGTAAAGTTAGCATAATAATTGAAACAAGAGCATATAATATAAATAAAAAATCGCATCATGATTAGTAGAGGCCGATCTTTGATCGAGTGAGCGGGGTGCTCAATTCAAGACCTTCCCCTCTCATACCTAAGTTCCCGAGCCGGGACACTTTGGTGATGACGGATAAGTGGCCTTTGGCACGAGTCACAGGTTTCCTAAATTTTTCAAAATATTTAGGTGGCCACTTTGAAATCTGGCAAAACGGTCAATTTTTGGCATTTTTAATTAAAAATCAATTTTTCAAAAGATTTGCTGAATTTGGACTCATTTGTGTTTATCGATTTCACATTGCACTTGTGAATCAGATATAGAGCCAGGGGAGTTTGAACTATAGGGCTATCGTATCTGAGGAGACTAAACCCCTCCGAGGAGCACGAAAAGCAAGCTACAGTTTCTAGCGACTCTGCTGGGGACTTAGAGAACTTAACTTGAACTTCGTGATGTGATAGTTTATCTATATATATATGTTCTTTGCATTGCATTTGCATTGTTACTTTAAGTCACTGTGTTTCCATCTACTATTCCTGGATGGTTTGCCGGAGGCTTTCCTAATAGCTTGCGAAAAGGCTGACTGGTCGCAGGCTTTGCCATATTGGAAACACAACCCTTGGATCTGGATTACCGCTGTACCATTTGATCCACCTTTCACTTCTCAATGTTATGTGTGAGAGGTATATTAGGTAGTCTTGCTAAGGTATCCCTTTTGACCATTTGGCCTAGCTGCATTTAGTAAAAACATAGTGATTGTTCCAAATTAAGACAAGATGCCATCCATATATAGGATATTGTTAAACTCTTTGTTTGAAATAGTACAGCCTAGACCATGTCAAAAATCTAAGACAGGGTAACCTTCCCCCCTCATAGGGGTGTTTTGGTTCTTTTTTCCTGGTATGTGCTTCACAGTGAAACTGTACAAAAATGCATTATATCAGTGGTACAAGAGTTGATATCAGTTTTTGGGGGCAGGGTTTAGTGAGAAATACAACCGTGATTATATCTATTGCGAATTGGACTGAAGTACTGTCCAATTTCGATTATTGTTTCTTTATTTTTCTTGCTAGATAGTTTACAATCATAGTTTCAGAGAGACCCAATATCCCCCAAGTTGTGTGGACTCGCTCTGGAAGACTTTGCAAAACTAAAGATCTTGTTGGTGGACAGCCAGTGTTAGTCTCGCTCCCACCAGTTGTTTGACGAAGAAGGAATAGGTAGTTATCAGCACCAGCACAGAGCACTCAGCAAACACCTATACGTTTCCATCCCTTCAGTTCACCAGTACCTAACTCACCCGGATCTGCAATGGCACAGAACGCAGAAGAGGTTGTTGCCATGATGGCATCTTTTCAGAGAAGTATGGATACCTTGAACCAAAGGATAGCCGCTTAGGACAAAACTATCGCTAACATGCAGCGCCCATCTAGGGCATCAGCATCTACCGTGCACCCAGTTTCGGCTGCCTAGCCAAATCTAGATCCACCTCCACCAGTCCAAAATCCTCAGGCACCGGATCTTTAGGAGATGTTTGCACAAGCTCCAGCTTACAAACCTCTAGTACAGCCCCAAGGGGGACTCCTTCCTTTTGACATCAATGATATTGATCTAGCCATGATCAAAATTTCCAGGCAAGAGAAAGAACTTAAAAAATCCCAAGGCTTCATTTCCATTCCGGATATTGAAGACGGATATACCAAAGCCTCGGTCAGATTGCCGAAAAAATTCAAAATGCCTCATATTGATAGATTTGATGGGAGTGAAGACCTGATTGTTCACGTTCGCTTGTTTTTGGATGTTCGGAGACCCATGGGCCTATCTTGAGCCAAGAAACTGTCCTTGTTTGGCAAAACTTTGTCAGACGTGGCGGCTATTTGGTACGCCAAGCTAGGGGATTCTACAAAAAGGAATTGGAAAGAGCTGTTTGAGGGGTTTGTGAACCAATACTCATACAACACCCAGATAGAAGTAACCATTAGTGAGCTAGAAGCTACTACCCAGTACCCTTCGTCAACTTTGTTGCCAGATAGAGGGCAAAAGCAGCTAGAAGGATGGATAGACCATCTAAAAGAGAGCAAGTCCAGTTAGTGGTTCAGAATCTCGAGCCAGATATGCTACAAAGAATGATAGTGGCACCACTCTCCATGCTTTCTTCTTTACACGAGTTGGGGGTTCAAATTGAAAATGCATTCAAGAAAGGCATCATCCATAAAACTAGTGAACTTGCAAAAAGGTCATTCTCCAGGAGTACCAATGCTAGCAATAGCACTATTCCTCGGCCTGATCGTTGTCATAGCGGCCAAAATGGCCGATTCGTTTGCCACTACAACATCACAACCACTCGACCCAAATTGGAACCAAAGAACCTTTACCTCTCTCCACATGAGCCCGGCTTGCGCCGTTAAATTGCTAATGGAAAAGGGGCACCTCAAACCCCTTGACCTTCGACCTCTCCCTGACCCACTACCACCTAGACACGACCCCACTCAGTATTGCATTTTCCATCAACAGCACAACCACCCTACTAATCGTTGCTGTCGTTTACGTCATGAGATCCAGGATCTTATTGATAATAAAATCATCGCCCTCTCGCCAAACCAAACGTGACCACCAACCCACTTCCCGGTCATAACCAAGTCCCTTCACCCTGAAACATTAACCTAATCCATACACTACCATCCTCCTTTAACCCCAGCGTATGTATTACCCAATCCTACCTACCCAAACCTGAGGTGGTTATTCTGGAAAGTACATATATATGTATGATGGACATAACACCTCGAACCCAACCAGGGCCTATAGTGACAGAGGCAGAGAAGAAAAAGAGGGCACTAGAAATGGGATTGTTTGACACCCAAGTCATAGAGAAGGGGGCCTCACTTGTAGAGGAGTATAACCCCAGCTTATATATTGTGGTCGTTGATCAGCTAAAGCCTATAGCTGTGCTGCCAGACTCTCTTAGTATCAATGCCATTGGGGAAGATGACCTAGGGCAAAATCAGAATGATTGGCCTAAACAAGGCCTTAATAACTTAGCTAAATTAGAAGAGGACCTGGAAAAACTGGAAGAAGATCTGAACAACCTCTACTTCTTTGAAGAGGAGGATGTGGGCAGTGTACAGATTGGGTGGTGGGACCTAAGTCAACCTGAAACCAGTTAACGGGTGGTTAAGTGAAAAGGAATCAGATATGAAGGAGCAGGTAAAACAAACTGTGAAAAGAGAGGAGGTTGGTAATAGCAGCAACGCTAAGGTCGTACCTTTGACCGAAAAGAAACAAGCGTTGGAGCAATTCCAACGAAAAAGGATATAGGGAATCCAGATGAAGATAGCCCTAGGAAAAGAAAAGGGGAAGAGAAAAAAAAGGGACCGAGACAGTAGTGAACGATGTTCGAACCCTAGAGAAGCCCATGTGGAAGTCCGATGATAAGGGAAAGATGCCAAAGAAACTTAGACAGTATCAGAAGGCAAAGGTTGAATCAACTACAGAGGAGGAGTGGTATGCCATTAGAGAGAGCGATTTAAATATGCTCCGGGTAGAACCTCATAATGGCCCATCCATGATTGCAAGGGAGTGGTGGGGAGATAGTGATTTGAGCCATCCATATACCAACGAAGGGTGGAAAGCTGATACCCCTGATGATACATGGTATACAAACAAGAGTAATCATATGACCCGCAATGGTCGGTATTTCAAACCCCTGACTTTAGATCAACCAAAATCCTTCGGCAAAGAGGCTGAGAAATCAAAAAAGAAAGACATTGAAGAAGGCCTGGTCTTGAAAAAACTTAAGATTCACACAGACATATCAATTTGGGGGGCTACTGATGGCTTCTTGGGATCATAGAAAGGCACTGCTAGAGGCAATGAACAGAACTAGGCTGCCTATTAATACCACCATTGACCAATTGGTGTCATTGGTTACGTCAGGAGATGTTTGTCCGGTGATATCTTTTATGGACAAGGAATTGCCACCTGAGGGTGCTAATCACAACAGACCCTTGTATGTGACTCTGCAGAGCCGAAAGAAGTGGATCCCTGTGGTGCTGCTGGATACTAGCTCGGCAATCAACGTGTGTCCGATAAGGACCGCTTACGCCATAGGTTTGAAGCTAGCTAACTTCACGCGCACAACTCAAGCTGTTCGAGCCTATGATAACACTAGCCAAGATGTCACGGGGACTTTCAAAAGCCAGATACTAATTGGACCATCCGAGCATGAGGTTAAATTCCATGTTGTGGACATATTGAGAACTTTCAATCTGCTTTTGGGAAGGCCTTGGCTGCAACAGATGAGGGCGGTATCATCAACAGTTCACCAGCTAGTGAAATTTCCATTGAAGACTAGGATTACTACTGTTTACGGCAGTTCTACGATCCACCCTCCCCAGGGAACCACCACACCCTTGCTAGAGATATTCCATGGAGAAGAGGATGTGTTCCTCTCCGGCTTCTCCTTAGCAGAGGCTCGGTTGGTCCAATCTATCATGGCGGAAGATGATGGGAACTACGTGAGTGCCCAGTCCATTTACATGATGAATAAATAGGAGCATAGCCCGAGATCGAGACTGGGCAGGAGTGGCAGGCAAGGAGATACCGTTTCTAGAGAGATGAGTCACAACCCACATGCTTTGGGTTGGGGTACAAGCCTACTGCCAAAGACTGGAAAAGAAAGAGGGATGAGTTAAAAGGGAGACTAAAAGCAAAAACAGCCGGGAGGCCATATGAGCTAGTCCACAAGCCAATAGGGGGAACCCTGAACGGATGCTTTGTCCGCCAAGGGAAAGATTTCCCATTTTACGGATTTCCGGAACCATGGTGTTGACCAAGAAACCAAGATGCGGTACCTAGGATTCGAGATATTCTTTAGGCATCAGTTACTAGAAGATGAGGATGAGCAAATTGAGCTCAATGCACAACAACGCAGGAATATTGTAGACACCCCATTTTTAACCGTCCTCAAGACCTAGGTGTCATCGTTTGAACACTCGATGATCATCCATGTTCGTGTTTGTTTTGAGTTCCCGGATGTTGCGGCCGCGCGCCTTGCCTCAAGATCTCTCAACTTGTCTGTTTTGTCCTTAGTTGTGGACCAAGCACTTGTGTTTTTGCTTATGAGGGAAGATGGTGGCTTGTTGGCCATCCCCTCAACCCATCGGCCAAGGCATGAAGCCATCAGCCTTGTTTTCTTGCCATCGGCCAAAAATGTTGGCCGATCGACACTTTTTTTGGTCGGTTGGCCCTTATGTTGGTCGATTGGCCACATTTTTTGGCCGAACCCTGCTCATTTGCTTTTTGCAGATATTTTATGCCAGCTGTCACAGCTGGCATGCACAATTCACCCCCTCCATTTGCCCCTTGGCTTAGCTTCTCCAAGAAGCTTTGGAAATGAATTCTATAAGAAGGGAGCCCCTCCTCCTTTCTCAGGGGTTCAGAAAATTCAGTCTTGAGGGATAGATATACTTTTGTATCTATATCCCTTTGTTTGACCATGTTTTGTGCTCTAAAGTGTTGTTTTGTCTTACTATTGTACACAAACACACACTAGAACACCATGCTCTTGGAGCTGAGGTCCCTTGAAGTTGATTTCAGAGTTCTTGAGCTGGTTTTAGTCAGAGAAAGCTGCTGGAGCTTTGTTCTTGAAGAGTTTCTACAAGGGTGAGCAACTAACCTTTAGATACCCCATTTTGGCTCAAGCTTTTAGCCCTTCTTGCTTATTGTTTTAAGCTTAACTCTTAACTGATAAAAGTTATAATCTTTGATGCTTTAGATCTTCGTTTGAGATCACTTTTTGGTTTGGGGTTGTTTACCCCCTCTTAGGCCTTATTAGGCCTTGTTTTAGGCCATCCCTTTTTGCACTTGTTCTTGGCTTTGCATGACCTTTCTACCACTGAAATCCAAAGGATTTTCAGTGGTGGAAAGGTAGTTTTGGAGTCTTAAATAGGAGAGGGTCATCCCCTCTCCTTGTTGTCTTGTATGCTAGTATAAATGGCTTATATTGGTAGCATGTTTGCTTAGCTTGTTTTAGCTCTATTTGAGCAAGTATTTGGTGTTATTTTGCCATGTTTTACATCTATGTAAGGTTGGTTTAATGGCTTCTTGCATGCACCATGTACTTGTCTTCTAATCCTCTCTATTGCCTTAACATGCATCTTGTGTTTAGACCATCATGCTTGCATATTTTGGCTCAACTCAAAGAGCTTTTAGTCATATTTTACCATGCTTCAGCTCTATTTCATGTTGTTTTGATCATATATGCCATGCTTTGTATAGCCATAAGGCATTCTAGCTTGTTAGCTTTGAGTGTCCAAGTCACTAGCATGCTTTACTCGGCTCATTTCAATGATTTGGCATCATTTGTTATGATATTTCAGTCCATGTTTCATGCTTATATACTTGCACTTATCACTCCTTTAATGCTTTAAACAGTTGATGTCTTATGCCTCATGAATGGACCACTGTGTATGCCTCCATGCTTACGTCTTTGGGATGCCATCCAAGTGGGTTTTGGGCTTATTTTGATATGCCATAACTCTGTTTTTATTGGTTTAAGTCATGCCATGTTTGGTTTTGATAGGTGTAGTGTAACACCCCTCTGTAGTCTTTCATGCCTCATGTTTTCGGTGTTGTATTCTAGCTTGTGTTGGCTAGTTTCGAGCATGTTTTTCGTCTCGTATTGACCTTCTTTAGGACTGTTTTGGGTGCCCTTCGCCCTTTGGGGCTTGCCTTGCATAGCTATGGTTTGAGTCCCTTGGTTAGCCTTAAGCTTTAGGCTTGCTTGCATGCTATACTTGCTTTGTTTGGTTGATTTGGCATCATTCCTGACATATTTTCAGAGCCTATTGCATTGCCACATTCTCATGTTTGTCACACCTTGCTCATGTTTGAGAGTTGTGTCTTGTTGCCTAGCTTATGGGCCAATTGGCATGCATGTTTGTTTTGCATTTTGGTACCATCATTTTAGCACTTTTGGCCACTGATTTCGGGCATGGCTGAGGTCTGTCCACCTTTAGTTTTTGGCCATTTACCATGTTGTTCAAAGTTGCTACTTTATATCATGCTTGTCATATTGCATGTTGTCACATGCTTGCTAATTGGCATGTTGTTGCATGCTCATCCATCTTGCATACTTGTTAAGATTACATGTTGTCACATGCTTGTTGTTGGCATTGTTGTCACATACCTATGCCATGCATCTCTACATGTTTAGGTTGTATGCCTGTTGCATACTAGTTGCATTGCATGATCTTGTTGCATACTTGTTGCATGCTTGAATTGTTTGCATGTTTTCTTGCATGCTTAGGTTGCATTGCATTGTGTGTGCATTGCCTTGCCTCTTGATCAAGCATGATAGAGGTTATGGTCCCTTATGTGTTTTGTGCATTTCATTTGATATTGAATTGCACACTTGGCTCCTTTGGCCATCATGCATTGGAATGCGTGATTTGTGGTCCGAGGGTCGAGAACTATACTCCTTTGAGTCTCAAACATGATAAGGGTTGTAGTTGCAAACATTGTCTTGTAAATGCATTGTCATACCTCTATTTGTCCTCTGCTGCTGCAAAACAACATTTTGCAGGAAAAGATTGCCGATCGGCTATCTGGTGTGCCGATCGGCTAAAAGTGTTTGGCCGATGACCTCATAAATGGTCGATGACACCTCTCCTTTGGCCGATGGCTTCACCATTTGGCTGATGGCCTCTCAGCATGCCCATGAGGTGGTTCAGAAGCATCACAGAGATTTTCACAGTTTTCAGAGGTGCAGAGTAGTGCAAACAGAGGCAACATGAGGCATGGCAACGGATTTCCGAGCGAAGTCGATCGAGCGCGCATTTGTCTCCTTTATCGAGGCCGCTTTACTGTTTTTGTAGCTTAATTAATTTGTTTAATTAGTTAAGAGTTGTGTAATAATTAATTAGCTTGTTAGTTAGTTGATTAGATGGTGTATTATTCTTTCGGTCCCTCCGTCGAGAGGGCCAATTGTTGTAATAAGCGTGCGTGTGTGTGATGCATGTCTTCCAACCTCCATTTCTTTCTTCCATTCACTTAACCACTTACGATGGTTAGTTTCAGGGCATATTTCATTTAGCATCCTTATGCTATGCATGTTTGCATCATTCATCTGTATTCAATGCACTGGGCTCGGCGCATCATACTAACTGCATTGTATTTCAATTCCAATTTGAATACATGTATCGAATTATCGCATCTCATATGACATTTTAGAATAGCCGAGCCTATTTCTAGTTGCATTTTGTATATGTTGCATTAGCCATCTTAAAATGGACTAGGATCATGCATTTTGCATTAGCCATCTTACTAACTAGTTCTTTGTTTTGGCTCGGAATACACTGTAAGTGTTTATGCTTTAGCATCTTGCATGTGTGTGAATGTTAACATGACAGCATGCTTGCCATGAGGCTAATTGCTTAGTTGATATAAACTGCCTGAATGCCTGTGGGTGAAGGTTGGATTACTTGAATTGGAACGATTCATTGAAATCCGTGTTTTAGCCTACTTGCGAGTAGCAAACTTCAAAACCATTTCCAAACTAACGGATATGCGATGCTTTGTTCCAAATTAGGCGATCTAGTCTATACTTGTGTGTTGTGCGCATCACATAGTGAGACTAGCTAATTAATCAGAATAAGAGCACATGTGTTTTCAAAAATAAGATATCATGCTTAGTACAGGCCAATCTTTGATCGGGCGAGCGGGGGTGTTCATTGCATGACCTTCCCCTCTCGTACCCAAGTTCCCGAGCCGAGGCAACTTTGGTGATGACGGACATGTGGCCTTAGGCACGAGTCAGGGTTTCCTAAATTTCTTCCAAAATAAAATATTTAGGTGGCGACTCTGTATCTGGTAAAGTAGTCCATGTTTGGCACTTCTTTCTTGAAAATCAGTTTTCCAAAATGATTTGCCGGATTTGGACTCTTTGGTGACTTATCGGTCTTGCATCTCACTTTGCAAGACTAGATTCAGAATCGTGACATTGAGTCCAAACTGTAGTAGCTAGAGAACAAAACGAGATTTTCTCGGGAGCTCTTCGGGCGCGTCTACAGTTTCTAGTGACTCCACTGGGGATTTAGAGAACTTGACTCGAACTCATGATATCTTGTTTTGACTACAGTTATGTGTCTCTTTGCATTGCATTTGCATTGCTGCGCCTAGGACACCGTGTTTGCCGTATGCTAGTCCTGAACGGTTTGCCGGGGGCTTGCTTTGAGAAGCGTGGCATAAGGCTGACCGGTTGTGGGCTTTGCCACGACGGGAACACAAACCCCGTTTTTTTTTTTTTTTTTTTTTTTTTTTTTTTTTTTTTATATCGGGGTACCCTTTTGGACCATTTGACCTAGTGCATAATTGGAATCCATAGTGACCATTCCAAAATAGGACAGGTTGCTTACCCGATTGCAGGTTGTTTTGAAACTGCTGTGTGCGTAGTGAAACCCTAGCTCCTGACAAAATAGGACAGGGAAACCCTACCCCTCCATAGGGGTGTTTTGGCTCTTACTTACATGATATTTGTTGTCAGAGTATGCCTCTACAGGGTTGTGTATATCAGTTTGCAAGTCTAGGTATCAGGCCTGAGGGCATCAGTATTTGGGAATCAATGTTACCTAAGGGTATCGGGTTACATGTAGAATTTTGAGTAGAACTCAGTGAAGAGTGCAGTCATTCAGCTTTTGCTTGTATCTGCTCTGGTGAAATCAGGCTGAAATGCTGTCTGTTTTCTTTTTTTGCAAGGTAGTCGTGAAACTATAGCTTCAGAAGGCTCTGAATATCCCCCCGGCTACATTGGACCTTTACTAATAGACTTTGTCAAGTTAGAAATTCAGTTCAGAGCAGTCAGTGTTTTCCTTCGTTGAGGCAATGCAGAGAAAGGCCAATCAAGGCTCACTGGTTCGTCTGATCCGTTAGTCACCAGTCACATCACCTCTGTTCAGTTCAGTAGACTCGTGATGATGCAAAATTCAGTAGAAATTGTGGTCATGGCAGCAGCATTAAACCAGGGAATGGCCATGCAGGGTGAGACCGATGTTGAAATGCAATGCCCGCCCAGGTCACCTGCCGCACATCTAATCTGGGAACCTCAATTATTACAAACCCGCGAGCCCACCACTTTTGAGCTAATGGGAATGATCGGTGATCTTTAGAGGTCTGTGCCTAATCTAGCCTTCGGAATGTCAGCTCCGCCATTGACCACATCATATGCCGAAAATTTCATGCCGGAAGAGCCCCCGCTATTGGGGCGAATTGTAATCGAACTCAGTCAACCCAAAACCATCCCAAGTTCCGGCAATGACATGTCAACAACAACAGGACTTCGCACTGATGTGGCAACCCAAACCTTCGACCAAGCTAAGGCAAGTGGTAAGAACAAAGTGGAGGCAAACACTGATCCCTATGAACAACTTCTGCAAGCTGTTGAGGCTTTGAAAGCCGGAGCACTGAACAAACAGCAAGTGCTCGCAGTTGCTACAAAAACTGTGGTTGACACTTTTGTCACTTAGAACGAGGGCAGTTCGAGCCAAGGGGAAAATCGGGAGAAAGGCCGTCATACTAGAACTGTTCCTCCCAACCCTAATTCTACACCCAGGAAAGATCAGCAGACCAAGCCAGTACCTGCTGACCCTTTTTCTAGTGCACCCAGCAAAAATCCACAAACCTCGAAGTATCTACCCCGAGGTCGCAGGGTCTTCCATGCCCTCTATATGCCTTTGTCCAAGGCTCTTCAAATCCTTGCTGAAAAGGGGCATCTCAAACCGCTCGAGCCTCAGCCTCTCCCTAGTCGTCTTCCCTCTGGTCATGATGCCACCCAGTACTGCGCTTACCATCAGCAAACTGGTCATAGCACCGACAACTGCTACCGTCTTCGCCACGAAGTACAGGATTTGATTGACAACGAGGTCATTCTCCCACCAAGCTCAGCAAAGTCTATCGTCACTAGATCAGTGAACCTGGAGGATAGTACTAGTATGTGATCGGGGTTTGAACCACCTGCGGGCGGCGTTTAGTTTACCTCAGATGTAGCCTATGGCACGCACTGTTTTGAACATTTGCGAATGCTGGTTATTTTACTTTTTGACTTAGGTATTGAGTCAGTTTAGTTGTTTTGTTTTGAGTCTGTTTCGTTGTTTTGAGTCAGTCTTTTTTATTAGGGTCTGTCTTGTTGTATCGAGTCAGTCGTGTTGTACAGAAGTCGGGTGATTCCGGGGGTGTTATCTCGGGCATCACTATTTTGTTTTGTGTTTATCTTTTCGCTTTCTTTTGAGTCTGTTTCTGCCATGAAGCTAGTTGTACTAACAGATTTTGAATGAAACAACAGTGACTTTCACACTCTTGTGTTTGCTTCTACCTTGCGCCAGTCATGCCAGAAGTTTGAATGAAACGACAGTCCTTTTCACTTGCTTTTCTGCGCCTTTAAATCATTGCATTGACCTAAGTTTTTCAAAACTTTTTGAACATTGTGATGAAACGAAGAGGATGAAATTTCTCAGGATTTGTAAAATTTGATCAACTGAGAGAAAGAGAGGTGTACTAAGCCCTTACTGAATGAGATCACGCGTGTTAATGTGAGTACTGAGAAGGATCCTGGCTTGATCCAGACTGGTTCTACATTGTCTTCAGCGTGAGCGATTGGTCGCTTTCTTAAAAGATTTCAAAAAATGTTTTGCGTAGTCCTGCGAAGATCTGTGTGGAATCGCTCTTGAGACTGTGCAGCTTAGGATCGCTCTCAGCCTCGAGACTCAACCCCTTTGCTTTTAAACCTTGAACTTGGATTCCAGAATGTTCAATGGTCAACCATCAAAGGAGGCCCGTTAGGCCAGATTCGAAGCAGCCCTCGAACTAGGGGCAAGAAAGTCAGATCAAGAAGGTCAGGCGTCGTCAAAAGAAGCTTGCAAAGCTCGATCAAAAGTAGCCCTTAAACTAGGGGCAAAAAATGCCAGATGTGCTCAAAGATTCAAAAGAGGGATCATTCTGCAAATCAATGAAGACTGGCAAGAATGCCAAATCCCAGAAGGGAGGAAAGAAGAAAGTATTGCTGAAGGACAACCGAGTTCTTATCCACAACACTAGGGGCAAATTTAGCCCCCAATTGGATGGACTCTTACATCATCATCGAACAACAGCCATTCTCCTGAATTTAGATGGCTTTGAGATCTCAAACCATTTGACATGGACCAGCTACACTTTTACCCTTGAGAGGCTCGTTGGACCGAAAACCCAGAAGGACGACCCAGGCAAAAGTTAAAGCAAATGAAAAGAAAAGAAAAGAAAAGAAAAGAAAAGAAAAATACAAAAAAAAAAGAAATGAAGAAAAAGAAATGAAATATTCTGAAAAGAAATGAAAAATAGAAAAGAAGAAAAGAAAAACAGAGCACGCAAGGCTGAAAACCCGGAAGGGCGGCCTTGGCAAAAGTTAGAGCGCAAAATGAGAGGTTAATACCCGAGAGTACCTCTACCTGAACTACGTAAGGCTTGATTCTCATGTTTGGGATACGTAGGCAACTTCATTCTGAAGTCCAGCCACAAACACTTCCAAATTGATCCAGTCCGTGTATTGGTTTTTGATTATCTTTGCCTTCTCTGTATCCAAAAGTTCAGTTATGATCGTCACTCTGAGGACTGATTACAGTGCACTGTGGTGCCATTCAAACAGGGGGCAATTTTCCATTGTTTTGGATCTGAGGTTGTGCATCTCAAGAGTAAGTTCCATGTTGGTCAAGCAGTGGCCATTTGCAAAAATAGTTTTTGAGAATTTTTACTTAAGTTGACTAATTCTCTCGAAAATTATTCCATTATTTTCCAAAACTGGACCATTCATTGGACCCAAAAAAGGAAAATTTTCAGTGCTCATAACCTAACTTGCGTGATTTTAAATCAGAAAGTTGAACAAGTATGTTAATCTAACTCTCGTATTGATTAAAATTGTTTTAGTGGAAAACCAAAACAAAAAAAAAAAAAAAAAATTGGTCAAAATGATGAACTAGGGGCACAGTTGAGTCAGGTGTCCTGTCTTTTCCCCATTGTCAACATACTTGCCAGAAAGGGCACTCTACCTGCCAAAAAAGGGCACCACTGAAGCTACCAACAAAAGGCTGAAAGCTCTCTCATCCTCCAAGTAGCGAGGTATCAAGCTAAGTGCGAAGCACGAACAGAAATAGAGCAGGGTATTCCACTCCCTTATCTGGATAGATCTAATCATGCCCAAACTCCTTAGCAGAGCATCGTCGACCGATGTCAGTTACAGATTGACTACACACCCAGTTGTAGCACAACCCCTCTATGGGGGAAGTTCACTGTTGTGAGCAGAAGAGGAAAAATCTAGCAGAATGCTAGGGACAAGAGCTCGCAACTTCTTGTTTATCCATCAACCACCCAGGGGATGGATAAAAAAATGAGAGATTGAAGAATAAAGAGATGTGCGCTGAGAGAAAAAGTGAGGAAAAGGGCTTTTTCAGAAAAAACAGAGATTGAGTGCCAGAGTGATGGGAGAATCACAAATGAGAAAGGGTGGGAAACAATACCCGGAAAAACTGGCTCCTCGTGACTGAGAGGTCTCTCGTCTTTGTAACACGTCTGAGTGTTGTGTCTGTTGTTTTGTTTGTCTCGATTCTTGCTTTGAGTCGTTTCGAGTGTTTCTCAATGTGTTTAGGTTGTTTTACCTTTGTTGAGTCATTTTTGGCTGTGGTCAGTCGTAGGCTCAATACCCAGTTAAAAACTCATTTCTCAATTTCAAAAATGAATCATTTTGTGCTCGGAGTGCTGTGCCATTCTCCACATTTGTGCAAAACAGGATTTGTTCTTTCATAAAACTGCAGGGTTGAATCCAGGTCATGTGAGAATAGTAAAACCAGGACCTATATAAAGCTATTTAGGTTCCAAGCTACAAAACAAAAGAAAAGAGGAAAATTTGGAGCATCCGAGTTTGTTTCAACTTTCGCATGTTCCGTTTTTGCATCCTGTCTGTTTAGATTGAACTGTTTGTTCAGAATGAGCCGTGTGCAGAATAAATTGTGTACTGTGTTATGAGCTGTGTGTTCAGAGTGAGCAGTGCGTTGTATGGGCCGTATGCCAAGTAAACCAAGTACTGTGTTATGAGCTGTGTGTTCAGAGTGAGCAATGTGTTCAGAATGAGCCGTGTGTAGAATAAACTGAGTACTGTGTTATGAGCTGCGTGTTCAGAATGAGCCGTGTGCAGAATAAACTGAGTACTGTGTTACTAGCTGTCTCTTCAAAGTGAATAGAATACTGTGTCTAGCATTTTCATGCTAGAATGGCAATCAGAAATGCTCTCTCAGAGTACCAATCCCTGCCAGAGGCATCTTGGCTGTGTTTGGAATGAGTTCCTAGGAGGTCAATTGCGACAATGGAAACTAGAGTTCGAATGTTTGTTACCGAGAACACAAAGGTTTAGAATTTTCGAGACTAAAGTCTGGTTTGAATACCCAGGGGTATATCCCCCACTTGAAACCTGTATGGAAGCCCCATAGGTCGAGGTAGCAGGTATGCATCTCGATTCTGGATACTGATCCAATCTAGTCTGTCACCCCGTTGAAGAATAGGGAAAGTTGTGAGTATCATCAGGAAGAAAAGCGGCATCCGTGGTTACCCCAGCAAATGTCGCTGCTTGTCAGCATTTCAGTACCTTTGTACTGTGAGTTGAAGATAAGTGTTCAAGGAACACGAGGGGGGGATCCCCGTCAGAGTAGAGCGGTTTGTCGCCACTCACCTCGTGAGGGGCTTGCTGAAGCGCCGCTTTGTTTGTTTATTGCATTCTTTAAACATCATGCATTGTGTTGCATTTTTACGTATTTAGTTTCTTTCCCGTTCTTGCACGGTATTGTATGTATTGTCCATTCAGGGACGTTTCGGTTCAGTTCAACTGATACCTTTCTCCTCTCGCGTTTGACACGCGTTTGGATGACTGTGCTTTCTTGCATACTCCTTTCCTCTCTTGCGTGTGATACCCTGAGAGGTTTTCCTTCTTTCCGAAACGCGGGGATATGTCCTTATGTTTCTCTTTCTTTCCGAAACACGGGGATATGTCCCTATGTTTCTCCTTCTTTCTGAAACACAGGGACGTCTCCCTTTGTTTCTCTTTTCTGGTTTGGAGCAATTGGAATATGTTCCAATGCCTGTACCATTCCGAAATAGTGGGGATATGTCCCTATGTTTCTCCCTGACCCCATTCCTCACACGATTTCAGCGTTTTTGGAATTCATCTCAGGTTGTGTTTTGAACACGCCTGGGCGGGTTGTTTTGGACCTCCTCTCACAATTTCAGCGTGGTTTGAGTGTTCCCATTCCTCACACGATTTTAGCGTGTTTGGAATTTATCACAGGTTGTGTTTTGAGCACACCTGGGCGGGTTGTTTGGGACCTCCTGTCACGATTTCAGCGTGGTTTGAGTGTCCCCATTCCTTACACGATTTCAGCGTGTTTGGAATTTATCTCAGGTTGTGTTTTGAACACACCTAGGCGGGTCCCCATTCCTCACACGATTCCTCTCACGATTTCAGCGTGGTTTGAGTGTCCCCATTCCTCACACGATTTCAGCGTGTTTGGAATTTATCTCTGGTTGTGTTTTGAACACACCTGGGTGGGTTGTTTTGGATCTTTGACGATTTCAGCGTAGTTTGAGTGTCCTCATTCCTCACACGATTTCACCGTGTTTAGAATTTATCTCAGGTTGTGTTTTGAACACACCTGGGCCGGTTGTTTTTGGACCTTCTCTCATGATTTCAGCATGGTTTGAGTGTTCCTTTCCTCACACGATTTCAGCGTGTTTGGAATTTGACTCATGTTGCGTTGTATATGCGCCTGATTGTTTGTTTTTCCTCCTCTCATGATTCCAGCGTGGTTGGAGTATGTCACCCTTTTCGTTTCTACTATACTATCATTTCATCGCACTGTTTTGTGCACCTTACTTGCATTTTGCACTGTTTTGTGCACCTTACTTGCATTTTGCATGCATTGCATTTCATTTGTGCTATTTTTCGCATCGCGCTATTTTGTGCACATCATCTACACCTGCGCACCTCTCCTGCGCTTGCCAGTGCATTGCATTTGCGCTATTTTGCGCATCGCGGTATCTTGCGCACCTCTTCTGCACTTGCCAGTGCATTGCATTTGTGCTATTTTGCACGTCGCGGTATCTTGCGCACCTTATATGCACCTGTTAGTGCATTGCATTTTGCATCATTCGCGTTATTTTGCGCATCGCACTGTTTTGTGCACCTTACTTGCGTTTTGCATGCATTGCATTTCATTCGCGCTATTTTGCGCATCGCGCTATCTTGCGCACCTTACCTACACTTGTTAGTGCATTGCATTGTCTTGCACCCCTACTAACTTGTGCATTGTCTTGCACTCGTACTAACTTGTGCATTGTCTTGCACTCCCCCTCTAACTTGCATTGTTTTGTACCCACCTAACTTGTGTACTGTTTTGCACTCCCCCCTCTAACTTGCATTGTCGTGCACCCTATGGCTTGCGTTGTCGCGCATGCCCCTATCGCATTGTTATGCGTACATTAGGTTACATTGTCGTGCACCCCATGGCTTGCGTTGTCGCGCATGCCCCTATCGCATTGTTACGCGTACACTTAGGTTGCATTGTCGTGCACCCCGTGGCTTGCATTGTCGCGCATGCCCCTACCTCATTGTTATGCGTCACACTTAGGTTGCATTGTTTTGCATCCCTCTCGCATTGTTATGCGTACACTTAGGTTGCATTGTCGTGCACCCCATGGCTTACGTTGTCACGCATGCCCCTATCGATTATTATGCGTACACTTAGGTTGCATTGTCGTGCACCTTGTCGCTTGCATTGTCGTGCATGCCCCTACCGCATTGTTATGCATCACACTTAGGTTGCGTTGTTTTGCATCCCTCCCGCATTGTTATGGGTCACACTTAGGTTGCATTAGTTTGCATCCCATCCGCATTGTTATGCGTCACACTTAGGTTGCATTGTCTTGCATCCCTTCCGCATTGTTATGCGTCACACTTAGGTTGCATTGTTTTGTATCCCTCTCACATTGTTATACGTCACACTTAGATTGCATTGTTTTGCATCCCTACCGCATTGTTATGCCTCACACTTACGCATTGTTATGCGTCACACTTAGGTTGCATTGTCGTACATCCCTCCACTTGTGTTGCCACGCATTTTCACTTGCATTGCTATGCATGTTTCTAACGATATTGTACCTATTGAGTTTCTTTCTTTTGCAGGCACGATATTGTATGTACGGTTCATTTGAAGCTGGCACGACCAGACGAACCAGACGGTATTGTATATTCTCCGTGTGAGACGTAGCGAGAATTGTATAATTCTCTTACATTCTTTCTACATGTAATATAGTTTGTTTTTTATTTGCTTGCTTAAAACTGTTGTATGTTATGCTTCGTTATAGCTCTCTTTGCATGATCATAAGTTATGTTCGGCACCGTACTTGTCCTTTGCATTTTGCCCCTGCCCGCAGGCACATATCTTGCTATCTTGTATGCTTGTCTAAGTCTTCGGCCTTGTCAAAAATGGGTCGTCTCTAGGCTTTGACATTCACTCCCGTAATCTTATGACTTTCGAGTTTTGTCAAAGAGGGCCAACTGTAGACACCCCATTTTTGACCGTCCTCAAGACTTGGGCGTCATCGTTTGAACACTCGATGATCATCCATGTTCGTGTTCGTTTTGAGTTACCGGAGGTTTCGGCCGCGCGCCTTGCCTCAAGATCTCTCAACTTGTCTGTTTTGTGCTTGGTTGTGGACCAAACACTTGTGTTTTTGTTTCTGAGGGAAGAGGGTGGCTCGTTGGCCGTCCCCTCAACCCATCGGCCAAGGCATGAAGCCATCGGCCTAGTTTTCTTGTTATCGGCCAAAAGTGTTGGCCGATCAGCACTTTTTTTGGTCGGTCGTCACAGCTGGCATGCACAATTCACCCCCTCCATACACGTGTATGAAGGGATTTGCCCCTTGGCTTAGCTTCTCCAAGAAGCTTTGGAAATGAATTCTATAAGAAGGGAGCCCCTCCTCCCTTCTCAGGGGTTCAGAAAATTCAGTCTTGAGGGATAGATATACTTTTGTATCTATATTCCTTTGTTCAACCTTGTTTTGTGCTCTAAAGTGTTGTTTTGTCTTACTATTGTACACAAACACACACTAGAACACCATCCTCTTGGAGCTGAGGTCCCTTGAGGTTGATTTCAAAGTTTTTGAGCTGGTTTTAGTCAGAGAAAGCTGTTGGAGCTTTGTTCTTGAAGAGTTTCTACAAGGGTCAGCAACTAACCTTTAGATACCCCATTTTGGCTCAAGCTTTTAGCCCTTCTTGCTTATTGTTTTAAGCTTAACTCTTAATTGATAAAAGTTCTGATTTTTGATGCTTTAGATCTTTGTTTAATATCACTTTTTGGTTTGGGGTTGTTTACCCCCTCTTAGGCCTTGTTTTAGGCCATCCCTTTTTGCACTTGTTCTTGGCTTTGCATGACTTTTTTACCACTGAAATCTAGAGGATTTTCAGTGGTGGAAAGGTAGTTTTGGAGTCCTAACTAGGAGAGGGTCATCCCCTCTCCTTGTTGTCTTGTATGCTAGTATAAATGGCTTATATTGGTAGCATGTTTGCTTAGCTTGTTTTAGCTCTATTTCAGCAAATATTTGGTGTTATTTTGCCATGTTTTACCTCTGTGTAAGGTTGGTTTAACGGCTTCTTGCATGCACCATGTACTTGTCATGTAATCCTCTATATTGTCTTAACATGCAACTTGTGATTAGACCATCATGCTTGCATATTTTGGCTCAACTCAAAGGAGCTTTTAGTCATATTTTACCATGCTTCAGCTCTATTTCATGTTGTTTTGATCATATATGCCATGCTTTGTATAGCCGTAAGGCATTCTAGCTTGTTAGCTTTGAGTGTCCATATCACTAGCATGCTTTACTCGGCTCATTTCAATGATTTGGCATAATTTGTTATGATATTTCAGTCCATGTTTCATGCTCATATACTTGCACTTATCACTCCTTTAATGCTTTAAACAGTTGATGTCTTATGCCTCATGAATGTACCATTGTGTATGCCTTCATGCTTAGGTCTTTGGGATGCCATCTAAGTGGGTTTTTGGGCTTATTTTGATATGCCATAACTCTGTTTTTATTGGTTTAAGTCATGCCATGTTTGGTTTTGATAGGTGTAGTGTAACACCCCTCTGTAGTCTTTCATGCCTCATGTTTTCGGTGTTGTATTCTAGCTTGTGTTGGCTAGTTCCGAGCATGTTTTTTATCTCGTATTGACCTTCTTTAGGACTGTTTTGGGTGCCCTTGGCCCTTTGGGGCTTGCCTTGCATAGCCATTGTTTGAGTCCCTTGGTTAGCCTTAAGCTTTAGGCTTGCTTGCATGCTATACTTGCTTTGTTTGGTTGATTTGGCATCATTCCTCACATATTTTCAGAGCCTATTGTATTGCCACATTCTCATGTTTGTCACACCTTGCTCGTGTTTGAGAGTTGTGTCTTGTTGCCTAGCTTATGCGCCAATTGGCATGCATGTTTGTTTTACATTTTGGTACCATCATTTTAGCACTTTTGGCCACTGATTTCGGGCATGGCTGAGGTCTGTCCACCTTTAGTTTTTGGCCATTTACCATGTTGTTCAAAGTTGCTACTTTACATCATGCTTGTCATATTGAATGTTGTCACATGCTTGCTAATTGACATGTTGTTGCATGCTCATCCATCTTGCATACTTGTTAAGATTACATGTTGTCACATGCTTGTTGTTGGTATTGTTGTCACATACCTATGCCACGCATCTCTACATGTTTAGGTTGTATGCCTATTGCATACTAGTTGCATTGCATGATCTTGTTGCATACTTGTTGCATGCTTGAATTGTTTGCATGTTTGCTTGCACGCTTTGGTTGCATTGCATTGTGTGTGCATTGCCTTGCCTCTTGATCAGGCATGATAGAGGTTACGGTCCCTTATGTGTTTTGTGCATTTTATTTGATATTGAATTGCACACTTGGCTCCTTTGGCCATCATGCATTGGAATGCGTGATTGGTGGTCCGAGGGTCGAGAACTACAATCCTTTGAGTCTCAAACATTATAAGGGGTGTAATTGCAAAGATTGTCTTGTAAGTGCATTGGCATACCTCTGTTTATCCTCTGCTGCAGCAAAATAGCATTTTGCTGAAAAAGATGGCCAATCGGCTATCTGGTGTGCCGATCGGCTAAAAGTGTTTGGCCGATGACCTCATAAATGGTCGATGACACCTCTCCTCTGGCCGATGGCTTCACCATTTGGCTGATGGCCTCTCAGCATGCCCATGAGGTGGTTCAGAAGCATCATAGAGATTTTCACAGTGTTCAGAGGTGCAGAGCAGTGCAAACAGAGGCAACATGAGGCATGGCAACGGATTTCCGAGCAAAGCCGATCGAGCGTGCATATGTCCCCCATATCGAGGCCGCTTTACTATTTTTGTAGCTTAATTAATTTTTTTATTTAGTTAAGAGTTGTGTAATAATTAATTAGGTTGTTAGTTAGTTGATTAGATAGTTTGTATTATTCTTTCGGTCCCTCCGTCGAGAGGGCCAATTGTTGTAATAAGCGTGCGTGTGTGTGATGCATGTCTTCCAACCTCCATTTCTTTCTCCCTTTTACTTAACCGCTTATGATGGTTAGTTTCAGGGCATATTTCATTTAGCATCCTTATGCTATGCATGTTTGCATCATTCATCTGTATTGCATGCACCGGGCTCGGCGCATCATACTAACTGAATTGTATTTCAATTCCAATTTGAATACATGTATCGTATTGTCGCATCTCATATGCCATTTTAGAATAGCCGAGCCTATTTCTCGTAGCATTTTGCATGTGTTGCATTAGCCATCTTAAAATGGACTAGGATCATGCATTGATTACTAACTAGTTCTTTGTTTTGGCTCGGAATACACTATAAGTGTTTATGCTTTAGCATCTTGCATGTGCGTGAATGTTAACATGACAGCATGCTTGCCATGAGGCTAATTGCTTAGTTGATATAAATTGCCTGAATGCCTGTGGGTGAAGGTTGGATTACTTGAATTGGAACGATTCATTGAAATCCGTGTTTTAGCCTACTTGCGAGTAGCAAACTTCAAAACCATTTCCAAACAAACAGATATGCGATGTTTTGCTCCAAATTAGGCGATCTAGTCTATACTTGCGTGTTGTGCGCATTACGTAGTGAGACTAGCTAATTAATCAGAATAAGAGCACATGTGTTTTCAAAAACAAGATATTGTGCTTAGTACAGGGTGATCTTTGATCGGGCAAGCGGGGGTGCTCATTGCATGACCTTCCCCTCTCGTACCCAAGTTCCCAAGCCATGGAAACTTTGGTGATGACGGACACGTGGCCTTAGGCACGAGTCAGGGTTTCCTAAATTTCTTCCAAAATAAAATATTTAGGTGGTGACTCTGTATCTAGTAAAGCAGTCTATGTTTGGTACTTCTTTCTTAAAAATCAGTTTTCCAAAACGATTTGCCGGATTTGGAGTCTTTGGTGATTTATTAGTCTTGCATCGCACTTTGCAAGATTAGATTCAGAACCGTGACTTTGAGTCCAAACTATAGTAGCTATAGAACAAAACGAGATTTTCTCTGGAGCTCTCCGGGCGCGTCTACAAATATAAGCTTGGACATTGATGAGGAGGAGCTTTTAGGAGTGGCGCTGGCTGACTTACTAGCAAGTTCCAATGCTGGGGCTGAGCTCGTCAACTTGGGGGATAGTGTTATTATCTCTATGATCATAAACCAGCAGCAGATTTCTCTGATCTCACCGTAAATGTATTTGAGGCTCCATGCCTGGTGTGGCAATCTGAGTAGGGCACGATCGGCAGTTCTGGATCGGATAATGAGGCTGAATCTGATTCGACTGAGTCTATGGAGTCAGGATCATATTCGAGTTCGTCAGAGGAGTCTAAGTGTGGTATTTTTTAGGGTGGTAACCCAGATACTAAGGTCCTGTCTAGGTCTTCCTTCACCTTTTTTTTTCAAGCAACTATAATCTAAGATCCTGACTTTTTGAATAGGAATGCAGTAGATTTCACTTACTTCTCTGTGCCTTTGTTTTGTTGCACTGATCTTGATTTTCAAAATTTTGATTTAAACAAAAAGGAAGAAAAGTTGATTATGAGGTGGAGAGGCGTGTTAAGCCCTGTACAGATGAAATCATTGCCATTAATGTGGGTATTGAGGAGGATCCTTGCTTGGTCCAAATTAGGTCCACGTTGTCTTCGTAGGAACACGAGCGTTTAATCACTTTATTAAAAGATTTCAAAGATGTTTTCGTGTGATCCTACGAAAACATGCCTGGAATCTATTCTGAGATTGTACAGCACCGGATCTCTCTTAACCATGAGGCCCGACCAATTAAGTAGAAACTGTGTAGAGTTCGTCCAGATTGGGTGTTAAAGATCAAAGAAGAGGTCACCAAACAGATTGAGGCAAGATTCTTGATTGTATCTGAGTATCCGACGTGGTTGGCCAATATTGTCCCTGTTTCGAAGAAGGGCAGCAGAATTAGAGTTTGTTTCAACTTTAGGGATTTGAATAAGGCTAGTCCGAAGGATGACTTCCCATTGCCGCACATTGACCAATTGGTAGACTTCACCACTGGCCACATGTTGCTATCATTCATGGATGGGTTTTCTGAGTATAACCAGATTCTGATGGCACCTGAGGACAGAAAGAAAACTACATTGACTACGTCGTAGGGTACCTACTGCTCCCGAGTCATGCCTTTTGGGCATAAAATTGTTGGGGCTACCTATCAGAGGGTTGTGACCACGATCTTGCACGACATGATCCATAAAGAAATTGAGGTGTATGTGGACAACATGATTTTCAAATCTAGAGAGCAATAATGCCACTATACTGCACTGGAAAAATTCTTTCAACAGATCAGAGAGTACAGACTGAGGGTGAACTCGCAAAAGTGCACCTTTGGTGTCACGACCCCAAACCGCACCTACTAGTTTGGTGCTGTGATGGCCAGTAATTCGGGATTACCGAAGGCCAACCTCCAAAATCCACACACAAACAGAGTATTAATATATATAGGGCTTACAAGTGCGGAAACAATAATTTTAAAGAAATACAAGCGGTCCATAAGAGCAGTGTGTAAGTTACATGGAATGGCATACAACTTTACATAATGTTACAACTTGAATACAAATACAATAAAGTACAAAATACATTTTACATCTTGATCAAAAGGCTTGTCCAGCCGACATATGTACATTACAAGCATTATAAGCCGAGAAGCATAATTTTCAAGACTGCCGACGTGAATACAAGTTAAGCCGACATAACAAAAACCCAAAACAAGCTTGCGAGTCACACCTAGGCGTCACCGCCTTCCTGCTCATCACCTACATATATATAGAGAGGGTGAGCTTGGATACTCAGTGAATGGTATAAGAAATAAAGGGGTTTGCATGACTGGTATTCAAGATCTTTATCAAACAATACATAACATAATTAGTGCAAGTCAAAGGATGAACCAAGTCCATCTAGCAAATCTGTCAAGTTCCAAGGATGCTTACTAACATCATTATAATACAAGTGATGACATCTCGGCAAACAAAACCCACTCGGTAAACCGTCAGTGGCAAACAAGACAAGACAAGGCAAGACAAGGGAGATATCTCAATTCAATGGTGTCGTTGCATTATAGTCCCCGGACACTAAGGACTTGTGCTACTAATGCTTAGAGTCCCCTAGCACGTACGGACCTCCAAACTTTGTGCTACCAATGCTTATAGTCCCTTAGCACGTACGGACTTCCAAACTTTGTGCTACAGATGCTTATAGTCCCTTAGCACGTACGAACTTTCAAACTTTGTGCTACAAATGCTTATAGTCCCTTAGCACGTACGGACTTTCAAACTTTGTGCTACCAATGTTATAGTCCCTTAGCACGTACGGACTTTCAAACTTTGTGCTACCAATGCTTATAGTCCCTTAGAACGTACGGACTTTCCAAGAATGTCATCAAAACAAGATATATAAATATTTTCAGATTAAGAATAACCATTCATGCTTACAAATACTTTCCAAAACGAAGCAAAACAAGACTTTATCAAAGCATTATAACATAGCTTTATTAAAAATACCACTCACTTAATTCTTCAAATGTCGGGGTCAAGGCAAGTCCAAACCCTACAAACAGATGGCAAAGTCTGTTGAATGCACTTTCAAACAAGTTTCACATGCATGCAGATGATCTCGACATTCCTCAAGACTAAGTCGAATCAAAACAAATACAGTTCTTTATCTCGGGGAAACATGCTAGCAACTACCAGGTCTAGGCCAAGGTTCCACATCCCCTGGCCGAGGTGTGGCCTCGATGGCCACATTCAAAGGAATGAAGTCGGGAAAAATCTAGGTTCCCCTTTCTTGAAGAACATGATGAACATAAAGAACATGAACATTAGGAAGATGAATGCAAAGGTCGTGATTTGTTATTACAAAATCTGAGATTTCATGCTATGAGTTCAAAAACATGGACCTGGGTACCCATATTCAAGGATCTTGTGAGAACAATCACAAAACATGAATCTTAATGCAAACTTTCAGTTCAAACAAGACTTTTCCTTCAAGAACACATGAACACTATTTTCTATTTCTAAAACCAACTTTAAATCGATGCATGACATGCAGAACGGGTTCGATCATGCAATGCAGCTAGATGATCAATAAGAACGACAAGGGTAAATCAAGAATCTAACCTCAATACGCGAATCTAACGGTTTGATCTCTAGGAATCAAGCTCGAAGACCCACTCTCTCACTCTAAACTTCTTCTTCTTCTTCTAGAGTTTCTCTCTCCTCACAAACAAAGACATACAGCAAAATGATATATTTCTAAGTCTGCTGGCTGACTTAACCCTCTACAGGGGCACGTGGCAGCGGCTGGTTGGTGCTGCCTAAAAAGGTGGCTGAGTGACAAGACAAAACTATGACAAAGTGTGTTCAACAAGCAAGACGGCATGGGCACTCTGGCGAGTAAGGATCTCGGCTAAGAACAAGACATTGACAAGTAGGGAATAATGACCTCGGCTAGGAAGGACAACACTTGACTAAGCTGTGTCACACCTTGGCCTAGATGTGCCACACTTCGGTCTAGGTCATACCTCTCCGGGACAAGATCACTTAGGTGCAAAGGTAACATCTCGGCCTAGTTGATTCACACCTCGGCCTTGGTGATGAACACCTCGGCCTAGATAATGACATCTCGGCCAATATGTCAGGGCGAAGGTGGAGGTCAAACAAAGTGGTTCCAAGGTAATCCTAGATGGAAGACGACCTCGGCTAAACTCACACCAAGCAAGGTACAAAACATGCTGAAACACTTAAACGAACAAGGACAAGACTTGAAACGCAAGCTTACAAGACAAAATCACATGAATGCATATGAGTATGGTTGGGATAGCGTGAGGGTTATTACATCCTACCCCCCTTAAAGAAGTTTGGTCCCCAAACTTGAGTTACCTTGGTTCGAGAATAACTCCGGGTATCGGACTTTCATTTCCTTTTCCATTTCCCACGTAGCATCCTTGCCGTAATGCTCTTTCCATTCAATCTTCACCATCGGTATTACCTTATTTCTCAATCGCCTCACTTGTCTATCGATGATGCGTATCAGCTCTTCTTCATAGCTTAGGCCTTCATCAACCACAATCCCGAAATGATCGATCACGTGTAGTGGATTTCGTATATACTTCCTCAACATCGAGATATGAAACACATTATGAACTTGACTTAATCTCGGTGGTAAAGCAAGTCTGTAGGTAACCGGGTTAACTTTCTCAAGGATTTCAAACGGTCCAATGTAACGGGGTGCCAATTTACCCTTCTTCCCAAATCTTGAAACTCCTTTCATCGGCGAGGTTTTCAGGAACACATGATCCCCTACTTCGAACTCTAACTCCTTTCTTCTCTGGTCGGCGTAGCTCCTTTGTCAGCTCTGAGCGGTTCTGATTCTCTGCTGGATAAGCTTAATCTTTTCGGTTGTCCTTTGAACTAAATCGAGGCCGATCAAAGCTTTATCTCCTACTTCGGTCCAACATATCGGCGATCTGCACTTTCTTCCATACAAGGCTTCATATGGCGCCATGCCAATGCTAGCTTGGTAGCTGTTGTTGTAAGCGAACTCTACTAATGGCAAATGCACTTCCCAGCTTCCCTTGAAATCCAATACACACAGTCTAAGCATATCTTCAAGTGTTTGAATTGTTCTCTTTGTTTGGCCATCGGTCTACGGATGAAAAGCTGTACTAAACCTCAATTCGGTCCCCAAAGCTTTATGTAAACTCTGCCAAAATCTAGAAACAAATTTTGGATCTCGGTCTGACACGATGGACATCGGCACACCATGAAGTCTAACGATCTCATTCATATACAACACAGCAAGTCGATCAGCACTGAACAAAGTCCTAACCGGCAAGAAGTGCGCTGACTTAGTTAACCTGTCGATTATAACCCAAATCGAATCCATTCCTTTCTGTGTCTTCGGCAAGCCAGTCACGAAGTCCATGGAGATGTCTTCCCATTTCCACTTAGGAATCGGCAAAGGTTGGAGAAGTCTTGCTGGCCTCTGATGTTCCGCTTTCACTTGTTGACAATACAAACACTGAGACACGAACTCGGCTATCTCTCTTTTCATATTCAGCCACCAAAAGGTCTGTTTTACATCTTGATACATGTTGGTGTTCCCTGGATGAACTGCAAATCTGGATCCATGAGAGTCTTGCAAAATCCTTCTTTTCAATTCTGGGACGTCGACCACGCACAATCTTCCTTCAAACTTAAGCACTCCATTCTCAAGGGCGTAACCCGACCTCGGCCTGGTGGTAATCTCGTCGGCTACCTTCTTCAGGAATCCATCCTCCATTTGCCTTGCCTTTACTTCCCCAATAGTAGTCGACTCCATTGAAATCATGGCTAGGCATGCCAAACTTCCCACTGACTTCCTACTCAAGGCGTCGGCTACCGAGTTTGCTTTACCTAGGTGATACTGAATCTGCATGTCGTAATCCTTCAATAATTCAAGCCATTTTCTCTGCCTCAGGTTTAGTTCCTTTTGGGTGAACAGGTACTTCAAACTCTTGTGATCCGTAAAAACTTGGCAAGAGGCTCTATACAAGTAGTGGCGCCAAATCTTTAAAGCAAACACCACGGCTGCTAGCTCAAGATCATGGGTTGGATAGTTCTTTTCATGAAGTTTCAACTGATGAGATGCATATGCTATGACTCTACCCCCTTGCATTAATACACAACCCAAACCCTTATGTGAAGCATCACTGAAAATCTGAAATTCCTCATTACCTGACGGGAGTACAAGAACTGGTGCCGTAACTAACCTCGTCTTCAACTCTTGGAAGGCTGATTCTCTATCATCGGTCCATTCATATGCTGTTCCCTTCTTAGTTAGTTGTGTCAGTGGTACTGCTATCCTTGAGAAGTCCTTCACAAACTTTCTGTATAACCTGCCAAGCCTAGAAAACTACGAACCTCGGACACGTTGGTCGACGTTGGCCAGTTCACAATGGCTTCAATCTTACTCGGATCAACTGATATACCCTCTTCATTAATCACATGCCCTAAAAATAAGATGCTGGAAAGCCAAAACTCACACTTACTCAACTTGGTGTACAGCTTCTTGTCTCTCAAAATTTGCAGGGCAAGCCTCAGATGATTCTCGTGCTCAATTATACTCTTGGAATAGATCAGTATGTCGTCAATAAAAACAACTACGAACTCATCTAGGTACGGCTTAAAGACTCTGTTCATCAAGTCCATGAACGCTGCACGAGCATTGGTCACTCCGAAAGGCATTACCAAAAATTCGTAGTGGCCATACCTTGTCCGAAAAGTAGTCTTCTCAATGTCCTCGGCTTTAACCTTCAGCTGGTGGTAGCCCGACCTAAGGTCAATTTTGGAAAAGACTCGTGCCCCTTGTAATTGATCAAGCAAATCGTCAATCCTAGGTAATGGGTACTTGTTCTTGATGGTTACCTTATGAAGTTCTCTGTAATCAATGCAAAGGCGAAGTGTGCCATCTTTTTTCTTAACAAATAAAATGGGTGCTCCCCACAGTGAAGTGCTCGGCCTAATGAATCCCTTATCCAACAATTCTTGTAACTGTAGTTTCAGTTCTCTAAGTTCAGCAGGGGCCATCCTATAGGGTGTTTTGGAGATAGGTTGCGTTCCCGACACGAGGTCCACAATAAACTCTATTTCTCTATCGACTAAGTGGCCAGGCAGCTCATTTGGAAAGACGTCGGGAAATTCCTTAACAACTGGTATGTCGGCTAACTCAACACTTCCATTCAAATTACTTAATATGCTGCACAAATAACCTTGACACCCCTTTTGGATCAACTTGTAGGCTTTCATGGATGAGATTAAGTAGGGTAAAAAGACCTCGGTTTTGTTTGGGGTCTTCAATGTAACGCTCTTAGTAACACAATTAATGGATGCATGATGCGCTACTAACCAATCCATTCCCAATGTGACATCGAAGTGAGTCATGCTCAATGGTATCAAATCAGCTAATAATTCTACATCCCCAATCACCACAACACACGCCCTAAATATGGATGCAATAATTATAGTTCCCTTAGATGGAGTAGATACAGATAGCATATAATCAAGGGGTTCTAACGGTCTGTTCAACTTCTCGGCAAATTTAACAGATACAAATGAATGTGTAGAGCCCGAATCAATCAAGACGTATGCAACTTGAGAGAAAATTGAGAGTGTACCTGACACTACCGTTTCAGCATTCTGGGTGTCTCCTGGCACTAGAGCAAAAACTCTGCCCTGTCTCATTTGTGTCCTTCCGACGTTGCTTCGCTGTGTAGAGCCCGAGGTGCTCCCATTTTTCTTACCATCATTAGCTCTTGCCTTTGGACAGTCTTTCACGCGGTGGCCTATCTCGCCACATTCAAAGCAGGCTCCTGTCGCCCAGCGACAAACCCCGAGATGCGGCTTCCCACAACTCGCACACGTCGGCTTAGCATTTCCATCCCGATCTGAGTTGCTGGAACTGCCCACATTCGCCTTCTTCTTGGCATTAAACGGCATCCGACGACCTTCATAGTTCTGTGTCTTCCTCTGACTCTCTCTTGAACTTTGATATCGATTTAAGTTGGCTTCCGCCAAGATGGCCTTGTCTAACACCTCGGCGTAAGTCGGCATATTGAGCATGTTGACCTGATCTTGGATTGGTCCACGTAGTCCACTTTCAAACTTCCTGGCTTTCCTATAGTCATCACTGACCATATGAGGTGCGTATCTTGCCAATTCGGTGAAGGCACGTTCGTACTATGCCATTGTTCTGCTGCCTTGTGTCAGAGTCTGGAACTCTGTGGTCTTTCGATCTCGAATGCTAAGCGGAAAATGCTTGTTATAGAACAGTTCTAAAAATCTGGCCTAAGTTAAACCAGGATTAGCCTCCTGGATCATCATCCACCACCTTCGAGCGTCGTCGTCTAATGTGAATGCTGCTAATGTCACCTTCTGAGTGTCGGTGCTAGGAAAGATCTCGAACAACTTTTCCATTTCCAAAACCCACGCCTCAGCCTTCATCGGCTCTATGCCCCCTGCGAATCTTGGTGGGTTCATCTTCTTGAACTCTTTAATCAAAGTCATCATCCCTTCTCCATACAAGGCTGGCTGTGGAGGCACTTGGGGCACTGGAAGAGGTGGAGCTGCATGTCAGCCATCCGTCAGTTTGGCCGGGGTAAATGTAGCACTTGCATTCTGTTGCCTCATCTGCCTCAACTCACGGGTTAAACCTTCAACTAGTCTTTCTAGTCTGTCCAATCTATCCTCTGATTGATCTCGGCTAACTGATGGTCTACCTCTCCTCATGATGCTATGAGTAGGCAAAATGCAACCTTAAAACAAACTGAACCAAGAACTATGTATGCAACTAACAAATGGCTATGTCGAGATGATGCACACCTTGTCAAGTAACAAGCAATATGATGCAATCCTAAGATCATTCCAAGGGACATCCTATGCTCTTTAGGACTCAAAGTGTGAATATCGTACTATAAGGAACGCGTGCTCTGATACCAATCTGTCACGACCCCAAATCGCCCCTACTAGTTTGGTGCCGTGATGGCCAATAATCCGGGATTACCGAAGGCCAACCTCCAAAATCCACACACAAATAGAGTATTAATATATATAGGGCTTACAAGTGCGGAAGCAATAATTTTAAAGAAATACAAGCGGTCCATAAGAGCAGTGCGTAAGTTACATGGAATGGCATACAACTTTACATAATGTTACAACTTGAATACAAATACAATAAAGTACAGCACGTATGGACTTCCAAACTTTGTGCTACCAATGCTTATCGTCCCTTAGCACGTACGGACTTTCAAACTTTGTGCTACAAATGCTTATAGTCCCTTAGCACGTACGGACTTTCAAACTTTGTGCTACGAATGCTTATAGTCCCTTAGCACGTACGAACTTTCAAACTTTGTGCTACCAATGCTTATAGTCCCTTAGCACGTATGGACTTTCAAACTTTGTGCTACCAATGCTTATAGTCCCTTAGCACGTACGGTCTTTCCAAGAATGTCATCAAAACAAGATATATAAATATTTTCGGATTAGGAATAATCATTCATGCTTACAAATACTTTCCAAAACGTAGAAAAACAAGACTTTATCAAAGCATTATAACATAGCTTTATTAAAAATACCACTCACTTAGTTCTTCAAACGTCGGGGTCAAGGCAAGTCCAAACCCTACAAACACATGGCAAAGTCTGTTGAATGCACTTTCAAACAACTTTCACATGCATGCAAATGATCTCGGCATTCCTCAAGACTAAGTCGAATGAAAACAAATACAGTTCTTTATCTCGGGAAAACATGCTGGGCAACTACCAGGTCTAGGCCGATGTTCCATATCCCCTGGCCGAGGTGTGGCCTCGATGGCCAAATTCAAAGGAATGAAGTCGGGAAAAATCTGGGTTCCCCTTTCTTGAAGAACATGATGAACATGAAGAACATGAACATGAGGAAGATGAATGCAAAGATCGTGATTTGCTATTACAAAATCTGAGATTTCATGCTATGAGTTCAAAAACATGGACTTGGGTACCCATATTCAAGGATCTTGTGAGAACAAACACAAAACAAGAATCTTAATGCAAACTTTCAGATCAAACAAGACTTTTCCTTCAAGAACACATGAACACTATTTTCTCTTTCTAAAACCAACTTTAAATCGATGCATGATATGCAGAACGGGTTCGATCATGCAATGCAGCTAGATGATCAATAAGAACGACAAGGGTAAATCAAGAATCTAACCTCAATACGCGAATCTAACGGTTTGATCTCTAGGAATCAAGCTCGAAGACCCACTCTCTCACTCTAAACTTCTTCTTCTTCTTCTAGAGTTTCTCTCTCCTCACAAACAAAGACATACAGCAAAATGATATATTTCTAAGTCTGCTGGCTGACTTAACCCTCTACAGGGGCACGTGGCAGCGGCTGGTTGGTGCTGCCTAAAAAGGTGGCTGAGTGACAAGACAAAACTATGACAAAGTGTGTTCAACAAGCAAGACGGCATGGGCACTCTGGCGAGTAAGGATCTCGGCTAAGAACAAGACATCGGCAAGTAGGGAATAATGACCTCGGCTAGGAAGGACAACACTTGACTAAGCTGTGCCACACCTTAGCCTAGATGTGCCACACCTCGGTCTAGGTCATACCTCTCCGGGACAAGATCACTTAGGTGCAAAGGTAACATCTCGGCCTAGATGATTCACACCTCGGCCATGGTGATGAACACCTCGGCCTAGATAATGACATCTCGGCCAATATGTCAGGGCGAAGATGGAGGTCAAACAAAGTGGTTCCAAGGTAATCCTAGACGGAAGACGACCTCGGCGAAACTCACACCAAGCAAGGTACAAAACATGCTGAAACACTTAAACGAACAAGGACAAGACTTGAAACGCAAGCTTACAAGACAAAATCGCATGAATGCTTATGAGTATGGTTAGGATAGCGTGAGGGTTATTACATTTGGGGTAACGACAGGGAACATACTGGGATATCTGACTACACAGTGGGGAATTGAAGTAGATCCTTCCAAAATCAGGGCCATCCTAGAAATGCCACCACCAAGGACTGAAAAGTAAGTACACAACTTTTTGGGCAAAGTGCAATTCATAAGATGGTTTATTTCAAAATTAGTCTTGACTTGTGAACAACTATTTGGTCTATTAAAGAAAGAGAAGAAGTTTCAATGGGACGATCGCTGTCAGTTTGCCTTTGAACAGGTCAAACAATACTTATAGAATCCACCTGTGTTATCACCACCAGAACCGAGGAAGCCCCTGATCTTGTACCTGTCAGTGACAAATTCGACCATGGTGGACTATGAAATTGCACTCCCTTGGAGAAGGCTTGCTTAGCCTTGGTATGGGCTACCCGGAAGTTGAGGCATTACTTGTTAGCTCACTTTGTAATCCTGGTTTCGAGATTAGATCCCATCAAATATCTCTTTGAGAAACCAGTGCTTAGGGGAAGGTTAGCTCATTGGGTGCTTCTCTTCTCTGAGTTCAACCTCAAATATGTCACAAGCAAGTCGGTTAAAGAAAGGGTGATAGCGGAATTTCTGGCCGACCACCTAGTGGAAGGAGATGAAGCAGTGGAGTACTTGTTCCCAAATGAAGACATTCTCCAGATAAAAGAAGAGACGTGGACGATGTACTCTGACGAAGCGGCTAATCAATATGGTTATGGGATAGGTGTGTTGCTCATAGCACCTGATGATTCCCACATACCCCTAGCTTTCAAACTCCGGTTCAAAGTGTCCAATAATGAAGCAGAATATGAGGCATGTATTGCTAGTTTGGAAGCCGCCCTAGAACTAGGGGCAATAAGGTTGGACATCATTGGAGACTTGAACTTGGTTGTTTCTCAAGCCAACAGAGACTGGAGGGTCAAACAAGAGAAAATGAAGGTTTATCATCAAGCCCAGGATGTTCTGGTTCTGAGGTTTGAAAAGCTAACATTTATACATATTCTAAGAGCGAACAATCGGTTCGCTGATGCATTGGCAACTCTATATTCTATGGTAGACATCCCGCTAGAAGTGAAGATGTATCTAATCATCATTGAATAGAAGTACATGCCTGCCTATGAGACCATCGCCGCGATAGATGAGGTTCAAAACAAGAACCCCTGGTATTACGGCATTTGAAACTTTTTGGAAAAGGATACGTGTCCACCAAGGGCAAGTGCCAAAGATAAACGAGGAATACGGTGTCTAGCCGTCCAATTTATCATTTGTGGAAACAAGCTGTACAAGAGAGGCCATCTAGGAATGTATAAGCTCTGCGTTGAGGGAGAAGATTCGAAATGCCTCATGTCGGCTATCCGCGGAGAGGAATGTAGGGCACACATGAGTGGTGTGATGCTGGCCCGAAAGATTCTCAGACAAGGCTATTACTAGTCAACCATGGAGGAGGATTGCATTAGCTTTGTGCGGCGATGCCACAAATGTCAAATCCATGCCAATCTCATGCATATTCTGCCGCCAAAGATGGCCCAACCTGTTCCTCATCCTCAAGCCAAGCCAAGCACTCAATAGAAAGGGCATAACTGAAGCTAAGGGCAAGGGCCAGAAGTTCCCTCGTCCTCCAAGCAGTGAGGCACTGAGTCAGGTGCGAAGCACGTACTGGGAATGGAGCAAGGTATTCTACCCCCTCATCAGGACAGGTCTGATCATAATTTTAAATTCTTGTACAAGGTTATCATGCAAGGGTTATGCCATACATCACATACTATGTGTAGACACCCTATTTTTGACCGCCCTTAAGACTTGGGTGCCACAGGTTGATCACTCGATGATGAAAGTTATGCTATACAATGGTTCGATTTCTTCGGCAAGCAGAGCATCAAATCCCAGCCTTACACCTCATTTTGGACCAAAAATATTTAACCAAAATGATTTTTAGACCTTAAAACCTTCTTTTTCAAAATATTTTTTCCAAAAGTTTCTACTATGTTCTGAGGTTCGCATTTCATTAAAAATTGTACTTTTCAATAAATCGAGCAAGGACAAAGTGGAAATAAATGGAAAAGAGGTGAACTCTTTCAAAAATATTTTAAAACATCCTATTTGGAGGTTTGGATTTAAAGAAAATTGGAGGAGAGGGAAGAAACCTAGTTGGGAAAGAAGTTGGGCATAAACCGTTAAGAGAGAACCGGACAGCCTTCCCTAAATCAGGTCTATTCTTTTGTACACTTGGAATTAAGTTGTGACGCCACAACCATTGGAAAGTGGACTTCCGTGGCTTCATTTTACACTCAAGAATCTACTAAATCCGAGTCCGGATGAGGGAGATATGGCTGGTTGAAGTTAGGCATCAATCTGATTAAGGCAAAACTAAGGCCTCGTTTGGCAACAGGCCAGTTTAGCCAAAAAGCTAAAAAGTTATTAAAAAAGCCAAAAAGCCAACAACCCATACAAAAAAGTCAAAGATTCTCTTTTCTCTCTACTTTTTGCACATCTTTTCGTAAAAAATCAAAAAGTCATCCCAAACATACTAGTTTTTTTTAGCTCATATTTTAGCCAAATAGCCAAAAAGTTACTAAATTAGCCTGTTCCCAAACGAGGCCTTACTAAAATAGACATATCTCTTATAGAACTTATAATTTTGATGTGAGGCCACTCCCATTGGAAATTAGACTTCCGGGGCTTCAATTTAGGCTCAAGAATGACCTACAAAGGAGTCCGGATGACAGAGATATGCCCGTTTGAAGTTGGGCCTGGAAATAGATTTTTGGTGGCCATCAATGCACACTTCTGGCCGATCGGGCACTGGTGAAGAAGCTAGATATTTTGTGACAGCTATTCCCCAAAAGCTGCAACTGTTCAAGGCTTGATATTTTCGACCTGCTAGGCTGTTTTTCTATATATACCAGGCCAAACCTCTTGATTTAAGGTTCAAAAAAATTCCAAAAGGTCCAATTCTTGGAATTCTCTCTCTATCTCTATCTTGCAACCTATACACCCTGTCTCTACACTTCCTAAACCAATATTGGAGCTCTCCTTGCTGAGATTCTTGTGTCCAAATTTCAACCTTTGAGAGTAAAGGACTTGTGGTTTGTGAACAAATGTGTTATTTCTCTTCAAGAGGTATAATTTTGAACACCTTTGCACTGCTTCTTTTCTGTCTTTTCTTGTTGATTTAGAAGTGTTTTTCAACTATTGTTATGGGTTGAAGCTTGTGGTTTAAGGCTATTAAAGGTTGAGGGGTTAATCACCCTTCTTTGAACCTTGTTCTCTAAGACTTTCCACTAGTGTTTCCCATCCCTTCATCAACTTTTTTCTAGATTTTTACCACTGATTTTAAGAGGTTTTCAGAGGCTAAAAATGTTGTTTTGAGGTCCCAAAAATGGAGGGGTTAGCCACCCCTCTTTACGTTCGTTTACTAGCTCAAAAGCTCCATGTTTTAGCTTATTGTTTTTGCTACTTCTGTCTTCATTAAAGCATGTTTTCCAACTGATTTTGGGTTATAAAAACTCAGTGTTTTGGGGCTGAAGCTTGGGTCCTAAGGCCATTAAATGTTAAGGGGTTGATAGCCTTTCTTTGTACCTTGTTTTGGAGGCCTTTGCCCTTGTGTTTCCCACCCTTGCATCATCTTTTTTAGAGCTTTTAAACACTGGTTTTCAAAGCTATTTCAGTGGATAAAATCATCTTTTGAAGTCCAAAATTAGAGGGGTTAGACTTCTCTTCTTGTGTCTTGCTTACTAGCTTAGCTTGTGTTATGTTTTAGCATATTATTTTAGCCTTTGTTAGCTCAATTTCAGCATGTTTTAGGATTGTTTTTAACCTATTTTAGGACTCTGTTGAGTTGTTAGTGGCATTTGAGCTTTGCTTTGTATAGTTGTAGTGTAAGTCCTTTCACTAGCTTAGTGTTTTAAGGCTTTAACTAGCATTGGTGTGAGTTGGTTGCATGTTTTGGTGCTTTTTCCTCCTCATTTTCAGCACTTAATCACCTCTGCAATCCCCCATAATTCTTCACTTTTGATTTCCATTGAAAGTGGCTTCAAACCACTTGTTTTCCTAAGTGTGAAATTGAGGTGTTACACCTAATTGTTTAATCCCTTAGGGGGTTCATTACCAACAATGTAATGCCTCTTTCATGCCCAAAGAAAGTTATGGTTTGAGCCCTCTTTTCATTAGAGGACAATCACTAATGGACTTAATTGATTAATGAATGGTTTGGTAACTAAAATGAGTAAAGAAAATTGGCAAGTAAAAGTGTGCATGATAAGCATTCTTTGTGTTGCATTGCATGTGTTCAAATCGGACGTTGTAGACCGCCAGAAATTCCTCCGCACGCCCCCCTTTTGAAGAAGGTGCAGATGGGGTTCTTAGCTACTACAGTTCGGACTCCTGTCCCTGTTCTGAATCTAACTTCACAAAATGCAATGTAAGACTGATAAATCACCAAAGAGTCCAAATCCGGCAAATCGTTTGGGAAAATTAATTTTTATCAAAAAGCGCCAAACATGGACTGCTTTTCCAGATTACAAAGTCGCCACCTAAATATTTTGTTTTGGGAAATTTAGGAAACCCTGACTCGTGCCAAAGGCCACGTGTCCATCATCACCAAAGTTGCCTCAGCTTGGGAACTTGGGTACGAGAGCGGAAGGTCCTGAAATGAGCACCCCTGCTCGCCCGATCAAAGGTCGGCCTCTACTAAGCATGATATGTTGTTTGGAAGACACATGCGTTCTTATTCTAGTTATTAATCTAACATTACTATGTGATACGCACAGCATACAAGTATAGACTAGATCGCCTGAATTGGAACAAAATAATTCAATGTTTGTTTTTCGAAAATGGTTTGAAGTTGCTACCCTCAAGTAGGCTAAAGTATGGATTTGCCACCCTCAAGTGGGATTAAAACATGATGATTTGCCACAAATAAGTGGGCTTAAAACTCACATTTTGATGAATTGTTCCAATTCAAGTAACGAAGGCTCATCCACAGGCATTCATGCAGTTAATCAAATAAGCAAATAGCCTCATGGCAAGCATGCTATCATGGTAATCACTTATACACATGTAAGATGCTAAAGCATAAACACTTACAGTGTACTCCAAGCCAAAACAAAAGCTAGTTAGAAATATGCATGATCCTAACTATGTTAAGTACCTAATGCAACACATGCAATAATGCGACTAAATAGGCTCGACTATCTAAGATGGCATATGAATGCGACAACTTTGATAGATGCATTCAAATAGATATTGAAATACGATGCAGTTTGAATGATGCACCGAGCCTGGTGCATGCAAGACAAATGACACTACTACAAATATAGATAAAGATCACACGTTTTTGGTGTGATGTATGTTTTTTAATCACACCTTTTAAGTTTTATTTAAGTGTGGTCTTTAGGAGTGTGATTAAAAATGGTCATTTTTAATCACACTTTTTAAGTGTCATTAAAAAATGCTTTCATCACATCTTTTAAGTGTGATTAATAATATTTAGATCACACCTTTTAAGTGTGATTAAAAATATTTAGATCACACCTTTTAAGTGTGGTTAAAAACATTAGATCACACCTTTTAAGTGTGATTAAAAACATTTAGATCACACCTTTTAAGTGTGGTTAAAAACATTTAGATCACACATTTTAAGTGTGATTAAAAACTTTAGTTCACACCTTTTAAGTGTGATTAAAAACATTTAGATCACACCTTTTAAGTGTGATTAATAACTAATAAAACCTGTGATAAAAAAAAATTGACATATTTAAAGAATAATCAATGTTATTTTTGCACGCGCATTTGAATAATGTAATACACATTATATACTATATTTTGAATCACAACCATATATTGAATGAAATAATATCATATATTTCATAAATGAAAGTTAAATGTTTAAAAGTATATACAAAGAAATTAATAAAAAAAAAATTAACTGTGATTACATACATTAAAAAATAAAAAATAAAAAACTTGAAAAAAGTAAGTTCTTGAATTCTTTGACCATATTTTGCATCTCTCCAAGAAATTTCTGACCTGAAAAATAAAAAAAAAAATTAATTTAAAAACCGCCACAAGCATATGAATAAACTTACTAATTAATTTATAAACTTACATTTAGATCGCACCAAAAATAATGTAATTTATCCAGTTGTTAAACTGCCCCAATCCTTTCCCCACAACCACCAAAAATGACATAATTATTTTGATTCTCCACACAAACAATATAAAGCTACAAAAGATATTGATACCCTTGTAGAAGCCAAAATAAATCATCAAGGTATGAATGATTTCAAACTTTCTTAAGCTAGAATAATTTAATAATAAAACAAAAAAGTGATCTAAAACTCAAGATATGCACTTGTAGAAAATGACAATATTATTTGAGAAACAAGACATTTAATAAAAGATTAGATACTAAGCATGACACAACAAAGAGAGTAGGGGTAATATGTATACATCCACTCACTTATAGATCAGTGTTTTGTGCTAGTCTAAAACAATACAGTCTACACCATTCAAGTTTTTTCGGTGTCAGTTATAGATCCACTCACTTCTCTCAAATTACTTCTTCTGGTTTTGGTCAGGAAGAATCAGAAGACGATGCCTTACTGATCATTGTGTCCCATGGAAAATTTGGAACTCCATTTTCATTTAACCTATGAATTTTTTTATGAATAAAATTGGTGTTCCATAAATAAACACAAATAGAATAATGATTAATTGCTCTATATTATACTATGAAGTACAGATACTTTGAGAAGGGAGTCGTATCCATATGATAGCGATATTGGATATAGGTACTCCTTGGATACTGGCAAATACATATCCAATATTTGATATTAATTTTCTTAAATTTTGAGAAGTAATGGATACTCTAAGTCACGTATCCAAACTATTGAAGTTAAGATTGTAGTAATTCTTGTGTAGTATTAGAGTATATTGTCATGCTCAATGTAAGAATAGTTTTTTAATACTTATCTTATTTTTAATGGAAGAAGAAAATATTGAGTTTAGACTTGTACCCTTGTGTATCTTTGGTGTGTCATACATGTGTCTCATATCTATAGCCATACTTTGTAGGAACTATGGATAAACAATATATATAATGATACTAAAATGAATTTTAACAATTAAATAAGCAAATAAACTAGCATTTCTAAATAATAGTTTCTCACCATTCGTTGAGCTTACATATAATACAATACTAAAAATTATTTTTAAAAAATTCAACTTATCTTGGCTGTTTCAGTGTCCTATTTTTAAGATTTTGTCGCGTCGTTGTAGCCTTATTGTATATGGCAATAATTGCTCAATTGAACCAGATAATAAGGTGAGGCTTTCCTTAGATGTTCTTTTTTGGGAAATTCCATTTAAAGCTATTTTTTGGGAATTGGGGCCTTTTTTTATCTAATAATTCTCCTTATCACTACTTTTTCCAGCTCTACTCATTTAAAAATTAATAAATAAAGTCCCGTTACTTATCTCAAAAATTTGACATTTAAATCAGTTTATCAGACAATTGAAGTAGTGTTTAACTCCCAACCAAATCCGGATCTAGACTCTTTATCCTTTATGGAGTAGCCCATCATAAAATTTGATGGATTAGTCATTCCCATTAAAACCTCCAGCCTGTGGTGTAGCTGGAATTTGTTTTTTTTATACCTTTGGACGGATTTCCCGTCGCTGTTTTAGCGTTATGAGTTATCTTATGACGCGTGTATGGTTATTTTTGGCGTTTCCTTGAAGCCTGGCTTTGAATTTTTAGGGTCCTTTACTTTTTTCCTGCCTCCTATTCATATATAGAGTAATAGACTGGCGTTGCTTGCTGTTCCCCGCATTTGTTGATTTTGTGTCAAGCTTAATTTTACACCTGTCAGTAAAGGGCCAACAGGTTTGCCCGTGGATATGATCTTATTACCATTTCTCCTGATCCTAAATTTTGATATAGAATTCCATGGGAATGTGTCCTTCCTTTTTCACTTGAATAAATATGAAAGGGCATGGAAATCCATCATCTAACAGTATTTTGAATTGCATTCTATATTAGTTTGTGATAGATTTTTGCTGATATTTTGACTATTTATCTGATAGGGTAAACTGGCATCTCACAATGAAGGCTCTTATTCTGGTTGGAGGTTTCGGTACTCGGTTGAGGCCATTGACACTCAGTGTCCCAAAGCCACTTGTTGATTTTGCCAACAAACCAATGATCCTGCATCAGGTATGAATCATATGATATCTTAGCAAATCTTCAATGTTTCATGTGTAATTTATTTCGATAAATTCAAGTATGTTTCTTCATTGAATTCCTTTTTTTGTACAAGTTCTTTGATATTAAATTGTTGACATGAGCAATACCAGTACACAATTCTTTTAATGATTCTTGTGTCCCTTCTAAAAGTTTCTGCTGCTTACATATTTCCATGTTCGACTCCTCTAGGCGAAACAGGTTGTTTCTGTTAAATGGGAAGGTTTCAAAGCCTAAGCATGTTATTGATAATTTGATTTCTCAAATCTTACAATTCAAATTTTGAATTCTTTACCAGGGGATTTCTCTGTTTATTTAAATAATCCGAATATAATAATCCCTATTTCATGACATTTCCTACTTTAAGTACTATCAAGTAAGTTTTGGGTAAGAAATACTCAAGTTCTTCCGGAAAAGATGAACTTCTGTCTGATTGATGAGAAAATTTCATACTACCTCATGCATATCCCCTTTTCTGTGTGTGTGTCATGTGTGCTCAACATAGATTAATGTAATTGATTTATGATTTATATCAGATTGAGGCTCTCAAGGCTATTGGAGTAAGTGAAGTTGTTCTAGCGATCAATTACCAACCAGAGGTAAAAAAAAACTAGAGCTCTTTTTACTATGATAAAGTTCAACATCATTGTCAAGAGCAAAAAACATATTGGCATGCATAATAAAATAAAATAAAATAACATATATTCATTGTCATTTGGAGTTCAGCAATTCCAAATTAGAAAAACTCTACTTCATATCATATTTGAACTTTTGCTTCATTTCAAATAACTTAACTTTTTTCA
The DNA here is from genome assembly GCF_055761805.1 of Camellia sinensis. NCBI lineage: Eukaryota > Viridiplantae > Streptophyta > Magnoliopsida > Ericales > Theaceae > Camellia > Camellia sinensis. Next base: position 160,164,090 of record NC_138972.1, read on the forward strand.
TATCAAATTACAACTCACACCCCAACTTCAATTTTGCTTCACATTTCAAAACTACCACCCACCAGTAATGTGTTTTGTGATTTTTCTTATCCAAAAATATAATTTAAAATAAAAACAGAAACAACATTTTAGAAAGTACATTCAAACAAGCACAAAGACAGAAATCAGCCACGCAAACATAATCACAATCTCAAATCAAAAAAAAAAAAAAAATCCATTTTCAAGTCAACAACAATACAAGATCTAAATCGAATTCAATCAGAAATAAAAAATAATAGTTGAAATTATTACCACTTTGCGTAATTTCTTAATCAAAGCCATCGGCTTCCTCTTGAGGCCTCTTTGGAACCTTTTGATTGTATAAAAACAGATCAATCAGAACCACTTCCAGAGTACAACAATACATAAAATACATATATATATATATATATGTATGTACACATGTATCTATGTGCACAATCACAAACTCAAAATTCTACCTTCTGCGAGCTCGAGCGGTGAAGAGCTTGACGAGCTCATCGGTGGACATGTCAAGGAGAGCATCCAAATCGACACCCCTGAAGCTGAACTTCTTAAACGTCCTCTTCTTTGGCTGTCCTGTAGCCACCTCTGTTTCGATTTCCGCCTAACAAAGAAAGTGAAATACATATAGAAAGATGAGTGTTAACAGATGGATTAAGAGAGAGAAACTGTGTTGCAGATTGGAGGATGGATGTGAACTCACCATGGCTGTAGAGAGAGAGAGAATCAGCAAACCCTAGTCTGAAGAAGTTTGATGCGTCGCGGCTAGGGTTTTGAGAAGATGACTGTGTGTGTGTATTTATAGTGTAACGATGAAATGGAGGAGAAAAATATATAACCACACTTATTTAGAAAGTGTGATTAAAATGTATATACACTGAAATGTATATATAATCACACTTTAATTAAAATGTGTGATTAAAAAATATATATAATCACACTTATTTAAAAAGTGTGATTAAAAAGTAGTAGTGTATATATAATCACACTTTAATTAGAAGGTGTGATTAAAAAATATATAAATAATCACACTTTAATTAGAATGTGTGATTAAAAAATATATATATAATCACACTTATTTAAAAAGTATGATTAAAAAGTAGTAGTGTATATATAACCACACTTTAATTAGAAGGTGTTATTAAAAAATATATAAATAATCACACTTTAATTAGAATGTGTGATTAAAAAAAATATATATAATCACACTTGTTTAAAAAGTGTGATTAAAAAGTAGTAGTGTATATATAATCACACTTTAATTAGAAGGTGTGATTAAAAAATATATATATATAATCACACTTAATTGAAAAGTGACATAAAAAATAAATATTATCACACTCAATCAAATTAAGTGTGATTAAAATATTAATCTAGTTTTTTTTATCACACTTCCAATAAAAGTGAGATCTTTTTTTTTGTCAAAGTGTGATCTTTATGAATGAATGCAAACATGCAAGCATAAGGTATGCTAATTGAAAATGTTCCCTAATCTAACCATCGAAAACGGTTAAATAAAAGGGAGAAAGACGTGGGGTTGGAACACATTCACACACACACGCACACTTATTACAACATTTTCCCTCTCAACGGAGGGTCCGAATGAATTAGCTAAGCTATTCTAAGCTAAGCTAAGCTAACTAATCTAATTAAACTAATTAGACTAATTATTACAAATCAATCAAATAACTAGTAAACTACTTACTAATTATTACAACACTAATTAATTAACAAACTAATTAATAAAATTACAAATTTGAGCTAACTAACAAGTAAAGGTACTTACAAATTACACTGCCTCAGCTCTGTTCCAAGAGGTTGAAGATGCCTGCTCGGTTTCTGCCTCGAAAAGCTCTCAGGTTTGCTCTTTAGAGGCTCTGTTTGCAGGGTGTCTTCCAGACCTTGTTGCTGAAACTTACCAAAACAATGCTGGGGAGTGCACCAGGGGCCTGACGGCCATGAGAAGCTGCTGCCGACCCCCTTGCCGGCCAAGGATGGCCCTCTGGCGGCCAACAATGCAAGGGTGTCGGCCATCAGTGTGGCACTGTCGGCCACTGGTGTGTTGTGACACCAAACTGCAACAGAGCACAAAACAGAGGAAATGGAGGGTCTCCCAAGGGTATGTGTGTGCTGTGCCCCTTCATATCATCTCAAAACATCAAAGGAGGGGGGCACCGTTGGATCCAAAACCATCAATCAAGCATGCAATGCATGACAGCCAAAGATCCAACTTGCACATATTTCAATAAATTCAAGACAAACAAGATTCTAAGACCATGGCCTTATCATGAGTGATCAGAGGCAATGAAGACAAAGGAAATTGGCTCATTTTCATCACTTTGAGTATGAAATGGGCCAATTCACCTTGTGTTCAATATAACGTCCGATTGAACACCATGCAATGCAAACAACATGCTTATCTTGGCATGTTTTACTTGGTTGATTTTGTTTACACATTTTAAGTTACCAAGTCATTCATTAACCAATTTGTCCAAAGGTGAAAGTCCTCTAAGGAGAGGAGGTCAACCAAGAGAATGGTTTAAGGCATAGGTGAAACCATGCCTTTGACTAGGAGGAACCCTCAAAAAAGGGTTAAAGCCATTTAAGCACAAGCCTCAATCCCATGCATTAAACTCAAACTCAAGACTAACCAATCCCCAAAACAAATCAAAAGTGAAGAAATGGGGGAGATGGAAGATTTTTCAGTGCTAAAGTGGCATGAAATACAAGACTCTCAAATGGAAACACTTCATGTACAACATGCTAGATGGCTTAAGCATTAAAACTAGTGAAGGACACAACACTAAAACCATGCAACACAATGCTCAAAGGACTAATCCAACCCCAAACAGACCTCATGCAAGCCAAAACAGTGGCCAAAATGAGCTGAAATGATAGCATGGAAGGCAAGAAATGCATGCTCATGCGTTGGCTCATAAACAAGGCATAAAGGCACAACTCTCAAACACAATGAAGAAGTGATAAATGTGTGAGTGTGACAGAGGTACAGGCTCTGAAATCACATACAAAATGATGCTATATCATGTAAACATCTCAAGTAAAGCATGTTAGAGGCCTCAAGACTCAATGCTAGTGAAGGCATTTGAACTATAGTTATGCAATACAAAGCTCAAAAGGGACAAACAGTCCAAAATAGTCCTAAAACAGCATAAGTGAAGTTCTTAAACATGCTTGAAGTAGGCTAAAAAGAGTTAGAATGAGAGGCTAAAACAATAGCACATGTTAGGCAATTTAGCACACTTGCACTACAAGCATACAAAGCAAAGCTTGAGTGATCAAACCAGCTGAAAACAGAGCTTAAACATGCCAAAACATTAGCAAAAACATGTTGGAGTGCAGCTAGAACAATAGGCCAAAACACCAAGTATGCTAGGCTAGTGAGCAAGATTGCACTACAAGTGCAAAAACCGAGCAAGAGGTGACCCCACCAACCAAAATCAGAGTTTAAGCATGTCAAAATAACACCAAAAACATGCTTGAACTAAACTACAAAAGAGTAGAAAGATGGGCTAATTCATTAGGCATGTTAAGCAAGTAAGCAAGATTGCACTACAAATGTAAGATGAAAGAAATAAGTGACTTAACCAGCCAAAATTAGAGCTAAATCAGGTCAAAAAAGTCACAAAAACATGCTGTGATCAAGCCATGAGATGGTAGAAAAACATGCTCACATGTTAGGCCATTAACACATGCAAACAAAGCACAAGGAGGGGGGGCCACCCCCTCCTATTTTGGACCCAAAACCAAATTTTGGTCACTGAAAAACCTCTAAGATTTTGTGGTTAAAAGCCTCCAAAAAATTTGATTTGAATGTGAGGAAACATGGCACCAAAAGCTGTACAAGCTATGGAGTAAAAAGGGGGAACAACCCCCTAACTTACAAAGGCTTAAACCACCTCTTTTAGGATTGAAAAACAGAGTGTTTTACATGCTAAAACCAGCCTACAAATAGTCCAAAAGGATAGCAATTAAATTATGCAAGACAAGTTAAAGAGGCAAGCCTTATACCTTTTGAAGCACAAGCACAAAACGGCCCCAATTCTGAGCTTAAACCAACTTCTAGGGCTCAAAGGAGGCTCCAAGGAATCTCAGCCCAATGGTGATCAAGTTTGATCAAGGATGTCTAGGCAAAGGTGAGGTGTATCTCCAAGTATATCTCTTGTATGCACACAAGGGTAAGAGGGAGAGAAAAACTAGAGAGAGAGAATTGTAGAGAGAGAGGATTTTAGTGGGAGAGGCTCCCCAAATTCTTCCAACCTTTCAAAACATGAGATATGGCCTTCATATATAGAAAAAATGAGAGCTCTGGCCGAAAATATCTCAAGAGAGGCAGCTGGAACAGTTGGACAACAAATATCTGCAGAAAATCTGATATTTTCATCAATGGCCGGCACTTCTTCACAGATTGCTGGCACTTGATCATTTTTCACCGGCATGGGACACTCTTGGACGGTAGGGGGCCGGTATTGGCCATTCATGGCCAGCACATGGCCAAAAAATCCCATTCATGGTCAGAAAATTCCACCTCTGGTTGAATAAAAAAATCTACTTTTTGGGCCCAACTTCAACCGGACGTATCTCCTTCATCTGGACTCATTTTCAGGTCATTCTTGAGCCTAGATTGTATCCCTAGAAGTCTTCTTTCCAATGGTGGCAGCCTCACTTCAAAATTGCAAGTGTGAAAAAAGTTATGCTCCTTTGAGTGAAGACTGCTCAGTTTCGATCCCACCCGGATTCATGCTCAACTGCTTCTCCAACTTGGTTTCTTCTCTCCTCTCCCATTTTCTTCAACTCCAAACCCCTAAACAAGGTGTTTTGAAAGATTTTTCAAACGATTTAATCTCTCTGTCATTCATTTCCACTTTGTCCTTGCTCGGTCTGCCGAATAACGCAACATTTAACAAAATGCGAGCCTCGGAACATCGTAGAAACTTCTTTTCAAAAATATTTTGAAAGAGAGGGTTTTAAGGCGTAAAAACCATTCAAAATAGTTTTGGTGGGGTGTGAGGTTGGGATTTAACACTCTCCTTGCCGAAGAAACCGAACCTTTGCACTGCATAACTTTCATCACCAAGTAAACCATCACTAGTACCCAAGTCTTAAGGGCGGTCAAAAATGGGGTGTCTACAGTTCTCCCTCTTTGACAGAGCTCAAAGTCATGAAATGACATGAGTGAATGTCAAAACCCAGAGACGACCCATTTTAGACAAGGCCAAAGACTTGGACAAACAAACAAAATACAAATAAATAAATGGTTGCGCCCGTAGGCTACCTACATATCCCTTTGCAAGGAATCAAACTAGCGTAGTTCAGGGGCAAGATGCAAAATGATACACAATATAACAAAACAGTGTAAATGACATACAATGTAATGAAACATTGCAAATGATATGCAATGTAATTGAGATAATCAAATCACAAGTAGTGCAAAACCACACAAATATCATAAAGAGATGGAGATGCAAAGTCAAACTACGTTTAACATAGAAAAGAAGTGGGCACGACCCGAACGATGCCTAACACAGGCTAAGTGCCTACATCCTCGGTATTGGCCTCAGACCAACATGGATGCTTACACATAACAGAACCGTGTTTCAATGTGAAAGGGGTGTGAGCACATGCAAAACTATGTGTTTCGCAGAGAGACCACAAAATACAAGTAATTGGATGGTATGATATAAATGAGGAATAATCTGCTATGGAAAGATCATAATCCTACATGCTAAAAGCAACAAGACAAAATACAATGCAATGGATGCAATGGATACAGTGAATAAGGCGCACAGCCAAACCACATTTTGCCTAGAAAAGGCATGGACACAAAACTAGAGCACGTCTAACACAGAAAAGGTGTCGACACCCTCAGACCACAATTCTCTTAGTGGAATAGATGTGTACACATAATCACAGAACCATGCTTCAACGAAGGAAATGGTATGAGCACAAGCCAGACTAAGCTTAACATGGAAAGGATGCACACAATAAAACCGATATGATCCAATAGATGCATGCGATAGATGCTATATACAATGCTATAGACGTAATAAATGCAACTGATACTAAATATGATATACCAACTAGGAAGTGAAAGTACCTTACAGGGGCAATTGGCAATGACTCACCTCATGCTGGTGGGGATCTCCCTCTTCTTCTTGGTTGCACTTCCAAACCACAGTAATACTTTTCTTCCTGACTATGGTCGCAGCTTTCCCTATTCTCCAACAGGGTGACAGACTAGGTTGGTTCAGTATCCAAAATCAAGGCGCATACCTACTACCTCAACCTATGGGGCTGCCATACAGATTTCAAGCCGGGGATACACCCCTGGGTATTTAAACCGGACTTTAGTCTCAGAAGTTCCGAACCTTTGCGTTCTAGGACTTGGCCATTCGAACTCTAGTTTCCATCGTCGCAGTTGATCTCGTAGGAACTCACAACAAACATAAACAAGTGGCTATACCAGACCACCGAAAGTCGTTCGGGCACGACAAACACCAAAGCAATTGCACTTTCAGAGGATTTAAGGTCTCCTAGACCAGAGAGTACACAAGACATTGCGATGCAGAGTGAATGAACAAAACAGTGCTAGCAAGATGCACAAAACAGTGTTATACAAGAGAATGCACAAAATAGTGCTAACAAGATGCACAAAACAGTATGATGCAAAGCGAATGCACAAAATAGTGCTATACAGGGTGTGCACAAGACAATGCGATGCAAGAGTGAATGCACAAAACAGTGCAAGAAAGGTGAAATGCACAAAACAGTGCAATGTAGGTGTACAAGATAGTGCGAACTAAAGGTGCACAAAACAGTGCAATGCAATGCACAAACAAGTGCAGGTAAAGTGCGCCAAACAGCGCGAGTGCAATGCAGTAGCAAGTGCAGGTAAGGTGTGCAAAACAACATGAATGTAAACGGCACAAAAAAGTGTGATGCGCAAAACAGCGCAAATGTTAACAGCACAAAAAAGTGCGATGCGCAAGAAAGTGCGTATGTAAACTACACAAAAAAGTGCGATAAAGCGCGAGTATAAACTGCACAAAACAGTGCGATGCACAAGAAAGCGTCAGTGTGAACTGCACAAAACAGTGCAATGCGCAAGAAAGCGTGTGTGAACTTCACAAAACAGTGCGATGCGCAAGAAAGCGCGAGTGTAAACTGCACAAAACAGTGCGATGCGCAAGAATGCGCGAGTGTAAACTGGACAAAACAGTGCGATGCGCAAGAAAGCGCGAGTGATTTGAAATGCATTAAACAGTGCGTTGCGCTAAACAGTTCGAGTGGTTTGAAATGCACTAGACAGTGCGATGCGCTAAATAGCGCGAGTGTAAATGCAGGATTTTAAGGTCTCCTAGACCAGGTAAGTGCACAAGACAGTGTGAGGGTGACACAAAGTGTAAGTGCATGAGACAATGCGAGTGACACATAACCACAAGGTGCACGAGACAATGTAAGTGGCACACAACCACAAAGTGCACAAGACAGTGCGAGTGATATGAAATTATGAAATAGATGCACTAAGTAAGATTATTGTCCAATAGATGCATGATGTTAATTGAAAGCATGTTCTATGCATCAAACGAGTATATTCTATGCAACACTGAAAGCATATTCTATGCATGAAATAAGAGCATATTCTATGCAATATTGAAAGCATATTCTATGCAAGAGACAAGCATAGTCTATGCAACATTGAAAGCATATTCTATGCAAGAGACAGGCATATTCTATGCAACATTGAAAGCATATTCTATGCAAGAGATGGGCATATTCTATGCAAACTTGAAAGCATATTCTATGCATGATTCATAAATGATGCGCACATGCAACAGAAGTGTATATGAAAGTGCCTACTCAATGCAATAGAGGGGCATCAAATATGTATTGTGGTGCCTCTAGCTTACCTCTTAGAGGACTTTGCAACATGCTTAACTCAAAAAAGGATACATCCTGTTCATATTGGTGAGAGGTAACATCTGCAGGCTAAAAACCACGGGTGCTGCTTGGATTGCCATTTTGACTTGAAGCAGGCTTAAACTTGGGGTCGAGATACACTCATACTCCAGAGAAAGGCGATGCCTGAGAAGCTGCTTCTGGAATGAAGACTTGGAACTTGCCGAAGTTGAAACACACTAAGATGCTCCAAATTTTCCCTCTTTTCCTTTTGCTTTGCAGTCTGGAACCCATATAGCTTCAGATAGGTCCTGGTTCGATTATTCTCACATGACCTAGGTTGAACCCTGCAGTTTATGAAAGAAAGGATCCTATTTTGCACAAATGTGGAGAATGGCACAGCACTCTGAGCACAAAATGATTTTGTGATATTGAGAGTAAGTTCTCAACCATGTATTGAGTCTACGACCGATCACAATCAAAACGACTCAACAAAAGTAAAACAACCTAAACACATCTATTGACACTCAAAACGACTCAAAACAAGAATCGAGGCAAACAAAAGCAACAAACACAACACTTGAATGTGTTCCAATGGAAAGAGACCTCTCAGTTCACGAGGAGCTAGTTTCTTCGGGAATTGTTTCTGTAACGACTCGGATTTTAAATTCACATTAGATTGATATATAGTGGTGCCTGTCACCTTAAAATTTGTATGGTTGTCGGACTCTTGATATTGATGGATTGGCAAGTGAACTATAAATATTATAATTGAGGACCTTTGGATGATGTTTGGAACCTTGATCGAAGCATTAACAAGATATATAGATAAGATTAGATAAAAAGTCCCAAATTTGAGTTTGAATTTTTGACCAGCCGTCACTCTTTTGCCCTTTTCTCCTTCCATACTCAGAATTTGAATGTGAGGTTGGAACCATTGGAAAGCTTGTTTCCGGGGCTTCAATTTGAACACAAGAACGGCCTAGAAAGGAGTCCCGATGAGAGAGTTATACCCGTTTGAATTTTTCACATCTGTGCTGCAAGCAGAGCCGCACGTGCGGGCTGTGCGGGACAGCAGCTAAAAAAACGTGATTTTTGGACCATTTCTTACATTTTCTTTTCCTCTCTTCTTCTCCCCTCTTCCATGTCCGAAAACTTAGCCCTAAAAACTTTGATTTCCTCCACTTTTATCAACAAATCAACCATGGATTTTGCATCAACGATGAAGAACAAGTGAAGATCAACATTTTCAACCGATGGGATTTTGAAATTTCGAAGTTATGCTCTTGACCTAGCTTCCTTGCTTTCAATCTTGAGGTAGGGGTCCTAGTTCTCCTTCAATGCTTACATAAATAGATAGATTTTTGGTATTTTGGAGTATATAAATGCAAAATCTACATGTTGAGCATATAGGGTTATATTATGGAAATTTGGGGATTTCGGATTTGAAGAATTTGGGGTTTTATTGTTGGGTTTAGATTATGGATTATGAACCTAGGATATTTAATCAAGGGGAAAATTGGAAGAAAAAAATAATGGGTTAAGAAGTTTGAATTTTTCTTGAAATTTCTAGGTTTTTCTAGAAACCCTAGGTTGATTTTTGATGATAATCAATTATTTGGCCCAAATTGAAAGTTGAATCATGAAATTGGTAGGTTGAATTATCTATGTACAAGTTTAATTGGAATTTGGTTATATTTGAAAATTATGTTTAAAATTTGCGAATGAATTTTGTTATGAGCAATGTAAATCATGTTATAATGAGAAGGAAATTGGAGGAAAGGATTTATAAATGATATAGATGACATAAACTCGGTTATGGAATGTTGAAATGGAATTTAAGAATTTCTCTTGAATTATGTTGAATTATATTTAATGATGTTGAGTTGAATCATGTTGCTTATGTTGAATTGTAGTGATTATGTGAGATGGTATTGACTATGTTGACTTTGATTTTTGTGACTTAAAATGTAGAGTTTTCCAAAATGGGTTAATCCCAAATTATTTTGCTAAATACTTGTGGGCTTGCTTAGTTGTTAAAATCAAGAGAATGATTTATTTTTGGAAAAATGTGGAAGATGTCCATACAATTCCTTCCTATCTTGAAATCGAAGTGATTGATTAAAAATTCCATATTGTGTTTGCAAGAATGGTAATCTTCTATTTCTATATAGATATATTGAGATGGAGGAAATTGTGGTATAATGGATGGATAATGGTAGGCTTGTGAAGAATAATGAAGGAAGGAAAAAGAACTAATGACTAAGTTATATATGTGTATAGGGCATACTTCAGGAGGGCCAAGCACTCCGTTGTAGCACTGTGAGTAGTAGTACTTCGATGTATCTTTAACCATTAATGATTATTGTTATCGACGTTATGATCTTTGTCATAAGAATTATGTTGACATGTATGTTATATATGTTACGTAAATATTGTGAAATTATGGAAACATCAAAGGTGTATGCTATATGAGGAACAATGTGAAATTATGGAAACATCAAAAAGGATTTGTGAAATATGCATCTCGAATTTGTGAAGTATGGATCACCAACTTGTGAAATATGAAACGATGTGGCCGAGGGCCATTTGTGAAGTATGAATTTCCGAATTGTGAATTGTGAAACTATGTGGCCAAGGGCCGACTTGTGAATTTATGTGGCCAGGGGCCATTTGTGAAATTATGAAGCTATGAGGCCAAGGGCCGACTTGTGAATTTATGTGGCCAGGGGCCATTTGTGAACTATGAACTTATGTGGCCAGGGGCCATTTGTGAAATTATGAAGCTATGAGGCCAAGGGCCGACTTGTGAATTTATGTGGCCAGGGGCCATTTGTGAACTATGAACCTATGTGGCCAGGGGCCATTTGTGAAATTATGAAGCTATGAGGCCAAGGGCTGACTTGTGAATTTATGTGGCCAGGGGCCATTTGTGAACTATGAACCTATGTGGCCAGGGGCCATTTGTGAAATTATGAAGCTATGAGGCCAAGGGCCAAACTTGTGAACTTGTGAATCCAAAGGGCCGAAGGCCGATGTGATAAGTTGTGAATCTATGAAACCTAAAGGTTATTGTGAATGTGTGAACCCCTCATGCCAAGGGCCGAACTGTGGAATTGTGAAACCGATAAAGTCATCTGTAATCTAATGAAAATGTGCTTACTTTGTCCTGTTAACTTTATGTTAATTATGTCAACTCGTGGGAATGATGTAACGGTTACCATTAGGACTCTATTAATTACAAGGCAAGGCAACTATGTTAACATATAAGAATGATTAAACAACGGTGTATACTATTGATTAATAGAGCACGTGAATTAAGTCATTTACCCAAAAGAATTTATGTTCATTCTTGAAGAATAGATTCTGAGTAAATATAAGAGTAGCTATGTGTATCCATATGAATTTGAAGTTATGTTGCTATGTTGCTTATGAATTGGAAGTTATTCAGAATCTACGATATAAGTGCAAAGTTTAGCATTATTATGTGACTCTTATGAGAATGTGAATTAGTCTCTTATTGTTAAGCGTATGATAATGACATGATACAACAAGAAACGCTCCAGTTATAATATGTTCCGTTTGAATTAATGAATGATGTTCAAGTATGTCTCAGGTATGTTTCCAGTATGTTACAAGTTCAAGTATGCTGAGGTATGTTTCAAGTATATGTTACAAGTTTGAATATACTACAAGGTCAAACAAGTTTCAAGGGCTTTATGCCAATGTTTCAAGGGCCTCGTGCCACCACATTTCAAGGGCTTATAGCCATCAAGTTTATGTTGCAAGATTGGGCCTAAGGCCGTTATGTACTTAGCACAGAATCAGACTATTACATTGACATGTATTATGTTTCAAGTTAAGCATCATTTTATTTATGTATTACTATTCACTGAGCCCAGCTCACTCTCTATTATGTCTATTTCTGTAGGTCACCAATCAGGTGGTCAGTCCTAGCCAAGACGCCCGCTTTCTTTTGTCAACCTTCGTATGTCCAGGCACTGTATAAGCCATTTATTTTATCAAGTTGTTAAGATGTTGACTTGCTTATGGGTGTCCCTCTAAGGTTGTTGTATATCCTTTCATGTTTGTTTTTTTTGTATACGCCCAATCATGGGGCTGGCATTGTAAATGTGTATGTATATGCTCCGAGTTATAGTTGGAACTTTATCTATCCACTATAATGCATATGATGAATGAGATCCTGGCATGTAGAAGTAGCTCAATGGAGTTTATTTGTTTCATTATTTCCATTTTTTCGTGCTTCCGATAAGGCCCCGTATGTTATGTTACCAGGTTACATGTCCGTTTCTGAATAGGTCATGCCCAAACTTTTAGGGGCGGGTTTGGGGCGTGACAGTTTCCCACCCTTTCTCATTTGTGATTCTCACATCACTCTGGCACTCAATCTCTTGTTTTCTGAAAAAACCCTTTTCTCACTTTTTCTCTCACCGTGCATCTCTCTATTCTTCAATCTCTCTTATTTTTTTATCCCTCCCCTGGGTGGTTAATGGATAAGCAGGAAGTTGTGGGCTCTTGCCCCTAGTATTCTACTAGATTCTCCTTCTTCCACTCACAATAGCTAGCTTTCCCACAAAGGGGTTACGCTACAACTAGATGTATAGCAGATCTGCAACTGACATCGGTTGACGATGCGCTTGGCTTAGCTTGATCGAGGTGAGTTATAGCATGTCCCACCGGCTAGGTATACAATTCATTGGTCTGGCACAGTGTATTTTCAACGTCCCCATTCCGGGTCAGATGCCAATTTTTGATTTGATCATCTAGATGAGGGAATCGAATATCCAGCTCCATTTCTAGTTCGTGCTTCACACTTGGCTTGATACCTCGCTGCTTGGAGGATGAGAGAGGCCCTTTGCTGTTAGCTTCAATTATGCCCTTTCTGGCAAATAGAGTGCCCTTTCTGGCAAGCAAGGTGCCCTTTTCTGGCAACTACATTGATAATGGAGGAACAAACAGAAAACCTGACTCAATTGTGCCCCCTAGTTCATCATTTTGACCATTTTTTTGTTTTTGGCTTTCCACTAAAACAATTTTAATCAATATGAGAGTTAGATTAGCACACTTGTTTGACTTTCTGATTTGAAATCATGCAAGTCAGGCTATGAGCACTGAAAATTTTCCCTTTTTTGGGTCCAAGAAATGGTCCAATTTTGGAAAAATGGAATAATTTTCGAGAGAATTAGTCAACCTCGGTAAAAATGCTTAGAAACTATTTTTGCAAATGGTCACTGCTCGACCAACATAGAATTTTCTCTCAAGATGCACAACCTCAGATCTAAACTTGAATTATCTTGCAGCTGAATCTTTTAACAGAGTAGAACAACTGAATTTGAACGCCAATTTGCACATGGATAAGATAGCTGAGTTGAACAAGGATAAACCAATCAACATGGATGAGCCAAGCATGCCAAAAAGGATTGGGGCTGAACTTCAGGATGAAGTTACCTACGTATCCCAAACATGGGAATCAGACGTAACGTAGTTCCGGGTTGTGGTTCACTCGGGTGTTGACACTCTCCTTTTACGCTCTAACTTTTGCCAAGGCCGCCCTTTCGGGTTTTCAACCTTGCGAGCTCTGTTGTTCTTTTCTTTTCATTTCTTTTTCTTCTTTTCTTTTCTTTTCTTCTTTTGTTCTTTTTCTTTTCTTTTTTTTTTCTTTTCTTTTGCTCTAACTTTTGCTTGGGTCGCCCTTCTGGGTTTTCGGCTCAGCGAGCCTCTCAAGGGTAAAAGTTCAACCTGTCCCTATTGATTGGTTTTGAGATCTCGAAGCCATCTGAATCCAGGAGAATGGCTGTTGTTCGCTGATGATGTAAGAGCCTATCCAATTGGGGTATGAATTTGCCCCTAGTGTTGCGGATAGGAACTCGATTATCCTTCAGCAATAAATTTTCTTCTTTCCGTTACTGGAATTTGGCTTTCTTGCTAGTCTTCATTGGTTTGCGAAATGCCTCATCTTTTGAATCTTTGAGCACATCTAATATTTTTGACCCTAGTTCAAGGGCTACTTCTGATCTAGTTTTGCAAGCTTCCGTTGATGACATCTGATCTTCTTGATTTGACCTTTTTGCCCCTAGTTCGAGGTTTGCTTCAAATCCGTCCTAGCGGGCCTCCTTGGATGTCATACGACCTTATTGCCCCTAGTTTATGGGCTTCTTCAAATCTGGCCATGCAGGCCTGACATTGTGGTTGACTGTTGAACATTCTAAATCCAAGTTCAAGGTTTGAAAGCAAAAGGAGTTGAGTCTTGAGGCTGAGAGTGATCCTATGCTGCACAATCTCAAGAATGATTCCACGCATGTCTTCGCAGAACGACGCAAAACATTTTTTGAAATCTTTTAAGAAAGCGACCAGTCGCTCGTGAAGACATTGTGGAACCAATCCGGATCAAGCTAGGATCCTTCTTAGTACTAACATTAACAAACATGATCTCATTTATTAAGGGCTTAGCACGCCTCTCTTTCTCTCAATTGATCAAATTTTTGCAAATCCTAAGCAATTCCTCCCTCTTTGTTTTCATCATAGCATTAAAAAAGTTTTGAAAAACTTAGGTCAGTGCAATGATTTCAAGGCACAGAAAAGTAAGTGAAAAGCACTGTCATTTCATTCAGAATTCAGATTTGCTGGCACAACTGGCTTCATGGCAGAAGAGAAGTAGGTGAAAAGCACTGCCGTTCCACTCAGATCTTTCGGCACAACCAGCTTCATGGCAGAAACAGACTCAAAAGAAATGGTGTAAAAGATAAACACAAAACAAGATAGTGATGCTCGAGGTAACACCCCCGAAATCACCCGACTACAATGCAACAGGAGTGACTCGATACAACACGGCAGACCCAACTGACTCAACACAAAAAAAGACTGATTTAATACAACATAACTGAACTAACCCAACATCCAAGTCAGAAAGTAGAATAAACAGCATTTGCACATTGCTCAAAACAGTGCATGCCATCCACCACATCTGGATTAAACTGAGTGCCATCCATAGGTGGTTCATCCCCCAATTACATAATCACATTATCCCCCAAGTTCAACGATCCAGTGCCGATAGACTTTGCAGAGCCTGGCGCGACGATGACCTTGTTATCAATCAAATCTTGTATTTCATGGCGAAGACGAAAACAAAGGTCAGTGTCATGATCGGTTTGTTGATGGAAGGAACAGTACTTGGCAGCATCATGCTTAGCTAGAAGGGGATTCAGGGGAGGCCGAGGCTCAAGGGGTTTGAAATGGCCTTATCCTAAAAGGATTTGGAGAGCTTTGGATAAGGTCATGCAAAGTGGGGTGAAGACTCGCTTGCCTTGGGCCTGATAGCTGGAAGTTTGGGGGTTTGGGTTGGACATACAAGCGAAAGGATTGGCAGGTGCTGACTGGGTTTGCTGATCTCTTTCGAGTGTAGGATTGAAGGTGTCACGCCCCAAACCCGCCCCTAGAAGTTTGGGCATGACCACTTCAGAAACGGACACTTAACTTGTTTTATATATATATATATATATATATGGGGCCTAAATGGAAGCACTAAATATCAAAATTTGACACTAGAAACAAACTCTATCGAGCTACTACTATCATGCCAGGATCACAAACTTTTAACAAACAAGTAAAATCTAAAACATACACCTGAACATCGGTTATATACATACATATATACACACCCAGCCCTATCATTTGGCATATACAAAAACACAAAAGCTATATACATCACTCTTAGATAGACATTCGAAAAGCAAGCCAACATCTTATCAGCTTAACAAAATCAATGGCTGTGTATAGTGCCTGGACATACGAAGGTTGACAAAAGAAAGCGGTGTCACGGCTGGGACTGATCACCTAATTAGCGACCTACAGAAACAGACATAACAGAGAGTGAGCCGGGCTCAGTGAATAGTAATACATAAATAAAACGATGCTTAACTTGAAACATAACACACAACAATGCATATAGAGATGTAGAGTTCACATAGTTAGTCTGATTCTGTGCTAAGTACATATTGGCCTTAGGTTCAATCTTGCAACATAAACATGGTGGCTATAAGCCCTTGAAACATGGTGGCATGAGGCCCTTGAAACATGGTGGCTATAAGCCCTTGAAACTTGTGGCATAAAGCCCTTGTAACATATGGCACTAAGGCCCTTGAAACATGTGGAATAAAGCCCTTGTAACATATGGCACTAAGGCCCTTGAAACATGTGGCATAAAGCCCTTGAAAGATTGGCATAAAGCCCTTGAAACATATTTGACCTTGTAGCATATTTAAACTTGTAACATATACTTGAAACATACCTGAACATACTTGAACTTGTAACATACTGGAAACATGCCTGAAATATACTTGAACATCATTCATTAATTCAAACAGAACATATCATGACTAGAGCATTTCTTATTGTATCATGTCATTATCGTACGCTTAACAATGAGAGACTAATTCACATTCTCATGAGGGTCACACAATGATGCTAAACTTTGCACTTATATCGTAGATTCTGAATAACTTCCAAGTTATAAGCAACATAGCAAAATAACTTCAATTCATATGGATACACATAGCTACTCTTATATTTACTCAGAATCCATTCTTCAAGAATGAACATAAATTCTTTTGGGTAAATGACTTACTTTACGTGCTCTATTAATCAATAGCATACACCTTTGTTTAATCATTCTTATATGTTAACATAGTTGCCTTGCCTTGTAATTAACAGAGATTCATAACTTATCACATCGGCCTTCGGCCCTTTGGATTCACAAGTTCACAAATTTGGTCTTGGCCTCATAGCTTCATAAGACACAAGTTGGCCCTTGGCCACATAGGTTTGATCTTCACAAATGGCCCTTGGTCACATAACTTCATATTTCACAAGTTCTTTTGATGTTTTCAAAATTTCATAATGTTTCTCACATAACTTCACAAACTCTTTTGATGTTTCCATAATGTCACAGTGTTTCTCACATAGCATACATAACATATATGTCAGCATAATTCTTACGACGAAGATTTAACATCAATAATGATATACGGTTAAAGGTACATCAAAGTACTACTACTCATAGCATTCAGGTGCTTGATCCGCCCCTGTAGCTGACCCTACACAATTCACATAATTCAAACATAATTCATCATAGTACAACACCAATCAATTCACTATGAGTCAACACAACATAATCCAACAAAGTCGATATCACTTAATTCATCAACGCCATTTGTAATTTAACATAATTCAAAATAAATCCTTGAATTCCATTTCAACATTCCAAAACCGAGTTCATATCATCCATATCATTAATAGATTATTTCCCCAATTTTCCCTTCACATTACAGCATGAATTACAATGTTTATAATATAGCTCATTCGCAAATTTTAAACATAATTTTCAAACATTTCCAAATTCCAATTAAACTTGAACACATATAATTCCATACCTCAATTTCATTACTCTACTTTCAATTTGGGCCAATTCATTGGTTATCATCATTAATCAACCTAGGGTTTCAAAAAAATATTGAAATTTCAAGAAAAATACAAATTTATTAACCCATTACTTTTTATTCCAATTTTCCCAATGATTATACATCTAGGAGTCACAATCCATCATTTTAACCCACCAATTTAACTTCCAACATCTCCAACTCTAAACCCTCAATTCTCAAGTTGGACATAATATGCTCAAAACTATAGATTTTGTTTGTATATACACAAAATTCCATAATTGCATCCATGAATGTAAATATTGAAAGGGAATAAGGACCCCTACCTCAAGAATCAAGAAAAGGAGACAAAGATTGAGAAGAATCCTCCAAAAAATTCGAATTTCAATCGGTTGGAAATGTTGACCCTTTCTTGTTCTCCATCCTTGATGCAAGATCCATGGTGGATTTGTTGAGAAAAGTAGAGGAAATCAAGGTTTTGGGAGCTAGGGTTTCGGACATGGAAGAGGTGAGAAGAAGAGAGGAAAAGAAAATGTAAGAAATGGGCCAAAAATCTCATTTTTGAGTTGCTGTCCCGCACAGCCCGCACGTGCGGCGCTATTCCCCGCACGTGCGGCTCTGCTTCCAGCACAGATATAAAAACTTCAAACGGGTATAACTCTCTCATCGGGACTTCGTTCTAGGTCGTTCTTGTGTCCAAATTGAAGCCCAAAAAATAAGCTTTACAATGGTTCTAACCTCACATTCCAATTCAAAGTGTAGAAAAAGAAAAGGGCAAATGAGTGACGGCTGATCGTAGAATAACTATCCGGATTATATTCTTTGGTCCAATCTTACTTTACCATCATACCACCACCTCAATCAATACCCCAAAATAAGATAAAAACATTCTCAATTCCAATAGATATAGTTGAATTAAAACACATTAACCCCTAATTAAATAAGGATGACTTTTGGGGTCATTACAGAAGCTGAAAGGGGCATTTCTGGTACAACATCCCTTTTTTCGGCTTGCCCCTTGATTCAAATTGCCCCCAATTTGAGTGGCGAAAATGTCATCCACAATCTTTGCAACAACTACGAGCACTTGTTGTTTGTTCAGCCCTTCGGCTTTCAAAGCCTCAACAGCCCATTGATGATGTTCATTGGGACCAATGCCTGCCCTTACCTTGTTCTTTCCATTTGCCTCCTCTTTACTAAAGGATTGGGTCGCTATATCAGAGCGAAGCTCGATTATTGTTGACATGTCATTGCCTAGTGTACGGAGGGGAGCAAAAGTAAGACAGCTGTCTTAAAATATCTGCAAAAGCAGATGCACAGTAATCGGCCGGCCAAAAATATCATTTTGGCAAAAAAGAGTGTCGGCCGGCACTAAGTAGTGCTGACCGGTAACAAATAGTGCCGGCCGGCAATATACAGTGCCGGTGGCAGCAAAAACCCGCCGGTGGCCTCTAGCCACTGCCGGTGGTGAGTGGGGATGTCTCACAAGACATTCCGTGCCCCTTCAAGGCAAAACACAAGTGTTTGGTGTGAAACCAGACACTAAACAGTCGAGTTCGGAGATCCTGAGGCAAGGCACGCGAGCCAAGACCTCCGGGAACTCCAAACGAACACAAACATGGATAATCACTGAGTGTTCAAACGGTGACATCCAAGTCTTGAGGACGGTCAAAAATGGGGTGTCTACAGTTGCCCCTCTTTGACAGAACTCGAAAGTCATAACAATGACGGGAGTGAATGTCAAAGCCCAGAGACGACCCATTTTTTACAAGGCCGAAGACTCAGACAAACATGCAAAACAAATAACATATGCGCCCGAAGGCAGGGGCAAAATGCAAGACAATGCACGAAGCCGGACATAACTTATGATCATGCAAAGAAAGCTGTAACGAAGCACACATGCGACAATTTTAAGCTAGCATACACCAAACTACACTACAATGCAGAAAGGATATAAGAGAATTATGCAATTCTCAATACGTCTCACTCGGAGGATACAATACCTGTGCGACTCGTCTGGTTGCACCAGCCTCAAATGAACCGTACATACAATATCGTGCCTGCAAAGAAAACAAACTTAACAGGTACAATATTGTTAGCAACATGCATGACAATGCAAGAATGGATGCAAAATGATATGCAATATATACAAAACAATGTATAAATAATGCAATGAAGATGCAATGCAATTGAAACGAATGCAAACTATATGCAAAGCAATTGAATCACGATCCAATCACGAGTGGTTCGAAACCACACCTATGTCAAATAGATTGATGGAGGTAACAAGTCTGTCTACCATAGAACGGTCAACTGAACTATGAGCATTGTAGACAGGCACAAGAACAAGTATTTGGGGGGATTGACATAAGTGGGGAAATAACCCGCTGGAGAAAGGACAATGATCCTAATGCCGGATGCAAAAATTACACTACAATGTAATATAAATGAATATGGCACGCGGGCCAAACCAAATCTTGCCTAGGTAGGGCATGTACGCATACAAGCCACGTCTAACATAGAACAGTCTACTGAACTATGTTTCGACACGAGAAGTATGGGCACATACCAGACCAAGCTCAACATGGAAAGGCGCAAGCCATAGATGGAAGGTGATGCAATGAATGCATGCAAGCTACAATGCAATGGAAATGGATGCAATATAATGGATATGGCACGCGGGCCAAACCAAATCTTGCCTAGGAAAGGCATGTACACAAACAAGCCGCGGCTAACATAGAACGGTCCACTGAACTATGCTTTGACACGAGAAGTATGGGCACATACCAGACCAAGCTCAACATGGAAAGGCGCAAGCCATAGATGGAAGGTGATGCAATGAATGCATGCAAACTACAATGCAATGGATATGGCACGCGGGCCAAACCAAATCTTGCCTAGGTAAGGCATGTACACATACAAGCCATGTCTAACACAGAAAAGGTGCCGCAACCCTCAAACCAACATACCAGCGTGGAATAGGCGCGTACACATGCAAAACTGTGCTTTAACGTGAAAAGTAAGGGCACATACCAGACCAAGCTCAACATGGAAAGGCGCAAGCCATAGATGGAAGGTGGTGTAATGAATGCATGCAAACTACGATGCAATGGATATTTACAAAATGCATGACAATGCAGTATGATGCGATCTACGGGGGAAAATGCAATGGATGCATGCAACCTACAATGGAAATGCATGACAATGCACTATGATGCAATGGCTATGATTGCGACTTTCCCTATCTTACCAACAGGGCGATATACTAGGTTGGTTCAGTATCCAGAACTGAGGCGTAGACATGCCGCCTCAATCTATGGGGCTTCCATACAGATTTCAAGCCGAGGGTACACCCCTGGGTATTTAAACCAGACTTTAGTCTCGGAACTCCCGAACCTTTGCGTTCTAGGCAGAAGCCGTTCGAACTCTAGTTTCCACCATCCCAGTTGGTCTTCTAGGAACTCACCGCAAACATAGGCAGGTGGCTTTACCAGACCACCGAAAGTCGTTCGGGCACGACAAACACCAAAGGAGTTACACCTTCAGAGGATTTAGGGTCTCCTAGACCGTGATATACCTGCGCGGTTCGTCTGGTTGCTCCAGCCTCGAATGAACCGTACATACAATATCGTGCCTGAAAAGAAAACAAACTTAGCAGGTACAATGTTGTTAGCAATATGCATGACAATGCGAATGAGCTGCACACATCAATGTGCCGAAGGTTTTGCACCTCCCAAGGATTTAAGGTCTCCTAGACCGTGATGCAAAATGTATACACTGCAGGTTTCACACCTTCCAAGGATTTAAGGTCTCCTAGACCGCGCGTGTTTAAGGTCTCGCCAGACCATGCGTGTTTAAGGTCTCGCCAGAATGTGCGTGCGTATTTAAGGTCTCGCCAGACTGTGCGTGCGTATTTAAGGTCTCGCCAGACCGTGACGATGTGCATGACAATGCAAGGATGAGGCACGCATGCCGATGCGAATGAAGCATGATACAAGATGATACAAATGAGACACACGTGCCTCATAAGATGCAAAATGATGCAAGTGTGACACGCATGCCACACGGAATGTAAAATGAAAGAAATGAGACACGCGTGCCTCATGAGATGTAAAATGATGCAAGTGTGACACGTATGCCACACGGAATGCAGAATGAAACAAATGAGACACACATGCCTCATAAGATGCAAAAATGATGCAAGTGTGACACGTATGCCACACGGAATGCAGAATGAAACAAATGAGACACACATGCCTCATAAGATGCAAAAATGATACAAGTGTGACACGCGTGCCACACGGAATGCAAAAATGAAACAAATGAGACACACATGCCTCATAAGATACGAAATGATGCAAGTGTGACACGTATGCCACACGGAATGCAAAACTAAACAAATGAGACAGGCGTGCCTCATAAGATGCAAAATGGTGTAAGTGTGACACGTATGCCACACGGAATGCAAAACTAAACAAATGAGACATGCGTGCCAAATAAGATGCAAAATGATGCAAGTGTGACACGTATGCCACACGAGATGCAAAATGAAACAAATGAGACACGCGTGCCTCATAAGATGCAAGATGATACAAGTGTGACACGTATGCCACACGGAATGTAACATTTTGAAAATTGGACTTACACGCTACGCGAAGCCGGATTATATTCAAAACAATGCCATGTACTAATCAAGTACAAGTAAGGTGCGCAAAATAGCGCGATAGGATACATGCAAGATGCAAGTAGGGTGCACAAAACAGTGCGATGTGGTGCGCAAAATAGCGCGAGCGATTTGCAATGCACAAAACAGTGCGATGCGCAAAACAGCGCGAATAATACAATGCACAAAACAGTGCGATGCGCTAAACAGCGCGAACAATTTTGAAATGCACAAAACAGTGCGATCGATTAAAATGCACAAAACAGTGCGATGCGCAAAATAGCGCGATTGGAATGCAATGCACAAAACAGTGCGATGCGCAAAACAGCGCGAACAATTTTGAAATGCACAAAACAGTGCGATGCGCAAAATAGCGCGAACAATTTTGAAATGCACAAAACAGTGCGATGCGCAAAACAGCGCGATCGAAATACAATGCACAAAACAGTGCGATGCGCTAAACAGCGCGATTGATAAACTGCACAAAACAGTGCGACGGATTGCATGCTCTATGCAAATGACGACACGCATGCCGATGAAAATGAGATACGCATGCCGCTGAAAATAAGGCACATGTGTCAATGCAAATGGGGCACACATGCCGATGCAAAATAATACAAATGAAATAAATGAGACACGAATGCCTCATAAGATGCAAAATGATGCTCAGTGCGACACGTATGCCACACGGAATGTAAACGATGCTAAGTGTGACATGCATGCCACACGAAATGTAAAATGATGCTAAGTGTGACACGCGTGCCACACAGAATGTAAATGGACTTAAATGCGTAACAACGCACGTGTTCCGGAATGCATGACAATGCATAGGATAAAAATGCAATGACAATGCATGAGAGATGTGCATGATGATGCAAGGGGTGCGTGTTACAACGCATGTAGTATGTGCATGACAATGCAACTGTGAGGCGCATGACAGCGCGATGTAACGCATCGAAGTAGTGTGATGAACGCGTGCAACGCACATGGGGCAACTTTTGAATTTAATAGGATACAAAAAGGATACACCTTGCATGAATTCGAGTGCCACGCACAAAAAACACGACCCGCGGTCAAAACGGAGGCCGGTTGAGCGTCAGAGATGCACTTTCTTGCACTTTCTTGAGCTATGAAGACCAAAAAATTCTCATACGGCCTAAACAAGGCTGTGGGAACCCCACCGGTTGTACACCGGCTGCAGAATAAATCCATCGGCACAAAAGAATGCCGGCCGGCACAAAATATTGCCGACCGGCAAACAGTTGCTGAGTCGGGGCAGTTTCGACTTTTCACCCTAGGTGTTTTAAAATAGGGTTTCAAACCCTATTTCCTCATTTCCCCTCCGCCGAAAACTCTTGCTCTCTCTCTAGAGTGTTTCTCTCTTCTCTTTTGCCCGTTTCATCGCGTTCTACGCCCGTTTCGTCGTCGGATTCGCGATTTCCTTCGCGTTTCGGACATTTTCAACCGAACAAAACTTTGTTTCGGTGCCTCGTTTGGCGTTCCCACCTTTTTGGGGTTTGTTCCCCTTACTTACCTCTTGATTTTCGTCCCTTTTCACATTCCGGCCTTCCCGGCCATTTCCGACCCTCTCGGGAGTTGACTTTCCGGTTGACTCTTCATATTCCGGCCCGGTTTTCCTTCCTCCGGCTATTTTCTCATCATTCTCTACATGGCGGACGACATTCCATGTGGCGGGACTCCCCCGGACCACGAGATGGATCCCGGGGTCGAGCTCCTACCTTTGAGCGAGCGCCCGTTCGACCCGGCGACCTACCGACCGGCGATCCATGTTCTGCCCCCTGACAGTCTGCGCCAGTTCTGGAGCTTCGAGAGGCACGTGGCGCCCGAGCTATTGCTGCGTGAGCCTACCTCGCATCTGTCCTTCAGCACTTCCGAGGTAACTCTTCGTCTTCTGCTTTACTTTCCGCAATGTAGGATACAAAACTGCCGTAGCTAGTTGTATTCTTTAACTGCTGAAATTTGATATACCGTAGACTGTAGTTGACTGTAAACATACATACAACTGATATCTGTTTGAAACTAACACGTGCACACACACTGCACTAACCCCGAATCACTAAAACACACGGCGCACACTGTTTTTCACTACAAACACACCGGTACCCGATATTTGTCTGAATCTGTTAAATTTGCACGCATGCTATATCTGTTCTGAACCCCCCCCAAAACATGTTGACGCGTCACACACTGTATTTCACTGTAAGCACACCGACACCCTTTTTTCTTATCAAAATCTGTCAAACTTGCACGCAAGCTACATCTGTACTGAACCACCAAAACACGCTGACACATCACACGCTGTAGTTCACTGTAAGCACACCGGCACCCGGTACTTGTCAAAATCTGTTAAATTTGCACGCATGCTATATTTGTTTTGAACTCCCCAAACATGTTGACGCATCACACACTGTAGTTCACTGTAAGCACATCGGCACCCGGTACTTGTCAAAATCTGTCAAACTTGCACGCATGCTGTATCTGTATGCTTTTCAAAACTGCATTTTGAATGTTGCCTTGCAATTTTTATTTTCTGTTTGCAGGAGGATTCCCATACCATCCGCGGGTATGGGAATACTGGCGCTCGGGAGTGGTACGATGAGCTCCTTGACGCAGTCCGACGCATAGTGGACCGGGCGGGCTTCGGCGCCTTCTGCCGAGGACTCTCCAGGCTTTCCACATGCAGACCTCTCCTTGCCGCTCTGGCGGAGAGGTGGTGGGACACCACCGATTCTTTTCACTTTTCCACAGCAGGGGACATGACGATGACCCCTTACGATTTCTCGATGCTCACAGGCATCGGGGTAGGGGGTGATCCGATCCCCTTTGATATAGACATGGATGAGTGGACCGCCGCTCAGGTCCATCTGCAGGGGGTGGCCCCACCTCTTGCTCGTCCAGGCTTCGTACGGTACTCCTGGTTCGAGGTACAGTTTAGGGTCCAGCCCGTGTTGGAGGAGGAGGCGCAGACGACTCAAGAGGACGTGGAGAGGTACGCCCGCAGCTTCCTAATGTTCTTATTCGGGACGACCATCTTCACCGACCGGGCGAACACCGTGCCTCTCTGTCTTCTCAGCGCACTGGTGGACGTTCGAGACATCCTGCATCATGATTGGGGTGGCGCCGCTCTGGCCACCCTCTATGGATACATGAGCTCAGCTTCCCGCGGCAGCGGCCAGTTGCTTGGGGGCTATTGGCGGGCTTGGGAGGTACATTTCTTCTCCGCTTTTCATTTCTGCTTTATACTTTCTGTACTCTGTACACTGCACACACTGTAGTCTGCTTTATACTTGCTGTATACTGTACACACGGCACACACATACACTCTTCTTTTCACTGACTGTACACTGCTCACACTGCACACTCTGCACAACATACTGCACAACACATGGCTTCTGCCATTTCTGCTTTTCTTCTATATTCTGCTTCATCTGATAGTCATACTGACATCTGTTTTGCAGTTGTGGGTTTACGCCTACTTTCCTAGGCTCGCTCCCGTACCAGTCATAGAGACTCCTCTGGCCGTCCCCTTCTCGCGTCGCTTTGACGGGAGATGCACCCGGCGGCCGCGAGAGACTTTCGGATTTTTTCGCCGATACTTTGACACCATCACCCCGGCCGAGGTATGTTTTACTTGCAGTTCATTTAAGCTTCGCTTTCCGACTGCACATTTCAACAACAGTAGATAACAAACTGTCTGTCACTTTCAGATCACTTGGCGGCCGTGGGCTCCATTGCCGGCGGCGACGCGGGATCGGTTTGCTGGTGCTGAGGAGACCTCGCGTTTCCGGATCTTGCTAGAGGGCCCGGTCTGTCGGGCTTGGTACCTGGGGGAGCGTTTTCTACGCCAGACCCTAGGGTTACCTGAGCAGATAGTCCCGGTTCACCCTCCTGCAGAGATGAGGGAGACCGAGAGGCTCACCACCGAGCAGCTGGATGATTACACCATTGGCTGGGAGGAGATCAGCTTCCGAGGCACCGGCGATTATCGGGAGTACGTACAGACGTACCTGATGCGACCTCTGAGCGGTGGCCGTCGGGCGGAGGGAGCTAGGCCCGTGGCGCCAGCGGCTGGGGCAGGAGCAGGGGCGGGAGCCGGATCTTCGAGGAGGGCCCGAGTCCGTGGCAGGGGCGGAGTTCAAGGAGGACGGGGGGTTGGTTGGCCCGCCCTGCCTGCTGTACTGACTTTCCAGGGGCAGGGTGGGGCGACCTATCAGATCCCCATCGCTCCTCCGCCAGCGAATCACGAGTTCGTCGGTGTCCCCGACTTACCTCCAGTATGTATTACTGTGTTTTTGTACAGTCATTTCATTTCAGTTCATTTGATATTCCCACAGAATACTGATGCATTTGACATTTGTGCAGGCTTCTTCTGCGTACACCCGGCAGTCATTGGAGATGAATGCCTCCATGATGGGTATGCTCCAGCGGACTTTTGATCTCCTGGCCCTCTACAGCATCTCGGTATGTTCTTCTGACACTGGCCTCAAACCATTCATACACTGCTTCACGTAATCTGATGTACTGCACAACACCTGATACACTGATCTCACAGCATCTAACACACTGCATACACTGCATTCTGCTCTGTATTCTGCACTGGTAAACTGCTCACGGCATTCATACATTGTACTCATACACTGCATTCTGCACTGTTAGACTGGCCACGGCATCTGCACACTGTACTCATACACTGCATTCTGCACTGTTAGACTGGCCACGGCATCTACACACTGTACTCATACACTGCATTCTGCACTGTTAGACTGCCCACGGCATACTGATGCATTTCCCTTTTTATGCACTTTTTCAGCCTCCCTTCCAGATTCCTATGGCAGGAGGTGCTCCAGCTAGACCTTCCGTCCCTGCTCGGGGGAGAGATGAGGAGGGCCGAGTATTTCCCCGCACCAGGGGAGGGCGTACTCATGTCGGGAGCAGTCACGAGCTCCAGTCCCGGACGATGATGATGACGAGGAGTCAGAGGCGGAGACAGAGGCGGAGTCCGAGTCATCGGAGGAGGAGACCGGAGGCGGTTCTAGCTCGGGCTCTAACGACAATGCTGATGATGCTCCTGGACCCTCGTCCAGGAAGAGGACCAGGACAGACTGACGGCCCTTGGGGTGCTCGACGCAGATGCGGATTTTTGTTATTTTTCTTCTTTCTTGTACTTTTCCTTTTTGTTGGTAGTTAGATTACCTTGTATTGCGGCAGGCAGATTTTGTTTTCCTCAAAACTTTGTACTTGAAAAAGATTATGAAATGAATAGATTTTTTTGCTTAAAAAGTGTTACACTTACATATCTTTTGTATTGCATCGCATCCCATCATGTTACACCTCAATGTAAATGAAATCGGTCTGTGGTCTGAATGTTGAACACTTGCACTGTAATAATCAGATAACTAAACAGCCAACAGCAAAACAGCCCACTGCCTGATTCTGGACACACAACCCTTACTCTGTTGGGGATTAATCTGCACACAGCCCATAACGCCGCATTCGGTTGATTCTGCACACAGCAAACTTTAAACAAAACAGCTCAATCTGACAAGACGGAGCTCGAAGACGGAACCGGTTGGAGTTGAAACATGCTCCAATGTAGAGAATGACACAGCATTCTGAGTGTAAATGGTTTTTGAAATCGAATGAGGGTTTTTCAAACCGGGGTATCGAGCCTACTACTGAACACAGCGGGGAAAGACTCAACAAAGGTACACGACCTAAACATAACGAGACACGCTCGAAAAAGACCTAAAACAAAGGTTGAGATAAACAAAATAAAAGACACGACATACAGCCGCGTTAACGAAGACGGGGGACCTCGGATCACGAGGAGCCAGTTCAATCTGGGTATTGTTTCCCACCCTTTCTGATTTGTGATTCTCACATCTCTCTGGCACTCAAGCTCGGATTTTTTTTTTCAAAAACCCTTTTCGTCACTCTTCTCTTAACTCACACCCCTCTATTCTTTATTCTCTCATTTTTATCCCTCCCCGGGGTGTTTAATGAATGAATAGGAAGTTGCGGGTTCATGCCCAATGCCGTTAGCTCACAGCTATTTCTTCTGGCGGGTAGAGTGCCCTCTGGCAAGTACGTCGATGACGGGGGAAAGACAGAACGCCTGACTCAACTGTGCCCCTAGTTCATCATTTTAACCATTCTTTTCGTTTTGGTTTTCTACTAAAACAGTTTTGATCAAAATGAGAGTCGGATTAACGTACCTGTTCGATTTTTTATTTGAAAACCGTGTAAGTCAGGCTGTAAGCACTGAAAATTTTCCTTTTTGGGTCCAAGACAATGGTCCAGTTTTGGAAAATGAAATAGTTTTCGAGAAAATAGTCAACCTCGGTAAAAATTTTCAAAAACTATTTTTCAAACAGTCGATGCTCAACGAGCATGAAACTTACTCTTTGAGATGCGCAACCTCGGATCGGAGGCAATGGAAAATTGCCCCTAGTTTGAAGGGGAGTGGGAGGCAATGGAAAGTTGCCCCTAGTTTGAACGGCAGCTCACGACGGCTCGCGGCAACGGAAAGTTGCCCCTTGTTTGGATGGTGCCGCAGCAGTCCGCAAACAGTCTTCATTGGTGGTGGTCGAGCTCTTGGACACAGAGATGACGAAGACGGTCACAACAAATATATGGACACAGTCGCCTTGGAAGGTGTTGGCGACTGGACTTTGGGATGAAATCGAAACCATTGCATGGACTGAGACACTATGAAAGCGTTGGGGGCTGGACTTCATGATGAAGTTGCCTACGTATCCCAAACATGGGAATCAAGCCTCACGTAGTTCCGGTTAAGGTACACTCGGTTATTTTAACCTTCGCTTTTCAGGCTCTAACTTTTGCCAAGGCGCCCGATGCGGGTTTTCGACCTTGCGAGCTTCTTTTTATTTTCTCTCTTTTTTCCTTTTTCTTTCTTCTTCTTTTTTGCTTTTCTTTTCTTCTTCCTTTTTTTTTTCTTCTTTTTTCATTTTCTTTTTTCTCTTGCTCTAACTTTTGCCTGGGTCGCCCTTCCGGGTTTTCGGCCCAGCGAGCCTCTCAAAGGGAAAAAGTGTAGCAAGTCCATACCAAATGGTTTTCGAAGTTGAAGCCTCTCTGTATCTAGGAGAACGGCTGTTGCGCTGATTTGCGAAAGAATCCATCGTAGTTGCTCCACGAGCTTCTTCTGGTGAGAGCTAATCTTTTGATTCGGCTTTGATGCCTCATGCTCGAGGGCTGCTTCTGATCTGGCCACACAGACCTTGCATGGCGTTTGACCGTTGAACTTTCTGAACGTTCTGAACGGGCTCAAAGTTTGAAAACGAACGGGTTGAATCTTGAGGCTGAGAGCAATCCTAGGCTGCGCAATCTCAAGAGTGATTCCACACAGGTCTTCACAGGGCCGCGTAAAACATCTGTTTTTGAAAAGTTTTTAAGAAAGCGACAAATCGCTCGCGCCGAAGATAGTGTGGAACCAATCTGGATCAGGCCAGGATCCTTCTCAGTACTCATGCCAACAAGCATGGTTTCATTCATTAAAAGGCTTAGCACGCCTCTCTTTCTCTCAAAATGATCAAAATTTTGCAAAACTCGAGGAATTCCTTCCTCTTTGTTTTTATCACCGCAGTGCTCAAAGAGGTTTTTGAAAAACTTAGGTTAATACAATGAGTTTGGCGCGCAGGAGATTAGGCGAGATGTACTGTCAACCCATGAAAGTGAGATAGCAACAGCTGTTTCATTCAGGTTTGTGGGTATAACTGGCCCCTTGGCAGAAACAGACTCAAAACAAAAACAGGTAATTTACAAGACCAAAATGGTGTTCGAGGCAACAACCCCAGAATCACCTGGTATTATATACAACAGGGGGACTGACTCCCTACAACAAGATAGACCCTTTAAGCAAAAAGACTGACTCAAGACAAGGAGACAGACTCAAAACAAAAGACTGACTCGATACCCAAGCCAGGATTTACAAAGTTAGCGTTCATAGCTACTCAAAAATGCGTGCCAGACGCTACATTCAAAATTCATCCAGATGCCGCCCGCAGGTGGTTCACCTTCTGATTACATACTCGCAGTATCTGTGTCCTCAAAGTCCAGTAGCTGGGTAGTAACGGACTTGGCAGAGGAAGGCGGGAGGATAACCTTGTTATCAATCAAATCTTGGACCTCATTTTTGGTAGACACCCCATTTTTGACCGTCCTCAAGACTTGGACGTCACCGTTTGAACACTCGGTGATCATCCATGTTTGTGTTCGTTTGGAATTCCCGGAGGTCTCGGCTCGCGCGCCTTGCCTCAGGATCTCCGAAATTGATCGTTTAGTGTCTGGTTTCACACCAAACACTTATGTTTTGCCTTTGAGGGGCAGGGAATGCCTTGTGAGGCATCCCCACACACAACCGGCAGTGGCTAGAGGCCACCGGCTGATTTTTTGCTGCCATTGGCACTATTTGTTGCCGGTCGGCACATTTTATTGCCGATCGGCATATTTTGTTGCCGGTCGGCACTCTTTTTTGTCGAAATGACATTTTTGGGCAGCCGACCACTGTTCATCTACTTTATGGAGATATTTTGTGCCAGCTGTGATAGCTGGCACCAACTCTTTCCCCCTCCATGTACCATTACACACACTATTACACCTTGCTCCGAGATTGAAGGACTTGGGGGGTTGTTTCTTGAGTTTTTGGACTGATTTTGATCAAAAGGAGAGGGCTAGACCATTTGTTCTTCAAAGGTTCTTCAAGGGTGAGCATCTTGATTTATTTTCCCCAAACTTGTAATAGTTATTTACCTATCTTGCTTGCTGATTTAGCTTTTGTGTGTAACATGAAAAATGCTTATATTTACATGCTTTAAAACTTTCATCAAGGTTGTTTTGTGTTTTGAGTGCAAACTCACCCTATTAGGCCTTGTTTGGCCACTTTTGTGGCTTCTTTGGTTAAGCCTTGTTTACCTTTGCGTTTTGATCTCTTCACCACTGAAAATCAGTGTATTTTTAGTGCTGAAAAAGTTTGTTTGAAGTCTTGCATAGGGGAGGGACACCTCTCTCCCTTCATTGTCTTGTTTCCTTGAGTTTTGGCCCAAAAGGGTAACATGCATGCTTGCTTGTTCTTTTGCCTTATTTCAGAACTTTTTGGGTGTTTTTGAGTCATAAGGGATCTCTGTTTTCGGCCGGATCTATGGCCCTTTGCATGCTTAGTATACTTGTTTCATACTCCCTCATTTGGCCTAGAATCGTGTCTTGTGTTTGGACCTTAATTCTTGCATGTGTTGGCTTGGTTCCATGAAGATCTTGGCCTTATTTTATCATGTTTAAAGTCTGTTGGCCCTTCATTTCAGTCATGCTTGCATGGTTTGATATCATCCCTTTATGTTTTGGCTTGTAAGCCTTGAGCATTTCGACCTCTAACATGTATAGCTTGAACCATCTTCATAATATTGGCATCATTTAGGACCTTATTTCGGCCCAAGAATTATGCTTGTATGTGTGTATGTATGGTCTCTTTTGTGCCTTGAGGGTGTGTCCTTTTATGCCTAGGAATGAGCCTTGGTGGGAGCATTTCATGGGAGTCACTTTAGTTGCCATATTAGGAGGGTTTGGAGTCCCATTTTGCATATAAAAACTCTGTTTTTACTTGTCTAAACCATGCCATCATTTGGTCTTGTTGGTGGGAGTGAAATACCTCCTTTTCATGCCTTAACCTTAGGACCATTAGTTCGCTTGTTAGCTTGATTATTGGCCCACCTTTTGACACTTTTGGGTGCTGTTTTAAGGTGGATTAGGGTTTGTCCCTTTGTGTTTCAGGGCCTCATTGCATGATTGTTTCATGTTTGTTGCATGTTTGGTCCATTAAACGTGTTATTCTATGCTAACTTTATGGCAAATTGGTTCATGTTTGTATCACACTTGCATCTTGCATGCTAGCATTACATACTTGTCATATTTGTTGCATGACATTTGGCATGTCTTGCATAATTAGCATCATGTTGCATTTTGAGCCTTGTGAGCATAACATGCATTGCATCATTTGGTTTGGGGTGTCAAGCCAAATGTGAGGGCCAAGGGACATTCATACTTCAAGTGATGTAATGTGCCTTGATTCTCGGTCACCGGGGCCTTTGACTTCAACATGATAATGCCTTGGTCCTCATTTGTATGTTGCATGCATCTCTACATCAAGTGGCAAACTCGATCCCTCAGGTTATCATGCAGCATTGATGGCTCGAGGATCGAGGGCCATGCTTCCCTGAGTTCAAAGCATGATGGGAAGCATGACCATGCTCACATTGCCTGAAAACTCCATGCCATGCACTGTCTGTTCTCTGTTTGCTGTCAAAACTGTCTTCTGCAGGAAGTTTCTGCCGACCGGCAAAATTAAGTGCCGGCCGGCAATCTTTGAATGGCCGATGAATCAAAAAAGTGCCGATGGAAATTCTGGACTGCCGGTTGGAATTCTGTTAAGCCGGTGGTACTCTGCAACATTCAAGGAACCTGTCCTAGGGTTTTGGCGATTTTCAGAAAGACAGGGCAGTGTAAACAGACGTGGCAAAGACATGATACGGGTTTTTCGGGCGAGCCGGTTTCCGAGCACGCATCATTCGCGCATCTCGAGGCAGAGGCTGCGGCCACCCTCTTCTTTCTTTTGCATCCTTTCTTTTAATTAATTAGAAATTTTGTAATAATTTTATTTGTTTATTATTATTTGGGACTGTAATATTTATTTGGACCCTCCGAGTGAGGGCAATGATGTAATAAGTGTGGGTGAGTGTGTGTATGTCTTCCAATCCCCACTTCTTTCTTCCCTTTTATTTACCTACTTATGATGGTAGATTAGGGCATTTTTGAAATTAGCATACCTTATGCTATGCATGCGTGCATTCATTAGTATTGCATGCATTAGGCTCGGTACATCATGCTAACTGCATTCGTATTTTCAAAATTCCAAATTGAATACATGAATCGATTGGTTGCATCTCATATGCCATATTTAGGTTAACCGAGCCTATTTCTAATTACATTTTTGCATGCGATGCATTAGTCATTTTAACATGAACTAGGACATGCGCATTCGCTAACTAGTTTATTGTTTTGGCATGGAGTACAATGTAAGTAGTTATGCTTTAGCATCCCGCATGCGTGTGAGTGTTGCCATGACAGTATGCTTGCCATGTGGCTTAGTGCTTATATGAGTTAAAACTGTTTGAATGCCTGTGGGTGAAGGGTGGATTGTTTGAATTGGAAAAACTCATTAAAATTCGTGTTTTAGCCTACTTGCGAGTAGCAAATTCCGAAACGCTTTCCAAAACAAACGGATATGCAATGTTTATTTCCAAATTAGGCAATCTAGTCTATACTTGTTTGCTGTGCGCATAACATAGTAATTCTAGGATAAAAATTGGAATAAGAACACATAAAGTTTTCAAAAACGGATATCATGGTAAGTAGAGGCCGGTCTTCGAACCGGGCGAGAGGGGGTGCTCATAGCTGACCTTCCCCAATCGTACCCTAGCTCCCGAGCTGAGACAACTCCGGTGATGACGGACATGTGGCCTTCGGCACCGAGTCGGGGTTTCCTAAATTCCCCCAAAATAAAATATTTAGGTGGCGACTCTGCAATCTGGCAAAGCAGTTAATGTTTTGCATTTCTCTTCTTCCAAAATCTATTTTTCTCGAAACGATTTGCCAGATTTGGACTCTTTGGTTCAAGATTAAGAACCGTGACAACTTGAGGGTCCGAGCTGTAGTAACCCCAAATGGACAGAACGGGAGCTCACCCTCCCGGGGCATTCGGGGGACGTCTACAGCATGGCCCGTCTGCTGGTGGTACGCGCAGTACTGAGCAGCGTCATGCGTAGTGGGGAGATTCTTAGGGAGAGGCCGAGGCTCCAAGGGTTTGAGTTGCCCCCTCTCGGCAAGGATCTGAAGTGCCTTGGACAAAGGCATATAGAGAGCATGAAAGGTCCTGCGCCCCCGGGGCAGGTACTTTTGAGCGCCCTTACTAGCTGCAGAGGCGAAGGGGTCGGCAGACGCCACCTTGGCTTTCTGATCTTTCCCGGGCGCAGGAGTGGGAATGGGAGGAACTGTCTTGGCATGACGGGGCCTATCCCGATTTTCTGCCTGGCTTGAACTACCCTCAGGTGGAGTGGGGAAAGCATCCTCCACAGTCTTTGCCACAACTGCGGATACCTGTTGCTTGTTCATCCCCCTGGCTTTCAAAGCCTGGACTGCCCACAGCAGCTGTTCAATGGGGTCGGCATCTGCCTTCATTTTGTCTTTTCTTCCAGCCTCAGCCTGGTCAAGGGTTTGGGTTGCTACTTCAGAGCGAAGCCCGGTTGTTGCTGACATGTCGTGGCTGTAGCTGGAAGCCACCTCTGGCTGGCTGAGCTCTATCACAATCCGCCCCAGCGGCGGGGGCTCCTGTGGTATGAAATTCCCAGCATATGGTGCTGCTGGGGGTGAAGCTGACATTCCGTAGGCGAGATCCGCCACCGACCTTTGGAGATCACCTATCATCCCCATCAGTTCAAAAGTAGTAGGCTCGCGAGCCTGGTATAACTGGGGAGCCCAACCCGGGTGCACAACAGGCGACCTAGGTGGATGTGACACATCAACGCTGACCTCACCTTGCGGGGTGATCCCTTGCTCTAATGCAGTCGTCATAACTACAATCTCTTCTGAATTCTGCGTCGTCATTAGCCCTGCCGCGGTAAGGGGGACACTGACTATTCTGTACTGGCTCTAGGTACTCTGAACTGAAAGTAGAAACAAACAACATTTCAGCCCCAAACAGATCAAACACGGGTGTAGCCGATCGACTGTACTCTACTGCTGATTACTGTTCCCCAGAAATCACTGTCCCAAAAACTGAACCCGATACCCGCAGATAACTGATTCTCATAACTGACACTGATATCGGTATCCTTAGGTCTGATATTCAAACTTGCAAACTGATATGTACTTTCCCTGTAGAAATACATTCTAAAAAGCACATAGCAAGTAAGAGAGCCAAAACACCCCTATGTTGGGGTAGGGATTCCCTGTCCTATTTTGTCAGGAGCTAGGGTTTCACTATGCACGCAATAGTTTTCAAACAACCTAACATCGGGTAAGCAACCTGTCCTAGTTTGGAATGGTCACTATGGATTCCGAATATGCACTAGGTCGAATGGTCGAAAAGGGTGCCCCAGTAAACCGGGGTTTGTGTTCCCATGCTGTCAGAGCCCATAACCGGTCAGCCTTATGGACATGCCTTGACAAGACAAGCCTCCGGCAAACCGTTCAGGAATGGCAGATGGCAAACACTGTGTTCCTAGGCGCACCAATGCACATGTAATGCATAGAAACGCATAAATGAAATCAAAACAGACTATCACGAGTTCGAGTCAAGCTCTCTAAAATCCCCAGTAGAGTCGCCAGAAACTGTAGACGGGCCCCGCGAGGAGGGGCCTTCGCTACCACAGTTCGGACTCGCGATTTTGTTGTCGCGGTTCTTAATCTTGAACCAAAGAGTCCAAATCTGGCAAATCGTTTTGAGAAACGGATTTTCGAAAAGAAGTGCCAAACATGGACTGCTTTGCCAGATACAGAGTCGCCACCTAAATATTTTTAAAATGGGGAAATTTAGGAAACCCTGACTCGGTGCCGAAGGCCACATGTCCGTCATCACCGGAGTTGTCTCGGCTCGGGAGCTTGGGTACGATCGGGGAAGGTCATCTATGATCACCCCCTTTCGCCCGGTTCGAAGACCGGCCTCTACTAACCATGATATCCGATTTTGAAAACGTTATGTGTTCTTAATCCATTTATTAGCCTAGAATTACTATGTTATGCGTGCAGCAAACAAGTATAGACTAGATTGCCTAATTTGGAAATAAGCATTGGATATCCGTTTGTTTTGAAAAGCACTTTGGAATTTGCTACTCGCAAGTAGGCTAAAACACGGATTTCAACGAGTTTTCCCAACTCAAACAATCCAACCTTCACCCACATGAATTGAAATAGTAATAACACATAAGCATTTAGCCGCATGGAAAGCATGCTGTCATGGCAACATTCACACGCATGCGAGATGCTAAAGCATAAATACTTACATCGTACTCCGTGCCAAAACAATGAACTATTTAGCAAACATGCATGTCTTAGTTCATGTTATGAATGACTAATGCAACACATACAGGATGCAATTAGATAGGCTCGGCTTACCCTAAACATGGCATGTGAAATGCGATCAACTATCACATATTCAATTTTTGAATTGAAGTACAAATGCAGTTAGCATGATGTACCGAGCCTAATGCGTGTAATACAAATGCACGAATGCACGCATGCATAGCATAAGGTATGCTTATTTCAAAAAAATTCCCTAATCTACCATCATAAGCAGGTAAATAAAAGGGAAGAAAGAAGTGGGGATTGGAAGACATACACACACTCACCCACACTTATTACAAATTTGCCCTCACTCGGAGGGACTAAATGAATATTACAAATTAATTAACTACGCAAGCTAATTAAATATTACAAATTGCCTAATCAGCTAAGCGAATTAACTTAAGCTAAGAAAATAGTAAATCGCCTCGGGAAATGCGCCACCATGCATGGGCTGCCTCTGTTTTCCTTCCTTCACTCCTCTGGAGGCTATCAAAACCTCAGGACTGCTTCCCTGGACATTGAGGAGTACCACCGGCTGAGTAGAATTGCCACCGGCAGTGTGGTGTAGTCACCGGCACAAGACAAAGCTATCGGCTGGTGATTTACTGCCGGTCGGCAAGGAATGCCTGCAGAACCTGCAATTGACAGCAACAGAGGGCAAGGCAAAGCATGGCAGCACAATTCAAGGCATATATGCACCATTCATGTCCCTTATCATGTTTGTTACTCAAAGGGGCATGTGTCTCGATTCTCGGACCACCAATCACGCATTTCCATGCATGATGGACCAAAGAGTCAAGTATGCAATTTTCATGTCAAATGAAATGCAAACCATACAAACAAAGTCCCAATCCCTATCACCCAAATCAAGGGACAAGGAATGCATGTTGATGCAATGTAACCTAAGCATGTTATCTTTCATGCAACATGAACAATGCAATGTACTTATGCAAAGCATACAAGCAAACATGCAAGGTAAGCATGCAAACCAAATAGAGGATGGGCTTAAACATGAATTAGGCAGCCCTAAATAGGCCCAAAACAGTAGCCAAAATGCCCACAAATGGAGGCTAAACACACATGCACACATACACATGTTATGGTCCAAGCATCAAGCATTAAGCAAGCAACATTCAAGCACACTCGCAAAGGGATTTCATGGACAATTAGTATGCAACATGAGCTCTGAAATTATGCTATAAAATGATGCCAAATCATGTTAAACAAGATAAGCAAATGCATGCAAGCATGGTCCAAACACTTGAGGCAAGTCATGAAGCTTTGAAGCACATTTAGCACAACAATCGTGGCATTCATTAAACAACTAAAAACAGATTTTTAGCATGTTAAAACAAGGCTAAAGGACTACTTAGATGGCATCTAAGTGAATCAAAACTCGGGGGCATGCACAATGGTCAAAACATGGAGCATGCAACGCATGCTTCCAAAGCATTAAAGAGGCATGCAAGGCAGTCACGCAAGCCTGAAAATGGGATTGAAATAACATGTAGGGTGGTCTCAAATCACCAAATCA
This sequence comes from Camellia sinensis, assembly GCF_055761805.1. Classification (NCBI taxonomy): domain Eukaryota; kingdom Viridiplantae; phylum Streptophyta; class Magnoliopsida; order Ericales; family Theaceae; genus Camellia; species Camellia sinensis. The sequence goes on from NC_138972.1 coordinate 160,201,831, forward strand.
ATGCAAAGATGTCATGCTATACATGCACATACTTAAGGCCAACAAGCCGGAATGCAAAGGGGCTATACTAAGCATGCTAAAATCAACCCAAACACTTATGGACAGACCTAAAACATGTCAAGATAAGCACAAAATCTTCACAAATGTAAGCCTAAAACATGCTAGAAACAAAGGCACACAACCTAAGACATGTTAAGGGATCATAAGGCATTACATGGCAACTATGCTAAGCATGCATGGAGTGCCAAAACCAATTTAAAATCATGTTATATTATGGAAAAAATAAGCATGAAAAATAGTCTATACATGCTCAACACACACTCAAACATAGGCTTCCTTTAGAGGCCAAAACATGCCCTTTTCAAGGACAACAAGGAGAGGGGATGGCTCTCTCCTTTTGGAGACTTCAAGGCACTATCTCCACCACTGAAATCCCTCAAGATTTCAGTGGTGAAGAGGCCCAAACACCAAAGTCCCGAAACTAGCACAAAATAGCACAAAATGAGGCCTTTCAAGGCCTAAGAGGGGTCAAGCACCCTCAAATCACAAAGCACCCTTAATAAACAATCAAGAGGGTTTAAAAATAGAACTTTTTTGTATTATACACCAAGATCAAAAATGAATTTAAGACAGGTAGAAATAAGGTGCAAAAATGGGGAATAAAGGGGTGAGATTCTTACCCTTGAAGCCTTCTTCAACAATGATGCTCCAATGGCCTTCCTTGGCTTGAATCCAACACCAAAGTACTAAAATCAGTCCCTTAGAACCTCAGTAGCTAGACAAAGGTGAAACACTAGGTGTTTATGTGCAATAGAAAGACACAAAACACCTAGAGCACAAAGAGAGAAAAAGAGAGATAGGATATGTATGGATCCTAACCCTAAAAACCAGAGCTTCTCTCTGTGTTTTTTGTCTCTAAAATGTCTAAAGTCTCTAACCCCTCAAGCCAAGAGACAAGCCTTCTCTTTATAGAAGCTTATTGTCTTGTAAAGCTTACAAGACAAGCTTCCAAGAGAGAGATCCCGCCATACACGTGTATGGAGGGGAGCAAAAGTAAGACAGCTGTCTTAAAATATCTGCAAAAGAAGATGCATAGTAATCGGCCGGCCAAAAATATCATTTTGGCAAAAAAGAGTGCCGGCCGGCACTAAGTAGTGCTGACCGGCAACAAATAGTGCCGGCCGGCAATATACATTGCCGGTGGCAGCAAAAACCCGCCGGTGGCCTCTAGCCACTGCCGGTGGTGAGTGGGGATGTCTCACAAGACATTCCCTACCCCTTCAAGACAAAACACAAGTGTTTGGTGTGAAACCAGACACTAAACAGTCGAGTTCGGAGATCCTGAGGCAAGGCGCGCGAGCCAAGACCTCCGGGAACTCCAAACGAACACAAACATGGATAATCACCAAGTGTTCAAACGGTGACGTCTAAGTCTTGAGGACGGTCAAAAATGGGGTGTCTACACATGTGTTTATAAAATAAAATATTATTCTTAGTAGAGACCAATCTTTAATCGAGCAAGCGGGGGTGCTCATTTCATGACCTTCTCCCCTCGTACCAAAGTTCCAGAGCCGAGGCAACTTTGGTGATGATGGACACGTGGCCTTTGGCACGAGTCAGGGTTTCCTAAATTTCCAAAAACAAAATATTTAGGTGGCGACTCTATAATCTGGCAAAGCAGTCCATGTTTGGCGCTTTTGGATAAAAATCAACTTTCCAAAATGATTTGCCAGATTTGGATTCTTTGGTGATTTATCAATCTCACATTGCACTTTGTGAGATTAGATTCAGAAGCATGACAAGAGTCTGACCTGTAGGAGACCAATTCAAAGCCCTTCGAAAGAGAGGCGGCGAAGAAAGTTGAGCTACAGCAGGTTAACGTGCGAGCATGTTTTTCTTGCTTTCTATGCTTTTATCTCAGCATGTTTTGGCCACTTTTTTGGCATGTTTAAGCTCTGTCCAAAGCTGGTTTGGTCATTTCAGCTTGATATTACATGCCTCTAATATAGTGTTCTTCACTAGTTTAATGTTTTTGGGTTTTGAACATGTTGTGCACGTGTTGCTTGCATGATTTAGCACTATTTTTCATGCCATTTCAGCACTGAAAAGTTTGCAACCTCCCTCTATTCTTTCTTTTTTTTTTTAAATTTCTTTAAAAGTGGTCATGAGCCCCTTGTTACATGCCTAGTGGTTTTAATCCTTTCTTGAGGGTTTCTACTAACCAACAGCATAAAACCTGTTTCATGCTCAAGGTACTTGTAGCTTAGGCCACCTTTCCAATTAGAGGACTTTCACATTGGAATTAATCGGTTAAATGACTATAGATAATGCAAAATATGTAAACAATAAATGGACAAGTAAAACATGACCAAGATAAGCATGCTGTCTTTGCATTGCATTGTGTTCAATCGGACGTTATATTGAACACATGGTAGATTGGTCTATTTCATACTCAAAGTGATGAAATGAGCCAATCTCCTTTGTCTCCATCACCCTTGATCATGCATGATAAGGTGATGGTCATGAGTCTTTTTTTTGTGCATTTATTGAAAGTGTGCAACTTGGATCTTTGGCCATCATGCATTGAAAATGCTTGATTGGTGGTTTTGGATCCAAGAGTGCCAATCCTTTGATGTTTTGAGATGATAAGGAAGGGCACAGTGCAAACATACCCCTGGAAAACCATCCATTTTTCTCTATTTGTGCTTTGTTACAGTGTGGTGACTCAGAGCACCAGTGGCTGGCAATGGCACATTGATGGCCGGTAGTGGCTCACTATTGGCCAGTAGATCACTTTCTTGGCCGATAGGGGGCCGACAGCACGCATTCATAGCCGGCAGGCCACTGGTGCAGTCCTCAGCATTAGCTTGGTAAGGTGAAGTAGAAAGTTCCTGGTGTAACCCTGCAAACAGAGCCTCTCAAGAGCAAATCGGAGAGCTTTTCGGGGCGAGAACCGAGTGGATTCATATTTAACTTCCCAAGGCAGAGCTGAGGTAGTGCTTTACATGTATAGTTAGCATGGTGTTGCTTTAATTAACTAGTTGCTATTAGTTAAGTATTGTAATAATTAAGTAGCTTAGTTTAGCTATTTCTTTATTTTGACTAGTAATAATTAGTCTAATTAGTTTAATTAGATTAGTTAGCCCAGCTTAGCTTAGTGTAGCTTAGCCTATTTATTTGGACCCTCCTTCGAGAGGGCACAATGTTGTAATAAGTGTGCGTGTGTGTGTGCATGTCTTCCAACCCCATGTCTTTCTCCATTTTATTTAACCGCTTTCGATGGTTAGTTTTGGGTCATTTTCAATTAGCATACCTTATGCTTGCATGTTTGCACCATTCATTTGTCTTGCATGCACCGAGGCTCGGTGCATCATTCAAACTACATTGTACTTCAATACATATTTGAATACGTGTTTTAAAGCATGTTATCAAATTGTTGCATTCATATGCCATCTTAGATAGCCGAGCCTATTTAATTTCATATTGCATGTGTTGCATTAGGCATCTTGTAGAGTTAGGATCATGTATTTTTCTAACTAGCTTTTGTTTTGGTTTGGAGTACTCTGTAAGTTTTATGTTTTAGCATACTTGCATGAGTGTGAGTGTTTCCATGTTTCGCATGCTTGCCATGAGGCTATTTTCTTAAATGATCAACTGCATGAATTCCTGTGGATGGAGGTTTTGTTGCTTGAATTGGAACAATTCGATAAATGTGAGTTTTAAGCCCACTTTGTGAAGTGGCAAATCATGTTTTAAAGCCCACCTTGTGAGGTGGCAAATCCGCGTTTTCAAGTCCACTTGCGAGTGGCAAATTCAAACCATTTTGAAAAACGAACATGAGTTGTTTTGTTCCAAGTCTTGCGACTTAGTCTACACTTGCTTTCATGTGTGTCATATAGTAAAGCTAGTTTAAATAATCAACAAGAACACATGAGGTTTATTAAACAACAAATCATGATAGTAGAGGCCAATCTTTGATCGGGTGAGCATGGGTGCTCATTTCAGGACATTCTCCTCTCGTACCCAAGTTCCGGAGCCGAGGCAACTTTGGTGATGAGGGACACGTGGCCTTTGGCACGAGTCAGGGTTTCCTAAATTTCCCCAAAATAAAATATTTAGGTGGCGACTCTGTAATTTGGCAAAGTAGTCCAATTTTGGCATTATTTGATTTAAAATCTGATTTTCCAAAATGATTTTCCTCATTAGACTCTTTGGTGTTTATCAGTCTCCTATTGCACTTTGTGAGATTAGATTTAGAACAATGACAGGAGTCCAAACTGTAGGACCAATTCAAGCCTCTTCGAAAAGGGGGGCGCAAAGAAAGTCGAGCTACAGTTTCTGGTGACTCTGCTGGGGACTTAGAGAACTTGACTCGAACTCATGATGTGTTGTTTTATCTACATTTATGTGTTTCTTTGCATTTGCATTGGTGCGCCTATGTCATAATGTTTGCCATCTGTTATTCCTGAGCGGTTTGTCGGAGACTTGTTTTGAAAAGCGTGCCATAAGTCTGACTAGTTGTGGGCACTACCACAATGAGAACCCAAACCTTGGATCTATATCACCGCTGTGCCGTTTGATCCTCCTTTCACATCTCGGTGTTAGGAGCGAGAGGTATATTAGGTGGTCTTGCTGAGGCACCCTTTTGACCAATTAACCTAGTTGCATATCGGAAGCCATAGAGACTATTCCAAAATAGGACAGGTTTCTCACCCGAATGTAGGTTTGTTTGAAATTGTTTGCTTGCGTAGCAAACCCCTAGTTCCTGATGAAATTAGGACAGGGTAACCTTACCCCATCATAGGGGTGTTTTGTCTCTCACTTGTTTGGTATGTGCTGTTAGAGTGTGTCTCTGCAGGAATGTATGTATCAGTTGCAAGTCTAGGTATCAGTTTGAGGGTGTCAGTTTTGAGGCAAAAATTTGGGGCAGAAGTCAGTGTTTGAGTGTAGATTGTCCAGCTTATGACTTCAACTGTGTGTTGTCTCTGGCTAAAGCTGAAATGCTGTACGTTTGCTGATTGTTGTTTATTTTCTTTTTGCAAAGTAGTGTTTTCACAATTCCTTCCAACGATGCAGAGACCCCCCGAGCACTCTGGACTAGAGTTAGGAGGATTTACCGATCTGAGGATCTTATTGGAGGACAACTAGTGTCTGCTTCGCTACCCCAGTTACTCGACGAAGGAGAGTTAGGCATAGATCACCGGTTCAACAGTCACCAATTTAACGATCCTTATCTACATCACATGTGCGCAGTTGGGCCCAGTTTCCTACTTCTACCTCAGAAAGAGAATACACACCCGATCTGATAGATCAGCACCCCATAGACAACATGGAAGATATGATGCGTCAACTCCAACAGACCATTGAGGCCATGCAGCGAGATGTTGCTCGCCAAGCAGAGGTTACCGCTCGCCAAACAAAGATTGCAGCCCAGCAGGCTTCACTGATTGTGAGGCTTCAACAGCAATAGCAACAACAACCGCAACCAGCAGCAGCTTCTATTTCACACCCACCCCCAGTCAGAGTTCTAACACTTGGGGATATAGCCAATGTCCAGGAAAATGTGGACATTCCAGTGGATTTGATTCCACCCAAGACCTCCAAAGTACCAGTCTACCCAACGAAGCAACTGTTTGAGTTTGAGGTTGATCCTACCGTTCTGAAAGTGAACAAGCTCGAGAAGCTTTCTAAGAAGGCTCAGGGTGTCAACTCAATCTCAGATATAGAGGATGGTTATACAGATTTGGAAGTGACATTGCCAGACAAATTCAAAATGCCACATATAGACCGCTTCGATGGTTTGAGCGATCCAATGGTACATCTGCGGTTGTTCTCAGATATTCTGCGGCTAATGGGCTTGACTAGATTACGAATGCTATCTCCCTTTGGCCGGACCCTGTCAGGTATTATGGTTATTTGGTATGCTAAACTCAAGGATTCTGTAAAGAGAAGCTGGGAAGAGATGGCTGAGGCCTTTGTTGCCCAATATTCTTATAACACCCAAATCGAGGTCATAACTCGTGATATCGAGGCTGCTCGTCAAGAGCCAAAGGAGGGCTTCTCAGATTTTGTCACTCGGTGGAGGGCCAAGGCCTCCATGATGACAACCAGGCCAGCTGAGAAAGACCAGATAAGAATGGTCATCCGCAACTTGCAACCGAAGCTGCTGCAAAAGATGATTGTCTTACCCCTCCCTACATTTGCTGACCTTCATGAGATAAGGGTGTAGATAGAGGACGCCATGAAATAGGGTCTGATTGACCATGAAAAGGAGCAGCCCAAGAGGGCCTTTTCACGCAGTTCAAATGCTGCTACGAGTAGCAACGCAGTTGCAAGGACTTCTGATGTTGGTATGGTCACCACCACACAAAAAACAGCCACCCCTTTTACCGGAACATCCAGACCCACCTCACAACCTGCAAAGTACCCACCCCGAGGCCAAAGGGTTTTTAACCCATTTTACATGACTCTGTCAGTGGCCTTGAGGGTCCTAATCAGAAAGGGGCATCTAAAGCCAGAGGGCCACAACACCGCCTTAAAGAAATTCTTTCAACAGATCAGAGAGTATCGGTTGCGACTGAATCCTCATAAATGCACTTTTGGTGTCACAGTAGGGAAAATGCTAGGGTTCTTGATTACACAAAGGGGCATTGAGGTTGATCCTTCCAAGATTATGGCCATCATAGAAATGCCACCACCAAGGACTGAAAATGAGGTGCGAGGCTTTCTGGGTAAACTGCAATTCATAAGACGGTTTATTGCAAAATTAACCTTGACTTGTGAACAACAATTTGGTCTCCTGAAGAAAGGAAAGAAATTCCAATGAGATGAGCGATGCCAAGTTGCTTTTGAGCAGATCAAACCGTATCTACAGAACCCGCATGTGTTCTTACCGCCAGAGCCGGGAAAACCATTGATTTTGTATCTGTCCGTAAGAGACACAACAATGGGTTGCATGCTTGAGTAGGAATCTGAGCACAGAGTGGAGAAAGCCATCTATTACCTGAGCAAGAAGATGCTGGAATATGAGACGCGCTACATGCCGTTGGAAAAGGTTTGTTTAGCTTTTGTATAGGCCAGCAAGAAGTTGAGGCACTACCTGTTAGCTCACTCTGTAATACTGGTTTCAAGATTAGATCCCATCAAATATCTCTTCGAGAAACCAGTGCTTATGGGTAGGCTTGCCCGTTTGTTGCTTTTTCTCTCCGAATTCGATTTGAAGTATGTGACGAGCAAGTCTGTGAAAGGGAAAGCAGTAGCAGAGTTCCTAACCGATCACCAGTGGAGGGAGACAAAGTAGTAGAGTATCTGTTCCCAGATGAGGCCATTTTTCACGTCAAAGAAGAGATTTAGACTATGTACTTTGACGGACCGTCAAATCAGTATGGGTATGGGATAGGGGTGTTGCTGATAGCACCCGACAATTCCCACATACCCTTAGCCTTCAAACTTCAATTCAAAGTATCGAACAACGAAGCAGAATACGAGGCATGTATTGCTGGATTGGAAGCCGCCCTGGAACTAGGGGCAAAGCGGTTGGACGTCATTGGGGGCTTGAACTTGGTTGTATCTCAAGCAAAAGGAGATTGGAAAGTTAAGGAAGAAAGGATGAAAACCTATCACCAAACCCTGGACGTTTTGATTCCTTGGTTTGAAAAGTTGACCTTCACCCATCTGTTAAGAGAGAACAACAGGTTCCCCGACACTTTATCAACTCTATTTTCCTTGATAGACATCCATTTTGGAGTCCGGATGCGTTTGATCATTATTGAATAGAGATATGTGTTGGCCTATGAGTTGATCGCCGCAATTGATGAGATTCAAGATCAGAACCCCTGGTATTATGATGTTTGGAACTTCTTGGAAAATGAGGTTTATCCGCCTGAGGCAAATGCCAAAGATAAGAGGGCAATACGGCGAATGGCTGCTCAGTTTGTCATCTGCGGGGGTAAAATGTACAAACTAGGCCATCTGGGAATGCATAAGTTGTGTGTTGATGCAAAAGAGTCAAAGTGCCTAATGGAGGCCATCCATGGAGGGGAGTGCGGATCGCACATGAGCCGGGTAATGCTCGCTCAGAAGATTCTCAGGCAGGGTTGCTATTGGTCAACCATGGAAGAGGATTGTATCAGTTTTGTTCGGCGATGCCACAAATGTCAGATCCATGCAAACCGCATGAATATCCCGCTGTCGATGCTATACAACATGACTTCTCCGTGGCCTCTTTCAGTCTGGGGAATTGATGTCATTGGGGCAGTTACGCCAAAAGGTTCGAATGGGCATGAGTATATCCTGGTAGCGATAGACTATTTTACAAAGTGGGTCGAGGCCCAATCCTATGCAGTACTGAAAGCGTCGCATATAGCCAAGTTCATCAGAATAACATCATCTGCCGTTATGGTGTCCCAAATGAGATCATTTCAGACAATGGTTCCCACTTCAAGAAGGAAGTGATTTACTTGTTGCAGAAGTACAACGAGACTTTTCATAAGTCATCCACATATTAGCCACAAACCAACGGAGTTGTTGAGCCCGCCAACAAGAACATCAAACACATTCTGCAGAAGATGGTAGAAACTTACAGGGACTGGCCAGACAAGTTGTCATTTGCTCTCTGGGGTTATAGAACATCAATTCAAACATCTACTAGGGCAACTCCGTATTCTCTGGTTTATGGAATGGAAGTCGTTCTGCCGATTGAGATTGAGGTTCCGTCACTGCGGGTTATGGCTATGTGCCAGATAGCAGAAGCGGATTGGCAACAGAGCGGGTTTGAGGAACTGATGCTGTTTGATGAGAGAAGGCTGAAAGTACTGTACCATGTCCAAGGTTATCAACATAGGATTGTCAGGGCTTTCAACAAGAAAGTTAAGTCCAAGAATCTAAGAATCTGAAAGAAGGGGATTTGGTGCTCAAAGACAACCGAGCTCCCATCTATGACCCTAGGGGCAAGTTCAGACCTAATTGGACTGGCCCTTACATCATCAAGTCTATCTGGTTGGGTGGACCTATCATTCTTATGGACCTGGATGGCCTTGAATTCTCCCAAACAATCAACATGGACAAGTTGAAGAAATATTACCCTTAAGAGGCTCGCTAGGCCGAAAACCCGAAAGGGTGACCTGGGCAAAAGTTAGAGCACAAAAAATTGGAAATAAGAAAAACTCAGCTCGCAAGGTTGAAAACCCAGAAATGGCGGCCTTGGCAAAAGTTAGAGCACAAAAGGAGAGTGTTAATACTCGAGTGAACCCGAACCGAACTACGTAAGGCTTGATTCCCATCTTCGGGATACGTAGGCAACTTCATTCTGAAGTCCAGCCATGAACACTTCCAAATCAACTACGTCCATGAGATTGTTCTGGTCATCTTTGTTCTTTTCTGTATCCAAGAATTCGGTTGTGATTTTCACTATGAGAATTTGTTACAGTGTGCTGTGGTGCCATTCAAACAAGGGGTAATTTTCCATTGCCATGCTATTCAGACAAGGGGCAACTTTCCAGTTATCGGATTTGGGGTTGTGCATATCGAAGGATAGATTCCGAGTGTGTCAAGTTGTGATCCATATCGAAAATGGTTTTGAAAAGTTTTAATAAAAGTTTATTTTGTTCAAATTAATCTTTTTACAACTTAAGACCATTTTTGGACGAAAAGAAAAAATTTCAATGCCCACAACCTTTCATTTCATTGATTTCAATACAGAGTTCTCTATCTCTCAATACAAATTGAAGTCGCTTTTTCATGACATTTCAAAAGAAAACTTGAAAGTTAGATCAAAGCAATAAACTTGGGGCATAGTAGAGTCAGGTGTTCCTGCACCCCCTCCCAGAGCTTGTGGAAGCTTCAGATGCTAAACTAGGCCCGGTTTACGCCTCATCTTCAAGCCATGCTATGCATTCGCCAGAAAGGACACAACTAAAATTGGGAGCAGGAGTCAAAAGTTCTCCTGTCCTCTATGCAGTAGGATATCGAGCTAGCTATGCGCCTCAGATTGGAAATGAAGCCAGGTACTATACTCCCTCTTTTGGGCAAGTCTGGTCATGTCCGAACTGACACCTGAACCGGAATGGAAAATAGAAGACACAGTGTGTCAAACCAATCAACTGAATGCCGGGCTGCCGAGCCATGCTGTAACTCATCTCAGGCCGGTCAAACCAGGGGCAACGCCAAACATTGTCAACAGCAGATCTGTTGCACATCCAGTGGCACCACCACCTCCCGTTCGGGAAATCGACTAGCTGTGGACGAAAGAAATAGCCGCATGCTGAATATGCTGGGCAAGAGTCCACTATTTTCAACCTGTCCATGAGCCAAATCTGGAGAGGGATGAAAAATAAGAGAGATTAAAGAATAGAGAGGTGTATGCGGAGAGAAAAAGTGAGAAAGGGTTTTGAGAGAAAAACAGAGCATGAGTGCCGAGTAATGTGAGAAACATATGTGAGAAGGGTGGGAAACATTACCTGTAAGCGTAGTGGACTTCCTGCAAACTTGGTTGTCTCCCGGCGATGGAAAGCATCCAAGCCCATCAAAGTCTTGGCTACTGTCAAGCTAACTCAGCTTTTTCCTACTTTCAAGCCTTCGGCTACTTCGATCAAGTGAATGCTAGACCCTCCAAAGCCAGGGGCAAGCAGAAAATGAGTTAACATACACAAGCAAAGGGCATGTTGCCAAAAACTTTGCCATAGACGATCGCCGGCATCAAAAAACCAATGAATCAAGCTTGGAATATCTAACTCCCCGTTGTGGACCAAAGATTGGGTATCATATAAAGTGAACCCGCACATCCTTCCCAAAGCTTGGATGTGACCAAAACGCAACTGGGGCAGGATTTTCTCGTCACGTCTGGATTCCATTAAAGTTTGGAATTCTTCAATTGTGAGGCAAATCTCTTGCCCCCTAAAGCTAAAAACATGTGCAACTGGATTCCAACATCTAGCTGGAGTATGGAGGAATGGAAAGCATAGTGGAGTACAACTCAACGGGAATAGTGCATTTATCCCGAAACCCTGAAATTTCAACTTTTCCGAGCCATCTAAAGCAGCAATCCAATCAAAGAGTTTTTTGGTGAAGAATGGCTCCATTTAGGGAAAAAATGGAGCTGGAATGAAGAAACCATGAAGCTGGAGCTTTTGTAGAAAATAAGGCAGTGAGTGGAGGCCAGGTGTCAATGTTTCGGAGGTTCTGTTTATCGATGGCCGACAGGGTTCATTGATGGCCGACAAAGGCTTATCAATGGCCGGCAAAAAGGAAGTGATGGCCGGCAGGCCATCCTCCATGGCCAACAACCTTCCTTTCAGGCTCGTTGACCTCCTTTGTGAAGATTCAGCTGTTTCCTGCAGTGGAATTCTGTTATTTGTACCTTTTGAGGTTTTGTTTTGGTCATGTTGGGCTTGAGTATGTTTATTTAAGTTGTAATAGTTTGGTTGTTGTTGAAGTTCTTGTTTTGCTTATCGAGTTGTATTTACATTTGATTAGCCTATCAAGTCCTTGTGTTGTTTATTGAGTTGTATTACTTTGTTTGATTCTTTTAGTTGTTGGTCAGTTCACTACCTGATTAAGAAAATGCAATTTGAATGCATAATTTTCAACAACGATCCATCTCATTTTCATGTTCTGCGATGTCATGCGATGCTTAGACTGCAAAATGCAACACTTTTAATCAAAAGCTGAGTTTTCATTCCGATCATGGTCACCTTTTGCAAAAGAGTACAAGTTTTTAAAGGAAAATAAAACTGCCTAAGGCTATAAAATGTGCTAACATTACTAGTAAAAAGAAAACAAAGAAAAAAAGCATCTAAATCGGTGCCAGCCATCTCAAGCTTGAGAGGCCCTCTTTGTCCTCTTTCTCGGCGTAGCGAACTCTGGAGCACTATCACCGTTGGTACCGTTATCTGAATCTGAATCAGAGTCTGAACCGTAGTCCTCCTCAGTCTCTCCAGCCTCACCATTGGTAGAATCAGAGTCGGCTTCATTTTCTCCATCCTCAAATGACTCTGACTGCGGTCTTGCTGCCTCGCCCTCCTCCTCGCTCGTCTCGTTATCATCATTGCCCAGAATGGGCTCTGAAGAGCCACTCTCACCACGGGTGCCCCTAACCCAAGGTACACTCCATGGACACTGTGGAACACCTCCGACCAAGGGGAATCACCACCAGCCAAAGGGAGTTGGTCATCGACCAATTATGGTGCTCTCGGCCACAAATATTTGGTCGGTCGGCAGTATAGATGGTCGGCCGGCCAAAAATTCCTGCAGAAACCTGTTTTGACAGCAGCAGAGGACAGACAAGGCATGGCAAAGTATTTTCAAAGCAATGTTTGCACCAACACCCTCCTTATCATGTTCGTGACTCAAAGGAGGATGGTCCTCGACCCTCGGACCACCAATCGTGCATTTCAATGTGTGATGGCCCCAAAAGCCAAAGCATGAGCTAGTATGCAACATGAGCAATGTGAACAAGCATTCAAGGCATGTGACAATCATGCTAACCAATAAGTATGCCCAATACAATGGGGATGTTCAAGCATGCAAGCAAGCATGTGACTTCATTCAATCATGCCACGACACATGGAGCAAACATGTTAAACAACCTAAACATGTTACAACACACAAGTATGCAACAACACACAAGATGAGCATGCAGCAACATGTGAACTATGGACTTAAACTAATTTAGGCAGCTCTATACCAAGCCCAAAATAATAGCCAACATACTCAAGAATGAAGGCAAAATGACATGCAAACATGCGTGCACACAAGGACCAACACTTAGGCATATAGAAACAACTCTCAAGCACACTTAAGAGGATGAAAACATGGGCAAATGGCATACATTATAAGCTCTGAAAATCATGTTAGAGAAGGTGCCAAACCAATCTACAATGCAAGCTAGGCATGCCACCAAGCCCAAGGACTTAAACCATGGCCAAATGACATATGAAGCAAATGACCAAAATGAATTAAAACAGTCCTAAATCATGCAAAAGTAAGCCCCAAAAACCACTTAGATGGCATCTAAACGATCTAATCCTAAAGGCATACACAATGGCACAAACATGGGGCAAGAAACACCAACCTTTTAAAGCATGAAAGGGGCATCAAATGCAAGCATACGAGCATATCATGAGGACTGAAATGACATGACAAGTGGTTCCAAACCACTGAAATGATGGAAGGATGGCATGCTAGAGGGGTTAATGCTTAAGGCATACAAGAGAGGCTACATGGTAGCTATAGAAAGCAAAGCATGGACAACCCAAATGACCAAAAACAGACCTTTAGCATGCTAAAACAAGCATAAAAGCTTCACAAAGCTAAGCCAAAAACATGCTAGAAACAAGGCTCAAAGCATAAGGCATGTTAAGGCAATTCATGGCATTACAAGACATGTATGCTAAGCAAGCATGCTGTGTCTAAACCAAGTAAAAATAGTGCTATATTATGGCATAATAAGCACAAATAACACTTAAGACATGGCCAACATGCACTTAGAAAAGGATGCGCACTCAAGAGGCTAAAATGGCCCTTTTCAGGGACAACAAGGAGAGGGGGTGGTCCTCTCCTTCTTAGGACCTCAAGGCACCATCCTCACCACTGAAATCCCTCAAGATTTCAATGGTGAGGATGCCCAAACAAGGTGGTCCCGGAGCTCAACCAAAATAGCACAAAATGGGGCCAAACAAGCCCTAAGAGGGATCAAACAACCCCGACGCTCAAATGTTATACATAAAGTCTAAAAACAGTTGCAAGATAGGTGAAACAGCTATGCAAAAATGGGAAAAAGGGGGTAAGATCTTGCCCTTGTTGACCCTCTTCAAGAATGATGCTCCAGCAGCTTCTTCAAGCTCAAACCACCCAAAAACACCAAGAACAGCCTTCTGGTCCCTCAGCAACCAAGAGAAGGTGTAAGACTAGGTGTTTGTGTGCAATAGTAAGACTAAACACACACATAAGGCAAAAAGAGAGAGAGATATAGAGATGGAATAGATACAAACTCAAACCCTAATCTCATAGCTCTCTTGAAAATTTTTGTAACCCTAATGGAGGGAGATGAGGCTCCCTCTTATAGACAATCCCTCTTGTAAAGCTTTCCAAGCAAGCTAGTCAAGACGAAGATCCCTCCATACACGTGTATGGAGGGTAGCAAAGTGTATGCTAGCTAGCATAGCTGGCATAAAAATATCTGCAAAAGCACATGAACAGTGCTCGGCCATCCAAAAATGCAATTTGACCAAAATAGATGGTCGGTCGACCATCTAGAGTGCCGGTCGGCCAAACATTAGGCCAATGGCAACAAAACACAGCCGGTGGCCTCAAACCATGGCCGGTGATGTGTGGGGATGGTCAACAAGCCATTCCCTGCCCTTCAAAGGCAAAGCACAAGTGTTTGGTGCAAAACCAAACACAAAACAGTCGAGCCGAGGGATCCTGAGGCAAGGCACGTAACCAAGACCTCCGGGAACTCAAGACAAACACAAACAGGGATGATCACCGAGTGTTCAAGCGGTGACGTCCAAGTCTTGAGGACGGTCAAAAATGGGGTGTCTACAGCCGTGAGCAGTAAATGATTGCAGTGTATGAATGCCGTGAGCAGTATATGGGAGCAATGTATCTATGCAGTGTTTTTAATGCAATATATCAGATCAGTATAGTGTGGAACAGTTGAAGTATTATTGTATCAGCAGAAAATTTGATGACATGAGGTGCAAACTGAAGGGAACTTACCGGAATCTTGTAGAGGCTGAGCAGGTTCATGCTCGTCTGAACCATCCCCATCAGAGAAGCCATCAGCTCGAGAGCCTGTTTGGTGTACTCGGATGCTTGTAAATGTGTTGAGATGATCAGTGGTCTATAAAGCATAACTGAAATAAATTAAATGTGCAAAATATAAAGTATGGTACATACCGGAGTCGTGCCTCGAACTCAGACAAGCTCATGACCAGCTGGTGCTGGCCCAATGGGAATCTGATTAGTCTCTCATGTGCATCCCCAACAAGTCAGTAAAGTAGGTAGCTCTGGCCATACTGCCCCCTATCTCGCTCCAGGATCTCTCCTGCCATGAGCCCTGGCCACTCTGGCCACTCTGCCTCTCTCCCTCATAACTGGAGCTCTCGCTCCCTCACCTCCACGGACGCCGGTTAGAGGGGGCACCAGCCCTACCATAAACTGGATCACCTCCTCAGCAGAACGTCTGTGTGTCTCTCTCATGGACACTGGAGGCACCTTCGGTATGAATGGGGCGGGCAGTCCCATAGTCTAGCGCACAAAACGCTCGCTCAAGAACCAAGCACGGCAGATCGGGCCCTCGAGAAGGATGCTATAGCGAGCAACGACCCTAGCTGTCTCATACGAGAATCTGAGCCCCGACGGGATCACATCCCACGACTGCCATGTGGTCTGAAAATAAGAGAATGAAGAGATCATTAGTCACTATCAATTGACTAATGAGTGTATTAAGTTGATTGAAAAGAAGAATGTCTTTGTTTTGGGTTACCTCGTGCGCCGCAATCGTGTTGAAGTACTGACGGAAAAACATGAAGTTTTCCTGGGTCCTATGACGGAGCTGGCCATCATATACCCGAGAAAATGGGACTGTCTGGAGTCTCCTCTATAGGCTCTGGAGCAAGAGCTAGGAAGCATACAGTGTATGAGTAGATACAGAAAATGCAAAGCAGAAAGCATACAGTGTATGAGCAGATACAGTAAATGCAAAGCAAAAAACATACAGTATATGAGTAGATACAAAAAATGCAAAGCAGAAAGCATACAGTGCATGAGCAGATATATAAAATGCAGAGCTTAAAAGTACATGTGTTGAACAAATGTAAAGCGAAAAGGGAGAACTAAGCTGTGTACCTCCCAAGCCCGCCAGTAGCCACCGATCAAGGTCCCACTCATGCGAGAGGTTGAGCTCATGTATCCATACAGAGTGGTAAGGCTGGCTCCGCCCCAATCGTAGAACTGAACTTGCTGAAGCACTACCAATGCGCTCAGCAGATACAGGCCTACGGTATTCCACCTATTCAAAAACAAGGTGGTACCGAAAAGGAACATGAGGAAGCCCCTGGCGTACTGCTCTATCTCCTCAACTGTCTTAAGCTCAACTCCTCTGAACTGCTCCTCGAACTAGCTATATCGGACCATGCCTGCCCGAGTGTCACTGGGTGTGCCCAAGCAGTGCAGCACATGCTGCCTCCCACTCTCCTGTATCACGGTCGGGAGGGATCGGATCACCCTATACGCGTAGGGTGTCATCTTCAACTCCCCCGTGGTGGAGAAATGGAAGGAGTTGGTGGTGTCCCACCACCTCTCCACTAAGGTCCCCAAGAGAGGGTAGCTCGCTACAACCCGCATCAGGCTAGCGCAGAACAAACCGAAGCCTGTCTCGTCAATAATGTCGCAGACCCTAGCCGGGAGCTTGCCATACCAATCCCGAGCTGTCGTCGTATCGTAGCCTCTGAAGGAGTGGGATCCATCCTTTTATAATGCATGAAATGCGATCAGATCAAGTGATGATAGTACAGTTGGATCAGATCGATGCATGTGATGCAATCAGATCAAGTAATGAAAGTACAGTTGAATGTAAAGCAGTAATGTGTGAGATACAGTTAGATCAAGGCAGTCAATGTAAGTAAATCAAAACAGTGCAAGAAATGCAAACAGTTAAAGGTAGTACTGCAGGAAAGTAGAGTTCGTACCCTCACGGCAATGGCCGACAAGTGAGACGCAGGCTCTCTCAGTAAAAGGCCATTAGGTACATCCTCAGCAAAGTCAGTGAAGGCTTTGCTGCCTCCCGCAGTAGGTACTATATGGGTCTCAGGATGATACCTCGCCGGATCAAAGGGGTGTATGCTCCATGGCAATGGCTCCGGCTCGGCCTCCAGCTCGGCCTCAAAGTCTGCCTCAAACTCTACCGGAGGAAGTTCGGGGAAGGCCCCGTCATGAGGGGCATCATCTGCCATGTAGAATAAATGTAAGAGAAGCAAAAATGAGGAAAATTGAGAAAAATGTGAAACTTTGAAAAAGTCAACCCTAGGATAGAGTAAAAAGTCAAAGAAAGTCAAAGCCGAGAAAAGTGTACTAACCTTGGGAGAAACTTGAGGAGAATGAGCCTAGAACGGTAGAAATGACGAAAGAAGCGTCGAAATCAAATTCTAATCAATTCAAAATGAAGAGAACTAGAGGGTTTTAGCGAATAAAGTTTGTTTAGGGTGTTGGAAAACGCATAGAACGCGCGGATCTAGAGAGAAGGAGCACCTAGAGAGCAAGGGAAAGGAATTTCGTGCAAGGGGTTGTGAGGAAATGAAGTGGCTTTGCTTACACTTAAAGACCCATGGGTCAAAAGACCAATTTGCCCACATCTGCCATCGATGGCCGACAGTGGCACATCGATGGCCGGAACTACTTCATTGGTGGTCGGCAGTGCTCACCGATGGCTGGCGGGTGGCCGGCAGCCCCCTGATGGCCGGTGGCCCACCTGATGGCCGGAAGGCTTCCACAAGCTTCCTTTTCCTCTTTAGTTATGATTTGTGTCCTTGGATTCCAAGATATGCAAGTTGTGCTCAAAGTTTCATTCAAAATGCCTCCGCAGAAGGTCAGAATTACGTTTGCAGTGCGCGATGGTCATCTCTCGTCAATACAAACAAGGTGTATCCTTTTTCACATATTGCGACTCTTTCGAGAGATAATTCGGGAGTTGCCTTTGAGTCATCTTTATCAAACATGCTTTTGTCATCGCATAAAATATACACGTTGCATTGAACATGCATTCTGAATTGTTGCATAGAACATGCATTACCATGTTTATGTAGGAATGTGCATGTTGCATTGAATTTGCATCGTTGATTATTTTGCATAGAATGTGCTTCTATTTTCATTTATTGCATGTTGTGCATGGAGCATGCCTTTAACATTGTGTTACGATCACTTGTCTCGCATGAGACATGCATTGTATTGCATTATAGCTGTTAAGTTTCTTTCTTATGCAGGCACGATATTGTATATACGGTTCATTTAGAGGAATTCTGGGTGGAACCATTCGTCTCTCTTACCTCCTCGTTGGTTAGAAACATTCGGGTATGCCCGGTGTTTACACCAATATGTTGCTTTGGTTAGAAGTACTCGGGTATTCCCGATGCTTACACCACTCTTCGCTTTGGTTAGAAATACTCGGGTACGCCTGATGCTTACACCACTCTTCGCTTTGGTTAGAAACATTCAGGTACGCTCGGTTTTTATACCTCCCGGTTAGAAGCGTTTGGGACGTCTGTCCGATGCTTATACCACTTTGTTCTTGGCTAGAGACATTGGGTTGTGTGCCCGATGTCTATACCCCATTTTCGATTAGAGACATTGGGTTGTGTGCCTGATGTTTATACCACCCCCCTGGTTAGAAGCGTTTAGGTCGTGTGCCCGATGCTTATACCACCCCCTTGGTTAGAAGCGTTTGGGTCGTGTGCCCGATGCTTATACCACTCCCCGGTTAGAAGTGTTTGGGACGTGTGTCCGACACTTATACCACTTTGCGCCCAGTTAAAAGCGTTTGGGACGTCTGCCCGACGCTTATACCACTTTGTTCTTGGTTAGAGACATTGGGTTGTGTGCTTGATGTCTATACCCCATTTCTGATTAGAGACATTGGGTCGTGTGCCCAATGTTTATACCACTCCTCAGTTAGAAGTGTTTGGGACGTGTGTCCGATGCTTGTGCCACCCAGTTTCAGTTAGAAACATTGGGACGTGCTCCGATGTTTATACCACCCTTCGGTGTTTACACCGCACCTTTTTCTCCTTTCCCGTGTGACGCGCTAGGATGTGTTTTGTTTGAGATCTCGGGTACGCTCGATAGTCTCGTTTGGTCTTTCCTACGTGAGGCACAGTTAAGATTGTATAATTTTCTTACAACCTTTCAGGATGAAGTGTGGTTTGGCTTGTGTTTCTCACGCATAGCGTGTTTATTAGCTTACTTTTTCTCATGTGTGAGATTGTTGTATCTTGTTGGTTTACTTAAAATGTCGTATTTTCCTTGCATAACACTTGCATTTGAATGCTTCATTATAGCCCTCTTTGAATGATCTTAAGTTATGCTCTTGCATCGTGCATACCATTTGCATCATGCCCTAGCCTGCGGGCTCAACAATGTATTGTTATCTTGAATGTTTGTCTAAAGTCTTGCGGCCTTGTCAAAATGGGTCGTCTCTGGGCTTTGACATTCACTCACGTCATCTTTGTGACTCTAAGTTCTGTCAAAGAGAGGCAATTGTAGGCACCCAATTTTTGACCGTTCTCAAGACTTGGATGTCCTTGCAGGTACACCCAGTGACAAGTTTGATTGCTTGTCCAATGTTCGAAATCCACGGCGGAATGCCACATGTTTGAGCTTTCCAAACCCTACATCCATTCTATCTCATTTTTGGACCATGTTTAGGTCCTTTCAGTATGTTGATTTTGATGCACTGCTGGCCATAATTGAGCACTACCAGCCATGGACTCTGGCCTGCCGGCCACCAGTGCATCAGCAGATATTTTTTGATATTTTTGCCAGCTGTTTGCACAGGTTGAGCCATCTGCTTGCACGTTCATAGCTGGATTTCTTTTAGGGGGCTTTTGTATCTTCTATATATAGAAGTCATCCTCTTGCATGTGAGGGGTTAGAAAAATTTTATGAGCAAAATTTCCTCTCTCTCTCTCTCTCTAGAATTCTCTCTCTCTTCCTAGTTTGTGCTTGAAAGTGGGAATTCTCTACAATTTTGTTCTAAGGCCCTTGACCAAACACCTTCACCTTGGAGCTGAGGTTCTTGGAGCCCTTGTTTGAGCTCTCAAAGTTGGTTTAAGCTCAGAAAAGAAGCTGTTTGTTGCTGTGCTTCAAAGGTATAAAGCTTACCCCTTTTAAGCTTTATTTTAGTTACTTGTTTGGCCACTTTTGCATATTGTTTTTGGTCTATTTTTCAACTACAAAAACCTCTATTTTTAAGGTTTAAAAATGGTGGTTTAAGGCCTTTTTGGAGTTAGGGGTGATCCCCCCCTCTTTTGTAGCTTGTTTGGTTAAGTGTTGTGCTTTCTTTTTAAAGCTTGTAAAGAAACTTTTCTTGGCCTTTTAACCACTGAATTCCAGGAGAATTTCAGTGGCAAAAACTTGGTTTTGAGGTCCCAAATAGGAGGGGGTGGCCTCCCCTCCTTGTGTCTTCTTTGCGAGTGTAGATGGCCTAACATGTGAGCATGTTTTTCTATCATTTCATGGCTAGATCTCAGCATGTTTTAGGTTCTAATTTGACATGATTCAACTCTGTTTTGGGCTACTTTGATCATATGAGCCATGTTTTTTATGCCTATAGTGCAAATGCCTTCACTAGCTTAGTGTTTCAAGGCTTCTAACATGCTTGGCATGAGATGGCTGCATGTTGTAGCATCATTTTACATATGATTTCAATGCATATAGCTCTGTCACATTCTCACTTATTTCACTCTTTCATTGGTTTTGAGAGTTGTGCTTTGAGTCCCGTTTGCGGGTTAACATGCGAGCATGTTTTTCTTGCTTTCTATGCTTTAATCTTAGCATGTGTTGGCCACTTTTTTGGCATGTTTAAGCACTGTCCAGATCTGGTTTGGTCATTTAAGCTTGATATTGCATGCCTCTAGTGTAGTGCTCTTCACTAATTTAATGCTTTTGGCTTTTGAACATGTTGTGCATGTGTTGCTTGCATGATTTAGCACTATTTTTCATGCCATTTCAGCACTGAAAAGTCTGCAACCTCCCTCCCTTCTTCATTTTTTTAAATTTCTTTGAAAGTGGTCTTGAGACCCCTGTTGGCTTGAGCATGAAATTGAGGCATTCATGCCTAATGGTTTTAATCCTCTCTTGAGGGTTTCTACTAACCAACAGCGTGAAACCTCTTTCATGCTCAAGGTACTTGTTGTTTAAGCCATCTTTCCAATTAGAGGACTTTCACATTGGACTTAATCGGTTAAATGACTAATCGGTAATGTAAAATGTGTAAACAATAATTGGACAAGTAAACCATGACCAAGATAAGCATGTTGTCTTTACATTGCATTGTGTTCAATCGGGACATTATATTGAACACATGGTAGATTGGTCTATTTCATACGCAAAGTGATAAAATGAGCCAATCTCCTTTGTCTCCATCACCCTTGATCATGCATGATAAGGTGATGGCCTTGAGTCTTGTTTTGTGCATTTATTGAAAGTGTGCAACTTGGATCTTTGGCCATCATGCATTGAGCATGCTTGATTGGTGGTTTTGGATCCAAGAGTGCCAACCCTTTGAAAACATACCCTTGGAAAACCCTCCACTTTCCTCTGTTTCTGCTTTGTTGCAGTGTGGTGACTCAGAGCACCAGTGGCCGGCAGTGGCACATTGATGGCCGGCAGTGGCTCACTCTTGGCCGGCAAATCACTTTCTTGGCCTGCAGGGGGCCAGCAGGAAACATTCATGGCCGGCAGGCCACTGGTGCTGTCCTCAGCATTGGTTTGGTAAGGTGGAGCAGAAAGTTCCGGGAGTAACCCTGCAAATAGAGCCTCTCAAGAGCAAACCAGAGAGCTTTTCGGGGAGAGAACCGAGTGCATGCATATTTAACTTCCCAAGGTAGAGCTGAGGCAGTGCTTTACATGTATAGTTAGCATGGTGTTGCTTTAATTAACTAGTTGCTAATTAGTTAAGTATTGTAATAATTAAGTAGCTTAGTTTAGCTATTTCTTTATTTTGATTTGTAATAATTAGTTTAAGATTAGTTAGCCTAGCTTAGCTTAGTGTAGCTTAGCTTATTTATTCGGACCCTTCTCCGAGAGGGCACAATGTTGTAATAAGTGTGCGTCTGCGTGTGTGCATGTCTTTCAATCCCACGTCTTTCTCCCTTTTATTTAACTGCTTTCGATGGTTAGTTTAGGGTCATTTTCAATTAGCATACCTTATGCTTGCATGTTTGCACCATTCATTTGTCTTGCATTCACTGAGGCTCGGCGCATCATTCAAACTGCATTGTACTTCAATACATATTTGAATACGTGTTTTAAATCATATTATTGAATTGTTGCATTCATACGCCATCTTAGATAGCCGAGCTGATTTAATTTCATATTGCATGTGTTGCATTAGGCATCTTGTATAGTTAGGATCATGCATTTTTCTAACTAGCTTTTGGTCTGGCTTGGAGTACTCTGTGAGTTTTACACTTTAGCATGCTTGTATGAGTGTGAGTGTTTCCATGTTTCGCATGCTTGCTATGAGGCTATTTGCTTAAATGATCAACTACATGAATTCCTGTGGATAGAGGTTTTGTTGCTTGAATTGGAACAATTCGATAAATGTGAGTTTTAAGCCCACTTTGCGAAGTGGCAAATCATGTTTTAAAGCCCACCTTGTGAGGTGCAAATCCACATTTTCAAGCCCACTTACGAGTGGCAAATTCAAACCATTTTCGAAAATAAACATGAGTTGTTTTGTTCAAAGTCTTGCGACTTAGTCTATACTTGCTTTCATGTGCGTCACATGGTAAAGCTAGTTTAAGTAATCAACAAGAACACATGAGGTTTATTAAACAACATATCATGATAGTCGAGGCCGATCTTTGATCAGGCGAGTAGGGGTGCTCATTTTAGGACCTTCCCCTCTCGTACCCAAGCTCCCGAGCGAAGGCAACTTTGGTGATGACGAACACATGGCCTTTGGCACGAGTTAGGGTTTCCTAAATTTTCCCAAAATAAAATATTTAGGTGGCAACTCTATAATCTGGCAAAGTAGTCCAATTTTGGCATTATTTGATTTAAAATCTGATTTTCCAAAAT
Source organism: Camellia sinensis (assembly GCF_055761805.1). NCBI lineage: Eukaryota > Viridiplantae > Streptophyta > Magnoliopsida > Ericales > Theaceae > Camellia > Camellia sinensis. The sequence goes on from NC_138972.1 coordinate 160,224,628, forward strand.
GATTTGCCGGATTGGACTCTTTGGTGTTTATCAGTCTCATATTGCACTTTGTGAGATTAGATTCAAAACCGTGACAGGAGTCCTAACTGTAGGACCAATTCTAGCCTCTCCGAAAAGAGGGGCATGAAGAAAGGCGAGCTATAGTGACTAGAAATATTTAGTCGCTAATGGTGTAATATATATATATGGGGTTTCCAAACCCAAACCAGTGCCTCTCTCTCTCTCTCGCTCTCCCCCTCTACCTCTTCCTCTCTGTTGCTCCTCTCTCCTCCCTCGTGGTCGCCGACAACCGGAGCACCGATTCACCTCATTGTTGGTCACAGTTGCCTGAGATCCATCACTCACGGAATCTTGATCGGCAGCTCTTCCCTCGCAGCTCCTCGCATTGCAAGGTTTTTATCTTCCTCTCTCTAATCGACTAATAGATATATATATATATATATATATATAATGATCTCTACACCGATTGTAAGATCAATTATTGTTGCTTAAACATATCAATCTGATCCATTGTTGGTTTTAATTTCTCTGAGAATCGTTTGAGAGAGGGGGGAAAAAAAATGGCGTCGCCAAATAGGGAAATGGTGGTGTATTGCTTTGACACCCTGGTCGCTCAGTACAATAACGAACAAGCCCCTACCACTGCTTTCAATGACAGCTAACAATACGTTCTCTCTCTCTCTCTCTCTAAATCTTACAAATAGGTCCGTGTTTTCGACAAAATTGGGGAAATGGTGGTGATTTATTAGCTTGCTAATTGTTGTTGTTGAATTGTTTGCTCAAATTTTGACTTTTAAGGATCATAGTGTTGTAGTGAGTTCTGTAATTATAGTCAGCTTCTTACTTTCCAATAATAGAACTCAGATTCTTACTTGACGTTGAAACATGAATATAGTGCCAACTGAATTCTTGCCTATTCTGTAATTATAGTCAAGTGTGGTTATTGTTAGATTCTTATGGATTGTCTTTTCTACTTTCCGAAGCCATTAAAGATATTTATTCAAATTGCCTATTGCATGTTTGTTTATATGCCAAGCTCAAGTTGAAGTTCTCCTTGAAACTACCTACCCAAACTTTCCACAGATCTGATTTCTGACAAATTTGATACCAAGTCGTAAGGCACCTCAAGTCTGCTATAATTGATCCATAAAGCCACTCTAACTTTAATCAACTCCCTAATGTTCTATTTGGCTCATGGGAATGAATAAACAGATATTTATTCCCATTTTATTTCATTCTAAATGAGTTATATATATATATATATATATATATATAAATTATATTTATTTAGATATTGTTTGGAATAAATCTCACCCAAGCTATGGAAGCAAATAAAATAAAAATAGAATGGTCCCAAGAAAAATAGAAAACACAAGATTTTACGTGATTCGGGTCAAATGTTTACATCCACGATGAGTGAGAAACAATCCACTAATAATAGAACAATTACAATGGTGAAACAAATACAACTCCTTGATATTTTCTCACACCCCACAATGTTAGCAGATATATGTGACCTTAATTTTATAATTTTATATTGTAGGAGGTGAAATTTGGAGGCATGGAACAACCTATTTTTACAATGGAATTCATTAGGAAACCAAGGAACTAATGAAGGTCAGTTTAAGGCCAAACAAACCACTTGTCAATTTAAGGCTCCTCCCCAATTATGATTTCTGGATCCACCACTTTGCATAAAGACTAGTTGTGATGTGATCCTTCGCATATGAACACTCTAATAACCAACTAACCTATCTTTGTTTATTTTATAATCATTAGTAATGTCTACTAACAGAAACATCTTTAATTGTTGGAAGAACAGTAAACCAGTTGTAACCTTGAATATAAAGTACTCTGCAACGACATGCCAAATCCTATTACATTCACTTTAATCAAGTTCTGATTTAATATTTTAGTATACAGTTTATTCAAAAGAAATATGGAAAATGTTGTCAAACCCACCACAAATCAGTCTAGCTCGACAGTACGAGAACTTTAATTAAGTTAAGGTCCCAAAGCACTGTATTTGGAATATTACTTTACTTGTATGTTTCAAATATTGACACTATTTTCTAGATATTGTGGTAAAGGTAGGTTTGGAAATACTCTGGTATCCTGATGGACGTTCTTGATCCTCTGATTGACACTTGAAAAACGGAATTAACACTCCAGTCGAGGATGCCATAATTAGCACTCCGACGGACAAGTTGGTATATGTCTCTAGTTTGTTTGTAACTGAAGTTTCTAAGGTTTTTCTCACATACCTTTCTTTGGCTGATGTTCCTCTATATATATTTTTCTTTTGGGCCCCTGGGTCGGGCCACTCTTGATCCATTGCACATTTATTTATTCGGCCTTTATTTTATTGGTCCTACGGCCGATTAATATATTCGGCTTTGGGATCGTCTAGGATGAAGCCAAATACAAATTTCGTCCTGACTGACCTCATACCATTATTTGGCTTTCTTGCATGTATATCAACAATATCTGGCTCCCACAATTGCCCCCCAAACATCCTCTTAACACCAGTTAGTCGGCAAGTTTGGTTTCGAACAGTCAAAGAAAGAACGGCGGTTAACCTCATTCCAACGCATGTCAGAACACACGCTTTTTAGGTATCATTACATCTTCCCTCCTTTTCGTACGCTTTCTTCATTTAATGCGATTTGAAACTATTTTGTCCCTTCGAATGTAAGTTTTTTGAATACTCAAAGCTTCTGGTTTGCCTTTTGATATACCTCTATTTCGCGACCTTTGCAACTTCCTCCTGTTTCTCATTGTCTCTTCTGCTTCTTGTAAGTTCTCTTCCCCTTCATTTCGAATCCCATTTCCTTGTTTATTTTTAGTTTTGCATACTCCTTAGACTATCTAGGATGGCTAAACACTTGAAAGAACTTCTTTCTGCATACTAAATTTCTGATTTTTTATGCCATTTTTCCATCCCCGTCGATGTCCATCTGTCACTCATGGCAGACAGCACCATTGATATGGAGAGGGCTGATGAAAGTACAATCATCTTTCCTCTTCTTTCGATTGCTGAGGGCGGAGTCTGTTTCCCCCTCTATCTATTTTTGAGGGTCGTCCTTCGCCACTGGGGTTTAATCCCTTCTCAACCAAACGTAAATTTTTACCGAATAATAATGGGCATTGTAGAATTAAACCGACGTCTTAGGATTGACCTTGGAATCCCTGCTATTCGGCATTGTTATGCCTTGGCCAAATCCTCTGGCCGGCAGGGATGCTATTTCCTCAGAGCTAAGGACACCGACCATCATTTGGTTACTATGCTTGCCAGCTCTAGCAAGCGTGTTGATGACGTCATAGTCGTTGTCCGCGGCAACTGGGAATTCGGAGAGGGCGAAGATCGCCTAGATCCAGTGCCTAGGCGAAAAGGTGAACCAGGTGGCCATATAATCCCCCACGTATATTTGTTGAATATTTACCCGACTTAAATTCTTCATACTTACGATTTTATTTTGTGCAGGTAATGACTTGAAAAAAGTTCTCGTTTCGGCCGACGACACTGTACTTGCGCAGATTAAAATCACACTCCAGTTCTTTGGCCGTTCGAATCTCAAGAAGCAAGGTAGGGCAGCCCACATACTTCTAAGATACGAGCCGACTTACTCCACATTTTCGACTGCAGATAACATTCCGATTTCGAGGGGTGAACATCAGCTTACGGCCCTTATCTTCCCTAACTTCAAAAACCTAAGGCAGATTGGTTTGGAAGCCTCTGATTCGGAGGTGGAAGAACAAGTAGCCGAGGAGGTCGCCGAGGAGCCAAACCAGTCAGAAGCTGAAGTTGACGAGGCTCTAAACTTAGCCTTTGAGGAAGCCGGCCTCAATTCGTCCAACCCCCCGTCCACTTCAGGCCGAGGGGACATCTCTTTTGAAGACATTTTTACAGAATTTGGAGACTTTCCCGACACGTATCCCGAGAACATGGTTGGGGAGTCGCTCATGCAACTAGCCAGGAAAAAAAACGCCGAAAGGATGGCCACCCAGAGGAGAGTCGAGGCCATCCGATCAGAAACTCCACCTATTGTCGTCACTGAGTGCTCTCTGTCTATTATTGGGGAAGAAATAGCTCAGACCAAAATGGTCGAGACGGAGCAAGTAGAACAGGGGGCTCAGACTGAAACGGCCAAGACTGAGCAAAGGGCCCCGCCGAGTAAGAAGCCGATTATGGGGAGGACCAAATCGACAAACGGCCGTGCATTAAGGAATCAGACTTGGTTGTTTCATTCACTGTGCAACCAAAGATAAGGAATATGCCGATTGCCTCTGATGCGTCAGCTTTGAAGGACCCGGCTACGGCCTTGAGTATGGCCTCCTCAATCTCCCTGCCAGTTGACAAAGCCACATTTTGGACAGAGCCGGATTTACTATCAATTGCACTAGCCGCTCAATCGGCCTTATTGGTACATTACTTGCCTTATCTGCAGTCTTCCGCCTAGATATATATATATATATATATATATTCTTTTATAACTCTAATTCCGTGTTTTGCAGACGGTGGGCAGGATAGCCAAAATCGGCAGCCATCAACATGACACTATTGAACAGATCGGCTTGCTGAAAGTCGAAGTCAAAAACGAAAAGAACAAGGCCGTGGAAGCCTCTTAAAGAGTCGATTTCGAGGCAACGAAAGCGGCGGAGGAACGTGCAAGAGCCGACTCCGAGGCCGAGAACGCGAGGAATTCTGACCAACTAAGGTTGGCCGCCGAAGAGAGGGCAAAAGTGAGCGAAGACACACTCAAGTTAGCCAAAGAGGTGATCGCTAAGATGGAAGCCGATTTGGAAGAGTCGAGGAAGGCAAAGAAAATAACCGACTTTGAGATCTCCAAAGCGTTCCAAGCTGGGAAGGACGCCGCATTGGAAACCTACGTGGAGGAGGTGCCCAAGTTCGAGAATCAGGGCTTCAAACACAGCTGGCTCAAAGCCCTCACTGCCGCAAATGTGACATTGGCGTAGCCGATTCCATACAAGCAGGTGGACGTTGAGTCGCTGGAGTCTAACCTAGAAGATTGATTAGGGTGATATTTTGATTTTTATTAGGCATCTTAGATGCATAGTTTTTGTAGGTTTTTGTTAGTAGATTTTCATTTCTTTACTTCGATTGGAAGTTTAAATGTAAGGTAATTTTCATGTGTAAAATGGCTACTATCTGTACTCAATTTATTAATGAAAATTTCCTATGCTTTTCAGTTTACTACATATACTATTTCTTTTCAATTTATTAATGAAAATTACGTATGCTTTTCTGTCTGCTACATATGAGTAAATTAAACATCCTATGCTTTTCCTATGCTTGTCTTTGCTATTTAGCCAAATAAATAAACAAATCAGCAGTTAACAATTTGGTAGGATGTGCATGAATATTCAGTCAAATAATGAGTAAATCGGTTCAAAGGACTCGACGTCTGGCCGATTAGATTATTGAATCTATTTAGCCGATTAGATTAATAGATCTGCCCGTGCCCCAGCTAATGGATGAACTGGAACGCCGAATACTATTAGTTCATGGAGTGGCCGGGGCACCTGGACATCTAGCCGATTAGATTATTGAATCTATTTAGCCGATTAGATTAACGGATCTGCCCTTGCCCCAGCTAATGGATGAACCGGACCACCAAATACTATTAGTTCATGAAGTGGCTGGGGCACCTAGACATCTGGCCGATTAGATTATTGAATCTATTTAGCCGATTAGATTAATGAATCTTCCCTTGCCCCAGCTAATGGATGAAATGGAACGTCGAATGCTATTAGGTCATGGAGTGTGTAGACGTCCCCCGAACGCCCCGGGAGGGTGAGTCCCATTCTGTTCATTTGTGGGGTCACTCCAGCTCGGACTCTCAAATTGTCACGGTTCTTAATCTGAACCAAAGAGTCCAAATTCGGCAAATCGTTTTGAGAAACAGATTTTTGAAAAGAAATGCCAAACATGGACTGCTTTGCCAGATACAGAGTCGCCACCTAAATATTTTTTATGGGGGAATTTAGGAAACCCTGACTCGGTGCCGAAGGCCACATGTCCGTCATCACCGGAGTTTCTCGGCTCGGGAGCTAGGGTACGATTGGGGATGGTCAGCTATGAGCACCCCCTCTCGCCCGATCCGAAGATCGGCCTCTAATAACCGTGATATCCGTTTTTTGAAAACATTATGTGTTCTTATTCCAATTGTTAGCCTAGAATTACTATGTTATGTGCACAGCAAACAAGTATAGACTAGATTGCCTAATTTGGAAAGAAACATTGCATATCCGTTTGTTTTGAAAATGTGTTGGAATTTGCTACTCGCAAGTAGGCTAAAATACGAATTTCAACGAGTTTTTCCGACTCAAACAATCCAACCTTCACCCACAGGCATTCAAACAGTTTATCACATAAGCATCTAGCCACATGGTAAGCATACTATCATGGCAACATTCACACGCATGCAAGATGCTAAAACATAAATACTTACATTGTACTCCGGGCCAAAACCATAAACTAGTTAGCAAACATGCATGGTCCTAGTTCATGTTAGAGTGGCTAATGCAACGCATGCAAAATGCAATTAGAGTAGGCTCGGCTAACCTAAGCATGACATGTGAAATGCAGTCAATTGATGCACGTATTCAATTTGGAATTGAGGTACAAATGCAGTTAGAATGATGCGCCGAGCCCGGTGCATGCAAAGCAAATGTATGAATGCACGCATGCATAGCATGAGGTATGCTAATTTAAACGTGCCCTAGTACTAACCATCAAAGCAGGTAAATAAAAGGGAAGAAACAAGTGGGGATTGGAAGACATGCACACCACTCACCCACACTTATTACAGATTTGCCCTCCCCCGGAGGGACCAAATAAATAATACAAATTAATTAACTACGCAAGCTAATTAAATATTACAAATTGCCTAATTAGCTAACAAACTAATTAAGCTGGGAAAAGCAGTAAACCGCCTCGGGGGGAGGGCCAGATGCAGTGCGTGCTCGGGTCTTGCTCGGAAGTGTACCGCCATGCATAGTCTGCCTCTGTTTTCCCTGCTTTGCCCCTCTGAAGACTACCAAAGTCTCAAAGATGCCTCTCTGTATGTTGGGGTTCACCACCGGCTGAGTAGAATTGCCATCGGCAGTGGTATGTGGTCACCGGCACAAAATGAAGCTATCGGCAGAAGAATAATTGCCGGTCGGCAATGTACACTGCCGGTCGGCAAAGAATGCCTGCAGAACCTGCAACTCACAGCAGCAGAGGACAGAACTTGCATGGCAATACAATTCAAGCAATGTATGCACTGATCATGCTCCCTATCATGTTTGTAACTCAAAGGGGCATGTGTCTCGATTCTCGGACCACCAATCACGTATTTCCATGCATGATGGCCCAAAGGATCAAGTGTGCAACTTTCATGTCAAATGAAATGCAAACCAAACAAACAAACCAAGACCCAATTCCTATCACCAAGTCAAGGAATAAGGCATGCATGCAAGACGCAATGCAACCTAGGCATGCAAGCTAAGGGTGCATCATGGCATGGCAAGACACTTATGCAAGCATACAAGCAAACATGAGGTAATGCAAATTAATGGAAAGGTGTACTTACACATGATTTAGGCAACTCTAAATAGGCCTAAAACCATGGCCAAAGTGACCAAAATAAGGGACCAAACACATACACACATGCACATGTTGAAGGCCTAAATGCTTAAGCATCAAAAGACTACTTCTAAGCACACTTAGAAGGGAATGATCATGGACATGTGACATGCATTATAAGCTTTGAAAACATGTAGGAAATGATGCCCAAATTAACCTACCAATGCAAGCTATGCATGAGTCCAAACCTAAGGACCTAAAACATGACCATATGACTCATGATGCAAATGACCAAATTGAATCAAAACAGCCCCAAATCATGCAAAAGCAAGCCTCAGGAACCACTTAGATGGCATCCAAATGACCTAATCTTAGAGGCATACACAATGGCATAAACATGAAGCATGAAACATCAATTCTTGAAACATCAAAAGGGTCATGAAATGCAAGCATATGAACACGATAAGAGGACTGAAATAACATGGTGGATAGTCCCAAACCGCTAAATCAATGCAAGAATGTCATGCTATACATTCATACACTTAGGGCCAACAAGCCGGAATGCAAAGGAGCTATACTAAGCATGCCAAATCCGGCCCAAACAACTATGGACAGACCTCTAGCATGGAAAAATAAGCACACAAGCTTCACAAATCTAGACCTCAAAACATGCTCGAACGAAGGCTAACAACCTAAGGCATATTAAGGCAATAACATGGCATTACATGGTAGGTATGCTAAGTATGCATGGTGTACCAAAACCAACACACAACAAGGTTATATCATGGCATAATAAGCATGGAAAACAGCCAAGATATGATCAATACACACTCTAACATGATGCTCTCTCAAGAGGCCAAAAGGGGTCCATTTCAAGGACAACAAGGAGAGGGGGTGGCCCTCTCCTTTTGGAGACTTCAAGGCACCATCTCCACCACTGAAATCCCTCAAGATTTCAGTGGTGAAGAGGCCCAAACACCAAAGTCTCGAAACTTGCTCAAAATGGCTCAAAATGGGGCCTTTCAAGGTCTAAGAGGGGTCAATCACATCGAAACCAAAAAACACTCTTAATACACAATCAAGAGGACTAAAAAACAGAACTTTTTTGTATTATACACCAAGCTCAAAAACGATTTTAAGACAGGTAAAAATACAATGCAAGATTGGGGAATAAAGGGGCTAGTTTCTTACCCTTGAAGACCAATTCAACAATGGTGCTCCAACAGCCCTCCTTGGCTTGAAAACAGCTCCAAAACTTCAAAACCAACCTCTTAGAACCTCAGTAGCTAAGTGAAGGTGAAACACTATGTGTTTATGTACAATAGTAAGACACAAATGCACTTAAACACACACAAAAGGGATATATAGAGATAGAAAGTGTATGGTTTCTAACCCTAGAACTCAAAACCCTAAAAATGGCTGTACAAAAATATCTAAGGTCTTTCAAGTCTCTAACCCTAAAGCCAAGAGACAAAGCTCTCTCTTATAAAGCTTCTTGTCTTGTAAAGCTTACAAGACAAGCTTCCAAGAAAGACATCCCTCCATACATGTGTATGGAGGGGAGCCAAAAGCAAGACAACTGTGTGTAGCACGTCCGCGAGGGACATCGCTGCTATAGTTCGGACTCGATTTGTGTCACGGTTTTTAATCTGAACCAAAGAGTCCAAATCCGGCAAATCGTTTTGAGAAACAGATTTTTGAAAAAGAAGTGCCAAACATGGACTGCTTCGCCAGATACAGAGTCGCCACCTAAATATTTTATTTTTGGGGGAATTTAGGAAACCTTGACTCGGTGCCAAAGGCCACGTGTCCGTCATCACCAAAGTTGCCTTGGCTCGGGAACTTGGGTACGATTGGGGAAGGTCAGCTATGAGCACCCCCTCTCGCCCGATCCGATGATCGGCCTCGACTAACTGTGATATCTTGTTTTGAAAGCATTATGTATTCTTTATTCCGGTTATTAGCCTAGAATTACTATGTTGTGCGCACAGCAAACAAGTATAGACCAAGCCGCCTAAATTGGAACAAAACATTGCATGTTTGTTTTGAAAATGGTTTGCTTCTCGCAAGTAGGCTTAAAATACAAGTTTTGCCACTCTCAAGTGGGCTTTAGAAAAGATGGTTTTGCCACTATCTAGTGGGCTTAAAACTCACAGTTTTAATGCATTATTCCAATTTAGGTAATTCAACCTCCACCCACAGGCATTCAAGCAGTTATATCACACAAGCAGCTAGCCTCATGGTAATCATGCTATCATGGCAACACTCACACGCATGCAAGGATGGTAAAGCATAAATACTTACATCGTACTCCGTGCCAAAACAAAAACTAGTTAGTAATCACATGCATGATCCTAGTTCATGTTAAAAATGGCTAGTGCAACACATGCAAAGATGCAATCTAGACAGGCTCGGCTATTCTAAGATGGCATATGATGATGATACAACTAACACGTATTCAACTTGGAATTGAAATACAAATGCAGTTAGAATGATGCGCCGAGCCCGGTGCATGCAAGACAAATGTATGAATGCACGCATGCATTGCATAAGGTATGCTAAATTAAACGTGTCCTAATACTAACCATCAAAGCGGGTAAGTAAAAGGGAGAAAGAAGTGGGGGTTGGAAGACATGCACACACGCACCCACACTTATTACAAATTAGCCCTCGCTCGGAGGGACCGAATAAATATTACAGATAATTAACCTACAAGCTAATTAAATATTACAAATCGCCTAATTAATTAACAAATTAACTAATCTAGGGAAAACAGATAAACTGCCTCGGGAAGAGAGCTCAATGCAATACGTGCTCGGGTCTTGCTCGGAAGTGCACCGCCATGCATAGGCTGCCTCTGTTTTCCTTGCTGTACTCCTCTGGAGGCTGCTAGAACCTCAGGATTACTTCTCTGGATACTGGGGAATGCCATCGGCTGAGCAGAATGCCCACCGGCAGTGGCCTGTGATCACCAGCCATTGGTGAATCTATCGGCAGAGGGAGGATTGCCGGTCGGCACTTAGCACTGCCGGTTGGCAGAAAGCTCCTGCAGAATCTGCAGTTGACAGCAACAGAGGGCAAGGTAGAGCATGGCAATACAATTCAAGGCATATACGCACCAATCATGTCTCTTATCATGTTTATGACTCAAAGGGCCATGATCCTTGGTTCTTGGACCATCAATCGCGCATTTCAATGCGTAATGGCCCAAGAAACCAAGTTGTGCATTTTGATTTCAAATTACATGCAAACCAATTAAACACATAAAGCCCAACCTCTATCATACTCGATTCAAGAGGCAAAGCATGCATGCTCTATGCAATGCAACCTAGGCATGGAGGCTAAGTATGCAACATGAACATGCGGACAAGCAATGTAAACATACAAGCATGCAAGTTATGCAAACTAACGAGCATACAAGATGGATGAGCATGCAATGACATGTAGGAATGGTCTTAAACCAAAATGGGCAGCTCTCAAATAGGCCCAAATCAGTGGCTAAATGCTATGGAAATGAGGGTGAATGGTCATACAAACATGCATGCACACATGGTCCAACACTTAAGCACAAAGTAGCAACTTTTAAACACATTTAAAAGAGACTATTATGGACAAATGGCAAGCACATTAAACTCTGAAAAATACATGAGGGATGATGCCAAGTCAACCTATCAATGCAAGCAAAGCATGCAATTATGTTCAAAACTCAAGGCAAGCCAAGGGGCTTAAACCATGGCTATATGAAGCAAGTCCCAAAGGGCCGAGGGGACTCAAAACAGTCCCAATGTAGGTCGAGACAAGGCCCAAAACACACTTAGACGGCATCTAAATGGCCTACTCAAGGAAGCATACACAAAGGTCGAAACATGGGGCATGAAACACCAACCTTTTAAAGCATTAAAGAGGCATCAAATGCAAGCATACAAGCATAGAGAAAGGACTGAAATACCATATCTAATGGTGCCAAACCACTGAAATGATGCAAATAGAGCATGGTAGAGGAGCCAACACTCAAAGCATACAAGCTAGATTGCATGGTAGCTATACAAAGCAAGTCATGCATGACCCAAACAACCAAAATCAGACCTAAATCATGCCAAAATATGCATAAAAGCTTCACAAAGCTAAGCCAAAATCATGCTAGAAACAAGTCTCAAAGCACAAAGCATGTTAAGGCAATTTCATGGCATTACAAGACAAGTATGCTAAGCATGCATGGTGTGTCTAAACCAATTAAAAACAGTGCTATATCATGGCAAAATAAGCACAAATAACACTTAAGACATGGCCAACATGAACTTAAAAATGGTGCTCACACATGAGGCTAAAATGGCACTTTTTGAAGACAACAAGGAGAGGGGATGACCCTCTCCTTCCTAGGACCTTAAACCACCATCCTCACCACTGAAATCCCTCAAGATTTCAGTGGTGAGGAGGCCCAAACAAGGTGGTCCTGAAACTCACCAAAAATAGCACAAAATGGGGCCAAACAAGGCCTAAGAGGGGGTAAACGACCCCAAACACAAAAGTGTCCTTAATGAAGTATCTCAAACACCAAAAAAAAAAGAACTTTTTTATGTTATACACAAAGCTCAAATCAGCAAGAAAGACAGGCTAAAATGGTGTGCAAAAACGGGGAATAAAGAGGGAAAATGGGTTACCTTTGTAGCCAAAAGGGGACAGCAGCCTCTAGACCCAAAAATTTAACCTTCAACCTCTGAAAACAAGACCCAAGAACCTCCAAGTGATGATGGAAGTGTTGTGCTAGGAGATGTAGTTCAAATGGCCAAGAACTAGACCCTTTTGAACCCTCTAACCAACACAAATGTAGAGAGAGAGGGAGATCTAGAGAGGGAGTGATATATATATGATATGTATCAGATTTTCTCACCTCTAAAATGGAAGGAGAGGCTCTCCTTATATAGAGAAACCAATGGGGCAAAGCTTCTCTTAGAAGCTTTGACCAAAAAGGCCAAGCTTCTCTTAGAAGGTTGGAGCAAAAGGGCCAAGAAGGCCAAGCTTCTTGGAGAAGCTAGGAAAAAGGGCCAAGCTTCTTGGAGAAGCTAGGCAAATGGGTCAAGCTTCTTGGAGAAGCTAAAAAGGGTCAAGCTTCTTGGAGAAGCTAGACAAAGGGTCAAAAGGTTCAAGCTTCTTGGAGAAACTAAAAAAAGGATCAAGCTTCTTGGAGAAGCTAAAAAAAAAGGGCAAGCTTCTTGGAGAAGCTAAGAAAAGGGTCAAAAGGTTCAAGCTTCTTGGAGAAGCTACAAAAAAAGGATCAAGCTTCTTGGAGAAGCTAAAAAGGGTCAAGCTTCCTCAAGAAGCTAAAAAAAAAAGGATCAAAAGGGTCAAGCTCCCTCAAGAAAAGGGCTCAGCTAGGAAAAGTGGCCGATTGATCAAAAGCAGTGGCCGGCCGACCAAACACAATGCCGACCAACAATAAACAGTGCCGACCGGCAATATGCATTGCCGATGGTAGCAAAAACTAGCCGGTGGCCTCTGGCCATGGCCGGTGGTGTGTGGGGATGCCTCACAAGGCATTCCCTGCCCCTCCAAGGCAAAATGCAAGTGTTTGGTGCAAAACCAGACACTGAACAGTCAAGTTCGGAGATCCTGAGGCAAGGCGGGTAGCCGAGACCTCCGGGAACTCCAAACGAACACAAACAAGGATGATCATCGAGTGTTCAAACGATGACGTCCAAGTCTTGAGGACGGTCAAAAATGGGGTGTCTACAGTTGCCCCTCTTTGACAGAACTCGAAAGCCATAAAAATGACGGGAGGGAGTGTCAAAGCCCAGAGACGACCCATTTTTGACAAGGCCGAAGACTTAGACAAAAGCATACAAGCTACAAACAAAGATATGCGCCCGAGGGCAGGGGCAAAATGCAAGACAATGCACAAAGCCAAGCATAACATATGATCATGCAAGAAACATAGGGACGTATCCCGGTGTTTCGGAAATGTATAAGCATTGGAACGTATTCCAAATGCTCTTAACCAAAGGGGGAGAAACATAGGGACATATCCCGGTGTCTCGAAACGAATGAGAAACATAGGGACGTATCCCGGTGTTTCGGAAAAAGAAGGAGAAACATAGGGACGTATCCTGGTGTTTCGGAAAAAGAGAAGAAACATAGGGACATATCCCGGTGTTCCGGAAAGAAGGGAGAAGAAACATAAGGACGTATCCCAGTATTTCGAAAAGAAGAGAGAAACGTAGGGTCGTATCCCGGCGTTTCGGAAAAAGAGAAACATAGGGACGTATCCCGGTGTTTCGGAAAAAGAGAAAGAAACATAGGGACGTATCCCGGAGTTTTGGAAGGAGAGAGAAACATAAGGACGTATCCCGGTGTTCCGGAAAAAGAGCAACATAGGGACATATCCCGGAGTTTCAGAAGGAGAGAGAAACATAGGGACGTATCCCGGTGTTTCGAAAAGAAAAGAGAAACGTAGGGACGTATCCCGGTGTTTCGAAAAGGTATAGAAACGTAGGGACGTATCCCGGTGTTTTGAAAAAAGAGAAACATAGGGACGTATCCTGGAGTTTCGCAAAAAGAGAAAGAAACATAGGGACGTATCCCGGAGTTTCGGAAGGAGAGAGAAACAAAGGGACGTATCCCGGTGTTTCAAAAAAAGAGAAACATAGGGACGTATCCCGGTGTTTCGGAAAAAGAGAAAGAAACATAGGGACGTATCCCGGAGTTTCGGAAGGAGAGAGAAACATAGGGGCCTATCCCGGTGTTTCGCAAAGAAAAGAGAAACGTAGGGACGTATCCCGGTGTTTCGGAAAGGTATAGAAACGTAGGGACGTATCCCGGTGTTTCGGAAATGTATAAGCATTGGAACGTATTCCAAATGCTCTTAACCAAAGGGGGAGAAACATAGGGACATATCCCGGTGTCTCGAAACGAACGAGAAACATAGGGACGTATCCCGGTGTTTCGGAAAAAGAAGGAGAAACATAGGGACGTATCCCGGTGTTTCGGAAAAAGAGAAGAAACATAGGGACGTATCCCGGTGTTACGGAAAGAAGGGAGAAGAAACATAAGGACGTATCCCAGTATTTCGAAAAGAAGAGAGAAACGTAGGGACGTATCCCGGTGTTTCAGAAAAAGAGAAACATATTGACGTATCCCGGTGTTTCGGAAAAAGAGAAAGAAACATAGGGACGTATCCCGGAGTTTTGGAAGGAGAGAGAAACATAAGGACGTATCCCGATGTTTCGGAAAAAGAGCAACATAGGGACGTATCCCGGAGTTTCAGAAGGAGAGAGAAACATAGGGACGTATCCCGGTGTTTCGAAAAGAAAAGAGAAACGTAGGGACGTATCCCGGTGTTTCGGAAAGGTATAGAAACGTAGGAACGTATCCCGGTGTTTTGAAAAAAGAGAAACATAGGGACGTATCCCGGAGTTTTGCAAAAAGAGAAAGAAACATAGGGATGTATCCCGGAGTTTCGGAAGGAGAGAGAAACAAAGGGACGTATCCCGGTGTTTCAAAAAAAGAGAAACATAGGGACGTATCCCGGTGTTTCGGAAAAAGAGAAAGAAACATAGGGACGTATCCCGAAGTTTCGGAAGGAGAGAGACACATAGGGGCGTATCCCGGTGTTTCGCAAAGAAAAGAGAAACGTAGGGACGTATCCCGGTGTTTCGGAAAGGTATAGAAACGTAGGGACGTATCCCGGTGTTTCGAAAAAAGGGAAACATAGGGACGTATCCTGGAGTTTCGCAAAAAGTAAAAGAAACATAGGGACGTATCCCGGAGTTTCGGAAGGAGAGAGAAACATCGGGACGTATCCCGGTGTTTCGAAAAAACAGAAACAGAGGGACGTATCTCGGTGTTTCAGAAAAAGAGAAAGAAACATAGGGACGTATCCCAGAGTTTCGGAAGGAGAGGGAAACATAGGGACGTATCCCGGTGTTTCGGAAAAAGAGAAAGAAACATAGGGACGTATCCCGGAGTTTCGGAAGGAGAGAGAAACATAGGGACGTATCCCGGTGTTTTGAAAAAAGAGAAAGAAACATAGGGACGTATCCCGGAGTTTCTGAAGGAGAGAGAAACATAGGGACGTATCCCGGTGTTTCGGAAAAAGAGAAAGAAACATAGGGACGTATCCCGGAGTTTCGAAATGGTGTGAGCATTGGAACGTATTCCGAACGCTTTTAACCGAAGAGGGAGAAACAAAGGGACGTATCCCAAAGGTTAGGGACGTATCCCAAGGATTAGGGACGTATCCCAAGGATTAGGGACATATCCCAAGGATTAGGGACGTATCCCAAGGATTAGGGATGTATCCCAAAGGTTAGGGACGCATCCCAGGGATTAGGGACGTATCCCAAAGGTTATGAACAAGGAGGAGAAACATAGGGACATATCCCGGTGCTTCGGAAAAGAGAGGAGAAACATAGGGACGTATCCCGGTGTTTCGGAAAGAGAGAGAAACATAGGGACGTATCCCGGTGTTTCGAAAAAAGAGAAAGAAACATAGGGACGTGTCCCGTTGTTTCGGAATGGAAAGAGAAACATAGGGACGTATCCCGTTGTTTCGGAATGGAAAGAGAAACATAGGGATGTACCCTAGTGTTTCGGAGAGAAGGAAGAAACATAGGGACGTATCCCAGTATTTCGAAAAGAAGAGAGAAACGTAGGGACGTATCTCGGTGTTTCGGAAAAAGAGAAACATAGGGACATATCCCGGTGTTTCGGAAAAAGAGAAACATAGGGATGCATCCAGTGCTTCGGAAAGGTAGGAGAAACATAGGGACATATCCTGGTGTTTCAGAAAAGAAGGAGAAAGGGGAACATAGGGATGTATCCCGGTGTTTTAGAAAGGTATAAGAAACAAAAAGGACGTATCCCAGTGTTTCCAAACAAAGGAGTGCGCAAAACAATGCAATGCAGGTGCACAAGACAGTGCGATAAAATGCATTTTCTATGCAAGTATGGGGGCATTTTCTATGCAACATTGAAAGCATATTCTATGCAGAAATATAACGATGCGTGGCACGCATGTGTAGACACCCCATTTTTGACCGACCTTAAGACTTAGACATCACCAGTTGAGCGCTTGGTGATGTTGCATATTATGCTCGTTCAGAAGTCTCAGAGTCTTTGCCGTGAGCCCTGCCTCCAGACTTCCGAACCCTCTTCTGTGCCTTACCTCGGTTTGCGAACCAGGCTCAGTTTTCTCTGTTTCTTTTCCTGAGGGGAGGGAGAGGTCCCTTGGACCATCTCTCAGTGTCCGTGGGCTACGTTTTGTGGCCATAGGCCATTTTGCCCATTTCGGAGCCCGGTTCCCGATTTTCGGAGCTGTCAGGCCGTGTGCCTCGGTTCGGGACCGCTTAACCGCCTCCATTCGCTCTGATTTTTGGCATACATCTTATTTTCTCCCTTTTGAGGGACACTGGGGTCTGAGAAACCCACTTCGTGGCCGAACGCCACTTTCGGTGCTTAACAGGCAATTTTCGGGACCCCGAACTGCGTGTTTTGGCCCCCGAGCATTCGTTTTGCATCAGTTTTCGTTCATTTTTGGTAGGTGCCTCTGTTTCATCACCAGGAAGGTCACTGGAGGGTGGGAGGTCAGCAATTATCTTGGCAACCAGTTATATTCCATTTTCGCCCTCCGACACCCGTTTTTCGCACTTCCGAGCCAATGTTGAACACCTTGGGGCCACTTTCTTCAACCCCAAACCACATATTTGTGTTGTACACACATGGGAGGACCCTGAAAGTTGATGGCCGGCCACTATTTCCTTTTGACCCTTTTGAACCCCTCTTAAAATTGGCTTGTTCTCTCTCCTGTTTTAGAGTTTCCAAATTAGAACCACAGGGTTGTGATGAGGGGACCTGGGAGGCCACCTTTTTGTGGTGGCCGGCCACTAAATGAACTTGGCATTTTTGACCCTTGGCCGGCCGGCTAGGGGAGGTGGCCGGCCGGCCACCTGCAGCAAAATTGTCAGGCCGGCCTGCTTCCTCACTGTGTGTACTTTACAGCTGTATAGCTGTTTTCCCCAGAAAATATCTATATCCGGGGGATATTTTGTGGGGAAAAAGAAGCCTCATTTTGGCTCCACTTTTTCCTAGACTCTTCTCTCCCTCTCTTGCCTATATTGCTGGCCTCCCAACTCAAGAAAAGGGGTGAGAAGAATTGGTTGGACCATATACATACATATCACCCCATTTCCTTCAAGTTTTGGGCTCCATTTCTTCATCATCTTCAAGCTCTACCATCACCACTCCATTCCAGAAGCAAGGGGAGGAATTCCAGCAGCTTAGAGTCATCAAAGTTGGTCCGAGAGGCAACAAAAGCATTGGCCTTCAAGGGTAAGTCCACTTTCCCTCTTTTCTAGCTCATTTTTGCACCATTTCTTAGCCATATATGCTTGTTGTTTTGAGCTCCGACCAAAACTGAAAAGGTCATTTTTTTGAGCTCATTTTCTTGTTTTATTAAGGGTTCAACCCAGTTTGAGCCCCCCATATTGCACTTGCTTCAATATCCTCCTTGAATGCCATTTTCTTGCATGCTTTGGCAACCTATCATGCTTCGGTTTTTGGTCATTTTACAGTACTGAAAATAGTCTTATTTTGGGCCATTCTACATGTTTTATTAAGGGTCTTTGGCTGTTTGTTGAATATTTTGCATACTTCATGTTATAGCCTCTTTTGAGCCTCATTTTGCATTGCATTTCTAGCATGTTTGTATACTGTTTTGGGGTTTTTACAGTTCTTTAAATATGCTTATTTTTGGTCCCTCATCAATGTTGTAGAAGGGAATTTTTCAGTTTGGGCTTTTTATATACCACTTGCCTCTTTGGCCACCTTTTGGCCCTTTTTCTTGCATAAGAACTTAGCCTTGTCTATGTTTGTTTTTAGGGTTTTTACAGTTCTGTAAATATGCTTATTTTTTCCCCTCTTCAATGTTGTTGAAAGGCCCTAACCTGTTTGGAGTTAGCAGCTGTGAGTTGCTTCATAATCCCATGTTTAGGGCCATTTTTGCATGCCATTGTTGCCCTATCTTTGCTTGCTGTTTGGCCATGATTTGTACTAGTAAAGTGCTTATTTTTGGGCTTCCTTGCTTCTTTATATTCATTGCATATCCATATTGTGCATGTTTGGTATAGCTATAGGCCATTTCGGGTCCCAAAATTCATATTTCGGGACTATTCCATGCATCGGGCATCATTTCGCCTGGTTTCGGGGCTGTTTTCCCCTTTATTTTGCTACTGATTTTTGCATGTTTTCATGTCATATTCCATGTCTTTGCTATGTCTCATTAGAGTGGCATTTCGGTGCCTGAGGGTCGGTTCTCGGTTTGCGTGCACGCGTGCACGCATTTCGAGTTGTCTTGTTTTCATCCATCGGCCTCTTATGTGAGTGTGGCTGAGGCTCTCTCATGTTAGTATAAGTCCATGTTGCATAATATATGCCATCCATGCCATTGCATTGCATATGCCATTGCCTCGGTTTGCGTGCCCGTGTGCACGCATTTCGAGGCACTTCATTTTCATCCATCGGCCTCTTATGTGAGTGTGGCTGAGGCTCTCTCATGTTAGTATAAGTCCATGTTGCATTCTATATGCCATCCATGCCATTGCATTGCATATGCCATTGTCTCGATTTGCGTGCCCGTGTGCACGCATTTCGAGGTACTTCATTTTCATCCACTGGCCTCTTATGTGAGTGTGGCTGAGGCTCTCTCATGATTAGTATAAGTCCATGTTGCATTCTATATGCCATTTCCATGTCATTGCATTGCATATGTCATTGCCTCGGTTTGCGTGCCCGTGTGCACGCATTTCGAGGCACTTCATTTTTCGTCCATCGGCCTATTATGTGAGTGTGGCTGAGGCTCTCTCATGTTAGTGTAAGCCCATATCATATTTCCATGACATTTGCATTGCGTATGTCATTTTCTCGGTTTGCGTGCCCGTGTGCACGCATTTCGAGGCATCTCATTTTTACAGCATAGTGCATACTAGGTTATATCTTAGATCACATTCAATCATTTTTCTCAGTTTGCGTGCCCATGTGCACGCATTTCGAGACATCTCATTCCATGACATTGTGTATGTTTGGATTGTATCTTAGTTGCATTTCATGCATGTCATGCATATTGCATCGTGTTCGGGATAGGAGTTAGCCCGGGCACGGGAAACGAGGTACGTTTCGTACTCCGAGTGACGGAACGTGTCTCAATTCCAAGTCACCGACACTCCGGATTACCCATGATGGAATTAGGTTTTGTTGTGTTTACACGTGCATTCATTCTACATTGAGTTGCACATTTCGATTCCTCGGCCATCATGCATCGGTGTGCGTGATTGGTGGCACGAGGATCGAGGCATACATATATCTGTGAAAATACATTGCCATGCCCTTCTCCTGCTCTCTGTTGCAGCAAAATGAAGAATCGGTAACTTTTTGGAGCTTGGCACGCATTTCAAGAATAAAGTGCAAACAGAGGCTAATCGGGGCATCCCAGTGGATTTCCGCGCAAGGCAGCCCAGACATGCATCATTCATCAGAAGTAAGGCAGTCCCTGGCTTGCACGCCAGTTTACAGTTTTCTTAGTTAATTTGTTAATTAATTAGGAATTTGTACATTATTTGGACTGTAATATTTGGACTGTATTATTCTTTCATTTGGGACTGTATATTTATTCGGACCCTCCGAGCGAGGGCATAACTGTAATAAGTGTGCGTGTGTGTGATGTATGTCTTCCAACCCCACGTCTTTCTTCCCTTTTATTTACCTGCTTATGATGGTTAGATTATGGCATATTTCAATTAGCATACAGTATGATAGCATGTTTGCATTCGTTCATCTGTTTTGCATGCACCGGGCTCGGCGCATCGTACTAACTGCATTGTATTTCAATTTCCAAGTTGAATACATGTTAGCTGTAGCATTCCATATGCCATGTTTAGAATAGCCGAGCCTACTATAGTTTGCATTTTTGCATGTGTTGCATTAGGCATTTCTGTATACTTAGGATTCATGCATGATTTCTAATGAGTTCTTGTTTTGGCTTGGAGTACTCGGTGAGTTTTATGCTTTAGCATCCTTGCATGCGTGTGAGTGACTGCCATGAATAGCATGCTTACCATGAGGCTATATGCTTATGTGATATAATTGCCTGAATGCCTGTGGGAGAAGGTTGGGTTACTTGGATTGGGACAATTCATCAAATGTTTGTTCTAAGCCCACTAGATAGTGGCAAAACCATCTTTTCTAAGCCCACCTGCGGGTGGCAAAATCTGCATTTTAAGCCTACTTGCGAGTAGCAAACCATCTTTCAAATAAACAAGCATGAAATGTTTTGTTCCAATTCGGGCGACCCAGTCTATACTTATATGCTGTGTGCATCACATAGTAACCTAGGCTAATAACCGGAATAAGGACACACAAAGTTTTCAAAAATAGATATCATGGTTAGTAGAGGCCGATCTTTGATCGGGCGAGCGGGGGTGCTCACGAAGTGACCTTCCCCAATCGTACCCAAGTTCCCGAGCCGAGGCAACTTTGGTGATGACGGACACGTGGCCTTAGGCAAACGAGTCAGGGTTTCCTAAATTTCCCCAAAATAAAATATTTAGGTGGCGACTCTGTATCTGGCAAAGCAGTCCATGTTTGGCACTTCTTTCAAAATCTGTTTTTCTCAAAACGATTTGCCGGATTTGGACTCTTTGGTTCAGACTTAGAACCGTGACAAATTGGAGAGTTCTGAGCTGTAGTGACCCCAAAATGAACAGAATGGGAGCTCACCCTCCCGGGGCGGTTCGGGGACGTCTACAGTTTCTGGCGACTCCGCTGGGGATTTAGAGAACTTGACTCGAACTCATGATATCTGTTTTTGACTACACTTGTGTGTTTCTTTGCATTGCATTTGCATTGGTGCGCCTAGGACACCGTGTTTGCGATCTGCTATTCTTGAACGGTTTGCCGGAGGCTTGTCTTGTCAAGGCATGACCATAAGGCTGACCGGTTGTGGGCTCTGCCAGTATGGGAACACAAACCCCGGTTTTACCGAGGCACCCTCTTTGACCATTCGACCTAGTACATATTCGGATCCATAGTGACCAATCCAAACTAGGACAGGTTGCTTAGCCGTTTATAGGTTGTTTGAAAACCGCTGCGTGTGTAGTGAAATCCTAGCTCCTGACGAAATAGGACAGGGAAACCCTACCCTAACATAGGGGTGTTTTGGCTCTCACTTATCTGTTATGTGCTTTAGAGTGCGTCTCTACAGGAATGCATGTATCAGTGTATGAGTTTGGGCATCAGGCCTGCGGGCACCAGTTTGTGAATTTGGGCATCAGGCCTGCGGGCATTACTATCAGTATTTGGGAGTCAGCTTTACCTGTGGGTATCAGACTCAGATTTTGAGGCCGAGTTTTGGGGCAGAATTCAGTAGAGGGCACACTCATTCAACTATGCTCGTATCTGTTCAGATGGAATCAGGCTGAGATGCTGTCTGTTTTCTCTTTTGCTAGGTAGTCTGGGAACCATAGCTTCAGAAGGCTCCGATATCCCCCGAGGTTCATCGAACTTGTGCTGATAGACTTTGTCAGGTCAGAGATTCAGTTCAAGGGCAATCAGTGTTCCTTTACCAGAGACAGGGTAAAAGGGCTAGTCGGGCACAAATCACCAGTTCAGCAGATACCAGATCAGTGGCCCTTATCCACCCCACCAGTGAACAGTCAGGCTGAGGTCTCAGTTTCTACCGCAGGGATAGATACCGGTCAGTCAGATGGATCAGCAGAACACGTCAGGGATGGAGGCAATGATGCGCCAGATGCAAGAAAGTATGAAACTCACGCAGCAGGATGCTGCCAGTCAGGAGGAATTTGCCAAACAGCAGGCTGCGATCATGGCCCAGCAGGCCGAGCTCATCATCATGCTGCAACAGCAAAGCGACGCGTCCACCTCACAACAAGTTCCTCCCCCAACAGGAGCTCCGGCACCTCGGGAGACGCCAAATGTCCAGGAAGGTACGGACATTCCGGTAGGGCTGGCTCCGTCCCCAATTTTACCTCAACTATCCAAAACACCTACCAATCTACCGGACTCTCCCTTCGAGTTCGAGGTTGACCCCACAGCGTTGAAGTTGAGCAAGCTTGAAAAATTGTTCAAGAAATCCCAGGGGGTAAAGTCCATCCCGGGCATTGAGGACGAGTACGCCGACGCAGCTGTAACTCTGCCGGACAGGTTCAAGATGCCTCACATCGACCGTTTTGATGGGTCAGGAGATCCCATGGTCCACTTGAGCTTGTTTTCAGATGTTTTGCGCCCGATGGGCTTGACAAGATCACAGAAGCTCTCCCTTTTTGGCAGGACACTGTCGGGTATTGCAGTCACCTGGTATGCCCAATTGGAAGATTTAGTAAAACGAAGCTGGGAGGAGATGGCCGAGGCCTTCGTCGCACAATATTCATATAATACCCAAATCGAGATTACGACCCGTGATCTTGAGACGATGAGGCAGGAGCCGAAGGAGAGCTTCTCAGAATTCGTGTCTCGGTGGAGGGCGAAGGCCTCGATGATGACCCTTAGACCCACTAACAAAGATCAAATCCGGATGATTGTGCGCAATCTCCAGCCTAAGCTAATGCAGAGAATGATTGTAATCCCCTTTCCCACTTTCTCAGATTTACACGATATGGGAGTGCAGATCGAGGACGCTATGAAGCAGGGCCTTTTTGACCAGGAGAAGGAGCAGCCCAGGAGGGCATTTTCCCGCAGTTCGAATGCGACCACCAGTGGTGATGCAGCTGCAAGATCTTCTGATGTGGGCATGGTGGCTACCACCGTATCAAAAACAGCTACCCCATTCACCAGTGCGTCCAGAAGTAGCTCACAAGCAGCCAAATATCCACCCCAAGCCAAGAAGGTTTTCACCCCACTTTATATGGCTTTGTCAAAGGCTCTAGGGGTTTTGATCAAGAAAGGGCATCTGAAGCCCCTCGAGCCGCAGCCATTACCGATGACTACTGTGCCTTCCATCAGCGAGCTGGCCATGACACTGACATGTGCTTTCGTCTCCGCCACGAAATACAAGATCTAATTGACAACAAGGTCATCCTTGCACCAGGTCCTACAAAGTCTATCGGCACTTGATCAGCGAACTTATGGGGGATAATGTGATGTGATTGAGGGATGAACCAGCTACGGGTGGCACTCGATTTACTCCAGATGTGGGAAGGACAGGCACTATTTTGAGCATTTGCGAATGCCGGTTTCTGACTTGGGTATTGGGTCAGTCCTGTTGTGATTGAGTTGAGAGTATTTTAGCTGTTGTGAGGCAACATTGGTTGAATCCCTCGCTCTAATTTGTTGGATATCATCGGCACTGCCTTTGACATGTTTGTAGTAACTTTAACACAAAGTTTAAAAATAAGGAGCTGAAATAACTTTTATGGAAAGTAGGGAGTGCTCATCAACGATGAAAGTGTAATGTTTACTTAGAACAGATACAGGCTATTAACCAAGATGCCATCGATTGGGTCCTCAAGATGAATCCTATGGAGTGGGCCCTTACGTATGACGGTTGATATCGGTGGGGGGTATTGACCAACAATGACGCAGAGTGCTTCAATAGTATCTTGAAAGGTACAAGGAACTTACCTATCTTAGCTATGGTCAAGTTTACATTTCGACGGCTTGTAAAATATTTTGACGAGATGGGAGCCCAAGCAGAAATAGATGCATGGAATAAGTTCCAATACCCTAGAGAGATGCAAAAAACTATCGAGGAGGGCACCGTAAGGGGAAATACTTTCCAGTTGATATCGTACGACAGGTTAATTTGTAATGTAAACTAAATTGTGCTTATTATGTTGTGAAGTTAATTACACTTAAAAACATGAACTCGATTAGTTTGTATCAATATTGCCTAATAGGCCCCGCCGCATATTTGAAGTGCAAACAACTTTTCGCCATGGACAAGGTCACAATACATAGATTGTGCGCATGAATCAACCCACGTGTAGTTATGGCAAATACGAGATAAGACACTATCCATGTTCTCATATGCTCACTGTTATGTCTGAATGCAGTGACAATCCATTCGAGTATGTTGATCCCGTATATAGGCTTCCTGTATACATGAGGGTTTGGGAAACTAAATTCAATCCGATACCGCATCAAGATTATTGGGATGATTCGTAGTGGACCTTAATGCCTAATGTACTTCGTCTGCGAGAAGTAAAACGGGGTCGTAAATTTATGTCCCGTATTCCGAATGAGATGGATATATCAGATAGGCGTTTGACCGCTTGTTGCAGTGAGTGCCAGTAGACAGGTCATGACAGGCGAACATATCCGGCGCGGCTTGGTCGATGAAGACTATGTAATGCTTACATGAGTTTCGTGAATTGTGAAATTGTAAAATGGTTGCGCTTTTTAATTGTGAGATTGTAATTGGACAGCCCATGTGAATTTTTAGCTTGTAATGCAAATGACCCCATGTTAAACTATATTGTAATTGTTAATTTGTAATTCTTTAAATAGATCATTTTTTATTTTTAATAGATCATTTTTAATTTTTAATTCTTTATATATTGTAATTGTTTTAAATTAATTTTTTTTTTTTACAACTAACATACTAAGCAAATAAATTAAACTAAATATGTATGCAAAAAAATTTAATTGTAGCACATAGGCCTAAGTTTTTTATTGTGTACTTGATTGAAAATGTGTATTAAAAAACTCTATACTTAATCAAATAGTTCTTCTACCATTTGAAAATTTAATATTTATGAATAAATTTAATATTTTTAAATGCTCCAAGCATTTTTCACATTTACAATTTATGAATAAATTTATGTAATTTAAAAATTTTATACTTTATTGAAACCTTTAGCATTACAAAATCAATAATTAAGTTTTGTCAAATATGCCATAAATGTAATCATCAACCTATTTTTGAAACAAAATTTTCTCATTCAATTTTTTGGCAAATATTTATGTAGGAAAACTATCCACATGTTACTGCACTATGTTCATGGTTATTATTAAGCTTATGTAACTGAGGCCCTAAAATTATTTTGAAAAAGATTTCTATATTAGTTATAACATAGATAACGGTAGGTTCTGTTGAATTGTTTATCATATTTAATGACACATAATTTTAAATTTTAAAGTAGAAATATATATATATATATATATTTTAAAAATCATATATTTTGGAATAATTAGAGTTTTTTTTATGATTATAATTAGATTTTAGTGAATTGCTTCCACATTAGTGGCACACAAATTTATAATTTGAAAATAACCGAGCACATTTTTTTTTTAGAAGTCATCATGTATGGAATAATTAGAGTTTAGTTGTTATAGTTAAATTGCAGTTACCCAATAGAGTTTTTTGAAATAAAAATTAATTACATTTTAGTGAATTGCTTCCATATATAGTATCACACAAATTTAAATTTTGAAATAGCTGAGCATACTTTTCTCTTACAAATCGTAATTTATGGAATAATTACAGTTTTTTTGTTAAGATTAAATGAGAGTTTTATTGTTATGATCTAGTATTTCACTTGTATAGACTTCATGGCACATCTACTTGAGGAGGTCCCACTTTTCATTCATTTACATCGGGCCGACCGTATATGGGAGCATCCGATATGCAATAACGTTTGTTGGACTTTACGCTTACAATTAAAATACCCTGCATTTTGTTTTATCTTATGTGATAATGCTATTATTTAAACTAGTCATTCTGTTATGTAGGAGGAGGCACGCACAATGTTGACATGCCGCCGGGCAGATTCTGGCCTATGGAAGCATTCGTTGGACCATAGAGTCTTGCAGTATATACTACGTACAGGATTCTGTGGTGTCTACCGTATCGGTCATATTAGACTGGACTACCCACTCATCACTGCTCTGGCCGAGAGGTAGCGCACAGAGACTCATACATTCCATTTCTCGATCAGAGAGGCCACGGTCACATTGCAAGACGTATCTGTCCTATATGGTCTACGGATTGACGGGCGAGCAGTTACTGATGTTCACCCATCATTTACGAGGGACCAGTGGATAGCTGTAGACACCCCATTTTTGACCGACCTTAAGACTCAGACGTCATCGTTGGAGCACGCAGTGATCGCGCATGCTTGTGCTCGTTTCGAGTTTCCGAAGTTTTCGGCTGAGTGTCTTGCCTCCAGGCCTCTGAACTCTTTGTGTTTTGGCTCGGTTTGTGGACCAAGCCTTGTTGACCTTCCCTGGAGGGAAGGAGAGGTCTGTAGACCACCTTTTTATGGTCGTAGACCACTTTGCCCTCTTGTGGACCAGTTTTCAGTTTTCAGAGCCTTTGGCCGCACGCCTTGTCTCGGGACCGCTTAACGTTCTCCTTTTGGCCTGGTTTTCGGACCACACCTTGTTGCCTTGGTTTAGAGGGACACGAAGGTCTTAGAGACCACTTTTGGTGCCTGTAGACTAGTTTTTGGGGCTTCCGGTTGCGCACCTTGACCCCTGAACTCTTGTCTTGCATCCTTTTTGGTTTGTTTTTGGCACAAACCTTGTTTTCCTTGCTTGGAAGGTGGAATAAGGGGTGTAGACCAGTTTCTCTCCCTGAAAACCATTTTTCTTCCCGCCAGCTAGCTTTCTGGTCGGCCAACTGGTCTTGATGGTCTTTAGACCACCAAAAGTGGTCTCCCACCATGCCACCACCTTGCTTTCTTGGTGGAGACCACCTTTCTCCTCCTGTTGACCACTTTGTCTCCTTGGAGACCACTTTCACTGGTCGGCCGACCAGTGTAAATAGCTGGCCGACCACTTTAAGTGGTCGGCAGCTTTCCTGCAGATTTTGCAAAGTCTGTGGATGCCAACTGTGCCACTTGGAGGGCACAGACTGCATCCTCCATACACATGTATGGAGGGATTTAACCAAGCTTCTAGCTTCTCCAAGAAGCTTGAAGCTTAGAGTTCTATAAGAGGGAGGCTCCCTCTCTCTCTTCCAGGTTCAGAAAAACTCCATTGGAACTATACATATATCTCTCTCCCTATATTTGTGCCTTAACGTGTGTTGTTTCCTCACTTTTGCATTACAACTCCTAGCCACACACCACCATCTCTGAGCTGAGCTTCTTGGAGGTGGTATTTGGGTCATAAAAGCTGGTTTTGGGCTGTAAAAGGTGCTGTTGTTGCAGTGTTTCAAGGGTAACCCCTTTTTTCCCTTTTTAAGCTTTGTTTTGATTACTCTTTTAGCCATCTTTGCATGCTTATTTTGGCTTAACTCTCAATTGTAAAAAGCTTCATTTTCAAGTGTTTGCTATGATTGTTTAAGGCTTTGTTTGTGTTGGAGGTGGTCTACCCTCCCTTGGTGCCTTATTTTGCCTTGTTTTGAGCTATCTTTTAAAGCCATTGGGACCCCTTCTTTTGGACCTTCTCACCACTGAAACTCAGAGGAATTTCAGTGGTGGAAAGGGTGTTTTGAGGTCCCAAATAGGAGGGGGGTCATCCCCTCTCCTTGTATCTCGGTTACTTGCTTTGTTGGCCTCATGTTTGAGCATGTTTATCTAGCATATGTTGGCTCCATCTCAGCCTATTTTTGGTCTTATTTTAGTATGGCATACCTCTGTTTCGGCTTGGTTTGGTCACCCTTTGCATGCTATTTACACTTGTAGTGTAATCCTCACAAACTAGCCTTGTATGCCTTATGTTTTAGCATGTCTTGCTAGCCCATTTTTTCCATATCTCAGCATGTTCTTGGTGTTGTTTTGCCATGCCTTAGCTCTTTTTTGGTTTGGTTTGATAGCATCTTGCATGCTCTTTGCACTTGTAGTGCATTTCTATTCACTAGCTTAACATGCATCTTGCATTTGACCATCATTCTAGCATGTCTTGGGCTTAAATCCAGCAAGCTTTTGGCCATGTTTTAGCATGATTAAGCTCTGATTTTTTTTTTTTTTTTGTTTTGGTCATGCATGCCTTGCTTTGTATAGCCATAGTGCATTCTAGCTCACTAGCCTTGAGTTTCCAAGTCACTAGCATGCATTGCTTGGGCTATTCACATGATTTGGCATCATTTGATATGTGATTTTAGTGCATGTAGTATGGTCATACACTCGCATGTGTTACTCTTTCAATGCATTAGAGGGTTTTTGCTTTATGCCTTAAACATGAGCCATTGTGTATGCTTGGTTGGTTTTGGTGGGTGTAGTGTAATCCTCCTTATTGACCTAGCTTACTCCATGTTTTGGCCCTTCATGCTAGTTTATTTTGGCTTTGCCCCATGCATGTTTTAGCATTATTTTGGCATGCTCTAGGACTGTTTTGGGTTGTATTGGCCATATGCTTCATGTATTTCATAGCTATAGTGCAAGTGCCTATGCTAGTTTCAAGCTTTGAGCCTCCTAGCATGCTTCATTTGTGTCGTGTGCATGATTTGGCATCATTTCACATGTTATTTCAGAGCATTTAGTGTTGTCACACTTCCATGTTTGTCACTCCTTGAGCACTTTGAGAGTTGTGCTCTTATGCTTAGTTGATGAGCCATTGCATGTGCATGCATTGTCTTGCATTTTATGCCTTCATTTCAGCATTTTCGCCACTATTTTGGGCATGATTGAGGTCTATCCATATTCTGTTTAAGTCCATTTTGCATGTTGTTGCATGCTTGTTGCATTGCATGTTGTTGCATGCTTGTTGCATTCCATGATATTTGCATGCTTGTCGAATTGCATTGTGTGTGCATGCCTTGCATTGCATTGTGTTTGGATTGGGTGTTAATCTAAACACGAGAAACGAGGGACGTTTCATATCTGAAGTGATGAAACGTTCCTTAATTCTCAGTTGCCGACGCTCTTGATCATGCGTGATAGAGTTTAAGGCATTTAAGTGTTATGTGTGCATTCATTGAAATTGAATTGTGCAACCTCGGCTTCTCGGCCATCGTGCATTGCGATGCTCGGTTGGTGGCCCGAGAGTCGGAAACCACACTCCCTTGAGCTTGAGAAATGATAGGGAGAGTGTTTGTGCACAGATACCTTGCTAATACGCTGCCATGCCCCTTCTTGCTCTCTGTTGCAACAAACTGGAAGTGTGCAGGATTTTCTGGTCGGCCGACCAGTAAAAGTGGCTGGCCGACCAGTTTTTCTGGTCTGCAACAAACTTGGCTGGTCTGCAGGTGGTCTATACCACCAAAAAGTGGTCGGCCATGTCCCTGGAGGTGCCCATGATTGAGTAGAAGCTGTCTGGAGCTTTGTACAAAGTTCTGAGATCAAATGCAAACAAAGGCAAGTAGGGGCATCGCGATGGATTTCCGAGCGAGGAACCAAGTGCATGCACTATTCAACTTTCCAAAGCAGAGCTGAGTAGCGTAGTTTAATGCTTATTTGTTAATTAGCATGCTTATGTAATTTAATTAATTTTTTTAATTAATTAAAGTGATGTAATAATTAGTTGTAGCTAGTTATTCAATTCGTTTTGTAATAATTAGTTTAATTAGCTTAGAATAGCTAGTTAGCTTATTATTCGGACCCTCCGTCGAGAGGGCACAATTGTTGTAATAAGTGTGCGTGTGTGTGATGCATGTCTTCCAACCCCCACTTCTTTCTTCTTTTTACTTAACTGCTTTCGATGGTTAGTTTAGGGTCATTTTTCAATTAGCATCCTTATGCTCGCATGTTTGCATTCATTCATCTGTTTTGCATGCACCGGGCTTGGCGCATCATACTAACTGCATTGTATTTCAGTACCAATTTGAATACATGTTATCTAGTCGCATTCACATGACATCTCAGAATAGCCGAGCCTATCTTAGTCGCATTTTTGCATGTGTTGCATTAGGCATTCTTAACATAGCTAGGATCATGCATTGATTACTAACTAGCTTCTTTTTTGGCTCGAAGTACTAGGTAAGTGTTTATGCTTTAGCATCCTCGCATGCGTGTAAGTGTTGCCATGTTTAGCGTGCTTGCCATGAGGCTATGTGTTTAACTACTATAATTGCTTGAATGCCTGTGGATGGAGGCTTGATTGCCTGAATTGGAATAACTCGATGATTGTGAGTTTTTAAAGCCCACGTGAAGTGGCAAAATCATGTTTTCTTAAGTCCACTTGAGGGTGGCAAAACCGCGTCTTAGCTTACTTGAGAGTAGCACCTTCAAACAACTTTCAAAAACAAACATGAGTTGTTTTGTTCCAATCCGCATGATTGAGTCTATACTTGTCACATAGTAATTCTAGCTAATAAACCGGAATAAGAACACATGTGTTTCAAAAATAACATATCATGTTAGTAAAGGCCGATCTTTGCTCGGGCGAGCGGGGGTGTGTAGACGTCCCCGAACGTCCCGGGAGGGAATTCCGTTTTGTTCATTTGGGCTTACTTCAGTTCAGGACTCAATCTCACGGTCCTGTATCTAATCTCGCAGAGTGCAATGCAAGACCGATGAATCATCAAAGAGTCCAAATCCGGCAAATCGTTTTTGAAAAATTGATTTTTAGAAAGAAGTGCCAAACATGGACTGTTTTGCCAGATACAGAGTCGCCACCTAAATATTTTGTTTTGGGGGAATTTAGGAAACCCTGACTCGTGCCTAAGGCCACGTGTCCGTCATCACCAAAGTTGCCTCGGCTCGGGAACTTGGGTACGATTGGGGAAGGACATTTCATGAGCATCCCCACTCGCTCGATCGAAGATCAGCCACTACTAAGCATGATATCGAGTTTTTAAAAACACATGTGCTCTTATTTCGGTTATTAACCTAGAATTACTATGTGATGCGCACAGCATACAAGTATAGACTAGATTGCCTAAGCTGGAACAAAGCATCGCATATCCATTTGTTTTGAAAATGGATTGAAGTTTGTTACTCGCAAGTAGGCTAAAACACGGGTTTCGACGAAGTATTCCAATTCAAACAACCCAACCTTCACCCACAGGCATTCAGGTAGTTATATCACATAAGCACATAGCCTCATGGTAAGCATGCTATCATGACAGTCACTCACACACATGCAAGAATGGTAAAGCATAAACACTTACCGAGTACTCCGAGCCAAAGAAAGAAGCTA
Source organism: Camellia sinensis (assembly GCF_055761805.1). Classification (NCBI taxonomy): domain Eukaryota; kingdom Viridiplantae; phylum Streptophyta; class Magnoliopsida; order Ericales; family Theaceae; genus Camellia; species Camellia sinensis. The sequence goes on from NC_138972.1 coordinate 160,256,243, forward strand.
ATTAGAAAACATGCATGAATCCTAACTATGCTAAGAATGCCTAATGTAACATATGCAAAAATGCAACTATAATAGGCTCGGCTGTTCTAAAATGGCATATGAGATGCAACAATCGATACATGTATTCAACTTGGAATTGAAATACAATACAGTTAGTATGATGCGCCAAACCCAGTGCATGCAAGACAGATAAGTGGATGCAAATATGCGAGCATAAGTATGCCAATTGAAACGTGCCCTAAACTAACAATCATAAGCTGGTAAATAAAAGGGAGAAAGACGTGGGGTTGGAAGGCATGCATCACACACACATGCACACTTATTACAACATTGCCCTCTTCGGAGGGTCCGAATGAATAGTACAGAATAAACAAGCTAATCTAAGCTAATTAAACTAATTATTACACAACATTAATTAATTAATGAATTAACTAAGTAAGTAAGGAAACTAGCATGCAAATTAAACAAAATGGACTGCCTCAGCTCTGTTCCAAATGATAGGGATGCATGCATACTCAAGTCGCCTTGTCGGGAAATCCATCGCGATGCCCCAATTTGCCTCTGTTTGCAACCGGTCCTAGAACACTGCACAAAACTCCAGAAGGCTGAAACTCCACCATGGGAACCTGTAGGGGTACTGCCTACCAGTTTTTGCCGCTGGTTTCTGGTTTGCTGTAATAGAGAACAAGAAAGGGGCATGGCAAAGTATTTTCAACATATGTGTGCACGACCACTCTCCCCGTCATTGCATAAGCTCTAGGGAGTGTAGTCCTCGATCCTCGTGCCACCAATCACGCATCTCGATGCATGATGGCCGAGGGGTCGAATTGCACAACTCGATGTGAAATGAATGCAAACATAAGCAAGTAAAGCCAACAACTCAATCATGGACAGTTAAGAGTGTCGACGACCGAGAATCGAGGCACATTTCGTCACTTAGAGTATGAAATGTCCCTCGTTTCCTGTGTTTGGACTAAACCCAACTCCAAACACAATGCAATACACATGGCATGCATGAATGCAACTCTAACGTGTAACCTAAACATAATGCCACTAAATGATGCAAACATGCAAATGATGATATGCAAACATGCTACTAGCATACACAATGCTATGAAATAATCAATGGCATACACAATGCACATGAAAACTATATGGCATACGCAAGGCACACATGGAGACTAACAATGAAATGATCAAGGCATACACAATGCAATGGTCAATCATGCAACAACATGGACTAAATGGCATATACAATGCAAGATGGACTTAAACCAAGATAGGTGAGCCTTAGCCACACCCAAATCAGTGGCCATACATGATGAAATTAAGGCAACAACACTTATGCAAACATGCACAATGCGAGGGACCAAACCTATGGCACAAAGTGCAACTCTACTAAGGCATGGCAAGGGATTAAATATGGTATACAATCACACATTTTCCAACTCTGAAATGTCATACAGAGTGGCTCCAAATCATGCAAACACTTCACACAATGCATACTAGATGGCCCGGATACTGAAACTAGTGAAGTGCATTACACTAAAGGTATGCAAAGCAATGCACAAATGACAAACAGTCCCTATGCAGGCCCAAAACAGTAGGAAAATGGACTATAATGATGACTCGAAAGGTATGAAAATGAAGCTCATGCAATGACCCATAAATGGGGTATTTAAGCACGACTCTCAAACACATTTAAAGAGTGGAAAACATGGGAATATGGCACAAGTATAGGCTCTAAAATGACATGCTCAATGACCCCAAAACATGAAAACACCACCATTCAAGCATGCAAGAAACTTCAAAACTCAAAGCTAGGCATGGGCATTACACTTCAAGCATGCATAGCAAGCATCATTCAACCAAGAGGCCTAAAAAAAGAGCTAAGACATTCCAAAACATGCACAAAATCAGTTTGGAGTGTGGCCAAAATATTCTAGAATCAAAGGCCAAAATAGCATGCAATGTAAGCTAGTAAAGAGGATTTACACTACAAGCATATGAGGCATTCAAGAGGTCACTAAACCAGAAAAACTCAGAGGTATGACATGCCAAATGAAGCCCAAAAACTCACTGAAAAATAGTTAATGCATGCAAGAATGGCATGCTCCTTTGATAAGCTATGAAGAGGGTTGTTCTACACATGCAAGATGGACACCCAACATGGCAAAAAAAAGCTCTGGAAAGAGTCTATGTAGGTCCTAAAACTCACCAAAAATGGCCTGAAACATGGCTCAGAAGCATGCAAATAAGGGCTCATTTGTTAGGCCAACCCTCTCTCATTTTGGCACTCAAAACAACATTCTAGCCACTGAAAATCCACTGTATTTCAATGGCTAGAAGGCCAAACAAAGGTCAATGCAAAGGCCCTAATGCATGGCTCAAAATAAGGCAAAATGAAGCATGCAAGGGGGTGGATGACACCCAAAAAAAAATAATCTTAAACAAACATGTTAAGGACCTCAAAATAAGAATTTTTTTAGTTTACGACAAAGCTCAAATATGCTTTCAAGTATGGCTAAAAGATGAAACAAAATAAAGCCTTAAAAGGGAGAAAGTGTGTTACCCTTGTATCTCAGCAACTCCAGCAGCTTCTGGACCAAAAATGTAGCTCCTCAACCTTTGAAAAAGGCCTCCAAGAAGCTTAGGTTGGTGTTGGAGGGGTTAGGTTAGGAGATGGTGTGCAAAGGGCCAAAAACTTCACACTTTCTAAGCCTAAAGGGAGAGATATAGAGGGAGATAGATGTATATGCCTTAGAGAATTTCAGAACCCTCTACAAGGAAGGGAAGGCCTTCCTTTATAGACAAGGGAGGCTAAAGCTTCTCCAAGAAGCTTAAAACCTAGGGCCAATATCCTCCATATGGAGGATGCAGTCTGTGCCTCCCAGCTGGCACAGCTGGAACCAACTTACTGAGACAGAAAGGGTGGGAGCTGGCCGACCAGTTCATGTGGTCGGCCGACCACTTGCCCTGGTCGGCCGACCAGGTTCAAAAGGTTCAAGTCTCAAAAGCTGGTCGGCAGCCTCCTAGGGTGGTCTCCTCACTTAATGTAAGCTAGTGGTGTGGTGGGAGACCAGCAATTGTGGCCCAAAAATGAGGGAGACTAGTTACTTGTCAAGAAAATTGGGCGGCAGTAGAAAAGTGGTCTCCAAGGAGAAAAGGTGGTCTCTCACCCTTGTACCATCTTCCAAACAATGAAAACAAGGTCCATGCCAAAAATGAACCAAGACGGATGCAAAACGAGGGTTCGGGGGTCAAAACGCGCAGCCGGGTGCCCCGAAACAGGCTGTTAAGCATCGAAAGTAGCGTGTGACCACAAAGGTGGTCTCCCGGACCACAGTGTTCCTCTAGAGAGAGGAAACAAGGTGTGTGCCAAAAACCGGAACAAACGGAGAAAGTTAAGCGGTCCCGAACCGAGGCGCACGGCTGACGGCTCCGAAAACCGGAAACTGGTCTCCAAACGGGAACAGTGGTCTACGACCATGAAAAGTAGCCTACAGCCACTGAGAGATGGTCTACAAGACCTCTCCCTCCCTTTGGGAAGAGAAAACAAGACCTGGTTCACAAATCGAGGTAAGGCACAAAAGGGTCCCGAAGTCCGGGGGTAAGGCTCTCAGCCGAAACTCCGAAACCTTAAAACGAGCACAAAATGTGCAATCATCGAGCGCTTAATTGATGATGTCTGAGTCTTAAGGTCGGTCAAAAATGGGGTGTCTACAGGGTGCTCATTGCATGACCTTCCCCTCTTGTACCCAAGTTCCCGAGCCGAGGCAACTTTGGTGATGACGAACACATGGCCTTAGGCACGAGTCAGGGTTTTCTAAATTTTCCAAAATAAAATATTTAGGTGGCGACTCTAAAATCTGGCAAAGCAGTCCATGTTTGGCACTTCTTGATTAAAATCGATTTTCCAAAAACGATTTGCTAGATTTGGACTCTTTGGTGATTTATCAGTCTTACATTGCACTTTGTGAGATTAGATTCAGAACCGTGACAAGAGTCCGAACTGTAGTAGCTAAGAACAACGATTCATGCCCTCGCGCGCGGAGTGGAGTTCCGGGCGATCTACAATAGCTCTATGTGGTGAGCTATTGGGAGTAGCACCTACACTTACAAGCAGGTAGACTAAGGGCAAGGTGGCTGGCCGAGCATTTTGGTGCTCTTCTAGAGCAGGCTCCAAATGAGTTGGTACAGCAGCATGCCCAAGCATATATTCTGTGGCTTATTGTGGGGATACTTCTCCCTGATAAGTCATAGAACCTACTCAAGCTTATGTACTTGCCACTGCTGAGAGACATTGACGAGATCGGCGAGTACAGCTGGGGTGGCGAGGCTTTGGCATACTTGTATAGGATGTTGTGTCGAGCGGCTCAGGTGGGTGCGAAGGAGATCGGAGGACCACTTGTCTTGCTACAGGTTAGTAAGAATTTTATTACATGTCAATTTATGTTGTATGACATATATCAGTATTGTAATTGCGTTCAAACTATTGCAGATTTGGGCGTGAAAGAGATTCATTCGCATTGCCTCGTCTAGGGGGCAAGTGGTTGCTCCTGGTGAGCTTCTCATGGGCCAGGGAGACATGCAGTTGCCACCCGAACCTTGAGGCAGCCGGTGGAGGGTTGACTTCGGCCATGAGGTCGTATCGACCCACGTAGTCGTCGTTTATAGAGATCAGTTCGACCGGATGATCGAGGGCGAGGTATGAAATTTAGTGCATTTTAGTTGTCTTGTTCATGGTATATGTTTTGAGTTCATGAGCGAATTTTAATATACTTGTCGTTGTTGTAGTTTATATGGCAGCGTCATGTTGGGGTCCTCAGTACGCTCCCAGACTACTGCCGACTAGGTTGGGAGATATGGATGGCGAGAGTGCCACTTATTTGTTTTGACGTGGTTGAGTGGCATCTCCCCGATCGTGTCCTCCAACAGTTTGGTCGGGTCCAGTCCGTGCCGAATCGGTTCGACATGAGTGGCGGTTGCATGTGACTGATAGGCATGGCCCAGCTGGCATTGACTTGAGTCTATTTTATATGCGGTATATACAGCAGTGGGATGCCCGTCGGGACAGTATTGTACAGGCTGACTGGAGCGATGAGGTGCTCCCCTCGTCCGACCCTTACATGTTGTGGCATCAGCCACATACACGTCTACTAGTCGGTAATCCGAGCCACCTGTCTGAGTCCGGATATCAGGGAGTTGGGCCTTCTCTTGAGGCATTGGTGAGTATCATAGTATGTGTCAGATAATTATTAAGATCATAATTGATTAACTTTCAGTCAATTATAGCCTAATACGTCCAAATTTTTGTTCAGGTAGTAGAAGCTGGGAGGCCATATCACTTGGCTGAGGACGCCCTTTTCAGACATGATGGACAACATGCCTTGCAAGCCGTAGCAGAGATCCGAGACTTATTGTACGAGGCGATCAAGCATGCCCATTGGGGGGATCGTCTGCATTTTGGCCACTACGGTGTACACAGTGCAGCAGCTGCTCCAGACAAATCAATGTCGTCCACGTCAATGCCTTCCACTTCAGCATCAGCCACATCAGGTCCTTGGACATTAGTGACCCCACCGCATGCTACCCCATACATATCTCCAGATTCCCTCCACATATATCCTACCCAGCATACTAGCATACCTTATGTAGCTGACCCTGATTGGACACCTCCCCGATATATGCATGAGGTTGTTACCTTACCCACCCAATTACGACCACCACACAGTTCAGGTGTGTGCAGTGTTGGAGTTGATACATGTACATCACCTATTCCCACACTACATACACCTACTTTTGTGGGGACTAGTTCAACCACGACCACGACTACACATGATGTAGTTCTTACTAACATCTCCCACGTTCATAATGAGGTCTATATTGAGCCCTCCCCCCCCAGAGCGCGAGGGAGAAGCTGAGGTTATGGTCGTGGCAGACGTCGCGGCCAAGGTTGGGGTGCGGGCAGAGGCAGAGGTTGAGGTCCAACGGCAGATTGTGATACAGTTGCACCAGATGAGGGAGTTTCACAGCTCACAGCAGTATCCAATGTTAGGCCAGAGAGAGGATCAAGGGCAGCACAGGCAGGAGAGGGAGGGTCACAGTCACAGGTTCCATAGGTAGTCGTTGGAGGGCCACATGCAGGGGAGGGAGTGCCACAGGATCCGCATTTGCGATTGGGGGAGCCACATATTTAGAGAGTCTACGGCAGGAGACCGAGGAGGAAGGTCCACGGTCGGGGTTGTGGGACTAGGGGCAAGTTAGGGCATTAGAGGGTGTGATATGGAGTGTATAGTATTTTTTATTTATAGTTTTTGTAAATCAAACTTGTACAGAGGATGTAAATGTGCTATATTTATTTATTCCAAAATAGAATTTTACAATTTTTGATTTTTACTTATTTTGAGGCTTTCCTAAATACGTCAAATATTCAAATCATGATGTCACAATGGGTTTATATAGGGTGATTATATACATAAGAGATTGAAGTTGTGCTGCATTTGGTACCATATGGATTTTCGTTTTACAATAATAAACTATATAATTTTTTATACATTTTTTTTAAATTTTTTTTTTAAGAACAATGAATTATTTCTTTACAAAAAACCCAAAATAAATAAATAAATAAATTTTATTTCTTATTCTGTACTTTTTTTCCCAAAGAATTTGATAACATAATGGAAAATTTAAGAACACTTTTTTTTTTTAAACACACACACACACACACACAAATTTAAGATTAAATAAAACTACCCAAAAAAAAAGGTACAGAACCAGATAATATAATAGAAATTTTAAGAACATTGATTTTTTTTAAAACAAAATGCGCACACACACATACAACATTAAGAAAACAAACACACAAATTTTTTATACTCCGTTTTTTTCCCACCAAAAAATAGAAAGAAAGAAAGAAAGAAAAAAGTTCTTGAATACTTGAATAGTCTTTCTCCAAAAAAAAAAAAAAAAGAAACAAATTTTAGTTTTTGAATAGAGTGAAGATGATGAACTGTGGAACTTACACAGCAGTTTGTTATAAATTTAAAATATAAAATAAAAAAAAATTAAAAATAAGAAGAGAGAAGATGGTGAAACGTGGAACTGCACAGTAGTTTCTAAAATATGGGAAGTGGAAAAGTAGAAGTTATTTACTGAGTTAGTAATTTACAATTTTACCCATAATTACAAATTGATATAAGTTTTAAAATAATAGATTATTTAACAAGTTATGGTCATTTTAGGAAAAATAGAAAAAAAAATTGTAAACCAGGCTTCAGATTCATGACACCAAAATTGGTGTTACCCTTTAATAATAGAATAGATTAACCCCCCAACTGGACCAACAACTTGCAAATGAGATTGTTTCTACAGCTCCCAAATTCTGTAATTTGCCAACCCCACATTCCTTCCTTCCCATCATCACTGTGGCCCTCTTCACTCGAAGAACCCCAACTCCCTCTACTGGACCCTCAGCCATTTGCCTTTGAGGTTGTGTCGTTTCCCAAAATCTGATTTTTGTCAATAGGCCACTCGTTGCCACCATTGGACTCGCTATTTTTATTACAACTCCAGATATTAGTGGGTGACTCATTCTCATGCCTGGTTTGAGATTGTATTTCAACTTTACTCCCCTCAGTATTCGAAGAAGCCCAAGCAGCAAAAGTTTTTTACTGAGGTACATGCTCCACATCTTTTTACTTGACTGTGTGAGCTCCCCAATTGAACCAACCACTTGCTTTGGACACCGTAGGCCCTGACCCCCAATTATCTCTTCTACCCACATGTCAATTGGGTTACGAGCTTGCAAAACAGGTTCATCTGGTACTATGAACAAGTTCTTAATTAATGGAAGTTCAATCATGAAGAAGAAATTTTTTATTTGTGAAACAAAATTGAGCTTCTCTGTAATTTTGAATGAAGCGAGTATTCCTTCTTTAATAATAAACAATTTCTCCAGCACCCAAGTTCTGTATTCTGTCTTTAATAATAAACAGTTTCTCCAGCACCCAAATTCTGTAATTTGCCAACCCCACATTCCTTCCTTCCCATCATCACTGTGGTCATCGTTCTTACTCGACTTATTCTAGGAATCGGCTGGTGAATCTTTCTGTCATCCTGTCTACGACTGTAATTTAACTTTAATGTGGCCTTCTTCACTCGAAAAACCCGAACCCCCTCTATTGGACCCTCAGCCATTTGCCTTTGCCGTTGTGTCGTTTCCCAAATTTTGATTTTTGTCAACAGCTCACTCGTTGCCACCATTAGACTCACTATTTTTATTACAACTGCAGATATTAGTGGGTGACTCATTCTCATGCCTGGTTTGAGATTGTATTTCAACTTTACTCCCCTCAGTATTCGAAGAACCCCAAGCAGCAGAAGTTTTTGATTGAGGTACATGCTCTACATCTTCTTACTTGACTGTGGGTGACTCATTCTCATGCTCGATTTGAGATTGTATTTCAACTTTACTCCCCTCAGTATTCGAAGGACCCCAAGCAACATAAGTTTTTGACTGAGGTACATGTTCTATATCTAGGTACTTCACTGAGGGTGTGTTTCACAGTGCTGTTTGCAGCTGAGGAAATAATTTCGGTTTCATCTCATGTAACTTAGCTCATGGGCATTTCAAGACACTTGAGGGTATTATGGGCATTTCAATATTTATTTTTGATGACATCAGCAGCTTCGGTTAGTTGGGTGGACAACAGTACAAAAACGAGAGAATCTTGATATTATCAGTTAAAGTAGGGCAGACTTCTGTAATTATTAAAATTACAGGAGAGATTTTCGTATTTGTCAAAAATCTCAAGGGAGGTATGTGTAATTTACCGAATACAAAAAGAAGCAGAAAATGCAAAGAGGAGAAAAGGGGCTGACTCTAAAGTTTCATAAAGTGAAAATAAGAAAAAATATAGGTTGCAGTGCCAATCTTCTTTACATATCAGGTGGCCATTTTATTATTTCGTTTTGTTTTGTTTTGAACAATGTTTTGGTGAAAAAATCAGCGATAGTTTTGTAGGTCGAAGTGAGTTGGAAGGTTGTGTATTTACTTGCACTCCGTTTCATAGTTGTTTATGAACAGTACTGCTATAAAACAAAGAAAATTAAAGCCTCTGTTTCATTTTATGATTTAATTTATAATTTTTTGCAAACACCAATTTGTACTGAAATCGTCAGATCGAAGTGACTACTTACTGTATTAAAAAAGCAAGCATCAGAAAACAGTTTACTGTAGCGATGTGACAACTCACTGCATTACTGATTAATTTGACAACTCAATACTCGAATATGAAGGGATTGCATTGTGAAAAAGACGACTGTAGACGCACCCGAACGTCCCGACTCCGCGCGCGAAATGGCGCGAAATCCGTTTTGTTCTCTAGGCTACGACAGTTCGGACTCAAATGTCACGGTTCTGAATCTAATCTCACAAAGTGCCATGTGAGACTGATAAATCACCAAAGAGTCCAAATCCGGAAAATTATTTTTGGAAAACTGATTTTTATAAAGTAGTGGCAAACATAGACTGCTTTGCCAGATACAGAGTTGCCACCTAAATATTTTATTTTGGGGGAATTTAGGAAACCCTGACTCGTGCCTAAGGCCATGTGTCTGTCATCACAAAAGTTGCCTCAGCTCGGCAACTTGGGTACGAGAGGGGAAGGTCATGCAATGAGCACCCCTGCTCACCTGATCAAAGATCGGCCTGTACTAAGCATGATATTTTGTTTTTGAAAACACATGTGCTCTTATTCTGGTAATTAACCTAGAATTACTATGTGATGCACACAGCATACAAGTATAGACTAGATCGCCTAAGTTAGAACAAAACATTGCATGTTCATTTGTGAAAATGGTTTGAAGTTTGCTACTCGCAAGTAGGCTAAATTCGGGATTCGATGAATTGTTCCAATTCAAGTAATCCAACCTTCACCCACTGGCATTCAGGCAGTTATATCAAATTAGCAGTTAGCCTCATGGCAAACATGCTTTCATGGTAATCAATAACACACATGCAGTATGCTAAAGCATAAATACTCACAGTGTACTTCGAGCCAAAACAGAGAACTAGTTAGAAATCATGCATGATCCTAGTTCATGTTAAGATGGCTAATGCAACACATGCGAAATGCAACTAAGATAGGCTCGGCTATTCTAGAATGGCATGTGAAATGCAACTTGGTACATGTATTCAAATAAGAATTTAAATACAATGCAGTTTGTATGATGCGTCGAGCCTGGTGCAAACAAAACAGATAAACGGATGCACGCATGCAAGCATAAGGTATGCTAAATGAAATATGCCCTAAAACTAACCATCGTAAGCGGTTCAGTAAAAGGGAGAAAGAAATGAGGCTTGGAAGACATGCATCACACACACGCACGCTTATTACAACAATTGGCCCTCTTGACGGAGGGACCGAATAAGAAGCTAACTAGCTAATCTAAGCTAATTAAACTACTTATTACAAGCCAACTAATTAACTAATCCTAGTTAACTAATTATTACAAAACAAGCTAATTAACTAACAAATTAACTGACTAGCTATTACAACACAAATAAGCAGCTAAACGCATTAACTACTTAACGTACAGAACCAAAGCATAAACTAGCAAAGGAAAGTAGTAAAACAAGGCCCTCAGAGGGAGAAGAGTGCATGCATGCCTGGTCGCCTCGTTCGGAAATCCGTCGCGATGCCCCAACTTGCCTCTGTTTTCAATTGATTTCAGATCACTGCACCAAGCTCCAGAAAGCTTAAACTCCACTGTGGGAACCTGTGGGAGGGTGGCCGACCAGTTGTTGATGTCTACAGCCACTGGCCGACCACTTTTTGTTGTTGCAGGGCAGAAAAAGTGGTCGGCCAGCTAGTTTTTATGGCTGGCCGACCAGTTGTTGTTGCATTCTTCCAATTTGCCGCAACAGAGAGCAAGAAAGGGCATGGCAATGTATTTGCAAGATATGTGTGCACAACCACCCTCCCTATCATTTCATAAGCTCAAGGGAGTGTGGTTCTCGACCCTCGGGCCACCAATCGTGCATTTCAATGCATGATGGCCGAGAGGCGAAGTTGCACAATTGAATGTGAAATGAATGCACAAGTAAACACATAAGGCCTAGAACTCTATCATGTGTGATCAAGAGCATCGGCGACCGAGAATTGAGGCACGTTTCATCACTTCAAGTATGAAACATCCCTCGTTTCCTGTGTTTGGACTAACACCTATTCCAAACACAATGCAACACATAACATGGCATGCACAATGCTATGTAACATGGGGTATGCAAAAATGCAATGCAACACAAGCATGCAAATATGCCATATGACTTAAACATGCAAACGTGGAATGCAACATGAACAACCTAACAAGGCTAATGGCATGCACAATGCACAATGCTAATGCATGCATACTCAATGCAAGACAACATAAGCATGCAACAATATGAACAACAACTAGCATGCACAATGCAAATGAACATAGCATATACAAATGCAATGAACAATATGGCATACTCAATGCAATGACTATCATGGCATACGTAAGGCAATATGATCATGGCATACACAACGTGAATCAAGAGCATGGCATGCGCAATGCAAACAATAGCATAACATGCACGATGCGATGTAACATGGCATACACAATGCTCAATGGACTTAAACTAAAATGGATAGACCTCAGCCCTACCCAAATCGGTGGCCATAACACCAAAACAAAGGCACAAAATACAAAGCATGCATGCACAATGCATTGGCCAACCAAGTAGGCCTAAGAGCACAGCCCTCATGAAGGGTCAAGGAGTGATAAATGCAGAAGTGTAACAACACTAAATGCACTGAAATTAAGTAAGAAATGATGCCAAATCATTCGAACAAAGCAAGCATAGCATGCAAAGGTCCTTAAAGCATGAAGCTAGTAAAGAGGACTTCAAAGGAGGCATGCAATACATGGCACAAGTGCATGAACCAAACATGGACAGAGCTGAAATAGGTCAAGACAATGACCAAAATATGCTAAGATAGAGGCTCAAAGGTCGGGGCATGCAAGTATACAAGCTAGGCCATGAGCAAGGCAATAATGCACAACCCCCTTAAGCACTTAAATCATGAAAGAAGTGGAAACATAATCATGCTACATGCTCTGAAATGAAGTATTAAATGATGCCAAATCATCTAAATAACACAAATAAAGCATGCTATGGTACCCAAAGCTTGAAGTTAGCATAGGCACTTACACTATAGCTATGCAAAACATGAAGCATATAGCAAGGGCAACCCAAAACAGTCCTAGAACATGTCAAGATGAGTCTAAAACATGCATGGAATGATGCCAAAATATGCCAGCATGAAGGGCATAAGACATGATGCATACAAGGCAAATAAGGTGGATTACACTACACCTATTAAGACCAAGCATGGGATGACTTAACAAACAAAAATCAGAGTTATATCATGGCAAAATAACCCCAAAAACATATTGAAATAATGGCTCGCAAGCTAAGGCATGAAGGCATACACACTGATTCATGTTAAGGCATAAAGGGGCAAACCCTCCAACGCATTGAGTGAGTGATAAATGCAAGTGCATGAGCATGAAATATGGACTGAAATCACATATGAAATGATGCCAAATGATTCAAATAGGCCAAGTAAAGCATGACAGTGGACTTGACACACAAAGCTAACAAGCTAGAATGCACCATAGCTATACAAAGCATGGCATGCATGACCAAAACAATACAAATCAGAGCTAAAGCATGTTAAAACATAGGCAAAAGCTTCTTGAAGTTAAGCCAAAAGTGTAATAACCCGACCCTCGTACATGTTTTCTGGTATACTTTCAATCCCCTATTCTGTGCATTTATATGCTTATTGTGAAATTTCGTATGAAGTGAAGTTTAATTGAGGGAATCTTATGAATATAGATTCATATCTGTTTAGTAGGAGAAAAATCTATTGCAATTATAATGTTTGGATCATAAATTGACTGCCTTAGAGGTTTCAAAATTTGAAATTGATTTTATATTTGAGATCAGCATGATTTTTAGGTCAATAATATGATTTTCTGTGAAATTTTGATTTGGAATGATTAAACTGATTGATTTTCGTCTTATTCACCTTATGTATATATATATATATCAATGCTCTTTAAACATTTGACGTAGAGCCTTATTCAAAGATCTCCTGAGAGAGAGGGAGAGTTAGAAAAGAAAATAGTTTGAGAGGAAGAGGCAAAGTTCTTCAAGGAAGAAATTGGGAAAAATTGAGAGGGTATCTAGAGATTGAAGCTCCAGGTGAGTTTAAACCACCTAGTTCAACCCCTTTTCTTGATTTGGAGTAGGAATTCCTTGGTATTGTGTAACCTAGGGTTGTAATGGAGATCTTGTATGTGTATGTTGGATAATTAGTATGATACTCTTATCAATTGGTTATTTTGACTCAACTTGAACTATCTGGTGGGAAATTACATCTTATTTATTCAATTATCAAGCTTGAACTCATCTATGTGGACAAATAGTTTTGTGTGTGTGTGTGTATGTGGAAGTTGGAATCTCATGGAATTGAGTTATGAGTTTTAAGGATTGAGAATCCAATTTATATTTAGATTGATATATGATTGTAAGTTCTATTTACATGATTTTTGGACCTATTTGAAGCCTTGTAAACACTTACCAAAAATTGGGTTTTGCTGGAAATTTCGGACTGAAACTGGGCAGAATCGCCGCACGTGCGGGGGTCATGGTTGCACGTGAGGGGAAATAGAGGATTTTGGGTCTTTAGCTACTGGAAAAAAGCCACGTGCGGGGCTTCACAGCTGCACGTACCGGACCAACTGCCGCACGTGCGGGGCTCACAGCCACACGTGCGGCCCATGCTGCAAAATATCATCTGCTCTGTTTTACGTGCTCGACCCTCTGATATTTTTGAAATCTGTATTTGAGGCCTTTTTGATGTTTGTAAATTCATTCGAAACGAAGCGAAGCGAAGCGAGTCCGAAAATGACTTAATATGGAAAAAGAACTAATTTATAAGTTGTGCATGTGTGCAAGTCACAACCTGGGAGGAACAAGCGCTCCGCCACCGCACTGTGAGTAATAGAACTGTAGTAGTACGTTTTGCTTTTCGTTAATAGTTAATATTAACGTTCTGTTGTTATCTGTGAGTTAACTTTATTAATTTAAAGTGATCAAATGAAACATATGTGCATCATGGAATAATGATATCTTTGCGTGTCTGGAACCGTTCTATTTTGGCAACAATGGGCCCGAGGCCATTATGATGAGAATTGTTCTATCCCTATTAATTGTGCTTAGTGATATATGTGCCTTCTGTTACTAGTTATCATTAATATTCTGTTATACGCAAAACAACTATGTCGACTTGTGATAAATCATGGGGAATTGTATGTGTGCTAATGTCTAGTGGTATTCTCATGAATTTGGGATTATTCTATTTTGCTAATACTGGGCCGGAGGCCGTTCTGTACTATCTGTGGGCCAGAGGTCAATCTGTTGATATCTGGGCTAAAGGCCATTCTGTATAATCTGTTAGGCCAGAGGCCATTCTGTATAAATCTGTTAAGCCAGAGGCCATTCTGTATAATTTGTTAGGCCAGAGGCTGCTCTGTATAATCTGTTGGGCCTATGGCCGTTCTGGGTGATACCGGGCTTGAAGCCACTCTGTACAAAGATTGGGCCCAAGGCTGTTCTAGAAATATTTACAGTAAAAGATCAACCATGTGACCTCTGTTCTTATATACATTGTAATTCAAGTTTATTCATTAAGTTGTTTATGTATTATTATTCACTGAGCCTCGCTCACTTTGTGTTATGTCTGTCTCTGTAGGCAATCAACCTGGAGGTCGGTCATAGTCCAGCTTTGGTCGCTTCTTTTTGGTCAAGCGGTGTGAAGAAGCTCAGGTGTTCTCTGGCATTTCCTTAGTGACCCCTAGTTTGGTCTTTAACCTTTTAATTGGTGGTGTATACCCTTCCTTATCAACATTTTTGTTGTAAGCCCACATGCGAGGCTAGTTCTGTGCGTATGTCCATATATGTTATTGTGTGACTGCAAATATTTGCTTCTCGTATATTTGTTCACCATTTTTGGAACTGTTTAATGGCACATTGAGATCCTGGCATATAGGTATGAGCTCGATGGATGTTTATATATGTTATTTTATGTTATTAAGTGCTTCCGTTCAGGCCCCATATATTGTATGTATCGAATTAATTGTCCGTTTCTGAAGTAGTCATACCCAAACTTTTAGGGGCGGGTTTAGGGTGTGACAAAAAGCATGCTAGAATGACATGTTAAAGTATGATGCATGTTAGGCTAACTCAAGGAATTGCACTACAAGTGCATGGAGCATGCAAAAGCCAACCAAACCAAACCTTAATAGAGGTATGACATGGCAAAACATCACCAAAAACATGCTGAAACGGACTCAAATGAAGCTAGAATGACATGCTACTTCATGAAGCATACAAAAGCTAGTTTATGAGATTTACACTACAAGTGTCTAAACCATGCATGAAGTGACAAAACCAAGCAAAAACAGTGGTATGCCTTAGCAAAATAATCCCAAATACAAGCTAAGATATGGCCAACATAAACTTAACAAGCATTCTCACACATGAGGCATTCAAGACAAGTATTGAAGACACAAGGAGAGGGTCACCCTCTCCTATTTAGGACCTCAAAACCACATTTCCACCACTGAAAACCTTCTGGATTTCAGTGGTAGAAAGGTCAAAACAAGATGGTCCCAAAGCTAAAAAAGAAGGCCCAAAAGCAAGGCCACACGAGGCCTAAGAGGGAGTAAACAACCCCAAATACAAAAGTGACCTTAAATAAAGATCTTAAGCACCAAAATTCAGAACTTTTTGCAATGGGAAGTTAGTCTTAAAACGGTATGAAAAAGGGTCCAAAAGCTTAAGCAAAAATGGGGGATTTAAGGGTTAGAAACTCACCCTTGAAGACCACCTTTAAAGCTGCAACTCCAGCAGGTTTTTCAAACTCAAACCAACCTAAGAACACCAAAACCAGCTCCTAAGCACCTCAGCAACAAAAGGATGGTGTTTGAGTGTATGTTTGTGTGCAAAAGTGAGACAAAATAACACTTTAAGGCACAAAACAAGAGCAAAAGAGAGATATAGATACAAATGTGTATGTATAACTCAAACCACAAATTTCTAAACCTGGAGGAGGGAGGGGGAGCCTCCCTCTTATAGAGAGCAAAAGCACAAGCTTCTTGAAGAAGCTAAGGCTCAAGGCCATCCCTCCATACACGTGTATGGAGGATGGTTCTTGTGCTCTCCAGCTGTGCCAGCTGGCCAAAAATATCTCCAAAAAGGTGACAAAAAGCAACCGACCACTTGGTCGGCTAGTAACTTTAAGCAGTCAGCCGACCACTTTAAGTGGTCTCCAAAAAATGAAATTGGTCGGCCATAGTGGAAGAAGGTCAGTAGCATGAAAACAAGCAAATGGTGTGGTGGTCGACCATTTTTGATGGTCCAAAGACCAGGGAGACCAGTTGTCAGACCAGAAAATTGGCTGGCTGGAAGAAAAGTGGTTTGCGGGGAGAGAAACTGGTCTCCCACCCTTGTACCATCTTCCAAACAAGGAAAACAAGATTTGTACCAAAAACAAACCAAAATAGATGCAAGACGAAAGTTCGGGAGGCAAAGCGCGCAGCCAGGAGCCTCGAAAACTAGCTGACAAGCACCAAAAGTGGTTCACGACCACAAAAGTGGCCTCCCAAACCATAGTGGCCCTCTAGGCCAAGGAAACAAGGTGTGGTTCAAAAACCATGCCAAACGGAGAACGTTAAGCGGTCCAGAGACAAGGCGCGCGGCCGAAGGCTCCGAAAATCGAAAACTAGTCTCCAAACGGGAAAAGTGACCTACGACCATGAAAAGTGGTCTACGACCACAAGAAGGGGTTTACAAGACCTCTCCTTCCCTCAGGCAAGGAAAACAAGGCTTGGTCCGCGAACCGAGCCGAAGCACAGAGAGTTCAAAGGCCCGGAGGCAAGGCACTCGGCCAAAACTCTGAAATCTCGAAATGAGCACAACATGCACAATCACCGAGCGCTCAATTGATGATGTCTGAGTCTTAAGGTTGGTCAAAAATGGGGTGTCTACAGTTGCCCCTCTTTGACAGAACTCAGAAGTCATAAGTGACAGGAGTAAATGTCAAAGCCCAGAGACAACCCATTTTTGACAAGGCCGAAGACTTAGACAAACAGGCAATATAACAAAGAGATGTGCCCACAGGCAGGGGCAAAATGCAAAAGACATGCACAAAGCCGAACATAACTTATGATCATGCAAAGAAAGCTGTAATGAAGCAAATATATACAATAAATGCAGCAGTTTATGTAATAACCCGACCCTCATATCTGTTTCTAGTATATTTTCGATCTGTTATTCTGTGCATTTACTTGCTTTCTGTGAAAAGTGATTTATATCTGTGGCATTTTTATTAGTGTATTTGGAACCTCCCTATTTTATTTTGGGCTATTGATTGTTGTGGTAATATGATGGTAAAGTAAGATTGGATCAAAAACTTTAATTTGAATAATTTGTTTACGACCAACCGTCACTCTTTTGCCCTTTTCTTGTTCCACACTTGGAATTTGAATGTGAGGTTAGAACCATTGGAAAGCTTATTTTCGGAGCTTCAATTTGGGCACAAGAATGACCTAAAACGGAGTCCGAATGAGAGAGTTACGCCTGTTTGAAGTTTTCATATCTGTGCTGGAAGCAGGACCGCACGTGCGGGAAATGCGGCGCACGTGCGGCGATGTGCGGGGCAGCAGCTCAAAAACGTGATTTTTGAGTCATTTCTTAGATTTTCTTTTCCTCTCTTCTTCTTCCCTCTTCCATGTCCGAAACCCTAGCTCCCAAAACCTTGATTTCCTCCACTTTTCTCAACAAATCAACCATGGATCTTGCATCAAGGATGGAGAATAAGAGGAGATCACCACATTCTACCGAATGGAATTTCGAAATTTTTGAGGTATGTTGGGGTTCTATTATGGGGTTTAGAGTATGGTTTATGGGTTATGGACCTAGGGTGCCTAATAAATGGGAAGATTTGAAATAAAAAGTAATGGGTTAAGAAGATTTAAAATTTTATTTGAATTTGTAGATTTCTTAGAAACCCTAGGTTGATTTTTGATGATAATCCATGATTTGGCCCAAATTGATAGTTGAATCATGAAAGTGGTAGGTTGAATTAGATGTAATTTGGTTATGTTTGAAAATTATGTTTAAATTTTGCGATTGAACTTTGTTAAATGCATTGTAAATTATGTTTTAATAAAAGGGAAATTGGAGGAAAAGATTTATTGATAATGTGGATGATATAAATTCGATTATGGAATGTTGAAATGGAATTTAAGAATTCCTTTTGAGATATGTTGAATTGTGATGATTATGTCGGATGGTATTAACTATGTTGATATTAATTTTTGTGACCTAAAATGTGAAGTTTTCAAGAATGGGTTAATCCCAAATCATTTTACTAAATATTTGTGGGCTTGCTTAGTTATTAAACCAAGAGAATGATTTAATAGGATTTCTTAGGGAGATGGGGAAATGTTTGGTTTTTAGTGGAAACACTAGAAATTTAAGGAGTTTTGGGGAACATGGAAATGTTCATAAAAATCCTTTCTTTCTTTGAATAGAAGATGAATGGGTGTAAATTCCATAATGTGTATTGTAAGACTAGTAATCTTATATATATATATATATATGTTAGTAATGGGCGCCCATGTGGCATGACCATTAAATTTGAATTTAAATCCTTATCCAAATAGGTTTTGAATTTGAAATCAAACCTATTTAGGATAACCACTCAAGATACAAATATTATCAGTTTTAACTGATATGGATAGATATAATAATATATTATATATCTGATATATGGTTATGGGTAATCGAGTGAGAAATAACGTATGATCTGTTTCTACCCATATACTGACTCTCTCCCAAAAACACAACGATCAAAGCCATTTGCACTGTGGTTTGTGTAGGTGATATTCAATCTGTGATATCACTCCACTGCTGGGTTGGTTCATCAAGAAGTTTTCTGGAAGCACGTGATTTATCCAAGAAGGTTTTAGATCAATAAAGGTATGATCTAAACATTTTATTCCGCTGCATGTTTTATACTTTGATTTACATTGGTATCAGAGCCATTGATGGATATTTTCGTGTTTCCTTTAATCATGTGTATATTTTTTACATGTGTATGTTTACATTATATACATGAATGTTTGTAAAGGAGAAAAAAATCTACTTTGATTAGATTAAGAGCATAAATATTTTTTTATGTTCATTAATGTCTTTTTTCCATACCATAAACGGTTTTATTTTGAAAAAAGGAGTCCGACAGTATGAAAATCGGACCAGTCAGTACCCTGGAAGGCGGCGCGTGGTATACACGCGCCACCACGCCGCAGCCACGCGCCACCACGCGCTGCCACGCGCCCTCACGCGCCAGACGCCCCTGCAGACGCGCTTGCACGCGCCATCACGCGCGCGTCAGCGGCGCTGTCCACGCGCATGCCGTCCGCGCCTCGCACGCGCGCCGCGTGCTGGAGCCGCGCGCTGAGCCGCTGGCTGAGCCGCGCGCCGAGCCGCTCCTTGAGCCGACTCGCGCCGAGTTGCGCTGAGCGGCGGCGAGCCGAGCCGAGCCGTTTTTCCACGCTGGCTTGGCTCTAAGGCTCTGTTTGTTTGTTTTTAATTCTGAATTGCGTTAATTGGCCATAATTTATTCGTTATAGCTTTGTTTTAAGCATGGTTGGTACCGTTATACTCAGAATTAAATTTTATATCTTCTGTAAAATTTTGAAAATTTTACGAAAATAAAAAATATTTTTTCTGTGTTAATAATTCATTTTTTATGCTTTAAAATGATTCTGGTATTGCATAAATAATTTTCTGGGGTTGAAATTTTTATTGTGGACTTCTGATATAGTTTACTATTTACTGGTATAGTTATAGCATTTTATCAGATTCTGGAATATTTATTTCTGATTTTATGTGTGTTTATTAGTTATTTAAAATTCCAGAAAATTCCAGAAAATACTAGAAAATTTCAGAAAATTTCAGGATAATGTACTTTCTGTTATGGCATAATTTAAATATTTAATACAGCATATTTTTTTTTAGAGTTTGTAATATGTTGTAATTAGAGGAGCATGCTTATTTATTTATTTATTTATTAGAATTCCATTATTAAATGAATATAGCATGAGTTATTTGTAAATTTACATTAAGATGCTATTGTATGGAATTTATCATGCTTTGTATATGCCATAGTCAGTGGGAGGTTATTCGGTTGAGAGAAAACTTTGTAGATTAACTCCCGAAAACCAATATTTTGCGCATAAATTAAATTAAATTTTGGATAATTGTCACCTGTGGCGCAAGAGATGATTACGAGCATAGCGGATTTTCGATCTTGCGACTTGTGTAATATTGTCACTATTTAATTTAGATTTTTGCGGCAAAATTATATTATGCTAATCAAATTAATCCCAATGCGAATTTCTCTCTAAATTGATTTAACTTATGGAAGTTAATTTGATTGACCTAGACTTAGTAGAGATGTTCAAATGTGAACAAACTAATCCCATTCTTTAGATGAGCAAAAGTCTTGGAGACTTTAGGTCAAACCTTAATTGAGCCAAAGTAAGGAAACATGACTCAAAGTCGCCGTGGTTTTGGTGCCTTGTTTGGCACAATAAAAACTAATGTGTGCGCTATAGTTAGCAGCACGCTACATAGTTTTGGTTGGCGAGTTTTGGAGTTATGAAATTAGTAAGCCCTCAATAGATCTGTATATGATCTTGACTAATGAGCTGCGCGGATTGACTTTGTAATTTGACTTGTAAATAATGTTACATCATTGGATGAAGTAACATTCAAGAGTCACGTCATCCAAGAAATGCGAGCTTAAATAAATTAGTCATTAAGTGTAAGACGAGTAGCCAGTTTGAGCAGTGTTTTGCTCTCTACCCAATTATTGGGAGTGGATGGATCAAAATTTCATGCACTATAATAGTGTGCGTTGAAGTATCACTTGAAGATTAAAAGATTAGCGCTTAGTAGCAGCAAAATCTATTAACACTAAGTGAAAAGATTAGCGCCAAGTGGCTGCAAAATCTATTAGCATTGCTAACTTGTCTAAATCTGGACACTTTGTTTCCACACTTAAGTGTGAGACATGGATGAGGTGCTTCTTTGTGTGATTCCTTTACTAGGCTAACGTTTTGAATAACATTTACCACTAAGCGCAAACGTTGCAGCATAGAAATGAAAAGGTCAAGGCTGACAAGGTTGTTATGACTCTAAGAATTTGACGCATCGCTCATGAGAGAAAGAGCATTGTGTTGAATTAGATTATTTAGCCTAATTCGCGCTTAAGTTACTTCAGGAGCTGTCATAGTTGATAGCTTATTCTCTCCTTCTTGTGGATAGTAGAATTAATTGCAAGTAACTATGAAGTAAGAAATAGATATGGCAAGAGGAGTATCGTCATCTTTTAACTAGATGTATTAAAGTGTATGGAGAATAAAATTGACTTGAAGGTGCAGGGGATTAGCACTTACTAGTTAAATTTACGACTTAGGCGCATTTGATATCTCCATGACATCCTTTTATGATCTAATGAATATGAATTAGTCCTGAGTCATTACCTAGTTAGGCCTAAACCTTTTAAACTTATCTTTGAGAACTCACACATTAAGATGATTGGAATTAGTTTATGACATTGGTCATGAACCAGTGGCTTATTATACTTAATCACATTAATGAGATGATGACACGATGGTTTGAGTAGGCCTTCTCGGGCCCACTCGCTTATGACATCCTGCTCTCATGTGAATGTGTAACTTTGTTCGCAATGCGTGTGCACAAGTAAGTAGGAAAGCCGCAGAAGGTCATTTGTTTTGGCGCATTTAGTCCACTATGATATTTTGTGACTAGATATGTGTGAGGGTATGATAGCTAAGCCTCAATCTCGACACATTTATAGATTACGATACGCATCTGAGTCAAGACTATTTGATCTCCCATAAGTCAAAAGTTTTGAGATGATTTTTGACATTGCACATATGAGGTCGAGATCAATTAGATAAGAGTTTTTTGTGCTTTTAGTTTTGACCAAGGTGGCGAGTATCTATTTGAGTTATTTTTCAGAAAAACTCTGTGAAGAGAGATGGATGCTTAGAAAATTGATTATTCCTAGTACTCAACAACACACTGGTGTAGTAGAGATAAGGAATTAAATATTGTTAATGTTAGGTGGATAATGGCGCAAAATGTTTCCCAATTGGGAATTGCACTAGTTTGTTGCCTATATCCCTAACTAAGTGCCCTCCATATCAGATTTTACACTCCATTTTGAGTAATGGGTTAACAGAGAGCCATCTATGGGCGATCTGTAACCATTAAGCAGCTTATCTTTATTCTACTTCTCATGAGATTGCGAAGTTGAGACCTAGGGTTCTATAGCGCATTATTGTATGCTGTCTTGTAAACACAAAGGGTCGTGTGGCGCATTATTGTATGCGGTCATGCAAACCCTCCGGGTCATGTGCATATAGGTAAGCAGCTTTGTGGTAGTGTAACTAAGTCATATAAAGTTTTATTAGTAAAGGTGACGTGAATAGAGTTTTTGGAACTCTATAAGATGGAGAATTCCAAGCATAGCGCTCTATGTAGCCTAGTTGAGAATGGAAAGAAATTTCTAATATCCTAGGGACAGTGGGAGCGATGTGCCTACTAATGGATTACTCCATTAGAGCAGAATACTCTACATTCTTAGTTGCATGGTAACAAATGTGAAAATTTTCCACGTCATCACTGGGTGATTGAGAGGAAAACATTCATGATTGCTCCGCAAGATGATAAAGAGCCTGGGATAATGCCTAAGGCTTTAGTCCCCTATTTTTAGAAAGTGGATCAATGTTGCGCAGTTTAAGACAAAGTCTTTGAGGATTAACCATTTTTTATTATTTGGTTGACTTTCCATTATGACGCAAAACTGTTATAAAGTTATGCGTAATTTGGATAGTCATTGTTGAGGCATAAGGCTCGCTAGATACCGAAAAGTCGCACCATTGAGGAAAGTGTAGACCCTGAGAAGACTTCCTCCTGGGAAGTGAGGTTATTTTGACTTAGGCTATGATTGACATAAGTTCGAAACATTGATTTGTGGACATTGTGACCCGATTTCTCATTAGAGAAATTGGATAAGTAGATCCGTAGGGATTTACCTTCTGCTTTTATGGTAAAAAGTTAGGAGCGCAAAAAGGTTGCTAGTTCCAATAAATCTTTTTCAGCCTAAAGCAGTTATCCAAACAGTGGTTCTTAGATTTCGTCAAGCCATGATAGGGCAACGATGATCGATGAAGACCACTGAGGCATGATCAATGGTCCAAAAGAAGTTTTTCCTTACTTAGTCATTATGAGCCAGGAATTTATAAGGTTGTCGCCACCTAGGGTGGGCAGTCCTCTATTTTAGATATGATGGACATGGGTGATGTAATTTATATGCTCGGATGTACGATCCTTAGGGATTGTTTTAGGAAAATTCTCGGTTTGTCTTCGATGACTTACATAGAGAATATCCTAGAATGATTCTAGATGCAAAATTGCAAATCCATTGACTTACCTATCGGTAAAAGCCAGAGCCTTAGCTATTGAGTGAATCCTCGGATTGTCTTTAGGAGGACCTATATTCCTTGATTTTCTTTGTTGTGGGAGCCTAAAGTACGCTATGTGGGCGTATTCGGCATGATAAGTGTTATCTTTGGTAAATGGTCAACTGAGTTGTTTAGATATTGACCTTGCTCATTAGACTGTGGATAAAATGCTTTATTAGAAGCATATTAATTTGCTCCTTGTAAAATTCAATGCGCTAGTTGGGCGCATCTGCGCTAGTTGGGCGCATTAAGAATGAACTCAAATTGGTCACCAAAATATCTTTAGAGAGGTTATTGCGCAAGAGGTAGTGATCTTAAATCATTTCATGTGAGGCGCACATGGTGGATTCCGTTGTATATACTTATCGCAAGAGGTGCTGATAAGGCTTATGTTTGGAATCTATAATTGCGCAAGCTGTGGTCAATTTTTTTTTTTAAAATCGATCACTTATTTTGAGATGATGGGATGTTGACACTATTATGGTTTGTGTCACAATGATTAGCAGATGATGATGTCAGCAGGCAAGATTGGCTCACTCACACGAGCAATCGCCCTTGGCGCTTGGGAGCGAGCAAGGATGAGACTGGTGGTTTATTTTTATTTGGAGCCAAGAGAGGCTTAAATAATCCACTATGCATGTCGCCTTGGTTACAACCAAGATGAGGTCGTGTTAAGGACCAAACATGGATGTTAGTACCCACTTTCCATGTTGTGCCTGTTATGATTAGCCAGATGTGAGATCTCATTTGACGCCTAGAAGGTGAGCAAATAGAGAATTCGGGTTAGGCGCTAGAAAGCGACTAGACTAATATCTGTACGGTGTATCGAGTATGGCGTCACTCTTTATGGAAGAGTTACACCACCGTAGCATATATTCATACTATATGTGCTTGGCGACCGAGTAATGAGGTGAGAGAATGGATCCCTGCTTCCTCACCGTGTGAGTCTTACGTGTCATTATTGATATGACGTTCATTTATGTACCCTTTTGTGACTTTTGACTATGTCATAAGGTAAGGGGTTGATGTTCTGCTACTTTGGTATGTTGCCTGCGGTCATGCATGATTCGGCCTTAAGGGACATCACTGGGAAAGCGGTCAATCCTAAACTAAATGGCATGAGTGCAAAGGGAAGATCATCTAGTATTACACCACTGTTGTATATTCACTGCCGGCAACTCACATCGCTCTGTATGAGAGGAGAATTGAGTGTGAATATATTGCAAGAATTGAGAGGGTCAAACATGCTCTTTTTGAGGGATTAGAGATGTTTTTTTTTGGACCGGTGTAATTAGATGGGTCTGGGGTATATGAGACACTATTTCTTTTCTTTTTGGGTTGATGTCTCTATGCTGGCTCATTTTGAGTTTCTAGTATAGAGCTCCCACTTGCAGGTGTTCTCAGCAGTCGCACGGTGCAGTGGCTAGTATGAGATTGTTTATTTTTGGGGAGATTGAGATTGAGACGTGGCAGTGTCATGCCAACTCATGTGCGAGTGGGAGATGTTAGTAATGGGCGCCCATGTGGCATGACAATTAAATTTGAATTTGAATCCTTATCCAAATAGGTTTTGAATTTGAAATCAAACCTATTTAGGATAACCACTCAAGATACAGATATTATCAGTTTTAACTGATATGGATAGATATAATAATATATTATATATCTGATATATGGTTATGGGTAATCGAGTGAGAAATAATGTATGATCTGTTTCTACCCATATACTGACTCTCTCCCAAAAACACAACGATCAAAGCCATTTGCACTGTGGTTTGTGTGGGTGATATTCAATCTGTGATATCACTCCACTGCTGGGTTGGTTTATCAAGAAGTTTTCTGGAAGCACGTGATTTATCCAAGAAGGTTTTAGATCAATAAAGGTATGATCTAAACATTTTATTCCGCTGCATGTTTTATACTTTGATTTACAATATATATATATTGAGTTGGAGAAGTAGGTTTGAAACTTCATGCTGCAAAATATTGTTTGCTCTGTTTTACATGCTTAACCCTCTAGTATTTCTGGAATTTGTGTTTGATGCCCTTAATGTATAAGTTGTTTACATGTGTAGGGCATAACCTGAGAAGGACAAGCACTCCGTTATAGCACTGTGAGTAGTAGTATCAATATCTGCTTTACATATGGCTAATGATTTTCATTAGCATTTCGTTTACGCAACCATGTTAATGTTTCAAGTATGTAACTATGTTAATGTTTCAAGTATGTATGTTAATGTTCAAGGATGTTCCAAGTATGTAAAGAAAGAAATGGGAAAGATAAAATACCTTCATTCTATAAGACTCTGGGCCTACGGCCATTCAATATAAGTTGTTATGATATGAAACAAAGTGCTACACGGAACTAAGTGCTACGACGTGAGCCACCTCTAGAATCCGTGTGAGACACCTCTTGAGTTCATACAAGAATTTACAAGGGCATTCTTAATGCCAATTTACAAGGGCTTAACGCCAATTTACAAGGGCATTCTTAATGCCAATTTACAAGGGCTTAACGCCAATTTACAAGGGCATTCTTAATGCCAATTTCCAAGGGCTTTATGCCAATGTTTAAGGGCTTTAAGCCACCTTTCAAGGGCTTTATGCCACCTTCCAAGGGCTTTATGCCAATGTTTAAGGGCTTTATGCCACCTTTCAAGGGCTTTATGCCACCTTCCAAGGGCTTTATGCCAATGTTTAAGGGCTTATGCCACACCATTCAAGGGCTTTAAGCCAACTATTATGTTCAAGCTGATATGTTTCAAGAAAGGGCCTATAAAGTGAAACAGACTCAGACAAATCATGTGGACTTTGCATTGTATGCTTAAGTATATGTTTTAAAGTTTGATAAGCATATGTTTTAAAGATTGATAAGTATATGTTTTAAAGTTTGATAAGCATATGTTTTAAAGATTGATAAGTATGTGTTTTAAAGTTTGGTAAGCATATGTTTTAAAGATTGATAAGTATATGTTTTAAAGTTTGGTAAGCATATGTTTAAAGATTGATAGGTATATGTTCTGAAGCTTAGTAAGTATGTGTTTTGAAGCTTAGTAAGTATATGTTTTGAAGCTTGGTAAGTATCTAAGGGCCTTGCGCCACTATGTTAATGGGCTTCGTGCCACCATGATTAAGGGTTTGTGCCACATTATACAAGGATATTAATCCAAACCATTATATTCAAGCCAATATGTTTCATGATAAGATCTAAGTCTATAATGAATAAGAACAGATTCAGACTCGCATTGTGAATGCTGCATTAGTATACGAAAGTACATGTTTGAAGCTTTGAATACCAGGTTGGAACTTTACTTGGCATTGTAGAATTTCAGAAATTGCATGGTCCGCTCGAGCGGAGACCCATTTTCAGGAACATTTGAAAAGTTGCATTTAGTTCGTATGTCTATCCTCACTTATTTCCAAAGCATATTAGACACAATTTATGGTTCAATAAATATTGAGATGTTACGAATCCATGTGTATTTCTATTATACAATGTTTCAAGTTAAGCAGTATTTTATTTATGTATTACTATTCACTGAGCTTGGCTCACCCTCCGTATGTCTGTTCCTGTAGGTAACCAACCAGGACGTTCGTCCCCTTTTGTCAACCATTACGAGTCCAGGCACTAAGCGAGATCACTCAATTTTGTGAAGCTTTGTTAAGACATTGTCTTGTTTTTTTTTTTTTTTTGATTACTCATTTAAGGTTAAATGTACATGACTTCAATGTTTTTGCATATGCCCAATCTTAGGGCTGGGGCTGTATATGTATATCTATATAACTGATGCTCACAGTATAATTTTGGCCTGTGACTGGTTATTATAATGTATGTGATGCATGTGATCCTGGCATATTAGAGGTAGCTCAATGGAGTTTGTTATTATGTTAAATTTTAGTGCTTCCGCCAAGGCCCCATATATTACGTATAGCAGGTTAAGTGTCTGTTTCTGTATGGGTAATGCCCGAACTTTTAGGGGCGAGTTTGGGGCGTGACAGTTTAAGTATGAAAATACAAATCAAACTACATTACATGCAGAAAGGATGTAAGAGAATTATACAATTCTCGTAACGTCTCACGCGGAGAACATACAATACCGTTTGGTTCGTCTGGTCGCGCCAGCTTCAAATGAACCGCACATACAATATCGTCTGGTCGCACCAGCCTTAAATGAATCGTACATACAATATCGTGCCTGCAAAAGAAAGAAACTTAACAGGTACAATATAGTTAGCAACACATGTTCAACACTGTATCAAACGCGGACACATATGATGCCGATGGAAAAGTGCATAGCAATGCAAGTGAAAAGTACGTGACAACGCAAGCAAAGTGTGGGTGCATGACAATTTTAGCGAAACGTGCATAACAATGCAAGTAGTGTGCATAACAAAGCAGGCGAAACGTGCATGACAACGTGCGTGAAGAATGCATGACAATGCAGTTGGAAGGGGTGCATGATAATGCAACCAAAGTATGACGCATAACAGTGCGAAAAGGGGGTGCATGACAATGCAACCTAAGTGTGACGCATAACAATGCGGTGCACTAATAAGTGCAGAAAAGGTGCGCAAGAAAGTGTGAACAATACTATGCAATGCACAAAACACTGCGATGCGCTAAACAGCGCGAGTGCACAAAATAGTGCGATGCGTAAAATAGCGCGATAAAATACATGCACAATGCAAGTAAGGTGCACAAAACAGTGCGATGCGCAAAATAGCGCGATAAAATGCATGCACAATGCAAGTAAGGTGCACAAAACAGTGCGATGAAACAAATAGTACAGTAGATGCAAAGGGGGACATACTCCAACCATTCTGGAATCATGAGAGGAGGAAAAACAAACAATCAGGTGCGTACATAACGCAACTTGAGACAAATTCCAAACACGCTGAAATCATGAGAGGAAAGGGACACTCAAACCACGTTGAAATCGTGAGAGGAGGTCCGAAAACAAACCGCCCAAGTGCGTACATGACGCAACCTGAGATAAATTCCAAACGTGCTGAAATCGTGTGAGGAAAAGGGACACTCAAACCACGCTAAAATCGTGAGAGGAGGTCCGAAAACAAACCGCCCAAGTGCGTACACGACGCAACCTGAGATAAATTCCAAACACGCTAAAATCGTGTGAGGAAAAGGGACACTCAAACCATGCTGAAATCGTGAGAGGAGGTCCGAAAACAAACCGCCTAAACGCGTACACGACGCAACTTGAGATAAATTCCAAACACGCTGAAATCGTATAAGGAAAAGGGACACTCAAACCACGCTGACAACGTGAGAGGAGGTCCGAAAACAAACCACCCAAGCGCGTACACGACGCAACCTGAGATAAATTCCAAAGACGCTGAAATCGTGTGAGGAAAAGGGACACTCAAGCTACGTTGAAATCGTGAGAGGAGGTCCAAAACAACCAGCCCAAGCGCGTACACGACGCAACCTGAGATAAATTCCAAACACGCTGAAATCGTGTGAGGAAAAGGGACACTCAAACCACGCTGAAATCGTGAGAGGAGGTCCAAAATAACCTGCCGAAGCGCGTACACGACGTAACCTGAGATAAATTCCAAACACGCTGAAATCGTGTGAGGAATGGGGACACTCAAACCACGCTGAAATCGTGAGAGGAGGTCCAAAATAACCCGCCCAACCGCATACACGACGCAACCTGAGATAAATTCCAAACACATTGAAATCGTGTGAGGAAAATGGACACTCAAACCACGCTGAAATCGTGAGAGGAGGTGCAAAACAACCCGCCCAAGCGCGTACACAACGCAACCTGAGATAAATTCTAAACACGCTGAAATCTTGTGAGGAATGGAGACACTCAAACCACGCTGAAATCGTGAGAGGAGGTCCAAAACAACCCGCCCAAGCGCGTACACGACGCAACCTGAGATAAATTCCAAACACGTTGAAATCGTGTGAGGAAAAGGGACACTCAAACCACGCTGAAATCGTGAGAAGAGGTCCAAAACAACCCGCCCAAACGCGTACACGACGCAACCTGAGATAAATTCCAAACACGCCGGAATCGTGTGAGGAAAAGGGACACTCAAACCACGCTTAAATCGTGAGAGGAGGTCCAAAAACAACCCGCCCAAGCGTGTACACGACGCAACCTGAGATAAATTCCAAACATGCTGAAATCGTGTAAGGAAAAGGGACACTCAAACCACGCTGAAATTGTGAGAGGAGGTCCTAAAACAACCCGCCCAAGCGCGTACATGACGCAACCTGAGATAAATTCCAAACACGCTGAAATCGTGTGAGGAAAAAGGACACTCAAACCACGCTGAAATCGTGAGAGGAGGTCCAAAACAACCTGCCCAAGCGCGTACATAACGTTACCTAAGATAAATTCCAAACACGCTGAAATCGTGTGAGGAAAAGGGGAAGAGGGAGAAACATAGGGACATATCCCTGTGTTTCGAAAAAAGAAGGGGAAACATAGGGACGTATTCCCGTGTTTCGAAAAGAAGTGAAACATAGGGACATATCCCCGTGTTTTGAAAAGAAGAAGCGTGCATAACAATGCAACAAGAGGAAAGGCACACCTCTCAGCGTATCACACGCGAGAGAGGAAAGGGTAAAACCTCTCAGTGTATCACACGCAAGAGAGGAAAGAAAACCTCTCAGCATATCACACGTGAGAGAGGAAAGGTTTGAGGAAGAAAGCGCAGTCATCCAAACGTGTGTCAAACGCGAGAAGAGAAGGGTAGGTCCGAGCGCGTGCCAAACGCAAGAGGAGAAAGGTATCCAAATGCGCGCCAAAAGAGAGAGGAGAAGGGTACCAAACAAACTAAACCGGAACTTCTCTGAATGAACAGTACATACAATACCGTGCATGAATGAGAAAGAAACTTGATAGGTACAATGCAATACAATACAAGATGTTTAAGGAATGCAATGAACAGACAAAGCGACACTTTAGAAAGCACCTCATGAGGTGAGCGGTGGTGAACCGCTCTGCTCCGACAGGGATCTCCCCTTTGTGTTCTTCGAACTCTTACCTTCAACTCGCAGTACAAAGGTCCTGAAATGCGGATAAGGAGCAACATCTGCTGGGGAAACCACAGATGCCATTTTCCTTCCTGATCACATTCACAACTTTCCCTATTCTTCAACGGGGTGACAAACTAGGTTGGTTCAGTATCCAAAATTGAGATGCATACTCGCTACCTCAACCTATGGGGCTTCCATATAGATTTCAAGCCGGGGATACACCCCTGGGTATTTAATCCAGACTTTAGTTTCGGAAATTCCAAACCTTTGTGTTCTAGGAAACAACCATTCGAACTCTAGTTTCTACCATCGTAATTGATCTCCTAGGAACTCATTGCAAACACAGCCAAGATGCCTCTGGCAGGGGTTGGTACTTAGGGAGAGCACTTCTGATCGCCATTCTGGCATGGAAATGGTTAACACAGCATTCTGTTCACTTTGAACACACAGTTCGTACGGCACACTGCTCATTCTGAACACACAGCTCATAACACAGTATTCTAGTTATTTCGAACACACATCTCATATAGCACACTGCTCATTCTGACCATACAGCTCAAAACACTGTACTCGATTTATTTGGCACACGGCTTATATAGCATACTGCCCATTCTGAACACACAGCTCAAAACACTGTACTCGATTTATTTGGCACACAGCTCATTCTGAATACAGTTCATTCTGAACACATAGCTCAAAACACTATGCTCGATTTATTTCGCACACAGCTCATTCTAAATACAGTTCATTCTGAACACACGGTTCATTCTAAATGTACGAGATGTAGTGACGGAACTTGCAGAGGTTGAAACAAACTCAAATGCTCCAAATTTTTCCTCTTTGCTTTTGCTTTGCAGTCCGGAATCTATATAGCTTTAGATTGGTCCTGGTTTTACTGTGCTCACATGACCTGGGTTGAACCCTGCGGTTTTATGAAAGAACAAATCCTGTTGTGCACATATATAGAGAATGGCACAGCACTCTGAGCACAAAATGATTCATTTTTGAAATTGAAATGCGTTTTTAACTGGGTATTGAGCCTACAACTGACCACAGCAAAAATGACTCAACAAAGGAAAACAAAGGTAAAACAACCTAAACCCATCGGGAAACACTCGAAATGACTCAAAACAAGAATCGAGACAAACAAAACAATAGACACGACACTCAGATGTGTTCCAAAGACGAGGGACCTCTCAGATCACGAGGGGCCAGTTTCTCTGGGCATTGTTTCCCACCCTTTCTCATTTGTGATTCTCACATCACTCGACCCTCAGGCTCGGTTTTTCTCTCAAAACCCTTTTCTCACTTTTTCTCTCAACGTACACCTCTCTATTCTTTAATCTCTCATTTTTCATTCCTCTCCTGGGTGGTTGATGGATAAACAAGAAGTTGCGGGCTCTTGCCCCTAGCATCTTGCTAGATTCTCATTCTTCTACGCACAGCTAGTGAATTTTCCCACAGAGAAGTTGCGACAGGATGTGCAGTAGATCCATAGCTGACAGTGGTTGGCAACGCCCTTGGCCAGTATGGATGTGATCATACCTGTCTAGATAAGGGAGTGGAATATCCTGATCCATTCCAATTTGTGCATCGTACTTAGCTTGATATCTCACTGCTTGGAGGGTGAGAGAGCTTCCAGTCCTTGGCTGTTGGCTTCAGTGGTGCCCTTTTCTGGCAAGTATGTTGACAACGGGAAAAAGACAAGAAGCCTGACTCAACTGTGCCCGTAGATTATCATTTTGACCATTTTTTGTTTTTGAGCTCTACTAAAACAATTTTGACCAATATGAGAGTTAGATTAACATACTTGTTCGATTTTTTTATTTAAAATCATGCAAGTCAAGTTATGAGCACTGAAAATTTCCCTTTTTGGGTCCAAGAAATGGTCCAGTTTTGGAAAAATGAAATAATTTTTGAGAAAATTAGTCAACTTCAGTAAAAATTCTCAAAAACTGTTTTTACAAATGGCCACTGCTCGACCAACACAGAATTTACTCTTAAGATGCGCAACCTCAGATCCAAAACAATGGAAAATTGCCCCTTGCTTGAAGAGAGCTGCATGACAACGAAAAGTTGCCCCTTGGTGAATAGCACCGCAGCGCACTGTACGGCAACGGAAAGTTGCCCCTTGTTTGAATGGCACCGCAGCACACTGTAACCAGTCCTCATAATAAAGGTCACAACCGAACTCTAGGATACAGAGATGACAAAGATGACCCGTTCAATCTCATGGACACAATTGATTTGGAAGTGTTTATGGCTGGACTTTAGAAAGAAGTTGCCTACGTATCCCAAACATGGAAATCAAGCCTGACATAGTTCGGGTGAGGTACACTCGGGTATTTAACCTCTCCTTTTACGCTCTAACTTTTGCTAAGGCTGCCCTTTCTGGGTTTTCAACCTTGCGAGCTCAGTTTTTCTTTTCTTCTCATATCTTTTCTTCTTTTCATTTCATTTCTTTTTTTTTTTCATCTTTTCTTCAATTTTTTTCATTCTATGCATTTTTTCTTTTTTTTGGTTTTTCTTGCTCTAACTTTTGCCTGGGTCGCCCTTCCGGGTTTTCGGCCCAGCGAGCCTCTCAAGGGTAAAAGTGTAGCTTTGTCCATGTCAAATGGTTTTAGGATCTCGAGGCCATCTGTATCCAAAAGAATGGCTGTTGTTCGCTGATGATGTAGGAGTCCATCCAATGGGGGGCTAAATTTTCCCCTAGTGTTGTGGATAAGGGTTCGATTGTCCTTTAGCAATACTTTCTTCTTTCCTCCCTTCTGGGATTTGGCATTCTTGTCAATCTTCATTAGCTTGAGCAATGTCCTAATTTTTTACGCTTCGAGCACATCGGACATTTTTGCCCCTAGTTCGAGGGGGGGCTTCTGATCTAGCTTCGCAAGCTTCCTTTGACAACGCCTGACCTTCTTGATCTAACTTTCTTGCCCCTAGTTCGAGGGCTGCTTCGAATCTGGCCACACAGGCCCCACATTGTGGTTGACCGTTGAACATTCTGAACCCAAATTCAGGGTTTGAAAGCAAAGGGGTTGAGTCTCGAGGCTGAGAGCGATCCTAAGCTACACAATCTAAAAATCAATTCCACACAGGTCTTCTCAGGACCACGCAAAACATTTTTTTGAAATTTTTTAAGAAAGTGACTAATCGCTCGCGTGGAAGACAATGTAGAACCAATCTGGATCAAGCTAGGATCCTTCTCAGTACTCACATTGACACGTATGATCTCATTCATTAAGGGCTTAGCAAGCCTCTCTTTCTCTCAGTTGATCAAATTTTTGTAAATCCTGAGGAATTCATCCCTCTTTGTTTTCACCACAGTGTTCAAAAAGTTTTGAAAAACTTAGGTCAATGTAATGACTTCAAGGCACAAAAAAGGCACAGTTTTTAGTCAAATACTGCCATTTTATTCGAAACTTCTGGCACAACTAGCACAAGGCAGAAGCAAACACAAGAGTGTGAAGATCACTGCTGTTTCATTCAAATTTGTTGGCACAACTGGCTCCAAGGTAGAAATAGACTCAAAAGAAAGAGAAAAAGACAAACACAAAACAAGACAGTAATGTCTGAGGTAACACCCCCCGAAATCACCTGACTCTAACAAAACAAGATTGACTCGATACAACAAGACAGACCCAACTGACTTAGTACAAAAAGACTGACTCTTTACAACATAACAAGACTGACCCAATACCCAAGTCAGAATGTAAAATAAACAACATTCAAAAATGCTCAAAACAATGCATGCCATACGCCATATTTGGAGTAAACCGAACGTCATCCGCAGGTGGTTCGTCCCCCGATCACATCACATTATCCCCCAAGTTCATTGATCCAATGACGATAGACTTTGCTGAGCTTGGTGGAATGATGACTTTGTTGTCAAACAAATTCTGTACTTCGTGGCGAAGACAAAAGCAATTCTCAGTGCTATGACTGATTTATTGATGGTACGCACAGTACTGGGTAGTATCATGACCAGGTGGAAGACGACTAGGGAAAGGCCGAGGCTCGAGGGGTTTGAGATGGCCTTTTTCAACAAGGATTTGAAGAGCCTTGGACAAAGGCATATAGAGGGCATGGAAGACCCTGCGGCCTCGGGGTAGATACTTCGAGGTTTGAGGATTTTTGCTGGGCGCACTAGCAAAGGGGTCGACAGGTGCTGATTTGGTGTTTTGATCTCTTCCGGGTGTAGACTTAGAGCTCAAAAGATCGTTTCTGGTACGACGGCCCTTCTCCCGATTTTTCGCTTGATTTGAACTGCTCTCATTCTGAGTGATGAAAGTGTCCTCCACAGTTTTTGCAACAATTACGAGCACTTGCTGTTTGTTCAGTCCCCCGGCTTTCAAAGCCTCAAAAGCCCACAAGAGTTGTTCATAGGGATCAATATCTGCCTCTACCTTATTCTTACCACTCGCCTCAACTTGGTCGAAGGTTTGGGTTGCTACATCAGTGCGAAGCCCGGTTGTTGCCGACACGTCATTGCCCGAACTTGGGATGACTTCAGGTTGGCTGAGTTCAATTACAATTCGCCCCAAGAGTGGGGGCTCTTCTGGCGTGAAATTTCCAACATGTGATATGGTCGATGGCGGAGCCAACATTTCGAAGGCTAGATCAACGACAGATCTCTGAAGATCGCCGATCATTCCCATCAGCTCGAAAGTAGTGGGCTCACGAGTTTGAAATGATTAGGGTTCCAAGACCGAATATACGGTAGGTGCCCCAGATGAGCATTGCATTTCAGCATTGGTCTCACCCTGCATGGTGATTCCCTATTTTAATGCTGCTGTCATGACTATAATTTCTTCTGAACTCTATGTCATCATGAGTTTGCTGAACTGAACAGAGGTGATATGACTGGTGACTAACGGATCAGATGAACTGGTAAGCCTTGACTGGCCGTTCTTTGCCTTGCCTCAGCGAAGGAAAACACTGGCTACTCTGAACTGAATCTCTGATCCGACAAAGTCTATCAGTAAAAGTCCAATGTACCCGGGGGATATTTGGAGTCTTCCGAAGCTATAGTTCCACAACTACCTTGCAAAAGAAGAAAACAGACAGCATCTCAGCCTGATTTCACCAGAACAGATACAAGCAAAAGCTGAATGACTGCACTCTCTACTGAGTTCTGCTCAAAATTCTGCCTAACCTGATACCGTTAGGTAAAACTGATTCCCAAATACTGATGCCCTCAAGCCTGATACCCAGACTTGCAAACTGATACGTGAATTCCTGTAGAGACACACTCTAAAAGTACATAGCAAGCAAATGAGAGCCAAAACACCCCTATGTTGGGGTAGGGTTTCCCTGTCCTATTTTGTCAGGAGCCAGGGTTTCACTACGCACACAGCGGTTTCAAACAACCTACAATCGGGTAACCTATCCTAGTTTGGAATGGTCACCATGGATTCCGATATGCACTAGGTCGAATGGTCAAAAAGGATACCCTGGTAAAAATCAGGGTTTGTGTTCCCATCATGGCAGAGCCCACAACCGGTCAGCCTTATGGCATGCTTTTCTAAGCAAGCCTCCGGCAAACCGTTCAAGAATAGCAAACGACAAACACGGTGTCCTAGGTGCACCAATGTAAATGCAATGCAAAGAGACACATAAGTGTAATCAAAACAAGATATCACGAGTTCGAGTCAAGTTCTCTAAATTTTCCCAACGGAGTCGCTAGAAACTATAGACGCACCTGAAGGTCCCGGCTCCGCGTGCGAAACGGCGCGAAATCCGTTTTGTTCTCTAGGCTACTACAGTTCAGACTCAAATGTCACAGTTCTGAATCTAATCTCACAAAGTGCCATGTGAGAGCGATAAATCCAAATCCGACAAATTGTTTTTGAAAAACTGATTTTTATAAAGAAGTGGCAAACATGAACTGCTTTGCCAGATACAGAGTCGCCACCTAAATATTTTATTTTGGGGGAATTTAGGAAACCCTGACTCGTGCCTAAGGCCACGTGTCCGTCATCACCAAAGTTGTCTCGGCTCAACAACTTGGGTACGAGAGGGGAAGGTCATGCAATGAGCACCCCCGCTCGACCGATCAAAGGTCGGCCTGTACTAAGCATGATATTTTGTTTTTGAAAACATATGTGCTCTTATTCCTGTTATTAACCTAGAATTACTATGTGATGCACACAGCATACAAGTATAGACTAGATCACCTAAGTTAGAACAAAACATTGCATGTTCATTTGTGAAAATGGTTTGAAGTTTTCCACTCGCAAGTAGGCTAAATTCGGGATTCGATGAATTGTTCCAATTCAAGTAATCCAACCTTCACCCACAGGCATTCAGGCAGTTATATCAAATAAGCAGTTAGCCTCATGG
This sequence comes from Camellia sinensis, assembly GCF_055761805.1. NCBI lineage: Eukaryota > Viridiplantae > Streptophyta > Magnoliopsida > Ericales > Theaceae > Camellia > Camellia sinensis. The sequence continues at coordinate 160,293,321 of NC_138972.1, forward strand.
CAAGCATGCTTTCATGGTAATCAATAACACACATGTAGTATGCTAAAGCGAAAATACTCACAGTGTACGCTAAGCCAAAACTAGTTAGAAATCATGCATGATCCTAGTTCATGTTAAGATGGCTAATGCAACACATGCGAAATGCAGCTAAGATAGGCTCGGCTATTCTGGAGTGGCATGTGAAATGCAACTTGGTACATGTATTCAAATAAGAATTGAAATACAATGCAGCTTGTATGATGCGCTGAGCCCAATGCATGCAAAACAGATAAATGGATGCACACATGCAAGCATAAGGTATGCTAAATGAAATATGCCCTAAAACTAACCATCGTAAACGGTTAAGTAAAAGGGAGAAAGAAATGGGGGTTGGAAGACATGCATCACACACATGCACGCTTATTACAACAATTAACTACTTATTATAAGCCAACTAATTAACTAATCCTAGTTAACTAATTATTACAAAACAAGCTAATTAACTAACAAATTAACTAACTAGCTATTACAACACAAATAAGCAGTTAAACGCATTAACTACTTAACGTACAGAACCAAAGCATAAACTAGCTAAGGAAAGCAGTAAAACAAGGCCCTCAGAGGGAGAAGAGTGCATGCATGCCCGGTCGCCTCGTTCGGAAATCCGTCGCGATGCCCCAACTTGCCTCTGTTTTCAATTGATTTTAGATCACTGCACCAAGCTCCAGAAAGCTTAAACTCCACCGTGGGAACCTGTGGGAGGGTGGCCGACCAGTTGTTGATGTCTGCAGCCATTGGCCGACTACTTTTTGTTGTTGCAGGGCAGAAAAAGTGGTCGGCCAGCTAGTTTTTTTGGCTGGCCGACCAGTTATTGCTGCATTTTTCCAATTTGCCGCAACAGAGAGCAAGAAAGGGTATGACAATGTATTTGCAAGATATGTGTGCACAACCACCCTCCCTATCATTTCATAAGCTCAAGGGAGTGTGTTTCTCGACCCTCGGGCCACCAATTGCGCATTTCAATGCATGATGGCCGAGAGGTGAAGTTGCACAATTCAATATGAAATGAATGCACAAGGAAACACATAAGGCCTAGAACTCTATCATGTGTGATCAAGAGCGTCGGCGACCGAGAATTGAGGCACGTTTAATCACTTCAAGTATGAAACGTCCATCGTTTCCCGTGTTTGAACTAACCCCTATTCCAAACACAATGCAACACATAACATGGCATGCACAATGCTATGTAACATGGAGTATGCAAAAATGCAATGCAACACAAGCATGCAAATATGCCATATGACTTAAACATGCAAACGTGGAATGCAACATGAACAACCTAACAAGGCTAATGGCATGCACAATGCACAATGCTAATGCATGCATACTCAATGCAAGACAACATAAGCATGCAACAATATGAACAACAACTAGCATGCACAATGCAAATGAACATAGCATACCCAAATGCAATGAACAATATGGCATACTCAATGCAATGACTATCATGGCATACTCAATGCAATATGATCATGGCATACACAATGCAAATCAAGAGCATGGCATACGCAATGCAAACAATAACATAACATGCACGATGCGATGTAACATGGCATACACAATGCTCAATGGACTTAAACCAAAATGGACAGACCTCAGCCCTACCCAAATCGGTGGCCATAACACCAAAACAAAGGCACAAAATACAAAGCATGCATGCACATGCATTGGCCAACCAAGTAGGCCTAAGAGCACAACCCTCAAGAAGGCTCAAGGAGTGATAAATGTAGAAGTGTAACAACACTAAATGCACTGAAATTAAGTAAGAAATGATGCCAAATCATTCAAACAAAGCAAGCATAGAATGCAAAGGTCCTTAAAGCATTAAGCTAGTAAAGAGGACTTCAAAGAAGGCATGCAATACATGGCACAAGTGCATGAACCAAACATGGACAGAGCTGAAATAGGTCAAGACAATGACCAAAATATGCTAAGATAAAGGCTCAAAGGTCGGGGCATGCAAGCATACAAGCTAGGCCATGAGCAAGGCAATAATGTACAACCCTCTTAAGCACTTAAATCATGAAAGAAGTGGGAACATAATCATCTACATGCTCTGAAATGAAGTATTAAATGATGCCAAATCATCTAAATAACACAAATAAAGCATGCTATGGTACCCAAAACTTGAAGCTAGCATAGGCACGTACACTATAGCTATGCAAAACATGAAGCATATAGCAAGGGAAACCCAAAACAGTCCTAGAACATGTCAAGATGAGTCTAAAACATGCATGGAAGGAGGCCAAAATATGCTAGCATGAAGGGCATAAGGCATGATGCATACAAGGCAAATAAGGTGAATTACACTACACCTAGTAAGACCAAGCATGGGATGACTTAACCAACAAAAATTAGAGTTATATCATGGCAAAATAACCCCAAAAATACATTGAAATGATGGCTCGCAAGCTAAGGCATGAAGGCATACGCAGTGATCCATGTTAAGGCATAAAGGGACAAACCCTCAAACGCATTGAGTGAGTGATAAATGCAAGTGCATGAGCATGAAACATGGACTGAAATCACATATGAAATGATGCCAAATCATTCAAATAGGCCAAGTAAAGCATGCTAGTGGACTTGACACACAAAGCTAACAAGCTAGAATGCACCATAGCTATACAAAGCATGGCATGCATGACCAAAATAATACAAATCAGAGCTAAAGCAAGTTAAAACATGGGCAAAAGCTTCTTGAAGTTAAGCCAAAAGTGTAATAACCCGACCATCGTACATGTTTTCTGGTATACTTTCAGTCCCCCATTCTGTGCATTTATATGCTTATTGTGAAATTTCGTATGAAGTGAAGTTTAATTGAGTGAATCTTATGAATATAGATTCATATCTGTTTAGTAGGAGAAAAATATGTTGCAATTATAATGTTTGGATCAGAAATTGACAGCCTTAGAGGCTTGGTAATTTGAAATTGATTTTATATTTAAGATCAGCGTGATTTTTAGGTTAATAATATGATTTTCTGTGAAATTTTGATTTGGAATGATTAAACTGATTGATTTTCGTCTTATTCACCTTATATATATATATATATATATCAATGCTCTTTAAACATTTGACTTAGAGCCTTATTCAAAGACCTCCTGAGAGAGAGGGAGAGTTAGAAAAGAAAAGAATTTGAGAGGAAAAGGCAAAGTTCTTCAAGGAAGAAATTGGGAAAAATTGAGAGGGTATCTAGAGATTGGGGCTCCAGGTGAGTTTAAACCACCTAGTTCAACCCCTTTTCTTGATTTGGAGTAGGAATTCCTTAGTATTGTGTAACCTAGGGTTGTAATGGAGATCTTGTATGTGTATGTTGGATAATTAGTATGATACTCTTATCAATTGGTTATTTTGACTCAACTTGAACTATCTGGTGGGAAATTACATCTTATTTATTCAATTATCAAGCTTGAACTCATCCATGTGGACAAATAGTTATGTGTGTGTGTGTGTGTGTGTGTGTGTGTGTGTGTGTGGAAGTTGGAATCTCATGGAATTGAGTTATGAGTTTTCAGGATTGAGAATCCAATTTATATTTAGATTGATATATGATTGTAAGTTCTATTTACATGATTTTTGGACCTATTTGAAGCCTTGTAAACACTTACAAAAAATTAGGTTTTTGTTGGAAATTTCAGACTGAAACTGGGCAGAATCGCCGCACGTGCGGGGGTCATGGCTGCACGTGCGAGAGCACTGCCGCACGTGCAGGGAAATGTAGGATTTTGGGTCTTTAGCTAATAGAAAAAAGGCATGTGCGGGGCTTCACTGCCGCACGTGTGGGGCTCACAGCCGCACGTGCAGCCCATGCTGTAAAATATCATCTGCTTCGTTTTACATGCTCAACCCTCCGATATTTTTGAAATCTGTATTTGAGGCCTTTTTGATGTTTGTAAATTCATTCGAAGTGAAGCGAAGCGAGTCCAAAAATGACTTACTAAGGAAAAAGAACTAATTTATAAGTTGTGCATGTGTGCAGGTCACAATCTGGGAGGAACAAGCGCTCTGCCACCGCACTGTGAGTAATAGTACTGCAGTAGTACGTTTTGCTTACCGTTAATAGTTAATATTAACGTTCTATTGTTATCCGTGAGTTAACTTTATTAATTTAAAGTGATCAAATGGAACATATGTGCATCATGGAATAATGATATCTTTGCGTGTCTGGAACCATTCTGTTTTGGCAACGATGGGCCCGAGGCCATTATGATGAGAATTGTTCTATTCCTATTAATTGTGCTTAGTGATATATGTGCCTTCTGTTACTAGTTATCATTAATATTCTGTTATATGCAAAACAACTATGTCGACTTGTCATAAATCATGGGAAATTGTATGTGTGCTAATCTCTAGTGGTATTCTCATGAATTTGGGATTATTCTGTTTTGCTAATAATGGGTCGGAGGCCGTTCTGTACTATCTGTGGGCCAGAGGCCAATTTGTTGATATCTAGGCCAGAGGCCATTCTGTATAATTTGTTAGGCCAGAGGCCGCTCTGTATAATCTATTGGGCCTAAGGCTATTCTGGGTGATGCCGGGCTTGAAGCCACTCTGTACAAAGATTCGGCCCAAGGCTGTTCTGGAAATATTTACAGGAAAAGATCAACCATGTGACCTCTATTCTTATATACATTGTAATTCAAGTTTATTCATTAAGTTGTTTATGTACTATTATTCACTGAGCCTCGCTCACCTTGTGTTATGTCTGTCTTTGTAGGCAATGGAGGTCGGTCTTAGTCCAGCTTTGGTCGCTTCTTTTTGGTCAAGCAGTGTGAAGAAGCTCATGTGTTCTCTGGCGTTTCCTTAGTGACCCCTAGTTTGGTCTTTAACCTTTTAATTGGTGGTGTATACCCTTTCTTATCAACATTTTTGTTGTAAGCCCACATGCGAGGCTAGTTCTGTGCGTATGTCCATATATGTTATTGTGTGACTGCAAATATTTGCTTCTCGTATATCTGTCCACCATTTTTGGAACTGTTTAATGGCACATTGAGATCCTGGCATATAGGTATGAGCTCGATGGATGTTTATATATGTTATTTTATGTTATTAAGTGCTTCCGTTCAGGCCCCATATATTGTATGTATCGAATTAACTGTCCGTTTCTGAAGTAGTCATACCCAAACTTTTAGGGGCGGGTTTGGGGCATGACAAAAAGCATGCTAGAATGACATGTTAAAGCATGATGCATGTTAGGCTAACTCAAGGAATTGAACTACAAGTGCACGGAGCATGCAAAGGCCAACCAAACCAAACCTTAACAGAGGTATGACATGGCAAAACATCACCAAAAACATGCTGAGATGGACTCAAATGAAACTAGAATGACATGCTACTTCATGAAGCATACAAAAGCTAGTTTATGAGATTTACACTACAAGTGTATAAACCATGCATGGAGTGACAAAGCCAAGCAAAAATAGTGGTATGCCTCAGCAAAATAATCCCAAATACAAGCTAAGATATGGCCAACATAAACTTAACAAACATGCTCACATATGAGGCATTCAAGACAAGTATTGAAGACACAAGGAGAGGGGATGACCCTCTCCTATTTAGAACCTCAAAACCACCTTTCCACCGCTAAAAATCCTCTGAATTTCAGTGGTAGAAAGGTTAAAACAAGATGGTTCCAAAGCTCAAAAAAAAGGCACAAAAGAAAGGCCAAACAAGGCCTAAGAGAGGGTAAACAACCCCAAATACAAAAGTGACCTTAAAAAAATATCTTAAGCACCAAAATTCAGAACTTTTCTCAGTAGGAAGTTAGTCTTAAAATAGCATGCGAAAGGGTCCAAAAGCTTAAGCAAAAATAGGAGATTTAAGGGTTAGAAACTCACCCTTGAAGACCACCTTTAAAGCTGCAACTCCAGCAGGTTTTTCAAGCTTAAACCAACCTAAGAACACCAAAACCAGCTCCTTAGCACCTCAGCAACAAAAGGATGGTGTTTGAGTGTATGTTTGTGTGCAAAAATGAGACAAAATAACACTTTAAGGCACAAAACAAGAGCAAAAGAGAGATATAGATACAAGTGTGTATGTATAACTCAAACCACAAATTTTTGAACCTGAAGGAGGGAGGGGGAGCCTTCCTCTTATAGAGAGCAAAAGCACAAGCTTCTTGAAGAAGTTAAGGCTCAAGGCCGTCCCTCCATACACGTGTATGGAGGATGGTTTTTGTGCTTTCCAGCTGTGCCAGCTGGCCAAAAATATCTCCAAAAAGGTGACAAAAAGCAACCAACCACTTGAAGTGGTCGGCTAGCTACTTTAAGAGGTCGGCTGACCACTTTAAGTGGTCTCCTAAAAACGAAACTGGTCGGCCATGGTGGGAGAAGGTCAGCAGCATGAAAACAAGCAAATGGTGTGGTGGTCGACCACTTTCGATGGTCCAAAGACCAGGGAGACCAGTTGTCAGACCAAAAAACTGGCTGGCAGGAAGGAAACTGGTTTACGGGAAGAGAAACTGTTCTCCCACTCTTGTACCATCTTCCAAATAAGGAAAACAAGGTTTGTACCAAAAACAAACCAAAACGGATGCAAGACGAAAGTTCAGGAGGCAAAGCGTGCAGCTGCGAGCCTTGAAAACTAGCTGACAAGCACCAAAAGTGGTTTACGACCACAAAAGTGGTCTCCCAAACCACAGTGGCCCTCTAGGCCAAGGAAACAAGGTGTGGTTCAAAAACCACGCCAAACAGAAAACGTTAAGCGGTCCCGAGATAAGGCGCACGGCCAAAGGCTTTGAAAATTGAAAATTAGTCTCCAAATGGGAAAAGTGGCCTACGACCACGAAAAGTGGTTTACGACCACAAGAAGGGGTTTACAAGACCTCTCCTTCCCTCAAGCAAGGAAAACAAGGCTTGGTCCACGAACCGAGTCGAAGCACAAAGAGTTCAAAGGCCCGAAGGCAAGGCACTCGACCAAAACTCCGAAACCTTGAAACGAGCACAACATGCACAATCACCGAGCGCTCAATCGATAACATCTGAGTCTTAAGGTTAGTCAAAAATGGGGTGTCTACAACAGCCCATAATTATTATTTTATCTGACAACCACGTCCGTGACTGCATCACAGGTACACAAAGTCACGTGTACTCAGGATTGCATGAAATGAATAAGATAAAATAATATCATGGGTATCACTTCTTCCACAGTGCCCCAACATCTCAATTATCGTCACCATGTCATCTCTTTTGCATGTCTATAAATAGCGTTACCCCTAGTATGATGTTTGTTCAAGTCATAACAATAGTAATATATCTTCAATTACTATTATTATTAATTTTTGTATTTTATGAACAATGTCTTCAAGAGGTGCAAGAAGTTCACGCCGTCAAAGAAATCCAAAAGTGTGGCTACTACCTCCATTTACTTATGACTATAAGAGCGAAAAGTACTCGAGTTCGAAGGATTATTATGCTGGTATTCGAGCAGAATGGGTGTTCAGGGTAACGGAGTAAGAAGGATTGTTTAATGATCTACGTAACTTTGGGGCACCGGTACCTCATTGTTGTTCATTGACCATGGCTAGACGAAATGTGAGTGACTATGAAAAAGCAGTTACCAGAATTAAGAAGGAGAACAACAGAATATTGATGCGGAGATGTCAACATTTCATGCTTCAGCTAGCCACCGAAATGACAAAAGCAAGCAACAGAGAATTGACAGTGAATGAGCGAAAAAATGTCTTAAACAATGAAAAATATCTCTCTGACTACTACATATCAGATGAGGAATGAGAAATCAAATACCTTTATCTTTCTTATATGTTTGTATGTTGTGTCGTATCTTCATTATTGGAGTGTAAGATAATGTTTTTCATCTAGCTTACGGATGTATTTCAACTATTTGTTATATGAACCTGAAGTTTATGAAATCACTACATTTATAAGTACACATGTCAAGATTCGTTATGAAGTTCTCTTCCTATTGATAACTCATATATAAGCATTGCAAAGCCATTACAATGAATGGAAACGTTTGGTCATACATGCAACCAAGTTCATTCAGTACCATCATTATATTCCACTTCAATAATGCATAAAATCATGAAAGCCTAGTTTAATGAGAGTTCTTCAAAATAACAATAACGAAGAGAAAGTAAAGGTAATTGTTATTTGTAGAATTACAAGAACTATTCAAAAACTATTGAAATTTCTTCCTTCATTGATAAGTCGTGGATAAGCATTACAAATCCATTACAAGATAAATGGTTTGGTCATTCATCCAAACAATTTCATTCATTATCATCATCATCTGACATCTCAATATTAGATTCATACATAGCATCCATGCTCCAGGTGAAGTACTAGTGCGCATCATCCATTAACCCATCTTCGGCACACTCATTTGCAGTCTTCATTAGTTTGGGCCTTTGCAAACGTTGGGTCATGCGATTAACTTCGTCGCAGATACAATGCAATGCCCTTTGCAACAACTGTGGAGTGTCAATTGGCATACGCATGGCTAACCGGTGAGAAAATTTAATATTAACTTCACGACATAGCTCAACGAGAATGTTTGCTCGAGTTATGCGAAATTCCCACTCTGCTCTCATGGTATTGACGGCAGCATGTGAGTAACGCAAATTTGGATTTAATGGGTATTGAAATTCATCTCCATCTGCAACCCAATGGAGACCCATTGCTGAATATAGATCAACCATTGTATATCTCATGATGATATCACTCAATATAGCTATAAAACTTTTGTAGTGGTATGATGCAATATTTATACCACATATACACAGTTGTTGTAACATGCACAAATTCAAAATGGAGACGAACACAAGTATTCATGTCTTATAAACTCTAAACTCACATGCCGACAATGAAGTACTGATACTTTAGGAAGTTCACATGGTAGCTGTATGATTCAAATTATTGTAAACAACTATGCATCAGAATTGTCACGTCAACCTTTATGACCTGAACAACTATGCATCAACTTTATAGGAGTTGTCATTTCGACTTTTATTGACTACTCAATGCATATCTGAAGGTTTTAAGCAAAGTTCAAATCCGCTTAGAAATTTAATTTCACTTTTCGGCTTACAAATATAATTCAATTTATTTTGCCTTGACAATATATTTAATTTCACTTTTCACCTTTACATATTTAATTTAATTTAATTGGAAAAATTTAACCAATTTAATTTGAAGTTAACTATGTATTGATTTAAGTCGGTGTTGTTCTTATCTGCATACTAGGCTACCTTTTATCTGTAACACTTTCAAGTTCTATACATCAAAAAACACATTCATTCTAACTCTACTACAAATTAATCTTCAATACATTATAACTCTATAATATTTTCTCTTCAAGGTTTATGAATCTATTTGAAGCTGCATAGGGTGGCTTTTTAAACACTAAGGGTCTAATTATTTTTTTGTTTTGTTTTGACACGCCCTCATCCCATTATGAATTGCAAAATTTCACATGGGCACAGTAGCTATGGTACGACCCCTTGCTTTGTTTCATACAGTGAGTAGTCTTGTCAAAGTCGGCGCAGTGATACGTCCAACATTTCTCAGTGATGCAGTGACTTTAACAGACGTAATAAATTATATGCTTTGTTTTTTCCTCGGATGCTATGTGACTTTGTGTAGCGATGCAGTGATGCATGTGACTTTTTTCCTCAGATGCAGTGATGCATGTGACTTTGTGCAGTGATGCAGTGATGCATGTGACTTTTTGACTTTGTAAATTATATACTTTGTGACTTTTTTCCTTACATGCAGTGATGCATGTGACTTTGTGCAGCGTGACTTAGATGCTTTGTTTTTTCCTCACATTTCAGAACTCATCTAAGTCACATTAATACGACCACATGGCAATAGTGTTGACAAACAACTATATAAAGGACTGAAGGAGTTATGGTAAACACACAACCTTTCCACTCAGTTCGCCCTAGGAAACTATCATTCATCTATTGAGAAAAAATCAAATGGAGTATAGATTCATGGCAGGGGGTAGGAATCACAAAGGTGAGAGTTCACCATGAGGAAGAGGAACGGGAAGGGAACTCGCAGGGGGTAGGAACTTCAAAAGAGGTGAGAGTTCACGTCGAGGAAGAGGAACGGGAAGGAGGAGTGGTGATGCTGAAGATGAAACACCATTTGCTTTGTTAGATGCCACTTGTGCTTATCATGATAGGTTTGGGAAGCGACATTTTGTCATGCCCAAGTACTATCGAGATCTATGTGGTTTTGTGGAGGATCCATCTGATAATCAAACACGATATGGTCTAGTAGACTCTAGACTTCTGAAGTGGCCCGCACTATTTATAGAGCGAGTGCAAATGGAAAGATTATGTCGGGAAAATCGACTGAAAGTGTCGAAAGCACGTTCAGTTGAGATCCAAAAGGAAGATCTAGATAATGTTGATCGACTATGTGAAAGAATTCGACGTGAGATTTCTCAAATGCACCATAGATCAGCCCACGATATGAAACTATCTATACTTAAGTCGGATGCCAAGAAGAACGGAACAGCACCAAATGCTGCGCCTATCAAGGTTATCAAGGAGGATCCTGTACTTCTCTCTGACCCTGAGCTCTCAGATTGTTTGGACTCTGAGATTGTCGATTTGAGCATGGATTAGGCGTCTATCTATCTACTCAATTATATTAGGTTATCCATAATTATGTGTTGTGTATGTTAAAATAACTCTTTCGACAATGAGTTTGTGAAAGGTTTGTCTAATATTTGTCTATGTAACTGTTAAGTATTGTACTTGTCGCTTTATTTTATGTATTGTGTTGTGTTAAATGTTTCCACAAATTATTTTTTTGGGATACTTATGTTTGAACCAGCTATAGCGTTCTAAAGTGTTATAAGTGTTATAGTCATACCTTTATTTTGTTTTCCTGTTCATAGTAGTAATTAGCAAATTAGATACTTTGTATATGCGGTGTGAAGTTTTATTTAAATATTTCTTGGCAACAAATATTTAAGGAAACAACAAATATTTAGTTTCAAAATTCAGCGAAAGTAGGCTTAGTTTGGGAATTAAATTAGTATAGGGGCTTAGTTTGGGAAAAGCCCCGACAAAATCTCTCTGAAACTGTGCAAAATGTTCTCTGGGGAGGGTGCGTGTCTCGAGGCCATTATTTTCTTTTTCTTTTTTAATTTTTAATTTTTAATTTTTAATTTTTAATTTGTTGTTTTTATTTTTGTCCATCATCGATCTTTTTTAAATTATATTTGAATTATATAACAAAATAAAATTTTAATTTAAAAATTTATATTTAAATAAAAACTTAAAAAATATCAAGTAAATTAAGCAAATATTTAATTTACATTTTATCATATTTTTTTAAAACATTTATATTTTTAAAGTCATTAGCGGTGATCATTGATTCAATGGTAAAATCTTAGTCTAATAATCTTTGATATGATGTTTATGCTTGCTTGTTTGTGGTTTTATTTTTATTTTTTTTATACCACATCATTACTGCTTAAACCAGAACTCTAGTTTTAGAGCTCTTAATCACTACTCTTTAGACAATTCATGCTGTTTATTTTTAAAAAAAAATTATGTATAAATTATTTATGTAAATATCAAATTGATCTGATAATCGTACATATAATTTTATCATTTTTTGAAAAAAATAATGGATGCGAAACATAATTTCAAAATTATATAATTTATTTTTAAATATTAAAATAATAAAATTTGGTAGCTAAGATTGTTTATCAATATGATATTTTATATGAATAATTTATCTATAGAGATCTATAAGATGACTGAGTGAATTATAGAATGTGGGTTGAAGAGAAATCAATCATAATAATAATAATAATAATAATAATCAACAGTTGTGGATTGCTTTCAGTTTAAAAGTGTGGTTACGAACCACGCTTTCTTTTAAAACCAAATTTTCTTTAAAAGCGTGGTTATAAACCACGCTTTCTTTACAAAATAGTTTTTTTTAAAAGCGTGGTTAAACCACGCTTTCTTTAAAAAACAAATTTCTTTAAAAGCGTGGTTTCTAACCATGCTTTCTTAATTAAAAGCGTGATTTGTAACCATGCTTTTATGATTTTATTCATTTTTTGCGCCTGGGCCAGAAACATGGTAAAAGCGTGTTTTGGAATAACGCTTCAGCTTATTTTGGGAAATTCGGCCAAACTAGGCTTAGTTTGGGAAATAGGTTAGTAGTTTGGCTTATTTTGGGAAATGGCCCTTAGCCCTCAGCACCAAATATTCATAATCGCATACACCACTTAGCTTCTCACACGTTTTTAGCAATGTTGTTCCTACTTTTTTCCTCCTGTTATTCTTCAGTGCAATTCTTTAGTTATTGCTTCTTACAAATAAAAATATAAAATAAAATAAATTTTTTTTGTAAACAATAATAAATAGGAGTTTTTTTTTCCCACCAAACTCAACTAATTATAAAATTTATGATAAATTACCCTTTTACTAGTCTGACTCAAATTTCATTTGATACTTGTAGTTGTTGGAAAATGGCTTTGGAAGTTTTTGAAATTCCTTATTTTTTTACTAACTTTGAGCATTAATTAAGGTGGGATCCAAGCATTATTTTTAACATTTCTCATTGGATTCATGTTTAATGCCGCGTCGTGAATAAAACGTGTATTTAGTTGCTCAAAACCATTTCCGGATGAATGAGAATTCAACGCTCATTTTCGGGTTCGTAAAAATATATTTTGGTGGGTTTACTACACATTTGTGATATATGCTTGTTCCACATTGGAAAGGCTTGAGATTTTAAATGGGTTTATATACCTTAGCTTGGGATACTTGGGAAGGGCCCCAAGGGGTACCCAAATTTGTGGATGGGTGAAATGGGCTAGACCCTTTGGACCCAAAACAAAAACCCCGCGTGACGTTCGTCTAGTCGGGCTTGGGCTTGGGTGTATAGTGCAAGGTTGGGTTGGGTTTGTCCGGCTCAATACTTATCTTTTGGGCCAAAAACTTTTGTAATTTATTTTTTATTTTTAATTTTGGTTTCAAAATTCAAAATAAATTGGTTCAGAATTTTTTTTCACCCAAACAGGTCCCTAACAGGTTCATAGCAACCAAACAGATTCAGAAGGGTCAAAAATAGGTTCACACCTGTTGAATTCAACTGTTTAGCTGTTCAAACAGATTGGTACTTGTTCAATCTGTCTGAACAGGTTTTTCACCTGTTCGAACAGCCACCTTTCCTCATATAAAAAGCCAGCCTTCCAGTAATTCAGAACAGACATTTTAGTGAAGTGGGCTAGAACCTTTGGACCCAAAACAAAAACCACATGTGCGCGTCGTCGTCGCCGCCGCCGCTGTCGTCCGTCCGGTCAGGCGGGTGGACTGGGCTTGGGCGCAGGTGCGTGGTGTGAGGTTAGATTGGGCTTGTCCGGCCCAATACTTATCTTTTTGGCCAAAAACTTTTGTAATTTATTTTTTATTTTTAATTTTGGTTTCAAAATTCAAAATAAATTGGTCCGGAATTTTTTCTTCACCCAAATAGGTCCCTAATAGGCTCATACCACCCAAACAGGTTCAAAAGGGTCAAAAACAGGTTCACACCTATTGAATTCAACTATTTATCTGTTCAAACAGATTGGTACCTGTTCAATCTATCCGAACAGGTTTTCCACCTGTTCGAACAGCCACCTTTCCTCCTATAAAAAGCCAGCCTTCCAGCAATTCAGAACAGGCATTTTTCCCTCAGATTTTCGTTTCGCTTCTCCCCTTTCTGTCTTTCTATTTTTTGCATTTATGCTGTATTTAATTTTAGGAAAAGAAAAAGAGCGTTTCAACAAAGTTTTGGTTCGCCAGACTTGATTTTATAGTGCTGTAAAATCAAGTGTTAATCGTTGCATCTTGGGAAGTAGGCGCCGGTAAAACTCGAAGCACCGGAGCGAAGGCGAAATCTACTTTAAGGAGATTGTGTCCAACACAAGTCTCGACATTAATTTCTGTAAGCATTTAATTCAAAAAATAATTTATATAATTATTTTTCCTAAATTATTTATTTTATTGTTTTTTTTTGTACATTTAATTTACACACACCATCCATTGTGGGTGCTAACAATCTTAAAGTAGATTTCTATTTTTTAATTTATTTGTGTAAGACAGATAAACATTTTGTTTCGGGAAATTAAATAGTAGTCATATACTGTTTAATTTCTTAAATAGTAGTAATATACTATTTATCATTGAAATTTTGTTACAAAATATTATTCTATTTATTTTGTGTGTAAATTCTTTTCTGTATAAATTTGTGATTTGTGTGTTATTTTTATTTTGTCAGAATTATGACAACTGAAATTAACAGTACTGAGACTGTTATTACGCCAATCCCCACACCTGTTGTGCCAGTGATGACTCCGACAGTACCGGTAAATCATAGGAAGAAGCCAGAAAAATTCAATGGCAATGATTTTAAAAGATGGCAACAAAAAATGATGTTTTATCTTACCACATTGAATTTGGCTCGCTTCACTCATGAAAAAGCTCCAAAATTATACCCTGTGTAGGAATTATATCCTCAACAGGTTGGACAATACGCTGTACAATGTGTATAGTGTCAAAAACACTGCTAAAGAACTGTGGGAATCTCTAGATCATAAGTATAAAACAGAGGATGCTAGTACAAAGAAATTTGTTGTCGGCCGTTTTCTGGATTTTAAAATGATAGATTCCAAGACGGTTATTAGCCAGGTTCAAGATCTCCAATTAATTCTTCATAACATACATGTGGAAGGGATGGTTCTCAGTGAATCTTTCCAAGTAGCGGCAATCATTGAAAAATTGCCACCATCCTGGAAAGAATTCAAGAATTATCTAAAGCATAAGCACAAGGAGAGGAAATTGGAGGAACTAATTGTGTGACTCAGAATTGAGGAGGACAACCGTGGTTCCTACAAGAAGTCAGGAAACCATGTCATGCAGGCTAAAGCAAATGTTATGGAACATAAACAAGGGTCAAAGTTCAACAACAAAAAACGGAAGCATGATGACAATGGTCCCAAACAAGGATTCACTAGTAAGATTAATAAAGGGATCAACAACGGGTTCAACAAGAGGTTCAAAGGCAAGTGTTTTGTGTGTGGCAAAGATGGACATCGTGCTAAGGACTGTCACGTTTGCAAGGATAGAGGAAGTTCGAAGAAAAATCCAGCACAAGCCAACATAGCCGAAGATTTTTATCTTTCCAATGGAGTGGCAGACATCAATCTTGCTGCAATAGTCTCTGAAGCAAATTTTGTGGGCAATCCCAAGGAATGGTAGGTGGATACTGGAGCAACCCGCCATATCTGTACAGATAAGAAGATGTTCACTACCTACAAAGTGGTGGAAAGTAGGGAACAACTTTTGTAACGCCCCCAAAATATAATACAACAATACATTCCATAAGATCTATGAACATAATAAAATGATCTACTTCATTCATCAGAGTTTCTATTATAAAAGGGAATTACATGCATTATACATTCATAAACATTCATTCTGAATCTACAGCATGTAGTTCAAATTAACGATAACAAAATAAATGCCCTATGGGCTTACATCTTTCCAAGATATCACTTGGTTACAACCAAAGAAAGAGTCCTAAGCTCTATACAAGTTAAGCCCTTGGCTTAAATAAACATTTAAGCACAAATATAACAAAAATGGAGCCTTCAGCCCTCAATCCTCCCAAGCTATGTCCTTGGAGGTGGCATGTCACCAGCACCTGAAAATATTTTCCCGAGTAGGGTGAGCCAAAGCCCAGTAGAGATAAACTAACACAGCATATGAGGTTTAACTAAGATAGAAGTGTCAAATAAATGTTTCATAATCATGATTAACTTACATTCTTTCCTTGACCATTCAATATAGGTGACCATATCTCAATCCATTTCCATTCATTCATTTATGGTAAATCCATTAACCAAGTTCATTATTATCCAGTCAACCAAAATGAGACTACAACTCAGTGGTTCACAATTCAATACATTCATCACTCCAACACTTCTATTTTGCCATTTTACGGAACTCTCATCCGAGGGAACCGGCATTCATATATATATACAAGATTTCGAGACTTTCACCGTAGACACTTCGGCCAACCTAATTTTAAATGGAGTCCATCCTCTATCTCCTCCCAAATAGTGGAGTACATCCCATTTCTTCTCTTAAACAATTATACATATACAATGTATTAAAATATTGTCATATACAATGACCATCCACAACACATATTCAATGTCCCAATCATACCGTCATATTCAATGACACAATTTAAATCATAGGTTTCAATTTACCTAATGCTCATGTAATTTCTACAACAATCATAGCCATCTTCCACCGATAGCCCAAAACAGATATTTCTAGACAGATACACAGTCTTTAAACAGATAATTTATCAAATTTCCATAGGTGAGTGATTTAACAAATCCAACTATACCATTCATTCACATATCTTTCCAATTTCACATTTCCCATATCAACATCATTATTTATACAATTTGGTTATCCAACTCAAATTAGGACAAATTTTCCCTTTTTTCAAATATCAACCCAACAGCTAAATTTCACCATTTTAACACTAGAGAATCTCATATACAAGCTCCATAGTCATTTTGTAAAAACATGGAAAACCCCTCTTTCAATTTTGAATTTAAACCCTAACTTTACTCAAATCCTCCCAAATCCCACCATTTATACAAAACAACAAATACCTAGGTTAAAAACCATATTAAGGTGTAAAATGTCCCTACCTCAAAGAAAGAAGACGAGCCAAGCAAGGATGGAACTTCAAAAGTAACGAAACCAACTTCTACTCGGATCAAAGTGGAGAGCTTGAGGAGTTCTACCTTTTTAAAGAAGCCACAAGGGTGTAAAGATCAAAAGATCTAGGTCAAAATGTAGAGAAAATATGAGTTTTAGAGAGAGAAACTCTCAACTTTAGGGTTTTGGGTGAAAAGATATGAAAAAGTGATGTAAAAAGTTCTTTTCACGATCTGATATATGCGCAGTCCGCTTGAGCGGACAGTTTGATGCTCGAGCGTCAGACACAAACTTTTGTTTCGTTTGAGCGTAAGAAGAGGCCCGCTCGAGCGTAGAACACACACCTCCAGAACTTTTGTAGACAATAGACCAGCTGTAACGACCCCATCACGTATAATGATTAGTACTTGATTAATTAAGAGGATTTGAAATTCAATTGCCGAGTATGATAATTTAATTTGGGATTTATGAGAATTGTGGGATCTGACTCGTATATGATTCTATTAAAGATTTATTTTGGAATTAGAAATTAAGGGTCCAAATGGCTTAAGGAAATGAAATTAAGAAGTTGAATCAATTTACTCTTAACTATGGACCCATTTGGGAGTTTAATTAAATATTCGTTTCAGTTTAGTAAAACTGAGATTCGATTAATTAGATCCTAATTGGAGTTAATCAAGTTAATTAAATTATGAAGATTGAGAATTATAATTATTATGAATTAAATTTATTTAATGGGTATCTAATTTGAACACGTAATTTAATTGACGAAAATTTGGAATCTAATCAGAAGTTGAAGGCCTAGATGATTTAAGAAAACAAAATTGAGAATGATAAAAATCTGATTCAGATTGATGAATTTAGCTATGATTGATTGAGACTTATTTGAAGTCAATTAGATTAATTGAGCTATGTAGAAATTTATCGGTCACGATCAAGTATGGTTAATTGTGGTTTAATTAAATTAAAGCGTAATTGGTGTGCCAAACTAATCCTAATTAATTAAGTTGATGCGCAATTAGTAAATTAAGTTAATTCTAAATAATTACATAATTAAGGAGAAGAGTTAGGGCAATGGTTCAAAATATAGAATTCTTTTGCTAGAGGGTGCGTTTGGCTACATGCGAGGAAGGAGAGAATGAGTGCTCAATTTGTTGTTGGCAGGAACTATGAATTGAAAAACACTATAAGGAAGGAGGGAGAGAGAGAACCATACGGTGAGAGAGGAAGAAAGGTTCTGGAGAAGTGAAGTCAAGAAAGGAGAAGGAAGACATGATGAATAAAGAAGAAGAGGGTTTTGTGGGATACTAAAATTGAAGTCAAAATTGTGGAAAAATCATTCTAAGGTAAGAAATCTCATCCTCTTCATTCTATTGTTTAAATAATGTAGATATAAATTGATTTAAGGTGAATTTTGAGGGAATTAAAAATAAAGCTTTGTTGATCAATTATAAATTGTTAAGATTTGGGTTTGCATGTAAAATCAAATTAGGACCAAGAATATAAACTATGATTTCTTAAATTTGTTAAACTTGGGTTCAATTTCATATAAATAGAAGAAGTTAGCAAGATGATGAATTCATGTAGTTATGTTCAATTTATGGAAATCAATTTAGAAATTAATTATTTTGCATTTAATTTTTGTAATCTTGCATGAATTGGGCCTTATTTCTACATGCATGTAATTTGGAAGAATTAAAGAATGAATATGGGTTTTGATTTTAATTATTAACCCATGCATGTAATATAATCTAAGAGTTTGACTCAAATTAAACATATTTTGGAACATCTATGACTATGAATTAAATTGAGGTTAAAATAAATTGAGTTAAGCTTGAGATTAAGGAAATGAGTTTGGGAAAATTTATCAAGTAAGTTTAATTTGTGTTATTCCTCATGAATTTGGACTTCATCATTACATGCATCAATGAATCTTTGAGAAAGTTGGAGAATTAATTTCATGTTTGGGTACGAGGAGAGCAAGTTTTGGAAAATTAATTGTTTTGATTTGATTTTATAGTATTTTTTTTTAATACATGAGTTTTAAGGGAATTGAGTCATTCAAGGTCATGTTTTGAAGAGACAAAGGAAATGTTTTAAGAAAATCAAGTTTATGGAAATTTGGAATTAATCCTAAAGTTTTGATCTTATAATTAGATTTTTATTTAATCCATGCATGTGATGTAATTTAAGAATTTTATTCAATTTAGATACATTTTAGAACACCCATGATTATAAGTTAAGCATTTGGTTAAAAATTGAGTTAAGTTGATTTTGTTATTAATAGTAAAATTGGATCTATTTGTACTACACACATCATGGAATTTCAAGAGGTTGGGAAGTCTAATTTATATTTTAGAATTGTGGGTTAATATAAAGAAGATGAATTAAAACTAAATTTGGGCACATGATCTTGAATGAATGTTTTCTAATTGAAAGTGTTTACTAAATCATATAATGATTCTCCATTTTTGTGTACCAAAAGTACATGTTTAGAGGCTTTGAATACCAAATTTGAACTTCTATTGCAATTTTGGAATTTCAAAATTTACGTTGTCCGCTGGAGCGAGGAAATCTCGCTCGAGCGTGAAAATCGAGCTCCCAGCAGTTTTTCAAATTTTACAGTCCGCTCGAGCGACCAAAGTGGCGCTCGAGCGAAGACTCCCTTTTCAGCATATTTTGGAAAGTTGCATTTAGTTCACATTTTTATTCTCATCTCTTTTCAAAGCATTCTAGACATGATTTATGACTCAATAAAGATTAATAAGCTACCAATCAACATAAATTAGTTAGTTAAAGAATGAATCATTGATCTAGTGATAATTATTTAAGAAGCCAAGTAAAAGATCAGTCTATTTGGAAAAGAAGGGCTTAGTAATGAAAGAATATGTGAAATAAGAACCCAGTTTATTTGAATGAGAAAGAATAAGCGTAATAGAACTTCGGACTATTTAGACGGAAAAAGACTAGAAAAGTCAAGTTTGATCAAAGGAGTGATATTGTATTTCAATGTGTATATGTTATGTACTTGTGTAGGTCACGCGCCATTATCTGCCTGATTTATCTGATATGTCCAGTCCATCTGATTTGCTTCTGCGACTATCTGTGAGTAATAACTTTGTAAAATTATGTTCAATGTTAAATATTTTCTGAACATTATGATATGAAATGATTAGTTTCTGAAATGCTACACTATGTTTGAAATGAATGAATGATTGTCCAAGATTCTAAAATGCATTCGTGGCTAGGAATGGCAACGGGGCGGGGTGAGGCGGGGCCGGGGATCACCCTCCCCGTCCCCGATCCCCTATGGCAGAACTTCCCCCCGTCCCCGTCCCCGTCCCCGACGGGGAACCAACTGCCACCCCCACCCCCGCCCCCTAACGGGGATCGGGTTTCCCCGACCCCGAAAATCCCCGGCCAAAAAAACAACATCAACAGAATATTTGGGCTCAAATACAACATCAACAACATCAAAAAAAAAATCAACAACATCTCAACATCAACAGATCATTAACAACAGAGAACAAATCAACTACACAAAAAAAAAAAAAAAAAAAAATGATAGAATAAGACAGATCTGAGAGAGAGATGGCCACGGCAGAGGCAAATCTGCAGATCGAGCAAATTTGCAGCGGTGAAGAGCTACTGAGGGACGACGGCCACGGCAGAGGCAACGGCGTCGGCAGATCGAGTCGACGAATGAGGTAGGGGCGCCGGAAGAGGCAACGGTGTCGGCAGAGGGAAGAAAGAGAGAGAGAGAGAGAGAGAGAGAAGGACGATCGGAAGAGTGAGGTGAGGGTGAGACAGAAGAAAGAGTGAGAGAAGAGAAGAGAGAGAGAGTCTGTAAGAGAGGGTTGTAGATCTATAAACAATGAACATATATATAATATAATATTATAGATAGGAGCTGTAAGTTTACAGATATATAATATATAATATTATTGTTTACAGCCTGTAACCAAACCAAACCAAACATACTTATATATATATATATAAACTATAATATATAAATCGAGGGATAACCGGGGTGGGGGGCGGGGCCGGGGCCGGGGATGAAATATATATCACCGTCCCCGGCCCGAATATCACCGGGGATTTGTTTTTAAATACCATCCCCGACCCGTCGGGGGTATTTTTCGAGGAAAAACCACTCTTATCGGGGACGGGGGGTCGGGTCCCCATCAGGTCGGGTTGAAATTGCCATCCCTATTCGTGGCATCCTTAGCAGCATATGATATGCGTCCCTTTATGGGTCATCAGGTCCCTTTATGGGTCATCGGGTCCCTTCATGGGTCATCGGGTCCTTTTTTGGGTCATCGGAAACGTCTCTGTGCACATGAGTCATCGGAATGCCTTCAAGGCCGTCCCTTCATGGGTCATCGGATTTGTTAACGCTAATGGATGTACCACGTATGATTATATGCAAAATCTGAATATGAAAATGATTATGAATATGTATATGAATCTGTTTCTAATTTGGAATCTGAATATGCATAAGAATCTGATTTCTGACTCTGTGATGGACGTTATTCATTAAAACCCTTTACTCTGTTATTATTCACTGGGCTCTAGCTCACTGTATTATTTATGTATGTAGGTGATCAGGAGCATGACCAGGCTTAGAGGCATCTGCCTAGAATCTGTTTTTGTCAGCCAGCCTATGTGCCTCCCGTGGAGGTTCCGAATATGTCAAGTGATTATGGCCATATGATTTAAAGTTTAAGTTTTGTTTCATGTTTGGTTGAACAAGTCTTGCGTATTTTGTAAATAGGGCTAGGTCCCTTTTTTTCTAATCTGTATATATATAATGACTTAACAATGATGTGTGTATATGTATATAAATAGTTCAAAATTTTTCTGTCTCATATAAGTCTGCACAGCTCAACGGACGTTGTATATGGTTATTTGTTTCCGCTAGCCCCTAATATTATGTTAATCTGTCTCAGAGGCCTTCGGTAATCCTAGGATTACTGGCCGGTTACAATACTAAACCTATAGGGGCGGGTTTGGGTCGTGACACCAACCGCTCGAGCTCAAGAAGGGACGCTCGAGCACTCACTAGCTCGAGCGTAAAAAATGCCGCTCGAGCGTGAAAGACACTCCTCCAACACTTTTGCAGACGTGTAAAGTACTAAAGGTTTGCAACTCTCACTCGAGCGAAGGACCAAAATTTACATATCCCGCTCGAGCACAATAGTGGCCGCTCGAGCGAAAGACCAAAAATCTAGGCAACATAAGGTTTGAAAACTAAGTAACCCACCTATTCCAAACACACCCACAACACCCAAAGACCAATTTCAAAGGTATACAAGGGAAGAAGGAGATACACAACAATACAAATGCACTAAACGCGAGTCCGAAACATCACAATAGTCGAGTCAAAACTGGGATTGCTATAGCTTTTTATGAGAAACTCCCCCACTCCAACTGTAAAAGGACAAGGAAAGATTGTGCTGAAAATGACCTCGGGAAAAGAGCTCACTCTTAACAATGTACTCCATGTGCCAGAGATTTGCAAGAATTTGATTTCTGGATCATTGTTGATCAAGAATGGGTTTAAATTAGTCTTTGAATATGATAAGGTTGTACTCTACAAGAGTAGAATGTATGTGGGACGAGGTTATATGAGTGACTGGCTTTTTAAGCTCAATGTAATAACTGTTGTACCTAATTTGGTTTTTAATAATAAGAACACATCTTTTGTTTATATTGTTGAGTCTTTTTTCTCATGGCATGGTAGATTAGGATATGTTAATTTTAATTCTTTGCGCATACTTGTTGCTTTAGAATGTTTACCAAACTTAAAAAAATTGATCATAATCATAAATGTGAGATTTGTGTTGAGGCAAAACTCACTAAGGCATCATTTAATAAAGTAGAAAGAAGTACTGAACCTCTAAGTTTAATTCATACAGATATCTGTGATTTAAAATTTGTTCAAACTAGAGGAGGAAAGAAGTACTTTATTACTTTTATTGATGATTGTATTCGATATTGCTATGTTTACTTATTGAGAAGTAAAGATGAAGTCGTAGAAGCTTTTAGGCAATATAAACTTGAGGTTGAAAATCAACTTGACAAAACTATAAAGATAGTAAGGAGTGATAGAGGTGGTGAGTATGATGCACCATTTGAAGAATTTTGTTCTGAACATGGTATCATTCACCAAACCACTGCACCCTATTTTCCTCAGTCAAATGGAATTGTTGAAAGAAAGAATCGAACTCTTAAAGAGATGATGAATGTCCTGTTGATTAGTTCTGGGTTACCTCAGAACTTGTGGGGGGAGGCGATTTTGTTTGCTAACTTTATCCTTAACAGGGTGCCCCACAAGAAACTCAATCAAACACCTTATCTATTATGGAAAAGTCGACAACCTACTTATAATTATCTCAAAGTGTGGGGGTGTTTGGCCAAGGTGGCAGTTCCTAGTCCCAAAACGACTAAGATAGGATCAAATACCGTTGATTGTGTGTTCATTGGTTATGCTAATAATAGTAATGTATATAGATTTTTAGTTCATAGATCGGAAAATCCGAATATGCATGTAAACACTATTATTGAGTCAAGAAATGCGTCGTTTTTTGAACATATTTTTCCTAGTAAGGAAATTGAAGAGAAAAGTTCAAATAAAAGAACTTTTGATACTGCTGTGGGTAACAGTGAAGACCACAATGATAATGAATCAGATGAACCTACACGTAGCAAGAGGGCTAGGATCTCTAAATCATTTGGTCTAGATTTTCTGACATATCTGTTAGAAAATGAGCCTCAAAACTTCAAGAAAGTAATGTCAAGTCCTGAAGCTCTATTGTGGAGAGAGGCTGTGAATAGTGAAAGTGAATCAATACTTAAATCAATACTGCAAAATCATACTTGGGAACTAGTAGATTTTCCACTAGGGTGTAAACCTTTTGGATATAAGTGGATATTCAAGAGAAAAATGAAAGTAGATGGTTCAATAGATAAATACAAGGCTAGGCTTGTTGTTAAGGGATACAGGTAGAAGAAAGGCCTTGATTATTTTGACACCTATTCACCAGTGACAAGAATAACATCCATTCGTATGTTGATTGCGATTGTAGCTTTGTATAATTTGGAAATACATCAAATGGATGTTAAAATAGTTTTTTTGAATGGCGAGTTAGATGAGGAAATCTATATGGAACAACCAGAAGGGTTTCAAGTTCCTGGCCAAGAGAAAAAGGTTTGTAAACTTGTCAAATCCTTTTATGGATTAAAACAAGCCCCAAAACAATGGCATGAAAAATTTTATCACGCTATGCTTTCAGATGGTTTTAAGATAAATGAATGTGACAAATGTGTCTGTGTTAAAAGCACAGACAAAGGCTATGTCATAGTTTGTCTTTATGTAGATGGCATGCTCATTATTGGAAGCAATAATGACATAATTAAATCCACAAAGAAAATGTTGAACAAAAAGTTGACATGAAAGATCTGGGAGTAGCAGATGTAATTCTAGGAATAAAAATTACTAGAACATCTGAAAGATATGCTTTATCTCAGTCTCACTATGTTGAGAAGGTTTTGGAGAAATTTGGAAAGCACGACAATCGTCCTGCTAAAACATTTGTTGACATTAGTCTTCATTTGTCAAAAAATACAGGTGCAAGAATATCACAATTAGAATACTCTCGGATAATCGAAAGCTTGATGTACTTAATGAATTGCACTAGGCCAGATATAGCTTATGCTGTAAGCAAATTGAGTAGGTACACAAGTAATCTAGGGTTCGATCATTGGAAAGCGATAATTAGAGTACTTAGGTATCTAAGAGATACCCAGAATTATGACCTTCATTATACCAAATATCCAGCAATACTCGAGGGGTACAGTGATGCAAATTGGATATCGGATACTAAAGACTCTAAATCCACTAGTGGATATGTCTTTACCTTAGGAGGTGTTGTAGTCTCTTGGAAATCTTCCAAGCAGACATGCATAGCTAGGTCGACAACGGAATCTGAGTTTATCGCATTAGATAAAACAGGAGAAGAAGCAGAATGGCTTCGTAATTTCTTAGAAGACATTCTAATGTGGCCTAAACCTGTGCCAGCTATATGCATTTACTGTGATAGTGAAGCAGCAATAGGACGAGCACATAATCATATATATAACGGTAAGTCTTGATATATTCGAAGACATGATACCGTTAGGCATTTGCTCTCACATGGAATAATTTCCATAGAATATGTAAAGTCAAAGGAGAATATTGCGAATCCATTGACTAAAAGGCTAGCCAGAGAGCAAGTGTACCATTTTATCGAGGGGAATGGGATTAAAACCTATTATACAAAAGTCGCCATAATGGTAACCCAACCTAGTTGACTGGAGATCCCAAAGTCTAGGTTCAAAGGGACAACCGAATTATGAATGACTTCACGTATAAAAAAAATTAAAATTGATTTTAAAGTTTTTAAAATTTTTGAAAACATAAATAATGTTTTTTAACTTGTTTTAGATGATGTTTTGAAAACATAAATAAAGTTTTGAAAACATAAATTTTTTAACTTGTTTTTTAACAAGTTTTCACTTTCTCTTCTTACCTTCTGCCAGAACCCACCGTCACCACTAACGTAGCCACCAACTACCGACCACCACCTACCCCCGTCATTGGTGGGTGGCGACCTTCGGCCACTCTCCGGAGTGTAGGCGGTCACCATTGTGATATTCAGCCACCTTTCAGCGTTCTTCCAGCCACCTCATGTCCTTCGACAGCATCTGATACCACGAACATCATCAAACACCTTTGCCTACTTGGCACTACCAGTCACTACATCCATTCACCCTTCATCTCCGGCCACCAAATTCAGCAACTCATCAAATATATTTCCAAATTTTTATTTTTATTTTTATTTGTTTTCAAAATATTTTTATATATCAAACAAGTTTTCTGTTTTTTTTTTTTAAACTAAAAATTGGAAGCTAAAAATGTTAACAAACAAGGCCTTAGAATAGGTTTTTTTTTAATCAAGTTTTTTAGTTGAGTTTCATAACTTATTTTAAAAATATTTTTTGAAAAATTAAAAATTAATTTGACAAAAATAAATAACAAAAAATATATTTTGAATTTTTTAAAATTATTTATTCTCCAAAAAAGTGAAAATCAAATGAAAATAATGTATTTTTTTATTTTTTTCGCCAAATTAGTTTTTAAAAATTTTAAGAAAACATATTCTTAATTTTTTTTTTTTTTGGAACTAATATTCTTAAAAATTCAACCAAACATATTTGTATTTAAATTGGACTTTTTAAAAAACATCTAAAAACCCAAAAAATAAAAATGTTCATTAAGCGCTTTAACAATATACATTGCCAAACACAATTCTATTTAAGAAAGACTTTTTGTGAAGGACTTTGGTTAAAGTCCATTGTTAAATTTTATTATTTTCAATTTATCCAAATTTATATAAAAAGAGACTTTAACCAATGGACTTTAAAGTCCAATTCTATTATTCGAAATTTTCAAAGTCGACGTATATTTGTAATTTATTTAAAATTATATGAGAGAAAGAGACAATAAAATAAAATATATATAAAAAGAAGAAGAAGAAGAGAGGGGAGAGGAGATAGTGATTGACAACTTAGCTCACACAGAGAGGAGGGGGAGACGGAATGAGTGAAACGGTAGGCCTGGATACGATTTTTTTTTTAAAATTTAATTATTATATTTTATACATATATATTATCGTATATATTCAAATAAAGTAGACTTCAATCTTATATACATACTTGATTGGTTGGTTCTATCCATGTAAAAAAATACGTGATAAAAAATACTTGATTGGGTGGTTCTGTCCATACAAAGAGGCTTCCAATGGTACTTGCCAAGTTGCCATAATGGTTTAACAGCACAACTATAAAAGTTAACCCAAATGGAAATTATAAAAAAAAAATATTTGTCTCTTTAATTTCACCTCCGAGTATCACCGCTTCATGATTAGGAGTTTTTCACTAAAATGGTAGTCTCATTATTGATAATTTTATACTACGAAGTTTGCTTATCGTGAAATTTAAATATGAAAAAAACATTGTCAAGTGTACACACTTCCACACACTTTTTATTATTATTATTATTATTATTATTATTATTATTATTATCTTTACTTAGCAAAATGAAGCTGCAACTTATTGCCCAACAAATAACCCACGAAAGTAGAATCCTAATTTTTTTTTTTCTTTTTTTTTTTTTTTTTGTTTTTGGGATTAAAATGAACAGAGTACATGACAGAAAAGAAAGCAAACAAAAGCACAACAGAGGGCCAAACAGATCAGGCCCTTTTACAAGAAGTCCCTGAGAAAGTGAGTAACAGAGCAATTGCATCTCTTCATAGGGAACTTGATGTCTTCGAATTGGCTAGGTGTGCTGTCGTTGATGTACAGCACCACTTGTTTTGAATCTGTCTCAATGGAGATGTCCTTCCAACTTTTTTCCAAATTGATAGTAAGGCTTCTATACACTCCTCAAAGCTCAGCTTCCTCACTTGTGGTTGATCCTAGTTTCCCATAATAGCCTAGAATCCAGGATCCTCTTTCATCTCTGAAAAGACCACCATATCCCGCAAGGCCAGGATTGCTTTTAGAGCATCCTTTTGTATTGAATTTTATTTTACCTGCACGAGGAGGGCATCAATTAATTAAAGGACTTAACACACTACCTGTGAATTGGTCAAATTTGAAAGCTTGATGAATTTCAGTTGCTTAGTGAAGGATCCTTCCAATTGTTTCTTGCACGTGGCTCTCCTCCTGTCTAAAGACTATATTATTTCTGTCCTTCCATATTTTTCATAAAGTAACAACAAAAACAACATTCGAAAGGATGTTCGAGAATTGGTTAGAATCCCATTAAGTATGGCCTTTTTGGGGGATATCCTCATGAACATTATGAATCAGATATAAGTCCATTTGCGTAAGAGGATCGGCCCCACATTTTTGCCCATTCCTTAGCCCACTTTGTGCAGGCCCATTTTTAGAAGCAATTGTAAATGACATCCATTTTTCTGGCCCACTCAGAGGATCATTTAATGACACACAGCCCTGTAAAGGAAGTCCATTTTCAATAATAATAGGAGAAATGTTAGAGGCTATAATTTAAGCTAACAAATTCAATTACAGTCAGTGTGGTGAGAGAGTTGGATCTTATATGATTTAAGGGTGATAAATTAAAAGTTGAAACGCTGTATTATTGTGAGTGAAATTAGAAATTATTTTAGAAATCTCAAACATTTTCTATGAAATAATCACTTGCATGTCAACATATACCCATCTTTTCTTCTTCTTCTTTTTTTAATATAAATATTGATATTTGATTCAGATTTAGAGTTAGGGGTTGTTTGGGATAATCTAAATAAGTGCATTTTTTGACTTTTTATAAAATATGGGTTAGGTTTGGGTTGGGTTTGAAATGATGTGTTAGAGAGGTGATGTGACTTAAATAAGATGATGTGACTTAAATAGAATAGTGACTTTTTGAATTTTTGTCTTTTTTGAAATATGCCAAACTCGGCCTTAGTTTGGGATGTTTTAAAAAAAGTATACTTTTTGACTTATTAGCTTATATGGGTTGGGTTTGGGTTGAGTTTGATGTGATGTGTTAGAGAGGTGATGTGATTTAAATAAGATGATGTAACTTAAATATATAGGATATTCATTTTTTGACTTTTTGTATTATTTAGTTTATGCCAAACCAACCTTTAATCTATTCATGATATTAGCTCATAACCAGCG
Source organism: Camellia sinensis (assembly GCF_055761805.1). NCBI lineage: Eukaryota > Viridiplantae > Streptophyta > Magnoliopsida > Ericales > Theaceae > Camellia > Camellia sinensis. The sequence continues at coordinate 160,321,831 of NC_138972.1, forward strand.
CCATTAATGATCAGATCTCATAACGACGAAGACTTCTATATTATTTCATTTCCTACTACGACTTCCTTTTTGTTTTCAATTCTCTCCTTATGACATTTTTTAAAAAAAAAAATACAAAATTTTACATATTACACATTCGATAATAAGTTATGACAACTAGAGTTAATATATCGGTTGTCACCATAAATAAATAAATAATTATTATCATTATTTATTATTTATAATTATAGAACACGTAGCATCGTCTTGCTTACTTGGAGTTTATAAGAAGTTATGAATGTAGTAGAAAAAAGCAGCATTAAACACGTGGAAAACATGATGGAGAATGTGTAGAAAATGGAACATAAATTGGAGAAGTTGGAAGTAGGAGTGATAAATGAACGAAACAACTTGAGCTTGACTCGTGTTTGACTTGTTAAAAGTTCGTTCGAACTTAATTCATTAAAGGAATGAAGATGAGATAATAAGATAGTTAATAGGTAACTGTTTCTTACACTTTTTTCCCCTACAAATAACCATTTCTTGTCATTTCTCTTATTAGAAATATAGATATAACTATTTGGTTTAATTTTAGAATCATGATTTAAGTGCAGATTTGTGTTTTGAAAGACAAATTTTTGAAATAAGTTTTGAAAAGAGAAAAACTTGTTTGGTTATGAGTTTTGAAAATAGTTTTGAATTTTGAGTTGTATTTTGAAATTATTTTGGATTTATTTTTTACAATATTTTTAAAAAATTATTTTATTTTTTTAGGGTACATATTTTTTATTGTAAATATTTATTTATTTATTTTAATGTGTGTTGTATTTACGACATTTGTGCTCTATATTTTTTTAATATTTTAATTATTTTTTTTGTTTTAAATATATAATTTTTATTTTTCATATTTTTTACTTTTAATATTTTTTTATTTTTTGAAGTATTTAATTTTTTTAATTTTTAAAAATTTTGGATTGCCCATATATATATATATATATATATATATCTAAGTCATAACAAATTATTTGGCCAATACTTCAAAAAATAACAATATTTTTTTCCCAAAAAAGCAAAAATAAAAAAATATTTTCTGAAAAAAAATATTTTTTCAAAAAAATAATATTAAAGAACAAAATTAAAAAATATATATATATTTTTTCAATTTTTTAAAAAAGAAAATAGAGCTTTGAAAAAAGTTTAGTTATGAATTTTTAAAAGAGTTTTGAATTGAGTGTTTAGTTATGAGTTTTGAAATTTTAAATTTTTTGATTGGAATCACAATTCTAAAACTTAACCAAACTCTACCTTAATTTTATTTTTTGCACTTTTTTTTAAAGCATAGGAGTAAAAGTAAATTAATAATTATTTTGATTGTTCACTCAATTTTCTTCTTCATCTCTTTATCTTCTTCTTTTATTTTTCTTTTTTCTATATTTGGCAATTTTAGAAGTCCTTTTCATTGAGATAAAAGAATCTTTCGCATTTACTTGATAATTTATTTAACAACAAGTTTGGGTACTTCCAAAAAAGCTAAAAAGTCAAAAAGTTACTCAAAAAATTAAAAAGTTAACACTATTCACCAAAAGTCAACAATTACGGCTGCACAACTCCCAATTCAAATTTTTCCCTACAAATCAATTTTTACAATTTTTTATTACACATTTTTCAATAAAAAGTCAAAAAGTTAACCCAAACATCTATATTTTCAACCACAATTTTTTAGTCCAAAAAGACAAAAAGTGCACTTTTTTAGTCTTCCCAAACTTAGCCTAAATTTAATCTGTTAGGATTTTTCAATCCTTACTAATCCACTTACATTTATAAAATTCCCTTATAGAAAAAAATAAGCCAAACAATACCATCATAAGGCACACCAATGAACCATTACAGTGACTATTTTGCAAGATTGATTCGTCTTCATAGCATACTATAGGATCTCTAGTAGTTTAGCAACTTAGGCATTTTGAATTAAGAATTTAAGTAAGGATTTTAAAAAGAAAAAGAAAAAATAAATGAAATATGAATAAAATATACTTATATTTCACTCAAATTTTCTCTTTTCTCTTTTCTTTTCTAAATCCCTACCCATATCTATAATAGAAACACAACTTTAAAGTTCATCCATAGACACTTGAAATCTTTAAAGTTCATCCATAGATACTTGAAATCTCTCTTCGCCTCCCTGCAAAACAAAATCATATTAAAGTGTCTATTTTTCTATTTTGTTTGGTTTGAGAATTTCAAAAATAAATTTTTGAGTTTTCAATTTGTATTTTTTTTAGAGAATGTGATTAAACTCTTTTAATAATTTTTTTATATCTTAAATCTACTTAATATAGATATACTTCGAAAATACAAAATCGGTGAAAAAAATCTTTAAATTTTTTTTTATAAATAAATAAATAAATAAAATAGTAAGATCAGTAGTTTTTTAATTTTATTTTTGCAGTTATTGACTTTGTTTTTAGAGTTTTCAAAAATTATAAAGTAAAAAAAAAATGATTAAAATATTAAAAGAATTCACATAGACAAATTGAAAACTCAAAATAGTTTTTGAAAATTTCAAACCAAACAATGTTGTTTCTATTTTGCCCCTCAAAAATGGTCACGTGAGGCACTAGATTTTTTTTGGGGTCTCAAATATACTAACAACAATTATCAATTGGGCTAAGTTAATAAAAAGCAAAAAATTATAAAAAAAATTTAACCGGCATCACATCTATAAAGATCAAATTGACATAATAGACTACAATGACCACGAGTTTAATTTGGCCAGTGTTCTATCATTTCCATTTAACCATTTTACTCCCATAGTTCTCAAGTATGGATCATTTTTTCAGTTCTCTTTTGTATTTTGATATTAATTAACGCATTTTACTCCTGTTATATTGTAGTTAAAAAGTCATTGTTTCATTGAAAAGTTTTCGAAAAAACATCTGAGATATATAATAAATAGTAAAAAACAAGTAAACAAATTCTACATTTTGTCTCAACAAATGTTTGCGCATTTGAAGATTTCTCAACTTTTACTTACTTTGCATGAATTGACATCATCACACTTGCACAATAGCATCCCATTTAAGAAGTCTACAGCTTGAAATGCTCCTCCTCCGTCACCCCTCTACGTTGACAACAATGATGATTGTGAATACAATATCAGTAGTAAATCAATAAATTATTTGTTTCTAACAACTATAAAGTTTTAGTTGCTAAAATTAATCTATACCTTTTTATAATCAATAGCAATAAAATTTGCCCATCGGTTGCCAGCTGCAGTATAACTTGTGCGAAGTGTGTTCATAAGATGTTCGATGTTCATTTCGTTGCATGGAGTGAAACTTAGTGGTGAATAGTTCACGAGCACCAATGATTTACTTGTGTTGTCTAGTTTTAATGACCCCTCATGTTTAGTAGAGCTCCCTATTTGCAGTCCCTCACTTCCATCTGCCGATTTTACTCAAACAAATAGTTGAAACGATACAACTACACGAACTGAAACAATTGACTATCAACACTAAGATCCCCTCAATTATTAAACCCACAAATTTTAATCCCTTAATTATGAAAATGCATTATTTTCAACCCTTTTAAATGGGAAACATTAATATAGTTTTTAATTGTCGAAAAGGTCAAAGTAAACAGATTCATAATTGAGAGAGTAAATTGAGATTTGCAAGTAGTTGAGTGGACTTGGTGTAATTAACCCTACTTCAAACTGTTATTTACATATTATTCTTCCACACACACACACACATATATATATATATGAATTAATGATTCAAAACTAAAGAAAAGCAATGTATTTTCTTACATTTATATTCAGTCATGAAGTTCCATTGATATGCAATTCCTTCACTTTCTTGCTTTGATTTGGCTGAAGTGAAGACGACAAGCCTTTGATTATTAACAACCATGTGTTCAACTGATGGCCAGCCTCTACCATGTTGGGGCATTTTTGACAACGGGAACAAGTATTGTGTCAACCCCACAACATCAAAAAGTTTAGCTAGTCCTTTAGGGGCCTCAACACGGTCTTCTAAGATTAATGTAATAATTTCAGATGGATTTGAAGTTAAGAATTCTTTAACTTCCTTGAAAAGGTCAAGAGCCGGACCCTGTGAAAATAAAAGACATAGAATTTAATTTATTGTATTAGAGAAAATATTCTACTGATTTGCATCGTACACATTTCTAATATACAATATATATCTATACAAAAAATTTAAAAAATAAAAATAAATAAAATATGCATAGTTTTTTTTATTTATTAAAAAATGGTTTAGAAAGATTTTAAAATTCAAATTGAGGTAACTATACACTTTTTTTTTTTTTTTTTTTGTAAAAAAAAAAAGGAAACTTTATTGATGACTATAAAATACATATCATATGAGATTACATCAATAAAGAAGAGAAGTGCATAAAGCAACACATCATACTACCTCAATCCCAACTAGGTTGGCACCGAGAAAGAGATCAATCATATGCTAGCACAACCATAAGGTTGGTGAGGAACCAACACAAAACAAAAGAGAAGAAAAGCATAACAAAAAGACAAGAGGTTCAGAATCACACTGCTAGCCTAATCAAGATCACCCAAGGCTATCATATCAGTAGACACCAAAAGCACAATGCAGCAAATCAAGAACCAAGGCCAGACCAAAACAAGGTCAATACCCAAACACACCAGACACTACCACAATGCTGCTCCTACTAACCCAGGCACCTTCTAACCTGTTGCAAATTATCAACCACATCATGAACGGAGTACTACAACTCATTAGTGTTAGTTTTGATCCATAGGGCAACTCTAGTCTTAATCAGTTCGCGGACCTCCTCTAAGTAGTGCTGCTTACCATTAAATATGCAATCATTTCTTAGATTCCAAATGGACCATAGAACAACAAATGGAATTACATTGCAAATTTTGGTTTCAAGCTTACCCCATTTGTACCCTCTCCACCAATCCAACACATCTATAGCATTCTCAGGAGTCACCCACTGCATACCCCACCAGGACAGAATGTTTGTCCAGATCTTCCAAGCAAATGAGCATTGCAACAACACATGATAGTCTGTTTCTAAAGCACAGCCACAGAACACACACTCTGTTCTAGTGTCCTGGCTAAGGCACCTTACTCTTTGAAGGAAAGCTCTTGACTTGATTCTACCCTTCTAAGCGAGCCATGCAAAAAATTGCACTTTTGGTGGGGATAAATTCTTCCAAATCCACCCAGCAACCTCCAACCCATGAGCCACATCATACCTACTATATGTTGAGTTCACAGTAAACAAACCTGAAGATGAGGCCTTCCAAACCATGGAGTCAAATCTATCTGAAAGAATTGGCTCATGAGTAGACATGTAGGACCTAAGTCTTTCCACATCATCTTCCTCACAAGCCTTCAGACATCTTCTAAAACTGAAGTTCCACCCAACTGAACTACTCTACCTGTCAATCATCTGTTTAAGGTTGACCTCTTTGTCTTCTGATAGCTCATATAACCTCGGAAACTCAACCTTCAAGCTGCTATTAGATGCCCAATGATCCTCCCAAAAACTAATCCTTCTCTCATTCCCAACTTTAAGGACAGTGTTGGGATTTTTATCCTAAAGGAGTTAATGTTTTGGCAATACATTTCTTGACAAAACTTAATATCATTGATTCAAGTTATTTTGATTTTCTACAATTGATTTTTATATCTTTCACCTTGACTATCTCCTTGATTATTGTGCCTCTCAAATGTCAAAGATTTGTAGAGCATGCCATGAGGGTTCAAAGTTGAACATGCCAACTTTGAGATGCTAAATGAGGTTGTTTGTCTCAATCTTTCAGTGAGAAAATTCAGCTAAAGATCATCCTTCACATGTGTGATCTTTTTGTGGATTTTGTTGGATCCTCATTGATGGTATGCATGAGCAAAAGTCCAAGAACATTTTGAGGCTCAAGAATGTCAAGATATGAAGATTATGTTTTGTCTTGATTTTGTTTGTCGAAAGTATGATTTGTATAGATGATCTTGTTGACAAATTTTGGTGGACAAGCATGGGAGGTTGTTGACATTTTCCAGCCAAAAAGAATGGCTTAGGGTGGCTATTTGTCGAAGCTTTTTGATGACAAAACATTGATGAAGAAATAAAGAATCACATGTGCAAAGATTGTGAATCTTCTTTGTCAATCTGTGATGGACAAACATGTGTGCATGGTGGACTTTTCTAGCACAAAAGAAAGCTATTTGTGGGGGTCTAAACTGTCAAAAGCATGCGAGAGAGCATGCCTCAAAACCTAGAGCAGAAGTTTACAAAAGCTGTTGGAGCAAGCCAAGGTCGGGCCCGCGACCCTACACGTGGCGCCCGCGATGGGCACAATCGCGCCTACTATAGAAGGCTTCGCGCCCGCAATTGTGGTGTGTCCGAAAGTCTAGCTCTCAGTATTTTCTCTACAACCCCCGAAAGAACCTCGCACCCGCGACCAGTGGACCACACCCGCGACCAGCCCACGAACTTGCCCTGTCTCAGGTCTATTTAAAGGACCCTTTACTCATTTGTTGAGGCACCTCTCCAAGAACATTTTGGTATCTCTCCCAGCTTATTTTTTTAACTCTCTAGAGTTTAGATATTTCCTATCTTGAGAGAGTATATTTTGAGAGAGATCATTTTTGTAAGAGAGAAAATATTTTGAGAGAGTTTGTTTCGAGAGTGAACTTGTAGTGACTTTATCTGTAATACTCTTAGTCACTTGATGATTCATTAGGATCCAAGAGCCTCAAAGCTAATCATCAAGTTTTTGTAACAAGTTCTTCACACCTTTCCAAAAGTGAACCTTCTTGGTGGATTCCAAGATTGTAAATTTTGGTGAATTCCGAAATCATTGGCATCGTGGCAATTCAACAACCGTGGCGGCATATCTTGCAAAGACTGTGGAGGTACCTGTAGAGTGAGCAAAGACGTGTGCCAGTGAGTGGACTCGTATTGCTTGCATTGGTCTTTGTAAGAGATCTCTTGTACTACATTTCTTACATAGTGGATTATTCGTCTAGTTGAGGGCCCGTGGTTTTTATCACAAGTTGGTGGATTCCAATTGTGATTTTTTCACCTAAAAAATATTTTGAGTCGTGGATTGTTTTCTCTTACTCTCTCTTATTTACATTGATCATGGTTGTATTAATTTTTAATTGGATTGCTTAAATCAATAATCACATTAAAGGGGACGCATCTAGATTTTCAAAAGAGTTTTCTGCAATAAATCTAGATTTTTCAAACAAAATTTTCCATGAAGAAGCTAAACAAATTGGGGTTGTTGTGTTCCAGATTGAGAATATCACCCCAAATTTTTGAGCACTAAGTACCATCCGCCAAGAAAGGTCTCCATCTCCCACCAGAGCTGCTATACTTACTAGTCACAATATCTTTCCACAATGCTTGATCTTGACCACCATATCTCCGCCACCATTTGGCTAGAAAACACTCATTAACATCCTTCAACCTTTTAATATCCAAACCTCCACACCATTTCTTGTTAGTGACCTCCTCCCACTTCACCATATGAAGCTTCCTTTTGGTTTCTAAGCCTCCCTACAAGAACCTAGCTTGGATTTTATCAAGCAACTTGGCTACACATACAAGTACTTTAAATAAAGAGAAGTAATACATTGGTAATGAGGATAACACTGCTTTGATCAGTGTTAACCTCCTCCCAAAAGAAAGCACCTTCCTCTTCCAAGAAGCTAGTTTAGACTTGAATTTATTGATCACAGGCAATGTGTTCCTCCTCTCTTTGGACTAGCATACTTATATAAAAAGTCAAATGGTTGTTAGTTATAATTACGGGTAAACTAGTGAGCAGAAACATGTCGTAAACAACATGATGTTGTTTGATCAAAAAAAAAAAAAAAAAAAAACATGACGTTGTGGATCAAGCAAATGGTACATACCACACTTGCAAAACTAAAAATAGTCTTATTACCACAGTCGTGGCATAACCATACAGTGTCTTCACGGTCAAACGTACTCAACATTAAAGCTCTAACACCACTCTGCACATAGAAGATTATCAATTAGTATTAGCAATAATCTTAGGGGTAAAAACCACTTTACCCTCCTGGAGCACTTTCCACTGTGATTTTGGATCAATGTACAATCATGACGTCGCTAATGATAGATGTTAAAAATATTAATTTACCCTTACATGAGAAGACTACTCTCTCTCTCTCTCTCTCATACATATATTTTTTTATATTAATCGCAAATTTAACAAATTAAATCATAAAATAACTTAAACACCTTAATCTATTATCATAAAATTAAATCATAAATTTAACTTAATCTAATTTTTAATTTTTAACTTAATTTATTATTTAATAAAATTTTAAATTATACACACACACACACACATATATATATATATATACACATATAATTAAACCATTAATTAATCTAAACACTTTTATTACCATACAATCAAATCATAAAATTACTTTAATCTAATTTTAAATTTTTAACCCACTTTTTTATTTCATAAAATTTTAAAATAAACATATGTATATATAAAAAATTAAATCATAAATTAAACTAAACACCCTAATTTATTACCATAAAGTTACCTTATTTAATAACATTTCAAATTAAACATGCATTTATATATAACAAATTAAAATAGAAATTAATCTAACTACCTTGATTTATCATCATAAAATTACCTTAATTAATTTTTAATTTTTAACCTAATTTCTTATTGGATAACATTTTAAACTAAACATAACACCCAAATTTATTAAAAATTTAAAATTTAAAAAGAAAATTCAACAAATCACAGCAATAAAAATAAATTTTAAAGTTTAAAAAGAGAGGCAACCAGTAATAGATATTGCAATGTTCCTAACAAATTGTAAGAAAGAGAAGGAAAAAAAATTTAAATATAAAAAAAATAAATAAAAAAAGATAGGTATTTGTATATATAATTTAAAATGTTATAAAATAAAAAATTAAGTTAAAAACTAAAAATTAATTAAGGTGATTTATGATTTAATTTTATGATAATAAATTAAGGTAGTTAAATCAATTTATAATTTAATTATACATATATATATATAGGGGGATGCACCAATAAATCCCAAATTAATAACTTATACACTGTTTAGTCCTAAAAGTTTTCTTATAGACTGAAAGGTCTCATTACAATGTTTCAAACATCAGATTAATGTTTCGAATATTAGATTTCGAACATCAGATTAATGTTTTGAACATTGGCTTTCGAACATCAGATTAATGTTTCGAACATTAGATTGATGTGCAAATGGGACTAAATGGAGCATAACTGTTTAGTCCTAAAAATTTTCTTATAGACTGAAAGGTCCCATTACAATGTTTCAAACATCAGATTAATGTTTCGAACATTAGATTTCGAACATTAGATTGATGTGCAAATGGGACTAAATGGAGCATAAGAAAACTTTTAGGACTAAATGGTTCAACTTTTCAGAAACTAGGACTTATGCGTAAATTTTCCATATATATATATATATGCATATGTTTAATTTAAAATTTTATTAAATAAGGTAATTTTATGATAATAAATTAGGGTGTTTAGTTTAATTCATGATTTAATTTGTTGTATATATATATATGTTCATTTTAAAATGTTATTAAATACAAAAATGTAGATTAAGATAATTTTATTATTTGATTTCATGGTAATAAAGGTGTTTTGGATGGTTTGGTTAAATAATACCTATTTGATGTCATTTGCCTATATAGTAGATGCAAGGTCATTTTGGTATTTTGGACAAGCTTTTTTCTTTTTTTTTTTTGGAAGGAAAAAATATAAAACAAAGGCATACATACGCATTAGACACGTGTAACTCACATCCCATTTGTTTGGATGAAAAATTTACAATTGCACATTAATTCAAAATCACGGGAGAGGTATTTGTTTATATTCAAATTAAATGGAGTAAAGTGCTCCATTGTCAAAGTGCTTTTTACCCTAATCTTTATTAATAAGACAACAGTAAGCAATGATAGTCTTACATTTAGTTGTTTTGTGACACTTATGTCTTCATGACCACCAGAAGAGCCTCCTTTCCAGGAATATGACATTCCATATGTTGCATGGGAATTCTGACTCGTCAAAAATGCATATTTGTTGAAAGGTAATGAATTGTTCTAATAGAGAGAGAGAGAGAGAGAGAGAGAGAGAGTTATGTTAGTTACCAATGAGACATATGCATGAATTTGTAAGAATTTTTGAGGATTTATATGATGATAAATTTATTGAAAAATGGAGTCTGAGTTTAGTTGTATTCTAAGATGCACTTTAATTGATCATGATAGTTTCTCAATTCATAGGTTTTGAAGTGTGCTTGAAGACTCGAGAAATAAAAATTTGTTAATGTAAATCTATGTTGTCATTGATCATGAAATTGAGACCTAAATTATGTTCATGAAATGTATAGGATCTATATCCAAACGTGGAATAATATTAAAACTTACATAAGAAAGCTTGCTATAGATCCCTTAATTATAATATCAACAGGTTAGCCTAGAAGTTAAGACTTGGAATTTGGGATTGGCCTGGTAGTCAAGCCCTAGAGCTTGGGGGTGTACTCCCTCCAAGGTTTCAGCTTCAAAACTTCTTAGTATTGTTTGATTACCAAGACTAAAATTCCTTTTATTATGTATTTGTTTACACTCATTTTTGTCAAAATTCTCTGTCCGCAGGTATACAAATCAGTTTGTGACACATGGCAATAAAGTCATAGTTGGAGTTCTTTATTAGTCAAAGAATTATGTGGCATGAAGATAGTAGATACACGTGCAAGAGGGCAGAAGCATGTTATGGGCAAGGATAGTGGAGCAGTTTCATGCATTAGTTGAGATCATGGGCTAGTTTCTAGGGGATGTTGATGCTAGTGGTAATTGGGCCTGTTGATCATGCTTATTAATTGAAGGGAAAATGTGTAATGATATATGACTGGAGGTTTTAAAGTGGAGTTGGATCAAAGATAGAAGGCTTAGAGAAGTTGTGGAGGTTGCAAGCAGTTTTGGGCTTTGGCAAAGTGGTTCATTCTATCGAAGTAGTGTTAGAGATAATGGAGGACACTTGGCTAGTTTGTTTGAAGGCTTGGAAATAAGAGAATAGTTGCAGTGCCAATTGGGGGATAATGGATTGTAGAATTTCAGGAAGTAGAGTAGTGGGTCAGAGAAAGAAAAGGAAGATATAAAAGTCAAAGATTTGCAGAAAGAAAGGATATCAACAACATAACAACTTAGCTTTTATCTTAGGTGTAATTTCTCTTTACTTAGGAGTAGTTTCTTCAATAGTTAGCAACTTGTGACTCTTGTAAACTTAGATAGTTTCATTTGAAATTATCTTTATTTATTTCTGTTACTTCTCTTGTTGATTGTACTTTTGTTCCAAAGAAATCCTCATTCTTTTGAGGTGTTGAATTAAAAAATATAGTTGCTTGATTTCTTTGTTTGATTGTTTTTTTAAATTGTTGCTTGATTCTGTCGATTTGGGAATTACATAATTTTTACTAATAGTATTCATTTTGTTTTTTTATACTTGAACTTATGATCTCCAACCCTTTGCAATATTAAAAATTCGTCAATTTCGTCGGATTGAATGTCCATGTAGTCCGGTTAATAAAATTTACAATTAAACATGGGATTATGAGTCAATGGGCTAACAATCTCAATCCTACGCTATAATCCTACTAATCAAACATGCCCCTTAGGTGCAAATAATTTCTTGGGGTCAATCCATACAAGGTTTTGCATTGACGTTAATTGGGCCCCCGCAGTGGAATTGGTCATCTGAATTAGTCGTTCCAATACGCTGAATATTGAGTTATCTAGGAAATAAATCCCTTAATTATCTATATGGCCTCCCCTAGCATAGTGGTGGCCTCCTAGATTTGAGGATTGACTTGGCTGACGTCCAATGTCATTTTCAAGTTATTTTGATGAAAAAAAAAATTTAAAACTATCAAGCTCGACCCAATTACCCTGGGCCTGGTCTTGGGCCTAGATTTTAGCAAATTGAGCCGAACTGGCTAGACTTGACTCAATTTTTCGTGGGAACCCGATAAGCCCGAGGTCGGGCCGAATTTACACCCCCAACTAAACCTTTTTCTATGACTGTCACAAACTATTTTCATAATCGTTGGCTATCAACATTCATGTACAAGTAAAATTCTCTATTGCTATTCATCAAAGGTACATGTTGCGTTGTTCTCAAGTTCTTTTGTTCTCTAATTTTAAAATATTCACAATTATTTATAATATTCAAGAAATATTTATGAATGCTTTGAGACAACATTATCTATGAATCCAGAGACAAATAATTATTGCCCCTCGGTCAATAAAACTATATCTATAAAAAATATTATACACAAAGTGGAGAGAGAGAGAGAGAGAGATCACAATCTTGAATGGATTTGAAAAGGTTGATTTTGCACAGTACTGATCAAATGTATTGCAAGATTTGAAACAATAGAGTCCAGCAGCACAATCTTTATCAAACTGACATTTATCTTTGAGCTACAAATTGCAATTTCAAGTGACAATCAATCTCAAAATATCATAAAAAATATAACTCAAAAACAAACTAAGCCATAATCAAATTAGTAACTATTCAATGCAAAATAAATAAATGAAAGGAGAGAAAGGGAAATCACTCCTACAATATTAATTGGGAAAATTACAAAAAAAAAAAAAAAAACTCGAGATTGAAGCCTTATAACAAAATAAACCTAAATTTTTTAATTTTGTTAATTTAATTTCCAAAATTTTGATTTGTTTTCAATTTAAACTCTTTGCCTATTTTAGTTATGCAAAATTGACCCCTCCCTCCCTCCAAAAAATGATATTTTAGTCAATATAATCAATGTACACATATGAAAAATGTTTAAAATATTATTTTTATTGATTTTAATAAGTGAAATATATTTTTATGTCGGTTTTATTTAACAAAAACAATAAAATGATTTAGATTTAAAACAAAGCAAATAATTAAGGTTTAAATTGATAAAATGAAAATTTTAAGGTTTATTTTGTTACAAAACTCAAACCCTTGGGTTCTTTTGTAATTTTTCCATATTAATTTCAATTTTTGAGAGAGAGAGAGAGACAGAGAGAGAGAGGACCTGGCATCCTTCGTCAGAGCAAGCAGTGGCTGGTACAATGTCAAAATATAAAATTGATGCTACAACCAAAAGGAGGTTCCTCGAATGACCCATTAATAGAAGGATTTACTAATGGGTGTGTTATATATAACAAAATAAAGACACTTCATGTTTATTAATTGGCGTGTTATATATAACAAAATAAAGACACTTCATACATGTAACATTCATGGAACCATATAATAATGTAGACGGTTATTGTTTGTGAAAAGAAACGTGAAACATTAATCCTATGAATCACTTTGCATATACACTCAACAAATTAAGATTTTAAATATGATTTTTTTGGTACAAATATTTTAGTGACAAAAAGTATCATTATTTTATTTGTAAGGACCATATTAGACATTTATTAATGAATTTCTATCATTTTGAGTTAAAATTTTCTTTTTAAAAGGTAAACATTTTAACATGAAATTATTTGTCCCTAAAAAATGCATTTCAAAATTTTGTTGTTAAAGATCTTTTTCATTTTTTTTTTTTTTTATTTTTCGGAATAACCTTTTTGTGACGACGCACATGATGACTCATAATATTTTGTTGCAAAAATTATTTACTTTTGAACATGAAAAAATTTAATTTCTAAAATTCTTATATACCTTTTTGTGACAACTCAGATGATGACTCTTAATATTTTTTTGCAACAATTTGTACTTTTGTAGATGAAAAAAATTAATTTAAAAAATGATTATATATGTTCAACTAATAGTGAAATAACTATGGGAGAGAGAGATGTTAAGTTGATCCAACACGTATTTCAATATAAAAACTAATGAGAATTCGACACAAACAAACGGCACATGTACCATCACCGCTGACATACACTTGGGGCAAGCTAGCATCACACCCATCCCATATCTGATTATCCCAGTTCCTCTATAAATCCTAGCCACAAAAAATAACCACCTGATAAACCCAAAAACAAGGATGGAAGAGGTAGAAAAATAGCTCGAGCAAGAGGAAATGGAGGAAGCGATGAAGACCACAACATATCACAAAATCTCGAAACACAAAGGGATGTTGTGCCCAAAACCAGGGAAAGAAGCATCTCACCTTGTCGTTATAGACAATGATAAAGCCGTAGTGGTTCTTTGAAGCAAGCCAGAGTCGACATCTAGTGACAATACAATGCAAGATCTCCGTGGAAAGAGTTAGGCATGCTCTGGGCTTACCAGAGCAATCCTTGTTCCCAGATCTACCTCACTTGTCATCAATGGACTTGATATTCTGGAATTGTAGAGATGCAGGTAACAACAAATTTGGTCAATACTATGGGGACATAATTTTTGAGTGACAACACGTGGCCGAGGTGGCACCGAAGTGTCAGCCGAGGTGATCTCGACTAGGCCGAGGTTATTTGCGAGAATTCCAGAATCCGGGATAAGCGGATAAGGGACAAGAGTCCTAAAATGAGAGAAGACTTCAGTTTGGGTAAAGATAAGACTCTTAGAGAGTTTATCCCAATCCTACTGGGAGTCCAAGATTAGCAATAATCCTAAGTCCACTAGAGCTAGGCTTCTATTGGGACTAGGATTGTGTTGGCTATAAAAAAGAGGCACTCCCATAGGTCTAAGGTATCCTTTTTATGCTCTGAATAGTGAGTTAAGCACTTTTGCTATCTTTGAGAGATAACTGACTTAATCGTCAGAGTGCCCCCGGGTGGCCAAACCACTGCCGGAATCTCTTCTTTTTGTGACAGGTCGTTCGGGCTTAATCTATTATGCCAGTGATCTCCAGCTGAGTGCTTGATTGGCAGTGTGGTCGAAAATTGACACACACAATTTGGCATCGTCTGTGGGAAAGAAAGGAGAATAGATGGCCAACGACGGACAGAAAGAGAAGATTGGGGATGACACTCCTATTGGGAGTGGGAAACCTATTGACCTTGACGTCGAAGAAGACAACTGCAACGAAGAGACTCATGATCAGAATCACGGAGGAAAGGACGTCGGCCAAGAAGGTGACGTACCAAAGAAAACGGACCAAAGCGGGCATTACAACGAGGACGACCTTCAGGTATGGAATGATAGATGTCTACGGAGGGATGATGAGGTAAAGGGAATGATGAACAAATTGGCGGACCTGCAAACGATCATCAATTTTATGATGTAGAACAACGTCATGCAGCCACCATTCCCTTTACAAGATACACCGATTCCAGCGGCCAAGAAAGATGCCCGACAAGATGGGCAGAAAACAGTCCCTACAGCCCCCCAGCACACCAGGAGCGAAAAACACTCTTACCGGCCTTCAAGGGAGGTCGGGCAAAGAGAGTCGAGAAGGGAAGAATCTCGAAGGACACATCGCACCGAGGAAGCAGACCCCAAAGAACATCGGTATGTTCAAAGGCAGGAGTTGTGCTTCAACGTAACTAATGAAGAAAGGTCGAAGAGGGCTCACAATGAAGTTGAGAGTAGTGCACCTAAAAGGCTGAAGTCAGGAGATAGCCGAGCTCCTGGTCGGACCAATGAGGACCTAAGGGATTACATACAGAGGAGGCAACAAGATGCCGAGGTAACCTCCCCGGTCAAGCCGAGAATGCCATTCTCTGTAGAATTGGACAAATTTGAAGCCCCGAAGAGGTTTAGCATACCAAGATTCCAGATCTACAACGGGAAGTCGGACCCGAACTTTCACGTCGGTTTGTACGTGAACTCGATGGCGTTATGCACCGGGAACGAGCCATTGCTTTGCAAGGTGTTCCCCTCATCCTTCGGAGAAATTACATCAGACTGGTTTCATAATTTGCCGAAAGGAACTGTGAAAACCTGGGAAAGCCTGGCCGAGATGTTTGTGGCCAAGTTCGTGACGAACAAACTACAGCCATTAAGGGTGGATGCCCTGATGGCTCTGAAAATTGGCGAGGACGAAAGCCTGAGGGCCTATGCCAAAAGGTACTATGAGGTATTCAACCAGATACCAGAATGCAACCAAGAGGTGGCAGTCGTATCATTTAAGAACGGCCTAAAAGATAATTGTCTGCTCTGAAAATCATTGGCAAAAACACTGCCAAAAAGTATGGAGGAATTAATGGCCAGAATAGAGAAGTACGCAGGGCCGAAGAGGATATGCCGGGAACAAAGGCGCCGAAACCAGAGAAGAAAAATGGCTCGCCGAAGCGAGGCCGAGGTGATGGTGGTTACAACAAACCAGAAATCGGATTAAGGGCTGCTTAGGCAATCACAACCGTATTCCGAATTCCAGTTTACAAAGTCTCCCTACTACAGAGCACCAGCAAGGGTACCAGGCGAGTTTATGAGAAGAAGCCTTGACAAGCACTGTGCTTACCATAATGAAGCTGGACATCTGACTCAGGGGTACAGAGCCTTGAAGACACATCTGGAAGACCTGATAAGACAGGGCCATTTAAGGAACATGGTAGATGAAGCTAGAACAAGGGAATGGCAGGCAAGACTTCCCCAGGCACCAATAGCACCACCCCCACCAACACCACAACTACAGGCAGGCGGACCTCGAGTGATCAATGTGATCCACTCAAAGGTAAATGAGAATGAGATAATGGGGGAAACCCAAAAGGTAAAACACCTGCAACATGTATATCAGGTTGGGAAAAAGAGACCTAGGGCAGGCGAGAGCCAAGGACCAGTGGTGTCCTTTACTGAGGAAGACCTAGAGATGGTGCAACATCCACACAACGATGGCCTGGTAATATCCCTCCAGATTCGAGAGTGCCAAGTGAAGCGCATCTTAGTCGACCAGGGCAGCTCTTGTGACATCATGTATGTCAGGTGTTACAAGGAGTATGGCCTTCACCAAGATAACTTAGAACAGTCCAACGGCCCAATGGTTGGGTTCAATGGAACGTCGACATGGCCCCTGGGAGCAGCAAGCTTAGAGGCGCAGGCTAGCACCAAGAGGGTGAAGACAGAGTTCACCATAATTGATATCCCCTTCCCTTACAATGCAATTCTGGGAAGACCATGGCTGCATGCAATGAGGGTTGTTCCCTCAACATTGCACCAGCTGCTGCGATTTCCAACACAGCATGGGATAGAGGAGGTTAGAAGGGATCAAGTGCAGGCAAAGAATTGCTCCATGGCAGCAATGAAATCTACCTGCAACATTCGGGAAGAAAAACCAGTAGAGGTTGAGGATGAAGACATGGAAGTCCTGGAGGACGTTGGCAAAGAACTAGCGGAGAAGAGTGAGGAAGCCCTGAAGAAAGTCCTTGTCCAGCAAGGGGACGAAGAATGCTTCCTCCTTCTCGGCTCGGGCTTGGCCAAGGAAGAAGAAAAAGAACTAGAGGCGTTCTTGAGAACAAACATTGAGGTGTTTGCCTGGACGCCTTACGAGATGCCTGGCATTGACCCTGAGGTCACTTGCCACCGACTGAATGTGGACAGGCCAGCCAAACCTGTAATCCGACAAGCCAGAAGGCCGACGTTGACGCACGTTGAGTAGAAGAAGAAATGGACAGACTTTTGGAGGCCAGAGCCATTCGAGAGGTAAGTTACCCAACATGGCTATCAAATACAGTTGTTGTGAAGAAAAAGAATGGGAAGTGAAGGGTCTGTGTAGGCTTCACTAGCCTGAACAAGGCTTGTCCCAAAGGCAGCTTTCCGTTACCAAGATTGACCAACTGGTGGATGCCACTTCAGGGCATGGAAGGATGAGCTTCCTGAATGTTTACAAGGGGTACCGTCAGATAGCTATGTACCCAGCAGATGAGGAAACAACTGTATTCATCACCCCAAAAGGGCTATACTGCTATAGAGTGATGCCTTTTGGATTGAAAAATGCAAGAGCAACTTACTAGAGATTGGTAACCAAGATGTTCAGACATCTAATTGGCAGAACAGTGGAAGTTTACATCGATGACATGGTCGTGAAGACCAAGGAACCTAAAGGTCATTTGGCCGACCTAAAGACAGTTTTTGACATCCTTAAAACATATCAGCTCCGACCCAATGCATCGAAGTGTGCATTTAGAGTTGGGTCTGGTAAGTTCTTAGGATATTTGGTAACCAGAAGGGGCATTGAGGCAAGCCCAGATCAGATCAAGGCTATCTTAGAACTAAAGAACCCAATATCGGCAAAACAAGTACAGATGTTGACTGGAAGGGCTGCAGCCCTGAACAGATTCATAAGTAGAAGTTCTGATAAATGTAAGCCTTTCTTCAGCTTAGTAAAGAAAGTCACAGACTTTTTATGGACCGACGAATGTGAAGCTGCCTTGACCGACTTAAGGAAGTATTTAACCACAGCTCCAGTTCTCTCAAATCCAGTACCTGGAGAGGAGCTGTTCTTATACTTGGCAGTTTCAGAACATGCAGTAAGTGCAGTGGTAATCCGAGAAGAAAAGGGAGAACAAAGAGTTGTTTACTACGTAAGTAAAACCCTTGCAGATGCAAAGACTAGATATCTACCGTTAGAGAAGTTAACACTGGCTTTAGTAATGGCTTCCAAGAAACTGAACACCCCTTGAAGTCCTTGTTGCAGCAAGGAGATCTGACAGGCAGAATAACCAGATTGGCAGTGGCCTTGGGCCAATATGACTTGGAATTCAGACCTAGAATAGCAATCAAAGGCCAAGTTTTGGCCGACTTCGTGGCCGAGTTCACACTAGGTTCCATCACACATTGGGCTCCGTTAAGCCAAGGTGTGCGATGTCCAGGTGAGCAAGAAAAAACCTAGTAGGGGACAATAGAGCAAAGGAAAAAAAAGAAACTCAAGCCCTGCAGTATTTACATCGGCGACTCCTTCCGGTTGTTTATAGATGGGAGTTCAAACCGACAAGGAGCGGGGGCAGAAGTAGTACTAGTATCGCCAGATGGGCAGATACTGGAACAATCCATTCGTTTGGGGTTTAAGGTCTCAAACAATGAAGCAAAGTATGAAGCACTGATCGCAGGACTAAAGCTGGCAGCAGCCATGGAAGCTGACGAGGTAATAGTCTTTTATGACTCCCAGCTTATAGTCAATCAGGCAATAGGGGAATTTGCAACCCGAGATGAACGGATGTCGGCTTACACAAAGGAAGTAGGCAGACTAGTAGCCTTATTTCAAAATTGCCGACTATAGCAGGTAAGTCGAGATGACAATAGCCATGTCGATGCTCTGGCCAACCTAGCTAGTACAATGAAGCCTGGTGAGGCAAGAACAATAATAGTTGACTACTTGTCAGGTTCAAACATAGAACCACTGAGCACAAAGCGTGAAGCAATGTGTGTGGAGGTGGGACCAAGTTGGATGGATACAATAGTAGCATTCCTTAAAAAAGGAAAATTGCCAGACGACCGTAAAGAAGTGCACAAGATTAGACTGAAGTCGGCAAGATTCAGTTTGAAAGCAGAAGGCCATCTCTACAGAAGATCCTTTACTGGACCCCTTCTGAGGTGTGTGCATCATGTACAGGTTGAAGACTTTCTGTACGAAATACATGAAGGAGTATGTGGAAGCCATGCCGGGGGCAGGTCCCTTGCTCATAGGGCCATTACACAGGGGTATTTGTGGCCCTACATGCAGAAAGATATTGAAACCTATGTCAAGAAGTGTGAAAAGTGCCAAAGGTTTGCGCCATTGATACACCAACCAGCAGCAGACTTGAACCCAGTGTCCAGCCCTTGGCCATTTGCCTCATGGGGCATGGACCTTGTTAGAAAACTGCCCCAAGCAACTGGACAAAAGAAGTACCTGCTGGTAGCAACAGATTACTTCACCAAGTGGGTAGAGGCTTAACCCCTTGCCAAGATTTGGGACATTGATGTGAAGAACTTCATATGAAAAAACATCATCACCAGGTTTGGAATCCCAAGAGCAATAATAGCTGACAATGGCACACAGTTTGACAGTAAGCTAATCAAGAGCTTCTGTGCAAAGTTCAAAATTAAGAATTATTTTTCCACCCCAAGTTTTCCTCAAAGCAATGGACAAGCAGAAGCATCCAACAAAGTCATCTTGGATGGGATTAAGAAGTGGCTGCAAGCAGCAAAGGGAAAGTGGGTGGATGAACTGCCAAGTGTACTCTGGGCATATCGGACTACGCCGAGAAAATCAACTGGAAAATTCCCATTTGCCATGGCTTATGGCACAGAAGTAGTCATTCCTCTGGAGGTCGGCATCCCAGGGATCAGAACCTAGAGAGTAGAGAATGGAACTAATAATGTATTTATAGCTCGAGATCTGGATCTGCTAGAAGAGAGAAGGGAGAAAGCAGCAATTCAGCTGGGGGCATACCAGCAGCAGCTTGCCAAGGCTTATAATAAGAAGGTCAACCCAAGGGAGATTCAAGTCAGTGACTTCGTCTTGAGAAAGGTTGTCGGCAACAAGAAGGATCCCAGAGACGGCAAGCTTGGCCTAAATTGGGAAGGACCCTATAGAATCATCTCGGTATTAGGCAATGGGGCATATCGGCTTGAAGAAAATGAAGGCAAAGAGTTGCCAAGGCCCTGGAATACTTTGAATCTGAAATTTTTCTATCATTAGACTTTCTTGTTCTTTGTTATTAGCCGAAGTAATAAATAAAGTTTTAACTTGATTTTTTACACTTGTGACTGATAAGATACTTGACGATGTTTCTGGAATACATGCATAATGAGAACCCAAGTAGAACTTAAGTTCACATTGGGGGACAGAGAGTTGGAAAATGGTTCTTGGAAAGGTGGAATTTACAAACTGAGATCATGTTTAACACTTATTGAAACTTGAGTATACAAGTTGAAGTTAAACTAATGTCATGTTTAACACTTGTTGAAATTTAAGTTTATAAGTTGAAATTAAACCGAAGTCATGTTTAACACTTGTTGAAACTTGAGTTTACAAGTTGAAGTTAAACTAATGTCATGTTTAACACTTGTTGAAATTTAAGTTTACAAGTTGAAGTTAAACCGAGGTCATTTCTAACACTTGTTGAAATTTAAGTTTACAAGGTGAAGTTAAACCGAGGTCATTTCTAACGCTTGCTGAAATTTAAGTTTACAAGTTGAAGTTAAGCCGAGGTCATGTTTAACACTTGTTGAAACTTGAGTTTACAAGTTGAAGTTAAACTAATGTCATGTTTAACACTTATTGAAATTTAAGTTTACAAGTTGAAGTTAAACCGAGGTCATGTTTTACACTTGTTGAAACTTAAGTTTACAAGTTGAAGTTAAACTAAGGTTGAAATTACAAGTTGAAGTTAAACCGAGGTTATGACTAAAAGAAAATTGATCTAAACATTTGTTGTAATTTTTTAGAAGAATTTACAAGTTAAGACCAAGGTTGTATTAAAAGAAGTACTTGTGCACTTGCCGAGGTAAACCATTGGTTTGTATAACCGAGGTATATCACCCCGAGGAAATTGCACAGATAAGGTGTATGCTTGAAAGCATGCAAAATTATTCTAAGTACAGAATCATACAAGAGTCATACAAAAGAAATTGTAGTTGCATTCAGAAGAATCAGTTCAAAAAGAAGAGGGCACTTCGGCCTACCAAAAGAGTAGTTGTTTAGAAATTACAGAAATGGCACTTCGGCCAGATCCAAGCTTATATTGATTCAAAAAGTAAGACAAAGTACTAAGTACAAAGCAAAAAACCAAGACTATAGGGCACCAGCAGTAGGATGGGGCTCCAAAGACATTTGAGAATTATTCTCGGCATCCTTCTCAGCAGCAAGCTCGGCATCGATCTCTTTGAGAGTCTGGTCGATGCTCTTGTCGGCAATGGGCACGTCTGATGTTGTCTTCTCAGGAGTGTCATTTTTGGGGACCTCACCCTACTCGTCTTGAGTCAAGTCTAGGACTTGCTCAATTGGAGTAGGGGACTTGGCCCCAGCAGCTTTCTTCGATTTCCTCACCAAAGCTTCCTCTTTAGACCCAGAATCATCTTCGGATTGACTTGGAGGAGGGGGGAATGGCAGGGCGAGGACATCGGCATTCTTGAGGGGGGATTCCTCGGGGACGTCAAGCTTTTTTAGAGTAGTCGTCCAACCAAGGGTGAAACCCTTATTGCATGCCTGCTTCACCTGACTCTTGTAGTCCGCTGTAACATCGGCCACCCCCTCATTGTATGCCTTTTCATCTGCGGCCTTGATCTCGGCAGGTTTTGTGGCCAAGGCATCTTGTAGTTCCTTTTGGGCCTCAGCCATCTTTGTCTCGGCCTCTTTCTTTGCAGCTGTGAGGACCTTGGCAATAGCCTTGGCAGCGTCAGCGTTTTCCTTGGCCTTGTCTTTGGCTTTAATGGCTGCCTCGGCCTGGTCGGCCAAAGTCTTCATTTTTGCCTCGGCCTTTTTGAAGGTCTTCTGCAATCCAGCAACCTCCCTTATTTTGTCAGCCAACTCCTTCCTCATTTCAAAAGCTTGCATAGAGAAGGAGTGGCCATGCTGGATCGCTTGAAAGAAAATCAACTGAACAAAAGTTAGTAAAATTCTCTGAGTATGAAAGAATAGAGAAAGAGAAATACTGAGTATGAAAGACTTACTTGAACAGAATGCTGGAGCATCAAAGCGAAGTTTTCATACTCACTCATCTCGGCGTTTCGATTAAGATCGTTTGGGAGGAGCAAAGCCGTAGAGAGGGTGATGCCGACTTCGAGGTCAGTCGCGCTAGCGCCCACTCTCACCGACTTGTCATCGATGGTGATTGGGAGAGCCCAGAGGGCATCTGGTTTCATGGGCCCCGAGGTTGTGGCAGACTCAGACCTCAGCCTTTTTGACCGGGTTGATTGGGATGGTTCAGCCTCGATGGGCCTCTTCTCAGCGGCCGAAGAGGTCTTTTCACTCTTAGCCAATATTGAAATTGGCAAGGTGTCCTCAATATCAATCTGAGTCACCGTTGCCTTTGGCTGAGCCTTCTTCAATCTTTTTGGCTTTGACTTTGGTGAAGGTTGGGACTGCGCTGGTTGGGCGTCGACGGTGGATGGGATGTCGGCCAAGAGATCTTCAGCAACTACTTTCTTGCGGCCCATCTCAGTAGCGAAAATAGTTCGGCGTCGTCGACAGCGTTGAGATAGTAGGATCAGTTGTGGAACCGAGGCAGATGGCTGCTCTACTGGATTAGAGGTTGACCCTTGATCTGGCCGAGATGATGAAGTTGTGGAAGGAGTAGTGGCGGACGGAGGAGACTGACTCTTCTTCTTCTTTGGAACGTCAGGAAGAACCGACTTGTAAGTGGAAATGAAGTTGAGTAGCAAAGGGGGCTCTCCGCTTGTGAACTGGCAGATCCAGTAGCTTCTTCAAGTCCTTGTTAGGGAAGAAGGACTTGCGAAAGCCCTTTGGTGGTTGTGGAAGAACTGTAAAAAGAAGAGCACAGAAGTTAGAACAAAGTATTGAAAACTTGGAAAAAAAGCAAGGAAATGTGACACTTGGCTCTTACCATCTCCTTCCCTGAAAATTGTTCGGCTTAGGGGATAAAGGTGGAGATCATCGTTTGGTTGAAACTCCCAATTGCCCGAGACAATGAAGTAATCGTCTTCAGCACCCTTGTTTGAGTCTGGGAGGTCGGCAATAAGCTTATACTCCGTGGACCTCGGCTTGATGTAATAGATGTGGCCTTTTTCCGATTTTAGGTGACACATGGTGTAGCAGTATTGGATGTCGGCAAGGGTAACCCTAGTATTTTCTTTCTTGGCTAAGGCGATTATACCATTGATAGCTCGATAAGAGTTGATGGCAAGTTGCATTGGGTTCAATTTGTAGTGGTGGAGGACTTCTCGGAAAAGGGTGTCAAGTGGAAACCTAAGTCCACACTCGATAAAGGCCACTACTGGGAAAGGCATGAGGTCTACGTCGGGCATAATAGAATCATCCTCCCCTGCCAACCTGAGGTGGACGTCGGCAGGAATGGAAAACTCCTGCCTAAAGTACTCTAACTTAGTTGGGGTGTCTACCTTATGCTTCCACATACCCATGACGTCGGCTTAATTAGAGGAGTTGGATTTCAGAAGGAAGTGTTTTCGAAGGGTTTGAGGGACCTCGGGTAAAACCTAAAAATGTACTATGGTAAGAGTTTGTATGGATCTAAAGGGAATTCATGTTAGTTTTTCCTAAGGTTCGTAAGTTCTATAGACAAATCCCAATCCTAAGTCTAGACAAGTGAAAATTGAAGGCTAATCTGGAAAAAAACACGACAAACAGAAACAGGAACGTGATTCAGAATCAAGAACAGTGACGAAGTCGTCAAGAACACTGACAAAGTTTGTGCAGGTGTGTGAGGCTAAGAACAGTGGCAAAGATCAACAGATATGTAAACAGTGTGTGAATAATCAAGAGTGGATTGGGCCAAAAATAAAATCTCGATGTAAATATGCCCAAATGCATGATTGAGTTCACATACACAATTTGTAAAAAATATATACGAAGCCACAGTAACAGAGCACGAATGTAACAGAATTCAAAGAGAACCAAGAACTGGGAACAAGGATGAAAACAGTAGCTTACCAGAGGAGTGAAGCCGGTGTTGAAGACGCCGGAGTCAGGAGGCGGTTACAATCGGAAGAGGACAACGAAAGCTTCACCGGAGGAGAGGAATAAAAGTGGTTACAGAGCTTGAAGATCTGGAACAACGGCGGATTTGGAGAGAGAAGTTAGAAAGAGAAAGAGTTGGGAAAGTGAAGAGACGGAGAGAGAAAATTGATTTTAATCAAACATGGAGAATGGCGGCAAAATACCATCAATGCGTCTAGGGCGACGTGCTTGTCAGACGGCACATCCAGACACAAGGCGAATTACAGGTGCATATCAAGTACAGCCCAGAAGAAGAAAAACACGTGGCAAGAACGGTTGAGTTGTTATGCGTGACAGCTCATACGCGTAAAGGAGCTCTTGGAGTTCTTGATTTAATGGAGCAGTACCTCAGCTTGGAGTATGATCTCGGCTAAGAAACTTGAATGAACCTGGTTAATGGTTCTGAGACATTGGTGAAAGCAGGCTATAGGTCTTGGACATATTGAGCCGACAAGTTATGACTTCGGCAAAAAATGTTAAGAAATGATATAGGTTCCATCACCTCAGTATGCCGAGGTAATAGAACCTAGGGGGCAGTTGTGGGGACATAATTTTTGAGTGCCAACACGTGGCCGAGGTGGCACCGAAGTGTCAGCCAAGGTGCCACGTGTCTTGGACATGACGCCGAGGTGATCTCGGCTAGGCAGAGGTGATCTCGGCTTAACCGAGGTTATCTGCGAGAATACCGGAATCCGGGATAAGCGAATAAGGGACAAGAGTCCTAAAATGAGAGAAGACTTCAGTTTGGGTAAAGATAAGACTCTTAGAGAGTTTATCCCAATCCTACTGGGAGTCCAAGATTAGCAGTAATCCTAAGTCCACTAGAGCTAGGCTTCTATTGGGACTAAGATTGTGTTGGCTATAAAAGAGAGGCACCCCCATGGGACTAAGGTATCATTTTTATGCTCTGAATAGTGAGTTAAGCACTTTTGCTATCTTTGAGAGATAACTAACTTAATCGTCGGAGTGCTCCCGGGTAGACGAACCACCGCCGGAATCTCTTCTTTTTGTGACAGGTTGTTCGGGTTTAATCTATTCTGCCAGTGTTCTCCAGCTGAGTGCTTGATTGGCAGTGTGGTCGGAAATTGACACACACAAATACCTATAAACCAAATATCCTTGTTCTCCTGGAGACAAAGGTAGAACTGGCCCCGATGGGTAGTCCTTTAATAGTCTTGGATTTATAACCTCAGTCCATGTGGATCCAATAGGAAGAAGTGAGGGGATTTGGATGCTATAAATCCATTACAAGTTAATGTTAGGATTTCTGAAGCCAACTTCCAAATGATCTTAGCTACTATATCAAGACAAAACTATCCAGAATGGATGCTCTCCGCTGTGCATGCGAGCCCAAACCCTAGACATAGAGATGAGTTGTAGGATAGTTTGGAAACCATAGCCCAAGACACCCAAGACACTCAAATGTCGTGGATGTTAGCAGGAGACTTCAACGATTTTTTTAGTCTAACAGAAAAACGTAGATTCTTCGTGAACCAAAACCAGAGCCTTAACCAAAATCAGAGCCGCTGTAGAAAATTCTTCGACCGCCTCAATGATAGAGAGTGTCACGTGTGAATAAACTCTCTTTACCAGAATTAGTTAGAAGATAAGTTTGTTAGTAGAATTGGATAGTTTGTTAGACAGATAGATATAGTTGTCTAACTGTTTGTAAGGATGATACAATTTTGTATATATACACAAATGATGTACTGATTCATTATCAATGAAAATAACTCACAAGTTCTTCATGGTATCAGAGCTTTGTAAAGCTCAAACGAGCAATCCATGGGTGTTGGATATCACCCAAGTAAGGTTATTTCATTAAGCTAACCCACTAGAGAAAGTGGAGGTGGCTCACCAACTCCAACCCACTAGAGAGTGGAAGGAGGTAGGTGGTGACCAATCATATCCTCCCTTAATTGTGTATAAATTGAGGTGAGGATGAGGGGTTGGATAGAGAGTGTAAACCAACCAAGAGAGTAAGAGAGCAAACAAAAAAAGAGAGTGAAAGATGTAAGACAGAAAACACTGTCTCTCTCGGTGTGAGCGAGGGAGACGGGTGAGTGGGTGAGTGAGGAGAGTGTCAGCTCCTCCTCTATTGTAATCTTTCTGTAATCTCTCCATTGTTATAGTGATCACCGGCTACTCTCCCGTGGACGTAGACTTTAAGGCCGAACCACATTAAATATGGTGACACCTTCTGTGTGGGTGTGTTTTTCTGCTTGATATGATTTCTACAAGGTCTTGGGCGGGATCCTCGATCCCCAACAAGTGGTATCAGAGCCTCGTCGGTCGTTTTCGAAACAAAAATAGTGTGTTATCCGAAACTGTCCAGAAATGAATTTGCTCAAAATCAGGTTTTGAACATACCCAAAGCAAGGTCTCGACGAGAGAAGCCCAGAAATGCAAAGCAGTGCCCCAGAGGAGGCTGGACGCACCCTCACGCGCCGCCTTAAGAGAACGCGTGAAGCCCAGTCGCAGCACGCGCTTACACGCGCCGTGCAGTCATCCGGTGAGTCAGCCCAGTCTCGCGTATGCGTCCTACGCGCAGTGGAAGGAAGAAGGTGCATGGCGATAGTGCGTGTCCTCTACGCGCAGGCCACGCCAGCAGCCACACAGCACATGTCAGCACCACGTGGCTTCAATGTCTGCACCACATGGCCATCCAGTCAGAGACACGTGGCTGCCACGTCATCTCGCCACATCATCACACGTGGCACCACATCAGCCAGTGGCTTCCACGTGGCTGCCACGTCAGAGGTCCACTCAGCGCCACGTGGCCGACCAGTCATCGCCACGCAGCAGCCACACAGCGCCACGTGTCTGACACGTCAGCACCCAGTGCCACGTGGCTGACACGTTGTCCACCCTGTTGACCAGTCAACCAGAGGCAGAGGAGAGATCCAATGCGACGCGACTAAGGTGTAGCTATAGGAGCAGTGATCCTGTAATAACCCGACCCTCGTACATGATTTCTGTTATATTCTCAGTCCTGAAATGGTACTTTTAAATGCTTACTGTGTAGTTCCGTGAAAAATTATGATTAAGGAAGTGAAATCCATGTCTATGAATGTCTATCTGTCTCACGAGGAAACTATCTGTCACCATTAACACGTTTGCATTAGAAATTGGAAGCCTTAACGGCTTAATTAGCTGAAATTGATTATATATCTGTGATCAGCATAATTTTTAAGTAATATTAAGCATGTTCGCGAAATTTTAATTTTGGAATGATTTAACGATTCATTTTTGTCTTATATGCCTTATTTATGCATATATACTTCTAAGACTTCATGAGCCTTAGTCAAAAAAAAAGGGAAAAACATGAATACCATTTTTGGGGGAGAAAAGAAGAGAAAGTGGAGAAGAGAAATTGGGGGAGAAGAGATCCAACAAGAAAGCTTGGCAAGTTGTTAGAGGTGTAGGATTGAATTCAAGGTAAGCTAAATTCTTTCTTATTAAGGTTACTTAGAGTTTGTAATTGATGTGTATGTTTGATTCATGTCCAATTCATGCTAAATTAATGAGGGTTTCTCTCAATTGGTTGCTTAGGCATCTAGATTGAGTGTGGTAGGGAATTATACTTCCATCTATGGTTGTCTATCATCACTTCATGGAATTAGGCATATATCATGTGTTATGTTTTAAAGATATGAAGAACTTGAATCCAAGAATGGAATTAGAGAGAGAGATGGCTTGTTGAAGCTTCTAATCTTGGGTAATTTGTTATACTCAATGTAGAATCCATGTTATAGTGATGTTAGGTGGGAATATTGCATTAACCTAACGTTGGGTTGCATGTAAAAATGGAGTGAATACCAGGTTGGGACTCCAATGGAGGTCCAGAATTTCAGAAATTCGCTTGGTCCGCTCGAGCGTTGGAAAGCCCGCTCGAGCGGGAAAAACCACCTCTCAGCAGTTTTGTGCATTTTACAGTCCGCTCGAGCGGCCAAAGTTGCGCTCGAGCGGGGGACTCATTTTCAGGAAAAAAATTAAATGTTTGTTCAGCTTTGAGTGCTTGTCTCTCTGGTATTTTTAGAATATTTTTACAGATGATTTTAAAGCGGTTGTAAGCATGCAAGGTGTAAGACTCAGGAAATGCTTTATAAAAAAAAAGAAACTAATGTATTAATTGTGTGCAGGGCACACTCCAGAAGGAAGCAACACGCCACCTCAACACTGTGAGTAGCAGTACCTATGTAATGTTATGTAATCATGTCAATGTTTCAAAGCATGTAAGGCAATTATGTTAATGTCTCAAGCATGTAATGTACTTATGCATGTTGAAGATATATTAATGTTAAAGCATGTAAAGAAAAGCATTTACAAGTTTCAAGTGCATTTTCAAGGGCCTCGTGCCACAAGTTTCAAGTGCATTTTCAAGGGCCTCGTGCCACAAGTTTCAAGTGTATTACAAGGGCCTCGTGCCATATGTTCAAGGGCTTCATGCCATCATGTTTCAAGGGCTTATAGCCACATGCTTATGTCACAGGATTAGGCCTAGGGCCATTATGAACTAAACGCAGAATCAGGCAAACCATGTGCATGCTGCATCTTCCTATGTATTGATGTATTTAAGCTTCAAGTCAAACGTCGTTTATTATGTATTACTACTCATTGAGCTCGGCTCACTCTCTATTATGTCTGTTTCTGTAGGTTATTAGTCAGGGGGTCAGTCCTAACTTTGACGCTGTCCCTTTTGTCAACCTTTACATGTTCAGGCACCATACCAGGCCTTTTATTTTTGTGAAGCTGCTAAGATATGGGTCTGCTTTTTGAGAGCCACCTACGGACATTGTACTTAACTTTTATATTCCTTTTGTTATGCCCAATTATCGGGCTAGGACTGTAAATATATATGTTATATACGATATCCAAGGATATAGTTTTAAACTTTATCCGCTTTTGATGATGTATGTAATGCATGAGATCCTGGCATAGTAGAAATAGCTCAATGGAGTATGTTTGTATTTATGTTATATTAATATTTTATGCTTCCGATAAGGCCCCGTACGGTATGTACATCAGTTTTTATGTCCATTTCCGCTTAGGTCATGCCCGAACCTTTAGGGGCAGGTTCTTGGGTTGTGACAGATCCAGTGCGCCGCGGCTAAGGTGCAGCCGCTGATCTGAAGCGTCTAAACTATTTTGGCTTGATCTGAGCCATTCGGAGTCCGTTTCTGACGATCCAATTGTGGTTTCCAACTATTTGGAGTATTCCGAACCCATTCGTACGGTCAAATGTTTAAATCGGCACTTTTGGAAATTGCAGGTTGGCCAAAGGTTTCAAGAAATTGCATATTGGCCCCTAGAAGTTTGGTAAATTATAAATTGGTCCTTGAAGTTTTAGAAATTACAATTTGGTCACTAAATTTTTGGAAAATTTCATTTTGGCCCCTGTAGTTTGTGAAATTACAGTTTGGTCCCGGTGTTTGGGAAATTTCCAATTTGCCCCAATTTTGGAGAAATTTTTCGGTGAGGTCCCCGAAAGTGCAGCGACGGTTGGTCCTAGCTAATCGGACCGTTCCGAACGCAATCGTGAGGTCAGAATGGTG
The DNA here is from genome assembly GCF_055761805.1 of Camellia sinensis. Taxonomy (NCBI): domain Eukaryota; kingdom Viridiplantae; phylum Streptophyta; class Magnoliopsida; order Ericales; family Theaceae; genus Camellia; species Camellia sinensis. The sequence continues at coordinate 160,351,991 of NC_138972.1, forward strand.
AAATTCTAAACGGTTTTTAAAGATTGTCAAAACATGGGAGTTTGTCATCTTTAATAGTCGAAGGAAGGTTGTCGGATATTGTAGAACGCTGCGGATTCACTGAAAATGTTAGAATGAGCAAATTCTGACCAGATTGGACAACCAGATACAGATTGAGATAGATCATTGAAGACCAAAGGAGATCAGGCTTGGTCAAATGTCAAATCGAAGGAGATTAGGACTGGTCAAGGGTGATCAGGAGAATTGCACATGATTATCTCAAGATCAACAATGTCTAGGAAAGTTCTGTCACAAAGACACTGTCTAAGGAGGCTGGTTCTTAAGTGGGACTGGTTGTGACCCCACCAGTCTTTCCTGTGAACTTTCCTCGTTGTTGAGGTGATCGGAAGATCTGGTTCAATCCAAAGTCCAATTCATCAATAGATAAATGATTGGCAACCAGTACAGGCTCAGGGGATTATTGTGGCAATTGTAGCTACTGTCAAACATAATTCAAGAAGTACTGGTAGTATGTGAACGTGGAAGGGCAACAACTGCAGTAGTGCACACATAAGGTGTAGGAGCACGTACCTACAATAGCACAGATGAGTACGCAGGAATGTCATACAAGGTGTTGGCGTACAACAGTGCAAGAGTACGCAGCAGAGTCATACAAAGGTGCAGTGTGCCGGATTTTGGCCTGGCAGCAGCAACTAGTTCACAGAAGAAAGCTCTAGATTGTCACGACCCCATTCGGCCCCTAGTAGAATGGCGCCGTGATGGCCAGTAATCCGAGATTACCAAAAGCCAACTTACAAAGATTCATACACAATCAGAGTATACATAGGGGGCTTACATGTGCGGAAGCAATAAATTTAAACCTAATTAGTCCATAAGAGTTGTGCGTAGATCAAGTGAAATGACATACACTGAGACATGGTTTACAACTTGAATACAAATAAAATAAAGTACATATTACATCTTGATCAAAGGGCTTCTCAAGCCGACATATACAAAAAAGGTGAAATACAAAGCCAAGAAGCATAATCTTCAAGATGCTAGCAAAAGTATGGATCCAAACATCATGCAAAACACATCTAGGCGTCACCGCCTTCCTGCTCATCACCTACATATATATAGAGAGAGTGAGCTTGGATACTTAGTGAATGATATTAGAAATAAAGGTTTGCATGACTGATATTCAAGATCTTTATCAAACAATACATAGCATATCTTGTACAAAATCAAAGGATGAACCAAGTTCATCTGTCAAATCTTTCAAAGCTTCAAGGGATGCTTATTAGCATCAATTAAAATACAAGGGATGACATTCCGGATAAACCCACGCGGAAAACCGACGGTGGCAAAACAAAGAGGATATCTCAAACAAGGGTACTAGTTGCATTATAGTCCCCTAGCACTAAGGACATTCAAAACAAGGGTACTAGTTGCATTATAGTCCCCTAGCACTAAGGACTTTCCAAGGATGTCATCAAAACAAATATAATACTTGTTACAAATTAGGAATAATCATTCATGCTTGATCAAATACTTTTCCGAAACGAAGCGAAGCTTTTTCAAAAATTTATAACATAACTTTATTAAAAATACCACTCACATAGCTCTTCGGGGGTGGGGATTACAATCAAGGATCCAAGGCCTACAAATACATAATAAATCCCATTGAATGCGATCCAAGAAGACAAGAAGAGATGCTCAAAGATGGTTGTGCAATGCATTTTTAAAACAAGCTTTTCATGACTGGAAATGATCTTGGTATTTCTCTCCAAAAACCAAGTCAAGACAAAGCAAAACATGTGCTGGGAGTCAAAAAACTATCTCTTTATCTCGGGAAAACATGCTGGGCACCAACCAAGTCTTGGCCGAGGTCCCACACCTCTTGGCTGAGGTATGGTCCCGATGACTACATTCAGGGAAATGAAGTCAGGAAAACCTGGGTTTCCCTCTTGATGAACATGAAGAACATGAAGAATCATGAAGGACAAGAACATGAAGAACATGAATGCTAAAATTATAACTTCTTTGTTCAAAATCTAAGATTTCATGTGATGAGTTCGAAAACATGGACCTGGGTACCCATACTTGAAGATCTTATGAAAACAAACACAAAAACATGGATCTTGATACAAACTTTCAGATCAAAACATGGTTTTTCTTCAAGAACACATGAACATCATTTTCTCTTTCCAAGATAAACTTCAAATCAATGCATGGCTCATGAATCATGCTAGATCATGCAATGTGATTAGATAAACATAAGGAACAACAAGAGTAGATCGAGAATCTAACCTCAAAACACGAATCTAACGGTGCAATCTCTAAAGATCAAGCTTAGGATCTAGCTCTCCCACTCTAACTTCCTCTCCTTCTCCTAGAGCTTCTCTCTCTACCAAGCAAAAGATATGACACACAATGATATGTTTTCCCCCACTGCCAACTGACTTAACCCCTACCGAGACACGTGGCACAGATTGGGTTTCCTCAAAAAGGTGACTGAATAACAAGACTAAAAGCATGACAAAGTGTGTAAAACAAGTAAGGTGGCATGGGCACTCTGACCAGGTAGTGATCTCGGGTTAAAGCATCGGCTTCGGAAAAAGGGTCTCAATGATCTCGGCTAGAAAGGATAACACATGGCCCAAATGTGCCACACCTTGGCCTAGATGTGCCACACCTCGGCCTAGGTTATACCGGCCCTGAACAAGATCACTAGGTGCAAGGATCAAAGATCTAAGATGCCTAAATGATAACATCTCAGCGTAGATGATACATATCTTGGCCTCGGTGATGCACACGTCGGCCTAAATGATGACATCTCGGCCAATATGCCAGGGTGAAGGTGGAGGTCAACCGAAGTGGTTCCAAGATGGTCCTAGGTGTAAAAGGTCCAAAGGCGTGACCTAGGCTTAAGATGACCTCGGCTACGCACACCAAGCAAAGGACAAAACATACAAACAATACTCAAGCCAAAACACATAGGTACAAAACAAGACGGGAACCCTACTTTAGGCAAAACAAGTCCGAAACTACAAATGCAACTCAACAAAACAAAACATGCAGATGCACATGAACATGACTAAGATGAGGATGAGGGTCACTACAACTCTAAACAGAGAAATTGAAAGGGATAAGACGCTGCAATGCGCACCCAGTGAGAGGCAGATTTTTTCTTTGTCCTGAATCTAGTTTGTGGCAGTGAAGTCGTGACAGGCACCCAGAGAGTTTGGGTGGAGTCACCTCAACAAGGAAAGTATAAGCATTCCTGATGATAGAAGTGCGAGCCATACAGATTTTTGTGGCGGTTGAAGACATTCCAAGTAGGAGGTGCAAATTCACTCCGGACGCTCGGTGGAATGGAGGCATATTTGTACAATGATGTTTTATCATCCATGTGGGTGATGGGGGTAAAAAAATTTTGTTCACCCGGTTGAAGCCAATTAGAAGCCAATTGAAGACCTTTCAGAGTCAGCTGTAGAAGTTATCAGTTCATTTGGAGACTCTTGGGTTAGTTACAGAACTTCAGAGTTCATTGGGTTTTTCTCTAGGGAATAAAAAGAACCAGTATTGGCAGAGTGTACCACAGAGATTTGGCATATGTAATAAGTCCAAATAGTAGTACTTTATTGGCATTGGCCTCTGTGGAGGCGTTGAAGATCCTTCATGGATCGTTGTTGGAATACTCGCATCTGATGAAGCCTTGGTTTTCGCATTTGTCAATTTGAAGAAGGTGTGACAATCTACTTCAGATCTTGGTAGAGCTTTTTTCGCATTTGTCGATTTGAAGAAGGTGTGACAATCTACTTCAGATCTTGGTGGAGCTTTGGCGTTTTTGTTCAATGTCTATTGGAGGCATTGTTGTTGGCAGTCTTTCACGGATTACTGGCGATTTTCAGAGTCGTGGTTTATTGAGATTCATTATCACAGTTGGGATCTATAAGCATGTCTGATTAGATCCAAGGGTGTCTCTAGTTTGTGAGACTTGATTGTTTCTTCTTCTTGTGGATTTTCATTTTCGCAATCTATTCCATATTCGAAGACATCAGCTATTGGTTGTCTAGGTGACGATTCAGACTCCGGGTGTTTGCTTCCCTAGAAGCGGTCTGACCGTTGGTGTTCATTGAAGATGGGAAGAGATTGTTACAGAGAAACGTGAAGATGGTGATTTTGTGAATCTCATGTGTTGGGATCCATCCCTTAATTTGCCGTTGGATTTGGAGGGGATAGATCGTTTGCAGACTCGGTGGAGTTAGTGGGGACTGTTGGAGTTGTGCATTTACGGTGCACGGGCCTTTGGGCGGTTTTTGGCAGCTGTGAAGATGGTGCATTATCTTGTGTCTGCCGGTTGGAATTACAGTTTGAGGAATCTAGAGTTTGCTCGACACTTCAGAATTTTTGGCTCTTGGTATTTTGTTAGTTCGTTTGAAGTTTGTTCCGATACTTCCGAACTGGTTGGAGCCTAACTGCATCCACAGTCTGGTTTTGTTTGGTGGAGAACTTGCCTCAGTTCTCAGAGAATTTGTTTGGCTCTCTTGATTAATTCGAGCTTAAAGAGAGCAGTATTGTGTTCGATGGTTGATCGGACATGATGTTTTTGGTACAGCTTTTGAAGTTGCTTTGACGGAAAATTTGAAGCCTCTCTTGTTTAGTCTCCTCAACATTGGTTCAAGCGGGTTGCTCACCATGTTTTGTTTGGAGTTGTCAAGGACAATTTGTTTGGCACCTATGGAAATCGGAACTTGGCACTATGGTGGAGCTTGAGTTGCAGAAAATTGAAGAGCTAGCTCGATTGGTTCTGCATGTTCTTTGCATTGGCTCAATGTGATTTTGAGTAATGGAATCTACTGTATTTTTGGAAAAAGCGCTTGTGTTTTGTACAGCAGATGGCATTCAGTTTTGACTGAATGGTTGGATACCTGGGTTATGGTATCGGTTTTGATTCTGTGGCAGTGAATGCACCTCTTAATGAAACAGAATAGTTGCGGATCTCTCAGGCGAGCTCGAGCACAGGAGGAGAGATGGAGCCACGATGAGCACTCAAGAATATGGGTGTGGGTACTATGCTAGGTGTTGTATAGTTTGTGACTTGTACAGATCTGTTGAAGTTGTTTTTTGGAAGAAAGAGCTACTGTCAACCATCATCTGGCAGTACAAGTGATAGATACGCAGGTAACGCGTATCACTGAACTGGAGATCAGGGATTGCAAAAGGCATGAACAACAAGTGTGTGGAAATGCTGGGAAGATGTTCAAGAGTGCAAAGGGAAAATGCTGATAGTTCAGGATAGTTTAAAGGAAACTCTGAACAAAGAAAACCAGGAACGTTGACCAGACAAATGAAGAGTTTTCTGTTGCTCCAGTTTTGGCCGTGCAAAGAGATACATGGTAGGATAGTGGTATTTCAGGAAAAGAGTTGTAGTGTCACAGAGCACTCAAAGGAGTGCAAGGCATCCCGGGCAGGGGGTGCTGAGCATCTCAATCAGTGGGTGCAGAACATCCAATCAGGGGGTGCAGGATATCTTGGTTACGCAAGTTCAAGCATAGCAGGTGAAGACATCCGAGACAGGAAGCGTGGAAGAGATCTGTGGGAGATAAGAGCAGAGGCTCTCTCCAAATCAGAGAGTCGTGTGGGTTAAGTTGAGGATGTAGGATTCCCTCCTCCTCTTGTATCTCTGGTGTATTATCTCTAGCTTCAAGGGATGCAGCATTTTGTTAAAATTTGGGCGTGACAAGTATAGCAGTAGTGTGTGCAGTGGATCACCTCACATGGGTTGAGGGGGTGATTTGTTGGATATCACCCAAGTAAGGTTATTCCATTAAGCTAACCCACTAGAGAAAGTGGAGATGGCTCACCAACTCCAACCCACTAGAGAGTGGAAGGAGGTAGGTGGTGACCAATCATATCCTTCCTCAATTGTTTATAAATTGAGGTAAAGATGAGGGGTTGGATAGAGAGTGTAAACCAACCAAGAGAGCAAGAGAGCAAACAAAAAAAGAGAGTGAGAGATGAAAGGCAGAAAAGACCGTCTCTCTCAGAGTGAGCGAGGGAGACGGGTGAGTGGGTGAGTGAGGAGAGTATGAGCTCCTCCTCTATTGTAATCTTTCTGTAATCTCTCCATTGTTATAGTGATAACCGGCTACTCTCCCGTGGGCGTAGGCTTTAAGGCCGAACCACGTTAAATATGGTGTCTCCTTCTGTGTGGGTGTGTTTTTCTGCTTGGTATGATTTCTACAAGGTCTTGGGCGGGATCCCCGATCCCCAACAATGGGTTCATCAATGGAGTCTTCTTCTTCCTCCTCCATTCCACCCAATCTAAGCATGTTGATTTCAAATATTAGTTCTCTTGTGACTGTAAAGCTCAATTGCACAAATTTTATAATCTGGAAAAACCACATGCAGAATATTCTGCGTGCTACAAACCTATTGAAGATTGTCGATGGATCATTTTCTTGTCCTGCTGATTACGTATGCAATTTCTCTAGAACAGAAGTGTGCAATCCAAAACCAATTCAATGGCAAATGATCGATGCTCATCTCTTAAAGCTGTGTCACATCTACGATCTTTACAACAATTCTCCATCTTTGATCTAGTTCTAAAGTATGGTTTGCACTTGAAAAACGTTTTACATCTCATTCTAAGTCTCATATTCATCAACTTAAGAACAAGCTGAACTCGATTTCAAAAGGTTCCGAATCAATGAAGATATATTTGAATAACATTAAATCTGTTGTTGATCAACTCAGCATTGCATCTTCTTTTCTTGATGATGAAGATCTTGTTCTCATCACTCTAAATGGTCTCCTTGCTGAGTATGACTCTCTCAAAACTGCAATTCGTACACGATCCGAAACCATATCTATGGAGGATCTTTTTTCTCTTCTCTGTTCAGAGGCTATACATATTGACGAAAGATCAAAAAGCATTATGATCTCACTGTGGCTTATGCAACACAAAGGGATTTAACTTCTTCAAAAGGATTTACTTCTTATCATCATGATCGCGGTTCTTCTCGCAATAATTCCAATGGCATTTTTCGTGGGCTTCAAAACAGATTTTCTTCATTTCGTGGTCAATCTCAAAATCGCTCTAGGCTAAATTTTGGAACTATTTGTCAAATCTGTGGCAAGGCTAATCACTCAGCCTTTGAGTGTTGGCATCGACTTGATCCTCACTTTCAGCCACAATCACAGTAATCACAACATACTTCTTCATCTAGTTTCTATGTTCCTCATGAGCAATGATACAGAGCTCTAAAAATAGAGCTCTAAAATGAGCTCTAGTGATGTGACAAAGCAAAAAAAAAAAAAAAACACCAGCCAAAACATCACATCACATGATAGAACCCACCATTAGAGCTCTCTCTAGAGCTCTTCCTCTAGAGCTCCCAAACATTTTTCGTTCCTCATAACTCAAAAGCTTATCTCACCACCATGACAGATGATACTACTCCTCAGCCTTCAAGTCCATGGTTCTTAGATTTTGTTGTTTCTGAGCATATCACTAATGATCTTCATCAGTTGAATTCTTATCAACCTTATGATGGTTCTGATCATGTTACAGTTGGCAATGGCTCATCACTTCCCATTCATCACACGGGGAAAGGTATTCTTCCCACTTCCCATCATTCCTTTAAGCTTAACAAAATTCTTCATGTTCCTTCAATAAAGACCAATTTACTATCAGTTCACCAGTTGGCACAAGATAATGATTGCTCCATTATTTTTGAAAAATCTACATTTTCCATCCAGGACAATCATTCTAAAGCAATTCTTCATCAAGGCTGTCATGTTAATGGACTCTATCATTTCCCTGTGGCTTCTTGCTCCTCTCATGCAATTTTCCACTACTTAAACTTCTGCTGCATCCTCTTTGTCATCACTAGTTACTTGGCATGCATAAAAGATTAGGTTATCCTTCATTTGCAAATTTTCGATTACTGCAATCTCAGTTGCATTTGTCTTCTCCTATCAATAAAACTGATTTGTCTTGTATTGTTTGCTATATTTTTAAAAGCCAACAATTTGGATTTCCTCTTAAAATCCTTTGATTAGATGGGGGTGGTGAATTTATCAACAATCAGATGCAAGCATTTATGAATTCCCATGGCATTCTTCATCAATATTCTTGTCCATACATTCCCTCTAAAAATGGAGTTGCAGAGAGGAAGCATTTACATATTATTGAGACTGCTATAGCACTATTACATCAGTCTTATTTGCCTTTAACTTATTGGTTTGAAGCCATTGCTACAGCAACCTATCTCATTAATAGGCTTCCTAATATTTCTCTCTCCAATTACTCTCATTTTGAATTGTTACATCACACTAAACCATATTATGCCCATCTCAAGGTCTTGGGACGCTTATGTTTCCCTTGGCTTATACCTTATTCTTCTCATAAGTTAGCTCCTAAAACTGAGCCTTATGTTTTTCTAGGATATCACCCTTCTGTCAAAGGCTACAGATGCCTCAATCTACACACTAAAAAAATTGTTTTATCTAGGCATGTTCGATTTCAAGAGCCTACTTTTCCATTTTCCAATCTTTCTTCTACCTCCATCACTCCTTTGTCAACTTTACACACCTTCTTTTGGTCTTTCTCACCTACCCCTCAGTCTCTGTCACCTTCCCCTAAGCCTATTTCTTCAGCCCCAATATATCAATCCACATCATGTCAGCATAACCCTGTTTCTCAACCATCTTGTGTGCCATCTTCTGACTGTCCTATTCCCTTATTTGCTGCTATGCCAAAGTCTGCTCCTATTGTGGTTGTGCCATAATCTAATGTGACTTCTTCTTCACATGATTCTATCCTACCTCCTGCCACTAGTGTTATTCCCATTAACTCTCTTGCTTTCATTTTACCTCTTCCTCTTTCTTCCACTAATACACATCCTAGGATGACCCGATCAAAGACTAAAGCTCTCTATTACTCTACTTCTTCCTCTTCTGATGCCTCCACTGATCCCACTTCTTACAAAACAGCTCTTACTTTGCCAGTTGTGGACGCGCCCGAACGTCCCGGGAAAATCCCGTTTTGTTCATTGGGCTCACTACAGTTCGGACTCAAATGTTACGATTCTGAATCTGATCTCGCAAAGTGCAATGCAAGATCGATAAATCACCAAAGAGTCCAAATCCGGCAAATCGCTTTGAAAAACTGATTTTTAGAAAGAAGTGCCAAACATGGACTGCTTTGCCAGATACAGAGTCGCCACCTAAATATTTTATTTTGGAAAATTTAGGAAACCCTGACTTGTGCCTAAGGCCACGTGTCCGTCATCACCAAAGTAACCTCAGCTCGAGAACTTGGGTACGATTGGGGAAGGTCATGCAATGAGCACGCCCGCTCGCCCAATCAAAGATCGGCCACTACTAAACATGATATCTTGTTTTTGAAAACATATGTGCTCTTATTCCAGTTTATTAGCCTAGAATTGCTATATGATGCGCACAGCATACAAGTATAGACTGGATTGTCTAAGTTGGAACAAAACATCTCATGTTTGTTTTTTAAAGCGGTTTGCTACTCGCAAGTAGGCTAAAATGCAGATTTTGCCACCCTCAAGTGGGCTTAAAAAGACATGGTGATTTGCCACTCTCAAGTGGACTTAAAACTCGCAATTAATGAATTGTTCCAATTTAAATAATCCAACATTCAGCCACAGGCACTCAGGCAGGTATATCACATAAGCAGTTAGCAACATGGCAAGCATGCTATCATGGCAGTCACTCACACATATGCAAGGATGCTAAAGCATAAACACTCACCGAGTACTCTAAGCCAAAACAGAAACTAGTTAGTAATCAATGAATGATCCTAGTTCATGTTAAGATGGCTAATGCAACTAAGATAGGCTCGGCTATTCTAAGATGGCATATGAGATGCTACAGATAACATGTATTCAACTCGGATTTGAAATACAATGCAGTCAGTATGATGCGCCGAGCCCGGTGCATGCAAGACAGATGAATGAATGCAAACATGCGAAGCATAAGGATGCTAATTAAAACATGCCCTAAAACTAACCATCGAAAGCAGGTAAATAAAAAGGAGAAAGACGTGGGGTTGGAAGACATGCATCACGCACACGTACACTTATTACAAAATTCGCCCTCTCGACGGAGGGTCCGAAATAAATAATACAAAAACCAACTAGCTAATCTAATTAAACTAGTTATTACACAACCACAATGAATAACAAATTACAGCTAATTATTACATAACTCTAACTAATTAACAAATTAGCTAAGTAAGCAATTAAACTATCATGCAAACTACATGAAACGGACTGCCTCAACTCTGCCTTGGATGATGAAGGATGCATGCATGCTTGAATTGCCTTGTTCGAAAATCCCTCGCGATGCCCCGACTTGCCTTTGTTTGCAATTGACCTCAGAACACTGCACAAGGCTCCAGAAGGTTGAAACTCCACCCTAGGAATCTGTGGGAAGGTTGCCGACCAACTATTGGCCTTGGAGACCACCTACCGACCACCTTTTGTGGGAGAAACCAAAAGGGGTGGTCGGCCTGCCAGAAAAGCTGGTCGACCGACCAATTTCTGTCTCTGGTTTCTGGTTTTCTGCAACAAGGAGCAAGAGAGAGGCATGGCAAGGTGTTTTCAACATATGTGTACACGACCACTCTCCCCATCATTATACAAGTTCAATGGAGTGTAGATCTCGATCCTCGGGCCACCAATCACGCATCTCGATGCATGATGGCCGAGAAACCGAATTGCACAACTTAATATAGAATGAATGCATATATGAACACATAAATGCCTAAACTCCATCATGCATAGTCAAGAGTGTCAGCAACCGGGAATCGAGGCACATTTCGTCACTTTGAGTACGAAACGTCTCTCGTTTCCTGTGTTCGGACTAACTCCTATTCCAAACACAATGCAACAAACAATGGCATGCACAATGCGACTTTCAGTATGCAACCCAAATGCTATGCAACTAAGTGATGCAAACATGCAAAGGATGACATGCAAACATGCAACTAGCATATACAATGCTATGAACTAACAATGGCATACTCAATGCACGTGGTACTTAGCATACACAATGCACTTAAGAACTAACATACACAATGAGATGAACAAGGCATGCACAATGTAATGATCAATCATGCGACAATGTGGCATACTCAATGCTATGGAATACAATGGCATACTCAATGCAAAAATGGACTTAAACCAAAATGAATGGGCCTCAACCATACCCAAATCAGTGGCCAAAGATGATGAAAACAAGGCCTCAAAACACATGCAAACATGCACAATGCAAGGACCTAAGCCCAAGGGCACAAAATGCAACTCTACAAAAGCATTGAAAGGATGAAATATGGCATACAATGACACATGTTTCAGCTCTGAAATGACATACAAAATGGCTCCGAATCATGCAAAGAATTCACACAACACATGTTGAATGGCTCAAGCATTGAAACTAGTGAAGTGCATTGCACTATAGGCATGCAAAGCGATGCTCAAATGATGAAACCAACCCCAAACAGGTCCTATGCAAGCCCAAAACAGTAGCAAAATGGGTTAGGATGATGGCTTGAAAGGCACAAAAGTGAAGCTCATGCAATGGCTCGCAAATAGGGCATAAAGGCACAACTCTAAAGAGCACTTAAAGTATGGAAAATATGGAAGTGTAGCACCCCTATAAGCTCTGAAATATCATGTCCAATGATGCCAACATGTAAATAGCTCAAGTTAAGCATGCAAGGGACCTCCAAACTCAAAGCTAGTCAATGCTATTGCACAACAAGTATGCATGGTTAGCACTTTTTGACCGAGAGGCCTCAAGACAGAGCTAAGGCAGCCCAAAATATGAACAAAACCAGTTTGAAGTATGGCCAAAATATGCTAGAATAGAGGGCCAAAACAACATGTATTGTAAGCTAGTGAACATAAGTTACACTACAAGCATATGAAGCATGTGAAGAACTACCAAACCAAGCAAAAATAGAGTCATGGCATGCCAAATGATGGTAAAAAATCCACTGAAACAAGACCAATACATGCAAGGATGACATGCTCCTTTGATAAGCCATGAAAGGGATTACTCTACACATGCAAGAAGCAAGCAAAAAGGGACCAAACCAGCCATGGTCAGAGCCTAGGAAGGTCCTAGAAGTCACCAAAAAGTGCCTGAAATAGGCCTCCAAATGGTATAAACATATGCTCCTTTGGTAGGCCAAAAATGCTAGTAAACAAGACAACAAGAGAGAGGGTCACCCCTCTTTGATTTAGGCCCTCAAAGCCACATTCTCACCACTAAAAATCCACTGGATTTCAGTGGTAGGAAGGCCAAGCAAAGACTAGCTCGAATGCCTTATGGCATGGCACAAAACAAGGCTAAATAGAGCATGCAAGAGGGTAGATGACCCTCAACACAAAAAGAGCCTTAAACAAACATGAAAATCACTTGAATATGAACCTTTTTTCAGTTGACAACAAAGCTCAAATAAGCATGCAAATGAGGCTAAGAGAAGGATCAAAATAATGCTTAAAAAGAGAGAAAAGGAGTTACCCTTGAAGCTCAGCAAAACCAGCAATTTTTCTGAACCAAAACCCAACTTTTGAGACCTCTCAAAACCCTCCGGCAACTCAGTAACAATGGTGGAGGTGTATGGTTATGAGGTGGTGTGCAATAGGCCAAGAACAAAGCACTTTCTAAGCCTAAGATAGAGAGACAAAGAGAGAGAGATATGAGCTTTGCCTTAGAGAAAATATGAACCTCTCTAAAGGAGAGGGAGGGCCTCTCTTATAGACAAACAAGGCCAAAGTTTCTTCAAGAAGCTAAAAACAAGTCTCAAGTGTATGGAGGACACAGTCTGTGCCTTCCAGCTGGCACAACTGGCACCCACTCAAACAGACAAAACAGGAGGGAGGTGGCCGACCAAAAAAGGTGGTCAGCCGACCACTTTCCCTGGTCGGCCAATGAAAATGGTGGTCTCCACATTGAAAGCAAGCTAGCGGTGTGGTGGGAGACCAGCAAATGTGGCCCAAAGACCAAGAAAACCAGTTTCTCGACAAGAAAATCGGCTGGCGGGGAGAAAGTGGTCTCCAAGGAGAAAAGGTGGTCTCCCACCTTTGTACCACCTCCCAAACAAGGAAAACAAGGTTCATGCCAAAAATGAACCAACATGGATGCAAAACGAGAGTTTGGGAGGCAAAGCGCGCGGCCGAGCGCCTCGAAAACTGGCCGTTGAGCACAAAAAGTGGCATGTGACCACAAAAGTGGTCTCCTGGGCCACAGTGTCCCTCTAGACAGAGAAAACAAGGTGTGCTCCAAAAATCGTGCCAAACGGAGAACGTTAAGCAACCCCGAGCAGGGGCGCACGGCCGACAGCTCCGAAAACTGGAAACTAGTCTCCAAACGGGAACAGTGGCCTACGACCACAAAAGGTAGTCTATGACCACTGAGAGATGGTCTACAAGACCTCTCCCTTCCTTCAGGAAGAGAAAACAAGACTTGGTCCGCAGACCAAGTCAAAGCACAAAGGGTCCCGAGGTCCGGAGGCGAGGTTTTTAGCCAAGAACTTCGAAACCTTGAAACGAGCACAACATGCGCAATCACCGAGCGCTCAATCGATGACGTCTGAGTCTTAAGGTTGGTTAAAAATGGGGTGTCTACAGTTGCCCCTCTTTGATAGAAATCAAAAGTCATAAGTGACGGGAGTGAATGTCAAAGCCTAGAGACGACCCATTTTTGACAAGGCCGAAGACTTAGACAAACATGCAAGATAACAAAGAAATGTGCCCGCAGGCAGGGGCAAAATGCAAGTGACAATGCAAGAAGCCGATCATAATTCATGATCATGCAAAGAAAGTTGTGAAGCAATCATACACAATGAATACGATGGTTTAAGCAAGCGAATAAAGACCAAACTACAATACATGCAGAAAGGATTTAAGAGAATTGTACAATTCTCGCTACGTCTCACACGGAGAATACAATACCGTCCGGTTCGTCTGGTCGCACCAGCTTCAAATGAACCGTACATACAATATCGTCTGGTCGCACCAGCCTCGAATAAACTGTACATACAATATCGTGTCTGCAAAAGAGAGAAACTTAACAGGTACAACATATGTTCAACGCTATATCGAACGCGGATACGTATAATGCCGATGGGAAAGTGCATAACAATGCAAGCGAAACATGCGTGACGACGTGAGTAAAGTATGGGTGCATGACAATACCAGTGGAACGTGCACAACAATGCAAGTGGTGTGCATAACAATGCAGGACAAGTGCAACTTCAAAGCATGTTTGAAACAAAACGCTGTGCAAGCCTCGAAGAGAGCAACTCAAACACGACCTCCGATTTACCTCTCGGAGGGGTCACAACGCACTTAAAAAGGATACACCTTGCTCTTGGCGAGTAACGGCGAGCCACGCATTGAAGACTTGATTTGAAGTTTCCGCGGAGGCGTTTCGCGCCGAAGAGTGCACTTTTCTTGTACTTTCTCGAGAGCCGGGGACTCCAATCATCACCAAAATTCATAGGGAGAACAAAGGGACCTTGGAGACCAACCGGGGGAGATGGCCGACCACCTAGAATGGCCATCGACCAGCTTTTGCTCACAGGGTGGTCGGCCAGCCAGAAAACCTAGTCGGCCGACCAGTTTACTAAACTTGGGGCAATTTGGTCCTTTTATGCTCGATTCTTTAAATACACAACTCCAAAACACTTTTCCTCACACACCCACTGCCGAAATCACCTCCTCCTGCTCCCTAGACCATTTTCCCCCTCAGATCTGCGCTTTATACGTGTTTTCCAACGCCCCACGCGAACTTGTTTCGCGAAAACTTTCGATTTTCTTCACTTTGAACCGATTAAAATTTGATTTTGGAGCTTCTTTCTCCATTTTCACCACTTGAGGTATGTTTGTCTCGAAGTTTGGCACATTTTCTCGGGAGTTGACTTTTGCTGACTTTTTCCTTTCCCGAGAGTTGACTTTTTACAATTGTGGCTCATTTTGCTCATTTTTGCATATTTCTCTGGATGGCGGATCATTTCCATCACGGGAGAGGTTCTTCACATGCCGGGGGCGAGCCAGACATTATGTCATTGCCTCCGAGGATTCGGCCTTTTGACCCCGAGAGGTACGACCCTCCAGAGCATGTCTTACCTCCTACCACTTTTTATCATTTTACTGACTTCGAGCGGCAAGCACCTGCGGACCTACTGCTGCGGGAGCCAGAGTCTCATCTATCCCACCAATCGCGAGAGGTACATACTTCCTTTTATGTTTTCCACAATGTATTCTGCATTTCCTGCGCATTTCATGCCTTCGCAATGTATTTTATCCGCTTGTTTTGAATGCATTCATATGCACAGTACTTCTGTTTATTCTGGCACACGGCTTACGAATAGCACAACATTGATTTGGCACACAGCTTACTTAGGATATGATGCCGACTTGGCACACAGCTCACAGCACAATATTCTGTTAATTTGGCATACAGCTCACTCTGAACACACGGTTCATCCTGACCACACAGTTTATCTCGGGCACACAGCACATTTTTGGGCACACAGCTCATTTTCAGGCACACAACAAATTTTCAAGCACACAACTCATTTTTCTGTTTGAACACACAGCTCACACATTTCATTTGCACGCAACTCTTTTCCGGGCACATAACTTATTTTTCGGGTACACAGCTCGTTCTTCGGGCACACAGCACCTTTTCGGGCACACAGCTCACTTTTCGGGCACACAGCTCGTGCTTTGGGCACACAGCTCACTTTTCTGGCACACAACTCATTCTTCGGGCACATAGCTCGTTTTCAGGCACACGGCAGATTTTCAGGCACACGGCTCATTTTTCTATTTGAACACACAGCTCACACATTTCGTTTACACGCAGCTCTTTTCCGGGCACACAGCTTATTTTTCGGGCACACAGCTCGTTCTTCGGGCACACAGCTCGTTTTCAGGCACACAGCAGACTTTTCGGGCACATAGCTCGCTTTTCATTTCTGAACACACAGCCCATTCACTTCATTTGCACGCAGCTTGTACATTTCAATTCTGAACACGCAGCTCATATATTTTCATTTGCACACAGCTCAGACCTTTCAATTCTGATCACATAGTTCATTTACTCCATTTCTAAACACACAGTTCATTTACTCCATTTCTAAACACACAGTTCATTTACTTCATTTCTGAACACACAGTTCATTTACTTCATTTCTAAACACACAGTTCACTTCATTTGCACGCAGCTCATACATTTCATTCTGAAACTGAATACATCTGTTCATTCTGAACGCAGGTATCTTCCCGTTCCACGCGGGGCTATGGGTCGATCCTTGCCAGGGAGTGGTACGCGGAGCTCCTAGATACTGTTCGTCATATCGTGGATGAGGCAGGATTTGGACTTTTCTGCGCAGGGCTGTCTCGTTATCCGGCGAACAGGACCCTAATGGGGGCACTTGTGGAGAGATGGTGGGACACCACCAACTCGTTCCACTTTTCAGCTACTGGGGACATGACGATGACCCCTTTTGACTTTGCCATGCTGACTGGCCTTGACATGGCCAGCCGACCGGTCCTTTATGACGTAGATATGGGCGAGTGGGAGGCGGCTTGGATTTATTTACTGGGAGTCCGTCCACCGATCGATAGATTATCGAATAGAGTCAGGTACACCTAGTTTCCCATGCAGTACAGGAGGACTTCGCCCGAGACCGTCGAGGAGATAGAGCAGTATCCTTGGGGGTTTTTGATGTTCCTCTTCGGGACCACTTTGTTCTCCGATAGGGGGAACACAATTGGACTTTATCTGCTCAGTGCTTTAGTAGACCTATTCCAGGTCAGCCAGTATGATTGGGGCGACACCGGCCTCGCTACCCTTTACTGTTATATGAGTGCGACCTCCCGCGGGCGAGGGAACATAGTCAGTGGCTATTGGAGAGCCTGGGAGGTACTTTCCGTCCTCTAAATTTACACTCCTGCTTTTCATTATCTGTACATTGCACACACGACATACTTTTCATTCTATACTCTACATTATGCACTCAGCATTCTATATTTTTCGTATATTCTGTATTCGTATTATGCACTCAGCACTCTGTATTTTGTATACATTCTGTATTCTGATGGCCATTGTTCTGTTTTTTCAAAGCTATGGATTTATGCATACTTCCCGACGTTGGCCCCAGAGCTCGAGGTGGAGGCACCTCTTGAGATCCCCTACTCTCGCAGATTCGAGGGTCGGTGCCGGACGAGGACTCGGGAGACTCTGCCCTTCCTTCGGCAGTTCTTTGATACTGTGCAGGCGACCGAGGTAATCTAGAACTCTCAGTTCTTCAGCAGTGCTTTGGTTCATCTTGCATATTTATGACATCTAATCAGTTTGTGCACTTGTTATCCGCAGATCACTTGGGAGCCCTGGATACCTTTGGGAGGAGATACCCGTTTTTGATTTCCTGGGCCGTGGGCCTCTTCTCGATACCGGATTTTAGTTGAGGGGCCAGTAGGCAGGGCCTGGTTTCTGGGGGATCACTTCATGCGTCAGACGATGGGCATCCCCGATTAGGGTATCCCGACAGCACCTCCAGAGGATATACGGTCCATTGAGGGACTCACTCCCCAGGAGGTGGAGGAGGCTGTGATGGGCACTGACGTGGTTCTGCTCTTGGAGGAGGGGGAGTACTTGATGCCCCCATTGACAGGTATCCGTACTCCTACGAGGAGGGCTGCCGGTGCATCATCGTCAAGCCGAGTCCGGGCTGCAGATACCCCTTCGACTAGCAGGGCCAGCACATCAAGAGGTGGGGCTGGACTGATTCCCCCGACTTACTAGCATGCTGGGTGGCCAGACCTCCTAACCGAGCTGACAGGATGGCGGTACGTGACATCTTACCCGATTCCATTGGAGCCACTAGTGCCCGATCATCGATATGTCAGTGACCCTGACTCGCCACCGGTATGCTTTACAATTTTGATGTAACATTCAGCTATTTAGACATTCATTCATTCATTGATGACTTGAGCTTGTATCTGCAGCCTCCCAGAGAATATTGTGATGGGTTACTCGGAGTGGTGGCCTCACTCGAGAGCATGGTTTTGCGGAGGGAGACGCAGCTGTTCATCGCCGGTGTTTCGGTACATTTCGATTTCCTTGCATTTATCATACTTTTGATGACATACTGAAATTGAACATTCTATTACATTGGTTGACTGCATGTGTAGAGCACATCTAACACACACCACATTCATATACTGTATCCGGATGCACCCATTCTATGTAGCTTTCCTATCTCTGCATCTGATATACATATTGGCTAATGTATTCAAATCGCCCTCTCTTTTTTAGATGCCACCACTACAGGCTGGGTCATCCAGGCCTCCTCGAGGAGCTGGGAGATGGGACTCGACTCGCAGTCGAGGCAGGCGTAGAGCGCCTATCAAAGATGATGAGGAGTCTAGCGAGGAGGAGTCTGTGCATCCTCAGTCGGAGACATCCGCAGGCAGAGAGGAGGACTCTGGTTCCGGCTCTGAGAGTGGAGGTGATGCCGAAGAGGATCCTAAGGACGGCAGCTCTAATTCAGATGATGGTGCTGGTGCGGGTATTGCAGAGGCTGTCCAGGCGAAGAGGATGAAGAGAGCCTCCCGATCTTGAGCCCGAGAGCACTGATGCAGATGTTCCTGCTTTATTTCCCTTTTCTACTAGTAGTTGTAGCACATTGTACTGTGTTATGTAGTTTTATTTTCTTTTAAACTTTGCACCCTTGTTGTAAAATGTTGTAACAAAAGGATCATAATAGAATGAAACAGTTTTTTGTTGAAAAAGTGTTGTATTTTGTGTTCTTAACATCGCATCGCATTGCATCATTTTGCAAAAATATGAGATTGAATGAAAATCGAGCATTGTACATTGCCAAGTCAGGTAGTGAACCGACGCAACAAACTAAACAACTTAACTTACTAAGAAATAACAAAACCTTAGCAAGTTTATAACTCGATAAACAAATCTCGACAATGTTGATTAAACGAAGAGTAACAACTTGATGCACAAAACTCGACAACTCGATAAGCAAACTTAACAACTCGATAAACAAACTTAACAACAACTCGATAAATAAAGAACAACAACTCGATAAGCAAATGCATTTCGGACAAACCCGGGCGACGGAATGCATCCAAAACAGAGGTAAACTCGGACCTTCAACACTCCCAACACATGGAAAGGCTAGGAGCTCTTTTCTAGAGACCAGGAAAAAACCAAAAACCAGCTTTCCTCCATTGCCGACCACCAGAAGTGGCTGGCCAATCAGTTTCTCGCCTTGGAGACCAGTTGTGTGGTCAGCCGACCAGAAAAACTGGCTGGCTGACCAGAAAAAGTGGTCGGCCGACCAATTGGCTTGGCGACCTCTATATTTTTGACACGTGTACTCCAAACAGTGCCTTATCCTCCATAAAAGTTCCAGCTTCGTGGTTCTTTTATTTCATCACAGTTTTGCATCAAAATGGAGGCATTTCTCATCCAAAATCTCACAGCTTGGATTTCTACTTTAGACGGCTCGAAAAAGTTGAACTTCCAGGGCTTCGGCATAAATGCACTATTCACGCTGAGTCGCACTCCGCTGCATCTTCCATTCCTCCATGCCGCGGCAAGGTTTTGGAACCCGATAACACATGTCTTTAGTTTTGGCGGGCAAGAGGTGTGTCCTACCTTCGAAGATTTCCAAGCTTTGATGGAATCCGAACTTGACTAAGAAATCTTGCCCCAGCTTCGCTTCGGCCACACCCAAGCCTTAGGACGAATGTGTGGGCTCACTATGCATGACGCTCGGTCATTGATCCGCGACAGGGAATTGGACATCCTCAACTTGATTCATCGTTTTTCTGATGCCGGTGACCGCGGTGATCACCACTGGCAAGGTTTTCGGCGTCATACCCTTTGCTTGTGCTTGCTATCCCACTTTTTGCTTGCCCCAGGCTTCAGCGGGTCTACCATTCGTCTGATCGAAGTTGCCCAAGGCTTGAAAGAGGGCAAGAGCTGCATTGCCATGACATTGGCCGAGACATTGATGGGCTTGGATGCTTTCCATCGCCGGGAAACGACCAAATTCGCAGGGAGTCCACTACTGCTGCAGGTAATGCTTTCCACCCTGTCTCATATATATATTGCTCACCTCACTCGGCCCTCGAGCTCGATTTTTCTCTCAAAACCCTTTTCTCACTTTTCTCTCAACGTACACCTCTCTATTCTTTATTCTCTCATTTTCCATTCCTCCCCAGGTGTGGTTGATGGACAAGTTGCAGGTTGTGGACTCTTGTCCAGCATACTTAGCTCGCGGCTACTTTTTCCGACGACATCTAGTCGATGCCCTTGATGGGGAATGGTGGTTCGACTAGATGTGCAGTTTGCCCGTAGACCGTATTGCTTGGCGTTGTCCTTGGCTCAATTTACCGGCAATGAGCTACAGCATGTCCCGGCAGGCCAGGATTCAGTTGATTAGCTTAACACACTATGTCTTCTACTTTTCGTTCTGGTTCCAGCACCAGCTCGGCCATGATCAGACTTGCCCGGCAGAGGGGATAGAGTACCCAGCTGCATTTCCGGTCCGAGGTGCACAGCTAGCTCGGTATGCCACGGCATGGAGGACGAGAGAGCTTCTGGCCCCCGCTCCCACTTTCAGTTACACCCTTTCTGATGAGTGCATAGATTGGCTCAATGAAGAGGCACAGATTGGGCCCAGCTTGGCATCAGAAGCTTCGACCAGCTCTGGAAGGGGACGCAGGAACACCTGACTATGCCCCGGACTTATTTGCTTTTAATCAGAACTTTCAAGTTTTCTTTATGAATGTAATGAAAAGCAATTTCAATTTTGTATTCAAGAGCAGGAGAACTCTGTATTGAAATCAATAAAATTGAAGGTTGTGGGCACTAAAAATTTTCCGTTTGGGTCCAAAAATGGTCTAAGTTGTAAAAAGATTAATTTGAGCAAAATCAACTTTTATTAAAACTTTTCAAAACCATTTTCGATATGGATCAGAACTGGACACGCCTGAGATCTATCACTGAGATGCACAACCCCGGATCCCAGCAACTGAAAAGTTGTCCCTAGTCTGAATAGCGCTGCACCGGAGATCACAACCGAGCTTTTGAATGCAGAATAGACAAAGATGACCAAACATGATCACATGGAAAAAGTTGATCGGGGAAATGTTTATGGCTGGACTTCAAGATGAAGTTGCCTACGTATCCCAAAGATGGGAATCAAGCCTTACGTAGTTCGGCTCAGGTTCACTCATGTATTAACCCTCACCTTTTACGCTCTAACTTTTGCCAAGGCCGCCCTTTGCGGGTTTTTAACCTTGCGAGCTCAGTTTTTATAATTTCAAATTTTCTGTGCTCTAACTTTTGCCAAGGCCGCCCTTTGCGGGTTTTCAACCTTGCGAGCTCAGTTTTTATAATTTCAAATTTTCTGTGCTTTAACTTTTGCCTAGGTCGAGCTCAGTTTTTATAATTTCAAATTTTCTGTGCTCTAACTTTTGCCTAAGTCGTCCTTTCGGGTTTTCGGCCTAGCAAGCCACTCAGGGGTAATATTTCTTCAACTTGTCCATGTTGATCGGCTGTGAGAACTCCAAGCCATCTAGGTCCATCAGAACAACAGCTCCACCCGACCAAATAGACTTAATGATGTAGGGACCAGCCCAATTAGGTCTGAACTTGCCCCTAGGGTCATGGATGGGGGCACGGTTGCCTTTGAGCACCAAATCTCCTTCCTTCAAATTTCTAGACTTAACCTTCTTGTTGAAAGCCCTGGAAATTCTTCGTTGAAGTCATATTGTACAGCTTCGATGGCGGGATGTTCATGCGGTTTGCATGGATCTGACATTTGTGGCATCGCCGGACAAAACCAATACAATCCTCCTCCATAGTGGACCAATAGTAACCCTGTCTCAGGATTTTTCGGGCTAGCATCACCCCGTTCATATGCGCTCCACACTCTTCTCCATGGATGGCCTCCATTAAGCGCTTCGACTCTTCAGCCTCAACACACAGCTTATGCATTTCCAGATGACCTCTCTTATACAGTTTTCCTCCGCAGATGATGAATTGAGCAGCCATTCTTCGGATTGCCCTCTTGTCTTTGGCATTTGCCCCTGGTGGATACGCTTCTTTCTCTAAGAAGTTCCAGACATCGTAATACCAGGGGTTCTCATCTTGAACCTCTTCTATGGAAACAATCGACTTGTAGGCCAGTGCAAACTTCTGGTCAATGATGATCAGACGCATCTGGACTCCAAAAGGGATGTCTATCATAGAAGATAGAGTTGCTAATGAATCTGCGAACCTGTTGTTTTCTCTTAACAGATGAGCGAAGTTCAGTTTATCAAACCGAGGAATCAGCAAGTCCAAGGTTTGGTGGTAGATTCTCATCTTTTCTTCTTTGACTTTTCAATCTCCTTTTGCTTGAGATACAACAAGGTTCGAGTCCCCGATGACATCCAACCATTTTGCCCCTAGTTCTAGGGCTGCTTCTAAACCGGCAATGCATGCCTCGTACTCTGCTTCGTTGTTCGAGAATTTGAATCGGAGTTTAAATGCTAGAGGGATACGGGAATTGTTGGGTGCTATCAACAACACCCCTATCCCATACCCATACTGGTTTGATGCTCCATCAAAATACATCGTCCAAAACTCATCTTCGATATGCCGAATAGCCTCTTCTGGGAATAAGTACTCAACTGCTTCATCCCCCTCAACTGGGTGATCGGCTAGGAACTGCACTACCGCTCTCTCCTTTACTGACTTGCGAGTCACATACTTCAAATCGAATTCGGAAAGTAGAAGCAACCAACGAGCTAGCCTACCCGTAAGTGCTGGTTTCTCGAAGAGATACTTGATGGGATCTAATCTTCAAACCAACATTACAGAGTGAGCTAACAGGTAGTGCCACAACTTCCTGGTAGCCCATACCAAGGCCAAACAAGCCTTCTCGAGTGGAGTGTAACGGGTTTCGTAATCCAGCATCTTCTTGCTCAGGTAGTAGATAGCTCTCTCTACCTTGTCCTCAGACTCTTGTGCAAGCATGCAGCCCATTGTAGCTTCAGTCACTGAAAGGTACAAAATCAACGGTTTCCCCGGCTCAAGCGGTGACAACACGGGTGGGTTCTGTAAGTATTGCTTGATCTGTTCAAAAGCAGCTTGGCATCGGCCGTCCCATTGGAATTTCTTTCCTTTCTTCAGGAGACCAAAGAGTGGTTCACAAGTCAAGGTTAATTTAGAAATAAACCGTCTTATGAATTGCACTTTACCCAGAAAGCCTCGCACCTCCTTTTTAGTCCTCGGTGGTGGTATTTCTAAGATGGCCTTAATTTTGGAAGAGTCGACTTCGATACCTCTCTGTGTAATCAAGAACCCCAGCATTTTCCCTACTGTAACATTAAATGTACACTTCTGAGGATTCAGTCACAACCGGAATTCTCTGATCCTTTGGAAGAACTTTTGCAAGGCGGTGTAGTGGCCCTCTCTTTCTTTGGACTTGACAATCATGTCGTCCACGTACACCTCAACCTCCTTGTGAATCATGTCGTGCAATATTGTGGTCGCGGCCCGTTGATATGTAGCTCCAGCATTCTTCAGCCCAAACGGCATCACTCTGTAACAAAGGTCCCCCACGGGGTGGTAAAAGCAGTCTTCTCCCGGTCTTCGGGTGCCATCACAATCTGGTTGTAGCCCGAGAAGCCATCTATGAACGAAAGCAAATCATGCCCCGCTGTGAAGTCCACTAACTCGTCGATATACGGTAAAGGAAAGTCGTCCTTCGAACTGGCTCTGTTCAAATCCCTGAAATCCATGCATACTCGGATATTGCCATCCTTCTTCGGCACTGGAACTATGTTGGCCAGCCAAGTTGGGTACTCAGATACCAGCAGGAACCCTGCGTCAATTTGCTTGGTGACCTCTTCTTTAATCTTGAGGGCCCAGTCCGGGCGGATCCTTCTGAGTTTCTGTTTAACGAGTTGGGCCTCGGGGTCAAGAGGGATCTGGTGCTGTACAATCTCAGGATCAATCTCACGCATGTCTTCGTAGGACCACGCAAAAATATCTTTGAAATCTTTTAATAAAGCGACTAAGTGCTCACGTTCCTCCGAAGACAACGTGGACCCGATCTGGACCAACCGCGGGTCCTTCTCAATACCAATATTAACTGCAGTGATTTCATCAACCAAGGGTTTAACAAATCTCTCTTGCTCTTGATCAATTAAACGTTGTAAAATCAGAAGAATTTCTTCCTCGTCGTTTTCATCAAAATTTTGAAAGTCTTGATTAATACAATAAATCAAAGGCACAAAAAAGTACTCAGAAACCACAGCCATTCCATTCTCATTAATTACTTCCAAATCGTTCGGTTCCTCTGTTACAACAAACTCAAAAGAGAAAGAAAAAGACGACCTAGACAGGACTGTGGCATCCGGGTTGTCACCCCCAGGAATACCGGACTTAGACTCAGACGAGCTGGAACCTGATTCTGACTCCACAGACTCGGTGGAATCAGATTCTGGCTCACTACCTGACCTGGTGCTGCTTGATAAAAAAACCCTCCTCGTACTGCCAGATGAGGAAGGGTGCGATGGATGCATCCGAAATATTTGAAGGTGGGCTCGCAGCCATTTCATTCGCGATCATGGACACCGAGAAGTTATCCCCCAAACACTTCTATACGATCGGAGGATCTGAAAGTAGACAAGCCAGCGCTACCCCCATTTCAATTTCGGTGTTCTCAGAATCCACTTTCCCACACTGTTTAACCTCAGCTGATGGGTCTGCCTGCTCATCGGCAACATCATCCTCGAATAATTGCAGGTCAAAGAAGATCTCAAATCTTGGCAAGCGACACTTCTCTACATTCAACCATGGCTCTGGGAAGCCGCAGAATGGAAAATCCTCCCCCTCCCAGACAAAGCGTTCGTTTAGGGTACTGTAGACGCGCCCGCGTGGGGCCCCGCCACTACAGTTCGGACTCGATTTGTGTCACGGTTCTTAATCTGAACCAAAGAGTCCAAATCCGACAAATCATTTTGAGAAACAGATTTTTTGAAAAGAAGTGCCAAACATGGACTGCTTTGCAGAATACAGAGTCGCCACCTAAATATTTTTTATGGGGGGATTTAGGAAACCCTGACTCGGTGCCGAAGGCCACATATCCGTCATCACCAGAGTTGCCTCGGCTCGGGAGCTAGAGTACGATTGGGGAAGGTCAGCTATGAGCACCCCCTCTCGCCCGATCCGAAGATCGGCCTTTACTAACCGTGATATCCGTTTTTGAAAATGTTATGTGTTCATAATCCATTTATTAACCTAGAATTACTATGTTATGCGCACAGCAAACAAGTATAGACTAGATTGCCTAATTTGGAAATAAGCATTGCATATCCATTTGTTTTGGAAAAATGTTTTAGAATTTACTACTCGCAGGTAGGTTAAAAAACATGGATTTCAATGAGCTATTCCAACTCAGGCAACCCAACCTTCACCCACAGGCATTCAAACAGTTTATCACATAAGCATCTAGCCACATGGTAATCATGCTATCATGGCAATACTCACACACATGCGGTATGCTGAAGCATAAATGCTTACCTAGTACTCCTAGCCAAAACAATAAACTAGTTAGCCAACATGCATGGTCCTAGTTTATGTCAAATTGACTAATGCAACACATACAGGATGCAATTAGAGTGGGCTCGGCTAACCTAAACATGGCATGTGAAATGCAATCAATTGATGCACGTATTCAATTTGAAATTGAAGTACAAATGCAGTTAGCATGATGTACTGAGCCCGGTGCATGCAAGACAAATGTATGGATGCACGCATGCATAGCATAAGGTATGCTAAATTAAGCATGACCTATTACTAACCATCAAAGCAGGTAAGTAAAAGGGAGAAAGAAGTGGGGGTTGGAAGACATGCACACACTCACCCACACTTATTACAAGTTTACCCTCGCTTGGAGGGACCGAAAGAATAATACAGATCGAATAATGAATTAACTATCCTAGCTAATTAATTATTACAAATTACATAATTAGTTAACAAATTAACTGAGCTAGGAAAGAAAAAACAGATAAGCCGCCTTGGGAAAAGAGCCCAATGCGATGCATGCTCGGTCCTGCTCGGAAGTACACTGCCATACATGAGCTGCCTCTGTTTTCCCTGCTATACTCCTCTGAAGACTGTCAAAGTCTCAGAATTGTTTCCCTGGACACTAGGAGATACCACCGGCTGAGTAGAATATCCACCGGCAGTGGTATATGGTCACCGGCTGTTGGTGAAGATATCGGCCTAGGAAGGATTGCCAGTCGGCACTGTATACTGCCGATCGGCAGAAATGTAATAACCCTCATGCTATCCTAACCATAGTCATATGCATTCATGTGATTCTGTCTTGTAAACTCGCATTTCGAGTCTTGTCCTTGTTTGCTTAAGTGTTACAACATGTTTTGTATCTTGCTTGGTGTGAGTTTAGCCGAGGTCATTTTCAGTTATCTTAGAACCACTTTGTTTGACCTCCACCATTGCCCTGACATATTGGCCGAGATGTCATTACCTAGGCCGAGGTGTTCATCACCTAGACCGAGGAGTGAATCATCTAGGCCGAGATGTTACCTTTGCACCCAAGTGATCTTGTCCCGGAGAGGTATGACCTAGACCGAAGTGTGGCACATCTAGGCCAAGGTGTGGCACAGCTTAGTCAAGTGTTGTCCTTCCTAGCCGAGGTCATTGTTCCCTACTTGCCGATGTCTTGCTCTTAGCCGAGGTCAGTACTCGCCAGAGTGCCCATACCGTCTTGCTTGTTGAACACACTTTGTCATGGTTTTATCTTGTCACTCAGCCACCTTTCTGTGTAGCACCAACCAGCCACTGCCACGTGCCTCTGTAGAGGGTTAAGTCAGCCAGCAGACTTAAAATGTATCATTTGCTATATGTCTTTGTTTGTGAAGAGAGAGAAGCTCTAGAAGAAGAAGAAGAAGTTTAGAGTGAGAGAGTGGGTTTCGAACTTGATTCCTAGAGATCAAACCATTAGATTCGCGTATTGAGGTTAGATTCTTGATCTACTCTAGTCATTCTTATTGATCATCTAGCTGCATTGCATGATCGAACCCGTTTTGCATGTCATGCATCGATTTAAAGTTGGTTTTGGAAAGAGAAAATGGTGTTCACGTATTCTTGAAAGAAAGGCCTTGTTTGATCTGGAAGGTAGCATTTAAGTTTCATGTTTTTGTGTTCGTTCTCACTAGATCCTTGAATATGGGTACCCAGGTCCATGTTTTTGAACTCATAGCATGAAATCCCAGATTTTGTAATAACAAATCACGATCCTTGCATTCATCATCCTCATGTTCATGATCTTCATGTTCATCATGTTCATCAAGAAAGGGAAACCCAGATTTTTCCCGACTTCATTCCTTTGAATGTGGCCATCGAGGCCACACCTCGGCCAAGGGATGTAGAACCTCGGCCTAGACCTGGTAATCGCCCAGCATGTTTTTCCGAGATAAAGAATTGTGTTTATTCTGATTTGACTTAGTCTTGGGGAAATGCCGAGATCATCTGCATGCATGTGAAACTTGTTTGAAAGTACATTCAACCGACTTTGCCATGTGTTTGTAGGGTTTGGACTTGCCTCGACCCCGACACTTGAAGAACTAGGTGAGTGGTATTTTTAATAAAGCTATGTTATAATGTTTTGATAAAGTCTCGTTTTGCTCCGTTTTGAGAAAGTATTTGTAAGCATGAATGGTTATTCCTAATTGGAAAATATATATAGATTCTTGTTTTGATGACATTCTTGGAAGTCCGTACGTGCTAAGGGACTATAAGCGTTTGTAGCATAGAGTTTGGAAGTCCGTACGTGCTAGGGGACTCTAAGCATTAGTAGCACAAGTCCTTAGTGTCCGGGGACTATAATGCAACGACACCATCGAATTGAGATATCTTCCTTGTCTTGCCTTGTCTTGTCTTGTTTGCCACGGACGGTTTACCACGTGGGCCTTGTTTGTCGAGATGTCATCACTTGTATTATAACGATGTTAGTAAGCATCCTTTGAAACTTGACAGATTTGGAAGATGGACTTGGTTCATCCCTTGACTTGTACCAATATGTTATGTATGGTTTGATAAAGATTTTGAATACCAGTCATGCAAACCCCTTTATTTCTTATACCATTCACTGAGTATCCAAGCTCACCCTCTCTATATATATGTAGGTGATGAGCAGGAAGGCGGTGACGCCTAAGTGTGACCTGCAAGCTGTTTTGGGTTTTGTTATGTCGGCTTAACTTGCATACACGTCGGCAGTCTTGAAAATTATGCTTCTCGGCTTATAATGCTTGTAATTTACACATGTCGGCTGAAGAAGCCTTTTGATCAAGATGTAAAATGTATTTTGTACTTTATTGTATTTGTATCCAAGTGATAAGATTATGTAAGGTTGTATGCTATTCCATGTAACTTACGCACTGCTCTTTTGGACCACTTGTACTTTAAAATTTTGCTTCCGCACTTGTGAGCCCCATATATATTTATACTCTGTTTGTGTGTGAATTTTGAAAGTTGGCCTTCGGTAATCTCGGGTTACTAGCCATCACGGCACTAAACTACTAGGGGCGGTTTGGGGTCGTGACAAGAAAGTTCCTGCAGAATCTGTAATTGACAGCAACAAAGGGCAAGGCAGAGCATGGCAATGCAATTCAAGCAATGTATGCACCAATCATGTCCCTTATCATGAGAATGAGTCAAAGGGACATGTTCCTTGATTCTCGGACCATCAATCGCGTATTTCCATGCGTGATGGCCTAAGGGACCAAGTGTGCACATTTTAATGTCAAATGCAATGCAAACCAACAAACCAAAGCCCAATTCCTATCACTAGATCAAGGAACGAGACATGCATGCTAGATGCAATGCAACCTAGGCATGCAAGCTAAAGATGCAACATGGGAATGCAAGATGTACATGCAAGCATGCAAACAAACATGTAAGGGAAGCATGCAAGCAAGCAAAGGGTGGAACTAAGCATGGTTTAGGCAACCCTCACTAAGCCCAAAAACAGTGGCCAAAGTGCCCAAAATGTAGGACTAATGGCATGCAAGCATGCGTGTATACAAGGACCAACACTTAGGCATAAAGGGACAAATCCCAAGCACACTTAAAAGAGGCTAAGCACGGACTAATGACATGCAATGTAAGCATTAAAAATCATGCAAGAACATGGTGTCAAACCAAGCAAACAAGATAGGCTAAACATTAGCATGCAAATGGCCCAAGTACTTGAAGCAAGTCAAGGGGACTTAAACCATGACTAAGTCAACCAAACCTCACAAGGCTAAAAGGACTTAAAATAGGTCTAAGGCAGGCCTAGACAACACCCAAGGGACACCTAGATGGCATCTAAGTGGCTCAAATTCAAAAACATGCACATTGACCAAAACATGGAGCATGCAAGACAAGCTCATAAAGCATCAAAGGGACATCCAAGGCAAGCATACAAGCATGCTAAAAGGACTGAAACGATGCTACAAATGGTGCCAAACCTCTGAAATAAAGCAAGTAATGCATGCTACACACTCACACACTTAAGGCCAACAAGCCAAAATGCAAAGGGGCTATACTAAACATGCCAAAGTCGACCCAACCAACTATGGACAGACCTTAAACATGGCAAAATAAGTATGAAAGATTCACAAGGCTAAGCCTAAAATATGCTAGAACAAGGGTTTACAACCTAAGGCATGTTAAGGCAACAAAGTGGCATTACAAGGTAGGTATGCTAAGCATGCATGTGTTGCATTAGGCATCTTATATAGTTAGGATCATGCATGATTTTCTAACTAGTTTTTGTTTTGGCTCGGAGTACACTGTAAGCTTTACGCTTTAGCATACTTGCATGAGTGTGAGTGTTGCCATGACAGCATGCTTGCCATGAGGCTATTTGCTTAAGTGATTAACTGCATGAATGCCTGTGGGTGGAGGCTTTGTTGCTTGAATTGGAATAATTCGACAAATGCGAGTTTTAAGCCCACTTTGCGAAGTGGCAAATCATCATATTTTAAAGCCCACTTAAGGGTGAAAAAAAGCGCTTTAGCCTACTTGCGAGTGGCACTTTCAAACCATTTTCGAAAACAAACATGAGTCGATTTGTTCCAAATCTCGCGATTTAGTCTATACTTATGTGTGCGTTACATAGTAAAGATAGCTAATAATCATAACAAGAACACATGTGTTTATCAAACAACATATCATGCTTAGTAGAGACCGATCCTTTGATCAGGCGAGCGGGGGTGATCGTTTAAGGACCTTCCCCTCTCGTACCTAAGTTCCCGAGCCGAGGCAACTTTGGTGATGACGGACACGTGGCCTTTGGCATAAGTCAGGGTTTCCTAAATTTCCTAAAAATAAAATATTTAGGTGGCGCCTCTATAATCAGGTAAAGTAGTCTAGTTTTGGCATTATTTGATTCAAAATCTGATTTGCCAAAAAGATTTGACGGATTGGACTCTTTGGTGTTTATCAATCTCACATTGCACTTTGTGAGACTAGATTCAGAACCGTGATAGGAGTCCGAACTGTAACAAGACCTAATTCGCGCCCTCTGCGAAATGGGGGCTCGGTGAGGAAGTTTGGACGAGCTACATAACTGCGCCAACTCCAACCCCAAAACAGATACAAATGCAGAAGATATAAAGGAATGGGATGCGCCCGTATCAATCAACACATTAGCAACCGAGTTACAAAACAAAAAGGTACCTTTCACAACAGATGGAGCCAGTACAAGATCCGGTGCTATAACAGCATACACGCGCCCTGTAGGTCTCTGGTCTACTTGCTTACCTCTCGGAGCATAAGACTGCTGCATTGACTGAGCCGAAGAGGCTCCCTGATTGGCCCTCGAGGCCTGAACTGACTGTGGTGGCTAGTGACTCTATATCTGCCTCGAACCAGACGCACCAAGTGTACCACCTAATTGCGGGCAAAACCTCTTCAGGTGCCCCGCCTACCCACACTGATAACAAGTGAGCGGCTGGCCTCTGCCCTGACTCTAGCCTTGAGAACGAGCCGAAGATGCTGCTGCTCGCTGCCCTCCTCTCCTCTGTGGGCAAGCTGGAGACTTGTGGCCCAACTGATCACATTTGAACAAGTGATGTCTCCCTGACCGCCTCTCCCAGAACTCGAACTCAGCACTGGAAAGGTGGATCTCGAATGCACTCCCTGGGACTGCTGAGGGTTAGAGCCCCGCTGCCTCTTACTGTCTCCCTGACCATCCTGACTCCTCTTAGAGCCCCTTATCCTCTCCTTCTCTGCATGCATGATAGTCTCAAGATAGGTTGCAGCCTCCACAAGGCGCCCATAGTCCCTAATCATGGACCCAACAACTCTGTACATGAGTCCGGTCCTCAATCTCTTCTCAAAAAACACTTACACTCCTCGGTGGCCACCAACTCTGGTGCAAACCTCGACAGGCTAGTAAAGGTGGCCTCGAACTCCGCCACTGGTGTATTCAGCTGCACCAATTTGGAGAACTGATCTTCAACTTCTCCCTAATTGTAGCAGGCAAGTACTTGTCCTGGAAAGCTTCAACAAAGGCCTCCCAAGTCCGTCCAATGCGTCCCCACGCACTTTTCCATCACTAACCTGCGTCTCCCTTCAGCTGGAAGGACGTCAAGGTCACCCTCAAACCTCCGTCTTCGATGCCAAGCATCTCAAACGTCTTCATCATCTTCTCAAGCCACTCATCAGCCTTCACTGGCTCCTTAGGATTACCCAAAAATTCATCCGGATTCGACCGGAAGAACTCCCTTTTTCAGAAAAAAACGGCCCTGCCTCAGCTACTTGGGCCTGGACTTGATTCTCAGCCCTAAGAATGTCCATAGATTCCCTCAATGCTCCGGCCATTTCACGGGCTAAGGCGCCCATGGCCTGCTGACCTACTGGCTTGGCCACGTTAGCCTGACTGACTCTCTCCTCCTGCGTCGAAATTTCATCCGGTATAGGCATCTCCTGCCTCCTAGGCCTACCACGCCTACCACCACGACCTCATCATATCATCCTAATAAAGGTAACAAAGAGATTAGCACATTTTCAAATGTACCGAAGCTATTTCACTTGCATCCTAATACGATGGACAATTGTAATTCACTCCACATAAGCACATAAACACATACGAATTTCATTTCCGGATAATGACCGTCTTGTGGCGTTGCTAGAGTTCCAGTTACAAACGGCAGTGATCAAGTGCCTTTCCAACAGGACTTCTAGAAACCCATGGACTCGATCAACATCGTAGAAACTAAATCCCTTACCCATATAGTCACATAAACATGTTATTATATAAGCACATAACACCATACTTAAGTCTCTAACAAGCGAGACAAATCCATTGCGGTACTAACCACTTCCCACGTACCCAAAGTATTCAAACCTGGTGCGCTCTCATACCAAGTTGTGAAGCCCTCAAAATAAGACTTAGATCATTCATTCATTAAGTCCATAAGCATAATAGAAATAATGTATTTTCATTCATCATAGTTTTTTTTACAAAATGTATTACGTACATTACACATTCATAATTGTCCCTAACTGATAACAACAAAATAATGCCCTACGGGCTTCCAGCTTTCCAAGTTATCACTTAGTTACAACAAAAGAAGAGTTTTAACTCTTTTACAATTAGAGCCCTTGGCTTGAAAAGAAAACATATATACACAAGATGTAACAACAAAACGGAGCCTTCAACTTCTAGACCTCCCAAGCTAAGACCTTAGAGGCGGCATGTCACCTGTACCTGAAAATAATGTCTCAAGTAGGCTGAGCCAAAGCCCAGTAGAAATATGCTAAAGCAAATATGAGCATCAGATAAATGAGGGACATTCTTAACAGACACATTTCTTTCAATTTCATTCAATATAGTTAACCAACATTTCAACTCATTTTCATTCTTCCGTTTCGGATAAAATCAATTAACCAAATTCATTTTTATCAAAACAACCAAGATGAGCCTACAACTCAATGGTTCACAATTCAATACATCCATCATTTCAACACCTCTATTTCTTGCCATTTTACGAAACTGCATCCAAGGGAACCGGCACCCACAATATATAAGATTCCGGGACTTTCACCTTGGACATTTCGGCCAACTTAATTATCAATGGAGTCCATCCCCTATCTCCTCCCATACAATGGAGTACATCTCCTATCTCCTCCCAAACAAAGATACATATACAATGTATTTAAACATGTTGTCATATACAATGACCAATCAGATCACATATTCAATGCTTTAATCCAACCGTCATATTCAATAACATAATTCGATTAATTAGTTTCAATTACCCTAATCCTCATGCATTTTCTACAACAATCATAGCTATCCTCCACCGATACACCAAAACAGATATTTCTAAACAGATAATTAAATCTATCAACAGATAATTTATCAACTTTTCCATAGGTGTGTGATTTATCAATCCAACTACACTTTTTAATCACATTTTTCCCTAATTTCATAATTCCCAAACCAATTTCATATTTCCATATTGATTTCATTATTTATACAAATAATTTCTTTAATTCACATTAGAGCATTTTTCCCCAATTCCAAAACATTGACTCAAAGGTCTAAATCTCACCATTTTAACAATTATTCTCCAATAACCCCATTTTTAAGACCCCACATACACATATGAAGTTCAAAATTGAAAACCCCTTTTTCATAAATCAACACCCAAACTTCGCAAATCCAACCATTTATACAAAATGACACATATCTAGGTTAAAACTCATAATAAAGAGTAGTTTATCCCTAACTCAAATGGATAAGCTCAAAGGAGAAGAAAAGAGAAACCTAAAGATGCTCCAAATCTCACCTTTTTCGGATCAAAGGGAAGCCCACGCAATGCTCAAGCTTTTTAACAAAGGGAGTAGGGTAGAATGACCCTAGAACAAGGAGCATTTGTAGAGAGAGAGAGAGTTTTAGAGAGAAAGGCAGCCGGATTAGGGTTTTTAGAGAAGAAGAAAGCAAACAGTGATATAAAATCACGTTGTTGCAAACTGATATATGCGACGCTCGCTCGAGTGAAGGAGTTGTCGCTCGAGCGACCAGATACAACAAAAGGCCTCGATTGAGCGCAAGAAGCGTCGCTCGAGCGCACAATGCAAAGCTTCAGGTCTGCCACCAACGCAGACGCACGCTTGAGCGCAAAAGTGCTCGCTCGAGCGAAGGATCAAATAACACATGTCTCGCTCGAGCGCAAGAGTGCTCGCTCGAGCGAAAACTAAGTCTAAGGAAGAAACCTGAGGACTCTCAATCCTCGCTCGAGCGGAAGAACCTTCGCTCGAGCGAAAAAGCAAAAACCCAAGGCTCGCTCGAGCGCAAAAAGGCTCGCTCGAGCGAAGAATCCAAAATCCAAAACCTGGGCAGCAACCATTTGAATCAACTCACAACCAACTTGTTCCAAACTCACCCAACACGACCCAAAACTAAAATACAAAGAGTAAAATGAAGAAAACAAGACATAGACAACAGTATACAACCACGGAACTCGAGTCCGGAACACAATAAAGATTGGGGTAAAACCTGGATCGCTATAAAAGCCAACTATATTGAAAGTTGTAATGGCGTTCCGTATGGACCTGTGGTCAATAACAACGTGGGCCGATCTTCCGGCCGGCGGTCTTCATACACATAATCTAGAAGTTAAGCACATGAATTACACTAATCTTCTCTTAGCAATCAAAAATTACTACAACATTATAATTTGAACACACTTAGTAGGTGTTTGGCATGCATTAAAAAGATATAAAATTTTTACATATATACACTTGTTTAGGTCACATCAATTAACATCTATCAACATTTCATCTCTACTTTTCTACTTATTTTGTAATTTTTTGACACATTTTTTTTTTATTTATAAAAAATCAAAAATGCACTTATTTAAAATATTCCAAACCACCCCTTACACTGGTTTCTTAAAATACCTATTTACATTACACAAGATTTTGTTTCATTTCCTTGGTTGTTCATTAGTGAAATAGATAAGAAAATAATGACATCAATATTTTTAT
Source organism: Camellia sinensis (assembly GCF_055761805.1). NCBI lineage: Eukaryota > Viridiplantae > Streptophyta > Magnoliopsida > Ericales > Theaceae > Camellia > Camellia sinensis. The sequence continues at coordinate 160,387,118 of NC_138972.1, forward strand.
ACGAAAATAACTATTTTAATTAGGGCAACTATTTAATCAAAAGTAATTATAAATATGGGGCAACCCATTTAATTATTTTTTAATAGAAATACGGCAAAAGTTATATCTGATATTGACAAGTATACGCCTTGACTTCTATTAAATTTTAATTTTCTCACAAAGTTATATTCATCAAATATTGATAGCTATTTAATTTTATTACATCTGTCAATAAATTCGAATTGATTAAAGTGACAATTGATGTCTTGTTAATATGAATTTTTATATGGATAAAATGCTCAACAATTCTTACCCATTAAATAGTTTGAATCATTGAGATGGATTCAAGCCCACCACATACAACAATATTTTTAATTTGATTGTGGACGAGAGCAAGCGTCTCTCAAATTTTAACAATAGTATAATTAAATAGTAACAACAATAATTTTTTTACATTATATTTGATTAATAAATTTAGATAAAAATTTAAAAAAAAATTAACTTATGTTTTATTTACATTATTCTCACATTTTTTTTTTCATTCACAATCTTAAAAAAAAAAAAAAGAAAAAAAAAGAAAAGAGAATTCTTTGAAAAAGACAATTTTGTTCTTCTGAAATAAAAAAATTGAAAATGGGGTAGAGTTGAGCTACAACCGTTTTTGTCGTGGCACTCAGAGCAGTTTGGGCTCTTTTTTGATTGTTTAGATTGGATATAAAAAGTTTGAGGATGATATGTAATAGTTAATGATAAAAATGAAATATAATATATTATAACATATGAGATTAATTATATATATTGTGGGATTATTTATATTATGTTTGGTTAAGATATGATATAAAATGAGAGTAATTATTTTTGACATTTAGATAAAATATTTCTTATATTCGACGGTGGAGGATATACAATACTTTGGAGATTGGCATTGCATATCTCCTTTTGTATTATATACCATTCAGACTTCTTATATCTAAAATAACCAAATACAAAATATAAAAAAAAATAAGGAAATATATAAGACTCACCCATATTATGAGGTGTTTTGAGAATATGGTTAAAAGTTGTTTTTTGATTTTTTTTTACCTTTTTATGAGTAAGGGAAGTGGATTAAAAGCTGAAAAGTGGCTTTTCATCTACTTTCGAAAATAGCTCTATATCTGAGTTCATTCTAATATATGTTCCATATATACGATAAACAAATCAGGCGTTAGCATACTCTATTTATCAAGGGGTTGTTTGGGATGTCATAAATAAGTGCACTTTTTGAATTTTTGGACTAAAAAGTTAAGGAAAAAATATGGTTGTTTGAAATAACTTTTTGAATTTTTACGAAAAAATATATATTAAAAAATTGTATAAATTAGTATATATGAGAAATTTTTTGGCGAGTAGGTAGTACGGTGGTAGCATTGTGCAAAGTAGTGTATAGGAGATGCTTGTCTGCTTTTCGGGTTTTAAATTGAACGATATTGTTTGGCCTGTGGGGGGCCCACCATGGGTCCTGTTTTGCTAATCGGAACCCTTCTATGTGTAGAACTCGTCGATTACTATATACTTATAAAAAATCACGTTGATCGGATATCGATAACTATCTATTCGGATTAGTTTTTTGTCAACCGTTAACTATAACACCATCCATTTTTTTATACAAACTAATTTGATCATGTAGTTAGCAATATATGATCAACGTGATTTTTCACAAGCATGTAGTACTCGACGAGTTCTACACATTGAACGGTTCAAATTATCAAAACGGGATCCCTAATGAGCCCCCACGGGCAGAACAGTTCTACACATTGGGTAAATTATACTGACATCCCCTGAAGTTTATGTTTATTACAGTTTTTCTCCTCACCTTTTGAAAATTACATCTCCCTCCATGAGTTTAAAGTTTTATTACAGATTTTCCTCAGTAATTTAATTTTTTTAAATACCAATTTTGCTCTCACTGGGTAAATTACATTAACACCCCCCACATTTTAAAAATTACAACCTACTCCCTAAGGTTTAAAGTAGCATTACCAATTGCCTTCTCGATTAGTATTAATTGGCAAAAAAAATTCATTGAAAAAAAATTATTTGAAAAAGAAAATTTTATTTGAAAAAAAAAATTAATTGAAAAAAAAGTTTAAAAACCAACGTAAACTCTTCTTTTAAATTTAAGTTTTTTTTTCTCAAATTTATAAACTAAGACAACTATTTATAAACTAAAAAATCATCAAACAAGTTTTTATGATATTTTAAAAAAAAATTTGTAAATATAAATTGAAAACGGAAAATGAAATGGTTACCAAATAGGTTTTAGATGGTTAAAATGTTGTAAAATTACCAAATAATTAAATAAGTTACCAACATAAAAAATAACTTATTAAAAGATTCTTAGACTATGTATCATTTGATTTTTAGAAATTTCTTTTAAAAATTAAAAATTAATTTAGTTAAGAAATAAAAAGTAAAAAATAATTATTTATGGATACGGAGCTATGGATACGCCAGTGTCCGATACGTGTCGGACCACACTGGCTTGGTCGTCCCTGATCGACTCGATGAGGGGGTGCACGCTGGGCGGGTCTCGGATTCTGAAGGAGGAACTGAGGCAGAAGATTACGATTCACCAGTACCTGAGGCTAGCCATGCGCGACGCGATTCAATCCAAGGACGTCGCCGCCGGGGAACCACCACTACGCCTCCGCCGGCGAGGCCGCTCAGCCCCCCGACTTGGCCCTGGTGGTGTTCATCAATTCGCTCAGCGGTGGGCGCCACGGCCCGAAGCTCAAAGCGAGGCTTCAGGAGTTGATGGGCAAAGAACAGGTGCCTTTCTTTCTTTCTCTCTCTCTATCGGTACAGTACATAAATATTAATATAATACGTTTACCCCACAATAGTTGGTCTCTCGTTAATAATAGGGGTAATTCTTTTGGTACACCGCAAAAACCCTCAATACATACTATTTATGTCGTTAAAATATTTTTTTTTTTGAACAAAAGTTAAATGTGTAGACATAAATTTATAAACAAAAAACAATGTGTTTTTGGGCATAAATAGTTGAATGGAATATACATGTGAACAATTCATTTTTTTCATAAGTTTGATGCAAAAACAGCACGCGCCTCCGTCCGAACTTTTCAATGGATTGGGTAAAATCCGCTCCCCATTCACATTGGGTAGGGTCAGGTCCCATGTGGAGTGGATCAAAATGACCATCCTTAGTGATGACAATGGTGATAGTAGCGTGTGGCTGTAGTGGCCGTGGTAGTGGAATCGTGGAGGTGGCGGTGGAGGTTGAGTGGTGGCACTGGTAGTGGGTGTTGGAGCGGCGACGTTGACAATGGTGAGTGTGTTGGTCGTCGTAGTGGTGGTGGTGGAGTGGCTGCGGTGGCAGAGACTGTGGTAGTGGTGGTGGAGTGATGGCACCGGTATTGGGCAGTGGAGTGACGACGGTGGTAAGGGTGTTGGTGATGGTGGAGTGGCTGCGGTAGTAAAGGTGGTGATGTGGTTGTGATGGCATGGTGCTAGAGGAGGTGGTGGTGGTGGTGCGGTGAATGAGATGGTACCTATTTAAATGGGTTTAAACGTGTCCTATGTCCAAACCATTTATGAATTTGGATAGGTTTTAATGGGCATAATTGGGCAGGTTCACAGTTTCGGGTTAACTTTGCCACCTCCAATAATTATCTATGGTTATCAAAATCCCGATCTGGATCTTATGACCCTACGATTTTACGGTCCATATACACACAATCGATCCGAATTGTGTAAAAAATCCCTTATAGGTAGGATCTTTCGATATTGGTAATTTGATCTTATTAGATTGTAGAATCTTTATCCGAATTCGATCCAATTTGTAAGCTTGGTTTTGTATTGTATGACCTATTTTACTGTAAATTTTATGTTTGTTGTCTAAATACTAATTTATGTGGTCCAAATGAATAAAAAAAAAAGTAATATTGAATTAAATAAACTAAGAAAAACAAACTAAGAAAACAAACATTTAAATATTGCAGTCATTTAAGAAAATTAACTAGTCAAAAAAACAAAAACTTAGCCTTAACAAAGTCTTAGGGGGGCAAGATGTATGCAACTTTACCCCAATTTTTGGAGAGGCTGCACCACCTGAGACACTAACAACAAACCTTATTTTTTGACCAAATGCAAAACTTTTACCATCGAGTTTTCTAGTGTATAACATTATATTTACATTTTATATAGGGTATTATATTTTCAAAATATCTTCACTTCTTTTTAGTATAATTAGGCTAATTTTGTGTATACTTTTTAAGAAATATTTGTTTAAATTAATTTTACTATGTAATTTGTTTGTTTCGGTAGGATTTTAATCCTCAATCCAATTCTACGATCAAATTTTGTAAACTTTTCCAACGATCCAATGTAGGACTCCGATTTTAACAACCTTGTAATTACCAGGAGGGCAAGACAAATCAAATTGCTTGTTCGCCTGATCACGACATCCGTACGGATAATGATGGCACATTGGCGTTATTGTGCAAATGATGATGTTAGCACGCCATTGTTACCTTGCGATGGTTTCCGGAGTCCAATAACGGTTAATAGGGCATAATTAAATCGCTGTGATACCAAGTCGAAGTCCAAAGTGTGAGGAATTAGGGTTAGGGTTAAAATAGAAAGAAAAGAAGAAAGAAGAGAATACAATGAATAGGATTTGGGAACATAACAAAACCCTTCCACCTTAGCACATATTTATATTAAAACACTAATATGACAACAGAAATCTCAATAAAACAGCATAAAAACACTCGACTATTGTCACCGACAACTAGCGCTATTTGATGGTCCAAATAAAGCTATTGCCATTGGGCTTAGATGGAGTCTTCTTGTCTACATATTTGCTCTTCTGGATGGTTATGTAGTTCAGGCGTTGAAGGCTTACTGACACCAATATAAGCTAGTTCTCATGTATATGTTTCTTTTATTTTTCCTCTTGAAACATCAACTCAACTCAACAGAAGTCTCAGTTGTTTCAATAAAACACCATGGTTTAATTTTGATGACAACTGTAACTGTGAATTTTTTTGGTTCTTCATTATGCTAGGTTTTTGACCTTCGATTTGTGAAGCCTCATGAATTTCTTCAATATGGATTGGGTTGCCTGGAGATGTTGGCTGATATTGGGGACTCATGTGCCAAAGAGACTCGTGAAAAGCTAAGGGTTGTGGTATGCATATGGCCAAATGAGTTGTTCAGTTTCTTTCTTATGTAACAACTTACAAATAATTAAGCTGTATTATTTTAATTGTATTTCCTCTATGTAAATGGTAATAGTCAATGTGAAGACATATATGCTAACTTTTTGCATGAACTTTTGTCCTGAATTTTTACATGAGAAATCGTGGATTAATAGGTTGGTTTGGCAGGTTGCAGGAGGTGATGGCACGGTTGGTTGGGTCTTGGGAAGCCTGGGAGAGCTTCATAAACAAGGGCGGGAACCAGTTCCACCAACAGCAATTATTCCACTTGGTACAGGAAATGACTTGTCTAGGAGTTTTGGTTGGGTAAGCTTTTGTTTGCAGCCACTTCTCAGGTTTTCTTCTTCTGTCCTGTCTTATTGAGTGGTGCCTTATTTTCTTGCCAGGGTGGCTCATTTCCGTTTAACTGGAAATCAGCAGTCAAACGAACTCTCGACAGGGCTAGTACAGGTTCAATATGCTGTTTAGATAGGTGGGCATTCTTTGCTTTGATTCTGATTACTTAAATTCTTGTTTGAAATTGTTCTGTTTTCTGGTTCTTATTCGTAGATATTTCTATATTGATGATGCTGGTAATGTCAGTTCCAAGGAAATCAAATATTGCTTCAAAGGTTGATTCTCCAAAGCCATTGGTTTTCTACCATGTTCATGTGCAGATAATGAATATCTAATTGATTATTATTTTTATTTTATTTTAATATTTGATAAGTAAGATCACTAATTTTAGGCGTCTCTGGCTGCCCATCGTTTGCTTTGGTTGGAGCGCAATAGGCGTGTCTTCCAAGACGTGTGCCATTCAGTTTATTGGTTAGAGAATTGGCTTTTGTTGGTATTGCATAGTTGGGTTACGGGTTCGGTTGATCCCGATGTTTTGGTTTTTGTAGATTTTGTAGAGGATTTGCTTAGTTAGTCTTGGTGCCCCTTTTGCGGGTGTTTTGTATTGGTTGCATCGCCTTGATGCTTTTCTAATGAAGTTTGTTGCTTATTTATCAAAAAAAAGAAAAAAGAAAAAAGATCACTAATTTTAGGGTTGCCCCCATGCCACCTCGGATGTCCCAGACTTCCACTGGCTTTTTGGCTTTTATGAAAAGACGTATAGAAAAGTAGAGAGAGTGATGTGATTGGGTCCAAAAAGCCAACACACGAAACGGTGCCTAATGCTTTGTTACTTTGTAGAGTTTGTATTCATTGTATTGACCCATTTAATTTAATATGTAAGTTGTCAATCTAGTTATTAAGTTCATATACTGATGGACTCCTCTAAGTTGATGCTCAACCAGTTAACCAAAATCATTATTATATGGATTATGGACTTCTGTAGGTGTATGCCAAAAAAGGAAAAATAAAAAAAGGGACGTCTGTAGCTTGTATTAGATGACAAAAGGGGATTAACAAATTGGTACACCACATTTTGGGTAGAGCTTGAATGACAGAAGGAACCAACTGATACCATTCTATCAAGATTAAATATAGTGATAATTACACAGAGGTGGAAAATAACCTTGTGTTAATCAAAATTAACAAAAACTCTATAAAACCAAGTTTGCTAAAAAAAATACCTACTTGGTAACTTGGTAAGATGCTAGGAATTCTACTAATTATTAATAAATTGAATTTCCTTAGAATTGGTCAGAAATTGAAACCTAAGACTTAAAAAAGAAAAAGCAAAGGAATATGATATGTGATTTTTTCCCCCCTATTAATTGGTCAAAATCGAGGAAAGAATACACCTTATTGAAAATTTCAAATGAAACTGGTATTTAAAGTATACGTAGCTTGGTAAACGAAATTTTAGGAATGTAATTTTTTATAGTAATTTTCTATTTATATATAGAAAACTAACTTAATTAATATTCTGTAAAGTGATGGATATTATAGTCCTTCCAAATGTCATTTATTGAAATGGAAATCAATCGATTTCGTAATGAACTAGTTACTTTTTGAATAAACTAACTATTAACTAGTTAATTAGTTTATCTACTAACAAATTGCAATAAATAAAAAACAATATCCAATAATCTCTATTTTTCTTTGCCTATTTTTTTAAAAAAAAAATTCAATCTTTTCAGCAAGAAGAATGGTTAGGTTATCACTGTGATATGAGAGTACCTTGATGGAAGGCTGTACTTCAGTAAAGTGTGGTACAGATATCAAATTTGAACCAAGGGTATTGCGTAGACAAAGTGACATCTCTCTCTTTCTCTGTCATGATCTTGTCCTGCCCTCTCGTGCAATTTCAGGTTGCCTGAAATGACCAAGAAGTGGCTGAAATGACCCGAATTTGTGAATTTTTTTTCCTAGGATACCTCTTATTGTTTTACCTTTTGATGTTGGATTCTACATTGCTCCTCATAAAGGTCCATACATTCAGGTTCAAGGTTTTTGGGATAGAAGTGATGTTTTATACAATTTTGATGGTCAACAAATATATTTAGCTTATGCTTTCTAGAACACAATCATTCTCATGTTAAGTATTGTTTTTGGCTCCATGAAAGAAACATCTTGATATATATGTATGAGTTTGTATCTGCATACTTCCATGTCTATTACTTTTGTAGACTTTGGACTCTATATACTTTACATTCTCATCTGTTTCTGGTCATCACATCTTCATATACTTAGCAGTTCTATGAAGCATAACTTCATTTTTTTGCAGCTGGAATGTTTTGATATCAATGCCTACTGGGAAAGTTGTGGATCCACCCCATGCTCTGAAACCTGTGGAATACATTTCCCTTGATCAGTTAGTGATTTTAGCTATTTTCAACGCATCTCGTTTCTCAGTCGTCTGCTTTTGCAGGACAACCTTTTTATTTTTTATTTTTTAACTATCCTTGTGCTGAATGAAGTTCTCTCTTAGTACATCTTAGTTTAGTTGGACTGCAGCTCATCTTTTCATGTTGCTGTGATGGCCATGAATGCCTATTATGTGTGCATTATTCTTTTGTTCTTACTTCTGCTTTACATTAGTTACACCGATATGTTAATATCATCCTAGGCTAGCAGATTACTTTTCTATGATTTGTCTTCCTAAAAATAATCTTTAATGCTCTTGATGAGATTTTCAGAGAATATTGTCTTAAGAAAGTAAATCATCAATACTAAGAAAGTAAATAGGCCAAACAGATGTGTCTCCTCTTCTAATACAAATTTGAGAAGGTACAAAGCCCCCTTCATAGGAACAGTTAAGTAACATATAATGAAACTCAACCCTCAGACTGCACCCTGGGTATAACCTGATAACTGGTAAAGAGGCTTGTGGGTCTGTGACTCTGAAGTCCGTAATGGAGATGAATCGTTCCGTTACTTGGATTAAGCAATAATGTAGCATTCATGTTTCGGTTTACAATGCCACTAAAATGATATAGACATTCATAATGTCCTCCTTCACACTTGCTGGACAATCAACCATAGTGAAACCATCCTTCCTAGGATCTTGGGAATAGACTAACCGACTACCCTTATTTCCTGCCTTCTATACACAGAGTTTTAAAAGGCTTTCCTAAGGCTCGCCTTGCCTTGAGACTAAGGTAAAACGCATCAAGATTTTGATTTTTAGGCGTTACTCCCCAAAGGCTTGTGTATCATAGTTTGAGAAATGCGCCTTAGGTGCGCTTTGTATGCTTTTTGCGCATAAGCATGTGAGGAGTATGCACATGCAGAGGTTGTCTTAGGCTTTTGTTAAACTTAGTCTATTAGATTGTTTAAACATAAAAAAATAAAAAGAATCCATTTTTGCAACTATATTCTATTGGAAAAATTAAGTAAATGATCAATCAAGAAAAAACACAGTTAATGGTCAAGTGAGAAGGTCAATCACTGAAGTTAAGAATATCAATTTCACTTTCAGTGAAGGAAAACTTCTTTCTATGCAGTAAAATGTTCAACGGATTAAAGCGAAAAGCATTTACACCTTTATATTTAATTTTGTTTTCACTTTTTTACTATTTAAAAATATTTAATTTTTTCACTAAAGATTAAAATTTGAAATTTGAAATACTTACGCCTCAACGCCCTGAGACTTACGCCTCGCCTCATAAGGGGTAAAACGCCTCGAGTTACGCATTCACCTTTAAAAACTTTGTCTATACATAGTCCTTGTTTATAGCCTAAATTAGTTTGCATCACTTGGTAATTCTTCCTCCACAATTACAAAATGTTTGTAGATGCTAGATTCTTTAAGCTAGTAGTTGAGAATCACGGACACCTCTAAGAAGGTAACGTGTTGTGTCTGACACCGTGTGACACTCGTCGAACACTTTCCTATTTGATAGTTTGATATACATTGTTGGGCTTATTTCCTAACACTCAAGCTTTTGGGATAATTGGTGACTTAACATGGTCTCAGAACTCAGGTTGACAGAGGTCTTGAGTTGAAGTCTTTCCGTTGGCATTTGGTATTCTGCCCTTGTTTGGTTTTTTCTTCTTTATTTGGTTGTTTGCTTTTCTTTTTGTTTGGTTTCTCTATTTGTCTCTCCAAATATATAACATATAATAATTATTTATCCTTGCATATGCCATATAATAAATATATAAAATTATATATTTTGCACGTGTCCCTTGCGTGTCATGTCCTACATTTTTTAAAAATTTACATGTTGGCGTGTTCGTATCATGTCATGTGTCAGTGTCCGTGATTCTTAGGCTACCAGCAATGTAGCTTTAACAATTAAAACTTTGCCACATTGTCAAGTCTTTTTGAACAACAAATAAATCTGGAAGATATATGGAGATATATGCACATTAACTTGCTTATTTATCCAGATAATAATGGCAATAATTGTTATCATTACACTTAATAATTATAGAAAATAATGCATGGAAATCAAATGGCAAAATGAGGTTCAGTCATCTTACTCTTTGTTGAATTGACTTCTTAGTATTGTTATAATCCATTTGAAAGGAAAGATGTTGTGCACTCTAAAAGTGTGCTTTTTGAAAATGGAAATCATATAAAGTACACTTTTCAAAACTTAAAGGTTTGTTTGATAAGGGAAAATGCCTCATCTTTTGGTTGGAAGAAGAAACAGGAAATCCGTGTTGAACTTCTAGGTTCTCTGTTTCATCTTGATCCCAAACTTTCTAGTATGATTCATTTCTTTGTGTAGGGCTTTCTTTTTTATTTTCTTCCAATCTCTTTCATTCTTTTTGATGCAGCAGCAGTACAAGGAGGAAGAGTCTGATCCACTTGCTCTTTTCTTTGCATCATTGTTTCCCCTAAGCTTTTTCTTTTGATTCAGTTTTTGTTTTTAAATTATTCCTTGAACAGTTTAGGTCTTTGAAGTTATTATGGTAATTTACTCACAGTAGGGAATTTTTTGCCTAATACATTGAACTTTGATTATCCATTATAATTCACCCAATAGAATGACCAGAAAATCATGATTCCCTCAATAGTGATTCCTTCCAATATGTTGTGTGTTCAATTTCATTTCCTGTGCATGCGGCATAGTGCTTGCGTACCCCATCTGCTAGTATGATGACAGCATCAACAGGCAGTCTGGAAAAAGTTGAAATAAAGAATACATGTGGAGCACAGAAATATTGGATTGAATATTTAAATGCCTTTTCATCTTTAGTTGAAATCATTCTTAATCTAAATATTATGTGATTCAGCAAATTTATCTTGTTTTTTTTTTTTTTTTTTTTCTTTTATTGGTTTTGAATCTTGATGGATTGCACAGGAATTGAAAATAGAAGGGGAATTGCCTGAGAAAGTGTCTTGCTATGAAGGCGTGTTTTATAATTATTTCAGCATAGGTATGACAATTTGGCCTTAAGAAACGATAAATTATTCATATTTCAGCTGTTTTTATTTTTTTTATTTTTTAACCCAATTATAGATTTGTTACATCAAACTTGCAGCCTTTGAGCTTTTCATTTTAATTTGTCATGAAAGTTTGAACTTTCCTTCCAAAATGTAGCTTTGACTCAATTTTTATGGGGTTGAGCAAAGTGAGAGTTGTCCTTGCCAAATCAATATGTATTGCAAGGGGTTTGGATTTTATGTTTTTCCACTTATCATCTTCTTGAACTCATACCTAACATTTTCGTAGAAAAGCTGTCTATAAAATTAAATTGCACATCTGATGAAATTATTATTGTTATTTTTTTGGGTGTGAAATGGTCCCAAATTAAGTAGTAACAGAAGATCCTTGCATTTACCCAGAAAACGTTACCCAACTCGCAAGGGTTTGCTAGCTTAACCTTCTTCCACCATTCAGCTAGAAGGAGATTTTTGTTATCCCCCCCCCCCCCCCCCCCCCCAAAAAAAAAAAAAAAAAAAAAAAACACCCCGATAAAAAGAGTTGGACAACTTAAGTTGATGAATAATAGAAAGTATGCCATTGTAAGATTTGTTTGAAATTTTGATGCAACCTCTTATTCAGTTGCTTTTGATGAATTTGTTATCCTTGATGTTTTTTTCAGTTGCTTACCTTATATATATGGATGCAAGAATGGATGCACAAATTGCTTATGGCTTTCATCATTTACGCAATGAAAAGCCTTACCTTGCACAAGGTCCTTTTGCAAATAAGGTCTGACTGTATTTCTGTTTCTCCTGTTTTTGGTTACGAGGTGCTAATGCACCTAAATCTGTGAAGCTTGAACATTCCAAGTGTTCCTTAATTTTAATCTCCATTTCCTTCATAGAAACCATATTGATTGAATAAAGTGAAAAAGATAGAGATTACGCATCAGCAAAAGATGGTTGGAAGGCAATATTAAGAAAAAAGAATCCAATTATGTCGAGGATTGTAATATTTAGGGAGCTGACAGGCAGAGAAAGAGAAGGAAAAGATTTGGTGGGGGGTGCAACAAATAGAAGACAAACTCTAAAACTTCTTGTGCTTGCTCCTTGCAATTTAGGCCTACGTCCACGGGTGAGAGAGGATAATCCACTATAAATAATAGAGTACAACGGTGAGATAAAAATAAACAAAACCCGACATCAATCGCAAGACCCCTGCTCGAGGGTAATTGAATCCCTGAGTCCTCATAGGTTTCATGCTCATTGATATTTTTGTAACTCACCCAAGGTTTTAAAAAGCAGCCGCAACCGTTACGTAACGCCGTTACGTAACAGTTTTGGCGGTTACCGCCACCCGTTACGGCCGCTTTTGTAGTGTGATTGAGAATCACAGGTGTGTCGGCTGTAGCGGCTGCCGTAGCGGTCGTAACGGTGCCGTAACAGCCATAACGGCTTGTTTCGCACCGTTACGTAACGGTTCTAAACTGTTTCTTTCGAAAAAAACACAAAAAAAAAAAAAAAATGAAAATGGGGTAAGAGGGATAGAGAGTAGAGAGAAGATAAAGAGAGAAAATAGAGGAGCAAGAGATAGAGAGAGAGAGAGAGAGAGAAGAGGAAAGATGAAGAACATATTATTGATTTGTTGAAACTATAAGGCCTATGCTATTCTATTCAGCTGCTATCACTAAACCATTTTATTTATGTGTGTCTATCTATATATTGTTTGAAAACAATAATAACAATAAGTGTGGTCATTATCTATTTGGCTTGGTTAAAATATGTATATATATATATATATATTTTGGCTCTTATTTATTCTCTTACTTTTGTCATTATTTATCTTATATATAATAGGTAGTGATTAATTTTTTGTAAAATATAAAGTCATTAATTATTAATATAAAATGTAAAAAACTCAGTTTATAGTGATTTAAAAATATGAAATATATTGGATTATACTTAAAAATTTACAAAAATTGATCAATATTTATTTTTAACCCAATAAATATGATCATGGAAAAAAAATATGCGTATCGGTAAGTTTTTTTCAAATTGTGCGAAAAATAAAAAAATTCACGGTTCCGGTTACCGCAACCGTTACACTACGGCCTTTACACCCCGCAACCGCAACCGCGTCACCGCCACCATTACGGCGACCGCAACCGCTTTTCAGAACCTTGAACTCACCCCTCACCTCTTTATCACGCACCCCCTTTTACAGCACTCCGCGCTGTCCTTGTAGCACCTTTGATTATCTTCCCTCTCACACTCACACTTCTCATATATCCATATATACACATGAGAAGGTTGAAGAGATACAAATCCACACCTTTTCCTCTTTCCTGGAGTTGCCAGCCCGTAAAAACTGTATACCAGACAATGATGACCTGCAATGCTTTTTCATTGCTCTTGATATTTGGCTTCCCAATTCAAAGACTTCCCTTTTACTTAATGGTCCTCACATACAACAGACAAAAACCTTAAATGTGGCCTGTCAACATTCCAACACATTTTCTCAATGCAGTATTCCTTTTACAGCTTTTTGTTATCTTCTTTCAGTTGCTTTGTTGACATGCTGGAGCATTAATTGCATGCATCAAACCTTTTGATATTCATAGATCCACATGAAAACTCTAAGGCCCCGTTTGTTTTGGGGTTAAATAGATAGGAGGGGATTAGGATGGAGGTGGGGTTATTTAGTGTTGTGTTTGTTTGTAGAGTTAGGGAGGGGATTAGGATGGAGGAGGTGATATAGATGGAGGTTGGAAGGGGGATTGAGATGGAGGAGGTGGAGATGGTATTAGAAAAATAGTGAGGGGATTAGAAATTTTTTTATTTTTTATATATTGGGAATTTTTTTTAAATATTAATGTTTAATTTTTTATATTTTTTTATTTGTTTTATTATTTTATATAAATATAATTTAACAATTCCTACACTAACAATTATCATCAAAACAAACACAATTTTACTTAATCCCCTCACTATCAATCCCCTCCATTTTACCTCTGAAAACAAACGGGGCCAGTTTGCAGCAATATACATCACAACTTGACCTATATCATCTCATGCGGTTTATGAATCAAAGCTCTCTACTCGGCCTTTGCTTTTGACCTAGCCATATGTTTCACTTTTTAAGCTTCTTGTGACTAGGAGGGTTTGGTGAGCCATAGGGGAGAGCTTTGAACTTTCCATCATCTGTTTGTACCGTGTTGAGCCCCATGCTCAATGGTGGTTCCAGAGGGGGGCAGAGCCCCAAATTCAATTCCACCTTGGTAAACTATTTTTCTGTGAGAAAGCTAGACTGTTATATATCCATGAGACAGTCACACGACAAAAACATTATTACCAAGGTGGAATTGGATGCTCCAAAATGCCCTGATTTATAGATTGTTAGGGAACATCTCAGAGGATTAATGGAAATGACTTTAATCAATGAAGCACAAAGGGTACCAATTATACTTATGTCCTTGGGTTGGCTCACACTGTTATTCTTGGTTAGGATTTCAATAACCAAAAACAATTGCAAATTTTCCTTTGATTCATGTATATTTGTACTGATGCAATTGCTTTGCTTTGTACTGTCTATGATATTTGGAAATTTCGATTCTCTGCATTTTTTCTGGATTGATTGAAATTCAACTGCTCTATGTTGTTTAGACGTGCGAATTACAACATGGATATTGATTGTTGAATTTTTTTAGTAATTAAATTTTGTTGATATGCTTAATGCATATCACATACTGGGCATAAACATGCAAGTTTTAAAGTGATTCTTCCATTTTGCACAGTTGATCTACTCTGGCTACGGTTGCAAACAGGGATGGTTCTTCACACCATGCATAAGTGCTCCAAGTTTAAGGTCAGAACACTCCCACCGAATGACATTGTCAATGTTGATTATCTCAATGGTGCAACATTCCATGTTATTGGATTCATAGTAGTCAACTTTAGTATGTTTGCGATAAGTTGCATGTTTATCAAAGTGTTCATCAGACAAGTGCATGCACTGCAAGCTATGATTATGCTAATGCTCAAATACAAAGTCAAGCATCCATGATTTGTTAATTGTGGGAACCACTGGATATTGGTAATAAAATGACTGAATTATGGCAACCATTTGCTTTACCTTGCCTAATAATTTACTTAGTGAACTCTTTAGATTTTGCTCATTAAAGGTTCCACTAGTGCATTACCAACACTACTTTTCACTTTGTTTTATGTCCCAACTTTCACTTTGAAGAAATCATATGGTAACTATTGTAGCGATCCGAAATTTTTCCCTCCGCTCGAGCGGGGGAGTTGACGCTCGAACGGACTTGAGAGGTTCTCAATATTTTTGTAGACGGTCCGAAATTCTGAGAGTTGTGAATTTCCGCTCGAGCATAGGGGTGGTCGCTCGAGCGGACAGCTTTGTTGGTTCACACGCTCGAGCGTGGAAAGCAACGCTCGAGCGTGGAAAGTGAGATTGCCCTTGACATTTTTAGTAGTGTATTTGGAACCTCCTTATTTTATTTTGGGGTATTGATCGAAGTGGTAGCATGATGGTAAAGTAAGAGAACCGATAATTTAATTCGGATAACTTTTCCTACGAAAGTCGCCACTCTTTTGCCCTTTTTTTTTCCACACTTTGAATTTGGATGTGAGGCTTGAACCATTGGAAAACTTATTTCCAGGGCTTCGATTTGGACACAAGAACGACCTAGAACGGAGTCCGGATGAGAGAGTTATGCCCGTTTGTAGTTTTGGAATCTGTGCTGGAAGCACTTCCGCTCCAGCGGGAAAAGCGGCACTCGAACGGACTGTGTGAATACAGCAGCTTAAAATGTGTTTTTTTAGCTCATTCTTTGCATTTTTCTTTTCCTTCTTCATTCCTCTCACCCTAGGTCTGAAAACCCTAGGATTTTGACTCCAAATACCTTCCAGTCCTCTAAGATTTGGCCAAGATCTCTTGCCAAAAAGTGAAGAAGGCTTGAAGCTCAACATTTTCTACAAATTGGAATTCAGATTTGTGAGGAATCTCATCAAAGCTTTGCTTTTTGCTTGATTCTTGAGGTAGGGGTTCTAATTCTTCTTCAATACTTGCATTAATGGATAGATTTGTGGTATTTTGATTATATAAATACAAACTCTCCATTTTTGAGCATATAGTGTTATATCATGGAATTTGGGGGTTTAGGGTTTGAAATGTTGGGGGTTCAATTGTTGGGTTAATATGGTAGATTATGAACCTTAGGTGTGTAATCAAGGGAAAAATTAGAATTAAAAATAGTGGTGAGAGAAGTTTTAATTTTTCTTGAAAGTCTTGATTTTTCTTGAAAACCTTAGGTTGATTCATGATGATAATTAATGATTTTGCCCAAATTGAAAGTAGAATCATGAAATTAAATGGTTGAATTGTATATATACAAGTTTAATTGGATTTTGGATGTGTTTGAAAATTATGTTAAAAATTAGCGATTGAACCTTTGTTATGGATATTGTAAATTATGCTATAATGTGAAATGAAGATTGGGGAAATGATTTATTAATGATATGGATGAGATGAGCCTTCGGGTGAAATGATGAAATAAAGGTTTAAGAGTTCACCTTGAATTATGTTAAATAGTGTTGATTATGTTGAATCGAATTGTGTTGGACTATGATGAATTATGTTTGAATCATGTTGAATTGTGTTGTGTTGAGTTGAGTTGAGTTGTGTCGGGCGTGTTGAGTTTGAGTTGTGTTGTGTTGTGTTAGGTCATGTTGAGTTTGAGATGAGTTGTGTTGGGTGGTGTTGTGTTGGCACCCGCGGGGGGAGTTGAAAGATGATACGGAATTTGTGATAAGATGATGAAGTGAAAATTTAAGAATTTTATTGTGTAATTAGAAAGTGATTTTATATTTCAAAACTAAAAGTCCAACTTTATACTTAACTCTAGTTATGAACTTTTATTTTTGAAAATGAGAATACTTCAATCAACATTAAATTTATGAAATTAAGTCTATGTTGAGTTTAAGATGAGTGTGAATAATGATAAATGGGAGATTGTGAAATGACGATGTTATATGAAGGAGTTGTATCAAAGAAATTAAATGTTTGAGATAATTTATAACCGTAGGTAGTAATTGATAACCAATGTGTTTTAAAAATTAAATTTGAAGACTTGATAATAATATGGAAAAGTAAAGAAATAGTTTGAACCCAAGAATTGTGAACACTTTAAAGATGAATCTTTGCCTCTATGGATGTGTTGTTATATTTTTGTGTGAGAAAACAATGAATGATTTAATGGATAATGAAAAAGGTCGTGGAACATATTTGTACTTGTTATGTGAATGAAATTTTAATATATGGTGGATGCATATTGAATTAATGTGTTACGGAAATAATGGAAGATGTGTTGGCATTGTCCACTAATTGTAATGATGGATTGTGATGTTATCTTGGGGTCTGTTTCCCGCCGTATTTTGAGCCGGCAAAACGTGGCGCTTGAGATAGGTTCCGACTTCCTTTCGGAGTAACGCCCGATAAAGCGTGTGATATGTTGAGGTTCTGCCTTCCTTCCGGCTTGTGACCGGTAAAGCGGGAGGTTCCGCATTCCTTCCGGCTTGTGATCGGTAAAGCGGGAGGTTCCGCATTCCTTCCGGCTTGTGATCGGTAAAGCGGGAGGTTCCGCATTCCTTCCGGCTTGTAACCGGTAAAGCGTGTGACTCATGGAGATGACTTGTTATTGGATCCAGTGTTTGATATGAAATTAATTGAAATAATGGAAAATGAAATGGTAATTGAATTAGGGATTGGTGTTAATACACTCAATGGATTGCTTGTAATTATAATGGAAGATTATGAATTTTGTTTTGTAAATAATAGAGAAATTGAATTAAAAAAATGATTGTTATTCTTGTGTTATGCTTGTATTCTATTTGGTAATGCAAACGTTGATATAAGGTAATTGTTGGGCAAGTTGGAGTTGAGTGTATGAGGATTGTCTCCTTTTTGAACATAAAGGGAATTGGATCTTGACATTATGGAGTTATAGTTATTGGAAATGGTATAAGGGAAAAATAGAAATGAAATAGGAAATATTTTGGGAATTGGTTAATAATCTTTTTAAATAATGTTTCTTAAATGTGTTTGTTTCACAAAGATCTATGGTGTTTTGAAATTATAAAATGTCATCCTACGATATGGTATCACCCTGCATGCATGATCATTTCTATCTGTATGTTAGTTATTGATTTATAACTATGAGATTCCTACTAGGCATTAGTGCTCACCTCTTGTTGTTTTACCTTTTTACAGGAAGAAAGTTTGGATTCCTTGATTGAAGAGTTAAGAAGTCCATGTGTCTTTTATATGTAATTTCATTATAGATGTGATGGATCATGTATTTGTATTTTATTCATTTATAGCTTCACAGTAGGAGATTGGCATGTATTGTTATCATTGTAATGTTCATTGAGAGAGAGAAAACATATATCATTGTATTTCTATTACTCAAGAGAAATGGATGTTTAAAGAAAAAAAATCGACCTAATTTTAAGGCTTTGGTAATGTTTTCGATTAATTAAAATTGGAGCATGACAATTATATTGTTTAATTTAGTAAATTCATTTAGGCATTTATAGCCATGACTCTGTGCCAATCTAATTGGGGTGAGTAAGGTCCACTATGATGCTATTAGCATTGCTTTTGTCAATCTTTATTGACGTAAGATGCATAGATTTATCCTTGGTTCTAATTCAGTAAAGTTTTTTTTTGCAAATTAAAAAAAAATTAAAAATTGATAATTAGAAAGTAGAAATAAAAAACACTGCTCTTCTAGGTTCTATATAATCAGACTTTTTCAATTTATTTAACTTATTTCTGCCTAAAAAGTTATAACAAAAAACAATACCAAATAATTGGGTACAAATTTCTAAATTAAAATAAGTTATAATCAACTCCTATAAATTGTGACAAACAAACCCTTTGAATCACATGGATGGAAGACTTGGTATTGAGATTATCTTGAAAAAAGAAAAACCTATTTTGCGCTCCTCTTGTCCTACCTAATTTGGTGCAGTACTTTAAATAGAATGATACGTCCTTCACCATTAATTTTTTTTATTCATCACCATTCGTTTTCATCCACAATTCCTTTATATAAAAATAATTTAATATTAAAATATTATCGTATAATAATGTATTTATACAAAAAATACACAAATCTTATAAGGTTAATAGTTAGTTGGTGGCCAAAAAACCCTCAAGGCCTACCCAATACTTGTAGAGAATACTACATATAAATAGATTTTTTAATATTATTTTCTTATTATTAGACACAATGAGTTTATGTGAGTTTCATTAACTCTGTGTTTAGAAATTAAAAAAACAATAAATTTATTTGTATATAGCATTATTTTTTTGATTAGTAAATCCAATTATCCATCTTACTCATCCATAGGAAATTATATATACTCTATGAAGCAGAAAACCAAACACATCTGTAAATAATTTTTTCTAAAAACTACATAATGGTAATTGCCCCAAAAGATAAATGGTATAGAAAAGATAAGAACTGTTCACAACCCTAGAAAAATACTAAACATTTCACCATTCAATTAATTGTTGTCCCCATAACTTCAACAAAAAAGAGAGCGTCTTTTTCATCCAAACACTTCATAAACATGTTTATTCAATAACTCTGCAGATTGTTGCATTGGCGCATAATAGAGCGAATTCAAGATTGGCCACTTGGCCGGTATGTGCACCATCAAAGAAGAGATATTCATCTCTGTTGCTACACGGAGTGGCGTTGGGGGGGCACTCTAATTCCCCATTTACATCCTGTCCGCAACATGGGTGTTTTACATCTTTAAACCCTACAACAACAGAAGAAAAACATAAAGAAACTGTGTTCATTTTTCTGACTCCAAAACCGTAACAAATTAAATATATAAATAAATTATATTACCAAATTCTTGAGGGTGGTAGACCATATGATTAAGAAGACCATAGCTATCTGCCAAGACAAAGGTAATACCACTGTAATCATAATGAGTCCAAGTTTTAAGCCACTTAGGAAGCCCATAGTTGTATGGCATGATAAGATTGTTCATGTCTTCATTGCACTCCCCAGAAATAGTCTTGTATCTAAGAGATGGCAAACACCCAAGAGGACCTATGTTGTTCACGATGAATTGTCTGGCTCCGATCTCATATAATATCTGCCAAAAAAAATTTTTGAAGAAGGGATTTAATTTGTTTGGGAACAAATAAATAAAAAGGTGACATCTTTTTTCGAGTATTTTTACTTTTAGCAACTTTTTTTTTTTTTTTTAATGTAAATTATGTCAATGTAGACGAATTTAAAAAGTAAAACATTTTTGAAAAATTCCAAATAAAGATTAAAATGCCAAGATAAGCTTAAAAACTCGCTTTTAACTTTTATGAATTGCTTTCAATTTTTTTTCTTTTTAATTTTTGGATTCGTCTCATTTGAGTAGAATCAGAAGCCTAAATATTTTTGAAAAATTTTAAAACAAGTTCACATGAAAATAAGTCAACAAAAAATATTTCAAAAAATAAAATAAAATAATTCCAAACACCCTACACACATTGTAAACAGTAGTCTTAGATAGATCGATCGCTCTAATAGAAGATTACTTACGTCTAAGTAGATCTTCAACTCAAAGATGAGAGAGATTGCAAACTCATTAGGGTCCTGCAAATAAATGAAATTCTAGTCGTTAAGACTCCTTACAGTAATAGTACAGAAGAAGAAAAAAAGAAAAGAAGAAGAAGAAAGGAGGAAAGATTGAGGACCTTTGTGTTTGATTTAGGATAAGTGAAAAAGTAGTCATTGGCTCCCATGGAAATGAAAAAGATAGATTTGGCAAGATACTGTTTGCGAGCATCAGGGTCTGGAATCAAATATGGCAAGTCTTCTTGTACAGTCTCCTTAAAGAAGTCGATCTGTTGTTCTAAATTGAAGCATTCTCTCTGAGAAAAGAAAAGAAAATGAACCAAAATACGTCACGGATTAAAAAGGAGTGGAAAGAAAAGAAAAAAAAATACATATATTTTTTTTCATTCACCTTGTGGGGTCTGGTGGTGTTAAAGATACCACATCCAGAAGACCCATAATTGATCCCAGCCATGGCGATGGTAGTTCTTTTTCTGTCACTCTCTGTCAAGTTGTGGTAAGCAGGACGCGGTGGCACATCTACAAGAGAGAAAGCTGCAAAGAAACCATAATAATAAGATCAACAAATGTAGGGATAATCAAGAAAAAACTATAATCAGAGGATACAGTACTAGTACTAAAGTTACCTTTTGCTTTTTTGGGTTTGGCAAAAGGAAATTTTATTAACTGGAATTGTAAAAATATAGCCAGATAATGAAGAGGGAGAGAAAGAACCACCCAAAAAAAAAAAAAACCTCAACAGAAAGACACCAATATTTGGCAAGGTTCCAACAGAAACAAACGCTTATGAAAAATCACACCTAAAACACCAATACACAATAACCTTCACAGCAAAAACAAAACTCAAGGAAACTTGAAAATAATGTTAGGTAGGTAAGTAAGTAAGGTACCCATGAAATCAGCGGCAGAGCGACCGATGGATTGATTGTTGTAGTAGTAAGTAAGTAAGGTACCCATGAAATCAGCGGCAGTTAATCCATTTGTAAAGCGGCCGGTGGATTGATTGTTGTAGTCGACACCATAAGGGTAAAAGTTTGCCGTGATACCCCTTTCAATCTTGTTGTTGTTTCCTGCGTCAACAGTTGAATCTCCGAACACAAACAACGCAGGAAACGACGCGGATGCTTGAGTCATGAACGGAAGAGAAGAAGAGGAAGAAGAAAGCAAAAGTAAAACAAGAATTAGTGTACCCGTGATGAATATGGGTGGTTTTTTGCCAGAAGAGATGGTCTGTATGTATGTATTTATAGATAAATTCTAACATTCTATACCCGCTCGACGACTGACTATTAAAAGAGATTTTAAAACAAAAAAACAAAAAAAATTAATGAGATAGACATACAAGAGCAGAGTTGATAAAAGAAGTCTGGTATGTAATATACACCATAACACCGTATGTAACTTTACAAAAAATTACGTAAATTTTCATGAACTTATATAAGTGATCTTACAAATCACAAATTTGTGAAATTTCTGAATGACAAACTGAAATTTCTCTAATAATATTATTGAGGAAGCTTAACTAATAAGAAAAATCATATTGGATCCCTCTT
Source organism: Camellia sinensis (assembly GCF_055761805.1). NCBI lineage: Eukaryota > Viridiplantae > Streptophyta > Magnoliopsida > Ericales > Theaceae > Camellia > Camellia sinensis. The sequence goes on from NC_138972.1 coordinate 160,409,298, forward strand.
ACTACCAGAAATTAGAGAGTAATGTTTCACTAATTTTTCCATATAGTAAATATTGATTTTTACTACTTTAAAATAAAATTAAAAAAATAAAATAAAATAAAATAGTAAAAGGTCCCACTGATTGATTTTATGCCATATAAAGTGCCTTGGAAGGTGTTGACTAGTTTTGCCTTCCATAATAAATTTAATTCGATATGTAATCTTAGTTTTTTAAAATATTTCCTACTATTTTTTATGTTAATTTTAACCCTATATATTTCATTTACAACTATTGACATATTCCAACAGATTTTACAACTGATTGGGTAATCTTTTTATTTTTTTTATAGAAAAAATGAAACTATTATTGGTAAAACAAAAAGTGAATATCTACACTATATATTAACCAAAAGTGATCATTTGGGAACTCCAATATTTTTAACTAAATATCTAAATTTTTCAGTTGAAAATTATTTTTTTTTTAAAAAGGCTACTGACTAACCCATCAAACCAATAATTATAAAAAAAATATTAATTATCTCATTAGTTTTGATTTTTAAAATAAAAAACAAAAAATTCCTTTCTTGATTTTCCTAAATCTATTCTCTCTAAAAAAAATTTAAAAGGAAAATTTAAGATATCTCCAAAAAATTAATTTAAAACTTTTAATTTTACGATTTTTGAAAATTGAGAAATATACATATAACAAAACATTACAACTATAGATAATGGTTTCCATATATTCTTACAGATTTTACAATCGATTTGGTCAGCGTAAGCTTTTCCTCTTTTTTTTCAATTTTTTTTTATATGGAAAATGAAATCTTTACTGGCATTAGGTCCAATTTAAAAAGAGTATAGCCAGATAATGAAAAGGGAGAGAAAGAACCACCCAAAAAAAAAATCTCAACAGAAAGACACCAATATTTGGCAAGGTTACAACAGAAACAAACACTCATGAAAAATAACACCTAAAACACCAATACACAATAACCTTCACAGCAAAAACAAAACTCAAGGAAACTTGAAAATAATGTTAGGTAAGTAACTAAGTAAGGTACCCATGAAATCGGCAGTTAATCCATTTGTAAAGCGGCCGGCGTATTGATTGTTGTAGTCGACACCATAAGGGTAAAAATGTTCCGTGATACAACTTTCAATCTTGTTGTTTCCTGCGTCAACAATTGAATCTCCGAACACAAACAACGCGGATGCTTGAGTCATGAACGGAAGAGAACAAGAAGAAGAAGAAAGCAAAAGTAAAAAAAGAATTAGTGTACCCACAATGAATACGGGTGGTTTTTTACTAGAAGAGATGGTCTGTATGTATGTATGTATTTATAGATAAATTCTAACATTCCAGCTAGACGACTGACTGTTAAAAGAGTCTTTAAAAGAAAAATAAATAAAATTAATGAGATGACATGCAAGGGCAGAGCTGATAGAAGAAGTCATTGTCAAGAATATACTGTAATTCTGATATGTAAAAGTGAATGAGAGATCATTTAAAGCGCTATACTGCTAATTGATACTTGCAGGGGATCAAGATAGGTATATAGGGGTGTTTAATCGCTTGGTTGCTTCTCAGTTTTCTTAGAACACAGAGCAGCTGGACTAGTGATTAGTGACTAATTAGGTGTTTCAGCACCACTATGTACTGAGAAAAATTATTCAACAAATTAAATTTATAGACCACATTCATTATGGAGTAATTCATATTCCACAAATTTATGAGAGAGACAGAGAGAGACTAACCAGACACAGACACAAGGAGGATGGCAAAGAAAAGCGTCTTTAAAAAAACCTTCTCCATAGCCTTTGAAACAAGTTGGGCAGTGCAGTGGAATAACTTGCACTTTAGTATTGGGAGAGACTTGGCTCCAAGCAAATATATATAGAGATTGAGTGGGTGTTTGGCTCCAAGTCAAATTTTTCACGAATAATTTATTTTTTAGCAACTTTTCAAATATAGCAACAATTTTTCTTTAGCAACTTTTCAAATATGGCAATAATTTTTCAGTTTCTAAAAAAAAAAAGTTACTAAAAAAGTCAATCTCAAACAATGATTAATATAATTCTATAAGCACAAATTGTATATACATGGTCAGTCCCGCTAGGTCATGTCGTCTTGGCTTCTTTTTTCTTTTTTTCTTTTTTTTCTTCTTCCTTTCCATGACTCGCAAAGGAAGAAGGAAGAAGAAAGAAGAAAGAAGAATAGAGGAGAGGAAAGAGATAGAGGAGAAGCCAAATCCATGAAACAAATCAAACCCACAAATCCATGAAACACACACATATATACAGATCTGGAAAATCAACATGAAACACACACACACACATGCATATAGAAAAAGAGAAGAGGAGAAGAGAGAGGGCGGCGACGGAGGTGGTGTAGCGGCGTCAGTGGTGGTCGCAGCAGTGACGGAAGAGGAGCAGGAGGAGGAGGCGGCGACGGAGACGGAGACGGAGACGGAGACGGCGATGGCGACGGCGATGGCGATGGCGATGGCGATGGCCACGGCGACGTCGACGGCGTGAGAAGATCGGCTCCCCTTTCTTCTCTTTCCCTTTCTTCACTCTCTTACTCCCTTCCTCTGTTTGACAGGTAAAAGAGAGAAAAAAGAAATAAATTAAAAAAAATCAAAACCACGTCGTTTTGAATTCGGGCTCGGAAACTTCTTCTGCGTGACTGATAAAACGAGAGAAAAAAAAAAATTTCAAAATCGCATCGTTTTGAATTCGGGCCATTCAAATCTTACAAATTTCGAGCTTTGAAATATTTTTTTAATATAAATTTTATACAAAATAAATTGGATAAATTATACTGTCATATTCTAAAATTTGATCTAATTATATTTCACTCTTGAAGTACTTAAAGTTATTACCACATTTTCAATATGAGTATGATGAATATGAATATGTGATAGATTCCACTGTCTTAGTATTTTATTATTATGAATATGATGTATGTGATAGATTGCATGTCTTAGTATTTTATTTATTTGATTAAATCATTTTCAATATTTACAATTTTATTATTTTTTATTTTATTAAAATTCAAGAATTTATTCAACTGGATTAGATAATTTATTTTAAAATTAATTGATTATTCCACTGTCTTAGAATTTGTTCGACCTTATTTTTCCTTATCTATATTCCAATAGATTCAAGCACGTATGAATAATTAAAATCAGTACAACCTATTTTGGGAAGTGAGTTAAAAGCCACTTCTCAGTTTTTAACTCACTTTCCTTTTTCACAAAAAAGTTAAAAAAAAAAAAAAAAAACTTTTAACCACCTTCCCAAAACACTCTTACATCACTATGAGAAACTATCAACGAGGTTTAACTCGAAATTTTAATAGGATGTTTCTTATTTTTGAATGTTATTTATTTTAATATAAATTTCATACAAAATAAATTGGGTAAATTATACTGACATCTCCTCAGATTTGGTCCAATTATATTTCACCCCTTGAAGTTCTGAAAGTTATTACCACATTTTCAATATGAATATGATGAATATGATGTATGTGATAGATTCCACTGTCCTAATATTTTATTATTATGAATATGATGTATATGATAGATTGCATTGTCTTAGTATTTTATTTATTTGATTAAATTATTTTCAACATCTTACAATCTTACAATTTTACAATTTTTTATTTTATTAAAATTCAAGAATTATTCAACTGGATTAGATAATTTATTTTAAAATTAATTGATTATTGCCCTGTCCTAGAATTTGTTCGACTTTATTCTTACCTTTCTATTTTCTAATAGATTCGTGCACATATGAATAATTAAAATTAGTACAGTCTATTTTGGGAAGTGAGTTAAAAGTCATTTCTTAGCTTTTAACCCACTTCCCTCTCTCATAAAAAATTCAAAAAAAACTAAAAAATAACTTTAAGTATCTTCCCAAAACACTCCTATATCCCCTCAAATAAATATAACATTGGAAGTTGAGAGATAATAATACTGTAGGAATCAAATAATTTCAATGATGACCAAAACCAAATGGTGCAACATCGCTTTTCAAAGCACATCAACAAATAAACAAAGATATACGATTTAGGCTTTGTTTGGCATGTTAATTTTTTTGACTTTTTGACTGTTTTAATTATAAAAAGACAAAATAGCATTTTTATCTCAATAAGACAAAATATCACATTTAAGTCATAATCATTTCATTTTTTCTCCCACAAAAGTCAAAAAAGTCAAAAAGCGTATCGCAAACGAGACTTTTTAGCCCTAGACAAAAATAGTCAAAAAATCAAAATGTCAAAATGTCAAAAAATCAACTCACATCCCAAATGAACACTTACTGGTTTTTTGGAATTTCACATCTTTAATGATTTTTTTGATTTTTTATAAAATAATTTTTTTAATGTATTTAAAAATAATTTTTTTAATTATATTGAAAAAACATGAATAACTAACTTATTTGATTTACTTTTCAAATATTTTTTTGTCTTTTTATATTTATTTTTATTTTTTACCCTAAAAATCAAGTTACTAGGATTCGTTTAAGAAATAATTTGTTAGATTTTAATTAAAATATAATCAGATGAAAAAAATTGAAGTTTTTAGTAATAAGATTTTGAACTTTTACAAAAAGATGGATAAAAAGTAAAGAACATAATAATTTTTTTAATTTATTAATTTTTAAGGTTTTAGTATTTTTTTTTCCTTTGGTTTGGATCTTTTTAAACCAAAGCTGTGAAGCCTTCAAAATAAGACTTAAATCATTCATTCGTTAAGTCTATAAGCATAATAGAAATAATATATTTTTATTCATCAGAGTCTTCTTTACAAAATGTATTACGTGCATTATACATTCATAATTGTTTCTAACTGATAACAACAAAATAATGTCCTACGGGCTTACAGATTTTCAAGTTATCACTTGATTACAACAAAAGAAGAGTTATAACTCTTTTACAATTAGAGCCCTTGGCTTGAAAAGAAAACATATATACACAAGATGTAACAACAAAACGGAGCCTTTAACTCCTAAACCTCCCAAGCTAAGACCTCGGAGGCGGCATGTCACCTATACCTGAAAATGGTGTCCCAAGTAGGTTGAGCCAAAGCCCAGTAAAGATATGCTAAACCAAATATGAGAATTAACTAAAATATGAACATCAGATCAATGATGGATATTCTTAATAGACACATTTCTTTCAATTTCATTCAATATAGTTAACCAACATTTCAACTCATTTCTATTCTTCCGTTTCGGATAAAATCGATTAACCAAATTCGTTATTATCAAAACAACCAAGATGAGACTACAACTCAATGGTTTACAATTTAATACATCCACCATTTCAACACTTCTATTTCTTGCCATTTTACGGAACTACGTCCGAGGGAACCGGCACCCATAATATACAAGATTTCGGGACTTTCACCCCAGACACTCCGGCCAACGTAATTATCAATGGAGTCTATCTCCTATCTCCTATCTCCTTCCATACAATGGAGTACATCCCTTATATCCTCCCAAACAAAGATACATATACAATGTATTTAAACATGTTGTCATATACAATGACCAATCAGATCACATAAACCACCAAAAGAAGAGTTCTAACTCTTTTCCAATTAGAGCCCTTGGCTTGAAAAGAAAACATATATACATAAGATGTAACAACAAAACGGAGCCTTCAACTCCTAAACCACCAAAGCTAGGACCTTGGAGGCGGCATGTCACCTATACCTGAAAATGATGTCCCAAGTAGGGTGAGCCAAATCCCAGTAGAGACATGCTAAACCAAATATGAGAATTAACTAAAATATGAGCATCAGATCAATGAAGGATATTCTTAACAAACACATTTCTTTCAATTTCATTCAATATAGTTAACCAACATTTCAACTCATTTCCATTCTTCCGTTTCGGATAAAATCAATTAACCAAATTTGTTATTATCAAAACAACCAAGATGAGACTACAACTCAATGGTTCACAATTTAATATATCCATCATTTTAACACTTCAATTTCTTGCCATTTTACGGAACTACATCCGAGAGAACCGACACCTATAATATATAAGATTTCGGGACTTTCACCCTAGACACTTCGGCCAACGTAATTATCAATGGGGTCCATCCCCTATCTCCTCTCATACAATGGAGTACATCCCATATCCCATCCCAAACAAAGATACATATACAATGTATTTAAACATGTTGTCATGCACAATGACCAATCAGATCACATATTCAAAGCTTTAATCCAACCGTCATATTCAATGACATAATTCGATTGATTACTTTCAATTTCCCTAATCCTCATGCATTTTTTACAACAATCATAGCAATCCTCCACCAATACACCAAAACAGATATTTCTAAACAGATAATTAAATCTATCAACAGATAATTTATCAACTTTTCCATAGGTGTGTGATTTATCAATCAAACTACACTTTTTAATCATATTTTTCCCCAATTTCATAATTCCCAAACTAATTTCATATTTCCACATTGATCTCATTATTTATACAAATATTTTCTTTAATTCACATTAGAGCATTTTCCCCCAATTCCAAAACATTGACCCAAAGGTCTAAATCTCACCATTTCAACAATTATTCCCCAATAACCCCATTTTTAAGACCCCACATACACATATGGAGTTCAAAATTGAAAACCCCTCTTTCACAAATCAACACCCAAGCCCTAACTTCACTCAAACTTCCTACATCCAACCATTTATACAAAATGACACATATCTAGGTTAAAACTCATAATAAAGAGTAGTTTATCCCTACCTCAAATGGAGAAGCTCAAAGGAGAAAAAGAGAGAAACCCAAAGATGCTCCAAATCCCACTTTTTTCGGATCAAAGGGAAGCCCACGCAATGCTCAAGCTTTTTAACAAAGGGAGTATGGTAGAATGACCCTAGAACAAGGAGTATTTATAGAGAGAGAGAGTTTTAGAGAGAGAGGCAGCCAGATTAAGGTTTTTAGGGAAGAAGAAAGTAAAAAGTGATATAAAATCACGCTGCTGCTAATTGATATATGCGAGGCTCGCTCGAGTGAAGGAGTTGTCGCTCGAGTGACCAGACACAACAAAAGGCCTCGCTTGAGCGCACAATGCAAAGCTTCAGGTCTGCCACCAACGCAGACGCACGCTTGAGCGCAAAAGTGCTCGCTCGAGCGAAGAATCAAATAACACACGTCTCGCTCGAGCGCAAGAGTGCTCGCTCCAACAAAAATTGTGTCTAAGCAAGAAACCTGAGGACTCTCAATCCTTGTTCGAGCGCAAGAACCTTCGCTCAAGCAAAGAAGCAAAAACCCAAGTCTCGCTCGAGCGAAGAAGCCAAAACTTGGGCAGCAACCATTTGAATCAACTCACAACCAACCTGTTTCAAACTCACCCAACACGACCCAAAACTCAAATACAAAGAGTAAAAGGAAGGAAACAAGACATAGACAATAGTATACAACCACAGAACCCGAGTCCGGAACACAATAAAGGTCGGGGTAAAACCTGGATCGCTATAACCTCCCCCCCTTAAAGAATTTCGCCCCCGAAATTTTATATAAGTTTCAAAATCATGTTTATTCAACTTTCAAATAGATTATCATTTCCAAAACATCTTCAATGTTTATAACATATTTGTATTTCCAAAACACATTCAACATATACAATGTTTTACAAACCAAAACATATACAATGCTTTTATAGCTCATCAACAAAACAAAATTTTCAGCACGTACTCAAATATCAATGAATAGTTCCGGATATGTCTCTCGGACCTCTAATTCGCGTTCCCAAGTTGCTTCCTCAACCCCGTGATGTTTCCACAATACTTTGACTAAGGGAATCGTCTTGTCTCACAAGACTTGGTCCCGTCTATCCAAGACCCTTATCGGTCTCTCCTCATACGAGGCATCCTCATCTACCTCTAAGTCGGTCCAATCCAGCACGTGCGATGGATCCAGCTCATATTTCCGAAGCATACTAACATGAAACACGTCATGCACTCCAGAAAGTTATGGCGACAACGCTAAACGGTATGCAACCTCCATAATACGCTCAAGGATCTCAAAAGGACCAATAAACCGAGGGAAACTCGTCCCACTTTTCCCAAATCTCATCAAATTTCGTCTAGGTGATATTTTCAAAAAGACATGATCACCCACCTCAAATGACAAAGGTCTCCTCCTACGGTCGGCATAACTCTTTTGGCAACTCTGGGCTGTAGCCAACCTTTTACGGATAAATGCCATCTTCTCCGTCGTTTCTCAAACCAACTCTGGACCTAACACAGGTGCATCACCCACCTCGGCCCAACACACTGGCGATTTACACGGTCGGCCATACAAGGCCTTAAACGGTGCCATGCCAATACTCGATTGGAAGCTGTTGTTGTAAGCAAACTCCACTAAGGGTATATGTCTCTCCCACGACCCCTTAAAGTCAAGGACACAGCCTCTAAGCATATCCTCAAGTATCTGAATGGTATGCTCGGACTGCCTGTCAGTTTGAGGATGGTAAGCCATGCTAAAAGTCAATCTAGTGCCCAAGGCGCTCTGCAAACTCTGCCACAATTGGGCAGTGAAATGTGGGTCTCTATCTGAGACAAACGACACTAGGACCCTGTGCAACCTCATTATGTTCCGAATATACAAGTCAGCAAGGTAATCTACCGAATCTCTTACGCACATAGGAATAAAGTGCGCTGACTTGGTCAACTACCACCCATATGGCATCACTACCTCGTTAAGTCCTCGGAAGATCCACAACGAAATCCATCGTGACATGCTCCCATTTCCACTCGGCTATAAGCAAGGGTTGCAACAAACCCGCTGGCCTCTGGTGTTCGCCCTTCACTTGCTGACAAGTAAGGCACCTCGATACAAATATTGCCACATCCTTTTTCATACCCCTCCACCAAAACTGGCAACTCAGATCGTGATACATTTTTGTGCCTCCCAGATGCACCGCAAGGCGTGAATGGTGAAACTCTTGGAGTACTTCCTTTCGGCAAGACTCTGGCACAAACAAGCGGTCTCGGTATCTCACACTCAGGTCGAGATACATAGTTAAACCCTTCTCTACCTTCCCACTAGAGAGCTTCTCCCGGAGGGATTCTACCTCAAAGTCATCCTTTTATGCGTCCAACACGCAGTTCACAAGTGTAGGTTGTGCAACTACAAAAAATAAGGCAGCAGACTCAACAGACTTGCCCAGATACAAGTCAAACTCACTGAGAGCACCCAACATCTCCCATTACCAAATAGTTATACAAGCTACACTACTGATGGGCTTCCTACTTAGGGTATCAACCACAACATTGGCCTTCCCCGGATGATAATGCAACTCGAAGTCATAATCTTCTATGAACTCCATCCACATTTTCTGCCTCAAATTTAAGTCCTTCTGTGTAAACAGATACTTCAGACTCTTATGATCAGAAAATACTCAAATCTCTCACCATACAAATAGTGCCTTCAAATCTTCAAGGCAAAGATCACAGCTGTTTACTCTAGGTCGTGAGTAGAGTAATTCCCCTCATGTGTTTTCAACTGTCGTGAGCCATAGGCTACTACTTTCCCCTCTTGCATCAAGACACAACCCAAACCCTCTCGTGAGGCATCACAATATATTGAATAGCCCGAACCTCACTCCAAAATAATCAAGACTGGACCGATGGTAAGTCCAACCTTAAGCTCTTGGAACGACTTTTCACAAGTCTCACTCCACACAAATTTAACCCCTTTTCGCGTCAATCTAGTCAAAGGCGAAGCTAGTCTAGAGAAATCTTTTACAAACCGACGATAATACCCGGCCAATTCCAAGAAACTACAGATCTCAAAGACATTCTTAGGCTGTGCCCAGTCTTGCACCGCCTCAATTTTGGATGAATCCACAGCCATTCCTTCTCCGGATACTATATGGCCTAAGAACTTAACCTCTCTTAGCCAGAACTCACACTTCCCAAACTTAGCATACAACTTATGGGCTCTAAACAACTCCAGCACCACTCACAGGTATTCCTCGTGCTCCTCCTCAGAAGGTGAATAAATCATAATGTCATCCACAAAGACGACTACAAAGCGATCTAAGAACTCCCGGAAAATCCGGTTCATCAAGTCCATGAACATAGCCGGTGCATTGGTAAGCCCAAAAGGCATCACCAAAAACTTATAATGGCCATACCGCGTACGGAATGCCGTCTTCGGGATATCCTCCTCCTTGACCCTCAACTGATGGTAACCCGATCTCAAGTCTATCTTAGAGAAATAACGGGATCCTTTCAACTGATCAAACAAATCATCTATACGAGGCATATGATATTTATCTTTCACCGTAACCCGGTTCAATTTTCGGTAATCAATGCAAAGTCTCAAAGCCCCATCTTTCTTTTTAGCAAAGAGGGTCGGTGCTCCCCAAGGCGAAGTACTAGGGCGAATAAAACCCTTATCTAGTAACTCTTGGAGTTGAATCTTCAACTCACTCAACTCGGCTGGGGCAAAACGATACGGTGCCATGGAAATCGGTGTCGTGCCAGGCACTAAGTCAATAGAGAACTCGATCTCTCGATGGGGTGTTTTATCAGAACCTATGGTCGAACAGACCAGTACTTCGAAACAAGTACCGCATGTGCAAAGTATTGGATGAGGCCAAGGAATTGGACCATTCACTCTTCCATCTACTCAGCCAATGAATCTATGGGGAGGCCTAGTAGATGCCATGGGACAACAGTTAATGAACACAATGGAAAGATGGGCAATATCCTTTTTGGATCGAATGAGTACTCATCAACCAACTAATGTAAGGCATATAGAGGAAAATTCAAATGTCCCTCAGCAAAGATTGGCTAGAGATAAATAGCCTATGCAGAGTAATGGACATACTAATGGTCAAACTAGTAACCAAAACCATGAAAGACCACCACCTCAGTCTTGGTATGAGCCTCTTTCGAGGCCTGTGGCAAATCAAAATGCCTCATTACTTAACAGTGAAGCCATGGAAATTGGTGGATTTGGCTCAACACAAGATAATGGCATAAGGATGTTTCCAAATCCCATGTTTGAAGCCATACTTGGTACGAGGGGATTCACTATTCCTTTGTTCGAATCTATACCCGGGGGGTTGGAAGGTTTTCCCACAACTGGAAGAGACACAACACCTGTTCTAGCACCCTTCGCAGGTCCTTTTGCAGGACAGGCTCAAAGGGGTCACCCATACCCTCAACAGCAGCCAGCACCACAAGGACAACCAGTTCCAAACATACCAGCCTATGGACCAAGAAGACCATAGACACAAGGTTGTCCACCAAATCCTGTGTTTATTCCTCCAGTAGTGGTTCAACAAGCACAAAATATGGTCCCTAGGGACCAAATTGCTGATATTGTTAGAGAAATGTGTGGACCAATGGCTCGGGGGGTTCAAACTCCTGCGTACAGGAAACCATACCCAGAATGGGTAGATATGGTACATGAATACTCAAGAGGCTTCAGAATACAAGACTTTGCCATTTTTTATGGGAATGGAAACCAGTCAACAGTTAACCATATTGCTAGGTTCATTGCTCAGTGTGGAGAATTTACCAATAATGACTACATGAAGTTAAGATTGTTCTCAAATTCTCTTACAGGGGCAGCCTTTGTATGGTATATTAACCTTACAGCTGGCTCTATCCAAACTTGGTAACAAATGGAGGCATTTCATGCTCAATTCTTCCAAACAGAGCCAGAGGTTTTCATGGCAGATTTGGCAAGATTGAGTCAAAAGCCTGATGAGAAGGCTACTCAGTTTATTGCCAGATTTAAAAGAACACGAAATAAATGTAGGATCATTTTACCAGAGCCTAAATTTGTGAGATTGGCTCAAAATGGTCTAGTGTTTAGGCTTCGAAATAAGTTTGATTCAACTGAGTTTAGAGACTTAGTGAAACTTACCTATAAGGTGTCTAAGTATGAAGCATTACTAGAAGAAGAACAAGATCGAAGTAATACACCGTACAAGACATATTATAGGGATCCTAACTATGAGATTGATGCAGCAGAAATTGTAGGGAAAGAACCTGTGATCTGTGAAGCATTAATTCACAAAGACACAACGATAGACTAGCAGTTTAAAAAGAAAGACCTTCATAGGAAATATTTTTTCGATTTGACAAAGGCAGATGACATTTTTGATCATTTGCTTGCTGCAAACTTCCTGAAGTTACCAAAAGGAGTCAAAATTCTGTCTCCAGAGGAACTTAAGGGAAAAGTGTATTGTAAATGGCATACTCTTGGTCTTACTCAACTAAAAACTGCATTATTTTTCGAGACAGGATCCAGGAGAAATTCGAAAGGGAAGTCTAAAATTCCCAGCTAAAGCAGAAAAGGCCATGGGGATTGATACCAATCCATTCCCAGAAATTGGAGAAGTGACAGCCAATATTATTATGCCAAACTTCTAGAACTTATCCATGAAAGAGTTTGAAGAAGTCAATGTGCAAATGCATGTTGCTAGGCAGACTACTGTCAAGAAAGACACCAGAAGTTTGCTAGCTATTAGACAAGGTTTCTCAGACCAGAGAGAAAACTCTGATGAAAAAACACTGGATGATTATGCTTTAGAGGCAGCAGTTATGCAAAGAATGTGTCTTAGATGCAGGCTGAGTTACAAGTGGTTGAAAGGGCTTCCGATTGATGGGAAACAATATTACAAGGATGTGCAGAGGCATCCTAAACCGACCAGTGCTTATAACAAAAGGCCATATCCAACTAGTATTAGGCAACAACCATTAATGGCTGAGCCAACAACCGCTAGAGTGCACCCCAAAAGCAAGAGACCTCTACATAAATCCAGACCACTTAACTATTACAGAATAGAGGGCAATCATTTTGAAAGGAGATCTGAAAGGAGTTCAAGTCATGGGATCAAAGCCAGGGATTGGCCCCCTAGACCAGCCTTACGCAGGATGAAAAGTGGTCACCCTCTTGAAAAGCCTGAATTGGGCCCAAAACAGGGAGTCAGGGCTAAGCAGTGGCCTTCACAGCCAGCTTCGAAGATAGATTCGAAGAGAGAAAGAGACAGTTCAATAACTGGGCTAGTAGGTTCGTGGGTGCTTGGAGTTCCAGATTGGTTTGTCATGCAAAACAAACCTAAGGAAATGTCTACCCAAAGAAATGTGGTTGGAAACCAAGGTAGGATGGTTAAACCTCCTTTGCTGGCTCCAAATAATTGGGTGTTACTTAAGCATCCAAAAACAAAGGAACCAAATATGGTCCTAGTGATTTCTAGGTCCCAAAGAAGGAAGATCCAACGAAGGTACACTTAGTACCAGAAGGATCTGAAAGAAAGTGGAGAAAGCTCTTCATTGCTCCAGCCAAAGAGCCAGGCAGAAAGAGAAGAAAATTCAAAGTTAGATCATAATCCAATGTCGACTCTTTAAGACAAAAGGAGTTGCAGCAGAGAACAATTGGCCAAAGTTCATTCCGAACTAAAAGCCAAAGAGAGATCCAGTTTGGTAGGATTGGAAAAGGCTTTGATGGAAAATGATAGTGAGATAGAGGAAGAAGTCGGTTTAGGCCAAAGGAAGGAGATGGCTGAAGAAGAGATGTTTGAAGCCATCATGGCTGAACAGACATTTTTGATTGAAAAATCGGCAGAAACAGACCATTCGAAGAAAGCTACTATTACTGAAGTGCCAGAATGTAGCATGAAAGATACTTCTGAAGTAGTTGAACAAGTTGGCCAAGAAGAAAAACAGGTACAGCCAGTCGTCCAATTTGGCTCGTTTCCTCCGGTGTCAATAAATGTGGTGCTTATATTACCACAGGAGTTTCAAGCTGAAGATAACAACCAAGTTTAGGAGATTAACCCAATTCTAGTTTCCAGTGAAGACTCACAAGTGAGTATGGTGCAAGACGAATATGAAATGGCCACACCAATGGAAACTGAAGATGAGAGTAAGGAAGAGGTGAGTATAAACCTCTCTTACCCTTTTGAGTATCTCACAACATCCATGACACAGTATGTCAAACCTTTGTATATCAAGGCCTTCTTCAATAGGATACAGATGAACTGAGTATTGGTGGATAATGGGGCAGCAGTAAACCTGCTTCCAAAATCTTCTTTGAAGAAACTATGAAAGTGGAACCCCAGGCTAATCCCAACCAGTATAACCATTGCTGGTTTTGCTGGAGACAAACAAATGGCTCAAGGCATTTTGCCCATCAACCTGAGCGTGGGAACCAGAGACTGTATGACTGCATTCTTCGTTATCGACAGCAATGCTAAGTACAATGCTCTACTTGGTAGAGATTGGATTCACACCAACAAGTGTGTGTCTTTCTCTCTACATCAAAAAATAATGATGGCCTTGGGCAGTAGAGAGACAGAGGAGATCAATGCAGATCCTCAACCCTTCATAGCTTGTGCAAATTTTGCAAAGGCCAAAAATTGTATACTGAATGAATGGCACCACTCAGTATACTGAGAAAACTTGATGGTTCAGCCGAAGTGACGACTGATGAGAAATTAGCACACCTGAAGCACTTAGTCCAGAAAAGTACTGATGAAGAGTTTGTCGTTAAGGATGACAATGATGCCTGGTTGTAGGCAGACAGATGGAACCCATGAGGCCAAATCTTTGGCCTTAATTAAGTTCTCAGCATTGGACATAAAGTCAATAGTCCAGAAAACGCAAGAGCAGGAGAAAGAAGCCATGATGATTGGCTGTAAGTAAGAACAACAACAGGTCATATGTTTGGCCTTGGATAAATACTGTGCTTTGGACATTGAAACAAAAGTCCAGGAGATACAGGAAGAAGAAGCCTTGTGGACAGATTTTGTCTATAAGGAGGAGGGTAAGGATGTTGAATCAAAGAAACTGTGAGTAGAACAAAGCAAGGAGATTATTTCGAAGTCAGAAGGAATCAAAGAAAGAGCATCAGTAAGTTCTCAGATACAAGAACCCTTAGAAGAAGTAAATTTAGGGGAAGGTTGTATACAGCAGCCCACCTATATCAGTGCTTGGTTGAATGCTCTTGACAGGGACCAGTTGTTGGTAGTCTTGAAGAGATATAAAGATTGTTTTGCATGGTCTTATAATAAACTACCAGGATTGGATAGGTTATTAGTAGAACATAGGCTCTCTATGAGGCCTAATTTCAAGCCATACAAGCAAAAACCAAGAAGAATGAGTCCTGAAGTAATTCAGAAAGTCAAGGAGGAAATTCTTAGACTCCTCAAGATAAGCTTTATTAGGACAGCCAGGTATGTTGAATGGCTATCCAATATTGTGCCTGTAGTTAAGAAAAATGGTAAAATGAAAGTATGTATCGATTTCAGAAACTTGAATTTAGCAACTCCAAAAGATGAGTATCCTGTGCCTATAGTAGATTTATTGGTGGACAGTTCAGCGGGGTACAAAGTTTTATCAATGATGGATGGGCACTCTGGTTATAACCAAATCTGCATTGCAAAAGAAGATATCCACATGACAGCATTCAGATGTCCTGGGAATATTGGCACCTTTGAATGAGTTAAAATGCCATTTGGTTTGAAGAATGCTGGGGCTACATATCAAAGGGCTATGAACATTATTTTTCATGACCTCATTGGAGGATATTTAGAGTGTTACATTGATGATATTGTAGTAAAGCCCCAATCCATGGAGGAACATTTGTTTCACTTGGAAGCAGCCTTCAAAAGAATGAGAAGGTTCAAGTTGAAACTTAATCCTCTCAAATGTGCTTTTGGCGTATCAGCTGGAAACTTCTTGGGCTATGTAGTACACAAGAAGGGAATACAGATTGATCAGAATAAAGCCAAAGCTATCATTGAAGTCAAACCTCCTTCAAGTGAGAAAGAATTACAAAAATTCCTTGGACAGGTTAATTTTCTTCGAAGATTCATTTCTAATACTACAGGGAAAACCAAAGTATTTTCTTCCATATTAAGGCTAAAAGAAGAAGAGGATTTTGTGTGGACAGCAAAGCATCAATCTGCTTTCGAAGAAATCAAAGCCTACTTGGCTAACGCTCCAGTGCTGATGCCACCAAAAGGTGATAAGCCTTTAAAGTTGTACATAGTTGCAGCTGAAGATTCATTGGGAGTTTTCTTAGCCCAAGACAATGAAGAAGGTAAGGAGCAAGCTGTTTATTACCTTAGTAGGTTTCTAAATTCTTGTGAATGTAAATATTCAGCTGTAGAAAAGTTGTGCCTTACATTGTACTTTGCTGCAATGAAATTAAGATACTATCTTTTGCCTACAACTGTCTTGGTAATTGCAACCACTGATTTGGTTAAATATATGTTATCTAGACCTATGTTGAGGGAAAGAATTGGGAAATGGATATTAGCCTTATCAGAATTTCATCTAGAATATGTCCTCCAAAAGGCAATAAAAGGACAAGCGTTAGCTAACTTCTTGGCAGACCATCCATGTCAAACAGAAAGCCAAGAGATAATGGAACTTGGCATAGTTAATGTTGAACCATGGCAAATGTGGTTCGATGGGTCAAAGGCCAATGGTCTAACTGGAATTGGTGTAGTAATTAAATCACCACTAGGGTTAGAAACCACACATGGTTTCAGAGTGAATGAAATTACTTGTTCCAATAATCAAGCTGAATATGAAGCTTTAATAGTGGGACTCGTAATACTTATTGGATTACAAGCTCATGCAGTTGATATATTTGGAGATTCCCAATTGGTAGTTAACCAGGTGAAAGGAATCTTTAAATGTCAAAATGTAAGCATGTTGCCATACTATGTTGTGGCATTACATTTGCTGTCTCAGTTTCAGATAGCAAATGTAACTTATGTCTCAAGATTCTTGAATAATAAAGCTAATGATGTGGCTCAAAAGGCTTTGAATTTCAAGAGAAGGGATAATACTCAAAAGGACATAAGTTAAACAACATATCAGAAAGTAATACCACCCTTAAATAAAAGGAATGTGGTCCTGGAAGTCAATCACAATAACTTACAAGAACAAGATTGGAGGCATCCAATAATGCAATATCTAGCTGGCCCATCTTTGAAAGCCAACAGAAAAATCAAATTGCAATCTATGTAGTGCATAATGTATGGTAATGCTCTCTACAAAAGGGGGACAGGTGGTTTATTATTGGAATGTTTAGGTCCAAGGGAAGCGTTGACAGCCATGGCTAAAGTTCATGAAAGCATCTGTGGTGCTCATCAGCCTAGCGTGAAGATGAGATTTCTACTTCGGAGACATTCTTACTATTGGCCAACCATCCTTACGGACTACATAGAATATGTTAGAGGTTGCCAGGCATGCCAAAGGCATCGTACAATAAGGCATGTACCCATAACTGATCTACATGAGATTGTGAAGCCTTGGCCATTTAGAGGATGGGCTATGGATATGATAAGAAAAATACACCCACCTTCTTTGAAGAATCATTGTTTCATCTTAGTGGCCACAGATTACTTCACTAAGTGGGTCAAGGCTAAGCCATATAAGGCTGTAGACCAGACTGAAGTCATTGGATTCATTAAAGATTTGATCCACAGATTTGGTGTCCCACAGACTATAACTGTTGATAATGAGACTGTATTTGATAGGAAAATGGTAAAGTCTTTTGTGGCAGAGTTTAGAATTAGCCTTGTTAATTCTACCCCCTATTATGCACAAGCCAATGGTCAAGTTGAATCATCCAATAAGTCTTTGAAGAAAGGAATACAGAAAGTTATGGAAGACAATCCTAGGGATTGGAATAACTTGCTGTTGGATGTATTGTGGGCTTATAGGACTTCTCCAAGATCAAGTACATGAATCAGTCCTTATGCCTTAGTATATGGACATGATGCAGTGCTACCTATGGAAGTTAATATTAAGTCCTTGAGGATGAGATGTCAGGATCAGTTAGATCTTGAGCAATACCATTAGAGTATGTGCTTAGAATTAGAAAGTATAGATGAAGCTAGAATTCTGGCCTTAAATAGCATTCTTTCCCAAAAAAAGAAAGCAGCCAAAAACTACAATAAAAAGGTCAAGCATATTAGCTTTGATGAATGTGATTTGGTATGGAAGACAATACTCCCAATAGGGAACAAAAGCCATAAGTTTGGCAAGTGGTCACCTAACTGGGAAGGACCATATCAAGTCCATAGAGTCTTGCCTTCAGGAGCATATCATCTGAAAAATTTGAATGGATATGTGCATCCTAAGAAAATTAATGGCAGATATTTGAAGCCTTATTATCCAACCATATGGGAGACACAAGGAATAGAATGAATTCCAAATAAAAGAACATGAAAACACTCAAATGATGAATAAGAATTTTATTTCATAATGAGTTAAATACATGTGGCCATAGATTGGCCCAGAAGTCAGTACAATATTTCAGTTGTTCCTTTACAATAGATTTCCTACTTTTAAGAGATGGGAACAACTGAATGGCTGTAGCCATATCCTGTTTTCAATCAGCCAGTCCTTGGTTGGTGATCTGCAGCTTGGTGGCAATTCAATCCAAAGCCTGATTGACTGCTGATAATTCTGCTTCAAGTTGAGCTTTCTTCTCCAATAGTTGAGCTCAGAATTGAGAGACAGAGGAATGCTGCTCCTTCAGTTCAGACACTTCAGCATGAATTTGAGAAATAAAACTCTGGTCTCTCAGCAATTTTTCCTCTGCGGCCTTGGCAACATGGCAGATGTTGACGTAGAAATCAATAGTGGCTGCCGCCTGAGATAAATGACTTGAAACAGTCTTACAGCACTGGAGGAAGCCATTTCTAATTATAGGCCTTTGTAAAGCTTCGAAAGGAATCCTTGAGAAGGATGTCAGCAACTCCAAACAGTTGTCCAAGTCTATTGAAGGTAAGGAAGTCTTACTACTGGAGAAGGAGCTCTCAAAAATCTCTAGTAAAGAATCAGCCAGGACTAATGGCTCAGTCTCATTGCTAGCTATTGGAGAGGTGGAAGGAATGTCAAAGAGACTAGCTAGCTTAGCTTCGAAGATGTCCACCTCATCCGTTGACATGGAGGGTGCAGAAAGAGCTCTGGCAGAAGGAAAAAATGGCTGTATAGGAATAGGAGAGGAATGTGAAGTACTCCTAATAGTCTCTATAGTTTTGGCTACCAATAGATCAAGAGAAGAGAGACTGGTGCTAGGTAGAGATAACGGATGAAGAATTGAAGGGCTACCAGTTGTAGACACCCCATTTTTGACCGACCTTAAGACTCAGACGTCACCAGTTGAGCACTCGGTGATTTTGCATATCGTGCTCGTTCAGAAGTTGCAGAGTCCTGGCTGCGAGCCCTGCCTCCGGACTTCCGAACCCTCTTCTGTGCCTTGCCTCGGTTTGCGAACCAGACTCAATTTTCTCTGTTTCTTTTCCTGAGGGGAGGAAGAGGTCCTGTAGACCATCTCTTAGTGGCCGTGGGCTACATTTTGTGGCCGCGGGCCATTTTGCCCATTTCGGAGTCCGGTTCCCGATTTTCGGAGCCGTCAGGCCGTATGCCTCGGTTCGGGACCGCTTAACCATCTCCTATTGCTCCGGTTTTTGGCATACTTCTTATTTGCTCCCTTTTGAGGGACACTGAGGTCTGAGAGACCCACTTCGTGGTCGAACACCACTCCCGGTGCCTAACAGCCAGTTTTCGGGGCCTCGGGCTGCGCGTTTTGGCCCCCGAACCTTCATTTTGCATCGGTTTGGGCTCATTTTTGGTGGAGACCTTATTTTCACTGTTAGAAAGCTTGTAGAAGGGTGGGAGGCCAGCAATTTTGCTGAAAAGCCAACTTCTTTTTGGTCAAAAGTGGTTCAGCATGAATCCAGGAAGGAGAAAAATCTGCGCGGCTTCACCGAAACGGGCGTAACTCTTTGCACAAGAGGAATTAAGATATGAGGCCACCACCATTGGAAAGCTTACTTCCAGGGCTTCATTTTGCACTCAAGAATATCCCAAGTCCAAGTCCGGGGGGGAGAGATTTGGTTGGTTGAAGTCCGCTTGGACCGAATCTGCGCGGCTTCACGGAAAAGGGCATAACTTTTTCTACAGGAGGAATTTTAATGCAAGGTTTGCGCCATTGGAAAGCTAAATTCTGGGGCTTCATCCCAGGGGGTGGCTGGCCACTTTTTCTGGCCGGCCGGCCACTTTTTTCCTTTGACCTAGCCGGCCGGCTAGGGAAAGTGGCCGGCCGGCCACCTGCAGCCAAAATGTCAAGCCGGCCTGCTTCTTCAGGTTGAGTACATTCCAGCTGTGCCTTGGTTTTCCCCTAAAAATATCTACATCCGGGGGACCCTTTTGGAGGGAAAAAAGGCCTCATTTTCCCTCCACTTTGGCTAGACTCTTCTCTCCATCTCTTATCCATATAGAGAGCCTCCCAACTCTAGAGAAAGGGTTACAAGAGTTGCTTGGAGAAGATAGATACATATCACCCCATTTCCTTCAAGTTTTGGGCTCCATTTCTTCATCATCTTCAAGCTCTACCATCACCACTCCATTCCAGCAGCAAAGGAAGGGATTCCAGCAGCTTAGAGTCACCAAATCTGGTCCAAGAAGCAACAAAAGTGTTGGTCTTCAAAGGTAAGTCCAATTGCCCTCTTTTCTAGCTCATTTTGGCACCATCTTTAAGCCATACATGCTTGCTGAGTTGAGCTCCGACCAAAACTGGAAGTGGCCTTATTTTAAGCTCATTCTCTTGTTTCATTAAGGGCTCAACCCTGTTTGAGGCCCCCATATTGCACTTGCTTCAATATCCCCTTGTTTGTCAATTTTCTTGCATGCTTTGGCAACCCATTATGCTTCCATTTTTGGGCGTTTTACAGTTCTGTAAATAGGCTTATTTTGAGCCCCTCTTCAACATTGAAGAAGGGCTCATCACTGTTTGGGACCTTCATATGTCACTTCATGTTATATCTCTCTTTTGGTCCCCATTTTTGCATGCTTTGGCAGCCTATCATGCTTCTGTTTTTGGTCTTTTTACAGGCCTAGAAATAGTCTTATTTTGACCTTCTTAACATGTTTCATTAAGGGTCTTTGGCTGTTTGGTGAATGCTTTGCATACTTTGTGTTATAGCCTCTTTTGAGCCTCATTTTGCATTGCATTTCTAGCATGTTTGTATACTGTTTTGGAGTTTTTACAGTTCTGTAAATATGCTTATTTTTGGTCCCTCTTCAATGTTGTAGAAGGGAATTTTTCAGTTTGGGCTGTGCATATACCACTTGCCTCTTTGGCCACCTTTTGGCCCTTTTTCTTGCATAAAAGCTTAGCCATGTCTATGTTTGTTTGTGGTTTTTTTACAGTTCTGTAAATATGCTTATTTTTGGTCCCTCTTCAATGTTGTAGAAGGGAATTTTTCAGTTTGGGTTTTACATATACCACTTGCTTCATAACCTCATGTTTAGGGCCATTTTTGCATGCCATTGTTGCCCTATCTTTGCTTGCTGTTTGGCTATACTTTGTACTAGTAAAATGCTAATTTTGGGGCTGCTTTGCTTCTGTCTATTCATTGCATATCCATATTGTGCATGTTTGGTATAGCTATAGGCCATTTCGGGTCCCAAAATTCATGCTTCGGGACTATTTCATGCATCGGGTGTGTTTTCGCCTCACTTCGGGGCTGTTTTCCCTCACATTTCATTGCTGAAAATCCATTAGCATGCTTGCATATCATTTCCATGCCATTGCATTGCGTATGCCATTGCCTCGGTTTGCGTGCCCGTGTGCACGCATTTCAAGGCACTTCATTTTCATCCATCGGCCTCTTATGTGAGTGTGGCTGAGGCTCTCTCATGTTAGTATAAGTCCATGTTGCATTCTATATGTCATTTCCATGCTATTGCATTGCATATGCCATTGCCTCGGTTTGCGTACCCGTGTGCACCCATTTCGAGGCACTTCATTTTCATCCATCGGCCTCTTATGTGAGTGTGGCTGAGGCTCTCTCATGTTAGTATAAGTCCATGTTGCATTCTATATGTCATTTCCATGCCATTGCATTGCGTATGCCATTGTCTCGGTTTGCGTGCCCGTGTGCACGCATTTCGAGGCACTTCATTTTCATCCATCGGCCTCTTATGTGAGTGTGGCTAAGGCTCTCTCATGTTAGTATAAGTCCATGTTGCATTCTATATGTCATTTCCATGCCATTGCATTGCGTATGCCATTGTCTCGGTTTGCGTGCCCGTGTGCACGCATTTCGAGGCACTTCATTTTCATCCATCGGCCTCTTATGTGAGTGTGGCTGAGGCTCTCTCATGTTAGTATAAGTCCATGTTGCATTCTATATGTCATTTCCATGCCATTGCATTGCGTATGCCATTGCCTCGGTTTGCGTGCCCGTGTGCACGCATTTCGAGACACTTCATTTTCATCCATCGGCCTCTTATGTGAGTGTGGCTGAGGCTCTCTCATGTTAGTATAAGTCCATGTTGCATTCTATATGTCATTTCCATGCCATTGCATTGCGTATGCCATTGCCTCGGTTTGCGTGCCCGTGTGCACGCATTTCGAGGCACTTCATTTTCATCCATCGGCCTCTTATGTGAGTGTGGCTGAGGCTCTCTCATGTTAGTGTAAGCCCATATCATATTTTCATGTCATTTGCATTGCGTATGTTATTTTCTCGGTTTGCGTGCCCGTGTGCACGCATTTCGAGGCATCTCATTTTTACAGCATAGTGCATACTAGGTTGTATCTTAGATCGCATTCATGTATTTTCTCAGTTTGCGTGCCCATGTGCACGCACTTCGAGGCATCTCATTTTCATAGCATTGTGCATGCTAGGCTGTATCTTAGTTGCATTCATGCATGTCATGCATATTGCATTGTGTTCGGAATAGGAGTTAGCCCGGGCGCGGGAAACGAGGTGCGTTTCGTACTCCGAGTGACGGAACGCGTCTCAATTCCCCAATCACCGACACTCCGGATCATCCATGATGGAGTTAGGTTTTGTTGTGTTTTCATGTACATTCATTCTACATTGAATTGCGCAATTCGGCTCCTCGGCCATCATGCATCGATATGTGTGATTGGTGGCACGAGGATCGAGGCATGCATATATTTGTGAAATACATTGCTATGCCCCTTTCCTGCTCTCTATTGCAGCAAAAATCAAGAATCAGCAACTTTTCGGAGTTTGGCGCGCATTTCAAGAAAAAGTGCAAACAGAGGCTAATCGGGGCATCGCCATGGATTTCCGCGCAAAGGCAACCCGCACATGCATCATTCATCACCCGGAGAAGAGTCAAGGCAGTCCCTGGCTTGCATGCCAGTTTATTTATTTATTTTTTTTTAGTTAATTCGTTAATTAATTAGGAATTTGTACATTATTTGGACTGTATTATTTGGACTGTACTATTCTTTTATTCGGGACTGTATATTTATTTGGACCCTCTGCGCGGGGGCATAACTGTAATAAGTGTGCGTGCGTGTGATGTATGTCTTCCAACCCCACGTCTTTCTTCCCTTTTATTTACCCGCTTATAATGGTTAGATTAGGGCATATTTCAATTAGCATACAGTATGATAGCATGTTTGCATTCATTCATCTGTTTTGCATGCACCGGGCCCGGCGCATCATACTAACTGCATTGTACTTTCAATTCCAAATTGAATACATGATAGTTGTAGCATTTCATATGCCATCTTAGAATAGCCGAGCCTGCTATAGTTTGCATTTTTGCATGTGTTGCATTAGGCATTTCTGTATACTTAGGGTCATGCATGATTTCTAATGTAGTCTCTTTTTTGGCTTGGAGTACCCAGTGAGCTTTATGCTTTAGCATCCTTGCATGCGTGTGAGTGAATGCCATGATAGCATGCTTACCATGAGGCTATTTGCTTGTGTGATATAACTGCCTGAATGCCTGTGGGTGAAGGTTGGGTTGTTTAAATTGGAACAAATCATTGACTGTGAGTTTTAAGCCCACTAGATAGTGGCAAAACCATCTTTTCTAAGCCTACCCGAAGGTGGCAAAATCTGTATTTTAAGCCTACTTGCGAGTAGCAAACCATCTTTCAAAAACAAACATGAAATGTTTTGTTTCAATTCGGGCGACCCAGTCTATACTTATATGCTGTGTGCATCACATAGTAACCTAGGCTAATAACCAGAATAAGGACACACAAAGTTTTCAAAAATAGATATCATGGTTAGTAGAGGCCGATCTTTGATCGGGCGAGCGGGGGTGCTCACGAAGTGACCTTCCCTAATCGTACCCAAGTTCCCGAGCCGAGGCAACTTTGGTGATGACGGACATGTGGCCTTTGGCACCGAGTCAGGGTTTCCTAAATTTCCCATTAAAAAACATTTAGGTGGCGACTCTGTATCTGGCAAAGCAGTCCATGTTTGGCACTTCTTTCAAAAAATCTGTTTTTTCTCAAAACGATTTGCCGGATTTGGACTCTTTGGTTCAGACTTAGAACCGTGACAAATTTGAGAGTCCTGAGCTGTAGTGACCCCAAAATGAACAGAACGGGAGCTCGTTCCTCCCGAGGCGTTCGGGGACGTCTACACTAGTGTCTGCTCTATGGGAATTAGCCATTACTGGAGATGATGTAATAGTCGAAATTTCCTCAGGGAGAGAAGGAGCAGCAAGGCTTCAAGGAAGAGCAAATTGAGGAGAATTGAAAGCAAAGTAAGGAAAGTTTGAAGCCAAGCCAAAGGATAGGGGTGTAGAAATGTTTGGCCTTAAGAAAGGTAAAAAATATACAGCCAGGAAGTAGGAGTATTATCTTAATGGGCTCTACCTTTTTAGGTTGTTCAACTTCAGTTGAAACTGAAGGCATCTTTAGTGAAAGAGTAGGCAAAGTAGTTGTTGCTCCAAAAGAAGAAATACAAAACAGCGTTAGGTCTCAGTACAAACAATTTGAGAAAACAAAGTGGAAACATGAAAGCAAATTACTCGTTTCAGAGGTGGTGGCAATGATGGGAGAGCTCCGAAGGGAATAATGCTCGGCAGTGTGTTGTCTTCTCACAGTTTCCCTTTGGATTGTATTAACAGCAGCTGCTTCATCCCTTAGCAGTTGCTGCTGTCGCCTTTTTTCAGCCCTCTGAAAACAATTATTTCCTTAAAATGTTCTTTCTCTACTACTTCAACAGCTGCCTCATGAGTAGGGTCTTCAACCAAGTCAGAAGGAGAAACGGTTATCTTTTTCCTCTTTTTTTTTTTTTGCAATGGTATTTCTTACTCTTTCTCTATCTCTTTCTCTTCAATCTGAGATTCAAACTCCTCAGGGGTGAGTACTAGTTTTCTTTTCTTTTTCTGCTGATGTTTGTCTTTGAGAATAGCTAGGGCTTCAGCTCTCTTGAGAGATTCTTCTCGTGGAGACCCTACACCAAGTAGCATGAAATATGAAGAAAAATAGACAGAAAGTTCTAAAAGAAAGGACGCCTAAAAATGCATACCCTTTTTGAAGCAGCTCTGGTGACTCTGGAAGGAGGGGGTGAGACTGCATGAATAGTCTTGGCAGCTATAAAAAGAGAAGGGATGGTTCCAGCTTCTTTTGGTTTGACCTTAGAAGGTACACCTAGCCCTATCAATAGATCATGAGGATGTATTGCTAGATGCATTTCCATATTAGCTGCCCACCAATTTTGAAATCTCTTCAAGGCTAAGCCAGAAGGGAGGAAGGGAGTAAATTTGAACTCACTCAAGTCTTTCAATAGTTTAAATGTTGCCTCCTCTAGTTTAGATTTGGGTACTTTCAGGTCTCTGGCTATGAGATAGACATTCGAGAGACTGCAGAGTGGAATGGGAATTCCTTGGGTAAGCCCAAATTGCCTAGCAAACTGGAAAAGGCAGTACACCTCAGATATGCACTTATAGGCTCGAGGGTTTAAAGTACCAATAAAAAGCTCCCTCGGCAACAAAATAGAGGCCCACATGGCTTCATACGATGGGATGGAACATTCCCTATCAGCCAATAACGTTTTTAGCCAAGTTGGTCTTTTATTGGCATCGAAGGGATAAAAGAATGTGGCAGTTGGAGAAACAGGAAGCTGATGAAAGAAGGCAAGATAGTAAGCAAAAGAAGCAGGATAGAGGGCAATCCTAGCATACTTTTCTCCATAAGCGCTAGGGTCTTGAACTAAGAACTTCAGACATTTAGGATGCAGGTCAGTGAAGTATGCAAGGAGCCAGAGTTAAAGCACCTAGAGGGGACCTCCCTGGTTGATATCAAGAGGTCTTTCACAAAATTGAGAGCAGGCTCTATAGACAAGGCCTAAAAGATAGGGGGCTAAGGCTATTCGTTTCTTCAAAACAAGGGCCTTCGCGAATGGGGCGAACTCAGGCATGATTCACTGAGATGATGTACAAAAGAGAAATTTACATAACTAATATAAAATAAAGGAAAAGAGTTCTCGATCACTCACGGGGCCCTCCCTTTTGTTTTCAGCCAGCTCTGAAATATTTTTCTAATAGAAATTTCATGCAAAATAAATTGGGTAAATTATACTGACATATCCTAAAATTTGGTCCAATTATATTTCACCCTTGAAGTACTTAAAGTTATTACCACATTTTCAATATGAATATGATGAATATGAGTATGTGATAAATTCCACTGTCTTAGTATTTTATTATTCTGAATATGATGTATGTGATAGATTGCATTGTCTTAGTATTTAATTTATTTGATTAAATCATTTTCAATATTTACAATTTTATTGTTTTTTATTTTATTAAAATTCAAGAATTTATTTAACTGGATTAGATAATTTATTTTAAAATTAATTGATTATTCCACTGTCTTAGAATTTGTTCGACCTTATTTTTACTTGTCTATATTCCAATAGATTCGTGCTCGTATGAATAATTAAAATCAGTACAACCTATTTTGGGAAGTGAGTTAAAAGCCACTTCTCAGTTTTTAACTCACTTTCCTCTCTCACAAAAAAGTCAAAAAAAAAAAAAAACTTTTAACCATCTTCTCAAAACACTCTTACATCATTGTGAGAAACTATCAACAAGGTTTAAAGTGAAATTTTAATAGGATGTTTCTTGTTTTAATATAAATTTCATACAAAATAAATTGGGTAAATTATACTGACATCTCCTCAGATTTGGTCCAATTATATTTCATCCCTTGAAGTTCTGAAAGTTATTACCACATTTTCAATATGAATATGATGAATATGATGTATGTGATAGATTCCACGGTCCTAGTATTTTATTATTATGAATATGTTGTATATGATAGATTGCATATTTTTAGTATTTTATTTATTTGATTAAATCATTTTCAATATCTTACAATTTTATAATTTTTTATTTTATTAAAATTCAAGAATTATTCAACTGGATTAGATAATTTATTTTAAAATTAATTGATTATTCCCCTGTCCTAGAATTTGTTCGACCTTATTCTTACCTTTCTATTTTCTAATAGATACGTGCACATATGAATAATTAAAATTAGTACAGCCTATTTTGGGAAGTGAGTTAAAAATCACTTCTTAACTTTTAACCCACTTCCCTCTCTCATAAAAAATTCAAAAAGATAAAAAAATAAAATAACAAATTTTTATCTCAATAAGACAAAACATCACATTCAAATCATAATCATTTCATTTTTTCTCCCACAAAAATAAAAAATGTCAAAAAGCGTATCGCAAACGAGACTTTTTAGCCATAGACAAAAATAGTCAAAAAATCAAAATGTCAAAAAATCAACCCACAACCCAAATGAACACTTACTGGTTTTTTGGAATTTCACATCTTTAATGATTTTTTTGATTTTTATAAAATAATTTTTTTAATGTATTTAAAAATGATTTTTTTAATTATATTGAAAAAACATGAATGACTAACTTATTTGATTTACTTTTAAAATATTTTTTTGACTATTTATATTTATTTTTAATTTTTTAGCCTAAAAATCAAGTTACTAGGATTCGTTTAAGAAATAATTTTTTGTGATTTTAATTAAAATATAATAAGATGAAAAAAATTGAAGTTTTTAGTAATAAGATTTTGAACTTTTACAAAAAGATGGATAAAAAGTAAAGAAAATAATAATTTTTTTAATTTATTAATTTTTAAGTTTTTAGTATTTTTTTTTCTTTGGTTTGGATCTTTTTAAACCAAAGCTGTGAAGCCCTCAAAATAAGACTTAAACCATTCATTCATTAAGTCTATAAGCATAATAGAAATAATATATTTTTATTCATCAAAATCTTCTTTACAAAATGTATTACGTACATTACATATTCATAATTGTTTCTAACTAATAGCAACAAAATAATGCCTTACGGGCTTACAGATATCCAAGCTATCACTTAGTTACAACAAAAGAAGAGTTCTAACTCTTTTCCAATTAGAGCCCTTGGCTTGAAAAGAAAACATATATACACAAGATGTAACAACAAAACGGAGCCTTCAACTCCTAAACCTCTCAAGCTAAGACCTTGGAGGCGGCATGTCACTTATACCTGAAAATGATGTCCCAAGTAGGATGAGCCAAAGCCCAGTAGAGATATGCTAAATCAAATATAAGAATTAACTAAAATATGAGCATCAGATCAATGAGGGATATTCTTAACAGACACATTTCTTTCAATTTCATTCAATATAGTTAACCAACATTTCAACTCATTTCCATTCTTCCGTTTCAGATAAAATCAATTAACCAAATTCGTTATTATCAAAACAACCAAGATGAGACTACAACTCAATGGTTCACAATTTAATACATGCATCATTTCAACACTTCTATTTCTTGTCATTTTATGGAACTACGTCCAAGGGAACCGGCACCTATAATATATAAGATTTCGGGACTTTCACCCTAGACACTCCGGCCAACGTAATTATCAATGGGATCCATCCCCTATCTCCTCTCATACAATGGAGTGCATCCCCTACCTCCTCCCAAACAAAGATACATATACAATGTATTTAAACATGTTGTCATATACAATGACCAATCAGATCACATATTCAATGCTTTAATCCAACCGTCATATTCAATGACATAATTCGATTGATTACTTTCAATTTCCCTAATCTTCATGCATTTTCTACAACAATCATAGCTATCCTCCACCGATACACCAAAACAGATATTTCTAAACAGATAATTAAATCTATCAACAGATAATTTATCAACTCTTCCATAGGTGTGTGATTTATCAATCCAACTACACTTTTTAATCACATTTTTCCCCAATTTCATAATTTCCAAACTAATTTCATGTTTCCACATTGATTTCATTATTTATACAAATATTTTCTTTAATTCACATTAGAGCATTTTTCTCCAATTCCAAAACATTGACTCAAAGGTCTAAATCTCACCATTTCAACAATTATTCCCCAATAACCCCATTTTTAAGACCCCACATACACATATGGAGTTCAAAATTGAAAACCCCTCTTTCACAAATCAACACCCAAACCCTAACTTCACCCAAACTTCCTACATCCAACCATTTATACAAAATGACACATATCTAGGTTAAAACTCATAATAAATAGTAGTTTATCCCTACCTCAAATGGAGAAGCTCAAAGGAGAAGAACAGAGAAACCCAAAGATGCTCCAAATTCCACTTTTTTCGGATCAAAGGGAAGCCCACTCAATGCTCAAGCTTTTTAACAAAGGGAGTAGGGATGACCCTAGAACAAGGAATATTTGCAGAGAGAGAGAGAGGCAGTCGGATTAGGGTTTTTAGGGAAGAAGAAAGTAAAAAGTGATATAAAATCACGCTGCTGCGAACTGATATATGTGAGGCTCGCTCGAGTGAAGGAGTTGTCGCTCGAGTGACCAGACACAACAAAAGGCCTCGCTTGAGCGCACAATGCAAAGCTTCAGGTCTGCCACCAATGCAGACGCACGCTCGAGCACAAAAGTGCTCGCTCGAATAAAGAATCAAATAACACACGTCTCGCTGGAGCGCAAGAGTGCTCGCTCAAGCGAAAACTATGTCTAAGCAAGAAACCTGAGGACTCTCAATCCTCGGTCGAGCGCAAGAACCTTCGCTCGAGCGAAGAAGTAAAAACCCAAGTCTCGCTCGAGCGCAAAAAACCTCGCTCAAGCGAAGAAGCCAAAACCTGGGCAGCAACCATTTGAATCAACTCACAACAAACCTGTTTCAAACTCACCCAGCACGACCCAAAACTCAAATACAAAAAATAAAAGGAAGGAAACAAGACATAGATATCAGTATACAACCAAGGAACCCGAGTTCGGAACACAATAAAGGTTGGGGTAAAACCTGGATCGCTATAACCTCCCCCCCTTAAAGAATTTCGCCCCCGAAATTTTATATAAGTTTCAAAATCCTGTTTATTCAACTTTCAAATAGATTATCATTCAGCCTTCATCACCATGACCCATCCACTGGTCAATTCATCTTTTCTTAAGTGAACAATTTCACAAAATGTAATTCAGCACACATTACCAACATGCATTCTTTTGAAATTCAATTAATTTCAACACACACATCTTCATGTTTTCCAAAACATCTTTAATGTTTATAACATATTTGTATTTCCAAAACACATTCAACATATACAATGTTTTACAAACCAAAACATATACAATGCTTTTATAGCTCATCAATAAAACAAAAATTTCAACATGTACTCAAATATCAATGAATAGGTCCGGATATGTCTCTCGGACCTCTAATTCGCGTTCCCAAGTTGCTTCCTCAACCCCATGATGTTTCCATAATACTTTGACCAAGGGAATCGTCTTGCCTCACAAGATTTGGTCTCATCTATCCAAGACCCTTACTGGTCTCTCCATATACGAGGCATCCTCATCTACCTCTAAGTCGGTCCAATCCAGCACGTGCGATGGATCCAGCTCATACTTCCGAAGCATACTAACATGAAACACGTCATGTACTCCAGAAAGTTACGGCGACAACGCTAAATGGTATGCAACCTCCATAATCCGCTCAAGGATCTCAAAAGGGCCAATAAACCGAGGGAAACTCTTCCCACTCTTCCCAAATCTCATCAAACCCCGTCTAGGTGATATTTTCAAAAAGACATGATCACCCACCTCAAATGACAAAGGTCTCCTCCTACGGTCGGCATAACTCTTTTAGCGACTCTGAGCTGTAGCCAACCTCTTACGGATAAGTGCCATCTTCTCCGTCGTTTCTCGAACTAACTCTGGACCTAACAAAGGTGCATCACTCACCTCGGCCCAACACACTGGCGATTTACACGGTCGTCCATACAAGGCCTTAAACGGTGCCATGCTAATACTCGATTGGAAAATGTTGTTGTAAGCAAACTCCACTAAGGGTATATGTCTCTCCCACGACCCCTTAAAGTCAAGGACACAGCCTCTAAGCATATCCTCAAGTATCTGAATGGTATGCTCGGACTGCTCGTCAGTCTGAGGATGGTAAGCCATGCTAAAAGTCAATCTAGTGCCCAAGGCGCTCTGCAAACTCTGCCACAACTGGGCAGTGAAACACAGGTCTCTATCTGAGACAATCGACACTAGGATCCCGTGCAACCTCACTATGTCCCGAATATACAAGTCAGTAATGTAATCTACCGAATCTCTTACGCACATAGGAATAAAGTGTGTTGACTTGGTCAACCGGTCAACTACTACCCATATGGCATCACTATCTTGTTGAGTCCTCGGAAGACCCACAATGAAATTCATCATGACATGCTCCCATTTCCACTCGGCTATAGGCAAGGGTTGCAATAAACCTGCTGGCCTCTGGTGTTCGGCCTTCACTTGCTGACAAGTAAGGCACCTCAATACAAATACTGTCACATCCCTTTTCATACCCCTTCACCAAAATTGGTGACTCAGATCGTGATACATTTTTATGCCTCCTAGATGCATCGCAAGGCGTGAATGGTGAAACTCTCGGAGTACTTCCTCTCGGCAAGACTCCGACATAAACAAACGGTCTCGGTATCTCACACTCAGGTCAGGATACACAGTTAAACCCTTCTCTACCTTCCCACTAGAGATCTTCTCTCGGAGGGATTCTACCTCAAAGTCACCCTTTTGTGCGTCCAACACTCAGTTCACAAGTGTAGGTTGTGCAACTACAAAAAATGAGGCGGCAGACTCAACAGACTTGCCTAGATGCAAGTCAAACTCACTGAGAGCACCCAACATCTCCCATTCCCAAATAGCTATACAAACTACACTACTGATGGACTTCCTACTTAGGGCATTAGTCACAACATTAGCCTTCCCCGGATGAAAATGTAACTCGAAGTCATAATCTTCTATGAACTCCATCCACATTCCCTGCCTCAAATTTAAGTCCTTTTGTGTAAAAAGATACTTCAGACTCTTATGATCAGAAAATACTTCAAATCTCTCACCATACAGATAGTGCCTTCAAATCTTCAAGGCAAAGATCACAACTGTTAACTCTAGGTTGTGAGTAGGGTAATTCCCCTCGTGTGTTTTCAACTGTTGTGAGCCATAGGCTACTACTTTCCCCTCTTGCATCAAGACACAACCCAAACCCTCTCGTGAGGCATCATAATATACTGAATAGCCCGAACCCCTCTCTGAAATAATCAAGATTGGATCGGTGGTAAGTCCAATCTTAAGCTCTTGGAACGACTTTTCACAAGTCTCACTCCACACAAATTTGACCCCTTTCCGCGTCAATCTAGTCAAATGCGAAGCTAGTCTGAAGAAATCTTTTACAAACCGACGATAATACCCAACCAATTCCAAGAAACTACAGATCTCAAAGACATTCTTAGGCTGTGCCCAATCTTGCACCGCCTCAATTTTGGATGAATCCACAGTCACCCATTCTCCGGATACTACATGGCCTAAGAACTTAACCTCTCTTAGCCATAACTCACACTTCCCAAACTTAGCATACAGCTTATGGGCTCTAAGCAACTCCAGCACCACTCGCAAGTGTTCCTCGTGCTCCTCCTCAGAAGATGAATAAATCATAATGTCATCCACAAAGATGACTACGGAGCGATCTAAGAACTCCCGAAAAATCCAGTTTATCAAGTCCATGAACATAGCCGGTGCATTGGTAAGCCCAAAAGGCATCACCAGAAACTCATAATGGCCATACCACGTACGGAATGCCGTCTTCGAGATATCCTCCTCCCTGACCCTCAACTGATGGTAACCTGATCTCAAGTCTATCTTAGAGAAACAACAGGATCCTTTCAACTGATCAAACAAATCATCTATACGAGGCATAAGATACTTATTCTTAACCGTAACCTGGTTTAATTTTCAGTAATCAATGCAAAGTCTCAAGGCCCCATCTTTCTTTTTAGCAAAGAGGATCTGTGCTCCCCAAGGCGAAGTACTAGGGCGAATAAAACCTTTATCTAGTAACTCTTGGAGTTGAATCTTCAACTCACTCAACTCGGCTGGGGGCAAAATGATACGGTGCCATGAAAATCGGTGCTATGCCAGGCACTAATTCAATAGAGAACTCGATCTCTCGATGGGGTGGTAAACTAACAAGATCCTTGGGAAAAACATCCGAGTACTCACAAACCACTCTTGGCAACTCAATCCAGGTCTCATCACACTCACTACTCATAAAGATAGCGAGAAGGCAACTAAGCTCACTCTGCCCACATGGATCATACACCGGTGGTAAAACTCTACTAACCCGATCTCCCAAGAAATGAAAACAATCGTCGTTCAAGGTACATACAGTAACCCTCTGGCGATAACAATCTATAACAGCCCGGGATGAGGATAACCCATCCATACCCAAAATGACATCAAAACCAGATATGTCCATTAATACAAAAGAAAATGGAAGTCGACGGTCGGCGACCTCTACATCACAGCCCCGACACCCCTGCTTCAAAATCAACTCTCCCCCAATAGGTGACACAACACAAATAGGAGATGCTAACTTGTATACACCACATTTTTGACCGCCCTTAAGACTTGGGAGCTGCTAATTATTTACTTGGTGGAAAGTTGTGCAGTGCAAATGTTCGATTTCTTCAGCAAGAGGAGCTTCAAATCCCAACCTCACACCCTTTGTTGGACCAAAGCCTTTTGAATAAAATGATTTTTCGACCTTAAAACCCTATTTTTCAAAATATTTTTGAAACAAAGTTTCTACGATGTTCTGACGCTTGCATTTTGTTAAATATTGTGTTTTTCGGTAAACCGAGCAAGGACAAAGTGGAAATGCATGAAAGAGAGGTGAACTCTTTGAAAAAATATTTAAAACATCTTATTTAGAGGTTTGGAGTTGAAGAAGATTGGAGGAGAGGGAAGAAACCAAGTTGGGGAAGAAGTTGGGCATGAACCGTTGAGAGAGAGTCGAGCGGCCCTCGCTAAATCAGTCCTACGCTTTTGTACACTTGGATTTTAGCTATGAGGCCACCACCTTTGGAAAGAGAACTTTCAGGGCTTCATTTTACACTCAAGAATCTCCTAAAGCCGAGTCCGGATGAGGGAGACGTGGTTGGTTGAAGTTAGGCATCGATTCGGTTGTTCTGAAACTGAGCAGTCTTCACTAAAAGAGGGATATCTCTTAGTACACTTAGAATTTTGATGTGAGGCTACCACCATTGGAAAGCTTACTTCCGGGGCTACAATTTTCACACAAGAATGATCTAAAAAAGAGTCCAGATAAAGGAATTATGCCTGGTTGAAGTCGGGGGACAAGGACTAGTTTTTGCTGTCAGCCACTGGGGGAGGGTGCCGGCCACAAATGGAGCTTGCCGGCCATATGTCGGCTAGAAAGGGTTCTTGTCAGCCAGAAAAGTGGCTGGTCAGCCACTAAAAGTAGCTGGTCGGCCACCACAAGTAGCCGGTCGACCAGTTGTGTCCCAAACTTAGATTTTTGTAGATATTTCTCCTCCAGTTGTTTTCACAATGTGCCAGCTGTCCTAGCTCAGATATTTCGACCAAGGCTCTCATTTTGCTATATATTGAAGCCATATCTCTCATTTTGGAAGGTTAGCAAGCTTGGAGGCTCTATCTCTAAAATCCCTCTCTCTATACAAAATTTTGTGAGTATAATTTAGCCTCTCTCTAGGAGCCTCTCTCTCTTCTTGTTTTGTGTCTTAAACTTAGAATTCTCTACACTTTTGCAAAGAGGCCCTTAATCAAACATCCTCATCTTGGAGCTGAGGTTCTTTGAGGCTTATTTGGAGCTCCTAAGGTTGGTTTGAGCTCAGATTCATACATGTTTTGCAACTGTGCTTCAAGGGTAAGAACTTGTCCCTTTTAAGATTTGTTTTAGCTAAGTGCTTGGCCATCTTTTTACACTACTTTGAGGCTGGTTTTGACCTCTAAAAACTCTGATTTTAAGGTTTTAAAATTAAGGTTTGAACCTTGTTTGGTTAGGGGATGGTTCCCTCTCCCCCCCCCTTTTGCTCTTTGGCTTGCAAAGCCTTTTGAGCCACCCTTTCAAAGCCTTTTAAAGCATCTTGTTTTGGCCTTTAAACCACTGAATTCTAGGGGAATTTCAATGGTAGAAAGTTTGTTTTGAGGCCCAAAATGGGAGGTGGTGGCCTCTCCTCCTTGTCTCTCTATGCCATGCCTTGGTAGCACTACAAAGTAGCATCTTTTATGGCTCATGTTAGCTTAGTTTAAGCATGTTTTTGGCCATATTTTAGCATGTTTCAACTCTGTTTTGGGTTGGTTAGAGCACTTGTTGCTTGCTTTTTGCACTTGTAGTGTAATTATGCTTACTAGCCTAGCATGCCTAATGAGTTAGCCTATCGTTCTAGCTTGTGTTAGCTTAATTCCAGCACATTTTTGCTAATGTTTTGACATGCTTTAACTCTGTTTTGAGTGGTCTCGGTCATGTGAGCCATGTATTGTATAGTTATGGTGCAAGTGCCTTCACTAGCCTTGTGTTTTAGGGCCTTTAGCATGCTTTTCTTGTGATATTTGCATGATATAGCATTATTTTACATTTGATTTTAGAGCATATATCACTATTACACTCTCACATATTCCACTCTTTCATTGCCTTTTGAGAGTTGTGCTTTATGCCTTGCTTGCGAGCCAATATACGAGCATGTTTTTCTTGTCACTTATGCTTCAATTTCAGCATGTTTTAGCTACTGATTTGGCATGATTAAGCTCTGTTTTGAGTTGGTTTGATCATATGAGCTTTGCTTTGTATGCTTGTAATGCAATTGTGCTAAATTGCCTAGCATGTGCTATTGTTTTGGCCTCTTAACATAGCTATCTTTGGCTTATTTCAAGCATGTTTTAGAACCCCATTCAGGGTGTTTTAGGACTGTTCTGCACTGTTAGTCCCTTTTAAGCTTGTTATTGCATGCCTCTAGTGTAATGCACTTCACTGGCTTTGATGCTTTTGGCCCTAACATGTTGTGCGTGTGTTTCTTGCATGTTGTTGCATTATTTCTCATGCCATTCCAGCACTGAAATTCTGCAACCTCCCTCATTTCTTCATTTTTCCATTTAATTTGAGAGTTGGTTGGCCTTGAGATTGTGTTTAAGCTTGGGATTGAGGCTTGTGTTTAAATGGCTTTAACCCTCTTTTGATGGTTCCTCCAAGTCAAAGGCGTGGTCTCTCCTATGTCTTAAACCATTCTTTTGGTTGACCTCCTCTCCTTAGAGGACACATTGGACTTAACCGATTAAGGAATGGATTGGTAACTTAAAATGTGTAAACAAGAATTGAGCAAAGTAAAGCATGCCAAGATAACATATGTGTTTTGCATTGCATGTGTTTAGATCGGACGTTAATCCAAACACAAGAAATGTGACACGTTTTATACTCAAAGTGATGAAACGTGTCACGTTTCTTGGTCGTTGTCACCCTTGATCATGCATGATAGGGTGGCGACCCTTTGAGTCTTATGTGCGCATTCACTAAGCTTGTACAAACTTAGTTCTCAAACCATCATGCATTGAGAATGCTTGGTTGGTGGCTTAAGAGCCGAGTACCACACTCTTTTGAGCTTGAGACATGATAAGGAGGGTGGCAGTACATACATTTCCTTGCAAATGCATTGCCTTGGCTCTGTTGTTCTCTGTTGCAACAAAACCAGGAGTTTGGGAAATGAGGTAGCCAACCGGCCAGTTGGAGTGGCAGCCACTTTTGGTGGCCGACCGGCCACCAGACTATTTTGGTGCAAAAGTGTTTCTGTTTTGAGGCAAAAGCAGTCTGGAGATTGGCCCAATATTCAGAGATCAAGGCAAGTGCAAACAGAGATAGCCGATGGCAAGGCGATGGATTTTCGGGAGGACGCAACCAAGCATGCATCTCTCCCTTGCCCGCGAAGCCATTTTATCGTTTTAATAGTTAGTTGTAGCTAATTTATTACATGTGATGTAATTAATTCGTTTAATCTGTGTTGTAATATTTTAATTAGCTTAGATTAGCTAGTTATTCAATTCTGTTTGTAATATTTAATTAGCTAGAATAGTTATTTAAATATCAGTTTGTAATAAGTAGCTTAGCTTAGCATAGCTTAGCCTATTTATTCGGACCCTCCTTCGAGAGGGTGTAATACTGTAATAAGGGTGCGTGCGTGTGTACATGTCTTCCAACCCCACATCTTTCTCTCTTTTATTTACCTACTTTCAGTGGTTAGATTAGGGCACGTTTTGATTAGCATACCTTATACTTGCATGTTGCATCAATCATTTGTATTACATGCACCAGGCTTGGCGCATCATTCAAACTGCATCGTATTTCAATACCTCTTTGAATACGTGTACAAAATCGTTGCATTCACATGCCATCTTAGATAGCCTAGCCTATTTAGTTGCATTATTGCATGTGTTGCATTAGGCATCTTATATAGTTAGGATCATGCATGATTTTCTAACTAGTTTTTGTTTTGGCTCGGAGTACACTGTAAGCTTTACGCTTTAGCATACTTGCATGAGTGTGAGTGTTGCCATGACATCATGCTTGCCATGAGGCTATTTGCTTAAGTGATTAACTGCATGAATGCCTGTGGGTGGAGGCTTTGTTGCTTGAATTGGAATAATTCGACAAATGCGAGTTTTAAGCCCACTTTGCGAAGTGGCAA
Organism: Camellia sinensis; assembly: GCF_055761805.1. NCBI lineage: Eukaryota > Viridiplantae > Streptophyta > Magnoliopsida > Ericales > Theaceae > Camellia > Camellia sinensis. The sequence continues at coordinate 160,447,192 of NC_138972.1, forward strand.
ATCATCATATTTTAAAGCCCACTTAAGGGTGGCAAATCCGCGTTTTAGCCTACTTGCGAGTGGCACTTTCAAACCATTTTCGAAAACAAACACGAGTCGATTTGTTCCAAATCTCGCGATTTAGTCTATACTTATGTGTGCGTCACATAGTAAAGATAGCTAGTAATCATAACAAGAACACATGTGTTTATCAAACAACATATCATGCTTAGTAGAGACCGATCCTTTGATCAGGCGAGCGGGGGTGATCGTTTAAGGACCTTCCCCTCTCGTACCTAAGTTCCCGAGCCGAGGCAACTTTGGTGATAACGGACACGTGGCCTTTGGCATAAGTCAGGGTTTCCTAAATTTCCTAAAAATAAAATATTTAGGTGGCGCCTCTATAATCAGGTAAGGTAGTCTAGTTTTGGCATTATTTGATTCAAAATCTGATTTGCCAAAAAGATTTGACGGATTGGACTCTTTGGTGTTTATCAATCTCACATTGCACTTTGTGAGACTAGATTCAGAACTGTGATAGGAGTTCGAACTGTAACAAGACCTAATTCGCGCCCTCTGCGAAAGGGGGGCTCGCTGAGGAAGTTTGGGCGAGCTACATAACTGCGCCAACTCCAACCCCAAAACAGATACAAATGCAGAAGATATAAAGGAATGGGATGCGCCTGTATCAATCAACACATTAGAAACCGAGTTACAAAACAAAAAGGTACCTTTCACAACAGATGGAGCCAGTACAAGATCCGGTGCTATAACAGCATACACGTGCCCTGTAGGTCTCTGATCTACCTGCTTACCTCTCAGAGCATAAGACTGCTGCATTGACTGAGCCGAAGAGGCTCCCTGATTGGCCCTCGAGGCCTGAACTGACTGTGTTGGTTAGTGACTCTATATCTGCCTCGAACCAGACGCACCAAGTGTACCACCTAACTGCGGGCAAAACCTCTTCAGGTGCCCCGCCTGCTCACACTGATAACAAGTGAGCAGCTGACCTCTGCCCTGACTCTGGCCTTGAGAACGAGCCGAAGATGCTGCTGCTCGCTGCCCTCCTCTCCTCTGTGGGCAAGCTGGAGACTTGTGGCCCAACTGATCACATTTGAACAAGTGATGTCTCCCTGACCGCCTCTCCCAGAACTCGAACTCGGCACTAGAAAGGTGGATCTCGAATGCACTCCCTGGGACTGTTGAGGGTTAGAGCCCCTCTGCCTCTTACTGTCTCCCTGACCATCCTGACTCCTCTTAGAGCCTCTCATCCTCTCCTTCTCTGCATGCATGATAGTCTCAAGATGGGTTGCAGCCTCCACAAGGCGTCCATAGTCCCTAATCATGGACCCAACAACTCTGAACATGAGTCTGGTCCTCAATCTCTTCTCAAAAAACACTTACACTCCTCGGTGGCCACCAACTCTGGTGCAAACCTCGACAGGCTAATAAAGGTGGCCTCGAACTCCGCCACTGGTGTATTCAGCTGCACCAATTTAGAGAACTGATCTTCAACTTCTCCCTAACTGTAGCAGGCAAGTACTTGTCCTGGAAAGCTTCAACAAAGGCCTCCGAAGTTCGTCCAATGCGTCCCCACGCACTTTTCCATCACTAACCTGCGTCTCCCTTCAGTTGGAAGGACGTCAAGGTCACCCTCAAACCTCCATCTTCGATGCCAAGCATCTCAAACGTCTTCATCATCTTCTCAAGCCACTCATCAGCCTTCACTGGCTCCTTAGGATCACCCAAAAATTCATCCGGATTCGACCGGAAGAACTCCCTTTTTCAGAAAAGACGGCCCTGCCTCAGCTACTTGGGCCTGGACTTGATTCTCAGCCCTAAGAATGTCTATAGATTCCCTCAATGCTCCGGCCATTTCACGGGCTAAGTCGCCCATGGCCTGCTGACCTACTGGCTTGGCCACGTTGGCCTGACTGACTCTCTCCTCCTGCGTCGAAATTTCATCCGGTATAGGCATCTCCTGCCTCCTAGGCCTACCACGCCTACCACCACGACCTCATCATATCATCCTAATAAAGGTAACAAAGAGATTAGCACATTTTCAAATGTACCGAAGTTATTTCACTTGCATCCTAATACGATGGACAATTGTAATTCACTCCACATAAGCACATAAACACATACGAATTTCATTTCCGGATAATGACCGTCCCGTGGCGTTGCTAGAGTTCCAGTTACAAACGGCAGTGATCAAGTGCCTTTCCAACAGGACTTCTAGAAACCCATGGACTCGATCAACATCCTAGAAACTAAATCCCTTACCCATATAGTCACATAAACATGTTATTATATAAGCACATAACACCATACTTAAGTCTCTAACAAGCGAGACAAATCCATTACGGTACTAACCACTTTCCATGTACCCAAAGTATTCAAACCTGGTGCGCTCTGATACCAAGTTGTGAAGCCCTCAAAATAAGACTTAGATCATTCATTCATTAAGTCCATAAGCATCATAGAAATAATATATTTTCATTCATCAGTCTTTTTTACAAAATGTATTACGTACATTACACATTCATAATTGTCCCTAACTGATAACAACAAAATAATGCCCTACGGGCTTCCACCTTTCCAAGTTATCACTTAGTTACAACAAAAGAAGAGTTCTAACTCTTCTACAATTAGAGCCCTTGGCTTGAAAAGAAAACATATATACACAAGATGTAACAACAAAACGGAGCCTTCAACTTCTAAACCTCCCAAGCTAAGACCTTAGAGGCGGCATGTCACATGTACCTGAAAATAATGTCTCAAGTAGGCTGAGCAAAAGCCCAGTAGAGATATGCTAAATCAAATATGAGCATCAGATAAATGAGGGACATTCTTAACAGACACATTTCTTTCAATTTCATTCAATATAGTTAACTAACATTTCAACTCATTTTCATTCTTCCGTTTCGGATAAAATCAATTAACCAAATTCATTTTTATCAAAACAACCAAGATGAGCCTACAACTCAATGGTTCACAATTCAATACATCCATCATTTCAACACCTCTATTTCTTGCCATTTTACGAAACTACATCCAAGGGAACCGATACCCATAATATATAAGATTCCGGGACTTTCACCTTGGACATTTCGGCCAACATAATTATCAATGGAGTCCATCCCCTATCTCCTCCCATACAATGGAGTACATCTCCTATCTCCTCCCAAACAAAGATACATATACAATGTATTTAAATATGTTGTCATATACAATGACCAATCAGATCACATATTCAATGCTTTAATCCAACCGTCATATTCAATGACATAATTCGATTGATTAGTTTCAATTACCCTAATCCTCATGCATTTTCTACAACAATCATAGCTATCCTCCACCGATACACCAAAACAGATATTTCTAAACAGATAATTAAATCTATCAACAGATAATTTATCAACTTTTCCATAGGTGTGTGATTTATCAATCCAACTACACTTTTTAATCACATTTTTCCCCAATTTCATAATTCCCAAACCAATTTCATATTTCCATATTGATTTCATTATTTATACAAATAATTTCTTTAATTCACATTAGAGCATTTTTCCCCAATTCCAAAACATTGACTCAAAGGTCTAAATCTCACCATTTTAACAATTATTCCCCAATAACCCCATTTTTAAGACCCCACATACACATATGGAGTTCAAAATTGAAAACCCCTTTTTCATAAATCAACACCCAAACCCTAACTTCACCCAAACTTCGCAAATCCAACCATTTATACAAAATGACACATATCTAGGTTAAAACTCATAATAAAGAGTAGTTTATCCCTAACTCTAATGGATAAGCTCAAAGGAGAAGAAGAGAGAAACCTAAAGATGCTCCAAATCTCACCTTTTTCGGATCAAAGGGAAGCCCACGCAATGCTCAAGCTTTTTAACAAAGGGAGTAGGGTAGAATCACCCTAGAACAAGGAGCATTTGTAGAGAGAGAGAGAGTTTTAGAGAGAAAGGCAGCCGGATTAGGGTTTTTAGAGAAGAAGAAAGCAAACAGTGATATAAAATCACGTTGCTGCAAACTGATATATGCGAGGCTCGCTCGAGTGAAGGAGTTGTCGCTCGAGCGACCAGACACAACAAAAGGCCTCGATTGAGCGCAAGAAGCGTCGCTCGAGCGCACAATGCAAAGTTTCAGGTCTGCCACCAACGCAGACGCATGTTCGAGCGCAAGAGTGCTTACTCGAGCGAAGGATCAAATAACACACGTCTCGCTCGAGCGCAAGAGTGCTCGCTCGAGCGAAAGCTGAGTCTAAGGAAGAAACCTGAGGACTCTCAATCCTCGCTCGAGCGCAAGAACCTTCGCTCGAGCGAAGAAGCAAAAACCCAAGGCTCGCTCGAGCGCAAAAAGCCTCGCTCGAGCGAAGAATCCAAAATCCAAAACATGGGCAGCAACCATTTGAATCAACTCACAACCAACTTGTTCCAAACTCACCCAACACGACCCAAAACTCAAATACAAAGAGTAAAATGAAGAAAACAAGACATAGACAACAGTATACAACCACGGAACTCGAGTCCGGAACACAATAAAGATTGGGGTAAAACCTGGATCGCTATAAAAGCCAACTATATTGAAAGTTGTAATGGCGTTTCGTATGGACCTGTGGCCAATAACAACGTGGGCCGATCTTCCGGTCGGCGGTCTTCATACACGTAATCTAGAAGTTAAGCACATGAATTACACTAATCTTCTCTTAGCAATCAAAAATTACTACAACATTATAATTTGAACACACTTAGTAGGTGTTTGGCATGCATTAAAAAGATATAAAATTTTTACATATATACACTTATTTAGGTCACATCAATTAACATCTATCAACATTTCATCTCTACTTTTCTACTTATTTTGTAATTTTTTGACACAACTTTTTTTATTTATAAAAAATCAAAAATGCACTTATTTAAAATATTCCAAACCACCCCTTACACTGGTTTCTTAAAATACCTATTTACATTACACAAGATTTTGTTTCATTTCCTTGGTTGTTCATTAGTGAAATAGATAAGAAAATAATGACATCAATATTTTTATACTAAAATAACTATTTTAATTAGGGCAACTATTTAATCAAAAGTAATTATAAATATGGGGCAACCCATTTAATTATTTTTTAATAGAAATACGGCAAAAGTTATATCTGATATTGACAAGTATACGCCTTGACTTCTATTAAATTTTAATTTTCTCACAAAGTTATATTCATCAAATATTGATAGCTATTTAATTTTATTACATCTGTCAATAAATTCGAATTGATTAAAGTGACAATTGATGTCTTGTTAATATGAATTTTTATATGGATAAACTGCTCAACAATTCTTACCCATTAAATAGTTTGAATCATTGAGATGGATTCAAGCCCACCACATACAACAATATTTTTAATTTGATTGTGGACGAGAGCAAGCCTCTCTCAAATTTTAACAATAGTATAATTAAATAGTAACAACAATAATTTTTTTACATTATATTTGATTAATAAATTTAGATAAAAATTTTAAAAAAAATTAACTTATGTTTTATTTACATTATTCTCACATTTTTTTTTCATTCACAATCTTTAAAAAAAAAAAGAAAACAAAGAAAAGAGAATTCATGAATTCTTTGAAAAAGACAATTTTGTTCTTCTGAAATAAAAAATTGAAAATGGGGTAGAGTTGAGCTACAACCGTTTCTGTCGTGGCACTCAGAGCAGTTTGGGCTCTTTTTTGATTGTTTAGATTGGATATAAAAGTTTGAGGGTGATATGTAATAGTTAATGATAAAAATGAAATATAATATATTATAACATATGAGATTAATTATATATATTGTGGGATTATTTATATTATGTTTGGTTAAGATATGATATAAAATGAAAGTAATTATTTTTGACATTTAGATAAAATATTTCTTATATTCGACGGTGGAGGATATACAATACTTTGGAGATTGGCATTGCATATCTCCTTTTGTATTATATACCATTCAGACTCCTTATATCTAAAATAACCAAATACAAAATATAAAAAAAATAAGGAAATATATAAGACTCACCCATATTATGAGGTGTTTTGAGAATATGGTTAAAAGTTATTTTTTGATTTTTTTTTACCTTTTTATGAGTAAGGGAAGTGGGTTAAAAGCTGAAAAGTGGCTTTTAATCTACTTTCGAAAATAGCTCTATATCTGAGTTCATTCTAATATATGTTCCATATATACGATAAACAAATCAGGCGTTAGCATACTCTATTTATTAAGGGGTTGGTTGGGATGTCATAAATAAGTGCACTTTTTGAATTTTTGGATTAAAAAGTTGAGGAAAAAATATAGTTGTTTGAGATAACTTTTTGAATTTTTACTAAAAAATATGTATTAAAAAATTGTATAAATTAGTATATATGAGAAATTTTTTGGCGAGTAGGTAGTACGGTGGTAGCATTGTGCAGAGTAGTGTATATGATATGCTTGTCTGCTTTTCGGGCTTTAAATTGAACGATATTGTTTGGCCTGTAGGGGGCCCACCATGGGTCTTGTTTTGCTAATCGGAACCATTTTATGTGTAGAACTCGTCGAGTACTATATACTTATAAAAAATCACGTTGATCGGATATCGATAACTATTTATTCGGATTAGTTTTTTGTCAACCGTTAATTATAACACCATCCATTTTTTTATACAAACTAATTTGATCATGTAGTTAGCAATATATGATCAACGTGATTTTTCACAAGCATGTAGTACTCGACGAGTTCTACACATTGAACGGTTCAAATTATCAAAACGGGATCCCTAATGAGCCCCCACGGGCAGAACAGTTCTACACATTGGGTAAATTATACTGACATCCCCTGAAGTTTATGTTTATTACAGTTTTTCTCCTCACCTTTTGAAAATTACATCTCCCTCCATGAGTTTAAAGGTTTATTACAGATTTTCCTCAGTAATTTAATTTTTTTAAATACCAATTTTGCTCTCACTAGGTAAATTACATTAACACCCCCCACATTTTAGAAATTACAATCCACTCCCTATGGTTTAAAGTAGCATTACCAATTGCCTTCTCGGTTAGTATTAGTTGGCAAAAAAAATTCATTGAAAAAAAAAATTAATTAGAAAAAAAATTATTTGAAAAGGAAAATTTTATTTGAAAAAAAAAATTTAATTGAAAAAAAGTTTAAAAACCAACGTAAACTCTTTTTTTAAATTTAAGTTTTTTTTTTCTCAAATTTATAAACTAAGACAACCATTTATAAACTAAAAAAATCATCAAACAAGTTTTTATGACATTTTAAAAAAATTTTGTAAATATAAATTGAAAACTGAAAATGAAATGGTTACCAAATAGGTTTTAGATGGTTAAAATGTTGTAAAATTATCAAATAATTAAATAAATTACCAACATAAAAAATAACTTATCAAAAGATGTATCATTTGATTTTTAGAAATTTCTTTTAAAAATTAAAAATTAATTTAGTTAAGAAATAAAAAGTAAAAAATAATTATCTATGGATAGGAGCTATGGATACGCCAGTGTCCGATACGAGTCGGACCACACTGGCTTGGTCGTCCCTGATCGACTCGATGAGGGGGTGCACGCTGGGCGGGTCTCGGATTCTGAAGGAGGAACTGAGGCAGAAGATTACGATTCCCCAGTACCTGAGGCAAGCCATGCGCGACGCGATTCAATCCAAGGACGTCGCCGCCGGGGAACCACCACTACGCCTCCGCCGGCGAGGCCGCTCAGCCCCCCGACTTGGCCCCGGTGGTGTTCATCAATTCGCTCAGCGGTGGGCGCCACGGCCCGAAGCTCAAAGCGAGGCTTCAGGAGTTGATGGGCAAAGAACAGGTGCCTTTCTTTCTTTCTCTCTCTCTATCGGTACAGTACATAAATATATAATACATTTACCCCACAGTAGTTGGTCTCTCGTTAATAATAGGGGTAATTCTTTTCGTACACCGCAAAAAACCTCAATACACACTATTTATGTCGTTCAAATGTATTTTTTTTCAACAAAAGTTAAATGTGTAGACATAAATTTATAAACAAAAAACAATGTGTTTTTGGGGCATAAATAGTTGAATGGAATATACATGTGAACAATTCATTTTTTTCATAAGTTCGATGCAAAAACAGCACGTGCCTCCGTCCGAACTTTTCAATGGATTGGGTAAAATCCGCTCCCCATTCACATTGGGTAGGGTCAGGTCCCATGTGGAGTGGATCAAAATGACCATCCTTAGTGATGACAATGGTGATAGTAGCGTGTGGCTGTAGTGGCCGTGGTAGTGGAATCGTGGAGGTGGCGGTGGAGGTTGAGTGGTGGCACTGGTAGTGGGTGTTGGAGCGGCGACGTTGACAATGGTGAGTGTGTTGGTCGTCGTAGTGGTGGTGGTGGAGTGGCTGCGGTGGCAGAGACTGTGGTAGTGGTGGTGGAGTGATGGCACCGGTATTGGGCAGTGGAGTGACGACGGTGGTAAGGGTGTTGGTGATGGTGGAGTGGCTGCGGTAGTAAAGGTGGTGATGTGGTTGTGATGGCATGGTGCTGGAGGAGGTGGTGGTGGTGGTGCGGTGAACGAGATGGTACCTATTTAAATGGGTTTAAACGTGTCCTATGTCCAAACCATTTATGAATTTGGATAGGTTTTAATGGGCATAATTGGGCAGGTTCACAATTTCGGGTTAACTTTGCCACCTCCAATAATTATCTATGGTTATCAAAATCCCGATCTGGATCTTATGACCCTACGATTTTACGGTTCATATACACACAATCGATCCGAATTGTGTAAAAAATCCCTTATAGGTAGGATCTTTCGATATTGGTAATTTGATCTTATTAGATTGTAGAATCTTTATCCGAATTCGATCCAATTTGTAAGCTTGGTTTTGTATTGTATGACCTATTTTACTGTAAATTTTATGTTTATAGTCTAAATACTAATTTATGTGGTCCAAATGAATAAAAAAAAAAGTAATATTGAATTAAATAAACTAAGAAAAACAAACTAAGAAAACAAACATTTAAATATTGCAGTCATTTAAGAAAATTAACTAGTCAAAAAAACAAAAACTTAGCCTTAACAAAGTCTTAGGGGGGCAAGATGTATGCAACTTTACCCCAATTTTTGGAGAGGCTATTTTCGTGACTTGAACCTGCACCACCTGAGACACTAACAACAAACCTTATTTTTTGACCAAATGCAAAACTTTTACCATCGAGTTTTCTATTGTATAACATTATATTTACATTTTATATAGGGTATTATATTTTCAAAATATCTTCACTTCTTTTTAGTATAATTAGGCTAATTTTGTGTATACTTTTTAAGAAATATTTGTTTAAATTAATTTTACTATGTAATTTGTTTGTTTTGGTAGGATTTTACAATCCTCAATCCAATTCTACGATCAAATTTTGTAAACTTTTCCAACGATCCAATGTAGGACTCCGATTTTAACAACCTTGTAATTACCAGGAGGGCAAGACAAATCAAATTGCTTGTTCGCCTGATCACGACATCCGTACGGATAATGATGGCACATTGGCGTTATTGTGCAAATGATGATGTTAGCACGCCATTGTTACCTTGCGATGGTTTCTGGAGTCCAATAACGGTTAATAGGGCATAATTAAATCGTTGTGATACCAAGTCGAAGTCCAAAGTGTGAGGAATTAGGGTTAGGGTTAAAATAGAAAGAAAAGAAGAAAGAAGAGAATACAATGAATAGGATTTGGGAACATAACAAAACCCTTCCACCTTAGCACATATTTATATTAAAACACTAATATGACAACAGAAATCTCAATAAAACAGCATAAAAACACTTGACTATTGTCACCGACAACTAGCGCTATTTGATGGTCCAAATAAAGCTATTGCCATTGGGCTTAGATGGAGTCTTCTTGTCTACATATTTGCTCTTCTGGATGGTTATGTAGTTCAGGCGTTGAAGGCTTACTGACACCTATATAAGCTAGTTCTCATGTATATGTTTCTTTTATTTTTCCTCTTGAAACATCAACTCAACTCAACAGAAGTCTCAGTTGTTTCAATAAAACACCATGGTTTAATTTTGATGACAACTGTAACTGTGAATTTTTTTGGTTCTTCATTATGCTAGGTTTTTGACCTTCGATTTGTGAAGCCTTATGAATTTCTTCAATATGGATTGGGTTGCCTGGAGATGTTGGCTGATATTGGGGACTCATGTGCCAAAAAGACTCATGAAAAGCTAAGGGTTGTGGTATGCATATGGCCAAATGAGTTGTTCAGTTTCTTTCTTATGTAACAACTTACTAATAATTAAGCTGTATTATTTTAATTGTATTTCCTCTATGTAAATGGTAAAAGTCAATGTGAAGACATATATGCTAACTTTTTGCATGAAAATCCTGAATTTTTACATGAGAAATCGTGGATTAATAGGTTGGTTTGGCAGGTTGCAGGAGGTGATGGCACGGTTGGTTGGGACTTGGGAAGCCTGGGAGAGCTTCATAAACAAGGGCGGGAACCAGTTCCACCAACAGCAATTATTCCACTTGGTACAGGAAATGACTTGTCTAGGAGTTTTGGTTGGGTAAGCTTTTGTTTGCAGCCACTTCTCAGGTTTTCTTCTTCTGTCCTGTCTTATTGAGTGGTGCCTTATTTTCTTGCCAGGGTGGCTCATTTCCGTTTAACTGGAAATCAGCAGTCAAACGAACTCTCGACAGGGCTAGTACAGGTTCAATATGCTGTTTAGATAGGTGGGCATTCTTTGCTTTGATTCTGATTACTTAAATTCTTGTTTGAAATTGTTCTGTTTTCTGGTTCTCATTCGTAGATATTTCTATATTGATGATGCTGGTAATGTCAGTTCCAAGGAAATCAAATATTGCTTCAAAGGTTGATTCTCCAAAGCCATTGGTTTTCTATCATGTTCATGTGCAGATAATGAATATCTAATTGATTATTATTTTTATTTTATTTTAATATTTGATAAGTAAGATCACTAATTTTAGGCGTCTCTGGCTGCCCATCGTTTGCTTTGGTTGGAGCGCAATTGTTAGAATTCAAAGTATAAAGAGAATTGTATTATTGATTCATATATTGATATATTTATTACAATGATTCATGATTCCTATATATAGAAGAGGGTGAGTGTGTAGTAGGTAAGGAGTAGGTGAAGTGGAGGTGGTAGTGGTGTAGTGGGTTAGGTTTAGTGGAGTAGGTGAGGTGGTAGTGGTGTAGTGGGTTAGGTTTAGTGGAGTAGGTTTAAGTGGGTGAAGTAGGTGATAGGTTTTAACAGCCCCCCGCAAACTCAAGGGGGATAGGAACTAGCCAACTTGAGTTTGGAGAGAGTAACAAAACAAGAAAATACATAAAAATAAAAGAGGATAGGAGACACTGTATGGTCGTGTCAGACCATTGGTGAAGACACTGGATGGTGGTGTCATAACGTTGTAGAGGACACTGTATGGGGGTGTCATAACGTTGCAGAGGACACTGTATGGTGGTGTCATAACGGTGTAGAGGACACTGGATGGCGGTGTCAGACCGATGTAGAAGACAGTTTATGGGGTCATGTTGGACCGTTGTAGCAGACAATGTTGTGACAGTTGTTGTGACAGTTTACAGAGTCTTGCTGGACCCTTGTAGAAACTAACCGGAATCAATGTTGGGACAGTTTACAGAGTCTTGTCAGACCCATAAAGGAACTAACCGAAATTAATGTCGGGACAGTTTACAGAGTCTTGTCGGACCCTTGAAGGAGCTAACCGGAATCAATGTCGGGACAGTTTACAGAGTCTTGTCGGACCCCTGAAGGAGCTAGCTAACCGGAATCAATGTCGGGACAGTTTACAGAGTCTTGTCGGACCCTTGAAGGAGCTAACCGGAATCAATGTCGGGACAGTTTACAGAGTCTTGTCGGACCCCTAAAAAGTCGCACCCTCAAAAGGTGTGCCTAATCTTTCAAAAGGCGTGCCATCAAAAGGCGTGCCCAATCCATAAAAAGACGTGCCATCAAAAGTTGCGCCCTCAAAAGGCGCGCCCACTTCATCAAAAGTCGTGCCCGACAGAAAGCGTCGAGCCATCAAAAGGTGAGCCGGAGACGCGGCGAGGCACGTGAGCGACAGAGCGGCGTGTCGGCCGCGTCGTCAGTGTCAATATAAACCAATGCGGAGGCGGAGGAAACCAAACCAGACTGAAACCTCTGAACTTGTTATTCTGAAACAATCTGTAAATACTCTGTATCCAACCCTTCTCGGAAACACTCAGCAACCCAAAAAACATGGCCTCTTCTTCCCGTTCAGCTACCCAGAATATGGCCTCTTCATCCCGTGGTCTACTCACTCTCTTTCCCGACCTCAATGAGTCAACAAGAGAGAGAACTGGTGCGGTGGCCAGTGAACCTCAACCAAACACCTCTGTGTTTGCTCCGTTGAACTTTCCGATGCGGTCGGTGGAGCAAAAAATGGTGGTGCAATCTGATATTGAGGCCAATCAGTATACTCTGAAGTCATGTGTGGAAACCATGACTGCGGTCACAAACTTGTCGCACCGGCTGCAGAGCAGGACAAATGAGGTGCAACAGTTAAACTCCCAGCTGGCTCTGCTCCAACGCATGTATAAGGATGCGCGAGCAGAGATAAGTGTGCTAAAGGCAGAAAACAAGGAGCTGAAGCGGAAGGCCACCGTGATGTTCCGATTCGGAGGTCCGCCATATGCTGCAGTGGAGGAGCAGGGAATAGTGATCGTGCCCAGTGGAGTGGGAAACACGGAGGCAACACCGTCAAGGGCCGCCCAGGACGGAGGCAAGAAGAAAAGACCGGCGGCAGAGTAGAGAAGAAAAATCCCGCATGTGGATGTGGGTGTTTTGTTTTGTTTTTTTTGTTTTTTTTTTTTGTTTTTTTTTTTTTTTTTGTGTGTGTGTTTGTTGTGTGTAATGGTGATCGGGGTTGATCCCTGAGATGAAAAAAAAAAATGACAAGTTTGTGGAAAGGAAAATCGAGGTGATTGTGAATGGATTTGTTTTTTTTTTTTGTTTTTTTTTTTGTTTTTTTTTGTGTGAAAAGTAAGGGAAGCGAATAAAAAAAAATAATAAAAAAAAAATAATGATGAATAAAAAAATAATAAAGCAGGGAGTGGGGAACAGGGCGAATCGAGAGCACCAATTAAGCTTTATAATAATGAAAATAAAAATTGGGCGGTGGATCGGTGTGATTAAAAAAGAAAAGGAAGGAGGATGAGAATAAAAAAAAAATATATATATATATATATAGATGTAGGAAAAGGAAAATAAAAAAAAGAAAGAAAAAAGAAAAATAATGTGTCAAAGTGAGTGGAGACAGATTGCTTAAGATATTATCCAGAAAAGTGATAGGAGATAGGAGGAGAGAGTGGGAACAAGCCCTAGAACACCCCCACTATTGCAGAAGAGTTGAATAGCTCAAATTCAAGAATGCCAGACTCGCACAAGCTGAGTAAAGAACAGGAAGATAAAGGGCCGTAGCTTCCCATAAACCTGATAGGGTGTGCAGATTTTTTGCAGTGGCTGAATGCACTTTCAAGCGCTACATACTGGCGCGGTGCAAGTTCTTGTTGAAAGTTTCCTGTACCAAGCTCCATCAACTGAGGAGCCCGTACAAGTAGCCTCTGTAATTGTTTCAAGTTGACATTCTTATTGACCTTCAAAACACTTAATGACTTGCACCTAGTAACAAGTCTCTCAAGGGCATCAAAACTGACATCACTGTGCGGGCTGGAGAAGTTCAGTACTTCTAATAGGTGAAAGGAGAGAGATCTGCCATGGAAGAAGCTATATGTATTGATAGAGATGACAGCGGAATAGGTTGAGGTCCGGCGGGCGGCTAAGGTGAGGTTGCCGCCCGCCGGTGAAGCGAAAAATACTAGGTTCTAAACCCGCTCTGATACCATGTTAGAATTCAAAGTATAAAGAGAATTGTATTATTGATTCATATATTGATATATTTATTACAATGATTCATGATTCCTATATATAGAAGAGGGTGAGTGTGTAGTAGGTAAGGAGTAGGTGAAGTGGAGGTGGTAGTGGTGTAGTGGGTTAGGTTTAGTGGAGTAGGTGAGGTGGTAGTGGTGTAGTGGGTTAGGTTTAGTGGAGTAGGTTTAAGTGGGTGAAGTAGGTGATAGGTTTTAACAGCAATAGGCGTGTCTTCCAAGACGTGTGCCATTCAGTTTATTGGTTAGAGAATTGGCTTTTGTTGGTATTGCATAGTTGGGTTACGGGTTCGGTTGATCCCGATGTTTTGGTTTTTGTAGATTTTGTAGAGGATTTGCTTAGTTAGTCTTGGTGCCCCTTTTGCGGGTGTTTTGTATTGGTTGCATCGCCTTGATGCTTTTCTAATGAAGTTTGTTGCTTATTTATCAAAAAAAAGAAAAAAGAAAAAAGATCACTAATTTTAGGGTTGCCCCCATGCCACCTCGGATGTCCCAGACTTCCACTGGCTTTTTGGCTTTTATGAAAAGACGTATGAGAAGTAGAGAGAGTGATGTGATTGGGTCCAAAAAGCCAACACCCCAAACGGTGCCTAATGCTTTGTTACTTTGTAGAGTTTGTATTCATTGTATTGACCCATTTAATTTAATATGTAAGTTGTCAATCTAGTTATTAAGTTCATATACTGATGGACTCCTCTAAGTTGATGCTCAACCAGTTAACCAAAATCATTATTATATGGATTATGGACTTCTGTAGGTGTATGCCAAAAAAGGAAAAATAAAAAAAGGGACGTCTGTAGCTTGTATTAGATGACAAAAGGGGATTAACAAATTGGTACACCACATTTTGGGTAGAGCTTGAATGACAGAAGGAACCAACTGATACCATTTGTGGGTACTTGTATCAAGCTCAATATGTGGTAAGCCCTACAGGTGCCACATCACCAAAACCCCCCCCACGTGGCAGACCAATAAGGCACCACGTCGGGCATGTCGTATGTTTACTACATGGCGAGCCCTACGGGCGTCATGTGCCAAGGCAGCCAAGACTATATGCTTAGCCTAAGCGGGAGCATACATATAAGCCCAAATATATCTAGATATGAAGAGCCCTGCAACAGGCAGCACCATGGCCCCAGGGCCCATGGTCCTTCATACCTCGCTCCAAGGCCAAACAATAATACAATCAGCTCCCGGCTCACTTGCACTTGGATTGATAAACAATGGCTCTCCTAAACATTGAACAGGCCTGCGGCCTAACCTCCTACTTGGTCGCTTGGAGGCGAGCCCCTGGCTCTCTTAAACACTAAGGTGGGCCCCGGCCCATTTATCTACTTGGATGCCTAGGTTGGGAGCAGGACCCAGGCACTACTGCTCGGGATCATCAGAGGATACTGGACTGGCGGCTGAGGTCATGGGATCGTCGAGATGTTTGTCTTCTTGCTAAGACAATTCCATCTCGACCAGGCTTGGAGAAGAGGCAACAATGACCTTACGTTCATGTCATCCGATGCATATACGAAACGTTACTTTCTGCCTGCCATGAAACGTTGCTCTCCGCCTGCCGTCAAGCCACAGACGGAAGAAGGGCTTATATCACTTCTGGCAGAGTTGAGGAGAACGAGCCACCTGTCCAACAGTTTGCTTGGGCTCCAATACTCCTGCGGCCTATATAACGTATCGTATATGCAGCGGGACACAACAACAACAATACAACCAAGTTTCATACTTAAACACCCTCTATCATACTTTATACTAGTGTTCAAAAGGTCTATCACTGCCAACCTCTCACTCTCCAAGCTTGCCTTGACTTCCTCCTCTCCACCTCCGGTGATCTCAGGCCATTGAAGTGCCCGCCATCTTCCCGGACTACCTCTAGCCACACCTCTCACCCACATTATACTCTGCTGGGGAAGAGTGGTGCTCGCTTCACATGGCGCCCAAAAAGAACACTGGAACTGGAGTAGCGACATCCCAAGGTGGCGGTAAGGAGACCCCGGCGGAGACCTCGGAACACAATTCCGGCGGTTCTCCAGAAGAACAATCCTCCCAACCAGTCATAGCGGACCAACTACGTGCGTTGACTGAGAGCGTCACTTCTCTTCAACAGAACCAACAACTCTTAATGGACGCCCTACTAGCCTTGCAAAGGGCACCTACAGTTCCATCGTCGTCCAACCCTCTTTCAGCATCACAAAATGGTGCTCTGCCATTAGCCCAGAATGGCTCGGAGGCTAACCTCGCTACGCAAAACAACTTGCAAACCCAAACGGGACGACAAACGGTCATCCCGCTCCCTCCATCAGCCCCTAGCCAAATACCCCCACCGCAAGTTGGATCCGTTAGCGGAGCTCCCGCCGCGGTGACTTCCACTAGCTCTCTTGCTCTCCCGGTGGATCAGAATCCTTCCCAGCCATTAACATTGGAAGTAGTAAAAGAACACATACACAGTCTACTTCAGACAAACAAAGGCCACATCCCTGCTTCCCCAGAATTGGACCTCCGTCCCCCTTACCCTATTCATATCGCGAGTCTTCCATATCCGGCGGGATATACAGTACCCAAGTTTGTTCGCTTCGACGGACGAAAAGGGAACGCCAGGGAGCATGTTTCACGCTTTCTTGACGCCCTTGGAGCTCACCGAGAGGACCGAAACCTCCGCATGAGGGAATTCTCCAAATCCCTCACAGATCGAGCATTCTCGTGGTATGCTAACCTTGCTGCTGGCTCTATTTCTTCATGGGAAGACTTGATAAAAAAGTTTTATATCAAGTTCTTCTACGTTGAAGAAAGGTTAACCACCCTTCATCTTATGAGGGAAACACAGCGACTTGGGGAGGACATCCTCGGTTACGTCCGCCGTTTCAGGGAAAAAGCAGTAGACATTCAAGACCCGATGGAAGAGCACCAACTGGTGTCATTGTGCATTGAAGGAATGCTCACGACTTATAAACTCCAGCTGGTTAACCACCACTTCTCTGACTTTTCCGCTTTATGTGCTGCGGCCCGAAACATAAGTGAAACAGTAAGATCAGGGGCACGAATGACAGCACCACAACCCCACTCATGGCGACCAACAGCACCTCAACCTTCCCCATGGAGGCCTAACCGACGCAACCACGCTGTGTATGCAGCCAAGGGTTCCTCTTGGGGAAGAGAAGACCCGCAAGCAAAAAAGAGGAAGCTCGATCAAATTCCCCCGCCATTACCCATCTCAGTGAATGAGGCACAGGCACTCCTCAATGCCTGGGTAGAAGATGGAAAAGTGCACCTCCCCGAGCCAAGGCAACCTGTTAACAAAAAGGATCAAGCACGGGCGGACTATTGCATATACCATCGTTCCGTTAAACATCCTACTACGGAATGTTGGGCACTCAGATCGCTAGTTCGAAAGATGATGTCTGAAGATGCTTTGGAGCTACCTCGCCAAACAGAAGATGTCTTGAAAGATCCTCTCCCGCGCCATAAGGATAATGGCAAGACGGTCATGATGCTTTCACATTATGACGAGACGGAAGAGCCAATGGTGTGCGAGCTCTCTGAACTCCCAGCTCCCACTTGTCCGGACTTTGAAACTAGACGCGTGATAGCGCTTAAGAAATCGACAAAGTTCAAGTGGTTCTTCGACCAATTCGGCCTGTCTGAAGCAACACGCTTTGAAGCCACCAAGGCCTTTTTGAGACTTGCAGAGCAGAATGGTGAAACGTGCATGAGTGTAAGCGGATCAGTAAGGAAAGTATTTCGGGATAACTCCTTGGCAATAACCTTTACCGAGGCCGACAAACAAGTACCATTTCCACATAACCGCCCCCTCTACGTCCCAGTATTCATCAACGGGATGGAGTTTCAAAGAGGATTCATGGATGGAGGAGCTTCACTCAATGTGATGCCTTATTCTACTTTCCAGGAAGCTGGGATCCCACAAAAGCACTTAGTTAGACAACCCATCTCCATCACCGGTTTTGGAAGTCAAAAAATTAAAACCATAGGTCATGTCCAGTTAGACTTAGCAGTCGGACCAATTCGCTCTACTACTAAGTTCCACGTTATAGAAGCAGAGACGACCTATCAGGCTCTCCTAGGGAGAACTTGGCTTCACAGATATGCTGCTATCCCGTCCACTTACCATCAATGTGTCAAAGCAATCTACAACAATGAAGTAGTAGCCATAGCTGGCTCTCAAAAGCCTTTTCGAGTAGGTGAAGCCCACATGGCAGATGCAGTATTTTACAATCATGTCAATGAAGATGAACCTCCTCTGCCACTTCGAGGAACTCCTATACCTGACTGGGATGACCTCTCTGAAGAAGGTTCATCACCACCTCGTAGAAAGACATTCACCAAATCAGAGCCCTCAAGAAAGCTCCCTAAAGTCACCAGGTTTCAAACAAAAGATGGCAGAATAGTATACCGTTTATGACGGTGCGAGGGGTTGGCAAATGTTACCAATGCCGACCCCCAGCTAGACGACGTAGCAATTGTCCATCGTGAACTAAGTGGAAAAGATCACTGTTGCTACACCTTGTCTGCGCTGGCCCAACGCCTGCCAATGGCAAAGAATAAAAAAAGTAGAGACAAGAAGAGCAGAAGGAGAAAAAAAGCTGTGGCTTTTCCAGCAACAGATAAACACTCCGACAAATCCTATTGTCCTGCGGTAACTCATTTGGATGGAGCCGAAGGCTCAAAAGTTAAACCCCTCAAGGCAGCCATTTCATCTCCTAACCAAGTCCTCGCCAAGCAAGATGGATTGCAAGAAGTCCGACCTGCTCCGGAGTGTTTACAGGATGGTCCTAGGCCCCAAAAACAAGAATTGGAAGAAATCAACATAGCCTCTGAAGGAGAACCCAGGCGTCCTATCTTCATTTGCAAGGATCTCCCAGCAAAACAAAGGGGGCCCCTTATCGAATTGATCAGAAAATATTCGGACGTTTTCGCATGGACATATGAAGAAATGCCAGGATTAGACAAAGATGTTACCATGCACCGTCTGAACGTCACCCCCCTGGCTCGCCCAGTCAAGCAAGGAGTAAGATTTTATAAGCCCGAGGTGGAGCTCAACATCAAGGACGAAGTGGTGAAACTGCTTGGAGCAGGGTTTATTAAACCTATTCAACATCCCACCTGGCTTTCTAGCATTGTCCCAGTTATCAAAAAGAATGGTCAAATTCGAGTGTGCGTCGATTTCAGAGATCTAAACAAATCTTGCCCCAAAGATGAGTTCCCACTCCCAAACATAGATACCTTGATTGATTCAGCGGCGGGGCACCATATGTTCTCATTCATGGATGGCTTCAGCGGCTATAACCAGATTAAGATGGCCCCAGAGGATGCCCCAAAGACGGCGTTTCGCACTCCTATAGGTAACTTCTTCTATACTGTAATGCCTTTTGGATTAAAAAACGCGGGAGCAACATACCAGAGAGCTATGACAGCCATTTTTCACGATATGTTGCACAAGTCCTTGGAATGTTACATTGATGATTTGGTAGTAAAATCCAAAGAGGAGACTAGTCACCTCAAAGACCTCCAAAGAGTCTTTGAACGTTGTAAGAAATACAGACTCAGAATGAACCCGCTTAAATGCGCATTCGGAGTCACTGCCGGCAAGTTCCTTGGCTGCATCGTTCATCGCCATGGGATAGACCCCGACCCAGCAAAGGTCACCGCCATCCAAAATATGCCACGACCAACCAATCTAGATGAGTTGAGAACCTTCCTTGGACGGGCGTCTTACTTGAGACGGTTTATCCCAGCTATGGCCGAAATAACACAACCCTTCAATTCTTTACTAAAGAAGGATGTCAGGTTCACTTGGAATGAGGAACACCAACAAGCATTCGAAGGAGTGAAGTCAGCTTTAACATCCCCTCTCTCCATGACTCCTCCTCAGCCGGTAAGACCCTTACTCCTCTACATCACTTCCACGCCGAAATCAGTCGGAGCTCTGCTCGCCCAGGAAATTGACGGATTTGAACGTCCCGTGTACTACATAAGCAGAGTCATCCAAGGGGCTGAGATCCGATATTCCCCCATTGAACGGCACTGCCTCGCCCTAGTGTTTGCCGCCAAAAAGCTCCGCCATTACCTTCTTTCTTACCCCATCCATCTCATGACCAGAAGCGATCCTATCCGATTTCTCCTCACTAGACCAGCGCTCTCTGGCAGGCTAGCCCGTTGGCTCCCGTCTTTAGCGGAATATGACATCACTTGCAAAGCTCCCAAGGCCATCAAAAGTCAAGCGCTCGCTGACCTCTTGGCTCACTTTCCCAGTGGAAAGCATGAGCCGCCCTCGGATGAATTGCCAGGAGATGAGTTCCAAGCGGCTGAAGTAAACACCGAAGGAGAATGGAGTTTGAGTTTCGATGGATCGTCCACCTCTAAAGGGGGAGGAGCTGGAGTAGTCCTTGTTTCCCCAAATCAAACTGAAGTCAATTTGTCATATAAACTGGATTTTAAATGCTCTAACAACGAGGCGGAATACGAAGCCCTGATATTGGGACTTATGGCAGCACTCCACCTAGGAGTAAGTCTCCTATGTATCAAAGGCGACTCTAATCTGGTGGTCAAGCAGACCAATGGAGACTATGCTATCAAAGAGCCCCCTTTGGCTTCATACAGAACCATTGTCCAAAGGTTGACAGACAAAGGTTGAGTTAGAGCCACATGCGATAGCTCACCAATTTCATAGCGCTCCATGTCATAGCTCACCAATTTCATGGCTCACCAATATTTTATTATTATTGTTTTAGCTCACCAAATGTGATAGCTCACCAATTTTATAGCTCCTCCGTTATGTTTAGAGCTCATTTTCAATCCTTATAAATTTTTCTAAGTGTTAGAGTTAGAGCCACATGCGATAGCTCACCAATTTCATAGCTCTCCATGTCATTAGCTCACCAATTTTATAGCTCCTCCATTATGTTTAGAGCCCATTCTCAATCCTTATAAATTTTTCTAAGTGTCAGAATTTAGAGCCATATGTGATACATGCGATAGCTCACCAATTTCATAGCTCTCCATGTCATTAGCTCACCAATTTTATAGCTCCTCCATTATGTTTAGAGCCCATTCTCAATCCTTATAAATTTTTCTAAGTGTCAGAGTTTAGAGCCATATGTGATAGCTCACCAATTTCATAGCTCTCCATGTCATTAGCTCACCAATCTTATAGCTCCTCCGTTATGTTTAGAGCTCATTTTCAATCCTTATAAATTTTTCTAAGTGTTAGAGTTAGAGCCACATGCGATAGCTCACCAATTTCATAGCGCTCCATGTCATAGCTCACCAATTTCATAGGTCACTAATATTTTATTATTATTTTCTTAGCTCACCCAATGTGATGGCTCACCAATATTTTATTAATTTTTGTAGAATTCTCCAAGTCCATGACTCTTCGTGTGATAGCTCACCATTGTGTGATAGCTCACCATTGTTGTAGATCACTAATATTTTATTATTATTTTCTTAGCTCACCAAATGTGATAGCTCACCAATATTTTGTTAATTTTTGTTAGAGTTCTCCAATTTCATAACTCTCCGTGTGTGGTAGCTCACCATTGTTGTAGATCACCAATATTTTATTATTATTTTCTTAGCTCACCAAATGTGATAGCTCACCAATATTTTATTAATTTTTGTTAGAGTTTTCCAATTTCATAACTCTCCATGTGTGATAGCTCACCATTGTTGTAGATCACCAATATTTTATTATTATTCTCTTAGCTCACCAATTACATGGCTCACCAATATTTTATTATGTGTGATAGCTCACCATTGTTGTAGATCACCAATATTTTATTATTATTCTTAGCTCACCAATTGCATGGCTCACCAATATTTTATTATGTGTGATAGCTCACCATTGTTGTAGATCACCAATATTTTATTATTATTGTCTTAGCTCACCAAATGTGATAGCTCACCAATATTTTATTAATTTTTGTTAGAGTTACGTGATAGCTCACCATTGTTCCAATTTCATAACTCTCCATGTGTGATAGCTCACCATTGTCGTAGATCACCAATATTTTATTATTATTTTCTTAGCTCACCAAATGTGATAGCTCACCAATATTTTATTAATTTTTGTTAGAATTCTCCAATTTCATAACTCTCCATGTGTGATAGCTCACCATTCCCATAGGTCACTAATATTTTATTATTATTTTCTTAGCTCACCAAATGTGATGGCTCACCAATATTTTATTAATTTTTGTAGAATTCTCCAAGTCCATGACTCTTCATGTGATAGCTCACCATTGTGTGATAGCTCACCATTGTTGTAGATCACTAATATTTTATTATTATTTTCTTAGCTCACCAAATGTGATGGCTCACCAATATTTTATTAATTTTTGTTAGAGTTCTCCAATTTCATAACTCTCCGTGTGTGGTAGCTCACCATTGTTGTAGATCACCAATATTTTATTATTATTTTCTTAGCTCACCAAATGTGATAGCTCACCAATATTTTATTAATTTTTGTTAGAGTTCTCCAATTTCATAACTCTCCATGTGTGATAGCTCACCATTGTTGTAGATCACCAATATTTTATTATTATTCTCTTAGCTCACCAATTACATGGCTCACCAATATTTTATTATGTGTGATAGCTCACCATTGTTGTAGATCACCAATATTTTATTATTATTCTCTTAGCTCACCAATTGCATGGCTCACCAATATTTTATTATGTGTGATAGCTCACCATTGTTATAGATCACCAATATTTTATTATTATTTTCTTAGCTCACCAATTTCATGGCTCACTAATATTTTATTATTATTATTTTTTGTTTTTTTTGTTAGTGTTCTCCAAGTCCATAACTCTTCAAGTCCATAACTCTTCATCGGTTAGCTCACCATTCTCATAGATCACTAATATTTTGTTATTATGTTTCTAGCTCACCAATTTCATGGCTCACCAATTTCATGGCTCACCAATATTTTATTACTTTTTTTGTTAGAGTTCTCCAATTCCATAACTCTTCATGTGTTAGTTCACCATTCTCATAGCTCACTAATATTCTAAGCGAGGAACTCCACTTTTGTAACTCCCTAATATCTTGGTCTAATATTTTATTTTTATTTCCCGACTATTTCTCCAATACGTATCAAAATAATAATAGTAAATAAAAAAAATAATAAAAAAAAAAAAGTTCTCGAACCCTTGGCTCTTTACCAAAGTAATAACAGTTTTATTATTATACAACTCTTCAAAATGCAGCCCTTCATTTTTGACTTACCTCCTCATTTATTTATTTATTTATTTTTACATCAGTCTGCCCCCTTTTCTTTTTTCCTTGTTTCATCACAAAACAGACAAAACATATATATATATATATAGAATAAATAAACACATACACAGCCAATCTAGGGGAGATTCGACGCATACCTCACAGCAAACAACTCCAAGAAGATGATTCCCAGATTGTAGCTCAACTTCAAACGCACCAGGTCCTCCTCACCCAACTCGCAACTGTGGCTCGCTTCTCACCTTCTCTATCGCCTGTCAATTACCGAAATTTTGCCCCTTCCCTCAAGAATCGACGATGGCAACTAACCCCCAAAATCTCTTAACAAAGGAATCAAAACCCTAGCCCCCCTCTAGTGTCGGCTCACACACCTTCACTTGTGCAAAATCTTCAATCAAGATCCAAACCCACTTTCCTTCGACAAAACACTGTTCACAAAATCTTTCAAAAATCGATTTCAAACATCGACCAACCCCAGCAGCAAACCCAGAACCACCCTTACGGATCGCCGATGGCAACCTCTACGCTTCGCAGGTAACTCTCTTCCTTCTCGCCTCTCTTCTCTCTTCGTGCCTTCTCGGAGTTCGTCGGCGGCAAGCTTTTTCCCCTTCCACGGCTGTCAACCTTTCTCTCCCAGTTGAACTTTGGATTTTCTAGTCTTTCACTCTAAGTGGGATTCTAGGTTTTGTTTAGAGAGAAAACCAAAGGTATACCCAGACACAAATCTTCCCAAACAGTTTTCCTAATGGTATATGAAACCTAGTTGCAGATAACTATGTCAATAAAACATCCTTGCACACCTTGGATAAAAGGAGAAGACGTGGGCAACAACCGGATAATACACAATCCCTCTTTGATCCAATTCAAAAAAAAAAAAAAAAAAAAAAAAAAAAAAAAAACTGGGTATGCACAATGGATAAAAGGAGAAATGAACGAAGCAACCAGAATCTGGACAGCTCTGGTCAAATTCAAAATACAAAAAAAATATATATATATATATATATATATATAAATAATAATGTCTATACACACATATTCAGGATTGCACCTTTCCGAGGATGCATCCTTAAACCAATCGAACTCTTTGCTACAGACTGTAAATACCTTAAAGCCTTCAAAAAAGTCACTTTACTAATAGCTACACAAGCTATCACATTATACTATGAGCAACTCCAAAATTAGTAGGTCTGCTCTAAACCTATAACTCCAATTTATGAGTTGTCTTCTTCATGAATCGCCCATTCCCAATGTAAAGCTGCAAAAGTTAGTAAATTCACTTCCTCTTTCCCAATGCAATCTCACCTTTATAAGAGAGCAAATACGGGACAGCAAAAAAAAAAAAAAACAAAAAAAAAAAACAGGCAAATTCATATCTACTCGCCAACATTCTCCTCTCAACTTCAACAACCCATTCTCTCTAAATGGCTTCTGGAGGAGAGAGGCACCGAGATAACACCATTTGGCGGCCGGTGAATAGGACTCCAAACCAAAGAGCTTCAAGCACCAACCCTAGAGTTTCAAGCTCCACTCCCACTCACCATCGCCGCCCGGTGTGTGAGTTCTTTCGAAAGATGCTCTCTATGCCTCCATGGCAATTCCAAGATCTGCTATTCGAATCCCCTTGGATCCAGCACCCAATATCTGCTCATACAGTTGTAGAGGTACCGGAAGAATTTCGGGGTAAAATAAGAGGATGGTACAAGGCACTAACCATTCCAGAACTTTACACAATACCAGTGTCCCACACTTGGTTCTTGCGAAACCAAGAAATCAACCTCACTCTCCAAGGATCCACCTGCCAGGCAAATCAGGTGTTAATCCCACATTTCGAAAGGATCCGCATCAATATCCTCTCGCAAAGACCGACAGAGAGAGATCTAGACCACCACATCTCCATCATGTCAGCACCATTGGAAAACCCAAATGAAGATTTGGGACTTGGGTGGGACATAGAGAACTTTGCAGATCTCAACATGGGAGAAGAGAGCGCTTCACTCAACGCTCAATCAAACATCTCCTACAACATTCCACTTAACATCCTCTTCTTCAACACTGAGGGCGTCGCTCGCCCTAATTTTCTCCAACACTACATGCACCTACATTCTAGCGGACGCTTCCACCTCGTCATCATCACAAACACAAAAAAAAGGGAAAGCGAGGCCCAGTTCATGAGCCAAATCATGGGTTACTCCAACACCAAGACCATGAACCCACCTCCCAGCGGCATGGAAAGAGTAACGGGCGGAATTTGGTGCCTATGGAATGAAGCTGAAATCTCATGTGATGTAATAGAGATCCCGTGGAATCAAGCCATCACCCAACAAGCCCACATCTTTATCCGGCCGGCTCGCACCGAATGAAATTTAAAAATGTAAACTCTCCATGAGCAACCCAAATGCCCCCATTGTATCAAAAGCCTAATTTTAGATGACTCTATCTGAATATTTGTCCGCATGAGTTAATATCTTTCAAAACTTTTTAACATAGTCATGTACAAATACTCTCATTAGCTATAAGAGCATCTGTACAGGGGGGCATTATTGTGGGTACTTGTATCAAGCTCAATATGTGGTAAGCCCTACAGGTGCCACATCACCAAAACCCCCCCCACGTGGCAGACCAATAAGGCACCACGTCGGGCATGTCGTATGTTTACTACATGGCGAGCCCTACAGGCGTCATGTGCCAAGGCAGCCAAGACTATATGCTTAGCCTAAGCGGGAGCATACATATAAGCCCAAATATATCTAGATATGAAGAGCCCTGCAACAGGCAGCACCATGGCCCCAGGGCCCATGGTCCTTCATACCTCGCTCCAAGGCCAAACAATAATACAATCAGCTCCCGGCTCACTTGCACTTGGATTGATAAACAATGGCTCTCCTAAACATTGAACAGGCCTGCGGCCTAACCTCCTACTTGGTCGCTTGGAGGCGAGCCCCTGGCTCTCTTAAACACTAAGGTGGGCCCCGGCCCATTTATCTACTTGGATGCCTAGGTTGGGAGCAGGACCCAGGCACTACTGCTCGGGATCATCAGAGGATACTGGACTGGCGGCTGAGGTCATGGGATCGTCGAGATGTTTGTCTTCTTGCTAAGACAATTCCATCTCGACCAGGCTTGGAGAAGAGGCAACAATGACCTTACGTTCATGTCATCCGATGCATATACGAAACGTTACTTTCTGCCTGCCATGAAACGTTGCTCTCCGCCTGCCGTCAAGCCACAGACGGCAGAAGGGCTTATATCACTTCTGGCAGAGTTGAGGAGAACGAGCCACCTGTCCAACAGTTTGCTTGGGCTCCAATACTCCTGCGGCCTATATAACGTATCGTATATGCAGCGGGACACAACAACAACAATACAACCAAGTTTCATACTTAAACACCCTCTATCATACTTTATACTAGTGTTCAAAAGGTCTATCACTGCCAACCTCTCCCTCTCCAAGCTTGCCTTGACTTCCTCCTCTCCACCTCCGGTGATCTCAGGCCATTGAAGTGCCCGCCATCTTCCCGGACTACCTCTAGCCACACCTCTCACCCACACCATTCTATCAAGATTAAATACAGTGATAATTACACAGAGGTGGAAAATAACCTTGTGTTAATCAAAATTAGCAAAAACTCTATAAAACCAAGTTTGCTAAAAAAAATACCTACTTGGTAACTTGGTAAGATGCTAGGAATTCTACTAATTATTAATAAATTGAATTTCCTTAGAATTGGTCAGAAATTGAAACCTAAGACTTAAAAAAGAAAAAGCAAAGGAATATGATATGTGATTTTTCCCCCCTATTAATTGGTCAAAATCGAGGAAAGAATACACCTTATTGAAAATTTCAAATGAAACTGGTATTTAAAGTATACGTAGCTTGGTAAACGAAATTTTAGGAATGTAATTTTTTATAGTAATTTTCTATTTATATATAGAAAACTAACTTAATTAATATTCTGTAAAGTGATGGATATTATAGTCCTTCCAAATGTCGTTTATTGAAATGGAAATCAATCGATTTCGTAATGAACTAGTTACTTTTTGAATAAACTAACTATTAACTAGTTAATTAGTTTATCTACTAACAAATTGCAATAAATAAAAAACAATATCCAATAATCTCTATTTTTCTTTGCCTATTTTTTTAAAAAAAAAATTCAATCTTTTCAGCAAGAAGAATGGTTAGGTTATCACTGTGATATGAGAGTACCTTGATGGAAGGCTGTACTTCAGTAAAGTGTGGTACAGATATCAAATTTGAACCAAGGGTATTGCGTAGACAAA
Organism: Camellia sinensis; assembly: GCF_055761805.1. Lineage (NCBI taxonomy): Eukaryota > Viridiplantae > Streptophyta > Magnoliopsida > Ericales > Theaceae > Camellia > Camellia sinensis. Next base: position 160,474,682 of record NC_138972.1, read on the forward strand.
GTGACATCTCTTTCTTTCTCTGTCATGATCTTGTCCTGCCCTCTCGTGCAATTTCAGGTTGCCTGAAATGACCAAGAAGTGGCTGAAATGACCCGAATTTGTGAATTTTTTTTCCTAGGATACCTCTTATTGTTTTACCTTTTGATGTTGGATTCTACATAGCTGCTCATAAAGGTCCATACATTCAGGTTCAAGGTTTTTGGGATAGAAGTGATGTTTTATACAATTTTGATGGTCAACAAATATATTTAGCTTATGCTTTCTAGAACACAATCATTCTCATGTTAAGTATTGTTTTTGGCTCCATGAAAGAAACATCTTGATATATATGTATGAGTTTGTATCTGCATACTTGCATGTCTATTACTTTTGTAGACTTTGGACTCTATATACTTTACATTCTCATCTGTTTCTGGTCATCACATCTTCATATACTTGGCAGTTCTATGAAGCATAACTTCATTTTTTTGCAGCTGGAATGTTTTGATATCAATGCCTGCTGGGAAAGTTGTGGATCCACCCCATGCTCTGAAACCTGTGGAATACATTTCCCTTGATCAGTTAGTGATTTTAGCTATTTTCAATGCATCTCGTTTCTCAGTCGTCTGCTTTTGCAGGACAACCTTTTTATTTTTTATTTTTTAACTATCCTTGTGCTGAATGAAGTTCTCTCTTAGTACATCTTAGTTTAGTTGGACTGCAGCTCATCTTTTCATGTTGCTGTGATGGCCATGAATGCCTATTATGTGTGCATTATTCTTTTGTTCTTACTTCTGCTTTACATTAGTTACACCGATATGTTAATATCATCCTAGGCTAGCAGATTACTTTTCTATGATTTGTCTTCCTAAAAATAATCTTTAATGCTCTTGATGAGATTTTCAGAGAATATTGTCTTAAGAAAGTAAATCATCAATACTAAGAAAGTAAATAGGCCAAACAGATGTGTCTCCTCTTCTAATACAAATTTGAGAAGGTACAAAGCCCCCTTCATAGGAACAGTTAAGTAACATATAATGAAACTCAACCCTCAGACTGCACCCTGGGTATAACCTGATAACTGGTAAAGAGGCTTGTGGGTCTGTGACTCTGAAGTCCGTAATGGAGATGAATCGTTCCGTTACTTGGATTAAGCAATAATGTAGCATTCATGTTTCGGTTTACAATGCCACTAAAATGATATAGACATTCATAATGTCCTCCTTCACACTTGCTGGACAATCAACCATAGTGAAACCATCCTTCCCAGGATCTTGGGAATAGACTAACCGACTACCCTTATTTCCTGCCTTCTATACACACAGTTTTAAAAGGCTTTCCTAAGGCTCGCCTTGCCTTGAGACTAAGGTAAAACGCATCAAGATTTTGATTTTTAGGCATTACTCCCCAAAGGCTTGTGTATCATAGTTTGAGAAATGCGCCTTAGGTGCGCTTTGTATGCTTTTTGCGCATAAGCATGTGAGGAGTATGCACATGCAGAGGTTGTCTTAGGCTTTTGTTAAACTTAGTCTATTAGATTGTTTAAACATAAAAAAATAAAAAGAATCCATTTTTGCAACTATATTCTATTGGAAAAATTAAGTAAATGATCAATCAAGAAAAAACACAGTTAATGGTCAAGTGAGAAGGTCAATCACTGAAGTTAAGAATATCAATTTCACTTTCAGTGAAGGAAAACTTCTTTCTATGCAGTAAAATGTTCAACGGATTAAAGCGAAAAGCATTTACACCTTTATATTTAATTTTGTTTTCACTTTTTTACTATTTAAAAATATTTAATTTTTTCACTAAAGATTAAAATTTGAAATTTGAAATACTTACGCCTCAACGCCCTGAGACTTACGCCTCGCCTCATAAGGGGTAAAACGCCTCGAGGTACGCATTCACCTTTAAAAACTTTGTCTATACATAGTCCTTGTTTATAGCCTAAATTAGTTTGCATCACTTGGTAATTCTTCCTCCACAATTACAAAATGTTTGTAGATGCTAGATTCTTTAAGCTAGTAGTTGAGAATCACGGACACCTCTAAGAAGGTAACGTGTTGTGTCTGACACCGTGTGACACTCGTCGAACACTTTCCTATTTGATAGTTTGATATACATTGTTGGGCTTATTTCCTAACACTCAAGCTTTTGGGATAATTGGTGACTTAACATGGTCTCAGAACTCAGGTTGACAGAGGTCTTGAGTTGAAGTCTTTCCGTTGGCATTTGGTATTCTGCCCTTGTTTGGTTTTTTCTTCTTTATTTGGTTGTTTGCTTTTCTTTTTGTTTGGTTTCTCTATTTGTCTCTCCAAATATATAACATATAATAATTATTTATCCTTGCATATGCCATATAATAAATATATAAAATTATATATTTTGCACGTGTCCCTTGCGTGTCATGTCCTACATTTTTTAAAAATTTACATGTTGGCGTGTTCGTATCATGTCATGTGTCAGTGTCCGTGATTCTTAGGCTACCAGCAATGTAGCTTTAACAATTAAAACTTTGCCACATTGTCAAGTCTTTTTGAACAACAAATAAATCTGGAAGATATATGGAGATATATGCACATTAACTTGCTTATTTATCCAGATAATAATGGCAATAATTGTTATCATTACACTTAATAATTATAGAAAATAATGCATGGAAATCAAATGGCAAAATGAGGTTCAGTCATCTTACTCTTTGTTGAATTGACTTCTTAGTATTGTTATAATCCATTTGAAAGGAAAGATGTTGTGCACTCTAAAAGTGTGCTTTTTGAAAATGGAAATCATATAAAGTACACTTTTCAAAACTTAAAGGTTTGTTTGATAAGGGAAAATGCCTCATCTTTTGGTTGGAAGAAGAAACAGGAAATCCGTGTTGAACTTCTAGGTTCTCTGTTTCATCTTGATCCCAAACTTTCTAGTATGATTCATTTCTTTGTGTAGGGCTTTCTTTTTTATTTTCTTCCAATCTCTTTCATTCTTTTTGATGCAGCAGCAGTACAAGGAGGAAGAGTCTGATCCACTTGCTCTTTTCTTTGCATCATTGTTTCCCCTAAGCTTTTTCTTTTGATTCAGTTTTTGTTTTTAAATTATTCCTTGAACAGTTTAGGTCTTTGAAGTTATTATGGTAATTTACTCACAGTAGGGAATTTTTTGCCTAATACATTGAACTTTGATTATCCATTATAATTCACCCAATAGAATGACCAGAAAATCATGATTCCCTCAATAGTGATTCCTTCCAATATGTTGTGTGTTCAATTTCATTTCCTGTGCATGCGGCATAGTGCTTGCGTACCCCATCTGCTAGTATGATGACAGCATCAACAGGCAGTTTGGAAAAAGTTGAAATAAAGAATACATGTGGAGCACAGAAATATTGGATTGAATATTTAAATGCCTTTTTATCTTTAGTTGAAATCATTCTTAATCTAAATATTATGTGATTCAGCAAATTTATCTTGTTTTTATTTTTTTTTTTTCTTTTATTGGTTTTGAATCTTGATGGATTGCACAGGAATTGAAAATAGATGGGGAATTGCCTGAGAAAGTGTCTTGCTATGAAGGCGTGTTTTATAATTATTTCAGCATAGGTATGACAATTTGGCCTTAAGAAACGATAAATTATTCATATTTCAGCTGTTTTTATTTTTTTTATTTTTTAACCCAATTATAGATTTGTTACATCAAACTTGCAGCCTTTGAGCTTTTCATTTTAATTTGTCATGAAAGTTTGAACTTTCCTTCCAAAATGTAGCTTTGACTCAATTTTTATGGGGTTGAGCAAAGTGAGAGTTGTCCTTGCCAAATCAATATGTATTGCAAGGGGTTTGGATTTTATGTTTTTCCACTTATCATCTTCTTGAACTCATACCTAACATTTTCGTAGAAAAGCTGTCTATAAAATTAAATTGCACATCTGATGAAATTATTATTGTTATTTTTTTGGGTGTGAAATGGTCCCAAATTAAGTAGTAACAGAAGATCCTTGCATTTACCCAGAAAACGTTACCCAACTCGCAAGGGTTTGCTAGCTTAACCTTCTTCCACCATTCAGCTAGAAGGAGATTTTTGTTATCCCCCCCCCCCCCCAAAAAAAAAAAAAAAAAAAAAAAAAAAACACCCCGATAAAAAGAGTTGGACAACTTAAGTTGATGAATAATAGAAAGTATGCCATTGTAATATTTGTTTGAAATTTTGATGCAACCTCTTATTCAGTTGCTTTTGATGAATTTGTTATCCTTGATGTTTTTTTCAGTTGCTTACCTTATATATATGGATGCAGGAATTGATGCACAAATTGCTTATGGCTTTCATCATTTACGCAATGAAAAGCCTTACCTTGCACAAGGTCCTTTTGCAAATAAGGTCTGACTGTATTTCTGTTTCTCCTGTTTTTGGTTACGAGGTGCTAATGCACCTAAATCTGTGAAGCTTGAACATTCCAAGTGTTCCTTAATTTTAATCTCCATTTCCTTCATAGAAACCATATTGATTGAATAAAGTGAAAAAGATAGAGATTACGCATCAGCAAAAGATGGTTGGAAGGCAATATTAAGAAAAAAGAATCCAATTATGTCGAGGATTGTAATATTTAGGGAGCTGACAGGCAGAGAAAGAGAAGGAAAAGATTTGGTGGGGGGTGCAACAAATAGAAGACAAACTCTAAAACTTCTTGTGCTTGCTCCTTGCAATTTAGGCCTACGTCCACGGGTGAGAGAGGATAATCCACTATAAATAATAGAGTACAACGGTGAGATAAAAATAAACAAAACCCGACATCAATCACAAGACCCCTGCTCGAGGGTAATTGAATCCCTGAGTCCTCATAGGTTTCATGCTCATTGATATTTTTGTAACTCACCCAAGGTTTTAAAAAGCAGCCGCAACCGTTACGTAACGCCGTTACGTAACAGTTTTGGCGGTTACCGCCACCCGTTACGGCCGCTTTTGTAGTGTGATTGAGAATCACAGGTGTGTCGGCTGTAGCGGCTGCCGTAGCGGTCGTAACGGTGCCGTAACAGCCATAACGGCTTGTTTCGCACCGTTACGTAACGGTTCTAAACTGTTTCTTTCGAAAAAAACACAAAAAAAAAAAAACTGAAAATGGGGTAAGAGGGATAGAGAGTAGAGAGAAGATAAAGAGAGAAAATAGAGGAGCAAGAGATAGAGAGAGAGAGAGAGAGAGAAGAGGAAAGATGAAGAACATATTATTGATTTGTTGAAACTATAAGGCCTATGCTATTCTATTCAGCTGCTATCACTAAACCATTTTATTTATGTGTGTCTATCTATATATTGTTTGAAAACAATAATAACAATAAGTGTGGTCATTATCTATTTGGCTTGGTTAAAATATGTATATATATATATATATATATATTTTGGCTCTTATTTATTCTCTTACTTTTGTCATTATTTATCTTATATATAATAGGTAGTGATTAATTTTTTGTAAAATATAAAGTCATTAATTATTAATATAAAATGTAAAAAACTCAGTTTATAGTGATTTAAAAATATGAAATATATTGGATTATATTTAAAAATTTACAAAAATTGATCAATATTTATTTTTAACCCAATAAATATGATCATGGAAAAAAAATATGCGTATCGGTAAGTTTTTTTCAAATTGTGCGAAAAATAAAAAAATTCACGGTTCCGGTTACCGCAACCGTTACACTACGGCCTTTACACCCCGCAACCGCAACCGCAACCGCAACCGCGTCACCGCCACCATTACGGCGACCGCAACCGCTTTTCAGAACCTTGAACTCACCCCTCACCTCTTTATCACGCACCCCCTTTTACAGCACTCCGCGCTGTCCTTGTAGCACCTTTGATTATCTTCCCTCTCACACTCACACTTCTCATATATCCATATATACACATGAGAAGGTTGAAGAGATACAAATCCACACCTTTTCCTCTTTCCTGGAGTTGCCAGCCCGTAAAAACTGTATACCAGACAATGATGACCTGCAATGCTTTTTCATTGCTCTTGATATTTGGCTTCCCAATTCAAAGACTTCCCTTTTACTTAATGGTCCTCACATACAACAGACAAAAACCTTAAATGTGGCCTGTCAACATTCCAACACATTTTCTCAATGCAGTATTCCTTTTACAGCTTTTTGTTATCTTCTTTCAGTTGCTTTGTTGACATGCTGGAGCATTAATTGCATGCATCAAACCTTTTGATATTCATAGATCCACATGAAAACTCTAAGGCCCCGTTTGTTTTGGGGTTAAATAGATAGGAGGGGATTAGGATGGAGGTGGGGTTATTTAGTGTTGTGTTTGTTTGTAGAGTTAGGGAGGGGATTAGGATGGAGGAGGTGATATAGATGGAGGTTGGAAGGGGGATTGAGATGGAGGAGGTGGAGATGGTATTAGAAAAATAGTGAGGGGATTAGAAATTTTTTTATTTTTTATATATTGGGAATTTTTTTTAAATATTAATGTTTAATTTTTTATATTTTTTTATTTGTTTTATTATTTTATATAAATATAATTTAACAATTCCTACACTAACAATTATCATCAAAACAAACACAATTTTACTTAATCTCCTCACTATCAATCCCCTCCATTTTACCTCTGAAAACAAACGGGGCCAGTTTGCAGCAATATACATCACAACTTGACCTATATCATCTCATGCGGTTTATGAATCAAAGCTCTCTACTCGGCCTTTGCTTTTGACCTAGCCATATGTTTCACTTTTTAAGCTTCTTGTGACTAGGAGGGTTTGGTGAGCCATAGGGGAGAGCTTTGAACTTTCCATCATCTGTTTGTACCGTGTTGAGCCCCATGCTCAATGGTGGTTCCAGAGGGGGGCAGAGCCCCAAATTCAATTCCACCTTGGTAAACTATTTTTCTGTGAGAAAGCTAGACTGTTATATATCCATGAGACAGTCACACGACAAAAACATTATTACCAAGGTGGAATTGGATGCTCCAAAATGCCCTGATTTATAGATTGTTAGGGAACATCTCAGAGGATTAATGGAAATGACTTTAATCAATGAAGCACAAAGGGTACCAATTATACTTATGTCCTTGGGTTGGCTCACACTGTTATTCTTGGTTAGGATTTCAATAACCAAAAACAATTGCAAATTTTCCTTTGATTCATGTATATTTGTACTGATGCAATTGCTTTGCTTTGTACTGTCTATGATATTTGGAAATTTCGATTCTCTGCATTTTTTCTGGATTGATTGAAATTCAACTGCTCTATGTTGTTTAGACGTGCGAATTACAACATGGATATTGATTCTTGAATTTTTTTAGTAATTAAATTTTGTTGATATGCTTAATGCATATCACATACTGGGCATAAACATGCAAGTTTTAAAGTGATTCTTCCATTTTGCACAGTTGATCTACTCTGGCTACGGTTGCAAACAGGGATGGTTCTTCACACCATGCATAAGTGCTCCAAGTTTAAGGTCAGAACACTCCCACCGAATGACATTGTCAATGTTGATTATCTCAATGGTGCAACATTCCATGTTATTGGATTCATAGTAGTCAACTTTAGTATGTTTGCGATAAGTTGCATGTTTATCAAAGTGTTCATCAGACAAGTGCATGCACTGCAAGCTATGATTATGCTAATGCTCAAATACAAAGTCAAGCATCCATGATTTGTTAATTGTGGGAACCACTGGATATTGGTAATAAAATGACTGAATTATGGCAACCATTTGCTTTACCTTGCCTAATAATTTACTTAGTGAACTCTTTAGATTTTGCTCATTAAAGGTTCCACTAGTGCATTACCAACACTACTTTTCACTTTGTTTTATGTCCCAACTTTCACTTTGAAGAAATCATATGGTAACTATTGTAGCGATCCGAAATTTTTCCCTCCGCTCGAGCGGGGGAGTTGACGCTCGAACGGACTTGAGAGGTTCTCAATATTTTTGTAGACGGTCCGAAATTCTGAGAGTTGTGAATTTCCGCTCGAGCGTAGGGGTGGTCGCTTGAGCGGACAGCTTTGTTGGTTCACACGCTCGAGCGTGGAAAGCAGTGCTCGAGCGTGGAAAGTGAGATTGCCCTTGACATTTTTAGTAGTGTATTTGGAACCTCCTTATTTTATTTTGGGGTATTGATCGAAGTGGTAGCATGATGGTAAAGTAAGAGAACCGATAATTTAATTCGGATAACTTTTCCTACGAAAGTCGCCACTCTTTTGCCTTTTTTTTTTCCACACTTTGAATTTGGATGTGAGGCTTGAACCATTGGAAAACTTATTTCCAGGGCTTCGATTTGGACACAAGAACGACCTAGAACGGAGTCCGGATGAGAGAGTTATGCCCGTTTGAAGTTTTGGAATCTGTGCTGGAAGCACTTCCGCTCCAGCGGGAAAAGCGGCACTCGAACGGACTGTGTGAATACAGCAGCTTAAAATGTGTTTTTTTAGCTCATTCTTTGCATTTTTCTTTTCCTTCTTCATTCCTCTCACCCTAGGTCTGAAAACCCTAGGATTTTGACTCCAAATACCTTCCAGTCCTCTAAGATTTGGCCAAGATCTCTTGCCAAAAAGTGAAGAAGGCTTGAAGCTCAACATTTTCTACAAATTGGAATTCAGATTTGTGAGGAATCTCATCAAAGCTTTGCTTTTTGCTTGATTCTTGAGGTAGGGGTTCTAATTCTTCTTCAATACTTGCATTAATGGATAGATTTGTGGTATTTTGATTATATAAATACAAACTCTCCATTTTTGAGCATATAGTGTTATATCATGGAATTTGGGGGTTTAGGGTTTGAAATGTTGGGGGTTCAATTGTTGGGTTAATATGGTAGATTATGAACCTTAGGTGTGTAATCAAGGGAAAAATTAGAATTAAAAATAGTGGTGAGAGAAGTTTTAATTTTTCTTGAAAGTCTTGATTTTTCTTGAAAACCTTAGGTTGATTCATGATGATAATTAATGATTTTGCCCAAATTGAAAGTAGAATCATGAAATTAAATGGTTGAATTGTATATATACAAGTTTAATTGGATTTTGGATGTGTTTGAAAATTATGTTAAAAATTAGCGATTGAACCTTTGTTATGGATATTGTAAATGTAGAAAATTTAATGTATAAAGAGAAATAGAGAATTGTATTATTGATTGATATAGATGTTATGGTTACAATGATTCCTATATATAGGAGAGGGTGAGTGTGTAGTAGGTGAGGAGTAGGTGAAGTGGAGGTGGTAGTGGTGTAGTGGGTTAGGTTTAGTGGAGTAGGTGAGGTGGTAGTGGTGTAGTGGGTTAGGTTTAGTGGAGTAGGTTTAAGTGGGTGAAGGTTTAGTGGAGTAGGTGAGGTGGTAGTGGTGTAGTGGGTTAGGTTTAGTGGAGTGGGTTTAAGTGGGTGAAGTAGATGTTATGGTTACAATGATTCCTATATATAGGAGAGGGTGAGTGTGTAGTAGGTGAGGAGTAGGTGAAGTGGAGGTGGTAGTGGTGTAGTGGGTTAGGTTTAGTGGAGTAGGTGAGGTGGTAGTGGTGTAGTGGGTTAGGTTTAGTGGAGTAGGTTTAAGTGGGTGAAGGTTTAGTGGAGTAGGTGAGGTGGTAGTGGTGTAGTGGGTTAGGTTTAGTGGAGTGGGTTTAAGTGGGTGAAGTAGGTGGAGAGTAGGTGAATTTTAACAGCCCCCCGCAAACTCAAGGGGGATAGGAACTAACCAACTTGAGTTTGGAGAGAGTAACAAAACAAGAAAATACATAAAAATAAAAGAGGATAAGAGACACTGTATGGTCGTGTCAGACCATTGGTGAAGACACTGTATGGTGGTGTCATAACGTTGTAGAGGACACTGTATGGGGGTGTCATAACGGTGTAGAGGACACTGGATGGCGGTGTCAGACCGATGTAGAAGACAGTTTATGGGGTCATGTCGGACCGTTGTAGCAGACAATGTTGTGACAGTTGTTGTGACAGTTTACGGAGTCTTGCTGGACCCTTATAGAAACTAACCGGAATCAATGTCGGGACAGTTTACAGAGTCTTGTCGGACCCATAAAGGAGCTAACCGGAATCAATGTCGGGACAGTTTACAGAGTCTTGTCGGACCCTTATAAAGTCGCACCCTCAAAAGGTGTGCCCAATCTTTCAAAAAGCGTGCCATCAAAAGGCGTGCCCAATCCATAAAAAGGCGTGCCATCAAAAGGCGTGCCCATGTTTTCAAAAGGCGTGCCATCAAAAGGCGTGCCCAATCCATAAAAAGGCGTGCCATCAAAAGGTGCGCCAGACACGCGGCGATGCACGTGATCGACAGAACGCGTGTCGGCCTCTTTGTCATGGTCTTTATAAACCGAAGCGGAGGCTGAGGCTTGGAAGCAGAGACAAAAACCTGCTAGAAAAACTCTGAAAAACTCTTCGTTTTCTGAGAGAGATTTCTGAGAGAGATACTCTGTAACACTCTGTTGTCTGAGAGAGATTTCTGAGAGAGATACTCTGTAACACTCTGTTTTCTGAGAGAGATTTCTGAGAGAGACACTCTGTAACACTCTGTTGTCCAGAAAATGGCTTCGTCTTCCCGTGGTCTGCTCACTCTCTTTCCAGACCTTAACGAGTCAACAAGAGAGATAACTGGTGCGGGGGCCAGTGAACCTCAACCAAGCGCCCCAGGGTTTGCTCCGTTGAACTTTCCTATGCGGTCTGTGGAGCAAAAAATGGCAGTGCAAACTGACATTGAAGCCAATCAGTATACTTTGAAGTCGTGTGTGGAGACGATGACGGCAGTCACAAACTTGTCGCACCGGCTGCAGAGTAGGACAAATGAGGTGCAGCATTTAAACGGCCAATTGGCTCTGCTCCAGCGCATGTATAAGGATGCGCGAGCAGAGATAAGTGTGCTGAAGGCGGAAAACAAGGAGCTGAAGCGGAAGGCTACCGTGATGTTCCGATTTGGAGGTCCACCATATGCTGTAGTGGAGGAGCAGGGTGGAGTGAACGTGCTCGGTGGAGTGGGTAGTATGGAGGCAGCGCCGGTAAGGGACACCCAAGAGAAAAGCAAGAAGAAGAGACCTGCAGCAGAGTAGAGAAGAAAAATCCCACTGTGGGTGCGGGTGTGTTGTGGTGGTTTGTTTGTTTGTTGGTTGTTTTTTTTTTTTTTTTTTTTTTGTGTGTGTAAAATTGTGATCGGGGTTGATCCCTGAGATGAATAAAATATGATTTGGTGTGCAAAGCTATATGGTATGAAGGGAATTGGAAAAAGATTAAAAAGAATGTGAAAGAAAAATAAAGAAAAAATAATAAAAATATATTTGAAATCAAAAAATGAAAGATGGAGGAAATAAGGAAAGTGGTTTGGAGAAAATAAATAAAAATAAAAATAATGGAGTTGGAAATCAAACGGAGGAGAGATGAAGATTTTTTTTTTTTTTTTTTAATATAATATAATAAAAAGAGATATATATATATATATATATATAATAAAGAAAGTGGGGAACAAGAGTATAAAGAAAAGAAAAAGTATAGGTTGCATCGTGGGTCACATGGGTGAGTAAAAGAAAACAATAAAGAAATGAGTGGGTGCCCCCCATGTGCAAGGATAGTGCTGGCACTTCAATAGGTGGTACAGCCTGCTGAGCATCAGCTTTGACAGGAGCTGCCTTTGGACCTTTTCTCTAATAAATGCGTCAAACTGTTGCTGTTGGTGTTATCAAGAATGTGGAGAAGAGGAGGCTTGTCTGATGGCCTCTTGGGCTGTGTAATCATATCGAGGTTCGTGGACCTCTCAATCATGTTGTCACCCTCAAAACCAGAGATGGGGACAAAAGGAATTTTGTCAGGGTTGTAACCAACCTTCTTCAGATAGGAAGAGACTTCCTGCACAATTTCATCATACCTTGCTTTTGAGTACTTAGGAGTGGTAGCATCCATCTTGTTACAGCAGCAAATCATCTGCCTCACTCCAAGAGTAAAAGGAAGGAGAGCATGTTCACGGAAGAACTTGGGCTCCTTCTCAATCTCCTTGCCAGATCGACGATCAATCTCAGCAAACTTGACAGCAATGTGGGAGGTGTGGCAGTCAAGAACTGGAGCATACCCATTACCAATCTAACCCGGGTGATTCATAATAATAACCTGGGAGGTGAAATTTGCAGCTTCCTTGGCTGGATCATCCTTTGAGTTGGATGCAACAAAACCACGCTTGAGATCCTTCACTGCAACATTGTAGATGAAGACGATCGAGACGGTGGTGTATGGGAGGACAACAGTGAGAGGAGAGGCAGTGGTGGTGGACTCGAAGAAATTTCAAGGTATGTGTAGAAAATTCTAGCAGATTAGGTTGAGGTCCGGCGGGCGGCCAGGGCGAGGTTGCCGCCCGCCGGTGAAGCGAAAAATACTAAGTGCTTAACCTTGCTCTGATACCATGTAGAAAATTTAATGTATAAAGAGAAATAGAGAATTGTATTATTGATTGATATAGATGTTATGGTTACAATGATTCCTATATATAGGAGAGGGTGAGTGTGTAGTAGGTGAGGAGTAGGTGAAGTGGAGGTGGTAGTGGTGTAGTGGGTTAGGTTTAGTGGAGTAGGTGAGGTGGTAGTGGTGTAGTGGGTTAGGTTTAGTGGAGTAGGTTTAAGTGGGTGAAGGTTTAGTGGAGTAGGTGAGGTGGTAGTGGTGTAGTGGGTTAGGTTTATTGGAGTGGGTTTAAGTGGGTGAAGTAGGTGGAGAGTAGGTGAATTTTAACAGTAAATTATGCTATAATGTGAAATGAAGATTGGGGAAATGATTTATTAATGATATGGATGAGATGAGCCTTCGGGTGAAATGATGAAATAAAGGTTTAAGAGTTCACCTTGAATTATGTTAAATAGTGTTGATTATGTTGAATCGAATTGTGTTGGACTATGATGAATTATGTTTGAATCATGTTGAATTGTGTTGAGTTGAGTTGAGTTGTGTCGGGCGTGTTGAGTTTGAGTTGTGTTGTGTTGTGTTAGGTCATGTTGAGTTTGAGATGAGTTGTGTTGGGTGGTGTTGTGTTGGCACCCGCGGGGGGAGTTGAAAGATGATACGGAATTTGTGATAAGATGATGAAGTGAAAATTTAAGAATTTTATTGTGTAATTAGAAAGTGATTTTATATTTCAAAACTAAAAGTCCAACTTTATACTTAACTCTAGTTATGAACTTTTATTTTTGAAAATGAGAATACTTCAATCAACATTAAATTTATGAAATTAAGTCTATGTTGAGTTTAAGATGAGTGTGAATAATGATAAATGGGAGATTGTGAAATGACGATGTTATATGAAGGAGTTGTATCAAAGAAATTAAATGTTTGAGATAATTTATAACCGTAGGTAGTAATTGATAACCAATGTGTTTTAAAAATTAAATTTGAAGACTTGATAATAATATGGAAAAGTAAAGAAATAGTTTGAACCCAAGAATTGTGAACACTTTAAAGATGAATCTTTGCCTCTATGGACGTGTTGTTATATTTTTGTGTGAGAAAACAATGAATGATTTAATGGATAATGAAAAAGGTCGTGGAACATATTTGTACTTGTTATGTGAATGAAATTTTAATATATGGTGGATGCATATTGAATTAATGTGTTACGGAAATAATGGAAGATGTGTTGGCATTGTCTACTAATTGTAATGATGGATTGTGATGTTATCTTGGGGTCTGTTTCCCGCCGTATTTTGAGCCGGCAAAACGTGGCGCTTGAGATAGGTTCCGACTTCCTTTCGGAGTAACGCCCGATAAAGCGTGTGATATGTTGAGGTTCTGCCTTCCTTCCAGCTTGTGACCGGTAAAGCGGGAGGTTCCGCATTCCTTCCGGCTTGTGATCGGTAAAGCGGGAGGTTCTGCATTCCTTCCGGCTTGTGATCGGTAAAGCGGGAGGTTCCGCATTCCTTCCGGCTTGTAACCGGTAAAGCGTGTGACTCATGGAGATGACTTGTTATTGGATCCAGTGTTTGATATGAAATTAATTGAAATAATGGAAAATGAAATGGTAATTGAATTAGGGATTGGTGTTAATACACTCAATGGATTGCTTGTAATTATAATGGAAGATTATGAATTTTGTTTTGTAAATAATAGAGAAATTGAATTAAAAAAATGATTGTTATTCTTGTGTTATGCTTGTATTCTATTTGGTAATGCAAACGTTGATATAAGGTAATTGTTGGGCAAGTTGGAGTTGAGTGTATGAGGATTGTCTCCTTTTTGAACATAAAGGGAATTGGATCTTGACATTATGGAGTTATAGTTATTGGAAATGGTATAAGGGAAAAATAGAAATGAAATAGGAAATATTTTGGGAATTGGTTAATAATCTTTTTAAATAATGTTTCTTAAATGTGTTTGTTTCACAAAGATCTATGGTGTTTTGAAATTATAAAATGTCATCCTACGATATGGTATCACCCTGCATGCATGATCATTTCTATCTGTATGTTAGTTATTGATTTATAACTATGAGATTCCTACTAGGCATTAGTGCTCACCTCTTGTTGTTTTACCTTTTTACAGGAAGAAAGTTTGGATTCCTTGATTGAAGAGTTAAGAAGTCCATGTGTCTTTTATATGTAATTTCATTATAGATGTGATGGATCATGTATTTGTATTTTATTCATTTATAGCTTCACAGTAGGAGATTGGCATGTATTGTTATCATTGTAATGTTCATTGAGAGAGAGAAAACATATATCATTGTATTTCTATTACTCAAGAGAAATGGATGTTTAAAGAAAAAAAATCGACCTAATTTTAAGGCTTTGGTAATGTTTTCGATTAATTAAAATTGGAGCATGACAATTATATTGTTTAATTTAGTAAATTCATTTAGGCATTTATAGCCATGACTCTGTGCCAATCTAATTGGGGTGAGTAAGGTCCACTATGATGCTATTAGCATTGCTTTTGTCAATCTTTATTGACGTAAGATGCATAGATTTATCCTTGGTTCTAATTCAGTAAAGTTTTTTTTTGCAAATTAAAAAAAAATAAAAATTGATAATTAGAAAGTAGAAATAAAAAACACTGCTCTTCTAGGTTCTATATAATCAGACTTTTTCAATTTATTTAACTTATTTCTGCCTAAAAAGTTATAACAAAAAACAATACCAAATAATTGGGTACAAATTTCTAAATTAAAATAAGTTATAATCAACTCCTATAAATTGTGACAAACAAACCCTTTGAATCACATGGATGGAAGACTTGGTATTGAGATTATCTTGAAAAAAGAAAAACCTATTTTGCGCTCCTCTTGTCCTACCTAATTTGGTGCAGTACTTTAAATAGAATGATACGTCCTTCACCATTAATTTTTTTTATTCATCACCATTCGTTTTCATCCACAATTCCTTTATATAAAAATAATTTAATATTAAAATATTATCGTATAATAATGTATTTATACAAAAAATACACAAATCTTATAAGGTTAATAGTTAGTTGGTGGCCAAAAAACCCTCAAGGCCTACCCAATACTTGTAGAGAATACTACATATAAATAGATTTTTTAATATTATTTTCTTATTATTAGACACAATGAGTTTATGTGAGTTTCATTAACTCTGTGTTTAGAAATTAAAAAAACAATAAATTTATTTGTATATAGCATTATTTTTTTGATTAGTAAATCCAATTATCCATCTTACTCATCCATAGGAAATTATATATACTCTATGAAGCAGAAAACCAAACACATCTGTAAATAATTTTTTCTAAAAACTACATAATGGTAATTGCCCCAAAAGATAAATGGTATAGAAAAGATAAGAACTGTTCACAACCCTAGAAAAATACTAAACATTTCACCATTCAATTAATTGTTGTCCCCATAACTTCAACAAAAAAGAGAGCGTCTTTTTCATCCAAACACTTCATAAACATGTTTATTCAATAACTCTGCAGATTGTTGCATTGGCGCATAATAGAGCGAATTCAAGATTGGCCACTTGGCCGGTATGTGCACCATCAAAGAAGAGATATTCATCTCTGTTGCTACACGGAGTGGCGTTGGGGGGGCACTCTAATTCCCCATTTACATCCTGTCCGCAACATGGGTGTTTTACATCTTTAAACCCTACAACAACAGAAGAAAAACATAAAGAAACTGTGTTCATTTTTCTGACTCCAAAACCGTAACAAATTAAATATATAAATAAATTATATTACCAAATTCTTGAGGGTGGTAGACCATATGATTAAGAAGACCATAGCTATCTGCCAAGACAAAGGTAATACCACTGTAATCATAATGAGTCCAAGTTTTAAGCCACTTAGGAAGCCCATAGTTGTATGGCATGATAAGATTGTTCATGTCTTCATTGCACTCCCCAGAAATAGTCTTGTATCTAAGAGATGGCAAACACCCAAGAGGACCTATGTTGTTCACGATGAATTGTCTGGCTCCGATCTCATATAATATCTGCCAAAAAAAATTTTTGAAGAAGGGATTTAATTTGTTTGGGAACAAATAAATAAAAAGGTGACATCTTTTTTCGAGTATTTTTACTTTTAGCAACTTTTTTTTTTTTTTTTTAATGTAAATTATGTCAATGTAGACGAATTTAAAAAGTAAAACATTTTTGAAAAATTCCAAATAAAGATTAAAATGCCAAGATAAGCTTAAAAACTCGCTTTTAACTTTTATGAATTGCTTTCAATTTTTTTTCTTTTTAATTTTTGGATTCGTCTCATTTGAGTAGAATCAGAAGCCTAAATATTTTTGAAAAATTTTAAAACAAGTTCACATGAAAATAAGTCAACAAAAAATATTTCAAAAAATAAAATAAAATAATTCCAAACACCCTACACACATTGTAAACAGTAGTCTTAGATAGATCGATCGCTCTAATAGAAGATTACTTACGTCTAAGTAGATCTTCAACTCAAAGATGAGAGAGATTGCAAACTCATTAGGGTCCTGCAAATAAATGAAATTCTAGTCGTTAAGACTCCTTACAGTAATAGTACAGAAGAAGAAAAAAAGAAAAGAAGAAGAAGAAAGGAGGAAAGATTGAGGACCTTTGTGTTTGATTTAGGATAAGTGAAAAAGTAGTCATTGGCTCCCATGGAAATGAAAAAGATAGATTTGGCAAGATACTGTTTGCGAGCATCAGGGTCTGGAATCAAATATGGCAAGTCTTCTTGTACAGTCTCCTTAAAGAAGTCGATCTGTTGTTCTAAATTGAAGCATTCTCTCTGAGAAAAGAAAAGAAAATGAACCAAAATACGTCACGGATTAAAAAGGAGTGGAAAGAAAAGAAAAAAAAATACATATATTTTTTTTCATTCACCTTGTGGGGTCTGGTGGTGTTAAAGATACCACATCCAGAAGACCCATAATTGATCCCAGCCATGGCGATGGTAGTTCTTTTTCTGTCACTCTCTGTCAAGTTGTGGTAAGCAGGACGCGGTGGCACATCTACAAGAGAGAAAGCTGCAAAGAAACCATAATAATAAGATCAACAAATGTAGGGATAATCAAGAAAAAACTATAATCAGAGGATACAGTACTAGTACTAAAGTTACCTTTTGCTTTTTTGGGTTTGGCAAAAGGAAATTTTATTAACTGGAATTGTAAAAATATAGCCAGATAATGAAGAGGGAGAGAAAGAACCACCCAAAAAAAAAAAAAACCTCAACAGAAAGACACCAATATTTGGCAAGGTTCCAACAGAAACAAACGCTTATGAAAAATCACACCTAAAACACCAATACACAATAACCTTCACAGCAAAAACAAAACTCAAGGAAACTTGAAAATAATGTTAGGTAGGTAAGTAAGTAAGGTACCCATGAAATCAGCGGCAGAGCGACCGATGGATTGATTGTTGTAGTAGTAAGTAAGTAAGGTACCCATGAAATCAGCGGCAGTTAATCCATTTGTAAAGCGGCCGGTGGATTGATTGTTGTAGTCGACACCATAAGGGTAAAAGTTTGCCGTGATACCCCTTTCAATCTTGTTGTTGTTTCCTGCGTCAACAGTTGAATCTCCGAACACAAACAACGCAGGAAACGACGCGGATGCTTGAGTCATGAACGGAAGAGAAGAAGAGGAAGAAGAAAGCAAAAGTAAAACAAGAATTAGTGTACCCGTGATGAATATGGGTGGTTTTTTGCCAGAAGAGATGGTCTGTATGTATGTATTTATAGATAAATTCTAACATTCTATACCCGCTCGACGACTGACTATTAAAAGAGATTTTAAAACAAAAAAACAAAAAAAATTAATGAGATAGACATACAAGAGCAGAGTTGATAAAAGAAGTCTGGTATGTAATATACACCATAACACCGTATGTAACTTTACAAAAAATTACGTAAATTTTCATGAACTTATATAAGTGATCTTACAAATCACAAATTTGTGAAATTTCTGAATGACAAACTGAAATTTCTCTAATAATATTATTGAGGAAGCTTAACTAATAAGAAAAATCATATTGGATCCCTCTTACTACCAGAAATTAGAGAGTAATGTTTCACTAATTTTTCCATATAGTAAATATTGATTTTTACTACTTTAAAATAAAATAAAATAGTAAAAGGTTCCACTGATTGATTTTATGCCATATAAAGTGCCTTGGAAGGTGTTGACTAGTTTTGCCTTCCATAATAAATTTAATTCGATATGTAATCTTAGTTTTTAAAAATATTTCCTACTATTTTTTATGTTAATTTTAACCCTGTATATTTCATTTACAACTATTGACATATTCCAACAGATTTTACAACTGATTGGGTAATCTTTTTATTTTTTTTATAGAAAAAATGAAATTATTATTGGTAAAACAAAAAGTGAATATCTACACTATATATTAACCAAAAGTGATCATTTGGGAACTCCAATATTTTTAACTAAATATCTAAATTTTTCAATTGAAAATTATTTTTTTTTTAAAAAGGCTACTGACTAACCCATCAAACCAATAATTATAAAAAAAATATTAATTATCTCATTAGTTTTGATTTTTAAAATAAAAAACAAAAAATTCCTTTCTTGATTTTCCTAAATCTATTCTCTCTAAAAAAAATTTAAAAGGAAAATTTAAGATATCTCCAAAAAATTAATTTAAAACTTTTAATTTTACGATTTTTGAAAATTGAGAAATATACATATAACAAAACATTACAACTATAGGTAATGGTTTCCATATATTCTTACAGGTTTTACAATCGATTTGGTCAGCGTAAGCTTTTCCTCTTTTTTTTCAATTTTTTTTTATATGGAAAATGAAATCTTTACTGGCATTAGGTCCAATTTAAAAAGAGTATAGCCAGATAATGAAAAGGGAGAGAAAGAACCACCCAAAAAAAAAATCTCAACAGAAAGACACCAATATTTGGCAAGGTTACAACAGAAACAAACACTCATGAAAAATAACACCTAAAACACCAATACACAATAACCTTCACAGCAAAAACAAAACTCAAGGAAACTTGAAAATAATGTTAGGTAAGTAAGTAAGTAAGGTACCCATGAAATCGGCAGTTAATCCATTTGTAAAGCGGCCGGCGTATTGATTGTTGTAGTCGACACCATAAGGGTAAAAATGTTCCGTGATACAACTTTCAATCTTGTTGTTTCCTGCGTCAACAATTGAATCTCCGAACACAAACAATGCGGATGCTTGAGTCATGAACGGAAGAGAACGAGAAGAAGAAGAAAGCAAAAGTAAAAAAAGAATTAGTGTACCCACAATGAATACGGGTGGTTTTTTACTAGAAGAGATGGTCTGTATGTATGTATGTATTTATAGATAAATTCTAACATTCCAGCTAGACGACTGACTGTTAAAAGAGTCTTTAAAAGAAAAATAAATAAAATTAATGAGATGACATGCAAGAGCAGAGCTGATAGAAGAAGTCATTGACAAGAATACACTGTAATTCTGATATGTAAAAGTGAATGAGAGATCATTTAAAGTGCTATACTGCTAATTGATACTTGCAGGGGATCAAGATAGGTATATGGGGGTGTTTAATCGCTTGCTTGCTTGCTTCTCAGTTTTCTTAGAACACAGAGCAGCTGGACTAGTGATTAGTGACTAATTAGGTGTTTCAGCACCACTATGTACTGAGAAAAATTATTCAACAAATTAAATTTATAGACCACATTCATTATGGAGTAATTCATATTCCACAAATTTATGAGAGAGACAGAGAGAGAGACTAACCAGACACAGACACAAGGAGGATGGCAAAGAAAAGCGTCTTTAAAAAAACCTTCTCCATAGCCTTTGAAACAAGTTGGGCAGTGCAGTGGAATAACTTGCACTTTAGTATTGGGAGAGACTTGGCTCCAAGCAAATATATATAGAGATTGAGTGGGTGTTTGGCTCCAAGTCAAATTTTTCACGAATAATTTTTTTTTTAGCAACTTTTCAAATATAGCAACAATTTTTCTTTAGCAACTTTTCAAATATGGCAATAATTTTTCAGTTTCTAAAAAAAAAAAAGTTACTAAAAAAGTCAATCTCAAACAATGATTAATATAATTCTATAAGCGCAAATTGTATATACATGGCCAGTCCCGCTAGGTCATGTCGTCTTGGCTTCTTTTTTCTTTTTCTTTTTTTTTTTCTTTTCTTCTTCCTTTCCATGACTCGCAAAAGAAGAAGGAAGAAGGAAGAAGAAAGGAGAAAGAAGAAGAGAGGAGAGGAAAGAGATAGGGGAGAAGCCAAATCTGGAATGAAAATCAAAGCCAAATCCATGAAACAAATCAAACCCACAAATCCATGAAACACACACACATATATACAGATCTGGAAAATCAACCTGAAACACACACACACATATGCATATAGAAAAAGAGAAGAGGAGAAGAGAGAGGGCGGCGACGGAGGTGGTGTAGCGGCGTCAGTGGTGGTCGCAGCAGTGACGGAAGAGGAGGAGGAGGAGGAGGAGGCGGCGCCGGCGACGGCGACGGCGACGGCGACGGCTACGGCGACGGCTACGGCGACGGCGTGAGAAGATCGGCTCCCCTTTCTTCTCTCTCCCTTTCTTCGCTCTCTTACTCTCTTCCTCGGTTTGACAGATAAAAGAGAGAAAAAAGAAATAAAAAAAAAATAAATCAAAACCACGTCGTATTGAATTCGGGCTCGGAATCTACCTCTGCTTGACAGATAAAAGAGAGAAAAAAAGAAAGAAAAAAAAAAAAAAAAAAATCAAAACCACATCGTTTTGAATTCGGGTTATTTGGACCTCAAGAATTTCGAGTTCTCAAATATTTTTCTAATATAAATTTTATTTAAAATAAATTGGATAAATTATACTGATATATCCTAAAATTTGGTCTAATTATATTTCACCCTTGAAGTACTGAAAGTTATTACCATATTTTCAATATGAATATGATGAATATAACTATGTGATAGATTCCGCTGTCTTAGCATTTTATTATTATGAATATGTCGTATGTGATAGATTGCATTGTCTTATTATTTTATTTATTTGATTAAATCATTTTCAATATTTACAATTTTATTATTTTTTATTTTATTAAAATTCAAGAATTTATTCAACTGGATTAGATAATTTATTTTAAAATTAATTGATTATTCCACTGTCTTAGAATTTGTTCGACCTTAGTTTTACTTGTCTATATTCCAATAGATTCGTGCACGTATGAATAATTAAAATCAGTACAACCTATTTTGAGAAGTGAGTTAAAAGTCACTTCTCAGTTTTTAATTCACTTTCCTCTCCCACAAAAAAGTCAAAAAAAAAAAAAAAATTAACCATCTTTCCAAAACACTCTTACATCACTGTGAGAAACTATCAACGAGGTTTAAAGTGAAATTTTAATAGGATGTTTCTTATTTTTAAATGGTAATTATTTTAATATAAATTTCATAAAAAATAAATTGGATAAATTATATTGACATCCCCTTAGATTTGATCCAATTATATTTCACCCATTGAAGTTCTGAAAGTTATTACCGCATTTTCAATATGAATATGATGTATGTGATAGATTCCATTGTCCTAATATTTTATTATTATGAATATGATGTATATGATAGATTGCATTGTCTTAGTATTTTATTTATTTGATTAAATCATTTTCAATATCTTACAATTTTTTATAATTTTTTATTTTATTAAAATTCAAGAATTATTCAACTGGATTAGATAATTTATTTTAAAATTAATTGATTATTCTCCGGTCCTAGAATTTGCTCGACCGTACTCTTACCTTTCTATTTTCTAATAGATTCGGGCACATATGAATAATTAAAATTAGTACAGCCTATTTTGGAAAGTGGGTTAAAAGTCACTTCTTAACTTTTAACCCACTTCCCCCTCTCATAAAAAATTTAAAAAAAAAAACTAAAAAATAACTTTTAAGTATCTTTCCAAAACACTCCTACATCCCCTCAAATAAATATAACATTGGAAGTTGAGGGATGATAATACTGTAGGAATCGAATAATTCCAATGATGACCAAAACCAAATGGTGCAACATCGCTTTCCAAAGCATATCAACAAACAAACAAAGATGCTATTTAGGTTTTGTTTGGCATGTCAAATTTTTTGACTCTTTGACTATTTTAATTATAAAAAGACAAAATAGAATTTTTATCTCAATAAAATAAAATATCACATTTAAATCATAATCATTTCATTTTTTCTCCCACAAAAATAAAAAAAGTCAAAAAGCGTATCGCAAACGAGACTTTTTAACCCTAGACAAAAATAGTCAAAAAATCAAAATGTCAAACAAACTTTAGGCGACTAAGAATTTAATAGTTAAAAAAATAAAATGAAAAAAATAAAAAAATAAGACCAAAAAAAAAAAAAACCCCTTTGGCGACTAAAATATTATTTTTGACGACTAAAAATATTAGTCGCCAAAATATTAGTCGCCATTTATAGGACTTTTGGCGACTAAATATTTTTTAGTCGTCAATACCTTCCCAGACAATCTTCCCGCGACCAATCCGGTGACCAAAATATTTAGTCGGGCAAAATTTTCGACAACTAAAAATTTAGTCGTCAAAAGTGAAATTTCTTGAAATGATAAAGCGCCCAAGTCATGCGAGCGGTCAAAAATGGGATGTGTACAGTTGCCCCTCTTTGAGTAAGTGTTTCAATATGTGTATCTGTTATGTTTGTGTAGGTCACGCGCCATAAGCTATTGATCCATTGGTTGCTATCAAGCTATATGTGCAACTATCTGTGAGTAATAACTAAATAAAACTATGTTTGATATGAAACATTTTCTGAACATTATGCTATGATGTGAATTGAGAAGATGACGCTGTGCAGTTCTCCACTGTGCCATGTCAAGATCGAATGGGATTGGGTCGCCAACCCCTACCCGCAAGCCTGTGAACATTAAAAAGTCATACGGGGTCAGAGCCAGCTTCCCGATCGATGAGAAATGGAAAGAATTGGTGGTGTCCCACCACCTCTCCACCAAGGTCTCGTATAGCAGTGGCTCAGCCCTGAGTAGAAAGGCTCGAAGTCGACATCATCAACGATAGTGTGGACCTCTGGGGGGAGCCTCTCGTACCAATGGCGAGGGCCAGAAACGGTCCCATAGCCACCCATCCTCCTGGCCATCACCTAGGGCAAAAAGATATGTTGTTAACATTCGTATTAAGAAGCTAGCGAGAGACTTTTGACTAAACATTTTTGAAAAATATAATCTAGCAACTCTAATAACTAAATTTCTCAGTAATAATTCTTAGGCTAGTTGTTCACAATGGATTGACTAAGACTACAACTTGATACAACAATTACCCGGTGCTAATAACTATAATCACATAAATATAAATTACAAGCCATCCGTTCCAATAAGAATATGATTTACATGGACTCTGAATTGTAAAGAGTAATTTCCAATGATCCAGGCTAGGAAGCTTGATTGGATAAAGGTGTTGAAAATACTCCCCCATTGACCACAACTGATTGAAATGGCACTCTCTTAATTTCCACAAATGTAGAGTAATCCTTGTTCATTGGCTGTTTCCATGGCTCCCCATCCATCTGCAAATAAGCTTCTTCCCACTCTCCACCTCTAAGCTCAAATCGTATCGCTGAAGCCTACAAGATGTTGATAGACTTCATTAAAATTTGACTATCACAGTTGTGTAGTAATAACAAAGTTTTGTTAACAATGATGTTCACAACTACATGGGAATATCCTCATTACTCTTTGGGGGTAATTATAGAGGGCCACTGGTTCAGTAGTTAAATTGTGGGTGATACATTAAACTCTAGAAGGTGACGTGATCAGATGAAAGGAAACATCTAATTTCAATAGAGAAACAAACTACTCTAAGCCCAAATGAGGACAAATGTGAAACATGTCAAGCTTTTTTAGTATAACCGAAAGTCTTGGTACATGCTTTGCAACCTCTATAAGAATATGGTGTTAGATTGATGAGGGGGTAAATAATTTTTAATTAATTACCCATTTTATTTCGACATTCTACAGACAGAAAAAGTTAGGCATCAAGCATTTGAATTTAGTAGAAATTGCTTGTTAGAGCATCTCCAATAGAATAGATATTTAAAGCATTTTAGACATTTTTGTCTAGCCTCAACACAAAAATGGAGCCTCTACCTCATCCTCCTATGCAGGCTACATGTGGACAACCTTGGAGGCTAGACAACATAATCTCAGGAGTAAAAAACTGTTGTTGAAATACAAACTAGTCAAAATACAGAATTCACTTCTATATATTTTTGCTACACAAAATGTGCCTATTAGGTGTTAGAGGTGCTCTTAGAGTTGCTACAAAGTCTATAAATACCCAAAGTATACACTAATAGAAATTTCAGTTCCTTAATATTATTTCCCTTAATTTTCAATGTTGTATATATTCCTCCAAAGAAGCATATGTTTTTTACAAAAATCAGGATATGAATACACCATTGACACAACAAAGAAATATGTTTTTTACATATTTTCATTTTCTATGTATATGAATATAACATCCACAAACCACCAAAAATATTGAAATTTTTTTGTTATATGAGAATTTGGACTATACAGTCTGCCTGCTAGTTTATTCATAGTTTATAAATACAGCCAGTTCAATATTGAGGATCCGGAAGAAGAAGATGAAGAATAAGTTTTCAGAGATTGCTTCCTTACTCTTTTCTTTTTCTATTAGAACTTCATATATTTTCTGCCATGTTTAGTATATATGCAACATGCTTGAATGAAAGAAAATTACAACATGCGGTACCTGGGCAATGTGTTTAGCAGAAATAAGGTCAGACAAAACAAAGGAAGCATGCCATCCTTGTTTTAGGCCAAAAACTTCTAGAAGACCATCATTCACATGAGCCCCAACAAAGCCTCTCTGTAAAACAAAGAAACAATTTCAATAACACCACTTTTAGCTTGAGGTTTGACATAGTTTCTTTCTAAGAGTACATCAAGCAGGCAGTATAAGTTCCTATCCTAATTATCATCAAATAAAAACAAAATAACAAACACATATGATCCTATACAAAAAATGCAATGCATAGCTGCTCATGCAGCATAAAGACACCCAAGAGAAGAATAAGAAGAGAACAAACATGCCTCAAACCTAATATCTGAGAGGATATGTCTTTGGGAACAACTAAAGGAGGTGTCTAAATGCATCCGGGGACCATGGTCATATTTTGAAGCATCATAGCCACATAAGAGAATTCGGGCAAAAAACAATTCTAAAATTGTAAGTTACGAGGACATTTGGGTTGTATAATGCTTTTAAAAAAATCATATTTCTAATCTGCAATCATTCGCGTATTTTATTTTTTTGGAGGGAATAACATTGAATTATTATTGGGGAACCAGCCTCACACCAACTGAAGGAGAAGAAAATTCTGCTTTTCCATTCAAATGTTCTTATAGGTTTCAAAATAGCATTTGACCTCTACTAAACACATTGCATTGGTTTTATTTACCTATATGTGCATAGCTACTATAAGAACTTGTCATTAACTTTGATAAGGCCTACCAAAAAGCAACTATAATGCATCATCATTATGCTGATAGATATGGCATTTTAGGTGGCCAAAAAATTATACCTTCTCCAAATACTCTGGCTTCAGATTACCCCATGGATTTCTTCCACTCGCATAGTTATTAAGATTTAAAGCAACTATTGACCGGACACTGAAAAAATAAAAACTATCAGGGTATATGAAATGAAAAAAAAATCCAAAACTTAAAAACATGAAAAAATAGCCATACAAGAAATTAAAATTAAAAAGAAAAAGAAGAAATAGTAATCGGCTAAATGTGTAATACTATGAAGATTTTACCAATGTAACTTTCAGAAAAAAATCAAGACGGGAAATATTTGGGTGGAACCAATCCAATGAATAAGATATTTTAAATCTTGTCACGAACACACAAAAAAATGTATATATATTTGTAGTCATCGAAAAGTATTTTAACAGTGATAGACAGTAACAAATCATCACTCTGATTGTAATACATGCAAAGCAACAAATAGTAAAACTCTTGAAATTGACCTTGATGGAAGTGAAACTTGTTCCCATTCTGAGCAATTGACCTTCTTAACATACATCCTTAATATGTTCTTGAGTCCCCTGCAATTACAATGTTGTTGAGGATGCAAGTGAGCAATGACAAGCTAGTCATTATTTTGAAAGATTAGGTTACGCAATCACAACATAGGGGAGGTAACTAACTGTACACAAGTAATATCACTACGCTTGAACAAAAGAACTATAACACGTGTTGTGTTTGTGTTTCAGCAGACAGATGGAAGTCGGCAGCGGTACTCTCCAAAATCCAGACAGAGAGTCATGGCCATAAATGCCTACATGAATTTACTAAATTAAACAATATAGTTACCATATGATTTCTTCAAAGTGAAAGTTGGGACATGAAACAAAGTGAAAAGTACTGTTGGTAATGCACTAGTGGAACCTTCAATGAGCAAAAACTAAAGAGTTCACTAGTAAATTATTAGGCAAGGTAAAGCAAATGGTTGCCATAATTCAGTAATTTTATTGCCAGTATCCTGTGGTTCCCACAATTAACAAATCATGGATGCTTGACTTTGTATTTGAGCATTAGCATAATCATAGCTTGCAGTGCATGCACTTGTCTGATGAACACTTTGATAAACATGCAACTTATCGAAAACATAGTAAAGTTGACTACTATGAATCCAATAATGTTAGAATTTCCCATCTTTACCTTCACCTACTCCACTACACACTCCACTTCACCTACCTCCACTTCACCACACACTCCACTTCACCTAACCCACTATCACCTCCACTACACCTACTACCACATTTTCTTCTATATCTAGATTGTATAGGAATTGTAATTTATCAATCTTGTAATACATCAATCAATAATATACATCAATTTATTTTACATGGTATCAGAGCAGGTTTAGAACCTGATATTTTCACTTCCCGGCGGGCGGCAACCTCACCTTAGCTGCCCGCCGGACCTCAACCTAGTCCGCTAAGATTTTTTCTTACACATACCTCGCCAAAGCAACCTCCTCCGTTCTCCTCCTACGCCGATTCAGTTTTCCGATCCATCTCCGGCGGCGGTGCCTTCGTCTAGGCGACGACCGGAGACGCCGCTGATATCGCCGGCGGGGTTTGCATCGTTGTTGTTGGGGATTTCGTTGGCTCTGATGCTGTGTGGATCGGTTACTTTTTTCATTGGATTCCTGTTGATGCCTTGGGTTCTTGGATTGGTGATGGTTTTCTATGTGGTTGGGATTGTCTCGAGTCTGTCGATGATTGGACGAGCAATTCTTTGTCACACCACATCACCGGCTTCGCCGAGGAAGGAGGTTCCAGCGTGGACACTCTTGTGAAGGTGGTTCAGCAGTTAAGACTATACATGATGGAGGATTCAGCAGCGCTAACGTACTTCTTGATGGGGCCTCTAGCAATGTACAAGAAAAAGAAAAATGTACCAGTCTTCTTGCAGAAGTGCTGCAGAATTTGTGGATACAAGTGTTATTAAGAATTACTAAAAACATGTGGATACATCTTCTACTGACAGTGAAACGACCAGATACACATGCCCACTCCCTCTCTCTCTGGTCCCTTTTTCTCTCCCCCATGCTTCCTTTAATCATCTCCATCCTTTTTTCTTAATTTATTCCAACCCCACACAGCAAAAGCAACAACTTCCCCACATGCACTTTATGATAACATTATTTTTATTTTTATTTTTCTTTTTTAATTCCACCCACTTTCATCATTTCTCTGATTCCATTACTTTAACCCCACACCTCTCTCTACTCAGCACCCACGAGAGCCCATGCTTTCCTCCTTAATCTATTCTTATTATTATTATTATTATTATTATTATTACACCAAAAAAAAAAAAAAAACAAAAAAACAAAAAAACCCACAAACAAAAAAAACCGAAATATCTATATCTATATATATATATCTATATCTATATATATATCTAATTTTTGCAGAGCACTATCCCCGACCTGCCTTCTCCTTCCCTGACATCTCATCATCATTTTCTTTTATTTTATTTTCTTTTATTTCAACCCCTCTTTATCTCTTTTATATGCTTTCTCCATTAATTTATTCTTTTTATTATTCTTATTCAAAAAAAAAAAAAAAAAAAAAACAACAAACACCAAACCATCTTTTATTCATCTCAGGGATCAACCCCGATCACAATTTTACACACAACAAAAAAAAAACAAAAAAAAAAAAAACCAAATCACAACAACAACCCAAACACATAGCTTTGTTTTCTTTCCTGCAGGCGGCCACACACCGACATCCCTTCTCTACTCTGCCGCCGGTCTCTTCTTTTTGCCTCCGTCCTGGGCGGTCCTTGACGGTGTTGCCTCCGTGCTTCCTCGACCACCAAACAAGTTGCCTCCTCCCTGCTCCTCCACTGCAGCATATGGCGGCCCTCCAAATCGGAACATCACGGTGGCCTTCCGCTTCAGCTCCTTGTTCTCTGCCTTTAGCACGCTTATCTCTGCTCGCGCATCCTTATACATGCGTTGGAGCAGAGCCAGCTGGGAGTTTAAATGCTGCACCTCATTTGTCCTACTCTGCAACCGGTTCGACAAATTTGTGACCGCCGTCATGCTTTCCACACATGCCTTCAAAGTATACTGATTGGCCTCCACATCCGACTGCACTGCCATTCTTTGCTCCACAGACCGCATCGGAAAGTTCAACGGAGTAAACTCCGGGGCGCTTGGTTGAGTTTCCAGTGCCACCGCACCAGTTCTCTCTCTCGTTGACTCGTTAAGGTCTGGAAAGAGAGTGAG
This sequence comes from Camellia sinensis, assembly GCF_055761805.1. NCBI lineage: Eukaryota > Viridiplantae > Streptophyta > Magnoliopsida > Ericales > Theaceae > Camellia > Camellia sinensis. The sequence goes on from NC_138972.1 coordinate 160,503,912, forward strand.
CAGACCACGGGAAGACGAAGCCATTTTCTGGGCAACAGAGTGTTACAGCGTATTACAGAGTTTCTCTCTCAGCACAACAGTGTTACAGCCTCTCTCTCTCAGCACAACGAAGAGTTTTACAGAGGATTTCGCAGTTTTTTTTTGCTTCTGCCTCGGCCTCAGGCTCTGTCATGGTTAAATAGCCGAGGCAGCCACGCGCATCGCGCGCCTCTTGCCGCCCGACACACTGGCACGCCTTTTCAGGGCACATCTTTTGATAAAATGGACACGCCTTTTGATGGCACACCTTTTGATGAATTGGGCACGCCTTTTGATGGCACGCCTTTTTGACAACTTTGGGCACACCTTTTGAGGGTGCAACTTTTTAAGGGGTCCGACAAGACTCTGTAAACTGTCCCGACATTGATTCCGGTTAGCTCCTTTATGGGTCCGACAAGACTCTGTAAACTGTCCCGACATTGATTCCGGTTAGCTCCTTTATGGGTCCGACAAGACTCTGTAAACTGTCCCGACATAGCTTCCGGTTAGTTTCTACAAGGGTCCGACAAGACTCTGTAAACTGTCCCGACATTGATTCCGGTTAGTTTCTACAAGGGTCCAGCAAGACTCCGTAAACTGTCACAACATTGTCTTCTACAACGGTCCGACATGACCCCATAAACTGTCTTCTACATCGGTCTGACACCACCATACAGTGTCCTCTACAACGTTATGACACCCCATACAGTGTCTTCACCAACGGTCTGACACGACCATACAGTGTCTCCTATCCTTTTTTATTTTTATGTATTTTCTTGTTTTGTTACTCTCTCCAAACTCAAGTTGGTTAGTTTCTCTCCTCCTTGAGTTTGCGGGGGGCTGTTAGAATTTCCCATCTTTACCTTCACCTACTCCACTACACACTCCACTTCACCTACCTCCACTTCACCACACACTCCACTTCACCTAACCCACTATCACCTCCACTACACCTACTACCACATTTTCTTCTATATATAGATTGTATAGGAATTGTAATTTATCAATCTTGTAATACATCAATCAATAATATACATCAATTTATTTTACAAATAACATGGAATGTTGTACCATTGAGATAATCAACATTGACAATGTCATTCGGTGGGAGTGTTCTGACCTTAAACTTGGAGCACTTATGCATGGTGTGAAGAACCATCCCTGTTTGCAACCGTAGCCAGAGTAGATCAACTGTGAAAAATGGAAGAATCACTTTAAAACTTGCATGTTTATGCCCAATATGTGTTATGCATTAAGCATATCAACAAAATTTAATTACTAAAAAATTCAATAATCAATATCCATGTTGTAATTCGCACATCTAAACAACATACAGCAGTTGAATTTCAATCAATCCAGAAAAAATGCAGAGAATCCAAATTTGCAAATATCATAGACAGTACAAAGCAAAGCAATTGCATCAATACAAATATACATGAATCAAAAGAAAACTTGCAATAGGTTTTGGTTATTGAAATCCTAACCAAGAATAACAGCGTGAACCAACCCAAGGACATAAGTATAATAGGTACCCTTTGTGCTTCATTGATTAAAGTCATTTCCATTAATCCTCTGAGATGTTCCCTAGCACTCTATAAATCAGGGCATTTTGGAGCATCCAATTCCACCTTGGTAATAATTTTTTTGTCGTGTGACTGTCTGATGGATATAAAACAGTCTAGCTCTCTCACAGAAAAATAGTTTACCAAAGTGGAATTGAATTTGGGGCTCTGCCCCCCTCTGGAACCACCATTGAGCATGGGGCTCAACACGGTACAAACAGATGATGGAAAGTTCAAAGCTCTCCCCTATGGCTCACCAAACCCTCCCAGTCACAAGAAGCTTAAAAAGTGAAGCATATGGCTAGGTCAAAAGCAAAGGCCGAGTACAGAGCTTTGATTCATAAACCGCGTGAGATGATATAGGTTAAGTTGTGATGTATATTGCTGCTAACTAGAGTTTTCATGTGGATCTATGAATATCAAAAGGTTTGATGCATGCAATTAATGCTCCAGCATGTCAACAAAGCAATTGAAAGAAGATAACAAAAAGCTGTAAAAGGAATACTGCATTGAGAAGCTGTGTTGGAAAGTTGACAGGCCACATTTAAGGTTTTTGTCTGTTGCATGTGAGGACCATTAAGTAAAAGGGAAGTCTTTGAATTGGGAAGCCAAATATCAAGAGCAATGAAAAAGCATTGCAGATCATCATTGTCTGGTATACAGTTTTTATGGGCTGGCAACTCTAGGAAAGAGGAAAAGGTGTGGATTTGTATCTCTTCAACCTTCTCATGTGTATATATGGATATATGAGAAGTGTGAGTGTGAGAGGGAAGATAATCAAAGGTGCTACAAGGACAGCCCGGAGTGCTGTATTAGGGGGTGCATGATAAAGAGGTGAGGGGTGAGTTACAAAAATATCAATGAGCGTGAAACCTATGAGGACTCAGGGATTCAATTACCCTTGAGCAGGGGTCTTAGGATTGATGTCGGGTTTTGTTTATTTTTATCTCACCGTTGTACTCTATTATTTATAGTGGATTATCCTCTCTCACCCGTGAACGTTGGCCTAAATTGCAAGGAGCAAGCACAAGAAGTTTTAGAGTTTGTCTTCTATTTGTTGCACCCCCCACCAAATCTTTTCCTTCTCTTTCTCTGCCTGTCAGCTCCCTAAATATTACAATCCTTGACATAATTGGATTCTTTTTTCTTAATATTGCCTTCTAACCATCTTTTGCTGATGCGTAATCTCTATCTTTTTCACTTTATTCAATCAATATGGTTTCTATGAAGGAAATGGAGATTAAAATTAAGGAACTCCTGGTATGTTCAAGCTTCACAGATGTAGGTGCATTAGCACCTCGTAACCAAAAACAGGAGAGACAGAAATACAGTCAGACCTTATTTGCAAAAGGACCTTGTGCAAGGTAAGGCTTTTCATTGCGTAAATGATGAAAGCCATAAGCAATTTGTGCATCCATTCCTGCATCCATATATATCTAAGGTAAGCAACTGAAAAAAACATCAAGGATAACAAATTCATCAAAAGCAACTGAATAAGAGGTTGCATCAAAATTTCAAACAAATCTTACAATGGCATACTTTCTATTATTCATCAACTTAAGTTGTCCGTCTCTTTTAATCGGGGTTTTTTCTTTTTTTCTTTTTTTTTTTCGGATAACAAAAATCTCCTTCTAGCTGAATGGGGGAAGAAGGTAATCAAAGCTGAATGGTGGAAGAAGGTTAAGCTAGCAAACCCTTGCAAGTTGGGTAACGTTTTCTGGGTAAATGCAAGGATCTTCTGTTACTACTTAATTTGGGACCATTTGACACCAAAAAAAATAACAATAATAATTTCATCAGATGAGTAATTTAATTTTATAGACAGCTTTTCTATGAAAATGCTAGGTATGAGTTCAAGAAGATGATGAGTGGAAAAACATAAAATCCAAACCCCTTGCAATACATATTGATTTGGCAAGGACAAGTCTCACTTTGCTCAACCCCATAAAAATTGAGTCAAAGCTACATTTTGGAAGGAAAGTTCAAACTTTCATGACAAATTAAAATGAAAAGCTCAAAGGCTGCAAGTTTGATGTAACAAATCTATAATTGGGTTAAAAAATAAAAAAATAAAAACAGCTGAAATATGAATCATTTATCGTTTCTTAAGGCCAAAATGTCATACCTATGCTGAAATAATTATAAAACACGCCTTCATAGCAAGACACTTTCTCAGGCAATTCCCCTTCTATTTTCAATTCCTGTGCAATCCATCGAGATTCAAAACCAATAAAAGAAAAAAAATAAAAACTAGACAAATTTGTTGAATCACATAATATTTAGATTAAGAATGATTTCAACTAACGATGAAAAGGCATTTAAATATCCAATCCAATATTTCTGTCCCCCACATGTATTCTTTATTTCAACTTTTTCCAGACTGCCTGTTGATGCTGTCATCATACTAGCAGATGGGGTACGCAAGCACTATGCTGCACGCACAGGAAATGAAATTGAACACATAACATATTGGAAGGAAACACTATTGAGGGAATCATGATTTTCTGGTCATTCTATTAGGTGCATTATAATGGATAATCAAAGTGCAATATATTAGGCAAAAAATTCCCTACTGTGAGTAAATTACCATAATAACTTCAAAGACCTAAACTGTTCAAGGAATAATTTTAAAACAAAAACTGAATCAAAAGAAAAAGCTTAGGGGAAACAATGATGCAAAGAAAAGAGCAAACGGATCAGACTCTTCCTCCATGTACTGCTGCTGCATCAAAAAGAATGAAAGAGATTGGAAGAAAATAAAAAAGAAAGCCCTACAGAAATGATCCATACTATAAAGTTTGGTATCAAGATGAAACAGAGAACCTAGAAGTTCAACACGGATTTCCTGTTTCTTCTTCCAACCTAAAGATGAGGCATTTTCCCTTATCAAACAAACCTTTAAGTCTTGAAAAGTGTACTTTATATGATTTCCATTTTCAAAATGCACACTTTTAGAGTGCACAACATCTTTCCTTTCAAATGGATTATAAGAAATCAATTCAACAAAAAGTAAGATGACTGAACCTTATTTTGCCATTTGATTTCCATGCATTCTTTTCTATAATTATTAAGTGTAATGATAACAATTATTGCCATTATTATCTGGATAAATAAGCAAGTTAATGTGCATATATCTCCATATATCTTCCACATTTATTTGTCATTCAAAAAGACTTAACAATGTGGCAAAGTTTTAATTGTTAAAGCTACATTGCTGGTAGCCTAAGAAGCACGGACACTGACACGTGACATGATACGAACATGCCAACACGTAAATTTTTAAAAAAATGTAGGACATGGCACGCAAGGGACACGTGCAAAATATATAATTTTATATATTTATTATATGGCAGATGCAATGATAAATAATTATTATATGTTATATATTTGGAGAGACAAATAGAGAAACCAAACAAAAAAAAAGCAAACAACCAAATAAAGAAGAAGAAACCAAACAAGGGCAGAATACCAAATGCCAACGGAGAGACTTCAACTTAAAAAGACCTCTGTCAACCCTAGTTCTAATACCATGTTAAGTCACCAATTATCCCAAAAGCTTAAGTGTTAGGAAATAAGCCCAACAATGTATATCAAACTATCAAATAGGGAAGTGTTCAACGAGCGTCACACGGTGTCAGACACAACACGTTACTTTCTTAGAGGTGTCCGTGATTCTTAACTACTAGCTTAAAGAATCTAGCATCTACAAACATTTTGTAATTGTGGAGGAAGAATTACCAAGTGATGCAAACTAATTTAGGCTATAAACAAGGACTATGTATAGACAAAGTTTTTAAAGGTGAATGTGTACCTCGAGGCGTTTTACCCCTCATGAGGCGAGGCGTAAGTCTCAGGGCGTTGAGGCGTAAGCATTTCAAATTTCAAATTTCAAATTTCAAATTTTAATCTTCAGTGAATAAATTAAATATTTTAAAATAGTAAAAAAATGAAAACAAAATTAAATATAAAGATGTAAATGCTTTTCGCTTTAATCTGTTGAACATTTTACTACATAGAAAGAAGTTTTCCTTTACTGAAAGTGAAATTGATATTTTTAACTTCAGTGATTGAGCTTCTCACTTTACCATTAACTGTGTTTTTTCTTGATTGATCATTTACTTAATTTTTCCAATAGAATATAGTTGCAAAAAGGGATTCTTTTTATTTTTTTATGTTTAAACAATCTAATAGACTAAGTTTAACAAAAGCCCAAGGCAACCTCTACATGCGCATACTCCTCACATGCTTATTTGCAAAAAGCATACAAAGCGCACCTAAGGCGCATGTCTCAATCTATGAAGCACAAGCCTTTGGGGAGTAATGCCTAAAAATCAAAACCTTGATGCGTTTTACCTTTGCCTCAAGGCAAGGCGAGCTTTAGGAAAGCCTTTTAAAACTCTGTGTATAGAAGGCAGGAAATAAGGGTAGTCGGTTAGTCTATTCCCAAGATCCTAGGAAGGATGGTTTCACTATGGTTGTTTGTCCAGCAAGTGTAAATGAGGACATTATGAATGTCTATGTCATTTTAGTGGCATTGTAAACCGAAACATGAATGCTACATTATTGCTTAATCCAAGTAACGGAACGATTCATCTGCATTACAGACTTCAGAGTCACAGACCCACAAGCCTCTTTACCAGTTATCAGGTTATACCTAGGGTGCAGTCTGAGGGTTGAGTTTCATTGTATGTTACTTAACTGTTCCTATGAAGGGGGCTTTGTACCTTCTCAAATTTGTATTAGAAGAGAAGACACACCTGTTTGGCCTATTTACTTTCTTAGTATTGATGATTTACTTTCTTAAGACAATATTTTCTGAAAATCTCATCAAGAGCATTAAAGATTATTTTTAGCAAGGCAAATCATAGAAAAGTAATCGGCTAGCCTAGGATGATATTAACATATCGGTGTGACTAATGTAAAGCAGAAGAACAAAAGAATAATGCACACATAATACGCATTCATGGCCATCACAGCAACATGAAAAGATGAGCTGCAGTCCAACTAAACTAAGATGTACTAAGAGAGAACTTCATTCAGCACAAGGATAGTTAAAAAATAAAAAATAGCAAGGTAGTCCTGCAAAAGCAGACGACTGAGAAACAAGACGCATTGAAAATAGCTAAAATCACTACCTGATCAAGGGAAATCTCTTCCACAGGTTTCAGAGCATGGGGTGGATCCACAACTTTCCCAGCAGGCATTGATATCAAAACATTCCAACTGCAAAAAAATGAAGTTATGCTTCATAGAACTGCCAAGTATATGAAGATGTGATGGCCAGAAACAGATGAGAATGTTGTATAGAGTCCAAAGTCTACAAAAGTAATAGACATGCAAGTATGCAGATACAAACTCATACATATATATCAAGATGTTTCTTTCATTGGAGCCAAAAACAATACTTAACATGAGAATGATTGTGTTCTAGAAAGCATAAGCTAAATATATTTGTTGACCATCAAAATTGTATAAAACATCACTTCTATCCCAAAAACCTTGAAACTGAATGTATGGACCTTTATGAGCAGCTATGTAGAATCCAACAATAAGAGGTATCCTTGGAAAAAAATTCACAAATTCGGGTCCTTTCAGCCACTTCTTGGTCATCTCTGGCAACTTGAAATTGCACGAGAGGGTAGGATAAGATCATGACAGAGAAAGAGAGAGATGTCATTTTGTCTACGCAATACCCTTGGTTCAAATTTGACATCAGTACCACACTTTACTGAAGTACAGTCTTCAATCAAGGTACTCTTATATCACAGTGATAACCTAAGCATTCTTCTTGCTGAAAAGATTGAATTTTTTTTTTAAAAAAATAGGCAAGGAAAAATAGAGATTATTGGATATTATTTTTTATTTATTGCAATTTGTTAGTAGATAAACTAATTAACTAGTTAATAGATAGTTTATTCAAAAAGTAACTAGTTCATTATGAAATCGATTGATTTCCATTTCAATAAACGACATTTGGAAGGACTATAATATCCATCACTTTACAGAATATTAATTAAGTTAGTTTTCTATATATAAATAGAAAATTATAAAAAATTACATTCCTAAAATTTCTTTTACCATGCTACGTATACTTTAAATACCAGTTTCATTTGAAATTTTCAATAAGGTGTATTCTTTCCTCGATTTTGACCAATTAATAGGGGAAAAAAATCACATATCATATTCCTTTGCTTTTTCTTTTTTAAGTCTTAGGTTTCAATTTCTGACCAATTCTAAGGAAATTCAATTTATTAATAATTAGTAGAATCCTACCAAGTTACCAAGTAGGTATTTTTTCAAGCAAACTTGGTTTTATAGAGTTTTTGTTAATTTTGATTAACACAAGGTTATCCACTGATGTGTAAGTAGCAAATAACCATGTAAGGTTGTCTTTATTTTCCACCTCTATGTGTGATTATCACTGTATTTAATCTTGATAGAATGGTATCAGTTGGTTCCTTCTGTCATTCAAGCTCTACCCAAAATGTGGTGTACCAATTGGTTAATCCCCTTTTGTCATCTAATACAAGCTACAGAAGTCCCTTTTTTTATTTTTCCTTTTTTGGCATACACCTACAGAAGTCCATAATCCATATAATAATGATTTTGGTTAACTAGTTGAGCATCAACTTAGAGGAGTTCATCAGTATATGAACATAACAACTAGATTGACAACTTACATATTAAATTAAATGGGTCAATATAATGAATACAAACTCTATAAACTAACAGAACATTAGGCACCGTTTGGGGTGTTGGCTTTTTGAACCCAATCACATCACTCTCTCTACTTTTTCTATACGTCTTTTCATAAAAGCCAAAAAGCCCGTGGAAGTCTGGGACATCCGAGGTGGCATGGGGGCAACCCTAAAATTAGTGATCTTTTTTCTCTTTTCTTTTTTTTTTTTTTTTTGATAAATAAGCAAACTTTATTAGAAAAGCATCAAGGCGATGCAACCAATACAAAACACCCGCAAAAGGGCCACCAAGACTAACTAAGCAAATCCTCTACAAAATCTACAAAAACCAAAACATCGGGATCAACCGAACCCGTAACCCAACTATGCAATACCAGCAAAAGCCAATTCTCTAACCAAGAAACTGAATGGCACACGTCTTGGAAGACACACCTATTGCGCTCCAACCAAATCAACCAAAGCAAACAATGGGCAGCAAGAGACGCCTAAAATTAGTGATCTTACTGATCAAATATTAAAATAAATAAAAATAATAATCAATTAGATATTCAGCACATGAACATGGTAGAAACCAATGGCTTTGGAGAATCAACCTTTGAAGCAATATTTGATTTCCTTGGTACTAACATTAATAGCATCATCAATATAGAAATATCTACGAATGAGAACCAGAAAACAGAACAATTCCAAACATGAATTTAAGTAATCAGAATCAAAGCAAAGAATGCCCACCTATCTAAACAGCATATTAAACCTGTACTAGCCCTGTCGAGGGTTCGTTTGACTGCTGATTTCCAGTTAAACGGAAATGAGCCACCCTGGCAAGAAAAAAAGGCACCACTCAACAAGACAGGACAGAAGAAGAAAACCTGAGAAGTGGCTGCAAACAAAAGCTTACCCAACCAAAACTCCTAGACAAGTCATTTCCTGTACCAAGTGGAATAATTGCTATTGGTGGAACTGGTTCCCGCCCTTGTTTATGAAGCTCTCCCAGGCTTCCCAAAACCCAACCAACTGTGCCGTCACCTCCTGCAACCTGCCAAACCAACCTAGTAATCCACGATTTCTCATGTAAAAATTCAGAACCAAAGTTCATGCAAAAAGTTAGCATATATGTCTTCACATTGACTATTACCAGTTACATAGAGGAAATACAATTAAAATAATACAGCTTGATTATTAGTTAGCTGTTACATAAGAAAGAAACTGAACAACTCATTTGGCCATATGCGTACCACAACCCTTAGCTTTTCACGAGTCTCTTTGGCACATGAGTCCCCAATATCAGCCAACATCTCCAGGCAACCCAATCCATATTGAACAAATTCATGAGGCTTCACAAATCGAAGGTCAAAAACCTAGCATAAAGAAGAACCAAAAAAATTCATAGTTACAGTTGTCATCAAAATTAAACCATGATGTTTTATTGAAACAACTGAGACTTCTGTTGAGTTGAGTTGACGTTTCAAGAGGAAAAATAAAAGAAACATATACATGAGAAATAGCTTATATTGGTGTCAGTAAGCCTTCAACGCCTGAACCACATAACCATCCAGAAGAGCAAATATGTAGACAAGAAGACTCCATCTAAGCCCAATAGCAATAGCTTTATTTGGACCATCAAATAGCGCTAGTTGTCGGTGACAATAGTCAAGTGTTTTTATGTTGTTTTATTGAGATTTATGTCATATTAGTGTTTTAATATAAATATGTGCTAAGGTGGAAGGGTTTTGTTATCTTCCCAAATCCTATTCATTGTATTCTCTTCTTTCTTCTTCTCTTTCTATTTTAACCCTAACCCTAATTCCTCGCACTTTGGACTTCAACTTGGTATCATAGCAATTTAATCATGCCCTATTAACCGTTATTGGACTCTGGAAACCATCGCAAGGTAACAATGGCGTGCTAACATCATCATTTGCACAATAACGCCAATGTGCCATCAATATCCGTATGAATGTCGTGATCAGGCGAACAAGCAATTTGATTTGTCTTGCCCTCTTGGTAATTACAAGGTTGTTAAAATCGGAATCCTACATTGGATTGTTGGAAAAGTTTACAAAATTAGATCGTAGAATTGGATCGAGAATTGTAAAATCCTACCGAAACAAACAAATTACATAGTAAAATTAATTTAAACAAATATTTCGTAAAAAATATACACAAAATTAGCCTAATTATACTAAAAAGAAGTGAAGATATTTTGAAAATATAATACTCCATATAAAATGTAAATATAATGTTATACAATAGAAAACTCGATGGTAAAAGTTTTGCATTTGGTCAAAAAAATAAGGTTTGTTGTTAGTGTCCCAAGTGGTGCGGGTTCAAGTCACGAAAATAGCCTCTCCAAAAATTGGGGTAAAGTTGCATACACCTTGCCCCCCTAAGACTTTGTTAAGGCTAAGTTTTTTATTTTTCGACTAGTTAATTTTCTTAAATGACTGCAATATTTAAATGTTTGTTTTCCTAGTTTGTTTTTCTTAGTTTATTTAATTCAATAAACTAAGAAACCGTGAACTTGCCCAATTATGCCCATTAAAACCTATCCAAATTCATAAATGGTTTGGACATAGGACACATTTAAACCCATTTAAATAGGTATCATCTCATTCACCGCACCACCACCACCTCCTCCACCACCATGCCATCACAACCACATCACCACCTTTAGTACCGTAACCACTCCACCATCACCAACACCCTTACCACCGTTGTCACTCCACTGCCCACTACCGGTGCCATCACTCCACCACCACTACCACAGTCTCTGTCGCTGCAGCCACTCCACCACCACCACTACTACAACTAACACACTCACCATTATCAACGTCGCCACTCCAACACCCACTACCAGTGCCACCACTCAACCCCCACCTCCACCGCCACTCTATATCACCACCGCCACCGCCACCGCCACTGCCACCGCCACGATTCCACTACCACGGCCACTACAGCCACACGCTACTATCACCATTGTCATCACTAAGGATGGTCATTTTGATCCACTCCACATGGGACCTGACCCTACCCAATGAGAATGGGGAGCGGATTTTACCCAATCCATTGAAAAGTCGGGACGGAGGCGAGTGCTATTTTTGCATCAAACTTATAAAAAAAAATGAATTGTTCACATATATATTCCATTCAACTATTTATGCCCCAAAAACACTGGGCTTGTTTGGTTTATATTTGAGAAACATGTTTTGAGATAAAAAGTACGAAAATTTATTTGGTTTATTTTTTTTCAAAAGATGTTTTGAAAAATTATTTTGAGAGAGAGTTTTGGAAAAAGTGATTGATTTGATGTGTATGAGAGAGATTTGTTTGGAAAACTTGTAAACCAAACAAGTTTTGGAAAAAAAATTTGGAAAAATTTGTTTGGTTTGATTACTTTTGAAAACTTATTTGTAGAAAATTTTTCCCAAAATTTTTTGAGAAACACAAACCAAACAAGGCCACTGTTTTTTGTTTATAAATTTATGTCTACACATTTAACTTTTGTTCAAAAAAATATATTTGAACGACATAAATAGTGTGTATTGAGGTTTTTGCGGTGTACCAAAAGAATTACCCCTATTATTAACAACAATAGACCAACTATTGTGGGGTAAATGTAATGCAATTGTAAAACATAAGAGAGGACAATGTAATTATCTAATACTAATGGGGCCACATGTATTTTTACCAACTATCAAGAAGGTTTGCGTAATTTACCCTAAATTAAATTTCAAACTACAAGTGAGGCTTTTGCAGCTAGGTACCTCTTAAAGAGTGGAGGCTAAACATATATGGCATGGAACTAACAGTCCCATGAGACTACTAATCCCCCCAAGGGTGGGATTATCATTCATACAAGAAGTTGGCATTGTTAGTCCAATCCTATGTGATTGAAGGTAAAAGGAAAAGACTGTTTTGCCTTGAATTTTACAAAAATAACCAAGTCACCTTAAATCTAATGAGGATTTTTAGGTAATTTCATAGATCTAATCCCAATTAATTAATACAACTACATTAGTACACAAACAAACCCATTTTTATTTTACATCTTCAACCTCCACATTAGTAATCATATCACTCAATCAATCGGCATGGCTAAAAAAGCAGCAAGAAAAAGAATACAAATTCGACATATGCATTTGCAGCTACATAGATGTAGCCACCTAATATTCCATAGGCAGGAAAAAAAATTAAAATTGAATCTCTGTACACAAAATTGCATATTAAAAAAACATATATACATTTCTTTACGCTTTAATAATGTTTACTGAATCACTGCATATAGCATCCATTACATGGAATTATATAAATATTTATGTACTGTACCGATAGAAAGAAAGAAAGAAAGAAAGAAAGAAAGGCACCTGTTCTTCGCCCATCAACTCCTGAAGCCTCGCTTTAAGCTTCGGGCCGTGGCGCCCACCGCTGAGCGAATTGATGAACACCACCAGGGCCAAGTCGGGGGGCTGAGCGGCCTCGCCGGCGGAGGCGTAGTGGTGGTTCCCGGCGGCGACGTCCTTGGATTGAATCGCGTCGCGCATGGCTAGCCTCAGGTACTGGGGAATCGTAATCTTCTGCCTCAGTTCCTCCTTCAGAATCCGAGACCCGCCCAGCGTGCACCCCCTCATCAAGTCGATCAGGGACGACCAAGCCGGTGTGATCCGACTCGTATCGGACACTGGCGTATCCATAGCTCCTTTCCCTCTTCCTCTCCCTTCCCCTCTCTCTCTCTCTCTCTCTCTCTCTCTCTCTCTCTCAAAGCTCACAAATATGTATAAAGCCCAAGTTTCTTCAATAGAGAGAGAGAGAGAGGAGAGGGAGTCCACTATGTCAACTGTTATACTTGGAGAGAGAGAGATCACAAATATGTATAAAGCCCAAGTTTCTTCAATAGAGAGAGAAAGAGAGAGAGGAGTGGGAGTTCACTATGTCAACTGTTATACTTGGAGAGAGAGAGAGAGAGGCTAATGGGGCCGGCGAACCATTCCGGCGGAGATTTCAGTTTTTAAAAAAAATAAAAATAAAAATGGGTATTCAAACAGTGTCGTGTTTTTTGTTTGGAGTATGCCCTCCTGGGTGGCAATAAATTACAGGAGCGCGTCGGCTGCTTTTAATTTGGAAAAAAAAAAAAAAAATTAAAAAGCCTATGCATTCTCTGACCACAAAAGCCTATGCATTAATTGAATAAACAGAGGCTTCGTTTGGATTGAGGTTGACTTTCTAGATCCCATTTATTTCACTATATATAAAATAGAAGCTATAGTATGATGGGAGATTTAATCAAAATATATAATAAATAGGATATAAATATTAGATAGTATATATCCTTAAGTCATGTTTATTGACTTGATATATAAGATTGAATATATGTTATACATATTTATTTTACAAAATATATTGTGAGATATAACAAGTAATTTCTAAGATTGCTCTCATAATATTATATTATATTAAATTAAATTAAATAATATTATATTATATTAAATTTAAAATTTATATTAAATTATATTATAAATTAAATTAAATTAAATAATATTATATTATATTAAATTCATTCAATTCAATAATATTTATATTAAATTAAATTCAATAATTATATTAAATTAAATTCATAATTTATATTAAATTATATTATATTAAATTCAAAATTTTACATTAAATTATATTATATTAAATTCAATTCAATTCAATTCAATTCAATAATATTATATTATATTATATTTAAAATTTGTATTAAATTATATTATATTAAATTAAATTAAATTATATTATATTCAATAATATTAAATTAAATTCAATAATTATATTATATTAAATTCAAAAATATATATTAAATTATATTATGTTAGATAGACAAAAGGGTAAATTGGACTTTTTACATCATATCCCAACTAAGGAGATATGATATAATGGGAGGTGGTATTGTATATCCTCCACTTTTGAGAGATATACAATCCCACCGGATATTATATCCCCTTCAAAAAAAATTACAAACATGGAATATATGGACCCCACCGGATATAATATCCAATTCCAATCTTCATATCCCCCAATCAAACAGGATCTTAATTTTTTTGTTTTTTGGTTATTTTAGTTTGGGTTAAAAAATTTAGTTTGGGGAGAGCTTTTTAGCTTTTTGACTTTTTTAATTTTTTTTGTGAGAAAAGAGTATAATGATTATGGGTTGGATGTGATATTTTATTTTTTGTAATTAAAATAGCCTATTTTATCTTTTGTGACTAAAATAACCAAAAAAATCCCAAATCCATCTTCCCAAATGGAGCTAGAGTAGGCTAACGCCTTATTTGTTTACCGTATATGTGGAACGGATATTAGAATGGACTCAGATATAGGCTTTGGTTTGAGAAGTAAGTTGGTTTTTTAATTTTTTTGGCTATTTTAGTATTAGGTTAAAAAATTTAGTTTGGGAAGAATTTTTGATTTTTTTGATTTTTTTTATGAGAGAAATAATGTAATATTATTAATTAGATGTAATATTTTATCTTATTAAAATTAAAAAACTTATTTTGTTTTTTATTGCTATTTTAAACCTGCCCAAACCTACTTCCCAAACAACTTCATAATATGGGTGGGTCTTATATATTTTCTTATTTTTTTATATTTTGTGTTTGATTATTTTAGATATAAAGAGTCTGAATGATATATATAATGCAAAAGGAGATATGAAATACCAATCTCTATAGTATTGTTGTATATCCTTCACCGTTGAATAAAAGAAATCTTTTATCTAAGGCCAAGTTTGGCATGATTGAAAAAAGATAAAAAGTCAAAAAGTCACTATCCTATTTAAGTCACATCATCTTATTTAAGTCGCATCACCTCTCTAACACATCACTTCAAGCCCAAAAAAACCCAACCCATATTTCATAAAAAGTCAAAAAGTGCACTTATTTAGGGGTTGTTTGGGATGACTTAAATAAGTGCACTTTTTGTCTTTTTACGAAAAGATGTGCAGAAAAGTAGAGAGGTGATGTGATGGAAAAAAGATAAAAAGATAAAAAGATGAATTATTTTTGAATTGCCAAACTTGGCCTTAATCTTCCCAAACTAGGCCTAAATGTCAAAAATAATTATTCTCATCTTATATCACATCTTAACCAAATATAATATAAATGACTCCATAATATATATAACTAATCACATATCTTATAATATATTTTATTTTATTTTTATCATTAACTATATTGCATATGATCCTCAAACTTTACATTTAATTTAAGGAGTTTTCTTAAGTGTGCAAGGGCACACCATGTGCCACTTACACAAAAAGTGTAAGTATAAGGTGTAAGTATAAGTATAAGGTGTAAGTGTAAGGTGTAAGGTGTAAGTGGGTTGCACATGGTGTGCAACCTCAAAAAAGGTGTAAGTGTAAGGTTTAATTTTTTACAAAAGGTGTAAGTGTAAGGTGTAAGTGTAAGGTATAAGGTGTAAGGTGTAAGTTGCACACCATAACCAAACCCTTAATTTAAACAATCAAAAAAAAGCCCAAAGTGCTATTAGTGACACGACAGAAACGGTTGTAGCTCAACTCTACCCCATTTTCAATTTTTTATTTTAGATGTCTTTTTCAAAGAATTCATGAATTCTCTTTTCTTTTTTCTTAAATAAGATTGTGAATGAAAAAAAAAAATGTGAGAATAATGTAAATAAAATATAAGTTTAATTTTTTTTGTTATTTTAAAATTTTTATCTAAATTTATGAATCAAATATAACGTAAAAAAATTATTGTCGTTGCTATTTAATTATACTATTGTTAAATTTAATTAAAAAAATATGTGAAAAAATAGAAAAAATTGATAGAAAAGTAAAAATGAAATATTGATAAATATTAATTGATATAACCTAAATAAGCGTATATATGTAAAAAAATATATATATTTTTAATGCATGTCAAAACCTACTAAGTGTGTTCAAATTATAATGTTGTAGTAATTTTTGATTGCTAAGAGAAGATTATTGTAATTCATGTGCTTAACTTCTAGATTACGAGTCCTCAAAAAAAAAAAACTTCTAGATTACGCATATGAAGACCGCAGGCCAGAAGATGGGCCCACGTTGTTGTTGACCACAGGTCCATGTGGAACGCCATTACGACGTTCAAAATAGTTGGCTTTGGTTTAAAAAGATCCAAATCAAAAAAAAAAAAAAAATACTAAAAAGTTAAAAATTAATAAATTAAAAAAATTATTATTTTCTTTACTTTTTATCCATCTTTTTGTAAAAGTTTAAAATCTTATTACTAAAAACTTCAATTTTTTTCATCTTATTATATTTTAATTAAAATCACAAAAAATTATTTCTTAAACGAATCCTGGTAACTTGATTTTTAGGCTAAAAAAATAAAAATAAAAATTCAAAAAAAATTTAAAAAGTAAATGAAATAAGTCAGTTATTCATGTTTTTTCTATATAATTAAAAAAAAATCATTTTTAAATACATTAAAAAAATTATTTTATAAAAAATCAAAAACATCATTAAAAATGTGAAATTCCAAAAAATCAGTAAGTGTTTGTTTGGGATGTGAGTTAGTTTTTTGACTTTTTGACTCTTTTTGTCCAAGGCTAAAAAGTTTTGTTTGGAATAATTTTTTTGACTTTTTAATTTTTGTGAGAGAAAAAAATAAATTGATTATGATTTGAATGTGATATTTATTTTATTGAGATAAAAAAATTATTTTATCTTTTTATAGTTAAAATAGTTAAAAAATTAAAAAACTTGCCATGCAAAACGAATACTAAATAGTTTTGTTTGTTTGTGGATGTGCTTTGGAAAGCGACATTGCACCCTTTGGTTTTGGTTATTGTTAGAATTATTTTATTCTCACTGTATGCGACAGTTATTATCATTCCTCAACTTCCAATGTTATATTTATCTGAGGGGATGTAGAAGTGTTTTGAGACGGGGATTAAAAGTTATTTTTTAATTTTTTGTGAGAGAGGAAAACAGATTAAAGTTGAGAAATAACTTTTAATTTATTTTTCAAAATAGACTGTACTAATTTTAATTATTCATATGTGCACGAATCAATTGGAATATAGACAGGCAATAATATGATCGAACAAATTCTAGGATAGTGAAATAATCAATTAATTTTAAAATAAATTATCTAATCCAGTTGAATAATTCTTGAATTTTAATAAAATAATAAAATTGTAAATATTGAAAATGATTTAATCAAATAAATAAAATACTGAAACAATGCAATCTATCACATATATCATATTCACAATAATAAAATACTAGGAGAGTGGAATCTATTATCTATCTCATACGTCATATTCATCACATTCATATTAAAAATATTAGCTTATCACCCGTACTATGCACGGGATAATTATAAATATTTATATTTTTTTTAATTTTTTTTAATATATAAATTATATTTTTTAAGATTTTTTGTAAAAATAATTTAACAATCTTATCACTAATCATATTGTACAGGAGAAATTAAAAAGGCTACTGCAGTAACAATGCACGACCTGCATCTATAATTAGTGATAAATTATTTTTTTTTAATATATAAATTATGTTTTTTAAAATTTTTTATAAAAATAATTTAACAATCTTATCACTAATCATAGTGTACACGAGAAATTAAAAAGGCTACTGCAGTAACTATGCAGGGGCTGTATCTATAATTATTTATATGAGGAAATTTTAAATGCTAATCAGGAATTTTGACCAAATCAATAAATGCAGGCATGTGAATTGGAAAAAGTTAATAAATGAAAAATAAATCTAGAAATCCCCTAGATGTTGATTTGTGATTATGTATCAATTTTAAGCAGAATATAACAATCACAATCAAACAATCAAACAAAGAGACACAACGATTTAACGTGGAAAAAACCACAATTGGACACCTCCAACTGTGATAAAAAAACCACGGGCAACAGCCACAAGAACAATCCACTAAGAAGATTTAAAGGAATTACACAGGTATACTTTCAATCACCTAGCGAATCCACAACGCCTAATTGAACCAACCTCTATGTGCCTCTTCCAACCCCATCTTCACCACGGAATTGTCTTTCTGATGAGCCACTCCGGATTCCACCAAAGCTTCAGGCTCGAATTCTTCAGAATCCACAACTGAAGAACAATTCTCTCTTTTGTGTATAACAAACAAACCTTTGATGTACTCTCTTTAAATCATGAGTTGAAAACTCAATAAAAACATCAAAGTAAACTAGCAAAATCTCTCCAGATATAAACCTTAAGATCCAAAAATAAGATCTGGAGAAGTTCCATCAATCACTTAGTTTTGGGAGAAAACCAAGTATTTATAGAGAGCCAAAAGTAATCCTAGATTCAGAAGAAAACCAACTCCTTAATCAAATCTGGAAATCTGGGATCGCGCGGTCCGCTCGAGCTCAACACAGCCCGCTCGAGCGGACTGACCAAAAACTGCGTGCGAACAAACTGAGATGCGCTCGAGCGTAGGAGAATCCGCTCGAGCGTATAATCACACCCACCAGTATTTTTTGCTTGCCCTGACAAAATACTGAGACCTACTAATCTACGCTCGAGCTCACAAAGCTCCGCTCGAGCGGACAGAACAAAAACACAAAAAAAAACAATTGAATCAACACAATGTTTTGTCTCCGGATTTGTCAACATAGGTAGTACCTTCTCTGAAAAGCACAATTCGGGTTGGATTCGCATCTAAACACTCATAGCCTCACTGAAATAAAAGTGCAAAAATAAATACAACTGAAAGGAGTTTTGTCAAACGGGTTTGCCAAGAAATAAAACCTAACAATCTCCCCCTTTGGCAATGCCGTGACAAAACACACCTAACAAATAAAATCCTAAACACCCCAACCCATTACAGCCAACAAAACCAACTTCTTTCTCAAGGTCATGATCTGCAAAACAGTCATTAGTGCCACAATCTCCAAAACAACTATTAGTCCCACAAGAGTATATGAAAAAAACAATAGACATATGACATGATTAACTTGAAACATGAGATGGAAAACATGAATAGATGAAAACTAAGACTCATGAAAAACAACTCTCAAACAACAAAAGTAAGATCATAAACCACATAAGCAATGATATGACGATGTAAACACCCCGAACATACAAGAAGGGCAAATAGTGCATAGCAACATGCAAAACATATAGCCAATCTCCCTTACCAAACATAACAAAGTGTTCATGCTAAACTACTCTTGCAATGAGAAACCAAACTCCCTTACCAACCCAAATCAAGATGAACCAAACTCCCCCTCACTAAAAGCAACCACAAACACTGAAAACAGTGAACAAGAAGAAATCGACAAAAATAATATGGTGGAGCAATCTAGAAATTTCAGATTAGTACCTTAAAACACATAAGATTATCCAAGAAGCACCATTACAAGAAAACACAATGTGCACAGTCTGTAGAAAATTCCTCATGAAAGAAAGTGATGCATTATGTGAAAAGCATAGATCCCATGATAAAAAGTGTGTGTGTGACTCTTGGAGTTCAACAAACACTAGATTCAATCCTAGTAGTGATCTGAAAGTTGGACCTCCGACAAGAGAATCTTAAGCACGACAAAGGAAAGTCAAACCACAAGGAATCAAGGGGTATTTGGTGAGTAAAGGCGGAGGCTTCCCCTCAATCAATGAATCTTTTCCTTTTTTCTTTTTTTTTCTTTCTTTATTTTGCACATTTTTTTCTTTCTTTCTTTTGCATATTTTGTCTACTTCTCTTTCTTTTTCTTTTTCTTTTACTTTTTCTTTTGCACAATCATTGGTGGCTGACACGCTCAAGAGTATGGAAACCGAACCAGAGAAGCATGGATATAATAAGGATGGCCTGGTTGGTGACTCTGAGGTAGCCTTTTCCTCATGGCTAGATTGCAAAGAATTAAGGGGAAAGCCGTGGAGCTGCAAAAAGATGATAGGTGGTTAAGAGACTCAACATCACCCATGATATGCTAGTATAGGTCAATTCTTCTAGAAACGCAAAAAACCAATGCCAGAAGTCCATAAAAAAAATAATCACTAAGGCGGAAGACTCCATAATTTGCTAATCCAAGAGTGTGTACAGAATGAGACATACTAATCAAAAAACACATACTCCAAAACGAGTAATGACCACAGAAAGCACACATATATCAACATGTAATGAATATTCTCATCAATTCCAATATGCACCAAAGACCACTCAAAAAATTTCAAGCTTGCAAAACCATACTAAGAAAATCTTTTTGGGATTTTTTTTCTCTTTTTTTTTTTTCAAAAATAAAGCAAGACAAAAAAAATGAGCAAGCACACATGTTTAACACACAAAAATCCAAAAGCTAAAACAAATAAACAAATTAACACAAGTCAAATTTTCTCACCAAAATCTTTTTGATCTTAACAAATTTAGGTCTAGCGGTCTTGGTAAATGTCGCGGTGTTGTGAACACCCTCATGAATCTTGGTATTCCGCTTAGACATGTAAGGCTGTCTCCTAACCCAAAAAGTATTCGAATTTCTACCCTTTTGAGACACTTTCCCATGCAACTTATAACAATAAGGGCGAATATGACCATGCATACCACAATGATGACAAATAAAAATAGGGTGTACCTTCTTTTCTTTTACCTTACCAACTCTAGGAAGTTTGAGAAGTCCATCTATATGTTGAATTCTTTGTTCTCCTTTTCCTTGAGTTCTTGTATCATGAGATGTTGAAGCACTCTGCTTTTGCTCTCTCTTACCACCAAAGCCAATGCCACTCTTGTCACAAATCATTTGTTGAGACCCAATGATATCCTCCAAAGTCTTTGATCTTTTGTTCCAAAGACCAATGGTAGCCATAGCACACTTGAGCTCTTCCTCTTTCTTGACCATTAGTTCTTCCAAAGCAACTTGTGATATCTCAAGAGATTCAATCTTTTCTTTATACATGACATGGGTTTGCAGCAGCTCATTCCTCTCTGTCTCACAAGTCAACAGTTTTGCACAAAGAACTTGTCGATCATCAGCTACCTTGATGGCATTAATCTTGGCTTCGGAAATCTCCTCCTTAAGTTTGACATTCTCACATTCACATGCTTTGAGTTTCTTTGTGAGTTTGTCATTCAATTTGAATAACTTAAGAGACTCCTTATACAACTTCTCATAAGCTTGCTCAAGCTCTTCATTATCACTCTCCGAGGATTGATCATTAGTGGTATTCTCAACCGACCTCTTTGAATCCATTATCACAAATCAAACAAGATCTCGTTCTAAATGAATGTTTTTTAAAAAAAATAGAACGACCTGCTCTGATACCAATTGAAAAATAAATTTAGAAATCCCCTAGATGTTGATTTGTGATTATGTATCAATTTTAAGCAGAATATAACAATCCCAATCAAACAATCAAACAAAGAGACACAACGATTTAATGTGAAAAAAACCACAATTGGACACCTCCAACTGTGATCAAAAAATCACGGGCAACAGCCACAAGAACAATCCACTAAGAAGATTTAAAGGAATTACACAGGTATACTCTCAATCACCTAGCGAATCCACAACGCCTAATTGAACCAACCTCTGTGTGCCTCTTCCAACCCCATCTTCACCACGGAATTGTCTTTCTGATGAGCCACTCCGGATTCCACCAAAGCTTCAGGCTCGAATTCTTCAGAATCCACAACTGAAGAACAATTCTCTTTTTTGTGTATAACAAACAAACCTTTGATGTACTCTCTTTAAATCATGAGTTGAAAAATCAATAAAAACATCAAAGTAAACTAGCAAAATCTCTCCAGATATAAACCTTAAGATCCAAAAATAAGATCTGGAGAAGTTTTATCAATCACTTAGTTTTGGGAGAAAACCAAGTATTTATAGAGAGCCAAAAGTAATCCTAGATTCAGAAAAAAACCAACTCCTTAATCAAATCTGGAAATCTGGGATTGCGCGGTCCGCTTGAGCTCAACACAGCCCCCTCGAGCGGACTGACAAAAAACTGCGTGCGAACAAACTGAGATGCGCTCGAGCGTAGGAGAATCCGCTCGAGCGTACAATCACACCCACCAGTATTTTTTGCTTGCCCTGACAAAATACTGAGACCTGCTAATCTACGCTCGAGCTCACAAAGCTCCGCTCGAGCGGACAAAACAAAAACACAAAAAAAAACAATTGAATCAACACAATGTTTTGTCTCCGGATTTGTCAACATAGGTAGTACCTTCTCTGAAAAGCACAATTCGGGTTGGATTCGCATCTAAACACTCATAGCCTCACTGAAATAAAAGTGCGAAAATAAATACAACTGAAAAGAGTTTTGTCAAACGGGTTTGCCAAGAAATAAAACCTAACAATAAATATTGATCAGGAAATATTGACCAAATCAATAAATGCTGAGGTTATTTTTTTTAAATAAAAAATTTAGAAAATTAAGATTGAGAGATTAGAGCTCTCACAAGACTTGGGGTTCAGAAACTCTCTTTTCCTTAATATGTTTACAATTGCAATTTTTAAATGCCTTTCTTTTTTTTTTTAAATGTCTTCTTTTTTTCTTTTTTTATATTATATTAAAGTTTAATATTTTGATAATAATTATATGTGTTGAACTTTTCAAAGAATTAAATTTCTTCTTTTTTTATTATATTATATTAAAGTTTAATATTTTAATAATAATCATATATGTTGGACTTTTCAAGAATTTTTTTTTATACTTGTTCTTAATGCATTAAAGTATTATTATGAGGAATAATGAACATATGTGTTAGGACTTTTCAAAGAATTCATATGTGTTGGATTTCAAAGAATTTTTTTTATGCTTGTTCTTAATACATTAAAGTGTTATTATGAAAGTAAGACTTGGGGGTTGGGAGAAGTTAATAAATGCTAAGTTTTTTTTTTTTTAAATCAAAAAATCAGAAAATTTAGATTGGGAGATTGGAGCTCTCACAAGACTTGGGGTTAAAAATCCTATTTTGCTTAACTAACTTATCACCCGTGCTATGCACGAAATAATTATACATATGTATATTTGTTTTAATTTTTTTTAAATATATAAATTATATTTTTTAAGATTTTTTATAAAAATAATTTAACAATCTTATCACTAATCATAGTGTATGAGAGAAATTGTAAAGGGTACTGCAGTAATTATACATAGATCTATATTATATATTAAGCAAAATGGGGTTTTTAACCCCAAGCCTTGTGGGAGCTCCAATCTCCCAATCTAAATTTTCTAATTTTTTGATTTAAAAAAAAAATCTTAGCATTTATTAACTTCTCCCAACTCCCAAGTCATACCCTCATAATAACACTTTAATACATTAAGAACAAGTATAAAAAAAAATTCTTTGAAATCCAACACATATAAATTCATTGAAAACTCTCAACACATATAATTATTATCTCTCATAGTAACACTTTAATGCATTAAGAACAAATATAAAAAAAATTCTTAAAAAGTCCAACACATATTATTATTATCAAAATATTAAACTTTAATATAATATAATAATAATAAAAAAAAGACATTTTATTTCTCGAACAGTCCAACACATATGATTATTATCAAAATATTAAATTTTAATATAATATAAAAAAAGAAAAAAAGAAGACATTTTAAAAAAAAAATAAAAATCACAACCTATCTATCTATCTATCTATCTATAAATCTATCTATCTATCTATACTATATATTAAGCAAAAGAGGGTTTTTAACCCCCAAGGCCTGTGGGAGCTTCTATATATCAATCCTAATTTTCTAATTTTTTGTCTTTTTAAAAAAAAAAATAACCTCAGCATTTATTAATTTCTCTCAACCCACAAGACTTTTTGACTTCTCTAATAATTACTGCAGTATCTTTTCCAAATCAAATAATTTATATATTAAAAAAAATTTAATACAAATATAAATATCTATATCTATCTATTTATTTATATCTATATCTAACTCACAAATTTTGTAAGAGTTCCACTATAATATTGGGGGTTGTTTGGTGATTGGTTCAAAGATTATAATTACACAATGTGGCTATGGCTATGGCTATGTGGCTATGTGGTGTGTATATGTGTGATGATAAAAAAGACATTTGCCTCTGGGGGTACCTCCTCCGTTAAGCGCCTACGTTCCTTGCTTCTTTTCTCTCTCTCTCTCTCTCTTAATTTTTTTGATTTTTTTTTAAAAAATTAACACTTATTAAATTCTTTTAAGTCTTTTTAATTTCTTCAATGCATACACTCTTTTTAACTTTTCACGTACCTATTGCAAACAGTGAGTCTCCTTTTTGCTTTCTCCTTCTTGAGTTCTCACTTCTCATTTCTACACTTTCAACTTCAATGACCACGTATGCAAATAGTAAGTCTTCTTTTCATTTTCTCCTTCTTAACTTTTCCTTTTATTTACTGTTTTAATATTGTAGTTAGATAGCGTATAAAAATATTTGTGATTTGTCTAGCGAATAAAAAATTATAATTTAATTTTTAATATTAGTTTAATAGTTTTTTTTTTTCTGGTTTCTCCTTCTTGACTTCTCACTTCGACACTTTCAATTTCAGTGACCACGTATGCAAACAGTAAGTCTTCTTTTTGTTTTCTCCTTCTTGACTTTTTCTTTTGTTTACTGTTTTAATATAGTAGTTAGATAGCACATAAAAATATTTGTGATTTGTCTAGCGAATAAAAAATTATAATTTGATTTTTTAATATGATTAAAATTAGATAAATATAAACCCTCACAAAGAGAAAAAATGTGATTATAATTAGTTGAATGATTTTTTTTTAATGTGATTGTAGTTAGTTTAATAGTTTTTTTTCATTTATTTATTTTATTATAGGAAAAATGTGATGTGATTGTAATTTGTTCAATGGATCTTTTTTTAATATAATTCTTGTAGTTAGTTCAATGATTTTTTTTTAATGTTATTTAATCTTTTTATTTACTATTTTAATTTTATTTTTGATTTTTTAATATGATTGAAGTTAGATAAATATAAACTCTCAAAAAGAGAAAAATGTGATTATAATTAGTTGAATTATTTTTTTTTTTTTTTTAATGTGATTGTAGTTAGTTTAATAGTTCTTTTTTTCATTTATTTATTTTATTATGGAAAAAATATGATGTGATTGTAGTTTGTTCAATGACTATTTTTTTTATTATGATTGTTGTAGTTAGTTCAATGGTTATAAAAATATTTGTGATTTGTCTAGCGAATAAAAAATTATAATTTGATTTTTTAATATCATTGAAATTAGATAAATATAAACCCTCACAAAGAGAAAAATGTGATTATAATTAGTTGAATGATTTTTTTTTTAATGTGATTGTAATTAGTTTAATAGTTTTTTTTCATTTATTTATTTTATTATGGAAAAAATGTGATGTGATTGTAGTTTGTTCAATGACAGTTTTTTTTAATATGATTGTTGTAGTTAGTTCAATGGTTTTTTTTTTAATGTTGTTTAATCTTTTTATTTACTATTTTAATTTTATTTTTGATTCTTTAATATGATTGAAGTTAGATAAATATAAACATTCACAAAGAGAAAAATATGATTATAATTAGTTGAATGATTCTTTTTTTTTTTAATGTAATTGTAGTTAGTTTAATAGTTATTTTTTTCGTTTATTTATTTTATTATGAAAAAAATGTGATGTGATTGTAGTTTGTTCGATAACTCTTTTTTTTAATATGATTGTTGTAATTAGTTCAATATTTTTTTTAATGTTATTGAATCTTTTTATTTACTATTTTAATTTTATTTTTAATATGATTGAAGTTAGATAAATATAAAGCACTCACAAAGAAAAAATGTGATTGTAGTTAGTTCAATATTATTTTTTTTTAATATGATTGTAGTTAGTCAATGTTTTTTTTTCATTTATTTTTTTTTTATTATGGAAAAACTGTGATGTGATTGTAATTTGTTCAATGGTTCTTTTTTTTTAATGTGATTTAATCTTTTATTTACTGTTTTAATGATTTTTTTTTTACAATTATTTATGAAAAAAATATTATTGTAGTTAGATAGCATAAAAATATTTGTGATTTGATTTGATTTGATTTTTAAAGTACCAATTATTGTTAATGATTAGATTGTATTTTGAAAAAAAAATTGTAATTGATTTTTTTAGCTTACTGTGTTTTTTGAAAAAAAAAATTATTGTGTTTTTTTAACTATCCATTCACTTAATTTGTGATTTGATTTTTAACTCACTGTATTTTTTGAAAAACAAAATGTATTGTACTCATTAGGGTCACATAATGTACCAATTATTGATGATGATTAGATTGTATTTTGACAAAAAAAATATTATAATTATAGATTGGCCTGAAGAATGTCTATATCTTTCAGAAAGTAAAAAAAAAATGTAAGTATAACATTTTTACTTTATAACATTTTATAAATACATAATATATGTATTGTTCATTAATTATAATACTAACTATCATGTTGACAATGCAGGAATGCTGATGGAAGGCCCATAACAATTTAGATTTTAGTTATTTTTTGTTTTACTTATTCAGTAAATTTCGAACAAATGTAATAAATTCTTATTTTTATTTCTTTAATTATGCAATGTCAATATTTTCTTTTAAAATTACATATATTTTATGCTAACAATTTAAAAATATGTTTGACATAACTATGAATGTTTTTTTTTTTAATTTAATTCCGTGCATAGCACGGGTGATATGCTAGTTGTATAATCATTTGTATGGGGGGATTTTAAATGTTGATCAAAGGATTTTGACCAAATCAATAAATGCAGGCGTGTGAAAAAGACATGTGGATTGAAAAAAGTTAATAAATGCTGATTAGAGGATTTTAACCAAATCAATAAATGCTGAGTTTTTTTTTAATAAAAAATTTAAAAAATTCAGATTGGAATATTGAAGCTCCCACAAGCCTTGAGGGTTAAAAACTCCATTTTACTTAATATATAGTATAGATAGCCTATCACGTGTGCTATGCACGAGATAATTATAGATATTTATATTTGTTTTAGATTTTTTTAACATATAAATTATGTTTTTCAAGATTTTTTATAAAAATAATTTAACAATCTTATCACTAACCAAAGTGTATGAGAGAAGTTGAAAAGGGCACTGCAGTAACTATACACGGATCGTATCTATAATTATTTGTATGAGGGGATTTTGACCAAATCAATAAATGCAGTCATGTGGAAAGACATGTGGATTGAAAAAAGTTAATAAATGCTGATTAGGGGATTTTGACCAAATTAGTAAATGCTGATTTTTTTAAAAAAAATAAAAAATAAAAAATTTAGAAAATTCATATTGGGATATTGAAACTCCCACAGGCCTTGGGGGTTAAAAACCCCATTTTGTTTAATATATAGTATAGATAGATTATTTAGAGCCATTGAACAAATTACAATCACATTTTTGTTTTTGTGAGTTAACTTCAATCATATTAAAAAATCAAATTATAAACAAAAGGAGATAACTTCAATCATATAAATCACAATTTTTTTAATGCTATCTAACTACAATGACATTTTTCTTATAATAAAAAAATAATTGAAAAAAATAACCATTAAAATAGTAAATAAAAAAGATTATTTAGAACCATTGAACAAACTACAATCACATTTTTCTTTTTGTGAGTGTTTATGTTTATCTAACTTCAATCATATTAAAAAAATAAAATTATAAACAAAATGAGATAATTTCAATCATACAAATCACAAATTTTTTAATGCTATCTAATCATCATCAATAATTAAAATAATCAATCACAAATTAAGTCAATTGATAATTAAAAAACACAATAATTTATTTTTCAAAAAACATAGTGAGTTAAAAAGATCAATTACAAATTTTTTTTGGGTCAAAATACAATATAATCATCATCAATAATTGGTACATTATGTGACCCTAATGAGTACAATCCATTTTATTTTTCAAAAAACACAGTGAGTTAAAAATCAAATAACAAATTAAGTGAATTGATAGTTAAAAGAACACAATAAATTTTTTTTCAAAAAACACAGTGAGTTAAAAAAATCAATTATAATTTTTTTTTTCAAAATACAATCCAATCCTTATCAATAATTGGTACTTTAAAAATCAAATCAGAAAAAATTAAAACAAATCACAAATATTTTTATGCTATCTAACTACAATCATATTTTTTTTCATAAATAATTGTAAAGAAAAACCATTAAACACAATAAATAAAAGATTAAATTACATTAAAAAAAAGAACCATTGAACAAACTACAATCACATCACATTTTTTCCATAACAAAATAAATCTATACCATATATTAAGCAAAATGGGGTTTCTAACTCCCAAGGCCTGTGGGAGCTCCAATATGCCAATCCTAATTTTCTAATTTTTTATTTTTTTTAAAAAAAATTAACCTCAGCATTTGTTAACTTCTCTCAATCCACAAAACTTTTTGACCTCTCTCATAATTACTCATAACAAAATAAATAAATAAATAAATGAAAAAAAGAACCATTGACTAACTACAATCACATTAAAAAAGAAGAATCATTGAACTACCTACAGTCACATTTTTTTCTTTGTGAGTGTTTATGTTTATCTAACTTCAATCATATTAAAAATAAAATTAAAATAGTAAATAAAAAGATTAAATAACATTAAAAAAAAAACAATTGAACTAACTACAACAATTATATTAAAAAAACAACCATTGAACAAACTACAATCACATCACATTACAATCATATTTTTTTCTTTGTGAGTGTTTATGTTTATGGTTTAGGGTTTAATGTGTATTGGAGAAGTTAAAAGACTTGGAAGAATTAAATAAGTGCTAAGTTTTTTTTAAAAAAAAAAATCAAAAAAATTAAGAAATTAAGGTTCAGATATTGGAACTCCCACAAAACTTGTGGGTTAGAGACAGATATAAATAAATAGATAGATATAGATATTTATATTTGTTTTAAATTTTTTTTAATATACAAATTATTTGTTTTGGAAAAGGTACTGCAGTAATTATGAGAGAAGTCAAAAAGTCTTGTGGATTGAGAGAAGTTAATAAATGCTAAGATTATTTTTTTTTTTTAAAATAAAAAATTAGAAAATTAGGATTGACATATTGGAGCTTCCACAGGTCTTGAGGGTTAGAAACCCTCTTTTGCTTAATATATAGTATAGATGGTAATAACTTTCAAAACTTCAAAAGATGAAATATAATTAAACCAAGGCCTAGTTTGATATAATACAAAAAATCTAAGAAGTCAAAAAATTACTATTATATTTAAGCCAGATCATCTCATTTAAATTAAATCATCTCTTTACTTCATCGCTTCAAACCCAACCCATTACCTAATTTATTTTGTATGAAATTTATATTAAAATTATTAACATTTGAAAATAAGAAACATCCGATTAAAATTTCGCTTTAAACCTGGTTGATGGCTTCGCGCGTTGACGTTTCCGTACTCTGTACTTCAATGTTGAAAGCCAATTTAGACTCATGATTTGCTATAATTCTTTTCAGGGTCAAATTTGATGATATTTCTAGAAAATGCAACTCAATGTTTTGTCAAAATTATTACCACGTTTGGTAACTACTAAATTTTGTGTTAAATTTAACACAAATTTATTTAGAATATTTTAAATAAATGTACTTTTTATCTTTTTAAGCTAAAAAATTGAAAGAAAAAATATGGATACTTTGGTTAATTTTTTAACTTTTTATAGAAAAATATGTATTAAAAAATTATATAAATTAGTGTACAGGAAAAAATTAGGATTGAGAGTTGTGCAACCATACTTTTTGACTTTTGGTGAATAGTGATAATTTTTTAATTTTTTGAGTAACTTTTTGACTTTTTAACTTTTTTTTAACTTGTCAAACTTGGTCTTAATCGCAAGAATTATTGATAAAAAATTATTTAGAAAAATTTAATAATAATTTTTAAAATAGCACAAGTAAAAAAAAATTATCTCAAGAATATAAAAAAAAAATTCTCAATTATTTAGGAGTGTGACATGAAAACTTGGGATGGGATGGGATGGGACCTTTGGGTTCCTATAGGAGGCACCCCACAAAATTGAATAGCAACAAAATGTTGCTGTGCTTCATTGAAGGCTGATTGTCCCACATAGACTTTGATATTATTTATACTACAGGGTGCATTAATTTGTATTGCGTCTTATTTAGGTGGTTGTGAGGTTGGCTTTGTGCGAGTTTTTTTTTTTTTTTTTTTTTTTTTTTTTTTTTTTTTTTTAAGGGAAGGCCCCCCTGCAGAGTAGGAACGTCATTCAACAAAATAGGCACTAAATTGGCAGGGACCTCAGCAAGCCACAGTCGCTTGACTGGAGATGCCTTTGCCATTTGTGCCAAATGATGAGCCATAAGATTACCATTTCGCCTCACATGCGAGACACAAAAATGTGGGAAGTGCTTAGGGTGGAAAGTGCTTGGTATAGGAAATGGCACATTGTAAAAAATGACCAAACGAAGCACATAGACTGCTCTCTTCTCGGATAGCCTTCACCATAGTCAGAGAGTCACCTTCCAAATGAATATTGGTGAGCCCCAACTCAGTGGCAAACTCCAGCGCCTTGACAGCCGCAATGGCTTCAATACAGTCGGCCTCCATCCAGGTCAGAATCTGTTCCGATAAAGCAGCGACGAGCAGACCTCTCTAATCACGAATGAGGACTCCCACACCACATGATCGCGGTGTTTTGAAAGTGGCCTTAGCCGACTGAAAGCCTATGCATATTGGATTGTGCCTGCCTAAAGTCTTGCAGCAGAACACACACTATTTGAACAGTGAAAACCGCCGAGCAAGCAACATTAGTGAATATGGCGGAATTTCGAGAGGACCACACACCCCAACATATGGCAAAAAACAGCCCCAACGTATCCGCATCAGAAGTACTCCCAATTGCATATGCCCAACTCATAAAATCAAGACCAACGCCCTTATCGAGCACAAACATTAACAGGCTGTGGTACCATACCTCCTGCGCCATCGGACATCCCCAAAGACAGTGCATTAACGTCTCGGGCTCATTACCACAGCGAGGACATGTATCCTCCAATATCAAATGCCGATTCCGAAGTACGGATTTGACCGGCAGAATATAGGAGCAGCACTTCCATGCAAATACCTTAGTCTTATTGGGGATTCGAAGGCGCCATACCCGCTTCCAAAACCATGTAACATGTTGCACATCGGAGCCAGACCCGCGCCCCTCCTGTAAGTTGAGACTCATTTGCAAATGGTAAGCCGAACGAACCAAAAACAACCCACTCTTTGTATAGTGCCACACCAACTTATCAGGTATACCTTGACAGCAAAGAGGAATGGGCTTAATGGCCTCCATATCTATCTCCATAAAATTCTCCTGTAGTAGCCGTAAGTTCCAACCTTGCCGATCCTAGTCAATCAAATCACAGACCAACGCAGCCGCTAATGCTTCTGTAAGAGGAGAACAAACCCGAAAAGTATGAGGCCTAGGCACCCATTTTGCATCCCAAATCAGAATCGAGCACCCATCCCCAACTTTCCACCATACTCCTGCATCCAAAAGCGGCCTAGCATTAAAAATACTCCGCCACGTGAATGATGGGTTCGACCCAACGCCAGCGTCAAGAAAATTTGCAGACGGGTAATACTTGGCCTTCAAAATTCTGGCCAGCAAAGAGTCCGGCGCCGTCATCAACCTCCACCCTTGTTTAGCCAACATAGCTGTATTAAAAGCCTTTAAGCACCGAAACCCCATCCCACCTATCCATTTCGGCTCACAAAGAAGTCTCCAATTTTTCCAGTGAATTTTGCGCTTATTCTCCCGCTGTCCCCACCAATAATTACTCACCATAGAGTCAATCAAAGCCCATCTGGCAGTTAGAAATAGAACATGATGTACGTGGGGATAGATTGGGCAACTGATTTGATCAATACTTCTCTACCAGCAGGCAATAAATATTTTTCTTTCCACCCATTCAACCGTTTCCAAATTCTGTCTTTAACATAGTTGAAAATCCCTCGTTTAGATCTACCAACAACATATGGCATACCAAAATATTTCCCAGATTCCACCATAGAGCCAACCCCCATTGTCATCCTCAACACCTCCTGAGTATCCACCGCAATATTCTGGCTAAAACAAATAGCCGATTTCTCAAGATTGATTTTTTGGCCAGATGCTAATTCATATTTGGCCAAAATGTCTTTAACCACAGTTAGTTCTTGCATGGTCGCAGCACCAAAAATCAAGCTATCATTCGCAAAGAAAAGGTGGGACACACGCGGACTCCCTCGACACACTGCCACACCAGTGAACTGCCGCTCTTCTTCGGTCCGATTGATTAAAGATGACAGCCCCTCTGCACACAACACAAACAAATACGGTGACAGTGGATCCCTTTGCCGAAGCCCTCTACTAGGAACAAAAGTCTTCGTCGGACGTCCATTGACAAGAACTGAAAATGACACGGAGGAAATACAATGCAAAACGGTATCCACAAACTGTTGGTGGAAACCCATCCGCTCCAACACACCACGCAAGAAACTCCATTCAACGCGATCGTAAGCTTTACTCATGTCAAGTTTTAAAGCAAAATGCCCCTCTTTTCCGCGTCGCTTATTCTTCAAATAATGAAATATCTCAAATGAGGCAAGCACATTGTCACTAATAAGTTGCCCCGCCACAAAAGCACTTTGATTTAGAGAAATGACTTCCGGGAATATTTTTTTCATCCGATTGGCTAACACTTTGCTCACAAGCTTGTAGACCACATTACAAAGGCTAATTGGCCTAAATTGAGACATGCATTTGGGATGTTGCACCTTTGGAATTAGCACAAGAAAGGTATCATTCACTACCGTCACCCCTTTCAGATTGTTAAGGATCCCCAAGACTGCACGTGTCACTTGTTCACCCACTATCGGCCAAAAGCGTTGATAGAAAAGAGCGGTTTTACCATCCGACCCTAGTGATTTCGTAGGATGCATTTGGAATAAATCCCATGACACCTCCTCTGCTGAGTAAACTCTCGCTAATTCCGCATTCATCGCTGGAGAAACAACCCTTTGAATTTTATTCAGAACATCTCCAATACCCTGCGGATCTCCAGACAAAAACAGGTCCTCAAAATAGCCCACTGAAATATCCTCCAACTTCTCAGGTTTAGTGCACCATTCACCCGCAACATTTTCAAGCCCATCAATCCATTTCTTCTTATGCTGCTGGGAAGCTTTGGAATGGAAAAAAGAGGTGTTTCTATCACCGTCCTTCAACCAATTGGCCCTTGCTCGTTGGCACCACAAAGTCTCCTCTTTCTCAAGGAGTTCATCAATCTCACGGCATAAGTTCATACGGACACAAGTTTGTTACGAGTTTTTTTTTTTTTTTTTTTATGATTTCAATTGTTTATATTGTACAATTTATCAAATAAATTATTTATGTAAAAAATCCAATTAATTGGATATATATAGTCTCATAACAAGAGCACAATTATTTTTTAACAAATAAACGATTAACATGATTCATCTGCAAATCGCGATCCATCTCTCACCCTGCCCTTTGCAACTCCAAACCCCTTTGCAAATCGCGATCTATCTCTGGCGCCCCCCATCTCTGCTGCCCATAATCCTCTTTCCTAGCTCCGACTATCATTTCCTCATATTTGGCATCCCTTCGCTAAGCCCACCACAACCATTCTCCTCTATCGCTATCGTTGTTGCCATTGCAATCCTTTCACTGCTACCCTTTGAAAACCTTAGATCGTGAGTTATAGAGGAGGGCGATATAGAAATGGCCACGAGATGAAAGAAAGAATAAGGAAGAAGTATAATGGAAGGGGGTGGCGATGATGGGTGGATCGATGGGGATAGTAATAGCGACGATTAGGGTGGTAGTGGCAGAATTGGGAGGGGTGGGAGAGGAAAAGGAAGGGGCAGTGACGATGGGGAATGGGGTGAGGTGGCCAAAGGGAGAGGAGTGCTAGAGATGGGGGTTGATTTTTTTATATAGTTTTTTTAAAGTTTTGCCTCAAAACGACATTGGGGCCATTTAGGAACATGATAAAAAAGTCAAAAGTCAATTTTTAACCTATTTTGGATCACATCATCTCTTACATTTTTTTATACAAAAAAGTTAAAAAATCAAAAAAATTAAAAAGTCAATTTTTAACCATTTTTCCAAAACACCCCATTGTTTTGAAATATTATAGAAAGCATTACATAAGATTTGGATTTTGGGTAGGGATGACAATTTTTTTTCCTTTATTGCCTTCGTGTTTTCAGTCCCATCTTGTCACACGCAGAGTTTTTTCATCTCAATAAGGCCATCTCCAACCATTCAGCAAATCAATCATCAAATTTAGATTTGGTGAAAAAGAGAAACTTTTTGTACTCTAGCGGTTTCACCAAAACAGTATCAAATTGAGAACACTCCAAAATTTTCACCAAACTAAAGATCTCTTGCACCTTTCAACAATTTACTGTGTATAGCCGTTGAGTGTGAACCCACCAAACGTCTAGCCGAATGTCCTCCCGAATGACCACCTCAAGCAAAATTTTGTGAAAATTTTACACTGCGAGGTCGACCCCCCGGCCAACCTCCTAGTCAACCACCTCTGTGTCTTTTTTTAAGGAAACAAAAGTGAGGAAAAAAGTGAGTGAAAATTTGGGTACTCTCCCTTGTACTCTCCAAGTCCCGCATGAACTGTCCTTTGCCATATATTCTCTCTCTCTCTCTCTCTCTCTCTCTCTCAATTAGGATATCAAGAGGTTCAAGCTGAAGAAAACAGAGTGTCAAGTTTTCTCACTTATTAATTACCCTTTCTCTGTTTCAATTCTACAAGTCTGTATTTTAATTTCTTCCAATTTTTTCCCACATTTTTTTTCCTAGAAAGTTCTGGGTTCAGAGCTCTGTGGGTAGTTCTAGGGTTTTTATTTTTTCTTAAGAGGAGAATTCTTTTTGAACTCTTTTTTTCTTTAATTAATTCAATTTTTTGATACTTTCTTTCTGATTTTGAAAAGGTGGGTCTTTTCAAGATTCCTGATGAAGGGTTAGCTATTAAGAAAAAGAGATTCTAAATTCTGATTCCTTGCAAATGCTTCCTAATTTAACACTAATATTATTGCCATTGTAAAATCAAATCTCATCTTTCTGCATTTCTTGTCTCCTCTGCCTCTCTCCTGCTTACCATACTTCATTTTTCTCCCAGATGAATCTTCTATCCAAAATTGATCATTACTAGAGAGTATTAGTTTAGTATTTTGATGTGATAAGGTAGGGAATGGAGATTTTATCACCGACATCGTATCTTCCGAGCTCAAATTAGTTGATTGAAGAGAGCAGGAACACAAGATGGACACTAGCAGAGAACAAGATGTTTGAAATTGTTGTGTTTCTGAGTGTGTTTCCGAGTATGGAAACAAAAGTCAAGTGATGCTTCTGAGTGTGGAAAAAAAAAATTCATTTTCTTTGTCCGATCGACCGGCTAGTCGTCCCCCTAGACGTCCACTGTAGTGACCCTAATTTTTCGTAAGTCATTATTTATTATTATTACTTTATTTTATTGTTGGTTTTATTAATTGTGTGAATGCATGAGAATTTAATGTGGTTTTATTAATGTGATATTATTAATTAAAAACCACATTAATTCTCATGCATTCACACAATTAATAAAACCAAAAATAAAATAAAGTAATAATAATAAATAATGACTTACGAAAAATTAGGGTCGCTACAATATACACACCTCAAAAAGAATCTCGTCCCGAGATTCGATAGGAGAGAGTACTAAACAAAAAGCTTCGGAGTGCGTACGTCGAACTTTCTCTTCCAATTTCCAAGTGATATCATTCTCATCTTCACTCCATTGCACTTTCACCAAGTTCACTTTCTTGTGTCGCAACTATTTTACATCCCGGTCTAGAATAGTAACTGGTCACACCACATATGTTAGATCGTCACTAATCTCCAACACTTCTGGTGATACTACTTGGGAAGGGTCTTGCATATACTTCCGCAATAAAGATACATAGACCACGTTGTAAATCATAGCTAAAGTAGGTGGTAGAGCTAATTTGTAAGCCACATTACCAATCCTCTCAGTGATCTCGTATGGTCCCACAAATCTAGGTGCCAACTTTCCCTTCTTTCCAAACTGCATTGTCAAGCCCCAAAATTTGGACAATTAAATATTAAATTAAGACTAAACCTCAATCAATATTCCAACATCCAAATCCTAAGGGTGAAACAAAATCTAAATGTTCTCGTCTTCATAAGGTTTGAGTAAATAACAATGCTCAAAAAAAATACAAGGGATAAAAAAATTAACAAATGCCAACCAAACTATCTATCATAAATTCATAACTATCTAATACCTCCAACATTAAATAGCAACAACTAGTCAAAACAATTTAAATAATGTAAAGTTAGAAAATAACCCACAATACTAAATTATCAAAATTATAAGGTCATATAAAAAAATAAATGAATAAATAAACTAATATCAACCCTAAACTCCATAAAACAAAAATAAGTCCGAAAGACATGTCCAACAACTATCGTCACCACCGTAGCCCCAACTAATCCTGCAAATAAAGCTTGGCTACGTTCAAACAGAACGCACCCGAGATGCCAAGAGACAAAACGGGTCAATATACAAGTATACTGGTATGAGCACAAATATTTGACACCCACGTGTCCACCAGACACAAATAAAAGTACATTTAATTATTGTTACGGAACAAGACAAGTACTTCCATCCGCACCAAGACGAAGGGGTAGTTTCGTGAGATACGGTGGCATTTAAGCTGCGTTTAGCAAAGTTTTCTAAATACGATTTGAGAATAGAGTTGTATTTCGAGTTTATGAGTTTTGGAATTGTAATTTAAGTGTGAAAAATTTGTTTAGTGAATGAGTTTTAAAAAGAGTTTTGAATTGAGTGGGGAATTTTTGATGTGACATGTGATATTTGATACAAAAGCTTACAACTTATAACCAAACACACAACTCAAAATTCTATTCGAAGCTCATAAATTTTTTTTAAAATTTTTAATTTTTTTTATTTAAAATATAAAAAATACCAGATGCCAATTGTTAAAAAAAAAAAAGAAAAATTGCTCTGGTCAACCGGTCGGACATCCGGAGGGACAACCGGTTAGCCTAAATTTTCTTGCCTTGCAAAGAGTTTTCAAAAGTGAGTGTGGAATTAATTTTTAAAAACACTAAACAAACAGTACACTCAAGATTGAGTGTGGAATTATATTTTGAAAGCTCCACCAAACGGAGCCTTAGTTTCTTGCTCGTACACAACTAAATATAAATTGAGTATAAAATAAACAAAATAAACATAAAATATATATATATATATATATATATATATATATATATATATATATATATATATATATGTGGTGGGTCAGCCCTACATAAAAAGTTAGTAAGACCCGCCATTCTGCAACAAAATAAAGTTAGTATAATTTAATCATAAGTAAATTGCTGAAGAAGTATAAAAACACACTGTTTCATGCTTAAATCATTCGAACTGACCAAAACTCAAAGAACAAAAGTTGTACAGAATCAAATTTCCTAAAAGATACCACAAACAAATTTAGTAGAAACTGAACAGGTTGAGCGAAAAACGTAATAGAAGAACCTAGAAAAAATTCGATCGAAAAATCTGGAACTAAAAATGAAAAGAAATTGTCCTAAGATGATTTTTTTCGGAAAAGTTCAAAACATGAAAAGTGTTCAGAATAATGTTTTACTTCGGTTTATGTGAAATCAATAAAAATGAGCTTGTTTCGTGGATTAAAACAACATCTGAAATCTGCATTGCTAAAATAAATAAAAACTATTGTAACCAAGATCATCCGATTACAAGTTCTAATCAATCTTTTTAGTACAAAGTTAAAATACAAAAGTTGTCCAGAATTACGTACAGATGCCTCAACCCAAATTTTGTAATTTAACAAGGTCATTTTCTATTTTTCAAAATGTACAAATCAATACAATTCAAACTATACCAATAAATTCATATTTAATTCTTTGTACCTTAACTCCACCACTTCGATCCTTCACTTCCGACCTGCACATATATCCCATGTGTCTCCCGTATACCTAACACCGCTCCAAAGCCAAACTTGCATGGGGATATCGTCCCAAGTTTAACCCACACTCCCCGAATGGTTAATATATACATACGCACGTAAATCAAAGCACTCATTTACTCCTGAGAACAAGGCAACAATATATATATACACAATCTCTCATCTACTCATGAGAACCAACATAACAATGCCAAGCCTAAGGCATTCAAATTAATCTCATAATCCTTACATTTTTTTTATACACTCTTTCTCACAAATACTCAAATAAAACAACAATCCATGGAGTTATGGGGGAGTGTAAGGAATTTATCTATGGGTTCTTAATTTATTTTAATTTCATATATCCATGAGTGTCATTACAACCACAAAATAAATATAAACAAAAACTCTAAACCTTGCATACACAACTAACCAAAATAATTAAAATCAAACCATCATCTTCATACAAGTACCATATCAAACCAACATCAAATAAATAAATAAAAACAACTAAATAAACATAAATTAAGGGAAATGGGTTTTGCATTCACAATATTTTTTTGAAGATCAAAGAATCACTTAAAGAATTAATAAAGCCACCAAAACAAAACCCTAACCCCCTCCCTTTTTTTTTTCTTTTCCTCCTCTCCTCTTCTACCGTCTCTCTCTCTCTCTCTTTCTCGGCTTGCTGCTGCTCTCTCTTTTCGTTTTGTTTTCTTTTACTTTCTCATTCTTAATGCAATCTCCTATGATTTAACCTAATTGACTATTATATTATATTATACAAATAAATCATAAATACAACATATATAAATATAAATGTCTCATATAAAATCAATATAAATAACTTCTTTTTTTATATATAAAATATATATATATAATCAGATTAATTATATATAATAAATAACACATTAAATTAATTAAATACTACATTAAATTCTCATGTAACCATGCAATTAATAAGTCCAAAAAAAAAAAGATAATAATAAAAAATGACTTAAGAAAATTATGGTCGTTATACGCATGATACCCTTCATTGGCTAGACTTTCAAAAACACAAAATGTCCAACATTTAACTCAACCCTTTACGTTTTCTATCAACGTAACTTTTCTGATGACTTTGTGCAGTCTTAATACGTTCCCAAATAATGTTCACCTTTTCTATGGTCTTTCTCACCAACTCTGGCCCTAACAACGGCGTATCTCCTACCTCCATCCAACAAGCAGGTGATCGATATGGTCACCCATACAAAGTCTTAAAAGCTGTCATCCCGATACTGGAGTGATAGCTATTACTATAAGCAAACTCCACCAATGACAAGTGTTTTTTCCAACTACCACCAAGATCGATGATACAAGCTCTCAACATATCTTCCAAGATCTAATTTACCCTCTCAGTTTGCCGATCCATCTGAGGATTATAAGTCGTGCTCAAGTCTAACCTAGCACCCAAAGCATGTTAAAAACTCTCCCAAAACTCTGCCATAAATAACGGATCATGATCTGAAACTATAGAAACTAGCACGCCGTGAAGTCGCACCACTACCCAAATATACAGCCTAGCTAGTTTATTCGCAGTTC
Source organism: Camellia sinensis (assembly GCF_055761805.1). Classification (NCBI taxonomy): domain Eukaryota; kingdom Viridiplantae; phylum Streptophyta; class Magnoliopsida; order Ericales; family Theaceae; genus Camellia; species Camellia sinensis. Next base: position 160,543,804 of record NC_138972.1, read on the forward strand.
GATGAACACTGATAAGAATAAAATGAGCAGATTTGGTGAGCCTATCCACTATCACCCAAATAGATTCATTGCCTCGCTTAGACTGCGACAATCCATCCACGAAGTCCATAGAGATATACTCTCATTTCCAAGTAGGGATCTCGAGAGGCTGCAAAAGTCCAAACAGTCATTGGTGTTCTGCCATAATCTATTGATACACATAACATCAAGAAACATACTCTCCTATGTCCTTTTTCATACCTTCCCACCAAAACGTCATCTTCAGGTCATGATACATCTTAGTCCCACCAAGGTGAATGGTATATCAAGACCTATGGGCATCATCCATAATCTCTTTCCTCAATTCAACAATGTTAGGTACACACAACCTGTCCCTGAATCGCAATCCCCCATCTGAGTCCACAGACCAATCAGTAAGACAATCATCAATCAAATCCACTACAAGGTCATCGAGCTTGCTGACAAGGAACCCATCTAAATATTGCATTTGACGAACTTTACCCAGTAACGTCGGTTACACGGTTAAACTACCAATGTATTCCCTCTCGACACTCTATATTGGTTGAACATCATGCATCGAAATTAACTCCAATGACTTCCATTCCTGAATCATCAAAGAAACTATAATCCCATGTTGTTGACTAAGTGCATCTACAACAACATTTCTTTTCCCTGGGTCATAAAAGATCTTGAAATCATAATAACTACTGAGGAATTCAACCCACCTCTATCACCTCATTGTAGCTCGGCTTTCTGCGCTCTTTTCGAAAGCGAATAAGCTCTACAGTTCGAACTCCCGCGGTTCTAAATCTAATCTCACAAGTGCAATATGAAATTGATAAACACCAAAGAGTCCAAATCTGCAAATCGTTTGGAAAATTGATTTTGAATAAAAAATGTCAAAATTAAACTATTTTGACAGATATAGAGTCGTCACTTAAATATTTTTAAAAAATTTAGGAAACCCATGACTCGTGCCAAAGGCCACGTGTTCGTCATCACCAAGATTATCTCGGTTCGGGAACTTAGGTACGAGAGGAAAATGTCATGAATACATTTGAACACCCCCACTCGCCCAATCAAAGATCAGAATCTACTAATCATGATATGATTTTTATTAACATTATATGTTCTCGTTCCGGTTTATTAGGCTAGCATTACTATGTGATGCGCACACACACAAGTATAGACTAAATCACAAGAATTGGAACACTTGATTCATGTTTGTTTTTTAAAATTGTTTCAAATATGTACCACTTGAAAAAGTGATCACATATGTACATTACTCAAATTATTTCAATTCAAGCAGTTAGCCTTCATCCATAACCGTACAAGTAGTTTATCATTTAAGCATTTAGCCTCATGGTAAGCATGCTAGACATGACAACACTCACATTCATGTAATTATGCTAAAGCAAATAAAAACTCACCTAGTACTCCAAGCCAAAACAAACAACAGAGTTAGAAAATGCATGATTTCTATCTATGCAATATGACTAATGCAACGCATGCAATATGCAATTTGCAATTAATAGGCTTGGCTACTAATATGTCATATGAATCAATGAAATAGTATGTAGTCTAAGCACGTATTCAAAGAAGTTAGAATGATAAACCGAGCCTCGATGCATGCAATACAAATAGATGCAAACATGACGAATGTTAATTGAAACATGATGTCCCTAAACTAACCATCATAAGCTAGTAAATAAAAAGGAGAAAGACGTGGGATTGGAAGACATACACATTATTACATTGCGTTCTCACGAAGGAGAGTCCGAATAAACTAAGCTAATCAAAACTAAGCTAATTATTACAAAACAAATGAATAAATAGCTAAACTACTTAACTAATTATTACAACAAATGAATCAACCAACTATTCTAGTTAACTAACTAATTACAAAACGAAATTGAATAATAGTTGACTAACTAATTAGTTACAACACTTAACAAAATTAACTAGCTACAACTAATTAATTACAACAAATATTAATTTACAATTATAATAATTATAACACTAACGAAACAATTAATTACATTTGACAAAATGTGTAAGTGAAGACGGATGAAGGTTGAATGCACAACGCCTGAGAGCTACTCTGTCTGCCCAAGCCAACTCTGTTTCACCTTCAGCCACTGCCTCTGTTTTCTGCAAAACTGCACTACTGGCCATACACTGAGGGCCGGTCGTGCATCAGTGATGGCTGGCCAGGTCTACAGAAGACTGGTTGTGCCTTAATTTAGTGCAAAACTCTATTTTTGTGTTTTGAGGTGAACCAGTGTAGACAGAGTGTCCTCAAGCTCTATTTGTCCCTTTTTTCCTTCTCTGTCATAAGAAAGCGTCGAGAGAAGGTTGAAATTGATTCCAAAGCCATCAATGAGCAAATGATTGCTTGATGGTCTTGGATATAATTTCGGACAAAAACCAATGAAATGCAATGAATAAGACTACCCCTCCCTCTTGTCATAGTATGAACTCAAAGAGGGTGGTTGCAACGCTTCAAGAATCATCAAAATGCCATGGATTAGCATGTGACGACTCTTGACACAAGAAACTTGGCATAACGTCCGGCCAAATCTAAGCAATTTAAGCCATTTTCTTTATATGGGTTGTTCCAAGTTTTAAACCAATTTGTTTAGTCATTTCCATTCTTTAGTTCATTTGTCCATGGTGATTAAGTCCTCTAAAAGGAGAGAAACATCAAATGGGAAGTAATTCTCAACATGAAAGAGAGATTATACCATTGACAATGAATCTCCGTAGAGATTAAGTCATTAAGCGCAAAACTCTAGTTCAAGTGTTGAATAACCATTAACCATTTGAAACAACTCTTAAATGAAAGAAATAAATGGCAAGTTGATTATTATAATGAGGATATTAAACATAGAAATGGGTTGAAGAAAAGCTAGAACAACATGCAACAAGCTATACAAGTAAACTTAGAAGACAACAAATGAACTAATCAAAGCTTGAAGTAATTAAATAAATTAGGATAGCTCTAAAACAGCCCCTAAAGTGCAAAAAAACAGTAGCTAAGATGATGTTAAAAGAGCACAAAACAAAGCCAAAAGCAAGGCGACACAAAGCTAGTAAGCAAAGCTAAGGAATGGTGGCTAACCCCTCCACTTTTGGGATTTCTAAACCATATTTTAGCCTCTGAAAATAGTCCAAAAACAGCCCCAAAACAGTCACTAAAAGAAGAGAAATAAATGGGAAACACAAGGATAAAAGCTTGGAATAAGGTTCAAAGAATGGTGGTTAACCCCTCCACCCTTGATAGCTTTTAAATTACAAATTTCAGCCCACAAAACAGTCCAAGAACATTCCCAAAATAGCTCAAAAATAGTGGCCAAAAGTGTGTTTAAAGTGCACAAAAAGATAAACAAAAGTAAGAGATATAAAGTTAGTAAGCAAAATCAAGGAGAGGTGGCTAACCTCTTAACTTTTGAGACATCTAAACCATGTTTTTCAGCCCTTTGAACCTTTGAAAATCAATATAAATTGAAGTCCTTTTGAGACATCTCCCTCATCTGTATTCATTTTTAGGTAATTCTTGATTCTAAATTGAAGCCCCAGAAGTCTACTTTCCAATGGTGGCAGCGTCACATCTAAATTCTAAGTGTGCAAAGAGATAGGCCTGATTTGTGAAGGCTGCTCAGTTCTTTCTCAATGGTTTGATGCTCACCTTTCCTAAACTGGTTTTCTTCCAACCCTTCCTATTTTCTTCCACTTCAAACCTATAAATAAGAAGTTTTAAAAGATTTTTTTAAAGAGTGCACCTCTCTTTCATTCATTTTCACTTTGTCCCTACTCGGTTTACCTAAAAGTGCAATATTTTAAACAAAATACGAGCCTTGGAATATCGTAGAAGCATTTGGAAAAATATTTTGAAATGAGGGTTTTAAGATCTAAAATAATTTGACCAAGATGGAGTGCAAGGTTTGGGATTAGAGCTTGAATCCAAATTTCTTCGCTGAGAATTCAAAAAATTACACAGTGTAACTTTCATTATCGGGTGTTTGGAATAAAGCGCACAAGTCTTAAGGGCAGTCAAAAATGGGATGTCTACAGTTGCCCCTCTTTGACAGAGCTCGAAGTCATGAAATGACATAGGTGAATGTCAAAACCCAGAGACGACCCATTTTGACAAGGCCATAAGACTTGGGTAAACAAACAAAATGCAAATGCAATTAGTTGAACCCTAGGGTTGTCTATGTAGTCCATTGCAAGGAATCAAACTAGCGTAGTTCAGGGACAAAATGTAAAATGATGCACAATACAACGAAATAATACAAATGATATGCAGTGCAATGCAATAATATAATCAAACCATAAGTAGTGCTAAACCACACAAATATCATAAAGGGATAGAGATGCAAAATCAAACTACGTTTTATATAGAAAAGAAGTGGGCATAGCCAAACGACGCCCAACATAGGCTAAGTGCCTACATCCTCAATACTGGCTTCAGCGTAACATGGATGCTTACACATAATAGAACCGTATTTCAACGTGAAAGGGGTGTGAGCACATGCAAAAATATGTTTTTCATAGAAAGAGTCGGAGTACAAGCAATTGAGTGGTATGATATAAGTGGGGAATGATTTGCTAGGGAAAGAAAATGATCCTAAGTGCTGAATGCAACAAAACAAAGTACAATGCAATAGATGTAGTGAATAAGGCGTAGGCTGAACCATATTTGACCTAGAAAAGGTATGGACACAAAACAAATCACGTCTAACACAGAAAAGGTGTTGACACCCTCAATACTGACCTCAGCGCAGCATGGGTACTTATGACGTACTCCAACCACACTGGAATTGTGAGAGAATGAAGAACAAATTCGAAACACGCCGAAATCACTTGAGGAATGAGACACTCAAACCATGCTGAAATCGTGAGAAGAGGTCCTGAGAAAATCGCTAAGGGTCGCGTTCCATGCATCCTGAGATAAATTCCAAACATGCTAAAATCATGTGAGGAAAGGAGCACTCAAACCACGCTAAAATCGTAAGAAAAGGTCCCGAGAAAACTGCTCAAGGTCGCGTTCCATGCGTCCTGAGAAAAAATTCAAAACACGTTGAAATCTTGTGAGGAAGGGAAAACTTAAACCACACTGAAATCATGAGAAGAGGTCCCAAGAAAACCACTTAGGGGTTCTACGCATCTTGAGATAAATTCCAAACACACTGAAATCGTGTGAGGAAAGAAAACACTCCAACCACACTGAAATCGTGAGAAGAGGTCCCGAGAAAACCACTCAGGGGCGCATTCCACGCATCTTGAGATAAATTCCAAACACGCTAAAATCGTGTGAGGAAGGGAACACTCATATCACGCTGAAATCGTGAGAAGAGGTCCCGAGAAAACCACTCAGGGGCATGTTCCACGTATCCTGAGATAAATTCCAAACACGTTGAAATCATGTAAGGAAAGGAGCACTCAAACCACGCTGATATCGTGAGAAGAGGTCCCGAGAAAACCACACAGGGGTGCGTTCCACGCGTCCTGAGATAAATTCCAAACACCCTGAAATCGTGTGAGGAAGGGAACACTTAAACTACGCTAAAATCGTGAGAAGAGGTCCCGAGAAAATCACTTAGGGGCGCGTTCCACGCATCATGAGATAAATTCCAAACACGCTGAAATCATGTGAGGAAAGAGAACACTCTAACCACGCTGAAATCGTGAGAAGAGGTCCTAAGAAAAGCCTCGGGGAACAACGATCCTAAACGCTGCTCAGCGTAAAAGGATAAATGAAACAAGATAACACAAGATGCAAATATATGCAATAAGTGCGATGATATGATATATGTTACAAGCAATGTAGCGCATGATGTTTAGGGAATGTAATAAACAAGAAAAACGGCGCTTTAGAAAGCACCTCGTGGGGCGAGTGGTGATGAAACGCTCTATTCTAATAGAGATCTCCCCCTTGTGTTCTTTGCACTCTTACCTTCAACTCACAGTTCAAAAGCCCTCAAATGTTGACAAGGGGTAACCTCAGCATGTAGAAGCCACGAATGCCAACTTTATTCCTGATCATATTCATAACTTTTCCTATTTTTCAACGGGGTGACATACTAGGTTGGTTTAGTAACCAGAATTGAGGTGCACACATGCTATCTCAATCTATTGGGCTGCCATACAGATTTCAAGCTGAGGATACACCCCTAGGTATTTAAACTAGACTTTAGTCTCGGAAATTCCAAACCTTTGTGTTCTGGGCATCGCCATTCGAACTCTAGTTTCCATCGTCGCAGTTGGTCTCCTAGGATCTTATTGGAAACAAAACCAAGATAACTCTAGTAGGGAATGGTACTTAGGGATAGCACTTTGATCACCATTCTGGCTTGAAGTAGGCTTGAGCTTGAGCTTGAGGATGAGAGATACTCATACTCCGGACAAATGACAAGGCCTGAAAAGGTGCCTCCGGAATGCAATCTCGGAATTTGCTAAAATAGAAACAAACTCAGATGCCCTAATTTTCTATCTTTTCTATTTTGCTTTTGCAATTTGGAACCTACGTAGCTTCATATAGGTCCTTGTTCTATTGCTCTTTCTTTTGATCGGGGTTGGACCCTGCAGTTTATGAAAGAAAGAATTCTGTTTTGCACATCATGTTTGGAATGACACAGCACTCTGAGCACAAAACGATTTATTTTCTTGAAATTGGAACTGAGAATGAGTTTTTAATCGGGTATTGAGCCTATGACTGGCCACAGTACACCACGACTCAACAAAAGAAAACAAAATAAAACAACCTAAACACAAATATTTACACTCACAACGACTCAAAACAAAAATTGAGACAAACAAAAACAACAAACACAACACTCGGATACGTTCCAATGGCGAGAGACCTCTCGGTTCATGAGGAGCCTACTTCTCCAGGTCCTGTTTCCCACCCTTTCTTATTTGTGATTCTCACATCACTTTGGCACTCAATCTCTATTTTCTCTGAAAAGCCCTTTTTTTTATTTTTTCTCTTAGTGCACATCTCTCTATTATTTAATCTCTCTTATTTTTTATCCCTTCCCAGATGTGGTTGATGGATAAGCTGGAAGTTGTAGACCTTATGAGAGGGGTCGAATATCTAGCATTCGTGTTTCGCACTTGGCTTGATACCTCGTTGTTTGAAGGATGAAAGAGCTTTTTTGGCCTTTGTTGTTAGCTTCAGTTGTGCCCTTTCTGGCGAGTGCATTGATAATGGAAAAAAGATAGAAAACCTGACTCGATTGTGCCTTTAGTTCATCATTTTGACCATTTTTTGTTTTTGACTTTCTGCTTTATGCTAAAACAGTTTTGACGAACATGAGAGTTAGATTAATATGCTTGTTCGACTTTCTGCTTTGAAATCATGCAAGTCAGGTAATGAGCATTGAAAATTTTCCTTTTTTTGGTCCAAGAAATGGTCCACTTTTGGAAAAATTGAATAATTTTCGAGAAAAATAGTCAACTTCATTAAAAATTCTCAAAAATTATTTTTGTAAATGGCCACTGCTCAACCAACATGGAATTAACTCTTGAGATGCATAACCTTATATTTGAAATTGAATTGTCTTGCAGCTGAATCCTTCTAATGGAATAGGTCAACCGATTTTGAATGAAGATGAGCCAATTTGAACATGGATAGGATAACCGAGTTTAAATAAGGATAAGCCAATTAACATAGATGAGACAAGCAGATTGAAAATGGTTGGGGCCGAACTTCAGGATGAAGTTGCCTGCGTATCCCAAAGATGGGAATCATGTCGTACGTAGTTCTAGGGGTTAAGGTGTGCACTCGGTATTAATACTCTCCTTTTACACTCTAACTTTTGCCAAAACTGCCCTTCCGAGTTTTCAACCTTGCGAGCTTTATTTTCCTTTTCATTTTTCTTTCTTCGTATTTTTTTTTCTTTTTTGTTCTTTGTTTCCATTTTTTCATTTTTGTTCTTTTTGTTCTTTTTTTCTGTCTTGCTCTAACTTTTTCCTGGGTCGCCCTTTCGGGTTTTCGGCTCAGTGAGCCTCTTAATGATAGAAAAGTTTAACTTGTCCATGTTGATTGGCCGTAGCATTTCTAAGCCATCTAAATCCATGAGAATGGCTGTTGTTGCTGGCTAAATAGTCTTGATGATATAAGGGCCCATCCCATTGGGGCTGAATTTGCCCCTAGTGTCATGGATAGGAACTTGATTGTCCTTCAACAAAAATTTTCTTCTCTCAGATTCTGGGATTTGGCTTTCTTGCCGATCTCCATTGGCTTGAGAAACGACCCATTTTTTGAATCTTTGAGTGTATTTGACCTTTTTTTCCCCTAGCTCAAAGGATGCTTCTCATCCAGCTTTGCAAGCTTCCTTTAATGAAATCTGACTTTATTGCCCCTAGTTCAAGGGTTGCTTGGAATCCGGCCATACAAGCCTCACATTGTGGTTGATTGTTGAACATTCTGAATCAAGGTTCAAGGTTTGCAAGCAAAGGGGTCGAGTCTTGAGGCTAAGAGTGATCCTATGCTGTACAATCTCAAGACCAATTCTAGGCATGTCTTCATAGGACCACACAAAACATTTTTTGAGATCTTTTAATAAAATGACCAGTCGCTCGTGCTCTTTTGAAGACAATGTAAAACCAATCTGGATCAAGCTAGGATCCTTCTCAGTACTCACATTAACAAACATCATCTCATTCATTAAGGGCTTAGCACGCCTCTCTTCCTTTGAATCGATCAAATTTTCACAAATCCCGAGAAATTCCTTCCACTTTGTTTTCACCACAGTTTTGGAAACAATTTTGAAAAAAACTTTGGTCAAGGCAATGATTTAAAGACACAGTAGAAGTAAGTGGAAAAGTATTGTCATTTCATTCAGATCTTCTAGTGCAATCGGCTCAATGGTAGAAACAGACTCCAAGAGTGAAAAAGACAAACAAAACAAGACAGTGATGTGATATCTGAGTTAACATGCCCAAAATCACCTGACTCTAACATAACAAGACTGACTCAAAACAACAAGTTTGACTCAATACCCAAGTTTGAAAGTAAAATAAACAACATCTTTAAAGTGCTAAAAAGTGCGTGCCATCCACCACATTTGGAGTAAAATGAGCACCATCAACAGGTGTTTCATCCCCGATCACATAGTCACATTCTCCCTCCAGTTCATCGATCCAGTGCCGATAGACTTTGTAAGACCCGGTGGAGTGATGACCTTATTGTCAATTAGATCTTGAACTTCATGGCAAAGACGAAAATAACTGTCAGTGTCATGGCCAATTTGTTGATGGAAAGCACAGTACTTGGCAGCATTATACCTGGATGGAAGGGAATCAGGGAGAGGCCGAGGGTCAAGGTGTTTGAGATGGCCTTGCCTTATGAGGATTTGGAGAGCTTTGGACAAGGTCATATAAAGGGGATTAAAGGTGTGGTTACCAGTCCTGACAGGATTGATAGAGGGGTTAACAGGTGTTCACTGGGTTTGATGACCTCTTATGGGTGTAGTATTGGAGTTGAAAAGGATGTTTCTGGTACAACAGCCTTTTTCATGGTTTATCCTTGGATTCAAAATGCTTCCAACCTGAGTAACAAAAGTGTCATCTACAGTTTTTGCAACAACTGCAAGCACTTGATGCTTGTTCAGCCCTTTGCCCTTCAAAGCCTTAATAGCCCATTGAAGATGTTCATAGGGATCAATGCATGCCCCGGCTTTCTTCTTGCCCCTTGCCTCCACTTTGCTAAAGGATTGGATCGCTATATTGGAACAGAGCCCAGTTGTTGTTGACATGCCATCACCCAGACTTGAGATAGCTTCAGATTGGCCATTTCAATTACAGCTCGCCCCAAGATTGGGGAGCCTTTTCACGTGTGATGTGGTCGATGATGGAACCAAAATCCCAAAGGCTAAATCTGCCACTGTTCTCTGAAGATCTTCAATCATGCTCATTAACTCAGAAGTAGTGGGTTCATGGGTTTGAGATGATTGGGGTTCAAGTGCATCCATCATGCACAAGTCTATGCTTTCTGGTATGAACACCTCAGGCTTGGGTAAATGGATCGGGGTAATGTATATGCTGGGGTTTTAGGTGGATGGTAGTGTATGGATTAGGTTGAGTTGTGAAGATGATGGGTTAGTGGTGGCCTGAGGTCCTTTTGGTGGAACTATAATCTTTTCATTAATAAGATCCTGAATCTTATGACGGAGGTGGATGCAACGGTTTGTATCATGACCGTATTGCTGATGATAGGCACAGTATTTAGCGAGGTCATATCTTGATGGAAGAGGATTTGGAAGGGGTCGAGGTTCTAGGAACTCTAGGTACCCTTTTTCTAGTAGCATTTTCAAGGCTTGAGAGAGGCTCATGTAAAGAGGATAGAAATTTTGGGCTTAAGACCGAGTTGAAGTGGTGGGTTTTTGGCTATTGAGGGGAGTGGTGACAGTGTTTACTTCTGAACATTTTGCAGCTGTGCTACCATTGGAACTGCGAAAAATATTCATTCTCATAAGTTCATTACCCTCCACAATGATCCTTTGCCTGATAGCATCCTTGATTTGAACCCCAATTTCATTGAGGTCCTTAAAGTTGAATAGCGGGAGGACTATCATTTTTTGTAATAGCCTTTTCATGAAGATTTCTAACAATGATACAGACTTGCTCTTTCTCTGAAGGCCTGCTTGCCATCATAGCCGCCTTTGCCCTCCATCGAATAACAAACTCTGAAAAGCCCTCATTCAGTTCCTAACACATTGCCTCAAGATCATGAGTTGTGACATCAATCTGCATGTTGTAGGAATATTGGGCAACAAAGTATTCAGCCAACTCCTGCCAGCTCTGTTTCACAGAGTCCTCCAATTTAGCATACCAAATGGAAGCTATTCTGGACATGGTTCGACCGAATAGTGACAACTTGTGTACTCGGGTCAAACCCATTGGTCGTAGGATATCAGAAAATAGATGCAAATGCACCATCGGATCTCCAGAGCCATTGAAGCAGTCAATAAACGGCATCTTGAACCGCTCCGATAAGATAATTGCCGATTTAGTGTGCCTACCCTCTATGTCTGGAATAGAGTTGACCCCCTGTACCTTTTTTACAGCTTCTCCAGCTTGTTAACTTTGAGCGCAGTTGGATCAACCTCGAGTTCAAACGGTGCTAGGTTTAATACACCAGGGCTCTAGAAGTTTGTGCTGGAATGGGTTCTGCTTGGACTAGGAGAACCGAAACACCCTCGGTTTGTGGATCTTGAGCAGTAGCAACATTAGTTGTGGTACTGGGCACAAGGATAGCCGTGGTGGGCACATGTGATGTAGAGGCCACTGCTGGCTGCGGTTGCTATTGCTGTAGGCTAGTTATAACCTTGGCCTGACGGGTCACATCATGTTGGAGGGAGTCAATTGATTGTTATAGATGGAGTAGTAATCCCTCCAAATTTGTCGAAGGCTGAGCCATGATAGAGGTAGATGTTCGGGATGAGCTGAACGAAGGTAATCTAACTGGTGAATGTCGGAACAGTGGAACTGGTGAACCTTGTTTGGCCCTCATTCATCTCGCCACCAGCGAAAGTGAAGTAAACACTGGCTGCCTCTAAACTAGGTCCCCGACCTTACAAAGTTTATCGACATGAGTCCAGAGTACTCGAGGGATATCAGAGCCTTCTGAAGCTATGGTTCCAGGACTACCTTGCAAAAGAGAAAATAGATAGCACCTTAGCCCGATTTTACTAGAACAAATATGATCACAGCTGAGTGACTGTACTACACACTGAATTTTGCCCCAAAATAGATACTAACTTGCAACCGATATGCACATTTCTGTACAATTTCACTGTAAAGCACATACCAGTTAAGTGAGAGCCAAAACACCTCTATGAGGGGGTAAGGTTACCCTGGCCTAGTTTCGTCAGGAACTAGGGTTCACTATTCAAACAAAGGGGTTTCACATAATCCTATATTTGGGTAAGCATGTTGTTCTAGTTTGGGAACAGTCTCTACGACTTTCGATATGTAACTTGGCCAAATGGTCAAAAAGGGTACCTCAGCAAGACTAAATAATATACCTCTCACACCTAACACCGAGAAGTGAAAGGAGGATCAAACGGTACAGCGGTAGTCCAGATCTAAGGGTTGTGTTCCCATCGTGGTAGAACCAACAACCGGTTAGCCTTTTGGCAAGCTTTTAGGCAAGCCTCCGGCAAACCGTCCAGGAATAGCAGATAGCAAACACAGTGACTTAAACGCACCAATGCAAATGCAATGCAAAGAAACATATAAGTGTAAATAAAATTTTATATCATGAATTTCAAGTCAAGTTCTCTAACATCCCCAGTAGAGTGGCTAGACACTGTAGCTCGGCTTCCTGCGCTCCTTTTGAAAGGCGAATAAGCCTTACAGTTTGGACTCCTGCGATTCTGAATCTAATCTCACAAGTGCAATGAGAAATTGATAAACACCAAAGAGTCCAAATCTAGCAAATTGTTTGGAAAATTGATTTTGAATCAAAAATGCCAAAATTAGACTGCTTTGCCAGATACAGAGTCGCCACCTAAATAATTTTGGACAATTTAAGAAACCCATGACTCGTGCCAAAGGCCACGTGTCCATCACCACTAAGATTATCTTGGTTCGGGAACTTGGGTACGAGAGGGGAAGGTCATGAATACATTTGGGCACCCCTACTCGCCCAATCAAAGATCGGCCTCTACTAAGAATGATATGATTTTTATCAACATTATATGCTCTTGTTCCGGTTTATTAGGCTAGCATTATTATGTGATGCGCACACACACAAGTGTAAACTAAATCACAAGAATTGGAACACTTGATTCATGTTTGTTTTTTAAAATTGTTTCGAATATGTACCACTTGAAAAAGTGATCACATATGTACATTACTCAAATTATTTCAATTTGAGCAACTAGCCTTCATCCACAAACATACAAGCAATTTATCATTTAAGCATTTAGCCTCATGGTAAGCATGCTAGACATGGCAACACTCACATTCATGCAATTATGCTAAAGCAAATAAAAGCTCACCTAGTACTCCAAGCCAAAACAAACAAAAGAGTTAGAAAAATGCATGATTCCTATTTATGCAATATGACTAATGCAACGCCTGCAACATGCAATTAATAGACCCGGCTACTAATATGGCATATGAATCAATGAAATAACATGCGGTCTAAGCACATATTCAAATAAGTATTTTAACTAACAATGCAGTTAGAATGATATACCGAGACTCGGTGTATGCAATACAAATGGATGCAAACATGAGGAATGCTGATTAAAATATGATATCCCTAAACTAACCATCATAAGCTAGTAAATAAAAAGGAGAAAGACGTAGGGTTGAAAAACATACACATTATTCATTGCGCTCTCACGAAGGAGAGTTCGAATAAACTAAGCTAATTAACTAACTAATTAAAACTAAGCTAATTATTACAAAACAAATAAATAAATAGCTAAACTACTTAACTAATTATTACAACAAATGAATCAACTAACTATTCTAGTTAACTAACTAATTACAAAATGAAATTGAATGACTAGTTGACTAACTAATTAGTTACAATACTTTACAAAATTAACTAGCTACAACTAATTAATTAAAACAAAAATTAATTTACAACTATGATAATTATAACACTAACGAAACAATTAATTACATTCGACAAAATGCGTAAGTGAAGATGGATGAAGGTTGCATACACAGCGCCTAAGAGCTACTCTGTTTACCCAAGCTAACTCTGTTTCACCTTCAGCCATTGCCTCTATTTTCTGCAAAACTGCACTGCTGGCCACACACTGAGGGCCGGCCGTGCATCAGTGATGGCCGGCCAGGTCTACAGATGACCGGCTGTGCCGTAATTTGGTGTAAAACTTTATTTTTGTGTTATGAGGTGAACCAGTGCAGACAGAGTGTCCTCAAGCTCTATTTGTCCCTTTCTTCCTCCTCTGTTATGGGAAAACGTCAAGAGAATGTTGAAATTGATTCCAAAGCCATCAATGAGCAAATGATTGCTTGATGGTCTTGGATACAAGTTTGGACAAAAATCAATGAAATGCAATGAATAAGACCACCCCTCCCTTTTGTCATAGTATGAACTCAAAGATGGTGGTTGCAACGCTTCAAGAATCATCAAAATGCCATGGATTAGCATGTGACGACTCTTGACACAAGAAACTTGGCAAAACGTCTGGCCAAGTCTAAGCAATTTAAGCCATTTTCTTTATATGGGTTGTTCCAAGTTTTAAATCAATTTGTTTAGTCATTTCCATTCTTTAGTTCATTTGTCCGTGGTGATTAAGTCCTCTAAAATGAGATAAGCATCAACTGGGAAGTAATTCTCAACATGAAAGAGAGATTACACTGTTGACAATGAATCTCTGTGGCTATTAAGCCATTAAGCGCAAAACTCTAGTTCATGTGTTGAATAACCATCAACCATTTGAAACAACTTGAAATGAAAGAAATAAATAACAAGTTGATTATTATAATGAGGTTATTAAACATGGAAATAAGTTGAATAAAAGCTAGAACAACATGCAACCAGCTATACAAGTAAACTTGGGAGACAACAAATGAACTAATCAAAGCTTGAAGTAATTAAATAAATCAGGACAGCCCTAAAGCAGCCCCTAAAGTGCAAAAAAATAGTAGCCAAGATAATGTTAAAAGGGCACAAAACAAAGCCAAAAGCAAGGAGGCACAAAGCTAGTAAGTAAAGCTAAGGAGGGGTGGCTAACCCCTCCACTTTTGGGATTTCTAAACCATATTTAAGCCTCTGAAAATAGTCCAAAAACAGCCCCAAAACAGTGGCTAAAAGAAGAGAAATAAGTGGGAAACACAAGGATATAAGCTTGGAATAAGGTTCAAGGAAGAGTGGTTAAACCCTTCACCTTTGATAGCTTTTAAATCACAAATTTCAGCCTACAAAACAGTCCAAGAATAGTGCCAAAACAGCCCAAAAATAATGGCCAAAAATGTGTTTAAAGAGCATAAAAAGATAAACAAAAGCAAGAGATACAAAGCTAGTAAGCAAAATCACGGAGATGTAGCTAACCTCTCAACTTTTGAGACATCTAAACCATGTTTTTCAGCCCTTTGAACCTCTGAAAATCAGTATATAAAGACAAGAAAAATAGAGGAAAAGAGTAGAAGAAGATTAAAGAAGAAGGTGCAAAATTATACCTTTTGAAAATAGAGGTAAGCTCCTAATTAATAAACTTGATTCTAACAACCTCAAGTTTCTGAAATTGGCTTTGAAAGTTCAACAAAAAGCTTCAAGAACAAGCTCCAATAGTGTATTTATTGCATATGTATAGCTAAAAGGTGATATGAAGTTTGGAAGGGAGATGGAGGTTCTTAGATCTCAGAAACCTTCAAAGTTTTTGGAAATATTTCCTAACCCTCTAGGTTCTGAAAATATGTTATAAATTCTCTACAAGAAAGCTTCAAATCCAAGCTTTAATAGTGTACGGAGGGTAAAAGTTGATTTGGAGAAGAAAAGAGGCTTGAAGGTTCAAGGATAGCTCATCAATGTCTAAGCCTCTTGGAAAGTTTTTCTAACCTTAAAATCTGAAGTGGGAGGTCCTATTTATAGAATTTGAGCTAATTTGGTCCAAAATATATCTTCAAACAAAAATATTTGTTAATTCCCGCCAACTGTCAGTCTGGCGCCATCGAGGCTCGGCCGGGCCTCAAAACACACAATCAGGCCTCAATGATGCACGACTAGGCCTCAATAAACAAGGAAAGGTATAAAAAAAAAACACTCCGGAAAAATTTTCATCAAGGCTCAGCCGGTTCTTAATGAACCGGTCCGGGTCTCAATGACTGCACTTCAAGCCTGACTTCAAACGGGTATATCTTCCTCATCCGAATTCATTTTTAGGTGATTCTTGAGTCTAAATTGAAGCCCCAGAAGTCTACTTGCCAATGGTGGTAGCCTCACATCTAAATTATAAGTGTGCAAAGAGATAGGCTTGGTTTGTGAAGGCTGCTCAGTTCTTTCTCAATGGTTTGATGCTCACCTTTCCTAAACTGGTTTTCTTCTAACTCCTCCTATTATCTTCAACTCTAAACCTATAAATAAGAAGTTTTAAAAGATTTTTTAAAGAGTTCACCTCTCTTCCATTCATTTCCACTTTGTTCCTACTCGGTTTACCTAAAAGCACAATGTTTTAAATAAAATGCGAGCCTTAGAATATTGTAGAAGCATTTGAAAAAATATTTTGAAATGAGGGTTTTAAGGTCTAAAATAATTTGGCCGAAATGGGGTGCAAGGTTTGGAATTAGAGCTTGAATCCAAGTTTCTTCGCTGAGAATTCAAAAGATTGAACAGTGTAACTTTCATCATCGGGTGTTTGGAATAAAGCGCTCAAGTCTTTAGGGCAGTCAAAAATGGGGTGTCTACAATTATGTTCAACTCTTTTTGAGAAAAAAAAAATGTTTGAGACTCTTGTGACCTGTGTATAACTCAAAGCGCTCCCCAAACAAGTAGTGTCACCACATTTTCAACGCAAAAAAAAACTATTACCAGCTCTAAGTCAGGAGTAGGGTGTCATCTCTCATGAGGTTTTAACTATCGAGAAGCATAAGATATAACCTTCTGATGCTGCATCAACACATATCCTATCCCAGTTCCACTCGCATCAGTAAACACTACTAACTTTTCCTCTTGCACTGTTACAAACGCTGCTTTAACTCTTGGAAAGCTCTCTCACAATCATCTGTCCATAAGAAATTCACATTTGTGGGTCAACTTGGTCATGGGTGCTTCAATAGTGGAAAACTTCTCTATATATCTCCTGTAATAACTGACTAGTCTAAAAAAAACTCCTCACCTCTGAAGGGTTTGTGGGCTGCTTCCATTCTTTGACTGTAACAACTTTCTCAGGATCTACCAATATCCCCTGATTGGACACAACATGCCCCAAAAACCGAATTTCGTTCTTCTAAAAGTGACACTTACTAAACTTAGCGTATAACTACTGTTCCCTCAAAGTCTGCAACACAACTTTTAAGTATTTTCTGTGCTTTTTCTCATTCTTAAAATACACCAGGATATCATTTATGAAGATAATCACAAACTTATTTAGATACAGTTGAAAAATTTTGTTCATTAAGTCCATGAAATAGGCAGGAGCATTGGTCAAACCAAATAGGAAATTTGTATAATCCATACCGAGTCCGAAAAGCAGTAAGCGATATACTTTCCTCTAACACACCCATCTACCCGTTCTGAGATCAAATTGAGAGAACACAGTGGCCCCCTTCAACTAATCAAACAAGTCATCAATTCTAGGTAGAGGATACTTATTCTTGATAGTCACCTTGTTCAACCCTCTGTAATCTATGCGCATGTGGAGAGTGCCATCTTTCTTGGAGACAAAGATCACGGGTGCTTCCTACAGGGAGTCACTTAAACGAATGAACCCTTTCAGAAGCATTTCTTCTAGCTGCTTTTTCATCTCCACAAGCTCTTTAGGTGCCATTCTGTATGCCGCTTTAGAAATCGGTGAAGTTCCCGGCACTCGGCCAATGCGAAATTCCACCACCCATCCAGGTGGAGGTCTAGGTATCTCCTAAAATACATCCTCAAACTCACGTACCACATCTACCTCACTAATATCCTGCTTAGGGATTTTTACCGAGAATAGAAAACTCGTTATTATGGACTCTTCTCCATCGCTAAACGTGTGGGTAAGTCGTGGCATACCGAGAATATCTATATTTACAATCCTCCCAGCACAATCTAGAGTCACAAAGTGTTTTCACAGCCAATCTATACCCAAAATAATTACAAACCCCTCAAACCCTAATACAATTAGGTTCGCATACAAGACTCTGCCTGCAAAGTCAATCTCAAAATCTTTACAAATCTCATAAAGAGTAACTGCCTCTCCTAAAGGGGTCTCAACATGAATAGGTCCAGACAATGAGGTAGTTACAAGGTGTTTTCTTTCTATATACTGTCTAAATATGAAAGAATGAGAGGCACCAGTATAAAAAGTACTCTAATAGGTTCTTGAAAAGATATTAAAGGTACCTTACAACCATCACCTTTAAGTTAAACACACAAAAATTTGTTCATAAATGCTTTGAATAAATTCAACCACCAAACTAAACTAGCTAACCCATGTTTCCACAATTTGAGAATCACCTAAATTCTCACAAGTCTAGAGTAACCTAAAGCTCTGATACCAAACTATCACGCCTTTAAATTAGGACAATTAAATATTAAATTAAGACTAAACCCAATAAATATTCTATCATCCAAATCCTAGAGGTGAAACAAAATTTAAATGTTCCTATCTCCATAAGATTTAAGTAAAGTTCCATGCTCAAAAGATTACAAGAGATAAAAAAAAAAAAAAAAAAAAACTAACAAAATGCCAACCAAACCATTTACCATAATTTCATAAATATTCAATACCTCAAATATTAAAGTAACAACAAATAGTCAAAATAAAAGTTATAAAAAATATTAAGGTTATAAACAAAATGCCAAATTATCAAAATATTAAGGTTATAAAAAAATAATAAATACATAAGTTAATATCAACCCTAAGCTGAAGAAAACAAAATAAGTCCAAGAGATATGTCCAACAACTATAGTTATTTCTCGTCACCACCATAGTCCTAACTAATCCTTCAAAGGAAATTCGACTGTGCTCAAATAGAACGCACCCGAGATGCCAAAAGACAAAACAAGGTCAGTATACAAGTATACTGGTATGAGTACAAGATTTGACACCCACGTTTCCACCAGGCACAAACAAAATTACATTTAATTCTCGTTACGGGACAAAACAAGTAGTTTTACCCGCACCGAGACGAAGGGATAGTTTCCCGAGATATGGTAGCATTTAGTTTCTTACCCGTATACAACTAAATATAAATTGAGTATAAAATAAACAAAATAAAAATAAAAATATGGTGGGTCAACCCTGCATAAAAAGTTAGTAAGACCTACCATTCTGCAAAAAATAAAGTTAGTATAATTTAATCATAAGTAACTTGCTGAAGAAGTATAAAAATGTACTATTTCATACTTAAATAATTCAAATTGACCAAAATTTAAAAGAAAAAAATTGTACAGAATCAAATTTCCTAAAGGCATCACAAATGAATTTAGTAGAAACTGAACAGGTTGAGAGAAAAACTTGATAGAAGAACCTAGACGGAATTCAACTGAAAAATCTGAAACTGAAAATGAAAAGAAACTGCCATAATATGATTTTTTTCGGGAAAGTTAAAAACATGAAAAGTGCAAATACAAAATCAAACCAACATCAAATAAATAAAAATAATAAATTAACATAAATCAAGGGAAGTGAGTTTTGCACTAACAATTATTTTTTGAAGATCAAAGAGTTACTTGAAGAATTAATAAAACCTCCAAAATAAAACTCTAAGGCCCCGTTTGTTTGGGGTCATAGGGAGGGGATTGAGTTTGGTAGTGAGGAGAGGATTGAGAATGAAGTGTTTGTTTTGAGAGATAAGGAAGGGATTAGTAATCCCTTGGTATTAGTATGGAGGAGGAAGGGAGATTGGTAAGGAGGAGGTAGAGATAGTATTAGAAAAATAGAGAGTGGATTAGAAATTTTTTTATTTTTTTATTTTTTATATATTGGGAATTTTTTTTAAAATATAATATTTAATTTTTTATATTTATTTATTTATTTTATTATTTTATATAAAAATAATTTAACAATTCTCTCACTAATAATTCCCTCACTATAAATTTTTTTTATTGTATCTCTGAAAACAACCGGCCCTAACTTTTTTTTTTTCTCATTTCTTTCTCTCCCTGACGTCTCCTTTTTTTTTTTTTTTTTTTTTCCTGTGGCTGCTGCTGCTTCAAAACCCAAATCACAAAGTCTCTCTCTCTCTCCTCCACACAACTCTCTTTTCTTTTCTTTGTTTTCTTATTATCATAGTGAGCCTCTAAATCTAATTGACATATTATATTATATTATATTACATAAATAAATCATAAATTTAACATATATAAATATAAATTTTCCATATAAGATCAGTATATTTATAACACCTTTTATATATATATATATAAAATATAAATATATATAAATATTTAAATTAATTATATATAATTAAATATCACATTAAATTAATTATATATTCAAATTAATTATATATAATTAAATATCACACTAAATTCGTTTGCATTGCCTCTTAGGAAATTTGATTATGTACAACTTTTATTTTTTGAGTTTTGGTCAATTCAAATTATTTAAGCATGAAACAGTGCATCTTCTTCAACAAGTTACTTATGATTAAATTATATTAATTTTATTTTTTACAGAATGCTGGGTCTTACTAACTTTTTATGCAAGGTTGACCTACCATATTTTTATTTTTATTTTGTTTATTTTATACTCAATTTATATTTAGTTATGTACGAGTAAGAAATTAAATGTCACTGTATTTCGGAAAACTATCCATTCGTCTTGGTGTGGGTGAAACTACTTGTCTTGTCCTATAACAAGAATTAAATGTAATTTTGTTTGTGTCTGGTGGACACGTGAGTGTCAAATCTTATACTCACACTAGTATACTTGTATATTGACTCATTTTGTTTCTTGGCATCTCGGGTGCATTCTGTTTAAACGCAATTGAACTTCCTTTGTAAGATTAGTTGGGAATACGGCGATGACGAGAAATAACTATAGTTGTTGGACATGTCTTTTGAATTTATTTTGTTTTCTTGAACTTAGGGTTGATATTAGTTTATGTATTTATTATTTTTTATTACCTTAATATTTTGATAATTTGGCATGATGGGTTATTTTTTAACTTTGCATTCTTTAAGTTGTTTTGACTATTTATTGTTACTTTAATGTTGGAGGTATTGGATATTTATGAAGTTATGGTGAATGGTTTGATTGGCGTTTTGTTAGTTTTTTTTTTTGTTTTTAATCTTTTGAGCATGAAACTTTACTTAAACCTTATGGAGACAGAAACATTTAGATTTTGTTTCATTCCTAGGATTTGGATGATGGAATAGTTATTAGGGTTTAGTCCTAATTTAATGTTTACTTATCTAAATTTTGAGGCGTAACATCCACTGTCTTTTAATGAAAGCTACAATATACCGTTGGAGCAGCTGATATCAGAGTAAGGAACTCGCCTTTTTTTTTTTTTACTTTGATTTAATGAAAAAAATAGTGAACCGTTGAAGATACTCTAAGGAAGGGTAGGAACCAAATTTTCTTATCTTGTTGATTATATTTATTAAATTTCTTTTTATTTATATAATATATATAATTAATTTTTTAAAATATAATAATATTAAGACACTAAAATATTATATTTAATACTCATTTTCATATATTTTTTTAAAAAGTATATTTTCTCTTATTTTGTATATTTGAACTCTTATTATTTATTATCAATCATTACTTATAATGTATTATCATTCCCAAAGTTATAAAATTGATGTGTAGGTGCTCCGTTCTTACCCCGTTAAGCCAATATAATTATTACAACGGACCCGCTACAGAGCTCGAATTACTCAGGCTCGAAGTTGGCTCAAATTTTAAACGGCGTCGTTTATATATATATATATATATTTTTTTTCAGCAGAAAGAAGAAGACGAAGAAGAGAAGGAGGGGGAAGGGGAGGAAGGACTGGAGGGGGCCTCAAAAATGGAGGAAGAGGGGGCGGACGCGATCGGCGGAGGCGAGGGACGGACCTGCGACGACGAGTTGCTGCCTACGACGACGAGCTGCCTGTGACAACGAGCTGCTGCCAGCGATGAGCTGCCTGTGACGACGAGCTGCTGCCAGCGACGACGACGAGCTGCCTGCGACGACGAGCTGCTGCCAGCGACGACGACGACGACTCTCGCCTCCTCTGTAACAGAAGAAGGAAGAAAAAGAATGAAAAAAAAAAAAAAAAATCGATTTCGAGCCAGATTCGAGCCACATATTTCGAGCACTCAAACATTTTCGTTATTACAATTTGACACGGTTCAACTAGCTAAAGTTAGATTAGACATGGTCCGGATTGATTTGGATTGGAATAAAATTAAAATTAATTTATTATCTACAGTTTTTGAAAAATTAGAATTAATTCAATCTCTTTAAATCGTGAAATCAATTCGAACTAATCTATTTAAATAAGGATTGGATCAATTTAGGATTATGAATTTACATAATTAAATAACAAAAAAAAATATAACATTTAATTTCATAAAAACATAAACATAGTATCATATTAATTTCACAATAGATACATGTCTTTCTATAATAGCGACATGTTGTTATAAAATTTAAATAACTATAAGAAAACTGGTTCTACTATAAATATTTAGACCATTACAAATTAAAACTAAAAACTAACAAATAAAAATAATAAAAGAAGATACTATCTGAGTATAAATTTTAGTTTAGATTTTATATAGAATAAGAGAATATATTACGTGAGAGGCTGTATGATATAAATAGAAACTATTTATATATGGTTTGGATCGGTTTCAATCCAGAATCGTGGGTTAAATTCAGAACCGATCCGTGAATTATAAATTTTTAACTTTTTAATCCGAAACCGAACAACAGAATCAAAAAATTAATCCAAACCTATTGAGTTAGAATAAATCGAATCAAATTATTTCACGGATTCCTCAACCCTAGCTAAAGCCGTGTGTGACATGGACTACTTAATAAACCAGAGTGGCAATCCTTAATATTAACTAGTTTGCCAAACAGGCTTCAACTTTGAAGCACCTTATCTAAGATTCTCAATTCCAATCAACAACGTGAAGATTGGCCAAACGTTAACATCTAGATGGCGTGTCATTACTTCTACTATTGTTTTTCTTTGGTCACTTGTTCACACACTTTTCATTGTGGAATCCATAATTTTTTTGAGAAATTTACTTATAAATTTTATTTTGAAAAATGATAATTTATTTTAGTTTCAAAGATTTTATTATAAATAATTAGTTCTATTGATTTTGAATTGTGTTGTTGGGCTTGTAGGGGTTCACCACGGGTCCCGTTTTAATAATTCGAACCGTTGAATATGTAGAACTCATCGAGTACTATATACCTGTAAAAAAATCACATTGATCGGATATCGATAGTTATGTGATCAAACTAGTTTTTTGTCTACCGTTAATTTGTTCACCGTCTATTTTTTTTATACAAAATTGATTTGATCACATAACTATCGATATCCGATCAACGTGATTTTTACAGGCATATAGTACTTGACAAATTCTACATATTGAACAGTTCGAATTATCAAAAAGGGACCCGTGGTAGACCCCCACGGGCCCAACAGCACGGTCCAGTCCGATCTTTGGACCGGACCAAAGCCAAACCCTTTTCAAAATATAGATTTAATATATTATTTAAAAATTAAATTTCTGATTATATCCTTATTTGTATTATGTTTCTTTTGCTTTTTTTTCTTTTGTGTTAAAAAGGTAAGGTATACAATCTATAATAATTAAATTTGGGTTAAATTTTTGTATAATAATATTTTTTATTTGGAAAACATTTTAATAGGAGTACAAAAATGACTTGAAATATGAGATTTTTCAAACATTCTAAAAGAATATGTGATTCTTCAAACATTTCAAAAGAAGTACAAAAATTTCTTAATAAGTTTTGGACAAATGTATAATTTCAAATTGTACACTCTAATGTAACATTCAAACGTAACATTCCAATGTAACACTTCCCAAAAAAATCCTTAGTGTATTTTTTCTAAACATAATACTACAATATAATACTAAAAAAAAAAAAAAAAAAATTTAGTGTAACACTCTAACACTCAAAAAGAACTATTTAGTATACTTTTTCAAATGTAACACTTCAATATAACACTAAAAAAAATTTCTTGGTGTAACACTTTAATGTAATACACAAAAAATTTTTAATATATTTTTTTCAAATGTAACACTCCAATATAGCACTAAAAAAAAAAAAAAAAAAAAACTTCGTGCACTTTTCTCAAACGTAATACTCCAACATAACACTCTAAAAAAACTCTTTAGTATATTTTTATCAAACGCAACACTTCAATGTAACACTCCAAAAAAAGAATGTGGAATTTTTCAAACCATTCCAAAATGATGAGGGATTCTTCAAACCATTTCAAAAGGAGTGCAAATTTTTTTTAGTAGTTTTGAGCAAATTATTATTTCAAACTGTGACTGTTTCGTTTAAAAAAATTATGCTAAGGAGTTTTTAGCGTTTTTTTGTATTTTACATTAGAGTGTTACGTTTGAGATTACATTGATTAGAATGTTATGTTTAGGAAAAGTATACTAATGAGTTTTTTTTTTTAATGTTATGTTGTTACGCTTGAAAAAAAGTATACCAAAGAGTTTTTTGGTGTGTTATTTGGAGTGCTACGTTAGAGTGTTACGTTTTTATTCGTAATGTGAAATTTGTTCTAGAATGAAGAAAATCCAAAACTTTTTTTCCCAAATGTATAATTTTACATTTAGAGAACTCGACTTTTGTTCCTAAAAAATTAAATCTAAATATAGAAGTGACAACCATTTTATGTAATTTTCACTTTAATGAGAAATTTGGATTCATTAAAAAAATAAAAGACTAAATAGTTCACAACATTATATTTTGAAATTTATTGATACTTTACCTTCATTTTTTATGACATCAATATATTTTTTTTTAAGATATGAAGTTCATTGTTTTGGATGGATCCTAATCTGTTTATTATTCATAAATTTAATTTCACATCCCATAGCAAAATTTTTATTTGATTATTATTGTGAGTTGAACTCACCATTATTCTAATTTGATAACTTGATTTGTTCATTTAATAAATTTTTTTATGTAGATCATTAATAAAACAATAAGATTATTCAAAAATTATAGTAATATGATTTTAAAAATAGAACATTTATTTATTTTTTTGAAAACAAATATAAGGAAAGCATGTAATTTTGATTATGGAATTATTCTATTTTTTTTAAATAAATAATCTACACATAAAATATTAAACTAATAAAAAAAAATAAAGACCAAAATAATTTTAACTATTTTATAATTCGAGAATTATGATGATTCAAAAAGAAAAATGCTTGGGAGCACTAATTAGTGCTCCCACTAATTAGGTGGCAGTGGATCCCGCCATTAATGATGTTATGTTTTCGTCTTGGAGTTGTATTTTTTTTTTTTTTTTACTTTTTTAATGCATTAGTGCTATTAGTGGTGATGTTTTTAGTGGGATGAATCATTGTTGATTCAAAAAATAGAATGAGTTACAAATTAGTATAAAAGTTGAGTTAAAACAAAAATTTCCTAAATTTCCTATTTTAATCAACACAATTATTTAAATGATTAAAAAGTAGATTAAAAAAAATCCCAAATGATTTAAACGGTTAAATGTAACTTATTTAAGAATTAAATAAAATTTAACCCCTGCTACATCAACATAAATAAATTCTCAAGTATTATATTTTAGGCAACGCATTGTTTAAACAAAAAATTATTTAATTCATCAATATAAAGAGGTCAATGACAAAAACAGCCTTTATAAAGCCTCCGTTTGGGAAGTGGGTTGGCTTTTTAACTTTTTGGCTTTTTTAGCTATTTTAGCCTGGGCTTAAAAGCTTGGTTTGGGAAGGGCTTTTGACTTTTTGGCTTTTTTGAGTTTTTTTGTGAGAGAAGAATATAATGATTATAGGTTGGATGTGATGCTTTGTTTGTTATAACTAAAATAATCAAAAAAGCCCAAACCATGGCTTCCCAAACGAAGCCAAAATCATTTTAACTTGATCATTCTTGTTTGCGTGTCTACTACTTTTAATGTATAGAGTTTCCGATGGAGACTTTGCGTCAATTCTCAAGTGTGGTTAACTTGAAAAATAACAAGCAGGAACAAATTTTAAATAAAATTATCTAATAAGTTAAAAGTTTGATTTGATCTACCAAACTTATTTTCATTTTTGTGCCATACAATGGCAAATCCAGTTTCATTATTATAATCTAATGCTTAATTGGACACATCAACAACATATTCTGAATAATCATATAAAATTGAAATCAACTTTGTCAAATTTGAAGAGACAAAAATAATCAAAGAGCTTGGAAATTGTGTGATTTGAGATCTTACCCCATTCATTTTTTTAATTTTTTTTTATATACTTATATATAAATATCTAATGCTTAAACTAATTGTTAACAAGTATTTTAATATTATAATGTGTTATAGGTTAGTTTTTCTTTTCTTTCTGTCCAAGTCTCTTCGAGTCTTCATCAAGTCCACCAATTCTTATCCTCTCCAAGACTTCCAAGGTAAGTTTCCAAAGTCTTGGTCTTGGTCTACCAAGACTTATCCTTTTCAAGTCCACTATGCTTATCTATCCAAGTCCTCATCCGTTTCATATCCACCAAGGCACCTCCAAGCCTTATCTCCTATATATTTGAGCTAATGTCCTATCTTGGTGAAAAGGTGAAGAAGTTTTGGTTGTGTTGTTATGTCTTGAGTGAGATTATCAGGCAAATAAAAAGGGTGTGTGTGATAAAGCTTTGGGTTCAATCAATTGTGCAGTATTGATGAACCATACGACTTAGTCGGGCTGTTGTATCCTGGGGGGGACAAGTTAAGGTTTTTCTGCTACACCGGTGTGAGGTTTTGCCTAATCGCAGAGGGATTGAATCTCCTTAAAGAGAGCGAATTTCCCGCGCCTCAGCCCTTACAATAGTTTTTGTAATTTCTATTATTCTTATTTTCTAGTGTTTTATTTGTAATTATCGCCAACAATTTTAAGGAGATTCAAATAGCAAAAGTTCATGGAGCCAGTACTGGAGAAGCCCAACAAGAATACCGGCGATCTCAACAAGCCCTTCCGGTTCAAGGGAGCTCATTTCAAGAGATGGAAATGCAAGGTGCTTTTCTACCTCAGTCTCCTCAAGGTGGCTTATATCCTGGTCGAGAAAAATCCGAACAAAGTTCCCACTGAAGAGATGATTGTCGAGGAGTATGCTGCTCATCTTAAAAAACTCGAAAAATACATCACAGATAGTATAAATGTCGATACTATCTTTTGAATTTTCTTTCAGATCAATTTTATGATTATTATGATACTACTTACACCACTGCCAAGAAAATTTGGAAAGCCTTGTAGAACAAATATGACACTGAAGAGGCAGGCGCTAAAAAATATGCTGCAAGCCGTTTTTTCCGCTATCAGATGATAGATGGAAAATCAGTGGTCAAGATTTTCAGATGTTAGCAGCTGAAGTTAGATCTGAAGGCATCAAAATTGGAGACAATCTTGTTGTAGCAAGTATTGTTGACAAACTTCCATCATCTTGGAGGGAGTTCCAGAAGTCAATGCGTCACAAGCAAAAAGAGACGTCCTTGGAGACTCTAATCACACGGATTCGGGTGGAGGAAGAAGCACGAGGACAAGATGCGCTTATGACATAAGAGCATTCTACTGCAAAAGTAAATTTAACTTCTGGAAATACTTTACCTAAAAGTCGATTTCATAAAAATAGTCATTTGCAGCCAGTTAAGAAAATTTGGAAAAATACTAGAAGGCTACAAAATAAAAATTACCCGAGACAAAAGAAATGGAATCAAGAACCCCCTTCACAAGATTTGACAAACATGACATGTTTTGTGTGTGGCAAAAGTGGGCATATTGCTCGAACTTACAAATTTCAGAAATAATAGTCTCGACCATAGGCTAATGTTATCGAGGAACCATTTGTGGCTATGATCACAGATATTTTTATGGTTCAATCTGTGGAAGGGTGGTGGGCAGACTCTGGTGCTAATAGGCATGTCTGCTATGATAAAGATTGGTTCAAAGATTTCACTCCTTTTAATGAGGAGAGGATTGTTATGCTCGGTGACTCTAATTTAACCAAGGTGCTAAAGTATGGGGATGTTGAGCTGAATTTTACCTCTAGACGTGCGCTTGTCTTAAATGATGTGTTGTACACACCATCCATGAGGAAAAATTTGATGTCAAGTTATTTGCTCAACAAAGCTGGTTTCAAGCAGACTATCGAATCTGACCAATATGTAATCACTAAAAAAGACATATTTGTGGGAAAAGGATATGCTTGTGATAGAATGTTTAAATTAAATGTTGATAATAAGAAAGCACATGTTTCTGTTTACATGATGTCTTCTATGAATTTTTGGCATGCTCGTCTGTGTAATATTAATAGCCGATATGTGGGAGTCATGAGTAGTTTAGAATTAATTCCCAGACTAACAAATAAGTTTGAGAAATGTGACGTTTGGAGTCAAGCAAAAATAACTAAAAGGCCTCATAAAAGTGTGGTGAGAAATACTGAATTGTTAGAATTAATTCACACTGATTTATGTGAATTTGAAGGAATTTTAACACGTGGCGGAAATAGATATTTTATCACTTTTATTGATGATTTTTCAAAATACACTTATGTATACTTGTTGAAAAATAAAAGTGATGCTTTTGAAAAATTTAAAGAATTCATTCTTGAAGTTGAAAATCAATTCAGTAAAAAAATTAAAAAATATAGGAGTGATAGAGGCCGGGAGTATGAATCTTTTGGATTCAACTCGTTTGCTTAGTCTTTGGGAATAATCCATGAAACTACTCCACCATATTCACCTGCATCGAATGGTGTAGCAGAAAGGAAAAATAGAACTTTAACTGATGTAACAAATGCTATGCTAATTGAAGCAGGTGCTCCTTCAAATTTGTGGGGAGAAGCAATTTTAACTGCATGTTATGTCATGAATAGAGTGCCACATAAAAAAATTAAAATTACACCTTTTGAGTTGTGGAAAGGGCATAAGCCAAATTTGAAATATTTGAGGGTTTGGGGTTGTCTAGCTTTTGTTAGACTTGTGGACCCTAAAAGGCCTAAATTCGGTGTGAAAGTTGCCACTTGTGCTTTTCTTGGATATGCAACAACTAGTACAGCCTATAGATTTTTTGATATTGAAAACAAAATAATGTTTTGAATCAGGTGATACAATTTTTCATGAAGAAAAATTTCCTTTTAAATCTAAAAATGGGGGGGTCAAAATTATCAAGAAAATATTTTATCTGAAACCGGTTCCTCTACTCATCTTTTACAAAACTAAGATCCTATAGTTTTTGAACCTAGAAGGAGTAAAAGAGCCAGAGTAGAAAAAGATTTTGATCTTGATTATCATATTTTTAATGTGAAGGAAACTCCATTAACTTTATAAGAAGCTTTGGCATCTCTTGACTCTGTTTTTTGGAACAAGGCTATAAATGATGAGATGGAATCATTATTATCCAATAAAACTTGGGTATTAGTAGATTTACCACCAGGTTGTAAAACTATTGGCTGTAAATGGGTTTTGAGAAAAAAACTTAAACCGGATGGAACTATTAATAAATATAAAGTAAGGCTTGTTGCAAAAGGTTTTAAACAACAAGCAGATCTTGACTTTTTTGATACATTTTCTCCGGTTACTAGAGTTACATCCATTAGATTATTAATTGCAGTGGCTGCAATTCATGATCTAAAAATTTATCAAATGGATGTTAAAACAGCCTTTTTAAATGGAGACCTAGGTGAAGAAATCTATATGGATCAACCTGAGGGTTTTGTGGAACCCGATCAAGAAAGCAAAGTGTGCAAGCTAGTTAAATCCCTCTATGGCTTAAAACAGGCCCCTAAACAGTAGCATGAGAAATTTGATTCCCGCATGATTGAGAATAGCTATAAAACGAATGAATGTGATAAATGCATTTACTATAAATCTGAATAAAATTCACATGTTATTATTAGCCTTTATATGGATGATCTACTTATATTTGGCTCTAATTTGCATATCATCGTGGAAACTAAAAATATGCTTAGTAGCCATTTTGATATGAAAGATCTTGGTGAGACTAATTATATTTTAGGAATGAAAATTACCAAAACATGTGATGGTATATTTCTTGATCAGTCGCATTATGTTGAGAAAATTTTGAGAAAATATAATTTTTATAACTGCAAGCATGTTCTTATTCCTTTTGATTCTCATGTGCATTTATTTCCTGTTGAAAATGATGAGGATGTAATTAATCAAAAGGAATATGCTAGTATGATTGGTAGCTTGCATTATGTGACTGACTGTACTAGACTTGACATTGCCTGTGCAGTTGGAGTACTTAGCAGGTTTACTAGCAAGCCTGGCAGTGATCACTGGCTAGCCATTGAGCGTATTATGAAATATTTATCTGGTACCATAAAATATGGCTTGTTTTATAATAAATATCTTGCAGTACTTGAAGGTTACAGTAATGCCGATTGGAATACCTTGTCAGGTGATTCATTATCAACCACTGGTTACTTATTTACATTGGGAGGTGGTGCTATAAGTTGAAAATCAAAAAAACAAACCATTATTGCTAATTCAACAATGGAGGCTGAGCTTATTGCTTTAGTTACAGCTAATGAAGAAGCAAATTGGTTAAGAGATTTGTTAAATGAAATCTCTTGTTGGGAAAAACCGATTCTACCTATATTAATTCATTGTGATAGCACCGTAGCAATTGGTCGAGTTAATAACTGTTATTATAACGGTAAATCCAGACCTATTAGAAGAAAACACAGTACTGTGAGATCTTATATGAATAATGACATCATAAATGTGGATTATATTAAATCTGGTGATAATCTTGCAGATCCATTAACTAAGGCCTTAGCAAGAGATAGAGTCTGGAATGCAACGAGGGGGATGGGGTTGAAGCACATTGAATATAGCAGGAGCCATGTATGAGGATACTCAACCCAGGGACCAGAGATCCTGTAACTGGGTTCAATGAGAAAAACGATCATATGATGGCCGTGAGAAATGCACTAAATTACTTTTTTCCCATCCCTATGATGTAAGTGCATTTATCCTGTAACGTTGTAGAGGTTGAGTTATTAAAAAACTCTTAATGAATTTCTGTAGCTCTTATTGAGTGGGGTGCCATAGTTACAGGAGCACCCTTGACAGAATTCGCCTATGTGAGTGTGGTAGTGGGGCCGCTACCTATGAGATTTGGGCTAATTCTCAAACACACTCATGAATCCTAGGATCGCACAGGGCCGTAACGTGCTGGCATTTAAAGCTTTTGTGAACACCTAGAATATTATGTGCGTGCAATAATTATTTATTTCCCTTAAGTAGTCATAGTTCAATGCTGACCATACTATTGGCTTTGGAGTAGATATTATTGTTTCACTAATGGAGGTTCAATGCAGAGCACACCTACCATGATGCATAATATCCTTATTTGCCTAATAATCTCAGTTTTGTTACCTATAATATTAAAATAGGCGGGGGAATGTTAGCAGGTATTTTAATATTATAATGTGTTATAGATTGGTTTTTCTTTTCTTTCTCTCCAAGTCTCTTCGAGTCTTCATCAAGTCTACCAATTCTTATCATTTCCAAGACTTCCAAGGTAAGTTTCCAAAGTCTTGGTCTTGGTCCATCAAGACTTATCCTTTTCAAGTCCACCAAGCTTATCCATCCAAGTCCTCATCCGTTTCATATCCACCAAGGCACTTCCAAGCCTTATCTCCTATATATTTGAGCTAATGTCCTATCTTGGTGAAAAGGTGAAAAAGTTTTGGTTGTGTTGTTATGTCTTGAGTGAGATTATCAGGCAAATAAAAAGGGTGTGTGTGATAAAATTTTGGGTTCAACCAATTGTGCAGTATTAGTGAATCATACGATTTAGTCGGGTTGTTGTATCCTGGGGGGACAAGTCAACGTTTTTCTGCTGCACCGGTGTGAGACTTTGCCTAACCGCAGAGGGCTTGAATCTCCTTAAAGAGAGCGAATTTCCCGCGCTTCAGCCCTTACAATAGTTTTTGTAATTTCTATTATTCTTATTTTTTAATATTTTATTGTTATTATCACCAACACTAATGCTTAGGTAAAATTATGTTTTCATATGAAGTGATGCTTTAATAGGTCACTCTAACAATATGTTGAAAAATCAGATGAAATTTAATTTTACAAGTGGTCAACGGTATATTTTGGTTTCTAAATGATATCCCGACATGAAATAATATAGTATTACTTAGGTCAAGTTTGGTATGTTCAGAAAAGTTAAAAAGTTATTTAAAAAGTTAAAAAGTTAACACTATTCACCAAAAGTCAACAATTACGGTTGCACAACTCAATCCTAATTTTCTCCTATAAATTAATTTTTACAATTTTTTATTACACATTTTTTCATAAAAAGTCAAAAAGTTAACCCAAACATTTATATTTTCTTCCTCAATTTTTTAGTCCAAAAAAGCAAAAAGTACACTTATTTAGAACACCCCAAACAACCCCTTACACTTTAGCCATGTCATTTTAATTTTAATTTTAAAATTTAAAATTTTATTGATTTAATATCTTAGGTATAAAAAATGTTTTAATTTAATTGTTTAATACAATTTTGTCAATGGACACTTTTAAAGTTAGGAATAAATATAGAAACACACTTAAAGAAATTACACTTTCAGTTATTAAAATTTGTGATCTATTATTAATGAAAACTTACTTTAAAATATTATAATTTTAATCTCAAAATATGTGATCTATGCCTCCGTTTGGGAAGTGGGTTGGCTTTTTGGTTTTTTGACTTTTTTGGCTATTTTAGCCTGGGCTTAAAAGCTTGGTTTGGGAAGGACTTTTTGGCTTTTTTGAGTTTTTTTGTGAGAGAAGAATGTAATGATTATGAGTTGGATGTGATGTTTTGTTTGTTATGGCTAAAATAGCCTATTTTGTCTTTTGTGGCTAAAATAGCCAAAAAAACCCAAGAACCAACTTGCCAAACATTTGTGTCTCAAATTGGGGCTCTTTATAGCTTATACATATTCACATACGCGCAAAAATATATAAATAAATAAATTGTTTATAGATGTAATAGGAAGTATCAAGTTTGTTTTTTCGTACTCCCACAAAGATTGCTTGAATATAATCATTAAAATTTACTAACATAGATTAAGATTTAAGATCATTGCAAAAATTGAAAAAAACAAAGAGTGGTGTTACATGCACTAATTAGTACCAACACTAGTTATGACATTATTATTGACCATACTCATTGTACAAATTACAAATACTAAAAACATCTTAAATTATGCCACATCATCAATTGGTGTACTAGTTAGTACACTAATTGGTGCATATAGTATTAGTCAAAAACAAAATATGATTTTGTTACTTCATAGTTTAGCAAAATTCAGTTTAAATAATAAAAATAAAAAAATTTAAATTATTCTTCTTATATTTTTAATTGCAAAAATAATCATATTTTTTCAAAGTTAAAATTCAAACCTGAATCCTTTTTACGGTTAGTCTTTGCACTTGGTCTTCGCTATTAAGAGCTATATATAACCAATTCTTTCCATTTTATGGGCTTGGGTTTTTTGGTTGAATTCATTTTTATGGGCCTTTAGTCTTGATTTGGGCCTTTTATTTGAGTAAGGGTACTAAATTTTTTTAAATTTTGGACTTAGACCTTGTTTGGAAATTACTTTTTGATTTTTTAGTTAAAATATGAGATAAAAAAAAATTAATATGTTTGGAATGACTTTTTAATTTTTTACGAAAATATTTGTAAAAAGTAAAAAGAAAATGAAATCTTTAACTTTTTGATATAAGTTATAAATTTTTTAATTTTTTCAATAACTTTTTAATTTTTTAATTAAAATACTCCCATACCAAATGAGGCCTTAGGACAAATGTTAGAAGGTCCAAATTTTTACACTGTTTTTGAGGACCGAAGTGTACCTTTTTGGTGGCGCTGCGTCCAGGCCTTCCAAAATTAGGTGATAAATAATGTGATCATCAGAGATGGAGAGAGCCACTGGAGGGTGGCGGTCTACTGGTGAAGGCATTGGCCTTTCCCAACTGTGAGTTAAGTTTGACTCTTGGAGACACGAAATGCTGAATAAATTTTAGTAATTTTATATAGAAATCTCGCATTGTACTTTGATTGAAACTTGGCTTTATTGAGAGTGGTTGATTAGTTTCATTGATGTCTCGGGAGTAGGTTCCTTCCTATGAATTGGTTTAAATCAGGTCAACTGACTATTTCGGAGCCTGGGCCCACACATGTCGTGATGACATATCAGAATATCATTTTTTTCTTGTTAAAAAAAAAAAAAATCAGAGATGAAGAGAAACTCCTTCACCCATCCATTGTCAGATCAGAAGATGCTTCATCTGGGTGATCATCCAAATCCACACTACTATCTATCTTTAAGAGCTGTTTGGGAAGACAGAAGTAACTCACATTTAATTTTTTTTTTCTTTAGTTACTTTTTTTAAAAAAAAAAAAAAAATTAAAATTATGTTAATTTTTTAAAATAAATTTTGAGTCTGTTTTGTATAGATGAATCTAAAAAATTAAAAAAAATCAAAAACAAATATAAAAAGGTAAAACAAGTAAAAACCATTCCACAATTTGTTACTTATTTTCGTCTTTTAAAAAAAAATAAAAAAATAAATTAAAATAATCAATTCTTAAAGGAGATTTTAAATATTCTATTCTATTCAACATTTTATTTTAATGTTGCTCTTATTTTATTTTTATTTCATTCTATTCTATTATACCGAACATGCTCTAAGTGAGATAAGATGACCATTTGAAATTTCCATTACCCATCATCAATCATTTCGCATGTGTTGGCATCATTACTGGTGTGGTTGAATTTCCAGTATCATATTTTTCGTGTGGACTTTTATTATTTTCCTTATGAAGCAAACAATTATCATGTTCGAGAGATAAAAGTAGTTCAAATCCAAGTACATCTATATATATAATGCCGTATCCGTATGTATATTGATCTATTTCTTTACAATTCAAGTGTGATAGATCTCTTGAAATGGGTTGAGATACTGATCATTATATTATGAAATAATAATGGCAATAGTTGTAATGAATCATTCTTTATAGTTATAATTTTTTATAAATATTTCACAACTTTTAAATGATACAATAAAATCTTCCGTAACAATCATGTTTATATCTCAACCATTTTTAATTGTGCCTAATCATTTTTTTTGAACGTATCCGTGCACTATATAAAGAAGGCTGATCACCAGTTCCACCACCAAATTGACATACTTCATGGCATTTTCTCAACACATTGACATAACGCCGATGAGTTCCACCACCAACACCACTCTTAAAGTCACATTGCCTGCATCTACGTTGAAGGGCAATGAAATTCACAAGATATCAAGGTATTGGTTGATGGATCTTATTCGCTCCATTGCTCAAAATCAAGAAACTCATCAACCCTTTTACATACTAGATTTGGGAGTTGTTGAGAGACTTATGCATTCATGGAACCATTCCTTCCCCGCCGTCAAGCCATTTTATGTGGTTAAATGTAATCCGAATTCTGCATTGCTCGAAGCCCCTTTCCTCACTAGGGGCAAACTTCGGCTGTGCAAGTCAAGTCGAGATTGAGACAGTCCTCGCTCTTGGAGTAAGCCCTGATCGCATTCTTTATGCCAATCCATGCAAAGCAGTGTCCCACATAAAGTATGCGGCAAGTGTTGGTGTCAACCTCACCGCCTTTGACTCTAAGAGTGAAATCGAAAAAATTAAGCAATGGCACCCCAAATGTGCCTTGTTTCTTTGAATTAAAGTTTTTAAAGATCATACTTCGTATCGTCCCTTAGGAACTAAATTTGGTGCCCTCCCAGAGAAGTTTGTACGGCTCCTCAATGAGGCTCACATGAGTGGGCTGAAGATGGTCGGAGTTTCGTTTCACGTGGGAAGTGGAGAATCGGATTTTGAAATATATCGCCATGCAATAGCTGCTGCTGGAGCTGTGTTTGAGGCGGCTTCTCAACTTCAAATGCCACCAATGCATGGTAGAGGAGTTCACCAAGGACATGGTAGCGTCGCCTCTGATGGTGATTGCGGAGCGTGGGCGATTCTTTGTTGAAACTGCCTTCACTCTGGTAACTAATGTGATTGGGAAACGAGTGAGAGGGGAGCGAAGGGAGTACTGGATAGATGATGGCATTTATGGATCGTTTAATCTTTCAACCTATGATCGGTCATCCATGGCATTCAAGCCACTACTACTTTCTGATCAGTCGAAAGATGACGAGGATGGATGTGGAATGCTATGGCCATCCACGATATTTGGTCCAAGCTGTGATGGAATGGACGTAGTGATGACAGAATGTAAGCTGCCAGAGCTCCAATTTAATGATTTGATTGTGTTCTACAACATGGGCGCCTATTCAGCCTCTACAGGAGCCAAATTCAATGGCTTCGATGTACAATCCATACCCACCCACTTGGAATATACAAGCCTCAGCTGAAAGAAATTTGTGTGCACGCCCATGCGTGTTTGTCGGGAAATTCTATTTCTACATATCTACTTATCTTTGTGTATAAGATTAAATTTAATTATTTAGTTATTATGGTCACCCACATGGAATAGCAATATGAATTATAGATTTAGTAAATTATAATTTCATATATTGAATCACAAGTTATTATCTGATTGGTCAATAAATGAAATAGTTTCCAAATCTCCTATTTTGATGGACAAATGAAATTATAGTTATATTAGGAAACTGGTCATCTCTCTACATATAAAAGTATATTTAGATCCTATCAATTGTTCTGAATATAACATATTTTAAAGAGAGCCAAGAGAGAGAAACATTTTTCCACTAATATTGATATTAGGTTTATATTCAATCAATTTTGAATCACTCGAAGGTTTCGCATAATTGATCCGGGTATGTTATTTATTTTCTGTATTATGTTATTATTTATGAAAATCTGATAGTTCACGATTTTGGATTATAAAGCTTATTATGCATAATACCATAAAATTATTTACATGTGGTATCAGAGCACTAGTTAGAGAATATCATGATTTTTCATTAAAAAAAATTAATGATTTTTAATTTATGTCCCTCATTGATTGTTTGTGTATTATTATTAGTTGTGAGACATGATTTGAACGGATTACGATTTCGGAATTGTGCTCAAGTTTGATTACGATTTTATTGTGTGTGTATATATATCTTTTATGAATAATATTTATAAATCTACAATGCACACTTTATGATTACACCTATTATTTTGATAAAGTTATGTTCTCCATCGGTTTGTGGAACACTTTTGATTGACGACCCATCCATGATTATCTATATTGGTGGTGAATATTATGTTAAATTATTAATTTAAGATAAATCGAATAAATTAAAATCTGAATAATTGAATATTTTGCATGATTTAATTGTCTTTATTTTGAGAAAAAATTTGATTAGTAATAATTGTTGTATTATTTGATTTAGTAATGCCTAAATATATTCGTATTACATAATGAATCATAATTATTCATGTTTTGTTGAATTTTATATTATCAAATTTTACTGTGTGGCACATTAAAGTGTTATTGTGATTTTTATAGTACTAAACATATTGCTATTTACGGATTTAACTATAACCTCTAAAAAATTACTTCAGTATGATGTTATTACCATCATTATGTACAAGCTTAATTTTTATAGGTGGTTTGATGAGGTACAAAAGTATATATTCTTATGTGACATAAAATATGAATTGTGTTAATATTTGTTGTCTTAATATTATTCTTATGATTTAGTAATATGCATTATGATTATGATGATGAAAAATTGTGAATAAACTATTATTTATTGAATAATGTCCATGCAAAGTTTTTATTTTGATTTGAAATCTAAATTATAATATGATTGGTAGTTGCCAAAGTGACTCGATCGGAATGACACATAGATATTGAATCAAATAATTGAAATTTAATACCCTTCCCAAGTATTAAAAAAATAATTGACTTTGCAAATCACAATTCTTTAATTACAAAGATATTAGGTTGGCCCAAAGGTGCATCAGGTGTAAGTAATTGTTGAATTGGAATAGGGTAGTTGATGGGTATTCATAGGTAACAGACTTACTTAATTATGAATATTTTATTAACTAGTCCTATTGGTGAAAGGAAATCACCATAATTGTTAAATAGTATGCCATTAGATTATCCCAAAGGTAGATCACAGTGATACTATTTGTGATTATTTAAACATGTGTTTATCTTGACTAATTGACAATTATTACTCTTAGCATTAATGTAGTAAGCATGAATTATTGATTAAAGTTTTATTTTGCTATATTTGTATACTATGTTTGTTTGAATTTTAAATGAAAAAGATTTCTCAAAATGAATAAAATAAGTTCAATTTCATCTCGATGTTATGAATTTTGACTTAGTGTTACTATTTGAGAAATTTACTGCTATTATGATTCAAGTAGTATAAAAGAATAAAAGATTTTTCATAAAGTATAAAACGATCGAACAAATAAAGTTTAGGTTTTTTTTATGCATTATACTAAATATTAAGTTTTAACTTCCTTAAATTGATAATGCTAAATAATGTGAAAGAACGTTTCTGAACTGTTAATAAGTTTTTTGCTGGGACACTTATGGTTAAGCTTACCAACATAAAATTTGATGGTATGCATGAGTATGTCATTGAATTGTTTAACTGGACTGCTCAATTAAATAATTTAAGAATATTTATGAATGAGTTTGTTTTCGTGCAATTTATTTTGAATTATTTATGTTTTCAGTATGAGTTATTTATATTGATTATAATTCTATGAATAGTAAGTAGAAAGTTAATAAATTGACTACTATCTTTATCTAAGAAGAGACAAAACTTAAGTAATTGAGAAATTATTTATTGATCTTGTAATTCAAGAAACCCAAAAAAAGGGAGAATGCTTATAAAAGGATATAAAGAAATAGCCACATAAAGAAAATGAGTTTGCTCAAGATTTTCAATCTCATAAAAAAGAAAATGGCTATTCATGTTTTTTAATTTGATACAAGATTATTTTCAAACCAATTATGTCAAAATTCCAATTGAAATTATTGGGTTTTATCATTTATTTTTTGGGCATTGATCATTATTTAAACTTTATTCAAAAAAATTTATGTTCATTCTAATTTTGAAAAAATTTATTTATTGATTTGTCTAAATTTAATTAACCTTGATAGTTATTTTCAAAATTTAAAATAAAAGTTTAATTTATTAAAAATACTTCTTTTGTTAATTTTGGTATTATTTATGATGGTTTGTATAAATTAAAATTTAATGATTTCTCAAAAAAATAAAAATAAATAAATAAATAATTATCTTGCATCATTATATTACTCCTAAATATAGCTTGATAAATGAAAACTCCTCAAACTTGTGGCATAAAAAATTATACTATTTTTCTGAAAAAAAAGTTATAAAAACTAGTAAAGATGAGATTCTTTTGAATTTAGATTGTATTACTTTTAGTGTTAGTGTGAGTTGTAATAAGGAAAAATAATTCAATTACATTAAGTAAAGTGCCACAAAATATATAGGGTTTCTTCATATTTCCCAAATAGGCATTAATGTGCCCTTTTGACACTGCATGTTTGGTAAATAAAGTTATTTTGTCACATTTATAAATGAATTTTCACTTTATGATTTTGTTTATTTATTACATAACAGATCTCTAAGTAAATGGATACCATTGATGTGGACATTATTAAGGAAGAAAGACAATTAAACAAAAATGTGAAAAACATAAAGATATGCTAAACTCTATGAAAGGCATAATGCCTCAGCAGAATAATGTAGCTGAGAAACATTATTGTACTCTAATGAATATGACTAAGAGTATGTTAAATAATTTCTAAATACCCATAACATTGTAGATGTATGTCATTATGATCTATTGTTTCTATATAGAATCGAGTTCCTATCAAGGCAGTTCCAAACACTCATTTTGAACTGTGAACAGGAAGGAAACTGAACTTAAGACACTTGTATATTTGAGGTTGTCTACAAAATTAGAATTGACACAAGTGGGCCCATAGGGGCTTTTGGCCCACCACTTAGAGCCCAATGCACGATTCAAACACTAAGGCCCAACATTACTGGAACCCAACGTTGCACCAAGAACTAATGACATCTAAACACTTGTCAAGAGAAGAACCAGCCACATAAACAGACAAAGATTTTGCAGAGTTATTGCACCACACATCAGCCATTAATGAGGTCCCCTGCAGCATTTAATGCGATAACCCCTTCACGTCGGAGTCGAACAGCCTCACCATGAATAAGGCAAGCTAGAACATAGACTTTCGGCCAACATGATAGGTCAGAATGGACAAGGAAATGATGAACAAAGGATATAAGCAGGTTTCTAAGACAAAGAGAAGGTTAAGTTCCTTACCATCACCATATCTCTACATTCCATTAATCTCTCTTCTAACTTGCTCGTCAGAAGGTTTGCTAGGGGACTCCCGTTCCCCGTTGGACTTTTGTGCAGGTATCTCAGTGAGCCCAGCGACTGGACAACGGTGTGAGAGGCATGGATTAGCCCAACCCGTCTCTTAGGGACAAGTAGTATCATTAGTTGGTGCCGTCTGTGGGAACCTTTCACTCCGTGTGACAATTGTGCTCACTGTTGCAAGAGACCCGTTCCCGATAATTCCTCCTTGCCACTCGCCAAGGTGGATAGTCACAACGAGATCCATGGCTTCTCAACACAACGTTGCCGACCCCCAAGCTGATCCTCCTAACCCAAACAACCCACCTCAGTATTTCACAGAACTCACTAACAGCATCAACCACTTAGCCGAACAAAAACCAAGCCTTGATCAATGCTTTGCTTCAGCGAGACCTCCCTGTGCCTCCTCCACCACCACAAGATATCCCACCTAATTGAGAACAAACCTCGAGGCATCCCTTCTAACAAGCCCACCTCTCCAACTTGGAGAGTTTGCGACCCCCACCCCAAGATATGAACCCGCCACCTCGGGGTCTACATCCATCAGTTCAAGCACCTGCTCCCGAGGGAGAGGCCAGTAGTGTCCAGTCTCCATTGCATTCTGGTGGTGACAACGTTCCTATCAGGGATGCAGAACTCCGAGCCATAAAACTCCAGCTTCAAGGAGTTATGCAGAACATACAGAATAAACCCTCCATAACAGCCAATTTACCGTTTGTCGCCTCTATCAAGGACAAACCCCTACCTCCTAAGTTCAAAATGCCCTCGATCGACTCTTTCGAAGGCACAACGGACACAGTCGACCACTTGGAGACTTACGGGACCCTAATGATCCTCCATGCTTTTCCTGACGAGATCATGTGTCGGGCTTTCCCTGTAATACTTAAGGAGTTGGCTTGACTATGGTTTAGTCAGCTGCCAACGGACTCCGTCTCTACTTTCCAATACCTAAGTGATTCCTTTCTTAGCAATTTCATTGGTGCTTAGCGCCAGCGGCGCCCGGCGACTCATCTCCTCATCATCCTTCAGACGGAAGGGAAGTCGCTACATAACTTCGTCACCCGTTTCAACACCGAAGCGTTACAGGTGGCGAAAAACGACGACAAGGTCATTCTCACGGCTTTCATGGCTGGTTTACGATCATCCAACTTTCTTTTCTCCCTCTCTAAAAACTCTCCAACCTCTATGGCCACCCTCCTTTCCAAAGCCCAAAAATATATGAATACCGAAGATTCTCTGGCAACCCGCCAAGATACTACAACTAAAAACCCAATCCCCAGGGAGAACATAAAAGAATCTGA
Organism: Camellia sinensis; assembly: GCF_055761805.1. Lineage (NCBI taxonomy): Eukaryota > Viridiplantae > Streptophyta > Magnoliopsida > Ericales > Theaceae > Camellia > Camellia sinensis. The sequence goes on from NC_138972.1 coordinate 160,585,403, forward strand.
ATCCAGAACCACCCAATATACACAACAAACACCTCAGTATACCGACTGAACTGCTCGAGTCGACCGATCGGCACCTACCCGACCGCCCGGTCGGTTTGAGCGGTACGCTCCCCTCAATTCTTCCATGGAATAAGTCTTGAACCAGATCCAGGTAGATTATAACTTGAAATAGCCACAACCCTCACGGTTTCCTTCCGGTCAGCGAGATCAATCCAAGTACTGTTGTTTTCATTATGACCACGGCCATGACACTGAGGAATGTGTCAACCTCAAAGACCAGGTGGAGAATCTGATACACCAAGGTCGCCTCAGTCAATTCACGGCAGCCCGTCCTCAACAGCGGCCAAGGACCGAACCCGCCGGAGGCCACCACCGACAAACCCCTCCCCGATAACCCCTATAACCTAACCGAGATAACGACAGACCCCCACCATAACCCCGACCCCAAGGCAACCTTGCTCCCTCGATCAGAGAGATCAGAGTCATCGCTGGCGGGCTTGCCTGCGGAGGACCATCCCATTCGGCCCAGCTTGTCGAACTCAGAAAATCAGATAGGGCTCCGACAAAGAAGTCGCGACATTGGATCGTCCCTTCAAACACCCCAAACAGTGGATGGAACCCATCACCTTTATGGAGGCTAACTGCACAGGCATCCATTACCCCCATGACGACCCCCTTGTCATCTCCGCTCTCTTGTCCAATTATAAAGTCAGACGGGTGCTTGTCGACAACGGCAGCTCTTCAGACATCATCTTCTTGAACGCCTATCGCCAGCTCCAGGTCGGAGAAGAAAAATTATCCCCTTTTCAAACCCTGCTGGTCGGCTTCACGGGGGATCGAGTGACCTCCATAGGCTCCATCAATCTTCCTATCACCATCGGAGAGTATCCATGGCAGACCACTAGGTTACTCACTTTCTTTGTCGTCAATTGTCCTTCTGCTTATAACATAATCCTCGCCCGCATAGCCCTTAACGCTTTTCAAGCTATCACATCCACATACCATCTGGCCATGAAATTTCCCACCGACCTCAGGTTCGGCACCGTGAGGGGAGAGCAGACGGTGGCTAGAGAATGCTACAACACTTCACTCAAAGAGGTCAAGCTGAAGGAGGCTATGATCATCGAAGGACTCGACGTTAGAGACGAAGACTAGCTAGTCAGAGGGGAACTAGTGGAAGAACTTGTTGAAGTCCGCATTGACCCTACTAACCCAACAAAAACAGCCAAGATCGGCAGCCAACTATCCTTCCAGGCCAAGGCTGACCTTACAACCCTCCTAACAGAGCACAATAATGTATTTGCCCGGACCCATTCCGACATACCGAGTATCGATCCGTTCTTCATTACTCATTGTCTCAATATCGAGCCTCACTTCCGACCTTTCCGCTAAAAGCAGCTTGTCTTTCACCTAGAATGCAATGTCCTTATTGCCTCTAAGGTAGACAAACTACGAGAGGCATAGTTCGTCAAGAACGTAGACTACCCCAGATGGCTGTCAAATGTGGTCCTAGTTCGTAAAAACAACGGTAAATGGCGACTCTGCGTCGACTACTCCGACCTTAATCGAGCTTGCCCCAAAGATAGTTATCCTCTCCCCCGCATAGATCTGCTTGTCGACGCCACTACCGGACATCAGATGCTTAGTTTCATAGACGCCTTCTCTGGCTACAATCAAATTCTGATGCACCCGGCTGACCAGGAACACACCTCCTTCATCACAGATAGAGGAACTTACCACTATCGTGTTATGTCATTTGGATTGAAAAATGCCAGAGCAGCTTACCAATGGCTGGTCAATGCCGTCTTTCACCACCAGATAGGCCAGAACATGGAAGTCTATATCGATGACATGCTTATCAAGAGAAAACTCTCCTCTGATCATCTGACAAACTTGCGAGAGACCTTCGAAACCCTACGCAAGTATTAAACAAAGCTGAATCCGGAGAAGTGCATTTTCGGTGTAGGATCTGGGAAATTCTTAGGCTTTATGGTCAGTCAGCGGGATATCGAGGCCAACCCCGAAAAGATCAAGGTCTTGATAGAAATGCAGTCTCCTAGAACAGTAAAAGAGGTTCAACGGCTTACCAGCAAAGTCGCCGCCCTCAACCGTCTTATTTCCCGCGCAACAGACAAGTGCCTTCCATTTTTTAAAGTCCTACGACAGGCTTTTGAGTGGACCACCGAATCCGAAGAGGCCTTTCAACAATTGAAGCAGTGCATGGCCAACCCCCTTACTCTCTCAGGCGCTCTCAGGCAAAACCCTCTTTCTCTACTTAGCTGTATCAAACACTGCAGTTAGTGCGGCCCTCATTAGGGAAGACCGCTCAGTATAGCGTCCGATTTACTACATTAGCCGAGCTCTTAGGAGGACAGAACAAAATTACCCTCTGCTGGAAAAAATGGCCCTTGCTTTGGTCATAGCCTCAAGGCGACTCTGATCTTATTTCTAAGCTCACTCCATAGTGGTCCTCACTTATCAACCTTTGAAGAAGGTCATCTAACAGCCAGAGCTGTCCGGCAGACTTATGCAATGGTCCATAGAGCTTAGCCAATTTGAAATCTCTTATCGACCTTGAACGGCGATCAAATGATAGGTCATTGCCGATTTTATCTTGGAATTCACCAACCTCACTCCAACCGCGCTCCCTCTGCCAAGGCAATTCAACACTGAGGCAGAAGACCTCCATTCTTGGACCCTAAATGTCAATGGATCATCCCGCAAAGAAGGCAATGGAGCTGGTCTCATCCTCACCGCTCCCGAGGGCGGTTATTTCAAGTGTGCCCTCTATTTCCTGTTCGATGCAAGTAATAATGAAGCCGAATATGAGGCCTTGATAGCAGGTCTTCGCCTAGCCAAAGACATTGGTGTAAGCCATATTCAAGTGTTCAGTGATTCCCAATTAATCGTCGGGCAGATTACAGGGGAATTCGATGCGGGCCTATAGGGACATTGCACTCCCTCTTGTTCGCTTTTTCAATACTTTCCATATCAAACACATCCCTTGGTCAGAAAATTCCAAGGCAGATAAAATGGCCCAATTAGCCTCGGCCGACCAGTCAGACCTCAGCCATGGCATCCGCCTTAAATACTTGGCCCATCCGGCTACTTCGCCAAACCAATAGGAGGTTCACTTCCTCTAAAACGAACCTATTCCATGGGCTGCAGACATCCTTTTATTTTTGACAAGTAGGGAGTTGCCAGATGATAAACAACAGGCTACCAAAGTCAGAGCCCGGTCGTCCAATTACATCCTCATCAGCGGCTTACTGTACAAACGCGGATTCTCGCGCCCATACCTCAAGTGTCTTAGTCCTGCTCAAGCAACCTATGTGATGAGGGAAGTCTACGAGAGCGTATGCGGTAATCATTCGGGTGCAAGATCTCTGGCCCACAAAATCCTCCTCACCGGTTACTTCTGGCCTACTCTCCACCAAGATGCCACCGATTTTGTGCTTAAGTGTGATAAATGCCAGCGTTTTGCCAACATCTTTCATGCCCCACCAACAAAACTGATTACGCTCTGCAGTCCCTACCCCTTCGTCAAGTGAGGCATCGACTTAGTTGGTCCATTGCCCATTGGAAAGGGCCAAACCAAGTTCGCTGTAGTTGCTATTGACTACTTCACTAAATGGGTGGAAGCGGAACCCTCGCTATAATCACTGAGCGGAACACAACCAGATTTATCTGGCAGTCGATCGTGTGCCGATTTGGAATCCCCCAAGCCATCGTCTCGGACAATGGCAAACAATTCGACAATGCCAAGTTCAGGAACTTCTGTGCAGAGCTCCACATTAGACCATGCTTTTTTTTCCCAGGCCATCCCCAAGCCAATGGCCAAGTCGAAGTCACCAATCGCTCCCTCCTGAAGATCATCAAAACTAAGTTGGAAGCCACTAAAGGGCTTTGGGCTGAGGAGCTACCAGACGTACTCTAGGCTTATCGAACTACCGCTTGCACCCCTACTGGGGAAACCCCTTTTTGCCTAACCTACGGTGTAGAGGCGGTCATCCCACTGGAGATCGACCTACCAACCCCTCGGGTTTTGCACCCGGATCTAGAACTCAACGAAGAATTACGTCGGGCTGACTTGGACCTGATTGAAGAGCTCAGAGAGACAACTGCTGTTAGGCAGGTGTCATATCAGCAGAAAATGTGAATACATTATAACCTCAAAGTTTGACCGCGAGAGTTCGCGGTGGGGGACCTAGTCTTGTGTGAAGCAACCCTTGCCACTAAAAATCCTACCGAGGGCAAGCTAGCAGCCAAATGGAAAGGACCTTACATTGTTAAAGCCAGACCCTGCCTGGGCACTTACCGACTCTAAGATATGGAGGGTAGAGACCTCCTCTATCCATGGAATGCCGAGCACTTGAAGTTTTATTTCCAGTAAAATGGTGTCTCTTGTTTTTGTATTATTCCATTGTTGTATGTTCCTTTTTGCCAATCTGCACACTTGTCCATTTTCGCCCTTTCCATACATGGTGTAAACTTGTGATCAACAAGCTATGCCTTAAATGACAATAACTTTATATCTCATTATCTGCGTTGTGTTTCAATAACAACTTGTTAACTAAAGTCTCAGCCAGACTCAGTACGAAGAGCTCAGCCAGACTGAGTTAACTTAAGCCTCAGCCAGATTGAGCACGAAGAGTTTAGCCAGACTGAGTTAATTAAAGCCTCAGCCTGACAGAGCCTTCCAAGTCTTAGTCAGAACTAGCATGAAGAATTCACCCGGTCTGAATCAAAGCTAGTCTCAGCTGTTGCCATACTTCGTTAAAATCCAAGTTCATGACCATCCATTTTCACTAATCATACAAGTCAGCCTGTTTGCCCATTTTTATCATTTTTACATCATGGTTTACTCATGAAATTTCATATTCCCAAATATAAACATACAAGGTAGCCTGATTGCCCATTTTTACCATTTTTACATCACAATTTATTTACAAGTTTCACAATTTACGCATAAGTTTCATTTTTACACCTACTTTTTATTGAATTCTACTCAGCCATTTTCATTATTCCAAATTTACAAATCACAGACATAATGACAACAACAATAAATAAGAGAACTCGTTGTTTTATTAACAAACTTACGCTTTTATACAATTCGTTGCAAAAATTACATGTATAAAAAACAAAACAAACAAAAACAAAATTTTTACACTTAGTTACAAAGATCACTCTCCCTCGCTGGAGGCAAGATCTTCTTCTTCAATCCCCTCGTCCAAGGGGGTCTGGGCAACGTCGTCTTCCCCTACCTTCACAAGACTAAAGTCCACGCCTGGGAACAGCTCTTGTGCCTTATACTTGAAGCTCATCCAGCCAATGTTCTAGTACTGGCTCATCTCGTGCTTGTAGAAGTCTGACCACTGGAAGCTTTGGATCATTTTTTCTTCGCTCCTACCTCCAGCGGCCACTTTCGACGGCCCAGCCCCTTCATTCCGCTCCTTCGCCAAGCTCCTGGCGACCGCGACATCAATGGCCATCTGGAATTTGGCGGACCCCTTGAATTGTTCTACGGCCGCCATGCATAAGTCAGGGTACGCCACCCTCTCAAATGCCAATTTGGCCCTCTCCTCTGCCAGGGCCTCTCCAGTTCTGCGATCCAACGATCTGCCTTTTCTTTGTCTCTGATCGACTGGTCGCGCAGTTCTTCGTTGTTGGTAAGGGCCTTTTCCCACCTCTCATTGGTGGTGGTGTAGGCTTGTTGGACCAGCTCTAGCTTCCTCTTCTCGCCCGCCAGATCAAACTCTAGCAATACCACCTTACGGCGTTCCGCTTCCAGCTCTGATTTGGTCGCGAGGAGCTCGGCACCAGTACGCTCCGCTGAGTAACTCTGCACCACCGCCAATACTTTTATCTTCTTTGCTCTTTGCGCACACTCCAGCCCCTTTGCGCACGTACTCCAAGTGGCCTTCTTCCAGCCCGTTGTCTAAACCCTTAGTTTCTGCAGCTGCACCTTCACCCCTTCTAACTAGGTCCTTAGCGGCTCTACCTCCATCTTCGTGCGTGCTACTTTATTTATCAGGGCAGCCGCCAAGGTCGCTGTCTCCATCTGGGCCGAGCAAAACCCTCTCAAGAGGTTGACCTCCGTCAACCGCGCCATCGACCGCACGCCCGCATCCTCCACCACTCCAATGAGGCGGTTGGCTGCGACCTTGGCTTCTCCCCCTTGTTCTGCTGAGCGACCTGCCAACGCGTGCGCGTGGTGCATGGCGGTCTTCAGCGCAGCGCTTGTCTCTGGTTTGCTAATCCCAGTCTTCCCTTCACCAGGACTGGGAGATACTTCTACCACAGGCCCCACCGTCGCCTTCGCTTGGCCATTTGGGCCCACGTCTTCTTTCAGTACTTGGGCACTTAGGCCCATGTCTTCTTTTAGCACTTGGGCTCTTGGGCCCATGCCTTCTTTCGCCACCTAGGCAGTTTCCCTTCCTAGTGCCTCATCCGCCCTCCCCTCTTTCATCTTCTTCAAAACAGGGGCGTCCTTACTCCCTTCTGCCGCTGCTCTCTTTTTCTTTGTTTTCTTTAACACTGCTGTAGACGCGCCCAAACGTCCCAGGAAAATCCCGTTTTGCTCATTAGGCTCACTACAGTTCAGACTCAAATGTCACGGTTCTGAATCTGATTTCGCAAAGTGCAATGCAAGACCGATAAATCACCAAAGAGTCCAAATCTGGCAAATCATTTTGGAAAACTGATTTTTAGTAAAAGAAGTGCCAAACATGGACTGCTTCGCTAGATACAGAGTCGCCACCTAAATATTTTATTTTGGGAGAATTTAGGAAATCCTGACTCGTGCCTAAGGCGACGTGTCCGTCATCACCAAAGTTGCCTCGGCTCGGGAACTTGGGTACGAGAGGGGAAGGTCATCTATGAGCACCCCTACTCGCCTGATCAAAGATCGGCCTGTACTAAGCATGATATTTTGTTTTTGAAAACACATGTATTCTTATTCCGGTGTATTATCCTAGAATTACTATGTGATCCACACAGCATACAAGCATAGACTGGATCGCCTAAGTTGGAACAAAGCATCGCATAAGGGTTTTTGAAAGCGGTTTGCTACTCGTAAGTAGGCTAAAATACGGATTTTTCCACCCTTAAGTGGGCTTAGGAAAACATGATTTTGCCACTCTCAAGTGGGCTTAAAAACTCGCAATCAATGAATTGTTCCAATTCAAGTAATCCAACCTTCACCCACAGGCATCTAAACAGTTATATCACATAAGCAGTTAGCCTCATGGCAAGCATGCTATCATGGCAGTCACTCACACACATGCAAGGATGCTAACGCATAAACACTTATCGAGTACTCCAAGCCAAAACAAAAGCTATGTTAGAAATCAATGCATGATCCTAGCTATGTCAAGAATGCCTAATGCAACACATACGAAATGCAACTAAGATAGGCTCGGCTTATTCTAAAATGTCATGTGAAATGCAATTTGATACATGTATTCAAACATGAATTGAAATACAATGCAGTTAGTATGATGCGCCGAGCCCAGTGCATGCAAGACAGATGAATGATGCAAACATGCGAGCATAAGGATGCTAATCAAAACATGACCTAAAACTAATCACTGAAAGCAGATAAGTAAAAGGGAGAAAAACGTGGGGTTGGAAGACATGCATTACACACACACACGCTTATTACAAAATTTGCCCTCTCGACGGAGGGTCCGAATAAAGAATACAAAACCAGCTAGCTAATCTAAGCTAATCTAATTAAACTAGTTATTACACGACAAAATGAATAACAAGTTACAACTACTTATTACACAACATTAACTAAGTAACCAATCTAAACGAGCATGCAAACTAAGTGAATGTGGGCTGCCTCAGCTCTGCCTTGGATGATGAAGGATGCATGCATGCTTGAATTGCCTTGTTCAAAAATCTCTCACGACGCCCCGACTTGCCTCTGTTTGCAATTGACCTCAGAACACTGCACAAAGCTCCAGAAGGCTGAAACTCCACCCTGGGAATTTGTGGGAAGGTTGCCGACTAGATATTGGCCTTGGAGACCACCTGCCGACCACTTTTGTGGTGAAAAACCAGAAAAAGTGGTCGGCCAGCCACTAAATCTGGTCGGCCGACCAGTTTCTGCCCCTGATTTCTGGTTTTCTGCAACAGAAGGCAAGAGAGAGAGATGGCAAAGTATTCGCGACACATGTGTGCACGACCACTCTCCCCATCATTGCATAAGCTCAAGGGAGTGTAGTCCTTGACCCTCGGACCACCAATCGTGCATCTTGATGCATGATGGCCGATGAGTCGAATTGCACGACTTAATGTGAAATGAATGCACATACAAGCACCAAAAGCCAACAACTCCGTCATGGGTAGTTAAGAGTGTCGGCGATCGGGAATTGAGGCACGTTTCATCACTTCGAGTATGAAACGTCCCTCGTTTTTCGTGTTTGGACTAACTCCTATTCCAAACACAATGCAAAAAACATGGCATGCACCAATGCAACTCTAGCATGCAATTCTAATGCAATGCCACTTAGTCATGCAAACATGCAAGAGATGAACATACAAACATGCACCTAGCATACACAATGCTACGAACCAACAATGGCATACTCAATGCACATGACACTTAGCATACACAATGCACATAGAAACTAACACACACAATGAGATGAACAAGGCATGCACAATGCGATGATCAATCATGTGATAACACGACATACTCAATGCTATGAACTACAATGGCATACTCAATGCAAAATGGACTTAAACCAAAATGGATGGGCCTCAGCCACACCCAAATCAGTGGCCATAGATGATGAAAACAAGGCCCTAAAACACATGCAAGTATGCACAATGCAATGGGCCAAGCTTAAGGCACAAAACACAATTTTTCAAATGCATTGAAAGGATGAAATATGGAGTACAATGACACATGTTTCAGCTCTGAAATGACATACAAAATGACTTTGAATCATGCAAACAACTCATGTAATGCATGTTGAATGACTCAAGTATCGAAACTAGTGAAGTGTATTACACTATAGGTATGCAAGGCAGTGCTCAAATGGCCAAACCAACTCCAAACAGACCCTATGTAGGCCCAAAACAGTAGCAAAATGAGTTGGGATGATGGCTTGAAAGGCACAAAAACAAAGCTCATGCAATGGCTCACAAATAAGGTATAAAAGCACAACTCCCAAGGGCACTTAAAGAGTGGAAAACATGGAAGTATGACAGCCCTATATACTCTAAAATATCATGCTCAATGATGCCAACACATGAAAATACCTCAAGTTAAGCATGTGAGGGACTTCAAAACTCAAAGCTAGTCAAAGGTATTACACTACAAGCATGCATGGCAAGCATCATTTGACCAAGAGGCCTCAAAATAAAGCTAAGGCTGCCCGAAATATGAACAAAATCAGGTTAGAGCATGGCCAAAATGTGCTAGAATAGAGGGCCAAAACATCATGCGAACCAAGCTAGTAAACAAGATTTACATTACAAGCATATGAAGCATGTGAGAGGCTACCAAATCAGCCAAAAACAAAGTCATGGAATGCCAAATGATGACCAAAAATCCACTGAAATATGACCAAAACATGCAAGAATGACATGCTACTTTGATAAGCCATAAAAGAGATTACTCTACACATGCAAGAGGCAAACCCAAGGTGACCAAACCAGTCATAGATAGAGTCTAGGTAGGCCCTAAAAGTCACCAAAAAGTGCTTGAACCGAACCTTGAAAGTATGAAAACATATGCTCCTTTGATAGGCCAAAAATGCAAGTAAAAAAGACAAAAGGAGAGAGGGTCATCCCTCTCTGATTTAGGACCTCAAAACCACATGACAACCACTAAAAATCCACTAGATTTCAGTGGCTAAAAGGCCAAGCAAGGATTAGCTCAAAGGCCTCATGGCATGGCATAAAACAAGGCCAAATAGAGCATGCAAGAGGGTAGAAGACCCTCAACACCCAAGATGCCTTAAACAAACATTTTAAGCAACTTAAAACAAGACTTTTTTTAGTTGAAAACAAAGCTCAAATAAGCATGCAAATATGGCTAAGATAGTGACCAAAATAAAGCTTAAAAGGGGGAAAAGAGGTTACCCTTGAAGCTCAGCAAAACCAGCAGATTCTACGCACCAAAAACCAACTTTCAACCTCCAAAGATGTCCTCCAATGACCTCAGTTCAAAGGTGGGGTGTATGGTTAAGAGTTGTGGTGTAAGGGTCAAGAACAACACCCACTTTAAGGCCAAGATATAGAGATATAGAGAGATATATATGCCTAAGCCTTAGAGGAATTTTCAGAACCTGGTTAAAGGAGAGGGAGGGCCTCTCTTATAGAGGTTCAAAGTTAAAGCTTCCTCCAGAAGCTAAAAACTTGGATGCAAATCCTCCATACACGTGTATGGAGGATACAGTCTATGCCTTCCAGCTGGTACAACTGGCATCCACCCAGTCAGACAAAACAGGCAGAAACCTGCTGACTAGAAGAGGTGGTCGGCTGACCACTTTCCCTGGTCGACCGACCAAGGAAAGTGGTCTTCCAAAAAAAAGGTGGTCGGCCAGTGCAATTGGTGGTCTCCACACTGAAACCAAGCCAATGGTGGGGTAGGAGATTAGTAAATGTGGCCCAAAGATCAAGAAAACTGGCTGGCGGGGAGCAAAGTGGTTTCCAAGGAGAAAGCTAGTCTCCCACTCTTGTACCACCTTCCAAACAAGGAAAACAAGGTTCGTGCTAAGAACGAACCAACACGGATGCAAAACGAGAGTTCGGGAGGCAAAGCGTGCGGCCGGGAGCCTCAAAAACTGGTTGTTGAGCGCCAAAAATGGCGTATGACCACAAAAGTGGTCTCCCGGACCACAGTGTCCCTCTAGACAGAGGAAACAAGGTGTGTTCCAAAAACCATGCCAAACGGAGAATGTTAAGCGGTCCCGAGCCGAGGTGCACGACCGACAGCTTCGAAAATCAAAAACTAGTCTCCAAATGGGAACAGTGACCTACGACCACGAAAAGTAGCCTACGACCACTGAGAGATGGTCTACAAGACCTCTCCCTCCCTCCGAGAAGAGAAAACAAGACTTGGTCCGTGGACCGAGTCAAAGCACAAAAAGTTCCGAGGCTCGAAGGCAAGGCTCTCAGCTGAGAACTCCAAAACCTCAGGACGAGCACAACATGCACCATCACCGAGCGCTCAATAGACGATGTCTGAGTCTTAAGGTCGGTCAAAAATGGGGTGTCTACAACTGCCTCCACTTCCTGTTTGCCCCTCTTCTTTAGCGGGTCTATTGGGGGCGGTAGTGGGGCAAAGTCAGTTAGGTCTTTGCCTTCCAATGGCTTGGGACAAGGCCGGACTCTCTCCCTCATCACCAACCTAGGAGTAGGCCCCAGTTGAGACTCTTTATACTTTTCTGCCTTGGCAAAGGTCTTCTGTTCCTCCACCTTTCGCCTTGTTTCCAACTCCTCCAGTGCGGGATCCTCTTTCGTCTGATGTGGTCCCAAACCTAAGGCATACAAAGCTGAAGGATGGACAAGGTCGTCCCATCTCATGCCCTTCTTCTCTCTCCACTCTTTTATCCTTTTTACCCTACCTTCGACCTCCGCCCCTAACTTCGGCTCCACCGACTTCGTGGGGACCTTCCATGTCGTACGAACTCTCCTTCCACCATTTGTCGATACATAGAACCACTTCGGTCTCCATCCCTTCACCGATGATGGTAACCCGGCTACTAACCCCCTGCCCGCCACAGCCTGCAAAGTCACCCACGTCTCTTGTTGACCGGATGCTTTGTAGCAAGAAAAGAATTCCTCCACTGTCATCGTCGCCCCATCGGTCGCCCGTGGCCATACGATCACACAGGCCATTAGAATTTTCCATGCGATGGGCATCAGCTACCCCGTCGCCACCTTTAGTCGGTTCAATACATCTACCACCACTTGGGGGATTGGCAACCTTAGCCCCCCCCCGCAATTGTGATACCCTGTTTCGTAATGTGCTAATTGGTCCTTAATTTAAATATGATTATGTGTTTAACATGATTTTATGTGCCATTATGTGAATATATGTGATTTTGCAATTCTATCTGTTCACTATAGGAATATCTGTTTGAGTAAACTACTTTGGGAATTAAATTGAGGGCCCTATCGGCCACAGAATCCGAAATTGATTACGCCATTGTGATTGGCATAATTTTTAGAGCCTACGGTGAAATTTAATTGAAAATTGATTCGGGTTAGATTAAACTGATTAAATTGATGAAATAGAGCCCAACTACTTTACTATTATAATCTTGGCCTTAGTGGGTTTTGTTGTCAAACTTTAAACACTCAATCTCTTCCTCCCCTCCCTAGCCTCATTTTGACTGATAACAAACTCAAAGAAGAGAAGAGAGGGCCGGTTGGAAGAAGAGAGAGAATAAGAGATTGAGGGTTGGCTTAAAGTTTGGAAATTTTGGAGGTTAAGCTCAAGAATTGCCATAGATTGTGAAGATTAAACTCCTTGGTGAGTAATTCATGCATTTTAGTCATTATCTTGTGAATTCAAGTTTGATAGATGGCCAAGAGCATGAATTAGTTTGAATGTGAAGGGATTGAGTTGTATATGTTGAATTTCAAGCTAATAAAAGCATGCATGTAAAGAGTTGTTATGGATTTCCATGTTGGAGCTTACTTTGTGTAATCTGTATTGAAGTTTGAATGAAATCCATGGGTATGACCACTTCTTCACCAAATAAGTTGAGAATAATGTGTATTTCTTACATGCAAGAGTAGCTCATGAAAGAGCAAGCTTTGCATGTTGAAACTTAATATGTTGGTGATGAATTTGGATTAATTTGAGGCATGCATGTAAATGATATAAGAAATTGAGCTTCCTAATGTTGTAATTTTGTATTAGTGGCATGTTAGCATAACTATATTTGAGATTTGAGCCACAGCATGCATGTTTTGTTGGTTGAATTTCGAATTGGAGCTCAAGAACTCAATTTGGAAAACCCATATTTTTGATGTCCGCTCGAGCGGCGGAAGAGCCGCTCGAGCGGGAAAATCGTGCTCCCAGCACTTTTTGCAGAGTTGGATGTCCGCTCGAGCGGGATATCTCACGCTCGAGCGGGATATCTCACGCTCGAGCGGGGAGTTTTTGTAGACAGGCCTTCCGCTCGAGCTCTCTATTCTACGCTCGAGCGTAGTTTTCATGCAACCAGTACTTTTGCAGGCTTTAAGGGTCCGCTCGAGCGGGGAAGTTGACGCTCGAGCGGGGACTCTGTTCTCTGAAATTTTATATGCTCGTTCTGTGTCTTGTTTTCCTTATGTGAATTAAAGAACGGGTTGAATTGATAATGACCCTTTTGTGTTCATGGAATGTGTAAGGTCAAGCTCCAGGCCGAATCCACAAGCTAATCACTGTGAGTAATATCGATATTCGAATAATTATGAATGTCCAATTGTTTATTCCCTTATAAGCTTTATGAATTGCTGATTGGGATTGTGGACAAAAGTCTGACATGAAAATAATTGGACCTAAGGTCGTTTTGATAGAAATGAATGGACCAGAGGTCATTTCGATAGAAATGAATGAACCAAAGGTCATTTTGATAGAAATGAATGGACCAGAGGTCATTTTGATAAAAATAAATGGACCGAAGGTCGTTTTGGTAGAAATGACTGGACCAAAGGTCGTTTTGACATATATAGATGGACCGAAGGTCGTTTTGACATGAATGAATGGGCCGAAGGCCGTTTCTACACGAATGAGTGGGCCGAAGGCCGTTTTGCTACAAATACACGGGCTGAAGGCCGTTATGACATAAATGGATGGGCCGAAGGCCGTTTTGACATAAACGAATGGGCCAAAGGCCAGTATGTTTGGAACTACAGTCACTCGATCTAAACCTTGCATAAATGTACATATGTTAAGTAGGAATATGAGTTGGGCCCAAGGTCGTTTGGAGTATGTTGTCTTACATATTGTTTATATGACTTCTGTATTTGATATTATTCACTGGGCTATTGCTCACGCTCATTCATGTGTTTGTAGGTGAGCCGAGGGAAGTCCAAACCCAGCCCCAGTGAAGTATGCCAGGAACAACATGAGTTTTGAGAAAGTCAGCCTTGTGTCTCACGCACGAGACCTATCCTTGTCATTTTGTTATGTAACTATATTTTGTCTTGCTGGCAAGGACTTTATGTATATTTGTAAATAGTCTGTCATGGGTTGTCTTAGTTGGATGATCCTGCTTGAAAAGAATTTTATGGTACTGTACTTTTGACGTGGGTTATTAACATATATGAGTATGGTTTGTTTTGAAGTGCATATAAGCACGGCTCTATGGACAAAGTTTTTGATTATTGCTTCCGCTCGGCCCCCTTTACTCTGTTGGGTTATGTCTATTTTGGTTTGAGGCCGTAGGTAATCTCAGGATTACTGGCTGGTTACGTCCTTAACCCATAGGGGGTGGGTTCGGGTCGTGACAACAATGTTTCCTCGTACAACGGAAATCCAGTCGGACGTGCATCTGACGCCCTCTCCTTAGACGTGGGCAACACCAACTCTATCTTTGTCGGAATTTGGTACTTCCTTCGTACCTCCTCCAACTCCTCCGCCGTAAACGTGGACTTGTCGGCCTTGGTGTGCCAGTGGTCCGGCTCCACTTGGCTCGTCGTCGGGCGAGCCCGCGCCACTTGCCTAGCTCCCCTCTCCTCCCTCCTCTCTACTCTGTGCTGTTCCGCCAACTCCATTGCGTCGTCTTCTCCCAATGAGTCTAGCCTCACGACTGGCACTTCATCTCGAGCCATTCTTCCTACGTATCTGCGTATGGCTTCGGACGTTGGCACAAGGAAGTTCGTAAAGTGTTGTAGCGATGTGTCACATGAAACAAATGAGTTCACCTCTGGGATGTGTTGGTTTTTTGCGAAAAGGTAAGTAAAGCGAATAACTCCAAATGCCCACGGTTTACCTTTATTCCAAGGATCGAGATTAAATTTCATCAGTTTGAAAAATTTTGAAAACTTTCACCCCCGCCCTTTCGACGCCCTATATTAGCCTACCCCTTCGTTTCCCGCTAACGCATCACCTCCCTTATTACGGGATTATGCCACGTGTACGACCACGATCCACTATCCTTTTCCCCTTCCCTGTCTATTCCACTTCATATCACCACGTGCCTCGCCGCTCCTCGAGCCCCGCGCGCTGCCATTTTCCTACTCGGTTACCCTTTGCGGTCAGCCCTCCTCTTAGTCAGTCTCTCCACTCGGTCACCCTTCGCGGTCGGCCCTCCTCCCAGTCGGTCTCTCCACTTGGTTACCCTTCGCGGTCGGCCCTCCTCCTAGTCTGTCTCTCCACTCGGTTACCCTTCGTTGGACTGAAGCTGCACTTGGGAATGGGGGACTACTGACATAGATGGGCCCATAGGGGCTTTTGGCCCACCACTTAGAGCCCAATGCACGATTCAAATACTAAGGCCCAACATTACTGGAACCCAACGTTGCATCAAGAAGCAATGACATCTAAACACTTGTCAAGAGAAGAACCAGCCACGTAAGCAGACAAAGATCCTGCAGAGTTATTGTACTACACATCAGCCATTAATGAGGTCCCTTATAGCATTTAATGCAATAACCCCTTCATGTCAGAACAGAATAGCCTCACCATGAACAAGGCAAGTTAGAACATAGACTTTCGGCCAACGTGACAGGTCGGAGTGGACAAGGAAATGATGAACAAAGGATATAAGCAGGTTTCTAAGACAAAGAGAAGGTTAAGTTCCTTACCATCATCCTATCTCTACATTCCATTAATCTCTCTTCTAACTTGCTCGTCGGAGGGTTCGCTAGGGGACTCTCATTCCATGTTGGACTTTTGTGCAGATATCTCAGTGAGCCCAGTGACTGGACAACGGTGTGGGAGGCGTGGATTAGCCCGACCCGTCCCTCAGGGACAAGTAGTATCATCAAGAATTATTGATCCACATGAAAAGAAATTGGATTTTAGAATAATTAGTGGTTATTTTGTTGATTATCTTAAAAATTCAAAGGGTATTAGTTTTACTATCTTGTCTATAGTACAAGAATTACAGAAATCGATAATATTAAATTTAATAAGAATGGTGAAATCAGTAAGAGTGATAAATCATGAAATGTGATTATTCGATAAGTTTGAGTACAAGTATCATTACCTATAATTTTGAAGGAAATTGTCATTCCTATAGTTGTTGAACAACTTAATGCTATGGAATAACAAATGAATAATCAATTACTCCATAATATAGTTATCACCAATGAAAAGTTATAGAAGAACCACAAGAAATAATATTAAGAAGATCTCATAAAGTTAAGAGATTTGTCATTTCGAATGATTATGTGGTATATCTATAATAATCTTATTATAATATTGGGATAAATAAAGGCTCAATTTTGTTGTCACAAGCCATGAAAAGTATTAATTCTACTAAATGAATTGATGTCTTGAACGATGAGTTGAAACCAATGGACCAGAATGAAATTTTGGATTTCATTGAATTGCCTAAGGATACAAAAATATTTATTGTTTTAAGGGCAACATAAAATGATATAATACTAGATATGTGGCCATAGATTTTACTTAGAAAGTAGACATTGATTACAATGAGATATTCCTTTTTCACTTGTATCTTAAAGGGCTGATTTAGAATCATTAAGACATTAGTAACTCATTATGTGAAAATTAATTTTCTAAAAGAGAGTTTAGATCAAGAATTTTGTGTAGATCAACTCAAAGGTTTCTCTATTGAGGAAAATGAAATGTAACTTTCAAACTTAACAAATCAATTTATGGATTTAAACAATTTTTTTAAATATTGTATCTTAAATTTTATGATATTATTTTTTCTTTGGATTTAAAGAAAATATTTTTGATTAGTATACATATCCAAAAATCAGTGGGATCAAGTTTATATTTATAATTTTGTATGTTGATGATATTTTACTTGTCAATAATGTACGTGATTTATTGCATGAATTAATAAATTTTTTCTTGAAGAACTTTGAAATGAAATATATTAATGAGACAACCTATGTGATAGAAATTGAAATATTTCTTAATGAATCATATGAATTATTGAGATTGTCTCAGAAAGTATATATTAAAAGTTCTATAGAGATTTTTGTATTAAAGAATATTCACATAAAGTTATCCATATTTCGAAAGAAAATAAATCCAGCCTTACGCAAAAATTTCTATAAAATCAATTGGAATGGAAACGATTCTTTATACATTTATTGTAAGAAACTTAATACTCAAATAAGGAAGTGTTAAGGTAATCATAAGGAATAAAAGACTACTTGCTCACATTTATGAGGTCTGATAATCTTGAATTGATTGGTTACTTAGATTTAGACTTTAGATGATATATTGATAGTAGAAAGTTCACTTTTGATTATTTGTTCTTATTATTTGAAGAAGAAATATCATGAAAAGTGTGAAATGAATTATAATAAGGAATAATGCTTGAGAGCTCGAAAATGAGCCCCCTAATCCCCTAATGCCCAAAACGACGTCGTTTTGGGCATTAGGCTTTTTTTTTTTTTCCTGCCATTTTCGTTCGACCTGCAGGGGAGGGGGAGGAGAGGGAGAGGGAGAGGGAGAGGGAGAGAAAGAGGTCGCCGTCGTCTCCGATCCGTCGTAGAACCGTCGCCGATCGCCGCGCCTCCGCCTCCGTCACCGATCGCCATGCCTCTGCTTGTCGCCTCTGCCATCGCCGATCGCCGCGCCCCCCGCCTCCGCCTCCAGCCCATTTTTTAGGCCCCCTACAGTCCCCCTCCCCCTCCCCCTCCCCCTCCGTCTTCTTCTTCCTTCTGCTGAAAAAAAAAAAAATGGAATTCGGGGCATTCGGGGGAGCTCAGATTCGAGCTCCCTAGCACGACCCTTATAATAAGGCCTCATTTGGCAAGTAGTTGTTTTACCCTAAAAGTCAAAAAAGTACTAAAAAAATCAAAAAGTCTATAAGCTATATAAAAAAGTCAAAGATTCCCTTTTCTTTCTACTTTTTGCACATCTTTTCATAAAAAGTCAAAAAGTCACCACAAACATACTAATTTTTTTTACCTCATATTTTAGCCAAAAATTCAAAAAGTTACTAAAATAGCCTGTTCCCAAATAAGGCCTTAGTATCTCTCATGAAAGTTGAATTTGTGGTGTGCTTTGAGAGCATAATTCATATGAATTGTTATTACGGAACTTTGTCTCAAGACTTGGGATTGTCGACTTTTGTTGCCAAGTTGTTGAGAATTTATTGTGATAATTTTGCAATTATTTTATTTTCTTAGAATGACAAGTATTCTAATGATGCTAAACACATAGAATTGAAATACTTTGTCGTTAAAGAAGAATTTTAAAAACAGAAAGTGTCAATAAAACACGTAAGTACATAATTTTTAAGTGCATATCTATTGATAAAGGGATTATTTTTAAAGACAATTAAGAAACTTGCCAATTGAATAGGTCTTGAATGTAATCCATAATAGTTGTTTATGATTAATTGTGTTATTTGACATATTGAGATCTCATTAACTGCGTTTCTGATATATTTCTTGTTGTAAATGGTGTACGTACATATATGAGAATGAATGAATGATAACATGAATAGTTTTTGATGAAAAGAAATTATTGAACCTTTTAAATATATTCCTCACTTAAGGACTTTATTAAACTAGTTGCCAGTGTTGTGGTACATGGAATGGACTATGTCGCACTATTGGTGTAGAATTGCCATGACTTGCATTAGTGAACTATTGAATTATAGTATTATGATGATGACCAAATTAAAGTAAGGTTGAATATGATTTATTGCGAGCCTAATGTTTATCTTATTAAATCTTGATGTATGTTATCATATGGGCCAAGTGGGAGTCATTATAGTGAACCACGTGACAATATGAATTATAGATTTAATAAGATTATAGTTTCATATCTTGAACCATAAGTTATTATCTGATTGGTCAATACATGGAGTAGTTTCCAAGTCTCCTACTTTGATGGGCAAGTGGAATTATAGCTATATTAGGAAACTAGTCTTCTCTCTACCTACAAAAGTATATTCAGATTCCCATCAATTATTTAGAATATAAACGTATTCTAAAGAGGGTCAAGAGAGGGAAACATCTTTCAACTAATATTGATATTAGGTTTATGTTTAATCAATTTTGAATCACTCGAAAGTTTCGCATAATAGATCCGGGTATGTCATTTATTTTCCTCATTATGTTATTATTTGCGAAAATCATGATAGTTCACGATTTTGGATTATGAAAATTGTTATATGCATAACACCATAAAATTATTTACATTATGGTTACACTTAATGAAATTTTATTTTCATGACAATTGTACCTTAAAATAAAATTACTAAAATAAACATCACAGACTTACAATATTATATCATAATTTTCTCTGTATACATCTTTTTAAAACAAAAAAAAATCTTAATGTACTGTGATTTCATCTGAAAATGTCATCGGTAGCTCATGAAGACGGCGTCGAGCAGCGGTGCTACAATAGTGGATGTGTCGGAAACTATAGGGAGGGGAAGAAATAAAGTAAAGAAGAAACTCGTGATAGTCTTTCAGAACAGTTTTCCGAGTTTGCATCAAATCAATCAAAAATGGATGGCATAGCTTCGCTTGTAGTTTCTCAATCATCTTGTATGTAGTGCTGGCTTCTGTATTATCTGAACACTGTCAAAGACAACTTTCCAAAGAAAAATTATCAACTTTACTTCTTATAAGCTGAAACCTTTTTCCAAAAGAACAATATTCATTTTGAACAATATTCAAGGACCCTCTAGCAAAATTGTAGGTACAAAGATCGGTCTTGGTGGCGAAGGAGCTCATGGTCAAACGAAGATTCTTGATGATGGAGAAGTTCAGGGGTTGTTTGGCATACCCATTTAAGGCATTCATCAGTTTGGGAGCCCTTTGGTAGCAAAGAAATTGAGAAGAAGATTAAGGATGGGTAAAAGGGGTAAAGGCGTGTAGAAGAAGGATTTAGATGACGTGTGTACAAAGTATATGAGTTAGGGTATAATCAGAATATCAAGTATGTGAAATGAGAAAAATAATCAAATCTAAATTAATGTGTACTGAGAAATGATGTGCACAAAGATAAATATGTGTCTAAAAATAGAATTTCCCGTGTTTGTCTGCTTAATAATATTAGGAAGTACCAACCAAGTATATTAACTAGCCACGATATCAAGTGATATACCCGCATATATAAGCTTGTGCCTTAGGTGATATGTTTGTTGGTGTTTCTAATATTACCGTTATTTATTTGTGTATTTTAATTTTTATTTTGCAAGTGTATGTTTGTATGTGCCCTTGTGCACACTTATGTGTTATTCATAAAATAAGTTTGGGTGGTGCTTCAAATAAATAATTTATTGGTCTAAATAATAAGATTTATTATTTTTGTGTTAATATTTTATATTTTACGACACAAATTCTCCATTCCAAGAGTAAATAAGAACATCTCTAATGAGATAATTAAATTTGTGTGTTAATTAACAAAAAAGTAAAGGTGAGATGTAATTTTGAATTAACTATTTATTAATTTAGAGAGTGAATGAGTGTTCCAATAATTTAATTAAAGTAAGTGTTAAGTTGATATAAAATCAAAAAGAATTGACAGCCGTCCCTCTCTCTCTTTATATGAACAAGCCAACATGAAAAATAAATATTCATGTTATGTTAGCTTGCTGTTAATGAGCCAATGTGAAAAATGTAAGAAGATTATCTAGTTTTTGTGTATGAATGGTGTGGATGAAGGTAGGAAATAAATTTTAATTAATCCTAACTTTTATCTTATATATGAAATGATTAGGTAGAATCAAATTTACTTTAATAATATTTGTAATAGACTAATTACATGAAGATATGTAAACATAAATAGGATTTTTATACAATATATATAGAAAAAAAAATGATAAATTTTGTTACTTGTTTTTCCTAAACAAATTATTCATTACATTAGTTGAAGATCAAAGCACAATCCAAATGGATAAGTCTAACATGATCCTGCCTTGAAGATATTTCTCCTAGTTAAAAAATAAAAATAAAAATAAAAAATAAAACAAAATCACTTCTTTCTTGTATGGCTGGCTAATCAAGATTTGGGCTTGGCCCATCTTGACAATTCAATTTCCTACACGGACTAGTATTTTTTTTTATTTTTACAACATGGTCTTTTATTTATCAGCCAGCCCGTTTGGAAAAATCCTGAATAATAGATGGGAAAATAGAGAGAGAGAGAGAGAGAGAGAGAGAGAATGAGTAGTAGCCAGTGGCAGTGAGGAAGATTATAATAATAATGTTGATAACGGTGAGAGAGGTTTGTTGTTGTTGTTCTTCTTCTACCTCTTTTGGGTCCCTTGGCTTCAAACAGTCTTCTTCAAGGCTACCAAACTCAATCTGCAGAGGCAGTCTTGCTGTTCCTGTTCGGAGAAAACCCACCGCCGGTGTCCCAACATGGAACCTTGGCCTTCGCTCCAACGCCAACAGGTATGTATGTATGTATGTATGTATGTATTTCACTTCTCTCTTTCAAATTCGATCGATTGTCTCAACCCAATTGGATTTCTGATATCTTCTTGCAAATCCCTCTCTTCTTGCCCTCCGTTTTCTTGGAATTTCTGCCTTCTTGATTTCGCTTTGTTTGATTTTTATGTGTGTTCTTTATGCTGAGTTATTATACTCTCAATGTTTTGAAATCTAAGCACCTTTTGAAGTTACTTATTTCTTCTTTTGCTTACAATCTGGAAATGGTTGTTATGATAAAATTGATTTTTGTAAATTGGTGATACTTTTGTACATAGGTCAAAATGGTATGTAAACTTCTTGAGAGCACAACTTGGTTAGGAGAGAAAACATAAACAATCCTTGGTGAAATTCAGTACCCAAATCTGCCAATTCGAAGTTGTTTGGAGTTGAAGCACAATGTAAAATACCACCTCAAGTAATTAGATGTAACAGCGTCACACCTTTCCTTCCTTCCTATTTTCGTTTCTTTTCAATCAAACAAGTAGAAGGAAACCCATAGCCGCTTCCCTAGGGTCCTATTTCCATTCTCTCCAATTGTTCATCTTTCTCACCAAACATAGCAATTCTAACACCAACACAGAGAGCTGTGTGGTGGTTTCAATAGAGAGACACCTAATGATGACAGGAAATGCTAAATTTGTTCAATTCATGGGGTGGAAACCATTGACTAGAAGAGTGAGAAATCATGTCCAATTCATTGCTTATCCTATAAATAAGATAATTTCCAAAGATTACACAATAATGGTGATGAATTGTTATAGTAATACACCTGAGGGTGTTACTAGAGGTAGAAATTTCATATGTAAGTGTAAATTTGAGATTGTGAGAAACTTGAAAAATTCTACACTTTGATGACAATGGAGACATGTGATGTGGTAGTACGTCACTAAGACTCTTAGC
Organism: Camellia sinensis; assembly: GCF_055761805.1. Lineage (NCBI taxonomy): Eukaryota > Viridiplantae > Streptophyta > Magnoliopsida > Ericales > Theaceae > Camellia > Camellia sinensis. Next base: position 160,607,864 of record NC_138972.1, read on the forward strand.
AAAGGGCTGCTTACAATTGGTTTTTTGGTAGACTAGGGTTATGGAAAGCCTGTGTATTTAGGGTTTTAATATGTATGTTTTAATATGTAGAAGAAGGGTTATAGGCTTTAGAGATTGAAAAGAGTGGGAATAATCTTTGTTTCCAAACAATTTATCCAAAAAAAAAAAACAAAAAATCATTGTTTCCAAACAAACAGGTTGTTGGGTTTTCAGAGAAAAAAATGTGGGTGTTTGGCAAGAAAAATATTAGCATTTTTGAGGCTAAAATCTATAAAAAGACAAAATAGGCTCAAATAGTTAATAAGACAAACTGTCACATTAAATCCATAATCGTTTCACTTTTTTTCTTACAAACTTAGGTCTCGTTTGGGAACAGGCTAATTTAGTAACTTTTTGGCTATTTGGCTAAAATATGAGCCAAAAAAAACTAGTATGTTTGGGATGACTTTTTGACTTTTTACGAAAAGATGTGCAAAAAGTAGAGAAAAGAGAATTTTGGCTTTTTGGTATGGATTGTTGGCTTTTTGGCTAATTTAGTAACTTTTTGGCTTTTTGGCTAAAAGGGAGGGTTCCCAAACGAGGCCTTAGTTGCAGGAATCGTGCAACTAGGTGGCAATTCTGAGTAAGAATCGTGATTTCGCGTTTCCCTAGAGAGAAACGTGTAAGAATTGCGTTTTTGTGGAGAGAGAAAAGTGATTCAGTCCAAGATGGGATCGTAAAGGGGAGAGAGAGAGAGAGAGAGAGAGAGAGATAGAAACCTGGTCTCACTGACTTCGACCTTCGCTCTAGCCCTAGCCCTAGCCTTCGACGTCAACCTTTGCTCTAGCCCTAGGCCTTCACCATCGCCTTCGCCTTCGACTTCGACTTCGACTTCGATATCGACGTTGACCTTCGCTCTCGATCTCCTCTTCGCTCTAAATCTAATTAAATTATATATAATAAAAAAAATCTAATAAAATCTATAAAATAAATCATTCAATTTTTATTTTTTATTTATTTTAACATATTTTATTATTCCTTATTTTTTATATTTTTTTATTTATAATATATATCAATTAAAAAAAAAATTATATAAATAAATTAAAAATATTATCAATAAAAATAATACCTAAGATAAAAATAATAAATATATTTAAAAAATAACTATTAATATATATATATATATAATACTGCTCTCCGAGGTGCTCCCAACTTAAGAAACTTTTATCGGCTCACGCTTCCTCTCTCCTGCTCCCGCTCCCGCTCCCGCTCCCGCTCCCGCTTTGTGCAACTTACCTCACAAACATTACATCTAATTACAAAAAAAAATTCAATCATCTTCCCAAATACAAAAATTTTAACCTACTAAAATAGTCAAAAACTAAAATAGCAACTTTCCAAACACGCACAATATGTGCTAAAAAATTAAGTAACTAGTTATTTAGTTATAAGTTTTAATTCAAAGGCCAAATGTAGGTAACGGTTTAGGGTTTATGATAGCACAACAGGAAGGATTCTGATGATGAAATTGGGGTTTGTGAACATTATATAGGGTTTTTTGTTTTTTTTTTGGTAGACATGGAGGAAAATGAAGAAGAGGAATGTAATGGGATTCACCTTTGCAAGGGTTGAGTTACTACTACATCATATAAACCATAAATCTTTCCCTATTGAAATGAATAATAATATTTTTCAAGTTTTCATTGAGAGAAAATTATTGAGGAATCAAGGACATCGTTCCTTACATATGTTGAAATGAAGTCATGATGATGTAACTTGCATTAAGTAAAAAATAAAAATAGAAAGTCTGAAGTGAATTTTACTTTTATAGACTTGATGATTGTCAAGAGATTAAGTTTCTTCAACGTTGCAATGTTATAGGTAAAATTCCAGATATTGAATTGCTTTGTTCTTTTGTGAATATATTTATATTTTTCCATCATGCTGATTCTAGTTCCTTCTCAGTTGTGAGGGTTCGGTTTTTGATCCACTGGGTATAGATTCAGATAACTCATTGGGTCTAAGTGATTCTCCTTGGGAAAGTGTCCTAAGCTTTCTTTCACAAAAATTTGAAAGTACTTCAAGTACAAGAAAGGAGAAACCTTCTTCAGCTAGAGGAGTGGCAGGTTTGTTCTTTACCTTGTTTATTTTACGTTTTGTTTGTTTAGATGGGAAATGTGTATTTTTTTTGTATTTGGTACGACAAAAGACGAAGGTTAAATGGAAAACAATTTCCATGGACGACAAAAACTAGCTTGTATGAGCAAAAAATGTTTTCCAATTTTCAAAGGTGGAAAATGTTTTCTAGACTAAAGCCTTACCACCACCACCACCACCACCTATGTTATATGGACTTAGGTACCACCATCACCTATGTTATATGGACTTAGGTACGAATTTCAAGTTTGTGTGAGTGTCCAAGCTTCATACCTTCATAAACCTTAATCTTAGAATATTGGAACATGCTTCCAAAAGTTGATATGAACATGGGGACGTATCGTGGACATTTGGAGATGTCATAAATTATGTAGAAATGTACTTGAAATAAATAGGATTTAGGAAAAATATGAAATTATCTCTCATTCATGTGAGAGACCAGAAATGTTTCTTTTCTTTTAAATGTTAGTTAACTTCTTCTTCAAACATTGTAAAAATTTAAGTGTCTAAATTGGGTACAGGTGTCGAATACGTATCCCGCACCCTTACTCTTGTCATATCTAGTAAACACGGGTACTTTAGGAGAAATAGAAAGTCCATATAACACAGGCCATCACCAATACCACCACCTGACCATTTCCACCACCACCAACAATACAAAACCACCACTAGTACCACCACATAATAACAACCGCAGCCACTGCCACTGCTATTGCTACTGCAACCACCACTAGCCACCTAAGTGGGATATGCGATACGATAGAGACACGCCGTCACTGTGATTTTAAAAAATTGCAAGACATGATACATTTTGGACACGTTAAAAATTTACATTTTTATAAATTTATTGTATATCAAATGTATGCATAGTTTATTCAAAAGTAATGGAAAAGCAACATAAAACTAATTAAACCTTAAAAGCCATAAATTCTATAATTTAAATACCAAGATATTATTCACGTACCAATTGCATTTTAACGAATACAAAATAATTGTATGACATTGAAATGCACGTGATATATTCATCTTATAAATGTTTCAAAACATATTTAGAGTGCACAAGTTAGATTTTGAAGGATGAAAAATATTGTTAATATGAAGAGACTCGTCACATAGGTCGTGTTCGGAGAGCTCAAAACATGTTGTTGAAGTGGCCGATATTATGAATTTAAAATTTTAGTTAAGACACATTGAAGTAAGTGTTGGACACACTTTTAGGAGTGTCAGTAGAGTGTCGTGTTCGACACAACATTCCTCTTCCATAGAACTGTCCGTGCTTCTTAGCCAGCCAGCCACCCTTCCACCCCCACCACCCCCACCCCCACCCCCACCCCCACTATTTGCCACCACCACCTTATCACCACTACCACTAACATTGCCACCATTATGCAACCACCGCTGCCCCACCACCATCACAACCACAAGTGCATTAGAGTTGTAACCAAACATAAGAAAATATTTTTAATAAGGAAACATTTTCCCGAAAATGTTTTTTGCCAAAAAAATAAAATAAAATGCAGCTTTAATTCAAATCATAGTTGTTAAGTAGTTAAAGGCTCAAGGTGCGTAAAGGGGCTAGGTTTCTTGTTGCCTGAGCACAAGGTGCAACATAATCATGAACAGTAAGTTGCATGTGCGATAAGATAAGCATGCATATTGAATAGAATTACTATTGAAAGAAATTTATAATATGTAAAACAGATACAAAATGTGTGTGTGTGTGTTTTTTTTGACATCAACCAAGAGAGATAAATTGATATACATGCATATGTTTTAAATTGGTACATGCATTAACAAAAAAGCTAGTTGTAACTGTGTAAGTATATATTATATAATTCTAACTGCTAAGAATTACGCACTAGAGAGATCTAGTTCTTCAAGTGAGCATCTTCATATTGTAAATAATAATTGCAGATTTTAGCCTTTGACTAGGATACTTCTACTTTGCCAGCTGCAATTGAAGATACTTCCATCGATTTTGGGGACTTCTTCAAAGGACCATTGCCAGGAAAATTTCTCAAGCTCTTGGGGTATTTGGCCCTTTCCCGACTGGGAATATATGTACCTCTCGGTGGAGTAAATCGTGAGGCTTTTGTTGGCAATCTAGACCAGAACAGTTTACTGAGCACTTTAGATTCATTCTCTGGAGGAGGCATTGGTCGACTTGGAATATGCTCCCTTGGTATTGTTCCCTTTATCAATGCACAAATTGTGTTTCAGCTTCTCACCCAGATCTACCCCAAGTTGCAAGAACTTCAGAAAAGAGAAGGTGAAGCAGGAAGAAAGAAAATTCTTCAGTATACTCGATATGCTTCAGTTGGATTTGCTATAGTACAGGTAAGGAACTTCATATTTTTGTGAACTGTTATGCCAACTTGTGAATAGATATTATTTTTTTATTACTATGTAGGCTTCTTCTTCTTTTTTTTTTTTTTTTTTGTTTTTTTTGTTTTTTTGTTAAACTTGTGGTACCAAAATGAGGAAAAGTGATTATAGTTGCTTTGAAGAACCAAAAAATGTTTTGTTTATCATTCTGAGTATTAGAAATTACTTCAACATTCAAGTAAAGGACAAATTATGTGCAAGTAATTTGGAAGGAAGGTGGGAGTTTTTCTTTTCAATTTCTACAAAGTCAAAATACCCCTAGTACCACGAAAGAAAAATAAAATAATAAACTTATGCCCCCGATAGTTAATTGAGCAAAATTAAGTATTGGTAATATAAATTTACTTAACAATAAAATAAAATAATAAGGTTGCAACCAAATAATGATAAATTGCTAAAAGCATCCTATTGCCTTCAACTTCTTTTCTGCATTTCAAACTTTGAGAAACAAATTCATTGATTAAAAGCCTATAACCCTACTTGGATTAAAAAAAGGAAATAGTTATTTTGCCTGCGAGTCATATGACTGACTTGGTCCAGCCAGCAACAAAAATCTACCAACCCTTGTCCAATGTTCTTATGTAAAAGTTTTCCTTAATGAGTAAAAATTGTCATTATTCTTTAATCTTATTAGTCACTTGTATAAAAGAATAATGATTAGGGCTTTCTTGGCCAAAAGTTCTTAATTCTGGATGGAAGTGAACTTTGGGTGTTTTGAATTTGTCCCGATTTAGGCTTTAATTTCTGTGTAAATTAGTTATTGAATTTTGTTGGCTATACTGGAGTTTAGATATATGACCAACCACTAAGGTCACACAAATGTGTTTGGATGGATGATAGGCCATGAGTCCTAAGTATTTTGGCGTCTATTTTGATGTTTCTTGTTAATAAATTTTCCACAATATGCTTTTAATTTTTTATATGTCATGACTTTAGCAATGCTTTTAATCTTCTTTTGTATATTCTTAATTTTTACGGCAGGCAATTGGCCAAGTACTCTACCTTCGCCCTTATGTCGATGATTTCAGTACACAGTGGGTTCTAGCTTCTGTTACTTTATTAACCCTTGGATCCGTGCTTACAACTTACATTGGTGAACGGATTTCTGAGCTAAAACTTGGAAATGGTACATCTCTTTTGATCTTCACGAGCATCATATCCTACTTGCCGGCATCTTTTGGTAGGACTGTTGCAGAGGCATTTCAGGATGGCAACTACATTGGACTTGTCGCTATCATTTTCTCCTTTTTCTTGTTGGTGCTTAGTATTGTGTACGTTCAGGTAAATGCCGGTTATTTTTGTGAATTAGAATTGGATTAGTTGAAGCATAGAACTGTTGACAATGTTCTTAACAAAGGGTTTCAGGAAGCAGAGAGGAAAATCCCAATTAATTATGCCTCACGATACACTAGCAGAACTGGAGGGCTCCAGAAATCTGCTTACCTACCCTTTAAGGTTTGTAATCAAGTTCCATACTATGTTTTAGTAAGTGTTACTGATTGGAAATGATTATAATTTTCTTCTTAGAAGCAATCTACATGTGTTACTTAACAAATTTTTTTATTTAATTTTTTGTAAAATGACTACTCTTGCAACATACTGATTTCATCTCTTTGGCAATGTTTTTCTGATTCACCTGCTATTCACTTCATATTGTTTTGCTTATGTGAATTGTCATGCATGGAAATCTTTTGTTAATGTTTTGCATTTATAGTATTGTCTTCTTGGACTGGGGTTATTTGTGATGTTTTTGAACTTTAGTCTTATGTCATACTTATGATCTCATTTCGTTTTAATTGAGCAGGTCAATAGTTCAGGAGTGATGCCAATTATCTTTTCTACATCATCGTTAGCACTTCCAGGCACTTTAGCACGCTTCACTGGTTTAGCTGCTCTGAAAAAGGCTGCAGTGGCTTTAAACCCGGGGGGTAAGAACAATTGCTGTAGTGCCTTCATCGATGGAAGTTGAGATATTCCAGTGACAGTTAAATTTGAACTATTCTAGCAATATATTCCTTGTGCATTTAAAACTCACCTCTAAAACTGAGTCTCAGTAGGCTGCAGTGGCTTTCCCTTTCGATTTAGATGAAACATTTGAAATATTCTAAATCTGACCAGATAAATTCTTTGTAGGTTCTCTCTATCTCCCCACAAACATTCTATTGATAGCCTTCTTCAACTACTACTACACTTTTCTACAGCTGGATCCCGATGATGTGAGTGAACAGTTGAAACGCCAAGGTGCGTCAATCCCACTTGTTCGACCCGGTAAAAGTACCGCTGCATTTATTAAAACGGTAATTTCCTGTCTACTCAAATATATGGCCTATCATTTATTTTTGTTCCAGCTTGTACATTTAGTCAGCTTCATCCTGCTTTAGCCATACATTATTTGGTTCTAGCTTTATCACAAATCAGTCTAAGACATTTCAGTAAGCCATGGGCATCAGCTTCTCTGGTGTTCACTCGCAGCCACTTTCCCCGTGAGAGTCTAAATTTCTCTTGTAGAAAGAACATTCATGCCACATTATTTTCATATGCTTAACTTTTGAAAATTCAAAAAATATCAATTTTTGTCAAAATAATTTACTTTTTCAACCAAAAAAAAAAAAAAAAAAGTTTTAATTCAATAGAAAAATTTCTCCCTTTTTTATTTTTTATTACTCCCTTACCCATCTATTTTGATGTGGTGTTTGGATGTCATATGGAAATTGAATGAATTTTGTCTCTTTTGGAGGACTTCATTTGAGTCCAGTTTTGTTTTTATTGCATTAAACCGGGTGTTTCTTTTTTCCCAACTAGCATGAAATTGGGTACTTTGCATTTTTTCAGATTACCTTTTAATTTTAGAACCTTTGCTTTGCCTGGCTGATATTGTGGGTCAATGCTATGTAACAAAACAGACTACTGTAAATTCCAAGCGATACATAAACAACCTAATACATTCTGCTTCTTCAGGATACAAATCCGTAATTCGTAACTTAGTGCCCACTTTCTTTTGTGATTTACTCATTGAGGAGTATGGAATAGATTTTGTGGAAATATTTTGGTTCCTTGTTTGCTCTTTTCTTCTGTATTCATACAGCTGATGAGTATTTTTGTCACGCCCCTAACTTGCCCCTGAAAGTTTGGGCATGACTTAAACAGAAAAGGACACTTAACTTAGTTCCATAGGGGCCTGCCCGGAAGCTATAAAACATAATTGATAAAACTAGAAAATGTGACATCCATTGAGCTACTATATCATGCCAGGATCAAAAACATACCACAGGACAAGTACATTAGAAGCCAAAATATATTTAAGAGTTAGTTAATTACAGGCATATACAATACCAACCCCGAGGTGGGGTATATAACAAAATCATTAAGTACATAACAACTTAAGTTACTAGCAAAAGTGTGAGTCATCATCTAACAACTTCCACAAAAGTAGGGTTCGACCCCAAGCTTGGCTGTGCCTAGGCTGACAAAAGTATGACGATGCCGAGCTAAGATCGACCTCTTGGTTGATTACCTACAGAAACAGACATAACATAGGGTGAGCCAAGCTCAGTGAACAATAGTACTAGTATGCTTGTAAACATATATAATGCTGACATCATGTAATTAGTCTGTCTCTGTACAGCTTGTTGGGACAACATAATCGGTTTATAATTGTCATAGTATGGCCCCTGGCCTAAGAACTTCACATATTCAGAAAAGAGTCCTTGGGTTCGTAATTACAATTCATCACATAGATCTTCGGTTCTTTTTGTTTCACAAGCTTACAACAGTGTAAGTTCATATTTCACACATCGGTCCTTGACCTCATAAATTCCTCATTCACAACGGCCCTTGGCCACATTGTTCACAATTTACAAATGACCCTTGGTCGCGTAGTTTCACATTAGGGCTCTTAGCCACATTAGCTCACAAATGGCTCTAAGCCGCATTGATTCACAAATGGTACTAAGCCACATTGATTCACAAATGGCACTAAGCCACATTGATTCACAAATGGCACTAAGCCACCTTGATTCACAAATGGCACTAAGCCACATTGATTCACAAATTCATACTTGCCTTATTACATTCCATTAGTCACAAGTTTTCAAATAAGATGTGTACCACTTCACAACCTTTTTCAATGTTTTCACCATTTCGTATCAAATCACTTATGGCAAATACATCATTTCATATCAATCATTTCATGCCAACACAAGTTTAATAGTGAAATTCGCAACGTCAAGATATAACATCAATATAATACGATAATACTTCCTACAAGGTCACAACGTCATGAATAATACATGCTGAGTAGGGATACATTGAAGTACTATTACTCACTGTGTTGTGGCGGTGCACTTCCTTTTGAGGTGTTTCCTACACACATGAAAATCACATTAGTCCTTTTTCATCCTTGTTAAATCAATATTCGGTTCACTTACTTTGATTAAATTAACGAACATTCAAACAATATAAATTGCAGGTTTTGACAACATTAGAGGACCCAACACGCAAAACGGAGCATCCCAACTTTTCTGCCTTGAGCCGCACGTGCGGCTAGGATCTCCCGCACGTGCGGCACACCTCCCGCACGTGCGGCATTGAGGCCCCGCACGTGCTTTTTTTGCAGTGTTGAAGGCCAGACTTTTGCCATTTTCCCGCACGTGCGGCAGTGACTCCCGCACGTGCGGCTGAGTTTCCCGCACGTGCGGCCCTAGGCCCCGCACGTGCGGCGATTCTGCACTAAAAGTCCGAAATTTTTGCATCATTCCATCCTCTAGTAGACATGTTTAGGGCCTCAAAAATCTAGCTTTAAATTACCAATATATAAGCTCAAGCATGTAAATACATGTGAACAAGGGTCAAATTACATCTTTCATTTGAGTAAAAACAAATCAAATCATAAATCCACAACTTAAATTTTACTCCAATTCACAAGACTCCTACTTGTTCTCAAATCTCAATTCATAACATAAAATTATATCACATACTTGAATTCAAGCAAGTCAATTGAAGACATAGAGTGAGGTTTCTCTTAGGGACTTCAAATTGAATCAAAATATGCATGGTAGGGTCATTTTATTCATTTACTACTCAAACTTACAACACCACAATTCCAACTCTTAGGAATAAGATCATAGAAACATCTTCACATAAATTATGACAAGAAGGGTTATAGATGGACATTAGACAAACATTTACATACCTTAAGCCCAATCTTGACCTTCTTGAGGACTTCTCTCTATATCCCTTCACTTCTCAAATCTAAAGTTATGTTATGAGTTCCTTGGTTTGTCAAATGGCTAAGGTCATATATATATATATATATATATATATATATCCTTATGGAGAGAATGAGACGAAAATCAATCGTTTACACATTCGAAAATTGAAATTTCACAAAAGTGCTTAATATTACCTAAAAATTATGCTGGTTCTAAATATATGATCAATTTTGGCTTATTGAGCCGCTAAGGCCTTCAATTCCTACTTTATCGTTCTAGTAATAACAGATACAGTTCTTTCTTAACAGATACAATTCATTTCATAAGGCATCACAACATAGTTACTTGAACTTATTCCCTTGGACAATTTCAGTTTAGGCATTTAACAGCACAAAATAAAGGACGGACATATATCGCAAGCATATATGAGGGTCGGGTTGTTACAATTTTATACTTGATTGATATCTGAACTTTTGGCACAAATTTAGCTTCAAAATAATTTGGACAGATTTGTGACCTATTTATGGTTGAATTCAGATTCTTAGTCGGATATCAGTCCTGGGATCTGCATTTTTGGCAATTCTGGCTGCTGGTCCTGCTGTGATTGAACAAACTACACACCTGACTGCATTCCGGGGATTTGCAGGCACTTCAGTTCTCATTCTTGTTGGTTGTGCTACTGACACGGCAAGAAAAGTTCAAGCAGAAATAATATCCCAGAAGTACAAGAACATAGAGTTTTATGACATCGACAAGTATAACCAGTATTGAGGAAAAACAGATTAGAGGCTGGAGTGGATAAAATCTTATAGAATGAAACTTTATGGTTTAGTTTTCTCATGAATCGTGTAGTGTTGACTACCATATGTATTTTACGTTTTTGGTTTACAGTTTGATTCTGACTTACAAATTGTACAAAAGGTTACATGGCTGCAATTTTCCATGGTGTTTGGCTAATGGAAAACCATATTCTTCTTGTTGTAACTCTGATTTGTGGTTGTCAAGAGTGATCAAAATGGGACTGGATGGTTGAAAACACCTTAAACAAAATAGAAAGCAAAGGGCGAAATGTTATTTGGGTCGTTGAAAAATGAAAGGATGGAATTGGGGATTTAGATTTTAGAGTTTAAAAGATGCTGAGAATTGCCAATTATAGTGGTATTGGGAGAGTTAAAAGGGTAACTACATTTTTTTTGAATACCATGCGATATCTATGTCTCCAGACGTGGCTAAGCCAATGGTTTCAGTGCAGCAGCAATCTAATGTGCTGCCAGAACAGAATCGTGGATTACTTCCTTTATTATCTGCTCTTCCCTTGAATAGTATGTATTTTTCTCCCTTTCAGAATCTAAAGCTGTTCACTGTAGTTGAAGGGGATGTCATAAAATTTATGGACAAAGCACTAGAAATAAATCAATCCCTGATGTTAAAATTTTCAAATATTTGTTTCAAGTGACCTGTGAATGTATACCTATTTTCTGTACAATGCTATCTTTCTCACTAGCACTGTACTACTCCTATACTCCTGCCCATCTGAATAAAAACTAGACTACAGATCAAGTAAATGCTGACCCATATGCCTATACTGTACCTGCCACAAATCAACTATTTCATAGAAAGAAACCCTTCAAATGCGACCTTAGGGAGCTGTCTAGATGCTACTGCAAGGCCTTGAAGCGTTTCATAGAATTTTGCCACACTTGGTGTCTGACCAACTGTGCAGCCGAAAACTTCTGTTATTATGGCCGGCAACAACTAGTTGGCAACAGACCTTGCAATGGTCTTGAACATATCTTCACCTGAACGGTCATCTCCTACGCACGACACAAAACTGGCTGCTTCCCACTTTTCCACATGGTGGCAACGAGCCTTTCCACAGCTACTCCTTCGCTTAAGCACAGTAATTCACAAATTGCAACGAAAAATAAATCATCCACCAAACGATCAAGAAATACACCCCACATCATTTACTTTAACTATTATACCCAATCATGAAAAATCAAATTATTTCATTATCTACACTACTCTATTTGGAAATCTTTCATTTCATCATTCCATTGAAAATCAAATTCTCATATCCGCCATGGAAAAGAGGAAAAAAGTAATATGCACTTTCATAAAGTTAAAATTTTATTGTTTTTCTGATAAGTTGACATTATTTATGAGACATGTTTATTGGTTAGGAAAGGAAACTACTAGCAGACAAATTAATCATGCATGTTACGTGTTGTTTCACTTCAACAATGTGTTGACCTCTTTTAACAACCACAGGCTCATTAGCAAGAACACTCTCAAGGTGATCAAGCTCTTTTCCCTTCCATGAGACGAAGTCAGGGTCAGCATCTTGATGGTGCCATACAAGAGCACTTTCCTTCTCTACAAATGAGCCATCTGTAGCCTTTGTATAATGCTCCGTTACAGGATGTGCAGTTTTTTTACAGTCAAAATCCGTTGGCAACACGCTGGGCTTCCATAGAGAATCCCTACACCACCTTCATGAGATACGAAAATGAGATTAAAACCAAGACAGACAAAAATTACAATTGATTGAATTGTAGAACCAAATGTTACCTAGTGAAGTAGTCATGTTCTGCAGATAGACTGAGTTTTTCACATGGCGAAAACCACTTGCTTAGAGAATCCTTTCCTCTGCCACTGACAATGAAAACAATGTTCTTGGGATCATTGGATAATCCATTTTAGTACTTTATCATCAAATCAATCAATGTATGACTAACTATTCTTAGGTATCGTATCTTATGTGGAACCCCAACATTTTTCTACCTGTTGGACCATTCCACATATCAGGAATAGCAAGAATTTTTTGAAACTACCAGTTTCTTATCCAGTGCCATAATAAATCGATGATGCCCAAAATAGTGCAGCTCCTTGAGCCATCCTAAAGCAAAGATAGGCAAATTCATTGACAATGTGGCATTTATCTCCTGGACAGAAACAGTTTTTATCTTATTTTATTTTTTATTATTATTTAAATTCAGGATATCTGCTGAGAACTAAATGACAAAACGAATTTTGTCCCGAAAAAATGCCCTACTTATGTTAGTTACCTGTTCCCAGTGATATGTGAATTGCAACTGATGAATTGTTTCATTTCCACAAGATTTTTGGAAATACTACTTTTTGAGCAGCAACAACAACAAAATTTTTATTGAGAAAAATTACTATTAACGACTGACTCTCTTCGTGTTAGAAGAAAAATTATTGAATGCCCTTTAAACATTGCTCCACATCCGGCATCAATTAATAATATTTTTCAAGGCATCAGTATAAAATAAAAGTGACATGGGTAAGCCCATAAAGGATATGGCTCACCCCTTAAGGCCCAATCCATGATTCAAATAATAAAGCCCAACATCCCTAAAACCTAACGTTACGCCAAGTACTAATGACATCTAAACACTTGGCAAGTAAAGGGCCAGCCACATTAGTAGACAAAGATCCTGCAGAGTTATTGCATCACACATCAGCTATTAATGAGCTTCCCTGCTGCATTTATTACGATAACCCTTCAAGTCGGAACATAACAGCCTCACCATGAACAAGGCAAACTGGAACATAGACTTTCGGCCAACGTGACAGCCCAGAGTGGACAAGGACTGATGAGCAAAGGATATAAGCAGGCTCCTAAGACGAAGAAAAGGTTAAGTTTTCTATCTCCATCCCCTCTCTATATCTCCATCCTTCTCGCCTCTCTAACTTGCTCGTTGGAGGGTTCGCTGGGAGACTCCCTGTTCCTCATTGAACTCCTTTGCAGGTTTTTCGGTAGGCCCAACAATCAAATAACGGCTTGAGAAGCGTGGACCAATCTGACCCACTCCATCTGTGGTTAGCAGCATCATCAGTTGGCGCCATCCGTGGGAACCCTTTTTGCTCTGTGCGGCAACTGTGCTCATTGTCGCCGGTGACCCATTCTTGATAATCCCTACCTGCCACCCACCAAGGTGGATGTTCACAACTAGATCCATGGCTTCTCAACACAATGTTGCCGATCCCCAAGCCAACCCTCCTAACCCAAACAACCCACCGCAGTATTTCACAGAACTCACCAACAGCATTAACCGCCTAGCCGAGCAAAACCAAGCCCTGATCAATGCTTTGCTTCAAAGAGACCTTTCCATAACTCCTCTACCACATCAAGACATCCCACCTAACCAAGAACGAACCCCGAGCCATCCCATCCAACAATCCCACCCATCTAACTTGGAGGGCTTACGACCCCCTCCTCAAGATATGAACCCTCCACCTCGAGCCCCATATCTACCGATCCAAGCACTTGCCCCCGAGGGGGAGGCCAACAGTGTCTAACCTCCGTTGCATTCCGGTGGTGACAACGCTCCTCTTTGGGATGCAAAACTCCGAGCCATGAAACTCCAACTGCAAGGAGTCATGCAGAACATACAGAGCAAACCCTCTGCCACAGCCAACTCACCATTCGTTGCCTTCATCAGGGACAAACCTTTACCTCCTAAGTTCAAAGTGCCCTCGATCTACTCCTTCAACGGTACAACGGACCCAGTCGACCACTTGGAGACTTACAGGACCCTCATGGTCCTTCATGCATTCCCTGATGAGATCATGTGTCGGGCTTTTCCCGTGACGCTTAAAGGGTCGGCCCGATTGTGGTTTAGTCAGCTGCCGACGGACTCGGTCTCTACTTTTCAGCACCTAAGTGACTCCTTCCTCAGCCACTTCATTGGTGCCCAGCGCCAGCGTCGTCTGACGACTCAACTCCTCAACATTCGTCAGACGGAGGGGGAGTCGCTGCGCAGCTTCGTCACCCGCTTCAACACCGAGGCCTTGCAGGTGGCAGAAAATGATGACAAGGTCATTCTCACGGCTTTCATGGCCGGTCTACGATCTTCCGATTTCCTTTTCTCCCTCTCCAAAAATCCTCCAACCTCCATGGTAACCCTTCTCTCTAAAGCCCAAAAATACATGTATGCCAAAGATTCCCTAGCGGCCCGACAAGATTCCACAACCAAAAATTCGACCCCCAGAAAGAAAAGAAAGGACTCTGAAACCAGAACCACCCAGTACACACATCAAACGGCTCAGTATTTCGACCGACCTGTTCAAGCCGGTCGATCGGCGCCTACCCGACTGCCCGGTCGGTTCGAAAGGTACACTCCCCTCAATTCCCCCATGGAACAAGTCTTGAACCAGATCCAGTGAGATTACCCCTTGAAATGGCCTCTACTGTCACGGTCTCCTTCCAACCGATGAGACCAGTTCAAATATTGCCATTTCCATCAGGATCACGACCATAAATACTAAGGAGTGTGTTAACCTCAAAGACCAGGTCGAGGGCTTAATACGCCAAGGGCGTCTCAGTCGGTTCACGGCAGCCCGTCCTCAACAATGCCCAAGGACCAAACCTACCAGAAACAACCACCAGCGCACCCCTCCTCGACAACTCACACAACCTAACCAAGGCCATGATCGGCTCCCACAACAACCCCGGGCACAAGGCAACCTTGCCTCATCGGTTGGAGAAATCAAAGTTATTGCCGGCGGGCTTGCATAGAGGACCATCCCGTTCGGTCCAACGGGCAGAACTCAGAAAAATCAGGTAGGGCTCAGATAAAGAAGTCGCAACATTGGACTGCCCCTTTAAACACCCTAAGCAGTGGATGGAGCCTATCACCTTTACGGAGGCCGATTGCACAGGCATCCGTTACCCCCACGACGACCCCCTCGTCAACTCTGCTCTCTTGTCCAATTACAAAGTTAGACGAGTGCCTGTCGACAACGGTAGCTCTTCAAACATCATCTTCCTAAATGCCTACCGCTAGCTCAAGGTCGGGGAAGAAAGCTTATTTCCCCTCCAAACCCAACTAGTTGGCTTCACTGGAGATCGGGTGACCTTCATAGGCTCCATCGATCTTCCCATCACCGTTGGAGAATACCCACGGCAGACCACTAAGCTGTTCACTTTCCTTGTCGTCGACTGTCCCTCTGCTTATAACATCATCCTTGGCCACACCGCTTTTAACGCTTTTCAAGCTGTCACTTCCACATACCATCTGGCCATGAAATTCCCAACCGACCTCGGGGTCGGCACCGTGAGGGGGGAGCAGACTGTAGTTGGAGAATGTTACGTCGCTTCGCTCAAAGAGGTCAAGCTGAAGGAAACTATGATCATCGAGGGACTCGATGTCAGAGACGAAGATGAGTTAGTTAGAGGGGAACCAGTGGAAGAACTTGTTGAAGTCCCTGTCGACCCCACAAACCCTACGAAAACAGCCGGGATCGGTAGCCAACTATCTCCTCAAGCCAAGGCTGATCTTACAACCCTCCTGACCAAGCAAATTAATGTGTTTGCCTGGACACATTCTGACATGCCGGGTATCGATCCTTCCTTCATCACTCATCGTTTGAGCATCGGGCCCCATTTCCGACCTTTTTGCTAGAAACAACACATCTTCCACCTGGAACGCAATGCTCTTATTGCTTCTGAGGTAGACAAGTTACTGGAGGCACAGTTTGTCAAGAACGTGGATTATCCAAGATGGCTGTCAAATGTGGTCTTGGTTCGTAAAAACAACGGTAAATGGCGACTCTATGTCGACTACTCCAATCTCAATCGAGCTTGCCCCAAAGATAGTTATCCCCTTTCTCGCATAGATCTGCTTGTCGACACCACAGCCGAACATCAAATGCTCAGTTTCATGAACACCTTTTCTGGCTACAATCAAATTCTGATGCATCTAGTTGGTCCGTTGCCCACCGGTAAGGGCCAAACCAAGTTCGCTGTGGTCGCCTCATTGATTACTTCACCAAATAGGTAGAAGCGGAACCCCTTGCTAAAATCACCAAACGGAACATAACCAGATTTATCTGGCAGTCGATCGTATGTCGATTTGGTATCCCCCAAGCCATCATCTCAGACAACGACAAGCAATTCGACAACGCCAAGTTCAGGAAATTTTGTGTAGAGCTCCACATTCAGCCGTGCTTCTCTTCCCCAGGCCATCCCCAAGCCAATGGGCAAGTCGAGGTCACCAACCGCTCTCTCTTGAAGATCATCAAGACCAAGTTGGAAGCCACCAAGGGACTCTGGGCTGAGGAATTGCCAAACGTACTCTAGGTCTATCGCACTATCGCCCGAACCCCTACTGGGGAGACCTCCTTTCGCTTAACATACGGCGCTGAGGCAGTCATCCCTGTGGAAATCGGCTTGCCAACCCCGAGGATTCTGCACCAAGGCCTAGAACTAACCGAAGACTTATGTCGGGCTGACTTAGACCTGATTGAAGAGCTCCGAGAGACAGCTGCTGTCAGGCGAGCCTCATATCAACAAAAAATGAGAGCACACTACAACCGTAGAGTTCGACTGAGGGAGTTCGCAGTTGGCGACCTAGTTTTGCGCGAAGCAACTCTTGCCACCAAAAATCCGGTTGAGGGCAAGCTAGCAGCCAAGTGGGAAGGACCTTACGTTGTTAAGGCCAGACCTCGCCCGGGCACTTACCGGCTCCAAGATATGGAAGGTCGAGACCTCCCCCACCCGTGGAACGCCGAGCACTTGAAGCGTTATTTCCATTAAAGTGTCACGTCCTATTTTTGTATTGACCATTTGCTGTATGTGCATTTTGACCATCTGCACATTTGGTTATTTTTGTCCTCTTCATACATGGTGTAAACTTGTGATCAATGACTATGCCTTAAATGACAATGGTTTTATGGCTCCGTTATCTGCCTTGTGCTTCAATAACGACTTGTTAAACAAAGTTAATTAAAGCCTTAGCCAGACTGAGCACGAAGACCTCAGCTAGACTGAGTCAATTAAAGCCTCAGCCAGACTGAGCACAAAGCGCTCAACCAGATTGAGTTAATTAAAGCCTCAGCCAGACTGAGCACGAAGGGCTCAGCCAGACCGAGTCAATTAAAGCCTCAGCCAGACAGAGCACAAAGCGCTCAGCCAGACTGAGTTAATTAAAGCCTCAGCCAAATTGAGCACAAAGGGCTCAGCCAGACCAAGTCAATTAAAGCCTTAGCCAGATTGAGCACCAAGGGCTCAGCCAGACTGAGTTAATTGAAGCCTTAGCCAGACTGAGTACGAAGGGCCCAACCAGACTGAGTTAATTAAAAAACCCAGCCAAATTGGGCACGAATGAAGAATTCAACCGGTCTATTTTCGTAATTTCATGTTACAGCATGGTTTCCATATTCAGTTCAAATCCACATCCATACTACGACGTCTTTTGACACTCTTTACAGTTTTAACTTTACATTTCTAATTCATTTAAAATCCAAGCCCATAGTCATCCAAGCCTATTTTTCATTTCTAACACTCTTAACATTCTCATGCACGCCCACTTTTGACATTTTGTGCATCATGGTATTCTCATAAGTCAGGTTGGCTGCCCATATCTAAACTATTTACATCACAACCTACTAGCAAGTTTCACAATTCATACACACGTCTTACTTTTACAAATTGCTACTTTGCCATTTTCATTATTTTCAAATTTACAACTCAGAAGAAATAAGGGCAACAATGATACAAGAGAAAACTCGTTGTTTCATTTACAAAATTTACAGTTACATACAACTTGCTGCAGAAATTACAAAAAAAACAAAACAAACACAAACAAACACCAAACAAAACAACAAAACTACAATTTTCTACATAGATCAATCCTCCTCGCTTGAAGCCAGGTCTTCCTTCTCAACCCCCTCGTCCAGGGGGGTCTGGGCGATGTCGTCTTCTCCTATCTTCACGAGGCTGAAGTCGATGTTTGGAAACGGCTCTTGCACCTTGTGCATGAAGGTCTTCCAGCTGCTGTCCCAAAACTCAGCCATCTCATGCTTATAAAAATTCGACCGCTAGAACCTTTGGATCACTTCTTCTTCGCTCCTACTTCCAACGGCCGCTCCCGATGGCCCAGCCCCCCATTACTGTCTCTCGCCAAGCTCCTAGCGATTGCGGCATCAATCACTATCTGGAATTCGGCAGATTCCTTGAATTGCTCCACCACCGCCTTGCACAGGTTGGGGTACGCCGCTTTCTCAGACCCCAATCTAGCCCTTTCCTTCGCCAGAGCCTTCTCCAACTCAACGATCTGACTGTCGGCCGCTTCTTTGTCCTTCAGAGCTTGGTCCCACAGATCTTCGTTGCTGGTCATGGCCTCTTCGCACCTTTCGTTGGCGGTGGTGCAGGCTTTCTGGACTTCCTCAAGCTTCTTCCACTCGCCCGCCAATTGGAACTCAAGCGATATCACCTTATGGTGCTCCGCTTCAAGCTCTGAGTTGGTTGCGATGAGCTCGGCACTAGCTCGCTCCGCCGCGTTCTTCTGCACCACCGCTAACACTTCCATCACTTTCGCCTTCTGCGCATTCTCTAAACCCTTGGCACACGTACTCCTGGCGGTCTTCCTTTACCATGCCGTCTCCACCCTCAGATTCTGGAGCTCCGATTTTGCCTTTTCGAATTGGGCCCTTAGTGCCTCTACTTCCAGCCTAGCGCGTGCCGCCTTATTCATTAGGGTGGTCGCTAGAGTCGCTGCCTCTATTTGGGTTGAGTAAAACCCTCTCAGCAGATCGGCCTCTGACAAACACGTCGTTGAGCGCACCGCCACATCTTTCACCACTCCAACAAAGCATCGACTGCGAGCCTGGCCCCCTCCCCTTCTACTGAGCAACCTGCCAGTGCGCGCCCATGGTACAAGGCGGTCGCCAGCGCGGCACTTGTCGGTGGCTTGCTTGTCCCTGCTTTCCCCTCGCAGGGGCTTGCGGTTACTTCGGGTGTAGGTGCCACCATCGGCACCATGGGGGCACCTAGGCGCAACTTTTCCTTAGCCACTTGGGTGGTCTCTTTCTCTGTGCCCTCCATGATCTCCCTCTCCTTCCGTTTCTCCTTCTCTGGGGCCTCCTCCGCTTTCCTCTCCTCCAACTCCTTCCCAACAGGGCTAGCCTCCTCCCCAGCCTTCATCTTTTTCAAAACGGGGGCATCTTTCCCCCCCTCTACACCTCTTCTCTTTTTCCTTGGCTTCTTTACAACCGCCTCCACCTCCTGCTTGCCCCTCACCTTCAGTTGGTCTACTGGGGACGGCAGAGGGGCGAAGCCAGTTAGGTCCTTGTCACCCACCGGCTTGGGACGCGGTCGGATCCGCTCCTTCATCACCAGCTTTGGGGCAGGCCCTATTTGCGCCTCCTTGTATTTTTCTACATTGGCGAACAACCTTGGGGCATTTCCCTAAATAAGCCAAAATACTAAATCAATTCCCAAACTAAGCCTAGTTTTGAAAGAATTCTCAAAATAGGCTAAATCGTGGTTCATAACCACGATTTCAACATACATGCGCCTGTCTCGCGTGGAATTTGGGAAGTCTTAAAATCGTGGTTACAAAACGCGCTTTTGATTAAGAAATCGCGGTTACAAAATGTGTTTTTAATTAATTTTTTTTTCTTCTGAACTCGTTGTTATAAACACGCTTTTATCCAAAAAAAATTTTCTTCTGAACTCGCTGTTCTAAACCACGCTTTTATGAAAAAAAAAATTTCTTCTAAACTTGCTGTTTCGAACCATGCTTTTTGGCCAAAATTTTTTCTTCTGAACTCGTGGTTATGAACCACGCTTTTAGCCTAATTTTTTTTCTTCTGAAAGCGCGGTTCTGAATCACGCTTTTTGGCAATTTTTTTTTTTGGTTTTTTTTTGTTTTTGTTTCTGTTGTCATTGTTTGGGTGATAATGTATTTCAGAATAATTTTTTGGGTTAAAATTGTTTTACTAAAACCGTTCTCATGTTAATTTTTTTTTCTTTTCTTTTGTCTTTATTTTGGGTTAGAATGTGTAATTCAGCATTTTTTTTTGGCTTGACTAAAGTAAATTTATTTTGTTTTTTCTTGTGTTTGTTTTGGGTTAGAAGGTAATAATGTAATTCATAAATTTTTTGAGCTTTAGTAAAGCCGTTTTGATGTAAATTTTTTTATTTTTTCTTTATTTTGGGTTAGAAGGTGTTATTCAGTAATTTGTTTGGGTTTTAATAAAGCCGTTTTCATTTAAATATATATATTTTTTCTTTTGTCTTTGTTTTGGGTTAGAAGGTGATAATGTAATTCATAAATTTCTTTTCGCTTTACTAAAGCCGTTTTCATGTAAAGTTTTTTATTTTTTATTTTTTTCTCTTGTCTTTGTTTTGGGTTAGAATGTGTTATTCAGAAATTTGTTTTGGCTTTATTAAATCCGTTTTCATGTAAATATATATATATGTATATATTTTTTTTTCTGTTATCTTTGTTTTGGGTTAGAAGGTGATAATGTAATTCATAAATTTCTTTTCGCTTTACTAAAGCCGTTTTCATGTAAAGTTTTTTATTTTTTATTTTTTTCTCTTGTCTTTGTTTTGGGTTAGAATGTGTTATTCAGAAATTTGTTTTAGCTTTACTAAAGCCGTTTTCATTTAAATAAATTTTTTTTTTCTGTTGTCTTTGTTTTGGGTTAGAAGGTGATAATGTAATTCATAAATTTCTTTTCGTTTTACTAAAGCCGTTTTCATGTAAAGTTTTTTATTTTTTATTTTTTTCTCTTGTCTTTGTTTTGGGTTAGAATGTGTTATTCATAAATTTGTTTTGGCTTTACTAAAGCCGTTTTCATTTAAATATATATATATTTTTTCTGTTGTCTTTGTTTTGAGTTAGAAGGTGATAGTGTAATTCATAAAACCTTGAGGAAAAAACACATAAGTCTCCCACAAAAATACATAAGTAGTACAGACACAAGTCTCGGACAACAATACATTGTGGACACCATGAACTGAACACACAATACATAGATAAACATAACAGTTAGACAGAATATTAGCCAGGCAATCTGACAAACTCATTACGGAAACACTTACTCTAACATAGACATTACATATTAATGCATGACCTAATATTGCCGAAGTGTAGACATTAACACCTAATTCGCTCTTAAATCGGTAGGTGGCTCAGAGTCTGAATAATCCGAAAGCTCAGCGTCAGAGACAAGCTCAGGATCCTCCATGATACGCTTGATAGCCGCATCATTTGGCTCTGTTTTGTTCTTCTAGGCATCATTCTTAACTATGTATAGCTGCATATCGCGGGCTAACCTACGGCGCATTTAAGAAATCTCACGTTGTAGTCTTTCACATAGTCAATCAATATTATTAGGATCTTCCTTTTGGATCTCAACAAAACGTGCTTTTGGCACCTTCAATCGATTTTCCTGACATAATCTTTCCATTTGGACTTGCTCTATAAATAGTGTGGGCCACTTCAGAAGTCTAGCGTTTGCTAAACCATATCCTGTTTGATTATCTGATGGTTCCTCCACCAAACCACATGGATCTCGATAGTACTTGGGCATGACAAAATGTCGCTTCCCAAACCTATCATGATAAGCACAAGAGGCATCTAACAAAGTAAATAGTGTTTCATCTTCAGCATCGCCATTTCCCCTTCCCCCTCCTCGCCATGAATTGTCACCCCTTTGCAAGTTCGTACCACCTCTGCGATTCCCACTCCCTCCCACGAACCATGTAGCCATGCTAATTTTTTAAAACAAATGAATGATAATTTCGTAGGGCGAAATGAGTTGTAAGGTTGTGTCTTCACCTTTAGTCGTTTATATAGTTAGTTATGAACAACTTTAGAAAGATGGCCCTGCATGACAATCCCACATATACGAACAATGTATGAGTTGTTACTAGAATGAAAAAAATAGAGAAAAGGAAATATTGTGTACCAAGTCATGGGACTTGACAATCCATCTGCATATACCGACAAAGTAAGGGCATGCTCACTGTAAGGTAAATCAGTGAATTCACTGTTGCCATGTGATTTTCTGAATTGAGAATCCCACATATATTAATAAGAAATGAGTTGTCACTGTAATAAAAAAATCAAGCAAAAAATCGAGAAAACCAAAGCCTATGCACCAAGTCACATGACTTGACAATCCATCTGCATATACCGACAAAATAAGGGCATGCTCACTGTAAGGTAAATCAGTGAATTCACTGTTGCCATGTGACTTTCTGAATTGAGAATCCCACATATATTAATAACAAATGAGTTGTCACTGTAATAAAAAAATCGAACAAAAAATCGAGAAAACCAAAGCCTATGTACTAAGTCACATGACTGGACAATCCATCTGCATATACCGACAAAATAAGGGCATGCTCACTGTAAGGTAAATCAGTGAATTCACTGTTGCCATGTGACTTTCTGAATTGAGAATCCCACATATATTAATAACAAATGAGTTGTTACTGTAATAAAAAATCGAGAAAACCAAAACTTATGCACCAAGTCACATGACTTGACAATCCATCTGCGTATACCGACAAAATAAGGGCATGCTCACTGTAAGGTAAATCAGTGAATTCACTGTTGCCATGTGACTTTCTGAATTGAGAATCCCACATATATCAAATTGGTGTTGAGGTAAATCTGTTTGTGTATAATTAATTGTAAATAGTGATTTTGACAAGCAAATCAAGTAAAACCAATTGGGTTTTAAATTTAGTTTCCCAACTAGACCAACCACTTGGCTTTAAGCTTGTTTGTCCAGCCCCCCAAGTTTAGTTATCTGTCAACCCCCCATTCCTTACCAGAGTCATCATTTTGACTAGACTTCCAGGAATTGGAAGGCGACTCTTTCTTCTTTCCTGATGGAGATTGAAATTCTTTACGTACAAGATCCCTATTTCACGAGCCCCACTTAAGGGAAGCTTTTCACCGAGCTACCTGTTCTGTTTTATGTGTTGTTCAAAGCGGTTGTTCGTTTGTATGAACTTTATTTAGTTCCCCAACTGGACCAACCACTTGGCTTTGAGCTTATTTTTCCAGCCCCCCAAGTTTAGTTATCTGTCAACCCTCCATTCCTTACCAGAGTCATCATTTTGACTGGACTTCCAGGAATTGGAAGGCGACTCTTTCTTCTTCCCGATGGAGATTGAAATTCTTTACGTACAGGATCCTTATTTCACGAGCCCCAGTTAAGGGAAGCTTTTCACCGAGCTACCTGTTCTGTTTTATGTGTTTTAAGTATTCACATAATTCAAAATACATTAATCCAGAACATTCATTAACTCATTGCAATTCAATAAAGAAAGTCATGAACTAATAAATGTGCAGTTATAAATGTAGTTATTTCATAAACTTCAGGTTCATAAAACAAATACTTGAAATACATCCGTAGGTTAGATGAACAACAACATTGTCTTACACTCCAGTAAGGAAGATATGAGGCAACATACAAACATATATGAAAGATAAAGGTGTTTGATTTCTCATTCCTCATCTGACATGTAGTAGTCAGAGAGATATTTTTCATTGTTTAAGACATTATTTCGCTCAATCGCTGTCAAATCTTTGTTGCTTGCTTCTGCCATTTTGGTGGCTAGCTGAAGCATGAAATGTCGACATCTTCACATCAACATTCTATTGTTCTCTTTCTTAATTCTGCTAACTACTTTTTCATAGTCACTCACATTTCGTCTAGCCATTGTCAATGAGCGACGATGAGGTACCGGTGCCCAAAAGTTACGTAGATTATTAAACAATCCTTCTTGCTCTGTTACCCTAAACGCCCATTCTGCTCGGATACCAGCATAATAATCCTTCGGACTCGAGTACTTTTCGCTCTTGTAGTCATAAGTAAATGGAGGTAGCAGCCACACTTTTGGATTTCTTTGCTGGCGTGAACTTCCTGCACCTCTTGAAGACATTGTTCATAAAATAAACAAACAAATAATAATAGCAATTGTAGATATATTACTATTGTTATGACTTGAACAAACATCATACTTGGGGTGTCACTATTTATAGACATCATACTGAGGGTTAACTAGAGATGATCTAGTGACGATAATGCATGCTGGGGCACTATGGAAGAAGTGATACCCGTGATATTATTTTTTAGTTTTTCATTTCATGCAATCCTGAGTACCCGAGACTTTGTGTACCTGTGATGTAGTCATGGACGTGGTTGTCAGATAAAATCATAATTGTAAGCCAGAGGATGACAATGCAATCCCTTCATATTAGAGCAGTGAGTTGTCAAATAAAACAACATGTAGTGAGTTGTCACATCGCCACATGAAACTATTTTTTCATGCTTACTTTTTTAATACAGTAAGTAGTCACTTGGAATTGATGATTTCAGTACAAATTGGTGTTTTCAACAAATTATAAATGAAATTAAATGCTTAAATTTTCTTTGTTTTAAAGTAATATTATTCATGAACAGCCTATATTTTATCTTATTTTCATTTAATGAACTTCACAGTCATCCCATTTTCTCATCTTTGCATTTTTTGCTTCTTTTTATATTCAGTAAATTACACTTTACTCCTTCAGTCCATCACATAATTGTTTATCAACACTATTGCCTTGTGGTCGTATTGATGTGCCATGTGATCGCAAAGTCAGAAAGTCACATGCATTACTGCATCACTGCATCACTACATAAAGTGACATGCATCACTGCATCACTGCACAAAGTCAGATGCATCACTGCATCACTGCACAAAGTCACATAGCATCTGAGGAAAAAACAAAGCATCCAAATTATTACATCTGTTCAAGTCATTGGCGGGCATCACTGAAAAATGTTGGACGTATCACTGCGCCGAGCTACAATTTATTATCGTACCATACCTACTGTGCCCTTGTGAATTATACAATCCATTAAAATGTTGAGGGGGTGTCATAACAAAATGACAATAAATTAATAAATATGTCAATACACCTAAAAAGTAACACAAATTTGTGAATAAATATTTCCAAAAATTTAAAAATATTTTAAAGATTTTTAAATTGTAATTTCACATTTATTTTTTTAAAAAAATTTTAGGCAGAGAAATTTGACTAATTCAGACGTTTAGTCGGTTGATCAGCTTGGTTTTTATTTTATTATTTTTCTTTTTATGTTTTTACTTTTTGTTTTGGAATAACAATAAATTATGCAATTCATAAAAGTTGAAGTGACAACTCCTATCAAGTTGATGCATAGTTGTTCAGGTCATAAAATTGATGTGACAACTCTGATGCATAGTTGTTTACAATAATTTCATACATACAGCTACCATGTGTATATATGGTATAAATATCGCATCATACCACAACAAAATTTTTACAGCTATTTCGAGCGATATCATCATGCGATATACGGTGGCCGATCTATATTCAGCAATGGGTCGCTATTGGGTTGCAGATGGAGATGAATTTGAATATCCAATAAATCCAAATTTGCGTTACTCACGTGCCACCGTCAATACCATGAGAGCTGAGTGGGAATTTCGTAAAACTCGAGCAAACGTTCTCGTTGAGCTATGTCGTGAAGTTAATCTTAAATTTCCTCGCCAGTTAGCCATGCGTATGCCAACTGACACTCCACAGTTGTTGCAAAGGGCATTGCATCGTATCCGCGACGAGGTTAATCGCATGACCTAACGTTTGCAAAGGTTCGGACTAATGAAGACCACAAATGAGCGTGCCGAAGATGGGTTAATGGATGATGCACACCAGTACTACGCCTGGAGCATGGATGTTATGTATGAATCTGATATTGAGATGTCAGATGATGGTGATAATGAATGAAATTGTTTGGATAAACGCCCAAACCATTTTTGTAATGCACGCAATTTTTAATGCTTATCCACGACTTATCAATGAAGGGAGATATTTCAATTGTTTTTGAATAGTTCTTGTAATTCTACCTTTAGTTTCTCTCTGTTATTGTTATTTTGAAGAACGCTACATGAACTAGACTTTCATGATTTCATGCATTATTGATGTGGAATATAATAATGATACTTAATGAAATACATGTTCATATAACAAATAGTTGAAATACACGTTTAAGCTAGATGACAACAAATATATATGTCTACATTTTGTTTGGTTATCATTGGTTTGTAAATGAAAAGAAGACAGTGAATGCAATCATTCAGAAAAGTGAAAGAAAAGGGAAAACAAAATTATGTGTTTGTTTAGATATTTATTTTGTTTCCTTTTTATTCATATTTCTCCCCACAACTATCCATTTTGCAATGTTTACATTTTTTTCCCAGATTTTTTTTGTATAAAATTTTTACTAACCTATAGCAACACAAGTGGTCCTCCAATCTCGCTCAATAATAAAATCCTATCAATTCTTATCATTTTTTTCCTGTTTTCCTTTTCATTTTTATGGAAATCATCAAAACAAGTAAGAATAAAAATTGTAAAATTATATTTTTCGAATAAATAAGTATGACACATTTGCATCATCTGTACAAGTTTGATTTACAAAAACTATAAATAAAATAAACTATACACTCCATATCACACCCGCTAATGCCCTAACTTGCCCCCAGTCCCACAACCACGACCGTGGACCTCCCTCCTCGGTCTCTTGCGGTAGACTCTCTGAATATCTGGCTCCCCCAATCGTAAATGCGTATCCTGTGGAGCCTGTGAGTGTGACCCCCCCTCTACTGCATGTGCTGCCCTTGATCCTGTCTGTGGCGGAAGATTGGATACTGCTGTGAGCTGTGAAACTCCATCATCTGGTGTAACTGTATCACGATCTGTAGCTGGAGCTCGACCTCTGCCTCTACCCGCACCCCGACCTCGGCCGCGACGTCCGCCACGACCAAAACCTCGGCCTCTCCCGCGCGCTCTGGGGATGCTCAATATGGGCCTCAGCGTCAACGTGGGTGATGTCAGTGAGAACTGCATCATGTGTACTCATGGTCGCGGTTGAACTGTCTGGTGGTGGTAACTGGGTGGGTGGGGTAACAACGTCATACATGCATCGAGGCGGTGTCCAATCAGGGTCAGGCACATAAGGTATGGCAGTATGCTGCGTAGGAAGTACGTCAAGGGAATCTGCTGATATGCATGGGGTAGTATGTGGTGGGGTGACTGATGTCGAAGGAGCTGATGTGGCAGGCGTTGAAGTGGAAGGTGCTGACGTGGACGGCACTGAAGTGTGTACACCGTAGTGGCCGTAATGCAAATGATCTCCCCGATAGGCAAGCTGGAATGCCTGGTACAATAACTCCCGGATCTCTGCAACGGCCTGCAAGGCATGCTGTCCATCACGTCTCAAATGGGCGTCCTCAGCCAAGTGAAACGACCTCCCAGCTCCAGCCACCTGAACAAACATTCAGACGTATTATTAGGCTACAGTTGACTGAAAGTAAATCAAGTATGATTTTAATAATTATCTGACACATAATATGATACTCACTAATGCCTCAAGATAAAGCCTAACTCCCTGATATCCAGACTCAGACTGTGGCTCGAATTCCCGACTAGTAGGTGTGTATGTCACCGATACCACAACATGTAAGGGTCGGAAGAGGGGATCACTTCATCGCTGTAGTCAGCCTGTACAATACTGTCCCGACGGGCATCCCACAACTGTATATAGGGCATATAAAATAGATGCCAGTCAGTGCCAGCTCGGCCACGCCTATCAGTGACGTGCAACTGCCACTTAGTGTCAAACCGATCCAGCACGGACTGCACCCGACCAAACTGTTGGAGGACACGATGGGGGAGATGCCACTCAACCACGTCAAAACAAATAAGTGGCACTGTCGCCATCCATATCTCCTGACCTAGTCGGCAGTAGTCGGGGAGCGTACCGAGGACCCCGGCGTAAGGCTGCCAGATAAATTACAATGATGACAAATAAATTAAATTTTGCTCGTGAACTCAAAACATATACAATTAAGAAGACAACTAAAACGCAATCAAAAAATTTCATACCTTGCCCTCGATCATCCGGTCCAGCTGGTCTCTATAAGCTACCATTACGTGGGTCGAGACGACCTCGTGGCCCATGTCAACCCTCCACCGGCTACCTCGCGGTCTGGTGGGCAACTGTATGTCTCCCTCACCCATAGGAAGCTCACCAGGACCAACCAGTTGCCGCCTAGACGGGGCAATGTGAATCAATCTCTCCCATGTCCAAATCTGCAATAGTTTGAACACAATTACAATACTGATATATGGCATACAATGTGAATTGACATGTAATAAAATTCTTACTAACTTGTAGCAACACAAGTGGTCCTCCAATCTCCCTCGTACCCACCTGAGCTGCTTGACATAGCATCCTATACAACCATGCCAGAGCCGCGCTACCCCAGCTGTACTGCCCAATCTCCTCAATGTCTCTCAACAATGGCAAGTACATCAGCTTGAGCAGGTTCTGTGACTTATCAAGGAGAAGTACCCCCCAATAAGCCACAGAATATATGCTCGGGTATGCTGCTGTACCAACTCATTTGGAGCATGATCTGGAAGATGAGCAAAGTGCTCGGCCAGCCACCTCACCCTCACTCTACCTGCCTGTAAATCTGCTGGTGTAGGTGCTACTCCCAATAGCTCAGCACATAGGGCTATCCACTGCTCTGTCGCGAAAGGTGGGTCAACTCCAGTAACTGCTCGGCCATCAATCCGAAGACCATATAGGACGGATACGTCCTGCAACGTGACGGTGGCCTCCCAAATCGGGAAATGGAATGTATGAGTCTCTGTGCGCCACCTCTCGACGAGAGCAGTGATGAGTGCATGGTCCAGTCGAATGTGCTCGATACGATACACACCATAGAATCCCGCGCGTAATACATACTGCAAGACTCTATGGTCCAACAGATGCTCCCACAATCCAGAATCTGCCCAACGGCATGTCAACACGGTGCATGCCTCATCCTGCACAGCAGAATGACCAGTTTAAATAATAGCATTATCACGAAATATACAATAAAATGCAATGTAATTGTAAGCGTAAAGTCCAACAAACGTTATTGCATACCGGACGGTCCCACATACTGTCAGCCCGATGTGCCTGTTTGAACAGTGGAACCTCCTCAGGTACATGTGCCATGAAGCCTGTACACCTGAAATATTAGATCATCCATATCAAAATTTCATTTAATCATAACATAATAACAGAAAAACTGTAATTATTTATTTTGTACCTAACGATTTAAAATACAATGAAGTAAATCTTATGGGTTCGAGAAAAGACAAATTTATGTGCCACTTACACGGAAGCAATTCGAAATTAATGATTACATTTATGGCATATTTGACAAAACTTAAATATTGATTTTGTAATGCTAAAAGTTTGAATAAATTATAAATTTTGCAAATTACATATAAAATTTTGTAATTGTGAACAATGACTGCAACATTCCAATTTTTAAAATTTAAATTTATAATAGGTTAATTTTTTTAAAATTTGTAAATTTTTTAAATTATAAAATGTGAACAATGATTGCAGCATTCGATATTAAATTTATTCAAAAATATGAAATTTTGAAATGGTAGAAGAACTACGTGATTAAGTATAGAATCTTGTAATACATATTTCGAATCAAGTAAACAGTGAAAAACTAGTACACATTTTCAATAAATTATACAAGTTTGAATAAATTATACACATTTTCAATTTTGCATTACACATTTTTGAATCAAGTACACATTTTGTAATACACATGCTAAATGTACGACCCCGTTTACAAATAAAGAATTTAAAAATACATAATTAAATGATCTATTACAAATAAAGAATTTCAAAATGATATATTACAACATGTAAGTATTACATAGTCTTCATCGACCAAGTCGCGCGGACATGTTTGCCTGTCATGACCTGTTTGGTGGCACTCACTTCAACGAGCTGTCAAACGCCTGTCTGATATATCCATCTCATTCGGAATACGAGCCATGGATGTACGACCCTGTTTTACTTCTCGCAGACGAAGTTCATTAGGCATTAAGGTCCACTGTGGATCATCCCAATAATCTTGATGCGGTATTGGATTGAATTTAGTTTCCCAAACCCTCATGTATACAGGAAGCCTATATACTGGATCAACGTATTGGAATGGATTGTCATCGCATTCAGACATTACAGCGAGCATATGGGAACATGGATAGTGTCTTATCTCATATTTTCCACAACTACACGTGGGTTGATTCATCCGCACAATCTGTCTATTGCGACCTCGTCCACGGCGAAAAGATGTTTGCACCTCAAATACACAGCGGGGCCTCTAAGGCAATACTGATACAAACTAATCAAGTTCATGTTTTTAGGTGTAATTAACTTAACAACATAATAATAACAATTTTTTCACATTATAAACTAACCTGTCATACGATATCAACTGGAAAGTATTTCCCCTCGTGATACCCTCCTCGATAGTTTTTTGCATCTCTCTAGGGTATTGCAACTCATTGCGTACATCTATTTCAGCTTGGGCTCCCATCTCGTCAAAATATTTGACGAGTCGTCGAAATGTAAATTCAACCATAGCTGAGATAGGTAAGTTCCTTGCACCTTTCAAGACGCTGTTGAAGCACTCTGCATCATTACTGGTCAATACCCTCCCAGCGAGATCCACCGTCATATGCGAGGGCCCAGTCCTCAGGATTCATCTTGTGGACCCAATTGATGGCTTCTTGGTTAATAGCCTATATCTGATCTAAGTAACCATTACACTTTCGTCATTGATCAGCACTCCCTGCTTTCCATAGAAGTTGTTTGAGCTCCTTATTTTTGAAATGTGTGTTAAAGTTACTGCAAACATGTCGAAGGCAATGCCGATGATATCCAACAAATTGGAGCGAGGGATTCAGCCAATGCTGCCTCACAGCAGCTAAAATACTCTCAGTTCGATCAGATATCAAAGTCACTCCCTGTCGGTCTATGACAATATGTTCCTTGATATTTTGAATGAAGAACGACCAAGACTCCAAACTCTCCCTATCAACAACAGCGAATGCAAGCGGTAATAATTTGCCATTGGCAGTGACAATCGTTGCTACAAGCAACACACCAGTGTATTTACCGTATAAGAATGTACCATCTATAGTTATAACAGGCCTACAATATCTAAAGCCATCGATGACGGGTTTGAAAAACCAGAAAACAAAGTGGAAGACGGGCATAATGGTTGTATGCCCAGTATATCTATGCTTCCATGTCATGATGGTGCCAAGATTAGATGTCTGTAATGCATGCATGAATTTAGACAACTGCCTATATGATTCATCCCAATCACCGAATACCATTTTAATTGCCTTTGCCCTTGTATGCACGCCTTCTTGTATGATATACTATAGTTCATAGTTTTTTTTATATCTTTAATGACATTCTTAATTGGCATATCAGGTTCATTCTACATACGACAATCAAATATGAGTTGGATTATCTGGGTGTGAACACTATAAACACACAAATATGTATATATATGTAAACATTTATTTTTTATATTAACCGCAACTTGTCCCAAAATATGAGAAGCAATGTAATTGGAGCTAATATTAGTGTGGTCCCTGTTCATTTGTGGGTATAAACAATGGTGAGGACCCCTGTACTGTTTTATTTCAAAAAGACTATGTTTCCTACTAAGAGATGCACGCAACCACCAACTGCTGTCGTGCTTGCAAGCAGACACCCAAAGGTCTCGCTTGGAGGTTACGACCTTATACTCTCGATTATTTGTTGCATGGTACAATTTCACAGCATGTAAAAGTTGCTTCTTATCAACAAAAACCATTCCTCTGTCCAACTCTGGATTTTCAGCGCTCCAGATCCGGTTACAGGGAACGACATCACGGGTACTAATGTCAAAATCACTACCCATGTGAATGTTGTCATAGAAAGGGATTTCAACTCTAGGTGGAATGGGGGCATTTTCAGGGTCAACGGGAGCCTAGGCATCATATTCATCATCATCATCATCATCATCTGATCCGCCTAATAAATTTTCTTCATCAGACATTTCATTATCATCATCGTTTAGGGCGACATCAGGGCCGTACATGTCACTGTCAGCAAACTGCACCTCGTTCACTGTTTCAGCCATATTACCAGCAATTTCAACTGGAGTGGTATGATGGCTGCATGTGGGCACATCTTGTGTGTTATTGTCAAATTCATAATCATATCCACCACGTGAACTTGATTCTACACCATGGCCCTGAAATGATTGTTGTGTGTAGCACAGTAGATAACATTGACCTGATTCATACATAGGAGACTGAAACGCAGTTGTGTCAATTCCATGCGTCAGCAATGTAGTGAACGGACGAGAATCCATTCAGTGCGATTGGACAAAAGTAGACAAGTCATACAAAAATCTTAAATCATAGTGTAATTTTTTCTATGAAATTATTATTTTTTTCATTGAGTTGAAATAACTCCACTGATTTTGTATGACTTGTTCTTAATTTTTATTTCAAACATTGTTCACGTAATTTTTTAAAACTGGTGGTCCAATTAGTGAGATTTATGGACAATTAAAGAGAAGTCATTTTAATTTGCTCAAGCTTCTGCCAATAGGGATCTTAATGACAAAGTTATTTGGTAGGTTATTTCCTATGAGATTATTCCCTAACTTAGGGAAATAACCTCATACGAAATAACGTAGGAAATAACTTAGGGAAATAATGTAAGAAATAACATAAATAAAAAATAAGTCAATTGGATAAAAATAAGTTATTTGCGACTTTATTCGAATTTAATTCAATTTATTACAATTATTAAAAACTTATGAAAAAAGCATATATGAGCAATATGTGTCCCTCTTTAAGAGCAAATTTATAAACTTTACAAATTTATTGAGTTAAAATCAACTAACTTAGTAATTATTTTTCGTTAAAAATCCTAATGTCTTTATTTATTAGACCAAATTACATGTAGAGATGCCACCATGTTAAGGGTCAAAATTGAATTAATTAAAAGTATAAGAATAAAAATGACATAAGAAGCAAAATTTACAGACTACTAATATAATTTATCCTAAATTTAAAATTAAAAAAAATGTTAAAAAATCAGCACTAAACAGTAGGTTGTGCCAACTTTTGTACTTATTTTTTTTTAACTTATCAAACTTATTCAAGTTTTTTTAACAAATATGAATTTCATTTTTTTTTTCCACCTCAACCCATTCGGTACAATTGAATTGCACAGGATGGGTTGTTTCAAACTTGTTTTTCTTTCATTTTTAATAAGTTTTTCCTTTGGCCGCAAAATATGGTTGGTGGTTACTATTCAAAGGGGGAAAAAAATTGCAGGTTTCAATTAAAAAAAAGTCGTAAAAAGTTAAAAA
Source organism: Camellia sinensis (assembly GCF_055761805.1). Classification (NCBI taxonomy): domain Eukaryota; kingdom Viridiplantae; phylum Streptophyta; class Magnoliopsida; order Ericales; family Theaceae; genus Camellia; species Camellia sinensis. The sequence goes on from NC_138972.1 coordinate 160,641,707, forward strand.
TTAATTGAATAAACATAATGCAGGCGCATAGAGAATAAGTCAATTGGATAATTCAAGTGGGTAAAAATTATCGAGAATGAGTCATTTTATAACTCAAATATTTTAATTTTTTCAAACATAATTCTTAAACAAATAATTTATTTATTTATTTATTTTTTATATCAAATGTTTTGATAATAGTATTTTCCATGACGACTTGAAAGGCCTCTTTTGGCAAAGAGGTAAAAAATAATTTTTTTACTTCTAATTTTTTGTGGATCAAATTTTTTGACCTCTAATGTTTTGGTAATTTTTTTGTGGATCACTTTTAAAAAGTCATTTATTTATATCAAATTTTTTGACTTCTAATGTTTTGGTAATTTTTTGGGAAAGAGGTAAAAAGGCATTTTGGGTTTCACTCAGACTATTCGCGACGAAGGACACGGCCACCCTCTCACAACTGAAAATTTTCTCCCCCTTTCCCCTTAATTTTCTCCTCATTTTCTTTTGACTGAACTTGCTTTTCTTTTATGCCAAACATCCCCTTATACTTTCCATAATAGAGAAATAAAAAATGATATAATGATCAGTTGGATCTATGGACTCGGGATAATTAGTACTAGGCTAACCCTGACAACTTTAAACATAGTTCCTTGTAATTCAATTTTGTATGACATTGATATATATTATATGATTCTATTTTTAGTTTTTTTTAATATATTGTAAATATTATTAGGCTGTGCTTAATTTATTGGAATGAAAATAAAAGGAAATGGCATGATTATTCCTTAAATATGTTTTGATTAAAAAGAAAAATTTGTGGAAAGTAAAAGTGAAAGTGAAAGAAAAAAAAATAATAATTTTGAAATTTTGAAAGAAAGGGATAGAAAATTTTGAAATTTTAATTATAGATAATTTTTATATAGACAAAATTAGATTTTCTTGTGTTTTGCCATGTTTTTTTCCAAGAAATTATAAAGTTAATTACGATAATAATATACAAGAAAATTATTATTATTATAGATAAATATTTATTCATTATGTAAAAATTATTTGTTCCTAAAAAAAATCATATAACATTATTAAAAAAATTTAACTTATCATAAATTTCTTAAACCCTAATTTCTTAAACCATAACCCTCATTTTTGATTTCACAATTTAAAACCCTAACCCTAATTGAAAAATGATTTCACATTCATCAATTCAAAACCCTAACCGTAATTGAAAAACGATTTCACATTCATCAGTTCAAAACCCTAATTCAAAACCAAAACCCTCATTTCTGATTTCACATTCAATAGAAAATCATAACCCTCATTTTTTCATTTCAAACATAATATCTAAATTTTGCTAAACAGATTCAACATTCAACAGATTTCACATTCAACAGATGTCTCATTGAACAGAAATCTGATTTCACATTCAACAGATTTCACAATTATAAACATATTTAAGATAAATATAAACCATTCAACATTCACATTCAACAGATTTCTAAACAGATTTCACAAATATAAACCCTAACCCTTATTTAAGATTTAAGATTTCACATTCAACAGATTTCTAAACAGATTTCACAAATATAAACCCTAACCCTAATTTATTATTTCTGATTTGACAACATTTTCACATTCATGAACCCTATTCTACCAACATTACACGAAACAACAAAATAATGAATCTAACACAAAACACCAAAGTTGGCCAAAAGTGCCCGAAATTGTAAAATTATTGGGTATGGTATGGTATGGTTTAATTTTAAAATGTCCAATTGCCGAAAATTGTAAAATGTCCAAATGCCCAAAATTGGATTTCATTTTTTAAGTTTAATTGGGTATGGTTTAAAAAAAATTGTAATCAAATTAAATTATTAAAATTATTCAACCAATTTGACCAAAATCATTTAGGATTTTATTTTCTCTACGTTTTTACATAATTTGTTCCTAAAAAAAATCATATAACATTATCAAAAAAATTTAACTTATTATAAATTTCTTAAACCCTAATTTTTGAAACCATAACCCTCATTTTTTATTTCACAATTTAAAACCCTAACCCTAATTGAAAAATGATTTCACATTTATCAATTCAAAACCCTAATTCAAAACCAAAACCCTCATTTCTCATGTCACATTCAATTGAAAACCATAACCCTCATTTTCTCATTTGAAACATAATATTTAAATTTTTCTAAACTTCAGGTTCATTCAACAGATTTCACATTCAATAGATGCCATAAATGTAATCCTAATTTCTCAAATTTCACATATACATTAACCAGATTAAGAGAGTATTTTTAAATCAGATTAGGGTTTTAACGATAGAACGGTTATGGCATTTTCACAATTCATTTAGGATGAATTTAGAGTATTTTTATGGCATATGTAACAAAAATCTGATTCAATTCGAAGTTAATGTTAAATGTTAGATTTAACCATAGAACGATTTAGAACTACATTCATGAACCCTATTCTACCAACATTATACCCACTTTCACAACCACAAAAAACACAATAAAGTAGATCAAGAGAGAGAGAGAGACAGAAGGCATACCAACAAGAGAGAGGACAGAGAGCAGAAAGGGAGCTCGTGCACAGCGAGAGAGAGAGAGCAGTAAGAGCGAGAGAGACGGGGCTGAGCGAGAGAGAGAGCAGGAGCAAACTGTGTTATCTAAGAAGCGTGATTGCAAATGACGGGGCCGGGGAGGGTTTATATCAGTTCTAAAAGCGTGGTTACAAACCACGTGTTCACTTAAAAAAATTGTATAAAAAACGTGGTTCACAACTACGATTTCAGCAAAAAAAATTTTGGCCAAAAAGCGTGGTTTGAAATAGCGAGTTCAGAAGAAATTTTTTTTTCCATAAAAGCGTGGTTTAGAACAGCGAGTTCAGAAGAATTTTTTTTTTGGGATAAAAGCGTGGTTTATAACAGCGAGTTCAGAAGAAAAAAAATTTAATTAAAAGTGTCTTTTGTAACCGCGATTTCTTAATCAAAAGCGCGTTTTGTAACCACGATTTTAAGACTTCCCAAATTCCACGCGAGACAGGCGCATATATGTTGAAATCGTGGTTGTGAACCATGATTTAGCCTATTTTGGGAATTCTTTCAAAACTAGGCTTAGTTTGGGAATTGATTTAGTATTTTGGCTTATTTAGGGAAATGCCCCAACAACCTCCTCTCCTCCTCCTCCGCCTTTCTCCACACCTTTATTTCCTCCTTCACTGGATCCTCTTCCAACGGTTCTGGTCCCAAGTTCAGCGCAAACAATGTTGAAGGAAGGACCAGCTCGTCCCACCTCACTCCCTTTTCCTCCCTCTACTCCCTCACCTTCTATACTCTGTCTTTGGCCTCCGCACTTAACTTTGGCTCCATCGATTTCGTGGGGACTTTCCATGTTGTGCGAACTCTTGCCCCACCGTTCGCCGACACGAAGAACCATCTCGGCCTCCACCCCTTCACCGAAGATGACAGGTCCGCCATCAGACCTTGGCCTGCCACTACTTGCAGAGTCACCCAAGTCTCCTGCTGACTGGAGGCCTTGTAGTAGGAGAAGAACTCCTCCACTGTCATCACCGTCCCTCCGGTCGCCTGCTGCCAGGCACTTGTGCAGGCCACGACTATCTTCCAGGCGTTCGGCATCAGCTGCCTTGGCGCCATTCCCAACTTGTTTAGCACATCCACCACTATTTGGGGGAGAGGTAGCCTCAAACCGCCTCGCAGCACTTCCTCATAAATGCTGAATTCGTTCGGCCGCACATCCGACGCCCTTTCCTTGGATGTGGGCAAACTCAACCCTATTTCCGAGGGAATTTGGTACTTCCTCCTTATTCCCTCCAACTCCTCCGCCGTAAGTGTGGATCTGTCTGGCTTGGTGTGCCAATGATTTGACTCCGCTTGACTAATGGGCCTCGCGGCCGCGATCATTGGCATAGGGCGAGCCCGCACCGCCTAACTAACTACCCTCCCTTCCCGTCGCTCCGCTCAGTACTGTTCCGCCAACTCCACCGCATCGTCATCACCTAACGAATCAAGCCTTGCGGCAGGCACTTCCTCTTCGGCCATTTCTCCTACGTGTCTGCGTATTGATTCGGACGCGGGCACAAGGAAGTTCACAAAGTGTTGTAGAGGTGTATCACTGGAAACAAATGAGTTTACTTCTGGGACGTGTTGGTTTTTCGCAAGAAGATAGGTAAAGCGAACAACCCCAAACGCCCACGGTTTGCCTACATTCCAAGGGTCAAGGTTAAATTTCGCTAGTTTGAAATATTTCGAAAAACTCCCGCCCCTGCCTTTTCACTGCCCTATATCACCTTGTCCCTTCACTTCTTACTAACGCGTCATCTCCCCCATTCAAGGATTCTGCCACGTGTACGACCATGATCCACTACTCCCTTCCCCTTCTCTGTCTATTCCACTTCACTTCACCACGTGCCCTGCCGCTCCTCGAGCCCCGCGCCCGCCATTTTCCCTTCTCACTCGGCCACCCTTCGCGGTCGTCCCTCTTCACGGTCGGCCTCTCCGCTCGGCCACCTTTCACGGTCGGCCATCCTCACGATTGGTCCTCCCGCTCGGCCACCCTTCGCGTTCGTTCCCTCCGCTCGGCCATCCTTCACTGTTGGCCCTCCTCACAGTTGGTCCCTCCGCTCGGTCACCCTTCGCGGTCGGCCCTCCTTATGGTCGATCCCCCAGCTTGGCCACCCCTCACGGTCGGCCCACTTCCCGGTTGGTCTTCTCTCCGACGATATCTCAGAACCCCTGTTTTTTTCCTTATTCCTTTCGTTGGGCTAAAGCGACACTTGGGAATGGGGACTACGGACATGGGTAAGCCTATAAAGGATATGGCCCACCACTTAAGGCCCAATCCATGATTTAAATACTAAAGCCCAACATTCCTAAAACCTAACGTTACACCAAGCACCAATGACATTTAAACACTTGACAAGTAAAGAACGAGCCACATCAGCAGATAAAGATCCTACAGAGTTATTGCACCACACATTAGCCATTAATGAGCTTTCTTGCAGCATTTATTACGATAACCCTTCACGTCAGGATAGAACAGCCTCACCATGAACAAGGCAAGCTAGAACATAGACTTTTGGCCAACGTGACAGCCCGGAGTGGACAAGGAAATGAAGAGCAAAGGATATAAGCAGGCTCCTAAGACGAAGAAAATGTTAAGTTTTCTATCTCCATTCCCTCTCTATATCTCCATCCCTCTCGTCTCTCTAACTTGCTCGTCGGAGGGTTCGCTGGGGGACTCCCCGTTTCCCGTTGAACTCCTTTGCAGGTTTTTCGGTGGGCCTAACAATCGGATAACGGCTTGAGAAGCGTGAACCAGTCAGACCCGCTTCATCTGTGGCTAGCATCATCATCAAAAAGTAATATAGCTCTCGCTAAAAAAATCAATCACATTTAAAAATAAAAAAATATCATTCCAAATCCACCCAATCTTCAATCTACTTCAAGATCTTTAAATCGCTTTTGAGTAAAACTAATGCATAGCAACGTGTTGAAGAAACAATTGTGCAATAAGAAAATTATGAATAAACAATAGAGAGAATTTTTCTCTAAAATTTTAATAGTCAATAATCGAAAGCTTCGTAGTCAGGAGCTTACCACGAAATTTGTAATTGTAGAGAAACCCCACCTATACTAGAAAATAATAGTAATAGACAATTACTTGCTAATCAATCTAAAATAAAGAAAAAAATACCAAAAAATGACAACTGACTTTAGATAACCCAAAAGTATTGATGCGCACTTCATTGAAAGTTCCAATGCAATAACAGTTCTTCCCAACCTCTCTATGTAGACAAGAGATGTGGATTCTCATTGTTTGTTATTCTCTAGTCAGGACAGTGAGAAGATGCTAACTCTGTTTAAAACTTCTCCTGGGTGGGGTTCAGTTTCCTGCATCAAGCCCAACTGCCTACTTCAAATTTCAGATGTGTATCGGCGGACCAATTCACAGCATATGCAGCCGATTCGGTTCCTATAGTTTTCTTTTTCCTTGCTGATAATGACTTTTTAATAATTCTCCTTGCTGATAATGACTTTTTAATAATTCAATGTTTGCCTCAACCAATTCTTGATACCTATTGCTCGGTTCTCTGGATACAAATATTGATTCATCTCCCCGTATCAGTGTTTAAACATTAACGTAGGGTGCTTCTAAGTAGGATGGAAAATAAATGAGCTCAAATTATCTGCACTCTTGTAAACAATGGTAAATTTGAAATATCACTAATCAACAAAGATTACATTGATCATTTAAGGCCTTCTGAGAAGGCATATATATATAGTTCATACACTTGAGAGAGAACCTAGACATTTAAAAGAATGAGAGAAAACAACAAAATTGTACAGAGCAATATTCAAAGCCCAAATAAATCACACATATTAAAAGTGACCATTCTTAGGGGATATCTTCAGTGACAAGTACTTTACTATATTCCATGCTTGCTTGCAATTCAATCTCTTCACCATGTGTTTTCTTGCACTGAAAATATAAGACTGTGTAGGTCAAGTACTGAAACATTGTCACCAGGCCAGAAAAAACTGTCAGAAAAAACCCGATTATCATCTGGATCGATAATGATTTTGGATCTCTGATCATCCTAGAACACTGAACTACAACAATCGATGCTAGCAACACAAAAATGTTTAGAGCAAATCCGTGTAGCCTCTTCCCCTTGATAAGTCCTCCAGCTTTTCCTAGTGCTCCAATTCCATAACAATTCTCTTCAAGCACCGAAATCACCAACGCCAAAACCCAAACAACCGATAAGTATGTCCAGAAAATCAAGGCAACAATACCAAATGAGATGGAGATGGCTTTTAAGGTGAAAGGATGATCACAAAAAACCACAAGAGGAATTAGTAAAACCAATACAAAGAAAATGTAACCGTAGAGATAAATAGTGATGTGAAATGAAGTGATGAACGGTCTTATACACGACCTTGTCAACCTTGACAGAAAATCATTGAAAGACAAGGCCTTATCCTGATATGCTATGGCTGATACTAAAATTGTTGATACCATAGAGAAAAGAGAGATGATCAAGGAAGCGAGCAAGATAGCCGATTCAATTCCTATGATGGTTCGTACATCTATTTTGACACCAAGAAGCAAATCAGCAAAACCGGGGCTCCCGGGGCCTGCAAGAAGTAAAAGGGTTTCCTTGGAAAGCAAATCGTGGATCACCGGTTTGGTGGAGAAGATGTTGGTAAATAAGAGAGGAGAGTTGAGGAGGATGGAGGCTGTGGTTATGGTGGCCATGAACTGCCCATTTTTGGCTAGGACTTTGATGGATTCCCTCAGAATTTCCACAAAACTAGAAAACTCATACAAACCCATAGCAGTGTCCAGGGTCAGTGATCTACACAAGCTCTTTGTCCCAAGAGAAGGGTCAGTGGTGTTTAAATATTGGTTGTCATTTTGGTTTGAATTGGTCCTTTCTATGGTGAAAGCTGGTTAATTTATTGTATTGTCCTCAGGTTTGAATTGTAGACTAAGCTCTTAGAGTTGTGTTTGTTTGCTCTAAGAGAAGGGTCAATCGTGTTTAAATATTGGTTGTGTCATTTTGGTTTGAATTGGTCCTTTCTATGGTGCAAAGCTGGTTAGTTTATTATAATGACCACAGGTTTTAATTGTAGACTATTCATTATGTGGTTGACAAAAATGATAATAACACAGAAGTAAATTACAAAATGGGACACACACGTCTCTGAAGCCCACACACTTTGGGACTCACAAACACTTGAATGTCTGTATTCGGTTCTGTAATTTATTTTGTGTTAGTAGCACTGTTATGTGATAAATTAATAAAACCACCATTATATATAGATAGGTCAATAACCCGAAGTGGATTTTAAAAGTACTAGTGAATAAAAAGAATATAGGTTACTAGAACATGCTTGCTACAAATTCCAAGAAATATAAACACTTAATAACGTGAATTTTTATGTAGGTTTTTTTAATTGTAGAATATTATTGGATAAAATTTTTTTTGGTGTTTGAGAAGATAGTTAGGTTTTTTTGTGGTTGGATGTGACGTTTATGAGAGAAAAAGTGAAATGACTATTGGGTTGGATGTGATATTTTGTTTGGATGTGTTTTTATTAATTTTGTAAAAAGTTTGTATTTTAGTGGAAAAAGTCAAAAAAAATTCGGAACCCAAGTTCCCAAACACCACTTTCACCAAGAATTTCACCAAGAATTTCAGTGATAACCAAACACAGCATTTTGTGTACTTATTACGGTGGGGTTCTAACTTCTAGTTCTAACTATTCTGGAAAAAAAGTGAGCTCAAATTATCTGCACTTTTGCTTGAAATTCAATGTGTAATGACAATGTTGTTTTGCTTTCCTGATAGTAAAAAAATTATACAGATTGATACCTCTCAAAAGAGATTATGATTTTATTTACTAAGCTCAGCTGATAATGTGTGTGAACAAAACTCATGTTGTAATTAGTTAAAACCGTGAGAATCTTCATTTTAAATGAGATTTATCAAACTTTAAAATTGAGTCAACACATTATTTTAACCAATAACAAAATATGTTTTGTTTATACACATTACAAAATGTGTGAATTTCCTCAAATAGTTCCATATATACTTTTTCAATGATGAAGGCTGTTTTGCCAATAAGTGAATCACAGCTAAATCCTTTTCTAGAGTAGGAACGATTTTCCTGGTTCTTGGAGAGAATGGAAAAAATAAAAAACGATGGTTATTTTTACGAGTAAGCAAACCATATTTGACCAAGCCATTCAAACTGACAATTTTGTTCTGGCAAGGAGTTTCTGACAGTTCCAAACTCTATTCTTTTGGGTCAAAACCGCGAAATAACAATTTGAAAACTATATTACCCAAAAAGCTTCGGATCGGACTGACAAGACCCGATCGGATCCGATTAAATGTTTGCCCGAATCCAAATCCGTATCCGATTGTCCACATCCGCTAATGACCCATCCGAATCCGATCCAATTTATACGGATATCTGTACCACAAATCCGATCCGTTTTTCCTGGAAGAAAGAACTGAGTTTGATGCAACAACGAATTTTTTTTTTTCTTCCTCTCAAATTAATAGCCATAAACAATATCCAAATGGGTTTCTGATCTAAATTAGTGGTGGGTTGCCGGCAAATTCCAATGAAAATCAAGAAAGGATGAGAATTCCAACCTCAAAATCAACAAAGTTGAAACTATATTCAGCTTATTTACAGCTCAAGAACTCTCTTCGAAAATCTCATATAAAAGATCCTACATAGCAAAAAAATAACAGGAGGAAACAGAAGCCACTCTGTTGATGTCAATTCGAATTTCAATCCAAAATCTCGCTTTGATCCCTATAATCTAGAGGCTTGCTAATCAATCTTCAATGTTGATGGAGGCTCGATAATCAAACTTCACGGTTTGAAACACTATGACGCACTCCAGATCTAAGATTGTTGCGCAACAGAGAGTTAGGAAGACGAGATTACGTAATGCAGTTTCATGGCCGACCGGCGAAAGAGAAATCGCAGATTGGGAATGGTGCAGAAATCTGAGAGATTGAGAGAGATAGCGTTTCCATCTCGTTTGGGAAGAAAAAGTACCGTTTGATTTGTCTCTTAAAACACATTATAAATTATGTGGTTGGACTTATAAATTGTTTATTTTCACTTTTAACTTAATTTAAACTAAAAATTTGTGTTTGTTACAACGTAGTTAACTAATTTATAATTTAAATGAAGTTAAATTTTAGCTCTTTTGAAAAGTTGGTTAGGGAATGCTTAAACATTTTGACTTAAGTGCGTAGCTGGTGTGAGGGAGTTAAATGACTTAAATGCCCCTCCTAAACTTTATTATTTACGAAATTGCTACTATATATACTCTTTGATCTCTCTTGCCCTAAATACTCTCGCCTCTTACACTCTTCTCTACTCTTCTCCTCTCCTTTTTGGCGATTGAGAAGAACAATCGTCGACTTCTCTGATCGCAGCAAATCGTGCTTTAGAACAGTCGTCTACTTCTTCAAGAACAGTCGTCCTTCTATTTTCCATTCATTTGCACCGAAAAGGTAAGATTTTATGATTGTGAAGTTATATACAAATACATACATATATATATATATATATGGACATCAATTAGGGTTTTGTTTTTGGTTATGTGAAATAGTGTGCCACTTGTGTGTGAGGTTTCTCTTCTCGCTCTCTCTCTCTTTCTCTCATTTCTCTCTCTGTTTACGGTGAAATGTCCCTCTTCTTCACTCTGTGATTGGGGTTGAAAATGCCTCTCTTTCTTCTTTACTCTCTAATTAGGGTTGAAAACCCTCTTTTTACTGTGATTTGTTATTTATTTATTTAATCCTTACCTATTTTTCAATTTTAAATGCATAAATTTGGTACTGGAGTAGATGAAATTTGAGTTCAAAGTTATATTCATTTCATGAGCTTCGTTAATGTGCATCTGATTATAAGAAAAATAAATTGTAGGGTTTCTGCCTCCATAAATTTCCCTCTCTCTCTCTCTCTCTCTCTCTCTTTCCCTTCTCTCTCTGATTTTGAGTGATTTCTTCCATGTGTAAAGCAATGTTACCTTGGTATTAGGTTGGGTTGCAAAGTGACTAGTGTCTAAGTGTCAAGTAAGCCTCTGAAATATAGATCTCATGGAATTGTGCTGCTGAGCAATACCAAATTAAATATTAATAATTGCTTTTCCGATTTAAGATTATAGTGGATTTTGAATGTGAGTGCTTAATTGTGTTTGTGAAACTAAAAATCAGTCTTCATATTTAACTGCTTAATTATGTTTGTTATTTGATTGTTACTTTCATCAAGAAAAAAATTCAAATGATTGAAAGTTCTTAAACAAACAAGCATTGTAACAAGACAAATCTCAAAATAATTTTTTTAAAAAAAAGAAATCAGAGAAATGAATCGATTGAAACAAACCTGCATTGCAAAACCCAGAAGTGATTATTCCTGAAAAGTCTCTCTGTTTCAAAGTAATTTGGGTAGTTTGGCGGGGTGGGAAAGAATTTGAAAAAAAGAAGAGGAAAGAAAGGAGACAAGTTGGACCAGAGAGGAGAAGAGAAGAGAGAAGAGTAGAGAATGAGAATGTATTTGCTTGAGAAATTTCTTTTTTTTTTTATTATCAAAAGATTACTGTTTTCTTTTGTGGTTGAGCAATAACAATTAATTAACATAAGGTTGTATTTACTTGAAGATAATTTAGACAAGAATTGTAACCTTGGTTTTGAGATGTTAATCTTTTTTAGCATGTTTAAATATTACCTTATTGGTGTTTTAGGATAAAAATATGTTATGTTTTGATCCTGTTATTAGTGTTATTTGGTTTTATTTAGAATAAAATTTTGATATCTTTAATGCTTTAAAGTTTCTACTTAAAATGATATGTGTTTTAGTTTTGATTGTTTTAAACGAAAATTTGTCTGTGTTATTCTAAACTAGATTTTATTGTTTTGATTAAAGAGAATATCAATGGTTGTTTAAACAGAAAGAAATGAAAAATGATACCATGTTGTGATTACTCAATATTGCCACTGCTGTAGAAGTTGCTTTGGTTGTGTGTGCAAGGGAATTAACATGTGTGAATCTATCCACAAAGACTTGTATTTCTTGTGCCAACTTTGGACAAGTCATGTTGCTGGTTAATCTATGTGTAACAATTTACAATTGCTTTTTTTTTTTTTTTTGTCATATTAATATAAATTTTAAAGTTTACACCTTTAGTTGCAATACATCATTTGGACACGGACTTGATTGCAGATATATAAAATGGTGTCAAAAGAAATTGCGGCAAACGAATTGTCAATATATGTTACAAACATTTTATTCAATCAATACTTCTTGGGTGCAATGTATTTACAATTAACTTCCCAATCAATTTTAGAGGGTTTGGATTCAATTCTTCTTAATTAATGTAGAGGCATGTCATTCTCTAGTAACTATTATTCTAGTGCTGAGACCTTCGACTTGAGGTATGAGGCTTTGAAATGTGATTGTGGGCTAAGAGCTACCATAAGGGTTACCGAGTCTGACAAGCCATCTAAAAGGAGACTATATTTCATTTGTGAGAAAAGAAAGTGTCGATTTTGGAGCAGAGGAACGAGAGAATGCTTGATCAAAATCAAAATATGGAGACTGTAGGACTAAAAGTGAAGAACCAAATGCTTGAGCAATCCAATGCTTTCATGAAGCAACTTGTTGTGGGTCTGCTCACAATTTGTATTGTTATGTCAGTTACATTACTCTTCAAATGATAATAGCTGCCGTTTAGAGATACCTGGGGTTTTTGTACTAATGTAGTTTACCATGAACTATTGTACTAAGCTTTGTACCTAATGAATGTTGATATGTCTGACGTAGTTTCCATGTATGGTTATTTTGTACTAATCTAGCTGTTGTAATGCAAGCAATGATGAATGAGTTTGTTTTAAAAGAAAAAATTTCTTTCATAGAATGAGTACCCAAGAGAAAACACATTTTGAAAATAAGAAGAACAAGGGAAAATCAAGTCCAATACCATCCGTTAAAGCTCACTGGGATGCAAAATCAAATAAAATTTTTATTAAGCTTTGTGTTGAGCAAGTGAAGGTTGGACACGGGCCTGGTACACACTTAGATAGGGTCGGGTGGGAAAATGTGATAACTAAGTTTAAAAGTATGACTGGAAAAACATACCAATGAATACAAATGAAAAATCATTGGGATGTGTTGAAAAAAGATTGGCTTTTATGGAATAATCTGTTAAGGGATGAGACAGGCTTAGGCCGTGATACATTGATTGGAGCAATATCTGCATCTGATGAGTGGTGGACCAAGAAATTGGAGGTAAAGTGAATTTCTTAATGTACATATTCTATTTGTTTTTTGTTTTAACAGACCGAATTTTGTTACTTGAAATTGTTAAATTTTCCTTAGTAATTGTTGCAGAGGTATCCTGATGTTGTTAAATTTCGGCGTATGCCATTGCAATTCACTGAAGACTTAGACATACTATTCTCAGATGCAGCTGCTACAGGAGAATGGGCATACACCCCTCGATCAAGGGTTATGCCTCACACTGATGAGACTTTGGAGAAATTTCATACCCCACATGATGCTAATTTGGAGGATGATACTGATTTGGAGGTGGTTTGTCCTCAGATTTAAACAAAAAACGTCCATCAAACACTGATGGTTCATCAACCAAGAGTAAGACAAAGAAGAAATTTACTAGTGCAACTCTACTTAACAATACACTTGATCGTATAGTCAATGTGGTTGAGTCATCTTCAACAACTTCAACACAATCCTCATCAAGATATCCTTCAATTGCAGAATGTTTGGTGAAGTTGAAAAGCATCCCTGTTATGTCCTCGGATGATGAGCTGTATGCATGGGCTGCCGAATTGTTCTTAAGAGACAAGCACCGTGAGTGCTTCATAAGTCTTCCTACGGATGAAGTTCGACTGAGGTTTATGAAGTTAGATGGAGAAGACCACCACAAGTTATCGCAGCTAATTGTTTCTGAAGTTGGATGTTGGTGAATTTCTTAATTATTTCATGTTTAAGACCTTTATTAAGACTTTTATTATTAATTGTGGACTGTTGTGTTAGATTCATTATTTTTTTTCTTTTATTAATATTGAGTATGCTAGACTTTTATGTTGGACTTATTATTTGGACTTTTATTAATATTCTGTTGGACTTTTATTATGTTGGACTTTGTTAGTTCAATGGTTGAATGGTTGGTAGGTAGATGTCATTTATTCTCAGATGCAATTTTTATTAGGTGGATGCCATTTGAATGGTATGTGGCATTGATTTCAATATTGAATATGCGTGGTAGGTGAATGGTTAAAACTTTTATATATATGTAGATGTTCTCCAGCTGCTGTTATTGTGGGAAAGGTTGAATCTCTTGTGAGATTTAGGTTGTTGTTTGTAAATAAGTGAAGGCTAAAATTTTTATTAAGGTCCCATGTTTCCTGATTTGTTTGCCTTCTCTTTCATATAGCTTGATCTTATTTGTTACTGCTCTACTGCATCTGCTTGAGCATTGGCTTCACAAGTTAGTTCAAACTTTGAAGTTGAAGGTACCAAATTTTTTTCCTTTACATTTTTATTAGTTTCTCTGTGTAGCCCGACTTTCCGTGTTCCTTTTAGAAGACGAATAGCCCTACAGTTTGGACTCCACTTGTGGTTCTGAATATAATTTCACAAGTGTAATGTGAAATAGTGAAAACACAAAAAGTGTCCAAATTGAACAATTCTTTTTGAAAAATCAATGTTTGAATCAAATGCCCAAAAATGGACTACTTTTCCAAATTACAGAGTTGCCACCTAAATATTTTTGAAAAATTTAAAAAACCCGCGACTCGTGCCAAAGGCCATTAGTTTGTCATCACCAAAGTGTCTCGGCTAGGGAACTTAGGTACGAGAGGGGAAGGTCATGAATTGAGCACTCCACTCGCTCGATCAAAGATCGGCCTCTACTAATCATGATGTGTTTTATATTTATGGTACATGCTCTTGTTCTAATTTATTAGCTATTTTTACTAGTGGAACACTTGATTTCATGTTTTGTTTCGAAATTGTTTTGTGAATTTGCACTTGAAAAAGTGGGCTAAAATGGACACTAATCAAGCCATCCCAATTCAAGCAACTAGCTTTCATCTACAGGCATTCAAAAAATTATATCATTTAAGCAATTAGTCTCATGGTATTCATGCTTTGACATGACAACACAAACATTCGATGTAACATGCTAAGACATAAAAGCTCACCTAGTACTCCGAGCCAAAACAGGTGAAAGAGTTAGAAAAATATGTATGTTCCTAACTTTTGCAATATGACTAATGTAACGCACACATTATGTATTTTATAGGCTCGGCTATGAGCATGGAATATGATTGCATTCAAGACATGCGAGAGAGCACGTATTCAAGAAATGAGTTTTGAACATCGATATTGGGTTAGTATGATGAGCCGAGCCTTCGATGCATGCAAGACAAATGGATGCGAAACATGGAGTATGCTAAAAAACGTGATCTTTCTAAACTAACCATTATAAGCAAGTAAGTAAAAGGGAGAAAGAAGTGGGGTTGGAAGACATACAATTTATTACAACATTGCCCTCGTGCAAGAGGGTGTGAATCAAAGTCCAAAAGTCCAAATTAAACTAATTATTACAAAACCGAATGAATTAAATAAGCAAGGCTAATTAACTAGCTAACTATGTTATTACAACAAGGGTAATAATTATAAAACTAGCTATTTAAGCTAATTAACTACAACAATTACAAAGGGACAATATCACAACATTAATAATTAATTAGACTAATCTTGAATAAATTAATTACAATGATGATCATGATGTAAGTGAGATTGCGCAAGGGTTGCATGTATGCACATGCACAATGTTCAAGAACAGCTCTGTCTGCCCCAGGTTTGCTCTGTTTCATCTCAGCCACTGTCCTCTGTTTTCTGCAAAAATACACTGCTGACCAAACATTGAGAACTGACCCTCAATGAAGCCCGGCCGGGCCTAAAGAAGGATGGTCGTGCCTCAATTTTGTGTAAAACTCTGCTTTGTGTATTTAAATGAAAACAATACAGACAGAGTGATATGGACTCTGTTTGTCCTTCTTATACTTCTCTGTCATGGAGATGCCTCGAGAGAAGGTTATAATTGTTTCCAAAACCACCAATGAACGAATTAATTGATGATTTCGATGCACAATTTTGGACAAAAATCAATAAATGAAATGAATATGACCACTCCTCCCTCTTTATCATGGAATGAACTCAAAAAAGGAAGTAGAGATGCTTCAAGGATCATCAAAACGCCATGAATTAGCGTATGACCACTCTTGACTTGATAAACTTGGCATAATGTCCAGCCAAGCCTAAATAATATGACTCATTTTCTTTATATGTGTGGTTGCTTTTAAACCAATTCTCTTAGTCATTTCCATTCTTTAGTCCATTCTTCCGAAGTGGTGATTAAGTCCTCTAAAAGGAGAGAAGTGTCAAACGGGAAGTAATTCTCAACATGAAAGAGAGATTATGCCGTTGACAATGAATCTTTGTAGAGATTAAGCCATTAGGCGTGAATCTCTAGTTCATGTGTTGAATGACCGTCAATCGATTGAAACAACTCTCAAATGAAAGAAATGAATGACAAGTTGATTCTTAAAATGAGGTCATTAACATGAAAGTTAGACAAAGAAAGGCTAAGAACAACATAATACAAGCTATGTACAAAGACTAATGCTATAACAAAGGAACTAATCAAAGCTTGAATCAATTAAATAGATTATAATAGCCCTAAAAAAGTCTCTAATAAGCCAAAATGGTGGCTGAAAATGCAAGAAAAGAACTCAAAAAGCTAAACAAAAAGTAAAGACAATAAAGCTATGTAAGCAAAAACAAGGAGGGGTGGCCAACCTCTCCAATTTCAAGACTTCAAACCATGTTTTTTTGGCTTTAGTTCAACTCTGAAAATCAGTTCAAAACCAAGGGTTGAGCTATGAAGATAGGTGCAAGTAAGGGTGTTAACCTTACCACCTTTGGTAACTTGTCCAAACCCAAGTTCCAACACTTAAAATGCATGCAAAACAGCCTAAGAATACAAGAAATAGATAGAAATGAAGTAAGCAAAACAAGAACAAGAGTTGTAAGCTTATACCTCTCAAAATGGAGCAAGCTTTCGTTGATGATCAAACTCACTCTTGACACACTCTCAAACTTGAATTATGCTGCTCAAGGGTCAACCAAGGCTCTAAGATGATGAGTCAAGGTTCTGTATGGTGTATATAGATGATACAAGGAAGGTAGGTTAGCTCAAAGATAGCTTGCAATGGAAGAAGGAGGAAGAAGGAGCTCTCTCTATGTGTATAGGCTTTCTCTCAATTGTTTAACCCTCAAAATAAAGGTATATGGTCATTTATATAGAATTTGAGCCAGAAATATCATAAAAATCTTCAAAAATAGACAGCTAGCGGCCTTCCGCCCAGAACAGTGTTTCTTGCTACCAAGGCACGGCCAGCCCTCAATTGCCATGGCCGGCCCTCAATGAGGCATGGCCGGTCCTCAATGAATTCCCCTGTTTTTTTGTTTTAGCCTCAACATAAGGTGGCACAAGGTGTAAAAGTGGATTTCTTGGGTATAATCAATAGGAATATGGGAGGTTTGGGATTGTTTCGAAGCTTAAATAAGGCTCCTTCGTTAAGACCTCGAACCACGCACAATACCACTTTCATCATCGAGTGTACCGAGCAAAGCGCTCAAGCCTTGCAAGCAATCAAAAATGGGGTGTCCACAGTTGCCCCTCTTTAACAGAGCTTGAAGTCATAAAGTGACGTGGGTAAATGTCAAAACCCAGAGACGACCCATTTGACAAGGCCGTAAGGCTCGGGCAAGAAATCAAGACATAAATGCAAAAATTGAACTTAGGGCAAAATGCAAAAACGAAATGCAACAAATAACTTATGATCATGCAATGAAGCAATGCAATGAAACAATATGTAAATAAAGCAATGAAACAATGCTACAATCTAGACAAGAATGCAATGTTGGAATGAAAATGCAAATCAAAGCAAAATAGAGCTCGCCGCGTTTCACACGGAACGAAGTGAATAAACAGGAATGCCTTGTGTGAAAAACACAAAGAAAGCACAAACCAACCTACGTCTCACGTAGAAAGGATGTAAGAAAATGTTGACCTAACTACGCCTCGCATAGAAAGGGGGAAGGACGATGTAGCCATCGAGCGCACCTAAGGTCTTAATTGAGATCCTAACATGTCTTACGCAATAGGAGGAAGGGCAGTGTGAAAAAACAGGCGCACCTGATGTTTTTAACCAAGGTAAACAATCCTCACGTGTTACACACGAGAGGAGGAAAGGTGGTGTGAACACCGAGTGCACCCGATGTTTTTAACCGAAGGTACAATCCTAACACATCATAAGTGAGAGGAGGAAAGGTGGTGTGAACAAAACAGGCACACCTGATGTTTTTAACCAGGGGTACAATCCTAACGTGTCACACACAAGAGGAGGAAAGGTGGTGTGAACAAATAGGTGCACCTGATGTTTTTAACTGAAGGTACAATCCTAACGGGTCACACGCAAGAGCAGGCAAGGTGGTGTGAACAAACAGGCGCACTTGCTGTTTTTAACCGAGGATACGATCCCAACGCGTTGCACGCGAGAGGAGGAAATGTGGTGTGAACAAATAGGTGCACCTGATGTTTTTAATCGAAGGTACAATCTTAATGCATCACATGCGAGAAGAGGAAATGTGGTGTGAACATTGGGACACGCCTAATGTTTTTAACCGAATGTACAATCCTAACGCGTCACACGTGAGAGGAGAAAGAAGGATAAACAAATTGCATAAGTAGGAATTAGAAATAAACATGGATTCTACACAGAGAGGCGTAAAATCAAAATAATCAAAATGGTGTAGTATAGTGGAAGCCAATTTACCCACCTGTTAAAACAATGAACGCAACACACAAAGCTTCAATGTGGTTGTGAAATGGATGATGATTTTACTATGGCACAAATGATTTACCTGGAACTCCTCTAGAACTCCTCTGAATGAACCGTACATACAATATCGTTTGTTTACGTTATAACAGAACAAACAATTTAGGCAAAATAATTTATAAACTAACTAAACAGTTTAAATAAATTTGAACAAATCAAAACTATGACTTAAACTATGAGTTAAACAAGCAAATTATGAATCAAATCATGCATTCGTACAATAAATTCAAATGAACACAAATTCTTGCTTTTCTTTCCCACTTTTTCCACATTTTTCTTTCTTTCTTTTACTTTCTTTTCTTTTTAGTTTGCTCTCTCATTTTCCTTTTCCAACTCTCTCTTTTTTTTTCAACTCTTCTTTTTTGGGTTTGGTTTTTTCCCCCCCCCCCCCTTTGAAACCCCATAATACAAGAAATAAATAACAAAAAGGAAAAGAGAGAGGGAAAGAACGAAACTGAACTGTGTTGACATTGAGAGCCAGTAGGGCCTCAATGAAGCATGGCCGGGCAATGCGACAGCCGGCTGGGCCTCGATAGCGGTAGGGGCAGTTTCCCAAACCTCATTTCCTCACACCTTTTCATCTGAAATCCCTTCCTCTCACTCTTTAGCTTTTCTCCCTCTCTCTCTCTCTCTCTAGATTTCCACTTTTACTTGCAATATCCAACAACCCTCGCCACTTTTTCTTCGAAACCCTTCATCTCCTTTACATTTTGAACCGATTGGATTTTGATTCGGTGAAGTTTTTAGGTTTCTCATTGTTTTTCCCTTGTTTCTCACGAGTTTTCGTGGTTTTGGTGTATTTACTGTCGTGTTTTCACTTTCCCCTCTCATTTTCTTTCTCCTAGGGTTTAGCCCCCTATATTTTTCTTGCTTTCTCTTCATTTCCTCCACTTTTCTCCATGGCTAGTGACGAAGTTTCCATCCTAGACCTTGCCATTGGCATTGGGGCTGCCTTAGGCGCAGACATGGAGGTCGATGACGCTCCCGCTTTGCCTTTCCTCATTGATAGGCCATTTGACGCGGCCACATACCAACCACGCACACATGCTCCACCCCCAAGTGGCATTTTGAGATTCAAGGGCCTCATCCCCGAGATAGATGAGGATATCTTGCTGCGAGAGCCCACGGAGCACTTGTCTATCGATGCCTCCACGGTAAGCAACTTCCCTTTGTTTTGATGCATTGTTGAATCTCACAAGTAGACCACTAGTTACTAGTTAAATGCCATATATTTCCCATTTGCAAGTGATAGCCAGGAGGATTGGTGGCTACGAATCCATATCCGGCCCCCAACGTTGGTATAAGAGACTGCCCGAGGAGGTCCGCGCATTAGGTGATGCTGCTGGCTTTGGCCCTTCTGCTCAGGGCTTATACAGATGAGGGCTGAGTCGTTGCTGTATAGGGCCCTAGTCCAAAGATGGTGGGACACCACAGACTCATTCCTGTAACGACCCCAAAATGCGTATCAGAAATTATCTTTATTTAATTATGGGGTTAATGTGCTTTAATTTAATGATATATGTTTGAATTGAGGAATTACTGTTGAGTTACGACTTTAAAACTGAAATTGCCGACCTTCATGGGTTCAAAAACCGAAATTGAATACATGGATATGCTAATGGGAATTTTTAGAACCATTTGGGAAAGTTAATTGAAAATTTATTTTGTCTGATTCGTTAAGGTATGTTCGCATGGTTAACTTCGCACTGTAAATTGAAGGTCTTAGAGGCTTTAGAAACCAGAACAAAATACATAATTATGATCAACATAATTTTTAGAGTCATCTGTGAAGTTTAATTGAAATTTGATTTCGGCTGATTTGTTAAGTCATGTTTGGCTCTTATCATTGAGATAAGCTTTTGGGTATAGGTTTTATGAGACAAGGTAAAAATATATTAGTATATGGGCCTTGTGGAGATAGACTCAACAAACAAAGGAAAATAAAAAAATTTGGAGAGAAAGAGAGAGGAGGGAGAAAGCTTTTAAAGAGAGAGAGCCAAACATCCATGGAATTTGAAGATGAAATTGAAGAAGAAGCATAGGAAATTGAGAGACTTGGAGTTGAATTCAAGAAATTGACTCAAGGTATGTAGAAATTAACTTAACTTCTTGGGAATAACTTGTTAATTGTTTGAATTCATGACTCAAGATGAAGATTTCACACCTAATTGAGTTAGGGTTTTGAAGTACAAGCTTAAATGAGCTCCCTTCATAGAATTGAATCTTGATTCCTTAGATTTACTTGATTTAGGAGTCAATTTTCTTACATATGGTTATCTTGAAGTTGATTATGAGATGTTGAGCCTTAATCTTGAGGTTTTGTATGGTTAATCTTATATGAAATGAAGATCTATATGAGTTTAGAAAAAGAAGTTTTGGAAAAGTTTGATAAAGAATTAAACAAGGATTTTGATTTTCCTTGCTTAAAGATTCATGGTATTTTTGGTGTTTTGATTTAGAAAACAACCATAACCTCATATTTTCAATTATTTTTATATGTTTTTGAATGATTTAAGTTGAAATCTAGCTTAGAAAATGAAAGAACAAGTGTTAGAACCAACTAGTATTTTCGGACAGCAATTTTTGCCTAGAGTTGCACGTACGACGGGGCTTCCCGCACGTACGGAAGCCTTCTCCCAGCAACATTTTTGATTTTGAAATAAAAGAATGTGCCCCCGCACATGCCCTGGATTTCCCGCACGTGCGGATTTGGTCCCGCACGTGCGACACTCCCCTGTTTCAGCTCAACTTCAAATAAGCATGTTCTCTCATCCGGACTCCGTTTTAAGTGATTCTTGAGCCTAAATTCAAGCCCCAGAAGTCTAGTTTCCAATTGTGGTGGTCTCACTCTCAAATTCTAAGTACACAAATAGATATGCTCAAATTAGTGAAGATTGTTCACTTTCTGTCTACCGGTTTCATGCGAATTCTTCATCTAACTCAGTTTCCTTTCATTTCCTCCTATTTTTGTAAACACGGATGATGACCTATTGAGGACTAATGAGTTTAGAACCAACATAACTAATTGATTAAAGAGAAAAGAAAGGTATCGATTAACTTCATATGTTGTGTTATGTAATTGTGATTGTAGGTCAAGACAAGGACATCGCCCAACTACTACCGGAAGCCCATCACTGTGAGTAATAATATTGTAAAGTTATGTTCATTATATTTATTTTAATATGTAAATGTTGCGATGCTATGGAATTATGTGTATGCGAATGAATGAGTTACAAGATCTATGATATGGAATATAGATATGAAATGTGAATTATTTATAATATGATATATGATTGGGCCCGAGGTCGTTTTGATATATGATTGGGCCCGAGGCTGTTTTGATATTCGATTGGGCCCGAGGCCGTTTTGATATTCGATTGGGCTCGAGGCCATTTTGATGTTCGATTGGGCCCGAGGCTGTTTTGATACATGTGGGCCCGAGGCCGTTTTGTTATATGGTGGGCCTGAGGCCGTTTTGTAAATATGAAAAGGAATAATGTTGTGAATAATGTAAATGTGGAAGAGTATGGTGTTACGCTTCTTTTGAATATAGATCATTTACCTGATTCACTTCACTTTATTATTACTCATTGAGTTTCGCTCACTCCGTATTTTATCTGTATGTAGGTGATCAATCCGGAGACCATCCTTAGGTTAGCGTCAGGAGTTCTGTTGTGAACCTGCTACGTCAAGCCACCCAAAGTGCGCCTCTGTGTTGAAGCTTTAACCTTGTATTGTTAGAATTTTGTATTTACTTAAGTTTTATGTATATGTGTGTGAGATATATATATATATATATATATATATATATATATGTATATGTATACTAGTGTGTTTACATTGTTTTAATTATTTCCGTTATCATGTATGCACAAGCTTGATGGACATTACTTTTTGGTTTGCTTCCGCTTTAGGCCCCAATGTCATTTAAATATTTTGAAATTTTGTCTTTGAGGCCTAAGTACAGACCGGTCATGGCCTAAACTTTTAGGGGCAGGTTCGGGGTCGTGGCAATTCCACTTCTTATCGATCAGGGAGCTGACTCTAACTTATAGTGATTCCAATTTTGACCCGTCACTTGTTGTACTCCGAATTCAGGTTGGTATGGTTTTGAATAGTTATTCATATCTTGTTTCTCTTGTCTTCCTCTTATTTTGGTTATCGGGTTATAGTTATGCATTTGGAACAGGTTAGTTTTTTGTTTTTCCAAACCTGTGATGCCCAGATTTTGGCTCTTGCGCTTGAGCTGGCATTCTTACGCTCGAGTGGGCATTCTTGCGCTCGGGCGAGATTTGTCAACTCTTAGTATTTTTGCAGACCTACAAATACTAGGAGAGTGTATGGGACGCTCGAGCATCTAGTCTCACGCTCAAGGGGGTCTGTCATTTGAAAATTTTTTGGAAGTGCGTATCCTATGCTCGAGCGTCACTTTTCATGCTCGAGTAGAACTTTGTGTCTGACACTCGAGTGTCACTTTCCACTCTCAAGCGGATTGCATGTATAACAGTCCATGAAAATGACATTTTGAATCATTTTTTTATATATCTCTCTCTAAAACTCTCCAAAACCCTAGTGTAACAAGCCCGCGGGGGACCTCGCTACAGCTCGGACTCGACTTTTGCAGTCACGGTTCTAAATCTGAACCAAAGAGTCCAAATCCGGCAAATTGTTTTAGGAAAACTGATTTTTGAAAGAAGTGCCAAACATGGACTGCTTTGCCAGATACAGAGTCGCCACCTAAATATTTTATTTTGGGAAATTTAGGAAACCCTGACTCGGTGCCAAAAGGCCACGTGTCCGTCATCACCAAAGTTGCCTCGGCTCGGGAACTTGGGTACGATTGGGGAAGGTCACTTCGTGAGCACCCCCGCTCGCCCGGTCATAGACCGGCCTCTACTAACCATGATATCAATTTTTGAAAACATTGTGAGTTTTTATTCCGGTTATTAGCCTAGGTTACTATGTGATGCTCACAGCATATAAGTATAGACCGGGTCGCCCGAATTGGAACAAAACATTTCATGTTTGCTTTTGAAAATGGTTTGCTACCCGTAGGTAGGCTTGAAACATTTTGATGATTCATTCCAATTCAGATAACCCAACCTTCACCCACAGGCATTCAGGCAGATATATCAGATAAGCACATAGCCTCATGGTAAGCATGCTATCATGGCATTCACTCACACGCATGCAAGGATGCTAAAGCATAAAACTCACCGAGTACTCCAAGCCAAAATAGAAACTATATTAGAAATCATGCATGATCCTAAGTGTATAGAAATGCCTAATGCAACACATGCAAAATGCAACTATAGTAGGCTCGGCTATTCTAAGATGGCATATGAAATGCTACAACTAACATGTGTTCAACTTGGTATTGAAAGTACAATGCAGTTAGTATGATGCGCCGAGCCCGATGCATGCAATACAGATGAATGATGCAAACATGCTGTCATACTGTATGCTAATTAAAATATGCCCTAATCTAACCATCAAAAGCGGATAAATAAAAGGGAGAAAGACGTGGGGTTGGAAGACATACATCACACTCACCCACACTTATTACAGTTGTGCCCTCACTCGGAGGGTCCAAATAAATAATACAGTCCAAATATTACAGTCCCCAAAATAAAAGAATATTACAGTCCGAAATATTACAGAATTCTAATTAATTAATGAATTAACTAGAAAGCAAATAAACTGGCGTGCAAGCCAGGGACTGCCTTGCTTCTGGTGGATGATGCATGTCCGGACTGTCTTGCGCGGAAATCCACCGGAATGCCCCAATTAGCCTCTGTTTACACCTGTTGTTTTTTGAAAAGCGTGCCAAGTCCCGGAAAGTTGCTGATTCCTGATTTTGCTGCAACAGAGAGCAAGAAAGGGGCATAGCAATGTATTTGCACAAATATATGCATGTCTCGATCCTCGTGCCACCAATCATGCATACCGAGGCATGATGGCCGAGGAGTCGAAATGCACAACTCAATATAGGATGAATGCACATGAAACTACAGCTAAAACCTAACTCCATCATGGACAATCCGGAGTGTCGGTGACTGGGGGAATTGAGACACATTCCGTCACTCAGAGTACGAAATGTACCTCGTTTCCCGTGCCCGGGCTAACTCCTATTCCGGACACGATGCAATATGCATGATATGCGTGAAATGCAATTAAGATGCAATCCTAACATACACAATGCTATGGAATGATATGCCTCAAAATACGTGCATGCAGGCACGCAAACCGAGAAAATGGCAGAATGCAATCTAAGATACAACCTAGTACGCATAATGCTAGAAAAAAGATATGCCTCGAAATGCGTGCACACGGGCACACAAACCGAGAAAATGGCAGAATGCAATAAAAATGAGGTGCCTCGAAATGCGTGCACACGGGTACGCAAACCGAGAAAATGGCAGAATGCTATGAAAATGAAATGCCTCGGAGTGCGTGCACACGGGCACGCAAACCGAGAAAATGATATGTGTCTCGAAATGCGTGCACGTGGGCACGCAAACCGAGGTGATGATATGTGTCTCGAAATGCGTGCACGCGGGCACGCAAACCGAGGCGATGATATGTGTCTCGAAATGTGTGCACGCGGGCACGCAAACCGAGGCGATGATATGTATCTGGAAATGCGTGCACGCGGGCACGCAAACCGAGGCGATGATATGTATCTCAAAATGCGTGCACGCGGGCACGCAAACCGAGGCGATGATATGATGTTATGAAATGACATGGAAATGACAGATGGGCCTATACCAACATGAGAGAGCCTCAGCCACACTCACATGAGATGCCGATGGCAGAAAATGAGGTGCCTCGAAATGCGTGCACACGGGCACGCAAACCGAGGCAATGCATACGCAATGCAAATGACATGGAAAATGACAAATGGACTTATACTAACATGAGAGAGCCTCAGCCGCACTCACATGAGATGCCGATGGCAGAAAATGAGGTGCCTCGAAATGCGTGCACACGGGCACGCAAACCGAGGCAATGCATACGCAATGCAAATGACATGGAAAATGACAAATGGACTTATACTAACATGAGAGAGCCTCAGCCGCACTCACATGAGATGCCGATGGCAGAAAATGAGGTGCCTCGAAATGCGTGCACACGGGCACGCAAACCGAGGCAATGCATACGCAATGCAAATGACATGGAAAATGACAAATGGACTTATACTAACATGAGAGAGCCTCAGCCGCACTCACATAGGATGCCGATGGCAGAAAATGAGGTGCCTCGAAATGCGTGCACACGGGCACGCAAACCGAGGCAATGCATACGCAATGCAAATGACATGGAAAATGACAAATGGACTTATACTAACATGAGAGAGCCTCAGCCGCACTCACATGAGATGCCGATGGCAGAAAATGAGGTGCCTCGAAATGCGTGCACACGGGCACGCAAACCGAGGCAATGCATACGCAATGCAAATGACATGGAAAATGAAGTATGGACTTATACTAACATGAGAGAGCCTCAGCCGCACTCACATAAGATGCCAATGGCAGAAAATGAAGTGCCTCGAAATGCGTGCACACGGGCACACAAACCGAGGCAATGCATACGCAATGCAAATGACATGGAAAATGAAGTATGGACTTATACTAACATGAGAGAGCCTTAGCCGCACTCACATAAGATGCCGATGGCAGAAAATGAAGTGCCTCGAAATGCGTGCACACGGGCACACAAACCGAGGCAATGATAAAATGCAATGAAACATGGCAAAAATGATATGCAAGCATGCTAATGGAATTTCAGCAACAAAATATGGGGGAAAACAGTCCCGAAATGAAGCGAAATGACATGAAATGCAAGGAAATGACCCGAAATGCAACATTAGGCACCCGAAATGGCCTATAGCCATACTAAACATGCACAACATGGACATGCAATGCAAAGACAGAAGCTAGACAGTCCCAAAATAAGCACTT
Organism: Camellia sinensis; assembly: GCF_055761805.1. Lineage (NCBI taxonomy): Eukaryota > Viridiplantae > Streptophyta > Magnoliopsida > Ericales > Theaceae > Camellia > Camellia sinensis. The sequence continues at coordinate 160,668,199 of NC_138972.1, forward strand.
TTCCAGTTATAAACATGGCCAAACAGCAAGTATAGGTATGGCGAAAATAGCATGCAAGAATAGGGGCCAAAAGAGGGGTAATGAAGCAAGTGGTATAAGCAAAACTCAAACTGAAAAATTTCCTTCTACAACACTGAAGATGGACCAAAAATATGAACATTTACAGTATATGGCAGCCTCAAAATCAGTATACAAACATGCTAAAAATATGATGCAAAATAAGGCTCAAAAGGTGCTAAAACATGAAGTGTATAAAATAATCACTAAACAGAAAAAAAGTGTGAATGAAACATGAATTATAGGCCAAAATAAGACCACTTTCAGTTCGGACCAAGGTCCAAAAACAGAAGCAAAGAGGGCTATTAATTTATGCAAAAATGGGGGCTAAATAGGGGATATAACTACAAGTGACATATGGAAACACCAAACAATGTTGAGCCCTTCTCCAATGTTGAAGAGGGGCTCAAAATATGCCTCATATCAGTTTACAACATGCTCGAAAATAAATTGCTCATGGGTCAAAAATAGCATGCAAAATTATGACATACAAGATGGTCAATGAAGCAAGTGTATTATGGAGGGCTCAAACAGGGTTGCGCCCTTAATGAGAAGTGAAGATGAGCTCAAAATATGGCCCTTTTCAGTTAGGGCCGAAGCTTGAAACCAAAAAGAAATGAGGCTTAGAAATAGATCAAAGGAAAGGGTCAAAAGGATCAAAGTGTAACTTACCCTTGAAGATCCAAGCTTTTGTTACTTCTTGGGTTGATTTGGAGCTCCCTTAGCCTTCAAGAATCCCTCCTAGCTGCTGGAAATGAGATGGTGGTGGTGGAGCTTGGTGGTGTAGAAGGAATGAAGATTATAGACTTAGGGTTTTTTTGAAGAATTGAAGAAGAAGACAATGGAGTTTAGGGTTTGTCCTTGGAGAAGAATTTTTCTAACCCTCATGAAGAAGACCCTCAGCTGGTTATAAGGTCAAGAAAGGGGTGTAAAAGGGGGGTGAATTGGAGAGCAAAACTCTCTCCCAAAATATCCCCCGGATACAAAAAATATCTGGGGGATATTGCCCCACAGCTGGAAAGGGTACAGTGAGGAGAGCACGGCCGGTCGCTCACTTTTGCTGGAGGTGGCCGGCCGGCCACACCCCCTAGCCGGCCGGCTAGGGGTCAAAAGGGTCAACCAGCTTTTCTGGCCGGCCAGGTATTGGGGAGGTAGCCCTATGTGTGTACAACACAACCATGTAATTGAAATTCCAAGAAAGTGGGCCCAAGGGGTTCAACAATGGCTCGGAAAGAAGGGGTCAAAAGGGTCAAGTTGACTTACTGGCCGGCCATGAACTTTTAGGGGCCTCTCAGGTGTGTACATCACAGATATGTGGTTCAAAGTTCAAGAAAAAAGGTCCAAGAGGTTCAACATTAGCCCGGAAGAAAGGGGTCAAAAGGGTCAGGTGACCTTAATGGCCGGCCATGAACTTTTAGGGGCCTCTCAGGTGTGTAGATCACAGATATGTGGTTGAAAGTTGGCAACGCTAGCTCTAAGGTATTCAACATTAGCCCGGAAGTGCGAAAAACGGGCGCCGGGAGGCTCGGGAGGAGAGATAACTGGTTGCTGCAACAATTGCTGGCCTCCCACCCTTCAGTGACCTTCCTCGGGATAAAACAGAGGTACCTGCCAAAAATGAGCGAAAACCGTTGCAAAACGAATGTTCCGGAGCCAAAACACGCAGTTCGAGGTCCCAGAAATGGGCTGTTAAGCACCGAAAATTGTATTCGACCTCGAAGTGGGTTTCTCAGCCCCCAGTGTCCCTCAAAATGGATGAAATAAGATGTATGCCAAAAATCAGAGCAATAGGAGATGGTTAAACGGTCCCGAACCGAGGCACACGGCCTGACGGCTCCGAAAATCGGGAACCGGACTCCGAAATGGGAAAAATGGCCTACGGCCACCAAATGTAGCCTACGGACATTGAGAGATGGTCTACGGGACCTCTCCCTCCCTTCAGGAAAAGAAACAGAGAAAACCGAGTCTGGTTCGCAAACCGAGACAAGGCACAAAAAAGGGTTCGGAAGTCCGGAGGCAGGGCTTACGGCCGCGACTCTGAAACTTCTGAACGAGCACATTATGCAATATCACCAAGTGCTCAACTGGTGACGTCTGAGTCTCAAGGTCGGTCAAAAATGGGGTGTCTACAGTTGCCCCTCTTTGACAGAACTCGGAAGTCACAAGTGACGGGAGTGAATGTCAAAGCCCAGAGACGACCCATTTTTGACAAGGCCGAAGACTTAGACAAACATACAAGATAGACAGAGATGTGCCCGCAGGCATGCCCGCAGGCAGGGGGCAAAATGCAAATGATATGCAAGAAGCCGAAGGTAACCCAATGATTGTGCAAATGCAGCAAGCTGTAATGAAGCAAACCATGCAACAGTTTTAAGCAAGTGAATACCAATCTAATTACATTTCATGTAGAAAGGATGTAAGAAAATTATGCAATTCTCACTGCGTCTCACGCGGAGAAGGCTAAAAGCGACTACCGAGACTACCCGGAGCCTTACACACAACATCTCTCTGCGTATCACACATAGGAGAGGAAGAAGGTAAACCTTTCAGCGTATCACACGCAAGAGAGGAAAGGTAAACTTCTCAGCGTATCACACGCAAGAGAAGAAAGGCAAATTCCTCAGCGTATCACACGCAAGAGAAAACCTCTCAGCATATCACATGCAAGAGAGAAAAGGGAGATTTCTCAGCGTATCACACACAAGAGAAAACCTCTCAGCATATCACATGCAAGAGAGAAAAGATAAATTTCTCAGCGTATCACACGCAAGAGAAAACATCTCAGCATATCACATGCAAGAGAAAACCTCTCAGCATATCACATGCGAGAGAGAAAAGATAAATTTCTCAGCGTATCACACGCAAGAGAAAACCTCTCAGCATATCACATGCAAGAGAGAAAAGGGAGATTTCTCAGCGTATCACACACAAGAGAAAACCTCTCAGCATATCACATGCAAGAGAGGAAAGATAAATTTCTCAGCGTATCACACGCAAGAGAAAACCTCTCAGCATATCACATGCAAGAGAGGAAAGATAAGAATTGTAAGTGAAAAGGTGCATAACGATGCAGGTGAAGTGTACATAACAATGCAAGTAATGAGCATAACAATGCTAGAAGATGTGCATAACAATGCAAGCAATGAGCATAACAATGCTAGATAGATGTGCATAACAATGCAACGAATGATCATAACAATGCTAGATAGATGCGCATAACAATACAAGGAATGAGCATAACAATGCTAGATAGATGTGCATAACAATGCAATGAATGAGCATAACAATGCTAGATAGATGTGCATAACAATGCAACGAATGAGCACAACAATGCCAGTGGAACGCGCGTAACAACACCCGTTTGAAACAAAAATACCGAATAAGGGAATACAAGCCTTAAGTAGACCAAATTCCAAACGCAACCTCCGATTTACCTTTCGGAGGGGTCACGATATATTCCAAAAAGGATACACCTCGTGCATGCCGACTGACGATGAGCCACACATCGAAGATATGAGTTGAAAATTCCGCAGAAACATTTTGAACTGAAAAGAGTGGGTTCTCCTTGCACTTTCTTGATTGTACTTCCAAACCGCAGTTACTACCTTTTCTTCCTGGCCATGTTCACAACTTTCCCTATTCTCCAACGGGGTGACAGGCTAGGTTGATTCAGTATCCAGAATCGAGGCGCATTCACATGCTATCTCAATCTATGGGGCTGCCATACAGATTTCAAGCCGAGGGCATGCCTCTGGGTATTTAAACCAGACTTTGGTCTCGGAAATCCCGAACCTTTACGTTCTAGGCATCGGCCATTCGAACTCTAGTTTCCACCGTCGCAGTTGGTCTCCTAGGAACTCATTGCGAACACGGCCAAGATGCCTCTGGCGGGGAATGGTACTCAGGGAGAGCACTTCTGATTACCATTTTGGCTTGAAGCAGACTTGATCTTGAGCTTGAGGTAGAGGCACACTCATACTTCGGAGCCTTGGCAAGACTTGAAGAGGCACACACGGGATGTAGTCTCGGAACTTACTGAAGTTGAAACAAACTCAGATACCCGACATTTCCTCTTTTGCTTTTGCTTTGTAGTCTGGAACCCATATAGCTTCAAATAGGTCCTAGTTCTATTGTTCCGACATGACCCGGGTTGAACCCTGCGATTTTATGAAAGAACAAATTTTGTTTTGTACAAATGTGGAGAATGGCATGGCACTCGGAGCACAAAACGATTTTGTTTTTGAAATTCAGAGATGAGCTTTCGACCAAGTATTGAGCCTATGACTGAACGCAGCAAAACGACGCAACAAGGAAATAAAAGGCACACAACCTAGACACATCGAGTAACACTCGAAACGACTCAAAACAAGAATCGAGATAAAACAAAAAGACACGACACTCAGACGTGCACAGGGAGCCTGTTTCACCGGGTAGTGTTCCCCACCCTCTCTCATTTGTAATCCTCACATCACTCGGCCCTCAAGCTCTGTTTTTCTGAAAAAAAGCCCTTTTCTCATTTTTTCTCTCATCACACATCTCTCTATTCTTCAATCTCTCATTTTTCATCCCTCCCCTGGGTGGTTGATGGATGAACAGGAAATTGCGGGCTCATGCCCAACATAATCAGCTCGCGGCTATTTCCTTCGGTGACATCTGTCGATGCGCCGGATGAGGGAATGGAGCATCTCGATCCATTCCAATTCGTGCTTCGCACTCGGCTTGATACCTCGCTGCTTGGAGGATGAGAGAACTTTCAGCCATTTGTTGTTAACTTCGGTTATCCCCTTTTTTGGCGGGTAGAGTGCCCTTCTGGCAAGTATGTTGGCAGTGGGGAAAAGGCAGGAAGCCTAACTCAACTGTGCCAGTAGTTCATCATTTTGACCATTTTTTAGTTTTAGTTTTCTCCTAAAAAATTTGACCAAAATGAGAGTTAGATTAACATGCTTGTTCAATTTTCTGATTTAAAATCATGCAAGTTAGGCTGTGAGCACTGAAAATTTTCCTCTTTTGGGTCCGAGAAATGGTCCAGTTTTAAAAATGGAATACTTTTCGAGAAGGTTAGTCAACCTCAGTAAAAATTTTCAAAAACTATTTTTGCAAACGACCACTGCTCAACGAGCACAGAACCCACTCTCGAGATGCACAACCTCGGATTCGAAGGAAGATTGCCCCTTGCTTGAGGGGAATTGCATGGCAACGGAAAGTTGCCCCTTGTTTGAACGGCACCGCGGCGCATTGAATGGCAACGGAAAGTTGCCCCTTGTTTGAACGGCGCCACGGCGTATTGAATGGCGACGGGAAGCTGCCCCTTGTTTGAACGGCGCCACGGCGCATTGAATGGCAACGGGAAGCTGCCCCTCGTTTGAACGGCGCCACGGCGCATTGAATGCAGTCCTCAGAGTGACGAACACAACCAAACTCTCGGATACAGAGAAAGCGAAGATGATCAGAACCATCGCATGGACACAATCGAATTGTTTTACGGCTGGACTTCAGAATGAAGTTGCCTACGTATCCCAAAGATGGGAATCAAGCCTCACGTAGTTCGGGGTTAAGGTACACTCGGGTATTTAACCTCTCCTTTTTAGGCTCTAACTTTTGCCAAGGCGCCCGTTGCGGGTTTTCGACCTTGCGAGCTTTGTTCTTCTTTTCTTTTCTTTTCAATTCTTTTCATTTCTTTTCCTTCTTTTTTTTTGATTTTCTTTTTTTTGTTCTTTTCTTTGCATCTTTCTTTTTTTTCTCTCTTTTTTCTTTTCTTTTGCATTTTTTGTATTGCTCTCTTGCTCTAACTTTTGCCTGGGTCGCCCTTCCGGGTTTTCGGCCCAGCGAGCCTCTCAAGGGTAAAAGTGTATCTTTGTCCATGCCAAATGGTTTTGAGATCTTGAAGTCATCTGAATCTAGGAGAATGGCTGCTGTTTTGCTTTGTAATCTTCTTCTGATGAGATCTGATCTTCTTGACCTGACTTTGGTGCCTTTTGTTCGAGGGCTGCTTCAAATCTAGCCACACAGGCCTCACATCGTAGTTGACCGTCGAACCTTCTGATTTCAAGTTCAAGGTTTGGAAGCGAAGGGGTTGAGTCTCGAGGCTGAGAGCGATCCTAGGCTGCACAATCTCAAGAGCGATTCCACACAGGTCTTTGCAAGACCGCGCAAAACATTTTGTTTTTGAAAATTTTTAAGAAAGCGACAAACCGCTCGCGCTGAAGGTAGTGTGAAACCAGTCTGGATCAAGCCAGGGTCCTTCTCAGTACTCACGCTAACAAGTATGATTTCATTCATTAAGGGCTTAGCACGCCTTTCTTTCTCTCAAATGATCAAAGTTTTGCAAATCCCGAGGAATTCCTTCCTCTTCGTTTTCACCGCAGTGTTTAAAAAAATTTTGAAAAAAAAAACTTAGGTCAATGCAATGATTTTGGGGTGCAGAAGAGTAGGTGGAATGCACTGCCATTTCATTCAAATCCCGGCACAACTAGCACATGGCAGAAGCAAATGTGAGAGTGTGGAAATCACTGCTGTTTCATTCAAAATATGTTGGTACAACTGGCTCCCTGGCAGAAACAGACTCAAAACAAAACGAAAAAGACAAACACAAAACAAAATGGTGATGCCCGAGGTAACACCCCCCGGAATCACCCGACTCCTAACAAAACAGGACTGACTCGATACAACAAGACAGACACTTAAGCAAAAAGACCGACTCAAAACAAAGAGACAGACTCAAAACAAAACAACAAGACTGACCCAATACCTAAGTCAGAATGTACAAAAACTGGTATTTGCAAATGCTCAAAACAGTGCGTGCTATACACCATATCTGAAATAAACTGAACGCCGCCCGCAGGTGGTTCATCCCTCGATCACATCACATTATCTCCTACAAGTTCACTGATCAAGTGCCGATAGACTTTGCAGGACCTGGTGCGGGGATGACCCCATTGTCAAATAGATCCTGTACTTCATGGCAAAAACGGAAGCAGTCGTCAGTAGTATGGCCAGTTTGTTGATGGTACGCGCAGTACTGGGTAACATCATGTGTAGCCGGAAGAGGGTTCGGGAGAGGCCGAGGCTCAAGGGGTTTGAGATGGCCTTGTCCAACAAGGATTTGGAAAGCCTTGGACAAAGGCATATAGAGGGCATATGTAGACACCCCATTTTTGACCGACCTTGAGACTCAGACGTCACCAGTTGAGCACTTGGTGATATTGCATAATGTGCTCGTTCAGAAGTTTCAGAGTCTTGGCTGCGAGCCCCGCCTCCGGATTTCCGAACCCTCTTCTGTGCCTTGTCTCGGTTTGCGAACCATACTCGGTTTTCTCTGTTTCTTTTCCTGAGGGAAGGGAGAGGTCCCGTAGACTATCTCTCAGTGCCCATGGGCTACATTTGGTGGCCGTAGGCCATTTTTCCCAATTTGGAGCCCGGTTTCCGGTTTTCGGAGCCGTCAGGCCGTGTGCCTCGGTTCGGGACCGCCTAACCATCTCCGTTTGCTCTGATTTTTGGCGTACATCTTATTTTCTCCCTTTTGAGGGACACTGGGGTCTGAGAAACCCACTTCGTGGCCGAACGCCACTTTCGGTGTTTAACGGGCAGTTTTCGGGGCCCCGAACTGCGTGTTTTGGCCCCCGAACATTCGTTTTGCATCGGTTTTCGTTCATTTTTGGCAGGTACCTCTGTTTTATCACCAGGAAGGTCACTGAAGGGTGGGAGGCTAGTAATTGTTGCAGCAACCAGTTATCTCTCCTCCGGAGCCTCCCGGCGCCCGTTTTTCCAACTTCCGGGCTAATGTTGAATACCTTAGAGCCAGCGTTGCCGACTTTCAACCACATATCTGTGATCTACACATCTGAGAGGCCCCTAAAAGTTCATGGCCGGCCATTAAGGTCACTTGACCCTTTTGAACCCCTCTTTCCGAGCCACTGTTGAACCCCTTGGGCCCACTTTCTTGGAATTTCAATTACATGGTTGTGTTGTACACACATAGGCCTACCTCCCCAATACCTGGCCGGCCAGAAAAGATGGTTGACCCTTTTGACCCCTAGCCGGCCGGCTAGGGGGTGTGGCCGGCCGGCCACCTCCGGCCAAAGTGAGCGGCCGGCCGTGCTCTCCTCACTGTGCCCCTTCCAGCTGTGAGGCAATATCCCCCAGATATTTTCTGTATCCGGGGGATATTTTGGGAGAGAGTTTTCCTCTCCATTTGACCCCCCTTTTACACCCCCTTTCTTGACCTTATAACCAGCTGAGGACCTTCTTCTAGGGGGTTAGAAAAATTGCTCTTCAAGCTTCCATAGCCAACTCCATCTTCTTCCTCCTCAATTCTTCAAAAAACCCTAAGTCCATAACCTTCATTCCTTCTACACCACCAAGCTTTACCACCACCATCTCATTTCCAGCAACAAGGAAAGATTCTTGAAGGCTAAAGAAGCTGCAAATCAACCCAAGAAGCAACAAAAGCTTGGATCTTCAAGGGTAAGTTACACTTTGATCCTTTTGACCCTTTTCCTTGATCTATTTCTAAGCCCCACTTCTTTTTGGTTTCAAGCTCCGACCCTAACTGAAAAGGGCCATATTTTGAGCTCATCTTCACTTCTCATTAAGGGCTCAACCCTATTTGAGCCCTCCATAATATACTTGCTTCATTGATCATCTTGTATGTCATGATTTTGCATGCTATTTTTGGCCCGTAAGCAATCTGTTTTTGAGCATGTTATAAACTGATATAAGGTTTATTTTGAGCCCCTATTCAACATTGGAGAAGGGCTCAACATTGTTTGGTGTCTCTATGTGTCACTTGTAGTTATATCCCTTGTTTGGCTCCATTTTTGCATAAATTGGTAGCCCTCTTTGCTTCTGTTTTTGGACCTTGGTCCGAACTGAAAGTGGCCTTATTTTGGCCTATAATTCATGTTTCATTCACACTTTTTTTCTGTTTGGTGATTATTTTGTATACTTCATGTTTTAGCACCTTTTGAGCCTCATTTTGCATCATATTTTTAGCATGTTTTTATACTGATTTTGAGGCTTCCATATACTGTAAATGTTCATATTTTTGGTCCATCTTCAGTGTTGTAGAAGGAAATTTTTCAGTTTGGGTTTTTCTTATACCACTTGCTTCATTACCCCTCTTTTGGCCCCTATTCTTGCATGCTATGTTTCCTTTACCTACGCTTGCTGTTTGGCCATGTTTATAACTGTGAAAGTGCATCTTTTGGGACTGTCTAGCTTCTGTCTTTGCATTGCATGTCCATATTGTGCATGTTTAATATAGCTATAGGCCATTTCGGGTGCCTAATGTTGCATTTCGGGACATTTCCTTGCATTTCATGTCATTTCGCTTCATTTCGGGGCTGTTTTCCCCCATATTTTAGTGCTGAAATTTCATTAGTATGCTTGCATATCATTTTTGCCACATTTCATCGCGTTTTGCATTGCCTCGGTTTGCGTGCTCGTGTGCACGCATTTCGAGGCACCTCATTTTCTGCCAACGGCATCTTATGTGAGTGTGGCTGAGGCTCTCTCATGTTAGTATAAGTCCATTTGTCATTTTCCATATCATTTGCATTGCGTATGCACCGTCTCGGTTTGCGTGCCCGTGTGCACGCATTTCGAGGCACCTCATTTTCTGCCAACGGCATCTTATGTGAGTGTGGCTGAGGCTCTCTCATATTAGTATAAGTCCATTTGTCATTTTCCATATCATTTGCATTGCGTATGCACCGTCTCGGTTTGCGTGCCCGTGTGCACGCATTTCGAGGCACCTCATTTTCTGCCAACGGCATCTTATGTGAGTGTGGCTGAGGCTCTCTCATGTTAGTATAAGTCCATTTGTCATTTTCCATATCATTTGCATTGCGTATGCACCGTCTCGGTTTGCGTGCCCGTGTGCACGCATTTCGAGGCACTCCGTTTTTATCCGACGGCATCTTATGTGAGTGTGGCTGAGGCTCTCTCATGTTAGTATAAGTCCATTTGTCATTTTCCATATCATTTGCATTGCGTATGCACCGCCTCGGTTTGCGTGCCCGTGTGCACGCATTTCGAGGCACTCCGTTTTTATCCGACGGCATCTTATGTGAGTGTGGCTGAGGCTCTCTCATGTTAGTATAAGTCCATTTGTCATTTTCCATATCATTTGCATTGCGTATGCATTGCCTCGATTTGCATGCCCGTGTGCACGCATTTCGAGGCACTTTATTTTCTGCCATCGGCATCCGATGTGAGTGTGGCTGAGGCTCACTCATGTTGGTATAAGCCCATTTGTCATTTCCTTGTCACTTTAGCACCGCCTCGGTTTGCGTGCCCGTGTGCACGTACTTCGAGGCATCTCATTTTCATTGTATCTGCCATCGCCTCGGTTTGCGTGCCCGTGTGCATGTACTTCGAGGCATCTCATTTTCATTGTATCTGTCATCGCCTCGGTTTGCGTGCCCGTGTGCACGCAGTTCGAGGCATCTCATTTTCAGCATTCCGTCATTGTCTCGGTTCGCGTGCCCGTGTGCACGCATTTCGAGGCATGTCATTCCATAGCATTGTGTATGTTAGGATTGTATATTAGTTGCATTTCATGCATATCATGCATATTGCATCATGTCCGGAATAGGAGTTAGCCCGGGCACGGGAAACGAGGTACATTTCGTACTCCGAGTGACGGAATGTGTCTCAATTCCCCAGTCACCGACACTCCGGATTATCCATGATGGAGTTAGGTTTTAGCTGTAGTTCCATGTGCATTCATCCTATATTGAGTTGTGCATTTCGATTCCTCGGCCATCATGCCTCGGTATGCGCGATTGGTGGCACGAGGATCGAGACATGCATATATTTGTGCAAATACATTGCTATGCCCCTTTCCTGCTCTCTGTTGCAGCAAAACGGAGAATCAGCAACTTTTTGGGACTTGGCACGCATTTCAAGAACAGGTGTGAACAGAGGCTAATTGGGGCATTCCGGTGGATTTCCGCGCAAGACAATCCGGACATGCATCATCCATCAGGAGCAAGACAGTCCCTGGCTTGCACGCCAGCTTTACTTGTTTTCTAGTTAATTCATTAATTAATTAGAATTTTGTAATATTTCGGACTATAATATTCTTTTATTCGGGACTGTAATATTTGGACTGTATATTTATTCGGACACTCTGTGCGAGGGCACAACTGTAATAAGTGTGCGTGAGTGTGTTGTATGTCTTCCAACCCCACGTCTTTCTCCCTTTTATTTATCCGCTTATGATGGTTAGATTAGGGCATGTTTAAATTAGCATACAGTATGACAGCATGTTTGCATTCATTCATCTGTATTGCATGCACCGGGCTCGGCGCATCATACTAACTGCATTGTACTTTCAATTCCAAGTTGAATACATGGTAGTTGTCGCATTTCATATACCATCTTAGAATAGCCGAGCCTGCTATAGTTGCATTTTGCATGTGTTGCATTAGGCATTTCTGTATACTTAGGATCATGCATGATTTCTAATACAGTTTTTTGTTTTGGCTTGGAGTACCCGGTAAGTTTTATGCTTTAGCATCCTTACATGCGTGTGAGTGTTGCCATGAATAGCATGCTTACCATGAGGCTATGTGCTTACATGATATAACTGCCTGAATGCCTGTGGGTGAAGGGTGGGTTACTTAAATTGGAATAAATCATCGAATATTTCAAGCCTACCGGCGGGTAGCAAACCATTTTCAAAAACAAACATGAAATGTTTCGTTCCAATTCAGGCGACCCGGTCTATATTTGTATGCTGTGCGCATCACATAGTAACCTAGGCCAATAAACCGGAATAAGAACTCGCAATGTTTTCAAAATTTGATATCATGGTTAGTAGAGGCCGGTCTATGACCGGGCGAGCGGGGGTGCTCACGAAGTGACCTTCCCCAATCGTACCCAAGTTCCCGAGCCGAGGCAACTTTGGTGATGACGGACACGTGGCCTTTTGGCACCGAGTCAGGGTTTCCTAAATTTCCCAAAATAAAATATTTAGGTGGCGACTCTGTATCTGGCAAAGCAGTCCATGTTTGGCACTTCTTTCAAAAATCTGTTTTCCTAAAACGATTTGCCGGATTTGGACTCTTTGGTTCAGACTTAGAACCGTGACTACGAAAAGTCGAGTCCGAGCTGTAGCGAGGTCCCCCGCGGGCTTGTTACAGCATAGAAGACCCTCCGACCTCGGGGTTGGTACTTCAAGGCTTGTGGATTTTTACTGGGCGCACCAGCAAAGGGATTGGCAGGTGCTGGCCTGGTTGGCCGATCTCTTCCGAGTGGATGATTAGAGCTAGTAGGATCGTCTCTAGTATGATGACCTTTCTCCCGGCTTGCCCCTTGATTCAAACTGCCCCTAAGTTGAGTAGCGAAAGTGTCGTCCACAGCTTTTGCAACAACTGCGAGCATTTGCTCTTTGTTCAGTCCCTCGGCTTTCAAAGCCTCAACAGCCAACAGAAGATGTTCATTGGGCTCCATGTCCGCCGCTATCTTGTTCCTCCCACTCACCTCCATTCCTCCAAGGGATTGGCTTTCCTCAAATGCAGCCCGTCCCAACATCGGGGAGTCTCTTGACATGAAGTTCTCGGTATGTGGTGTGGTCGATGATGGAGCCAATGTCCCGGAGGCCAGATCCGTCACGTTTTTTTTTGAAGATCTTTAATCATTCCCATCAACTCAGAAGTAGTGGGTTCACGGGTTTGAGATGGTTGAGGTTCGGGTGTACCCATCATGCATAAGTCCATGCTTTCTGGGATAAACACCTCAGGCTTGGGTAGATGGGCCGGGGTGATGTATATGCTGGGGTCAAAGGTGGATGGTAGTATGTGGATGTGATTGAGGTAGGTAGGAGATGTTTGGTCACTGGGGTCTGAAGGTGGAGCTATCGTCCGGTTGTCGATGAGATTTTGGACCTCATGACGAAGGCGGTAGCAACGGTCGGTGCCATGACCGCGCTGCTGATGGTACACACAGTACTTGGCGGGGTTATGTCTGGCTGGGAGTGGGTTGGGAAGAGGTTGAGGATCGAGGGGTTTGAGATGCCCTTTTTCCATCAAGGCTTTCAGTGTGCTAGTCAGGCTCATATAGAGGGGGGTGAAAGTTCTACCTTGAGCTCGGGCTGGGCCAGCTGTTTGTGGGCTTGGTTTGGCAAAAGGGTTGGCTGTGGTGACTGTATTGATTTCGGTGGGTTTGGGAATAGCGCTACTACCAGCGTTGGTACTCCCTGAAATCACCTTTCTTGTCAATTCTCTTGTCCTGGGAATGATCCCGCTGTTGAACGCATTCTCGACTTGAACCCCCAGTTCATGCAAACTTTTGAAAGTGAATAGTGGAGCGACTATCAACTTTTGCAACAGATCATGCTCAAGGTTTCGGACCATCATCTGCACTTGATCCCTCTCAGAAGGGCGACGATCTGTCATTTGTGCTGCCTTTGCTCTCCACCTTGCAATGAATTCCACAAAAGGCTCTGTTGGGTTCTAGCGAGTTGCTTCAAGCTCTTGGATGGTCATTTCAACTTGGGTATTGTAGGAATACTGATCGACAAAGGCCTCAGCCAATTCTTCCCAGTTTTGCTTCACCGTATCCTCCAATTTGGCATACCAAGTGGCTGCCACACCCGACAAGGTTCTTCCATACAGAGAGAGTTTTTGTGGCTTAGTCAGACCCATCGGCTTCAGGACGTCTAAGAAGAGTCGAATATGTACCATTGGATCTCCAGACCCGTCGAAACGGTCGATATATGGCATTTTGAATTCGTCTGGGAGCCGGATGGAAGCCTCGGTGTGGCCATCCTCAATGCCAGGAATGGAGTTAAGGCCCTGTGCCTTTTTGAATTGCTTCTCAAGGTTTGCAATTTTCACTGCGGTCAGATCGGGGTCATTAGCATCAAGGGGATAACACCTCTCATTAGGCTGCACCAGGGGTCTAAAAACTTGAGCTTGAGCCAACCCTTCTCGAGGATCTGGATCCTGCAAATCTTCAACTGGCGGAATTGGGTCAAAGTTCGGCTGGGGTCCCAAAGCTGGATGTGAGGCAGATGCCCCAGATGGGCGCTGCATTTCAACACTGGTCTCAGCCTGCATGGCAGTTCCCTGACTTAGCGCTGCTGTCATGGCCGCAAACTCTTCCGAACCTTGTGCCATCACGGCCTGCTGAGTCCGAACAAAAGTGATGTGATTGGCGACTGACGGATTAGATGAACAGATGAGCCCTGACCGGCTTTTCTTTACCTTGCCTCAGCGAAAGAACACTGGTCGCCCTTGAATTGAATTTCTGACCTAACAAAGTCTATCAGCACAAGTTCGATGAACCTCAGGGGATATCGGAGCCTTCTGAAGCTATGGTTCCCAGACTACCTAGCAAAAGAGAAAACAGACAGCATCTCAGGCTGATTCCATCTGAACGGATACAAGCATAGTTGAATGAGTGTGCCCTCTACTGAATTCTGCCCCAAAATCCTGCCCTAAACTGAGTCTGATACCCACGGGTAAAGCTGACTCCCAAATACTGATAGTAATGCCCGCAGGCCTGATGCCCAAACTCGCAAACTGGTGCCCGCAGGCCTGACGCCCAAACTCATACACTGATACATGCAATCCTGTAGAGACGCACTCTAAAGCACATAACAGATAAGTGAGAGCCAAAACACCCCTATGAAGGGGTAAGGTTTCCCTGTCCTATTTTGTCAGGAACTAGGGTTTCATTACGCACACAACGGTTTCAAACAACCTATAAACGGGTAAGCAACCTGTCCTAATTTGGAATGGTCACTATGGATCCGAATATGCACTAGGTCGAATGGTCAAAGAGGGTGCCCCGGTAAAACCGGGGTTTGTGTTCCCATACTGGCAGAGCCCACAACCGGTCAGCCTTATGGTCATGCCTTGACAAGACAAGCCTCCGGCAAACCGTTCAGGAATAGCAGATGGCAAACACGGTGTCCTAGGCGCACCAATGCAAATGCAATGGAAAGAAACACTCAAGTGTAGTCAAAAACAGATATCACGAGTTCGAGTCAAGTTCTCTAAATCCCCAGCAGAGTCGCCAGAAACTGTAACAAGCCCGCGGGGGACCTCGCTACAGCTCGGACTCGACTTTTGCAGTCACGGTTCTAAATCTAAACCAAAGAGTCCAAATCCGGCAAATTGTTTTAGGAAAACTGATTTTTGAAAGAAGTGCCAAACATGGACTGCTTTGCCAGATACAGAGTTGCCACCTAAATATTTTATTTTGAGAAATTTAGGAAACCCTGACTCGGTGCCAAAAGGCCACGTGTCCGTCATCACCAAAGTTGCCTCGGCTCGGGAACTTGGGTACGATTGGGGAAGGTCACTTCGTGAGCACCCCCGCTCGCCCGGTCATAGACCGGCCTCTACTAACCATGATATCAATTTTTGAAAACATTGTGAGTTTTTATTCCGGTTATTAGCCTAGGTTACTATGTGATGCTCACAGCATATAAGTATAGACCGGGTCGCCCGAATTGGAACAAAACATTTCATGTTTGCTTTTGAAAATGGTTTGCTACCCGTAGGTAGGCTTGAAACATTTTGATGATTCATTCCAATTCAGATAACCCAACCTTCACCCACAGGCATTCAGGCAGATATATCAGATAAGCACATAGCCTCATGGTAAGCATGCTATCATGGCATTCACTCACACGCATGCAAGGATGCTAAAGCATAAAACTCACCGAGTACTCCAAGCCAAAATAGAAACTATATTAGAAATCATGCATGATCCTAAGTGTATAGAAATGCCTAATGCAACACATGCAAAATGCAACTATAGTAGGCTCGGCTATTCTAAGATGGCATATGAAATGCTACAACTAACATGTATTCAACTTGGTATTGAAAGTACAATGCAGTTAGTATGATGCGCCGAGCCCGATGCATGCAATACAGATGAATGATGCAAACATGCTGTCATACTGTATGCTAATTAAAATATGCCCTAATCTAACCATCAAAAGCGGATAAATAAAAGGGAGAAAGACGTGGGGTTGGAAGACATACATCACACTCACCCACACTTATTACAGTTGTGCCCTCACTCGGAGGGTCCAAATAAATAATACAGTCCAAATATTACAGTCCCCAAAATAAAAGAATATTACAGTCCGAAATATTACAGAATTCTAATTAATTAATGAATTAACTAGAAAGCAAATAAACTGGCGTGCAAGCCAGGGACTGCCTTGCTTCTGGTGGATGATGCATGTCCGGACTGTCTTGCGCGGAAATCCACCGGAATGCCCCAATTAGCCTCTGTTTACACCTGTTGTTTTTTGAAAAGCGTGCCAAGTCCCGGAAAGTTGCTGATTCCTGATTTTGCTGCAACAGAGAGCAAGAAAGGGGCATAGCAATGTATTTGCACAAATATATGCATGTCTCGATCCTCGTGCCACCAATCATGCATACCGAGGCATGATGGCCGAGGAGTCGAAATGCACAACTCAATATAGGATGAATGCACATGAAACTACAGCTAAAACCTAACTCCATCATGGACAATCCGGAGTGTCGGTGACTGGGGGAATTGAGACACATTCCGTCACTCAGAGTACGAAATGTACCTCGTTTCCCGTGCCCGGGCTAACTCCTATTCCGGACACGATGCAATATGCATGATATGCGTGAAATGCAATTAAGATGCAATCCTAACATACACAATGCTATGGAATGATATGCCTCGAAATACGTGCATGCAGGCACGCAAACCGAGAAAATGGCAGAATGCAATCTAAGATACAACCTAGTACGCATAATGCTATAAAAAAGATATGCCTCGAAATGCGTGCACACGGGCACGCAAACCGAGAAAATGGCAGAATGCAATAAAAATGAGGTGCCTCGAAATGCGTGCACACGGGTACGCAAACCGAGAAAATGGCAGAATGTTATGAAAATGAAATGCCTCGGAGTGCGTGCACACGGGCACGCAAACCGAGAAAATGATATGTGTCTCGAAATGCGTGCACGCGGGCACGCAAACCGAGGTGATGATATGTGTCTCGAAATGCGTGCACGCGGGCACGCAAACCGAGGCGATGATATGTGTCTCGAAATGTGTGCACGCGGGCACGCAAACCGAGGCGATGATATGTATCTCGAAATGCGTGCACGCGGGCACGCAAACCGAGGTGATGATATGATGTTATGAAATGACATGGAAATGACAGATGGGCCTATACCAACATGAGAGAGCCTCAGCCACACTCACATGAGATGCCGATGGCAGAAAATGAGGTGCCTCGAAATGCGTGCACACGGGCACGCAAACCGAGGCAATGCATACGCAATGCAAATGACATGGAAAATGACAAATGGACTTATACTAACATGAGAGAGCCTCAGCCGCACTCACATGAGATGCCGATGGCAGAAAATGAGGTGCCTCGAAATGCGTGCACACGGGCACGCAAACCGAGGCAATGCATACGCAATGCAAATGACATGGAAAATGACAAATGGACTTATACTAACATGAGAGAGCCTCAGCCGCACTCACATGAGATGCCGATGGCAGAAAATGAGGTGCCTCGAAATGCGTGCACACGGGCACGCAAACCGAGGCAATGCATACGCAATGCAAATGACATGGAAAATGACAAATGGACTTATACTAACATGAGAGAGCCTCAGCCGCACTCACATAGGATGCCGATGGCAGAAAATGAGGTGCCTCGAAATGCGTGCACACGGGCACGCAAACCGAGGCAATGCATACGCAATGCAAATGACATGGAAAATGACAAATGGACTTATACTAACATGAGAGAGCCTCAGCCGCACTCACATGAGATGCCGATGGCAGAAAATGAGGTGCCTCGAAATGCGTGCACACGGGCACGCAAACCGAGGCAATGCATACGCAATGCAAATGACATGGAAAATGAAGTATGGACTTATACTAACATGAGAGAGCCTCAGCCGCACTCACATAAGATGCCAATGGCAGAAAATGAAGTGCCTCGAAATGCGTGCACACGGGCACACAAACCGAGGCAATGCATACGCAATGCAAATGACATGGAAAATGAAGTATGGACTTATACTAACATGAGAGAGCCTTAGCCGCACTCACATAAGATGCCGATGGCAGAAAATGAAGTGCCTCGAAATGCGTGCACACGGGCACACAAACCGAGGCAATGATAAAATGCAATGAAACATGGCAAAAATGATATGCAAGCATGCTAATGGAATTTCAGCAACAAAATATGGGGGAAAACAGTCCCGAAATGAAGCGAAATGACATGAAATGCAAGGAAATGACCCGAAATGCAACATTAGGCACCCGAAATGGCCTATAGCCATACTAAACATGCACAACATGGACATGCAATGCAAAGACAGAAGCTAGACAGTCCCAAAATAAGCACTTTTCCAGTTATAAACATGGCCAAACAGCAAGTATAGGTATGGCGAAAATAGCATGCAAGAATAGGGGCCAAAAGAGGGGTAATGAAGCAAGTGGTATAAGCAAAACTCAAACTGAAAAATTTCCTTCTACAACACTGAAGATGGACCAAAAATATGAACATTTACAGTATATGGAAGCCTCAAAATCAGTATACAAACATGCTAAAAATATGATGCAAAATAAGGCTCAAAAGGTGCTAAAACATGAAGTGTATAAAATAATCACTAAACAGAAAAAAAGTGTGAATGAAACATGAAGTATAGGCCAAAATAAGACCACTTTCAGTTCGGACCAAGGTCCAAAAACAGAAGCAAAGAGGGCTATTAATTTATGCAAAAATGGGGGCTAAATAGGGGATATAACTACAAGTGACATATGGAAACACCAAACAATGTTGAGCCCTTCTCCAATGTTGAAGAGGGGCTCAAAATATGCCTCATATCAGTTTACAACATGCTCGAAAATAAATTGCTCATGGGTCAAAAATAGCATGCAAAATTATGACATACAAGATGGTCAATGAAGCAAGTGTATTATGGAGGGCTCAAACAGGGTTGCGCCCTTAATGAGAAGTGAAGATGAGCTCAAAATATGTCCCTTTTCAGTTAGGGCCGAAGCTTGAAACCAAAAAGAAATGAGGCTTAGAAATAGATCAAAGGAAAGGGTCAAAAGGATCAAAGTGTAACTTACCCTTGAAGATCCAAGCTTTTGTTACTTCTTGGGTTGATTTGGAGCTCCCTTAGCCTTCAAGAATCCCTCCTAGCTGCTGGAAATGAGATGGTGGTGGTGGAGCTTGGTGGTGTAGAAGGAATGAAGATTATAGACTTAGGGTTTTTTTGAAGAATTGAAGAAGAAGACAATGGAGTTTAGGGTTTGTCCTTGGAGAAGAATTTTTCTAACCCTCATGAAGAAGACCCTCAGCTGGTTATAAGGTCAAGAAAGGGGTGTAAAAGGGGGGTGAATTGGAGAGCAAAACTCTCTCCCAAAATATCCCCCGGATACAAAAAATATCTGGGGGATATTGCCCCACAGCTGGAAAGGGTACAGTGAGGAGAGCACGGCCGGCTGCTCACTTTTGCTGGAGGTGGCCGGCCGGCCACACCCCCTAGCCGGCCGGCTAGGGGTCAAAAGGGTCAACCAGCTTTTCTGGCCGGCCAGGTATTGGGGAGGTAGCCCTATGTGTGTACAACACAACCATGTAATTGAAATTCCAAGAAAGTGGGCCCAAGGGGTTCAACAATGGCTCGGAAAGAAGGGGTCAAAAGGGTCAAGTTGACTTACTGGCCGGCCATGAACTTTTAGGGGCCTCTCAGGTGTGTACATCACAGATATGTGGTTCAAAGTTCAAGAAAAAAGGTCCAAGAGGTTCAACATTAGCCCGGAAGAAAGGGGTCAAAAGGGTCAGGTGACCTTAATGGCCGGCCATGAACTTTTAGGGGCCTCTCAGGTGTGTAGATCACAGATATGTGGTTGAAAGTTGGCAACGCTAGCTCTAAGGTATTCAACATTAGCCCGGAAGTGCGAAAAACGGGCGCCGGGAGGCTCGGGAGGAGAGATAACTGGTTGCTGCAACAATTGCTGGCCTCCCACCCTTCAGTGACCTTCCTCGGGATAAAACAGAGGTACCTGCCAAAAATGAGCGAAAACTGTTGCAAAACGAATGTTCCGGAGCCAAAACACGCAGTTCGAGGTCCCGGAAATGGGCTGTTAAGCACCGAAAATTGTATTCGACCTCGAAGTGGGTTTCTCAGCCCCCAGTGTCCCTCAAAATGGATGAAATAAGATGTATGCCAAAAATCAGAGCAATAGGAGATGGTTAAACGGTCCCGAACCGAGGCACACGGCCTGACGGCTCCGAAAACCGGGAACCGGACTCCGAAATGGGAAAAATGGCCTACGGCCACCAAATGTAGCCTACGGACATTGAGAGATGGTCTACGGGACCTCTCCCTCCCTTCAGGAAAAGAAACAGAGAAAACCGAGTCTGGTTCGCAAACCGAGACAAGGCACAGAAAAGGGTTCGGAAGTCCGGAGGCAGGGCTTACGGCCGCGACTCTGAAACTTCTGAACGAGCACATTATGCAATATCACCAAGTGCTCAACTGGTGACGTCTGAGTCTCAAGGTCGGTCAAAAATGGGGTGTCTACACCTAGATCTTAAGTTTCTCTCTCTAAAACTCACATTCTCTCTACTATTTCACCTAGATCCATTGTGTTCTTCACCCTAGTGCCTTTGAGAAAAAGGTAGAGTGCTTCAAGATCTTCATTTTGACCCGATTGAAGTTGGATTTCGGATTTTTCAAAGTCCTATCCTTGCTTGGCTTATCTTCTCTCTTTAAGGTGGGGATTTTCTACACTTTGTTATGAATTTTAACTTAGTTATTTGTAGTTATGTGACAATGGTGGGATTTGGGAGTATTTTGAGTCAAACCTAAGGTTTGGGTAAAATGTGAAAGAGGGGTTTTTGGTGTAAATGAAATAAATGAACATGGGGTTTGAAAATAAAGTTATGTTATGTAAAAATGGGTGATTTTGGTATTTAGATTGGTACTTTGAAAAGAGGGATTTTTGCCCTAAATTGATTATCATGTCTATTTTGTATAAATAGTTGAAATTGGTGTTGCAAACTTGGAATTGAGTAAATGTTGAAATAGATGATGAAATTGAGTATATAATGCTTCACACCCTTGGAAATTTCAAATAAATTATCTGTCTTGAGATTGTATATCTGTTTAGAAATATCTGCGTTCGGTTATCGGTGGAGGATAACTTTGCTTGTTGTAGAAATTGCATGTGAATTAGGTAATTGAAACTAGTTCATGGTTGATTATCATTGAATATGATTATGCTGTGAATACATTGTATATGTACGATTATTTGGGAGAAGAAAGGGGATGTACTCCATTGTTTGGGAAGAGAAAGGGGATGGACTCCATTATAATTAAGTTGGTCGGAATGTCCTAGGTGAAAGTCCTGAAATTATACATGGGTGCCTATCTCACAGACAAAATATTCATAAAATGACAAATTGAAATTATACATGAGTGCTGATTCCGCGGACGAAATATCCGTAAAATGGCAATTGGAAGTGTTTGTATGTTGATAGTGAAATTATTGAACCATTGAGTTGTAGTCTCATTTGGGTTATTGAAAAATAAAGGAATTGGCTCATGTATTGAAATGAATTGAAAGAAAATGAAATGAAATATAATCTTGGCATTTTATTTTTTTTGTAACTATATAAAATGGGTTTGTCTTGCTTGTTAGAGACTTAAATACGAACGATACGTGCTTATATGATAACATGCTTATGTGATTATATGGGTATGAGATTTAGTTCCTACGATATTGATTGGGCCTACGGGCTTCTAGAAGTCCTATGAGAAAAGCACTTGATCACTGTTGTTTCTAATTGGAACTCGAGCAACGTTGCGGGACAATCATTATCTAGGAAGGAAATTTGTATATGTTTACGTGATTACATGCTTATATAGAGTGGATTATTGCTATCTAATGTATTTGGACACAAGTGAGTTAGCTTCGGCATATTTCTAAATGCTAATATTTCTGTTACTTTTATTAGGATGTCAAAACGTGGTCGTGGAGGTAGGTGTGGTAGGCCTAGGAGGCACGAAGTGCCTATACCGGATGAAATTTTGACGCAGGAAGAAGGGATTGGTCAGGCCAATGTGGCTGAACCAGTTGGTCAGCAGGCTATGTGCGCTTTAGCTCGCGAAATGGCTGGAGCATTGCAAGAGTCCATGGACATTCTCAGAGTTGAGAATCAAGTCCAGGCCCAGGCAGTTGAGGCAGGGCCTTCATTTCTGAAGAGAGAGTTTTTTCTATCTAATCTGGATGAGTTTTTGGGTGACCCAAAGGAACCACTGAAGGCGATGAGTGGCTTGAACAGATAGTAAAGACGTTTGAGGTGCTTGGCATCGAGGACGACAAGTTGAGGGTGACCTTGGCATCTGTCCAACTGAAGGGAGATACGGGTCAGTGGTGGAAGTATGTGCATGGACGCATTGGAGTGAATTGAGAGGCTTTTCTCAGCGCCTTCCAGGACAAGTTTCTACCTTCCATGGTTAGGGAGAAGTTGAGGGATCAATTTTCTCAACTCAAGTAGTTGAACACACCAGTGGCTAAGTTTGAGGCCACATTCACCAGTTTGTTGAGGTTTGCACCAGAGTTAGTGGCGCCAGAGAAAAGCCGGTGTTTGCAGTTTGAGAAGAGGTTGAGGATCGGTCTCATGTTTTGAGTGGCCGGGTCCATGATTAGAGACTATGGGCACCTTGTGGAGGCGACGAACCATCTTGAGACTATCATGCAGGCAGAAAAGGAGAGGATGAGGGGCTCCAGGAGGAGTCAGGATAGTTAGGGGGACGGTAAGAGACAGAGGGGTTCTAACCCCTAGCAGTATAGGGAGCGCATTCGAGGTCTACCTTTCCAATGTCGAGTTCGGGTTCTAGGAGAGGTGGTCAGGGGGACGTGACTTATTTCGAATGTGGTCAATTGGGCCACAAGTCCCTAGCTTGCCTGCAGAGGGGAGAAGCGCAACGAGCAACATTGTCTTTGGCTCGTTCTCAGGGCCAGGGTCAGGGTAGAGGGCAACTGCCCACTTGTTATCAGTGTGGTTAGGTAGGGCACTTGAAGAGATTTTTCCCACAGTTGGGTGGCACGTTGGTGCATCTGGTTCGAGGCAGACACATAGTCACTAGCCAGCGCAGTCAGCACAGGCCTCGAGGGCCAATTAGGGAGCCTCTTTGGCTCAATTCGTGCAGCAAGCTTATGCTTTGAGAGGTGAAAAGGTAGATCAGAGGCCAACAAGGCGTGTGTATGCTGTTACCATGCCAGATCTTGTACTGGCTCCATCTGTAGTGAGAGGTACTGTCACGACCCCAAACCGCCCCTAGTAGTTTGGTGCCGTGATGGCCAGTAATCCGTGATTACCGAAGGCCATCTTCTAAAATTTTAAAACAATCAGAGTATAACAAACGGGGCTCACAAATGCGGAAGCAATAAATTAATATACAAGTGGTCCATAAGAGCAGTGCATAAGTCCAATGAAATGGCATACATCTTTACAACTTGAATACAACAAAGCAAAATACGTATTACATCTTGATTAAAAGGCTTCTCGAGCCGACATGTGCAAATACAATGATTACAAGCCAAAGAAGCATGATTTTCAAGATTCGCCAACATAAAAGAAATGACATTGCCGACGTGAATACAAACAAAGCCGACAAAATCATGGATCCAAAACAAGATTTCAAACACATTCTAGGCGTCGCCAACGTCCTGCTCATCACCTACATATATATAGAGAGGGTGAGCTTGGATACTCAGTGAATGGTACTAGTAATAAAGGTTTTGCATGAATATAGCTGAAGTCTTTCAAAACAAAACATGCCAAAACCATACGAATATTAGCTGAGATCCTTTCAGAGCAAAACACATCCAAACTTTATCAAAACAAGAGATGAACCGTATTCATCTATCAAGTCTTACAAGTCTCAAGGGATGCTCACTGGAATTGGCAAAACACAAATCAAGCTTTCCAAACAAACAAGTCCACGCGGTAAACCGTCAGTGGCAAAACAAGGACTACACGATCCGTAATCGATTAGCCAAAGGTACTGCGAAAGTTTAAAGTCCTCCAGCACAAGGGACTTGTGTTACTTAAGCCCGTAGCTCTTTTTAACACGATGGTCTTGTGTTACTTAGGCCCGTAGCCCGCTTTAACACGATAGTCTTTCCAAGAAAGGACCGTATCCTTTTATACTTAGTGCTGCGAAAGTTTAGAGTCCTCCAGCACAAGGGACTTTTATACTTGGTACTGCGAAAGTTTAGAGTCCTCCAGTACAAGGGACTTTCAAGAATGACATCAAAACAAAGCTTATACTTGATACATCAAAACAGAGCTATTCATTCATGCTTAACAAATACTTTCGTCAAAACAAAGCAAAGCAAGATTTATCAAAACAGTATAGCATAGCTTTATTAAAAATACCACTCACATAGATCTTCTCGGGTGTAGGCTCAAAGCAAGGATCAAGGACCTACAATCACATGGCAATCACATTCTCAAAACAAGCTTTATATGCATGCAAATGATCCCGGCATTCTCACCAGATCCAAGTCAATGACAAAGCAAAACATGCTGAGAGTTTAAACACTACTTTCCGTCTCATGAAAACACACTGGGTACCAACTAGGTCTTTGCCGAGGTCCTACACCTCCTTGCCGAGGTGTGGTCCGATGGCCTCATTCAAAAACAAAGTCGGGAAAACCTGGGTTTCTCTTGAAGAACATGAAGAACATGATGAACATGATCATGAGGAAGATGAATGCAAGGTCATAACTTGTTACAAAAATCTGAAATTTCAAGCCATGAGTTCAAAACATGGACCTGGGTACCCATACAAGAAGGTCATGCAAGAACGAACACAAAAACATGGTTCTGGTTCCAAACTTTCGGATCAAAACGAGATTTTTCTTCAAGAATATGTGAATACTATCTTTCTCTTTCGAAATCAACTTCAGATCGATGCATGACATGCAAAACAGATTCGATCATGTAATGCAGCTAAATGATCAATAAGAACAACAAGAGTAGGTTAAGATTCTAACCTCAAAACTCGAATCCAACGGTTCAAACCTTGAAGATCAAGCTTGGAAGATCTATTCTCACTCAAGAACTTCTCCTCCTTTCTCTAGAGCTTCTCTCTCTAAAGGCAAAGATTTGAGACAAAATGATTTGTTTCTAGGTCTGCCGGCTGTCTTAACAATCAGCTCGGACACGTGGCGCTACTGGGTTGGTTCAACTCAAAAGGTGATTGATTGATAAGACAAGTCTGTGACAAAGCGTATGCAGCAAGCTAAGGCAAGAGACATCGGCAAGTAATGACATCGGCTAAAGTTAAAGCTTCGGCAACAGGGTAACAAAGACATCTTCTAGGGAGGATGACACTTGACTAAGCTGTGCCATACCTTGGATGGGGTGTGCCACACCTCGGTCTAGGCCATACCTGCCCAGGGACAAGGATCACTAAGTGCAAAACATCTCGGCAAACATGCCCGGGTGAAGATGGGGGTCGACCAAGTGGTTCCGAAACAGTTCTAAGTACCAAGGTTCAGAGGTGAACTAAGCTCAAGGTGACCTCGGCTACACACCAAGCAAGGAACAAAATCATGCAAGCAACACTTAAACAAAACAAGGCAAGGCAAAACTTGCAAACAACATAACAAGACAAGATCATGCATGGATGTATGCAAGTATGACAAGAGTAAGGTGAGGGTTGCTACAGGTACCTTTTTAGTTTGCAATTCGGTTGTTAATGTGTTGATTGATATGGGTGCATCCTATTCTTTTATCTTGTCTGCATTTGTATCGGTATTGGGATTAGAGTTGACACAGTTAGCATCTCTTATTTGTGTAGAGTCACCTATTGGTGGTGAGGTCATTTTGAAACAGGGGTGTCGGGGTTGTGACATCGAGGTTGCCGGTCGCCGACTTTCATTTGCATTTGTATTGCTTGACATGTCTAGTTTTGATGTTATTTTAGGTATGGACTGGTTATTGTCATATCGGATTGTTATAGATTACTACTGTCAGAGGGTTACTGTATGTACCTTGAGAGGTGACTGCTTTTATTTCTTAGGGGACCAGGTGAATACGCGTGGGCAGAGTGAACTTAGTTGTCTTCTTGCTAGCTTCCTGAGTAGTGAGTGTGATGAAATCCTGGTTGAGTTGCCAAGGGTGGTTTGTGAATACCCCGATGTCTTTCCCGAGGACCTTACTAGTTTGCCACTTCACTGAGAGATTGACTTCTCTATTGACTTAGTGTCTGGCATGACACCGATTTCAATGGCACCGTATTGGTTCGCAACCGCCGAGTTAAGCGAGTTGAAGGTTCAACTCCAGGAGTTGTTGGATAAGGGTTTTATCCACCCTAGTACTTCTCCTTGGGGTGCACCGACCCTTTTTGCTAAAAAGAAAGATAGAGAGTTGCGACTTTGTGTAGATTACTTGAAGTTGAACCGAATAACTATTAAGAACAAGTGCCCAATGCCTTGTATAGATGATCTGTTTTATTAGTTGAAGGGGTCTTGTTGTTTCTCTAAAATAAATCTGAGATCGGGTTACCATCAGTCGAGGGTAAGGGACGAGGATATCCCGAAGCCAGCATTCCGTACTCGGTATGGCCATTATGAGTTCCTAGTGATGCCTTTTGGGCTAACCAATGCTCTAGCCGTATTTATGGATTTGATGAATCAAATTTTCCACGAGTTCCTAGATCGTTTTGTGGTCGTCTTTATGGATGACATCTTGATTTATTCATCTTCTAAGAAAGAACACGAGGAACATTTACGGGTAGTACTTGAGTTACTTAGAGCCCACAAGCTGTATGCTAAGTTTGGGAAGTGTGAGTTCTGGCTGAAGGAGGTTAAGTTCTTAGGCCATGTGATATCTGGAGAAGGGGTGGCTATAGATTCATTCAAGATAGAGGCAGTGCAAGATTGGGCACAACCTAAGAATGCTTTTGAGATCCATAGCTTCTTGGGGTTGGTCGGGTATTATCGAAGATTTGTAAAGGATTTCTCTAGACTAGCTTCACCTTTAACTAAACTGACGAGGAAGGAAGTTAAATTTGTGTGGGTTGAGACTTGTGAGAAGTCGCTCCAGGAACTTAAGGTTAGGCTTACCACTGCTTCAGTCTTAATTATTCCGGAGAGGGGTTTGGGCTATTCAGTTTACTGTGATGCTTCACGGGAAGGTTTGGGTTGTATTTTGATGTAAGAGGGAAAGGTAGTAGCCTATGGCTCGTGGCAGTTGAAAACACACGTAAGGAACTACCCTACTCATGATATAGAACTAGCAGCGGTGATATTTGCCTTGAAAATTTGGAGGCATTATCTGTATGGTGAGAAATTTGAGGTGTTTTTCGATCATAAGAGTTTGAAGTATCTGTTTACTTAGAAAGACTTGAATTTGAGGTAGAAAAAGTGGATGAAATTCATAGAGGATTATGATTTTGAGTTGTATTATCATTGGGGGAAGGCCAATGTTGTGGCTGATGCCTTGAGTAAGAAATCTACTAGTAGCATAGTTTGTATTATCATCCGGGAATAGGAAATGTTGGGTACTCTTGGGGAGTTTGACTTGTATCTTGGTGAGTCCGTTGAATCTGCGACCTTGTTTACAGTAGTTGCCCAGCCTACACTTGTGAACCCAGTAATGGAAAAGTAGAAATCCTCTGAAAGAAGGTCTCCAGTGGGAAAGTAGAATGGGGCTTGAGTGTGTATCCCGACCAAAGTGTGAGAAATCGAGACCGTTTGTTTGTGCCGGAGTCTTGTCGAGAAGAAGTGCTTTGAGAGTTTCACCATTCACGCCTTACGGTGCATCTGGGAGGCACAAAGATGTATCATGATCTGAGTCGCCAATTTTGGTGGAGAGGTATGAAGAAGGATGTAGCTGTGTTTGTATCGAAGTGCCTTATTTGTCAGCAGGTGAAGGCCAAACATCATAAGCCAGCGAGTTTGTTACAATCCTTGCCTATAGCCGAGTGGAAGTGGGAGCATGTCACGATGGATTTGTTGTGGGCCTTCCGAGGACTCAATGGGGTAGTGATGCCATTTGGGTGGTAGTTGACCGGTTAAACAAGTCTGCGCACTTCTTACTTATGCGTATGAGTGATTCGATAGACTATTTTGCCTACCTGTATTTCAGGGACATAGTGAGGTTGCATGTGATCCCTGTGACGATTGTTTTGGATAGAGATCCGTGTTTTACAGCTTGGTTATGGTAGAGCTTGCAGAGTGCCTTGGGCACTAGATTGACCTTTAGTACTGTGTATCATCCTCAAACTGACGGGTAGTCCAAGCGTACCGTTCAGATCCTTGAGGATATGCTTCGAGGCTGTGTCCTTAATTTTAAGGGGTCGTGGGAGAGACACTTACCCTTAGTGGAGTTTGCTTATAACAATAGCTTCCAATCGAGTATTAGCATGGCACCATTTGAGGCCTTATACGATCGACCGTGTAGATCTCCACTGTGTTGGGCCGAGGTGGGTGATGCACCTTTGTTGGGCCCAGAGTTGGTTCGGGAAACGACGGGGAAGGTGATACTTATTCATAAGAGGTTGGTTACGGCTCAGAGTCGCTAGAAAAGTTATGCTGACCGTATGAGGAGACCCTTGTCTTTTGAGGTGGGAGACCATGTCTTTTTAAAAATATCACCTAGTCGGAGTTTGATGAGATTTGGGAAGAGTGGGAAGTTGTCCCCTCGTTTCATTAGGCCTTTTGAGATCATTGAGCTAGTCGGAGAGGTTGCTTATCGGTTGGCGTTGCTGCCACAACTTTCTGGAGTGTATGACGTGTTTCATATTAGTATGCTTTGGAAATACGAGCCGGAGATTGGACCGACTTGGGGGTAGATGAGGATGCCTCGTATGAGGAGAGACCGGTGCGAGTCTTGGATAGACGGGACCAAGTCTTGTGAGGCAAGACAATTTCCTTAGTAAAGGTATTGTGGAAACATCACGGAGTCGAGGAAGTGACTTGGGAGCATGAATTGGAAGTCCGAGAGAAATATCCGGACTTGTTTGTTAATGTTTAAACATGTATTGAGATTTTGATTATGTTAATGAAAAGTATAAGCATTGTATATGTTGTTTACATTTTGGAAACATGAGTTTATTATAACATTGTATATGTTTGAGGATATGGAATATCATGTGTATTGTATCACTTTTGGAAGCATTGTATATGCTATGTAAAATTTTGAAAACTTGGACCTTGATTTAAACATTGCAAATGTATGGGAAATTGTAAAATGTACTTTCAATGCGGGACTTATGTATCAAGTCAGTGAGGATGGATGATCGGAGAATGGGTCATGGTGATGAACTTGTAAGAATAATATTATTATGAATGGTTTAATTATGTTTGTGAACTTGATTTGTAATTTTGGGGACAAAATTCTTTAAGGGGGGGAGGTTATATCGATTCTGGTTTTGACCCGTCACTTGCTGTACTTCGGATTCGAGTTGGTATGGTTTTGAATAGTTATTCATATCTTGTTTCCCGTGTCTTTCCCTTATTTTGGTTATCGGGTTATAGTTATGCGTTTGGAATAGGTTAGTTGTTTGTTTTTCCAAACTTGTGATGCCTAGATTTTGGCTTTTGCGCTCGAGCGAGCATTCTTGCACTCGGTCGGGATTTGTCAACTCTCAGTATTTTTGCAGACCTGCAAATACTAGGAGAGTACATTGGATGCTCAAGCGTCCAGTCTCACGCTCGAGTGGGGTCCTTTGTCTGTAAAATTTCTGGAAGTGCGTATCATATTGTAGCTCGGCTTTTTCGCGCCGCCTTTCGGAAGCTCGGAAGAAGCCCTACAGTTTGGACTCTCGCGGTTCTAAATCTAATCTCACAAGTGCAATGTGAAATTGATAAATACCAAAGAGTTCAAATCTGGCAAATCTTTTGAACAATCGATTTTGAATCAAAAATGCCAAAATTGGACTGCTTTGGCAGATACAGAGTCACCACCTAAATATTTTTTGTTTTGGGGAATTTTAGGAAACCCATAACTCGTGCCAAAGGCCACGTGTCCGTCATCACCAAGATTGCCTCAGCTCAGGAACTTAGGTACGAGGGGGGAAGGTCATGAATACATTTGAGCACCTCCGGTCGCCCGATCAAAGATCTGTCTCTACTAATCATGATATGATTTTTATCAACATTATATGCTCTTGTTCCAGTTTATTAGGCTAGCATTTATTATGTGATGTGCGCACAAGCAAGGTATAGACTAGTTTGCCTGAATTGGAACAATTCAATTTCATGTTTGTTTTTCGAAAAGGGTTTGATTTTGCCACTTGACAAAGTGGGCTTAAAACGTACATTCATTGAATCGTTCCAATTCAAGCAACAAGCCTTCATCCACAGGCACTCAAACAGTTTAACAAGTAACCATTTAGCCTCATGGCAAACACTTAGTCATGACAGTCACTCACACTCATACAAGTATGCTAAAGCACTAAAACTCACCTAGTACTCTAAGTTAAGATAAAACAAATGACTTAGAAAAAATGCATGATTCCTAACTATGCCAAATGTCTAATGCAACACATACAATATGCAATTACTAGGCTCGGCTACTAATATGGCATATGAAACAATTTGATAACATGCAGTCTAAGCACATATTCAAAGAAGTATTTGAAACGATAATGCAGTTAGAATGATGAACCGAGCCTCGGTGCATGCAAGACAAATGAATGGATGCAAGCATGTGATATGCTAATTGAAACGTGATGTCCCTAATCTAACCATTAAAAGCGGATAAATAAAAAAGAGAAAGACGTGAGGTTGGAAGACATACAAATTATTACATTATGCTTTCACGAAGGAGAGTCCGAATGAATAAACTAGCCAAGCTAAACTACTTAAACTAATTATTACAAAACAAATGAACAATTAACTACCTCTAAACTAATTAAATATTACAACAATTAAATAATTAATTATGCTGAGCTAATTAAATATTTACGACACAAACTAACTTAATTAATCAATCTAATTAAATAAGTACAAAACAAACTAATCAACTACAACTAATTAATTGTAACAAAGTCACTAATTAAACTAGTTAACTAAATGACAAAAGACTAATTTAAACTAATTAACTAGTCCGGGAAGCGAGAGAGGCCCATGCATGCTCGGTTCCACCCAAAGAACGTTCACTGTCTGCCTTTGAAAGCCTCTGTTGCACAACCTTTGCATTGGTTTTCTACCTCTAGACCAACTCTATTCTGTCTCAGAAGGACACTGCTGAATTTTCATTGGTGGCCGATAAGGGGCTAGTCGGCTACTGCTGATGGTCGGTCGGCTACTGATGATGGCCTATCGGCCATTGCTGGTTTGTTCCTCTTTGCTGCAACAGAGGACAAACAGAGCAAAGAGAGGGTATTCTCACAGGTTGTTTGTACTGTGTATCTCTCCTTATCATCAAAACATCTCAAAGGAGTGATACACTTAGCTCTTAAACCATCAATCAAGCAATTTCATTGCATGATGGCCAAAGAACCAAGATGTACAAGTTCAATAAATGCACAACCAAGACCAAAACCTTCACCCTATCATGTATGATCAAGGGCAATGGTGACCTAGGAAACTTGACACATTTCGTTACTTCGAGTATGAAATGTCTCAATTTTCCTTGTGTTCAAATTAATGTCCGATTTGAAACACAACAAGACATAACCAATTTTTAACTTGCACAATTTTAGTTTCAACTTTTATTTACTCATTTTAGATTACCACCCATTTCTTAACCAATTAAGTCCATTGGTGAGTAAGTCCTCTAAAAGGGAAGGAAGTGTCAAACAAGTGGTAGTTTAAGGCAAGAGAGAGGTGTCATGCCGCTGGTAATGAACCCCTAAAAGAGGATTAAACCATTAAGCATGGACCTCAATCTCAAGCTTAAACTATCCTAAGGCTGAAACAACCCTCAAAGCAAATGAAAAACTCAAGAAATGAGAGAGGTTGCAGAGATTAATAGTGTTGAAATTAAGTGAGAAAAGCACTAAAATATGAAAATCAACTCAAACAAGTGGTGTCTAAAGCCTTAAAACACCAAGCTTATGAGGACATTTACACTACAAGCATGTAAAACAAGACTCAAATGCACTAAACAACCAAAAACTGAGGCAAAATAGTCTTAAACAGAGCCTAAAATATGCTGGAATTAAGCTACAAATGGCTAGAAAAATAAGCTAACACATAGAGTTAACTAGGCTAGCAAACAAGACACAATGAGGGGAGGCTAACCCCTCCAAATTCAGACTTCAAAACATGATTTTCACCATTGAAAATACTCTGAAATTTGGTGTTTAAAGGCCCAAAAAAAGATGGTTTGAAAATGGGAAACAAAGGTGGAAAGGCTTTGCAAATAAGGAATAAAGAAGGGTGAATCACCCCCTAACCTTAAATGGCCTAAAACCACCAATTTTAGCCCAGAAAAATAGGGTTTTTATAGTTCAAAAATAGCCCAAAAAACAGTGGGAAAAGATAGAAAAACAAGTATGTAAAGCAAGTTAAAAAAAGGGGGGTATTATATCTCTTGAAGCAAAGATCAACTTTAGGCAACAATTCAAGACAAAACCACCTTCTAGAGCTGCAAGAAGGCCTCAAGGAACCTCAGCTCAAAGGTGATCAATTTTGGTTAAGGAAATGTAGGCAAAAGTGTGGTGTATGTAGGCTAATATGCACAAATTTGCAAGAGAGAGAGATATTTTTGTTTAAAAAATTCTAACACTCAAAAAATGGGGGAGGGAAGCTCCTATATATAGAAAACATGCATTCTATACAAGAAGATCCAGCCCTACACATGGGTGCAGATGCATGCATCTTTGCAAACAGCTGGCATAGCTGGCATAAAATATCTGTAAAACACACTGGTGGCCGACTGGCCACACCAATGGCCGACGACCAGGATACATGGCCGACAGCCTATGGTGGTGGCTGGCAGGTCACTAGAAAAGTTCAGGCTTAAAACACCAAGGTTTTGGTTCAAAACAAGGCATAGAATAGATAGGGTTTAAAGGCTCAAAGACAAGGCATTCCACCAAGGACTTCGAACACTAAAACGAGAAATCATAATCATCGAGTGCACAAGCGATGACGTCCAAGTCTTGAGGATGGTCAAAAATTGGGTGTCTACAGTTGCCCCTCTTTGACTGAACTTGGAAGTCATGAAATGGCGTGAGTGAATGTCAAAGACCAAAGATGACCCATTTTGACAAGGCCGTAAGACTTGGATAAACAAACAAACAAGACAAAGAACGGTTGTGCTCGCAGGCTGCCTACGTATCCCTTTGCAAGGAATCAAACCAGCGTAGTTCTGGGGCAAAATGCAAATGCTATGCACAATGTGACTTTGAAAGCTGGACTTACACGCTTCGCGAAGCTGGTGATTTTGAACACTTATGATCATGCGAGATGATGCAATAAGCAATAACAAAATGTGATAAGCAAGAATGTGGGATAATAACATATGAATGAACAATTTCAAGTTCAAAAGCGAAAAGATCCAAAACATACTCTAACCATGCCAAAACAAGAGACGAGGAAAGAAAAACACCACTCAAGGTTACGTTTTACGCATTCTGAGAAACCAAGAACAAAACTGCTCAAGATCGCGTTTCACGCAACTTGAGAAACAAGAAACACCACTCAGGCTCGCTCGTCATGCGTCCTGAGAAACAACAAACCAGCGTGCAATAATGTGATAGATGCACAAAGGTGAACAAGTGTGATAGATGCACGAGTTAAAGGAGTAGGCTCTCTTACCGAGACATGAATGATCTCATCCGGAACTCCTCTGAATGAACCATACATACAATATCATTTGCCTGTGTAGAAAGAAACTTAACAAGTGTGATACAATAACCGTGCATGTTCTATGCAAGAAAAACAACCAAGATATGATGTTAGTTGAAGGCATGTTCTATGTAGGAAACAAAAGCAGTTTCTATGCATGAAATCAGAACGAAAGCATATTCTGTATTTGTGAATCATAACTGATTCAAGGCAAGCACACAAGTACATATATGAAATGCATATCTTATGTAGCAACATATGTGAAATGCACATTCTATGCGAGAACATGAAATGGATATTCTATACAACAACGTGAAATGCACATTCTATTCAAGGACGTGAAATGCACCTTCTATTCAAGGAACAAAAGCGTATTTGACAAAAACAAATTCCGTGGCAACTTCTGATTTACCTCTCGAAAGAGTTACAACATGTTTAAAGGATACACCTCGTTCATGTTGACAAGTGATGAACACTGTGCGCTGAAAACAAACTTTTGAGCTTCCATAGAGACAATCTGAACTCAATAGTGAACTTTTCTTGCATTTCTTGGAAAACAAGGACACAAAACAACATCAAGACTTAGTGGAGGGGCGTTGGCCACTGGCCGGCCGCAAGGGGAGGGCGTCGGCCACCTATTGGCCCCTCTGAAGCTTGTCGGCCACTAATATGGTGGTCGGCCATCGATGGCAGATTCGAGGTATTTTCGACCTTTTGCCTAGGGTCTTTATATACACACATCCTCATTTCATTTCCTCACTTCTCCAAGGCCGAAATTCCTCTATTTCTCTCTCTAAGCACTTTCCCTCTCTAGATCCAAGCTTTATACGCGTTTTCCAATGCCCCACACACACTTTCTTCGCTAAATCCTCTTAGCTCTCAACATTTTGAATCTATCAAAATTTGGTTTCGACACTTCTTTACTCATTTTCGCACTTCTAGGCTTGTTCCCCCCTAGTTTCTCTCGAGTTTGGTGGTTTTTTTCTGGCGTTGACTTTTCCTTTCATTTTATCTCTTCTAAGGTTTGACTTTTTTTGAGTTTATCCTATTTTTTCAATTTTTCTTCACTTTTCATTGAATTTTCACCCATTTTCCAGATGGCAGATGATATTCCACGTGACAGAGCCCCTCTAGAGGTTCCACCTTCATTAGCACCTCATGCCGAGGTCAAG
Source organism: Camellia sinensis (assembly GCF_055761805.1). Classification (NCBI taxonomy): domain Eukaryota; kingdom Viridiplantae; phylum Streptophyta; class Magnoliopsida; order Ericales; family Theaceae; genus Camellia; species Camellia sinensis. Next base: position 160,703,226 of record NC_138972.1, read on the forward strand.
GAGCCGATGATGGCTGAAGCTGGTGGGGCGGCGGAGGATATTGAGGCAGAGCTTGAGGCAGAGTTCGCCTCAGAGCCTAAGCCTGAGTTGTTACCACTGGGGGTACAATCCTCTGATCCGGCGAGGTATCATTCCTGGACACATATTTTACCTCCCAGAGGCATTAGACGCTTCACTGAGTTTATTTACTGTGTGTTGGATGACCTCCTACTGAAAGAGTCAGCTTTTCACCTTTCATGCCTTGCTGTTGAGGTATGAACTTTGTTTACTCACATTTCTGCCTTTCGCATTTCTTGTATTGCATTTTCCAACTGTATTTTCATCATTGCTTTGCACTGTATTTTCTGACTGTATTTTCATCAATTGCCTTATCTGATTCACCTGTTCTCTACCATAGGGCAACTCCCGCGCATACATGGGCTACGACAGAAAGGGATTGGTATGACGAGCTCCTTGTAAGAGTCCGCGACATTGTTGATGAGGTCGGCTTTGGCCTATTCTACTTTAGATTGACACGGATTATAGCGAGCCGCCCACTTCTTGGAGCGCTAGTACTACCGGGGAGAAAACGATGACTCCCTACGGCTTTGCCATAATCAGAAGCTTAGGCGTAAGAAGTGATCCGATTCCTTTCGACCCTGATATGTGGGATTAGGAGGCTGCTTGGGATCGAGCTACTAGAAGCGCGCCCACCTCTGTTCTGATCAGCCATGGTAAGATATAGCTGGTTTGCTGAGCATTTCTGAGGGAGCCAACCAGAGACAATAGAGGAGATAAAGTAGTATGCTGGGGAATTTCTGATGTTCCTCCTCGGTACCACCCTGTTCGCGAACAAGGCAAACATCGTAAGGTTGTACTTGCTGAGCACCCTGGTGACCCTTCCTCAGGTACGTTTCTACGACTGGGGCGGAATGGGCCTGTCCACTTTATACGGCTACATAAGCTCCCTCCCGTCTTCGGGGAGACTTGATCGGAGGCTACTGGCGAGCCTGAGAGGTATGGATCCCAATTCCCTCTTTGCACTTTATATTTTCTGCTCTGCATTTCCTTCTTTACATCTGTTTTAACATATGTGCTTTCTACTTTGCACTTTCTACATCTGTTCGTGCTGTATGCTTTCTGCTTTGCATTTTCTGTATCTGTTCATGCTGTATGCTTTCTACTTTGCATTTTCTGTATCTGTTCATGTTGTATGCTTTCTGCTTTGCATTTTCTGTATCTGTTCATGCTGCATGCTTTCTACTTTGCATTTTCTGTATCTGTTCATGTTGTATGCTTTCTGCTTTGCATTTTCTGTATCTGTTCATGCTGTATGCTTTTTGCTTTGTAATTTCTGTATCTGTTCAAATACATTATTGATCACATATCACTGCACTTTCCTTGCAGCTATGGGTGTATGTTTATTTTCTGACTCTCGCCCCAGAGTCTATGGAGGAGCTTCCCTAGCGGTCCTTTATTCATGGACGTATGAAGGCTGGCTCCAGCATCATACCCGTGAGAAAAAAATTAGGGTGTTTGGCAAGAAAATTTTTAGCATCTTTTAGGCTAAAATCTACAAAAAGACAAAATATGCTCAAATAGCTAATAAGACAAACTATCACATCAAACCCATAATCGTTTTACTTTCTCTTTCAAACTTAGTTGCAGGAATCATGCAACTAGGTGGCAATTCTGAGTAAGAATTGTGATTCTGCGTTTCCTAGAGAGAAATGCATAAGAATCGTATTTCTGTGGAGAGAGAAGCGCAATTCACTCCAAGATGGGATCGTAAAAGAGAGAGAGAAAGAGATAGATAGCAACCTGGTCTCACTGACTTTAACCATCGCTCTAGCCCTAGCCTTAATCCTAGCCCCAGCCTTCAACATCAACCTTTGCTCTTGTCACACCCCAAACTCGCCCCTAAAAGTTCGGGCATGACCTATGCAGAATGGACACTTAACCTGATATACATACTATATGGGGCCTGAACGGAAACATTTAATATTACAAAGTAACATAGAATAACATCCATTGAGCTAAAACTAACATGCTAGGATCACATACGTGAGTGCTTTTTATCTAAATACATACCCATATACATAATTGAGCGTAGAACCGAACATTGGTAAAGAAAGGGGTTACATACATACATCTTCACCTTAGATAAATAATTAAAGTGCAAACTAAAATTTTTAACAAAACTTCACATAAATGCATGAGCTTGGTTTGAGAGCCTGGGCATGCTGAGGTTGACAAATGAAGGGTGAGCATTAAGGGTTAAGACAGACTCCCAAAGTGATTACCTACAGAACAGACATAACACAAAGTGAGCGAAGCTCAGTGAATAATAGTACATAACATTTCAATACCTAACTTGAATTATAAAACATTTCAATGCATACATAAATAAGAGGACATAAGGTTAATTGATTTTGTACTAATTTCATAACGGCCTTAGGCCCAGTGTTGAAACATAATGGCTTGGAACATAATATCTTGAAACATAGCGACTTGAAGCCCTTATACAGAGTGGCATAAGCCCTTGAATGTAGTAGCATGGCATATAGCCCTTGAACTTATGGCATGAAGCCCTTAAACATGTTGGCATTGAGCCCTTGAACGTATCGACATTAAGCCTTTAAATATGTTGGCAATAAGCCCTTGAAAAGTTGGCATGAAGCCCTTGAAAAGTTGGCATGAAGCCCTTGAAAGATTGGCATTAAGCCCTTGAAAAGTTGGCATGAAGCCCTTGAAAAGTTTGTATGAATTCAAGAGGTGTCTCACATGGACTCTAGAGGTGGCTCACAATGTAGCACTTAGTTCCATACCTGTAATTAATAGGTCTTGTAGACCAAACCATTCATATCATGTCATACCATAAACAGAAACAAATTCATGCATATGCATTATACTTGAATCATAAACAGAAGTCGGAATTCATACTTGATTATACTTGTCACTTCGATAGCGCTAACAAATCAATATACAGCATACTTGTTAGTTCCATGAGGGGAATCCCCTGATACTGAGAACTTATAACATACGTAAGCTTGTAACATACTTGAAAACATACCTGAACACATACTTGAGCTTGTAACATACTTGAAAGCATACTTGAAAACATACTTGCACTTGTAACATACTTGAAAACATACTTGAACTTGTAACATACTTGAAAACATGGTATTATTACCCTCGGGTAAGGGTCGTGTGCTACGGATGTCATGAATACTTTACATATATGGCCAACTGTTCATTAATTCAAAATGTAACATATTAGAACATAGAACATTTCTTGTTATATCATGTCATTACAGTACACTTAGCAAAGACAGAACAGGTTACATCATAATGTGGATTACATGACAAGGTCGTTGATATTTAATTCTGTCTTTAGGTTGAGCCATCCGTAAGTCAATCCGTTGTTTATCATAATACTTAGCAGGTATTAACGTATAAAGCAATCTGTGGTCTTAGCTAATTATTCATTAAGAATGACGTAGTTCACTTGATCTATTCATCGGTAGCATACAGAAGCATACACCTTTGTTTGATCGTTTATATATGTTAACATAGTTGACTTAAGTTTAACAGGACATTCCTGATAGTTATTAACAAAAAGGTAAGCGCATTTTACCGATTGAATGGGTTCAGAGATACGTGGATACCATAGTTCCATAGTGTTTATACGTTCCATTTGTTCGTAAGCTATCTTGTAAATAACAGAATGTTAGTATTCATCGTCAACAGTAAACAGAATGTTAACTTAATTACTTGCAAGGAACATAATCTTAACAATGAAAATCATTAACGATAATTGAACATACGACTATAGTACTCCTACTCACAGTGCTACAACGGAGTGCTTGTCCCTCCTGAAGTGTGCCCTGTACACATATATAACTTAGTCATTAGTTCTTTTTTTTTTCTTTCCTTCATTATTCTTCACAAGCCCACCATTAAGCATCCATTTATACCACAATTTCCTCCATCTCAATATATATATAAATAGAAGATTACCATTCTTGCAAACACGGTATGGAATTTATAATCAATCACTTCGATTTCAAGGTAGAACGGAATTGTATGGACATCTTCCATATTTTTCCAAAAATTTCTGAATGTCTAGGGTTTTTACCAAAAACCAAACATTTCCTATCTCCATAAAGAAACTCCATTAAATCATTCTCTTGATTTTAATAACTAAGCAAGCCCACAAGTATTTAGCAAAATAATTTGGAATTAAACCTATTTCAGAAAACTCCACATTTTAGGTCACAAAAATCAAAGTCAATATAGTCAATACCATCCCACATAATCACCGCAATTCAACATAAACAACATGATTCAACTCAACATCATTAAATATAAGTCAACATAATTCAAGAGGAATTCTTAACTCCCATTTCCACATTCCATAACCGAGTTTATGTCATTTATATCATTAACAAATCATTTCCCCCAATTTCCTTTCTCATTAAAACGTGATTTACATTGCTCATATCAAAGTTCATTCGCAAATTTTAAACATAATTTTCAAACATAACCAAATTCCAATTAAACTTGTATATATATAATTCAACCTACCAATTTCATGATTCAACTCTCAATTTGGGCTAAATCATTGATTATCATCAAAAATCAACCTAGGGTTTCAAGAAAAATCTAGAAATTTCAAGAACAATCCAACTTTCTTAACCCATTTCTTTTGTTCCAATCTTCCCATTTTTTATACACCCTAGGTCCATCATCCATAAACCATAATCTAAACCCAATAATAGAACCCGTACCTCAAGAATCAAACAAGGGAGCAAGCTTGATGAGATTCCTCCAAAATTTCGAAATCCAATCGGTAGAAAATGTTAATCTTCTCTTGTTCTCCATCATTGATGCAAGATTTATGGTAGATTTGTTGATAAAAGTGGAGGAAATCAAGGTTTGGGGAGCTAGGGTTTCGGACATGGAGGAGGGGAGAAGAAGAAAGGAAAAGAAAATGTAAGAAATGGTCCAAAAATCACATTTTTGAGCTGCTGTCCTGCACAGTCCCGCACGTGCGCCGATATTCCCCGCACGTGCGGATCTGCTTCCAGCACAGATGTGAAAACTTCAAACTGGTATAACTCTCTCATCGGGACCCCGTTCTAGGTCGTTCTTGTGTCCAAATTGAATCTCCAAAAACAAGCTTTCCAATGGTTCCAACCTCACATTCAAATTCTAAGTATGGAAGGAGAAAAGGGCAAAAGAGTGACGGCTGGTCAGAAACTCAAACTCAAACTTGGGACTTTTTATCTAATCTTATCTATATATCTTGTTAAGGCTTCAATCAAGGTTCCAAACATCATCCAAGGGTCCTCAATTATAATATTTGAAGTTCACTAGCCAATCCATCAATATCAAGAGTCCGACAACCATACAAGTTTTAAGGTGACAGGCACCACTATACATCAATCCGATGTGAATTTAAAATCCGAGTCGTTATAGCTCTAGCCCTAGGCCTTCGCCTTCGCCTTCGACATCGACGTAGACCTTCACTTTCGATCTCTTCTTCTCTCTCTTTGTCTTCGCCTTCAACATTGATGTCGATCTCCTCTTCTCTCTCTCTGTCTTCATCTCTCTCGATCTCCTCTTCTCTCTCTATGTCTTCACCTTCGAAATTGATGTCGATCTCCTCTTCTCTCTCTGTCTTCATCTCTCTTGATCTCCTCTTCTCTCGTCGTCGTCGTCATCGTGTTTTTCTTCGTCTTCCTTTTCATTTTTCTCTCTCTTCGATTTGTGTTCTAGAGAGTCCACTCCCGTTTTTAACATATACTAAATATAATAAATAATATAATTTGTTATATAATAATAAATCTAATTAAATTATATATAATAAAAAAATCTAATAAAATCTATAAAATAAATCATTCAATTTTTATTTTTTATTTATTTTAACATATTTTATTATTCCTTATTTTTTATATATTTTTATTTATAATATATATATCAATTAAAAATAAAAAAATAAATTATATAAATAAATTAAAAATATTATCAATAAAAATAATACCTAAGATAAAAATAATACATATATTTAAAAATAACTATTTAACTCATCTTTATATAATAAATATATTTAAAAAAATAACTATTAATATATATATATATATATAGTACCATTGGCAGAAGTTAATTTTTCTTGACATTTTTCATAATATGTAGTAGGAAGTAATCCTTCTTGGATACAATTTAAATCAGCACCAGTATCAATTAAGGCAATTAATTCTAATTCAAAATCATTTACAATTATTTTGATTTTAGAATACCATTTTTGAATGTAAAGTTTGTTGATTAAACTTAACCGTTTTTCTTCAGGGTTGTTAGATTGAGAGTGGTGTGATCGGTTATCAAATATCAAATTATCAGGATTAGTAGGATCAGATTCATGTTCAGATTCTTGTGGGGATTCTTGTGCATTAGTTTGGAAATTATCTAACCTTTTATCAAGTTTGAGGGTAATAATTTCATCTTCTAATTTTTTATCTTTATGTTGTAATTCTTTGATTGTGTTTTTAATCTGATTGATTTCTTGTTGTAAATCTTGTAAGGTGACTTCTTTTTGTTTATTTTTAAATCTTTCTAAAGTTTTGGATAGACTGATTATAGGTTTATCAAACTTGGGTTTGGAATCTGAATGGATTAATAAGGATTTTAATTTATCTGTATATTTTTGTTTTAACGTAGGATCATCTAATTTACTAATTAGATCGATTAGAGCGGATTCTTCTTGAGTAGTTTTGGTAAGGACAGTTATTTGTTTAATGGGTTTACAACAAACATCATTACAACCGATTGTAATATCATTATCGGAATTATCACTAGGTGAATGGTAATCAGATGACGTATCAGGTTGATCAGAAGAGGAAGAATTACTAACAGAGTGATTTAGTTGGAAAATATCATATAACTGATTTTTGGAGTTATCATCAATTTGGAGTTGATTGACTCTATCTTTTAATTTTTGTTTTTCTTTACATTTATTAGAATAATGACCTTTTTGACCACAGTTATAACAAGTAACATCTCTAGTAGATTTAGATTTTGGATGTGATTGAGATTTATAATATTTCTTTTTAGGTTTAGTATAAAATTTATCATTGGATTTGGAAGGTGTATAGTGCTTCTGATATTTATATTTGTTGGAATGTTTATAAGATGGTTTATGTTTGGAGTATTTGTGTGATTTTCTACGAGAGGGTGCAACAGGAGGTAAACCATATTGTTCACAGAAATTTCCTAATTCATATTTAGCTTTATGTTTATCTTTATTAGCTTTTTGAGTAAGTTTAAGGTCAATACACATTTTTAATCCTTCTTTTTGAATAGTGCTAATTATATCACCATACGTGAGATTATCATATTCAATAACACCAGTGGGTTGACTAAGAACATCTCTAATTTTATGGGCAAATAAGCTAGGTAATCCATTAATAAATTTTTCTTTCCAAAATGATTTAGTACAGTCTTCGCGTAACATGACACGAGAGGTAAATACATCTTTATACCATCTAAAATCGCTTAAGGTTGGACAGTTAAGATTACTTAATTGATCATGGATTCGAGAATAAATATTTGTTGGGGTACCAATAAAATGTCGAACTATTGTATATATTAGTTGATTAATGCCATCAGGGTGACAACAGCCAATAGATTCATCAAAAAGAGGGAGACCATTTTCATCAGTTTGATTGGCATAAATAACAGAGTCACGGTCTGTTTCAGTGAGATATTTTTCCCACCAAGATTTGAGCATACCAGTAAAACCAGAAGTAAGTAAAGAAACGATTTCAGGTTGAGTGTATTGGGGATAATTACTGAGATAACTATTGGCAACCATAGATAAATGATTTAATTTTTGAAGGATTTGATCTTCACTGAGACCATCAATATTCCATTCGTATAATTTCTTAGCAGAAACAGAAAATTGATTACTAATATTTGTGTCTTCAAATTGGAGGTCGACAGGAGTAGGTTTAGAATACCAGTTTTTGGTAGTTTGAGGATTAACTTTGGGATAGTGAATTTTATTAAGAGTAGTAGGTTGAAATTGTTGAGCTAATTGATGTAGTTCATTATCAGTAGTGTCAGTTTCAGATTGATCAAATATAGTATTAGTAATAGGTTGTTGATTTAAAACAGTAAGACCTTTATCTTTAGATGTAGAAGTATCATTAGGAGTTAATTTGGTAAATAATTGTTCAATAGCTTTGACAGTAGATTGGTCAGTAGTAACTAGACTATTTCGTTTAGAACGATGACTAGGTAGATTAAGTAATGGTTGATCTAAAGTTTTAGCTGATTTGGGATATTGGTCATCTAAATTAGTTTCCAATTTATCTAATTGTTTACCAATTGTTTTGAGACATTGATTAGTATAATTGTTTTGTTCAATAACTTTTTTGAGTTCAGGGTCAGTACCAGGTAATTTGAAAGGAGAGGCTGGAACTTCAGAACCTTGGTGATCAATAATTATATTTTCTAATGGAGGATGATTAGAACTAACAGAAGTATTTGGAGAAGTTTTCCATTTATGTTTTGTGATTGTATTAATCTTTTTGTAATATTGATCCATATAATCAAAGAAGGATAATTCAAAACCATATTGAACCATAAAATCATACCATTTTCGAGTTATCCGGGATTGTTGAGCAGAATCATATTTAGCACTATAAGCATGTCTTTTAGATCTATTTTCTTTAGATTTGAATTCAATAAGTAATTTTTCTAAATTAGGAGTAAAAGCTTTTTTAATTGTCATTAGCTGAGGATTGACAGGTGGTATTAATCCTTCGAAATCAGTTTGAGTTGGGGAATTATTTGAAGCTATTTCTTCGTCAGGGAAATGTGAAGTAGTAGTATAAACAGGTTTACTAATTTGGGAAGTGGTAGAATTATCAATTCCTTTTAATTTATTTGTTGAAGTTGGATTAGTTGGACCAAGATGGATTTGACTGTTTTTTCTAAATAAAGGAGTGTTAAATATTTCATCGTCAGTTGATATTTCCGAAGGGACACTAGATGTACTATGTCTAGAAGATTGACTTCGATTGAATTTTATATTAACGGATCCATCATGGTTTTGTTGGATATGTTGAATGTCTTCTTCATTAATTATGATGCCTGGATTAGGTATGGAAGGCAAGGCAGTTGACCTAGAACTGACTGATGAGTTACTTCTAAATAATCGATTCATTGTTTGGATTTAATTAACCAGTTTTTCAGATATCTTAATACATACCCTATTCTTGTCAATTGTATCACATACCTAGTATACATACATACCCTATCTTTAAACCCCAAAGTCTGACTCTGCCTAAACCGAAGGACTTACAGAAGACTGGGAAGAAGTGGGTGACTTAAACTAGGTGGATAGAATAGACCAATCGTTTGGGTGATTAAGATGAACTGAAAACAGGATTAATTAAACCAACAAGGAAGACGATTAAACAGAAGTAGCTAAACAGTTAGAAACAGGATACAACCTAACTTGGCTCTGATACCAAAATGGCGGAAGCAGCATACACCTTAATCAGGGAGGGAATCAGGGAGGGAATTTTGACAACCAGGGATATAGGTAATATCAAAATCAAAAATACTTAAAATAGCTTGCCAACGGGCAAAAATCTGTTTACTAGCAAGATTTTCAACATCTTTTTCTAAAATAAATTTAGCAGATTTGCAATCAACACGAAGTAAGAATTTTTGATTTAAAACATCATCTTGAAATTTTTGAATACATAAAACAGTGGATAAAATTTCCTTTTTAATAGTACTCTACTACATACTATTAATATATATATATATATATATATATATATATATATTACCGCTCCCTGAGCCGCTCCCACTTCCGCTTCGTGCAACTTAGCTCACAAATATCACTTCTAATTACAAATAAAATCCAATCATCTTTCCACACACAAAAATTTTAACTTACTAAAATAGTCAAAAACTAAAATAGCAACTTTCCAAACATCCACAATATGTGCTAAAAAATTAAGTAACTAGTTATTTAGTTGTATGTTTTAATTCAAAGGCCAAATGTAGGTAACGGTTTAGGGTTTATGATAGCATGACAGGAAGGATTCTCATGATGAACTTGGGGTTTGTGAACATTATATAGGTCTTTGTTTTTTGGTAGACATGGAGTGTCACAACCCAAACGCGCCCCTAAAGTTTGGTACCTGACCAGCATGCACTTAGGCCTCAAAACAACACTTACTCAAATATGGAGTCATAAGCGGAAGCAATATCAACATAGATAAAATGCCCATTGAGCTTGTGCATACATAAAAATTTAGAGTAATGTAATTCTTTAATTACGTTTCCATATTTACAATAATCATAGAATTATACAGATCTCACACACACACTTATATAAGACTCCGTAAATTACATAAATCCCAGTAATCAAAATTAAGGCCTCAACATGGAAGCGTACCCCAGGTGGCTTGGCACACAGGTGGATCTCAGTACAATTCTAGTGTCAATCCCCGATGGCTCACCTACATAAATATGCATAAAACAGAATGAACAAGGCTCAGTGAATAATAGCAATGTAAGGAGGTTAAATGAATGAGCATAACCTTGAGGAATATAATATACATACGTAGGACCTATCCATAATTGTAATACAGAACGGCCTCAAGCGCACATGTAATACAGAACGGCCTCAGGCCTACATATGATACAGAACGGCCTCGCGCCCATATATGATACAGAACAGTCTCGGGCCCACATATGATACAGAACAGCCTTAGGCCTACATAACAACAGTTGTCCAGAGCAATATGGGGAAGATGGAACATCGACATGTCTTCAGCTCCCTAGGCATACAGCCATTAGTCACATGTAGACGAAACATCGGCATGTCTCCATCTCCTTCGGCCTTAGGGCCATGAGTCATAAACAATTTACATCGGAATGGCCTTAGGTCCACTTTCATTAATAGAGACAAAACGACCTTAGGTCCATACCAATACCATCGTTCAATCATGTCCATTAATTCAATTAAAGCATAATGTTAATAGTATATGCTATTCACAAACCACGATATATAAATCATAACCACAAGAAGTAAATAAAACATATCGTTACACTACTATTACTCACAATGATGGGCTTCCGGTAGCAATGGGACGATGTCCTCGTCTTGACCTACAAACACAATGCACATAGCATAATATGAGGATATAATCAATCTCTTTCTTGTTCTTTAATCAATCAGACATGGTGGTTCTAAACTCATTAGTCCTCAATAGGTCATAATCCGTGTCTAGGAAAATAAGAGGAATCGAAAGGAAAATGGTTTAGAAGAAGAAATGGTATAAAATTGGTAGACAGAAAGTGAACAATCGTCACTAATTTGGGAATATCTAGTTGTGTACTTAGAATTTAGGAGTGAGACCACCACCATTAGAAACTAGACTTCCGGGGTTTGAATTTAGGATCAAGAATCACTTAAAACGAAGTTCGGATGCAAGAGATATGCTTATTTGAAATTGGCTGAACAAGGCTGTCCCGCACTTGCAAGAAACTGGGCCGCATGTGCAGGACCATGTGCTTTTTTAGCAGAATCAAAGTTGGTGCTGGAAATGGACTGCTGCACGTACGGGAAGCCCCACCGCACATGCGGCTCTGGGTTAGTTTTGCTGTTCGAAAAAGTTTGTTGGCTCTAACACTTGTTTTTCCACTTTTTAAGCTAGATTTCAACTCTAATCATCCAAAAACATGTAAAATTACACCACAATATGATAAACTAACATCAATCAAGTGTAATTCCATTTCAAACAAACCAATCTTTTCTCAATGTTCAAGATCAATGCTTTATCTTTCATGATCTTCAAAGTTCTCAAAACACAACCCACAAATACACTTGATTCTTGCATGATCTTATTCTTTGGACAATTCAAAAGTTCATTTCATGTGGTATTCATAAGGTTGAGCTCCAATCATAAACAAAATTATAGAACTCAAATTCTAATTCGTTAAATTTAGTTCAAGTAAATACTCACATAAAACCCTAACCCAAATGGGTTCAAATCTTCCAATATCATTATGATTTTATGAATTGATGCTTTAAACATAAGGATTCAAGATAGATTGTCATACCTTAGTTCAATCTTTGTCTTTCTCTTAGTTCTCTTCAATTTCCCCAAATTTCCATGGTTGATCTTCTTCTTCTCTTTTCAATCTCTTCAAGTTTATCTTCAAGCTCTGGGGAGCTCTCTTTCTCTTTCTCTCTCTTAGAGAAGCTTCCTCTCTCCTTTGCCCTCTCTTTCTCTCGGTTCTCTCCCTTAGATATTTTGTTTTGACTCCAAAATGATGAGTTCAACAACTCATATGGCATGTCTATATATATATATATATATATTACACACTTAAGCTTATCACAATAGGGAGAGCCAAACGCACCCTTACGAATCGTACAAAATCAAATTTCAATTAAACTTCCCAGATGAATCTAAAAATTATGCTGATCATAACTATATAATCCGTTCTGGTTTCTGAAGCCTCTAAGGCCTTCAATTTGCGGTGCAACGTTAACCGCCCAAACACACCTTAACGAATCAGACAAAATAAATTTCCAATTAACTTTTCCAAATAGCTCTAAAAATTTCCATTAACATAAGCAAGTACTCAATTTTGATTTCTGAACCCATAAAGATCGGTAATTTCAATTTTAAAGTCGTAACTCAACAGATAATGCTTCAAGTCAAAAGATATAATCACACTAAAACACATTAACCCATAGGTAAATAAAGATAATTCCTTATACGCATTTTGGGGTCATTACATGGAGGAAAATTAAGAAGAGGAATGTAATGGGATTCACCTTTGCAAGGGTTAAGTTACTACTACATCATATAAACCATAATTCTTTTCCTATTGAAATGAATAAAAATATTTTTCAAGTTTTCATTGAGAGAAAATTATTGAGGAATCAAGGACATCATTCCTTACATATGTTGAAATGAAGTCACGATGATGTAACTTGCATAAAGTAAAACATAAAAATAAAAAGTCTGAAGTGAATTTTACTTTTATAGACTTGATGATTGTCAAGAGATTAAGTTTCTTCAACGTTGCAATGTTATAGGTAAAATTCCAGATATTGAATTGCTTTGTTCTTTTGTGAATATATATATATTTTTCCATCATGCTGATTCTAGTTCCTTCTCAGTTGTGAGGGTTCGGTTTTTGATCCACTGGGTATAGATTCAGATAACTCATTGGGTCTAAGTGATTCTCCTTGGGAAAGTGTCCTAAGCTTTCTTTCACTAAAATTTGAAAGTACTTCAAGTACAAGAAAGGAGAAACCTTCTTTAGCTAGAGGAGTGGCATGTTTGTTCTTTACCTTGTTTATTTTACGTTTTGTTTGTTTAGATGAGAAATGTGTATTTTTTTGTATCTGGTACAACAAGATGAAGGTTAAATGGAAAACATTTTCCATGGACGACAAAAACTAACTTGTATGAGTAAAAATGTTTTCCAATTTTCAAAATTGGAAAATGTTTTCTAGACTAAAGCCTTACCACCAACACCACCATCACCTATGTTATATGCACTTAGGTACGAATATCAAGTTCGTGTGAGTGTCCAAGCCTCATACCTTGATAAACCTTAATCTTAGGATATTGGAACATGCTTCCAAAAGTTGGATATGAACATGGGGACGCATCGTGGACATTTGGAGATGTCATAAATTATGTAAAAATGTAATTGAAATAAATAGGATTTAGGAAAAATATGAAATTGATATCTCTCATCCATGTGAAAGACTTGAAATGTTTCTTTTGTTTTAAATGTGAGTTAACTTCTTTTTCAAACATTGTCAAAAATTTAAGTGTCTAAATTGGGTACAAATGTCGAACACGTATCCCGCACCCTTACTCTTGTCATATCTAGTAAACAAGGGTACTTTAGGAGAAATAGAAAGTCCATATAACACAGGCCATCACCAATACCACCACCAACAATACAAAACCACCACTAGCACCACCATATAATAACAACTGCAGCCACCGCAACTGCTATTGCTACTACAACCACCACTAGCCACCTAAGTGGGATATGCGATACGATAGAGACACGCCGTCACTGTGATTTTAAAAAAATGCAAGACATGATACATTTTGGACACTTTAAAATTTTGCATTTTTATAAATTTATTGTATATCAAATATATGCATAGTTTATTCCAAAGTAATGGAAAAGAAATATAAAACTAATTAAACCTTAAAAGCCATAAATTCTATAATTTAAATATCAAGATATTATTCATGTACCAATTGCATTTTAATGAATACAAAATAATTGTATGACATTGAAATGCACGTGATATATTTATCTTATAAATGTTTCAAAACATATTTAGATGCACAAGTTAGATTTTGAAGGATGAAAAATATTGTTAATATGAAGAGACTCGTCACATAGGTCGTGTTTAGAGAGCTCAAAACATGTTGAAGTGGCCAATATTATGAATTTAAAATTTTAGTTAAGACACATTGAAGAAGTGTTGGACACACTTTTAGGAGTGTCAGTAGAGTGTCGTGTTCGACACAACATGCCTCTTCCATAGAACTGTCCGTGTTTCTTAGCCAGCCACCCTTCCACCCTCACCACACCCACCACCACTACCACTATTGCCACCACTACCTTATCACCACTACCACTAACATTGCCACCATTATGCAACCACCGCTGCCCCACCACCACCACAACCACAACCACAAGCACATTAGAGTCGTAACCAAACATAAGAAAATATTTTTAATAAGGAAACATTTTCCCGAAAATGTTTTTTGGCAAAAAAATAAAATAAAATGCAGCTTTAATTCAAATCATAGCTGTTAAGTAGTTAAGGGCTCAAGGTGCGTAAAGGGGCTAGGTCTCATATTGCCTAAGCACAAGGTGCAACATAATCATGAACAGTAAGTTGCATGCGCGATAAGATAAGCATGTATATTGAATAGAATTAGGTCCTGTTTGGTAGGGCTTATTTCCAACTTATTTCAGCTTTTAGCTTAATTTAAACTATTTTGATGTGTTTGGTTCAGCTTAATAATACAGCTTATAGCTTTTTGTAAGTTAAAAATCAACTTATTCTTTGAGTGAGGGAGGAAAAGCTTAATTTATAAGTAAAAAATCAGCTTATGTTCACAATTATGAGTTATAAGCTGTAAGCTGTTAAATTATAAATTATAATCACTTTCACCAACCACTGAGGTCACACAAATGTGTTTGGATGGATGATAGGCCATGAGTCCTAAGTATTTTGGTGTCTATTTTGAGGTTTCTTGTAAATAAATTTTCCACAATATGCTTTTAATTTTTTATATGTTATGACTTTAACAATGCTTTTAATCTTCTTTTGTATATTCTTAATTTTTATGGCAGGCAATTGGCCAAGTACTCTACCTTCGCCCTTATGTCGATGATTTCAGTACACAGTGGGTTCTGGCTTCTCTTACTTTATTAACCCTTGGATCCGTGCTTACAACTTACATTGGTGAACGTTTTTCTGACCTAAAACTTGGAATTGGTACATCTCTTTTGATCTTCACGAGCTTTATATCCTACTTGCCGCATCTTTTGGTAGGACTGTTGCAGAGGCATTTCAGGATGGCAACTACATTGGACTTGTCCTATCATTTTCTCCTTTTTCTTGTTGGTGCTTAGTATTGTGTACGTTCAGGTAAATGCCGGTTATTTTTGTGAATTAGAATTGGATTAGTTGAAGCATAGAACTGCTGACAATGTTCTTAACAAAGGGTTTCAGGAAGCAGAGAGGAAAATCCCAATTAATTATGCCTCACAATGCAGTAGCAGAACTGGAGGGCTCCAAAAATCTGCTTACCTACCCTTTAAGGTTTGTAATCAAGTTCCATACTATGTTTCAGTAAGTGTTACTGATTGGAAATGATACTATGTTTCAGTAAGTGTTACTGATTGGAAATGATTATAATTTTCTTCTTAGAAGCAATCTACATGTGTTACTTAACAATTTTTTTTGTAAAATGACTACTCTTGCAACATACTGATTTCATCTCTTTGGCAATGTTTTTCTGATTCACCTGCTATTCACTTCATATTGTTTTGCTTATGTGAATTGTCATGCATGGAAATCTTCTGTTAATGTTTTGCATTTATAGTATTGTCTTCTTGGATTGGGGTTATTTGTGATGTTTTTGAACTTTAGTCTTATGTCATACTTATGATCTCATTTCATTTTAATTGAGCAGGTCAATAGTTCAGGAGTGATGCCAAACATCTTTTCTACATCATCGTTAGCACTTCCAGGCACTTTAGCACGCTTCACTGGTTTAGCTGCTCTGAAAAAGGCTGCAGTGGCTTTAAACCCGGGGGGTAAGAACAATTGTTGTAGTGCCTTCTGTGAGAATGTGTTCTCCTTTTTCCTTATAGGATTAGGAATTAGTTTTCCTATTAGATTTTTATATATCAGTGATGTATTCATGTAGGATTAGGAATTAGTGTTCTATATAAATGGTGTATTCTTTGTCAATTAATTCACTCTAATATATATAGTTTTCGTTTAGAAATCTTACACCGTGTCAAAGCTAGGTTCGAAACCCTAGCTGCTTCGCATATCACCATTGGAGTTGCGACTTTTCTCTCTCCAGACTCGCGAAGGTTCGAAACCCTAGCCCTTTCTAGTTCGTCTGGTTTGTCCCACGAAGGCCCCTCTTCCGCGTGATCTCTGTTTGATTCGATTCGCAACTATCTATTTCGGCTCCCTGGTTAATCTAGTTCGTCTGCCTCTCGCTTCCTCACGATCTCTGTCTGAAGATCGATCTCAGGTTCAGTCTCTCTCTCTCTCTCTCTCTCTCTCTCTATGCTTCGCAATCTTTGTTTGAAGGTCGATCTCAGCTTCTGTCTCTCTCTCGCTCTCTCTCTCTGTGCTTCGCAATCTTTGTTTGCTCTCTCTGTGCTTCAACTTGGGTATTTCTATTTTAAATCCTATTTCAAGAATACTGCACTCAAGCCCCATACCTGTCTGTTTATTACAAATTTTGTTTTATTACAATGTCGGATACTAAAATCCAAGCCATAAAATGTAAATTCACTTGTGGCAATTATGCCTATTGGGCCAGCGTCATGAAGAATTTTCTTCTTGGTAAAAAAAAATGGGGTTGTGTTTCTGGTTATGTTTCTCGTCCATCGGACCCGAAGGCGGAAGGGTATCTGCTTTCTTGTGACACTTGGGATTGTGATAATGCCCAAGTTCTGACCTGGTTTCATAATTCTGTGGATGAACGTATTGGAATGATGTTTTCCAAGTACAGTACTTCCAAGGAAGTGTGAGATTATTTACTAGGTGTTTATCAGCAGTCCAACTTTGCCAAACGATATGAGTTGGAAACAACTATTTAGATTGCTCGTCAACGGGATCAAACTATTCAAGACTTTTATATTGAGATGACCGGTCTCTGGGATCAGTTGGCTCTTATGGAACCACCTAGTCTCAAGATACTGGACGCTTATATTGAGTTTCGGGAGCAGAGTCGTTTAATGCAATTCTTAATGGCTCTATCCCCTTAGTATGAGGCTATCCGAGGTGACATCCTTCACCGATCTCCTCTTCTCTCTGTAGATGCTATTGTTCGTGAGCTCCTCTCCGAGGAAACTCGTCTTAAGACGGCCACTCAGACTCTGCCTCCTTCTGTCTTCTTGGCTCCTACCAAGCCTCCCTTGTTATTGACCCCACCTCTTATCAGCTTCAAGCCACTATGAAACCCAAGAAAGGACCATTAGGGCCAGATGAGTGTGTTTTCTACCATCAGAGGGGTCATTGGAAGAGCAACTGTCCCAAGAAGGCACGTCAGCTTGCTCCATCTTCCCAGACATAATTCCTCGGTCCTACTTCGGGTACTTTCCGCCCTCCTGCCGCTTACACCGCAGCTACTTTGGCTCCTGATCCTGACTTGGCTTCTTTGAGTGCTCAGGTTGCACAACTTCAGTATATCCTCTCCACCTCTTAGCCATCCCCATTTGCCTCCGCTCTTACATCTCTTCATTTAGGTTTGCTTGGGTCCTCTTCAGGTATCCGTTCTTCTGTCTGGTTTTTTGATTCTGGTGCCTCTCATCATATGACTCCTCACATTTCCTTACTTCAAAATTGTATTACCCTATCCGTTCTTATTACTATTAATACTGCTAATGGGTCTGGTATGTCTGTTTTGTCTATTGGGTCTGTCTTACCCTCTATCATTTTTGCTGTTACCATTCTTTCTGTTCTCTATGTCCCTCAATTATATGTCAGTTTATTATCAATTAGTCAACTTGATGCTTCTGATTTTGATGTTATCTTTTCCTCTTCTGTTTTTTGTGTGCAGGATCGGGTGTCCAAGAAGCAGATTGGGACCAACCATAGAGTTGGAGATCTATATGTGGTTGAAAGCTTGCATCTCCCCTTATCCATCTCTCCAGCTGCATTTTCCTCGTTTCAGTTAGATTCTCAGTCGAGTCACTTTTACTTATGTCATTCTCGCCTAGGTCATTTGTCTGTTGACCACTTACGGTCTTTAGCTCAATCAGGATTGTTGGGTAAAGTTCCTCCTAGTCAAATTGATGAATGTCGGGGGTGTAAACTTGCCAAAATGTCAGTTTTACCATTTAATAAAAGTACCTCTATTTCTGTTTCTCCTTTTTCTCTTGTGTACTGATGTCTGGGGACCTTCTCCTGTTCTTACTAAAGGGGGTTCAATATACTATGTGTCTTTTGTTGATGATTGCACCCGTTACACTTGGGTTTATTTTATGACTCATAAGTCTGACTTTTACCAAATATACCGTACTTTCCAGTCTATGGTCACTACACAGTTTGGGTCTACTATTAAATTGTTCTGACTTGGGTGGGGAATACTTTAAAACTGAATTCTATAAATATTTAGCCAACTTAGGTACTATTCACCATACTTCTTGTACTAATACACTTGCCCGAAATGGTCGAACTGAGCGTAAACACCGTCATCTCCTTGAGATAGCTAGGTCTCTCCTTCTTTCTACCTTCGTTTCGGCTCCATTTTGGGGTGAGACAGTTCTTACTGCGATTTTTCTTCTCAACCGTATGCCTACCCCCTTTCTTTCTGGTCAGTCTCCTTATGAGGCTCTGTTTTCTCAACTTCCTAATTACTCCCTCCTTTGTGTATTTGGGTCTGCTTATGTGTTTTTTCGAGTTATAGTCTCATTTAGAAAGGTTATCGCTGTTATAACCCTATTTCTCGTCGCCTTTATGTCTCCCGCTACGTTGCCTGTCTCGAACGTTTATCTTATTTTCAGCTTCCTCCTCTCACCGCCCCAGTTTCCAAAGAGGATTTGGTTCATATTGATTCGATTTCTTTCTGAGGTCCCATCTGATGAGTACATCTCCATAGTTCCTCCAGAGCTTGTTCCATCTTCTCCACATGTTTCACCTCTGACTACTTCTCCTCCTTCGCCGTCTTCTCCTCCTCCGTTGTTAGTTTATTCTCGTCGTAAGGCTTCTCCTCCACTAGTTGTCTCTGCCTTTGCTGCTAATCCTCCTGCTTCTGACGACTCTGATCTTGCTGCACAACGATATCCTCCTCGAGTGCGTTGTGCTCCAAACAGGTTGGGTTGGTCTAATACTTGTTTTTTTGCTTCCTATCGTACCTTTTTGTCTATTATTCACTCTTTTGCAGAACCTCAGTCTTACAAGGAGGCTTGCCATTGATGGAAGTTGAGATATTCCAGTGAAAAAGTTAAATTCCAACTATTCTAGCAATATATTCCTTGTGCATTTAAAACTCACCTCTAAAACTGAGTCTCAGTAGGCTGCAGTGGCTTTCCCTTTCGATTTAGATGAAACATTTGAAATATTCTAAATCTGACCAGATAAATTCTTTGTAGGTTCTCTCTATCGCCCCACACATTCTATTGATAGCCTTCTCCAACTACTACTACACTTTTCTACAGCTGGATCCTGATGATGTGAGTGAACAGTTGAAGCGCCAAGGTGCATCAATACCACTTGTTCGACCCGGTAAAAGTACGACTGCATTTATTAAAGCAGTAATTTACTGTCTACTTGAATATATGGCCTATCATTTATTTTTGTTCCAGCTTGTACATTTAGTCAGCTTCACCCTGCTTTAGCCATACATTTGGTTCTAGCTTTATCGTAAATCAGTCTAAGACATTTCAGTAAGCCATGGGCATCAGCTTCTCTAGTGTTCACTCGCAGCTACTTTCCTATGAGAGTCTAAATTTCTCTTGTAGGAAGAACATTCATGCCTCATTATTTTCATATGCTTGACTTTTGAAAATTCAAAAAATATCAATTTTTGTCAAAATAATTTACTTTTTCAACCAAAAAAAAAAAAAGAGTTCGAATTCAATAGAAAAATTACTCCCTTTTTTATTTTTTATTACTCCCTTACCCATCTATTTTGATGTGGTGTTTGGATGTCATCTGGAAATTGAATGAATTTTGTCTCTTTTGGAGGACTTCATTTGAGTCCAGTTTTGTTTTTATTGCATTAAACTGGGTGTTTCTTTTTTCCCAACTTGTATGAAATTGGGTACTTTGCATTTTGTTCAGATTACCTTTTAATTTTAGACCCTTTGCTTTGCCTGGCTGATATTGTGCGTCAATGCTATGTAACAAAACAGACTACTGTAAAGTCCAAGCGATACATAAACAACCTAATACATTCTGCTTCTTCGGGATACAAATCCCTAATTCGTAACTTAGTGCCCACTCTCTTTTGTGATTTACTCATTGAGGAGTTTGGAATAGATTTTGTGGAGATATTTTGGTTCCTTGTTTGCTCTTTTCTTCTGTATTCATACAGCTAATGAGTATTTTATACTTGATTGATATCTGAACTTTTGGCACAAATTTAGCTTCAAAATAATTTCGACAGATTTATGACCTATTTTTGGTTGAATTCAGGTTCTTAGTCGGATATCAGTCCTGGGATCCGCATTTTTGGCAATTCTGGCTGCTGGTCCTGCTGTGATTGAACAAACTACACACCTGACTGCATTCCGGGGATTTGTAGGCACTTCGGTTCTCATTCTTGTTGGTTGTGCTACTGACACGGCAAGAAAAGTTCAAGCAGAAATAATATCCCAGAAGTACAAGAACATAGAGTTTTATGACATGGACAAGCATAACCGGTATTGAGGAAAAACAGATTAGAGGCTGGAGTGGATAAAATCTTATAGAATGAAACTTTATGGTTTAGTTTTCTCATGAATCGTGTAGTGTTGACTACCATATGTATTTTACATTTTTGGTTTACAGTTTGATTCTGACTTACAAATTGTACAAAAGGTTACATGGCTGCAATTTTCCATGGTGTTTGGCTAATGGAAAATCATATTCTTCTTGTTGTAACTCTGATTTGTAGTTGTCAAGAGTGATCAAAATGGGACTGGATGGTTGAAAACACCTTAAACAGAATAGAAAGCAATGGGCAGAATGTTATTTGGGTCGATGAAAAATGAAAGGATGGAATTGGGGATTTAGATTTTAGAATTTAAAAGATGCGGATAATTGCCAATTATAGTGGTATTGGGAGAGTTAAAATGCTCACTGTAGTTGAAGGGGATGCCATAAAATTTATGGACAAAGCACTAGAAATAAATCAATCCCTGATGTTAAAATTTCCAAATATTTGTTTCAAGTGACCTGTGAATGTATACTTGTTTTCTGTACAATGCTATCTTTCTCACTAGCACTGTACTACTCCTATACTCCTGCCCAACTGAATAAAAACTAGATTACAGATCAAGTGAATGCTGACCCATATACCTATACTGTACCTGCCTCAAATCAAGTATTTCATAGAAAGAAACCCTTCAAATGCGACCTTAGGGAGCTTTCTAGATGCTACAGCAAGGCCTTGAAGCATTTTGATGACTTCAGGCGAAAACTTCTGTTATTATGGCAGGCAACAACTGGTTGGCAACAGACCTTGCAATGGTCTTGAACATATCTTCACCTGAACAGTCATCTCCTACGCACAACACAAAATCTGGCTGCTTCCCACTTTTCCGCATGGTTGCAATGAGCCTTTCCACAGCTACTCCTTCGCTTATGCACAGCAATTCACAAATTGCAATGAAAAATAAATCATCCACCAAACGATCAGGAAATACACCCCCACATCATTTACTCAAACTATTATACCCAATCATGAAAAATCAAATTATTTCATTATCTACACTACTCTATTTGGAAATCTTTCATTTCATCATTCCATTGAAAATCAAATTCTCATATCCGCCATGGAAAAGAGGAAAAAAATAACGGCGCTGCTTGAGGGCCCGAATTTCGGGGCTCGAATGCCCCGAAATTTCCACTTTAGGTAAAAAAAAAAAAAAAAAAAAGGAAAAAAGAAAGAAAAAAAGAAAACAGTTTCTAAAAATGGAAATTAGGGGCATTAGGGACAAATTTTTTAGGGCCACCAATCATTTTCCAAAAAATAATATGCACTTTCATAAAGTTCAAATTTTATTGTTTTTCTGATAAGTTGACATTATTTATGAGACATGTTTATTGGTTAGGAAAGGAAACTACCAAGCAGAAAATTAAACATGCTTCAACAATGTGTTGACCTCTTTTAACAACCACAGGCTCATTAGCAAGAACACTTTCAAGGTGATCAAGCTCTTTTCCCTTCGATGAGCTGAAGTCTGGGGCAGAGCCAAACCCCCCCTCAGTTTTGAACTTTTTTTGTTTTTGTTTTGTGGTCATATACAAAATGTATTTTTTTTTTCTTAACATGTTTTTTGGCTAAGGATTTATTGTATTGTTCACAATAAGTAGTTATTTGATACTTTGAGAGCACCATGTGGTATTGTTTATATAGTAATCTAAATCAATAGCGTAGTGGGAAATCATATGGATTAAATATAATTAACTTATTATTTTCAAGTAGTTGACAAGCTATTTATTGTGATTTGTGATTTTTCATGCTTTAAGCATCACAAGGCAACGCAATGTGGTACTCTATGACTATTTAATAATTTTAATTCAAAACACATCGTTTATAAGCAATATCATCACTTTAATATTTTATGTTAAATAAAAATTAAATAGATAAATAATGTGTTTTTATTTTCTAAAATTAGGAATTTTGATCCATAATTTTTTGTGCTAAAATTACAAACTTACATCACCATCCCGTACCGAGCTATTATACACTATTATAGAATTTTGATTTGTTCCTATTAATAATGATTTTTAATTTCTTATACTTAAATTTAGCTCATAAAATTATTATTATCTTAATGTTGATCACGATTTTTTTTAAATAAAAAATTATAAATAATAAGTACTCCCTTTAATTTAATTTCCTGGCTCTGCACTTTCCTTCTCTACGAATGAGCCATCTGTAGCCTCTGTATAATGCTCCATTTCTTAATGTTAATCATGATTTTTTTTAAATAAAAAATTATAAATAATAAGTGCTCCCTTTGATTTAATTTCCTGCCTCTGCACTTTCCTTCTCTACGAATGAGCCATCTGTAGCCTCTGTATAATGCTCCATTACAGGAAGTGCAGTTTTTTTACGGTCCAAATCCGCTGGCAACACGCTGGGTTTCCATAGAGAATCCCTACACCACCTTCATGAGATACGAAAATGAGATTAAAACCAAGACAGACAAAAATTACAATTGATTGAATTTTTGAACCAAATGTTACCTAGTGAAGTAGTCATGTTCTGCTGATAGATTGAGTTTTTCACATGGCGAAAACCACTTGCTTAGAGAAACCTTTCCTCTGCCCCTGACAATGAAACCAATGTTCTTGGGATCATTGGATAATCCATTTTAGTACTTTATCATCAAATCAATCAATGTATGGCTAATTATTCCAAGGTATCGTACCGTATCTTATGTGGAACCCCTACATTTTTCTACTTGTTGACGGTTTGGATCATAAAAATAAGACCATAATACACCTCAAATAGAGGCACCACAGTCACGCACAGCAATGACCCCTCATCCTATATCTCCTGGACAGAAACAGTTTTTATCTTATTTTATTTTTTATTATTATTTAAATTCAGGATATCTGCTGAGAACTAAATCACAAAACGAATTTTGTCCTAAAAAAATGCCCTACTTATGTTAGTTACCTGGTCCTAGTGATATGTAAATTGCAACTGATGAATTGTTTCATTTCCACAAGATTTTTGGAAATACTACTTTTTGAGCAGCAACAACAAAATTTTTATTGAGAAAAATTACTATTAGCCACTGACTCGCTTCGTGTTAGAAGAAAAATTATTGAATGCCCTTTAAACATTGCTCCACATCCATCATCAATTAATAATATTTTTCAAGGCATCAGTATAAAATAAAAGAAATATACCTCTTGCTAAATAAATCAATCACATTTAAAAATAAAAAAATATGATTCCAAATCCAACCAATCTTCAATCTACTTCGAGATGACTTTGGGTCTTTAAATCGCTTTTGAGTAAAACTAATGCATAGCAACGTGTTGAAGAAAGAATTGTGCAATAAGAAAATTATGAATAAACAATAGAGAGAATTTTTCTCTAAGATTTTAATAATCAATAATCGAAAGCATCATAGTCAGCAGCTTACCACGAAATTTGTAATTGTAGAGAAACCCCACCTATACTAGAAAACAATAGTAATAGACAATTACTTGCTA
Source organism: Camellia sinensis (assembly GCF_055761805.1). Lineage (NCBI taxonomy): Eukaryota > Viridiplantae > Streptophyta > Magnoliopsida > Ericales > Theaceae > Camellia > Camellia sinensis. Next base: position 160,727,920 of record NC_138972.1, read on the forward strand.
ATCAATCTAAAATAAAGAAAAAAAAAACCAAAAAATGACAATTGACTTTAGATAACCCAAAAGTATTGATGCGCACTTCATTGGAAGTTCCAATGCAATAACAGTTCTTCCCAATCAATACTTCTTGGGTGCAATGTATTTACAATTAACTTCTCAATCAATTTTAGAGGATTTGGATTCAATTCTTCCTAATTAATGCAGAGGCATGTCATTCTCTAGTAACTATTATTCTAGTGCTGAGACCTTTAACTTCAGGTATGAGGCTTCGAAATGTGATTGTGGGCTAAGAGTTGCGATAAGGGTTACTGAGTCTGACAAGCCATCTAAAGGAAGACTGTATTTCATTTATGAGAAAAGAAATTGCCAATTTTGGAGGTGGTGTACCCCAAAATATGTGACGATGGTAGAGAGGCTGGTGAATGAGAAAATGCTTGATCAATATCAAAATATGGAGACTATAGGACTAAAAGTGAAGAACCAAATACTTGAGCAATCCAATGCTTTCATGAAGTAGCTTGTTGCGGGTCTGCTCACAATTTGTATTGTTATGTTAGTTGCATTACTCTTCAAATGATGATAGGTGCCGTTTAGAGATACTTGGTTTGTTTGTGTTAATGTAGTTTACCATGAACTATTGTACTAAGCTTTGTAACCAATGAATGTTGATATGTTTGACGTAGTTGCCATGTATGGTTATTTTTTACTAATCTAGCTGTTGTAATGCAAGCAATGATGGATGAGTTTGTTTTAAATAATTTTTTTCTTTTATAGAATGAGTTCCCAAGAGGAAACACAATCTGAAAATAGGAAGAATAAGGGAAAATCAAGTCATGTATCATCCGTTAAAGCTCATTGGGATGCAAAATCAAATGAAATTTTTATTAAGCTTTGTGTTGAGCAAGTGAAGGTTGGACACAGACCTGGTACACACTTAGATAGGGTCGGGTGAGAAAATGTGATAACTAAGTTTAAAAGTATGATTGGAAAAGCATACCAATGAATACAAATGAAAAATCATTGGGATGTGATGAAAAAAGATTGGCTTTTATGGAATAATTTGTTAAGGGGTAAGACAGGCTTAAGCCATGATACATCGATTGGAGCTATATCTGCATCTGATGAGTAGTGGACCAAGAAATTAGAGGTAAGTGAATTGCTTAATGTACATATTCTGTTTGTTTATTGTTTCAACAGACTAAATTTTGTTACTTGAAATTGTTAAATTTTCCTTTGTAATTGTTTCAGAGGTATCCTAATGCTGCTAAATTTCGGCGTATGCCGTTGTAATTCACTAAAGACTTAGACATACTATCCTTAGATGCAGCTGCTACAGGAGAATGGGCATACACCCTCACTCAGGGGTTATGTCTCACACTGATGAGACTCTGGAGGAATTTCATACCCCAAATGATGTTGATTTGGAGGTGGTTCATCCTTCAAATTTAAACAAAAAACGTCCATCAAACACTGATGGTTCATCAACCAAGAGTAAGACAAAGAAGAAATTTACTGGTGCAGCTCTACTTAACAAGACACTTGATCGTATAGTCAATGTGGTTGAGTCATCTTCAACAACTTCAACACAAACCTCATCAAGATATCCTTTAATTGAAGAATGTTTTGCGAAGTTGGAAAGCATCCCTAATGTGTCCCCGGATGATGAGCTGTATGTGTGTGCTGCTAGATTATTCTTGAGAGACAAGCGTCGTGAGTGCTTTATGAGTCTTCCTATGGATGAAGTTCGACTGAGGTTTTTGAAGTTGGAGATTGAAATGGAGAAGATCACCACAGGTTATCACGGCTAATTGTTTCTGAAGTTGGATGTTGCTAAATTTCCTAATTATTTCATGTTTAAGACCTTTATTAAGACTTTTATTATTAATTGTGGACTGTTGTGTTAGACTCATTATGTTTTTCTTTTATTAATATTGAGTATGTTGGACTTTTATGTTAAACTCATTATTTGGACTTTTATTAATATTCTGTTGGACTTTTATTATGTTGGACTTTGTTAGTTCAATGGTTGAATGGTTGGTGGGCAGATGACATTTATTCTCAGATGCAATTTTTATTAGGTGGATGTCATTTGAATGGTAGGTGGCATTGATTTCAATATTGAATATGAGTAGTAGGTGAATGGTTAAGACTTTTATATACATGTAGATGTTCTCTAGCTGCTGTTATTGTGAGAAAGTTGAATCTCTTGTGAGATTTAGGTTGTTGTCTGTAAACAAGTGAAGACTGACATTTTTATTAAGATCCCATGTTCCCTAATTTGTTTGGCTTCCCTCTCACATAGCTTGATCTTATTTGTTGCTGTTGTACTGCATCTGCTTGCTGTGGAGCATTGGCTTCACAAGTTAGTTCAAATTTTATACTTCAAATTTTGAAGTTGAAGGTACCAAATTTTTTTCCTTTACATTTTATCAACTTCTCTGCATTCCCAGGTATACTCATGATGAATTTAGGTCACTAGCATGCTTAAGTTTTTTTTGCTAACTATGCTATGTGACTTCTATTTTTAAATTTAAAAGTTCATTAAACCTATGGAAGCATTATAAGAGAGAGTCTATAAATATGAAACAAAAATTAAATTTAAAAAGTTATATGTGGATGAGATATAAAATGGGGTTCACACATACAATTAATTTCAATTATTGATTATGTTTTATAAATTGTTTTCTAAGACTGTAGAAGAGCTGGGCATTATAATATGAACATAATGAAGTGATGCTTTGACATTTTTTTTTAACAATGTTGCCCTTTCATTTGAGCCTAAAGCTCTAGGAGACTTGGTAAAAGCAATTTCACCATGAATTTTAGGAGACTTTGGTAACTCACCTGTTCATATGTCCATGCCTGATTGGTAGTGATGCTATTTGTCAAGGCTGACCTTTTCTTTTGGTTTTCAATATAGGAAGTCTTGTTTCGTTGGTATGCTAAAATAATACCCAAACAATTCACTTACGCTTATATATTTCTCTTTTTGAACTTAAAATACATGCAAAAGAAAATAATATAGGAAGTCTTGTCACCAGTTGTAACGCCCCAAAGTAAATACACAAACCCATCTCATAAATGGAAATATAATTGAATTAACATGCTTTCATTCATCAGAGTTTAATATACATGAGAGACAGATACAAGAAATAATAAAAGTTACACAGATATTCATTTGCCCTAATGGCTTACATCTTTCCAAGTTGCTGCTTGGTTAACAAAAATGAATCTAGCTCAACACAATTTTAAACCCTCAGCTATACAAAATAGATACAACAAAAATAGAAGCTCTTGCTCCAAATTCCTCCAAGCTACTACCTTGACAGAGGCATATCACCAACACCTGAAAATGATTTTTCCTATATAGGGTGAGCCAAAGCCCAGTAGTAATAATCCAGTACAACATATAAAACTTAACGAAGATATGAGAGTAAAGATGCAATTACAATGCCATTGATAAACCGTTTCATAATTTCTTTGCAAAACATGTAGCACCAACAGTATTATTACACTTCATAACAATAGTCCATTTTATTCAGACGACCAAACTGAGACTATAACTCAATAAGTCTTTAACTAGAATAATCATCATACAATCACTTCTATTTTCCATTTTACGGACATTTTGTTTGCGGGAATCAACACCTATGTATAATTGTGATTTTCGGAACTTTTACCATGAATGCTCCGGCCAACTTAATTCAATGGAGTCCATCCCCTATCTCTTCCCAAACATGGAGTACATCTCCTATCTCTTCCCAAATATCATACATGTACAACGTAATTAAAGACATAATCATACATGGAGTACATTCCCAATCTCCTCCCAAACATCATACATATACAATATATTTAAAAACATAGTCATATTCAATGACAACGGATGAGAAATGAGTTTCAATTTTCCTAGTCCCCCTGCAATATTGGGGGGAAGTGGTTTTGGAAATACCCTTCTGATCCCGGGGGGCGCTTGAGATCCTCTTCTAGTCACTAAAGGAAAATAAAGAATCAGGTCGGTGATGCCTGGATTAGCTCTCCGACGGACAAGTCAGTCCCTCCTCAAGATTGCTTGTCTTCTAAGTTAAGTACCAAAAATTATTATCCATCTTATTCTCAATCTGATATTCCTTTATTTATACTTGTTCTCTGAGCCTCGGGGCCAGGTCCACTTTTTGCTCATTATGTTCATATTTACTTTGCTCCATAGCTCAGTACCTATTTGGCCTATCTACCTTTTATATTCGGCATCCTGATGGTTATGGATAGAGCCGGGCAATACCTGTGTTAAAGTATGCCTTCTTTAAAATCCGGCTCCCACAATTGCCCCCCAAACACCCTTCTAGCATCAGTTAGTCGGCGTGTTTGGTTCCTAATTTGGGAAAACGGAAATTCGGCGGTTAATTCTCTTCTCGATGCATGTCAGGACACGTACATGCTTTTTGGTCACTGTAACGCCTTCCCGCCTCATTCGTGCTTCTCTCGCATTTATTATGATTTGAAGTTTAAGTCCCCTCGAACACATTCTTTTTCAAATTTGAACCTTCTGGGCCGCCTATCGGTATTTCTTTTCCGACGTATTTTCTACAACTCCTCTCCGTCTTCTTCCCGTTCCCTTTGCCTCTCATTAGTCTTTTTCTCTTTTCTTTGCAAATCCTACTTTCCATATTTATTTTTTGCTTTAGAATATCCTTGAGTTTTCACTAGAATGGCTAAGCATTTGAAAGACCTCTTCTCTGAGGGTCGAATTTCTGGGTTCTGAAAACATTTCTCTATTCCTGATGATGTTCATCTATCTCTAGTAACGGACAGTTCCCTGGATATGGAGAGGGATGACCCAAATACAATCGTATTCCCTCTCTTGTCCATTACGGAGGGCGGCGTTCGCTTTCCCCTACATCCATTTCTTAAGGCCGTCCTCTGCCACTGGGATCTGATTCCCTCGCAACTCAACGTGAATTTCTTTCGAATCGTAATAAGAATTGTTGAATTGAACCGGCGCCTCAGGATCAACCTGGGCATTCCTGCGATTCGGCATTGTTACGCTTTAGCCAAATCCTCTGGTCGGCTCGGGCGTTACTTTCTTAGGGCCAGGGACATTGACCATCACTTGGTAACCATGCTTACTAGCTCTGGCAAACAAGTTGATGATGTAATGGTCAATGTTCGGGGCAATTGGAAATTCGGCGAAGGCGAAGATCGCCTGGGCTCTATTCCCAGATGGAGGGATGAACCAGGTTGCCTTGTGATTCCTTGTTTGTTGAACCTTCTTTTATTTGGCTTCTTCTCCACATGTAATCCTCCGTTTTTGCAGGCAATAAGTTGAAGAGGATTCTGACCTCGGCTGACGACGCAGTACTTTCGGACATTAAGACTGTGCTAAAGTATTTTGGCCGTCCAAATGTACAAAAACAAGGCAGAGCTGCCCATATTCTTCTGAGGTACGAGCCTACATATACTACGTTCTCAGCCGCAGACAACATTTCGATCCTAACCGGCGAACAACTCCATACGGCTCTTATCTTCCCCAGCTTCAAATCCCTTAGATAGATTGGTCTCAAAACTTCCGATTTGGAGCAAGACTTAGAGTCGGAAGTCGAGGTGGTCGCCGAATTAACCAGGGAGTTCATTACCGAGGCCGAAGAGGTCGACGAAGCGCTGAAATCAGCGTTTGAAACTGCCGGTCTTAACCAGCCCAACTCATCGTCCATTTTGGGTTGGGTAGAGTTTTCTTCCGGAGACATTTTTACGGATTTGGGGGACCTGCCCGGCGATTATTCTGAAGGCATGGCTGGGGAAAGTCTCACGCAAATGGTGAGAAAAAGAAATGTCGAGCGAATGGCCGCTCGAAAGAAGGCAGAGGCCGCTCGTTCTGAGCCTACCCCGGTTGAATCTTTACAACCCGTTACTGTGGAGGAAACGACTCAAATCGTTTTGGATGAGACAGAGAGGGAGGCCGCACAGTAGGTCACGGAAGAACGACTGGTTCCTAAAGAACGGGGTGAAAAATGTAATGCCGAGGGAGACGCAGGCTCAGAGGATAGTCTTGTTGACAAAAGGCCTCGTTTAGAGGAATCCGACGTGGTTGTTCCTTTTGTTGTTCAACCAAAGATGAAAAACATGCCAATCTCTAATGACGCATCTGTCATAAAGGATCCGGCCGTAGCATTGAGCTTGGCCGCCTCAGTTTCACTGCCGGCTGATAAGGCCACTTTTCAAGAAAAGGCAGATTTGGAGCTTATAACGTTTGCTGCCCAGTCGGTCCTTCTGGTATGTATGTGATATTCTCTTTTCTGCTCATTTGATTTGGTTTGCACACTATATTGCCTGATGTGATGATCCCGATTTGTTTTGTAGACAGCTGGAAGGATGGCCGATCTAGGACGCCGGCAACATGATGCCGCCAAAAGAATTGGCCGCTTAAAGTCTGAAGCTGAAGGTGAAAGGAGCAGGGCCAAGTTCAAGGCGATGAGGGCCGCTATGGAAAATGCTCGAGCCGAAGTGGAAATGGAAAGGGCTCAGACTGCTGACCAGCTCAGGTCCGAAGCCGAGGATAAGGCGAACGTGAGTGAGGAATCACTTAAGTTAGCCAATGAGGTGCTTGCCAAGGCAGAGGCTGAGTTAAAGGAGTTGAAGGCGGCCAAGGAAAAAGCCGAATCCGAAGTTTCTACGGTGCTGGAGGCTAGAAAGAGTGCCGCCTTCAAGGAATATGTACACAAAGTCCCCAAATTCGAAAATCAGGGATTCAAACATGGGTGGCTCAAAGCCCTTGCTACCGTTGGAGCTACATTGGCCGTGCCAATTCCATACGAGCAAGTGGACGTTGAGCCACTTGAGTCTGATCCCGAGGATTGATCTGGGAGACATTATAGTTTTATTAAGTATATTCAATGTACATTTGTTGGATTTTCATATGTAAAATGTCCGCTGCCAATGCCTAGTTTATGAATGAAAACTTTACATGCTCTTCAAGTTATTTTTCGTATCGTCTGTTATATGAGCGTATAGTTAGGAGAGTCAGCAGTATGTGTGAGATGGCAGACTTAACGGCCAGTTAAAATTAGGGATCTGAATTAGTCAAACAAAATGAATTCAAGACTAGTGCTCAGATAAATCGATTCGTTCAACGGCTGGGGCACTCGTGCCGTGTAGATTGATGAATCTGCCCTTGCCCCAGCTGGTTCACGAACGTAGAACGCCGAATAAAACGTAATAAATTTTGCACGCAAGAATCGATTCGTGGAACGGCAGGGGCACTCGTGCCGTATAGATTGATGAATCTGCCCTTGCCCCAGCCGGTTCACCAACGTAAAACACCGAATAAAACGTAATAAATTCTGCACGCAAGAATCGATTCGTGGAACGGCTGGGGCACTCGAGCCGTATAGATTGATGAATCTGCCCTTACCCCAACTGGTTCATGAACCGAGAACGCCGTATATCAGTGGTTGATGGGGCGATTGTGGCTTGGTTCAGTCGGCGATTGGGGCAGTTGGGACAGGATGGGCTATTGACGCTTCATTATTAATGTGATAGCCTCGGAGATGCTGCCCTCATAGGGAATAAATGGGCGTGTACTTCGTGAACGAGAGTCCTATTTACGTGCTAAATGAGCGTCTCAGTCCCGCTCTTTGAGGAAGGCGAAACAAGTGCGAATGTGAAATAAGCTTTTCTTCAACAGTAGAGGTTAAGCAAAGATGCTAGCTGAGCTGGGAGGTGCCATGAATCGAAACGGTGAAGCGTCACGCACGGGCGGTAGGACGTCGAGGGGTCGGGAGGGACACCAATCTCCTCGACGTCGAAGTAGATCGCCTAGGAGGGATACTCAGCCACATCATAAGTCTCTTTAACCTCATTCTGGAAGGGAATCCGTTGCAACTCCTCGCCCATTGAGTTTTGCAGTCTTCGTGGGTAACAGACCGATGACGGAGGCTGATTCCATCGTTCGAGACCCAAATGTGGCAGTCGAGTTTGCTCGACAGATTTTTCCACTCGAAGTTCAGCAGTCGATGGTAGGCCGTCCAGACTTCGAAGTATTTCGTGAAGGCATTCACGGGGCGGTAAGGGGACTTTACACGGCTTATGAGATCGGTACGCGTCTCCGCGCCACTCGTCGGGAGATAGAACAGAGAGACGAACGCATTCGGAAGTTAGAAGCTCGCGCTGAAAAGGCTGAGTGCGAGCTAAGGAAAAACAAGCCTGTGTCGCCCCAATCAGCCATCCCCCCGAACCCGGTTGTCGCAGAGAGGGTTACTCAAAGGCTTATTAGTGATGCGATCGCCGATCATAATACGGCGAGCATGTTTGCGATCGAGACTGTGAGAAATGTGGCCTATGAAAAGGGCTTTCATGACGGCCGACTGGTCGGAATTCAGAAGACCAAAGAGAAGCTCGCCGAGGAAGTTTGCTGATGTGAGAATCGTGGCTTTAAACACGGTTGGATCAGGGCGTCTCAAGCCATAGAAGCTTTCCGGGCGTCGGGAATTGATTCGGCGCTGCCACTCTACCAACGTAATCATTTTCCGTTTTCTGCTTTTGAAGTCGAGAAGAGTGAGGATTAGGACGACGCCGTATAAAAATACTATGTAATTGTGTGATTGTTGCCTGATTGAATAAAACGTCCTATTTTAAATGTTTCATTGTAATCTATATTTGGCACACGTGTTTGCATATGTTTTCATTGTATAAACATTGTCTGGCTCTCGTCATTTACTTCTGAACGGTTACATGCCGGCTTGTCACGATCGCTTTGCTGGTTAGGCTTTGAATTCGGAGACTTGTATCAATCAATGCGCGATGCATCAATGAGGCTCGGAATTCGGAGTCTTAATCGGCCCAAACGTGCCATGCTCCAGGGGCTTCGAATCCGGAATCTGTCATCTCATCTTTAATTGCCATAATTAATCCATCTTAACTCCAAAAAGCCAAAAATTAGTACATGCAGTGGCTATGACCAATATCTATCGGCATCCGTTTTTTGGAGTTCAGTATTAATGACATCGCTTTGGGATCACTACAAGGATTAAAAATAAATTGCCTCAGACTTTTCGCCCTAGTAATTTCACTTACTGTGTTTAGACTTGCTTTAAAACAACTTTGTTGCATGGGGCAGACAAATGTGAATGTCAAATGGAATTCTCTTCAACAGCAGAAGAGAGACTCGAACCTTGGCTGAGCTTGATACTGCAATGAATCGCAGCAAGGAACCCACCCGTGCGAGGGGTGGGGCGTTCAAAGAATGGGAAGAACGTCGACCTCCAAGTCGTCGAAGCAGATCACCCCGAAGGAAGGAAGAGGCCGATGAAACGCTACAACCGTTGAATTTTACTGTTTTCGTGGGGAATTCCTTTTTTGTCTTGGATCTTGGCCTTGACATTGCCTTGGATCTTGGCCTTGACATTGTCGCGCCGGTGTGAACATTGTGGATTCAAACGCGGTCAGATTGAAGAATTTCAAGCTACGGGTGCTCTCTGGGCAGCGGGCGTCGATCCAGCGCTGCCGTTGTACTTTCACGACCACTTCCTCTCTTTCGCCTTCAAAATTTGAGAAGGATGAGGATGAATGTGACGCCGTATGAAAGTAGACTTTGTAATGCTCGAACGCGAATTGCGTTTTTGTAATTATTGTTTAATCGAATAAAATGTTTTATTTTAAAAGTTTGTATCTCATTGTGAATTTTTGTTAACCATCTTATTTCGAGTGTTGGCACGTTTTGTTTCGTTTATGCCATTGTGCCGGCTCGAGTTACATTTCCCTTTGATGTGCACTGAGGGCGCTCCGAATTCGGAATGTTATTCGGCTTTTTGAAGCTTTATTGACCCAACGACATTATGCGCCGAGGGAGCTCCGAATCCGGAGGCTTTACTTGGCCAATCGTGATATCCACGAAGGATGCTCCGAATCTGAAAGCTTTATCGGCCAAACGGCGTCATGCGCCGAGGGGGCTCAGAATCCGGAGGCTTTATTAGCCCAACGGCGTCATGCGCCGAGGGGGCTCCGAATCCGGAGGCTTTACTTGGCTTTATCGGCCCAATGGTGTCATGCGTTATGGGGGCTCCGAATCCGGAGGCTTTACTTGTTCAATCGTGATATCCACGAAGGGCGCTCCAAATCCGGAGGCTTTATCAGCCAAACGACGTCATGCACCGAGGGGGCTCCGAATCCGGAGGTTTTACTTGGCCAATCGTGATATCCACGAAGGGCGCTCCGAATCTGGAGGCTTTATTGGCCCAACGGTGTCATGGGCTGAGGGGGCTCCGAATCTGGAGGCTTTACTTGGCCAATCGTGATATCCACGAAGGGCGCTCCGAATCTAGAGGCTTTATCGACCAATCGTGATATCCACGAAAGGCGCTCCGAATCCGGAGGCTTTATCGGCCCAACGGCGTCATGCGCCGAAGGGGCTTTTTGGTCGAAATGCCCCTTTTTAATTAGATTTTGCAGAGGATGGGATTATATCTGCCTAACAAGAATCTTTGCATTACAAAGGAGGAATATGTACATGGAGAATCATTCTAGGACTGAGATCATTCCCCACAAGTCGGGTTTAATGACAATTCTCGAGTTCTAGGGCCGTAACGTGTTTCTGAGCCAATATGGAATCCTTCCGATGATGGCCGTGTCAGTCGAGAATGTTTCGATTCGGTATTTCGAGAGGGGGTCAGAATGCTGGTGCGGAGTGCCGGGAACCACGGATTTGCTCAATACCGTGTTGGGTAGGAAAACGTAGCAACTGATGGTAGGTGCTAGGCATGGCTTGGATAGCATGCAACCAAGTTCGCCCCATGATGAGATTATACGGCGATGGGAGCTTGATGACCAAGAATTCTACATCCATCGTTCGGGAGCCGGCTCGAACGGGTAGTGTGATCTTCCCCAACAGATACTCTGGATTTGTGTTGAAGCCAAACAATGGATGGGGAGTCGGAGACAGGTCTGAATGATTGAAACTGAGTTTGACGAAGGTTTCGTAATACATAACCTCCGAAGTGCTTCCTTGGTCTATGAAGACACGTTCAACGACGAATCGATTTACCTGTAGCTCAATGACCAATGGATCACTATGGAGGAGTGTTATGCCGAAAAGATCGGAATCGTTGAAGATAATACTCAGAGCCTCGTGGGGCTGCTTCGATGGTGTGCTTTGCTTCTGGTGGACTTGAATTGCATGTACGGCAAGTGGAGTTGGAAGGTCGTATATCAAATGAATGATGCCGAGCAGAGGCGAATCCTACCGAAGGGCAACGGTTTTGATTGCGCTCTTTCGTACGTGTTGCGGAAGCCAACCATCTTGCACCAATTCCTCAAGGTGGTCTTTCAGAGCATAGTTGTTGTCCGTATCATGACTGTGATCTTTGTGATATTCACACCGTCTGTCCCGTCTTCTCGTGTCGGGAGGTCCCAATATTTTGGATGGCCATTTAAAAAACAAAAGATGTTGGATTTGGAACATAACTGAGCTGATTGAATTTGACAGCTCCGTATATTTCTTGTCGGCGCGCTTTGTGCGCCTATTATCAACTTGCAGTTGATCGCTTAGTCGGCGTGAATCTCGTTTCTTATCTCGTTTAGTCCGCTGGCGTGGTTCGGGGTTTTGAGGAGGTACGGAACTTATTGGCTAGGCAATTTCAAGGGGGGCCGTTTTGGTGGTACTGTGTCCGGCTTTAACCCGCAAAGCGTCATCTTCTACTTTGCAGTATTCTTCTACTTTCTTCATTAACCCCCAGACTGTTTTGGGGGGTCTTCTGGTTAAGGAACTGCAGAGGGCACTATCTAGGTGTAGTCCCATTTTGAAGGCGGTGATGGCCATGGAGTCATTGCAAGCATCATCTACAAGATTAAAGCATTCCCAATATCGCGCCGAATATTCTCTTAGTGTCTCTACTGGCAAGATTTGCATTGCCTAGAGAGGGTCGGCTTGTTTCGGTTGGACCTCGTTTGTGATGAATCTGGCCCTGAAAGACTTCTATAATCGGTGGAAGGTTTTGATCGAAGCCGGCTCCAGTTTGTAATACCACCTGACAGCCAGTGGTCCCAAACTGCTGGGGAATATTCGGCACATGAAGGCTTCGTCATCTGCATGCAATGTCATGGCTTGCTTGTAGTGGCAGATATGATCAGTGGGGTTTGATTTGCCATCATAAAGAGTAAATGACAGAGCTTTAAACTTTTTGGGCAAGATTGCCCTTGCGATTCGTCACATAAAAGGATCATGCTGGTCCTCGTCATCTGAGTCGTTTCTTCTGCGTTTATGCCTTACGCGGGGGCTTTCTTCAGAGGAGCTGGAAGTTGTAGGTCGTCCTTTCTTTTTGGGCTCCGGAGATAGTGAGTCGGAGTCGTTATTAGTGTCTTGTTGTCGGGCTCGAGGTTGTCGACCACCTGCTTTCAGAGGTCGTTCCGAGTCTTGGTGCAGTGCTTGTTTGGACTTTGCCACCTCCAGTGCCAAATCCTGACAGAGACGCTCATTCTCAGCGATCATGTTCTCCAACCGCTGCTCGTTTTGCTTTGCCTGCTCCATGATCGCCTGCATTGCCTCATGTTCTAGAGTTGAAGGTGAACCGAAGTTCAAAGCGCGTCTTACTGGGTTAGGCTCCGGTCCGTGCGTGTTTGTTGGAGTGAAGTCATCTATCTGTGTGGTGTCATCAACGACTATTGGAGGGTCATCCGTTGCGTCCTCCATGGATGTGCTTGAGTATTCCCACAGACGGCGCCAATTGTGGGGAAGTGGTTTTGGAAATACCCTTCTAATCCCGGGGGGCACTTGAGATCCTCTTTTAGTCACCAAAGGAAAATGAAGAATCAGGTCGGTGATGCATGGATTAGCTCTCTGACGGACAAGTCAGTCCCTCTTCAAGATTGCTTGTCTTCTAAGTTAAGTACCAAAAATTATTATCCATCTTATTCTCAGTCTGCTATTCCTTTATTTATACTTGTTCTCTGAGCCTCGGGGCCAGGTCCACTTTTTTCTCATTATGTTTATGTTTACTCGGCTCCATAGCTCAGTACCTATTCAGCCTATCTACCTTTTATATTCGGCATCCTGATGGTTATGGATGGAGCCGGGCAATACCTGTGTTAAAGTATGCCTTCTTTAAAATCCGGCTCCCACAAATATCTATACCAATCATATCTACCCTCCACCGATAGCCCAAAACAGATAACACTAAACAGATATACAATCTCAAAACAGATAAATTATCTAAATTTCCATGAGTGTGAGGTAATACATACCTAATTCCACCATTTATATCAACATTCATCCAATTTCACATTTACAATACCAATTTCATTTATTTATACAAAATAAATATTTAAAACATTTAGGGGCAAAATTTCCATTTTTCCAAACTATTCAACCCAAGTATCAAAATCAACCATTTAGTTACCATATAACCTCATAACCACTTCCATAACCATTTTCGATGCTCCCATTTGAAAACCCCTCTTTTGAATTTAAACCAAAACCCTAGGTTTGTTTTAATCTTCCCAAAATCACAATGATGTTTATACAAAATAAATAACTAAGTTAAAAGTCATATAAAAGCATAGAAAATCCGTACCTCAAGTTTAGAAGACCAAAGGAAGCAACGGAGGAACTCCAAAGACGCAAAAACCAAGTTCTATTCGGATCAAAATGTAGCCCTTGAGATGCTCTACCTTTTTAACAAAGGCACACAGGTAGAGAAATCACTAGATCTAGGTGAAAATGTAGAGAGAAGGTAAGTTTTAGAGAGAGAGAGAGGCTCTAGATCTAGGGTTTTGAGAGAAAAAGATATAAAAAAATGATGTAAAAAGGTACTGCTGCGATCTGATATACGCACAGTCCGCTCGAGCGTAAAAGTTGATGCTCGAGCGTTAGACACAATAAGTTGTTCCACTCGAGTGCAAGAAGTGCCACTTGAGCGCCAAGACATAATGAAAAAGACGCTCGACGCTCGAGCGTAAGAAGTGACGATCGAGCGTAGAAAACACATATCTAGTAGTTTTGCAGACATAAGAACATCGCTCGAGCACAAGAATGGCCGCTCGAGCGCACACCTGCTCGAGCGTAGGAAACGCCGCTTGAGCATAGAATACACTTTTCTAGTAGTTTTGTAGACTTGCAAAAGTAATGAGAGTTTGCAAAGCCCGCTTGAGCGTAGGAAGTGCTGCTCGAGCGGAGGACTAAAAATTTGAACAACAAAAGATTTGAAAAACAAGCGACTAACCTGCACAAACACGACCACAACAACCTAAAAGCCCAATTCAAGGAGATACAAGGAAATCAAGAGGTAAACAACAATATGAAATCATTAAACCCAAATCTGGGATGCAACCAGAATCTGGTCAAAACCGGGATCGCTATACTGGTTGCCCTTAAAATTTTGGTTGACAAAGTTTAAAATGATTATATATTTTTTTATAGCAAGTATTTTTTACAAAGAATGTACAATCATTTCAATGTTATTAACAAGTGCTTTTTAAGACACTTGCTAACACATTACATCACAAGATGAGAATTTTTTTTAAAAACATTTTGGCACCCCACCACAAAAATCTAGGCTCTCCCAAACCACATCTACCTTTGCCACCAATTCCTCTAACTCTGGGTGGCTTTCCTAAGCTTTTATTTCTTTCTCATTATTGTACTATTGTGTGTTGATTTCATTATTGCAATAGTAAATAAGAAGCTTTTAAATGAGTAAGTATTTTGGAGATGAGTAACAGTGGTGACAATGAATGGAATGATGATCATGATCATGAAGATGCTGAAGATGAAGATGAAGATGAAGGCAGCACATTGCAAACCTAACAAAATAATAACATGCTCTTAGCAATGGCGGTAACAGTTGCAGTCACATATGTGACAAATTATTTGATAAAAGTGGATGGTCGAATTACAAGAAGGGAACCGAACAAGAATATTTGAAAATTTTCGAATGGAAAGAGAGGTATTTTATCAATTGTGTGATTTGTTACATAATAACTATGGCCTTCAAATTGGACGAAAAGTCTCGGTTCGGGAGCAGGTTGCAATTTCTTTTTGTATATTGTTGGCGGTGATATTCGAAACAGAAATGTCCAAAAAAGATTTCAACATTCCGGAGAGACAATTTCAAAATACTTTAAGCTGGTGTTAAAAGCTGTTATAATGATGTCTATTGATTGGGTAAAGCCTCAACCGAGAAATGGTGTGCATTCATATATTACAAGCAATCACATATATTATGCTCATTTCAAGGTAATAATTAATTACAAGTGGAACTTGGGTGTTACATATAATTAATGTTGCTAGGATATTTCTCATAATGAATAAATATATTTTTATTCTCAATTTTGTAATAGGATTGTATTGGAGTAATTGATGGAACACACATCAAAGCATATATATCTCCAGATAAGCAACCACGTTTAATAGGTAGAAAGGGGTATGCAACTCAAAACATAATGGCCACATATCACTTCGATATATGTTTCACATTTTGCGAGGATGGAAAAGAAGTGCACACGATACTCGGATCTTTTTAGATACAATTAGGAATCCTAGTTATAATTTTCCAAAACTAGAATGAGGTAACTGTTTTATATTTGATTGTTACAGTATATGCATCACACTCACATCTTCATATTTATTTTTATATTTCTAATTGCTTACTTTAATTTCATTTGAGAATTTTGAAATAGATGAGTTTTACTTGGTGGATGCTGGGTATCCAAACATGAAAGGATATCTTGCACCTTACAAAGGAGAGAGATACCATCTAGCTCAATTTGAACATGGTCAATCCTCCCAAAATGCACAAGAAAAATTCAATCAAGCACATTCATTACTTAGAAGTGTAATAGAAAGAACGCTTGGGGTTTGGAAAGCAAAATGACCAATGATAAAGGATATCCCACGAAACTATAAATGGCCGACCCAAGTAAAACTTGTTTGTGCAACAATGGCAATTCATAATTTCATCTGACAAAGTTAGTTCCGCGATATTGCATTTGACTCTTATGATAGATTCACGGATTATGTGCCTAATGAAGAGGAATGATCTTCGTCTCAACGAGCACGCCATGTAAATGATGTTGCAGGTGATGACAACGAGATGGAAGTGAGGAGACATAATACTTGTATGTCAATTTGTAGACGAAATTAGAGTTCTTTAAATATCTGGGAAGTTTTATTTTTATTGCCTTAATAGTAATTTATTGTATTTTTATTGCAATGACATTTTCTTGTTCCCTTGTGCACTTAATATTTAAAAAAATAAAAAATAAAAAAATGAGGTAATGGAAAAATGCACCAAATTAGGTACTAATTATATCAACTTCCATTAATGAAATAATTTTTTTAAAATTTAAAGTGAAGAAAATGACAAAATTACAATTTTTATGTTCATAAGGGCAAAAATGACAATTACACAGCAAAATGCTATTTTACAGCTTATTTACCAAACACTATTCCGCTGCTTAAATCCATAATCCCACAACTGCACCAAATTGGTTACCAGCTTATATTCACAACAGTAAGCTATAATCTGTTAAGTTATAATCTATAATCACTTTCCCATAACTCTACCGAACGAGGCCTATAACTTAACATATTATAGATTATGACTTTAATTTGAAGCTATTAATCTGTTTGGTGTAGCTATTGTATTATAGATTTAAGTTGCTGAGTAGTGTTTGTTAAATAAGCTGTGAAGTAGATTTTTCAATTAATTTTTATTTTTTGTTATTCACTACTTGTCTACATTTCTCATAAATAATAATAATAATAATAATAATAATAATAATAATAATCTATAGTCCATTTGGGTCTTTTTTTTATTTTTTTAAAAAAAATAAAAATAAAAAAATTTAAGAGTATAACCGTAAATTAACATGTTCACAACAGAAGCTGATAATCAGAAAGCAAGGGGTGTGAACAGTTTCTCAGAATTAGATTTTTTGAGTTAAAATTTATTAAAATCAGAAGCTGTTTGAAATAAGTTTAACCAAGCAACTCAAAATAGCTTTTCTAAAGCTAAAAGTCATAAGTTGGCTCAAAAAAACCCAAACAAACACCCTCAAAGCCCAGGGCTTTTTGGCTGTTTTAGCCAAAAAAAATAAAATAAGTTTTTTAACTCTATAAGACAAAACATCATATTTAACTGATAATCATTACGTTTTTTCTCTCATAAAAGTCAAAAAATCCAAAAAGCACATCCCAGACTAGGCTTTTTAGCCCCAGGCTAAAATAGCTAAAAAGCCAACCCACATCCCAAACGAATAAAAATGTTATCGGATTTGGAGATCTAATCGGACCGGATCGAATTTATCTGTATCTGTTCCTTTTAAAATTAGATTATGTAGATTCGAGCTACTCAAGTATTCCGATTCAGATTTGGATTTTAATATACGGATTGGATTATTGGATCGGATTCTGGTTGGATTCGAACAAAATCTAGTCCATTGGCAAGTTTATCCCAACCTATATGTCTGTATGTTCACATGTCATACCCATATTTATTCACGTGTCATATATCTATCAATTTAATCTGTCTAATTATCCATATCACCACCACTAGCAGTTGCTATATGCAACCACCAGTTGCCATGTTAATTATTTTAATGATTTAAATTGTTCATTTTATAAAGCATTCTGTGTATATCATCTCTAGAAAAAATTAGGGATTCTACCCCTGAACATCCTTAGCAAACATAGGTAACACAGATGACGGGGGGACATGAAGGATCTGCTTGCGGACCTTTAACCTTCGTGCTTCCATTTCATTTCATTTAGTTCATTTCATTCCATTTGAACTAAATACTATCTAACAGTACACAAAATCTGAGAATTAGTCTTTGTGTTTGAGAATTAGCTGTGTTTTCCTTTGGTCTATTTTTTTAATTTTTTGTGGCTGTCATCTCTAGTATGCAATGTACACCATATGTAATCCTACTACAAAATTATGTAAGTTTACTTTTATAAATAAATTTATACAAATTTATATTCAACTTACGTTTTTTATGAGATTATTATAAATTTACATAATTTTATGGTAAAGATGCATACTGACAATTTTCCAACCAGAAATCCAACTATTTTTTTGGGTGCTTTTTGGGACTGATATGGATTGTTATTTTGATATGTTCCTCCACTTGTATTCCAAGACTTTTTTTCAACAATTTTTGACAAGGTTGTTTCTTCGGGTAATGTTTTGTATTTCCCAAGGTGGTAGATATCATAAATTAATAAGAGTTCAAATATTATGTGATAGTAATTAGACTACAAAATTGAATAAATGAGTTGTACACTTATTTCATTTAAGATAGTATTATCGTTGCGATTACTATTTGTAAAGCTCCTAATATTGATCAAAATAATAATGTGGCCTACTATTTGTGGCACTAAGATTTAGTTTGTTTAGGTAAAAAATATTTTATATATTTTTTGATATTAAATATAATAAAAAATAAAAATCAACGAAAAATAAATCTATTTAGATAGAATATATTTTTAATTTTTAGAAGACAAAATATTCCGTGAACTAAAATTTTCTTATGTCACTCTATTATCACCACTACCATTGCCTCCGCCACAACACCACCACAGCCATGGCCATGACCACCATCACCTCCGCCGTCACTACAAATCCACTATCCCCATAGTTGCTACCACCACTAAAATTTACTAATATCACTATATTACAACTACTATCATTGCCTCCACCACAACACCACCATAGCCACGACCATGACCACCGTCACCTCTGCTGCCACTGTCAATCTATTAATTTTAAGAATGCAATTAAACATAAAAAAATATTTATTATGAAAAATAATTTAAGTTTTTTTATAATTTTTTTTATTGACAAATATTTTTGCCGAAACCAACGGAATGTAACCAGTGGCACACCTTCATAGTTGTAATGATGACGAATACTTTTCAAATGATTAGAGCATATAACATTCGCTTTTTAGGAAAATCAGCTCTTCTTGTAATCAAATTCCAAAATAAGACTTGACCACTGCAACAAGAATTTTCTTCCACTTTGAAAACGAAGGTTGCCAACGGGAGTATTACGTTCTTGAAATTTTACGATAATCAATAGTAAAGAGTTAAATACTAAGGTTAAGGTTATGCATAGATCGGTTAGACTTGGAATATTAATTTCAAATTTTTGAATTCAGAATCAAATCAATCATGTATTAAAATCCTACAATCAAATCAAATCAAACCAATTTAATGTAGCTTGAGTTTAAACCATGTACCACTATATTAGAAATTAAAGAATCAATCAATAATAAATAATTAGAATAGATAAATTTTAAATATTTTTTTAACAACACAAACAAACAAAATATTATTTTAAAATTTAATATAACCAACTAAATAATCGTATTATGTTAATGATTAGAGCATATAATATTCACTTTTTAGGAAAATCAACTTTTTTTGTAATCAAATTCCGAAATAGGACTTGACCACTGTAACATGACTTTTCTTCCACCTTGAAAACAAAGGTCGCCAGCGGGAGTCCGATGTTCTTGGAATTTTACGTTAATCAATAGTAAGGAGTTAAATACTAAGTTTAAGGTTGTGCATAGATCGGTTTGATTCGGAATATTGGTTTCAAGTTTTTGAATTCAGAATCAAATAAATCATGTGCTGAAATTCTAGAATCAAATCAAACCAATTTAATGTAGCTTGAGTTTAAACCATCGTACTACTTATACTAGAAATTAAAGAATCAATCAATAATAAACTATTAGAATAGATAAATTTTGAATTTTTTTTTAACAACACAAACAAACAAAATATTATTTTAAAATTTAATACAACCAACTAAATAATCATATTACGTTAATGATTAGAGCATATAACATTCACTCTTTAGGAAAATCAACTCTTTTTGTAATCAAATTCCAAAATAAGACTTGACCACTGCAACAAGACTTTTCTTCCACCTTGAAAACGAAGGTTGCCAGCGGGAGTCCTACGTTCTTGAAATTTTACGTTAATCAATAGTAAGGAGTTAAATACTAAGGTTAAGGTTGTGCACAGATCGGTTAGGTTCGAAATATTGATTTCAAGTTTTTGAATTCAGAATCAAATCAATCATGTACTAAAATTCTACAATCAAATCAAATCAAACCAATTTAATGTAGTTTGAGTTTAAACCATATTTCCACTATACTAGAAATTAAGGAATCAATCAATAATAAATTATTAGAATAAATAAGTTTTGAATATTTTTTTAACAACACAACAAACAAAATATTATTTTAAAATTTAATACAACCAACTATAAATAATCATATTATGTTAAGTAAATTATGTTGAGACTCACATTTCTTGAAAATTATTATTATTACTATTATTATTATTATTATTTTATTTTTTTAACATGTGATGACGAGGGTCCTCCTCACGCTTTGGAGACCAATTACATTTTAGTTTGGTGGGTTGTTGCATTGCGTGCACGTTGGGACGCAAACAGTCAAAACACTAGAAGAATTTTAGGTCACGTATACTTAGAATTAAAGCTGAAATGTAATCCTCAATCCTTAATGGAAAGTGATTTGTAAATATAAAATTCATACAAAAAAATATATTCAAGCTATTGTGTCAATTGGTATTTGGGAAATAATGACGACAATAGTGGTGCTTTCATTAGACAAAATGAAAGGACGACAAATAGTCACCTCATTTTGTATAGAAATTATATATAAAAATTGGGATTAATTACACAAAACTTACTCAATTATTAGCGAATATCACTTTATCCTTCATCATCTGTCAACTCATACATATTGACCACTTCAATTATGAAAACCATACAAATACACCCCTTCCTGGAGTGTTAAAAATTATGTAATAAATGATAATGTTATTTGCATTGTATTTTATTTATTTATCTTTTGGTGAATTCAAATATAAGAATTGACATTTTAATAGAATAAATGATAATGTTACTTGCATTGTATTTTATTTATTGGTGAATTCAAATATAAGAATTGACATTTCAATAGAATAATCATTTCATTTTATTTTAGTTTAGTGAACCAAGCATTACTTAATTAGATAAGATTTTGAGAATTAGTTGTATAGCGATCCCAGTATTAACCCGACTCTTGTGATATCCCGGACTCGGGTTTAATGTTTTCATATTATTGTTTACCTCTTTGTTCCCTTGTATCTCTTTGAAATTGGTTTTTGGGTTGTTATGGTTGTGTTTGGGTAGGCTGGTCACTTGTTTTTCAAATCTTGTGTTGCCCAGAATTTTGGTCCTTCGCTTGAGCGGCACTTCTTGCACTCGAGCATGATCTGCAAACACTCAGTACTTTTGCAGGTCTACAAAATTACTGGGAGAGTGATTTCTACGCTTGAGCGGCGTTGCCTAAGCTCGAGCGAATGGGCGCTCGAGTGACCCTTCTTGCGCTTGAGCGTTGGTCTGTTGTCTGCAAAACTACTGGATGTGTGTTTTTCACGCTCGAGCGTCACTTCTTGTGCTCGAGAGATGGGTGTCTTGTCGATTGTGTCTTGGCACTCGAGCGGAACAACTTATTGTATCTGAAGCTTGAGCATCAACTCTTCCGCTAGAGTGAACTATGTGTATATCAGATCGTGAAAATGACTTTTTACATCACTTTTTCTGATGTTTTCTCTCTAAAACCTAAAGTTGGGAGCCTCTCTATCTAAAACACACTCTCTCTCTACATGTTCACTTAGCTTTAGTGATTTCTTCACCCTAATCCCTTTGATAAAAAGGTAGGCCATCTCAAGATCTCCATTTTGATCCGAATAGAGTTGGATTTGGTCATCCTTAAAGTTTCACTCTTGCTTGGCTTGCCTTCTTTCTTTGAGGTGGGGATTTTCTACACTTTCATATGGTCTTTAGCTTAGTTATTTGTTGTTGTGTAACAATGGTAAGATTTGGGAGTATTTTGAACAAACCTAGGGTTTGGGATGTGAAATAAAAAGAGGGGTTTTTGGTGATAGTGAAACAAATGGTTATGGAGTTTGAAAATGAGGTTGTATTGTATCAAAATTGTTGATTTTGGTACTTGGGTGATATATGGGAAAAATGGGAGTTTGCCTTAAAATGATTTGAATATTTATTTTGTATAAATAAATGAAACTGATATTATAAACATGAAATTGGACGAATATTGAAATAGATGGTGAAGTTGAGTATGTAATACTTCTCACCTTCGGAAATTTTGAATAAATTATCTGTCTTGAGATTGAATATCTGTTTAGAAATAATTGTATTGGGCTGTTGGTGAAGGATAGTTATGATTGTTGTAGAAATTGCTTGAGGATTAGGTAAATTGAAACTAATATATTGTTGATTGTCATTGAATATGACTATGTTTTAAATACATTGTATATGTATGATGTTTGGGAGGAGAAAGGGGATGTATTCCATTATTTAGGAGGAGATAGGGGATGGACTCCATTGACAATTAAGTTGGCCGAAGTGTCCAGGGTGAAAGTCTTGACATCTTTTGTCTATATAGGTGTCGATCCCGCAAACGAAATTTTCGTAAGATGGCAGACTTGAAGTGCTTGTGTGGTAGTGTATTGAATTGAAAAACCACTAAGTTGTAGTCTCAGTTGGGTTGCTGAACGATAATGAAATTGACTCATGAATTGAGAATAATAAATGAACTTGAAATGAATTGAAGGAAAATAAATTGAGATACAAACTTTGATGTTTTGCGGTTATATAAAAATATGGATATTTTGTCACTAGCATTGTATATGCACATTGTACTTATATTTTTGTTAAATCTTATATATTGTGTTAAATTGTTCCTACTGGGCTTTGGCTCACCCTATTTGGGAAAAACATTTTCAGGTGTTGGTGACATGTCTCTGCCAAGGTAATAGCTTGGAGGGACTTTTGGGAGCAAGAGCTTTTTGATTTTGTTTTATTCTTTTGCATAGCCAATGGCTTAAATTGTATTGAGCTAGGCTCACTTTTGTGTAACCAAGTAGTAACTTGGAAAGATTTAAGCCCATAAGGCATATGACTATATGTTTAGTTTTAATTCTCTTCACATTGCAACACATGCTGTAGATTCTGGATGAACATTTGTGAATGTATAATGCATGTGTTAACTTTTGTAAACGAACTTTGATGAATGAAAGTATTTTATTTATATTATTCTTCTGGTTATGCGTCGGATTTATTGTATTATTTTGGGGGCGTTACAACTTGGTATTAGAGCGCACCGGGTTTAAATACTTTGGATACGTGGGAAGTGGTTAGTACCACAATGGGTCTATCTCATTTGGTTGAGACGTTGGTATGTATTGTGTGCTTATGTGATAACATGCTTATATGATTATATGGGTATGAGATTTAGTTCCTAAGATACTGATTGGGTCTACGAGTTTCTGGAAGTCCTATTACAAGAGCACTTGATCACTGCTGTTTCAAATTGGAACTCTAGCAACACTGTGGGACAGTCTACGAAGGAAATTCGTATGTATTTATGTGATTACATGCTTATAAGGAGTGATTTACTGTTGTCCATCGCATTAGGACGCGAGTGAGTTAGTTTCGGCACATTTGTAAATGTGCTAATACCTTTTGTTACCTTTGTTGGGATATGAGGACGTAGACGTGGTGGTGGTAGGCGTGGTAGGCCTAGAAGGCATGAGATGCCTCTACCGGAAGATATTCTGGCACAGGAAGAAAAGGTTGGTCAGGCTAATATGGCTGAACCGGTTGGTCAACAGGCCATGGGTACCTTAGTCCACGAAATGGCCGGAGCTTTGCGGGAATCTATGGACATTCTCAAGGCTGAGAATCAAGTCCAGGCCCAAGTCATTGAGGCAAGGCCATCTTTAATGAAGAGAGAGTTTTTCCGGTTGAATCTGGATGAGTTTTTGGGTGATCCCAAGGAGCCATTGAAGGTAGATAAGTGGCTAGAGCAAATGGTGAAGACGTTTGAGATGCTCGATATTGAAGAAGGGGGTTTGAGAATGACCTTAGCATCCTTCCAGCTAAAGGGAGACGCGGGTCAATGGTGGAAGTATGCCCGAGGATGCATTGGAGGGACTTGGGAGGCTTTTGTTGACGCCTTCCAGGACAAGTTTTTGCGTCCCACTGTTAAGGAGAAGTTGAGAGACTAGTTCTTTAAGTTGATGCTGTTAAACACACTAGTGGTCGAGTTTGAGGCCACATTCACCAATTTGTTGAGGTTTGTACTGGAACTCGTGGATGCTAAAGAGCGCCGTTGTCTGGAGTTTGAGAAGCGATTGAGGACCGGGCTCATGTTTAGAGTGGCCAGATCCATGATTAGAGATTATGGGCGCCTTGTGAAGGTGACAGCCCATCTTGAGACTATTATGCAGGCAGAGGAAGAGAGGATAAGGGGCTCTAGGAGGAGTCAGGATAATCAAGAGGACAGTAAGAGGCAGAGGGGTTCTAATCCCCAGTCGTCCCAAGGAGTTCAATCAAGGTCCACTTTTCCAGTGCCAAGTTTGAGTTTTGGGAGGGGTG
The DNA here is from genome assembly GCF_055761805.1 of Camellia sinensis. Classification (NCBI taxonomy): domain Eukaryota; kingdom Viridiplantae; phylum Streptophyta; class Magnoliopsida; order Ericales; family Theaceae; genus Camellia; species Camellia sinensis. Next base: position 160,752,390 of record NC_138972.1, read on the forward strand.
GTTAGGGAGACATCACTTGTTTCAAATGTGGTCAGTTTGGCCACAAGTCTTTAGCTTGCCCGCAGAGAGGAGGAGGGTAGCGAACAGTATCATCTTCGGCTCATTCTTAGGGTCAGAGTCAGGGAAGAGGCCAACCATTCACTTATTATCAATGTGGGCAGGCGGGGCACATGAAAAGGTTTTGCCCACAGTTAGGTGGCACATCTGGTGCATTTGGTTCAAGGCAGACACAGAGTCACCAGCTAGCACAGTCAGCATAGGCCTCAAGGGCTAATTAGGGAGCCTCTTCGGCTCAGTCAGTATATCAAGCTTATGCTCCTAGGGGTAAGCAGGTTGAGCAGAGACCTACGGGGCGTGTGTATGCTGTTGCAGCACCATAACTTGTACCTGCTCCTTCAGTAGTGAGAGGTACCTTCTTGTTTTGCAATTCAGTTGTTAATGTGTTAATTGATACAGGTGCATCCCATTCTTTTATTTCGTCTGCATTTGTATCAGTGTTGGGGTTGAAGTTGGCACAGTTAGCATCTCCTATTTGTGTAGAGTCACCTATTGGTGGTGAGGTTATCTTGAAACAGGGGTGTCGGGATTGTGACATCGAGGTTGCCGGTTGCCGATTACCTTTTGCATTTGTATTGCTTGATATGTCTAGTTTTGATGTCATCTTGGGTATGGACTGGTTATTGTCATACCGGGCCGTTACAAATTGCTACCGTCAGAGGGTTACTGTATGTACCTTGAGTGGTGATCATTTTTACTTCTTGGGGGACTGGGTGGATAGAGTCTTATCACCGGTATATGATCCATGTGGGCAGAGTGAACTTAGTTACCTTTTTGCTAGCTTCTTTAGTGGTGAGGGTGATGAAGTTCGGGTTGAGTTGCCAAGGGTGGTTTGTGAATACCCGGATGTCTTTCTTGAAGATCTTACTAGTTTACCACCTCACCATGAGATCGAGTTCTCTATTGATTTAGTGCCTGGCACGACACCAATTTCTATGGCATCGTATCAGTTTGTACCTGCTGAGTTGAGTGAGTTAAAGATTCAACTCCAAGAATGGTTAGATAAGGGTTTTGTTCACCCTAGTACTTCACCTAGGGGAGCATCGGCTTTCTTTGCTAAAAAGAAAGATGGAGCGTTGCGACTTTGTATTGATTACCGAAAGTTGTACCGGGTAACTGATAAGAACAAGTACCCAATGCCTCATATAGATGACTTATTTGACCAGTTGAAGGGGTCTTGTTGTTTCTCTAAGATAGACTTGAGATCAGGTTATCACCAGTTGAGAATAAGAGAGAAAGATATCCCAAAGACGACATTCCGTACGCGGTATGGCCATTATGAGCTTCTAGTGATGCCTTTTGGGCTGACCAATGCACCGGCTGTATTTATCGATTTGATGAACTGGATCTTCATGGAGTTTCTAGACCGTTTCATGGTTGATATTTTGATTTAGTCACCCTCTGAGAAGGAGCACGAGGAACATTAGCGAGTAGTACTCGAATTACTTAGAGCCCACAAGCTGTATGCTAAGTTTGGGAAGTGTAAGTTCTAGCTGAAAGAGGTTAAGTTCTTAGGCCGTGTAGTGTCTGGGAAGGGGTGACTGTAGATTCATCTATGATAGAGGCAGTGCAAGATTGGGCACAACCTAAGAATGCTTTTGAGATCCGTAGTTTCCTGGGGTTGGCCGGGTATTATCGGAGATTTGTAAAGGATTTCTCGAGGTTAGCCTCACCTTTGACTAGGTTGACGAGGAAAGGAATCAAATTTGTGTGGAGTGAAACTTATGAGAAGTCATTTTAAGAGCTTAAAGTTAGACTTACCACTACTCTTGTCTTGATTATTTCGGAGAGGGGTTTGGGCTATTCGGTATATTGTGATGCCTCACGAGAAGGTTTGGGTTGTGTTTTGATGCAAGAGGGAAAGGTAGTGGCCTATGGCTCGCGGCAGTCGAAAACACACGAGAGGAACTACCCTACTCATGATATAGGGTTAGCGGCGGTGATCTTTGCCTTGAAGATTTAGAGACACTACCTGTATGGTGAGAAATTTGAGGTGTTTTCCGATCATAAAAGTTTGAAATATTTGTTTACACAGAAAGATCTATATTTAAGGCGGATGAGGTGGATGGAGTTCACAGAGGATTATGATTTTGAGTTGTTTTATCACTTGGGAAAGGCCAATGTTGTAGTCGACACTTTGAGTAGAAGATCTGTTAGCATTGTGGCTAGTATTGTCATCCTAGAGTGGGAGATATTGGGTACTTTTGGGGAATTTGACTTATATCTTGGTGAGTCTGTTGAATCTGCGGCTTTGTTTGTGGTAGTTGTCCAACCTACACTTGTGAACCGAGTGGTGAAAGCATAGAGGTGTGATCTTGAGGTAGAAACCCTCCGGGAGAAGATCTCTAGTGGGAAGTGGAGAGGGGCTTGAATGTGTATCCCGACCAGAGTGTGAGATACTAGACCATTTGTTCGTGCCGGAGTCTTACCGAGAGGAAGTACTCCGAGAGTTTCACCATTCACGCCTTGTGGTGCATCCAGGAGGCACAAAGATGTATCATGACCTATGTCGTTAGTTCTGGTAGAGAGGTATGAAAAAGGACGTGGCCATGTTTGTGTCGAAGTGCCTTACTTGTCAACAAGTGAAGGCCCAGTATCAGAGGCCAGTGGGTTTGTTGCAACCCTTGCCTATAGCCGAGTGGAAGTGGGAGCATATCACGATGAATTTTGTTGTGGGCCTTCCGAGGACTCAATGGGGTAGTGATGCTATTTGGATAGTAGTTGATTGGTTAACCAAGTCGGCGCACTTTATACCTATGCACGTGAGTGATTCGGTAGACTATCTTGCCGACCTATTTATTAGGGACATAGTGAGGTTCCATGAGGTTCCTGTGACGATTGTTTCGGATAGAGATCCGCGTTTCATCGCTCGATTATGGCAGAGCTTGCAGAGTGCCTTAGGCACTAGATTGACCTTTAGTACGGCATATCATCCTCAGACTAATGGGTAGTCTGAGCGTACTATTCAGATTCTTGAAGATATACTTCAAGGGTGTGTCCTTGACTTCAAGGGTTCGCGGGAGAGTGTAGACACTACATTTTTGACCGCCCTTAAGACTTGGGCGCCACTGATTGATCACTCGATGATGAAAGTTGTGCTATGCCAACGTTTGATTTCTTTAGCAAGAAGAGCTTCTAAATCCCAACCTTACACCCCATTTTTGACCAAAACTATTTTAGACCTTAAAACCCTCTTTTTCAAAATATTTTTTCTAAATGTTTCTACGATGTTCCGAAACTCGCATTTGTTAAAAATTACACTTTTTGGTAAACCGAGTAAAGACAAAGTGGAAATAAATGGAAGAGAGGTGAACTCTTTGAAAAATCTTTTAAAACCTCTTATTTATAGGTTTGGAGTTGAAGAAAATAGGAGGGGAGAGAAGAAAACTAGTTGGGAGAAAAGTTAGGCATCAATCTGTTAGGACAAAACTGAGCAGCCTTCACTAAAATAGGCATATCTTTTTTCACACTTAGAATTTAGATGTGAGGCCACTACCATTGGAAATTAGACTTCTGGGACTTCAATTTAGACTCAAGAATGACCTAAAATTGAGTTCGAATGAGAAAGATATGCTCATTTGAAATCGGTCCAGGAAACATATTTTTGTGGTCGACCACTTTTAGTGGCGTGCCGGCCAGTTGTGCAAAATTTGGCCATTTTGAGTGTTTTGGCCTTCCAAGTGTCCCCCACTAGAGGCCTTCCGGCCACTAATAGTGGCCTGCTAGCCACTTGTGTCAGAAAGCCAGTTTTTTGTAGATATTTGTTGCCAGCTGTTCTTACACTGCACCAGCTATTTGTATATAGATATTTTCAACTGAGGCTTATATATTTCTATATATAGAGGACCTCCCATCTTGCTTTCAAGGTTAGAAAAATTTAGGAGTGAGAAAATATTTTTAAGGGCAAACTTTAGAAAATTCCTCTCTTTTTACAATTCTCTCTCTCTCTTACAACTTGCATAGCCTTTGCCTAAACACTCTAAACCAAACCTAGAAAGGTTCTTGCTAAGGTGATTTGAGCTTGAAATTGAGCTCTTAAGTCACTTGAGAGTGTGAAATTGGTGGTTTGTAATTCAAGGTATACCTTCTAGTGTTTTTGTACCATCTTTACACCACTTGTTTTCCATATTTTCTACTATTTTTTGAACTGTTTATTACCTGTATTTTTGGGCTGAAACTTGTGGTTTAAGGCCATTAAAGGTAGAGGGGTTGATAGCCTTTCTTTGAACCTTGCTTCTAAGGCCTTTGCCCTTGTGTTTCCCACTTTCTCATCAACTTTTTTTGAGCTTTTTACCTCTGATTTTTAGAGGTTTTTCAAAGGCACAAATCATGTTTTGAAGTCCCAAAAGTGGAGGGGTTAGCCTCCTCTCCTTGTGCTTGCTTACTAGCTTAACTTGCTTCATGTTTTAGCTTATTGTTCTAGCTATTGTTAGCTTAATTCCAGCATGTTTTAGAACTGTTTTTGGTTTTTCATTACATTTGAGCTTTGTATAGCATACTTGTAGTGTAATGGTCCTTATAGGTTTGGTAGTTTAGACCTTAGCCACCAACCTATTTGAGTTGATAAGGTTTATTTCTTGCTTTCCATACTTGTGATCACCTTTAATTACCTTTGCAACCTCCCTCATTTCTTGGCTTTTTCTTTGCTTTGAAAGTAGTTTCAAACTAGTTGTTTGTTTAAGCTTGAGATTGAGGTCTTGTGCTTAATGGTTTAATCCCTTTAGGGGTTCATTACCAATGGCATGACACTTCTCTCATGCGTAAAACAACTCTTGGTTTGGTACTCCTTTCTATTAGAGGACTTAAAGCTTAATTTTGGACTTAATTGACTAAGGAATGGTTGGTAATTAAAATGGAGTAATAAAATTGGAAACTAAAACTGATGTAAGATAATAAGCAATTTGGTGTTCAATCGGACGTTAATTGAACACATGGAAACTTGAGGCATTTCATACTTACTAGTGATGAAATGGTTCAAGTCTTCTAAGGTCAACCACTTCCCTTGATCAATCTATGATAGGGAGGGATTTGAGAGTCTTTTATGTTGCATTTATTAAAATTGTACACCTTGGTTCATAAGCCATTATGCAATGAAATTGCATTGATTGATGGCTTGTGAATTGAGCTTGCCACTCCTTTGAGTTGTTTGATGATAAAGAGGGGTAAAGTGTACAAACATACCTTGAAAACACCTTGTTTTGTGCTCAGTATGCTTTCTATTACTGTAGGAAGAACCAGGATTTTGTAGCCGGCAAGCCACTTTTTCTGGACAGCAGGCTACTAGTTATGGCCGGCCAGTCGACCACCACTTCTGGCCTACCGGCCACTTTTGTCAAATTGAGCAACAACTTTTTGGAATAGAACAAAGCAGAGGCTGAGGTGAAAAGATGTTCTACTGTGCAACAGAAACATTCTGGTAGCAGAATAATGGGCTTTTTGGGTGAAAATCTGCACATGCATGAGCATTCCTCGCTTCCTGGTGCTAATTAATTAGCTTAATTACTTCTTTAATGTTATATTAATGTTGTAATTAATTAGTTAATTCTAATTGGTAATTAATTAATTAGTGTAATTAATTAGTTAGTTCCATAGAATAGTTAATTAATTAATTGTTTTTTTGTAATGACTAGCTAGTATAGTTAGTTTATTTGGTTTGTAATAATTAGTTAATTCGTTTTGTAATAGATAGTTAATTAGCTTAGCTAGTTAGTTTATTCATTCTCTCTTGCGCGATGACACAATTGTAATAATGTGTATGTCTTCCAACCCTACGTCTTTCTTCCTTTTATTTACTTGCTTATGATGGTTAGTTTAGAACATCATGTTTCTTTTAGCATACTCCATATTTGCATCCACTTGTCTTGCATGGATTGAGGCCCAACATATCATTCTAACTTGCATTATAGTTAAACATTCTTTGAAAACGTGCTTAGATCACATGCTATCAAATTGATTCATATGCCATATTAGTAGCCGAGCCTAGTAATTGCATATCGCATGTATTGCATTAGTTACATTGCATAGTTAGGATCATGCATTATTCTACCTCTGTCATCTTTTTTGGGCTGGGAGTACTAGGTGAGCTTTTATTTGTTTTAAGCATATCACATAAGTGTGGTTGTTACCATGTCAAAGCATGTTCACCATGAGGCTAAGTGCTTAAGCGATAAATTGTTTGAATGCCTGTGGATGAAGGCTAGTTGCTTGAATTGGGATAGTTTGATTAATGTACATTTGAGCCCACCTTTTCAAGTGGCACATTCACAAACTCTTTTAAAAAACAAACATGAAATCTAATGTTCCAATTTTGATAAAATAGTCTATACTTGTGTGCAACACATAATAAATTAGCCTAATAATCGGAATAAAAGCATATAATGTGAATAAGAACCACATTATGATTAGTAGAGACTGATCTTTGATCGGGCAAGCGGTGGTGCTCAATTCATGACCTTCCCCTTTCGTACCTAAGTTCCCGAGCTGAGACAGTCTTGGTGATGACGGACACGTGGCCTTTGGCATGAGTCATGGGTTTTCTAAATTTTCTAAAAATATTTAGGCGGCGACTCTATATCTGGTAAAGCAGTTCATTTTTGGCATTTTGATTCAAAATCAATTTTCCAAAAGATTTACCGGATTTAGACTTTTTTGTGTTTTCTATTTTACATTGCCCTTGTGGAAACAGATTCAGAACCATGGTAGTCCAAATTGTAGGGCTAGTCATATCCGAAAGGAGCACAAAAAGTCGAGCTACAGAGACGCACTTGCCCTTAGTGGAGTTTGTCTATAACAATAGCTTCCAATCGAGTATTGGCACACCATTTGAGGCCTTGTATGGCCGACCATGTACATCCCCTGTGTGTTGGGCCGAGGTTGGTGATGCACCTTTGTTGGGTCTAGAGTTGGTCTAGGAAACAACGGAGAAAGTGGCACTTATCCGTAAGAGGTTAATTACAGCTCAGAGTCGTCAGAAAAGTTATGCCGACCGTAGAAGGAGACCCTTGTCTATTAAGGTGGGAGACCATGTCTTTTTGAATATATCACCGAAGAGTGGGAAGTTGTCCGATCGATTTATTGGGAAGTTGTCTTTTGAGATCTTTGAGCGGATTAGAGAGGTTGCTTACCATTTGGCATTGCTGCCACAGCTTTCCCTGGTTCATGATGTATTTCATATTAGCATGCTTCAGAAGTATGAGTTGGATCCATCGCACGTGTTGGATTGGACCTACTTAGAGGTAGAAGAGGATGCCTCGTATAAGGAGAGGCCAATAAGAGTCTTGGATACACGGGACCAAGTTTTGCGATGCAAAACGATTCCCTTGGTTAAGGTATTGTGGAAACATTACGAGGTTGGGAAAGCAACTTCGGAGCGTGAATCGGAAGTCCGAGAGAAATATCCACACTTATTTGTTGGTGTTTGAACATATATTGAGGTTTTGATTATGTTAATGAAATGTAAAAGTGTTGTATATGTTTTGAAATATGAGAACATGGTATATGTTGAATATGTTTTGGAAATGCAGGCTTAATTTGAACATTGTATATGTTGTTTAAGTTTTGAAAATGTGAAGTTATCATAAACATTGAATATGTTTTGGAAATATGAAATATATATTGAAATCGGTTAAAACTACGGGAAATATAAGTTGAGACGTATATTGAGACTTGTTCATCATGTGGTGAGATTGAGTCACCGGTGGATGGGTCATGGTGTTGAAAATTGATTTGTAATCATTGTTGGAATTTGTTTAAAAACATGGTTTTAAAATGTGCCTTGTAATTTCGGGGACGAAATTCTTTAAGAAGGGGAGGTTATAGCGATTCCAGTGTTGACCCGACTCTTATGGCATCCCGGACTCGGGTTTAATGTTTTTATATTGTTGTTTACCTCTTTTTCCCCTGGTATCTCTTTGAAATTGGATTTTGGGTTGTTGTGGTTGTGTTTGGGCAGGTTGGTCGCTTGGTTTTCAAACCTTGTGTTGCCCAAAATTTTGGTCCTCCGCTCGAGAGGCATTTCATGCGCTCAAGCGGGATTTGCAAACACTCAATACTTTTGCAAGTCTACAAAATGACTAGAAGAGTGATTTCTATGCTCAAGCGGCGTTTCCTACGCTCGAGCGAATGGGCGCTCGAGCATTGGTCTGTTATTTGCAAAACTACTAGATGTGTGTTTTTCACACTCCAGCGTCACTTCTTGCGCTCGAGCGGTGGGTGTCTTGTCAATTGTGTCTTGGCGCTCGAGCATTCTTGCACTTGAGCGAACAACTTATTGTGTCTGACGCTCGAGCGTCAACTCTTCCATTCAAGTGGACTGTGCATATATTAGATCATGAAAATGACTTTTTACATCACTTTTTCAGATCTTTTCTCCTTAAAACCTAAAGTTGGGACCCTCTCTCTCTACAACACACACACACACACACACACACACTCTCTCTCTCTCTCTCTCTCTCTCTACATTTTCACCTAGTTTTAGTGCTTTCTTCACCCTTGTAACGCCCTCGAAATAATACAATAAATACAACCCAGACACATATTAATAACAACATGAATCAGAGTAAATAGTCCTTTCATTACATAAAGTTAGTAATACAAAAGAGTTTAACAGAATTAAATGCCCTATTGGCTTACATCTTTCCAAGCCTTGACTTGGTTACACAAAAATGAGACTAGCTCATATACATTTAGCCCTAGGCTTTACAAAAATACAAAATTCAAATAAAGTAGCTCTTGCTCCCAAAATGTCCCTCCAAGCTATTGCCTTGGTGGAGGTAAGTCACCAACACTTGAAAATGTTATTCCCAAATAGGGTGAGCCACAACCGAGTAGAAATCATCTACCACAATATATAAAACTTAGCAAAGGTATAAGTACATTATGCGTACACAACGTCAATGATAGAGATATCCACAATTATACAGTCATAAAGTACAAATTTCCATTCATTTCATTACATGGACCAATTTCATTATCTTTTTGACAATCTAAATGAGACTTCAACTCATTAATTCTACAATCACATCAACAACGCATGAACATTTCAAACTTTTCTTTTACAGAAATTTCGTCCACGGGCAGCCGTCAAACGAGACCCATGTAAACGTAGGCTATACAAGCACAACCATTGCTATTTTACAGATATTTCGTCCGCAAGCTAGGCACCCATGTATAATTTCGGGACTTTCACCCAGGACACTCCGGCCAACTTAATTATAATAGAGTCCATCCCCTTTATCCTCTCAAACAATCATTCATACATATGCAATGTATTTAAACACAAAATCAAACAATATAGCACATCCGATTTCCAATTCCACATAGTCATACATGTACAATGTACATAAACATAGTCATATTCAATGACAAACAACAAGAGATTAGTTTCAATTCACCTAATCCTCATGAAATTTCTATAACAATCATAACTATCCTCCACCGATAGCCCAATACAGTTATTTCTAAACAGATATTCAATCTCTTGACAGATAATTGTAAACACCCCATTTTTGACTGTCCTCAAGACTTGGATGCTCTTGCAGGTACATCCGGTGGCAAGTTTGATTGCTCGTCGAGTACTCAAATTTCAAGACGGAATGTCATAGGTTTGAGTTTTCCAAACCCTGTGTCCTTTCTGCTCCATTTTTAGACCATGTGTTGGTCCTTTCAGCATGCTTCTTGTGAGGCACTACCGGCCACCTTTTGGCACTGTCGGCCTTGAGTTTAGGCCTGCCGGCCATCAATGAGGCACTGTCGGCCACCACTGATGGCCGACTGGCCACCTTGTTTCAACAGATACCATTTTAGATATCTTGAGCCAGCTGTGGCTCACTGAGCCATCCTCCATACACTGTATGGAGGGATGGAGGCCAATTTAAGCTTGTCAAGCAAGCTTTGGATGGCATTGCTCTTTATAAGGGGAGGCTCCTCCCCCTTTCTAGAGGTGGACAGAATTTTAGAGACAAAATATCTCTCTTTCTCTCTCTCTCTGGAATTCTCACTCTCTCTTTATATTGTGCTCAATAGTGTCTCAAAGTGTGTTTTCTCTTCACTTTTGCACTACAACACCCAGTAAAGCACCATCACTTTGTTGCTAAGGTACTTGAGGGTCTTGTTTGGACTCAAAAGGCTGGTTTTGGCTCAGAGGAAGGCCTGTTTTGCTGCTGTTCTTCAAGGGTGAGTGTATTCCCCTTTTAAGCTTATCTTTGTATGCCATCTTAGCCACCTTTGCATACTATTTTAGGCTTGGCTTTCAACTACAAAAAGCTTTATTTTTAAGTGTTTAAAATGATTGTTTGAGGCCATGTGGGAGTTAGGGGCGTTTCACCCCTTTGTATGCCTTATTTGTTAAGCTTTGGAGCCATTCCTTGAAGCTTTTGTGGTGGCCTTTGCATGGCCTTTCTACCACTAAAACTCAGAGGAATTTCAGTGGTGAAAAGGTGTTTTTGAGGTCCAAAATGAGAGGGGGAGGTCCTCTCTCCTCTTGTCTTGCTTCCTTGCCTTGTTGGCTTCATACTTGAGCATGCTTTTCTACTTCTTTTAAGCTGAGTCCAAGCATGTTTTTGTGACTTTTTGGACCTGCCATAACCCTATTTTTGGTTGATTTGGTCGTTGGTTGCTTGCTTTTGGTACTTGTAGTGCAATCATGCTCTTTGGCCTAACATGCTTCATGCTTTTGTTCATCATTCTAGCATGTGTTAGCTGTGCTTCAGCAAATTTTTGCCACTAATTTAACATGTTTGAGGTCTGTTTTAAGTGGTCTTGGTCATATATGCTTGGCTTTGTATAGCTATAGTGTAGTTGGGCTTCACTAGCTTTGTATTGGAGGTCCCTAGCATGCTTTGAATGTGATGATTACATCCTGTATCTTCATTTCTCACATGATTTTAGTGCGTATAGTATGGTCACACTCTCATATATTCCCCTCTTTTATTGCTTTTAAGAGGTGTGCTTGGTGACTTGTTTGTGAGCCTATACGTATGCATGTTTGTCTAAGCTTTTGGGCTACCATTTCAGCATGTTTTGACCTTTATTTTGACCTGTTTGAGCTCTATCCAGAGTTGGTTTGGTTGTTTAGGTTATGTATTGCATGCCTTTTGGGTGAATGCCTTAACTAGCTTTGAGTTTTAGGGCCTCTTGCATGCTATACTCGTGTTGTTTATATGATATGGCATCATTTAACACATAATTTCAGAGCATATAGCCTTGTTATACTCTCATGTTTCTCACTCTTTCGATGTGTTTGAAAGTTGAGCTTTATGCCTTGCTTACAAGCCATGAGTTGAGCATGCTTTTCTTGCTTCTTGTGCTTAAGTTTCAGCACATTTTGGCCACTGTTTGGGCATATATGAGGTCTATTTGGGGATGGTTTAGTCCATTGAGCATTGTATTGCATGCCTCTTGCCTATTGCACTTCACTAGTTTTGATGCCTTAGCCTTTAAACATGCCATGCATGCATTGCTTGCATGATAGAGTCTCATGCATGCCATCTTAACATGTCAAGATTAGCATGATTGTTTGCATAACATGTTGTTTGTGTGCATTGCATCGCGTTCAACCGGGCATTACGTTGAACACAAGGCAGATTAGCCCACTTCATACTCAAAGTGATGAAAGTGAGCCAATCCCCTTTGTCTCCATTGCCTTTGATCACTCATGATAAGGCTGTGGTCTCAGTGTCTTGTTTGTTGTGCATTCATTGAATTTGTACAAATTGGATCTTCGGTCATCATGCATTGCGATACTTGATTGATGGTTTTGGATCCAATTATGCCTCTCCCTTGATGTTTTGAGATGATATGGTGGGGGATAGTACGTACATACCCTTGGGAGACCCTCCATTTCCTCTATTTTGTGCTCTGTTGCATCTTGGTGTCACAGCACATAAGTGGCTGGCCGGCACCTTTTCATCTGTGGCCGGCAGTGTGCATCTTTGGCCGGCAGGGGGGTCGGCAGCAACCATTCATGGCTAATAGGCCATTGGTGCACTCCCCAGCACTGTTTTAGTAAGTTTCAGCAGCAAGCACTGGGAGACACCCTGCAAATAGAGCCTCTTGAGAGCAAACCGGAGAGCTTTTCGAGGCAGAAACCGAGCATGCATCCTTCATTGTTCAAGGCGGAGCTGTGGCAGCCTAATTTAGATGCTTTTCATACTTAGTTGGTTTTGTAACTTAATTAATTTGATTAATTAGTTGGTTTGTAATAATTAGTTTAATTAGCGTAGCTAGTTGGCTAAATTCATTCAGACCCTCCTTCGTGAGGGCGTATTGTTGTAATAAGGGTGCGTGTGTGTGCATGTCTTCCAACCCCCATTTCATTCTCCCTTTTACTTATCATCTTTTGATGGTTAGTTTAGGGCAAATTTCAATTAGCATCCTTATGCTTGCATGCATTCATCATTCATTTGTCTTGTATGCACCAGGCTTGGTGCATTATTCAAACTGCATTGTATTTCAATACCTATTTGAATACATGTATCAATTGTTGCATTCATATGCCATCTTAGATAGCCGAGCCTACTTAGTTGCATTTTGCATGTGTTGCATTAGGCATTTCAAACATAGTTAGGATCATGCATTGATTTCTAACATAGCTTCTGTTTTGGCTCGGAGTACACTGTGAGTGTTTATGCTTTAGCATCCTTGCATGTGTGTAAGTGACTGCCATGATAGTATGCTTGCCATGAGGCTAACTGCTTAAGTGTTTAACTGCATGAATGCCTGTGGATGAAGGCTTCATTGCTTGAATTGGAACAATTCATCAAAATGTGCGTTTTAAGCCCACTTAAGAGTAGCAAATCATGTTTTCTAAGCCCACTTGAGGGTGGCAAATCCACGTCTTAGCCTACTTGAGGGTAGCATCTTTCAAACCATTTTCGAAAAACAAACATGAGATGTTTTGTTCCAATTCTTGTGATTGAATCTATACTTGTGTGCTCTACGCATCACGTAGTAATGTTAGCTAATAACCGGAATAAGAATACATGTGTTTTCAAAAACAACATATCATGCTTAGAAGAGGCCGATCTTTGATCGGGTGAGCAGGGGTGCTCATTTCATGACCTTCCTCCCTCGTACCCAAGTTCCCGAGCCGAGGTAACTTTGGTGATGACGAACACGTGGCTTTAGGCACGAGTCAGGGTTTCCTAAATTTCCCAAAATAAAATATGGCGATTTTGAAATCTGGCAAAGCAGTCCATGTTTGGCACTTCTTGATTAAAATCGATTTTCCAAAATGATTTGATGGATTTGGACTCTTTGGTGATTTATCAGTCTTACATTGCACTTTGTGAGATTAGATTCAGAACCGTGACAGGAGTCCGAACTGTAGTAGCTAGAACACAATTCGCGCCCTCTCCGAAAAGGGGGCGCGCGAAGCGAGTTTCGAGCGGTCTACAGTTTCTGGCGACTCTGCTGGGGATTTAGAGAACTTGACTCAAACTCATAATATGTTGTTTTGACTACACTTATGTGTTTCTTTGCATTGCATGTGCATTGGTGTGCCCAGGACACCGTGTTTGCCATCTGCTATTCCTGAACGGTTTGCCAGAGGCTTACTTCGAAAAGTGTGCCATAAGGCTGACCAGTTACGGGCTTTGCCACGATGGGAACACAAACCTCGGTTTTTTGCCGAGGCACCCTTTTTGACCATTCGACCTAGTTGCATATTGGAAGCCATAGAGACCTTTCCAAACTAGGATTTTGGGCAGAATTCTGTAGAGAGCACAATCATTCAGTTATGCTCATATCTATTCTGGTTAAATTGGGCCGAGATGCTGTCTGTTTTCTCTTTTGCAAGGTAGTCTTGGAACCATAGCTTCAGAAGGCTCCAATATTCCCCAGGTGTATTGGACTTGTGTTGATAAACTTTGTTAGGTTAGAGATTCAGTTCAAGGGCAACCAGTGTTACCTTCGCCGAAGGCAAGGTAAAGAAAGGCTAGTCAGGGCTCACTGGTTCAACTGATCCGACAGTCACTAGCCACATCATCTTTGTTCTAACTCAGCAGACCGTGATGGCACAGAGTCCGGAAGAAGTTGTGGCCATGATAGCAGCATTAAATCAGGGAACTGCTATGCAAGATGAGACCAATGTTGAAACGCAATGCCCATCTGGGACATCTGCCTCACATCCAGCTTCGGAGCCCCAGCCAAACTTTGACCCACTTTCGCCAGCTGAAGATTTGCAGGGTCCAAATCCTTGAGAAAGGTTGACTCAAGCTCAGGTGTTCAGACCCCTAGTGCAGCCTAATGAGAGGCTTTATCCTCTTGATGTTAATGAGCTCAATCCGACTGCAGTGAAAATTGTGAACCTTGAGAAACAATTCAAAAAGGCACAGGGCCTTAACTCCATTCCCAACATTGAGGATGGGTACACCGAGGCTGCCTTACGGCTCCCAGCCAGATTCAAAATGCCACATATTGATCGTTTCGACAGGTCTGGAGATCCTATGGTACATATCTGGCTTTTCTTGGATGTCCTGAAGCCGATGGGTCTGACTAAGCCACATAAACTCTCTCTGTATGGAAGAACCCTGTCGGGTGCAGTAGCCGCTTGGTATGCCAAGTTGGAGAATACAGTGAAGCAGAACTGGGAAGAGTTGGTTGAGGCCTTTGTCGATCAGTATTCTTACAATACCCAAGTTGAAATGACCACTCAAGAGCTAGAAGCTACCCACCAGAATCCTATAGAGCCTTTTGTGGAATTTGTTGCGAGGTGGAGAGCAAAGGTAGCACAGATGACAAATCGCCCTTCTGAGAGGGATCAAGTGCAGATAGTGGTACGAAACCTCGAGCATGATATGTTGCAAAAGTTGATAGTCGCTCCACTATTCACTTTCAAAAGTTTGCATGAACTGGGGGTTCAGGTCGAGAATGCGTTCAACAGTGGGATCATTCCCAGAACAAGTGAACTGATAAGGAGGGTTTTTGCAGGGAGTACCAATGTTGGTAGTAGCACTATTCCCGAACCCACTGTAATCAATACAGTCGCCACAGCTAACCCTTTTGCCAAACCAAGCCTACAAACAGCTGGCCCGACCCGACCTCAAGATAGAACTTTCTCCCCTCTCTATTTGAGCCTAACCAGCGCACTAAAAGTCTTGATGGAAAGTGGGTATCTCAAACCCCTTGATCCTCAACCTCTTCCTGATCCACTCCCTGCCAGACATAACCCCTCTAAATACTGCGTGTATCATCAACAGTGCGATCATGGCACTGATTGTTGCTACCGCCTTCGTCATGAGGTCTAGAATCTAATCGACAACCGAACGATAGCTCTACCTCCAGACCCTAATGACCAAACATCTCCTGCCTACCTTAACCTCATCCATATATTTCCATCTGCCTACAACCCGAGCATATACATCACCCCGACCCATCTACCCAAGCCTGAGGTGTTTATCCCGGAAAGCATAGACTTATGCATGATGAATGCAGTCGAACCCCAATTATCTCAAACCCATGAACCCCCTACTTTTGAGCTGATGAAAATGATTGAAGATCTTCAGAGAACTGTGGTAGATTTGGCCTTTGGGATATTGGCTCCATCATAGACCACATCACATGCTAGAAGTTTCATGCCAAAAGGCTCCCCAATCTTGGGACATGTTGCATTGGAAGAAGGCTAATCCCTTGGCAAAGTGGAGGCTAGTGGTAAGAACAAGGTAGGGGCAGTCATTGGTCCCCATGAACACCTTCAGTGGACTGTTGAGGCTTTGAAAGCTGAAGGGCTAAACAAACAGGGAGTGATTGCAGTTGTTGCAAAGATTGTGGACGGCACTTTTGGCACTCAGAATGAGAGCAGTTTGAATTAAGGGGCAAGCCGAGAGAAGGGCCTTCGTACTAGGAATGTTCCTTTCAGCTCTAATACCGCACTCAGAAGAGATCAGCAAACCTAGTCAACGCCTACCAATCCCTTTGCCAGTGCATCGAGCAAAACTCCACAAACCTCAAAGTACCCACCCCGAGGCTAGAGGGTCTTCAATCCCCTCTACATGACTTTGTCCAATGCTTTCCAAACCCTTATAGGACAAGGGCATATGAAGCCCCTAAAGCCGTAGCCATTACCGAATAAACTTTCTCCCTCCTATGATCCGACCAGTACTGTGCCTTCCATCAACAAGCCGGCCATGACACTGACATGTGTTTTCGTCTTCGCCATGAAATACAAGATCTGATTGACAACAAGGCCATTGTCGTACCAGGTCCTGCAAAGTCTATCAGCACTGGATCGGTGAACTTGGCGATAATGTGACTATGTGATCGGGAGATGAACCACCTGCGGATGGCACTCAGTTTACTCTAGATTTGGGAATGGCACGCACTATTTTGAGCAATTTGCGAATGCTAGTTTTTGTACTTTCTAACTTGGGTATTGAGCCAGTCTTGTTGTGTTTTATTGTGTCAGTCTTTTAGTACTGAGTCAGTTGAGTCTGTTTTGTTGTGTCGAGTCAGTCCTATTTTGTTAGAGTCGGGTGATTTCGGGGGTGTTACCTTGGGCATCACTTGCTTGTTTTATGTTTGTCTTTTACACTCTTTTGAGTCTATTCCTGCCATAAGGCCAGTTGCACCAGAAGATTTGAATGAAACAGCAGTGATTTTCACACTTTTGAGTTTGTTTTTGCCTTGAGCCAGTTGTGCGAGCAAATTTGAATGAAATGGCAGTGCTTTTCACCTACTTTTCGGTGCCTTGAAATCGTTGCGTTGACCTAAGTTTTTCAAAACTTTTCAAACACTGTGATGAAAACAAAGAGGAAGGAATTCCTCGGGATTTGCAAAAATTTGATCAAACTAAGAGAAAGAAAGGTGTACTAAGCCTTTAATGAATGAAATCATGTTTGTTAATATGAGTACTGGGAAGGATCCTGGCTTGATCCAGATTGGTTCTGCATTGTCTTCAGCATGAGCGACTAGTCGCTTTCTGAAAAGATTTCAAAAAATGTTTTGCGTGGTTCTACGAAGACCTGTGTGTAATCACTCTTGAGATTGTGCAGCCTAGGATCGCTCTCAGCCTCGAGACTCGACCTCTTTTACTTTCAAACCTTGAACCTTGATTCAGAATGTTCAACAGTCAACCACAATGTGAGGATTATATGGCCAGATTTGAAGCAGCCCACGAACTAGGGGCAATAAGGTCGTATGACATTAAGGGGGCCCGCCAAGCTAGATTTGAAGTAGCCCTCGAACTAAGGGCAAGAAAAGTCAGATCACGAAGATCAGATGTTATCAAAGGAAGCTTGTAAAGCTAGATCAGAAGTAACCCTTGAACTAGGGGCAAAAATGTCAAATGTGCTCAAAGATTCAAAAGATGGATCGTTCTGCAAACCAATGAAGACTGGCAAGAATGCCAAATTCGAGTAGCTGAAAGAAGAAATTTTTTGCTGAAGGACAATTGAGCTCCTATCCACAACACTAGGGGCAATCCAGACCCGGTTGGATGGACTCCAACATCATCGGTGAACGACATCCATTCTCTTGGATTCAGATGGCTTCAAGATCCTATGACCAATCAACATGGACCAAGTTACACTTTTTTTTTATCCTTGAGAGGCTTGCTGGGCTGAAAACCCGAAGGGGCGACCTAGGTAAAAGTTAGAGCAAGAAAAAGAACAAAAAAGAAAAAATGCAAAGAATGAAAAAAGAAAAGAAGAAAAATGAAGAAAATAAGAAAATGAAAGATGAAAAAAAGAAGAAAAGAAATGAAAAGAAAAAAAAAATAGAAAGAAAAGAAAAATAGAGCTCGCAAGGTTGAAAACCCGAAATGGCGGCTTTGGCAAAAGTTAGAGCGTAAAAAGGAGAGGTTAATACCCGAGTGTACCTTAACCCGGAACTACATCGGGCTTGATTCCCAAGTTTGGGATATGTAGGCAACTTCATCCTGAAGTCCGACCCCAATAGCCTACTAGGCTCATCCATGTTGATTGGTTTATCCTTGTTCAACTCGGCTATCTTGTCCATGTGAAGTGGCTCATCTTCATGATCATCTTCGTTCAGATTCAGTTGTTCTATTCCATTAAAAGTCTCAGCTGCAAGATGATTTAAAGTTCAGATCTAAGGTTGTGCATCTCGAGAGTAGATTCCATGTTAGTTAAGCAGTGGCCATTTGCAAAAATACTTTTGAGTTGTATTTTGAGTTGATTGTTAAGTTCTTGTCTTGCTTATCGAGTTGTATTTACATTTGGTTAGCATGTCAAGTCCTTGTTTTGCTTATCGAGTTGTTTTGTTCTTTCAGTTGTTAGTTGGTTCATTACCTAATTAAGGCGATGCAATTTGAGTGTGCAATTTTCAAACAAATCTCAATCTCATTTACACGATGTGTGATGTAATGCGATGCGATGCGATGCTTAGAATGTACAAATGTAACACTTTTTCGATAAAAAGTCATTTTCATTCCATCATGTTTTCTTTTGTAAAAGCACAGAGTTTTAAGGAAAATAAATCTGCCTGACGCAGTACAATGTACAAAAACTACTAGCAAAAAGGAAAATAAAGCAAAAAACAAAACATTTGAATCAATAGCCAAATCAGCGCCAGTCACCTTAAGTGTGGGAATCCCTCATCGTCCTCTTCCTGGACGAAGGTCCAAGATCACCACCGTCAGCTTCGCTGCCAGCGTCTAAACCCGAGTCATCTCCAACCTCATCTCCATCCTGAGACGACTCTGACTGTGGGCACACTGCCTCCTCGTCAGACTCATCATCATCTGGGGTAGGCTCTCGTGAACTGCTCTCGGTACGAGTACGCCTATGTCTGCCTCGGCTGTGTATCGACATCCCTCGTCCAGCTCCCCCTGCTGCTTTGGGAGGCACTGATGGTCCCGCTGGGGCACCCGCTGGGGCTGGAATCAGGAATGGGGCCTGAAAAGAACAATTTGACAAATGCATCATTTATGCTATGCGAAGTTGAGTATGATACCAAATGCTGTGTATAATTACAGTGTGTGAATGCTGTGAGCAGTGTATGAATGTCGTGACCGGTGAATGATTGTAGTGTATGAATGCTGTGAGCAGTGTATGAGATACAGTGTGTTAATGTCGTGGGTGGTATGTGAGTGCAGTGTATCAAATGTCGTGTTGATAATGGAATGCATTAGATCAGTACAGAACAGATTATGCAAAGTTTTGGGACTGAGGTTGAAAGAACTTACCGGGATACCGTAAATACTCAACAGGTCCACGCTCCTCTGTAGCATCCTTATCACTGAAGCCGACAGCTCCAGAGCCTGCCCAGTGTACTCTATCGAAGCCTGCAAAAGTGTTGAGGCAATTAGTAATCTGTGGAATATCAACTGAAATGAAATGAATGTATAGAATGAAAAGCATTGCACGTACTGGGGTCGAGCCTCGAACTTCAATGAGCTCGTGATCAACTGGGGGAGGAGCGATCAGAATCTGGTAAGTCTCTCCAGCCTGCCCGCGGCATGTCATAGTGGTGGGCAAGTCTGGCCACTCTGCTCTCCGTCCCCTCCGGGACCCCCTCCTGCTATGGGCCTGAGTCGCCCTTGATGCTCCCGCTCCTCCTACTGGGGCTGCAGGCCTCTCTCTCTCAGCTCGGTGAGCGCTGGTCAGAGGTCGCATGAGATAAATCTGGATGAAGTTGGTGTAGCCGCCATCATCTCTGAAAAAGTCGGTATCCCAACCTATCATGAAATCAATCATCTCCTACGGGGTGTACCTCTCTGTATGCCTCATATGGGTGGGAGGAGGCCTCGAGACTATCTGCTCAGGCAAACCAAGGCTCTGTCGTAGGAAGCGTTTACCCAGCTACCATGCTCGGCAGACCGGACCCTCAAGCAAAACCCAGAATCGAGCAGTCTCCCGAGCACCCATGTACGGGT
This sequence comes from Camellia sinensis, assembly GCF_055761805.1. Lineage (NCBI taxonomy): Eukaryota > Viridiplantae > Streptophyta > Magnoliopsida > Ericales > Theaceae > Camellia > Camellia sinensis. Next base: position 160,772,278 of record NC_138972.1, read on the forward strand.
CTCTCACTACATCAGGCAGCACTGCCCAAGGCTGCCAGGTGATCTGCAAATGACAGGATATATAGTTTGTTATCTACTAACGGAAGTACAATGTAGAACAAAACTCAAATGAACTATAAGCTTTGAAATACCTCTACTGCGGCTATGGTGTCAAAGTATCTGCGGAAGAACAAGAAAGACTCTCGTGGTCTCTGCTCGCACCTCACATCATATCTGTGAGAATAGAGGACAACGAGGGGCATCTCCACCTCCGGCTCTGGAGCAAGCCTCGGAAAGTAGGCATACACCCACAACTACAAAATGTGAAAGGGCAATAATGAGTATGTTTATCAGTAAAGCAGAATACAGATGAAGCAGAAATCAGAGAATGATGTGCAATGTGTGAAGTGTCTTGTGCAGTGTGTGCAGTGTACAGCCAATGTAAAGTAGATTGTGCGTGTGCAGCGTGTGTGGTGTACAGATAATGTAAAGCGGAACTGTAAAAAACAGAAAGGAAAAATGTACCTCCCAAGCTCGCCAGTAGCCTCCTAGTAGATGCCCACTCTGGCGAGATAAGGAGCTTATATATCCGTACAGTGTGGCCAATCCTGCGCTACCCCAGTCATAGCGTTGGATCCAGGTCACGTACACCAGCACACTCAACAGATAAAGGCCAACGGTGTTCGCCCGGTCGGCGTAGAGAGTAGTGCCCAACATGAACATGAGGAACCCCCGGGCGTACAGCTCGACCTCCTCCCGGGTCGTCGGTGTCTGTATCCTGAACTGGTCCTCGAACCAGGAATATCTCACGAACCCTGGTTGGGAGGGAGGTGGGCGAACGCTGAGCAAGAAGATTTGGACAGCATCCCACTCGCCCATATCAATGTCGAACGGGATCGGATCACCTTCTACTCTGATGTCGGTAAGCATGGAGAAGTTGAAGGGAGTCATTGTCATCTCCTCTACTGTCGAGAGATGGAAGGAATCGGTGGTGTCCCACCACTTCTCCACTAGCACGCCTAGGAGAGGCTGACTCGCAGAGAGATGAGAGTCTCATGCAAAATGTGCCAAAACCGGCCTGATCAACGATGTGGCGGACATCATCAGGTAGCTCCATATACCAATCTCGAGCAACGGTGTTCCCATAACCTCGAAAGGCATGGGAATCTCCCTGTGTTCAAAGACAAATGGATGCGAAGCAATGTCAGAAATACAGTGTTTGAATGTGTCCAGAATTGATAAAAATGCAGTTTGTGTGCACATGTTCAAGTTGACACAGATATCATGTATGAATGTGCTCAGGATGAACTAGGCATGCGATGTACAAGTGTGTTTGGATTAATCAGATGCAGAGTGATACTGGCTATCCGAAGCGTATAACCTATATTGCGGAAAGTGGAGGGGAAGAGTATACCTCAGTGGCGCCATAAGACAAGTGTAACTCCGGCTCACGTAGCAGGAGCTCCAATGGCGCACCTCGCACAAAGTTCTTGAACTGGCGAATACTGTCGGGAGGCAACACATGTACCTCGGGCTGGTACGTCACCGGGTCGAATGGCCAAACACTGAGCGAAAAGAGCTCGAACTCGGGATCCATCTCCATCCCTGGAGGAGCCCCACCCTGTGGAATATGATTTTCCATCTCGAGAAAATGGTCGAAGGTATGGAAAATGGGCAAGAATTCCAAAAGTCAACCTCGAGGGGTGAAAAATGGAAGAAAAGGTTGAAGTGTGGAAGAAGGCACAGAAACCAAGGATAACTTGGGGGAAACAAACCCCAAGTGATGGAAATGAAGAAAGGAACACCAAACTCACATTTTAATCGGTTCAAAATGTTGAGAATATCGAAGGTTTTGCGAATCGAACGTTGTGGGAGGCTTGAAAACAGGGGAAAAGCTCGGATTGAAGGATGGAAAACAACCTAGAGACGGAGGAGAATGAATTTCGACAAGGGAGAAGTGAGGAAATAGGGTTTGGAACCCTATTCTTAAAGACCCAAGGTGAATGGACAAAATTGCCCCGAATCTGCCACTTTTGTCGCGCACACTTAGGTTGCATTGTCATGCACCTCTCCACCCGCATTGTCGCGCACGTCTTACTTGCATTGTTATGCACTCCACCCGCATTGTCGCGCACACTTAGGTTGCATTGTCATGCAAACTTTTCACATGCATTGTTATGCGCATTCTACCTACGTGTGTTTCTACTATATTGTATCTGTCAAAGTTTCTTTCTTATGCGGGCACGATATTGTATGTACAGTTCATTTGAAGCTGGCGCAACCAGACAATGTTGTATGTACACTTCAGTCAGAGGAACTCTGGGTGAGATCATTCCTCTTTGCATAATCATAAGTTATGTTCCGCATCGTGCATATCATTTGCATTTTGCCCCTGCCTACAGGCGCATCTCTTTGTTATCTTGTATGTTTGCCTAAGTCTTCGGCCTCGTAAAAAATGGGTCGTCTCTGGGTTTTGACATTCACTCCCGTCATCTTATGACTTTCGAGTTCTATCAAAGAGGGGCAACTGTAGACACCCCATTTTTGACCATCCTCAAGACTTGGACGCCATTGTTTAAACACTCGATGATCATCCATGTTTGTATTCGTTTTGAGTTCCTGAAGGTCTCGGCTGCGCGCCTTGCCTTAGAGCCTCTCAACTTGTCTGTTTTGTGCTTTGTTGTGGACCAAGGACTTGTGGTTTTGTTTCTGAGGGAAGAGGGTGGCTTGTTAGCCAGCCTTATAACCCATCGGCCAAGCCTTGTGCTTATCGGCCATGTTTTCTTGTCATCGGCCATCAGTGATGGTCGATCAGCACCCTTTTTGGACTATCGGCCATATCTTTTGGCCGAGGCCATTTTATTTGCTTTTGTAGATATTTTTGTACCAGCTGTGACAGCTGGTGAACACAGATTTCATCCTCCATACACGTGTATGGAGGGATTGAATCAAACCCTTAGATTGTCCAACAAGCTTAGGATTTGATTTTCTATAAGAAGGGAGACCCCTCTCCCTTTCCAGAGGTTCTGAAAAGTTGATTTACGAAACATATATCTCTCTATATATTTCTTCTTCTCTCTCTATATTTGTGCTTGTTTGTGCTCAAAAGTGCCTTTTCTTCACACTTTTGCACACAAACACCTAGTGAAACACCACACTCTTGTTGCTGAGGCACTTTGAAGTTGGTTTTAGTGTTTTTGGACTGGTTTTGATCAAAAAAAGGTTGTTGGAGTTGTTGTTCTAAAGTTGTTCTACAAGGGTGTGCTTTTAACCTCTTAAACCCTTGTTTTTTATTAAGCTTTTGGCCCTATTTGCATGTTGTTTTAGGCCTAACTTCCTACTACAAAAAGTTCTAATTTTTAGTGCTTAACATGTTTGTTTAAGGCTTCTTTGGTGTTGGGGGTGATCTACTTCCTTGCATGCCTTGTTTGGCTTTGTTTTGCACCCTTACTTTAGGCCTTTGAGATCACTTTCTCTTGGAATTTTAACCACTTAAATCCAATAGATTTTCAGTGGTAAAACTTGTGTTTTGAGGTCCCAAATAGGAGAGGGTCATCCCCTCTCCTTGTGTCATGTATGCTTGCCTTGTCGGCCTCATGTTTGAGCATGTTTGTTAAGCTTGTGTTGGCTTGTTCTTAGCATGTTTTTAGCCTTATTTCAGCATGGCATATCTCTGTTTTGGTTTGGTTTAGTCACCCTTTGCATGCTATTTACACTTGTAGTGTAATTCTCACAAACTGGCTTTGTATGCCTCATGTTTGAGCATGTATTTCTAGCATGTTTTGGCCTCATCTCAGCATGTTTTTGGTATTTTTTTGCCATGTTATACCTCTGTCTAAGGTTGGTTTGATAGCCTTTTGCATGCTTCACGCACTTGTAGTGCAATTCCATTCATTGGCCTAATGTGTATCGTGCTTTAGACCATCATTCTAGTATGATTTTGGCTTAACTCCAACAAGCTTCTGTCCATGTTTTAGCATGCTCTAGCTCTGTTTTAAGTGCTTTGGGTCATACATACATTGCTTTGTATAGCCATGGTTCAATCTAGCTCACTAGCTTTGAGTTTCCAAGCCACTAGCATGCATTGCTTTGGCTACTTTTATGATTTGGTATCATTTCATATGTGATTTCAGTGCGTGTTTCATGTTCATACACTCACATTTGTCACTCTTTCCATGCTTTGGAAGGTTGGTTCTTTATGCCTTAAACATGAGTCAGTGTGTATGCCATCATGCCTTGCAAGCTATCATTTTAGTGCATTTTTGGTGTTATTTTGACATGCCATAGCTCTGATTTTCGTTGGCAAAGTCATCTCATGCTTGGTTTTGGTAGGTGTAGTGTAATCCTCCTCATTGGCCTTGTATGCGTCATGTTTTGTGCCTTCCATCCTAGCATGAGTTAGCCCTGTTCAAGCATGTTTCTAGCCTTGTTTTGGCCTGCCTTGGGACTGTTTTGAGTCACCTTGGCCCTTTGGGGCTTGCTTGTTATGGCCATGGTGTAAGTCTCTTGGCTAGCTTTAAGCTTTAAGCCCACTAGCATGCTTTGTTTGTCATATGTGCATGGTTTAGCATCCTTTGGAATATGATTTTAAAGCCTATTTCATTACCACACCCTCACATTTTTCACTCCTTCAATGTGCTTGAGAGTTGGTGCCTTCATGCCTTGCTTGTGAACCAATTGGCATGCATGCTTGTATATACTTTCAGACTTCATTTTCAGCATGTTTTGGCCATCGTATTGGCATGCATGAGGCTTGTTTGAGGTTGGTTTGGTCCATTGAATAGTGCATTACATGGCCCTTACCATTGCATTGTTGTTTGCATATTGTTGCATGACATTGCTATTTGCATGTTATTGCATGTTCATGATGTTTAGCAAGTTGATTAGGTAGCATGTTGACGCATGCTTGGTGCATTGCATGTTGTTGCATGCTTGTTGCATTGCATTGTGTGTGCATGATTTGCATTGCATTGTGTTTGGATAGGGTGTCAATCCACACACGAGGAACGAGAGACATTTCATACTTGAAGTGACGAAACGTGCCTCAATTCTCGGTCACCGACCCTCTTGATCAAGCATGATAGAGGTTAAGGTCCCTTATGTGGTATTTGTGTGCATTCATTAACATTGATTTGTGCAACTCGGCCCCTTTGGCCATCATGCATTGAGATGCGTGATTGATGGCTTGAGAGCCGAGCCCTACACTCCTTTGAGCATGTGACATGATAAGGAGTATGGTTGCACGCACATTTTCTTGTAAATACACTGCCATGCCTCTGTTAGTGCTCTGTTGCAGCAAAAGGAGGAAGTTGCAGGGAGCAGTGGCTGATTGACCATCTAGTCTGCCAATCAGAAATCAAAATTGGCCGATGACCATTATCTTTGGACGATGGCCTTTCCTCTTGGCCGACCACCTCTCAGCATGGTCCTAAGGTGGATCAGAATCATCTTGGAAGTTGGCACAAGTTTTAGAAGTCCAAAACAGTACAAATAGAGGCAACATGAGGCACAATAGTAGATTTCCGAGCAAAGCCGACCGAGCATGCATCACTTCCTTGCCCGCGGGGCCATTTCATTACTTATGATTAGTTCGTGTAAATTAGTCATTTGATTTGTTTTGTATTATTTTAATTTGCTTAGCATAGCTATTTGTTTCAATTTGGATTGTAATAATTAGTTAGCTTGTTAGTTAATTAGTTTTGACTTGTAATAATTAGCTTACCTTAGTGTAGCTTAGCTTATTATTCGGACCCTCCATCGAGAGGGCACAACTGTTGTAATAAGTGTGCGTGTGTGTGATGTATGTCTTCCAATGCCATTTTTTCTCCCTTTTACTTACCTGCTTTTGATGGTTAGTTTTAGGGCATGTTTCAATTAGCATACTTATGCTTGCATGTTTGCATTCATTCATCTGTCTTGCATGCACCGGGCTCGGCACATCATTCAAACTGCATTGAACTTTAATGCACTTTCTTAAATATGTGTTTCAAAGCATGTTATCAAGTGTTGCATTCATATGCCATTCTAGATAGTCGAGCCTATTTTAGTTGCATTATTGCATGTGTTGCATTAGGCATTGTTGACATAGCTAGGGTCATGCATTGATTTCTAACATAGCTTTTGTTTTGGCTCGGAGTACACTGTAAGTGTTTACGCTTTAGCATATTGCATAAGTGTGATTGCATACTGCCATGATAGCATGCTTTCCATGAGGCTAACTGCTTAAGTGATTAACTGCTTGAATGCCTGGGAGTGAAGGTTGGATTGCTTGAATTGGAACAATTCATCAAAATGTGTGTTTTAAGCCCACTTGAGAGGCAAAATCATGTTTTCTAAGCCCACTTGAGGGTGGCAAAATCCACGACTTAGTCTACTTGCGAGTAGCACCTCTAAACCGTTTTCAAACAAATGAACATGAAATGTTTTGTTCCAACTTAGGCGATCAAGTCTATACTTGTATGCTGTGTGCATTACATAGTAATTCTAGGTTAATAACCGAAATAAGAACACATGTGTTTTCAAAAATAACATATCATGTTAGTAAAGGCCGATCTTTGATCGGGCGAGCGGGGGTGCTAATTTCATGACCTTCCCCCCTCGTACCCAAGTTCCCGAACCGAGGCAACTTTGGTGATGATGGACACGTGGCCTTAGTCACGAGTCAGGGTTTCCTAAATTTTCCAAAACAAAATATTTAGGTGGCGACTCTGTATCTAGCAAAACAGTCCATGTTTGGCACTTCTTTATTAAAATTGATTTTCCAAAACGATTTGTCGGATTTGGACTCTTTAGTGATTTATCAGTCTTACATTGCACTTTGTGAGATTAGATTCAGAATTGTGACACGAGTCCGAACTGTAATGGCTAAGAACAACAATTCGCGCCCTCGCACGCGGAGCGGAGTTCGGGCGGTCTACAGTTTCTGGCGACTCTACTAGGAACTTATAGAACTTGACTCAAACTCATAATATGTTGTTTTATCTACACTTATGTATTTCTTTGCATTGCATTTGCATTTGCATTGGTGTGCTTAGGACACTGTGTTTGCGTCTTCTTTTCCTGAACGGTTTGCCGGAGGCTGCGTGCCATAAGGCTGACCGGTTACGGGCTCTGCCATGATGGGAACACAAACCTCATTTTTTACCGAGGCCCCCTTTTTGACCATTCGTCCTAGTTGCATATCGGAAACTGTAGTGACCATTCCAAACTAGGACAGGTTGCTTACCCGATTATAGGTTGTTTGAAATCGCTGCGTGCATAGTGAAACCCTAGTTCTTGACGAAACTAGGACAGGGAAACCCTACCCCTCCATAGGGGTGTTTTGGCTTCCACTTGCTTGCTATGTGCTTTTAGAGTGTCTCTTTACAGGAATGCACGTATCAGTTCGCAAGTCTGGGTATCAGGCCTACGGGCATCAATATTTGGGGAATCAGTTTTACCTGAGGGTATCAGATTTGGGGCAGTGATTTGGGAACAGTGATCAGTATTGAGAACAATGTGTTCAGCTTACAAATGCCAACTGTGCGTTGTCTTAATTTAAGCCGTTATGTTGTCTGTTTTTCTGTTTAATGTTTTCTTATTATGCTTTATTTATCTTTTTGCAAGGTAGTTTCGCATTATTGCTTCCGACCAGGCAGATATTTGCCAAGCACTTTGGATTAGAGGTCGAAGACTTCATCGATCTGAGGATCTGATAGACGGACAACCAGTGTTCCTTTCATTACCCCCGGTTACTAGACGGAGGGCAGTTAGGTAGAGGATATCAGTACAGCAGTTAGTTCAGAGGTCTTTGTCTAGCCCACTTGAGCACAGTAGGGATCAGAGTTCTGTTTCTCCTGCCGAGAGGGAACATACGCCGGTTCAGTTAAATCCATACTTTACAGTCGAAATGAAGGAGATGATGCATCAGCTCCAAGAGACTATGCAAGCCATGCAGCAGGATGCTGCTCGTCAGGCAGAGTTTGCCGCACGTCAGGCTGAAGTTGTAACCCAGCAAACAGAGTTGATTGCCAGACTTCAGCAACAACAGCAACCGCAACCACAACAAGCCGGAGCATCTGCTTCACATCTACCCCCACCCCCACCTAGAATTTCAATACTCGGGGATACTACAAACGTCCAGGAAGATACGGACGCTCCAACAGGGCAAGCCCCGCCACCAGTTCTACCGCAGATTTCAAAGACACCGGCCTTCTCAACAGATACACCGTTTGAATCTGAGATGGACCCAACTGCTCTGAAGATGAGTAAGCTTGAGAAACTGTTCAAACGGGCCCAGGGAGTCAATTACATACCGGACATAGAGGATAGATACACCAACTCGGTCGTGACTGTGCCGGATCGATTCAAGATGCCCCATATCGACCGATTTGATGGTTCTGGGGATCCCATGGTGCACCTGCGGCTGTTCTCAGATATCTCAAGGCCAATGGGCCTCTCTAAACAGTAAAAACTTTCACTCTTCAGCCGGACCCTGTCGGGTATCGCAGCCATCTGGTACGCGAAGTTGGAAGACTCTGTCAAGAGAAGCTAGGAGGAAATGGCTGAGGCCTTTGTAGCTCAATACTCTTACAACACGCAGATTGAGATCACAACTCGTGATCTCGAGACAACTAGACAGGAGCCGAAAAAGAGCTTCTCTGACTTTGTAACCCGTTGAAGGGCCAAAGCTTCTATGATGACCATCAGGCCGGTCGACAAGGATCAAATTCGGATGGTTGTGCGCAACCTCCAACCTAAGCTGATGCAAAAGATGATCGTCTTACCCCTTCCCACCTTTGCGGATTTACACGAGATCAGGGTACAGATCGAGGACGCCATAAAGCAGGGCCTAATTGACTATGAGAGAGAGTAGCCCAAGAGGGCATTTTCCCGCAGTACGAATGCAGGCATGAGTAATGCTGCAGCTGCCAGAACTTCAGATGTGGGCATGGTCACCACCAACACCACTCTGAGAACACTTACAGCTACCCCCTTCACCGGTGCGTCCGGAAGTAGCTCACAAATAGCTAGATATCAACCCCAAGGCCAAAGAACCTTCACTCCACTATACATGCCCCTGTCCAAAGCTCTGGGGGTTTTAATCAGGAAAGGGCATTTAAAGCCCCTGGAGCCACGGTCATTACTAGAAAAACTTCCCGCTTCCCATAACCCAGCTAAATACTGTGCCTTTCACCAATAGCATCGTCATGACACCGACCAATGCTATAGACTGCGTCATGAGATCCAGGATCTCGTTGACAATAGGGTGATCGTGCCTCCAAAAAAATCAAATGTCACAACCAACCCTCTCCCACTACATAACCAAGCTCCACCACCTAAATGTATCAACCTGATCCGAACTGGGGTTGTGTCATACGACCCTAGTATATACATCACACCTTCCCACCTACCCAAGCCGGAGGTGTTTATCCCGGACAGCATGGATTTATGCATGTTGAGCACCTCTCAAACCTAACCTGAACCAGTGGTAGTGACTACTGAACACAGAACATAGACGACTTTGGGAGCAGTTGGGAATGATGATTCAAAGCCTGAGGGGTCTGCGAGCTTCGTGTACAACCCGAGTGGTTATATTACATCGACAAATTAGCTTAAGCCGAGGGTAGAGTTGCCAGTTGGGGCAGAAATTAGTGTAGTTCGGGAGGATGGACCCAGTTAGGGGTTAGATGACCTAGCAGAACTAGAGGAGGATATCGCAAATCTGCAATTCTTTAATGAACAGGATCCGGGGAGACGTGACTGTCAACTGGTTTGACTTGGATGGGTCAGCAAAGAATACTGGTTGGTTTGACGACCAACCAGATGTTGTTGAAGAACTTCATCCAGAACAGGGGCAATCAGAAGCCAGAACATCATCAGTGGCCGGAATGGCCGAGAATCAAGGGAAATCATCGGAGAGCATCGGTGTTAAGAATTTTGCTCGGGATCCGGGCAGTTTGAATACAGAAGATACTAAACAGCAGGTTGCACTGAAGCAATTTGAACAGGAAAAGATCGAAGATCTGGAAAGGTCTAGAAAGGCCAAAGCCCCTACGGGGACGGAATGTGTTGTGCGCACCGAATGTGCTTTGAGCACAGGAACAGTTGCAACAGGACCGGAGAGCAGTCTGTCGGTCGCCGACGAAATGTGGTAGGAAGACGATGGCTTATGTCTTGCCCACACCGATGAAGATTGGGGACAGAACCAACCGGACGATACCTGGTATGTGGAAGAGGTGGACCATATGACTAGAAGTGGGCGGTATTGCAAGCCCCCACATTTGGATCAACCAGAGGCGTCCGGGAAGGACAAAGAAGCAAAAAAGCAGAAAGAAAAACTGCTCGAGGAAGAGGCTGTGCTGAAATAGCTTAAGAAAATCCAAGCAGACATCTCCATCTGGGGACTGCTAATAGCCTCAAGAGTTCACAGATAAGCTATCCTTTCTACAATGGACAAGGCCAAACTTTCAATCGATACCACATCCGAACAGCTGGTAGGACTGGTTTTTCCAGGAGGAGCTTCCTTGACGTTGACCTTCACTGACAAGGAACTGCCGCCTGAGGGCTCAAATCATAACAAACCGCTCTATATCTATGTCAAGTGTAAAGAGAAATGGGTGCCGGTGGTCCTTGTTGACACAGGATCTGCTATCAACGTGTGTCCGTCAAGGACGGCATATGCTATCGGGTTGAAGCCCACAGATTTTGTGCCTACCACCCAGGTGATAGGGCGTATGATAATATTAGCTAAGAGGTGATGGCGACTGTATAGATTCAAACTCAGGTTGGTCCAGGACAACACGATATTGATTTTCATGTCTTGGACGTTCCCGCAAGCTTCAATCTACTCTTGGGGCCGCCGTGGCTACACCAGGTGAAGGCCGTCTCTTCCACCCTCCACCAAATGTTGAAGTACCTCCACGGGAAGGGGGTGGCCATCATTTTTGGGAATTCTTCAATCCATCCGCCGCCAGAGGTTTCTACGCCAGTTCTAGAGATTGAGCATGGCGCGGAGGATATGTTTTTGTCAGGGTTCACCCTAGTTGAGGCCCGGGTTGTACAGAACATTCTAGCTGTTGATAAGGGGCTATATGTCAGCGCACAATCAGTCTACCTTATGAACAAGCTTCAGCACATCCCCGGGATGGGATTAGGATGAAGTGGCCGGAAAGGCGTTGCAGTATCGGCCGATGTGCTGCATAACCCACATACCTTTGGTTTAGGTTATCTGCCTACCAAGGAGGACTGGGTGAGGAAGGGGGGAAAAGAGATAGCCGGAAGAGCTAGAGCAAAGCAGGCCATAAAGCATTATGAGTTGATGCACCGACCTATCCAGGGTACCCTGAACGGACGCTTTGTCTAGGAGGGGGAAGACTTCCCATTCTGCGACTTCCCAGAGCCATGGCTAAATGCAGAGAGGCGGCGCCTGTCGGGATTTGAGATTTTCTTGACTTGCGATTGTCTGGGGATGATGTTGTTGAAGAGCAGACAGACCCACCAGCTGAGTCTGAGCAGTGCAAGGAGGAGTGTTCCGAGAGCATAGAGATTGAAATAGGGATAACACTGGCTTGTCTACTCTCAGATCCTCTGATCGTTTAAGAGTGCTTGGGGGATAGCTTCTCAGTGTCCATGATCAGGAATGAACCGGCTGTGGGCCTATCTTCAAACATTATGGACGCATCCATCGCACCCTTCCTCGTTTGGGAATACGATAAGGGTTTTTTATCGAGCAGCACCGGGTCAGGTAGTGAGCTGAAATCTGATTCCACCGAGTCTGTGGAGTCGGAATCAGGTTCCAGCTCGTCTAAGTCTAAGTCCGGTATTCTTGAGGGTGACAACCCAGATGTCACTGTCCTGTCTAGGTCACCTTTTTCTTTTTTCTTTGAGTCTGTTGTGACAGAGGAATCAAGCAGACTGGATGTTGTTATTAATGAGAATGGTACAGTTGTGGCTTCTGAGTACTTTTCTGTGCCTTTAATTTACTACATTAATCAAGACTTTCAAAATTTTGATGAAAACGACGAGGAAGAAATTCCTCCGGTTTTACAACGTGTGATTGATCAAGAGCAGGAGAGGTTTGTTAAACCCTTGGTTAATGAAATCGCCACAATTAATGTTGGTAATGAGAAGGACCTACGGCTGGTCCAGATCGGGTCCACGTTGTTTTCGGAGGAGCGCGAGCGTTTAGTCGCTTTATTAAAAGATTTCAAAGATGTTTTCGCGTGGTCCTACGAAGACATGCCTAGAATCGATCTTGAGATTGTACAGCACTGGATCCCTTTTGACCCAGAGGCCCGACCTGTTAAGCAGAAGCTCTGAAGGATCCACGCGAACTGGGCTCTGAAGATCAAAGAAGAGGTCACCAAGCAAATTGACACAGGGTTCCTGCTGGTATCTGAATACCCAACTTGGTTGGCCAATATAGTTCTGCTGCCGAAGAAGGACGGTAGAATTCAGGTATGTGTGTACTTCAGGGATTTGAACAAAGCCAGTCCGAAGGATGACTTTTCTTTGCCGCATATCGACGAATTGGTGGACTTCACTGCTGGGCATGCGCTACTCTCATTCATGGATGGGTTTTCAGGCTACAATCAGATTTTGATGGCACCCGAAGACCGGGAGAAGACTGCTTTTACCGTCCCATAGGAAACTTATTGTTATAGGGTGATGCCGTTTGGGTTGAAGAATGCTGGGGCTACGTATCAACGGGCTGCAACCGCAATTTTGCACGATATGATCCATAAAGAGGTTGAGGTGTACGTGGACGACATGATTGTCAAGTCCAAGGAAAGAGAGGGCCACTACACCGCCTTACAGAAATTCTTCCAATGGATCAGAGAGTATCGGTTGCGGCTGAATCCTCAGAAATGTACATTTGGTGTTACAGTAGGGAAAATGCTGGGATTCTTGATCACACAGAGGGGCATCGAAGTCGACCCTTCCAAAATCAAGGCCATCTTAGAAATGCCACCACCGAGGACTGAAAAGGAGGTGCGAGGCTTTCTGGGTAAAGTGCAATTCATAAGACGGTTTATTGCAAAATTAATCTTGACTTGTGAACCACTCTTTGGTCTCTTGAAGAAAGGAAAGAAATTCCAATGGGATGGCCGATGCCAAGTTGCTTTCGAGCAGATCAAGCAATATTTACAGAACCCACATGTGTTGTCAGCGCCAGAGGCGGGGAAACTGTTGATTCTGTACCTATCAGTGACTAAAGCTACAATGGGCTGCATGCTTGCATAGGAGTCCAAGGACAAAGTGGAAAAGGCTATCTACTACCTGAGCAAGAAAATGCTGGATTACGAGACCCACTACACTCCGCTGGAGAAGGCTTGTCCGGCCTTAGTATGGGTTACCAAGAAGCTGAGGCACTACCTATTAGCTCACTCTGTAATACTGGTTTCGAGATTAGATCCCATCAAATATCTCTTCGAGGAACCGGCACTTACGGGTAGGCTAGCCCGTTGGTTGCTTCTGTTTTTCGAATTTGATCTGAAGTACATGGCGCACAAGTCAATGAAAGGGAGAGCGGTAGTAGAGTTCCTAATCGACCACCCAGTTGAAGGGGATGAAACAGTTGAGTATCTGTTCCCAGATGAGGCCATTTTGCATGTCAAAGAAGAGACTTGGACGATGTACTTTGACGGAGCGTCGAACCAATATGGGTATGGGATAGGGGTGTTGCTGATAACACCCGACAATTCCCTCATACCCTTAGCATTCAAACTCCGGTTCAAAGTGTCGAACAACGAGGCAAAATATGAGGCATGTATTGCTGGACTAGAAGCAACTCTGGAACTAGTGACAAAACGGTTGGATGTTATCAGGGACTTGAACCTTGTTGTATCTCAAGCTAAAGGAGATTGGAAAGTTAAAGAAGAAAAAATGAGAATCTATCACCAGACCTTGGACGCTCTGATTCCTCGATTTGAGAAACTGAATTTCGCCCATTTGTTAAGAGAGAACAACAGGTTCGCTGATTCATTAGCAACTCTATCTTCTATGATAGACATCCCTTTCGGAGTCCGAATGCGTCTGATCATCATTGAACAGAAATTCGTGCCGGCCTATGAGCTGATTGCTGCCATAGATAAGGTACAAGATGAGAATCCTTGGTATTATGATGTCTAGAACTTCTTGGAAAAAGAGGCGTATCCACTAGGGGCAAATGCCAAAGATAAGAGGGCAATCCGAAGAATGGCTGCTCAGTTCATCGTCTGCGGGGGTAAACTATACAAGCGGGGTCATCTGGAGATGCACAAACTGTGTGTTGATGCTGAAGAGTCCAAGCGCCTGGTGGAGGCCATCCACGAAAGAGAGTGCGGAGCGCACATGAATGGGGTGATGCTAGCCCGGAAGATCCTTAGACAGGGTTATTACTGGTCAACCAAGAAGGAGGATTGTATTGGCTATGTCCGGCGATGCCATAAATGTCAGATCCATGCAAACTGCATAAACATTCTGTCGTCAAAGTTGTACAACAGGACTTCACCGTGGCCATTTTCAGTCTGGGGGATTGATGTAATTGGGGCTGTCACTCTGAAGGGGTCCAATGGGCATAAGTACATTTTGGTAGTGATAGACTACTTCACGAAATGGGTTAAGGCCCAATCTTAGGCGGTGTTGAAGGCATCGCATGTCGCTAAGTTCATCAAAAACAACATCATCTGTCGTTATGGGGTCCTAAATGAGATTATTTCGGATAATGGTTCCCACTTCAAAAAGGAGGTGATCGACTTGTTGGAGAAATACAACGTGGCCTTTCATAAGTCATCCACATATCGGCCGCAAACCAACGGAGTTGTTGAGGCCGCCAACAAGAACATCAAGCACATTCTGCAGAAGATGGTGGAGACCTACCGGGACTGGCCAGATAAGCTGCCATTTGCTCTTCGGGGCTACCGAACTTCAATTCGAACTTCTACTGGGGCAACTCCGTATTCATTGGTTTATGGGATGGAGGCTGTTCTGCCTATCGAAGTTGAGGTTCTGTCATTACGGGTATTGGCTGAGTGCCAGATAGCTGCGGCAGATTGGCAGCAAACCAAGTTCGAAGAACTCATGCTCTTTGATGAAAGAAGGCTGAAAGCACTGTATCCTGTCCAAGGTTATCAGCGAAGAATTGCTAGGGCTTTCAACAAGAAGGTTAAGTCCAAGAATTTGAAGGAAAGGGATCTAGTGCTCAAAGACAACCGAGCTCCTATCCACGACCCTAGGGGCAAGTTCAGACCCAATTGGACTGGCCCTTACATCATCAAGTCTATTTGGTCGGGTGGAGCTATCGTTCTGATGGACCTAGATGGCCTAGAGTTCTCCCAGCCGATCAACATGGACAAGTTGAAGAAATACTTTCCCTGAGTGGCTCGCTAGGCCGAAAACCCGAAAGGGCGACCTAGGCAAAAGTTAGAGCATGAAAAATTTGAAATAATGAAAACTGAGCTCGCAAGGTTGAAAACCCAGAAAGGGCGACCTTGGCAAAAGTTAGAGTGTAAAAGGAGAGTGTTAATACACGAGTGAACCCGAGCTGAACTACGTAAGGCTTGATTCCCATTTTTGGGATACGTAGGCAACTTCATTCTGAAGTCCAGCCATAAACACTTCCCCAAATCAACTTTGTTCGTGTGATCGTGTTGGTCATCTTTGTCCATTCTACATTCAAGAGCTCGGTTGTGATCTCCAGTGCAGTGCTATTCAGACTAGGGGCAACTTTCCAGTTGCTGGGATCCGGGGTTGTACATCTCGGTGATAGATCTCAGGCATGTCCAGTTTTGATCCATATCAAAAATGGATTTGAAAAGTTTTAATAAAAGTTGATTTTGCTCAAATTAATCTTTTTTCAACTTAGACCATTTTTGGACTAAACGGATAATTTTTAGTACCCACAACCTTCAATTACAATGATTTCAATATAGAGTTCTCCTACTCTTGAATACAAATTGAAGTTGCTTCTTATTACATTCATAAAGAAAACTTGAAAGTACTGATTAAAGCAAATAAACTCGGGGCATAGTCAGGTGTTCCTGCGTCCCCTCCCAGAGCTTGTGGAAGCCCCTGATGCGAAAGTAGGCCCAACCTAAGCCTCTTCATCAAGCCAAGCTATGCACTCATCAGAGAGACTGCAACTGAAAGTGGGAGCGGGGGCCAGAATCTCTCTCGTTCTCCTTGTTGTGGCATACCGAGCTAGCTGTGCGCCTCGGACTAGAAATGCAGCAGGGTACTCTATCCCCTCTTCCGGGCAAGTCTGATCATGCCCAAATTGGCGCCGAAAACAGAATAGGAAGTAAAAGACACAGTGTGTCAGGCCGATCAACTGAATGCCCGGCTGGTGAGACATGCTGTAACTCATCGCCGGTAAATTGAGCCAAGCGCAGCGCCAAGCAATGTTGGTAGCAGATAAACTGCACATCCATTCGCACCGCCATCTTTCATCTGGGGCATCGACTAGACGTTGCCGGAAGAAATAGCCGCAAGCCGAATATGCTGGGCATGGGTCCATAACCTTCAACTTATCCATCAACCATACTTGGGGAGGGATGAAAAATGAGAGATTAAAAAATAGAGAGATGTACGTGGAGAGAAAAACGAGTAAAGGGTTTTGAGAGAAAGACCTAGCTTGAGGGTCGAGTGATGTGAGAAATATATGTGAGATACGATGGGAAACATTACCTGCAACAATAGTGGACTCCCCGTGAATCTAGTTGTCTGCCGGCGATGGAAAGAATCCAGGCCCATCAATGTCTCAGCTAGTGACATGGTAATGCAAACAGAGGGCGTGTCGCCGAAAACCCTGCTAATGATGATCGTCGCGGTCATCGGCATCAGAAAACCGACGAATCAAGCTAGAGATGTCCAATTCCCCATCGTGGATCAAAGACCGGGCATCATGCATAGTGAGCCCGCACATCTGTCCTAAGGCTTGGATGTGGCCAAAGCGGAATTGTGGCAAAACCTCTTTATCGCACTCAAACTCCATCAAAGCTTGAAAGTCTTCGAAAGTGGGACACATTTCTTGTCCGCCAAAACTAAAAACGTGAGTTACCGGATTCCAACACCTCGCCGCGGCATAAAGGAACGAAAAACGCAGCGGAGTGTGGCTCAGTGTGAATAGTGCATTTATGTCGAAGCCTTAGAAATTCAACTTTTCCGAGCCATCCAAGTTAGCCATTCAATTTGTATGATTTTGGACAAGAAATGTCACCATTTGGTGCAAAAACTGAGTTGAAATGGAAAAACTACGAAGCTGGAGCTTTTGTAGAAGATAAGGTGTTGAGTGGAAGACAGGTGGCAGCATTCTGGAGGTTCTTGCCATCTTTGGCCGATCGACCAATTTTATGGTCAACTGACCATCTTTTTAGCCGATTGGCTAGTTCTTTTGGATGATGGTCATTTCTTGTGGCCGATGGCCTTCTACTCTGGTCGATGGCCTCTCCTTTTGTTCTCTGAGCTGTCCATGTGTTGGAGGTGTTGAGAACTTGTGACTTGCTCCACTTCGAATGCTTTTTGTGACGATTTTGCGAATTCGTGCCTATGTTACTTCAATTTGTTTATGGAGTTGTTGTATTTTGTTTATCGAGTTGTATTTTGAGTTGATTGTTAAGTTCTTGTCTTGCTTATAGAGTTGTATTTACATTTGGTTAGCATGTCAAGTCCTTGTTTTGCTTATCGAGTTGTTTTGTTCTTTCAGTTCCTAGTTGGTTCACTACCTGATTAAGGCGATGCAATTCGAGTGTGCAATTTTCTAACAAATCTCAATCTCATTTACATGCTATATGATGTAATGCAATGTGATGCGATGCTTACAATGTACAAATGTAACACTTTTTCGATAAAAAAAGTCATTTTCATTCCATCATGTTTTCTTTTGCAATAGTACAGAGTTTTAAGGAAAATAAATCTGCCTGACGCAGTACAATGTGCAAAAACTACTAGCAAAAAGAAAAATAAAGCCAAAAACAAAACATTTGAATCAGCATCCAAATCGGCAGTGCTTTTCACCTACTTTTCGGTGCCTTGAAACCGTTGTGTTGACCTAAGTTTTTCAAAACTTTTCGAACACTGTGATGAAAACAAAGAGGAAGGAATTCCTCGGGATTTGCAAAAATTTGATCAAACTGAGAGAAAAAGAGGTGTGCTAAGCCCTCAACGAATGAAATCATGTTTGTTAATGTGAGTACTGGGAAGGATCCTGGCTTGATCCAGATTGGTTCTACATTGTCTTCAGCACAAGCGACTAGTCGCTTTCTTAAAAGATTTCAAAAAATGTTTTGCGTGGTTCTACGAAGACCTGTGTGGAATCGCTCTTGAGATTGTGCAGCCTAGGATTGCTCTCAGCCTCGAGACTCGACCTCTTTTGCTTTCAAGCCTTGAACCTTGATTCAGGATGTTCAAAGGTCAACCACAATGTGAGGCTTGTATGGCCAGATTTAAAGCAGCCCACGAACTAGGGGCAATAAGGTCGTATGACATTAAGGGGGCCGGCAGGCCTCGAACTAGGGGCAAGAAAAGTCAGATCACGAAGATCAGATGCTATCAAAGGAAGCTTGTAAAGTTAGATCATAAGTAGTCCTTGAACTAGGGGCAAAAATGTCAAACGTGCTCACAGATTCAAAAGATGGATCTGTAGGCGCGTCCGCGAGGGACCCCGCTACTACAGTTCGGACTCGATTTGTGTCACGGTTCTGAATCTTGAACCAAAGAGTCCAAATCTGGCAAATCGTTTTGAGAAAACAGATTTTAGGAAAGAAGTGCCAAACATGGACTGTTTTGCCAGATACAGAGTAGCCACCTAAATATTTTTTATGGGGGAATTTAGGAAACCCTGACTCGGTGCCGAAGGCCACATGTCTGTCATCACCGGAGTTGTCTCGGCTCGGGAGCTAGGGTACGATTGGGGAAGGTCAGCTATGAGCACCCCCTCTCGCCCGATCCGAAGATCGGCCTCTACTAACCGTGATATCCGTTTTTGAATACATTATGTGTTCTTATTCCATTTGTTAGCCTAGAATTACTATGTTATGCGCATAGCAAACAAGTATAGACTAGATTGCCTAATTTGGAAACAAGCATTGCATATCCGTTTATCTTGAAAAACATTTTGGAATTTGCTACTCGCAAGTAGGCTAAAATACGGATTTCAACGAGTTTTTCCAACTCAGGCCATCCAACCTTCACCCACAGGCATCCAAACAATTATATCACGTAAGCATTTAGCCGCATGGCAGGCATACTATCATGGCAACACTCGCACGCATGCAGTGTGCTAAAGCAGGAAAATACTTACATAGTATTCCGTGCCAAAACAATAAACTAGTTAGCAAACATGCATGATCCTAGTTCATGTTAGAGTGGCTAATGCAATGCATGCAAAATGCAATTAGAGTAGGCTCGGCTAACCTAAGCGTGGCATGTGAAATGCAATCAATTTGATGCACGTATTCAATTTGAAATTGAAGTACAAATGCAGTTAGCGTGATGCGCCGAGCCCGGTGCATGCAAAGCAAATGTATGAGTGCACGCATGCATTGCATGAGGTATGCTGATTTAAACGTGCCCTAATACTAACCATCAAAGCATGTAAATAAAAGGGAAGAAAGAAGTGGGGATTGGAAGACATACACACCACTCACACACACTTATTACAGATTTGCCCTCGCCCGGAGGGACCAAATAAATAATACAAATTAATTAACTACGCAAGCTAATTAAATATTACAAATTTCCTAATCAGCTAACAAACTAATTAAGCTAGGAAAAGCAGTAAACTGCCCCGGGAGGAGAGCCAGATGCAGCGCACGCTCGGGTCCCGCTCGGAAGTGCACGGCCATGCATAGTCTGCCTCTGTTTTCCCTGCTCTGCTCCTCTGGAGGCTACCAAAACCTCAGGGATGTTTCTTTGGATACTGGGAATCACCACCGGCTGAGTAGAATTACCACCGGCAGTGAATGGTGGTCACCGGCACAAAATTAATCCATCGGCTGGTGATTTACTGCCGGTCGGCAATGTACACTGCCGGTCGGCAAAGAGTGCCTGCAGAACCTGCAACTCACAGCAGCAGAGGACAGAACTTGCATGGCAATACAATTCAAGCAATGTATGCACCAATCATGTCCCCTATCATGTTTGTGACTCAAAGGGGCATGTTCTCAATTCTCGGACCGTCAATCACGCATTTCCATGCATGACGGCCCAAAGAATCAAGTGTGCAACTTTCATGTCAAATGAAATGCAAACCAAACAAACAAACCAAGGCCCAATTCCTATCACCAAGTCAAGGAATAAGGCATGCATGCAAGATGCAATGCAACCTAGGCATACAAGCTAAGGATGCAACATGGCATGGCAAGACACTTATGCAAGCATACAAGCAAACATGAGGCAATGCAAATTGATGGAAAGGTGGACTTATACATGATTTTGGCAACTCTAAATAGGCCTAAAACAGTGGCCAAAGTGACCAAAATAAAGGACTAGACGCATACACACATGCATATGTTAAAGGAGCCAACACTTAGGCACAAATGGGACAACTCTCAAACACATTTGAAAGAAGGTAATCATGGACATATGGCATGCAAGGTAAGCATTGAAAATCATGTTAATGTGATGCCAAACTAACCTACCAATGCAAGCTATGCATGCAACAAATGGCTCAAGCATTCAAAGTAAACCAATGGAGTATTGAACTACACTTAACAAGACCAAACATGGCATGAACTTATTGACCAAAAACAGAGTTTTAGCATATTAAGACAAGGCCTAAAGATCACTTAGATGGCATCCAAATGACCTAAATTCAAAGGCATGCATAAATGTCAAAACAAAGAGCATGCTACACAAGCTTTCAAAGCATTAAGGAGACATCCAAGGCAAACATATAGGCATGCAAAAGGGACTGAAATGACATGGTGGATAGTTCCAAACCACTAAATCAATGCAAGAACGTCATGCTATACATTCATACACTTAAGGCCAACAAGCCGGAATGCAAATGAGCTATACTAAGCATGCCAAATCCGACCCAAACAACCTAGGACAGACCTTAAACATGGCAAAATGAGCACAAAACCTTCACAAGGCTAAGCCTAAAACATGCTAGAACAAAGGCTAACAACCTAAGGCATATTAAGGCAATAACATGGCATTACATGGTAGGTATGCTAAGCATGCATGGTGTACCAAAACCAACACACAACAAGGTTATATCATGGCATAATAAGCATGGAAAACAGCCAAGACATGATCAATACACACTCTAACATGATGCTCTCCCAAGAGGCCAAAAAGGGTCCCTTTCAAGGACAACAAGGAGAGGGGGTGGCCCTCCCCTTTTGGAGACTTCAAGGCACCATCTCCGCCACTGAAATCCCTCAAGATTTCAGTGGTGAAGAGGCCCAAACACTAAACTCTCGAAACTTGCACAAAAATAGCACAAAATGGGGCCTTTCAAGGCCTAAGAGGGGTCAAACACCTCCAAACCACAAAACACTCTAAACAAACAATTTAGAGGGCGTAAAAACAGAACTTTTTTGTATTATACACTAAGCTCAAAACGATTTTAAGATAGGTAGAAAAGCAATGCAAAAATGGGAAATAAAAGGGAAGTTTCTCACCCTTGTAGACCACCTTCACAAATGATGCTCCAACAGCCCCTTTTAGGTTGAAAACAACTCCAAAACTTCAAAACCAACCTCTTAGAACCTCAGTAGCTAAGTGAAGGTGAAACACTATGTGTTTGTGTGCAATAGTAAGACACAAACACAATTTAACACACACAAGAGGGATATATAGAGATAGAAAGTGTATGGATTCTAACCCTAGAACTCAAAACCCTAAAATGGCTGTCTAAAAATATCTAAAGTGTCTTAAGTGTCTAACCCTAAAGCCAAGAGAGAAGACTCTCTCTTATAGAGCCTTTTGTCTTGTAAAGCTTACAAGACAAGCTTCTAAAGAGAGAGATCCCTCCATACACGTGTATGGAGGGGAGCCAAAAGCAAGACAGCTGTTATAAAATATCTGCAAAAGCAGATGCACAATAGTCGGCCTGCCAAAGATGCCATTTTGGCAAAAATGAGTGCCGACCGGCGACAAAAAGTGCCGATGGCAGCAAAAACCAGCCGGTGGTGTGTGGGGATGCCTCACAAGGCATTCTCTGCCCCTCCAAGGCAAAACACAAGTGTTTGGTGCAAAACCAGACACTAAACAGTCGAGTTCGGAGATCCTGAGGCAAGGCGCGCGAGCCGAGACCTCCGGGAACTCCAAACGAACACAAACAAGGGTAATCACCAAGTGTTTCAATGGTGACGTCCAAGTCTTGAGGACGGTCAAAAATGGGGTGTCTACAGTTGCCCCTCTTTGACAGAACTCGAAAGTCATAACAATGACAGGAGTGAATGTCAAAGCCCAGAGATGACCCATTTTTGACAAGGCCGAAGACTCAGACAAACATGCAAGACAAACAAGGTATGCGCCCGAAGGCAGGGGCGAAATGCAAGACAATGCAAAAAAAGAATGCAAAATGATATGCAATATATACAAAACAATGTATAAATAATGCAAATGAAAATGCAATGCAATTGAAACAATGCAAACTATATGCAAAGCAATTGAATCATGATCCAATCACGAGTGGTTCGAGACCACACCTATGTCAAATAGATTGATGGAGGTTATAAGTCTGTCTACCATAGAACGGTCTACTGAATTATGAGCATCGTAGACAGACACAAGAACGAGTATTGGGGGGAATTGACATAAGTGGGGAAACGACCCGCTGGAGAAAGGACAATGATCCTAATGCCGGATGCAGAAATTACACTACAATGCAATATATATATGTGGATATGCTGGGGAGGTGGCAATGGATATGGCACGCGGGCCAAACCAAATCTTGCCTAGGCAAGGCATGTACGCGTACAAGCCACGTCTAACATAGAACGGTCCACTGAACTATGCTTTGACACGAGAAGTATGGGCACATACCAGACCAAGCTCAACATGGAAAGGCGCAAGCCATAAATGGAAGGTGATGCAATGAATGCATGCAATCTACGATGCAATATTTACAAATATGCAATGGGATGGAAATGGATACAATGGATATGGCACGCAAGCCAAACCAAATCTTGCCTAGGAAAGGCATGTACGCATACGAGCCATGTCTAACACAGAAAAGGTGCCGCAACCCTCAAACCAACATACCAGCGTGGAATAGGCGCGTACACATGCAAAACTGTGCTTTAACGTGAAAAGTAAGGGCACATACCAGACCAAGCTCAATATGGAAAGGCGCAAGCCATAGATGGAAGGTGATGCAATGAATGCATGCAATCTACAATGCAATATCTACAAATATGCAATGGAATGGATATTTACAAAATGCATGACAATGCAGTATGATGCGATCTACTGGGGAAAATGCAATGAATGCATGCAAGCTACAATGGAAATGCATGACAATGCACTATGATGCAACGGCTATGATTGCAACTTTCCCTATCTTACCAGTAGGGCGATATACTAGGTCGGTTCAGTATCCAGAACTGAGGCGCCGACATGCTGCCTCAATCTATGGGGCTTCCATACAGATTTCAAGCCGAGGATACACCCCTGGGTATTTAAACCAGACTTTAGTCTCGGAACTCCCGAACCTTTGCGTTCTAGGCATTAGCCATTCGAACTCTAGTTTCCACCGTCCCAGTTGGTCTTCTAGGAACTCACCGCAAACATAGGTAGGTGGCTTTACCAGACCACCGAAAGTCGTTCGGGCACGACAAACACCAAAGGAATTGCACCTTCAGAGGATTTAGGGTCTCCTGGACCGGGATGCAAAATGTATGCATGACAATGCATGTGAACTACACACATCAATGTGCCGAAGGTTTCGCACCTTCCAAGGATTTAAGGTCTCCTAGACCGTGATGCAAAATGTATGCATGACAATGCAAGTGAACTACACACATCAATGTGCCGAAGGTTTCGGACCTTCCAAAGATTTAAGGTCTCCTAGACCGTGGCGATACCTGTGCGGTTCGTCTGGTCGCTCCAGTCTCAAATGAACCGTACGTACAATATCATGCCTGAAAAGAAAACAAACTTAACAGGTACAATATTATTAGCAACATGCATGACAATGCAAATGAAAGCCAGACAACGCAGGTCTCAAGGAATGTAAGACAATGCAAATGAGGCACGCATGCTAATGCAAATGATGACACACGTGCCAATGGGAATGAGGCACACGTGCCAATGGGAATGAGGCACACGTGCCAATGGGAATGAGGCACACGTGCCAATGAGAATGAGGCACACGTGCCAATGAGAATGAGGCATGATGCAAAATGATACAAATGAGACACGCATGCCTTATAAGATGCAAAATGAAACAAATGAGACACGCATGCCTCATAAGATGCTAAATGAAACAAATGAGACACGCATGCCTCATAAGATGCAAAATGAAACAAATGAGACCCGCATGCCTCATAAGATGCAAAATGAAACAAATGAGACACGCATGCCTCATAAGATGCAAAATGATACAAATGAGACACGCATGCCTCATAGAATGCAAAATGAAACAAATGAGACACGCATGCCTCATAAGATGCAAAATGAAACAAATGAGACACGCATGCCTCATAAGATGCAAAATGAAACAAATGAGACACGCATGCCTCATAAGATGCAAAATGATGCAAGTGTGACACGCATGCCACACGGAAAGTAAAATGATGCCAAGTGTGACACGCATGCCACACGGAATGTAAAATGATGCGAACGGACTTAAATGCGTAACAACGCACGTGTTTTGGAATGCATGACAATGCAAGGGGTGCGTGTTACAATGCATGTAGTATGTGCATAACAATGCAACTGTGAGGCGCATGATAGCGCGATGTAATGCACCAAAATAGTGCAATGAACGTGTGCAACGCACATGGGGTAACTTTTGGATCTTGTAAAAGGCAAAAAGGATACCAAACGATACAAAATTGTATGGGTTGGAGTGCTACGCACAGAAGACGCGGTCCGAGGTCAAAACGGAGGCCGGTTGAGCGTCGGAGGTACACTTTTTGCACTTTCTTGAGCTATGAAGACCAAAGACTACTCATATGGCCTAAACAACGTTGTGGGAACACCACCGGCCGGGAGGGGAAGCCACCGGCTATCCACCGGCTGAAAAATAATCCAATCGGCGCAATATTCTGCCGGCCGGCACAAAATGTTGCCGACCGGCAAAAAGTTCCTAAGTCGGGGCAGATTCGACATTTCACCATGGGTGTTTTAAAATAGGGTTTCTAAACCCTATTTTTCACTTCCTCTTCCGCCGAAATCCCACACCCTCTCTCTCTAGAGTGTTTTCCCCTCCTCTTTTCTCCGTTTCTTCGCGTTCTACGTCCGTTTTGTCGTCGGATTCGCGATTTTCTTCGCGTTTCAGACATTTTCAACCGAACAAATCTTTGTTTCGGTGCCTCTTTAGCCGTTTCCACCTTTTTGGGGTTTGTTCCCCTCGCTTTCCTCTTGATTTCCGTACCCTTTTCACATCCCGGCCTTTTCGGCCATTTTCGACCTTCTCGGGAGTTGACTTTTCGGTTGACTTTCCATGTTCTAGCCCGGTTTTCCTTCCTCCGGCTATTTTCTCATCATTCTTGACATAGCGGATGACATTCCATAGGGCGGGACTCCCCCGGATCACGAGATGGATCCCGGGGTCGAGCTCCTACCTTTGAGTGAGCACCCGTTCGACCCGGCGACCTACCGGCCGGCGATTCATGTTCTGCCCCTTGACGAACTGCGCCAGTTTCGGAGTTTCGAGAGGTACGTGCGACCCGAGCTACTACTGCGTGAGCCTACCTCCCACCTGTCCTTCGATGCTTCCGAGGTAACTCTCTTTTCTCTTCTTTACTTTCTGCAATGTAGGATACAAAACTGTCGTAGCTAGTTGTGCTCTTTAACTGCTTTAGCTCAGGTACCCTGTATACTATAGTTGATTGTAAACATTCGTACAACTGATATCTGCTTGAGACTGACACATGCACACACACTGCACTAGCCCTGAATCACCCAAACACACGGCGCACACTGTACTTCACTACATACACACTGGTACCCCGTATTTGCTTGAGTCTGAAAATATGCGCACATGCTATACTGTACTGAATCACCCGAACACGCTGACGCATCACACGTTGTGTTTCACTGTAGGCACACCGGCACCCGGTATTTGTTTAAACCTATCAAACTTGCACGCATGCTACATCTTGCTCTGAACCACCCAAACACGCTGACGCATCACACGTTGTAGTTCACTGTAAGCACACCGGCACCCGGTATTTATTTAAATCTGTCAAACTTGCACACATGCTACATCTGTTCTGAACCACCCGAACACGCTGACGCATCACACGTTGTAGTTCACTATAAGCTTCTTAAAACTGTATTTTGAATATTGCCTTGCAATTGTTGCTTTTGATTACAGGGGGATTCCCATACCATCCGCGGGTATGGAAACACCGGCGCCTGGGATTGGTATGCCGAGCTTCCCGATGCGGTCCGTCGCATAGTGGACCAGGCGGGCTTCGGCGCATTCTACAAAGGACTCTCCAGGCTCACTACATGCAGACCTCTCCTCGCCGCTCTGGTGGAGAGGTGGTGGGACACCACCGATTCATTCCATTTCTCCGCGGTAGGGGACATGACGATGACCCCTTACGATTTCTCGATGCTCACAGGCATCGGGGTAGGGGGTGATCCGATCCCCTTTGATACTGACATAGACGAGTGGACTGCCGCTCAGATCCATCTTCTTGGTGAGGTGCCCCCTCTCGCTCGTCCAGGCTACGTCCGATATTCCTGGTTCGAGGTGCAGTTCAGGGTCCAGCCCACCCTTGTTGATGCGGCCCCGATGACTCCGGAGGCCGTGGAGAGGTACGCACGCGGCTTCCTTATGTTCTTGTTTGGGACGACCATTTTCGCCGACCGGGCGAACACAGTGCCAATCTGCCTGCTCAGCGCACTGGTGAACGTCAAGCGGATCTTGCATTACGACTGGGGTGGCGCCGCTCTGGCCACTCTCTATGGGTATATGAGCTCAGCTTCCCGCGGCAGTGGACAGTTGCTCGGAGGCTACTGGCGTGTTTGGGAGGTACGTTTCTTCTCCGCTTTTCATTTTCGTCCTATATTTTCTGTACTCTGTACACTGCACACACTGTAGTCTGCTTTATACTTGTTGTATACTGTACACACGGCACACACATACACTTTGCTTTACACTGACTGTACACTGCTCACACTGTACACAATATACAATACACTGCACAACACCCGGCCCTACCATTTCTGCTTTATTCTGTATTTTGCTTTATCTGATAATCATATTGATGTTTTCTCTACAGTTGTGGGTTTACGCCTACTTTCCTAGGCTCGCACCCGTGCCAGTCACGGAGACTCCTTTGGTCGTCCCCTTTTCGCGTCGCTTTGACGGGAGATGCACCCGGAGGCCGCGAGAGACTTTCAGCTTCTTCCGCCGCTTCTTCGAAACCATCACCCCCGCAGAGGTATGTTTTACTTGCAGTTCATTTAAGCTTCGCCTTTCCACTGCATATTTCAATAACAGTAGATAACAAACTGTATTGCATTTTCAGATCACCTGGCAGCCTTGGGCTCCTTTGCCAGCCATGACGCGGGATCGGTTTGCCGGTGCCGATGAGACCTCGCGTTTCCGGATCTTATTGGAGGGCCCGGTCCGTCGGGCTTGGTACCTGGGTGAGCGTTTCTTACGCCAGACCCTAGGGTTACCGGAGCAGATAGTCCCGGTTCACCCTCCTGAGCACATGAGGGAGACCGAGAGGCTCACCACCGAGCAGATGGCCGATTACACTATCGGCTGGGAGGCGACCTGCTTCAGAGGCATCGACGACTACCGAGAGTACATGCAGACGTACCTTATGCAGTCTCTGAGCGGCGTCCGTCAAGCTGAGGGAGCCAGGCCCGGGGCGCCAGCGGCTAGGACAGGGGTAGGAGCTGGAGCAGGAGCTTCGAGGAGGGCCCGAGTCCGTGGCAGGGGCAGAGTTCAGGGGGGACGGGGGATCGGTTGGCCTGTTCTGCCCACTTCATTGACTTTCCGAGGGCAGGGTGGGGCGACCTATCAGGTCCCCTTCGCTCCTCCGCCAGCTGATCACGAGTTTGTCGGTGTCCCCGACTTGCCTCCGGTATGTATTACTGCATTTTTGTACAGTCATTTCATTTCAGTTTATTTGATTTTCCACAGAATATTGATGCATCTGATATTTTTGCAGGCTTCTTCTGAGTACACCCGACAATCATTGGAGATGAATGCCTCCATGATGGGGATGCTACAGCGGACCTTTGATCTCCTGGCCCTCTACAGCATTCTGGTATGTTCTTCTGATCACGGCCTTAAATCATTCACAAGCTGATTCACGTAATCTGATGCACGGCACAACACCTGATACACTGAATACACTGCATTCTGCACTGTACTCTGCACTGATAAACTGCTCACGGCATTCACACACTGTACTCATACACTGCGTTCTGCACTCATAGACTGTCCACAGTATTCACACACTGTACTCGTACACTGCATTCTGCACTGATACACTGCCTTCGGCATTCTCACACTGTATACTGCATTGATGCACTGCTCACATTATTCTGATGTATTTGCCCTTTGTGATTTTTCAGCCTCCCTTCCAGATTCCCGTGGTAGGAGGTGCTCCAACTGGACCTTCCATCCCTGCCCGAGGGAGAGATGAGGAGGGAAGAGTATTCCCCCGCTCCAAGGCGGGGCGCACTCATGCCGGGAGTAGTTCGCGGGCTCCCGTCTCTGATGATGACGATGATGATGATGACAAGTCGGACGCGGAGGCAGAGTCGGAGGCGGAGTCATCAGAGGAGGAGATCGGAGGCGGCACTAGCTCGGGCTCTGATAACGGTGCTGATGATGCTCCTGGACCTTCGTCCAGGAAGAGGACTAGGACAGACTGATAGCCCTCGGAGTCGCTTGACATAGATTTTTGTTATTTTTCTTCTCTTTCTTGTACTTTTCCTTTTTGTTGGTAGTTAGATTACCTTGTACTGCCGCAGGCAGATTTTTGTTTTCCTCAAAACTTTGTACTTAAAAAGATTATGAAATGAACAAGCTTTTTATCTCAAAAAAAGTGTTACATTTACATATCTTATGTATTGCATCGCATCCCATCATGTTACACCTCAATGTAAATGGAATTGATCTGTTGTCTGAATGATTGAGCACTTGCACTGTAATAATCAGATAACTAAACAGCCAACATCAAAATAAACCCAAGCAACCCACTGCTTGATTCTGGACACATACAGCCTTTTACTCTACTGGGGATTAATTTGCAGACAGCCCATAACACAGCATTCGGTTCATTCTACACACAGCAAATCCCAAGTGAACGGCCCAATCTGACAAGACGGGGCTCAAAGATGGAACCGGTTAGAGTTGAAGTACGCTCAAATATAGAGAATGGAAACGCATTCTGAGTATAAACGATTTTTGAAATTGAATAAGGGTTTTTCAAACCGGGGTATCGAGCCTACAACTGGACATAGCGGGGAGGACTCAAACAAAAGGGTGCACGACCTAAACATAACGAGACATGCTCGGAAAAGACCTAAAACAAAGGTTGAGGTAAACAAAACAAAAGACACGACATACAGACGCGTTAACGAAGACGGGGGACCTCTGATCACGAGGAGCCAGTTTCTCTGGATATTGTTTCCCACCCTCTCTGATTTGTGATTCTCACATCACGCGACCCTCAAGCTCGGTTTTTCTCTCAAAACCCTTTTTCCTTACTTTTCTCTCAACTTACAGCTCTCTATTCTTTATTCTCTCATTTTTCGTCCCTCCCCAGGGTGATTGATGGATAAATAGAAAGGTGTGGGTTCATGCTCAACACCGTTAGCTCACGGCTATTTCTTCTGAAGGGTAGAGTGCTCTTCTGGCAAGTACGTTGACGACGGCGGGGGGGGGGGGGGAGACAGAATGCCTGGCTCAACTGTGCCCTTAGTTCATCACTTTGACCATTTTTCGTTTTGGTTTTCTACTAAAATAGTTTTGATCAAGATGAGAGTCGGATTAACGTACTTGTTCGATTTTTGATTTGAAAATCATGCAAGTCAGGCTATGAGCACTGAAAATTTTCCTTTTTGGGTCCAAGACAATGGTCCAGTTTTGGAAAATGGAATAGTTTTCGAGAAAATAGTCAACCTCGTTAAAAATTTTCAAAAACTATTTTTCAAACAGTCAATGCTCAACGAGCATGGAACTTACTCTTTGAGATGCGCAACCTCGGATCGGAGGCAACGGAAAATTGCCCCTGGCTTGAAGGGGGTGGATAGCAACGGAAAGTTGCCCCTGGTTTGAATGGCGGCTCACGGCGACTCGTGGCAACGGAAAGTTGCCCCTTGTTTGGATGGTGCTGCAGCAGTCCGCAAACAGTCTTCATTGGCGGTGGCCGAGCTCTTGGACATAGAGATGACGAA
The DNA here is from genome assembly GCF_055761805.1 of Camellia sinensis. NCBI lineage: Eukaryota > Viridiplantae > Streptophyta > Magnoliopsida > Ericales > Theaceae > Camellia > Camellia sinensis. The sequence continues at coordinate 160,802,773 of NC_138972.1, forward strand.
GACGGTCACAACAAATATATGGACACAGTCGCCTTGGAGGGTGTTGGCAACTGGACTTTGGGATGGAATTGAAACCATTGCATGGACTGAGACGCTATGAAAGCGTTGGGGGCTAGACTTCATGATGAAGTTGCCTACGTATCCCAAACCTGGGAATCAAGCCTTACGTAGTTCCGGTTAAGGTACACTCGGGTATTTTAACCTTCACTTTTCAAGCTCTAACTTTTGCCAAGACGCCCAATGCGGGTTTTCGACCTTGCGAGCTTCTTTTTATTTTCCTTTTTTTTTGTTTGTTCATTTCTTTTTCTTTTCTTTTTCGCATTTTTTTCTTTTCTTTTCTTTTTTTGTATTTTATTATTATTATTTTTTTTTGCTCTAACTTTTGCCTGGGTCGCCCTTCCGGATTTTCGGCCCAGCGAGCCTCTCAAAGGGTAAAAGTGTAACAAGTCCATTCCAAATGGTTTTTGAAGTTGAAGCCTCTCTGTGTCTAGGAGAACGGCTGTTGCACTGATTTGTATGGGACTCCGTCATGGCTGCTCCACGAGCTCTTTCAGGTGAGATCTACTCTTTTGATTCGGCTTTGTTGCCTCTCGCTTGAGGGCTGCTTCTGATCTGGCCATACAGACCTTACATGACGTTTGACCGTTGAGCTTTCTGAACGGGTTCAAGGTTTGAAAACGAACGGGTTGAATCTTGAGGCTGAGAGCGATCCTAGGCTGCACAATCTCAAGAGCGATTCCACACAGGTCTTCACAGGGCCGCGTAAAACATTTGTTTTTGAAAGTTTTTAAGAAAACGACAAATCACTCGCGCCGAAGATAGTGTGGAACCAATCTGGATCAAGCCAGGGTCCTTCCCAGTACTTATGCTGACAAACATGATTTCATTCATAAAAAGGCTTAGCACGTCTCTCTTTCTCTTAAGATGATCAAAATTTTGCAAAACCCGAGGAATTCCTTCCCCTTCGTTTTTATTACCGCAGTGCTCAAAAGAGGTTTTTTTTTTGAAAAACTTAGGTTAATGCAATGAGTTTGGCGCGCAGGAGAGCAGGCGAGATGTACTGTCAGCCCAATCAAATTCTCTGGCACTTATACGGAAAGCAAGCACGAAAGTGAGATAGCAACAGCTGTTTCATTCAGATTTGTTGGTGTAACTGGCCCCTCAGCAGAAACAGACTCAAAAACAAAAACGGGTAATTACAAGACAAAACGGTGTTCGGGACAACAACCCCAGAATCACCTGGTATTCTATACAAAGGGGACTGACTCGCTACAACAAGACAGACCCTCAAGCAAAAAGACTGACTCAAGACAAAGAGACAGACTCAAAACAAAAGACTGACTCGATACCCAAGCCAGAATTTACAAAGTTAGCATTCACAGATGCTCAAAAATGCGTGCTAGATGCCACATTCAAAATATATCCATATGCCACCCGCAGGTGGTTCACTTTCTGATTACATACTTGCAGTATCTGTGTCCTCAAAATCCAATAGCTGGGTGGTAACGGACTTAGCTGAGGTGGGCGGGAGGATAACCTCTTTGTCAATCAAATCTTGCACCTCATGACGGAGGCGGAAGCAATTGTTGGTGGCATGGCCTGTCTGCTGGTGGTACGCGCAGTACTGGGCAGCATCATACGTGGCAGGGAGATTCTTCGGGAGAGGCCGAGGCTCCAAGGGTTTAAGGTGTCCCCTCTCAGCAAGGATCTGAAGTGCCTTGGACAAAGGCATGTAGAGAGCATGAAAGGTCCTGCGCCCCCGGGGCAGGTACTTTGGAGTCTGAGCGCTCTTACTAGCCGCACAAGCGAAAGGGTCGGCAGGCGCGACCTTAGCTTTCTGATCTTTCCCGGGTGCTGGGGCGGGAACAGGAGGAACTGTTCTGGCATGACAGGGCCTATCCCGATTTTCCGACTGACTTGAACTACCCTCAGGTGGAGTGGGGAAAGCATCCTCCACAGTTTTTGCCATAACTGCGAATATCTATTGCTTGTTCATCCCCCCGGCTTTCAAAGCCTCGACTGCCCACAGCAGTTGTTCAATGGGATCGGCATCTGCCTTCACTTTGTCTTTTCCTCTGGCCTCAGCCTGATCGAGGATTTGGGTTGATGCCGGCATGTCATTGCCATAGCTGGAGGCCATCTCCGGTTGGCTCAGTTCGATCACAATTCGCCCCAACAGCGGGCGCTCCTGGGGTACAAAACTCTCGGCATATGGTGCGGCGGACGATGAAGCTGACATTCCATAGGCGAGATCCACCACAGACCTCTGGAGATCACCTATCATCCCCATTAGTTCGAATGTAGTAGGCTCGCGGGCCTGGTATAGCTGGGGGGCCCAAACCGGGTGCGCAACAGGCGACCTGGGTGGATGTGGCATATCAATATTGGTCTCACCTTGCAGAGTGATCCCTTGCTCTAATGCAGCCGTCAAAACCACGATCTCTTCTGAATTCTGCGTCATCCTAAGTCCTACCTCAGCGAGGGGAACACGGGCTATTTTGTACCAGCTGTCCGAACTGAAAGAGACAATAAACAGTATTTCAGCCCAAACAGATCAAACACGGGTGTAGCTGAACAACTGTACTCTACTGCTGATCACTGTTCCCCAGAAATCACTGCCCCCAAAAACTGAACCTGATGCCCGCAGATAACTGATTCTTATCAACACTGATACTCTCAGGTCCGATACTCGAACTTGCAAACTGATATGTACTTTCCTGTAGAGATACATTCTAAAAGCACATAGCAAGTAAAGAGAGCCAAAAACACCCCTATGTTGGGTTAGGGTTCCCCTGTCCTATTTTGTCAGGAGCTAGGGTTCCACTATGCACGCAGCAGTTTCAAACAATCTATAATCGGGTAAGCAACCTGTCTTAGCTTGGAATGGTCACTATGGATTCCGAATATACACTAGGTCGAATGGTCGAAAAGGGTGCCCCGGTAAAACCGGGGTTTGTGTTCCCATACTATCAGAGCCCATAACCGGTCAGCCTTATGGTCATGCCTTGACAGGACAAGCCTCCGGCAAACCGTTCAGGAATGGCAGATGGCAAACACTGTGTTCCTAGGCGCACCATTGCACATGCAATGCAAAGAGACACATAAATGAGATCAAAACAGGATATCACGAGTTCGAGTTAAGCTCTCTAAATCCCCAGCAGAGTCGCCAGAAACTGTAGGCACGTCTGCGAGGGACCCCGCTACTACAGTTCGGACTCGATTTATGTCACGGTTCTTAATCTTGAACCAAAGAGTCCAAATCTGGCAAATCATTTTGAGAAAACAGATTTTAGGAAAGAAGTGCCAAACATGGACTGCTTTGCCAGATACAGAGTCGCCACCTAAATATTTTTTATGGGGGAATTTAGGAAACCCTGACTCGGTGCCAAAGGCCACATGTCTGTCATCACCGGAGTTGTCTCGGCTCGAGAGCTAGGGTACGATTGGGGAAGGTCAGCTATGAGCACCCCCTCTCGCCCGATCCGAAGATCGGCCTCTACTAACCGTGATATCCGTTTTTGAATACATTATGTGTTCTTATTCCATTTGTTAGCCTAGAATTACTATGTTATGTGCACAGCAAACAAGTATAGACTAGATTGCCTAATTTGGAAACAAGCATTGCATATCCGTTTATCTTGAAAAACATTTTGGAATTTGCTACTCGCAAGTAGGCTAAAATACGGATTTCAACGAGTTTTTCCAACTCAGGCCATCCAACCTTCACCCACAGGCATCCAAACAATTATATCACGTAAGCATTTAGCCGCATGGCAGGCAGACTGTCATGGCAACACTCGCACGCATGCAGCATGCTAAAGCAGGAAAATACTTACATAGTACTCCGTGCCAAAACAATAAACTAGTTAGCAAACATGCATGATCCTAGGTCATGTTAGAGTGGCTAATGCAACGCATGCAAAATGCAATTAGAGTAGGCTCGGCTAACCTAAGCGTGGCATGTGAAATGCAATCAATTTGATGCACGTATTCAATTTGAAATTGAAGTACAAATGCAGTTAGCGTGATGCGCCGAGTCCGGTGCATGCAAAGCAAATGTATGAGTGCACGCATGCATTGCATGAGGTATGCTGATTTAAACGTGCCCTAATACTAACCATCAAAGCAGGTAAATAAAAGGGAGGAAAGAAGTGGGGATTGGAAGACATACACACCACTCACACACACTTATTACAGATTTGCCCTCGCCCGGAGGGACCAAATAAATAATACAAATTAATTAACTACGCAAGCTAATTAAATATTACAAATTTCCTAATCAGCTAACAAACTAATTAAGCTAGGAAAAGCAGTAAACTGCCCCGGGAGGAGAGCCAGATGCAGCGCACGCTCGGGTCCCGCTCGGAAGTGCACGGCCATGCATAGTCTGCCTCTGTTTTCCCTACTCTGCTCCTCTAGAGGCTACCAAAACCTCAGGGATGTTTCTTTGGATACTGGGAATCACCACCGGCTGAGTAGAATTACCACCGGCAGTGAATGGTGGTCACCGGCACAAAATTAATCCATCGGCTGGTGATTTACTGCCGGTCGGCAATGTACACTGCCGGTCGGCAAAGAGTGCCTGCAGAACCTGCAACTCACAGCAGCAGAGGACAGAACTTGCATGGCAATACAATTCAAGCAATGTATGCACCAATCATGTCCCCTATCATGTTTGTGACTCAAAGGGGAATGTGTCTCGATTCTCGGACCGCCAATCACGCATTTCCATGCATGACGGCCCAAAGAATCAAGTATGCAACTTTCATGTCAAATGAAATGCAAACCAAACAAACAAACCAAGGCCCAATTCCTATCACCAAGTCAAGGAATAAGGCATGCATGCAAGATGCAATGCAACCTAGGCATACAAGCTAAGGATGCAACATGGCATGGCAAGACACTTATGCAAGCATACAAGCAAACATGAGGCAATGCAAATTGATGGAAAGGTGGACTTATACATGATTTTGGCAACTCTAAATAGGCCTAAAACAGTGGCCAAAGTGACCAAAATAAAGGACTAGACACATACACACATGCATATGTTAAAGGCGCCAACACTTAGGCACAAATGGGACAACTCTCAAACACATTTGAAAGAAGGTAATCATGGACATATGGCATGCAAGGTAAGCATTGAAAATCATGTTAATGTGATGCCAAACTAACCTACCAATGCAAGCTATGCATGCAACAAATGGCTCAAGCATTCAAAGTAAACCAATGGAGTATTGAACTACACTTAACAAAACCAAACATGGCATGAACTTATTGACCAAAAACAGAGTTTTAGCATATTAAGACAAGGCCTAAAGATCACTTAGATGGCATCCAAATGACCTAAATTCAAAGGCATGCATAAATGCCAAAACAAAGAGCATGCTACACAAGCTTTCAAAGCATTAAGGAGACATCCAAGGCAAACATATAGGCATGCAAAAGGGACTGAAATGACATGGTGGATAGTTCCAAACCACTAAATCAATGCAAGAACGTCATGTTATACATTCATACACTTAAGGCCAACAAGCCGGAATGCAAATGAGCTATACTAAGCATGCCAAATCCGACCCAAACAACCTAGGACAGACCTTAAACATGGCAAAATGAGCACAAAACCTTCACAAGGCTAAGCCTAAAACATGCTAGAACAAAGGCTAACAACCTAAGGCATATTAAGGCAATAACATGGCATTACATGGTAGGTATGCTAAGCATGCATGGTGTACCAAAACCAATACACAACAAGGTTATATCATGGCATAATAAGCATGGAAAACAGCCAAGACATGATCAATACACACTCTAACATGATGCTCTCTCAAGAGGCCAAAAAGGGTCCCTTTCGAGGACAACAAGGAGAGGGGGTGGCCCTCCCCTTTTGGAGACTTCAAGGCACCATCTCCGCCACTGAAATCCCTCAAGATTTCAGTGGTGAAGAGGCCCAAACACTAAACTCTCGAAACTTGCACAAAATAGCACAAAATGGGGCCTTTCAAGGCCTAAGAGGGGTCAAACACCTCCAAACCACAAAACACTCTAAACAAACAATTTAGAGGGCGTAAAAAAAGAACTTTTTTGTATTATACACTAAGCTCAAAAACGATTTTAAGATAGGTAGAAAAGCAATGCAAAAATGAGAAATAAAAGGGAAGTTTCTCACCCTTGTAGACCACCTTCACAAATGATGCTCCAACAGCCCCTTTTAGGTTGAAAACAGCTCCAAAATTTCAAAACCAACCTCTTAGAACCTCAGTAGCTAAGTGAAGGTGAAACACTATGTGTTTGTGTGCAATAGTAAGACACAAACACAATTTAACACACACAAGAGGGATATATAGAGATAGAAAGTGTATGGATTCTAACCCTAGAACTCAAAACCCTAAAATGGCTGTCTAAAAATATCTAAAGTGTCTTAAGTGTCTAACCCTAAAGCCAAGAGAGAAGACTCTCTCTTATAGAGCCTTTTGTCTTGTAAAGCTTACAAGACAAGCTTCTAAAGAGAGAGATCCCTCCATACACGTGGAGGGGAGCCAAAAGCAAGACAGCTGTGATAAAATATCTGCAAAAGCAGATGCACAGTAGTTGGCCGGCCAAAGATGCCATTTTGGCAAAAATGAGTGCCGACCGGTGACAAAAAGTGCCGATGGCAGCAAAAACCAGCCGGTGGCCTCTGGCCATGGCCGGTGGTGTGTGGGGATGCCTCACAAGGCATTCCCTGCCCCTCCAAGGCAAAACACAAGTGTTTGGTGCAAAACCAGACACTAAACAGTCGAGTTCGGAGATCCTGAGGCAAGGCGCGCGAGCCGAGACCTCCGAGAACTCCAAACGAACATAAACAAGGGTAATCACCAAGTGTTCCAATGGTGATGTCCAAGTCTTGAGGACGGTCAAAAATGGGGTGTCTACAGGATCGTTCTGCAAACCAATGAAGACTGGCAAGAATGCCAAATTCGAGTAGCTGAAAGAAGAAAGTTTTTACTGAAGGACAATCGAGCTCTTATCCACAACACTAGGGGCAATTCAGACCCGGTTGGATGGACTCTGACATCATCAGTGAACGGAAACCATTATCCTGGATTCAGATGGCTTCGAGATCTTATGACCAATTAACATGGACCAAGTTATACCTTTTTTTTATCCTTGAGAGGCTTGCTGGGCCTAAAACCCGGACGGGTGACCTAGGCAAAAGTTAGAGCAAGAAAAAGAAGAAAAAGAATAAAAAAGAAAAAATACAAAGAATGAAAAAAGAAAAGAAGAAAATGAAAGATGAAAAAAGAAGAAAAGAAATGAGAAGAAAAAAATAGAAAGAAAAGAAAAACAGAGCTCGTAAGGTTGAAAACCCGAAATGGCAGCTTTAGCAAAAGTTAGAGCGTCAAAAGGAGAGGTTAATACCCGAGTGTACCTTAACCCAAAACTACGTCAGGCCTGATTCCCATGTTTGGGACACGTAGGCAACTTCATCCTGAAGTCCGACCCCAATAGCCTGCTAGGCTCATCCATGTTGATTGGTTTATCCTTGTTCAACTCGACTATCTTGTCCATGTGAAGTGGCTCATCTTCATAATCATCTTCGTTCAGATTCAGTTGTTCTATTCTGTTAAAAGACTTAGCTGCAAGATGATTCAAAGTTCAGATCTGAGGTCGTGCATCTTAAGAGTAGATTCCATGTTGGTTAAGCAGTGGCCATTTACAAAAATAGTTTTTGAAAAAATACTTTTGAGTTGTATTTTGAGTTGATTATGAAGTTCTTGTCTTACTTATCAAGTTGTATTTACATTTGGTTAGCATGTCAAGTCTTTGTTTTGCTTATCGAGTTATTTTGTTCTTTCAGTTGTTAGTTGGTTCACTACCTGATTAAGGCAATGCAATTCGTGTATGCAATTTTCAAACAAATGTCAATCTCATTTACATGCTATGTGATGTAATGCGATGCGATGCGATGCTTAGAATGTACAATTGTAACACTTTTTCGATAAAAAAAAGTCAATTTCATTCCATCATGTTTTCTTTTGCAAAAGTACAGAGTTTTAAGGAAAATAAATCTGCCTGACGCAGTACAATGTGCAAAAACTACTAGCAAAAAGAAAAATAAAGCAAAAAACAAAACATTTGAATCAGCATCCAAATCAGCGCCAGTCGCCTCACGTGCAGGAATCCCTCCTCGTCCTCTTCCTGGATGAAGGTCCAGGATCACCACCGTCAGCTCCGCTGCCAGTGTCTGAACCCGAGCCATCTCCAGCCTCATCTCCATCCTGAGACGACTCTGACTGTGGGCTCATTGCCTCCTCGTCGGACTCGTCATCATCTGGGGTAGGCTCCCGCGACCTGCTCTCGGTACAACTACGCCTATGTCTACCTCGGCTGTGTATCAACATCCCTCGTCCAGCTCCCCCTGCTGCTCTAGGAGGCACTGATGGTCCCACTAGGGCACCAGATGTGGCTGGTATCTGGAATGGGGCCTGAAAAGAACAATTTGGCAAATGCATCAGTTATGCTATGCGAAGCTGAGTATGACATCAAATGCAGTGTATGATTACAGTGTATGAATGCTGTGAGCAGTGTATGAATGTTGTGACCAGTGAATGATTGCAGTGTATGAATGTTGTGAGCAGTATATGAGATACAGTGTGTTAATGCCGTGAGTGGTATGTGAGTGCAGTGTATCAAATGTCCTGTTGATAATGTAATGCATTAGATCAGTACAGAACAGATTATGCAAAGTTTTGGGACTGAGGTTGAAAGAACTTACCGGGAAACCGTAAATACTCAACAGGTCCATGCTCCTTTGTAGCATCCCCATCACTGAAGTCGACAGCTCCAGAGCCTGCCCAGTGTACTCTATCGAAGCCTGCAAAAGTGTTGAGGCAATTGGTAATCTGTGGAATATCAACTGAAATGAAATGAATGTACAGAATGAAAAACTTTGCACGTACAAGGGTCGAGCCTCAAACTCTGATAAGCTTATGATCAACTGGGGGAGGAGCGATTGAAATCTGGTAAGTCTCTCCTGCCTGCCCGCGACAAGTCATAGTAGTGAGCAAGTCTGGCCACTCTGCTCTCCGTCTCCTCCGGGAACCCCTCCTACTATGGGCCTGAGTCGGCCTCGATGCTTCCACTCCTCCTACTGGGGCTGCAGGCCTCTCTCTCTCATCTCGGTGAGCGCTGGTCAGAGGTGGCATGAGATAAGTCTGGATGAAGTCGGTGTAGTCGCCATCATCTCTGAAAAAGTCGGCATCCCAACCTATCGTGAAATTGATCATCTCCTACAGGGTGTACCTCTCTATATGCCTCATATGGGTGGGAGGAGGCCTCGGGACTATCTGCTCAGGCAAACCAAGGCTCTGTCGCAGGAAGGGCTCACCTAGGTACCACGCTCGGCAGATCGGACCCTCAAGCAAAACCCGAAATCGGGCAGTCTCCCGAGAACCCATGTACTGGTCTCTCACTGCATCAGGCAACACCACCCAAGGCTGCCAAGTGATCTGCAAATGACAGGATATACAGTTTGTTATCTACTATCGGAAGTACAATGTAGAGCAAAACTCAAATGAACTATAAGCTTTGAAATACCTCTGTTGCGGCTATGGTGTCAAAGTATCTGCAGAAGAACAAGAAAGACTCTCATGGTCTCCGCTCGCACCTCACATCATATCTGTGAGAATAGGGAACAACAAGGGGCATCTCCACCTCCGGCTCTGGAGAAAGCCTCAGAAAGTAGGCATACACCCACAACTACAAAATGTGAAAGGGCAATAATGAGTACGTTTATCAGTAAAGCAGAATACAGATGAAGCAGAAATCAGAGAATGATATGCACTGTATCGTGTAATGTGTGATGTGTCTTGTGCAGTGTGTGCAGTGTACAGCCAGGGTAAAGCAGATTGCGTGTGTGCAGTGTGTGTGGTGTACAGATAATGTAAAGCGGAACTGTAAAAATAGAAAGGAAAAATGTACCTCCTAGGCTCGCCAGTAGCCTCCTAGCAGATACTCGCTCCGGCGAGATAAGGAGCTCATATATCTGTACAGTGTGGTCAATCCTGCGCCACCACAGTCATAGCCCTGGATTCGAGTCAAGTCCACCAGCGCACTCAACAGATAAAGGCCAACGGTGTTCGCCCGATCGGCGAAGGGAGTAGTGCCCAACGTGAACATGAGGAATCCCCGGGCGTAGCGCTCGACCTCCTCCCGGGTCGTCGGTGTCTGTATCCTGAACTAGTCCTTGAACCACGAATATCTCACGAACCTTGGTTGGGAGAGAGGTGGGCGAACGCCGAGCAAGAAGATCTGGGTAGCATCCCACTCGCCCATATCAGTTTCGAACGGGATCGGATCACCCTCTACTCCGATGCCGGTGAGCATGGAGAAGTCGAAGGGAGTTATCGTCATCTCCCCTGTTGTCGAGAGGTGAAAGGAATCGGTGGTGTCCCACCACCTCTTCACTAGCGCGCCTAGGAGAGGCCGACTCACTGAGTGATGAGAGTCCCATGCAGAATGTGCCAAAATTGGCCTGATCAACAATGTGGCAGACATCATCATGTAGCTCCATATACCAATCTCGAGCAACGGTGTCCCCATAAGCCCAGAAGGCATGGGAATCTCCCTGTGTTCAAAGACAAATGGATGCGAAGCAATGTCAAAAATACAGTGTTTGAATGTGTCCAAAATTGATAAAAATGCAGTTTGTGTGCATATGTTCGAGTTGACACAGATATCATGTATGAATGTGCTCAGGATGAACTGGGCATGCGATGTACAAGTGTTTTTGGGTTAATTAGATGCAGAGTGATACTGGCTATCCGAAGCGTATAACCTACATTACAGAAAGTAGAGGGGAAGAGTATACCTCAGCGGCGCCATAAGACAAGTGTAACTCCGGCTCGCGTAGCAGGAGCTCCAATGCCGCACCTCGCGCAAAGCTCCTGAACTGGCGAATACTGTCGGGAGGCAACACATGTACCTCGAGCAAGTACGTCACCGAGTCGAATGGCCGAACACTGAGCGGCAAGAGCTCGAACTCGGGATCCATCTCCATCCCTGGAGAAGCCCTACCCTGTGGAATATCATTCGCCATCTTGAGAAAATGGTCGAAAGTATGGAAAATGGGCAAGAATGCCAAAAGTCAACCCCAAGGGGTGAAAAATGGAAGAAAAGGTCAAAGTGCGGAAAAAGGCAAGGAAACCAAGGATAACTTAGGGAAAACAAATCCCAAGTGATGGAAATCAAGAAAGGAACACCGAACTCACGTTTCAATCGGTTCAAAACATTGAGAATAACGAAGGTTTTGCGAATCGAACGTTGTGGGAGACTTGAAAACGGGGGAAAAGCTCGAATCGAAGGATGGAAAACAACCTAGAGAGGGAGGAGAATGAATTTCGGCTAGGGAGAAGTGAGGAAATAGGGTTTGGAACCCTATACTTAAAGACCCGAGGTGAATGGACAAAATTGCCCCGAATCTGCCACTTTTGGCCGATCAGTTAAATTGTTGGCTGATAAGCTCTTTTGATGGCCGATGGATGGTCGATGGCCCCCCTTGTGGCCGATGGACCTTTAATGCCCTTGTTTGGGGTAGTTCTGTTGTTTGGTACCCTCATCTCTCAAGAAAGTGCAAGAAAATACACTTTTGAAGCTTAAGCGGTCTCCGTGGTGACCTCGAACCATGTCTTCCGTGTGCAGCACTCGATACGCGTGAGGTGTATCCTTTTTTATATCCTTTTGTTCATTACGAGAGTCGAAAATTTCTTTTGAATATATCGCATTACAATGTTTTGTCATGTTTGCAAGGTGCACATTTGTTATACACCTTTTCACTTTTACATTGAGTATACCTCATCTCGTTTTAAGTTTGTATCTCAACATTGCAGAGATCATGCATTTACCATGTTTACATTGAATATGTGCATCCCTATGTCATTGCATGGAGCATACATTTCACCCTATCCACGTTGTTGCGCACACTTAGGTTACATTGTCATGCACCTCTCCACCCGCATTGTCGCGCACACTTAGGTTGCAATGTCATGCACCTCTCCACCCGCGTTGTCGCGCACGTCTTACTTGCATTGTTATGCACACTACTTGCGTTGTCACACACATTTTGCTTGCAATGTTATGCACCCTCTTCGTTTGCGTTGTCACGCACATCCTACTCACATTGTCATGCGCACATCCAGTTGCATTGTTATGCACCTCATTACTTGCGTTGTCACGTACTTTCTACATGCATTGTTATGCACTTTTCACTTGCATCGCTATGCACGTTCGACCTGCATTGTTATGCGCCCGTTTCGTTTGCATTGTCATGCAACCTTTTCACTTGCATTGTTATGCGCGTTCTACCTACGTGTGTTTCTACTATATTGTATCTGTCAAAGTTTCTTTCTTATGCAGTCACGATATTGTATGTACAGTTCATTTGAAGCTGGCGCAACCAGACAACGTTGTATGTACAATTCAGTCAGAGGAACTCCGGGTGAGATCATTCCTCTTTGCATAATCATAAGTTATGTTCCACATCGTGCATGTTATTTGCATTTGGCCTCTGCCTACGGGCGCATCTCTTTGTTATCTTGTATGTTTGACTAAGTCTTCGGCCTCGTCAAAAATGGGTCATCTCTGGTTTTTGACATTCAGTCCCGTCATCTTATGACTTTCGAGTTCTGTCAAAGGGGGGCAACTGTAGACACCCCATTTTTGACCGTCCTCAAGACTTGGACGTCATCGTTTGAACACTCGATGATCATCCATGTTTGTGTTCGTTTTGAGTTCCTAAAGGTCTCAGCAGCGCTTCTTGCCTTAGAACCTCTCAACTTGTTTGTTTTGTGCTTGGTCGTGTACCAAGGACTTGTGGTTTTGTTTCTGAGGGAAGAGGGTGGCTTGTTGGCCAGCCCTACAACCCATCGGCCAAGCCTTGTGCTTATCAGCCATGTTTTCTTGTCATCAACCATCAGTGATGGTTGATCGACACTCTTTTTGGCCGATTGGCACTCTTTTTGGACTATCGGCCATACCTTTTGGCCGAGGCCTTTTATTTGCTTTTGCAGATATTTTTGTGCCAGCTAGTGAGCACAGATTTCATCCTCCATAAAACCCTTAGCTTGTCTAGCAAGCTTAGGATTTGATTTTCTATAAGAAGGGAGACCGTCTCCCTTTCCAGAGGTTCTGAAAAGTTGATATACAAAACATATATCTCTCTATATATTTCTTCTTCTCTCTCTATATTTGTGCTTGTTTGTGCTCAAAAGTGCCTTTTCTTCACACTTTTGCACACAAACACCTAGTGAAACACCACACTCTTGTTACTAAGGCACTTTTGAAGTTGGTTTTAGTGTTTTTGGACTGGTTTTGATCAGAAAAGGTTGCTGGAGTTGTTGCTCTAAAGTTGTTCTACAAGGGTGAGCTTCTAACCTCTTAAACCCTTGTTTTTTATTAACCTTTTAGCCCTATTTTCATGTTGTTTTAGGCCTAACTTTCTACTACAAAAAGTTTTGATTTTTAGTGCTTAACATGTTTGTGTAAGGCTTCTTTGGTGTTGGGGTGATCTACTTCCTTGCGTGCCTTGTTTGGCTTTGTTTTGCACCATCACTTTAGGCCTTTGAGATCACTTTCTCTTGGCATTTTAACCACTGAAATCTTGTAGATTTTCAGTGATAAAACTTGTGTTTTGAGGTCCCAAATAGGAGAGGGCCATCCCCTCTCCTTGTGTCTTGTATGCTTGCCTTATTGGCCTCATGTTTGAGCATGTTTGTTAAATTGTGTTGGCTTGTTCTTAGCATGTTTTTAGCCTTATTTCAGCATAGCATACCTCTGTTTTGGTTTGGTTTAGTCACCCTTTGCATGCTATTTACACTTGTAGTGTAATTCTCACAAACTAGCTTTATATGCCCCATGTTTGAGCATGTATTTCTAGCATGTTTTGGCCTCATCTTAGCATGTTTTTGGTATTGTTTTTCCATGTTATACCTCTATCTAAGGTTGGTTTGATAGCCTTTTGCATGCTCCATGCATTTGTAGTGCAATTCCATTCATTGGCCTAATTTGTATCGTGCTTTAGACCATCATTCTAGTATAATTTTGGCTTAACTCCAGCAAGCTTTTGTCCATGTTTTAGCATGCTCTAGCTCTGTTTTAAGTGTTTTGGGTCATACATACATTGCTTTGTATAGCCATGGTTCAATCTAGCTCACTAGCTTTGAGTTTCCAAGCCACTAGCATGCATTACTTGGGCTACTTTCATGATATGGTATCATTTCATATGTGATTTCAATGCGTGTTTCATGTTCATACACTCATATTTGTCACTCTTTCCATGCTTTGGAAGGTTGGTTCTTTATGCCTTAAACATGAGTCATTGTGTATGCCATCATGCCTAAGCTTGCGAGCTATCATTTTAGCGTATTTTTGTTGTTATTTTGACATGCCATAGCTCTGATTTTTGTTGGCAAAGTCATCTCATGCTTGCTTTTGGTAGGTGTAGTGTAATCCTCCTCATTGGCCTTGTATGCGTCATGTTTTGTGCCTTTCATCCTAGCATGAGTTAGCCCTGTTCAAGCAAGTTTCTAGCCTTGTTTTGGCCTGCCTTGGGACTATTTTGAGTCACCTTGGCCCTTTTGGGCTTGCTTGTTGTGGCCATGGTGTAAGTCCCTTGGCTAGCTTTAAGCTTTAAGCCCACTAGCATGCTTTGTTTGTCATATGTACATGGTTTAGCATCCTTTGGAATATGATTTCAGAGCCTATTTCATTACCACACTCTCACATTTTTCACTCCTTTAATGTGCTTGAGAGTTGATGCCTTCATGCCTTGCTTGTGAACCAATTGGCATGCAGGTTTGTATATAGTTTTGGGCTTCATTTTTAGCATGTTTTGGCCATCGTATTGGCATGCATGAGGCTTGTTTGAGGTTGGTTTGGTCCATTGAATAGTGTATTACATGGCCCTTACCATTGCATTGTTGTTTGCATATTGTTGCATGACATTGTTATTTACATGTTATTGCATGTTCATGATGTTTAGCATGTTGATTAGGTAGCATGTGGACACATGCTTGGTGTATTGCATGTTGTTGCATGCTTGGTGCATTGCATGTTGTTGCATTGCATGATTTTTGCATGCTTGTTGTATTGCATTGTGTGTGTATGCTTTGCATTGCATTGTGTTTGGATAGGGTGTCAATCCAAACACGAGGAACGAGAGACGTTTCATACTTGAAGTGACGAAACGTGCCTCAATTCTCGGTCGCCGACCCTCTTGATCAAGCATGATAGAGGTTAAGGTCCCTTATGTGGTATTTGTGTGCATTCATTAACATTGATTTGTGCAACTCGGCCCTTTTGGCCATCATGCATTGAGATGTGTGATTGATGGCTCGAGAGCCGAGCACTACACTCCTTTAAGCATGTGACATGATAAGGAGTGTGGTTGCACACACATTTTCTTGTAAATACATTGTCATGCCTCTGTTAGTGCTGTGTTGCAGCAAAAGGAGGAAGTTGCTGGAAGTAGTGGCCGATCGACCATCTAATCTGCCGATCGGCAATCAAAATCGGCCGATGACCATTATCTTTGGTCGATGGCCTTTCCTCTTGGCCAACCACATCTCAGCATGGTCCTAAGGTGGATCAGAATCATCTTGGAAGTTGGCACAATTTTTAGAAGACCAAAATAGTGCAAACAGAGGCAACATGAGGCACGGTAGTGGATTTCCGAGCGAAGCCAACCGAGCATGCATCACTTCCTTGCCCGCGGGGCCATTTCATTACTTATGATTAGTTCGTGTAAATTAGTCATTTGATTTGTTTTGTAATATTTTAATTAGCTTAGCATAGCTATTTGTTTCAATTTGGATTGTAATAATTAGTTAACTTGTTAGTTAATTAGTTTCGACTTGTAATAATTAACTTAGCTTAGTGTAGCTTAGCTTATTATTCGTGTAATAACCCTACTGATTACTGCTAAACTGAGACTGATTATGATAAGTAAATAAATCGACTGAAATACTGAACTGACTGATTGAATGTACCAGTTTAAATGCATATCTATCTGTTGATTGTTAAATTATCTATTTATGTTTTATGCTTTAAACTGCAAATTGAAGGCTTTATCGGCAGCCGAATCTGAAATTAATTGATGATTTATGATCATTAGAATTTATGTGATTTTTATGGTGTATTTATCTGAATTGTGATTTAGTATGATTAAATTAGATTAAATTAAGCTAATTGGCAAGAGTTGTCTTATTTACCATAATGCCATATTAGTGGACAATGCTAGGACTTATTGTATCACATATACAACCTTTGACCAAACACATTTGTTCAGCCATTCTTGAGCCCTCAACCGACTAGAGTGAGAGTGTGAGAGGATAGGAGTGATTTCAACTTGATTTTGTGAATTGGCTTGAAGAACTTGAAGAATTGAAGTATAGATTGCAAATTGAGCTCCCTTATCTTTCATTGGAGACCTAAGGTAGTATAATCACCCTCTTGTTTATGAATTGAGCTTGTTCTTGCACGACTCATGTCAAAACTAGGGGATTGAGTCTAGAATTGGCTTAATGTGTTGAATGGTAGCATAGATCATGCATGCATGCTTTCATTGTTTAAATTTGAGTTGATTTCATGGAAGATTGTTATTTGCATGTTCATATTAGAGTTCTAGTGCATGAATTTATCATGTTTTGTAAAGATTGGCTCACTAGAACAATTATTTGAAGCTTTAAAGTTGTTGAATCCATGCATGTTACACATTCATCATGTTCTTGAAAGTTGGTTTGGAATTGGGTTTAATTGCCTCACCTTTGGGCCTTGATTTTACAAATTGAGCTTTAAATCATGTCATACTATGTATTTACAAATGTTTTCCAGGAAATGGGACCAAAGGAATCGAATTTGATTCATTTGAGGTTGAATTTGAGCTTGAGGTTCAAATCTGGGAATTCCAGATTTTGAACTCACGCTCGAGCGGGGTGACTGGCGTTCGAGCGTGAAATTCGTGCTCCCAGTACTTTGCACTATTTTGAAGTCCGCTCGAGCGGAAGAATTGACGCTCGAGCGTGACATTGTGTCTTACGCTCGAGCGGGTGTCGAGCGCCCAATCGAGCGTGAATTTCACCTATCTAGCACTTTTGACTGTTTTGCAGTACGCTCGAGCGGGTAATTCTACGCTCGAGTGAAAACCTTTGTCTGCATGTCCTCTCCAGCAGAGTAACCTACGCTCGAGCGTGACCCCTGTTTTCTGAAAATCCTGAAAATGCTTTTAAAGTACATCTTTGCATCCTTATTTCATCCTAGGCATTCCTAGGCCTAGTTTAAGGCATCTTAATGAGGATAGTGATGTAGAATCACACCGAGACAAATTAGGGATTAAGTTACTATTTTCCCAACTGTGTAGC
Organism: Camellia sinensis; assembly: GCF_055761805.1. NCBI lineage: Eukaryota > Viridiplantae > Streptophyta > Magnoliopsida > Ericales > Theaceae > Camellia > Camellia sinensis. The sequence goes on from NC_138972.1 coordinate 160,820,166, forward strand.
TTAGTGTATGTTCACTCTATAACTGTGTAGGGTTGGCATCCGGAGACGCGCTCTAGCTTAACTGTAGCCCAGAACTCTATAAGTAACAACTGTGTAAAGATATGTTCAAATATGAATATCTTATGAATGGTTAAACTGTACTATTTTTTGAAATGATTCTGTTACTGAATGAATGATGTCCTAATTGTGAATTGTATTGTGGCATCCTTAGCAACCTACTGTTACTGTATTGTACTGCTACCATTACAGAGATCTTTGTCGGTTCCCATGTTGGAACCACTACTGTTTACTGATATGATGGCCATCAACTGACTATTCGATCTGATAAGACCTGCTGTACTGTTTTGCTACTGGATGTACCACATATGACTGTAATGAATGAATAACTGATATACTGATTGAAATGATTATTTTCAATACTGTAAAAATATTCACTCTTAACCTCTTTACGCATTATGTTATTCACTGGGCTTTAACTCACTGCTCATATTTATATGTAGGTGTACAGGCACCGGATCGTTGCTAGAAGCGTCGGGGTAAACTCCAGTTTTGTCAAGCCAATCTATGTGCCTCACTGCGAGGTTCCGAGCCTGTTCAAGCTATGGCTTTGGGGTGTTTAATTTCCCCCACCTGCCTCTGTATCTATTTTGTATAACTGTATAGACTGAATGTTTTTGTACTGTACCGTTTCAATAGGGATTAAGTCCCTGTCTGAATGATTGTAAATGTTGTACATACTGTTTTGCACTGCTTGTATATACGTATGAAAAGTCTTTTTGCATACAGACTGTCACAACTCATTGGACATTGTTTAATTACTGTATTGGCTTCTGCCAGCCCCTGTATTACTATATTACTGTTAAGCAGGCCTTCGGTAATCTCGGATTACTGGCCGGTTACGGTGCTAAACCCATAAGGGCAGGTTTGGTCGTGACAATTCGGACCCTCCGTCGAGAGGGCACAACTGTTGTAATAAGTGTGCGTGTGTGTGATGCATGTCTTCCAACCCCATTTCTTTATCCCTTTTACTTACCTACTTTTGATGGTTAGTTTTAGGGCACATTTCAATTAGCATACTTATGCTCGCATGTTTGCATTCATTCATCTGTCTTGCATGCTCCAGGCTCGGCGCATCATTCAAACTGCGTTGAACTTTAATACACTTTCTTGAATACATGTTTCAAAGCATGTTGTCAAGTGTTGCATTCATATGCCATTCTAGATAGCTGAGCCAATTTTAGTTACATTATTGCATGTGTTGCATTAGGCATTGTTGACATAGCTAGGGTCATGCATTGATTTTTAACATAGCTTTTGTTTTGGCTCGGAGTACACTGTAAGTGTTTACGCTTTAGCATATTGCATAAGTGTGATTGCATACTGCCATGATAGCATGCTTGCCATGAGGCTAATTGCTTAAGTGATTAACTGCTTGAATGCCTGTGGGTGAAGGTTGGATTGCTTGAATTGGAACAATTCATCAAAATGTGTGTTTTAAGCCCACTTGAGAGTGGCAAAATCATGTTTTCTAAGCCCACTTGAGGGTGGCAAATTCCACGACTTAGTCTACTTGCGAGTAGCACCTCTAAACCGTTTTCAAACAAATGAACATGAAATGTTTTGTTCCAACTTAGTCGATCTAGTCTATACTTGTATGCTGTGCGCATTACATAGTAATTCTAGGTTAATAACCGAAATAAGAACACATGTGTTTTCAAAAACAACATATCATGTTAGTAAAGGCCGATCTTTGATCGGGCGAGCGGGGGTGCTCGTTTTATGACCTTCCCCCCTTGTACCCAAGTTCCCGAACTGAGGCAACTTTGGTGATGACCGACACGTGGCTTTAGTCACGAGTCAGGGTTTCCTAAATTTTCCAAAACAAAATATTTAGGTGGCGACTCTGTATCTGGCAAAGAAGTCCATGTTTGGCACTTCTTTATTAAAATTGATTTTCCAAAACGATTTGCCGGATTTGGACTCTTTGGTGATTTATCAGTCTTACATTGCACTTTGTGAGATTAGATTCAGAACCGTGACACGAGTCCGAACTGTAGTAACTAAGAACAACGATTCGCGCCCTCGCGCGCGAAGCAGAGTTCGGGCGGTCTACAGTTTCTGGCGACTCTACTGGAAACTCAGAGAACTTTACTTGAACTCATGATATGTTGTTTTATCAAACAATATAGCACATCCCCTTTCCAATTCCACATAGTCATACATGTACAATGTACATAAACATAGTCATATTCAATGACAAACAACAAGAGATTAGTTTCAATTCACCTAATCCTCATGAAATTTCTATAACAATCATAGTTATTCTCCACCGATAGTCGAATACAGTTATTTCTAAATAGATATTCAATCTTGTGACAGATAATTGTAGACACCCCATTTTTGACCATCCTCAAGACTTGGATGTAGGTACATCCAATCTTGTGACAGATATTCAATCTTGTAGGTACATCCGGTGGCAAGTTTGATTGCTCGTCGAGTACTCGAATTTCGCGATGAAACGTCACAGGTTTGAGCTTTCCAAACCCTGTGTCCTTTCTGCTCCATTTTTGGACCATGTGTTGGTCCTTTCAGCATGCTTCTTGTGAGGCACTGTCGGCCACCTTTTGGCACTGTCGGCCTTGAGTTTAGGCTTACCGGCCATCAATGAGGCACTGCTGGCCACCACTGATGGCCGGCTGGCTACCTTGTTTCAACAAATAGCATTTTAGATATCTTGAGCCAACTGTGGCTCACTGAGCCATCCTCCGTAGTGTATGGAGGGATGGAGGCCAATTTAAGCTTGTCAAACAAGCTTTGGATGGCATTGCTCTATATAAGGGGAGGCTCCTCCCCCTTTCCAGAGGTGGACGGAATTTTAGAGACAAAATATCACTCTCTTTCTCTGGAATTCTCACTCTCTCTTTTTATATTGTGCTCAATAGTGTCTCAAAGTGTGTTTTCTCTTCACTTTTGCACTACAACACCTAGTAAAGCACCATCACTTTGTTGCTGAGGTACTTGAGGGTCTTGTTTGGACTCAAAAGGCTGGTTTTGGCTCAGAGGAAGGCCTACTTTGCTGCTGTTCTTTAAGGGTGAGTGTATTCCCCTTTTAAGCTTATCTTTGTATGCCATCTTAGCCACCTTTGCATGCTGCTTTAGGCTTGGATTTCAACTACAAAAAGCTTTATTTTTTAGTGTTTAAAATGATTGTTTGAGGCCTTATGGGAGTTGGGGGTGTTTCACCCCCTTGTACGCCTTATTTGTTAAGCTCTGGAGCCATTCCTTGAAGCTTTTGTGGTGGCCTTTGCATGGCCTTTTTACCACTAAAACTCAGAGAACTTTCAGTGGTGAAAAGGTGTTTTTGAGGCCCAAAATGAGAGGGGGCGGTCCCCTCTCCTCTTATCTTGCTTCCTTGCCTTGTTGGCTTCATACTAGAGCATGTTTTTCTACTTCTTTTAAGCTGAGTCCAAGCATGTTTTTGTGACTTTTTGGACCTGCCATAACTCTGTTTTTGGTTGATTTGGTCGTTGGTTGCTTGCTTTTGGTACTTGTAGTGCAATCATGCTCTTTGGCCTAACATGCTTCATGCTTTAGTTCATCATTCTAGCATGTGTTAGCTGTGCTTCAGCACATTTTTGCCACTAATTTAACATGCTTGAGGTCTATTTTAAGTGGTCTTGGTCATATATGCTTAGCTTTGTATAGCTATAGTGTAGTTGGGCTTCACTAGCTTTGTATTGGAGGTCCCTAGCATGCTTTGAATGTGATGATTACATGCTTTAGCTTCATTTCTCACATGATTTTAGTGCGTATAGTGTGGTCACACTCTCATATATTCCCCTCTTTCATTGCTCTTAAGAGGTGTGCTTGGTGACTTATTTATGAGCCCATACGTATGCATGTTTGTCTAAGCTTTTGGGCTACCATTTCAGCATGTTTTGACCTTTATTTTGACCTGTTTGAGCTTTGTCCAGAGTTGGTTTGGTTGTTTAGGTTATGTATTGCATGCCTCTTGGGTGAATGCCTTAACTAGCTTTGAGTTTTAGGGCCTCTTGCATGCTATACTTGTGTTATTTATATGATATGGCATCATTTAACACATAATTTCAGAGCATATAGCCTTGTTATACTCTCATGTTTATCACTCTTTCGATTGTTTGAAAGTTGAGCTTTATGCCTTGCTTACAAGCCATGAGTTGAACATGCTTTTCTTGCTTCTTGTGCTTAAGTTTTAGCACATTTTGGCCACTGTTTGGGCATATATGAGGTCTGTTTGGGGCTGGTTTAGTCCATTGAGCATTGTATTGCACGCCTCTTGCCTATTGCACTTCACTAGTTTTGATGCCTTAGCCTTTAAACATGCCATGCATGCATTGCTTGCATGATAGAGTCTCATGCATGCCATCTTAACATGTCAAGATTGGCATGATTGTTTACATATCATGTTGTTTGTGTGCATTGCATCGCGTTCAACCGGGCATTACGTTGAACACAAGGCGGATTAGCCCACTTTATACTCAAAGTGATGAAAATAAGCCAATCCCCTTTGTCTCCATTGCCTTTGACCACTCATGATAAGGCCATGGTCTCAGTGTCTTGTTTGTTGTGCATTCATTGAATTTGTACAAATTGGATCTTTGGCCATCATGCATTGCGATGCTTGATTGATGGTTTTGGATCCAATTATGCCTCCCCCTTGATGTTTTGAGATGATATTGAGGGGGATATTGCGTACATACCCTTGGAAGACCCTCCATTTCCTCTGTTTTGTGCTCTGTTGCAGCTTGGTGTCACAGCACACCAGTGGTCGACAGCTCTTCATTGTTGGCCGGCACCCTTTCATCTGTGGCCGGCAGTGTGCATCCTTGGCCGGTAGGGGGGTCGGCAGCAACCATTCATGGCCGACAGGCTACTGGTGCACTCCCCAGCACTGTTTTGGTGAGTTTAAGCAGCAAGCACTGGGAGACACCCTGCAAACAGAGCCTCTTAAGAGCAAACCGGAGAGCTTTTCGGGGCGGAAACCGAGCATGCATCCTTCATTGTTCAAGGCGGAGCTATGGCAGCCTAATTTAGATGCTTTTCATTGTTAGTTGGTTTTGTAACTTAATTAATTTGATTAATTAGTTGGTTTGTAATAATTAGTTTAATTAGCGTAGCTAGTTGGCTAAATTCATTCGGACCCTCCTTCATGAGGGCGTATTGTTGTAATAAGGGTGCATGTGTGTGTGCGTGTCTTCCAACCCCCATTTCTTTCTCCCTTTTACTTATCATCTTCTGATGGTTAGTTTAGGGAAAATTTCAATTAGCATCCTTATGCTTGCATGCGTGCATCATTCATTTGTCTTGCATGCACCGAGCTTGGCGCATCATTCAAACTGCATTGTATTTCAATACCTATTTGAATACATGTATCAATTGTTGCATTCATATGCCATCTTAGATAGTCGAGCCTACTTAGTTGCATTTTGCATGTGTTGCATTAGGCATTTCAAACATAGCTAGGATCATGCATTGATTTCTAACATAGCTTCTGTTTTGGCTCGGAGTACACTGTGAGTGTTTATGCTTTAGCATCCTTGCATGTGTGTAAGTGACTGCCATGATAGCATGCTTGCCATGAGGCTAACTGCTTAAGTGTTTAACTGTATGAATGCCTGTGGATGAAGGCTTCATTGCTTGAATTGGAATAATTCATCAAAATGTGCGTTTTAAGCCCACTTAAGAGTGGCAAATCATGTTTTCTAAGCCCACTTAAGGGTGGCAAATCCATGTCTTAGCCTACTTGAGGGTAGCATCTTTCAAACCATTTTCGAAAAACAAACATGAGATGTTTTGTTCCAATTCTTGCGATTGAGTCTATACTTGTGTGCTCTGCGCATCACGTAGTAATGTCAGCTAATAACCGGAATAAGAACACATGTGTTTTCAAAAACAACATATTATGCTTAGAAGAGGCCAATCTTTGATCGGGCGAGCGGGGGTGCTCATTTCATGACCTTCCCCCCTCGTACCCAAGTTCCCGAGCCGAGGCAACTTTGGGGATGACGAACACGTGGCCTTAGGCATGAGTCAGGGTTTCCTAAATTCCCCAAAATAAAATATTTAGGTGGCGACTTTGAAATCTGGCAAAGCAGTCCATGTTTGGTACTTCTTGATTAAAATCGATTTTCCAAAACGATTTGCCGGATTTGGACTTTTTGGTGATTTATCAGTCTTACATTGCACTTTGTGAGATTAGATTCAGAACCATGATAGGAGTCCGAACTGTAGTAGCTAGAACACAATCCGCGCCCTCTCCGAAAGGGGGGCGCGTGGAGCGAGTTTCGGGCGGTCTACAATAATTTATTCAAATTTCCAAACAATGAGTTAATACATAACCAATCCCACCATTCATATCAATACCCTCTCAATTTCACATTTTCAATCTCAATTTTAATTATTTATATAAAATAATAATGATAGTCATTTTTGGGCAAAAATCCCCCTTTTCTAATTATCAACCCAAATATCATTTTCAACCATTTTGACGAACATAATTTCATTTTTGCAACCCACATTCGTTTATTTCATGTTCATCAACAGTCTATCTTTCCATATTATACCCAAACCCTAGCTTTCCTTACAACACCCTCAAATCACATCATTGTTACACAAGATACAAATAACTAAGCTAAATATCATATGAAGGTGTAGAAAAGATCCCTACCTCAAAAGAAGAAGATGAGTCAAACAAGAGAGAAACTCTAAGAACACCGAAACCCACTTCTATTCGGATCAAAATGTAGATCTTGACGAGCTCTACCTTTTTCTCAAAGGCACTAGGGTGGAAAGATCAATGGATCTAGATGAAATCTAAAAGAGAAGGTGAATTCTAGAGAGAGGCTCAAGAACAACCTTTTTGGAGAGTTTGAGAGAGAGAGAGATATGAAAAAGTGATTCAAAATATCATCTTCTCGAACAGTTATACACGCCGTCTGCTCGAGCGTGGACAGCCCTGCTCAAGCGTCAGACACAAAATTCTGCTCGAGTGTGAAAGTTGGCGCTCGAGCGTAGAATACACATTTCTAGAAGTTTTGCAAACGAGGGTTCCCGCTCGAGCGTGGGACTAGACGCTCGAGTGTCCAAAGCACTTTTCCAATATTTTCAGAACTACAAAAGAAATGCTGAGAAGTGGTAAATCCAGCTCGAGCGAAGGAGCAAAACTTATGAGGCCCACTCGAGTGCAAGAATGCTCACTCGAGCAGAAGAGCCAAAATCTTGGCAACACAGGTTTTGAAATACAACCAACCAACCTGTTCCAAATGCACAATTACAACCCGATAACCAAAATAAGGGGAAGAAAAGGGAAACAAGACAGAAATAACCATTTTAAACCATACCAACCCGAGTCCGGAATACAACAAGTAATGGGTCAAAACCGAAATCGCTATAACCCTAATCCCTTTGATAAAAAGGTAGGCCATCTCAAGATCTCCATTTTAATCCGAATAGAGTTGGATTTGGGCATCCTTAAAGTTTCACTCTTGCTTGGCTCGCCTTCTTTCTTTGAGGTAGGGATTTTCTACACTTTCATATGGTCTTTAGCATAGTTATTTGTCGTTGTGTAACAATGGTGGAATTTGGGAGTATTTTGAACAAACCTAGGGTTTGGAGTGTGAAATAAAAAGAACGATTTTTGGTGAAAGTGAAACAAATGGTTATGGAGTTTGAAAATGAGGTTGTATTGGGTCAAAATTGTTGATTTTAGTATTTGGGTGATATATGGGAAAAATGGGAGTTTGCCCTAAAATGATTCGAATATTTATTTTGTATAAATAAATGAAATTGATATTGTAAACATGAAATTGGACGAATATTGAAATAGATGGTGAAGTTGAGTATGTAATACCTCTCACCTTCGGAAATTTTGAATAAATTATCTGTCTTGAGATTGAATATCTGTTTAGAAATAACTGTATTAGGCTGTCGATAAATGATAGGCATGATTGTTGTAGAAATTGCATGAGGATAAAGTAAATTGAAACTAATCTATTGTTGATTGTCATTGAATATGACTATGTTTTAAATACATTGTATATGTATAATGTTTTGGAGTAGAAAGAGGATGTACTCCATTGTTTGGGAGGAGAAAGGGGATATACTCCATTGTTTGGGAGGAGATAAGGGATGGACTTCATTGAAAATTAAGTTGGCCGGAGTGTCTAGGGTGAAATTCTTGAAATGTTGTGTATACATAAATGCTGATCCCGTGGACGAAATTTTTGTAAAATGGCAAACTTGAAGTGTTTGTGTGGTAGTGTATTGAATTGAAAAACTACTGAATTGTAATCTCAGTTGGGTTGTTGAACGATAGTGAAATTGACTCATGAATTGAGAAGAATAAATGAATTTGAAATGAATTGAAGGAAAATAAATTGAGATATGAACTTTGATGCTTTACGATTATATAAAAATGTGGATATTTTGTCACCAGCATTGTATATGCACATTGTACTTATATCTCTGTTAAATCTCATATATTGTGTTAGATTGTTCCTATTGGGCTTTGGCTCACCCTATGTGGGAAAAACATTTTCAGGTGTTGGTGACATGTCTCTGCCAGGGCAATAACTTGGAGGGACTTTTGGAAGTAAGAGCTTCTTGATTTTGTTATATTCTTTTGCATAGCCAATGGCTTAAATTGTATTGAGCTAGACTCACTTTTGTGTAACCAAGTAGTGACTTGGAAAGACGTAAGCCTATAGGGCATATGACTATATGTTTAGTTTTAATTCTCTTTACATTGCAACACATGCTGTAAATTCAAGATAAACATTTGTAAATGTATAATGCATTTGTTAACTTTTGTAAATTTTATTTATATTATTCTTTTGCTTATGAGTTGGATTTATTGTATTATTTTGGGGGCGTTACAAGTTGTGTTTTCCTTGGTCTCTATTTTTTCAATTTTTGGTGGCGGTCATCTCTTTAAATAATTGTGGTCCAATATATCCACAAGTCTAACTCTGCCCTGCTTTTGGGACTGATTTGGATTTATTTTGGCAAGTTCCTCCACTTATATTCCAAGACTTTTTGTTCACCCATTTTCTATGAGTTTTTTTTTTCTTAATGTAATGTTTTGTATCTGTTCAGAAATCTAACTCTCTTTTGAGACTTACAAAATCTAAAAATCCTGAGATATTAATTTGTGATTATTTATCAATTTTAATCAGTAAATAGCAATCACAATCAAACAATCAAAGACAAATCGGCATGATGATTTTAATGTGCAAAAGCCACAATTGAAGCACCTCCAATTGTGATAAAAAAAACCATGGCCAAAGCCACAAAACAATCCACTAAGAAGATAAAAAGGAATTACACAAGTGTACTCTCAATTACCTAGCGAATCCACGCTCAAATTGAACCGACCCCAATGTGCCTCTTCCACCACCGTCTTCACCTCAGAATTGTCTTGTTCAATGCTGATGTTGAATCCACGATGATGAGCCACTCCGAAATCCATCAAAGCTTTAGGCTCAAATTTCACAGAATCCAACGAAAGAACAACTCTCTCTTTTTTTAATAAAACAAAATAAACAAACCCTTTGATATAATTCACTCAATTCATGATATAAACTCTCACAAATATCAAAGGAAACAAGCAAAGAAGCTCCAGATGAAAACCCTAATCCCCAAGAAGAAGAACTGGAAGCCGTATCCAAGAAACATTAATCGCAGATTTATTGAAATTGCAATCTCCGCTCGAGCACAAGAATGGCTGCTCGAGCGGACTAACTAGAATGCTTGTTTCAGAACAAAGATCTACGCTCGAGCGCAGGAAAGGCCACTCGAGCATAAAAATACAACTCCCAGTACTTTTGCAAGCGAGTGAAACTTCTGAAAGGATTGCATCTCCGCCCGAGCGCACAATCGACCGCTTGTGCAGTCAAATAACTTTGACTGCAATTATGCTTTGTGCTTCAGGGGCACTGCCCTTCAACCCCGCCAGGGCGCTACCCCAGACTTGCTATGGGGTGCTACTCCCTAGACCCCCATGAGCTAACTAGGTAGCTCGATCCTTGACATAGTCAGTGAAGTGGCAAACATAATAAGATTAAGATCACAAACTCCTCTGTATAGGCACAATTCAGGTTAGATTCGTATCTTAATACTCATAGTCTCACTGAAATAAAAGAGCAAATAAAATTACAACTAAAAGGAGTTTTGTCAAACGGGATTGCCAATTACAAAAACCTAACAAGACTAATTTAGATTGTTATTTTGGCATGTTGCTCCACTTGTATTCCAAGACTTTATTCACCTATTTTTTATGATTTTTTTTAATGATTGAAAAAATATTATTTTCCTCCATAAATTATCATTCACAAATCAATTCAATATCTCTTCTTTTAATATTATTAATTTTATATTTAAACTATTCGATTTTACATTAATTTTACCACTACCATAATTAAACAGAAGTTGTTGATGTGACACTATTTGAAATTTCATTTCTAATTGATATTTTAGAGAGAGTTTGGGAGATAAAATAAAGTTTTAAATGAAATTTGGGTGTCACGTTATCAATTTCTGTTTGATTATAAACGGAAGCTAACAATATCAAAAAGTTTAAATATAAAATTAATAACATTAAAAGAATATAAATTGAATTGATTTTTTAGTGATAATTTAAGAGGTAATATGATATTTTCTAGTAATGATTTGTATTTCACAAGGTTGTAGATGACATCAAATTAAGAGTTCAAAAATCATACGGTAGGTAGTAATTAGACTACAAAATTACATAAATGAGTTGTTCATTATTTCATTTACATTTAAGTAGGATGGTATTAACTCGCGATTACCATTTGTTAAACTTTGATTTCCTTACTCTGCCACTAATTACACCACATTTCCTCTTGGCTTTGATTATCTCCTCTTTTGATGAAAAATAAAAGAAATTGGAAAAACAAAAAAAAATGTAATTATATTCTAAAGTCATCAATAATTACCTTAAATACTATTCTCATATCAATTCTATGTCACACAATGTTAAATGGAAAGATCTAATCGTTTACAACCAACCCAATTTCCAAATTTTGCCTCATTAACACTCCGTAGGAACTTGAAGGTAAAATTCCAAATATCTATATTCTGAAATTGTAAAATTAGTGAGATTTTGATTTTTCCCCTGAACTTTCTACATTTTAATAAATTAATACAAATGAACTAGAATAGTGACATATTTCTTGTCAATATTAGTATGAGTATTGAACTTAGGAAATTCTGTACCCCATCTTCAAAGAATCGTTGTATTTTTTTCTGACTCCATGACAAGTTCTTATTACCAAAGACAGATGGTGATTTGTTTTCTTTTCTTGTCATTTTTTTTTTTTTTTTGGGGAAGGGCTGCTTGGGGGGTTACATCTGACACAAATCTATGATTAAAGTCAACATTACTCCTTCAACAATATTCAATTTTATATTTCTTCTTTGCCTTAGTTCATATCCTTGTGGCTTCAATTTTTTTTCCATTTTTGTGTGTGCACGCGTGTGTGTATTAAAGTTCACTATCTTCTCAATAGAAGAAAAAAATTGTAGCTATCTAATTGTTGATAAAAAAAAATAAAAGAAAAATTAAGTTTTGGTTTATATACTTCTTGTTTTTCAAAAAGATTGAAGCAAAAATATGATTCCAAAATACAATAAATACAAGCAAAGAAATAATGTGGCACACCCGCCAATGTCTTACTTTCAATTAAAAGAGAGCAAATACTAGCAAACAAATAAATTGACACATTCGCCAGTGCCTTGCTATCAATTAAAAGAAAGCAAATAAATAAATTGGCACACCTGTCAGTGTGCTGCTATAAATTAAAAGAAAGCAAAGAAATAAAGTGGCACACTCGCAGTGCCCTACTATCAATTTGAAAGCAAAGGTACGCACATAAATTAGCACACTCGTTAGTGCTACTGCTAGGAGGGAAAGAGGTACACCTTTACTTCTACTTAAAGATGGTGAAATTGCGACAAAATAAAACAGAACATGAAAATGAGAGTTAGAAAATAAAACAATGCTAAAGGAAATTTAAGATTATGGGAAGAAAGGGTATAATGTATGTACGACGAATATCATTTTGCGCATATCTTTTCATTTTAACAAACCATCTACACAAACACACAAATATAATCATTTAGCTCTTGAAGTAATACATTTACTTTCATCATATATTGTAAAACTGCATATAAATCCAATTACTTTGAGCTGCAAATTTTCTATAGATTGAATATAAATAGATAATTTATTATTTTTTAAATATATATTCCACAATCATTGCCACTAGATCCACAATTACATTAAAGTCCCCATGTTTGAAAAATATGTTTTAAGTTTTAACTAGGGCTAAAAAAATAGACTATAACCTCTTCCAATTCGTAGAATAGAAAGTAGACTTTGTATAGCGATCCCGGTTGTCCCTTTACTGTTCTGTTGTGTTCCGGACTCGGTTCCGTGAAGTTGGTAGTGGTATCTATCTTGTTGATGTCCTTTGATTCCCCTTGATTGAGTTGTAGGATGTTTGGAGCAGGGTTGTTACAGGTTGGTTAGGCCTTGGTTTCAATTCCTTGTTGTCCAGTTTTTAGGCAATCCGCTCGAGCGGGTCTTCTTGCGCTCGAGCGGGGATTGCACACCTCCAGTATTTCGTGTTCCTACAAAACTTCTGCAGATGTGATTTTTACGCTCGAGCGGGTAGTACTTTCTGGGTATAAGTTCTGGGAGGTGGAGATCTACGCTCGAGCGGACTGGTTTTCACGCTCGAGCGGAAGTGCTTTATTCTTGTGTCTTGGCGCTCGAGCGGGACTTATTGCGCTCGAGCGTGTTCAGATTTTTGTTCTTGGCGCTCGAGCGTTGTGTTCTCCGCTCGAGCGGGTCATACGTATATGAGTTATCTGCTGGGTGATTTCAAATCACTTTTTGCTTTTCTTTCTCTCTCCTACTTTTTCTAAAAACCATTTTGGGAGCCTCTCTCTCTCTAGAAACTCCCTTCTCTCTAGGGTTTGATCTAGTTAGAGTGTCCTCCTTCTCTTCGGCCTTTGTAAAAGTTGTTTTGATTGTCGAGGGTGTCGTTTTGATCTGAGAATCTTGGTCTTTGGAGCACTTTGGTTTTGATCTCTTCTCCATCCGAGCTCTAATTTCGAGGTAGGGATAACCTACTCCTTACTATGAGCTTTGTCTTTAAATTTTTGCATTTTGATATGTTGGGGGTTGTTGGGTAATTTCGAGGGAGTTTGGGCCTTTGTGTAATTTTACAGAAGTTGGGGTTTTTATTTATATAAAACCAAAATGCATGTTTGGCATGGGAAAATGAAATTAATGTTGAAACATTAATGAAAATGGAATCTAAGGGTTGTAATGTTAATTATGGAAAATGCCCTAATTACATTGATTGATTAATTTGTATAATTAATTGTTGGAGACGAGGAATTGATTTGAAAATGTGGAAATTGGAAAGGGAAGGGGTTAAAGGGTGTAGTTGGATCATTTATCACTCACCTGGTTGAAATGTTGATTATATATCCATTGTTGCATTTATTTTCTGTATAGAAATGACTGCTTTGGGCTATCGGTGGAGGATGGTCTTGATTGTTGTAGACAATGCATGATGATTAGGCAAACTGAAACTAATCACTGGAATGGGTCATTGAGCATGACGGTTGAAAGAATACATTAAATTTATGTATTGTGTGATGATGTGTATAATTATTGTTTATATGCATTGAGTTGTGTTGGAGGGGATAGGGGATGTACTCCACGATTTAGGGGAAGATAGGGGATGGACCTCTAAACCGGATGTTGTTGGGAGGAGATAGGGGATGGACTCCATAGATAGAGCTCATATGCTTATCTAATAATGTGTTGACAGAGCTCATATGCTTGTCATTGGAAGTGTGATAGTGCTTTTATGCATATCTGTGGAAGTGATGATATGGCTTGTATGCTTATCTGTTGATGTGTGATATAGCTAGTATGCTTATCTATTGTGAAATGAGAAAGTGCTTAATATGAGTTATTGTCTCATATAAGTTGTTTGGCTAGGTTCTGAGCCATGGTTGTAAATTGAGAATTTAAAAGGAATTGGAAAATGGATTGTAATATGGACTTGTATGTCATGAAATCGTAAACTGTGATAAAGGAAAGTATCAGTGTTGGCCATCTATCAACTGCTAATCTTTTAGTCATTGTTCATATTTGGTTTAGTATATTTCTACTGGGCTGTGGCTCACCCTATATGGGAATATCATTTTCAGGTACAGGTAGCATGCCATCTCCAAGGACACAGCTTGGGAGGCTAGAGGCGGACACACTTTTGTTGTCTGATTTCTTTTGATGTATTACATGTAAATTCAAGCCAAGGGCTTAATATGTAATCGAGTTAGTACTCTTTTCTTTGTAACCAAGTGTTAACTTGGAAACCTGTAAGCCTTTAGGGCATTTACTTTTGTTGTTAACATGTAATACTTTTGGTAATGGAACTCTGATGAATAGAAGAAAGTGGAGCTTTTTATATATCAATGCATGTCTATATTGATGGGTTTTATGTTATTATTTTGAGGGCGTTACACTTTGTGTTGGGGATGACCATATTATATGAACCCAACTGTCTTTGTATTTTCGTTAAAAAAAAAAATTTAAAAAAACTGTCTTTTTATTTTTGCGTCATTTTTGGTTCTAGACCAAGAAATAAACAAAACACTATCAGCACTACGAATTGCGGAGCTGTTTTCGTTAATAAGATTTTCAAAAGGGCACTATTGGAAAATAAAAGGAGTAATGCTATGTAAATATAAAATTCATACATAAAATTTATTCTGAATGATATGATTGCTCAAGCATGTTGGTTTCGCATTGTTTCTGTGACAAATTCTATATAACAATTATGTTTAAATGTGATGATTTGATAATTGAAAATGGAAGATCCAAAGTCTCCCCCATGTAAAATTGAACTTTTAAACCTTGCAAAACCCAGATTATAGCAAATATTATTGCACCTCTAAAGTCTTTAAACAAACTAAACTACTAAAAAAATTTCCCACTTATGCCTGATTTCATGAAGTGAACAAAATGTGCATGTTCTGTTAGGGTTATATGCCTAATGGGTGATCATAGTTTGCGTCACCAGGTAAGCTTTGTTAACCAAGGGGAAAAAACACTCAATATGGCTTTGTGCCTAATGAGTACGTAATTATGTTCGCACAAAAGAACACGCGACATAAAGCACTCACTCACAAAGATATATTTAACACAACAATGTTTATAAGAAAATCATAAAATTCATGCAAATCAAATAATCCAAAGCCTTGACAATGAAATTATTGAACAAATACCTCAAGTAATACCATTTTTAGATTTTTTTTTTTTTAACAAAAATAATTTAAAACCATTACAGTTAAAAAGAAAACTCAAAAGGAACCTAATCCATGCATGCATTGCTTGCATATATCCAATGATTGGTTACCAAATAAGAAGGAAAAAGATTCTTTAAGGTTATTACATTTCACATAAACATTGATTTGTAGAAATGAATGTAGCAAATAAAAAATTAATGTGAAGCATAATGCTTTCCCCAACCAATGTGCTAGGTTTTGAATGAGCTAAAATTCAAAAAATTCCAGTTAGATATATTTGATCATTGGATACCCAAGATATATTTTATCTATTTTTGTGAGCTAGATTTTAACCATTTTTGGTACCCAAAATAATTTGAAAGATCTCATGCTTAACACTAATTTACCAAAAACTAATTTACCAAATACTCTTCACTAAAGTTTTTTTTCGTTGATTAAAAAAAAAAACTAATGCATTTTTACAAACATCTTAAATGTAATCAAAATTCAAAGAACAATTTAAAAAAAATCGTTTAAAATCCAATTTGGAATAGTTTCAAACAGTCTCTCATTCTTCGGATTATAGTAACCATGATCAAAAAATCGTTTAGAACAGTTTGGAATAGCTTAAATCGAATCAAATCCAAACATCTTAAACACAAGAAAGAAAAATAATTTAAAATTGCTGCCAAGATTGGAAAAAAAAAACCTTAAGTTGTAGTTTCACTAGCCCAATATTCAAAATTCTGAGATAATTTGAGATCATCCAAAGAATGAGAGACAAAATTGGATAAAAATCAAAGTGAATAGAGTTTTCCAAGAAGCAAAAATGAATTGTTAGTAAAAATTATAATAAATAGGTAATATGGGTTTCACCCTACAAACAATGAACTTAAAAGAAGTAAAAAATCCAACAAAAAAGAGTTCACAAAATGGACCATAACACAATGAGAGAAAGGGAGAATATATCAGTAGAAGACCACAAGAAGATGCACAGACTTCAATTGCTTTTATATATTAACACAGAACCGGAATAAGGCTCACAAAATAGACCAACATATATACTAAATTAAGTTGTAGAAAATGGAGATGGAAGAGTTTCCACTTTGCAAGAAGGTCTTTGAGTAGCGTCGTAGTAGGGAGATAAAATTGTTGAAGTCGCGTTGAGAGAAAAACATTACGGCTTTCTTAGAAGGGAGAAAGCAGGAGAGAGAAAGACAAACAAAGAGAGAGTGAGAGAGAGGAGCTTTTTAGTCAGGACAACAAATAGTTGAGAAGGTTTCAAGTTTTTTCCATTAAATTATTCAATGGCTCAAATTTGTTTGTGAAGATTCAATGGTTAAGATATAAGGTGCACATGGTGACAGAACCCGGAAATCAAAAGTGACAAAATAATGGGCAAAAAAAATCTTTATTCCTTAAAAGAAATATTTATGTATATTTTGCAAGAAATTGAAAAGCAAGTTACATGTTGATATGGGTTGTACACAAAATTTAACAATCTTACATTTATCAAGCTAAACAAAGAAGGAAAAAAAAATTCAAATTTTCCCTTTCTCACACTTTCCACTACTTCAATCCTAAAGTTTCATACTAATCTTTCATGGTTGCTAGGAAAGCCTCCACGCTTAGAGGGAAGACAGTAATTCATGGATTATATTAGTATCAATACACTTTGAAAAAAGTATGCAGAGGAAATTCATTTTATTGAACATAAGCTTCATATGGATTGAAAATTAAAATTAAAATCGTATAACAAAGAAAATTCATTTTATTAAACATAAACTTTATGTCGACAGCTTTTTAGTTAAAATTAAAATCATATGCTTCAATTCTTTTTAGCTTTTCATACTTTTTTGTTGGTTGGAGTCTCTTCTCCGTTATTTTGTCAACTGCTCATTGTACGCACCCCATTTTTAACTGCCCGCAATACTTGGGTGCTTTATCCTGAGCACTCGATGAAAGTTACATTGTCAATGGTTCGAATTTTCAACAAAGGAATCCGGTGTTTAGCTCCAAAAAATCTCAACCTTCCATACCCAAGCTGTTATTATACCTCTATACCACAAAAAATCTATTTTTGAGCATCATGCCAACATACACTGAGCCTGAATCAGAGGAATAGGGGAGCCAGATTGGGACCCGGCCATGCCTCATTGGGGGCTGACCATGGCCATTTGGGGCCGGCCGTGCCTTTTGAGCGATAAACACTGTTCTGGGCGGGAATCCGCCAGCTGTCTATTTTTGAAGATATTTGGAACCTATTTGACTCAAATTCTATAAATACGAGCTGATGTCTCAATGTTGGGGGTTAGAAAAATTTCAAAGAAGCCAAAACACCTTTGAGAGCTCCTTTTTCTTTTGCAAGCTATCTTTGAAATATTATATCATTTTTCAACCATATCTATACATCATATACACCTTTAGAGCTGAACCTTGGAACCTTATTTGAGCCTTAAGAATCATAATTCAACCTTGAGAGTGTGCTAGGATCAAGTTTGGGTTACAACCAAAGCTTGCTCTCTTCAAGAGATATAAGCTTGTCACCTTTTTCCTTCTTTCATTACAATCTCTCTCTATCTATTTCTTGTGTTTTAGTGCTGTTTTGGATCCATTTCAAGTGTTGGAACTTGGGGTTGAATAGCTACCAAAAGTAAAGAGGCTTAACACCCTTTCTTGCACCTTATTTCATAGTTCATTCCCTTTGTCTTACCACTATTTTTCTTGGCTTACAAATTGATTTTCAGAGTTTAAAAGTGCTAAAAAAAATGGTTTAGAAGTCCAAAAAGTGGAGGGTTGGGTTTTGTTTACTAGCTTTGTATCTCTTTGTTTTTGGCTATGTTTTATACTTTTTAAACATACTTTTAGCTACTTTTTTTTTCTTTTCTTTTTTTTTTTAATGTTTGAGGGGTTGTTTAGGGCTATTTTAATTCATCTAATTAGTTTATGCTTTGAATACTTTGCTTGTTGTGTTATACGTCCTCATAG
The DNA here is from genome assembly GCF_055761805.1 of Camellia sinensis. Lineage (NCBI taxonomy): Eukaryota > Viridiplantae > Streptophyta > Magnoliopsida > Ericales > Theaceae > Camellia > Camellia sinensis. Next base: position 160,838,520 of record NC_138972.1, read on the forward strand.
CTTCGATTGTTTAGGCTTTAGACACCAAGTCATTCGAGTTAATAGCTTTCTTTACTTAGCTTAGTAATAATCAAATTCGCATAATCATTTCTACGCCTTCCCTCTTTTCTTGATTTTCTTTGTTTGAGAGTCGTTTCAAGCGATTGATTGTTATTTGAGGCATGAAAAAGAGACTTCCTATGCTCAATGGCTTAGTCTCTTCGAAAGTTCATCGTCAAGGCATAGTCTCTCTTTTATGCTAAGAATCACTTCTCGTTTGACATTTCTCTTCATTTGGTTGACTTAAATATCACTTTGGGACAACATGATTAAAGAATGAAAAGGTAAGTCAAAAAGGACTAACAAAAATGGCTTAAAACCGACATAAAGAAGATGAATAAAACTGATTGGATTTAGCCTAACATCATGCTGAGTCCATCGCATCAAGAGTCATCATATGTTAATTCATGATATTTTGATGAATTTTGGGGCGTGTCTACCTCCCTCTTTGAGCTAATTTCATGATAGGGGGGAGGGGTGGTTTTATTTCATTGCATTTATTATTACTGTCCAAACGTGCTCGAAATCATCAAGCAATCAACTTGCTACCATTGATGGTTTCGGAATTGAATCCATTCTTCTCTTGAGCTTCCGAATGACAGAGAAGAGCAAAAGGGACAAACAGGGCTTAGAAAGGCTTTGTTTGCACTGTTTTCACCTCAGAACACAAAAATATTTTTCTACATGAAAATAGGGCACAGTCGGCCTTATTTGGACCCGGCCGAGCCTTATTAGGGGCCGGCTGGGCTCCAATGTTTGGTAAACAGAGAATTTTTGGTAGAAATAGGAGGCAGTGGCTGAGGATGAAACAGAGCTAGTGCACAGAGGGCAGACAGAGCAGCTTCTGCAAATGGCCTTCATTGACGCGCATATGATCCTTGTGCATCTTCTCTTGTTTCATTATTATTGTTGTAATTCGTGTTGTAGTGTTGTAATTATTATTGTTATAGTATTGTAATAAATTAGTAGATAGCTAGTTTATTATTCATTCAAATTTGTAATAAGTAGTTAGTTTAGTTAAATCATTCATTTGGGTTTGTAATAGTTAATTTAATTCGGAACACTTAGACATTCAGGCCCTCTTGCATGAGGGCAAAATTGTAATAATGTGTATGTCTTCCAATCCCCATTTCTTTCTCTCTTTTATTTACTTACTTATGATGGATAGCGTAGAGCATCATGTTTCTTGTAGCATTTTCCATGATTTGCATTCATTTGTCTCGCATGCATAAGGTTCGGTTCATCATTCTAACGGCATTGTCATTTATTGCTTCCTTGAATACATGCACTACCACATGGTATCAAAGTGATTCATGTGACATATTAGACAAACCGAACCTATTAGTTGCATTTTTGTATGTGTGTCACATTAGTCATATTGCATTATTTAGGAGCATGCATTCTTTCTAATTGTTTTGCTTTATTTGGTTTGCCTTGGAGTAGTAGGTGAGCATTTCTTACTTTAGCATATTGCATAAGTGTTAATGTTGTCATATCAAGTATGATTACCATGAGGCTAAGTGCTTATTTGATCTATCTCTTGAATGCCTGTGGATGAAGGCTAATTGCTTAAATTGGGATAATTTTAATTAATGTACATATGAGATCACTTTTTTCAAATGGTACATATTCAAAACATTTTTTTAAAAAACAAACATGAAATCGAAATGTTCCAACTTTTGTAAATTAATCTATACTTGTGTGCATCACCTAGTAAATTAGCCTAAATAATTGGAACAAGAGCATATAATATAAAATAAGAATCACATCATGATTAGTAGAGGCCGATCTATGATCGAGTGAGAGGGATGCTCAATTTCATGAACTTCCCCTCTCATACCTAAGTTCCTGAGCTGAAACACTTTGGTGATGACGAACTAATGGCCTTTGGCACAAGTCCCAGGTTTCCTAAATTTTCCAAAAACATTTAGGTGGGGACTCTAAAATCTGGCAAAGCAGTCTGTTTTTGATATTTTGATTCAAAATCAATTTTCTAAAAGATTTGCCGAATTTGGACTCATTTGTGTTTATCTATTTCGCATTGCACTTGTGAAATCAGATTCAAAACCACGAGAATCCAAACTGTAGGGCTATCGTATCCGAAAGGAGCATGAAAGCAAGCTACACTCATGCTTAAACAACGATACAAGTGATGTTCAAGCACTATTTGATTAGCATTTTTGGAAATATTTCTATTATATGTGAACTACGTTTGCTTATGTATATATATATATATATATATATATTTTAAAAAAAAAACCAATCAAACAAATGATTTACTTAAGATGGCTATTTAATTCAACTAGAACAACAAGTACTAAACATTACCAAAAATACTTGGAATAACTATTTGCCCTAACTTACAAATTGGGAGGTCCGAAGTTATATCACTAAATATATTTAGGGATAAATCTTCGAAGAACATGTTAAGTCAATCACAAGTTTTCAACATCTAAATGCAATGAAAATATAGTTCCAAAATACATTTGTTTAAATTGCTAATGAACTAGGCATTTTTACCAACATCTTAAATGCAATCAAAATTCAAATAACATAATTAGTGCTATAATTACAAGTTTTCAACATCTAAATGCAATGAAAATATAGTTCCAAAATACATTTGTTTAAATTGCTAACGAACTAGGCATTTTTACAAACATCTTAAATGCAATCAAAATTCAAATAACATAATTGGTGCTATAATTTTAATGCCAAAATTTATCATGAAATATTTTGCAACAACTCAAGAACAATTCATGGAAGCAACAATATGGTTACAAAATACTATATTAACTAATGTAAAAATAGATTATTTCATTAAGCATGTCAACCAAGATATATAAATAGCAAAATAGAACAAAATCCTTACCAAGCCTTGCTTCAGTACAAATTTCGAATTAGTGTGAGCCAAGAGAGACTGGAATAGAAATTCACACAGAACACTAGAGACAGAAAATAGGGTAAAAATCAGAGAGTATAGTTTTAGAAGAGGGTTTAGGGTTTTAGAAATAATCAGAAAGAGGCATACCTTGTTGATTGCTCTTCAAAAAAAAAAATCCTTTGTTTTCTTAAAAACCAAACGGAGGCTCACTACGTTAGATTAGGGTTTTAAATCGAACAGCCACTTAGAACCAGTAGTCAATCGAGCTAAAGGAAAAGAGACAAATGAGCGCAGTAAAGAGAGAAAAGAGCGAGAGGAGCAAAGGAAGAGATCACTCGAAGGAGGGACTTTTTCAACAGCAGGAGAGACGAAAGAGTGAAAGTAGAGAGAGAGAGAGAGAGAGAAAGAGAGAGAGAGAATACATTAACATTGGAGATGATTAACCGATTACTCTGGTGTCCAATTTTTCAAAATTAAAGAATTCAACGGTCATGATGTATTTGTGTAATCCACCAATAATGAAATTGCGTATGGTATGCAACTTTGAAGGGGTTATTTAAATCAACAAGTACAAAAATAAACACGCGACAATTAGAATATCTTCAATATAAGTAAGTTGCATACACTTGTACGAGATTTTTTTGGTGAAAGTTACAAATTGATTTTTTTTTACTTAATTAATGGTTAATTACACTTTTTGTCTTTGTAATATGACTCAAATATCCTTTTAGTCCTTATAATTTCAATTGCAATAATTTCGTTCTTATAATTTAAGTTTAGTTTCAATTTGGTCATTTTATCTAATTTTTTTGCTAATTTTGTCTATGTAGAAAATTTACATGTATCCTGAAATTGTTAATTTTAACCTCAAATTTATTTGGATCGGATTTGGACAACGTTCTGTCCATTGACAAGTCTACTCCAACCTATATGTCTATATATCCACATGCCATTTATTTTTTCACTTGTCATATCCTTATTTATTCATGTGTCACATATTTGTTCATCTAATCTGTCTAATTATCCATGTCACCACCACTAGCAGCTACCACTGGCAACTACCAGCTACCATGTTAAGCCCCGTGAGACCTACTACGGTCTTTTTTCAATGATTCAAGTGGAAGCTTGGTCGGACAAATTTACAGTGCAAACAAAAACTTAATCCAACCTAAGCTTTTGATAACTAGGTGTCCAAACTAGTTTACGTGCACTTCAATTAATCTCAAGGTTTTGAATTAACGATCGAACAAATCTTCAATATTCCTTTGGAGTGACTCAAACTCAAGCTCTTAAATCTTATCCTCAAATCGAACCTAAGCTTTGATTTCACTTTTTTTCAAAATTGAGGAAACGGTTAAGACCAAATTTGTCATTGTTATGTCCAAAATTCTCATCTGTGGCCTACAGTGAATGACGGTGACAAATGGGGTCGGATATGATCCTGGATTGGATTGGGAGATGGAGGCGACACACACAAAGCTCTGCGTTCATAGTGTTACCAACCAAAACAATGCAGCAAAACACATTTTGACAGTTACAACTTGCAACGATGACTAGAATACAAAAGCATAAGAAGAATTAATTCACTCCGACTTACCAATACAACAATAAGTAAACACTTAGAAAATGATGATATACATAAGCTACATACGTGGGACTCACTTCTAAATTTCTCTCTCCCCTTACCATTCTTATTTCCTCTATTTGCCTTCTCCCCTCTCTTTTTTACCCTCTTTTTCATTTTTCAGCAACAAACACATCAACTCTGCCTCTACTTGCAAGCATTTTGGGGCACATGTTCATGCTCAAATTGTGTGTGTTATTTTCTGACCACACTACCAAACAAGTACTCAGCTAGAGAACACCGGCAGAATAGATTGCGCTCGAACGACCTGTCACAGAAAAATGAGACTCCGGCGTGGAGGCACTCCGACGATCAAGTCAGTAATCTTATCTCTCACAGATATCAAATTGTGTTTAACTCACAAGCCAGAATACAAAAAGCGTACCTTAGACCCATGAGGGTGCCTTATTTTTATAGCCAATACTTTCCTGATCCCTGTAGAAGCCTAGCTTCTCTTGGACTCTGGCCCAATGCTCATCCTGAACTCTCCAATAGATAAAGATAAACTTGCTAAGAGCTTTATCCTTATCCAGGCTAAAGTCCTCCTCCATTCTAAGACTTTTATAGCTTATCCGTTTATCCCGGATTCCAGCATCTCCGCAGATAACCTTGGCTTAGCCGAGATCATCTCGATATCATGACCAAAACACGTGGCAACTCGGTTGGCACTTCGGTGCCACCTTGGCAACGTGTTGTCGTTCACAAAAATATGCCCCCACAATTGCCCCCTAGGTTCTATTGCCTCGGCATCCTGACGTGATGGAACCTATATCATTTGATCACATAGCATGTCAGCTAAAACCTGCTCTATCCTTCATTACCGAGGTCGTCATACATCGGCTCTATATGACCAAGACCTGTAGTCTGTTTTGTTAATGCCCTAGAACCAAGAGCCAAGTGCTTCCAAGTTCTTTAACTAAGATCGTTCCTCTAGCCGAGGTCTTTGCTTCATAAAATCAAGAACTCTAAGAGTTTCTACACACGTATGAGCTGTCACGCACAGTAACTCAACCGTTTTCGCCACGCGTCTCTTCCCTATTGAACCATACCTGACACGCGCCATCAAGTCACGTCGTTTTTGCGAGCGCCGCCTAACAGGCACGTCATCTTAGGCACATTCAATACCATTTTTTCGTCTTTTCATGTTTTGATCAAAAACACTTCTTTTTCTTCATCTTTTCACTTTCACATCTTCCTCTTCTCCCAAACTCTCTCTCTCTCTAACTTTCTTTCCCAAATCCTCCAAATTTCCTTCTTTGAGCTTCTGCAACCACTCCGTTCACTGCCACCGTCTAACTCCGACGTACTTCACACCGGCCTCTTTTTCCTCGGTAAGTCACTGTTCCCCTATTTTTTCAGTTTTTGACTTGCTTCGAAATTTGTTATGCTTTATACACTGCTACTGTAATTCTATTCATGTTCTCGAATCTTCATCTGTGTTGTAAATTTTGTCTTGCTTGCAATTTGTTTCTAGGTATACACACGCACCCACACACTGTTCATAAACTTGATGTTCTTTGTAAACTGCCACTGTCTTCAATTTGTGCACATTTACATTTTATGCAATGTTCTTGAACCCCTTATGGTTTTCTTGAGTCTGAATTTATGTTCTTCTCTGTTTTGTTGTTCTGTTTTCCAGATTTCTGCCTTCAATTCTTGTTTTCATAGTCTTAGGTTTTGGGATTTGTTTTAAAACTCCTATCCTTAGGAAAAATTGAAATGCATTCCTCCTAGATCTTGAAAACCCTTTCCCCAGTTTCTGTTTTTTTTTTTTAGTTAAGTCGAGGTCCACTCAAACCCAGATAAAACACTTCCTTCTGAAATCCAACACCTTTTCCCTCTTAGCCGACATCATGGGTATGTTTAGGTAGAGGGTAGACACCCCTGCTAAGCTGGAATACTTTAGGCAAGAGTTCTCCATCCCTGCCGATGTTCATCTTAGATTGGCTGGAGAGGAGGACTCCATCATGCCCAAAGACGACTCCATGCCCTTCCCAGTAGTAGCCTTCATAGAGTGTGGACTTAGGTTCCCTCGTGACATCTTCTTCCGAGAAGTCCTTCACTACTATAAACTTAACCCAATGCAACTAGCCATTAACTCTTATTGAGTCATAAGCAGTATAATTGTCTTAGCCAAAAAAAAAAAACGCTAGGATTACTCTAGCCGACATCTAGTACTGTTACACCATGTGCGGCTTGAAGTCAGAAAAGGGCTATATCTATTACCTTAAGCCGAGATCCATAGAATACAAACTTGTCGTCGACCTCCCAAACTCCAACAAGGGTGCTGGAGACGATTATTTCATCGTCTCGGGCAACTAGGAGTTCCCACCAGATGATGACCTTCAACTCTACCCTTTAAGCTGAACAGTGTTCAGAGAGGGAAATGGTAAGAGCCAAGTGTCACTTTACTCGCTTTCAAGTTTTTTATTATTTCTGATACTTTTGTATGTTCTAACGTCTGTTTATTTTACTTTGCAATTCTTCCTCAACCACCAAAGGACTTCCGTAAAACATTTTATCCCAGCAAGGATTTCAAGAAATTGTTGGGTTTGCCAGTTGACCAGCGGAAAGCCCCTCTGCTACTCAAATACATCCCAACTTATAAATCCATTTTGCCCGACGTCTTGAAGAAGAGCAAGTCTCCTCCTTCAACAACAACTCCTCCCACAACTTCGTCACCTCGGCCAGATCAAGCCTCCACACCTGACCTAGCAGAGTAACCATCACCTTCTACTCCACAACTTATTCCACCCTTTCAACGCCAACGCCGACGTCGAGCTCCACTGCTTGCCCTCGCAGGAAGAACTCGTAGCTGGAAACGTCGAAGTTCTGAGGCATCGGTTTACGACCCAACAAATCCACCCACAGCTCTGCCAGCAATCCACTTCGGCACAAGAGTCACAGTTAACGCGACCTCCAACGAGATGGGACGCAAGAACGCTGTTCCCGAAGACCTCTTGGCCGACATCCCAAGTGTCGTTATGGTCCAATCTTCCCAATCGCAATCCCAGCCAAAGCCAAAGCCAAAGCCAAAGAGGCTGAAAAAAGAAAAAGTAAAGGCAACGGTGACTCAGATCGATTCTGAGGATACCTTGCCGATTTCAAAAATGGCCGAAGTAGAAAAAAGTTCCCCTAGTGCCGAAAAGAGCCCCGCCAAGGCTGCTCCTTCCGAATCCACCCGGTCAAAGAAGTCGAGGTCGGAGTCTGCTACAACCGCAGGGTCCCTAAAATCTAATGCCCTCTGGGCCCCTTCAATCACAATTGAGGACAAGCTAGTTAGAGTCAACGACAGCGCGACTGACATTGAAGTCGGCGTTGCCCTCTCTACCGCCTTACTCCTTCCCCAAGACCTCGAACGCAATGCTGAGGTTAGTGAATATGAGAATTTCGCTTTGATGTGGCAGCACTCTGTACAGGTAAGCCCCTAACACTTGGTACTCTCCATTCTCTGTTTTTCCATACTTCGAGAGTTTTATTAACTTTTGTTTTTTTTCCATTTCTTCTAAGCGATCTAGCACGCTCACTCCTTCGCGATGCAGGCCTTCGACGTTAAGAAGGAGTTGGCCCGTAAGACCAAGGAAGCTGCTAGCTTGCTTAAATCGCTGAACAACGCCGAAGCCAAGATAAGAGGGCTGATAGACCAAGCTAAGGCAGCCAAGCAAGCTCAAGACGAAGCCGAAGAAAAGGCCGGGCCTGCGAAGGCTATTGTTGAGGTCCTCAAGGCCGAAAAGAAAGAGGCCAAAGTAGAAACTGCCGAAGCCCAAGCCGAGCTCCTCACTGCCTTGGCCACAAAGGACGCCGAGATCAAAGCGGCGGACGAGAAGGCATATGCCGAGGGGGCAGTCGACGTCTGCGAGGACTACAAGAAGCAAGTAAAAAAGGCATGCAACAAGGGTTACACCCTTGGCTGGATGGCTTCCTTGAAGGAGTTGGCTGTCCCCGAGGACTCAACTCTCCGAGATAACAACCTCATCATCCTGTCATTCCCCCCTACTCTAAGCCAATCTGAGGACGAGGCTAAGTCCGGGGAAGATGCCAAGGCTAACAAGTCTGAGAAGGCCGAAGTTGTTGGGGCCAAGTCCCCAACTCTGAATGAGCAAGTCTTAGACTTGACTCAGGATGAGGGAAACAAGGTCTCAAAAGATGCCTCCCCTGGGAGGATAACATCCGAGGCACCTATCGCCGAGAAAAGCCTCGACCAGGCTCTTGGAGAGATCGATACCGAGCTCGCGGCTAAGAAGGCCACCGAGAAGAGTTCCCAAATGTCTTCTGAGCCCCAAACCCATCCAGCCGATGACACCGAATAGTCTAGTTTTGAAGCTTTTCCTTATTTCTTGTACCTTGTGCTTTTTTCTTTTAAACAATGTTTAACTTTTATTTGGCCGATGTGCCTTTTTGTACTCTGAACAAGTAATCTTCAATGTCAGGCCAAAGTGCCTTTTTATACTTGAACTTCCTTATCTGAATGCATTCTATAATTTCTTCTTTCAAGTGTTTTGTATGCTTATAAGCTCTATTGCTTCTATACTTAGAATATTTTGCATGCCTTCAGTTTATTCCTTTAGCTATACAGTCTTCTCGGATTAATATACCTTCGGACATAACTTCCAATCTTGTTCATCTCGACCTTGGCATAGCACTTGAAAACATCGTAAAAAATATTTTCACTAGTGTTATTTAAAACTTGCCACTTTACTTTTACTTATTAAGACTTCTGTTTTCACTTATCTCAAAGCTGGGTAATCTAGTCATCGCGGCAACCAAGAATGTACTTCTTTGTAATATTTCCTCGGCGTATCTTTAACTTGTAAATTTTCCTGAAATTTCAACAAGTGTTTAAGCCAACTCTAGCTTGCAAATTGTTTAACAAGCCTTCCCAAGCTTTGAACTTTCTCCAGCTCTCTGCCCCCTAATGTGAACTTAAGTTTCACTTATGTTCACATTAAGTATGTACCTATGATCTTGTCGCCGAGGTCAAATTCGAACAGAGACTGGCTGAGGTTATCAACCTCGGTCTATATATTAATCTAACTGACATGTACTTGTATCATTCAAAGTTTTAATTATGTTGATACAACAAATCTAGGTTAATCCAACTTAGTTCAACTCCATTATATGCAAGTATAATTTCAACTCTGTCATATAATGAGTCTAAGTTATTCGTCATGTTTCAATCAAAAATATCTCCAACTTAGTTCAACTCTATTATATGCAAGTATAATTCAACTCTACCATATAATAAGTCTAAGTTATTCGTCATGTTTCAATCAGAAACATCGCCAACTTAGTTCAATTCAGCTCTGTCATATAATAAGTCTAAGTTATTCGTCATGTTTCAATCAGAAACATCGCCAAGGGACTGGTTAATTGTTTCACACAAGTTTGGAATTTTTAAAAAAAAAAATTAAAATAAAATTGAGCTAAAATTTTATTTATTTACTTCGGCTAATAACAAAAGACTTAAAGAAAAAAACAAAATAAAATCTTAATGATAGAAAAACTTCAGGTTGCAAGTATTCTAGGGTCTTGGCAACTCTTTGCCTTCACAATCTTCAAGCCAATATGCCCCATTGCCTAGGACCGAGATAATTCTATAAGGTCCCTCCCAATCTGGGCCAAACTTGCCCTCTCTGGGATCCTTCTTGTTGCCGATGACCTTTCTCAAGGCGAGGTCACCAACTTGAAACTCTCGTGGGTTGACCTTTTTATTGTAAGCCCTGGCAAGCTGCTAGTGGTATGCCCCCAGCTAAATCGCTGCTTTCTCCCTTCTTTCTTCCAACAGAGCCAGATCTCGAGCCAAAAATACCTCATTGTTCCCATTTTCTACTCCCTGGGTTCTAATCCCTGGGATGCTGACCTCCAATGGAATAACTGCTTCTGTGCCATAAGCCATAGTGAATAGGGACTCCCTAGTTGATCTTCTCGGCGTAGTCCGATATGCCCAGAGTACACTAGGCAACTCATCCATCCACTTACCCTTTGCTGCTTCCAACCTCTTCTTAATCCCATCCAAGATAGTTTTGTTGGATACTTATGTTTGTCCATTGCTTTGAGGAAAGCTTGGAGTGGAATAGTAGTTCTTGATTTTGTACTTTGCACAGAAGCTCTTGATTAGCTTGCTGTCAAACTGTGTACCATTGTCTACTATTATCGCCCTTGGGATCCCAAACCTGGTGATGATGTTCTTCCATATAAAGTTCTTTACATCGATGTCCCGAATCTTTGCCAGGGGTTCAGCTTCCACCCACTTGGTGAAGTAATCTGTTGCCACTAGCAGAAACTTCCTTTGTCCAGTTGCTTGAGGCAGTTGTCCAACAAGATCCATGCCCTATTGGGCAAATGGCCAAGGGCTGGACACTGGGTTCAAATCTGATGTTGGTAGGTGTATCAAAGGTGAAAACTCTGACACTTCTCATACTTTCTGACATAAGTTTCAGCATCTTTCTACATATAGGGCCACCAGTACCCTTGAGTAATGGCCCTATGGGAAAATGAATTGCCCCTAGTGTGGCTTCTACATACACCTTCATGTATTTCATATAGGAAGTTTTCAACTTGTAAAGGATGCACACACCTCAAAAGGGGTCCAATAAAAGATCTTCTGTAGAGATGTCATTTTGCTATCAGACTGAATCTTATCGACTTCAGTCTGATCTTGTGTGCTTCTTTATGATCATCTAGTAGTTTTCCATCTTTAAGGAATACTATTATCGCATCCATCTAGCTTGGTCCCATCTCCACATACATTGCCTCATGCTTTGTGTTCAATGGTTCTACACTTGGACCTGACAAGTAGTCAACCATAATTGTCCTTGCCTCTCTTGGTTTCACTACACTAGCCAGGTTGGCCAAGGCATCAGCATGGCTGTTTGTCATCTCGGCTAACTTGCTATAGTTGGTAATTTTGGAATAATGCTATCAGTCTGCCCACCTATTTTGCATAGGCCATCATTCTTTCATCTCGGGCCGCGTATTCGCCTGTGGCCTGGTTGACGACAAGCTGGGAGTTACAAAAGACTATTACCTCGTCGGCTTCCATTGTTGCTGCCAATTTCAACCCTGCGATTAGTGCTTCATACTCTGCTTCGTTGTTTGAGGCTTTAAACCCCAAACGAATGAATTGTTCCAGTATTTGCCCATCTGGTGATACTAGCACTACCCCTGCCCCCGCTTCTTGTCGGTTTGAACTTCCATCAACAAACAGGCGGAAGGAGTCGCCGACGTAAATACTACAGGGCCTGAGTTTCTCTTCTTTCCTCTGTTCTGCTATTCCCAGCTGGGTTTCTCCTTGTTCACCTGGACATCATATATCCCGGCTCAACGGAGCCCGATGTATAATGGCGCCTGGTGTGAACTTGACCACGAAGTTGGCCAAAACTTGGCCTTTGATTACTGTTCTAGGTTTGAACTCCAGGTCATATTAGCCCAATACCACTGCCCATCTGGCTATTCTGCCTGTCAACAAGGACTTCAAAGGATGCTCAGTTAACACCACAATCTTATGGGCTTGAAAGTAATAATTCAGCTTCTTTGAGGCCATTACTAAAGCCAGTGTCAGCTTCTCTAAGGGTAGGTATCTGGTCTTTACATCTGCTAGGATTTTACTTACGTAGTAAACTGCCCTTTGTTCTCCCTTTTCTTCTCTGATTACCACTGCACTCACTGCATGCTCTGAAACAGCCAAGTACAAGAGCAGCTCCTCTCCAGGTACTAGATTCGAGAGAACTGAAGCAGTGGTCAAGTACTTCTTTAAGTCGGCCAAGGCGACTTCGCACTCTTCTGTCCATAAGAAGTCTGTGGCTTTCTTTACTAAACTGAAGAAAGTTCGCATTTGTCAGAACTTCTGCTTATGAATCTGTTTAGGGCTGCAGCCCTTCCAATCAACATATGTACTTGTTTTGCCAACATTGGGCTCTTTAACTCCAAGACGGCCTTGATATGATCCGGGCTTGCCTCAATGCCTTTTCTGGTGACCAAGTATCCCAAGAACTTCCCTAACCCAACTCTAAATGTGCACTTTGATGCATTGAGTCGGAGTCAAAATGTCCTTAGGATATCAAAGACTGTTTTCAGGTCAGCCAGATGATCCTCAGGTTCCTTGGTCTTCATGACTATGTCATCAATATATATCTCCACTGTTTTGCCTATTAGATGTCGAAACATCTTAGTCACCAATCTCTAGTAAGTTGCCCTTCTATTTTTCAACTCAAAAGGCATCACTCTGTAGCAATATAGCCCTTTTGGGGTGATAAATGCAGTCTTCTCCTCATTGGGAGAGTACGCGACTATCTGATGGTACCCCCTATAAGCGTCCAGGAAGCTCATCCTTCCATGCCCTGAAGTGGCATCCACCAATTGGTCAATCTTGGGTAGTGGGAAACTATCTTTGGGACAAGCCTTATTCAGGCTGGTGAAGTCCACATAGACCATCCACTTCCCATTCTTTTTCTTCACAACGACCGTGTTTGATAGCCATGTTGGGTAGTTTACCTCTCGAATGGCTCTAGTCTCCAGAAGTTTATCCACTTCCTCTTCTACTGCCTCAACATGCATCAATGTAGGCCTCCTTGCTCACTGGATGACAGGTTTGGCCGACCTGTCGACATTCAGTTTATGGCAAGTGACCTCGGGGTCAATGCCAAGCATCTCGTATGGTGTCCAAGAAAACACTTCAAGGTTTGCTCTTAAGAATGTCTCTAACTCCTTTTCCTCTTCCTCAACCAAGCCTAAGCCGAGAAGAAAGAAGCACTCCTCATCTCCTTGCTGGATTAAGATCTTTTTTAGGGCTTCCTCACTTTTCTCGGCTGGTTCTTTGCTGACGTCCTCAAGGACCTCCATGTCCTCATCTTCAATCTTTGTTGCTTCTGATTCTCATATGTTGCAGGTGGATTTCATTACTGCTATGGAGCAGTTCTTTGCCTGCACCTAATCCCCTCTGACCTCCTCAATTCCATGCTTTGTTGGGAACCATAACAACTGGTGTAGTGTTAAGGGGACTGCTCCCATTACATGCAGCCATGGCCTTCCAAGGATAACATTGTAAGGGGAAGGGGTGTCAATTATTGTGAACTTCGTGTTTACCTTTTTGGTGCCAGCCTGCACCTCTAAACTTACTGCTCTCAGGGGCCACGTCGACATTCCATTGAACCCGACCATTGGACCATTGGATTGTTCCAGATCATCTTGGTGAAGGCCAAGCTCCTTGTAACACCTGACATATATGATGTCACAAGAGCTGTCCTGGTTGATCAGAATTCGCTATACCTGCCACTCTCCAATCTTGAGGGATATTACCAAGGCATTATTGTGTGGATGTTGCACCATCTCTAGGTCGTCTTCAGTAAAGGACACCATTGGTCCCTAGCACTTGTCTGTCCTAGGTCTCTTATGCTGGACCTGATACACATGCTGTAAGTGTTTTACCTTCTGAGTTTCCCCACGTATCTCATTCTCATTGACCTTTGAGTGAATCACATTGATCACTCGAGGTCCGCCTACTTGCGGTTGTGGTGCTGGAGGAGGTGGTGCTGTCGGTGCCTGAGGTAGTCTCGCTTGCTCTTCCCTTGTCTTGGCCTCATCTACCAGGTCCCTTAGATGACTCTGTCTTACCAGGTCTTCCAGATGTGCTTTTAGGGCTCTGCATCCTTGAGTTAGATGCCCATTCTCATTATGGTAGGCACAGCATTTCCCTAGACGTCTTCCCATAAATTCTCCAGGAATCTTCTCTGGTGCTCTATAATAGGGCTGATTTCGGATTCTTTCCAAGACATTATAAATCGAAATTCGGAATACGGTTGTGACTGCCTGTGCAACCCCTAGTCCTATCTCATGCGTATTGTATCCACTATTACCTCGGCCTCGCTTCGGCAAGCTGTTCTTCTTCTCTTGTTTTGACGCCTTTGTCCCTGGTGTGTCCTCGGCCCTCGCATACTTCTCTATCCTAGCCATTAGTTCCTCCATACTTTTTGGCAGTGTTTTTGCCTGTGATTTTCGAAGCAAACAATCATCATTCAAGTCGTTCTTAAAAGACACGACCGCCACCTCTTGGTTGCATCTTGGTATTCGATTGAATACCTCATAATACCTCTTGGCATAAGCCCTGAGGCTTTCATCCTCGCCTATTATCAAAGCCATCAGGGAGTCCACCCTCAACGGCTGTAGTTTGTTTGTCACAAACCTGGCCACGAACATCTCGGCCAGGCCTTCCTAGCTTTTCATAGTTCCTTTCGGCAACTTGTGAAACCAGTCTGATGTGATTTCCCCAAAGGATCAGGGGAACACCTTACAGAGCAGCGGCTCGTTCCCGGTGTATAGTGCCATTGAGTTCAGGTACAAGCCAACGTGAAAGTTAGGGTCAGACTTTCCGTCGTATATTTGGAATCTCGGCATGTGGAACCTCTTTGGGGCCTCAAATTGTCCAATTCTACCGAGAACAGCATTCTCGGCTTGACCGAAGAGGTTACCTCGGCATCTTGTCCCTTTCTCTGGAGGTAATCTCTCAGATCCTCTTTGGTCCATCCAGAAGCTCGGCTATCTACGGATTTTAGCCTCTTTGGCGCACTACTCCCGATGTCGTTATGGGTCCTCTTGGACCTCCCTCCGTGGTCGTATCGAAACAAAGTTCCTTCCCTTGAACATGCCGATGTTCTTTGGGATCAGCTTCTTTAGCACGATATGTCCTCCTAAAATCTCCCTTCATTGACTCTCCTCACCTAACCTCCCTTGAAGGTCAGTGAGAGTGTTCATTGGTCCTGGTGTGCTGGGGGACTGGAGGAACTGTTTTCTGTCCCCCTTTCTGGGCATCTTTTTTGGCCGCTGGAATCGGCGTATCTTGTAATAGAAACGGTGGCTGCATGACGTTGTTCTATATCATGAAATTGACGACCGATTGCAGGTCTGCCAATTTGTTCGCCATTCCCTTCATCTCGCTGCCCCTCCGCAGGCATCTACCTTTCCATACCTGGAGGTCATCCTCGTTATAATACCCGCCTCGGTCTGACTTCTTTGGTGCGTCGCCCTCCTGGCCGACATCTTTCTCTCCGGGATTCTGATCCCGAGTTTCTTCGTTGCAGTTATCCTCCTCTACGTTAGGATCAAAGTGTTTATCGCTTCTAGTAGGGATGTCGTCCCCAATCTTCTCTTTCTATCTGTCATTGGCCATCTATTCTCCTTTCTTTCCCACAAACGGTGCCAAATTGTGTGTGTTGTTTTCTAACCACACTGCCAAACATGTACTCAGCTGGAGAACACCGGCAGAATAGATTGCACCCGAACGACTTGTCACAAAAAGATGAGACTCCGGCGGTGGTTAGTCCACCCGGGGCACTCTGACGATCAAGTCATTAATCTTTTCTCTCACAAATTTCAAATTGTGCTTAACTCACAACCCAGAATACAAAAAACGTACCTTAGACCCACGAGGGTGCCTTATTTTTATAGCCAGCACTGGCCTGATCCCTGTAGAAACCTAACTTCTCTTGGACTCTGGCCCAATGCTTATCCTAGACTCTCCAATAGATAAAAATAAACTCCCTAAGAGTTTTATCCTTATCTAGGTTGAAGTCCTCCCCCATTCTAAGACTCTTATAGCTAATCCGTTTATCTCGAATTCTGGCATATCCGCAGATAACCTCAGCCTAGCCGAAATCATCTCGGCATCATGAGCAGGACACGTGGCACCTCGGCTGACACTTCGGTGCCACCTTGGCCATGTGTTGTCATTCACTAAAATATCCCCCCCACACAAATCATCACTATTGAAGACCCATTTGCACCAAACATTGAATCACTTACTATATTATTGGAACTATACATCAATTATTAGCTTAAATTGAACAAACATTCAATAAACAAAACAATCAAAAAAACTAGTGCCCAACATCTTGACTAATTTCAACCACGACCATCAACTTAGTCTATTTCCAGCATCGACAAAGACTATTCTTGTTGTCACAGAAATGCATTCACGCTTCACATTTTTTGCTCTTCAATCGACGTCCTAATGGAGCTTCTCCACATATGACAATCTCTACCCAGACCTTATTCCCTCCAAACTAGCGTAGCCATTTCCCTCCGTTTGTCGGAACATGATGACAGATTGATAATTTTTTTTTTTTTTTTTTGTCTAAAATTCTAGTTAGATTTGTTAGTAAAGTTAGGGGTTATTTGGGGTGTCTAAGTGTACTTTTTGTCTTTTAGACTAAAAAGTTAAGATTAAAAATATGAATGTTTTGGTTAACTTTTTAACTTTTTATAGAAAAATGTGTATTAAAAAATTGTATAAATTAATGTGTAGAAGAAAATTAATATTGAGAGTGTGCAGCCGTAATTATTGAATTTTGGTGAATAGTGATAACATTTTAATTTTTTGAGTAAATTTTTAAATTTTTAACTTTTTTATGACTTTTCAAATTTGACCTTAATATACAAAAATATACCACTTAAAAGGAGCCGTTACTAGCTCGAATTCCTAACATTTCCTCCGTTACTAGCTCGAATTCCTAACATTTCCTCACTGCCCCTAAGATGTAGTTACATGCCAACTTGTCATAATGTCTTGGCGACGACAGATTGAATTAAATCATTGAGTCACAGGTTATAGATAGGCATCTGGAGATCCTCTAGAGTAGATCGAGTTAAAAAAAAAAAAAAAAGTGTTTCCAGCGTGTTTCTTCCTCCTATTGCCGCGGGAGCATCTCCGGCCGGCAACCCTCTCTTCCTCCTCATCCTTCTCTTGCCGTCATCCCCCAACCCCATTGTTATCTGAACTTGGATGTGCCCAAAGTGGAAGTTGGTTACCCACAATTTTCATCGAGAAAGCCTCCGGTAGCAAGTTCGGCCAAAAAAAAAAAAAGCAGAAAAGGGTAAATAAAATCCTTTTATATGTAATAATACCTATTCAAGGCCAAAAATCGGTTAGGATCTACTGTTACTTCAGAAATTAAAAAACCAAAATATGAAAACAATTCAATTCAGAGAAAATCGACAACATGGCAAGAAAGAACTGTAAAATGTTAGATAATGTCTCAATGGGACCACATAATTAAATGTGGTGTTATCATTTATAAGAAGCCTACAATTTAAGTGATTCAATTTAGTTAATGGGCTTAAGGGTATATGTGTTATGGACCTAATGTGTAGATACTAGTTGTATAATTTCTATTTCTATGAGGGGCAGAAATAGAAATTAAAATATATTGGTTAAAGTTGGTTTTCATTCCTTTTGAACTTCCACAACCTTTCAGTTTTGAAAACCAATAAATAGAAATTAAAACCAATAATGGTTAAAGTTGGTTTTCATTCCCTTTGAACTTCCACAACCTTTCAGTTTTGAAAACCAATAAATAGAAATTAAAACCAATAATGGTTAAAGTTGGTTTTCATTCCCTTTGAACTTCCACAACCTTTCAGTTTTGAAAACCAATTACAACCTTTAAAAGGTTATGGTCCCTATTCCTTCCCAGGTGAAAATAAGAACACTGCCATTTTTTTCCTAAATCCTCTCAAGGAGAATGTAACAAGCCCGCGGGGGACCTCGCTACAGCTCGGACTCGATTTGTAGTCACGGTTCTAAGTCTGAACCAAAGAGTCCAAATCCGGCAAATCGTTTTGAGAAAACAGATTTTGAAAGAAGTGTCAAACATGGACTGCTTTGCCAAATACAGAGTCGCCACCTAAATGTTTTTTAATGGGAAATTTAGGAAACCCTGACTCGGTGCCAAAGGCCACGTGTCCGTCATCACCAAAGTTGCCTCGGCTCGGGAACTTGGGTACGATTGGGGAAGGTCACTTCGTGAGCACCCCCGCTCGCCCAGTCATAGACCGGCCTCTACTAACCATGATATCTATTTTTGAAAACATTGTATGTTCTTATTCCGGTTATTAGCCTAGGTTACTATATGATGCGCACAGCATACAAGTATAGATTGGATCGCCTGAATTGGAACAAAATATTTCATGTTCGCTTTTTGAAAATGGTTTGCTACCCGCAAGTAGGCTTAAAACATTTGATGATTAATTTAAGTAACCCAACCTTCACCCACAGGCATTCAGGCAGATATATCACATAAGCAAATAGTCTCATGGTAAGCATGCTATCATGGCATTCACTCACACGCATGCAAGGATGCTAAAGCATAGAGCTCACCGGGTACTCCAAGCCAAAACAAAAACTACATTAGAAATCATGCATGATCCTAAGTATACAGAAATGCCTAATGCAACACATGCAAAAATGCAAACTATAGCAGGCTCGGCTATTCTAAACATGGCATATGAGATGCTACAACTATCATGTATTCAATTTAGAATTGAAAAATACAATGCAGTTAGTATGATGCGCCGAGCCCGGTGCATGCAATACAGATGAATGATGCAAACATGATGTCATACTGTATGCTAATTGAAATATGCCCTAATCTAACCATCATAAGCGGGTAAATAAAAGGGAAGAAAGACGTGGGGTTTGGAAGACATACAACACACACACGCACACTTATTACAGTTATGCCCTCGCACAGAGGATCCGAATAAATATACAGTCTCAAATAAAAGAATATTACAGTCCAAATATTACAGTCCGAATAATATACAAATTCCTAATTAATTAACAATTTAACTAAGAAAGCTGTAAAACTGGCATGCAAGCCAGGGGCTGCCTTGCTCCTGATGAATGATATATGTCTGGGCTGCCTTGCGCGGAAATCCACTGGGATGCCCCAATTAGCCTATGTTTAGCAGTTATTCTCGAAACGCGTGCCGAGCTCCGAAAAGTTGTTGATTCTTCATTTTGCTGCAACAGAGAGCAGAAAAGGGGCATAGCAATGTATTTTCACAGATATATGCATGTCTCGATCCTCGTGCCACCAATCACGCATATCGATGCATGATGGCAGAGGGGTCGAAATGCACAATTTAATATAGGATGAATGCACATGAAAACACAGCAAGAACCTAACTCCATCATGGGTAATCCGGAGTGTCGGTGACTGGGAATTGAGACACATTCCGTCAATCGGAGTACGAAATGCACCTCGTTTCCCGTGCCCGGGCTAACTCCTATCCCGAACACGATGCAATATGCATGATATGCATGAATGCAACTAAGATACAGCCTAGCATGCACAATGCTATGAAAATGAGATGTCTCGAAATGCGTGCACACAGGCACGCAAACCGAGAAAATACATAAATGCGATCTAAGATACAACCTAGTATGCACTATGCTGTAAAAAATGAGATGCCTCGAAATACGTGCACACGGGCACGCAAACCGAGAAAATGACAGAATGCAATGCAAATGACATGGAAATAGGATATGGGCTTACACTAACATGAGAGAGCCTCAGCCACACTCACATAAGAGGCCGATGAATGAAAATGAAGTGCCTCGAAATGCGTGCACACGGGCACGCAAACCGAGGCAATGGCATATGCAATGCAATGGCATGGAAATGATATATAGAATGCAACATGGACTTATACTAACATGAGAGAGCCTCAGCCACACTCACATAAGAGGCCGGTGGATGAAAATGAAGTGTCTCGAAATGCGTGCACACGGGCACGCAAACCGAGGCAATGGTATATGTAATGCAAATGCAGGGGATGGCATATAGAATGCAACATGGACTTATACTAACATGAGAGAGCCTCAGCCACACTCACATAAGAGGCCGATGGATGAAAATGAAGTGCCTCGAAATGCGTGCACATGGGCACGCAAACCGAGGCAATGGTATATGTAATGCAAATGCATGGGATGGCATATAGAAACATGCTAATGGATTTTCAGCAATGAAAAGTGGGGGTAAACAGCCCCGAAATGAGGCGAAAACACACCCGATGCAGGGAATAGTCCCGAAATATGAATTTTGGCACCCGAAATGGCCTACAGCTATACCAAACATGCACAATATGGACATGCAATGAAAACACAGAAGCAAGGCAGCCTCAAAATAAGCATTTTTCCAGTACAAATCATGGCCAAACAGCAAGCAAGGATAGGGCAACAATGGCATGCAAAAATGGCCCTAAACATGAGATTAAGAAGCAACTCACATCTTCTGTCCTCAAACAGGTTAGGACCCTTCAACAAAGTTGAAGAGGGGCCAAAAATAAGCCACTTTATAGAACTGTAAAAACCTCAAAAACAAACACAAGTATGGCTGCACTCCCATGCAAGAAAAAGGGCCAAAAGGTGGCCAAAGAGGCAAGCGGTATATGCAAAGCCCAAACTGAAAAATTCCCTTCTAAAACATTGAAGAGGGACGAAAAATATGCACATTTACAGAACTATAAAAAATCCAAAACAATATACAAACATGCTAGAAATGCAATGCAAAATGAGGCCCGAAAGAGGCTATAACACAAAGTATGCAAAATATTCATCAAACAGCCAAAGACCCTTAATGAAACATGTTAAGAAGGTCAAAATAAGACTATTTCTAGGCCTGTAAAAAGACCAAAAACAGAAGCATGGTAGGCTGCCAAAGCATGCAAGGAAATGGCATTCAAGGAGGATATTGAAGCAAGTGCAATATGGAGGGCTCAAACCGGGTTGAGCCCTTAATGAAACAAGAAAATGAGCTCAAAAAAATGACCTTTTCAGTTTTGGTCGGAGCTCAAATCAATAAGCATGTATGGCTTACAAAAGGTGCAAGAAATGGACCAAAAATGGGGAAATGCTACTCCCCTTTGAAGACCAATGCTTTTGTTGCTTCTTGGACCAACTTTGATGACTTTAAGCTGCTGGAGTTCCTCCCCTTGCTGCTGAAATGGAATGGTGATGGTAGAGCTTGAAGATGATGAAGAAATGGAGCCCAAAACTTGAAGGAAATGGGGTGATATGTATGTGTATCTTCAAAGCAACTCTTGTAACCCTTTTTCTAGAGTTGGGAGGCCAGCAATCTATGCAAGAGAGGGAGAGAAGACTCTAGCCAAAAGTGGAGGGAATTGAGGCCCCTTGTTCCCCCACAAAATATCCCCCGGATATAGATATTTTCTAGGGGAAACAGCTGTACAGCTGTAAAGTGTGCACTGCAAGGAATATGGCCGGCCAAGTATTTTTGTTGCAGGTGGCCGGCCGGCCACCACCCCTAGCCGGCCGGCTAGGGGTCAAAAAGGTCAAGAATAATTAGTGGCCGGCCACCACAAAAAGGTGGCCTCCCAGGTCTCCTTTTCACAACCCTGTGGTTCGAATTTGGAAACTCTAAAACAGGAGAGAGAACAAGCCATTTTGAGGAGGGGTTCAAAAGGTTCAAATGGAATTAATGGCCGGCCACCAACTTTTAGGGTCCTCCCATGTGTGTACAACACAAATATGTGGTTCAAAGTTCAAGAAAGTGGCCCAAGGGTGTTCAACATTGGCCCGGAATGAGGGGTTCAAAAGGGTCAAGAAACATTAGTGGCCGGCCATGAACTTTTAGGGTCCTCCCATGTGTGTACATCACAAATATGTGGTTTGGGTTTGAAGAAAATGGCTCCAAGGTGTTCAACATTGGCTCGGAAGTGCGAAAAACGGGTGTCGGAGGGCGAAAATGGAACATAATTGGTTGCCAAGATAATTGCTGGCCTCCCACCCTCCAGTGACCTCCCTGGTGATAAAACAGAGGTACCTGCCAAAAATGAACAAAAATCGATGCAAAACGAATGCTCGAGGGCCAAAACACGCAATTCGGGGCCCCGAAAATGGGCTGCCAAGCACCGAAAGTGACGTTCGGCCACGAAGTGGGTTTCTCAGGCCCCAGTGTCCCTTGAAAGGGAGAAAATAAGATGTATGCCAAAATTTAGAGCAAACAGAGATGGTTAAGCGGTCCCGAACCGAGGCGCACGGCCAACGGTCCCGAAAAACCAGAAACCGGGCTCCGAAATGGGAAAAATGGCCTACGGCCACAAAATGTAGCCCGCGGCCACTAAGAGATGGTCTACAGGACCTCTCCCTCCCCTCAGGAAAAGAAACAGAGAAAATCGAGTCTGGTTCGCAAACCGAGGCAAGGCACAGAAGAGGGTTTAGAAGTCCGGAGGCAGGGCTCGCAGCCAAGACTCTGAAACTTCTGAACGAGCACATTATGCAATATCACCAAGTGCTCAACTGGTGACGTCTGAGTCTCAAGGTCGGTCAAAAATGGGGTGTCTACAGAGAAACATAAGGCACCAAAGGGGAAAGGATTAGAAGGCAATAACATAATCAATAACAAAGAGTTCATTGATAATCACGCTTCCGTTTAACCGTTCATCAATGGATTCAGGTATGTCATTTTGTCTTGATTTCTTGATAATACACATGGTAAATGATCCAAAGTGTAAGGTTTATGTTCTGAAATTTATGTTGACAATTGGTATCAGAGCATGCATATCATGTGTCTTATCAGAATTGATATGCTTTATTCATTCTATTTAGTTTCCTGGAATCAGATTCTGAATTTTCTTATGGATGTAAATTCTGTTTTTTCCTGTTTTGTTCTGTGAAAATGGCAATCTGTTTTCTGGAATTGTAAAATGATTCGGTGGGCAATTTTTTTTTTTTTCTCTCAAATGGATGAACATCATGTATTTATATATATATATAGATATATCTTGCGATTTGATCGGTTTAATTTTGAACATCATAAAAAAAAAAAAAAAAAACTATTTGTTTTTGGACCCGTCAATTCTATTTATATATGTATATATATAATTGGAATTGCTGCAGATTATATAACATATACGGGATCACAAATTTAGAAATCTTTAAATTTAATGTAATTTCATACAACGTCTACAGAAATTTAATTTTCTAACATTCTCAATATATGTCAATTCAAACAAGATGTCACAAAAGTGATCTCTCTTGTCTAGATTGTTTTATATGGAATGTTTTGAAGTTCATGTTTGTGTATCTCATGCGGGTATTTATCGGTCCAAAGACATGATTAAGACTTGGCAGAATTACACACACATTTTGTGGTGATAAACATGTGCCAATTGTCAAGAAAACCTAATGTGAATAATAAATCCATCAAAAGATAGATTTGTTATTTGACATAACTTATTGTCAATGTTTGATCATTACAACAAGAATACCACTTACAGTTAATATCACTACCCAAAGGCTTGGTATTAATGTTGTGCTAGGTATCTTGAGATGTTGTCATTAAATTAATTTATTTAGAGATTATCTGTTTGGTAACTTAATGTGAGCATAATTGTTTATTCCTTTTATTTTCTTTTCTATTCAGCTTTAATGTCGACTACTTCAATCTCTACCAACATGAACAATGTTCCAATGTTAAATGGAACAAACTTTAAGGACTGGAAAGAGAACATATTGATTGTTCTCAGCTGCATGGACATAGACTTGGCATTAAGGATGCCAAAACCGAATGCTCTCACTGCACAAAGTACTCCTGAGGAAACTGTGTACTTTGAAAAGTGGGATCGTTCTAACAGGCTAAGTCTTATGATCATGAAGCGTGGGATTCCAGAAGTTTTTCGGGGTGCAATAACAGAGGATGTTACCGTTGCCGGTGAATTTCTTTCAGAAATTCAAAAGCGTTTTGCTAAAAACGATAAGGCTGAAACAAGCACGCTTTTAGCAAGCTTGATTTCAATAAAGTATAAAGGCAAGGGTAATGTTCGCGAGTACATCATGGAAATGTCTCATCTTGCTTCAAAACTTAAGGCACTAAAGCTCGACCTATCTGATGATTTGCTCGTACATTTAGTCCTCATCTCTCTTCCTGCACAATTTAACCAATTTAAGGTCAGTTATAACTGCTAGAAGGAGAAATGGACTCTCAATGAGCTCATTTCATTTTGTGTGCAAGAGGAAGAGAGATTGAAGCAAGAAAGGACTGAAAGTGCTCATCTAGCAAGCACCTCCAAGCATACGGGCAAAAGAAAGCATAAGGGAAAGGAAGTTGCTATTCCTCAGGGTCCAGAACCAAAGAAACAAAAAATGCAGGATGGTTGTTTCTTTTGTGGCAAGCCCGGACACAGAAAGAAGGATTGTGCCAAATACGTCACCTGGCGTGTAAAGAAAGGTACATTTCATGTTTTGGTCTGTTCTGAAATAAATTTAGCTTCAGTACCAAGAAACACTTGGTGGGTACATTCTGGTGCTACTACTCACATATGTGTTTCTATACAGGGTTGCCTAAACTACCGAAAGCCAACTGATGCTGAAAGATACATCTTTGTGGGTGATGGCAAGTCAATAGAAGTGCAGGCAATAGCGCACTTTAGATTATTACTGAAAACTGGTTATTATTTGGATTTATTAGACACTTTTGTTGTACCGTCCTTTAGACGGAATTTAATTTCTGTTTCTATATTGGACAAATTGGGATATTATTGTTCTTTTGGAAATATGAAGTTTAGTATGTCTATTAATTCCAATGTTGTTGGTACTGGTTTACTTAATGTGTTTGATAATCTATATTTGCTCGAAACTATTGCATCTTATAATGCAACCTTGCACGTGGAATCACGAGGTACAAAGTGTAAATTAACTAAGGAAAATTCAGCCTCATTATGGCAGAAACGCCTAGGTCACATCTCTAAATCTAGAGTTGAGCGCCTTGTGTCTGATGGAATTTTGGACTCTCTTGATTTTTCAGATTTTGATGTCTGTGTTGAGTGTATCAAGGGAAAACAGACCAAAATAAAGAAATATGGTGCCCATAGGACTACAGATGTCTTAGAATTAATTCATACGGACATTTGTGGCCCATTCCCTATGGCGTCTTGGAATGGTCAACAATATTTTATCACATTCATAGACGACTATTCCAGATATGGATATCTATTTCTTATCCATGAGAAATCACAGTCTTTGGACGTATTCAAAAAATTTAAGGCCGAAGTTGAGTTACAACTCAACAAACGGATTAAAAGTGTCAGGTCTGACCGTGGTGGTGAATACTATGGCAGATATGATGGATCAGGTGAACAACGTCCAGGACTGTTTGCAAAATACCTGGAGAAATGTGGAATCGTCCCACAATACACCATGCCAGGATCACCTAGCATGAATGGTGTATCTGAGAGACGAAACCGGACTCTTAAGGATATGGTAAGAAGTATGATCAGTCATTCTACTTTACCAGAGTCCCTCTGGGGTGAGGCTCTAAAGACAGCAACTTATATCTTAAATCGGGTGCCAACTAAAGCAGTTGTAAAAACACCTTATGAGCTTTGGGTTGGGCGAAAGCCTAGTCTAAAACATTTGCATGTGTGGGGGTGTCCTGCTGAGGCGAGGCCTTATAAACCTCATGAACGAAAATTGGACTCTAAAACCATTAGCAGCTACTTTATTGGCTATGCCGAACAATCACGGGGTTACAAGTTTTATGATCCCACAAATAGGTCAATATTTGAGACGGGAATTGCAACATTTTTTGAGGATGTTGAGTTTGGGGGGAGAAATCCAGTTAGAGACATTGTCTTTGAGGAGGAAGCAGGAGTAATCCCACTTCCTACTACTACTTTTGACCAATCACAGGTTCCTATACCTGTCATTGCTCGAGAAGTAATTTCGGATCCTCAACCAGACAATGTTGTTCAAGATAATATAGTTCAAACCCCCATTCAAGATGAGGTAATTGTTCTTGAGGAACAAACTCTACAACCTCAACCTCAAGAATCTGTGCCATTAAGGCGATCCACCAGAGAAAGGAGATTTGCATTTTCAGATGATTATATTGTATATCTCCAGGAACATGAGGTAGAAAATGGAATGTCGAAAGATGATCCAATCAACTTTCGTCAAGCCATGGAAAGTTCCAACTCTCATAAGTGGATAGAAGCCATGAATGAAGAATATAAGTCTATGCAAGACAATAAAGTTTGGGAACTTGTCTCATTACCAGTTGGTGCGAAGCCCGTAGGTTGTAAATGGATATTTAAAACCAAAAGGGATTCAAATGGTAATGTGGAGAGGTATAAGGCACGTCTTGTAGCCAAAGGCTTTACTCAAAAAGAAGGAATTGACTTTAAAGAAACTTTCTCTCCAGTTTCTTCGAAAGATTCTTTTAGGACAATTATGGCGCTTGTTGCATATTTTGATCTTGAGTTGCATCAGATGGATGTCAAAACAGCTTTTCTTAATGGTGACATTAAAGAAACAATTTATATGGTGCAGCCAGAAAACTTTGTGTCAGAAGACCCAAAGAATATGGTTTGCAAATTGACTAAATCCATCTATGGACTCAAACAAGCTTCTCGTCAGTGGTACTTCAAATTTCATCAAATTCTCACTTCGTATGGTTTTAAAACTAATGTTGTTGATGAATGTGTGTATCACAAGTTCAGTGGGAGTAAACACATATTTTTGGTTTTATATATTGACGACATATTGCTTGCCACAAACGATATAAACTTATTGCATGACACCAAGAGATTTCTATCTAAGAATTTTGAAATGAAAGATCTTGGTGATGCTTCCTTTGTATTAGGAATCGAAATACTCCGAGATCGTTCTCGGGGTATTCTGGGATTATCACAAAGGAGCTATATCGAAAAAGTACTCAATAGATTTGGCATGCAAAATTGTAAATCAGGTGAAACCCCGGTTGCTAAGGGAGACAAGTTTAGTCTCAGCCAATGCCCAAAGAACAGTCTTGAAATTCAAGAAATGCAGAAGATTCCTTATGCCTCGGCTGTAGGGAGTCTAATGTATGCTCAAGTATGTACACGTCCGGATATTGCGTTTATAGTTGGCATGTTAGGCAGATATTTAAGTAATCCTGGCATGGATCATTGGAAAGCAGTCAAGCGTGTTATGCGATATTTACAGAGAACAAAGGAATATATGCTCACATATAGGAGATCGGATAAGTTAGAGGTCATTGGATATTCCGACTCCGATTTTGCTGGATGCCAAGACAGTAGGAAATCCACATCAGGCTATATTTATCTGTTAGTTGGCGGAGCAATTTCTTGGAGGTCTGCAAAGCAGACGCTCATAGCTTCATCCACCATGGCCGCAGAATTTGTAGCATGTTATGAGGCATCAAACCAAGGGATATGGCTGCGGAATTTTGTCACTGGGTTGCGTATTTTGGAAGGCACTGCAAGACCACTTAAGTTATATTGTGACAATAAGTCTGCAGTTTTATATTCCAATAACAACAGGAGCTCGACAAAATCAAAGCATATTGATATAAAGTTCCTAGTTGTAAAAGAAAGAGTGCAGAGTGGACAGATTTCCATAGAGCACATTGGGACAAACTCCATGATAGCGGATCCACTTACGAAGGGACTACCACCCAAGGTCTTTCATGAGCACACTGCTCAGATGGGTGTTGTTCTATTTGAGAACATTCTGGTTTAGTGGGAGTTTGTATTTATATTACTGCTTTATATCAGCCTTGAGTTTTATCTATGTAATTAGATTAATTTCTGCAGAAATGAAATATTCAGTTTATTACGCTCTGTTACGTATTGTGAAGTATTCATCTCAATAAAGTTAAGTAGGACCAGTTGGAAATAGGCATGTATGGATCACATCACATGTAATTTCCATGCTACGCATCCATGATTGATCTATGTCATTTAGCTGTATTAGTATACGTGACCATTGGTGGGTCGAGTTACGATTGATGTAACGAAGACCGCTTTGATCCTATATTAATATAGTTAATGGACAAGATTGTTTGGATACCCTCAAGTTATGATAACAAATTTCTGAGCTCGCTAAAGTTAAGCACATTTTTCAGAATACATATGTGGTCCAGTGGGAGATTGTTAGATAATGTCTCAATGGGACCACATAATTAAATGTGGTGTTATCATTTATAAGAAGCCTACAATTTAAGTGATTCAATTTAGTTAATAGGCTTAAGGGTATATGTGTTATGGACCTAATGTGTAGATACTAGTTGTATAATTTCTATTTCTATGAGGGGCAGAAATAGAAATTAAAACATATTGGTTAAAGTTGGTTTTCATTCCTTTTGAACTTCCACAACCTTTCAGTTTTGAAAACCAATAAATAGAAATTAAAACCAATAATGGTTAAAGTTGGTTTTCATTCCCTTTGAACTTCCACAACCTTTCAGTTTTGAAAACCAATTACAACCTTTAAAAGGTTATGGTCCCTATTCCTTCCCAGGTGAAAATAAGAACACTGCCATTTTTTTCCTAAATCCTCTCAAGGAGAAACATAAGGCACCAAAGGGGAAAGGATTAGAAGGCAATAACACAATCAATAACAAAGAGTTCATTGATAATCACGCTTCCGTTTAACCGTTCATCAATGGATTCAGGTATGTCATTTTGTCTTGATTTCTTGATAATACACATGGTAAATTATCCAAAATGTAAGGTTTATGTTCTGAAATTTATGTTGACATAAAAATCTTACAAGTGAGACCCTCAATCAATCTCATAGAGAAATCATATATATATATATATATATATATATATATATATATATAGTTAATACAACAACAATTGAATAAAGTCAATAAAATCTGAATAGGTCTGAATGGTTATACTAAAATTTGAAAATACCCAAGAGCTATGTTGAAGAAATTGAGACAATAATTAAACAAATACCAGTAATACTCGGATCATAAATTTGATTTATCTCCCAACTCTCTCTCTCTCCCTCTCTCTCTCTCTGCAAAATCAAATCGCCATCGCGAACGGGGTGGTGAGGGTTTGGTTCCATTTTTTTAAAAATACTTTTCAGAAAATTTTATTTTCTTATTTTTTGTATTTTTTTTTTGTTTTTATTGATTTTTTTTAATATTTTAAACAATTTTTTTACTTTTTAGACACACCTAACATAAATACACCTAAAAAATAAAAAAAAATGATAAAAAAATCTTTTAAAAATTCACTAAATACCAAAAATACAAGAAAATACAAGAATTCAGTAAATTTTTTGTATTTGTATATATTTATTAATTTTATAAAATATTTTTTCACAAATTTTTTACTTCTTAGACACATCTAAGTAAGGTGCATCTAAAAAAGTAAAAAAAAATGTTTAGAATTTTAAAAATATTCACTAAAAACAAAAAAACATGAAAACCAAAAAACGCCATTTTCAAAAAACTTAATCTAGAAAACTCAAACCAAATACACTTAATTTTTTTTTTTCACTAAATTTTTTAAAATATTTTTAACAATTTTTTTAATTTTTAAATATATCTAACATAAATACATTTAAAAAGTATAATATTTATGAAAAATAAAAAATAAAAATTTAATAAATACCAAAATACAAAAAAAATTGAGAATTTAATATATTTTTCATATTTTTGTGTATTTATTAATTTTTTAAAATATTTTTTTATAAATATTTGACTTTTTAAATATCT
Source organism: Camellia sinensis (assembly GCF_055761805.1). Lineage (NCBI taxonomy): Eukaryota > Viridiplantae > Streptophyta > Magnoliopsida > Ericales > Theaceae > Camellia > Camellia sinensis. The sequence goes on from NC_138972.1 coordinate 160,868,374, forward strand.
ATGTAAGGTACATTTAAAAAAAATTAAAAAAAAATATTTAAAATTCTAAAAATATTCATTAAAAATAAAAAAAATATATATGAAAAATAAAAAATTTAATTTTTAAAAATTAAAATCAAACACGATGTTCCTTTTTTTATTTTATTTTAACCTTAATCAAAACGGCAAAACGATGGAATCGTTCTAATCTACTTCAGGGAGTACTCTACTCTAGAAGATCCAGATGCTGTGGTACCACGTAACAAAGCCACATTTTTTTATTCCATTTGTAAGAGTTGGTTTGGGGATGTTAATTGATTTTTTAGTATTTTAATTTTTTAATTATTTTAGTTTAAAATTAAAAAGTTTTATTTTAGATTAATTTTTTATTTTTTTTAATTTTTGTGACAGAAAAAATAAAATAATTACAAATTAAATATAATATTTTATTTTATTTTATTAAAATAATATATTTTATCTTATGTGATTATTTTAGGCCCAATGAGACCTCCAAACGAGTTCTAACTTGTATATTCTAATATTCTATTGTTTTCAAAATTGACATGGCAACGTGATTATTTTTTTTTATTTTTTTATTTTTTTTTTAAGTGTCTTGTTGTTCAGTGACATTTCAGGCCCTGTTATCTCCGTTTTTTGGATTTCCACACCCAGTTAGCATTGTTTGAAGTAAACTTTATTGCCCATTTCGCAAAATGGTAAAAAGGCAGCGTTTGCAGTTTGGTTCTAAAAAAGTTAGAGCATCTCCAACGGTAAATCAAAAATTTCATTAAATTTGAGTTAAAAAATAGCCATTTCTTGAATTTGATACTTCAGGTTCCAACGGTTCACCTTCACCAAATCTATCCCGGGATAACCGGGTGGTCGACCGGCCGGTTGACCGGTTAGGCCAAAAAATTTTTTTTTTTTTTTTTTTTTTTGCGAATTGTCTGAACTTTTTTTGAACTTTCTGAACTTTTTTCGGGACAACCGGGGTGGTCGACCGGCCGGTTGACCGGTTAGGCAAAATTTTTTTTTTTTTTTTTTTAAACGGTTTGAACTTTTTTTCCTGAACTGTTTGAATCTTTTACTGGTTGACCGGTTGGTCAACCGGCCGGGCAACCGGTTGGTCGACCGGTGTACCATTTTCAACGGTCAGTAACAGTGATTTGGTAAAATCTGTGTCTTGATCTCAGTTTGATGTCTTGTTTGCTGAATTCTCATTTTGGTATGACTTTGGTGCAACCGTTGGAGCGTGAAAAAGTGAGTTTTTCATCAAAATTTAAATCTGATGCTGGGTTTGGTTCACCGTTGGAGATGGTGTTATATGGACTTCTTTAACAAAAAGTTATTTGGTAAATGAAAAAAATCTACATATAAAATTATAATTATACTTTTTATATTATTAAAGGTTAGCGAATGTTCATACTTAAATATACGGTATAAATAATATTAAGATTAAAATACAGTTATAAAAATATATTTAACAGACTGTATTTTATAATTTCAAATAAATCAAATATAAAAAAAATTAAATATCAAATAATGTACACCAGCGAGTGCTCTGCAATTTAAAAGAAATTAAAACTAAAATGCACACCAGTTAGTACTACTGCTGCCAATCAAATTATAACTACATAAGAAAAACAAATATTATATTGTCATACACCAAAAGAGTGAATTAAAACTTTATTAAAAAAAAAGTGGGTTAAAACTTTCTAGAATTTGTATGCTTTACAGAAGATGTGTCAATAACATGTCTTCAAACATGTATTTGTCCAAACTTCCTCCTCATTACTCTCGAAAAAGTCTTTGTATCAACTTGTATGTATCCCCAATGAGGAGCATGCACAACAATCTGGTTATTTGTGGAAATAAATAAATATATATATATATATATAGGTTGGTATATTTGTTGGAAATATACATATCAAAATACATTGAGATTGAAATTACCTTATTACTGTTGGAAATGGTAGAAAAATTCTGGGTAAAACCAAAATTTTTTCTCAAGTTTGGTCTATTTTTTAGGTGGGCCCCGAGTGTCGATTTACTCAGGTTAAAGTGGTAACGCGTTCTTTGCCGCGTTGTGATTCACGTGGTATATTTGGTTGCTCAAAACCATTACCGAGTGAATGGGAAATTGAAGCCAAAGTGTGCTCCATGGAAATGGAGTTTTGGTGGAAATTCCTTAAGGTTGTAAATTGGCTTGTCCCACATTGATTTGGTGGGAAGTTTTGAAAGGGTTTATAAGGCTTGGGTTAGATACTTGGGGTGTGCCCCAAGGGGTACCCAAGTGTTTTAGAGGGAGAGGTTATGGGCAAAATGGGCTAGATCCATTGGACCCAAAAATCACCACAAGCGCGCACACCGCCGTCTGTCCGGTCGGGCAGGTTGGGCTTCTAATCTTTTTGGCCCAAAAACATTTGAATTTAATTGCTCATCCAAACAGGGCCCAACCCTTCCCGTTTTTATCTGTTTGATTTATTAACCCAACAGATTCAAATCTGTTTAAATTTGAAACTAACAGGTTTCATACCTGTTCAATTCAAAACCAAGAGCCACCTTTACATCTATAAATAGACTAGCCTCCCATTTGGATTTTACTCCAATTTTCGTACTCCATCCTCTGCTTTAAATATTCTTCATCTTGCTGCATTTTATTTGTCAAAGAAAGAGTGTAACCCAAAAATCACCACACGCGCGCGCGCGCCGCCGCCGCCGTCCGTCCGGTCGAGCGGGCTGGGCCAGGCTTGGGCGCGGGTGCGTGGTGTGGGGTTGGGCTTCTAATCTTTTTGGCCCAAAAACATTTGAATTTAATTGCTCATCCAAACAGGGCCCAGCCCTTCCCGTTTTTATCTGTTTGATTTATTAACCCAACAGATTCAAATCTGTTTAAATTTGAAACTAACAGGTTTCATACCTGTTCAATTCAAAACCAAGAGCCACCTTTACATCTATAAATAGACTAGCCTCCCATTTGGATTTTACTCCAATTTTCGTACTCCATCCTCTGCTTTAAATATTCTTCATCTTGCTGCATTTTATTTGTAACGCCCTCAAAATGACAACATTAAACCCATCTGATAAGACATGCATTTACATATAAACTAACCACATTCTTTTATTCATTAAAGTTCCATTACATAAGTATTACATGTTAACATCAAAACAAAATGCCCTACGGGCTTACAGCTTTCCAAGTTAACACTTGGTTACAACAAAAGAGTACTAACTCGTTTACACATTAAGCCCTTGGCTTGAAGTTACATGTAATACATCAAAAGTTAAGCGACAAAAGTATGTCCGCCTCTAGCCTCCCAGCTATGTCCTTGGAGGTGGCATGCTACCAGTACCTGAAAATGATATTCCCATATAGGGTGAGCCACAGCCCAGTAGAAATACACTAAACCAACCATGAACAATGACTAAAATATTAGCAATTGATAGATGGCCAACACTGATACAATCACATAAATCACATATTTATGTCATACGACTTATGAGTCCAGGCTACCTTCCATTTTCCCTTTTTCAACAGATAGGCATATGAGCACTAGCCACATTTTCAACAGATATGTATAACAACAATATCCACATTCTTAGATAAGCAAATAAGCTATATCCACATTCTACAACAGATATGTATAACAACAATATCCACAGATAAGCATATAAGCTATATCCACACTTCACAAAGATAAGCATATAAGCTCTATCTTCACCTTACTAGACAAGCATATGAGCTGTATCTACGGAGTTCATCCCCTATCTTCTCCCAACACTATCCGGTTTAGAGGTACATCCCCTATCTTCCCCTAAACCGCGGAGTACATCCCCTATCTCCTCCTCTACACATAACGTATATAAACACATTGGTTCTATATACAATCACCCAATACATACAGTTAATGTATTCTATCAACCGTCAAGTTCCATGACACATTTCATTGATTAGTTTCAGTTTGCCTAATCATCATGCATTGTCTACAACAATCACGACTATCCTCCACCGATAGCCCAAAGCAGTTATTTCTAAACAGAAAATAAATGCACAAACAGATATTCAATCAACATTTCATTTCCTCATTTCTCACCATTAATTATCCCAATTAATCAAACAATGTAATTAGGCCTTTATCCATAATTACCATTTCAACCCTTAGGTCCCATTTTCATCAATGATTTAACATTCATTCAATTTCTCTATGCCAAACATGCATCCAGGTTTATTGTGAATAAAACCCCAACTTTTGTAAAATTACACAAAAACCCCAAACTTTCACAAAATTACCAAACCAAGCCCAACATCTCAAAATACCAAAATTTAAAGACAAAATCCATAGAGAGGAGTAGGATATCCCTACCTCAAATCCGGAGCCCCAAAGGAGAAGACGACAAAACCCAACGTGTTCCAAAACCCGAAATTTTCAGATTAAAAAGTAGTCCTCGACGATCAACAACTTTTTTGTAAAGGCCAAAGGTGAGCAAATCACTCCTACTAGATCAAAACCTAGAGAGAATGTAGAGTTCTAGAGTGAGAGGCTCAACAATGGTGATTTTGGAAAAGTAAGAGAGAGAAGAGAAAGTAAAAAGTGATTTGAAAAGTCACAATTTCGGGGCTTAAACCCAGTCTCCCGCTCGAGCGTAAAACACCCCGCTCGAGCGTCATTCACAGACTCCCGCTCGAGCGTCCAAATTTCCGCTCGAGCGCCGGATGCACTCTCCCAGCATTTATACAGAACCAGGCCTCCGCTCGAGCTTCCAACTCTACGCTCGAGCGGCACTCAGACAACTCCGCTCGAGCGGCCAATCCCACGCTTGAGCGTACAACGCTGCACAGGAAAATACTGAATGGGTGTAATCTCCGCTCGAGCGCCAAAACCCCCGCTCGAGCGTACAGGCCAAAATCTGGGCAACGAGTTTTGGTTTCTAAACTCAACCAACCTGTAACAAACCCGCCCAACACATCCTATAACTCAGTTACGAAGTAAAAGGATGTAAACAAAATAATAAACAACTACCAACATCCACGGACACATGTCCGGATCACGGTATAACAAGGGTAAACCCGGGATCGCTATATTATTTATCAAAGAAAGAGTGTAAACACTTAGTGTGTTCGTAAGGCAAACAATTTGTAGTGCTGCTATTGTTTGTGGTAAGATCATTTCATCCTGGGAGATAGACGTCCAAATTCTGAAAGCACCGTGGAGAGGACGAATCTGTCTTAAGGACACAGTGTTAAACACTGGACTTGATCAGAAAAGTTATTCAAGTAAATTAACCAAGTAAGTTGTTTAATTTTATTCTGTTTTTATTTGTTTATTTAATCAAATTTTATTTTTGTTTTTGTAACAAAATAAAATTTGTGGTTTTATTTATTTATTTTTATTTCGAGTTTGATTTTTATAATCAAACAAATTCTCTCATTTTTCTTTATTTCTTTATATTCTTGTTGTTGTTTTGTACACAACAGAATTTAATCTTTTTAAATACAATGAAGATTGTCGAACAATTATATCCCCATCAAAGCAAGCTAGTTGTATTTCTCCTTTTAAGCTCCATAAATTTTTCAATCCAATCCTAAAGAAATCCATATTTCCAATTATTATTAAATTGAAATTTTATTAAAAAAGATATATAATCAATAGAAATAAATCTACATGGTTACCTTTTGAGAAAACGTGATTTAATGAACATGGAACACTAAAACAATACTTCAGGATAAATAAAAAGGATTTATTTTAAATAAATAGGCCTTACATTATAAGAGAGGTACTTAAATTTATATGGAGCCGAAGAAAAAAAAAATCTTACTTGACCGAAAATAGTGATATTGTCCATAACTGTTGTACTTCAACCTGCAAATATTTGGTTATATAATTATGACTGTTGAACGATGTATTTTAACAATGACATTAAAATGATAAAATTAAAATCAGCTTTGGCAACATAAAGGGTATTAAAATGAGAGCACAACAATTATCCAAATTTGAACTCTTCTCTTCGGGTGCCTCTATTTACACACCACATTTGGTCTCAAGATACACCATTACTCAGTTCACACCTTTAATAATTTGAAAAAAATATAATTTTTCTCAACATACACCATAACGTTTCATTTTTACCCTTAGTCTCACACCAGTTAGTACACACCTCAAACAACCTACCTGTCTACATATATATATATATATATATATTTGCCATCCTATACTCAACATCACAACACTACACTACACAACCTTTCACACAAACCAAACCAACCATTCGAAAAATAGAAAAACACTACTAGTTGTATTATCACAACATAGAACGAGAAGATGATGAGCCTCGGCACTAACAGTTATGCTTCACCGGCGGCGAGGAAGATGGTCGGAGCAGGCTACGATGTAGCGGAGGGCGTCGACATAAAGGGACGATACAATAAAGAGTTTGCGAGCATTTTGACAAAAGATGCTCTGTGATTCATCACTGAATGGTAGAGGTTGTTTAGAAACCATGTTAAGTATGCAATGGAGTGTAGGAATAAGGCCAAGATGAGGTATAATGCTGGGGAGCTGCCGGGGTTTGATCCGGCTATGAGGTGTGTGAGGGAGGGGGACTGGATGTGTGTGCCTGTGCCGTGATCTGTACTCTCGCAATCTACGAGGTGGTAGCGTTGAAGGAGGGTTGACAGTAGCGAGGGTTTGTGGTGATGGGGATTCGCCGGAGTTGGAGAGGGACGACGAGGCAACGACGGTGAAATGGCGGTGGTTGCAACAGTGGTGGCTAGGGTATGGTTTGGATGTGTATTCAACTAAGGTGTGTAATTAGTTGTGGTCAGTTTGGTCATTTTAGGTAAGATCATTATTGTAATAAAAAATAATCAATTAATGGTGTGCCTCGAAACCAAATGTGGTGTGTAAATAGAGGCACCCCAACTGACTTCAATTTTATAGTCTTCAAATTAAATTTATGATTATCATTTAGAAAGTCCAAACATAATTTTGTGACCAAAAAAAAAAAAAAAAACTTTTTAATCAGCAATTTAAACAGTTGGTAATGAAAAAAAAATCTAAAGGTTAATTTTCTAATTGTTTACAAAAAAAAAAAAAATCTATACAATATTTTATAGTGATTTTTAAATTTTTAATTTAAAATTATAATTCTGAAACAGACTTTAGTACTCAAACAATACCTAATTAACATATCCTCTTAGATGACGAAACATAATTATTAACTCCACACATAGGCCAAACAAAAAAAAAAATGAATAGGAGAAAGAAAAAAAAAAAGGTGAAAAAATACCAAATAGAAATATACCAAACAGAGAAAACTACATATAATCATTATGTTTTGGAGAGGTTGTTTTCGAATTGGTAAGAGAGAGAGAGTAGTAGAATCTCAGATAAACTCATCATTTAATTTTTTATTTTTTAGAGAAATAAAAAAAAAAAGAGAGTAATTTTTGGATGTAGAAATGGTAGAGACTAAGAAATTGACTATAGAAAATATAACGCGCACACATAAATTCTATCATTCAACAAAATTATTTTCATCTCCAAAGGCAAGATGCCTACTTTTTACAGAGTATTGTTGTGTGATTACCAATTTTTATACCAAATTTATATATCATTTTGACATGTAATCACAGAATTAGTACATCAGACCACACCTTTCATACATTAAAATACACATGCATGAGATATAAGATGTCTCCTTGGATGATAAAGGGCAATTGGTTCAAAAGGTTGAAATTGAAATGGCTAACAAAAAAGTAAAATAAATAAATAAAATAAAATCTCAATCAACAAATCCAACTTCTAAGAGACTAGGGGATTATAATGGAACCTATCTGTATAGGGATAACTTGAAAATGGAGCTTAATAGCAAGAGGAACAATACATTATTTAACTATATAGTTTAGGTGTTTTCTTTTGTCTAACATTAACAATACATTATTTAAAAGGAATACAAATAAAACAAAAATGATTGCCCATAAAAATTCAAAAATGTTATGATGATGGCTGCCTCTCACAACCCAAAAATCAGAGCAAGTAAATAAGTTTAACTATTGATGGGTTTAAGTTAAGAATTAGGATTCAAAGTAACTAAATTGGCTTATCTATTGATGGGTTTAAGTTAAGAGTTATGGATTCGAAGCAAACCATTAGCAATAACCAAACTAAGAAATTTCCATAATGTGATTTAAATTTTATTAAATATAATAAAAATAAATTATTAAATTTTTTTTTAATCAGCTTATATTTTTTAAATATCATCATTTATAAATTATTATCCAAACATATCATTTCTTATTTTTATTTACATTTACATCGCCTCATCTAATTGAAAATTAATTTTGTTCACATTTTGAAAGTAATGTAAACATTTTATAATTGGTATCTTATATATATACATACATACATATATCTAATTGAAACAGGCCTAACTAAAGTTTTCATAATTGGTATCTTATATATATACATATATACCTGTGGGATTGCAAGGCTTGCAATGGTGAGACCAGAGATGACATCAGACCTTAGAAGATTTAGACTATAATTGGGTCCCCACTGAAAAACGGGGAAGAAAAATTGAAGACCCAGAAGCAATTTTTGACAGCATGTTTGGTTCTTGAACCTGTGAAAAGGATCATCTGGGAAGAAAATCTCAAACAGTTTGTATCTGAGTTTCTCAATGGTGGTTTTGTGGGGTGGCAAGCACACTGTGCAATTCCCAAAGATGATATGAATAAAATTTATTGATGCAAAGAAATTTTGTTTGATAAAATTTGATATGTATCAGTAGATTTTGTTTTATAACATATCAAATGTTGATCAGAAATGATGATAAACAGAAATGAACCCAAGTCAAGGATTTCAAAGCAAACTCAATATGTTCGCAATTTGAATCTCACCTGAAAACTTTCTGCTTTCTTCGCAAGCCTTTCAAGCCAAAATCTGAAATTTCAAGCGGAAACTGAAATCATTAGATTTTATTTTTTAACATGTCAAATGTTGATCAGCAAATTTATACTATATAGCACAAAGAATCCCAATTGATGTGAATTCTCTATGGTTATTTGCATTGAGATTGTTTGTTCATCCTGATGTTGCTTTAATTGCTGAAAATTTAATGAATTGTTTGTGGTTTTGATGATTTCTGATTGTGATGCGAAGTTCGATAATTCTCTGTAAATTCATGTACACTATGTCTGTAAATTCATGTACACTATGGAGGTGTTTGGCAAGAAAAAAAAATAGCCTAGTTTACGCTAAAATTCACAAAAAGACAAAATAGGCTAAAATAGTTAATAAGACAAAATATCACATCAAACCCATAATCATTTCACTTTTTCTCTCACAAACATCACATCCAACTACAAAAAAATCCAATCATCTTCCCAAATACAAAAATTTTAGCCTACTAAAATAGTCAAAAACTAAAATAGCCACTTCCCAAACGAGACCTACGTTTGTAAAAATATTTTGAATATCATTTAATTAAAACCGGCTGCTATGAAGAATGAATAATGCCCCTGCTCTCATGAGTCATACCCCCAGTTTAAGGTGAGTACACAATGAAATCTATTGAAAATTTTATTACGCATGTGTAGACTGACTATACATTTTTGTGGGTGAGTATTTGAAAAAAAATGTAACAATTGTTGCTTTTGTTTTCATTTTTATATTTATTTTTTCTAAACTCGAACAATGATCATTAGGTGAATCATTTAGTGATTTTAAAATTTGAGTAATGAGAAAGACTCAAAAACTGTGATCTAAGACTCAAATGTTGATTAAAAAAATGAACAATTCAAATCTTAATATTATTTTAGTCTGTTATTATGATAATTTGAATTGTTTATTTTTTCAAATCCTATCTATAAATTAGTTATGAGAAAAATTAGATTGATAAGATAATTATAACTACATTATTTCATCATATATATTTGTCTTAAAAAAATAGACGATAAGTATAATTTTAAAAATAATCCACAATTTTTTTTATATATAAATCACATAATTATAATTACTAAATTAATATAATTTTGTTTATGAATAATTTACAAATAACAAATAAACAAATTAAATAATTTTATGGTATATCTACACCCCCACAAAGCCTCCAACTTACACAGTGGATTGGGAAGAATTCTCCCCCTACTATAAATAAGACAATAAAAAACTAATAAGGAGATTCAAACCGAAAAGCAAGTCCATTAAAATTATACTCACACCATACTAATAGATGTCGTTATTGTGTATCCAATTGTAACACATATGAGATTACCATACTGAGCTATTCCACATAGCTTCACCGGGATGCCTCCTGAGAAAAATAGAAATGACCCAAATCCATGAATATTTGAAATTTCTAGCTTTACCTATATCATAATTTCAACAACAATAAAACTAATCATAAAATTAATCACAAAAGATACACGGGAAAAAAATATAACTACAGATATTAAACATTGGAGCTTGTCATTGAATAATTATAAACTACTACACTTAAATTTTGCCCCTCATAATTCTAAATTGTAACTGTATTTTAGTGATCAATTCTGTATATAAATACAACAGTACTTCTCTTTGCATAGAAACCAATCTAAAAATCAGAGGCAATCGTTATATGATTAGTTTTTGTGTTTCTAAAAATCGGACATAATTTTCATATGATCAGTATATGTGTTTCTAGACTTTTTCATTAATAAAATTATGGAATTGAAATTTGAGAGGTGGGGCTACCCCTCTATTACAGCCCATCCCATTCTACTTGCTTTTGTGTTGGAAAAATGTGAGGTGCCTTCAGATGGTGTTCCCATGTAGGTTCATGACAGACCTGTCACTGGCTAACTGATTGTCTAACTGATCCAAACACCCATGTCTTCATCCCAGATGCTTCCGCTGTGTGGTATTGCCAACAAATTTGATTTACTGTCAATCTGGATTCTGTAGTTCTGAAAGTAGTTTGGGACAACACTAAAAACATACCTATAAAACCCATGAAGAAAAACATCTTTACGAAGTGCTCTTTCTTTGGCCATCACATCATTCACCAAACTTAAAATTTTCCCTCAGTCACCAAGTTATATTAAATCATAATTGAAAATGGCAAAAATGAACAGCAAGAGAACCAAATGTTGATCAGCAGAATTTTTGCCCCTCAATCAATGACATTTTAATGGTCCTGATTTGTTATGATATTTTTAGGCAAAATGGCAAGAGAGGACAACGAAGGGGAATAGAGAGAGAAGGGGAATAGAGACAGAAATCTTACCTTGCACAGATGATATGAATAAACCGTGAACCAGAAATGATAATTGAGAGGGTAATTTATATGTAAATTGGACCGAGCTGGGTAATGGGCCGTTCTGTGGGCCGCAGTAAAAAGGTGTGAGTAAAAAGGCCTGGTAGTTACCACAGTCCGGAGAGAGCCTTATTGTTAGCTCGGTCACTACGGTCAGAGTAGTAGCAGTTAGCTCAGTCATACCATTTAGGACTGGGGTATTTTGGGCTTCTACTCAGATCCTCACTATTGAATAGCTCGGGCCAAGGACGCTGTGGATAGCACGGTCTCAAGATGTCAAACCAAAGTACACCCAGTGAAAGGAAGAACCGAGCTAGTTGAAGCTCGGTCTAGACTACAGCCTTAGCATGATCATGTTAGCTCGGTCGTATTGACATCCAACCAAGGTAAAACCATCTCACTTTGTTTAAGCAGTGAGGGGGTGTGGAAGGATAGGCATTATCCTTCAGGAGTGTGATTCCTAGAACGACTCTACATGGAGGAGTAAAAGTCCTACTAGGATTGTGCCACGCAGAACCTGTAAAAGCTCATAACATAACCTATGGAAGAGGTAACACAACTTTGATTCCCGAATACACAGAGTTTTTTGTCTATTTGTCTATTTTTGCTGACTTAGGCATCGGAGAGATATCCGGCACACACCCACTGGCTAGCTCACGTTTGTGTTTTCAAGGAGTAAAGCGACGACGTACAGAGGAGCGCAATCTTGATCAACAGGGTTATACGAGAATAATATTTCATGCTCGTACAATTGGCGCCGTCTGTGGGAATTTTAGACATGAACAAAACCTCTTGATCAAGTTTTTCTCGCTAACTGAAAGCAATGGCGCACGACGAAGATTTACCGCAGTCCGCCATCGACGGACAAACCCTAGAGGGGGGTGGAAGGCGTGAAAGCCTACCTTATATCCCTCCCATGGCAGACTTGGAGCCACAACGACAGAACCCTAGGAGGGATGCGAGGGGAAGGCGGACTAACAGCCCCCATCGCTCTCGCTCGCAAAGTCCTGAGAGACAAAGACGGAGGATCGACCCTCAAGTTCTGGAGGACCGCGTGAAGGAGCAGGACGAATTGATACGGAGGATGGCGGCAGACATGGAGTCTATGAAGCGCCAGATCAAAGGAAAAAGGGTGGCGACAGGAAAGGGGCGCAAAAGCAAGACGCCCCCTCGCCACTCGGAAGATTGTGGTAGATATACCACACCATCGCAAGCAGAAAGTAGAAGCCTCAGGACAGGCGACATTCAATCTAGGACTTCCCGGACTCATTACTCCAGGTCTGAGAGAACAAGAACTGAGAGGTCATACACTGAAGGAAGCACCTATCGACCCTCGCGCACGAACCAGACATCATCCAGGCAAACGGAGTTACCTAGATCATCCGACTTACAAACTGTGCTTGAAGAAAGGGCACGATGGAAGGAGGATACAAAGGCACGCGACCCTCGCAGAGTCTCAGCCCTTCAGCGGTTGGCTCCTCGGACGCATGGAAGTGTCAAGGTAGGAATGCCAATACCGTGCATGGCTTACGAACCAGCAGACAAGGTATTAGCCAGATTCGCTGTTCGTTCCGGCAATAGAGAACACACCACTACCTTCAGGCTTCCACCAACCTAAGTTCACCACTTATAAGGGGAAGACAGACCCCTACATGCACCTAAGCCACTTTCGCTAGGTCATGGCAGTATACCGACGGAACGAAGCTTTAATGTGCATCCTATTCCCACCCAACCTTGGCGACCTGGGTTTAACCTGGTTCGAAAGGCTACCAGAAGGCAGCATCGCCTCCTGGGCGCAATTAGCAGAGGCGTTCGTGACAAGGTTCAGAACGAACACCAAAACAGCAATGGAGATCGATCAGCTACTCTCCATCGACATGGGCGACAAGGAGACATTGAGATCCTACAACAGTCGTTATTGGGAGACCTTCAACCAGATTGGAGATTGCCCCAACAATCTAGCCATCGCGCATTACAAAAGAGGCCTTCCCATCGGAAACAGGCTGAGGGACTCAATAACCATGACTCCACCCCTCACAATGGAAGCCTTGATGGAGAGAGTGAACCAGCACATTCGGGTGAAGGAGGATAGCGCTCGTGCTAAAACCAAGTCTGGCACAACCGCAGTACCAGACAAAAAGACCACGACAAAAATTAACGCGGTAGAACGTTCAAGCAGGAACGGACGAGGCAGGCGGGACAACGGAGAGGACCAAGATAAAATATGGTTGAGAGTCTGCACTACCATTACCACGGTATTCAAAAAACCGATCTATCAGATTCTAAGCGAGATACGCGATGAACCTTTCGTCAGATGGCCAGCTAAGTTGGGAGAAGCACAAAAGGACTATGACGATAGATCCAGGTGCACCTTCCACAAGGAAAAGGGGCACCGCACTGAAAATTGCACGCCATTGAGGTAACACTTGGAGGAGTTAGTGGCAGCTGGGCACCTGGACCAGTACATAGAATGAGGGACGCAGCCAACCCCCCAAAACCACGACAACCCAAACGGCATGCCGATCGATGCCCCACCTCAAGGTGTGATTAACGTAATCCATGGGGTATTCGAACCTGAGCGAGTATGCGAGCTCAGGGGCATGATCAAAAAGGCTGAGTACTTAAGGGAGGTACTAAATGCACAACATACCATCAAAAAGGGGAGAACAGAGGCCACAAACGTCATATCCTTTTCAGATAGAGACTTGACAAGGATATATTGCCCTCACAATGATGCACTGGTCGTCACACTCTGCGTTAAGGATTACGACATCAAGCGGATTCTGATAGACCAAGGGAGCTCATGTGAGATAATGTATTACGAAACATTCAAACAACTAAAACTGGAGGACAAAGACTTGGCACCTGCGACATCTCCCCTGATCGGATTCAACTCGATGCCAGAGTGGCTAGTGGGCAAGATAATCCTTCCAGTCAGAGCAGGAAGCATGACGAAACAAGTAGAATTCTGGGTATTGAAGGTCCCTTCCACTTACAACATCATCTTGGGAAGGACATGGCTCCATGCCATGCGATTTATAGCATCAACCTACCACCAAGTACTGCGGTTCCCCAATGAAGCCGGAGTAATTGAAGATGTCTATGGAGACCAAATTATGTCCAAGCATTGCTTTGTCGCAGTAAATGGCAGCCGAGCTACCAAGGGGTTTGTACAGATGGTGGAAGAACCTGAGAGCAATGAATTGTTCGCGGATGTTGGCAAAGCCGCTGAACAGAAGGCAGTGGAAGACTTGGTACAGGTAAGAATAGATGAAAAGAACCCGGATAAGTTCTTTTTGCTTGGCTCATCTATGTCCAGCACTGAGAGAATAGAGGTCATGGAATTCTTAACCTCTAACATCGAAGTGTTTGCCTGGATGCCGTATGACATGCCTAGCATTGACCCAAGCTTCATCTATCACCAATTGAACATCCACCCAACTGCCAGACCAATTATTCAGCGCACTCGCAGATCAGCACTTCACCACGCCGAGATAGTGGCAGAAGAAGTGGGAAACCTTCTAGAAGCAGGAGCCATCAGAAAAGTGCACTATCCCAAGTGGATATCCAATACAGTAGTGGTACCAAAAAAGAATGAAAAATGGCATGTCTGAGTGGACTACAAAACAGTCAACAAGGCATGCCCAAAGGATAGCTTTCCCCTACCACGGATAGACCAACTGGTAGACCTAACGGCAGGACACAATCGACTTAGCTTTCTTGATGCGTACAGAGGTTACCATCAGATCGCTATGTACGAACCAGACCAGGAGGTCACATCCTTCACAACACCAAGAGGACTGTATTGTTGCAAGGTCATACCCTTTGGCCTAAAGAACGCAGGGCCAACATTCTAACGGATGGTCACCAAGATGTTTGAACCATTGTTAGGCAGGACAATGCAGGCTTATATCGGCGACATGGTGGTCAAGAGCAAGGATGAGAACGACCATCTCAGGGACCTAGGTGAAATGTTTCAGATCCTGAAGAAGCACAAGTTGCGCCTTAATGCGTCTAAGTGTGCGTTCGGTGTTGGATCAGGAAAATTCCTAGGCTTCCTGGTAACCAACCGAGGCATAGAGGCAGACCCCTCTTAGATCAAAGCAATTTAGGACCTAGAGAGGCCCAACTCAGTAAAACAAGTGCAGCATCTCACCGGCATGGCAGCTGCACTCAACCGGTTCATAAGTCGATCATCAGACAGATGTCGACCATTTTTTCGAGCGTTAAAGGCCAAGTTTGAGTAGGATGAAGAATGCGACCGAGCCCTAGAAAGCCTGAAAGCCTACATGTCTTCTCTATCATTGCTGGTAACCCCAATACCTGAAGAAGAGCTCTTTTTGTACCTGGCAGTTTCACAGCACGCAATTAGCGTAGTGTTGGTCCGAGCGGAAGGAATCCAACATCTACCCATCTTTTATGTCAGCAAAACATTGCTGGGCGCAGAAACCAGCCTTTCCATTAAAAGCTTTGTTTGAGAGGGCGAATTTTTCTAAGCGAATCTTGAAGTGGGCAGTGGAGTTGGGACAGTTTGACATCAAGTTTCAACCTAGAACCACGATAAAAGCCCAAGCTTTGGCAGACTTTGTGGCAAAGTTTACTTCAGGAAGTCATCACATCAGTCCAGTTGACCTGACTGATACAACCGAAAAGGGATGGAAAGTGTCGCCGAAATAGCGCAACCCCTGGAACAGGATACCCAGCCACATCCCATGCAGACCGGAGTAAAGAAAATGAGGAAGAAGCAAACCATGCTACACCAAGTAAAGACTCATCAACAAATAAAGACTTGGTATAGTCAGATAGCGGGGAGCAAACAGCAAGCATGGCTTCTGAAGAAAACACCAGCAACACTCATGACCCCAAGGCATCACATCTGATCCCTCCACTTGCTGGAAGTTGTTCGTTGGAGAGATGTGGAAGCTCTTCGTGGATGGAGCATCCAACAGGCACGGTGCAGGACTTGGCATAGTCTTCATCCCACCAGATGGCCTGGTAGTGGAACAAGCAGTCAACCTTGGCTTCCCAGCATCAAGCAACGAGGCGGAGTATGAAGCATTTTTAGTAGGACTGAAATCAACATTCTACATGAAGGCCACCGAGCTAATGGTTTACAGTGACTCACAGCTGGTGGTAAACTAAATTTCAGGTGACTATGAGGCAAAGGACGATAGGATGGCTAAGTACCAAGAGTTACTAAGAAAAGAGATCAAGAAATTTGAAGTAGTGCGGATAGAGCAGATCGGCAGGAAAGAAAACAGTAGAGCAGACGAACTAGCAGGTTTCGCTTCGATGACAGATACATTTATCCGTCATCTGTTGCTGATTGACTGCCTACCAAGATCAAGCATTAAAGAACCCGAAGTAGAAGAGGCATGTTGTGCCGAGCTAGGCCCTTCATGGATGGATCCCATCATACTATTCTTAAAAGATGGCGTCTTACCTGAAGAGAAGAAAGAAACTAACAAGATCAGAGCCAAGTCACAGCGATTTTGGCTCTCCCCATCAATGGCCTTGTACAAGAAATCGTTCACAAGACCTTACCTAAAATGTGTTCATCCAAGCAAGGTTGAGGCATTCTTGTTCGAGATACATGAAGGTGTATGCGGAAGCCACCGATAAGGAAGATCATTGGCCTACAGAGCAATTTCACAAGGGTATTGGTGGCCTTACATGCAAGCAGATTTAGAGAAATATGTCAAGAAGTGCGAGAAATGCCAGAAGTTCGCACACCAAATACATCAACCAGGCAGAGAGCTTCTACCATTAACTAGTCCATGGCCTTTCGCAATGTGGGGCTTGGACATAGTAGAACCACTTCCAACAGCGCTCGGCAACAGGAAGTTCTTTCTTGCAGCAACAGACTACTTCACCAAGTGGGTGGAAGCAGAAGCATTAGCATCAATAAAGGAGAAAGATGTGAAGAAGTTCGTTTGGCAGAATATCATCACTCGGTTCGGCATACCAAAAGCTCTAATATCTGACAACGACACTCAGTTTGAAGGCAAAATTTTTAGAGGCTTTTGTGAAGAATACAAGATAGAATTCTACAATTCTACACCGGCATACCCTAAGCAAATGGCCAAGCGGAAGCATCAAACAAGGTCGTCTTGGATGGATTGAAGAAAAGGTTAGAGAAAGCAAAAGGTAAGTGGGCGGAGGAGCTCCCTCATGTTTTATGGGCTTACCGTACGACACCTCGGCGGTCTACTGGCGAAACACCTTTTTCCTTGGCCTATGGCATAGAAGCAGTTATCCCACTGGAAGTTGGCCTCCCCACAATTAGAAGTGAAAATTTTGAACCAAACTTAAATGAAGAAGCCATTGCCTTGGAACTCGACCTTGCAGAAGAAAGAAGAGAAAGAGCACTGGTTCACATTGCCTCATACCAGCAAGAGTTGTCCAGAAAGTATAACAAGACAGTACATCCAAGGCAATTCAAAATTGGAGACTAAGTACTGCGCAAAGTAATGGAAAACACTTTGGTACCCGGAGATGGCAAGCTAGGGCCCAATTGGGAAGGACCATACAAAGTGGTTGGATTAGCAAGAAAAGGGGCATACCACTTGGAAGATGAAGACAACAAAGCCATTCCCAGGCCATAGAACACTGTCAATCTCAAACTATTTTATTTTTAGCTTTTCTTTAAAGTACTTGTAATTTTTTATTTTCCTCAATAAAACACATAGTTTTCTTTTCAGTATAAAAGTTGTCTACTGTAAAAGTTGTTTTAGTGAGTTAGGGGCATTGATAGCATAGTTGGCCGGAATAACTAACTTTGCACTCTCTTCAGCTAAGATTAGGATCGGCGCTGAAGAGGTTGGCTGGAAAAACTAACACCTCTCCTAAGCCCAGGATAAGGATCCAAGCTGCAGGACATTTGGCTGGAATAACCAAACACTTTACTCTAGGTTGGCAGGAATAACCAACTTAGAGGTTGGCTGGAAAAACCAACACCTCTCCTAAGCCCAGGATAAGGATCCAGGCTGCAGGACGTTTGGCTGGAATAACCAAGCACTTTACTCTAGGTTGGCAAGAATAACCAACTTAGAGGTTGGCTGGAAAAACCAATACCTCTCCTAAGCCCAGGATAAGGATCCAGGCTGCAGGACGTTTGGCTGGAATAACCAAACACTTTACTCTAGGTTGGCAGGAATAACCAACTTAGGGGTTGGCTGGAAAAACCAACACTTATTACTTTTCAGCCGAGATAAGAATCCAGGCTGAAGAATGGTTGGCTGGAAAAACCAACACTTATTGCTCTTCAGCCGAGATAAGAATCCAGGCTGAAAAGTGGTTGGTTGGAAAAACTAACACTTATTGCTCTTTAGCCGAGGTAAGGATCCAGGCTAAAGAGTGGTTGGCTGGAATAACCAAACTTTGAGTACTCTTCAGCCGAGATAAGAATCCAGGCTGAAGAGTGATTGGCTAGAAAAACCAACACTTAGTACTCTTTAGCCGAGATAAGGATCCAGGCTGAAGAGTGATTGGCTGAAAAAACCAACTCTTAGTACTCTTTAGCCGAGATAAGGATCCAGGCTGAAGAGTGGTTGGCTAGAATAACAACTTTTAGTAATCTTCAGCCGAGGTAAAAATCTAGGCTAAAGAGGTTGGCAGGTACGTCCAGATAGATTTCAAGGTCAAGACCAAGATAAGTATCTCGGCCGGCGAATGTTATATTGCATTAAGTACAAGCATGGAAGTAAACTGAAACAATAGCTGGAACAAAAGAAGGTTTCATTGAAAATTCAGATCAAGTACAAAGAGTGGGGCTCATCCCGGTTACAGTTATCAGTTTCTTTCCAAAAGCAAAAAACAGAAAGTACAAGACTAAGCAAAGAGGTCATCAAGATCCGCATCCAGTTCAACTCAGAGCCCGATTTCAGCTGGTAACTCGGTCGTCAAGTCTTCTGTCGGTGGCTCTACCCGAGCTGACTGAACAGCGGGATCATTGACAACCGGGGCATTGTTAGGCTAGGTTTCTTCTTCATCATCCTCAGTTTGAAGAAATTTTTGTTGAATGGCTTGAGCGTACTCCACCATGTAGCTCGATATGAAGTACAGAGGAGGGTTCAGGAAGACCTCAGTGTCAAGACCGTGACTGAGCTGTGCCACCGCCGCTTTCCATCCACACTTGAAAAATAAATCCTTGCCAGCTTCACACTACAGGATGTAGGTTGCTTCGCCTTCTTTGTAACCGCGGTCTTCAGCGTCGTCAATCTTCTTCTCCAACTCAGTTATCTCGGCTTTCTTCTTCTCCTCAACTGTAGCAAGCTCACATAGATAGTAGTCTTTCAGCTTGGTCAAAGCTTTTTGTTTCTCCACTTCAGCTGAGTCAACTACACCGGTGAGGCGGGCGACCTCAGATTGTAGCTCGGCCATTTTTTGTTTGGCCACTTTTAGCTCGGGCGTCTTCTGGTCAACATCAACCACGGCCTGCCTTGTTGTCTTCCGCAGCTCCAATACACGCTTATGCGCAATCTGGTTCTTTTGCATGGCCTGCATAAGGGTGGTAAGCAATTTTTTGAGTAAGAACCGAGCTAACAAATGCACAAAATGGGAAAACAAAGGAAAGAATACTCACTAGCACCATTGATTTGGTGGCCGAGCGGATAGCTTTTAGCTCGGTAAGGTGGGCATGGTGATCCATGTCAGGAGGCAGACACACGCTCTTAGCCAAATTGAAGGCCAGCATGTGATCTTTGTCTGCCACCACTGAATCTGTGTCTTGGATGGCTCGGTTCTGGTATGATAATCTCGGTGCCCAATCAGAAGAGTTAGCTCGGTCTGAGCTCTCAGGTTGTGGGCTTGGTACTGCGGTTGGAGGGAGCACAGTTTCGTCCTCATCGACAAGGCTTTGCTCGGTTGTAGAAGACCGAGCGCGGCTGATGGGATGGTAAGGCTACCACGGTCTCCTGCGTTTGACCAACTTGTGGTACCTCAGGCTGATTTGTCTCGGTAGGGAGGGTTCTTACGGCTCTCTTCTTGGCCATTTCCTGTTCAGCAGTTAGTGGGATCAGGTTAATTTGGGGCAAGGTTGGATCCGGTTCAGGAGAGGCTTCCAACAAAAAGTCAGTTACCCTGGTCTTTCCTCTACTACTGTATCTATACGTCGGTTCAAAATCCAGTAGCTCGGCCCAACTTCTATTGGGATATCGCAGTGCGTCGCGAAATGTGTTTAAGTTGGGGTAGATGTACTAGGACTTGAGAAAGTTCAAATCTGCGTGAAGAAAAAAAAAAAAAAAAGCAACGGTCAGTGCGGTTCAACGTAAGAAAACCGAGGTAAAAGAAAGTAGAAAACTAAGCCGAGGTTATTATACTGGCGATTCGTTTATTCCAGTTTATTCGGTCGCCCGGGATCTGGGCTTCTTGGTCTTCGAAATTCCCAGAAATCCAGAAGAAGTGATCGTCGTTTACGTCCTTATCTGGGGTATTCTTTGTTATCTTTTCACACCGGCGCCTTATTCTTAAATAGTAAACCCAGCCATCTTCATTTGAACCTATGGAATATTAGTGGAAGAGCTCGACTAAACCGAGGTTAAGGCCAGCCCGACAGTTTAGCTCGGCGATGCCATTTATTATGCGGTATGAATTTGTGGAAAGCTGGGTAGGACAGAGGTTGGTTTGTCTGAGAAACTCGCAAAGAAGAGACTGTACAGGGAATCTAACTCCGGTTTTTACAATGGAAAGAAGGGTAAAGGGAACAAAACCAGGGTTTCCCCAAGGTGTGATATCTAGTTCGGCTAGAGTAAGATGGACATCATCAGGGATATGGTAGTCCCTTTGGAACTCGGCCATAGGACCTAGGGTGTTTACCAAAAACCTATATTTACCCATGAGGTTTTAAATTATGTATAAATTAATAGAGTATTAGCTCGGTCGTGAAATGACACTGAGTAGCTCAGTTAAGCGTTCAAGGGAGTGCTTGGCCACCTAAGTCTGCAAAGTGAAAAAAGAAAAGTGTTAAGCACAGATCGTTGGACCGTGCCAAAAGAAACAAAGGCAAGATAAATGAAGTCCTAGCTCGGCTACGTGGGCCATTATCCATTTTTAGCGCGGTTTGAGCAGGGGCCTTTAGCCCGGTTAAGCTTTTGGGGCAGCATTCTTAGCTCGGTTTTAACTAATGTGCTGGTTTAGCTCTAAGTTTTCACTCGGTCGGTGGTTAGCACTTTCTAGCGCGGTATTGCACAAACTTAGTGCAGTTCAATAGCCCGGCTAAGAGGTAAGGCCTATTGAAACTTCGAGTAGGGTATGAAGTTTTAGTTCGGTTGTTTAGTTCGGCCAGGGTCGTACCGAATGCAAACAGTATCCTAGTTCGGTTGGAGTGAAATTTTGGATCAAAGGGAAGATTGTTCAGATTATTCATATGCACAGTGATCATGTTACAAGGTTTTTTCCAGAAAACAAAAGGTAAAGAAACTAGAATGTGTTTTGAAAAACATACAAATACGCATGCTGTGTATTGCAAAACAGATGCGAAATCAACAAAGAGGAAATAAGATTGAGTCACTTACAAGAATGGAGGCAAATTGATGAAGATCCAAGTTGCAAGGAAGAACACGAGCTTTGCAAAAAACAGTGGTTGCAGAAATGGAGGCTCGAACAAGAGAGAAAGAGAGAGATGGTGAATAGTGCAAGAGAAATGATTCAAAAAGTAGGGTTATTGCTTTGTGTAAGGCTTTTAGGCAGGACTGTTCAAATATTGCGAAGTACGAAGACGGCTGGACAGCTGCATTGTGCCAATAAAAGTTTGCCATGTGTCCTTTGGAATGAGAAGCGATTCAGTTACAACGATTGAAGAGACGTTTTGACCGGACAGATGGGTAGCCCGATGTGGATTTAGCTCGATTGAAAAGCTAAAGTTTTTAGCTCGACTGGTAACAAGTAATCCCTATCATGCTGCGTAGATGGAATTAAGAGGCAATTGAGAGGGTAATTTATATGTAAATTGGGCCGAGCTGGGTAATGAGCCATTCTGTGGGCCGCAGTAAAAAAGTGTGAGTAAAAGGGCCTGGTAGTTACCACGGTCCGGAGAGAGCCTTGTTGTTAGCTCGGTCACTACAATCAGAGTAGTAGCAGTTAGCTCAGTCATACCATTTAGGACCGGGGTATTTTGGGCTTCTACTCAGATCCTCACTATTGAATAGCTCGGGCCAAGGACACTGTGGATAGCGCGGTCTCAAGATGTCAAACCAAAGTACACCCAGTGAAAAGAATAACCGAGCTAGTTGAAGCTTGGTCTAGACTATAGCCTTAGCATGATCATATTAGCTCAGTCGTATTGACATCCAACCAAGGTAAAACCATCTCACTTGGTTTAAGCAGTGAGGGGGGTGTGGAAAGATAGGCATTATCCTTCAGGAGTGTGATTCCTAGGAGGACTCTACATGGAGGAGTAAAAGTCCTACTAGGATTGTGCCACGCAGAACCTATAAAAACTCATAACATAACCTATGGAAGAGGTAACACAACTTTGATTCCCGAATACACAGAATTTTTTGTCTATTTGTCTATTTTTGTTGACTTAGGCATCAGAGAGGTATCCGGCACACACCCGCCAGCTAGCTCACGTTTGTGTTTTCAGGGAGTAAAGCAATGACATACAGAGGAGCGCAATCTTGATCAACATGATTATACGAGAACAATATTTCGTGCTCGTACAATGATAAACAGAAATGAACCCAAGTCAAGGATTTCAAAGCAAACTCAATATGTTCGCAATTAGAATCTCACCTGGAATTTTTCTGCTTTCTTCGCAAGCCTTTGAAGGCAAAATCTGAAATCGCAATTCAAAGCAAACTCAAAATGACAAGAGAAGAAAACGAACCCGAAGAGCTCCAATCGGGGTTCGAAGCAGAGAGATGATGATAAACAGAAATGAACCCAAGTCAAGGATTTCAAAGCAAACTCAAAATGTTCGCAATTAGAATCTCACCTGAAATTTTTCTGCTTTCTTCGCAAGCCTTTGAAGGCAAAATCTGAAATCGCAATTCAAAGCAAACTCAAAATGGCAAGAGAAGAAAATGAACCCGGAGAGTTCCAATCGGGGTTCGAAGCAGAGAAAGAAAGAAAAGACGGCGGCAGCGGCTGGGAGGGTTGCGAGTGAGAGGGTTGCGAATTGAAGCCACTGAGAGAGAAGGGGAGAAAGGCAAAAATGGAGTATGAGGGTTGCGAGTTGAAGCCAGTCAGAAAGAAGGGGGAGATAAATAAGAGGAACAAAGAGGGAGATAGAGATAAGGATGAAATGGGAGGAGACGTGCAACAAAAAGGGAGAGAGAGATAAAGATGGAAGGGAGAGGAGACGTGGGAGAGAGAGAGCAGAGTGTGTTTGGGCGGGAAACAAATTACTCTCAACCGTTAGATATTCATTAGGATTGATCTAAACCATTCAAATGAAGTGTATCTCTGATACATTTTATATATTTTTAAAAAACCGTCCTGTCTTATTACATAGATTATATATAGGTGAAAATATAAATTTTTTAAATTGAGTGGATAGTTTAGTTATTTTATTATAATGTGACATCATATATAAATATTAACCAAAAAAATCAAAAGTAACTTTTTACCAACTTTTTAAATCACTTTTCAAAAAAGTCAAAAAACTTAGTAAAAAGTCAAAAATCAATTTTTTACCATATTTTCAAAACACCCCTTAATAACCATGTTTTTTAATTACTAAAATTAATTTTATTTAGGGCAAATTACCAACAATCCCTCGAGATTTGACCAAAATACAAATTTCTCCTGAGGTTTGAAAAATTACATTCTGCCCCCTAAGGTTTATATTTGCATAACAAATTTGAGCATAATTTGTAATTTCCTAAACTTCAGGAAAAAAATTCATATTTTAGTCAAACTTCGAGGGAGGTGTTGGTAATTTGCCATTTTATTTAAATTGACTATCAACTTAACAAATCAATATCAAATATAATATTATAATTTTTTTTAAATAGACTCTTAATATTTTTATACACAAGCTCGATAAAATAAAATATAAAAAATTGTGATTATTATATTGAACTAATTTTTTCTATTGAAAATATATAAAAAATAATTTATAAAATAAATAGTTCGGATTATTAAAGCAGGGTCCATGATAAATGCCACCGACCCCTCAAACTCAAATTTAAAAATAAAAAATGTCCAACCTTATTAATATCCACATCTAGAAATTTACACATTATAGACCCACTTTAATTTTGGCGGTTAGATAATAAAAAATCATATTATAATTTGATTTCTCGTAAGCTGTGATTTTAATTTGAGAGGGCACATTTAGGTTTGGTAAGTTTATTTTAAAATTAATTTTAATGATTCAAATTGTTTATTTTTTATAATTTATTGAATAGAATATTTATACAAAAAAATCAATTTAATTAAATATCGGTAGCTATATATTTAAATCATATTTGTTTTAAGAAAATAGGACCAATATAATTTCAAAAGTAATTATTTTTTGTAATATAAATTTGATTAAAACATATAACTACTGATATTCGATCACCTTAATTTTTTACATAAATATTTTATTGCATGAGTCCTAAAAAGTGAACAATTCGAATTATCGAAACGGGACATATGATGGACTCCACAGATCTCTCAAATTCTCTCATGTTAAAATTCCTACATCAGAGAAGACCAATCATTACAATAATATTCAGTATGTTTGGTTTCAATTTTCTTGATTCAAATTTTTAGAAATTGAGTTTTTTATTCTTCGTGTTTTTTTTTAGTGAATATTTTTAAAATTTTAAGTATTTTTTTTTTTTTACTTGTGAGACCATGAAATATCCTCTCACATGGATGTTGTAGAGATCCAACGAAGAGAAGAACTTCATCCCTGTAGATCTGCAAAGATGAACATAGTCAGTGCCACCCAACCGGGGTTGCCGGCTGGGGACTCTCCGATGATGAACTTAATCCTTTTATCAAGAAATAATCAGTTTATATATTTGAAGGGGTGTGTATTTTTTTGTAGAGAGAGATTGTAGACACCCCATTTTTGACTGACCTTAAGACTCAGATGTCACCGATTGAGCGCTTGGTGATGTTCCATAATGTGCTCGTTCAGAAGTTTCAGAGTCGCGGCTGCGAGCCCCGCCTCTAGATTTCCGAACCCTTTTCTGTGCCTTGTCTCGGTTTGCGAGCCAGACTCGGTTTTCTCTATTTCTTTTCCTGAGGGGAGAGAGAGGTCCCGTGGACCATCCCTCAATGTCCGTAGGCTACTTTTGGTGGCCGTAGGCCATTTTGCCCACTTCGGAGTCCGGTTCCCGGTTTTCGGAGCCGTCAGGCCGTGTGCCTCGGTTCGGGACCGCTTAACCGTCTCCTGTTGCTCTGATTTTTGGCATACATCTTATTTCATCCCTTTTGAGGGACACTGGGGGCTGAGAAACCCACTTCGAGGTCGAATACCATTTTCGGTGCTTAACAGCCCATTTTTGGGACCCCGAACTGCGTGTTTTGGCCCCGGAACGTTCGTTTTGCAACGGTTTTCGTTCATTTTTGGCAGGTACCTCTGTTTTATCACAGGGAAGGTCACTGAAGGGTGGGAGGCCAGTAATTGTTGCAGCAACCAGTTATTTCCCTTCCGGAGCCTCCCGGCGCCCGTTTTTCGCACTTTCGGGCTAATGTTAAATACCTTGGAGTTAGTGTTGCCAACTTTCAACCACATATCTGTGATCTACACATCTGAGAGGCCCCTAAAAGTTCATGGCCGGCCATTAAGGTCACCTGACCCTTTTGACCCCTTTCTTCCGGGCTAATGTTGAACCCCTTGGACCCTTTTTCTTGAACTTTGAACCACATATCTGTGATGTACACACATGAGAGGCCCCTAAAAGTTCATGGCCGGCCAGTAAGTCAACTTGACCCTTTTGACCCCCTCTTTCCGAGCCATTGTTGAACCCCTTGGGCCCACTTTCTTGGAATTTCAACTACATGGTTGTGTTGTACACACATAGGACTACCTCCCCAATATCTGGCCGGCCAGAAAAGCTCCTTGACCCTTTTGACCCCTAGCCGGCCGGCTAGGGGGTGTGGCTAGGGGTGTGCGCGGTGCGGGTCGGTGCGGTTTGAAAGAAAAATAGAAACCTACGCGGGTGGCGGATTGATAAAAGTGTCACTAGAATTTGCCATTTTCCTTATCAAAAACCGGCGGTTCGGTTGGCAAATAATAGCGGATTTGCCTTGGCGGTTCGGGCGGATTGGCGGTTTATAAAAAATATAATTCAAATTACAAAACTTAAATCAAAGAGTAAAAAAAAGACGAGAGATACCGTGATGTTAAGCTTCTTGCGAAGCTTTCTTCTGATGCAGCAAGAGTAGCAACAACATGATAATATCAACGACTATGCCATCAATTCATTACAAGCATCTGTGGAAGCTACAATGATAAAATACAATACATAAAATTAATATTATTCAGGGTTTACAATATATTGAAAATGTTTACTGTTGAAAAGTATTTAGATTGAAAAGTGAACTGATGCAAGTTTGCAACATGGCCAGAAAAAAAAGATTGAAAAGTGAATTGGAATCCAACTTTATTTTGGATTACTGACATCTTGAATTTCCCCCGAGCAGTAATGTAATACTATATTCTAAGGTATAGAACAACAAGCAAACTTAAGTAAAAAAGAATTTTTAGAATCTTATAAAACATGATTTAATAGCGGTGCGGGTCGGTGCGGTTTGGAAGAAAAATAGAAACCGGCGGATTGATAAAAGTGTCACTAGAATTTGCCATTTTTCTAACCAAAAACCGGCGGTTCGATTGGCAAATAATAACGAATTTGCCTTGGCGGTGCGGTTCGATGCGGTTTTGGCGGTTTCAGCGGTTTCGACGGTATTATGCACACCCCTAGGTGTGGCCGGCCGGCCACCTCCAGCAAAAGTATGAGGCCGGCCTGCTTCCTTGCACTGTACCCTTTCCGGCTGAGGCTCTCTCATGTTAGTATAAGTCCATATCATGTTTTCATGTCATTCGCATCGTTTTAGCATCGTCTCGGTTTGCGTGCCAGTGTGCACGCATTTTGAGGTACTTCATTTTCTGCCATCGACATCTTATGTGAGTGCGGCTGAGGCTCACTCATGTTAGTATAAGTCCATATCATGTTTTCATGTCATTTGCATTGCGTATGCATTGCCTCGGTTTGCGTGCTAGTGTGCACGCATTTTGAGGCACTTCATTTTCTGCCATCGGCATCTTATGTGAGTGCGGCTGAGGCTCACTCATGTTAGTATAAGTCCATATCATGTTTTCATGTCATTTGCATTGCGTATGCATTGCCTCGGTTTGCGTGCCAGTGTGCACGCATTTCGAGACACTTCATTTTCTGCCATCGGCATCTTATGTGAGTGCGGCTGAGGCTCACTCATGTTAGTATAAGTCCATATCATGTTTTCATGTCATTCGCATCGTTTTAGCATCGTCTCGGTTTGCGTGCCAGTGTGCACGCATTTTGAGGCACTTCATTTTCTGCCATCGGCATCTTATGTGAGTGTGGTTGAGGCTCTCTCATGTTAGTATAAGTCCATGTTGCATTTTCCATGTCATTCGCATCGCTTTTGCATCGCCTCGATTTGCGTGCCCGTGTGTACGCATTTCGAGGCACCTCATTTTCTGCCATCGGCATCTTATGTGAGTGTGGCTGAGGCTCTCTCATGTTGGTATAAGCCCATTTGTCATTTCCATATCATTTCATCATATTCTGTCATTGTCTCGGTTTGCGTGCCCGCGTACACGTATTTCGAGACACATATCATCGCCTCGATTTGCGTGCCCGCGTGCACGTATTTCGAGACACATATCATCGCCTCGGTTTGCGTGCCCGCGTGCACGTATTTCGAGACACATATCATCACCTCGGTTTGCGTGCCCGCGTGCACGTATTTCGAGACACATATCATCGCCTCGATTTGCGTGCCCGCGTGCACGTATTTCGAGACACCTATCATCGCCTCGATTTGCGTGCCCGCGTGCACATATTTCGAGGTACCTCATTTTCAGTGCATTCTGTCATTTTCTCGGTTTGCGTGCCCGTGTACTCGCATTTCGAGACATCTCATTTTCATAGCATTGTATATGTTAGGATTGCATCTTAGTTGCATTTCACGCATATCATGCATATTGCATCGTGTCCGGAATATGAGTTAGCCCGGGCACGGGAAACGAGGTATGTTTCGTACTCCGAGTGACGGAATGTGTCTCAATTCCCCAGTCACCGACACTCCGGATTATCCATGATGGAGTTAGGTTTTAGCTGTAGTTTCATGTGCATTCATCCTATATTGAGTTGTGCATTTCGACTCCTCTGCCATCATGCCTCGGTATGCGTGATTGGTGGCACGAGGATCGAGACATGCATATATTTGTGCAAATACATTGCTATGCCCCTTTCTTGCTCTCTGTTGCAGCAAAATCAGGAATCAGCAACTTTCCGGGACTTGGCACGCTTTTCAAAAAAATAACAGGTGTAAACAGAGGCTAATTGGGGCATCCCGGTGGATTTCCGCGCAAGACAGTCCGGACATGCATCATCCACCAGAAGCAAGGCAGTCCCTGGCTTGCACGCCAGTTTATTTGCTTTCTAGTTAATTCATTAATTAATTAGAATTCTGTAATATTTTGGACTGTAATATTCTTTTATTTTGGGGACTGTAATATTTGGACTGTATTATTTATTCGGACCCTCTGCGCGAGGGCACAACTGTAATAAGTGTGCGTGAGTGTGATGTATGTCTTCCAACCCCACGTCTTTCTCCCTTTTATTTATCCGCTTACGATGGTTAGATTAGGGCATATTTAAATTAGCATACAGTATGACAGCATGTTTGCATTCATTCATTTGTATTGCATGCACCGGGCTCGGCGCATCATACTAACTGCACCGTACTTTCAATTCCAAGTTGAATACATGGTAGTTATAGCATTCCATATGCCATCTTAGAATAACCGAGCCTGCTATAGTTGCATTTTGCATGTGTTGCATTAGGCATTTCTGTACACTTAGGATCATGCATGATTTCTAATATAGTTTCTATTTTGGCTTGGAGTACTCGGTGAGTTTTATGCTTTAGCATCCTTGCATGCGTGTGAGTGAATGCCATGATAGCATGCTTACCATGAGGCTATGTGCTTATATGATATAACTGCCTGAATGCCTGTGGGTGAAGGTCGGGTGGTTTAAATTGGAACAAATCATTGACTGTGAGTTTTAAGCCCACTAGATAGTGGCAAAATCACATTTTTCTAAGTCCACCCGAGGGTGGCAAATCCACGTCTTAGCCTACTTGCGAGTAGCATCATCAAACCATTTTCAAATAAACAAGCATGAAATGTTTTGTTCCAATTCGGGCGACCCGGTCTATACTTATATGCTGTGCGCATCACATAGTAACCTAGGCTAATAACCGGTATAAGAACTCACAATGTTTTCAAAAATTGATATCATGGTTAGTAGAGGCCGGTCTATGACCGGGCGAGCGGGGGTGCTCACGAAGTGACCTTCCCCAATCGTACCCAAGTTCCCGAGCCGAGGCAACTTTGGTGATGACGGACACGTGGCCTTTTGGCACCGAGTCAGGGTTTCCTAAATTTCCCAAAATAAAATATTTAGGTGGCGACTCTGTATCTGGCAAAGCAGTCCATGTTTGGCACTTCTTTCAAAAATCTGTTTTCTCAAAACGATTTGCCGGATTTGGACTCTTTGGTTCAGACTTAGAACCGTGACTGCAAAAGTCGAGTCCGAGCTGTAGCGAGGTCCCCCCCGCGGGCTTGTTACAGTTTCTGGCGACTCTGCTGGGGATTTAGAGAACTTGACTCGAACTCATGATATCTGTTTTTGACTACACTGGTGTGATTCTTTGCATTGCATTTGCATTGGTGCGCCTAAGACACCGTGTTTGCCATCTGCTATTCCTGAACGGTTTGCCGGAGGCTTGTCTTGTCAAGGCATGACCATAAGGCTGACCGGTTGTGGGCTCTGCCAGTATGGGAACACAAACCCCGGTTTTACCGGGGCACCCTCTTTGACCATTCGACCTAGTGCATATTCGGAATCCATAGTGACCATTCCATACTAGGACAGGTTGCTTACCCGTTTATAGGTTGTTTGAAACCGCTGCATGCGTAGTGAAACCCTAGCTCCTGACAAAATAGGACAGGGAAACCTTACCCCTTCATAGGGGTGTTTTGGCTCTCACTTATCTGTTATGTGCTTTAGAGTGCGTCTCTACAGGAATGCATGTATCAGTGTATGAGTTTGGACGTCAGGCCTGCGGGCACCAGTTTGCGAGTTTGGGCATCAGGCCTGCGGGCATTACTATCAGTATTTGGGAGTCAGCTTTACCCGTGGGTATCAGACTCAGTTTAGGGCAGGATTTTGGGGCAGAATTCAGTAGAGGGCACACTCATTCAACTATGCTTGTATCCGTTCAGATGGAATCAGGCTGAGATGCTGTCTGTTTTCTCTTTTGCTAGGTAGTCTGGGAACCATAGCTTCTGAAGGCTTCGATATCCCCCGAGGTTCATCGAACTTGTGCTGATAGACTTTGCTAGGTCAGAGATTCAGTTCAAGGGCAATCAGTGTTCCTCCACCAGAGGCAAGGGATAGATACCAATCAGTCAGATGGAACGGCAGAACACATCAGGGATAGAGGCCATGATGCGCCAGATGCAAGAAAGTATGAAACTCATGCAGCAGGATGCTGCCCGTCAGGAGGAGTTTTCCAAACAGCAGGCCGCAATCATGACCCAACAGGCCGAACTGATTACTAGACTGCAACAGCAGAATGAGGCATCTGCTTCACAACAAATTCCTCCACCGGCAGGGGCTCCATTACCTGAGCAGATACCTGCTATTCGGAACGCTCCTCCAAACATCCAGAATACTGTGCCGACTATCCAGAACCAGCAAGAGGACACAAGTCTTCCAACGGGGCCAGCTTCGCCCCCGTTTCCACCACAACTGTCCAAGGTCCATACACCCAATCACCTGGACTCTCCATTCGAGGTCGAGGTTGATAATACAGCTCTGAAATTGAGCAAACTGGAGAAGCTCTTCAAAAAATCCCAAGGGGCCAAGGCTATGCCGGATATCGGAGACGGATATACCGAGGAGGCCGTAACACTCCCTGATAGGTTCAAAATGCCACAAATCGACCGCTTTGACGGGACCGGCGACCCCATGGTCCATATTCGACTGTTTGCAGACGTCTTGCGGCCGATGGGCCTAACACGACCACAGAAGCTCTCACTATTCGGCCGAACCCTGTCGGGTGTGGCCTCCCATTGGTACGCAAGATTACAAGATGAAGTGAAGAAGAATTGGGATGAGATGGCTGAGGCCTTTGTCACACAATATTCATACAACACTCAAATCGAGATCACAACTCGTGATCTCGAAACGACAAGGCAAGAGCCCAAGGAATATTTCTCGGACTTTGTGATCCGGTGGAGGGCGAAGGCCTCGATGATGACTCTAAGGCCTACTGATAAGGATCAAATTCGGATGATTGTGCGCAATTTCCAGCCTAAGCTAATGCAGAGAATGATTGTAATCCCCTTTCCCACTTTCTCAGATTTACACGATATGGGGGTACAAATCGAAGATGCAATGAGGCAGGGTCTGTTTGACCAGGATAAGGAGCAGCCCAGGAGGGCGGTTTCCCGCAGTTCGAATGCGACCACCAGTGGTGATGCAGCTGCAAGATCTTCTGATGTGGGCATGGTTGCTACCACCGTATCAAAAACAGCTACCCCATTCACCGGTGCGTCCGGAAGTAGCTCACAAGCGGCCAAATATCCACCCCAAGCTAAGAAGGTTTTCACCCTACTTTATATGCCTTTGTCAAAGGCTCTTGGGGTTTTGATCAAGAAAGGGCATCTGAAGCCCCTGGAGCCGCAACCATTACCAAAGAACCTCCCTCTCTCGCACAATCCAGCCGACTACTGTGCCTTCCATCAGCGAGCCGGCCATGACACTGACATGTGCTTTCGTCTCCGCCACGAAATACAAGATCTGATCAACAACGGGATCATCCCCGCGCCAAGTCCTGCAAAGTCTATCGGCACTTGATCAGTGAACTTGTGGGGGATAATGTGATACGATCGAGGGATGAACCACCTGCAGGCGGCACTCAGATTACTCCGGATGTGGCGTATGGCACGCACTGTTTTGAACATCTTGCAAATACTAGTTTTTGTGCTTTCTGACTTGGGTATTGAGTCAGTCTTGTCGTTTTGTTTTGGGTCTGTCTTGTTGTATCGAGTCAGTCCTGTTGTATAGAAGTCGGGTGATTCCGGGGGATGTTACCTCGGGCGTCACCATTTTGTTTTATGCTTGTCTTTTCGTTTTGTTTTGAGTCTGTTTCTGCCAGGGAGCCAGTAACACCAGCAGATTTGATTGAAACAGCAGTGTTTTTCATGCTTTGTGCTTGCTCCTGCTTT
This sequence comes from Camellia sinensis, assembly GCF_055761805.1. Classification (NCBI taxonomy): domain Eukaryota; kingdom Viridiplantae; phylum Streptophyta; class Magnoliopsida; order Ericales; family Theaceae; genus Camellia; species Camellia sinensis. The sequence continues at coordinate 160,901,099 of NC_138972.1, forward strand.
GTGCCAATTGTGCCAGAAAGATTTAAATGAAACAGCAGTAATTTTTGCACTTCTGTGTTCGCTGCTGCTGTGTGCTAGGTGTGATGGAATCTGAATGAAATGGCAGTGCATTCCACCTGCTCTCTTGTGCCCCAGAATCATTGCATCGACCTAAGTTTTTCAAAACTCTTTTTGAACATTGCAGTAAAAACGAAGAGGAAGGAATTCCTTGGGATTTGCAAAACTTTGATCATTTGAGAGAAAGAGAGGCATGCTAAGCCCTTAATGAATGAAATCATGCTTGTTAGCGTGAGTACTGAGAAGGACCCTGGCTTGATCCAGACTGGTTTCACACTACCTTCAGCGCGAGCGATTTGTCGCTTTCTTAAAAACTTTCAAAAACAAAATGTTTTGCGCGGTCTTGCGAAGACCTGTGTGGAATCGCTCTTGAGATTGTGCAGCCTAGGATCGCTCTCAGCCTCGAGACTCAACCCCTTCGCTTCCAAACCTTGAACTTGAAATCAGAAGGTTCGACGGTCAACTACGATATGAGGCCTGTGTGGCTAGATTTGAAGCAGCCCTCGAACAAGAGGCCAGGAAAGTCAGATCAAAATATCAGAAGATCAGAAGAAGCTTGCAAAGCTAGAACAGAAGTACCCCTCGAACTAGGGGCAAAGATATCAGACATGCTCGAAGAGCTGAAGATGAGTCCTCTTGCAAAGCAGCAGCCATTCTCCTGGATTCAGATGACTCTAGGATCTCAAAACCATTTGGCATGGACTTGTTATACTTTTACCCTTGAGAGGCTCGCTGGGCCGAAAACCCGGAAGGGCGACCCAGGCAAAAGTTAGAGCAAGAGGAAAAAAATACAAAAAAAGAAGAAGCAAAAAATGCAAAAAGAAAAAAAGAGAACAAAGAAGAAAGATGCAAAGAAAAGAACGAAAAAATCAAAAAAGGAAAAAGAAATGAAAAGAATTGAAAAGAAAAGAAGAACAAAGCTCGCAAGGTCGAAAACCCGCAACGGGCGCCTTGGCAAAAGTTAGAGCCTAAAAAGGAGAGGTTAATACCCGAGTGTACCTTAATCCCGAACTACGTAAGGCTTGATTCCCATCTTTGGGATACGTAGGCAACTTCATTCTGAAGTCCAGCCGTAAAACACTTCAAACTCAATCATGTCCATGTAATGGTTCTGATAATCTTTGCCTTCTCTATATCTGAGAGTCTGGTTGCGTTCGTCGCTCTGAGGACTGACTACAATACACTACGGTGCCATTCAGACAAGGGGCAACTTTTCGTTGCCATTCAATGCACCGCGGTGTAATTCAAACAAGGGGCAACTTTCCGTTGCCATTCAATGCGCTGCGGTGCTATCCAAACAAGGGGCGACTTTCCGTTGCCATTCAGAACGCCGCAGTGTCATTTCAAACAAGGGGCAACATTCCGTTGCCATGCAGTGTCCTTCAGACAAGAGGCAATTTTCCATTGCTATGGATCCGAGGTTGCGCATCTCAAGAGTAGGTTCCGTACTCGTTGAGCAGTGGTCATTTGCAAAAATAGTTTTTGAGAATTTTTACTAAGGTTGACTAATCTTCTCGAAAAGTATTCCATTTTCAAAACTGGACCATTTCTTGGACCCAAAAAAGGAAAACTCTCAGTGCTCACTGCCTAACTTGCATGATTTTAAATCAGAAAATTGAACAAATATGTTAATCTAACTCTCATTTTGGTCAAAAATTTTTTTTTTTTTTTTTTTTAGGAGAAAACTAAAACTAAAATGGTCAAAATGATGAACTACTGGCACAGTTGAGTTAGGCTTCCTGCCTTTTCCCCACTGCCAACATACTTGCCAGAAGGGCACTCTACCCGCCAAAAAAGGGGATAACCGAAGTTAACAACAAATGGCTGAAAGTTCTCTCATCCTCCAAGCAGCGAGGTATCAAGCCGAGTGCGAAGCACGAATTGGAATGGATCGAGATGCTCCATTCCCTCATCCGGCGCATCGACAGATGTCACCGAAGGAAATAGCCGCGAGCTGATTATGTTGGGCATGAGCTCGCAATTTCCTATTCATCCATCAACCACCCAGGGGAGGGATGAAAAATGAGAGATTGAAGAATAGAGAGATGTGTGATGAGAGAAAAAGTGAGAAAAGGGCTTTTTCAGAAAAACAGAGCTTGAGGGCCGAGTGATGTGAGGATTACAAATGAGAGAGGGTGGGGAACACTACCCGGTGAAACAGGCTCCCTGTGCACGTCTGAGTGTCGTGTCTTTTTGTTTTATCTCGATTCTTGTTTTGAGTCGTTTCGAGTGTTACTCGATGTGTCTAGGTTGTGTGCCTTTTATTTCCTTGTTGCGTCGTTTTGCTGCGTTCAGTCATAGGCTCAATACTTGGTCGAAAGCTCATCTCTGAATTTCAAAAACAAAATCGTTTTGTGCTCCGAGTGCCATGCCATTCTCCACATTTGTGCAAAACAAGATTCGTTTTTTCATAAAACCGCAGGGTTCAACCCAGGTCATGCGAGAACAGTAGAACTAGGACCTATTTGAAGCTATATGGGTTCCAGACTACAAAGCAAAAGCAAAAGAGGAAATGTCGGGTATCTGAGTTTGTTTCAACTTCAGTAAGTTCCGAGACTACATCCCGTGTGTGCTTCTTCAAGTCTTGCCAAGGCTCCGAAGTATGAGTGTGCCTCTACCTCAAGCTCAAGATCAAGTCTGCTTCAAGCCAAAATGGTAATCAGAAGTGCTCTCCCTGAGTACCATTCCCCGCCAGAGGCATCTTGGCCGTGTTCGCAATGAGTTCCTAGGAGACCAACTGCGACGGTGGAAACTAGAGTTCGAATGGCCGATGCCTAGAACGTAAAGGTTCGGGATTTCCGAGACCAAAGTCTGGTTTAAATACCCAGAGGCATGCCCTCGGCTTGAAATCTGTATGGCAGCCCCATAGATTGAGATAGCATGTGAATGCGCCTCGATTCTGGATACTGAATCAACCTAGCCTATCACCCCGTTGGAGAATAGGGAAAGTTGTGAACATGGCCAGGAAGGAAAGGTAGTAACTGCGGTTTGGAAGTACAATCAAGAAAGTGCAAGGAGAACCCACTCTTTTCAATTCAAAATGTTTCTGCGGAATTTTCAACTCATATCTTCGATGTGTGGCTCATCGTCAGTCGGCATGCACGAGGTGTATCCTTTTTGGAATATATCGTGACCCCTCCGAGAGGTAAATCGGAGGTTGCGTTTGGAATTTGGTCTACTTAAGGCTTGTATTCCCTTATTCGGTATTTTTGTTTCAAACGGGTGTTGTTACGCGCGTTCCACTGGCATTGTTGTGCTCATTCGTTGCATTGTTATGCACATCTATCTAGCATTGTTATGCACATCTATCTAGCATTGTTATGCTCATTCCTTGTATTGTTATGCGCATCTATCTAGCATTGTTATGATCATTCGTTGCATTGTTATGCACATCTATCTAGCATTGTTATGCTCATTGCTTGCATTGTTATGCACATCTTCTAGCATTGTTATGCTCATTACTTGCATTGTTATGTACACTTCACCTGCATCATTATGCACCTTTTCACTTACAATTCTTATCTTTCCTCTCTTGCATGTGATATGCTGAGTAGTTTTCTCTTGCGTGTGATACGCTGAGAAATTTATCTTTTCTCTCTTGCATGTGATATGCTGAGTAGTTTTCTCTTGCGTGTGATACGCTGAGAAATTTATCTTTTCTCTCTTGCATGTGATATGCTGAGTAGTTTTCTCTTGCGTGTGATACGCTGAGAAATTTATCTTTTCTCTCTTGCATGTGATATGCTGAGCAGTTTTCTCTTGCGTGTGATACGCTGAGAAACTTATCTTTTCTCTCTTGCATGTGATGTGCTGAGCAGTTTTCTCTTGCGTGTGATACGCTGAGAAATTTATCTTTTCTCTGTTGCATGTGATATGCTGAGCAGTTTTCTCTTGCGTGTGATACGCTGAGAAATTTATCTTTTCTCTCTTGCATGTGATATGCTGAGAAGTTTTCTCTTGCGTGTGATACGCTGAGAAACTTATCTTTTCTCTCTTGCATGTGATATGCTGAGAGGTTTTCTCTTGCGTGTGATACGCTGAGAAACTTATCTTTTCTCTCTTGCATGTGATGTGCTGAGCAGTTTTCTCTTGCGTGTGATACGCTGAGAAATCTCCCTTTTCTCTCTTGCATGTGATATGCTGAGCAGTTTTCTCTTGCGTGTGATACGCTAAGGAATTTGCCTTTCTTCTCTTGCGTGTGATACGCTGAGAAGTTTACCTTTCCTCTTTTGCGTGTGATACGCTGAAAGGTTTACCTTCTTCCTCTCCTATGTGTGATACGCAAAGAGATGTTGTGTGTTAGACTCTGGGTATTCTCGGTAGTCGATTTTAGCCTTCTCCACGTGAGACGCAGTGAGAATTGCATAATTTTCTTACATCCTTCTGCATGAAATGTAGTTAGACTTGTATTCGCTTGCTTAAAACTGCTGCATGGTATGCTTCATTACAGCTCTCTTTGCATAATCATAAGTTATGATCAGCTGCTTGCATATCATTTTCATTTTGCCCCTCCCTGCAGGCATACCTGCGGGCGCATCTTTGTTTATCCTGTCTGTTTGTCTAAGTCTTCGGCCTTGTCAAAAATGGGTCGTCTCCGGGCTTTGACATTCACTCCCGTCACTTGTGACTTCCGAGTTCTGTCAAAGAGGGGCAACTGTAGACACCCCATTTTTGACTGACCTTAAGACTCAGACGTCACCGATTGAGCGCTTGGTGATGTTCCATAATGTGCTCGTTCAGAAGTTTCAGAGTCGCGGCTGCGAGCCCCGCCTCCAGATTTCCGAACCCTTTTCTGTGCCTTGTCTCGGTATGCGAGCCAGACTTGGTTTTCTCTATTTCTTTTCCTGAGGGGAGAGAGAGGTCCCTTGGACCATCTCTCAATGTCCGTAGGCTACTTTTGGTGGCCGTAGGCCATTTTGCCCACTTCGGAGTCCGGTTCCCGATTTTCGGAGCCGTCAGGCCGTGTGCCTCGGTTCGGGACCGCTTAACCATCTCCTGTTGCTCTGATTTTTGGCATACATCTTATTTCATCCCTTTTGAGGGACACTGGGGGCTGAGAAACCCACTTCGAGGTCGAATACCATTTTCGGTGCTTAACAGCCCATTTTTGGGACCCCGAACTGCGTGTTTTGGCCCCGGAACGTTCGTTTTGCAACGGTTTTCGTTCATTTTTGGCAGGTACCTCTGTTTTATCACAGGGAAGGTCACTGAAGGGTGGGAGGCCAGCAATTGTTGCAGCAACCAGTTATTTCCCTTCCGGAGCCTCCCGGCGCCCGTTTTTCGCACTTCCGGGCTAATGTTGAATACCTTGGAGTTAGTGTTGCCAACTTTCAACCACATATCTGTGATCTACACATCTGAGAGGCCCCTAAAAGTTCATGGCCGGCCATTAAGGTCACCTGACCCTTTTGACCCCTTTCTTCCGGGCTAATGTTGAACCCCTTGGACCATTTTTCTTGAACTTTGAACCACATATCTGTGATGTACACACATGAGAGGCCCCTAAAAGTTCATGGCCGGCCAGTAAGTCAACTTGACCCTTTTGACCCCCTCTTTTCGAGCCATTGTTGAACCCCTTGGGCCCACTTTCTTGGAATTTCAACTACATGGTTGTGTTGTACACACATAGGACTACCTCCCCAATATCTGGCCGGCCAGAAAAGCTCCTTGACCCTTTTGACCCCTAGCCGGCCGGCTAGGGGGTGTGGCCGGCCGGCCACCTCCAGCAAAAGTATGAGGCCGGCCTGCTTCCTTGCACTGTACCCTTTCCAGCTGTGGGGCAATATCCCCCAGATATTTTCTGTATCCGGGGGATATTTTGTGGGGGAGTTTTGCTCTCCATCTCCCCCACCTTTTACACCCCCTTTTGGCCCTTTTAACCAGCTGATGGCCTCCTCTACAAGGGTTAGAAAAATTTCTCTTCAAGTCTCCATACTCAACTCCATCTCCATAGCTCTCAATTCTTCAAAAAACCCTAAGTCCCTAACCATCATTCCTTCTACACCACCAAGCTCCACCACCACCACCTCATTTCCAGCAACAAGGAAGGTTTTCCAAAGGCAAAAGAAGCTGAAAATCCATCCAAGAAGCAACAAAAGCTTGAGTCTTCAAGGGTAAGTAATACTTTTACCCTTTTGACCCTTTTTCTTGATCTATTTCTAAGCCCCACTTGCTTTTTGTTTCAAGCTCCGGCCCTAACTGAAAAGGGCCTTCTTTTGAGCTCATCTTCACTTTTCATTAAGGGCTCAACCCTGTTTGAGCCCTCCATAATACACTTGCTTCATTGATCCTCTTATATGTCATAATTTTGCATGCTATTTTTGGCCCATGAGCAATTTATTTTCGAGCATGTTGTAAACTGACATTAGGCTTATTTTGAGCCCCTATTCAACATTGGAGAAGGGCTCAACATTGTTTGGTACCTCCATGTGTCACTTGTAGTTATATCCCTTATTTGGCCCCATTTTTGCATAAATTGGCAGCCCCCTTTGCTTCTGTTTTTGGACCTTGGTCCGAACTGAAAGTGGCCTTGTTTTGGCCAATACTTCATGTTTCATTCACACTTTTTTTCTGTTTGGTGATTATTTTGTATACTTCATGTTTTAGCATCTTTTGAGCCTTATTTTGCATCATATTTTTAGCACGTTTGTATACTGATTTGAGGTCTGCCATATACTGTAAATGTTCATATTTCTGGTCCATCTTCAGTGTTGTAGAAGGAAATTTTTCAGTTTGAGTTTTGCTTATACCACTTGCCTCATTACCCCTCTTTTGGCCCCTATTCTTGCATGCTACTTTTGCCATGTCTATACTTGCTGTTTGGCCATGTTTATAACTGTAAAAGTGCATCTCTTGGGACTGTCTAGCTTCTGTCTTTGCATTGAATGTCCATATTGTGCATGTTTGGCATGGCTATAGGCCATTTCGGGTGCTTAATGTCGCATTTCGGGACATTTCCTTGCATTTCATGACATTTCGTTTCGTTTCGGGACTGTTTTCTCCCATATTTTGTCGCTGAAATTCCATTAGTATGCTTGCATATCATTTTTGCCACGTTTCATCACATTTTTGCATTGCCTCGGTTTGCGTGCCAGTGTGCACGCATTTTGAGGCACTTCATTTTCTGCCATCGGCATCTTATGTGAGTGCGGCTGAGGCTCTCTCATGTTAGTATAAGTCCATATCATGTTTTCATGTCATTTGCATTACGTATGCATTGCCTCGGTTTGCGTGCCAGTGTGCACGCATTTTGAGGCACTTCATTTTCTGCCATCGGCATCTTATGTGAGTGCGGCTGAGGCTCTCTCATGTTAGTATAAGTCCATATCATGTTTTCATGTCATTCGCATCGTTTTAGCATCGTCTCGGTTTGCGTGCCAGTGTGCACGCATTTTGAGGCACTTCATTTTCTGCCATCGACATCTTATGTGAGTGCGGCTGAGGCTCACTCATGTTAGTATAAGTCCATATCATGTTTTCATGTCATTTGCATTGCGTATGCATTGCCTCGGTTTGCGTGCTAGTGTGCACGCATTTTGAGGCACTTCATTTTCTGCCATCGGCATCTTATGTGAGTGCGGATGAGGCTCACTCATGTTAGTATAAGTCCATATCATGTTTTCATGTCATTTGCATTGCGTATGCATTGCCTCGGTTTGCGTGCCAGTGTGCACGCATTTCGAGACACTTCATTTTCTGCCATCGGCATCTTATGTGAGTGCGGCTGAGGCTCACTCATGTTAGTATAAGTCCATATCATGTTTTCATGTCATTCGCATCGTTTTAGCATCGTCTCGGTTTGCGTGCCAGTGTGTACGCATTTTGAGGCACTTCATTTTCTGCCATCGGCATCTTATGTGAGTGTGGCTGAGGCTCTCTCATGTTAGTATAAGTCCATGTTGCATTTTCCATGTCATTCGCATCGCTTTTGCATCGCCTCGATTTGCGTGCCCGTGTGTACGCATTTCGAGGCACCTCATTTTCTGCCATCGGCATCTTATGTGAGTGTGGCTGAGGCTCTCTCATGTTGGTATAAGCCCATTTGTCATTTCCATATCATTTCATCATATTCTGTCATTGTCTCGGTTTGCGTGCCCGCGTGCACGTATTTCGAGACACATATCATCGCCTCGATTTGCGTGCCCGCGTGCACGTATTTCGAGACACATATCATCGCCTCGGTTTGCGTGCCCGCGTGCACGTATTTCGAGACACATATCATCGCCTCGATTTGCGTGCCCGCGTGCACGTATTTCGAGGTACCTCATTTTCAGTGCATTCTGTCATTTTCTCGGTTTGCGTGCCCGTGTGCACGCATTTCGAGACATCTCATTTTCATAGCATTGTATATGTTAGGATTGCATCTTAGTTGCATTTCACGCATATCATGCATATTGCATCGTGTCCGGAATATGAGTTAGCCCGGGCACGGGAAACGAGGTATGTTTCGTACTCCGAGTGACGGAATGTGTCTCAATTCCCCAGTCACCGACACTCCGGATTATCCATGATGGAGTTAGGTTTTAGCTGTAGTTTCATGTGCATTCATCCTATATTGAGTTGTGCATTTCGACTCCTCTGCCATCATGCCTCGGTATGCGTGATTGGTGGCACGAGGATCGAGACATGCATATATTTGTGCAAATACATTGCTATGCCCCTTTCTTGCTCTCTGTTGCAGCAAAATCAGGAATCAGCAACTTTCCGGGACTTGGCACGCTTTTCAAAAAAATAACAGGTGTAAACAGAGGCTAATTGGGGCATCCCGGTGGATTTCCGCGCAAGACAGTCCGGACATGCATCATCCACCAGAAGCAAGGCAGTCCCTGGCTTGCACGCCAGTTTATTTGCTTTCTAGTTAATTCATTAATTAATTAGAATTCTGTAATATTTTGGACTGTAATATTCTTTTATTTTGGGGACTGTAATATTTGGACTGTATTATTTATTCGGACCCTCTGCGCGAGGGCACAACTGTAATAAGTGTGCGTGAGTGTGATGTATGTCTTCCAACCCCACGTCTTTCTCCCTTTTATTTATCCGCTTACGATGGTTAGATTAGGGCATATTTAAATTAGCATACAGTATGACAGCATGTTTGCATTCATTCATTTGTATTGCATGCACCGGGCTCGGCGCATCATACTAACTGCACCGTACTTTCAATTCCAAGTTGAATACATGGTAGTTATAGCATTCCATATGCCATCTTAGAATAACCGAGCCTGCTATAGTTGCATTTTGCATGTGTTGCATTAGGCATTTCTGTACACTTAGGATCATGCATGATTTCTAATATAGTTTCTATTTTGGCTTGGAGTACTCGGTGAGTTTTATGCTTTAGCATCCTTGCATGCGTGTGAGTGAATGCCATGATAGCATGCTTACCATGAGGCTATGTGCTTATATGATATAACTGCCTGAATGCCTGTGGGTGAAGGTCGGGTGGTTTAAATTGGAACAAATCATTGACTGTGAGTTTTAAGCCCACTAGATAGTGGCAAAATCACATTTTTCTAAGTCCACCCGAGGGTGGCAAATCCACGTCTTAGCCTACTTGCGAGTAGCATCATCAAACCATTTTCAAATAAACAAGCATGAAATGTTTTGTTCCAATTCGGGTGACCCGGTCTATACTTATATGTTGTGCGCATCACATAGTAACCTAGGCTAATAACCGGTATAAGAACTCACAATGTTTTCAAAAATTGATATCATGGTTAGTAGAGGCCGGTCTATGACCGGGCGAGCGAGGGTGCTCACGAAGTGACCTTCCCCAATCGTACCCAAGTTCCCGAGCCGAGGCAACTTTGGTGATGACGGACACGTGGCCTTTTGGCACCGAGTCAGGGTTTCCTAAATTTCCCAAAATAAAATATTTAGGTGGCGACTCTGTATCTGGAAAAGTAGTCCATGTTTGGCACTTCTTTCAAAAATCTGTTTTCTCAAAACGATTTGCCGGATTTGGACTCTTTGGTTCAGACTTAGAACCGTGACTGCAAAAGTCGAGTCCGAGCTGTAGCGAGGTCCCCCCCGCGGGCTTGTTACAGAGATGAGACATACCTGTATGTTATGAGATCTCCTCCTTTTATAGACGGGGGTGGGCCGAATAAGCCCAATAGTTAGGCCCTTGGCAGGCCTTGTTTGGGTTAGCCCAGTAAGTTGATATATGTTTTTTTCTGGCTTCCACAATTGCCCCAAAACTTTCATTGTCTTTGGTAGAGGGAATGAGAGTTTTTATTGCCGAGTTATGCTGTTCAAATAGATGTTAGGTCCTTTGACAAAGAATACATTTGATAAATGAATAACATAAATGAATGAATGGCTGGATGAATGCATGTATGAATGAATGTATGTACAAATATATGTATATAGAGGAGAGACGTGAGTTAAAGCCCAATGAGTAATACTATCTCTATAATGATGGGCCACGGTATTATAACCCCTGGGTAAGGGTGTAGGTCGCGGTATTATAACCCCGAGCAAGGGTATAATGTATTGTCAAGTGCAAAGATTGCTTCCAAATATGGACTTTCGTGCCGAGCTAAAAATATTTCTATATGCCGAGCACGGAAATGATTGCCTGAACCAAATAAGACAGATTAAATAAGGTAGATATATCAACCAAAAAATGGACCACGGTATTATTACCCCCGAGTGAGGGTGTAGACCACGGTATTCTAACCTCCGGGCGTAGGTATAGGCCGCGGTATTCTGACCTCCGGGCGTAGGTATAGGCCACAGTATTCTAACCTCCGGGTGTAGGTATAGGCCGCAGTATTCTAACCCCCAGGCATGGGTGTAGGCCTTTGCTAATCGGCGCTCTGTGCCGAGTGCGAAGATTTCGCTATACTCGGAAACTTTTGCTGATTTTAAGTGGCAACTAAGTGTCAATATGGCAGGGACTTTGAATAATGTATCCTGTACCGAATAAGGTGGACGTGTTAATCACCAATAACATTGCTCCGCTTGTATGGAATTACCAAGTAGATATTGGGCCAACTATTTAATTGTCGAGTTGCTCGTTTTGAGTTTAGTCCAAGGTAGACTTGCCCCATTGCTTTCGAATGCCAAGTGTTAGTCAGAAGGGATGTAGATTCCCATTGCCCTATGTTGCAGGGAAGATTCGGCTTTGGTAAAATGACGGCGCGCAATAATATGCAAACTGCCGACTACCAAGTGTGTAATGTATTGCCCCAAAGTAGGCGCTTGCTTGAAGCTGTGTGAAAAAGAGCGGGATTTTGTAACTCAAGTAAACGTCGTTGCAATATTTGTACCAAGTTGGTCGAGTATGCATGCATATCAAAGGTGTTGAGATGATAATCGGCTGATGTGCCCCAAATTGGAAAGCGAAAAATTGACTGATGTCCCAGTAGGCAAATGTTTTGCCAAATAATGTTGTTAGGCGAATAAAGTTGATGCACGGCCGAATAATGATCATGCATAATGTTGAATTAATAATGGTCGAATAATCTTGCCGGGTAAAGTTGATGCACTGCTGAGTAACTAGTGTCAAAACATTGGTGTCCATTTACACTTGGGTCGGCGATTGTGCCGATCGTTTGGCCAGCGATTTTTCTTAGCTTCACGGTGTGTCGTCATTCCTTCGGAGTTAGATTTGCTAAGAACTTGGTTGCCAATTTAGTGAAGTTGAGCTTCTTGTCCAACGTATATTTGCCCCATTGCTTTTGAATAAGAGTTGTTATTCGGAAGGAATAAAATCGACTTGGGACAAAATTTCCGAGTAGGACGATAATGATTTGAAACAGATTCCGTGCCACTGTTCGGTGCCGTGGCGAAATCAGAATGAAGCCGAGACAGAGTAGGGTGCTTGGTGATATCGGAATCAGATCTACAATTTACTTGTATTTTTATTTATTTTTTTATTTCATATAATTTTTTTTTTTGCGAGCTGAAATTGCATATTCTGACCATACGGATGGACCCGAAATGCGTCAAATAGCTGGAAAGGACTATGGGATCGCTATGATCAGACTCCTGATGGCATAATTGTAGCCAAAATAGAGTTGATGGCTCAAAGCGGTAGAGACTGGTGCTCTGCGATTCACTGGGTAATTGCTCTTATATTGCAAAAAAAATAAAAGGAAATTAGTGTGACTAGCAAGAATTGAACCTGTGCACTTATGATAAAAGATTAACACTGAACCACTCTGCCATGACATGCCTTGTGCCCATATTTTGTTCATTAAATATTTGAACTGGATTGTTTGGCTATTATGAGATGTAACTTAGCCGCAACCCACTAAATAATTTGTTATGTTGGCCAACTCCTGGTTGTCTTCTCCAGCAACGATAGATGATTTTCTGGGCAAACTTCTACTAGCTCGTACGGCTTCATTTTACCTCCGATTATGATGCGGTTTGTTGCATTGGACTCGTCTCAATAAGTACTTCACGCTGGTATAACCACTAGTTGATTTTGACAGCTTCTTGAATTTCAGTTTTCGGCACATGTGATCCGTTTCGCAACTTTCGGCGGGCTTTGGTTACTTTTGGTTCCTCAGGTTGGTGGGTTTGGACTCTTTGAGCCGATGTGAATCCTGTGGTAGGTTCAGATGTGGATTTCGGCAAGCCGAGATGCTAGTTTCATGCCGAGATAGTAGTGCCGAGTTTTGGAAAGCGAATTGTGCCAATTCAGGTGGCAGCCGAATGATTTGCATGTGAGCACTTTCAAGAAGTGTTGCCGAATAAGAAATGTGATTGAGCAATCTTGCTAAGATATGTTAGCCGAATAAGCAATGTCGCGGTGTAATGTTTTCGAAGACTTGCCGAATAAGTTGCCGAAGCCGAGATAATATGCAGAGAATTAATAGTTGATAAGATGCCGAATGATATGCCAAATTTGTGGAGTTTGATAAGCAATGTTGCCGAATAATAAATGTTTTAGTGTAATTTTTGCCGAATAACTTGCCGAGGAATGTTGTCAATCCGTGTAGCAGTGGGTTAATTTAAACACCTGTGTTGGCAATACCTTGATTTCCACGGCCATCCTCTTGGTACTTGTCGAGCTTGACCCAATTGTTGGTGCCGATCAATACTCCTCTTGGCTTGCCGAGGTGCTGGTGCTATACTAAGGAGCAGCGCCAAGCTTCGTGGTCAGTTTAGGAAGTGCCGAACGTGCTGTTTATGAGGCCAATAATAGAGCTTTCAAACCTTTAAATACAAACTCCAAAAATTAGTTAGGCAAAAAGGAATGCCGAAGAGAGTGAATCAGTCAAATGCAACATGTTCTCATAATCTCAAGAAGTAAATTACTTAAAGTAAATTGAACCAAGGAGAAGGAAAGCAACTACTAGGCCAACACACTAGCCAAATAGTCCGAATGTATATTAATAGCTGTAACCTTAACCAAGAACATAAATTACTATAATAACTCATGAAATTTTTCTAGAGAGAGAGAATGAAGACCCAGCCAGGATTTAATCACAATATGCAGCTCCAGAGCCAAACAAGTCCGGCAAGCTATGTATGATATCTTTTACATACACATAACAATGCAAGTCAATATTAATATTTATGCAAATAGTTATTATCTTACAACAAATATTATTTTCATGCACATGATCAACAAGTTCTGAAAAACATTTGTGCGAGTTCAAGAAGTTAGTATCTATTCGGCATGAACTGGGCCAATGGCGACGCCGAATACGGAATACTGCCGAATAATATGAGGCGTATAGATGGCCTCAGTGTGTCCAATTTTTATTCTTATATTATTATTATATTTATACATATATAAATATATATATATATATATATTTATATTTTTATGGCATTAACCTGAGCCGTATAGACTGGCTCGTATTCTCACAGTCTATGGAATAAAAAAAAATAAATTACCTGTGAGTGCGAAGATTACGCTAACAGCCGGGACGATTATCGAAGCAACATAAAAATATATAAAGCTTCCAATAATGAGACAATTCCTAAATAAAGAAACAATTACAGGCGTGGACTTGGCAGAGCCACCCTTTGTACAATGCCGAAATGAAACTCCCATAAACAAAAGTCTGAAACCCAGTTTTAGAGAGAGAAAGTGAAAATGCTCTGCTTTGATTTTGTTCTTGTTGCTTTTAGCAGGCAAAAATTGATATGCAAAGAACAACCCACCAATATACGCTTGCTTACATCACAGATATATATAATATTATATGTACGTAGATCTGCATATTGCAAATCAAGTTGAATCAAAATAAAAATGAGACCCAGCCGTGGGCCGTATTACTTGGGATTGATTTTGCTTTTGTAGAAAGTGCACTAACCTCAAAGCAACCCATATATGTTTACTTACAGCAGTATGTTTGTTGTGTTTTTCGTTGATCCCATTCAGTCGTTCCCACAGACGGTGCCAATTGTGAGACCATGAAATATCCTCTCACATGGATGTTGTAGAGATCCAACGAAGAGAAGAGCTTCACCCCTGTAGATCTGCAAAGATGAACATAGTCGGTGCCACCCAACCGGGGTTGCCGGCCGGGGACTCTTCGATGATGAAGTTAGTCATTTCATCAAGAAATAGTCAGTTTATATATTTGAAGGGGTGTGTGTTTTTTTGTAGAGAGAGATGAGACATACCTGTATGTTATGAGGTCTCCTCCTTTTATAGACGGGGGTGGGCCGAATAAGCCCAATAGTTGGACCCTTGCCAGGCCTTGTTTGGGTTAGCCCAATAAGTTGATATACATTTTTTACAAATATTGTACTTTTTAGATACACCTTTCTTAGATGTATATAAAAAGTACAATATTTGTAAAAAAAAAATTAAACATTAATAAATATATAATAATATGAAAAATGTATTGAATTCTTGTATTTTTTTATATTTTTGGTATTTAGTAAATTTTCTAAAGATTTTTTTCACAAATATTATATTTTTTAAGTATATTTATGTTAGGTATATTTAAAAATTAAAAAAAAATATTTAGAATATTAAAAAAAAATTGGTAAAAATAAAAAAAAATACCAAAATTTTTTTTTTAATTTTTAAAAAAATGAATCTTAAAAATTTAAACCAAATAAGTTGATTATTTTTTTTTTTTGAAATATCATGCTTATGAATTTCCTAGGTTTAATGGTTTCGTGCGAGGTGTGGCGTAGTTTTCACACTTGTTTGTTGATTGATGGGTTTTGAATTCACATTAATTGCATGATGGTAACTGTTTTTTAATTTGATTTCCGTATCCCCTTCTTTTCTTTTCTTTTCTTTTCTTTTCTTTTCTTTCACCAATCTCTACATTTTTATAGTTGTAACAATTTTTGGGCGCTAGTTGCTCTTTTTTCTTTTTTCTTTTTTTGAAAAAATTAGTCTAACATCTATCTCTAACTTTTAGTAATGTGAGAGGTTTAAAATATATATATTTTTTGGTAACCTAAGGTCCCTCACTCATACCTATGTATCATACCATCTCTCTCTCTCTCTGTCTCTCTCTCTCTATATATATATATATATATACATATACCAAATCTCTATTCCTCTCTTTCTTCCGTCTCTGTATTCTCTCTCTCTCTCTATATATATATATATATAAATCTGCAAATCTTTGATTAAGGCTTTCACTCATTCTCTCTCTCTCTCTATACATATATATATATATATATAAGAAGGATTGTTTGTGCTTGGAAACGTAAGAAACTAGGTATGGCAGTGGATGATATCTCTGCTATATGTCTCTTCTTCTACAATTCATCCTCAAGCTTCCATAGTTGTCTGCATGTGTATATTCTTTCTTGACTCTAGTGTGCTTAAAAATGAATATAGAATTGAATGACAAATATATTGGTGACTATGTCCCTGTTTTCTGTACGGACGATATATATTTGTAAGATACATATTTGCATCACTTGTTGAATTACTTCCATTATAGAGGGAAGTGTTAGGAATTGACCATCCCTAAACAAATCACACACACAAGAATACAAGGATTTACGTGGTTCACCCCAGAATAGGGCTACATCCACGGCTGCTGTTGTTTTCACTATGATCAGAAAAAATACAACTCTCTCTTAACCTAAAAGAGAGGCCCCCTCATTTATTTATAAGTATAGAATTAGGATAACACAGAAGCAACATGGGTATTACGAAAGTACCCAAAAAATTACAGTAGAAGGGAAGTAAACCCCTCAAACCCCTCATTAGACCTAGTGTTTGAGTGAACAGTAGGGTTAAGTGAATAGTACTTATCAGGGTCCACCGACCCAGCAATCTCCCACTTGGAACCTGATAACACAAGCTTTTCATCATCTTCATTACATAGAGGAACGCCACAATAACTCAATCTTCCTTCATCAATCTTGAAGGCCAACTAAAGTTGCACACAACTTCAGTTTGTCAATGGTGACTGTCTTGGTTAACACATCTACTGAATTCTTACTGCCTTGGATCTTCTCAAGAGACAAGACTCTATCATCTACAAGTGAATGAATGAAATGGTATTGCAGCTGAATGTGTTTCGTCCTAGAATGAAAAGTCGGATTCTTTGTAAGATGAATAGCACCCTGACTGTTACTATGCAAAATACTCATCTCTTACGTCTTACCCAACTTTGCTAGGAAATTTTGTAACCAAGCCATCTCCTTCCCAGCTTCAATAATAGCAACATACTCAACCTCTGTTGTAGAAAGGGTCACAATCTTCTGTAACTATGAAATCCAACTCACTGCTATACCACTCAATGTGTAAACATAACCAGTAGTATTTTTTCTATTATCCATATCACCAGCCAAGTCTGCATCAACAGAACTATGTAACCTGATGCCAGTTCGTCTAAAACAAAGTGTCATATCTGTAGTATCACTCAAGTATCTAAGGATCCACCCCACTGCCTCTCAATGTTGCTGGCCTGGATCACTCATGTACCTACTAATCACTCTCACTACATGTGCAATGTCTAGTCTAGTACAAACCATAGCATACATTATGCTATTGATAGTTGAAGTATATGGAATACGTTCTATGTAAGCCTGCTCTTCTTCGGTCTTTAGAGACTACTCTTTGGTAAGTCTAAATTTGCTAGCCAATAAAGTGCTCACTAGTTTTGCACCATCCATGCTAAACGTCTAGAGAACTTTCTTGACATACTCAGCCTATGATAACTTCAAAGTACCATTTGCCTTGTCCCTATGAATCCTCATACCAAGGATTTTGTTTGCAACTCCAAGATCCTTCATCTCAAATTGGTTGGACAAAAGTTTCTTCAATCTTTTTATCTCTTCAATGCTAGATCCTGCGATAAGCATATCATTAACGTATAAGAGCAAAATAATATAACTTTTGTCAAACCTCTTGAAATAACAGCAATAATCTGCTTGACATCTTGTAAAACCGTTGCTACACATAAACCCATCAAACTTCTTGTACCACTACCTTGGGGCTTGTTTCAAACCATAAAAGCTTTTTCGAAGTTTGCACACAAACTTCTCTTTGCCACATGCCAAAAAACCTTGTGATTGTTTCATGTAAATTTCCTCCTCCAAATCACCATGGAGAAAAGTTGTCTTCACATCCATCTGCTCAAGATGCAAATCTTCAGCAGTTACAATTCCCAACACCAATCTGATAGTGGTCAACTTCACAACTGGAGAGAAAATTTTAGTGTAGTCAACCTCTTCCTTTGCTGAAATCCCTTTGTAACCAATCTAGCCTTGTAGCGTTTACTCCCATCATGTTCCTGTTTGACCTTGTAAACCCATCTATTGTGCAAAGCTTTCTTACCCACCGGTAATTTAGTCAACTCCCATGTCTGGTTTGCCATGAGTGAATCCATTTCATCTTGCATAGCTAACTCCCACTTAATTGAATCATCAACCTACAAAGCCTCATCATAGCTTTCAAGTTCACCCTCATCAGACAACAACAAATACTATAAAGATGGAGACCAACGATGTGTAGGTTTAGACTCTCTTTTTGACTGTCTCAACTTAGGAGTATGAATATGTGCTCAGTTTGTGAAATAAGATTTTTAGGATTATTCTGAATCCTACTATTCAAATCACTGTCACTAATCTCCTCTAACTCAACATGCTCATGACAAGTAATAGATTCAGATTCAGATTCAGATGCAGACTTATCCCTATCTTTATACATTACTTTCTCATTAAATATGACATCTCTACTTCTGATTATTTTTTGATTTTTATCATCGCAAAACCAATAACCAAATTAATCAATGCCATACCCAATAAAAGTACATTTAATAGATTTTGGATCAAGTTTACTTCTATCAGCAGAATCTATATGCACATATGAAACACAGCCAAATACCTTCAAAAAAAGAAAATTTACCTTTTTACCACTCCAAGCTTCTTCTGGTAACTCTCCATCCAATGGAACAAATAGACCGTAGTTAATCAAATATATTGCAATGTTAACTGCATCTGCCCAAAACATCTTTGGTAATCCGGCATGTATCCTCATACTTCTAGCACGTTCATTCAAAGTTCTAGTCATGCGTTCTACAACGCCATTCTATTAAGGTGTCTTTCGAATAGTCTTTTTCATTCTAATTCCACTTTCCGCACAATATTTCTTGAACTCGTTGTCCTCATATTCCCCTCTATTATCTGATCTTAAGCACTTAATTGTTAGACCTGTTTCAGACTCCACCAAGGCTTTCCACTTCTTAAAAGTAATATAAACTTTAGATTTATGTTTTAGAAAATAAACTCATACCTTTCTCGTTGAGTCATTGATAAAAGTAACATAGTGTGATGATCCTCCAAGAGATGAAACTGGTGGAGGTCCCCACACATATATATAAACCAACTCTAACTTTTCTAACTTTGGTTTCTTGCCATCTTTTGAAAAACTGACCCTCTTTTGTTTGTCGAAGATGCAATCCTCACAAAAGTCAATGTCCACCAATTTTAAATCTGACAGTTTCCCCTTAGATGCAAGTACCTTCATCCCTTTTCGACTCATATACCCAAGCCTTTGGTGCCACAAATTTGAGTCTTCCTTCTTACCAGCAACTACTACTGCAAAGGGTGCCCTTTTTTTTTACCATAAGCAACAACCATGGCTCTTTTGGTGATTTTCCACAAACCACCCATGAAGGTTACAACATGACCTTCATCATCAAGTTGTCCAACAGAAATCAAGTTTCTTTTCAAACCAGGCACATGTCTAACATTCTGTATCTTCCAAACAGATCCGTTTGGCAACCTGATTGTCACGTCTCCTTTACCCACAATTTTTAAAGGTTCATCATCAGCCAGATAAACCTTCCCGAAATCACCACCAACGTAATTGTCCATGATTTCCCTCTGTGAAGTAGAATGGAATAATGCTCTAGAATCTAAAATCCAAGATTCAAGAGGGCTGTCAATACTCAAGATCAAAGCATCATAAATCTCCTCTGCTGCAGCATTAGCAGACTTCTTATTTTGATTACCTTTGTTCTTATTCAATGTCAGGCAAGCTCCTTTTGGATGTCCCTTCTTTCCACAGTTCCGGCATCTCCGTCCCTATCCAGTTCTTGACTTGCTTTTGTGTTTGGATTTTGATCTGTTGCGATTCAGGTTTTTTCCTACTGATCTTCCTCTGGCTTCTGTACTCAGGACAGAACCTGATGTTTTCCCTAATTCCCTCCTGCTAATTTCTTCACTCAGAATTAAATCTTGAATATCATTGTAATTCAACTTTTCTTTCCCGAAGAATTACTCACTGTCGTTACAATACCATTCCAACTTTCTGGAAAACTAGATAGAAGAATCAAAGTCCTAACCTCATCATCAAATTCAATAGATATAGAACTCAATTGTGTTACCACAATATTGAATTCGTTCAGATGCTCAGCCATCGAGATTAAACAGTCTTCTCCTTCATTATGTTAAATGCAATGTTACGAGACAACATTAGCCAAATAACATCTAGCGATTGGTGATCAAAAAGAGTCCACTCATCATTCTTCATCTTTTCTGGTTTCGTCCCTGAAAGGGGCTCATACAGTTTTTTCTAATACAGATAGTCTTCAATCTACATATTTCAAAATTCAAAATATGTGCCATTGAATTTATCGATTCTAACATTTTCGTCTGTAGCCATCGCTCCCACTAGAACCAATGCTCTGATACCAATTGTTAGGAATTGACCCTTTCTAACCAAGATCAGTGAGACACAAAATAACAAACAATGAAGAAAAAATGAATCAAACAAATCACACACACAAGAACACAAGGATTTACGTGGTTCACCCCAGAATAGGGCTACGTTCACGGCTGCTGTGGTCTTCACTATGATCAGAAAAAATACAACTCTCTCTTAACATAAAAGACGTGCCTCTTCATCTATTTATAAGTATAGAATTAGGTTACACGGAAGCAATATGCGAATTACGAAAGCATCCAAAAATTTCAGCCTGGGGGGGTAAACCCCCTCTGGACCCCCAAACCCTACATTGGACCTAGTGCTTGAGTGAACAGTACTTATCAGGGTCCATCGACCTAACAAGAAGAATTAAAAGGTTGACAAGAAACTATTCTATTTTTTACTTCTCTCTTCTTTCTATAATACATAGAGAAATTTCTTCAAATCAAAGAAATTTTTCTGAATTTCTCCGAGTTAGGAGAAATTTCTTTGAATTTCTCTGAGTCGGGCGAAATTTCTGTAAGTCAGGTCTAAATTTCTCTGAGTTTGAGTCAAAGTTTTGATTGATTTTCTTTAGCATCTGAATTTTTCCTGACCCATCAAATTATGTTGCTTGTTTGATTTCACTGGTTAGTTGTGTCCTTGTGTGTAATTTTTCTCTTGAGATGAATTTTCTTTGACATCACAATTTTCTCTAAACACATTGGATTCACTTACTCTATATGCCTTGCTTGATTTTTTATGGCTAGTTGTCTCTTTGGTTTTCTCTCCAATTTTCTCTAGCATTTTAATTTTCCCTGACCAAATTAAACTCCCACTAATTTGTGTTGTTTGTTTAATTTTCATTGGTTAGTTGTTCCTTCAGCCAAATTTTCTCTGGCATTTGAATTTTCCTTGAAAACATTAAACTCTCACTAATTTAGGTTACTTGTTTGATTTTACTAATTAGTTGTCTCCTTGTGTGTAATTTTTCCTTTGAGATAAATTTTCTCTGGCACTAAGATATCCCTTTTAGATTAATTTTTTCTGAACACATTGGACTCTCTTTTTGTCTGTGCCTTGCTTGATTTTCTCTGACTAGTTGTCTCTTTGATTTTCTCTCTAATTTTCTCTGGCATTTTAATTTTCCCTGACCACATGAAACTCCTACTAATTTGTGTTATTTGTTTGATTTTCACTAGTTAGTTGTTCCTTGAGCTGAATTTTCTCTAGTATTTGAATTTTTCCTGAAAATATTAAACTCTCGCTTATTTAGGTTACTTATTTGATTTCACTGATTAGTTGTCTCCTTGTGTGTAATTTTTCCTTTGAGGCGAATTTTCTCTAGCACTAAGATATCCCATTTAAATTAATTTTCTCTGAACACATTAGATTCTCTTTCTCTCTGTGCCTTGCTTGATTTTCTCTTGCTTGTTGTCTCTTTGATTTTCTCTCGAATTTTCTTTGACATTTAAATTTTCTCTGCCCACATTAAGCTCCCACTAATTTATGTTGCTTGTTTGATTCTCAATGGATTTCTAACTTTGAATTTTATTTTTGATCCTTTAGGATGTGTAGTGTTTGTTTTTTTAAAACTGTAATTAGATTAGCTTGGTGTTTTTCTTGTAAAAATTATAGAAAAAATTGGTTTTTTTAGGCCATCTCCAACGCTACACCAAATTCAAATTTGGTGAAAAAATCCATTTTTTTGTACTTTAATGGTTTCATCAAACCTGTATCAAATTGAGAATCTAAAAAATATTTTACCAAACTGAGGATCTGGGCCACCTTTCACCATTTTACTATACATGACCGTTGAGGTGGAACCCACTAGACGACCGACTAGATGTCCCCCCGGTCATCCTCTTCCTTGAACAATTCCTACAAAAACAAGTAACACAGAGTATTGGAAAAATGGTTTGTACAACCATGACTTTTGGCTAACTTTGAGCCTAAATTAAAATGGGCTCCAGACACCAATTAAGGTGTGTCCGAGTGGAAACACATTCTTCGCCAGGTGGTGATTCACTTTGTATATTTGGTTGTTCAAACAATTTTCTGAGTGAATGTGAAATTGACTCTGAAGAGGCTTCGGCAACACGGTAGTTGAACGAATTCATTGAATTCGTCTCTGGTTTCTTCATCAACAATGAGTTCACAAGCACCCAAATCTTCAAGATCAATCTTCATCAACAATGAACTCACATTTCCAAATTCAATCTTCACAACCTCGTCTCTACCTCCATTTCTGATTCTTTATCAACAAAAAAATCAAACAACAATGAGTTCACAAGAACCCAAATCTTCAAGATCTTCAAAAACCCAAAACCAACCTTCAAGATTACTTTCCTCTTCATGGTTGAGCTGAAGAAAAGAATCCTCACTTCTCTCTCTAAACAAAGAAAAATGATAAATAAAAAAACACAAATTATCATTCAATTCAAACAAGGCCTCAAAAGCATATAAGCATTAAATTAGCATCAAACAACAATAAATAAAAAGTGAGAGACATAAATTTAACCAAATATATCAATATATAAATTACCAGCGTGTTTGCGATCCTTGGGAGTTCTAGATTTGGCGAGAACTTCAAGATCAACAAGACTCATCGACATGAGCCCCAAAGTGAGCCCAGACATCAGCCCATCAAACAAAATCAGAAACACGATTATCAATATGTGAATAAAGAACTCCGACCCGCATCATTTATACTTCATCGCCATTCAATCCTCTCTCTCTCTCTCTCTCCCTTGCCCTAACTCTTCGTCTTCAAACTCTCAACAACAACAACAACAACAACAAAAAGTAAGCAAACCTCTAAAGAAACACCAAAATCTCTATGGAAAAAGTGAAGGAGAATTTACCGGCGACAATGACACGAGAAAGAGCTCCTTCTATGTGCTCTGGTTTTGTCTCTAAACTATTTCGATCTCTCTGTAGTTCTGTTCTTATCGCTTTCCTTTCGATCTCTCTGCAGTTCCCTTCTTAGCAAACAAAGAAAATAGATTTTCCGAATTACCTTGCCGATCGACTGGCATTTTGCTGATAGCAAAAAATACGTCATTGGAGAGCTGGATATCAGATAGATGAATTCCTTAAATTTTTACTTAGATTTGGTGAAATATTTGATGCACCATTGGAGATGCCCTAAGTAGTTCAATTTTCTTTGGTTTGTTCAAAACACAGAGAAAATTGTGAGCAAATCAGACAAAATTGGTCAAAACACGGAGAAATTTGTTAACCAACTAGAGAAATTTCAAATTAGAGAAATTTCAGACAAATTTCTCTGTGTTTCAAAATTTCTCTGGATTGAAATTTCTCGAAATTTCTCTATAAAAATTTGAGGGATCCCAACTACTATGAAAATTTTTTATGTCCTTTATTCTATAAAATCTTAATATGAGGGATCTTAAAAAAAAAATTTCCTCTTTTTTAGTAAAAAGTTTATTTTTAAGACATTCGGTCCATAAATTCAAATATTAATTTCATTTGACCAAAAATTTAGACGCTGAAATACTTTGTCCAAAAAGACAAGTTTAAACAAAATGACCATATAGATATGGAGTATACATGGTGCTTTATCTTAAACCCCTCTCTATTTTCCTTTCTCTCTTCATTTTTTATCAGAAAACCCTCTTTATCTATTTTTCTTCATTAATCCACCGGCAATGAAGAGAACAATTAACTACGTCTCCATTGTTGACATGATCACCACCAGCATCCCTCACCCTCCTTCGCCGATCTTCCTCTTCCCTCTCTTCTCTTTCCTTTTCACTTCTCTCTTTTCTCTACTTCTCTCTCTCTCTCTCTCTCTCTCTCTCTCTCTCTCTCACAAATCATTTCCTAGAACCCTAGCCAGAGAACAATATTTTCACTTACACCACCATTAATGGCGGAGCTACAACCCCAGAGGGCCATACCAACGATGGCGAACCCCCGTGGTAGTGATTTCACCTGTCGAAATACAGATGGGGTGGAGGAGGGAGACGAACTTTGAGAAGTCCCTGAACGATCTATTCTTCAATCTTCCCACCATCATCAAAAAGCTTCAAGCACTCTCTCTCTCTCTCTCTCTCTCTCTCTCTCTCTCTCTCTCTCTATTTGCACTTTCATTCCCTAGTTTTTGTCAAGGTTAGCCTTCAGACTTCTCTTTCTCTCTTTCTCGATTTATCTATTTGCACTTTCATTAGCTAACTTTTGTCAAGGTTAGCATTCTCTTTCTCTCTTTTATTCTCTTTCTCGATCTATCTATTTCTACGAATTGATTATTTTATACAAAAACTATAATTTTCAAACAGAATCTCAGTACCTTGTTGAAACCCTAGCCAAGATCCAACTTCGATCAGCCACCTTCGTCGTGGCCTTCGAAGATTCAAGCCCAGATTCTACTTCCACATCATCACTCTCTCTCTCTCTCTCTCTCTCTCTCTCTCTCTCCACATTTGTATGTCAATATTTTATTGTTTGTTGTTGATTGTTGAGTTTTGCTTTCGTTAGGGTTTCTATTAGTGATCAGATTAAGCAATTAGCTATTTAGAAGGAACTTTTTGAATTCATTTGTTGTTGTTGTTATTGTTGTTGTTGTTGTTGATGTTGACGTTGATGATAATGAAAAAACATACTGCAACAAATAGGGAGATAAAAGAAGAATACAAGATTTGAACATATAGGGTTGGGTTTGGTTTGGTATTTGCAACAGATAGGTGTTGTTTTGGCTCTCTATTTCAACAGATGGAATTTGGTTTGACTTGGTATTTCAATAGATAGAATTTTTTTAAAAAAAATGAACTGATAGAATTTTGATAGAGAATTCAGCAAAAAAAAAATTTGATCGTATAGATTTCAATAGATAAGAAAAATTAGAACAGATTTTAAACAGATAAAGAGAGAAATTCATAGATTTTAAATAGATAAAGAGAGAAACCCACATATTTTTAACAACTAGGGAAAAAATTCAACAGATAAATATAAATTTGAACAAATAGAAAATAATTTGAACAGATAGATACAAATTTGAACAGATAGTAAAAAAAAGTCAACAGATAAATTAAGGGGTAGAATTAAAAATAAAATGTCCTTTAAAACTAATAAAAAGACATATCATCAAACTATTTTACAAATGGTGGACCTTTCACTAACAAAAAAATATTCATTGGATCTAATACCTTAGACAATTGTTAGCAGTGGCGGAGGGAGCATGTGACCAGGGGGATCACGTGCCCCCTAGATTTGGGGATTTTTTTTTGCAAACATAAAAAAAATATTTTAAATAAAAAATTTGAAAAATATTATTAGAGTGAAATGTCAATGACATTTTAAAAATTATGAAAACAATAATGATTGTTTTGATTGAAAATGAAGAGATTATTATAAATAAACCATATTAGCTATGAAATTTTCTGAATGTAATGGCGATGCCATTATTAGTGATGTGCAAGTATAAGTAATCTCACTATAAATATATGGAATTTATTAGATTGTTAGTTAGATTTGGAATGTAAGGTTCACTCTTTACGTGTTTATTTACCATTAGTAGGTGATATCACATACCAATGATGACGTGGTATTACCATTATATTGAATTTTTTATCAACTTTTGTATCGAAAAATAATTTGTCATTATATAATTTATTTTAAGGCTTATATCCATATATTTTTTTTATATTATCCATGATACACTAGTTACAAATAACATTCAGGTTGTCTGTTTCTAGTTTTCAGAAAATTTACTTTTTTTATTGTTCGTATTTTAATGTTTTGAATGAATTTTTTTTAATATTTTAAGCAAATTTTTTAATTTTTAGACACACCTAACATAAATACACTTAAAAAGTATAATATTTGTGAAAAAAATATTTAAAAAATACATTAAATACCAAAAAATACACAGAAAAAAAAAACAAAAAATTAGTATATTTTTTGTATTTTTGTGTATTTATTAATTTTTTAAAATATTTTTTTACAAATATTTTTTACTATTTAGATACATCTAGTACATCTAAAAAAGTAAAAAAATTATTTAAAATTCAAAAAATATTTACTAAAAACAAAAAAATACGAAAAATAAAAAAACTCAATTTTCAAAAAACTAAATTCAGAAAACTGAAACCAAACACACTAATTGTTTATTTTATTTTTTTGATGTTTCTTGAAATCAATTGTAAAAATTTGCGTAAAATATTTTTGTAAAATTATTGTAATTAATAAGTGCCCCTTCTAATTTAATTTTCTCACTCCGTCACTGATTGTTAGAGTGAATTTTTCAACAATTAACTCTTATTTTTATAGTTTAAGTCAAATAATTGATTGTTTTGGTCCTGAGAACATAGTTAATGAAATATAATAATAAGAAATACAAATTATTATTTTAAATAAATCTTTTTATTGCTTTTATATTTTTCTACATCTACTCCCTCTTTTTATTTTCGCATTTTGACGATAATTTATAATAAATTGTCGCCAAAAAAGTCTTTATGAGTTGTAAAAAAATCACCGACAACACAATTTTGGAAAATGTTGATGGCGGATGTTGAAGGTAATTTGAAGAGTGTAATGGGCCATTTAGCACAACGTAATTCGCTAATTTGAATTCACCATATTCTTCAGTTAACTTGTCAGTTTTAAAGATTGACAATTTGATGAGGGGGGTGAAAACATAAAAGTTTCGTTCGTGATGTTGGTTGTTTTTTTCATTTTTTCATTTGTTGTTATTTTAGGTCTTGTTTGGAATAAATTAAAAAAGTTAAAAAATTATTTTAAAAGTTAAAAAGTATATACTATTCAAGAGTAGCTCGTGGAGGAAGTCATCGTGATAAAATTAGTGTTTTACCCTTTAAATTTAACTATTCAAAAAATCAAAAAATTAAAAGTCAAAAAGTTAAAAGGATAAAATAGTCATTTTGATTTTATTACAATATTTTATTACATATTTTTTTCGTAAAAAATTAAAAAGTTATTCTAAATATACATCTTTTTTTCTCTACTTTTTTAACTAAAAAGTCAAAAAGTACACTTTAAAATTAAAAAGTCTCGTTTAAAATACATTTTTTTTATTTTTTAAAATAATTATAATTTAAATATAATATTTTTTAATTTAAAATTAAAAAATTTATTTTATCTTTTTATAATTATTTATTAAAAAATTTACTCCAGTTCATCTTCCCAGACCAGCGCATAACCAACCCCGCCTAGGTTATTTGATTGAAAAAATATCTCAAATTGACACGTGGACACTCTTAATTGCAATGGGTGTTTGAAGGGGAAATTATTCAATACTCCCGGAACACCACGTATCCATACTCCAAATCAATTATCAATTACTTAGTCCCATGTTGTTTTCCATCACCAACATAATTCGTGAGCCCTTGTGTCTTTCCAACAATCAAAACCTTATAGAGCACCACGTGTTCATACTCCGAGAGTACCGAATAAATACTCATATTTGAAGTGCCAACAAAAGTGTGTGGAACAATTTAGGTCACATACATAAATAAGGGTCGTCCTTGACGGGTGTTCTTAGAATATATATATATATATATATATATATATATATATAAAAGATAAAATATTTATAAAACATAATACATTTTTTATTAAATTAAATACACTTTTATTCAAATTAATACATTTTAAAATATTTTTATTATATTTTTATATACTTTTTAATATTAAATAATATCTAAAAACATTTGTTAGTATTTGTCAATAAATAAACACATGACAACAGCCTCTCAACTATCCCGTGATGATAATAACATCAGTCATTAATGTTTAGTCCCGCGGCTCAGCACTCATCACATAAAATTGCATTCAAATACAATGCAACAACACCCTGTATATATATATATATGGTTGTGGTGGCCACAATTAATTTTTTTCGTCCATATTTCTGCAAGCTCTCGTCTTCAAGAAATTGAAAGAAAATGAATGAACATTTATTGAGATTTTGATATTTTTAGTCCCATTGTTTTCACAATTATTACTATTATGGGTAATTACCTTAAAAGTGAAGGATCACTCAACCATTTTTTCCATGCTTTAGCTCAAGAGCAATGCTAAGAGTCTAAATGAATTATAAAATATTCTATACAATTTTTACATGAGTATAAAATTCACGCCACATGTTAACATTTTTGTTGAAATAATCAATTTTAAAACGAAAAATTGTGCGAAGCTTGCTTTATTTTGAAAAATTAAAGTCATGAAAACCAATTAAGAATACATAGGAGAAAAGAAACAGTGAACTTTGAAATTCATACCATTTGTTATTGGAAAATTGACACAGTATATATTCATAGTCTTGGATTTAGGTAAGGGTTTGAGCTTACGCACCCTTTTTACCTACTAACTTTGACATAACAAGCCAAAATAAATAGATAAAAGAATTAGCAAATCTTCCTCTCTTTCCCATAGTTGAATTTAATACAGGAAGCCCTACCGACCTCCTTAAACTGAATTCAATCTTTTACCTACTATTGATGACAACTACGTAAGATCAGCCCGGAATGAAATCATTTGTCCTCAAATCTCATTATTCCTCTATCATAATGCATATTTAGTTTGTAATAAGATCATATCTCGAGATTCTCACAATTAAATGATTGACAATGCATTGGAAACTAATGAATAGAAGAAACTGAGGACAGAAATTCATGGCCCAACCATGCATTGTCAAGTATTAACTTACAGTAAGAAAGTGAAACGAAATGGATTCTACTCATCGAATCAGTAATGTTGTGTTTGGTTGGGAGATTTGGGGAGGGATTTGGAAAGGGAAAGAGAAAAGGTATGTGAAACTATGTGAAATATTGGCATGATTTATTCACATTTTACCTACCTTTTCCATTTCCTTTTCCAAATCCCTCTCCAAATCCCCCAACCAAACACAGCATAAACCTTTCTCATGTTTGCCTAAAATTCAGTATTAAAAGGAAAATGCTACTCTGTTTAGATTTGTAGAACAATTCTCAAATTTCATTATGGGTAAGGAGGCCAAATATTCTCAAATTTCAAAGTGAAAATGCATACATTGTTGTGTTCAAGATCTATTGATAGTTCCATTCTTTTTTCCCCCTTCTTTTTCTTTATATCAACCATCTTCTAATTTTGCCTTCCAGAATAAAGAAATTACATAAGAGAAATCGTATCTAAAACCTTAAGAAAAAGAAAAGGAAAAAAAGAATTAGACATTGGGTGAGACAGATGAGTGAACCACCTTGTTTTGTCTTCCCACAAGCCAAAGCATAGTCCTCTTTGCAAAAGACGGTGTTTTTGGTTGAGAAGCCAAACTGTTGCAGCTCTGATTTTCCTCGTCACAACCCAATTCACTCCCTCCTCCATTTTCCCACCTCCCAATTGCAATCTCAGAGATGGTCCTCCTGGTACCACTCCCACCACTCTTAGGGTTCATGTCATCACCGGAAACAACACTCCGGTGCACTGGAAACCGGAACGAAAAAGCCCGTCTCGACACCTCCATACCCATTGGATGAGGCTTCTCCTTCTTTGCCCTCATCCAAATCTTGGATACTGAAAAGCTCTCTCTCTTGCTCCTCCCAATAGCATTGTCATTGTCATTGCCATTACCATTCCCATTACTAGTATTACTACCACCAGTACCAATTCCATGAACTTGAACACTTTTAAACGGATCAGAACCATTAAAGTCTCTTCTAGAATCAGAATCACACTCTGACATTGCAGGCTTATGACCGGGTGTCAATGGCAGAGAAGATTTCTTGCTTGATTGTTTCTTCACTGGGGTTCGAATGGGTACTTGCAATGACGAATTCTCATCCATTACATATGCAAAAGACCCCATAGAGAAGCACCTTCTTGCATCAACATTATTGTTACTACTACTACCTTCACCTCCACCTCCACCTCCACCATCCACATTTCTAAATTTTCCCAGCTTAACAGCCACTACTTGCTCTTCTGAACCCACCATTGTTTGTTGAGTTTTTCCAGGAATTTCGCATGATTTGCGGCCGGATGAGCCAAATTCATTCCTACAGTGAAAACCCAGATGGGAATTTGCTCTTGCTATTGAATTGGTGGTGCCCAAAGGACCATCTCTGTCTGAGACAATCTCTCTTGAACTGTCACTGCCAGATTCAAGAACAAGGACAATTGGTGAAGAGCAGTAATGGTTTGGTGAGAAATCAGGAAGCAGAGTAGCTCTACAGAGAGGGCAAGTGGAGTGAGACAAGAGCCATGTGTCTATACACTCCATGTGAAAGGCATGGCTGCATTTGGGCAACAACCTGAGCTTATCTTCAGGCTCAAATTCACACAAACAAACAGCACAATCAAAGGGGTTTTTCACACCAATAATTGCTTTGTAGTTGAAGACAGGAAGGGTGTCTATGAAGGACTGGTCCACACCAGAATCATGGAGGTGGAAGAGTTGCTGTAACTGACCTTGAAGGGCAGTCACGTTGTCCAAATCATCTGGGTCTCTGTTTTGAGGTCTTAATAGGTATCTAACAAGGAGGTGAAGCAAACCAGAGATAAAGAAAATGATTGCAATAATTATGATGATAAGCAATATACTTGGGCTTACCTTGTTGTTAAAATTCAAACCACCGGATTGAAGATCCACTGGCAGAGGTGGAGGTGGCTGAGAGATCGAATATGGTGGCTGTGATGGAGAAAGAAAGTCGTCCTGTTTGATTTCAAAGAAAACCCAGCCCATAATTTTCTAGGGAAAGTAAGAGACGACTCTCCAAAATTGGAGCTTTAGGCTTAAATCATATGGTATCAATCAAGAGTATCATGTCAGTCACCATAAACAAATCTAAGGCCAAAGAAGAACCTCAGGACATTTTTTAAGTTTACTGGCATGTGGGTTTGTGAGATAGGCCTTGTGTGTTGTGTTGTGATGGAGAGTCTATAGGGTTAAGCCAGGTAATTTTACTTGAAAGTGGACCTGCAAGCAAGTCAAATATATATATATAGAGAGAGAGAGAGAGAGTGGGGGAAATAAATGTGATGCCCAGAAGGTAATTCAAAATAGAGCAATAAAATAAAGAAAGTATTAATGGCATGAATTAATTAGATTATAAATGATACAGTCATTCTCATTCATGGTTATAAATTTTTTGAAAGATTAGAAAAAGGTGACTCTTGTGATTTTGTCAAATGCAATGCAAGGCCGCTCTCGTTGACTTCAAAGTAATCCCATGCATCAACCCCAATGCCGCGTTTAGTTCACCTGATTTTAAAAAAGAATAAAAAAAAAGTATAGGTAGAAGAACATAAATATAAATCATTTGTCTTTGGTTTTAATTTTTTTAACTTGAGTTTTTTATTTTTTATATATTTTATTTTCAGTGAATATTTTTTAAATTTTGAGTATTTTTTTTTAATTTTTTTAAATGTAATTTATTTAAATGTATCTGTAAAGTAAAATATTTTAAAAAATTAATAAATATATAAGAATACGAAAAATATACTTAATTTTAAATTTTTTTAAAAATTTTGACATTTAGTTAATTTTTTATAGATTTTTTTATATATAAATATTATACTTTTTAAGTATATTTATGTTAAATATATTTAAAAATTAAAAAAAAATTAAAATATTAAAAAAAATCAATAAAAACCAAAAATATGAAAAATAAAATGATTCAACTTTCGGAAAAGTAAATTTTAAAAACTCAAACTAAACGGGCTGAATTATTTTATTTTTTAGTTGGAGATAGGAACCCGAATGGGTTCACTTCTGTTTCACTGTTATATTATTTTATCTGATCACATTTTTAATCGATCCTTCTATTCTATTTATAATCTGATTCCAAATCTATTCCACAGATTTGTATAAACAAAAGAAAGAAGGTGAAAGTCAAAAAATTGGAGGACAGTGAAAAAAAAGACAAAAACAGTTGGAGGAAAGAGTTGCTTATAATATAATTTTTTGTCACGATCACTATATACATTATAAATCTTTTACTTTATGAGAGGGTAATTTATACTTATAAATTGGGTTGAGTTGGGTAATGGGCCGTTATGGGCCACATTGCAAAGGGCTGAGTATAATGGCCATAAAGTCACTCCGGCTCAAGAAAGGTGTAAAAGTTACTCCAGCTCAAAAGAGGTGTAAAAGTTACTCCGGCCCAAGAGAGATGTAAAGTTACTCCGGTCCACGAGAGACCTGAAGTTACTCCGGTCACAAAGAGCTTATGGTAAGTTTGGTCGTCACTCACAAAGTTATCCCGGTTTGTACAGGAGTATTGGTTATTCCGGTCTAAACATACCGTGGTTAGCATTAAGAAGAGCCGAGGTAAGAGCAGTAAATGGAAGAGCCGAGCTACTGTTATCTCGGTCCAGTCTGCGGCTTAGCATAACCATGCTTACCTCGGTCATGTTAAAGTCTGACCATGATAGAACCATCTCACTTGGTTTATGCAGTGAGGGGGTGTTGAAGGATAGGCATTATCTTCAGGAGTATGAATCCTATGAGGACTCTACATGGAGGAGTAAAAGTCCTACTAGGATTGTGCCACGCGGAACCTATAAAAGCTTACAACATCACATATGGAGATGTAACACACGACTTTGATACACAGAGCTTTTTGTCTTTGTCTATTTTGCTGACTTAGGCATCGGAGAGGTATCCGGCACACACCCGCCGGCTAGCTCACGTTCGTGTTTTCAGGGAATAAAGCGACGACGTTCGGAGGAGCGCAGACTTGATCAACAGGATTATACGAGAAGGTTTATTTCTTTCCCGTACAATTGGCGCCGTCTGTGGGAAGTCAGACAAAGAACAAAACCTCTTGATCAAGTTTTCCTCGCTAAAAACAATGGCGCACAACGAAGATTTGCCGCAGTCCGCCATCGACAGACAAACACCAGAGGGGGGTGCAAGACGCGAAGGCCTACCTTCTATCCCTCCCATGACAGACTTAGAGCCACAGCGACAAAATCCCAAGAGGGATACAAGGGGGAGGAGGCGGACTAACAGCCCCCGTCACTCTCGTTCACGAAGTCCTGACAGACAAAGGCGGAGGATTGATCCTCAAGTTGTGGAGGACCGCGTGAAGGAGCAAGATGAATTAATAAGGAAGATGGCGGCGGATATGGAGGCCATGAAGCGCCAGATGAAAGGAAAAGGAGTGGCGACAGGAGAGGAGCGCAAAAGAAAAACGCCTCCTCGCCGCTCAGAAGACCGTGGAAGGCATTCCACACCATCACAAGCAGAGAGTAGAAGCCTCAGGACAGGCGATACTCAATCCAGAACTTCCAGAACTTGTTACTCCAGGTCTGAGAGAACGAGATCATTAAGGTCTTACACTGAGGGAAGTACCTATCGACCCTCGCGCTCGCACCAGACATCATCTAGGCAGACGGAGTTACCAAGATCATCCGATTTGCGGAACATGTTGGAAGAAAAGGCACGATGGAAGGAGGGTACTAGGGCGCGCAACCCTCGCAGGGTATCCGCCCTTCAACGGTTGGCTCCTCAAATGCATGGAAGCGTCGAGGTCGGAATGCCGTTGCCACGACCTGCCTACGAACCAACGGACAAAGCATTAGCAAGGCTGCAGACCTCGCCGTTCGTTCCGGCAATTGAAAACGCGCCCCTTCCTTCAGGTTTCCTTCAACCCAAATTTACCACGTACGAGGGGAAGACGGATCCCTACATACACCTAAGCCACTTCCGCCAGGTTATGGCGGTATATCGGCGAAACGAGGCTTTGATGTGCATCCTCTTCCCATCAAGCCTTGGTGACCTAGGCCTGACTTGGTTCGAAAAACTTCCAGAAGGTAGCATAGCCTCCTGGGCCCAATTGGCGGAGGCGTTCGTCACGAGGTTCAGAACGAACACCAAAACCCTGGTGGAGATTGACCAGTTACTCTCCATCGACATGGGCGAAAAGGAGACACTAAGATCCTACAATAGTCGCTGCTGGGAGACATTCAACCAGATTGGGGACTGTCCCACCAATCTCGCCATTGCACAATACAAAAGAGGCCTTCCAGTCGGAAACAGACTAAGGGACTCAATCACCATGACACCGCCCCTTACCATGGAGGCCTTGATGGAAAGAGTGCATCAGCACATCAGGGTGGAAGAGGATGGCGCCCGTGCCAAAACAAAATCTGGCATGACCGCAGTAGCAGATAAGAAGACCACAGCAAAGATCAATGCGGTAGAACGTCTGAACAAAAACGGACGAGGCAGGCGAGACAACGGAGAGGACCAGGATAAAAGATGGTTGAGAGTCCGCACTGCCATAACCATGGTATTCAAAAAACCGATCTATCGGATTCTGAGCGAAATACGCGATGAACCTTTTGTCAGATGGCCAGCTAAGCTAGGAAAAGCACAGAAAGACTACGACGAAAGGTCACGACGCACCTTCCACAAAGAAAAGGGGCACCGCACTGAAAATTGTATGCCATTGAGACAGGATCTGGAGGAGTTGGTGGCAGCCGGTCACTTGGATAAATACATTGAAGGAGGGACGCAACCAGCCCCCCAGGACCACAATAACCCCAATGGAATGCCAATTGACGCCCCACCTCAAGGTGTGATCAATGTGATACATGGAGTATTCGAACCTAAGCGTGTATGCGAGCTCAGAGGGTCAATCAAAAAGGCTGAACACTTAAGGGAGGTACTAAGTGCCCAACCTGCCATCAAAAAAGGGAGAACAGAGGCCACGAACGTCATGTCTTTTTCAGACAAGGACTTGGAAAGAATATATTGCCCTCACAACGATGCACTGGTCGTCACCCTCCACATCAAGAATTATGACGTCAAACTAATTCTGATAGACCAAGGTAGCTCATGTGAGATAATGTACTACGACACCTTCAAACAACTGAAATTGAAGGACAAAGACCTGGCACCAGCTGTATCCCCCCTAATCGGATTCAACTCAATGCCAGAATGGCTTGTCGGCAAAATTATCCTGCCAGTCATGGCAGGAAGCGTGACAAAACAAGTGGAATTTTGGGTGTTGAAGGTCCCTTCCACTTACAACATAATCTTGGGAAGAACATGGCTCCATGCCATGAAATCAGTAGCATCATCCTACCATCAAGTAATGCGGTTCCCCAACGATGTCGGGGTAATTGAAAAGGTCTTTGGAGACCAAATTATGTCCAAGCAATGCTTTGTCACCGTTAATGGAAGTCGTGCTGCCAAGGGATATGTACATTCGGTAAAAGAACCTGAGAGCAATGAACTATTCGCAGATGTCGGCAAAGCAGCTGATCAAAAAGTGGTGGAAGCTTAGTAGAGATAAGAATAGATGAAAAGAACCCGGATAAGTTCTTTTTGCTCGGTTCGTCGTTGTCCAGCACTAAGAGATTTGAGGTCTTGGAATTCTTGACCTCTAACATCGAAGTGTTCGCCTGGACACCCTACGACATGCTAGGCATTGATCCAAACTTCATCTGTCACCAACTCAATGTCCACCCATCCGCCAGACCAATCATTCAACGCACTCATAGATCGGCACTCCACCACACTGAAATAATGGCAGAAGAAGTGGGAAACCTGCTGGAGGCAGGAGCAATCAGAGAGGTGCACTACCCCACATGGATTTCCAACACAATCGTAGTGCCAAAGAAGAATGGCAAATGGCGTGTCTGCATCGATTATAAAACAGTCAACAAAGCATGCCCAAAGGACAGCTTCCCCCTACCACGGATAGATCAATTGGTAGA
Organism: Camellia sinensis; assembly: GCF_055761805.1. Taxonomy (NCBI): domain Eukaryota; kingdom Viridiplantae; phylum Streptophyta; class Magnoliopsida; order Ericales; family Theaceae; genus Camellia; species Camellia sinensis. The sequence goes on from NC_138972.1 coordinate 160,936,920, forward strand.
CCTAACAGCGGGGCACAACCGGCTTAGCTTTCTGGATGCGTACAGAGGCTACCATCAGATCGTCATGTACGAACCAAACCAGGAGGTCACGTCCTTTACTACTCCAAGAGGACTGTATTGCTATAAGGTCATGCCCTTTGGCCTAAAGAACGCAGGGGCAACATTCCAGAGAATGGTCACCAAGATGTTTGAGCCATTGTTAGGCAGAACAATGGAAGCTTACATCAACGATATGGTGGTCAAAAGCAAGGACGAGAACAACCATCTGAGGGACCTAGGTGAGATGTTCCAGATTTTGAAGAGGCACAAGTTACGCCTTAATGCATCTAAGTGCGCATTCGGTGTGGGATCTGGCAAATTCCTAGGCTTCCTAGTGACCAACTGGGGTATAGAAGCAGACCCCTCCCAGATCAAAGCTATTCAGGATCTGGAGAGACCTAACTCAGTAAAAGAAGTACAACATCTCACCGGCATGGCAGCTGCACTCAACCGATTCATTAGCCGGTCGTCAAACAGACTACGACCGTTTTTTCAAGCATTAAAAGCTAAGTTCAAGTGGGACGAAGAATGCGACCGTGCTCTGGAAAGCTTGAAAGAATACATGTCTTCTCCACCACTACTGGTAACCCCAATACCTGGAGAAGAACTCTTCCTGTACCTAGCAGTCTCTCAACACGCAATTAGCGCAGTGTTGGTTCGCGCGGAAGGAATCCAACATCTGCCCATCTATTATGTCAGCAAGACATTGCTGGGTGCCGAAACAAGGTACTTGCCACTGGAAAAACTGGCATTGGCCTTGATGATGGCCTCAAGAAAGTTATCGCACTACTTTCACGCCCACACCATAGTCGTCCTCACAGCTTTCCCATTAAAAGCTTTGTTTGAGAGGGCAAACTTTTCTGGGCGAATCTTGAAATGGGCAATAGAGTTGGGACAATTCGACATCAAGTTCCAACCCAGAACCGCGATAAAGGCCCAAGCTTTGGCAGACTTTGTCGCAGAATTCACCCCAGGAAGTCATCATATCTGCCCAGTCGACCTGACTGATACAACCAAACCAGGGATAGAAGTTGACGCCAGAATAGCGCAACCCCTGGTGCAGGATATTCAGTCAGACCCCAAGGCAAACCAGAATAAAGAGAGTAAGGCAGAAGCGAACCATGCTACACCAAGCCAAGGCTCACCAACAAATAAAGACTTGGTTCAATCAAATAGCGAGGGACAAACAGCCAGTATGGACCTTGAAGAGAACACCAGCAACACTCTTGACCCCACGACATCATCTGACCCCTCCACTTGTTAGAAGTTGTTCGTTGGAGAGATGTGGAAGCTCTTTGTGGATGGAGCATCCAACCGGCATGGTGCAGGACTTGGCATCGTCCTCATCTCACCAGACGGCCTGGTTGTGGAGCAAGCAATCAACCTTGGCTTCCCAGCATTAAACAACAAAGCGGAGTATGAAGCACTTCTTGCAGGACTCAAATCAGCATTCTACATGAAGGTCACCGAACTAATGGTCTACAGCGACTCACAGCTGGTGGTAAACCAAATTTCTGGCGACTATGAAGCAAAGGATGATAGGATGGCCAAGTACCAAGAATTGGTCAGAACAGAGATCAAGAAATTTAAAGTAGTAAGGATAGAACAGATTGGCAGGGAGGAAAACAGCAGAGCAGACGAACTAGCAGGTTATGCGTCAATGGCAGATACATTCATCCCTTACCCACTACTAATTGACTACCTACCAAGACCAAGCATTGAGGACCCCGAAGTAGAAGAGGTATGTTGCGCCGAATTAGGCCCCTCATGGATGGATCCCATTATATTGTTCTTAAAAGACGGCATCTTACCAGAAGACAAGAAAGAAGCCAACAAAATGAGAGCAAAGTCACAACGATTTTGGCTCTCCCAATCTATGGCATTGTACAAAAATTCATTCTCAGGACCTTATCTAAAGTGTGTCCACCATAGTAAAGTAGCAGCATTCTTGTTTGAAATACATGAAGGGGTGTGCGGAAGCCACCAAAGAGGAAGATCGTTAGCTTACAGAGCCATTTCACAAGGATAATGGTGGCCATACATGCAGGCAGACTCGGAGAAGTATGTAAAGAAGTGCGAAAAATGTCAGAAGTTCGCACACCAAATACATCAGCCGGCCAGAGAACTCCTACCATTGTCCAGTCCATGACCCTTTGCAATGTGGGGCTTGAACATAGTAGGACCACTTCCAACAGCGCCCGGAAACAGGAAGTTCTTTCTCGCAGTAATAGACTACTTCACAAAGTGGGTGGAAGCAGAAGCATTGGCATCAATCAAGGAAAAAGATGTGAAGAAGTTCATCTGGCAGAATATCATTACTCGATTCGGCATACCTAAAGCCCTAATATCAGACAACGGCACCCAGTTTGATGGCAGAATCTTTAGAGGCTTTTGTGAAGAATACAAGTTAGAATTCTAAAATTCTACACCAGCATATCCTCAAGCAAATGGCCAAGCAAAAGCATCAAACAAGGTTGTCTTGGATGGATTGAAGAAAAGGTTAGAGAAGGCAAAAGGCAAGTGGGCGGAGGAACTTCCTCATGTTTTATGGGCTTACCGCACCACACCTCGACGATCGACAGGAGAAACACCATTCTCCTTAGCCTACGGCATGGAAGCAGTAATCCCACTGGAAATTGGCCTTCCCACAATTAGAAGAAAAAATTTTGATCCAGACTTGAATGGAGAAGCCATAGCATTGGAGCTCGGCCTTGCCGAAGAAAGAAGAAAAAGAGCACTGGTTCACATTGCCTCATACCAACAAAAGTTATCCAGGAAATACAACAAAACAGTGCATCTAAGGCAATTCAAGATCGGAGATTGGGTGCTGCGCATAGTGATGGGTAACACCTTGGTACCAGGAGATGGCAAGTTAGAGCCTAATTGGGAAGGACCTTACAAAGTGGTCGGATTAGCTGGCAAAGGGACATACCACCTGGAAGATGAGGACGGCAAAGCCATTCCTAGGCCATGGAATACTGCCAATCTCAAACTATTTTATTTTTAGTTTTTTTTACAAGCATGTGTAATTTTCTTTTTCTCAATAAAACAAAGTCGATTCTTTTCAGCGTAGTTGTTTTTTGTAAGAGATTGTATTAGTAAGTTAGGGACATCAAAAGCAAGTTTGGCTGGAAAAACTAACACCCTTCCTAAGCCCAGGATAAGGATCCAGGCTGCAGGACGTTTGGTCGGAATAACCAAACATTTTACTCTACGTTGGCTGGAAAAACCAATCTATAGGTTGGCTGGAAAAACCAACACCCTTCCTAAGCCCAGGATGAGGATCCAGGCTGCAGGACGTTTGGTCGGAATAACCAAACATTTTACTCTAGGTTGGCTGGAAAAACCAATCTATAGGTTGGCTGGAAAAACCAACACCCCTCCTAAGCCCAGGATGAGGATCCATGCTGCAGGACGTTTGGTGGGAATAACCAAACATTTTACTCTAACTTGGCAGGAATAACCAATTTAGAGGTTGGCTGGATTAAACCAACTCTTAATACTCTTTAGCCGAAGTCAGGACATCGGCTAGAAAGTGGTTGGCTGGATTAAACCAACTCTTGGTACTCTTTAGCCGAAATAAGGACATCGGCTAAAGAGTGGTTGGCTGGATTAAACCAACTCTTGGTACTCTTTAGCCGAAAAAAGGACATCAGCTAGAGAGTGGTTGGCTGGATTAAACCAACTCTTGGTACTCTTTAGCCGAAGAAAGGACATCGGCTAGAGAGTGGTTGGCTGGACTAAACCAACTTTTAAGTATTCTTCAGCTGAGGTAGGGATCTCGGCTAAAGAATGGTTGGCAGGTATGCTTATAGTTAAAATGATATGTCCGGGATAAGAGTATCTCGGCAACAAAAAGTACAAGCAAGACGATCAACCGAAATAAGAGTTGAACAAAAAAAAAAACAGACTTCATTAAAAATTCAAAGAAAATACAAAGGAGGGGCCTCAGCCCGGTTACAAGACCAAAACAAGAAAAGAAAAATACAAAATTAGTTAAAAAGATCATCTATTTCGACGTCAAGATCAGCATCAATATCAACACGAAGCCCGGCTTCGGACGATGGCACGGCCTCGGTTGAGAGCTCGGTGTCAGCTGGAGGTACGGTTTCAGTAGGCAGCTCGCCGGTCAGGTCTTCCACCAATGGCTCCAACCGAACTGATTGTTCGTCAGGGTCACTGACAAGCGGAGTATCCGTTGGCGCAACTTCTTCTTCATCATCATCTGAGTTCTCAAGAAACTGTTGCTGAAGAGCAGCAGCGTATTCCGTCATAGAGCCCAAAATGAAGTATGCTGGAGCGTTGAAGACCTCGGTCCCTAGACCGTGACCGAGCTGCTCTACAGCCGCCCTCCAACCGCACTTGAAGAAGAGATCCTTGGAGCTTCACATTGTTTAATGTAAGCCGCCTCCCCTTCCTTAAAACCCCGAAGCTTGGCGTCATCAGCATCCTTCTTCAGCTGCTCTATCTCGGCCTTTTTCTTGCGCTCAAGTTTAGCGAGTTCGCGCAGATACTTGTCTTTCATAACGGCTGCAACCTTTTGTTTTTCTGCTTCCGCCAAGCTAACAAGATCGGTCAGACGACCGTTATCGGATTTTAGCTCGGCTATTTGCTGCCTGGCTTGCGCCAGCTCGGCAGTCTTTTCTGTTACTTCGGCCAGCGCTTGCCTTGTAGTCTTACGGAGTTTAAGCACTCGCTTATGAGCGATGTGACTCTTCTGCATGGCCTGCAAAAAGAGTGGGACTTGAAATCAAACCGAAATAAAAAAGGTACAAATCAGAAAGATTAAACAGATACATCTACTTACAAGCACCATGGATTTGGTGGCCGAGCGGATGGCCTTTAGCTCGGTCAAATTTTTGTGATGTTCCATGTCTGCTGGAAGGCAGACACTCTTGGCAAGGTTAAACGCCATTAAGTGATCTTTCTCAGTGACCACTGAGTCTGTGTCTTGTATATCTCGGTTTTAAAACGTAAGTTTGGGTGCCCACTTGGAGGAGCTAACCCGGTCAGAGCCCTCCGGTTGGTTTCGATTGAGAGGGCTCAGTGGAAGCGTGGTTTCATCTTCATCGGCAAGGCGTTGCTCGGTTTGGGTAGTCCGGGCGCGTTTGCTTGGGCGTGATGAAGAAGGTTGTTGAGATGGAAGGGCCACCACTGTTTCCTGAGTCTGGTTGGATGGTGGTACTTCGGCTCGGTTGGTTTCGGTTAAGAGGGCCTTTACTCTATTCCGTTTCGCCATTTCCTCTTCTTCGGTAGTGCGAACCAGGTTAATTTGTGGCAAGTTGGGGTCCGGTTCGGGAGAGGCTTCCAGTAAGAAGTCTGTTACTCTGGCTTTATGTCGGCTGCTGTAACTGTACGTCGGCTCAAAATTCAGTAGCTTGGCCCAACTTCTTTCGGAATACCAAAGTGCGGCGCGAAGTGTGTTTAGGTTGGGGTAACTGTACAGTGACTTGAGGTGGGTTGAATCTGCATAAAGAAGACAACTGTCAGTTCAGTTAAGGAATAGAATACCAAAACAAAACAGAAGCATGCAAAGAAACCGAGGTAATTATACTGGGGGTCCCTTTATTCCAGTTTATTCGGTCACCAGGAATCTGGGCTTCTTGGTCTTCGAAGTTCCCAGAAACCCAGAAGAAATCATCGTCGTTCAAGTCTTTATCCGGTGTGTCCGTTATTATTTTCTCTCGACGACGGCGTATTCTTAAATAATACACCCACCCGTCTTCTTTTGAGCCTATAGAATATTGGTGAAAGAGTTCGGCTAAGCCGAGGTTAATACCAGCACGGCGGTTTAGCTCGGCTATACCATTTATTATGCGGTATGAGTTTGTGGAAAGCTGAGTTGGACATATCCTGGTTTGCCTAAGGAATTCTCAGAGTAAAGGCTGTACAGGGAATCTTAGGCCGGTTTCTACAATGGAAAGGAGGGTGAAGGGAACAAAACCAGGGTTTTCTCAGGGTATGATATCTTGTTCGGCTAAGGTAAGGTAGACGTCGTCAGGAATGTTGTACTCCCTTCAGAATTCGGCCATGCCGCCAGGTGTTTCTACCAAAAACCTATATTTACCCATTTACTCTTAAGTTACGTATAATTTATCTGTGTTAGCCCGGTTAAAAAATGATGCTGAGTGGCACGGTTGAGCGTGCGAAGGAGTGCCTGGTAGCCTAAGTCTGCAAAGTGAAAAAAGAAAGGGGTTATGCACAGATCAATGGACCGTGTTGCAAAGAAATCAAGGTAAAATAAATGGAGTCCTATCTCGGTTAAGTGAAGAACTACGAGTGTTAGCTCGGTTTCAGCAAGGGGTCTGTTAGCTCGGTTTGAGCAAGGCCTTTGATAGCCCGGTTGAGCCTCAAGGGGCAGCTTTTTTAGTTCGGTCTGAACTTAGAAGGCTGGTCTAGCCCCTAGACTCAGCTCGGGCATAGTTAAGGTTTTCAAGGCTTGACTTGTTAGAACCACAAATATAACAATAAAGAGTTAGCTCGATTGGTTGGTCCGGCTAGACCGACATCCACTACAAACAACTTCCTAGTTCGGTTATATTGTGATTTTGGATCAAAACTAGTGTTTTTCATGTTTTTTCTTGAATCAGAGGGGCTCTACTACTGAGTGTTTGCAGAAGATACAAAGACAAGGCAGAAAATGGAAATAAAAAATGTTTTGCAAAAACACATAAAACAAATGTCATGGGCTAAAAAACGTACGAAAGCCAGAAAAATAGAACAGATTTGTATTACTCACCAAAGTAAGAGGAAGGAAAGGAAAGTAGAAAACAGCCACAAACGCGAGCTTCACAGATGCAAAACAGTAGAGATGCAAGCAAGAGAGAGAGAACAAGAGAAGAGAAGATGAATAGTGTGGTGAGATTCAAAATGAAAAGTTTTGTTTTGATGGAAAAACCAGAGGCGGGAACTGTTCAAAATTCACGGAGTACGAAGACGGCATGACAGCTGCATTGGGCCAATCAGAGTGGGCCAATCAGAGGGGGCCACGTGTCATAGGAATGAGAAGCGATTCAGTTACTGTGATTGAAGAAACGTTTTGACCGGACAAGTACAGCCCGGTGTGAATTTAGCTCGGCTGAAAAGGCAAAAATGGTTTTTTAGCCCTGCTGGAGAGGCTAAAAGGGTTTTTACCCGGTTGGAAAGGCTAAATGGTTTTAGCTCGGCTGGTAACAGGTAATCCCTATCATGCTACGCAGATGGAATTAAGGGGCAATTGAGAGGGTAATTTATACTTATAAATTGGGTCGAGCTGAGTAATGGGCCGTTATGGGCCACATTGCAAAGGGCTGAGTAAAATGGCCATGAAGTCACTCCGGCTGAAGAAAGGTGTAAAAGTTACTCCGGCTCAAAAGAGGTGTAAAAGTTACTCCGGCCCAAGAGAGATGTAAAGTTACTCCGGTCCGTGAGAGACCTGAAGTTACTCCGGTCACAAAGAGCTTATGGTAAGTTTGGTCGTCACTCACAAAGTTATCCCGGTTTGTACAGGAGTATTGGTTATTCTGGTCTAAACATACCGTGGTTAGCATTAAGAAGAGCCGAGGTAAGAGCAGTAAATGAAAGAGCCGAGCTAATATTATCTCGGTCCAGTCTGCGGCTTAGCATAACCATGCTTACCTCGGTCATGTTAAAGTCTGACCATGGTAGAACCATCTCACTTGGTTTATGCAGTGAGGGGGGTGTTGAAGGATAGGCATTATCTTTCAGGAGTATAAATCTTAGGAGGACTCTACATGGAGGAGTAAAAGTCCTACTAGGATTTTGCCACGCGGAACCTATAAAAGCTTACAACATCACCTATGGAGAGGTAACACACGACTTTGATACACAGAGCTTTTTGTCTTTGTCTATTTTGCTGACTTAGGTATCGGAGAGGTATCCGGCACACACCCGCCGGCTAGCTCACGTTCGTATTTTCAGGAAATAAAGCGACGACGTTCAGAGGAGCGCAGACTTGATCAACAGGATTATAGGAGAAGGTTTATTTCTTTCCCGTACACTTTATTTAAAAATATATATAAACATAAAAAATAAAATTAAAAAAAAAATTGATGCATGTGTTAACCTGATTGCAATTAAATTTAAGCTGTTTACCCAAAAAAATCAAATTAAATTTAAATTGTTAGATTAAAAATTGCAAAGGGGAAAACTGGGTCATACTTGGTAGCTCGAAAGAGCTACTCCCCGAATCCCCCGAATTTGCAGAAAACAGAAGAAGGAGAAGGAAGGAGGAGGAAGAAGAAGAAGAGCAGGAAGGAGGAGGAGGAGGAGGAGGAAGCCGGAGGACTGGAGGGGGCCAAATAAATCGGGGTTTGGAGGCCGAGGCGGGGGGCGGAGAAGGAGGCAGAGACAGAGGCAGTGGCTGCGATGGCGAGGAGCTGCGACGGCGGGCGAGGAGTTGCGATGGCGGGCGACGAGCTCTTCCCTGCGACGGCGAGAAGCTCTTCCCTGCGACGAGCTCTTCTCTCTCTCTCCTCTTTCTCTCCCTCTCCCTCTCCCTCTCCCTCTCCCTTTGTCTGAGAGCTGCGTGAAGAAGAAGAAGAAAAAATAATAATAATAATGTCCAAAACGTCGTTTTGGACATTAGAGGGATTAGGGAGGCATTTTTCGAGCTCTCAAACATTATCCGGGAAAAACTGGTAAATGAACTAAAAATTAAAAAATTTCATATTTTTTATTTTCTCTTCATGAATTATTTTTAAATCTTTGATTTAAATACAACTTTAGTGAGCAAAGTTTAGTCATGCTGGAGTCATAGTTAGATTAGGAAGTCACAAATTTGTTCAGTTTCTGGTTTTGTCACCTCGCTTTTTGTGCCGCCTAAAAAGTAGTAAAGCCATGGAACCCAAAAAACAACACATAGAAGGGTCTTCCACTTTCTGTCCCCTTTGAGTGATCGACTAATTCGTTGGTTATAGCGCACTATAAAACACACACTCATGCAAGAACAGAATATTTTTTTATTTTTTAATTAAAATATAAAATAAATAAATATATATATATATATATATAGAATAATTTTTCGAATTTTTATGAAAAATAAGAAAAATAATGGAGAAAAAATAAAATTGTTAACTTTTTGTATAATTTGTTTTTTTTTTTTAATGATTTTTTGACTTTTAAAATATAATTTAAACTCTCCAAACAAGGCCCTCAATAGTGCATTGAGACTTTTTACAAATTTGTAAAATAAGTTTGTTAAAATTATTTATTTATATAATAATTTATTTGATAATATAACTATTTTACATATATGTAATTACACTTTTATCGATTCGCATAATAAAAAAAAATAATGGTTGCGTCTGGTAGAGTTTTAAAATTATGATTTGATAATAGAGTTGGATTTTTAGTTTGTGAGTTTTGAAATGATGATTTGAGTGTGAAAATTTTGTTTGATTATGAGTTTTGAAAAAAATTTTGAATTGAGTTTGGACTTTTTGATGTGACATATGATCTTTGATTTTAAAATTTATAACTCATAACTACATATACAACCTAAAATTATATTCAAAACTCATTAAAAATTTTAAAAAAATCATAATTTTTATTTATTTAATATATAAAAATAACAAGTGCCAATTGTAAAAAAAATAATATAAAAAAATTATACTATTCCGGTTAACCAGACGAACGACCAGTCGAATGTTTGGATAAGACAAATTTTAAAATTTAAATCCCACCTACAACGAGTTTTTCAAAGTGATGTAAAATTAATTTTAAAAATTTGTATCTAAACATAACACTCAAATGAAGGACTGGAATCATGATTTGAGAGTTTCCCAAACACACAGCCAATTTGTTTTTCTTTTTCTAAGAGAAGTTAATTACAATGTCATGTCATGGGGCTTAACACCAATGAGAGGCGTGGAGCTCACCATTCAAGCCATCAAAGTTGAACATTGGTCGACCTTACAGGTGTATTTGATTAGACGAATTACGTAGCAAAATTAAAATTTATAAATTTTTTGGACTATTTAGTTAGATTAGATATGTATTTTATGTTTGTTTTTTTATAAGATTAGATATCTAAAAATGACTATTTTTAGTGAATTCAAAGTTTGATTGTACGGATTAGGTAAAAATAAATGAGCAAAAGACTACTTTATTTTTTTTTAATTGACTATTAAGTAATAGTAATATTAAACATATTTTTAATATTTAATTATTTTTAACTAGATTAAATAAAAATTTATTTTATTTTATTTTTTACACAATTAAATAAATCTATTTTTTAAAAATTAAATAAATAAAATATCAAAAAAAATATATGTTATTTTTTTAATTAAAATTTTAAATAAATTTATTTTAAGAAATAATAATAATTAAATAATGAAATTAAATAAAACATCTATTAAAATTTAAATTAAGAAATTAAATAAAATATAAACAAAATTTTAAAATAAAACGTCAATAAAAAGTTAAATAAATAAAATATCAATAAAAATTATTTTAAAAAATTAAATAAATAAAACATCAATAAAAAGTTAAATAAAATTATTTTATTTTTAAATTGAGGCATTTAAATTTTATTGAATTTTACTAAATATAATACATAATTAAATAGTAAATGGTCAAAATGGTTATTTCATCACCTAATCGCAACAGTAAATTATCCCATGAAAATTGTCCCACACCCCCCCCCCAAAAGGATAGTGTAATCCTACATATGGACAATAAGGAGGCCGGTCGGACTTCATATCCAATGGACTAAAAAAAAAAAAAAAACAACAGATAAAAAACTTGTAATGAATTACAATCCGAATAATAAATAATTCTCTCCTAATCCCCCCAATCAAATGCACCCTATATGTACAATAAACATTTATTTATTTATTTTGTGGATTAACACAATTAGCTAGTTGATCATCCCAATTTTGGGGAAAATGTCACATTAATCCAAGATAAAACTAGCAATTAAAGGGAATTTGGGGCTTGTGAGTATATTTTTTTTTTTATCTTAGGTTCAACTCTTATTATGAGCAATCTATTCCTTGAAATCACACTCGGGAGTTCTATTCAAGATTTGTCTAATTCACGTGAAAAAAATGCTTCACATAGATCCTAGAATTAATTGAAATGTGTATAAATTGACATGGACACCCAATTATCAAAAGGAAAAAAAAAAAAAAAGAGCTAAATATTAAAATTTTTAACTTTAATCACCAATTCTATGGTGTCACTTTACAATCCCAAGTCAGAATTATCCTAATTACGAGGGTGAAGCAAGTAAATATGATTTGGTTTTGTTTGGTTTAGCTTGGTTGGACTGTGAAGTAGGCCATCGAGCACATCAAAGGAACAAGTCTTGTCAAAATCTGTCATGACCCGAACCCGTCCCTCTGGATTAAGGTCATAACCGGCCAGTAACCAAGGGGTTATCTACGGCCTCAAACCTAGTAAAACATATGTCATCAGAGTTAAGGAGCCAAATGGAAGCAAACTTAAAAATTGTCCAAAGAGCTGTGCTTACATGACACATCAAATATATGTATTCATTAATAACTCACACCAAAAGGAAATCAATTCAAAGTTCCATACACACAGGATCATTCAAGTTTTAGTCAGCCAAGCCAAAACTTATATACAAAAGTGATTCAACGTTTTTGCCAACAATGCAAAGTTATAACATAACAAGAGAACAAAAGGGGCAAAAACGAGTCTCGTGCGGGCGACATTAAGGCTGACTCCTCAAAACTTGACTTTTCTCACACACTTCACTAGGGCTGGGTTTGGACATCTCTTTGCTCATCTACATACACATTAATAAGTGTAAGCGAAAATCCAGTGAATAATATAAAATAAAGAAAATACATGAATGACATTCGAGATAGATTTACGTATATCAGATGGCCTTGGGCCCATTTAGAATTCTATCTAGTACATTAGGCGATTTCAAGCCCGAACATATCAAACGGCCTCTAGCCCACCTTGTTCTTAACAAACAGCCTCGAGCACAATTCATTCATGTCCGAGGGCCTTTGGCCCAATCATTCATGTCAAACGGCCCTCGGCCCAATCATTCATGTCGAACGGCCTTCGGCCCATTCATTCAGGTCGTACGGCCTTTGGCCCAATCAATTGTATTCGACGGCCTTTGGCCCAATCAATCGTATAACAAATATTTGTCCACAATTCGAGTTAACAAGGTTATAAGACTTACATAGGAATGAGCAATTGGACAAATACATACTTCAAAATATCTTTACTAAGCTATTACTCACAGTGATCTGCCGGATGGTTTGCCCTTGTGCTTGACCTTACAAATTTCATGAACATAATGGGTCACAAACGATTCAATCCGTTCTTAATTTATACATCTCTTAGGCTTCTTTCTTATTCTTTTAACTCATTTACAATGCTTAATGTGTGCCTAAGAGTGCTTAGAAAAGAAAGGGAACGAAAAATGAAACATAAATTATCCTTTCAAAATTTCTGAAAACAGAGCTCCCTGCTCAAGCGTGTATTTTGCCACTCGAGCGGACCCCCATGGTCTGCAAAAGTACTGGTTGCCTCACTTTTACGCTCGAGCGTGATTTTCGGACACTCGAGCTGAAAGCCAAACCGCACGGCATGGCGCTCGAGCGTGAATCTCTCCGCTCGAACAGACATCCATGTCTGCAAAAGTTCTGGGAGCTAGCATTTCACGCTCGAGCGGCCATTACCCCACTAGAGCGAACATGCCGAATTCTAGGTTTTCCATAATTCTATTTGAGCTTCAAACTTGCATTCAAATTGACATATCTTGCATATTATGAACCCAAAACTCATGTGTACATCTTCTAACATGATACAAACACTAATTCATCACATTATGAAGCTCAAATCTCATGAATTAATTACATGCATGCCCCAAATTACACCAAACTTATTTCCAACATAACAAATTCATGTATTCAAAACTCATACCTCTATGAATTGTATTTGCATATGGGATACAACTCCTATTTCCAACTTAAATGATGTAGATGATGATCAAAAGCATGAACTTAAATCAAGATTCAGCATGGATCATGTATTTCATGTTCAATTATACAAATTCATGACAATTTCTTACATGCATGCATTCATTGACCTCAAATTCATCAAAATCAACTCTATTTATGTTCTTGACCACCATCTAATTTTGAATTCACAAAATTAAAAACTTAAACTCATAAATCCTTACTCAATTACTCACCTAGAAGCTCAAATCTTTCAAATTATGGTTAATTCTTGAGCCAATCCCCTTAGTTTCTTGAATTCTCTTGCAACTCTTCAATGTTGTCCCCATCTCTTTCTCTAACTTCAGCCCTCTCTATCTTTAGAGAGCTAATTTCAAACAAAATGAATTCAAGGGAAGGAATTGAGTGTAATAAGGCCCTTATATACCTTGGCCTAATCAAATTTAATTAAGGCTAAGTAATAGCACTTAATTATTCGTTCTGAATCTAATTATTTCGATTCAAATAAATTTTCAATTAGATTTCACCATAGGCTCTAAAAAGTACGCTAATCACAATAGCATAATCAATTTCAGTTTCAGTGGCCGATAAGGCCTTCAATTTAAATTCTAAAGCAGAAAATCAAACAGATTTTCCTACGTGAACAGATCAAAGTTCAAAACCACCTATATTCATATAAATGACACTCAAAATTATATCAAACACATAATCACAATCATAATTAAGATTAATTAGCATAATACGGACCAGGATTATCACAGTCTTCCCCCCTTTTAGGAAGTTTGGTCCTCTAAACTTATTTTACCTTCGTCAGGAAACAAATATGGATAACGTAGTCGCATTTCATCTTATTTTTCCCATGTAGCGTCCGTCCCATAGTGTTCTCTCCATTCCACTTTCACTATTGGGATGGACTTGCTTCTTAACTGTTTCACTTGCCGGTCAATGATTCGTTCCGGCCATTCTGCGTATTCCATATTTTCATCAAGAGCTATCCGGTGATAATCAATTACATGAAACGGATCCCGAAGATAACCTCTCAACATCGACACATGAAACATATTATGGATTTGTTCAAATCCCGGTGGCAAAGCAACTCTATAAGCAATTGGACCAAGTTTTTCCAGAATCTGAAACGGCCCAATGTAACGAGGCGACAATTTCCCTTTCTTACCAAACCTTACTTGGACCTTCATTGGAGTCACACGAATAAACACATGGTCAGCAACCTCATACTCGAAAGGTCTTCTTCGAACATCTGCATAATTCTTTTGTCGGTCTTGAGCTGTTTTGAGCCTTTGCTTAATAGTTTTGATCTTTTCAGAAGTGTCTTTCACAATTGCAGACCCAAGAAGAGCCTTAACCCCGACTTCTGTCCAACAAATTGGTGATCTACACCTTCTACCATACAAAGCCTCGTATAGTGCCATACCAATGCTGGAGTGAAGCTGTTATTGGCCTCGTTTGGTGTTGATGTTAAAACAGCTTATAGATTATAGCTTAACAGATTCTAGATTATGACTTTAATAAAAAGTTATTAATCTGTTTGGTGTAGCTGTTAGATTATAGATTTAAGTTGCTGAGTAGTGTTTGTTAAATAAGCCGTGAAATAGCTTTTTCAATTAATTTTTATTTTTTGTTTGTCTACATTTCTCATAAATAATAATAATAATAATCTATAGTCCATTTGGGTCTTTTTCTATTTTAAAAAAAATAAAAAATAAAAAAATCCAAGAGTATAATCATAAATTAACATGTTCACAGCAGAAGCTGATAATCAGAAGCAAGGGGTGAGCAGCTTCGCAAAATCATCTTTTTTGAGTTAAAATAAGCTGTTAGAATCAGAAGCTGTTAGAATCAGAAGCTGTTTGAAATAAGTTTAACCAAACAGTCCAAAATAACTTTTTTAAAGCTAAAAGCTATAAGTTAACTTTGAAAAACTGAAACAAACACCCCCATTGTATGCAAACTCTGCTAATGGCAAATAATCTTCCCAACTCCCTTGAAAATCCAAAGCACACATTCTGAGTATGTCTTCTAAAGTCTGTATGGTCCGTTCTGATTGTCCATCTGTTTGTGGATGGAATGTAGTACTGAATCTCAATTCTGTTCCCATAGCCTTTTGCAGACTTTTCCATAATCTAAACACAAACTTCGGATCTCTATCCGAGACAATGGATACCAAAACCCCGTGTAAACGAACAATCTCATCAACATATATAGTGGCCAGTCTATAAGCATCAAATGTAGTTCTAACAGGTAGAAAATGTGCAGATTTAGTTAATCTATTAACTACAACCCAAATAGAATCCATACCTCGAGGAGTTTGAGGCAGACCAATGACAAAATCTATAGTTATATGTTCCCACTTCCATTCAGGAATAGGGAGAGGTTGAAGTAGACCGCCTGGTTTCTGATGTTCAGCTTTAACTGGTTGACATTGAAGGCATCTGGACACATATTCTGCAATTTCTTTCTTTATTTTGGGCCACCAATAACTTTGTTTCAAATCCCGATACATTTTATTATTACTTGGATGCATAGCAAATACTGACTTATGAGCTTCATCAAGAATTCTTTTCTTTAGTTCCGGAATATCTGGGACACACATTCGGTTTTGAAATCTCAACACTTCACTTTCAATGCTGAACTTTGCTTTCGAACTTGTCTCAAATTCATCAATCATTTTCTTGAGGAATTCATCCTCTTTTTGTTTCTGTTTAATCTCGTCAATGATTGCTGGTTCGGCTGAAATGATGGCTATCAATCTGTCATGTTCACACAATACCACTTCAATCTCGGACTTCTCAAAATCTTGCAAGATCTCTTTCTGTTCCGTAAGCAAACAAGCTAAATTCCCCATCGATTTTCTGCTCAAGGCATCAGCAACTGTATTGGCTTTCCTGGGGTGATATTGAATTTCAAGGTCATAATCCTTTATCAATTCAAGCCATCTCCTCTGTCGCATATTTAGCTCTTTCTGTGTAAAGAAGTACTTCAAACTTTTGTGATCCGTGTAGACTTCACATTTTGCCTCATACAAATAATGCTGCCAGATTTTCAAAGCGAATACAACTGCAGCCAATTCTAAATCATGTGTTGGGTAGTTCTTCTCATGTGGCCTCAACTGTCGGGAGACGTAAGCAATTACCCTTCCATTCTACATTAATACACAACCCAACCCTTTATAAGATGCATCACTGAAAATTACAAAATTTTCTGTACCTGTGGGCAATGTCAATATTGGTGTAGTGGTCAGTCTCATTTTTAATTCATGAAAGGTAGATTCTCTCTCGTCATCCCATCCAAATGGTTGCCCTTTGCATGTCAGTTGGGTAAGAGGCAGAGCTATTTTTGAAAAGCCTTTCACAAACCTCCTATAATACCCAGCTAAGCCCATGAAACTGCGGACTTCTGTTACATTCGTTGGTGCAGGCCAATTCACAATTGCCTCTATTTTCTGCGAGTCCACTGAAATCCCATCTTTGTTGATAACATGCCCTAAGAAAATAACCTCATCCAACCAAAATTCACATTTCTTTAGTTTGGCAAATAATTTCTTTTCCCTAAGTGTTTGCAAAACAGTTCTCAGATGTCGTTCATGTTCAAGTCTATTCTTTGAATATATCAGAATATCATCAATAAAAACTACAACAAATTCATCAAGGTAGGTCTTAAAAATTCGGTTCATTAGGTCCATAAATGCTGCAGGAGCATTAGTCACCCTAAATGGCATAACAAGAAATTCATAATGGCCATACTTTGTTCGAAACGCAGTTTTCTCAACATCCTCTACTTTTACCTTCAACTGGTGGTATCCGGACCTCAAATCAATTTTGGAAAACACTTGTGATCCCTGCAACTGGTCAAACAAATCATCAATACGAGGTAAGGGATATTTATTCTTTATTGTCACCTTGTTTAGTTCTCGATAGGCAATACACAAGCGCAAGGTTCCGTCTTTCTTTTTCACAAATAACACCGGTGCACCCTATGGTGAAGTACTAGGTCGGATGAACCCTTTGTCAAGTAAGTCTTGCAATTGTTCTTTCAGTTCTTTCATTTCAGTTGTAGCCATTCTGTAAGGAGTTTTAGAAATAGGCTGAGTTCCTGGTATAACTTCGATAGTAAACTCTATCTCCCTGTCCACCAATTCCCCTGGCAATTCATTTGGGAATACATCTGGAAATTCGCTGATAATAGGGATACTACTCAATTCAACATTCACCATTTGTTCAGATAGCACACAACACAAGTAACCCTGGCACCCTTTCCTGATCAATTTACATGCTTTCATTGCAGATATCAAATAAGGTGGAGGCACTGCCCCGTTACCCACAAACACAATTTCTTCCTGTACCGGAGGTTTAAATACAACTCGTTTTGTTACACAATCAATGGTGGCACAATATTTAGTTAACCAATCCATACCCAGAATTATATCAAAATGTCTAAAGTTCAAGGGTAACAAATCTACATACAGAATAGCATTCCCAATATGCATATCACAGAATCGATATACCGATGCACACAACACAGATTCCCCGGATGGAGCGCACACACATAGCAAATATGGCAATGATTCTAGAGGTCTACTTAGTTTAGATGCAAACGCATAAGTTACGAAAGAGTGTGTTGATCCAGAGTCAATTAACACAAAAGCATCCTGATTGCATATAGAGATAGTACCTGAAACAACGGCTTCAACATTTCATGTATCGCCCGGAACAAGTGCAAAAACTCTCCCTTGCCTCACAGTATCTCCGGTGGTAGTAGATCTCATAGTGTTTACCGGTTTTGGGATAGACGTTGTTGAACTAGCAGCTAGTTTTCCACTGATCTGATTACAATCTCTGGCCATGTGCCCTGTCTTACCACATTTAAAGCAGGCTCCCGACACACGGCAACAAACTCCACGATGCCTTTTACTACAAATGTTGCACATAGGAGATGTATCTCAGGAAAGATTAGAAGTACTTGAGGAGCCCGTATTTTGCTTCTTTGCAAATTTCTTCTTCGAAAAGAAGCCTTGTCTTTTACTACCCTTCTAGTCAGTTGTTGGTTTAGCTTATCTGGCTATGTTAGCTTCTGATATTATGGCTCGGTCTAGCACCTCAATATAAGTCCCCAGTTTGAGGACATTCATCTTTTCTAAGATATCATCCCTGAGTCCCCCTTCAAAATATCTCGTTTTCTTGTAGTCAGTGTCAACCACATGTGGTGCAAATCTGGCCAATTCAGTGAACTGGGCCTCATACTCAGCCACAATCATGTTGTTTTGTTTAAGCTCCATAAACTCCGACACTCTTTTGTCACGGACACACTGTGGGAAGTACTTGTCATAGAAAATTTCCAAGAACCGTGTCCAACCAACACCCTTAGGGTGTGTTTGATTAGGGGGATAAGGGGATTATTTACTGTGCGGATTGTAATCCGCACAGTAAATCCAATCCGATGTTTGTTTTTTTTTAGTCCGCCGGACATGGAGTCCGGCCGGACTCCTTATCCCCCATATGGGGGATTATACTATCCTAGGGGGGGTGTGGGACAATTTTGGGGGGATTATTTATTGTTGGGATTAAGTGGTGAAATGACCATTTTGACCCTCTACTATTTAATTATGTATTATATTTAGTAAAATTCAATAAAATTTAAATGTCTCAATTTAAAAATAAAATAATTTTATTTAAATTTTTATTGATATTTTATTTATTTTTTTTAAATAACTTTTTATAAATATTTTATTGATGTTTTATTTTAAAATTTGGTTTATATTTTATTTAATTTCATTATTTAAATGTTAATATATGTTTTATTTAATTTCACTGTTTAACTATTATTATTTTTAAAAACAAATTTATTTAAAATCTTAATTAAAAAATAATATAAATTTTTATTGATATTTTATTTATTTATTTATTTTAAAAAAATAAATTTATTTAATTATGTAAAATATAAAATAAAATAATTTTTTATTTAATCTAGCTAAAAATAATTAAAATATTAAAGATATGTTTAATATTGCTATTACTTAGTAAACAATTGAAAAAGGATAAAATAGTCTTTTGTTTATTTATCCTATCCAGTCCGTCCAACCAAACGTTGGATTCACTAAAAATAGTTTTTTCTAGACATCTAATCCCATGAAAAAACATGATACATATCCAATCTAACCAAATAGTCCGGGGGATTCACAATCCCAGGACTCAAGTCCGATGGATTCTAATCCCCCCTTATCCAGTCCGTCCAATCAAACACACCCTTATTGTTTTCACGCATTAGCATCCATCACCTTCTTGCCTCATCTTCAAGGGTAAAAGTGGCTAGCAATACTTTCTGTGTCTCTGAACAAGGAAATACTTCAAATAGCTTTTCGATGCTGAGAACCCATGCTTCGGCCTTCAATGAATCTAATCTATGGCGGTTTCATTTTCTTAAACTCTTTGGTGAGAGCTATTATTCGATCATCATTCTGATTATCTTGCACAGGTGGTGCTGGAGGAGGAGGCGGGGGATGTGATTGTTGCCATTGTTGTTGCTGCCTCAACGTTTCTACCATTTCCTGAATCAATCTTTCCATTCTATCCATTCTGGCAGTAGAAGACTCCTCTATCTCATTACCTCTTGTTCTCACCATCTAATTAGACTTGCATTATTTCTTATACAAAAGTTCACAAGTATGCATATACTACAAAGCACACATATTCAAATAATTTGCAATGCAAGTAAATCACAAACTTATAGCATATAATCGTTCACTTTTAAACACCTAAGCATATTCTTGATGCTTTTAGATTCATACTTATCACATGAATGCATCTTAGATCTTTTCTAGACGCTTATTACTCATTCGGACAAGTGCGTGAGTTATTAACTCGTGCTTTGATACCACTCTATCATGACCCGAACCCACCCCTCTGAATTAAGGTCATAACCGACCAGTAACCAAGAGATTACCTACGGCCTCAAACCAAATAAAACATATGTTATCAGAGTTAAGCAGCCAAACGGAAGCAAACTTAAAAATTATGCAAAGAACTGTGCTTACATGGCACATCAAACATATGTATTCATTAATAACTCACACCAAAAGGAAATCAATTCAAAGTTCCATACACGCAGGATCATTCAAGTCTTAATCAGCCAAGCCAAAACTTATATACAAAAGTGATTCAACGTTTTTGCTAACAATGCAAAGTTATAACATAGCAAGAGAACAAAAGGGGCAAAAACGAGTCTCGTGCATGAGATGTTAAGGCTGACTCCCAAAACTTGACTTTTCTCACACATTTCACCGGGGCTGGGTTTGGACATCTCTTTTCTCACCTACATACACATGAATGAGTGTAAACGAAAGCCTGGTGAATAATATCAAATAAAGAAAATACATGAATGACATTCGAGATAGATTTACGTATATCAGGCGGCCTTGGGCCCATTTAGAATTCTATCTAATACATTAGGCGATTTCAAGCCCGAACATATCAAATGGCCTCTGGCCCACCTCGTTCTTAACAAACGGCCTCGAGCCCAGTTCATTCATGTCCGATGGCCTTTGGCCCAATCATTCATGTCAAACGGCCCTCAGTCCAATCATTTATGTCAAACAGCCTTCGGCCCAATCATTCATGTCGAACGGCTTTCGACCCATTCATTCATGTTAAACGGCTTTCGGCCCATTCATTTATGTCAAGCGGCCTTCGGCCCATTCATTCAGGTCAAACGGCCTTCGGCCCAATCAATTGTATCCAACGGCCTTTGGCCCAATCAATCGTATAACAAATATTTGTCCACAATTCGAGTTAACAAGGTTATAAGACTTATATAGGAATAAGCAATTGGACAAATACATACTGCAAAATATTTTTACTATGATATTACTCACAGTGATCTGCCGGATGGTTTGCCTTTGTGCTTGACCCTACACATTTCATGAACATAATGAGTCATAAACGATTCAATCGGTTCTTAATTCGTACATCTCTCTTAGGCTTCTTTCTTATTCTTTTAACTCATTTACAATGCTTAATGTGTGTGCCTAAGAGTGCTTACAAAAGAAAAGGAATGGAAAATGAAACATAAATTATCTTTTCAAAATTTCTGAAACAGGGCTCCCCGCTCGAGCGTGTATTTCGCCGCTCGAGCGGACCACCATGGTGTGCAAAAGTACTGGTTGCCTCACTTTTACGCTCGAGCGTGATTTCGGATGCTCGAGCTGAAGCCAAACCGCACGGCTTGGCACTCGAGCAGACATCCATGTCTGCAAAAATTCTAGGAGCTAGCATTTCATGCTCGAGCAACCATTACCCCGCTCTAGCGGACATGCCGAATTCTAGGTTTTCCATAATTCTATTTGAGCTTCAAACTTGCATTCAAATTGACATATCTTACATAGTATGACCCCAAAACTCATGTGTACATCTTCTAACATGATACAAACACTAATTCATCACATTATGAAGCTCAAATCTCATGAATTAATTACATGCATGTCCCAAATTACACCAAACTTATTTCCAACATAACAAATTCATGGATTCAAAACTCATACCTCTATGAATTGTATTTGCATGTGGGATACAACTCTTATTTCCAACTTAAATGATGTAGATGATGATCAAAAGCATGAACTTAAATCAAGATTCAACATGAATCATGTATTTCATGCTCAATTATACAATTCATGACAATTTCTTACATGCATGCATTCATTGACCTCAAATTCATCAAAATCAACTCTATTTATGTTCTTGACCACCATCTAATTTTGAATTCACAAAATTACAAACTTAAACTCATAAATCCTTGCTCAATTACTCACCTAGGAGCTCAAATCTTTCAAATTATAGTTAATTCTTGAGCCCATCCCCTTAGTTTCTTGAATTCTCTTGCAACTCTTCAATGTTGCCCCCCTCTCTTTCTCTAACTTCGGCCCTCTCTCTCTCTAGAGAGCTAATTTCAGCCAAAATGAATTCAAGGGAAGGAATTGAATGTAATAAGGCCCCTTATATACCTTGGCCTAATCAAATTTAATTAAGGCTAAGTAATGACACTTAATTAATCGTTCTGAATCTAATTATTTCGATTCAAATAAATATTTAATTAGATTTCACCATACGCTCTAAAAATTACGCTAATCACAATGGCGTAATCAATTTCAGTTTCTGTGGCCAATAAGGCCTTCAATTTAAATTCTAAAGCAGAAAATCAAACAGATTTTCCTACAATGAATAGATAGAAGTTCAAAACCACATATATTCATATAAATGGCACTCAAAATCATAACAACCACATAATCACAATCATAATTAAGATTAATTAGCATAATACGGACCAGGATTATCACAAAATCATTGTCTGAAACCATTTAAAAGCATTGGACATGTTTTCAGTTACTGCTCATATTGGATGACAAAATTCATCCATGCAGGAAAATAGTTCTCAAAATGGAAAATATATTCCTACTTGCCAAATGGTCCCTTGTATTGCTTCGCTGACCTGATGACTAGGTGTTCATTTGGATTGCCGTTAGCCGTTGAATTTACCAATAAAAATGGGATTTACGTATCAATCTTAATAGGTGAATTTATTATTTAATAAATCATATGTTAATTAATGACGTTTTTATCAAATATTATTAAAAAATATTATTAATTGTTAATTTTTAACAGCAAAAAAATATCATTAATTATAAATTTTAATGACAGTTTAAAAAAATCGTTACAAAAAAAGTCATTAATTTTTAACATTCAGCGACGGTTTGAAAAATTTGTCACAGAAAAATGTCATTAATTATAAGTTTTAGCAATAATTTATAATAAAAAAAAATCGTGACAAAAAAGTTACGAATTGTCAAGTTTTAGTAACGTGTAAAAAATCGTTACAAAAAATTATTTTTAACGGCCATTTTACCAATATTTATTTTTAATAAGATTTGATGGAAATTAAATCTAACTATTAAGACTTATTAATAATTTACCCTAAAAAAAAGAAAGAAAAAAAATGATGATATTAATTGAAAAAATTCAGTTATTTATTTACTCATGAAAAAATAAGTATATATATAAATAATTTTATTTCCCTTAAATTTTTATTTTCCTAACAAATTCAGGATCTACACATAACGAAAACTGGATAGATAATTGGTAGAATGTTTGTTTTTTGTTTTTGTTTTGGGTTGAGAAAAGTGGAATGTTTGTTTAAAGAATAATGATATATGTACGAATTGTTATATTAATTAACACTAATAGATAATTTAGTATAATTTTAGAGATTTTAGATATTTGTAATTTATCTAATGAGTGGAGTCAGTAATAATATTATAAAATATATTGATACATTATTTAATATATCAATTAGTACATATAAAACCACCATAATTTAAATTAGCAGTATCCCACATCTCTAAGTAGTGTTACACACACAGACACCACCAACCAACTACAACATGGTGACTGGTTAGTACATGTCACCATAACCGTCTACATCTATTGGCTTCATTTGGGGAATAATTATTTTAATTAAAAAATTATTATATATTATCATATTATTCTTTTTATTTTTTTATAAATTTTTTTAAAAAATTAAAAAATTAATAAAATAAACGCTTCAAAGAACTGTCTATAATGGCTCTGTCAATAATCAATACAAATTGAATGCAAGAGAGGGATTCCCTGGCTGATGTGAATTCATGTGATAAAAGGGTAAGAGACTCTTTTGGCTTCAACTTAGCAAATGTTCATGTGATGACAAGTGGCATCAGCAGGAGTGTTGCACAATATTGTCAAATACAGCAAGATTTTGACTTTTTGTTTTATTTTGGATTAATTACATTTACGCTCTTAAGATTTGAATTTAATACATATGACTTCCTGACATTTGAAAAATTATACCGACCCTCCTATCATTGTAATTATTTGGATGAAATTAACGTTGGTATCAAGAAAATATTGAATTCATCCACTCTTTCTCCTTGTTTTGCATTACTTCTTTGTTTTTTTTTCCTTTCCTTTGCTTTACTTTTTCTTTTTTCAATGTAATTTCTTTTATTTTTCTACAAGAAGTTGTTACTTTTTATATAAACAGTAAAGTTTGTAAAATGAGACTATTAATTATAAAGATAGAAATATTATTTATCAAATATCAATGAGTGATATTATTAAATCCAAATATTAAGGGTGTCCGTGTAATTTACCCTTATTTTTTTGACGTGTATTGTGAAGGAGGACAAGCAGACGTACACATAGCCAGACAAATAAGTCCTACTATAGTTTTTCTGATTTGATTGGAGTTCTGATTTTTATTTTTATATTTTTTGGGAATACAAGTTTGAAGGAGAATGTATATAGTTTGATGACATGAAAATAATTATAAAAATATAAAAGTGTAAATGGATCAATACTCACCATAAATGAAAATAATGAGCACAACGCCACTTCCATGTTCATAATTTTTGTCAATGAATTTTTCTTTCACCCATTGATTTGTAATTCATCCAAAATTGAAGGATTAGGTAATAATTAAAAGAACAAGGTAATGTGGGTCACATATCTTATTTCTATTGTGTGTGTGAAACAACATATCTAACTTCTTTTTTCACATCATTTTTGTTATAGTTTTGAGAGAATTTAGCTTATTTAAGAATAATATACAACTTCACTTTTAAATCTATTTTCTAAACTCAATAATGTATTAAGAAAATAATTGATTGATAATTAGAAAATATTTAATTATCAATCAATTATATTCTTGACATATCATTAAATTTTAAAAAATGAATTGAATTTTTGAATTTTGAATAACAATACTCTAACTTGTTTTATTTATTTTTTTTGTGATCCAAATTAAGTTTTCTGTGGTGGATGCCCCACACACAATATGAATTACACTTTTTTATTTTTATTTTTTTTTGGTGGTCTGTGTGTACTGCTTTCTTTATCTTTGTCAACTCCACCTCAGAGAGAGAGAGAGAGATTAATTTGGTTTACAAAACCAACTAATCCAAATCACCTGCCATTTAACTACTATTTGTCCGATGTGGTTATAATGTCAAAAGGTTTTGAAAAACAAAATACCAACTACGGATGAAAAGCTGAAGAAAATCAAATATATACGTTGAATCATATATAAAGTAGTAGATGTGGACTTTAGAAAGAAGCCCTCCCATTCCCATTTGCAATATACCTGCAGATGATTGTTTATGTCCCCCCCACACTGATTCTTTTATTTGAATTTCAGGATTTGTATCATCATATCATCAACCTTTCTTTGCCAATCTCTATAACCCTCCAATTTATATATATATATATATATATATATATATATTATGTGACCTTTTCAATAAATATATTTCCACATTGTTGGGATTGTATCGGATTGGATTGGATTGGATCGGATCTTAACAGTTCCATTTATCCATGTTTCAACGACTTACGCTGTGTTTGATTGAGAGATTTAAAGAGGAATTTGGAAAGAGAAAGGGAAAAGATGTATAAAATTAAGTGAAATTTAAATATATTTTATTCACATTTTACTTACATTTTTCATTTTCTTTTTTAAATCCTTCCTCACGTCTCCTAACCAGACACAGCTTTAGGACTAACATAAAAGAAACTCACTTTATCCCACTTGACTTCATGTGTGTTTTGTTGAGTGCAGGTGATTATGACCCAATAATCCCTCCCTTTTTTTTCTTTTGCGTGCTCTTCAAACCAAACACCTCTCAGTATTGTACCAAATATCTAAAAAGCAGAGGGATGATGGTTGATTATTAGTGAGAGAGAAGTTGGTGACTCTTAAGAAAAATAAAATAAACATTTAATTGTATTTGTATGACAGAAAAATCATCACTTGTGTTGCCCATTACAAATTATAATGTTTTTAATATATATATATATATATATATATAATTAATGGTGTAGTAGAGAGATGTTGACATTAGAAAGCAGGACTAAAAGTTGGATTGGCCATTCAGGTGCTTAAGCTGTCCAAATCTAGTGCTGGTTGTGTCCTGGATTGATTCTCTATTTAAAACATGTAAAAATATAGATAGATGATTCAATGAAATGATTATGAATATTTTGAGATGGGAGAATAAAAGATTTTGTTATAAAAATTTAGTACAATTATGATAGCTGATAATCAAGAAAAATTAAAATTTAAGTTTTTAATTAATAATGCTACAGTGATTATATTTAAATACAAGATTTTAGATGTAAGTTTTGGGGCTGTTAAAGTAATATATTAATCACAAATCTATGGTATGAAAGATTTTAATACTCAAATGTTATTTTTCTATCTTTTGTGCTATAATATCCAAAATTGATCGGACTCCTCCATACATTTTGGTTACTTCCATTTTTATATGTATGTTAACTTTAAGAAGAAAAAAAAAAATCGTATCCAATATAAGGGCACCCCAGAATTAATTAGGCATCCTCAAAAATCTCACCTTGTGTAATCCATTGAAATGTCTCATGTTGATTTTCCACAAGTTTATGACAATATGTGAAATCATATTTAAAAAGGATTTTTTTTTCTGTGAAAAATCCTTCAATCTCAAGTTTTATTGTATAAATGACAAGTTAAATAGTCTGAATTAAAATTTTACTAGTCTCCTCTCCCATAAATTCACACTATCACAATTATTATTGACCATTACTGAGTAGTAGCTTCTAACAATGATAATTTTTCAACGATTCTCCGCCAATTTTTTTGGGTAAAAATCTCCATGACTACTTTTCTACAACTTTTCACACCCTGCTCCAAACAATCATCTCCTACATATATTTTTTTTATTAAACTAATTATCTTATGTTAATTTAAATTTGAAATTATTTAATCCTTTTAAACTTGGCCGAATCCACCGTTCGCATGGACCCATGCCTTCGGCCCTGCCCAAAATGAATCCTTTCTTACAGTATTAGAAAAACAAAACAAACAAACAAAAAAAAATGGAAAAAAATAATTAGCCTTGCACATTATTCATGACACCTATAAGAAGGAGAAAAAAAAAAAAAAAAGTGATGAAAATATTTATTTATGGCTTAATATATATATATATATATATATATATATATATATATATATATTTCCACTCATTGCATTCACAAATCTAAAAAGTCGAAGCCCAGGAGGCTTAGTAAACGAGGGACATGGACTCTGTTAGACAACCCACCCTCATGCGACGAAACGTCTCTCCCTCTCAAAGTGTAATCCAGTCCAGGCCCGGCAGCCAATGGGCCAATTGAAAGATTACATTGATAAATGAATAAATATAAGATAGAATTATAGGTCAGCTCTATTAACCAAATTTATTTATTTATAAATCTTGCTTATTTTTTCACTTATTAATATTCTTAAAAAGTATTGAGGTAATATAAATATTTTAAGACTTATTGGTGCAGTAGAGCATCTCCAATGGTTGTTGCTATAATATAGCTATTGCTATAATTTGGCAATGAATAGTATTATTTTGTCAAATTACGACAATGCTAGGTAACTCAAATTTTTGTGGCTCAAATGGCTCAAATCTGTCAAAACGATGTCGTTTTGACAGATTTTGAGTGCAAAACGACGTCGTTTTGACAGATTTGAGCCATTTGAGCCACAAAAATTTGAGCTACTAAACATTTTCCGTCAAATTATAACAATGGTGCTCCAATGGTCACTTGCTATTTTGACAATTCTCAACTAACTTTCCCTCCAAGTTTGTATTGTAGGTATTTTTTGGATATAAGTTTTTTGTGATTTTATTTTTATTTATTTTTTGTATTTTATGACCTTTTTTAATTATTTGTAAAAAAAATTATATATTTATATTATTTCCAACTAGACAAATATAAAAAATTAGAAAAAAAATTAAATATAATTAAATTTGAAAAATTACTTGCTTTTTTACTGTTTCAATTTTATTTTTTCAACTGAATTTGGAGTCACAAATATGTTCATATTTGCTGATGTGGCATGTTTGGCAATTGCTATTTTACTTGTCAAATTTTAGAATGGATATGGCATATGTCATCTTTGACAAGTAAAATCGCAAGTCATTGAAGACCCACTTTTTATCACTATTGCTAAATTATAACTTTGATAAGTGTTTTAAGAGCTCCATTAAAGATGTTCTTAAAGAGGTATACAAGAGTGGCCAATAATATGTTTTTTATTTTTATAATTAGAATACTTAAAATATAGGCTCGGCATTCTGCTTGTTTTTAACAACCTAGTTTGGGTTGGAATAAAGTTTAGTTGTTCATTCGACCAAAAAAATTTTTTGCTTGATTGTCCAAGGATTGTCCTATTTATAAATAAAATACAGGATTTTTAGATTGAGAGATCTTTTGCAGAGGCGAGCTATTTGAGATTTCAAGTCATTGGTGGATCGTATTCACTTGTCATTTGTATTTCTTTATTACAATAAATAGTCGCTTTGTGTGTGTAATTTGATTTATTTTTTTACTTTCAATTTTAATTGTGATAAATAAATTAAATATAATAAACCGGGAAATCAACATGTCTTACGTCATAAAAAAATATTTTTAAGGATACAGAAAATATCATTTATATTCTTCTCAAAACTCCAAAATTCAAACATATCTAATGGAAACTGACCCAGAAGGTTTCCAAACCACGTTGGGCTGTTTTGCCCCTGTTGGGTCATCACTGTTGAGCTTATCTCTCCTCCAGCGGGACAACATAACACTAGCTAATACTATTTATCCAAATAAATTCAGTTAACACTGGACGATGAATATGTGTAATTTATAAGACTATTTACATTTTTTCTAAATTTGGGATGTAAGATAAATTGATAAAAAGAGAATAAATTGTATGTATTATGATTGATGTATTAAATGTGTTTTACAACATTCTCATTTATAGAGAGTAAATATGGTACATTGGATGCTAACCCACCGAAAGCATAAAGATACAACATCATTAGTATGACAGCTATATATTACACTAACACTATAATACACTAACAGTCCCCCTCAAACTCAAGGAGGATAGGCACAAACCAACTTGAATTTGGAAAGAGTAATAAAACAGGAAAATAAACTAATACATAAAATAAAATAAGATAAGAAACACTGTATGCTCGTGTCAGATCGTTGGTGAAGACATTGTATGGTCGTGTAGGACAGTTGTAGCAGCTAACCGGAATCAATGTCGAAACAATTTACGAGGTCATGCCAGACCGATGTAGAAGCTAACCAAAATCAATGTCGGGACAGTTTACGGGGTCATGCCGGACCGTTGTAGAAGCTAACTGGAATCAATGTCGGGACAGTTTACGAGGTCATGCCGGACCGTTGTAGAAGCTTTGGTGGTGCACCAAGGGAGCGACTTAGGGAGTGCGCCATGGGGTGGCTTGGGTGGTTCTCATGGTGTATAACCATGCTCACCATGATATATGTATAATACCTCCCTCCAAACTCAAATAGTTTTGAAGATAGAAACCTATTGGAGATTGAAACAAAGGGATTGACAAAGTGGAGTGGAAGGGCTCAACGCAGAGTGGAGATGGTAAAAAAATGGTAGAAAGATTTTTTTTTTTTTTTTTTTTTTGTTGGAATGTGGAACTGAAAAATGTAAGGACTGTAATGATATGGTAGATAGATGCAGCGATACTTGAGGAATTTTGTATTTGTGTGTTATGGAAGGAAATCGAATAAAGTATGATGATGGTGATGAAATGATGAATATGGTGATAAATAAAAATAAAATAAAAGAGGTAGTTAGGCAGGGAATCATGATCTGGACACAACCTTCCACTACCCCCACCGTTGGTTTTTTTTCTCTCTCGTAATTAAAATACGTAATTACAATAAGCAACACCATAGCAAAGCTGCTTTTTTTTTTTTTTTTTACCGTGGGAGAAGAATACCCATGTAGCCCACTATCCAAGGCATGGACAGCATCATGATCTCACACTTATCAACCAATGACGTGGGGCAAACCCACTTCTCCATTACCAATTTAAAAACCCTCAAATTCTCCACTTGATGACCAAAGAAAAACACAGCTGAAAGCAACACTAACGGCACTGGCTATAGAGAAAGATGTTTTCTCTTTTGTCTGTTTCTGTCCCCACCATCATCATAAAAGAAACCGAGAATAGTGCAGGCCGGAGCTGGTGCGAGCCGTGGCTGGAAGCAGCGGCAGGGCCGCAAGTGGGAGATGCACACACCCAGGGTCGGCGCGAGAGTCCCATTCCGGGGACGTGGAGCTCAGTGACACGGCCGGAGTCGCAGATGACGCCAGGCCACGAGCATGGGGTGGGCCACGACCCCATCCAAGCAACACCACTCACCCATCTGTCGGTTTGTATGGATGGAGCTATGGTGGATATCTCACAGCCATGACATTAGCCCGGTCCAGGTAAGTCCAAGGTGGGGTTAAGCCGGAGATATGTCGTCCGAGGTGACGAGGAGTTGGCGGAGTCTGGTGATTGGAGGACCAAAGGTGCTGTTGCTCCGAGTAAAGATCAAGGGGAATGTGGGAGTTGCTAGGCGTTCTCGACGGTGGCGGCGGTGAAAGGCCTGAACAAGATCAAAACCGGCGAACCGATCGAGCTCTCTAAGCAAGAACTCGTCGACTGCGATCGAGCATACGACGCTGGTTGCAATGGCGGCCTCATGATCAACCCAGGGGGGTAGCATGACCAGCTGCAAGCTGTTTGGTGTGTTGCTATCACCCACGGTGGGCAGAGGGTCCAATTGCAAAGCTGTCTGGTGGGTGCAAAATGAATCCTATGTGCGTGAAACCCATTGTTGGGGACGATGATTGGAGGTGAAGAGTGAGGCAATTGGTGAGTGGGTCTGTTTGTTGTATTGAGAAGACTATCTTTGTTGAAGTGTTGTATTTGAGCTATGAAGTGTTGTTGAAGAATCTGCCATGAAAGAAGAAATTAAGGAAATTTGGGTTTGTCCGGCGGGCGGCCAAGGCCAGATTGCCGCTCGCCGGTAAAACGAAATTACTAGGTTCTTAACCTAACTCTGATACCATGTAAGATAAATTGATAAAGAGAGAATAAATTGTATGTATTATGATTGATGTATTAAATGTGTTTTACAACACTCTCATTTATAGAGAGTAAATATGGTACATTGGATGCTAACTCACCGAAAACATAAAGATACAACATCATTAGTATGACAGCTATATATTACACTAACACTATAATACACTAACATGGGAAATTTATATTAAAATACTTAGTGTAGTTTTTAATTATTACTTATAAGGTAAAAAAATTTGATTGAAAAGCAAGAGAAAAAAGTGGTTTTAGTTTCTATTTCTAATCATATTTTAACTTATAGTTTTGTCTGATGTATGTGTGGAAGGTTTGTTCAGAGTCTGGTCATTCACTCAATCAGAGAATGTGACACACATTATTATTGGATGGCCTTGGTATCTATCGTATTTAACGGTGTTTTGAAAAATTAATAAAAAATTAATTTTTATTAAGTTTTTTAATTTTTTGAAGAGTGATTTGAAAAGTTGATAAAAAATTAATTTTTTATTTTTTAATTTAATATGTATTTATAATATCAAATCAAATTAAAATGATCAAAATATCCTTACTCAACTTAAGAAATTTATTTTTTTATTTTTTGGTCATAGGGCCTTAATTTATAATTTTACATCTATATTTTTGGCCCTTCTCAAATCAAATTTATTGCGTTTTTGGCCACTTACTTTTTTGAAAAATGATTAAAAACGTGACTTTTTATGATCCTTCCCAAAACGGCACTTAAGAGCACCCAAACAGTTACGGAGTATCCTCCAATCAAACAAGAACGTTTCAATTTCATGCCAGACTGCTTTGCCAGACTGTTTGTGAGAAATGTTTTGCACTATGTTTGGTTTAAAATTTTGGAAAATTTTGAAAAGAAAAAGAGAAAAAATACGTGAAACTAAGTGAAATATAAATATATTTTTATTCATATTTCATTTATCTTTTTTTTATTTTTCTTTCAAAATTCTTCCTCAAATTTTTCAACCAAACACAGTATTAATAATATGCTCTGCTTGGTGCTGCAGAGCATGTGCGTAGGTTACCAATACTAGACCTTTTAATTTTTCATCCCTAGATCACCTTTAATGATTTGACATTAAAATTAGATTTTATATAATAAAATATTTAATAAATTAAAATTTAACACTTATCAAACATATTATTATGGATGATTTTTAAGAGTCAAAAATTAAATGTTTCGAATATTTTTCTCAAAAATATATCCTTCAGATTTGTCTGAAATATAGATTTCCATCTCCCATTTTAAAGATTATAAAAACTACATTATAAATTTTTCTCATGCAAATAACCTAATAAAAAAGTACAATTACCCAAATACTCAGTAACATCAAAATGAAATTATTATTCTACTCTCATTTTCACCCACTATCAAATCTCTTTCTACACCACTAAAATATTTATCAACCCTTATCCGCGACATACAAAATACTTGTAAATGTGATCAGAAATGAAACATTATTTCTCAAACATAAAAGACATTTTTACTAAATATTTATCCTTTAAAATACTAACAAATAACATTCTCTTAACATAAATCAAATATCTTGCAATGTGCATATTAGCTTTCCGATTACTCATAAGCAAATCAAAGCGGCATGGCGTGTAAGTTATCCTGAAATAGATGAAAAATACATGCACATAAATTAATAAGCTGCTCTCCTATTCATGGTTCTGCACATGCAAAAAGAGATAAAATGAAAAATAATAATAATAATAAAGATTACAATGATTAAAATTGTTCAAATCATGCACAAAAGATGCACTTTGAAGGTATTGGCTTTGGCTCAAGCTCAGGAGGGATAACTAACCAAAATTAAGATGGGAGGTTTGAACAAGATAGAAATATAAAATAAAGAAAAAATCTAAATTAAAAACAAACAAAAAAATGGTGAAAAAGAAAAAAAGCCTTGCAAGGTCAAGAAAAAAGAAACACTAAATTAAAAAATAAAAAAGAAAAAAAAAAAGAAAAAAGTGTAATTAAGCTCAGTAAGGATAGCACCATCAAATCCCATATGTTAGCTTTATTCTCCATTTGTGGTGATAACCAAAGTGATGGTTATCTTCTGTCTCATGAGGCAGCTGTGTACCAAACATGCATGGAGGAGTGGTTGGTTCTTCCATGGTAAAGAGCAGCATATCATCAAACATCAAAGAGCAGGAAGAGAAAGAAAAGACAACACTAGTCATGGAGATGGAGGAACTGAAGTGAGAAGGACATTAGTATATCGTTGGGGAAGTTGTGTGAAGTGATGTAAATGGGCAAGAAGAAGCGATGCTTATTGAAGGGATGGGTGGAGCATATATATAGAGTAAAATGGAGAGTCAAGTAAATCAGAACCACAAAGTACTGACATGCCAAATAGGTGTATAGGGTTTTTGGAAAGGAGATAAAAAAATCAGTTTTTTAATTTTTTTAGTCAAAAAATCAGTTTTTTGTCAAAATTTTTAAAAAATTAAAAAGTCAACTTTTTATTAATTTCTCAAAACACTCTTATGTATAATATGAAATATTTGAAATTATGACCTAAATATATTAAATTTTAATTTTAATGACTTTAATATGCCATTATTTGGAATTACGATTGGACATAATTGGTTTTCTATCTTCGAATGTATTAGAAGAAATTACACTGGTGTGTTAGAAAAATATTTACAAAAAAAAAAGAGATAAATTTTATAAATATTAATAATTAAAATTATAAACTCTTTTATTATTGTGTAATAATTTTTTAAAACTCCTCTCCAATATCACATCATAACTCATATCAAATTGTGTCATATCATATAAGAATCACAAGGAATGTGCATTTTTAAAACATCAATGTTACAAATTTATAAAGTTATTCAGAAATAAATTTAATGATCTATGTTTATTGTGAGTGTGATTCGTATTTTATTAATTTTAAATTTACACTACACATTCACTTTTAGAATAGGATTCATAATAAATTTATATAGCCCATTGCATTTTTGTTTCTTAAAATATGCATTATAGACTGTTATGTATTCAATCAAATAGTAAATGAGAAATGATAAAGTTAGTTGCTGTGGTGTTGGTTATAGTTGGAAAAATATGTTAAAAGTGTATTAATATATATATATATATATATAATGTATAAATATCTTTATAGTATGAAATACATAATTATAATTTTTTTTTTGACATTATGTGAAGTTTAGCCAATGCTCAATGGGCGATGGTTAGCTTAAAATTTAAAATTAATCCATAATCAATAATTTAACATTCTATTAAAGTATATAATAAATTATGTTTCAAATTTTAATGCCTACCTTATAATATAAAAATATTTAAACGAGTTTGACATTCCTTATATAGAAAAGGAGTTTAGTCACAAATGAAGGTGGTGTTGATATTGATAATATATAAATAATAAAATTTCTTTATCAGAGTATTATATCATAAATGTATGTGGGAGAGAAAATGATATATAAGTTTATTTTCTAAATTTGATGATGTGTAAGTAATATAATAGATTAATAATTGAAAATATATGAAAATGAATATTACCTTAGATATCTTAATTGATTACCATATGATTAAATTTAAAATTTTAATTTAATTTTTGAACTTAAATAATAATCACCATATGGGACAGAATTACTTTCAGCCTGCAATAGGGGAATGTGAGGCTAATGTGGGCTCACCACGTAACTTGTAGATGGTGTTTGGCAAGTTGGTTTGTGGCTAAAATAGTTATAAAAGATAAAATAGACTATTTTAGTCACAACAAATAAAACAGCATATCTAACCCATAATCATTATACTCTTCTCTTATAAAAAAAGCCAAAAAAGTCAAAAAATCTTTCCCAAATCAAGCTTTTTAGCTCAGGCTAAAATAGCCCCCAAAAAAATTAAAAAATCAAAAAATCAACCCACTTCCCAAACGGAGGCTAACTATTTAAATAGTTTATTTTGTTGTATTATATAATTTATTAACAAAAAATTAGAATGATATAGATATATAATTTTTCATATTTATTTAATAAAATGATGATTTATCTTTTAAATAATACTTTCTTTTTAAAAAAAAATAAATGTACTGAATTATGTGATATTTTGAAAAATTGGTAAAAAGTTGATTTTTTAATTATTTTAGTCTATTTTACCTTTTTATGAATAAAAAATATGAGAGATGATGTGACTTAAAATAAGTAAAAAGTTAGAAGCTGACTCTTTTTTTTTTTTTTTCAAAAACCTCCACGTGACTAATAAAAGTTTGTATTTGGCAATTGCTTTTTAAAATATTTTTTGTTGGAGTGAATTTCTCTTGGCTTTTAAATCCTACAAGAACATCAGATTGATTTGGTTTTTAATAAATAATTTAAATATAAAATCTTACACGTAAGACTATGGGGGTAATTTGGGAACTTGCTAAAAAAAACTAGCTTTTGACTTTTTAATTTTTTTTTAAAAAAAAATCATAAAAAAATCAGCTTATTTACACAAAAAAATTATCAAAAAATTAAAAAATTAACTTTTTATTAATTTCTCAAAACATCACTATAACGGCTTCACGTACTCACAGAACCACCAGTTAACATAAATACAAGGAAAGAATCCTTCTACTTCATATATTTGCCTGCTTGGTGGAGCGTATAAGCTGCTTATTTTAATTTTTAACTTAATTTAAGTGAAAATATCGTGTTTGATGCAATTTAAGTTAACCAGTTTATAGTTTAAATCAAGTTATTTCTTAACTTATCTCAAAAGTTGGTCAGGAGGTGTTTAAATTTTTTACTTAAACGTGCAGCTGGTGTGGAGGGGCTAAAATTACTTAAATGCCCTCGTCAATACTCAAATATTAATATTAATATTAATTAAAAAATAAAAAATTGTATATTTCTAAAGAAAAAAAAAATCAATTAGTGTGTTTGGTTTGAGTTTTTTGAATTAAGGTTTTTGAAAATTGAATTTTTTAGTTTTCCGTATTTTTTGTTTTTAGTGAATATTTTTAAAATTTTAAATTTTTTTTTTTTACTTTTTTAGATGCACCTTATTTAGATTTATCTAAAAAGTAAAAAAATTGTGAAAAAATATTTTAAAAAATTAATAAATACATAAAAATATTAAAAAAAAAGTACTGAATTCTCGTTTTTTTTTTTTGGTATTTAGTGAATTTTTAAAAGTTTTTTTTTCAATTTTTTTTTTTACTTTTTAGGTATATTTATGTTAGGTATGTCTAAAAATTAAAAAAAAAAAATTGCTCAAAATATTAAAAAAATTCAATAAAAACAAAAAAACACGAAAAATAAAAAAGTAAAATTTTCTTAAAAGTGTTTTTGAAAAATGATAACCAAGAATAGTGAATATTAATTGAAAAATTAATTGGTATTAATTATTAATTAATTCATATTGTATATTTTTATATTAATTAAAAAATAAAAAATTGTATATTTCTGAAGAAAAATTAAAAAAATCAATATTAATTGGTATTAATTATTAATAAATTAATATTGTATACTTTTGTAATGAATTAATTATTAATTTGATACTAATTAATAACAATTGTTGATTATTAATATTAATTGATACTAATAAAAATTAAATATTAATATTAATTTATACTAATTAATAATTTTAGTATTAATTGAGGCTAATTAAGCCATTAATTGATACTAATTAATAATTTTAGTATTAATTGATACTAATTAAGCAATTAATTAATACTAATTAATTTATAATGGAAAATAATTGTGACAATAATATTTCCATTCATTTTTAGCAAATGTATCAATTTTTATATTAATTGATACTAATTATATTAACTTTTATTTATGAAAATTAAAACTGAAAAAAGTGACAAAATAATTATTTTTACATCATATAAGAGTAGAAAGGACAATTATACAGAAAAAAAGCTATTTTACATTTTATTAACCAAACACTACTCTGCTGCTTAAATCCATAATCCCACAACTGCACCAAACAAGTTAACAGCTTATGTTCATAGCTATAAACTATAATCTGTTAAGTTATAATCTATAATCACTTTTCTACAGTTCTACCAAACGGGGCCATTGGATCATTTGGAAACATGCATAAAAAAATAAAATCAACTTTTAACTCATTTTGAGTCATATCACATTTTACATAAAAAAAAAAATTAAAAAATTAATTTTTAATCATCTTTCTAAAATATATATATATATATATATATATATATATATATATATATATATACGGAAGTAATATATATATAGGGTAAATTACAAACACACATCTTGAGATTTGCTTAAAATACAGATTGTCTCTTATGGTTTGAAAAATTTTAAATATCTCCTTGTTAGTATATTTTGTTTAACAAAATTAACTAAAAAAATAAAATTCATAATTACACTCCCATGCAATAATAAAATTACCTAAGTTATTAATTGAAACATATTTTTAACATCATTAAAAACTGTTAATTGACTTGATAATTTATTAATAAAATGAGCGATTTGTTATGAAATTAGAAATGTCAGGGATGAAATATAATTTTCAAAATTACAGGGGGCGATTAGTATTTTAATCAAATTTCAGAATGTGTATTTGTAATTTATCCATAGAAATATTAGACGTCTTAAATACTTTATTAATATTGAATTTAGTTGAAGGATTTGAAGAGCAATTTGAAAAAAAATAAATAAATGAAATATGAATAAAATATATTCCTCTTTAAATTTATTTTTTAATCTCCAAACCAAACACAGTGTAAATATTCTGCTAAATGTCTAATGTTTCTCGTATATGGGGTGTTTTGGCAACATGACTTTTAGCCACTTTTTTAGGTTTGTAGCAATAGTTAAAAGTTGGCTTTTTTGTCCTTTTTTTTTTTCATTTGGAAAGTTGATTTTTAGTCAATGGTGAAATTACAATTCTATCCCTCATGGGTCAAAATGTGTTACATAGGTAAAGTTGTAAATATTTTAAATAAATATAGATAATTTAGTCATTTTGTTATGATTTGACATCATAAACAAATATTAATTACAAAAGTCAAAAGTAATTTTTTTACCGACTTCTCAAATCATTTATCTAAAAAAATTAAAAACTTGATTAAAAATTAAAAAATTACTTTTTACTATCTTTTCAAAATAAGTCTATAGGCCCTGTTTGTTTCACTGGATATAAAATGGAGAATATAATATGATGTGGAATTTAGTCAGGATATATAATGAATAGGATATAAGTATTGGATAGTATATCCTCCAAGTCATGTTTATTGACTTGATATATAAAATTGGATATATGTTATGCATGTTTGTTTTACAAAATTTGTTGTGGGATATAACAAGTAATTTCCAAAATTGCCCTCATAATATTATATTATATTAAATTCAAAATTTATATTAAATTAAATTAAATAATATTATATTATATTAAATTAAATTCAAAATTTGTATTAAATTAAATAATATTATATTAAATTAAATTAAATAATATTATATTATATTAAATTCAATTCAATAATATTTATATTAAATTAAATTCAATAATTATATTATATTAAATTCAAAATTTATATTAAATTATATTATATTAAATTCAATAATATTATATTATATTAAATTCAAAATTTGTATTAAATTATATTATATTATATTATATTATATTAAATAATATTATGTTATATTAAATTAAATTCAATAATTATATTATATTAAATTCAAAAAAATATATTAAATTATATTATGTTAGATACACAAAAGGGTAAATTAGACTTTTTACATCATATCCCAACTAAGGGGATATGATATAATGGGAGAGTGGTATTATATATCTTTCACTTTTAAGGGATATACAATTTCACCAAATCTTATATCTCCTTTAAAAAAAAATTACAAACATAAAATATATAAACCCACCGAATATAATATCCAATCTCAATCTTTATATCACGCAATCAAACAGGGCCATATATCGTATGAATTGGAGTCGCGGGGGAGGAAAGGGGATTAATATGGGAGATGGTTATGTTGTGTGGGGAAGTACAGAGATGGCAGTGGCGGTCAGTAAGCAATGTGACTGGACAATAAAAATAAATAAAGCATCACTCTCTCTCTCTCTCACACATCTTTTACCTTCTCGGTCACGTTAAACACGAAAATATGAAAAAGCATGGGGACTCGGATTTCCAAATTTGGAGAAAAAAAATTTGAAGATTCACCACTACCCCCCTCGTATCACTATTACAAAGCTAACATGCAGTCTCCCTTATGGATAGATACAAACACACGCACTCGTTAACATCAAAGGCCTTCCATTTTCCTCCAATCGCAGTTTCCTTGTCAATTCACTTTCTCTAATATGGTATCTTTATTTTGTTTTCTTATGTCCTCTCCGTTTTTCCAACTAACTTCCAAACAAACATTGACACATCAATCATCAAATTTCACCTTCTCACCCTAATTAATGGTTGAGAAAAAATTAAAAAGTAAAAAATTTATTCACTGTGTTTGGTTTGAATTTTTTAGATTAAATTTTTTAAAAATTGATTTTTTTAATTTTTGTATTTTTTTTGTTTTAAGTGAATATTTTTTAACTTTTAAACATTTTTTTACTTTTTTAGATACATCTTACTTAGATGTATCTAAAAAGTAAAAAATTTGTGAAAAAATATTTTAAAAAATTAATAAATACATAAAAATATAAAAAATGTACTAAATTCTTGTATTTTTTTATATTTTTGGTATTTAGTGAATTTTTAAAAGATTTTTTTTACAATTTTTTTACTTTTTAGGTGTATTTATGTTAGGTGTGTCTAAAAAGTAAAAAAAATGCTTAAAATATTAAATAATTCAGTAAAAACAAAAAAACACGAAAAATAAGAAAGTAGAATTTTCTGAAAAGTGTTTTGAAAAACTGGAAACCAAGCAAGGTGATTATTATTCATAAATTAAAAATATAAAAAAAAATATTTTTTACAATATTAGTATAATTCAAAAAGCTACAAACTAAAGTGATGGAAAATTTACACAGTGATGGTACAAAAAAAATTAGATATATATATTCATTAAGTTGGAGGGTACTCTTAGGCCCGTGGGTGCCATCACGGATTCTGTTTCGATAATCCGAACCATTCAATGTGTAGAACTTATTGAGTATTATATGCCTGATAAAAATCACATTGATCGGATATGGATAGTTATCTCATCAAATCAGATTTTTTCCAGCCGTTTATTTTTCACCGTCCACTTTTCTCATACAAAACTGTTTTAATCACATAGCTATTGATATCCGATCAAAATAATTTTTTTCAGGCATATAGTACTCAACGAGTTATACACATTTAACGGTTTGAATTATCGAACGGGACCCGTGGTGGGCCCCTACGGGCTCAACAGTACCCGTGAAGTCTCGTGCTATATATGCATATGGTTCAGATTCTTCTCACCATTTCAACCATTCTGTACGATCCTTCTGCAGCACTGTCACTGATGAGTCTAGAACGTAACGGTAAAAACATAATTTTATTACTTTATACAAGATTTTAATACATATTTTTTCATAAAAAGACAAAAAGTTATCCCAAATAATTATATTTTTTCTCTCTATTTTTTAGTCTAAAAGTCAAAAAATACACTTATTTAGAATACCCTAAACAACACCTTAAATGAAAAATTCTAAATAATTTATTAAATTTTTAATCAAACCTCTCACGTATGTTTGGTCCTACACAAACCTATACGTATGTGAATATCACAATTATATGAGAGGTTTAGTAAAAAAATTTGATAGATTATTTAGGATCTCTAACATAACTCTAACGTTGTGTTTAGTTAAGAAATTTGAAAAGGGATTTGAAAAATAAAAGAGAAAAAAGTGTGTAAAATTATATGAAATATAGATATATTTTATTCAAATTTCATCTATCTTTTTTTTTTTTTTTTCAAATTCCTTAACCAAACACAACATAATTAAACTACAACAAAATCATTTTGATATATACTACAAAAACACGTAACAAAAATATATATAATACACATTTTTGATGAGTGTGTACCATATCTACTTAAACGCAATTTAGGCCAAGTTTGGCTAACCTAAAAAAGTGTATTTATTTCATGTTTTTATTTTTTTTGGGTCACATCAATCAACATCTCCTCTCTACTTTTTCTACACATAATACAAAAAAAATTCAAAAAGTGCACTTATTTAGTCTTCCCAAACTTGGCCTTTTAAAATTGGAAAAATATCAAATAAAATTTATTTTTTAAATGAAACTTTAATTACAGTGAATTTCTAACAAGTTAAATTATTTTAATATCAGTCAATTACTAATTACTAATAATTTATACATATTTTATATTTTTATATATAAATCAGATTTCTATTTATTCTTTTGCCCAAATCAACCCAAAAGTCTTTCAAATTTTTGTCTAAACTTTATCAAATTCAAAAATATTTTGTCTAAATCTTAAATAAATAAATAAGGATAAATTACAAATACATCCCTTAAGATTTCTTAAAATACAGATTGTCCCTGTGATTCGAAAAATTACAAATACCCACTTATCATAATTTTTTATTTAACATAATTAACTGAAAAAATAAAATTCATAATTACTCTCCTATACAATAATAAAATAAATTAAATTATTAATTACAACATATTTCTAACACCATTAAAAACTGTTAATTGATTTGATAATTTATTAATAAAAAGAATAATTTGTTATAAAAGTAAAAACTTCAAGGGTAAAATATAATTTTCAAAACTATAAGAAAAACGATTCGTATTTTAATCAAATATCTCTAAGCCTCCGTTTGGCAAGCAAAAAGCCAGGCTTTTTTGGCTAAAATAGCCACAAAAAACAAAATAGGCTATTTTAGCCACAAAAAACAAAACATCAAATCCAACCCATAATCATTACAATCCTCTCTCACAAAAAAAAACCAAAAAAGCCAAAAAGCCAAAAAGCCCTTCCCAAACCAGGTTAAAATAGCCCAGGCTAAAATAGCCAAAAAGCCAAAAAGCCAAAAAGCCAACCCACTTCCCAAACGGAGGCTAAGTATATTTATAATTCATCCATAAAAATAAAAAAAAAAATAAAAAAATTGAACTCGGGTTGCTTATTTTTGTATCCGCTCATGTTAGGAAGTGAAAGACGTTATCAGAGGACGCTCAAGTCCAAGAGATGAGTTAATCAAGCACAACACCCAATGTTTCGGAAACAGATATACACTGACGAAACAAGATCTTTTGACGATTTTAGTGGGGTTAGTAGAACTGAGAAGAAAACACAAAACAGCTTTGCAAGTAAAGGCCGAACTATCAAAAAAAAAAAACAAAACAAAACAAAAAAAGAAAGCATAATCAGAGTGCTAAAACCCAGTTTCATTTTATTTTGTATTCTGTAACTGTCTTCTCTCTCTCTCTCTCTCAAAGGAAAAAAAAAAAAAAAAAAGAGAGTACAATCTAGTTCAGACTAAAAAAGCCTAACTACGTAGAGGTGATCGCTGGAGCTAAATCTTAAGGCTTCGTTTGTTTGAAATTATAGAAAAGGATTTGAATTAATAGTGATATTAACTTTATGTATAAAGAAAGAATTGTGTATTGAATATTGTATTGAATATTTCTTACAAGGGAATGCACTCTCTTTTATAGAGAGAATTTGAGCATTGGATGCCCACCGAAAGTGTGATGCATTGTACATTATAAAATATAAAGCTAAAGCTATACACTAACAGACATAATCATACACTAGCTATACACTAACAGACATAATCATACACTAGCATGCTAAAGCTAATCATACACTAACAGCCCCCCTCAAACTCAAGGAGGATAGGTACTAGCCAACTTGAGTTTGGAGAGAGTAACAAAACAGGAAAATAGGATAGAAGACACTGTATGGTCGTGTCGAACCGTTGGTGAAGACATTGTATGGTTGTGTCAGACTGTTGTAGGAGCTAACCGGAATCAATGTCGGGACAGTTTACGGGGTCATGTCGGACCGTTGTAGAAGCTGACCGGAATCAATGTCGGGACAGTTTACGGGGTCATGTCGGACCGATGTCGGGACAGTTTACGGGGTCATGCCGGACCGATGTAGAAGCTTGTGGTGGTGCACCAAGAGGGGCGACTTAGGGAGTGCGCCATGAGGTGGCTTGAGTGGTTCCCATGGTGTATAACCATGCTCACCATGATATATGCATAACCCCCCCTCAAACTCAAATAGGTGTGAA
This sequence comes from Camellia sinensis, assembly GCF_055761805.1. Taxonomy (NCBI): domain Eukaryota; kingdom Viridiplantae; phylum Streptophyta; class Magnoliopsida; order Ericales; family Theaceae; genus Camellia; species Camellia sinensis. The sequence continues at coordinate 160,980,136 of NC_138972.1, forward strand.
GATAAAAACCTATTTGAGGTTGAAACAAAGGGATTGAGAAAGTGGAGCAAAACGGCTCAACACAAAGTGGAGATGGTGAAAAAAAAAAGTTGGTAGAAAGGTTTTTTTTTTTTTTTTTGTGTAGAACGGGGAGCGGGGTGGATCCTGAATGGATTTTGAAAAAGATTAAAAATAATGTGAAAGAAAAATAAAGAAAGAAATAATAAGAATATATTTGAAATCAAAACGAAAGAGTGGGGAAAGAAGGAAAGTGGTTCACGTGGTTTCGGGGTCCACGGTTTTGTGAAATCCAGGAATGGTGTTTGGAATATTTGTGTTTTGTGTTTTGTGCTTCTTTTTTTGTTTTTTGTTTTTTGTTTTTTTTTTTTTTTGTGGTTGTTTTGGTTTTTGTGTAGAATGAAATAAAAGAAAGATATGAAAAAGCAAAGGTGGTTTCTGAGGAGTGAAAAGGGACTCACCAACTGAGCTTGTTTGTTTGTTTTTTTTTTTTTTTTTTTTTTTGTTTTTAGAAAAAGAGGGAGGTGGTGGAAGGATAGGTCAAAAGATAGAGGAAAAGAGGAAAAAGAGCACATGGGTTGGGTCATGGATACGGAGTGGGTTTATAATAATAATAAGAATGATAATAATAATAAAAGGACTGAGAGTGCAGAGAGCGGAGAGAATGGAGAGGCATGAGGCATGTGAGGTGTAAAGTGGAGGACAAAATAAAAGAAGGAGGTAAGGAATAATCAGTATCACTTCTTTGTCTTGACAGAGTTTTCCAAGATGTTCTTGGGAAAGAAAAAAAAAAAAAAAAGACCACAGATTACAAAAATACTTTCTGGGTTAGTGTTAGAGGTTGTTTTGTCATCTTCCTCCATGTGGGTATCTCCTAAATCTTGAAAACCTTTACTGCAAAGATTGCTGAAAATAGAGAGAGAAGTGAAGAGAATCAAAATGAGGGAAAAGGAAGATGAAGATCCAGTGTGATGTGTGTGAGAAAGCTCCAGCAACTGTGATCTGCTGGACAAGTCGTTGACCAGGACAATGCTTTTGCAGAGATGATCGATGGAATAGCCACCGAGTATGTCTCGTCGGGCTTCGACACTAAAATCGTAGTAATCGAAGGGGACTCGCTTGAAGGAAAAGTCCCGTACGCCATTGCTGCGAAGGATGGCGGAGAGGCGGGCTTCGGTGGCGGCGGTGGCGTCGATGGTTGCGGCGTTATGGAAATCCAACTACTGTTGTTGCAGAAGAGAAGACAGAGAGGATCAAAGCCGTCCAGATCGTGACGATCATGACGAGAGTTGCTATGATGTTGTTGGTATGGATCATTTCGGCCGATGAAACACGACCTCCTGTTGTAGAATAGCTCCGAAAAGGGGTTGAGGTCCAGCGGGCGGCCAAGACAAAGCTGCCGCCCGCCGGTGAAGCGAAATTATGAGGTTCTTAACTTAGCTCTGATACCATATTAACTTTATGTATAAAGAAAGAATTGTGTATTGAATATTGTATTGAATATTTCTTACAAGGGAATGCACTCTCTTTTATAGAGAGAATTTGAGCATTGGATGCCCACCGAAAGTGTGATGCATTGTACATTATAAAATATAAAGCTAAAGCTATACACTAACAGACATAATCATACACTAGCTATACACTAACAGACATAATCATACACTAGCATGCTAAAGCTAATCATACACTAACAAGTGAAATGAGATCTATTAGACCATCTCCAATGGTTTACTAAAATTGATATCAAATTCAAATTTTGATGAAAAAATCACTGTTCACAGCTCCAACGGTGGTACCAAATGAATATTAAATTGAGATTTCATCAAAAAATTTATCAAACTGACGACGAAATACTAATTTTATCAAAACACTGTTGGTGACCGTTGCAAGAGGGACCGGGTCGACCAGCCGGTTGACCGGTCGGTTGACCAACCGGTCAACCAGTAAAAGATTCAAACAGTTCAGGAAAAAAAGTTCACACCGTTAAAAAAAAAAAAAAAAATTTGCCTAACCGGTCAACCGGCCGGTCGACCACCCAGTCGTCCCCGAAAAAGTTCAGAAAGTTCAAAAAAAAGTTCAGACAATTCGCGAAAAAAATAAATAAATAAATTAATTTTGCCTAACCGGTCAACCGGCCGGTCGACCACCCGGTTGTCCCGGGATAGATTTGATGAAAGGTGAACCATTGGAGTGAGTGGTATCAAATTTGGTGAAATGGGTCATTTTTGTCTCAGATTTGGTGAAAATTTTGAGTCACCTTTGGAGATGCTTTTATATGTTATGTTTGTTTTAGAAGATCGGAAGGGGATTCTTAATCCCTTCATATTAGAATAGGTCCTAGAAAGGGAATTGAAATTGAGGAGATAGAGATAGAGGTGATATTAGAATTTTAGTCTCTCAGACTAGTTTTTGTATTTTATTTTTTATTTTTTACATGTTAAGCATTTTTTTTGAACATTAATATTTAGTTTTTTCTATTTTTTGTTAAGTAAAAATCATTGTTTTATTTTTATTTTTTACATATTGAGCATTTTGTTGAACATTAATGTTTAACATTTTATATTTTTTTATTTGTTTTATTATTTTATATTTATTTTATATAAAAATAGTTTAACAATTCTTGTACCAACAACTATCATCAAAACAAATACAATTTTACTTAATATCTTCACTAACAATTCCCTCCCTATTAATTCTCCACTACGAATCCCATTCTTTCTACTTCCGAAAACAAAGGGCCTAAGAATTAAAACCTTAAAAGTTATAAAAAAGTCACACAACCATTAGCATTAGATATGATCCACTCAAGTCTAAAAGTTATTCATCCTATTAATCATAATCGTCGGTGGTGTTTGGAAAGTTGGGGAATTAGGAGTGTTTTAAAAAGTTGATAAAAAATTCACTTTTGACTTTTTATCAAGGTTTTTAGTTTTTTGAAAATTGATTTGAGAAATTGGTAAAAATTGACTTTTGACTTTTTATCAAGTTTTTTAACTTTTTGGAAAGTGATTTGAAAAGTTGGTAAAAAATTGACTTTTGACTTTTTAATTTTTTATTTTATTTTGTTTTATGGTGTCAAATCAAATTTATATTTATAATTTCACACTTGCGTTTTTGACACTTCTCCCAAACCAATTTTGTTGCGTTTTTAGACATTTTGACAAAAACGTGGCTTTTTATTTTGGTTCCCAAAACGGCACTTAAGTTTTTTTTTATTTTTTTCACAAAAAGACAATTTTTTGCAAAATAAAAAAAAAAAACACATCCAAACAAATATCACATTTAACCCCATAATCATTTCACTTTTTCTCTCACAAACATCGCATGCAACCACAAAAAAACCCAACTATCTTCCCGAACACAAAAAAAAAAATTCTCCGATAATATCCTATAACTAAAAAAATTACATAAAAACTCACTTCCCAAACACCCACGTTGTTGTCTGAGTGACTGGCTTTGAAGAGAGTGAAACATGAGACTTCAAAATTATACTATAAGATTTTAGGGTGAATTACATTAATAGTCCCTATAGTTTGAGGCTTGTGTCATTTTAGTCCCTAACTTTTCAATTGTGACACATTTGACCCTAAATTTTAAATCTTATTCCAAATAAGGATAATTGAAGATATCATTAGATTTTTCAAGAATAAAATCGTCAATTTGATAAAATATAAACTAATTTGACAAAAATAAATGTCAAACAAATATTTTTAAATTTTTAAAAATTATTTCTACCCACTAAAAATAAAATTATGTAAAATTGATAAATCTTTTAGACATTTATTTTTTTTTACCAAATTAATTTTTATTATGTGTTTAGATAATGATCATGTAAAATTAATTTTTAAAAATTAATCATGTAATTTTTATCAATTTTACATACTTTTATTATTGGTGGATAAAAATATTTTTTTGACATTTATTTTTGTCAAAATAGTTTATATTTTATTAAATTGACGATTTTGTCATAGAAATTAAACAATTGTATCTTCAATTATCCTTATTTAAAATAAGATTCAAAATTCATGATCAAATGTGTCATAATTAAAAAGTTAATGATCAAAATGATACGAATTCCAAACTATAAGAACTATTAATATAATTTGTCTAAGATTTTATTAAGTTGTCACACCCTCTTAAATATACACTGAGATTCTAACCTATGATGTGATATTTGTATTTTTTTTTTCAACAATGCTAGAGACCTCTAAAAAGGCATCTCTAAACCCACCTCTAATGAGGTGGAAAAGCAAAAAAAAAAAATAAAAAAAAAATCAAGACACATGATTGGCTGTGGCAGTGGGGGACCCACTGCCACATCACTAGTGCTACCTCTAAATTAGAGGTCTAAAGCATTTTTGTTTTTTTTTTTTACTTCAACTCTATATCATTCCCATTTTCTAATTTAGCGTAGGATCAAAAATATATACAGGAGCCGCTTGGGAATTGACATTAATTTAGGGTTGGTTTAGGATGTCCTAAAAAAGTGTACTTTTTGACTTATTGGTGGGTTTGGGTTGAGTTTGGGTTGGATTTGATGTGATGTGTTAGAGAGGTGATGTGATTTAAATAAGATGATGTGACTTAAATAAGATAGTGACTTTTTGACTTTTTGACTTATTTAGTACATGCCAAACTAGCCCTAAGAGTTTTTAATTTTTTATAAAAAATAATAATATAATAAATTTTTAACTAAAAATCATTGTTCCAGACGATGCCTAATAGGGTTGTGTGTTGTGTTGGTTGGTTATCTTGTGACTCATAGCTAAGGATGGCAATTTGAACTCGGCCTAATGGGGACCCGACCCCTCAATCCCGAATTGAGCGAGTTTTTTTTGAAAAAATATCCCTAACGGGACCGGGATGGAATTCAAAAATCAATTCCCGAACAGTTTTGGGCCGGGAACGGGGATAAGTGTTCCAGCCCCGTACTCGGCCCGACCCAGCCCCGTCCCCGTCCCCGTCCCCGTTCCCCAGCCCGGTTTATCCCCGATGTAAAATTACGATTTTACCCCTATATATATATATATATATAAACCAAACCCTTGAATGTCACTTTCACTTCTCTCTCTCTCTCTTACAAAGCCGCGTTTCTCATCTCTCTCTACCTCACTTACTCACTGACTTCTCTCTCTCTCTCTCTCTCAAATCCACCACCACCACCGCGTCTCATGCAGATCTACCACCACCGCCGTCCAGTTGGCACTGTCGCATCACCTCCGTCGTCAACTCTCCACCTTCGTCCACCTCGTCACTCTCGCACCTCTCCTTCACCTCTCTCCTCCATCGTCCATTGCGCCGATCTTCTCCAGATCTAAGCCGCGACAAAAAAGAAGCCTAGAGACAGATCTTGTCCTCTTCATTGATGTACATATCTAGATCTTCACTATATATATATACATTTTGTTGTTGTTGATGTTGATGATGATGATACTCTAGTTGTTGTTGATGATGATGAGTTGCAGCAGCTGCTGTTCTGTTTTTTTTTTTTTTTTTAGTCGGGGAATATTCGGGGTCTGGGAAACCCGATCCCCGTTAGGGGGTGGGGGTGGGGGGTGGGAACGGTGATAGACTCTTCGTCGGGGATCGAGGTCAGGACCGGGAAAATTTTCACCATCAGAGATCGAGGACGGGGAGTGTGATCCCCGACCCTCCCCGCCCCGTTGCCATTTCTACGCGTAGCTTCAGCTTCTACTCTGAAGGAGGTTGCTCAGTGATGCGGCAATTATTCTACTGTGACAGACTACACTGTTTCATTTTTAGGATATAGTAGCAGTGCCTCATTACATTACACGTCTATCAAAATTTGTTGAATGAAAAAATTATTCGGAAAATTATATTATAAATAACACTACAAATTCATAATTAATAACTCACAAATTATCTAAAATAGTCATCTTGTAATTTAAATAGGCCTAGTTTGGCATAATCTAAAAAAGTTAAAAAGTCAAAAAGTCACCATCTAATTTAAGTCACATCATCTTATTTAAGCCACATCACCTCTCTACCACATCACTTCAAACTCAACCCATATTTTACGTTTTTTCATAAAAAGTTAAAAAGTGCACTTATTTAGATCATCCCAAGGCCAAGTTTGACATACACAAAATAATCCATCTTTTTATCTTTTTATTTTTTTTCCAACACATCACCTCTCTACTTTTCTGCACATTTTTTCATAAAAAAAACAAAAAATGCACTTATTTAGGTCATCCCAAACAACCATACATGAATTTCACATTATACAAATCCAATCTTAACTGTATAATTCTCATTCGGGATACATTTGGAATTTGTAAAGAGGGGTTCATATCATTTTTGTTATATTAATGGTAATCTTTAAAAATTATTATATATTAATAAAAAAAATATAATTATAATTATTGATATTTATACTATCTATCACTTTTTGATAATGAGTAATATTAGGAATTTTAAAAGTTTTATCAAATGTTTCATATGGGTGTTAGACCTACATGAGACCTCACATGGTATGGATCTCACACCCATTTGATAAAACATTTAATAAAACATGTGAAGTCTTTAGCATTTTTCTTTGATAATTTTTTGTTTGACCACCACTGACAAGTTATTTTTCCAAAATTATATATTGGTTTTGCAACAATGACATGTAGGCCTCGTTTGTCAATTATACATTTTAGTTAAAAAGTAAAAAATTATTATAAGTTGTCACATCACTTTCTATACTTTTCTACATTTATTTTTGTAAAAGAAAAATAATTATTAATATAGCATGTTCTCAAACGAGACCATAGTGTATTAGTTTGATTTTTATGGATTTAAATAGTTTGATTTGTCATGTTTATGTCTCATTTAAAATTGCTTTAGGTATGACCTATAAGTTAACTTTTTTTTTATTTATTATGAAAAAATATATATAAAAAATAAAGATGCAATATAATATAAATCAATAAGTTGGCTTATTTAGCCCTACCCAAAGAGGTTTTAGTGGGTGTTTGTGGTGTTGATAAAAAATAATAATAATAAATAACATATAAATATATTCTTAATATTTGTTTAAAATATAAAAATTTTCTCTATGATTCTAAAAACTACATAACAAATATTGCTTTTATTAAAATTTATCAAATCAATTAACAATTTTTAATAATGTTTTAAATATATTTCAATTAATAATTTAGATAATTTATTGTTTTGTAGTAGAGTAGATAGAAATTTTATTTTCTTTGTTTTGTTAAATAAAAAGTTATGACAAAAGAGGATTTTTAGAATCACATGGCGTAATTTGTATTTTAATTAGGGGAATTGACCAGTAAATCCCGTTTTGTAGACTTTTAATCCATAAGGTCTTAAATGTTGTTTTGATGACTGAGTGGTCCCTTAAATTATTTGTTGACTGTTTTGCCATTGTTAGTACAGTTGAGGAACAGATGGCGTGGTTATATGTGGGGAAGGTGCTGGAGTATTTGTGTGTCATGTTGTTTGAAAAGTGCACTAATAGCTTTTTAAAGTTTGGTTGTTTTAACACGTACAGTGTAGGCTCGTGAATTCCTTACCAATTGTTTTTTGGCGCGTGATGTGAAAACACACAGTAATTCAATCAAATTAGGTCCACCACGTTGGAGTGTGACATGTCACATTTAGAAAAAGTACACTAAGGAGTTTTTATGTATGGGGAAGTTGATGGAGTGTTTGTATGCCATGTTGTTCGAAAAACGCACTAGTAACTTTTTAAAGTTTAGTTATTTTTAACATGCGTAGTGTAGGATTTGAATTCCTTACTAATTATTTTTTAGGGCGTGACATAAAGACACACAATAATTCAATCAAATTGGGTCTACCATGTTGGAGTGTCACATGTCACGTTTAGGAAAAATATACTAAGAAATTTTTAATTTTTTTAGAGTGTCATAACATACCCGCCACATTGTCACATTTGAAAAAGTATATCAAGAAGGTTTTTTTTTTTTTTTTTTTTTTTTTTTTTCTGCAGGCCACATTATACCTACCACATTGTCACATTTGGAAAAAGTACACTAAGAATGAGTAAAAATTTTAGAGTATCACATCATACCTACCACATTGTCCCATCGTTGGAGTGTTACATTCATACCTGTCACGTTGGAGTATCACACCATACCTATCACACATTCCAAAAAAAAAAAATGAACTTTCTCAATTAATTAGTGAGGATATATTTGTCTAACTAATACCATCCATGCTTGAAAAAAGACTTAGTGGTCAGACACTACACCTAATAATGACTTCTCAATCAACTATTTAAAGCGTAGGACCAAATGATACAGAAGTTCCCAAAATAGGACTTTCCAATAAATTTCTATTTTAATTAAGTGTATTTATAATTTATCGTAAAAAAATAACCATTCGCTTAAAATGTCAAAAAAAAAACTATGAAATTATTTCTCATCATTTAAAATTTACAAATAAATTATATGTTGAAGGTCACCCCATGTGAAAGGGGTGATCCTCATGTCAACAAAGGAAGACAACCAACCAAGTCAAGCTTGGTGGCCACCTACCATGTCAAAAGTCAAGAATGAAGGCTCTTCCACCTACTCCTTTGTGTATAAATAGAGACGGGAGGGAGAGGATGAGATACAGATCAGAAATTAGAGAGTGAGAGCTGTGAGTTGAGTGAGTTTCATCTCCTCCTCTGTATTTTGTATTTTGCTCCATTTTAGTGAAAACTTCTCATTTCTGTCCGTGGATGTAGGCATTGGGCCGAACCACGTAAATATTGTGTTTCCTGTGTGTGTGAGATATATTTCTGGGTGTGTTTGATCCTAACAAGTGGTATCAGAGCCGGTGTTGTGCGTTTTGCGGAAAAACAGAGTGTTGTTCCGAAACTGCCCAGAAATCGTATTGCTCGAAATCAGATTTTGAGCATACCAGGAGCAAGGGCTCGACGAGAGGAGTCCAGAAATATAAAGCAGACACCCAACGGAGGCAGGACGCGCCCTCACGCGCCTCTGGAAGTTGGCGCGTGAATCCCAGTCTCGTCACGCGCCTACACGCGCCGTGCAGGCTCCCGGCGCGTGGTTACAGTCTCAGACACGCGCTACACGCGCGGACGAAGGTAGACGACGCGTGAGTTGACGCGCGACACGCGCCGCACGCGCGCGCATCAAGCCGCTCGAGCAGGAGCCGCGTTGACCGAGCCGGAGCCGCTGACCGAGCCGCTGACTGAGCCGATGATGCCAGCCTGACGTCAGCATAACTGGAGGAGTAATCTGGTGCTTCGCAGGCGCACCAGATTCTGCCGATCTGCACCGTTAAAATTGTTTTGGCTTGATCTAAGCCATTTGGAGTCCGTTTTTGGTGATCCAATAGTGGTTTCTGACTATTTGGAGTATTCCGGACACATCCGTACGGTCAGATTTTGCAAATAAGTTTTTCAAAAATTCGCAGTTTTTATTTTGGCAATCCGAAGTGTTTTTCCGGCTAATTTGAGCAGTCCGGACTTCACAGCAAAGCCTGTTTTTCAAACAGAGATTACTTTCTGGATGATGGAGGAATCCACATCAGCTTCAGGGCCGATGATTCGGTTGAACGCTTCTAATTATGCGATATGGAAGCCGCGGATGGAGGACGTCCTGTATTGTAGAGATTTGTTTGACCCTATAGCGCTAAAGGGGGTCAAACCAGATGGAGACAAGGATGTGGACTGGATAAAAACCAACCGGAAGACTGTCGGTCAAATCAGACAGTGGATTGACCACAGTGTGTTCCACCATGTTGCCCAAGAGACAGACGCCTATGCCCTATGGATGAAATTGGAGGGCATGTACCAGTCCAAGACCGCACGGAACAAAGCCTTGATAATGAGAAGGCTTATAAACTTGAAGCTGAAGAATGGTGTGTCTGTTGCTGAACACACCAGTGAATTCCACAGCCTTGTGAACCAGCTTGCATCAATCAAAATGGAGTTGGAGGATGAGATGCAAGCATTATTATTACTCAGTTCCTTACCAGATAGCTGGGAGACGTTGGTGGTTTCTCTCAGTAATTCTGCACCCGAAGGGAAGCTGACAATGGGAATGGTCACAGACGCCTTATTCAACGAGGAGGCAAGGAAGAAAGAGATGGAAGGAGAGCAGTCCCATGCCCTTGTCACAGAAAGTAGAGGCAGAGATAGAGAAAGGGGCAGAGGTAGAGGAAGAAGTAAAAGCAGAGGGCGTTCACAGTTCAGACAGGACAACACGAGGAGGTGTTTTTACTGTGATCAAGAGGATCACGTAATAAGAGATTGCCCAGAGAAAAAGGCGGACAGACAAGCCAAAGAGAAGGCTAAGGGACACGGAGGTCCCTCAACTACAGCAGTTGCAGTGCATTCCTCTGACGATGAAGAGGTGTTGCTTACAATCTCGTCAGAGTTGGAGACACCCGGCTGGATTTTGGATTCAGGGTGTACGTTCCACATATGTGCGGATAAGAAGCTTTTCTCCACTTATCGAAGAGTCAGCGGTAGCACTATCCGGATGGCCAACAACACAGTGAATAGAGTTGTCGGCATAGGGACAGTGCGATTCCTTACTAAGGATGGAAGAAAAGTAATTTTATCTGAGGTCCGACATGTGCCAGGAGTACGGAGGAATCTAATCTCCCTGAGTATGCTAGATCTAAAAGGAAATTGTTTCTCATCTAGTGGCGGGGATCTTCATGTACGCAGAGGTGATAGAGAAATGTTGCAAGGCAAATTGTGCAACAAACTGTATAGACTGGAAGGAGAAGCTTTGACAAAGATGAGTGTTGTCAAATGCCAGTCAAAGGGTACAAAGAGAGAACATACGCAACCAAAGCGTATGATTGAGCAAGGCTTTCATCAGGAATGGCGAAAACGGTGCACGGGAACGCAAGGAGGCAGTTCAAAGGTGCACAGATCTGAGCCAGTGAAGCCAATCTTGAAGAAAGTTCAGAGCAAAGAAACCAAGTCTGTAGAAACTATGCCAGTGAAGAAGAGAGTTTCTTTTGCTCCCGTGTTAAAGACATTTTGCAACCTCTCAAAAGATGCAAGGAAGGGATGCAATTTCAAGTCGCAAAGTGAGCTTTGCAATGCACTCCAATAAGGGGGTGCAAGCACTATGCACGGAGTTGCATAGTGGTAACTTGTACAGACCGGTGGAAGGTGTCTTGGCAGAAGGGCTAACTGTCAAACATCAGAACGGACGTACAAGTGAGACAGAACCGAACATCAGGGATTGCAGCACAGACAACGGGCGTATGAGATCGCTGGGAAGTTGTTCTGAAGTGCAGAAAGCAAAGGCTGGTTGTTCAGAAATAAGCTCCGAGCAAGGAAAATTGAAGATGTTGATGTGTCAAACTCTGAAGTTTTCTAGTTGCTCCCGTGTTTCATCATGCAAGAAGCTGCACGGTAATGCAAGGGTATCCCGAGCAGGGGGTGCAGGGCATCCAATCAGGGGGTGCTTGATACCTTGGCAGCAGGTTTTGTTGTGGATCACCTCACATGGGCTGAGGGGGTGATTGTTGAAGGTCACCCCATGTGAAAGGGGTGATCCTCATGTCAACAAAGGAAGACAACCAACCAAGTCAAGCTTGGTGGCCACCTACCATGTCAAAAGTCAAGAATGAAGGCTATCCCACCTACTCCTTTGTGTATAAATAGAGACGGGAGGGAGAGGATGAGATACAGATCAGAAATTAGAGAGTGAGAGCTGTGAGTTGAGTGAGTTTCATCTCCTCCTCTGTATTTTGTATTTTGCTCCATTTTAGTGAAAACTTCTCATTTCTGTCCGTGGATGTAGGCATTGGGCCGAACCACGTAAATATTGTGTTTCCTGTGTGTGTGAGATATATTTCTGGGTGTGTTTGATCCTAACATTATAAATATAATCTTAAAATTTTATTTAAATATTAATTGTATGCTGTAACTTTAAAACTACGTCTTGCGCATTTCGCATAACAAATACTTGTTTTTAATAAACAATTTAGTAATTCCATTATTGTATCAGAAGATAGTTATAATTTTCATTTTTTTCTCAATTTTGTTAAATGATAAATTTTGATGAAAAAATATTTATAATTTTTCGAACCATTAAGGGAATTTATATTTTAAGTAAACCTCAATAAATGTATTCATAATTTATCTAAAAATTAAATGTTTTTTTTTATCAGCAAAAAAATGAAAGTTTATTGATAAAAAAGCACAATACATGCAAAATTACATCAACAAAGCAGGGAAATGCAGAAATCATCATAGTTAGCCTCAACAACTCCAACTAGGTTGGCACCGCAAAAGAAGTACAATTATATGCCAGCATTTGCTCCAAGATTGGAGAGAAACCAATCAAAAGCACACTGAGAAAAAAAGCCAAAACACACAACAGCTCAAGTAACAGCATCATCACTTCTGCAGCAAAACTTCAAATTCTTAGCATTTAACCTCCGTTACTGATCCAATACTTCACCTTCTCAATTTCACACAGAACTAAACAATACATATGTTGCTGGACACTAGAGCACATCTGCAACAATATAGCACATCTGCAGCAACCTCCATAGCATTCAACTTCCATTACTGATAGGATTCCATTACTGATACAATACTTCACCTTCTCAATTTCACACAGAACTAAATAGCACATCTGTTGCTGGACACCAGAGCACACCTACAGCAATATAGCACATTTGCAGCAAACACCCAAGAAACACACCATAGACCCTGCTGCCATTAACAAACAACCAAACATTCATACAGAGAGTCAAAGCCATAGCATTCAACCACCATTACTGATACAATACTTCACCTTCTCAATTTCACACAGAACTAAATAGCACATCTGTTGTTGGACACCAGAGCACTCAATCAAGTTGTCAATTCCCTAAGCACATCCTGATCTGTCTTAGATTGAAAATAAAGTTGTGGACTGAAAATTTGAAGTCCTTCCATAAAGGTTTCAATCACAAAGCAATTCTAATCTTAATCAACTCACATAGCTCACTCAGATTTGGATTAGCATCTCTAAACACACATTCATTTCGATGCTTCCAGACAGACCATAGTACAACTAATGAAATAGCATTCCAGATCTTCCTCTTCCTCTTCCTCTTCCTCTCCTTTGTCATCCCTCCAACCCACCAAACCAATAAATGATCCACCAAACCTGGTATAGCACCCTGAATATCCCACAAATTCATCATATTAGCCCAAATCTGCCAAACAAAATGGCAGTAAACTAGCACATAATCCACAGATTCACTGTCTCTGTTACAGAACACACATACAATGGAGATATTCCCATTGAGTACCCCTACTTTCTAAAGGAACTCATTTGTCTTGACTTTTTTTTCCCAAGCTAACCACCCAACTACTTGCACCTTGGGAGGGATATAATTTAACCAAACCAGTTTACTGATTCTTAGAGATAGACCAAGGCTATTCATAACAGATTTATACACTGATGATACAGAAAACACACCAGAGGGAGATGATAACCAAACAATCTTATCAATATGCCCTGATCTCACTTTAGGGCCTAACATAAGATGATTTAACAGTTTTGCAAGATGCACCTCCTCCCAATCATACAACCTTCTTCTGAATGCAAGATTCCATTCTCCTGACGAAGCTTTCTATCATAGATTGTTCTTAATGATACACTATTTTCCATTGATAGCCTATAAAGACTTGGGAACAGATCCTTTAAACTTGCTTCCTGACACCAAATATCAATCCAGAAATTGGTCATTCTACCATCTCCAACCTTCAAATGACAATTCATCATATAGAACTCTTTTAAGGTGTTGCTTTACTCAACAATAAATAGTATTCATTTCCATACAGCAGAGTGTATACCAGAAAGGGTAAAAGATGGGAGCCATCTTCTAACCTCTAACTTGTATTTGCTACAAATCACTCTCTTCCACAAAGCTTCATCTTCACAACCGAACCTCCACCACCATTTAATTAATAAGCAATTATTCACTTCCTTAAGTTTCCTAATGCCTAACCCTCCTTGATCCACCCTTTTAGATAGTTCCTCCCATTTGATCATATGAATCTTCCTCTTAAGTTCTGTCCCACCCCACAAAAATGTTGCTTGAAGTTTATCAAATTCTTTAGCTACCCCCCAAGCATCTTGAATAGAGACAAGTAGTACACTGGTAGTGTAGATGTCACTGCTTTTACAAGTGTTAACCTTCCTGCAAAAGACAACAACTTCCTTTTCCAACCAGCCAACCGACTTCTAACTTTATCCAAAATAGGTTTCACTACGCCAAAACAGGGCATTAATGGCGACTTTTTTAACGGCGGTAACGAAAACCGTCGTTAAAGGTACTATTAATGACGGTAACGAAAACCGTCGTTAAAGGTATCATTAACGGCGGTTTTGTTACCGCCGTTAAAAAAACCGCCGTTAATGCCCACTTTTAACGGCGGTAACAAAACCGTCGCTAATGCCCAATCATTACCGCCGTTAATGACGGCGGTCTTTGCCGGCGAAACTTTGGTGAAACTCCAGCGTGCTCCGGCGAAACTCCGGCAAGCTCCGGCGAAGCCATCTACAATAAAGTAAAAGTAATGTTTAAATATTTATTTAGGAAATATATTTCATGAAGAGTGGCTATGGTAGAGTGGTTAGTGTGGGTGGATGAGAGGTTGAGGGTTCAAGACTTGGGGAGTGCAAGAAGAAAGAATTAGTTTTTGAAAAATTTGAACCTATTTACAGCGGTAAAAAACCGCCGTTTTTGGTCGACTTTTAACGACGGTAATTTACCTTTTTACGACGGTTGTACTTTTTTCGACACGCGCATAAACAGCGGTAACAAAACCGCCATTAATACCGCCGTTAAAGGCTTTAACGACGATTTTACAGCCTTTAACGGCGGTAAAAAACCGCCGCTAAAGCCCAATTTTGGCGTAGTGTTTCCATGTAGCTTTCTTTCTTGGGTTAGCCTCTAATGGCTGCCCAAGATAAGTGAAGGGCAAGGATTTGATTTTGCAATTAAGTAATGAGGCAAAATCACTCAAAACATCATTTGATACACCCACCTCACATACAACACTTTTATGGTAATTTATTTTCAAACCTAACATGATCTCAAAGCATCTTAGCACTCTTTTCAGATTTCTCACCTCTGCTTCTTTTGCTTCACAAAATAACAATGAGTCATCTGCGAATTGGGGATGTGAAAGCACTACACCATTTGAGCCTACCTTCACTCTATTAATCAGTCCAAGATCCTGAGCTCTAGTTAAAACAACATGGAGTCCTTCAACTGCTATATTGAACAAGAAAGGGGACAACGGCCCCCTTGCCTTAAACCTCTTTGTGGACTGAATTCTTCGGTTGGTGATTGTAACGACCCCATCATGTATAATGATTAGTACTTGATTAATTAAGGAGATTTGGAATTTAATTGCCGAGTATTATAATTTAATTTGGGATTTATGAGAATTGTGGGATCTGATTCATATATGATTCTATTAAAGATTTATTTTGGAATTAAAAATTAAGGGTCCAAATGGCTTAAGTAGGTGAAGTTAAGAAGTTGAATCAATTTAGTTTAGTAAAATTAAGGTTCGATTAATTAGGTCTTAATTGGAGTTGATTAAGTCATGAGGATTGAGAATTGCGATTATTGTGAATTAAATTTATTTATGGGGTGTCCAATTTGAATATGTAATTTATTGACGAAATTTTGAGTCTGATCAGAAATTGAAAGATTAAATGATCTAAGAAATCAAAATTGAGGATGGAAATGAGTTTAATTTAATATTTGGAGCCTTTTGGGAGTTTGATTAAAAATCTGATTTGGATTGTTAAATTTAAATATATTTAATTAGGCTCTAATGGAAGTCAATTAGACTAATTAAATTATGTGGGATTTGAGATTAGTTATAATTAACTAATTTTGTGTTAATTAAAATTAATTAAGATTAAGTGATGCTTAATTAAATTATTCCTAGACATAAATTAAATTATGAAGCAGATTATGTGAGCGGGTGTGCATGTAAGTGTTAAGGTGGAGCTCAAAGAATTGTACTAGTGTGCACACGTGTTACATGGTGGAGAAGTGAGATGTGTGTAAGTGTGTTTATTCTGATGGGTTCAAGAGTGTTATTCATTTGTGGTGCTGGAAGACTTTGAGAGTTTAAAGAGAGAGAGAATGAAAGACCCAAAGGATTAAAGAAGTAGAGAAATCAAAGGAAAACTCAAGAAATTGGAAGAGAAGGAGAAGACCCAAGGGAAATCAACCATAACTTTTGACGTTAAAACCAAAGGTCACGCGCCATTGTCTGCCTGGTTTATCTTATGTGTCCAGTTTGTTTGATTTGTTTTTGCAGCTATCTGTGAGTAATAACTTAGTAAAGTTATGTTCAACTGCATTTATTTTCTGTGTGATAAAATAAGATCTGTTTTTTGAAATGATATGTTCTGTACAATAAATGATTGTCCAATTTCTGATATGTATTCGCGACATCCTTAGCATCATGTGATATCTATTGGCTGTTACCTGGTACCGGAGGTTCCTTTATGGAACTTAATCTGTTAGCACTCTGTTACCCGTACCGGAGGCCCCATCACGAGAGCTCAGCATATTTCTGTTCTGTTCTGTTACCCGGATCCGGAGGTTCCTTTATGGAACTGGTTATTCGTAACCTCACGTGTATATGTTGTGTTATGTTCTGTTCTGTTAATACTAATGGATGTATCACGTATATTTAAGCATACCTCATGATTTCTGTATATGATCTGGACAAATTATGAATTTGATATGAAACTAGATTATGATTTCTGAATCTGTACGGACTCATTCATTGAAACCCCTTTACTCTGTTATTGTTCACTGAGCTTTCGCTCATAGTTTATATTATGTATTTAGGTGAGCCGGCGTGTGATTAGGGCCAGAGTTGACGGCCTTCATTTCTATTTTTGTTAGCCAACCGTTGTGCCTCCCGTGGAGGTTCCGGATATGTCAAGTGATTGTTGCTATGTGATTTAAAGTTTTAGTTCTGTTTTCTTGTTTGGTTAAACAAGTCTTGTGTATTTTGTAAAAAAGGCTACGTCCTTTTTGTCTGATCTGTATATATATTATGACGTAGGGACGATGTGTATATATGTATATAAAAAGTTTAAAATTTTTCTGTCTCATATAAGTCTGCACAGCTCAATAGACGTTATATATTTGTTATTTGCTTCCGCTAGCCCCTAATATTATGTTAATCTGTCTCAGAGGCCTTCGGTAATCCCAGGATTACTGGCCGGTTACGATGCTAAACCTATAGGGGCGGGTTTGGGTCGTGACAGAGTGGTATCAGAGCACGAGTTAATATCTCACCCACGTGTCCATTGAGCATTACTATGTCTACGACGGATTTAAGTTTCATGCATCTAGTAAGTAGGTAAGAAGTTGTGCATTCAAGAATATGTATATAGATTTGTGTGATATGTTTAGGTATTGAAACTAAATATTATGAGCTATCGTGGAATTGTGATGATTATAAAGAAACTGGAATGTGTTTAATTAGTTTAGCAATGAGGCTAAAAGCTAAGAATTATTAAGATATTGAGAAATCACAAATGTTATAAGGAAATCAGAATCTTTGACTAGAACATTAGAGAGTACAAGTATGTTGATTTGTAGAAACATGGAGTTATGAGGAATTAGAATCCTTAATGGAAGCCATGAAAGTTATATGAGTTATTTGTCAAATTGGACTATGAGAATATTTGGAAAATTGAGAAATTTAATGATCAATGTAGTATGTGGAACTATAGTAATTGAGGACGAGAAAAGTCATTTGATATGTAAGATAGTACATTTTGGTGGGAACCTATTATGTGGAATGTTAAACCGTAGAGTCTTATGCCTTTGTAGAATGACCTTGAAAGTCTGATTGGAATCACGTTTGGCCAGCGTTACTTCGAATCAGAAATTCTGGGTAAATTCCATGAGAATGAATAGGTTACCCTACCAGTGTCCTTATATGCCTATATGTGTATGTTTACTTGTATATGATTTGTGTTTTGTGTTATAATTTAAGTCAATTAATTAACCCAAGTGTTATTAATCATCTTCTTGTATTTAACCCTTCTCTTTCGTCATTAGGAGAAGATGGTGGAAGAGCATGAGTGGAGTGGAAATTGAGTCCTTATTAGAGTGATTAGGTAAAGTAGAAGAGGTACTAGAGAACGTGGTGAAAGCTGCGAATCCTACCATACATGGCAAGATCAAAAAGGAAGAGTTAAGTACGGAAGTGAAAAGTGAATTAAAGAAGAAAACTAAGAATTTTGTGGTAGGAAAGACGGGTAATTCCAGGCAAAGTTGTAAGAGAAGTAAGTTAACCTAGTATGTCAATATGTCACAAGATCTATCGGGGATTGTGTCATCGAATTACTGGAAATGTGAGAAGTTGGGGCATCAAATAAAAGACTATCCCAGACCTAAGAGAAAGTTCAAATAATTTAATTGGTTAAGGATACTACTTAAGTACAAGTAGGACTGCTTGAAGTTAACAGTTTATGTGTGAGTGGTATTTTTTTAATAAAGCTATGTTATAATGTTACGATAAAGCTTTGGTTTGCCTTGTTTCGGAAAAGTATTTGATCAAGCATGAATGATGATCCATTAGTTCTGTATCAAGTACTAGCTTTCTTTTGATGACATTCTTGAAAGGTCCTTTCATGCTAGGGGACGTTAAGTTTATGTAGCACATTGTTGAGATATCTCTTTGCCATCGATGGTCATGTACGGATTGTACCACCGACGGTCTTGTACGGATGGATTACGTTTGTCACCGACGGTTTTCCGGGTGAATTGTCTAACCGACTTCGGGTCGGCCACCGACGGTCATGAACGGGTGTGTTTCGCTCCCGGGCGGTTATTCCCTTGTTTTGTCAGGAATATCATCTTTGTATTAGGTAGATGTTAGTAAACATCCCAAGAAGCTTTGAAAGATTTCGATTGATGAACTCGATTCATCCCATGTTTCATTACAAACCATGTTATGTATTATTTGACAAAGATGGAACCCATTCATTGGACTATTTAGAACTCAACCTGAAATTGCATAGAAATGATTAAAACATCACTAAGACTTGAGCTAAATAAAAGACTAAACGATTTAAGCCAATGAAAATTTTTCTACTCGGTGACCGAATAAGTAACACTTAATTTACTGGAATCATATTGTTTGGGACCTTTAAAACATTGATAGTGACCGATTATGATATGTTGAATTACGAATTTGGAAGAATTATTTTCCCCCTCAAAGAAAAAAAAATGAAAAGAAAAGAAGGAGACGTAATGGGAAATAGGAGAATAAATTTCGTTAGAATGACAAACATATATTTCCTAAAGAACATTTGGGAACATAAGAATTTCGGTTTGCTAATTGTTATGGTTTGAGAGAGCTTAAAATTTAGCCCTAAGATACCATGTATATACAGGTCTAATGTTTAGAATAAGTATGAAGTCAATGCAATTTGAATTACTTATGTAAATGTAACCTTAAGTAGATAAGAAAGCTAATAAGGAAGCTAATGACCGCGTAAAACGTAGACCTGTTGTGAATCGAATCACCACTTTGAAATGATAGTGTGAGTTGGATTGTCAAAACGGTAATTTTAATTTCACAGAAGTATGTAAAATTCTGCTATGATCTGTATGATTGTCTGCGACTATATGGGTATAGCCCAACATCCGTTACTTACAAAAAGGCTCAATGAATTTTTGTGGAATATGCTTCTATTATGACTTTGATATGTTTCTGTTCTGAGTCTGATGTGTCCCTCTGTTTCGAAATTACCATCATAATTAGTATCCAAGATGTCTGTTTAAAAGTGGGGCCATTAATATGTGATTATGTTTCCGTATAATTCAGAAATTTCTGTTATAGATTAACATGTGGAACTTTATTTGGGGAAATTATGTTATGTGCATAACTTACGAACCTTGACCATAGTCAATGAAGGTTAAAATGTCCGTTCCTTTGGGATATGATGAATTATGAGTTGCGTACGAATAGTGTCGGGACCATTATTGTCAATAGACTAAAAACACCAAGAAATTGTGTTTGCTATTAGTAATGCATTGGCTATTAAATTTAATTTGAAGAATCTATCATGTCAATAGTAAAATATTTTGATCAGTTTGAAAATAAGGAGAATCATGAACATTCCTTAAAAGAAATCTCCTACTATTGGAAGTATATGAACTATAGATTGATGAGTTAAAGCATATAAGGTATGTGATTGAAATTAATAGAGACAATAATGAATTGCCAATTTGGGTTGTTAACCATTAAGTGATTGAGAATAAGTTCAACTTGTGCGGAGAAGGTTCAATGAAAAGAAGTTACCTAGGGGAGGGAATGAAGTGAGACCAAGTTATATGACTGATTTTCTGTACAAGTATCTTAAGTTTGGAGGACCAAACTTCCTAAGGGGGGAATGCTGTAACGACCCCATCATGTATAATGATTAGTACTTGATTAATTAAGGAGATTTGGAATTTAATTGCCGAGTATTATAATTTAATTTGGGATTTATGAGAATTGTGGGATCTGCTTCATATATGATTCTATTAAAAATTTATTTTGGAATTAAAAATTAAGGGTCCAAATGGCTTAAGGAAGTGAAGTTAAGAAGTTGAATCAATTTAATCTTAATTATGGACCCATTTGGGAGCTTAATTAAATATTCGATTCAATTTAGTAAAATTGAGATTCGATTAATTAGGTCCTAATTGGAGTTGATTAAGTCATGAGGATTGAGAATTGCGATTATTGCGAATTAAATTTATTTATGGGGTGTCCAATTTGAATATGTAATTTATTGACAAAATTTTGAGTCTGATCAGAAATTGAAGGATTAAATGATCTAAGAAATCAAAATTGAGGATGGAAATGAGTTTAATTTAATATTTGGAGCCTTTTGGGAGTTTGATTAAAAATCTGATTCGGATTGTTAAATTTAAATATATTTAATTAGGCTCTAATGGAAGTCAATTAGACTAATTAAATTATGTGGGATTTGAGATTAGTTATAATTAACTAATTTTGTGTTAATTAAAATTAATTAAGATTAAGTGATGCTTAATTAAATTATTCCTAGACATAAATTAAATTATGGAGCAGATTATATGAGTGGGTGTGCATGTAAGTGTTAAGGTGGAGCTCAAAGAATTGTACTAGTGTGCACACGTGTTACATGGTGGAGAAGTGAGGTGTGCGTGAGTGTGTTTATTCTGATGGGTTCAAGAGTGTTATTCATTTGTGGTGCTGGAAGACTTTGAGAGTCTAGAGAGAGAGAATGAAAGACCCAAAGGATTAAAGAAGTAGAGAAATCAAAGGAAAACTCAAGAAATTGGAAGAGAAGGAGAAGACCCAAGGGAAATCAACCATAACTTTTGACATTAAAACCAAAGGTCACGCGCCATTGTCTGCCTGGTTTATCTTATATGTCCAGTCTGTTTGATTTGCTTTTGCAGCTATCTGTGAGTAATAACTTAGTAAAGTTATGTTTAACTGTATTTATTTTCTGTGTGATAAAATGAGATCTGTTTTCTGAAATGATATGTTCTGTACAATGAATGATTGTTCAATTTCTGATATGTATTCGTGACATCCTTAGCATCATGTGATATCTGTTGGCTGTTACCCGGTATCGAAGGTTTCTTTATGGAACTTAATCTGTTAGCACTCTGTTACCCGTATCGGAGGCCTCGTCCCGGGGGCTCAGCATATTTCTGTTCTGTTCTGTTACCCGGATCCGGACGTTCCTTTATGGAACTGGTTATTCGTAACCTCACGTGTATACGCTCTGTTATGTTCTGTTCTGTTAATGCTAATGGATGTATCACGTATATTTAAGCATACCTCATGATTTCTGTATATGATCTAGACAAATTATGAATTTGATATGAAACTGGATTATGATTTCTGAATCTGTACGGACTCATTCATTGAAATCCCTTTACTCTGTTATTGTTCACTGAGTTTTCGCTCACAGTTTATATTTTGTATATAGGTGAGTCGGCGCGTGATCAGGGCCAGAGTTGACGGCCTTCATTTCTGTTTTTATCAGCTAATCGTTGTGCCTCCCGTGGAGGTTCCGGATATGTCAAGTGATTATTGCTGTAGACGTCCCCAAACGCCCCGGGAGGATGAGTCCCGTTTTGTTCATATTGGGGTCACTACAGTTCAGGACTCTCAAATTTGTCACGGTTCTTAATCTGAACCAAAGAGTCCCAATCCAGCAAATCGTTTTGAGAAAAACAGATTTTTAAAAAAGAAGTGCCAAACATGGACTGCTTTGCCATATACAGAGTCGCCACCTAAATATTTTTTATGGGGGAATTAAGGAAACCCTGACTCAGTGCCAAAGGCCACGTGTCCGTCATCACCAAAGTTGCCTCGGCTCGGGAACTTGGGTACGATTGGGAAAGGTCAGTTATGAGCACAACCTCTCGCCCGATCCGAAGATCGGCCTCTACTAACCATGATATCTTGTTTTGAAAACATTATGCATTCTTTTACCGGTTATTAGCTTAGAATTACTATGTGATGCGTACAGCAAAACAAGTATAGAATAAATTGCCTAAGTCGGAACAAAGAATCGCATTTCCGTTTGTTTGGAAAATGGTTTGAATTTTGCTACTCGCGAGTAGACTAAAATACGGATTTCGATGAATTATCCCAATTCAAACAATCCAACCTTCACCCATAGGCATTCATGCAGTTATATCACATAAGCATATAGCCACATGGTAAGCATGCTATCATGTTAACATTCACACTCATGCGAGATGCCAAATCATAAAAATACTTACAATGTACTCCGAGCCAAGACAAGAACACGTTAGCAATCAATGCATGATCCAAGTCCATGTTAAGTGGCTAATGCAACGCATACAGAATGCAATCTAGAATAGGCTCGGCTAATTTAAGGATAACATGTGAAAATGCACAGATAGCATGTATTCAAGTTAGATTTGAAATACTTTATGCAGTTAGCATGATACGCCGAGCCTGGTGCATGCAAGACTAATAAATGATGCACGCATGCATAGCATAAGGTATGCTAAAGTAAACATGTCCTAATACTAACCATCAAAAGCAGGTAAGTAAAAGGGAGAAAGAAGTGGGGGTTGGAAGACATGCACACACGCACCCACACTTATTACAAATTCGCCCTCGCTCGGAGGGACCGAAAGAATAATACAATTAACTAACCTACAAGCTAATTAATTATTACAGACAAATTAATTAATAAATTAATTAATCTAATGAAAGCAGTAAACAGCCTCGGGAAGAGGGCCCAATGCAATGCGCGCTTGGCTCCGCTCGGAAAGCCACTGCCATGCACAAGTTGCCTCTACTTTGACTGTTATCCTTCTCTGAAGACTGCACAAACCTCAGGGTTACTTCCCTGAATGCTGTGGAACACCACCGGCTGAGGGAATTGGTCACCGGCCATGGAGAATGGTTATCGACCATTTGTTGGGCTCTCGGCCATCCATATTTGGTCAATCGGCAGTATAGATGGCCGGCCGGCCAAATCTTCCTACAGAATCTGTTTTTGACAGTAGCAGAGGGCAAAACATAGCATGGCAATGCATTTCAAGCAATGTATGCACCAACCACATCCCTTATCATGTTTATGACTCAAAGGGGCATGACCCTCGGTTTTTGGACCACCAATCGCGCATTTCAATGTGTGATGGCCCAAGAAACCAAGTATGCCTTTTGATATGGGATGCAATGCACATAATCAAACAAAGGGGCTCCACCTCTATCATACTCAACTCAAGAGGTAAAACATGCATGCCAATGTAATGCATCCTAGGTATGGAGGCTAGTATGCAATATGGCAATGCAATGTGTAATGTAGGTTAGGCGCACAACCTAAGTAAAGAAGCATGCAAGGCATGAATCAATGCAACCTACAAGTATGCAAGACACAATATGGATGTTCAAGCATGCAAGCAAGCATGTGATTTCATTCAATCATGCGACAACACACTAGCATCCAACAACACACAAGGTGAGCATGCAACAACATGCAAAGGGGTGAACTTAAACTAGTTTAGGCAGCTCCCAAACAAGCCTAAAACAGTGGCCAATGTTATGGAAATGAGGGCTTACACACACACACACATGTGCATGTTGATGTGCCAACACTTAAGCATCAAACAAACAAACTTTAAGCACACTTAAAGGAGCCTAAACATGGACAATTAGCATGTAATGTAAACTCTGGAAATCATGTTAATAATGGTGCCTAACCAATTTAAACAAGACAAACATGGCATGCAATTGGTCCAAGTATTTAAGGCAAGTCAAGGAGACTTAAACCATGGCTAAGTCAACCAAGCCTCACAAGGCCAAGAGGACTTAAAACAGGTTCAAGGCAGACTTAGACAATGCTAAGGGAACACCTAGATGGCATCTAAGTGGCTTAAACAGGCAAGCATACAAAGGAGCACATTCATGGAGCATGAGGTAACAACCTTTTAAAGCAACAAAGGAGTATCAAATGCAAGTATGCAAGCATGTTATAAGGGCTGAAATATCGTGGTAAGTGGTTCCAAACCACTGAAATAATGCAAGTAATGCATGCTACATACTCACACACCTAAGGCTAACAAGCCAAAATGCAAGGTGGCTATACTAAGCATGCTATGGTCGACCAAAACGACTAAGAACAGAACTTAAGCATGCTAAAATAAACACAAAAGCTTCACAAAGCTTGGCCAAAATCATGTTAAAACAAGGGTCAACACTTCAAGCATGTTTAGGCCAAAACATGGCATTACAAGGCATGTATGCTAAACAAGTATGGTGTACCTAAACCAACTAAAAACAGAGCTATATTATGACATAATAAGCACAAAAATCAGTTAAGGCATGATCAACATGGACCTAAACTAGATGCTCACACAAGAGGCTAAAATGACCCTTTTCAAGGACAACAAGGAGAGGGGGTGGCTCTCTCCTTCTTAGGACCTTAAGTCACCATCCTCACCACTGAAATCCCTCAAGATTTCAGTGGTGAGTAGGCCCAAACACAATGGTCCCGGAGCTCACCAAAATAATACAAGAACAAAGGCCAAACAAGCCTTAAGAGGGGTCAAACAACCTCAAAGCTCAAAACACTCTTAAACAATTATTTGAAGGACTCTAAAAAAGAACTTTTATATGTTATACACCAAGTCTAAAAATAGTTGCAAGGTAGTCGAAAAAGCTATGCAAAAATGGGGTAAAAAGAGCAAGAATGTTACCCTTGAAGACCCTCTTCACAAATGGTGGACCAGCAGCTTCCTTGAGCTTAAAACCACTCAAGAACATCAAGAACAGCCCTCTTGTGCCTCAGTTCCAAGAGAAGGTGTGATGGTGGGTGTTTGTGCACAAAAGTAAGACAAAACACACACAAAAACACAAAGAGAGAGAGATATAAAGATAGGATATATGCAAACACTAACCCTAGAACTCAAAGCTCTGAAAAAAAGTTAGCTAACCTAAAAGAGGGAGAAGAGGCCTCCTCTTATAGAAGATTCAACCTTGTAAAGCTTTTAAGGCAAGCTAACAAGGTTGAAATCCCTCCATACACGTGTATGGAGGGGAGCAAAGGTGGGTGCCAGCTATCACAGCTGGCACAAAAATATCTGCAAAAGCAGTTGAACAGTGGTCGGCCAGCCAAAAATGCAATTTGGCCAAAATAGATGGCCGGTCGACCATATATAGTGCCGGCCAGCCAAATATTTGGCCGGTGGAAACAAAACACAGCCGGTGGCCTCAAGCCACGGCCGGTGGAGTGTGGGGATGGCCAATAAGCCATTCCCTGTCCTCCAAAGCAAAAACACAAATGTTTGGTGCAAAACCAAACACAAAACAGTCGAGTCGAGAGGTCTTGAGGCAAAGCGCGTAGCCGAGACCTCCGGGAACTGAAGACGAACAGAAACAAGGATGATCACCGAGTGTTCAAACGGTGATGTCAAAGTCTTGAGGACGGTCAAAAATGGGGTGTCTACAGTTGCTATTTGATTTAAAGTTTTAGCTCTGTTTTCTTGTTTAGTTAAACAAGTCTTGTGTATTTGTAAAAGAGGCTAAGTCCTTTTTGTCTGATCTGTATATATATTATGACGTAGGGACGATGTGTATATATGTATATAAAAAGTTTAAAATTTTTCTGTCTCATATAAGTCCACACAGCTCAATGGACGTTGTATATTTGTTATTTGCTTCTGCTAGCCCCTAATATTATGTTAATCTGTCTCAGAGGCCTTCGGTAATCCCAGGATTACTGGCCGGTTACGATGTTAAACCTATAGGGGCAGGTTTGGGTCGTGACAGTGATCTATTGACAAGCACTGCTATCCTTGTAGTTGAAACACACTCCTTAATCTAGCTGGACCATTTAGAGCCAAACCCAAACTTTGATAATATAGAGAATAAGTAGCCCCAATTAATGGAATCATATGTCTTCTCAAAATCTAATTTTAAAACCACCCCTTTCTTCTTAGTTAGCTTCCACCCATTAACAACCTCATTAGCAATTAACATTCCATCTAGTATGCTCCTACCATTCAAAAATGTTGACTGTGTTTCACTGATAATGTGAGGCAATACTGCTTTCAACCTGTTTGCCAATAATTTGGCTATGATCTTATAAATTGACCCCACCAAACTTATAGGCCTATAATTAGATAGCCTTATTGGGTTATCCTTTTTAGGAATAAGAGTTATAAAGGAGCTATTGATCCCCTTCACCAGTCTCCTATTCTTATGAAATTCATTGACAAAGTTTATCACCTCCCCCTTTCATAATTTTCCAGAGCTTTTGAAAGCATAACATATTGAAGCCATCTGGCCCAGGTGCTTTATTTCCATCGCATTTCTTTACTACTATTTTTATTGGGCAAATTACACAAATAGTCCCTATAGTTTGGGGCTTGTGCCACTTTGGTCCCTGACTTTTCAATTGTGACACATTTGATCCTGAATTTTGAATTTTGTTTCAAATAAGGACAATTGAATATATAATTAGATTTTTCAAGGGTAAAATTGTCAATTTGATAAAATATAAACTAATTTGACAAAAATAAATTTCAAACAAATATTTTTGAATTTTAAAAAATTATTTCTATCTGCTAAAAATTATTTCTACCTGCTAAAAATAAAATTATGTAAAATTGATAAATCTTTTAGATATTTATTTTTTTTTTACCAAATTAATTTTTATTATGTGTTTGAATGATGATCATGTAAAATTAATTTTTAAAAATTAATCATGTAATTTTTATTAATTTTACATAATTTTATTATTCATGGATAAAAATAATTTTTAAAAAATTAAAAATATTTTTTTGACATTTATTTTTGTCAAATTAGTTTATATTTTATCAAATTGACGATTTTACCCTTGAAAAATCTAATGATATTTTCAACCTTATTTGGAACAAGATTCAAAATTCATGGTCAAAAGTGTCACAATTGAAAAGTTAGGGACTAAAGTGACACAAGTCCCAAACTATAGGGACTATTAGTGTAGTTAACTCATTTTTATTTCATCTTCTGTGAACTCTTTTTCTAGAAAATCATACTCCATGGTTCCTTCCACTGATTTGAAAGACCCTCCTAATTAAGGTCTTGATGCCCAATGTTCTAAATATTGGTTAATAAAATGTTCAAGTACCTTAGCCTTCACATGACTAGGATCTTCAACCACCACCTCCCCCACTGTAATAGAGCTAATTTCATTTCTTGCTTGCCTGCATTTTGTCATTACATAAAAAAATCTTGTATTTCTATCACCTTTCATTGACCAATTAAGTCTTGATTTTTGAAACCACATCCATTCCACCATTCTACTTAATCTCCACACCTCTTCTCAAACTTCTCTCCTTGTTGTTTTTTCTGAGTCAGTAAGGTCTCTATCCTCAACCAGGAAATCAAATTTATGCAAATCTGTCTCTGCTGTCTTCAATTTGTTGGTCACATTCCCAAATATCTCCTCATTCCATTTTTTGAGACCTAATTTCAGAGTCTTTAACTTATTGAGTAACATATACCTAACCTAACCCACTACATTAGCCTGTTTCCATCTATTTTCCACAAAAGCTTGAAAATCTCTGTGTAAAAACCATGCATTTAGCACCCGAAATGGTCTAGGGCCCCAATCCCTTTCATCCTCCATTAATAATAAAGGGCAATGATCTGGGATCACTCTAGGTAACCCCCACAGTTTCAAATTAAACACGTCAAGCCATTTTGGATCAACTAAGACTCTATCTAATCTCCTGAATTACACCATGTAAACTTTCTACCCAATAGTGGTAGATCAGACACCTCACATTTGTCTATGAACTCATTTAACTCCTGCATACTCTTATCTCTTCTAGAGCAACCCTTCTTTTTACCCATACGTCTTATCTCATTAAAATCCCCAGCTAAGCACCAAGACTTAGGAAACTTCTCTTTCAAATTTACCAGTCTATCCTATAATTCTCCCCTTGCACCCAATTCATTGGGTGCATAAATATTCAACAAAGTACATTCAAATGAATTGAAAGAGGTACCTGAGATAATGATAAACCTTTAATTACTGCAACATTCTGACATCTGGAAAATATCTAGATCTCAAATGCATAGCAATCCTCCAGCTGAACCTTTAGCACCCACAGCCATAAACTCCATTTTCTCCCTAGCTCACACTGTTCTGACTTCCATATCTGAGATTTGAGACTTTTTTTGTTTCTTGAAACACTGCAACATCCCCATTTCTTTCCTTCAACATCTTTCGAATCTTACTTTGCTTTTCATTCCTTCCCATTCCTCTAATATTCCATGATAAAATCTTCATAGCAACATAATAATACTCTTTTGTAACACCCTATTTAGAGTACCCTAGGCCCCAGTTTTATTTCCCCCTTCAACTCTTTCTATATGCTTCATTTCGAGCTCCATAATCTTAGACAACACTTCATCTGCTTTCCCATTGAACTCTATTCCCAGAATTTCCCCCATCTTGAGAGTTGCTTGAGCTTCATTCAATACATACCTCCCTTTATCCCTTCCATTTTTAATCGATGCTGATAAAGAGATTGTAGCTGCTGCTGCTCTCCAAATTGCAGTCTTAGGAGTTGGTCTACTTGTTGAAGTCCCTTTTCGACCATACCCCCTAACTAAATCGCAATATCCCTTCTTTGCCCATTGATGGTTGTATTTCCTTTTACTGCTAATCTTTAACTTTCCTTTTGTATTGCTTACTGATCTAGTGCTGGGCTCTTTATCATGGGCTTCAGACATGCTTGAATTTCTTATACCAAGCCCTACTGCCCCATTCCTTACAGTTGTGTTAGTAACTTGTACTGTAGGCCCATTTTGAACATGTTGTAGCTTATGTACTTGACCTGATAATTTATTGTGGCCCAATACCACTTCAATATTCACTCCAGGTTTAAACAGACTTGACCCACTCAAACTTCTAATATAACCAGGCGTGGGTAGTTGGCTAGCAATTCTCTGACACCCACCCACTTTATCTATAGAGCCGTTTATTTGGTTTCTCGCCTCCATCATTGTGTTACAACCCTTTGTATTGGCCACTTTTCCCACGCCACTTCTTGACTCTGCAATTTCAGTCTCACTCCTCCATCTCACCTCCTTCTCTATCTTCTCACTCCTACTCTGCCCACCTGGCTCATGATCTTGTGCCACATTAGACATATGTTCCAGTTCATGGGCTGACATATGTTCCAGTTCATGGGCTGACTCATCCTCCATATCATCATCATCTTCCTCTTCACTGCTACCTCCATCCATGACATCATCATCTTCCTCTTCATTGTTCTCTTCCATAACTTGAGGCTTATTACACCCACACTTCCTTTTCACTGTTTTCACCATTACCAGTTGCTCCTCACATACTCTCACTGGATGTAGTGCACTTTTACTTTCCAGATAAACAACCTTATTAATTGGCTCGATAAAGCTAGTTGAGATCTTCTTCTTAGCACACACAAATGCCTCTGGCTAGTTTATATCACTATCGAAGTCTATAACTTGTCCCCACAATCCACCAATCCTTTGTAGGTTCGTACTGTTCCATAGATTTAGTGGAATGCCATAGCAACTAATCCAGGCATTTCTCTCTTGCTCCAGCATTAATCCTGGTTTCCCTTCATAAATATGATCACGCCAGTCCAATATCAACTCCGTTATTAGCTTCAGTTTCAGTTCCATATCTTCCTTTGATTTGAATGTTATAACTACATCTCGTCCTCCACTTTTTCTTACCAGAGCATCCTCAATACCAACTAATTCAAGCTCCTTTTTCAAGCTAATCTTAGTATATATAGCCTTCAGATGCACCATTATAATTTCATACAGTCACCCATTTCCAAATTCCTCTGACTTTAAAGTAATGTTTCCACCATCAACACTCTTCTTGCCTGTTATAACCTCTGCATATGATCTCTGATCTGTGACGGGTGTTACTTCACTTCTTTCTATCCCACCTTGGACCTTTTGATTCTTAGTTTGGGTACATACTGGACCTCTTACAACGTTATCATTTACTTTTTCCTTGCCAAAATCTGCAAACTTTACCTCTAAAACTTTATCATCCACCCAAAGACCGTTTGCTTTTTGAATTGCTATTGTGGCAGCCACAATGCAATCAAACCTCACAAATCCGAATCTTGTATTTGTAACCCTTTTTCGTTTATGTGGAAAAAAAACATCCTTTACCACCCAAAACTTTGTAAAAAGATTGGTGAAAAATCTAGAGATCCGCTAGATATTGATTTGTGATTATGTATCAATTTAAAGCAATAAAACAATCGCAATCAAACAATCAAGACAAATCGATACAATGATTTTACATGAAAAAATCACAATTGGACACCTCCAATTGTGATAAAAAAAATCACGGGTAACAGCCACAAAACAATTCACTAAGAAGATACAAAGGAATTACACAGGTATACTCTCAATTACCTAGCGAATCCACACCCGAATTGAACCGACCTCTATGTGTCTCTTCCAACCCCGTCTTCACCTCGGAATTATCTTGACGATGAGCCACTCCAGAATCCACCAAAGTTTCAAGCTCGTATTCTTCAGAATCCATCGAAGAACAACTCTCTCTTTTGTATAGAATTAAACAAACAATCCTTTGATGTAAACTTCTAAAACCATGAGTTGAATACTCAATCAAAATATCAAAGAAAACTAGCAAAATATCTCTAGAGATAAACCTTAATATCCACAAAGAAGATCTGGAGAAGTAATCCTAAAATTTGACAGAAACCCGTACTTATAGAAATCTGAATCGCGACGCTCGCTCGAGCGAAGACTCTCTCGCTCGAGCGAGGAACCAAAAACGCGTGTTTTCCATAAGTGGCTTCACTCAAGCCACACACCCTTCGCTCGAGCGTACATTCATCTCTTTCAAGTTTTTACACTGTGCCTTCGCTCGAACGAGAACTCCCGCAAGCTGACCGGGCAACTCGATCCCCGTCATAATCAGCGAAGTGGCAATCTTGAAAGCATTAACATCACAAACTTCTCTGTAAAGCATAATTCGGGTTGGATTCGCATCTAAAAACTCATAGCCTCATTGAAATAAAAAGTGCGAAAACAAATACAATTGAAAGGAGTTTTGTCAAACGGGATTGCCAAGAAAAAACCTAACAATTGGAAAGACCCTTTGAATTCACTGAATTTGGTAAGTTGACCACAAACACAGTGAAGATATCTGTGCTGCCTTTCTGTTTCTATGTTCATTGTCTTCCGCTTTGCCTCACCACATGTATTCATTTTCCTTGTTGGGTGCCTTGTGGCCTCTATTCTCCTTGTTGGGCGCCAGATGACCTCCATCCTCCTTGTTTAGTCATTCCAATATATATGAAGAAACTTAACTGGGAATTGTGTTGAAGTAATTCTTACCACATAACTGAAAAAATTACCATTATCTAAAAATTAAATGTTATATCAATAATTTGAAAATTTTTAAATGAATTAATACAAATATTGAAGACTGTAATTTTTTTTTTGAACACTATTGAAGGAGGAATCAGTGTGCTTGGTTTCAGTTTTCTAAATTCAGTTTTCTAAAAGCTGAGTTTTTTGTTTTTTATTTTTTTGTTTTTAGTGAATATTTTTAAAATTTTAAGTAATTTTTTTTACTTTTTTATATGCACCTTACTTAGATGTATCTAAAATAGTAAAATATTTGTGAAAAAATATTTTAAAAAATTAATAAATACACAAAAATATGAAAATGTATTGAATTTTTGTTTTTTTTTTGTATTTTTTGATATTTAATGTATTTTTTAAAGATTTTTTTTCATAAATATTATACTTTTTAAGTGTATTTATGTTAGGTGTGTCTAACAATTAAAGCAAAATGCTTAAAATATTAAAAAAATTCATTGAAAACATTAAAATACGAAAAATAAAAAAGTACAATTTTTTTAAAATTGAAACCAAACAAACTGAATGATTATGTATTTCAAGAATTCTAATTAAATTATGTATTCACATGATAATAATGATTACTTTTTGTAATATACAGAAAAAAAGTAACGGATATATAACTAATAAAATTGTAATAACATATATGACTCAGAATATGAGTGGACACGGGGGGCGGAGGCAGCATAGGCTGAGGGGTCACGTCTCCCCCTTCAGTTTTGTATTTTTTTTTGTTATTGTCATGTATAAAATGTATTTTTTGTTTTTTTTTCTTTCTTAACATGTTCTTTGCCTAATGATTTTATATTGTTCATAACAAGTAATTATTTGATACTTTAAAAACACTATGTGATATTATTTATGTAGTAGTTTAAATCAATAGTGTAGTAAAAAATATTATAGATTGGATATAATGAACTCATTATTTTCAAGTAATTGACATACTACTTAGTATGATTTGTGATTTTCTATGCTTTGAGCATAACGTAGGTAACGTCATATGGTACTCTAAGACTGTTTAATAATTTTCATTCAAAACGCATCATTTATAAGCAATGTCATCTCTTTAATATTTTTCTGTCAAATAAAAATTAAATAGATTCTATAATAATTTGTGCTATAAATGATGTGTTTTTATTTTTTAAAATTAAGAATTTTAATTCATAATTTTTTGTACTAAAATTGTAAACTTACATTATCATCTCACACCGAACTATTCCACACTATTATAAAATTTTGATTTATTCTTATAAATAATAAATATGTAATATTTTACTTTTAAATGTATCTCATAAAATGATTATTATCTTAATGGTGCTTATAAATTTTTTTAAAATAAAAAATTATAATTAATAAGTGCTTTTTTAGCTTAATTTTTTTGACTCCGTTACTGAGTGGACGGACGGGTGATAATTTTTCTTATGACTTGTGTGAACAAATTTGTATATAATTTTTGTGAAGGGAGAGTGGAGCGACAAAAGATGATGGGAAAGCGAGTGGGGGTGGTTGAGAGGTGGCGTGGGATTTGACTCTTGATGATGATCATCATCACTACTACCTTTCAGACGTGACAACACAACACAACACATGTTCCTATCATCCACAAGACAAGAGAACTTACAGATATATGGTGGCCCAGCCCAGGCCATAGTCTCTATCCAATTTTTTTCCCTCTTCAGATCCTATGGGGAACTTTAAATCTCAACCGTCCGTCCACTCTAAAATAGAGGCAAGGCGGACAAGCAGCCACGTCCGCACAAGAGAAATAGTTTAGTAAAGATGCCGTTTAAAATCAACGAACCAAACAAAACAGAAATCAATCCCTCCTCTCCTCCGTCAGTGTCTCTTTCATTCATTCATTCTTTCTTTCTTTCTTCTGGGTTTGAGAAAGCAATATATTATAATTATATTATATAGCTGCCTGCCTCCACCTCCATCTTTTCTCTTTGTATTATGGATATACTGTTTAGGAAGTTTTCTAGTTTACAAATTTTAAACTCTTTATAGCATTCTTGATCATAAAAAAAAAGAAAGATGCTAGAATCAGTTGATCATTACAACACGAATGATTAGATATTGTTCGTTAACAAATGTCTCTCTGCGTGAGAATGGTAAGGGGTTCGCCATGATCATTCATGTTGTTGGATAAAACTCTTCCTCTTCTTCTTCGAGATATTTCTCCTCACTCAAAAAAACTCTGCGCTGCGAAGCTGGTGATGTGCCTCGATATGTGTAGAGGAGAGGAGGATGACTATCAAAAATACTTAAAAATTCTATCAAAATTTTTATTAAATATAATATAGAATTCACATAAAATTATATAGCGTAAATTTTATATTTATATAAAATATTTGATAAAAAATATAATAAAACTTTTGACATCCGTAACATTAGTCGGACGACTACTGTCTGTCGAGGAGTTTTGTGTTTTTAATCCGTTTGTTGCTCCAAGGAATGTTCAAATGGGCCCAATGGCTTTCTCGGGCTTTACGTACGAGGCTCCCGCCCGACAGAAAATAAAATAAAATAAAACAACGACAAGGTTTCTTTTTAGAAGCTCGTACTTCTTAAGCAAATGTGATCATTTATGATTTACTACTTATTATTATTTTTTTGTTTTATTTTATTTTGTTTTGCTTTTTTTTTTTTTTTTTGAATCAGGAAAAAGGAGATTATGTGGGGGCATCACGATCTCCGTAGGCTCAGGCCTTGAGATAATCGGTCGCCCGCCTGGTTTAGCCCGATCCATAAGAAAGGACCTATCAACAAGGCATCAGTGGAGCTCATGATTTACTACTTATTATTAAGTCATTATATAAGTTATACAATCTTTTTTGACAACTTGCTGTTCGGGTCAACTAATCCCACCGTCCACTAACAGGGACTCATTTAAAGTTAGAGCAACGTTCTGTATGGACTGGCTCAATACAAGGATTGATAGCACTTAAGAGGTTTTAAATTTGAGACCTAAAGAGGAACAAACTTCTAAGTCCCAAGCCTACACCACTAGGCCAACCTTTGGGAGTTATATAAATTATACAATTTGAAAGTTCTTTAATTTTTGTTCAATTCTCCAACACCTACGTTGTGTTTTGTTGGAGAACTTGAAAAAGAATTTAAAAAGAAAAATAGAAAAAGAAGGTAAAATATTAATAAAATATATATATATTTTATTTATTTTCACACATATTTTTCATTTTTTCTTTCAAATATGTTTTTAAATTTCTCAACCAAACACAGCATTAAAGTCATCTCAAACATTAAAAAACATGTATTTAGGAATTTTAAATTTTTTAAGTGAATATGTATTTTTTAATTAAATTTTTATTTGAAAATATATTCTCTAACTTTTAAAAGAATCTATTATACTTGGATCTCTAAAAAAAAGATTGAATAAAAGAATTCTATTATTTTAATATTTTTATACTTTATATTTTTAGTTTAAAAAAGGGCAAATTATTAATACCTCTCGAGATTTGACTAAAATATAGATTTCTCCTGAGATTTTCCTGCCCCCTGAGATTTATATTTACATAACAAATTGTCCCCTCATTTGTTAAGTAAATATAAACCTCAAAGGGCAATTTGTAATTTTCCAAATTTTAGGAAAATCTGTATTTTATTCAAATCTCGAGGGGACTGTTGGTAATGTGTCCTTTAAAAAATTACTATAATTTTTTTTTATTGAAATTCGGGAAAAAAAAATTTATTTGATATGAACCACTCCAATTTACAAACTCAAATTTAAGTATGAATTTGAATACAAACTTTATTATGAAAGGAGTAAATTTGAGAGTCATCAAATAATTTTAAAAATATTGAGTAAGAATTTGAGTCTCACTTAATTTGGATAAATATTTGAATAAAATTTAATTTAATATAAATTTGAGTCAAGGAGTGAAACATATTTTGAATATTTTTACTTAACTTTTTTAATGGGACCTAAATTTAAATTTAGGAGGGTTGGTGTGGCAAGTTTCAAAAAAATTAAAAAGTTAAAAAGTCATTATCTTATTTAAGTCACATTATCTTATTTAAGTTATATCACTTTTCTAGCACATTACTTCAAACCCAACCGAAATTCAATCCATATTTCATAAAAAGTCAAAAAGTACACTTATTTAGATCATCCCAAACATCTCCCAGTTGAAATTAGATTCTTAAAAATATGAGTTTGAATCAATAATTGAGTTTGAATCAAACACTTATTTCATAATATGTGTTTGAATCAATAATTGAGTTGAAATTAGATCCCAAACACTTATTTAGATCGTTCTAAACATTTATTTCATAATATGAGTTTGAATCAATAATTGAAGATGCCTAATGAGATATAATGAAAATGACTTAAAAGTAAACAAGCACGAGGAAAATAAAATAAAAAATTGTAAAGAATATTCACAGTATTAAAAATATTCACAGTAAAAATATTCACAGTATTAAAAAATTAGTTTAGTGACCTAAGTATTAATTTCATAGAGATCGTTTAGAATTTAAAAATATTTTGTTTTCACTACAAAAAAACTTGTTTTTTGCGACGGTAAACGGCCGTCGCAAATGCCCCGAAAGCCGTCGCTAATGTCTTTTGCGACGGTAATGTGGCTTTTTGCGACGGTAAGGGGGGGTCGCGACAGACGGGGTTGCAAAAGACCTTTGGCGACGGTATGTACCGTCGCCATTAGTTTCTGCGACGGTATGCCAAGTTTTTTGCGACGGCATTTTTCCCGTCGCAAATAATGGTGGAAAAATCACTTTTCGCGACGGCACGTAATTCCCGTCGCTAAAAGTGATTTTTTGAGACGGGAAAATTACCGTCGTTAAAGGCTCTGGCATCATATAAGTATTGGCGACGGCACGGTTTACCGTCGCTAAAGGTGTCCTGTACATTCAATAAGGCAGCTTTTGCGACTGTGTTGGTACCGTCGCAAAAGGCTATTACTGGTTTTTGCGACGGGTTCTTCTCCCGTCTCAAAAAATAAAAAAAAAATAAAAAACCCTGTTGATAAATTAATAAAAAAATTAAAATAACCTGTATTAGATAAAAAATAAGTATAAAAAATTGAAAAATTACAGAATAATATAAATACGTACATAAACAAAAATTGACAAATAATGAAAATTAATAATATTGTTCAATTCATAGCAATACAGAAATAAAAATTCAGAACAATAACGTCGCATAATACATACATAATGTTGCTCCCAAATTTAAATAACATAAATCAAAATCAAAATCAAAATCAAAAGTTTTCGTCTTCATTCGTTCGTGGGTTACAAAAACAAAAATTAGTCATAATCTTGATACACCCGCATTCCAGAAAAAAGCCAACTGCTACTCAGGAAATATCTGAAAAAAACAAGATAAAAATAATTAAAAACCATATAATGTGTTAATATTTTAATTATAGAAAAATATAAAAAAAAATTGATTACTATATAATTAGAAAGATAGTTTAGTAAATAATTTTGACAAACCGAAATCCGGCTCTAACTCCCAAACCGGGAACCCGATTCGAGCCCCGTCTTCTCCCACAAGTCTCTCGTGCCTAGGCGGTCGTGTGTGCCAAGTTTCGTGCTAAACCGATGCCGTTTGGTGATTTTGGGGCGTTAACGCCTCGAATTCAAGTTTCTTAAGGAAGTTGTTTGCCTAAAGTGAAATCCGACTCTAACTCCCAAACCGGGAACCCGATTCGAGCCCCGTCTTCTCCCACAAGTCTCTCGTGCCTAGGCGGTCGTGTGTGCCAAGTTTCGTGCTAAACCGACGCCGTTTGGTGATTTTGGGGCGTTAACGCCTCGAATTCAAGTTTCTTAAGGAAGTTGTTTACCTAAAGTGAAATCCGGCTCTAACTCCCAAACCGGGAACCCGATTCGAGCCCCGTCTTCTCCCACAAGTCTCTCGTGCCTAGGCGGTCGTGTGTGCCAAGTTTCGTGCTAAACCGACGCCGTTTGGTGATTTTGGGGCGTTAACGCCTCGAATTCAAGTTTCTTAAGGAAGTTGTTTACCTAAAGTGAAATCCGGCTCTAACTCCCAAACCGGGAACCCGATTCGAGCCCCGTCTTCTCCCACAAGTCTCTCGTGCCTAGGCGGTCGTGTGTGCCAAGTTTCGTGCTAAACCGATGCCGTTTGGTGATTTTGGGGCGTTAACGCCTCGAATTCAAGTTTCTTAAGGAAGTTGTTTGCCTAAAGTGAAATCCGACTCTAACTCCCAAACCGGGAACCCGATTCGAGCCCCGTCTTCTCCCACAAGTCTCTCGTGCCTAGGCGGTCGTGTGTGCCAAGTTTCGTGCTAAACCGACGCCGTTTGGTGATTTTGGGGCGTTAACGCCTCGAATTCAAGTTTCTTAAGGAAGTTGTTTGCCTAAAGTGAAATCCGGCTCTAACTCCCAAACCGGGAACCCGATTCGAGCCCCGTCTTCTCCCACAAGTCTCTCGTGCCTAGGCGGTCGTGTGTACCAAGTTTCGTGCTAAACCGACGCCGTTTGGTGATTTTGGGGCGTTAACGCCTCGAATTCAAGTTTCTTAAGGAAGTTGTTTGCCTAAAGTGAAATCCGACTCTAACTCCCAAACCGGGAACCCGATTCGAGCCCCGTCTTCTCCCACAAGTCTCTCGTGCCTAGGTGGTCGTGTGTGCCAAGTTTCGTGCTAAACCGACGCCGTTTGGTGATTTTGGGGCGTTAACGCCTCGAATTCAAGTTTCTTAAGGAAGTTGTTTACCTAAAGTGAAATCCGGCTCTAACTCCCTAACCGGGAACCCGATTCGAGCCCCGTCTTCTCCCACAAGTCTCTCGTGCCTAGGCGGTCGTGTGTGCCAAGTTTTGTCCTAAACCGACGCCGTTTGCTGATTTTGGGGCGTTAACGCCTCGAATTCAAGTTTCTGAAACACAAAGATGTATTTTAGCTTAGAATGCAAAGATAAATTTTATACCTGATCTTCTGGTGGTGGTGTATATGGATTCTCGTCTTCTGCAGATTCCCTAAATGCCCGGTGGCCACTCGATGCATCAGGAACCTATGTTAGTCAGTGCATAATGTGTTAATCATATTCGAATTTCATACATAATCTTGAGTGAAAATTGAACTATCAAACAATTGTGATGTTTATATGGAACCTGTCTGTTGGGATCCACACTCGCCCCCTGTGACACAAGGGCCATCATCTCAGCTCTCATCTGCTGCAAATGTGTAGAGAACTCTGCTCGCAGCTCCTCCCTCAACTCATCCCTTAGCTCAGCACGAACCTGCTGCGTGATCTGATCAATAGTCGATGGATGGGGTGTTGACTGTGATGGCCCAGCACCATCCTTATACACCACTCTGCGAGGCACGATTCTCCCGTATGTGCGACAATATCCATGTCTGTCATGACCTATCAACTCATGGAAAATGGCATTCCTAGCCTCCAAAGTCCGACCATCCTCAGGTAGCATAGAGAGTTGACGATTAAACTCATCTTGTATTGAATAAGACACACAAGTATACGCGAAATTAAGATGGTTGACACACAAAAAATAAACTTTAAATACAATCAAAGGTGTTTGGAAACTACCAAGGTCTGGATAACCTCTGGGTCATCTACTCTACGTGTCATAAGCCAAACATTCATCTTATCAGCAGACTCCCCCTTACTGGTCATCTAAATTTTTTTTTAGAAATATGAAAATTAGAATCCAAATAATTTGCAAATATACAATGTTTATTTATATGGAAAAATAAAACAATAAAATGTAAACCTCATGCCGTATCTGAGAGAAAGTAGTACGCCCTGTGGTATGAGCTATGCCGTGAGCTCGCCGATTTTTAGCGTTCCTACTTGCAATTTTCTATAACAAGTTCAACAAATGTAAGTATGTAAATATGATTTGTATGTTTACATATCATAAATATAACGTAATTGTATACCTCAGCATCGGAAGTACGCCAATACTCTACAAGTTGTTCCCACTGGCTTGGCACAACGTTCATAGGAACATCATCCTTCAGATTAGGATCAGAGCTTCTAGGCTTGAAATACTTAGCCTTAAGCTTGTTCTTGTGATCCTTCCATATGCTGTTGCAGTTTTTCATGCAGATTGGCTTGTACTCCTCTGGACATATATTCAAATTGTCCTATAAAACACAAAGTTTAAGGCTAAGTATAACACAAATTTGGAATTCGAATTTGTGGACAAAAATATACTTTTACCTTCACATCCTTCCAGATAGCATCAACAATATCATCAGGCACACTGTTCCAGTCAACAAAAGTAAGAGGAACAATGTTACCATTCCGGACAATAATGCCAAGTTGAGTAGTTAACTTGGCCACGTTATCTCCTATTGGGCAGTAATTTCCATCAAATTGTATGTGCAGCTTTTTACCAGTACCCCACTCTTTAATGCCCTTGGCACATCCTCTACCACGCCTAGTCGAGGTCGATGAAGAACTAACATGACCTGCGATATACAATAATAATAAACAATATGCAATGGTAACAACCAAATGCAAATTTAAATAATGTGAATACAAATCATATCAAATAAACCTGATGTGGGCTGTGAAGAAGTCGAAGGGTCTGCAAAATAAAATGAGAATAAACAAGTTATATATAATGAGCATAAATAAATGTATGTGTAAATAATTTTCATGCAACTCAAAGCAAATTTAAATACCTGCGGATGGCTCATAAGCTGATGATAATAGCTGCTGTGGTGCCATTGATGGTGGACGCATCGATGGTAGGCGTGGAGGCCGAGTACATGGTAGCTGCTGTGGTGCCACTGATGGTGGTCGATACGGTGGTAATGGCCCCTCAGATGCTGGTGGCACTAATGGCCCCTCCGATGCTGGCCGATGTGATGCCTCCTCTAATGGTGGTGCTACTGATGTCCTGTTATGTAGCACATCAGACATCATGCGCCGGGGATGATCAGGCTTCCTCTTCCTTCCCATAATAATCTTCAAGCAATATAACATTAATTGACATTAGAAACATAGACAATGGTTTGTCATCAACTATAATATGACATGATTTGAACTAATACAATTACAAAGACAAAGTAAATTAAGAAATTGATGATTAACTACAACCTTGGCCTTAATTGAATTACTAATGTTGATTACATATCAGCCTATTTGAACATCAACTGTTTCCCCTTCTACGGCTTCCCTCACCCAACCAACTTCTTCATCACGAAGCATTATATTTTCTTCCAATTGTTGGCTCATGTATGGCTCGATTTGTGGATCAGTTGAACTCATATCAAATAAACCTCTTTGAGACATCTTCACCACGACTTGCCAGTCTGGTTGTAACGGGTCTGCAACATACCAAACTTGCTCTGCTTGGGACGCCAAGATGAAAGGTTCATTGGTAATTCGATCATCTCGGTACAACAAATGATTGAAGTTCACCAACGTGAAATTGAAGACATCTTCTTTCTTTCCGTGAATGTTGTCAATCCAATCACACTTAAACAACACATGTTTCTTCTCATTGGAATATCGAATCTCAACAATATCTGTCAATTGTCCATAATAGTACACAGACCCCAGACGAGGATTCTTGTCTTTTCGACTAGCATAACTTATGGTATCTGCCTTCAAAGCTACACCACAATTTTGTGTGGCTCGACGATCATCCATGGCCTTTACTCGATACCGAAACCCATTCAGTATATACCCGTTGAACCTCCTTGCTAGGTTATGAGGACCATTTGCCAATAGAATAAGCTCTTCAGAAAGTATGACATTAGTAGTCCTTCGCAAAGTTTGGACCTATTTAACACGAAATGTAAAATTTAAAATGTAGATCGACTTAAGTAACTAGAATCTATAGAGTTAAATACATACATGTTCCTTGAACCAAATGTGAAAAGTTTCAAAATGTTCACGCCGAAGTTGATGATCGTCGACACGAGGCATTTTGAGCTTAAGTACTTCAAGGTGTTTGCTGTGTAGATTGAAATTTTAGCCATACAAAAATTTTAGTTGAAAATTCAATAAACATAATAAAATATTGAGTGAGTGACTTAACCTACTTTATGAATGGTTGAACCGCGCTTGTATTGCATAAGATGTACCGATGAGCTTGTACCCAAGAAGTATTATCAAGATAAAAGCTTGTGTTTTCACCAGTAGCATGACCCAAATTATCAGCACCACTATAGTTCCTCACGGGTCGACTAGATTTGGTTTCCACATCATTGAGATATTGTGCACAAAAATTCATGCATTCTTCCATAAGATATCCTTTAGTAATTGATCCTTCAGGACGAGCTCTATTACGCACGTATTGCTTCAAAGTAAGAAGATACCTCTCAATTGGATACATCCATCGAAACTGAATCGCTCCACCCAATAACGCTTCATCAGCTAGATGTATAGGCAAGTGCTCCATTATATCAAAAAAACTCGGAGGAAATATTTTCTCTAGATGACAAAGTGTTACAGCGATACGATCTTTAATATATTGCAAATCCGTCGCACGATTCACTTTCGAACACAATTGTCTAAAGAAATTGCTCAATTCAATCAAGGGTTCAATTACATTCTTCGGTAACGATCTGCGAATAGCCAATGGAATAAGTTGTTGCATCAGAAATGACTATCGTGGCTCTTAAGACCCCCAATGCTTCTATCATGTAAGCGCACACGACGTGATATATTGGATGAATACCCGTCGGGAACTCTTACTTCCTTCAACACTTTCAAGAACAAATCTTTCTCATCCTTGGTCATCGTGAATTGTGCTGGTGGTAAATAGGCTTTATTCGACCCTCTTAACTGCAAATGTAGGGGTTTTCTAATATTCATATCTTGTAAATCACGCCGAGCATTAACACCATCCTTCGATTTTCCTGCAACCCCTAATATTGTCCACAACACATTGTCACAAACATTCTTCTCTATATGCATCACATCGAGGTTGTGTCTTATTAGATTGTGCTCCCAATATGGCAATTCATAAAAGATACTCTTTTTCTTCCAACTATGGGTGCGATGTCCAGCTTTCTCCTTCTCTACCTGTCTCCTATGCCTCTCCTTAAGGTCATCCCTATTGTATTGGGTTAAAATACCCTCAGATTCTAATTGTAGCAACATCTCAGTTCCAGACAACAATTTTGGTTTGAGTCTGACTTCCCGACTACCATCAAATGATACTTTATCCTTCCGGAATTTATGGCCAGTAGGTAAAAATCTGCGATGACCTAAGTATGATTGTTTCCTACTATGCTTCAACCAACACGATGTAGTTTCCTTATTGCAACAAGGACATGCATATTCTCCTTTAGTGCTCCATCCTGACAAGTTTGCGTATGCAGGAAAATCACTAATT
Source organism: Camellia sinensis (assembly GCF_055761805.1). Lineage (NCBI taxonomy): Eukaryota > Viridiplantae > Streptophyta > Magnoliopsida > Ericales > Theaceae > Camellia > Camellia sinensis. Next base: position 161,023,394 of record NC_138972.1, read on the forward strand.
GTCCACAGTAAAGCTGCATGCATTTGAAACATTTGATTTGTTGATGCATCAAATGTTGACACACCCTCATTCCATAGTTCTTTCAACTCCTCAATCAACGGTTGCATATAAACATCAATCTTGTCACCAGGTCCTTTCGGGCCGTCAATAAGCACAGATAAAATTAGAAATGGTTGCTTCATGCACATCCATGGCGGCAAGTTGTATGGAATGAGCACAACAGGCCAAGTGCTATGAACTATGTTCATCGTCCTGAATGGGTTAAAACCATCAGATGCTAAGCCAAGCCTTACACTTCGGCAATCATTACTAAAGTCAATATTCCGACGGTCAAAATCTTTCCATGCAAGGGAGTCAGCAGGATGCCTGAAGACACCATCATCAGTTCGTTCCTCTGCATGCCATCTCATTAACTTGGCCGTCTTGGATGACATAAACAACCTCTGCAACCTTGACTTTAAAGGAAAATACCTCATCTGTTTTGCAGCTACTTGTTTGCCACCTGTGTTAGGACCATTTGAACCACCATCACCATTTGATTTCCATCTAGAACTGTTGCATATGACACATTTATCAAGATTGGCGTCCTCGTTTCGAAACAACATGCAACTGTTGGGACATGCATCCCACGTCTCATACGTGAAGCCCAAATCTGTTGTGACCTTTTGAGCTTTATAATATGAGTCCGGGAGTTTCACACCCAACGGAAACGCCTCATTCAATAACTCAAGCAACATGTCAACAGACTTGTCCGTCCACTGATTAAGCACCTTCAAATGTAGAAGTCGAACAATGAATGACAAAGATGTGAACTTCTGACAACCCGGATACAATTCACTTTGTGCATCTTGAAGAAGTTTGAAATACTTTGCAGTCTCTGCATTTGGACCGAGCTGGGGTTCAGATGCACGGGGATCAGGCCCCTGTGGTTCATCACCCTCAACACTTGTACCGACATGTGGATTTCCCATAGCCCCTTGTATCATTCCAATCATATCATCTCCAATGTCTAAATTAGCTAATGTTTCATTCTCTCGATTACTATGCAGAGATATGTAAGATTCCCCATGATTAATCCAATGTTTGTATTTTTTAAAAAAACCATTCAAAATCAGATGCTCCCGTACACCATCTCGTACAAAATAGTATCGATTCTCACACTTCCTACACGGACAACTGATCATCGAACCTTCAACCCTATTGGTGTAGGCAAACACAAGGAATTCATCAATCCCATTAATGTATTCACTCGACATCCTATTTGGCAAATCAATCCAACTCTTATCCATCATCTGTACACATCCACAAGAATATCTCACCAAAGTAACTCTAAATATAATACCTACACATAAATATTCACTCGACATCCTATTTGGCAAATTAACGAAATGTCTAAAATTCCTATTTAAGAGCATATGATTTGGAAAAAATAAAAAAATAAAAAACTTGAAGGATTGAATGGTAAAATTGATAATTTATGGATGAAATAGAAAAAAAAAATTGATAATTTAAACTTAAAGGATTAGAGCATATGATTTTGACAAACTATTTCTAATTAGAGCATATGATTTTGACAAACTATTTCTAATTAGACAAACTATATATATATATATGCATATAATTTTTACTGATTTTGACAAACTATTTCTAATTAGAGCATATGATTTGGAAAAAATAAAAAAATAAAAAACTTGAAGGATTGAATGGTAAAATTGATAATTTATGGATGAAATAGAAAAAAAAATTGATAATTTAAACTTAAAGGATTAGAGCATATGATTAGAGCATATGATTTTGACAAACTATTTCTAATTAGAGCATATGATTTTGACAAACTATTTCTAATTAGACAAACTATATATATATGCATATAATTTTTACTGATTTTGACAAACTATTTCTAATTAGAGCATATGATTTGGAAAAAATAAAAAAATAAAAAACTTGAAGGATTGAATGGTAAAATTGATAATTTATGGATGAAATAGAAAAAAAAATTGATAATTTAAACTTAAAGGATTAGAGCATATGATTAGAGCATATGATTTTGACAAACTATTTCTAATTAGAGCATATGATTTTGACAAACTATTTCTAATTAGACAAACTATATATATATGCATATAATTTTTACTGATTTTGACAAACTATTTCTAATTAGAGCATATGATTTGGAAAAAATAAAAAAATAAAAAACTTGAACGATTGAATGGTAAAATTGATAATTTATGGATGAAATAGAAAAAAAAAATGATAATTTAAACTTAAAGGATTAGAGCATATGATTAGAGCATATGATTTTGACAAACTATTTCTAATTAGAGCATATGATTTTGACAAACTATTTCTAATTAGACAAACTATATATATATGCATATAATTTTTACTGATTTTGACAAACTATTTCTAATTAGAGCATATGATTTGGAAAAAATAAAAAAATAAAAAACTTGAACGATTGAATGGTAAAATTGATAATTTATGGATGAAATAGAAAAAAAAAATGATAATAGTTGAAGAGATATAAATGAAAACAACCATAAAAATAATTAAAAAAACTTAAAAACACTAATTGATAATAATTGATAATAATTGATAAATGTTGATAATAATTAAAAAATAAACAGTTTTATATATATATATATATACATATATATAGACAGATTTATTAATAACCATGAGACAAATCTGTTATATATAGACAGATTTATTAATTAAAGTATGTTCTTAATTAAAGTATGTTATTAATAAACAGATTTATATACATATATATAGACAGATTTATATATATATATATATATATATATATATAGACAGATTTATATATATATATAACAGATTTATATATATAGATTTCAGATAAACAGATTTATATATATATATAGACAGATTTCAGATTTATATATATATATATATATAGATTTATATACATTTCAGATTTATATATATATATATATATAGATTTATATACATTTCAGATTTATATATATATAGATTTATATACATTTCAGATTTATATATATATATATATATATATAGATTTATATACATTGCATATATATATATAGACAGATTCATATATATATACACAGATCGAGAGAGAGAGAGAGAGAGAGAGAGAGAGAGAGAGAGAGAGAGAGAGAGAGAGAGCATACGCAGAGGGAGAGAGAGTCGTCGCCGGAGCACCACTCTTGTCGCCGGAGCCGTCGCCGCCGCACCACCGCTGTCTTCCTCGTAGGCCGTTTGGGAAATTTGGGGGTGAAGTTAGGGATTTGGTGAGGAGGATCGAGCGGGAGGCAGAAGGAAAAAGGAGGGTTTTTTTTTTGGACTTTTTGCGACGGTATGATGTACACCGTCGCAAATAGAACGAAAAACGGTGCCGTTTGCATTAATCCTTTTTTGCGACGGAAATTTGCCGTCGCAAATGATATATGCCGTCTCAAAAAAAAAGGTTTTTTGCGACGGTTTTATTTACCGTCGCTAATACTTCCGCATTTCCGACGCCTCCGCTTAGTTTCATTACCGACGGGTCAGTACCGTCGCTAAAGGCTATTATTTGCGACAGGTGAAGTTACCGTCGCAAAAAACGGTTTTTTGCGACGGGGGGCGCGGCGTCGCTAAAAACCCCGTCTTTTTTGCTATATTTTCCTGTAGTGTTTACAGTAATAAACGTTTTTGAAATTAGATTCTTAAAAATATATTTCCTTTAAGGTTATTTGGAAACTGAATAGATTTTTATTTATGTAATTAGTGGTCAATCATTTATTATCATATCCTATAGGATATAAGAACCCTTACTAGTAGAGGTCCTGGGCTAAGGCCACTAAGGCCTGTACCTTAGGCTCTAAAAATTTGGCACAAAATAGGAGTTTTAAATTTAGTAAAATATTATAATACAGGGTAAATTACAAATAGGGTGTCTCTATTTACACATCACATTTCATCTCAAGGCATACCATTAATTAATTTATATTTTATTACATTATTAACCTAATGTAAAATGACCACAAAGGATAAAAGGTTACGATACACACCTTACGTAATACACACCAATTACTCATTCCACACTACACCCAATTTTGATTTTTTATTTTTCACTTAATACACATTATCAATTTTTAAATATTTCCAAAATATCCTCATCTTCTCTAACTATAACCATAACCCTAACCCTAACCCTAACCCTAACTCTAACTCGCAGTCACAGCTGTCGCTGCCATCAACCATTGCCGTCAGCCATCTTACCTCTTTTCTGCCGTCGTTACTCTCCAACTGACATCATCCCCTTTTTGCTTCCATTCCTAATCCATTTGCATTCTTGCCATGGTAGCAGCTCGCGTTGCCCTTTCCTTCACTATAGACATTGCAATTCGTAATAAAATTGTGTTGTGTGGATTGAGAAATTTGTATGAAGGTTAAAAATGTAATTGATTAGAAGGATAAAGATGTAATAATTTTTCTTACGGAAATGGAAGATTGAAGATCATGGGTGCGGTGTGTGAGAGAGTAAGGGTAAAGATGTAAGATTGTGGGTGGAGTGTGTGAGAAAGAGTAAAAATAGAAGATTCCGGTGTGTATTGAGCAAATTTCTTATTTATCAAATTACTAAAGGTGTGCTTTGAGTAGTGATGTGTCTTGAGATGAAATATGGTGTGTAAATAGAGGCACTCTTACAAATACATTTCTTGAGGTTTACTTAAAATACAAATTGCCCTATGTGGTTTGGAAAATTACAAAACATTTTCCATAAAGAAAAGATATAAAACTTGTACCATAAGATGAGAAGTTTTTCAAGAATTTATTGCGTTTGTCACAAAAAAAAAAGAGTAGTCTTTGTCATCTATTTTTTTAAAGAAAAATATAATAAATTAAATATGTTATGATTATTAGATTGATTTATTTATTTATTTGTAAATAATATATACGAATGATATTAAAAAATGAATGATTCGAACCATTAAAATGATACTTGTAATATGCTTCACAGGCCAGATAGCATCCTCTAGATCCATTTGAATTTTCGATTTGAAAAGAAAGAAAAATGAAATGAAAATGGAACTACTGATATTTATTCATTTTGCATGAGTAAATAAACGAAAATTGGATGGGAAAAAATACATAGCAATCTCTCCTCATGATAAGATTTTACAACAATAAAGTTTCGCAGACTAGTTTGGATCCAGAATAGCCCCAATTGTTAGCACTGTTATGTTATTTTCGAATAATTTGAAAATTTAAAAATTCAATAATTTTGATTTAAATTTCTATTTTTTTTATAAAAATAAAGTTTGTATTTTGGAATCCTCTCATTAAATAAAAACTATCAAATGAGAATTATAATAAATATGACGTTTTGAAAGGAAAAAAAAAATCATTATATTTATTGTTATCACATAGTGAAATTTTTTCTTACCTCATCTAATTTAAAATTTTAAAAATATTTATATGGAAAGTCCAAATATAATTGTAATTATTATATCTAAATCATATTAAATTTGAAATTTAAAATCCTTTAAATGGTAAGTCTAACATAAAATTTTATTCATATTAATTAAAAACTATTAATATATATATATTAACACAATTCAAAGTACTAATTTAAGTTTATTTATTTTTTATTTATAAAAATTAGTATATTGGCTCATGAATCATATCAAATTTAATTTTTTTAAAAAATTTACATGAAAAGTTCAATCACCTCCCCCACTTTTCCTTGACACAGTGCAGAGTTGACACTCCTCAATCTAGTCCACCTTATGCTAACACAATGAAGTAACATGACAAAAATTTGTCTCTGGGACATCTGTTTTCAGATTGTAAGAAATATATAAGATGAAAAGGAATTGAAGAAGAAATATATCACCCAACATGAATTGGAATTGCATACACCATACTAAGCTCTCTTACGATGTGTTTTGTTAGGCGATTTGGGAAGATATTTGGAAAGATAGAGGAAAAAGATAAGTGAAATGTGAATAAAATATACCTACATTTCACCTAATTTTACATACCTTTTTTTTTTTTTTAAATTCCTTTTCAAATCCTCTAACCAAACACAACGTCAAGAATTTGGATAATGTGAATGGTACAATGAATAGGACATGAAATTCATCTATGAGTCTTTTATGTTAGTCTGTCGGACAGGAGGCTATGGAAATACTTTCATCCTCATATGAGGCATTATCTTTTTACCTAAAATGCATTACAGAGACAACAACAATTCCATTGGCATTTAAGGAGACGAAGAAAATCTATAAACCTCAAGAATTGAAAACCAGATTATGATGTTGATGACCAAAAAAGAAGAATGTCTCTGTGGAAGAAAGGGCTAAAACTCAAGATTTTGCTGATAAAACCTAATGCTAATTGTGTGAGTGATTTTCTGACTACACTGCTCGCCTAGTAATTAGCTGGAGAGCATCGGCAGAATAGATGGTTTCAGCAAACCTGTAACAGAAAGAAAAGGCTCCAACGGTGGCCCTTCTACCCGGGGGCACTCCGACGATCAAGTCAGTATATCTTTCAAAGATAACCAAGTGCTAAACTCACTAGTCAAAGCATAAAACTGCATACCTTAGACCTACGGGGGTGCTCTCTTTTATAGCAAACATAATCCTAGTCCTAATAGAAGCCTAACTTCTATGGACTCCCATTCAGTGCTTACTTTGGATTTCTCAAGAGATAAAGATAAACTCCCTAAGAGCTTTATCCTTATCTTAGCAAAGTCTTCTCTTTACTCTAGGACCCTTGCCCCTTATCCATTATCCGCTTATCTCGGATTCCGATATCTTCGGAGATAACCTCGGCATCACAACCAGGACACGTGGCACCTCGGCTGACACGTCGGCGTCACCTTGCCACGTGTTGGTACTCAGAAAATATATCCCCACAACGGCCCCCTAGGTTCTATTACCTCGGCATTCTGAGGTGATGGAACCTATATCAGTATTTTCTTCCAGTAAATCGGCTTAAGATTTGACAACCGAGATCATTCATTTCTGGCCGACATGCTTTCCCTAAAAAATCAAAGATTTTTAAGGAAATTTTTACACGCATGAGCTGTCATGCATTTCAATTCAACCGTTTTAGACACGCGTTTCTTTCCTACTGGCTCGTGCTTGTGACGCGCCCATAAGTCATCTCTTCTTCACATGCGCCGTCTGACGTATGCGCTTTTTTAGGCGTATTGATTGCTTTTGCCGCCGTTTTCATTTTTTGACAAAATCTTTCCTCCTTTCTTTCGTCTCTTCACTTTTGCATCTGAGTCCTCTTGTTTTTTCTCTCTCTAAAACTCTTTTTTTCATATCCGCCATCGCTCAAGCTTCCCAAGCTCTGCAACTTTCTCCGTTCACTCCTTCCGGCTAGATTTCTACCGGTCTTCTGCTCCTGCAACCGTTGTAGGACATCGGCAAATCCCTTTCCGGCCTCCCTTTCTTTGGTAAGCTACTGTTCTTTATGTATTCAGTTCACTGATGTTCTTCTATCTTCTTGCTGCCATTACTGTTCTGTTTAAACTGTTAATTCCGTGAATCATATTTATTGTTCACTATTTCTTGCATTTTTGCCACTGTTCTTGACCATATAGTTCTTGTTTTCTTTATGCTTTTGAGAACCCCACTTCTGTTCTTCATTCTGAAACTATGTTCTGGTTTCTTGTTTCCTGTGTTGTTTTCCAGATCTCTGCCTTCAATTTTTGCTTTCAATTTTTGCCTTCATAGATTTAGGTTTGGGATTTGTCTATAGAACCTATCAATTCTTAGGAAAAAACTGAAACAATCCTTACCAGCATATACCTAGGGTTTCGCCGAGGTCCCGATAACCCCTTAAGAGCATCTTTTTTCTGAAACCTACCCCTCTGATTTTAGGCTGACGTTATGGGTATGTGGAGGCACAGGGTAGATACCCCAACCAAACTTTGAGTACTTTAGGCAGGAGTTCTCCATCCCTGCCGATGTCCACCTGAGACTTGTTGGGGATGATGACTCCATCATGCCTACAGAAAACGCCATGCCCCTTCCCATTGTAGCTTTTACTGAGTGCGGACTCCGGCTCCCAGTCAACATTCTTTTTCGCGAGATCCTTCATTATTATAAGTTGAACGCCATGCAACTGGCAATCAATTCTTATCGAGTGATTTTTTGTATTATCGCCTTAGCTAGGTAGGAGAACGTTAGGATCACCTTTGCCGACATCCAATACTGTTATACCATGTGCGCCCTTAATCTGAAGGAAAAATGCTTCGTTTATTATCTTAAGCCGAGGTCTACAGAATTCAAAATCGTAGCCGACCTCCCAGACTCTAACAAGGGGGTTGGAGATGATTATGTTATTGCTTTGGGAAATTAGGAGTTTGGCGCAGACGAGGACGCCCATCTCTACCCTCTTCCCCGATCAGTTAAAGAGGGCAAGGGTAAGAGCCCAGTGTCAATACTTAGTTGTTTCTATTCAAGTCTTCAATATTTTATCTGTTTCTAATGTCTATTTCTTCTTGCAAACGTTCGCAAGCCAGCGAAAAATTTCCGCCAATCTTACGTTCCCAGTAAGGACCTGAAAAAACTTATGGACTTGCCAGTTCACAAAAGAAAAGCACCTCTTCTTCTCAACTTTATTCCTACATACAAATCGATTTTGCCCGACGTCCCCAAAAGAAAGAAGAAAAGCCTTTCTCCTCCTACTGCCACAACTCAAACCGCCTCTACATCACGAACAGATTAAGCGTCAACATCTGACCCAACCAATCAACCATCTACTTCGGCCCCATACTTGGTCCCAATACAAGAACGAAAACGTCGGCGAAGACTTGTCAAAACTGCTGAGATGGGTCGCCCAAAGCCCATTGCTCAAGACCTCCTTACCGATCTCCCTGTTGACGTCGATGCTCAGCCAACGCAAACCATGCCCCTTCCAAAGCCGAAACGAACCAAGAAAGCCCAGCCAAAGGCTAAAGCCACTGAAGTTGAGGCTGAGGATACCTTGACAATTTCACAATTGGCAGGGAGTGAGAAGACGACTTCCGTTCCCAAAAAAAGGTCTGCTGAGACACAGCCATCAGAGTCCACACAATCAAAGAAGCCGTGGTCATCGTCTGCGATGACCTCAGGGTTCAGAATAGTGCCGACGATAAGCTTGTTCTTGCCAGCGATAGTGCCGACGATATTAATGTCGGCGTAGCACTCAGTACCGCCCTACTTCTCCCAGGTGATCTTGAGCGGAATGCCAAGATGAGTGAGTACGAGAACTATGCCTTTATGCTCCAACATTCTGTCCAAGTAAGTGTCTTTACATGGAAACTTGTCTTCTTTTTTACTTTGTAAAATTTTGTAATAATTTTTGCCCTGTGCTCTTTCAGGCCATTCAACATGCCCACTCTTTCTCTATGCAAGCTTTTGAAAACAGGACAAAGTTGGCCGACATGAGGAGGGAGGTTTCTGCCCTTAAAAAGGAGAACAAAACTCTTTAATCAAAAATGAAAAAACTAGAAGACCAGGCTGAGGCTGCCACTAAAGCCCAAACCCTAGCCGAAGAAAAGGCCGAATCTGTTGAGGCCATCAAGAAGGTTGCCGAGGCTGAGAAGAGAGAAGCCGAGGACAAAAAGGCCCAAGCCGAAAAGGAACTTTAGGAGGCCTTGGCCACTAAAGACGCTGAAATCAAAGCGGCCGACGAAAAAGCCTATGCCCAAGGAATGGCCGATGTTACAGAGGAATACAAATTACAAGTTAGGCAAGCATGCAACAGGGGCTTTTCCCTTGGTTAGATGTCCCTGGCCAAAAAGCTCAATATTCCTGAAGATTCACCTATGCGCAAAGCCGATGCTATTCCTCTTCCATTCCCTCATACTCCTCCACCTCCAAGTTAAGCTGAAGAAGAATCTGAATCTGAGTCTGAAGATGAGGAGGAAGGTGAGGATAAGGCTTTAGTAAGGAAATCCAAGGAGGCTGTTGGGCCTAAGTCTCCTTCTCTGAATGAGCAGGTCTTGGACCTGACTCAAGATGATGATGGTGGTGCAGTTGCCAAGGAAACTACTTCTGAACAGGCCTCATCTGACGTTCTTCCAGCCGAAAAAAGTCTTGATGAAACCCTTGCGCAGATTGACGCCGAAATCGAGGCGGAAAAGACTGCCGAAGTAGCTCTCCAGGAATCAGCCGAGGTAGTTCTTCAAGAATCGGCCGAGGTCTAGTCTCAAATTGCGCCTGAAGTAGAAGAATCATGACTTTGATGTCCCTCTTTTCTTGTCTTTTGTTGTGAAGACCCAAATATAAAAATTTAGTAAATAATTAAATAATAACAACAATAATATTACAATCTCAAATATTTTGATGGTGAATTCTAAAGTGCAAATTATATATTTGGGGGATCTTTAATTAATTTTTAAAGTATAAATAAATTTTTATGGAAGTTCACAATTTTTTAAGACTTTTGATAATAATCTTAATGATAGTAATAATAATAATAATAATAAACTAGTTAGTAAGGGGTCATTTTGGAAATTTATATTAGGTGGATAAAACCCTAATGGTGAGAAATCAATTCTTTTTTTCTAATCAACACAACAGCAGCCACTTTAGGCTTAACAGCCGTGAGTCATTGAGGGAGAGAGAGACAAAGAAGCTTGTGGCAATCAAGGAGGGAGAGGAATTCTATGTAACCAATACTTTGTGGGTAATTTAATTGTTTATTCTCACTTCTATTATTATTTTTTTGATCTTCTATAGTTGAGTTCGTGAAATGCATGGTTGATCATTCAGGTATATATTAATTTATGGGCTGGTGTGAAGGGAAGTTTAGTATATCAAACTTGGGTTATGGGAAATAATGATGGAAGAAGAGGTGCTGTGTGGTTGCGTGAGTCTCATTGTGGAAGAGATGTGGCATTTTTTTTGTGTGTGTTTTGTTGGCAGTGGACTAGTGCCCTTGTTTGGTATAGGTCTAGATATAATGTTTAAGGTTCAACACATTCATGCATAAAGATTGAGTATTATTCAAGGAAAAAATTCTGCACAGAATCGCAAACTTTAAAAATCAAGAAACCATAACAAACGAATGAATTTTAATCTGAAATTTTTACAGTAGATTAATTACATATTGAATTGCATATCTGAATTTTTTCATAATTTTTGGGAGTCAAAATCCATATAAATTGAGGTATTCAAATCTGTCCAGGAAACCAGTCCGAAATAGTAAATTCGGGAGTGTTGTTCTCTTTGGGTGTAAATCCAAAAATTATCAAATTAGTGTCATTAGAACCGGTTACGAGTCTAGTTTCGTACATTTTTGGCCTTGCATTGATTGCTCGTGTATATTAAGATAACCGTCAATTTCTTTAAAGTGCTGCAGAAAACAACCTGTTTGGATATAATAAATTGTAGATAATTATTTTGATAAGCAAATCAAGTGAAACCAATTGGGTTTGAAACTTAGGATATATTAGATCATATTTGGAGGTTATTGGAATTTTTCGAATAGCGTGGAGTGGGTTTTGTAATTTTCAAAGTTAGCGAATAGATTGGGAAAACTAGTTTAAAACACTGTTTTATCTTAAAGTTATTTTTAGTTAAGTTTCGATCGGAATCTATGTCTTGGGTGATTTTAGACCTTGAAGAATATGAACTTAGGTAATATTTAAGAGTAACGGTGAGTTGGGTTGAGCCGTGCTAGTGCGTTTTAGTTTGAGATTACTTAGTTCCTATTTTTTTTAGTATTTTTAAATTAGTTGTGACGCGTAGCTTTTATACTTGGTTCAGGCCACTAGTTGGACTTTTACACTCTATTCGAGGATTATATTATTGCGTTTCAGGTGAGTAGCTTCATGCTACGTATTTTTATAAATGTTCCCCTACCCTGAACTGTTGGAAAAATTAAATTGTTGTTTCATGATTAAACTGTTTTGATAAATTATTATATTATCAATTGAATCAAATTATTTCTGAAACATGTGTGAACTTGGCATACTGTAAACTATTTATTTTTGGTCTCATGTTTATAATGATGAACTACCATGTTTTGCGAAACTGATGTGTATTGATTATTGGGACCATGTGTGTATTTAGTCCAGGGAAATTATTCCACTGTGTGTGGTGACTCTGGCCACTAGGGAACAGATCCGGGTTGGGCCGTGATGACTCTAGTGCTCAACGATTGTAAGGAACAGACCTTTAAAAACAACTAGGTGACCTTCAATCGGATCGTCTTTGAGAAAAGGCCCAGGTGCCACCCTGAGGATGACTCTTAGTTCGGTATTGGATCCAACGGGGCTTATAGCCTGAGAAATGTGTGGCAGATTATTTGTTTTTATTGGTACCCAGAAAATTATTGGTGTTCATGTTATAATCTGTTTTAAGTGAAAAAAGTCGTTTATCATGTTCTTGCGAGACATGAGTATTTTAAGTGTTGAATTGTGGAACCTTCTTTTTGAAACAGATTGTATTTACCAAACTGTATGCCAATCTAGTTTCTGTGATATATATCTTATTTTGGAATTGAACCATGTTTTCAAAACTGTATTTACTATCCATGTTGCTACTCACTGAGCTATCAGCTGACTTAGTTGTTACCATTTCCAGGTGTTAGAAGGACTTAGAGTGGACTCATGGCATAGCGGGGACTCAATTGCATGGACCTCTAGGGCATTCCTTTAGTTTAGAGTGTTATGTCAAGCTTGTGCATATTTATATTTATTCTTATCGAAGTTCATTTAGGATTATTTTTGATATGTGGGTTGTCTATATCCCATAAGTTTGGATGGTTTTTGATTACGGTTGATTTTGCCGTTTATAATTGTGACATGTCTGGATTGAGTTTTGGTTATTTATTATTGGACTATTGTTCAGTTGTTCAATGTGATTGGATTCGTGTTTAGGCTTACGTGTGCCTTGGGCTAAGTCCCTGTGGGCCACGACCGGTCATTCCCGGATTTGGGGTGTGACATTTGTGGTATCAGAGCTATAGATTTATCAAGTTACATACCTTGCATTTCATCATTTAGACGAGGTCCGAGTCCCTATAGTCCTTAGTAGTGTTTGGTTAAGTTAGTTTTGTTTAAGCTTGTGTTGAATCGTTCTTTATTTCATTTTGAAGGTTAAGAGTTGGCACCTAAATATCTACACTGATTGTCTATTCCTGGTGAGCCTTTGATGTTTGTATTACCTTGTCTACTCCATTAGGTGGAATAGTAATATTGGGAGAAACAGTGGTGTTAGGGGATGATTGTAGATCTTGTGTGATAGAGATGGATGGTAGAATTTTTCCAGTGGATTTGATTTCTTTAGAGATGAAGGATTTTTATGTGATTTCGGGGATGGATTGGTTGACCAAGCATCATACCTCTGTTGATTGTTTTAGAAAGATGGTAGTTTTTGCTATGTTGGGACAACTTGAGTTTTTCTTTTAGGGAGATAAGAAAGGGTCTTCTATCTGTTTTACTTCTTCCCTTTAGGCTCACTGAATGTTGAGAAAAAGGTATCATGGTTACCTAGCTTGTGTGGTGAGTATTGAACTGCCATAATGGAAGTTAGAGGAGTTGCCTGTAGTGAGTGATTGTGTTGATGTTTTTCTAAAGGATCTACCTAGACTTCCTCTAGATCGCGAGGTAGAATTTTCCATTAACTTGATCCCTGACACAACACTTATTTCCAAAGTTCCCTATAGAATGGCGCCGTTGGAGTTGAGGGAGTTACAAACTCAGTTATAGGAGTTGTTAGACAAAGGTTTTATTAGGCCTAGCATGTCACCTTGGGGAGCACCTGTGTTATTTGTGAAGAAGAATGATGGGTCTATGAGATTGTGTATTGATTATAGAGAACCGAACAAAGTCACAGTGAAGAATATGTATCCTTTGCCATGTATTGTTGACCTATTTGACCAATTGCAGGGAGCTTAGATATTCTCTAAGATGGACTTGAGGTCAGGCTATCACCAGTTGAAAGTAAGGGATGAGGATGCTCCTAAGACCGCTTTTAGAACCCGTTATAAGCATTATGAGTTCTTGGTGATGCCTTTTGGTCTCACAAATGCAACAGCCGCATTCATGGATTTGATGAATAGAGTATTCAAACCCCAACTAAATAAATTTGTGGTAGTGTTTATTGATGACATCCTAATTTATTCGAGTAAAGAGAAGCATGAGCAGCATTTGAGGGTAGTACTACAGATCCTCAAGGAGAAGAGATTGTGTGCAAAATTTAAGAAGTGTGAATTCTAGTTGAGCAATGTATTCGTTTTGGGTCATATGGTGAGTAAAGATAGGGTATCTGTGGATAGCACAAAGGTGGTAGAAAATCGTTGATTGGCCACGACCTACTTCTGTGATAGAGGTACGTAGCTTTCTAGGGTTTGCTGGATATTATATGCAGTTTGTGGAATGATTCTCCCGTATTGCTTTGCCATTTATAAACCTCACTAGGAAAGAGGTAAAGTTTGAGTGGAATGATGATTGTGAGTGTAGCTTCCAAGAGTTTAAACAAAGGTTGATATCAGCTCAAATCCTTGCCTTATCTACTAATGGTGGTGGTTTTGTGATTTATAGTGATGCTTCACGATATGGTTTAGGATGTGTGCTCATGCAACATGGGAAGGCGATTGCTTATGCGTCACGATAGTTGAAAGTACATGACAGAAATTATCCTACGCACGACTTGGAGTTAGCAACAGTGATTTTTGCTCTTAAGATCTGGCGACATTATTTGTATGGAGAGTCATGTGAGATTTACACTGATCATAAGAGTTTGAAGTATATTTTCACACAGAAGGAACTAAATTTGAGGCAAAGAAGATGGCTTGAGTTACTAAGAGATTTCGATGTGAATGTTTTGTATCATCCAGGGAAGGAAATGTGATGGCGGATGCCTTGAGTAAGAAGGTCGCAATTGGAGATACATCTGCTTTGTGTATTAAGAGTTGTTTTATGGAAGACATGAGACGTTTGAGGCTTGAGGTTGTTACGCCTAGTGATAGGGCTGATTGTAGTCAATTGATAGTTCAGCCGACCTTGAGAGAACGTATTTGTTTAGCTCAGGAGATTGACCCCCAGTGTGAGCGTATTGAAAGAGAGATGACAGAGGGTAAACATATAGACTTTGTGGTTAGTGATGATGGGTTGCTTAAATTCCGTAGCCGAACTTGTGTTCCTGCTGGTGGTGATTTGAGGAAGGAGATTATGACGAAGGCACATAGTTCTAGTTATAGTTATAGCATTCATCCTAGAAGTACTAAGATGTATTGGGATCTTTATGAACATTTTTGGTGGAATGGTATAAAGGGAGATATTGCAGAATTTGTGGCTCAGTGTTTGGTGTGTCAACAGGTTAAAGTAGAACATCAGAAACCTACGGGGAAACTACAACCCTTACCTATACCGGAGTGGAAGTAGGATCATGTTACCATGGACTTCGTGTGTGGATTACCTCGTACTAGTAGTAATCACGATGCAGTTTGGGTAGTTGTTGATAGATTAACCAAGTTAGCACATTTTATTGCAGTACAGATGACCTATTCTCTAGCTCGATTTGCACAGTTGTATGTGAAGGAGATTGTTAGATTGCATGGTGCACCAATGTCAATAGTGTCAGATCGGGACCCTCGTTTTGTGTCTAAGTTTTGGGGTGCGTTACAATCAGCTATGGGTACTCAGTTAAATTTTAGTTCATCTTATCACCCTCAGACAGATGGGCAATCAGAGAGAACTATTCAAACCCTTGAGGATATGTTGAGGGCTTGTGCCTTGGAGTGGAGAGGTAATTGGGATGATTATTTGCCGCTCATGGAGTTTGTCTATAATAATAGTTATCATTCTAGTTTGGGAGTAGCTCCTTATGAGGCTTTGTATGGGAGGAAGTGTAGGTCTCCTTTGTGTTGGTATGAGGTTGGTAAAAGGCAAATGTTGGGACCTGATTTGGTAGAGGATGCTACACAGAAAATTATCACCATCAGAGAGAGATTATTGACTGCCCAGAGTAGACAAAAAAGTTATGCTGATCATCGTAGGAGAGACTTAGAGTTTCATGAGAGGGATATGGTATTCTTGAAAGTATCACCATGGAAAGGAGTGATCAGGTTTGGAAAGAAAGGAAAGTTGAGTCCTAGATACATTGGTCCATTTGAGGTATTGGAGAAGGTTGGTGAGGTTGCGTACCGTGTTGCTCTACCCCCTAGGTTGGCAGAAGTGCATAATGTGTTTCACGTGTCTATGCTGAGGAAATATGTGCACAGTCCATCGCATGTGATAGATTATGAGCCGCTTCAGATTAGAGAGGATTTTTCATATGAGGAGATACCTGTTCAGATTTTGGATTCGAAAGAGAAAATGTTGCGTACAAAGGTCATTAAATTGGTTAAGGTATTGTGGCGTAATCATCTAATTGAAGAGGCGACTTGGGAGCGCGAGGACAAGATGAGCGAGAAGTACCCACATCTATTCACATGATTTACTCAGGTTAGTTTCGAGGACGAAACTTTTCTTTTAGTGGGGGAGAATGTGAAGACCCAAATATAAAAATTTAGTAAATAATTAAATAATAACAACAATAATATTACAATCTCAAATATTTTGATGGTGAATTCTAAAGTGCAAATTATATATTTGGGGGATCTTTAATTAATTTTTAAAGTATAAATAAATTGTTATGGAAGTTCACAATTTTTTAAGACTTTTGATAATAATCTTAATGATAGTAATAATAATAATAATAATAAACTAGTTAGTAAGGGGTCATTTTGGAAATTTATATTAGGTGGATAAAACCCTAATGGTGAGATATCAATTCTTTTTTTCTAATCAACACAACAGCAACCACTTTAGGCTTAACAGCCGTGAGTCATTGAGGGAGAGAGAGACAAAGAAGCTTGTGGCAATCAATGAGGGAGAGGAATTCTATGTAACCAATACTTTGTGGGTAATTTAATTGTTTATTCTCACTTCTATTATTATTTTTTTGATCTTCTATAGTTGAGTTCGTGAAATGCATGGTTGATCATTCAGGTATATATTAATTTATGGGCTGGTGTGAAGGGAAGTTTAGTATATCAAACTTGGGTTATGGGAAATAATGATGGAAGAAGAGGTGCTGTGTGGTTGCGTGAGTCTCATTGTGGAAGAGATGTGGCATTTTTTTTTTGTGTGTTTTGTTGGCAGTGGACTGGTGCCCTTGTTTGGTATAGGTCTAGATATAATGTTTAAGGTTCAACACATTCATGCATAAAGATTGGGTATTATTCAAGGAAAAAATTCTGCACAGAATCGCAAACTTTAAAAATCAAGAAACCATAACAAACGAATGAATTTTAAGCTGAAATTTTTACAGTAGATTAATTACATATTGAATTGCATATCTGAATTTTTTCATAATTTTTGGGAGTCAAAATCCATATAAATTGAGGTATTCAAATCTGTCCAGGAAACCAGTCCGAAATAGTAAATTCGGGAGTGTTGCTCTCTTTGGGTGTAAATCCAAAAATTATCAAATTAGTGTCATTAGAACCGGTTACGAGTCTAGTTTCGTACATTTTTGGCCTTGCATTGATTGCTCGTGTATATTAAGATAACCGTCAATTTCTTTAAAGTGCTGCAGAAAACAACCTGTTTGGATATAATAAATTGTAGATAATTATTTTGATAAGCAAATCAAGTGAAACCAATTGGGTTTGAAACTTAGGATATATTAGATCATATTTGGAGGTTATTGGAATTTTTCGAATAGCGTGGAGTGGGTTTTGTAATTTTCAAAGTTAGCGAATAGATTGGGAAAACTAGTTTAAAACACTGTTTTATCTTAAAGTTATTTTTAGTTAAGTTTCGATCGGAATCTATGTCTTGGGTGATTTTAGACCTTGAAGAATATGAACTTAGGTAATATTTAAGAGTAACGGTGAGTTGGGTTGAGCCGTGCTAGTGCGTTTTAGTTTGAGATTACTTAGTTCCTATTTTTTTTAGTATTTTTAAATTAGTTGTGACGCGTAGCTTTTATACTTGGTTCAGGCCACTAGTTGGACTTTTACACTCTATTCGAGGATTATATTATTGCGTTTCAGGTGAGTAGCTTCATGCTACGTATTTTTATAAATGTTCCCCTACCCTGAACTGTTGGAAAAATTAAATTGTTGTTTCATGATTAAACTGTTTTGATAAATTATTATATTATCAATTGAATCAAATTATTTCTGAAACATGTGTGAACTTGGCATACTGTAAACTATTTATTTTTGGTCTCATGTTTATAATGATGAACTACCATGTTTTGCGAAACTGATGTGTATTGATTATTGGGACCATGTGTGTATTTAGTCCAGGGAAATTATTCCACTGTGTGTGGTGACTCTGGCCACTAGGGAACAGATCCGGGTTGGGCCGTGATGACTCTAGTGCTCAACGATTGTAAGGAACAGACCTTTAAAAACAACTAGGTGACCTTCAATCGGATCGTCTTTGAGAAAAGGCCCAGGTGCCACCCTGAGGATGACTCTTAGTTCGGTATTGGATCCAACGGGGCTTATAGCCTGAGAAATGTGTGGCAGATTATTTGTTTTTATTGGTACCCAGAAAATTATTGGTGTTCATGTTATAATCTGTTTTAAGTGAAAAAAGTCATTTATCATGTTCTTGCGAGACATGAGTATTTTAAGTGTTGAATTGTGGAACCTTCTTTTTGAAACAGATTGTATTTACCAAACTGTATGCCAATCTAGTTTCTGTGATATATATCTTATTTTGGAATTGAACCATGTTTTCAAAACTGTATTTACTATCCATGTTGCTACTCACTGAGCTATCAGCTGACTTAGTTGTTACCATTTCCAGGTGTTAGAAGGACTTAGAGTGGACTCATGGCATAGCGGGGACTCAATTGCATGGACCTCTAGGGCATTCCTTTAGTTTAGAGTGTTATGTCAAGCTTGTGCATATTTATATTTATTCTTATCGAAGTTCATTTAGGATTATTTTTGATATGTGGGTTGTCTATATCCCATAAGTTTGGATGGTTTTTGATTGCGGTTGATTTTGCCGTTTATAATTGTGACATGTCTGGATTGAGTTTTGGTTATTTATTATTGGACTATTGTTCAGTTGTTCAATGTGATTGGATTCGTGTTTAGGCTTACGTGTGCCTTGGGCTAAGTCCCTGTGGGCCACGGCCGGTCATTCCCGGATTTGGGGTGTGACATTTGTACTTTTTTGTTTCCTGGACAGTAGAAGCTTCTCTGTACGGCCGATGTGCTTTCTGTTTGTGTTGGATATTTTAACATAATTATCTTTCTTTGAATGACTGCATTCTTTTTTGCCTTTTCTTTGACTGCCTCTGTTTGATTTTATGCTTAGAATTTTTTGTATGCCTTTCGTACTTTGCCTCCTTTGTGCAATCTTCTCGGGGTTACATACCTCGGGTATAATAGCTACAAAACTTTTACTTCGGCAAGATACTGACCTGCAAACTTTTCATAAATTCTAATAAGTGTGAAACATATACTACTCAATGTTAACTTTGCAAACTTTTTCTCAAGTTTCAACAAGTGTTTAAACAACATACTTAGCTTTTTCCTAAACCTGTAAATTGCTGCAAATTTCAACAGATGATCATATGTCGGCTTAACGTTATCTTGTAAATTGCTACAAATTTCAACAAGTGTTAAGCATCTTCTTTGGTTTAACCAATCTGTAGATTGCTACAAGTGTTTAGCAATAACCTCGGCTTTACTTCAACTCGTAAATTGCTACGAATTTAAACAAGCGAAAAGAAACAGTAATCTTGGCTTAACTTCAACTTGTAAATTCAAATTTCAACAAGTGAAGATAAGGAACCATCTCGGCTTAACTTCAACTTGTAAATTGCTACGAATTTTAACAAGTGAAGATAAGGAACCATCTCGGCTTAACTTCAACTTGTAAATTGCTACAAATTTCAACAAGTGAAGATAAGGAACCATCTCGGCTTAACTTCAACTTTTAAATTGCTACGAATTTTAACAAGTGAAGATAAGGAACCATCTCGGCTTAACTTCAACTTGTAAATTGCTACAAATTTCAACAAGTGAAGATAAGGAACCATCTCGGCTTAACTTCAACTTGTAAATTGCTACAAATTTCAACAAGTGAAGATAAGGAACCATCTCAGCTTAACTTCAACTTGTAAATTACTACAAATTTCAACAAGTGAATTAAGTGTCTCTGTCTTCTCTTTGCCTCCAATGTGAACCTGAGTTCTACTTGGGTTCTCATTATTCATGTCTCCAAAAATACCAATATGTAACTTTATCAATCGTATGTGTTTAAAGAAAAAGGAAAAGATTTTATTGATGACATCGGCCAAAAATAATACACATCTAATGATAGAAGAATTTCAAATTACAAGTGTTCCAAGGTCTTGGCAGTGCTTTGCCCTCGTTATCTTCAAGCCGATAAGCTCCATTGCCTAATACCGAAGTAATTCTGTAGGGTCCTTCCCAGTTTGGGCCAAGCTTGCCCTCTCTGGGATCCTTCTTGTTGCCGACGACTTTTCTCAGGACTAGGTCGCCGACTTGAAAATCTCTTGGATTGACCTTCTTGTTGTAAGCTCTGGCAAGCTGTTGTTGGTATGCTGCGAGCTGAATTGCAGCTTTCTCCCTTCTTTCTTCTAAGAGATCCAGATCTCGGGCTAGAAATATATCATTTGTGCCATTCTCTACTCTGTCGGTTCTGATCCCTGGGATGCCGATCTCCAGAGGGATGACTGCTTCTGTGCCATAAGCCATGGCAAAGGGGGTTTCCCTTGTTGATCTCCTCGGCGTAGTCCGATATGCCCAGAGTACATTGGGCAACTCGTCTACCCACTTTCCTTTTGCTGACTGCAACCTCTTCTTTATCCCATCCAAAATTACTTTGTTGGATGCTTCTGCTTGCCCATTGCTTTGGGAAAAACTTGGTATTGAAAAGTAATTCTTTATCTTGAATTTCGCGCAGAAGTTCTTGAAGAGTTTGCTGTCAAACTGCGTTCCGTTGTCGGCAATTATTGCTCTTGGAATGCCAAATCTGGTGATGATGTTTCTCCATAAAAAGTTCTTGACGTCCACATCTCGGATTTTGGCAAGAGGTTCTGCCTCTATCCACTTCGTAAAGTAATCTATTGCTACCAGCAAGTATTTTCTCTACCCAGTTGCTTGGGGAAGTTGCCCAACAAGATCCATGCCCCATTGGGCAAACGGCCAAGGACTAGATACTAGGTTTAGGTCAGTAGCTGGCTGATGTATCAAAGGTGCAAACTTTTGGCATTGTTCACACTTCTTCACGTAGGCTTCAACATCCTTTTGCATGTAGGGCCACCAATACCCCTGGGTAATGGCCCTATGGGCTAATGATCTGCCTCCAGCATGGTTTCCATAAATTCCTTCATGAATTTCATATAGGAAATCTTCAACCTGCAAAGGGTGTACACACCTTAAAAGGGGTCTAGTGAAGGACCTTCT
This sequence comes from Camellia sinensis, assembly GCF_055761805.1. Classification (NCBI taxonomy): domain Eukaryota; kingdom Viridiplantae; phylum Streptophyta; class Magnoliopsida; order Ericales; family Theaceae; genus Camellia; species Camellia sinensis. The sequence goes on from NC_138972.1 coordinate 161,044,820, forward strand.
GTAGAGGTGTCCATCTGCTGTCAGACTGAATCTTGCCAATTTCAATCTGACTTTGTGTGCCTCCTTACGATCTTCTGGCAGCTTTCCTTCTTTCAGGAATGCAACAACTGCATCCATTCAGCTTGGCCCCATGTCCACACACATTGCTTCCTGCTCTGTGCTCTGTGGTTCTATGCTCGGTCCCGACGTATAGTCGATCATAATTGTTCTTGTTTTTCCAGTCTGTATTGAACTTGCCAGGTTAGCCAACGCATCGGCGTGGGTGTTGTCATCTCGGCTAACTTGGAGTAGCCGACAGTTCTGAAATAGGGCTGCCAATCTGATGACCTCTTTTGCATATGCCGACATCCTTTCGTCTCTGGCTGCAAATCCTCCTGTTGACTGGTTAACAATAAGCTGAGAATCACAAAAAACGATTACCTCATCTGCTTCTGCTTCTGCTGCTGCTGCCAGTTTTAGCCCTGCAATTAATGCTTCGTATTCCGCTTCATTGTTTGAGGCATTGAACCCCAAACGGATGGACTGCTCTATTATTTCTCCATCTAGAGATATCAGCAGTACTCCAGCCCCCGCTCCTTGTCGGTTCGAACTTCCATCGACAAACAGTCTGAATGAGTCGCCGATATAGATACTGCAGGGTCTGAGTTTTTCCTTCCTTTACTCTTTTGCCTTAGGCTGGGATTCTCCTTGCTTGCTGGGACAATTCTCATCCTGGCTCAATGGAGCCCGATGTTCGATGGTTTCAGGTGTGAATTCTGCCACGAAGTCGGCCAAAACTTGGCCCTTTATTGCTGTTCTGGGCTTGAACTCCAAGTCATACTGGCCCAAGGCAACTGCCCATCTTGCGATTCTTCTTGTTAAGTCTCCTTGTTGCAGCAGGGATTTCAGTGGGTGCTCTGTGAGCACCAAAATCTTGTGCGCCTAAAAGTAATGGTTCAATTTTTTTGAAGCCATTACTAAGGCCAGCATTAATTTCTCTAGTGGTAGATACCTTGTTTCTGCGTCGGCCAAGGTTTTACTTACATAATAAACAGCCTTTTGTTCTCCTTGTTCTTCTCGGATTAGCACTGCACTTACTGCGTGTTTTGACACAGCTAAGTACAAAAACAGCTCTTCCCCAGGTTCAGGTGTTGAGAGGACCGGAGCGGTGGTCAGATATTTCTTTAGGTCGGCCAAAGCGGCCTCACATTCCTCAGTCCATAGGAAGTCCGTGGTCTTCTTCACCAGGTTGAAGAAGGGTTTACATTTGTCTGAGCTTCGGCTTATGAACCTTTTTAGGGCTGCGGCCCTTCCAGTAAGCATTTGTACCTGTTTTGCCGATGTTGGGCTCTGTAGGTCTAGGACGGCCTTGATCTGATCTGGGCTGGCCTCTATGCCCTTCCTTGTTACCAGGTACCCCAGAAATTTACCAGATCCAACTCTAAACGCGCACTTTGATGCGTTGAGTCGGAGCCGATATGTTTTGAGGATCTTGAATACCTCTTTTAGGTCGGCAAGATGACTCTTAGGCTCCTTGGTCTTTACGACCATGTCATCGATGTAGACTTCTACTGTTTGACCAATCAGGTGTTTGAACATTTTGGTTACCAGCCTTTGGTAAGTTGCTCCTGCGTTTTTCAACCCAAAAGGCATTGTAACAATACAGTCCTTTCGGGGTGATAAACGCTGTCTTCTCTTCGTCTGGATGGTACATGGCTATCTGGTGGTATCCTCTGTAAGCGTCCAGGAAGCTCATCCTTCCATGTCCAGATGTGGCGTCTACCAACTGGTCAATCTCGGGTAAAGGAAAGTAGTTTTTGGGACAAGCTTTGTTCAGGCTTGTAAAATCTACGCAGACCCGCCATTTACCATTCTTCTTCTTTACCACTACAGTGTTTGATAGCCACGTTGGGTAATTGACTTCTCTGATGGCTCTGGCTTTCAGAAGTCTGTCTACTTCCTCCTCTACAGCTTCGACGTGTATCAACGTTGGTCTTTTGGCTCGTTGTATTACAGGTTTGGCCGACCTGTCGACGTTCAGTTTGTGACATGTGACCTCGGGGTCAATAGCAGGCATTTCATAAGGTGTCCAGGCGAACACTTCTATGTTTGTTCTTAAAAAATCTTCCAGTTCTCTTTCCTCTTCTTCGGCTAAGCCTGAGCCGAGGAGAAAGAAGCGCTCTTCGTCGCCCTCCTAGACGAGGATTTTCTTTAGTATCTTTTTACTCTTTTCGGCTGGCTCCTTACCGACATCATCTAGGACCTCCATGTCCTCGTCTTCAATCTCTGCCTTCCCCGGTTCCCGAATGTTGCAGGTAGTTTTCATTGTTGCTATGGAGCAATTATTTGCCTGCAGTTGGTCTCCTCTGACTTCTTCAATCCTATGTTCTGTGGGGAACCGCAATAGTTGATGCAACGTTGAGGGAACTGCCCCATTGCATGCAACCATGGCCTTCCCAAGATGACATTGTAAGGTGAAGGCATGTCAATCACGACGAATTCTGTTCTTATAGCGATCCCGGGTTTACCCTTGTTGTACAGTGATCCGGACATGTGTCCGTGGATGTTGGTAGTTGTTTATTATTTTGTTTACATCCTTTTTACTTCGTAATTGAGTTATAGGATGTGTTGGGCAGGTTTGTTACAGGTTGGTTGAGTTTAGAGACCAAAACTAGTTGCCCAGGTTTTGGCCTGTACGCTCGAGCGGGGGTTTTGGCGCTCGAGCGGAGATTACACCCATTCAGTATTTTCCTGTGCAGCGATGTACGCTCGAGCGTGGGATTGGCCGCTCGAGCGGGGTTGTCTGAGTGCCGCTCGAGCGTAGAGTTGGAAGCTCGAGCGGAGGCCTGGTTCTGTATAAATGCTGGGAGAGTGCATCCGGCGCTCGAGCGGAAGTTTGGACGCTCGAGCGGGAGTCTGTGAGTGACGCTCGAGCGGGGTGTTTTACGCTCGAGCGGGAGACTGGGTTTAAGTTCCGAAATTGTGACTTTTCAAATCACTTTTTACTTTCTCTTCTCTCTCTTACTTTTCCAAAATCACCATTGTTGAGCCTCTCACTCTAGAACTCTACCTTCTCTCTAGGTTTTGATCTAGTAGGAGTGATTTACTCACCTTTGGCCTTTACAAAAAAGTTGTTGATCGTCGAGGGCTTCATTTTAATCTGAAAATCTCGGGTTTTGGAGCACGTTGGGTTTTGTCGTCTTCTCCTTTGGGACTCCGAATTTGAGGTAGGGATATCCTACTCCTCTCTATGGGTTTTGTCTTTAAATTTTGGTATTTTGAGATGTTGGGCTTGGTTTGGTAATTTTGTGAAAGTTTGGGGCTTTTGTGTAATTTTACAAAAGTTGGGGTTTTATTCATAATAAACCTAGATACATGTTTGGCATAGAGAAATGGAATAAATGTTGAATCATTGATGAAAATGGGACCTAAGGGTTGAAATGGTAATTATGGAAAATAGCCTAATTACATTGATTGATTAATTGGGATAATTAATGGTAAGAAATGAGGAAATGAAATGTTGATTGAATATCCATTTGTGCATTTATTTTCTGTTTAGAAATAACTGCTTTGGGCTATCGGTGGAGGATAGTCGTGATTGTTGTAGACAATGCATGACGATTAGGCAAACTGAAACTAATCAATGAAATGTGTCATGGAACTTGACGGTTGATAGAATACATTAATTGTATGTATTGGGTGATTGTATATAGAACCAATGTGTTTATATACGTTATGTGTAGAGGAGGAGATAGGGGATGTACTCCGCGGTTTAGGGGAAGATAGGGGATGTACCTCTAAACCGGATAGTGTTGGGAGAAGATAGGGGATGAACTCCGTAGATACAGCTCATATGCTTGTCTAGAGAAGTGAAGATAGAGCTTATATGCTTATCTTGGTAAAGTATGGATACAGCTTATATGCTTATCTGTGAATGTGGGATATTGTTGTTATACATATCTGATGAGAATGTGGATATAGCTTATATGCATATCTGAATGTGGGATATAGTTTTTATACATATCTGTGGAAATAATGATAGAGCTAGCATGCTTATCTGTTGAAAAAGGGAAAATGAAAGGTAACTTAGACTCATAAGTCGTATGACATAAATATGTGATTTATGTGAATGTATCAGTGTTGACCATCTATCAATTGCTAATATTTTAGTCATTGTTCATGGTTGGTTTAGTATATTTCTACTGGGCTGTGGCTCACCCTATAAGGGAATATCATTTTCAGGTGCAGGAAGCATGCCACCTCCAAGGACATAGCTGGGAGGCTAGAGGCGGACATACTTTTGTCGCTTAACTTTTGATGTATTACATGTAACTTCAAGCCTAGGGCTTAATGTGTAAACGAGTTAGTACTCTTTTGTTGTAACCAAGTGTTAACTTGGAAAGCTGTAAGCCCGTAGGGCATTTTGTTTTGATGTTAACATGTAATACTTATGTAATGGAACTCTAATGTATAAAAGAATGTGGTTAGTTTATATGTAAATGCATGTCTTATCTGATGGGTTTATTGTTGTTATTTTGAGGGCGTTACAGTTCTAATTTTCTTAGTGCCGGCTTGTACCTCCAAGCTTGTTGCGCCCAGTGGCCACGTCGGCGTTCCATTGAAGCCGACCATCGGGCCATTCGATTGCTCCATGTCGTCTGGGTGAAGGCCTAGCTCCTTGTAACATCTAACGTACATGATGTCACAAGAGCTACCTTGATCTATTAGGATGCGTTTCACTTGGTACTCTCCAACTTGGAGGGATACTACCAAGGCATCATTATACGGATGCTGGACCATCTCTAGGTCAGCTTCAGTGAAGGCTATCATCAGTCCTCGGCACTCTTCAGGCTGAGGTCTTTTATGTCCGACCTGGTTCACGTGCTGTAGGTGTTTTACTCTTTGGGTTTCTCCCCGAATGTCGCTTTCGTTCACTTTTGAGTGAATTACATTAACCACCCTAGGTCCCTCTCCCTGTGGTTGCTGTGCTGGGAGAGGCGGGGCCGCTGGTGCTTGAGGCAATCTTGCCTGCTCTTCTCTTGTTCTGGCTTCATCGACGAGGTCCCTCAGATGGCCTTGCCTTACTAAGTCCTCTAAGTATGCTTTTAGGGCTCTGCAACCCTGAGTTGGGTGCCTTTCTTCATTGTGGTAAGCACAACGCTTACCAACGTTCTTTCCCATGTATTCCCCTGGGGCCTTTGCTGGTGCTCTGAAATAAGGTTGATTTCGGATTTGATCTAGGACTTTGTGTACTGGGATTCGGAACACAGTCGTCAATGCCTGTTTATCCCTTAATTCTATCTCCGACTTGTTAAATCCGTTGTCACCTCGGCTTCGCTTCGGCTCGCCGTTCCCTTTTTCCTGCTTTACCTCCTTATTCCCCGATGTGTCCTCCTCGGCTCTGGCATATTTCTCAATTCTCGCCATGAGCTCTTCCATGCTTTTTGGCAAAGTTTTTGCCAAAGACTTCCGTAGTGGACAATTGTCTTTCAGGCCGTTCTTGTATGACACGACCGCTAGGATGTTCTGTGTTGCCTTTATTCTGAGCTCTTCCATGCTTATGTGACTATGTGGGTATGGGATTTAATTTCTAGGATATTGATTGGATCCTTGAGTTTCTGGGAGTCTTGTTGGAAAAGCACTTGATCAATGCTGTTTCTAACCGGAACTCTAGTAACGTCTCGGGACTATCATTATCCGGAAATGAAATTCGTAAGTGCTTATGTGTTTATGTGCTTATGTGGAGTGAATTACAGTTGTCCATGCATTGGGACGTGAGTGTTTAGTTTCGGCACATTTGTGAATGTGCTAATGTTCTGTGTTGCCTTTATTAGGATGTCAGGACGAGGAAGAGGTGCTAGGCGTGGTAGACCTGCGAGGCAGGAAGTACCGTTACCGGGTGAGATTCCGGCAGTATAGGAGGGGGTTGGTCAGGCCAACGTGGTCGAGCCAGTGGGTCAGCAGGCTATGGGTGCCTTGGCCAGAGAGATAGCGGGAGCTTTGGGTATTCTTAGAGCTGGGAATCAGGCAGCTGAGACAGGGCCTTCTTTCTTGAAAAGGGAGTTCTTCCGGTCTAATCCGGATGAGTTTGTCGGGGATCCGAAGGAGCCACTAAAGGCTGATGAGTGGTTAGAACAGATGAGTAAGACGTTCGAGATGCTTGGCATTGAGGACGGAGCACTGAAAGTGACCTTGGCATCCTTCCAGCTGAAGGGAGATGCGGGTCAATGGTGGAAGTACGAGAAGGCTCGTGTTGATGGTACTTGGGAGGCATTTGTGAATGCTTTTCAGGAGAGGTTTTTGTCTGCAGTAGCTAGGGAGAAGCTGAGGGATCAGTTTAGCCGGCTTAAACAGCAGGGCTTGTCAGTGGCCGAGTTTGAGGCTACTTTTACCAGTCTGTCCAGGTTTGCACCGGAACTGGTGGCGTCTGAGGAACGCCGTTGCTATGAGTTTGAGCGAAAGTTGAGGTGGGGCCTCAAGTTGAGAGTTGGTGGGTCTTACATTCGAGAGTATAGACACCTAGTTGATGCTGCTGCTCATATGGAGATTATGATGCAGGAGGAGGAGGAAGAACAGAGGGGCTCCAAGAGGAGCCAGGATAGTCAGAGTGATGGCAGGAGACAGAAGGGTTATAACCCTCAGCAGTCTCAGGGTGCAGTCTCTAGATCGACCTTTCCAGTGCCGAGTGTAGGCTCGGGGAGAGGCAGTCAGGGGGAATTCACCTGTTACAAGTGTGGCCAGTTGGGTCACAAGGTTTCTGTTTGCCCGCAGAAGGGTGGGGGTCAGAGAGCTGCTTCTTCTTCAGCTAGACCGCAGAGTCAGAGTTTGGGCAGGGGGCAACCCTTGTCTTGTTATCAGTGTGGACAGCCTGGGCACCTGAAGAGGTTTTGCCCGCAGTTGAGTGCCACTTCGGGAGCGTCTGGTTCTAGGCAGACGCAGGGTTTTCAGCCAAGTCAGTCTGTGCAGGCCTCGAGGGCCAATCCGGGAGCATCGTCATCCCAGTCTGTGCAGCAGTCTTTTGCTCCGAGAGGTGAGCAGGTAGACCAGGGGCCTACGGGGCGCGTGTATGCTGTTACCGCGCAGGATTTAGTACCGGCTCCATCAGTAGTGAGAGGTACTTTTCTGTTTTGCAACTCAGTTGCTAGTGTATTGATAGATACGGGTGCATCTCATTCTTTTGTATCTGCTGCATTTGCATCGGTTTTGGAATTGGAGTTAGCACAGTTAGCATCTCCTATTTGTGTGGTATCGCCTTTGGGTGGTGAGTTGATCCTGAAACAGGATGTTAGAGGTTGTGATATAGAGGTCGCCGATTATAGGCTTCCTTTTCCGTTTGTTGTCATGCCCATGAAGGGTTTTGATGTTATTTTGGGTATGGACTGGTTATCGTCATACCGGGCTGTTATTGATTGCTACCGCCAGAGGGTCACGTTATGTACCTTGAGTGGGGAGTGGTTCCATTTCTTGGGAGACCGGGTTGGTAGTGTTTTGCCACCGGGGTATGATTCGCGAGGGCGAAGTGAACTTAGTAGTCTACTTGCTAGCTTTGAGAGTGGTGAGACCCAGCATGTATTGCCGAGGGTGGTTTGTGAGTATTCGGATGTTTTTCCCGAAGACCTTGTTAGTTTGCCACCTCACCGAGAGATAGAGTTCTCTATTGATTTAGTGCCTGGTACGGCGCCGATTTCTATGGCACCTTACCGTTTTGCTCCAGCAGAGTTGGTTGAGTTGAAAGTTCAACTCCAGGAATTGCTAGATAAGGGTTTTGTTCGCCCTAGTGTTTCACCGTGGGGAGCACCGGCCCTCTTTGTTAAAAAGAAAGATGGTGCCTTGAGATTGTGTATTGACTACCGAAAGTTGAATCGGGCTACGGTTAAGAATAAGTATCCTATGCCCCGTATAGATGATTTGTTTGACCAATTGAAGGGTTCCCGTTGTTTCTCTAAGATAGATTTGAGATCGGGTTACCACCAGTTGAGGGTCAGGGAAGAGGATATTCCGAAAACGGCATTCCGTACGCGGTATGGCCATTATGAGTTTCTGGTGATGCCATTTGGGCTTACCAATGCACCGGCAGTCTTTATGGACTTGATGAACCGGGTTTTCCGGGAGTTCTTAGACCGATTTGTGGTCGTCTTCGTGGACGACATTCTTATCTATTCGTCTTCTGAGGAGGAGCACGAGGCACACTTGAGAGTGGTGCTTGAGTTACTAAGAGCCCATAGGCTGTATGCCAAGTTTGGGAAGTGTGAGTTCTGGCTGAAGGAAGTTAAATTCTTAGGCCACGTGGTATCCGGGGAAGGGGTGTCTGTTGATACATCCAAGGTTGAGGCAGTGCAAGGTTGGGCACAGCCTAAGAGTGTGTTTGAGATCCGCAGTTTTCTGGGATTAGCTGGGTATTACCGTCGGTTTGTGAAAGATTTCTCCAGGTTAGCGTCACCGTTGACTAGGCTGACTCGGAAGGGAGTCAAGTTTGTGTGGAGTGAGACTTGTGAAAAGGCGTTCCAAGAGCTGAAAGTTAGATTGACCACCGCTCCGGTGTTGATTATTCCGGAGAGAGGGTTGGGTTATGCGGTTTATTGTGATGCCTCACGAGAGGGTTTGGGTTGTGTGTTGATGCAAGAGGGGAAAGTGGTAGCTTATGGCTCACGTCAGTTGAAAATACACGAGAAGAATTACCCCACACACGACCTAGAGTTAGCAGCAGTGATTTTTGCCTTGAAAATCTGGAGGCACTACCTTTATGGTGAGAGGTTCGAGGTATTCTCGGATCATAAGAGTTTGAAGTATCTGTTTACACAGAGGGACTTGAATTTGAGGCAGAGGAGGTGGATGGAGTTCATCGAGGATTATGATTTTGAGTTGCATTATCATCCGGGAAAGGCCAATGTTGTGGCCGATGCCCTTAGTAGGAAGACCATTAGTGATGTTGCTAGTGTAGCCATCCGGGAATGGGAGATGTTGGGAGCATTTGGCGAATTTGATTTGCTACTAGGCGAATCTGTTGAGGCTGCAGCCTTGTTTTCTGTTGTTACGCAGCCTACACTTGTGATTAGAGTGTTAGACGCACAGAGAGGTGACCTTGAGGTAGAATCCCTCCGAGAGAAGATCTCCAGTGGGAAAGTTGAGAAGGGTTTGACGGTGTATCCCGACCTGAGTGTGAGATACCGAGACCGTTTGTTTGTACCGGAGTCTTGCCGAGAGGAAGTACTCCGAGAGTTTCATCATTCGCGCCTTGCGGTGCATCCGGGAGGTACTAAGATGTATCAGGATTTGGGTCGCCAGTTTTGGTGGCGGGGTATGAAGAGAGATGTGGCTGTTTTCGTATCGAAGTGCCTTACTTGCCAGCAAGTGAAGGCCGAGCATCAGAGGCCAGCGGGTTTGTTGCAACCCTTGCCTATTGCCGAGTGGAAGTGGGAGCATGTCACTATGGACGTCGTTGTAGGTCTTCCGAGGACTCAACGGGGTAGTGATGCTATTTGGGTGGTTGTAGACCGGTTGACTAAGTCGGCGCACTTTATTCCTATGCGCGTGAGAGATTCGGTAGATCATCTTGCCGATTTGTATATTCGGGACGTAGTGAGATTGCACGGGGTCCCAGTGACGATCATCTCAGATAGAGATCCTCGTTTTACTGCTAGGTTGTGGCAGAGTTTGCAGAGTGCCTTGGGTACTAAGTTGACCTTTAGTACGGCTTATCATCCTCAGACTGACGGGCAGTCCGAGCGTACTATTCAGATCCTTGAGGATATGCTTCGGGGTTGTGTCCTTGACTTCAGTGGGACGTGGGAGAGGCACTTGCCCTTGGTAGAGTTTGCCTATAACAACAGTTTTCAGTCTAGCATCGGTATGGCACCGTTTGAGGCCTTGTATGGCCGACCGTGTAGGTCTCCAGTTTGTTGGGCCGAGGTGGGTGATACACCTTTGTTGGGTCCGGAGTTGGTTAGGGAGACAACGGAGAAAGTTGAGCTTATCCGTAGGAGGCTTGTTACAGCCCAGAGTCGACAAAAGAGTTATGCCGACCGTAGGAGGAGGCCTTTGGCGTTTGAGGTAGGTGATCATGTCTTTCTGAAGATATCACCTAGACGAGGCCTGATGAGGTTTGGGAAGAGTGGGAAGTTATCCCCTCGGTTTATTGGTCCTTTTGAGATCCTTGAGAGGATAGGTGAGGTTGCTTATCGGTTAGCCTTACCGCCACAGTTGTCCGGAGTGCATGATGTGTTTCATGTGAGTATGCTTCGGAAGTATGAGCCAGATCCATCACATGTGCTGGATTGGACCGATTTAGAGGTAGATGAGGATGTTTCGTATGAGGAGAGACCGGTTCGGGTCTTGGATAGGCGGGATCAGGTCCTGCGTGGCAAGACCATTCCTTTGGTGAAAGTCTTGTGGAAACATCACGGAGTGGAGGAGGCCACTTGGGAACGTGAGTTGGAAGTCCGCGAGAAATATCCGGACTTGTTTGTTAATATGTAATCTTGTATTTAGATTTTGAACTATTGTTGAACTTAAGAGCTTTTATATATGTCTTAAGTTGTGAAACATTGAAAATGTTTTGGTTTATTGGAAGTATGTTTTGGAACTTGCCTCATATGGAAGTTGAATGTAACATTGTATGTGTTGAATGTATTGTTGGAATTGGAAAGATAATGCGTAATGTTAATGCATGTTGAAATCACATATGTTGTTTACATATTGTGGAATGTCTCTTGTTAAAGGGATGGGATGACCGGTAATGGGTCGAATTGTTGAATGTTAAAGTGTAACATTGTTTAAAATGAAGAAAAACTTGTTTTTGAAAACTTGTGCTTAATTTCGGGGACGAAATTCTTTAAGGGGGGGAGGTTATAGCGATCCCGGGTTTACCCTTGTTGTACAGTGATCCGGACATGTGTCCGTGGATGTTGGTAGTTGTTTATTATTTTGTTTACATCCTTTTTACTTCGTAATTGAGTTATAGGATGTGTTGGGCAGGTTTGTTACAGGTTGGTTGAGTTTAGAGACCAAAACTAGTTGCCCAGGTTTTGGCCTGTACGCTCGAGCGGGGGTTTTGGCGCTCGAGCGGAGATTACACCCATTCAGTATTTTCCTGTGCAGCGATGTACGCTCAAGCGTGGGATTGGCCGCTCGAGCGGGGTTGTCTGAGTGCCGCTCGAGCGTAGAGTTGGAAGCTCGAGCGGAGGCCTCGTTCTGTATAAATGCTGGGAGAGTGCATCCGGCGCTCGAGCGGAAGTTTGGACGCTCGAGCGGGAGTCTGTGAGTGACGCTCGAGCGGGGTGTTTTACGCTCGAGCGGGAGACTGGGTTTAAGTTCCGAAATTGTGACTTTTCAAATCACTTTTTACTTTCTCTTCTCTCTCTTACTTTTCCAAAATCACCATTGTTGAGCCTCTCACTCTAGAACTCTACCTTCTCTCTAGGTTGTGATCTAGTAGGAGTGATTTACTCACCTTTGGCCTTTACAAAAAAGTTGTTGATCGTCGAGGGCTTCATTTTAATCTGAAAATCTCGGGTTTTGGAGCACGTTGGGTTTTGTCGTCTTCTCCTTTGGGACTCCGAATTTGAGGTAGGGATATCCTACTCCTCTCTATGGGTTTTGTCTTTAAATTTTGGTATTTTGAGATGTTGGGCTTGGTTTGGTAATTTTGTGAAAGTTTGGGGCTTTTGTGTAATTTTACAAAAGTTGGGGTTTTATTCATAATAAACCTAGATACATGTTTGGCATAGAGAAATGGAATAAATGTTGAATCATTGATGAAAATGGGACCTAAGGGTTGAAATGGTAATTATGGAAAATGGCCTAATTACATTGATTGATTAATTGGGATAATTAATGGTAAGAAATGAGGAAATGAAATGTTGATTGAATATCCATTTGTGCATTTATTTTCTGTTTAGAAATAACTGCTTTGGGCTATCGGTGGAGGATAGTCGTGATTGTTGTAGACAATGCATGACGATTAGGCAAACTGAAACTAATCAATGAAATGTGTCATGGAACTTGACGGTTGATAGAATACATTAATTGTATGTATTGGGTGATTGTATATAGAACCAATGTGTTTATATACGTTATGTGTAGAGGAGGAGATAGGGGATGTACTCCGCGGTTTAGGGGAAGATAGGGGATGTACCTCTAAACCGGATAGTGTTGGGAGAAGATAGGGGATGAACTCCGTAGATACAGCTCATATGCTTGTCTAGAGAAGTGAAGATAGAGCTTATATGCTTATCTTGGTAAAGTATGGATACAGCTTATATGCTTATCTGTGAATGTGGGATATTGTTGTTATACATATCTGATGAGAATGTGGATATAGCTTATATGCATATCTGAATGTGGGATATAGTTTTTATACATATCTGTGGAAATAATGATAGAGCTAGCATGCTTATCTGTTGAAAAAGGGAAAATGAAAGGTAACTTAGACTCATAAGTCGTATGACATAAATATGTGATTTATGTGAATGTATCAGTGTTGACCATCTATCAATTGCTAATATTTTAGTCATTGTTCATGGTTGGTTTAGTATATTTCTACTGGGCTGTGGCTCACCCTATAAGGGAATATCATTTTCAGGTGCAGGAAGCATGCCACCTCCAAGGACATAGCTGGGAGGCTAGAGGCGGACATACTTTTGTCGCTTAACTTTTGATGTATTACATGTAACTTCAAGCCTAGGGCTTAATGTGTAAACGAGTTAGTACTCTTTTGTTGTAACCAAGTGTTAACTTGGAAAGCTGTAAGCCCGTAGGGCATTTTGTTTTGATGTTAACATGTAATACTTATGTAATGGAACTCTAATGTATAAAAGAATGTGGTTAGTTTATATGTAAATGCATGTCTTATCTGATGGGTTTATTGTTGTTATTTTGAGGGCGTTACAGTTCTAATTTTCTTAGTGCCGGCTTGTACCTCCAAGCTTGTTGCGCCCAGTGGCCACGTCGGCGTTCCATTGAAGCCGACCATCGGGCCATTCGATTGCTCCATGTCGTCTGGGTGAAGGCCTAGCTCCTTGTAACATCTAACGTACATGATGTCACAAGAGCTACCTTGATCTATTAGGATGCGTTTCACTTGGTACTCTCCAACTTGGAGGGATACTACCAAGGCATCATTATACGGATGCTGGACCATCTCTAGGTCAGCTTCAGTGAAGGCTATCATCAGTCCTCGGCACTCTTCAGGCTGAGGTCTTTTATGTCCGACCTGGTTCACGTGCTGTAGGTGTTTTACTCTTTGGGTTTCTCCCCGAATGTCGCTTTCGTTCACTTTTGAGTGAATTACATTAACCACCCTAGGTCCCTCTCCCTGTGGTTGCTGTGCTGGGAGAGGCGGGGCCGCTGGTGCTTGAGGCAATCTTGCCTGCTCTTCTCTTGTTCTGGCTTCATCGACGAGGTCCCTCAGATGGCCTTGCCTTACTAAGTCCTCTAAGTATGCTTTTAGGGCTCTGCAACCCTGAGTTGGGTGCCTTTCTTCATTGTGGTAAGCACAACGCTTACCAACGTTCTTTCCCATGTATTCCCCTGGGGCCTTTGCTGGTGCTCTGAAATAAGGTTGATTTCGGATTTGATCTAGGACTTTGTGTACTGGGATTCGGAACACAGTCGTCAATGCCTGTTTATCCCTTAATTCTATCTCCGACTTGTTAAATCCGTAGTCACCTCGGCTTCGCTTCGGCTCGCCGTTCCCTTTTTCCTGCTTTACCTCCTTATTCCCCGATGTGTCCTCCTCGGCTCTGGCATATTTCTCAATTCTCGCCATGAGCTCTTCCATGCTTTTTGGCAAAGTTTTTGCCAAAGACTTCCGTAGTGGACAATTGTCTTTCAGGCCGTTCTTGAATGACACGACCGCTACTTCTTGATTACATTATGGTATTCGATTGAACACCTCATAGTACCTTTTCGCATAGGCCCTAAGGCCTTCGTCTTTGCAGATCTTCAGAGCCATCAATGCGTCCACCCTCAATGGCTGCAGTTTGTTCGTCACAAACCTGGCCACAAATATCTCGGCCAGGCCTTCCCAAGTCTTTACGCTTCCCTGCGGTAGTTTATGGAACCAATCTGATGCAATTTCCCCAAAGGACGAGGGGAACACTTTGTAGAGCAACGGCTCGTTCCCACTATATAATGCCATCGAATTCAGGTATAGCCCAACGTGGAAGTTGGGATCTGACTTACCATCATATATTTGGAACCTCGGCATACTGAATCGCTTTGGTGCTTGAAATTTGTCCAGTTCCACCGAGAATGGTGTCCTCGGCTTAACCAGGGAAGTTACCTCGGCTTCAGCATTCTGTTACTTCCTTTTGAGGTAATCTCTCAAGTCTTCTTTACTCTTTCTTGGAGCTCGGCTATCTCTGGACTTCAATCTCTTCGGCACACTACTTTCGGCCTCGTGGTGGGCTCGTTTTGATCTCTCTCCATGTGTTGTGTCAAAGCAAAGCGCTTACCCTTGAACATGCCAATGTTCTTTGGGTTCTGGGTCCTTCGTGTGATACGTTCTTCGGGACTCCTCTCGTCTCGGCTCCTCTCATCTGCCTTCCTTGGAAGGTCGATGAGAGTGCCTTCCGCTCCTGGTGTGCTGAGGGACTTCGGGGATTGTTCTTCTTCCTCCCTTCTGGGTGTTCGTTGTTGGCATCGGCGTATCCTGTAGCGGATATGGTGGCTGCATGACATTGTTTTGCATCATGAAGTTAACCACTGACTGTAGGTCTGCCAATTTGTTTGCCAAGTCTTTTACTTCCTCATCCCTCCTTAGGCACCTATCTCTCCATACCTGAAGGTTATCTTCGTTATAATACTTGCTTTGGTCTGTCCTCTTCGAAGCGCCGCCCTCCTGGCCGACGTCTTTCTCTCTGTGGCCTTGGTCATGAGTTTCTGCATTGTGGTTGTCTCCTTCAACGTCAAGGTCAATTGGTCTGCCACTCCTAGCAGGAGTGTCGCCCCCAATGTTTTCCTTTTGTCCGTTACTGGCCATCTATTCTTCTAAGATTCCCACAGACGGCGCCAAATTGTGTGAGTGATTTTCTGACCACACTGCTCGCCTAGTAATCAGCTGGAGAGCACCGGTAGAATAGATGGCTTCAGCAAACCTGTAACAGAAAGAAAAGGCTCCAGCGGTGGCTCTTCCACCCGGGGGTACTCCGACGATCAAGTTAGTATATCTTTCAAAGATAACCAAGTACTAAACTCACTACTCAAAGCATAAAACTGCGTACCTTAGACCCACGGGGGTGCTCTCTTTTATAGTCAACATAAACCTAGTCCCAATAGAAGCCTAACTTCTATGGACTCCCATTCAGTGCTTACTTTGGATTTCTCAAGAGATAAAGATAAACTCCCTAAGAGCTTTATTCTTATCTTAGCAAAGTCTTCTCTTTACTCTAGGACCCTTGCCCCTTATCCATTATCCGCTTATCTTGGATTCCGATATCTTCGGAGATAATCTCGGCCTCGCCGAGATAACCTCGGCGTCACAACCAGGACACGTGGCACCTCGGCTGACACGTCGGCGTTACCTTGCTACGTGTTGGTACTCAGAAAATATATCCCCATACTAATTATATAAATTTTTTAGTAGAAGCCTTTCAAAGAAAGTGTAACAGATTTTAAAAATTCATTGTAGAACTGCAAAAGGACTTTCATCTCTGTGAACATGAAAGTACATGTCACAAAGCCAATTAAGCGGACACTACTACTAAAATCAAACAAGGATACAAACCGAGCTTTTTAATTGAAAGCTGTAGTTATCCATTTAAAAATCACCCCTTGGAAATTTTCATCACAAAAAGCCAATGATGATTTCAGTGTTTGTTTTTTTTTTTTCTTTCAAACGAACAGAGAAGCACATCAAATGTTCCCCTAGTCTGTCATACTCTGTGACTGATGTACTACTTGAAAATCTAAATCTAAATGAAGAATAAATAAAGAAAGAGAGTATAGAAAATTGTAATAATGAGAAGAATTGGTATCTTTGTATCTTCCAGTTGTCCAATCTGAAGAAGAACTAAGAGTCCTAGGAGGCATTGAAGGAAAGAATTTGAAGAATGGTTGCCCAAAAATGTGCAGCAACTATTAAAAGTCCAGCAACTATGGCAAAAAGAGAAATCAATTGTAGATATGTGTATACACTTTTCAAAGATTTGTATTTATTCAATTTCAATGTACAGACAAAATCATTATGCATAAAGTTTGTCAGTTTGACAATTTTGAGTGATAAGGGAAGAAAAACAAAAATCGATATCACTATCATGAGCTCTCCTGCTTCATGCATATCCAAAAATATGAACAGGCTTCTGTATTTTCTTTTTGCAAGCAATACGACATCCAAAAAAAAAAAGTCTTCCGATGTAACAGGAAGTTTTTAGATGCTTCTCTTAAGCAAGAGGTACGTTCATGTGACCGAAGTCTGATTTCATTATCAACAAATGAGTTTAAAGAGATAGAGAGGTCATATTCACAAGCACCCTCAGGTGAATTTCAAACAAACCACAACAAGAAGAGGAAAGACCTAAGCAAATGGCAGCAAACAATGACTCGAAAGCCTGTTGAGATAGGCACCAAAATGATACGATTCAGCTACCAAATAATAGGATAAGTTCCTGAAATTAGCTGCTAAATTATATAGCAAAAATGATCTTCAACTAAAGGCAGAGGAGAGGGTTGGAACATGTGCCAAAGCGAGCTGGCACATTGAGATCTTTTAGAATTTTGGTGGCTGATTTGTACATAATCTTCTTCGCTAATGTGCAGCAGTGGTGGGTAAGGTGGATGGCGGCTTCTGTGGTATTGCCTTGACAGGTTTGGGTTGATGATTTGCAATAAAATATTCGATCATCATTTGCTTCAAGCCTGCAACTGATCTAGGCATCATCCGTTTCCTCCTTTTGTGATCTTGTGTCGTTGTCTCATCATCCATAGCCAGACTCACAGGTCTCTTTTTATGATCTTCAGCTTCAGGCACAGAACTTGACTCATCTGACCAGGACTCATCTGACAAGCACAATCCTGAGTTGACCTCCTTTGGATCAAAACTCCTCCATTTTAATACTTCAGCTTTTGCATCCTCATCTACATCCTCTACTGCTTCAGATGAAGGACTAATTGAGTGATCCTCATCCTCTTCTTCCTCTATGGTTTCATCTTCATCGCTATCATTATCAGTATCCGACATTGAGCTGGCCCCCTGAGTATCCGAACTCTTTTTTAATGATGCTTCTTCATGTTCATCATCAGCATCTACACCCTCAAGTGCTTCTGCTTCTGATGAAGGACAAATGGACGGCTCTTCTTCGTCTTCAGATATAATACCTGGCTCATCCATCAAACAGTCATTGTCGTACTCGCAACAAATGGAGGGCTCTTTTTTTTCTTCTTCTTCAGATATAATCCTCGGCTCATCAACTAATGAAGAAGAGTCATTATTGTCTTCAGACATCATAGTTGGCTCAACTAACCAAGAGTCATCCTCATCATCAGTCTCGGAAAGTGACAGCATTGTGCTGACCCCTTGTGCATCCAAACTCTCCTTCAAATTCAGATTCAGTACTTCGACTTTTTGTGCATCTTCTTCATCGTCATCTTCTTCTGCTTGTGAGACAAATGGAAGTTTCAATAACATATCAGCAGTCAATCTATCAGCAGGCTTCCTCACAAAGCAACCCTTCAAGAAATCTTTTCCCTCTTCTGATATGGAACTTGGAATTTCAGGTAAATCGGACCCATAGCCAATGTTGTAGAGGAGTTTCTCGTTGTTCCCATGAACTTTCCTGTCCCAAACCCTCTTCCCGGTTAGCATCTCAAGAACCACGCAGCCAATAGCCCAAATATCAGAGGGAGCCTCTTGTATGCCATCAGCCACAGCTTCAGGGGACATATACAAAGCAGTCCCTCTCAGGTAATAATAGCTCGACTCACTCTTCTTCTTCTTCTTCTTCTTCTTCTTCTTCTTATTGATTTGTTGTTTCACCATTTTTGCCAACCCAAAATCACAGACTTTTGCCATAAACTTCTTGTTCTTATTATTAGCAGCTTCTACTTTAGTAGTAGCAGGGGTAGAAGTAGTAGTTTTACCTTGACTTTTTGTAGGCACAAGTAAGATGTTGTCAGGCTTGAGATCAAGGTGGACATAGCCAGAGTCATGAACATGTTTAATGGCACGAAGAATGGACCTGGCATAACGCCTGACATCCGAATCCTGCAATCCAAACCCATTTGATTTCTCGATCAGATCACGTAGGGAACCTCCAGAAGCATATTCCAGCAACAAATTATAAACAGTCTCGCCTGTTTGGCTGGTAGTAGTCTCTTCTCCAAAGCACTGAATGATATAAGGGCAGCCTTGAAGATTGTTGAAAACCTTTCTCTCTTCTTGAAGTGATTTCGAAACAGACAACTCCGCAGATTTCACAGCCATCAGCAGCTGCGACTTGTCGGGGGGTGGTTTCTTCAAAGTAGCCAAATACACCGACCCAAAGCTTCCTTTGCCGATCATCTTCCCTCTCCTCCATGTCACTCCATCTTCAACATTCTCTTTCACTGTCTTGTTCTTCTTCTTCATCTGCTCCTCCTCCTCCTCCTCCTCCTCCTCCTCCTCTTCCTCAATCCCTTTCATCTTCCTTGTCACTGCCATCATCTTTTTCTTCATTCCAAATCAATTTACACGAATAGCTGTATGACGTTTCTTTGAATTAGGGTTCTTTAATTAGGGTTTTTAAGATTAAATACTAATTGATTCTGTTAAGAAGCTTCTCAATCAAGCAACCCAATACATTACAAACACCTTGTCCTGTTCCTCATAGAATTCCTTCTTAGACAAAATTAGTTAGTCGGATTTTTATACAACCGTTAGGATTTTTATATATTTACTTTGGATAAATTGCACTTTCCCTTTATGTTTGGCCATTTTTCTTATTTTGCCCCTTTAAATTTACTCTTTTCTCCACTTTAACCATTCACATTTCAAGTTTTTCTCTATTTACTCTAGTGCTCAAAATTAGACAAAAAATGACACATTAACACTTACATTGCATAAAAATATTTTATTATAAAAAATTCACACCTGTTACACAAATCAAAATTTTAATGAATATATATTTTTTTATATTATGTGATAGTTAACCTAATATTTTTTTATCTAATTTTAAACAAAAGTTAGCTTTAGGAGTAAATTGAAAAAAAAAAAATTGAAGCATGAAAGATCAAATTGAAAAAAAAAATTTTCAAGAATTAAAGTGAAAAAATGACCAAATATAAAGGGGAAAGCATAAATTACCATATATTTTTTACTTTACTAGTCTTTCAACTTTTAACAAAAGTAAAAAAAAAACAAATACTAATAAATTAAAAAAGGAAAATATCAAGTTAGTGTAATTTTATAAAAATAATTATAAATTAGTGATTTTTTTTATAAATATCAATAAGTGAAATTATAATTTTTTTTTTCTTCACAATCTTATTACAATGCAATTACCCCCCTCCAAAAAAAATCCATTGCAAAATAATAATAATAATAATAATAATAATAATAAGTGCCCGTTTGACCTATCACATTTGAGCTAAAATAGTCATAAAAAGACAAAATAGATTAAAAAGTTAATAAGACAAAATATTATATTTAAACTATAATCATTTCAATTTTTCTCATAAAAGTCAAAAGGCCCATCCTAAATAAGGTTTTTTTAATCTAAACTAAAATAGTTAAAAAGTCAAAAAGTTAAAAAATCAATTCACATCTCAAATGAATCCTAATAATAATCAAGGTATGTCAACGACAATACTTGGGTTTGATAACAGAAAGGAGTAGTGTTTTGGCGGAATTTTGGCCAGTATGTGCATTGGGATTGGAGATTTCGGTGGGCATGATGAATTGTCGGAAGGGCACGCTTCACCAAAATAAGAGTTCTTAGTTAAAATTTTAAGATATATATATATATATATATATATATATATATATAAGAAAGAAAAAAAAAATAATTCAATGCACTTATTTAAAAGATGTCAAACAAGCTTTAAGTGGCAATTAAGACCGGGCAAACATCCGTTCTGTACAGGAAAGAAATAAACCTTCTCGTATAATCCTGTTGATCAAGTCTGCACTCCTCTGTACGTCGTCGCTTTATCACCTGAAAACACAAACGTGAGCTAGCCGGCGGGTGTGTGCCGGAAACCTCTCCGATGCCTAAGTCAGTAAGCTTGACCAATAGACAAAAGCTCTGTGTATTCAGAAAGCAAAGTTGTGTGTTACCTCTCCAAAGATGATGTTTGTGAGCTTTTATAGGTTTCGTGTGGCACAATCCTAGTAGGACTTTTACTTCTCCATGCAGAGTCCTCCTAGGATTCATACTCTTGAAAGATAATGCTTATCCTTCAACACCCCCTCACTGCTTAAACCAAGTGAGATGGTTTTTACCATGGCCGAACTCCAATATGACCGAAGTAATTACGATCACGCCGAGCCATAGAGTAGACCGAACCGCCTTTAGTTTGGTTCTTCTTTTCACTACTCCTTATCTCGGTTCCTCATGTACAAAGAATGGCGTGGTTAGATCGAGCTACCGAGTAGCAAGGTTCTAACCGGTCTAACCACAATACGTCATGACCGGGATAACTCTGAGACCGGTCTAACTTCAAAGCGTCTTCCAACCGGCCTAACTCCAAGTCGCTTCCGGACCAGAGTAACATTACATTT
Organism: Camellia sinensis; assembly: GCF_055761805.1. Classification (NCBI taxonomy): domain Eukaryota; kingdom Viridiplantae; phylum Streptophyta; class Magnoliopsida; order Ericales; family Theaceae; genus Camellia; species Camellia sinensis. The sequence goes on from NC_138972.1 coordinate 161,065,491, forward strand.
CTCTCGGGCCGGAGTAACTTTGTACCTCTCTCGGGCCGGAGTAACTTTACGGCCTTTTTTATTCAGCCCTTCATATTGTGGGCCATAAAGACCCATTTCCCAGCTCGGCCCAATTTTCACATAAATTCCCTTCTCAATTGCCCCTTGATTCCATCTGCGCAGCATGATAGGGATTACCTGTCTATCAGCCGAGCTAAAGTTTTAAGCCTTTCCAGCCGAGCTAAAAATCATTTAGCCTTTCCAGCCGAGCTAAAAACTCGTAAACCTTTTCAACCGAACTAAAACTCATACTGGGCTCTAGCTGTCCGGTCAAAACGTCTCTTCAATCACAGTAACTGAAGCGTTTCTCCTTCCCAAGACACGTGGCACGCCCTTACTGGCCTATCGCAGCTGTCACGCCGCCCTCATACTTCGTACAATTTGAACAGTTCCCGTCTTTTGCCCCTTCTCTTTCCACAAAACAACCCCTGGCTAGAGAATTATTTACGCCATTCATTCTTCAACTTCTCTCTCTGAACCTCCATTGCTTCTTCAACCTCTGAGCTCGTGTTCTCCATTGCTGCTGCCCTCATCTCCAGTTCTTGCCTCTTCATCTGGTAAGCACTGCACCTTTATCTTGCTTTCCTTGTTTTCCTACTTTGTTTTGGGTGTTTTTGCAAAACACTTTTTCTTGCTCTATCATGCGTTTTTTAGGAAAAACTTCATAAGAACCTCATGAACTTCATGAAATAATCTATAAAACACTGTTTGATCCATAATTACCATATAACCGAACTAGAAAGTAGTTTGTAGTCAATGTCCTTCTATCAGACTTTAACCCTTCTATCAGACTTTAACCGAACTAGCATTCTATGTCGGTACCAATAGTTTCAATAAGTCAACCACTTTTTGATAGACCTTAGCCGAGGTAAACGAGTCGAACTAAGTCCGAACGTAGCATACTGAAACCTTATCTTTCGAACGAGCTAGGACTTTTGGGGCTAAGCCAGCTTTCTAAGTTTTAGACCGAACTCAGAAAGCTGCCCCTAGAGGCTCAACCGGTCTGACTGAGCCTTTTATTTAACCGAGATAACGAATCGCTTGCCAAGACCGAGATATCGAAACCCCTGCTCAATCCGAGCTACTAAGCATCTTGTTGAAACCGAGACAGAACCTGTAGCATGCACATAGCCGAAGTAGGACTCCTATTTTTTGCTTTTATTTTGTAGCACGGTCCAATGATCTGTGCTTAACCCCTTTGTTTTCCACTTTGCAGACTTAGGTTGCCCAGGCACTCCATTGCGCGCCATACCGAGCTACTGAGCACAATTTTGCCACCGATCTAACTTATTCATAACTTATAAAATAAATGGGGAAGTATAGATTTTTAGTAAATACTCCAGGCGGTCTAGCTGAATTCTGAAAAGATTACAATATACCCGACGACGTCCACCTAATCTTAGCCGAGAAAGATGTCATACCTTGGGGAAACCAGGGTTTTGTACCCTTTACCCTTTTTTCAATAATAGAAATCGGGCTAAGATTTCCAGTCCAACCCCTTATTTGTGAATTCCTTAGGCAAACCAGACTATGCCCAACCCAACTTTCCACAAACTCCTACCGTATAATAATGGGAATAGCCGAACTAAACCGCCAAGCAGGCATCAACCTCGGTCTAGCCGAAATCTTCCACTAGTATTCCATAGGTTTGAAGGAAGACGGCTGGGTGTACTATCTTAGAATACGCCGCCGACGTGAGAAAATAATAAAAATACACCGGATAAAAACTTGAATGACGACGATTTTTTTTGGGTGTCTGGGAACTTTGAGGATCATCAAGCCCGGATTCCTGGCCGAAGTATTAATTGGAAAAAAGGAACACCTGGTATAATTACTTCGGTTTTCTTGCGTGCTTTACTATATTTTGGTTCTCTATTTTTCAGCCGAACTAACAGTTGTCTTCTTTTGTAGATTCTGCCCACCTTCAGTCTCTATACAGTTACCCAGATCTAGCGACCTTACGCGCCGCACTACGGTATCCAGAACGTAGTTGGGCCAAGCTGCTAAAGTTCGAACCGACCTATAGATATAGCGGCTGCCGAAAAGCGAGAGTGACCGACTTTCTGCTAGAGGAGGCCCCCGAACCGGACCTAAACTTGCCAGAAATTAGACTAATCCCACTGACCGCTGAAGAAGAAATGGCCAAGAGAAACAGAGTCAAGGCCCTCTTGACCGAAACCAACAGACCTGAAGTACCGCCACCAAGCCAAACGCAACCTGCCGTTGTGGCCCTTCCTTCTCAACAGCCTTCTTCATCACGCCCATCCAAGCGCGCCCGGTCTACCCCGACCGAGCAGCGTCTAGTGGATGAGGACGAAATCACCCCTCCACCAATTCCACAACTGGAGCCTTCTGACCGTGCTGGCTCTTCCAAGTGGGCACCGAAGCTGAAATTTCAGAACCGCCATATCCAAGATACCGATTCGGTGGTTGCTGAGAAGGATCACTTGATGGCCTTCAACCTTGCCAAGAGTGTTTGCCTTCCCGCAGACATGGAACACCACCAGAACCTGACCGAGCTAAAGGCCATCCGATCGGCCACTAAATCCATGATCCTGGTAAGTGCCCCTCGTCTCTCAAATTTTTCTAACTTTCAGTTCAGTTTCGTCATTGGTTTCTTTCCATTCATTTCAGTCTCTTCAGAAGAGCCAAATTCCCCATCAAAAGGTATTGGAGCTCAGGAAAATGGCTAGGCAGGCCATAGCAGAGGTTGAGGAAAAAACAACCGAGCTGAAGAAGTTTCAACAAAAAACGGCCGAGCTAGAGGCTGAGGTAGCTCGTCTAACCGGACTAGTTACCTCGGCTGAAGCTGACAAACAGAAGGCGTTGATCGTAATGAAAGACAAGTACCTTCTTGAGCTAGTCAAGCTTGAAGGGAAAAAGGATGCCGAAATTGCCGAACTGAAGAAGAAGCTGGGTGATGCCAACGCCGAAGGTTTCAAAGAGGCGGAGGGCCTCTACATTCCACAATGTGAGGGAGCAAAGGACTTATTCTTTAAGTGCGGCTGGAGAAGTGCTGTGCAACAACTCGGATGTGGGCCCGAAACCGAATGCTCCGTAGTACTTCATTCCGGCCTCACTAGCGGAATATGCTGCTTCTGTCCAACAACAATTTTTGCAGGGTTCAGATGATGAAAATGAAGAAAATGAGCCAACTGTTACTCCGGTAGTCAACGAGCAAGGTAACGATCAACCAGCTCGGTTGGAGCCAACGTTTGAAAACCCAACTGTTGAGCCGCCGACTGACGCCGTGCTGCCAGTTGCTACTGAGATTGATCTTCCATCTACAACCGGTGTTCAGGTTGACATTAAAGCCGATCTTGAAGACCTTTTTAATTAATAATTTTTTTTTTAATTTTTTTAATTTTTATTTTTTTACTTCGATTTGTAACCGGGCTGGGAGCCCTTCTCTTGTAACTGCTTTGAACTTGATCAATGAAAATCATCTTTTCTGTTACCACACTTTTTTCGGTTTGAATTGTATGTTTATACTTGTAATGACTTTTCCATGATCTTTTCACTTCCAACTGTTATCTTGCCTTCTAATAGTAGTGTGGCCGAGATACTTTATTCCGGTCTCAGCTGAGCAATCTGACTGAGCTTACTAGCCAACCACTCTTTAGCCGATGTCCTTACTTCAGCTAAAGAGTACTAAAAGTTGGTTTAATCCAGCCAACCACTCTTTTAGCCGATGTCCTTACTTCGGCTAAAGAGTACTAAGAGTTGGTTTAATCCAGCCAACACTTCTTTAGCCGATGTCCTTACTTCGGCTAAAGAGTACTAAGAGTTGGTTTAATCCAGCCAACCACTCTTTAGCCGATGTCCTTACTTCGGCTAAAGAGTACTAAGAGTTGGTTTAATCCAGCTAACCACTCTTTTAGCCGATGTTCTTACTTCGGCTAAAGAGTACCAAGGGTTGGTTTTAATCCAGCCAACTACTCTTTAGTCGATTTCCTTACTTCGGCTAAAGAGTACCAAGAGTTGGTTTAATCCAGCCAGCCTCTAAGTTAGTTTTTCCAGCCAACTTAGAATAAAATGTTTGGTTATTCCGACCAAACGTCCTGCAGCCTGGATCCTTATCCTGGGCTTAGGAGGGGTGTTGGTTTAATCCAGCCAACCTCCAAGTTAGTTTTTCTAGCCAACTTAGAATAAAATGTTTGGTTATTCCGACCAAACGTCCTGCAGCCTGGATCCTTATCCTGGGCTTAGGAGGGGTGTTGGTTTAATCCAGCCAACCTCTAAGTTAGTTTTTCCAGTCAACTTAGAATAAAATGTTTGCAATGTACCTAACTTCACTAAAGCTAACTTTTACAGAGAACAACTTATGCTGAAAAGAATCGATTTGTTTTATTGAGGAAAGAAAAAATTACACATGTTTGAAAGAGGAAAGCTAAAAATAAAATAATTTGAGATTGGCGGTGTTCCATGGCTTAGGGATTGCTTTGCCGTCCTTGTCTTCTAGGTGGTATGCCCCTTTGCCTACTAACCCAACCACTTTGTATTCCCAATTAGGCCCTAGCTTGCCATCTCCTAGCACCAGGGTGTTTCCCATCACTTTGCGCAGCACCCAATCTCCGATCTTGAATTGCTTTGGATGTACTGTTTTGTTGTATTTCCTGGACAACTCTTGTTGATATGAGACAATGTGGACTAGTGCTCTTTCTCTTCTTTCTTCGGCGAGGTCAAGCTCTAATGCTATGGCTTCTCCATTCAAGTCGGGATCAAAATTTTCGCTTCGAATTGTGGGGAGGCCAACTTCTAGTGGAATTACTGCTTCCATTCCGTAGGCTAAGGAGAATGGTGTTTCTCCTGTTGATCGTCGAGGTGTGGTGCGGTAAGCCCATAAAACATGAGGAAGTTCTTCCGCCCACTTGCCTTTTGTCTTCTCTAACCTTTTCTTCAGTCCATCCAAGACAACCTTATTTGATGCTTCTGCTTGGCCATTTGCTTGAGGATATGCCGGTGTGAAATTGTAGAACTCTATCTTATATTCTTCACAAAAGCCTCTAAAAATTTTGCCGTCGAACTGAGTGCCGTTGTCTGATATGAGAGCTTTAGGTATACCGAATCGTGTGATGATATTTTGCTAGACGAACTTCTTCACATCTTTTTCCTTGATTGATGCAAATGCTTCTGCTTCTACCCATTTGTGAAGTAGTCTGTTGCTGCGAGAAAGAACTTTCTATTTCCGGGTGCCGTTGGAAGTGGTCCTACTATGTCCAAGCCCCACATTGCAAAAGGCCATGGGCTGGTCAATGGTAGGAGTTCTCTAACCGACTGATGTATTTGATGTGCGAACTTCTGACATTTCTCGCACTTCTTCACATACTTCTCTGAGTCAGCTTGCATGTATGGCCACCAGTATCCTTGCGAAATGGCTCTGTAAGCTAACGATCTTCCTCCTTGATGACTTCCGCACACCCATTCGTGTATCTCGTATAAGAATGCTTCCACTTTGCTGCGGTGGACACACTTTAGGTAGGGTCTTGAGAATGACTTTTTGTATAATGCCAAAGATGGGGAGAGCCAAAATCACTGTGACTTTGCTCTAATTTTGTTGGCTTCTTTCTTTTCTTCTGGTAGGACGCCATCTTTCAAGAATAGTATGATGGGATCCATCCATGAGGGGCCTAATTTAGCGCAACATACCTCTTCTGCTTCGGGGTCTTCAATGCTTGGTCTTGGTAAGAAGTCGATGAGAAACGGATGAGGGATAGAAGTATCTGCCATTGAAGCGAAGCCTGCTAGTTCGTCTGCTCTGCTGTTCTCTTTCCTGCCTATCTGTTCTATCCCCACTACTTCAAATTTCTTGATCTCTGTTCTGACCAATTCTTGGTACTTGGCCATCCTATCATCCTTTGCTTCATAGTCGCTAGAAATTCGGTTTACCACCATTAATTCGGTGGCCTTCATGTAGTATACTGATTTGAGTCCTGCAAGAAGCGCTTCATACTCCGCTTCGTTGTTTGATGCTGGGAAGCCAAGGTTGATTGCTTGCTCCACAACCAGGCCATCTGGTGAGATGAGGACTATGCCAAGTCCTGCACCATGCCAGTTGGATGCTCCATCCACAAAGAGCTTCCACATCTCACCGACGAACAACTTCCAGCAAGTGGAGGGGTCGGATGATATCGTGGGGTCAAGAATGTTGCCGGTGTTTTCTTCGAGGTTCCTGCTTGCTGTCTGCCCCTCGTTATCTGATTGCACCAAGTCTTTTTTTGTTGGTGAGTCTTGGTTTGGTGTAGCTTGGTTTGCTTCTTCCTTGCTGTCTTTAGTTTGGTCTGCCTTGGAGTCTGACTGAGCACCTTCTGCTAGGGGTTACGTTATTCCGGCGTCAACTTCCATCCCTAGTTCGGTTGTGTCAGTTAGGTCGACTGGGCAGATATGATGACTTCCAGGAGTGAACTCTGCGACGAAGTCTGCCAAAGACTGGGCCTTTACTGCGGTTCTGGGTTGGAACTTGATGTCGAATTGTCCCAACTCTACTGCCCACTTCAAGATTCTCCTAGAAAAGTTCGCCCTCTCAAACAAAGCTTTTAGTGGGAAAGCTGTGAGGACGACTATGGTGTGGGCGTGAAAGTAGTGTGCCAATTTCCTGGAGGCCATCATTAAGGCTAATGCTAATTTTTCCAGTGGCAAGTACCTTGTTTCGGCTCCCAGCAATGTCTTGTTGACATAAAAGATGGGCAGGTGTTGGATTCCTTCTACACGAACCAACATTGCGCTAATTGCGTGCTGAGAGACTGCCAGGTACAAGAAAAGTTCTTCTCCAGGTACTGGGGTAACAAGCAATGGTGGGGAAGACATATATTCCTTCAACCTTTCCAAAGCTCGGTCGCATTCTTCGTCCTACTCGAACTTGACTTTTAAAGCTTGAAAGAATGGTCGTAGTCTGTCTGATGACCGGCTTATGAACCGATTGAGCGCGGCTGCCATGCCGGTGAGATGCTGTACTTCTTTTACTGAGTTTGGTCTCTCCAAATCCTGGATTGCTTTGATCTGTGAGGGGTTTGCTTCTATACCCCGGTTGGTCACAAGGAAGCCCAGGAATTTGCCAGATCCTACTCCGAATGCACACTTAGATGCATTGAGGCGCAACTTGTGCTTCTTCAGGATTTCAAACATCTCTCCTAGGTCCTTGAGATGGTCATTCTCATCCTTGCTCTTGACCACCATGTCGTCGATGTAAGCCTCCATTGTTCTGCCTAACAATGGTTCAAACATCTTGGTGACCATTCGTTGGAATGTTGCCCCTGCGTTCTTTAGGCCAAAGGGCATGACCTTGTAACAGTATAGTCCTCTTGGATTTGAAAAGGATGTGACCTCCTGGTCTGGTTCTTGCATGGCGATTTGGTGGTAGCCTCTGTATGCATCCAGAAAGCTAAGTCGGTTGTGCCTCGCCGTTAGGTCTACCAGTTGATCTATCCGTGGTAGAGGAAAGCTGTCTTTTGGACACGCCTTGTTGACTGTTTTATAATGGACGCAGACACACTACTTGCCATTCTTCTTTGGCACTACGACTGTGTTGGAGATCCATTTTGGGTAGTGCACGTCTCTAATTGCTCCTGCCTCCAGCAGGTTACCTACTTCTTCCGCCACTATCTCGGCATGATGGAGTGCCGATCTGCGTGTGCGTTCGATGATTGGTCTGGCGGATGGGTGGATATTGAGTTGGTGACAGATGAAGTTGGGGTCAATACCTGGCATGTCGTATGGCGTCCAGGCGAATACTTCGATGTTAGAGGTCAAAAATTCCAACACCTCTAATCTTTCAGTGCTGGACAACGACGAACCGAGCAAAAAGAACTTATCCGGGTTCTTTTAATCTATTCTTACCTCTACCAAGTCCTCCACCGCTTTCTGATCAGCCGCTTTGCCGACATCTGCGAATAGCTCATTGCTCTCAGGTTCTTCCACCGAATGAACGTATTCTTTGGCAGCGCGACTGCCATTCACCGTGACGAAGCATTGGTTCGACATGATCTGGTCGCCATAGACTTCTTCAATTACCCCGGTATCGTTGGGGAACCGCATTACTTGGTGGTAGGATGACGCCACTGATCGCATGGCATGCAGCCATGTTCTGTCCAAGATGATGTTGTAAGTGGAGGGGACCTTCAATACCCAGAACTCCACTTGTTTCGTCACACTTCTTGCTCTGACTGGAAGAATTATTTTACCGACGGGCCATTCTGGCATGGTGTTGAATCCAATTAGGGGAGATACGGCAGGCGCCAAGTCTTTGTCTTGCAACTTCAATTGTTTAAATGTTTCGTAGTACATGATTTCACATGAACTACCCTGGTCAATCAGAATCCGCTTGACGTCAAAATCCTTGACTCGAAGAGTGACGACCAGTGCATCATTGTGAGGGCAATATATCCATCCCAAGTCTTTATCCGAAAAAGACATGACGTTTGTTGCCTCTGTCTTCCCCTTCTTGATGGCAGGTTGGGCACTTAGCACCTCTCTAAAGTGCTCAGCCTTTTTGATTGATCCCCTGAGCTCGCATACACGCTCAGGTTCAAAGACTCCATGTATTACATTGATAATCCCTTGAGGTGGGGCGTCGACTGGCATCCCGTTGGGGTTATTATGGTCCTGGGGGGCTGGTTGCGTCCCTCCTTCAATGTACTTATCCAAGTGTCCTGCTGCCACCAGCTCCTCCAGGTGTTGTCTCAATGGCGTGCAATTCTCAGTGCGATGCCCCTTTTCTTTATGGAAGGTGCACCGTGATCTCTCGTCATAGTCCTTCTGCGCTTCCCCTAGTTTGGCTGGTCATCTGACGAAAGGCTCATCTCTTATTTCACTTAGAATTCGGTAGATCGGTTTCTTGAATACCGTGGTTATGGCCGTGCGGACCCTCAACCATCTTTTATCTGGGTCCTCTCCATTGTCTCGCCTGCCACGTCCGTTTCTGTTCTGTCGATCTACTGTATTGACCTTTGCTGAGGTCTTCTTTTCTGGTACTGTGGTCGTGTCAGATTTTGTTTTGGCACGTGCGCCATCCTCTTCTACCCTAATGTGCTAATGCACTCTTTCCATCAAGGCTTCCATGGTGATAGGTGGTGTCATGGTGATTGAGTCCCTTAGTCTATTCCCGACTGGAAGGCCTCTTTTGTACTGTGCAATAGCGAGATTGGTGGGGCAGTCGCCAATTTAGTTGAATGTCTCCCAGTAGCAACTATTGTAGGACCTTAGCGTCTATTTTTCACCCATGTCGATGGAGAGTAACTAGTCAATCTCCACCGGGGTTTTAGTGTTTGTTCTGAACCTTGTGACAAACGCCTCTGCCAATTGCGCCCAGGAGGCTATGCTGTCTTCTGGAAGTTTTTCAAACCAAGTCAAGCCTAGATCGCCAAGGCTTGACGGGAAGAGGATGCACATTAGAGCCTCGTTTCGCCGATATACCGCCATAACCTAGCGGAAGTGGCTTAGGTGAATGTAGGGGTCCGTCTTCCCCTCGTACGTAGTGAATTTGGGCTGAAGGAAGCCTGTAGGTAGGGGCGCGTTTTCAATTGTCGGAACGAACGGCGAGGTTTGCAGCCTTGCTAATGCTTTGTCCGTCGGTTCGTAGGCAGGGCGTGGTAATGGCATTCCAACCTCGACGCTTCCATGCGATCGAGGAGCCAATCGTTGAAGAACAGAAACTCTGCGAGGGTCGCGCGCCCTGGTGTCCTCCTTCCATCGTGCCTTTTCTTCCAACATGGTCCGCAAATCGGATGATCTTGGCAACTCCGTCTGTTTGGATGATGTTTGGTGTGAGTGTGAGGGTCGGTAGGTACTTCCCTCTGTGTAAGACCTCAATGATCTCGTTCTCTCAGACCTGGAGTAACGAGTTCTGGAGGTTCCAGACTGAGTATCGCCTGTCCTGAGGCTTCTACTTTCTGTTTGTGATGGCGTTGAATGCCTTCCATGGTCTTCTGAGCGGCGAGGAGGCGTTTTGTTTTTGCGCCCCTCTCTTATCGCCACTCTTTTTCCCTTCATCTGGCGCTTCAAGGCTTCCATGTCGGCCGCCATCTTCCTTATTAATTCGTCTTGCTCCTTCACGCGGTCCTCCAGGACTTGCGGATCAATCATCCGCCTTTGCTTGTCAGGACTTTGTGAATGAGAGTGACGGGGGCTGTGAGTTCGCCTCTCCCTAGTATCTCTCCTGGAGTTATGTCTTTGGGGCTTCAAGTCCGCCATGGGAGGGATAGAAGGTAATCCTTCACGCCTTGCACCCCCATCTGGTGTTTGTCCGTCGATGGCGGACTGTGGTAATTCTTCAATGTGTGCCATTGTCCCTAAATAGGTAAAGCTTGATCAAGAGGTTTTGTCCTGTCTGTCCTTCCCACAGACGGCGCCAATTGTACGGGAAAGAAATAAACCTTCTCGTATAATCCTGTTGATCAAGTCTGCCCTCCTCTGTACGTCATCGCTTTATCACCTAAAAACACAAACGTGAGCTAGCCGGTGGGTGTGTGCCGGAAACCTCTCCGATGCCTAAGTCAGTAAGCTTGACCAATAGACAAAAGCTCTGTGTATTCAGAAAGCAAAGTTGTGTGTTACCTCTCCAAAGGTGATGTTTGTGAGCTTTTATAGGTTTCATGTGGCACAATCCTAGTAGGACTATTACTTCTCCATGCAGAGTCCTCCTAGGATTCATACTCCTGAAAGATAATGTTTATCCTTCAACACCCCCCTCACTGCTTAAATCAAGTGAGATGGTTTTTACCATGGCCGAACTCTAATATGACCGAAGTAATTACGATAACGCCGAGCCACAGAGTAGACCGAACTGTCTTTAGTTCGGTTCTTCTTTTCACTACTCCTTATCTCGGTTCCTCATGTACAAAGAATTGCGTGGTTAGACCGAGCTACCGAGTAGCAAGGTTCTAACCGGTCTAACCACAATACGTCATGACCGAGATAACTCTGAGACCGGTCTAACTTCAAAGCGTCTTCCAACCGGCCTAACTCCAAGTCGTTTCCGGACCAGAGTAACATTACATTTCTCTCGGGCCGGAGTAACTTTGTACCTCTCTCGGGCCAGAGTAACTTTACGGTCTTTTTTATTCAGCCCTTCGTATTATGGGCCATAAAGAACCATTTCCCAGCTCGGCCCAATTTTCACATAAATTCCCCTCTCATGTTCGATATATTGGGTGGACAGATGCAAGTCTATAATTTTTTTTAAAAAAAAGTCAAATTTTAGATGGGCAATAAATATATAAGTTTCAATCCACGAAACTTGACTAAATCTCATAAAATTAGGAATACTTCATACATATTTTTGTTGGGCAATAAGTATACAAGTTTCAATCCACGAAACTCGACCCAATGTCATGAAATTAGGAATTCTTCATGCATATTATACTATTTATTTAATAAATGAAGTATTGAAATTTAAATTGAACATTAAAAGTAGATTCCTCCCTCTTCTCTCATATGGAATTGGGGTGGGTGTTATACTGTGCATAATAGTCATTGTTATTAGACTCATTTTGAAATTTATTTTAATAATTTAAATCGTTTACTTTTTAAAATATATCGACTAAAACATATTTATAAAAAAAAATTAATTGGATATCAATAATTTTTTCATTAAGTTGTATTTATATTTAAAATAATAATAATAATAATAATAATAATAATAATAATAATAATAATAATAATAATGTATTGGGAAGATGACAGCCCTACTAACATAAACCGTCACAGTTGGTTGTTATTGAAGCATTATTATTACTGTTATTAATATTATTATTCAAAGTAACGGCGAGACTCAATTAGAGATCGAGTATTGATGTACATCTACTCTTGTATCGAGTCCGGATCATCTGCGGTGTTTTCTTGCGGTGGTATCTGCGGTGCCCCAAAACAATAAAATTTCAAAAAAAAAAAAAAGAACCAGAGAAAGAGAAACAGAAGAAGAAAGAACAGAATGAGAGAAAGAGAAACAGGGAAGAAGAAAGAGGGCATCCCCAATCTTCAATATCTTAACATCTCAAGAGACAAAATCGAAGGAAATTCAAAACCCATTTTGATTCTTCATTCATTGAATCACATTGATTTGTCAAACAATAAAATGACTCTTTTTTTTTTTATTTTTAATAAACCTCTCACTCAACAACTTCAATGGTCAAGAGATTTGGAAACTTTGCTTTTCTTCATGCTCATAATTTCAATATCAACATTTCAAACACCCAAAATTTCATAAATTCATCTCACAAATCACCCAAAATTATATAAAATCAAAGAAATCTGAAAGATTATAAAACCAAAGAAATCAAATATATATATATATATATATACATAAAATAGAAAGAAGCAGAACTTATTCCAGTCGACATTCGTCCATCATCGGTTGTCACCGGTTGAATATCAATCAAGAAAGAAAAATAAACCCAAAACTGAGATTGAAAAAATATGAGCGAAACATGATAAACAACAACAAATAATCGAAAGAGTGTTTGGGACAAACATGATAAACAACAAATAATCAAATAGATATGTACATTTATGATGAATATCATTGAAAAAAAAGAAAAGAAAACCAAAAACTAAAAACCCAAATTGTCCCCATGAGGGTTCAAGAGAGAGAAAGCCGAAACAATTATGAAAATAATGGTATTTATAGAGAGAGAAGCATATAGGCTTGTAGAGAGAGAACATGAGGAGGAAAAACAGGGGAAGATGAGAGGGTTAGTTCGGATCATCTTCCGTCGCCGTCGTTTGGCCTTGCTGCTGTTGTCGCCTAGCTTCGTCTCGCCCTCGTCTTTGTGGCCTCACTTCATCGCCGTCTGTGGTGTATAGGTTAGGTTCTCAACTCTTAATGAAAATGACAACCAAAAAAAAAAAAAAAAACTCAAAACGACGTCGTTTTGAATCATGGCAGAAAACACCGCAGGAAAACACAGCAGAGGATCTGAACTTGTATCCTCGCGTATCAGTCCAAAACCTTCCAACCTTCATCTACGGTTTTTTTTTTAATGCATAATTTTAATTTTCTAAGTCATAAAAAAAAAATAAAAAAAATATCATAGCTAAATATAACATAAGGTATAAAGAATTTGAGTCATAATTAAAATAATATCATAACTAAAAAAAAATATATATCATAATTAAGGTGCATATGGTACATCTTTTTAAAATGGTGTATATTAAAATTTGCCTAGATTTATATATAGGGTAAATTATATTGACACCCCCTGAAGTTTATGTTTATTACAATTCCTCCATCACATTTTGGAAATTACATCCCTCTTCCTGAGGTTTAAAGTTTCATTACAGATTGCTCCCTTAGTTAGTTGACTGTTAAGTCAACTAACAGATATTGCTGATATCAGCAATTTAATTTTTTAAAATACCAATTTTGCCCTCACTGGGTAAATTACATTGACATCCCTCACATTATAAAAATTACAATCCTCTTCTCAAGGTTTAAAGTAGCATTACCAATTGCCCCTCGGTTAGGCTAAGTTTGGGATACTCAAAAAAAGTTAAAAAGCCAAAAAGTTACTCAAAAAGTTAAAAAGTTAACACTATTCACCAAAAGTCAACAATTACGGCTGCACAACTCCCAATTCTAATTTTCTTCTACAAACCAATTTTTACAATTTTTTATTATACATTTTTCCATAAAAAGTCAAAAAGTTAACCCAAACATCCATATTTTTTCCCTCAACTTTTTAGTCCAAAAAGACAAAAAGTAGATTTATTTAGGACACCCCAAACAACCCCTTAGTATTAGTAGAAAAAAAATGAAATGGAAAAAAAAAATTATTTGAAAAAAAAAATTAATTAAAAAAAAATTGTTAGTCAAATTTTTAAATTTCTGTTTAAAAACCAAGGTAAACTCATTTTTTGAATTTACGTTTTTTTTCTTAAATTTACAAACTGAGACAACCATTTATAAACCAAAAAAATTATCAATCAAGTTTTTATGATGGTTTTTAAAATTTTTGTAAACATAAATTGAAAATTGAAAACGAAATGGTTACCAAACAGGCCTCAGATGGTAAAAATATCATAAAATTAACAAATAATTAAATAAGTTATCAACATAAGAAGTGACTTATCAAAAGATTCTTAAGTTATGTATAGTTTGATTTTTAAATTTTTTTAAAATTAAAAATTAATTTGGTTAAGAAATAAATAATAAAAAATAATTATCATATTTATATAATTTTAATCTTTCGAGTGGTTAGAAATAATTTTTTACAAATTAAATATATTTTTTCATATTTATTTTTAAATATCAAGGGAGACCCGTATTAAATTAAAACCTCAGGGGGGTGTCAGTGTAATTTACCCTTTAAAGTATATATAAAGGTTAAAGGTAAATATATCATTTTAACTTAAAAGTTAATACCGTCAAATAATTACACTGACAAGGGGGTTGGTGTAATTTCTCAAATGTGAAGAGAAACTATAATAAATATAAATTTCAAGAAATGTCAGTGTAATTTACTCATATATATATATATATATATATATATATATATATATATTCCCTGTATATGTATTCTCTTTTTTTATATTGAGCTGGTTTGAAAAGTTAGCAATTATAATTGATTTTTTAATTTTGTGACTATTTTAGTATGATTAAAAAATTTTGTTGAGATGATGTATAGTTTGATATTTTATTTTTTATAATTGATTTGATGATTGTGTAAAAAAAAAAACATAATTATAATTTAAATATAATATTTCATGTTATAGACTATTTTAACTTATTTTATTTTATTAGTTAATTTGAACCTAAATCTACCTATCTAAAAAAGAGCCCGTGAAAAAGAGTTGATTGGAAAGTATTAAATAAGTATATTTTTAAGTTTTTTTTTAAAAAATTATAAAAAGAAGTAAAAAAATAATATAATTTTAAAAAATAAATAAATAAGAAGATAAAAAAAAATATTCAAACGGTAGCACCTTCCAAACAAGCCCTAAGGTGGCGAACACCCCATTATTCCATTCATTGATCTTTTCCAAATTCTGTCTGTCCTTTAATTTCTGTGTGTCTGCCGAAGTTGGTTGGCTTGGCTGGTTGTTTTGAGTGAGAGAAAGAAAGAAGCAAAATTGTAATTGTAGTAGTTGTTGTTGTTGGAGAAGTTTGGAAGTGAAGAAGAAGAAGAAGAAGAAGAAGAGATGTTTAAACTGAGCAACAACCTGATTGGGATTCTGAATTTTCTGACATTCCTCTTCTCCATACCAATCCTGTGGGCAGGAATATGGCTGAGCCGACAGGGGTCAACAGACTGCGAGAAGTTCCTGGAGAAGCCCCTCATCGCTATTGGGATAGTCCTGATGGTGGTCTCTCTCGCCGGTCTCATCGGCGCTTGCTGTCGGGTCTCATGGCTTCTCTGGTTCTACCTCCTCGTCATGTTCCTCCTAATCCTCCTCCTTTTCTGCTTCACCATCTTTGCCTTTGTCGTCACCAACAAGGGAGCCGGAGAGGCTTTGTCAGGGAAGGGCTACAAGGAGTATAGACTCGGGGACTACTCCAATTGGTTGCAGAAGAGGGTTAATAGTACCAAGAATTGGACCAAGATCAAGAGTTGCTTGCAGGACGGTAAGGTCTGCCAAAGCTTGATTGATGCTGGCTCTAACACCACGGTTACCCAGTTCTATCTCGAGAATTTGTCCTCTGTTCAGGTATATATATATATATATTATATCATATGCTCCTTTCATGTGATTTCTCTTTCTTTTTCTCTGATTTATTTTTAATTTTTGAAACTTTTTTAAGGTTTCACTTTAATATGTCATATTTAACTGCAACTTTTGTTACTTTTGGAATTTTCATGGTTATATACTTTGCTGTTGATGCCTTCCATCATTAGATGAGGGATTTCTTTGAAAAATCTAAGAACATGGTGTGTGTGTGTTTGTTTTTTTCTCTCCATGTCCATGCTACTCAAAATTTTGGTTGTCATGGAAGATTGTTTAATTGATTCTTTTTATTGTGTTCGAATTTGCTTTACATACTGATTGGTTAATGGTATAGGATTTGTGGGTGTTGAGTTCTTGATGAATTTCAGTTACCGTTACTATTCTTCCTTTAATCTTGTGCGTGCTAGGGTAACTTTCGTACTGCCATTCAATTGATGACTTCTAGCATTTTCTCTTTAATGCGACTCTTGTTTCTTGGCTTAGCAATTTCTTGATTGCTTTAGTTCTCCTCTGCCTTCTTAAGTTCACCTGCAGTGTGATTCTGTAACACCACTTTTTGCATTTAAGTTTTCTTCATACAAATTAGCGCCCTTGGCTCTGATTTAGCTGTTGCATTTGACCTTTCTTGTTGGTTAATCTTTATCTTTTGGGGTTATTTTTAATTTTCTCTTCTTATGGAAGGGGGTGGGGTTGGGGTGCTTAAAGTTTAGTACTTGGTTCAATTTCTGCAGCATATTCTAACTCGACTAATTGGTTTCATATGGGTTTTGTGCAGCAGTTGAGTTGGAATAATTGTGTGACGCTATCATAATTTAATTTAAGCTTTCTTTTGCTTCTTCAGGAATTTTCTTCAATGCCAACATTTAACTTTCCAAGAAATCAAATAGATATATAATTTTACTTACAAATGTATGTTGTGTTGTTCTATTTTGTTTCATTTTTTATTTATTATAAATAAAGTAGTAAGCATCTTCTGATGTATTTCTATATGGTTGTTTTGTTTTGTTTGGTATTTGTTGTGTTCCTTTGCAGTCGGGTTGCTGCAAGCCTTCAAATGACTGCAATTTCACGTATATTAGCCCAACCAACTGGACAACCTCAGCCATATCTTCTTATACAAATTCAGATTGCAAGCTGTGGAACAATGACCCAAGTATTCTGTGCTTTGACTGTCAATCATGCAAGGCTGGGCTTCTGGATAGTATCAAGCATGATTGGAAGAAGGTGGCTGTGATCAACATTATATTCCTCGTCATCCTCGTCATTGTCTACTCAATTGGTTGCTGTGCCTTCAGGAACAACAGGGAACACAATTTTATGTGGAAAAGACGGCCCTGAAACTCGCTCTGAATGTATGGATTTCCACTAGTTGTTACTATGTTATTAGCCGCATAGCCGTGAGGTTTTATTAGGGCTTAGGGCTTCAACTGATCTGGTCTGTTGTATTCTATACTAGTCTCTGAAGAATCTGTACTCAGTTGCTTTCTTTCTTGTATATTTCTGTCTATTACTTTTCTTATTATCAGTTTTATCTGTTATTTGACATATATTCTATGGAGGCTTTGGTTGCATTCCCTGTGTCTATATGCATATAATTAAATCACATAAAAATTATTAAAATCTCATTTCCTTTGTTGGCTCGCCATTATTGTGCTAGTGCTAGGTTAAAAACACTAGAACCGACTGCTGGTAGGTGCATTCTGTGGTTTATATGTAACTCAGCTCAAAGAATCCTTTATCCCAATTATTTGAAGATTGGCTAGATGAATCTCATGTTCTTAATTTAAAATAATTATGTCATTTTTATAACCTCCCTAGTTTTCATCTGCTTTTACGGCTCTAATCTAATGGTGGATTAAATCATTCAGACACATTAATTGGTCTATAACATACATCATCATACCACCTAATGTGGTAGTGGTGACCCTCTGTTTAATTAGGCCAAGTTTGGGAAGACTAAATAAGTGTACTTTTTGACTTTTTATGAAATATGGATTGGATTTGGGTTGGGTTTGAAGTGATGTGTTAGAGAGGTGATGTGACTTAAATAAGATGATGTGACTTAAATAGGATAGTGATTTTTTGACTTTTTGAATTTTTTGGAGGATGTCAAACTTGGCCTTAGTATGGGATGGCTTGTTTATTAAAATTGGAAGATAAGCTTGATATCTATGGTCATGTATAGTAGATGATAATAATGTATGGTGGTTAGCTTGTTTACTTCACTTGATTTAGCGGGTCCTACATTCTTTATTCAAAAACAAATGACTTTTTGTTGTGTGATGGGAGTGTCATCATTCAGTGTTGTGTTGGGACTCTTAAATATAAAACTGAAGTGGGGTTGAAAATTTCAAGGTGTTTGAGTGGTGTGGAAGAAATATAGAGATTACCTAATTTCATAGGACAATGTAGGTCTGTTGTTGTCATGACTCATATGAGACTTTGTAGATATGTAGCTAGACTTCTTTTTGGTGGGGTTTACGTTTATGTATGTAAACTGAAGTAAACACACAAGCCAAGCCAAAAGTAAGCATTATTGGACTTGGTTTCACATTAGTCAAATTGGGCGAACAAAATTCTTCACTCTTATCTACTATTAAAACAGAGACGTTTTACTGTTTTAAATGGGTTTCATCTCATTGTTACAAAACTATGATCTATTTCCAATGGGAGCACACATTTAAACATTATGCCTAGTGCTCTTTTACAATGTTATTGAAAGCCAAGTGAAATCGTGTAAACACATATTAGTATTTTTACTAACTCATTCAGATTCACATGATCAACTTTTGCTGATTTCTCATGACAATAAGGGTTCCTCCAAATCATTATTGTAAGTCATCTTCTTGGAAAATTCATCTTCCACCAAGATCTGTACATTTGTTGCCTGATCATTTTGCGACTTTGGTAGTTCTTCAAGGTCTTTGGCTTTTCCCCATAGCACAACATATAATCCAACATTCATACAAACAGCACCTATGAGGCTGAAGTGAAACCAAAGCCAATTTTAGATCTGAATTTGTTCCGAGAAAATGCTCAAAGACAAATCTAATTCAATACTAAAATTAATAATCATTCCTGCCGTTATAGATCTCTTCGTGTAGAAATATTGAAGCAAAGATGGTTACTATAACGGTGGCTAGAGGGCTGAACATAGCACAGAAGAGCGGACCTCTACGGGAAATGCACCATGCTTGAACAAAGAGGCTTACTGCTGATCCTATTATTCCCTATTGGTTAATAATTCCATTTAAAGAATCAAACTCAGTGATCTTCATATTTAATAAAAAAAAAAAAAATCATGTTTGAATTTATTTATTTGTTTGTTTTGAAGTTATATATATTTGATATTTCATGTTTGAAGCTGTTAATATATAATGTATATATATAATGTATATATTAAATATATTTATGCAATCACAGCTAGATATAGGATTAGAATAGGATTCTTCTGCTTTCGGCTGCTTTCGGTCTCTTTTCCTTTTTATATGTTTTGTATCTCATGATGATGTTTCTTACTCTTTTAATACACATTGAAATATAGAGCTTACTTGCTCTTTCAATATCACTCTCTCATATTTTTCATGGTATCAGAGCACAGGTATTTTGCCTAGTCTCTTCTTCCGCTGGATCACATTTTTTGTTTGGTAGATTGTAGCCTATCTCGTCCTTCTCTCAATTACAGATTGGACCACACCAGACCCTTCGTCTCCTCACGACGAATCCAAATCCACCAGATTCATCCTCATTCAACGTTTCACGCGCCTCCACGCGCCGCTAGAACTTTCAGCCACGCGCTTCCTCGTTCTCAGACGCGCTCTACGCGCCTCCTATACTTGTCCCGTGCTATTGTGCGTCGTGGCCTCCTCTGCTAACGTGAGCCGTGTGTTTCTGACGTCAGCCGACGTCAGCCCTGGATGCTTTCGTGCGCCGCTTGTTCTCCTCTGCTATCGTACGCCGCGCCCTTCTCTGCTAACGTGCGCCGCGCCTCTGCAGTCGTGACATCATCCTGTTTGACTTTGTTTGACCAACATTGTTGACCAGCACAGTCAACTCCCTTTGACCGGCCAATTTAGTGCCTTCTGGTCATATTTTTGGGTCAATTCACTCCTTTTCCACTGATTTTGACCCTCTGAATTTACTGGTAACCTCGGATTTTTCAGATTCTACCTCGATAGTACTGCTCTTCCCTCATGGATCGCCTGGACTCCTCTAACCACCCTATTTCCGTTGTTCTTGACGGGACTACCTATGTCTTATGGGCACAAGCTATGTCTGGGTTCCTCAAAGGAAAGAAACTTTGGCGCATCATCACTGGGGATGTGTGCAAACCCATCCAAGCAACCACGGAATCCGCTGCCACCACGGAATCCGCTGCCAAATATGTCGACCGTCTGGAGGATTGGGATAGTAAAAACTATCAGATCATCACTTGGCTTCGCAATACTTCTATTACGTCCATCAGTCTTCAGTTTGGTCGGTTCCAACTTGACTCTGCTTCCTCTCCAGCCAAGGTCATCTGGGATTTTTTACAAGAACGCTATCAAACTACTGGCCTTGCTCACCAATATCAGCTTCTGAGTCATCTTCACCGTATGCGCCAAGATACAACTTAGACCATTAATGATTTCCTCTCCCAAATGTATTATGTTTGGGATCAGCTCGCTCTTTCTGAACCTCCATGGGATTGTACTAAGGATGTTGCCTTGTTTACTACTTACCGTGACCAACATCGCTTGGTTCAGTTTCTCATGGCTCTCACTCCCCGTTTTGAGCCAGTACGCGCATCTCTCCTTTATCGCACTCCTTTACCAACTCTTAAGCAAGTAATTTCTGAACTACTGTCCGAGGAAACCAGGTTTGGTACTCTCTATCTGCACCCTATGGACTCTGTTCTTGCTACTCCCCAGAGTCAGAGTTCTCCTTCACCACCTTCACTGCAGAAGTCAACTCTTTGCAACTACTGTCACAACCGCAGTCTTCCATCGACTCATCTTCTGGTTAATTGTCCAGTTCGTCTTTGTCGATTTTGCAACAAGACTGGTCCTGGTCATCTCCAGCAAGATTGCTTTCGTAATCCCACCCATGCCTCTCGCAATGGTCCTTCCACCGGGCATTTTTCCCGCAGCAACTCTCACCGTTCTGGGACTCCGTTTAAACCAATGCCTGCTCAACGCACTGCTGCTGCTGCCTCAGAGGATTTACCTTCCTCTATCCCTATAGACCCTTCCACTCCAGTCTTCTCTCAAACAGATGTCGAAGCCATGTTTCAACATTTTTGGCAGAATTTCGGTACTCCTCCATCTACTGCTTTGTCTGTCACCGCAGGTAACACTTCCTGGTACTTTGACTCCGCTTGTTGTAATCACATGACCTTTGACCCTACTGTTTTTACTCCTCTCTCTTCTACTCCTCATGTTCCTTCTATCCATACTGCTGATGGGTCTCTTCTGTCCGTAAGTCATGTTGGTTCTGTTTCCACCTCTCACTTATCTTTATCACATGTATATCTTATGCTTACTCTTACTTTAAATCTTATCTCCATTAGTCAATTATGTGAGCGTGGTCTAACTGTTACCTTTTCTCATACTGGTTGTTTGGTGCAGGACCCTCGGACGGGGCAAACTCTTGGGATAGGCCGTAAGCATGGACGTCTCTACGAACTCATCCATCTTCATGTTCCGGATTCCTCTCAGATCACCGCTCCTACCACTGCTACCACTGCTCCTCCTTTATCTCCTTTTCAGCTTTGGCACTGTCGTTTAGGCCATCTTTCTGTTGGTCGTTTAAAATCTTTAATTTTTAGTGGTCATTTAGGTCCTGTAAGTTCTGATGCTTTAGATTGTGTGTCCTGTCAACTTGCCAAACAACCTGCTTTGTCGTTTAATAAAAGTGACTCTGTTTCTCTTGCACCATTTGATCTCAAAACACATAACTAAACAACTTTTCTTATTTCAAAACTCATTTCAAAAATTCAAAACTCTATTTAAAATTCTTTTCAAAACTTATAATTAAACAAATTTTCTCTTCTCAAATCATGATTCCGTAACTCACAAATTTAAAATACAATTTTATTTTCAAATCATAATTCTAAAATTAAACCAAAAGCGACATTTATTTATTTATTTATTTTTCTATTTCTTTTACTTCCTACCATTTTAAACCTAACCAAACTGAACCTAAGAGTAGTTGCATAGGAAATTGTACAAACTTAAAAGCTGTCAAAATTGAAGAAAATTTATTTTATATATGAACCAAAATACCCTTTTGTGTTTTCTTTCGTTTTATTCTTTAATTTTATTGTTTTTTTTTGGACCTTTTACCCTACTTTTGTTTTTTTGTTTTTAAATATTTTTTTATTGCTTTTTACGTATTAAGAACATAATAAGGTTTTTTTTTTTTTTTTTTTTTTTGTGACAAGGAGAAATAGATTTTTATTTTTATTTTTTGGTTGAAATATTATAGTATCATTCATCAATATTATTATAATCTTTTAATTTATTTTATAACGAAATATGGCCTTCCAAATTAAGGAATTATTATTTTTGTTTGTAGCAAAAATGCCTTGTAGTCTTAAACACAGCCATGTTTTATTCTAATATAATATAATCTGTTTTTAAAAATAAAATAAAAAGTAAGGGTAGTTTTGTCATGTCCAACAAAAATTATAGTTAAAGGCCTGATTTCCCTCCACTCCCAAATCAGACTGACGGGAGGGTGCTGTTGGGCTCGTGGGGGCTCACCATGAGTCCCATTTTGATAATCCAAACTATTCAATGTGTAGAACTCGTCAAGTACTATATGTCTGTAAAACATCACGTTGATCGGATATCGATAGCTACGTGATCAAATCAGTTTTTTATAAAAAAAAATAGACAGTGAAAAAATAAACGATTGATAGAAAACTGATCCGATGAGATAGCTATCGATATCCGATCAATATAATTTTTACAGGCATATAATACTCAAAAAGTTTTACATATTAAACGATTCAAATTATCGAAACGAGACCCGTAGTGGACCCTCACGAGACCCATAATGAGTCCCTACGAACCCAACAATATCCTTCAATCTGATCTGAGACTAGAAGGAAGCCACTGCCTTAGTTAAACTACCAAATTTACTTTTATTTATGTTCAACCATTTTCCATACAAATAGAAGTAGTTAAGGGCATTAAATGTTTTCGTAATACGTTTCCTAGACACAATAAAAAATAATAAATTTAATTTTAGATTTTTTCTATTCAAAAAGTTCACACTTTAAAATATTTTATATATACGAACAAGCACTTGCAAAATGACTATATTACCTATGTGTATATATATGGTTTACGTGGTGAAAATGGACAAACCAAGCCCTTCCCCCCCTCTCTCTCTCTCTCTCTCTCTCTCTCTCTCTCACTTCTCACTCACAAATCCGGTGCCTTTGCAACGCCACCAGAGTTCGACACCAACTTCCCTATCTACCGACTGCCATTACGAACGAAGAACCACCTCCGTTGTATGTCTCTCCGCTACCGTCGTCGTCGTCTTCTATCTCTCTCTGTCACCGCCGCCATCCCCCTCTAATTCTCTGAGATCCTCTCAGATCTATTCTCTCAGACGATCTGTCGTACCCAACGACGACGTCAAGCATCAAAACTCTAGCGTCGATCTGAGAGAAATAGAGGAGGAGCATGAGGAACTACGACGGTAAAAGCTTGAAGAAGTTCTTACTTTTTTTTTTGGTAGACCTTAATAATTGGACATATATTTTTAACAGATAGGGAAAAAAAATTAAACAAATAATATTTTTTAACAAATAAAAAAAATGAACAAATAGCAGATAAAAAAATTCACAGATAATTTTTTTTTATAGATTTTAGACAGATAGTAAGAGAAACTCACAGATTTTGAACAGATAGAGAGATAAATCCATACATTTTGAACAGATTGGGGAAAAAAAATTAACAGATACATATAAATTTGAACATATAGTCAAAAAAAAATTGAACAGATTGAAAATAATTTAAATAGATATAAATTTGAATAGATAGTCAAAAAAGTCAACAGATAAATTAAGCGGTAAAATTGAAAACAAAATGTCCTCCAAAACTAATAAGAATTTCTCATCAAACTATTTTATAAAAGGTGGACCTTTTATCAACAAAAAAAAATATCTACTAAATCTAATGCCTTGAACAGTTACTAGAGTAGACTTTTCAACAATTTTCTCTAAAAAATACTCCTTATGTTAAGGATTCGTTTGGAAAGTGGGTTGGCTTTTTGACTTTTTAACTATTTTAGCCTGGGGCTAAAAAGCCTCGTTTGGAAAGGGCTTTTTAATTTTTTATTTTTATTTTTATTTTTTTTTGTGACAGAAAGAATGTAATGATTATGAGTTAAATGTGATATTTTGTTTTATTAGGTTAAAAAGCCTATTTTATCTTTTTGAAACTAAAATAGCCCTAAACCCAACTTAACCTATCTTCCCAAACAGACGCTAAGTGTTAACTTTTCTATTCAAAAAAAAAAAAAAAAAAAAAGAAAGAAGTTAATTGGATAGAAAAGAAAGTGAGGTTTGAATATAAGGACTTAAGGTTAATAAAAAAAAGAAAAATGCCTCATATACCCACTGGGGGTCGACCCCCAGTGAGGTGGCAGTCCATTATTGGCCAAAAAAAAAACTGTTTTTTTTTTTTTTTTTTTTTTTAAGTTTCAACCAGTGGGGGCGCGACACCTCACTGGGGGTGCGACCCCCACTGGGGGTATGCAGCACTGCTGTAAAAAAAAAATACTCTTTTTGCTTGAGTAATACATAACATATAATTAGTAATCTATTTAATTTTTACTTATTTGAATTGAACACGTGTTACATGTTTCAGCCACAAATATATATATATATATATATATATATGCAAATTACAATTATTCAAAACTTCTAAAATTATATCACATCATTTGTTAGTACACTAATTAATATATCAATTAATACATATAATATTATTCAAATCCTTAACATTAATATTATATTAACAAGTAAGATAATAAGTACAAAAATGTTTGACACAGTGATGGTACTGAAGTGATGAGAAATTTACACAGTGATGGTACAAAAAAAAAATTAAATATATATATTCATTAAGTTGGAGGGTACTCTTGGGCCCGTGGGGGCCCATCACGAATCTCGTTTCGATAATCCGAACTATTCAATGTGTAGAACTTGTCGAGTATTATATGCCTGAAAAAAATACATTGATAGGATATGGATAACTATGTGATCAGATTAGATTTTTTCCAGTCGTTTATTTTTCACCGTCTATTTTTCTTATACAAAACTGTTTTGATCACATAACTATCGATATCCGATCAAAGTAATTTTTATAAGCATATAGTAATCAATGAGTTATACACATTGAACGGTTTGGATTATTGAAACGGGACCCTTGGTTTACCTCCACAGGCCCAACAATACCCGTGAAGCCTCATGTTATATATGCATATGGTTTAGATTCTTCTCATCATTTCAACCATTCCGTACGGTCCTTCTGCAGCACTGTTATTGATAAATCTAGAATGTAGGGGTAAAAATGTAATTTTACTATTTTATACAATATTTTAATATATATTTTTTTGTAAAAAGACAAAAAATATCTCAAACAATCATATTTTTTTCGTCTACTTTTTAGTCTAAAAAATAAAGGGAGCTTTTTTAATAAATCCATTTTCTAAGAGCTTTATTCCATCTAACCCATATTCTTTTTGATTATTCCATTAGGTCCAATTTGAGATAAGAAGACCAAAATACCCTTTTCATCTACTTATGTTCCATTTAGTTTACATTATTTTCTTATGTTTCAATAAGTCCTATGGGTGACATAATTACCAAAATACCCTTAATGTGAATGTTCACACCGTCAATATAAATGTTTATATCGTCAATGTGTAGGGGCCCGGCTCATGTCGATCCTCGTGGGTGCCCGGAAAAATTCGAGTCGGGCCGGGCCGGCCCACAAGCCAAAAAATTAGGCCTGACCCGGCCCGTTGATAATATGAATATTCACATTGACAAGTTAACATTCACATTGATAGGAGTGTAAAATTGGCCTGCGGCCCATGGGCGGCCCGAAACCAGCCCGTCGCCGAGGGCGGGCCCGTTCACAATATGAATATTCATATTGACATATTAACATTAACATTAACATTGACAAGAGCGTAAAATTGGCCCATGACCCGTGAGCAGCCCGAAGCTCGGGCCCAGGTCAGGGTGGGCCCGGCCCGGCCCGTTGACAATGTGAATATTCACATTGACATGTTAACATTCACATTGATAGGAGTGTAAAATTAGCCCGCGGCCTGTGGCCGGCCCGAAACCCGCCTGCGGCTCGTGGGCTGCCCTGGGCGAGCCCGACCCGACACGTTGATAATGTAAATATTCACATTGACATGTTAATATTCACATTGATAAGAGTATAAAATTAGCCCGCGCCCCGTGGCTGCCCGAAACTAGCCCACGGCCCGTAGGCGGCCCGGGGCGGGCCCAACCCGGTCTGTTGACAATGTGAATATTCACATTGACATATTAACATTCACATTGATAAGAGTGTAAAATTGACTCGCGTCCTATGGGCGGCCCGGGGCGAGCCCGGTCTGGCCCGTTAACAATGTGAATATTCACATTGACATATTAACATTCACATTGATAGGAGTATAAAATTGGCCCGTGGCCCGTGGGCGGCCCGAAGCCCGCCCCTTAACCAGGGCGGGCCCGGCCCGGCTCGTTGACAATGTGAATATTTACATTGACATATTAACATTAACATTGATAAGAGTGTAAAATTAGCCCGTGACCCGTGGGCAGCCCGAAGCCCGGCCCATTGACAACGTGAATATTCATATTGACATGTTAGCATTCACATTGATAAGAGTGTAACATTAGCCCGTGCCCCGTGGCTGTCCGAAACACGCCCACGGCCAGTGGGCAGCCCGAGGCGGGCCCGGCCCGGCCTGTTGACAATGTGAATATTCACATTGACATATTAACATTCACATTGATAAGAGTGTAAAATTGATTCGCGTCCCATGGGTGGCCCGAGATGGCCCGGGTTTGGGTCCGGGCCTACCCCGGGCCGCGGGCGAGTTTCGGGCAGCGGACAAGTTTTACACTCCTATTAATGTTAATGTTAACATGTCAATGTGAATATTCACATTGTCACGGGTCGGGCCAAGCCCGCCTCGGGCTGCGATCGGGCTTCGGGCCGCCCACGGGCTGCGGGCCAATTTTACACTTCTATCAATGTGAATGTTAACATGTCAAAGTGAATATTCACATTGCCAACGGGCCGGACCCGCTCTGGCCCGAGGTCGGGCTTTGGGCTGCCCACGGGTCACGGGCCAATTGTACACTCTTATCAATGTGAATGTTAACATGTCAATGTGAATATTCATATTGTCAACAGGCCGGGCCGGGCCAGTCCCGGGCTGCCCACGGGCCGTGGACGGGTTTCGGGCAGCCACGGGGCGCGGGCTAATTTTACACTCCTATCAATGTGTATGTTAACATGTCAATGTGAATATTCACATTGTCACGGGTCGGGCCAAGCCTGCCTCGGGCTGCGGTCGGGTTTTGGGCCGCCCACGAGCTGCGGGCCAATTTTACACTTTTATCAATGTGAATGTTAACATGTCAATGTGAATATTCACATTGTCAACGGGCTGGGCCGGGCCCGCCCCGGGCAACGGGCGGTCTTTTGGCTGTCCATGGGCCCCGAGCCAATTTTATACTCTTATCAATGTGAATGTTAACATGTCAATGTGAATATTCATATTGTCAACGGGCCGGACCGGGCCCGCCCCGGGCCGCCCATAGGCGGCGGGCGGGTTTCGCACCGCTACGGGACGGGGGCCAATTTTACACTCCTATTAATGTGAATGTTAACATGTCAATGTGAATATTCACATTGTCAACTGGCCGGGTCGGGCCGAGTTGGGCCCGCCCTGGGCTGCTGTCTAGTTTTATACTCTTATCAATGTGAATGTTAACATGTCAATGTGAACATTCACATTGTCAACAGGCCGGGCCGGGCCCGCCCACAGGCCGTGGGCGGGTTTCGGGCAGTTACGAGGCGCAGGCTAATTTTACACTCCTATCAATGTGAATGTTAACATGTCAATGTGAATATTCACATTGTCAACGGGCCGGGCCGGGCCCGCCCCGGGCTGCGGGCGAGCTTTTGGCCGCCCATGGGCCGCGGCTCAATTTTATACTCTTATCAATGTGAATGTTAACATGTTAATGTGAATATTCACATTGTCAACGGGCTGAACCGGGCCTGCCCCGGGCCGCCCATGGGCCGCGGGCGAGTTTCGCGCCGCCACGGGACGGGGGCCAATTTTACACTCCTATTAATGTGAATTTTAACATTTCAATGTGAATATTCACATTGTCAACGGGCCGGGCCCGCCCTGGCTCGCATACAATGTCCATGAATTTCTCACTTTTTTATTTTTTATTTTTTTTACGCGTACGATTTAATGTGCCAATTTTGAAAATTATTTATGTGATAATCAATTGAAAATCAAGAGAAATAAAATATCTCTCTATCAGACACAAACACATGCATACAAATTAAAAAATTCAAAAAATTGTAAAGTTTTCATAATTGTGAAAATTTCACAAAATTTTTAAATTTTTTTTGTTATAAGTAATTCCATAATTGATATTAATATTTTTTAAATTTTGACAAATAAATTTCAAAATATTAATTTTATCAAAATTAGATGTGCAAAAATAAAGACATTAAATTTGCACGAGGCAAACTACGAAGGTCGTGTTCTCAACCTTTAACTAAGAGTAAATTTTTTTTAAAAATGGCAACAATTTAAAAATAAGATTTTAAAGGTTAAAAACTTGGGATTAAACGTTAATCTCACATAAGTGCTTACTTTTACGAGTGTGTAAACATTACACACTTGATTGTATAACTTAATTAATTTTAGAAGATAAATCTGACCTTCTTGCGTTTTCAAAGAGAAGAGATAATTCGAAAACTATTTAGGCCATGTTCTTTCCTTTCGATTAATGTTATATATATCATTTTTTTAATATTCAATTTATTTATTCTATTAATAATAAACATAAATTGTGGAACCCATTAAAACTAATACAACAATCCCACATAATGATAGATCAAATATGATGAAAACCATGTGGTTTAAAGGGCAAACAAGATGTTCATCTAGAATTTGTAGAAGAGAGGATCTCACTTACTATAATTGTAGGGACAATTACAATAAATAAATAAAGTTTGAGTCATTTAACAAAATAAATTTTTAATTTTTAATTTTATCAATTTAAATTCTAATCTTTTGATTTATTTTCAATCTAAACTATTCGTCTATTTTTGTTAAGTAAAATCAATGAAAAAAATTATATTTTAATCATTAAACTCTGTTGGCTACATATTTTGTATAAGCCGATTATAATTCAACACGTGGCAGATTGAGGGTAATACGGGAAGACAACTCAAATCTTCGATCGTGATCATACACGTGGCAGTTAATATTGATTTTCATAAGATCTGCGTAGTATTGAATCAACAAAGATATGCAAAGTAATGTAACTTCAACGGTTACTCACATTTAAATTCAAAATCAGGAGAGAAGACTAACTGCAGGTATTGGCATAGTGGAGCTAGCTCTAAGGCAACATGATCAGCAATCATGGAGGAGCAGTTTGACGGTTAGAAGTGCAGTTCGATGGTTCTCCTTGAGAAGTATAAATAGCAGAGAAGACGCCAGAAGAAGCTCCAGACTCAAATCCAGAAAACCAGTTTTATTTTACATTATTTCTTTTCCAGTTTTACATTTCTTATTCTTTATATTTCTGTACTTCAAATTCCTGCACTGCATTTCGTTCATAGGAGTAGTTTTCAAGTAGCTTGTTGTTGTAAACATCTACGAGGCTGATTCAGATCTTTGTAAGTCTTTCATTTTTGCTTAACGAAATACTACAACTGTTCTTTATTTACTCGTTGTTTGCTTAATTCTCCTAAATAAAGCCACCAGTAAAAATCCTTTTCATTGAGGTTGAAAGAACTAAAACACAATCGTTTGATAATTCGTTAGCAATTAACATTCTGTAAGGACTGATTGATCCTTGCTGGCACGCTCACAATTACAAAAATAACCTTTGAAAGCCAAAAAAGCCAACATATATTTTTGGCACGCCCGGTGGGACTAATTGAAATGGCTAGACGTAGGAGACAAGGAGAAAATAAACGCTTGGAAGAAGGCGTGGAAGGAGAGGTAGAAATACCTAATTCAGAGGATAATGTGATAACACATCCTGTGGAAACACCTATTTTATCAGAACCGATGGTCGAACAGACCAGCACTTCGGAACAAATACCACATGTTCATAATATTGGACGAGGCCAAGGAATTGGACCATCCACTGTTCCATCTACTCAGCCAATGAAACCATGGGGTGGCCTAGTAGATGCCATGGGACAGCAGTTAATGAATACAATGGAAAGGTGGGCAACATTCTTTTTGGATCGAATGAATACCCAACAACCAACAAACACAAGACACATGGTGGAAATTTCAAATGTCCCTCAGCAAAGATTGGCTAGAGATAAACAGCCTATGTAGATTAATGGACATTCTAATGGTCAAACTAGTAATCAAAACTATGAAAGACCATCACCTCAGTCTTGGTATGGACCTATTTCGAGGCTTAATGCAAGTCAAAATGCCTCGTTACTTAACAGTGATGCCATGCAAATTGGTAGATCTAGCCCAGTACAAGAAAATGGCATAAGGATGGCTCCAAATCCCATGTTCGAAGCCATACCTGGAACGAGGGGGTTCACTAACCCTTTATTCGAATTTATACCCGGGGGGTTGGAAGGTTTTCCTACAACTGGAAGAGACACAACACCTGTTCCAGCACCTTTCGCAGGTCCTTTCGCGGAAATGTGTGGACCGATGGCTCGGGGGGTTCAGACTCCTGTCTACAGGAAACCATACCTAGAATGGGTAGATAGGGTACATGAATACCCAAGAGGTTTTAGGATACCATATTTTGCCCTTTTTTATGGGAATAGAAACCAGTCAACGGTTGAACATATTGCTAGATTCGCGGCTCAGTGTGGTGAATTTACCAATAATGACTATATGAAATTAAGATTATTTCCAAATTCTCTAACTGGAGGAGCATTTGTATGGTATATTAATCTTACACCCGGCTCTATCCAAACTTGGCAACAAATGGAAGAGGCATTGCATGCCCAATTCTTCTAAACAGAACTAGAGGTTTCTATGGCAAACTTGGCAAGATTGAGTAAAAGGCCTGATGAGAAGGCTACTCAGTTTATTGCCAGATTTAAAAGAGCACGAAATAAATGCAGGATCATTTTACCAGAGCCTGAATTTGTGAGATTGGCTCAAAATGGTCTAGAGTTTAGGCTTCGAAAGAAGTTTGACTCAACTGAGTTTAGAGACTTAGTGGAATTAACCTATAAGGTGTCTAGGTATGAAACATTACTCGAAGAAGAATAAGATCGAAGTAATGCTTCATACAAGACATATTAATGCATCATACAAGACATATTTTAGAGATCCTAATTATGAGATTGATGCAGCAGAGATTGTAGGGAAAGAACCTGTGATCTGTGAAGCATTAATTCATAAAGACAAAACGATTGACCAGCAGTTTAAAAAGAAAGACCTTTATAGGAAATGACTCTTTCAATTTAACAAAGGTAGATGATATTTTTGATCGTTTGCTTGTTGCAAATTTCTCGAAGTTACCAAAATGAGTCAAAATTCCATCTTTAGAGGAACTGAAAGGAAATGTGTATTATAAATGGAGACAGGATCCAAACTGTATTGTTTTTCGAGACAGGATCCAAGAGCAGATTTGAAAGGGGAGTTTGAAATTCCCAACTAAAGGAGAAAATGCCATGGGGATTGATACCAATCCGTTCCCAGAAATTGGAGAGGTGGCAGCCAATGTTATCACGCTAGACTTCCAGAACTTGTCCTTGAAAGAATTGGAAGAAGTCAATATGCAGATGTATGTTGCTAGCCAGACAATTGTCAAGAAAGACACTGGAAATCTACCAGCTATTGGACAAGGTTTTTCAGACCAGAGGGAGTACTCTGATGAAGAAGCACTGGATGACGATTCTTTAGAAGTAGCTGTCATGCAAAGAATGTGTTTCAGATGTAGACTGAGCTACAAGTGGTTGAAGGGGCTTCCAATTGACGGGAAACAATATTACAAGGATGTGCAGAGGCGTCCTAAACTAACCAGTGCTTATAACAAAAGGCCATATCCAACTAGTGTTAGGTAGCAACCATTAATGGCTGAGCCAAAGCAGCTAGAATGCATTCTAAAGGCAAGAGGCCTTTATATGAGTCCAGACCACCTAATTATTACAGAATGGAGAGCAGTCATCCTGAAAGGAGGTTGGAGAAGGGCTCAGTTTATGGGATCAAAGCCAGAGATTGGTTTCCTAGACCAACCTCACGCAGGATGGAAAGTGGCCACCTTCATCAAAGGCCTGAGTTAGGCCCAAAAAAGGAGGTCAGGGCCAAGCAGTGGTCTTCACAGCCAGCTTCGAAGATGGCTTCGAAGGAAGAAAGAAACAGTTCAACAGCCGGATCAGTAGGTTCTTGGGTACCTGGAGTTCCAGATTGGTTCGTTATGCAGAACAAACCTAGGGAGATATCTACCCAAGGAAATGTTGTGGAAAACCAAGGTAGGATGGTTAAACCACCTTTGGTGGCTCCAAACAATTGGGTGCTGCTTAAGCACCCGAAAACAAAAGAACCAAATATAGTTTCAATGATTTCTAAGTCCCAACGAAGGTACACTCAGTACCAGAAGGATCTGAAATAAGGAGGAGCAAGTTCTTCATTAGTTCAGCTAAAGAGCTAGGCAAAAAGAGAAGAAAATTCAAAATTAGATCATAATCTAAAATCGACTATTCTAGACGAAAGGAGTTGTAGCAGGGAACAGTTGGCCAAAGTTCATTCTGAACTAAAGGCCAAGGAAAGATCAAGCTTGGTAGGGTTAGAAAAAGCTTTGATGGAAAGTGATAGTGAGATAGAAGATGAAGTCATCCCAGGCCAAGGAAAGAAGATGACTGAGGAAGAAATGTTCGAAGCTTTCATAGCTGAACAAACATTTTTTGTAAC
The DNA here is from genome assembly GCF_055761805.1 of Camellia sinensis. Classification (NCBI taxonomy): domain Eukaryota; kingdom Viridiplantae; phylum Streptophyta; class Magnoliopsida; order Ericales; family Theaceae; genus Camellia; species Camellia sinensis. Next base: position 161,098,374 of record NC_138972.1, read on the forward strand.
GCCCCGACCCTTTACACGTCATCGATGTTGTCCGCTTTGGGCCATGCCCGCACGGATTTGTTCTTCCCAGTGGGTCACCCATCCTAGAATTACTCCAGTCTAAGCACGCTTAACTGGGGAGTTCTAATAGGGATTTCACCAATTGGGAAAAGGCCTCGATGCTATATAAGGGTCCAGGTTTTTACTTTTATAGGTCAGGAACTCCCCCTCCATTCCGAATGTGGGACACCGGGGCCTTACAATCCACCCCCCATAAGGCTGCACGTCCCCGTGCAGTAGCCTGCCAGCTCGTACGCCCGCCTACATGCACCGAGAGACGCCAGGGGCCCACACTCGGTACTCCGAAGAGTCGGCTCTGATACCATTTGTAACGCCCCGACCCTTTACACGGTGTCCCACATCGAGAATGGAGGGGGAGTTCTTGGGCTATAAAAGTAAAAACCTAGACCCTTATATAGCATCGAGGCCTTTTCTCAAGTGGTGAAATCCCTATTAGAACTCCCTAGTTAAGCGTGCTTAGGATGAAGTAGTTCTAGGATGGGTGACCCACTAGGAAGAACAAATCCGTGAGGGCGTGGCCCAAAGCGGACAATATCGATGACGTGTAAAGGGTCGGGGCGTTACAAATGGTATCAGAGCCGACTCTCCGGAGTACCGAGTGTGGGCCCCTGGCATCTCTCGGTGCATGTGGGCGGGCGTGCGAGCTGGCGAGCGTGTGAGCTGGCAGGCTATTGCACGGGGACGTGCAGCCTTATGGGGGGTGGATTGTAAGGCCCTGGTGTCCCACATCGGGAATGGAGGGGGAGTTCCTGAGCTATAAAAGTAAAAACCTGGACCCTTATATAGCATCGATGCCTCTTCTCAGTGGGTCACCTATCTTAGAACTACTTCAGCCTAAGCACGCTTAACTGGGAAGTTCTAATAGGGATTTCACCACTTGGGAAAAGGCCTTGATGCTATATAAGGGTCTAGGTTTTTACTTTTATAGCCTAGGAACTCCCCCTCCATTCCTGATGTGGGACACCGGGGCCTTATAATCCACCCCCCATAAGGTTGTACGTCCCCGTGCAGTAGCCTGCCAACTCGCACTTCCGCCCACATGCACCGAGAGATGCCAGGGGCCCACACTCGGTACTCCGGAGAGTCGGCTCTGATACTATTTGTAACGCCCCGACCCTTTACACGGTGTCCCACATCAGGAATGGAGGGGGAGTTCCTGGGCTATAAAAGTAAAAACCTGGACCTTTATATAGCATCGAGGCCTTTTCCCAAGTGGTGAAATCCCTATTAGAACTCCCCAGTTAAGCGTGCTTAGGCTGGAGTAGTTCTAGGATGGTTGACCCACTGGGAAGAACAAATCCGCGAGGGCGTGGCCCAAAGCGGACAATATCGATGACGTGTAAAGGGTCGGGACGTTACAAATGGTATCAGAGCCGACTCTCTGAAGTACCGAGTGTGGGCCCCTGGCGTCTCTTGGTGCATGTGGGCGGGCATGCGAGCTGGCAGGCTACTGCACGGGGATGTGCAGCCTTATGGGGGTGGATTGTAAGGCCCCGGTGTCCCACATCGGGAATGGAAGGGGAGTTCCTGGGCTATAAAAGTAAAAACCTGGACCCGTATATAGCATCGAGGCCTTTTCCCAGTGGGTCACCCATCTTAGAACTACTCCAGCCTAAGCACGCTTAACTAGGAAGTTCTAATAGGGATTTCACCACTTGGGAAAAGGCCTCGATGCTATATAAGGGTCCAGGTTTTTACTTTTATAGCCTAGAAACTCCTCATTCATTCCCGATGTGGGACACCGGGGCCTTACAATCCACCCCCCATAAGGCTGCACGTCCCCGTGCATTAGCCTGCCAACTTGCATGCCGGCTCACATGCACCGAGAGACGCCAAGGGCCCACACTCAGTACTCCGGAGAGTCAGCTCTGATACCATTTGTAACGCTCCGACCCTTTACACGGTGTCCCACATCGGGAATGGAGGGGGAGTTCCTGGGCTATAAAAGTAAAAACCTGGACCCTTATATAGCATCGAGGCCTTTTCCCAAGTGGTGAAATCCCTATTAGAACTCCCCAATTAAGCGTGCTTAGGCTGGAGTAGTTCGAGGATGGGTGACCCACTGGGAAGAACAAATCCGCGAGGGCGTGGCCCAAAGCGAACAATATCGATGACGTGTAAAGGGTCGGGGCATTACAAATGGTATCAGAGCCTACTCTCTGAAGTACTGAGTGTGGGCCCCTAGCGTCTTTCGGTGCATGTGGGCGGGCGTGCGAGCTGGCAGGCTACTGCACGGGGATATGCAGCTTTATGGGGGATGGATTGTAAGGCCCCGGTGTCCTACATCGGGAATGGAGGGGGAGTTCCTGGGCTATAAAAGTAAAAACTTGTACCCTTATATAGCATCGAGGCCTCTTCCCAATGGGTCACCCATCTTAGAACTACTCCAGCCTAAGCACGCTTAACTGGGAAGTTCTAATAGGGATTTCACCACTTGGGAAAAGGCATTGATGCTATATAAGGGTCCAGCTTTTACTTTTATAGCCTAGGAACTCCCCCTCCATTCCCGATGTGGGACACTGAGGCCTTACAATCCACCCCCATAAGGCTGCACGTCCCCGTGCAGTAGCCTGCCAGCTCGCCCGCCCGCCCACATGCATCGAGAGACGCTAGGGGCCCACACTCGGTACTCCGGATAGTCGGCTCTGATACCATTTGTAATGCCCCGACCCTTTACACGTCATCGATATTATCCGCTTTGGGCCACGCCCGCACGGATTTGTTCTTCCCAGTGGGTCACCCATCCTAGAACTACTCCAGCCTAAGCACGCTTAACTGGGGAGTTCTAATAGGGATTTCACCACTTGGGAAAAGGCCTCGATGCTATATAAGGGTCCAGGTTTTTACTTTTATAGCCTAGGAACTCCCCCTCCATTCCTGATGTGGACACCGGGGACTTATATTTTTGGTTGGAAAACCAACAGAAATAGACCATTCAAAGGAAGTTACTAATACAGAAGTGCCAGAATGCAGCATGGAGGATGCTTCTGAAGTAATTGAACAAGTTGACCAAGAAGGAAAGCAGGTGCAACCAGTCGTCCAATTTGGCTCGTTTCCTCCGGTGTCAGTGAATATGGTGCTTATATTACCACAGGAATTTCAAGCTGAAGATGAAAACCAAGGTTAAGATATTGACCCAATTCCAGTCTCCAGTGAAGACTCACAAGTAAGTATGGTGCAAGGCGAATCCAAAGCAGCCACACCTATGAAAACTAAAGACAAGAGTGAGGAAGAGGTAAGTATTAACCTCTCATACCCTTTTGAGTATCCCACGACGTCCATGACACAGCATGTCAAAGCCTTGTAGCTCAAGGCATTCTTCGATGGAATATAGATGAATCAGGTGCTGGTGGATAACGGGGCAGCAGTAAACCTGCTTCCAAAGTCTTCATTAAAGAAACTAGGAAAGAAGAACCCCAGGCTAATCCCAACTAGTACAACCATTGCTGGTTTTGCTGGAGATAAACAGATGGCCCAAGGTATTCTGCCAATCAACCTGAGTGTGGGAACTAGGGACTGCATGACAGCATTCTTCGTTATCGACATCAATGCTAAGTATAATGCTTTACTTAGAAGAGATTGGATTGCCTTCTTCTTTGCATTAGAAAATCATGATGGCTTTGTGTAATGGGGAGACGGAGGAGATTAATGCAGATCCCCAACCCTTCATAGCTTGTGCAAATTTCGCAGAGGCCAAATTATATACTGAAGGAGTAGTACCACTCAGTATACTGAGGAAACCTGATGGTTCAGCCGATGTGTCAGCTGATGAAGTATTTGCACACCTAAAGCACTTGGTCCAAGAGAATGCTGATGAAGAGTTTGCTATTAAGGATGACAATGATGCTTGGTTGTAGGCAAAAAGATGAAGCTCAAGAAGCCAGGTCATTGGCTCTAATTAGGTTTTCAGTATTGGATGTAAAATCAGTAATCCAGAAGGTCCAAGAGCAAGAGAAATAAGCCAAAATGATTGGTTGTAAGAAGGAACAACAACAGGTCAAAGTTTTGGCCTTAGATAAATATTATGCATTGGACATTGAAACAAAAGTCCAGGAGATACAGGAGGAAGAAGCCTTGTGGACAGACTTTGTCTATGAGGAGGAGGGTAAAGATGTTAAATCAAAGAAGCTGGGAATAGAACAAAGCAAGGAGATTGCTCCGAAGTCAGAAGGAATCAATGAAAGAGCATCAGTAAGTTCTCAGATACAAGACCCCTTAGAAGAAATAAATTTAAGAGAAGGTTCTATACAACAGCCCACCTAGATAAGTGCTTGGTTGAATACTCTTGACAGGGACTAGCTGTTGGTTGTTTTGAAGAAGTATAAAGATTTTTTTACATGGTCTTATAATGAACTACTAGGATTGGATAGGTTATTAGTGGAACATAGGCTCTCTATGAGACCTAATTTCAAGCCATACAAGCAAAAACCAAGGAGAATGAGTCCAGAAGTGATTCAGAAAGTTAAGGAGGAAATTCTTAGACTCCTGAAGGCAGGCTTTATTAGGACAGCCGGATATGTTGAATGGCTATCTAATATTGTGCCTGTAGTTAAGAAGAATGGTAAAATGAGGGTATGCATCGATTTCAGAAACTTGAATCTAGCAACTGCAAAAGATGAGTATCCTATGCCTATAGTAGATTTGTTGGTAGATAGTTCAGCAGGGCATCAAATTTTATCAATGATGGATGGACACTCTGGTTATAACCAAATCTGCATTGCAGAGGAGGATGTCCATAAGACAGTATTCAGATGTCCTGGGAATATTGGCACCTTCAAATGGGTTAAGATGCCATTTGGCCTAAAGAATGCTGGGGCTGCATATCAGAGGGCTATGAACACTATCTTTCATGACCTCATTAGAGGGTATTTAGAGTGTTATATTGATGACATTGTAGTGAAATCCCAATCCATGGAGGAACATTTGTTTCACCTAGAAGCAGCTTTCACAAGAATGAGAAAGTTTAAGTTGAAACTCAATCCTCTTAAATGTGCTTTTGGCGTATCATCTGAAAACTTCTTGGGCTATGTAGTACACAAGAAATGAATACAGATTGACCAGAATAAAGCCAAAGCCATCATCGAAGCCAGACCTCCATCAAGTAAGAAAGAATTACAAAAGTTCCTTGGACGGGTTAATTTTCTTTGAAGATTCATTTGTAATACTGCAGGGAAAACTAAAGTATTTTCATCCTTGTTAAGGCTAAAAGATGCAGAGGAGTTTGTGTGGACAGCAGGGCATCAAACTGTTTTCGAAGGAATCAAAGCTTACTTGGCCAACTCTCCAGTGCTAATGCCACCAAAGGGTGATAAGCCCTTGAAGTTGTACATAGCTGCAACAGAGGATTCATTGGGAGCTTTCTTAGCCCAAGACAATGAAGAAGGCAAGGAGCAAGCTGTTTATTACCTTAGTAGGTTTCTAAATTCTTGTGAATGTAAATATTCAGTTGTAGAAAAGCTGTGCCTTGCATTGTATTTTACTGCAGTGAAATTAAGATACTATCTTTTGCCTACAACTGTCTTGGTAATTGCAACCACAGATTTGGTTATATATATGTTATCTAGACCCATATTGAGAGGAAGAATTGACAAATGGATACTAGCTTTATCAGAATTTCACCTAGAATATGTCCCCCAAAAGACAGTAAAAGGACAAGTTTTAGCCAATTTTTTGGCAAACCATCTATGTCAAACAGAAAGCCAAGAGATAATGGAACTTGGTATGGCTAGTGTTGAACCATGGCAAATGTGGTTCGATGGATCAAAAGCCAATGGTTTAACTGGAATTGGTATAGTAATTAAGTCACCACAAGGAGTAGAAACCACGCATGGTTTCAGAGTGGATGAAATTACTTGTTCCAATAATCAAGCTGAATATGAAACATTAATAATGCGATTGGAAATACTTATTGGATTACAAGCTCATGCAGTTGACATATTTGGAGATTCTTAATTGGTAGTTAACCAGGTGAAAGGGATTTTCAAATGTCAAAGTATAAGCATGTTGCTATACTATGTTGTTGCATTACATCTGCTTTCACAATTTCAGATAGCAAATGTAACTCATGTTCCAAGATTCTTGAATAATAAAGCTAATGATGTAGCTCAAAAAGCTTCGAATTTTAAGAGAAGGGATAATACTGGAAGAGATATAAGCCAAACGACATATCGGAAAGTAATACCACCCTTGAATAAAAGGAATGTGGTTCTGGAATTCAATCATAATGACTTACAAGAACAAGATTGAAGGCATCCAATAATGTAGTATTTGGCTGGCCCATTTTCAAAAGCCAGCAGAAAAATTAAATTGCAGTCTATGCAATACATAATGTATGGTAATGCTCTCTATAAAAGGGGGGGGGGGGAGATGGGTTATTATTAGAATGTTTAGGCCCAAAGGAAGCATTGACAGCTATGGCTGAGGTTCATGAAGGCATCTGTGGTGCTCATCAGCCCGGTGTAAAGATGAGATGGTTGTTTCGAAGGCATTCTTACTATTGGCCAACTATCCTTAAAGACTGCATAGAATATGCAAGAGGTTGCCAGGCATGCCAAAAGCATGGCACAATAAGGCACGTGCCCATAACTGACCTGCATGCAGTTGTGAAGCCTTGGCCATTTAGAGGATGGACTATGGATATGATAGGGAAAATACACCCACTCTCTTCGAAGCATCATTGTTTTATCTTAGTGGCCACTGATTACTTCACTAAGTGGGTCGAAGCTAAGCCATATAAGGCTGTAGACCAGATTGAAGTCATTGGATTCATTAAGGATTTAATCCATAGATTTGGCATCCCACAGACTATAACTGTTGATAATGGGACTGTATTCGATGGGAAAATGGTAAAGTCTTTTGTGGCAGAATTTGGGATTAGTCTTGTTAATTCTACACCCTATTATGCACAAGCCAATGGTCAAGCTGAATCATCCAATAAGTCTTTGAAAAAAGGAATTCAGAAGGTTGCGGAAGATAATCCCAGAGATTGACATAACTTGTTGTTGGATGTGTTATGGGCTTATAGGAGTTCACAAAGATCAAGTACAGGAATCACTCCACATGTCGTAGTATATGGGCATGATGCAGTGTTACTTGTAGAAATTAATGTAAAGTCCTTGAAGGTAAGATGTCAGGATCAGTTAAATCCTGAACAATACCATCAGAGTATGTGCTTGGAGTTAGAAAGTATAGATGAAGTTAGAATTCTGGCATTAAATAACATTCTTTTCCAAAAGAAGAAAGCAGCCAAAAACTATAATAAGAAAGTCAAACATATTGGCTTTGATGAAAGTGATTTGGTATGGAAGACAATACTCCCAATAGGGATTAAAAGCCATAAGTTTGGCAAATGGTCACCTAATTGGGAAAGACCATATCAAGTTCATAGAGTCCTGTCCTTTGGAGCATACCATTTGAAAAATTTAAATGGATATGTACATCCTAAAAAGATTAATGGCAGATATTTGAAGCCTTATTTTCCAATCATTTGGGAAACACAAGGAATATAATAAATACTAAGAAAAAGAACATAAGAATATTCAAATAATAAATAAGAATTTACTTTTCATAAAGAGTTGAATACATTTTGCCATAAATTGGCCCAAAAATCACTATAATGCTTCAGTTGTTCTTTTACAATGGATGTTCTATTCTTAAATGATGAAAACAACTGAATGGCTGTGGTCATTTCTTACTTTCGGTCGGCCAATCCTTGATCGGTAATCGACAACTTGGTGTCAATTCGGTCTAAGGCCTGGTTAACTGCGGATAACTCCTCTTCAAGTTGAGCTTTCTTCTCCAGTAGTTGAGTTCGAAATTAGGAGACAGAGAAATGTTGTTCCTTTAGCTCTGATACTTCAGTATGTACTTTAGAAACAAAGCTTTGGTCTCTCACCAATTTCTCCTCCATAGCTTTGGCAGCATGACAAATGTTGATGTAAAAATCAATGGTAGCTGCTGTATGAGACAAGTGACCTGAGACAGTCATGACGGATTGCTCAACAATCTTGCAGCATTGGAGGAAGCCATTTCTGATTATAGGCCTCTGTAAGGCTTCAAAAGGGGTCCTCGAAAAGGATGCCAGCAGCTCCAGCTAGTTGTCTAAGTCCATTGGAGGCAAGGAAGTCTTACTACCGGTGGAAGAACTCTAAAAAATTTCTAGCAGAGAATCAGCCAGGACTAATGGCTCAGTCTCATCACTAACCATCGGAGAGGTGGAAGGTATGTCGAAGAGACTAGCTAGTCTAGCTTTGAAGATTTCTACCTCATCCATGGACATAAAAAGTGCATAAAGAGCTTTGGTGGAAGACACAAAGGACTGCATAGGAATAGGAGAAATGGGTGGAGCATCTTCAGCAGTCTCTATAGTTCTAGCTACCAATAAGTCGAGGAAAGAGGGGCTGGAACTAGGTAGAGGTAATAAACCATGAGTTGGAGAACTACTAGTACCCTCTATAGAAGAATCAACTACCATCAAAGAGGAAGTGGCAGCTAGAGTTTCCTTAGGAGGGGAAGGAAAAGTAAGGCTCGAAAGAGAATTAAATTGAGAAAAATCAAAAGACAAATGAGGGAGATATGGAGTTAAGCCAGAAGAAAAAAGAGCAGGAATACTTGGCCTCAAGAAAGGTATAGAAAATATAGGGCCTGGAAGTGGAAGAATTATTTGATTGGGCTCCACATCTTGAGGTTGTTCAACTTTGACTGAAACTGAGGGAGTCCTTATTGGAAGAATATATCCAGTAGTTGTTGCTGCAAAAGAAGAAGTACAAAGTAATGTCAAGTCTCAATACCAAGAATTTGACAAAAAAAAGAGAGAAAAGAATAGAGACATGAAAGAAGTTACTTGTTTCAGAAGTGGTAGCAATAATGGGAGAGCTACGAAGGGAATAGTGCTCAGCAATATGCTGCCTTCTTGCAGCTTCTCTTTGGATTGCAGCAGCAGCAATAGCTTCATCTCTTAACAGTTGTTGCTGCCGCCCTTTTTCAGCTCTCTGGAAAACAATTATGGCTTTAGAATGTTCCTGCTCTACTGCTTTGGCAGCTGCCTCATGAATGGGGTCTTCGACGAAATCAGAAGGAGTGACAGTCATCTTCCTTCTCTTTTTTCTCTGTATTGGTATTTCCTACTCTTTCTCAATCTCTCTCTCTTCAATCTGGGATTCAGATTCCTCAGAAGTGAGTTCCTCTTCTACTACGCTGGCAGTTGCCTCATGAGTGGGACCTTCAGCCAAATCAAAAGAAGAGACAATCATCTTCTTTCTTCTTTGTAAGGGTGTCTCTTGCTCTTGATATTCTTCTTCTTCTTCTGCTACCTGAACTTCAGGTGCTTCCTTTTTAGGATCAAGTAAAAGTTTCCTTTTCTTCTTTTGCTGTTTGTTCCTGAGAAGATTTAAAGCTTGGGTTTTTTGAGGAGAATCTCCCTGTGAGGCACCCGCACCACCTACACAAAAAAAAAAAGAATTAAAGATAAGGATAAAAGCATTATAAAGAAGGGAAAAAGAGAAGAAACAAGGATATATACCTTTCTTCGAGGCAGCCCGAGTAACTCTAGGAGGAGTTGAGACGGTAGGAGTAGACTGTGTGGTGGTAAGCATAGGAACTGAAGTGGTAGGAGCAGTGGAAGAAGTGACAACTCCAGCTCCTTTGGGCTTGGCTTGGGGCACATCCAACACCATTAATAGGTCTTGAGGAGGAATGGCCAAGTATACCTCCATATTGGTCACCCTCCAATTTTGGCACCTTTTCAGTAGGTTACCTTGAGGAATGAAAGGGATATACTCAAACTCAATCAAGTCCTGTATAAACTTAGAAGTTGCTTCTTCTAGTCTGGACCTTCGAACCTTTAAATCCCTGCTGGTAAGACTTAAATTGGTGTTACTGTAGAGAGGTATTGGGACCCCTTGTGAGAAGCCAAATTGTCTAGCAAATTGAGCAGGACAATGGGGCTCAGCAATACATTTATAAGCTCTGGGGTTTATAGTCCCAATGAATAACTCTCTGGGGATCAGAATAGAGGCCCATATGTCCTTATGATGAGGTGAAGCACAGAACCTATCACTTAGAGAATTTTTCAACCAAGATGGGCCAATGGTAGTAGGTTCGAAGGGACGAAAGCTGTAAGAAGGAAGGGAAACTGGAAGTTGGTGGAAGAAAGAGAAGTAAAAAGCAAAGGTAGAAGGATAGAGTGAAGCGTTGGCTAGCCTCATGCCATAAGTAGTAGGGTTTGGCTCAAAAAATTTAAGGCATTTAGATTGTAGCTTAGTAAAATAAGCAAAAAGCCAAAGCTGAAGTATCCAAAATGGACCCCCTTGATTGGCATCCAAGGGTTTCTCACAAAAAAGAGAACATACTCTATATACGTGACTTAGAACATATGGAGCTAAGGCTACCTTTTTCTGTAAGACAAGGGCTTTGGCAAGAGGGGAAAATTCAAGCATGATTCTTTAGGAAGAGATGCAAAAAAGGAATTTGCAAAGCTAATATAGTATGAAAGAAAAGAATTCCCTATCAGTTACAGGGCCCTCCCTTCCATTCTCAGCCTTGACAAAGTCACTATAGGATGAGTTAAGGGAGGGGAGGGAAAAGGGGGTTGGTAGGTCAGGATAATCTAGTCCAATGGGGGTTCCAATGGGGGACAATCCTAACAGATGGTAGATATCAAGAACAGTAGGGGCCATCATCCCACATCTGAATTGAAAGAAATTAAAGGCATAATTCTAAAAGCAAAGGACAGCAGGTATTAAGAAAGGGTCCTCTAAGATAGTGAACCTGGATAGTTGGAGGGCGTTGAGAAGGCAGAGCTCTTGAAGGTCCAGAGTCCTATAAAGGAAAACCCGATCATACCATTCTTGCCACTCCGGTCTCACCGTGGGCCAGCATCGGTGGGGGCGGTTCATCCTTCAGTTTCCCCAATCAAGACCACCTTCATAAAAAAGACAATGGTCTTCTAGACGTGGATATAAAGCTGGAAGCTCAGTAAGAATCTCCTTGAAGATGGGCCCAAGCACATAGTCTTGTTACTCATGACGACGAGGGATGAAAATGCGTCCGTCGATGGCGCTTTTCTCACTAGCCTTGTACTTTTCACATTCTGCCTCAATGATCCTTTTTAGGGTTACAGACGGGCTCGCATGCTCTACGACTGGTACTTTCAATGAAGAAGAAGCCATTGATAGAAAGCTTTCTCAAAGGATGAAGTTGGGAAAGAGAGTAAAGAGAAGTGGAAGGTCGGTAGAGATAAAGGGTGTGTGCGATAGACAAATAGGTGAATTCCGAACACGAAATAAAAAGGTTTTAAAACTTTTGTGTCTGAAGATATACCTAGTCGTGTGACACGGATGGAATTCATAAAAAGTACTAAAAATACGGATGCGAAAGGTTTCGCTCAATGTTGATAGTTTTGGAGGGAAACATATCTTAAATACTGATATCAACTTCGAAATATAGTATTTGGCTTCGAAGCCAAATTTTGGCGCCGAGATCCAATAACAAATAGCTTCGAAGGCAAGGAGCTGACTTCGAAGCACATCCCATACCTAAGGATGCAAGAAAGCTCAAGTGCTTGTATACCCCAACAAGGTTGAAAGCTTGTTTTAAGGTTTCTTAGTAGAATAAATCCTTCGAAGCAAGATTTGAGATCCCTGAAGGATGGAAATTGTTGTTCGAAGTATCAAAACCAGTAGTTGGTTTGAAGGTTGCTTGTTGGATTAAAGCAATGCAACCTTCGAGGGGGGGAGGGCTTCCATATTTTTGAGGGTATGAACTGTTGTTTGAAGCAAAAAATGGTCAATTTAAAACTAATTGATTGTGCTAACCATATGACCATATATTGAACATGATTAAAACAAGCTTTAAAGGGCGAGGTTGTTAAAATTCGAAACACTGATTCTAAATAGAAATCAATAAAAGTTGTCAACTGTATTCCATAAATTGGAAAATTCATGTTGGTTTTTCAGTGTTTTATTTGAGATGATTGAATCCAAATTCGAAGGATGAGATTGGTTAGTTCGAGGCCCTAAATTTGCTTATGAAGACAAACATAGATAAATTCGAATCATGCCAAACAAAGAGAAAAGACATAGATGTATTAAAACAAAAGCAATTACATTAAAAGTTCCTCTTTGGGTACAAATTCCAGTTCATATAAGTAAGGAATAGAATAAATAACGAGATCATGGAATTTAGTCCAGCTATGGGCAATAAATTTTTGTTCCTTTTTTATTCGATCCTCTATTTGTTCCAAGCTTGGCTGTTGAAGTTGATGTGCTCTCATTTGATAAAAGAGCTCTTCAGCCTTTATTTCGAACGCTGTTTCTTTTAGCCTTTGTTCCAGCTCGTCCATATCCAAGTCATCCCAGTACGCAGAATCTTTATTCTCGAAGTCATTGTATTCATCGACGAGGTTCTCTGCTTCATACTGGGTATGAACTCGGAGGGATGAAAGTTGGTCCAAAGATTGGGTGGTGGCCAAAGAAGTCCGGTGCCAATGGAGAAGCAATGAGAGTTGGTCCAAAAACATGTGGAGTTTTGCTTGGGCGATGGGGTTGAGAACATAACCCCGAGTCATAATGTCACAAGCCTATCGAAGGTTCTTGAGAGGAACATCATCCTCAAGAACATTGAAAGACAAGTGAGAAAAGACCGTAAGCAAAAGTTAGGCTTGCTTTCGTTGAGTTGGAGTAGGAGGAGGTGAAGGCTTGTAAGGAGGAAAAACCTTATCCTCAGAGAGAGTAAGCTTCAATCTCTCTATCCAGGAAGGTTTTTGCGGAGGAGGAGATATAGAGGCTTCCATTTTGAAAGAATGAGGAAACCGAGGGACATTAACACAATAGCTTCACCTTCTTGGCTAAAAATGATGGGTTATATCCCTGTGCCTCTTCTGGGCGAAGGGTAGCTCGTATTATCTTTGTAGGCATGGATGATGTGTACCATGCTACAAGTAGATTGTCCTCTAAACTACGTCGGCGGTCGATGGGCACGTAAGGATAGACCACCGAGCTTTGCACATAGGAAGGGAACTCTAGAGGATTAGTGAACTCGACAAAGAGATGGTTAACCCACTCCCTTAACTCACATGTCTCAGAGTCCGATCAGCTTCTCCAACTAGAAGCTCCAGAGAAAGAAAAAGCCACAGCCTCATCCCATGCAAAAGATTGTAGATTAGAAGAAGAGCTTCCACTATCCATTTTTACAAATTTTTGGGTTAGAGAATTATGAGTAACGAGTGTGTAATCCAAAGGTTGATAGTTCACAAAAGCTTCCATGACTTGAATATAAAAAGGTGGGTAAAGGTGGCTAATCAATGCATGAAGGTTCTTTCGAGGAAGAACAACATCGTCTGATGACTCTTCGTGTAATTGATCAATAGAAGAGAGAATTAATTTGGCCATAAAAGATGTACCAGACTGTTCGAATACTAAAATGGTGGGGATGTTCAAGGGATTAAGAGGGAATTTAATGCAAATGATGAATGACAGTTGCATTTTTGGGAGAATGCAAAGCCCATGCACATTCTAGGACATGGTTAAAAGACCTTGATCCACTAATATCACCAAATATTGGGTATATTAGTGTGGGGCGATAATGTTGGCTACATATTTTGTATAAGCCAATTATAATTCAACACGTGGCAGATTGAGGTTAATACAGGAAGACAACTCAAATCTTCGATCGTGATCATAGACGTGGTAGTTAATATTGGTTTTCATAAGATCTACGTAGTACTGAATCAACAAAGAGATGCAAAGTGATGTGGCTTTAACGGTTACTCACATTTAAATTCAAAATCAGGAGGGAAGACTAACTGCAGGTATTAGCATAGTAGAGCTAGGTCTAAGGCAACATGATCAGCGATCGTGGTGGAGCAGTTCGACGGTTAGAAGTGTAGTTCGATGGTTCTCCTTGAGAAGTATAAATAGCAGAGAAGACCCCAGAAAAAGCCCCAGACTCAGATCCAGAAAACCAGTTTTATTCTACATTATTTCTTTTCCAGTTTTACGTTTCTTGTTCTTTACATTTCTGTACTTCAAATTCCTGCACTGCATTTCGTTCATAGGAGTAGTTTTCAAGTAGCTTGTTGCTATAAACCTCTACGAGACTGATTCAAATTTTTGTAAGTCTTTCATTTTTGCTTAATGAAATACTACAACTATTCTTTATTTACCCATTGTTTGCTTAATTCTCCTAAATAAAGCCACCAGTAAAAGTCCTCTTCATTGAAGCTGAAAGAACTAAAACACAATCGTTTGATAATTGGTTGGCAATTAACATTCTGTAAGGACTGATTGATCCTTGCTGGCATGCTCACAATTACAAAAATAACTTTCGAAAGCCAAAAAAGCCAACAAACTCAATGTAAGTATATAAAATGTTTTTTTTTTCATTGAGTTTAATGACTAAAATATCATTTTCGGTACTTAACGAAAATAAACAACTAGTTTAAATTGAAAACAAATAAAAAATTTAAAATTTAAATTGACAAAATAAAAAAAATTCATAATTTATTATCATTCTGGTTTTCGGAGCCGTCAGCCGTGTGCCTCGGTTCGGGACCACTTAACTACTTCCGTTTGCTCCGGTTTTTGGAACACCCCTTATTTTCTCCCTTTAGAGGGACACTGTGACCCGGGAGACCACCTTCGTGGTCATACGCCACTTCCGGTGCCTGACAGCCTGTTTTCGGGGCCCCGGACTGCGCGTTTTGGCCCCCGAACCTTCGTTTTACATCCGTCTTGGCCCATTTTTGGTAGGGATCCTATTTTCATTGCTAGGAAGGTGGTAGGATGGTGGGAGGCCACCTTTTCTCCTGAAAAACCAGTTTTCACTTTTTCTCTCTCCAAAAGCCGGTTTTTCTGACAGAAAGCTGGTTTTTCTCACTTTTGAGCCACAATTTCTGGCTTTTCATACCACTATTGTGTTGTGCTCATCTGGGAGGCCACCAATATGGGTAGGCCGACCAATAATTCATCTTGACCCTTTTGAACCTTGCTAAAAAGCTGGTTTTTCTCTCTCTTGGGTCACATTTTTTGGTTTTTCACTATATAGCTGTGTTGCACTCATCTGGGAGGCCACCCTTTTGGGGTGGCCGGCCAGAAATTCTTCTTGAACCTTTTGACCCCTGGTCGGCCGACCAGGGGGAGTGGCCGGCCGGCCACTTGAACTGGTCGGCCTGCTTCTTGCCCTCTCTGAATGCATCACAGCTGTGCCAGCTGTGAGGCAATTGGACCATCCTCCATACACGTGTATGGAGGATATGTGAAGCCCTTTTGGGATATTTTAGAGTCTCTCCTCTATAAAGGGAAGGCTGATCTTCTTGGGCAAGGGTTGAACCCCTTTGAAGGCTTACAACTCTCTCTCTTTCTCTCTATATCTTTACACTTGAGCTTCCAAACCCGAATATTCTTGCACCATTTGCACACCAACCCTTAGCACAACACCTCCTCCATCCATTCCAGCACTTTGGGACTGATTTGAAAGGGTTGAAGGTTCACCAACTTGGTCCAAAAGCTCTAGCTTTGCTGCTCTTCAAGGGTAAGTACCTATTTCCCTTAAACTTGCATTTTTTTGCTCCATTGATTAGCCTTACTTGCAGATATTTTTGGATTTTTTCATAAACTAAAAAGTGTCATATTTTGAGCTCCTCTTGAATATTGATTAAGGACACTTTTCTGTTTGAGGTCTCCTACATTCTTGTATGCTTTATCCCTCGTTGTAGGCCTATTTTGCATCATATCTTAGTCCTACTTGGGAGAATTTTCGAGATTTGTCATAAACTAGAAAAAGTTTCCTTTTGAGCTCATAAACATGTTTGTTTAAGATACTTTTTCTTTTTGGGGTCATCTACCCCCTTTCATGCCTTATTTCCTCATGTTTTGAGCTATGCATGTGAGCACTTGCATTGGCCTTGATTTGGCCTTTTAGCCACTGAAATCCAGCGGATTTTCAGGGGCTTAGATGTGCCTTTGAGCTTCAAAATCATAGAGGGGTGACCCTCTCACCCCTCATTCTCTTTACTAGCTTTGTTGGCCTTCCAAAGGGACCCCTTTTTGCATGTTTTGAAGTGACGTTCCAGGCCTCATTCTGAGGGTTTTAAGGTCTGCCTTAGCTCTGTCCAAGGCCCTTTTGGTCTTATTTTATGTCTATAATGCATGTGTAGAACAATTCCATTCAAGGCCTTTTGAGGGGGCCTTTCATTGTATACTTCATTGACCCATTTCAGGGCCAATTTGGTGAGTTTTAGGCTTGTCATATTTGATTTCCAGAGTTGGTTTTTCCATTCTAAGTGTCCTTGTTGTATGTGTTGAGTAACCCCTTGCATGGCCCTCCAAAGAAGCTCATCATTTTTGCATGCATTGGATGCATTTCAGTGGTTATTTGGGCATGTTTTGTCATGTTTTATTCACTGTTTTTGGCTGGTTTGATGAGTTCTCATATGCTTCATATACATGCCATGTAAACCATGCTTGCTAGCCAAATTTGCATGCTATTTTAGTCCATCATGTTAGCACTTTTTGGCCATGCTTTAAACTAGAAATGTGCATGTTTTGGGACTGCCTTGGCTTTGTCTTTGTACTTCATGGCCAAATAATGCTTTCTTTGCATAGTTCTCATTCAATACATGTGCCTAGCTTTGAGTTTCGGGGCTTATTTCATGCATCGGGTGCCATATTTCCATGTTTCGGGACCATTAAACATCATGTTTCAGCGCTGGAAATTACATGTTTGTATGCCATCTTTCATCCCTTGCCATGCTTTGGTAGAGTGGCATTTTATGCCTTAGGTTCGGTCCTCGGTATACGTGCACGTGTGCACGCATTTCGATTCTCTCATTTCCATCACATGGCCACTGATGTGAGTGTTGCTGAGGTCCACTCATGTTGGTATAAGTCCATCGTGCATTGTGTATGCCATTTCGGTCCATAGCATTGCGTATGCTAGGTCGCATGTTAGAGCATTGTGTATGCCATTTCATAATATTGCGTATGCTAGGTTGTATGTTAGTCGCATTGTGTATGCCATCTCATTTGCATCGTGTTGGGGATAGGAGTTAGCCCAAGCACGGGAAACGAGGTACGTTTCGTACTCCGAGTGACGAAACGTGTCTCAATTCCCTGTTGTAGCACGTCCGCGAGGGACCCGGCTACAGTTCGGACTCGATTTGTGTCACGGTTTTTAATCTGAACCAAAGAGTCCAAATCTGGCAAATCGTTTTGAGAAACAGATTTTTGAAAAGAAGTGCCAAACATGGACTGCTTTGCCAGATACAGAGTCGCCACCTAAATATTTTTTATGGGGGAATTTAGGAAACCCTGACTCGGTGCCGAAGGCCACATGTCCGTCATCACTGGAGTTGTCTCGGCTCGGGAGCTAGGGCACGATTGGGGAAGGTCAGCTATGAGCACCCCCTCTCGCCCGATCCGAAGATCGGCCTCTACTAACCGTGATATCCGTTTTTGAAAACGTTATGTGTTCTTATTCCAGTTATTAGCCTAGAATTATTATTATATTATGCGTACAGCAAACAAGTACAGACTAGATTGCCTAATTTGGAAATAAGCATTGCATATTCGTTTATTTTGGAAAAATGTTTTGGAATTTGCTACTCGCAAGTAGGCTAAAATACGGATTTCAACGAGTTTTCCCAACTCAAACAATCCAACCTTCACCCACAGGCATTCAAACAGTTTATAACACATAAGCATCTAGCCACATGGTAAGCATACTGTCATGATAGCACTCCCACGCATGCGATGATGCTAAAGCATAAATACTTACATCGTACTCCGTGCCGAAACAACAAACTAGTTAGCAAACATGCGTGATCCTAGTTCATGTCAAATTGACTAATGCAACACATACAGGATGCAATTAGATAGGCTCGGCTAACCTAAACATGGTACGTGAAATGCTACAACTATCACGTATTCAATTTGAAATTGAAGTACAAATGCAGTTAGAATGATGTGCCGAGCCTGGCGCGTGCAAGGCAAATGTATGAATGCACGCATGCATTTCATAAGGTATGCTAATTTTAAAGATGCCCTAGTCTACCATCATAAGCAGGTAAATAAAAGGGAAGAAAGACGTGGGGTTGGAAGACATACACCCACTCACGCACACTTATTACACAGTTGCCCTCACTCAGAGGGTACAAATAAATATTACAGTCCGAATAACAAATGCATTAATTATTACAGAATTTCTAATTAATTAATAGAAAGAATAAAAAAAAAAGAGAAAGGTGGCCACAGCCTCTGCCTCGAGATACGCAAATGATGTATGCTCGAAACTCGGCTTGCCTGGGAAGCCCGTACCATACTACTGCCACCTCTGTTTACACTACCCTGTCTCCTTGAAAATTGCCAAAGCCCTAGAACAGGTTCCTTGCATGCTGCAAAATACCACCGGCTGGAGGAAATTCCCACCGGCGAAATGTAATTTCCATCGGCTGCTGTTGGAGTTATCGGCCATTCACACATGGCCGGTCGGCATTGGATGTTGCCGGTCGGCAGAAGATTCCTGCAGAGGACAGTTTTGACAGCAAGAGAGGACAGACAGTATATGGCATGGGATTTCAGGCACATGTGAGCACGGTCATGTTTCCCATCATGCTTTGAACTCATGGAAGCATGGCCCTCGATCCTCGAGCCATCAATGGTGCATGATAGCCCAAGAGATCAAGCTTGCCATTTGATGTAAAAATGCATGCAATCACACAAATGAGGACCAAGACCCTATCATACCGAAGTCAAGGGCTCCGGTGACCGAGAGTCAAGGCACATTACATCACTTATAGTATGAATGCTCCTTGACCCTCACACTTGGTTTGACACCCCAAACCAAGTAATGCAATGCATATTATGGGAACAATGACTCAAAGGTACAACATGAGATTGGAAATCCAAGGCATGCCAAATGCCATGCAACTAATATGGCAAGTATGCAATGCTAGGCATGCAAGAGGCAAATGTAATGCAAACATGGACAATTTAAGCAATAGGATCAACATATTACAACACTTAATGAAGCAATTATGCAATGGACATGAGACGAGCATGCAAAGGGGCCTTAAACCATAGAAGGGCAGATCTTGATCCACCCCAAAACAGTGGCCAAAAGTGCCTAAAAAGGTGGACAAATACTCATGCCAACAAGCAAGCCAATGGTCCTAAGGTTAAGGCACAAAAGGGGGCACTTCACTTCCACCAACATGACCACTCATGGTGTGAATTGGACAAGCCAAAACAGAAACTTAGCATGCAAAAATAGACCCCAAAACCTACTAACATGGCAGCTAAAGTGGCTCCAATGAGATGCATGCACCAAAGCTCATATCTAGGCATAAAAGGGCATACCCTCAAAGCATGAAAGAGGTCACTCATGCACGCATATAAACATGATTTATGGACTGAGAAATGATCCTAAATGATGCCCAATCATGAGGATGGTCTAAGCTATGCATGCTAGAGGCCAAAATGTTCAAAGCTTACAAGCCAAAACACAAAGAGAGGACACCAAATAAGGCAAGCATGACTGAAATAGATGCCAAACAGGCCTTAAGCATGGTAAAATAATGCTAACACCTTCATGGAACTAAGCCAACACATGCAAGAATCATGGCCTAAACACAAGATGCATTTTTAGGCCAAATGGAGGAATGCAAAGCAAGTATATTAAGCATGCAAAAGGCCACAAATCTGACCAAAAACAGAGATTACATATGACCTAAAAACACCCAAAAACCTCTAAAAAAGGGGCAAAACCAATCAAGCATGCATGTTACCCTTTAAGCCAAAATGCAAGGAAATAAGACAATGAAGGGAGAGGGGGTGTCCCTCCCCTATGCAAGACTTCAAACCACCTTCCTCACCACTGAAAATCCATTGATTTTCAGTGGTGAGAAGACCAAAACACTTAAGCAAACGAGGCCTTACCAAGGAGGCAACAAAAAGGCCAAATAAGGCTTAAGAGGGTGAGTTTGAACTCAAACCACAAAAGACCCTTAATGAAAGTTCTTAAGCATGAAAATATAAGTCTTTTTTATGTTATGCACAAAAACTAAATCAGCAAGCAAGATAGGAAAAAGACTAATGCAAGTTTGGGGAAACTAAAGCAAAGTGCTCACCCTTGAAGCACACCTCAAGAACAGCCAATGCAGCCCTCTTCTTTTGATCAAAAACAGCCCCAAAACTCAAAAATCAACCCTCAAAAGTCCTCAATCTCGGAGCAAGGTGTAATGGTGTGTGTATTAGTGCAAAAGTAAGGTAAAAGCACACTTTTTGGCCAAGAAACACACACAAGGGAGGAGAGAGAGGGAAATATAGAGAGAGGGTGTATCTATATGTATAAGCTCTGGTTTTGCCTTCAAAGTTTCTAACCTAGAACAAGGAGAAGACCTCTCCTCTTATAGAAGTCCCTTTTGCAAAGCTTACACAACAAGCTTGCTTAGAGGGAAATCCCTCCATACACGTATATAGAGGGTAGCAGAGTTGGTGCCAGCTATCACAGCTGGCACAAAATATCTACATAAAGTAGATGAACAGTAGTCGGCTCCTCAAAATTGCCATTTTGACAAAAATGAGTGCCGACCGGCAATAAATAGTGCCGGCCGGCAATATATATTGCCGACGGCGACAAAAACCAGCCGGTGGCCTCTGGCCATGGCCGGTGATGTGTGGGGATGCCTCACAAGGCATTCCCTGCTCCTCCAAGGCAAAACACAAGTGTTTGGTGCAAAACCAGACACTAAACAGTCGAGTTCGGAGATCCTGAGGCAAGGCGCATAGCCGAGACCTCCGGGAACTCCAAACGAACACAAACAAGGGTAATCACCAAGCGTTCCAATGGTGACATCCAAGTCTTGAGGACAGTCAAAAATGGGGTGTCTACAGTTGCCCCTCTTTGACAGAACTCGAAAGTCATAACAATGACGGGAGTGAATGTCAAAGCCCAGAGACGACCCATTTTTGACAAGGCCGAAGACTCAGACAAACATACAAGACAAACAAGGTATATGCCTGAAGGCAGGGGCAAAATACAAGACAATGCACGAAGCCGAGCATAACTTATGATCATGCGAAGAAAGTTGTAATGAAGCATACATGCGACAATTTTAAGCTAGCATACATCGAACTACACTACAATGCAGAAGGGATGTAAGAGAATTATGTAATTCTCAATACGTCTCACTCGGAGGATACAATACCTGTGCGGCTCGTCTAGTTGCACCAGCCTCAAATGAACCGTACATACTATATCGTGCCTGCAAAGAAAACAAATTTAACTGGTACAATATCGTTAGCAACATGCATAATAGTGTACTCGGAATGCGTGACAACGCAAAGCAAGTGGGGAGCATAACAATGCTGTGAAGGTCCAGATGTGTAAGTGGAGCATGTGGTCTACGCAGGCAATGAATTTGATCATAAGCATGCAGTCTACGCAAGCAATGAATTTTGAACCAACACGCGGTCTACGCAAGCAATACATGCGGTCTACGCAAGTAATGAATTTTTGAACAAATATGCGGTCTACGCAAGCGAAACATGCGATCTACGCAAGTAATGAAATGATTATGAATATGCGGTCTACGCAGGCAAAACATGCGGTTTACGCAGGTAATGTAATTGAACAAACAGGCGGTCTACGCAAGCAAAACATGCGGTCTACGCAAGTAATGAAATTTGAACAAACATACGGTCTACGCAAGCAAAACATGCGGTCTACGCAAGTAATGAATTTAACAAACATGCGGTCTACGCAAGCAAAACATGCGGTCTACGCAAGCAAAACATGCGGTCTACGCAAGTAATGAATTTTGAACAAACATGCGGTCTACGCAAGTAATGAAATGATTATGAACATGCGGTCTACGCAGGCAAAAACATGCGGTCTACGCAAGTAATGTAATTGAACAAACAGGCGGTCTACGCAAGCAATACATGCGGTCTACGCAAGTATTGAAATTTGAACAAACACGCGGTCTACGCAAGCAAAACATGCGGTCTACGCAAGTAATGAATTTAACAAACATGCGGTCTACGCAGGTAATGTAATTAACATGCGGTCTACGCAAGTAATGAAATTGATTACAAACATGCGGTCTACGCAAGTAATGTAATTGTACAAACAGGCGGTCTACGCAAGCAAAACATGCGGTCTACGCAAGTAATGAAATTTGAACAAACATGCGGTCTACGCAAGCAAAACATACGGTCTACGCAGGTAATGTAATTAACATGCGGTCTACGCAAGTAATGAAATTGATTACAAACATGCGGTCTACGCAAGTAATGTAATTGAACAAACAAGTGGTCTACGCAAGCAAAACATGCGGTCTACGCAAGTAATGAAATGATTATGAACATGCGGTCTACGCAGGTAATGTAATTAACATGCGGTCTACGCAAGTAAAGTGTATAAAGAGAAACTTGAACACATGTGAGTGAGAACATATCATTCATAATGCAAGGGAGGGGGTAAAATACTGTAACACAGCGTAGTTGAAGCGATTTGTGGGAATCCTCAAGACATGAAAAGGATACGGGAAGGGACATTCTTCGTACGTATCGAGCATCACTCACAGAAGTTGTGGCCTGAGGTCAACTCGAAGATCCACGTTTCAAAAGTGCGCTTCCCCGCATGGTCTCAAGTAATGAAGGTGCCAAACCATGTGGTTGACCCGAACAAAGGCATGGAAGGTGCGTTGACCACAAGGGGAGTTTTGCTGGTATCCATTCCGACACTTTGCTACGCTGTCATTCCATGTTTTACTTTCCTTTTTACTAGTAGTTTAAGCACATTGCATTGCCTCGGGCAGGTTTTATTCTTTCTCAAAATTACACATTTTGCAAAGCACGTGACGGGAATGAAACAACCATTTTGTTCAAAAGATGTTGCATTTGTAAACTTTCTATGCATCGCATCGCAAGGTATCACACCACAATGTGAACGAAATTGAACTTATTTTGAACGCCGAGTATTGGCATCGTAATAATCAGGTAGTGAACCGACTTACAACTCGATAAGCAAAACAAAGGCATGATATGACCAAACAAGCGTGAGTACAACTCGATAAATAAATCAAAAACTCAAAGAGAGTGAAATACAACTCGATAAGCAAATGTTCAAAAACTCGACAAGCAGATAGGCGTGACTTCGCAAGAATCGATCACCAGGGGAGGGATCGGAGGTGGTGGAGTTCCCCAATCCCTAGCATAAACAGCTCAGGGAACCAGGAGGAAGCCCATCGGCCAGGGGTAGAGGCCATCGGCCACAAGGAATGGCGATCGGCCAGAAATTTATTCAGTCGGCAGCAGTTAATGGCCGGTCGACAGAATATTTGGCCGGCCGGCTGTTAATGAGGGGAATCACCAGAATGTTGACATCTGTCCTCCACCCAACCTTATCTCTTACAAATGATCCCAATTTCGTAGTTTTTCTCAATTCCACACTGATTTGCTCTGATGGAAGAGTTTCTTGCCCAAAATCTCACAGCTTGGATTGCTAGCTTGGATGGCTCGGAAAAGTTGAATTTCCGGGGTTTCGGCATAAATGCACTGTTCACTCTGGGTCGTACCCTGCTGCACCTCCCGTTTCTTCAAGCTGCGGCAAGGTTTTGGAATCTGGTGACGCACGTCTTTAGCTTCGCTGGGCAAGAGATATGTCCTACCTTTGAAGATTTTCGAGCCTTAATGGAGTCCGAGCGCGACGAGGAGCTCCTGCCCCAACTTAATTTCGGCCATGCCCAATCCTTAGGGCGAATGTGTGGACTCAGCATGCGTGACGCTCGGTCTCTGATTTGTGACGGGATGCTGGACATTCCGAGTTTGATCGATCGGTTTTCTGATGCTGGTGATCGCAACAACCATTATTGGCAAGGCTTTCGGCGACATGCCCTCTGTTTGTGCATGCTATCCCATTTTCTATTCGTCTCAGGCTCTGGAGGGTCTAGTGTTCGGCTGATTGAGGTTGTCCAAGGCTTGAAGGAGGGCAAGAGCTACATTGCCATGACTCTGGCTGAGACGTTAATGGGCTTAGACGCCTTTTATCGTCATGAGACGACCAGATTAGCAGGGAGTCCACTAATACTACAGGTAATGTTTCCCACCCAATCTCGCATATGTATTTGCTCATATCACTCGGCCCTCAAGCTTGGTCTTTTCTCACAAAACCCTATTCTCGCTTTTCTCTCCTCGTACATCTCTCTATTCTTTACTCTCTCATTTTTCATCCCTTCCCAGGTATGGTTGATGGACAAACTGCAGGTTGTGGACTCTTGCCCAGCATATTCGGCTCGTGGCTACTTCTTTCGGCACCATCTAGTCAATGCCCTGGATGAGGGATGGTGGTTCGCTTGGATGTGCTGCTTGTCCGCAGACCGTATTGCTTGGTGGTGCCCTTGGCTGAGCCTTCCGGCAATGAGTTACAATATGCCCCGGCAGACTGGGATTCAATTGGTTGGTCTCACTCACTGTGTATTCTATTTCCCATTTTGGATTCGACGCCAATTTGGCCATGATCAGACTTGCCCGCCAGAGGGGATAGAGTATCCTGCTGCATTCCCAGTCCGAGGCGTGCAGCTTGCTTGGCAGGCCACCGCGTGGAGGATGAGAGAACTCCTGGCCCCCGCCCCTACTTTCAGTTGCACTTTGTCTAACGAGTGCGTGGATTGGCTCAACAAAGAAGCACAGATTGGGCCCAGCTTGGCATCAGAGGCTTCGACCAGCTCTGGGAGGGGGCGCAGGAGCACCTGACTTGATTATGCCCCAGATTTATTGCTTTAATAGTACTTTCAAGTTTTCTTTATGAATGTAATAAAAAGCAACTTCGATTGTATGCAAGAGCAGGAGAACTCTGTTTTGAAATCAATGAAATTGAAGGTTGTGGTACTGAAAATTTTCCGCTTTGGTCCAAAAATGGTCAAAGTTGCAAAAAGATTATTTGAACAAAGTCGGCTTTTATTAAAACTTCTCAAAATCATTTTCGATGTGGATCAGAACTGGACACGCATGAGATCTGTCACTGAGATGCACAACCCCAGATCCCTGCAACTGGAAAGTTGCCCTTAGTCTGAAGAGCGCCGCAGCACTGCACAGCAACGGAAAGTTGCCCCTAGTCTGAGGAGCACTGCGCCGGAGATCATAACCGAACCCTTGAATGCTGAATAGACAAAGATGGCCGAGATGATCAAATGGACAAAGTTGATCGGGGAAGTGTTATGGCTGAACTTCAAGATGAAGTTGCCTACGTATCCCATAGATGGGAATCAAGCCTTACGTAGTTCAGGCTTAGGTTCGCTCGAGTATTTTCACTCTCCTTTTGCGCTCTAACTTTTGCCAAAGCTGCCCTTTGCGGGTTTTCAGCCTTGCGAGCTCAGTTTTTATATTTTCTAATTTTTTGTGCTCTAACTTTTGCCTAGGTCGCCCTTTCGGGTTTTCGGCCTAACGAGCCTCTCAAGGGTAATATTTCTTCAACTTGTCCATGTTGATCGGTTGGGAAAATTCCAGGCCATCTAGGTCCATCAGAACCATAGCTCCACCTGACCAGATAGCTTTGATGATGTAGGAACCGGTCCAATTGGGTCTGAACTTGCCCCTTGGGTCGTGGATGGGAGCTCGGTTGTCCTTGAGCACCAAATCCCCTTCCTTTAGATTTCTGGACTTAACCTTCTTGTTGAAAGCCCGGGCAATTTTGCGTTGATAACTTTGAACGTGGTACAGTGCTTTCAGTCTTCTCTCGTCAAAGTGCATGAGTTCCTCAAACCTGCTCTGCTGCCAACTTGCTTCGGCTATTTGACACTCAACCAATACTCGTAAAGACGGAACCTCAATTTTGATAGGTAGAACGGCCTCCATCCCATAAACCAATGAATAAAGAGTCGCTCCGGTAGAAGTTCTAATTGAAGTCCTGTAGCCCCACAGAGCAAACGACAACTTATCTAGCCAATCCCAGTAGGTTTCCACCATCTTCCGCAGTATATGCTTGATGTTCTTGTTGGCGGCCTCAACTGCTCCGTTGGTTTGCGGTCGCTATGTGGATGACTTATGAAAAGCCACGTTATATTTCTCCAACAAGTCAATCACTTCCTTCTTAAAGTGGGATCCATTATCCGAAATAATCTCGTTTGGCACCCTGTAGCGACAGATGATGTTGTTTCTGATGAACTTTGCGACGTGCGACGCCTTCAACACCGCATAAGATTGGGCCTCGACCCACTTCGTAAAGTAATCTATCGCTACCAGGATAAACTCATGCCCATTCGATCCCTTCGGGGTAACAGCTCCGATCACATCGATTCCCCAAACTGAAAATGGCCATGGGGACGTCATGTTGTACAGCTTTGACAGTGGGATGTTCATGCGGTTTGCATGGATCTGGCATTTGTGGCATCACCGAACAAAGCCAATACAATCCTTTTCCATGGTAGACCAGTAGTAGCCCTGTCTGAGGATCTTTCTGGCCAGCATTACTCCATTCATATGTGCACCGCATTCTCCTTCATGGATGGCCTCCATCAGATGCTTCGATTCCTCGGCCTCAACACACAACTTATGCATTCCCAAATGACCTCTCTTATACAGCTTACCCTCGCAGATGATGAACTGAACAGCCATTCTTCTGATTGCCCTTTTATCCTTGGCATTTGCCCCTGGCGGATATGCCTCATTTTCCAAGAAGTTCCAAATATCGTAATACCAGGGGTTGTCGTCCTGAGCTTCATCTATGGCGGAAATTGACTCGTACGCTGGCGCAAACTTTTGGTCAATAATGACTGGACGCATCCGGACTCCGGACGGGATGTTTATCATGGAAGATAGAGTTGCTAGTGAATCTGCGAACCTGTTGTTCTCTCTTACTAGGTGGGTGAAATTTAGCTTCTCAAATCGAGGAATTAACAAATCCAAGGTTTGGTGGTAAATTATCATCCTTTCCTCTTTGACTTTCCAGTCTCCTTTTGCTTGAGACACAACAAGGTTCGAGTCCCCAATGACGTCCAACCGTCTTGCCCCTAGTTCTAGGGCTGCTTCTAGGGCAGCAATACATGCCTCATACTCTGCTTCATTATTCGAGACTTTGAACCGGAGCTTGAATGCTAAAGGGATACGGGAATCGTCCGGCGCTATCAGCAACACTCCTATCCCATACCCGTATTGGTTCGACGCTCCGTCAAAGTACATCGTCCAAGTTTCATCTTCGTTGTGCAGAATGGCTTCATCTGGGAATACGTACTCAACCGCTTCATCCCCTTCAACTGGGTGGTCGGCAAGGAACTCCGTTACTGCTCTTCCTTTTACTGATTTGCGTGTTACATACTTCAGATCAAATTCAGAAAGCAACAGCAGCCAACGAGCTAGCCTACCCGTAAGTGCCGGTTTCTCAAAAAGATATTTGATGGGATCCAAGCGTGAAACCAACATTATAGAGTAAGCTAACAAGTAGTGCCGCAGCTTCCTGGTAGCCCATACTAAGGCCAAGCAAGCCTTCTCCAGCGGAGTGTAGCGGGTCTCGTAATCCAGCATCTTCTTGTTCAGATAGTAGATGGCCCTTTCCACTTTGTCTTCTGACTCTTGTGCAAGCATGCAGCCCATGGTGGTCTCAGTTACTGAAAGGTACAATATCAACGGTCTCCCTAGTTCTGGCAGTGACAACACGGGCGGGTTCTGTAGATATTCTTTGATCTGTTCAAAAGCTGCTTGACATCGGCCGTCCCATTGGAATTTCTTTCCTTTCTTCAGGAGACCGAAAAGTGGTTCACAAGTCAAGGTTAATTTCGAGATAAACCGTCTTATGAATTGCACTTTACCTAGAAAGCCTCGCACCTCCTTTTCAGTCATTGGTGGTGGCATTTCCAAGATGGCCTTGATTTTAGAAGGGTCGACCTCGATGCCCCTTTGTGTAATCAG
This sequence comes from Camellia sinensis, assembly GCF_055761805.1. Taxonomy (NCBI): domain Eukaryota; kingdom Viridiplantae; phylum Streptophyta; class Magnoliopsida; order Ericales; family Theaceae; genus Camellia; species Camellia sinensis. The sequence goes on from NC_138972.1 coordinate 161,126,336, forward strand.
AAACCCTAGCATTTTCCCCGCTGTAACATCGAATGTACACTTCTGGGGATTCAACCGCAGCCGAAACTCTCTGATCCTTTGAAAAAACTTTTGTAAGGCGGTGTAGTGGCCCTCTCTTTCTTTGGACTTGACAATCATGTCGTCCACGTACACCTCGACCTCTTTATGGATCATATCATTCAATATCGTGGTTGCTGCCCGTTGATAAGTAGCTCCAGCGTTCTTCAACCCAAATGGCATCACTCTGTAACAATATGTACCCCACGGGGTAGTGAATGCAGTCTTCTCCCGGTCTTCGGGTGCCATTACTATCTGATTATAGCCTGAGAAGCCATCCATAAACGAAAGCAAGGCGTGTCCTGCCGTGAAATCCACCAATTCATCAATGTGCGGCAAGGGAAAGTCGTCCTTCGGACTGGCCCTGTTCAAATCTCTGAAGTCTACACATACCCGAATTCTGCCATCCTTCTTCGGCACCGGAACAATGTTGGCCAACCAAGTCGGGTATTCGGATACCAGCAGGAAGTCTGCATCGATTTGCTTGGTGACCTCTTCCTTGATCTTAATGGCCCAATCAGGACGGATCCTTCTGAGTTTCTGCTTGATAGGTCGGGCCTCGGGATCAAGAGGGATCCGGTGCTGTACAATCTCAGGATCGATTCCAGGCATGTCTTCGTAGGACCACGTGAAAGCATCTTTGAAATCTTTTAATAAAGTGACTAAGCGCTCGCGTTCCTCCAAAGACAACGTGGACCCGATTTGGACCAGTCGCGGGTCCTTCTCAGTACCAACATTCACAGTAGTGATTTCATCCATTAAGGGTTTAACAAATCTTTCCTGCTCTTGATCAATTAACCGTTGTAAAATCGGAGGAATTTCTTCCTCATCGTTTTCATCAAAATTTTGAAAATCCTGATTTAAGCAATAAATCAAGGGCACAGAAAAATACTCAGAAACCACATCCACGTCGTTCTCATTAAATACTTCCAAGCCGTCTGATTCTTCTGTTACAACAGACTCAAAAGAGAAAGAAAATGACGACCTAGACAGGACTGTGGCATCCGGGTTATCACCCCCAGGAATACCAGACTCAGACTCAGTCGAGCTGGAACCTGATTTCGACTCACAGGACACGGTGGAATCAGATTCCGGCTCACTACCTGACCCGGTGCTGCTGGACAAAAATCCTTCTTCATATTGCCAAATGAGAGAGGGTGCGATGGATGCATCCAAAATAGTTGTCGGTAGGCTCGCAGCCGTTTCGTTCCCGATCACGCATACCGAGGAGTTATCCCCCAAGCACTTCTGTTCGATCGGAGGATTTGAAAGTAGACATGCCAGTGCTACCCCCATTTCATTTTCAGCGTCCTTAGACTGCACTTCCTTACTTTGTTCAGCCTCAGCCGATAGATCTGTTTGTCCTTTGGCGGTGTCATCCTCAGGTAACTGTAAATCAAAGAAGATCTCAAACCCCGGTACGCGCTTCTTCTCCGCGTTCAGCCATGGTTCCGGGAAGCCGCAGAACGGAAAGTCCTCCCCCTCCCGGACGAAGCGTCCGTTTAGGGTACCCTGAATGGGCCTATGCATCAATTCAAAAGGCTTCCCGGCCTTCTTTGCTTTAGCTCTCCCAGCCATCTCTTTACCCTTCCTTACCCAGTCCTCTTTGGTGGGCATATAACCCAATCCAAAGATATGAGGGTTGTGTGGCACTTCGGCCAATGCTGCGACGCCCTTCCGGCCGCTCTTGCCCAATCCCATCCCGGGGATGTGTTGGAGCTTGTTCATGAGATAGACTGCCTGAGCAATGACATATACCCTTTCACTAGCAGCCATGATGTCCTGTACAACCCGAGCCTCAGCCAAGGTAAAACCTGATATGAACACATCTTCCATACCGTGCTCAATTTCTAAAACAGGTGTAGATATTTCCGGCGGCGGATGAATCGATGAATTTTTGAAAACGACGGCTACTCCCTTCCCATAGGGGTATTTCACCACTTGATGTAGGGTGGAGGAGACTGCCTTTACCTGATGCAGCCACGGCCGCCCTAAAAGCAGGTTGAAAGTTGCGAGAACCTCCAAGACATGGAAATCTATCTCATGCTGTCCCGGCCCGACCTTTGTTTGAATTTTAACTGTTCCCATTACTTCCCGGCTTGTGTTGTCATACGTCCTAATCACTTGGGCCGTTGGCACAAAATCCGCGATTTTCAAACCGATCGCATAGGTTGTCCTTGCCGGGCAGACGTTGATGGCGGACCCCGTGTCGACAAGCACCACGGGTATCCATTTATCTCTGCACTCCACAGAGATGTAGAGTGGCTTGTTATGGTTCGCATCCTCAGGTGGCAGTTCTTTGTCAGAAAAGGTCAACATCGGGGTAGTCCCTCCCGAAAAAACTAGGCCCACCAGCTGTTCGGGCGTGGTGTCTATAGAAAGCTTGGCTTTATCCATGGCTGAAAGGACAGCCTGTCTATGTACTCGAGAAGCCATAAGCAGCCCCCAGATGGAGATGTCTGCTTGTATCTTCTTCAATTGTCTCAATATGGCCTCATCCTCGAGTTGCTTTTCCTTTTGCTTCTCTGCCTCCTTATCTTTTCCAGACGCCTCCGGTTGATCTAGGTGTAGAGGCTTGAAGTACCGTCCACTCCTAGTCATGTGATCGACTTCGCCGATATACCAGGTGTCATCTGGTTGGTTACCTCCCCAATCCTCGTCCGTGTGGGCAAGACATAGATCATCGTCTTCCCACCACATGCCATCTGCAGCTGACAGGCACCTGTCCGGTTCTGGTATGACTGTTCCGATACTTGCAGTACCTTCTATTCCTATGCTCGCGGCATTCTCCATTTCTGTACTTGCGGCGGTCTCAACCCCCACATGGGCTTTTGCCTTCCTGATTCTCTCGGAATCTTCAAATCTTTCCCGTTCTGACTGTGTCAATGCAGTAGAGTGTTCAATAATCCCTGTACTCAAAATGCTCCAATCCCAAGCGAAACTCTTGACACCGGCGCTCTCCGGCGATGTAATCTGTTCTTCGACCCTCCCGGCTGTTACTAACATTCCTGCCCCTGCCGGGCCTTGTTCTGACTGAAACTCTCCTACCACATCTGGCTGATCGTCCAATCATCCTGGGGCCTCTGTCGTTTCCTCATAATCGAACCAGTTGACGGCTGAGTCTTCTGGATCTTGGTTATTGTAAAACTGGAACTTGGCAAGATCCTCTTCCACAGCTGTCAAATCATCCGTTCCCTGTCCTGGACTGTCCCCTTGGATTGCACACAGCTCTCCTCCTGCTGGAAATTCCACATCTGGTCTATTCTGCCCCATTGGTGAAATGTAGTCACTCAGACTATAAGCATTCCCAACATCACTCCCAGACTCCGCAGACTCTGGCTCGACAACCTCCTTCTCCTTTGGAGTCTTCTCTCTCCTGCTCTCGATGGTCACCACCACTTGTTTGGGTTGGGTTATGGAGACGTCCATCATGCACAAATCGGTGCAATCAGGAAGGAAAACCTCCGGCTTAGGCAGGTAGGAGGGTGTGATATAGATACTAGGATCGTAGGACACGACCCCAGTGTGGATGAAATTGATTCTTTTGGGTGGTGGAGCTTGGTTATGTGTGGGGAGAGGATTTGTAGTAACATTGGGTTTCGCAGGAGGTAAAATCACCCCGTTATCGATGAGATCTTGAATCTCGTGACGCAATCGAAAGCATAGGTCGGTGTCGTGACCGTGCTGCTGGTGAAATGCACAATACTTGGCTGGATTGTGGGCAGCGGGGAGTCTTTCCGGTAAGGGCCGCGGCTCTAGGGGCTTCAAATGCCCTTTTCTGATCCAAAACCCCCAAAGCTTTGGACAGGGGCATATAAAGCGGAGCGAAGGTTCTGGTGTTTTTGGGAGGGTATTTGGCTGTTTGTGGGTTGCTTCCAGATGCACCGGAGAATGGTGTGGCTGCCATAGTTCTCGGGGAAGGGTTGGTGGTGACTATACTCACTTCGGAGGTCCTGGTAGTTGTAGCGCCACTCGGGCCTGCATTAGTATTACGATTGAAAGTTCTGCGGGGTTGCTCCCGGTCATTATCAATCAAGCCTTGTTTTAAGGCATCCTCGATCTGCACCCCCATTTCATACAGATCAAAAAAGGTAGGGAAGGGGAGTACAATCATCTTTTGCATTAGCTTCGGCTGAAGATTGCGCACAATCATCCGAATCTGGTCTTTGTCCGTGGGTCTTAAGGTCATCATCGAAGCCTTAGCCTGCCATCTGGTTACGAATTCTGAGAAGCTCTCCTTGGGTTTTTGCCTCGTTGTCTCGAGATCCCGGGTCGTGATCTCGATTTGTGTATTATATGAGTACTGCAGGATGAAGGCCTCAGCCATCTCGTCCCAACTTCTCTTGACGTCATCCTCCAATTTGGCATACCATGCGACCACTACACCCGACAGGGTCCGGCCAAATAAAGACAGCTTCTGCAGTCTAGTGAGGCCCATTGGCCTTAGGACGTTTGAAAATAGTCGTAGGTGTACCATGGGATCCCCATATCCGTCAAAACGATCAATTTGTGGCATCTTAAACCGATCTGGCAGCGTCACGGCTGCGTCAGTGTATCCGTCTCCAATGTCCGGAATGGACTTCACACCTTGAGATTTCTTGAACAGCTTTTCAAGCTTGCGCATTTTTAATGCCACGGGGTCCACCTCGGACTCGAAGGGAGAATCCGATTGGTTGATAGGAGTGGGTGCCTTGGATAGTTGAGGCAGAATCGGGGGTGGAGCCGGCCCCGTTGGGATGTCTGTATCTTCTTGGACATTCCGGGCATTTGGGGTCTCTTCGGGTATCGGAACCCTTAGTGGGGGAGGGACTTGCTGTGAAGCAGACGCTCCAGTTTGCTGCTGCAATCTCACGATTAACTCCGCTTGCTTATTCATAACTGTGGCTTGTTGTTTGGCGAATTCTGCCTGTCGGACAGCATCCTGCTGCATCACTTTCATGCTTTCTTGGAGTTGGCGCACCATCTCTTCTAAACTAGCCATGCTGTTCTGTTCTGACTGAATTGTCGGTATATGTTCCCTTTCTGTGGGTGAAACAGGATTCTGATCCATACTGTACACAGGTGGGGTAGATAAAGCCCTCTGTACTGACTGTTGAGCTGATGCCCTCTGCCTAGTTGTCCTCCGTCTGGTAACCGGGGGTAGAGAGTGGTACACTGGTTGTCCGTCTACCAGATCCTCAGATCGATGGAGCCGACGACCTCTAATCCAAAGTGCTTGGGGAATATCTACCGGGTTGGAAGCAATGATGCTAAACTACCTAGCAAAAAGATAAATAAAGCAGTAAATATACTAACAACCGGACAACATAACGGTATAAAATAAACACACAAAACGCACAGTTGGGTATCCATAATACACAGTTGGTAAGCCGAACACACTGTTCCTCGATACTGATCACTGTTCCCCAAAATCACTGTTCCCAAAACTGAACCTGATACCCACAGATAACTGATTCTCATAAACTGATACTGATGCCCTCAGGTCTAATACTCAATCTTGCAAACTGATATGCACGTTCCTGTAGAGCAACACTCTAAAAGCACATAGCAAGTAAAGAGAGCCAAAACACCCCTATGTTGGGGTAGGGTTTCCCTGTCCTATTTTGTCAGGAGCTAGGGTTTCACTATGCACGCAACAGTTTTCAAACAACCTAACATCGGGTAAGCAGCCTGTCCTAACTTGGAACGGTCACTACGGATCCGAATATGCACTAGGTCGAATGGTCGAAAAGGGTGCCCCGGTAAAACCGGGGTTTGTGTTCCCATATTGTCAAAGCCCATAACCGGTCAGCCTTATGGTCATGCCTTGACAAGACAAGCCTCCGGCAAACCGTTCAGGAATGGCAGACGGCAAACACTGTGTTCCTAGGCGCACCAATGCACATGCAATGCAAAGAGACACATAAGTGTAATCAAAACAGGATATCACAAGTTCGAGTCAAGCTCTCTAATCCCCAACAGAGTCGCCAGAAACTGTCGCACGTCCGCGAGGGACCCGGCTACAGTTCGGACTCGATTTGTGTCACGGTTCTTAATCTGAACCAAAGAGTCTAAATCCGGCAAATCGTTTTGAGAAACAGATTTTTGAAAAGAAGTGCCAAACATGGACTGCTTTGCCAGATACAGAGTCGCCACCTAAATATTTTTTATGGGGGAATTTAGGAAACCCTGACTCGGTGCCGAAGGCCACATGTCCGTCATCACCGGAGTTGTCTCGGCTCGGGAGCTAGGGTACGATTGGGGAAGGTCAGCTATGAGCACCCCCTCTCGCCCAATCCGAAGATCGGCCTCTACTAACCGTGATATCCGTTTTTGAAAACGTTATGTGTTCTTATTCTAGTTATTAGCCTAGAATTATTATTATATTATGCGTACAGCAAACAAGTATAGACTAGATTGCCTAATTTGGAAATAAGCATTGCATATCCGTTTGTTTTGGAAAAATGTTTTGGAATTTGCTACTCGCAAGTAGGCTAAAATATGGATTTCAACGAGTTTTCCCAACTCAAACAATCCAACCTTCACCCACAGGCATTCAAACAGTTTATAACACATAAGCATCTAGCCACATGGTAAGCATACTGTCATGATAGCACTCCCACACATGCGATGATGCTAAAGCATAAATACTTACATCGTACTCCATGCCGAAACAACAAACTAGTTAGCAAACATGCGTGATCCTAGTTCATGTCAAATTGACTAATGCAACACATACAGGATGCAATTAGATAGGCTCGGCTAACCTAAACATGGTACGTGAAATGCTACAACTATCACGTATTCAATTTGAAATTGAAGTACAAATGCAGTTAGAATGATGTGCCGAGCCTGGCGCGTGCAAGGCAAATGTATAAATGCACGCATGCATTTCATAAGGTATGCTAATTTTAAAGATGCCCTAGTCTACCATCATAAGCAGGTAAATAAAAGGGAAGAAAGACGTGGGGTTGGAAGACATACACCCACTCACGCACACTTATTACACAGTTGCCCTCACTCAGAGGGTACAAATAAATATTACAGTCCGAATAACAAATGCATTAATTATTACAGAATTTCTAATTAATTAATAGAAAGAATAAAAAAAAAAGAGAAAGGTGGCCACAGCCTCTGCCTCGAGATGCGCGAATGATGCATGCTCGAAACCCGGCTTGCCTGGGAAGCCCGTACCATACTACTGCCGCCTCTGTTTACACTACCCTGTCTCTCTGAAAATTGCCAAAGCCCTAGAACAGGTTCCTTGCATGCTGCAGAATACCACCGGCTGGAGGAAATTCCCACCGGCCAAATGTAATTTCCATCGGCTGCTGTTGGAGTTATCGGCCATTCACACATGGCCGGTCGGCATTGGATGTTGCCGGTCGGCAGAAGATTCCTGCAGAGGACAGTTTTGACAGCAACAGAGGACATATAGTATATGGCATGGGATTTCAGGCACATGTGAGCACGGTCATGTTTCCCATCATGCTTTGAACTCAGGGAAGCATGGCCCTCGATCCTCGAGCCATCAATGGTGCATGATAGCCCAAGAGATCAAGCTTGCCATTTGATGTAAAAATGCATGCAATCACACAAATGAGGACCAAGACCCTATCATACCGAAGTCAAGGGCTCCGGTGACCGAGAGTCAAGGCACATTACATCACTTATAGTATGAATGCTCCTTGACCCTCACACTTGGTTTGACACCCCAAACCAAGTAATGCAATGCATGTTATGGGAACAATGACTCAAAGGTACAACATGAGATTGGAAATGCAAGGCATGCCAAATGCCATGCAACTAATATGGCAAGTATGCAATGCTAGGCATGCAAGAGGCAAATGTATTGCAAACATGGACAATTTAAGCAATACGATCAACATATTACAACACTTAATGAAGCAATTATGCAATGGACATGAGACGAGCATGCAAAGGGGCTTTAAACCATAGAAAGGCAGACCTTGATCGACCCCAAAACAGTGGCCAAAAGTGCCTAAAAAGGTGGACAAATACTCATGCCAACAAGCAAGCCAATGGTCCTAAGGTTAAGGCACAAAAGGGGGCACTTCACTTCCACCAACATGACCACTCATGGTGTGAATTGGACAAGCCAAAACAGAAACTTAGCATGCAAAAATAGACCCCAAAACCTACTAACATGGCAGCTAAAGTGGCTCCAATGAGATGCATGCACCAAAGCTCATATCTAGGCATAAAAGGGCATACCCTCAAAGCATGAAAGAGGTCACTCATGCACGCATATAAACATGATTTATGGACTGAGAAATGATCCTAAATGATGCCCAATCATGAGGATGGTCTAAGCTATGCATGCTAGAGGCCAAAATGTTCAAAGCTTACAAGCCAAAACACAAAGAGAGGACACCAAATAAGGCAAGCATGACTGAAATAGATGGCAAACAGGCCTTAAGAATGGTAAAATAATGCTAACACCTTCATGGAACTAAACCAACACATGCAAGAATCATGGCCTAAACACAAGATGCATTTCTAGGCCAAATGGAGGAATGCAAAGCAAGTATATTAAGCATGCAAAAGGCCACAAATCCGACCAAAAACAGAGATTACATATGACCTAAAAACACCCAAAAACCTCTGAAAAATGGGCAAAACCAATCAAGCATGCATGTTACCCTTTAAGTCAAAATGCAAGGAAATAAGACAATGAAGGGAGAGGGGGTGTCCCTCCCCTATGCAAGACTTCAAACCACCTTCCTCACCACTGAAAATCCACTGGTTTTCAGTGGTGAGAAGACCAAAACACTTAAGCAAACGAGGCCTTACCAAGGAGGCAACAAAAAGGCCAAATAAGGCCTAAGAGGGTGAGTTTGAACTCAAACCACAAAAACCCTTAATGAAAGTTCTTAAGCATGAAAATATAAGTCTTTTTTATGTTATGCACAAAAACTAAATCAGCAAGCAAGATAGGCAAAAGACTAATGCAAGTTTGGGGAAACTAAAGCAAAGTGCTCACCCTTGAAGCACACCTCAAGAACAGCCAATGCAGCCCTCTTCTTTTGATCAAAAATAGCCCCAAAACTCAAGAATCAACCCTCAAAAGTCCTCAATCTCGGAGCAAGGTGTAATGGTGTGTGTATTAGTGCAAAAGTAAGGTAAAAGCACACTTTTTGGCCAAGAAACACACACAAGGGAGGAGAGAGAGGGAAATATAGAGAGAGGGTGTATCTATATGTATAAGCTCTGGTTTTGCCTTCAAAGTTTCTAACCTAGAACAAGGAGAAGACCTCTCCTCTTATAGAAGTCCCTCTTGCAAAGCTTACACAACAAGCTTGCTTAGAGGGAAATCCCTCCATACACATGTATGGAGGGCAGCAGAGTTGGTGCCAGCTATCACAGCTGGCACAAAATATCTACAAAAAGTAGATGAACAGTAGTCGGCTCCTCAAAATTGCCATTTTAACAAAAATGAGTGCCGACCGGCAATAAATAGTGCCGACCAGCAATATATATTGCCGACGGCGACAAAAACCAGCCGGTGGCCTCTGGCCATGGCCGGTGATGTGTGGGGATGCCTCACAAGGCATTCCCTGCCCCTCCAAGGAAAAACACAAGTGTTTGGTGCAAAACCAGACACTAAACAGTCGAGTTCGAAGATCCTGAGGCAAGGCGCGTAGCCGAGACCTCCGGGAACTCCAAACGAACACAAACAAGGGTAATCACCATGTGTTCCACTGGTGACGTCCAAGTCTTGAGGACGGTCAAAAATGGGGTGTCTACACCTGTTGCCGACACTCCGGATTACCCATGATAGTGTTTAGATCTTGTTGTGTTTTCATGTGCATTCATTTCATATTGAGTCGTGCAATTCAACTCCTCGGCCATTATGCATCGATATGCGTGATTGGTGGCACGAGGATTGATGACTACACTCCCTGAAGAGTAGTCATGCATACATATGTGAAAATACTTTGCCATGCCCCTTTGTTGCTCTCTGTTGTAGTAAATCAGAAATCAGCGGCCTTCTGGAGCGTTGCGCAATATTCTAAGAACAATTGCAAACAGAGGCAAACCGGGGCATCGTAATGGATTTCTGCGCAAGGCAACTCAAGCATGCATCATTCATAATTTGGAACAAAGCTGAGGCGGTCCATGGATTTGCGTGCTAATTTACTTGCTTTCCTAGATTAATTTGTTAATTAATTAGAATTTTGTATTTATTCGGACCATTTGAGCGAGGGCACAATTGTAATAAGTGTGCGTGCGTGTGATGTATGTCTTCCAACCTTACGTCTTTCTCCCTTTTATTTACCAGCTTATGATGGTTAGATTAGGGCATGTTTCAATTAGCATACTTATGCTTGCATGTTTGCATCATTCATTTGTATTGCATGCACCGAGCTCGGCGCATCATACTAACTGCATTGTATTTCAATTCTGAGTTGGATACGTGTTAGCTGTAGTATTTCACATGCCATCTTTAGAATAGTCGAGCCTACTATAGTTGCATTCCTGCGTGTATTGTATTAGGCATTTTTGTATAGTTAGGATCATGCATGGATTTCTAACATAGCTTTTGTTTTGGCTTGGAGTACTCGGTAAGTTTTATGCTTTAGCATCCTTGCATGCGTGTGAGTGACTGCTACGATAGCATGCTTACCATGAGGCTAATTGCTTATGTGATATACTTGCCTGAATGTCTGTGGGTGAAGGTTGGGTTATTTGGATTGGAACAACTCATCGACTGCCAGTTTTCAACCCACTAGATAGTGGCAAATCATCATGTTTTCTAAGCCCACCTGAGGGTGGCAAATCCACGTCTTAGCCTACTTGCGGGTAGCACCATCAAACCATTTTCAAAAACAAACATGAGATGTTTCGTTCCAATTCAGGCAATCCAGTCTATACTTGTATGTTGTGCGGATCACATAGTAAATCTAGGCTAATAACCGGAATAAGAACACATAATGTTTTCAAAACTAGATATCATGGTTAGTAGAGGCCGATCTTTGATCGGGCGAATGGGGCTGCTTACGAAGTGACCTTCCCCCATCGTACCCAAGTTCCGGAGCCGAGGCAACTTTGGTGATGACGGACACGTGGCCTTAGGTAACGAGTCAGGGTTTCCTAAATTTCCCCAAAATAAATATTTAGGTGGTGACTCTGTATCTGGCAAAGCAGTCCATGTTTGGCACTTCTTTAAACAAAAATCTGTTTTCAAAAATAATTTGCCGGATTTGGACTCTTTGATGATTCATCGGTCTTGCATTACACTCCGCGAGATTAGATATAGGACCGTGACATTTGAGTCTGAACTGTAGTGAGGCCCGAGGGCACGTCTACAGTTTCTGGCGACTCTGCTGGGGAGTTAGAGAACTTGACTCGAACTCATGATATCTGGTTTTGACTACACTTATGTGTTTTTTTGCATTACATTTGCATTGGTGCGCCTAGGACACCGTGTTTGACGTATGCTATTCCTGAACGGTTTGCCGGAGGCTCGCTTCGAGAAGCGTGCCATAAGGCTGACCGGTTGCGGGCTCTGCTACGACGGGAACACAAACCCCGGTTTTACCGGGGCACCCTTTTTGACCATTCGACCTAATTCATATTCGGAATCCATAGTGACCGTTCCAAACTAGGACAGGTTGCTTACCCGTTTATAGGTTGTTTGAAACCGCTACGTGCGTAGTGAAACCCTAGCTCTTGACAAAATAGGACAGGGAAACCCTACCCCAACATAGGGGTGTTTTGGCTCTCACTTGTTTGTTATGTGCTTTTAGAGTGCGTCTCTATACGAATGCATGTATGAGTTCACAAGTTTGGGTATCAGGCCTGCGGGCACCAGCTCAGTATCTTGGGAATCAGTTATCTGCGGGTATCAGATTCAGTTTTCGGGGCAGTAATTTTGGAAAACAGTGATCAGTAGTAGAATACAGTCATTCAGCTATGCCTGTGTCAGTTCTGATGAAATTGGGATGAAATCCTACTTGTCCTCTCTTTCAGGGGGGGTTCAGAGACTTAGTTCAGAATAGCCGGTGTTCTTCTTCGCTGGGACAAGGTAGATGTCTAATCCGTCAGTCACCAGTCACATCACCTCTAATCAATTCAGCGAACTCGTGATGACATTGAATTCAGACGAAATAGTGGTTATGGCAGCCGCATTAAACCAGGGAATCACCATGCAGGGTGAGACCGATGTTGACATGCCACACCCGCCCAGGTCACATGCCGCACATTCGATCTGGGAACCCCAACTATTTCAAGCCTGTGAGCCCACCACTTTCGAGTTGATGGGAATGATTGGCGATCTTCAGAGATCTGTGGCTGATTTAGCCTACGGAATGTCGGCTCCGCCACCAACCACATTGTATGCCGGGAATTTTATACCGCAGGAGGCCCCGCTACTAGGGCGACTTGTAATTGAGCTCGACCAACCTGAAGCTGTCTCGAGCTTCGGCAATGACATGTCAACAGTAGCTGGACTTCGCACTAATCAAGCAACCCAAATCTCCCACCAAGCTGCGGCTAGTGAAAAGAACAAGGAAAAGGTGGACACTAATCCCTATGAACAACTCCAGCAAGCTATTGAGGCTCTGAAAGCCGGGGGTTTGAATAAGCAGCAAGTATTTGTAGTTGTGGCTAAGACTGTGGATGACACTTTCCCCACTCAGAGTGAGAGTAGTTCAAGCCAAGCGAAAAACTGGGAGAATGGCCATCGTACCAGAAACGATCCTTTGAGCTCTAATCCTGCACTCGGAAGAGATCGGCAAACCAAGCCAGCACCTGCTGACCCTTTCGCTAGTGCGTCCAGCAAAAGTCAGCAAACCTTAAAGTATCCGCCCCGAGGTCGCAGGGTCTTCCATGCCCTCTACATGCCTTTGTCTAAGGCCCTTCAAATCCTCGTCAAAAAAGGGCATCTCAAACCCCTCGAGCCTCGGCCTCTCCTAAGTCCCCTTCCAACTAAGCATGATGGTACCCAATACTGTGCATACCATCAACAAATTGGTCACAGTACTGACAGTTGCTTTCGTCTGCGCCATGATGTACAAGATCTGTTTGACAACGGGGTCATTGCCGCACCAGGTCCTGCAAAGTCTATCAGCACTTGATCAGTGAACTTGTGGGGGATAATGTGATGTGATCGGGGGATGAACCAGCTGCGGGTGGCGTTCAATTTACTCCAGACGTGGGAATGGCACGCACTGTTTTGAGCACATGCAAATACTAGTTTTTGTACTTTCTGACTTGGGTATTGGGTCAGTTTTCTTGTTTTGTATATAGTCAGTCTTTTTGTACTATGTCAGTCGGGTCTGTCTTGTTGTATCGAGTCAGTCCTGTTGCGTTGGAGTCGGGTGATTCTGAGGGTGTTACCTCGGACATCACTATCTTGTTTTGTGTTTGTCTTTTTGCTTTCTTTTGAGTCTGTTTTTGCCTTGGAGCCAATTACACCAACAGATCTGAATGGAACAGCAGTGATTTTCACACTCTTGTGTTTGCTTCTGTCATGTGCCAGTTGTGCTAGAAATTCTAAATGAGATGGCAGTATTTGACTAGAAGCTGTGTCTTTTTTGTGCCTTGAATTCATTGCATCGACCTAAGTTTTTCAAAACTTTTTTCGAAACATTATGATAAAAACGAAGAGAAAGGAATTCCTCGGGTTTTGCAAAATTTGATCAATTGAGAGAAAGAGAGGCATGCTAAGCCCTTAATGATCGAGATCATGCTTGTTAATGTGAGTACTGAGAAGGATCCTGACTTGATCCAGATTAGTTCCGCATTGTCTTCAGCGCGAACGATTTGTCGCTTTCTTAAAAGATTTCAAAAAAAATGTTTTGCGCGATCCTACGAAGACCTGTGTGGAATCGCTCTTGAGATTGTGCAGCCTAGGATCACTCTCAGCCTCAAGACTCGACCCCTCATTGTCAAACCTTGGACTTAAATTCAGAATGTTTAATGGTCAACTACAACGTGAGGCCTGTGTGGCCAGATTCAAAGCAGCCCTCGAACAAGAGGCAAGAAAGTCAGATCAAGAAGACTAGATGTCATCAAAAGAAGCTTGCAAAGCTAGATCAGAAGCACCCCTGGAACTAGGGGCAAAGAATTTCAAATATGCTCGAAGAGCCGAAGATGGATCATTCCACAAATCAAAGAAGGTCGGCAAGAATGCCAAGTCCCAGAGGGAGGAAAGAAGAAAGTATTGCTGAAGAAAAACTGAGTTCCGATCCACAACACTAGGGGCAAATTCAGCCCCCCATTGGATGGACTCCTGCATCGTCAGCGAACAGTAGTCATTCTCCTGAATTCAGATGACTTCGGGATCTCAAAACCATTTGACATGGACAAAGCTACACTTTTACCCTTGTGAGGCTCGTTGGGCCGAAAACCCGAAGGGGCGACCCAGGCAAAAATTAGAGCGAGAAAAAAGAAAAAGAACAAAAAAAAAAGAAAAATGCAAAGAACAAAAAAGGAATGAAGAAAAGAAAAGAAGAAAAATGAGGAAAATAAAAAGAAAAGATGAAAAAAGAAGAAAAGAAGAACAGAGCTCGCAAGGTTGAAAACCCAGAAGGGTGGCCTTGGCAAAAGTTAGAGCGCAAAAGGAGAGGTTAAATACACGAGTGTACCTTAACCCCTGAACTACGTAAGGCTTGATTCCCATCTTTGGGATACGATGGCAACTTCATTCTGAAGTCCAGCCATAAACACTTCCAAATCGATTGTGTCCATGTAATGGTTTTGATCATCTTTGCCTTCTCTGTATTCGAGAGTCTGGTTGTGTTCGTCGCTCTGAGGACTGACTACAATGCGCTGCGGTGCCGTTCAAACAAGGGGCAACTTTCCGTTGCCATTCAATGCGCTGCAGTGCCGTTCAAACAAGGGGCAACTTTCCATTGCCATGCAGCTCCCTTCAAGCAAGGGGCAATTTTCCTTCGAATCTGAGGTTGTGCATCTCGAGAGTGGGTTCTATGCTCGTTGAGCAGTGGCCGTTTACAAAAACAATTTTTGAGAATTTTTACTATGGTTGACTGATTTTCTCTCGAAAACTATTCCATTTTTCCAAAACTGGACCTTTTTCTTGGACCCAAAAAAAGAAAAATTTTCAGTGCTCATAACCTAACTTGCATGATTTTGAATCAGAAAATCGAACAAGCGTGTTAATCTAACTCTCATTTTGGTTAAAATATTTTAGTAGAAAACCAAAACAAAAAAAAAAGGTCAAAACGATGAACTAGGGGCATAGTTGAGTCAGGTGTTCTGTCTTTTCCCTTTTATCAACGCATTTTCCAGAAAGGGCACCATACTTGCCAGAAAAGGGCAGAAAGCTCTCACATCCTCCAAGCAATGAGGTATCAAGCCAAGTACGAAGCACAAACGGGAATGGATCAAGATATTCCACTCCTTTGTTTGGACACATCTGATTACATCCAAACTCCCCCGCGGAGCATCGTCAACCGATGTCAACTGCAGATGTGCTACACACCCAGTTGTAGCGCAACCCCTCTGTGGGAAAGTTCACTGTTGTAAGCAGAAGGAAGAATCTAGCAGAATGTTAGGGGCATGAGCCCGCAATTTCTTGTTTATCCATCAACCACCCAGGGAAGGGATAAAAAATGAGAGATTAAAGAATAGAGAGATGTGTGCTGAGAGAAAAAGTGAGGAAAAGGGTTTTGTGAGAAAAACAGAGCCTGAGGGCCGAGGGATGTGAGAATCACAAATGAGAAAGGGTGGGAAACAATACCCGGAGAAACTGGCTCCTCGTGCACCGAGAGGTCTCTTACCTTTGTAACACAGCTGAGTGTTGTATTTGTGTGTTTTCGTTTGTCTCAATTCTTGTTTTGAGTCGTTTGAGTGTCAATAGATGTGTTTAGGTTGTTTTATCTTGTTTTTCCTTTGTTGAGTTGAGTTTGGGCTATTCTACCTTTGTTTTCCGTTTTTGAGTCGTTTTGGCTGTGGTCAGTTGTAGGCTCAATACCCGGTCAAAAACTCATCTCAATTTCAAAAACGAAGCGTTTTGTGCTCAGAGTGCCATGCCATTCTCCAGATTTGCGCAAAACAAGATTTGTTCTTTCATAAAACTACAGGGTTCAACCCAGGTCATGTGAGAACAGTAAAACCAGGACCTATCTGAAGCTATGTTGGTTCCAGATTGCAAAGCCAAAGAAAATAGGAAAAATTTGGAGCATCCGGGTTTGTTTCAACTTCTACAGGTTCCGTTTTGCATCCTGTCTTTTCAGATCAGACTGTCTGTTCAGAATGAGCTGTGTGCCGAATAAATCGAATACTGTGTTATGAGCTGCGTGTTCAGAATGAGTAGTGTGTTGATATGAGCTGTGTGTTTAAAGTAAACAGAATACTGTGTTGACTGTTTCACTGTCTCAAGCCAGAATGGCGATCAGAAGTGCTCTCCCTGAGTACCATTCCCCGTCAGAGTTATCTTGGCTTTTGTTTGCAATGAGGGAAAATTTTTGAATATGATTAGAAAGAAAAGCGACATCCGTGGCTTTTACATTAGAGATTACCCCTTGTCAGCAAGAAATCATTCTACCATTCTTCCACTCGCGTGGGACGCATTTGGTTTTTGAATCCACCTTAGAATGTGGCGTTTACCTGGTTAAAACCTTCCCTCTCTCCGTATGAAATACGTTGAGATACGCCTGTTGGTTACACCATTGTTTTTCTCCCCGGTTAAAACCTTCCCTCTCTCCGTATAAAATACATTGAGATACGCCTGTTGGTTACACCATTGTTTTTCTCCCCGGTTAAAACCTCCCTCTCTCCGTATGAAATACGTTGAGATACGCCTGTTGGTTACACCATTGTTTTTCTCCCCGGTTAAAACCCTCCCTCTCTCCATATGAAATATGTTGAGATACGCTTGTTGGTTACACCATTGTTATTTTTCCCGGTTAAAACCTTCTCCCTCTCCGTATGAGATACGGTTAGGTATGCTTGTTGGTTACGCCACCTTCACACCTTTCACGTGAAACGTGTTAGGATTTGTGTTCATTTTCCTACACTCGTATGAAACGTGTTTGGATCTCATAGTTCACCCTTTCCTTCTTTCGCGTGAGACGTGTTAGGTTGTTGATTCACTTGGTTAAAGACATCAGGTGCGCCTGGTGTTCACATCATCTTTCCTCATTCATTTTGTGTATCTATCGCACTTATTCACTTTGTACATCTAGCACACACTTTCATTACAATTGTGGTACAGTCTCATACCTTTCTCTTGTATCTCAGGACCCGTAAAGCGCGGCCCTGGGCGTGTTTATCTCGGGACGCGTGAAGCGTGAGCCCAAGTGGTTTCAGACCTCTTCTCACGATTTCAGCGTGGTTTGAGTGTTCCTTTTCTCACACGATTTCAGCGTGTTTGGAATTTATCTTAGGTTGCGTGGAACGCGCACCTGATTGATTTTCTTTGTTCTGCCTCCACTCACGAGTCCAGCGTGGTTGGAGTATGTCACCCTTTGCATCTATTGTACTCTCTGTTGCATCGCATCTATTATCTATTGCATCATATCTGTTTTATCGTCTGGTCTAGGAGACCTTAAATCCCGCATCTTCATTCGCACTGTCTTGTGCACTCTCTGGTCTAGGAGACCTTAAATCCCCTAAAGGTGCAATTTCTTTGGTGTTTGTCGTTCCCGAACAACTTCCAGTGGTCTGGTATAGCCACTTGCCTGTGCTTGCGGTGAGTTCCTAGGAGACCAATTGAGACGGTGGAAACTAGAGTTCGAATGGCTTATGCCTAGAACGCAAAGGTTCGGGATTTCCGAGACTAAAGTCTGGTTTAAATACCCATGGGTATATCCTCGGCTTGAAATCTGTACGACAGCCCCATAGGTTGAGATATCATGTGTATGCACCTCAATTCTGGATACTGAACCAACCTAGTCTGTCACCCTATTGGAGAATAGGGAAAGCTGCGACCATAGTCAGGGAGAAAAATAGTACCTGTGGTTCAACCAAGAAGAAGCGAAAGATTCCCACATCAGCATGAGGTAGGACATTGCCGAGGTAAGTCATTGCCAATTGCCCCTATAAGGTACCTTCCCTTCCTAGCTATTACATTGCATTTTAGCTACTACATTGTATTGCACATAGTATCTATCGCATGCATCTACTGCATATTCGTTGTATCGCCTGCATCCTTCCCATGTTGAGCTTGGTCTAGTATGTGCTCATACTTTTCATGTCAAAGCATGGTTATGAGATTTTGTGTACGCACCTATTCCACTAATAGGATTGTGGTTTGAGGGTGACGGCACCATTTTCGTGCTAGACATGGTTTGCTTGTGTCCATGCCTTTCCTAGGTAAAATTTGGTTTGGCCGCGCGCTTTATCCATTGTATCCATTGCATTTTAGTGTAGCGTGTTGCATCTAGCATTTAGGATCATGATCTTTCCTGAGTAGATCATACCTCACTTATATCATGCCACCCAATTACTTGTATTTGTGTTCCGTCTACGCACACATAGTTCTGCATGTGTACGCGCCTATTCCACTGATGGGATTATGGTTTGAGGGTGTCGGCACCTTTTCTATGGTAGACGGAGTTTGATTTTGCATCTCCATCCCTTTATAATATTTGTGTGGTTTTGCACTACTTGTGGTTTGATTATTTCAATACATTGCATATCATTTGTGCTGTTTCATTCCATTGCATTACATAAATCCTGAATTTTCAAACCGGCTTCGCTTAGCGTATAAGTCCAATTATCAAACCGGCTTCGCGTAACCTATAAGTCCAATTTTCGAATCGGCTTCGCGTAGCGTATAAGTCCAATTGTCAAAATCTTCTTGCATATCGTTTTGCATTTTGCCCCCGCCTGCGGGCATGCCTGCGGGCACATCTTCGTTGTCTTGCCTGTTTGTCTAAATCTTCAGCCTTGTCAAAAATGGGTCGTCTCTAGGCTTTGACATTCACTCTCGTCACGTATGACTTCCGAGTTCTGTCAAAGAGGGGCAACTGTAGACACCCCATTTTTGACCGACCTTAAGACTCAGACGTCACCAGTTGAGCGCTCGGTGATGTTGCATGTTGTGCTCATTCTGAGGTTTCAGAGTCTCGGCTGCGAGCCTTGTCTCTGAACTTCGGGGCTCTTTTGTGCTTTGCCTCGGTTTGCGAACCAGGTCTTGTTTTCTCTGTTTTCTCTTCTCGAAGGGTGGGAGAGGTCCTGTAGACCATCTCTCAGTGGCCGTAGGCTACTTCTCGTGGTCGTAGGCCATTTTTTTCGTTTGGAGCCCAGTTTCTGGTTTTCGGAGCTGTCGGTTGTGTGCCTCGGTTTGGGACCGCTTAACTACTTCCATTTGCTCCGGTTTTTGGCACACCCCTTATTTTCTCCCTTTAGAGGGACACTGTGGCCCGGGAGACCACCTTCGTGGTCATACGCCACTTCTGGTGCCTGACAGCCTGTTTTCGGGGCCCCAGACTGCGCGTTTTGGCCTCCGAACCTTCGTCTTACATCCGTCTTGGCCCATTTTTGGTAGGGACCCTATTTTCATTGCTAGGAAGGTGGTAGGATGGTGGGAGGCCACCTTTTCCCCTGAAAAACCAATTTTCTCTTTTTCTCTCTCCAAAAGTCAATTTTTCTGACAGAAAGCTGGTTTTTCTCACTTTTGAGCCACAATTTCTGGCTTTTCATACCACCATTGTGTTGTGCTCATCTGGGAGGCCACCAATATGGGTAGGCCGACCAGTAATTCATCTTGACCCTTTTGAACCTTGCTAAAAAGCTGGTTTTTCTCTCTTTTGGGTCACATTTTCTGGTTTTTCACTATACAGCTGTGTTGCACTCATCTGGGAGGCCACCTTTTTGGGGTGGCCGGCCAGAAATTCTTCTGGAACCTTTTGACCCCTGGTCAGCCGACCAGGGGGAGTGGCTGGCCGGCCACTTGAACTGGCCGGCCTACTTCTTGCTTTTTGTCCTCTCTGAATGCATTACAGCTGTGCCAGCTGTGAGGCAATTGGACCATCCTCCATACACGTGTATGGAGGATATGTGAAGCCCTTTTGGGATATTTTAGAGCCTCTCCTCTATAAAGGGGAGGCTGATCTTCTTGGGCAAGGGTTGAACCCCTTTGAAGGCTTACAACCCTCTCTCTCTCTCTATATCTCTACACTTGAGCTTCCAAACCCTAATATTCTTGCACCATTTGCACACCAACCCTTAGCACAACACCTCCTCCATCCATTCCAGCACTTTGGGACTGATTTTCAAGGGTTAAAGGTTCACCAACTTGGTCCAAAAGCTCCAGCTTTGCTGCTCGTCAAGGGTAAGCACCTATTTCCCTTAAACTTGCATGTTTTTGCTCCACTGATTAGCCTTACTTGCAAATATTTTTGGACTTTTTCATAAACTAAAAAGTGTCATATTTTGAGCTCCTCTTGAATATTGATTAAGGACACTTTTCTGTTTGAGGTCTCCTACATCCTTGTATGCTTTATCCCTCTTTGTAGGCCTATTTTGCATCATATCTTCGTCCTACTTGTGAGCATTTTCGAGATTTGTCATAAATTAGAAAAAGTTTCCTTTTGAGCTCATAAACATGTTTGTTTAAGATACTTTTTCTGTTTGGGGTCATCTACCCCCTTTCATGCCTTATTTCCTCATGTTTTGAGCTATGCATGTGAGCACTTGATTTGGCCTTTTAGCCACTGAAATCCAGCGGATTTTTAGTGGCTTAGATGTGCCTTTGAGCTTCAAAATCATAGAGGGGTGACCCTCTCACCCCTCATTCTCTTTACTAGCATTGTTGGCCTTCCAAAGGGACCCCTTTTTGCATGCTTTGAAGTGATGTTTCAAGCCTCATTCTGAGGGTTTTAAGGTCTGTCTTAGCTCTGTCCAAGGCCCTTTTGGTCTTATTTTATGTCTATAATGCATGTGTAGAACAATTCTATTCAAGGTCTTTTGATGGGGCCTTTCATTGTATGTTTCATTGACCAATTTCAGGGCCAATTTGGTGAGTTTTAGGCTTGTCATATATGATTTCCAAAGTTGGTTTTGCCATGCTAAGTGTCCTTGTTGTATGTGTTGAGTAACCCCTTGCATGGCCCTCTATAGAAGCTTATCATTTTTGCATGCATTGGATGCATTTCAGTGGTTATTTGGGCATGTTTTGTCATGTTTTATTCACTATTTTTGGCTGGTTTGATGAGTTCTCATACGCTTCATATACATTCCATGTAAACCATGCTTGCTAGCCAAATTTGCATGCTATTTTAGTCCATCATGTTAGCACTTTTTGGCCATGCTTTAAACTAGAAATGTGCATGTTTTGGGACTGTCTTGGCTCTGTATTTGTACTTCATGGCCAAATAATGCTTGCTTTGCATAGTTCTAATTCAATACATGTACCTAGCTTTGAGTTTCGGGGCTTATTGCATGCATCGGGTGCCATATTTCCATGTTTCGGGACCATTTAGCATCATGTTTCAGTGCTGGAAATTACATATTTGTATGCCATCTTTCATCCCTTGCCATGCTTTGGTAGAGTGGCATTTTATGCCTTAGGTTCGGTCCTCGGTAGGGCTGCTCGCGGGTCGGTTTTGGCCGGGTGCGGGTCAAAACCGACCCGACCCGCACTTATGCGGTTGGAGAAAAATGGACCCGCAACCGCCCGCGATGCGGTTCGCGGTTTGTGCGGGCGGGTGCGGTTCGGTTTGCGATTTTTTATTTATTTATTTATTTTTATTTTTTAACTTAAGCAAATTTGACATTTTTTGTTACTTTCTAAATACTTTTTTTTTTTAGAAGAGTTATAAATTAAATTACAAGATATACAATTCATGATCATAATAAATAGTCTACATGTTAGATAAGATGATATGGAACCATGCTTGAGGATAGTAATTAATCTTCCTCCTTAGCTTGCAAAAACAAACCCTTAAAAGTCAAACTAGTAACACTAATTTAAATATGCAAAAACAAACCCTTAAAAGTCAAACTAGTAACACTAATTTTAATAGTGGATTAATCTTCACTCTTTAGTTTTTAATATGCAATAATGTGATAATAGAATGAAAATTCAAAATATCATATTTAACTGTGTCTACTAGACTAATGGAATATAATGATTTTTTTTTATATGTATATAAATAAAAGTCAAACTAGCAACAGTAATTTAAATATCATTAGATCATGATAATGTATATAAGTGCCCATATAATAAATTTTACTTTCATCCACAATTTAAAAATAAAAATAATAACTAGTTATCTCCATCCATCCAAAATGCAAAAAATAATAATAATAACTAGTTATTTTTTCTTAAAAAAAAAAAAGAAAAAAGAAAAAGATGAGGGTTGCGGGCGGGTCGGGTTCGACCCGAACCCGATCTTTTGCCAATTTCTTGACCCGCACCTGCCTGCCTACCTACATCGAAACCGCCCAAAGCACTGCGGGTAGGGTAGGGTCGGGCGGTTTGTGCGGGCGGGTGGGTTTGTTGCCCAGCCCTAGTCCTCGGTATACGTGCACGTGTGCACGCATTTTGGTTCTCTCATTTCCATCACATGGCCACTGATGTGAGTGTGGCTGAGGTCCACTCATGTTGGTATATGTCCATTGTGCATTGTGTATGCCATTTCGGTTCATAGCATTGCGTATGCTAGGTCGCATATTAGAGCATTGTGTATGCCATTTCATAGCATTGTGTATGCTAGGTTGTATGTTAGTCGCATTGTGTATGCCATCTCATTTGCATCGTGTTTGGGATAGGAGTTAGCCCAAGCACGGGAAACGAGGTACGTTTCGTACTCAGAGTGACGAAACGTGTCTCAATTCCCTGTCACCGACACTCCGGATTACCCATGATGGAGTTTAGATATTGTTGTGTTTTCATATGCATTCATTTCATATTGAGTCGTGCAATTCGACTCCTCAGCCATCATGCATCGATATGCGTGATTGGTGGCACGAGGATCGAGGACTACACTCCCTGAAGAGTAGTCATGCATACATATGTGAAAATATTTTGCCATGCCCCTTTGTTGCTCTCTGTTGTAGTAAATCAGAAATCAGCGGTCTTCTGGAGCGTTGCGCAATATTCCAAGAACAATTGCAAACAGAGGCAAATTGGGGCATCGTAATGGATTTCTGCGCAAGGCAACTCAAGCATGCATCATTTATCATTTGGAACAGAGCTGAGGCGGTCCATGGATTTGCGTGCTAATTTACTTGCTTTCCTAGATTAATTTGTTAATTAATTAGGATTTTGTATTTATTCGGACTGTACTATTTATTCGGACTGTATATTATTTATTCGGACCCTCCGAGCGAGGACACAATTGTAATAAGTGTGCGTGCGTGTGGTGTATGTCTTCCAACCTCACGTCTTTCTCCCTTTTATTTACCAGCTTATGATGGTTAGATTAGGGCATGTTTCAATTAGCATACTTATTCTTGCATGTTTGCATCATTCATCTGTATTGCATGCACCGGGCTCGGCGCATCATACTAACTGCATTGTATTTCAATTTCGAGTTGGATACATGTTAGCTGTAGCATTTCACATGCCATCTTTAGAATAGCCGAGCCTACTATAGTTGCATTCCTACGTGTGTTGCATTAGGCATTTCTGTATAGTTAGGATCATGCATGGATTTCTAACATAGCTTTTGTTTTGGCTTGGAGTACTCAGTAAGTTTTATGCTTTAGCATCCTTGCATGCGTGTAAGTGACTGCCATGATAGTATGCTTACCATGAGGCTAATTGCTTATGTGATATACCTGCCTGAATGCCTGTGGGTGAAGGTTGGGTTATTTAGATTGGAACAACTCATCGACTGCGAGTTTTCAGCCCACTAGATAGTGGCAACTCATCATGTTTTCTAAGCCCACCTGAGGGTGGCAAATCCACGTTTCAGCCTACTTGCGGGTAGCACCATCAAACCATTTTCAAAAACAAACATGAGATGTTTCGTTCTAATTTAGGCAATCCAGTCTATACTTGTATGCTGTGCGCATCACATAGTAAATCTAGGCTAATAACCGGAATAAGAACGCATAATGTTTTCAAAACTAGATATCATGGTTAGTAGAGGCCGATCTTTGATCGGGCGAGCGGGGCTGCTCACGAAGTGACCTTCCCCAATCGTACCCAAGTTCCCGAGCCGTGGCAACTTTGGTGATGACGGATACGTGGCCTTAGGCAACAAGTCGGGGTTTCCTAAATTCCCCCAAAATAAAAATTTAGGTGGCGACTCTGTATCTGACAAAGTAGTCCATGTTTGGCACTTCTTTCAAAAAAAATCTGTTTTCAAAAATGATTTGCCGGATTTGGACTCTTTGATGACTCATTGGTCTTGCATTGCACTCCGCAAGATTAGATACAAGACCGTGACATTTGAGTCCGAACTGTAGTGAGACCCGAGGGCGCGTCTACAGTTGTTTGATTGCATTTCTATTTGTTAGTCATTAAATGATCTGTTCCTGTTTTAATCTTGAATTGCGAATTGAAGGTCTTATCGGCGATCGAACCAGAAATTGATTAGTGCTATATGCTTATTAGAATTTTATTTGATTTTATGATAGGTTTAATTAAAATTTGATTTGAGATGATTAAATTAGATTAAATAATGTTGATTTACATTAGTTTGATTATTTACATAATTACCACTTAGTGGCTTGACTCTAGACCATCCCTTTCCTACTTCATTCAAGTTTGTTATATCATCCATTTCATCTTTTGAGACCAAACCGAGAAAGAGAGGGAGAGTAAGAGTATATTGGTTTCATTGAGAATTTGGCTTGGAGAATTAGAGGGATTGAAGAGAGATTGCATAATTGAGCTTGTATACCTTGAATTCAAGACCTAAGGTAGAGATTTGATCCTCTCATTTGTGAATTTAAGTTGTATCTTGCATGGATCATGGGAAATTTGGAGCTTAAAGTCAAGAATTAGTTTAAAGTGTTGAGTTGAGAGTGAATTCATGCATGCATGTCCTTATTTTGGAATTTAAGGTTGTTTTTCATGGAATTCCCACATGCATGTCCATATTATAACATTTTGTTGTTGTTTTTCATGAAATTCTTGCATGCATGGCCATATCATGGTTGTATTCTAGGAACTCACCATGTTTTTCTATCAAATTGCCAATTTAATCTTGGTTTGAAGTGTTGGGATTCAAGGGAGATCATGCATGTTGTATTTAAGCTTTGTTCTTGAAGTTATGGTTGATTTTGTGTTCAATTGGCTTACCTTTGGGCTTGATTTTACAAATGATCTTCACAAACATGTTGTACTATGAGTTTCCAAGAGTTTTTCCAGAAAATTAGCCCAAGGCGAGCGAATTTGAAGCTTTAAAAGTTGAGTTTTGAGCTTGAGGATCAATCTGGAAATTCCAGATTTTGGATCCACGCTCGAGCGGGGGACTTCACGCTCGAGCGTACACTCTGAGTACATGCACTTCCGCTCGAGCGTGGAAAGTCACGATCGAGCGTGAAATACATATGCCCAGAAGTTCATGTGTTTTGCAGTCCGCTCGAGCAAGAGAATTCACGCTCGAGTGAGGACCTGAGTCTCACGCTCGAGCGTAGGTCGAGCGCCCATCCAATGTGAAAATCGCACATCCAATACTTTTCTTGAATTTGCAGTCCGCTCGAGCGGGAAAAGTCACGCTCGAGCGGAGCTCTTTTGTCTGCATGTCCGCTCGAGCGTAGAAAGATACGCTCGGGCGTGGACCCCTGTTTCAGCAAATTTTGTAAAGTGTTTTAAAGTACATCTTTGCATCCTCATTCCATCCTAGGCATTCCTAGGCCTAGTTTAAGGCATCTTAACACACCAAGTCGAGTTAAGGGGCTAAGTTATTGATTTCCTAGTGTGTAACTTAGCGTGTGCTCATTCTATTACTGTGTAGGGTTGGCATCCAAGGACGCTCATTAGTTTGTCTGTAGCCCGAAACTCTGTGAGTAACAATGTTGTAAAGATACGTTCAATTATATCTATTTTTGAACGAATGACCGTACTGTTTTCTGAAATGACAATGCTTACTGAATGAATGTTTGTCCTACTTTTATGAACTGTACTCGTGGTATCCATAGCAACTTACTGTTACTGCTACTGTTACAGAGATCTCTGTCAGTTCCCATGTTGGAACCACTACTGTATACTGTTATGATGGCCATCAACTGACTGTTCGGTCTGTTAAGACCTACTGTACTGTTTTGCTATTGGATGTACCACATATGACTGCTATGGTTTCTAAATGACTGATATGACTGTTTAATTATTGAAAGAACATTCATTCTTAACCTCTTTACACAACTGTTATTCACTGGGTTTTAGCTCACTGTTTATATATATATGTAGGTGTCCAGGCACCGGACCGGAGCTAGGAGCATCGGGTTAGCTCTCGTTTTGTCAAGCCAACCGTTGTGCCTCACTGAGAGGTTCCAAGTTTGTCAAGCCAAGACTACCTTTGGGGTGTTTTAGACTCGCCCTTTTTGTCTTTGTTTCGTACTGATTGAATAAAACTAGACTGTACAGTTATGGTTAGGGATTTGGTCCCTAACCTGGATGTTTGTGTATATGTTGTAACTATGTTTTGGTAATGAATGTGCATATGTTCAGGAAAGTCTTTTTGGCATACAAAATGTCACAGCTCATTGGACATCTTTATTTACTGTTTTGGCTTCCGCTAGCCCCTGTACTCTGTATTATTGTCTCTACTGTTAAGCAGGCCTTTGGTAATCACTGATTACTGGCCGGTTGCGATGCTTAAATCCATAAGGACCGGTTTGGGTCGTGACAGAGTGGTATCAGAGCGATACTAAAGCATGAGTTATACCGCACACACGTGTCCAAATGAGCTATAGGATGTCTTAGAAAAGTGAATAGAGCATTATATGAGTATTGAAAAAGTGTGTGTGGCCATGACATGAATATATGTGCTAATGTGCTAATGTGTTTAAGTAAGCAATTCCTATGTTTATTATTACTCTATTGTATATAGTGAAATGGACAATGCAGGAACAGTCGATGAAACGGAATCGTCTGATGCCAGAATGGCAAGACTAGAAAGAACAGTTGAACTGTTGACCAAAGCTTTAAGGCAACAACAGAACCAACAGCCCCCACCTCCTCCTGTACAACCCGAATAGAATGTTAATGATGATATAATTGTTCTGACACAGAAGTTCAGCAAAATAAAACCACCATTATTCCAGGAAGGCCTTGAACCACTAAAGGCCGAAGCATGGGTTCTTGAAACTGAGAAATTATTTGAAGTGTTTCCGCGTTCGAAGCACATAAGGTGTTACTGGCTACCTTTATTTTACAAGAAAAGCTAGGCGGTGGTGGATGCTTGTCCGTGATGCAAATACTGTCATGACTTGAGCTCAGTTTAAAGAGTCCTTCTTTGAGAAATACTTTCCCCAGTGTGTCCGGGATCGTAAAGTGACTGAATTTGAACAGTTGAAATAGGGCACCATGTCAGTAGCAGAGTACAAATCGAAGTTCACTGAACTCGCCAGATATGCACCACACATGGTGGACACCGATTATAAAAAGGCCAGAAAGTTTGAAGGCGGGCTTAATGTTGAGATACTTGACCGAATTAATGTTTTGAAATTGCTTAAATATGTGGATGTCCTCGACCGAGAAATAATAGCTGAGTCGAATATTGAAGCACTGAAACAAACTGAAACACCCGCGACCGAGTGGCGCGGTAAGAGACGGGGCTTTAAGTTTAAGAAAGGCCGGAATAGCTCATCGAATAAAAAGTAGAATACTGGGTCAATGAATAGTTCTAGTCAGGGAAGTGGTTCCATACCACCATGCTCTGAATGTGGGAAAAGGCATAAGGGGTTTGCTACAAAATCTCGGGCGCTTGTTACAGGGGTGGCAAGGTAGACCACATGGTCAAAGATTGCTCTTCCACTTCTCAAGGCGCTGGTAAAGCTGCAGCTAGCGCCGCAGTATCAACTGCTCCACCGAAACCCAACCCCAAAACTACTGGAAAAGAGCCTTTAAGGCAAGGCCGGGTATTTGCACTCGTGCCGGGAGATGTGCAGAATACCGACACAGTTGTGTCAGGTACATTCTCAATTTAAGACACCTGAAAGGTACACTTATTTAAGACACCTGAAAGGTACACTCATCCACAATGTTCATGAATTTCTCACTTTTTTATTTTTATTTTTTTTAAGCGTACGATTTAATGTGCCAATTTTGAAAATTATTTATGTAATAATCAATTGAAAATCAAGAGAAATAAAATATCTCTCTATCAGACGCAAACACATGCATACAAATTAAAAAATTCAAAAAATTGTAAAGTTTTCATAATTGTGAAAATTTCACAAATTTTTAATTTTGTTTTATTATAAGTAATTCCATAATTGATATTAATATTTTTTAAATTTTGACAAATAAATTTCAAAATATTAATTTTATCAAAATTAGATGTGCAAAAATAAAGACATTAAATTTGCACCAGGCAAACTACGAAAGTCACGTTCTCAAACTTTAACTAAGAGTAATTTTTTTTTTTTTTTTAAATGGCAACAATTTAAAAATAAGATTTTAAAGGTTAAAACTTGGGATTAAATGTTAAGCTCACATAAGTGCTTACTTTTACGAGTGTGTAAACATTACACACTTGATTGTATAACTAAATTAATTTTTGAAGATAAACCAGACCTTCATGCGTTTTCAAAGAGGAGAGATAATTCGAAAAGTTCTGAATTGAGGAATTGGACAACTCAAATTTGACATTGTAAATTTTGGAGTAATTTGGAAACTTTGTAAAAAGTCAATTTTTTAGTTTTTTTTCAAGTTCTCCCAAAAAAATTACAAAAAAACACCAAAACATTCAGTTTTTTTGCCCAAAAAATATAAAAAAAAGTTAAAAAGTCAAAAAATTAAAAAATTAATTTTTTATCAACTTTCCAAAAACCCTTTTATTGTTAAAATATTTACCGCTCTCTACCCATCCTTTTGAGATTCTAAACAACAATGCAAAAATAATTTAATAAGTGAATACATATGAATAATATAATAAGGGTTGGTTTGAGATATTTTAAATAAATAAATATTTTTAATTTTTTATAAAAAAAATATATAGAAAAATATAAAGAAGATATTAATTGATGTTACTTAAATAAATATATTTAATAAAAAATAAAAATAAAAATAAAAAAACGCGTACTTATACCGACCCAAAAAAAAAAAAAGAAGAAGCGCACTCAAGTTTGTGGTCATTATCACCGACATCTATCTATCTGCAAACAAACTAACCCAACTGGCACCATCTTTTGTTTCCATTCTATCAGATTCGTAACCTTAATTAATGTTCTTTTTATTTACTTTCTCCCGAGGACTGGCAAGCACGTACAATTTTATGAAAAATGTTTGAGGTTTAAAATTATTTGGCTCGAAATTAGCTCGGAATTTAAAATAATGTCGTTTTGAATTTTTTTACCGGTAACATGTAATAAAAATTTTTTACTAGTGAGATATATTACAATTCTCTTACTGGTAAGATAATCCAAAACGACGTCGTTTTAGATTCGGAACAAATTCGAGCTTGAAATGTTCGGACCCTGTAGCAGCGTTGCAATTTTATTCCTAAAACACGTTGAAAATAATACTCGATTCACTATCGTCCCTCATCATTTTCTCAACTATGGTATTAGGCCTGGTAGAGTTTATAAGTTGTTTATTTTAACTTTTATTTTAATTTAAGTTAAAATATTATATTTGGTGTAGTTTAAGTTAATCAGTTTATATTTCTCAGCTTATCTCAAAAGTTGGTCAGCGGATGCTTGTATTTTTAACTTAAGCGCACAGCTAGTGTGAGGGGTTAAAATTACTTAAATGCTCTCGTCAATACCCAAATATTAATATTGATATTAATTAAAAAAATAAAAAATTGTATATTTCTGAAGAAAAAGAAAAAAATCAATATTAATTGAAAAATAAATATTAATTGGTATTAATTATTAATAAATTCATATTGTATATTTTTATATTAATTAAAAAATAAAAAGTTGTATATTTCGGAAGAAAAAGAAAAAAAATCAATATTAATTGGTATTAATTATTAATAAATTAATATTGTATACTTTTGTAATGAATTAATTATTAATTGATACTAATTAATAACAATTGTTGATTATTAATATTAATTGATACTAATAAAAATTAAATATTAATATTAATTTATACTAATAATTAACTTTAGTATTAATTTAGACTAATTAAGCCATTAATTGATACTAATTAATAATTTTAGTATTAATTGATACTAATTAAGCAATTAATTGATACTAATTAATTTATTATGAAAAATAATTGTGACAATAATACTTCCATTACATTTTTAGCAAATGTATCAATTTTTATATTAATTGATACTAATTAATACTAATTATATTAACTTTTATTAATGAAATATTTTTTTTAAAATTAAAACTAAAAAAATGACAAAATAATCATTTTTACATCATATATGGGCAGAAAGGACAATTATACAGTAAAAAGTTATTTTACAGCTTATTAACCAAACACTACTCTGTTGCTTAAATCCATAATTCCACGGCTGCACCAAATAGGTTAACAGCTTATGTTCACAGCTATAAGCTATAATCTGTTAAGTTATAATTTATAATCACTTTTCCACAACTCTACTAAACGGGACCATTACAATGTATTTTAATCTAAACAAAATAATGTTGGTGATTTTAATTTTATACTCTAGGATATTTGGTGCAGTTTAGGCATTATTATTAATATTACTATTTTAAAGAATTTAGTGAAATTTCCACTTACAACTTAAAAAGTAGAAATAATTTAAATAAGTTAAAAATAAATATCATTTTATTTTTTTCTCAATAATTAGTTTTTTTATTTTTATTTTTTATTTTTATGTTCATTATATTTCATAAATTGCAAGAAAAACTGCACCAAACTCTTTTGCTTAAATTTCTGAAATTAAAAAAAAAAATTATAATCCATAAATTGTACAAAACAGAATCTATGCAATTGATTTACAAATAAGATCTTTGCAATTTTACTTCTATTTATATTATTTTATTTGATATGAATGGATTAATCAATGTGTCGTGTGGTCCCAACTAAAATAACATAAATTTGGTTCACGGGAACCCAATTTCAATTAACTATGGGCCGCCTTGAGAGAACATTGTTAAAAAGAAAAAATTATACAAGAATCTCGGTAGATCACGTGGTCATATTCTATTTATCAATCATTATTCATTATGTCCCTCATATATTTCAATCACCAACATAAATAATTAATATTTCACATTCTCTACCATTCATACTTTCATGGAGCACACGTGGCCGACCCGAATTACAGAATAATTAGTCGTAAAAAAGTATCCAATTTCGTAGGGGTTGTCAAAAAGAATTAGTTGATATCCGTAAGAAGAGTGGTACTATATTTCCTAATATATCTCTCTTATTTTGATTTTTAATGAAATAGAAGAGTGAGATAGAAAAAGGAAGGATGAGGAGCGATGAGTGAAGTCCATTCTACATCATGAAGAGTTGATTAAAAGTGCTCAATTAGTATTTTCAAATATTTTTTAAGTAGAAATTAGATGGTTATGTCACAAATTAATTCTAAAACAATAATATCTATAAAATAAAGTAGAAATGTGACATACGCACAAACTTAGACTGAAGGGTTCAATCCGTTAACACACATTACTTGGCTATGACATAATTGAGGAATCAAATCCATCCATTGTTGAAGCAGAGGGATAATTACGGATTGTAGAAACTTTTCCCAATCAAAGCCTTAGATTGACATGTACTAACAACCCTTTCAATTCACATTTTCGAGGCAACATAATCAATGAGTTGGAGAAGAAAAACAATAAACTATTTAGGCCATGTTTTTTCCTTTCGATTAATGTTATATATATCATTTTTTTAATATTCAATTTATTACATGTTGTGTTATTATTCTATTAATAATAAACATAAATTGTGAAACCCATTAAAACTAATACAACAATCACACATAATGATAGATCAAATATGATGAAAACCATGTGGTTTAAAGGGCAAACAAGATGTTCATATAGAATTTGTAGAACAGAGGATCTCGCTTACTATAATTGTAGGGACAATTACAATAAATAAATAAATAAAGTTTGAGTCATTTAACAAAATAAATTTTTTATTTTTAATTTTATTAATTTAAATCCTAATCTTTTAATTTATTTTCAATCTAAACCATTCGTCTATTTTTATTAAGTAAAACTAATGAAAAAAAATTATATTTTAATCGTTAAACTCAATGTAAGTATATAATTTTTTTTTCATTGAGTTTAATGACTAAAATATCATTTTCGGTACTTAACGAAAATAAACAATTAGTTTAAATTGAAAACAAATAAAAAATTTAAAATTTAAATTGACAAAATAAAAAAAATCATAATTTATTATCATTTATCAGTTATGCTAGCATCTCTCATTCAAATAATTAAAAAAAAAAAGAGTAAAATAATATCTCTCATATACAAAAGGAGCCTTAATATTATCAATTTACACATCGTTTAATCTGTCGATCAAGATTAGAAAGTCTCTTTATATCTCTCTCATGACAAGTTCTATCCTCAGTATTATTTTTTACAGTACTGATGATTTAGAGTTCTAAAAGTAAAGCTTTAAACAAAGCTCCAATGTATTGGCACTTTCAAAAAATAAAAATAAAAAAATCAAACCAAAACATCAGTGCCACATCATTGTTACTCTAGAAGGCTGAAACATTTTTCTATTTTCTATCATCCTTTCGGTCTTAACAAAAGGCAAATATATTATTTCTTTATATCTCTCGCTTTTATACTCTTAAAAAGTGACCTCCCTAATTGGGAAAAAGTTGAGCATAACACACCTCACAACAATTGGTTCCAAAAAAAAAAAAAAAAAAAAACACACCCCACAACAAAAAGGTATGCATATTTTATTTTGTTGTCATTAATTCATATCAAAATATGAATTTGTAGCAAATTAAAATAAACAACACGGCTAACATATGAATTTGTTTAACTTGAATTTGTTCGAATAAGTCTCTTCTTGAGAAGAGTCGCGAGTCTTTTCATTCGGATAAATTCAAACTAAATAAATTTTGTAAATGAATCATTAATCTAAAACAAAACAATCCACCTCGTTATATCGCTCTCCCTCTTCTCCATTTACAGCGAAATTTTTATCTTTGCTGCAGAAAGTAATCATCCCTTTTTAATTTATTATCAAATTTATAATTACAATTATTTCATTCTTTTAGTATATTGTGTTTTCTTTTCTAAAAAAATATGAAATCTTACATGATTTGATTTGTTTATTATCAAAAATATTTCAAAAATGCTATGGATCATGACATATTTATCCTTTTTTTTTTTTTTTTGGGTGGTAGAGTGAATGTATGGTGAAGATTGAATTATTGTAGTGTGGGATTCACACATAAAAGAAATCTAAGTTATTGATTTGAAATTTTAGATAATTTTGAATTTTTATGTTTGGGTCCGTAGCATTACTCAAAATATTTTAATTGTGAAGTTTAAGGATATTGGGTGACTATCAAGCAAGCAAATTAAAATTAAATTTAAAACTAAAATAAATAAAATTATTTTGATTGTGAATATTATGAATTTTAAATAAAATTATAGTATTAAAAAATAAAAATAACAGTATAAAAATTTATGAAAGGCCAATTTTTCTTTTGAAAGTCTCAAATAAGCTTGAGTGGCCTTTGCACATCATGAAATCCGATGAGCTAATCATGAATCTTTTGTATCAAAAATTTCTGGTTTTATGCACTCAATGTACTTTCAACTATATGGTGTTGTAAAGATCTCAAAATAGATGGATTTCGAGGTAAAATGGTGATTAGAAAACATTAGGAATTTTGTTAACATGTGTTATTGGGACGCATATTAAGAATTTTAAAAAGATTATATATTTTGCATGAATGTGAATGCAATAATAAAAAAAGTTAGGAAAATGTTAACAAATCACTGCTGGAAATCAGGGTTTTAGCGGCGTTCAGGTTTAAAAAACGCCTTCAAATCCTTTTGTGGCGTTTAACACCAAACGCCGAAGATGCGGCCGTCGCTATAACTTTATGGCGCTTTAGAAACGTCGCTATATTACTATAGGCGGCGTTTAAAACGTTGCCAAATGTCCTACTAACACCACCGTGATGTCATTAGTGACGTAGGCACACCTGTAGACCTTTACATGGCGTTTTCATAAACGCCGTTAATTCTGCTAATTCAAACCGTTATCTCCCAATTCATATTCAAACCCAACGGTATTATCTCCCAATTCAAAATACCCAACGGTAAGATATGACGTCATGCTGACATTTTTAGTGGCATTTAAAAAAGCCGTGGAAGATTTTTTTTTTTTTTTTTTAAATTTGAAATTGTGGTAATTTATTTCTTTGCTTGTTTAAATTTAAACTGTGACAGTTACAATAAAAGTAAACCGAATCTACTCCATATAAATAACAAACAAACAAGAGCACCACTGATTCTCATTCAACTTGAATAACAATAAAGATCAAATGAGAAGGAAAAAACAACAAAAAAACTAGTATTAGAACCAAATCATGACCTGTTCCGCATCAGATTAAAAACTAGTTATGAATTAGTGGTTTGTTGCATCAACCAAACATGCATTAACTAGTTGTGATTGTAAAAATTCATGAATATACAATCATCAAAAAGAAAACAAAAAGAATTTGTTGCTTGAACCCCAAGCTCCACCAACCCTTGTACCTTTGTCACGAGTTATCGTACTCCTGGTAAGAAACAGTAAGAGAGAAATATCAGATAAGTTGGTTATATTCATTTAAACAATCAAATGCACAACTAAGCAGAATACTCAAAATACATTATAGAAATATTGCAAGACTGTTTGTAAGAGAAAAATATCAGATAAGCTGGTTATGTCCATTTCTTAAATCGATTCGAATTAATGCTTGTAAGAACCTCAAATCCTTGCCAGATGCCATGCATAGCAGCAACAATAATGAATTCAAAAATCTCAGCCTAGTGGACATAAGAGGTTGTGAAAACATGGAGTCCCTTCATGAAGGTTGGTTCCGGTTCGCCACATCGAATCTGAGACTTGCTTATCTACGACTGCAAAAAGCTCGAGGCCCTACCATACAACCTCAGTTCTCTTCAAGTGCTGAAAGTATGGAAATCCCCTACAGGAATTGTCTCAAATTGGAGTTCTCTGACGAACCTCAGTTCACTTAACATCGACACGATCATGATCAGTAAGCCCCCATCAGAGTGGGGTTTGCACAGATTACCCTCTCTTAGAAACCTCCTTCTTAATGGTTCAACAGATTGCCCACCCCTTTGACTGCAACCTCTCTGTCAACATTTTTGAAACATCATCTTGATACAATCTTATACAAAGAATTGTTTCCAAGTCTCAATACAACTTCTCATATCTTAATATAGCCTATATCATTTTTTCAATTCAAAAAATTGAACAAGAATCTTTCAATTCAGAAGATTTTTTAGATTTTCAAATTAAATTATGCAGAGAGAATAAAAACAATCACATGATATTAATTTAATGAAATAAGGTGCTAAAACAATTTCATATCATATAAGGCCTTGATTCATAATAGCTGGCATGACACTTTGTACCACATTACAGTCAATAATACAAATGACTAAAATATGATTTAGCCTCCGTTTGGGAAGTGGGTTGATTTTTTGACTTTTTAACTTGGGGCTAAAAAGCCTGGTTTGGGAAGGGCTTTTTGGTTTTTTTGACTTTTTTTGTGAGAGATGAGTGTAATGATTATGGATTGGATTTGATATTTTGTTTTTTGTGGCTAAAATATCCTCTTTTTTTTTTTTTGTGTGGCTATTTTTTTTTGTGGCTAAAATATCCTCCTGTTTCGCTGAGACCGAGCTGAATCTCTGAATCACAGAGCTGAACTGACAGAGATAATTAAGGTTTAGACAACAGAGAGAGAGAGAGAGAGAGAGAGAGAGAGTCGCTCACTGATCTGAATCGATTTTGAGAGAGAACTTCGAAATGGCTCTGATGAATCACCGATGTAAGCTCTTGGAAATGGCTCTGATGAACGCTCACAAGTTTGCTGTCACCGATGTGAATCGATTTCGATTTTGAGAGAGAGAGAGAGAGAGAAAGCGCGAGCGAGAGTGAGAGCGAGAGAGTGAGAGTCAGATTCAAAATAAAGGTGAAGGAGGGAGAGGGAGCGTGTGGGACAAAACCATTTCAAGGCGTTTATAAACGTCTTCTATTCATGAAACGGTGTCGTTTTGATTAGAGAAAAATGCGACGTTTATGAAACGCCGTTAAATATTACAAACAGTGACGTTTTAAAAAACGCCGTTAAAAATACGTCTCCAAAACTGATATTTCCTGTAGTGAATGCTCCATGAATATTGTTAAATGTTGAAAAATACGTAGAAGTGCTCTAAAAACATAAATTAAGTCAAATAAAGAACAAAAATTTGGGATAGAGAAGATTGCGTGACAAGCCACACCCCCACCAGACAACAATAGTCATTAAATTTGGGAGAGAATTAGGCCATTACGACGACATACAGCTGTGCCATTTACAAGCAATAAAATGAGAACACCTTGAATTCCTGGTTAGCCTTCGGTCATATTTGTCGGCGGTTCAATGCATTGGGGTGGCTGAGTTAGTCATAGTTAGTTTAGAGAAAGTCCAAAAATTTTGAGTGAGAGTTCTAACCGTATTTGAAAGTGATAGTTTTTTTATTTTTTATTTTTTAGGGTTCTTTTTTCAGCTATAAGTTGGTGATTGGAGGAGTGAGAATAATAGCTCTACAGAAACTTGAATAGATCCCATTGATTGAGAGAAAAGGGAAGAGAAAAACTTGAATGCACAAGAAAACACACTCTCTCTCTTTGGTGCTATTATGCTACTCTCTTGTGGGATTTGTTTTTCTATCTACATGTATTAACAACATATTGATGTTGTCTTCAACTAGCAATTTTAGGCTAGTATAATTGGAATTTGGATTGTTTTGTTATTGGGGAAAAAAACGCTGTAGAGAAAGAAACACCAGAAGTAGAGGAGAGAGAGAGAGAGAGAGAGAGAGAGAGAGAGAGTGTAGATAGCATGGTTGCAACCTTGTCTGCTTGGCCCTGGGAGATATTGGGCCCATTCAAGGTAAATGGAAGCTGCTATATGACCTATCTATCTTTCTATGCCTTCATTCCTTCTGTGTTCATTTTCATGCCCATGATTATTTCATCCCCTCCCCCAACCAAAAATAAAAATAAAAATAAAAATCCAATTTGCTGTTGCTTATTGATATTAGTTCTTAATGATATGAGATTAGATTTTGCTCTCATTTTGTTTTTTGTTTTTTGTTTTTGTTGCAGTATCTGATATATGGAGCCGTCTTTGCAAAAGTCATATATTCAAGAATGCAAGAGGATAATATCATGAAGGATACATGGTGTCTTCATATTCTAATTATATGTGTACTCAGAGCTTTGATGTATCAGCTATGGACTTCTTACAGTAACACGCTCTTCCTTACCGATAATCGCCGGATTCTACAAGAAGGTGTCGATTTCAAGCAGATTGACAAGGAATGGGAGTGGTAAGTGTTTTTCTTGTTTTTCATGATTTTTAAAATGTTTTTTTTTCTTCTTAAATTAAATGTAATGTAATTAGCTGATTATATATATTTTTCAATTTTGTAAAGGGACAATTTCATAATTCTTCAAGCTCTAATGGGATCCATGGCCTGTTACATATTCCCAGCCCTTTCCAATCTTCCATTGTGGGAATCAAGAAACTTTATTGCTGATATGCTACTCCACATAGGTGTTTCAGAGTCCCTATACTACTGGCTACGTAAATGTTGCCACGATAAAATTTGAGACCTCTAATTAGAAGCGTCACTAATGATGTGGTAGTGGACCTCATTTACTGTCACTGTCAGTGCTTCTTTTTTTTTTTTTTTTTTTTTTTTTTTTTTTTTTTTTTTTTTTTTTTCACCTCATTAGTGGTGTGTTTTGTGCTACCAAATTAGAGGTCCAGCATAACTGAATGTTTCCATGCAAAATATCTTTTGAAAAATGAGTTAGATCTCAAAAAAGAGAGCTCTAATGGAGTATTAATTTATCTTTTTCTTCCTCATATATTTATCTTTTACCTCACTATTTTTTTTTGAATAAAGATTGGGATCCCCTTTCCCCCACCCCGTTTTGATCCTCTTTCTTTTTTGATTGGTCACTTTTTCTTTTTCTTTTTCTTTTTTTTTCTCATCCTTCAATCACTACCCGCCACGTGTGTGTGGAGTGGTGAGGGTTAAAGTTTAAAAGGTCTAAATCACTACTGTTTTTTTTTTTTTTTTTTTTTTTTTTTTTTTTTTTTTTTTTAATATATGTGCGCCAACTCATCAGAGCTCTGTAGCACTGCTCATATCTTTTCACCCATCACCATTCACTCCACCATTCATCTCCACTAGCCCCAACCTTTTACTGGTGAGTCAATACCTCTCCTGCCCATTTAATTTTTGAGTCTTGTTAGCAAGTACAGTTGAAACACAAGAAAAATGTCAAAAAAATATATATACAAGATATTTTTTAATTAATTTCAAAAAACTTTTTTACAAGATATATATACAAGATATTTTTTTTTTATTAATTTCACCTGCTTGAATGATGGGTCAATATTACCTACCTCCCTCATGATTGGTTATTGCAAATCGATGAACCAATCATGGAGATGTGAGACTCTCCGCCAAAAAATTATTTATTGTCACATGGAGAATAAATTTGTTCACACTAAATACACAATACAGACTTTTCTATTGGTTGCTTGATGAGGTGGTTCCACCTCCAACATCAAGTGTAAGGTTCACACATTTGTATAGCGGGTGAACAAATTTGCACTCTTGTTGGCACCCAATAATATTTCCTCTCCATTTGTCTTTTATTTATTTGTCACTATTTTTATGTTTATTTTGTAATGAGTTGGTTGCAGCTGGAAGTGGCACATTTTTGGAGCATCTAATATTAAGTGGTGTAATTGGGATACCAGTATTTGGGAGTTGTGCGATTGGATATGGATCAATATGCATGATCTATGGCTATGTATTGATCTTTGATTTTCTGCGATGTTTGGGTCATTGCAATGTGAAAATTGTTCCCTATCAGTTGTTTGACAGACTTCCCTTCCTCAAATATCTTCTCTATACCCCTACGTAAGTAATATTACTCATCACTGCATGCAACATCCATACCAGCACTCAAATGTACATACATACATACATACATACATACATACATACATACGTAGTTGTATTCTTCATCACCAGGACATGTGTTGGAAATGGTTATAAAATTCTGGATAAAATCAGAATTTTTTACTAAGTTTGGTCTATTTTTTAGGTGGGCGCCGAACGTCGATTTTCGCAGGTCAAAATGGTAACGCGTTCTATGCCGTGGTATATTTGGTTGCTCAAAATCATTACCGAGTGAATGAGAAATTGAAGCCAAAGTGTGCTCCATGGAAATGGAGTTTTGGTGGAAATTCCTTAAGGTTGTAAATTGGGTTGTCCCACAATGATTTGGTGGGAAGTTTTGAATGGGTTTGTAAGGCTTGGGTTTGGTACTGGGAGTGTGCCCCAAGGGGTACCCAAGTATTTTAGAGGAAGAGGTTATGGGCAAAATAGGCTAGACCCATTGGACCCAAAATTCACTATGCGCGCGCCGCCACCACAGCCGCAATCCGGGCGGGCTGGGCTGGGCCTAAATAAACTGGTTTGGTTTTACTGTACATCCAAACAGGGCCCTTCCCGAAATAAACTAGTTTGGTTTGTAACGTATATCCAAACAGAGCCCTTCCCGTGTTTTGTATCAGTTTATATTATGAACCCAACGGATTCAAATCTGTTTGAATTCAAAACCAACAGGTTTCATAGCTGTTCAATTCAAAACCAGCAGCCACCTTTACATCTATAAATAGACTATCCTCCCATTTGGATTTTACTCCAATTTTCATACTCCATCCTCTACTATAAATCTTTGCATTTTGTTCCATTTAATTTCTGAAAGAAAAGAGTGTAAACACTTAGTGTGTTCGTAAGACAAACAATTTGTAGTGCTGCTATTGTTTGTAGTAGATCATTTCATCCTGGGAGATAGACGTCCAAATTCTGAAAGTACCGTGGAGAGGATGAATCTGTCTTAAGGACACAGTGTCAAACACTGGACTTGATCAGATTATAATTCGAAGAAATTAAATCAAGTAAGTTATTTAATTTATTTTCAGTGTTATTATTGTTTATTTAAATTAGATTAATTTTAATTTTGTTTTTGTAACAAAATAAAATCTGTTTTTATTTATTTATTTTTATTTCGAGTTTGATTTTTGTAATCAAACAAATTCTCTCATTTCCTTTATTTCTTTATATTCTGGTTGTTGTTTAGTACACAACAGAATTTAATTTATTTAAATATAGTGAAGATTGTCCTACAATCTTAAGACAGATTCTTATTTTTGGTATCTTCATTGTATTTAATTTTCTATGATTTCATAAGATATATTCTGGTTGGAAAAACAAATAGTGGTTTATGCTATTTGACAGATAGTAGTAATATACTGTCTCTTTCCTTTGACAACTAGCAGTAATACACTGGTGTCATTAACAATTGCATAATATTATTTGGTGTTACAAAAAATTATTTTGGTATTTTATTTTTCTAGTTTTAGTAACAAGGAAAATAAAATTATATTATTTTCTAGTTTTAGTAACAAAGAAAATAAAATTATTTTGTGTTTTAATTTATTTTCTGATTTTGGTAACTAGAAAATTATTTTGTGTTTTTCTGATTTTTGTAATCATATAGTTTTGTGGTATTTTATTTTCTAGTTTCAGTAACAATGAAAATAAAATTATAGTATTTTCTAGTTTTAGTAACACGAAAAATAAAATGATTTTGTGTTATAATTTATCTTCTGATTTTAGTAACTAGAAAATTAATTTGTGGTTTATTTTTCTGATTTTTTGTAATCAGATATTATTTTAGTATTTTATTTTACTAGTTTAAATAACAAGGAAAATAAAATTATTTTATGTTATAATTTATTTTCTGGTTTTAGTAACTAGAAAATTAATTTTGTTAGTTTATCGTAGTTCTTTTGACTCTATCGTAGTACATGGGAGAATTTGTTTCTGGAGTAAAATATTAATTTACAAACAAATTTCATTTTTATTACAAAGAAACCTTTGTGGCAAGTTTAGTTTCTTTATTGATTTTTTGAATCATTTTTAAATTTCTGTGTGTGGATCTGTAGTCGTGAATAGTTTCGGCATATGAGTCGGAATAATATATATATATATATATATATATATATTCACAAGGACTTTTGCTTGCATATTTAATTAGTTTATTTATGTACAAATCAAACTTATTAAATGAAGGTATGTTTTGTCATTTTGGAGGTTAAAATTCAAAACGCATTGAATTTTATTTATGAGTTGAGAATCTTTTTATTTTATGATGCAAATTTTGGGATCATGCATGATTAATTTATTTTGTTAATTCATTATTTTTAGTTGATGCGTTTGATATGCATGTATGATGTCAACTCAAGTTATTTCTTAACAAAAATTTCTTGTGATTTGGAATGTTAAATTGATATGTTGATTAATTTGAGTTTTTCCAATCAATTTTGAATGGGTGTTTAAACACCAGAGAAATTTAAACATGAAGATGTATGTAGTTATATCGTTCCATTTAATTGGAAAGTAAATTTAAGAAATCTTTTACCGTTGATTTTTAGTTTATTTTGAATTATGTGACATGAGATGTCATTAATAATTATTTTACTTGCGTAATAGAATTTGTTAAACCATGAACCATTTTATTAATATGGGGGTGTATCTCTTGCATTAGTTGAGATAATTTAATTTTCTTCTGTCACAAATATTTTTATGACAGTGACATTTATTTGTTATTGAGTTGCAAGAATGTATATAATCAAATGAGTTTTTGAATTGTTTGATTCTTAGGCAAAATTTTTTATGGGGATATGATTTTGTCAAAACATTAATTCTGACTTGAGTAGTCATAATTATTTTGATTTTTTCTTGAATTTGTTTTGAAATTTATTGATTTATATTAGAAGTGATAAGGGTAGCGAATATGATGCACCATTAAATGAATTTTGTGCACAACATGACATTATTCACCAAACTACAGCACCTTATTCTCCACAACAAAATGGAATTGTTAAAAGGAATAGTAGAACCCTAAAAGAAATGATGAATGCCATGTTACTAAGTTCAGGTTTACCACAGAACTTATGGGGGAAAGCAATATTGTCTGCTAATTATGTTCTTAATAGAATATCCACAAGAAAACCAACAGCACTCCTTATGAATTGTGGAAAGGTCGACCATCTTCCTACAAATACTTAAAAGTGTGGGGGTGTTTGGAAAAAGTTGAAGTTCCTGTTTCTAAAAAGACTAAGATTGGACCAAAAACAGTAGACTGTGTGTTTATTAGTTATGCTCAGAATAGTAGTGCATATCGGTTTCTGACTTATAAATCAGAAATACCTGATATAAATGTGAACACTATTATAGAGTCAAGGAATGCTGTGTTTTTGGAACATGTCTTTCCTTACAAGAAAGGACAGGAATTAAGTTCACATAAAAGAACTTATGATTATACACAAAATCAAAAGACTAATGACAATCAAACACAAGAGACTAGTAATGGTCTCGACCAACATGATTTAACTGATGATGAACCAAGATGAAGTAAGAGAGCGAGAACATCAAAATCCTTGGTCCAGATTTTCTGACATACCTGTTAAAAAATGAACCTCAAAGCTTTAAGGCAGCAATGACAAGTCCTGAAGCATATTTGTGGAAAGAGGCTGTTAATAATGAAATTGAATCCATTATGCAAAATCATACTTGGGAATTGGTGGATCTTCCACCAGGTTCCAAACCACTTGGATATAAATGGATATTCAAGAGAAAAATGAAAGCAAATGGTTCAATTGACAAGTATAAAGCAAGACTTGTAGTTAAAGGTTACAGACAAAATGAAGGTCTGGACTATTTTGACACATATTCCCCTGTGACATGAATAACATCCATTCGCATGCTTATTACTTAGCAGCGTTGTTTTATTTAGAAATACATCAAATAGATGTTAAGACAGCTTTCTTAAACGGTGATCTAAATGAAGAGATCTATATGGAGCAACCCGAAGGGTTTGTAGTATCAGGGCAAGAAAAAAAAGTTTGTCGACTTGTAAAATCCCTTTATGGATTAAAACAAGCACCTAAGCAATGGCATGAAAAATTTGATCATGCAATGCTTACTAATGGGTTTAAGATAAACGAATATGACAAATGCGTCTATGTTAAAAACACTGACCAATGATATGTCATAGTTTGTCTTTATGTGGATGACATGCTTATCATTGGAAGTAGTCAAAACATGATCAAATCAACTAAGAAAATGCTTAACAAAAGATTTGATATGAAAGATATGGGGGTCGCAGATGTTATATTAGGAATGAAAATTACTAAAACATCTGACGGATATGCATTATCTCAATCACATTATATTGAGAAAATTCTTGATAAATTTATCAAGGATGATATGAATTTAGATAGAACACCTGTAGACGTCAATCTTTATTTATCAAAAAATAAAGGTGATGCAGTGTCTCAGCTAAAATACTCTCAAATTATTGGAAGCCTAATGTACCTAATGAATTGTACTCGTCCTGATATAGCTTATGCTATCAGTAAATTGAGTAGGTACACTAGTAACTTCGGAGAAGACCATTGGAAAGCGATCATTCGGGTTCTTAGATATCTGAGATTCACCCGTGATCATGGTTTAAACTTTACTCGATATCCACAAGTACTGGAAGGTTATTGTGATGCAAATTAGATATCGGATACTAAAGATTCAAAATCCA
Source organism: Camellia sinensis (assembly GCF_055761805.1). NCBI lineage: Eukaryota > Viridiplantae > Streptophyta > Magnoliopsida > Ericales > Theaceae > Camellia > Camellia sinensis. The sequence goes on from NC_138972.1 coordinate 161,170,326, forward strand.
CAAGTGGATATGTCTTTACTCTAGGAGTGTAGACACTCAATTTTTGACCGACCTTAAGACTCAGACGTCACCGATTGAGTGCTCGGTAATATTGCGTTTTGTGCTCGTTCAGAAGTCTCAGAGTCGCGGCCGTGAGCCCTGCCTCCGGATTTCCAAACCCTCTTCTGTGCCTTGCCTCGGTTTGCGAACTAGACTCGATTTTCTCTGTTTCTTTTCCTGAGGGGAGGGAGAGGTCCTGTAGACCATCTCTCAGTGGCCGTGGGCTACATTTTGTGGCTGTAGGCCATTTTTTCCATTTCGGAGCCCGGTTCCCGATTTTTCAGAGCCGTCAGGCCGTGTGGCTCGGTTCGGGACCGCCTAACTATCTCCGATTGCTCCGGTTTTTGGCATGCATCTTATTTACTCCCTTTTGAGGGACACTGAGGTCTGAGAGACCCACTTCCTGGTCGAATGCCACTTTCGGTGCTTAACAGGCAGTTTTCGGGGCCCCAGACTACGCGTTCTGGCCCCCGAACATTCGTTTTGCATCGGTTTTCGTTCATTTTTGGCAGGTACCTCTGTTTCATCACCAGGAAGGCCGTGGAAGGGTGGGAGGCCAACAATTGTTTTAGCAACCAGTTATATTCCTCCGGCGCCCTCCGACGCCCGTTTTTCTCATTTCCAATCCAATGTTGACCACCCTAGGGTCACTTTCTTCAATCTTAACCCCCATATTTGTGTCGTACACACATGGGAGGACACCAAAAGTTGGTGGCCGGCCAGTAATTCCACCTGTCCCTTTTGAACCCTTCCTAAAAATGGCCTATTCCCTCTCCTGTTTTACAGTTGACAATTTTGAACCACAGGGTTGTGTTGAGGGCACCTGGGAGGACACCAATTTGTGGTGGCCGGCCAGAAAATCTTTTTGACCTTTTTGACCCTTGGCCGGCCGGCCATGGGGGGTGGCCGGCCGGCCACCTGAAACTCTGAAAGTCGGCCGGCCATGATCCTTGCAATGTGTATATTCCAGCTGTATATCTGTTTTCCCCCCAGAAAACTTGTATCCGGGGGACAACTTTTGGGGGGAAACTTGATCCATTTTCCCCCCACTTTTTCCCTCCATTTCTCCCCCATTTTTTGTCTACATAACAGAGCCTCCAGCTCTATCTTGAGGGTTGGAAAAAATTGCCTTGAGCTTGCATATACACATCTCCCTCCATCTCTCTCTTTCAAGCTCAAGCATCCAAGTTTTACCCCTTTTTTTTCATTACCACCTAGCACCACACTACCATTTCCATTCCAGCAGCTTGGAGGTCTTCTCAGAGGCTAGGAGGTAGCTTTTCTTGGTCCAAGAGGTAGCAAAGGATTGGTTTTCAAGGGTGAGTTGATTTCTCCCTCTTTCTAGCTCATTTTTGCAAGTTTTCTTAGCCCCTTTTGCTTGCTGTTTTGAGCTCCGACCATAACTGGAAATATCATTTTTTTGTATGCCATAATCTTGCATAGTATTTTTGGCCTATGTGTGATCTATTTTGGAGCATGATGTAAACTGTAGATAGGCTTATTTTGAGCCCTTCTTCAACATTTAAGAAGGGCTCATCACTATTTGGGACCTCCATGTGCCACTTGTCATTATACCCCTCTTTGGTCCCCATTTTTGCATGATTTATTAGCCTATTGTGTCTCTATTTTTGGACTTTGGTCCGAACTGAAAGTGGCCATATTTTGACCTCCCTGTCATGTTTCATTAAGGGTCTTTGGCTGTTTGATGAACTTTTTGTATACTTTGTGTTTTGACCTCTTTTGGGCCCTACCTTGCATGGCATTTTGAGCATACTTGTATATTGTTTTGGGGGTTTCCATAAACTGTAAGTAGTCATATTTTTGGTCCCTATTTAGTGTTGTAGAAGAGTCTTTTTCTGTTTAGGCTTTGAATCTACCACTTGCTTCATTGCCTCCTTTGCGGAGCCATTTTTTTATGATAATTTAGTCCCACTTGTGCTTACTGTTTGGCCATGCTTTGAACTATAAAAATGCTTATCTTGGGGCTGCCTTGCTTCTGTCTTTTCATTCCATGTACCAATTATGCATGCTTTGTATAGCTGTAAGCCATTTCATGTACCTAGTTTTGCTTTTCGGGAGAAATTCCATGCATCGGGTGTCATTTCGCCTTGTTTCGGGGCTGTTTTGCCCCTCATTTTGCTACTGGTTTTTGCATGTTTGCATATCATATTCCATGTCTTTGCCATGTCTCATTAGAGTGGCGTTTCGGTGCCTAAGGGTCGGTTCTCGGTTTGCGTGCACGCGTGCACGCATTTTGAGTCGTCTTGTTTTCATCTGATGGCCTCCTATGTGAGTATGGCTGAGGCTCTCTCATGTTGGTGTAAGCCCATTATTGCATTGCGTATGCCATTTCATCCATAGCATTGTGTATGCTCGGTTGTATATTACCTCGTGCAGCGTGTATGCCATTCCATAACATTGTGTATGTTAGGATTGTATCTTAGTTGCATTTCATGCATGCCATGCATATTGCATCGTGTTTAGGATAGGAGTTAGCCCGGGCACGGGAAACGAGGTGCATTTCGTACTCCGAGTGACAGAACGTGTCTCAATTCCCTAGTCACCGACACTCCGGATCATCCATGATGGAGTTAGGTCTTGTTGTGTTTTCATGTGCATTCATTTCATATTAAATTGTGCAATTTGACTCCTCGGTCATCATGCATCGAGATGCGTGATTGGTGGCACGAGGATCGAGGCATGCATACATTTGTGAAAATACATTGCTATGCCTCTTTCCTGCTCTCTGTTGTAGTAAATCAAGAATCAGCGGTCTTCCGAGGCTTGGCACGCATTTTAAGAATAGGTGCAAACAGAGGCTAATTGGGGCATCGTCATGGATTTCCGCGCAAAGGCAACCCGGGCATGCATCATTCATCATCCGGAATGGAATTAAGGCAGTCCTTGGCTTGCATGCCAGTTTATTTATTTTCTTAGTTAATTTGTTAATTAATTAGGAATTTGCACATGCTTGGACTGTACTATTCTTTTATTCGGGACTGTATATTTATTCGGACCCTCTGTGCGAGGGCATGATTATAATAAGTGTGCGTGTGTGTGATGCATGTCTTCCAACCCCACGTCTTTCTCCCTTTTATTTACCAGCTTATGATGGTTGGATTAGGGCATGTTTCAATTAGCATACAGTATGATAGCATGTTGCATTCATTCATCTGTTTTGCATGCATCGGGCTCGGCGCATCATACTAACTGCATTGAATTTTCAATTCCAAGTTGAATACATGTTAGCTGTAGCATTTCATATGCCATGTCTAGAATAGCCGAGCCTGCTATAGTTGCACTTTTGCATGTGTTGCATTAGGCATTTCTGCATACTTAGGATCATGCATGGATTTCTAATTAGCTTCTATTTTGGCTTGGAGTACTCGGTGAGTTTTATGTTTTAGCATCCTTGCATGTGTGTGAGTGACTGCCATGATAGGATGCTTGCCATGAGGCTAATTGCTTATGTGATATAACTGCCTGAATGCCTGTGGGTGAAGGTTGGGTTATTTGAATTGGAACAATTCATCAAATGTGTGTTTTAAGCCCACTAGATAGTGGTAAAATCATGTTTTTCTAAGCCCACCCGAGGGTGGCAAATCCACGTCTTAGCCTACTTGCGGGTAGCACCATCAAACCATTTTCAAAATAAACAAACATGAAATGTTTTGTTCCAATTCAGGCGATCCAGCCTATACTTGTATGCTGTGCGCATCACATAGTAAATCTAGGCTAATAACCGGAATAAGAACACACAATGTTTTCAAAACTTGATATCATGGTTAGTAGAGGCCGATCTTTGATCGGGCGAGAGGGGGTGCTCACGAAGTGACCTTCCCCAATCGTACCCAAGTTCCCGAGCCGAGGCAACTTTGGTGATGACGGACACGTGGCCTTAGGCAACGAGTCAGGGTTTCCTAAATTTCCCAAAATAAAATATTTAGGTGGCGACTCTGTATCTGGCAAAGCAGTCCATGTTTGGCACTTCTTTTCTAAAAATCTGTTTTCTCAAAACGATTTGCCAGATTTGGACTCTTTGGTTCAGATTTAGAACCGTGACAATTTGAGAGTCCTGAGCTGTAGTGACCCCAAATGAACAGAACGGGACTCACCCTCCCAGGGCGTTCGGGGACGTCTACAAGGAGGCGCTGCTGTTTCTTGGAAATCCACGAAACAAACATGCATCGCACGATCCACAATGGAATCCGAGTTCATTGATTTAGACAAAGCATGGGAAGAAGCCGAATGGCTTCGTCACTTCTTAGAAGACATTCCAATATGGCCAAAACTTGTGCCAGCTATTTGCATTCATTGTGATAGTCAATCTGCAATAGGCAGGGCACAGAATCATATGTATAACGGTAAGTCACGACATATTCGTCGTCGACATAATACCGTTAGGCTGTTGTTGTCAAATGGAATAATCTCTACAGATTATATAAAATCTAAAGAGAATATTGCGGATCCGTTAACAAAAGGTTTGACAAAAGAGTTAGTGTATAGTTCATCAAAGGGGATGGGATTAAAGCCTATTACATAAGAGTCGTCGTAATGGTAACCCTACTTATATGACTGGAGATCCCAAGAACTAAGTTCAAAGGGACAACTAAGTTATGTATGGCTCGCCAGAAATCACCAAAGGATTAAGTTCCTACCCATTCCTATGGTGAGAGTGATATCTGCAACATATGTTGTATGCAGGGTATAAGGATAAGCTTTGCTTTTAATGATTACTTATATCTTGATTAAGGCATAAAATCAAGACAAGTATAAGGAGATACTCACAATAAGAATCACCTATATGAGTGTCGAACTGGGGCCGGTTCTATGAGAATGAAGAGGATAAATTCTCTAGAAACACTTATGAAAACCATGCGCGTTCAAGGCCAAAATGAACACAACAGTGAGAACCACGATGTGTTAGAAGATATTTTGTGTGAAATCTATTGTCTTGGCTTACACAAACGGCTGAACAATTCAAGGCATCGCGTCCATTGGTTAGCCAGTAAGTCCGATAGGTTATCACTAGGGAAGGTTCAAGGCCGAAAACTACCTATCCTGATGCAAGATATTTTCGACTTATACTCTTTCGATATAGTCTGCATATTGTTATATTTCCGTTGTCATCAAATTCCATTCATGTGGGGGATTATTGGAAATGGTTATAAAATTCTGGGTAAAACCAGAATTTTTTACCTAAGTTTGGTCTATTTTTTAGGTGGGCCTCGAGCGTCGATTTTCGCAGGTCAAAGTGGTAACGCGTTTTATGCCGCGTTGTGATTCACGTGATATATTTGGTTGCTCAAAACCATTACCTGGTGAATGGAAAATTGAAGCCAAAGTGTGCTCCATGGATATGGAGTTTTGGTGAAAATTCCTTAAGGTTGTAAATTGGGTTGTAAATTGGCTTGTCCCACATTGATTTGGTGGGAAGTTTTGAATGGGTTTATAAGGCTTGGGTTTGGTACTTGGGGTGTGCCCCAAGGGATACCCAAGTGTTTTAGAGGGAGAGGTTATGGAAAAAATGGGTTAGACTCGTTGGACCCAAAAAACACCACACACGCGCGCGCTGCCGCCGCCGCCGTCCGTTTGGTCGGGCGGGCTGGGCTTGGGCGCGGGTGCGTGGTGTGGGGTTGGGTTGGGCTGGGCTTGTTCGGCCCAATAGTAATCTTTTTGGGTAAAAAATATTTGAATTTAATTTTTTTTTGTATAATTCAAATTAAACCAGAAATAAACTGGTTTGGTTTTACTGTACACCAAAACAGGGCCCTTCCTGAAATAAACTAGTCTGGTTTTTAACGTACATCTAAACAGGGCCCTTCCCGTTTTTTGTATCTGTTTATATTATGAACCCAACAGATTCAAATTTGTTTGAATTCAAAACCAACAGGTTTCATACATGTTCAATTCAAAACCAGCAGCCACCATTACATCTATAAATAGACTATCCTCTGTAGACACCCCATTTTTGACCGACCTTGAGACTCAGACGTCACCAGTTAAGCACTCAGTGATATTGCATATTGTGCTTGCTCAGAAGTTTCAGAGTCTCGGTTGCGAGCTTTGCCTCCGGACTTCCGGGCTCTTCTGTGCTTTGCCTCGGTTTACCAACCAGGCTCAATTTTCTCTGTTTCTCTTACCGAAGGGAGGGAGAGGTCTCGTAGATCATCTCTCAGTGGCCGTAGGCTACGTTTCGCGGTCGTAGGCCATTTTGCCCGTTTGGAGCCCGGTTTCTGGTTTTTCGGAGCCGTTAGCCGTGTGCCTCGGTTCGGGATCGCTTAACCATCTCCGTTTGCTCCGGTTTCTAGCATACATCCTTTTTGCTCCCTTTTGAGGGACACTGTTGTCCGAGAGACTGACTTCATGGTCGAACACCACTCCCGGTGCCTGACGGTCAGTTTTTGGGGCCTCGAACTGTGTGTTTCGGCCCCCGAACCTTCATTTTGCATCGGTTTTGGTTCATTTTTGGCAGGGACCTCTGTTTCAATGCTAGGAAGGCCGTAGAAGGGTGGGAGGCCAGTAATTGTTCTGTCAGCCAACTTTATCCCTTCATCGCCCTCCGTCGCCCGATTTTGTTCACTTCAAAGCCAATGTTGACCACCCTTGGGCCATTTTCTTGAACCCTAAACCCCATATCTGTGATGTACTCATCTGGGAGGCCACCAATATTTTGTGCCCGGCCAGTAATTGTTGTTGACCCTTTTGAACCCCTTTGAAAAGTGGGTTGTTCTCTCTCCTGGTTCACTTTTTTTCAGTTTTTAACCACAGGGTTGTGTTGTGCACACATCAGAGGCTCTCTTTCTGTGGTGGCCGGCCAGTAATTCTCATTGACCTTTTTGACCCCTAGCCGGCCGGCCATGGGAGGTAGCTGACCGGCCACCTGCAACCAAGATAACTGGCCGGTCATGATCCTTGCACCCTGTTCCTTACAGCTGTATACTTTTTTTCCCCCCAGATTCTGTATCCGGGGGGCTGCATTTTGGAGGGAAACTTGATTGATTTTCCCTCCATTTTTCCCCCACATTTCCCCCCCTTTTTGCCTATATAAACCAGCCTCCAGCTCTGGTTTTAGGGTTACAAAAAATCCCCCTCAACACTCTTGCATTGTATCTCCCTCTCCCTCTCTTCCAAGCTCCAAACCTCTCAAACCCTACATCATTTCTTCACCAACCCATAGCCCCACCCTTACATCCTTCATTCCAGCAGCTAGAGGTGATTCTTCAGAGCCTAGGAGTGCTGCAACTCAAGCCAAGAGGCTGTCAAGACATAGTCTTCAAGGGTGAGCTCTTTTTTTCCCTTTTCTACCTTTTTTTTGATTCATTTATAAGTCATACTTGCTTGCTGTTTTGGGCTCCAAACCTGACTAGAACTAGGCTTATTTTGAGCCATTTTTCATGTTTGTTTAAGGGCCTCTCACTGTTTGAGGCCTCCTTGGTGCACTTACTTCATTACCTCTCTTGTTTGCCATTGTCTTGTGTAGTATTTTTGGACTATGTATAAACTGTTTTGAGCTCTGTCATGAATTGAAAAGTGGCTTATTTTGAGCCCTTCTTCAACATTGTTGAAGGGCTCATTACTGTTTGAGGCTTTCATTCATCACTTGCCTTTATATCTCTCTTTTGGCCATATTTTTGCATGATTTGTTAGCCTCTTGAGCTTCTGCTTTTGGACTCTGGTCTGAACTGAAAGTAGCCTTATTTTGACCCCCTATTAATGTTTCATTAAGGGTCTTTCACTGTTTGAGGTATCCTTTATATACTTTGTGTTATATCTCTCTTTTTGGCCTTATTTTGTGTAGTATTTTAGGCTTGCATGCATACTGTTTTGGGTCCGGACATCAACTGTAAAGTGAAATATTTTGGGCCCCTCTTCAACATTATTGAAGGGCCCCCTTGTGTTTGAGGCCAGAAACCACCACTTGCTTCTTTGCCCCTCTTTTGGCCCATTTATTGCATGAGAGCTTAGCCATACCTGTGTTGGTTTTTGTGGTTTGTTGTAAACTGTAAAAGGTCATTTTTTGGGTCCCTATCCAACATTGTTGAAGGACCCTCAGCTGTTTGGGGCCTGCAGCTGTGACTTGCTTCATTATCTCACATTTAGGGCCATTTTTGCATGCTAGTTTAGCCTCATTTATGTTCATTGTTTGGCTTTGATATAAACTGGAAACATGCTTGTTTTGGGGCTTCCTTGAACCTTTCTTCACATGTCATGATCAAATAATGCATGTTTGATGTAGCTACAAGTCATTTCATGCGCTTAATCTTGCATTTCGGGACCATTTCATGCATCGGGTGCTATGTTGTCATGATTCGGGGCTGTTTCGGGTCATATTTTAGCGCTAAAATTTGCATATCATATTTCATTCCTTAGGTTCGGTCCTCGGTTTGCGTGCATGTGTGTACACATTCCGAGTTGTCTCATTTTCATCTTATGGCCTCTTATGTGAGTGTGGCTGAGGTCCATTCATGTTGGTGTAAGTCCATTGTGCATTGTGTATACCATTTCATTTCATAGCATTGCGTATGCTAGGTTGTATGTTAGCACATTGTGTATGCCATGTTATCTCGTGCATCGTGTATACCATTTCATAGCATTGTGTATGTTAGGTTGTATCTTAGTTGCATTTCATGCATATCATGCATATTGCATCGTGCTTGGGATAGGAGTTAGCCCGAGCACGGGAAACGAGGTACGTTTCATACTCCGAGTGACGGAACGTGTCTCAATTCCCAGTCGCTGACGCTTCGGATTATCCATGATGGAGTCTAGGTTTTGTTTTGTTTTCATGTGCATTCATTCTATATTGAATTGCATAATTCGACTCCTCGACCATCATGCATCGAGATGCGTGATTGGTGGCACGAGGATCGAGGCATGCATACATTTGTGAAAATACATTGCTATGCCCCTTTTCTGCTCTCTGTTGCAGCAAATCAAGAATTGGCAGTCTTCCGGAGCTTGGCGCGCTTTCCAAGAATAAATGCAAAACAGAGGCTAATTGGGGCATCCCAGTGGATTTCCGCGCAAGGCAGCCCAAACATACATCATTCATCAGAGTCGAGGCAGTCCTTGGCTTGCATGCCAGTTTATAGCTTTTCCTAGATTAATTTGTAAATTAATTAGGATTTTTGTATTTATTCGGGACTGTAATTATTTATTTGGGACTGTATATTTATTCAGACCCTTTGTGCGAGGGCAAAATTGTAATAAGTGTGCGTGCGTGTAATGTATGTCTTCCAACCCCACGTCTTTCTCCCTTTTATTTACCAGCTTATGATGGTTAGATTAGGGCATGTTTCAATTAGCATACAGTATGATAGCATGTTTGCATTCATTCATCTGTTTTGTATGCACCGGGCTCGGCGCATCATACTAACTGCATTTGTATTTCAATTTCAAAGTTGAATACTTGTTAGCTGTTACATCTCATATGCCATGTTTAGAATAGCCGAGCCTGCTATAGTTGCATTTTGCATGTGTTGCATTAGGCATTTCTGTATAATTAGGATCATGCATGGATTTCTAATTAGCTTTTGTTTTGGCTTGGAGTACTCGGTAAGTTTTATGCTTTAGCATCCTTGCATGCGTGTGAGTGCTGCCATGAATAGCATGCTTACCATGACGCTATTTGCTTACGTGATATAACTGCCTGAATACCTGTGGGTGAAGGTTGGGTTGTTTGGATTGGAACAAACCATTGAATTGTGAGTTTTAAGCCCACTAGATAGTGGCAAAATCATATTTTCTAAGCCCACCCAAGGGTGGCAAATCTACGTCTTAGCCTACTTGAAAGTAGCACCATCAAACCATTTTTCAAACAAACAAACATGAAATGTTTTGTTCCAATTCAGGCGACCCAGTCTATACTTGTATGATGTGCGCATCACATAGTAAATCTAGGCTAATAACCGGAATAAGAACACACAATGTTTTTCAAAAATAGATATCATGGTTAGTAGAGGCCGATCTTTGATCGGGCAAGCGGGGGTGCTCACGAAGTGACCTTCCCCAATCGTACCCAAGTTCCCGAGTCGAGGCAACTTTGGTGATGACGGACACGTGGCCTTAGGAAACGTGTCAGGGTTTCCTAAATTTCCCAAAATAAAATATTTAGGTGGCGACTCTGTATCTGGCAAAGTAGTCCATGTTTGGCACTTCTTTTCTAAAAATCTGTTTTCTCAAAACGATTTGCCAGGTTTGGACTCTTTGGTTCAGATTTAGAACCGTGACAATTTGAGAGTCCTGAGCTGTAGTGACCCCAAATGAACAGAACGGGACTCACTTAGTTTTGAATTTATGTTATACAACATCTTATTTTTGTAGGGAAGGTCTAATTTTATTTATTTATTTATTTTTTTGATAACTCAGGTATTTTTAATTCTTTGATTTTAAAGGAAGTCAGGACTAATCTTGAGAGGTATGTAACCGGTAGGGAAGGTCTAATTAATGACATTATGTGCTTCTAAAGCTTTGTTTTTGCTCACACTAAATATATATATGGAACTCTGGATTGCTCAAGGCAACGGTCATGTAGAAGTTTTGAAGTGTTAAATTAGTGCTTATACTTAAAAAAAAGTCCAATCAATAGTTATCATATCTAGATCTGTCCTTCAAAATATCATTCCGACTAACACTAACAAACTAATATCTTTTATTACACTAATCCAAAAATTATCAAATTCAACAAACAGCCAAAATACATTTAACGAAATATGTTACCCTAGTTTTTTTAACCTTATATCTTCTTCTTTTTTTATACATAATTTTAAATTGTTTGGGTTTTTCTTTGTCTTTAATAAAATATTTTTAGTTTTGTTTTTAATAAAGAAAGTACTTTTTGAATTTTTCTAAGCTAGACTTGAAAAACTGGAGGGAAAAAAAATTTAAATGACTGAAGACTTTTTTTTTGAGCTATTGCCAAACGTAGCCTTAATTGGAATTTCATTTGGTTTGATTTAGTTAGTATATGTAATTCTTAATCATTGATGATAATTCTAATTCATAAATCTCTCTCTTAGGCTTCGTTTGGGAAGTGGGTTGACTTTTTGATTTTTTTGACTATTTTAACTTGGAGTTAAAAAGTTTGGTTTGAGAAGAGCTTTTGCTTTGTTAGTTTTTTTATGAGAGAAATAATGTGATAATTATGGGTTGGATGTAATATTTTGTCTTATTAGAATAAAAAGCCTATTTTATTTTTTGTGACTATTTTAACCAAAAAAAGTCCCAAAACCCACTTCCCAAACATAGGCTTAGTCATTTTTTATAGGTGGTTTATATAAGTAAACATACTTATCATATATGTGTGAGTCGATTTCTAACCACACTGCTAAACTGGTATTCAGTTGGAGAGCACCGACAGAATAGATTAAGCTCGAATGACTTGTCACAGAAAGAAGAGATTCCGATGGTGGTTCGTCCACCCGGGGGCACTCCGATGATCAAGTCAGTTATCTCTCAAAGATAGAAAAAGTACTTAACACACTATTCAGAACACAAAAAACATACCTTAGACCCACGAGGGTGCCTCTCTTTTATAGCCAACACAAACCTAGTTCCAATAGAACCCTAGCTTCAATGGACTCTAGATTACTACTAATCTTGGACTTCAGTAGGATTGGGATAAACTCTCTAAGAGTCTTATCTTTATCCAAACTGAAGTCCTCTTCCAATCTAGGACTCTTGTCCCTTATTCGCTTATCCCGGATTCCGGTATCTTCGCAGATAACCTCGGCCTAGCCGAGATTACCTCGGCGTCTTGACCAGGACACGTGACACCTCGGTTGACACTTCGGTGCCACGTCGGCCACGTGTTGTCATTAAAAAATTATGTCCCCAAAACTGCCCCTTAGGTTCTATTACCTCGGCATCTTGAGGTGATGAAACCTATATCATTTCTTCCATTTAGCACATCGGCTAAGTTCGCTTTATCTTTCTTTACCGAGGTTGCCACGCATCGGCTTCCATATGGTAAACACTTCAGTGTGTTTGCATCAAAGCTTTAAAACCAATAACCAAGTCTATTCAAGTTCATTGAGCCGAGATTGCCCCCGTAGCTGAGGTCTTTGCTTTATTAAATCAAGAACTCAAAGAGTTTTATCACGCGTGTGAGCTGTCACATACAATATTTTAACCGTTTCTGCCACGCGTCTTTCCCCCACTAAGCCGTACCTGACATGTGTCGTCAAATCGCATCATTTTTGCATGCGCCGTCTGACAAGCACGTCACCCTAGGCACATTGATTGCAATTTTGCCGCCATTTTGTGGTTTTGATCAAAACCACTTCTCTCTTTCCGTTTTTTCACTTTTGCATCTTCAGTTTCGTGCTAACTCTCTCTCTCTACTCTCCCAAATCTGCCATTGTTTCAAGCTTTCAAGCTTTGCAATCACTGTGTTCACCTCCCCTAGCGAAACTTTTGCTGCCCTTCTCCGATTGCTACCAACATCTGACGCCGGCGTACCTCACACCGGCTTCATTCTTTTCGGTGAGTTATTTCTGTCCCCTTCGTTTCAATTTCTTGTTATACTTTAAACTGTTGCGTCCATATACTGCTATTGTGACTTCATTCATGTTCTTGAATCTTTTTTATGTTGCAAATTTTCCTTTGTTTGCAATTTGTTCATGGAAATACACATGTATACACAATATGTTTCGCACACTTGGTTTTTTGCCACTGTTCTTGGTCTCCCACTCTGCACAAACTTTATCACTGTGTTCTTGATAGTTCATCATTATTCTTGATTCTGAATCACATTCTTGTTTCTATTTTCTATGTTTTCTCCATATTCTTGCCTTCAATCCTTGTTTGTATAGGCTTAGGTTTGGGATTTGCTGTAGAACTCACGAATCTTAGGAAATACTGAAACGAATTCCCCTTAGATCTTTCAGAAAGATTTTCCCCAACACAGTTATAGTTTTTAGCCGAGGTCTCTTAAACCCCTACAAAACACTTTCTTTTGAAATCCAACACCTTCCTCCAAGCCGACGTCATGGGTATGTGGAGGTATAGGGTAGACACCCCAACTAAGTTAGAATATTTCAGGCAGGAGTTTTCCATCCCGGCCGACGTCCATCTCAGGTTGGCTGGGGAGGATGACTCCATCATGCCCACAGTCGACTCCATGCCTTTCCCAGTTGTAGCTTTTATAGAGTGTGGACTTAGGCTCCCTCTCAACATCCTTTTTCGAGAAGTCCTTCACTGTTATAAACTCAAACCAATGTAATTAGCCATTAACTCTTACAGAGTCATTAATGGTATCATAGCCTTAGCTAGCCGAGAAAAGGCTAGGGTAACTTTAGCTGACATCCAATACTGCTACACCATGTGTGGCCTCAAGTTAGAAAAAGGCTATATCTATTACCTCAAACCGAGGTCCACAGAATACAAACTTGTTGCTGACCTCCCAGACTCCAACAAGGGACTCGGGGATAATTACTTCATTGTCTCGGGCAACTGGGAGTTCGCTCCAGATGAGGACCTTCACCTCTACCCTTTTAGCCGAACAATATTCATAGAGGGTAATGGTAAGAGCCAAATGTTACACTTACTTTTTTTTTTTCCCCAAGTCTTTAATACTTTGTTCTTTCTATATGTTGTAACGTCTGTTTTTTTTTGCAGCTCTTCCACAGCCGCCAAAAGACTTCCGTAAGTCCTTCTTCCCTAGCAAGGACTTCAAGAAGCTGTTGGATCTACCAGTTCAGAAGCAGAGAGCTCCCTTACTGCTCAACTACATCCCAACCTACAAATTCGTTTTGCCCGACGTCCTGAAGAAGAAAAGCAAGTCTCCTCCTTCCGCCACAACTCTACCAGCAACTTCATCACCTCGGCCAGATCAGGCATCAACTTCTAATCTAGCTGAGCGACCATCAACCTCGGCTCCACATCTAATCCTTCCATCTCAACAGAAACGTCGACGCCTGTACGGGGAGCAAATATTCCGGCGTGCCCGTATTCCTTTCTTCCGTGCTCCGTCGATATCCGATCACCTGCGAGCAAATAACGGTGAGCTACCCGGCGGTGTGTGGCCGGAAAAACCCTCCGACGGTCAAGTTAGCACACACCTTAGAGGGAATAGAGAGAAGGGAGAGAGTGTTTGAGTGTAAGGATTTTCTTACAGAGTGTTCGTGTGTTCCGTATGGGGGGCGCAGACATGCTTATATACCTTCTGAGCCCCATATCCACTCCCTGTCATCTCCTGACATGTGGCTCTGCTATCCCATCTGTCAGCATAAACCATGCCATTCATCACCTGCTCTCAACTGCCTGCCAACACAGCTGGTGCTCGGCAGCCGAGCTGCCCTACCCCGGTCGTACCATGCTTCATACCTTAAGCGCCTAACCGGATAAACAAACGGTGGACCGGGCTAAGCGGCATCCCGGCCGAGCCTAGCCCGGATGCTTACTTTGATCGGCCTTCTCGCCGGTCAATCAACTACCTCGGCTGACCGCTCCTTTCCGAGCGCCGGTCTCTCGGTCTGTCTGGTTTCGACCATCCTCGGACCAAGCATCCTGGTCTGATCGGTCACTTCCCGACCGAGCAACTTCTGCACGGTCCGGGGCGGCACACAGTCCAAACCTTGCCCGGCCCAAGTTCTGGTAGCCCATCTCCGGGTGAACAGTTGATCATCTCGGCCCAATGCATTGCTGGGCCCTCAGCTTGCCCGGTCGATACCCCGGCCCAACACCGGATCATAAATCACCCTCTCAATTGCCCCTTAATCCCGTCCGCGAAAGCATGACTGGGATTACTCACTTTGACCGAGATAACATTTCTCCGGTCGTCAAGACGCCAAGCCTTTGCCGAGCTAATCTGCTATCCTTACCCGGTCATGTTCCTCGGCTTACGGCCTTTTCGTCGAAAGTAACTCGGCTGGCTCTTCGTCTCTTCATCCCGTCGCTTCAATCCTGACGTAGCCATAAATGGGGACACGTGGCGAGCTCCCATTGGTCATCGAGAAGCCAACCCGCCGTTCTTGTCAGATTTTGAATTTGGGCGGTCTCTTTCGCCTATACAAACTCCCCCCCCCATCGTTCCATTTTTTCCTACTGCTGCCTCCATCTCTGACGGTTCTGAAGCTCAAGCTCGACTGCCATTCTGCCATTCTTCGTGTTTAGGAAGAACACCCTCAGCCCTTCACAGGTAAGATACTCAATCCCTTTTATGTTGCTATTTTCTTTTATTTTACACACATTAGGGCACAAAAACGTAGCTTTTAGGGCATTGACCATTGAAAACGTCACAAACCTCCCACTGTTGTTGGCGTTCTTCGTCTTCCTGAAGAACGCTGAAGAACTGGGGTGAACCGGGCTCTGGGCCTTCTTTTGATCCAAAAAACCAACCAAACCGGGCAAACAACATGTTTGTAATAACCACGGCACAAACCGAGATAACCCAATTACTCGATCGCTTAACCGGGCTAAAATTAGGTCTGCTTGGGCGACCGAGCTCCTTAATTAGTCAACCGAGGTGGTTTGGCACCCTTACCGACCGAGCTGAAGTCTAGCTCCTAATGCGAAACCGCGCTCACTTACACTTGCCATCCTTTTCCTGCAGAGTCCAAGGGGACCACTGCCATTCCTGAACCTCTCAGGACCGAGCTGCAGCCAATTACCACCGTGCCCAACCCATCAACCGGGCTATAGTAAGTCGGCCTCGAATGGGGAAATTCCGCTTCCTAGTGGACACTCCGGCCGCGCTAGCCGCTTTCAGAGAGGATTACGGCGTCCCGGCCGACGTCTATCTCGAGCTGGCCGAAGAAGAAACCACGCCTTGGGATAGGGAGGAATGCCCCTTCACCGTGCTGTCCATTGTCGAAGGGGGCCTTCGTTTCCCTCTTAACCCGCTGATTACCGAGTTCTTACGCCGAACCGGGCTAGCGCCAACCCAAGTGTCCACCAACACATACAGGATAATAAATGGCGTGCATGAGTTAAATAACCGGTTAGGCATAAGCCTAGGTTTAGCCGAGATCCTACGCCAATACACACTTGGCCACACCGGCGACGGTCTCGCCTATTACTTGAAGATTCGACCGGGCCGAGAAAAAATCGTAACCGGCACACCAGACAAGGATCTTCATGACGATGATTTCTTCTGGGTGTCTGGTAACTATAAAACAGCCGAGACACCGGGCTGGATGATTAGCAAAAGTTTTGGGAGCACATGTAAGCTGCGCAAATAATCTCGGTTTACATACTTATGTTTTTCGCAGTTTAATCACTCTTGTTTCTTTTGCAGCCATCCAAGCCTTGCAAGCCAACTACAACTTCCCCAACGTAGAGGCGATCAGGACCGCGCTTCGCTACCGGGATCGTGACTGTAACCAACTACTCGGCTACAGTCCTACATATAGATATTCCGCTCCCCGCCGGAGTAAAGTAACTGACTTCCTCAGAGCTCCTACGCCACCGCCAGATCCAACCCTTCCCGACGTCCCGTTAATCCGGTTAACAGACGAGCAAGAAATGGCCAAGAGAAGTCGAATCAAGAACCTGCTCACCGCCACATCTGCCGAGGTGCCGAGCGTGGTAACCCGGTCGCCAACCGCCGGTCAATCCAGTGGCGCCGTAGTCGCCCTAGCCACTCCATCCGCCGGGCAATCCAGCCGAGAACCTTCTGCGCGGCGGGCCGGGAAAAGAGCTCGGGCAGATCCGTCCGCCGAGCTAGTCACCGAGCTCGCCACCGAGCACCCCACGGAAGCCCCCGCCCCAGTGCCAGCCTGGCGCCCACATCTGAAGCACCGGGGTCAGGACATCCCGGCGACGGCTTCGATCAAGGCTGACAAAGAGCATCTGCTCGCCTTTGATCTGTCCAAAGCATTCCTACTACCGAGCGACGTGGTTGGCAGCGACCACGTCCCTGACACTCGGTTAGTCAAGTCATCAGTAAAGTCCATGGCCAGGGTAAGCCAATGCAGCTCTGAAAATTTTCCTAAGTGTTTGCCCGGTTCCGTTTCTCATCAACTTTGTTTTTTGCAGGCCATTCAAAAACAGCATCTGGTTTTGGAGCGCATCCACCGGCTTAGGCAAAAGGCAAACGACACAGCCAGCCAGGTTGAGAGCCTTCAAGCCGAGCTGGGCCGGGCTAAGGCTTCCCTCCAGATAGCCAATGCTGACAACAACAGACTGCTCGGTCAGCTGGAGGCGGCCGAGAAAAAACAAAGTGAGCTCCAGATTGAGGTGGACGCTTTTAAGAAGACGAAGAGGAGAGCTTGCCGGGCTGCCAACAATGCCGGGTTTAACGAAGCCGAGAAGAACTACAAGAAGCAAGTCTTTGCAACACAAGACATCTTTTTCAAGGCTGGCTGGAAGTCCGCCTGCGAGCACCTCGGCCAGGGCTCCGACACCGATGTATTTACTAATCCTCCTCCCGCCAAGCTACCGGTCTACCTCGTGCCTTACGCAAATGATGTATTCAGTGCGCTTCAAGCGGAGGCCGAGGAGGGGCTTGAAGAAGGAAGTGATGAGACAGATTCGGAGGCTGAGGACGCCGAAGTGGAAGTGCAGCCCGGTCAAGTTGAGCCCGGTGCCCAAGAAGCGAGCCCAACCGTCAACCTTGAGGCTGCCGAGGATGAATTCACCAATCTATCCCCCTTGGTTTAGTTTTCTTTTCTTTGTATTTTTGCTTTCAATACTTTTGATGTAACCGGGCTCTGTCCCCATCTTTTGTAATGAATTTCTTTATCAATGAAAGATTTTGAATTTTTGCAAGTGTACGCACGGTTGTAATCAATTCTGTCTTCAGCAAAACATCTCGGTATAACTCATCGAACCGGAATACATAACACGGTCTAAGTACTTTAGCAGAACGAGACAAATTCATGAACCGAAATAGCCACTTCGGCTGTAACTAAGTTGAACAAACCAACACTTCCAACCGGAGTACATCATCTCGGTTGGGAATCCAAAGTTGGACAAGACACCAACTCTTCCAACCAGAGTACACCATCTCGGTAGGGAAGCCTAAGTTGGACAAGACACCAACTCTTCCAACCGGAGTACACCATCTCGGTTGGGAATCCTAAGTTGGACAAGACACCAACTCTTCCAACCGGAGTACACCATCTCGGTTGGGAAGCCTAAGTTGGACAAGACACCAACTCTTCCAACCGGAGTACACCATCTCGGTTGGGAAGCCAAAGTTGGACAAGACACCAACTCTTCCAACCGGAGTACATCATCTCGGTTGGAAATCCAAAGTTGGACAGAACACCAACTCTTCCAACCGGAGTACACCATCTCGGTTGGGAAGCCTAAGTTGGACAAGACACCAACTCTTCCAACCGGAGTACACCATCTCGGTTGGGAATCCTAAGCTCGACAGAACACCAACTCTTCCAACCGGAGTACATCATCTCGGTTTTAAACATTAAAAGAACAATCCAAGTGCTAATGCAAAATGACTTCTATAATTTGACAAAAAGAATTACATTCTGCTTTGCAAGCCAAAAAATTGCTTTAAAAAGAGGAAAGTAAAAAGCTTAAAAATAATACAATTTCAAGTTGGCCGCATTCCATGGCCGAGGTATGGCTCTTCCCTCTAGATCCTCCAAGTGGTAAGCCCCCTTGCCAGCCAGACCAGTGATCTTGTAGGGTCCTTCCCAATTTGCCCCTAGTTTGCCTTCTCCTGGCACCAGGGTGTTGCCCATAATCTTCCTCAAAACCCAATCCCCAACTTTGAACGGTCTGGGGTGCACTGTCTTGTTATACTTCTTGGAGAGCTCTTGTTGGTAAGCGGCAACATGGATGAGGGCTTTCTCCCGGCGCTCGTCCGCTAGGTCCAACTCCAAGGCAATAGCCTCGGCATTTAGCTCGGGCTCAAAACTCTCAGTTCTGAGGGTGGGCATTTCAACTTCCAAGGGTATGACCGCCTCCATGCCATAAGCCAAAGCAAATGGGGTTTCCCCGGTCGAACGTCGCGGGGTTGTTCGGTATGCCCAAAGGACGCTCGGTAATTCTTCAGCCCACTTGCCCTTAGCCTTTTCCAACCGTTTCTTCAACCCATCCAGTATAGTCTTGTTTGATGCTTCGGCTTGACCATTGGACTGCGGGTAGGCAGGGGTGGAGTTGTAGAATTCTATCTTCATATCTTCACAAAATCCCCTGAATAGGCGACCGTCAAACTGGGTGCCATTGTCGGAGATCAAAATCTTGGGGATGCCAAACCGCGTGACCACGTTCTGCCAGACAAATCGCTTCACGTCTTTCTCTTTGATGGTTGCCAAGGGCTCAGCTTCAATCCACTTTGTGAAGTAATCAGTGGCCGCGATGAAGAATTTCCGGTTGCCCGGTGCTGTTGGCAGTGGTCCCACTATATCTAGTCCCCACATGGCGAAAGGCCAAGGACTGGTGAGGGGAAGAAGTTCCCTGGCGGGCTGGTGGATCTGATGGGCGAATTTCTGGCATTTTTCGCACTTGCGGACATATTTTTGCGCGTCGGCCTGCATGCACGGCCACCAGTATCCCTGCGAAATAGCTCGGTAGGCCAAGGATCTGCCCCCGATGTGGCTACCACAAATGCCTTCATGAATTTCAAACAAGAAGGCCTCCACACTATTCGGGTGCACGCATTTGAGATAAGGACCGGTGTAGGACTTCTTATACAACGCGCCAGATGGAGAGAGCCAAAACCGCTCTGACTTCACCCGGATGTTGTGCGCTTCTTTCTTGTCTGTTGGAAGAGTCCGGTCTCGGAGGAACAAGATCAAGGGGTCCATCCAGGAAGGGCCTAGCTCGGCGCAGAGTACATCCGTCTGCCCGGCGTTTTCAATGCTCGGCCGCGGAAGAAAGTCAATCAACAATGGGTTTGGAGACGTGCTATCGACCATGGAGGCGAGGCCGGCGAGTTCATCAGCCCGGCTGTTTTCTTCTCGGCCAATCCGTTGGACTCTGATTGCCTCAAACTGCTTGATATGGTCTCTGACCAGAGCTTGGTACTTCGCCATCCGGTCGTCCTTCGCTTCATAAATCCCTGAAACTTGGTTAACCACAAGCTGGGAATCACTAAATACCAGAAGCTCGGCAGCCTTCATTTGAATTGCGCTCTTGAGCCCAGCAAGAAGCGCCTCGTACTCAGCCTCGTTGTTAGATGCCGGGAAGCCGAGTGTGATAGAATGCTCAATGGTTAGGCCGTCCGGGGATATAAGAACGATACCTAGGCCGGCGCCATGACGGTTGGACGCTCCATCAACAAAAAGCTTCCACATGTCCCCCACAAAAAGCTTCCAGCAGTCAGATGGGTCCTGAGAGTTGCGAAGGGCGATGGGATCACAACTGCTCGGCTGTGCGGTGTCAAGTTTGGTGTTGACCGGTTCAAATTCAGTGCCCCTTGGTGATTCGACACCGGACTCAGCAAGTTGGTCCGTAATGCCCAAGTCCGTAGGCGAATCACCAGGTTGCGGTGTGAAGCCGGCCGCAAGGTCTGAGCTGCCTGGAACCATTACTCCTCCCCTTGAGGATTCGGCACCGGACTCAGCAAGTTGGTTCAGAATGCCCAAGTCCGTAGGCGAATCATCAAGTTCTGAGCTGTGCGGAACCATGCCTTCCCCCCTTGGTGATGCGGTACCGGACAGAGTGGATGGGTTGGTGATAGACAACTCCGTCATCGCATCGCCGGGTGGTATTACCGTGCAAAGTGAGGGAACTTCGATGGTGCGCGCTAACTCCGCGGCGCGACCTTCTTCAGCTGGTTGTTCCTCGGTTGGCATTGGGTGCGTCTCATCATCTGCCTCGGCAATGTCGACCGGGCATACCGGATGAGTGCCAGGTGAGAACTCGGCAACAAAATCGGCCAAGGTTTGCGCTTTGATTGCGGTGCGCGGCTGGAACTTCACTTCGAACTGTCCCAACTCGACAGCCCACTTTAAAATTCGGCCTGAAAAATCTGCGCGCTCAAACAAGGCCTTGAGGGGAAACTCGGTCAGTACGACGATGGGATGGGCGTGAAAATAATGTGCCAATTTCCTCGAAGCCATCATTAGTGCCAACGCAAGCCTTTCTAGCGGCAAGTACCTCGTCTCAGCCGGCAGCAAGGTCTTACTTACGTAATAAATTGGGAGGTGCTTGATTCCTTCAGCCCGGACTAACACCGCACTTACTGCGTGCTGGGAGACGTCGAGGTAAAGGTAGAGTTCCTCACCGGGCTCTAGTGTAACCAACAGCGGCGGAGAAGACAAATAATTCTTGAGCTCGGCCAAAGCTCGGTCACACTCGTCATCCCATGAGAACTTTGACGTCAAGGCTTGAAAGAAAGGGCGGCAGCGATCTGATGACCGGCTTATAAATCGATTAAGCGCGGCGGCCATCCCGGCCAGATGCTGCACGTCCTTAGCCGAGCTGGGCTGCTTCAATTCTTGCACGGCTCTGATCTGAGTAGGGTCTGCTTCGATGCCTCGGTTCGTGACTAAGAATCCCAAAAATTTCCCGGACCCCACGCCAAAGGCACACTTCGAGGCGTTCAAGCGCAGCTTGTGCTTCTTTAGAATGGCGAACATCTCGGTTAGGTCGGTCAAATGGTTTGCCTCATGTCGGCTCTTTACCACCATATCATCGATGTAAGCCTCCATCGTCCGGCCGAGCAAAGGAGCAAACATTTTGGTCACCATCCTCTGAAAGGTTGCCCCGGCGTTTTTCAAACCAAAGGGCATAACTCGATAGCAGAAGAGTCCCCTTGGAGTCGTGAAAGAGGTGATCTCTTGGTCAGGCCCATGCATGGCAATCTGGTGATAGCCGCGGTACGCATCCAAGAAACTGAGCCGATTGTGTCCAGCCGTCAAATCCACTAGCTGGTCAATGCGCGGCAAAGGGAAGCTGTCTTTTGGACAAGCTCGGTTGACTGTCTTGTAGTCAACACAAACTCGCCACTTTCCATTCTTCTTAGGCACCACTACCGTGTTGGAAATCCACCGAGGGTAGTGCACTTCCTGTATTGCTCGTGCTTCAAGCAAGTTTTTTACCTCCTCTGCTACTACCTCGGCGTGATGCAGCGCCGACCTCCTTGCTCGCTGGATGACTGGCTTTGCGCCAGGGAAGACATTGAGGTGATGGCAGATAAAACTTGGGTCAAGGCCGGGCATGTCGTAGGGCGACCATGCAAAGACTTCGATATTTGCCATCAAAAACTCAATCATCTCGGTTCTCTCCATGGCCGAGAGACTTGAACCGAGCAAGAAGAATCTGTCCGGCTGCTCGGCATCAATCCGCACCTTAACCAATTCTTCAACAGCCTTGTCCTCGGCTTTGGTGCCAACATCATCCAGGACACTCTGGTCCTCCGGTCCCTCGATCATTTGAACGAATCCTTTGGCAGCCCGGCTCCCGTTGACCGCCACGAAGCATTGCTTGGACATGACCTGATCACCCCAAATCTCCTCGATTGCCCCCATAGCCGAGGGGAATCTCATCACCTGGTGGTAGGTCGATGCTACGGCTTGCATGGCGTGAAGCCATCCTCTTCCAAGGATAAGGTTGTACGTTGAAGGGACTTATAGCACCCAAAACTCCACTTGCTTGACCACGGATCCCGCTTTGACCGGCAGGATAATCTTTCCCAATGGCCACTCCGGCTGCGAGTTAAATCCAACCAGTGGCGAAGTGGCCGGAGCCAAGTCTGTCTCACGGAGTTTGAGCTGTTTGAACGCATCATAATACATGATCTCGACCGAGCTTCCCTGATCGATCAAGATCCGTCTAACATCAAATTCTTTGACGCGTAGTGTTACTACAAGAGCATCGTTGTGCGGCGTCTGGATACGCTCTAAATCTCTTGAGGTGAAATTTATCACGTCTTTCTCTTCTGTCTTCCCCCTCTTGATGGAAGGTTGCACTGACAACACTTCCCTCATATGCTCGGCCTTCTTGATCATGCCCCGGAGTTCGCAGATACGCTCCGGTTCCACGATGCCGTGGATGACATTAATAACTCCTTGAGGTGGTGCATCTCGGTCATCCTGTCCCCTGGGATCGACCGGAGCCTGATTCGGTTTTATTCCGCCATCAATGTAAAGGTCCAGATGCCCGGCCGCAACCAGTTCTTCCAAGTGTTGTCGCAGGGGCAAACAATCCTCAGTCCGGTGGCCCCTCTCCCGGTGAAACGTACAACGATACCGGGGATTGTAGCCCTTTTGTCCATCGCCCAACTTAGCAGGAAACCGGACATACTCCTCGTCTCGGATTTCGCTAAGTATGCGATAGATTGGAATCTTGAAGACCGTGGTTATGCCAGTCCTTGCCTTCATTCTTCTGTTTGCGTCCTCAACGTCATCTCGGGGGTAATCATCCCGGTCATTCCGACGTCCTCTACCCCGGTTTTTTCGATTTGAACCTCGGTCTGATTCCTCTGCTCGGTCATTTGAGCGGTTGGACTCTTGCCCAACTGCGTGCACCTTGCCTGCTGTCTTCTTGTCTGTTCCGACCGGAGTGGCCTTCACGGTGGAAGCCGACGCATCATCCTCTACTCGGATGTGCTCATTGATGCGCTGCATGAGCTGGCCCATGGAGGTCGGTTGGTGCATGGTAAGCGAGTCCCGCAGTCTATGTCCGACCGGGAGACCGCGCTTATATTGCGTGATAGCAAGGTTGACCGGGCAGTCTAAGATCTCGTTGAAGGTTTCCCAATACCTTGAATTGTACGCCTTCAGTGTGTCACACGGTTCCATCTTGACACTTAGCAAGTGATCGACTTCCTTTGGTGTTTTTGTGTTGGTTTTGAAGCGCGTAACAAACGCCTCGGCCAACTGATGCCACCTTTGTATGCTCCCTTCCGGCAACCTCTCGAACCACTTTAGGCCCAGCTCGCCTAAACTCGACGGGAAGATTAGGCACATAAGTCCGTCATTGCGCCGATGTCCGGCCATAACCTATCGGAAGTGGCTCACATGCATGTACGGATCGGTTTTTCCATCGTAAAGTGTGAACTTAGGCTGGTGGAAGCCTGCCTGAAGCGGCGTTGTTTCTATTTCCAGGGAAAAAGGAGTGGCACTCAGCCTTGCCAAGTCTGTATCTTCGAATATTGGCATTGCTGGGCGGGGTGGAGGCATTCCGACCTCCTCGCTGCCGTGAACCCCGTAGGAGAGCCGCTGGAAAGCAGGTATTCTCTGAGCTTCGCGCCGGCGAGCCCGCTCCCTTAACACTGCCCGTAGATCCTCTGACTGAGCAGAATAAGAGTACCTCGACGTCGTCGCCGGACGTGAGGGTTTGTAAGTGCTGTCTTGCGCGCTAGACTTTTCTGCACGCATGTCGGAATCACCAACCTGGTAACTCCTGGTGATGGAAATGGATTGAGTACGTCGCTGACTCTGATCGCCTGACCGGCGGGATGGGGTGCGCTCACTGTGGTCTCCCACTCCAGCTACACCTTTCCCTTTGACATGCCGCTTTAGATCCTCCATCTCCGCCGCCATCCGCCTGATGACAGCGTCTTGGTCCCTTAACTTGCTTTCCAATCGCAGGAGACGTCCGAGGAGGAAGATGAGGCTGAGAAAAAAGAAGCTGCTGGGGCCAAGTCCCCTACTCTAAATGAGCAAGTCCCGGACTTGTTTCAGGATGAGGAGGATGAGGTCTCAAAGGGTGCCTCTGCTGAGAAGACATCATTCGAGGCGTCTATCACTGAGAAGAGCCTTGACCAGATTCTTAAAGAGATCGACGTCGAGCTCGCAGCTGAGAAAGTCGCCAGGAAGAGTTCCCAAATGTCCTCTGAGCCCCAATCCCAACCAGCTAATGATGTCGAATAGTCTAGTTTCTTTATTTCTTGTATCCTGTACTTTTTCTAGTTTTTGAAATAATGTAAGCTTTAATTTGGCCGACGTGCCACTTTTGTAATCTTGAACAATTACTCTTCAATGTCAGGCCGAAGTGCCTTCTTTCCTTATCTGAATGCAGTTTTAAGTTTCTTCTTGCAATGTGATTGAATGTTTGTCTTCCTTTTGCTGTCTTGTACGATTCTATACTTAGAATAATTTTCATGTCTTCAACATACACCTTAACTGTGTAATCTTCTCGGTGTGGAGTACTTCGGCCATATCCACTAACAGTTTATCTTGGCTTTGGCCTAACACTTGAAAATATTATGAATATTTTCAAAAGTGTTACTTACAACTTGCCACCTCACTCAAGACCCTTGTCTTCTATTATTGTAACATAACCTTGGGTTAACTTCAACTTGTAAACTTTTCTTAAAATTTCAACAAGTATTAAACCAACTTCCTTTAACATAACCTCAGCTTCACTTCAACTTCTAAATTGTTCTTAAAATTTCAACAAGTGTTAAACCAACTTTACCTTGTAAATTGCAACTCCTAAGCATCATTCTCCAGCCCTCTGCCCCCTAATGTGAACTTAAGTTCCACTTAGGTTCTCATTAAGCATGTGGTTTTGACCTTGTTGCCGAGGTCGGATTCAAACAAAGACTAGCGAAGTTACCAACCTCGGTTTCTTTGTTAATCTGACTGACATGTACTTAGTTCTAGTCTGAGTTTGACTCTGCCGATATGAAAAGTTCAGGTTAACCCAACTTAGTTCAACTCTATTGTATGCAAGTATAATTCTACTCTGCCATATAATAAGTCTAAGTTATTCGCCATGTTTCGCTTAGAAACAGCGCCAACTTAGTTCAAGTCTATTATATGCAAGTATAGTTCTACTCTGCCATATAAGTCTAAGTTATTCGTCATGTTTCGCTTAGAAACATCGCCAACTTAGTTCAACTCAATTATATGCAAGTATAATTCTACTCTGCCATATAATAAGTCTAAGTTATTCATCATGTTTCAATCAGGAACATCGCCAATTTAGTTGTCAATCATACTACACAATTTTGAAAATCAAGCTAAAACTTTATTATTACTTCGGCTAATAACAAAAAATCTTTAAAAAACAAGAAACTCTAATGATAGAAAAACTTCAAATTGCAATTATTCCAGGGTCTTGGCAACTCTTTGCCTTCACAGTCCTCAAGCCGATATGTCCCATTGCCCAAGACCGAGATGATTTTATAGGGTCTCTCCCATTTTGGGCCAAGCTTGCCCTCTCTGGGATCTTACTTGTTGCTGACAATCTTTTTTAGGACGAGGTCACCAACTTGGAACTCTCGTGGGTTGACCTTCTTATTATAAGCCCTGGCAAGCTGCTGCTGGTATGCCCGCAGCTGAATTGCTGCTTTCTCCCTTCTTTCTCCATTCTTTCTTCTAACAGATCCAAATCCTGGGCCAGGAATGCCTCATTGGTCCCATTTTCTACTCCTTGGGTTCTGATCCCTAGGATGCCGACCTCAAGAGGAATGACTGCTTCTGTGCCATAAGCCATGGCAAATGGGGACTCCCCAGTCGATCTTCTCGGCGTAGTCCGATATACCCAGAGTACATTGGGCAGCTCTTCCACCCATTTTCCCTTTGCAGCTTGCAGCCTTTTCTAGATCCCGTCCAAGATAACTTTATTGGAGGTTTCCGCTTGACCATTACTCTGAGGAAAGCTTGGGGTACAGTAATAATTCTTGATTTTGTACTTTGCACAGTTGCTCTTGATTAGTTTACTATCAAACTGTGTACTATTGTTAGCTATTATTGCTCTTGGGATCCCGAACCTAGTGATGATGTTCTTCTAGATAAAGTTCTTCTCATCAACGTCCCAAATTTTTGCAAGGGGTTCAGCTTCTACCCACTTGGTGAAGTAATTTATTGCCACCAGCAGGTACTTCCTTTGTCCAGTTGCTTGAGGCAATTTTCCAACAAGATCCATGCCCCATTAGGCAAATGGCCAAGGGGTGTACACCAGGTTCAAGTCTGCTGTTGGTTGATGTATCAAAGGTACAAACCTTTGGCACTTCTCACACTTCTTGACATAAGTTTCAGCATCTTTCTGCATGTAGGGTGACCAGTACCCTTGAGTAATGGCCCTATGAGCAAGTGACCTTCCCCCAGCGTGGCTTCCACATACTCCTTCATGTATCTCGTACAGAAAGTCTTCAACTTGTGCAGGATGCACACATCTTAGAAAGGGTCCAGAAAAAGATCTTCTGTAGAGATGTCCTTTTGCTGTCAAACAGAATCTTGCCGACTTCAGTCTGATCTTTTACACTTCTTTACGGTCATCTGACAGCTTCCCATCTCTAAGAAATACAATTATTGCATTGTAGACACCCCATTCTTGACCGACATTAAGACTCAGACATCATCGATTGAGCGCTCGGTGATGGTGCATGTTGTGCTCGTTCTGAGGTTTCGGAGTCTCGACTAAGAGCCTTGCCTCTAGACTTCGGGACTCTTTTGTGCTTTGCCTCGATTTGCGAACCAGGTTCTGTTTTCTCTTCCCGAATGGAGGGAGAGGTCTCGTAGACCATCTCTCAGTGGCCATAGGCTACCTTTCGTGGTCGTAGACCACTGTTCCCGTTTGGAGACCAGTTTTCAATTTTCGGAGCCGTCGGCTGTGCGCCTCGGTTCGAGACTGCTTAACTTTCTCCGTTTGCTCCGATTTTTGGCACACCCCTTGTTTTCTCTCTCTAGAGGGACACTGTGGCTCGGGAGACCACCTTTGTGGTCGCACGCCACTTTCGAAGCTTAACAGTCAGTTTTCGGGGCACCCGGCTATGCGTTTTGGCCCCCGAACCTTCATTTTGCATCAGTCTTGGTTCATTTTTGGCATGGACCCTATTTTCATTGTTTGGAAGGTGGTACTAGGGTGAGAGACCACCTTTTCTTCTTGGAGACCACCGTTATCTTCGCCGGCCGATTTTCTTGATAGGAGGTTGGTCTCTTTGGTTTTTAAGCCACATTTACTAGTCTCCCACCATACCACTTGCTTGCATTTCGTGTGGAGACCACCCTAGGAGGCTGCCGACCACTTGAACCTTTTGACCTAGGTCGGCCGACCAGGGCAAGTGGTCGGCTGACCACTTGAACTGGTCGGCCTACCTCCCTCAGTCTTGTCTCAGTGAGTTGATTCCAGCTGTGCCAGCTGGGAGGCACAGACTGGATCCTCTTTCTTGTCTATAAAGGAAGGCCTCCTCTTCCTTTGAAAGGGTTCTGAATTTGGTTGAAGCATACACACATACATGCCCCCCTGTAGACACCCCATTTTTGATCGACCTTAAGACTCAGACGTCACCAGTTGAGCGCTCGGTGATATTGCATATAGTGCTCGTTCAGAAGTTTCAGAGTCTCGGCTGCGAGCCTTGCCTCCGGACTTCCGGACTCTTTCGTGCCTTGCTTCGATTTGCGAACCAAGCCCTATTTTTTCTGTTTTCTCTTCCTAGAGGGAGAGAGAGGTCTCATAGACCATCTCTCAGTGGCCGTAGGCTACGTTTCGCGGTCGTAGGCCATTTTTCTCATTTGGAGCCTGGTTTCCGATTTTTCGGAGCCGACGGTCGTGTGCCTCGGTTTGGGACCGCCTAACCATCTCCGTTTGCTCCGGTTTTTGGTATACACCTTGTTTTCTCCCTTTTGAGGGACACTGGGGTCCGAGAGACCAACTTTGTGGTCAAACGCTACCTCCGGTGCTTAACGGCCCATTTTCGGGGCCCCGGGCCACGCGTTTCGGTCCCCGAACCTCCGTTTTGCATCCATTTTGGTTCATTTTTTGTGGAGACCTTATTTTCATAGTTAGGAAGCTTGTAGGAGGGTGGGAGGCCAGCCATTGTTTTGAAAAGCCAGCTTTACTTCTTCATCGCTCTCCGACGCCCGTTTTCCTCACTTAAAAGCCAATGTTGACCATCCCGGGGCCACTTTCTTGAACCCTAGACCCCATATTTGTGATGTACACACCTGGGAGGCCACCAATATTTGGTTGCCGACCAGTAATTGTTCCTGACCCTTTTGACCCCCTCTAAAAAATGGTCTTTTCTCTCTTCCGGTTCACTTTTTTTGGCTTTCAATCACATAGTTGTGTTGTGCACACATGGGAGACCAACAATATGAGGTGGCCGACCAGTAATTTTGACCCCTTTGACCCTTGGTCGGCAGGCCATGGGAGGTGGTTAGCCGACCACCTGAACCCCCAAAACCTGGCCGGCCATGACCCCCACTCCCTGTTCCTTCCAACTATGACCTCTTTTTCCCCCCAGATCCTGTATCCGGAGGAGAGGGGGTGCCCTTTTGGGGGGAAATTTGGATTCATTTTCCCCCCTTTTTCCTCCCCTCCTTGCCTATATAACCAGCCCCTCAGCTGCATTTTGAGGGGTTACAAAATTGGTTTAAGGCCATTGCATACAACTCTCCCTCTCCCTCTCTTCCAAGCCTTAAAACACCCTTAGCCCTACACCGCTTACCCTACACCTCATAGCACAAGGCCTCCATCCTCCATTCCAGCAACTTGAGGCTTCTTTCCAGAGGTGATGAACTCCCAAACTTGGCTCAAAAGTTGTTGGAGCATTGGTCTACAAGGGTGAGTCACTTTCTTCCCTTTTCTAGTCTTTTTTTTTTCTTTGTATATAAGCCTTAGTTGCTTGCATTTTTGGGCTCCGACCCTAACTGTAAATAGTCATATTTTGAGCCCCTTTTCATGTTTGATTAAGGGTCTTTCTCTATTTGAGGCCTCCTGCTATCATTTGCTTCTTTAACTCTCTTTTAGGCCTTATTTTTGCATAGTATTTTTGGCCTGTTTGTGAGTTGTTTCGGACTTTTACATAAACTGTAAAATAGCTTGTTTTGAGCCCCTTTTCAACATTGTTGAAGGGCTCTCCTCTGTTTGAGACCTCCTGCTATCACTTGCTTCTTTAACTCTCTTTTAGGCCAATTTTTGCATAGTACTTTAGGCCTATTCGTGAGCTGTTTTGAATCTTTCCATAAACTGTAAAACCTCTTGTTTTGAGCCCCTCTTCAACATTGTTGAAGGGATATCCTCTGTTTGAGAACATCAGCTGCCACTTGTCTCTTTATCCCTATTTTAGGCCTTTTCTTGCATGATAGTTTGGCATTACTTGTGTTTATTTTCGTGGCTTGATGTAAACTGTAAAGTTCCTTGTTTTGACTCCCTCTTCAACTTTGTTGATGGGCTATTTTCCATTTGGTGCCATCTTCTATCCCTTTGTGTTTAATCTTTATTTTAGGGCCTTTTTTGCATGATAGATTAGCCCTATTTGCATTCATTTTTGGGACTTGTTATAAACTGGAAATATGCATGTTTTGGGACTTTCTTGCATCTTTCTTCATTCTTCATGATCAAATAAGGCGTGTTTTGTATAGCTATAGGCCAATGCGTATGCCTAGTTTTGTGTTTTGGGGCCACTCCATGCATCGGGTGCCATGTTTCTATGTTTTGGGATCATTTCGCATCACATTTCAGTGCTGAAACTTGCATGTTTGTATGCCATATTTCGTGCCTTGCCATGCCTTGTTAGAGTGGCATTTGTGCCTTAGGATCGGTCCTCGGTTTGTGTGCATGTGTGCACGCATTTCGAGTGTCTCATTTTCATCTCATGGCTACTGATGTGAGTGTGGCTGAGGTCCACTCATGTTGGTGTAAGTCCATGGTTCATTGTGTACGCCATTTTATTTCATAGCATTGCGTATGCTAGGTTGTATGTTAGTGCATTGTGTATGCCATGTTACCTCATGCAACGTGTATGCCATTTTATAGCATTGTGCATGCTAGGTTGTATATTAGTTGCATTCATGCATGTCATGCATATTGCATTGTGCTTGGGATAGGAGTTAGCCCGAGCACGGGAAACGAGGGACGTTTCGTACTTCGAGTGACGGAACGTGTCTCAATTCCCAGTCACCGACACTCCGGATTATCCATGATGGGGTTCAGGTCTTGTTGTGTCCACATGTGCATTCATTCCATATTGAGTCGTGCAATTCGACTCCTCGGCCATCATGCGTCGATATGCGTGATTGGTGGCACGAGGATCGAGGACTACACTCCCCGAAGAGTAGTCATGCATACATATGTGAAAATACTTTGCCATGCCCCTTTGTTGCTCTCTGTTGTAGCAAATCAGAAATCGGCGGCCTTCCAGAGCTTGGCACGCATTCCGAGAACAATTGCAAATAGAGGCAAACCGGGGCATCACAAGGGATTTTCCGACAAAGGCAACCGGAGCATGCATCATTCATCATCCGGAGCAGATTTGAGGCAGTCCCTGGCTTGCATGCCCATTTATTGCTTTCCTAATTTAATTTGTTAATTAATTAGGGTTTTGTATATTTTTGGACTGTAATTATTCATTCGGGACTGTATATTATTTATTCGGACCCTCTGTGTGAGGGCACAACTGTAACAAGTGTGCGTGTGTGTGATGTATGTCTTCCAACCCCACGTCTTTCTCCCTTTTATTTACCCGCTTATGATGGTTAGATTAGGGCATGTTTCAATTAGCATACAGTATGATAGCATGTTTGCATTCATTCATCTGTTTTGCATGCACCGGGCTCGGCGCGTCATACTAACTGCATTGTAGTTTCAATTCCAAGTTGAATACATGTTAGCTGTAGCATTGCATATGCCATGTTTAGAATAGCCGAGCCTGCTATAGTTGCATTTTTGCATGTGTTGCATTAGGCATTTCTGTATAATTAGGATCATTCATGGATTTCTAATTAGCTTCTGTTTTGGCTTGGAGTACTCGGTAAGTTTTATGCTTTAGCATCCTTGCATGCGTGTGAGTGATTGCCATGATAGCATGCTTACCATGAGGCTATGTGCTTATGTGATATAACTGCTTGAATGCTTGTGGGTGAAGGTTGGGTTATTTGGATTGGAACAATTCATCAAATGTGTGTTTCAAGCCCACTAGATAGTGGCAAAATCATGTTTTCTAAGCCCACCTGAGGGTGGCAAATCTACATCTTAGCCTACTTGCGGGTAGCACCATCAAACCACTTTCAAAAATAAACATGAAATGTTCTGTTCTAATTCAGACGATCCGGTCTATACTTGTATGCTGTGCGCATCACATAGTAAATCTAGGCTAATAACCAGAATAAGAATGCATAAAGTTTTCAAAACTAGATATCATGGTTAGTAGAGGCCGATCTTTGATCGGGCGAGCGGGGGTGCTCATGAAGTGACCTTCCCCAATCGTACCCAAGTTCTCGAGCCGAGGCAACTTTGGTGATGACGGACACGTGGCCTTTGGAAAACGAGTCAGGGTTTCCTAAATTTTCCCAAAATAAAACATTTAGGTGGCGACTTTGTATCTGGCAAAGCAGTCCATGTTTGGCACTTCCTTCAAAAAAAAATCTATTTTCTCGAAACGATTTGCCGGATTTGGACTCTTTGGTTCAGATTAAGAACCGTGACAATATGAGAGTCCTGAATTGTAGTGAGCCCAATGTCGAACGGCCGGGGGGGGGGGGGACTCGTTCCTCCCGGGGAGTTCGGGGACGTCTATAGTTTCTGGCGACTCTGCTGGGGAATTAGAGAACTTGACTCGAACTCATGATATCTTGTTTTGACTACACTTGTGTGTTTCTTTGCATTGCATGTGCATTGGTGCGCCTAGGACACTATGTTTGCCATCTGCTATTCCTGAACGGTTTACCGGAGGCTTGTCTTGTCAAGGCATGACCATAAGGCTGACCGGTTATGGGCTCTGCCAGTATGGGAACACAAACCCCGATTTTACTGGGGAACCCTTTTTGACCATTTGACCTAGTGTATATTCGGATCCATAGTGACCGTTCCAAACTAGGACAGGTTGCTTACCCGTTTATAGGTTGTTTGAAACCGCTGCGTGCGTAGTGAAACCCTAGCTCCTGACAAAATAGGACAGGGAAAACCTACCCCAACATAGGGGTGTTTTGGCTCTCGCTTATCTGTTATGTGCTATCAGAGTGTGTCTCTACAGGGGTTGCATGTATCAGTTTGCGAGTTTGGGGCATCAGGCCTGTGGACATCAGTCTGTGTTTGAGAATCAGTTATCTGCGGGTATCAGATTCAGTCTTTGGGGACAGTGATTCAGGGATAATGATCAGTGATTGAGGACAATGTGTATTCAGCTTATCGACCATGTGTTGTTATGCCCAGCTGTGTGTTGTGTATTTACTTTAAGCTGTTATGCTGTCCGTTTATCTGTTTATTTATTTCCCTATTGCTTTATTTACCTTTTTACTAGGGCAGTTTTAGCACAATTGCTTCTGACCCAGTAGATATTCCCTAAGCACTTTGGACAAGAGGTCGTCGGCTCAATCAATTCGAGGATTTGGTTGACGGACAGCCAGTGTTTCATTCTCTACCCCTAGTTGTCAGAAGAAGGCCAAGAAGACGCAGTGTGTCTGAGCAGAGGTTACCAGAACAGTGGTCTACCCTAGCAGTGAATAGTCGGGCTGAGGTTTTAGTTTCTGCCATAGAAATACACATACTAGTCAGTCAGCAGGATCAGCAGAGTATAGCCGGAATGGAGGAAATGATGCGTCAGCTCCAAGAGAGCATGAAGCAAATGCAGGAGGACACTGTCCGCCAAGCGGAATTCTCTAAGTAGCAGGCCACAATCATGGCCTAACAGGCGGAGATAATTACCCGGCTCCAGTAGCAAGCCGGAGCGTCAGCCTCACATCCAGTTTCCCCCCCGCCAGGGATCCCGTTACCAGAGCAGACACCAACTGTCCAGAATGTCCTGCCAAATGCCCGGAACACCTTGCCAAATGTCCAAAACGTCCAGGAGGACACAGACCTTCCAACGGGGCCGGCTCTGCCCTCACTTCTGCCTCAACTGTCCAAGGCGCCTACGCCTATCAACCAACCGAACTCTCCCTTCGAGTTCGAAATAGACCCAACAGCGCTGAAACTGAGCAAGCTCGAGAAGTTTTTTAAAAAATCACAAGGGGTAAAGGCTATTCCGGATATCAAAGACGGATATACCGATGTGGCCGTGACGCTACCGGATAGATTTAAAATGCCGCAGATCGATCGCTTTGACGGGTCTGGGGATCCCATGGTCCACCTCTGGCTATTCTCAGATATACTGCGACCAATGGGCCTAACTAGACCCCAGAAGCTTTCACTATTTGGCTGGACCCTGTCGGGTGTAGCCGCCATCTGGTATGTAAAATTGGAGGATGATGTCAAACGGAGTTGGGATGAAATGCCTGAAGCCTTTGTTGCACAATACTCTTACAACACCCAAATTGAGATTGCAACTCGTGATCTCGAAACAACAAGGCAGGAGCCCAAGGAGAGTTTCTCGGATTTCGTAACCTGGTGGAGAGCGAAGGCCTCGATGATGACTTTAAGGCCTACCGATAAAGACCAGATCAGGATGATTGTGCGCAATCTCCAGCCAAAATTAATGCAAAAGATGATTGTACTCCCCTTCCCCACTTTTTCAGATCTGCACGAAATGGGGGTACAGATTGAAGATGCAATGAAACAGGGTCTGATCGACTAAGATAGGGAGCAACCGAGGAGGACTTTCAACCGTAACAACAATGCAGGCCCGAGTGGCGCTGCAACTGCAAGAGCTTCAGAGGTGAGCATGGTCACCACCATTCCCCCTCCCCTTCCAAGACCCATGGCAGCCACACCCTTCTCCGGTGCATCCGGGAGTAACACCCAAACCACCAAATACCAACCCAGAGGCCAAAGAACCTTCACACCCTTATACATGCCCCTGTCCAAAGCTCTAGGGGTATTAATCAGGGAAAAGCATTTGAAGCCCCTGGAGCCTAGGCCACTACCAAATCCACTCCCTCCCTCTCATGACCCAGCAAAATACTGCGCGTATCACCAATAACACGGTCACGACATCGACCGTTGTTTTAGATTGCGTCACGAGATCCAGGATCTTATTGACAAGCAGGTGATTGCACCTCCCGACAAACCCAATGCCACAACCAATCCTCTCCCACCGCATAACCAAGCTCCCCCTTCCAATAGAATCAATTTTATCCAAACTGGGGTCGCATCTTACGGTCCTAGTATCTATATCACCCCATCCCACCTACCTAAGCCGGAGGTGCTCCTTCCTGATTGCACCGACTCTTTGTGCATGTTGGACATCTCCACAACCCAACCAGAACCGACGGTGGTGACCATCGAAGATGGAGCAGGGCAGACTTCAGAAAAGAATGGAATTGTTGAGTCTGGGATTGAACTGTCTGAGAGTTTTGCTGGGGAAGCCTACGATCCAAGTGAGTACATCTTGTCAACAGGCCAGATTGGGCTGGGTATAGAATTGCCAGAGAATGAAGAGCTGTGTATGATCCAGGAGGACAGATTTGAGCAAGGGGCAAATGATTTGACAGCTGTGGAGGAGGACTTTGCCAATCTACAGTTTTTCGATGACCAAGAATCAGGGGGCGTGGTAGTCAACTGGTTTGATTATGAGGAATCGACAGAGGCCACTGGATGGCTGGATGATCAACCAGATGTGGTGGAAGAGTCCCAACTAGAACAGGGCCCGGCAGGGGCGAGAGTATCAACTATAGCCGGAAGGGCCGGAAGCCAGGTTACATTGCCGGAGAGCACCGGTATGAAGAATTTCGCTCGGGACTTGAGCATTGTGGATGCACAGAAAGTTGAACAACAAACTACGCCGACATAGGTAGAACAAGAAAAGATTTGGGATTCCGAGAGAATCAGGAAGGCAAAAGCCCATGAAGGGGCCGAGGATGCTGTGTGCACAAAAACAGAAGATGCTGCGGGCATGCGGGCAGAAGGTACTGCGAGTACGATCATACCGGGGTCGGACAGGTGTCTGTCGGCCGCTGACGGAATGTGGTGGGAAGACGATGATTTATGTCTTGCCCACACAGATGAAGATTGGGGAAACCATCAGCCAGACGACACCTGGTATGTCGGAGAAGTCGACCATATGACGAGAAGCGGGCGGTATTTCAAGCCCCCGCACCTGGACTAGCCAGAGGCATCTGGAAAGGATAAAGCAGCTGAGAAACAGAAAGAGAAACAGCTTGAAGAGTAGGCTGTACTCAAACAGTTAAAGAAGATAGAAGCAGACATCTTCATCTGGGGACTGCTTATGGCTTCACGAGTGCACAGACAGGCTGTCCTTTCAGCCATGGACAAAGCCAAGCTTTCTATAGACACCACGCCAGAGCAGCTGGTTGGATTGGTTTTTCCGGGAGGAGGTTCCCCGATGTTGACCTTTTCAGATAAAGAACTGCCGCCTGAGGGCGCAAATCATAACAAACCCCTGTACATCTCCGTGGAATGCAGAGGCAAGTGGGTGCCAGTGGTTCTCATCGACACGGGATCCGCCATTAATGTATGCCCGTCAAGGACGGCATATGCGATCGGGTTGAAGCCCGCGGACTTCGTGCCGACTACTCAAGTGATCAGAGCCTATGATAACACTAGTAGGGAGGTGATCGG
Organism: Camellia sinensis; assembly: GCF_055761805.1. Lineage (NCBI taxonomy): Eukaryota > Viridiplantae > Streptophyta > Magnoliopsida > Ericales > Theaceae > Camellia > Camellia sinensis. The sequence continues at coordinate 161,206,629 of NC_138972.1, forward strand.
GACTGTCAAAATTCAGACTCAGGTTGTTCCAGGACAACACAGCATTGAATTCCATGTCTTGGACGTTCCCGCAACTTTTAACCTACTTTTGGGGCGACCGTGGTTGCACCAGGTCAAGGCAGTCTCTTCCACCTTGCATCAGATGTTGAAGTACCCTCATGGGAAAGGGGTAGCTATTGTTTTCAAGAATTCATCAATCCATTCACCGCCAGAAGTGTCTACACCGGTCTTGGAAATTGAACATGGCACGGAGGATTTGTTCCTATCAGGGTTTACTTTGGCTGAGGCCCGGGTTGTACAGAATATCATGGCCGTTAATGAGGGAGTATATGTCAGTGCTCAATCTGTATACCTCATGAACAATCATCAACACATCCCCGGGATGGGATTAGGAAGGAGCAGCCGGAAGGGCGTCGCAACATTGGCCGAAGTGCCACACAACCCTCATACCTTTGGCTTGGGATATCTGCCCACCAAAGAGGACTGGGTGAGGAAGGGAAATGAAATGGTTGGAAGAGCCAGAGCAAAGCAGGCCGAGAAGCCTTTTGAGCTGATGCATAGGCCCATTCAGGGTACCCTAAACGGACGCTTTGTCCGGGAGGGGGAAGACTTTCCATTTTGCGGCTTCCCAGAGCCGTGGCTAAACACGGAGAGGAAGCGCGTGCCGGGGTTTGAGATTTTCTTTGACCTGCAGTTATCCGGGGATGACGTTGCCGAAGAGCAGACAGACCCATCAGCTGAGGTTGAGCAGTATAAGAAAGTGCAGTCTGAGGACGCCGAACTTGAAATGGGGGTAGCACTGGCATGTCTACTTTCAGATCCTCCGATCGACCAGGAGTGCTTGGGGGATAACTTCTCGGTATGCGTGATCGGGAATGGAACGGCTACGGGCCCGCCATCAACTATTTTGGATGCATCTATCGCACCCTCTCTCATTTGGCAGTATGAAGAGGGATTTTTGTCCAGTAGTACCGAGTCAGGTAGTGAGCCGGAATCTGATTCCACCGAGTCTTGTGAGTCAGAATCAGGTTCCAGCTCGACTGAGTCTGAGTCTGGTGATCCTGGAGATGATAACCCGGATGCCACAGTCTTGTCCAGGTCGTCTTTTTCTTTCTCTTTTGAGTCTGTTGTAACCGAGGAATCGGACGATTTGGATGTGCTTAATGAGAATCAAGTAACTGTGGTTTCTGAGTACTTTTCTGTGCCTTTGATTTATTGCATTAACTCAGACTTTCAAAATTTTGATGAAAACGACGAGGACGAAGTTCCTCCGGTTTTGCAACGCTTAATTGAACAAGAGCAGGAAAGATTTGTTAAACCCCTGGTCTAGATCGGGTCCACGTTGTCTTCAGAGGAACGCGAGCGCTTAGTCACTTTATTAAAAGATTTCAAAGATGTTTTTGCGTGGTCCTACGAAGACATGCCTGGAATCGATCCTGAGATTGTACAGCACCGGATCCCTCTTGACCCCGAGGCCCGACCCGTCAAGCAGAAACTCAGGAGGATCCATCCCGACTGGGCTCTCAAGATTAAGGAAGAGGTCACCAAGCAAATCGACGTAGGCTTCCTGCTGGTATCCGAATACCCGACTTGGTTGGCCAACATCGTCCCAGTGCCGAAGAAGGATGGCAGGATCCGAGTGTGCGTGGATTTCAGGGATTTGAACAGAGGTAGTCCGAAGGACGACTTTCCCTTGCCGCATATTGACGAGTTAGTGGATTTCACAGCAGGGCATGCTTTGCTTTCGTTCATGGATGGCTTCTCAGGTTACAATCAGATAGTGATGGCACCAGAAGACAGGGAAAAGACCGCTTTCACCACCCTGTGGGGGACTTACTGCTACAGAGTGATGCCGTTTGGGTTAAAGAATGCTGGAGCTACATATCAATGGGCCGCGACTACAATATTGCATGATATGATCCACAAAGAGGTCGAGGTGTACGTGGACGACATGATTGTCAAGTCCAAAGAAAGAGAGGGCCACTACACCGCCTTGCAAAAGTTCTTTCGAAGGATCAGAGAATTTCGGTTGCGGCTAAATCCTCAGAAGTGTACGTTCGATATTACAGCTGGAAAAATGCTGGGATTTCTGATTACACAAAGGGGCATCGAGGTCAACCCTTCAAAGATCAAGGCCATCTTAGAAATGCCACCACCAAGGACTGAAAAGGAGGTGCAAGGCTTTCGGGGTAAAGTGCAATTCATAAGACGGTTTATCTCAAAATTAACCTTGACTTGTGAACCACTTTTTGGTTTCCTGAAGAAAAGCAAGAAATTCCAACGGGATAGCCGATGCCAAGCTGCTTTTGAACAGATCAAAGAATATCTACAGAACCCGCCCGTGTTGTCACCGCCAGAGCCGGGAAAACCATTGATATTATACCTTTCAGTGACTGAGACTACAATGGGCTGTATGCTCGCGCAAGAATCAGAGGACAAGGTGGAGAGAGCCATCTACTATCTGAGCAAGAAGATGCTAGAGTATGAGGCCCGCTATACGCCATTGGAAAAGGCTTGCTTAGCTTTGGTATGGGCTACTAGGAAGCTGAGGCACTACCAGTTAGCTCACTCTATAATGTTGGTTTCACGACTCGATCCCATCAAATATCTTTTCGAGAAACCGGCACTTACGGGTAGGCTAGCTCGTTGGTTGTTGTTGCTCTCCGAATTTGACCTGAAATATGTAACACGCAAGTCAGTCAAGGGAAGAGCAGTAGCAGAGTTCTTAGACGATCATCCAGTGGAAGGAGGTGAAGCAGTTGAATACTTATTCCCAGATGAAGCCATTTTGCACATCGACGACGAGTATTGGATGATGTACTTTGACGGAGCATCAAATCAGTACGGGTATGGGATAGGAGTGTTGTTGATAGCACCCGACAATTCCCGTATCCCTCTAGCCTTCAAACTCCGGTTCAAAGTCTCGAACAACGAAGCAGAATATGAGGCATGCATTGCCGGTCTAGAAGCAGCCCTGGAACTAGGAGCAAAACGGTTGGACGTCATCGGGGATTCAAACCTTGTTGTGTCTCAAGCAAAGGGAGACTGGAAGGTCAAAGAAGAAAAAATGATGATGTACCACCAGGCCTTGGACTTGTTAATTCCTCGGTTTGAAAAGCTAAACTTTGCTCATCTTCCAAGAGAGAACAACAGGTTCGCAGATTCTTTAGCAACTCTATCTTCCATGATAGACATCCCGTTTGGAATCCGGATGCGTCCAGTCGTCATTGACCAGAAATTTGTGCCAGCCTATGAATCGATCGCTGTTATAAACGAGGTTCAAGACGAAAACCCCTGGTATTATGACATTTGGAATTTCTTGAAAAATGAAGCATACCTGCCAGGGATAAATGCCAAGGATAAAAGGGCAATCAGAAGAATGGCCATTCAGTTCATCATCTGTGGGGGTAAGCTGTATAAGAGAGGTCATCTGGGAATGCATAAGCTGTGTGTTGAAGCCGAGGAATCGAAGCGCCTGATGGAGGCCATCTATGGAGGAGAATGCGGTGCGCATATGAACGGAGTAATACTAGCACGGAAGATCCTCAGACAGGGTTATTACTGGTCCACCATGGAGGAGGATTGTATCGGTTTTGTCCGGCGATGCCACAAATGTCATATTTATGCAAATCACATGAATATCCCGCCGTCGAAGCTATACAACATGACTTCGCCATGGCCATTTTCAGTTTGGGGAATCGATGTGATCGGGGCTGTCACGTCGAAGGGGTCGAATGGGCATGAGTTCATCCTGGTTGCGATAGATTACTTTACAAAGTGGGTCGAGGCCCAATCGTATGTGGTATTGAAGGCGTCGCACGCCGTAAAATTTATCAGAAACAACATCATCTGTCGTTATGGGGTCCCAAACGAGGTCATTTCAGATAACGGTTCCCACTTCAAGAAGGAAGTGATTGACTTGTTGGAAAAATACAACGTGGCTTTCCATAAGTCATCCACACACCGGCCGCAAACCAACGGAGCGGTCGAGGCCGCCAACAAGAATATCAAACATATACTGCAGAAAATGGTGGAAACCTACCGGGATTGGCCAGATAAGCTGCCATTTGCTCTGTGGGCCTACCGGACTTCAATTAGAACTTCTACCAGAGCGACTCCGTATTCATTGGTTTATGGGATGGAGGTCGTTCTACCTATCGAGATTGAGGTTCTGTCATTGCGAGTATTGGCTGAGTGTCAAATAGCCGAAGCAGATTGGCAGGAAAGTAGGTTTGAGGAACTCATGCTCTTTGATGAGAGAAGACTGAAAGCACTGTACCATGTTCAAGGCTACCAGCGCAGAATCACCCGGGCTTTCAACAAGAAAGTTAAGTCTAGGAATTTAAAGGAAGGAGATTTGGTGCTCAAGGACAACCGAGCTCCCATCCACGACCCAATGGGCAAGTTCAAACCCAATTGGACTGGTCCCTACATCATCAAAGCTATCTGGTCAGGTGGAGCTGTGGTTCTGATGGACCTAGATGGCCTAGAATTTTCACAACCGATCAACATGGACAAGTTGAAGAAATATTACCCCTGAGAGGCTCGCTAGGCCGAAAACCCAGAAGGGCGACCTAAGCAAAAGTTAGAGCATTGAAAAATTGGAAAACATAAAAACTGAGCTCGCAAGGTTGAAAACCCGCAAAGGGCGGCCTTGGTAAAAGTTAGAGCGTACGTAAGGCTTGATTCCCATCTCTGGGATACGTAGGCAACTTCATCCTGAAGTTCAGCCATAAACTTTTCCCCGATCAACTTTGTCCATTTGATCATCTCAGTCATCTTTGTCTATCAGCATCCGTTTGAATCTCTGGTGCAGTGCTATTCAGACTAGGGGCAACTTTCCGTTGCCATGCAGTGCCGCGGTACTCTTCAGACTAGGGGCAACTTTCCAGTTGCAGGGATCCGGGGTTGTGCATCTCAGTGACAGATCTCAGGCGTGTCCAGTTCTGATCCATATCGAAAATGGTTTTGAAAAGTTTTAATAAAAGTTGACTTTGTTCAAATTAATCTTTCTACAACTAAGACCATTTTGGACCAAAGCGGAAAATTTTCAGTACCACAACCTTCAATTTCATTTATTTTCAAAACAGAGTTCTCCTGCTCTTGCATACAATCGAAGTTGCTTTTTATTACATTCATAAAGAAAACTTGAAAGTACTAATAAAGCAATAAATCCGGGGCATAGTCAAGTCAGGTGTCCTTGCGCCCCCTCCTAGAGCTGGTTGAAGCTTCTGATACAGAGCTGGGCCCAATCTGTGCCTCTTCGTTGAGCCAATCCAAGCACTCGTCAGACAAAGTGCAACTGAAAGTGGTAGCGGGGGCCAGGAGTTCTCTCGTCCTCCATGCTGTGGCATATCGGGCAAGCTGTGCACCTCGAACTGGGAAGGCAGCCGAATACTCTATCCCCTCTGGCGGGCATGTCTGATCATGACCAAACTGGCGTTGGAACCGGAACGGAAAGTAGAATACACAGTGAGTCAGACCAACCAACTGGATCCCGGTCTGCCGGAACCTACTATATCTCATTGCTGGGAGATTGAACCAAGGACAGCGCCAGGCGATGCGATCTGCAGACAAATCGCACATCCAGTTGAACCACCATCCTTCATCAAGGGCATCAACTAGGCGTTGTCGAAAGAAGTAGCCGCGAGCTGAGTAGGCTGGGCAAGAGTCCACAACTTGCAATTTATCCATCAACCATACTTGGGGAGGGATGAAAAATGAGAGAATAAAGAATAGAGAGATGTGCGATGAGAGAAAAGTAAGACAAGGGTTTTGTGAGAAAAACTGAGCCTGAGGGCCGAGTGATGTGAGCATTACATATGTGAGATTGGGTGGGAAGCATTACCTGCAGCAGTAGTGGACTCCCCGCTAATCTGGTAGTCTCCCGGCGATGGAAAGCATCCAAACCCATCAGCGTCTTAGCCAGTGCCATCGCAATACCACTCTTTCCATCCTTCAAACCTTGAACAACTTCAATCAGGCGAATGCTAAATCCACCAAAGCCCGACACAAGTAGAAAGTGAGATAGCATACACAAGCAAAGGGCATGTTGTCGGAAACCTTGCCAATGATGGTCGCCACGATCACCGGCGTCAGAAAAGCAATAAATCAATCCGAGGATGTCCAGTTCCCCATTACAGGTCAGAGACCAAGCGTCATGCGTGGTGAGTCCACACATCCGCCCTAAAGCTTGGGCGTGGCCAAAGCGAAACTGAGGCAAGATCTCTTCACGACTTTCGGATTCCATCAAAGCTTGAAAATCTTCGAAAGTTGGACATACCTCTTGCCCGCCGAAGCTAAAAACATGAGTTACCAGGTTCCAAAACCTTGCCGCGGCATGAAGGAAGGGAAGGTGTAGCGGAGTACGGCTCAGCGTGAATAGTGCATTCAAGCCAAAACCCTGGAAGTTCAACTTTTCCGAGCCGTCTAAAGAAGCAATCCAAGTTGTGAGATTTTCAACGAGAAACGCTTCCATTTTGGTGCAAAACTGAGATGAAATGAATGCGCCATGGAGTTGGGGCTTTTAAAGGGGATAAAGCACTGTTCGGAGGGACACGTGTCGAAAAACTGGTGGTGCCTGAGCAAAATGGCCGGCCGGCCACCTTTTCTGGTAGGCCGACCACCTCTTCCCCTCTCAAATGCAAAAGCTGGACGGCCAGCTCCCAAAAGTGGCCGGCCATGCTGCAATTTGTGTATTTGGTCCTGTTCTACCCTTTTGGAAAAAAGTCCCTAGCGTTTCCATGTACCGGGAGTATTGAAAGCGCGAGTTTTCCTCAGTTTTGGATGCATCCTGTCGCCCAGATTGTCCGAAATACACTTTGTTTATAGAGTTGTTGTTTTGCTTATCGAGTTGTTGTTTTGCTTATCGAGTTGCTGTTTTGTTGGTCGAGCTGTTTTGTTTACCGAGTCTTGTTGAATCGAGTCGCCGAGTCTTGTGCATTTGAGTTGTTACTCTTTGTTTATCAATTTTATTGTGTTTTGTTTATCGAGTTGTAAACTTGCTGAGGTTTTTGTTGTTGTTCCTCAGTAAGATTAGGTTGTTTAGTTTGTCGTGTCGGTTTGCTACCTGACTTGGCACGTACACAATGCACATTTACCGTTCAATCTCTTTACTTACAAAATGATGCGATGAGATGCTGAGAACATAAAATACAACACCTTTTCAAAAAAGCTGTTTCATTCCATCATGCTTCCTTTGTTTCAACATTTTACAACAAAGGTACAAGTTTTACAGAAAATAAAACTACCTAATAAAGTACAATGTGCTACAACTACTAGTAAAAAAAAAAAAAAAAAAAAAGAAGATAAATAAAGCAGGAAACAGCTGCACCAATGCTCTCAAGAGCAGGAATAAGAGGCCCTCTTCGTCCTCTTCTGCGAAACAGGCTCTGCACCACAGGCACCATTTGAGTCGGAGCTGTCATCCTCAGGACCGTCCTCAGCCTCCTCTCCACTGCCGGAACCAGGGTCGGAACCCTTCTCTCTGTCAGCAGAGGTCTTTGACTGGCGATCTGTAGCCTCCTCCTCGTCCTCGTCCTCATCAGGCTCCTCCTCTACGATGTGTGCCCTGCGTCAGCGGGACGACTCCCCTCTCCCGGCCCCGCGAGAAGGTCGAGATGGCTCGGCTCCCGAGAAGGTCGAGATGGCCTGGCTCCCGAGAAGGTTGAGATGGCCCGGCCTGTGGCAGATATACTGGATGCATCTGAAAATAAAAAGTGCAATTTGAATACATCAGCTCAAAATGTGTGTATTAGATACAGATGCAAGCGAACTACGTGAAGTGAGGATGCATGCAGATACAGTATATGGATGTGATGTGTCAGATGTGCTCTACACATACAATCAATCAAAGCTATAAAATGTTCAAGGTCAACATGTCGTCAGAAGTACGATAAATGTGGGAAAACTAAAGATTACCTGGAAACCCATGACGGACAGCTGCGCCTCTCTCCGCAAGACCATGCCCTCAAGTGAGGCCACTAATCCGATCACCCCCTCTATGTACTCTCTGGGTGGCTGCAGATACAAGCTCAAATCATCAATAAATAAAAGAATGTCTAAGTGTTTGAATGATAGATGAAAAATAGTGGGGCATACCAGCGGTGAGTCGGGATCAATGACATATCGATGGTCAGGCATGGGAGGCTCTATCGGAATCGTGTACGAGGTCCCGTACCGCCATCCTGTCAACTCGGTCGGCATGTCTGGCCATTCGGCATGATGATAAGTCGGAGGAATTGGGGGGACCAGTCCAGCCCCACCTCTCGATCTACCGGCCCTGCTAGTAGAAAGGGCACCTGCAGCCCGGGCTCGACTCAAAGACGGCGTATCGGTGGACCTCCTCGAGGGAGCATGGACACCTGTCAACGGAGGCATCAAGTAGGTGTGACGGTAAGTCGCGTACTCCCCGTCCTCTAGATACAGCAATGCATCGGTGCCCAGTCTAGCGTCAATGACACCCTGGGGAGTAAGCCTATCAGTAAGCCGCATACCATCCGGAGGTGCTGAGGGAACATTCGGCTCAGGAAAGCCCATAGTCTGGCGGAAGAAGCGTTCCCCCAAGAACCAAGCCCTACCAACTGGCCCCTCGAACAAGATCCTATATCGGGAAGAGCCCCATCCTCCGAAAAACTGAAATCGAAGGTCCCCACCCAAAGGCAACCAGGGCTGCCAGGTAGTCTGCGGGTAACCAAGGCGTAGGCTGATCAGAAACCATAGATGTACAGAATAAACCAGAGATGAAAACATTGGGAATTGGGAGTTTTGGATTACCTCTGACGGCCGCACCGTGTCGAAGTACTGCCGTAGGAAGAGAAGAGTCTCTCGGGGCTGCGGCCGGTACTGGCTCTCGAAAACAAGAGAGTAGGGGGTCACAAGGGGCGCCTCCACCTCCAGCTCTGGCGCTAGTACGGGAAAGTACGCAAAGACCCATAACTGTGGAAGACAGGGCCAAAGCCATCAAAATACAGAATGCTGAGTGCAGAATCTGAATACAGAATGCTGAGGGCAGAATGTCAGGACAGAGTATAAAGTGTGCCGTGTGTACAATATACATACATTAAAAAGTAGAAATGAAAATCAAAGAGGGCAGAAGGTACCTCCCAGGCTCTCCAGTAGCCGCCAACTGTGTTCCCCCGTCCGCGGGAGGTCGAGCTCATATAGCAATAAAGGGTAGCCAAGCTGGCGCCACCCCAATCATACTGACTAACCTGTGTGAGGTCTGCCAGGGCACCCAGTAGATATAGCCCAACGGTGCTCCCCCTGTCGGAGAACAGAGTGGTCCCGAAGAAGAACATCAGAAACCCGCGGGCATACTGTGTAATCTCCTCCAGAGTCTCGGGCTCAGTATGCCTAAAATGGGAAGAAAACCAAGTGTACCGGACTCGGCCCGAGGATCGGTCAACCGGTGGACGAGCTCCCAGTAAGAAGATCCAAGCAGCCTCCCACTGGCCCATGTCCTCGTCATATGGGATCGCCCAACCTCCCACGTCAAGGCCAGTCAATACGGCAAAGTCAAACGGGGTCATGGTCATATCCCCGGCAGATGAGAAATGAAAAGAGTTGGTGGTGTCCCACCACCTCTCCACCAGGGCACCCATCAACGTCCTGCTAGCTGGATGACGAGATATCTCGGCACAAAAGGGGCCGAATCCTGCTAGGTCAACCTAATCGCGGACGGCCTCTGGGAGCTCCGCATACCACTCTCTCGCAATAATGGAGTCGTATCCCCGTGTAACACGGGAGGACACCTGCATTCACGGTGAATACATATGTTCAGTTTCAGAATGAAATAAACAAGCCGCGTGCAAATGAAATAAACAAGCTGCGTGCAAATGAGATATATAAGCTGCGTGCAAATGAAATGTATAAGCTATATGCAACATCAAATCAGAATTCAAGTGTTCGGGCTGCGTGTTCGACTCTCAATCAATGTGGGCTGTGTGTCCACCTCAGCAATGAGCCGCGTATTCAAAATTCAAAATGATTGGGCTGTGTGTTCAGATTTCAAATCAGTGGGCTGTGTGTTCACCTCAAAGTTCGAGCCGAGTGTTCAACATCAAAATATTTGGGTTGCGTGTTCAGATTTCAACAAATCGGTGTGCTGTGTGTTCACCTTAACTTGGGCTGCATGTTCAGAAATTCAGAGTTTGGGCTGTGTGTTCTACTCTTAACAAGTGTGTGCTGTGTGTTCACCTCAACTTGGGCTGCGTGTTCAGAAATTCAGAGTTTGGGCTGTGTGTTCTACTCTCAACAAGTGTATGCTGTGGGTTCAACTTCAACTTGGGCTGCGTGTTCAGAAATTCAGAGTTTGGGCTGTGTGTTCTACTCTCAACAAGTGTGTGCTGTGTGTTCATCTTCAACTTGGGCTGCGTGTTCAGAAATTCAGAGTTTGGGCTGTGTGTTCTACTCTCAACAAGTGTGTGGTGTGTGTTCACCTTAACTTGGGCTGCGTGTTCAGAAATTCAGAGTTTGGGCTGTGTGTTCTACTCTCAACAAGTGTGTGGTGTGTGTTCACCTTAACTTGGGCTGCGTGTTCAGAAATTCAGAGTTTGGGCTGTGTGTTCTACTCTCAACAAGTGTGTGCTGTGTGTTCAACTTCAACTTGGGCTGCGTGTTCAGAAATTCAGAGTTTGGGCTGTGTGTTCTCCTCTCAACAAGTGTGTGCTGTGTGTTCACCTTCAACTTGGGCTGCGTGTTCAGAAATTCAGAGTTTGGGCTGTGTGTTCTACTCTCAACAAGTGTGTGCTGTGTGTTCACCTTCAACTTGGGCTGCGTGTTCAGAAATTCAGAGTTTGGGCTGTGTGTTCTACTCTCAACAAGTGTGTGTTGTGTGTTCACCTTAACTTGGGCTGCGTGTTCAAAAATTCAGAGTTTGGGCTGTGTGTTCTACTCTCAACAAGTGTGTGCTGTGTGTTCACCTTAACTTGGGCTGCGTGTTCAGAAATTCAGAGTTTGGGCTGTGTGTTCTCCTCTCAACAAGTGTGTGCTGTGTGTTCACCTTAACTTGCGCTGCGTGTTCAGAAATTCAGAGTTTGGGCTGTGTGTTCTACTCTCAACAAGTGTGTGCTGTGTGTTCAACTTCAACTTGGGCTGCGTGTTCAGAAATTCAGAGTTTGGGCTGTGTGTTCTCCTCTCAACAAGTTTGTGCTGTGTGTTCACCTTCAACTTGGGCTGCGTGTTCAGAAATTCAGAGTTTGGGCTGTGTGTTCTACTCTCAACAAGTGTGTGCTGTGTGTTCAACTGTCAACATATATGTGTGCTGTGTGTTCACCATCAGGTTATGGGCTACATGATCAGAAATTCAAGCGTTCAAAACGCAAACAGAATACTGTATCATGGGCTAAGCATCAGAACAAGCTACGTGCTAGAAAGAGCAGATATGCATAACAAGAGGCATAAAACGTACAAAAATGCGGAATACGTTGCGAAAATGTAAAAAAGGGCGAAATAAATACCTCTCGTGCCTCATGAGAGAGGTGAAACTCTGGCTCTCGCAAAAGCAGATCCCCAGGCGCTCGATCATCGAAATCAGTGAAGTGATAAAAAATAGCCCGAGGGAGGACAAGAGTCGAAGGATTGTACCTCTCGGGGATAAAGGGGCGAACCCTCGGATGCAAAGACATGATGTCAGGCTCGCCTCCAGCGCCTGGAGAACGTCCGCTGTCGGGAAAGTGACCTGCCATTTCAAGAAATCTGCAGAAATGAGCAAAAATGAGCAAAATGAGCCAAAATTGGAAAAAGTCAACAAAAGTCAACTCTCGGGAAATGAAAAAGTCAACAAAAGTCAACCCCCGAGGAAATCTTCCAAATGTTGAGACAAACTCACCTCAAGTGGTGAAAATGGGAAAAGAAGCACCGAAATCAAAATTTAATCGGTCCAAAGTGATGAAAACTGAAAGATTTCGCGAAAACAACTTGCGTGGAGCGTTGGAAAACGCGTATAGAGTGCAGATCCGAGAGGGAGAATGCTCTAGGAAGGGAGAGGGACTGATTTTGGAGTTGGAGTTGTGAGGAAAAGGTGTTTGGCCGAGTGTATTTAAAGAAATAGGAGCAAAAAGACTAAACTGCCCCGGATTCGGGCTAGGTGGTCGGCTGACAACCTTTTGTGGCAGGCCGACCACCCTCTTTGCAAAAAGCTGGTCGGTGGCCTCTCCCTGGGACAAGACCTAGTCGGTGGTGTTCCCCAAGTGCCCACCAAGTTCTCTGCAAATTTTGGGAAGGATTGGAGTCCCCGAGACCTGAAAAAGTACAAGAGAAGTGCACTTTCTGTCGCGAAACCGCCCTACCGGAACTTCAACTCCAACTTTCAGTGCGTCTATCATCATCGCTCGTCAAAAGTGAGGTGTATCCTTTTTTGAACACGTTGCGACCCCTCCGGGAGGTAAACCAGAGGTCGCGATTGAGTTGCCCTCATAAAAAAACTTGCATTTCTTCGCTCGTCGTTCCATGACAAACATGCATTCTAGTTTGCACTTGCTCTGCATTGTTACACACGCCACTTGCATTCTCATGCACACCACTCATACTATTGTGCACGTTTCATAGGTGTTGCTAATTCTGTTGTGCTTGTCAAGTTTCTTTCTTTTGCAGGCACGATATTGTATGTACGGTTCATTTGAGGCTGGTGCGACCAGACGAACCATGCAGGTATTGTATCTTCTCCGTGTGAGACGTGGCGAGAATTGAATAATTCTCCGCATTCTTAAACTGCATGAAATGTAGTTGTTGCTTTGCATTCTTGCTTAAAACTGTTGCATCTACTGTGAATATGTGCCTCATTACAGCTTGCTGCATTTGCATGATCCTTGAGCTACCTTCGGTTTCTTGCATTGTCGGTTGCATTTTGCCCCTGCCTGCGGGCACATCTCTGTTTGTCTTGCCTGTTTGTCTAAGTCTTCGGCCTTGCCAAAAATGGGTCGTCTCTGGGCTTTGACATTCACTCCCATCACTTATGACTTCCGAGTTCTGTCAAAGAGGGGCAACTGTAGACACCCCATTTTCGACCGACCTTAAGACTCAGACGTCACCAGTTGAGCGCTCGGTGATATTGCATATAGTGCTCGTTCAGAAGTTTCAGAGTCTCCACTGCGAGCCTTGCCTCCGGACTTCCGGACTCTTTCGTGCCTTGCCTCGGTTTGCGAACCAAGCCCTGTTTTCTCTATTTTCTCTTCCCAGAGGGAGAGAGAGGCCTCGTAGACCATCTCTCAGTGGCCGTAGGCTACATTTCGCGGTCGTAGGCCATTTTTCTCATTTGGAGCCCGGTTTCTGATTTTTTGGAGCCGACGGCCGTGTGCCTCAGTTCGGGACCGCCTAACCATCGCCGTTTGCTCCGGTTTTTGGTATACACCTTGTTTTCTCCCTTTTGAGGGACACTGGGGTCCGAGAGACCAACTTTGTGGTCAAACGCCACCTCCGGTGCTTAACGGCCCATTTTCGGGGCCTCGGGCCGCGCGTTTCGGTCCCCGAACCTCCGTTTTGCATCCATTTTGGTTCATTTTTGGTGGAGACCTTATTTTCATAGTTAGGAAGCTTGTAGGAGGGTGGGAGGCCAGCCATTGTTCTGAAAAGCCAGCTTTACTTCTTCATCGCTCTCTGACGCCCATTTTCCTCACTTGAAAGCAAATGTTGACCACCCCGGGGCCACTTTCTTGAACCCTAGACCCCATATTTGTGATGTACACACCTGGGAGGCCACCAATATTTGGTTGCCGACCAGTAATTGTTCCTGACCCTTTTGACCCCCTCTAAAAAATGGTCTTTTCTCTCTTCCGGTTCACTTTTTTTGGCTTTCAATCACATAGTTGTGTTGTGCACACATGGGAGACCAACAATATGAGGTGGCCGACCAGTAATTTTGACCCCTTTGACCCTTGGTCGGCAGGCCATGGGAGGTGGTTAGCCGACCACCTGAACCCCCAAAACCTGGCCGGCCATGACCCCCACTCCCTGTTCCTTCCAACTATGACCTCTTTTTCCCCCCAGATCCTGTATCCGGAGGAGAGGGGGTGCCCTTTTGGGGGGAAATTTGGATTCATTTTCCCCCCTTTTTCCTCCCCTCCTTGCCTATATAACCAGCCCCTCAGCTGCATTTTGAGGGGTTACAAAATTGGTTTAAGGCCATTGCATACAACTCTCCCTCTCCCTCTCTTCCAAGCCTCAAAACACCCTTAGCCCTACACCGCTTACCCTACACCTCATAGCACAAGGCCTCCATCCTCCATTCCAGCAACTTGAGGCTACTTTCCAGAGGTGAAGAACTCCCAAACTTGGCTCAAAAGTTGTTGGAGCATTGGTCTACAAGGGTGAGTCACTTTCTTTCATTTTCTAGTCTTTTTTTTTCTTTGTATATAAGCCTTAGTTTCTTGCATTTTTGGGCTCTGACCCTAACTGTAAATAGTCATATTTTGAGCCCCTTTTCATGTTTTATTAAGGGTCTTTCCCTATTTGAGGCCTCCTGCTATCACTTGCTTCTTTAACTCTCTTTTAGGCCTTATTTTTGCATAGTATTTTTGGCCTGTTTGTGAGTTGTTTCGGACTTTTCCATAAACTGTAAAATAGCTTTTTTTGAGTGCCTCTTCAACATTGTTGAAGGGATCTCCTCTGTTTGAGGCCTCCTGCTATAACTTGCTTCTTTAACTCTCTTTTAGGCCAATTTTTGCATAGTACTTTAGGCCTATTCGTGAGCTGTTTTGAATCTTGCCATAAACTGTAAAACCACTTTTTTTGAGCCCCTCTTCAACATTGTTGAAGGGCTCTCCTCTGTTTGAGAACAAAAGCTGCCACTTGTCTCTTTATCCCTATTTTAGGCCTTTTCTTGCATGATAGTTTGGCATTACTTGTGTTTATTTTCGTGGCTTGATGTAAACTATAAAGTGCCTTGTTTTGAGCCCCTATTTAACTTTGTTGAAGGGATCTTTGCCATTTGGGGCCAGCTGCTGTCCCTCTGTGTTTAATCTCTATTTTAGGGCCTTTTTTGCATGATAGATTAGCCCTATTTGCATTCATTTTTGGGACTTGTTATAAAGTGGAAATATGCATGTTTTGGTACTTTCTTGCATTTGTATTCATGCTTCATGATCAAATAATGCGTGTTTTGTATAGCTATAGGCCAATGCGTATGCCTAGTTTTGCGTTTCGGGACCACTCCATGCATCGGGTGCCATGTTTCCATGTTTTGGGATCATTTCACATCACATTTCAGTGCTGAAACTTGCATGTTTGTATGCCATATTTCGTGCCTTGCCATGCCTTGTTAGAGTGGCATTTGTGCCTTAGGATCGGTCCTCGGTTTGCGTGCATGTGTGCACGCATTTCGAGTGTCTCATTTTCATCTCATGGATACTGATGTGAGTGTGGCTGAGGTCCACTCATGTTGGTGTAATTCCATTGTGCATTGTGTATGCCATTTTATTTCATAGCATTGCGTATGCTAGGTTGTATGTTAGCGCATTGTGTATGCCATGTTACCTCGTGCATCGTGTATGCCATTTTATAGCATTGTGCATGCTAGGTTGTATATTAGTTGCATTCATGCATGTCATGCATATTGCATTGTGCTTGGGATAGGAGTTAGCCCGAGCACGGAAAACGAGGGACGTTTCGTACTTTGAGTGACGGAACGCGTCTCAATTCCCAGTCACCGACACTCCGGATTATCCATGATGGGGTTTAGGTCTTGTTGTGTCCACATGTGCATTCATTCCATATTGAGTCGTGCAATTCGACTCCTCGACCATCATGCATCGATATGCGTGATTGGTGGCACGAGGATCGAGGACATACACTCCCCGAAGAGTAGTCATGCATACATATGTGAAAATACTTTGCCATGCCCCTTTGTTGCTCTCTGTTGCAGCAAATCAGAAATCAGCAGCCTTCCGGAGCTTGGCACGCATTCCAAGAACAATTGCAAAAAGAGGCAAACCGGGGCATCACAAGGGATTTTCCGACAAAGGCAACCGGAGCATGTATCATTCATCATCCGGTGCAGATTTGAGGCAGTCCCTGGCTTGCATGCCCATTTATTGCTTTCGTAATTTAATTTGTTAATTAATTAGGGTTTTGTATATATTTGGATTGTAATTATTCATTCAGGACTGTATATTATTTATTCGGACCCTCTACGCGAGGGCACAACTGTAATATATGTGCGTGTGTGTGATGTATGTCTTCCAACCCCACGTCTTTCTCCCTTTTTATTTACCCGCTTATGATGGTTAGATTAGGGCATGTTTCAATTAGCATACAGTATGATAGCATGTTTGCATTCATTCATCTGTTTTGCATGCACCGGGCTCGGCGCGTCATACTAACTGCATTGTAGTTTCAATTCCAAGTTGAATACATGTTAGCTGTAGCATTTCATATGCCATGTTTAGAATAGCCGAGCCTGCTATAGTTGCATTTTTGCATGTGTTGCATTAGGCCTTTCTGTATAATTAGGATCATGCATGGATTTCTAATTAGCT
Organism: Camellia sinensis; assembly: GCF_055761805.1. NCBI lineage: Eukaryota > Viridiplantae > Streptophyta > Magnoliopsida > Ericales > Theaceae > Camellia > Camellia sinensis. The sequence goes on from NC_138972.1 coordinate 161,223,101, forward strand.
TCTGTTTTGGCTTGGAGTACTCGGGAAGTTTTATGCTTTAGCATCCTTGCATGCGTGTGAGTGACTACTATGATAGCATGCTTACCATGAGGCTATGTGCTTATGTGATATAACTGCCTGAATGCCTGTGGGTGAAGGTTGGGTTATTTGGATTGGAACAATTCATCAAATGTGTGTTTCAAGCCCACTAGATAGTGGCAAAATCATGTTTTCTAAGCCCACCTGAGGGTGGCAAATCCACGTCTTAGCCTACTTGCGGGTAGCACCATCAAACCACTTTCAAATATAAACATGATATGTTATGTTCCAATTCAGACGATCCGGTCTATACTTCATCACATAGTAAATCTAGGCTAATAACCGGAATAAGAATGCATAAAGTTTTCAAAACTAGATATCATGGTTAGTAGATGCCGATCTTTGATCGGGCGAGCAGGGGTGCTCACGAAGTGACCTTCCCTAATCGTACCCAAGTTCCCGAGCTGAGGCAACTTTGGTGATGACGGACACGTGGCCTTAGGCAAACGAGTCAGGGTTTCCAAAATTTCCCCAAAATAAAACATTTATGTGGCGACTCTGTATCTGGCAAAGCAGTCCATGTTTGGCACTTCCTTCAAAAAAAATCTGTTTTCTCGAAACGATTTGCTGGATTTGGACTCTTTGGTTCAGATTAAGAACCGTGACAATTTGAGAGTCCTGAACTGTAGTGAGCCCAATATCGAACCGGGGGGGGGGGGGGACTCGTTCCTCCCGGGGCATTCGGGGACGTCTACACCCCCTTGTCTCTATATTTTGTGTTCTAAAGTGCTAAGTTCTTGCCCCTTTGCACACTACCTCTTAGCCTAACACCTCCAACACCAACCTAAGCTTCTTGGAGGGTCTTGAGAGGTCCTAAGAAGCTGCATTTTTGGTCCATAAGCTGTTGGAGTTGCTGAGCTACAAGGGTAACACCCTATTCCCTCTTTTGAGTTTTATTTTGCTCCATCTTTTAGCCATACTTGCAAGCATTTTTGAGCTTTGGTGTAAACTGAAAAAAGTCTCATTTTGAGCTTTGGTGTAAACTGAAAAAAGTCTTATTTTTGAGCTTTGCTCCATCTTTTAGCCATACTTGCAAGCATCCACCAATTGGTCAATCTTCGGTAAGGGAAAACTGTCTTTGGGACAAGCCTTGTTCAGGCTGGTGAAGTCCATGCAGACCCTCCACTTACCATTCTTTTTCTTCACAATCACTGTGTTTGATAACCATGTCGGGTAATTTACCTCTCGAATGGCTCTAGCCTCCAGAAGTCTATCCACTTCCTCTTCTACTGCCTCAACATGCATTAGTGTTAGCCTTCTTGCTCGCTGGATGACAGGTTTGGCTGACCTGTCTACATTCAGTATGTGGCAAGTAACCTCGGGGTCAATGCTTGGCATCTCGTATGGTGTCCATGTAAACACCTCAAGGTTTGCTCTTAGGAATGCCTCTAACCCTTTTTCCTCTTCCTCGGCCAAGCATGAGCCGAGAAGGAAGAAGCGTTCACCATCCCCTTGCTGGACAAGGATTTTCTTCAGGGCTTCTTCACTCTTATCGGCTGGCTCTTTGCTGACGTCCTCTAGGACTTCCACATCCTCATCCTCGATCTCTGCTGTTTCTGCTTCTCGTATGTTGCAGGTAGATTTCATTGCTTCCATGGAGCAATTCTTTTCCTGCACTTGATCCCCTCTGACCTCCTCTATTCCATGCTCTGTTGGGAACCGCAATAGTTGATACAATGTTGAGGGTACAACCCCTATTGCATGTAGCCATGGCCTTTCCAGGATAGCATTATAAGGGGATGGGGTGTCGATTATGGTGAACTCTGTTTTTATTTTCTTGGTGCCAGCCTGTACCTCCAAACTTGCTGCTCCCAAGGGCCACGTCGGCGTTCCATTGAACCCAACCATTGGGCTATTGGACTGCTCTAGATCATCTTGGTGAAGGCCAAGCTCCTTGTAACACCTGACATACATGATGTCATAAGAGCTACCCTGGTCAACTAAGATGCGCTTTACTTGGCATTCTCCAATCTGGAAGGATATTACCAAGGCATCGTTGTGTGGATGCTGCACCATCTCTAGGTCTTCCTCAGTAAAGGACGCCACTGGTCCCTGGCACTCGTCTACCCTAGGTCTCTTTTTCCTGACCTAATACACTAGGGCTGGGCATAGGGTCATTCGACCTGCCCAAACCGCCCTACCCGATCCGAACCGCGCATGTATGGGCTGTTTTGCAAACACATTAGGGGAGGGTGCGGTTTGGATTTTATCTAATTTTCGGGTTGCGGGCGGGTTACAGGTTTGACCCGCACTCGCCCAACCCGTCCGTATAAAACTCCTTTTTTTTTTTGGATCGTTCAAAAAACCCTTTTTTTTCCCCCTTCAAATCTGATCGTTCAAAAAAAAAAAAAACCCCCCTAATCAAACTCACTAACTCTATCTTCTCTGAAAGTTGGATTAGATGATTCATGATGAAGTTTGATATCTTAGAAATGTTTTTATTTTATTTCATGGGCTTGAATTGAATGAAGTTTGGCAACAATTTTTTTTTTTAATTGCATTTTGGTTTTGGATGAATATAAGTTAATGAAGAATTATTTATTTATTTATTTATTTTTTGTATTTGGGTTAGGAATGATGAATGCATGATGAATGCAAGTTAATGATGAATGTAGATTGTGAATGATTTGTTTAGGTTATGAATTGAGATGAATGCAAGTTAATGATGAATGTAGATTTTGAATGATTTGTTTAGGTTACGAATTGATTTTGTTGTGTCTTTTATTTTATAAGTTTTTTATAAGTTTTAATTCATTAATTATTAATGTTAGAGCATTTTAGAAAATGGGAAGAAAAAGGTCTAAAAGAAATATTGATAAAAAATGGGAAAAAAAAGGGTTTAACAAAAAAAATTTGAAAAAAAGTTCAATCCGCAAACCACCCGCAACCGCGAACCCTATCCGCACAAACCGCAAACCACATTACGGGCGGTTGCGGGTTGACTTTTCCTCAAACCGCATACATGCGGGTGGGTCCAAACCGAATCGCAAACTGTCCCAAAACGAACCGTGGACACCCCTATAATACACATGTTGTAGGTGCTTTACCTTCTTGGTTTTCCCTTGTATCTCGTTCTCATTTATCTTCGAGTGAATCACATTGATCACTCGAGGTCCGCCTGCCTGCGGTTGTGGTGCTGGTGAAGGTGGTGTTGTTGGTACCTGGGGCAGTCTTGCCTACTCTTCCCTTGTCCTGGCCTTGTCTACTAGGTCCCTTAAATGACCATGTCTTACCAGGTCTTCCAGATGTGAATTTAGGGCTCTATACTCCTGAGTCAAATGTCCAGCCTCATTGTGGTAAGCACAGTGCTTGCCATGGTTTCTTCCCATAAATTTGTCTAGTACCCTTGCCGGTGCTTTGTAATAGGGCTGATTTCGGATTTTCTCCAAGACTTTGTATACTGGGATTCTGAACACTGTGGTGACTGCTTGTTTAGCCCTCAGTCTTGTTTCTGGTTTATTGTATCCACCATCACCTCGGCCCCGCTTCGGCGAGCCATTTTTCTTCTCTTGTTTCGACGCCTTTGTCCCTGGTGTGTCCTCCTCGGCCCTGACATACTTTTCTATCCTGGCCATAAGTTCTTCCATGCTTTTTGGCAATGTCTTTGCCAGTGATTTTCGAAGCAGGCAATCATCTTTCAGGCCGTTCTTAAACGACACGACCACCACCTCCTGGTTGCATCCTGGTATTTGATTGAATACCTCATAATATCTTTTGGCGTAGGCCCTAAGGCTTTCGTCCTTGCCAATTCTCAGAGCCATCAGGGCATCCACCCTCAATGGCTGTAGTTTGTTTGTCATGAACCTGGCCACAAATATCTTAGACAGGCCTTCCTAGGTTTTCACAGTTCCTTTCGGCAACTTGTGAAACCAGTCTGATGCAATTTCCTCGAAGGATGAGAGGAACACCTTGCAAAGTAACATCTTGTTTCCAGTGTACAATGCCATCGAGTTCAGGTACAAACCAACATGAAAGTTGGGGTCTGACTTACCGTCATGTATCTGGAATCTTGGCATGCTAAACCTCTTCGGGGCTTCGAATTTGTCCAATTCTGACCGGGGAAGTTACCTTGGCATCTTGTCGCTTCCTCTGGAGGTAATCCCTCAGATCCTCCTTGGTCCATCCAGGAGCTCGGCTATCGACGGATTTCAGCTTTTTTGGTGCGCTACTCCCAGTATCATTATGAGTCCTCTTGGACCTTTCTCTATTAGTTGCGTCGAATCATAGCTCCTGCCCTTGAACATGCCAATGTTCTTTGGGGTCTGCTTCCTTGGTATGATGCGTCCTCCGTGAATCTCCCCTTCTTGACTCTCCTCGCCCGACCTCCCTTGAAGGCCGGCGAGAGCGTTTCTCGGTCCTGGTGTGCTGAGGGACTGTAGGGACTGTTTTCTGCCCATCTTTTCAGGCATCTTTCTTGGCCGCTAGAATCGGCGTATCTTGTAATGGGAATGGTGGCTGTACGACATTGTTCTGCATCATGAAGTTGACGACCGTTTGTAGGTCCGCCAATTTGTTTGCCATTCCCTTCATCTCATCGTCCCTCCACAGGCATCTTTCTTTCCACACCTGGAGGTCGTCCTCGTTATAGTACCCGCTTCGACATGATTTCTTTGATGTATCGCCCTCCTGGCCGACATCCTTTTCTCTGTGATTCTTATCATGAGTCTCTTTGTTGCAATTGTCTTCTTTGACGTCAAGGTCAATATGTTTCCCACTCCCAGTAGGAGTGTCGTCCCCAACCTTCTCTTTCTGTCCGTTAATGGCCATCTATTCTTCTTTCTTTCCCATTTTTGACCACATTGCCAAACTGGTATTCAGGTGGAGAGCACCAGCAGAATAGATTAAGTCCGAATGACCAATCACAGAAAGAAGAGATTCCGGCGGTGGTTCGTCCACCCGGGGGCACTCCGACGATCAAGTCAGTTATCTCTCAAAGATAGCAAAAGTGCTTAACTCACTATTCAGAACACAAAAAGCGTACCTTAGACCCACGATGGTGCCTCCCTTTTATATCCAACACAAACCTAGTTCCAATAGAACCCTAGCTTCAATTGACTCTGGATTACTACTAATCTTGGACTCCCAGTAGGATTTTGATAAACTCTCTAATCTTTCTCAATCTAGGACTCTTGTCCCTTATCTGCTTATCCCGGATTCCGATATCTTCGCAGATAACCTCGGCCTAGCCGAGATTCCCTCGGTGTCATGACCAGGACACGTGGCACCTCAGCTGACACTTCGATGCCACCTCGGCCACGTGTTATATTTCAAAAATTATGTCCCCACAATATATATGAAAGAAATTTACCAAATAACTTGCTAGTAAATCCCATTTCATCTTCATGCTTGTTCAAATTTCAAAATTTAACTTTACATAGTTTACAAGAGTAAGTGGTTGGAGTCTTAATGTAAAGCAATATATTTTGTATTTCCCTTCTACCCCTAACTAAATAAATAAATAAATAAATAAAAATGGTTCCCTAAAACAGAAAAATATCTGAAAGAGTTCCCTTTTTGAGTTGCACCAAGTTGTTTCCTTTCTTTATGCACACAATCAAAGATTTTTTGAAGCCATTAATTACTCATTTAACTTTGTATAGAGGAAAGTTGTGAAAAGCCACCTACAACACACCTAACAATAATGGACATTAAAGAATAATCTTTTACTCAACACTTGTTGATATTGTCTAAATTCCATAAACAAATTTTATATTCATTATAGTGGCTTCATATAAACATAGGAGTATTAGTTTTACGGGTAACCAATGTTGACCTGATTGACTTTACAGACCCAAGTCCATTTTCTCTTTACATACATGAATATTACAATTATGCATGTATTTATTAGTATTCTATTATCCACAACGCGATGTAAGCATTCAGTATTATCTATTGCAAAACCCCACTCACGTTCTAGAACACCAAAGAAAAGGAAACCACCACCCAACCCCAACCCCAACCCCATGGTAGACATTCTCACTACCAACTCTCTGTGCCATTTGTTTCCAATAAAAATTAAAGATCAATTGAAGCTGAAAAAACAAAACCTTTGTATTGATCACTGTCATTGATGAGTTTTATGCCATTATTATGGGTTGGGTTTGGTGGAGATTTTGTGCAAGTGATGTTGTTGTTATAAAGTAGAGGGGATGGAATTGGAGGTAAGTGGGGAGGTGGTGGAGGTCGCAGTGGTCGGTGATGGAGGAGCTGCTGGGCTGAGAAAGGAACTTGGAAGTAGATGGAAAGAGAGAGAGAGAGAGAGAGAGAGAGAGAGAGAGAGAGAGAGAGAGAGAGAGGGAGGGAGTAAAATGGGAATGAATGAGCTGAGAGAGAGAGAGAGAGAGAGAGAGAGAGGAATGGAGTAAAATGGGAATGAATGAGCTAGCTAGCTAGTGTAAGATTTAATAATACATGTAACCATAATAATAATGCGGAATTAAACTTCACAGGATCTTAAATTCAATACAACTCAAGAATAAAACGAACATATATTTGTCAGCCATTGAATTAGAGAAGTTGAGAAAATACCCCTAATAGTTGAACCTTAAATTCTTGGCTCACCTTCTTCTCTCTATCTCTCTTAATTAGGATGACTATAAAACTTAGAGTGATGGAAAAATACTTATCATATGAATGGGGAGTCACCCATCCTTATATAGAGGAGAGAAGAGGGCCAGATAAACTCTTATCAGAAGAATTTCTAATCCATCAAGGTTTCCTTCTTATCTTAGAAGAGTGATTATATTAAAATTCTAATTACTGAACTTTATATCAAATATTGGCTTTATCGAATTGTGGAGTCCAAATAAATTAAAACACGTAAATATATACAGGCTATTGGGCCACAGTAGAAAATAAATCCAACATTCTCGCACTTGGCCCATTAAGCCGATTATGATGCAATTATGAGTTTTTTAAAAAAATATGCAATTTATAAAAATTTTGACTCATTGGATTCCACATTAAAAACTTTGACACGTGATCACGAATTTTTAAAATAACCAATAAGTTCAGATACATTAGAAACTATAATACTGTGATTATTTCAGATCACCAATGTGAGCCATAACGGTTATATAACATTTATGTCATATTTCCTTCTATGCACTACACCATCGATAACCTTCACCAACCCAGTCCATTATCGGGATATATAATTATTTGCCTGAAAAGCCCTTGTAATTTGTCTTGTTAAGACATTTCCTATTTATCAATATTCAATTTAATGTGTACACACACTTTTAGAAACAGAAAAATTGGAAACAAAATTATTATTGCGCAAATAGTGTCAAATAAAAATAAGCACTCATGATTAACCATACACGTCAAGGGTTGCTTAAAAGACCCATCCTGATAACATGCTCTTTGTATATCTTGGGTGGCAATCCCTTTGTGAATGGATCAGCAATCATAAGAGAGGTGCTTAAGTTTTCAATTAACATTTGTTGTTTCTAGACTCTTTCTCTAACAACTAAGTACTTTACTTCCATGTGTTTAGAACCACTGGAGTACTTTCCATTCTTAGAGAAGAAAACTGTTGCGGTATTGTCACAATATATCTTCAGCGGCTTAGCAATTGAGTCAACAACACCAAGTCTTGAGATGAAATTTCGCAACCATAAAGCATGATTTGTAGCCTTAAAGCATATGAAATTTCCTTCATTTGTTTTCTTTCCAAGTCATTCCTTGGACACTATTTTTCACTTAATTTATCACCCTTCGTGATGGGTGCATCACCGGTTGAACAAAACTGCATATTGAATCTCTCCAAAACACGGTCAATATATCCTTTTTGAGATAGTCCTAGCAATCCTCGAGATCGATCCCTAAAGATCTCTATGCCAATAACATAGTTTGCCTCACCCATATCGACTATTTTAAAATTCTTGGAGAGATATTCCTTGGTTTCATGCAATAAGCCAAGGTCATTACTAGCTAACAAAATGTCATCCACATATAGCACCAAAATAATGAACTTACTCTCACTAACCTTCAGATATATGCACTAATCAACTGCATTTTCCTTAAATCCGAAGGAGGTAATGGTATCATTAAACCTTAAATACCATTGCCTGGAAGATTGCTTAAGGCCATATATGGATTTCTTTAATTTGCAAGCTAAATGTTCTTTACATTTCTTTGCAAATCCTTCAGGCTGCTCCATATAAATGTTTTCATCCAAATTCCCATTTAGAAAAGCAGTTGTCACATCCATTTGATGCAACTTTAAGTCATAATGAGCTACCAATGCTAGGATGATTCTAAGCGAGTCCTTCTTAGATACTGAAGAGAAGGTCTTTGTATAGTCTATGCCTTCTTTTTGAGTAAAACCCTTAGCAACAAGTCTGGCTTTAAATCGTTCGATATTGCCTTTTGCATCATGCTTTGTCTTGAAGACCCATTTACGTCCGACCTTTTTTGCAGTTATTAGGCAATTCGACGAGATCCCAAACACTGTTCTGTTCCATGGATTTTAACTCTTCATTTATAGCATTGACCCATTTAGAAGAATCATCACTATTCATGGCATGTGAAAATGAGACTGGATCTTTGTTAATCCCAATATCAAAATCAGATTCCTGTAGATACACCATGTAATCATCTAGAATGGCAGGCTTTTTTTTCCCTCTGAGATCTTCTCAAAACTGCCGATTGTGGTGATTCTACAATATTTTCGATGGTGGTATCTTCATGAAGTGGTGAAACATGAGGTGAAGGGTTTTTATTATGTTGTTCATTTCCTTCAGCTTGTGGAATAGTCTGAGATACAACAATTTTTTGATAAGGGTCAAATGTTGGGACATCCACCCTAATTTCCTCGAAATTCACCACTCATACTTTCTCACTCCCACTAATTTCACCATTCTCTAGGAATCTAGCATTACTAGTCTCTACTATCCTTGTACTGTGATTAGGACAATAGAATTTGTACCCTTTAGAATTTCTAGATAACCAATGAAATATCCAGATATTGTTCTTGAGTCCAACTTTTTCTCTTGTGGGTTGAAGATTCTTGCCTCTGCTGGACAATCCCAAATATGTAAGTGTCTCAAACTAGGTTTCCTACTAGTCCACAACTCAAAAGAAGTTGTTGGGACTGCCTTACTAGGAACCCTATTTAAGATATACATTGCAGTCTTTAAAGCTTCACCCCACAGTGAAATAGGTACAATTAAGTAACTTAACATACTCCTAATCATATCTTCAAGTGTACGATTATGCCTTTCAGCAACTCCATTTTGCTGTGGCGTACCAAGCACTGTATATTGAGCACGAATGCATTTCTTTTCTAAGAATTTGGCAAATAGGCCAGCATTTTGGCCTAACTCATCATATTTACCATGATACTCACCACCCCTGTCTGATCTCACTATTTTAACCTTTCTATCTAATTGTCTCTCGATTTCAGTTTTGTACACCTCAAGGATGTCAACAGCCTGAGACTTTTCATGAATTAGATACATATATCCATAACGTGAGAAGTCGTCTATAAATGTGATAAAATATTTTTCACCACTAAGACATGGGATGTTGAGTGGCCCGCAAATATCTATATGAATTATCTTAAGAAGCTCATTACTTCATGTAGCACCTTTCTTGGTGTGTTTGGTTTACTTTTCTTTAATGCAATCCACACATATCTCAAAATCAGTGAAGTCTAGGTTTTCCAAAATCTCATTCTTCACCAATTTTTCAATTCTATTTCTAGAGATATGCCTCAACCGTCTATGCAACAAGATTGAGGATTTTTCATTAATTTTAGACCACGTTTTGAGCACGAATGCCTTTCTTTTCTAAGAATTTGGCAAATAGGCCAGAATTTTGGCTTGACTCATCACATTTACCATAATACTCACCACACCTGTCTAATCTTACTATTTTAACCTTTTTATCTAATTGTCTCTCGACTTCAGTTATGTACACCTCAAGGATGTCAACAGTCTGAGACTTTTCATAAATTAGATAAATATATCCATAACGTGAGAAGTCATCTATAAATGTTATAAAATATTTTTCACCACTAAGACATAGGATGTTGAGTGGCCCGCAAATATCTGCATGAATTATCTCAAGAAGCTCATTACTTCTTGTGGCACCTTTCTTGGTGTGTTTGGTTTGCTTTCCTTTAATGCAATCCACACATATCTCAAAATCAGTGAAGTCTAGGTTTTCCAAAATCTCATTCTTCACCAAATTTTCAATTTTATTTCTAGTGATATGCCCCAACCGTCTATGCCACAAGATTGAGGATTTTTCATTAATTAGACCACGTTTTAAACCAATATTCGAATGTAGAGTTACTAATGATTGTGCAAACTCATGATTTAAGGTAATTTTATATAAGTCATCCCATAAATTACCAGAACCAATTATTATTGAATTAAACATTAAATTGAGTTTTCCACAACTAAATAAAACTGAATATCTCACACAATCTAATTTGGATAACGAAACTAAATTCCTAGAAATTGAAGGAACATAAAAAGTGTTTTCTAGATCCATCTGATGACCTGTCTCTAAGATCAGTCGATAGGTTCCTATAGCTATGACTTCAGATTTAAGACGGTTCCCCATATAGAAAAATATTTTACTTTCATTCGATTTTCTAGTTGAGAGGTATCCCTGCATGGAATTTGTAATGTGGGTCGTGGCCCCAAAGTCAATCCACTAAGTATTAGAAAGTACTTCAGCAAGATTTGATTCATAACAAATAAAAGAAAATTTCTTACATTTCTTTTCGAACCAAGCCTTTCGCTTACTGCAGTCTTTCTTCACATGTCGTTTCTTGCCACAAAAGTAGCACTTGATAGTGAAACCATTTTGAGCCTGATTTTCTTCCCCAGGTTCATTCTTTTTCATTGGTGGATTTTTCTTTGATTTTACAAACTTACCTTTTTTTTCTTTATAGCTTCATGAGTTACAACCAATGCAGTTTGATGTTCTTCCTCCCTCAACCTCACTTCCTCCTAAACACACATATTAGTCATCACATTCAAACTCCACTTATCTTTATAGTGAGTTATGAATGCGCCGAATTGTGATGGAAGTGAGGTGAGAATAAACTGCACGAGGAAAGTTTCATCAACTTGCATCTCTAAAGTTTTAAGCTTTGTAACTTCATCAGCCATATTGAGGATGTGGTCCTAAACTCCTCAGTGGCCATTATATTTCATTGTTGTTAATTCAACCATAATAGTGCTAGCAAGTGGCTTGTCGATCTTCAACAACCTTTAAGTATTCCAATGCAATAAGATAGAACATGTGACGCCCCAAATTTCACTTTAAGCGTTAGAGTAACGTCACTAAAGAGTCCTTTGGTCAATAACCAGTAAGATCCCAGGAAAGTCAGAGGAGTCAATATAGCTTCCCTTCTAAATCCAACTATCGACACTCCATTTTTGACTGACCTTGAGACTCTGACATCATCGTTTGTGCATGCGATGATTACGCATGTTTGTGCTTGTTTTAAGCGCCAGAAGGTCTCGGCTGAGTGCCTTGTCTTTGAGCTTCTTAACACTTGGTGTTTTGACCTTGGTTTTTGGACCAAACCTTGTTGCCTCTTACCTGAGGGAGGGGAAGGGCTGCCGGCCACTTTTAGCATCTGTTGGCCACTTTTCTCTCTTGTAGGACACTTGAAGTGGTCGGCTGGCTAGGGAAAGTGGCCGGCCGGCCATCTTAACTAGCCGGCGACCTTTTTTTTGCTTTTTCAGATATTTTGTATACTAGCTGTTGCACACTGAGTGTATCCTCCATACACGTGTATGGATGGATTCAAGCAAGCTTCTAGCTTGTCAAGGAAGCTTTGGCTTGCATATTCTATATAAGGAAGGGTCCCTCCCCCTTGTTTGAGGTTCATATTTTTTTGGAGCAAAAAAAATCTACTCTCTCTCTAGAATTCTCTCTCTCTCTCTCTCTCTCTATATATATATATATATATATATATATATTATTATGCTCTATAGTGCTTAGAATTGTATTTTCTTTTCATCTTTGTACACAACCCTCTTAACCAAACACCCTACCTTGTTACTGAGATACTTGGAGGCCTTGTTTGGAGCCTAAAAGCTAGTTTTTGGCTCAGAAGTGCTGCTGTTGTTGCTGTGCTTCAAGGGTAAGTCTTTATCCTCTTTAAAGCTTTGTTTTAGTTGCTTACTTAGCCATCTTTGCATGCTTCTTTTGGCTTAGCTTTCAACTGTAAAAACTTCTATTTTTAAGTGTTAAAAATGGTTGTTTAAGGCCTTGTTTGAGTTAGGGGTGGTCTACCCCCTTTTGTGGCTTATTTTGCTTTGCTTTGTGCTAGCTTTTAAAGCCTTTGAGATCACCTTGTTTTGGCCTTTTAACCACTGAATTCCAGAGGAATTTCAGTGGTGGAAAATGGGTTTTGGGACCCAAAATAGGTGGGGGTGGTCCCCTCCTTTGTATCTTGTTTGCATGTGTTATTGGCCTATCAAATGAGCATGTGTTTCTACTTCTTTGTGACTTTGTTCAAGCATATTTTTGTGACTTTTTAGACCTTCCATAACTCTATTTTTGGCTTGTTTGATCATTGGTTGCATGCTTCATGCACTTGTAGTGTAATCCTACTTGCTAGCCTAACATGCTTCATGATTTAGCCTTTCATCCTAGCATGTGTTAGCTATACTCCATGCATGTTTTGGCATTGTTTTGTCATGCTTTAGGACTATTTTGGGTGGTCTTGGCCTTTTGGGGCTTGCTTTGTATAGCTATGGTGTAAATGGCATTCACTAGTCTTGAGTTTTGAGCCCCCTAGCATGCCTTATTTGTGATGTTTGTGTGATATGACATCATTTGGCATGTGATTTCAGAGTATAAACTTCTATCATACTCTCATGATTATCACCCTTTCATTGCGTTTAAGAGTCGTGCCTTTATGCCTTGTTTGTGAGCTAATACATGAGCATATCTCTCTTGCCATCTATGCTACAAGTCTAGCATGTCTTTGCTACTATTTTGACCTGCCTTAGGTCTATTTTGAGTGGTTAAGGTCATTTGAGCATTGCTTAGCATGGTTGTAGTGTAAAGCCCTTGACTAGCTTTGTATTTCAAGTCTCTTGGCATGCCTTATTTGAGCTATTTGCATGATATGACATCATTTGGCATGGTATTTCAGAGCATATACTTCCATCATACACTCATATATATCGCTCTTTAAGTGATTTTAAGAGTTGAGCCTTATGCCTCGTTTATGAGCCAACGCATGAGCATGCATTTCTTGCCTTTCATGCTATCATCTCAGCACATTTTGGCCACTATTTTGGCATGCATGAGGTCTTTTTAGGGCTGGTTTAGTCTTTTGAGCATTGTGTTGCATGGTTCTAGTGTTATGCTCTTTGCTAACTTCAATGCTTTTGACTCCGAGCATGTCTTGCATGCATCATTTTCATGCTTTGATGTCATCAGCATCCTATTTCAGTGCTGGAATATGTGCCATTGCATGCCATCTTTCATTTGTTTTGTCACTTTTGAAAAAGGTCTTAAGCCCTTCGTTGGTTTGAGCACAAAATTGAGGCGTTCATGACTAATGGGTTTAGCCTTCTCTTGAGGGCTTCTACTAACCAAAAACATGAGGCTTCTTTCATGCTCAAGGTGCTTGTGGCTTGGTCCGTCTTTCCAATTAGAGGACTTCTCACTTTTGGACTTAACCAATTAAAGGATGGATTGGTAATCTAAAACAAGTAAACAAAATGAATCTAAGTAAAACAAGCCAAGATAACATGTTTGTGTGGCATTGCATGTGCTTGGATCGGACGTTAATCCAAATATGAGAAATGAGAGACGTTTCATACTTGAGGTGATGAAACGTGCCTCATTTCTTAGTTGCCATCCCCCTTGATTGTTCATGATAGGGTGGAGGTCTCTTGAGTCTTGTATGTTATTTGTGCATTCATTGACTTGTACAAACTTGGCTTCTCGGCCATCGTGCAGTGCAATGCTCGGTTGGTGGCCCGAGAGTCGAGCACCACTCATTTGAGCTTGAGAAATGATAAGGAGGGTGTTTGTACACACATACCCTGCAACTACCTTGCTTTGCCTATGTTGTACTCTGTTTGCAGCAAAATTGGAGTGTGCAGGAGCAAGTGGCCGACCGGCTAGGGGGAGTAGCCAACCGGCCAGAGGAAGTGGCCGACTGACCACTTTAAGTGGTCTACAGCTTCCTCTGGTAGCCGATAGTTAACCAGCTTGAAGGTGGTTCAAAGTGGTTCTGGTTCTGGAGCAGAGGCAGCCTGTAAATTAGTTCAGTGTTCAGGAATCAAAGCGAATGCAAACAGAGGCAACCGATGGCAAGGCGACAGATTTTTGGGAGGAAGCCGATCGAGCATGCATGCATCCTTCGCCGCCGAGGCCTTTTAACTGTTTTGCTTAGATGGTTAATTCATCGGTTCTGTACTTAATTAGTTAATGTGCTTAGCTAATCGGTTTGTGTTGTAATAATTAGTTAACTAGAATAGTTAATTAGTTCTGGTTTGTAATAGTTAGCTTAATTAGCGTAGCTAGTTAGCTTTCATTTCATTCGGACCCATTGTCGGGAGGAAAAATGTTGTAATAAGGGTGTGTGCGTGTGTGCATGTTTTCCAACCCCATTTCTTTCTCCCTTTTACTTATCAGCTTTTGATGGTTAGTTCGGGGCATATTTCAATTAGCATACCTTATGCTTGCATGCGTGCATCATTCATTTGTCTTACATGCACCGGGCTTGGCGCATCATTCAAACTGCATTGTATTTTCAATATACCTACTTGAATACGTGTTTCAAAGCATGTTATCAAGTTACATTCATATGCCATCTTAGATAACCGAGCCTAATTAGTTGCACTTTTGCATGTGTTGCATTAGGCATCTTAACATAGTTAAGATCATGCATATTTCTAACTAGTTTTCTGTTTTGGCTCGAAGGATGCTGTGAATGTTTACGCTTTGGCATCCTTGTATGTGTGTAAGTGACTGCCATGATAGCATGCTGTAGACACCCCATTTTTGACCACCTTCAAGACTTGGACGCGACTGATGGTTTTGGAAGTTGGGCAGTGCAAAGGTTTAAATTCTTCGGCAAGGAGAGAGAGTCGAATCTCAACTTCATACCCTTTTTTGGACCAAAACGATCTTGATCAAAAGATTTTAGTCTTAAAACCCTCTCTTCAAAACGTTTTTGAAATAAAGTTTTTACGATGTTCCGAGGCTCGCATTTTGTCAAATGTTGCACTTTTCGATAAACTGAGCAAGGACAAAGTGAAAATGAATGAAAGAGAGATGAAATCTTTAAAAAATCTTTCAAAACACCTTACTTAGGGGTCTGAAGTTGAAGAAAAGAAGAGAAGAGGGAAGAAACCCAGTTGGGGGAGAAAATGGGCATGAACTGTTAAGAAAGAGTCAAGCAACCCTCGCCGAATCGGGCCTATTCATTTGCATACTTGGAATCAAGCTATGAGGCCACCACCGTTGGAAATAAGACTTCTGGGGCTTCATTTTTCACTCAAGAATCTCCTAAAGCCAATTCCGGACGGGGGAGATAAGGTTGATTGAAGTAAGGCATCACTCCGGTTGAACCGAATCTGCGCGGTTTCACCAAAACAGGCATAACCTTTTCCACAGGAGGAATTTTAATGCAAGATTTGTGCCATTGGAAAGATAACTTCCGGGGCTTCAATTTGGACACTTTAATGTCCACCATTGGACTTCCCTATCACTGGCCGACCACCTTTCTTTCCGGCAGACCCATTTTTTGTCCTGAAAAGTAGCAGGCCGGCCAAAAAAGGTGGTAGGCCGGCCACCTACCTGGTTGGATGACCATTTTGGCCCTTTTGAGCTGGCTGGCCGTGATCCCCTCCCCAAGCGTGTTGCAGGTGTGCAATTTGTTTTCCTCCAAACCCTATACCCGAGGGTGTTTCCTTTTGGGGGGAAATTTGAATTGGTTTTCCCCCTCATTTTTCCCCCCTTTCCTCCACTCCTTTCCCTATAAAACCAGCACCCTCAGCTGCATTTTAGGGGTTACAAAACTTGGTTAGGGCATTATACATACAACTTCCATATCTCTCTCATTCAAGCTCCAAAACCCTAATTTCTTGGCCACTTTTACCCTACAACCCATAGCACCACACCTCTACACTATATTCCAGCACATTGGAGGACATTTGAAGAGGTTGGAAGCTCACAAATTTGGTCCAAAAGCTGTTAGTTTGCTGCTCTTCAAGGGTGAGTCATCTTTCTCCTTTTTCTAGTCTTTTCTTGCTCTATATCTAAGCCTTGCTTGAAAGCATTTTTTGGCTCCGACCCAAACTGTAAATAGCAATATTTTGAGCTCCTTTTCATGTTTAATCAAGAACCTCTTGCTGTTTGAGGTCTCCTACTACCACTTGCCTCTTTAACTCTCTTGTAGGCCTTTTTCTTGCATGATATGTTAGGCTTGTTTATGAGCTGTTTTGGACTTTTCCATAAACTGTGAAATATCTTATTTTGAGCCCCTATTCAACTTTGTTGAAGGGCTCTCCTCTGTTTGAGAACAGCAGTTGTCACTTGCCTCTTTATCTCTCTTTTAGGCCAATCTTTGCATAGTATTTTAGGCCTATTTGAGTTTTTTTGGACCTTGACATAAACTGTAAAATAGCTTTTTTTGAGCCCGTCTTCAATATTTTTGAAGGACTCTCCTCTATTTGAGGCCTCCTTCTATCACTTGCTCTTTTATCTCTCTTTTAGGCCTTTTTCTTGCATGATAGTTTAGCCTTATTTGTGGTTATTTTCGTGGATTGATGTAAACTGAAAAGTGCCTTGTGTTGAGCCCCTCTTCAACTTTGTTGAAGGGATCTTTGCCATTTTGGGCCAGCTGCTGTCCCTTTATGTTTAACCTCTCTTTTAGGGCCTCTTTTTGCATGATAGATTAGCCCTATTTGCATTCATTTTTGGGGCTTGATATAAACTGAAAATATGCCTGTTTTAGGACTGTCTTGCATCTGTCTTCATGCTTCATGATCAAATAATGCATGTTTTGTATAGCTATAGGCCAATGCGTATGCCTAGTTTTGTGTTTCGGGGCCATTCCATGCATCGGGTGCCATGTTTCCATGTTTCGGAGTCATTTTGCATCACATTTCAGTGCTAAAACTTGCATGTTTGTATGCCATATTTCGTGCCTTGCCATGCCTTGTTAGAGTGGCATTTGTGCCTTAGGATCGGTCCTCGGTTTGCGTGCATGTGTGCACGTATTTCGAGCGTCTCATTTTTCATCTCATGGCTACTAATGTGAGTGTGGCTGAGGTCCACTCATGTTGGTGTAAGTACATTGTGCATTGTGTATGCCATTTCATTTTATAGCATTGCGTATGCTAGGTTGTATGTTAGAGCATTGCGTGAGCATTGTGTATGCCTTGTTACATCGTGCATTATGTATGCCATCTCATAGCATTGTGCATGCTAGGTTGTATATTAGTTGCATTCATGCATGTCATGTATATTGCATTGTGCTTGGGATAGAAGTTAGCCCGAGCATGGGAAACGAGGGACTTTTCGTACTTCGAGTGACAGAACGTGTCTCAATTCCCAGTCACCGACACTCCGAATTATCCATGATGGAGTTTAGATTTTGTTGTGTTTATATCTACATTCATTTCATATTGAGTCGTGCAATTCGACTCCTCGGCCATCATGCATCGATATGCGTGATTGGTGGCACGAGGACCGAGGACTGCACTTCCCAAAGAGTAGTCATTGTGATACCCCTATTCCGTAATATTCTAATTGGTGCTTAATTTGGGTATGATTATGTGTTTACCATGATTTTGTGTGCCACTATGTGATTTTGAAGTTTTATCTGTTCATCGTAGGGATATCTGTTTGAATAATTAGCTTTGGAAACTTAATTGAGGGCCTTATCGGCCACAGAACCCGAAATTGATTACGCCATTGTGATTGGCATAATTTTTAGAGCCTACGGTGAAATTTAATTGAAAGACTGATTCGGGCCAGATTAAATTGATTAATTAACGAATTGGTGCTCCAATATGTGATATTAACTTAATGGGGCTTAGTGGGGTTATATGGGACCCTTATGCATTCAACTCCCTCATTTTATTTCATTTTTGGGGCTGATTAAACTCTCTAGAGGAGGAGAGACCCGAACTAGAGAGAGAGAGAGGAGAGGAAATCAAAGTTTTGCTCTTAAATCTTGGAAGTCTTGAAGGCAACTCTAGACTTGACCATAAATTGAAAGAATTGAGCCTCTAGGTAAGCATTGATTCTTGAATCCATGAGTTAATGTGTAATCTTGTGTGTTCAAGAGTTGTGGTGATCAATAGCATGATTTGAGCTGGTTTTATTGAAATTGAGGCTTGATATGTGCATGCATGTAGAGAATTCCTATGGAGTCACAAAATCTAGCATGTAATTTGTGAAATTGTGAAAGATTGGTAGTGTAATCCCACATGCAAGCATGTCTTTGTTGAATCTTATAGCAATGAGCACTAATTGCATTATTTGGGATGAATGTGAAGTCAAAATGGGCATGCATGTACAAAACATGGGGGTATAAGTCTTGAATGTTTGAATTTGAGCATGTTGGTGATGGGTTTGAGATATTTTGGGACATGCATGTAGATAAATCATGAAATTGAGCTTCCTGATGTTGTAATCTTGTATTAGTAGCATGTTAGCATGTGTAAATGTGTAATTTGGGCCATAACATGCATGAATTGTTGGTTGAAAGTCGAAATGAAGCTCAGGAACACAGTTCTGGGTTTTCCAGAATTTTGAGGTCCGCTCGAGCGGGGAACCTGACGCTCGAGCGGGAAATGCGGGCTCCCAGTACCTTTTTGCAGACTTGATGTCCGCTCGAGCGGGGTAATTAACGCTCGAGCATGGGAGCTGTTTTAACAGGACTTCCGCTCGAGCGTCCTATTTAACGCTCGAGCGTATTTTTCATGCAACCAGTTCTTTTGCAGGCCTTAAGGGTCCGCTCGAGCGGGTAAGTTGACGCTCGAGCGGGGACCCTGTTTTCTGAAATTTCGTTCATGCATTCTGTGTTCTGTTTTCCGTTCTCTTTCACTTGTAAGCACTCTTAGGCATATGTTAAGCATTATAAATGAGCAAATGAAATGTGAATTAAGCCTAAAGAGAGATATGTGAATTAAAGAACGGATTGAACTGTTAGTGACCCTTTGTGTTCATGAAATGTGTAGGGTCAAGTTCCAGGGCAAATCCACAAGCCGATCACTGTGAGTAATATCAATACTTGAAAGCTTATCAATGTCCAATTGTGTATTCCCTTATAAGCTTTATGAGTTGCTAATTGGGATTATGGACAAAGGTCTGACATGAATGAATACTTAGACCAAAGGTCGTTTTGATATAAATGAATGGGCCAAAGGCTGTTTTGAAATAATAATTGGACCAAAGGTCGTTTTGATATAAATGAATGGGCCAAAGGCCGTTTTGATATAAATGAATGGGCCGAAGGCTGTTTTGACACAGATGAATGGGCCAAAGGCCGTTTTGACACAGATGAATGGGCCGAAGGCCGTTTTGACATGACTGAATGGGCCGAAGGCCGTTTTGACATGAATGAATGGGCCGAAGGCCGTTTTGACGTAGATGGAAATCAGAATGGGCCAAAGGCCAATATGTTTAGAACTACAGTCACTCGATCTGAACTTTGTATAAATGTACATATGTTAAGTAGGAATATGAATTGGGCCCAAGGCCGTTTGGAGTATATTGTTCTACATATTGTTTATATGACTTTTGTATTTGATATTATTCGCTGGGCTATCGCTCACGCTCATTCATGTGTTTGTAGGTGAGCCAAGGGAAGTTCAAACCTAGCCCCAGTGAAGTCTGCTAGGAAAAATCCAAGTTTTTGGGGAAGTCAGCCTTGCGTCTCACTCTTGAGACCTATCCTTGCCTCCTTGCCATGTATTTTATATTTTGTCTTGTCGGCAAGGACTTTATGTATATCTGTATATAGTCTGTCATAGGTTGACTCGTTTTGGATGATCCTGTCAGTAATGAATTTTGTGAAACTGTACTTTTGATGTGAGTTATTAACGTATCTGAGTATGGTCTGTTGATGTGCATATAAGCACGGCTCTATGGACAAAGTTTTAATTTTTGCTTCCGTTTGGCCCCTTTACTCTGACAAGTCTTCTTATTTCGGTCTGAGGCCGTAGGTAATCACAAGATTACTGGCCGGTCATGTCCTTAACCCATAGGGGCGGGTTCGGGTCGTGACAGTCATGCATACATATGTGAAAATACATTGCCATGCCCCTTTGTTGCTCTTTGTTGCAGCAAATCAGAAATCGGCAGCCTTCCGGAGCTTGGCACGCATTTCGAGAACAATTGCAAACAAAGGCAAACCGGGACATCACGAGGAATTCTCTGCACAAGGCAACCCGAGCATGCATCATTCATCATCCGGAGCAGATTTGAGGCAGTCCCTGGCTTGCATGCCATTTTATTGCTTTCCTATTTTAATTTGTTAATTAATTAGGGTTTTGTACATATTTGGACTGTAATTATTCATTCGGGACTGTATATTATTTATTCGGACCCTCCGATTGAGGGCACAACTGTAATAAGTGTGCGTATGTGTGATGTATGTCTTCCAACCCCACGTCTTTCTCCCTTTTATTTACCCGCTTATGATGGTTAGATTAGGGCATGTTTCAAGTAACATACAGTATGATAGCATGTTTGCATTCATTCATCTGTTTTGCATGCACCGGGCTCGGCACATCATACTAACTGCATTGTGTTTTCAATTCCAAAGTTGAATACATGTTAACTATAGCATTTCATATGCCATGTCTAGAATAGCCGAGCCTGCTATAGTTGCATTTTTGCATGTGTTGCATTAGGCATTTCTGTATAGTTAGGATCATGCATGGATTTCTAATTAGCTTCTGTTTTGGCTTGGAGTACTCGGTAAGTTTTATGCTTTAGCATCCTTGCACGTGTGTGAGTGACTGCCATGAATAGCATGCTTACCATGAGGCTATATGCTTATGTGATATAACTGTCTGAATGCCTGTGGGTGAAGGTTGGGTTATTTGGATTGGAACAATTCATCAAATGTGTGTTTTAAGCCCACTAGATAGTTGCAAAATCATGTTTTCTAAGCCCACCTGAGGGTGGCAAATCCACGTCTTAGCCTACTTGTGGGTAGCACCATCAAACCATTTTCAAACAAATAAACATGAAATGTTTTGTTCCAATTCAGGCGATCCAGTCTATACTTTTATGC
Source organism: Camellia sinensis (assembly GCF_055761805.1). Taxonomy (NCBI): domain Eukaryota; kingdom Viridiplantae; phylum Streptophyta; class Magnoliopsida; order Ericales; family Theaceae; genus Camellia; species Camellia sinensis. Next base: position 161,244,429 of record NC_138972.1, read on the forward strand.
TGTGCGCATCACATAGTAAATCTAGGCTAATAACCGGAATAAGAACGCATAATGTTTTCAAAAATAGATATCATGGTTAGTAGAGGCCGATCTTTGATCGGGCGAGCGGGGGTGCTCATGAAGTGACCTTCCCCAATCGTACCCAAGTTCCCGAGCCGAGGCAACTTTGGTGATAACGGACACGTGGCCTTAGCCAAATGAGTCAGGGTTTCCTAAATTTTCCCAAAATAAAACATTTAGGTGGCGACTCTGTATTTGGCAAAGCAGTCCATGTTTGGCACTTCTTTGAAAATCTATTTTCTCAAAACGATTTGCCAGATTTGGACTCTTTGGTTCAGATTTAGAACCGTGACAATTTGAGAGTCCGAGCTGTAGTGACCCCAATATGAACGGAACGGGACCTCACCCTCCCGGGGCATTCGGGGACGTCTACAGTTTTTGGCGACTCTGCTGGGGACTTAGAGAACTTGACTCGAACTCATGATATCTGTTTTTGACTACATTTATGTGTTTCTTTGCATTGCATGTGCATTGGTGCGCCTAGGACACCGTGTTTGCCATCTGCTATTCCTGAACGGTTTGCCGGAGGCTTGTCTTGTTAAGGCATGACCATAAGGCTGACCGGTTATGGCCTCTGCCAGTATTGGAACACAAACCCCGGTTTTACCGGGGCACCCTTTTGACCATTCGACCTAGTGCATATTCGGAATCCATAGTGACCATTCCAAACTGGAACAGGTTGCTTACCTGTTTGAAGGTTGTTTGAAACCGCTGCGTGCGTAATGAAACCCTAGCTCTTGACAAAATAGGACAGGGAAACCCTACCCCAACATAGGGGTGTTTTGGCTCTCATTTGCCTGCTATGTGCTATCAGAGTGTGTCTCCACAGGGCTATGTATATAGGTTTGCAAGTCTGGGTATCAGGCCTGAGGGCATCAGTATGTGGAGAATCAATTTGACTTGAGGATATCAGTTTACAGGCAGAATTTTGAGCAGAATTCAGTAGAGAGCACAGTTATTCGGTTGCTCATATCTGTTTTGGTGAAATCAGGCTGAGATGTTGCATGTTTTCTCTTTTGCTAGGTAGTCTTGGAACCATAGCTTCAGAGGGCTCCAATATTCCCCGGGTACACCGAACTTGTGTTAATAGACTTTGTCGGGTCAGAGATTTAGTTCAAAGGCAATCAGTGTTCCTTTACTAGAGGCAGGGTGAAAAGGTCGGTCAGGCACAGACCACCAGTACAGCAGCTACCAGCTCAGTGGTCTTTGAACAGCCAGGTTGAGATTTCTGAGCCTACTGCAGACACAGGTATACTAGTTGCTCAGTTAGATCAGGACAATATGTCGGGTCTGGAAGAGATGGTGCGCCAACTCCAGGATAGTATGAAAGCCATGCAGCAAGATGTTGTTCGTCAAGTGGAATTCACCAAGCAACAGGCCGTGGTCATAGCCCAACAGGCAGAGACAATTGCCAGGTTAGAGCAGCAAACTTGAGTATCTACTTCACACCAGGCTCCCCCCCACCAAGAGTTCCCATACTCGGGGAGGTAACCCACGTCCAGGATGATATGAACATTCCAGGCAGGCCAGCTCCACCCCCGGTGCTACCCCAGCTGTCTAAAACACCCACCAACCCGCCAGACTCCCCCTTTGAGTTCGAGATGGACCCCACAGCATTGAAAGTGAGCAAGCTTGAGGAATTGTTCAAAAAGTCTCAGGGGGCCCGCTCTATTCCTGATATAGAGGATGGTTATACCGACTCAGTGGTGACCTTGCCGGAGTGGTTTAAAATCCCGCATATCGATCGATTTGATGGCTCTGAAGACCCAATGGTGCACCTCCAACTGTTTTCTGATATCTTGAGGCCAATGGGTTTGACCACAACCCAGAAATTGTCACTATTCGGCCGAACTCTGTCTAGGATAGCCGCAATCTGGTATGCAAAATTGGAGAACTCTGTGAAACAGAACTGGGAAGGGCTGGCTGAGGCCTTTATTGCTCAATACTCCTATAACACACAGATCGAGGTCACGACTCGTGATCTCGAAGTCATCCGCCAAGAGCCAAAGGAGGGTTTCTCAGAGTTCGTGACAAGATGGAGAGCAAAGGCCTCAATGATGACTACAAGGCCTTCCGACAAAGATCAGATCAGGATGATTGTTCAGAATCTACATGGCAAGTTGCTACAAAAGATGGTCGTTCTACCTTTGTTTACCTTTCCAGCCCTTCATGAAATGGGGGTTCAAATCGAGGATGCCATCAGACAAGGGATCTTTGCAGAAGATAATGAGCCTTCGAAGAGGAATGTTGCTCGCAGTTCCAATGCTACTACTGATGGTAGCACAGCTGCGAAATGCTCAGAAGTAGACACTATTACCACTTCCCTCAATGACAAAAAACCAACACTTCAACTCGGCCCCAAGCCCGAAAATTCCATCCTCTTTACATGAGTCTCTCTCGAGCTTTGAAAAAGCTGCAAAAAGAAGGGCACCTAGAACTCCTAGAACCCCAACCCCTTCCAAATGCTCTTCCACCAAGATATGACCCAGCTAAATATTGTGCCTATCATCAACAACACGGTCATGATACGAACCGTTGCATATGCCTCCGTCAGAAGATTCAGGATCTTATTGACGAAGAGACCCTAGCTTCACCCAAAGGACCTCAGGTTAGTACTGATTCGTCACCTCCCCATCTCAACCTCATTCATACACTACCATCCACCTTTGACCCCAGCATATACATCACCCCAGCCCATCTACCCAAGCCTGAGGTGTTCATTCCAGAAAGCATGGACTTATGCATGATGGATGCACCTGGACCCCAATCATCTCAAACCCGTGAGCCTACTACTTCTGAGCTGAAGAGAATGATCGAAGATCTTCAGAAAACTGTGACAGATTTGGCCTCCGGGACATCGGCTCCGTCATCAACCACATCACATACCAGGGAGTTCATGTCAAAAGGCTCCCCAGTCTTGGAACGGGCTGTATTTGAGGAATGCCAATCCCTTGGCAAAGTGGAGGTGAGTGGAATGAACAAGATAGGGGCAGACATGGATCCCCATGAACATCTTCTCTTGGCTGTTGAGGCTTTGAAAGCCGAGGGACTGAACAAAGAGCAAGTGCTCGCAGTTGTTGCAAAAACTGTGGACGACATTTTCGCTACTCAAGTTGGGGGCAGTTTGAATCAAGGGGCAAGCCAGGAGAAGGGTCGTTGTATCAGAAACGTTCCTTTCAGCTATAATCCTGCACTCGGAAGAGATCAGCAAACCAGGCCAGCACCTGCTAATCCCTCTGCTGGTGCACCCAGCAAAAATCCACAAACCTTGAAGTACCAACCTTGAGGTCGGAGGGTCTTCCATGCCCTCTATATGCCTTTGTCCAAAGCTCTCCAAATCCTTATTGGACAAGGCCATCTCAAACCCCTTGAGCCTCGGCCTCTCCCGGACCCTTTTCCGGCTACACATGATGCTACTCAGTACTGCGTGTACCATCAGCAAACTGGCCATACTACCGACAACTGCTTTCATCTTCGCCACGAAGTACAGGATCTGTTAGACAACGGGGTCATCCTCCCGCCGAGCTCAGCAAAGTCTATCGGCACTGTATCGGTGAACTTGGGGGATAATGTGATGTGATCAGGGGATGAACCAGATACGGGTGGCGCTCGATTAACTCCAGACGTGGGAATGGCACGCACTGTTCTGAGCAATATGCAAACACCAGTTTTTGTGCTTTCTAACTTGGGTATCGAGTCAGTCTTTTTGTTTTGGGTCTGTCTTGGTGTATCGAGTCAGTCCTGTTTTATTGGAGTCGAGTGATTTCGGGGGTGTTACCTCGGACATCACTTGCTTGTTTTGTGTTTGTCTTTTCATTTTCTTTTGAGTCTGTTTCTGCCTTGGAGCCAGTTGTGCCAACAGATTCTGATTGAAATAGCGGTGATTTTCGCATTCTTGTGTTTGCTTCTTCCATGTGCTAGTTGTGCCGGGATTTGAATGAAACGACAGTGCATTCCACCTGCTCTCTTGTGCCTTGAAATTATTGCATTGACCTAAGTTTTTCAAAACTTTTTTTTTTAACACTGCGGTGAAAACGAAGAGGAAGGAATTCCTCAGGTTTTGCAAAAATTTGATCAATTGAGAGAAAGAGAGGCATGCTAAGCCCTTAATGAATGAAATCATGCTTGTTAGTGTGAGTACTGGGAAGCATCCTGGCTTGATCCATATTGGTTCTACATTGTCTTCAGCGCAAGCGACTAGTCGCTTTCTTAAAAGATTTCAAAAAATATTTTGCGCGGTCCTGCGAAGACCTGTGTGGAATCGCTCTTGAGATTGTGCAACCTAGGATCGCTCTCAGCCTCGAGACTTGACCCCTTGCTTTCAAACCTCGAACTCGGACTCAGAAAGTTCAAAGGTCAACCATAATGTGAGGCCTGCGTGGCCAGATTCGAAGCAGCCCTTGAACTAGGGGCAAGAAAAGTCAGATCAAGAAGATCAAGTGTTTTCAAAGGAAGCTTGCGAAGCTAGATCAAAAGCCCTCAAACTAGGGGCAAAACTGTCAGATGTGCTCGAAGAGTCAAAAAAATTGGGATGTTTCTCAAGCTAACAAAGATTGGCAAGAATGCCAAATCCCAAAGCGGAAGAGAGAAGAAAGTATTGCTAAAGAAAAACTGAGTTCCGATCTACAACACTAGGGGCAAATTCAGCCTCCACGGGATGGACTCCTGCATCGTCAGCGAACAGCAGCCACTCTCTTGGATTTAGACGGATTCGAGATCTCAGAACCATTTGACATGGACCAAGCTACACTTTTACCCTTGAGAGGCTCGCTGGGCCGAAAACCCGGAAGGGCGACCCAGCAAAAGTTAGAGCAAGAAAAAGAACAAAAAAAAGAAGAAGAAGAAAATGCAAAGAACAAAAAAAAAAAAAAAAAAAAAAGAAAAAGAAAAAAGATGAAAAGAAAAGAAAAGAAGAACATAGCTCGCAAGGTTGAAAACCCGGAAGGGCGGCCTTGGCAAAAGTTAGAGCGCAAAAGGAGAGGTTAAAATACCCGAGTGTACCTTAACCCTGAACTACGTTAGGCTTGATTCCCATGTTTGGGATACGTAGGCAACTTCATTCTGAAGTCCAGCCGTAAAACACTTCAAATTGACTGTGCCCATGTAATGGTTTTGATCATCTTCGCTTTCTCGGTATTTGAGAATTTGGTTGTGTTCGTCACTCTGAGGACTGACTACAATGCGCTGCGGGGCCATTCAGAAAGGGGCAACTTTCCGTTTCCATTCAATGCGCTGTGGTGCCGTTCAAACAAGGGGCAACTTTCCGTTGCCATTCAATACGCTGCGGTGCCGTTCAAACAAGGGGCAACTTTCCGTTGCCATGAAGCTCTCTTCAAGCACGAGGCAATTTCCTTCGGATCTGAAGTTGTGCATCTCAAGAGCGGGTTCCGTGTTCATTGAGCAGTGGCCGTTTGCAAAAATAGTTTTTGAGAAATTTTTAATGAGGTTGACTAATTTTCTCTCAAAAATTATTCCATTTTTCCAAAACTGGACCATTTCTTGGGCCCAAAAAAGGAAAATTTTCAGTGCTCATAACCTAACTTGCATGATTTTAAATCAGAAAATTGAACAAGCATGTTAATCGAACTCTCATTTTGGTCAAAATTGTCTTAGTAGAAAGCCAAAAACAAAAAATGGTCGAAATGATGAACTAGGGCCACAGTTGAGTCAGGTGTTCTGTCTTTTCCCCATTGCCACAATACTTGCCAAGAAGGGCACTCTACCTGCCAGAAAAGGGCACAACTGAAGTTAATAGCAAAAGGGATGAAAGCTCTCTCACCCTCCGAGCAACGAGGTATCAAGCCAAGTGCGAAGCACGAACTGGAATGGATCAAGATATTCCACTCCCTTATCTGGACAGATCTGATCACGTCCAAACTCCCCAGCAGAGCATCGTCAACCGATGTCAGTTGCAGATTTGCTACACACCCAGTTGTAGCACAGCCCCTCTATGGAAGAAACTCACTAGCCGCGTGCAGAAGAAGAAGAATCTAGCGGAATGCTAGGGGAAGAGCCCACAACTTTCTGTTTACCCATCAACCACCCAGGGGAGGGATAAAAAATGAGAGATTGAAGAATAGAGAGATGTACGTTGAGAGAAAAAGTGAGGAATAAAAAACAGAGCCTGAGGGCCAAGTGATGTGAGAATCACAAATAAGAAAAGGGTGGGAAATAATACCCGGAGAAACTGGCTCCTCGCGTACTGAGAGGTCTCTCGTCTTTGTAACACGTCTGAGTGTTGTGTCTTTTGTTTTGTCTCGATTCTTGCTTTGAGTCAGTCCGAGTGTGTCTCGATGTGTTTAGGTTTTTTACCTTTTGTTTTTCATTATTGAGTCTTTTTCGCTGTGTTCAGTTGTAGGCTCAATACTCGGTCGAGAACTCATTTCTCAATTTCAAAAAAATCATCTTGTGCTCAGAGTGCTGTGCCATTCTCCACATTTGTGCAAAACAGGATTTGTTCTTTTATAAAACTGCAGGGTCCACGCCCGATAAGTGTGAACGGTAAAACAAGGACCTATCTGAAGCTATATAAGTTCCAGACTGCAAAGCAAAAGAAAAGAGGGAAAATTTTGAGCATCTGAGTGTGTTTCACCTTCAAAAAAATCTAAGATTGCATTCCATATGTACCTCTTCAGGCCTTGTCAGTGCTCCGAAGAATGGGTGTGCCTCTACTCCAAGCTTAAGCATGCTTCAAGTCAGAATGGCAATTAAAGTAGCAGCAGATGTTATCTCTCGCCAATATGAACAGGGTGTGCCCTTTTTGAGCTGAGTGTGTTGCAAAGTCCTCTAAGAGGTAAATCAGAGGCACCAGAGTACATATTTGATGCTTCTCTACTGCATAGAATGGGAACTTTCACATACACTGTTGTTGCATGCGTGTCGCGCATCGTTATGATTCATGAATAGAATATGCTTACTTTCGATTCCACATAGAATATGCTTTGCTTGTTTCATGCATAGAATATGCTTGCTTTCAATATTGCATAGAATGTGCTTCCATACTTGCATAAGAAAATGCCTGTATCTTTTGCATGGAAAATGCCCCCATACTTGCATAGAAGATGCATTTTATCGCACTTTCTTGGGCATTTTATCTCACTTGCACTGTCTTGTGCACTTACACTTTGTATCTCACTTACACTTTGTATCTCACTTGCACTGTCTTGTGCATCTTGTGGTCGTATCTCACTCGCACTATCTTGTGCATTTCAAATCACTCACGCTGTTTAGCGTATCGCGCTGTTTTGTGCATTTCTAATCACTCGCGCTGTTTAGCGTATCACACTGTTTTGTGCATTTCTAATCATTCGCGCTATTTTACGCACCTCAATTGCACTGTTTTGTGCAGTTTATCATTCACGCTATTTTGCGCACCTCCGTCGCACTGTTCTGTGCAGCTTATCACTCACGCTATTTTGCGCACCACAATTGCACTGTTTTGTGCAGTTTATCATTCGCGCTATTTTGCACACTTCAATCGCACTGTTTTGTGCAGTTTATCATTCGCACTATCTTGTGCATTTCAAATCAATCGCGCTGTTTAGAGTATCGCACTGTTTTGTGCATTGTATCATTCGCGCTATCTTGCACGTCCCACCTGCACTTGTTAGTGCATTACATTTCACTCGCGCTATTTTGTGCATCGCACTATTTTGTGCATATTACTTGCATTGTGCATGCATTTTATCACGCTATCTTGCGCATTTCACCTGTACTTGTTAGTGTATTGCATCGGGCTATCTTGCATTGTGCATGCATTGCATCGCGCTATCTTGCGCACCTTATCTGTATCGCACTGTTTTGTGCATTCACCCTGCTCGTACTGTTTTGTACACCTTTAGCATCGCACTATTTTGTGCATCTGTTTAGCACTATTTTGTGCATTCACTCTGCATCACACTGTCTTGTGCACATTGTATTTTTGCATCATTCGCGCTATCTTGCGCACCTCACCTGCACTTGTTAGTGTATTGCATCGTGCTATCTTGCGCCGTGACCATTACTTGCATTGTGCATGCATTTTATCGCGCTATCTTGCGCACCTCACCTTTAGCATCGCACTGTTTTGTGCATTCACTCTACTCGCACTGTTTTGTGCACCTTTAACTCGCACTGTCTTGTGCACTCACCTGGTCCAGGAGACCTTAAATCCTCCGGTCTAAGGAGACCTTAAATCCTGCATCATCATTTGCGTTGTTTTGCGCATCGCACTTTACTTTTTAGATATATGAAAATTAGATCCATCTAAAAAATTAAATGACTAAAAATATGAAAATATGAAAAGGTTCATTAGAAAAGGTCCCTAGGGTTACTCACAAACTAAAAATAAAAAATAAAAAAAATAAAAAAAAAGATTCTCATTAAGTTTGATGAAATAACATTGAGTAATGTTAGAGATTCAAAAAAATCTACTAAAAATGTCTCATGTGAGTGTAGATCCTACACTTATGTGAGTCATTTGGTAAAATTTTTGGTCTCTAACATTTTTATAACATTTGGACTCTCAAATGTCACTTTATTCAATGACCTACTTAATATTATACGGATAGTTTGAAGATAAAATAAAAATGTAAATGAAGTATGATTATCACATTAGCAACTTTTAATTAATGGTATGGTAAAATTAAAACAAAATCAAATAATTGAGGTATATAATTGATATTATTAAAAGAATAAAGGTTAATTTGCTTTTTTAGTGATAATTTAGAGAAAAATAATATTTTCTTTTTAAGTTTCTAGTAAGTATTCATAATTGCCATGTTTTTGGTAAGTATTCACAATTGTGAGGAAATACTCATTAATATATTATGACTAGGGTATGCCCGTACCTGAAGGTACGGTAAAAATATTAATTTGTATTAAAATGTAATTGAATATAAAAATGTTGGGTTAAAATGTAATTTATTTAATTTGTTGGGAAAAAAAATTTGAGGTGAAAATATAAATAGATGATCCGTATGGTTGTAGATTTTCAAATGAATTTTATAATTAGATTTTTGAAAAGAGTTTGTCAAACTTAAAATTTTGTTTGGTTGTATATGTTAAAAATTTAAAATAATTTTTACAAATTTAAAATTCAAAACTTACTTGGTTTTAGAGTTTCCAAAAATAGTTTGTAAAATTTTAATTTGTATTTTATTATTTTTAGTGAAATTTTTAATATTTTAATCAATATTTTTCACTTTTCAAATCCACTCAATTTAAATATTTTGCATTATAAAATTTAGAGAGATGGAGAAATTAAAAATAGTGATGACACAATTATTACCTTGGCCAATGAAACATGAAAATAGTGATGACACAAATGCAAACAAAGATCATATCACCAAATATTTATTATTGTAGTATTTTTGTTTATGTAACCCACTTGCAATTTGTAATAGTAAATAAGTATTTTATTATCCTGGCCAATAACAGTACCCAAATAAATTTCTATATCCACATTTTTTTAGATAGTGAGTTTTGGTTGAAATAAAGAAGAGAGATCTCATAGCTATAGTTTTGCATCAATTTTAATGATATGGTTAAAATCTACTAATTTTTATGGTTTGGTGGTAAGTTTATTGTGCAGAAAATTAAATAAATAAAAAATAAATAAATTGTATGCTACTTGGTGAATAAATCAATTTAAAGATAAAATTTTCAAATTTATAGGTAAACGAAATAGTGAAAAGTAAACACATAAATGCTACGTAAAATTCAAGCACAACAAAAGTGTAAGATTTTAAACAAACAACAAAATGTAAGTCCCACAACATAGAAACATCTATATACGCTAGCCAATGTTCTGCAATAGAAAAAAATAAACAACAAATTAAGCACACCAGCCAATAGTCTGCAATACAAAAAAAAAAAATGCCAAATAACAATTTAAGCACACTAGCCAGTGCTCTGCAATACAAAAAAAAAATTTCAAATAACAAATTAAGTACACCAGCCAATGTTCTGTAATACAAAGAAAATGCAACACCCTTCCTGATAAAAAGATATATGGAGGCAAAAATTCAAATTCAACCAAATAAAAATATGATTAGTTTTCTTTAACCTAATTCAAGAGCATATTAGGAAGAAAAAATAAAAAAACAAAAAAGACTATATCACCTAGTGTGTTACATTTACAAAAACAAACTCATAGCATAAGTCAATAATTTAAATGAATATTATCTAACATACATCTAAACTTAGTTATAAATTTCACATAGATGAAAGGCTTTACAAAACTATTGTAAGTAATAAATTTCACATCGATCGGAAACTTTACAAAATATGGATCGTAGCTAGCATATGTACGCTTTTCACAAAAATAAATATGAGATTCAAACTTGTTCTTTCTTAGAAATCCTAGGAGTGCCTCATCACTTTCCAAAATGTCCTTGCATCAACTTGTATGTATCCCCAGTAAGGAGCATGCACGACAATCTACTAATTTATGAAAATAAAAAAAGTTAGTATATTAGTAAAAGAAAATTTATATAAATATATCAAAACACTTTCAAATTGAAATTACCTTGTTATATCCCCATCGAAGCAATCTAGTTGTATTTATCTTTTTGAGCTCCATATATTTTTTAACCCAATCCTACAAAAGTCGACACATATAGTAAAATATTTTAAAAATAGCAATTTGTAATCAATAGAAACAAATTTATCAATAAATAAATTGTACCTTTTGACAAAAGTGGTTTGATCCATAAGTAACACTATAACAAAATTTCAGGATAAACAATGTTTGTAGTAGAATCTGGCTCATTATTAGGAAGGAGGATACTTATACGATCAAAAGATGTGCATCTAGATAGGGCCACATACAATTGCCCATGACTAAACACTGGTGTGCGCAAATCAACTCCAACAAATTTCACAGATTGCCCTTGAGATTTATTAATGGTCAGGGCATATGCCAATCGAACTAGAAATTGACGTCTTGTCATTCGGAAAGGCATTTCTGAAGAAAACGGTGTCAAGGATATCTTTGGTATGAATACCAAATTGTCAAATTTTTCTCCAGTTAAAATTTGAGCTTCAATTATGCGAGTATTGCATCTAGAAACCATCAATCTTGTGCCATTGCACAATCCATCTTTTGGTGTAATATTTCTTAACAACATTATAGGACAACCCACTTTCAACTCTAGCTTAAAAGCCGGTAGCCCAGGAGGATCTAATGAATTTAAATATTCATTAGGATATTTATTTATTATAGTACGATCAATTTCATCATCTTCAGACATCTTGTCTGTTGCCAAATAAGTGTGTGTGTTACCGGGAAAAATATTCAATGCTGCAGTATTGATGGCACTGACATCATCATTCCGTGCAGAAAGAATTGTACATTCAGTTAAAAATGTTGCAGTCGATGTCATTGCCACATCCAGTTGCGAATAAACTACTGAGATTATGTCTTTTAGATCTTGGCATTTGTGTATTGTTGATGGAAGTTTAACAATTTATTGAGGATTAGTCCCAATCTATTTATAAAAACAAATAAATAAAATAGTAAGTAAAATCAATTAAAGTACATAAACGTAATTGTATTTCGTCAATTTAAAAGAACCATATAATAGAGAAAAAGTTTGAAGAAATATTACCTCCATCAAGAATTTTGCAAAATTAGCATTTCCAAGATTTGCATGATTCAAGCGCATGTTCAAATTTAAAGACAGAACATGTATATCCTTCCATAGAAAATAGTGTCTTAATGATGCATTCACAATTTGCTTACGTACTCCTTTGGTTATAATTGGTAAGATTTGTCGAAAATCTCCACCAAGAACAACAGTGATACCCCCAAATGACTTTTCACTATCACAAGTGTTCCGAAGTGTGTGATCAACTGCCTTAACACAATGTCTATGCTGCATAGGAACTTCATCCCAGATTATAAGTTTTGTTTCTCTAAACAATTCTGCTTGTAATGATTGCTTGCTAAATCCATAAATTGAATTTTCCAATACATCCAACAGAATGTAAAATGTTGAATGAGCAGTACGACCTCCTACCAATAACAATGATGCAATTCCAGATGAAGCCACAGTAATAACAATATGGCCAACGCTACGACACTTCAATGCAATCGCATTGTACAAAAACGTTTTCCTTGTTCCGGCACCTTGTAGACACCTTATTTTTGACCGACCTTAAGACTCAGCCGTCATCGATTAAGCTCTCGGTGATTGCACATGTTGTGCTCGTTCTGAGGTTTCGGAGTTTCGGCTGAGAGCCTTGCCTCCGGACTTCGGGACTCTTTTGTGCTTTGCCTCGATTTGCGAACCAGGTTCTGTTTTCTCTTTCTGAAGGGAGGGAGAGGTCTTGTAGACCATCTCTCAATGGCCGTAGGCTACTTTTCGTGGTCGTTGACCACTGTTCCCGTTTGGAGACCAGTTTTCAATTTTCGGAGCCGTCGGCCGTATGCCTCGGTTCGGGACCGCTTAACTTTCTCCGTTTGCTTCGATTTTTGGCACACACCTTGCTCCCTCTCTCCAGAGGGACACTGTGGCCTGCGAGACCACCTTCATGGTCGCACGCCACTTTTGATGCGTAACTGTCAGTTTTCGGGGCCTCCGGCCACGCGTTTTAACCCCCGAACCCTCGTCTTGCATTCGTTTTGGTTTATTTTTGGCATGGACCTTGTTTTCATTATTTGGAAGGTGGTACAAGGGTGGGAGACTGCCTTTTCTCCTTGGAGACCACTTTTTCTCCACCGGTCGGTTTCCTTGTCAGGTAACTGGTCTCCCTCATTTTTGGGCCACAATTGCGGGTCTCCCACCACACCAGTAGTTTGCATTCAGTTGAAAGACCACCAAATAGGCTGGCCGACCACCTGACCCTTTCGAACTGGTTGGCCAACCACCTAAAGTGGCTGGCCGACCACCTGAACCTTTTGAACTGGTCGGCCGACCAGGGAAAGTGGTTGGTCGACCACCTGAACTGGTCAGCCTGCCTCCCTCAGTTTTGTCTCTGTGAGTTGTTGCTAGCTGTGCCAGCTGGAAGGCACATAATGGATCCACCATACACGTGCATGGAGGATCTTCAAGCTTGTTTTTTAGCTTCTTTGAGAAGCTTTGGACCCTCTTGGCTATAAAGGAGGGCCTCCTCCTCCTTTGTGAAGATTCAGAATTTGGCTAAGGCATATACATCTATCTCCCTCTATATCTCTCCCTTTAGGCTTAGAAAGTGCTAAGTTCTTGCCCCTTTGCACACTACCTCTTAGCCTAACACCTCCAACACCAACCTAAGCTTCTTGAAGGGTCTTGAGAGGTTCTAAGGAGCTGTATTTTTGGTCCATAAGCTGCTGGAGTTGCAGAGCTACAAGGGTAACACCCTATTCCGTCTTTTGAGCTTTATTTTGCATCATCTTTTAGCCATACTTGAAAGCATTTTTGAGCTTTGGTGTAAACTAAAAAAAGTCTTATTTTGAGGTCCTTAACATGTTTGTTTAAAATCATTTTTCTATTGGGGGTCATCTACCCCCTTGCATGCTTCATTTTGCCTTATTTTGAGCCATGCATTAGGACCTTTGCATTGACCTTTGTTTGACCTTCTAGCCACTGAAATCCAGTGGGTTTTCAGTGGCTGGCTTGCTATTTTGAGTGCCAAAATGAGAGAGGGTCACCCCTCTCTCCTCTTGTTTTGTTTCCTAGCATATTTGGCCTAACAAAGGAGCCCTTATTTTCGTGCTCCCAAGCCATGTTTCAGGCCATTTTTGGTGAGCTTTAGGACCTGCATAGGCTCTGTCTAGAGCTTGTTTTGCTATGTTGGGTGTTCATCTTGCATGTGTAGAATAACCCTCTTCATAGCCTATCAAAGGAGCATGTCATTCTTGCATGCATTGACCATGTTTCAATGAGTTTTTGGGCTTTATTTGACATGTCATACCTCTGAATTTTTCTGGTTTAGTGGCCTCTTGAATGCTTCATATACTTGTAGTGTAAACCCTCTTCACTAGCTTGTATTGCATGCTATTTTGGTCTTTGATTCTAGCACTTTTTGGCCATGCCTTAAACTGATTTTGTCCATGTTTTGGACTACCTTAGCTTTGTTTTTATTCCTCATGGTCGAATGATGCTTGCTATGAATGGTTGTAGTGTAATACCCTTGCCTAGCCTTGAGTTTTGAAGCTTATTGCATGCTTATACTGAGGTGTTTTCATGTTTTGGGGCCATTGAGCATGTCATTTCAGAGCCTATACTTGTGCCATATTCCTATGTTTCTCACTCTTTAAGCGCATTTGAGAATCGTGCTTGTATGTCCCATTTATGAGCCATTGCATGAGCTTCATTTTTGCGCACTTCGAGACAATATCTTAGTCCATTTTGCCACTATTTTGGGCCTGCATAGGGACTGTTTGGGGCTGGTTTGGTCATTTGTGCATTGCTTTGCATACCTCTAATGTAATGTGCTTCACTAGTTTCGGTATTTGAGCCATCCAACATGCATTGTGTGAGGTGTTTGCATGATTCGGGACCATCTTGCATGTCATTTCAGAGCTGAAAAATATGTGATTGTATGCCATATTTCATGCTTACCATGCTTTGGTGGAGTTGCACTTTGTGCCTTAGGTTTGGTCCCTTGCATTTGTGCATGTTTGCATGTGTGTTGTTGCTTCATTTTCATCATGTTTGGCCACTGATTTGGGTGTGGCTAAGGCTCACCTATCTTGGTTTAAGTCCATCTTGCATTGTATATGCCATTTAGTCCATGTTGTTGCATGATTGACCATTGTATTGTGTATGCCTTGATCATTTCATTGTTAGTCTCCATGTGTGCATTGCGTATGCCATATAGTTTTCATGTGCATTGAGTATGCCATTGATTATTTCATAGCATTGTGTATGCTAGTAGCATGTTTGCATATCATCATTTGCATGTTTGCATCATTTAGTGACATTATGTTTAGGTTGCAGGTTAGAGTTGCATTCATGCATGCCATGTGTATTGCATTGTGTTTGGAGTAGGGTTTAGTCCAAACACGGGAAACGATGGACGTTTCATACTCCAAGTGACGAAACGTGCCTTGATTCTCGGTCGCTGACACTCTTGATTGTCCATGATTGAGTTGTTGGGTTTACTTGCTTATGTTTGCATTCATTTCTCATCGAGTTATGCAATTCGACCCCTCGGCCATCATGCATCGAGGTGCGTGATTGGTGGCACGAGGATCGATGACTACACTCCCTAGAGCTTGTGCAATGATGGGGAGAGTGGTCATGCACACATATGTTGAAAATACTTTGTCATGCCCCTTTCTCGCTCTCTGTTGCAACAAACCGAAAACCAGTAGCAAAAATTGGTCAGTAGCCTTCTGGAGCTTTGTATAGTGTTTTGGGACCAGTTGCAAACAGAGGCAAATCGGGGCATCGCGATGGATTTCCCGACAAGGCGACTTGAGCATGCATGCATCCCTATCATTCGGAACAAAGCTGAGGCAGTCCATTTTGTTTAATTTGCATGCTAGTTTCTTTACTTAGTTAATTCGTAAATTAATTAATGTTGTGTAATAATTAGTTTAATTAGCTTAGATTAGCTAGTTTATTCTGTACTATTCATTCGGACCCTCCGAGGAGGGCAATGTTGTAATAAATGTGCGTGTGTGTGTGATGCATGTCTTCCAACCCCACGTCTTTCTCTCTTTTATTTACTAGCTTATGATGGTTAGTTTTAGGGCACGTTTAAATTAGCATCCTTATGCTCGTATGTTTGCATCCAATCATCTGTTTTGCATGCACCGAGCTCGGCGCATCATGCTAACTGCATTGTATTTCAATTCCAAGTTGAATACATGTATTGATTGTTGCATCTCATATGCCATCTTAGAATAGCCGAGCCTATTGTAGTTGCATTTTTGTATGTGTTGCATTAGGCATTCTTAGTATAGTTAGGATTCATGCATGATTTCTAGTTAGCTTCTTTCTTTGGCTCGGAGTACTCGGTAAGTGTTTATGCTTTAGCATCCTTGCATGCATGTGAGTGACTGCCATGATAGCATGCTTGCCATGAGGCTATGTGCTTATGTGATATAACTGCCTGAATGCCTGTAGGTGAAGGTTAGGTTGTTTGAATTGGAATAATTCGTCGAAACCCGTGTTTTAGCCTACTTGTGAGTAGCAAACTTCAATTCATTTTCAAAACAAACGGATATGCGATGCTTTGTTCCAACTTAGGCAATCCAGTCTATACTTGTATGCTGTGTGCATCACATAGTAATTCTAGGCTAATAACCGGAATAAGAGCACATAATGTTTTCAAAACTCCATATCATGGTTAGTAGAGGCCGACCTTTGATTGGGTGAGTGGGGGTGCTCACGAAGTGAACTTCCCCAATCGTACACAAGTTCCCGAGCTAAGGCGACTTTTGTGATGACGGACACGTGGCCTTAGGCACGAGTCAGGGTTTCCTAAATTCCTCCAAAATAAAATATTTAGGTGGCGACTCTGTATTTGGCAACGCAGTCCATGTTTGGCACTTCTTTCTAAAAAATCAATTTTTTAAAACGATTTACCAGATTTGGACTCTTTGATGATTCATCGGTCTTGCATTGCACTCCGCGAGATTAGATACAGGACCGTGACATTGAGTCCGAACTGTAGTAAGCCCAATGAACAAAACGGGATTCCCTCCTGGGACGTTCTGGGACATCTACAGTTTTTGGCGACTCCATTGGGAACTTAGAGAACTTGACTCGAACTCATGATATCTTGTTTTGATTACACTTATGTGTTTCTTTGCATTGCATTTGCATTGGGATGCCTAGGACACCGTGTTTGCCATCTATTATTCCTGAACTGTTTGTCGGAGGCTCGCTTTGAGAAGCGTGCCATAAGGCTGACCAGTTACGGGCTCTGCCACGATGGGAGCACAAACCCCAATTTTTACCGGGGCACCCTTTTTGACCATTTGACCTAGTGCATATTCGGAATCCACAGTGACCATCCCAAACTAGGACAGGTTGCTTACCCGATTATAGGTTGTTTGAAACCGCTGTGTGCGCAGTGAAACCCTAGCTGCTAACAAAATAGGACAGGGAAACCCTACCCCTCCATAGGGGTGTTTTTGTCTCTCACTTGTTTGCTATGTGCTTTTAGGGTGTGTCTCTACATGAATGCATATATCAGTTTGCAAGTCTGGGTATCAGGCCTGCGGCCATCGGTATCAGTGTTTTGAGAATTAGTTATATATGCGGGTATCAGATTCAGTTTTGGAACAGAATTCAGTGGAGAGCATAATCATTTAGCTTTGCTCATATCTATTCTGGTAAAATTGGGCTGAGATGCTGCTTCGTTTCTCTTTTTCTAGGTAGTTGTTGACGTCCTCGAACGTCCCTGGGGGGAAACCCCATTTTGTTCATTTGGGCTCACTACAGTTCGGACTCAAATGTCACGGTCCTGTATCTAATCTCGCAGAGTGCAATGCAAGACCGATGAATCATCAAAGAGTCCAAATCCGGCAAATCGTTTTTGAAAACAGATTTTTTTTGAAAGAAGTGCCAAACATAGACTGCTTTGCCAGATACAGAGTCACCACCTAAATATTTTATTTTGGAAAATTTAGGAAACCCTGACTCGTTGCCTAAGGTCACGTGTCCGTCATCACCAAAGTTGCCTCGGCTCGGGAACTTGGGTACGATTGGGGATGGTCACTTCGTGAGCACCCCCGCTCGCCCGATCAAAGATCGGCCTCTACTAACCATGATATCGAGTTTTGAAAACATTATGCGTTCTTATTCCGGTTATTAGCCTAGATTTACTACGTGATGCGCACAGCATACAAGTATAGACTGGGTCGCCTGAATTGGAACAAAACATTTCATGTTTGTTTATTTGAAAATGGTTTGATAGTGCTACCCGCAAGTAGGCTAAGACGTGGATTTGCCACCCTCGGGTGGGCTTAGAAAAACATGATTTTGCCACTATCTAGTGGGCTTTAAAACTCGCATTTAATGAATTGTTCCAATTCAAATTAACCAACCTTCACCCACAGGCATTCAGACAGTTATATCATATAAGCACTTAGCCTCATGGTAAGCATGCCATCATGGCAGTCACTCACACGCATGCAAGGATGCTAAAGCATAAACACTTACCGAGTACTCTAAGCCAAAACAAAAGCTATGTTAGAAATCCAGGCATGATCCTAACTATACAAAAATGCTTAATGCAACACATGCAAAATGCAACTAAGATAGACTCGGCTATTCTAAAGATGGCATATGAAATGCTACAACTAACAAGTATTCAACTCAGAATTGAAATACAATGCAGTTAGTATGATGCGCCGAGCTCGGTGTATGCAAGACCGATGAATGAATGCAAACATGCTATCATACTGTATGCTAATTGAAACATGCCCTAATCTAACCATCATAAGCTGGTAAATAAAAAGGAGAAAGACGTGGGGTTGGAAGACATATATCACACGCACGCACACTTATTACAGTTGTGCCCTCGCTCGGAGGGTCCGAATAAATAATACAGTCCGAATAAGTACAAAATCCTAATTAATTAACAAATTAACTAGGAAAGCGAATAAATTAGCATGCAAGCTATGGACTGCCTCGGCTCTGTTCCGAATGATGAATGATGCATGCTCGGGTTGCCTTCGTCGGGAAATTCTTTACGATGCCCGACTTGCCTCTGTTCGCAATTGTTCTCGGAATATTGTGCAAAGCTCCAGAAGGCTACTGACTTCTGATTTGCTACAATAGAGAGCAACAAAGGGGCATGACAAAGTATTTTCACATATGTATGCATGACTACTCTTTAGGGAGTGTAGTCCTCGATCCTCATGCCACCAATCACGCATCTCGATGCATGATGGCCGAGGAGTCGAATTGCACGACTCAATGTGAAATGAACGCACATGAAAACACAACAAGACTTAAACTCCATCATGGGTAATCCAGAGAGTCGGCGACCGGGAATTGAGACACGTTCCGTCACTCGGAGTACGAAACATCCCTAGTTTCCCGTGCTTGGGCTAACTCCTATCCCAAACACAATGCAAATGAGATGGCATACGCAATGCGACTAACATACAACCTAACATATGCAATGCTATGAAATGGCATACACAATGCACGACGCAACATGACATACACAATGCTCTAACATACAACCTAGCATACGCAATGCTATGAAATGACATACACAATGCATAATGGACTTACACCAACATGAATGGACCTCAGCCACACTCACATCAGTGGCCATTAGATGAAAATGAGACGACTGAAATGCGTGCACACATGCACGCATACCGAGGACCGAACCTAAGGCATCAAATGCCACTCTACCAAAGAATGGCGAGGGATGAAAGATGGCCTATGAACATGTAATTTCCAGCACTAAAACATGATGCTAAATGGTCCCGAAACATGGAAATATGGCACCCGATGCATGGAATAAGCCCCGAAACTCAAAACTAGGCACATGTATTGAACCACAAGTATACAAAGCAAGCATTATTTGATCATGACGTCAAAAGACAGAGCCAAGGCAGTCCCAAAACATGCACATTTCTAGTTTAGAGCATGGCCAAAAGATGCTAACATGATGGACTAAAATAGCATGCAAATTTGGCTAGCAAGCATGGTTTACATGGCATGTATATGAAGTAAATGAGAACTCATCAAACCAGCCAAAAACAGTGAATAAAACATGCTAAAATATGCCCAAATAATCACTGAAATGCAGCCAATGCATGTAAAAATGAGGGGCTTCTTTGGAAGGCCATTCAAGGGGTTGTTAAGCACATATAAGATAGACACTTAGCATGACCAAACCAACTTTGGAAATGAGTTATGAAAGCCCTAAAACTCACCAAATTGGCTCTGAAATGGGTCTAGGAAACATGCAAAGAAAGGCTCCTTTGAAAGGCCTTGGATGGGATTACTCTACATATGCATTGTAGACATAAAATGTGGCCAAAAGGGCCTTGGACAGAGTCAAGGCAGACCCCAAGACTCGCCGAATGAGGCCTGAAACATGACTTCGATGCATGCAAAATAGGGTCTCTTTGGAAGGCCCAAAAGACCACCAAACAAGACAAGGAGAGAGGGGGTCACCCCCCTCTAATTTTGGCTCTCAAAAATAAGTGGCTAAGAGGCCAAACCATGGCCAATGCAAGTGCTCTAATGCATAGCCTTAATCATGAAGAGATGAAGCATGCATAGGGGGAAGATGACCCCAAACAGAAATGGGACCTTAACCAAACTTTAAGAGGATGTCAAAACAAGACTTTTTTCAGTTTATAGAAAATCTTGAAAATGCTCACAAGTAAGGCTAAAATAGGATGCGAAAATAGCCCTGAAAGAGAGATTGAACAAACAAGGAAGTAAATAACTTCAAACAGTAAAGTGCCCTTAAACAAAGTTGAAGAGGGGCTCAAAATAGGTCACTTTAAAGTTAATAACAAAGTCCAGAAATGCTTTCAAGTATGGAAAAAATAAGGAGCAAAATGAAGACCAAAAGAGGGAAAGAGTATGTTACCCTTGTAGCCAAAAACTCCAGCAGCAAAAGGGGTCCAAACTCTGAGCTAAAACCAGATTTTGGAGATCAAAATGATCCTTAAAGAACCTCAGCCCAATGGTAGTTGAGTTTGATCAAGGGTGCTTAGGCAAAGGAGAGGTATATCTCCAAGTATAGCTCTTGCTATGCACACCAAGGCAAGAGAAGGAGAGACAGGCTGAGATTTGGCTCTGGAAGTTGTAGAGAGAGAGAGACTTTTTTTAGAGTGAGAAGCTCCCAAGCTTCTCCAAGAAGTTCTCCTTTGAAAAAAGGGAGATATATCATCATATATGGCCAACCTCAGAGTTGGCTCGAAAATATCTCATTTAAGGACAGCTGGAGGTTGTGGAAGACAACTGGATGGGAAATATCTATCAATTCTGAGCTTTCTGGGCATAAGTGGTCGGCCGGCTACCTTTCCTGGTCAGCCTGCTACTTTTCCTGGTCGGCCAACCACTTTTTCAGGAGAGGGTGGTCGGCCAGCCACCTTTTCTAGTCGGCCTGCTACTTTAGGAAAATTCTGTTTTCTAGGTCCAACTGCAAATGGCCATAACTCCTTCTTCTGAACTCCTTTTCAGGTCATTCTTATGCCCAAATTGAAGCCCCGGAAGTGAAATTTCCAATGGCACCAACCTTGCATCAAAATTCCTCCTGTGAAAAAAGGTATACCTATTTTGGTGAAGCTGCGCAGATTTGGTTCAACCGGATTCATGCCAAACTTTCTTTAGACCACTTAAGTGGTCGTCCATCTGATATTCTGGTCGGTCATGTGGCCACATTGAAGCCCCAGAAGTTAGCTTTCCAATGGCGCCAACCTTCCATCACAATTCCTCCTGTGCAAAAAGTTATGCCTGTTTTGGTGAAGCCGCGCAGATTCGGTCCAACCAGAGTGATGCCCTACTTCAACCAACCATATCTCCTCCGTCCGGACTTGGATTTAGGAGATTCTTGAGTGCAAAATAAAGCCCCGGAAGTAAGATTTCCAATGGTGGTGACCTCATAGATAAAATCCAAGTATGCAAATGAATAGGCCTGATTCAGCGAGGGTTGCTCGACTCTCTCCTACCCGGATTCATGCCGAACTTCTCCCAAACTAGTTTCTTCCCTCTTCTCTTCTTTTTTTCAACTCCAAACCCCTAAGTAAGGTGTTTTTGAAAGATTTTTTAAAGATTTCATCTCTCTTTCATTCATTTCCACTTTGTCCTTGCTCGGTTTATCGAAAAGCGCAACATTTAACGAAATGCGAGCATCGGAACATCGTAGGAACTTTATTTTCAAAACGTTTTGAAAGAGAGGGTTTCAAGTCTAAAATCTTTTGATCAAGATTGTTTCGGTCCAAAAAAGGGGTATGAATTTGAGATTTGATTCTCTCCTTGCCGAAGAAACTGAACCTTTGCCCTGCACATCTTTCTCCATCAAGTAAACCATCAGTCGCGTCCAAGTCTTAAAGGCGGTAAAAAATTGGGTGCCTACAGTAGTCTTGGGAACCATAGCTTCAGAAGGCTTCGATATCCCCCGGGTACATTGGACTTGTGCTGATAGACTTTGTCAGGTCAGAGATTCAGTTCAAGGGCAATCAGTGTTCCTTTGCCAGAGGCAGGGTAAAACGGCCGGTCAGGCACAGATCATCAATTCAACAGTCTTCGGATCAGTGATCATTATCCACCTCACCTGTGCGCAGTTGGGCTGAGATATCTGTTTCCACCTCAGAAAGGGGATACACACTTATTCAGTTAGATCAGCAGTTTTCAATTAGCATGGAAGAGATGATGCATCAGCTCCAGGAAAGTATGAAAACCATGCAGCAGGACGCTGTTCGTCAAGCAGAATTTGCCAAACAACAGGCCGAGGTCATGGCTTAACAGGCAGAGTTAATTGCCAGGCTATAACAGCAAACCAGAGCATCCGCTTCACACCAAGCTCCTCTCCCAACAAGAGTGCCAATACTCGGGGAGATAGCTAATGTCCAGGAAGATACAGACATTCCAACTGGGCCGGCTCCGCTTCCAATCCTACCCCAGCTATCCAAAGCACAGACCAACCTGCCAGATTCTCCCTTTGAGTTCGAGGTGGACCCCACGGCACTAAAAGTAAGAAAGCTTGAAAAGTTATTCAAGAAATCTCAGGGTGTGAAGTCTATTCCGGACATAGAAGATGGATACACCGATTCGGTGGTGACATTACCGGACCGGTTCAAGATGCCACATATCGATCGTTTCGATGGTTCTAGAGACCCAATGGTGCACCTCCACATATTTTCTGATATCCCGAGGCCAATGGGTTTGACCATAGCCCAAAACCTGTCACTATTCGGTCGAACCATGTCTGGGATAGCCGCAATCTGGTATGCGAAATTGGAGGACTCTGTGAAACAGAACTGGGAAGAGCTGGTTGAGGACTTTATTGCTCAATACTCCTACAATACACAGATCGAGGTCATAACTCATTATCTCAAAGTCACCCGCCAAGAACCAAATGAGGGTTTCTCAGAGTTTGTGACGAGATGGAGAGCAAAGACCTCAATGATGACTACAAGGCCTTCCGACAAAGATCAGATCAGGATGATTGTTCGGAATCTACATGGCAAGCTGTTCCAAAAGATGGTCGTCCTACCTCTATTTACCTTTCCAGCCCTTCATGAAATGGGGGTTCAAATCGAGGATGCCATCAGACAAAGAATCTTTGTGGAAGATGATAAGCCTTTGTGGAAGAATGTTGTTCGTAGTTCCAATGCTACTACTGATGGTAGCACAGCTGCAAAATGCTCAGAAGTAGACTCTATCACCACTTCCCTCAATGGCCAAAAACCCGCCACTTCAAATCGGCCCTAAGCCTGAAAGTTCAATCCTCTTTACATGAGTCTCTCTCAAGCTGTGAAAAAGCTGCGAGAAGAAGGGCACCTAGAACTCCTAGAACACCAACCCCTTCCAAATCCTCTTCCACCAAGATATGACCCAGCTAAATACTGTGCCTATCATCAACAACACGGTCATGATACGAACCGTTGCATCTGCCTCCGTCATAAGATTCAGGATCTTATTGACGAAGAGACCCTAGCTCCACCCAAAGGACCTCAGGTTAGTACTGACTCGTCACCTCTCCACCTCAACCTCATCCATATACTACCATCCACCTTCGACCCCAGCATATACATCACCCCAGCCCATCTACCCAAGCCTGAGGTGTTCATTCCGGAAAGCATGGACTTATGCATGATGGGTGCACCTGAACTCCAATCATCTCAAACCCGTGAATCCACTACTTCTGAGTTGATGAGAATGATTGAAGATCTTCAAAGAACTGTGATAGATCTAGCCTCCAAGACATTGGCTCTATCATCGGCCACATCACATGCTAGGAATTTCACGACAAAAGGCTCCCCAATCTTGGGACAGGTTGTATTGAAAGAAGGCCAATCCCTTGGCAAAGTGGAGGCCAGTGGTAAGAACAAGGTAGGGGCAGGCATTGATTCCCATGAATACCTTCTGTGGGCTGTAGAGGCTTTGAAAGCGGAAGGGCTAAACAAACAGTAAGTGCTCGCAGTTGTTGCAAAGATTGTGGAGGATACTTTCGTCACTCAAAATGAGAGCAGTTCGAAGCAAGGGGAAACTGGGAGAAGGGTCGTCATACCAAAAACGATCTTTTGAGCTCTAATCCTGCACTCGGAAGAGAATGGCAAACCAGGCCAGCACCTGCCAACCCCTTTGCTGGTGCGTCCAGCAAAAATCCAGAAACTTTGAAGTACCAACCCCGAGGTCAGAAGGTCTTCCATGACCTTTATATGCCTTTGTCCAAAGCTCTCCAAATCCTTGTTAGACAAGGCCATCTCAAACCCCTTGAGCCTCGGCCTCCCCCGAATCCTCTTCCGGCTAAGCATGATGCTGCCCAGTACTGTGCCTTCCATCAACAAACCGATCATGGCACCGACAACTGCTTTCGTCTTCGCCACGAAGTGCAAGATTTGATTGACAACGGGGTCATTGCCGCGCCAAGCTCGGTGAAGTCTATCGGCATTGGATTGGTGAACTTGGGGGATAATGTGACCATGTGATCGGGGGATGAACCACCTGCGGGCGGCACTCAGTTTACTCCAGATGTGGCGTATGGCACGCATTGTTTTGAGCATTTGTGAATGCTGGTTTTTGTACTTCTTGACTTGAGTATTGGGTCAGTCTTGTTGTTTTGTATAGAGTTAGTCTTTTTATGCCGAGTCAGTCGGGCCTGTCTTGTTGTATCGAGTCAGTCCTGTTTTGTTGGAGTCGGGTGATTTCGGGGGTGTTACCTCGGATATCACTTGCTTGTTTTGTGTTTGTCTTTTCGTTTTCTTTTGAGTCTATTTTTGCCTTGGAGCTAGTAATGCCAACAGATTTGAATGAATAGCAATGATTTTCACACCCTTGTGTTTGCTTCTGCATTGCGCCAGTTGTGCCAGAAAGTTTGAATGAAACAAAAGTACTTTTTGCCTACTTTTCTATGCCTCAAACTCATTATATTGGCCTAAGTTTTCCAAAACTTTTCAAACACTGTGATGAAAACGAAGAGGGAGGAATTCCTCGGGATTTGCAAAAATTTGATCAAGTGAGAGAAAGAGAGGCATGCTAATCCCTTAATGAATAAGATCATGTTTGTTAACGTGAGTGCTGAGAAGGATCCTGGCTTGATTTAGATTGGTTCTGCATTGTCTTCGACGCGAGCGATTACTCGTTTTCTTAAAAGATTTCAAAAAATGTTTTGCGTGGTTCTACGAAGACCTGTGTGGAATCACACTTGAGATTGTGCAGCTTAGGATCGCTCTCAGCCTCGAGACTCAACCCCTCTGTTTCCAAACCTTGAACCTTAATTCAGAATGTTCAAACGGTCAACCACTATGTAAGGACTGTGTGGCCGGATCAGAAGTAGCCCATGAACTAGAGGCGAGAATATCAGATGTGATCAAAGGAAGCTTGCGAAGCTAGATCAAAAGCAGCCCTTGAACTAGGGGCAAAAATGTCAGATGCGCTCGAAGAGTAAAAACTGGGGTCATTGCTCAAGCTAATGAAGATCGGCAAGAATGCCAAATCCCAGAAGGGGGGAAAGAAGAAAGTATTGCTAAAGGATAACCGAGTTCCAATCCACAACACTAGGGGAAAATTCAGCCCCCCATTGGATGGACTCATGTATGGACAGCGAACAACAGCTATTCTCCTGGATTCAGACCACTTCAGGATCTCAAAACCATTTGACATGGACAAAGCTACACTTTTACCATTGAGAGGCTCGCTGGGCCGAAAACCCGGAAGGGCGACCCGGGAAAAAGTTAGAGCAAGAAAAAGAACAAAAAGAACAAAAAAAAGAAAAATGCAAAGAATGAAAAAAAGAAAAGAAGAAAAATGAAGAAAATGAAAAGAAAAGATGAAAAAGAAAAAAGAAGAAAAGAAATGAAAAGAATTTAAAAGAAAAGAAGAACAAAGCTCGCAAGGTTCAAAACCCAGAAAGGGCGGCCTTGGCAAAAATTAGAGTGCAAAAGGAGAGGTTAATACCCGAGTGTACCTTAACCCCAAACTACGCAAGGCTTGATTCCCATGTTTGGGATACGTAGGCAACTTCATTCTGAAGTCCAGCCATAAAACACTTCAAATTCGACTGTGTCCATGTGACGGTTCTGGTTTTTGTCTTCTCTGTATCCGAGAATTTGGTTGTAATTGTCACTGTGAGGACTGGTTACCATGTGCTGCGGCGCTATTCAGACTAGGGGCAACTTTCAGTTGCCATGCAGTGCCGTTCAGACAAGGGGGCAATTTTTCATTATTTTGGATCTGAGGTTGTGTGTCTTAAGAGTAAATTATGCGCTCGTTGAGCAGTGGCCATTTGTAAAAATAGTTTTGAGAATTTTTAATGAAGTTGACTAATTTTCTCGAAAATCACTCTCTCTTTTTTTCCCAAAACTGGACCATTTCTTGGACCCAAAAAAGGAAATTTTTCAGTGCTCACAACCTGACTTGCATGATTTTAAATCAGAAAATCGAACAAGCATGTTAATCTAACTCTCATTTTGGTCAAAATTGTTTTAGTAGAAAGTCAGAAACCAAAAAATGGTCAAAATGATGAATTAGGGGCACAGTTGAGCCAGGTTTTCTGTCTTTTCCCCATTACCAACATACTCGCCAAGAAGGGCACTCATACCAGCCAGAAAAGGGTACCACTGAAGCTAACTGCAAAAGGGCAGAAAGCTCTCACATCCTCTAAGCAGCGAGGTATCGAGCCAAGTGCGAAGCACGAACTAGAATGGATCAAGATATTCCACTCCCTCATCTAGATAGATCTGATCACGTCCAAACTCCCCAGCAGAGCATCGTCAACCAATGTCAGCTGCAGATTTGTTACACACCCAGTTGTAGCGCAACTCCTCTGTAGGAGAAATTCGCTGTTATGAACAAGAACAAGAATATGGTAGAATACCAGGGGCAAGAGCCCATAACTTCCTGCTTATCCATCAACCACCCAGGGAAGGGATAAAAAAATGAGAGATTGAAGAATAGAGAGATGTGCGTTGAGAGAAAAAAGTGAGGAAAAAGGACTTTTTTAGAAAAATAGAGTTTGAGGCCCGAGTGATGTGAGAATCACAAGTGAGAAAGGGTGGGAAACAATTCCTGGAGAAACTGGCTCCTCGTGCACCGAGAGGTCTCTTGCCTTTATGACACAGCTGAGTGTTGTGTTTGTGTGTTTTTGTTTGTTTCGATTCTTATTTTGAGTCATTTGTGTGTCAATAGATGTGTTTAGGTTGTTTTACCTTGTTTTCCTTTGTTGAGTTGTGTTTAGGTTGTTTTACCTTGCTTTCCCTTTGTTGAGTTGTGTTTAGATTGTTCTACCTTTTGTTTCCCGTTGTTGAGTCATTTTGGCTGTGGTCAGTTGTAGGCTCAATACCCGGTTGAGAACCCTTTTCTCATCTCGCTTTCAAAAAATCATTTTGTGCTCAGAGTGCCGTGTCATTCTCCACATTTGTGCAAAACAGAATTTGTTCTTTCATAAAACCTCAGGGTTCAACCCAGGTCATATGAGAACAGTAAAAACCAAGACCCATCTGAAGCTATGAAAGTTCTGAGATACAAAGCAAAAGAAAAGAGGGAAATTTGGTGCGTCTGAGCTTGTTTCAACTTCTGCAAGTTCTGTCACTACATCCCATATGTTCGGAATGAGCTGTGTACCGAATAAACTGAGTACTGTGTTATGAACTGTGTGTTTAGAGTGAGCAGTGTGCTGTTACGGGCTGTGTGTTCAAAATGACCAGAATACTGTGTTATGAGCTGTATGTTCAAAAGAAACAGAGTACAGTGTTACGGGCTGTGTGTTCAGAATGAGCAGTGTGCTGTATGAGCTGTGTGTTCAGAGTGAACAGAATACAGTGTTGATTGTTTCAAAGCCAGAATGGCAATCAGATGTGCTCTTCCTGAGTACCATTCCCTGCCGGAGGCATCTTGGCTGTGTTTGCAATGAAAGTTATGAATATGATCATGATGAAAAATGACATTTGTGGTTTCTACATGCAGATGTTGCTCCTTGTTAGCATTTCAGAACCTTTATACTGTGAGTTGAAGGTAAGTATTCGAAGAATACAAGAAGAGATCCCCGTCAGAGTAAAGCGGTTTACCGTCACTCACTCCATGAGGTGCTTTCTAAAGTGTTGCTCTGTCTGTTTATTGCATTCCCTAAACATCATGCTCTACATTGCTTGTAACATGTACTGTATCATCGCACTTATTGCGTTTATTTGCATCTTGTGCTATCTTGTATCATTTAGCCTTTTACGTCGAGCTGCATTTAGGATCGTTGTCCTCTGGGACTTTCTCTGGTTGCGCCGAGTACGCACCTAATAGTTGTTGGACCTCCTCTCACGATTTCAGCATGGTTTGAGTGTCCCGTTCCTTACGCGATTTCAGCGTGTTTAGAATTTATCTCAGGACACTTGATGCGCGGACCTGGGTGGGTTTTATCTCAAGTTGCGTTGTAAACGCTCTGGGCGGGTTGTTGGACCTCCTCTCACGATTTCAGCGTGGTTTGAGTGTCCTGTTCCTTACGCGATTTCAACGTGTTTGGAATTTATCTCAGGACGCCTGATGTGCGGGCCTGGGCGGGTTTTATCTCCGGTTGCGTCATGTACGCACCTGGGCGGTTTGTTTTCGGACCTCCTCCCACGATTTCAACGTGGTTTGAGTGTCTGTTTCCCGACACGATTTCAGCGTGTTTGGAATGCATCTCAGGTTACGTCGTGTACGCACCTGGGCGGCTTGTTTTTGGACCTCCTCTCACGATTTCAGCGTGGTTTGAGTGTCCCTTTCCTCACACGATTTCAGTGTGTTTAGAATGTATCTCAGGTTGCGTCGTGTACGCACCTGGGCGGTTTGTTTCGGACCTCTTCTCACGATTTTAGCGTGGTTTGAGTGTCCCGTTCCTTACGCAATTTTAGCGTGTTTGGAATTTATCTCAGGACGCCTGATGTGTGGGCCTGGGCGGGTTTTATCTTAGGTTGCGTTGTAGACGCGCTAGGCGGTTTGTTTTGGACCTCCTCTCACGATTTCAGCGTGGTTTGAGTGTCCCGTTCCTTACGCGATTTCAGCGTGTTTGGAATTTATCTCAGGATGCCTGATGCGCGGGCCTGGGCTAGTTTTACCTCAGGTTGCGTTGTAGATGCGTTGGGCGGTTTGTTTTAGACCTCCTCTCACGATTTCAGCGTGGTTTGAGTGTCCCTTTCCATACGCGATTTCAGCGTGTTTGGAATTTATCTCAGGTTGCGTTGTAGACGCGATAGGCGAGTTGTTGGACCTCCTTTCACGATTTCAACGTGGTTTGAGTGTCCCGTTCCTTATGTGATTTCAGCATGTTTGGAATTTATCTCAGGATGCCTGATGTGCGGGCCTGGGCAGGTTTTATCTCAGGTTGCGTTGTAGACGCACTGGGCGGTTTGTTTTGGACCTCCTCTCACGATTTTAGCGTGGTTTGAGTGTTCTTTTCCTCACGCAATTTCAGTGTGTTTGGAATTTGACTTAGGTTGCGTCGTATGCGTGCCTGATTGTTTGTTTTTCCTCCTCTTATGATTCCAGCATGGTTGGAGCATTTTTCTCTTTGCATTCACTATTGCATTTTGCATGCATTGCATCGTGCTATCTTGCGCACCTTACCTGCACTCATTAGTGCATTTTTCGTGCTTTCTTGCGCACCTTACCTGCACTTGTTAGTGCATTGCATTGTTTGCGCTTTCATGCGCATCTTACCTGCACTTGTTAGTGCATTGCTCGCACTTTCTTACGCACCTCACTTGCACTTGATAGTGCATAGCATCACACTGTCTTGTGCACTCTCTGGTCTGGGAGACCTTAAATCCTGCATCTTTATTCGCACTGTCTTGTGCACTCTCTGGTGTAGGAGACCTTAAATCCTTTAAAGGTGCAATTCCTTTGGTGTTTGTCGTGCCCGAACGACTTCCGGTGGTCTGGTATAGCCACTTGCCTGTGTTTGCGGTGAGTTCCTAGGAGACCAACTGAGATGGTGGAAATTAGAGTTCGAATGGTACATGCCTAGAACGCAAAGGTTCGGGATTTCTGAGACTAAAGTCTGGTTTAAATACCCAAGGGTATATCCTTGGCTTGAAATCTGTATGGCAGCCCCATAGATTGAGATAGCATGTGTATGCGCCTCAATTTTGGATACT
This sequence comes from Camellia sinensis, assembly GCF_055761805.1. NCBI lineage: Eukaryota > Viridiplantae > Streptophyta > Magnoliopsida > Ericales > Theaceae > Camellia > Camellia sinensis. The sequence continues at coordinate 161,274,676 of NC_138972.1, forward strand.
GAACCAACCTAGTCTGTCACCCTGTTGGAGAATAGGGAAAGCTGTGACCACAGTCAGGGAGAAAAGTAGTACCTGCAGTTCAACCGAGAAGAAGGGGAAGGTCCCTTGCAGCATGAGGTAGGTCATTGCCAATTTCCCTTGTAAGGTACCTTCACTTCCTAGCTATTACATTGAATTGCATTGCATAAATCCTGAATTGTCAAACCGGCTTCGCTTAGCGTATAAGTCCAATCTTCAAACCGGCGTCGCGTAGCATATAAGTCCAATTGTCAAATCGGCTTCGCGTAGTGTGTAAGTCCAAATATCAAACCGGCTTCGCGTAGCATATAAGTCCAATTTTCAAACCGGCTTCGCGTAGCGTATAAGTTCAATTATCAAAATCTTCCTGCATAACATTTTGCATTCCTGCTTAAATTGTTGCATTTATTATGTATATTTGCTTCATTACAGCTGTCTTTGCATGATCATAAGTTATGTTCGGCTTGTTGCATTGTCACTTGCATTTTGCCCCTGCCTGCGGGCACATTTCTTTGTTATCTTGCCTGTTTGTCTAAGTCTTAGGCCTTCTCAAAAATGGGTCGTCTCTGAGCTTTGGCACTCACTCCCGTCACTTGTGACTTTCGAGTTCTGTCAAAGAGGGGTAACTGTAGACACCCCATTTTTGACCGACCTTAAGACTCAGACGTCATCGATTGAGCGCTCGGTGATTGCGCATGTTGTGCTCGTTCTGAGGTTTCGGAGTTTTGGCTAAGAGCCTTGCCTCCGGACTTCGGGACTCTTTTGTGCTTGGCCTCAGTTTGCGAACCAGGTTCTGTTTTCTCTTTCTGAAGGGAGGGAGATGTCTCGTAGACCATCTCTCAATGACCGTAGGCTACTTTTTGTGGTCGTAGACCAATGTTCCCGTTTGGAGACCAGTTTTCGGTTTTCGGAGCCGTCGGCCGTGCGCTTCGGTTCGGGACCGCTTAACTTTCTCCGTTTGCTCCGATTTTTGGTACACACCTTGTTTCCTCTCTCTAGAGGGACACTGTGGCCCGGGAGACCACCTTCATGGGCGCACGCCACTTTCGATGCTTAACAGTCAATTTCCGGGGCCTCCGGCCATGCATTTTAACAGCCGAACCCTCGTCTTGCATCCGTCTTGGTTCATTTTTGGCATGGGCCTTGTTTTCATTGTTTGGAAGGTGGTACAAGGGTGGGAGACTGCCTTATCTCCTTGGAGACCACTTTTTCCCCGCCGGTCGGTTTCCTTGTCAGGTAACTGGTCTCCCTCATTTTTGGGCCACAATTGCTGGTCTCCCACCACACCACTAGCTTGCATTCAGTTGGGAGACCACCAAATGGGCTGGCCGACTACTTGACCCTTTTGAACTAGCTGGCCAACCACCTAAAGTGGCTGGCTGACCACCTGAACCTTTTGAACTAATCGGCCGACCAGGGAAAGTGGTCGGCCGACCACCTGAACTGGTCGGTCTGCCTTCCTCAGTCTTGTCTCTGTGAGTTGTTGCCAGCTGTGCCAACTGGAAGGCACATAATGGATCCTCCATACACGTGTATGGAGGATCTTCAAGCTTGTTTTTTAGCTTCTTTGAGAAGCTTTGGACCCTCTTGGCTATAAAGGAGGGCCTCCCCCTCCTTTGTGAAGGTTCAGAATTTGGCTAAGGCATATACATCTATCTCCCTCTATATCTCTCCCTTTAGGCTAAGAAAGTGCTAAGTTCTTGCCCCTTTGCACACTACCTCTTAGCCTAGCACCTCCAACACCGACCTAAGCTTCTTGGAGGGTCTTGAGAGGTTCTAAGGAGCTGCATTTTTGGTCCATAAGCTGCTGTAGTTGCTGAGCAACAAGGGTAACACCCTATTCCCTCTTTTGAGCTATATTTTGCTTCATCTTTTAGCCATACTTGAAAGCATTTTCGAGCTTTGGTGTAAACTGAAAAAAATCTTATTTTGAGGTCCTTAATATGTTTGTTTAAGATCATTTTTTTGTTGGGGGTGATCTACCCCCTTGCATGCTTCATTTTGTCTTATTTTGAGCCATGCATTAGGACCTTTGCATTGACCTTTGTTTGGCCTTCTAGCCACTGAAATCCAGTGGGTTTTCAGTGGCTAGCATGCTGTTTTGAGTGCCAAAATGAGAGAGGAGTGACTATAGACACCCCATTTTTGACCGTCCTCAAGACTTGGGTGTCACCGTTTGAACACTCAGTGATCATCCTTGTTTGTGCTCGTCTTGAGTTCCCGGAGGTCTCGGCTACGCGCCTTGCCTCACGATCTCTCAACTCGACCGTTTTGTGTTTGGTTTTGCACCAAACACTTGTGTTTTTCCTTGAAGGAGGCAGTGAATGGCTTATTGGCCATCTCCACCCATCACCGGCCATGGCTTGGGGCCACCGACCATTGTTTGTTGCCACCGGCCAAATGTTTGGCCAGCCGGCACTTTTTGTGGCCGGCCGATCATCTATTTTGTTAAAATTGCATTTTTTGCCGGCCGACCACTGTTCACCTGCTTTTGCAGATATTTTTGTGCCAGTTGTGATAGCTGGCACCCACCTTTGCACTCCTCCATATACGTGTATAGAGGGATTTCAACCCTGTTAGCTTGCCTTGGAAGCTTTACAAGGTTGAATCTTCTATAAGAGGAGGCCTCTTCTCCCTCTTTTATGTTAGACAACATTTTTCAGAGGGCTCTGGTTTTAGGGTTTGAGTTGTGTATCAATCCTATATCTATATCTCCCCCTCTCTTGTGTTTAGTGTGTGTTTTGTCTTACTTTTGTGCACAAACACCCACCATTACACCTTCCTTTAGCTACTGAGGTACTAAGAGGCTGTTCTTGAAGTTTTGGAGCTGGTTTGAGCCAAAGAAGCTGCTGGTCAATCATTCTTGAAGAGGGTCAACAAGGGTAAGAACTTATCCCTTTTATTCTCCATTTTTGCATAGCTCTTTAGTCTACATTGCAACTATTTTTAGACTTGGTGTATAACATATAAAATTTTTGTTTGTTCCTACTCTAAATAGTTGGTCAAGAGTGTTTTGAGCTTTGAGGTTGTTTGACCCCTCTTAAGCCTTGTTAGGCACCATTTTTGTGCATTTTTGATGAGCTCCGGGACCATTGCATTTGGGCCTCCTCACCACTGAAATCGTGAGGGATTTCAGTGGTGAGGATGGTTCCTTGAGGTCCTAAGAAGGAGAGGACCATCCTCTCTCCTTGTTGTCCTTGAAAAGGGCCATTTTAGCCTCTTGAGGAAGCATCTAGTTTAGGTCCATGTTGATCATGCCTTAACTGATTTTTGTGCTTATTATGTCATAATATAGCTCTGTTTTTAGTTGGTTTAGGTACACCATGCTTGTTTAGCATACTTGCCTTGTAATGCCATGTTTTGGCCTTAACATGCTTTAAGTATTGACCCTTGTTCTAGCATGGTTTTGGCCAAGCTTTGTGAAGCTTTTGTGTATGTTTTAGTGTGCTTTAGCTTTGTTTTCAGTTGCTTTGGTCATGCTTAACATATTTTGTATAGCCTCTTTGCATTCTAGCTTGTAGGCCTTGAATTTGTGATGTCATGAGCATGCTTTGCTTGCTTTAATTGGTTGGTTTGGCACCTCCATTTTATGAAATTTCAGAGTTTGGTATGTTTGCCATATGTCCATGATCATCTCTTTTAAGTGTGCTTAAAAGTTGCATTTTGATGCTTAGGAATTGGATCATGTATGCATGCATGCTTGTATGTGCATTTGGCCCCATCTCCATAGTTTATGGCCACTGTTTTAGGCTTGTTTGAGGGCTGCCTAAATTAGTTTAAGTCCATCCTTCATGTGTTATAGCATGCTTGCCTTGTGGATTGTTGCATACTTGGCCTATTACATGTTATTGCTTGCTTGAAATCATGATGCATTTGGCATGTATTTCATTGGTTAAGTTGCTTTGCATTGTTCCTATGCTAAGTCCACCTTACATGTTGTTACATGTTTGCCACTAGCATAGTTGTCACATGCCTTGCATGCTCATTTTGCATCTTTAGCCTCCATATCTAGGTTGCATTCCATTTGCATGCATGCTTCACCTCTTGAGTTGAGTATGATAGAGGTAGAGCCCCTTTGTTTGATTATGTGCATTGCATTCCATATCAAAACGAATACTTGGTTTCTTGGGCCATCACGCATTGAAATGCACGATTGGTGGTCCGAGAATCGAGACCCATCTTCCTTTGAGCCATGAATATGATAAGGAGTGTGGTTGGTGCATACATCGCTTGAAATGCGTTGGCATGCTATGTTTTGCCCTCTGCTGCTGTCAAAAACAGATTCTGCAGGAAGCTTTGGCCGGCCGGCCATCTCCAGTGCCGACCGGCCATCCATCAATAGCCGATAGCTTAATTAGTGGCCGGTGACCATTCCCCTTGGCCGGTGGCCATTCCTCTTAGCCGGTGGTGTTCCACAGCACTCAGAGAAGCAACCCTAGGACTTATGCCATCTTCAGAGGAGGATAACAGTCAAAGCAGAGGCAACTTGTGCATGGCAGTGGCTTTCCGAGCGGAGTCAAACACGCATTGCATTGGGCCCTCTTACCGAGGCTGTTTATTGCTTTCTTAGATTAGTTAATTTGCTTAACTAGTTTAACTAGTTTAATTTGTCTGTAATAATTAATTAGCTTGTAGGTTAGTTAATTGTATTATTCCTTTGGTCCCTCCGAGCGAGGGCAAATTTGTAATAAGTGTGGGTGCGTGTGTGCATGTCTTCCAACCCCCACTTCTTTCTCCCTTTTACTTACTTGCTTTGATGGTTAGTATTAGGGCATATTTAATTTAGCATACCTCATGCTATGCATGCGTGCATCATTCATCAGTATTGCATGCACCGGGCTCGACGTATCATGCTAACTGCATAATTATTTCAAATCCAACTTGAATACATGCTATTTGTGCATTCCACATGCCATCTTAGGATTAGCCGAGCCTATCCTAATTGCATTATGTGTGCGTCGCACTAGGCACTTAACATGGACTTGGATCATACATTGATTGCTAACGAGTTCTTTGTTTTGGCTTGGAGTACACTGTAAGTGTTTTGTGCTTTAGCATCTCGCATGAGTGTGAATGTTAAACATGACAACATACTTACCATAAGGCTAGCTGCTTATGTGATATAACTGCCTGAGTGCCTGTGGATGGAGGTTAAATTACCTAAATTGGAATAATGCACTAAAACTGTGAGTTTTAAGCCCACTAGATAGTAGCAAAACCATATTTTCTAAAGCCCACTTGAGGGTGGCAAAACCTGCATTTTTGCCTACTTGCGAGTAGCAAACCATTTTCAAAACAAACATGCAATGCTTTGTTCCAATTTAAGCGATTTGGTCTATACTTGTTTGCTGTACGCATAACATAGTAATTCTAGGCTAATAACCGGAATAGGAACACATAATGCTTTCAAAACAAGATATCACGGTTAGTAGAGGCCGATCTTTGATCGGGCGAGAGGGGGTGCTCATAGCTGACCTTCCCCAATCGTACCCAAGTTCCTGAGCCGAGGCAACTTTGGTGATGACGGACATGTGGCCTTTGGCACCGAGTCAGGGTTTCCTAAATTTCCTAAAATAAAATATTTAGGTGGCGACTCTGTATCTGGCAAAGCAGTCCATGTTTGGCACTTCTTTTCTAAAAATCTATTTTTCAAAACGATTTGCCGGATTTGGACTCTTTGGTTCAGATTAAGAATCGTGACAATTTGAGAGTCCTGAACTGTAATGAGCCCAATACGAACAGAACAGAACTCATCCTCCCGGGGCGTTCGGGGATGTCTACATTTTCTGGCGACTCTGCTGGGGATTGGAGAACTTGACTCGAACTCATGATATCTTGTTTTGACTACACTTATGTGTTTCTTTGCATTGCATGTGCATTTGTGCGCCTAGGACACCGTGTTTGCCGTCTGTTGTTCCTGAACAGTTTGCCGAAGGCTTGCTTTGTCAAAGCATGCCATAAGGTTGACCGGTTATGGGCTCTGCCAGTATGGGAGCACAAACCCCGGTTTTAATGGGGCACCCTTTTTGACCATTCGACCTAGTACATATTCGGAATCCATAGTGACCATTCTAAGCTAGGACAGGTTGCTTACCCGATATAGGTTGTTCGAAACCGTTGCGTGAGTAGTGAAACCCTAGCTCCTGACAAAATAGGACAGGGAAACCCTACCCCAACATAGGGTTGTTTTGGCTCTCATTTACTTGCTATGTGCTTTTATAGTATATCTCTACAGGAACGTACATACCAATTTGCAAGTCTGGGGAATCAGGCCTAAGGGCATCAGTATTAGAATTTGAGAATCGGTTATATCCACAGGTATCAGATCCAGTGTTTCGGGGTAGCGATCTTGGGGAACAGTAATCAGTAGTAGAGTACAGTTGTTCAGCTATTGCTCGTGTCTGTTCTGATTGGGCCGAAATGCTGCGTGTTTTCTCTTTCAGTTCAGAGATTTAGTACAGAATAGCCAGTGTTCTCCATTGCTGAGGCAAGACAGATATTTAATCCGTCAGTCACCGTTCAATTCAGCAGACTTATGATGACGCAGAGTTCAGAGGAAATTGTGGTTATGGCAGCCGCGTTAGACCAAGGGATCATCTTGCAGGATGAGACCAATGTTGATGTACCGCATCCGCCCAGGTCGCCTGCTGCGCGCCCGATCTGGGAACCCCAGATGTTTCAAGTTCGTGAACCTACCACATTTGAGTTAATGGGAATGATCGGTGATCTCCAGAGATCCGTGGCCGATCTGGCCTACGGAATGTCGGCTTCACCACCAGCTGCACCGTATGCCAGGAATTTCATACCACAGGAGCCCCCGCTACTGGGGCGAATTGTGATCGAGCTCAGCCAACCAGAGGTTGCCTCCAGCTACAGCAACGACGTGTCAGCAACAACCGGGCTTCGCTCTGATGTAGTAACCCAAACCCCCGATCAGGCTGAGGGTAGAGGTAAGAACAAAGTGGGAACAGATACTGATCTCGTCGAACAACTGCTGTGGGTAGCCAAGGCTTTGAAAGCCGGGGTGATGAATAAGCAACAAGTATTCGTAGTCATGACTAAAGCTGTGGATGATGCTTTCCCCACTCCAACCGAAGGCAGTTCAAGCCAGGCGGAAAATCAGGATGGGCCTCGTCATGCCAAGACAGGTCCTGTCATTCCTAACCCTGTACCAGGAAAAGATCAGAAAGCCAAGGCAGTGCCTGCCAACCATTTCGCTAGTGCGTCTAGCAAAAACCCTCAGACTTCAAAGTACCTGCCTCGAGGGCGCAGAGTCTTTTATGCCCTCTACATGCCTTTGTCTAGGGCATTTCAAATTTTGGCTAAAAAGGGGCATCTTAAACCCCTCGAACCCTGACCTCTCCCAAAGAATCTCCCTCTTACACATGATGCTGCCTTGTACTGCGCATTCCACCAGCAAACCGGTCACAGCACCCGACGGTTATTTCCGCCTTTGCCATGAAGTGCAAGATTTGATCGACAATGAGGTCATCCTCCCACCTACCTCAGCAAAGTCTGTTACCACTGAGTTGTTGGACTTCGAGGATGCTGCAAGTATGTGATCAGGGGTTGGACAACCTGCGGGCGGCGCTCGGTGTACTTCAGATGTGGCGTTTGGCACGCATTGTCAAGAGCATTTGCGAATGCAGTTTTGTAATTTCTGGCTTGGGTGTCGAGTCAGTTCTTTGTTTTGTTTTGGGTCTGTCTCGTTGTCTTAAGTCAGTCTTTTTGCTTAAAGGGTCTGTCTTGTTGTGTCGAGTCGGTCCCATTGTATAGAATGTCGGGTGATTTCGGGGTTGTTGCCTTGAACACCCTTTTGTTTTGTAATTACCCTTTTGCTTTCTTTTAAGTCTGTCTCTACTGTGGAGCCAGTTGCAACCAAGGAATCTGAATGAAACAGCTGCGGCTATCATGCTTCCGTGCTTACTGCTATTTTGAGCTAGTTGTGCTAGAGGATTTGAATGGAATAGCAGTACATTCCACATGCTCTCTTGTGCCCTGAAAATTATTGCATTGACCTAAGTTTTTCAAAACCTTTTTGAACACCGTGGTGAAAACAAAGGGGAAGGAATTCCTCGGGATTTGTAAAACTTTGATCAAATTGAGAGAAAGAGAGGCATGCTAAACCCTTAATGATTGAAATCATGCTTGTTAACGTGAGTACTGAGAAGGACCTTGGCTTGATCCAGATTGGTTCCACACTATCTTTGGCGCGAACGATTTGTCGCTTTCTTAAAAACTTTCAAAAAACAAAATATTTTGCACTGTCCTGCGAAGACCTATGTGGAATCGCTCTTGAGATTGTGCAGCTTAGGATCGCTCTTAGCCTCGAAACTTGAGCCCTTGCTTTCAAACCCTAGACCTTGGGTTCAGACATGTTCAACGATCAACCGTGATGTAAGGCCCGTGTGGCCAGATTTGAAGCAGCCCTCGAACAAGAGGCCCCAAAGTCAGATCAAGAAGATCAGACCTCATCAGAAGAAGCTCGCAGAGCTGAATCAGAAGCGCCCCTCGAACTAGGGGCAAAAATGTCCGTTGTACTCGAAGAGCCGAAGATGGGTCCTCTTGTAAATCAATACAACAACCACTCTCCTGGATACAGATGGCTTCGAAACCCTAAAACCGTTTGACATGGACTTGTTACACTTTTACCCTTTGAGAGGCTCACTAGGCCGAAAACCCGGAAGGGCGACCCAGGCAAAAGTTTGGGCAAGAGAAAAATACAGAAAGAGAAAAAAGAAAAAACAATAAAAAAAGAAAAAAGAAAAAAAAAAGGGAAAAATGCAAAAGAAAAGAAAAGAAATGAAAAGATACAAAAAAGATGTGAAAAGAAAAGAAGAAAAACATAGCTCGCAAGGTCAAAAACCCGCAACGGGCACCTTGGCAAAAGTTAAAGCCTAAAAGGTGAAGGTTAATACCCGATTGTACCTTAACCGGAACTACGTAAGGCTTGATTCCCGTGTTTGGGATACGTAGGCAACTTTATCTTGAAGTCCAGCCCCCAACGCTTTCATAGTGACTAAGTCCATGCAATGGTTTTTAATCATCCTTGATTCCCATGTTTGGAACATGTAGGCAGCTTCGTCCTGAAGTCCAGCCCCACGCACTTTCAAAGTGACTATGTCCATATATTGGTTTTGACCATCTTCGTCTTCTCCGTGTCCTAGAGTTTGGTCGTGATCGTCACTAATGAGGACTGTTTACAAAATGCTACGGCGTTATCCAGACAAGGGGCAACTTTCCGTTGCCATGAGTCGCCATTCAAACTAGGGGCAACTTTCCGTTGCCGTGCAGCGTCCTTTAAATAAGGGGCAATTTTCCATTGCCTCCGATCCGAGGTTGCGTATCTCGAGAGCAAGTTCCGTGCTCGCTGAGCATTGACTGTTTGCAAAAATAGTTTTTGAAAATTTTTACTGAGGTTGACTATTTTCTAGAAAACTATTTCATTTTTCCACAACTGGACCATTTCTTGGACCCAAAAAGGGAAAATTTTCATTGCTCATAGCCTGACTTGCATGATTTTTAAATCAGAAAATTAAACAAGTATGTTAGTCTGACTCTCATTTTGGTCAAAACTGTTTCAGTAGAGAACCAAAACAAAAAATGGTCAAAATGATGAACTAGGGGAACAGCTGAGTCAGGCTTCCTGTCTTTCCCCTATCGCCAATATACTTGCCAAGAAGGGCACAACTGAAGCTGTCATTTAAGGGCTGAAAGCTCTCTCAACCTCCGAGCAACGAGGTATCAAACCAAGTGCGAAGCACGAATCTGAAGGGATCAAGGTACTCCGTTCCCTTTACCTGGGGCATCGACCAAATGCTTCCAGAAGAAACAGCCGTGAGCTAACCATGTCGGGCGTGAACCCACAACTTCCTATTCATCCATTAAATACCCCGGGGAGGGATAAAAATGAGAGAATAAAGAACAGAGAGGTGTAAGTTGAGAGAAAAAGCGAGCCAAAGGGTCTTGAGAGAAAAACCGAGCCTGAGGGCCGAGTGATGTGAGAATCACACAAATGAGAAAGGGTGGGAAACAATACCCAGAGAAACTGGCTCCTCGTGATCTGAGGTCCCCTGTCTTCGTTAACGCGTCTGTATGTCATGTCTTTTGTTCTGTTTACCTCAACCTTTGTTTTGAGTCTTTTCCGAGTGTGTCTCGTTGTGTTTAGGTTGTTTACCTTTTTATTTTCCGCTGTTGAGTCATTCTTGCTGTGTCCAGTTGTAGGCTCACTACCAAGGTTTGAAAAACCCTTCTTTAATTTCAAAAATTAATCGTTTTGTGCTCAGAGTGCTGTGTCATTCTCCACATTTGTGCAAAAACATGGTTTGATTCTTTCATACAACTGCAGGGTCCACCCCTGATAAGTGTGAATAGAAAAACCTGGGCCTCTCTGAAGCTTTTGGGTTTCGGATTACATCTGAGTGTGCTTCAACTTTAGCCGATCCCACCTTTGTATTCTGTCTTTTCAGATTGGACTGTTTGTTCAGGATTCGCTGTATGCAGATTAATCCCCAGCAGAGTACGAGCTGAGTATTCAAAATGGGCAGTGGTTTGTTTGAGTTGTTTTGCTTTTGGCCGGTCGACTAAACATTTGGCCGGTGGAACTTTTTTTTATGGCAGATGGACAGCCGGTGACCTTCTCTGATGGCCGGTGAGCCTCCTACACCTTTGTTTGGGTCAGATATGTGGTTTGGGACCTTCATTGCTCAAGACAGTGCAAGAAAAGTGCATTTTCGAAGCTCAACCGGCCCCTGTTTTGACCTCGGACCGTGTCTTCTGTGTGCGGCACTTGAATATGTGCAAGGTGTATCCTTCTTGTATCCTTTTGTCTCTTTCAAGATTCGAAAGCTGCCCCGCAAGAGTTGCTTTACAAATGCTTTGTCGTGAACATGCGTTGGTTATACGTCATTTCATTGGCATTATTATGCATGCATTTCGTATCGCCATGCTCATCTTACTTGCATTGTTATGCACCTCGCACGGTCTAGCGAGACCTTAAACCCGCTTGGTCTGGTGAGACCTTAAATCCGCTCGGTTGCATTGTCGTGCATTTCAAGCGACTTGCGTTGTCGCGCATTCCATGCAACATGCATTTCAAACAAAAACAAAAACAAAAAAACAACAACATGCATCATTTGCATTTCAAAAAAACAAAAAAAAAAAAAAAAAACAAACATGCATATGTCATGCATCACTTGAAGTATTGCATATGTCATGCATTTCATTGTAATATATTGCATATGTCATGCATTTCACTGTGAATACATCCATTCCACTGCATATTGTAAATGTTGCATTGTAGCTTGCATACATTCACTGCATCACTTCCATCTAGGGTTTGTGCCTTTCCTTGTTGAGCTTGGTCTGGTATGTGCCCATACTTTTCACGTCTATACACTCATAGTTTTGTATGACCGTTCTATGTTAGACGTGGTTTGTTTGTGTCCATGCCTTTCCTAGGCAAGATACGGTTTGGCCGTAGGCCTTAATCCACTGTGTCCATTCCATTGCATATTGTAGATATTGCATTGTAGCTTACATGCATTCACTGCATCACTTCCATCTAGGGTTTGCACCTTTCCTTGTTGAGCTTGGTCTGGTATGTGCCCATACTTTTCACATCTATACACTCATAGTTCTGTATGACCGTTCTACGTTAGACGTGATTTGTATGTGTCCATGCCTTTCCTAGGCAAGATTTGGTTTGGCTGCATGCCATATCCATTGTACATATTACATTGTAGTGTAATTTTTGCATCCAGCATTAGGATCATTGGTCTTTCTTCAGCGGGTCGTTTCTCCACTTATGTCATTCCACCCAATTATTTGTTCCTGTGTCCGTCTACATTACTCATAGTTCTGCATGTGTACGCACCTATTCCATTGCTAGTATTGTGGTTTGAGGGTTGCGGCACCTTTTCTATGGTAGACAGACTTTGCATCTCCATCCATCTTTTTGACATTTGTGTGGTTTTGAACCGCTCATGATTGGATCATGATTCAATTGCATTGCATATCGTTTGCATTGTTTACATATAGTTTTGTATGTGTTGCATATTATTGGCATTGTTTTGTAATTTTACATATCATTTACGATACATTAGACTCAATTGCATATCATCGCACTGTTTGTGCACCCCTTGGTCTAAGGAGACTTTAAATCCTACATTCGCGTTATCGCGCAACATTCATTTTGCATGTTATGCATGTTGCTAACGATATTGTACCTATCGAGTTTTGTTTCTCTTTCAGGCACGATATTGTATGTACGGTTCATTTGAAGCTGGTGCAACCAGACGAACCGCGCAGGTATTGTATTCTCCGAGTGAGACGTATCGAGAATTGCATAATTTTCTTACATCCTTTCTGCATTGTAGTGTAGTTGGATTGTTGAATGCTAGCTTAAAACTGTTGCATGTTGTGCTTCGTTACAACTTTCTTTGCATGATCATAAGTTATGTTCGGCTTCTTGCATTATCAGTTGCATTTTGCCCCTGCCTTCGGGCGCATATCTTTATTATCTTGCATGCTTTGTCTAAGTCTTCGGCCTTGTCAAAAATGGGTCGTCTCTGGGCTTTGACACTCACTCCCGTCATTCTTATGACTTTCGAGTTCTGTCAAAGAGGGGCAACTGTAGACACCCCATTTTTGACCGTCCTCAAGACTTGGGTGTCACCGTTTGAACACTCAGTGATCATCCTTGTTTGTGTTCGTCTTGAGTTCCCGAAGGTCTCGGCTACGCGCCTTGCCTCAGGATCTCTCAACTCGACTGTTTTGTGTTTGGTTTTGCACCAAACACTTGTGTTTTGCCTTGAAGGGGGCAGGGAATGGCTTATTGGCCATCCCTACACATCACCGGCCATGGCTTGGGGCCACCGACCATTGTTTTGTTGCCACCGGCCAAATGTTTGGCCGGCCGGCACTTTTTGTGGCCGGCCGATCATCTATTTTGGTCAAATTTCATTTTTTGCCGGCCGACCACTGTTCACCTGCTTTTGCAGATATTTTTGTGCCAGCTGTGATAGCTGGCACCCACCTTTGCTCTCCTCCATACACATGTACGGAGGGATTTCAACCTTGTTAGCTTGCCTTGGAAGCTTTACAAGGTTGAATCTTTTATAAGAGGAGGCCTCTTCTCCCTCTTTTATGTTAGACAACATTTTTCAGAGGGCTCTGGTTTTAGGGTTTGAGTTGTGTATCTATCTTATATCTATATCTCCCTCTCTCTTGTGTTTTGTGTGTGTTTTGTCTTACTTTTGTGCACAAACACCCACCATTACACCTTCCTTTAGCTACTGAGGTACTAAGAGGCTGTTCATGAAGTTTTGGAGTTGGTTTGAGCCAAAGAAGCTGTTGGTCCATCATTTTTGAAGAGGGTCAACAAGGGTAAGAACTTATCCCTTTTATTCTCCATTTTTGCATAGCTCTTTAGTCTGCCTTGCAACTGTTTTTAGGCTTGGTGTATAACATATAAAAGTTTTGTTTTCTCTAAATAGTTGGTTAAGAGTGTTTTGAGCTTTGAGGTTGTTTGACCCCTCTTAAGCCTTGTTAGGCTCCATTTTTGTGCATTTTTGGTGAGCTCCGGGACCATTGCATTTGGGCCTCCTCACCACTGAAATCTTGAGGGATTTCAGTGGTGAGGATGGTGCCTTGAGGTCCTAAGAAGGAGAGGACCATCCCCTCTCCTTGTTGTCCTTGAAAAGGGCCATTTTAGCCTCTTGAGGAAGCATCTAGTTTAGGTCCATGTTGATCATGCCTTAACTGATTTTTGTGCTTATTATGTCATAATATAGCTCTGTTTTTAGTTGGTTTAGGTACACCATGCTTGTTTACCATACTTGCCTTGTAATACCATGTTTTGGCCTTAACATGCTTTAAGTATTGACCCTTGTTCTAGCATGGTTTTGGCCAAACTTTGTGAAGCTTTTGTGTATGTTTTAGTGTGCTTTAGCTCTATTTTCAGTTGCTTTGGTCATGCTTAACATATTTTGTATAGTCTCTTTGCATTCTAGCTTGTAGGCCTTGAATGTGTGATGTCATGAGCATGCTTTGCTTGCTTTAATTGGTTGGTTTGGCACCTCCATTTTATGCAATTTCAGAGTTTGGTATGTTTTCCATATGCCCATGATCATCTCTTTTAAGTGTGCTTAAAAGTTGCCTTTTGATGCTTAGGAATTGGATCATGTATGCATGCATGCTTGTATGTGCATTTGGCCCCATCTCCATAGTTTATGGCCACTGTTTTAGGTTTGTTCAAGGGCTGCCTAAATTAGTTTAACTCCATCCTTCATGTGTTATAGCATGCTTGCCTTGTGCATTGTTGCATACTTGGCCTATTACATGTTATTGCTTGCTTGAAATCATGATGCATTTGGCATGTATTTCATTGGTTAAGTTGCTTTCCATTGTTCCTATGCTTAGTCCACCTTACATGTTGTTACATGTTTGCCACTAGCATAGTTGTCACATGCCTTGCATGCTCATTTTGCATCTTTAGCCTCCATATCTAGGTTGTATTCCATTTGCATGCATGCTTCACCTCTTGAGTTGAGTATGATAGAGGTAGAGCCCCTTTGTTTGATTATGTGCATTGCATTCCATATCAAAACGCATACTTGGTTTCTTGGGCCATCACGCATTGAAATGCGCGACTGGTGGTCTGAGAATCGAGACCCATCCTCCTTTGAGTCATGAATATGATAAGGAGTGTGGTTGGTGCATACATTGCTTGAAATGCATTACCATGCTATGTTTTGCCCTCTGCTGCTGTCAAAAACAGATTCTGCCGTCTTCAGAGGAGGATAACAGTCAAAGCAGAGGCAATTTGTGCATGGCAGTGGCTTTCTGAGCGGAGTTGAACACGCATTGCATTGGGCCCTCTTCCCGAGGCTTTTTTATTGCTTTCTTAGGTTAGTTAATTTTCTTAACTAGTTTAACTAGTTTAATTTGTCTGTAATAATTAATTAGCTTGTAGGTTAGTTAATTGTATTATTCCTTTGGTCCCTCCGAGCGAGGGCAAATTTGTAATAAGTGTGGGTGCGTGTGTGCATGTCTTCCAACCCCAACTTCTTTCTCCCTTTTACTTACTTGCTTTGATGGTTAGTATTAGGGCATATTTAATTTAGCATACCCCATGCTATGCATGCGTGCATCATTCATCAGTATTGCATGCACCGGGCTCGACGCATCATGCTAACTGCATAATTATTTCAAATCCAACTTGAATACATGCTATTTGTGCATTCCACATGCCATCCTAGGATTAGCCGAGCCTATCCTAATTGCATTCTGTGTGCGTTGCATTAGGCACTTAACATGGACTTGGATCATACATTGATTGCTAAGGAGTTCTTTGTTTTGGCTTGGAGTACACTGTAAGTGTTTTGTGTTTTAGCATCTCGCATGAGTGTGAATGTTAAACATGACAACATACTTACCATGAGGCTAGCTGCTTATGTGATATAGCTGCCTGAGTGCCTGTGGATAGGGGTTGAATTACCTAAATTGGAATAATGCACTAAAACTTTGAGTTTTAAGCCCACTAGATAGTGGCAAACCCATCTTTTGTAAAGCCCACTTGAGGGTGGCAAAACCTGCATTTTTGCCTACTTGCGAGTAGCAAACCATTCTTAAAACAAACATGCAATGTTTTGTTCCATGTAGACACCCCATTTTTGACCGACCTTAAGACTCTGAGGTCACCAGTTGAGCGCTCGGTGATGTTGCATATTGTGCTCGTTCCGAGGTTGCGAAGTCTCGGCTGAGAGCCTTGCCTCCAAACTTCGGGGCTCTTTTGTGCTTTGCCTCGGTTTACGAACTAGGTTCTGTTTCCTCTATTTTCTCTTCCCAAAGGGAGGGAGAGGTCTCGTAGACCATCTCTCAGTGGCCGTAGGCTACGTTTCGTGGTCGTAGGCCATTTTTCCCGTTTGGAGCCCAGTTTCTGATTTTCGGAGCCGTCGGCCGTGTGCCTCGGTTCGGGACCTCTTAACTACCTTTGTTTGCTCTGATTTTTGGCACACACCTTATTTCCTCCATTAAGAGGGACACTGTGGCCCAGGAGACCACCTTCGTGGTCATACACCACTTCCAGTGCCTAACAGCCTATTTTCGGGGCCCCGAACGACACGTTTTGCCCCCCGAACCTTCGTTTTCCATCCATTTTGGCCCGTTTTTGGTGGAGACCCTATTTTCACTGTTAAGGAGGGGGTAGTATGGTGGCCGGACACCTTTTCTCCTTAAAAGCCAGTTTTCTCATTTTCTCTCTCCAAAAGCCGGTTTTTCTGATCGAAAGCTGGTTTTTCCCACTTTTGAGCCACATTTTCTGGCTTTTCATACCACCATTGTGTTGTGCTCATCTGGGAGGCCACCAATATGGGTAGGCCGGCCAGAAATTCATCTTGACCCTTTTGAACCCCCTCTAAAAGCTAGCTTTTCTCTCTCCTGGGTCACATTTTCAGATTTTTCTCTACACAGCTGTGTTGTACTCATCTAGGAGGCCACCTTTTTGGGGTGGCCGGCCAGAATTTCTTGTTGACCCTTTTGACCCTTGGTCGGCCGACCAGGGGGAGTGGCTGGCCGGCCACCTTAACTAGTCGGCCAGCTTCCTGCCTTTTGCTCTTCTCAAGTGCAACACAGCGGTGCCAGCTGTTTTGCACTTGACCCACTGTCCGAGGGTTTTGTCCCTGTTTTGGTTCTTAAAAGGGGGTTTTGACCCCTTTTCTTAGAGAGGAAGATGATTTGGCCCCTTTGGTCAAGCTTCTTGAGGAAGCTTGACCCTTTTTGATCTAGCTTCTTCAAGAAGCTTGACCCTTTGGTTAAGCTTCCTTTAGAAGCTTTGAACCCCTCTCTTGGCTTCTCCAAGAAGCCTCACCCTTCTCCCTCTATATAACACACACTCCACCTCCATTTGCAAAGGTTAGAAGCTTTGGGCTGAGATATATACACACAAACCTCCATTGTCACTATTCCAAGCTCCAAAATCCTAATTTTCTTGGTCCATTTGCACTACAACCCTTAGCACCCCACCTCCATCATCCATTCTAGCACCTTGGAAGTCATTTGCAGAGGTTAAAAGCTCACCAACTTGGTCCAAAAGCTGCTGGAGGTCGGCTCTTCAAGGGTAAGTGTCTATTTTCCTTAAACTTGTATTTTTTTTGCTTCATTACTTAGCTCCACTTGCGAGTATTTTTGGGCTTTGTGATAAACTATAAAGTGTCATATTTTGAGCTCCTCTTCAACTTTGTTTAAGGGCACTTTGCTGTTTGAGGTCATCTACTTCCCCTTACCCTCTATCTCTCTTTTAGGGTTATTTTTGCATCATACTTTAGCCCTACTTGTGAACATTTTCCAGATTTGTTATAAACTGGAAAAATCCTTGTTTTGACCTCCTCTTTAATTTTTCTTGAGGTCACTTTTCCGTTTGGAGTCATCTCCTTCCTTGCATGCTTCATCTCTTCATGATTAAGGCTATGCATTAGTGCATTTGCATTGGACTTGTTTTGGCCTCTTGGCCAATGAAATCCAGGGAATTTTCAGTGGCTTTGATGAGGTTTTGAGCTTTGAAATCATAGAGGGGTGACCCTCTCACCCCTCATTTTCTTTACTAGCATCATTGGCTTTCCAAAGGGGCTCTATTTTGCATGCATTGCAGTCACTTTTTGGGCCCAATTTTGTGGGTTTTAAGGTCTGCCTTAAGTCTGTCCAGGGCCCTTTTGATCATATTTTATGTCTACAATGCATGTGTAGAGCAATCCCATCCAAGGCTCTTCAAAGGAGCCTTTCTTTGCATGTTTCCTAAACTGATTTCAGGGCCAATTTTGTGAGTTTTAGGGCTGTCATAACTCATTTCCAGAGTTGGTTTGGTCATGCTAAGTGTCTATCTTATATGTGCTTAACAACTCCTTGAATGGCCTTCCAAAGAAGCCCCTCATTTTTGCATGCATTGGCTACATTTCAGTGATTATTTAGGCATATTTTGGCATGTTTTATTCACTATTCTTGGTTGGTTTGATGAGTTCTCATTTGCTTCATATACATGCCATGTAAACCATGCTTGCTAGCCAATGTTGCATGCTATTTTAGTCCATCATGTTAGTATCTTTTGGCCATGTTCTACACTAGAAATGTGCATGTTTTGAGACAGTCTTGGCTCTGTCTTTTGACTTCATGATCAAATAATGCTTTCTTTGTATACTTGTAGTTCAATACATGTGCCTAGTTTTGAGTTTCGAGGCTTATTCCATGCATCGGGTGCCATATTTCCATGTTTCGGGATCATTTAGCATCATGTTTCAGTGCTGGAAATTGTATGTTTGTATGCCATATTTCATCCCTTGCCATGCTTTGGTAGAGTGGCATTTGATGCCTTAGGTTCGGTCCTCGGTATGCGTGCATGTGTGCACGTATTTCGGTCGTCTCATTTTCATCTAATGGCCACTGATGTGAGTGTGGATGAGGTCCACTCATGTTGGTGTAAGTCCATTATGCATTGTGTATGCCATTTCATAGCATTGCGTATGCTAAGTTGTATGTTAGAACATTGTGTATGTCATGTTGCGTCGTGCATTGTGTATGCCATTTCATAGCATTGCGTATGCTAGGTTGTATGTTAGTCGCATTGTGTATGCCATCTCATTTGCATTGTGTTTGGGATAGGAGTTAGCCCAAGCACGGGAAACGAGGAACATTTCGTACTCCGAGTGATGGAACGTGTCTCAATTCCCCGGTCGCCAACACTCCGTATTGCCCATGATGGAGTTTAGGTCTTGTGGTGTTTTCATGTGCATTCATTTCATATCGAGTCGTGCAATTCGAATCCTCGGCCATCATGCATCGATATACGTGATTGGTGGCACGAGGATCGAGGACTACACTCCCCGAAGAGTAGTCATGCATACATATGTGAAAATACTTTGCCATGCCCCTTTGTCGCTCTCTGTTGTAGTAAATCAAAAATTAGCGGCCTTCTGGAGCTTTGCACAATATTCCGAGAAAAATTGCAAACAGAGGCAAATCGGGGCATCGCAATGGATTTCCGGGCAAGGCAACTCAAGCATACATCATTCATCATTTGAAATAAGAACTGAAGCAGTCTGTGGATTTGCGTGCTAATTTATCTACTTTCCTAGATTAATCTGTTAATTAATTAGGGCTTTGTATTTATTCGGACTGTATTATTTATTCCGACCGTCCGAGCGAGGGCAATGCTATAATAAGTGTGCGTGTGTGTGATGTATGTCTTCTAACCCCACGTCTTTCTCTATTTTATTTACCAGCTTATGATGGTTAGATTAGGGCATGTTTCAATTAGCATACTTATGCTCGCATGTTTGCATTCATTCATTTGTCTTGCATGCACCGGGCTCGGTGCACCATACTAACTGCATTTGTATTTCAATTCCAAATTGAATACGTGTTAGCTGTAGCATCATCATATGCCATGTTTAGAATAGCCGAGCCTATCATAGTTGCATTTTCGCATGTGTTGCATTAGGCATTTCTGTATAGTTAGGATCATGCATGGATTTCTAACATAGCTAATATTTTAGCTTGGAGTACTCGGTAAGTTTTATGCTTTAGCATCCTTGCATGCGTGTGAGTGACTGCCATGACAGCATGCTTACCATGAGGCTATGTGCTTATGTGATATAACTGCCTGAATGCCTGTGGGTGAAGGTTGGGTTATTTGAACTGGAACAATTCATTAATTGTGAGTTTTAAGCCCACTAGATAGTGGCAAAATCATGTTTTCTAAGCCCACCCGAGGGTGGCAAATCCATGTCTTAGCCTACTTGCGGGTAGCACCATCAAACCATTTTCAAATAAACAAACATGAAATGTTTTGTTCCAATTCAGGCGATCTAGTCTATACTTGTATGCTGTGCGCATCACATAGTAAATCTAGGCTAATAACCGGAATAAGAATGCATAATGTTTTCAAAACTAGGTATCATGGTTAGTAGAGGCCGATCTTTGATCGGGCGAGCGGGGGTGCTCACGAAGTGACCTTCCCCAATCGTACCCAAGTTCCCGAGCCGAGGCAACTTTGGTGATGACGGACACGTGGCCTTAGGCAACGAGTCAGGGTTTCCTAAATTTTCCTAAAATAAAATATTTAGGTGGCGACTCTGTATCTAGCAAAGCAGTCCATGTTTGGCACTTCTTTCAAAAAATCTGTTTTCAAAAACGATTTGCCGGATTTGGACTCTTTGATGATTTCATCGGTCTTGCATTGCACTCTGCGAGATTAGATACAGGACCGTGACACAAATCGAGTCCGAACTGTAGCCTGAGCCCCGAGGGCGCGTCTACAGTTTCTGGCGACTCTGCTGGGGATTTAGAAAACTTGACTCGAACTCATGATATCTTGTTTTGACTGCACTTATGGGTTTCTTTGCATTGTATTTGCATTGGTGTGCCTAGGACACCGTGTTTGCCATCTGCTATTCCTGAACGGTTTGCCGGAGGCTCGCTTCGAGAAGCGTGCCATAAGGCTGACCGGTTACGGGCTCTGTTAGTGTGGGAACACAAATCCCGGTTTTACCGGGGCATCCTTTTTGACCATTCGACCTAGTGCATATTCGGAATCCATAGTGACCATTCCAAACTAGGACAGGTTGCTTTCCCGTTTATAGGTTGTTTGAATCCGCTGCGTGCATAGTGAAACCCTAGTTCCTGACAAAATAGGACAGGGAAACCTTGCCCCAACATAGGGGTGTTTTCTCTCTTACTTGTTTGTTATGTGCTTTTAGAGTGCGTCTCTATACGAATGCATGAATCAGCTTACAAGTTTGGGCATCAAGCTTGCGGGCACCAATTCAGTATTTCTGGGTATCAGGCCTGCGGGCATCAGTTCAGTATTTTTGAAATCAGTTATCTGCGGGTATCAGATTCAGCTTCGGGGACAGTGATTTGGGAGTAGTGATTTGGGAGTAATGATTGGTCTTTGAGAACAGTGTATCAATTGCATGTTAATTATACCCGACTGTTTGTTGTGTTTATTTACGCCGTTATGCTGTCTGTTCGTCTGCTCGTATATTTCCTTATTATTGCTTTATTTATCTTTTTGCTAGGTAGTTTAGCACAATTGCTCCAGACCAAGCAGATATTCCCCAAGCACTCTGGACAAGAGGTCGCCGACTCAATCGATCTGAGGATCTGGTCGACGGACAACCAGTGTTCCACTCTCTACCCTCGGTTAT
Organism: Camellia sinensis; assembly: GCF_055761805.1. Classification (NCBI taxonomy): domain Eukaryota; kingdom Viridiplantae; phylum Streptophyta; class Magnoliopsida; order Ericales; family Theaceae; genus Camellia; species Camellia sinensis. The sequence goes on from NC_138972.1 coordinate 161,295,894, forward strand.
CAGACGGAGGTCGAAAAGGCGCAATGTATCTGGGCAGAGGTTACCAGAGCAGCGGATTACCCCATCAGTGGACAGTCGGATTGAGATCCCAATTGTTGCTATAGAGATAGACCTGCCAGTAGTTCAGACAGATCAGGGCAGTATGGCGGGACCGACAGGAGTTGAGGAAATGATACGTCAGATGCAGGACACCATGAGAGCCATGCAGCAGGATGTTGTTCGCCGAGATGAATTTGCCAAACAATAGGCCGAGATCATGGCCCAACAGGCAGAGTTAATTTCCAGATTGCAACAACAAGCCGGAGCATCTACTTCACACCCAGTTCCTCCCCCACCAGGAATCCTGGCACCAGAAGAGGCACCAAATATCCAGGCAGATACGGACATACCAACGAGGCCAGCTCCGCCTCCTATTCTGCCCCAGCTATCTAAGGCACCTACGCCTGTCAATCAACCAGACTCTCCCTTCGAGTTCGAGGTAGACCATACAGCACTAAAATTGAGCAAGCTTGAGAAGTTGTTCAAGAAATCCTAAGGGGTAAAGGCTATCCTGGATATCGATGACGGATATACTGACGTGGCTGTTACGCTGCCGGATAGGTTTAAAATGCCGCAAATTGATCGCTTCGACAGATCTGGGGACCCCATGGTGCATCTTCGGCTATTTTCAGATATACTACGGCCAATGGGCCTCACCAGACCACAAAAGCTTTCACTATTCGGCCGGACCCTGTCGGGTGTGGCCACTATCTGGTATGCGAAGTTAGAGGATGATGTCAAGCAGAGTTGGGATGAAATGGCCGAGGCCTTTGTTGTGCAATACTCTTACAATACCCAAATTGAGATTACAACCCGAGATCTTGAAACAACATGGCAGGAGCCTAAGGAGAGCTTCTCAGATTTTGTAACTTGGTGGAGGGCGAAGGCTTCGATGATGACCCTGAGGCGTATCGACAAAGACCAAATCAGGATGATTGTACGCAATCTCCAGCCAAAACTGATGCAAAAAATGATTGTGCTCCCCTTTCCCACTTTTTTAGATCTACATGAAATGGGGGTACAAATCGAAGATGCAATGAAACAGGGTCTGATTGACCAAGATAGAGAGTAACCCAGAAGAACCTTTAACCGTAACAACAATACAGGCACAAGTGGGCTGCAACTGCAAGAGCTTCGGAGGTGAGCGTGGTCAACACCATTCCCCCTCCCCTTCCAAGACCCATGGCAGCTACACCTTTCTTCGGCGCGTCCGGAAGCAACACACAAACCACTCGATTCCAACCTAGAGGCCAAAGAACCTTCACCCCACTGTATATGCCCCTGTCCAAGGCTCTAGGGGTATTAATCAGGAAAGGGCATCTAAAACCCCTAGAGCCGAGGCCATTGCCAAATCCACTCCCTCTTTCCCATAACCCAGCAAAATACTGCGCATATCACCAACAACATGGTCACGACACTGACCAATGTTTCAGATTGCGTCATGAAATTCAAGACCTCATTGACAAGCAGGTAATTGTACCTTCAGAAAAACCCAATGTCACAACAAACCCTCTCCCACCGCACAACTAAGCTCCACCTCCCAAAAGAATGAACTTCATCCAAACTGGGGTCGTGTCTTACGATCCCAGCATATATATCACTCCTTCCCACCTACCTAAGCCAGAGGTGCTCCTTCCTGACTGCACCGACTCTTTGTGCTTGTTGGACATCCCCAGAACCCAACCCGAGCCAATGGTGGTGACTGGTAAAGATAGAACAGAGGAGATTTCAGAGGAGGATGAAATTGTTCAATCAGGGTTTGAGCAGTCTGGGAGTGTCGCTGGGGAAGCCTACGATCCGAGTGATTACATTCTGTCAGCAGGCCAGTTTGAGCCTAATATTGAATTGCCAGATAGGGCAGAGCTGTGTGTGACCCAAGGAGATGGATTTGAGCAGGGGACAGATGGTTTGACAGTTGTGGAAGAGGACTTGGCTGTAGACGTCCCCGAACGCCCCGGGAGGGTGAGTCCCGTTCCGTTCGTCTGGGGGTACTACAGCTCGGACTCTTAAATCATCACGGTTCTTAATCTTGAACCAAAGAGTCCAAATCCGGCAAATCGTTTTGAGAAAAACAGATTTTTGAAAGAAGTGCCAAACATGGACTGCTTTGCCAGATACAGAGTCGCCACCTAAATATTTTTAATGGGGGAATTTAGGAAACCCTGACTCGGTGCCGAAGGCCACGTGTCCGTCGTTGCCAAAGTTACCTCGGCTCGGGAGCTTGGGTACGATCGGGGAAGGTCAGCTATGAGCACCCCCTTTCGCACCGTGATATCCGTTTTTGAAAACGTTACGTGTTCTTATTCCGGTTATTAGCCTAGAATTACTATGTCATGCGCACAGCAAACAAGTATAGACTAGATTGCCTAATTTGGAAACAATCATTGCATATCCGTTTGTTTTAAAAAGCGCTTTGGAATTTGCTACTCGCAAGTAGGCTAAAACACGGATTTCAACGAGTTTTTCCAACTCAAACAATCCAACCTTCACCCACAGGCATTTCAAACAGTTTATCTCACATAAGTATCTAGCCACATGGTAAGCATGCTGTCATGATAGCATTCACACTCATGCGAGATGCTAAAGCAGGAAAATACTTACATAGTACTCCGTGCCAAGACAATAAAACTAGTTAGCGAACATGCATGCCCTAGTTCATGTTAAAAATGGCTAATGCATCGCATGGAAAAATGCAATCAGGGTAGGCTCGGTTGGCCTAAACATGGCATGTGAATTGCAGTCAATCAATTGATGCACGTATTCAATTTGGAATCGAAGTACAAATGCAGTTAGCATGATGTACCGAGCCTGATGCATGTAATACAAATGTATGGATGCACGCATGCATAGCATAAGGAATGCTAATTTAAACATGCCCTAATCTACCTTCATAAGCAGGTAAATAAAAGGGAAGAAAGACGTGAGGTTGGAAGACATACACACACTCACGCACACTTATTACAGATTCGCCCTCGCTCGGAGGGACCGAAAAAATATTACAAATTATTTAACTACGCAAGCTAATTAAATATTACAAATTTCCTAATCAGTTAACAAACTAATTTAAACTAGGAAAAGCAGTAAACCGCCTCGGGAAGGGAGCCAGATGCAGCGCATGCTCAGGTCCTGCTCGGAAGTGCACCGCCATGCATGGTCTGCCTCTGTTTTCCCTGCTCTGCCTCTCTGAAGACTATCAAAGTCTCAAGGATGCCTCTTTGGATACTGGAAATCACCACCGGCTGAGTAGAATCACCACCGGCAGTGAATTGTGACCACCGGCACAAAATAAATCCATCGGCTGGTGATCTACTGCTGGTCGGCAATGTATACTGCCGGTCGGCAAAGGATGCCTACAGAACCTGCAACTCACAGCAGCAGAGGACAGAACTTGCATGGCAATACAATTCAAGCAATGTATGCACCAATCATGTCCCCTATCATGTTTGTGACTCAAAAGGGCATGTGTCTCGATTCTCGGACCACCAATCACGCATTTCCATGCATGATGGCCCAAGGAATCAAGTGTCCAACTTTCATGTCAAATGAAATACAAGCCAAACAAACGAATCAAGGCCCAATTCCTATCACCGAGTCAAGGAACAAGGCATGCATGCAAGATGCGATGCAACCTAGGCATGCAAGCTAAGGGTGCAACATGGCATGGCAAGGCACTTATGCAGGCATACAAGCAGACATGAGGCAATGCGAACGGATGAAAAAATGGACTTATACATGATTTAGGCAACTCTAAATAGGCCCAAAACAGTGGCCAAAATGACCAAAATAAAGGACCAAATACACATACACGCATGCAGATGTTAAAGGGCCAACACTTAGGCACAAATGAGGCAACTCTCAAGCACATTTGAATGAGGCAATCATGGACATATGGCATGCAAGGTAAGCATTGAAAATCATGTTAGGATGGTGTCAAACCAAGCAAACAAAATAGACCAAGCATGCAATGAATGGCTCAAGTACTTGAAGCAAGTCAAAGGGACTTGAACCATGGCTAAGCCGACCAAGTCTCACAAGGCTAAGAGGACTTAAAATAGGTTCAAGACAGACCTAGACAATGCAAAGGGGATTCTTAGACGGCATCTAAGTGGCTCAAATTCAAAGGCATGCACAAATGCCAAAACATGGAGCATACTACACAAGCTTTCAAAGCATTAAAGAGGCATCCAAGGCAAACATATAGGCATGCAAAGGGGACTGAAATGACATGATGGATGGTTCCAAATCACCAAATCAATGCAAAAATGTCATGCTATACATTCACATACTTAAGGCCAACAAGCCGGAATGCAAAGAGGCTATACTAAGCATGCCAAATCCGGCCCAAACAACCTAGGACAGACCTTAAACATGGCAAAATATGCACAAAAGCTTCACAAGACTAAGCCTAAAACATGCTTGAATAAGGGCTAACAACCAAAGGCATGTTAAGGCAATAACAAGGCATTACATGGTAAGTATGCTAAGCATGCATGGTGTACCAAAACCAACACTAAACAGAGGCATACTATGATGTAATAGGCACAAAAAACAGCGAAGGCATGGTCAACATGAAGCTTAGCTAGATGCTCCCTCAAGTGGCCAAAAATGGTCCACTTCAAGGACAATAAGGAGAGGGGGTGGCCCTCCCCTTTTGGAGACTTCAAGGCACCATCTTCACCACTGAAATCCCTCAAGATTTCAGTGGTGAAGAGGCCCAAACACCAAAGTCTCGAAACTTGCACAAAATAGCACAAAATGAGGCCTTACAAGGCTTAAGAGGGGTCAAACAAACCCAAACCACAAAACACTCGTAATAAACAATCAAGAGGGCTAAAAAACAGAAATTTTTTGTACTATACACTAAGCACAAAAACAGTTCAAAGATGGGCAAAAATACAATGCAAAAATGGGGAATAAAAGGGTTAGTTTCTTACCCTTGAAGACCCCTTCAACAATGGTGCTCCAACAGCCCTCCTTGGCTTGAATCCAGCTCCAAAACACTAATACCAGCCCCTTAGAACCTCAGTAACCAAAGGAAGGTGAAACACTAGGTGTTTGTGTGCAATAGTATGGACTAAAACACCTAGAACACTCAAGAGAGGGAAAGAGAGAGAGAATATGTGTCAAACCCTAACCCTAAAACCAGAGCTCTCCCTTGTGTTTTCTATCTCTAAAATGTCCAAAATCTCTCACCCTAAGCAAGGGAGAGGAGGGCTCCTCTTATAGAGGAGCCAATCTTGTAAAGCTTACAAGGTAAGCTAACAAGGGGTCCAAGCCAAATGCAAGACAGCTGTGATAAAATATCTGCAGAAGCAGATGCACAGTAGTCGGCCGGCCAAAGATGCCATTTTGGCAAAAGGGAGTGCCGACCGGCACTAAATAGTGCCGACCGGCAATATACATTGCCGGTGGCAGCAAAGAACCAGCCGGTGGCCTCTGGCCATGGCCGGTGGTGTGTGGGGATGCCTCACAAGGCATTCCCTGCCCCTCCAAGGCAAAACACAAGTGTTTGGTGCAAAACCAGACACTAAACGGTCGAATTCGGAGATCCTAAGGCAAGGCACGTAGCCGAGACCTCCGGGAACTCCAAACGAACACAAACATGGATGATCACCGAGTGTTCAAACGGTGACGTCCAAGTCTTGAGGACGGTCGAAAATGGGGTGTCTACAGTTGCCCCTCTTTGACAGAACTCGAAAGTCATAACAATGACGGGAGTGAATGTCAAAGCCCAGAGACGACCCATTTTTGACAAGGCCGAAGACTTAGACAAACATGCAAGACAAACAAGGTATGCGCCTGAAGGCAGGGGCAAAATGCAAGACAATGCATGAAGACGAGCATAACTTATGATCATGCAAAGAAAGCTGTAATGAAGCATACATGCGACAACTTTAAGCTAGCATACACCAAACTACACTACAATGCAGAAAGGATGTAAGAGAATTATGCAATTCTCAATACGTCTCACTCGGAGGATACAATACCTGCGCGGTTCGTCTGGTTGCACCAGCCTCAAATGAACCGTACATACAATATCGTGCCTGAAAAGAAAGCAAACTTAACAGGTACAATATTGTTAGCAACATGCATGACAATGCAAAAGTGGATGCAAAATGTTATGTTATGTACACAAAACAATGTATAAATAATGCAAATGAGGCACGCATGATAATGCAAATAAGGCACACGTGCCGATGCGAATGAGGCACACGTGCCAATGAAAATGAGGCACACGTGCCAACGAAAATGAGGCATCACGTGCCGATGCAAATGAGGCACACGTGCCGACGAGAATGAGGCACACGTGCCGATGAGAATGTGACACACGTGCCGATGCGAATGAGGCACACGTGCCGATGGAGATGAGGCACACGTGCCGATGCAAATGCGGCCCACGTGCCGATGCAAATGGGGCACACGTGCCGATAGAAATGAGGCACACGTGCCGATGGAAATGAGGGACACGTGCCGATGCGAATGAGGCACACGTGCCGATGCAAATGATACAAATGAGACACGCATGCCCCATAGGATGCAAAATAATAGAAATGAGACACGCATGCCTCGTAAGATGCAAAATAATTAACATGCGGTCTACGCAAGTAATGAAATTGATTACAAACATGCGGTCTACGCAGGTAATGTAATTAACATGCGGTCTACGCAAGTAATGAAATGGATTACAAACATGCGGTCTACGCAGGTAATGTAATTAACATGCGGTCTACGCAAGTAATGAAATGGATTACAAACATGCGGTCTACGCAGGTAATGTAATTAACATGCGGTCTACGCAAGTAATGAAATGGATTACAAACATGCGGTCTACGCAGGTAATGTAATTAACATGCGGTCTACGCAAGTAATGAAATGGACTACAAACATGCGGTCTACGCAGGTAATGTAATTAACATGCGGTCTACGCAAGTAATGAAATGGATTACAAACATGCGGTCTACGCAAGTAATGAAATGGATTACAAACATGCGGTCTACGCAGGTAATGTAATTAACATGCGGTCTACGCAAGTAATGAAATGGATTACAAACATGCGGCCTACGCAGGTAATGTAATTAACATGCGGTCTACGCACGTAATGAAATGGATTACAAACATGCGGTCTACGCAAGTAATGTAATTAACATGCGGTCTACGCAAGTAATGAAATGAATTACAAACATGCGGTCTACGCAGGTAATGTAATTAACATGCGGTCTACGCAAGTAATGAAATGGATTACAAACATGCGGTCTACGCAGGTAATGTAATTAACATGCGGTCTACGCAAGTAATGAAATGGATTACAAACATGCGGTCTACGCAGGTAATGTAATTAACATGCGGTCTACGCAAGTAATGAAATGGATTACAAACATGCGGTCTACGCAGGTAATGTAATTAACATGCGGTCTACGCAAGTAATGAAATGGATTACAAGCATGCGGTCTACGCAAGTAATGAAATGAATTACAAACATGCGGTCTACGCAGGTAATGTAATTAACATGCTGTAGACGTCCCCGAATGCCCCGGGAGGGTGAGTCTCGTTCTGTTCATTTTGGGGTAACTACAGCTCGGACTCTCAAATCGTCATGGTTCCTAATCTTGAACCAAAGAGTCCAAATCCGGCAAATCGTTTTGAGAAAAACAGATTTTTTGAAAGAAGTGCCAAACATGGACTGCTTTGCCAGATACAGAGTCGCCACCTAAATATTTTTAATGGGGAAATTTAGGAAACCCTGACTCGGTGCCGAAGGCCACATGTCCGTCGTTGCCAAAGTTGCCTCGGCTCGGGAGCTTGGGTACGATCGGGGAAGGTCAGCTATGAGCACCCCCTTTCGCCCGGTCCGAAGACCGGCCTCTACTAATCATGATATCTGATTTTGAAAACGTTATGTGTTCTTATTCCAATTATTAGCCTAGATTTACTATGTTATGCGCACAGCAAACAAGTATAGACTAGATTGCCTAATTTGGAAACAAGCATTGCATATCCGTTCGTTTCGAAAAGCGCTTTGGAATTTGCTACTCGCAAGTAGGCTAAAACACGAATTTCAACGAGTTTTTCCAATTCAAACAATCCAACCTTCACCCACAGGCATTCAAACAGTTCCTCTCACATAAGGATCTAGCCACATGGTATGCATGCTATCATGGCAACATTCGCACGCATGCAATATGCTAAAGCGAAAATACTTACATCGTACTCCGTGCCGAAACAATAAACTAGTTAGCAAACATGCATGTCCTAGCTCATGTTAAATTGCCTAATGCAACACATACAGGATGCAATCGAAGTGGGCTCGGCTAACCTAAGCATGGCATATGAAATGCGATCAATTGATGCACGTATTCAATTTAGAATCGAAATACAAATACAGTTAGCGTGATGTACCGAGCCTGATGCATGCAATACGAATGCATGAATGCACGCATGCATAGCATAAGGTATGCTAATTTTAAACGTGCCCTAATACTAACCATCAAAGCAGGTAAATAAAAAGGAAGAAAGAAGTGGGGATTGGAAGACATACACACCACTCACGCACAGTTATTACAGATTTGCCCTCACTCGGAGGGACCAAATAAATAATACAAATTAATTAACTACGCAAGCTAATTAAATATTACAAATTACCTAATCAGTTAACAAACTAATTTAAACTAGGAAAAGCAGTAAACCGCCTCGGGAGGAGAGCTAGATGCAGCGCATGTTCGGGTCCTGCTCAGAAGTGCACCGCCATGCATAGTCTGCCACTGTTTTCCTTGATACACTCCTCTGGAGACTTCCAAAGTCTCAGAACTGCTTCTCTGGACATTGAGGAGTGCCACCGACTGAGTAGGATTGCCACCGACAGTGTGGTGTAGCCACCGGCACAAAATGAATCCACCGGCTGGTGATTTACTGTCGGTCGGCAATGTATACTGCCGGTCGGCAAAGAATGCCTGTAGAACTTGCAACTCACAGCAGCAGAGGACAGAACTTGCATGGCAATACAATTCAAGCAATGTGTGCACCAATCATGTCCCTTATCATGGTAATGACTCAAAGGAACATGCTCCTTGGTTCTCGGACCACCAATCACGCATTTCCATGCATGATGGCCCAAAGAATCAAGTGTGCAACTTTCATGTCAAATGAAATGCAAACCAAACAAATGAACCAAGGCCCAATTCCTATCACCAAGTCAAGGGACAAGGCATGCATGCAAGATGCAATGCAACCTAGGCATGCAAACTAAGGATGCAACATGACATGGCAAGACACTTATGCAAGCATACAAGCAAACATGAGGCAATGCGAATTGATGAAAAGGTGGACTTATACATGATTTAGGCAACTCTAAGTAGGCCCAAAACAGCGACCAAAGTGACCAAAATAAAGGACCAAATACACACACACGCATGCACATGTTAAAGGGCCAACACTTAGGCACAAATGAGGCAACTCTCAAGCACATTTAAATGAGGCAATCATGGACATATGGCATGCAAGGTAAGCATTGAAAATCATGTTAGGATGGTGTCAAACCAACCAAACAAAATAGACCAAGCATGCAATGAATGGCCCAAGTACTTGAAGCAAGTCAAAAGGACCTGAACCATGGCTAAGCCAACCAAGCCTCACAAGGCTAAGAGGACTTAAAATAGGTTCAAGAAAGACCTAGACCATGCAAAGGAGGCCCCCTAGATGGCATCTAAGTGGCTCAAATTCAAAGGCATGTACAATGGCCAAAACATGGAACATGCTACACAAGCTTTCAAAGCATTAAGGAGACATCCAAGGCAAACATATGGGCATGCCAAAGGGACTGAAATAACATGTAGGGTGGTTCCAAACCACCAAATCAATGGAAAAATGTCATGTCATACATTCACATACTTAAGGCCAACAAGTCGGGATGCAAAGGGGCTATACTAAGCATGACAAATCCGACCCAAACAACCTAGGACAGACCTAAAACATGGCAAAATGAGCACAAAACCTTCACAAGACTAAGCCTAAAACATGCTAGAACAAAGGCTAACAACCTAAGGCATATTGAGGCAATAACAAGGCATTACATGGTAGGTATGCTAAGCATGCATGGTGTACCAAAACCAACACACAAAAAGGTTATATCATGGCACAATAAGCATGGAAAACAGCCAAGACATGATCAATACACACTCTAACATGATGCTCCCTCAAGAGGCCAAAAAGGGTCCCTTTCAAGGACAACAAGGGGAGGGGGTGGCCCTCCCTTTTGGAGACTTCAAGGCACCATCTCCGCCACTGAAATCCCTCAAGATTTCAGTGGTGAAGAGGCCCAAACACCAAAGTCTCGAAACTCACTCAAAATAGCACAAAATGAGGCCTTAAAAGGCTTAAGAGGGGTCAAACAACCTCAAACCACAAAACACTCTTAATAAACAATCAAGAGGGCTAAAAAATAGAACTTTTTTATGTTATACACTAAGCACAAAAATAGTTCAAAGGTGGGTAAAAATACAATGCAAAATGGGGAATAAAGGGACTAGTTTCTTACCCTTGAAGACCCCTTCACAAATGATGCTCCAACAGCCCTCCTTGGCTTGAATCCAACCCCAAAACACCAAAACCAACCCCTTAGAACCTCAGTAGCCAAAGGAAGGTGAAACACTAGGTGTTTGTGTGCAATAGTATGGACTAAAACACCTAGAACACTCAAGAGAGGGAAATAGAGATAGGATATGTATCAAACCTTAACCCTAAAACCAGAGCTTTCCTCTGTGTTTTCTATCTCTAAAATGTCTAACCAACCAACCCTAAGCAAGGGAGACAAGGGCTCCTCTTATAGAGCTTCTTGTCTTGTAAAGCTTACAAGACAAGCTTCTAAAGAGGGAGATCCCTCCATACACGTGTATGGAGGAGAGCCAAATGCAAGACAGCTGTGATAAAATATCTGCAAAAGCAGATGCACAGTAGTCGGCCGGCAAAAGATGCCATTTTGGCAAAAGGGAGTGCCGACCGGCAATAAATAGTGCCGACCGGCAATATACATTGCCGGTGGAAGCAAAAACCAGCCTGTAGCCTCTGGCCATGGCCGGTGGTGTGGGGGGATGCCTCACAAGGCATTCCCTGCCCCTCCAAGGCAAAATGCAAGTGTTTGGTGCAAAACCAGACACTAAACGGTCGAGTTCGGAGATCCTGAGGCAAGGCACGTAGCCGAGACCTACGGGAACTCCAAACGAACACAAACATGGATGATCACCGAGTGTTCAAACGGTGACGTCCAAGTCTTGAGGACGGTCGAAAATGGGGTGTCTACACATGCGGTCTACGCAAGTAATGAAATGAGGCACACGTGCCGATGCAAATGAGGCACACGTGCCAATGCAAATGATACAAATGAGACACGCATGCCCCATAGGATGGAAAATAATAGAAATGAGACACGCATGCCTCATAAGATGCAAAATAATTAAAATGATACAAATGTGACACGCATGCCATACGGAATGTAAAATGATGCGAAGTGCGACACGCATGCCACACGGAATGTAAAATGATGCGAAGTGCGACACGCATGCCACACGGAATGTAAAATGATGCGAAGTGTGACACGCATGCCACACGGAATGTAAAATGATGCGAAGTGTGACACGCATGCCACACAGATTGTAAAATGATGCAAAGTGTGACACGCATGCCACACGGAATGTAAAATGATGCGAAGTGTGACACGCATGCCACAAGGAATGTAAAATGATGCGAAGTGGGACACGCATGCCACACGGATTGTAAAATGATGCGAAGTGTGACACGCATGCCACACGGAATGTAAAATGATTCGAAGTGTGACACGCATGCCACACTGAATGTAAAATGATGCGAAGTGTGACACGCATGCCACACGGAATGTAGAATGATGCGAAGTGTGACACGCATGCCACACGGAATGTAAAATGATGCGAAGTGTGACACGCATGCCACACGGAATGTAAAATGATGCGAAGTGACTTAAATGCGTAACAACGCACGTGTTTTGGAATACATGACAATGCGAACGATACGCGAGGCGACGTATGTATTGAAATACGTGACAATGCTTGTAATAAAAATGCAATAACAATGCATGAGAGATGTGCATGACATTGCAAGGGGTGCGTGTGACAACGCCTGTAGTATGTGCATAACAATGCAACTGTGAGGCGCATGATAGCGCGATGTAATGTACCGAAATAATGCGATGAACGCGTGCAACGCATACGGGGTAACTTTTGGATCATGTAAAAGGCAAAAAGGATACCAAAGGATACAACATTGTATGAGTTGGAGTGCTACGCACGGAAGACGCGGTCCGAGGTCAAAACGAAGGTCGGTTGAGCGTCAGAGATACACTTTCTTGCACTTTCTTGAGCTATGAAGACCAAAAACTACTCATATGGCCTAAACAAGGTTGTGGGAACACCACCGGCCGAGAGGGGAAGCCACCGGTTGTCCACCGGCTAAAAAATAATTTCATCGGCACAATATTTTGCCGGCCGGCAGAAAATGTTGCCGACCGGCAAAAAGTTCCTGAGTCGGGGCAGATTCGACATTTCACCATGGGTGTTTTAAAATAGGGTTTCCAAACCCTATTTCTCACTTCCTCTTCCGCCGAAATCTCACACCCTCTCTCTAGAGTGTTTTCCCCTCCTCTTTTCCCCGTTTCTTTGCGTTCTACGCCTGTTTCGTCGTCGGATTCGCGATTTTCTTCGCGTTTCGGACATTTTTAACCGAACAAATCTTTGTTTCGGTGCCTCTTTTGCCGTTCCCACCTTTTCGGGGTTCGTTCCCCTCTCTTTCCTCTTGATTTCCGTACCCTTTTCACATCCCGGCCTTTTCGGCTATTTTCGACCTTCTCGGGGGTTGACTTTTCGGTTGACTTTCCGTATTCTAGCCCGGTTTTCCTTCCTCCGGCTATTTTCTCGTCATTCTTGACATGGCGGACGATATTCCACAGGGCGGGACTCCCCCGGATCATGAGATGGATCCCGGGGTCGAGCTCCTACCTTTGAGCGAGCGCCCGTTCGACCCGACAACCTACCGGCCGGCAATTCATGTTCTGCCCCCTGACGGACTTCGCCAGTTTCGGAGCTTCGAGAGGAACGTGCCACCCGAGCTATTACTGCGTGAGCCTACCTCCCACCTGTCCTTCGGCGCTTCCGAGGTAACTCTCTTTTCTCTGCTTTACTTTCTGCAATGTAGGACACAAAATTGCCGTAGCTATTTGTGCTCTTTAACTGCTTTAGCTCAGATACCCTGTATACTGTAGTTGATCGTAAACATACATACAACTGATATCTGCTTGAAACTGACACGTGTACGCACACTGCACTAGCCCTGAATCACCCAAACACACTGTATTTCACTACATACACACTGGTACCCAGCATTTGCTTGAATCTGTCAAACTATGCACACATGCTATACTGTACCGAACCACCCGAACATGCTGACGCATCACACGTATTTCACTGTAAGCACACCGGCACCCGGTATTTGTCTGAATCTGTTAAACTTGCACACATGCTACATCTGTACTGAACCACCCGAACACGCTGACGCATCACACGCTCTATTTCACTGTAAGCACACCGGCACCCGGTATTTATCTGAATCTGTTAAACTTGCACACATGCTACATCTGTACTAAACCACCCGAACACGCTGACGCATCACACACTGTAGTTCACTGTAAGCACACCGGCACCCGGTATTTGTCTGAATCTGTTAAACTTGCACGCATGCTATACTGTACTGAATCACCCGAACACGCTGGCGCATCACACGCTGTAGTTCACTGTAAGCACACCGGCACCCGGTATTTGTCTGAATTTGTTAAACTTGCACGCATGCTACATCTGTATGCTTCTTAAAACTGCATTTTGAATGTTGCCTTGCAATTGTTATTTTTTATTACAGGGAGATTCCCATACCATCCGCGAGTATGGGAACACTGGCGCTCGGGAGTGGTACGCCGAGCTTCCTGATGCGGTCCGTCGCATAGTGGACTGGGCGGGCTTTGGCGCTTTCTGCAGAGGACTCTCCAGGCTCACTACATGCAGACCTCTCCTTGCAGCTCTGGTGGTGAGGTGGTGGGACACCACCGATTCATTCCATTTGTCCGCGGCAGGGGACATGACAATGACCCCTTACGATTTCTCGATGCTCACAGGCATCAGGGTAGGGGGTGATCCGATCCCCTTTGATACCGACATGGACGAGTGGACTGCCACTCAGGTCTATCTGCTGGGCGAGGTGCCACCTCTCGCTCGTCCAGGCTTTGTCCGATATTCCTGGTTCGAGGTGCAGTTCAGGGTCCGGCCCACCCTTGTTGATGCAGCCCCGATGACTCCGGAGGCCGTGGAGAGGTATGCATGCGGCTTCCTCATGTTCTTGTTCGGGACGACCATTTTCGCCGACCGGGCGAACACTGTGCCTCTCTGCCTGCTCAGGGCACTGGTGGACGTTAGAGACATCTTGCATTACGACTGGGGTGGCGCCGCTCTGGCCACTCTCTATGGGTATATGAGCTTAGCTTCCCGCGGCAGCGGACAGTTGCTCGGCGGCTACTGGCAGGCTTGGGAGGTACATTTCTTTTCCGCTTTTCATTTCTGCTTTATATTTTCTGTACTCTGTACACTGCACACACTGTCGTCTGCTTTATACTTGCTGTATACTGTATACACGGCACACACATACATTCTGCTTTATACTTGCTGTACACTGCTCACACTGTACACTGTACACAATACACCGCACAACACACGGCTCTGCCATTTCTGCTTTATTCTGTATTCTGCTTTATCTGATAAATGCACTGGTATTTATCTTGCAGTTGTGGGTTTATGCCTACTTTCCTAGGCTCGCTCCCGTACCAGTGACGGAGACTCCTCTGGTCATCCCGTTCTCGCGTCGCTTTGACGGGAGATGCACCCGGAGACCATGAGAGACATTTGGCTTTTTCTGCCGCTACTTCGACACCATTACCCTTGCCGAGGTATGTTTTATTTGCAGTTCATTTAAGCTTCGCCTTTCCACTGCATATTTCGATAACAGTAGATAACAAACTGTATTGCATTTTCAGATCACCTGGCAGCCTTGGGCTCCTTTGCCAGCGACGATGCGGGACCGATTTGCCGGTGCTGAGGAGACCTCGCGTTTCCGGATCTTACTGGAGGGCCCGGTCTGTCGGGCTTGGTACCTGGGTGAGCGTTTCCTACGCCAGACCCTAGGGTTACCAGAGCAGATAGTCCCGGCTCACCCTCCTGAGGACATAAGGGAGACCGAGATGCTCACTACCGAGCAGATGGCCGATTATACTATCGGCTAGAAGGCGACCCGCTTCAGAGGCATCGGCGACTACAGAGAGTACGTGCAGACGTACCTTATGCGACCTCTGAGCGGCGGCCGTCGAGCGGAGGGAGCCAGGTCCATGGCGCCAGCAGCTGGGGCTGGAGCGGGAGCTGGAGCAGGAGCTTCGAGGAGGGCTCGAGTCGGTGGTAGGGGCGGAGTTCAGGGAGGACGGGGGACCGGTTGGCCTGCTCTGCCCGCTTCATTGACTTTCCGAGGGCAGGGTGGGGCGACCTATCAGATCCCCTTCGCCCCTCCGCCGGTTGATCACGAGTTCGTCGGTGTCCCCGACTTGCCTCCGGTATGTATTACTGCACTTTTGTACAGTCATTTAATTTCAGTTTATTTGATATTCCACAGAATATTGATGCATCTGATACTTTTGCAGGCTTCTTCTGAGTATACCCGGTAGTCATTGGAGATGAATGCCTCCATGATGGGGATGCTTCAGCGGACCTTTGACCTCCTGGCCCTCTACAGCATTCCGGTATGTTCTTCTGACACTGGCCTCAAACCATTCATACACTGCTTCACATAATCTGATGCACGGCACGACACATGATACACTGATCTCACAGTATCTGATACACTGCATACACTGCATTCTGCACTGTACTCTATACTAATAAACTACTCACGGCATTCATACATTGTACTCATACACTGCATTCTGCACTGATAAACTGCTCACGGCATTCTCACACTGTACTCATACACTGCATTCTACACTGATATACTGCTCACGGCATTCTCACACTGTACTCATACACTGCATTCTGCACTGATACACGGCTCACATTATTCTGACACTGTACTCATACACTGCGTTCTGCACTGATAAACTACTCACGGCATTCTGACACTATACTCATACACTGCATTCTGCACTAATAAACTATCCATAGTATACTGATGCATTAGCCTTTTGTGATTTTCAACCTCCCTTCCAGATCCCCATGGTAAGAGGTGCTCCAGCTGGACCTTCCGTCCCCGTCTGAGGGAGAGATAAGGAGGGCAGAGCATTCCCCCGCACCAAGGCGGGGCGCACTCATATCGGGAGTAGCTCGGGAGCTCCAGTCCCTGGTGATGACGACGATGAGGAGTTAGAGGCGGAGGTAGAGGCGGAGGCGGAGTCATCGGAGGAGGAGACCGGAGGCAGTACTAGCTCGGGTTCTGATGACGATGCTGATGATGCCCCTGGACCTTCGTCCAGGAAGAGGACTAGGACAGACCGATAGCCCCCGGAGTGCTCGTCATGGATACAGATTTTTGTTATTTTTTCTTTCTTGTACTTTTCTCTTTTGTTGGTAGTTAGATGCTTTGTACTACTGCAGGCAGGTTTTTGTTTCCAAAACTTGTGTATTTGAAAAGATGATGAAATGAAACAGGCTTTTTATCTGAAAAAGTGTTTACATTCGTATATGTTTACATTTCATACTTTGCATCGCATCACACCATATTACACCTCAATGTAAATGAAATTGATTGGTTGTCTGAAAATTGAACACTTGCACTGTAATAATCAGATAACTAAACGGCCAACAGCAAAATAGCCCAAGCAACCCACTGCCTGATTCTGGACACACAGCCCTTACTCTGTTGGGGATTAATCTGCATACAGCCCGTAATACAGCGTTCGGTTCATTTTGCACATAGCAAATCCCGAACAAACAGCCCTATCTGACAAGACGGACTACGGAGGTGAAACCAGCTGGAGTTGAAACACAATCGAATATAGAGAATGGCACAACATTTTGAGCGTAAATGATTTTTGTAATTAAATAAGGGCTTTCCAAACCGGGGCATCGAGCCTACAACTGAACACAGTGGAGAGGACTCAACAAAAGGGTACACGACCTAAAACACAACGGGACACGCTCGGGAGAAACCTAGAACAAAGGTTGTGGTAAACAAAACAAAAGACACAACACGCAGGCGTGTTGAACGAATACGGGGGACCTCAGATCACGAGGAGCCAGTTTCTCTGGGTATTGTTCCCCACCCTTTTCTCATTTGTGATTCTCACATCACTCTGGCACTCAAGCTCGGTTTTTCTCTCAAAACCCTTCGGCTCGCTTTTTCTCTCAACTTACACCTCTCTATTCTTTATTCTCTCATTTTTCGTCCCTCCCCAAGGTGATTAATGAATGAATAGGAAGTTGCGGGTTCATGCCCGATGCCGTTAGCTCACAGCTATTTCTTCTGGTGGGTGGAGTGCCCTCCTGGCAAGTACGTTGATGACGGGGGAAAGACAGAACACCTGACTCAACTGTGCCCCTTGTTCATCATTTTAACCATTTTTTCGTTTTAGTTTTCAATTAAAACAGTTTCGATCAAGATGAGAGTCGGATTAACGTACTTGTTCGATTTTTGATTTGAAAGCCATGCAAGTCAGGCTGTAAGCACTGAAAATTTTCCTTTTTGGGTCCAAGAAAATGGTCCAGTTTTGGAAAACGAAATAGTTTTCGAGAAATAGTCAACCTCAGTAAAAATTTTCAAAAACTATTTTTGCAAACAGTCAATGCTTAACGAGTGTGGAACTTACTCTTTGAGATGCGTAACCTCGGATCGGAGGCAATGGAAAATTGCCCCTGGCTTAAAAGGGGGGCATGGCAACGGAAAGTTGCCCCTGGTTTGAATGGCGGCTCACGACGACTCGTGGCAACAGAAAGTTGCCCCTTGTTTGGATGGTGCCGCAGCAGTCCGCAAACAGTCTTCACCAATGATGGTCGAACTCTTGGACACAGAGATGACGAAGACGGTTATAACAGATATATGGACACAATCACCTTGGAAGGTGTTGGCGACTAGACTTTGGGATGAAGTCGAAACCAGTGCATGGACCGAGACGCTATGAAAGCGTTGGGGGCTGGACTTCAGAATGAAGTTGCCTACGTATCCCAAACATGGGAATCAAGCCTTACGTAGTTCCGGTTAAGGTACACTCGGGTGTTTTAACCTTCACTTTTTAGGCTCTAACTTTTGCCAAGGTGCCCGATGCGAGTTTTCGACCTTGCGATCTTCTTTTCATTTTCTTTTGTTCATTTCTTTTTCTTTTCTTTTTCGTTTTTTTCTTTTTTCTTCTTTTCTTTTCTTTTTTTGTATTTTTTTCTTTTTGTATTTTTCTCTTGCTCTAACTTTTGTCTGGGTCGCCCTTCCGGGTTTTCAGCCCAGCGAGCCTCTCAAAGGGTAAAAGTGTAACAAGTCCATGTCAAATGGTTTCTGAAGTTGAAGCCTCTCTGTGTCTAGGAGAACGGCTGTTGCAATGATTTGTAGGAGAATCCATCCCGGTTGCTCCACGAGCTTCTTCAGGTGAGATCTACTCTTTTGATTCGACTTCGGTGCCTCTTGCCCGAGGACTGCTTCAAAACTGGCCACACGGGCCTCCTCCGACAGTTGACCGTTGAATGTTCCGGATAAATTCGTGGTTCAAAACAAACAGGTCGAATCTTGAGGCTGAGAGCGATCTTGGGCTGCACAATCTCAAGAGCGGTTCCACACAGGTCTTCACAGGGCCGCGTAAAACATTTGTTTTTGAAAGTTTTTAAGAAAACGACAAATCGCTCGTGCCGAAGATAGTGTGGAACCAATCTAGATCAAGCCAGGGTCCTTCCCAGTACTCACGCCGACAAGCATGGTTTCATTCATTAAAAGGCTTGGCACGCCTCTCTTTCTCTCAAAATGATCAAAGTTTTGCAAAACCCGAGGAATTCCTTCCTCTTTGTTTTTATCACCGCAGTGTTCAAAAGGGGTTTTTTGAAAAACTTAGGTTAATGCAATGAGCTTGGCGTGCAGGAGAGCAGGCGAGATGTACTGTCAGCCCATTCAAATCCTCTAGCACTTATACTGAAAGCAAGCACGAAAGTGAGATAGCAACAGCTGTTTCATTCAAATTTGTTGGTGTAACTGGCCCCTCGGCAGAAACAAACTCAAAAACAAAAAAAAAAACGGGTAATTATAAGACAAAACGGTGTTCGAGGCAACAACCCCAGAATCACCTGGTATTCTATACAAAAGGGACTGACTCGATATAACAAGACAGACCCTTAAGCAAAAGACTGACTCAAAACAGAGAGACAGACTCAAAACAAAAGACTGGCTCGATATCCAAGCCAGAATTTACAAAACTCGATTTCACCGATGCTCAAAAATGCGTGCCAGATGCTACATCCAAAATACCGAATGCCGCTCGCAGGTGGTTCACTTTACATACTTGCAGTATCTGTGTCCTCAAAATCCAGTAACTAGGTGGTAACGGACTTGGCTGAGGTGGGCGGGAGGATAACCTCGTTGTCAATCAAATCTTGCCCCTCATGACGGAGGCGAAAGCAATTGTCAGTTGCATGGCCTGTCTGATGGTGGTACGCGCAGTACTGGGCAACATCATGCGTAGCGGGGAGATTCTTTGGGAGAGGACGAGGCTCCAAGGGCTTAAGGTGCCCCTTCTCGGCAAGGATCTGAAGTGCCTTGGACAGAGGCATGTAGAGAGCATGAAAGGTCCTGCACCCCCGGGGCAGGTATTTTGAAGTCTGAGCGCTCTTGCTAGACGCACAAGCAAAAGGGTCGGCAGGCGCCACTTTAGCTTTCTGATCTTTCCCAGATGCAGGGGCGGGAATAGGAGAAACTGTTCTGGCATGACGGGGCCCATCCCGATTCTCCGACTGACTTGAACTCCTCTCAGGTGGAGTGGGGAAAGCATCTTCCACAGTTTGGTTCTCAATAGTACTGATACTGGTGCCCTCGGGCCCGATACTCAAACTTGCAAACTGATATGTACGTCCCTGTAGAGATACACTCTAAAAGCACATAGCAAGTAAAGAGAACCAAAACACCCCTATGTTTGGGGTAGGGTTTCCCTGTCCTATTTTGTCAGAAGCTAGGATTTCACTATGCACGCAGCAGTTTCAAACAGCCTAACATCGGGTAACCAGCCTGTCCTAACTTGAAATGGTCACTATGGATCCGAATATGCACTAGGTCGAATGGTCGAAAAGGGTGCCCCGGTAAAACCGGGGTTTGTGTTCCCATACTGTCAGAGCCCATAACTGGTCAGCCTTATGGTCATGCCTTGACAAGGCAAGCCTCCGACAAACCGTTCAGGAATGGCAGTTGGCAAACACGGTGTCCTAGGTGCACCAATCCACATGCAATGCAAAGAGACACATAACTAAAATCAAAACAGGATATCACGAGTTCGAGTCAAGCTCTCTAAAATCCCCAGCAGAGTCGCCAGAAACTGTAGACGTCCCCGAATGCCCCGGGAGGGTGAGTCCCGTTCCGTTCGTCTGGGGGTACTACAGCTCGGACTCTCAAATCGTCACGGTTCTTAATCTTGAACCAAAGAGTCCAAATCCGACAAATCATTTTGAGAAAAACAGATTTTTGAAAGAAGTGCCAAGCATGGACTGCTTTGCCAGATAAAGAGTCGCCACCTAAATATTTTTAATGGGGGAATTTAGGAAACCCTGACTTGGTGCTGAAGGCCACGTGTCCGTCGTTGCCAAAGTTGCCTCGGCTCGGGAGCTTGGGTACGATCGGGGAAGGTCAGCTATGAGCACCCCCTTTCGCCCGGTCCGAAGACCGACCTCTACTAACCGTGATATCCATTTTTGAAAACGTTACGTGTTCTTATTCCGGTTATTAGCCTAGAATTACTATGTCATGCGCACAACAAACAAATATAGACTAGATTGCCTAATTTGAAAACCAGCATTGCATATCCGTTTGTTTTAAAAAGCGCATTGGAATTTGCTACTAGCAAGTAGGCTAAAACACGGATTTCAACGAGTTTTTCCAACTCAAACAATCCAACCTTCACCCACAGGCATTTCAAACAGTTTATCTCACATAAGTATCTAGCCACATGGTAAGCATGCTGTCATGATAGCATTCACACTCAAGCAAGATGCTAAAGCAGGAAAATACTTACATAGTACTCTGTGCCAAGACAATGAAACTAGTTATCGAACATGCATGCCCTAGTTCATGTTAAAAATGGCTAATGCATCGCATGCAAAAATGCAATCAGGGCAGGCTCGGTTGGCCTAAACATGGCATGTGAAGTGCAGTCAATCAATTGATGCACGTATTCAATTTGGAATCGAAGTACAAATGCAGTTAGCGTGATGTACCGAGCCTGATGCATGTAATACAAATGTATGGATGCACGCATGCATAGCATAAGGAATGCTAATTTAAACATGCCCTAATCTACCTTCATAAGCAGGTAAATAAAAGGGAAGAAAGACGTGAGGTTGGAAGACATACACACACTCACGCACACTTATTACAAATTCACCCTCGCTCGGAGGGACCGAAAAAATATTACAAATTAATTAACTACGCAAGCTAATTAAATATTACAAATTGCCTAATCAGTTAACAAACTAATTTAAACTAGGAAAAGCAGTAAACCACCTCGGGAAGGGAGCCAGATGCAGCGCATGCTCAGGTCCTGCTCGGAAATGCACCGCCATGCATGCTCTGCCTCTGTTTTCCCTGCTCTGCCTCTCTGAAGACTGTCAAAGTCTCAAGGATGCCTCTTTGGATACTGGGAATCACCACCGGCTGAGTAGAATCACCACCGGCAGTGAATTGTGGCCACCGGCACAAAATAAATCCATCAGCTGGTGATCTACTGCCGGTCGGCAATGTATACTTCCGGTCGGCAAAGGATGCCTGCAGAACCTGCAACTCACAGCAGCAGAGGACAGAACTTGCATGGCAATACAATTCAAGCAATGTATGCACCAATCATGTCCCCTACCATGTTTGTGACTCAAAAGGGCATGTGTCTCGATTCTCGGACCACCAATCACGCATTTCCATGCATGATGGCCCAAGGAATCAAGTGTGCAACTTTCATGTCAAATGAAATGCAAACCAAACGAACGAATCAAGGCCCAATTCCTATCACCGAGTCAAGGAACAAGGCATGCATGCAAGATGCGATGCAACCTAGGCATGCAAGCTAAGGGTGCAACATGGCATGGCAAGGCACTTATGCAGGCATACAAGCAGACATGAGGCAATGCGAACGGATGAAAAAATGGACTTATACATGGTTTAAGCAACTCTAAATAGGCCCAAAACAGTGGCCAAAATGACCAAAATAAAGGACCAAATACACATACACGCATGCACATGTTAAAGGGCCAACACTTAGGCACAAATGAGGCAACTCTCAAGCACATTTGAATGAGGCAATCATGGACATATGGCATGCAAGGTAAGCATTGAAAATCATGTTAGGATGGTGTCAAACCAAGCAAACAAAATAGACCAAGCATGCAATGAATGGCTCAAGTACTTGAAGCAAGTCAAAGGGACTTGAACCATGGATAAGCCGACCAAGTCTCACAAGGCTAAGAGAACTTAAAATAGGTTCAAGACTAGACCTAGACCATGCAAAGGGGACTCTTAGATGGCATCTAAGTGGCTCAAATTCAAAGGCATGCACAAATGCCAAAACATGGTGCATACTACACAAGCTTTCAAAGCATTAAAGAGGCATCAAAGGCAAACATATAGGCATGCAAAGGGGACTGAAATGACATGGTGGATGGTTCCAAATCACCAAATCAACGCAAAAATGTCATGCTATACATTCACATACTTAAGGCCAACAAGCCGGAATGCAAAGGGGCTATACTAAGCTTGCCAAATCCGGCCCAAACAACCTAGGACAGACCTTAAACATGGCAAAATATGCACAAAAGCTTCACAAGACTAAGCCTAAAACATGCTTGAATAAGGGCTAACAACCTAAGGCATGTTAAGGCAATAACAAGGCATTACATGGCAAGTATGCTAAGCATGCATGGTGTACCAAAACCAACAATAAACAGAGGCATACTATGATGTAATAGGCACAAAAAATAGCCAAGGCATGGTCAACATGAAGCTTAGCTAGATGCTCCCTCAAGAGGCCAAAAATGGTCCATTTCAAGGACAATAAGGAGAGGGGGTGGCCCTCCCCTTTTGGAGACTTTATGGCACCAAACACCAAAGTCTCGAAACTTGCACAAAATAGCACAAAATGAGGCCTTACAAGGCTTAAGAGGGGTCAAACAAACCCAAACCACAAAACACTCTTAACAAACAATCAAGAGGGCTAAAAAATAGAACTTTTTAGTATTATACACTAAGCACAAAAATAGTTCAAAGATGGGCAAAAATACAATGCAAAAATGGGGAATAAAAGGATTAGTTTCTTACCCTTGAAGACCCCTTCAACAATGGTGCTCCAACAGCCCTCCTTGGCTTGAATCTAGCTCCAAAACACTAATTCCAGCCCCTTAGAACCTCAGTAACCAAAGGAAGGTGAAATACTAGGTGTTTGTGTGCAATAGTATGGACTAAAACACCTAGAACACTCAAGAGGGGGAAAGAGAGAGAGAATATGTATCAAACCCTAACCCTAAAACCAGAGCTCTCCCTTGTGTTTTCTATCTCTAAAATGTCCAAAATCTCTCACCCTAAGCAAGGGAGAGGAGGGCTCCTCTTATAGAGGAGCCAATCTTGTAAAGCTTACAAAGTAAGCTAACAAGGGGTCCATCCCTCCATACACGTGTATGGAGGGGAGCCAAATGCAAGACAGTTGTGATAAAATATCTGCAGAAGCAGATGCACAGTAGTCGGCCGGCCAAAGATGCCATTTTGGCAAAAGGGAGTGCCGACCGGCACTAAATAGTGTCGACCGGCAATATACATTGCCGGTGGCAGCAAAAAACCAGCCGGTGGCCTCTGGCCATGGCCGGTGGTGTGTGGGGATGCCTCACAAGGCATTCCCTGCCCCTCCAAGGCAAAACACAAGTGTTTGGTGCAAAACCAGCGACTAAACGGTCGAATTCGGAGATCCTGAGGCAAGGCACGTAGCCGAGACCTCCGGGAACTCCAAACGAACACAAACATGGATGATCACCGAGTGTTCAAACGGTGACGTCCAAGTCTTGAGGACGGTCGAAAATGGGGTGTCTACATTGGCCAACCTCCAATTTTTCAACGACCAAGATCCACGAGACACGGCAGTCAACTGGTTTGATTATGAAGAATCAGCAGAGGCTACTGGGTGGCTTGATGAGTTGCCAGACGTTGTCGACGAAGCTTAGTTAGAACAGGGCCCAGCAGGGGCAAGTATATCCGTGGTGGCCAGAAGGGCCAGAAATCAGAATGAATCGCCGGAGAGCGCCGGTGCTAAGAATTCCGCTCGAGACTTGGGCATTATGAATGCGGGAATTGTTGAACAACCAGCTGTACTGACACAACTGGAACAAGAAAGGTTTGAGGATGCCGAGAGAATTAGGAAAGCTAAGGGCCCTAAGGGGACTGAGAGTGCTGTGTGCACGAAGATAGAGAATGCTGCGAGCACATGGACGGAGAGTACTGCGGGTGCAATTGAATCGGAGCTAGACAGGTGTCTGTTGGCTGCCAACGGAATGTGGTGGGAGGACGATGATTTATGTCTTGCCCACACGGATGAGGATTGGGGGAGCAATCAGCCAGATGATACCTGGTATATCGGTGAGGTCGATCATATGACGAGAAGCGGGCGGTATTTCAAGCCCCCGCACCTAGACTAGCCAGAGGCATCTGGGAAGGATAAGGAAGTTAAGAGACAGAAAAAGAAACAAGTCGAAGAAGAGGCTATACTGAAGCAGTTAAAGAAGATACAAGCAGACATCTCCATCTGGGGACTGCTTATGGCATCGCGAGTACACAGACTGGCTGTCTTATCGGCCATGGTCAAGGCCAAGCTCTCTATAGACACCACGCCCGAATAGCTGGTGGGCTTAGTTTTTCCGGGAGGAGCTACCCTGATGTTGACCTTCTCTGAAAAAGAACTGCCACCTGAGGGTGCGAACCACAACAAACCACTCTATATCTCCGTGGAGTGCAGAAATAAATGGATACCCGTGGTGCTTGTCAACACAGGGTCCGCCATCAATGTGTGCCCAGCAAGGACTGCATATGCAATCAGTTTAAAGACCGCAGATTTTGTGCCAACAGCCCAGGTGATTCGGGCATATGACAACACAAGCCGAGAAGTCATGGGAATAGTGAAAATCCAGACCAAGGTTAGGCCAGGGCAGCATGAAATTGACTTTCACATCCTAGAGGTTCCCGCCACTTTCAATCTACTCTTGGGGCGGCCGTGGCTGCATCAAGTGAAGGCAGTTTCTTCTACCTTGCATCAAATGGTGAAATACCCCCATGGAAAGGGAGTAGCCATTGTTTTTGGGAATTCATCGATCCATCCACCGCTGGAAGTATCTACGCCAGTTTTGGAAATTGAGCATGGTATGGAGGATGTGTTCTTATCCGGTTTTACCCTAGCTGAGGCCCGAGTCGTGCAGAACATCTTAGCTGTTAATGAGGGGGTGTATGTCAGTGCTCAATCGGTATACCTCATGAACAAGCTTCAACATATCCCCGAGATGGGATTGGGAAAGAGCGGTCGGAAGGGCGTCGCAGCATCGGCCAAGGTGCCATATAACCCACATACATTTGGTTTGGGTTATCTGCCCCCCAAAGAGGATTGGATAAGGAAAGGTAAGGAGATGGCTGGGAGAGCCAGAGCGAAGAAGGCGGGGAAGCCTTTTGACTTAATGCACCAGCCCATTCAGGGTACTCTAAACGGACGCTTCGTCCGGGAGGGGGAGGACTTTCCGTTCTGTGGCTTCCCAGAGCTGTGGCTGAACGCGGAGAGGAAGCTCATGCCGAGGTTTGAGATTTTCTTTGACCAACAGTTACCCGGGGATGACGTTGTCGAAGAGCAGACAGACCCATTAGCTGAGGTTGAGCAGAGCAAGAAAGTGGAGTCTGAGGACGTCGAAAGTGAAATGGGGGTAACGCTGGCGTGTCTACTTTCAGATCCTCCGATCGGACAGAAGCACTTAGGGGATAACTTCTCGGTATGCATGATCGGGAATGGAACGGCTGCGGGCTTACCAGTAAACATTTTGGATGCATCTATCGCACCCTCTCTCATTTGGCAGTATGAAGAGGGATTTTTGTCCAGCAGCACCGGGTCAGGTAGTGAGCCGGAATCTGATTCCACCGAATCTAGTGAGTCGGAATCAGGTTCCAACTCGACTGAGTCTGAGTCTGGTAATCCTGGGGATGATAACCCGGATGCCACAGTCTTGTCCAGGTCGTCTTTTTCTTTCTCTTTTGAGTCTGTTGTAACCGAAGAACTGGACGATTTGGATGTGCTTAATGAGAATCAAGTAGCTGTGGTTTCTGAGTACTTTTTTGTGCCCTTGATTTATTGCATTAATTCAGACTTTCAAAATTTTGATGAAAATGACGAGGAAGAAATTCCTCCGGTTTTGCAACGCTTAATTGAACAAGAGCAGGAAAGATTTGTTAAACCCTTAATGGATGAAATCATTACTGTGAATGTCGGTACTGAGGAGGACCCGCGGCTGGTCCAGATCGGGTCCACGTTATCTTCGGAGGAACGCAAGCGCTTAGTCGCTTTATTAAAAGATTTCAAAGATGTTTTCACGTGGTCCTACGAAGACATGCCTGGAATCGATCCTGAGATTGTACAGCGCCGGATCCCTCTTGACCCCGAGGCCCGACCCGTTAAACAAAAACTCAGAAGGATCCGCCCGGACTGGGCTCTCAAGATTAAGGAAGAGGTCACCAAGCAGATTGACGCAGGTTTCCTGCTGGTATCCGAATACCCAACTTGGTTGGCCAACATTGTTCCAGTGCCGAAGAAGGATGGTAGGATCCGAGTATGCGTGGATTTCAGAGATTTGAATAGAGCTAGTCCGAAGGACGACTTTCCCTTGCCGCATATTGACGAGTTGGTAGATTTCACGATGGGGCATGCTTTGCTTTCGTTCATGGATGGCTTCTCAGGCTACAACCAGATAGCGACGGCACTTGAAGACCGAGAAAAGACTGCCTTCACCACCCCGTGGGGGACATACTGTTACAGAGTAATGCCATTTGGGTTGAAGACTACTGGAGCTACATATCAACGGGCCGCGACCACAATATTGCACGACATGATCCACAAAGAGGTTGAGGTGTACGTGGACGACATGATTGTCAAGTCCAAAGAAAGGGAGGGCCACTATGCCGCCTTGCAAAGGTTCTTTCAAAGGATCAGAGAATTTCAGTTGCGGCTGAATCCTCAGAAGTGTACGTTCGGTGTCACAGCAGGGAAAATGCTGGGGTTTCTCATTACACAGAGATGTATCAAGGTCGACCCTTCCAAAATCAAGGCCATCTTGGAAATGCCACCACCAAGGACTGAAAAGGAGGTGCGAGGCTTTCTGGGTAAAGTGCAATTCATAAGACGGTTTATCTCAAAATTAACCTTGACTTGTGAACCACTTTTTGGTCTCCTGAAGAAAGGAAAAAAATTCCAATAGGACGGCCGATGCCAAGCTACTTTTGAAAAGATCAAGGAATATTTACTGAACCCACCCGTGTTGTCACCGCCGGAGCCGGGGAGACCACTGATATTGTATCTTTCAGTAACTGAGACTACAATGGGCTGCATGCTCACGCAGGAATCAGAGGACAAAGTGGAGAGGGCCATCTACTATCTGAGCAAGAAGATGCTAGAATATGAGACTCACTACACACCATTAGAAAAGGCTTGCTTAGCTTTGGTATGGGCTACCAGGAAGCTGCGGCACTACCTATTAGCTCACTCCGCAATGTTGGTTTCACCACTCGATCCCATCAAATATCTTTTCGAGAAACCAACACTTACGGGTAGGCTAGCTCCTTGGTTGCTGTTGCTTTCCGAATCCGATCTGAAATATGTGACACGCAAGTCAATCAAGGGAAGAGTAGTAGCAGAATTCTTAGCCAATCATCCAGTGGAAGGAGGTGAAGCAGTTGAGTACTTATTCCCAGATGAGGCCATTTTGCATATTGACGATGAGTTTTGGACGATGTATTTTGACGGAGCGTCAAACTAGTATGGGTATGGGATAGGGGTGTTACTAATAGCACCCGACAACTCCCGTATCCCTCTAGCATTCAAACTCTGATTCAAAGCCTCGAACAACGAAGCAGAGTATGAGGCATGCATTGCCGGTCTAGAAGCAGCCCTGGAACTAGGGGCAAAATGGTTGGACGTCATCAGGGACTCGAATCTTATTGTATCTCAAGCAAAAGGAGATTGGAAAGTCAAAGAAGAAAAGATGATGATGTATCATCAGGCCTTGGATTTGTTGATTCCTCGGTTTGAGAAGTTAAACTTTGCTCATCTACTAAGAGAGAACAACAAGTTCGCAGATTCTTTAGCAACTCTATCTTCCATGATAGACATCCCGTTTGGAGTCCGGATGCGTCCAGTCATTATTGACCAGAAATTTGTGCCAGCTTATGAGTCAATTGCTACTATAGACAAGGTTCAAGATGAGAACCCCTGGTATTACGACATTTGGAACTTCTTGGAGAAAGAGGCGTATCCACCAGGGGCAAATGCCAAGGGTAAAAGGGCAATCAAAAGAATGGCCGTTCAATTCATCATCTGCGGAGGTAAATTATAAAAGAGAGGTCATCTGGGAATGCATAAGCTATGCGTTGAAGCTGAAGAATCAAAACGCCTGATAGAGGCCATCTATGGAGGAGAATGTGGAGCACATATAAACGGGGTAATGCTGGCACGGAAAATCCTTAGACAGGGTTACTACTGGTCCACTATGGAGGAGGATTGTATCGGCTTTGTTCGGCGATGCCACAAATGTCAAATCCATGCAAACCGCATGAACATCCCGCCATCAAAGTTGTACAATATGACTTCGCCATGGCCATTTTCAGTTTGGGGAATCGATGTGATCGGGGCTGTCACTCCGAAGGGGTCTAACGGGCATGAGTTCATCCTGGTCGCAATAGATTATTTCACTAAGTGGGTTGAGGCCCAATCCTATGCGGTGTTGAAGGCGTCACATGTTGCAAAGTTCATCAAAAACAACATCATCTATCGTTATGGGGTCCCAAACGAGGTCATTTCATTTAATGGTTTCCACTTCAAGAAGGAAGTGATTGACTTGTTGGAGAAATACAACGTGGCTTTTCATAAGTCGTCTACATATCGGCCGCAAACCAATGGAGCGGTCGAGGCCGCCAGCAAGAATATCAAACACATATTGCAGAAGATGGTGGAAACCTATTGGGATTGGCCAGACAAGTTGTCGTTTGCTCTGTGGGGGTACCGGACTTCAATTAGAGCTTCTACTGGGGCGACTCCGTATTCATTAGTTTATGGGATTGAGGCCGCTCTGTCTATTGAAATTGAGGTTCCATCTTTGCGAGTGCTGGCTGAGTGTCAGATAGCCGAAGCAGATTGGCAACAGAACAGATTTGAAGAACTCATGCTTTTTGACAAGCGCAGACTGAAAGCACTGTACCATGTTCAAGGATATCAGCGCAGAATTGCCAGGGCTTTTAACAAGAAAGTTAAGTCCAGAAATCTAAAAGAAGGAGATTTGGTGCTCAAGGACAACCGAGCTCCCATCCACGACCCAAGGGGCAAGTTCAGACCCAATTGGACTGGTCCCTACATCATCAAAGCTATCTGGTCAGGTGGAGTTGTGGTTCTAATGGACCTAGATGGCTTGGAGTTCTCGCAACCGATCAACATGGACAAGTTGAAGAAATATTACCCCTGAGAGGCTCGCTAGGCCGAAAACCCGAAAGGGCGACCTAGGAAAAAGTTAGAGCATTGAAAAATTGGAAAATATAAAAACTGAGCTCGCAAGGTTGAAAACTCGCAAAGGGCGGCCTTGGCAAAAGTTAGAGTGTAAAAGGAGAGTGAAAATACTCGAGTGAACCTAAGCCTGAACTACGTAAGGCTTGATTCCCATCTTTGGGATACATAGGCAACTTCAGCCTGAAGTTCAGCCATAAACTTTTCCACGATCAACTTTGTCCATTTGATCATCTCGGTCATCTTTGTCGATTCAGCATTCAAGAATTCGGTTATGATCTCCGGTGTAGTGTCGCGGTACTCTTCAGACTAGGGGCAACTTTCCAGTTGCAGGGATCCGAGGTTGTGCATCTCAGTGACAGATTTTAGGCATGTCCAGTTCTGATCCATATCGAAAATGGTTTTGAAAAGTTTTAATAAAAGTTGACTTTGTTCAAATTAATCTTTTTACAACTTAGACCATTTTTGGACCAAAACGGAGAATTCTCAGTACCCACAACCTTCAATTTCGTTGATTTCAATACAGAGTTCTCCTGCTCTCGCATACCAATTGAAGTTGCTTTTTTATTACAATCATAAAGAAAACTTGAAAGTACTAATAAAGCAATAAATTCGGGGCATAGCTAAGTCAGGTGTTCCTGCACCTCCTCCCAGAGCTGGTCGAAGCCTCTGATGCCAAAGTAGGCCCTTCATGTGCCTCTTCATTGAGCCAATCCAAGCACTCATCAGACAAAGTGCAACTGAAAATGGGAGCAGGGGCCAGGAGCTCTCTAGTCCTCCATGCTGTGGCATACCGGGCAAGTTGTGCACCTCGAATCGGGAATGCAACAGAATACTCTATCCCCTCTGGCGGGCAAGTCTGATCATGACCGAACTGGCGCCGGAACCGGAACGGAAAGTAGAACACACAGTGAGTCAGACCAATCAACTGGATCCCGGTCTGCCGGGACCTGCTATAGCTCATTGTTGGAAGATTGAGCCAAGGACAGCGCCAAGCAATGCGATCCGTAGACAAATTGCACATCCAGTCGAACCACCATCCCTCATCAAGGGCATCGACTAGTCGTTATCGGAAGAAGTAGCCGTGAGCTGAGTAGGCTGGGCAAGAGTCCACAACCTGTAATTTATCCATCAACCACACCTGGAGAGGGATGAAAAATGAGAGAATAAAGAATAGAGAGATGTACGATGAGAGAAAATTAAGAAAAGGGTTTTGTGAGAAAAATCGAGCTTGAGGGCTGAGTGATGTGAGCAATATATATGTGAGAAAGGGAGGGAAACATTACCTGCAGCAGTAGTGGACTCCCCGTGAATCTGGTCGTTTCTCGACGATAGAAAGCATCCAAGCCCATCAGCGTCTCAGCCAATGTCATGACAATGCAGCTCTTTCTTTCTTTCAAGCCTTGAGCAACTTCAATCAGACGAATGCTAGATCCGCTAAAGCTCGGGGCAAGCAAAAAGTGAGATAGCATGCACAAGCAAAGGCCGTGTTGTCGAAAACCTTGCCAATAATGGTCGCCGCGGTTCCCGGCATCAGAAAAGCGATGAATC
Source organism: Camellia sinensis (assembly GCF_055761805.1). Classification (NCBI taxonomy): domain Eukaryota; kingdom Viridiplantae; phylum Streptophyta; class Magnoliopsida; order Ericales; family Theaceae; genus Camellia; species Camellia sinensis. The sequence continues at coordinate 161,327,530 of NC_138972.1, forward strand.
AAGCCGAGGATATCCAGTTCCCCATTGCAGATCAGAGACCGAGCATCGTGCATGGTGAGCCCACACATCTGTCTTAAAGTTTCGGCGTGACCGAAGCGAAACTGGGACAAAATCTCTTCATGGCGTTCAGATTCCATCAAAAATTGAAAATCTTCGAAGGTCGGACACATATATTGCCCACCGAAGCTAAAGACGTGTGTTACCGGATTCCAAAACCTCGCCGCGGCATGGAGGAACGGAATGTGCAGCGAAGTACGGCTCAACGTGAATAGTGCATTCAAGCCGAAGCCCCGGAAGTTCAACTTTTCCGAGCCATCTAGAGAAGCAATCCAAGCTACGAGATTTTCGACGAGAAACGCCTCCATTTTGGTGCAAAACTGAGGTGAAATGAATGAGCCACGGAGCTAGGACTTTTAAAGAGGATAAGGCACTGTTCGGGGGACACGTGTCAAGAATCTGGTGGTAGCCAAGCTAGGAGGTCAACCGGCCACCTTTTCTGGTAGGCCGACCACCCCTCTCCCCTCCAATGCAAAAAGCTAGTCGGCTAGTTCCCTTAGGTGGTTGGCCATAGAGAGGAAGGCAGCTTTGGTCTTGTTCTAGCTTCTAGAAGTAAGTTCCTAGCATTTCCATGCATTGGGGGTGTTGAAAGTGCGAGTTTTCCTTTGTTTCGGATGCATTCTGTCACCCAGATCATCCGAAATGTATTTGTTTATCGAGTTGTTGTTTTTGCTTATCGAGTTGTTGCTTTGCTTACCAAGTTGTTAAGCTTACCAAGTTGTTAAGTTTTGTCGAGTTGACGAGTTTTGTGTATTGAGTTGTTACTCTTTGTTTATCAACATTGTTGTGTCTTGCTTATCGAGTTGTAAACTTGCTAAGGTTCTGTTCTTTCTTAGTAAGTTAAGTTGCTTTGTTTGTTGCGTCGGTTCACTACCTGACTTGGCAATTTTCAATGCACGATTTCCATTCAATCTCATTTTTGTGCAAAAAAATGCGATGCGATGCAAGAACATAAAATACAACACTTTCTTGAACAAAAGTTGTTTCATTCCATCATGTTTCCTTTGTTACAACATTTTACAACAAGGGTACAAGTTTTATAGAAAATAAAACTGCCTAATAATGTACAATGTGCTACAACTACTAGTAAAAAAGGCAAATAAAGCAGGAACATCTGTGCTCTCAAGCGTAAGAAAAAGAGGCCCTCTTCGTCCTCTTCTGCGGAACAGCCTCTGTGCCATCTCCATCAGCACCACTATCCGAATCAGAGCCACTGCCCTCAGAATCCTCCTCGGTATCACCTCCGCCCTCAGAGCCAGACTCAGAGTCATCCTCTCTGCCAGCAGATGTCTCTGACTGACGATGCGCAGACTCCTCCTCCTCACTGGACTCCTCCTCAATGATATGTGCTTTGCGCCCTCCTCGTCTGCGAGACGACTCCCCTCTCCTGGCTCCTCGAGAAGGCCTAGATGGCCCAGCTCCTCGGGAAAACCCAGATGGCCCGGCCTGTGGTCCGGTATATATCGGAGGCATCTGAAAAGAAAGAGTGCAGTTTGAATGCATCAGCTAAAATATGTATATCAGATGTGCAGATAAAAAGCTACATGGAGTGAATGTATTTCGATGCGTGTTTCATCGTCACTCGCCAAGAGCAAAATGTATCCTTTTTTAGCACGTTGTGACCCTTCTGGGAGGTGAACCAGAGGTCGCGACTGAGTCGCACTCGTCAAAACTTGCATTTCTTTGCTCGTTGTTTCGCGTCAAACACGCATTCGAATTCGCATTTATCCTGCATTGTTATGCACGTCACTTGCATTATCATGCATACCACTTGCATTATTGTGCACGTTTCATTGGTATTGTTATACCCTCACGCTTAGCTAGCGTTGTTACGCGCGTGTCTCTCGCATTGCGGTGCGCTTTCCCATCGACACCCTGTTTGTCTGCATTCGATGTAGTGTTGAACATGTGTAGCTAATGATATTGTACTTGTTAAGTTTCTCTCTTTTACAGGCACAATATTGTATGTACGGTTCATTTGAAACTGGTACGACCAGATGAATCGCGCAGGTATTGTATCTTCTCCGTGTGAGACGTGGCGGGAATTGAATAATTCTTCGCATTCTTAAACTGCATGAAATGTAGTTGTTGTTTTGCATTCTTGCTTAAAACTGTTGCGTGTGCGCTTCATTACAGCTTACTGTTTTGCATGATCATGAGTTACGTCCGGCTTTGTGCATATCATTTTGCTTCGTGCCCCCTGCCTGCGGGCATGCCTACGGGCATGCCTGCGGGCACATCTGTGTTATCTTGCCTATTCGTCTAAGTCTTCAGACTTGTCAAAAATAGGTCGTCTCTAGGCTTTGACATTCACTCCCGTCATGTATGACTTCCGAGTTCTGTCAAAGAGGGGCAACTGTAGACACCCCATTTTTGACCGACCTTAAGACTCAGACGTCACCAGTTGAGCGCTCGGTGATGTTCCATATTGTGCTCGTTCTGAGGTTGCGAAGTCTCGGCTGAAAGCCTTGCCTCCGGACTTCGGGGCTCTTTTGTGCTTTGCCTCGGTTTGCGAACCAGGTTCTGTTTCCTCTATTTTCTCTTCCCAAAGGGAGGGAGAGGTCTCGTAGACTATCTCTCAGTGGCCGTAGGCTACGTTTCGTGGTCGTAGGCCATTTTTCCCGTTTGGAGCCCAGTTTTCGATTTTCAGAGCCGTCGACCGTGTGCCTCGGTTCGAGACCGCTTAACTACCTCCGTATGCTCTGGTTTTTGGCACACACCTTATTTCCTCCCTTTAGAGGGACACTGTGGCCCGGGAGACCACCTTCGTGGTCATACGCCACTTCCGGTGCCTAACAGCCTGTTTTTGGGGCCCTGAACCGCGCGTTTTGGCCCCCGAACCTTTGTTTTGCATCCGTTTTGGCCCGTTTTTGGTGGAGACCATATTTTCACTGTTAGGGAGGGGGTAGTATGGTGGCTGGCCACCTTTTCTCTTGAAAATCCAGTTTTCTCATTTTCTCTCTCCAAAAGCCGGTTTTTCTGACCGAAAGCTGGTTTTTCCCACTTTTGAGCCACATTTTTTGGCTTTTCATACCACCATTGTATTGTGCTCATCTGGAGGCCACCAATATGGGTAGGCCAACCAGAAACTCATCTTGACCCTTTTGAACCCCCTCTAAAAGCTAGCTTTTCTCTCTCCTAGGTCACATTTTCGAGTTTTTCTCTACACAGCTGTGTTGCACTCATCTGGGAGGCCACCTTTTTGGGGTGGCCGGCCAGAATTTCTTGTTGACCCTCTTGACCCCTGGTCAGCCGACCAGGGGGAGTGGCCGGCTGGCCACCTTAACTGGTCGGCCAGCTTCCTGCTTTTTGCTCTTCTCAAGTGCAACACAACTGTGCCAGCTGTTTTGCACTTGACCCATTGTCCAAGGGTTTTGTCCCTGTTTTGGTCCTTAAAAGGGGGTTTTGACCCCTTTGCTTAGAGAGGAAGATGATTTGGCCCCTTTGGTCAAGCTTCTTGAGAAAGCTTGACCCATTTTGGTCTAGCTTCTTCAAGAAGCTTGACCCTTTGGTTAAGCTTCCTTTAGAAGCTTTGAACCCCTCTCTTCGCTTCTCCAAGAAGCCTCACCCTTCTCCCTCTATATAACACACACTCCACCTCCATTTGCAAAGGTTAGAAGCTTTGGGCTGAGATATATACACACAAACCTCCATTGTCACTATTCCAAACTCCAAAACCCTAATTTTCTTGGTCCATTTGCACTACAACCCTTAGCACCACACCTCCATCATCCATTCTAGCACCTTGGAAGTCATTTGCAGAGGTTGAAAGCTCACCAACTTGGTCCAAAAGCTGATGGAGGTCGGCTCTTCAAGGGTAAGTGTCTATTTCCCTTAAACTTGCATTTTTTTGCTTCATTACTTAGCTCCACTTGCGAGTATTTATGGGCTTTATGATAAACTAGAAAGTGTCATATTTTGAGCTCCTCTTCAACTTTGTTTAAGGGCACTTTGCTGTTTGAGGTCATCTACTTCCCCTTATCCTCTATCTCTCTTTTAGGATTGTTTTTGCATCATACTTTAGCCCTACTTGTGAACATTTTCGAGATTTGTTATAAACTGGAAAAAGCCTTGTTTTGACCTCCTCTTTAATATTTCTTGAGGTCACTTTTCCGTTTGGAGTCATCTCCTTCCTTGCATGCTTCATCTCTTCATGATTAGGGCTATGCATTAGAGCATTTGCATTGGACTTGTTTTGGTATCTTGGCCACTGAAATCCAGGGGATTTTTAGTGGCTTTGATGAGGTTTTGAGCTTTGAAATCATAGAGGGGTGACCCTCTCACCCCTCATTTTCTTTACTAGCATCATTGGCTTTCCAAAGGGGCTCTATTTTGCATGCATTGGAGTCACTTTTTGGGCCCAATTTTGTGGGTTTTAAGATCTGCCTTAAGTCTGTTCAGGGCCCTTTTGATCATATTTTATGTCTACCATGCATGCGTAGAGCAATCTCATCCAAGGCTCTTCAAAGGAGCCTTTCTTTGCATGTTTCCTAGATTGATTTTAGGGCCAATTTTGTGAGTTTTAGGGCCTTCATAAGTCATTTCCATAGTTGGTTTGGTCATGCTAAGTGTCTATCTTATATGTACTTAACAACCCCTTGAATGGCCTTCCAAAGAAGCCCCTCATTTTTGCATCCATTGGCTGCATTTCATTGATTATTTAGGCATATTTTGGCATGTTTTATTCACTGTTTTTGGCTGGTTTGATGAGTTCTCATTTGCTTCATATACATGCCATGTAAACCATGCTTGCTAGCCAATGTTGCATGCTATTTTAGTCCATCATGTTAGCATCTTTTGGCCATGTTCTAAACTAGAAATGTGCATGTTTTGATACTTCCTTGGCTCTGTCTTTTGACTTCATGATCAAATAATGCTTGTTTTGTATACTTGTAGTTCAATACATGTGCCTAGTTTTGAGTTTCGAGGCTTATTCCATGCATCGGGTGCCATATTTCCATGTTTTGGGATAATTTAGCATCATGTTTCAGTGCTGAAAATTGTATGTTTGTATTCCATCTTTCATCCCTTACCATGCTTTGGTAGAGTGCCATTTGATGCCTTAGGTTCGGTCCTCAGTATGCGTGCATGTGTGCACGCATTTCGGTCGTCTCATTTTCATCTAATGGCCACTGATGTGAGTGTGGCTGAGGTCCACTCATGTTGGTGTAAGTCCATTATGCATTGTGTATGCCATTTCATAGCATTGCGTATGCTAGGTTGTATGTTAGAACATTGTGTATGTCATGTTGCGTCGTGCATTGTGTATGCCATTTTATAGCATTGCGTATGTTAGGTTGTATGTTAGTCGCATTGTGTATGCCATCTCATTTGAATTGTGTTTGGGATAGGAGTTAGCCCAAGCACGAGAAACGAGGGACGTTTCGTACTCTAAGTGACGGAACGTGTCTCAATTCCCCGGTCGCCGACACTCCAGATTACCCATGATGGAGTTTAGGTCTTGTGGTGTTTTCATGTGCATTCATTTCACATCGAGTCGTGCAATTCGACTCCTCGGCCATCATGCATCGATATGCGTGATTGGTGGCACGAGGATCGAGGACTACACTCCCCGAAGAGTAGTCATGCATACATATGTGAAAATACTTTGCCATGCCCCTTTGTCGCTCTCTGTTGCAGTAAATCAGAAATAAGCGGCCTTCTGGAGCTTTGCACAATATTCCGAGAAAAATTACAAACAGAGGCAAACCGGGGCATCGCAATGGATTTCCGCGCAAGGCAACTCAAGCATACATCGTTCATCATTCGGAATAAGAGCTGAGATAGTCTATGGATTTGCGTGCTAATTTATCTACTTTCCTAGATTAATCTGTTAATTAATTAGGGCTTTGTATTTATTCGGACTGTACTTATTATTCGGACTGTATTATTTATTCAGACCCTCCGAGCGAGGGCAATGCTGTAATAAGTGTGTGTGCGTGTGTGTGATGTATGTCTTCCAACCCCACGTCTTTCTCCCTTTTATTTACCAGCTTATGATGGTTAAATTAGGGCATGTTTCAATTAGCATACATATGCTCGCATGTTTGCATTCATTCATCTGTCTTGCATGCACCGGGCTCGACGCACCATACTAACTGCATTTGTATTTCAATTCCAAATTGAATACGTGTTAGCTGTAGCATCATCATATGCCATGTTTAGAATAGCCGAGCCTATTATAGTTGTATTTTCGCATGTGTTGCATTAAGCATTTCTGTATAGTTAGGATCATGCATGGATTTCTAACATAGCTTCTGTTTTGGCTTGGAGTACTCGGTAAGTTTTATGCTTTAGCATCCTTGCATGCGTGTGAGTGACTGCCATGACAGCATGCTTACCATGAGGCTATGTGCTTATGTGATATAACTGCCTGAATGCCTGCGGGTGAAGGTTGGGTTATTTGAACTGGAACAATTCATTAATTGTGAGTTTTAAGCCCACTAGATAGTGGCAAAATCATGTTTTCTAAGCCCACCCGAGAGTGGCAAATCCACGTCTTAGCCTACTTGTGGGTAGCACCATCAAACCATTTTCAAATAAACAAACATGAAATGTTTTGTTCCAATTTAGGCGATCCAGTCTATACTTGTATGCTGTGCGCATCACATAGTAAATCTAGGCTAATAACCGGAATAAGAACGCATAATGTTTTCAAAACTAGGTATCATGGTTAGTAGAGGCCGATCTTTGATCGAGCGAGCAGGGGTGCTCACGAAGTGACCTTCCCCAATCGTACCCAAGTTCCCGAGCCGAGGCAACTTTGGTGATGACGGACACGTGGCCTTAGGCAACGAGTTAGGGTTTCCTAAATTTTCCCAAAATAAAATATTTAGGTGGCGACTTTGTATCTGGCAAAGTAGTCCATGTTTGGCACTTCTTTCAAAAAATCTGTTTTCAAAAACGATTTGTCGGATTTGGACTCTTTGATGATTTCATCGGTCTTGCATTGCACTCTGCGAGATTAGATACAGGACCGTGACACAAATCAAGTCCGAACTGTAGCCTGAGCCCCGAGGGCGCATCTACATTTCAATTTAGGCGATTTGGTCTATACTTGTTTGTTGTGCGCATAACATAGTAATTCTAGGCCAATAACCAAAATAGGAACACATAATGTTTTCAAAACAAGATATCACGGTTAGTAGAGGTCGATCTTTGATCGAGCGAGAGGGGGTGCTCATAGCTGACCTTCCCCAATTGTACCCAAGTTCCCGAGCCGAGGCAACTTTGGTGATGACGGACACGTGGCCTTTGGCACCGAGTCAGGGTTTCCTAAATTTTCCAAAATAAAATATTTAGGCGGCGACTCTGTATCTGGCAAAGCAGTCCATGTTTGGCACTTCTTTTCTAAAAATCTGTTTTTCAAAACGATTTGTCGGATTTGGACTCTTTGGTTCAGATTAAGAACCGTGACAATTTGAGAGTCCTGAACTGTTGTGAGACCAATACGAACAGAACGGGACTCATCCTCCCGGGGCGTTCGGGGACGTCTACAGTGACCCTCTTTCCCCTTGTTTTGTTTCCTACCATATTTGGCCTAACAAAGGAGCCCTTATTTTCATTCTCCCAAGCCATGTTTCAGGCCATTTTTGGTGAGCTTTAGGACCTGCATAGGCTCTGTCCAGAGCTTGTTTTTCTATGTTGGGTGTCCATCTTGCATGTGTAGAATAACCCTCTTCATAGCCTATCAAAGGAGCATGTCATTCTTGCATATATTGACCATGTTTCAATGAGTTTTTGGGCTTTATTTGGCATGTCATACCTCTAAATTTTTCTAGTTTAGTGACCTCTTGAATGCTTCATAGACTCGTAGTGTAAACCCTCCTCACTAGCTTGTATTGCATGCTATTTTGGTCTTTGATTCTAGCATTTTTTGGCCATGCCTTAAACTGATTTTATGCATATTTTGGACTGCCTTAGCTCTGTTTTTATGCCTCATGGTCGAATGATGCTTGCTATGCATGATTGTAGTGTAATACCCTTGCCTAGCCTTGAGTTTTGAAGCCTATTGCATGCTTATACTGAGGTGTTTTCATGTTTTAGAGCCATTGAGCTTGTCATTTCAGAGCCTATACTTGTGTCATATTCCCATGCTTATAACTCTTTAAGCGCATTTGAGAGTCGTACTTGTATGCCCTATTTATGAGCCATTGCATGAGCTTCATTTTTGCACACTTCGAGACAACATCTTAGTCCATTTTGCCACTGTTTTGGGCCTGCATAGGGACTGTTTGGGGCTGGTTTGGTCATTTGTCCATTGCTTTGCATACCTCTTGTCACGACCCGAACCCGCCCCTATGGGTTAAGGACACGACCGGCCAGTAATCCTGTGATTACCTACGGCCTCAGACCGAAACGAGATGACTTGTCAGAGTGAAGGGGCCAAACGGAAGCAAAAATTTAAAAACTTTGTCCATAGAGCCATGCTTATATGCACATCAAACAAACCATACTCAGATACGTTAATAACCCACATCGAAAGGACAGTTTTACAAAATTCAGTACAGACAGGATCATCCAAAACGAGTCAACCTATAACAGACTATGTACAGACATACACTAGGCCCTTGCCAACAAGACAAAACATAAGTACATAATAAAAGGGCAAGAATGTCTCATGTGTGAGGCACAAGGCTGACTCTCCAAAACTCGTGTTGTTCCTAGCAGACTTCACTGGGGCTGGGTTTGTGCTTCTCTTGGCTCACCGACAAACACATGAATGAGCGTGAGCGATAGCCCAGTGAATAATATCAAATACGACAGTTACATAACAATATGTAGAACAACATGCTCCAAACGGCCTTGGGCCCAATTCATACTTCTATTTAACAAATGTATATAACTATACGAAATTCAAATCAATTCTGGCATTTGGCCCATTTGGGTTTCCATTCGCGGAAAACGGCCTTCGGCCCATTCACTTATGTCGAAACGGCCTTCGGCCCATTCATTTCTGTCAAAATGGCCTTCGGCCCATTCATTTATGTCAAACGGCCTTCGGCCCATCCATTTATGTCAAAACGGCCTTTGGCCCACTCATTCATGTCAAAACGACCTTCGGCCCATTCATTATGTCCGAACGACCTTCGGTCCATTCATTTCTACCAAAACGACCCTTGGTCCATTTATCATCGTCAAAACGACCTTTGGTCCAATTATTTTTACCAAAACGACCTTTGGTCCATTTATCATCGTCAAAACGACCTTTGGTCCAATTATTCATTCATGTTAGACCTTTGTCCACAATCCCAATTAGCAACTCATAAAGCTTATAAGGGAATACACAATTGGACATTGATAAGCTTTCAAATATTGATATTACTCACAGTGATCGGCTTGCGGATTTGCCCTGGAGCTTGACCCTACACATTGCATGAACACAAGAGGGTCATTAATAATTCAATCCGTTCTTTAATTCACATATTCCTCTTTAGGCTTTATTCCTATCTCATTAATCTCATTTACGATGTTTAACACATGCCTAATAGTGTTTACAAGTGAAAGAGAACGGAAAACGAAACACAGAACGCATGAACGAAATTTCAGAAAACAGGGTCCCCGCTCGAGCGTGGAATTCCCCGCTCGAGTGGACCCTCAAGGCCTGCAAAAGTACTGGTTGCATGAAAAACATGCTCGAGCGTGGAATAGAGCGCTCGAGCTGATGGCCTGTCTACAAAAACTCCACGCTCGAGCGTGAGGTATCCCGCTCGAGCGGACATCCAACTCTGCAAAAGTGCTGGGAGCACGATTTTCCCGCTCAAGCGGCCATTACCCCGCTCGAGCGGACATCAAAATTCTGGGTTTCCCAGATTGTGTTCTTGAGCTTCAAATCAGTTTTCCAGCTACATTACTTGCATTCAATGGCTCAAATCTCAATATGATCATACTAACATGGCACCAATGCAAGATTATAACATTACGAAGCTCAATTTCTTGATTTATCCATATGCATGTCCCAAAATATGTCAAACTCAACATCAACATAACAAATTCATGCATTCAAGCTCATATCTTCTCAATTTGTACATGCATGTGATGAATTAGCCACATTCTCAACTTAGATAACACAAATGGTGATCAAAACATGAGTTTCAACTAAAACTCTACATGAATCATGTGTTTCAAGCTCAAACATGCAAATTCAAAGTAATTTCTTACATGCATGAGTTCTAAGACTTCAAACTCAACAAAAATCAACTTATTACATGCTCTTGATCACAAACAACCCTTGAACTTTCAAGATCACAATTTCAAACTTATGAATTCAAGACCAAATGCTTACCTAGAGGCTCAATCTTCCAAACTATAGCAATTTCTTGAGTTTAATCCTCCAATTCTTCACAAATTTGAGCCAAACACCCAACTCTCCTCTTTCCCCTCTCTCTAGCCGACTCCCTTCTCTCTTTCTTACGTTTACGTCAGCCAAGAGGAATAACAAAGAGGGTATTTGAGTGTATAGAGCCTCACTAAGTCACAATATAATAATATAGAGTAATTGGGTACTCATTTTACCAACTTAATCAACTTAATCTGGTCCAAATCAATTTTTCAATTAAACTTCACCGTAGGCTCTAAAAATTATGCCAACCACAATGGCGTAATCGATTTCGGGTTCTGTGGCCGATAAGGCCCTCAATTTAATTTCCAAAGCAGGTTATTCAAACAGATATTCCTACGATGAACAGATAAAACTTCAAAATCATATATATTCGCATAATGGCACACAAAATCATATCAAAATATATAATCACATTGGCATTTGGGACCAATTAGCATAATACAGAACAGGGGTGTCACAGTCTTCCCCCCTTTAGGAAGTTTGGTCCTTCAAACTTAATTTACCTTCGTCAGGAAACAAATGTGGATAGCGTAGTCGCATTTCCTCCTCTTTTTCCCACGTAGCATCCGTCCCATACTGTTCCTTCCATTCTACTTTCACCATTGGGATGGACTTGTTTCTCAATTCTTTCACTTGTCGGTCAACAATTCTTTCCGGCCATTCAGCGTATTCCATATTCTCATCAATAGCTATCCGATGATAATCAATCACATGTAACGGGTCTCGGAGGTAACCCCTCAACATCGACACATGAAATACGTTATGGATTTGCTCGAATCCCGGTGGCAAAGCAACTCTATAAGCAACTGGGCCAAGCCTCTCCAAAATCTGAAACGGCCCAATGTAGCGGGGCGACAACTTGCCCTTTTTCCCAAACCTGACTTGGCCTTTCATCGGAGAAACACGGATGAACACATGGTCGCCGACCTCATACTCAAGAGGTCTTCTCCTGACATCTGCATAGTTCTTTTGTCGGTCTTGAGCTGTTTTGAGCCTTTGCCGAATGGTTTTGATCTTTTCAGAAGTGTCTTGTACAATTTCAGGCCCAAGCAAAGCTCTGTCCCCGACCTCTGTCCAATAGATAGGTGATCTACACCTCCTACCATACAAAGCCTCGTATAGTGCCATACCGATGCTGGAGTGGAAGCTGCTATTATAAGAAAACTCTGCAAGCGGCAAATAATCTTCCCAACTCCCCTGAAAATCCAAAGCACACATGCGAAGCATATCTTCCAAAGTTTGTATCGTTCGTTCTGACTGGCCATCGGTCTGTGGGTGGAATGCAGTACTGAACCTTAGTTCTGTTCCCATAGCTTCCTGCAAACTTTTCCACAATCTAGATGCAAATTTCGGATCCCTATCTGACACAATGGACACCGGAACTCCGTGTAACCGGACAATTTCATCAACATAAATAGTAGCCAATCTATAAGCAGTAAATGTAGTTTTGACAGGCAAAAAATGTGCAGATTTAGTCAGTCTATCAACTACAACCCAAACAGAATCCATACCTCGAGAAGTCCAAGGTAGGCCGACAACGAAATCCGTGGTCACATGTTCCCACTTCCATTCAGGAATAGGGAGAGGTTGAAGTAGACCGCCTGATTTCTGATGTTCAGCCTTAACTTGCTGACACTGAAGGCACTTGGACACATATTCTGCAATCTCTTTCTTCATTTTAGGCCACCAATAGGTTTGTTTCAAATCCCGATACATTTTATTGTTACCCGGATGCATAGCAAATACGGATCTGTGGGCTTCATCTAAAACCCTCTTCTTTAGCTCCGGAATATCAAGAACGCATATTCTGTTCCGGAATTTCAACACTTCCTTCTCAATGCTAAACTCTGCTTTTGGACTTGTCTCAAATTCATCAATTACCTTTTTGAGGAACTCATCCTCTTCCTGTTTCTGTTTGATTTCATCAACAATTGTCGGTTCGGCTGTAATAGCGGCTATCAATCCGCCCTGTTCACATACCACCACTTCAATTCCAGACTTTTTAAAGTCTTGCAAAATCTCCCTTTGTTCAGTAAGCAAACAAGCCATACTCCCTGTTGATTTTCTGCTCAAGGCATCAGCCACTATATTAGCTTTTCCGGGATGATACTGAATCTCTAGATCGTAGTCTTTTATCAGTTCTAGCCATCTTCTCTGACGCATATTCAACTCTTTCTGTGTGAAGAAGTATTTCAGGCTCTTATGATCCATGTAGACTTCACATTTTGCTCCATACAGATAATGCCGCCAAATTTTCAAGGCAAAAACAACTGCGGCCAATTCTGAGTCATGTGTTGGATAGTTCTTCTCGTGTGGCCTCAACTGCCTGGAGGCGTAAGCAATAACTTTTTCGTTCTGCATTAACACACAACCCAAACCCTTATAAGATGCATCACTGAAAATCACAAAATTTTTCGTACCTGAAGGTAGTGTCAAAATTGGTGCAGTGGTCAATCTTGTCTTCAATTCATGAAAGGCTGATTCTCTTTCACTATTCCACTCAAATGGTTGTCCCTTACGTGTCAATTGGGTAAGAGGCACAGCTAATTTCGAAAAGTCCTTTACAAATCTCCTGTAGTACCCAGCCAAGCCCATGAAACTGCGAACTTCTATCACATTAGTTGGTGTAGACCAATTCACAATTGCTTCTATTTTCTGCGGGTCCACTGAAATTCCTTCCTTGTTGATCACATGCCCTAAGAAAACAACCTCATCCAACCAAAACTCACATTTCTTTAGTTTAGCAAATAATTTCCTTTCCCGAAGTATTTGTAAAACAGTCCTCAAATGGTGTTCATGTTTAAGTCTATCTTTAGAGTATATCAAAATATCATCGATGAAGACTACAACAAACTCATCAAGGTAGGTTTTAAAAATTCTATTCATTAGGTCCATAAATGCTGCCGGAGCATTAGTCACTCCAAATGGCATAACAAGAAACTCAAAATGACCATACCTCGTTCTGAATGCGGTCTTCTCAACATCCTCGGCTTTAACCTTCAGCTGATGATACCCGGATCTCAAATCAACCTTAGAAAACACCTGTGATCCCTGCAACTGGTCAAATAAGTCATCAATACGGGGTAAGGGATATTTGTTCTTTATCGTTACCTTGTTCAATTCCCGGTAATCAATGCATAGGCGCAAAGTACCATCCTTCTTCTTTACAAATAACACTGGTGCACCCCAAGGCGAAGTGCTAGGCCGGATAAACCCTTTATCAAGAAGGTCTTGTAACTGTTCCTTTAATTCTTTCATTTCGGTAGTAGCCATTCTGTAGGGAGTTTTAGAAATAGGCTGGGTGCCTGGCACAGTCTCAATAGTAAACTCTATCTCCCTGTCTACCAATTCCCCTGGTAATTCACTCGGAAACACATCCGGAAATTCTCTAACAATAGGAATACTATTCAATTCAACACTCTCAGATTGTTCAGACAACGCATAGCACAAATAACCCTGGCACCCTTTCCTGATCAGTTTACATGCTTTCATTACAGATATCAAATAAGGTGGAGGCACTACCCCATTACCCACAAACACAATCTCTTTCTGTTCTGGTGGTTTAAATACAACCCTTTTTGCCACACAGTCAATGGTGGCACAATACTTGGTCAACCAATCCATGCCCAAAATTACATCGAAATGTCTAAAGTTCAAGGGCAATAAATCTACATATAGGGTAGCATCCTCAATATGCATGTCACAAAACCGATATATATATTCACATAACACAGATTCCCCCGATGGAGCAGACACACATAACAAATATGGCAATAACTCTAGGGGTCTATTTAGTCTAGATGCAAATGTACATGTCACAAATGAGTGTGTTGATCCAGAATCAATTAATACAAAGGCATCCTGGTTACATATTGAAATAGTACCTGACACAACGGCATTGGCATTCCGTGTATCGCCCGGAACGAGTGCAAAAACTCTCCCCTGTCTCACTGTATCTCCAGTAGTAGCAGATCTCAAAGTATTTCCCGGCTTTGGGATCGATGCAGTGGAGCTAGCAGCTATCTTTCCACTATTCTGATTACAATCTCGGGCTATGTGCTCGTGTTTCCCACACTTAAAACAGGCTCCCGATGCACGGTAACAGACTCCACGGTGCCTTTTGCTACAAATGTTGCACATGGGAGCTGTGTCTCGGGAAGAACTTGAAGTAGTTAAGGAGCCCGTGTTTTGCTTTTTCAAAAATTTCTTCTTCGAAAAGAAGCCTTGTCTTTTGTTGCCTTTCCATTCTGTTGTTGGCTTAGCTTGTCTAGCTATGTTAGCCTCTGATATGATGGCCCGGTCAAGCACCCCGATGTAGGTCTCTAACTTCAGGACATTCACTCTCTCTAGGAAGTCACTTCGGAGCCCACCTTCAAAATGCCTTGCCTTCTTATAATCAGTGTCAATTACGTGTGGTGCAAACCTGGCCAACTCAGTAAATTTGGCCTCATATTCAGCTACAGTCACGCTGTCCTGCTTGAGTTCCACGAACTCTGCCACTTTCCTATCCCGGACACACTGCAGAAAGTACTTGTCATAGAATATTTCTTGGAACTTTACCCAGTCAACATCCTTATGATTCTCTCGCATCAACATCCACCATCTCCTCGCTTCGTCTTCTAGCATAAAGGTGGCTAGAAGCACTTTCTGTGTATCCGAGCATGGAAACACCTCAAACAGTTTTTCGATCCCAAGAACCCAAGCCTCAGCTTTCAAAGGATCTAGTCCGCCATGGAACTGTGGTGGTTTCATTTTCTTGAATTCCTTGGTGAGAGCTATTATCCGGTCATCATTTTGATTATCTGGCATGGGTGGTGCCGGAGGTGGAGGCGGCGGATGTGGTTGCTGCCACTGTTGTTGCCACTCCTGTTGCTGTCTTAAAGCTTCTGCCATTTCCTGTATCAGTCTTTCCATTCTGTCTAGTCTGGCAGTAAAAGATTCCTCTATCTCATCACCTCTGGTTCTCACCATCTGATTAAACTTGCATTATATTTCATACAAAAGGTACACAAGTACGCATACACTAAGGAGCACATATTTCCAGATAATTTACAATGCAAGTAGTTCATAACTTACACATATAATTATTCATAACAAAACATTTAAGCATATAATCAATGCTTCCAAACTCGTACTTATCACATGAATGCATCCTAGATCTTATCTAGACGCTTATTGCTCTTTTTGGACAAGTGTGTGAGTTATTAACTCGTGCTCTGATACCACTCTGTCACGACCCGAACCCGCCCCTATGGGTTAAGGACACGACCGGCCAGTAATCCTATTTGCATCATTTAGTGGCATTATGTTTAGGTTGCATGTTAGAGTTGCATTCACGCATGCCATGTGTATTGCATTGTGTTTGGAGTAGGGTTTAGTCCAAACACGGGAAACGAGGAACGTTTCGTACTCCAAGTGACGAAACGTACCTCGATTCTCGATCGCCGACACTCTTGACTGTCCATGATTGAGTTGTTGGCTTTATTTGCTTATGTTTGCATTCATTTCACATCGAGTTGTGCAATTCGACCCCTCAGCCATCATGCATTGAGGTGCATGATTGGCGGCATGAGGATCGAGGACTACACTCCCTAGAGCTTGTGCAATGATGAAGAGAGTGGTCATGCACACATATGTTGAAAATACTTTGCTATGCCCCTTTCTCGCTCTCTGTTGCAGCAAACCGAAAACCAGCAGCAAAAACTGGTCAGTAGCCTTCTGGAGCTTTGTACAGTGTTCTGGAACCAGTTGCAAACAGAGGCAAATCGGGGCACCGCGATGAATTTCTCGACAAGGCGACTTGAGCATGCATGCATCCCTATCATTCGGAACAGAGCTGAGGCAGTCCATTTTGTTTAATTTGCATGCTAGCTTCCTTACTTACTTAGTTAATTCGTTAATTAATTAATGTTGTGTAATAATTAGTTTAATTAGCTTAGATTAGCTAGTTTATTCTGTACTATTCATTCGGACCCTCCGAGGAGGGCAATGTTGTAATAAGTGTGCGTGTGTGTGTGATGCATGTCTTCCAACCCCACGTCTTTCTCCCTTTTATTTACCAGCTTATGATGGTTAGTTTTAGGGCACGTTTAAATTAGCATCCTTATGCTCGTATGTTTGCATCCATTCATCTATTTTGCATGCACCGGGCTCGGCGCATCATGCTAACTGCATTGTATTTCAATTCCAAGTTGAATACATGTATTGATTGTTGCATCTCATATGCTATCTTAGAATAGCCGAGCCTATCGTAGTTGCATTTTTGCATGTGTTGCATTAGGCATTCTTAGTATAGTTAGGATTCATGCATGATTTCTAATTAGCTTCTTTCTTTGGCTCGGAGTACTCGGTAAGTGTTTATGTTTTAGCATCCTTGCATGCGTGTGAGTGACTGCCATGATAGCATGCTTGCAATGAGGCTATGTGCTTATGTGATATAACTACCTGAATGCCTGTGGGTGAAGGTTGGGTTGTTTGAATTGGAATAATTCGTCGAAACCCGTGTTTTAGCCTATTTGCAAGTAGCAAACTTCAATCCATTTTCAAAACTAACGGATATGCGATGCTTTGTTCCAACTTAGGCAATCTAGTCTATACTTGTATGTTGTGTGCATCACATAGTAATTCTAGGCTAATAACAGGAAAAAGAGTGCATAATGTTTTCAAAACTCGATATCATGGTTAGTAGAGGCCGTTCTTTGATCGGGCGAGCGGGGGTGCTCATGAAGTGACCTTCCCCAATCGTACCCAAGTTCCCGAGCCGAGACAACTTTCGTGATAACGGACACATGGCCTTAGGCACGAGTCAGGGTTTCCTAAATTCCTCCAAAATAAAATATTTAGGTGGCGACTCTGTATCTGGCAAAGCAGTCTATGTTTGGCACTTCTTTCTAAAAAATTAGTTTTTCAAAACGATTTGCCAAAATTGGACTCTTTGATGATTCATCGGTCTTGCATTGCACTCCGCGAGATTAGATACAGGACCGTGACATTGAGTCCGAACTGTAGTAAGCCCAATGAACAAAACGGAATTCCCTCTCGAGACGTTCGGGGACGTCTACACACCTCCATTCAAAAAGAAAATAGTTCCTTTTTTTTCAAAGAATGAGGAAGTGATTGCATCACAAGCTGTTCGTTGATCATTGTTGAGGCGATCAATAATAATTTCTGCATCTGCCTGTTGTGCCTCATTCTGCAGTTGTTGATGTTCGAATATCAACCTATTACCAACTACTACACTCCAATTTGTAGAACGTTGTGGCATTGGCAGGAAGTCAATTAAACTTTTTCCTGATTCTTGGAGCATTTGATTCAAAAGATACAGACCATAGTCTTCAATTTGAGCCTCAGTTGGTTCAGAAATGGCAAACAATGTTCGAATCTTATGTGCAAGATCATCACATATATGCATTGAAAATTGATTCCATAACGCATATGGTTACAGTGGAGAGCACTGAGTAAGAATAATAGTAAACAATCTCCTTAATTGATAACCAATTTTCATAACCGCAGCCTCTTTAAGGCATCGTATCCATTCTTCATCATCTTCTAAAAGTCCTCTTGCAACACATGCTGATTTAAACGTATCATGCAAAACATTGTTGACCGTACGTAAGCACTGAAACGATTTTGGTCCTTTGACAACAGTTAATAGAAAACGCAAATAAAATCTCTCACCACAATTAGGGCTAGCAAAGTACATTCTACCGATTGCATAGCCCTGCTGCCTTGGTTTTCATCTCTTTTCTGAATTAAGCCAAACAAAATGTTGTGAAAATTCTTGGTAAGTGAATGGACATTCATCTTCCATAGAAGCGCAACATGCAAAAAAACCAGTAAGAGTTGACATTTGTTGGCTAGCTCTAGAAACAATTGCTTCTAATGATTCATCAGGATTAAAAAGAACATGGTGCATTCCAGGTAAATGAAGTGCTAAGTGTACAACTGTTGGTATCTCAGCATGCAATAGATGACCAAATATTCGCCAAACAGCTTCTGAAGGTCCAATATACTGCGCATCGAGATATTGTTAGATCTCATTTATCAATCCCAACACCATTGTTGTACGATTATAACCCTTGTAAATGTACTTGTGTATATACTTAACACATCTCATTCTGGCACAAACTTCCACGTTTATGTGACAGTTGAAACGTTTAGAAAGATATGCATTGTATGGTACGATGTCTCTGTTATTAACTTCTTTTCCCCTCACAATATGAACTTGACCATTATTGCGACGACGATAGATAGGATATCCATCTTGATCCATAGTAGTTGTTTCAACGAACGCTCGAGGGTATCTCTTAGTGCATTGGCCATTTTCCATACATGGTGCTTGTGGATTTCGAGCACCACATGGTCCATGTACCATACAACATTTGATAGTTTCAAAAAGCATAGGTTCATCTTTTGGATCTAGAAATTATGCACAAACCAATTTTTCTACTTGAGCACATGTCTGAATTTTGTCTGGACCCTTAAGAAATATAAGTGCATGCATATGAGGAAGGCCTCATTTTTGGAATTCAATTGTAAAAACATGCGCAACTTTATTACCAAACACTCAGTTTGTTTCTATCTCCTTCATCAAGCACTTTCTCTTTAACTCAAAAACACGGGCAATTAAATCTGGACGATCAATAGGCTTTTGGTGCGGTAATAATGCCAATGTAATTTCTGGCCAATTAGGATTTGCAGTCATGGTGAGAAAAATGTCTGGATGTCGGTTGTATCGTGTGATAACCATTGAGTCTTGAAAGATTTAAAACATGTGTCTAGGACCTCCAGGAAATGAAGATGGCAAAACAAACCTTTGACCAATTTGATTGGGTTGAAGGTCATTTGGATCAATATCTGTCAAATCTTGGTAAAGTTCAGCACGGATTTTCCCTTGATTAAGATTGTAGTAAGTCAACCTATTTTGTTCAGTTACGGCCCAAGCATCAACCAAAAACTCTTGGAACAATTTTCCAGCTCTCAAAATTGTTGAATACTCTGTGGGTCGTTCAAACAAATGATAACTATAAAAATTCATTTGAGTAAGCCGATCAGTTGAAGGCTGATCATGTTGAACATCCCACAGTTTCATCTCAGGTTCTCATCCAAGCTCACCATATGGAAATAATAAAACATAATGTAATGGCAAATATGCTGGGAGACATTCATTGATTTGCATTAGCTCATTATTTCCTTGTAGATGTAAGATAACATCTCTCATTCCACTAGCCTTGGTTCCATCACCTGGTATTACAACTGCAATCTCATCTGTAGTTGGCAAGGTTATACCGCCGTCGATCTGTCGATGAACTGTAGTGGAGATGAGCAGCCAAATTTCATCCTGTCAAGGCTAATTGATTTAAAATTGCATGAGCCTGGCGAAATTTAGCAACGAATGCATTAACCTGTAATAAACTATCTTGAATAGTTTTTAGAACATCTCTTCTTAATTGAGGATTTCTATGATTGCGAACTTCTAAAGCTGAATCAGGGTCATAAATGTACAATTGCGCATAAGCTGCATCTTGCCCTGATTGTGGTAGTAGTGATCCTGTTCGATGTCGCAATTCCCCATGGATAGTGAATGATGTAGGGCCTCTTCCAGTAAGTACTCTTGGATCTAATATAGCACCAAGACTTGTAAAAGCATTGGTTGCATTGTACACTTGAGTATAACGTCGAAATGAATTTGATTTATCATCATTCCCATCATATAATGCTTGAAGAAGTGAAGGGAGTGTAATAAGAGGAGGAAGCTTGACCTTCCCTTTTGAAAAACATGTTCCGAATATAGTGCGGTTTGGAGATGATTTTATTAATTTTTCATCCATCCAATGTAATGCTGAACAGAAAGGACATAATACATCCATCTTGCCAAGAGAATGACGACATGAATTTATATGTGCTCGAGTACTAACCATTGGACTCATATGCATATCCTCTAATTCCTCATTAGTACATAGATCCTCTTGAAGGGAAGGAGTTGTAAGAGTAGACCTACAAATATTGGTTCTGTGTAAATTAAAATAGAATGGTAATAGTAGGAATATGTATTTGAAGAATTAAACACAGTCTTTTACCAATTCGTTTGTGGAGCTAAAGATGTGCTTGGCATTGAGAACGAACATGTGGAAGGATGTGCAACCATTGTTCGTTTTTGCATAGACTGAGTATCCTCAGTTGCCTTTGTTCCTAGTTCCAAGCAAGCACGACTACGACGACATGGTATTAAAGAAGTTTGTCTCGATTGTATACATTCTCTTGATTTCTCCCGTTCTCGCCGTGCACATTGGGCCAATGTAGCTTTTGATATAACATTGTTATTGTGTGCCTAAAATGTGAACATTATATCATTGATACCTAAAATACAAATATTATCGTATACTATTTTATTTCTTAATTCAATAATTTTGTTATTTTAATTATATTTTACTTTTTTTTCCTACCTTGTGATAATTTCAAGAATATTTTTACATTTTCTTTGTCCTACTTCCTTTTCCATTTTGCTTTATTTTCCCTCTTCATGCCTTGTGATATAGCAATTTGTTTTTTAATTATTGTTTTCTCTTTCTTCTTGCCTCATGATAATTTTAAGAAAATTAAAAATATTTTCTATGCCTATGTTCCTCTATTCCTTTGCTTAGATGTTATAAAGTTTTTCTTGGAGTTTATAAAGGTTACAATTATTTTTTAGGAAATGTTAAAGAGAGCTAAATATACTTTGTTTGAGTGTACAGAAAACAAAGAGCACACAAAAAAAAATTGACAACACAGTTTAAAATTTTAAAAACATACATGATCGATGTTCACTTTAACAATATGATTGGCTTTGTTTTACTCGATAAATATTTTTTTAAAATGTTGAATATATATCATTGGACATGCGTTTTCCTTTCCTTTGTCAAAAGAAGTTGCCTTTTCTTTTCCTTTAGACATTGCCTTGGCCATTTCCTTTTCCTTTGCCTACCAAAAATAAATAAAATTTATTCAGAATACAAAAAAAGAACATGTATTTATAAAATTTATTAAGATTACGAAAAAAGAATATGTTGAACTTGATTTTTCTACTTACCTTAGAATTGCGGATAATATTAAGATTGCACTCAGCGCGAATAACAACGCCGATATTCCTAGTCTCATGGAGGAATGGGCTTGCATGAGTAGGCCTACAAATAATTGTTGTGTACAAAATAAAATTTATAAAATAAAATCTTAACAATAAGAATATGCATTTGTAGAATTAAATACAATGTTTTACCAATTCCTTTGTGAAGCTAAAGATGTGCTTGGCGAAGTAAGATGTGTAAACATTACTCTTTTCTGAGCCGGTGGAGTATTAGTTGTGCTTGGTGGAATCAATTCTCTCGATCTCTCTCGTTCACGTCGCGAACGTTGTCCCAATTGATATGAAGAGCTTGCCTTATCATTTCTTTCGCGTTCTCGCCGTGTACGTTGAGCCAATGCAGCTTTCGATATAACATTATTGTTATGTGCCTAAAACATGAAGATTAATTTCATAAGATGCCTAAACTATGAATATTATCATCTACTGTTTTATATTTTTCTCTTCGTTTTTCATTTCTATTAATTTACTTTATCTTAATTCCCTTTCCTTCTAATATTTTGTAAAAAAATTGAAAACTTTTTCATTCTGTATCCCTCCCCCCCTCATTCTTTTTTTGTTCTCTTCCTTTTTTCTTCTCTTGTAGATGTTCATGTCAATAGCAAAAAGCCAAAAAAGAATAATAATAATTTAAAACAAATATAATGTTTTTGTACAAATGCTATTTTAGCATGCTTCAAAAAAAACATTTAACAAATTTATATGAAACTGTTTACTATAAAAACAGTATATGTCACTGTGCAAGTAGTATATCAATTTTACATTTAAAAATAAATAAATAAATAATCGAGCTTCATGGTCCAAAATAAATATTTCAAAAAAAGAACTTTAAATGGAAATGTTGAAGAACCATACTACTGAACATGCATTTTCCTTTCCCTTGCCCGAAACGGTGGTCTTTTCGTTTTTCTTCAACAATGCCTTGGCAATTTCCTTTTCCTTTGCCTACAAAAATAAAAATATATATGTAGAAATTTTTTTAAACATATATAAATAAGAATATACGGTGTATACGGTGTTTTGAAACAAAAAAATCTATATAATTAAATTGGGCCTACCTCTCGAACATGGATGACATTAAGGTCACGCTCATTACGGATAACAACATTAACATTTCTTTCTTGAAGAAAGTGGACCTAAAAATACAAAAGAGTTAGAGGTAAAAAAAAATAAAAATATTATACATGTAAGAAAATGAGTAAAATGATCCATCTGTAAATTATAAGAAAAGAGCATTTTGTTATAAGGAATTAGATAAAAAATAATGAAAAGAAAAGAAAATTGACTTTTGCTTATAAGAAAAGTGTTTTTTTTTTTCAAATAAATAAAAAAGAAAACAACTTACGTGACCAAAAATAGTAATGTTGTCCATAATTAGCAGTTGAAGATCAATGGTGTCTCAACCTAAAAGTGCCTGGTTATTTAAATTTGACAAAGATAACTGTATGAAGGCAAAATGGGGTTTAATAATTGCCATAAAGAAAAATTAATCGCTACAAAATTAACAACCTCCTAACATATTTTAGTTAACAACCTAGTTTAAGAAGTTCGTTTGTGCATGAATATCACAGATGGAGAAATTGAACTACTACAGGATAGAAGAAAAATTATAATTTTTTTATGTCTTCAATATGCATTAAAAAGGATAGAAGAAAAATTAAATACTCTCATAGAAATCTTCATAATTTTTCTCTATTGGCCAAAATGTAGAACTATTGCAATACATGATTTTGTGGTTTGCATTGACAAAGGTTAATTCTTATGGATTATATTGCCCATTTTTCCTACTAACAACTAAGTAAATTATAAAAAAATATAAATTATACTAATGAATAAAATTTTAGCAAAACTTAATTATAGAAATTTAATTACTAAATTTGCATTTTAAAATGTGAAAACAAAATAAGTTAAAAAACTACAATAAAAATTTATAAAATGGCTCACCACACTGTAACTGGAAAATTACAAAAACCTTTTGTATTATCTATATAATTACAAATGTCTTTTTCAATACACATCATAAAAAATTATACTACACAGTAGTTTATTTACTCCAAGGAGTAACACTCTCATAAAAATCATTAAAAAATTATTACAACAAAATTTTAAAATAAGTTTTGGTTTTTTCAAAAGTCTTGATAAACATCTAAAAAGTCTTCTTTTTTTTGTTTGAAAAATTCCAAAAACAAAATTGAAAAATCTAAATAAATTGGACTCTTTTTAAAGATGGAGAAGCCTAAACATTTTAAAATAGCAATTCAATAAAAAACCAAATTAAAAACAGTTCACTAAAAGCAAAAAAAAATAAGGGTCATCAAATTAAAAGGGTTACCTTTTTAATGTTCCATTTTCCTTTCAATCAACAAATTCCTTTCAAATCCTAAATCCAAATACAGCCTAAGAGAGATGGAAAAAAAAATAAAAAATAAAAAAAGACCTATCATATTACAAAATTAAACTGTAACAAAATGTTTGTAAAAATTTAAAAAAAAAAATGAACTTGTAACTGTAAGAAGAGGACTGGTTGATAATTAAATATGAACTTGAAAATTTAAAAAAAAAATGAACTTGTAACAAAATCTTTTAAGTTAGACCTATTTTATAGGTCCAGTGATATGTCAAGAAGAGGACTGGTTGATAATTAAACAATATCAACCAGTCCTCTTCTTGACACATCACTGTGTCTATAAAATGGGTATAAAATTTATGTATAGTTGGATATGGTAGGTGGGTACCTCATCCAAGTTTAATTTGAAGTACATGAGAAAATTGAACATTGGAATCATGAATTTCACTAGCTGAAATGTGGTATGGTTACTTGGGGTAAAAATACTTTTCCTTACTATTTGGTACAATGGAAAAAAATTCCTTCTTGTTTTGTGTTCCCCAGTACCCCCAAAAGGACAAGGCAGTAATTTGCGGGTGGGTGGGTATGAGAGAGAGAGAGAGTGAGAGAGAGAGAGAGCAACCTTATTCAATGCAGCAAGGCTAAACCTATCGGCCCTGAGAATTGCCTCCTCTATGTTTTTATTGATGCCCTCTCTAGCAAATGGCAAGAAATACTGCATATATATATATTAAAAAAAAAATTAAAAAGAGAAAAGAAAAAGGAAGTCAAGATAATCATCAAATTGAGAACCTAATTAATTAATGCATAAAAAATGGCAAGAGCAGTGTGAGTTAAAGAAACAATAAACATTAAAAAGTAGAGAGAAAGACCTGAAAACCAAAGCGAGGTACAGCCCAAGTGTGGTGCAAGCGGCCTATGAGGTTGTAGAATGAGACCGAGAAGGTCTTAGACTTAGCCCACATCACCAGCATCACTATAAATGCAAGTGGCCAAATTGGGAGCAAGAAGATCCTGGTCCTGAACGGCTTCAACGCGAATGACCCGAATACAAACTGGCTGTGTAGGGAAGCTGTTATATCCACCACATGTGCCAAGACTACAAAATCAGGTACCCTCCATTTTTTTACCTGCATTCAATGTGCCCATACAATGGAGGATGACCATTATTTTATTTATCCAGAAACAAAAATGATGTGCTAGGCTTTCTTGTCTTATTTTCTTATTTAATTAATCATAACAATTCTCAAACAAAATTTTACAGAAGAGAGAAGGGGTCATCTCATTTCATTCGTGAAATTTTGTGTCTCATTTTTTTTTGACAGTAGTACAAAAAGGCATTTCCAGGTTATTGTCATTAATCCCACCTTAGGTACAAGAATGACTACAACCACCTGATACACCAAATTTTTTTGTAATCAGTATATGGTCCCGCTTCTTATCAAACTTTTTTTTTTTTTTTCATTTTTGTTTTTAATGTGAATTGGCACACACAAATTCATATACAGTGAACAATTACGTGTTAAATCAGTACGCATTTGGTAAGGACAATAAAAATATATGATATGATATGATTAAGCAGGAAGGAATTATTAGGATATCCTTTGTTTGGAGAGGGAGATACCTGAATTTAAAAGTAACCATTTGTGCAGGTCCCATGATTTGCTATTGAGGGTATTGCCCAATGCATAATAGAGAGGCATAAAAAGGGAATAATTGGTGCCCATCTCTGTATGGTGTAGGCTTTGGTACCTGTCAAATTGATGAATGAATTAGAATTAGAATTAGTTTTAGTTTTAAAGACAAAATAGTAAGGAATTATAAAATCTCAAGATCAATAATAAGTTCTAAACGGGGCCTCCCGTATTACATACCCAAACAAATACTATTTAGGAATGGATACCCAATCAATCAAAAAAGACACATAATAGTAATTGTTTTGTGAAATTTTAAAAATTTTTACATCTCTTCACATCTAATCTAATCAGCTAGCTGTTGGATTTATTTTATAGTGTGGCCTAATAGCCTACATATATTTATATTTTTTAATTTATTTGGACTCCACAATTAGATAAAGTCAATATTTGATATAAAGATCAGTAATTAGAATTTCAAAAAAATCACTCTTCTAAAATAAGAAGGAAACTTTGATGGATTAAGAATTCTTCTAATAAGAGTTTATCTGATCATCTTCTGTCCTATATATGGATGGGTGACTCCCCTTTCATATGATAAGTATTTTTTCATCACTCTAAGTTTTATAGTCATCCTAATTAAGAAAGATAGAGAGAAGAAGGTGAGCCAAGAATTTAAGGTTCAACTATTAGGGGTATTTTCTCAACTTCTTTAATTCAATGGTTGACAAAGGTATGTTCGTTTTATTCTTGAGTTGTATTGAATTCAAGATCCTGTGAAATTTAATTCCGCATTATTATTATGGTTACATGTATTATTAAATCTTATATGTGGTATCAGAGCTTTAGTTTTGTGAATCAATATACCTTGGAATAATAATATATTTAATTAAACTATTATTAATAATACGATTCCTTTGTTATATTAAAGGTATTGACTTTAAATATTATCTCAATTAGTTTGTATTAATCAAATGCGTAATACATTTTTTTTATTTTATTTTTTGTTACGCTGTTAACATGCATAGCCATGACTTTAAAGTTTGCATGATAGCAATCTACTTATTTGTCACTTAGGATGGGTGGTCAAATTTTTTTAAGTTAAAACCTTGCGTTTTCATTAGAGAATCAGATCATTCATTGCGGGACTCTACCAAAATTTACGGAATATTGTCTAGCAATTCATTATGAATTACGGAATATTGTCAATTATTGTTAATATTCATATATTTTTTTTATGATTTAAATTTAATATCATGATATGATTTTATGATATTGGATATTAAATATTGAAGTGGTCAATTTATTTAGGTGTAATTCTTGTTAACCATTATATAAGATATTCATGATTGTCATATTATATATATATATATATATATATATATATTCTTGTTCGTCCAGAGTTATTATTATTATCATATTGGTAATTGCAATCACATAAAATAAATTCTAGAAACGATAGAAAATAGTGATTGAATTAATGACAATTAAATAACTCAAATTAATAGAGAATATTGTTGGTTAGTTTCGTATTCATAAGGTTAACTAATTTAGTAGCTGCCAAAGTGGTCTAGATTTGTAAAACTTATGAATATAGAACTACATAAAAGAATTGTTAAAAGGGTAACATCAAGGTCGATAATATTCTAAATTGCAGTTATAATTCGGAGATTGAGACTAGCCCAAAAGAGAGTCACTTTCAAATATTTATGAACTGGGTAGGGTAATGTAACTTATGTAATTTGACAGATTAGAATTGAATACCCAAAGGTAACATGACTAGCTGGAAAGTTGCATAAATTACTTTAGACCTACATAAGTAATTCTTGACGAGTGGACAATAGATATACCTAAGTTTTGCCCAAAGGAAAAACTTGTGTGATATCAATAGTTCATCATTGTAATTATAGTTCATCATTATAATTCTCAAAACTTTAATATGTACATTGTTTATGGTATATTGTTTATGCCTATTTCCGCGATAGGCCGTGTGTTAATACCTCTTAAGATCTGTAAAAAAGATAGCTTGCTATCTAAGGTGGTTGGTGTAGACCGCCCGAACTCGCTCCGCGCGCGAGGGCGCGAATTGGGTTCTAGCTACTACAGTTCAGACTCCTGTCACGATTCTGAATCTAATCTCACAAAGTGCAATGTAAGACTGATAAATCACCAAAGAGTCTAAATCTGGCAAATCGTTTTGGAAAATTGATTTTAATAAAAAGCGCCAAGCATGGACTGCTTTGCCAGATTTCAGAGTCGCCACCTAAATATTTTATTTTGAAAAATTTAGGAAAGCCTGACTCGTGTCGAAGGCCACGTGTCTGTCATCACCAAAGTTGCGTCGGTTCAAGAACTTGGGTACGAAAGGGAAAGGTTATAACATGAGCACCTTCGCTCGTCCGATCAAAGGATCGGCCTCTACTAAACATGATATGTTATTTTATAAACACATGTGTTCTTATTCTGATTATTAGCTAACTTGCTATGTGATACGCACAGCATATAAGTATAGACTCAATCACGCGGATTGGAACAAAACAACTCATGTTTGTTTGTAAAAATGGTTTGAAAGTGCTGCTCGTAAGTAGGCTAAAGCGCGGATTTGCCACTTCGCAAAGTGGGCTTAAAACTCACAATCGTCGAGTTGTTCTAATTCAGGCAATCAAGCCTCCACCCACAGGTATTCATGCAGTTAATCAATTAAGCAAATAGCCTCATGACAAGCATGTGTAGACGTCCCCGAACGCCCCGGGAGGGTGAGGTCCCGTTCTGTTCGTATTGGGGTCACTACAGCTCGGACTCTCAAATTGTCACGGTTCTAAATCTGAACCAAAGAGTCCAAATCTGGCAAATCGTTTTGAGAAAACAGATTTTGAAAGAAGTGCCAAACATGGACTGCTTTGCCAGATGCAGAGTCGCCACCTAAATATTTTATTTTGGGAAAATTTAGGAAACCCTGACTCGTTTGCCTAAGGCCACGTGTCCGTCATCACCAAAGTTGCCTCGACTCGAGAACTTGGGTACGATTGGGGAAGGTCACTTCGTGAGCACCCCCGCTCGCCCGATCAAAGATCGGCCTCTACTAACCATGATATCTATTTTTGAAAACATTATGCGTTCTTATTCCGATTATTAGCCTAGATTTACTATGTGATGCGCACAGCATACAAGTATAGACTGGATCGCCTAAATTGGAACAAAACATTTCATGTTTATTTGTTTGAAAATGGTTTGATGGTGCTACCCGCAAGTAGGCTAAGACGTGGATTTGCCACCCTCAGGTGGGCTTAGAAAACATGATTTTGCCACTATCTAGTGGGCTTAAAACACACATTTGATGAATTGTTCCAATCCAAATAACTCAACCTTCACCCACAGGCATTCAGGCAGTTATATCACATAAGCATATAGCCTCATGGTAAGCATGCTATTCATGGCAGTCACTCACACGCATGCAAGGATGCTAAAGCATAAAACTTACCGAGTACTCCAAGCCAAAACAAAAGCTAATTAGAAATCCATGCATGATCCTAACTATACAGAAATGCCTAATGCAACACATGCAAAAATGCAACTATAGCAGGCTCGGCTATTCTAGACATGGCATATGAAATGCTACAGCTAACATGTATTCAACTTTGGAATTGAAAACACAATGCAGTTAGTATGATGCGCCGAGCCCGGTGCATGCAAAACAGATGAATGAATGCAAACATGCTATCATACTGTATGCTAATTGAAACATGCCATAATCTAACCATCATAAGCGGGTAAATAAAAAGGAGAAAGACGTGGGGTTGGAAGACATACATCACACACACGCACACTTATTACAGTTGTGCCCTCACTCGGAGGGTCCAAATAAATAATATACAGTCTCGAATGAATAATTACAGTCCAAATATGTACAAAACCCTAATTAATTAACAAATTAAAATAGGAAAGCAATAAATTGGCATGCAAGCCAGGGACTGCCTCAAATCTGCTCCGGATGATGAATGATGCATGCTCCGGTTGCCTTGTGCGGAGAATCCCTCGTGATGTCTCGGTTTGCCTCTGTTTGCAATTGTTCTCGGAATGCGTGTCAAGCTCTAGAAGGCTGCCGATTTCTGATTTGCTGCAACAGAGAGCAACAAAGGGGCATGGCAAATTATTTTCACATATGTATGCATGACTACTCTTCGGAGAGTGTAGTCCTCGGTCCTCGTGTCACCAATCACGCATATCGATGCATGATGGTCGAGGAGTCGAATTGCACGACTCAATATGAAATGAATGCACATATAAACACAACAAAACCTAAACTCCATTATGGATAATCCGGAGTGTCGGTGATTGGGAATTGAGACACGTTCCGTCACTCGAAGTACGAAACGTCCCTCGTTTCCCGTGCTCGGGCTAACTCCTATCCCAAGCACAATGCAATATGCATGAATGCAACTAAGATGGCATGCACAATTCTATAAGATGGCATACACAATGCACGATGTAACAAGGCATACGCAATGCTCTAACATACAACCTAGCATACGCAATGCTATAAAATGAAATGGCATACTCAATACACAATGGACTTACACCAACATGAGTGGACCTCAGCCACACTCACATTAGTAGCCATGAGATGAAAAATGAGACGCTCGAAATGCGCGCACACATGCACGCAAACCGAGGACCGATCCTAAGGCACAAATGCCACTCTAACAAGGCATGGCAAGGCACGAAATATGGCATACAAACATGCAAATTTCAGCACTGAAATGTGATGCAAAATGACCCCGAAACATGGAAACATGGCACCCGATGCATGGAATGGCCCCGAAACACAAAACTAGGCATACGCATTGGCCTATAGCTATACAAAACATGCATTATTTGATTGTGAAGCATGAAGACAGATGCAAGAAAGTCCCAAAACATGCATATTTCCAGTTTATAACAAGTCCCAAAAATGAATGCAAATAGGGCTAATCTATCATGCAAAAAGAGGCCCTAAAAGAGAGGTTAAACATAAAGGGACAGCAGCTGGCCCAAAATGGAAAAGATCCCTTCAACAAAGTTGAAGTGGGGCTCAAAATAAGACACTTTTTAGTTTACATCAATCCACGAAAATAATCAAAAATAAGGCCAAACTATCATGCAAGAAAAAGGCCTAAAAGAGAGAT
The DNA here is from genome assembly GCF_055761805.1 of Camellia sinensis. Classification (NCBI taxonomy): domain Eukaryota; kingdom Viridiplantae; phylum Streptophyta; class Magnoliopsida; order Ericales; family Theaceae; genus Camellia; species Camellia sinensis. Next base: position 161,358,197 of record NC_138972.1, read on the forward strand.
AAAAGAGCAAGTGATAGCAGGAGGCTTCAAACAGAGGAGAGCCCTTCAAAAATGTTGAAGAGGGTCTCAAAAAAAGCTATTTTACAGTTTATGGAAAGGTCCAAAAAAACTCACAAATAGGCCTAAAATACTATGCAAAGATTGGCCTAAAAGAGAGATAAAGAGGCAAGTGACAACTGTTGTTCTCAAACAGAGGAGAGCCCTTCAACAAAGTTGAATAGGGGCTCAAAATAAGATATTTCACAGTTTATGGAAAAGTCCAAAACAGCTCATAAACAAGCCTAACATATCATGCAAGAAAAAGACCTACAAGACAGTTAAAGAGGCAAGTGGTAGTAGGAGACCTCAAACAGTAAGAGGTTCTTGATCAAACATGAAAAGGAGCTCAAAATATGGCTATTTACAGTTTGGGTCGGAGCCAAAAAATGCTTTCAAGCAAGGCTTAGATATAGAGCAAGAAAAGACTAGAAAAATGAGAAAGATGACTCACCCTTGAAGAGCAGCAAACTAGCAGCTTTTGGACTAAATTTGTGAGCTTCCAACCTCTTCAAATGTCCTCAAATGTGCTGGAATAGAGTGTAGAGGTGTGGTGCTATGGGTTGTAGGGTAAAAGTGGCCAAGAAATTAGGGTTTTGGAGCTTGGATGAGAGAGATATGGAAGTTGTATGTATAATGCCCTAACCAAGTTTTGTAACCCCTAAAATGCAGCTGAGGGTGCTGGTTTTATAGGGAAAGGAGTGGAGGAAAGGGGGAAAAAATGGGGGGGAAAACCAATTCAAATTTCCCCCCAAAAGGAAAGACCCTCGGGTATAGGGTTTGGAGGAAAACAAATTGCACACCTGGAACACGCTTGGGGAGGGGATCATGGCCGGCCAGCTCAAAAGGGCCAAAATGGTCATCCAACCAGGTAGGTGGCCGGCCTGCCACCTTTTCTGGCCGGCCTGCTACTTTTCAGGATAAAAAATGGGTCTTCCATAAAGAAAGGTGGTCGTCCAATGATAGGGAAGTCCAATGGTGGCCTTTCAAGTGTCCAAATTTAATCCCCGGAAGTTATCTTTCCAATGGCGCAAACCTTGCATTAAAATTCCTCCTGTGGAAAAAGTTATGCCTGTTTTGGTGAAGCCGCGCAGATTCGGTTCAACCGGAGTGATGCCTTACTTCAATCAACCTTATCTCCCCCGTCCGGAATTGGCTTTAGGAGATTCTTGAGTGCAAAATGAAGCCCCAGAAGTCTTATTTCCAACGGTGGTGGCCTCATAGCTTGATTCCAAGTATGCAAATGAATAGGTCCGATTCGGCGAGGGTTGCTCGACTTTTTCTTAACAGTTCATGCCCATTTTCTCCCCCAACTGGGTTTCTTCCCTCTTCTCTTCTTTTCTTCAACTTCAGACCCCTAAGTAAGGTGTTTTGAAAGATTTTTTAAAGATTTCATCTCTCTTTCATTCATTTTCACTTTGTCCTTGCTCGATTTACCGAAAAGCGCAACATTTGACAAAATGTGAGCCTCAGAACATCGTAAAAACTTTATTTCAAAAACGTTTTGAAAGAGAGGGTTTTAAGACTAAAATCTTTTGATCAAGATCGTTTTGGTCCAAAAAAGGGTATGAAGTTGAGATTCGACTCTCTCTCCTTGCTAAAGAATTTAAACCTTTGCACTGCCCAACTTCCAAAACCATCAGTCGCGTCCAAGTCTTGAAGGTGGTCAAAAATGAAGTGTCTACAGTTGCCCCTCTTTGACAGAACTCGGAAGTCAAGAAGTGATGGGAGTGAATGTCAACGCCCAGAGACGACCCATTTTTGACAAGGCCGAAGACTTGGACAAACAAACAAAATATAGATAAATAAATGGTTGTGCCCGCAGGCTTCCTACGTATCCTTTTGCAAGGAATCAAACCAGCGTAGTTCAGGGGCAGGATAAAATGATATGCATAAATATTTTGATAATTGGACTTATACGCCACGCGAAGCCGGTTTAAAGATTGGACTTATACGCCACGCGAAGCCGGTTTAAAGATTGGACTTATACGCTACGCGAAGCCGGTTTGAAAATTGGACTTATACGCTACGCGAAGCCGGTTTGAAGATTGAGGATTTATGCAATGCACTGTAATGTAATAACTGAAATGCAATGTAATAGCTAGGAAATGAAGGTACCTCACAGGGGCAATTGGCAATGACTTACCTCATGCTGCTGGGGATCTCCCGCTTCTTCTCAGTTGAACCACAGGTACTACTTTTCTCCCTGACTATGGTTGCAGCTTTCCCTATTCTCCAACAGGGTGACAGACTAGGTTGGATCAGTATCCAGAATTGAGGTGCATACAGATGCTATCTCAATCTATGGGGCTTCCATACAAATTTCAAGCCGAGGATATACCCCTGGGTATTTAAACCAGACTTTAGTCTCGAAAATCCCGAACCTTTGTGTTCTAGGCATAAGCCATTCGAACTCTAGTTTCCACCGTCTTAGTTGGTCTCCTAGGAACTCACCGCAAATACAGGTAGGTGGCTATACCAGACCACCAGAAGTCGTTCCGGCACGACAAACACCAAAAGAATTGCGCCTTTAGAGGATTTAAGGTCTCCTAGACCGAAAAGTGCACAAGACGGTGCGAATTAAAAATCTGTCTAAATATAATTTGTGAAAAATTAAACCAAACTATATAGTTGTAACGAATTAAATCTAATAAATATTGTAATATAAATATAATAGTAAAATTGAATTTTGTAACTTATGAAGGTTTTAAAAACTAATAAATTTTTACCATCTAAAAAAAACTAATAAATTTAGCCCTAATAATGAATTGACTAAATATGGAAAATTTTATTTTTTTATTAAAACTTCGAACAAGACCGAATATGCTATCCATCGGAACTCATCTCAATAGGTGAGTTCCTCTCTTTCTTCTTCCTCTTCGATTCTTCTTTCTCTCTTTTTTCAGATTTATTTTCGAAGATATTCCTTGGTAAGTTTTTCTGAGATATGTTTAAAGTTTCTCTCTTTTTCAGAGTTTTTCAAATTCTTCTTTCTCCCTTTATTTCATTTGTTTTTTCTTCAGATTCGTCTTCCTCTTTCTTCTTCTTCTTCTTCTTCTTCTTCTTCTTCCTTTTTTAGTTTTTTTATCGTATTCCCAATACGTTTCAGATTTTTTCTGATCCATTTTTTTGTTTTTGTTTTTTACATTGTAAACTTGTAAACTTTATTTTTAATTAGTAATAAAAAAGATAACCCATATCATATCCGTACCCATTTGTGGCTTTATTGTTTAATTAGTAATAACTTGTAAACTATCTTATTATGATGTGTCTCTCTTTCTCTCTCTCCTTTTAATTAGGTAATCAACCAAGCATGTTATGTGTTGTGTGCTTTTTAACACATGGGATTTGAAATGAAGCTTAGAATTTTGGGATTGTAAGGTAAAACAAGATCTCTTGTGCCTATGTATGTATTTGTGTTCTAGTTTTGTGTCTTTGTATTATGTAATTTCTAAAAAAGTGTGGCTTATTTCTTTTATGAACATTTGATTGTAAGAAAATTTAATCATCATGACATTACTCAAATTAATTTACAAATTTGATATGATTTTTAGAATTTATATCATTAATGACTTTAAAATGATAGGAACATCTCATGAAAATAATAAAAAAATATATAATTTATTAATTTGTATAGCATTACCCTAATCGTTATTATAAAAAATATATATATAAATAATTTAGGAATTATGAAACACTTTTCACTTATTTCAAAACATTTTTCAAAAGATTTTAAAAAATATATTTTTATTATCACAATCAAAATATATTAATGAGTATTTCCTGACAATTATGAATACTTGCCAAAAATATGGCAATTAGGAATGCTTACCAAAAACTTAAAAAGAAAATATTATTTTGCTCTAAATTATCACTAAAAAAGCAAATTAACCTTTATTCTTTTAAAAATATCAATTATATACCTGAATTATTTGATTTTGTTTTAATTTTACCTTACCATTAATTACGATCTATAATAAAATAAAAGTTGCTAAGGTGACAATCATACTTCATTTACATTTTTATTTTATCTTCAAACTATCCGTATAATATTAATTAGGTTCTTGAATAAAGTGAAATTTGAAAGTCCAAATGTTATCAAAAATGCTGGAGACCAAAAATTTTATCAAATGTCTCACATGAGTGTGAGATCCACACTCACATGAGACATTTTTAATAGAATTTTTTGAATCTCTAACATTACTCAATGTTATTTCATCAAACTTAATGAGATTCTTTTTTGTTTTTGTTTTTTTTTTTTTTTGGTTTTTTAGAAACCCTAGGGACCTTTTCTAATGAACCTGTTCATATTTTCATATTTTTAGTCATTTAATTTTCCAGATGGATCTAATTTTTATATATCTAAAAAGTACAAAAATTAAACGATTAAAATATCAGAAAAGGAAAATTAAAATCTGTCTAAAAATAGTTTGTGAAAAATTAAACCAAACTATATAGTGGTAACGAATTAAATCTAATAAATATTGTAATATAAGTATAACAGTAAAATTGAATTTTGTAACTTAGGAAGGTTTTAAAAACTAATAAATTTTTACCATCTAAAAAAAAACTAATAAATTTAGCCCCAATAATGTAATGATTAAATATGGAAAATTTTATTTTTTTATTAAAATTTCGAACAAGACCGAATCTGCTATTTGTAACGCCCCAAAAATAATCCAATATGAACTGCCCACATTAACTAACATTCACTAGACCACAACAATAAACCTTCCATCTTTACATAATTCATAAGAGGGTTTATACAAAAGTTCACATGCGAATATACGTTCAACGATAAAAGTATCACATGAATCTATAGCATGTGAGGCATGTAATCTCAAAACAATAAAATGCCCTTAAGGGCTTACATCTTCCAAGGCGATAGCCTGGTTACACAAAATGGTCTCTCGAATCCATACACATTTAGCCCTTGGATTTACAAAGTTTACAACAAAAATAAAAGAGCTGTTTACTCTTCACAAAATATCCACGCCCTCAGTTCGGTGGGATCACCATATCTTTACCTGCACCAAATCCCATAGGGGTGAATATAAAGCCCAGTAGAGAATTCTAACAAAATATATACAATTATGCCCAAACTCAATAAAATATAAATGTCCATGCTATGCCATGCTCTCATAAAGAAAATTACATTTCATGCGCTTCTTAAAAATTTCCATTTCAATAAAAGTTAGCAATCTCAACACATTTCGAAAACTTCCAAATTTAATCAATAGGGGAGGTAAATACGACACTGGTAATCCCTAGGCTGGTGTCTGGAAGTAGACTCTACAAGTACTACCAAACTATCATTTTTACCGGTATTAACCGGAAGGCTCGACACCTATCCGCGTGATTTTTTGATCTTTCACCATGGACCCTCAGGCTAACTTATCGAATTCAACTACACCCCCTATCTGGACTTACCACGTATTTAACCCATACACATTTCCATTAACTTCATTATCAAACATGTATTTATTTCCTTCTTGTAAGAAATCTTCCCAGTTTAATCACACAATGCATAGTATGTAAATCCATGCGAATGCCATGCAATGTTCTTCCATACCTCGTAGCATCTATTCATTTTAAGTAACATGGAAACAATATTGAGTAAATACATTTCTCAAAATAACTTATATGCCTTCAACTCATAGCAATTACCATTTCTCACTATGCACAATTTCTAATAAGTTAGCCTCTTCAAGACTACATGTTATGTTTCCCACATTGGCCCCGTTTGGTAGAGCTGTGGGAAAGTGATTATAACTTATAGCCTAATAGCTTATAGCTTATAGTTGTGAATATAAGCTGATTTTTTACTTATAAATTAAGCTTCTCCTCCCCCACTTAAAGAATAAGTTGATTTTTGGCTTACAAAAAGTTATAAACTGTATTGTTAAGCTGAACCAAACACATCAAAATAGCTTAAATTAAGCTAAAAGTTAAAATAAGCTGGAAATAAGTCCTACCAAACAGGGCCATTAGGTCTCCAAGACCTTACAATTCCCGCAATCCATGGCATATACCAATTTCCCATTTCTTCAACCATATATGCTCATGTATTATATAATAAATTCATAAATCATTCCTCATTGTTCATACATCAATAAGGTTTGCTATTTAACCAAAACATATGATAAATCTACACTCCCTTAATCATTGAACACTAGAAAGAGAAAAAATCCATGAGTTTTGCACATATGTCTCAAAATCCTCAAATTTCTAGGGTTTCTCATCAAACCCAACACATATTCATTTTCCTTAATGGAACCCTTTCAAAATCATTTTTCTTATGTTTAATAGAATGAAAACCTTCTAGGATTTTTTTAAAAAAAAGATTGGGATACAAACCCACTTTCAAAACTTTCTACATTTTTAAATCACAAAGTTGAAATCAACAATGAACTCGAAGAAAATTCTTAAAACCATCATCAAAATAGCAAAACTTGTATATATAACTCTAGAATGTCCTTACCTCAAATTTGATGAAGAAATGGAGATGATGTGAGGGGAAAACCCTAGAAACCAAAGGTTGTCAAAGCTCAATCTCCACCACACAATGTAGTTCTAGCTTGCTCACCAAAATAGAGAGGGATGATGGTGGATCTAAACCCCAAGATTTGTAGGGATCAAGGAGTTTTGGTGTTTGATGAGAATGAAGAGTAAATGTGTTTTTAGAGAGAGAGGCGTGTGCAAGAAATGAGATACAAACAGCCCTAAATGAGATAGAAAAATAGAGCCTCGGACTGCCCAGCCGTCGCACACGTGCGGCACGTGCCCTGCACGTGTGGAGCCCTACCCTCGCACGTGCGGCTCTCAACCCCGCTCGTGTGGCCCTCCCGCATGCACCTACACCGCACCTGCAATTTAAGCAGAATGCAATACACACAAACTCCCCTCTTCCCGCGCGGGCGGCCCAACCCCGCACGTGCGGCCCTAGGCCCTAGCACGTGCGGCCCTGGCCTAGCAGGCGCTCCGGACCTGACTCCGCACTTCTCGGAAGAAAGAAACTTCAACGCCAATAAGGACAAGAACGAGAGCCTTAAATTGGGAATAACTTCCGAGGGTTTCAAACCCAACGAGAACAAAAGAGGACGAAACCAAAGGGAGGAAAAGAAATAGAAAAAAAAGACCCGGTCGTCACACTATTTATCTAAACTCATCTCGATAGGTGAGTTCCTCTCTTTCTTCTTCCTCTTCGATTATTCTTTCTCTCTTTTTTCAGATTTATTTCCGAAGATATTCCTTGGTGAGTTTTTCTGAGATTTTTTTAAAGTTTCTCTCTTTTTCAGAGTTTTTCAAATTCTTCTTTCTCCTTTTATTTCAAATTTTTTTTCTTCAGATTCGTCTTCCTCTCTCTTCTTATTTTTCTTCATTTTTCAGGTTTTTTTTTATCGTATTCCCAATATGTTTCAGATTTTTTCTGATCCATTTTTTTGTTTTTTTTTTTTACATTGTAAACTTGTAAACTTTATTTTTAATTAGTAATAACTTTTTAATTAGTAATAAAAAAGATAACCCGTATTGTATCCGTACTCGTTTGTGGCTTTATTGTTTAATTAGTAATAACTTGTAAACTATCTTATTATGATCTCTCTCTCTCTCTCTCTCTCTCTCTCTCTCTCTCTCTCTCTCTCTCTCTCTCTCTCTCTCTCTCTCTCTCTCTCCTTCCTTTTGATTAGGTAATCAACCAAGCATGTTATGTGTTGTGTGCTTTTTAACACATGGGATTTGAAATGAGGCTTAGGATTTTGGGATTGTAAGGTAAAACCAGATCTCTTGTGTCTATGTGTGTATTTGTGTTCTAGTTTTGTGTCTTTGCATTATGTAATTACTAAAAAAGTGTGGCTTATTTCTTTTATGAACATTTGATGTTAAGAAAATTTAATCATCATGACATTACTCAAATTAATTTACAAATTTGATATGATTTTCAGAATTTATATCATTAATCACTTTAAAATGATAGGAACATCTCACGCAAATAATAAAAAATATATAATTTATTAATTTATATAGCATTACCCTAATCGTTATTATAAAAAAATATATAAATAATTAAGAATTATGAAACACTTTTCACTTATTTCAAAACATTTTTCAAAAGATTTTACAAAAATTAAAACATTTCTTTAAAAAATATATTTTTATTTTCACAATCATAATATATTAATGAGTATTTCCTAACAATTATGAATACTTACCAAAAACATGGCAATTATGAATACTTACCAAAAACTTAAAAAGAAAATATTATTTTGCTCTAAATTATCACTAAAAAGCAAATTAACCTTTATTCTTTTAATAATATCAATTATATACCTGAATTATTTGATTTTCTTTTAATTTTACCTTACCATTAATTACGATCTATAATAAAATAAAAGTTGCCAACATGACAATCATACTTCATTTACATTTTTATTTTATCTTCAAACTATCCGTATAATATTAATTACGTCCTTGAATAAATTGAAATTTGAGAGTACCAGTGTTATAAAAAATGCTAGAGACCAAAAATTTTACTAAATATCTCACATGAATGTGGAATCCACAATCACATGAGACATTTAGTAGAAATTTTAGTAGAATTTTTTGAATCTCTAACGTTACTCAATGTTATTTCATCAAACTTAATGACATTCTGTTTTTGTTTTGTTTTGGTTTTTGAGAAACTTTTTTGTTTTGTTTTGTTTTGTTTTGTTTTGGTTTTTGAGAAACCGTAGGGACCTTTTCTAATGAACCTTTTCATATTTTCATATTTTTAGTCATTTAATTTTTTAGATGGATCTAATTTTGATATATCTAAAAAATACAAAAATTAAATGATTAAAATATTAAAAAAGGAAAATAAAAATTTGTCTAAAAATAGTTTGTGAAAAATTAAACCAAACTATACAGTTGTAACGAATTAAATCTAATAAATATTGTAATATAAATATAATAGTAAAATTGAATTTTGTAACTTAGGAAGGTTTTAAAACTAATAAATTTTTACCATCTAAAAAAAACTAATAAATTTAGCCCCAATAATGAAATTACTAAATATGGAAAATTTTGATTTTTTTATTAAAACTTCGTACAAAGACCGAATCTGCTATCCATTTGAACTCATCTCGATAGGTGAGTTCCTCTCTTTCTTCTTCCTCTTCGATTCTTCTTTCTCTCTTTTTTCAGATTTATTTCTGAAGATATTCCTTGGCGAGTTTTTCTGAGATTTTTTTAAAGTTTCTTTATGCAGGGATGAGAGTCCAGGATGCAAAGAATTTGATCAAGAACAGACTTCTAGACCTTGGAGAAGCTATGATGTGCAGTGAACCTAAGAAGAGGTCATTTCAAGATTAGGGGATGAGTGCGTTGTGGCTCTGATTGATCAGTGGTACATCACTTATGGTGAATCAAATTGGAAGGAGGAGGCAGAGAAGTGCCTGACTAGTATGAATCTCTTTAGTGACGAGACTCGGCATGGTTTTGAGCATACATTGAGCTGGCTAAATCAATGCGCATGTTTGCACTATTTTGGGCTTGGGACTCATATTCATTGGGACGAGGAGTTTCTTGTGGAGCCTTTGTCTGATTTGGCATATGATTCTATTTGTCACATGTAACAGAAAAGAGATATGTATGGCTCTGATACTTCATTAGTGAAACCACAGCAGTTGACAAAGATGAGGTCTGGGATTTCTTGTTCTGCAGTGGCCCTTGTTCTGCGGTATCTTTGCAGATAACTTCGGCCTAACCGAGATTACCTCGGCGTCATGACCAGAATACGTGGCACATCGGCTGACATTTCGGTGCCACCTCGGCCACGTGTTGTCATTAAAAAATTATGTCCCCACAGTATATATGAAAGAAATTTACCGAATAACTTGTTAGTAAATCCCATTTCATCTGCATGCTTGTTCAAATTTCAAAATTTAACTTTACATAGTTTAAAAGAGTCACTACACCAAAATTGGGCTTTAGCGGCAGTTTTTTACCGTCGTTAAAGGATGTAAAACCGCCGTTAAAGGTTTTAACGACGGTAATTTAGGACCGCCGTTTATACTCGTATCGGAAAAAGTACAACCGTCGTAAAAAGGTAAATTATCGTTGTTAAAAGTCGACCAAAAATGGCAGTAATATAGGACCAAAAACGGTTGTTCTTTACCGCCGTAAATAGGTTCAAATTTTTTAAAAAATAATTCTTTCTTCTTGCACCCCCCAAGCCTCAAACCCGTGACCTTTAATCCATGCACACCAACCACTACACCACAACCACTCTATATGAAATATATTCCCTAAATAAATATTTAAACATTACTTTTGCTTTATTGTAGATGGTCATATTCAACCTCTGGCCGCGCGTGGTCACCACACGCCGGAGTTCCGCCGGAGCTCCACCGGCAAAGACCGCCGTCATTAACAGCGGTAATGAGAGGGCTTTAGCGGCGGTTTTGTTACCGCCGTTAAAAGATGGCTTTAGTGGCAGTTTTTTTGACGGTTTCATTACTGCCGTTAAAGATACTTTAGCGGCGGTTTTTTAAACGGCGGTAACGAAACCGTCGTTAAAGATACATTAACGGCGGTATTAACGGCGGTTTCGTTACCGCTGTTAATAGTATCTTTAACGACGGCAACGAAAATTGCTGTTAAAAAAATCGCCGTCAATATCGTGTTTTGGCATAGTGAGTAAGTGGTTGGAGTCTAAATGTAAAGCAATACATTTCCTATTTCCCTCCTACCCGTAACTAAATAAATAAATAGAAATGGTTCCCTAAAACAGAAAAATATCTGAAAGAGTTCCTTTTTGAGTTGCACCAAGTTGTTTCCTTTCTTTGAGATGCACACAATCAAAGATTTTTTGGAGCCATTAATTACTCATTTAACTTTGTACAAAGGATAGTTGTGAAAAGCCACCTACAACACACCTAGCAATAATGGACATTAAAGAATAATCTTTTACTCAACACTAGTTGATATTGTCTAAATTCCATGAACAAAATTTATATTCATTATAGTGGCTTCCCGTAAACATAGGAGTATTAGTTTTACGGGTAACCAATGCTGTCCTGATTGACTTTACAGACCCAAGTCCAGTTTCTCTTTACATACATGAATATTACAATTATGCATGTATTTATTAGTATTCTATTCTCCACAACGTGACGTAAGCATTCAGTATTATCCATTGCAAAACCCCACTCACGCTCTAGAACACCAAAGAAAAGAAAACCACCACCCAACCCCAACCCCAACCCCAACCCCATGGCAGACCCTCTCACTACCAACTCTCTGTGCCATTTGTTTCCAATAAAAATTAAAGATCAATTGAAGCTGAAAAAACAAAACCTCTGTATTGATCAGTGTCACTGATGAGTTTTATGCCATTATTATGGGTTGGGTTTGGTGGAGATTTTGTGCAAGTGATGTTGTTGTTGTAGAGTAGAGGGGATGAAATCGGAGGTAAGTGGAGAGGTGGTGGAGGTCGCAGTGGTCGGTGATGGAGGAGCTGCTGGGCTGAGAAAGGAACTTGGAAGCAGAGGGAGAGAGAGAGATAGAGATAGAGTAGCTAGCTGATTAGATTAGATGTGAAGAGATGCAAAATTTTTGAAAATTTCACAAAACAATTACTATTATGTGGCTTTTTTGATTGATTGCGTATCCATCCGTAAATAGTATTTGTTTGGGTATCTAATACGGGACGCCCAGTTTATAACTTATTATTCTCATTTTGGAACTAAAACATTTGTTGATCTTGAGATTTTATAATTCCTTACTATTTTGTCTTTAAAACTAATACTAATTCTAATACATTCATCAATTTGGCAGATACCACAGCCTACACCATACAGAGATGGGCACCAATTATTGCATTTTTATGCCTCTCTATGATGCATTGGGCAATACCCTCAATAGCGAATCATGGGACCTGCACAAAACGTTACTTTTAAATTCAGGTATCTCCCTCTCCAAACAAAGAATACCCTAATAATTCCTTCCTGCTTAATCATATCATATCATATCATATATATTTATTGTCCTTACCAAATGCGTACTGATTTAACACGTAATTGTTCACTGTATATGAATTTGTGTGTGCCAATTCACATTAAAAACAAAAATGAAAAAAAAAAAAAAAAAAGTTTGATAAGAAGCGGGACCACATACTGATTACAAAAAAATTTGGTGTATCAGGTGGTTGTAGTCATTCTTGTACCTAAGGTGGGATTAATAACAATAACCTGGAAATGCTTTTTTGTACTACTGTCAAAAAAAATGAGACACAAAATTTCACGAATGAAATGAGATGACCCCTTCTCTCTTCTGTAAAATTTTGTTTGAGAATTGTTATGATTAATTAAATAAGAAAATAAGACAAGAAAAGCTAGCACAGCATTTTTGTTTCTGGATAAATAAAATAATGGTCATCCTCCATTGTATGGGCACATTGAATGCAGGTAGGAACTGGAGGGTACCTGATTTTGTATTCTTGGCACATGTGGTGGATATATAACAGCTTCCCTACACAGCCAGTTTGTATTCCGGTCATTCGCGTCGAAGCCCTTCAGGACCAGGATCTTCTTGCTCCCAATTTGGCCACTTGCATTAACAGTGATGCTGGTGATGTGGGCTAAGTCTAAGACCTTCTCGGTCTCATTCTACAACCTCAGAGGCCGCTTGCACCACACTTGGGCTGTACCTCGCTTTGGTTTTCAGGTCTTTCTCTCTACTTTTTAATGTTTATTGTTTCTTCAACTCACACTGCTCTTGCCATTTTTTATGAATTAATCAATTAGGTTCTCAATTTGATGATTATCTTGACTTCCTTTTTCTTTTCTCTTTTTAAATTTTTTTTTTGAATATATATATATGCAGTATTTCTCGCCATTTGCTAGAGAGGGCATCAATAAGCACATAGAGGAGGCAATTCTCAGGGCCGATAGGTTTAGCCTTGCTGCATTGAATAAGGTTGCTCTCTCTCTCTCTCTCTCATACCCACCCACCCGCAAATTACTGTCTTGTCCTTTTGGGGGTACTGGGAAACACAAAACAACAAGGAATAATTTTTTTCCATTGTACCAAATAGTAAGGAAAAGTATTTTTACCCCCAAGTAACCATACCACATTTCAGCTAGTGAAATTCATGATTCCAATGTTCAATTTTCTCATGTACTTCAAATTAAACTTGCATGAGGTACCCACCTACCATATCCAACTATACATAAATTTAAACATTGCACTTGTTCAATAAGCAATCAATTTGATAAGATGTTTGTATGAAATTATCTATAATCAACTATATTAATTATGAAAAAAAATGACTAAATGTAGAATGAAGCTCCCAATGGGGGTGGAATGCTGTTTGTGAACAAGCATCCAAACCTTAAAGTTCAAGTTGTCCATGGAAACACTTTAACTGTGGCTGTAACTCTTAACCAAATCCCTGGGGATGTGGACGAGGTGTTTTTAACAAGAGCTACTTCAAAACTCGGAATAGCAATTGCCCTTTACCTTTGCAGACGGAGAGTACGAGTGTTTGTAAGTGTTAAATTTAATGTATAAAGAGAAATAGAGAATTGTATAGATATTGATTGTATTATTGATTGATGTTGAATATGTTTACAATGATGCCTATATATAGAAGAGTAGAATAGGTAGGTGTGTAGTAGGTGGAGTAGGTGGTAGTAGGTGGTAGTGGTATAGGTGTGTAGTAGGTGGAGTAGGTGGTAGTATGTGGTAGTGGTAGGTTTTAACAGCCCCCCGCAAACTCAATGAGGAGAGACACAAATCAACTTGAGTTTGGAAAGAGTAACAAAATAAGAAAATACATAAAAGAAAAGAGGATAGGAGACACTGTATGGTCGTGTCAGACCGTTGGTGAAGACACTGTATGATGGTGTCAGACCGGTGTAGGAGCTAACCGGAATCAATGTCGGAACAGTTTATGGGGTTATGTCGGACCGTTGGAAAAATTAACCGGAATCAATGTCGGGACAGTTTATGGGGTCATGTCGGACCGTTGGAAAAGCTAATCGGAATCAATGTCGGGACAGTTTATGGGGTCATGCCGGACCGCTAAAAAGTCGCACCCTCAAAAGGTGTGCCCAATCTTTCAAAAGGCGTGCCATCAAAAGGCGTGCCCAATCCATAAAAAGGTGTGCCGGACATTATGGCGATGCGCGTGACTACCTTGGCTTGCGCGCCCATGTTGTCATCTAGCGGCGAGCGGTGCACGATGCGCCTGTCTGCCTTGGCTATTTAACCAAGACGGAGGCTGAGGCTGAGGCAGAGGCTGAGACAAAAACCTGCTGAAAACCTCTGAAAAACTCTTCGTTTTCTGAGAGAGATACTCTGTAACACTCTGTTGCCCAGAAAATGGCATCTTCTTCCCGTGGTCTACTCACTCTCTTTCCAGACCTCAACGAGTCCACAAGAGAGATAACTGGTGCGGTTGCCCTTGAACCTCAACCAAGCGCCTCTGAGTTTGCTCCGTTGACCTTTCCTATGCGGTCTATGGAGCAAAGAATGGCAGCACAATCAGATATTGAGGCCAATCAGTATACATTGATGTCATGTGTGGAGACGATGACGGCAGTCACAAACTTGTCGCACCGACTGCAGAGTAGGACAAATGAGGTGCAGCAGTTAAACGCCCAACTGGCTCTGCTCCAGCGCATGTATAAGGATGCGCGAGCAGAAATATGTGTACTAAAGGCGGAAAACAAGGAGCTGAAGCGGAAGTCCACCATTATGTTCCGATTCGGAGGTCCGCCAGATGCTGCGGTGGAGGAGCAAGGGGGAGTGAACGGGCTCGGCGGCGTGAGAAACACGGAGGCAGCACCGTCAAGGGCCGCCCAGGACGGAGGTAAGAAGAAGAGACCAGCGGCAGAGTAGAGAAGGGAAAATCCTGCTTGTGGATGTGGTTGTTTTGTTTTTGTGTGTTTGTTTATGTGGTTTTTTTTTTTTTTTTTTTTGAAAAATGGTGATCAGGGCGAAGTCCCGATATGAATAAAATGAGTTTATTGTGCAAATCCGAATGGCTTGAAGGTACAAGACTAAGTAGAAAAATTAGATGGAATGAATAGAAGGGTTTTTTTTTTTTTAAAAAAAAAAAAGAAAAGATAAAAGGTTGAGGTTCAAGGAAAAGTTGGGCGGTGGAAAGAAGAAAAAGAAAAAAAAAATATATATATATATATATATATATATATAAGATAAAGAATGTTTAGGCGGTGGAAAATGTGATGATGGTTTTGGATGGAGAATATTTTAGAATGGAAAAGTGGATATAATAATAATAAGAAAAGGGAATTGGGTGGCCCGAGGAGGGTTCAATTCTTTTTGGTATAAATAAATAAATAAAAGAAAAAAGAAAAGAAGAATGGTTGTCCTACCAATAATAAAGTAAATGATAAGATGATAGATTATTGTCTAGGTGGGCACAGGATATAGATTATTTAAATGATAAGAAGAATTATTTTATGAGAGAGTGGGAGGAAGATAATGAAAACAATGTGTGGTGGAAAAGGTGGGACACTCAAACAACTGTGTTTTCACCGGAGTTGTTTTTTTTTTTTTTTCAAATCGAGCTGTGCGAAAGCTCTTTCTTTACTCGCTGCGACGGCTTGCAACTTCAACTGAACAGACAAAGCCTCAAAACCCTAGCCATGTCGCTGGTAGCGAATGAAGAGTTCCAGCACATTCTGCGAGTGCAGAACACGAACATGGATGGGAAACAGAAGATCATGTTTGCAATGACATCCATCAAAGGTATCGGCCGTCGTTTCACCAACATCGTCTGCAAGAAAGCCGATGTCGACATGAACAAGAGGGCTGGTGAACTCTCAAATCAAGAAATTGGTAGAGTGGATCACATGGGTTTTGCTTCCTTGTTAGTGTTTTTTTTTTTTTTTTTTGTGCTTCAAACTACACTATTCCCTTCAGGTGAAAATGGCCACAGTTGAGGTTGTGTTAGCTGCATCAGCACTCTCAAAGGAGATCACTAAAGAGGAGCCAACCAAGGCTGAAGAGATAACAACCACAGAAGAGGCAGTGGCTCCACCACCACCAACAGCGGCTGAGCCACCAGCAGAAGAAGAGAAGGTAACAGAAACAGCCGCCGCACCAGAGGAACCAGCTGCTCCAGAACCCGAAGCCCTGGTCGCTGAAGTTGAGGCCAAGGAGGAGAAAGTTGTGGAAGAAGTAGCTGAGGTGGTGGCAGAGTTAAAGAAACTACAGAGTCTGTCAAGGCACCCGAGCCGGTGATTGAAGCTCCTAAAGATGAAGTTGTTGTTGAAAAGGAAGAAGAGAGACAAGAGTTCAGTTATGGAATTTGTGGCAGCGGATGGAATTTGTGTAGAGGTCCGGCGGGCGGCCAAGGCGAGACTGCCGCCCGCCGGTGAAGCAGATTGACTAGGTTGTTAACCTTGCTCTGATACCATGTTAAATTTAATGTATAAAGAGAAATAGAGAATTGTATAGATATTGATTGTATTATTGATTGATGTTGAATATGTTTACAATGATGCCTATATATAGAAGAGTAGAGTAGGTAGGCGTGTAGTAGGTGGAGTAGGTGGTAGTAGGTGGTAGTGATATAGGTGTGTAGTTGGTGGTAGTAGGTGGTAGTGGTAGGTTTTAACAGTAAGTATTGTCAATTTGTCATTTAATTGAATTTTATTTTTTTTTATTTTTTTTCTAAAGGGTTGAAGCATAGTGCAGATGTTAACCTTTCAATTGATAGATTTGAGAAGATACAGAAGGAAGCCCCAACTGAGTTTCGAAAATACTTAGTCCAAGTCACAAAATATCAAGCAGCCAAGAGCTGTAAAGTATATATAACATAATATACACCTGAAGTTATTCAAAACATTAACTAGCATTGATGCCGAGTTCAATTAATCAAATGTGAAATAAGCTTCGCTAATAAATTTCTTAAAATCCTATCTATTCATGTATTTACATTTATATTCAATTCTATGTGTAGTTTCTATGTTGCAAAGATATGCATTGGTATGTGTTGAATTTTGTTGTTTACCATGATAGACTTGGGTAGTTGGTAAGTGGATAACACCAAAGAGAGCAAAGTTGGGCCCCAGCTGGAACACATTTTCACCGATTTGTAGTCCCACCAATATTTGCCCTTCAGAGGAGACTGCACTTACGGTGATCTTGCAGCCATGAAGTTTCTTGATGATGTACATGGGCTTGGATATTGTGAGGTATACGTATATATACCCTCCCCCAATCTTCCTTTGTTTCATGTTTTTATCACAATAATATCATATTTTCACTTCTTTTTTTTAAAAGAAAAAAAAAAATTTGTTGGGAAACAAACAAACAGTATACGATGGAGAGAGGAGTCATGAATATTATGAATATTTACCGAAAACTTAAAAAGAAAATATTATTTTGCTCTAAATTATCACTAAAAAAGTAAATTAACTTTTATTCTTTTAATAATACCAATTATATACCTGAATTATTTGCTTTTCTTTTAATTTTACCTTAGCATTAATTATGATCTATAACAAAATAAAAGTTGCCAACATGACAATCATACTTCATTTACTTTATTATTTTATCTTCAAACTATCCGTATAATATTAATTACTTCCTTGAATAAATTGAAATTTGAGAGTACCAATGTTATAAAAAATGCTAGACACCAAAAATTTTACCAAATATCTCACATGAATGTGGAATCTACAATCACATGAGACATTTAGTAGAATTTTTAGTAGAATTTTTTAAATCTCTAACGTTACTCAATGTTATTTCATCAAACTTAATGATATTCTTTTTTGTTTTGTTTTGTTTTGTTTGTTTGTTTGTTTTATTTTTATTTTTATTTTTTTTTTTTTTTGGTTTTTGAGAAACCATATGGACCTTTTCTAATGAACCTTTTCAAATTTTCATATTTTTAGTCATTTAATTTTTTAGATGGATATAATTTTGATATATCTAAAAAGTACAAAAATTAAATGATTAAAATATTAAAAAAGGAAAATAAAAATCTGTCTAAAAATAGTTTGTGAAAAATTAAACCAAACTATACAGTTGTAACAAATTAAATCTAATAAATATTGTAATATAAATATAATTGTAAAATTGAATTTTGTAACTTAGGAAGGTTTTAAAAACTAATAAATTTTTACCATCTAAAAAAAAACTAATAAATTTAGCCCCAATAATGAAATTACTAAATATGGAAATTTTTGATTTTTTTATTAAAACTTCGTACAAAGATCGAATCTACTATCTTTCTGAACTCATCTTGATAGGTGAGTGTAGACGTCCCCGAACGTCCCGGGAGGGAATCCCCCCCCCCTCGTTTTGTTCATTGGGCTCACTACAGTTCAGGACTCAATGTCACGGTCCTGTATCTAATCTCGCAGAGTGCAATGCAAGACCGATGAAATCATCAAAGAGTCCAAATCCGGCAAATCGTTTTTGAAAACAGATTTTTTTGAACGAAGTACCAAATATGGACTGCTTTGCCAAATACAGAGTCGCCACCTAAATATTTTATTTTGAAAAATTTAGGAAACCCTGACTTGTTGCCTAAGGCCATGTGTTCGTCATCACCAAAGTTGCCTCGGCTCGGGAACTTGTGTACGATTGGGGAAGATCACTTCGTGAGCACCCCCACTCGCCTGATCAAAGATCAGCCTCTACTAACCATGATATCTAGTTTTGAAAACATTATGCGTTCTTATTCCGGTTATTAGCTTAGATTTACTATGTGATGCGCACAGCATACAAATATAGACTGGATCGCCTGAATTAGAACAAAACATTTCATGTTTGTTTATTTGAAAATGGTTTGATGGTGCTACCTGCAAGTAGGCTAAAATGTGGGTTTGCCACCCTCAGGTGGGCTTAGAAAACAAGATGATTTGCCACTATCTAGTGGGCTTAAAACTCACAATTGATGAATTGTTCCAATCCAAATAACCCAACTTCCACCCACAGGCATTCAGGCAGTTATTTCACATAAGCAATTAGCCTCATGGTAAGCATGCTATCATGGCAGTCACTCACACGCATGCAATGATGCTAAAGCATAAAAGCTTACCTAGTACTCCAAGCCAAAACAAAAGCTATGTTAGAAATCCATGCATGATTCTAACTATACAGAAATGCCTAATGCAACACAGGCAAAATGCAACTACAGTAGGCTCGGCTATTCTGAACATGGCATATAATGATGCTACAGCTAACACGTATTCAATTTGGAATTGAAATACAAATGCAGTTAGTATGATGCGCCGAGCCCGGTGCATGCAAGACAGATGAATGAATGCAAACATGCTATCATACTGTATGCTAATTGAAACATGCCCTATTCTAACCATCATAAGCTGGTAAATAAAAGGGAGAAAGACGTGGGGTTGGAAGACATACATCACACACACGCACACTTATTACAATTGTACTCTCGCTCAGAGGGTCCGAATAAATAATATACAGTCCGAAATGAATAATTAAATATTACAAAACCCTAATTAATTAACAAATTAACTAGGAAAGCGAGTAAATTAGCATGCAAGCCTATGGACTGTCTCAGCTCTGTTCCAAATGATGGGAGATGCATGCTTGAGTTGCCCGGCGCGGAAATCCATTGCGATATCCCGATTCGCCTCAGTTTGCAATTAATGCTGGAATGTTGTGCAAGGCTTTAGAAAGCTGCTGATTTCTGATTTGTTGCAACAGAGAGCAAGAAAGGGGCATGGCAAAGTATTTTCACATATGTATGCATGACTACTCTTCAGGGAGTGTAGTCCTCGATCCTCGTGCCACCAATCACGCATATCGATGCATGATGGCCGAGGAGTCGAATTGCACGACTCAATATGAAATGAATGCACATGAAAACACAACAAGACCTAAACTCTATCATGGGTAATCCGGAGTGTCGGCAACGGGAAATTGAGACACGTTCCGTCACTCAAAGTACAAAACGTCCCTCGTTTCCCGTGCTTGGGCTAACTCCTATCCCAAACACAATGCAAATTAAATGGCATACACAATGCAACTAACATACACCCTTGCATACGTAATGCTATGAAATGGCATACACAATGCTCGACGTAACACGGCATACACAAAGCTCTAACGCGCAGCCTAGCATACACAAAGTTATGAATTGAAAAGGTATAAACAATGCATGATGGACTTACACCAACATGAGTGGACCTCAGCCACACTCACATCAGTAGCCATTAGATGAAAATGAGACAACCGAAATGCGTGCACACATGCACGCAAACCGAGGACCGAACCTAAGGCATAAATACCACTCTACCAAAGCATGGCAAGGGGTGAAAGATGACATACAAACATGCAATTTCCAGCACTGAAACATGATAAACAATGGTCCCGAATCATGCAAACATGGCACACTATGCAAGAAATAAGCCCCAAAACTCAAAACTAGTCCAATGCATTGAACCACAAGTATACAAAGCAAGCATTATTTGATCATGAAGTCAAAAGACAGAGCAAAGGCAGTCCCAAAATATGCACATTTCTAGTTTAGAGCATGGCCAAAAAGCGCTAACATGATGGACTAAAATAGCATGCAAATTCAGCTAGCAAGCATAGTTTACATGGCATGTATATGAAGAAAATGAGAACTCATCAAACCAGCCAAAAACAGTGAATAAAACATGCCAAAATATGCCCAAATAATCACTGAAATGCAGCCAATACATGCAAAAATGAAGGGCTTCTTTGGAAGGCCATTCAAGGGGTTGTTAAGCACATATAAGATAGACACTTAGCATGACCAAACCAACTCTGGAAATCAAATATGGCAAGCCTAAAACTCACAAAATTGGCCCTGAAATCAGTCAAGGAAGCATACGATGAAAGGCCCCCTCAAAAGGCCTTGAATGGGATTGCTCAACACATGCGTTGTAGGCATAAAATATGATCAAAAGGGCCCCAGACAGACCTAAGGAAGACCCTAAAATCCACAAAATTGGTCCCAAAAAGTGGCTTCAATGCATGCAAAATAGAGCCACTTTGGAAGGCCCAAAAGACCCCTAAACAAGACAAGGAGAGAGGGGGTCACCCCCCTCTAATTTTGGCCCTCAAAAATGCATCAAAGCCACTGAAAATCCACTGGATTTCAGTGGCTAAGAGGCCAAACCATGGCCAATGCGAGTGCTCTAATGCATAGCCTTAATCATGAAGGGATGAAGCATGCATAGGGGGAAGATGACCCCAAACAGAAAAGTACCCTTACAAAAAGTTGAAGAAGGGCTCAAAATAAGTCACTTTACAGTTTATAGAAAATCTCGAAAGTGTTCACAAGTAAGGCTAAAGTATGATGCAAAAAAAGGCCTACAAAGAGGGGTAAAGCATGCAAGGGTGTAGGAGGCCTCAAACAGAAAAATGATATTAAAAAAACATAAAGAGGAGCTCAAAATAAAACTATTTTCATTTTATACCAAGGCTCGAAAATTCTTTCAAATAGAGCTAAGGTATAGGGAAAAATAATGCAAAAATGGGAGAAATGAGGACTTATCCTTGAAGAGCCGACCTCCAGCAGCTTTTGGACTAAGTTGGTGAGCTTTCAAGCTCTGCAAATGGCTTCCAAGGTGCTGGAATGGATGATGGAGGTGTGGTGCTAAGGGTTGTAGTGTAAATGGACCAAAAAAGTTAGGGTTTTGGAGCTTGGAATAGTGGCAATGGAGGAGGGAGGTTGTGTGCCTTGGCCAAAAATGTCTCACCCTTAGAAAACAAGAGGAGGGCCTCTCTTATAGAGAAGAGAGGCCAAAGCTTCTCTTGGAAGCTTCAAAGATCCTCCATACACGTGTATGGAGGATGCACCAAATGCCCCCCAGCTGACACAGCTGTAAAGTATTCAAAGAGGGCAAAAAGCAAGAAGCAGGCCGGCCAGTTCAAGTGGCCGGCCGGCCACCCCCTTGGTCGGCCGACCAGGGGTCAAAAGGTTCAAGCCCTAAAGCTGTTTGCCATGAAGCCTTTGAAGTTAGCTTTCCAATGTCGCAAACCTTGCATTAAAATTCCTCATGTGCAAAAAGTTATGCTAGTTTTGGTGAAGCCACGCAGATTCGGTCCAAACAGACTTCAACCAACCATATCTCCCCCACCCGGACTTGTCCTTAGGAGATTCTTAAGTGAAAAATGAAGCCCCAGAAGTAAGCTTTCCAACGGTGGTGGCCTCATATCTTAATTTCTCCTGTGAAAAGTGTAACAAGCCCGCGGGGGACCTCGCTACAGCTCGGACTCGACTTTCGCAGTCACGGTTCTAAATCTGAACCAAAGAGTCCAAATCCGGCAAATCGTTTTAGGAAAACTGATTTTTGAAAGAAGTGCCAAACATGGACTGCTTTGCCAGATACAGAGTCGCCACCTAAATATTTTATTTTGGGAAATTTAGGAAACCCTGACTCGGTGCCAAAAGGCCACGTGTCCGTCATCACCAAAGTTGCCTCGGCTCGGGAACTTGGGTACGATTGGGGAAGGTCACTTCGTGAGCACCCCCGCTCGCCCGGTCATAGACCGGCCTCTACTAACCATGATATCAATTTTTGAAAACATTGTGAGTTCTTATTCCGGTTATTAGCCTAGGTTACTATGTGATGCTCACAGCATATAAGTATAGACCGGGTCGCCCGAATTGGAACAAAACATTTCATGTTTGTTTTTGAAAATGGTTTGCTACCTGTAGGTAGGCTTGAAACATTTTGATGATTCATTCCAATTTAGATAACCCAACCTTCACCCACAGGCATTCAGGCAGATATATCAGATAAGCACATAGCCTCATGGTAAGCATGCTATCATGGCATTCATTCACATGCATGCAAGGATGCTAAAGCATAAAGCTTACCAAGTACTCCAAGCCAAAAACAGAAACTACATTAGAAATCATGCATGATCCTAAGTATACAAAAATGCTTAATGCAACACATGCAAAATGCAACTATAGTAGGCTCGGCTATTCTAAGATGGCATATGAAATGCTACAACTAACATGTATTCAACTTGGTATTGAAAGTACAATGCAGTTAGTATGATGCGCCGAGCCCGATGCATGCAATACAGATGAATGATGCAAACATGCTGTCATATTGTATGCTAATTAAAATATGCCCTAATCTAACCATCAAAAGCGGATAAATAAAAGGGAGAAAGACGTGGGGTTGGAAGACATACGTCACACTCACCCACACTTATTACAGTTGTGCCCTCGCTCGGAGGGTCCAAATAAATAATACAGTCCAAATATTACAGTCCCCAAATAAAAGAATATTACAGTCCAAAATATTACAAAATTCTAATTAATTAATGAATTAACTAGAAAGCAAATAAACTGGCGTGCAAGCCAGGGACTGTCTTGTTCCTGATGGATGATGCATGTCCGGACTGTCTTGCGCGGAAATCCACCGGAATGCCCCAATTAGCCTCTGTTTACACCTGTTCTTGAAATGCGTGCCAAGTCCCAAAAAGTTGCTGATTCCTGATTTGCTGCAACAGAGAGCAGAAAAGGGGCATAGCAATGTATCTGCACAGATATATGCATGTCTCGATCCTCGTGCCACCAATCACGCATACCGAGGCATGATGGCCGAGGAGTCGAAATGCACAACTCAATATAGGATGAATGCACATGAAACTACAGCTAAAACCTAACTCCATCATGGGTAATCCGGAGTGTCGGTGACTGGGGAATTGAGACACATTCCGTCACTCGGAGTACGAAATGTACCTCGTTTCCCGTGCCCGGGCTAACTCCTATTCCGGACATGGTGCAATGTGCATGATATGCATGAAATGCAACTAGGATACAATCCTAACATACTCAAAGCTATGAAAATGAGATGCCTCGAAATGCGTGCACACAGGCACGCAAACCGAGAAAGTGACGGTATGTTGAAAATGAGATGCCTCGAAATGCGTGCACACGGGCACGCAAACCGAGGCAATAAGAGATGCAATGCAAATGAGGTGCCTCGAAGTACGTGCACACGGGCACGCAAACCGAGGCGATGACAGATGCAACGAAAATGAGATGCCTCGAAGTACGTGCACACGGGCACGCAAACCGAGGCGGTACTAAAGTGACATGGAAATGACAAATGGGCTTATACCAACATGAGTGAGCCTCAGCCACACTCACATCGGATGCCGATGGCAGAAAATGAAGTACCTCGAAATGCGTGCACACGGGCACGCAAACCGAGGCAATGCATACGCAATGCATATGACATACAGAATGCAATATGGACTTATACTAACATGAGTGAGCCTCAGCCACACTCACATAAGACGCCGGCGGATGAAAATGAAGTGCCTCGAAACGCGTATACACGGGCACGCAAACCGAGGCGGTGCTAAAATGCAATGAAATGGCATGGAAATGACAAGTGGGTTTATACCAACATGAGTGAGCCTCAGCCACACTCACATCGGATGCCAGCGGATAAAAACAGAGTGCCTCGAAATGCGTGCACATGGGCACGCAAACCGAGGCAATGATAAAATGCAATGAAACATGGCAAAAATGATATGCAAGCATGCTAATGGAATTTCAGCAACAAAATATGGGGGAAAACAGTCCCGAAATGAAGCGAAATGACATGAAATGCAAGGAAATGACCCGAAATGCAACATTAGGCATCCGAAATGGCCTATAGCCATACTAAACATGCACAACATGGACATGCAATGCAAAGACAGAAGCTAGACAGTCCCAAAATAAGCACCTTTCCAGTTATAAACATGGCCAAACAGCAAGTATAGGTATGGCGAAAATAGCATGCAAGAATAGGGGCCAAAAGAGGGGTAATGAAGCAAGTGGTATAAGCAAAACTCAAACTGAAAAATTTCCTTCTACAACACTGAAGATGGACCAAAAATATGAACATTTACAGTATATGGCAGCCTCAAAATCAGTATACAAACATGCTAAAAATATGATGCAAAATAAGGCTCAAAAGGTGCTAAAACATGAAGTGTATAAAATAATCACCAAACAGAAAAAAAGTGTGAATGAAACATGAAGTATAGGCCAAAATAAGACCACTTTCAGTTCGGACCAAGGTCCAAAAACAGAAGCAAAGAGGGCTATTAATTTATGCAAAAATGGGGCCAAATAGGGAATATAACTACAAGTGACATATGGAAACACCAAACAATGTTGAGCCCTTCTCCAATGTTGAAGAGGGGCTCAAAATATGCCTCATATCAGTTTACAACATGCTCGAAAATAAATTGCTCATGGGTCAAAAATAGCATGCAAAATTATGACATACAAGATGGTCAATGAAGCAAGTGTATTATGGAGGGCTCAAACAGGGTTGAGCCCTTAATGAGAAGTGAAGATGAGCTCAAAATATGGCCCTTTTCAGTTAGGGCCGAAGCTTGAAACCAAAAAGAAATGAGGCTTAGAAATAGATCAAAGGAAAGGGTCAAAAGGATCAAAGTGTAACTTACCCTTGAAGATCCAAGCTTTTGTTACTTCTTGGGTTGATTTGCAGCTTCTTTAGCCTTCAAGAATCCCTCGTAGCTGCTGGAAATGAGATGGTGGTGGTGGAGCTTGGTGGTGTAGAAGGAATGAAGATTATAGACTTAGGGTTTTTTGAAGAATTGAAGAAGAAGACAATGGAGTTTAGGGTTTGTCCTTGGAGAAGAATTTTTCTAACCCTCATGAAGAAGACTCTCAGCTGGTTATAAGGTCAAGAAAGGGGTGTAAAAGGGGGGTGAGTTGGAGAGGAATCCTCTCTCCCAAAATATCCCCCGGATACAGAAAATATCTGGGGGATATTGCCCCACAGCTGGAAAGGGTACAGTGAGGGGAGCACGGCCGGCCGCTCACTTTTGCTGGAGGTGGCCGGCCGGCCACACCCCCTAGCCGGCCGGCTAGGGGTCAAAAGGGTCAACCAGCTTTTCTGGCCGGCCAGGTATTGGGGAGGTAGCCCTATGTGTGTACAACACAACCATGTAATTGAAGTTCCAAGAAAGTGGGCCCAAGGGGTTCAACAATGGCTCGGAAAGAGGGGGTCAAAAGGGTCAAGTTGACTTACTGGCCGGCCATGAACTTTTAGGGGCCTCTCAGGTGTGTATATCACAGATATGTGGTTCAAAGTTCAAAAAAAAAGGTCCAAGGGGTTCAACATTAGCCCGGAAGAAAGGGGTCAAAAGGGTCAGGTGACCTTAATGGCCGGCCATGAACTTTTAGTGGCCTCCCAGATGTGTAGATCACAGATATGTGGTTGAAAGTTGGCAACACTACCCCTAAGGTATTCAACATTAGCCCGGAAGTTGCAAAAACGGGCGCCGGGAGGCTCCGGAGGAGAGATAACTGGTTGCTGCAACAATTGCTGGCCTCCCACCCTTCAGTGACCTTCCCTGTGATAAAACAGAGGTACCTGCCAAAAATGAGCGAAAACCGTTGCAAAACGAATGTTCCGGAGTCAAAACACGCAGTTCGGGGTCCCGGAAATGGGCCGTTAAGCACCGGAAATGGTATTCGACCTCGAAGTGGGTTTCTCAGCCCCCAGTGTCCCTCAAAATGGATGAAATAAGATGTATGCCAAAAATCAAAGCAAAAGGAGATGGTTAAGCGGTCCCGAACCGAGGCACACGGCCTGACGGCTCCGAAAACCGGGAACCGGACTCCGAAATGGGCAAAATGGCCTACGGCCACCAAATGTAGCCTACGGACATTGAGAGATGGTCTACGAGACATCTCCCTCCCTTCAGGAAAAGAAACAGAGAAAACCGAGTCTGGTTCGCAAACCGAGACAAGGCACAGAAAAGGGTTCGGAAGTCCGGAGGCAGGGCTTACGGCCGCGACTCTGAAACTTCTGAACGAGCACATTATGCAACATCACCAAGCGCTCAATCGGTGACGTCTGAGTCTTAAGGTCGGTCAAAAATGGGGTGTCTACAGTTGCCCCTCTTTGACAGAACTCGGAAGTCACAAGTGACGGGAGTGAATGTCAAAGCCCCGAGACGACCTATTTTTGACAAGGCCGAAGACTCAGACAAACATACAAGATAGACAGAGATGTGCCCGCAGGCAGGCCCGCAGGCAGGGGGCTAAATGCAAATGATATGCAAGAAGCCGAAGGTAACCCAATGATTATGCAAATGCAGCAAGCTGTAATGAAGCAAGTATTCGCAAATAGATGCAACAGTTTTAAGCAAGAATGCAAAGCAACAACTACATTTCATGCAGTTAAGAATGCGGAGGATTATTCAATCTCCGCCATGTCTCACACGGAGAAGATACGATACCTGCGCGATTCGTCTGGTTGCGCCAGTCTCAATTGAACCGTACATACAATATCGTGCCTGCAAAAGAGAGAAATTGCAACAAGTACAATATGCTAACAACAAATATTTAACGCGATTCCGAAAGTTTCGACACACGCGGCGTCGGTGAGTGTATGCATCGCAATGCAAGAGTGGAACATGCGCGACAACGCATGCTCAAACACAGAGGTATACAAATAATAAGAAATGTACATGACAATGTGAGTATGCCCATGAGAATGCAAGATATGTGCATGAAAGTACAAAACGAGCATGAATCAGGGTGTTCATTCGTCGTGAAACAACGAGTACGGAAGTGCGTGTTTCGGCGAAGGTAACTCGATCGTGGCCTCCGATCTGCTTCTTTGAAAGGTTACAACTCATTCAAAAGGGATACACTTTGATTTCAATGAATGATGATGAGAGACATGTCAGAACTTGAAACCGAAGTCCTGACGGAGCAATTTCGCGAATGGAAGTGTACTTTTTTTGAACTTTTTCAGGTCCCGGGAACTCCGATCTTCCTCAAAATTTGCAGAGAGCTAGGTGAGCATGTGGAGAGCATGGCCAGCCACTTATCTTCCCAAGGGGGGGTGTCCAACCGGTTTCCACAAAAGCTAATGGCTGGCCGGCCATTTCTGCAAAAAGCAGATGGCTGGCCAGCTATTATTAGAGGCCGGCCGGCCATGCCCTTTTCCTGGGGGCATTTCGGTCTTTTTGCCTCCTTTTTGCATGCCTTTCATCCAAGGTTTGAAGCCTATAAATGGCAGCCGAACCCCACTTCATTTCTTGCCTCTTTCAACACTTTTCTCTCCAGTTTTGAGTTTTACGCGCGTTTTCCAACGCCTCGCGCAAATTGTTTTTGTAAAAACACTTAGTTTTAAACACTTTGGAGCGATTAAATTCCGGCTTCGGAGCTTCTCTTTGCATTTTCACCACTTGAGGTAAGTTCATCTTAATATTTAGAATATTTTCTCGGGAGTTGACTTTTGTTGACTTTTTATTTCCCGAGAGTTGACTTTTGTTGACTTTTTCCAATTTTTGCGCATTTTGCTCATTTTTGTTCCCCTTTTGCAGATTCTTGAAAATGGCAGGCAATTCTCCTCACGGCGGGGGTTTCCCAGGTGCCGGAGATGATTTCGATCCCACGACTTTACCTCCGAGGACTCGACCTTTCATGCCCGAGAGGTACCGTCCGGCAGTGCACGTCCTCCCTCGTGCCGTTTTCCGTCATTTTACCAGTTTTGACGAGAGAGCACCTGCGGATCTGCTTCTTAGAGAGCCGGAGCAGCATCTCTCTTACGAGGCCCGAGAGGTATTTACCTCATCTTCTGTTTTTTTACATTTCGCACCCTTGCCATGCTTAAACATTTAGCTTGTGACATAGTACTTTCCTTACATCTTGAACATGTAGTTTCAACACTTGAATTTTCGAACACTCGGTTCATTAATTAATTGCGAACACACAGCCCACATTAAAACACATGGCTCAAACACTGATTTGTCGAACACACAGCCCGAATTCGAAAGTGAACACACAACCCACATTTTAAACTTTCTGAACACGCAGCCCAGATAGATAGTGAACACGCAGCCCACAAATTAACTGAAAATTGAACACGCAGCCCAAATTCGAAAGTGAACACACAGCCCACATTTTAAATTTTCTGAACACGCAGCCCAGATAGATAGTGAACACGCAGCCCACAGTTTAACTGAAAGTTGAACACGCAGCCCAAATTTCAAATTTTCTGAACACGCAGCCCAGGTAGATAGTGAACACGCAGCCCACAAATTAACTGAAAGTTGAACACGCAGCCCAAAATTCAAAATTCTCTGAACACGCAGCCCAGGTAGATAGTGAACACGCAGCCCACAAATTAACTGAAAGTTGAACGCGCAGCCCAAAATTCAAAATTCTCTGAACACGCAGCCCAGGTAGATAGTGAACACGCAGCCCACAAATTAACTGAAAGTTGAACACGCAGCCCAAATTTCAAAATTCTCTGAACACGCAGCCCAGGTAGATAGTGAACACGCAGCCCACAAATTAACTGAAAGTTGAACACGCAGCCCAAATTTCAAAATTCTCTGAACACGCAGCCCAGGTAGATAGTGAACACGCAGCCCACAAATTAACTGAAAGTTGAACACGCAGCCCAAATTTCAAAATTCTCTGAACACGCAGCCCAGGTAGATAGTGAACACGCAGCCCACAAATTAACTGAAAGTTGAACACGCAGCCCAAATTTCAAAATTCTCTGAACACGCAGCCCAGGTAGATAGTGAACACGCAGCCCACAAATTAACTGAAAGTTGAACACGCGGCCCAAATTTCAAAATTCTCTGAACACGCAGCCCAGGTAGATAGTGAACACGCAGCCCACAAATTAACTGAAAGTTGAACACGCAGCCCAAATTTCAAAATTCTCTGAACACGCAGCCCAGGTAGATAGTGAACACGCAGCCCACAAATTAACTGAAAGTTGAACACGCAGCCCAAAATTCAAAATTCTCTGAACACGCAGCCCAGGTAGATAGTGAACACGCAGCCCACAAATTAACTGAAAGTTGAACACGCAGCCCAAATTTCAAAATTCTCTGAACACGCAGCCCAGGTAGATAGTGAACACGCAGCCCACAAATTAACCGAAAGTTGAACACGCAGCCCAAATTTCAAAATTCTCTGAACACGCAGCCCAGGTAGATAGTGAACACGCAGCCCACAAATTAACCGAAAGTTGAACACGCAGCCCAAATTTCAAAATTCTCTGAACACGCAGCCCAGGTAGATAGTGAACACGCAGCCCACAAATTAACTGAAAGTTGAACACGCAGCCCAAATTTCAAAATTCTCTGAACACGCAGCCCAGGTAGATAGTGAACACGCAGCCCACAAATTAACTGAAAGTTGAACACGCAGCCCAAATTTCAAAATTCTCTGAACACGCAGCCCAGGTAGATAGTGAACACGCAGCCCACAAATTAACTGAAAGTTGAACACGCAGCCCAAATTTCAAAATTCTCTGAACACGCAGCCCAGGTAGATAGTGAACACGCAGCCCACAAATTAACTGAAAGTTGAACACGCAGCCCAAATTTCAAAATTCTCTGAACACGCAGCCCAGGTAGATAGTGAACACGCAGCCCACAAATTAACTTAAAGTTGAACACGCAGCCCAAATTTCAAAATTCTCTGAACACGCAGCCCAGGTAGATAGTGAACACGCAGCCCACAAATTAACTGAAAGTTGAACACGCAGCCCAAATTTCAAAATTCTCTGAACACGCAGCCCAGGTAGATAGTGAACACGCAGCCCACAAATTAACTGAAAGTTGAACACGCAGCCCAAAATTCAAAATTCTCTGAACACGCAGCCCAGGTAGATAGTGAACACGCAGCCCACAAATTAACTGAAAGTTGAACACGCAGCCCAAATTTCAAAATTCTCTGAACACGCAGCCCAGGTAGATAGTGAACACGCAGCCCACAAATTAACTGAAAGTTGAACACGCAGCCCAAAATTCAAAATTCTCTGAACACGCAGCCCAGGTAGATAGTGAACACGCAGCCCACAAATTAACTGAAAGTTGAACACGCAGCCCAAATTTCAAAATTCTCTGAACACGCAGCCCAGGTAGATAGTGAACACGCAGCCCACAAATTAACTGAAAGTTGAACACGCAGCCCAAAATTCAAAATTCTCTGAACACGCAGCCCAGGTAGATAGAATTTGCATGTAGCTTATTTTACTTCATCGGCACACAGCCCATTTCATCTTATTGGCACACAGCCCATTTCATTATCAT
Source organism: Camellia sinensis (assembly GCF_055761805.1). Classification (NCBI taxonomy): domain Eukaryota; kingdom Viridiplantae; phylum Streptophyta; class Magnoliopsida; order Ericales; family Theaceae; genus Camellia; species Camellia sinensis. The sequence goes on from NC_138972.1 coordinate 161,389,322, forward strand.
TGGTATACAGCCCATTTATTTCATTATTGACACATATATTCATTCTGAATGCAGGGTGGTTCCCGCAGTGTGCGAGGATATGGTTCTACCATGGCGCGGGATTGGTATGCTGAGCTCCCGAAGGGCGTCAGGGATTTGGTAGACTTGGCAGGGTTTGGGCCCTTCTGCGCCGGGTTGTCACGCTGTCCTGCCAGGAGGACCTTGATGGCAGCTTTGGTAGAGAGATGGTGGGACACCACCAATTCCTTTCATTTCTCTGCCACCGGGGACATGACCATGACCCCTTTTGACTTTGCTGTATTGACCGGCCTTGATGTCGGAGGTTGGGCCATCCCCTATGACGAGGATATGGGCGAGTGGGAGGCCGCCTGGATGTATTTGTTGGGGGCTCGCCCACCTGTTGATAGGGTTTCAGGGAGAGTCAGGTATACTTGGTTCTCCTCCCATTTCCGGCGGGCGGAGATGGTGCCCGAGACTCCTGAGGAGACAGAGCAGTATGCTCGTGGCTTCCTGATGTTCCTCTTCGGGACTACCCTGTTCGCCGACAGAGGGAACACCATTGGGCTATACCTGTTGAGCGCTCTGGTTGACCTATCACAGGTCAGTAGATATGATTGGGGTGGCGCTGGCCTGGCTACCCTCTACTTTTACATGAGCGCGACCTCCCGCGGGCGGGGTGACTTACTTGGCGGCTACTGGAGAGCTTGGGAGGTACTTTTCTGTCCCCCTGACTTACATTTCTGCTTCTCATTACTTGTACATTGCACCCACAGCGCACTTTTACAGTCTGCATTTTGCTCTCAGCATTTCGTACTTATATTCTGCATTGCTTTTCTCAGCTATGGGCTTATGTATACTTCCCATCGTTAGCCCCAGAGCTGGAGGTGGTGGGGATTCCCGTGACCCCATATTCATTGATATTTGAGGGCCCGCACCGGGCGAGGCCTCGAGAGACCCTGGTTCGCCTGCGGCAGTACTTCGACACCGTGCGACATTCAGAGGTACTTCAGAACTTTCAGTTCTTTTCATTTTTCATCTTTGACTTGCTCTGTACATTCTCGTTTTCTGATTGGTTTATACATTTATCATCCGCAGATTACTTGGCAGCCTTGGGCACCTCTGGGTGATGATCTCCTACTTCAGTATACCGGAGCATCAGGCATCTCCCGGTATAGGGTCCTGCTCGAAGGGCCAGTCGGCAGAGTCTGGTTCCTGGGGGAGCGCTTTCTGTGCCAGGTACGGGGGTATCTTTCTCAGGATGTTCCCGCGGTACCTCCAGCTAGTATGCGGACCGCTGACAGGCTCTCTTACTCAGAGGTAGTCGGCGCCATGCTGGGCAGTGATGCTTTGTTATATGTTGCGGAGGGGGACTACGCCACCTATCGTCACATATATTTGATGCCTCCATTGACAGAAGCTCGTATTCCGATGATGAGACCTGCCGGTATGTCATCCTCGGATCAGGCTCAGGCTCGAGCTACAGACATCCCTTCTTCTAGCAGGGCTGGCGCATCTAGAGGTGGGAGTAGACCGTTTCCTCCGAACCCGTCGATTCATCCTCATCTGGGATGGCCAGATATGCCTATTGAGTTGATGGCGTGGCAGTATGGGACTAGCTCTCCGATTCCGATTCCACTAGAGCCTCCGATGCCCAGTGATCGATACGCCATTGATCCGGACTCACCGCCGGTATGCTCCACTTTCGTCATTCATCCTTTCAGATGTTTAGACACTCATTTGTTCACTGATGATTATGAACTCATTTTTGCAGCCATCGCGAGGGTACATGGAGGAGATGGTTGGGCTGGTGGCCACACTCGAGGGCATGGTCCTACGCAGGGAGGCACAGTTGTCTGTCGCAGGCATTCAGGTACCCTTCAGTTTTTTTTGGCGTTTATCATACTTCTGATGACATGCTGATTTCTACTGCATCGATAGACTACTTGTGTAGAGCACATCTGACACACACCTCACTTGTACACTGTATTTACATGCACCCACTTTACGTAGCTCTTGCTTGTATCTGCATCTGATGTATATATTTGGACTGATGTATTTGATTTGAACTCTTTGTTTTCAGATGCCTTCATGGTCCGGTCAGCCACAGACCAGGCCACCTGGGCCTCATTGGGGAGCTGGGCCATCTGGGCCTTATCAGGGAGCTGGGCCATCCGGGCCTTATCAAGGGGAGGGGTCATCTCGGCCTTCCGGAGGAGCCGGGCCATCTAGGCCTTTTCGAGGAGCTCGAGGGGGGCCTGTCCGCAGACGCAGGGCTCATGTTGTGGAGGTGGAGTCTGATGAGGAGGAGGAGGAGGCTACCGACCGTCAGTTCGAGACATCTGTCGAGGAGGGAGGCTCCGGTTTTGGCTCGGGGAACAGAGGCAAGGCTGAGGAGGATCCTGAGGACGACAGCTCCGACTCTGATGATGGTGTGGAGGTTGTTCCACAAAAGAGGACCAGGCGTGCTTCTCGTTCCCGTTCCCGAGGATTTTGATGTTGCTATTTCCTGCTTTATTTTTCTTTTACTAGTAGTTTGTAGCACTTTGCACATTGTTAGGCAGTTTTATTTTTTTGTAAAACTTGTACCTTTGTTTGTTGTAAAGCATGATGAAATGAAATAGCTTTTGAAAAGGTGTTTGTATTTTGGACTTTTAGCATCGTATCGCATCATATACTTTGCACAAAAATGAAATTGAATGATAATGCGTATCGTGTAATCACCAAGTCAGGTAGTGAACCGACGCAACAAACTAAACAACTCAACTTACTAAGATATAACAGGACCTTAGAAAGTTTACAACTCGATAAGCAAAATGCAACAACATAAATAAACCAGACTTTAACAAAATTGCTTAAACAGAGAGCAATGACTCAAAAACACGTCCGCTCGACAAACAACTCGATAAGTAAAATGCAACAACTCGATAAGCAAAACTCAACAACAACAAAGTGTACTTCTGACGATCTGGGCATCGGAACGCATCCGGAATGAAGGCCTTCGACTCTCCCGTTGCATGGAAATGCTTGGAGTTCTCCTTCGAAGAGTAAAACAGGGCCGAGGAGACACACTGCAGCATTGCTAGCCATCCCGGGGAGCTGGCCGGCCATTTTTGCAAAAAGTGAATGGCTGGCCAGCCAGAGATATGCCACGGCATGGAGGACTAGAGAGCTTCTGGCCCCCTGCTTCAACCTTCAGTTGCACTTTGTCAGATGAATGCGTGGATTGGTTCAAAGAGGAGGTACAATTTGGGCCCAGCTTGGCATCAGATGCTCCGTCCAGCTCTGGAAGGGGACACAGAGACACTTGATTCAACTATGCCCCAAAATTATTGCTTATTTAGCATTTTCAAGTTTTCTTTATGACTGTACTAAAATAAGCAACCTCGATTGTAATGCAAGAGCAAGAGAACTCTATTTTGAAATCAATGAAATTGAAAGTTATGGTACTGAAAATTTTTCACTTTTGGTCCAAAAATGGTCTAAGTCGTAAAAAGATTGATTTGAACAAAGTCAACTTTTATTAAAACTTTTCAAAACTATTTTCGATGTGGATCAGAACTGGACATGCCGAAAATCTGTCACTGAGATGCACAACCTCAGATCCCTGCAACTGGAAAGTTGCCCCTAGTCTGAAGAACAATGTGGCACTCCAAAGCAACGGAAAGTTGCCCCTAGTTTGAACAGCACTGTACCGGAGATCACGGTAAATGCTGATAGATAAAGATGACTGAGATGATCGAAATGGACAAAGTTGATCGGGGAAAAGTTTATGACTGAACTTCAAGACGAAGCTGCCTACGTATCCCAAAGATGGGAATCAAGTCTTACGTAGTTCAGGCTTAGGTTCGCTCGAGTATTTTCACTCTCCTTTTGCGCTCTAACTTTTGCCAAGGCCGCCCTTTGCGGGTTTTCAACCTTGCGAGCTCAGTTTTTATATTTTCTAATTTTTTTTTTTTTTGTGCTCTGAATCTTGCCTAGGTCGCCCTTTCGGGTTTTCGGCCTAGCGAGCCTCTCAAGGATAGTATTTCTTCAACTTGTCCATATTGATTGGTTGTGAAAACTCCAAGCCATCTAGATCCATCAAAACCACAGCCCCACCTGACCAGATAGCTTTGATGATGTAAGGACCAGTCCAATTAGGTTTGAACTTGCCCCTTGGGTCGTGGATGGGAGCTCGGTTGTCCTTGAGCACCAAATCTCCTTCTTTCAGATTCCTGGACTTAACCTTCTTGTTGAAAGCCCGGGCAATTCTGCGTTGATAACCTTGGATGTGGTACAGTGCTTTCAGTCTTCTTTCATCAAAGAGCATGAGTTCTTCGAATCTGCTTTGCTGCCAATCTGCTTCGGCTATCTGGCATTCAGCCAATACTCGTAATGATGGGACCTCAATCTCAATGGGTAGAACAGCCTCCATTCCATAGACCAATGAATATGGAGTTGCTCCAGTAGAAGTTCTGATTGAAGTCCTGTAGCCCCACAGAGCAAATGGCAGCTTGTCTGGCCAATCTCGATAGGTTTCCACCATCTTTTGTAGTATATGCTTGATATTCTTGTTGGCGGCCTCAACTGCTCCGTTGGTCTGTGGCCTGTATGTAGATGACTTATGAAAAGCCACATTGTATTTCTCCAACAAGTCTATCACTTCTTTCTTGAAGTGGGAACCATTATCTGAAATTATCTCGTTTGGCACCCCGTAGCGACAGATGATGTTGTTCCTGATGAACTTTGCGACATGCGACGCCTTCAACACCGCGTATGATTGGGCCTCGACCCACTTTGTGAAATAATCTATCGCTACTAGGATAAACTCATGCCCGTTGGACCCCTTCGGGGTAACAGCTCCGATCACATCAATTCCCCAGACTGAAAAAGGCCACGGCGAAGTCATGTTGTACAGTTTTGACGGCGGGATGTTCATGCGATTTGCATGAATTTGACATTTGTGGCATCGCCGAACAAAGCTAATACAATCCTCCTCCATGGTTGACCAGTAGTAGCCCTGTCTGAGGATCTTTCTGGCCAGCATTACTCCATTCATGTGTGCACCGCACTCCCCCCCATGGATGGCTTCCATCAGGCGTTTTGACTCTTCAGCTTCTACACAGAGCTTATGCATTCCCAGATGACCCCTTTTGTACAAATTTCCCCCGCAGACAACGAATTGAGCAGCCATTCTTCTGACAGCCCTCTTATCTTTGGCATTTGCCCCTAGTGGATATGTCTCCTTTTCCAAGAAGTTCCAGATGTCGTAATACCAGGGGTTGCCGTCTTGAACCTCATCTATGGCGGAAATCGACTCGTATGCCGGCGCGAACTTCTGATCAATAATGACTGGACGCATCCGGACTCCGGACGGGATGTCTATCATAGAAGATAGAGTTGCTAGTGAATCTGCAAACCTGTTGTTCTCTCTTACGAGGTGGGTAAAATTTAGCTTCTCAAACCGAGGAATTAACAAATCCAAGGCTTGGTGGTAGATTATCATCCTTTCCTCCTTGACCTTCCAATCCCCTTTTGCTTGAGACACAACAAGGTTCGAGTCCCCAATGACATCCACTCGTCTTGCCCCTAGTTCCAAGGCTGCTTCCAGGCCAGCAATACATGCCTCGTACTCTGCTTCATTGTTGGAAACTTTGAATCGGAGCTTGAATGCTAAAGGGATACGGGAATCATCAGGCGCTATCAGCAACACCCCTATCCCATACCCATACTGGTTTGACGCTCCGTCAAAGTACATTGTCCAAATTTCATCTTCGACGTGCAGAATGGCTTCATCTGGGAATAGATACTCAACCGCTTCATCCCCCTCAACCGGGTGGTCGGCAAGGAACTCTGCTACCGCTCTGCCTTTTACTGACTTGCGTGTCACATACTTCAAATCAAATTCGGAGAGCAACAGCAGCCAACGAGCTAGCCTACCCGTAAGTGCTGGTTTCTCGAAAAGATATTTGATGGGATCCAAACGCGAAACCAACATTACAGAGTGGGCTAACAGGTAGTGCCGCAGCTTCCTGGTTGCCCATACCAAGGCCAAACAAGCCTTCTCCAGCGGTGTATAGCGGGTCTCGTAATCCAGCATCTTTTTGCTCAGATAGTATATGGCCCTTTCCACTTTGTCTTCTGACTCCTGCGCGAGCATGCAGCCCATGGTAGTCTCAGTTACCGAAAGGTACAGTATCAACGGTCTCCCAGGTTCTGGCGGTGATAACACGGGTGGGTTCTGTAGATATTCTTTGATCTGCTCAAAAGCTACTTGACATCGGCCGTCCCATTGGAATTTCTTTCCTTTCTTCAGGAGACCAAAAAGTGGTTCACAAGTCAATGTTAATTTAGAAATAAACCGTCTTATGAATTGCACTTTACCCAGAAAGCCTCGCACCTCCTTTTCAGTTTTTGGTGGTGGCATTTCTAAGATGGCCTTGATTTTGGAAGGGTCGACCTCGATGCCCCTTTGTGTGATCAGAAACCCTAACATCTTCCCTGCTGTAACACCAAACGTGCATTTCTGGGGATTCAGTCGCAGCCGAAACTCTTTGATCCGTTGAAAGAATTTTTGTAAGGCGGTGTAGTGGCCCTCTCTATCTTTGGACTTGACAATCATGTCGTCCACGTACACCTCGACCTCCTTATGGATCATATCATGCAATATTGTAGTCGCTGCCCGTTGATACGTAGCTCCAGCATTCTTCAGCCCGAATGGCATCACTCTATAACAATATGTCCCCCACGGGGTAGTGAACGCAGTCTTCTCCCGGTCTTCGGGTGCCATCACTATCTGGTTATAGCCTGAGAAACCATCTATAAACGAAAGCAAGGCGTGTCCTGCCGTGAAATCTACCAATTCATCGATGTGCGGCAAGGGAAAATCGTCCTTCGGACTGGCCTTGTTCAAATCTCTAAAGTCTACACAGACCCGAATTCTGCCATCCTTCTTTGGCACCGGAACTATGTTGGCCAACCAAGTTGGATATTCAGATACCAGCAGGAACCCTGCGTCAATTTGCTTGGTGACCTCTTCCTTAATCTTGAGGGCCCAGTCCGGGCGAATCCTTCTGAGTTTCTGTTTGACAGGGCGGGCCTCTGGATCAAGAGGGATCCGGTGCTGTACAATCTCAGGATCGATTCCAGGCATGTCTTCATAGGACCACGCGAAAACATCTTTAAAATCTTTTAATAAAGCGACTAAGCGCTCGCGCTCCTCTGAAGACAACGTGGACCCGATCTGGACCAGCCGCGGGTCCTTCTCAGTACCAACATTTACAGTAGTGATTTCATCCATTAAAGGTTTAACAAATCTTTCCTGCTCTTGATCGATTAATCGTTGCAAAACTGGGGGAATTTCTTCCTCGCTGTTTTCATCAAAATTTTGAAAATCCTGATTTAAGCAATAAATCAAAGGCACAGAAAAATACTCGGAAACCACATCCACATCATTCTCATTAAATACTTCCAAGCCGTCAGATTCCTCTGTTACAACAAACTCAAAAGAAAATGAAAAAGACGACCTAGACAGGACTGTGGTATCCGGGTTATCACCCCCAGGAATACCGGACTCAGACTCAGTCGAGCTGGAATCTGATTCCGACGCAGAAGATTCGGTAGAATCAGATTCCGGCTCACTACCTGACCCGGAACTGCTAGATAAAAAGCCTTCTTCATACTGCCAGATGAGAGAAGGTGCGATAGATGCATCCAAGATCGGCGCTGGAAAGCCCGCAGCTATTTCATCTCCAATCACAGAAACCGAAGAGTTATCCCCTAAGCACTCTTGGCCGATCGGAGGATCTGATAGTAGACTCGCCAGTGCTACCCCCATTTCCAGCTCTGTACTCTCAGGATCCACTGCTGCACATTGCTCAATTTCAGTTGGTGGGTCTGTCTGTGCTTCGGCAACGTCATCCCCAGATAGTTGTATGTCGAAGAAGATTTCAAAACCAGGCACGCGCTTCCCTTCCGCGTTTTGCCATGGCTCTGGGAAGCCGCAGAACGGAAAATCTTCCCCTTCCCGGACGAAACGTCCGTTTAGGGTACCCCAGATGGGCCTGTGTATTAAGTCAAATGGCTTCCCAGCCCTCTTTGCCTTGGCTCTTCCGGCCATTTCTTTTCCTTTCCTCAACCAGTCCTCTTTGGTGGGCAGATAACCCAGTCCAAAGGTGTGAGGGTTGTGTGGCACTTCGGCCAACACTGAGACGCCTTTCCGGCCACTTCTCCCTAATCCCATTCCAGGGGTATGTTTTAGCTTGTTCATGAGGTAGATAGCTTGTGCGCTGACATACATGCCCTCATTCGCAGCCATGACATTCTGCACCACTTGAGCCTCGGCCAAAGTGAACCCCGACAAAAATACATCCTCCGTGCCGTGCTCGATCTCTAAGACAGGTGTAGACACTTCCGGCGGTGGATGGATTGATGAATTCCCAAAAACGATCGCTACCCCTTTCCCGTGAGGGTATTTCAGTATTTGATGTAGGGTGGAAGAGACTGCTTTGACCTGATGCAACCACGGTCGCCCCAATAGTAAGTTAAAGGTTGCGGGAACGTCCAGGATATGAAATTCGATGCTGTGTTGTCCTGGACCAACCTTAGTTTGAATTTTAACAGTCCCCATCACTTCCCTGCTGGTATTGTCATATGCCCTGATCACTTGGGTGGTTGGGATGAAGTCCGCGGGTTTTAACCCGATTGCATATGCCGTTCTGGTTGGGCAGACATTAATCGCAGACCCGGTATCAACAAGTACCACCGGTATCCACTTATCTCTACATTCCACAGAGATATAGAGAGGTTTGTTATGATTTGCGCCCTCAGGCGGTAGCTCCTTGTCTGAAAAAGTTAATGCCGGGGAACCTCCTCCCGGAAAAACCAGCCCAACCAGCTGTTCAGGCGTGGTGTCTATGGAAAGTTTCGACTTGTCCATGGCAGATAGGACAGCTTCTCTATGCACTTGTGATGCCATTAGCAATCCCCAGATGGAGATGTCTGCCTGTATTTTCTTTAACTGTTTCAGCACAGCTTCATCCTCAATCTGCTTCTCCTTCTGTCTCTCCGCTTCTCTGTCTTTCCCAGATGCTTCGGGTTGGTCTAGGTGTGGGGGCTTGAAGTACCGCCCACTTCTTGTCATGTGGTCCACTTCATCAAGATACCAAGTATCATCTGGTTGGCCATTTCCCCAGTCTTCATCGGTGTGGGCAAGACACAAATCGTCATCTTCCCACCACATTCCGCTGGCAGCCAACAGACATCTGTCCGGCTCCAGTCTACTCGCACTTTCAGTGCTCTCTGTCCAAATGCTCGCAGCATTGTCTGTCTTTGTGCACACAGCACTTTCGGTCCCCTCAGGGCCCTTCGCCTTTCTGGCTCTCTCAGCTTCCTCAAACTTTCCTTGTTCCAACTGCGTCAGTACAGTTGTTTGTTCAACAGTTCCCACATCCGTAATGCCCATGTCCTGAGCGGAATTCTTAACACCGGCGCTCTCCGGTGGTACAACTTGATTTTCGGCCGTTCCGGCCACAAATGATGTTTCTGCCCCTGCCGGGCTCTGTTCTGGTTGGGCTTCCCCCACTGCATCCGGTTGATCTTCAAGCCATCCAGTGGCCTCCTCTGATCCCTCATAATCATTCCAGTTAATGGACGCATCCTCCAACTCCTGATCATCGCGAAATTGCAAGTTAGCAAAGTCCTCCTCTATGGTTGTCGGCTCATCTGCCCATAGCCCAGATCCATCCCCTCGGATCATGCACAGTTCTCCTGTCTCGGGAAATTCTACAATTAGCCCACTTCGGCTCGTTGATAGGATGTGCCTGCTCGGATCATAAGCTCCCTCAGCAAAATTCTGCCCAGTCCCAGATTTAACAGACTCATTCTCTCTTAAAATCTGCCCTGCCTTGTCTTCGATGGTCACCACCACCGGCTCCGGTTGGGTTTTGGAGACGTCCACCATACACAAAAGGTCAGTGCAAGCGGAGAGGAGCACCTCCGGCTTGGGTAGGTGGGTGGGTGTAATATAGATGCTAGGATCGTAAGACACGACCCCAGTCTGGATGAAATTAATTCTGTTGGGAGGGGGAGGTTGGTTATGTGGTGGAAGAGGGTTAGTTGTGACATTAGGTTTATCAGGAGGCGCAATTACCTGTTTGTCAATAAGATCTTGGACCTCATGACGTAGTCTGTAACAACGGTCGGTATCATGACCGTGTTGTTGGTGGTATGCGCAATATTTTGACGGGTCATATGAGGGGGGAAGTGGATTTGGTAATGGTTTTGGTTCCAGGGGTTTTAAATGATTTTTCCTGATCAGTATTCCCAGAACCTTGGACAGGGGCATGTATAGTTGGGTGAAGGTTCTTTGGCCCCGGGGTTGGAATCGGTTGTTTTGTGAGTTACTTCCAGACGCGCCGGAGAATGGTGTGGCAGTCATGGGCCTTGGAGGGGGAGGGGGAGTGGTGGTGACCATGCCAACTTCCGAGGCTCTTGTATTAGCAGCGCCGCTCGGGCCTGCATTGTTGTTACGGTTAAAGGTCCTCCTCGGTTGTTCTCTGTCCTGGTCAAACAGGCCTTGCCTCATAGCATCTTCTATTTGCACCCCCATATCATGTAAATCTGCGAAAGTAGGGAAGGGGACCACAATCATTCTTTGCATTAACTTGGGGTGGAGATTGCGCACAATCATCCGGATTTGATCTCTGTCAGTGGGCCTTAAAGTCATCGTCGACGCCTTCGCCCTCCATCGGATCACAAAGTCCGAGAAAGATTCCTTAGGCTCTTGCCTTGTTGTTTCAAGATCACGGGTTGTGATCTCGATCTGAGTGTTATACGAATATTGTGTGACAAAGGCCTCAGCCATCTCGTCCCAATTCTTCTTCACCTCATCCGATAATCTTGCGTACCAATGGGAGGCCACACCCGACAGGGTTCGGCCGAATAATGAGACCTTCTGTTGTCGTGTAAGGCCCATTGGCCGCAAGACATCCGCAAACAGTCGGATATGGACCATGGGGTCACCAGTCCCGTCAAAACGGTCTATTTGTGGCATTTTGAATCTATCGGGGAGCGTCACGGCCTCCTCGGTATATCCATCTCCGATATCCAGCATAGCCTTAGCCCCTTGGGATTTTTTGAAAAGCTTCTCCAGTTTGCTCAATTTCAGAGCTGTTTGATCAACCTCGACCTCGGATGGAGAGTCCGGGTGATTGGATGTGTGGACCTTGGACAGTTGTGGTGGAATCGGGGGCGGGACAGGCCCCGTTGGAAGACTCGTGTCCTCTTGCAGAATTTGGACAGCCGGTACGGTATTCTGGGTGTTAGGAGGGACGTCCTGAATAACAGGAGCCTTCTCAGGTAATGGGGCTCCTGCTGGAGGAGGAATCTGGTGTGAAGCAGATGCTGTACTCTGTTGTTGCAATCTAGTAATCAGTTCAGCCTGCTGAGTCATAATTTCAGCTTGCTGCTTAGCGAGTTCATCTCGGCGGACGGCATCTTGTTGCATAGCCCGCATGGTTTCCTGCATCTGGCGCATCATTTCCTCAACTCCTGTCGGTGTTGTCATACTGCTTCGATTTGTCTGAACTACTGACAGATTTGTCTCAAGGGGGATCTCAGTCCAACTGTCCACTGGTGGGGGATACCACTGTTCTGGTGCTCTCAATTCAGATGTACTGCGCTTCCTTTGCTTCCTTCTTGTAACAGGGGATAGAGAATGGAACACTGGTTGTCCGTCGATTAGATCCTCAGATCGGTGGAGTCGACGACCTCGTGTCCAAGGTGCTTGGGGAATGCCTGTTGGGTCGGAAGCAATCGTGCTAAAACTGACCTAGCAAAAGATAAGTAAAGCGAAAAGGAAATAAATAAACAGATAAACGGACAGCATAACAGCTTTAAAATAAAATGCAAGACACACAGTCGGGCATAATCAACACACAGTCAAAAAGCTGAATAAACACTGTCCTCGAACACTGATTATTATCCCTGTATCACTGTTCCCTGAAACAGAATCTGATATCCGCAGATAGCTAATCCTCAAATACTGGCTGATGCCCGCAGGCCTGATACCCAAACTTATGTACTGAACTGATGCCCACAGGCTTGATACTGACAATTCTGAACTGATGCCCGCAGGCTTGATACTCAAATTCGTATACTGATCTGATGCCCGTAGGCCTGATGCTGACAATTCTAAACTGATGCCCGCAGGCCTGATGCCCAAACTCATATACTGATACATGCATTCCTGTAGAGACGCACTCTAAAGCACATAACAGATAAGTGAGAGCCAAAACACCCCTATGTTGGGGTAGGGTTTTCCTGTCCTATTTTGTCAGGAGCTAGGGTTTCACTATGCACACAGCGGTTTCAAACAACCTATAAACGGGTAAGCAACCTGTCCTAATTTAGAATGGTCACTATGGATCCGAATATACACTAGGTCGAATGGTCAAAAAGGGTGCCCCAGTAAAACCGGGGTTTGTGTTCCCATACTGGCAGAGCCCACAACCGGTCAGCCTTATGGTCATGCCTTGACAAGACAAGCCTCCGGCAAACCGTTCAGGAATAGCAGATGGCAAACACGGTGTCCTAGGCGCACCAATGCAAATGCAATGCAAAGAAACACACAAGTGTAGTCAAAAATAGATATCATGAGTTCGAGTCAAGTTCTCTAAATCCCCAGCAGAGTCGCCAGAAACTGTAACAAGCCCGCGGGGGACCTCGCTACAGCTCGGACTCGACTTTCGCAGTCACGGTTCTAAATCTGAACCAAAGAGTCCAAATCCGGCAAATCGTTTTAGGAAAACTGATTTTTGAAAGAAGTGCCAAACATGGACTGCTTTGCCAGATACAGAGTCGCCACCTAAATATTTTATTTTGGGAAATTTAGGAAACCCTGACTCGGTGCCAAAAGGCCACGTGTCCGTCATCACCAAAGTTGCCTCGGCTCGGGAACTTGGGTACGATTGGGGAAGGTCACTTCGTGAGCACCCCCGCTCGCCCGGTCATAGACCGGCCTCTACTAACCATGATATCAATTTTTGAAAACATTGTGAGTTCTTATTCCGGTTATTAGCCTAGGTTACTATGTGATGCTCACAGCATATAAGTATAGACCGGGTCGCCCGAATTGGAACAAAACATTTCATGTTTGTTTTTGAAAATGGTTTGCTACCCGTAGGTAGGCTTGAAACATTTTGATGATTCATTCCAATTTAGATAACCCAACCTTCATCCACAGGCATTCAGGCAGATATATCAGATAAGCACATAGCCTCATGGTAAGCATGCTATCATGGCATTCATTCACATGCATGCAAGGATGCTAAAGCATAAAGCTTACCAAGTACTCCAAGCCAAAAACAGAAACTACATTAGAAATCATGCATGATCCTAAGTATACAAAAATGCTTAATGCAACACATGCAAAATGCAACTATAGTAGGCTCGGCTATTCTAAGATGGCATATGAAATGCTACAACTAACATGTATTCAACTTGGTATTGAAAGTACAATGCAGTTAGTATGATGCGCCGAGCCCGATGCATGCAATATAGATGAATGATGCAAACATGCTGTCATATTGTATGCTAATTAAAATATGCCCTAATCTAACCATCAAAAGCGGATAAATAAAAGGGAGAAAGACGTGGGGTTGGAAGACATACGTCACACTCACCCACACTTATTACAGTTGTGCCCTCGCTCGGAGGGTCCAAATAAATAATACAGTCCAAATATTACAGTCCCCAAATAAAAGAATATTACAGTCCAAAATATTACAAAATTCTAATTAATTAATGAATTAACTAGAAAGCAAATAAACTGGCGTGCAAGCCAGGGACTGTCTTGTTCCTGATGGATGATGCATGTCCGGACTGTCTTGCGCGGAAATCCACCGGAATGCCCCAATTAGCCTCTGTTTACACCTGTTCTTGAAATGCGTGCCAAGTCCCAAAAAGTTGCTGATTCCTGATTTGCTGCAACAGAGAGCAGAAAAGGGGCATAGCAATGTATCTGCACAGATATATGCATGTCTCGATCCTCGTGCCACCAATCACGCATACCGAGGCATGATGGCCGAGGAGTCGAAATGCACAACTCAATATAGGATGAATGCACATGAAACTACAGCTAAAACCTAACTCCATCATGGGTAATCCGGAGTGTCGGTGACTGGGGAATTGAGACACATTCCGTCACTCGGAGTACGAAATGTACCTCGTTTCCCGTGCCCGGGCTAACTCCTATTCCGGACATGGTGCAATGTGCATGATATGCATGAAATGCAACTAGGATACAATCCTAACATACTCAAAGCTATGAAAATGAGATGCCTCGAAATGCGTGCACACAGGCACGCAAACCGAGAAAGTGACGGTATGTTGAAAATGAGATGCCTCGAAATGCGTGCACACGGGCACGCAAACCGAGGCAATAAGAGATGCAATGCAAATGAGGTGCCTCGAAGTACGTGCACACGGGCACGCAAACCGAGGCGATGACAGATGCAACGAAAATGAGATGCCTCGAAGTACGTGCACACGGGCACGCAAACCGAGGTGGTACTAAAGTGACATGAAAATGACAAATGGGCTTATACCAACATGAGTGAGCCTCAGCCACACTCACATCGGATGCCGATGGCAGAAAATGAAGTACCTCGAAATGCGTGCACACGGGCACGCAAACCGAGGCAATGCATACGCAATGCATATGACATACAGAATGCAATATGGACTTATACTAACATGAGTGAGCCTCAGCCACACTCACATAAGACGCCGGCGGATGAAAATGAAGTGCCTCGAAACGCGTACACACGGGCACGCAAACTGAGGCGGTGCTAAAATGCAATGAAATGGCATGGAAATGACAAGTGGGTTTATACCAACATGAGTGAGCCTCAGCCACACTCACATCGGATACCAGCGGATAAAAACGGAGTGCCTCGAAATGCGTGCACATGGGCACGCAAACCGAGGCAATGATAAAATGCAATGAAACATGGCAAAAATGATATGCAAGCATGCTAATGGAATTTCAGCAACAAAATATGGGGGAAAACAGTCCCAAAATGAAGCGAAATGACATGAAATGCAAGGAAATGTCCCGAAATGCAACATTAGGCATCCGAAATGGCCTATAGCCATACTAAACATGCACAACATGGACATGCAATGCAAAGACAGAAGCTAGACAGTCCCAAAATAAGCACTTTTCCAGTTATAAACATGGCCAAACAGCAAGTATAGGTATGGCGAAAATAGCATGCAAGAATAGGGGCCAAAAGAGGGGTAATGAAGCAAGTGGTATAAGAAAAACTCAAACTGAAAAATTTCCTTCTACAACACTGAAGATGGACCCAAAATATGAACAGTTACAGTATATGGCAGCCTCAAAATCAGTATACAAACATGCTAAAAATATGATGCAAAATAAGGCTCAAAAGGTGCTAAAACATGAAGTGTATAAAATAATCACCAAACAGAAAAAACGTGTGAATGAAACATCAAGTATAGGCCAAAATAAGACCACTTTCAGTTCGGACCAAGGTCCAAAAACATAAGCAAAGAGGGCTATTAATTTATGCAAAAATGGGGCCAAATAGGGAATATAACTACAAGTGACATATGGAAACACCAAACAATGTTGAGCCCTTCTCCAATGTTGAAGAGGGGCTCAAAATATGCCTCATATCAGTTTACAACATGCTCGAAAATAAATTTCTCATGGGTCAAAAATAGCATGCAAAATTATGACATACAAGATGGTCAATGAAGCAAGTGTATTATGGAGGGCTCAAACAGGGTTGAGCCCTTAATGAGAAGTGAAGATGAGCTCAAAATATGGCCCTTTTCAGTTAGGGCCGAAGCTTGAAACCAAAAAGAAATGAGGCTTAGAAATAGATCAAAGGAAAGGGTCAAAAGGATCAAAGTGTAACTTACCCTTGAAGATCCAAGCTTTTGTTACTTCTTGGGTTGATTTGCAGCTTCTTTAGCCTTCAAGAATCCCTCCTAGCTGCTGGAAATGAGATGGTGGTGGTGGAGCTTGGTGGTGTAGAAGGAATGAAGATTATAGACTTAGGGTTTTTTGAAGAATTGAAGAAGAAGACAATGGAGTTTAGGGTTTGTCCTTGGAGAAGAATTTTTCTAACCCTCATGAAGAAGACTCTCAGCTGGTTATAAGGTCAAGAAAGGGGTGTAAAAGGGGGGTGAGTTGGAGAGGAATCCTCTCTCCCAAAATATCCCCCGGATACAGAAAATATCTGGGGGATATTGCCCCACAGCTGGAAAGGGTACAGTGAGGAGAGCACGGCCGGCCGCTCACTTTTGCTGGAGGTGGCCGGCCGGCCACACCCCCTAGCCGGCCGGCTAGGGGTCAAAAGGGTCAACCAGCTTTTCTGGCCGGCCAGGTATTGGGGAGGTAGCCCTATGTGTGTACAACACAACCATGTAATTGAAGTTCCAAGAAAGTGGGCCCAAGGGGTTCAACAATGGCTCTGAAAGAGGGGGGTCAAAAGGGTCAAGTTGACTTACTGGCCGGCCATGAACTTTTAGGGGCCTCTCAGGTGTGTATATCACAGATATGTGGTTCAAAGTTCAAGAAAAAAGGTCCAAGGGGTTTAACATTAGCCCGGAAGAAAGGGGTCAAAAGGGTCAGGTGACCTTAATGGCCGGCCATGAACTTTTAGTGGCTTCCCAGATGTGTAGATCACAGATATGTGGTTGAAAGTTGGCAACACTACCCCTAAGGTATTCAACATTAGCCCGGAAGTTGCAAAAACGGGCGCCGGGAGGCTCCGGAGGAGAGATAACTGGTTGCTGCAACAATTGCTGGCCTCCCACCCGTCAGTGACCTTCCCTGTGATAAAACAGAGGTACCTGCCAAAAATGAGCGAAAACCGTTGCAAAACGAATGTTCCGGAGTCAAAACACGCAGTTCGGGGTCCCGGAAATGGGCCGTTAAGCACCGGAAATGGTATTCGACCTCGAAGTGGGTTTCTCAGCCCCCAGTGTCCCTCAAAATGGATGAAATAAGATGTATGCCAAAAATCAAAGCAAAAGGAGATGGTTAAGCGGTCCCGAACCGAGGCACACGGCCTGACGGCTCCGAAAACCGGGAACCGGACTCCGAAATGGGCAAAATGGCCTACGGCCACCAAATGTAGCCTACGGACATTGAGAGATGGTCTACAAGACCTCTCCCTCCCTTCAGGAAAAGAAACAGAGAAAACCGAGTCTGGTTCGCAAACCGAGACAAGGCACAGAAAAGGGTTCGGAAGTCCGGAGGCAGGGCTTACGGCCGCGACTCTGAAACTTCTGAACGAGCACATTATGCAACATCAACAAGCGCTCAATCGGTGACGTCTGAGTCTTAAGGTCGGTCAAAAATGGGGTGTCTACAAAAAGATTTATGCCCGTTTTGGTGAAGCCGCGTAGATATTTTCTCTCCTTCCCGGATTCATGCTGAACCACTTTTGACCAAAATATCTGGCCATCCATCTGATTTTCTTGTTTTCCATGTGGCTACATTGAAGCCCCAGAAGTTAGATTTCTAATGGCGCCAACCTCGCATCAAAATTCCTCCTGTGCAAAGAGTTATGCCCGTTTCGGTGAAGCCGCGCAGATTTGGTCCTACCCGGATTCATGCCGAACTTCTCCCAAACTAGTTTTCCTTTCTCTTCTCCTCTTTTCTTCAAATCCAAACCCCTAGACAAGGTGTTTTGAAAGATTTTTCAAAGATTTCATCTCTCTTTCATTTATTTCCACTTTGTCCTTGCTCGGTTTACCGAAAAGCGCAACATTTGACAAAATGCAAGCCTCGGAACATCGTAAAAACTTTATTTCAAAAACGTTTTGAAAGAGAGGGTTTTAAGGTCTAAAATCTTTTGATCAAGATTGTTTTGGTCCGAAAAAGGATATGAAGTTGAGATTTGACTCTCCTATTGCCGAAGAAATCGACCCTTTGTACTGCACAACTTCCAAAACCATCAGTTGCATCAAAGTCTTAAGGGCGGTCAAAAATGGAGTGTCTACAGTTGCCCCTCTTTGACAGAACTCAAAAGTCAAGAAGTGATGGGAGTGAATGTCAAAGCCCAGAGACGACCCATTTTTGACAAGGCCGAAGACTTGGACAAACAAACAAAGTACAGACAAATAAATGGTTGCGCTCGCAGGCTGCCTACGTATCCCTTTGCAAGGAATCAAACCAGTGTAGTTCAGGGGCAGGATGCAAAATGATATGCAGAAAGATTTTGATAATTGGACTTATACGCCACGCGAAGCCGGTTTGAAAATTGGACTTATACGCTACGCGAAGCCGGTTTGAAAATTGGACTTATACGCTAAGCGAAGCCGGTTTGAAAATTCAGGATTTATGCGATGCAGTGTAATGACTAAAATGCAATGTGATAGCTAGGAAAAGGGAGGTACCTTATAGGGGCAATTGGCAATGACTTACCTCGGCAATGTCCTACCTCATGCTGATGTGGGAATCTTCATCTTCTTCTTAATTGAACCACAGGTACTACTTTTCTCCCTGGCCATGGTCGCAGCTTTCCCTATTCTCCAACAGGGTGACAGACTAGGTTGGTTCAGTATCCAGAATTGAGGCGCATACATATGTTATCTCAATCTATGGGGCTGCCATACAGATTTCAAGCCGAGGATATACCTCTGGGTATTTAAACCAGACTTTAGTCTCGGAAATCCCGAACCTTTGCGTTCTAGACATGAGCCATTCGAACTCTAGTTTCCACCGTCTTAGTTGGTCTCCTAGGAACTCACCGCAAACACAGGCAGGTGGCTATACCAGACCACTGGAAGTCGTTCGGGCACGACAAACACCAAAGGAATTGCACCTTTAGAGGATTTAAGGTCTCCTAGACCAATGGGTGCACAAGACAGTGCGAATAAAGATGCAGAATTTAAGGTCTCCTAGACAAGAGGATTTAAGGTCTCCCAGACCAGGTGAGTGCACAAGACAGTGCAAGCTAAAGGTGCACAAAATAGTGCAAGTAGGGTGAATGCACAAAACAGTGCGATACAGATAAGGTGCGCAAGATAGCGCGATGCAATGCACTAACAAGTGCAGGTAAGGTACGCAAGGTAGCGATAAAATGCATGCACAATGCAAGTAAGGTGCACAAAATAGTGCGATGCGCAAAATAGCGCGAATGAAATGTAATGCACTAACGAGTGCAGGTAGGATGCGCAAGATAGCGCGAATGATACAATGTAATGCACAAAATAGTGCGATACGCTAAATAGCGCGAGTGTAAACTGCATAAAACAGTGCGATGCGCAAGAAAGTGCGAGTGATTACAAATGCGGAAGTGCATAAGACAGTGCGATGCGCAAAATAGCGCGAACCTGAACTTGCACAAAACAGCGCGATGCGCAAAACAACGCGAATGATTTGAAATGCACTAAACAGTGCGACACGCTAAACAGCGCGATTGTCTTGAAATGCATTAAATAGTGCGATACGCTAAACAGCGCGATTGATTTAAAATACACAAAACAGTGCGATACGCTAAACAGCACGATTGATTTGAAATGCACTAAACAATGCGATACGCTAAACAGCGCGATTGATTTAAAGTGCACAAAACAGTGTGATACGCTAAACAGCGCGATTGATTTAAAGTGCACAAAACAGTGCGATACGCTAAACAGCGCGATTGATTTGAAATGCACTAAACAGAGCGATACGCTAAACAGCGCGATTGATTTAAAATGCACAAAACAGTGCGATTGAGATACAACCACAAGATGCACAAGACAGTGCTAGTGAGATACAAAGTGTAAATGCACAAGACAGTGCGAGTGAGATAAAATGCACAAGAAAGTGCGATAAAATGCATCTTCTATGCAGGTACGAGGGCATTTTTTATGCAACAGGGAAAGCATATTCTATATATGAGACAAGCAAAGCATATTCTATGCGGAATCGAAAGCAAGCATATTCTATGCATGAATCATAACGATGCATGGCACGCATGCAACAACAATGTATATAAAAGTTCACATTCTATGCAATAGAGGAGCATCAAATATGTACTCTAGTGCCTCTGATTTGCCTCTTAGAGGACTTCGCAACACACTCAGCTCAAAAAGGGCACACCCTGTTCATATTGGCGAGAGATAACATCTGCATGTGAAACCCTCAAGTGCTGCTTGGACTGCCATCCTGACTTGAAGCAGGCTTACACTTGGGGTCAAGATACACTCATACTCCAGAGAAACGGCGAGGCCTGAGAAAGTGCACCTGGTATGCAGTCTCGGATTTTGCTAAAGTTGAAACATGCTAAGATGCTCCAAATTTTCCCTATTTTCTTTTGCTTTGCAGTCCGGAACCTAAATAGCTTCAGATAGGTCCTTGTTCTACTGTTCTCACATGACCTGGGTTGAACCTTGCGACTTTATGAAAGAACCAATCCTGTTTTGCACAAATGTGGAGAACGACACGGCACTCTGAGCACAAAACGATTTTTGAAATTAAAATGAGAAAAGGATTCTCAACCGGGTATTGAACCTACAACTGACCACAGCGAAAACGACTGAACAATGGAAAACAAAGGTAGAACAACCTAAACACAACTCAACAAAGGAAAAACAAGGTAAAATGACCTAAACACATCTGTTGACACTCAAACGACTCAAAACAAAAATCGAGACAAACACAAACGCACAAACACAACACTCAGCTGTGTTACAAAGGCAAGAGACCTCTCAGTGCACGAGGAGCCAATTTCTCCGGGTATTGTTTCCCACCCTTTCTTATTTGTGATTCTCACATCACTCGGCCCTCAAGCTCAGCTTTTCTCACAAAATCCTTTTCCTCACTTTTTCTTTCAGCGCACATCTCTCTATTCTTTAATCTCTCATTTTTTTTTCATCCCTCCCCTGGGTGGTTGATGGATAAACAAGAAGTTGCGGACTCTTGCCTCTAGCATTCTGCTAGATTCTCTTTCTTCTGCGCACAGTTAGTGAATTCCTCCCACAAAGAAATTGCGCTACAACTGGGTGTGTAGCAAATCTGCAGCTGACATCGGTTGACGATGCTCTGCTGGGGAATTTGGGTGTGATCAGATCTGTCTAGATGAGGGAGTGGAATATCTTGCCCCATTCCAGTTCGTGCTTCGCACTTGGCTTGATACCTCGTTGCTTGGAGGATGTGAGAGCTTTCTGCCCTTTTGCGATCACCTTCCGCTGTGCCCTTTCTGGCGAATACAGTGCCCTTTCCGACAAGTAGAGTGCCCTTTCTGGCAAGTATGTTGACAATGGGGAAAAGACAGAACACCAGACTCAACTGTGCCCCTAGTTCATCATTTTGACCATTTTTTGTTTTTGGCTTCTGCTAAAACAATTTTAACCAAAATGAGGGTTAGATTAACATGCTTGTTCGATTTTTGATTTGAAATCATGCAAGTCAGGTTATGAGCACTGAAAATTTTCCTTTTTTGGATCCAAGAAAAAGGTCCAGTTTTAGAAAAAGATGGAATAATTTTCGAGAAAATTAGTCAACCTCAGTAAAAAATTTCAAAAACTGTTTTTGCAAATGGTCACTGCTCAACAAGCACGGAACCTACTCTTGAGATGCACAACCTCAGATCCATAACAAAGGCAAACTGCTCCTCATCTGAAGGACACTGCATGGCAACGAAAAATTGCCCCTTATTTGAATAGCACCGCAGCACATTGTATGGCAACAGAAAGTTGCCCCTTGTTTGAACAGCACCGCAACGCATTGTAGTCAGTCCTCAGAGCGACGAACACAACCAGACTCTCGGATACAGAAGATGATCAGAACCATCACATGGACATAGTCGAATTTGAAGTGTTTTACGGCTGGACTTCAGAATGAAGTTGCCTACGTATCCCAAAGATGGGAATCAAGCCTTACGTAGTTCGGGCTTAAGGTACACTCGGGTATTAACCTCTCCTTTTGCGCTCTAACTTTTGCCAAGGCCGCCCTTCTGGGTTTTCAACCTTGCGAGCTCTGTTCTTCTTTTCTTTTCATTTCTTTTCTTCTTTTTTCATCTTTTCTTTTTATTTTCTTCATTTTTCTTCTTTTCTTTTCTTCATTCCTTTTTTGTTCTTTGCATTTTTCTTTCTTTTTTTTTTTTGCTCTTTTTTTTTTTTCTTGCTCTAACTTTTGCCTAGGTCACCCTTCTGGGTTTTCGGCCCAGCGAGCCTCTCAAGGGTAAAAGTGTAGCTTTGTCCATGTTGAATGGTTTGAGATCTCGGAGCCATCTAAATCCAAGAGAATGGCTGTTGTCCGCTGATAATGCAGGAGTCCATCCAATGAGAGGGCTGAATTTGCCCCTAGTGTCGTGGATAGGAACTCGGTTATCCTTCAGCAATACTTTCTTCTTTCCTCCCTTTTAGGATTTGGCATTCTTGCCGATCTTTGTTAGCTTGAGAAACATCCCAATTTTTTGACTCTTCGAGCACATCTGACATCTTTGCCCCTAGTTCGAGGGCTGCTTCTGATCTAGCTTTGCAAGCTTCTTTTGACGACATCTGATCTTCTTGATCTGGCTTTCTTACCTCTAGTTTGAGGGTTGCTTCTGATCCGGCCACACAGGCCTTACGTTGTGGTTGACCGTTGAACATTCTGAGTTAAGGTTCAAGGTTGGAAAGCAAAATGGGGGGTCGAGTCTCGAGGCTGAGAGCGATCCTAGGCTGCACATTCTCAAGAGCGATTCCACACAGGTCTTCGCAGGACTGCGCAAAACATTTTTTTGAAATCTTTTAAGAAAACGACTAATCGCTCGCGCGGAAGACAATGCGGAACCAATCTGAATCAAGCCAGGATCCTTCCCAGTACTCACACTAACAAGCATGATCTCATTTGTTAAGGGCTTAGCATGCGTCTCTTTCTCTCATTTGATCAAATTTTTGCAAATCCCGAGGAATTCTTTCCTCTTCGTTTTCATCACAGTGTTCAAAAGGTTTTAAAAAAACTTAGGTCAATGCAATGAGTTCGAGGCACAGAAAAGTAGGCGAAAAGCACTGCCATTTCATTCAAAACTTCTGGCACAGCTAGCACATGGCAGAAGCAAACACAAGAGTGCAAAAATCACTGCTATTTCAATCAGAATCTGTTGGCACAATTGGCTCCAAGGCAGAAACAGAGTCAAAAGAAAATGAAAAGACAAACACAAAACAAGCAAGTGATGTCCGAGGTAACACCCCCAAAATCACCCGACTCCAACAAAACAGGACTGACTCGATACAACAAGACAGACCCAAAACAAAAAGACTGACTCTGTACAAAACAACAAAACTGACTCAATACCCAAGTTAGAAAGCACAAAAACTGGTGTTTGCATATTGCTCAAAACAGTGCGTGCTATTCCCACGTCTGGAGTTAATTGAGTGTCGCCCGCAGGTGGTTCATCCCCCGATCACATCACATTATCCCCCAAGTTCACCGATCTAGTGCCGATAGACTTTGCTGAGCTCGGTGGGAGGATGACCCTGTTGTCAAATAGATCTTGTACTTCGTGACGAAGACGAAAGCAGTTGTCGGTAGTATGGCCAGTTTGCTGATGGTACGCGCAGTACTGGGTAGCATTATGCGTAGCCGGAAGAGGGTTCAAGAGAGGCCGAGGCTCAAGGGGTTTGAGATGGCCTTGTCCAACAAGGATTTGGAGAGCTTTGGACAAAGGCATATAGAGGGCATGGAAGACCCTCCGACCTCGGGGTTGGTACTTCAAGGTTTGTGGATTTTTGCTGGGCGCACCATAAAAGAGATTGGCAGGTGCTGGCCTGGCTTGTTGATCTCTTCCGAGTGGAGGATTAGAGCTAACAGGATTGTCTCTGGTATGACGGCTCTTCTCCCGATTTTCCCTTTGATTCAGACTGCCCCCAATTTGAGTAGCGAAAGTGTCATCCACAGCCTTTGCAACAATTGCAATCACTTGCTGTTTGTTCAGTCCTTCGGCTTTCAAAGCCTCAACAGCCCACATGAGGTTTTCATGGGGATCAATGTCTACCCCTATCTTGTTCTTACCACTGGCCTCTACTTTATCAAAGGATCGGGTCGCTATATCCGAGCGGAGCCCAGTTGTTGTCGACATACCAACACCCAGATCTGATTCAGGTTGGTCCTTTTCAATTGCAGCTTGCTCCAAGATTAAGGAGCCTTCTGGATTGAAACTTCTAGCCTGTGATGTGGTCGATGATGGAGCCAAAATTCCAAAGGCTAAGTCTGCCATAGTCTCTGAAGATCTTCGATCATTCTCATCAACTCAGAAGTGGTGGGCTCACAGGTTTGAGATGATTGGGGTTCAGATGCACCCATCATGCATAAGTCTATGCTTTCTAGGATAAACACCTCAGGCTTGGGTAGATGGACTGGGGTGATGTATATGCTGGGGTCGTAAGGGACGGCCAGTGTATGGATTAGATTAAGATGTGGATGAGGTACTTGGTCATTGGGGTCTAAAGGTGGAGCTATTGTCCGGTTGTCAATGAGATTTTGGACCTCGTGACGAAGACAGTAGCAACGGTCAGTGCCATGACCGCGCTGCTGATGGTACACACAGTACTTTGAGGGGTTATGTCTGGCTGGGAGTGGGTCAGGCAGAGGTTGAGGATCGAGGGGTTTGAGATACCCTCTTTCCATCAAGACTTTTAGTGCGCTAGTCAGGCTCATATAGAGAAGGGTGAAAGTTCTACCCTGAGCTCGGGCTGGGCTGGCGATTTGTAGGCTTGGATTAAAAAAATGGTTGGCTGTGGCGACTGTATTGATTTCTGCGGGTTTGGGAATAGCGCTACTACCAGCATTGGCACTCCCCGAAATCACCCTCCTTGTCGCTTCACTTGTTCTGGGAATGATCCCACTGTTGAACGCATTCTCGATCTGAACCCCCAGTTCATGCAAACTTTTGAAAGTGAATAGCGGAGCGACTATCAACTTTTGCAACATATCATGCTCGAGGGTTCGCACCATCATCTGTACTTGATACCTCTCAGAAGGGCAACGATCTGTCATTTGTGTTGCCTTTGCTCTCCACCTCGCAACGAATTCCACAAAAGGCTCTGTTGGGTTCTGGCGAGTTGCTTCAAGCTCTTGGATGGTCATTTCAACTTGGGTATTGTAGGAATACTGATCGACAAAGACCTCAGCCAGTTCTTCCCAGTTTTGCTTCACTGTATCCTCCAATTTGGCATACCAAGTGGCTGCTACACTCGACAGGGTTCTTCCATACAGAGAGAGTTTCTGTGGCTTAGTCAGACCCATCGGCTTCAGGATATCCAAGAAAAGCCGGATATGTACCATAGGATCTCCAGACCCATCGAAACGGTCAATATGTGGCATTTTCAATCTGTCTGGGAGCCGTACGGCAACCTCGGTGTACCCTTCCTTAATGTCGGGAATGGAGTTAAGGCCATGTACCTTTTTGAATTGCTTCTCAAGGTTTGCAATTTTCACTGCGGTCAGATCGAGCTCATTAACATCAAGGGGATAAAGCCTCTCATTAGGCTGCACCAGGGGTCTGAAAACTCGAGCTTGAGCCAACCCTTCTCGAGGATCTGGACCCTGCAAATCTTCAGCTGGCGGAAGTGGGTCAAAGTTCGGCTGGGGTCCCAAAGCTGGATGTGAGGCAGATGCCCCAAATGGGCGCTGCGTTTCAATACTGGTCTCGGCCTGCATGGCAGTTCCCTGATTTAACGCTGCTATCATGGCCACAAATTCTTTCGAACCTTGTGCCATCACGGTCTGCTGAGTTCGAACAAAGGTGATATGACTGGCGACTGACAGATCAGATGAACCGGTGAGCCTCGACTGGCCTTTCTTTGCCTTGCCTCAGCGAAAGAACACTAGTTACCCTTAAATTAAATTTTTGACCTAACAAAGTCTATCAGAACTAGTCCAATGTACCCAGGGGATATCGGAGCCTTCTGAAGCTATGGTTCCTAGACTACCTAGCAAAAGAGAAAACAGACAGCATCTCAGCCCGATTTCACCGAAACAGATATGAGCAAAGCTGAATGACTGTGCTCTCTACTAAATTCTGCCCAAAATTCTTCCTGTAAACCGGTACCCTCAGGTAAAACTGATTGCCCCAAAATACTGATCCTGATGCCCACAGGCCTGATACTCAAACTTGCAAACTGATACATGCATTTCCTGTAGAGACGCACTCTAAAAGCACATAGCAAGCAAAGAGAGCCAAAACACCCCTATGTTGGGGGTAGGGTTTCGCTGTCCTATTTTGTCAGGAGCTAGGGTTTCACTACGCACGCAGTGGTTTCAAACAACCTATCATCGGGTAAGCAACCTGTCCTAGTTTGGAATGGTCACTATGGATTCCGAATATGCACTAGGTCAAATGGTCAAAAGGGTGCCCCGGTAAAAACCGGGGTTTGTGTTCCCATACTGGCAGAGCTCGCAACCGGTCAGCCTTATGGCATGCTGTAGACACCCCATTTTTGACCGACATTAAGACTCAGACGTCACCAATTGAGCGCTTGGTGATGTTGCATATCGTGCTCGTTCAGAAGTCTCAGAGTCGCGGCCATGAGCCCTGCCTCCGGATTTCTGAACCCTCTTCTGTGCCTTGCCTCGGTTTGCGAACCAGACTCGGTTTTTCCTGTTTCTTTTCCTGAGGGGAGGGAGAGGTCCCGTAGACCATCTCTCAGTGGCCGTGGGCTACATTTTGTGGCTATAGGCCATTTTGCCCATTTCGGAGCCCGATTTCCGGTTTTTTGGGACCATTGGCCGTGTGCCTCGGTTCGGGACCGGCTAACCACCTCCATTTGCCCCGGATTTTGGCATACTTCTTATTTGCTCCCTTTTGAGGGACACTGAGGTCTGAGAGACCCACTTCGTGGTCGAATGCCACTTTCGGTGCTTACCAGGCAGTTTTCGGGGCCCCGAACTGCGTGTTTTGGCCCCCGAGCATTCGTTTTGCATCGGTTTTCGTTCATTTTTGGCAGGTACCTCTGTTTCATCACCAGGAAGGCTGTAGAAGGGTGGGAGGCTAGCAATTGTTACAGTAACCAGTTATATTCCTCCGGCGCCCTCCGATGCCCGTTTTTTTCTCACTTCCAAGCCAATGTTGAACAACCTAGGGCCATTTTCTTGGACTTTTAACCACATGTTTGTGTTGTACACACATGGGAGGACACTAAAAGTTGGTGGCCGGCCAGTAATTCGACCTGACCTTTTTGAACCCTTCCTAAAAATGGCTTGTTTTCTCTCCTGTTTCACTGTTGCCAATTTTGAACCACAGGGTTGTGTTGAGGGCATCTGGGAGGACACCTATCTGTGGTGGCCGGCCATTAAATCTTCTTGACCTTTTTGACCCTTGGCCGGCTGGCCATGGGAGGTAGTCGGCCGGCCACCTGCAGCTCCAAAACCTGGTCGGCCTCTCTCCTTACAGTGTGTACTTTACAGCTGTATAGCTGTTTTCCCCCAAAAATATCTGTATCCGGGGGATAGCTTTTGGGGGAAAACTTGGTCCTTTTTCCCCCACCTTTTCCCTCCATTCTCTCCCTCTTCTTGGTCCATATAACTAGCCTCCAGCTTTGGTCCAAGGGTTGGAAGAAATTTGCCTTCAAGTTTCATATATACATCTCCCTCCATCTCTCTCTTTCAAGCAAAAACTCCTAAGTTCTACCACCTTTTCTTCATCACCACCTAGCATCACCACCACTACTCCATTTCCAGCAGCTTGGGGAGCTTTCCAGCAGCTAGGAGGCATCACTTCTCAAGCCAAGAAGCAACCAAAGTTTGGTCTTCAAGGGTGAGTAGTATTTCCCCTCTTTTGAGCTTATTTTTGTATCATTTCTTAGCCATACATGCTTGCTATTTTGAGCTCCAGCCCTAACTTAAAGTGGCATTTTTTTGAGCTCCTTTTCACTTCTCATTAAGGGCTCAACACTGTTTGAGCCCCCCATCTTGCACTTGCTTCATTATCCCTCTTGTATGCCATAATCTTGCATAATATTTTTGGCCTATATGTAATCTGTTTTGGAGCATGATGTAAACTGTAAATGGGCTTATTTTGAGCCCTTCTTCTACATTGAAGAAGGGCTCATCACTGTTTGGGACCTCCATGTGCCACTTGTCATTATACCCCTTTTTGGTCCCCATTTTTGCATGATTTATTAGCCTATTGTGCTTCCATTTTTGGGCGATTTTCAGAACTTAAAAAAGTCTTATTTTGGCCTCCTCTTCATGTTTCATTGAGGGTATTTCATTGTTTGAGACATCCTTTATATACTTTGTGTTATATCTCTCTTTTTTGACCATATCTTGCATGATATTTTTGGCTTGTATGCATACTGTTTTGGGTCTGGCCATCAACTGTAAAGTGTATTATTTTTGGCCCCTCTTCAACATTGTTGAAGGGCCCCTTTGTGTTTAAGGCCAGAAACCACCACTTGCTTCTTTGGCCATCTTTTGACCCATTTCTTGCATGAGAGTTTAGCCATACCTGTGCTGGTTTTTGTGGTTTTCCATAAACTGTAAAAGATCATGTTTTGGGTCGATCTTCAACATTGTTGAAGGACCCTAATCTGTTTGGGGACAGAAGCTGTGAGTTGCTTCTTTATCTCGCATTTAGGGCCATTTTTGCATGCTAGTTTTGCCCTATTTTTGTTTGCTGTTTGGCCATGCTTTGAACTGTAAAAATGCTTATTTTGGGGCTTCCTTGCTTCTGTCTTTTTATTCCATGTACCAATTATGCATGCTTTGTATAGCTGTAGGCCATTTCATGTACCTAATTTTGCATTTCGGGAGAAATTCCATGCATCGGGTGTCATTTCGCCTTGTTTCGGGGCTGTTTTGCCCCTCATTTTGCTACTATTTTTTTTTTTTTTTGCATGTTTGCATATCATATCCCATGTCTTTGCCATGTCTCATTAGAGTGGCATTTCGGTACCTGAGGGTCGGTCCTCGGTTTGCGTGCACGCGTGCACGTACTTCGAGTTGTTTTGTTTTCATCTGATGGCCTCTTATGCGAGTGTGGCTGAGGTCCACTTGTGTTAGTGTAAGTCCATTTATGCATTGTGTATGCCATTTCATTTCATAGCATTGTGCATGCTAGGTTGTATGTTAGCGTATTGTGTATGCTCGGTTGTGTATTACCTCGTGCAGCGTGTATGCCATTCCATAACATCGTGTATGTTAGGATTGTATCTTAGTCGCATTTCATGCATGTCATGCATATTGCATCGTGTTCGGGATAGGAGTTAGCCCGGGCACGGGAAACGAGGTGCGTTCCGTACTCCGAGTGACGAAACATGTCTCAATTCCCCAGTCACCGACACTCCGGATTATCCATGATGGAGTTAGGTTTTAGTTTTGTTTTCATGTGCATTCATTTCATATTAAATTGTGCAATTCGACTCCTCGGCCATCATGCCTCGATATGCGTGATTGGTGGCACGAGGATCGAGACATGCATACATTTGTGAAAATACATTGCTATGCCCTTTTCCTGCTCTCTATTGCAGCAAATCAAGAATCAGCGGTCTTCCGAGGCTTGGCACGCATTTCAAGAACAGGTGCAAACAAAGGCTAATTGAGGCATCCCAGTGGATTTCCGCGCAAGGCAGCCCAAACATACATCATTCATCAGAAGCAAGGCAGTCCCTAGCTTGCACGCCAGTTTTACAGCTTTCTTAGTTAATTTGTTAATTAATTAGGAATTTATACATTATTTGGACTGTATTATTTGGGACTGTACTATTCTTTCATTTGGGACTGTATATTTATTCGGACCCTCTACGCAAGGGCACAATTGTAATAAGTGTGCGTGCGTGTGTTGTATGTCTTCCAACCCCACGTCTTTCTCCCTTTTATTTATCCGCTTATGATGGTTAGATTAGGGCATATTTCAATTAGCATACAGTATGATAGCATGTTTGCATTCATTCATTTGTTTTGCATGCACCGGGCTCGGCGCATCATACTAACTGCATTGTACTTTCGATTCCCAGTTGAATACATGTTAGCTGCAGCATTTCATATGCCATGTTTAGAATAGCCGAGCTTGCTATAGTTGCATTTTGCATGTGTTGCATTAGGCATTTTTGTATACTTAGGATCATGCGTGGATTTCTAATGTAATTTCTGTTATTGGCTTGGAGTACTCGGTAAGTTTTATGCTTTAGCATCTTTGCATGCGTGTGAGTGACTGCCATGATAGCATGCTTACCATGAGGCTATATGCTTACATGATATAATTGCCTGAATGCCTGTGGGTGAAGGTTGGATTAGTTGGATTAGGACAAGTCATCAAATGTTTGTTTTAAGCCCACTAGATAGTGGCAAAACCATCTTTTCTAAGCCCACCCGAGGGTGGCAAAATTTGCATTTTAAGCCTACTTGTGAGTAGCAAACCATCTTTCAAAAGTAAACATGAAATATTTTGTTCCAATTCAGGCGATCCAGTCTATACTTGTATGCTGTGCGCATCACATAGTAATCTAGGCTAATAACCGGAATAAGAACACATAATGTTTTCAAAAATAGATATCATGGTTAGTAGAGGCCGATCTTTGATCGGGCGAGCGGGGGTGCTCATGAAGTGACCTTCCCCAATCGTACCCAAGTTCCCTAGCCGAGGCAACTTTGGTGATGACGGACACGTGGCCTTAGGCAACGAGTCAGGGTTTCCTAAATTTTCCAAAATAAAATATTTAGGTGGCGACTCTGTATCTGGCAAAGCAGTCCATGTTTGGCACTTCTTTCAAAAATCTGTTTTCTCAAAACGATTTGCCGGATTTGGACTCTTTGGTTCAGATTAAGAACCGTGACAATTTGAGAGTCCTGAGCTGTAGTGACCCCAAATGAACAGAACGGGAGCTCACCCTCCCGGGAGCGTTCGGGGACGTCTACACATGCTTTGACAAAACAAGCCTCCGGCAAACCGTTCAGGAATAGCAGATGGCAAACACGGTGTCCTAGGCGCACCAATGCACATGCAATGCAAAGAAACACATAAGTGTAGTCAAAACATGATATCATGAGTTCGAGTCAAGTTCTCTAAATCCCCAGCAGAGTCGCCAGAAACTGTAGACGTCCCCGAAAGTCCCGGGAGGGAATCCCCCCCCGTTTTGTTCATTGGGCTCACTACAGTTCAGGACTCAATGTCACGGTCCTGTATCTAATCTCGTAGAGTGCAATGCAAGACCGATGAAATCATCAAAAAGTCCAAATCCGGCAAATCGTTTTTGAAAACAGATTTTTTTGAACGAAGTACCAAATATGGACTGCTTTGCCAAATACAGAGTCGCCACCTAAATATTTTATTTTGAAAAATTTAAGAAACCCTGACTCGTTGCCTAAGGCCACGTGTCCGTCATCACCAAAGTTACCTCGGCTCGGGACCTTGGGTACGATTGGGGAAGGTCACTTCATGAGCACCCTGGCTCACCCGATCAAAGATCGGTCTCTACTAACCATGATATCTAGTTTTGAAAACATTATGCGTTCTTATTCCAGTTATTAGCTTAGATTTACTATGTGATGCGCACAGCATACAAATATAGACTGGATCGCTTGAATTGGAACAAAACATTTCATGTTTGTTTATTTGAAAATGGTTTGATGGTGCTACCCGCAAGTAGGCTAAAATGTGGGTTTGCCACCCTCAGGTGGGCTTAGAAAACAAGATGATTTACCACTATCTAGCGGGCTTAAAACTCACAATTGATGAATTGTTCCAATCCAAATAACCCAACCTTCACCCACAGGCATTCAGGAAGTTATTTCACATAAGCAATTAGCCTCATGGTAAGCATGCTATCATGGCAGTCACTCACACGCATACAAGGATGCTAAAGCATAAAAGCTTACCTAGTACTCCAAGCCAAAACAAAAGCTATGTTAGAAATCCATGCATGATCCTAACTATACAGAAATGCCTAATGCAACACATGCAAAAAGAAATTACAATAGGCTCGGCTATTCTAAACATGGCATATGATGATGCTACAGCTAACACGTATTCAATTTGGAATTGAAATACAAATGCAGTTAGTATGATGCGCCGAGCCCGGTGCGTGCAAGACAGATGAATGAATGCAAACATGCTATCATACTGTATGCTAATTGAAACATGCCCTATTCTAACCATCATAAGCTGGTAAATAAAAGGGAGAAAGACATGGGGTTGGAAGACATACATCACACACACGCACACTTCTTACAATTGTGCCCTCGCTCGGAGGGTCCGAATAAATAATAGACAGTCCAAAATGAATAATTAAATATTACAAAACCCTAATTAATTAACAAATTAATCTAGGAAAGCGAGTAAATTAGCATGCAAGCCTATGGACTGTCTCAGCTCTATTCCGAATGATGGGAGATGCATGCTTGAGTTGCCCTGCGCGGAAATCCATTGCGATGCCCCGATTCGCCTCAGTTTGCAATTAATGCCGGAATGTTGTACAAGGCTTTAGAAAGCTGCTGATTTCTGATTTGTTGCAACAGAGAGCAAGAAAGGGACATGGCAAAGTATTTTCACATAAGTATGCACGACTACTCTTCAGGGAGTGTAGTCCTCGATCCTCGTGCCACCAATCACGCATATCGATGCATGATGGCCGAGGAGTCGAATTGCACGACTCAATATGAAATGAATGCACATGAAAACACAACAAGACCTAAACTCTATCATGGGTAATCCGGAGTGTCGGCGACGGGGAATTGAGACATGTTCCGTCACTCGGAGTACGAAACGTCCCTCGTTTCCCGTGCTTGGGCTAACTCCTATCCCAAACACAATGCAAATGAAATGGCATACACAATGCAACTAACATACAACCTGGCATACACAAAGCTCTAACGCGCAGCCTAGCATACACAATGTTATGAATTGAAAAGGCATACACAATGCATGATGGACTTACACCAACATGAGTGGACCTCAGCCACACTCACATCAGCAGCCATTAGATGAAAATGAGACAACCGAAATGTGTGCACACACACACGCAAACCGAGGATCGAACCTAAGGCATAAATACCACTCTACCAAAGCATGGCAAGGGATGAAAGATGACATACAAATATGCAATTTCCAGCACTGAAACATGATAAACAATGGTCCCGAATCATGCAAACATGGCACACTAAGCAAGAAATAAGCCCCGAAACTCAAAACTAGTCCAATGTATTGAACCACAAGTATACAAAGCAAGCATTATTTGATCATGTAGTCAAAAGACAGAGCCAAGGCAGTCCCAAAATATGCACATTTCTAGTTTAGAGCATGGCCAAAAAGTGCTAACATGATGGACTAAAATAGCATACAAATTCAGCTAGCAAGCATAGTTTACATGGCATGTATATGAAGCAAATGAGAACTCGTCAAACCAGCCAAAAACAGTGAATAAAATATGTCAAAATATGCCCAAATAATCACTGAAATGCAGCCAATACATGCAAAAATGAAGGGCTTCTTTGGAAGGCCATTCAAGGGGTTGTTAAGTACATATAAGATAGACACTTAGCATGACCAAACCAACTCTGGAAATCAAATATCACAAGCCTAAAACTCACAAAATTGGCCCTGAAATCAGTCAAGGAAGCATATGATGAAAGGCCCCCTCAAAAGGCCTTGAATGAGATTGCTCTACACATGCGTTGTAGGCATAAAATATGATCAAAAGGGCCCTGGACAGACCTAAGCCAGACCCTAAAACCCACAAAATTGGTCCCAAAAAGTGACTTCAATGCATGCAAAATAGAGCCACTTTGGAAGGCCCAAAAGACCCCTAAACAAGACAAGGAGAGAGGGGGTCACCCCCCTCTAATTTTGGCCCTCAAAAATACATCAAAACCACTGAAAATCCACTGAATTTCAATGGCTAAGAGGCCAAACCATGGCCAATGCAAGTGCTCTAATGCATAGCCTTAATCATGAAGGGATGAAGCATGCATAGGAGGAAGATAACCCCAAACAGAAAAGTGCCCTTAAACAAAGTTAAAGAAGGGCTCAAAATAAGTCACTTTACAGTTTATATCAAATCTCGAAAGTGTTCACAAGTAAGGCTAAAGTATGATGCAAAAAAAGGCCTACAAAGAGGGGTAAAGCATGCAAGGGTGTAGGAGGCCTCAAACAGAAAAATGATCTTAAACAAATATGAAGAGGAGCTCAAAATAAGACTATTTTCAGTTTATACCAAGGCTCAAAAATTCTTGCAAATGGAGCTAAGGTATAGGGCAAAATAATGCAAAAATGGGGAAAATGAAGACTTACCCTTGAAGAGCCGACCTCTAGCAGCTTTTGGACCAAGTTGGTGAGCTTTCAAGCTCTGCAAATGGCTTCCAAGGTGCTGGAATGGATGATGGAGGTGTGGTGCTAAGGGTTGTAGTGTAAATGGACCAAGAAAGTTAGGGTTTTGGAGCTTGGAATAGTGGCAATGGAGGAGGGAGGTTGTGTGCCTTAGCCAAAAATGTCTCACCCCTAGAAAACAAGAGGAGGGCCTCTCTTATAGAGAAGAGAGGCCAAAGCTTCTCTTGGAAGCTTCAAAGATCCTCCATACACGTGTATGGAGGATGCACCAAATGCCCCCCATCTGGCACAGCTGTAAAGTATTCAGAGAGGGCAAAAAGCAAGAAGCAGGCCGGCCAGTTCAAGTGCCCGGCCGGCCACTCCCCCTGGTTGGCCGACCAGGGGTCAAAAGGTTCAAGCCCTAAAGCTGGTCGTCCATGAAGCCCTTGAAGTTATCTTTCCAATGCCGCAAACCTTGCATTAAAATTCCTCTTGTGCAAAACGTTATGCTAGTTTTGGTGAAGCCGCACAGATTCGGTCCAAACGGACTTCAACCAATCATATCTCCCCCACCCGGACTTGTCCTTAGGAGATTCTTGAGTGAAAAATGAAGCTCCAGAAGTAAGCTTTTCAACGGTGGTGGCCCATATCTTAATTCCTCCTGTGCAAAGAGTTATGCCCGTTTCGGTGAAGCCGCGCAGATATTTTCTCTCCTTCCCGGATTCATGTTGAACCACTTTTGACCAAAAAATCTGGTCGGCCATCTTATTTTCTGGTTTTCCATGTGGCCGCATTGAAGCCCCAGAAGTTAGCTTTCCAATGGCGCCAACCTCGCATCAAAATGCCTCCTGTGCAAAGAGTTATGCCCGTTTCGGTGAAGCCGCGTAGATTTGGTCCTACCCGGATTCATGCCGAACTTCTCCAAACTAGTTTTCCTTTCTCTTCTTCTCTTTTCTTAAACTCCAAACCCCTAGACAAGGTGTTTTGAAATATTTTTTAAAGATTTCATCTCTCTTTCATTCATTTCCACTTTGTCCTTGCTCGGTTTACTGAATAGCACAACATTTGACAAAATGCGAGCCTCGGAACATCGTAAAAACTTTATTTCAAAAACGTTTTGAAAGAGAGGGTTTTAAGGTCTAAAATCTTTTGATCAAGATTGTTTTGGTCCAAAAAGGGGTATGAAGTTGAGATTTGACTCTCCTCTTGCCGAAGAAATTGACCCTTTGCACTGCACAACTTCCAAAACCATCAGTCGCATCCAAGTCTTAAAGGCGGTCAAAAATGGGGTGTCTACAGTGGGTTCCTCTTTTTCTTCTTCCTCTTTCTTCTTCCTCTTCGATTCTTCTTTCTCTCTTTTTTCAGATTTATTTATGAAGATATTCCTTGGTGAGTTTTTCTGAGATTTTTTTAAAGTTTCTCTATGCAGGGATGAGAGTCCAGGATGCAAAGAA
The DNA here is from genome assembly GCF_055761805.1 of Camellia sinensis. Classification (NCBI taxonomy): domain Eukaryota; kingdom Viridiplantae; phylum Streptophyta; class Magnoliopsida; order Ericales; family Theaceae; genus Camellia; species Camellia sinensis. The sequence goes on from NC_138972.1 coordinate 161,425,011, forward strand.
TTTGATCAAGAACAGACTTCTAGAGCTTGGAGACAGTGAACCTAAGAAGACGATCATTGCAAGATCAAGGGATGAGTGCGTTGTGGCTCTGATTGATCTGTGGTACATCACTTATGGTGAATCAAATTGGAAGGAGGAGGCAGAGAAGTGCTTGGCTAGTATGAATCTCTTTAGTGAAGAGACTCAGCCTGGTTTTGAGCATACATTAAGCTGGCTAAATCAATGGGCATGTTCGCACTATTTTGGGCTTGGGACTCATATTCATTATGAAAAATCTAGAAATCCCCTAGATATTGTTTTGTAATTATGTATCAATTTTAATGAGTAAAAATCAATCTCAATCAAACAATCAAAGACAAATCAGCACAATGATTTTACGTGAAAAAATCACAATTTGAGTGCCTCCAATTGTGATAAAAAACCACGAGCAAAAGCCACAAAACAAACCACTAAAAAGACATAAAGGAATTACACAGGTATACTCTCAATTACCTAGCGAATCCATGCCCAAATTGAACCAACCTCTATGTGCCTCTTTCAATCCCGTCTTCACCTCAGAATTGTGTTGCCCAACGTTGAATCCACAACGCCAATGTCGAATCACGACGATGATGAGCCACTTTAGAATCCACCAAAGCTTCAGGCTTGAATTCACCAGAATCCACCGAAGAACAACTCTCTCTCTTATGTTGAATAAGCAAACAAAACCTTTGATGTATCCTTCTTAAACCATGAGTTGAATACTCAATTAAACATCAAAGAAAACTAGCAAAATAGCTCCCGATAAAAATCCTAATATCCAAGAAGAAGATCTGGAGGTATTAACCTAGATTTGGAGCAACTTGCGAATTTATAAAATCTAAAATCGCGGTGTCCGCTCGAGCATGGGAATTGACGCTCGAGCAGGGACTCTATAAGACATGTTCCAAACCAGGATGTACGCTCGAGCGGGGAAATGGACGCTCGAGCGTGAAAACACGGATCACGGTATATTTGTAGACTCACTAAACTTCTAGAACTCAGCATTTTCTGCTCGAGCGTGGAGGCAATTTTGAATGCATTTTTGCATTTTGCTTCGGGGGCGCTGCCCCTCAACCCCGCCGTGGCGCTGCCCCGGACCCACCAAGGGGCACTGCCCCTTAGACCCCCGCGAGTTGACTGGGCAGTTCAATCCCTGTCATAGTCAGTGAAGTGGCAATCTTGAAAGAATTAAACACCACAAACTTCTCTGCAAGGCACGATTCTAGTTTGATTAGTATCTAAAAACTCATAACCTCACTGAAATAAAAGTGCGAATAAAATTACAACTCAAAGAAATTTTATCAAACGGGATTATTAAGAATAAAAACCGAACACATTGGGACGAGGAGTTTCTTGTGGAGCCTTTGTCTGATTCGACCAAGCTACTTTACTCATATGGATAGGATATCCCGTCATTAAATAATGAGACTTTTTAGTGTTCGTGTGTGGGATCCACTGCACTGACCAACCACCGTCCGAATGTATCAAAGGAAAGGCATGAAAATTAATTAGATAGAAAAGATGGAGAGATTTTAACATAAGGTCTTACGGTTAATTAAAAAGATTTTTATTAACATCTGTCTTAAAATTTTGTTTGATTAGAAAGAAATAAATTATGAATAATGAAAATGAAAGAAAATAAAGTGAAAAAAAAATATTTACTCCTATGAATTTGATTAAGATGAAAAGTTTATAAGAAAATAAAAATTTTAATTATAAGTACTTTCTTTATAACAAATTTAAATTTTTTAATATTTTTTTTGTTTTTTTGGATGCAAGAAACTAAAACTTAGTTACCATGTTATTATGAGTTGCAAAAAAAAAAATTATTTTTTTTATAACTTTCACTACTTTCATACTAAAAAAATTTAGAAAATTTTTATTTATTTTTATTTCTTTTACTTTCTACCATTTTTAACCTAACCAAATTGAGCCAAAGAGTAGTTGCATAGGAAATTGTACAAACTTAAAAGCTGTCATTGAAGAAAATTTATTTTACATATGGACCAAAATACCCTTTTGTGCTTTCTTTCGTTTTATTCTTTAATTTTATTGTTTTTTTTTCTACCTTTTACCCTACTTTTGTTTTTTTAATTTTTATTGCTTTTTACGTAATAAGAACATAATAATTTTTTTTTTTTTTTTTTTTTTGACAAGGAGAAATAGATTTTTATTTTTATTTTTTGGTTGAAATATTATAGTATCATTCATCAATATTATTATAATTTTTTAATTTATTTTATAATGAAATATGGCCATCCAAATTAAGGAATTATTATTTTTATTTGTAGCAAAAATGCCTTGTAGTCTTAAACACAGCCATGTTTTAATTTGTAGCAAAAATGCCATGTTTTTATTTGTAGCAAATCGTTCAATGTATAGAACTATTTGAGTATTATATGTCTGTAAAATATCATGTTGATTGGATATCGATAACTACGTAATCAAATTAGTTTTTTATAAAAAAAAATAGACAGTGAAAAAATAAACAATTCATAGAAAATTGCCCCGATTAGACAACTATCGATATCCGATCAATGTAATTTTTTACAGACATATGATACTTAACGAGTTTTAGACATTAAATGATTCAAATTATCGAAACGAGACCCGTAATGATCCTTCACGAGACCCGTAATAAAGCCAAGTTTGACATCTTTGAAAAAATCTAAAAAGTCAAAAAGTCACTATCTTATTTAAGTCACATTATCTTATTTAAGTCACATCACCTCTCTATCACATTACTTCAAACCCAACTCATACCCAATCCATATTTTATAAAAAATTAAAAAATATACTTATTTAAGACACTCCAAACAACTCCTAAATCTCTATGGACCCAACAATATTTTTCAATCTAATATGAGACTAAAGGCAAGCCACTGCCCTAGTTAACGACCAAATTTACTTTTATTTATGTTCAACAATTTTCCATACAAATAGAGGTTGTTAAGGGCATTAAATGTTTTCGTAATATGTGTCCTAGACACAATAAAAAATAATAAATTTAATTTTAGATTTTTTATATTCAAAAAGTCCACACTTTAACCTATTTTATTTCTACGAACAAGGATATGCAAAATGACTATATTATCCACGTGTATTAGGGTTGAGCAAGGAATCCGTGAAATCCGTAATCCGATCCAGTCCAGTCCAATCCGATAGGTTTGGATTGGTTTTTTGAATCCGTGGTTCGGTTCCGGATTGAATAATTAAAAATCCGTAGTTCACGGATTGGTTCCGGATTGAATCCCACGGTTCCGGATTGGAACCGATCCGGACCGTATACAAATAGTCTATATTTTTATTATACATCCTCCCCCATAGTATCTTTTCTTATTCTATGTAAAATCTAAACTCAAACCTAAAATCGTATAATATCTTCTTTTATTACTTTTGTTTGTTAGTTTTAAGTTTTAATTTGCAATGGTCTAAATACTTATGGTGAAACCAGTTTTCTTATGGTTGTTTAAATTCTAGAACAGTATGTCGTTATTATAGAAAAATATGTTGCTATTATGGAACTAATATAGCGCTATGTTTATATTTTTATGAAATTCAAGTGTTATATATATATTTTTGTTATTTAATTATGTGAATCCGTGGTCCTAAACCGATCCAATCCGTATTTAAATGGATTGGTTCGGATTGGTTCCATGATTTAAACGGATTGGATTGGTTCCAATTTTTTAGGAACTGTAAATAACGGATTGGTCCTGGTTTTATCCCAACCAGATTGGATTGGTTCCATGATTTAAACGGATTGGATTGGTTCCAATTTTTTAGGAACTGTAAATAACGGATTGGATTGGTTCCAATTTTCTAGGGGTGGGCAACGGTTTATCCGAACCGTTCAAACCGCCCAATCTGTCCAACCCGCATATAAATGGGCGGTTTCGCAAACATAATGCGGGCGGATGCGGTTTGAAATATGACAAATTTGCAGGTTGTGGGCGGGTCGCGGTTTAAACCCGCAACCTGCAAAAACCGCCCGCATTTTAGTTATTATTATTATTATTTTTTTTATATACCAACTTTGTAACTTTTACAGGAGCACCATTATATTCTCTATGACACTAGGATCCTTATTTTTAAGTATTTCTCAACTTTCTTAATGCCGTAGAATTATCAAGTCCTAAACTTGGTTTCTTATATGATTTTTATTGGTGATTCATCTACTTTTTCCTAATAAAATTTTCCTTCTAATGGTCGATAGAACTTATAGTTTGATTATCGATTACTGAACTGACAATTCTAATTGAGTACAACCTTTAATGCATTGATATACATTTTTTCATGGCAAAAATGTTAGTGTAGGGTCTCTTTGTTTTGGGTACTTTCATTTAATGTATTGATATTCAATTTTTATTTGTAAACTCATCAAAAATTGTTATCACAAATATATAAAATGAATCTGATGTCTAAATTCGCTGGGAAAAAAAAACTCGAAAATTAATTTTTAAAGAAAAAAGTATAAACCGCAAACCGCCCGCAACCGCCCGCACATTTGCATACCCTATTGGCACAAACCGCAAACCGCACTGCGGGCGGTTGCGGGTTGACTTTTTCCCAAACCGCATAGATGCGGGCGGGTCAAAACCGAACCGCAAACCGCACAAAACCGATCCGCGAACACCCCTAGCCTTTCCTCTCTCTCTCTCCCTTCTCACTCACAAATCTGGCGCCTTTGCAACGTCGCTGGAGTCCGACACCAACTTCCCTATCTACCGACTGCCATTACGAACGAACAACCACCTTCGTTGCATGTCTCTTCGCCGCCGTCGTTGTCTTTCATCTCTCTCCGTCTCCCCCGCCATCCCCTCTGATTCTCTAAGTCCTCTCAGATTTATCCTCTCAGACGATCTGTCGTACCCAACGGCAACGTCAGGCATCAGAACTCTAGCGCCGATCTGAGAGAAGTAGAGGAGGAGCATGAGGAACTGCGACGGTGAAAGCTTGAAGAAGTTCTTACTTTTTTTTTTTGTAAACCGTAATAATTGGACAGATGGTGGTTTTAAAAAAATTGGACAGATATTTTTAACAGATAGGAAAAAAAATTAAACCAATAATTTTTTTACAAATAAAAAAATGAATAGATAGCAAATAAAAAAATTCATAGATTTTGAAAAGATAGTAAGAAAAATTCACAGATTTTGAACAGTTAGAGAGATAAATCCATACATTTTGAACAGATAGGGAAAAAAATTTAACAAATAGATATGAATATGAATATATAGTCAAAAAAATTTGAATAGATTGAAAATAATTTAAATAGATAGATATAAATTTGAATAGATAGTCAAAAAAAGTAAACAGATAAATTAAGAGGTAAAATTGAAAACAAAATGTCCTCCAAAACTAATAAGGATTTCTCATTAAATTATTTTATAAAAGGTGGACCTCTTACAAAAAAATCTACATCTAATGCCTTAAACAATTGCTAGAGTGGATTTTTCAACAATTTTCTCTAAAAACTACTCCTTATATTAAGGGTTCGTTTGGGAAGTGAGTTTGTTTTTTGACTTTTTAACTATTTTAACTTAGGGCTAAAAAGTCTCGTTTAAGAATGACTTTTTGACTTTTTTAACTTTTTGTGAGAAAAAAATATAATGATTATGAGTTTGATGTGATATTTTGTCTTATTAAGTTACAAAATCTATATTGTTTTTTTAAACTAAAATAACCCTAAACCCAACTTAACCCATCTTCCCGAACATAGGCTAAGTGTTAACTTTTCTATTCAAAACAAAAAAAAATAATTAGGTAGAAAAGAGAGTGAGATTTGAATATAAAGCCTTCACGTTAATAAAAAAGACTCTTATTGCTTGAGTAATACATAACATATAATTAGTAATCTATTTAAGTTTTACTTATTTGAACTGAACGCATGTTACATGTTTTAGCCACTAATATATATATACAAATTATAAATATTCAAAACTTCTAAAATTATATCACATCATTTGTTAGCACACTAATTAATATATCAATTGATACCTATAATGTTATATATTCAAATCCTTAACATCAATAATATATTAACAAGTGAGATAATAAGTACAAAATTGTTTGAGATCTCTAAACGTGGAGCTCTAGAGGGAGCTTTAGAGGTAGGCCCCACTTTAGAATTTGATATTTTGACCTATAATGTTACATTATATATATATATATATATATATATATATATATATATATGTATTATCACATTATTATAATTAATATAGAACTCCAACTAGTACTCTCTATTATCATTCTAAACAATTGTTTTTGACTTTTAATGAAATATGAGTTATGTTTAAAATGATGTGATAGAGAAGTAATATGACTTAAATAAGATAATGTGACTTAAATAAAATAATAACGATTTAATTTTAAATGTTTTTAAGAAGTACCAAACTCAGTGGAAGTATGTGATAAAGAATAAAGCTTTGGACCCCCAGTGGGGTACTGGGGGTCACCTCCCATTGGTCCAAAAAAAAAAACAGTTTTTTTTTTTTTTTTTTTTTAAGTTTTCAGCCAACCCCAGGCCGACACGTGGCACTGGGGTCACTGGGGGTCATCCCCAGTGGGGGTCTGTAGCATTGCTGATGTGATAAATATGACATGGTTGCACATGTTTGGGGACGAAAACGTGTGCATGATCTCATAATCAATTAATGCATTGAAGTTTTGGGGGAGAGAAGGGAAGCAATTAAAGTTCCTAGTTGGTTGTTGGGCCCATACTCCTCCCACATAATGTTTATGAATTTCTCACTTTTTTATTTTTTATGTTTTTTTTAAGATGAAAAAGCGTACGATTTAATGTGCCAATTTTGAAAATTATTTATGTGATAATCAATTGAAAATCAAGAGAAATAAAGGCCTTATTTGGTTTGTGTTTCTCAAAAAATTTTGAAAATTTTTTTCTACAAATAAATTTTCAAAAGTAATTAAATCAAATAAATTTTTCCAAATTTTTTTTTCCAAAACTTGTTTGGTTTACAAATTTTCCAAATAAATCTCTCTCTCATACACATCAAATCAATCATTTTTTCCAAAACTCTCTTTCAAAATAATTTTTCAAAACATCTTTTGAAAAAAAGTTAAACCAAACAAATTTTCGTACTTTTTATCTCAAAACATGTTTCTCAAATACAAACCAAATAAGGCCAAAATATCTCTCTATCATACGCAAACACATGCATACAAATTAAAAAAATTCAAAAAATTGTAAAGCTTCATAATTGTGAAAATTTCACAACTTTTTAATTTTTTTTATTATAAGTAATTCCATAATTGATATTAATATTTTTAAAATTTTGACAAATAAATTTCAAAATATTAATTTTATCAAAATTAGATGTGCAAAAATAAAGTCATTAAATTTAAATTACGAAAATCACGTTCTCAACCTTTAACTAAGAGTAAATTTAAAAAAAAAAAAAAATGGCAACAATTTAAAAATAAGATTTTAAAGGTTAAAAACTTGGGATTAAACGTTAATCTCACATAAGTGCTTACTTTTACGAGTGTGTAAACAACACACACTTGACTGTAAATTAATTTTAGAAGATAAGCCAGACCTTCTTGCGTTTTCAAAGAGAAAAGAGAAGAGATAATTCGAAAAGTTCTGAATTCACGAACTGGACAACTCAAATTTGACATTGTAATTTTTATTGTTAAAATATTTACCGCTCTCTACCAATCCTTTTGAGATTCTAAACAAGAAGGCAAAAATAATTTAATAAGTATGAATAAATATAAATAATATAATAAGAGTTGGTTTGAGATGGTTTAAATAAATATATTTTTTAATTTTTTATAAAAATATGTTAAAAAAATATATTAATTAATGTGACTTAAATAAATATACTTAATAAAAAAATATATACTTATACTAAAAAAACAAAAACAAAAAAAGAAAAAAAAAGTGCAGTTCAGTATGTGGTCATCATCACCGACATCTATCTGCCTGCAAACAAACTAACCCAACTGCCACCATCTTTTGTTTCCATTCTATCAGATTCGTATCCTTAATTAATGTTCTTTTTATTTACCTTCTCCCGAGGACTGTCACGCACGTATAACTTTATTCCTGAAACACGTTGAAAATACGGTAATGCTACGTCACTTAAATTTTGTGGTTTAAAAGTGACTCAAATGGTCAAAATGAGATCGTTTTGAGTACAGAACAACATGAAAATTGTCAAAACGATGTCGTTTTGACCATTTAAACCACTTTTGAATTACAAAATTTAAATTACGAGACATTTTCTTTAAAAATAATACTCAGAATCACTATCGTCCCTCGTCATTTTCTCAACTATGATATTACAATGTGTTAATCTAAACAAAATAATGTTGGTGATTTTAATCTTATACTCTAGGATATTTGGTGCAGTTTAGGCATTATTATTAATATTACTATTAGAAATTTATTTTAGAGAACTTACAATTTAAAAAGCAGAAATAATTTAAATAAGTTAAAAGTAAATATCATTTCATTTTTTTTCTTCATAATTAGTTTTTATTTTTTTTATTTTTTATTTTTATGTTCATTATATTTCATAAATTGCAAGAAAAACTGCACCAAACTCTTTTTACTTAAATTTCTGAAATAAAAAAAAAACAATTATAAATCCATAAATTGTACAAAACAGAACCTATGCAATTGATTTACAAATAAGATTTTTGCAATTTTACTTCTATTTATATTATTTTATTTGATATGAATGGATTAATTAATGTATCGTGTGGTCCCAACTAAAATAACATGAATTTGGTTCACCGGTACCCAATTTCAATTAACTATGGGCCGTCTTGAGAGAACAATGTAAAAAAAGTAAAATTATACAATAGTTTCGAAATATCACTTGATCATATTCTATTTATCAATCATTATTTATTATGTCCTTCATATTTTTCATTTACCAACACAAATAATTAATATTTCACCTTGTCTACCAATTATACTTCCATGGAGCACACGTGGCCGTCCTGAACTACAGAATAATTACTCGTAAAAAAGTATCCAACTTTGTAGGGGCTGTCAAAAAGAATTAGTTGGTATCCCTAGGAAGAGTAGTACTATATTTTTTAATATATCACTCTTATTTTGACTTTTAATGAAATAGAAGAGAGAGATAGAGAAAGGAAGGATGAGGAACGATGAGTGGAGTCCATTTTACATCATTAAAAATAGATTAAGAGTGTTCAAGTAGAACTTTCAAATATTTTTTTAGTAGGAATTAGTTGGTTATGTCACAAATTAATTCTAAAACAATAATATCTATAAAATAAAGTAGACATGTGACATACGCACAAACTTAGACTGAAGGGTTCAATCCATTAACACACATTACTTGGCTATGACATATTGAGGAATCAAATCCATCCATTGTTCAATTCAATAAAAGGAAGCAGAGGGATAATTAAAGCCATAGATTAACATGTACTAACAAAGCCTTAGATTAACATGTACTAACAACCCATTCAATTCACATTTTCAAGGCAACATAATCAATGATTTGGAGAAGAAAGACAATAAACTATTTAGCCTATGTTCTTTCCTTTCTATTAATGTTACATATATCATTTTTTTAATATTCAATTTATTACATGTTTTTATTGTATTAATAATAAACATAAATTGTGAAACCCATTAAAACTAATACAATAATCATACATAATGATAGATCAAATATGATGAAAACCATGTGGTTTAAACGGCAAACAAGATGTTCATCTAGAATTTGTAGAAGAGAGGATCTCACTTACTATAATTGTAGGGACAATTACAATAAATAAATAAAGTTTGATTCATTTAACAAAATAAATTCTAAAGTTTTAATTTTATCAATTTAATTTGTCTATTTGTGTCAAGTAAAACAATGAAAAAAATTTGTATTTTAATTATTAAACTCAATGTAAGTATATAAAATGTTTTTTTTTTCATTGAGTTTAATAACTAAAATAGCATTTTCGGTACTTAACGAAAATAAACAAATAGTTTAAATTGAAAACAAATCCAAAATTTAAAATTTAAATTGACAAAATAAAAAATTCATAATTTTTTTTTTTGATCGGCAAAACAAATCTTTATTGATTCATACGAAGTATGAAAGAGTACGTCAATAAAGAGGAGCTTGAAGCTAACACAAACTTGAAGCTCCAGTTGGTGCGAGACCAACAACAACCAAAGAAAAAACCAGAAAAGCACAGCAAAGAAAGAACAAATGGCATCCTCCAACAGAACAAGTGGCTGCAACATTAACATCCAGCAGAGCAAAAATAAGCAGAACAACTACCAGCAGATAACTACCATCAGTTATGTTAGCATCTTATTCAAATAAAAAAAAAAAAAAGAAAAAAGAAAAAAGAAAAAAAAAAGAGTAAAATAATATCTCTCTTGTACAAAAGGAGACTCAATATTATATTTATACTTTTTTCAATTTACACATTGTTCAATCTTTCGATCAAGATTAGAAAATCTCTTTATATCTCTTTCATGACAGGTTCTATCTGAATAACGTTTGGGACCACTAAATTGCAGCTCTAAAGCTGCACTAATAAGGTGACATTGCTGTGGATCTCACTTCAATGTGATAGTTTGACATTTTTTTTTTCTCTTTCTAATGAGCTAGCATTAGTACTCCTAAATTAGTGGTTTCTATCACCTCTGGGTTCTATCCCCAGTATTATTTTTTACAGTACTGATGATCTAGATCTCTAAAAGTAAAGCTCTAAACAGAGCTATACTGAATTGGCACTTCAAAAAATAAAAAATAAAAAAAATATCAAGTCAAAACATCACATCCAAGTAAGACCTATGTAGTTGCCACATCATTAGAGCAGCTCTAAAGTTCTTGCTTTGGAGCTCTGAAACATTTTTCTATTTTCTATCATCCTTTCAGTCATAACAAAAGGCAAATATATTATTTCTTTATATCTCTTACTTTTATATTCTCAAAAAGTGACCTCCCTAATTGGGAAAAAGTTGAACATAAGAGGATCGGCATCAAGTTCTTCAAACTTGTTTTTTAGCTAAAAATTTCAAAAAATCAACAGCATCAAACTCGCTTGCAGCTCGTCAAAATTTACGAACGCTATAGTAACTCGTTACAACAAGCGAGGCACTGTTTATCGCTACTTGTGTGTTATTGGAAGTTCGGCCGGTCAACCGGTCAACGACAATTATTTTATTTTATTTATTTATTTTTTAAGAAGTGTTTGGTTGGTAACTTATCAATTTAATAAAAAAAAGAAAGACTAACAAACACAATAAGAAAATAATATTTAATAAGAATAAGTTAGAATAAAGAGTTTGAACAGTAGGTGTTAAAAGGCGAGTAACTAAAATAATGAAATAGTTTTATTTGACTAAAAAATTAAAGAGTTTGGTGTGGATGCTCTAACACACCTCACAACAAAAAGGTATGCATATTTTTTGTTGTCATTAATCCATATCAAAATATGAATTTGTAGCAAATTAAAATAAACAACACTGCTAACACACTGAATTTGTTTAACTTGAATTTGTCCGAAAAAGTCTCTTCCTAAGAAGAGTTGCGGGTCTTTCCCTTCGGACGAATTCAAGTTAAATAAATTATGTGAATGAATTATTAATCTAGAACAAAACAACCCACCTCATTGTATCCCTCTCCTCCATTTACAGCTAAATTTTTTTCTTCGCTGCAAAAAGTAATCATCCCTTTTTACTTTATTGTCAAATTTATAATAAGTACAATTATTTCATTCTTTTAGTATATTGTGTTTTCTTTTTTGCAAAAATATGAAATCTTACATGATTTGATTTATTTATTATCAAAAATATTTCAAAAATGCTATGGATGATGACATATTTATCCAATTTTATTTTATTTTATTTTTTATTTTTTTTCGGTAGTGTGAGATTCACATATGAAATAAATCTAAGCCATTAAAATTTTAGATAATTTTGAATTTTTATGTCTGGGTCCGTAGCATTACTCAAAATATTTTAATTGTGAAGTTTAAGGATATTGGGTGACCCTCAAGCAAAAAAAATTAAAATTATTTTGATTGTGAGTATTATGAATTTTAAATAAAATTATAGTATTAAAAAATAAAAATTACAGTATAAAAAATTATGAAAGGGCAATTTTTATTTTGAAAGTCTCAAATTAGCTTGAGTGGCCTCTGTACATCATGAAATCCGATGAGCTAGTCATGAATCTTTTGTATCAAAAAATTCTGGTTTTATGCACTCAATGTACTTTCAGCTTTATGGTGTTGTAAAGATCTCAAAATAGATGGATTTCGAGGTAAAATGGTGATTAGAAAACATTAGGAATTTTGTTAACATGTGTTATTGGGATGCATATTAAGAATTTTAAAAAGATTTTGCATGAATGTGAATGCAATAATAAAAAAAGTTAGAAAAATGTTAACAAATGCTCCATGAATATTGTTAAATGTTGAAAAATATGTAGAAGTTCTCTAAAAACATAAATTAAATCGAATAAAGAACAAAAATTTGGGATAGAGAAGATTGCATGACAAGCCACACCCCCACCAGACAACAATAGTCATTAAATTTGGGAGAGAATTAGGCCATTACGACTACATACAGCTGTGCCATTTACAAGCAATAAAATGAGAACACCTTGAATTCCTGGTTAGCCTTCGGTCATATTATCATATTTGTCGATGGTTCAATGCATTGGGGTGGCTGAGTTAGTCACAGTTAGTTTAGAGAGAGTCCAGAGATTTTGAGCGAGTGTTCTAACCGTATTTGGAAGTGACAGTTTTTTTATTTTTATTTTTTAGGGTTCTTTTTTCAGCTATAAGTAGGTGATTGGAGGAGTGAGAATAATAGCTTACAGAAACTTGAATAGATCCCATTGATTGAGAGAAAAGGGAAGAGAAGCTTGAATACACAAGAAAGCTCTCTCTCTCTCTCTCCCCCCCTCTCTCTCTGGTGCTATTATGCTACTCTTTTGTGGGATTTGTTTTTCTATCTACATGTGTTAACAGCATATTGTTGTTGTCTTCAACTAGCAATTTTATGCTAGTATAATTGGAATATGGATTGTTTTATTATTGGGGAAAAAAGCTATAAAGAAAGAAACACTAGAAGTAGAGGGGAGAGAGAGAGAGAGGGTGTAGATAGCATGGTTGCAACCTTGTCTGCTTGGCCCTGGGAGATATTGGGCCCATTCAAGGTAAATGGAAGCTGCTATATGACCTATCTATCTTTCTATGCCTTCATTCCTTCTGTGTTCATTTTCATTCCCATGATTATTTCATCCCCTCCCCCAACCAAAAATAAAAATAAAAATAAAAATAAAAATCCAATTTGCTGTTGCTTATTGATATTAGTTCTTAATGATATGAGATTAGATTTTGCTCTCATTTTGTTTTTTGTTTTTTGTTTTTGTTGCAGTATCTGATATATGGAGCCGTCTTTGCAAAAGTCATATATTCAAGAATGCAAGAGGATAATATCATGAAGGATACATGGTGTCTCCATATTCTAATTATATGTGTACTCAGAGCTTTGATGTATCAGCTATGGACTTCTTACAGTAACACGCTCTTCCTTACCGATAATCGCCGGATTCTACAAGAAGGTGTCGATTTCAAGCAGATTGACAAGGAATGGGACTGGTAAGTGTTTTTCTTGTTTTCATGATTTTTAAAATGTTTTTCTTCTTCTTCTTCTTAAATTAAATGTAATGTAATTAGCTGATTATATATTTCTTTTCAATTTTGTAAAGGGACAATTTCATAATTCTTCAAGCTCTAATGGGATCCATGGCCTGTTACATCTTCCCAGCCCTTTCCAATCTTCCATTGTGGGAATCAAGAAGCTTTATTGCTGCTATGCTACTCCACATAGGTGTTTCAGAGCCCCTATACTACTGGCTACATAAATGTTTCCATGCAAAATATCTTTTCACCCATTACCATTCACTCCACCATTCATCTCCAGTACCCCAACCTTTTACTGGTGAGTCAATACCTTTCCTGCCCATTTAATTTGAGTCTTGTTAGCAATTACAGTTGAAGCACAAGAAAAATGTCAAAAATATATATATACAAGATATTTTTTTTTTTTATCAATTTCAAAAAACTTTTTTACAAGATATATATACAAGATATTTTTTTTTATTAATTTCACCCGCTTGAATGATGGGTCAATATTACTCACCTCCCTCATGATTGGTTATTGCAAATCAATGAACCAATCATGGAGATGTGAGACTCTCCGCGAATAAATTATTTATTGTCACATGCAGAATAAATTTGTTCACACTAAATACACAATACAGACTTTTCTATTGGTTGCTTGATGAGGTGGTTCCACCTCCAACACCAAAATCAATCAATAAGTATCAAGTGTAAGGTTCACACATTTGTATAGCGGTGAACAAATTTGCACTCTTGTTGGCACCCAATAATATTTCCTCTCCATTTATCTATTATTTATTTGTCACTATTTTTATGTTTATTTTGTAATGAGTTGGTTGCAGCTGGAAGTGGCACATTTTTGGAGCATCTGATATTGAGTGGTGTAATTGGGATACCAGTGTTTGGGAGTTGTGTGATTGGATATGGATCAATAGGCATGATCTATGGCTATGTATTGATCTTTGATTTTCTGCGATGTTTGGGTCATTGCAATGTGGAAATTGTTCCCTATCAGTTGTTTGACAGACTTCCCTTCCTCAAATATCTTCTCTATACCCCTACGTAAGTAATATTAATCATCACTGCATGCAACATTCATACCATCACTCAAATGTACATACATACATACATACATACATACATACATACATACCTAGTTGTATTCTTCATCAACAGGACATGTACATCTATGCATGAATCAACTACCAAATTCTCTACTGCACAGTTTTATTTTATAATTCAACTATTAAACAAAAATTGGTCACAAAATCAAAAAGGAGTATTTATGAGTTGTGAGGCCCACAACACAATGCTGTGACTATTTTTAGTTTGATTTTTGTGTTGTTAGCATTAGTCTTCAATTTATGTTATACAACATCTTATTTTTGTAGGGAAGGTCTAATTAATGACATTATGTGCTTCTAAAGTTTTGTTTTTGCTCACACGAAATATGTAACTCTTGATTTCTCAAGGCAACGGTCATGCAGAGCTTTTGAAGTGTTAAATTAGTGCTCATACTTAAAAAAAGTCCAATCAATAGATATCATATCTAGATCTCTCCTTCAAAATATCATTCCGACTAACACTAACAAACTAACATCTTTTATTAAACTTATCCAAAAATTATCAAATTCAACAAACAGCCAAAATACATTAAAGGAAATATCTTACCCTAGTTTTTTTAACCTTATATCTTCTTTTTTTATACATAATTTTAAATTGTTTGGGTTTTTCTTTGCCTTTAATAAAATATTTTTAGTTTTGTTTTTAATAAAGAAAATACTTTTTGAATTCTTCTAAGCTAGACGAACTAGAAAAACTGGAGATTTTTTTTAATGACTAAAGACTTTTTTTTGAGCTATTGCCAAACATAGCCTTAATTGGAATTTCTTTTGATTTGATTTAGTTAGTATATGTAATTCTGAATCATTGATGATAATTCTATTTCATAAATCTCTCTCTTAGTCATTTTTTATAGGTGGTTTATATATGTAAACATACTTATCATATATATGAAAGAGATTTACCAAATAACTTGCTAGTAAAACCCCATTTCATCTTCATGCTTGTTCAAATTTCAAAATTTAACTTTACAAAGTTTAAAAGAGTGAGTGGTTGGAGTCTAAATGTAAAACTATACTTTTCCTATTTCCCTTCTACCCCTAAATAAATAAAAATGGTTCCCTAAAACAGAAAAATATCTGAAGGAGTCCCCTTTTGAGTTGCACAAAGGTTTCGTTTGGAAAGTGGGTTGATTTTTTTGACTTTTTTTGACTATTTTAGCGTGAGGCTAAAAAGCTTGGTTTGAGAAGAATTTTTGACTTTTTTGACTTTTTTGTGAGAGAAAGAATGTAATGATTATGTGTTAGATGTGATATTTTATCTTATTAAGTTAAAAAGTTTATTTTATTTTTTGTGACTATTTTAACCAAAAAAATTCTCAAACCCAACTTCCCAGGCCAAGTTGTTTCCTTTCTTTGAGATGCACACGATCAAAGATTTTTTGGAGCCATTAATTACTCATTTAACTTTTGTACAAAGGATAGTTGTAAAAAGCCACCTGCATTACACCTAACAATAATGGACATTAAAGAATAACCTTTTACTCAACACTTGTTGATATTGTCTAAATTCCATAATCTAATAATACAACAAAGTAAAGAATTTTCTTTTGAAACACACCCAAGTTGTTGCCCTGTAAATGAATAGTATAAAAATAAAATTAAAAAATTATGATGCATTAGTTACATCTTATATGTATGCATGTATACTTGTCGCCACCAAAAGCCACCTAAAATTTAAAGTATTTAATATTTTACAATACATTACAAATCAGTTTAAATGAGAGCAACAAAATTTATATTCATTACAGTGGCGTCCCGTAGTTTTATTCTCCACAACGTGACGTAAGCATTCAGTATTATCCATTGCAAAACCTCACTCAAGCTCTAGAACACCAAAGAAAAGAAAACCACCACCCAACCCCAACCCCATGGCAGACCCTCTCACTACCAACTCTCTCTGCCATTTGTTTCCAATAAAAATTAAAGATCAATTGAAGCTGAAAAAACAAAACATTGATCACTGTCACTGATGAGTTTTATGCCATTATTATGGGTTGGGTTTGGTGGAGATTTTGTGCAAGTGATTTTTTTTTTTTTTTTTTTTTGATCGGCAAAAAGAAGACTTTATTGATGGAAAAAACACTTTACATCAATAAAGAGGAACTTGGAGTTATAAGAAGCTCCAACCTCCTAGTTGGAGCTTTAAGCATGTTCTGTCACCCAATAATGCCCATTTAAGTCTAAATTTTTGGAACCACATTCTCTCCAGCATTGTACTTAATTTCCAAGCATCACCTTTCAGTTCTCTTTTCCTAGCTACTTCATCTGCAGACAAAGCCCTTACTTCAGCCACTAAATCAAGTGCATGAACTTCGTTCTCTGTAGCTTTAAGCTTGTTCTCCACATTTCCAAACACCTCATTATTCCACCTCTTCAAAGCTAATTTTAACCTTTTGAATTTGACTAAACATCTGAATCCAGCCCAACCCATCACATTTAGAGCAACCCATGTTTGTTCCACAAATGACAAGAATTTTGGATGCATAAACCAAGTACTTATAAACCTGAATGGTCTAGGCCCCCAATCCCTCTCATCCTCTATCAAAACAATAGGGCAATGGTCAGAAACCAGTCTAGGTAAACCCCAAAGCTTGAAATTGAATGTCTGCACCCATTCTGGATTTAATAAGAATCTGTCAAGCCTGCTCCATCTATCACCCTCTTGTGAATGACACCAAGTAAACTTCATTCTACACATAGGTGGATCAAAGACCTCTAATTGTTCTATCATTTCATTGAACTCCCTCATCCCCTTATCCCTCCTAGAACACCCTTTTCTTTCAGAAATGCTTTTAATCTCATTAAAATCACCCCCCAAGCACCATGGATCCAAGAATTGTGATTTAAGATTCACAAGAATGTCCCACATCCTTTTCCTTCATACAGGATCATTTGGCCCATAAACATTAACAATTACACAATTAAAAGAAAACAAGATCGAACCTGCCAGGAGAATAAAATTGCGATTGCAACAGCAGTTCTTGAACTGAAAAACTTCAGGGTTCCAGATACAGAGAAGCCCACCAGCAGACCCTATTGAATCAACTGACACAAACTCCATTTTTTCCCCAGTCCAAAGAGATTGCACCAGCTCTAAATTAACCACCTCTTTTTTGGTCTCTTGCAAGAGAGCCATATCTATCTTCCTCTCCTTAAGCACCTGCTTGATTTTCCTACATTTACCAGTTCTACCTAACCCCCTAACATTCCAAGATAAAAGCTTCATTTAACAAAAAGCACTCCTAAATCTCCTAGAAGAAGTCAATTAACTGACTACTCCCTTTCCCTTTTTGTTCACCTTATCCATATCCATGGACTCCAATTCCATAAGCTTGCTCGCAACCTCCTCCTCTTTGCCTTCACAATTGAGCCCGAGTTCTCGCCCTAGCTGTAGAGTTGCTTCGGCCTCATTGAGTAGCAATCTACCACGACTAGAATCACTTGCCCTAGACAGCGAAATAGCAGCCACTGCAGACCTAAGAATTGCTTCTTTCTTGACTTGTGCTGCTGAACCAATTTGGTTATGAAGCTCAAGGCCTCCTTTCTTGTTCCAGACTCTCCTTTTCATACCTTTACTCTTATGTTTCCTGTAGGTTTTGTTAACCTGGGATGAGAGTTTTGAACATTCCCTAGACTTGCCCAAACCCACTCCACTACCTGACTCAATTTGTAATTGGTGTTGAGCCGTAATCCCACATATAGGCTGAAAATAATTCTCAACATTAGTTGGACTTTCTGCACATCTAGAATCACCAAGGCCTTGGGCCTGATTAAATTTATTCTCCCCATATTGGGCTTGGGCTTTGCCCAACACCACCTCAAGGTTTAGACCAGCCCCATAACCAACAGAACTACTCATACTTCTAATGAAAGCAGGCGTGCATAATACATTATTGACATTTGCATGACCTCTACTCACACCTTGCATAGAGCCCACCAAATTGACTTCAGGGCTGACCTTACGTGCTCCACATGCCACCTCCAGCATACTAACTGTCACCACAGAAACACTTTGTCCACTGTTTAGCTTTCCATCATCCATTGACACAGAACGCTCTCCTACAGCCACAACAGCCCTATGATCACCAACTCCTACCTTGGTAGCCTCATCGTCCCCCTGCACCACCGGCAAGTTGCCCCGAATTGAGTCGGAAGCCTCATCAGTAGCCTCCTTGTTTGAACTCTGACTGGCTCTTTCCGGTTGGGACGATCGACAGCTGCATTGTTGCACTACTACCTTAGATATAACAATCTGTTCCTCACAGATCTTGACCGGGTATAAAACTCCTTTGCAATCTAAGAAAATGGACGCGTTAATAGATTCCATACAGGATGTAGTTATCCTTACCTTACCACATTGCAGGTTTTTTAACCTCAAAGTGTCATCATCTACCTCAATCACCTGCCCCCACTGCCTCCCTATATTATTGAAAGTGTTGAAGCACCATAAATTAGGAGGCACCCCATAACAGCTTAGCTACACACTTCTTTCTTGATCCAAGAGCATGCCTTGTTTCCAAACTTTGACTGAGTCACTCCACTCCTTAATCCAACCTTTCATTCTATTAATTTCCTGTTGCATCATCCTTACTGATTTGAAGGAGAGTATAACATCTCTACCCCCACCTATTGTAAATTTAGCCTCCCCCAAACCCCTGATCAACAATTCCTTCTTAAAATCAGCTACAGAGCAAGTGGCCTTCAACCTGGCTACTACACTCTCATATAACCATCCATTTCCTTCTTCCAGTGCCCTGACAGTTATGGTTGGTTTGGACGTGGACCCACCTTCTCGAAGGACCTGCGCATAAGATCTACTCCCTCTATGTGGCCCTGGAACGACAATAGATTTACCTCTCCCTTCTCTACCAACATTTGGATGTGCTGACTTATGGTTCACAACCTCCTCCTTCCCAAATTGGGCCATCTTGACCTTTAGGGCTTTATCATCACACCACATCCCATCTATTTTTTGAATCGCCATGGTTGCTGCCACTAAACAGTCATATCGAACAAAGCCAAACCTGGTACGAGATATTTTTCTTCTCTTGAAGGAGATGAAGACCTCCCTTACAACTCCAAAACTAGAGTATAGAGAATGTAACCTCCTCGGATCCATCGAGTCAGGGATGTCATCCACGAAGATGGTATGGACAGCAGACTGAACCCTCTATCCCTCTGAGCCTTGCCTTCCATGTCTACGAACAACTGGTCTCTAACCTCCTAATTCTCTCTCTCTTTGTCTCTCCATCTCTTCAAATGTAATGGAGTGTAAAGGGATGAATACCAAGTGATGTTGTTGTTGTAGAATAGAGGGGATGAAATCAGAGGTAAGTGGAGAGGTGGTGGAGGTCGCAGTGGTCGGTGATGGAGGAGCTGCTGCTGCTGCTGGACTGAGAAAGGATTGATATGGATTAGATTTAGAGATGCCCGCCCATGGGATGGAACTTGGAAGCAGCGGGAGAGAGAGAGAGAGAGAAATGGGAATGAATGAGCTAGCTAGCTAGCTAGCTGATTAGATTAGATGTGAAGAGATGTAAAATTTTTGAAAATTCAACAAAACAATTACTATTATGTGGCTTTTTTGATTGATTGGGTATCCATCCGTAAATAGTATTTGTTTGGGTATCTAATACGGGACGCCTGTTTATAACTTATGATTCTCATTCTGGAACTAAAACATTTATTGATCTTGAGATTTTATAATTCCTTACTATTTTGTCTTTAAAACTAAAACTAAAACTAATTCTAATTCATTCATCAATTTGACAGATACCACAGCCTACACCATACAGAGACGGGCACTAATTATTGCCTTTTTATGCCTCTCTATGATGCATTGGGCAATACCCTCAATAGCAAATCATGGGACCTGCACAAAACGTTACTTTTAAATTCAGGTATCTCCCTCTCCAAACAAAGAATATCCTAATAATTCCTTTCTGCTTAATCATATCATATCGTATATATTTATTGTCTTTACCAAATGCGTACTGATTTAACACGTAATTGTTCACCGTACATGAATTTGTGTGTGCCAATTCACCCTAAAAACAAAAATGAAAAAAAAAAAAAAAAAAAGGTTGATAATAAGCGGGACCATATACTGATTTCAAAAAAAATTTGGTGTATCACATGGTTTTAGTCATTCTTGTACCTAAGGTGGGATTAATGACGATAACCTGGAAATGCTTTTTTATACTACTGTCAAAAAAAAAGCGAGACACAAAAAATTTCACGAATGAAATGAGATGACCCCTTCTCTCTTCTGTAAAATTTTGTTTGAGAATTGTTATGATTAATTAAATAAGAAAATAAGACAAGAAAAGCTAGCACAGCATTTTTGTTTCTGGATAAATAAAATAATGGTCATCCCCCATTGAATGCAGGTAAAAACTGGAGGGTACCTGATTTTGTATTCTTGGCACATGTGGTGGATATAACAGCTTCCCTACACAGCCAGTTTGTATTCCGGTCATTCGCGTCGAAGCCGTTCAGGACCAGGATCTTCTTGCTCCCAATTTGGCCGCTTGCATTTACAGTGATGCTGGTGATGTGGGCTAAGTCTAAGCCCTTCTCGGTCTCATTCTACAACCTCAGAGGCCGCTTGCACCACACTTGGGCTGTACCTCGCTTTGGTTTTCAGGTCTTTCTCTCTACTTTTTAATGTTTATTGTTTCTTCAACTCACACTGCTCTTGCCATTTTTTATGCATTTATAATCAACTAGGTTCTCAATTTGATGATTATCTTGACTTCTTTTTTCTTTTCTCTTTTCAAATTTTTTTTGAATATATATATATGCAGTATTTCTTGCCATTTGCTAGAGAGGGCATCAATAAGCACATAGAGGAAGCAATTCTCAGGGCCGATAGGTTGGGTGTTAAAGTCCTTACCCTTGCTGCATTGAATAAGGTTGCTCTCTCTCTCTCTCTCTCTCTATCTCTCACATACCCACCCACCCGTAAATTACTGTCTTGTCCTTTTGGGGGTACCGGGGAACACAAAAAAACAAGGAATTTTTTTCCCATTGTACCAAATAATGAGGAAAAGTATTTTTACCCCCAAGTAACCATACCACATTTCAGCTAGTGAAATTCATGATTCCAATGTTCAATTTTCTCATGTACTTCAAATTAAACTTGCATGAGGTACCCACCTACCATATCCAACTATACATAAATTTAAACATTGCACTTGTTCAATAAGCAATCAATTTGATAAGATGTTTGTATGAAATTATCTATAATCAACTATATTAATTACAAAAAAAAAAATGTCTAAATGTAGAATGAAGCTCTCAATGGGGGTGGAATGTTGTTTGTGAACAAGCATCCAAACCTTAAAGTTCGAGTTGTCCATGGAAACACTTTAACTGCAGCTGTAACTCTCAATCAAATCCCTAAGGATGTGGACGAGGTGTTTTTAACAGGAGCTACTTCAAAACTCGGAAGAGCAATTGCCCTTTACCTTTGCAGACGGAGAGTACGAGTGATTGTAAGTATTGTCAATTTGTCATCTAATTGATTTTTTTTTTTTTTGTTTTGAAGTTTTGGTTTCTAAAGGGTTGAAGCATAGTGTAGATGTTAACCCTTTCAATTGAGAGATTTGAGAAGATACAGAAGGAAGCCCCAATTGAGTTTCAAAAATACTTAGTCCAAGTGACAAAGCATCAAGCAGCCAAGAATTGTAAGGTATATATAATATAATATAATATACACATTAAGTTATTCAAAACATTAATTAGCTTTGATACGGAGCTCAATTGATCGAATGTGAAATAAGCTTGGCTAATAAATTTCTTAAAATCCTATCTATTCATATATTTACATTTATTGTATTCAATTCTAAGTGTAGTTTCTATGTTGTAAAGATATGCATTGGAATGTGTTGAATTTTGTTGTTTACCATGATAGACTTGGGTAGTTGGTAAGTGGATAACACCAAGAGAGCAAAGTTGGGCCCCAGCTGGAACACACTTTCACCAATTTGTGGTCCCACCAATATTGCCCTTCAGAAGAGACTGCACTTACAGTGATCTTGCAGCCATGAAGTTTCCTGATGATGTACGTGGGCTTGGATATTGTGAGGTATATATATACCCTCCCCCAATCTTCCTTTGTTTCATGTTTTTATCACAATAATATTATATTTTCACTTCTTTTTTTTTTAAAAAAAAAAAAAAATTGTTGGGGAACAAACAAACAGTATACGATGGAGAGAGGAGTAGTCCATGCTTGCCATGCAGGTGGTGTGATTCATCTGTTAGAAGGTTGGAGTCATCACGAAGTCGGAGAGATCGATGTGGACCGAATCGATTTGGTGTGGAGGGCTGCACTCAAACACGGTCTAACTCCAGTCTCAAGTTTCGCAAAACCCAAAGAATTGTAACAAATTAAGTGAAGACACCAATTAATGCATTTGGTTGCAACATCCTCATTACCTTTTATGTTTTTCTATTGTTTTTTGTTTCTTTTTTAAATGTTAAACTATTGCTTCTTTTTATAGTGTTTGAAATTTTGGTTTTATAACAATTCCAAACTACTAAACCACATAATGTCATATATGTATTTGATTTTGTTATATTGGTGTCAGTAAGCCTTCAACGCCTGAACCGCATAACCATCCAGAAGAGCAAATATGTAGATAAGAGGACTCCATCTAAGCCCAATAGCACTAGCTTTATTTGGACCATCAAATAGCGCTAGTTGTTGGTGACAATAGTTGAGTGTTTTTATGTTGTTTTGTTGAGATTTCTATTGTCATGTAAGTGTTTTAATATAAATAAGTGCTAAGGTGGAAGGGTTTTGTTATGTTGCCAAATCCTATTCATTGTATTCTCTTCTTTCTTTTTCTCTTTCTATTTTAACCCTAGCCCTAATTCCTCGCACTTTGGACTTCAACTTGGTATCATAGCGATTTAATCATGCCCTATTAACCGTTATTGGACTTCGGAAACCATCGCAAGGTAACAATGGCATGCTAACATCATCATTTGCACAATAACGCCAATGTGCCATCAATGTCTATACGGATGTCGTGATCCGACGAACAAGCGATTTGATTTGTCTTGCCTTCCTAGCAATTATAAGATGTTAAAATCGGAATCTTACATTGGATCATTGAAGAAGTTGATAGAATTGGATCGTAGAATTGGATCGAGAATTGTAAAATCCTACTGAAACAAACAAAATACATAGTAAAATTAATTTAAACAAATATTTCTTAAAAATTATACACAAAATTAGCCTGATTATATTAAAAAGAAGTGAAGATATTTTGAAAATATAATACTCCATATAAAATATAATATAATGTTATACAATAGAAAATTCGATGGTAAAAGTTTTGTAGTTGGTAAAAAAAAAAAAAGTTTGTTGTTAGTGTCCGTGGTGGTGCGGGTTCAAGTCATGAAATAAACTCTCCAAAAATTGGGGTAAAGTTGCATACATCTTGCCCCCCCTAAGACTTTGTTAAGGCCAATTTTTTGTTTTTTCGACTAGTTAATTTTCTTAAATGAGTGCAATATTTAAATGTTTGTTTTCTTAGTTTGTTTTTTCTTAGTTTATTTAATTCAATATTACTTGTTTTTTTATTCATTTGGACCACATAAATTGGTATTTAAACAACAAATATAAAATTTAAAGTAAATAGGTCATACGATACAAAACCAAGCTTACATATTGGATCGAATTCGAATAAAGATTATACAATTTAGTAAGATCCAATTACTAATATCGAAAGATCCTATTTGTAAAAGATTTTTTTACACGATTCAGATCGATTGTGTTCAAATGGATCGTCAAATCGTAGGATCATAAAATTCAGATCGGGGATTTTGATAACCATATAGATAATTATTAGAGGTGGCAAAGTTAACTCGAAACTGGGAACCCGCCCAATTATACCCATTAAAACTATCCAAATTCATAAATGGTTTGGCCATAGGACATGTTTAAACCCATCTCATTCACTGCACCACCACCACCATGCCATCATAGCCACATCACCACCTTTACTACCACAACCACTCCACCATCACCAACACCCTTACCACCGTTGTCACTCCACTGCCCATTACCGGTGCCACCACTGCACCACCACTACCATTGTCTCTGCCGCTGCCGCCACTTCACCACCACCACTCCTACAACCAACACACTTATCTTTGTCAACGCCGCCACTCCAACACCCACTACTAGTGCCACCACTCAACCTCCACCGCTACCGCCACCACCACTCTATATCACCATCGCCACGGCCACGATTTCGCTACCACGGCCACTACAGCCACACGTTACTATCACCATTGTCATATCTAAGGATGGCCATTTTGATCCACTCCACATAGGACCTAACCCCGCTCAATGTGAATAGGGAGCAGATTTTACCCAATCCGTTGAAAAGTCAGGACGGAGGCGAGTGCTGCTTTTCTATCAAACTTATGAAAAAAATGAATTATTCACATATATATATATATATATTCCATTCAACTATTTATGCCCGAAAAACACTGTTTTTTGTTTATAAATTTATGTCTACACATTTAACTTTTGTTTAAAAAAATATATTTGAACGACATATATAGTGTGTATTGAGATTTTTTGCGATGTATCAAAAAATTACCCTTATTATTAAGGATAGACCAACTATTGTGGGCTAAATGTAATGCACTTGTAAAACATAAGAGAGAACAATGTAATTATCTAATACTAATGAGGCCAAATGTATTTTTACCAACTATCAAGAAGGTTTGCGTAATTTACCCTAAATTAAATTTCAAACTACAAATGAGGCTTTTGCAGGTAGGTACTTCTTAAAGGGTGGCGGCTAAACATATGTGGCATGGCACTAACAGTCCCATGAGACTACTAATCCCCCCAGGGGTAGGATTATCATTCATACAAGAAGTTGGCATTGTTAGTCCAATCCTATGTGATTGAAGGTAAAAGGAAAAACGAAAGGAACTTTTTAGTCACAAACTAAAAAAGTTTCAACTTAAAAAAGTCAACTAAAAAAAGTAATATTAAACGGTAACTTAGACCCATGATTTGCTATAATTCTTTTTAGAGTCAAAATTGCTATAAGGCTTAGCCTTCGTTTGGCATGCCAAGCTTTTTGGCCTTTTAACTATGTTAGTAACAAAAAGGCAAAATAGATTTTTTAGCTCAATAAGACAAAATATCACATCCAAACAATAATCATTTCATTTTTTCTCTTACAAAAGTTAAAAAAACCAAAAAGCCTATCCTAAACAAGACTTTTTAGCTCCAAGCTAAAAAAGTCAACCCATATCTCAAACAAAACTCTATGTTTTCTCAAAATTATTACCACGTTTGGTAATTATTGCACAGTTGGGGTGAAATTTTAACACACTGTTGTTCGGCCCATGGGGGCCCATCACTGGTCTCGTTTTGATAATCTGAACCTCTCAATGTGTAGAACTCATCGAGTACTATATGTCTGTAAAAAATTACATTGATCGGATATCGCTAATTACATGATCAAATCAGTTTTGTATAAAAAAATAGATGGTGTTATAGTTAACGGTTGAAAAAAAAAACTAATTTGATCAAATAGCTATCGATATCCGATCAACGTGATTTTTTTAGGCATATAGTACTTGACGAGTTCTACACATTGAACGATTCAAATTATCAAAATAGGACCCGCGATGGCCCCCACGGGCCGAACAGCATCGTCCAGTGCAATGCTCGAAAAGTAGCCATTCATTTCTTAGCATCAATTCAGCTACGCAGATAGTACGGCTGTACAACTCACACTTCTAATCTTCTCCTACACACTAATTTATACAATTTTTTAATACACATTTTTTCATAAAAAGTTAAAAAGTTAACCCAAACAACCATCTTTTTTCTCTCAATTTTTTAATCCAAAAAGTCAAAAGTGTACTTATTTATAATACCCCAAACAAATATATATATATATATATATATTTTTGGTCTTTAGTTACATTTTAAAAAAAAAATTAATTATGTTAATATTTTTTAAAAAAATTTCGATCTATTTTGTGTAGATGAATATAAGAAGTTCAAAAAAAAAAAAATTCAAAAACAAATTTAAAAAGGCAAAATAAGTAAAAAAAAAATTCCACTATTTGTTACTTATGTTCATCTTAAAAAAAATAAAAATAAAATAAAAATAAAAATAAATAAAATTAACTAAAACAACCAATTCTTAAATGAGATATATATATATATATATATTTTTTGGTTACAGGAAAATCCTCTTTACCCTCCTGCAGGTCTAAGGCAGCGCCCCTTGCAGAGATCACCAAGGTATCCTGTCAGTCATTCTGAACGAGGAGACTATAACCTGAGAACTTGCCCCGACCTCTCAAGACAAGCTCCGCTTAAGTCGGGACTCGCACAGCGGGGGAGTATTGAACCCACACCATGTGCTGATTGGACAACTTGAAATCCAACCTCAAATCCAACCTCCTAACCAACTGTGCTTCGCCCAGGAGATTAGCCCAAGGGAGAGGGAATTAAACTTGTGACTTTGGAGCTTAAACCCCAAGCCTTAACCACAATCCCCAGGGTTAAATGAGATTTTAATATTCTATTCTATTCAACATTTTATTTTATTGTTACTCTCATTATATTTTTATTTCATTATATTCTATATTATACCAAACATGCTCTCAGTGAGATAAGATAACCATTTGAAATTTCCATTACCCATCATCAATCATTTCGCATGCGTTGGCATCATTACTGGTTGAATTTCCAGTATCATATTTTTCGTGTGGACTTTTGTTATTTTCTTTATGAAGCAAACAATTTATTTAGAAGTCTATCATGTTCGAAAGATAAAAGTAGTTCAAATCGAAGTACATCTATATATATATACACTGTAGGAAATGACGGTTTTAACGGCGTTTATTTAATGGCGTTTTTTTGAACGTCACTGTTTTATAATATTTAATGGCGTTTTGAAAACGTCGCCTTTTTTTAAATGAAAACGACACCGTTTTAATGATAGGAGGCGTTCAAAAGCGCCTTCAAATCTCTAAACACTATCTCCCTAAATGGGCCGGCCGCTGACTCACTCTTCTACACCCTCCTTCCTAAGCTCTCAGTCACTCAACCCTCTCCTGATCTGTGGATGGCTCGCTCTCTCTCTCTCTCTCTCTCTCAAATACTTCCAATAGCAGTGATTCATCTCAGGATATCAATCGATCGATATCTCAACGGATCGCTCTCTCAACGGATCGCTCTCTCTCAAACTCTCTCTCAACAGATCGATCGATCGAATCTCGGTGATTCATCTCAGAATGACATCTCGGCGATTTCGATTTTGATTTCAAAGCGCTCTCTCTCTCGATTTCGAAGGTCTCTCTCTCAATTGCGAAGGTCTATCTATTATGCGGAGATCAAGGCATTGAGAGAAGGAAGAAAGGTTCGGATCTATCCCTTCTCTCTCTCTATATGACTATCGTAAATCTGATCCGGTGATTCTGTTTTGTTTGTGTTGGTTCAGTGATTCTATATATATATATATATATATATATGTATATATATTATAACTCTCTTCTGTTTTGTTGATTTGGTTGTTGCCAAGTTTTGATTCTTTAGTGCCGAGCGTGCTGTTAGGTTTTTTATGGGGCAAATTTCGACGCATCTTCTAGAGATTTTGTGTTGTCCGAATGGAATTTACACTGCACAAGGGCTATACCTGATATTGCAATGTGAATGGCTCATGTACAGCGGACTAGTTTTGATGAGAGGGATGTCGAGCAGGTGATGTAACTTCTCTATCTTTTTCCTTTTCTTTTCTTTCATAATTTTATTGCCAATTAGAATTTTTTTGCTTTTGTTTCCTATATGAGGTTGCTTCCATAGCTATATGATGGGGACAGCTTTAACTATTAAATATTGTAGAAGCCATTTTCACAACTTTTTAGGAGAAGAAGCAAATGTAAAAAAAAATCATAAACCAATTAATTGGGCCACATTGAATCTGTTATGTCTCACACAATTTCTTTCTCAATCGGAAAAATACTACACACTCACAAGACTACAAAATCAAACAATGGAAGGGCACAATGCCCGCTCAAATATACATAGTTGCCAAAAATTTACTTCAATTTACAAATTAAGACTTTAGAAATTTTGTTCTTTCCTTTAATAGCCAGAATCTGAAAGTGTGGCTTCTGCGTTGACTTGATATCCAATTGCATTGAATTTCCCATTTGAAAGTCTGCTTTAAATGCTTTCAGTTTTCTTTTCTCTGAGAGAACTAAGATGGCTGTTGGTATCTGCAACTGATGGAAATGAGTCTTGCTGGAGTTCTTAAACATAAACAAAGAAGAAAAAAGAATAGAAGAACAAAAAAATAAAAACCAACAAGAAGTCATATGAAATATTTTTCACTTTAAGGTGCAAGTCTCCATTCCAGTTTTACATTTTGACTGCCTAGGAACAATTAAAATGCTTATGTGCCATTTTGAATTGTGAACAAGTAGTATCCTAGTTTTGAATATTAGTTACATGGTTAATTCCTTTGGCTTCCTCTTTGAGTCGAATGGTCCCTCTTCTTACATTGTAATCTATAGGCTTCACTGAGAATATGATAGGAAGGCTGGCCTTTTGATCAAGTTTGCAAGTGTTCTTGCTTTGGAGTTGAGCGATTCCTCATTTTGATCGAGTATTTATTGTGTAGAGTAATCCAGCAGTGCATCAAGTGATTTTGTTGCTTGTGGTCCAGTGGTTCCTATGCTTCTATCTTTGCTTTGGCCTTAGACATGGGATGGATGCCCATGATTAAACACCATTTTTGGTGTAGGAAGCCCATGATTGGGAATTTCTTGTGATATCATGAAGTTTTTATTCATCTTCACATATGCTAATTTTCTTAATATTCTCCCTGTTTCCTCTTAGGGTACTTCAGTATGCTATATGCTTTTGCTAAATTATCCGTGAGTGATCTGATAATTTTTTCTGTATCTTATTTTTAAATGTAGTCTATTGCAGCCTTAAAGAGGGGGGCATATCTGCTAAAGTATGGACGCAAAGGGAAGCCGAAGTTTTGTCCATTCCGGCTTTCTACTGTAAGTTATTTGCATTGATATAAGTATGGATCAGGTCTACATATCTTTCTGCATGTTTTCCAGTTACGCTGATTGCATGGTATATTATGTTTTTCAAATGTGTATCTGGTTTGTGCTGTGATAAAAATAAATATGTTTTTAAAAGTGGATAAAAGGCCTACAGGTGGGCTCTGCTTTGGGAGAAGTTATTCAGTGCTTCCAGGACATCACCTGGCGAAGGCCATGTGGTGGTCCATGCCTCTTACAGACAGACATCCCAAGCAACCTGACAGTTTCTCCCAATAAATATGCAAGTCACATAAATATGTAAAATATCAATGACAGTAAATGCTTTAAATTATCTGATAAAATAAATCCATCTAGTGTTCACAAAATATGAATCAGAAGTCATTTTGTGATTTTGAAAAGTTTTTCCCTTTGTAGTTTTGAAAAATTGGGGTATTACATGAAATAAAAGCATATTCATATTAATTAAAACATTGGTAATGAAAGCTTACTTTTGGAAATTGAGCCAAGCCATGGTTCCCTACATGTGTAAATATAACAAATTCTTTTTTATTTATTTATTTTGAGGCCAATTTTGAAGATATGCACTTTTGCTGTTATAATTGTGGGTAATTTTGTCTTCCTATAGAAAGTTCAACATGAATTGGTTAGAAGGGGCAAGGAAAGGGTTTTTTAAATCTATTCAAAGTAAAACCTGCCTTTCTTTGAATGGAATCTGGATCTGGTAATGGTGATAGAAGTTCAGGGGACGATGCTGGAGCTTCTCAATCAACTGGATGGATTTGAGCATCTAACAAAATCAAAGTACTGATTTCTTGTTTCATTCTCTTAAACTAGCAACATGTATGTGCACCTATGTTAGTTATCTGCTCTTTTACTCTTATGTTGACTCTAAGCAACAAATGAGTTAGCTTTGGTTTATTAGGTATCATGTTATTACAATTACTAAGTACTTAAGGTTGGGTATTGGGTTTTTGGTGTTTAGGAATAACAGTTTTCACTAATCATATTTGGTACTCCACAGTTGTGTACTCCTAGGTTAATTTGGTTTTCTGTTATGTTACTCGATGTTGAGAAGGGAATCAAACTGCAGATTTTTGGCTACAATGTCTTGTGACTTGAGAAGTG
Source organism: Camellia sinensis (assembly GCF_055761805.1). NCBI lineage: Eukaryota > Viridiplantae > Streptophyta > Magnoliopsida > Ericales > Theaceae > Camellia > Camellia sinensis. Next base: position 161,456,012 of record NC_138972.1, read on the forward strand.
CAATTCGTACGACGTCCCTCATGTTCTGAATGAAATTACTAGTCTTGATATGATTGGTTGCAATTATACCAGATAGAAATCAATACAGTCACTCTTTTGTAGCTTACTTTTTCTCTTTTTCTGGCCAAGGCTCGTGCATCTGTAGTATTGTACCTAGGTTATACTTCTGATTTGTAATTTGTTAGTGCTGAAACAGACTCAGCTGTCAATTTGTGGATGGCTTCTCCTCCTAGCAGTGATGATTTATCATCTGAAAGGTTACTTTCCTATTTTCGAAGGCTAGGACTTCATCATGTAGTTTTCCTTTGTTGATTTCTTCTGATGGCCTTGTTTAATTCTATGATTTTGCAGCTTGATGGAGTCACCTACAAGATCGGTAGATCCATTGCTCAATTCGTACAGTGACTACGAAGACAAGGTCTATGGTGATTGCTGCAGTGTTCATTATTCTTCTTCTCTACATATTTGCATATTCAGGTCGAGCAACTTCACAGAATTTTCAAACTTTGTGGTTCTCCTTCTGAGGATTATTGGAAAAGACTGAAGCCACAAGCAACCTTTCGACCACCACAACAATATAAACCCAGTTTTCAAGAGGCCTTTACAAACTTACCTTCCTCTTCTTTTAGTCTCTTGACCTCATTGCTAGATCTGGAACCAGCATACCGAGGCACTGCTGCTTCTGCTCTTCAAAATGAAGTGAGTTTAAATTGAATCTACGTTCATGTTTATCATTTAGTGTTTGATTTTTCATATGCTGTGCAAATTATATATAGAGACAGGGACATCTTCCATTGCATAGCTGCCGGTGAATTTTCGACAAATGTGGAACCAACATAAAAGGATATGTTCATCTCGTGTTTATCTTTTTTGTAATGTTTTCTCGTACACTTATCAGGTATGTCAATGGAATGAAATGTTATACTTCCATAGTGTCTCTTTCTAGGTGGAAATCGTTGGAAGTTTATAACTAGAAATAGCTTGCTTATTGGCTGTATTATATCCAAGGGACTAAAAGCTTTCACATGATGTTAGGTTGATCTAGAAGTTGAATCTCTTAAGTCTAAACACTTGTATGAAATTCTGCAATGCTAAAAAAGTTCTCTCTCTTTCATTCTTGTTCTTGTTTATGCTCAGTCCTCTGACTCTGTGAGTTACATGTCTACAAAATGTTGAATTTTGTATTCTAAGTAGTTTTTCCTGTTTACAGTTCTTTAATTCAAGTCCATTGGGATGCAACCTTTCTGGTCTACCCTCAATGAATAAAGAGGAGGATGAGGCGATTCTGACCAATGATCAGAAGAAGTATGTTTATCTCTTTAACACTTGAAGTTTTCATTTTTTTCCCCATTTTTTGCATATAATATGATGATCAGGACGATTATCTACTTAGTTGCATAGTGACTGAAAAAGATTTGTTAGATTTTGTTTAATATGCATGGATTTCTACTTGGAATATAAATCTTAAAGAGAACAAAATTGAGTCTTTCATTCTGTTCAACACAAATATCAATCTAACGAAAATGTAGTGATTATTAATTTTCCTTTTTCCTATGTTCCTTCCTGGTAATAAAAAATGGTTCTTCGCAGGATTAGCCATTGCAAAGTGTAAGATCACTGCTACAGCTTCTACTACTATGCAAGTTATTTGTTTGGACTTCTTAAATCGTGACAAGAAGAAATACACTCATATGAACAGAAACAATTCTGTAATATGCTCAGTAACATAGACACAACACGGCGATTTTCCAAAAACACAGGACATGATACAATTGGGGCACGTTAAAAAAATTATATTTTTAAGAAGTTATTATATGTTAAATATATGAATAATTTATTCAATGATAATGAGAAAAAATAAAAAGAAAAAGGAAAAATAAAAATACACAACACTAAATAAAATTAAAATGCCATATATTCCCTAACTTAGAGCATCTCCAACGGTGAACTTCTTTTTTCACCAAATTTGAGTAAAAAAATCACTCATTTTCTCAATTTGATATCACTGGCTCCAACGGTGCATCAAATTCATCAAATTCCCGTGGGGCAACCGGTTAGTCGACCGGTGGGTCGACTGGTTGGTCGACCGGTATGTGTAATAAAAAAAAATTTAAGCCTTTTGAACAGTTTGAACCCACCTTTGTGAACTGGGGACGGGGCGACCGGTTGGTTGACCGGCCGGTCGACCGGTTAAGAAATTAATTTTTTTTTTTTTTTGGTTCCCTCCTTTTCCTGTTCCCATTTCTTTTCCTATTTATTTTTCCCTCCATTACTCCTTTTCTATTCCCATTTCTTTTCTTATTTCATTTTCCCTCCGTTACATATATGTCTGGCATATGGATTATGCTCTCCTATAAACTCGTTATCCAATAATGGCAGACAACTCCACACAACTGATATGATCATAGCTTAAACAAAAAGAGCATAATGAATACGTTCAAATCCATGATATTGACTTCATTTTTATCCTCCTCTTCTTCTTCCTCTTCCTCTGATGATGAGTCTGATGAGGAATATATCATCACACTTTTAGGAGCTTATAAGTAGAATAATAGTAGTATGCTTCAGATTCTGTTGTCAAGTGATACCTCAAAGAAAATAGGTGGTTCTGTTGTAGGCCATAAGTATATACGCTGAAATAGAAGGCAGGGTCATGATAGATTGTTTGCAGATTATTTTGTTGTAAATCCAGTGTATTCACCTAGAATATTTCGGAGACGTTTTCGAATGCGTCGTCCTTTGTATCTGCGAATTTTGAATGCAATCCAAGCACGCAATTCATACTCTGTTCAAAAACAAGATGCAGTTTATGTAGTTGGATTATCTCCCCTACAAAAAATGACTTCAGCGATGAGAATATTGTCATATAGTGTTGCAGCAAATGCCGTTGATGATTACATACGTATCGGGGAAAGCACTGCAATTCAAAGTTTACAACAATTTTGTAATTCAGTGATTGAAATCTTTGGAGTAGAATATCTGAGATCTCCGACACCAACTGATATTGCTAGATTACTTGCTATTGGGGAGGTTCGGGGGTTTCCTGGTATGTTGGGAAGTTTAGATTGTATGCATTGGGAGTGGAAAAATTGTCCAAAGGCATGGCAAGGTCAATATGTAGGCCATCAAAAAAAGTCAACCATTATTCTTGAAGCAATAGCATCTTATGACTTATGGATTTGGCATGCATTTTTTGGAATGCCTGGCTCACACAATGACTTAAATGTCTTGGACTGATCGCCTTTGTTTTCTGACCTTGCGTAAGGTAAAGCTCCCCCTGTCCATTACACTCTTAATGGACATAGTTACGATATGGGTTATTACCTTGCTGATGGTATATACCCTCAATGGGCAACCCTGGTTCAAACAATTTCTTCTCCCCAAGGAGCAAAGAGACAACATTTTGCAATGATGCAAGAGTCTGCCAGGAAAGATATAGAGCAGGCATTCGGAGTCCTTCAATCTCGATTCGCAATTATAGGTGGTGCTGTATGTTTTTGGGATCCGAAAATTCTTGCCAACATAATGAAGACTTGCATTATATTACATAATATGATTGTCGAAGATGAAAGGAAGGAGCACCTTGATTTCGATTATGAAATTTCATCAACCAACACACCAGTGCAACTTTATTCTACTCTAACCAATGACTTCCAATTATTTTTGTCTCATCATTTAGGTATTAGAGATAAGGATGCATATCATGCCCTCCGTAATGATTTAGTAGAACATATGTGGCATCTTCATGGTGAACACTAAATTCTCCACATCAATACATGTAATTTTGTTTATAGTTTTGGAATGGAAGGTTGTCTTGTTTGTAATCTTCATTATGATGCCCTATATTAACTAAGTAATTCAGAAGTTATGTGATGATGTGCTGTTGTAATGATCCAATCTTTAATATTCACAATTGTTCTGTGTTCGATTAATGACAATTACAAATGATAATAATCATGTCTCACTCAGTTAAATAAATTTAATAATCATGTCTTAATGAATGTGTTCAATTCAGTGTTGATGTGCCACAAATGGTAAATGTCTATTGCAATGCATTTAAAATTAAAAATGTTAATAATAACCAATCTAAAGCCATGTAATAGTAACCAAGCCATGTAATATTAACCAATCCATGTTTGATAGAAGTAATATTAACCAATCCATGTAATATTAACCAAGCCATGTAACATTAACCGCCTGGATTCCAAGCCATGTAATATTAACCAATCTAAACCTGTTCATTATCTTTATTTAATGTTTGGGATGTAAAAAAAAGAAGTTAGTTCTTTAGTTATCTCATTGACCCCTTCCCTGTTTGATAGAAGTTTGAATGTTGTTATCTTTGCTCCTCTCTTTTTAGATAATGTAATTGATGCATACATTTGAAGTTTTATAATTCTGCGAAATCAACTGTGATTTGATTAACCTTTGTAGATTTTGAGATTTATAGTTGAAGCAATATGTGTGATTAACATATTATGCAAAATTTTTTGTATACTGTGATTTTAATTTTAATTGATAACTAAAAAATAAAGAATCTGGGATGTTCTTACCAAGTATGAAATTTAAATGGACACACTCAAACGATACAGTCATGCAAGATATAGTAATTAATATATCAATTAGTGTATTCATTTATATTAGAGCATTCATAATGAATGTGTTAAAAATGTGTTATATGACAAAAAGTGACAAAAGTGGAGCTACAAAATATGTGTTAAGAGTTTGTTAATTTGTTAAAAAAGAGTTAGTTTGTTAATTTGTTAAGAGCTAAAAAAGAGTGTGTTAATAAATATGTGTTATGACAAATGATAGATGTGTTCAAATATGTGTTAAATATATAACAAAGACTGAATTGTGTTAAATTAAAAATGTGTTAATTTTATAAATGTCTTCCACATATAATGTCTGCAATTACTTATCCTCACTTGAAATGCATTCAACATATTACATATGTCTTCAATTATTTGTGCACACAACATATGCCTTCAATTATTTGTCTTCTATTATAATGTCTTCAATTATTTGTGCACACACTAAACCCTAATGTCTTCAATTATTTGTGCAGACACTGCATGTTTGAACCACCTACCATCCATTTTACATAGCACCTATCATTCATTGAATTCATTCCACCTACCATGCCTCATTTTACACACTGCATACGGTTGTTGAGTATTAATTTCCTCACCACCTGCCTCAATAAATCACCCTCTATATGAGCTCAAGATTGTATACAAACCTACCATCAAAAAATTCACTCTATTCACTGAGTACCTCTGCCCACAGATTGCCTCTCTGTATTTGTTCACTGTATTCCCTTCACCACTACCTTCAAATTCGGCTTAACCAAATTCTAATCCCAAACTCTGCATATTCACTCTAGTGTCAGTTTGAATTCACAGAATCAGCAAGGGAAACCATCTGAATCAATAAAGGCAACATCACCAGGAACATTAACAACAAGGCAGCATCCAAGGCAGCATCCAATACAGAGTAGGTTGCATGAATGGCACGGGTCAACCGGTTGGGCAACCGGTTGGTCAACCGAGCCTTTGTTTTTTTTTTTTTTTTTTGCTTTCTGTCTGCATGTTGTTTTTGTTGAACTGTATGCTTTCTTTGTTCAAACTATATTCATGTTCAATATTTCAAAAATTAACCTTTTGAATAGCATGAAATTAATGTTTTAATCAAACTATATTCATGTTCAATATTTCAAAAATTAACATGTTCAATATTTTAAAAATTAACTTCTGGCATATTCATTCAAATAGTTTCAGTAAGCAGTTCTTTATATTGAACATGTAATCTGAAAATGATATTGTAATTAGTATGCACTTAAGTATAAAAATAACTTCAACTAAGAACACTGTAATATGCAATTACTTGTCATATGAAAGCACTATGATATAAAAATGAATGTGCCATTCTAAGCACTAAAAACACTGTAAAATGCATTGTCATATGAATGTGCATTCATTTGTAATATTGAACATGTAAGTACACTTCTGTATATTGAACATGTAATATGCACTAAGTACACTTCTGTAACATCAAGCACTAAAAACACTGTAATATGCACTAAGTACACTTCTGTATATTGAACATGTAATTTGAATTATAAGTACATTCATTTGTAATATTAAAACACCAGAACAATACCAAGCCAACTGTAATTCAGCTCTCATATGTAACACATATTCATTCAAATTTAACAGATATTGACAGCATGCCTAAAACTAAAAGAGGGAGACCACAAGTTGGTGAAAATTCCAACCCTCCACGACGCGAAGAACAGCAACCTCAAAATCAGTCATATCCTACTGATGATTTTCTCAATGAAAGTCATGAACTAGCCTTTCCAAACTTCTCCAGCCGACCTATTGTAACAGAGAGGAGGGTAAATCTGCCACCTCAATATGATGCACTATTAGTTAGTAAACTTGAAGCAATGGGATGGCTAAATTTAATGTATTTGCCCCAAAAGGTATATCCACGGCTGGTAGCTCTATTTTATGTTCACCTAAGAGCTACTCAGGAAACAGATGGAAATTTTACTCTTTTGTCATATGTGAAAGGAAATGATATACAGTTTGATATTCCTGCTTTGGCAAGCATTATTGGAGTTGAGGTAGGTGATGAAAATATCCATTTTCAGACTGAGGCTGAGTTAGCTAATATTGTTGGTAATGCTACTGATGTATATACTACTATTTGTCAGAACAAATTTATTGGGACTAGTTTACAAGCAAGACATTTAAAACCTTATCTTCGGATTCTCCACCGGTGGATTGTAGAAAATGTCACTCCAAAAAAAGTACATCATGATGCGGTCCCATATTTTAATGCCTATTTGTTATACTGTTTTGAAGTTGGCCATAAGTTAGATTTATGTTACATAATTATGAAAGAAATGATATTCGCAAATCAAGGTCAATTAACGGGCCGGTCATTACTGTTTGGGGCACTGTTGACAAAAAATTTCAAACATTTTCTGGTTCGCCTTGTAGATGAAATGGAGATGAAAATCCGTTCACCCATTAATCAGTATACTGTGACCCGTGCTGGTGCAGCCTCCAATTTAATAGGAAGTGTTAATGCTCCAGAAGATTCAGAAGATGAAGTCCCACCAGATGATGGTCCAGAAGATCCTCTTGCCAATGTGATGCCATCAACTAAACAACCTTAATATTGGATTGACTTTTTGGCCATGGAAGAACAGCGTTATAATCAACGCGTTCAATGGGAACATCAAATGGCTAATCAGGTCAATTCGTTGGGTACTCAGTTTGATACATTTGCCACTGCGCAGAACTCATTAATTCAACAATTTGGTGAGTTCCGTATGGACATTGAGCATCGCGTAGATACGATTGAGCATCACATAGATATGATTGAGCATCGCGTAGATGACATATGCCATCACTACTTCCCTCCTCCACCACCACCACCAGATAATGACTGTTGATGTGTTTCACATTATGCGTTCGTATTGTTTTGTATTTTGTTATTTTAACAACCTTTTGTTGGGTGAATTTGTTAAAGAGTACGAGTTTAATTAAAACCTATGCACTTATTATGACTTCATATTGTACTTTTCATTTTAATGCCTATTTGACAAAGGACATAATTATGTACATTCTGAAACTGTTACAAAAATGTCATTATTCTGTTATGATTTTCTGGTATAAATTATGTTATAGTAGTCAATGGCCTTCACTTGAAAGATCATTTTAAAGAAGACGAGGTGAATTAAAAAAAAAAAAACCACATGAACTACAGGCAAAAGATCTCCCTATGCAAAAAACAGGGCAACAATTACGCATTGAACTTGAAATATGGCAAAAATCCATGGCAAGAATTCATAAAACCAATAAAAATAACCAATACAAGGTAGATGCAATATTTTTAAATAATAAAACCAATAGATGAAACCCACTAATACAAAACCTTTCAAGGCAATCTATAAGTTGTTCGAAATAAAATCTGTCATTGAAGATCTTCGTAGTATGCCCTTTGCATAGGATTTAAAATTGTCATGTCCATTGACATTATTTTATGATCTTCATTTAGTTGTTCTCTTTCATTCATCATAGATAGGAGTTTTAGTTGTTCCTCCCTATCTTCAGCCCTTCTTCGACGCTCTGCAGCCTTCTGCTCACGGTGTATCGCCTTTTGTTCATCTCGCTCAATAGTTCTAGCAGAGATACTTGATAACACTTCAACAATTTTGGATTGATTGGCAGCCATTTCATCAAATCTACTATCGTGCGTTGTTTGATTCTTCAACTTCTCTTTCGCTGCCTTAGTACCAATTGGTCGTGTTGATGTATTAGATGGTTGTTTGTGCACCGCATTATTCTGGTTGGATTGAAATGCCTCATATTCAATTGCTGGATTCGAACATGGATCAGCATGTTGCGTGCTTCTTTTGGGTTGTGATCGACATTCATCTCATTTACAACTTCGGCGCAAAATATCCCAACATGTATCAAATGTGAAGTATTTTTTCTGTATTGCATGATACATCCGCTTCGCTTCAGCGACCTAAAAACAAAAATTACAAACATTTCAATAACAAGTATACATTTACAAAAGAAAATTGATATTTAATAACACAAATAAATTTTACCATATCTGCCTTAGTTGTTCCACTTTGTTGCCTCAGTTGAATTTGTTCAAGAAAATCACAGAATTTATTAACTGCCTTTTGCATGCCAGACCAACGGTGAGACAAAGAAATACAGTTTCGATTTGATTCACCGCTCAATTGTGAATTAAAATAAACAAGTACTCGTTCCCAAAATATAGCCATACTCTGACTATTACCAGTACTGGGATCTTGAGAGACTGCTAACCAAGATCTACATAAAGTTTTATCTTCTATAATTGTGAATGCTTTACCACGAGAAACACGAGAAGTTTCTAAAATAAAATGATTATTACTGTTCTGCGTGTTCTGCTCTCGTGAAGATTGCGACATAAAATTAATATCGGTGTTCTGCTCAACATTTGTGATTCCTCAAACATTTCAAAATCTTCCATAGTTTGGAAAAAATACAGCACACTTACTGAAAAAATATTAGAATGATATACACTCAAACTGAGAATCAGATAATTGAATCAAATAATATAAATTAAAATTTCAAGGAAAAAAATTTCTAATGACACAAAACAAACAAAATTCACAACATATAATGTAATGGTATTCTAAAAAAAAATTATTCTGTCAGCTTGATATACAAAACAGATATATTTTATAGAGCACGTCATCAATGGTAAATTTTCAAAATACTCTGTCCATACTCTGTCCATCCAACGGTAAATTATTATTGTAACGGCTAGTTCTGAAATATGTAAATGAGAGGTAATAATTTCAATAATATTTTGAAGGGAATTTAATTTTATATCACCCTCCAAATTATTCATAATCCACAAAATAAGCTATCTCAAAATAAACCAGTTCAAACCTGTTAAAACCAACCAGTTGAAACCTATTGAAACTAGTTCAAAACTGTTGCAAGATTGATCAACCGGGTCGACCGGTTGGTCAACCGGCTGGTTGACCGGTTGATCCCCAAGGGTCATGCAACACATCAGTTCAGGCCATAGGAGTTCAAACCAACCACTCCACAGTTCAAACCAACCACGCGCAGATTTGATAAACCGGTTAGTCAACCGGCCGGGCAACCGGCTGGTTGACCGGTTGGTCCCCCTAACGGTCGCATACAGTGTTTTGGTGAAATCTTCTCCCTATTCTCACTCTGATGAAAAATTTGGTGAATTCTCGATTTGATATCGATTTGGTGCAACCGTTGGAGCACCAAACAGTAACTTTTTCATCAAAATTTAAATTTGGTGTCAAGTTTGGTGAACCGTTGGAGATGGTCTTAGATATGATTCATATAACAATTGCATTGTAAAGAAAGCTAAACAATTGTAGACATTAAAATACGCATGGTGTATTCGTCTTACAAATGTTTCAAAACATAATTAGAGTACACAGGTTGCATTTTGAAGAATGCAAAACATTGTTACTACAAAGAAATTCATTATATAGGTCATGACTGAAGGGTTCAAGTAGTGTCACCGAATTGTTAGTGAAGTGTCGATAAAGTAGTCGATAGAATGAATTTAAAATTTTAATTAAAACACATTGAAGAAGTGCCAGACATGTCTTTATGAGTTTTTTTATAGAGGATCTAACACAATTGTCCAACGCAATACGCCGCCTCCATATAATTGTCCGTGCTTCTTAGGTAATATGTCACTTTCATATAATTCTCTATGTTGGGTATTTGTGTCCAACATCCAATTGTTTACCACGTGTCTTTGGATGTTCCACTAAAATTGAATTGGTCCATTGTTATGTCTATGGCATTTGAATTTAAATTCAAATGTATTTGAATGGAACCATTAGAACAGAGTTGTCAGCACAAGTAATAGTAAATGATTGGAAGAAAGAAATTCCATTGAATACCAAAATGTAAATATCCAAAATTGTGTACAAAAAACAGATTATAAATGGCAATGCAGATACGAAGAACTAATTTCTGTGATCTGCAAAACACAGTGGACAATAATGAATTATTAATCGTGTTTTTCCGGTCTTATAGGAAGAAGGCTTCTAAAGCAAAGCAACGGCCTCTCAAGAACAATGGAGGCCATGGAAGAAAGGACTCAATTGCAGAACAAAGCAGAGAATATTCAGGGTCTTTTAAAGAGGTAAATTGCTCACTTTTATGAAATGTTTTGTTTTTAGTTAGCTATTATTGTATTTAGCATGTGTTAGAAGCATCTTTGAAGAAAGATAAGTTTTGAATTGCTCAATTTCACATTTTTCCCACGCACAAACACAAATAATTGGGCCAACTTTATACAATAAATGTTCTATTTCATAGTTAACTACTTTAATTCACCATATTGTTGGCTCCATCCACTACCCACATGGTAAGGAGCCCACCATCCACATGGTGTGGGTGGCACCATGTGGTAAAAGAAGCTGGTGGAGGCCAACACCAACTCACTAAAGGAAGATAGTGAGGGTGGCACCACCTTGGCCAATTATGGCTATCTCTTCACCTACTCCTCCTCTCTTGGTTATAAATTGAGATGAGTGAGGAAGGGTTTGTATCATCAGAAATTGGAGAGTGAGAGCTATGAGTTGAGTGAGTTTCATCTCCTCCTCTGTATTTGTATTTTTGCTCCATTTTAGTGAAACTTCTCATTTCTGTCCGTGGATGTAGGCATTGGGCCGAACCACGTAAATATTGTGTTCTCTGTGTGTGTGAGATAATTTTCTGGGTGTGTTTGATCCTAACAAAGTGGTATTAGAGCCAAGTTGTACGTTTTTCGGAAAAACAGAGTGTTGTTTCGAAACTGCCTAGAAATCGTATTGCTCGAAATTCGATTTTGAGCATACTAGGAGCAAGGGCTCGATGAGAGGAGTCCAGAAATATAAAGCAGACACCCAACGAAGGCTGGACGCGCCCTCACGCGCCCCTGGAAGTTGGTGCGTGAGTCCCAGTCGCGTCACGCGCCCACACGCGCCGTACAGGCACCCGGCGCGTGATCCCAATCTCACCCACGCGCCCCACACGCGGCGCAAGGAGGACGACGACTGAGGGAACAGCGCGTGCCATACACGCGCCATCAACACGCGCGCCACGTCATCTTGCCACGTCATCACCACGTGGCACAGTTGTCAGCCAGGGGCTGCCACGTGGTCGCCACGTCATCGTCCAATCATCGCCACGTGGCAGACACGTCATCGCCGCATGGCAGACACGTCCTCGCCACGTCATCACTCTGAAGAAAAATCCGATGCGACGCGGCTATGGTGCAACCGCAGATCTGAGGCGTACAAAATGTTTTGGCTAGATCGAAGCCATTTGGAGTCCGTTTTTGGTGATCCAATAGTGGTTTCCGACTATTTGGAGTATTCCGGACACATTCGTATGGTCAGATTTTGCAAATAAGTTTTCAAAAATTTACAGTTTTTATTTTAGCAATCCGAAGTGCTTTTCGGCTAATTTGAGCAGTCCGGACTTCACAGGAAAGCCTGTTTTTCAAACAGATCTTTTTTGTATGATGGAGGAACCAACGTCGACTTCAGGTTCCATGATAAAGTTAAATGCTTCCAATTATGCCATTTGGAAGCCCAGAATGGAAGATGTCTTGTATTACGGAGATTTGTTTGACCCCATTGAGCTTAATGGAGTTAAACCACCAACAGAAAAAGACGAAGACTGGAAGCGGAAGAACCGAAAGACCATTGGCCAAATCAGACAATGGATTGATCACAGTGTCTTCCACCATGTCACCCCGGAGACTGATGCCTGGGCTCTCTGGACAAAGTTAGAAGGCATGTACCAGTCGAAGACTGCTCGGAACAAAGCCCTCCTGATGAGAAGACTTGTGAATTTGAAGTTGAAAGGCGGTATCTCTGTTGCTGAACATACCAGTGAGTTTCAAAATTTGGTGAACCAACTAACAATTGTCAAAATGGAGTTAGATGATGAGATGCAGGCCCTATTGCTGCTCAGTTCTTTGCCAGACAGTTGGGAGACATTGGTGGTGTCTCTCAGCAACTCTGCCCCAGAAGGGAAACTGACCATGAGCATGGTTATAGATGCTTTATTTAGTGAAGAGGCAAGAAAGAAAGAAATGGGTGGAGATCAATCCCATGCCCTCGTCACAGAAAATAAAAGTAGAGGTAGAGGCAGGGGCAGGGGAAGAAGCAAAAGTAGAGGACACAACCGAGGAAGATCTCAAGACAGAGGGAAATCCAGAGAAGGTACGAGCCGGCCAAAGTTCAAATGTTACCATTGTGGCCAGGAGGGTCACATAAAGAAGTATTGTTATGCCTTGAAGGGAGAACAACAACAAGGCAATAGACAGCCAAAGACCGAAGATGGGACCACTGCAGTTTCTGTCTCAGAGGATATTGCATTATTCTCTGTTGAAGAAGAAGAATGCCTCCATATGTCAGACAACGACACCGAGTGGGTGGTAGATACAGCAGCTTCCTACCACACTACATCCCAGAAGGAGTTCTTCAGTACGTACCAAGCTGGAGATTTTGGTACAGTGAAAATGGGTAACTCCAGTTTTTCAAAAATTGTGGGAATTGATGATGTTAATATCCAAACCAAAGTTGGGTGCACGATGGTGTTGAAAGATGTTAGGCATGTTCCCGATTTACGCCTAAATCTTATTTCAGGGATAGCCTTAGATCGACAAGGCTATGAGAACTACTTTGGCAAAGGCATATGGAAGTTGAAAAAGGGATCTCTCGTGGTAGCCAAAGGACAGGCAATTGGCACACTATACAAGACTCATGTGGAGGTGAATTCAAATAGCCTCAACGCGGCAGAAGATGAGACGTCACCAAATTTGTGGCACAAAAGGCTGGGTCACATGAGTGAGAAAGGGTTACAGATTTTGGCAAAGAAGTCACTTATTCCCTTTGCCAAAGATGCAAAATTAAATCCTTGTGACAACTGCTTGTTTGGGAAGCATCATAGAGTCGCTTTCCATTCATCATCCAGAAGACAATCAGAGTTGTTGAGCAGAGTATACTCTGATGTTTGCGGTCCCATTGAAGTGGAATCTTTGGGTGGTAGAAAATACTTTCTGACATTCATTGATGATGCATCACGGAAGGTATGGGTTTATGTCTTAAAGACCAAAGCTGAGGTGTTCCAGCATTTTCAGACATTCCATGCTATGGTGGAAAGGGAGACTGGAAAGAAACTGAAATGTCTCCGAACAGACAATGGAGGCGAGTACACGTCAAAGGAATTTAAAGCCTACTGTGCTACTCACGGCATCCGGCATGAGAAGACTGTTCCTGGAACCCCACAACACAATGGTATAGCCGAGAGAATGAACCGAACCATTGTGGAGAAGGTCATATGTATGCTCAAAATGGCAAAGCTACCAAAGCCATTTTGGGGAGAAGCTGTTCGTGTTGCTTGCTATTTGATCAACAGATCGCCATCAGTTCCACTGAATTTTCAGATTCCAGAAGAAGTATGGTCTGGAAGGGAGATCTCTTACTCTCACTTGAGAGTGTTTGGGTGCAAAGCATTTGCACATATATCCAAGGAGCACAGACAGAAGCTGGATGACAAAGCCACTCCATGCATCTTTATTGGCTATGGAGATGAAGAATTTGGATACAGATTGTGGGATCCGAAAAACAAGAAGGTCATTCGAAGCCGAGATGTGGTGTTCCAAGAAGGCCAGACCTTCGAAGACTTTGGGCAACCAGCCAAACCCAAAGTTGATGATGTTTCAGAAATTATTCCAAACCCTGCACCATCACAGCATGCCACTAATGAAGAAGAGTTACCGCAGCATGCAGTCAATGATGTAGAGTTGTAGGATGGATTTCTAGAAGAAGAAGATCCAGAAGCAGAGGGTGTTGAGCAGGGGGAGCCACAACCTCCTCTACCAGAGACTGTTGGTCCACAGTTACGAAGATCAACAAGAGAATTTAAGCCGTCAACCAAATACCCTACTTCTGAGTATATTTTGCTTACTGATGAGGGGGAGCCAGAAAGTTTTCAAGAAGCTCAAAATCATAAGGAGAAGAGTAGCTGGCAACAAGCTATGCAAGAAGAGATGCAATCCTTGCAGAAGAATCAGACTTATGATTTGGTGAAACTTCTCCAGGGTCGAAAAGCATTGCAGAACAAATGGGTGTTCAAGTTGAAGAAAGATGGCAGCGGAAAGCTAGTCAAGTATAAGGCTCAATTGGTTGTCAAAGGTTTTGGGCAGAAGAAAGGTATTGATTTTGATGAAATCTTCTCGCCAGTTGTGAAAATGACATCCATTCGAGTAGTTTTGGGACTAGCAGCTAGTTTGAATTTGGAACTTGAACAAATGGATGTGAAGACAGCATTTCTCCATGGTGATCTGAAGGAAGAAATTTACATGGAGCAGCCAGAAGGTTTTGAAGTCAAAGGGAAAGAAAACTTAGTCTGCAGATTGAAGAAGAGTCTCTACGGCCTCAAACAAGCGCCGAGACAGTGGTACAAGAAGTTTGACTCATTCATGGTAGGTCATGAGTACAAGAGAACTGCTGCAGACCAGTGTGTTTATGTCAGGACATTTCCCGGTGGAAACTTTATCATACTTCTGCTCTATGTTGATGACATATTGATCGTTGGACAAGATGCCACAACAATCAGATCACTGAAGAAGGAGTTATTACAGTCCTTTGACATGAAGGACCTAGGCCCTGCACAGCAAATTTTGGGCATGAATATTGTGCGTGACAGGAAAGCCAAGAAGTTGTGGCTGTCACAGGAGAAGTACGTTGAACGAGTGATTGAGAAGTTCAACATGAAAGATGCCAAGCCAGTCAGTACTCCGCTGGCTAATCATTTCAAGCTAAGCAAGAATTCTTGTCCCTCCTCTACGAAGGAAAGACAAGAGATGGAGGCGATTCCCTACTCATCCGCTGTAGGGAGTTTGATGTATGCAATGGTGTCCACCCGACCAGATATTGCTCATGCGGTTGGAGTTGTAAACAAATTCCTTTCCAATCCAGGAAAAGAGCATTGGGAAGCCGTCAAGTGGATTCTGAGATACCTCAAGGGCACAGCAAAAATGTGTTTGTGCTTTAGAGATGCTAAACCAGTCTTGGAAGGCTATACTGATTCAGATATGGCAGGCGATCTTGATGGTAGGAAATCTACATCAGGATTTCTGTTCACTTTCGCAGGGGGAGCTGTGTCTTGGCAGTCCAAGCTGCAGAAATGTGTTGCTTTATCCACAACAGAGGCAAAGTATATTGCCGCAGCGGAAGCTGGGAAAGAGATGTTGTGGTTGAAGCGGTTTCTCCAAGAGTTGGGATTAAAGCAAGAAAAGTTCACGGTACATTGTGATAGTCAGAGTGCCATAGACCTGAGCAAGAATTCGATGTACCATTCTCGCACAAAGCACATTGATGTTCGGTATCATTGGATACGCGAAGTGATGGACAAGCAGTTATTAGAACTGATCAAGATCCACACAGATAAGAATCCAGCTGACATGCTTACAAAGGTGGTCTCGAGAGACAAACTGGAAGTTTGCAAGCATCTGAGCGGGATGGACTTCAAGTGAGAAGTCAGTTGTCCATGTGGGCATGGAGGGGGAGAATTGTTGGCTCCATCCACTACCCACATGGTAAGGAGCCCACCGTCCACATGGTGTGGGTGGCACCATGTGGTAAAAGAAGCTGGTGGAGGCCAACACCAACTCACTAAAGGAAGATAGTGAGGGTGGCACCACCTTGGCCAATTATGGCTATCTCTTCACCTACTCCTCCTCTCTTGGTTATAAATTGAGATGAGTGAGGAAGGGTTTGTATCATCAGAAATTGGAGAGTGAGAGCTGTGAGTTGAGTGAGTTTCATCTCCTCCTCTGTATTTGTATTTTTGCTCCATTTTAATGAAACTTCTCATTTCTGTCCGTGGATGTAGGCATTGGGCCGAACCACGTAAATATTGTGTTCTCTGTGTGTGTGAGATAATTTTCTGGGTGTGTTTGATCCTAACACATATAACAATCTGTTGAACTTCTAATTTTTAGAATAGCAATTCTGAAATCATTTACAATAATATTCTTTCCTAACAAACATTATAATAATTATTTCTGAATATTTGAAAATGTCGTTTGCTATTTTATGATATAAAATTTTATAGCACATTTTTTACACAACGCAGCCCAAAAAATATTCTAAAATCACAGAATATAATATATGATTAAACATAAAATTATATAATAAAAAAATACATAAAATCAAATAATTGCTGAAAAATACATAAAATCATTCATTGAACATAAATATAATAAAAAAATTAAATGTGATATCAACTACTCTAACTCTAAAAATTTCATAAAGGATTATACATCAAATTTCCAAGAAGAATTCCCGAAAAAATAAATAAATAAATAAGAAAGAAAGAAAGTAATTCTCTAAAATATTTCAATCAAATTAAATTTCATAAAATTGCATTTAGTTTAATAACTTTCGAAAAAAATTTCCAAAACTACTTTTTATCTCCTACCCTCATACTTGAAAACTATTTCCAAAAATTTCCAAAATTTTCTGAACTCTCATACTTCAAAAATATTTTCAAAATATACAACCAAACAAACTCCAAAAATTTCTAAACTCTTTCCGGAAAATTTCTTCATAAAATTCATCACCCAAAACCAAACCAAACAAGATCATAAATTCTTCCTTATACACAAATAGTAAAAAAAATCAAAATTCTTAATCAAGACAATTCTACACAATACACAAAGGAAGGCAACTCTATAACAGATGCAATATGCAACCACATCAAAGGAAAATATGTGAAGTTCCAATACGATGACAATACTTTATCACGCAAAATTAAAAATATTGTACATCAAGAAAGACAAGGATATATCTATACACATTGTACATAATCACACTAACATAGAGTACTTCTTCTTCTTCTTATCTTTTGTAAACAAATCCCCACTGTATACCTAATATATATAATATATAATGTTATCAAAAAATAAAAATACCATATTGACTCATAATAGTGTTGAATAATTGCAAACAATTACATTTCTATGACTCATAGTAATTACTTTTTTATTATAAATATGGTAAGATTTGGTTATAACCCATAACAATATTCAATATGCATCGATTCAACAGTTGAATTTTTTTTGGGCCCCCTTCAATCTAACAACCAAAAACTAAGATATAATAATGTTCTATTGGATATCATAATGTCCCCCCCCCCCAATCTTGAAATCCTAGCTCCGTTCCTGGACACACACACACATATATACATATATTATCTACTACTATATATGCACAAACAGAAATAATTGCATATTTATAGATTTTGAGATAGGAGGGAGCGAGCGAGCGAGAGAGAGAGAGGTGTTGGAAAATAGAGATATTTCCGGCGAATAGTTCGCCAGAAACAGAGAAACGTTGGGGGATTTTTTCTTCTTTGTTTCAAGGAACTGTGACAGCGTAAGGTGGTTAAATTTGCCTTGAGAGATCAAAATTTTCCAGTTGGTTTAATATGGAAAATTATTAAACCAAATCCCATAAACATTGCAAAGAATGTCCATTCTTAAATTATTTAAGTCAATTATAGTTTGATTCGTACTTCAAGGTTTCATAGGAAAATTCTTAGAAATTCATGCTGATTTAAATGAAAATTTTGGAGACATGGTAAAATTTCACCATTTGAGAACAATGAACACAATGAAATTTCATTTGATTTCTTCTTCAAAATTTCGTATTTGATATAAATCTTTTTGTATAAATCTCAATGAGAAGATTCTAAAAATACTAATTTTATAAAAGATGAGTATGTAGATCAAAAGTTATGATATTTTAAAATTTTAATATAAATTCAAAAATGGTGTATTGTTTCATGTGCATAGTGTGTTCGCTGCAATGGAAGTCAAGCTTTACAAAGGAAAATAACATTATTTTTTAAAAGTAAGTAGCTATTTTTTAATTGAGAATTACAAAAATGCTCTCTATTGTAATTTGTAAGATAGAGACACAGTTTTTACTCTCCAGGGATAGGAAACTTGTTGGATAGAATTTTGAATATTTGCCTGCATATTGTAGCTAAGGAGAGATAACAAATATGCTACTATTGAAGATGCTCTAAACGCGCATTCTGGTTAGAAACTGTTCTCCATATATTAGAGGACTTTAACTAAGAAATTTGTATTCTTGTACCAATAAAATTTAATAACCAGCGACTTGGGCCAATTTCCCAATAAAATAAAATAAACTACATTCACAGCAAAACAGGAAAATAATAAATAAATAAATCTTCATAGGTGTTTTTGAGAGATTGCCTAAATGTGTTAAACCATCCCAGGAAAGTCGATCCATATTGTTAAAAGGAAAATTATTCAAAATTTATACAAAACTTTATACCATAATAATGTGACAATGGCTTTCCTAGAAATACATGTCACATTGATGGGATTTTGTTTTTAAAAAGAAAAAACCAGATGCACAATAATAAATGGCAAATATCTCATTCATATTTCAACTTCTGGACACTGGTTAAAATGGTAATAAAAATGGCATCGTTAAAGTGATTATCAACCCTCATGAAAGAATTGAACAACTTTTGTTCGAGGCTTCAAGTAAAGACTGGTACACCATTTCATATTAGATAATACCCAAGAATTCGAAACCTTGATAAATTGAAATAAGCATAGCACGGTTTTCATACAGTAAACGAAGCCATCTCAGGTTTATATAGGTTATATTGGGGGGGGGGGGGGGGGTTACTTACCAGTGTACTTATTAGATGGTTCATATTGACAAAATTGTAACAAAAAAAAAAACCATGAGTATTATTACATCATCAAGGATCCTTCTACCATACATATTTGGTTACAAGCAAGAAAATTGAAATTTTCTAGTAAAAGAACTTTTAAGTTCCATGCACAACCATAATCCAAAAAATATAAAAGGAAAAGTACATAACACCTGGAGGTTCTTTTCGTTTCACTTAACAACCAACAAAACTCAAGCAGAGAGGACATGCTTGCTATGTAGATAGATATCTTCCAGACACCAGCCTATTATCAATGAAGGCCGGTAGTTAACATTTCACATCCCTTCCTGCAAACAAAATCAAATCAAATCATATCGGAGAGTCACTAACAGCATCACCAGGATTCATCATAGTTGTTCTTACAGGCTTTTGCAAGAAGAATTCTTTCCACTTGCTAACTGCTTCTCGCAATTCAATGTGTTGTTTTTGCCTCTCTTGCAGTCAAATGCTGTTGGGGCTATGAACATGTCACTTCTACTTAAGGAGAGTCTAAACTCTTGATTCAGCTAGTAACTTCAACAACCTCAGCTTCACTATCACTGTAATCTCCCCAACACTTACTTGGGTTTTCCTTGGCTGCTGTGTTGTCGCAACTTTTATTTGCCACAACCACATCTCCAGGCACCATCACAACTCTGTTCGCAGGCTTTTCTTCAATTTCAGGATTAGATTTTCCATCATCTTCAGGTTGAATAACTGTTGCTTTCTGCTCAATTGACTGATTTGAATTTTTTATGTTAGTAGAGGAGTTTTCTGTATTCTCCTGTGTCACAACTTGGTTTTCATTTTCAGCACTAACTTCGTCAGCTACTACCATTGGAGATTCTACTGGACTGACTGCAGACACTGCAAACCCATCCGTCAGTGGAATACCATTCAAGGAAGGTTGGAAACCAGTTGGGGTTAAAGGAAAACCATTTGGGGACATCGGAATAGCATTTGGGGATGCCAAGTAACCATTCGGAGATGCTGGATAGCCATTAGGAACCCAGATCTGGCCGTTCGGTACAAATTCAGCAGCATGTGGGTTCATTATCTTTGGTGGGCTGAAGTGGGTCCCATCCCCATTGTGCTCTCCATTGTGGAAGGTAGGTTTGTTGTTACGTGCAACCCTATTTCCAGATCTGTTATATCCATTCGACAGCCGTGGACCATATGGAACCCTTGCTGTAGCTGAATGATGGGGTGATCTACGAACAGGATTAACTGTAACCATTGGAGGAATATTTACTGGTGGGGGCAAAATTCCTCCATGATCTTTGAAACTTGCCATTGCAACTGAACCGAACACTGGAATTGTGGATGGATTATAAGGAGGTGCAGCTGCAGATAGTTTTTTGCTAGTCTCTCTTCCTGTTTCTGCGTCACCTTTGGTTTCTGCTTCAGTTGGCAACGGACTGGAGCTTGTGTTTTCTTGCTTTTCTGCCACAGTTGGCAAAGGACCAACGCTACCATTATCATCAGATAGATCGTACGAATTTTCATCCTTTTGAGTTATGCTTTCTTTGGGAATGGAGACATCTTTTTCTTGCAAGAGGGTTGTGTTTTCGGTTAAAACTTCAAGAGGTTCCAAATCGGAGGCAGCTGTTGTGCATCTGTCAATTGTTGTTTCCAACTCTTCACTTCTGGAAATAACGGTAACAGTGTTTGAATCATCGGATGCAGAATCCTGAACTCCCAAAATGGAATCCACTTTGGAATCTTTTTCCTTGCCTTCAACAATCACAGCCTTTACCTCCGCAACAACCGTCTCAGCTTTTAGTTCTCTGACTTCAGCAGCTGCACTGTTTAAATCCTCAGCGGATTCTGTTGCTGCAGTATCCTTGAATTCTGTTTCTTGTTCTTCACTGACAGGACTTTTCATTTTCTCATCAGAAGACACAAGTTGTTTCTCTTCAATGGGTTTTTGAACTTTTTCTTCCACCAAACCCTCGACTGTTGTCACATGCTCAACCTGAGTTGATTCTGGCACAACCATGTCTTTACTCCCTCGAGGACTATGTTCTGTGTGAGAATTTTCTTTTGGCAACTGTTCTGCCACTGCCTTCACAATGGTACCAGGAGGAGCCAACGCAACTTCTTTGTACGAGAAAAGTTTTCCAGCCGCCTGAACACTGATTAAACTTAACACTGGCGCAGACTTGGCAGCTTGATCAGTCGAGGCTGAGGCTGGACTTGCTGGGGCTGACTTGGTGTTAGCGGACTTTTCAGTCCCGGTAGCTGGGGTTGTCGAATTACTTAATTTTGGACTGAAGCTTGCACTCTTAGCAAACTTATTCTGAACAGGAGAAGCAGACTCAGCTGAAGTAGCAGACTCATTTGACAGTGTCTTTGGAGAAGTGAAATTAGTGGGCTTTCCACGGTATCTCGTTGACTGCGAAACATTCATGAAATTAGTATTCAGCTTTGCCAAGCTCGGCCTTCTCCAACCAGAAGACTTGCGACCTGCAGTTGATCGACCTTTTGGAAAAGCTTCTTGCCATCCTTCATCAGATGTTTCATCTCGTGTCATGTCATTGTTTTGATTCAATACTGTCCAATCTGCTAGACTAAAATCAGGTTTCTTATCCATAGATTCTGCAAAGTGAGATTCAGATTTGTTCTCTTTATCACTAGTGTTCTCTGTAACAAGATGACTAGGTGATAATGTTTCATCCTTCTGATATTCATCTGTGATTGTTTCCCAGGTTTGGCCTGGTTTGCCTTTAACCTGTAAGAGTAAAGTAAAGTACAAATTTTCTCAGTAAAGAGTTAAGTCAGAACAAATCCAGAGAACAGTCAAGATTCAGGAATTTATGACCTTTGCACGAGCTTGCTTCTTTGAGGCATCTCTTGCTTTCATATCTGCATCTGGGGTTATAAAATCCAATAGGTCTGATACACTGATCCAAGAAGGGAAAAAATTGATGTAATTTGTTAGAATTGAAGATAAAACTTTATTAAACACTGTTGGTTGTGTGGTAATTGATTATCAATATGAAGCCATTAAGAAGGATAGTCTTATTTGCTTTGTACGTTTGGTTTGGTTTGGTTTGTATACAGGACATTCCTACAGGCCAAAATTTTTTGGTGTGATCAGCAACAAAAGAGAGTACAACATGAGAGGACAAGAGGTCCTCTCTGATTAAACGAAACAAACCATAATCCGAAATTAACCTAAAACAAGACCAAAAAAAAGATCTGCATGTCGCAGACAGCCTTCCAATCTTTGGAGAAAAAAAAGCGGAACCCCCTTCTTTAAATGGAGGGGGCACTGAGGCCCAAAAGGATGCCAAGTTGCGTATTTTATCCCCACATAGTCCACATTCCCATATTTGTCTTAAAAAATCCTAGCATTCCTTTCCATCCAAATAACCCAAAAGATTGCATACACCACAAACTGTGGCGGCTCCAGAAATATTAGTTAGGGTATTAAAAATTTTGATTACAATTTATGCCCAAAAAAATGTACAATATCTATAAGTCACTTTCAATTAATCTCTTAATTTAAACCTCTTAGATCACAAATAAAGAAGAATTTTAATATATTGATACTAATATGCAACAAAAATCAATAAATACATGGAGTTTTACAATTGCACAAATCATACAAATCATATGTGGACTTAATGGAGCCTGAAACCTTTTTTTTTTTTTTCCCCTTCAAATTTTGTGTCCTAAATTAACATAAGGAGAGATTTCGAGTATTATTATTATTTTTTTAATGTAAGTTTCCAGGAGGATCTTACATTTAAAAATAAATCTATTGTGAGTTGTAAGGTGGGTGTGCAATATTTGGAGCGAGTTAGGTGTTCAAAAATTGTGAGATTAGTCCTAAAAAATATACGAATTTGGGTATTCAAATTACAAGGAATGAATTAATTATTACATATTTTCCCTATATAATCTTGAGGTTATGGGTTCAAGTCTTGGGACAGCAATTTTGTGCACTATGCCAAATGATAGATGTGTATCCAATCTTTCCCTTCCCAAACACACATTAATGTGTACTAATTGAGCGTTGTTTTTATATATAAAGGAAAAAATTACACCCTAACATAGTTTTGCCCCCGCCCCTGGCCACAAAACTTTTGCTCTTTTTCGGTCACCCAGAAAGTCAATAAAAAGAAGATCAATACTTTCTATTGGAGCCACCCACAATAAATCCATCAAACGAAAAAGTCGACGCCACAAACTCAACGCCACAAGAATGTAAGAAACGGTGATTCAAAGACTCCTCACCTTTCTTACATATAAACACCATTGAAGACAAAGCAATTTGGCCTCGTCTTTCAAAAGGTATCATTGGTCAAGATGTCTCCCAAAGCCAACGACCACATAAAAATCTTCACTTCAGCGGCACAAAAGATTTTCAATTTACTTTGTGTAGGGGGAAAGAAGGCACACTTGATTTGTCAATGATTATTTCAACAAAGGACTTGCAATGTGAACTCCCTTGAAGAATGTAAGAACCAAACCCGCTTACCACTCAAATTTAGAGACAAAGAAACATGGTCAATTCGGGATAACAACGATATCAACTCACAAGTCTCCCAATCATTAAGATTTCTAAAAAAATTAAAATTCCAAGAGATCAGTGCAACATTAGAACATGCCAAAGAAGAGATGGCAAAATTATGGGACTTAGCCACTCTATATAAATGTGGAAAAGCACACTCAAAAGAAGAATTATCCACCCAAACATTCTCCCAAAAGCGAACATTATCCCCATTCCCCACCCTCAAGAGAAATCTAAACCAAAGCAGCAAAATGTAAGAGATACACTTCCAAGGAGATCAACCATTACATCTAATTGCTACTTGAGAATCTCTACCATTAACATGGACCCCATATTTGCTCTTAACAATGTTGAGAATCTAATTCAAACATGTTCAGATTTATTTTAGTGAGTCCATTTCATGTATGAGTTCAAGTTAATGGTCTTTGACTTATTTAAAATAGTGATATGTAGTTTCAGCTTATGTAGGGATTGTGTCAAGCAGTGTCATAGTTTTTAGGATAGTTGGATTAGTGGATAGTGTTTGTTATTGTTCATGGGTCTGTTGCTATTTTTCAGGTAGTGGAGTTAGTGGATAGTTCTCTATTTAAAGAGCATTGTAGAGTCCAAGTTGGTGGGCAAAAAGAATTAAAAATTCAGTGTTTTTCTTCTTCAATCTCTGTGTCTAGTATATATTACTTTCTGTTTAAAAATACTACAAACAATGGAATGCCATAGTGAATCACCTTCATTGGAACCTATAGAAATAACTTTCAGTGCACTAGGATGCAGCATTACATTTTTGGAGAGCTTGATATGCATGGTGGGATCCCTTTCCTAACAGCTTCAGCTTTTGGGATTAGTGGTGATCTAACATGGTATCAAAGCTCAGGTTAGGAGTGGTCTTGGGTTTAAGTCTCTTTGTTTGCATTTATTTCCTTATACACATTTTGTTTCTTTACTAGTTTGGATGTTTGCAACTTCATATGCAATACAAGGTTGCATGTGTTGGAGAACTTGATATGCATAGTTGAGCCCCTTTCCTAACAGCTTAAGCTTTTGGGATTAGTGATCATTTAACACGCGCAATTCCAGATCTCAGGAAACAAGAAATAATTATAATATGACAGCAACAACAAAACATCAGAAACAGACCCTCATAATATCAATGTCAACAAACTATCAAAAACCAATCCATGAATAAAAAATTGTGAGAAAATATACATGATGATACACGCATTAAGCTTCACTATAGAATTCGCATATCCATCATGAGGTAAGCATATTCCAAAATCATTGACAGTCGAGCATTAGAAAGTCACACTATAAATGGCCTTTGGTGGAGATAGAAAGAAGAGCAGCAGAAGAAGCATTACCTTAAATGGCCTTTGCTGGAAATAGAAGCATCTGGTTTTGGCGTACCATTGCGTGCAGCCTCTTGCTGCTCTAGAGCCTTGGACTCGAAGTATTCAAGCCATGCAGCCGCATCCTACAAAAGCTTACAGATCAAATTGAGGACAAAGAAGGTACCACTTAAAATCATGAGGCACATTTACCAAATGTGAAAAGTATTAAAAGTTACCTGTGTACGTAAATCATCTGATCCAAGTTTTTCCTGCAGAATCTGTAGTGTGGTTTGTTCATGCTGAACACTCAAGGAGTAGGCCTCCATTAACGATAGAGCAATTGCAATAGCATGATAGCTGGCAGCAGTCTGAATAAGCCCAGATACAGGGATTAAACATGGCAAGATATATGCAAGCTTATATCTATAATTCTAACATATTACACACACACAATAAGACTCAAGAGGACCACTCATCCTCCAAAAGGCATAGACATTATCTTCACAATTGGAAAGATATGCCTGTTAATTACAATAGCAAGCAATGTGAACCAACTGATTATGTCAACCGGCCAGCACCCAAACTGGCTACCAATAATAAGTCCCTTCACATTAGTTTAAGCTATTGGTGTGTGTTACTTCTACTATCGGTGTGTGTTACTTCTAATAATTGTAAACGAAAAGTTGGGTAGACCTGGAAACCCAGCTATCTTGCCGCCTTAAATACATAGTCATATTTGGCCCTTGTCTAGGTTTAGTCATCCAATACCGCAAAAGCAGTGTATGTTGAAGATAAGATTATAGTGTTAAAGATATCATAATATATGGAGATCCCATGATTAATGTTTGTCATGATTTTTTGTATCTTCGATTTATTTCAATTCCTTAACTGAAGGGATTTGATTGCATCACCCACTCTATATATATGGTGTACCATGTAATCAAGAGGATGAAAATGAGCGAATGAAAGATGTAGCCCATAGGGCTTTGTGTGTGTGGATGTCGGCCAAGATTGGCTAAACCACGTTAATCCTTTGTATTCTTTCTTTTCTCTTTTTTGTATCTCTCCATATTCCACCTTATTGTCATATTACAAAATTCAACTGTCTATGTAAGAGAAAATAATTATTAAAAATGTAACTGAAAAAAAAAAGAAGCAAAATGAACTAGTTCATCAGTAACTACATTGGTAATGATGAATGTCAGTCTTCTGATCAAATTGACAAAGCATATCAATTTATAAGCATTCTACCTGACTTCAATTAGGATCTAAAACCTTCTTCCAGTTAAAGTTAAACAAGAAATTCATTTTCAACCTTAAAATAAGGTATATCAACATCGTCTCTGTGCTCACCTCATTAACTTCCAAAATCCATTCTATAGCCCATTGTTCTTTCTTTCTATCAACAATATATATATATATATATATGATAAAATTAAATTATAAAAAAAAAAAAAAAAAAAACAGATAAATTCTAGGACAAAAAATTAGTTTTACATTATTTTTCCATTACGAATACATCTAAAAGTTTGCAATAGAAATTCATAGTCAACTTTAATAGTCCACCAACATTTCTACACCAACTATTGGGATGTTCTTCCACAAAAAGAGAGAGAGAGAGAGTCATTACTTGTATATGATCAGCTCCAAGTAGCCTTTGATTACACTTGAGAGCCTCATGGAGGTATCTAAGGGCAACATGGGCATTTCCCAAACCTTCTTCCATCATTGCTACATTGATATAGGTGGCAGCAGTGTTTGGATGAGAAGGTCCACATGTTAGATGCAAAAGATACAATGCACGATTAACATACCTAGAATAGAAACATAAGAAACATAAATTGTTCATCTTTGATAGAATGAGCATCATCTCGATGCTATTGAAGAAATTTTATAGTACCTAGTATTAACACACACAAAAAACAGCGAGAAACAGAAGAACCATGCAAGAATTTTTAACATGAATCCCAACTTACAGATACAGCATGTAACATTATCCGGCTAAAAAGTGAGGGTGAATCTCACAAGCACACTTTTGAACACATGCAACAGTAAGTACATGTAGTATGCATCCTGAATTTTAACTATCAAACCAAAAGAAGAGAGAAAACTATTCTTAAATAACTAAAAGTTCCTAAGATAATAACTTAGTATGCATCTCTATTGCATGAAATTTCAAAATGGGTACCAAGTGTTACACAAACAATTCTTGCACAAGCTGGAAAATGGGGTACTAAGTGTTACACAAACCATGGGTGCATAAACAGGAAAATGGGGCATTTGATTCAGAGTACGCTAAGTCCTAAAGAATGGAGAGTTAGATGAATCCAGCCCCTAAAAACACACTTACACCCTACTCTTGTGTCTGAGTCCATTAGCATAAACTCGGCCTTTATTTGATTGCTTTTTA
Source organism: Camellia sinensis (assembly GCF_055761805.1). Classification (NCBI taxonomy): domain Eukaryota; kingdom Viridiplantae; phylum Streptophyta; class Magnoliopsida; order Ericales; family Theaceae; genus Camellia; species Camellia sinensis. The sequence goes on from NC_138972.1 coordinate 161,483,606, forward strand.
GGTGGAACTTGATCTGATTTACATTGTGCTATTTTCCATTGCATCTAATTTTCTTCACCATCATTGTATCTATTTTTTTTTTTTTTTTTTTCTGTAAAAACTTGAGCAGGAGCTTTAGAAAATATTGAAAAACTACATTAGCCACTCTTGCCTGGGGCACAGCCAAGTAGACTGAACTACGAGACCCCAGAATAGGGATGAAAGTGCATGGTCTAACCATACTTAACCATAAAAATTTGAATAATGACAACTAGGAGTACAGCTTGAACAAAAATATTCATATCAATTAAAATAAAATAACTCCCAAGGATCATTTCACCAGAGCAGTTTTGCAAAATATCTACTGATCCTCCATTTCCGTGAACAAATAGAATCTGAATCAATTGAAAATCATTATGCTATTTCAACCACATTCGAAACAGTGCAAATTGACTTTTCACTTTCCCAGCAATCTTGACTTAATTTTGAGTTTCAAGAATTCAAGTAGTTCAAAAGTTAATTCCATGTGGAGTTCATATCTCTTAATATGTGCAAGAGACACAGGGAACATAGCACAAGACAATAGAGATAACAAGTACTGATCAGAGAATCAAAGAAGTGAGTGTGATATTAAACAAAAAGAGTAGCAACACTACACTAAGGAGAAAAGCTTAGGATACGAAATACTCTTAAGGCATACTTCAAGGCTAGTTCTGTGTGTTGGAGCCGATAGTAAAAAACAGCTAGGTCTCCATAACTCTTCATTGTATCTGGATGATCAAGTCCAAACTCTCTCTCATTGATATCCAAAGCTTTTTGCTGATAGATAGTAGCCTAATTAAAGTAAATGAGGTCAGTACAATCAATCACAAGTCAATCGGAATCTCTAGATGACATTTATATTTGTAATTATTAAGTGAAACAGAAGTTATACTCGAAATGAAAATCTGGTTAAATTTATCAAAGAAGCGACTCAATACTTGCAGTTTAATTGTCCTTTTATCTCCATACTTTATCTTGTGTTAAAATTGATATATTATTGATTGATTGATGTTGTTACAAGATTGATATTATATATTACAATTCAGAGTAGCTCATTATATAGGAGAGGGTTTGGGTAGTAGGTGAGGAGTAGGTGAGGGTAAATTGGTGGTGGTAGGTGTAGGTGAGGAGTAGGTGAGGGTAAATTGGTGGTGGTAGGTGTAGGTAAATTCTAACAGCCCCCCGCAAACTCAAGGAGGATAGAAACTAACCAACTTGAGTTTGAAGAGAGGAACAAAACAAGAAAATACATAAAAAATAAAAGAGGATAAGAGACACTGTATGGTCGTGTCAGACCATTGGTGAAGACACTGGATGGTGGTGTCATAACGTTGTAGAGGACACTGTATGGGGGTGTCATAACCATGTAGAGGACACTGTAAGGTGGTGTCAGACCGATGTAGAAAACAGTTTATGGGGTCATGTCGGACCGTTGTAGAAGACAGTTTATGGGGTCATGTCGGACCGTTGTAGAAACTAACCGGAATCAATGTCGGGACAGTTTACAGAGTCTTGTCGGACCCATAAAGGAGCTAACCGGAATCAAGGTCGGGACAGTTTACAGAGTCTTGTCGGACCCATAAAGGAGCTAACTGGAATCAATGTCGGGACAGTTTACAGAGTCTTGTCGGACCCTTAAAAAAGCTAACCGGTATCAAATGTCGGGACAGTTTATAGAGTCTTGTCGGACCCTTAAAAAATCGCATCCTCAAAAGGTGCGCTCAATTTTTCAAAAAGGCGTGCCATCAAAAGGCGTGCCCAATTCATCAAAAGGCGTGCCATCAAAAGGCGTGTCCACTTTATCAAAAAATGTGCCATGAAAAGGCGTGCCAGATTGTCGGGCGGCAAGAGGCGCGCGATACGCGTGGCTGCCTCGGCTATTTAACCAAGACGAAGGCTGAGGCATACCAGTCTGAAACCTCTGAAACCAACCCTTCGCTTAAAAAACTCTGCCTCTGCGGAGAGAGAAACTGTGGAACACTTTGTTGCCATTCTGTCACCAACCCTGCCGAACATTACCAGTCTGAAATTGCTATTTCGCTGAAACACTTAGCAACCCAAAAAACATGGCCTCTTCTTCCCGTCCAGCTACGCAGAACCTGCTCACGCTCTTTCCAGAACTGAACGAGCCCACAAGAGAAATAACTGGTGCGGTGGCACTGGAACCTCAACCAAACACCGCTGGGTATACTCCGTTGAACTTTCCGATGCGGTCTGTGGAGCAAAGAATGGCAGTGCTGTCGGATGTGGAGGCCAATCAGTATACTTTGAAGGTATGTGTGGAAAGCATGACGGCGGTCACAAACTTGTCGAACCGGCTGCAGAGTAGGACAAATGAGGTGCAGCAGTTAACCTCCCAGCTGGCTCTGCTCCAACGCATGTATAAGGATGCGCGAGCAGAGATAAGTGTGCTGAAAGCAGAAAATAAGGAGCTGAAGCGGAAGGCCACCGTGATGTGGCGATTTGGAGGTCCGCCATATGCTGCAGTGGAGGAGCAGGGGGGAGGCAACTTGCTTGGTAGTCTAGGAAGCATGGAGGCAACACCGTCAAGGCCCGCTCAGGACGGAGGCAAAAAGAAGAGACCGGCGGCAGAGTAGAGAAGAAAAATCCCACTTGTGAATGTGGTTGGTTGTTTGTATTTTGTTTGTGTTTTTGTGTTTGTTTTTTTTTTTGTTTTTTTTTTTTTTTTTTGGTGGAAAATTGTGAGCGGGGGTGATCCCGGAGATGAATAAAATATGGGTTGTTGTGCAAATTTGATTTTTATTTTTATTTTTATTTTTATGTTTTTTTTTATTATTTTTATTTTTTTTTTTTTGAGCAAAAAGTCGGTGGGCAAGATGAAATGAAAAAGAAAGGAAAAGAGGGGGACAAAAGTTGACGGATGGTGGATCATGGAGTGGTGGATCACAGTGTGTGAAAAAAAAATAAATAAAATAAAATAAAATAAAAGAAGGTTGGATGGACAGAGAGAGATGAATAAAATATGAGAGAATAATGATAAATATAATTAAAGTGGGTCTGCTGTAGAGAAAGGGACCAGAGAGAGAGAGAAAGAGAGTGAGTGGGTGCCCCATGTGCTGGGTTTGGTGTGTACCGCGTGTGTGCTTGTGGATGCATGTGCATAGCAGTGTGTTTATTATTATTATTATTTTTTTTTTTTTTTGTTTTTATTTTATTTTATTTTGTTTTGGTTCAAAACTGCCGAGAGAGAGAGAGATCTGTTAGAGAGAGAGAGAGAGAGAGGGCTTGATGGAGCTACTGTTGCAGTGACCGATTCAGTTGTGATGTCGAGGAGGCTGGATCGACGGCGACGCCGATGGAGGTTGCTTCGCCGGAGGAAGTAGTTCTGAGACGGACGAGCGACTGGGGGTGAACGGCCTCGTCGGCGGAGGCTGGATCGACGTCACCGCAGGCAACGTCGGCGACGTTGGAGTCGTCCTGACACTGAGGTTGTTCAACGTCGGCGACGTTGGAGTCGTCCTGACACTGAGGTTGTTCGTATTGCGACAGAATGGTCATACTGACGCTCTTACTCATCGGATCAACCTGGACTCGGACGCCGAACAGCATGAGCCGGAGTTGCAGTCGGAGATGTGGCCGAAGGTGAGAGAGGCTTGTGAGCAAGCACTGGGTAGCAAAAGAAGGCACCAAGATGGTGATAAGGAATCGAACGGAGGAGAGAGTGGTTGCCATCCGTGAGGAGTGAAGGTATGTGTAAAAAAAAAATTCTAGCGGACTAGGTTGAGGTCCGGCGGGCAGCTAAGGTGAGGTTGCCGCCCGCCGGGAAAGCGAAAATATCAGGTTCTAAACCTGCTCTGATACCATGTTAAAATTGATATATTATTGATTGATTGATGTTGTTACAAGATTGATATTATATATTACAATTCAGAGTAGCTCATTATATAGGAGAGGGTTTGGGTAGTAGGTGAGGAGTAGGTGAGGGTAAATTGGTGGTGGTAGGTGTAGGTGAGGAGTAGGTGAGGGTAAATTGGTGGTGGTAGGTGTAGGTAAATTCTAACATCTTGCATAATCCACTTCTGCCAAGGTTGTCTTTTGCAAATTGTCACCCATTAAATGGGATATGTAGTAAGATTACTTTGACATCTACAGCCCTAAGTAGTTGTTTTCCATGCTAATTCAGAGGATATAGGTTGGCCGTGGAGATGAATGACCTTTGTTTTCTAAATGGTGTGTGCAGCATGCAATGAGTAAAGCACACTTACAAATACATGTTCCCTGCTGCAATTTTGACATGATACCGAACTAGAGTGAGCAATTTCGTACTATTCCTTTGTATACTTGTTAATCTCTATTGTTCCTCTTGGCCTTGGAAATCCACATGTTGCTATTATGTGTCCCCCAAAATCACAAACTTGATAGGATAGGTAAAGCCAAATATGGTGTGATGAGGTAGCAAGGCAGCAACACAACATTTTTCGTTTCTGTTTTTAGGTTCTGAACCATTCACGTCCATTTTGTTGCATTTATATCGTCCTCTAAATCTTAATAAATTTTTGTGGACCATTATAGATGTGCTCACGTGATCATAGCTTTCTATAGGCTTGTCCACCTTCAAGACTATATATGGCCCATGTATGGGCATCCAGTTCACATTTTGGTATAAATATAGTATAGATTTATGTGTTTATCATACGAAAATTTAAATACAAAGCACTTGAGTTTATTTGAACAAAATTATATTAATATAAGCATAGTCCAGTGATCACAAAATTATACAAGTTAGACAAATACCTGATTAAAATCCCCAGTATGGTAGAGCACTACAGCCAAAAGACTATATGCGCCTGCTGTCATTCGATGATAAGGGCCACAGACTGACACAAGCTTTGAGAGTGCCTTCAAAATTCAATACAGAATATTGGTGCAAATAAATATTGAATTCATAAGAGAACTATTACATAACTACAAAAAAAAAAAAAAGAAGAAAGCAATTTTCGATACCTTAGTGCCATAATTGACAGCATCCTCCAATTTGCCTTTATCCAAGGAAGTCTTGGATGATTCCAACAATGTACGGCCATCCGCAGATGAACATGCAACATGCTGTAGAAAATATCCAAATTTTCCGAACTTACTCAAAGAGCTTACCAAAAATTCAACATGTGAGTTCTGAAGTGAATTATCTATGTATTGTACCTTGTATACGGGGACCATGCTTATAATATCTGACTTCTTGAAGGGGGTTGCAGAGTCCATATCATAATCCCTGGGGACAAGCTCAAGTCCAACCTGATGAAAGACAACTCCTTTTAAAATTACTGTATAGAAAATAAATACGGTTTAAGGCACGACCTCCACTTCCTCTAGAGCAAAAAATCATACCTTATGGCAAAGCCCACGAAGAATTGCAAACTTTCTCAGATCCTGTTGACTCTCAGATTTCCACTGCCACCCAAACCTCTTCAGAAGGAATGTTTCCACCCACTTCCATTTCAAATGATCATCATTAGTATTGTCTGCATCAGGATTTTCACTTGATGGTTTTCCCAGCAATATATTTAAACATGATGCTAGTGACCCAGATAAGTCAGCAAAATTATTGACGGCTGCTACAACAGCTTGCAGTAAGTGTTTGTAGGCTCGAACAACCATCTCATGGATACACAGTGACTGCACATGAGGAAGCTTGTCTGCAAGTTCAACCTAGCATGATAAGGAGGAAAAAAGAGGGGAAAATATAAGCTTTAAAGCCCTAAGCCAGCAATCTATTCTAGCATGTCAAATTTTTGTTGGTGCTTAGGGTAAGTGACTATAAGATTTATTGATCATTCTTTTCTTCTCTTTCAAAAAACCGAAAACTAAAATAGAAGAAAAATCAAACAATGTTAAAAGGAAGAGGGAAAATTGAGTTCAAAAGAAAATCAATCAAGGAAACTCATTTCCCCGAAGGATTAGAAATATAGATCTAGAATTTTCTAATATCTGAGAAGGATGAAAAACATTAAAGAGTGTTGCATATACATGAATGCCAATTTAATTAAAATAAAGGGTTAATTACACTAATAGTCCCTATATTTTGGGACTTGTGTCACCTTGGTCTCTGACTTTTCAATTGTGACACATTTGACCCTGAATTTTGAATCTTGCTCCAAATAAGAACAATTGAAAATATCATTAGATTTTTCAAGGGTAAAATTGTCAATTTGATAAAATATAAACTAATTTGACAAAAATAAATGCCAAAAAAATATTTTTAATTTTTTAAAAATTATGATAAAATTATGTAAAATTAATAAAAATTACATGATTAATTTTTTTAAATTAATTTTACATGATCATCATCCAAACACATAATAAAAATTAATTTGGTAAAAAAAATAAATAAATGTCTAAAAGATTTATCAATTTTACATAATTTTATTTTTAGTAGGTAGAAAGAATTTTTAAAAATTCAAAAATATTTGTTTAACATTTATTTTTGTTAAATTAGTTTATATTTTATCAAATTGACAATTTTACCCTTGAAAAATTTAATGATATCTTCAATTATCCTTATTTGAAACAAGATTTAAAATTCAGGGTCAAATGTGTCACAATTGAAAAGTCAGGACCAAAGTGACACAAGCCCCAAACTATAGGGACTATTTATGTAATTTGCCCTAAAATAAATTCTCTACCAAAAATTTGTAAAATCAAAGTTCTATGACATTACATTACATCTTTAAAAACGCTAGTAGTTTTTGTACTTATGGGCAGCCTATAGTGTTTACTGACATTTCTCTCTCCAATACTGATTACTACCATTCATTTCTATCTCTAGAGTATTTGACAATATAACTCAATGGAGAAAGTTTTTTTATTTTTCGATTTTAAAGGAGCCGGAAGTTCTACATGAAAGATTGTTAAAGTTGATAATAAACTGTTGGCAAGTAGAACATGGAATGTTCTGGTACGAGGAATGTGATACACCACATGCCCTAAATTGTGGTGCTCTAAGAATAGGCTTGTATAAATCACATTAATATTAGAATGTAAGTTACTTCTGAATGTGAGAACAAATTTCTTTCAAGCATTAAGCATCCAATAAAATAGGAAAAACTTGGGCATCACTAAATTCACTGTTGAAATGGAGGTGTATCATATTTCAGAGCATGCATTCTGAAACAAAGTAAATTCTTAGGGCACTAGCATTCTCTAGTAAGATAGACCAAGATACAAAAGACTTTGAAACAAAATAAATTAATGAAATAAAGCAATTACCACACGCCCCAAAGAACACATTTGCAAACCCCTGGTATGCATAAAATCTGTCAACGTCCTTCCATCAACTGGTGAAAGTTCAAGCGAACCAAAATCTGCCACCTATAAGAAGGCAAATTTGCAACAATCAGATAATGCTTAGTCCCAAAAAATTGCAGATATAACGGAAGTACCCATTCACAAGGAACTAACCAGTTTTAGAAGTGCAGTATCAGCATAGTATTTATGTGCCATCTCAATCAACTCATCAGGCAACTGCAAACATGAATGGAAGCACAAAAATATATATGTATCAAGAAGGCTTGGTAAGTGATCAGCTAAAGGAACTTCATTTCTATACGACATGACTCCACAGGATTCAGACATGAGCTAGCTATTTGACTTGCAAAAACAAACAGCAATATTTGAGCAGATATGTATGGAATTATAAAGGCAACAAGTAAACCTTGAGGTGAAGGCCAGTTTCTGATTCTTTAAGGCGCAAATATGCTGCTTCAGGTAGTAGCTTTCTCCATATCATTTCCTTTTCCTCATCTTGTTTCTCAACCTCCTCCTGAAGAGTGGTGTCTGACTTTTTGTTCATGTCAAGGCTGTTGACTGAAACTTCCTTTGCCTGCTCAGTTTTGCTGTTCCTGTCATCTGTTTTCCTCTTAATTTCCCTGAGCATTCCGCCTTGCTTTCCAAGACCCTTGACAGCAGGCTCAACCTTCGCTTCTTCATTTTTCTTAGATTCAGTTTTCCCAGAAGCCTGATTTTGCAAGTGTTGCACCCAACATGCTCCAAGCTCCCATCTGATAGAGCTTGTGTGTCTACTGATTTCTCCCTGCAACTTAAGCAAACTTTCACCTAGCACTCTCCTTACCAAAGACCTAGCAGAAAGTAAATCTTCAATATCTGTACTCTGTAATCTTTGAATTACAATAGATGATTGGGGTGCGGATGACTTGTGCAATAGCATTCTCAAGCTGAAAAGTAATCATCAAAGTAAACAATGATTAATTACAAATAATACTGAAATTAAATATATGATATGATGCAACCATGCTGACTGCATTGTTAGAACAGCAAACATGCTCGATACATGATTTATTTGGGTATAAAGTAAGAAGTATCTAACAAAATAAGCAGGTGATAGGTCAGTATCACCATTTTGGTCCCACAATAACTCATCACTACTAACTAAGCCAACCCTTATTGCACTGACCTATTTACATTCAATGCATTAGCACCTCCTTCAGGCTGATCCTCAATATCAATGTCTTGTGGTATAAGTTTACCCTCCCAGTTTACCTCAGCCGCAACTTTCACAACAGCCGTGTAGCCACAGTGTCTAACAACAACTACACCTAAAGTGGAGGTATCCTGAAAGAACAGAATATGTCCGTCTTTAATATCAGTAGAATCATTTAAGTAATTTACAAGAACTTGTAGTCAAGTCATTAAATGAAGCAAAAAATAGGATGCAAATAATTTACTGACATGAACAGTCGCACTTTCATCTGCAGTTATTCCTTTAAGCAAGTTTCTCTTAGCAAGCTCCTCTTGTGACATTCCAAGAACTTGACTCCCATCGTTTTTACCATCCAACTTTGTGCTCGCATCGGGAACATCTTTCATCACCCTGATGTGTAAATCTCCAATATATTCCTCATGCAAAACCGAAGCAGTGAAGTCTTTTGTTGAGTAATGGTTATTGTCAATGCAATCTCTGATGGCTGCAACAGCTTTAAAGACTGAAATGTCGACAAATAGACTGTGAAGTAGAAAGGCCTTCCTGTCTCGAATTTGCCTTTCTTCTTGGGTTTTACAAGGCATTGCTGCTAGAATCGCAAACTCTTTTGCCCACTGTCTACAATCATGTTTACCATGTCTTCCTTGTCCACCGCCATTTCCTCCCCAGTTTTTGTCTTCCACAGGAAGCGGAGGGAAAGTAGATGGGTTGTCAGCAACAACTGGAGGGACAACCCATGTGTTTGCTCGAAAACCATACGGAAGGTTCCCAAACTGAAACAACAAATGTAACTGCACTTTCATTTCTCCAAACATTATTAGGTGTGAAGAATCTGAAGGTTTATTGTAAAATTACCTTATTGTGCTCGGTGAAAGCCTTCATGAGAGCTCTGTATGCCTGCTAAAACAAAATAACTTAAAGTGCTGAATAGGAACTTCCATATTAAAAGTAAAACTAGAAGGGAACCAACAAATGCAAACTAACATAATCCACGAGATAAAATAACTGCGACGAAAATTCTAAAGAATCAATACTTACAGCATCAAAGACCCTGCTTATCTGCTGTAGCAAACCAACCAAAGAGTGACCCAAAAGAATACGTTTTCCAGCAGGATAAAACCCTTTTCTGGAACCAACAATAGTCATTGGCTTCCCACTGCAAACCCGGACCTGCATATACATTCATACATCCATCCCACAAAAGCCATATATTAGTAAATCACCACCACCACAAGTTACATAACAACAATAATGTTCAACATAATATTGTCATAGCAAGAAATCAAATAATTAAATCGGGGGCCCTCACATCAATTTGAAAGAAATCGTCTTCTGTTTTATCCTCAAGGAATGGACGAGTGGATTTCCTAATGTCTGCAGAACCAAAACACAATTAACAAACAAGACCTTTTTGACTTTAAGAAGATGCCAAGAATGAAATAAGTTAAATGCATTTTCAAGAAAACTGACAAGAAACAAGTCAACTCCAATCATTATAAATTTATAAGCAGAACTGCAGGAAAGGCCTAAATCACAAATAAACATGAGCGAAAAATGCCATTTGACTTTCAGAAAGATGATGTACAATACAAAAAAATGCCATGAACTCATGAGAACAACAATCTAAAAGATGGCAAGATTAAGCCAACCAAAAGGAGTCAACTTTGGTCTGTAGAAGACAAGAACTACTAGAATATCCCCTAAAGAAACCAGGCATTCCAATTCAACTTTCAAATAAGTGGAGAAAAAAAGAAGAAGATGAACTATAAAATGAACTGTGACAAGAACAAAGTCCAAACCATTAAAACATAATAAGAACAAGGAAAGAATCTTAGTGTCCACAAAGAAACAAATTCATAATGAGAAATAATGAATCAATTTATTGGTAATGATAATACACCTTACCGACAACACAATCATGAAATTCTAGTAGTTCTTATCATGAAATTCCAATGTTTCCACTGAAATATACTAAAACACTCTGAAACGCATCGAACCATAGCGAAACAATAAGTTGTCAAACTACAAAGGAAAAGAGTTGAGACAGAGAGGAAACGAAAACGATAAATAAGTAACTTATTCTATTTCTTTGTTACTGTAAAATACTTCTTTTTTTTTTTTTTTTGATAAGTGGCTCCAAGGTTTGGGATGTTTGACCTTTGTGGGATTCGAACCTGCAACTTCTTGGGTGGTAAGCCCTTTGGTTGCCTTCTCTTCCCATTAAGCCAAACCCCTCGGGGTTCCACAAAATATTTTTTATAAATATTATCACAATATTATTTCTTTTTTCTCTTTTCATCTTTACTACTAGAATTTTACATTTTCTTTATTTTATGTGTTGCTTACAAAGGCAAAGTCCATTCACCAACAAAGCTTTTAAACCTTTTGTTTATGAGCATCTAACAATTTTAGACCTCGACATATTAAATTATTTAATTATTGACAATGCATTGGCATTTATATTGGTTATAGATTTTTATTTCCAGACAATTTCATATGCTTCCAAATTCTTTTGTCATTTCTTTTTATATTTCTGAAATGTTTTCGTTCTAAAGCCAAAAGGAAATTTTGATCCTTAAACACAATCCAACAAAAAGAAAGAAAATCAAATTTTAATTGTTATCAACCCAACAGTACTGGAAAAATTTGTGGATAAATATTTTGTATCAACAATTAAACACTCCTACGTTGTTTAGTTGCTAAGAAGAAATAGAAGGGAAAAAGAAATAACAAAGTTGACAATGGGAACTTTATTTTATTTCTTGATTTTCCTAACAAAATCTCCACAAAATTTGAAACTCAGCCCATTTGGAAATCAATCAGAGAAAAGAAAAGAAAGGATTACTTAAGTTGGAATTGAGAAGAAAAGTTTGTATTCCTCTCCTCTCCTTCTTGGTTGGTTAAATTTGACATTAAAAAAATGATTTTTATCATTAGATTATATAAAAACTAATAATAATAAACACTTATATTGTTTTACCAAAATAAACTCTTATTATGTTATTTCATTTATATTTAGATGGGTAGTTTTCAGTATTATGAAAAGTAGCATTAGCCTCTCTTTTTTCTCCAAAAATATTTTTTAAAAAAGAGAAACTTGTTTTTGTCTATTTCTTCCCAATTTCCTCATCTTTAATTAATCAAAACGCGAGATTAAATCCAAAAACTTTTTTTTTTTTTCTTTTTCCTCCAAATCACTCAATTCAAATGGGCTGTAAGACTATACGCAGTCAAGTTGAATTTACTGCCACTCCATTACCAAGTTCAACATCTAACCAAAATTTCATTTCTTTTCCACTTTCATCCATTTTCTCATCAACCAAATAACATTTTATTGAACTTGTGTGTAGATTTGTAACATAGGTTTGGGTTTCAAGTTTGTAGAAAAGCAACAAAATGCCAATTATACCAACCTATCTCACCATTCTGCTATTATCCAGGTTAAAATTTTAAAAAATTTAAAACATACATAAAAAAAAATAAAAAATAAAAATAAACACATTTTGATGGGGCAGGGCCTCGGAGGGCTCAACCCATGATTGCTATGGGTTTCCCAAACAATTATTTGATTAGTTATCATCATAAAGCTCAGCAGAACAGCCCAACACGGCCTAATAGAGAACTCACAATAGTCAAGTCCAAGCACCAGCTGGACATATGTCAAGCAAGAGCCTAGCCATGTGGCTGACAAAGATTCTACAAAGATGTTGAACCAACCGCCAAGCATTAAAAGCAACTGTCAAGGCATTAAATGCAATAAGACTTCTCAGTCTGAAGCATGGTGAAATGGCTATAGTCGACAGCAAGCAGGTGATAGACTTTCGGCCAATGGAACAACATGAATAGATAAGAAAATAATTAATAAGAGATATAAAGAAACTTCTAAGAAACGTTTGGTAACAAGTAATTTACTCCTCACTCTCCATTCCTGTTCTCTTAATTTTTCTAAGTTCTTACCCTCACCATATCTACATCTCTAACTTGGTCATCGAAGGGTCAGTAGGAAGGAACCACCCCCATTTTGGAACCTTCCTACTGGACTTGTTGCGAGTGAAATTAGGAAGACGAAGAATGGTCAACCCGTGAAGTGCTTGGATCAATCCGACCCATCTCCTACCGACAAAACTGCAATATCATATTTTACACACAAACAGGGGCGGAGCTATGCTTTGAACAGTGGTGTCAATTGACACCATGAACTTCAAATTTTTGATAGAGTATATGTAAAAAATTATGAGTATTTACAAATTGAACCTAGTGGGCCTAAATAAAATAAATTAATTTTTAAACTTTTACAAATTGACCCAGTAGGTAAAAACAAAATTAAACTTTATTCAAAAATTTAGGTTTCTAGAAACAAACCAAACGTTTGTTTATTCTTCTTGAAGACTGGACATCGACTTTTGGTTCTCTCCATTAACTATTGCTTTTCTTATTTTTGTTGAAGTAATAGTGTTAATATCCCAATATTTTATTTTTACTTGTAATTTTACTAGTTTGGGTTACTTTTGTCATTGATTTGCAAATATATGAAATTTATAGAATATTATGTGAATATTGACAGATTGTGTAGAACTAAAAATATGATATATGACATTGATGATACTTTGTTAAATGACCCTGCTAAAGGAAAATCCTAACTACGCCACTGCACACAAATATGTAAACAATCATAATTTAACATATATATGCGCCCAATAACCAACCACATAATAGGGAAGAAATCACCGTCTCACTAGCCCAACAATAAGTCAGAGAAATTATTTAATTTTTTTATTTAACAAAGATTGATACTTAACCACTTTAAAGTGTATTGGATGGCCAACTAACTAGCCACCAACAATAAGTGAGAGAAATTATTTAATTTTTGTATTTAACAAAGATTGATGCTTAACCATTTTAAAGTGTACTGGATGGCCAACTAACTAGCCCGTGGGTGGCCAACTTAGCAACATGCATCTAAACAGTAGAAATAAAAAGGGTAAATTACACTCACCTCCTCCCTAGGTTGAGACAAAAGCTTTCTTCATAAAGCCTATAATTGTTCTGTTTTGCTTTGTTTTGTTTTGTGTGTAGAAAGAATGAGAAAAAAGGAGATAAAAATGAAATTATGCATATCGTAGAGTAGAAACTGAAAAACTCACATTGAATTGGCGGAGTGAGGTGAGAAAACGAGAAGAAGTCGTAGAATTGCCCAAGTTTCGGCGGCGGGCATAACGCCACCGCCACATCACCCTTCTCAGTCGTATCGCCATTGGAACCATGATGAGTAGTAGTTGGTCTCTGGGCGGCCGAGAACGTCGTCGACCTTCTGTCCCCGCCTCCTTTCGCCTTCGAATTGGCTTCGCAACTCACGCTTTCTACACCGGTTTCGACCTCGTTTGAACCGGCTTCTTTTGGACTCATTCGACCGGAGATTTTAGACGAACCAAAAGAGGTGGTACACGCGACGATGTCTAGGAGTCGTCTCACGTGTGCAATGGCCAGCTCTTCCCTGTACTCCTCTGCACGCACAATTTATATTGGAATATGCCTTTTTTAAGTTTCTCATACTCATAGTATTAGTAATAATCATGTATAGTAATAACTACCCTCCCTTCAAACTTCAAATTGCCAAAGTTAAATAAATACTACATGAAAATATCTTCTTCTTCTTTTTTTTAATTTAAAAATAAACCTAAATAATTTACTTTTTATTACAAACTATTTTATGGTATTAAATAAAAGGGAGAAAAAAAAAAAGAAAAAAGTACACCGGAAGGATGAGACACAATTATACGACATGTAATGTAATATTCATTTTTTTATTTTACCCATGTGATTCATTGATTAGATAATTATATTTTTATCTACCAGCAACATTAAAATGAGATGGAATTAAGTATAATGGTTATTCCTTAAACTTCTATATAGAATGGTCATTCTTTTATAATGATAAATGATAATTTTATTTAGGGCTCGTTTGGAAACTTAATTATTTTAGTTAATTTCTTTAACTATTTTAATATATTTATTAAAGTTATATATAGGATGATAGTTGATTTTTTTTTTTTATAATTGATTTGATGATTGTGAGGGAAAAAAAATTTGAATGTGACATATTATTATTAACTATTTTAGCCTCAAATCCACATCCTAAACACCCTCTTGCAATATATTTTCTATTATTTTATTTCAAACATTACTTAAAATCCTTTGTAATATAATAGTGCAATCAATTCATTATTACAACTCATAAGTCTTCACCTTTTGTTAAAACAATTTCATTTGAAAAATTCACCAATTTATTTTATTTAACTTGTGATTTATAAAATAATAAAAGAAATGTATTTTTACTTAACGTTTTTAGTTAAACTATGAAGGTTTCATTTTGAATTTGGAAGAACCGAAACTATAAACTTTAGGGGATTAGATGTCTTGGTTCTAGGATTTGAACTGTAGACTTGGATTCTAACTGCAGACTTGGGATTTCTGAAATTAAAAAATAAATGGGGAGGAGGTAACTGTTTTTAAGTTTTTTTTTTTTTTTAAATATATAAATATAAAAATACTTCTCGCGTAAAGTAGGGTTGTTTTAACCGTCTATCAAAACGCATTACCTTCTACCATGCTGAGGTGGAATGGTTTGAGAGACACAACCTCCACCAAATCTTTCAGTCTTGGACCTCGTACCTGTCGAATTATATGAAGAAGAAGTTAGTCATTTTTTGTTATTCTATAATGCATCAATGTTGGTTCACATTTACATTTGAAGTGTTTTAGTGTAAATTTGACTTATTCACATTTACATTTATTGTTTTTCGCCGTTTTAAATACTTTACTCACATATATGGTAAAAAAAATTGTTAAGAGTGCAAATTTAGTGGTGAATGCTACACACTAAAAAAATTATTACATTTTTTACATAATATTTACATATAATATAAGTCTTGTATCGTGTGGTTTCTACCCTCATCATATAAATATTGTATAAATTAGCATTGTTCCAGATTTGAGTCCCTACCATAGATGTCCCTTGTTGGCTGGGACAATGCTTTGAAAAAAAAAATTGATATTAAAATTTTATTACAATATAAGCACATCCAAAAAAAAATTATTAAATAAAAAAACAAATGTTTTTTGGCAAAAAAAATAAAAATAACTGTTACAAAATTAAAAATTAATAACTATGTGATTCAATTGTTGGTTGCATTTGTTCTTTTAAATGTATATTTTTATTTTAAAAAAATAAAAGTAAATAATGAGTTTGTCTGATGGATAGGCCGACCAACAAGTGAAGCCGAGTCCTATCCAAAAAATAAAAAATAAAAAAAAAACAATTGAAGCCGAGTAGATCCAAGTCAGCATTTTGAATTGATGAGTTGGTCTAAGATTAGGCTAGACAGAAGCGTAGTGCCTAGATGGAATAAGGATAGTTGTGTCCTCATCCACGGTTCCAGTAAGCTCAGCTTGGTCTGATTATATCGCATTTATCAGATTGATTGTACATCATTCTTACATAATTATATCACATTAATCTTAGAAAATTAAGAATGTAATTTGATTATGCGATTATCAATATTTAATTAATATGTTTTTTTATATCGATACTATATGAATAATTTATTGGGAAAATATAAAAAGAAAAAAGAAAAAAAAGGTGAGAAGTTAAAAATAATAATTATAAATTCATAAAAGTACAAATAATTTATGTACTAAATTATGCAAATAAGTGTTGTAATTTATAAATTTACAATTATTTTTTCTATTTCCTATGTTTTTAATATTTTTCTTAATCTATTTACCGTGTTCTACAATATAAATGATTTACATCATTTTGATGGGCTTGCAGTCGTGCCCACCAAAAAGTACAAGAATACCACCTTCACTACAGGAAAATATAGCAAAAAAGACGGGGTTTTTAGCGACGCCGCGCCCCCCGTCGCAAAAAACCGTTTTTTGCGACGGTAACTTCACCTGTCGCAAATAATAGCCTTTAGCGACGGTACTGACCCGTCGGTAATGAAACTAAGCGGAGGCGTCGGAAATGCGGAAGTATTAGCGACGGTAAATAAAACCGTCGCAAAAAACCTTTTTTTTTAGACGGTATATATCATTTGCGACGGCAAATTTCCGTCGCAAAAAAGGATTAATGCAAACGGCACCGTTTTTCGTTCTATTTGCGACGGTGTACATCATACCGTCACAAAAAGTCCAAAAAAAAAACCCTCCTTTTTCCTTCTGCCTCCCGCTCGATCCTCCTCACCAAATCCCTAACTTCACCCCCAAATTTCCCAAACGGCCTACGAGGAAGACAGCGGTGGTGCGGTGGCGACGGCTCCGGCGACAAGAGTGGTGCTCCGGCGACGACTCTCTCTCTCTCTCTCTCTCTCTCTCTCGGTCTGTGTATATATATATGAATCTGTCTATATATATATATGCAATGTATATAAATCTATATATATATATATATATATAAATCTGAAATGTATATAAATCTATATATATATATAAATCTGAAATGTATATAAATCTATATATATATATATATATAAATCTGAAATCTGTCTATATATATATATATAAATCTGTTTATCTGAAATCTATATATATAAATCTGTTATATATATATATATAAATCTGTCTATATATATGTATATAAATCTGTTTATTAATAACATACTTTAATTAAGAACATACTTTAATTAATAAATCTGTCTATATATATGTATATAAATCTGAAATCTGTCTATATATAACAGATTTGTCTCATGGTTATTAATAAATCTGTCTATATATATGTATATATATATATATATAAAACTGTTTATTTTTTAATTATTATCAACATTTATCAATTATTATCAATTATTATCAATTAGTGTTTTTAAGTTTTTTTAATTATTTTTATGGTTGTTTTCATTTATATCTCTTCAACTATTATCATTTTTTTTTTCTATTTCATCCATAAATTATCAATTTTACCATTCAATCGTTCAAGTTTTTTATTTTTTTATTTTTTCCAAATCATATGCTCTAATTAGAAATAGTTTGTCAAAATCAGTAAAAATTATATGCATATATATATAGTTTGTCTAATTAGAAATAGTTTGTCAAAATCATATGCTCTAATTAGAAATAGTTTGTCAAAATCATATGCTCTAATCATATGCTCTAATCCTTTAAGTTTAAATTATCATTTTTTTTTTCTATTTCATCCATAAATTATCAATTTTACCATTCAATCGTTCAAGTTTTTTATTTTTTTATTTTTTCCAAATCATATGCTCTAATTAGAAATAGTTTGTCAAAATCAGTAAAAATTATATGCATATATATATAGTTTGTCTAATTAGAAATAGTTTGTCAAAATCATATGCTCTAATTAGAAATAGTTTGTCAAAATCATATGCTCTAATCATATGCTCTAATCCTTTAAGTTTAAATTATCAATTTTTTTTTTCTATTCCATCCATAAATTATCAATTTTACCATTCAATCCTTCAAGTTTTTTATTTTTTTATTTTTTCCAAATCATATGCTCTAATTAGAAATAGTTTGTCAAAATCAGTAAAAATTATATGCATATATATATAGTTTGTCTAATTAGAAATAGTTTGTCAAAATCATATGCTCTAATTAGAAATAGTTTGTCAAAATCATATGCTCTAATCGTATGCTCTAATCCTTTAAGTTTAAATTATCAATTTTTTTTTTCTATTTCATCCATAAATTATCAATTTTACCATTCAATCCTTCAAGTTTTTTATTTTTTTATTTTTTCCAAATCATATGCTCTTAAATAGGAATTTTAGACATTTCGTTAATTTGCCAAATAGGATGTCGAGTGAATATTTATGTGTAGGTATTATATTTAGAGTTACTTTGGTGAGATATTCTTGTGGATGTGTACAGATGATGGATAAGAGTTGGATTGATTTGCCAAATAGGATGTCGAGTGAATACATTAATGGGATTGATGAATTCCTTGTGTTTGCCTACACCAATAGGGTTGAAGGTTCGATGATCAGTTGTCCGTGTAGGAAGTGTGAGAATCGATACTATTTTGTACGAGATGGTGTACGGGAGCATCTGATTTTGAATGATTTTTTTAAAAAATACAAACATTGGATTAATCATGGGGAATCTTACATATCTCTGCATAGTAATCGAGAGAATGAAACATTAGCTAATTTAGACATTGGAGATGATATGATTGGAATGATACAAGGGGCTATGGGAAATCCACATGTCGGTACAAGTGTTGAGGGTGATGAACCACAGGGGCCTGATCCCCGTGCATCTGAACCCCAGCTCGGTCCAAATGCAGAGACTGCAAAGTATTTCAAACTTCTTCAAGATGCACAAAGTGAATTGTATCCGGGTTGTCAGAAGTTCACATCTTTGTCATTCATTGTTCGACTTCTACATTTGAAGGTGCTTAATCAGTGGACGGACAAGTCTGTTGATATGTTGCTTGAGTTATTGAATGAGGCGTTTCCGTTGGGTGTGAAACTCCCGGACTCATATTATAAAGCTCAAAAGGTCACAACAGATTTGGGCTTCACGTATGAGACGTGGGATGCATGTCCCAACAGTTGCATGTTGTTTCGAAACGAGGACGCCAATCTTGATAAATGTGTCATATGCAACAGTTCTAGATGGAAATCAAATGGTGATGGTGGTTCAAATGGTCCTAACACAGGTGGCAAACAAGTAGCTGCAAAACAGATGAGGTATTTTCCTTTAAAGTCAAGGTTGCAGAGGTTGTTTATGTCATCCAAGACGGCCAAGTTAATGAGATGGCATGCAGAGGAACGAACTGATGATGGTGTCTTCAGGCATCCTGCTGACTCCCTTGCATGGAAAGATTTTGACCGTCGGAATATTGACTTTAGTAATGATTGCCGAAGTGTAAGGCTTGGCTTAGCATCTGATGGTTTTAACCCATTCAGGACGATGAACATAGTTCATAGCACTTGGCCTGTTGTGCTCATTCCATACAACTTGCCGCCATGGATGTGCATGAAGCAACCATTTCTAATTTTATCTGTGCTTATTGACGGCCCGAAAGGACCTGGTGACAAGATTGATGTTTATATGCAACCGTTGATTGAGGAGTTGAAAGAACTATGGAATGAGGGTGTGTCAACATTTGATGCATCAACAAATCAAATGTTTCAAATGCATGCAGCTTTACTGTGGACAATTAGTGATTTTCCTGCATACGCAAACTTGTCAGGATGGAGCACTAAAGGAGAATATGCATGTCCTTGTTGCAATAAGGAAACTACATCGTGTTGGTTGAAGCATAGTAGGAAACAATCATACTTGGGTCATCGCAGATTTTTACCTACTGGCCATAAATTCCGGAAGGATAAAGTATCATTTGATGGTAGTCGGGAAGTCAGACTCAAACCAAAATTGTTGTCTGGAACTGAGATGTTGCTACAATTAGAATCTGAGGGTATTTTAACCCAATACAATAGGGATGACCTTAAGGAGAGGCATAGGAGACAGGTAGAGAAGGAGAAAGCTGGACATCGCACCCATAGTTGGAAGAAAAAGAGTATCTTTTATGAATTGCCATATTGGGAGCACAATCTAATAAGACACAACCTCGATGTGATGCATATAGAGAAGAATGTTTGTGACAATGTGTTGTGGACAATATTAGGGGTTGCAGGAAAATCGAAGGATGGTGTTAATGCTCGGCGTGATTTACAAGATATGAATATTAGAAAACCCCTACATTTGCAGTTAAGAGGGTCGAATAAAGCCTATTTACCACCAGCACAATTCACGATGACCAAGGATGAGAAAGATTTGTTCTTGAAAGTGTTGAAGGAAGTAAGAGTTCCCGACGGGTATTCATCCAATATATCACGTCGTGTGCGCTTACATGATAGAAGCATTGGGGGTCTTAAGAGCCACGATAGTCATATTCTGATGCAACAACTTATTCCATTGGCTATTCGCAGATCGTTACCGAAGAATGTAATTGAACCCTTGATTGAATTGAGCAATTTCTTTAGACAATTGTGTTCGAAAGTGAATCGTGCGACGGATTTGCAATATATTAAAGATCGTATCGCTGTAACACTTTGTCATATAGAGAAAATATTTCCTCCGAGTTTTTTTGATATAATGGAGCACTTGCCTATACATCTAGCTGATGAAGCGTTATTGGGTGGAGCGATTCAGTTTCGATGGATGTATCCAATTGAGAGGTATCTTCTTACTTTGAAGCAATACGTGCGTAATAGAGCTCGTCCTGAAGGATCAATTGCTAAAGGATATCTTATGGAAGAATGCATGAATTTTTGTGCACAATATCTCAGTGATGTGGAAACCAAATCTAGTCGACCCGTGAGGAACTATAGTGGTGCTGATAATTTGGGTCATGCTACTGGTGAAAACACAAGCTTTTATCTTGATAATACTTCTTGGGTACAAGCTCATCGGTACATCTTATGCAATACAAGCGCGGTTCAACCATTCATAAAGTAGGTTAAGTCACTCACTCAATATTTTATTATGTTTATTGAATTTTCAACTAAAATTTTTGTATGGCTAAAATTTCAATCTACACAGCAAACACCTTGAAATACTTAAGCTCAAAATGCCTCGTGTCGACGATCATCAACTTCGGCGTGAACATTTTGAAACTTTTCACATTTGGTTCAAGGAACATGTATGTATTTAACTCTATAGATTCTAGTTACTTAAGTCGATCTACATTTTAAATTTTACATTTCGTGTTAAATAGGTCCAAACTTTGCGAAGGACTACTGATGTCATACTTTCTGAAGAGCTTATTCTATTGGCAAATGGTCCTCATAACCTGGCAAGGAGGTTCAACGGGTATATACTGAATGGGTTTCGGTATCGAGTAAAGGCCATGGATGATCGTCGAGCCACACAAAATTGTGGTGTAGCTTTGAAGGCAGATACCATAAGTTATGCTAGTCGAAAAGACAAGAATCCTCGTCTGGGGTCTGTGTACTATTATGGACAATTGACAGATATTGTTGAGATTCGATATTCCAATGAGAAGAAACATGTGTTGTTTAAGTGTGATTGGATTGACAACATTCACGGAAAGAAAGAAGATGTCTTCAATTTCACGTTGGTGAACTTCAATCATTTGTTGTACCGAGATGATCGAATTACCAATGAACCTTTCATCTTGGCGTCCCAAGCAGAGCAAGTTTGGTATGTTGCAGACCCGTTACAACCAGACTGGCAAGTCGTGGTGAAGATGTCTCAAAGAGGTTTATTTGATATGAGTTCAACTGATCCACAAATCGAGCCATACATGAGCCAACAATTGGAAGAAAATATAATGCTTCGTGATGAAGAAGTTGGTTGGGTGAGGGAAGCCGCAAAAGGGGAAACAGTTGATGTTCAAATAGGCTGATATGTAATCAACATTAGTAATTCAATTAAGGCCAAGGTTGTAGTTAATCATCAATTTCTTAATTTACTTTGTCTTTGTAATTGTATTAGTTCAAATCATGTCATATTATAGTTGATGACAAACCATTGTCTATGTTTCTAATGTCAATTAATGTTATATTGCTTGAAGATTATTATGGGAAGGAAGAGGAAGCCTGATCATCCCCGGCGCATGATGTCTGATGTGCTACATAACAGGACATCAGTAGCACCACCATTAGAGGAGGCATCACATCGGCCAGCATCGGAGGGGCCATTAGTGCCACCAGCATCTGAGGGGCCATTACCACCGTATCGACCACCATCAGTGGCACCACAGCAGTTACCATGTACTCGGCCTCCACGCCTACCATCGGTGCGTCCACCATCAATGGCACCACAGCAGCTATCATCATCAGCTTATGAGCCATCCGCAGGTATTTAAATTTGCTTTGAGTTGCATGAAAATTATTTACACATACATTTATTTATGCTCATTATATATAACTTGTTTATTCTCATTGTATTTTGCAGACCCTTCGACTTCTTCACAGCCCACATCAGGTTTATTTGATATGATTTGTATTCACATTATTTAAATTTGCATTTGGTTGTTACCATTGCATATTGTTTATTATTATTGTATATCGCAGGTCATGTTAGTTCTTCATCGACCTCGACTAGGCGTGGTAGAGGATGTGCCAAGGGCATTAAAGAGTGGGGTACTGGTAAAAAGCTGCACATACAATTTGATGGAAATTACTGCCCAATAGGAGATAACGTGGCCAAGTTAACTACTCAACTTGGCATTATTGTCCGGAATGGTAACATTGTTCCTCTTACTTTTGTTGACTGGAACAGTGTGCCTGATGATATTGTTGATGCTATCTGGAAGGATGTGAAGGTAAAAGTATATTTTTGTCCACAAATTCGAATTCCAAATTTGTGTTATACTTAGCCTTAAACTTTGTGTTTTATAGGACAATTTGAATATATGTCCAGAGGAGTACAAGCCAATCTGCATGAAAAACTGCAACAGCATATGGAAGGATCACAAGAACAAGCTTAAGGCTAAGTATTTCAAACCTAGAAGCTCTGATCCTAATCTGAAGGATGATGTTCCTATGAACGTTGTGCCAAGCCAGTGGGAACAACTTGTAGAGTATTGGCGTACTTCCGATGCTGAGGTATACAATTACGTTATATTTATGATATGTAAACATACAAATCATATTTACATACTTACATTTGTTGAACTTGTTATAGAAAATTGCAAGTAGGAACGCTAAAAATTGGCGAGCTCACGGCATAGCTCATACCACAGGGCGTACTACTTTCTCTCAGATACGGCATGAGGTTTACATTTTATTGTTTTATTTTTCTATATAAATAAACATTGTATATTTGCAAATTATTTGGATTCTAATTTTCATATTTCTAAATAAAAATTTAGATGACCAGTAAGGGGGAGTCTACTGATAAGATGAATGTTTGGCTTATGACACGTAGAGTAGATGACCCAGAGGTTATCCAGACCTTGGTAGTTTCCAAACACCTTTGATTGTATTTAAAGTTTATTTTTTGTGTGTCAACCATCTTAATTTCGCGTATACTTGTGTGTCTTATTCAATACAGGATGAGTTTAATCGTCAACTCTCTATGCTACCTGAGGATGGTCGGACTTTGGAGGATAGGAATGCCATTTTCCATGAGTTGATAGGTCATGACAGACATGGATATTGTCGCACATACGGGAGAATCGTGCCTCGCAGAGTGGTGTATAAGGATGGTGCTGGGCCATCACAGTCAACACCCCATCCATCGACTATTGATCAGATCACGCAGCAGGTTCGTGCTGAGCTAAGGGATGAGTTGAGGGAGGAGCTGCGAGCAGAGTTCTCTACACATTTGCAGCAGATGAGAGCTGAGATGATGGCCCTTGTGTCACAGGGGGCGAGTGTGGATCCCAACAGACAGGTTCCATATAAACATCACAATTGTTTGATAGTTCAATTTTCACTCAAGATTATGTATGAAATTCGAATATGATTAACACATTATGCACTGACTAACATAGGTTCCTGATGCATCGAGTGGCCACCGGGCATTTAGGGAATCTGCAGAAGACGAGAATCCATATACACCACCACCAGAAGATCAGGTATAAAATTTATCTTTGCATTCTAAGCTAAAATACATCTTTGTGTTTCAGAAACTTGAATTCGAGGCGTTAACGCCCCAAAATCAGCAAACGGCGTCGGTTTAGCACGAAACTTGGCACACACGACCGCCTAGGCACGAGAGACTTGTGGGAGAAGACGGGGCTCGAATCGGGTTCCCGGTTTGGGAGTTAGAGCTGGATTTCACTTTAGGCAAACAACTTCCTTAAGAAACTTGAATTCGAGGCGTTAACGCCCCAAAATCACCAAACGGCGTCAGTTTAGCACGAAACTTGGCACACACGACCGCCTAGGCACGAGAGACTTGTGGGAGAAGACGGGGCTCGAATCGGGTTCCCGGTTTGGGAGTTAGAGCCGGATTTCACTTTAGGCAAACAACTTCCTTAAGAAACTTGAATTCGAGGCGTTAACGCCCCAAAATCAGCAAACGGCGTCGGTTTAGCACGAAACTTGGCACACACGACCGCCTAGGCACGAGAGACTTGTGGGAGAAGACGGGGCTCGAATCGGGTTCCCGGTTTGGGAGTTAGAGCCGGATTTCACTTTAGGGAAACAACTTCCTTAAGAAACTTGAATTCGAGGCGTTAACGCCCCAAAATCACCAAACGGCGTCGGTTTAGCACGAAACTTGGCACACACGACCGCCTAGGCACGAGAGACTTGTGGGAGAAGACGGGGCTCGAATCGGGTTCCCGATTTGGGAGTTAGAGCCGGATTTCACTTTAGGCAAACAACTTCCTTAAGAAACTTGAATTCGAGGCGTTAACGCCCCAAAATCACCAAACGGCGTCGGTTTAGCACGAAACTTGGCACACACGACCGCCTAGGCACGAGAGACTTGTGGGAGAAAACGGGGCTCGAATCGGGTTCCCGGTTTGGGAGTTAGAGCCGGATTTCACTTTAGGCAAACAACTTCCTTAAGAAACTTGAATTCGAGGCGTTAACGCCCCAAAATCACCAAACGGCGTCGGTTTAGCACGAAACTTGGCACACACGACCGCCTAGGCACGAGAGACTTGTGGGAGAAGACGGGGCTCGAATCGGGTTCCCGGTTTGGGAGTTAGAGCCGGATTTCACTTTAGGGAAACAACTTCCTTAAGAAACTTGAATTCGAGGCGTTAACGCCCCAAAATCACCAAACGGCGTCGGTTTAGCACGAAACTTGGCACACACGACCGCCTAGGCACGAGAGACTTGTGGGAGAAGACGGGGCTCGAATCGGGTTCCCGGTTTGGGAGTTAGAGCCGGATTTCACTTTAGGCAAACAACTTCCTTAAGAAACTTGAATTCGAGGCGTTAACGCCCCAAAATCACCAAACGGCGTCGGTTTAGCACGAAACTTGGCACACACGACCGCCTAGGCACGAGAGACTTGTGGGAGAAGACGGGGCTCGAATCGGGTTCCCGGTTTGGGAGTTAGAGCTGGATTTCACTTTAGGCAAACAACTTCCTTAAGAAACTTGAATTCGAGGCGTTAACGCCCCAAAATCACCAAACGGCGTCGGTTTAGCACGAAACTTGGCACACACGACCGCCTAGGCACGAGAGACTTGTGGGAGAAGACGGGGCTCGAATCGGGTTCCCGGTTTGGGAGTTAGAGCCGGATTTCACTTTAGGCAAACAACTTCCTTAAGAAACTTGAATTCGAGGCGTTAACGCCCCAAAATCACCAAACGGCGTCGGTTTAGCATGAAACTTGGCACACACGACCGCCTAGGCACGAGAGACTTGTGGGAGAAGACGGGGCTCGAATCGGGTTCCCGGTTTGGGAGTTAGAGCCGGATTTCACTTTAGGCAAACAACTTCCTTAAGAAACTTGAATTCGAGGCGTTAACGCCCCAAAATCACCAAACGGCGTCGGTTTAGCACGAAACTTGGCACACACGACCGCCTAGGCACGAGAGACTTGTGGGAGAAGACGGGGCTCGAATCGGGTTCCCGGTTTGGGAGTTAGAGCCGGATTTCACTTTAGGGAAACAACTTCCTTAAGAAACTTGAATTCGAGGCGTTAACGCCCCAAAATCACCAAACGGCGTCGGTTTAGCACGAAACTTGGCACACACGACCGCCTAGGCACGAGAGACTTGTGGGAGAAGACGGGGCTCGAATCGGGTTCCCGGTTTGGGAGTTAGAGCCGGATTTCACTTTAGGCAAACAACTTCCTTAAGAAACTTGAATTCGAGGCGTTAACGCCCCAAAATCACCAAACGGCGTCGGTTTAGCACGAAACTTGGCACACACGACCGCCTAGGCACGAGAGACTTGTGGGAGAAGACGAGGCTCGAATCGGGTTCCCGGTTTGGGAGTTAGAGCCGGATTTCACTTTAGGCAAACAACTTCCTTAAGAAACTTGAATTCGAGGCGTTAACGCCCCAAAATCACCAAACGGCGTCGGTTTAGCACGAAACTTGGCAACACGACCGCCTAGGCACGAGAGACTTGTGGGAGGAGACGGGGCTCGAATCGGGTTCCCGATTTGGGAGTTAGAGTCGGATTTCACTTTAGGCAAACAACTTCCTTAAGAAACTTGAATTCGAGGCGTTAACGCCCCAAAATCACCAAACGGCGTCGGTTTAGCACGAAACTTGGCACACACGACCGCCTAGGCACGAGAGACTTGTGGGAGAAGACGGGGCTCGAATCGGGTTCCCGGTTTCGGAGTTAGAGCCGGATTTCACTTTAGGCAAACAACTTCCTTAAGAAACTTGAATTCGAGGCGTTAACGCCCCAAAATCACCAAACGGCGTCGGTTTAGCACGAAACTTGGCACACACGACCGCCTAGGCACGAGAGACTTGTGGGAGAAGACGGGGCTCGAATCGGGTTCCCGGTTTCGGAGTTAGAGCCGGATTTCACTTTAGGCAAACAACTTCCTTAAGAAACTTGAATTCGAGGCGTTAACGCCCCAAAATCACCAAACGGCGTCGGTTTAGCACGAAACTTGGCACACACGACCGCCTAGGCACGAGAGACTTGTGGGAGGAGACGGGGCTCGAATCGGGTTCCCGGTTTGGGAGTTAGAGCCGGATTTCACTTTAGGTAAACAACTTCCTTAAGAAACTTGAATTCGAGGCGTTAACGCCCCAAAATCACCAAACGGCGTCGGTTTAGCACGAAACTTGGCACACACGACCGCCTAGGCACGAGAGACTTGTGGGAGAAGACGGGGCTCGAATCGGGTTCCCGGTTTGGGAGTTAGAGCCGGATTTCACTTTAGGCAAACAACTTCCTTAAGAAACTTGAATTCGAGGCGTTAACGCCCCAAAATCACCAAACGGCGTCGGTTTAGCACGAAACTTGGCACACACGACCGCCTAGGCACGAGAGACTTGTGGGAGAAGACGGGGCTCGAATCGGGTTCCCGGTTTGGGAGTTAGAGCCGGATTTCGGTTTGTCAAAATTATTTACTAAACTATCTTTCTAATTATATAGTAATCAATTTTTTTTTATATTTTTCTATAATTAAAATATTAACACATTATATGGTTTTTAATTATTTTTATCTTGTTTTTTTCAGATATTTCCTGAGTAGCAGTTGGCTTTTTTCTAGAATGCGGGCGTATCAAGATTATGACTAATTTTTGTTTTTGTAACCCACGAACGAATGAAGACGAAAACTTTTGATTTTGATTTTGATTTTGATTTATGTTATTTAAATTTGGGAGCAACATTATGTATGTATTATGCGACGTTATGTAGTGGCATAATTTTTATTGTTCTGAATTTTTATTTCTGTATTGCTATGAATTGAACAATATTATTAATTTTCATTATTTGTCAATTTTTGTTTATGTACGTATTTATATTATTCTGTAATTTTTCAATTTTTTATACTTATTTTTTATCTAATACAGGTTATTTTAATTTTTTTATTAATTTATCAGCAGTGTTTTTTATTTTTTTTTATTTTTTGAGACGGGAGAAGAACCCGTCGCAAAAACCAGTAATAGGCTTTTGCGACGGTACCAACACAGTCGCAAAAGCTGCCTTATTGAATGTACAGGACACCTTTAGCGACGGTAAACCGTGTCGTCGCCAATACTTATATGATGCCAGAGCCTTTAACGACGGTAATTTTCCCGTCTCAAAAAATCACTTTTAGCGACGGGAATTACGTGCCGTCGCGAAAAGTGATTTTTTCACCATTATTTGCGACGGGAAAAATGCCGTCGCAAAAAACTTGGCATACCGTCGCAGAAACTAATGGCGACGGTACATACCGTCGCCAAAGGTCTTTTGCAACCCCGTCTGTCGCGACCCCCCCTTACCGTCGCAAAAAGCCACATTACCGTCGCAAAAGACATTAGCAACGGCTTTCGGGGCATTTGCGACGGCCGTTTACCGTCGCAAAAGACAAGTTTTTTTGTAGTGCTTGTTTGGTCTCATAATTTTAAACCCACTTCTTAGGAAATTGAGTTTTTTTTTATTTTTTATATTATTTTGTTTTCATTAATTTTTTTTAATATTTGATGCAAATATCTTAGTTTTTAAATATACATAACACAAATACACTTAAAACATCTTTTAAAAATTCACCAAATACAAAAAATACAAAAATTTAATATATTTTCATATTCTTGTGTATTTATTGATTTTTTAAAATATTTTTTTTTACAAATATTTCACTTTTAAGGTAAATATAGGTTAGGTGCATTTTAAAAGTAAAAAATTTGTTTAAATTATTAAAAACATTCACTAAAAATAAAAAATTCAATTCTCAAGAACTCTGAGTTCAAAAATCAGAACCAAACAAAGAATTAACACTGTACAAGGAGCAAATATTCAGGCAAGCCCGCACTCCTTTCTTCCAAGCCCCTGTCTGTCCGATCGACCTGCGAGTACAACGGCAGTGAGTTACTCAGTGGTGTGTGGCCAGGAAACTCCTCCAACGATCAAGTTAGAACACACACAGGGATAGAGAGAGAGAGATGAGAGAATTGAGTGTTTAGTGTAAGTCTCACCCAATGTTCATCTGTCACGGCATGGGGGCGCAGACATGCTTATATACCTTCTGTGCCCCAAATCTACTCCCATTAGTCTCTCGACAGGTGGTGCTACTATCCCATCTGTCAACACAAATCTAGCTGAACGCTACCTAACCAAACTGCCAGCCCACACTACTGGAAGCTCGACAGCCGGGCTGCAGCATCTCGGCTATCAACGGCCGTGCTGCATAGCTAGCCAAAGAGCTCCGCTCGCCAAGCTCAATGACGACCGAGCTCGGTTTCATTCTGGCAAGCCGAGCTCGAGATAAGTCATGCTGGTTAGTCGTCAGCCTTCCTGCCAAGCTAATGCATGAATCGTGGAACCAAGTGAGGCTGCGGTCATCTCGGCCGAACCCTTGCTTGACCGGCTTCCGCACCAACAAGCCCAAGTAGCTCGGTTCCACAGCAACTGCACCATTACCGAGCAAAAATCCTTTCTGGATGGGTCCAAGCTGCCACGGCCCAAATGTGTTCGGCCCACAATTTGTCCAGCCATTACCACGACCCAATCCAAATCATAAATCTCCTTCTCAATTGCCCTTTAATTCCGTCCGCGCAAGCGTGATTGGGATTACCTGTTCTGACCGGGATAATTCTTCCTCGGTTCACAGTCTGCTAGACAGTGATCGGGCTAGTTGACATACCTGTCTTCAAAACTTGCCCGCTCGACGCCTCGACTTGCCATCCTGACTCTTCAATACTGACGCCGCCGCCATTATGACACGTGTCGTGTACTGGTTGACCTCAAGCAACCAACCATCACGTCCCTTCAATTCAAATTTTTGGCGGTCTCAATAGCCTATAAACGCACTAAGCCCTCCTTCAATCTCCTCTTAGTGGCTTTCCTCCTTCCTTGTCGATCCAGAGTTCCTGCCCTTTCATTCTTACTATTCCAGAGTTCGTGTTCGAAGGATAAGCTTCTGCCCTTAACTGGTAAGTCCTTCATCTCTTGTTATTGTTATTTCATTTGGTATTTCTTCTTTTAGGGCACCAAATCCGTAGGTTTTTGGACATACCCCTCCCCAAAACCCTCACTTGCCCCTGGTTTCTTCGCTGTTCTTCAATTCCAGTGATGAACACTTGAAAATCTGGGGCAGACCGGGCTCCAGGTCTTCTTTTGATCCCAAAAAACACTGAGACCAAGCAAATTACAAGTTTGCCTTACCCTTAGTAGAAATCGAGGTAGACAAAAGGCTTGGTCGCTCGATGAGGCTAACATCTGGTCCGCTTGAGCGACCGAGCTCCTTGGTCTACTTTCGCGACCGAGGTGGTCTGGCACTCTTCATGACCGAGCTAAAATCAAGCTCATTTTGCCCAACCGCGCTTCCACTTACGCTTGCCATCCTTTTCCTGCAGAGTCCAAGGGGACCACACACCAAATACCGAGGCTCTCAAAGACCTAGCAGCCGTCAAACAAGCTTTAAGTCAATCCAATTCAACCGAACTAAAACCAGTCGGCTAGACATGAGTCGCTACCGCTTCATGGTCGACTTCCCGGCCGCTTTAGCCGCGTTCTAGGAGGAATTCGGTATCCCGGACGACGTTCACCTTGAGCTCGGTGAAGAGGAAACGACGCCCTGGGGCAGACTAGAACAATGCCCCTTCCCCGTGCTTTCCATAATAGAAGGAGGCCTCCGCTTCCCGGTCAACCCCTTAATAAATGATTTCCTGCGGCGCACAGGGATAGCACCAACCCAGGTGTCAACCAACACTTTCCGCATAATTAACGGGATCCACGAGTAGAACAACCGGCTAGGAACAAACCTACGACTTGTCGAGATACTCCGCCAGTATACCCTCGGTCATACAAGCAATGGCCTTGCCTATTACTTGAAAATCCGACCGGGCAAGGAGAAGATAGTGACCAACACCTCGGACAAGGACTTACATAATGACGATTTTTTCTGGGTGTCCGGTAACTACGACACAGCCGACATACCGGGCTGGTTCATTAGCAAGAAATTCAGTTCCACATGTAAGCCGTGCTACCTTGCTCGGTCGATTGCCTTTCTATACTCTGCTATACTTAACATTTTTCTTCTTTCCTTTGCAGCAATCGAAGCCTTGCAAGCCAACTATCACTACTCCAACGAAGCAGCCATCAAAACCGTGCTCCGCTACCGCAATCGGGATTGCCACGAGCTTCTCGGTTATACACCGACATATAGGTACTCCGCTCCACGTCGGAGTAAGGTCACAGACTTTTTTCGAGCTCCGTCTCCGCCTCCAGATCCCACCCTACCTGACATTCCATTCATCCGTCTGACCAAGGCAGAAGAGATGGCTAAGAGAAGTCGCATCAGAAACCTCATCACGGCTACCTTCACCGAGCTACCGAGCATCCCAACCCGAACAGATACTGCCGGTCAACCGAGCGGGACCGTAGTCGCGTTGGCGTCTCCTGTCGTCGGGCAAGCAAGCAGAGATAGCCGTCGGGCTGGAAAAAGGCCACGTACCGCCGACCCCTCCACCAAGCTAGTTACGAAGTTAAACACCGAGAAACCCGCGATGACAGCTGACCCAATACCGCCTTGGAGGCCACAACTGAAGCATCGGGGTAGGGAGATCCCAGCAAATGCTTCGGTCAAAGGTGACAAAGAGCATCTACTCGCCTTTGACCTATCCAAAGCCTTGCTTCTGCCGAGCGACGTGGTCGGCAGCAACCATGTACCGGACACTCGGTTGGTGAAGTCCTCGATCAAGTCCATGACCAGGGTAAGCATTTTTCCAGCTTTTACAAAATTTTCCAAGTGTTTGCTCGGTTCTAATCAGACTCCACTTCTACAGGCCATCCAGAAACAACACTTGGTGTTGGAGCGCATTCATAGACTTCGGCAGAAGGCATCCGACTCTGCCAACCAAGTGGAACACCTTCAGACCGAGCTGGGGCGGTCTAAGGCATCCTTGGAGATAGCAAATACTGACAACTCCAAACTGCTCGGTCAACTGGGGGCAGCCGAAAAAGAGAGAGACGCTCTTCGAGCCGAGCTAGATGTGCTGAAGCAGTCCAGAAAGGATGAGGTGGACGAAGCAAACAACACCGATTTCAAGGAGGCTGAGGATAACTACACCAAGCAGGTCAAGGCCACTAAGGACATATTCTTCAAGTCCGGTTGGAAGGCTGCTTGTGAACAGCTCGGCCAAGGATCTAGAACCGACATGTTTGCCTGTCCTCCCGTTGCCTTCCTGCCAATCTACATGGTGCCCTACGCCAACGACGTCTTCACCGCGTTGCAGGCTGAAGCCGAGGAAAAAGGTCCGGAGAACGGCCAGGAGAATGTTGAGGTAGACGACCGCACTGAGCAGGTTGACCAAGTTGAGACCGGCGTCCAAGAAACCACAGTCACGGTCAACCTGGAGGCAACCGCAGCCGGGGATGAATTCGCTGACCTGTCCTCTTTGACTTAGTTTTTGTCTTTTTTGTCTTCTTTCTTTTTGTCTGAACATGTAATCGGGCTAAGTGCCCCAACTTTTGTACTTATTTTTCACATCAATGAAAAAGTTTTATTTTCATCAAGTGTTTGCACGGTCTTCAAACTAAATAACTTCAGCCGAACAAATTACCTCGGCAAAACAAACCATCTTGTTCGACATATTTAACCGGAAAAGACATCTCGATTTGAATGATAAAGTCGAGTAAATCATTAACTCAGACAACCGGAGTAAAACATTTCGGTTATAATTTCATAGTGGAACAAAACATCAAATCGTTCAACCGGAGTAAAACATCTCGGTTGAGAATCTCAAAGTTGAGCAAAACGTCAACTCTTTCAACAAGAGTAAACATCTCGGTTGAGAATCTCAAAGTTTGAGCAAAACGTCAACTCTTTCTACCGGAGTAAACATCTCGGTTGAGAATCTCACAGCAGAGCAAAACATCAACTCTTTCAACCGGAGTAAACATCTCGGTTGAGAATCTCAAAGTCGAGCAAAACATCAACTCTTTCAACCGGAGTAAACATCTCGGTTGAGAATCTCAAAGTTGAGCAATCGTTAACTCTTTCTACCGGAGTAAACATCTCAGTTGAGAATCTCAAAGTTGAGCAAAACATCAACTCTTTCAACCAGAGTAAACATCTCGGTTGAGAATCTCACAGCTAAGCAAAACATCAACTCTTTCAATCGGAGTAAACATCTCGGTTGAGAATCTCATAATTGAAAAGCAACAATCAGAATGCTAAGGCAAAGATGAGACACTTCTATATATTGACAAAAAGAATATTACATTCTGAAGTGTAAGGCAAAAAATTCATTTGCACAAAAAGAAAACAAAAGCTAAAAAAAATACAGTTTGAGGTTGGCCTCATTCCATGGCCGGGGTATTCTTCTTTCCTCTAAGTCCTCCAAGTGGTATGCCCCTTTGCCCGCCAGACTGGTTATCTTGTAGGGTCCTTCCCAGTTTGCCCCTAGCTTGCCTTCACCAGCACTAGGGTATTGCCCATGACCTTCCTTAAAACCCAGTCACCTACTTTGAACGGTCTGGAGTGCATCGTCTTGTTGCATTTCCTAGAAAGCTCTTGTTGGTAGGCGGCCACATGGATGAGAACCTTTTCCCGGCGTTCTTCCACGAGGTCCAATTCCAGCGCGATGGCGTCAAAGTTTAGCTCGGGCTCAAAACTTTCACTTCTGAAGGTGGGCATACCAACTTCCAAAGGGATGACCGCCTCCATGCCATATGCCAAGGCAAAAGGAGTTTTCTCGGTAGATCGCCGCGGGGTTGTTCGGTAGGCCCAAAGGACGCTTGGGAGTTCTTCGGCCCATTTTCCCTTGGTTTTCTTAAGCCGTTTCTTCAACCCATCAAGAATGATCTTGTTCGATGCTTTGGCTTGGCCGTTAGACTGCGGGTAGGCCGGGGTAGAGTTGTAGAATTCTATCTTCAAGTCTTCACAAAACCCTCTGAATAGGCGGCCGTCGAATTGGATGCCATTATCAGAGATCAGAATCTTTAGGACGCCAAACCGCATTACCACATTCTGCCAAACAAACCGTTTTACGTCCTTCTCCTTGATCGTTGCCAAAGGCTCAGCTTTTACCCATTTGGTGAAGTAATCTGTAGCCGCGATGAAGAACTTCCGGTTGCCTGGTGCCGTTGGGAGTGGTCCCACTATATCCAGCCCCCACATTGCAAAGGGCCAAGAGCTAGTGAGGAGATGAAGTTCCCTGGCCGGCTAATGGATTTGGTGGGCAAACTTCTGGCATTTCTCGCATTGGCGAACATACTTCTGCGCATCTGCCTGCATACACGGCCACCAATATCCTTGCGAGATAGCCCTATAAGCTAGGGATCTACCCCCTACATGACTACCACAGATGCCTTCGTGAATTTCGTACAGGAAGGCTTCCACGTTGTTTGGATGTACACACTTGAGATAGGGCCCGGTGAAGGACTTCTTGTATAAAGCGCCAGATGGAGAGAGCCAAAATCACTCTGACTTCACCGGGACTTTATGTGCTTCTTTTTATCGGTAGGAAGGGTCCGATCTTTGAGGAATAGGATAATTGGGTCCATCTAGGAAGGACCTAGCTCGGTGCAGAGTACTTCTGTCTGCTCGGCTTCCTCAATGCTGGGCCTCGGAAGGAATTCAATCAGGAGAGGGCTGGGAGATGTGCTATCGACCATGGAAGCAAAGCCGGCTAATTCATCTGCTCGGCCGTTTTCTTCCCAGTCAATCTGTTGGACCCTTATCGCCTGGAATCTCTTAATATGGACTTTTACCAGAGCTTGGTACTTTGCCATTCTGTAATCCTTAGCTTCATAAACCCCAGAAACTTGGTTAACCACAAGCTGGGAGTCACTGTAAACCATTAGCTCGGATGCGTGCATCTGAAGGACGCTATTGAGCCCAGCCAACAGCGCTTCGTACTCAGCCTCATTGTTTGATGCGGGGAACCCAAGGGTAAAAGAGTGTTCGATGGTCAACCCGTCTGGCGAAATCAGAACTATGCCAAGCCCGGCACCGTGGCGGTTAAACGCCCTGTCAACAAAAAGTTTTCACATTTCGCCCACAAAGAGCTTCCAACATTCTGAGGGGTCTTGGGAGGCTTGAAGGTTGATGTTACCACGGTCGCTCGACTGTTCCGCTTCTGAGTCAATGCTGATTGGTCCCACTTCCTCCCCCCTTGGTGATGCGGCACCGAACAGAGTAGGTTGGTCGGTAATACCCAACTCCGTCATCGCATCACTGGGCTGTAGTGTCGTATTGGTTTAGGGTTCTTCGGCTGGGCGCGCAAGTTCCGCGTCGCCTACATCGCCGAGCTGTGTGATTTCAGTTGAGACTATATTAACCTCCTCGTCTACCGCAACAAGATCCACCGGGCATACCGGATGAGTCCCTGGTGAGAATTCAGCAACAAAATCGGCCAATGCGTGGGCTTTTATGGCAGTGCGCGGCTGGAACTTGACATCAAATTGTCCTAGTTCGACCGCCCACTTGAGAATTCGACCGGAGAAGTCCGCCCGTTCGAACAAAGCTTTGAGGGGGAACTCGGTCAAAACGATGGTAGTATGAGCATGGAAATAGTGCGCCAACTTCTTGGAGGCCATCATCAATGTCAATGCAAGTTTTTCCAGCGGCAAGTATCTCGACTCTGCCGGTAGCAAGGTTTTACTGACATAGAAGATGGGGAGATGCTTGATTCCTTCCGACCGGACAAGCACTGCACTGACAGCATGCTGGGAAACGGCCAGATAAAGGCAAAGTTCTTCGCCGAGTTTCGGTGTGACCAATAGTGGCGCTGAAGAGAGATACTCCTTCAGCTCGGCCAAAGCCCGGTCACATTCTTCATCCTATGAGAACTTGGATTTCAAAGCTTGAAAGAACGGGCGGCAGCGATCTGATGACCGGCTTATGAATCGGTTAAGCGCGGCGGCCATTCCGGCTAGATGCTGTACGTCCTTAGCCAAGCTGGGCTGTTTCAATTCTTGCACGACTTGGATCTGTGTGGGGTCTGCCTCGATGCCTCGGTTTGTGACTATGAAGCGCAGAAATTTTTCGGATCCCACGCCAAAAGCACACTTAGACACATTCAAGCGTAGCTTGTGTTGTTTGAGAATGGCGAACATCTTAGCCAAGTCGGACAGGTGGTCTGCTGGATGCCGGCTTTTGACCACCATATCATCAATATAAGCCTCCATTGTCTGACCTAGTAGAGGAGCAAACATCTTGGTCACCATCCTTTGGAAAGTTGCCTCGGCGTTCTTCAAACCAAAAGGCATGACCCGGTTGCAGAAGAGTCCCCTTAGAGTAGTGAAGGGGGTGATTTCTCGGTCAGAGCCGTGCATGGCAATCTGATGATAACCGCGGTAGGCATCTAAGAAATTGAGCATGTTATGTCCAGCCGTTAAGTCCACAAGCTGGTCTATTTTGGGCAGTGAAAAGCTGTCTTTAGGGCAAGCTTGGTTGACGGTCTTGTAGTCGACGCAAACTCGCCACTTCCCATTCTTCTCAGGTACAACAATTGTGTTCGAAATCCACCGAGGGTAGTGCACTTCCTGAATAGCTCGCGCCTCAAGCAAGTTCTTGACCTCCTCTGCGACTACCTTGGCGTGGTGCAGCGCCGATCTCCTTGTTCTCTGAATGATCGGCTTTGCGCCAGGAAAAACATTCAGGTGATGACAAATAAAGCTCGGATCGATGTCGGGCATGTCATAAGGCGACCATGCGAAGACTTCAATATTCGCCATCAAGAATTCCACCATCTCGGTCCTTTCTTGTGCGGTGAGGCTTGAGCCGAGCAGAAAGAACTTGTTCGGGCTGTCGGTGTCAATCCGCACTTCTACCAACTCTTGAACGGCTTTGTCCTCAGCTTTGGTGCCCACATCGTCTAGGACCCCCCGGTCTGCCGGTCCCTCTATCATTTGGACGAAGCCGTTGGCAGCTCGGCTCCCGTTCACTGCCACAAAGCATTGCTTTGACATGACTTGATCGCCCCAAACCTCCTCAGTTGCCCCAATAGCCGAGGGAAATCTCATTACCTGATGGTAGGTCGACGCTACAGCTTGCATAGCGTGAAGCCATCTCCTTCCAAGGATCAGGTTATAAGTAGACAGCACTTGCAATACCCAAAACTCCACTTGCTTGACCACGGATCCCGCTTTGACCGGCAGAATAATTTTTCCCAAAGGCCACTCCGGTTGTGAATTGAAACCAACCAGTGGCGAAATTGCCAGAGCCAAGTCTGTATCTCAGAGTTTGAGCTGTTTGAACGCGTCGTAATACATGATCTCGACCGAGCTTCCCTGGTCGATCAAGATACGTTTGACATCGAATTCTTTGACGCGGAGTGTGACAACCAAGACATCATTGTGCGGCGTCTGAATGCGCTCTAGGTCCCTTGAGGAGAAACTGATCACGTCTTTCTCTTCGGCCTTCCCCCTCTTGATCGCAGGCTAGACCGACAAAACTTCCCTCATGTGTTTCGCCTTCTTGATCATACCTTGGAGCTCGCATACACGCGCCGGCTCTACAATACCGTGGATGACATTAACAACTCCTTGTGGGGGCACCTCTTGGTCATCCTGTCCACGCGGGTCACCCGGGGCTTGATGTGCGGCCTTCACTCCCCCATCAATGTAGAGGTCCAAGTGTCCAGCTGCGACTAGCTCCTCCAAATGTTGCTTCAGAGGCAAACAGTCCTCTGCCCAGTGTCCGCGCTCCCGATGAAATGTGCAGTGGTACCGCAGGTTGAAGCCTTTTTGCGCATCGCCTAACTTAGCAGGAAACCGGACATAATCCTTGTCGCGGATTTCACTAAGTATGCGATAGATTAGGATCTTAAAGACCGTGGTGATGCCCGTCCGAGCTTTCAGCCTTCTATTTGCATCAGCTTCGTCGTCGCAGGGGTATTCATCTCGGTCATTCCGCCGACCTCTACCCCGGTTTCGACGATTTGAACCTCGGTCGGACTCATTGGCGCGATCATTTGAACGGCTAGGCTCCTGTCCGACCGCGTGCACCTTGCCAGCTGACCTCTTGTCTGCTGCTACTGGAGTTGCCTTCGCGGTAGATGTTGCCGCATCATCTTCTACTTGGATGTACTCGTTGATGCGCTGCATGAGTTGGCCCATGGATGTCGGCTGGTGCATGGTAAGCGAGTCCCGCAATCTATGTCCGACCGGGAGACCACACTTATATTATGTGATTGCCAGGTTGACCAGGCAATCCAAGATCTCATTGAAAGTTTCCCAGTATCTGGAGTTGTATGCCTTGAGTGTGTCGCTTGGCTCCATCTTGACACTAAGAAGGTGGTCAACTTCCTTTGGCGTCCTGGTGTTGGTTTTGAAACGCGTCACAAAGGCTTCCGCCAACTGCTACCACCGTTCGATGCTCCCCTTCGACAGCCTCTCAAACCATTTCAAGCCCAGCTCTTCCAAACTTGACAGGAAGATAAAGCACATAAGAGTGTCATTCTGCCTATGACCAGCCATAACCTGTCGGAAGTGACTTACATGCATGTATGGATCGGTCTTTCCATCGTAGAGTGTGAACTTTGGCTGGTAGGAGCCCGTGGGGAGCGAAGTGATTTTTATCTCAAGGGAGAAAGGGGAGGCGCTCAGCCTTATCAAATCTGTGTCTAGGGGAAGTGGCACAGCTGGGCGTGGTGGTGGCATTACGACCGCTTCACTGACGCGTCCCCCGTAAGAAAGCCGCTGGAGCGCCGGCACCCTTTGAGCCTCCCGTCGACGTGCCCGCTCTTTCAAGACTGCCCGCAAGTCCTTTGAGCGAGCGGAATAGGAATATCTTGACGTCGTTGCCGGACGTGAGGGTTGATAGGTACTATCTTGCGCGCTAGAATTTCTGCATGCACGTCAGAATCTTCAACCTTGTAACTTCTGGTGATAGAGAGGGACGGGATGTGTCGCTGGCTCTGACTGCCTGAACGACGGAGTTGGGTGCACTCACTGTGGTCTCCCATTCCAGCTACACCCTTCCCTTTGACATGCCGCTTAAGATCTTCCATCTCTGCCGCCATTTTCCGGATGACGGCGTCTTGGTCCCTTAGCTTATGTTCCAGACGTCTAGCGTGCGATTCTCTCCGCCGCTGGTGTCCGTCTAGACTCCGCGAATGACAAAAGCTTCTTCCGCGCTTATCCCACGCGTCTCTAGAATGTCCTCTTGGAGAAGTCTCTAAGTCCGCCATGTCTAGAACGGCTGGGAGTCCTTCTCTCCGTCTGACAAACTCCGGGGTGGCACCGTCGATGGCGGACAACGAAATCTCGTCGTTGTTCGCCATGCAAGACGATCAGATGAACTTGGAAGACAAGGTTTTGTTCAATATGTTTTCTCACATATGGCGCCAATTGTACGGGGAGCAAATATTCAGGCAAGCCCGCATTCCTTTCTTCCAAGCCCCTGTCTGTCCGATCGACCTGCGAGCACAACGTCGGTGAGCTACCCGGTGGTGTGTGGCCGAGAAACCCCTCCGACGATCAAGTTAGAACACACACAGGGATAGAGAGAGAGAGAGAGGAAAGAGTTGAGTGTTTAGTGTAAGTCTCACCCAATGTTCATCTATCACGGCATGGGGGCGCAGACATGCTTATATACCTTCTGTGCCCCAAATCTACTCCCATTAGTCTCTCGACACGTGGTGCTACTATCCCATCTGTCAGCACAAATCTAGCTGAACGCTACCTAACCAAACTGCCAGCCCACACTACTGGGAGCTCGGCAGCCGAGCTGCAGCATCTCGGCTATCAACGGCCGTGCTGCATAGCTAGCCAGAGCGCTTCGCTTGCCAAGCTTAATGACGACCGAGCTTGGTTGCATTCCGGTAAGCCGAGCTCGGGATAAGTCATGCTGGTTAGCCGTCGGCCTTCCTGCCGAGCTAATGCATGAATCGTGGAACCAAGTGAGGCTGCGGTCATCTCGGCCGAACCCTCACTTGACCGGCTTCCGCACCAACAAGCCCAAGTAGCTCGGTTCCACAGCAACTGCGCCATTACCGAGCAAAAATCCTTTTTGGATGGGTCTAAGCTGCCACTGTCCAAATGTGTTCGGCCCACAATTTGTCCGACCACTACCACGGCCCAATCCAAATCATAAATCTCCCTCTCAAATACTCTTCGGTTGGATATCCTAATTGGACGGTATAGTATGATCTATTGTGGGTTCATTTTGAATTTATCTTAATAATTTAACCGTTTATTTTGTAAAACTATTTGAAAAAATCATGCACACCAAGACATTACGAAGATATGATTTTAATTAAAAAGTTAAAAAAAAATAAAAAATAAAAAATTGATATTTTGTATGTAATTAAAAAAATTAGTTTCTACTAGTGTAATAAAAAGATTAATATCCTCACATAAACTTTTTTTTTCCATACAATTAAAACATTTTACCCCTTTCAACTATAAAATCATATATATTGACGTCTTCAATTATGAAAATGGTATATATACATATCTTTTAAAGGTGGTATAAAAATGTAAAAGTAATACATTTACATAATTAAAGATATGACATTCAAAGTACACTGGTTTATAATTAAAATAAAATAAAATAATACTTAATGATAATTGAGAGGATCTTGCTATAATTAACCCCAAAACAAATAATTCATCAACAATCATGAAAAATTTGTCCCAAACGCGGCCTCAAAATGGCCCACTGGTGCACTTTTAGCAAGCAAAGGATGTAATTAAATTGTACAATGCCATGTGACATACCTCGTGAGATAATGAATAGTTTGTCATGTGACATGTCTCCACGTGGACTGCTAATAGCTTCTTCACATCTAAAATCCTGTCCGTTGATATTGCCTGCAGTGAACGATACAAAAATAAGTTGAATTTACGATTATTAAAAGATTAAAAATAATTATAAATATATAAGGTATAACTTTTTATTTTATTTTATTAAAATCACAACAAAAATTACACTCTCCACTTTTTGATAAATAATTTTTCAATTTCTTGTAATCTTCCTCAAAAATAAAACTAGTGTCATATCCGAAACACAAAAATAAATAATAGGACAAATTACATATACCTCTCTCGAGGTATAACTAAATTACAGACATCTCTCTGAGATTTGAGAAATTACAGATACCCTCCTTAGGTTTATATTTTCATAACAAATTGCACCATGAGATTTATATTTTCATAACAAATTACCCCATAATTTGTTATGAAAATATAACCTTCAGGAAGTATCTGTAATTTCTCAAACTTCGGAGGATATCTGTAATTTAGCTAAACCTCGAGGGTATATGTAATTTGCCCAAAATAATAATTTAACTTGCCTCTTACTCTACACTCGCATGCAGCAGATTACTGCTCTGCCAAGTACGATATACGTACGTACCTTAAGCGTCACTTGCGACTCGTCGGGAGTTTCTATTGTAATTTCAATTACTGTAGGCAAAACTGCAAAAAAGAAAAAAAATAATAATAATAATAAATACGAGTAAATAAATGATGAAATGCCAATTTAAACTGCGTGCTTGCTGAGAAAATCAGAGAAAAATAATATAAATATATTTTAAGGTTAACATTTCTTCCTGTTTAGTTAAAGAACAACAGACAAAATAAAAATAAATAAATAAACTTAAACTGTAAATTTAAATTAAAAAAATTTAAATATTAGTAAATAAATAAGAATTGACTGTTAATTAACATAATTTGGTTGGTTGCTGAGAAAATTTGGGAAAAACAGTATAAAAAATTATGTGGGTGTTTAATAATTTAAAGAACTAAATCAATGAAAACCAAGAACTTTTGATGTCTTAAATTTTTATTTTGTTTCCATTGGTTTCTCAGCAACCAAACAGAAAGAAAATGGATACAACAATGTATAGTTGTTTGGACAAGAAATGAAGATAACAGCACATGGTATACACACCTTTCTCTTCCTTCTTCTTCTTCTCTCCTTTGGGTTTGTGGGGTTTTGCCTTACCTGTTTTAGGAGACATTCTGTGCCTCCAAAGTCCAAACACTAATTGGATGGAATTGAATGGAATGGAATGGAATGGAATTTGAAATTGAATTTTTGTATAACTTGGATACAAATTTTGTGACGGCAAGAACAATGCTATGAATTAGTATTTGTCGAACAAACAGCTGCTAGCAAGCAAGCAGTGCCTGATTTTTGTGCACAAAGTGAAATACAAAAGACTTGTTCAGAGCTAGAGCTGTGCCATATATTGAATTAATGGCTAGTTCAATTTAAAGACACTCTCTCAT
This sequence comes from Camellia sinensis, assembly GCF_055761805.1. Lineage (NCBI taxonomy): Eukaryota > Viridiplantae > Streptophyta > Magnoliopsida > Ericales > Theaceae > Camellia > Camellia sinensis. The sequence goes on from NC_138972.1 coordinate 161,525,849, forward strand.
CAAAATCAATTCAAAGAAACAACAACAACAACAACAAAAACGAAGAAGAGCTAATTATTGAACTTAGTTGAACAACTTCTCAAGAAACAATGCCAAACACTAGCCAATAAATAGAGGGAGAGAGATATTGTTGTGTAGTTATACTTTGTTGAGGTAGAGCTTATTAAAGGAAGAGAGCTTATTAAAGGAAGAGTTAAGTGCAAGTTGCTAGAGAGGAAGACACAGTAAGTTCGGTGAGCGAGAGAGAGAGAGAGAGAGAGGGGGGGTGAGTTTTGAGAGGATATAGAAAGATAGATAGGATAAGGCAAGCCTTTGGCTTTCTCTCTTTGTACTCGCTCGGCTCAGAAGAATGGTAAGCTCTATCTATCAATTTGGGCCTCTCATTTCTCTCCCCCTCTCTCTCCTTGACAAATCATCATCATCCCCCCCTCTCTCTCTCTCTCTCTCCATTTGCACCAGAAGCAGCTGATGCAAAAGGTTATCATAATTTTTTTATTTTTTATTTTTTGACTTCTTACCCCACCCTCCAATAAATAAATAAATAAATAATAGAAAAGGCTAAAAAAAGAAGAAAATTTCTTGGCTATATCATGAAGGATGGGACATTCTTGGATAATTATTCAACGCATTAGCTTGTGCCACGTTGTACATTTACTCTCCGTCAGTTCATCATCAATTCTTTGATTTGATTTTTATAAGAATATTTTATTCATTTATTTATTCTGTAAATGTATTTTAATTAAAACTTGTCTTTAATATCTAAATTACCTATTACTCAATTTCTTATTTACATTTGTATTTTTTCAAAATATATTTATAAAAGAAATGGGAATTACATTTCCCATTTTGATATTTTTCTATTTTCTAATTAAAATTTTGCAGACAAGGATTTTTGTTTTATTCATATATGAAACCAAATGAATTACAATCATAATAATAAAATTTAAATACAATACATAATTAATAAAAAGAAACTGTTAAAGTGAAAAATACATGGACAATGAGATTTTTACTACCGTGAAATTTGAACTATTACCCTTCGAATCCGGATCCTCGACCGCCCTACCCGGCAGCCCCCCAAAACGACATCGTTTTGGGGGTTTTTGTTTTTGTTTTTGTTTTTTTTTTCTTTTCTTCTTCGTCGTTCTTGCTTTTCTTCTTCTTCGAACAGAGAAACCAGAGGCGAGAGGAGAGGGAGAAGAGGGAGGAAGGAGGAGGGAGGAGGCTGCGAGCTCGCCATCGCAGCTCGCCGCCGGCCGTCGCAGCCGTCCGATCGTCGACCGATCCAGCTCGTCACAGCAGCTCACCGCCGTCGCCTCCGCCTCCGGCCCCGGCTCCGCCTCCTCCTCCTCCTCCCCCACTGGTTATGGCGCCCTCCTTCCCTTCCTCCTCCTCCCCCTCCCCCTCCCTCCTCCTTCCTCCCTCTCCTTCCTCCCTCTCTTCCTCTGCGTTTTTTTTTTTTTTGAAAATTTGCCCCCAAAACGACGTCGTTTTGGGGGCTGCCGGGTAGAGCGGCCGAGAATCCGGACTCTTAACCTTCTTGTGATGTGTAAGGATTCTGGCTAAACACCCCTATAGTTATATACAAGGATTTAAGCATAAAAAAATTCATCAAATTGTAAACTTATTGGCATCAGTTCAAATGTATCATTTGGTCCAGTTTTTGAGGAGATGGATTGACTCCAATTCCAATTGTTTTTTAAGGACAATTGACTACAATTTGATTCACAAATTAAGGCTCAAAAGAGCTGAATAAAACTGAACCAAATTGCTTGATGTATAGGGGGTTCCACAAGGTACTTACTTTTTTTTCTCAATGATTTTTTTTTCCCTCTAACCTTTATCTCATTCTAACATATCTAAGGCCTTTATTTATCATATTCACAAAGTATCGTATTTGTATGTAAAAAAATGTGTATAATACTTTTCACTATTTATATAATTTTCACAATAATTATATTATAAAAAATTATATTTAATAATAATTACTATATAATATGAACAATTGTTCGTCTTTACATATTTTATAAAAATAATTTGGAGAATACTCTAAAAATTTGAAGTATGCTTATGTAATTTTTGGAACAGTTGTATAGATAAATCCATTTTTTGTTGAACTACATAGCCTAGTGATCAATTTTCTAACTTAGAATTGTTAAATCAAACCATTTTGGTTCTAATTCAATTTGGAAAGATTCACAGTTCAATTTTATTTTTAAAATTTTAAAACTGTAAGGATCAATTTGGTTAAAATCAAGATGCTTGAGATACCTAATTTATTACCCCTTATAATCACTTCTAGTGATGTGGTATTGAGGTTAGACTTTTTATGATGAAATGTTTGATAAATTAAAATTTGATACTTGTCAAACGCATCATTAGAGGTGATTTTGAAGAATGATAAAAAATTTTGCTGTACACATCTCACAAAAAGATATCTACTACATATACTAAAAAAAATAAATTAATCATTTATCATTGTCACAATGATCATAACCAACACTATTTTGAGATGTAACCAAAAACCGCTTTGCTCGTAAATTGTGTTAGTACTATATTTGTAACATTTCAAAATTTCATATTTTGAGACACCGTGCATATCCTATTTTAATATTATTATTATTTGAAAAGTAAGTTAATTTTTTGTTTATTTGGGTGTGTGACTCCAAAAATTTTGAGACTCCTACACTTTATTTTAGATAGGAGGGAGGGACTCACGCACTTTAATATCCTGAATTGTGAATTATGAAAGTTATATATAGAGAAAAAAAAATTGAAGAAAAATGAATAAATTAAAAGTTAAATTTTTTTTTTCTTCTTTTCTTTTCCCTCAACAAATTTTCAAATTCAAAATCTAAACATAGCAAGAACAAAAAGGTTTATTAGTGATAAATTCAATTCTATGGGGATATGACATTAGGTTAAAAAATTAAATATATAGATGATACGTGAACAATAGATGAACAGAAGAGTGGCGTGAACAAACAAATATAACAATAGTATAGTCTTTTAAATTATTATATTTTGACATCAAAACAATAAAATTTGAGACTATTGTCCCAAAAATTTTGAAATTAAACTTATGATTTGAGTTTCCAAAACAAAACCAATTAAAACGAAGAAAAAATTATGCATTTTTTTCCACCTGTTTCATTATCGAACAAAATTAAGAAAACCAATCTTACTATTTATTTTATTTTATTTTTTTAGGGTAAATTACACTTACCTCTCCTAAGGTTTATCTTAATTACAGATACCTCTCTTGTGGTTTCAAAAATTACACAAACCTCCCTTACTTTTGAAAATAATAGTCAGATTCTCCCTTTTGTTAACTTTGTTCCAAACAGTGTCAAAAATAACATTAAATGACTAAAATACCCTCATTTCATCTTTCTCTCTCTATTAACCCAACTACTCCAACATTGTCTCATCTAACCGACCAAATCCTACAAAAAGATAAATTAGTGACCTACTATCCAAAGCCATTGTCAGTTTCTATCTCTAAGTGAGTTTACATTTAAATTTAAGGAATTATTACACATTCATAAAAAAAAATTTATGTTTTTAATTATTAATATTATAAAATTTACCAATTTTTTAAAACCATTTCTAAAATAAAATTTTTCCTAAATTTAAAGTTAGCATAACTAAACTTTTATATCCCGCTGTACAAGGCTATTGAAAAAAAGGGGAAAAAAAAATTCACAAGATTTAAGAATATAGTCAGTAAAACTAAACTTTTAAATCCTAACTTGTTTGGTTTCACTTTTCAGGATTTATTTTTCAGAAAATTAAAATTTTTGGTTTCATATTTTTTTATTTTCACTAATTTTTTTTAATATTTTAAGTAATTTTTTTATTTTTTAGATACACCTTACATAAATATATTTAAAAAGTATAATATTTATCAAAAAAATCTTTAAAAAATTCACCAAATACCAAAATATAAAAAAATACAAAAATTCAATACATTTTCATATTCTTATGTATTTATTAATTTTTTAAAATATTTTTTTTATAAATATTTTACTTTTTAGATACATCTAAGTAAGGTGCATCTAAAAAAGTAAAAAAAATTGCTTAAAATTTTAAAAATCTTCATTAAAAACAAAAAATACAAAAAATAAAAAATTCAATTTTCAAAAAATTAAATCTAGAAAATTAAAACCAAACATGTTAGATTTTTTATTTTTATTTCTCTTTTTGGTTTTTATTTTTTTATTATTTAAAGGTCAAAGTATTATACTATTACAACCAACCTTTCCAGTACAAAGTAATTCAAAACATATATACACATTATATTGGGAAAGTGAATCACAACACTTTTTGTTTGGTTTAATTTTCATAATTAATTATTTAAAAAAAATATGAAAAAAATAAATATTAATTTCATAAAAAAGAATTAAAATTAAAAAAAATGCTCATCATTTTCACATGATTTTTTTCTTTTTTGGATGCAAAATTAATTTTTAAATAACCAACATTCCTAGTACAAGACAATTCAAAACATATATATATAATTAACACGGCGTTAAAAAAAAACTCATTATTGTCATGTTGTTGGGAGGAGGGAAATGGTTACAAGGGTGTATATTGTTTTATAAGGGATGAGAAAGGTATTTTGGGCATTTATGTGTTTATTGTTGTTGATCTCACTCTTTTTGGTTGCTTTTGTAATGTGCTTCTAATAGAAAGGGAAATCTAGCTATTATTTTCAAAAACAAGAGAAGTTTGTGCAATTTTTAAAGGAATTTTTACCAATCGGTCCCAATAAATTGAATTTATTACCCATTAGGTCCTAAGTTTCAAACTCATGCACCAAAAAGTCTTTTTTTATCTCGATTTTTCCCTTGCTACCAGCTGGTAAAAATCCTTATTTAAATCATCTCAAACAATTTCTAAATCTTTAATTGTTTATAATATTTATTATTCATTAATTTTTTCAAATTGTATTAACTTTTCTCTTGATTATTTTTCCAAAACTCTTCTTCTTTCTTATCTCTCTCTCTCTCTAGAAAATGCCACCATTGTAGCTATGGCCATGGTCATCCACCTACAACTACCATCGTCATCTGTCACTAACCACCACCACCTCCACCGATCACCACCACCACCTTCGCCGACCACTACTACCACCATTGTTCACCAACCATCTCTATCGTCGCCGATCTATACTTCACCATCTCTCAACCGTTTGATTCGCTCACCTAACATTGTCATCTTCCTTCCTCTTTGCCATTATCGTCGCTCTTCTTTCATCATCCATCCTTCATCTGCCATCGCCATCGTTCTTCTTCAATTATCGATCCACCGTCTTTAACGTTGAACTTTACCAATGGCTTTAAATCTAGTTGTTCTCAATGCCGATCTACTATCTCCGGCGCCAATCTGGCACTTTACATGGCCGCCGATGAGATCAAGACTCTTTCTACAATGTGTTGGTGAAGATCTACATTTGTAAAACATGTTAAACAAATCTGATGAATTTATCATTTAATTCAGTGATAAATTTATCATTGATTTGTTTAATATGTCGTGGGCTGCTGCTACTGGAATTTTGATATTAATACAATGATAAATTTATCATTGACTTTTGTTCACATTATATTTATCACCTTCCTCTTCCTCTCTCTCTCTCTCTCTTTCTCTCTCTCTCACTTTTATTTCTTTTAAACCAAATCTGTTGTATCAATGATAAATGTATCACTGATATATTTCTTTAAATCTTGTGTTGATTTGTGACGATGATGACGAGATTTGTGTGTGTGTGTGTGTGTGTGTGTGTAATCTTTTAACAAACAACTAGTGAGAAATTTATCAGTGAATGTGTTTATCACTGCTAAGTTTATTACTGAATATGTCTTTGAATCTTGTGTTAATTTGTGACGATACTAATGAGATTTTCTTTTTGTAATTTTTTAACAAACAATTAGTGATAAATTTATCATTTTTGTCACTAGAGAGAGATGAATATGCAGTATGATTAATCTATCAATGATAAATGCTGTATATTGTTGCTATTTTTTATATTTATACAGTGATGAATTTATCACTAATTTGTCATTGTAGATGTGAATATGTTGTATGGGTCAATCTATCAGTGATAAATTTATCACTGGAAAGAGGACAAAGAGCAGATGGTAAATGCATGGTTATGTTGATCTACGACACGAAGGCTAACAATTTTCTACTAAGGCTTTTCCTTCTTCTTTTCCTTTTCCTTTTCATCTTCTCTCTCTCTCTCCCTCTCTCTCTCTCTCTCTTTTCTTCTTCTTTTTCTTCTTCTTCTTCTTCCCCTGTCACCATCAAATCTTAGAAGATAGTGATAGTAGTAAACGCTAGAGGTTGCCTGAGGTGATCGTCAGAGGTTGCCGGAGGTTATCACTGCCGGTTAATAGTACTCGTCGATGGTTAGAAGTGAAAGATGGTAGGTCATGGAAGTGATTTGATTATTGAGTTATTGAAGGAGGTGTAGGAAAGGTATTTGGGGGATATTGAGAGGTGAAAAAATGAGCAAGATTTACAGGTAAATAAATCTGATCAAAAGGGCCGGCCCGTAAGTCCCCAATTATAGTATAGTATAATATATTAGGTATGTTTTAAATCCAAAAAAAAATTAAAGAAGGTCCAAACTAACTTAAAATAAATTGACCCATTACAAAATTAAAATGCCCATTCAAAATCAAAATGGCCCATTCTCTCTCCCTATCTAATTCCTAACCCTGACTCTTAATTCAATTTTCCTAAAAATTTGAGAGAAGTGACACAACAGAACACTAACGAATTTCTCAGGAATTCAGAGCAGCAACACAACACGGGAAGGCTTTTTTCTTTATTTAATCAATTAAATTTTTGTCTTGTCTTTTGCTCAATTGCTATTATAATATTGGTATTTATACAAATCTGCATCATCAAGAAAAATTAATCTTTTTGCTACATGTGCTATTATAACATTAGAAGTTTAATAGTTCACATCACATAATTTAAAAGTTTTGTGTTCTGTTAAGTGATAGTGGTGCTCTTGTACTTATTTTGATCTTAAAAAATAATTTGATTTTAACTCATCATGACTCTTAAAAAAAATTATCCGTTTGGATTTGCAAAAAAGAAAAAGACTAGATTATGCAAGTATAATTGATTTATTTGATTCTAAAAATGCAAAAAGAGTGAGAATCAAATGATACTTATTAGTTGTTATAATGTAATACTAAATATTTTTGTATTTTTGACACAAATCTTTTATCCTTTACCTTCAAATTTTTTTTTCTCATTGAATGAAAAAAAAATGTGAATGGCCCCAAATGATCTAGTGGTATTTATTAATTGATTATCAACTTTGAGCTCCAGAAATCTCAAGGCCGGGTCTGGGAGAAGTATCTGTAATTAAGGTAAATCGCAGGAGAGGGAAGTGTAATTTACCCTATTTTTTAAGAAGAGAGCATGGCTCTAACCTGTTCCAGTTTGAAGGAGCCTCTTTTAGGGGGTTGGTGAGAAATCCAGATGGACTTCATCCTAGGACCCGAATGCCCGGTGATATTCACCTAGTCGAAACAGACAATGGTGTTACATACATACATACCCTAGCATGGGATAAATAAATATTCACAGATTAGATAAATTAACAAAGTAAGCTTTATATACAGAGGGAGAAGAAAGATTAAATTGAACTGATCATCAGCTGTACAGAAAGGAAATATAAACTTAATACTCCCACCAGCATGTGGATTTATCTTTAATTAATATAACCATATAATATACATACATATATATATATATATATATATGTACAATGGGTTTCTTCCATCATGTCTATCTTCATTTTCGCAAGATCAGGAAGGAGACTGCGAATGAAGGGTGGTCTCAGGTAGCATGGCTACAGTCACTATGAAGTATTCACAGCCAATAGGAAGATCATAAGGATTTGATGTTGATCCCGAATTCGAGGCCAATCGATTGGCTCCTGCTTCAGGGGTCAAGAAATCTATTCGGTCTACCCTACAAGGCTCTGCTCGAACTGTGGGAGGTGGCTGCCTCACGGTCTGTCGTTCAATATGCACAATCTGCCCAACGATGTAGTTTGGCCGGTTTGGGAGATGGTCTACAAACAAGGCCACAGATTCGGCGGACAGGTAGTACTTGGGGCAATTCCGATTGATTGCCTCGAAATGCCCAACTGAGTTTTTAACAAATGCAGCTATCTCATGGACTTCCAACCGGCCAAAAGATATCTTCTCCTTCTTTGCCTGTAACAAGACCATAAATAGTGTCTTACTTTAAAATAGACAAGCAGTCGCAATAAAGAAGAAAATAATATCATAAAAATCGCCATGAAAAAGAAAAATCAAATTATTATTTCGTGGGATTCAGTTAAGAAGAGATATTCAAACCATTCTGTTCCCCATCAAATATAAGATTCCATTGGTTGAACATGTTGAGTCACTAATGGCCCTAGGATGATCAATGTGTTTGGTTTCAATTTTTTGAATTCAATTTTCTTGAAATTGAGTTTTTTATTTTTCGTATTTTTTTATTTTTAGTAAATATTTTTAAAATTTTAAGCAATTTTTTTATTTTGTTAAATGCAACTTACTTGGATGTATTTAAAAAGTAAAATATTTGTGAAAAAATATTTTAAAAAATTAATAAATACACAAAAATACGAAACATGTACTGAATTTTTATATTTTTTTTGCATTTTTGGTATTTAGTGAAAATTTTAAATATTTTTTCACAAATATTATACTTTTTAAGTATATCTATGTTAGGTGTGTCAAAATTAAAAAAATACTTGAAATATTAAAAAAAACCAGTAACAACAAAAAAAAATACAAAAAATAAAAAAGTTGAATTTTTTGAAAAGTGAATTTTGAAAAACAAAACCAAACATCGCACTCCAAAAATTTCTTTGGACCCGCACATATCAAAAATATATATATTTTTAAATTACAAATCTACCCTATCATGAAATCCCAATTTCACCATCATCATTAACCCACCCAAACCCCTGAACCTGAACCCGAACCCAAACCCTTATCCCTCAGCTACCCCTCAGAGAAGACTGGCACTACAAGAAAAAAACATCGGAAACAACCCAGGTGGCCAAGCAGAAGGCGGAGATGGCAGAGTTGGCAAAAGAGATAGGGAGGGTGGGAGGGGATAGGGGTGGCGGCCGGAGCTGTGGAGGGGTGAGAGAGGTTGGCCAGAGCTACTGGTGGCGGGTTGTGGCTGGAGTGGGGTTAGGGTTTGAGAGGGTTGGGGGTTCATTTTGGGATTAAGTGGAGGGTCAATTTGAAACCAGAGAATGGGGGGCCAAAGAAGTGTGGGGTCCCAAGAGATTCAGTGCCTACTATTAGCAGCACAGTTGCCCCAAAACCTAAAACGGTTAGGAGATGAGCCCAATAATGTATATCAAAGCTTTCCAACACCCTTCCTCACATGCAACCCAGCCTTGCATGTGAAGATGCAAACATTTATACATATACAGAAGAATGAATGCAAAAAAGAGCAGAAAGATCAAATGGGGACCAAATGCAAACAGAGACTTGAACCCAAAACCTCCCAACCTAAGCTCTTAAACTATGTTACGAGATACAAAGAGAGGAAATAATTTTGTTGCCCAACCCTTCTCTGTTACAAGCTTATTAAAATATATATATATATAGGTATAAGGTATGTTACAATAACATATACATAGGTATGTTACAATCCTAAAGATTAAAATATATGAAGCACGTGTATAGGTATGAGTACTGTTATTGGTACGATACGGGTATGCTGATATGATAAAATATAAAAGTACAACTGGATATGCTCATAAAAAAATATTTATTTTTAATTTGGAATTATGCAAAAATTAGTAAAATTGTTTAGTTAGTTAAGATCCAACTTGTAATTCACATTGAATGCCAAAAGTAAGGTACAAATCAAAATTAATTGTCATAATATTAAATAACTACAAACCAAAACTAAAATTTAAAATCGAGGTGCACACAAGTTGGCCCAGACATTTGGTTATCCAAAAAAAAAAAAAACCTTATATTTAAAATCAAGCTAAGCTTGAAAAAATTAAATCCAATGAAACTAAGTTCATATAGAAGAAAATACTATTCCATTTGTGATACGGCTTGGATATATATTAGGCACATCTGGGGTACAACAAAAATTAAGAAGAAATTTTTTTGGTATGTTTTTCATGTACTGGATACGTATGCAAAGTACCATGAAAAGTACCAACACCTGGTAAGTACCCAATACAGGTACGACGTTTTTGTCGAAAAAGTACCCATGCTTCATAGACTAAAATGTAACAGAAGAAACACAAAAACCCCTAAACTAAATTGTTTGTGATTGCTTACTCTATTGTTGAGACTGAATATCTTGCTATGATTCATTCTATAAATGAGGTTGTTTGGCTTTGTTGGCTTCTTGTTGATTTCGGTCTGGTTCCCATATCCTCTACTCCTCCCTAATGTGATAGTAAAAGTGTTTACCAAATTGTCCATAATTTTTTCTTCCATGAACGTCTTAATACAGGGCTTGATTGTTGTCAAAATCTTCAGTTGGTCACTATCGATATATCTTTTGTTTCCTCCTTCCAGATTGTAGACTTCTTCACCAAGACACACTTTTGCACACTTGCAATTTTTACTTGTCAAACTCTTGATGCTCACTAGGCTTGCATTGTGACTTTGAGAACGGGTGTGGTGTGAAGATATAATTTTAGTAATTGTGTTTTTCCTTATTTAGTTTTGGGGTATTCTTTTATCTTTTGTTACATTTTAATCAAGGTTTTTCTATATATTGTTTTAGAATTTTAAGATTGTAACAACGAATGTCAACGCAACAAGATTCTCTCTTTTTTCTCCTATCACCTACTACACTCCACCAAACCTACCTCCACCACTCACTCCTCACCTACTCCAGAATCATCTCCTATATAATAGGAATTCTTGTACAAAATATATACACAACAATCTTGTAACATTCAATATATCAATCAATAATACAATCATTTCTCTTTATACATTAAATTTCTACATGGTATCAGAGCAGGTTTAGAATCTAGTATTTTCGCTTCACCGGCGGGCGGCAACCTCACCTTGGCCGTCCGCCGGACCTCAACCTAGTCCGCTAGAATTTTCTACACATACCTTGAAATTTCTTCGAGTCCACCACCTTCACGCCCAACTCCTTTGAGTCGCTGTCCTTGACTCACCCAGTCAACCCATCACCACCAATTTTCTTCCTTGAAGCTTCCTTGCTCTCGTCCCTCGTTCCGACTTCCCAGCTATGGGTCGTGTCTGCAGGCCGTGGAGGTCATTTATGCAAAGCAAAGAATTCATCACTGTTCGGAGACTAGCTGGCTTGCTTGAGGAGTGGCTCTAAGTCCTCACTATGGATGGTGAAGGAAAGGGTAGCCACTGGGGGGTTTTGGATTGTCTGGGACAAAAACACCGAGACCTCCCTCCAATGCCTGGCCCTGTCAAAGCTGGTTTTGGGGTGGTAGTTCTCAATGGAAAGCTTCTTGTCATGGGTGGCTATTCAATGAAAGATGGAACTGGGATTGCCTCGGGAAATGTTTGCCAATATGATTCTTGCCTCAACAGGTGGAGCAAGTTAGTAGACATGAATGTGGCTAGCTATGATTTTGCTTGTACAGGAGTTAATGGCATGGTTTATGCAGTTGGGGGCTATGGGATGGATGGTGAGTCTCTCGGTACATTGGACTCCAACCTGACCTCACAATATAATATCACCCACTCACTTCTTATGATGACAACATTTTTTTTACTCAACCCACTCTCTCTCTCTCTTCCTTTTGGCAGTTTGAAAACACACTTCACTCTTTCTGAATTCTCCTTTTTTTTTTGTTTTTTTTTTTCTTCATGACAGCCACATGGGCTTGTCCCCATTCTCCCCCTCATATTTTAAACTTTTCTTTAACCTTTTCCCAAAGTGTTTGATCCATCAACATATTATAATCAACATACCCATCATTTTTTTCCCCACTACAATATTTTATACTAGCCTTCATTGATTCCAGTGGATTCCAATACTTTATTTTATATATTCTTATTATTATTATTATTTCAAAAAAAAAAAAAAAAAAAAAAAAAAAAAAACTAAACAAAAAGACATTTATTTTTCTTTCCCATCATTTCTTTTAAATTTTTCTTTCCACCACTCTCTTTTAATATTTCTCTTTAGCAATTGCATTACTGAATGATGGCTGATTTTATTCCCCCCCCAAAAAAAAAAAAAAAAAAAAAAAATCCATTCACAACCAACTCGTTTTTCATTTCACAAACTTGTCATTTCTTCATGCCGGGGATCACCCCGATCACAATTTTACACCAAAAAAAAAAAAAAAACAAAAACAAAAAAAAAACAAAAAAACAACCAAAACCACATCCACAAACGGGATTTTTCTTCTCTACTCTGCCGCCGGTCTCTTCTTCTTGCCTCCGTCCTGGACGGCCCTTGACGGTGTTGTCTCCGTGCTTCCTAATCCACCGAGCACGTTCACTCCCCCCTGCTCCTCCACTCCAGCATATGGCGGACCTCCAAATCGGAACATCACGGTGGCCTTCCGCTTCAGCTCCTTATTTTCCGCCTTCAGCACACTTATCTCTGCTCGCGCATCCTTATACATGCGTTGGAGCAGAGCCAGTTGGGCGTTCAACTGTTGCACCTCATTTGTCCTACTCTGCAGCCGGTGCGACAAGTTTGTGACCGCAGTCATGGTTTCAACACATGACTTCAAAGTATACTGATTGGCCTCAATATCAGTTTGCACCGCCATTTTTTGCTCCACAGACCGCATCGGAAAGTTCAACGGAGCAAAACCAGAGGTGTTTGGTTGAGGTTCACTGGCCCCCGCACCAGTTATTTCTCCTATGGACTCGTTCAGGTCTGGAAAGAGCGTGAGCAGACCACGGGAAGAGGAGGCCATGTTCTGGGTCGCTTGACGGGAAGAAGAGGCCATGTTTTTGGGTTGCTGTGTGTTTCAGCGAAGCAGCGATTTCCGACTAGTACTTTCAGAGAAGGATGCGCAACAGTTGTTACAGAGTATTACAGAGTTTCTCTCTCAGACAACGAAGAATTTTTTTCAGAGTTTTTTAGCAGGTTTTCTGCCTCAGCCTCAGCCTCCGCTTCGGTTTATAAAGACCATAACGAAGAGGCAGACACGCGCATCATGCGCCACTTAACGCCAGACGACAAAACGGGCGCGCAAGCCAATGTGGTGACGCGCCTCGCCATCATGTCCGGCACATCTTTTTATGACTTGGGCTCGCCTTTTGATGGCACGCCTTTTTATGGATTGGGCACGTTTTTTTATGGCACGCCTTTTTATGGATTGGGCACGCCTTTTGATGGCACGCCTTTTGATAGATTGGGCACACCTTTTGAGGGTGCGACTTTTCAAGGGTCCGACAAGACTCTGTAAACTGTCCCGACATTGATTCCGGTTAGCTCCTTCATGGGTCCGACAAGACTCTGTAAACTGTCCCGACATTGATTCCGGTTAGCTCCTTCATGGGTCCGACCAGACTCTGTAAACTGTCCCGACATTGATTTCGGTTAGTTTCTACAAGGGTCCAGCAAGACTCCGTAAACTGTCACAACATTGTCTGCTACAACGGTCCGACATGACCCCATAAACTGTCTTCTACATCGGTCTGACACAACCATCCAGTGTCCTCTACAACGTTATGACACCACCATACAGTGTCTTCACCATCGGTCTGACACGACCATACAGTGTCCACCATACAGTGTCTTCACCATCGGTCTGACATGACCATACAGTGTCTCCTATCCTCTTTTCTTTTATGTATTCGTCTATTTTCTTGTTTTGTTACTCTCTCCAAACTCAAGTTGGCTAGTTCCTATCCCCCTTGAGTTTGCGGGGGGCTGTTAAAACCTATCACCTACTTCACCCACTTAAACCTACTCCACTAAACCTAACCCACTACACCACTACCACCTCACCTACTCCACTAAACCTAACCCACTACACCACTACCACCTCCACTTCACCTACTCCACCTACCACCTACTACCACCTACTCTTCTATATATAAGAATCATTGTAACATTCAATATATCAATCAATAATACAATCATTTCTCTTTATACATTAAATTTTTACAAAAACCAACCAAGAAAAAGCCCTCACTTTATTTTCCTATTTCAAATTTCTTAACCTCATTTTCTCACAATGAGAACTTCATTATATGAACCATGGAGAAAGGGATCACACAAGTAGCCAACTGGCTACCAGCTTAGTTGCCAAACAACCAACTCCGGTGATCAGGATAACGGATATGGAAATAATGTTTGAACTTTTCCCAAAGAATTGCTCAAGAAATTAAGTTAACAAGTATCTGCCACTAATTGAGGCCGAATTGTATATCATTGAGGCTGATAATTGACAGTTCTTAACCCTTTGTGCATTTTACTACTGTTTAACGTCAATCAGGTTGGACGCAGAGCAAAAGCATGGAGTTCTAGCTAAAAAAAGTCAACCCCGCACATGCAGAGGGTCATTACTGCATGCACAGCCTATCCTCCTAAAAGCCCATGCATTTTGCAAAAAACCGCACGTGCGTAAGGTTTTTCCCGCACGTGCGCGAGTTTTTCCTGCACGTGCGGAGCCTTCACAGCATGTGCGGTGACATTTAAAGCACGTGCGGTCGTACCTCGATTTGTGTGCACGTCGTTTTAAACCTTTTTTAAAGGTTGGAAGGTATAAAAGGGAGAATAAAAGCTGAAAAAGGGTTCTAAAATTTGCTAAAGAAAAGGAGAGGCTAGGGTTGGGAAGAAAAAGTTTGATGTTTTCAAGAATGTCTTCCATGGTGGCTGCAACCTCTATCTCTTCCCACTCCTCCATGAGTGGCTAGTTCTCCACTTTCTAAGGTTTTGATGAAACCCTAGCCAAGTAAATAGTGTTTTTCTTAGTTTTTTTTATTTATTTCTTTTATTTTTGTAATGGTTTAAACAGGCTGTATGGTGTTTAAGAAATTTTTTAATATATTTTTCTTTCATGCTTTTTAAATGTTCTTCTTTCCGTAATTGTTGAATTCTTTCCATACAGTTGTTATCTTTTCTTTCGTATTCAAAGTCTGAGACGAGCCATGCTATGAGAGACGAGTCATGTTGCTACCCTAATTTTGAGCGAACGACTCATCCTACTTGATCGTGCCTATACGCTGAATGCGAAAATCTTCTTGAGCAAAACTTTGAGCTTTGTAGTTGCGAAGTATTGGGTGGTTTGAACCATAACACAATCGATTTCCAATCTTAAACTTTATTTATGTAACTAGTAGTGAATTCATTGTCCTAAATTTTTTCCAAAATCAGTATGTTAACCCTTACTTTTAATTGACAAATCATTTTCTTAATTTTATTTTAATCCTTATTTAGTTATATGATCCATAAATCTTTTTATTAAAATTAATTTAGGAACCTAACAATTAAATTAGTTTAATTTCACAATTGTCTCCATGGATCGATATCTAGACTTGCCATTATTCTAAGAAATTTGGGCGTAGTTTAGTTCTTTATTTTTAGTGTGCAAAACGACCCATCGCCCAGTCTGCTATTGGGATGTGGGCAATCAATAGACAGCCCCGGTATGTTTGTCAGCCACATATATGGTAATGAAAGCTTGTCTAGCAAAAATTTGGATACACCACGTTTGGTTATCTAAGCACACTACTACAAAAGTATGAATGGAAAACATGTTGTCAAACTTACCTGCTTCTCAAGTTGATGCTTTATGTACAAAGCATTGGCCAACTCTTTCTTTTCTTCCAACTCCTGTTTGAGTTGCTCAATTGCAGCTTCAGCCTTTGAATACCTCTCAAGCAGCTCTGCACGGTGCCTTGACAAGACACTGACTTTATCAGCAAGTACCCGGATACATTCTCGAAACTCAGTCGTACCATCATCTTCAGTATCATTAACAGAACTGAAACTCACAATGGAAGTGACTTAATCAGCAGAAATTAACAACCAATTTTTATTACAACTCTCACAGACAGGAGTGTGCTTCTTACAAGTTTTTTTACTTAGGAGAGCAGAATGAAGTTTATGAATAAGAAACATCACCCCAATAAAAGTTTCCTACCACTAAGGAAAAAATGACAGCAACCATAATTTTAATAGTGACGCTAATCTAAGGCCAAGGGATGATAATTTTTTAACTCAATGAACTCAAATCATTGAGAAAAAGTTATGTTAAAGCAGGCACAGGCCCATCCAAGCATGGGCTTCTGGAGCCAGTTCCCAAACAATCACCCAATTCCACGAAAGGCAATGATGAATGAGCAAACGATGTAGGACAGAGCCTGATACAGGTTGAAATGGTAAGATTAGGGTTCAAGAAAAGATTTAGGCTTGAATTAGCTGAGGTTTGAGGCTTTTATTGTCTAAAACCATACAGGCCAGCTTGCTGGGTTTCCTGGACAGAGTTTATCAAGGGTTTTACGGCTATTATGAAAGGTGACTAGGGATTAGAGTTTAAAGACTTCTCAAGTACTACCCAGAAGTGCTCAAAATCAAAATAAAGAAGAATGATAGAAACCCAAGAATCTCTCTATGGCCTCATGAGAGCAGGGATGGCAATTTGAACCCAATCTGACGGGAATCTGCCCAACCCCGATTAGAACGATTTTTTTTTCTAAAAAATACCCCAGACGGGCCGGGGATAGTATTTGAAAATGAATCCTTGACAACTTTCGGGCTAGGGACAATGATAAGTTCCCCCACCCCAGCCCCGTCCTCATCCCCGTTTCCGCTCCAAACTAAAATTACTATTATACCCCTCTATATATATGTGCGTGCGTGTGCGTGTGTTTCTCTAGGAATTTTTTGACTCATTTTAGGGTTTAGGTTCATAGGTGTTGTTTTGATTTTTTTTTTTTTTTTTTTTTTTTATGTTGTGGTGTGGGTGTTGTTTTGTATCTTGTTTGTCATGTTGTTATTGTTTGGATGTTTATGTTTGGACATTGCTGGATTATGCTTTTATATATATTATTTTTATTTCCCTTAAAAGTAATAATAATAATAAAATGGGATATGGAAAATTCAAAAAAAAAAAAAGGACGGGGATTTTTCAGGATCGGGGAAATCCAATACCCGTTATGGGACAGGGGCGCCGGGGGGGGGGTGTGATGGGTTTCCCGTCGGGAATTGAGGGCGGGGGAGGGGATGGTGATACCTTCGGGGATCGGGAATGGGGAGTGTAATCCCGGTCTCGGCTTAACCCGTTGCCATTCCTAGAGAGTATGACCCAGAAGAAATCAAAGAAATCTCACCATTAAAAGGCAACAAAATCTACAAAGAAAATTTTATAAAATCAATTTGTCAAATTATATCTACAAAGCTTTGCTTGTCTAAAAGCATATTACCTTTCCCACTAGGAAAATAATTTCCTAAATCATACTAATAAAGGTTTTCTAGACTAAAAAACCTAGATATGAAACAAATATATAATTATAGAATTACCCCTAATCTACAAAATTGCCAAAATAATCTTGGCAGTGAAAGATTTGATTAATTTCTAATGAAAATGTCTTTAGGTTTATAAAATGAACCAAACTAGTCATGCTTGACTTATGTTCGGCTCACTAAAAGCTCATACAAGATCAACTCCCTATACAAACAAGTGGTGTTTGTAGGCCTAAAGGTGTTAGTGGGAGAATATTATGTCAATTATGGAAATACATATTTTAGGTTGATTGTATATTTTAGATTGATTGTGTATAATACAACGATGTGAGAATATTATGTTAATTACGGAAATATATATATATATATATATTAGGTTGATTATATATTTTAGATTGATTGTGTGAATATTATTTCCTATTTTAGATTAGGTTTAAGATTGCTATATATATATATATTTGTTATACTCGTATTATACACTAGTTAAATATACAGGTCATTTAAAAAAACTTACATGATATCAGAGCTTGGTTTGAAACCCTAGCTTGAAGATTCGAAACCCTAGTAGTCATGGTGGGTTTGCTCTATCTAGTTCTTCATCCGACTTAGGTTTCGTTTGGTTCAAAGACGATTTGAAGTTGACCCAGAGCTCTTTGCCTCTTGGTTCAATCGCGACTCCTTGTCGTGACCCATCTGTTGCGGATTGCGATCGATCATCGTCAATTCATGACGAAAACTGGTTCGAAATCTAAGTCTGGTTCATGATTCGAATAACTTTTCTCCGCTGTTTGCCATCTCTATGCTTCAAAGTCACGAGAGTATCAGCAGCGTTTCTCACCTCTGCTTTCACCGTGATCAACCACTGCTCTCGCCAAAGTCGCGACCTAGTCTTCTCTCACTTTTTGGACCCGCTTGGTCGTGATTTCTCTCTCTCAAGTGCGTTGTTCGTCTCTCCCTCTGGTTCACAAGATCAAAGAGAAATTTGCCCTTGTTCCTCTCGATCGGCTTGTCGGCTGCTTTAGTTCAGAGTCGACTTCGACTTGTCTCTCCTTGATTTTGCTAGAGTGTTTTGAGTTGAATACACCTATTTCAGGTTTATTACACTTTGACCTCTTAGTTCTCTGTTTATTATACTTTGCCCATCAATTCTCTTCTCCTTTTTTGGTTTATTACAATGTCAGATAATCAGATTGTCAGGAATAGAAATAGGCTACTGGCTTCAAATGAGTGTGCTTTCTATCATCAAAAGGGCCATTGGAAGTATCATTGTCCCAAGAAAGGACGTTTGCTTGCCACGTCCTTTCAGCAGTCTTAAACCCAGTTTCAAACTCCTCCTCTGAGTACTTTTTGTCCTTCCATTAATTCCACTACATCTGCTCCTGACTTGGCTTCCTTGGGTGCTCAGATTAGTCAACTTTAGTATATACTGTCTACCTCCCAGCCCTCCCTGTCAGCTTCGGTTGTTTCCTCTCTTCATTCAGATTTACTTGGGTCTTCTTCAGGTATCTCTTTGTCTATCGGGATTTTTGACTCTGGTGCTTCTGATCATATGACTCCTCATCTCTCCTTACTTCAAAATTGTGCCCCCCCCTTCCCTTTCCTATTACTGTTAATGTTGCTAATGGGTCTAGTATGTCTATTATATCTGTTGGGTCTGTCCTACCATCTGCTATATCTACCGTCTCTATTCCATCTGTCTTTTATGTTCCTCAGTTATCTGTTAGTTTATTATCTGTCAGTCAGCTTGATGCCTCCAGTTTTGATATCTTTTCTTTTTCTATCTACTCTGTGCAGGATCGGATGTCCAAGCAGCAGATTGGAACTGGCCGTAGAATTGGAGACCTCTATGTGATGGAGAGCTTGCATTTGCCTATGACAACTTCTCCAACTGCCTTTTTCTCTTTTCAGTTAGATATATTGAGCACCATGCTATGGCTCATGCCACTACTGAGATTGTTTGGCTTCATTGTCTCTTGACTGATTTAGGTGTCCCTCATTCTTCTCCAACCTCCCTTTACTGTGACAACCATAGTGTTATTTAGATTGGCCATAACACTATCTTCCATGAGCGGAAAAAGCACATTGAGATTAATTGTCATTTTGTACATCTGCATATGCAGTCTAGCTCCATCTTGATTCCTTTCGTCTCTTCGGCATTGCAACTTGCTAATTTCTTTACCAAGACTCACACTACTGCTCGATTTCAGTTTCTTCTTGGCAAAGTCTCAGTATTTTCTGCTAAAACACCTTGAGTTTGAGCGGGGGTGTGATAATATTATGTTAATTATGAAAATATATATTAGGTTGATTGTATATTTTAGATTAATTGTGAGAATATTATTTCCTATTTTAGATTAGATTTAGGATTGCTATATCCTAAATCTATATATATATCGGTTGTACTGGTTGTATTATACACAATTTGAATACACAAATCATTTAGAAAAACTTATAGTTAGAGCCATATAGATTGATCCATACCAAAGAAAATATTTTCCAGCCATACAACACTAATTGTGGTACCCATGGGTCATGGACCCATGTAGAATTTTCTCCCTACCACCACGCCTTAAAGCTCCATGTATTGACATAACAATACCGGGCAATGCTTTTTTTTTTTCTTTTTCTATTTTTGGTAACTAGTGGACAAAGTGAACTGCAATATTCTAAACAAAAACCTTGCAATTTTCGGAACGGGCACTTGTCCTCAAGTAACAATAACAACATACAAATAGGAGGAAATGCTTCGAATATTAGAGAGATGCATATAAATAAATACATACAACAAAACTCTATGGCAGACTCTTCTAATTGCACGAAGAATCCTTGTTAGACACACAATTAAGGTTATGAAATACAAGTCCAAAAAGGCTAATTGGACATGCATGCAACAATTGTCTTGGGTAACTTACGTTTGCTGTATGATAATACATTAAATTCCATAATTATGTAATTTTTCGGGATGGTCGCTTAATGCCTATTGCATAAGCACAATTTTTTTGTCAGATTTAAAAGAAGAATAGTTAAGGAATATCAATATTTAGCCATGTCCTAGTGTCCCTAGATTAGGAATTAGAAGTATCCTATGCTTACACGTGCGTGCAGTGGACACATACCCAGGTCCACATAACATGGTATTAATAAATGCACAAGAATTTGAATTGACTTTTCCTAAACATAAATTAAAGCATGGAAACGAGGAAAAGTAGTGGAAATGACATTTTGCATCAAATACTAATATAATGAAGGAAATGCTGGAAACACTAGAAATCAAATTTTGGCAACTTACTTGGCCAAAGATTGAGCTAGAGCACGCAAGGACTCAGCAAATCCAGCCACCCCACCAGAAGAAACACAGCTCCTTAGTCTTTCGAAAAGGCTACGCATCTTTACAGCAGAGGCACGCAGTGCACTATACTCTGAGGCCCTTCGATCAGCTGCACAAAGATGGGTTTGGGCTTCCTCTCTTGCTTCATGCAGACAATTCTCTAAGTGAGCACAATTCATCTGTAAAATGAAAATCAAGTTAGCTTGCTGCTTCTGATGAATATTTCTGTGAAGTACAAGCAAATAGCAGCTGCACAAAAATTATACGGTATTAAGAGGATTGTCCAACCAAGTGATCATCCTAAACCAGGCTTCTACAGTTCACATCTAATGCCACTTAGACCTCATGTTAGGGGTGTTCACGGGTTGGTCAGCCTGGGCTCACAGGTAGAACCATTGCTCGAACCGACACTATCAGTTGGAAGCTACAATCAACTGATGTCGACTGAAATCTTTCTCGCAATCGACCATTATTTGATTTGGTTGGGTCGATCGGCTTTGGACGGAATCGAAAAAGGCACACAAGCCTCATAGTTTACGCATACAAAATCTTAAACTAATTCCAAAATTTTAAGTACAACATACTAAACTCACAAACGCAGATATCAGAGACAGAAGGGATAAAAGAACCTACACATCCAAATTACCACTCTGAGTCTGTTGCTGCCTCCACCGATCAACACCAAGCTCAACCATTGATCTCCCAATGCCATCAATCAACCAGCCCCATCTTTACCACCGATCAACCAGCGGTTGTCAGATGTGGTTAATTTGTGAAGAAACTACATAGTCAATCGTGGAAGAGAGTCTCAAGAAGATTTCATGTTTTAGGGGTTCAAAACGTGAGAATGGGAGAGATGAAGGGTTTTTGAGAAGGAATGATAGAGATGGGAGGCTTGGAGAAGAGAAGAAGGGATTAGAGAGAAGAAGAAAGGGTTTATGGGGAACATGAGAGAGAGAGAGAGTGTGTGTGTGTGTATTGATTCGTTTGTTCTAATACCACGAGGGAAACAAACAGATATGTAATCAAAGCTAGGGTATTCTACCAATCAATAAACATCATGTAGAGATAAAAGGCTTGTTAAGTTACCAGTTTTCCCAAAAGCCTAAGCTATTAGGAAATGGGTCCAACAATGTATATCAAGCTATCTATTTATCAATCGTGGAAGAGAGTCTCAAGAAGATTTCATGTTTTAGGGTTTCAAAACGTGAGAATGGGGGAGATGAAGGGTTTTTGAAAAGGAATAATAGAGATGGGAGGCTTGGAGAAGAGAAGGGATTAGAGAGAAGAAGAAAGGGTTTATGGGGAACATGAGAGAGAGAGAGAGAGTGCATTGATTCGTTTGTTTTAATACTATGAGGGAAACAAACAGATATGTAATTAAAGCTAGGGTATTCTACCAATCAATAAACATCATGCAGAGATAAAAGGCATGTTAAGTTACCAGTTTTTTCAAAAGCCTAAGCTATTAGGAAATGGGTCCAACAATGTATATCAAGCTATCTATTTATCCCAAAACAAAGGGTAAATCAAACTATCTAACACCCTCTTTCACGTACAACCCCGTCTTGCACACGAAAAGACAAACAGAAGGAGAAACAAACAACCAAACAGAGAGAAGAAATCAAATGGGGACATAATATCAAATGCTAACGGAGATACTTGAACTCAAGACCTCTTTCAATCAGAGCTTTGATACCATGCTAAGTTACTAGTTTTCTCAAAAGCCTAAGCTATTAGGAAATTGACCCAACAATGTATATAAAGCTATCTAACAAGGCTTATATTAAAATATTTCAGGTGGGTTGATTTCGACAGGTGCAGATTTCATCAATCCGCCGCTGACCGTGAAACTGCTAGATCTAGCTGCTTAAATCCATTACCAACCGTGAATATCTCCGGAACCATCCGCAGCTTGTTGGGTCAGGTTGGACGGGATGGTTTCATTGGGTGGGTGGGTTCCATTACCAGCCCTAGGTAAGATTGTGAAAGGATCACTCAAATCTGACTCACAGTTAAACTTCTTGGAAAGTTGGGACCAAAAAGCAGGGGTGGGTTAATCTCCTAACTTAACATCACAACAATCTAACTCAATATATTCAAATATAAACAAACAAGTTTGGTAATGAAATGAAATGAAAAGAAAACAGTTCTCAGAAACAAGATTCAATTAGTAGTTATGCAATTTTCCATATAAATCGAAGTAACAGAAATTTTGCAGTTCCACTGCTAATACCTGAGATTCATCCAGGAGTTTCCGACTGATTTCCAACTCCATCTCAAGCTTGGCAACCTCCTCTAGAGCTTTCAGCTTAGTTTCCATTTCATTCAGTTGATTGGACTTGTCTGTAAGTGCATTCTGCAGTTCCAACACAAGATCACCACTAGCTTTAGAATCCAAATTCTGTTCGGCTGCTGTTTCAGCAGGTAAATTGTTTAGGAGCTGAGGCATGCTCTCAGCAGTGCAACTGGTTGCCAGTGCCATGCTCACGTCTGCTACCATTGTATCATTCCTAGCTTTGTCATTGGCATGCACCTGTTCATGAGGTAGTTCCAGCATTGATGAGTCCAATTGAGGATTCAGCATTGAAGAGGAATCTATCATATTCTCATCCAATCCCTCAAAGGCTTTGCCTGACTGTTTAGGGAAAAGCCCTAATTTGACATGCAAAGAACTAGAAGCACAAGAAACCTCATCCACAGATTCACTAGATACACAAGTCATGTGGGCTTCTGCATCACCTGAGATTTCTGATTTGCTATCACCAGTCTTCACAGTTGAAAGGGCAAAGTTCGAGATTGTCTTATCAACTGGAAGCCTGTGCCCTTGCATATGCTGATCGGACAATCTCTGCTCCAATTCTTGAATGCGTTTCTCGTATGATTCGCACTGTATTTGTTTTACCTTAAACATAGATTGGAGGTGTTTCCCATACTCATCTTTCAGATGCAAGGCTTCAGCTGTCTTCTCTGCTGCATTTTTCAGTAAACTATCGACTTTACTGTCATCAAGTGATTCATACTCAACTTCAGGGCTGAAGGAACAAATGAGGGCTATTGCAGAAGCAAGTTCCGCTTTCAGCTTTGCATTCTCAACTTCCAATTTGCTAGTTCCAGCAACCTCTACCAACTCAGAACCCTCAAGGTGCTCCTCTGCGTCGTACTTCTCAAAGGAGTACACAATATTGTCTTCAACTTCAGTTGAATGAGAACTATTGTTAGGCATGGAAAATGAACCCTTTAAACTTTCATGCTTTTCACCCTGTGACGATCCTACTAAATACTCGGGCGCACAACGGTCCAAATCTGATATGTCAATGTCAAGCAAATTAGTGTCAAAAGGAGTTATATTGACATCGCATTGGCTAGGAGTATCGTCCAATCCCATGGATGCTAAAATATCCCTAGGTATACATGAACTATGTACTTTCAGGAATTCCTCCCGTCTCCTGACCTCAGCCTCTCTCTTTGTTGCAAGCTTTTCAGCCAGTTGTCCAGCCATGCCCATGTAGAGCTTCATTGAAGCCTTTCTTCTCACCACTTCCGCAAGGCATGCTCTGTATGCAGGGCCAATCCCACGGACCACTTTCAAGTATTCAAATTGATCATTCTGACGCTTAATTGCTTCTGTGAAAACAGAAAACTTGTAGCGCACATCTTTGATAGTGTATTGAACATATGCTATCTTTTGCATGTAACTGTGCACAACGATGTTCATGTCATTCTTTTTTTCCGAGAAGAAATCAAGCAGATTGGAAATTGCACGTTCGCAAGACTGCATCTTAGGAAGGTAATTTTTGTCATGGCCATCATACATAGGACCCAAGGCTGAAACTGCATCATGAGGACGGAGGGAAGAGGATAATCGGCTAGTCAGACAGTCATCCACAAGTTTCTTCACTGTATTTACATCTTTGCTGCACAAATATAAACAAATTTTGATATCAAAGCAAAATATATAATATACATAACCACAACAGAGCAAAACTGAGTACTAGTATTGACATAAACAGAAGAGACATAGAGAACGCTGAGCACTCTAAACTAAGTAATTCATTAATGCTAAAGGTTAATAGGACAAACCAAAAAAATCAGCATCCATTGAAACACCTCTTAAAATGACCTCATAATTATCTTATTTTCAAGCAGATTAAGCATCAATTCATTATAAAACTAATAAGTTCCTGAATCCTTGAATGAAAGATAATAAAAACAAGCAATTAATATTTCAAATAGAACAAACATAAGCACCAATTTGAGCATGAAGCCTTTACAATCAGACATAGACAAGATGGAAAAAAACCCCTAAGTTACATAACACAATCTCTCTTGTTCTGCCACCTTAAACTCCCATTCAGCACGAATACCAGCATGATAATCCTTGGGACTCGAGTATTCATACGTAAATGGAGGTAGTAGCCACACTTTAGGAAGTGGCTGACAATGCGAATTGTATGCACATCTTGAAGACATTGTTGATACAAAATATTAGACTTGAGGTATATGTCTATTGTTATGTTTTCATATATCATAGTTGGGGTAACAATAATTTATCAACATGTAGAATAGATGATTCACTATGATAATTTAGTTGGTTTATGTGGCTGATTTGATGCCTGTGATATTGCTTTATCTGATTCATTTAATACCACCCTTCGAATTTGTTGTCTGTGACTTTCTATACTTTGTAAGCACGTGATATTGCTTTATTTGATTCATTTGATGCTACCCTTTGAATATGTTGTCCGTGACTCTCTATACTTTAAATACGCATGATATTGTTGTTTTCATTGATTTGATATATGAAAACATTTGCAGGCTTTATGGCTTATCTACCGTAGGAGGTTCTGTTACTGATTCATCCCCATCGAGAAGATAGTATATGGCATCATTCAGTTTGGATTCTTCTTTTTTTCATTGTAATTCATGCTTGAGTTCGGTTGTCTATTACAAATATTAATATACACTTGCTCATGTTATGCAGGAGCAAAAGCAGTCATTGTTGACATGTCGACGAGCAAATGGTGGTTTGTGAGGCACCCCATTGGACCATTGAGTACTGCATTACCTAATTCGTGCAGGCTTCTACGGGGTCTACCATATAAGACCAGTTAGATTGGACCACCCACACATCACAGCTCTCGTAGAGGTGGCACGTGGAGACGCTTACGTTCCATTTTCCTATCGGTGAGGCCAGAGTCACGTTGCAAGATGTATTTGTGCTATTCATCCTACCTGTTGATGGCGACCCTGTTACTGGCACTGACCCATCATATACGATCAAGCAGTGGGTGGATTTATACGTAGTTGTTGGGAGCAGCACCAGCAGCCATGGATTTCGTATTTGGTCAACTTAAGACCAAATAGAAATACAGCATTTCAATGTGCTTCCTGAGGATGCAACAGAGGAGATAATGCATCGCTATAGCATATTATTTGCGGCTTATTGGGGGCGCCTTGACCCCGATAAGTCACAAAACCTAGTTAAATTGATGTATTTGCCATTACTAAGAGACATCAACAAGATCGTCAAGTACAATTGGGATGGCGCTACATTGGCGTGTTTATATAGGATGTTGTCTCGGGCAACTAAGCC
Organism: Camellia sinensis; assembly: GCF_055761805.1. Lineage (NCBI taxonomy): Eukaryota > Viridiplantae > Streptophyta > Magnoliopsida > Ericales > Theaceae > Camellia > Camellia sinensis. The sequence goes on from NC_138972.1 coordinate 161,552,227, forward strand.
CAATGCAAAGTAGATCGGTGGCCCACTTATCTTGTTACAGATAAGTCACAATTGCTTTAATAGTCATGTACACGTAGTTATTCAGGTATTATGTTTTATAACGTCTTATGTATTGACATATACTATCTTCAATTATTACATGTTTGGGTGTGGGAGAGTTTGATCCACATTGCCTTGTCTAGGAGGCGCAGAATTGTTGATGGCCAAGTTCCCATAGGGTAGCATGTAGAGGGTTCAGTTTGGCCTAGAGGTCGCATTGACTCATGTTGGTGTCATTTATAGGGACCAGTTTTGGTTTAGTTCATCCCTTTAGTTAATAATCAATATATGCATAGTCATTTACAAGTTAATATAGGTTTGCTGTGATAACTAAGTTAAAGATTGTCAAATATTAGGATCTTCTAGAGTAGACCAACCTACAAGAAAAAAAAGATTGCCTCAAAATTAAAATAAAATTCACTAAAAACAAAAATATGTTCACAAAATAAGCCAGTTTATAAGCTAAGATCACACATTTCATTTTGTACCCTCAGTAAATTATCAAAGCAGATCAATTAGGGGATGAGCTTAACCCAAACTATAAAAACTAGTTTCCAAGATTTATTCATTTACTTATTCTATTGTAACCTTATGTTGCTCCAAAAATCTATTTCACATCTTTTCCACACAGATTCACATCCTGACTACACTCTATAAATATGTCCGTGCTTTTTTTTTTTCCTTTCCTTTTATATTTTGTAGTGGATCGCTTTGAAATTTTATTTTATGCAATTTTTTTTTATTCAAAACTCCAAAAAAAGTTCATATGAATTTTTGCCTTAATCCCCTAATTAAAAAAAACAATAAAAAAAAACAATCCTCATTTCTTGTTGTCAGTGATTAAGCATTTCCATGGCTATAGGTGAGCCCAACAGTTAGTTTTTGAGGTTTGCTGAATTTAATTTGAAAATTTTTGTCAATTCTAATATGAATGAGAACAGTTAATTAATGAGATGCCACCATAATTTGCTTTATGTGAGGAACAAAAACCTATTTTACAAGTCAACAAAACTTGAAATTGGGAAATAGTTTAAGTTTTGACATATTCTTAAATAATTCCTGGATAAAAAAATAATAAAAAGTCATTTAGTTCAAAGCCCCACATTTGTGGACTAAGACTTGTATAAAAAAAAATGAATACTAAAAGCATGCTTACTAAACATGCGTTTGATAAGCACGTTGTTTCATTATGGCAAATGGCACACTTGTTTAATTAAAAGTGTTTACTAAATGTGATTTTTCATAATAGTTGATTAATGCATTTGAGCAATATTATTATTTATCAACCACATTTTCATGAAAGCGTTTTTCACAAACACATTTACCCTCTATTCAAAATAAAGTGAAAAAACTACTCTAACCAGCGAACAAAGTGGTAGAACTACCCTAAACGAGGAAATGGCCTTTTTTCCCTTGAAGAACTTCTCTCTGTACTCTCTCTCCTCTCAAACTATAATCGATACTTGGTAAAATCCAACATTTAGAAAGAGAATAGGAGGAAAGGAAGATATGTGGTTCGGTTTTCTGTTTAGCTTTTCATCAAACACCTTGTATACCGGTTGATTATGGGTAAAAAAATCCAAAATCTCATCAAGAAAGGTTTCTATTTACTGATGGGTAGGATGAGGCACTCCGTCAATTTACACATTGCGGGCTCAAAGAAAATAGCAACATCCCCAGCTGAATCGGATATAGAGTCACAAACAATGGAGATTTCTGTGATTGTGTGGGACTATGCTTGTGTGGTAACATTGTTCCCCCACAACAAGAGCCATTGAAGAGCATCAATATGGTTAACAACAAAGGATGTTTCGATGAAGGGGGAATACGTGTGGAATACTTCAATACAGTCTCTAATTAACTGGGAGATATGGCCGGCTTTAGCCATGGGGTCCCTTTGGTCAGTACTCCTATGGGGGATTAGTTGAATACTGAGGCAAGCCATAGGATGATAGATAGAAGGTATAAGAAAAATTAGGATGGTGTCTCTAAGGATGTTGCAATGGTGGGTTTGCAATCAACGGGAATGAGTGGAGAGTCTAGCCTGTTGGCTTCTATGGCCGTCAAGAATGTAGTGAAGGCGGCGTGTGAGGTCCACGCATGGTCCGGTACGTGCGTCCAAGAGCTTGGTGATGTGAAAAGTGCTTCTTTCGAGGTAAACAAAATTGGGTCTAGTGCCCAACCAGATAATCTAGAATTGGTAGATTTAGACCAAGTGCAATCAGATAGGCTTGTTGGGCCTAATTCTTTGAATGATGGATCAACTACAATAACTATAAATGGGGCAAGTGATACAGGTAAATCCAGTGGCGGAGCCAAGAAATTAAGATAGAGGAGGCACTTTATAATTTTAATTTTTTTTGATGATCAGCAATAAAATAATAATAAATTTATGAGCTAAATTTAAGCATAAAAATTAATTATTTATTATTAATAGCAACTAATCAAAATTTTATAATAATATGGAATAACTCGGACACAATAGTAATGTAAGTATGCAATTTTAGCACAAAAATTACAAATTAAAATTCTTAATTTTAGAAAATAGAAGCAAATCATTTATAGCACAAATCATTATAAAATTTTTATTTTATAGAACAATATTAGAGAGATAGCATTGATTATAAAAATGTGTTTTGAATAGAAATTATTACATTATCCCATATTATTATGTGGTGTTAATGACGTGATACTTTGGATATAAGAAATCGCAACTCACACAAAGTCATTCACCTATTATCTTCCAATTACCTAACAATAATGAGTTACTATGTTCCATTCATAAAATTTGACACTATATTGTTGATTTAGACCACCACATAAATAACACCAAATGACACTCCAAGAGTACCAAATAAACTACATATTGTGTGAAAACAATGCAAAAAAAATCAATCAAAACTGAGGGGGGCACGTGACCCCCCTAGCCGGCTCCGCTACTGGGTAAACCCAATATCTCTATTTGGGCTTCTTTATTTCAAAAACCTTGCATAGAAACTCCGATGGATTTGAGTCTTAAACCCAATAATATAGACTTGGTTAAGCAAGGGGAGAATGTCAGTGTTCACTCTAATATTTCTAAGAGAAGTTTGTCTCAATGGCATCATGCTTTAGTTGGGTACTTTTCAAGCGAAAATTTACCCTTTCATTTTTGTTAAGAATTGTGCTGACAAATTATGAAAAAATGATTGTTGAGGTTCTTGCTCTTGATAATGGTTTCTTAATCTTTAAAATTCCAAGATGAAGAAATGGTTGCTAAAATTCTTAAAAATGGTTCATCCCGCTAAGGAAACTTTTAATAGTTAAACATTGATACCTGAGAGTGCAACTGAAAAAACAAGAATTCTCTAGCGCCCTGATATGGGTTAATATTTTAATGTCCGGCTTGAACTTTAGGCCAAGGAGGGACTAAGCTTTGTTGCTAGTGCAATTGGGAAACCACTAAATATCGATTTAGCTACTCACTCTAGGAGTAGACTTGCATATGCTTGGATTTGGCAAATCCAAGCTTCGTATGACATCCCAAAGTCTTTTAATCTTGATTTGGGTTATGGAGAACCCTACGAAATTAGGGTAGAGACTCTTTGGAGGCCGAAAAGGTCTTTGAATTGCAAAAATTTTTGGGCACAACCAACAAGCATGCCCTTCTTCTCCTATTGTTACAACTACCATAAAGCAATAATGAAGGAAAAAAGAGGTCATTAATAAAGCCTCCTTGAGTGATTGGGTTGAGGTTCCAACCAAGCGTGCTATTGAAAGAACATTGGTGTGAGAATGACAAGGATGCAAAGTAACAAATGGAAGATCTATCTAAAGCGTTTGGAGCTTCTCAGAGTGCTAACATGTTTAGTGTTCTTGATTCTTGTCTCCCAAGGTTTTAAAAAGCGGCCGCAACCGTTACGTAACGCCGTTACGTAACGCCGTTACGTAACGGTTGTGGTAGTTACCGCCACCCGTTACAGCCGCTTTTGCAGTGTGATTGAGATTCACAGGTGTATTGGCCGTAGCGGCTGCTATAGAGGTCGTAACGGTGCCGTAACGGCCGTAACGGCTTGTTATGCACCATTACGTAACGGTTCTGAATTGCTTCTTTCAAAAAAACATAAAAAAAAAAAAAAAAAAAAAATTGAAAATGGGGGAAAAGAGATAGAGAGAGAAGAAGGAAGATGGAAGAACAAGAGATAGAGAGAGAGAATAGGGAAGATGAAGAACATGTTATTGATTTGTTGAAGTTGTGAGATCTATGCTATTCTATTCAGCTATTATCACTCAACCATTTTGTTTGTCTGTCTATTTATATATTGTTTGAAAATAATAATAATAATAATAAGTGTGGTCATTATCTATTTGGCTTGATTAATATATATATATATATATATTTAGACTTTTATTTATTCTCTTACTTTTGTCATTGTTTATCTTATATATAATAGTTAGTGATTATTTTTTGTAAAATATAAAGTCATTAATTATTAAAATAAAATGTAAAAAACTCAGTTTATAGTGATTTAAAAATATGAAATATATTGGATCAAACTTAAAAATTTATAAAAATTGATCAATATTTATTTTAAAACCCAATAAATATGATCATGGAAAAAAAATGTGCGTATCGGTAAGTTTTTTTCAAATTTTGCAAAAAATAAAAAAATTCACGATTCCGATTACCGCAACCGTTACGCTACGGCCTTTACACCCCGCAACCGCAACCGCCCCACCGCCACCGTTACGGCGACCGCAACCGCTTTTTAGAACCTTGTTGTCTCCCCTCAAGTCAAAGTGAAATCAGGTTGGACTTCTCAAGGAGAAAACCATAAAAATTTGAAAGGGAAGCTTGACATTTTGAAGTTGGCTTGTGGGATAACCTTCCCTCTTGATATATAAGTTCTAAGTGTGGACAAGGTGGGAGCAGAAAAGTAACCCAGTCTCTCGAGTTGTGAGAGGTTTTGCTTTCGTGTTTCTTGTTTCCTAGGCTCTCAAGTTGTGATAGTTCATTTTGTAGTGCTTATGGATTTTTTGTTGTTGTTGTTGTGGTGGTGGTGGTTAGGGGTGAGCAGCGGTTACACCGATCTGCCAAAACCGACCGAACCGAGCTGATCTACCGCATTTTGGACGGATGCGTGATGACGAACGGACGGTTGCGGATTGATTTTCTCCAATCCGCCAATCTAGCGGACGGATGGCGGATTTGAGATTCCTTTGGTCACAACCGAATCGCCAAACCACGGTAATTTATAAGACTTTGTGTTTTGAGTTTATTTAAATATTCTGTTTGTATTTTCAATTAAAAAAGAGTTTAAATATTCTGTTGAAAAAAAAATTTCAACTTGAATATCTTTTTTGAATTGAAAAAAATAAACGTATTATTTATCTATATTTTTTTATTTTTAAATCTATCTCTAAAAATAATAAATAGAAAATATGATATATGCTGGTTGGTTTTTGTTTTCAAAAATAGATATAGATGTAACAATACAGAGACATACAATCTCTACTACTACTTTGTTCATGATTTTAATTGTTTGAATTGTTTTTATATTTTAAGAACCACAGATTATAATACTTTATGTGGATGAGGCATGCTGTGATTATAGTATGTGGATGAGGCATGCAGCGATTGTGATATTCTAAAGTTTCAAACTTTTTTGCTTAAGTTTCAAACTTTTTTGCTTTGGATGAGACATGCAGTGATTGTAATATTTTTTTAACTCATTGACTGTAATACTTTATTCTTCTTTTTTTGAGGAAGTACACAAGTTGAATTATATTGAAAATTTATAAAATTTTAAACCGCCAAACTGCTCAATCCACATCCGCCAGATTGGCGGACGGATGCGAATTGATTTTCTCCAATCGACCAATCTGGCAGACGGATGGCGGATTGGAGGTTCAGTGGCCGCAATCGACCCACGCCCACCCCTAGTGGTGGTGGTTTCCTCATGTTAAAGGGCTTGTTGTGCCTTTCCAGACTGTTATTGAGCCTATTGTATATCTTTTTTTTTTGGTTACAAAATTTTACTTACCCACCCAAAAAAAGAGTAATCACTATGTTTGTTTCCTGTGTTTTTGAAAACAATTCTCAGAAAATTCTACTTTCTTATTTTTCATATTTTTTTGTTTTTACTGAATTTTTTTTAATATTTTAAGTAATTTTTTTAATTTTTAGACACACCTAACATAAATACACTTAAAAAGTATAATTTCATGAAAAAAATCTTTAAAGAATTCACTAAATACCAAAAATACACACAAAAAAAAATTCAGTATATTTTTTGTATTTTTGTGTATTTATTAATTTTTTAAAATATATTTTCACAAATATTTTACTTTTTAGATACATCTAAGTAAGGTGCATCTAAAAAAGTATAAAAAAAAATGTTTAAAATTTTACACTAAAAAAAAAAAACAGACGAAAAACAAAAAGCTCAGTTTTCAGAAAACTGAATTCAAAAAATTGAAACCAAACACACTGAATAGTTTTCAATACACTATGGTTTCTGAAACCTTCTTTTACAATGCCTTCTACAAAAAGGCCTTATCAATGAGTTATACTTTTCTGCACGTCTTTCTATAAAAAGACAAATAAAATAGCCAATTCCCGAAGGAGCCCTTAGTATTTCACTTGCAAATGACATAGTATGACCTCCTACAACAGGTAAGAATTTGCATAATGAGATGATGCAGTATGAACTCATATGCCATGTAGGAATTTGCAAAATGGGATAAATAAAACACAATATTTATTTTGGTGCATGAACAGTAGAAAGTGTCTTCTAAAACATGGCTTATGAACTCTAGTCAGATGAAGCAATCACATGAAGCCCCACAGCATCAGGACAAAAACTAAGCTCGTACAAATTATACATTGGCTATAGACCTTCATTTTTGTCTCCTTTCTTTTGGATAGATAAAGAAACAAAACAAATTTGACAAGATCTACAATAACATTAGGTTGGTACCACCCTCAATTTGCCCCCTCCTCCCTAGCACGGGGGTTCGCATGCAGACCTTAGCAAACATTTAACATGCATTCCACTGCTCATGTTTTCAGCTTATGTTTCCTTTATTTTTTATTTTGTTTCCCCTCATTTTTCTTTCTTGCTTTGGCATTAATTGAACAATGTCAAAATCATGAACTTGCTTTGCAGAATGTAGGCATCAAAGCATAGAAGATCTTTCCCAAATGAGCTCATGTAAGACAACCCCAAACCCAACCCCAACATTCCCCACCCCCACCCCCACCCCCACCAGCCCCAACCTCAACCCCAACCTACCAAAAAAACAAGAAACAGAACCTTTCAACTCAAGTCAGAGATAGTCTAAAAAAAAGGTTCGAACCCAAACATGCTAAAAAAACAAAAATTCAATAACTTGTTAAGCTGCTAGAACCCATCATTTATCTTGCACTACACAGATTCCTTAGGTGAACTATATGTAAACACCCCCATAGGTGAATTATTCACAATATACACATAAAGAGGGGAAAAATTGTAAAATGTCACATGCCCAGCCCAATGAATATGGGTATAAAATGAATAAGCACAACCATTAAAAGAAATATCAGATTTCAACCATTAGTTGGTCCAATGGACCAGATACTGAGTTATCAACGACAAAAAAAACATATCAGATTTCAATACGACCAAATGGCTACAACCCATGCAAATTTTAAAACAAGCAAGACATTTAAAATAAGCAAAATATGCAATTTTAAAACAAATGACAATGGGAATAAAAAGGAACCAGTAGGAAAGAGAGGAACCTTAAAGCTTGCATTATACATTTTTGCTCATCAATATATCGCTGGTGCTCCTTGATTTTAAGTTCCAATTCCCTAATAAGAAATGAAGTTTTGTTAGTAAACAACTGTTCAGCACTGCGTTTTAGTTCTCCAAATTCCTGTTTAAATTCCAAAACCTTATTCTCAAACTGCCTGTGTGAACTGCTACAATCCTCTACCACCTTTCGCAAGCTTTCTTCCTTCACAAAATCAAATAAGCACTTGCGTGAATTTGTTTGTAAAACAGAAAGGAGTTTGCAAGATCTCAATTTCTCTATCTCTCTCCCAAAATTCACCAGAAGATTGGAATGGCTCCGATGCTGCTGTGAGTAGCATTTCATAAAATCCATGTAATTTTGGAGAATCATCTTGTAGAAATGATCCAAATTACCCCGAGCAATCTCTAATGCCCTCTCTTGCACCTGCTGCTCTCTTAAGAGTCTCTCACAAGTCTCAAATTTCACTTGTGTGCGACTGTAAATGGCATGTCCACGCTGGTAATGGTACCTGAATTGCCTCTCATAAGAAGGCAATGCCTTCAGTGCAGGGTCCAAAGCATCATCCAGTGGGTGGGGGTTATGGGAGGAGGATGGTGACGGAGGGTCTGGAATTTCAAGGATTTCAACTTGCTCTGCAGCAGCAGGAATCGAATTACTCCGCATCCTCGCTCTATTGAACAAGAACACTTCACGGTCATCAGATGGTAGTTTATAGGCTGAAAGTGGCCGCTGTGACTCAAGTTTCATGTCCAAGCACAAAAGCAGCTGGTCATTTAAGGGTATCCCAGACACTGATTCTAGGAACCGTTGGATGGCCTCAACAACAGTATATTCATCACACTCAAGTTCAAACGAGTGTCCATTCTCGGCAATATGAACAAGAAGTTTGCCTCTCTGAACTATAGCTTCTGACACATTTGAACTCATCTTATCCTCAAGAAACAATGGACTCCACACCCAGAAAACACAATTATCAGGATCTAACAACTGATTCAACAATTACCAAGTAACGATATCAAACAATGACCCAACTCAACAATTAACATAGAACAACCAATTCACCTCTTCCCAGACATACCCTCACCCAAATAGAAAATTTTCCAATTCCAGGCTTTGCCCCTATTAAACCCAATTATTTCCGCACCACCATTGACATCTACAAAACAGCCCAAAATCTAACAAACCCAAAAAGTATCTTATCGATGAAAATCCAATTTTGCAATTTTGCACAATGAAACTCTAAATATCTCAGACCCACCAAGGAAATCAGCAATTACAGCCAAATTTTCAACAGACCCACACACCCAAAAAATAAACCAAAAAAAAAAAAAAACCCCTATTTACGTCCGACCCACCATAGAAATCTGCAAAAACAAACGCCCAAATCTTGGAAAAACCTCCAATGATACCATCAACAAATACCTACCCAAAAAAAAAAAAAAAGATATCATCAACAAACCCTAAATTTGACGGCACAAAATCTTAATTCGTCTCAGAAAAAAATTGAATCAATCAATTCTTACAGTGGAAAACAGAATAAGAAACAATACATTAAAAACATAAAAAATTAAACAATGAAAATCCGAGGAAGGGTTCAGCTAGAATCTTAAACTTACAGCCAAGACGATAAAGAAGAGATAGAGGAAACAATCAATGATGTGAAGAGAGAGAGAGAGAGAGAGAGAGAGAGAGAGAGAGAGAGAGATTTGCTTGGAATTGGCTGAAAACAAGTTTATCACGAAACCCTCCGAGTGTTATATTATTATATATGGAGTATATAAATAAATGTTAAGGTCTCGTATATCTGGAGTAGATTTTTTTTTATCGTCAGGATAACCTTCAAGGGGAAGTAAGCATCGACCTGAAGCAGAATAAGTAGTCTGTTCTTCCTCTACAATTAAGTTTTGGAAGAACAGAGAAATACTCAAGCTGCATTACATTCTATCTGGAGTAACATAATAAACACATATGGAGTAACATTTTGGTAAATTACACCGCCATTCTCGACTAATACGGGGGAGCCTCTATTTGGACACACCACTTCCTCTCTCCTCGCACACTTAATGACATTTTTTTTATTACATTTTTATTCTAAAATAAAATTACCAAAACATCCCTTTCTTCTCCAACCAAAACCCCTTTCTTCTCCAACCAAAACCCTAACCCTAACCCTAACCCTAACCCTAATACCCAATACAGAGCCTCCCCTCCAATCATCTCCTTCCTCCCTCCGTCGCCTCCCTCTGTCGCCTCCCTTCAGCCTCTCTCTTCTCGAATCGAAGCCCCACGCCACCCCATCGTTCGTCGCTCACTCACCCTCCCCACCACCCCCGTAACCTCTCACTTCGGAACACAACACCGTCGCCGCCACAGCTCCCACCCCTTCGCGACCCTCAGTTCTGTACACCCACAGAGAGAGAGAGAGGAGAACCTAAATCTGGTTCGACTATCAACCTCCGAAATCCCATTTTCGCGACTGAGAGAGAGAGAGAGAGAGAGAGGGGGGATGAGGTGGGGGTCGCGGTAGTGTCGCCGGTGGTGGAGTAAGGGGTGGGGATGGCGACGGGAAGTGAAAGGGAACGGTGGTGCTGCGTCGCCGCTTGCGATCGCCGGCGAGGTGGTCGCTGGTGTGTGGATTGGGAGGGTTGGAAAGTTGTGTGTATGAGGATATAATTGGAATAAAAATGTGTGTAATAAGTAAATTTTATTTATTTATTTTTTTAAGGTGTGTGAACTGAGAAGGATGTGTAAAAAGTAGAATTGGTGTGTTCAAATAGAAGCTCCCACTAATACGGAAGTTACAGCGCATATCAAAGTTTGATGAAATTACACCAGCAACCTGCCTTAAATTTATTTACTCAAGGTTTAAAATTAATATAATTAATCTCATATTTATTATTTATTATATAATTGCATTAATATATTTTTTTTAAAGTAGAATTAAAGCAATCAAAATTAATGTAAATGATGAGTAGAGACATTGAAATAAACAAAAGTAAATAGATATACTTCAGTAGAAAAAACATGACAATATTTTTTCATTCATACAATGAACAAATTATCTAACTATTATGTGAATTAAAATCTTAAGAGAGACTAATGTTACTATATGAAAAATGTGAAGTAAATTGTATTTTTTTGGTATCGCTTATGAGAGGATAATTTGTGTAAACAAATTGGGCTGAGCAACGGAAATGGTCTTAGAGAGTTGAGCCAAACAGTAGGGTAAGGGCTTAGATAGCCTGGTTTCAGGCCGCGTGGGCTCTAGGTCAGCCAACAAGGGGTTGATGGGGCTTGGACTGGGCTATAGAGGTACAGATCTTGGCGAAACGAGTTGGCTTCAATAAAGAAGGCCAAGCTAGGTTTAGCTTGTGTCACAACCCAAACCCACCCCTATAGGTTTAGCATCGTAACCAGCCAATAATCCTTGGACTACCGAAGGCCTCTGAACAGATTAACAAGATTAAGGGTCTAGCGGAAGCAGATACATAAATATAGTTGTCCAATAAGATGTGCTGACTTATATGAACAGAATATTTAAAACTTTATATAAGTATGTAATAGTCATTCATACATTATACCCACACACATTAAAGTATCTTAAGTACAACCAACAAAACTACCAAGTCTTATATGTACAGAAATAACAAAACTTAAACACAGGATTCTTCGGGAACCTCCACGTGAGGCACAATGGTTAGCTGACAACAGAACACAGATTCGAACAAAAGCCTTCAGGCTCGAACTCCAGAATGCCCACCTACATATATATATATATATATATACACACAGTGAGCTAAAGCCCAATGAATAACATTAAGGTAAAGGGGTTAGTGAACGAAATCCGAATATATCATAAGCGTAAAACAGATCGTAGCATAATCATTCTCATATCAGAACATAATAATGGTACATCCCATATAACACATCACATTAGATCCTTTATCGGGCTTAGCCTTCCTATGATTTGTAGAGGATTCAATCTAGTTTCCAGAACATTTTTCAGAATTGGCGTTGCTCTTCTAGATTCTAAGTTATTTAGAAGATATTTCAGCACTGTCCAGAATCTGCCCAGATCTCCTGACTGTTACGAAAACTTGATTTTCTTACAAATCGCTCAATGTTTTTCGATGAAACCAATTTTAGTTGAAAGCTAACTTCTAAAGGAAGGTTTTGACATAAAATGGAGGTTCAGAATATTTTTGTACATTTTTCTGGAATTTTCGAAAGTTGGCTGCAAAAACAGGTTCTAAGGTAGAATGCCCAAATTAAGAAGATTTATGAAAAGGGGGTTCCACCAGGGGAAAGTTTCATTCCTTTTGTGAAGAAAATATGCTAACTATTACATGTTTAACTTGGAAAATCTGTTTGAAAGAGTGCCCTTGAAAAGTTGAGAGATTGGTACAAAAGAAGACGGTTTTGTGCCAAAATGGGTAAAACACAAGAGAGATGGAAACAATACTCAAATCTTGGTATTTTTTTACATAAGAACATGATAATAACAGATCTGAAACATCACTTAAAATCTTTAAAAAGAACATGCATTAGAAAAGAAAATGAAGAGAAGGTTGTGTTGGTGGCTTACCTTCTAGCTTTGCACAAGAAACTCTCTTCTTCTTCCCTCTCCTCCTCTAGACTTCTCTTCCTTGCTCTCCTCTCCCTCTCTAACCAAAATGTGTGTGTAAGTGAGTGTGTTGTGTGTATGTTTGCAAGCTAGGGAGGGTGTGGTATATATAGGCAATTAGGGGTAAAAGGACATAAAAGCCCTTTAGTTGGAATTGGATGGAAGGGTTAGGGTTTGATTGAATTCTAAGAAGGGGCTTAGGAGGCTTGTTCCATTGGTTAGGGCCACATCTAGTTGTAATAAAACTAATTTTTGGATTTTGCATCCTAGGTAGGTCACTAGGTTGTGTTTCTCTAGAATCTCATAATCATGGTCTTAGAAGATTGGCTTCTCTCTCCCTTCCCTAGGAGGGCTAGCCTTGGGGGAGTGTGATGGGGCAACTTTTTTATTAATTTTGGTCCTAGGCACATCCCTCAAGGTGTTTATACACACACACACACATATATATATATATATATATATATAGCAAGATTGATAGTACACCAAGGTACATGATACAAATACTATTTTGGGACAAGTTTAAAAAAGAAATAAGGGCTTGAAGTCAATTACATGTTACCTAGGTAGAATTAAATTAGGTTAGGGAATTTCTGTTTTGATAAAATAAAAAAAATAGTAATTGCTAATCGACAAGATTCGAATTAATTCAAGTAAACGAGGGCTTTAAGAAAATAATTCATCATTAGGGTCTTAAAAGTAAATACATATTTTAGGGGCCTTACATGAACCATGACATTGTGCATGTACAAATCCAATACAACCATTAAGCTAGCTTTGTAATTGTGTAATATGTACAAGAAGTTGAATATTTATACCATTTTGATTTTGATTTTTTTTCATAAATAGTTAGAATATTAAACTTAAAATAAATTAATAATATAAGAATAACTTTTAAATTTTATTTATTGTATTATTATTTATGACGTCACGGTTTAATTCGGTTTGACCTGACGGTTGAACTAATAATCTGTCCACCCAAACTATTTTCTGATTCGCTCACTGATGCGGATTTCAAAACATTGATGAGAATGTGATTCAACCTTGTTTATTGCATTTGTTGTATTATGTTTTTATTTTTGTAATTAGTGGAAGTTTTTGGAGTTTTGTGCTTGAGTTTGAGCTTGTTTTGAGGAGTTAAGTTTGTGTTCACCACTCAAGTGGTCAAATGTTCATTCGGACAGTCTTGTATACCTTCTAAAATATGTTTCAGAAATTGAGAAGCTGTGAACTTGGGTTTATTGTTCCAGCGGTCGAGTGATTGCTCTAGCGATTTGAAGTACCTTTCATTATTTTTCCCTTATTTGGTATATTTTATTTAAGTGAAAATGAATGACTATTTTGACAAAATATAAGAATGTCTATTCTTTTCCTAAACTTATGGAATAGCCATTCCCATACATCATAGAATCGCATAAAATATTATCATTTAGCTACTACCACCATTTCCTTCTAATATTACCCTCCACAGGTATTTAGAAAAAAGAATGTCTCAAAAATATTAATTATTTTGATTGATTAATTATACTACAAAAATTTAATTATTTGAATTGCATGAAATTTTAAGTTATTATCATGTCCGGAGTCTATAATCTATAACATATATGAAAAAAAAAACATAACTCATTCTAAAGCGATATAACGCTTCATGTATTGAGCATCACTCAAAACTTTTTATAAATTACATGATTTCCTAAATGTACTCTCTATTTTTAAATTGCCCTTTGAATAATTATTTTTCAATAAATTATCAATACATTTCTTTAGATTTGCTTCAAATACAAAATATTCTTGTTGTGCTCCACAAAATACTAGAGTATTGGGGGTGACCCAAACTAGTCCTAACAATAGGTCCAGTCCAAACAAGGAACCCCATCAAACAAATATCACACCCCTCCATCTATAAAAGGAAGACATCCCATGGAATAGGGGGAGGCATCATCTCTTTGCAACACAACACACACACACACTCCACAATTCTTTATCTTCTTTCTTTGATTCAAGTTGCTTTCATTGGAGTATCCCCGGCTAGCAATCCCAGTTGGGTAGCGCTGACCATGTTTATCTTTGCAGAGCTCTAAGGGTCAAACTCATCTCTTTGTTGGAAGTGAGAGGATTTTTTGGGTCTCACAATTGGTGCCGTCTGTGGGAACTCCCTTTTCAGGAAGTTAGTCAACTGGGTACCTATGTAGGAATCCAATGGGTGCCCATTCCACATCGCTCCGTGAGTAAATCACACTTTGCTACATAAGTTGACTTACTCCTTCAAATTTGTACAAGGCCTTTCTTAACGGAAGAACAAAGCCATGAGGGTACGCCCAAAGCGGACAATATTGTGCTAATAGGGGATTGCTTGCTTCATTTGGTGCCGTGTGGGAACTTCTTTCTCAAGAAGCCAGTCAATTGGGAACCTATGTGGGAGCCCAATTGGTGTCCATCCCACATTGCTCCATGAGTAAACCACACTTCACTACATAAGCTTCCTTTTCCTAAGGGAAGAACAAAGTCGTAAGGGTACTCCCAAAGTGGACAATATTGCACTAAGGGAAATTGGCTGCTTCACGGCCTTTTCCTAAGGGAAGAAGAAAGCCATGAGGGTACGCCCAAAGCAAACAATATTGTACTAATGGAGGGTTAGCTGCTTCATTTGGCACCGTTTGTGGAAATTTCCTTCTCAAGAAGCCAGTCAACTAGGGACCTATGTGGGAGCCCAATGGGTGTCCATCCCACATCGCTCCATGCGTAAACCACACTTCACTACATAAGTTAACTAATTCCTTCAAATTAGCACAAGGGCTTTTTCTAAGGGAAGAACAAAGTCGTGAAGGTACGCCTAAAGCAGACAATATTGTATTAATGGGGGGTTGGTTGCTTCATTTGGTGCCGTCTGTGGAAACTCCTTTCTCAAGAAACCAATCAACTGGGGACTGATGTGGGAGCCCAATGGATGTCCATCCCACATCGCTTCGTGAGTAAACCACACTCCACTACATAAGTTGACTAACTCTTTCAAATTAGCACAAGACCTTTTCCTAAGGGAAGAACAAAGCCGTGAGGGTACGCTCAAAGCAGATAATATTGTGCTAATGATGGGTTGGCAGCTTCAATTCCTTATAGCTTTGTAAATTACATCTCACCCCCCTCTGAAATTTTTAATTTCATAACAAATAACCGTTTTTATTAATAAATCATTAATTCCATTAACAATTTTTAATGATGTCAAAATTTTATTTTAATTAAAAAATTGGATTTTTTTTTTTATAATATACGAGAGTAGTTAGGAATTTTATTTTTTCAATTGTTCTATTAAATACAAAATTCTGATAAAGGGATATTTATAATTTTCTAAAACATAGGGTGTATTTGTAATTTATCCATAATTTTTTATTGCAACCCATCTAGGACGACCCCACCACATATAATAATTAGCATTTAATTAATTAAGGAGATTTGAATTTTAATTGTTCATTATTTTGGTTCAATTTGGAATTTATGAGACTTATTCGGTCTTATTTATATATGATTTGATTAAGGGTTTATGTTGAAATTTGAAATTGCAAGCCTAATGGCTCAAGAAGGTGAAATTGACGATTGAATCAGTTTAATTTCGAGTATCAGACTATATGTGAATTTAATTAAATATTTGATTCAGTTTAGTAAAATTGAGATTTAACTAATAGGGTTTGAATTGGAATTAATTAAGCTAATTTGATTATGAAAATTGAGAATTGTAGTTATTTTGAATTAAATTTATTTGTGAGGTGTCTAATTGTTTATGTAATTTATTGATAAGAATTTTGAGTCTGATTAGAAATTGAAGGCATTAAAGATCTAAGAAACTAAACTTAATGATGGAAATAAGTTTAATTTGGTATTTGGAACCTTTTGGGAGTTTGAGAAAAAATCTGATTCAGATTGGTAAAATTAAATATAATTAATTGAGCCGTAATGAAAGTCAAATTAGACTAGCTAAATTATATGAGATTTGTAATTAGTTATAATTAATTTAATTATATGCCAATCAATATTTGGTAAGATTAAATGATGTTTAATTAAATTAAAATGTAATTAATATGATGTTTAATTAAATTAAAATGTAATTAATATATGAAGTTATTCCTAATCAAATCATAATACAAAGTGAAGTGTTGGAGTCCTCTAGAACCTTGGAGGCAACAAGTGGTGCACATACGTGTATTCATGTGTGCTGGAGAAGAACTAAAAGAAGAAAAGTAAATCTGAAGGAAAGAAAGAGAGGAGGACCAAGAGAGAGAGAAAGAAAAAGGGTTAGCTGCCGCAAAAAAAAAAAAAAAAAAAAAATAATAATAATAATAAAAATTGAAAAACTCAAGGTAGAATAACAAAGTAAGAAAAGGAAGCTTAAGAATTTAGCCAATTAAAGCTTAATGTATGTAATTTATGTTCAATTTATGCAAAATTTTCACATTATACTTTAAATTAAAGATGCGTTTGGACTCAACATTATGTAATTGGAAGAAATTAAGACTAAATTAAAGAGTATAAACTAGGTTAATAAACATGAAAAATAATTTTAAGATTCCATTAAATTGAGTTTGATTTTGAAAACCATGATGTAATTGGGTTTTATATTTACATGTATCATGAATTTTGAAGAATTTTAGTTAATCAATTTTATATTTTGAAGAGAAGGAAAAATTTTATAAACATTAAAGTTCATGGAAATCTGGAATTAATCATAAAGTTAAATGGGGTTTTTGATTTGTTTAGAAAACTAAGAAATGGTTGGATGTTAATCTATAACTCATACATGTAATATAATTTAAGAATTTTAATTCATATTTTAAAGTTTATGAATTTGGGATTGAGTCTTGATATAAATCAAGAAGTCAAATTATGGTTTGAACTTGATAATGAAGAATTGGTTGGACTTTGATACATGCAAATGTTTTTCTAAGGAATTTATAGCTTTAATTTCATGTTTTGAAAATCAAGAAGAAAAAAAAAAGGGAAAGAATTTGAGATCTTTGCATGAATGAACAAATAATTCAAGTTTTGACAAAATTGTTGAGTTTTTGGAAATTGATTTCTGAAGGGTAATGTATTGGTATTTTCCAAAGTATTTTCATGTTTCCAAACAAGCCATGCATGACCTCCAAGATTTGGAGCAAAGTTTGGTAGCTCAAACTACAGTTTTGAAACTCAGAAAATTTACAAACCACTTGAGTGACCAATTGGTGGCTTAAGCCAATATTATAAACTTTTAGTATTTTTACAGACAATACAATCTGCTCAAGCGATCAGGTGGTGGCTTGAGCGGTCAGACTATTTTCAGCATATTTTGAAAAATCACACTTTGTTCACATTTTCATCTCATCTCCTCCCTAACATTTCTAACCAAGAATTATGACTCAATGAAGATTAATAAGCTAACAATCAACATAAATTAGTTGGTTAAAGAATAAATCATTGATTTAGTAGTAATTGATTAAGAAGTCAAGTAAGAAATCGAACTATTTGGAAAAAAAAGGATTTAGTAATGAAAGAATATGTGAAATGAGAATCCGATTAATTTGAATAAAGAAAGAAGAAGCGTAGTAGAACTTCGGATTACTTAGACAGAAAAAGACAAAAAAAGTTTAGTTTAATCAAGGAAGTGATATTGTGTTTCAATGTGCATATGTTATGTGTTTTTGTAGGTCACGCGCTATCATCTGTCTAATCCGTCTGATCTGCTTCTGGAGTTATCTGTGAATAACAACTTTGTAAAGTTATGTTTGATTATAAGTATTTTCTGATTGATATGATACGATCTGTTTTCTGAAATGCTATTTTGTAAATCATGAATGAATGTCTAATTTTATGAAATGTATTTGTGGCATTCTTAGCATAATATGAATCTGTCATGTGTTATCTATTACCTGGTACTAGGGTTTCACGTGGGTTCCATTCATGAAATTGATTATGCATAATCATTTAATCTGCACGTGGGTCTTAATGACCATCTCATGTGATTATGAGTCTATATGACCAACTACTCTACACGTGGGTTTTAATGACCATCTCATGTGAATATGGGTCTATATGACCAACAACTCTGCACGTGGGTCTTTATGACCAATTTGATTTGTTAGCTAATAGATGTACCATGTATGACTGTTTACAAATCTGAATATGTATATGAATCTGTTTCTGATTTGAATTTTGATTTTGAATCTGTTATTGGGCATCATTCATTAAAATCTTTACTTTGTTGTTATTCATTGAGCTCTAACTCATTGTTTATGTATATGTATGTAGGTGATCAAGCACGACCAGGCTCAGAGGCGTTTGCCTGGAATTTGTTTTTTGTCAGCCAACCTATGTACCTTTCATGGAGGTTCCGGATATGTCAAGTGGTCAAGGCTATGTGATTAAAGTTTAATTTTTTGTTTTCTTATTTTGTTAAACAAGTCTTTGTTCATTCTATATATAGGGCTAAGTCCATTTTTTCTCATCTGTATATATGATGATGCATGAATGATGTTGTCACGACTTAAACCTACCCCTATAGGTTTATTGTCATAACTGGCCGGCCTCTGAACAAATTCAACAAAATACAGCGACTAACAGAAGCAAATACAAACATATAACATCCATTGAGCTGTGCTGACTTATATGAAACAGAGATTTTTAAATTTATGTACAACGTCCAAAAGTCATTTTTACTGTAATGCCCTCAAAATAATACATAAATAAATCATGCACAAGATCCATAATTAATAAAAGAGACATTGTATTCACATTCACCAGAGTGTTCTTTACAAAAGATGTTACATGTTAATAACAAAAGTAGATGTCCTACGGGCTTACAACTTTCCAAGTTAACACTTGGTTATAACAAAAGAAGAGTTCTAACTCTTTACATATTAAGCCATTGGCCTGAATTTACATTTAACATCAAAGCAAAATAATCAAAAAGAGTCTTCAACTCCCAAAATCTTCCAAGCTAAGACCTTGGAGGCGGCATATCATCTATACCTGAAAATGGTGTCCCAAATAGGGTGAGCCAAAGCCCAATAGAGATATGCTAAACAGTATATGAGAATTAACTAAAACATTAGCATTCGATAAATGTTTAGCGCTTATATATCAACTTACATTCCTTCCATAATCAAATAACATTTACATCCGTGTCTTATTCCAATCCCATCCATTTACCCATATTCAATTCCTTGTTCTATAAATAACATAAAATGAGACTACAACTCATATAACCACGCTTCAATAACAGCCATCATAGATATCATTCAACACTTTCAATAACTTGCCATTTTACGGAACTACGTTCAAGGGAACCGGTACCCATAATAAGATTTCGGGACTTTCACCCAGGACACTCCAGCCAACTTAGTTATTAATGAAGCTCATCCCCTATCTCCTCCCACACAATGGAGTACATCCCCTATCTCCTTCCATACAAAGATACATATACAATGTATTAAACATGTTGGCATACACAATGACCCAACAATTTACATATTCAACATTCAAGTTCAACCGTCATATTCAATGACATAATTCAATCGATTAGTTTCAATTTACCTAATCATCATGCAATGTTTACAACAATCATGGCTATCCTCCACTAATAGCCCAAAACAGTTATTTCTAAACAGGTAAATAAATTTATCAAACAGATAATTTATCAACTTTTTCATAGGTGGATAATTATTAAATCCAACCACACCAATTAATCCCAACTCCATTCAATTTCATGATTTCCAAATCAATTTCATATTTTCACAATTTACCTCATTAATTACACAAATGATTCATTCAGTTTAAGTTAGGGCATTAATCCCTCTTTCTTAAATATTGCTCCCAAGTTCCAATTTCATCAATTATACATCAATAACCCATTTTAAGACTTAACATACCCAAATGGAATTTAAAATTGAAAACCCCTCTTTTAAACATTTCAAATCTCAAACCCTAACTTCTCAAAATCCCCAAAGTTCACCATTTATACAAAATGACTAAAATTTATGTTAAGACTCATAGGAGTGAGTAGTTTATACCCCAAATGGAGAAGCTCAAAGGAGAGAAAAGAGAAACTTGAAGATGCTCCAAAACCAAACTTTTTCGGATCAAAGTGAAGCCCACACAAAGCTCTACCTTTTTAACAAAGGGAAGACGGTAGAAAACTTCAAGAACAAAGTGTATTTGTAGAGAGAGAGGGAGTTTAGAGAGAGAGGCTGCCGATTTTAGGGTTTGGAGTAAAAAGGAGATAAAAAAGTGATGTAATAACCCGCTGCTGCGAACTGATATAAACAGGTCTCGCTCGAGCGAAGGAGTGGTCGCTCGAGCGACCAGACACAAAGAGGACCTCGCTCGAGCACAAGAAGCCTGGCTCGAGCGCACAATACAAAGCTTCAGGTCTGCAACTTAGACGCACGCTCAAGCAAAGGAACACAAAACATAGAGCTCACTCGCTCGAGTGCAAGAAGTGTGGCTCGAGCGAAGATTACCAACCTTTAAGTTTTTCAGAGACGCAGATGCACGCTCGAGCGCAAGAGTGCTCGCTCGAGCGAAGAGACAGACACCCAAGGCTCGCTTGAGCGAAGGAGTCAAAAAATGGATAGCAGCCATTTGTTTCAACTCACAACCAACCTGTTCCAAACTATACAACACACCCCAAAACTCAAATACAAGGAATTAAAAGATGGAAACAAGATATAGACTACCACAATCAACAAGGAACCCGAGTCTGGAATACAATAATTGACGAGAAAAAACTGGGATCGCTATACTTACATTATATCCACACACACATAATAGTCAAAGTAAGAAGGGATTAAATCCCATATACAAAAACTTGTCTTAAACCTTAACAAATAAAATAAAAGTTAAGTCAATCACAAGGCCTTGAACACATGACATATTCGGAACTTCCACAGGAGGCGCAATGGTTGGCTTTACAAAACAGAAGTCCAGACAAAAGTTTTCAGGCCTGATCTCCAAAACGCTCACCTATACATATATACATACAGTGAGCTAAAGCCCAGTGAATAACATTAAAGTAAAGAGGTTAGTGAACGAATTCTGAACATATCGTACTCATAAACAAATCATAACAGAATCAATTCTCATATCCGAACATAATAATGGTACACCCAATAGAACATATCACATCGTCATCCGACTAGAGTAACCGGTTTCAGATACCGATTAAACATATCACCACTCTGTCAAGTGGCTAACGAGATCTCGTAATCACATATATGTCATGGACCCGCATTAACATGCCGTTCCCCATGGCTTGGGACTATCTATGGATAGCATAGTGGATTTCAAACATAGGACATTTGTTCACGTAAACAAATATCATTTTAGAAATCATAACTTATCAAATCACATTTGGAACATAATTCATATGAACATATCTTTACAATAACGTTACTCATAGTGGGTTTCCATAAACAGTTGAACAATCTTCGAACATTGACCTACAAACACAAAAGTGCATAACACAAACATATCTTATCATTACATATACGTATGGCCAACATGGCTTAGCTTACTTTTACAATAAATTCTTATCTTTCATATCACACTGTTCGAAACACATCCTTTGTAATTTCTTAACTTAGTACATTCCTTTCTTAGTGTGTGTTTCTAATTCATATCCTCATTATTGTAGCTTAATTAAGGCTTACAAATGCCTAGGATGCAATAAGGATGCCAAAATGCACTTTGGAACACTTAGTCAAATTTTTGAAAATAGGGTTTTTGCTCGAGCACAACTTTGGTCTCTTGAGCGGTCTGCAAAATTCTGTAAAACTTCTGGGAGCTCGATTTTTACGCTCGAGCACAATTTCCTACACTCGAGCTGAGGATCAAAAATAAGGATGGTTGCTTGAGCACAGGTTCTGTCGCTCAAGCCAACCCTCAAACTCTGCAAAAGTATTGGATGCTCGTCATGTTTGCTTGAGCGACCTACAAAAATTCTGAGCTTTCAAAACAGAGTTTTGAGCTCCAAACATGCAATTTAAAGCTCAGGGTCATGCATGGCTTGGTCAAAAACACAAAATTACTTTAAAAAACATATATACGTGACCCCTTAAAATCATTTGCTCTAAAATCTCATGAATTTACCAAAATTGAATTCAAACACTTTTGCATGTAAAACCTTTCGAGCTCTTTTCTCCAAAACTCATGAATTTAACAAATTTGAGCTCAAGCTTCATGTATGTAAGAAATTATTTCCCAAAACATGAATTTAAGAGGTAAAACATGATAAATCAAACATGAATGTACCAATCAACTCACAATAATAATTTAGATGCTCAAAATCAAACTTAACATGGCAAGGTTCAACATGTATGTAAAATTCTTTTCAAAACTCTTCAAACATGGAATTTGCTTGCAAAACTTGATCTAATATGCATGCATGTTAATTTCATGGCATAAACTCAACATAAATGATAAAGCTCATGATCAAAATGATGATTTAATACTCATACATGCATGCATGTATGTATTACAACTCAATTCTTCATTCAAAGCTCATAATATGCATTTAAACTCTTATTGTTCATGTATTCTCATGTTAGATGACCTAGGTTCACAATTTAGGAGTTGAATTCTTACCTAGAGTCTCCAAATTCTCTTGTTCTTGCACAATCTTGAGCTTACAAATAATAATCTTCAAGTCTTCCTTCAAATTCCTTTCAATTTCTTCTTTTCTCACTCTAGAATGAGAGTTCTCTCTCTCTCTCTCTCTCTCTCTACAAAGCCTCTCCAGATTTTTCCACTCAAAAGAAACATTCTTGAGCTCAAGAAAGAGCTTA
Organism: Camellia sinensis; assembly: GCF_055761805.1. Taxonomy (NCBI): domain Eukaryota; kingdom Viridiplantae; phylum Streptophyta; class Magnoliopsida; order Ericales; family Theaceae; genus Camellia; species Camellia sinensis. The sequence continues at coordinate 161,575,477 of NC_138972.1, forward strand.
AGAGCCCATTCATATAGTTGTAATGCTATAATACATTAGTTGAAACGTTAGGCTTACCAAACACAAGTTAATTAATCAAGCTGAATAAATTTTTAATTGAACATATCAAAGTGTTCTAAATATTCCAAATAACATATCCATGTAGCCAATTTTAGTTTCGGGTACTGATAAGGCTTTCAATTTTCAAATCAAAGCATAATTCCAGACAGATATTTCTACGAATAACAGATAGAAAGCCAAATAGCATACAAAATACACAATAAACACATAATTTATTTTAATCATGTGATGAGTAGTCTTAATTACAGATTAGTAATTAATTACGGATCGAGGTTGTTACAGATATGATAATATATGTACATAAAAAGTTTAAATATTTTCTGTCTCATATAAGTCTGCAGAACTCAATAGACAATGTTTGTATTTGCATCCGCCAGCTCCTAATTTTGTAAATTTGTTTAAGAGGCCTTCGGTAATCTTAGGATTACTGGCCGGTCATGGCTCTAAACCTATAAGGGCGGGTTTGGGTCGTGACACTATCCAGGTGGTGGGTATTGATACCTGTGTCTTTACGAGCGGGGTTTCTCTAGGTGTTTGAAGACAAACAACACAATGCTCAACAACAACTGCTCTAGCTGCTACGCATTCTTCCTTTCCTAAAACATTCATTTGTTTGGTGCACCACTAGCAAAAGAGTTGCTGACATTCCGGCAACGTCACGTCTACAAAAACATAATACAAAAAATTCACTTCTACAAAAACACAATACAAAAAATTCAGCTACAAATCTTCTTCCTTGTTCATTTAGTTTTGTTGCATGCAACCTAAGAAACAAAGGTAGTGTCCCCAAAAAACTATTTCCTCCAATGCTGCCTTATGTTATGTACTCTGCGTACTTCTGTTATACCTACAACATGTTCAAAGTTTTGATTTTGAGATGCACACGACGATAGCTCGCATGCCTTTTGTTGTTTGTAGCCAAAATAGCTATTTTTCTTGGGTTGTAGTTCTGTATTTGGTTATGCTAAAAAATTGGTTGTAGTACTAGCATTTGATGCAACTCTTGTTTGAATTTTATTTCTTCATATTTTTGTACCTTGACGTATGCAAATTATCGAAGTGACTACAATGTAGCTTTCTTGAGAACAAAAAAGTATGTGTCAAATTCAATACGAGTAGAAAAATTGCCTTACAATTTTTTGTATCTTGCGAACACTATACTTTTATGGGAGGCAGGGGAATGCTCTTCGGACCTTGCCAACACTATTTAAAGTCTTAGTCACATTTATTTTATTGATTTTCTGTATGTATCTTGGTCATAAGTTATTAGTATATAATTTCGCTTGCTACACTTCATATGACTTTGTGCTCACTTTTTGCCACGTTTGTCACAATTATTATTCATTTTGGTGTTGTGTTCTGCACCCAATGTTCTTAACTTAATGCTTGTTTGGTATTTAAGAACTAGGACAAGTTGTTTTGATTGTAAAATTAGATTGATGAACAAAGAAGTTTTTGAAAGCAAAAATGTTTGAGACTCTAAATTTTCTACCATTTATATGAGTTTCATTTTCACCAATTATAATCTGTAGTCTGTGTATGGATCTATGAATATGAATTGTTTGAGATAATGCTGATTAAGTTCCACTATATTACTATGGGTAAGAAAAAAGTAAATCTTATGGTATATAAACAATATTCCTTTTTACTTTTGTCATCTCAATTGTTGGGTATACATATTGAAGATTGTTTACTGTGATACTATAACCTTGAACTATTTGGATTTTGTTAATGAATTAGAAAACTTATGGTTCTCTCAAGTTTTTAAATTTAGTTGGAAAATTTTTCAATGAAAGAAATTATTTTCATTTTTTATATGCAAAGACTCTCTTTATGAACAAATAATACAGCAAATATTTACTATTTTTGCATATAATCTACTGATAAAGTATTACATTTCTTTTTTTATTTTCATTTTTTCATAACACTTTCCAATGATATAGTCAGCTCACATTTTCTATGAATTACAAAAGTTAATATATCTATAAACACATAATTTTAATAGAAAAATATTTTAATATCTCATGTAGAAGATACATGAGATTGTAACCATGTGCTACCACCAATTCACAAATACATAAACAAATTAGTATTAAATAGAATAATCCCACTGAAGGGGCTGAGTATGAAACAGGTCGGATCCATGCCTTGGGCCGGCCCAATCCACTAAAGCCTAAATCTAAGTAGGTTAGATAAACATATGGGCAAGCCAATCAAGCCCAACTCGCATTGGAAAGGCTAGTCCAGCCGCGATGCTGGGTTGGGCCGAGCTGCAAGACTTAATCTATGGGCCGAGTTGATAGGCCGAACCCATCTACAGAACTAAAGTGGGCCGAGGCCATACAAAGATATCCGAATGGACCAACCTATCTCTATAAACAATCTTGTAAAAGGACGAGTTGAGGCACAATGGTACCGAGCTGAGGGAACCTCTCAGAGAAACGTGGAAGCTGTGAGTATACGCATGTGCAAGTTGCCACCTCAGCTAGTTCCCTACACCTAGAATCAAGGAAGTAGTTAAACCAAAAGAATGTGGTTTGTTATTAGCATGACTACAATGAGTATATGCACTCGATGACAACTAACGGATGGTCCCCCACCTTGGAATAGGCTAGAAGGAAACTTGGCAGCACCAAAGCTCCGTGAAACCATCTTGGGCAATAAGCAAAGAGAGATATATAAACCACATTAACTTCACATTGAAGGTATCTGAACTCATCTAAACTGAACCCTACTTACTAAAAACTCGACTCGCCATAGCACTGTGAGTAATAGTACTATAAATGTACATTTATTTACCGCAAATAATTATTGTTATTAACGTTCTGATCTTCGCAAGTAATGACATTAACACGTATGTTGATCAGGAATCGATGTGAACTTATGTAAAAGTTAAAACAATATGTGTACATCTGTATCACTCTGGAAACACTCTGCTTTGTTGATATCTGGGCCAGAGGCCAATCTGTGAACTCTGTGAGGCCTATGGCCAATCTGTGAACTCTGCGAGGCCTGAGGCCGTTCTGTATAACTCTAGGCTTAAAGCCACTTTGTTCAAAGACTGGGCCCAAGGTCGTTCTGGAAATAATTACAGAATCAGATTAACCATATGTCCTCTGCATTTATATACGCATTGATATGCATAGTAATTCAAGTTGATTATGGAATTGTTTACGTACTATTATTCATTGAGCCAGGCTCACTCTGTATTTTATCTGCTTCTGTAGGTAATTAACCTGGAGGTCAGCTTTAACCCTTGATGATTATCTCCCTTTTGTCAACATTTAGTCTGTCCAGGCACTTAGATGAAGCTCGTGCATTTTATGGAGTTTTGCTAAGTTTTGGCTTGTACTCTACTTGTCTGGCTAAAGTTGATTGATGTATATAACCCTTACCCTCCAATGTTTTTGTTATATGCCCAATCATGGGGCTGGGTCTGTATATGAATATGTACATAGCTAATTTCTCAGATGCATGTCACTGTATGTTCATCTACCTTATGCAATGTGTGTGATCCTGGCATAGTAGTGGTAGCTCAATGGACATTGTTTTATGTCATTTTATGATATTAAGTTCTTCTGTTCAGGCCCCATAGTTTATGTAAACAGAATTTGTGTCTGTTTCTGAGTAGGTCATGCCCAAACTTTTAGGGGCAGGTTTGGGGCGTGACAGGCAAGCCATGCCACGGCATTGCCCAGCTTGCCAAAGTTGGCATGCCATGGCACGGCCTTGGCCAGAATGCCATGCCACTGCTAGGCCGACATGCCATCACTACAAGAATTAACACTTTTGGCAACAAAAAAATTGGTCGCTAAAAGTCAATTTTTGGTCGGCAAAAGTTATCCGCGACCAATTTTTTTGGTCGCTACTTTGGTCGCCAATTGAGGGTCGGCAAAAGTAATTCGCGACCAAAATTGTGGTTGGTCGGCAAAAGTTGAATTTCGCGACTAAATTTTTGGTCGCTAAATATTTAATTACCGCGACTAATTTATTTTGTCGCCAAAACACTTTGGTCGCGAAAAGTGATATTTTCCCGACCAAAAAGTTTGGTCGCCAATTATCACATTCAACGACCAAAAAGTTTGGTCGCCAATTGTGACATTCCGCGACCAAAAATTTTGGTCGCCAATCGTGACATTCTGCGACCAAAAAATTTTGGTCGCCAATCGTGACATTCCGCGACCAAAAAGTTTGGTCGTCAATTGTGACATTCCACGACCAAAAAAAGTTTTGGTCGCCATTTGTTACTTTTCGCGACCAAAACTTTTGGTCGGCAAAAGTGAGTTTCCACGACCAAAAACTGTTTTGATCGGCAATAGATGTATTTTTTGCGACCAAGACTCTTGGTCGGCAATTGTCATTTTTTGTGAAAAAAAAAAAATTTATTTGTCGCGACTAATAAATTGGTCGCCAAAGCAAGAAAACAATACACCTGTAATTCCTAATAATTCATTCAATCCATAATAAACTTATAATTTTAAAGCATCCTTCAAATTAACTGAATCATTAACATTCGACACAATACATAATTCATTAACATTCGACACAATACAACTATTCTAAGTTTTCATTCACAAGTCACATCCATTTAGCATAACAAATTGAAACAATACATAATTCAGATTTACAGCAACAGGAAAATTGCTTAATCCACTAAGTTGCCTTGATAGCCAATCAAAAAATCCTTGCGCCCTTCCGTGCCACGCTTTGCATCCATCAAAGCAGTAGTGATGTAAGGCACCTAATAAAGAAACAGAATTGGAAAATTTATCAGAGAAGCATGATAGTGGCAACAACACTGGATTGCAAACCCGTATCTTTGCAAAAATCAATTAAATCCTATAAACATGTACATCGTATTGAGACAACTACCTGGCATAATAAAACTGTACCTATTGCTGTACCTGCAAATTTCAGTACACGATGATTAATAAGCTAACAACCATAACAAATACAGGCATAGTTAACTATCAAAGCTCCATTGATTCAGTTCACTTTTATATATGATTTTTTAATAAAGTTGGTAAAGTTTATTTTAACGAATAATACCACAGATTAATTAAAACATGAATGATTCTGATGGTCTTAGCTTTAGATTAAACTTTGGGTTGTAGATGAGCAGCTTGAGCAGACATTCAATTAGCACTGATGATCAAGGCCCCTAATCTAAGTAATCACACACAAAAGATTAACGTGTACCAAAAAAAAATATAAATTTGCAATTCACATAAATAAGGTGGCATAACATTTGTGCCTCCTTTCCGTTCTCTTTCCCAAGACATCAAGGGAAAGCATATTCATCCATTCTGCTACCCTACCTACCAGATATGATATGAATGAATACATCTGACGAGTTTTCCTTAAAAATAATAATAGAGATAAAACAAACTTCTCTCTACTGGATGCATATTTGTGGACAGGGAGTGAGTTTAGGTACTACAGTGCAAAAGTGAAGTGGATGCATATTTGTGCACCAAAGGCTGAAGAGGGCTTGGGATTCAGAAATTTGAGAGAGTGGAATAAGGCCACTATGCTAAGACAACCCTTGTGGGCTTTAAGTAAGAAAGCTGATTCTTTGTGGGTTAAGTGGGTCCATACTTGTGTAATTAAGGGTAAGTGTCTTCCTACTGAGGCATCTTGGACTGTCAGGAAGTTTTTTGAACTAAGAGCTGTGGGGCAACCTTTGATCAATATATCATTGGTGATGGGACTGTTACATTTCCGCGATTTGATAATTGGCATCCCTTGGGTCCTTTGAATAAGAAATATGGGGAAAGGGTTGCTTTTCATATGGGCATGGCTGTGAATAGCAGAGTTTCCTCTTATCATTAATTTTGGGAATTGGAAGTGGCCTAGAGGTAGAAGAGTGGTTATTACTGAGATTAAAGCTAATACCCCTGCTAGCTTCGTATCGAATCCTAATAGGCCTGACTCAGTGTTTTGGCTACCCTCTAGTAATGGCGAATATACTGTGGCTTCAGCTTGGCAAGCAATTCAAATGGTATTCCCTATCGTCCCTTGACATAAATTGGCATGGTTTCCTCAAAATGTTGCTAAGTGGAGCTTTGTGCAATTGGTTACTGTTCTGAGATTGAAGCTAATACCCTGCTAGCTTTGTATTGAATCCTAATAGGCCTGACTCCGTGTTTTGGCTACCCTCTAGTAATGGTGAATAGCTTGGCAAGCAATTCAAACACTATACCCTATCGTCCCTTGACATAAATTGGCATGGTTGCCTCAAAATGTTCCTAAGTGGAGCTTTGTGTAATGGGTTGCTGTTCAGTGAGGACTGGCTACAATGGATAGAATGTTTAAGTGGGGGATTGTTTCTGAAAACAAGTGTGTATTGTGCAATGGGTTTGATCACGATCATTTACTTTTTTGTTAATATTTTTCAGCATATACTTGGACTGTTCTTTTGAGGAGAATTCTTCCTGGTAGAAGAATGCCTGACTTTTGCTGAAGAGTGTGGAGGTAAGGCTATTACAGATTATGTTTACAGGTTGACCCTTGCTGGTACTATGTATCATGTTTGGAAGGGAAAGGAGTCAAGAAGATAGAAATGGGTGATATTAGAGCTAATCTTAGCTTGGGTAAAAAAGGAAGCATTTACAAACAATCTTACCTTGATTAAGAGCAAACTAACTTATTTCATGTCTTTGTTTAGCATATCTCAATCTAGTAATGCATCTGTAATTATAACATCAATAAAACCTCTACCTTAAGTAGAGGGTCCAAGGTGCTTTCCATGTTTGAAGGAAAAACTATCCTTTTGTGAAGGACTTAAAGATCTTAGAATGAACTGAGCTCAAACTTCACATCACAATGCGGTGCACCAATATCAACACAAACAACATGAATATCAAACATATGTAGTAAAAGAAGTAAGAAGAAAAACTTGCCGCAATTGATGAGTAAACATTCTCAAGTTGTTTGGCTATAGTGTTGCATGCATCAGATAAACTACACTTGGTTGCAAACATCATATCTGGAAGCCTCCAACCCTGAGAACCAACAACAAATACATGAATTATGCCTATCATACTACACATTTAAAGTCATAAAAAAATTGAAAAATGAAAATCTACAAATTACTAAAGCATAGTCTACGAAGTAAAAATGGATGTTATATCTGTTTACTAAAAAACATATAGTTTTTTTTCCCATTTCTAACAATACCAAACTTATTCAAGCTCTTATATTTGAAATCTACCAAGTTCAGGATACTGAAGAAGGCCAGGAATGAGAGGATAGTGAGGTGAGTTTGGAGATCAATGAAGGCTCAAGGCAGCACTCTTGAGGTTGAGGGTGTGCAGACAGTCGCCACTACATGAGTTTTGGTGTCTCACAAATCAGCTTTTGATGGGCTTCATATAGCAGTTTGGCGATTCTTATTTAGCTGTGCAGCTAGCTGCACTATAGGCTAAGAACCAATCTTATCTTCCAGACTAAAATAAGTGCAGTTTTTAGAGCCTGCAAGTGTAGCAGGCTTGATTAATGAGCCTGGTACATCATATGTTGGCCCACTTCACCTGCAGTGTAACATGTCCTTACGACTTCTTCATTTAAATGTACTCAGTTAAAAGAGGGTTATTTTTCTTCCCACAGCTCCCTTGGGGCCATGGATAATTAGAGTATCATTCTTTGAGATCTAATATGACTAGGATCCAGCATCAGAGCAGCCATTTTTGTAACTGCAATTTATCTTTTAAATTCAAGTTTATTCATGTTTAAGATTTGAAACAACTCACTTTGTATTTCTTTCTCCTTATTCATCAGAGCAAACCAACCCCCTGTCCCATTTAGTACGTCTCAAGGTCTTCAAAACAGTTTACTGCATTTGATGCGCCAATGACATGATGGCCTATCCTTTCATCCACTCTATACTTGCTCTACAAAACACCATGCTACCGTACATTTTTTCACACCTTCCTTAGTCCACCATGTCTTCCTCATTACCAACACTAATTTGTCATTACAGTTTATTGTTGTGGTTTCTGAAGCATTTCTAAATCATCCATCAATAAATTGAAACATATTTTCAATTTGACTAGAATTTTGACTTTTAAAACTCATCTAAAACAGATAGAAAGAATATAGAATGACCCAATACACAACTTCACCTATGTATGACCCATGGATGCCCTTACCTTCCATGTCAAGAAAATTTTGAAATAATCAAAATACTCTTAACCTATAATACTTGATTTTTCATATCGAAAGCTAATTATATCCATACTAACTTAAAAATAAGCATAAACAGTGACAACCAATACCAAAATGTGATTAAGAAAAGTTCCAAGTGTGTCCATCTTGAAACCAACCAATTTCCAAACATTCTCGCTGCTTTAATTTTACTATTTATAGATGATCTTACAGTTTGCATCATGAGTAAACTTTACAATTTGTAAAGGAAAGTAAAAGCAAAAATAAAAAATAAAAAAAGGGAAACAGAAGGGTCAACATGAACTATTAACTATGCCATCAATTTTACATGCCCCTTTTTTCCATTTTTTCTTTTGGTTGTTTCTAAAGGATGTCTTTTTAAAATATTAAAATAGCAAGAAACGAGATTTCCCTCAAATAGATTAATCAAAAAAAATGCAGATCCAATATCTAAATCATACCTCTTACCCTACGAATCTTCTCAATGAATTGCTCACCAACAATACCCGAACTAGGAACATTGAGACCCCGTGCATGACTAATTCTTCCTGAGGCTCTGATTACGGCTATTAGGTCCATACCACCTGATAAACCAACAGTCTCCATTTCCTAACTGTCACGCCTCAAGCTCCATGACAACGTCGCACACTCATTTAAATGAGCATACAAGACTAAAAGTCCAACCACATAAACCAACAATGCAAAATACTCAAATTAAATCTTTAATTATCATAATGCCAAAATTCATAAAAATAAATAATTCTTATCATATGAAATTGTCCACCAAGTCCACTGGTATAATCCACTAACAAAATAATAATCCAAGTACTTAAAGCAAGCTAGGGTTGAAGAATTGAAGAAAAAATGTTAGTGTTGTAAACAAAATTAATGGTAGGAAAAGGAAGATGAAACAGATCTGGTTCAGCGTGTTTTAACGGTTAAAGTGCATCATGATGATGATGATTATGATTATGATTATGATGATGAAGATGACAACTAGAGTAGGCAACACACATGGATTCCTGCAGGCAGGCATCGCACAGACCATCCCAAACAAGCTTCAAAAGCTCTCAAAAAAAATTCTAAACTCATCATTGTTGAATAAGAAGTACATACCTTTATACAGAACTCATAATTCCAAAAGGACTGACTCCAAAATTTAAAAAATAAAGACTTTGGCATTTAAAACTCATTCAAAACTTACCTAAAATCATACTTAACAACCCATATAAAACTTGACCCAAATTATAACCCACAGGCAGCAACTACAACCCATTTTCAGAAATTTCTGAAATTAGCAATATACTGATGACCTATAGAACACTACTAGATAATATGAAACAAACCAGATCAATGCCTAACCTAAATAATCATAATATAAGACTCTACCAAGAATAATACAATGATTATGCATAGTTCTAATAGGGCCCACCATGAAATTATGCCAATATCAAAATTTTACTGCTTCCTTGAGTTTACTTTTTTCTTGCATTAATTGAAGAGAAACTTTATGTGCAGTCAAAAGATATTAACAAGATAACTAGACCAAGTATTTTTTAGCAGACAGTGCAAATAGCCAATACATGGTAAATCATGTGCTATTTCACCTGAACTGAGTAGATAATCATAACTTAAAAAGATTGTACATGGTAAACCTTTTCTGCTGCATGTCGTAGTTTCTGGGCAGCCATTGAAGGAAGAAATGAATATGGCAACATTGTAGCAGTGTGGTTTTTTCGATCTTTGCACTCCATAAACCTGAATAATTATCAAGATTAATAATATAATCATGATTAAAACATGAAAAACTCTACCAACACAGGTGTGATTTTTTCAAAGATTTGAACAATAATATTGCATGGCATATGGCATAAACAATATAATTACTACTTATGAAATCTGAACTAATTCAAAATGGTTTTGTTGTTCATTTCAATTAAAATTGGTTTTTAAAATTTAATTATGTAAATGAGTAAGACCCTATCACAGCCTTGATCATTTTTCAGTGAATAACTAATATATAAAGAAGTTAGGCTGGTCTCCTCCAAACCCTTATAATGTGAGAATACAGGGTAACTACTACAGAGACTTTGAACAATCAATGGAGCAAACATTTCTTCAATTTGTCCTTCACCAGTTTTGTGGGGATGGGGGTGTTGTGGAACTAAGCAAAGCAAAATAAATATTATATGGCAATAATGAGCTTACCATGCAAGAGGGCTAGCAGTTCGATTAATGAGCAAGATATTTGAATATTGACTTTTCTCTTTGAGATCAACACGAGTAATTTTTTGTACATGGGCCATCCCTCTACTCCCCAACTTCAAGCTTGTTGATAGAGACAGATGCCATGTTTCAGAATTGTCAAAAACTACAGGAACAGTGTTGGAAATGAGCTCCAAATCATACAACGAATCCATGGCACAGGAGCTAGCAGCCCCCCTAATAAATAAAATGACACAAATATCAGCATACATTAGGCAACACCTCTAGTTATTTCTCTGAAAATACCACTCAATTTTTAACACGAGAGAGTTACAACTGCTAATACAATGAGGCAACTATTTTTATTTCATTTTATTTTATTTTGTGAGTGCAGCACACATGTCCTGGTTTATTTTATTCATAAGCAAACTAGGAAGTGCCTAATATGCATGCAAGACACCAATCCTGTGTCAGTGTTTGTACCATGCATTGAACCATAAGCCTCAAGTTGTTGCTTTTAATAAAAGGAAAAGAAATGCAAGGAAATTATTTACAAGTGTTATGCAAACAATTTCATTGAAAACAAAACAACAGCCAGTGTTCAACTATTGTCTTCTTCTTTTGTTCCCTCTGTTGTGATGTAACCAACCAAGGATTCTTTACAATAGAAGCCAAATGAAGCTTACCTTTCCTCTGAATTTGCATTGTCTGACTGATGAAAAAGCCCTTTATTATTATGTATTGGATTAATACACATCCTAGAAGGCATCACAAAAGTTCTGCAACAAGATAGAGTAGTGAAGCCAAAACACTTATTACCAAGACTATGATAATCATTAAGACCAACAGTAATGAATTTCTAATCTTTCAGGGTCTCACAAGCATCTTTATGCCAAGACTGAAATCAGATTACTTACTACAGCTATTAAAAGCAAGCATACTTACTACAGCTATCTTTTAAATGCTAGTAAATTAAGAAACAAATCAAAGAAGCCAATCTTACTAAAAATGCACATCACTTAAAAGAAATGATTTGTTAAATTACAAGAGGAAATAAAAGATTGTGTTTTCTCTCCTCCCTTGTTTGGTAATGCAATGTAACAACCAGTGGTTAAGTGTGAAGTTTTAAATAGTTTTTCCATGAACAATAAAAATCAAATTTCGGATGCTTGACTAACAGGTATTTTAGGGAAGTCATCTGAGATATGGAAAAAGGGATGCCACCAGTGCAGCTATTTCCAGCAAGGTTTCTGCATTACAAGGGGATTGCTGATGAAACCACCATAAGAAAATTAAAGGGCGCAAATTTTTATTTTTTTTTGATAAATGAAATTAAGGGACTGAAATAGAAGAGAAGGAAAAATCAGTAGGCATTAAGCATACAGTTGCGTGCAGTTTGAAGGTGTGCAAAATTTACACATAAATTAAATTAAAGAAAAAGAACTTGGAAATGAACAAATCGAATCAAAATCAAAATCCCATAGGAGATAGACGACTTTGACCAACCCTAGACTTAAAAAAATCACTTGTTAGGGTTTCAAAAATTAGAAGGAGAGGGAAAGGGGCAGAGTGAGAGCAACAAACAAGTGAGAGAGAGAGAACTTAACAGAGTCGTAGTCGTCGGTGGTAGTCGTAGTCGCGGTGGCCGGCTTTGTCTTTGTGTTTAGAGTCTTCGTCCTCGGCGGGCTTGAAGGATGGGGGCTTGAATGCAGGGGGCTTCGGAGGGAGGTTTCCTAATTTTCTCTGAATATCGTCCCATTGAGTCGAAGCTCCTTCCATGTCCTTGTACACGAAGTGATAGTTCCCCATTTTTGAGAATCTCCGATCAACTCTCTCTCTCTCTCTCCCTCCCTCCCTCTCCCTCTCCCTATAGTATCGTATTTTGGGGATTTTTTGTTAGGGATTGGGGATTTGAGATCGTGAGAAACAAAGGGGGGAAAGAAAGGAGGGAAATAGAAAGAGCGGGAAAACGAAAAAAAGAAGAAAAGAAGAGGAGAGTTAAGATAGGCCATAGTTTTATTTTTTTTTTGTTAATTTTTTATTTTTTTTTTGGTTGAAACTGCAGAAATTTTTTTTTTTTTTTTCTTAGTTATTAAGGTTGAAAATTTATTAGTTTCATTTTTATTTTAATGAAATCTTTTTTTTATTTGGTAAAAGTAGAAGTAATATTTTTATGAAAAATATTTTTAATTAAAATAAAGTTAATGAAATTTAGAGAGATAGAGACGTGTAGAGAGATAGAGACAGACAGATTAATTTTATTTTAATGATTTTTTTTTTATTTGGTAGAAGTAGGGTAATATTTTAATGAAAGCCGTACCTAAAATAAATTGGAGTACTCTGTCATCAAGGCCCATTTGTTCCAAATTATACATTATAAACCTGATAGCAGCATTTTGGACTTGTGTATATAGTAAAACAAGTTAGATATTTTGTAATGACACCAGGTTCAAAGCATGAGGAGAGAATGTCTTAGAATGAAGTGTATTCATATGCATTTTAAGTCAATGGAACAATTCAATTTTATTGTCAAAAAACCCAAGAAGAGCATGAAGTGAAGAGTTTCTCAGCAAACATCATAAGAATAAATAGTCTAGTCCTAAAGATATATATTTGGTCATCACAAGCAAAAGAAATGGAATTAATTGACAAATAATTGTTCTCCTCTAAAAAAAATCCTTTCAATTAGGAAGGAACAAAATGAATTTCTACCAATTTGGGAGAAATCCTAATTTTAGAAATTTCTCTATATTTCGTGGCCCCGTTGTGTCATATGAAGAACCCACAAAGAGACTGAAGGACTAGATGCAACATTAAAATTCTACTTTCTCGTCGTGTCATATTGAAGAACCCAGAGAGCCACTAACACTATAGCATAATCAACTCCCTCTTATATAATACTGTATAGATATATATTCAAAGAGAGTTTACCAGACACGAACAAAGAGATGAAGAAAGTACAACACTATCCAAGCTGACATTCAAACCCTTACCAGAGATCAAAACGTACACTGATTGCAACGAATCAAAGACTCGCAAGAAGATCATATACCTCCAAATTTTTTTGATCACATAGATCACACTTATTTAGAAGTTGTCATTAAAAAAAATTATATATAATCACACTTATTTAGAAGGTGAAATTAAAAAATATATATAATTATACTTAATTAAAATATATATATATAATCACACTTAACTATATATAATCACACATATTTTTTTAATATTTTCTTTTGAAAATCGAAGAGAGAAATTAGAATAGAGATATTATCAAATATTTTTGTTATCTTTTCATTTGAAATTCATAAATTAAGGAATAATTATTATTTTCAAAAGAATTAAATAGGTATGAGAGAAGTTGAAAGAGTGTGTATGGGAGTCAAAAAGGCTTGGAAGAAGTCAATAAATGCTTAGTGGTGGTGGCGGGTAGGTGGTGGTGGCGGGTGGTGGTGACGGTGACGGTGGCGGGTGGGTGGGTGACGGTGGCGGGTGGTGGGTGGTAGCGAGTGGGTGGTGGTGGTGGTGGCGGGTGGTGGGTGGTGGTGGCGGCGGCAGATGGCGGGTTGTGGGGGGTGGTGGCAGGTGGTGATGGTGGATGGGTGGGTGACGGTGGCGGATGGTAAGTGGTAGCGAGTGGGTGGTGGTGGTGGTGAGTGGTGGGCGGTAGTGGCAGATGGGTGGCGGATGGCGGGTGGTTGTGGGTGGTGACGGGTGGTGGTGGTGATGGGTAGGTGGGTGGGTGACGGTGGTGGGTGGTGGCTGGTGGTGGTGGTGGTGGATGGTGGTTGGTGGTGGCAGGTGGGTGGCAGGTGGTTGGTGGTGAAGGGTGGCTGGTAGTGGCAGTGGGTGGTGAATGGTGGCGGCGGGTAGGTGGCGGGCGGTGGACGTTAGTGGCGGTTGGTGGCGGGTGGATGGCAAGTGGGTGGTGGTAGTGGTGGTAGTGGCGAGGAGTGGGTGGTGGTAGCGAGTGAGTGGGTGGCAGGTGGTGATTGGTGGTGGCAGGTGGTGGTAGGTGGTGGGTGGCGGTGGTGGCAGAAAACAGTGGTGGAAAATGGTGACGAGTGGTGGCTAGTATTGGGTGGTAAAAAAAAAAAAAAAAAAAAACTCAAAACGGAAACACATTTTTTAGCTAAATTTATAAACTGGGACCACTGATTTATAAATCAAAAATTTACCAAACAAGTTTTTATTTGAGTTTTTTTAATTTTTGTAAATATAAACAGAAAACAGAAAACGTAAGTGCTACCAAACGGCACCTTAGCAAACAGGCTTTAGATGGTAAAAATGTCGTAAAATGAACAAATAATTAAATAAGTTTCCAATGTTAGAAATGACTTATCAAAAGATTCTTAAGCCATATATGGTTTGATTTTTAGAATTTTTTTTAAAAATTAAAAATTAATTTGGTTAAGAAATAAAAAATAAAAAATAATTATCATTTAAGGGTAAAAAATAATTAGGGCTAGAGACAGAAGAGATTAGGGCTTTTTTTTCTCTTTTTTTTTTTTTTTTTTTTTTCTATTTTCCTGTACAAAACGATGTCGTTTTAAAAATGGCGACCAAATTTTTTTGTCGCAAAAAAAATTCAATTCCCGCCTCTATAAGAATCAAATTTCCCTCTCAAATTTTTGGCGACCAAAAGACTATATTAGTCGCAGAAAAGGTACATTCGCCGACAAACTTTTTTAGTCGCCAAATCCCAATCAACGGCGACTAAAATATTAGTCGCTAAAAGTACAAATTTGGCGACTAATTTTTTTTTGGTTGCTGAAAATAAGTTTTTGGCGACCAAATTTTTGGTCGCCAAAAAATATGTGACCTTCCGCGACCAAATTTGTAGTTGGTTGGCAAAAGCATACCACTTTCTGCGACCAACTCATTTTTTGGTCGCCAAAATATAACCTTCTGCGACCAATAATATTTGGTCGCCAAAAGTAATGATCATTCGCGACTAATTAATATTTGGTCGCCAAATGTCATTTTTTTGCGACCAAAATTTATTTGGTCGGCAAAAGTGGTCGCAAAATGTGTAAATTCTTGTAGTGCATGTTACCGCCTTGGCCGCTTTTTTTTAACATGATTCTTTTATATTCCTACCCAAACCATGCCATAAAATTAATAATGCACAAGTATTAATTTTAAATGTGGTCACTTATTTTTTTGCTATTTTTCTTGAGATTTTTAGATTTTTTAAGTATTTATTTACTAATAAAAATTGAAATAAAATAAATAAAAATTTAAAAAATAATTTCAAAATTACTATAATTACTAGTGTCTCATCCTTTGACTATTTTTAGTAATTTTTATTATTTTTTAAGCATTAAAATAGAAATAAATTAAAATAAAATATTTCGGTGGCTAAATATTTTTTTTCAAATTTTTTTAAGGTGTCTTTAATTATTTTCTTCAAGTTATGGTTGAAAATTCATGGCAAAAATTGTTACTTTTAAAAAAAGGCCCATTATGACTCCTCGAGCGTAGGCGATGTTTCCTCCTACTAGATGCAAAAGGGCTTAACAAGCTATTATAACGGGAGGGCACCTCCGAGCAAGGAAAGGCCAGGCCGCAGGCTATGCCCCAGGCCACGGCCTGGTCGCGGCTCAGGCCGCGGCCTTAGCAGCATAACCTGTCATGCTTGCGGCCTTTGCAGCCTGGCCACGCATATGCGCGGCCTGGGCAGCCTAGCATGGCATTGGTGTGGCCTGGCATGCACGTGGCCTGGGTAGCATTGCGTGGCATGCGCGCGGCCTAGGTTGCCCGGCGTGCCAAGGTCGACATGCCATGGCACGGCCTTGGCCAGCATGCCATGCCACCGCCTTAACACGCATGCCTTGCTACCTCCTTAGCCATCATGCCTTGCCACAACGTTGCCCAGCACGCCATGCCATAGCGTTGCCCCACATGCCATGGCAGCAGACCGTGCCAATGCCTTGGCCAGCATGCCATGCCACAGCGTTGCCCAGCATACCATTGCTGGCATGCCATGCCTTAGCCCTGGCTAGCATGCCATGCCACCGCGTTGGCTAGCATGCCATGCCACGGCCTTAGCCAGCATGCCATGCCACAGCGTTGCCCAGCATGCCATGGCTGACATGCCATGCCTTAGCCTTGGCCAGCATGCCACTGCACTGCGTTGGCCAGCATGCCATACCACGGCCTTGGCCAGAATGCCATGCCACCGCCTTGGCTAGCATGCCATGCCACAGCATTGCCCAACATGCCCATGCTGGCATGCCATGCCACGGCCTTGGCCAGCATACGAACGCCGGCATGTCATCGCATAGCCTTGGCCAGCATGCCATGCCACCGCTTTGCCATGCATGCCTTGCCACAGCGTTGCCCCGCATGACATGGCACCATACCGTGCCAGTGCATTGGCCAGCATGCCATGCCACAGCGTTGCCCAGCATGCCATGGCCGGCATGCCATGCCTTAGCCTAGCCAACATGCCATGCCATTGCGTTGCCCAGCATGTCATGCCACGGCTTTGGCTAGAATGCCATGCCACCGCCTTCCCTAGCGTGCCATGACGGCCTTGGCCAGCATGCAATGCCATCGCCTTGGCTAGCATGCCGTGCCACGGCGTTGCTCAGTATGCCAAGGATGGCAAGCAATGCCACGGCATTGCCAAGCATGCCAAGGCCAGCATGCCGTGGCACAGCCTTGGCCTACATGCCACGCCACCGGCTTTGCACGCATGCCTTGCCACCGCCTTGCCATCATGTCTTGCCACAGCGTTGCCCAGTACGCCATGCCCCAGCGTTGCCCCACATGCCAACATGATTTTGCCACCTCAAGTGGGCTTTCAATGAATTGTTCCAATTCAAGCAATTCAACCTTCTCTCATGGGCACTCAGGCAGTTTATACACTTAAGCAGTTAGCCTCATGGCAAGCATGCTGTCATGGCAATCAATAACACACGTGCAGGGATGCTAAAGCATAAACACTTACAGTGTACTCCGAGCCAAAACATGAAACCAGTTAGAAATCATGCATGATCCTAGTTCATGTTAAGATGGCTAATGCAACATATGCAAAATGCAAAACAAAGATAGTTTCAAAAGCTTAGGAAGTTGGCTTAGAGTTATAGCATACCAAAATAATACCAAAAACATGCTGAAATGGAGCTCATACATGCTTAACAAACATGCTACTTCATGAGGCATATAAGGAGAGTTTGCAAAAATTACACTACAAGTGTATAAAGCATGCGTAAGGTGACCAAACCAGCCATGGACAGAGTTAAGGCAGGTCCTAAAAGTCACAAGAAAAGTGCCTGAACTAAGCCTCAAAATGGTATAAACACATGCTCATTTGATGGGCCAATAAGACATACACCCAAGACAAGAGGAGAGGGGACCACCCCCTCCCATTTTGAACCTCAAAACCACATTTTTACCACTAAAAATCCACTGGATTTTAGTGGTTAAAAGGCCAAACAAAGATAGTTTCAAAAGCTTAGGAAGTTGGTTCTAAAGGCTTTACAAGCCAACGAGCAAAGGGAGAGATAACCCCCTAACACAAAATAGGCCTAAACCATCACTTTGAGGACTGAAAAACAGAGTTTTCTTCAGTTCAAAACCAAGCCAAAAATAGTTTTAAAGGGTGGCAAAACAAGCATGCAAAGCAAAGGTTGAAAGGAGCAAGAGCTTACCCTTGAAGCACCTTGAAGGACAGCAGCAAAACCAGCCAAAACCTGAGCCAAAATCAGCCTTTTGGAGCTCCAAATGATCCTCAAAGAACCTCATCCCAATGGTGGTTAAGTTTGGTTAAGGGTCTCTTTGCAAAAGTGTAGAGGATTCTAAGCTTAAGGCTCAAAACAAGAAGAGAAGGAGCTTCTAAAGAGAGAGGCTCAGATTTTTGCTCCCAAAATCTTGTAGAGAGAGAGGAGTTTTTTTAGAGAGAGAGAGTCCCACCATTGCCCAACCCCTCAACCCTTGAGATATGGCTCAATATATAGCAATATATGAGCATTGGTTGGGAAATATCTCAATTTAGAAATATCTAGGACAGCCTGGAACAGCTGGAGGATAAATACCTGTCAATTCTAGGCTTTCTGGACACTTTTGGCCGACCGGCCATCTTTGGTGCCGACCGGCCACCATTTGTGGCTGATAAGGTTTACTTTTGGCTGACATATAGCTACTGAGGTCAAATTGTGGCCGATGCAGTGCCATAGAGGCTGATGGAAAAAATCAGTCCTGGTCCATGACTTGAAGCAAGCCTAACTCCTTCATTTGGATGCCTTTTCAGGTCTTTCTTGAGCCTAAACTGTAGCCCCGGAAGTCTTCTTTCCAAGTATGGAAGCCTCACATCAAAATTCCATGTATGCTAATAGATATCCCTTTTTTAGTGAAGGCTGCTCAGTTTCAGTCCAACCGGAATGATGCCCAACTTCAACCAATCGTATCTCCCCTATCCGGACTCGGCTTTAGGAGATTCTTAAGTGAAAAATGACACCCCGGAAGTAAGCTTTCCAATTGTGGTGGCCTCATAGCTGAAATCCAAGTATTCACAAGGATAGGCCTGATTTTGCGAGGGCAGCTCGACTCTCTCTTAGCGATTCATGCCCATCTTCTTCCCCAACTTGGTTTCTTCCCTCTTCTCCTCTTTTCTTCAACTCCAAACCCCCGAACAAGGTGTTTTGAAAGGGTTTTCAAAGATTTTATCTTTCTTTCATTCATTTCCATTTTGTCCTTGCTTGGTTAATCAAAAAACGCAACATTTAACGAAATGTGAGCCTTAGAGCATCGCGGAAACCTTTTTTTAAAATATTTTGAAAGAGAGGGTTTTAAGGTCTAAAAACCATTCAAAATAGCTTTGGTCCAAAATGGGGTATGAGGTTAGGATCTGACTCTCCTTGCCTGAGAAATCGAACCTTTGCATAGCATAGCCTGCATCACTAAGTAAACCATCAGTAGCGCCTAAGTCTTAAGGGCGGTCAAAAATGCAATGTCTACAGATTCCAGCGTGGTTGAGTGTCCCATTCCTCACACGATTTCAGCGTGTTTGGAATTTACCTCAGGTTGCATCGAGTGCGCTCCTGATTGGTTATTTTTGGACCTCTTCTCAAGATTTCAACGTGGTTAGAGTGCTCCATTCATTACACGATTTCAGCGTGCTTGGAATTTATCTTGAAATGTGACGAGCGCGATCCTGATTGGTTGTTTTTTAACCTCTTCTCACGATTTCAGCGTGGTTAGAGTGCTCCTTTCCTTACACGATTTCAACGTGTTTGGAATTTATCTTAGGTTGCGTCGAGCGCGCTCCTAATTAGCTATTTTTGGACCTCTTCTCACGATTTCAGCGTGGTTAGAGTGCTCATTTCCTTACACGATTTTAACGTGTTTGGAATTTATCTCAGGTTGCGTCGAGCACGCTCCTGATTAGTTGTTTTCGCAATTCTTCCCACGATTCCATCGTGGTTAGAGTGTCCCATTCTTCACACGATTTTAGCGTGTTTGGAATTTATCTCAGGTTTCGTCGAGAGCACTCCTGATTGGTTGTTTTTGGACCTCTTCTCATGATTTTAGTGTGGTTAGAGTGCTCATTTCCTTACACGATTTTAGCGTGTTTGGAATTTATCTCAGGATACATCAAGCGCGCTCTTGATTGGTTGTTTTTGGACCACGAATCACGATTTCATCGTGGTTAGATTGCTCCTTTCCTTACATGATTTCAGCATGTTTGGAATTTATTTTAGGTTGCGTCAATCGCGCTCCTGATTGGTTGTTTTTGGACTTCATCCCATGATTGCAGCCTGGTTATAATGTCTCATTCCTTCCACGATTTCAGCGTGTTTGGAATTTATCTCAAGTTGCGTCGAGCGCGCTCCTGATTGGTTGTTTTCGCAATTCTTCCCATGATTCCATCTTGGTTAGAGTGTCCCATTCTTCACACGATTTCAGCGTGTTTGAAATTTATTTCAGGTTGCGTCAATCATGCTCCTGATTGGTTGTTTTCGGACTTCGTCCCATGATTGCAGCCTGGTTATAGTGTCCCGTTCCTCCCACGATTTCAGCGTGTTTGGAATTTATCTCAAGTCGCGTTGAGCGTGCTCCTGATTGGTTGTTTTTGGACCTCTTCTTACGATTTCAGCGTGGTTAGAGTGCTCCTTTCCTTACACGATTTCAGCGTGTTTGAAATTTATCTCAGGTTGTGTGGAGCGCACTCCTGATTGGTTGTTTTCGGACATCTTCTCCCGATTTCAACGGGGTTAGAGTGCTCATTTCCTTACACGTTTTAAGCGTGTTTAGAATTTATCTCAGGTTGTGTCGAGCGTGCTCCAGATTGGTTGTTTTCGCACTTCTTCCCACGATTCCAGCGTGGTTAGAGTGTCCTATTCCTCACACGATTTCAACGTGTTTGGAATTTATCTTAGGTTGCATCGAGCATGCTCTTGATTGGTTGTTTGTGGACCTCTTCTTACGATTTCAGCGTGGTTAGAGTGCTCATTTCCTTACACGATTCAGCGTGTTTGGAATTGATCTCGAGATACGTCGAGCACGCTCCTGATTGGTTATTTTTGAACCTCTTCTCACGATTTCAGTGTGATTAGAGTGCTTCTTTCTTGACACGATTTCAGCGTGTTTGGAATTTATCTTAGGTTACGACGAGCGCACTCCTGATTGGTTGTTTCTGGACCTCTTCTCACGATTTCAGCGAGCTTACAGTGCTCCTTTCCTTACACGATTTTAGCGTGTTTGGAATTTATCTCAAGTTGCGTCGAGCGCGCTCCAAATTGGTTGTTTTCGTAATTCTTCCCACGATTCCATCATGGTCAGAGTGTCCCATTCTTCACACGATTATAGCGTGTTTTGAATTTATCTCAGGACTCGTCGAGCGCACTCCTGATTGGTTGTTTTTGGACCTCTTCACACAATTTCAGCGTGGTTAGAGTGCTCCTTTCCTTACACGATTTCAGCGTGTTTGCAATTTATCTCAGGAAGCGCGCTCCTGATTGGTCATTTTTGGACCATGTCTTACGATTTCAGCATGGTTAGATTGCTCCTTTACTTACCCGATTTTAGCGTGTTTGGAATTTATTTCGGGTTGCGTCGCTCGTGCTCTTGATCTGTTGTTTTTGAACTTTGTTCCATGATTCCAGCGTGGTTATAGTGTCCCATTCCTCACACAATTTCAACATATTTGGAATTTATCTCAAGTTGCGTCGAGCACGCTCCTGATTGGTTGTTTTTGGACCTCTTCTCGTGATTTCAGCATGGTTAGAGTGCTCATTTCCTTACACAATTTCAACGTGTTTGGACTCTATCTCAGGTTGGGTCGAGCGCGCTCCTGATTGGTTGTTTTTGGACATCTTCTCTCGATTTTAGCGAGGTTAGAGTGCTCCTTTCCTTACACATTTTCAGCCTGCTTGGAATTTATCTCAAGTTGTGTCAGCGTGCTCTTGATTGGTTGTTTTTGCACTTCTTCCCACGATTCCAACGTGGCCAGAGTGTCCCATTCCTCACACGATTTCAGCATGTTTGCAATTTATCTCAGGTTGCATCGAGCGCGCTCCTGATTGGTTGTTTTTGGACCTCTTCTCACGATTTCAGCGTGGTTAGAGTGCTCCTTTCCTTACACGATTTCAGCATGTTTGGAATTTAATGTATATAAGGACAGAGGTCATATGGATAATCTTTTCCTGTAAACCATTCCAGAACGGCCTTGGGCCCAATCTTTATACAGAGTGGCTTCAAGCCCAATATCACACAGAACAGAACGGCCTCTGGCCCATAGATAATACAGAACGGCCTGTGGCCCATGGATAATACAGAACAGCGTCTGGCCCACAGATAATACAGAACGGCCTCTGGCCCACTGATAATACAAAACGATCCCAAATTCGTAAGAATACCATGACACAATAGTGCACATAAATTTCCCATGGTTTAATTATAGGCTGACATAGTTGTCTTGCGTATAACAGAATAGTAACAATGACTATTAACAGAGGGCACATGTATCATTATAGTACGCTTAATTGGGACAAAACAATTCACATTCTAACGTGGGTCATATAATGATGTTAGACCTTTGTATTCATATCATAGGTTCTGAACGATCTCGGGTCCATGTATAACACAACAGAATAATCTCAGATTCATATGGATGCACATAGCTTTTCCAATTGTTCTGATTCTTCAGAGGTGTCCACACTCGGTGACTTATAACTGAATGGCCTCAAGCTCATTAGTAGCAAAACAGAATGATCTTAGATTCACACAGATACCATTGTTCAAGGATGAACATAAGTTTCATTTATTCGTTAAGAAACGACGTAGTTTGCTCACAAATAACAAAATGTTAATATTAACTATTAATAGTAAACCAAATGTACTACATAGTACTATTACTCATAGTGCGGTGGCGGCGCGATGGTTCCTCCCAGAACGTGACCTACACACACGCGCAGTTCAGAAATTAGTGCATTTTTCGATTTAAACAATATCCGATTTGTTTCGCATCAAACGAATTTACAAACATTGAAGAGGCATCAAATACAGATTTTAATAACACCAGAGGTTTAAACAGGTGAAATAGAGCAGACACAAATTTTCAGCATGGGCCGCACGTGCGGCTGTGAGCCCCACACGTGCGGCAAGGGCTCCCGTACGTGCGGCAGTGAAGCCCCGCACGTGCCTTTTTTTCCAGTAGCTAAATCCCAGAATCCCCTGTTTTCCGCACGTGTGGTTGTGAGCCCCGCACGTGCGGTGCGACAGTGAGCCCTGCACGTGCGGCAATTCTGTCCAATGCAGTCTGAATTTCCAGCAGAACCCCTCTTGGTAGATATATATATATATATATATATATAGCAAAGCTTAAAATAGGTAAATTTAGCACAAGAATATAGTTCCAAAATCACATAAAGATTATTCACAAACTTACTTAGGTCCTTACTCATTTTCAATTCAATAACACAATCAATTACAATTAAATTCCTTTATGTTTCCACCTAAACATGGTGTTTCACTCATGCATATGTATATAGCCATCTAACTACATAATCTAGCACATAGATGGATTTCTTCATGAAATAACAAGGAAGCAAGATGAAATTTCTTCCTTTAACTCAAATCAAGTCCCAAGACAATCATATGGTAAGTACAACTTTCCAATTAAACCATTATCACACACAAAGCTTCAAACATAAACCCTAATTCTCACACATGAAAGGCATGCTTACTCAAATCCAAGGAAAAGCTTATATAAGGTGAGGTTTACATACCTTGGTTCAAATCTCTACCAATCCTCTCAATTTTCCCAATTTTCCTTCCTAGATGAACTTCTCCTCTTCTTCTCTAACTCTCCTCTTCCAACTCTCTTATCGAATAAGAT
Source organism: Camellia sinensis (assembly GCF_055761805.1). Classification (NCBI taxonomy): domain Eukaryota; kingdom Viridiplantae; phylum Streptophyta; class Magnoliopsida; order Ericales; family Theaceae; genus Camellia; species Camellia sinensis. The sequence goes on from NC_138972.1 coordinate 161,599,253, forward strand.
AAGACTACAAGAGTCCATTGCAGGACATTCAAGGCATAAAATCCTCAGTAGGCAGGGTTTGTGATCACAAAATTTTCCTATCAATAAGTTTCGTAGCGTCAATTCTCAAATACAGAAATATAGTAGATACCATTTCCTGAAGCACATAATTCATATATTGCAATTCACTCAGAGATGAGTTGTCAATTAAGGTTATATATAGTTTCCAAAAGAAATCAATTACATGGTTAGATTCAAATCCGATTATGCATAATTAAATCAGGCATCAGAACTTATCAAGCAAGGTTTGGCCGAATTAACAAGGTATACTTCGTTCCATCAGTCACAAATGAGTCTCTTAGGTACATAGCCACTAGCTTCACAATTTATTCCTAGTATTCCTCTATTTTCGAGAGCATATTAAAGTCATACCATTATATTGGTTCAAAATCATACATAATAGTTCTTGACAAGGTCAAACCGATAGGAAGAAGTATCCCAGTAATCATCATTAATTCCTCATAGCATTACTTCTGAGTACAGTAACACAAAGAGAACCATGCTCCGAATCAACAATTATGATAATATCAAAGCAAGTACCAGACAGTCTTGCAAATTCATACAGACATACCATTATAACACTTAGTCATACTGTCATAAGTTCGAATCTGAGCCATCGATACAAATATAACAACCATTGTTTCAAGCAAAGGGAGTCATTCGAAGATAAAGTCAAAAATCAAGTTCAAAATCGTATTTAGTTGATCAGTCATAACAGTAAGGTACCATACCATCCCTTATTAAGAATCGTAATTTGATTCTTTTTTTTTCAGTGTTCTATTATTCAGATAATCCTTCCTTTTCCAACTATAGGGCACAAGATCAACCACATTGTTCTGTCTTTATAATTCATAAGTATAGTGGTCAGCAAACGGCCATATGGAAATCATAGACCGATCATGTGGCTTAGTCATTTAACATAAGCAGGGTATCTAATTACTCCCAGTACGTAGATCTTACTAGGTCCGTTCATAATATAAAATAATCATAACAATCACATCTATCCGAATTCCACAACGTCAAACGAAATATGCAATGGCATAGCAAAAGAATAAGTTGACCAACTAATATTAAAGTTAGGAATTCTTGGCAAGGTTAGTTCAATATGAGAGTAAATCAATTCGTAACTGCGTAGTGAACATTGTACAAATCTGTATAAGCATGCAAGATGAGGTAAACGCCCAGTACATATCGCTAACCCAACATCAATATGGTATATCCCCACGTCCATTTATTCCCAACAAAGTTCACAGTGTCGTGCAGAACAGTTCACATTATAGCCTTCAATATGAAATAGGGGTTAAGCTGACAATTTACAATATCTAACATTTACGTATTTACACATAAATATATCACAGAAACGATTTCTCGATCTTACGTCATTAATATACATAGGCAGGATTTTAATTCTTGTGGTAAATTATTAGATTACCAATCGTTAAGTTTCGGTTTCCAAGTAGTCAATAACTACCTATCTTTTTACGAGTGTCATATGAGCAGACACATAATATGGGTGGGGTCCTTCATGTCGTTAAACCATTCCTTACAAGGAATCCCGATTACAGATTACAGATTACACATAAAGATTACAGATTACAAATTACAGGTTACAGATTACAGATTCCTTAATTATGAGCAGACACAGTTAGGATCACAGATTCCCATAAACAAGTCTCGATTACACATAAACAATACTCACTAAACACCATCAATAATTCCCTCGGTTCACCATCAGAAGTCGTCAATAATTTTCTCGGTTTACGAAATCATATCAATTATATGTTGTTTCGAGGTCAATACCCAGCTTCCAAGCATAGCTTATCTATTTAAGTAACCAATAGGAAGCAAAATCACAATCAATTAACTCCTTACACAATTTCAACTATCATACAAAACATATCTTATCAAAATATCAAAACGTCGTAACTTCTCAAAATCACAAATCTAAGCATTGCTATGGCAAGGAAGACGTGGTTATGTCATAAAAGTTAGAGCATCACATGTATCATTTCATTTGGTCAATAAGTCTTAGAAATATTCAATACTTAGAGTTTAATCAATTCATCTAAACAGATGCTAGGAAGGATAATCATGTTGTCATCATTTCCCACAGATACCTATCCAAAAGTAACAGCCAATAACACACATCCCATTTAATCATTGGCATATAAATTGTCTTACCGATCAGCTCAAATCCCCACCACGCTTCCGCAGTGTAACTCTGTTGATTTAATCTTATCTGCATGTCTTGCTTTGTCTACTGATCTATTTAAAATAACTAGAGACAATAATTCTCACAATTATTTATTATTTTATTTTTCCGCAATGTTGTGCAATTTTTCCTTTTTATTCTGTCTAACTGCGCAGAGGTAGAATCCTCCGGATCTTCTATCCTTATTCTCACCATGTTCTGCATAACAATAAAGCACAATATACACAAAGAATATACCATAGACATGGATCATAATCGTTAGCGTTAATAGATTACATTTAACATTGCCATCAATCTTTCATTTTGCATTCAGAATATTATGCATGATGTAGGCACCCTAAAGCTCAATGGATTCGTGTGTGAGATAGCAACTCGTGCTCTGATACCACTTGTCACACCCCAAACCCGCTCCTAAAAGTTTGGGCATGATCACTTCAGAAACGGACAATTAATTCGATACATACAATATATGGGGCCTGAATGAAAGCATTTAATAACACAAAATAATATAAATTAACATCCATCGAGCTCATACTTACATGCCAGGATCTCAATGTGCTATTAAACAGTTCCAAACATGATAGACAGATATACGAGAAGTAGATATTTGCAGTCACACAATAACATATATGGACATATGTACAGAACCAGCCTCGCATGTGGGCATACAACAAAGATGTTGGTAAAGAAAGTTACACACGACCAATTACAAGATTAAAGACCAAACTAGGGGTCACTAGGAAAACGCCAGGAAGCACATAAGCTTCTTAACATTGCTTGACCAAAAAGGAGTGACCAAGGCTGGGCTAAGACCGACCTCCAGGTTGATTGCCTACAGAGACAGACATAACACAAAGTGAGCGAGGCTCAGTGAATAATAGTACCTAGACAATTTAATGAATAAACTTGAATTATAATGTATATAAGGACAGAGGTCACGTGGTTAATCTTTTCCTGTAAACCTTTCCAGAATGGCCTTGGGCCCAATCTTTATACAGAGTGGCTTCAAGCCCAGTATCACACAGAACAGAACGGCCTCTGGCCCAATAGATAATACAAAACGGCCTCTGGCCCACGGATAATACAGAACGGCCTCTGGCCCACAAATAATACAGAACGGCCTCTGGCACATAGCTAATATAGAACGATCCCAGATTCGTAAGAATACCATTACACAATAGTGCACATAAATTTCCCATTGTTTAATTACAGGTTGACATAATTGTCTTGCGTATAACAAAATAGTAACAATAACTATTAACAGAGGGCACATGTATCATTACAGTACACTTAATAGGGACAGAACAATTCACATTCTAACGTGGGTCATATAATGATGTTAGACCTTTGTATTCATATCATAGGTTCTGAACGATCTCAGGATCATGTATAACACAACAGAATAATCTCAGATTCATATGGATGCACATAACTTTTCCAATTGTTCTGATTCTTCAGAGGTGTCCACATTCGGTGACTTATAACTGAACGGCCTCAGGCTCATTAGTAGCAAAACAGAATGATCTTAGATTCACACAAATACCATTGTTCAAGGATGAACATAAGTTCCATTTATTCGTTAAGAAACAACGTAGTTTGCTTACAAATAACAAAATGTTAATATTAACTATTAATAGTAAACCAAATGTACTACATAGTACTATTACTCACAGTGCGGTGGCGGCGAGATGGTTCCTCCCGGAACGTGACCTACACACACGCGCAGTTCAGAAATTAGTGCATTTTTCGATTTAAACAATATCCGATACGTTTCGCATCAAACGAATTTACAAACATTGAAGAGGCATCAAATACAGATTTTAATAACACCAAAGGTTTAAACAGGTGAAATAGAGCAGACATAAATTTTCAGCATGGGCCGCACGTGCGGCTGTGAGCCCCACAAGTGCGGCAAGGGCTCCCGCACGTGCGGCAGTGAAGCCCCGCACGTGCCTTTTTTTCCAGTAGCTAAATCCCAGAATCCCCTGTTTTCCGCACGTGTGGTTGTGAGCCCCGCACGTGCGGTGTGGCAGTGAGCCCTGCACGTGCGGTGCGGCAGTGAGCCCTGCACGTGCGGCAATTCTGTCCAGTGCAGTCTGAATTTCCAGCAGAACCCCTCTTGGTAGATATATATATATATATATATATAGCAAATCTTAAAATAGGTAAATTTAGCACAAGAATATAGTTCCAAAATCACATAAAGATTATTCACAAACTTACTTAGGTCCTTACTCATTTTCAATTCAATAACACAATCAATTACAATTAAATTCCTTTATGTTTCCACCTAAACATGGTGTTTCACTCATGCATATGTATATAGCCATCTAACTACATAATCTAGCACATAGATGGATTTCTTCATGAAATAACAAGGAAGCAAGATGAAATTTCTTCCTTTAACTCAAATCAAGTCCCAAGACAATCATATGGTAAGTACAACTTTCCAATTAAACCATTATCACACACAAAGCTTCAAACATAAACCCTAATTCTCACACATGAAAGCCATGCTTACTCAAATCCAAGGAAAAGCTTATATAAGGTGAGGTTTACATACCTTGGTTCAAATCTCTACCAATCCTCTCAATTTTCCCAATTTTCCTCCCTAGGTGAACTTCTCCTCTTCTTCTCTAACTCTCCTTTTCCAACTCTCTCTCTCAGAAGATATTTTGAGTTAAGGATCATTAGTCAAGTGTTTAAAGAACTAAGTTTATATAAAAGTGAATAAAGACGAAAATCAATCTGTTTAATCATTCCAAATTAAAATTTCACAGAAAATCATATTATGACTTAAAAATCATGCTGACCTCAAAAATAAAATCAATTTCAGATGATTAAGCTTCTATGGCTTTCAATTTCTGATTCAAACATTATAATTGTAACAAATATTTCTTCTACTAAACAGATATGAATCTATATTCATAAGATTCACCCAATTAAACTTCACTTCACATGAAATTTCACAATAAGCATATAAATGCACAGAATAGGGGACTGAAAGTATACCAAAAAACATGTACGAGGGTCGGGTTATTACACATCACCTCGTTCAGTCTTAGAGTTGTCCACACTTCGTGGCTTATAACTAAATGGTCTCGAGCCCATCACTAGCATAGCAGAACGACCTCCGATCCTCAAGGATATCATTGCTCAATAACACACATAGTTTTCTAGTTATTCACCATAAGGAAACATAGCTTACTTATGCATAACAGAACGCCATCGATAACTATTAGCAGTAAATGAAACAGAACATTACACTACTATTACTCATAGTGAGGGACTTCCAGTAGCCACGGGACGAAGTCCTCGTCTCAACCTACAACACAATGCACATAGCATAATATGAGAGTAAAACCAATCTCTTTCTTATTCTTTAATCAATTAGCCATGGTGGTTCTAAATTCATTAGTCTTCAATAGGTCATAATTCATGTCTCAGAAAAATGGAGAAATCGATAGAAAAATGGTTTAGACGAAGAAATGGTATAAAACTAGTAGACAAAAAGTGAACAATCGTCACTAAATTTGGCATATCTATTTGTGTAATAAGAATGTGGGAGTGAGGCCACCACCATTGGAAACTAGACTTCCGGTACTTGAATTTAGGCTCAAGAATCACCCAAAACGGAGTCCAGATGCAAACGATATGCTTATTTAAAGTTGGTTGAACAGAGTTGTCCCCGCACATGTGGGAAACAAGGCTGCACGTGCGGGACCATGTGTTTTTTTAGCAGAATTTGGAAATAGATTACCGCACGTGCGGGAAGACTCGCCGCACGTGCGGCTTTGGGTCAGTTTGCTGTCCGAAAATGTTGTTTGCTCTAATTCTTGCTCTTTCCATTTCTAAGCTTGGTTTCCAACTCAAATCACCCAGTAAAATTACACCACAATATGATAAATTAACATCAATCAAATGTAATTTCATTTCAAACAAATTAATTTTTGCCTCAATGTTCATGATCAATGCTTTATCTTTCATAAGCTTCAAGGTTCTCAAAACACAACCCACAAATTCACTTGATTCTTGCATGATCTTGTTCTTTAAACAATCTAAAGTTCATTTCATGGTATCCATAAGGTTGAGCTTCAATGATAAACAAAATTATAAAACTCAAATTTAGCTCAAGCAAATACATACATAAAACCCTAACCCACATGGGTTCAAATCTTCAAATATCTTTATGATTTCACCAAATCTCTTCAAGTTTATCCTCAAGCTTCCCATGGATAGTAAGCTCTCTCTCTCTCTCTCTCCTAGAGAAGCTTCCTCTCTCCTTTGGTCTCTTTTTCTCTCAATTCTCTCCCTCAGATATTTTGTTTTTGACACCAAAATGATGAGTCCCTACACTCATATGGCATATCTATATATATATATACACACACATAAGCTTATCACAATAGGGAGAGCCAAACGCGCCCTTACGAATCGTACGAAATCAAATTTCAATTAAACTTTCCAGATGACTCTAAAAATTATGCTGATCATAAATATAACCCATGTTCTGGTTTCTGAATCCTCCAAGGCCCTCAATTTGCAGTAAAAGGTTAACCACCCAAACATGCATTGACGAATCAAACGAATTAATTTTCCCAAGTTTCTCTAAAAATTCCCATTAACATATGCAAGTACTCAATTTTGATTTCTGAACCCACAAAGGTCGGTAATTCCAATTTTAAAGTCGTAACTCAACAGATAATGTTTCAATTCAAAAGATATAATCACATTAAAGCACATTAACTCATAGGTAAATAAAGATAATTTCTTATACGCATTTTGGGGTCGTTACATTCTCCCCACCTTAAGAAGTTTGGTCCTCCAAACTTGATTTACCCTAACATAAGTTCGGTTCATAAATCTCGGTTTCCTACCATAGTTCAGTTTCATTTTGGATACACAACATTCTTCAATCATTGAACAGTTCATAATCCCACACTATCAATTCAATGAAGTTTGTTCCAAGAATCACAATTAATTCGTCATTACTGGCTAATTGATGACCCAATTGATAATAATGCTCCGGAACATCCAGATATGACCTTATTATTTACAACCCCCGTACATTTTAATTCATTAATCCATAAGTCACAAGTCATATACTCCAGATGGTAACATAACCTCAAGGGTATTCATGAAGTATTCGAGTGCAAGCAACCTGTAAGCTATCAATCATGATTCAAATTCTTTAGCTTCATAAACAATCCCAAATATTATAATCCTTCAAAGAGTAAGGAGGTATTCACTACTTAATCGTGTTTCAAATGGCGCAACCATTCTACAACAGTTAAACCCAAAATAAACAAATGAGTTCTACATTAACAACTTTATGGCTCTTGGTAATTCAAAGTATCCCCAATCGATTTATTTTCATAACGGACGGGATAAAGGAAGTCTAAATTTTGAATAACCAGATTCAGGTTCAAATCTTCAATGAAGACCCAAATAATCAGAATTAAACTTATCAGTTCGAATCAGATTTCTAACAGACTCCAAATAACAACCCAAATTCCATAACAAGAAATTATCTATTCAGATCAAACACCCTGATTTCTCTTCTTTTCTTTTTTTTTTAAGTCACATCCACTCACAAGAGTATATGTTCTAACTGAAATGAGGAACAATTCCTCACTGATCACCCCAAGACACCAAATGCAAATTAGCTTGGTACAAAATATCATACAAAATTATTTAAGCACTATGATTCAAAATTTCATATAATATTTTATTCTGTCAGCACACATACTTCAATTTCCTTGACATACACTATATCTCTATAAATCAATATACCCAAAACCACCAACGTTCTAGTCAAAATTCAGATTTCCCTGTACTACTAATCTTCCATATAATTCCTCCTAATTCCAAGAAGCAGTCCAATTGTCTTAATCATTGTAGTCCCAATTTACATAATTCCCAATAATCACAGATCAACCTCAGATCTCTTTTGTTTTCCATAACTTCAGAGAAGATTAAACATCTAGCATAACCTTAAGATCAAATACAAGCCTTGGTCCATAAATTTCTTAACTATATTAGCCCAAATAGTAGTTCCCACACAACTTATACATCTCATTGATAATTAATTAGGTGGGTCTGAAAATCGAAGATCACAAATAACTTATGTAGGCTTGCTAATAATGTTTTGTTTCCTTCCCGATATTTTACATTCAGGCATTAAATCAAGCCCATATAACATTCCAATAAAGTAGATTTTTCGAGTAATAAGGAAATTCCTAACACATACTCTTAGCTCACTGATCTGCTCGTTCTATAGCTAGATGATTCAGATACACGAAAGGGTTCCAATTAACATTTTACTCACAATTAGTTCAAATACATAAAACACCAGTCGAAGTGTTTCTATTTATCATAACATTTGGCTCAAGTTCTATTTATCCACTTGAAAAGGTTCTACACCCTCTAATAGTCATTCAACATACATAAAACTTCCTACCACATTCTTTGATTCTTCATTGAGTTCACACTCAATTTCTTCCTTTGATCTTATTTCTCAAGACATGTTCACATAATTCTCATCATATTTGGACATGTTCTTTCCACCTTATCCAGTCGCCTCAACAACGACTTAACTTCCATTTCATCTTTACTCTCCACTATCTACTTCTAGAGTCATAAGGTGCAGATAGTTAACACATCAAATATCATTTACTAGCTACATCATAACACATAGTGTCACATCCTTAATCATGACACATACAAGCATACAAAAATATGGGTGGGGCAATTTTTCATCTCTATTTCTTATGTCAAATCGTTCCCTAATTCCCAAGTCTCATACTCGTTATTAACCACCACATTTCTTAATTGTCATGCTTCCATACACTTTGTTAATCAGCCATAACTTCAGTTTCCCAAAATTCCTCATGGTTCATTTCGTATGTAATCCATATAAACTACGTTTAATCTGTATTCACATCACGTTCCACAATCATGCTTGCTCTTCTCAATTTTAATGTTCTAAGAACACCGATATTCCACATCTTTCATAACCTTAGCCTCAATATCATACTCCTTACACAAACCCATTCTCATTTATATAACAATTATCAAATCCTCCTTAGTCACAAAACTCAGCCCATGAAACAACACATATGGATCTCTTTTTATTACTCAGAGTCCGTAAGAATTCTTGTTCTAAATCTCAATACTTAACTTACTGCAGAAGTTCACATACATCTTTCAAAATGCATATCATAACATTTTGTTACTAGATACATACAACTTAAATGCATTCTAGACACTCTAATGCTCAATGGACATGTGTGTGAGATCATAACTCGTGCTCTGATACCACCTGTCATGACCCAAACCCACCCCTAAAAGTTTGGTCCATGATCGACCTGTACATAGGCCTCAAAACAAATTTCCAAAAACATTTATTCAAATACGGGGCCTTAGCGGAAGCAAATATCAATATAAGATAACATCCATTGAGCTTGTGCATACATGCTGGCTTAAATAGATTTAAGCATTTAAATACACTTCTATATTTACATATACAATCACAGAATTATACAGATCTCACACACACACTTATATAAGACTCCATAAGTTACATGATTCCCAGTAATCAAAATTAAGGCCTCAACACGGAGCCGTACCCCAGGTGGCTTGACAAAGAAGCGGGCCTCGATACAATTCTAGTGTTGGTCCCCAAAGGTTCACCTACATGAAAATTTACATAAAAACGGAATGAGTAAGGCTCAGTGAATAATAGTAATGTAAGGAGGTTAATTAAACGAGCATAGTCTTAGAGAATATAAATATGCATCTCAAACCATACACAGATCTTAATCATATTCATATTTTAGAATGGCCTCAGGACCACATGTAATACAGAACGGCCTCGGGCCCACATATGATATGAAACGGCCTTAGGCCCAATATATGTACAAAAGAGCCTCAGGCCCAACATATTATACAGAACGGCCTTAGGCCCACATCTCGACAGTTGTCCACACATTGGAGGGTAGGTAGAACATCGACATGTACACTACCTCGCTTGGCCTCTAGCCATGAATCATAGTTTATTCGAATCATATTAGGGTCGGTGAGACATCGGCATGTCATCACCTCGTTCAGTCTTAGAGTTGTCCACACTTCGTGGCTTATAACTGAATGGCCTCGGGCCCATCACTAGCATAGCAGAACGACCTCCAATCCTCAAGGATATCATTTCTCAATAACACACATAAGTTTTCCAGTTATTCACCATAAGGAAACATAGCTTACTTATGCATAACAGAACACCATCGATAACTATTAGCAGTAAATGAAACAGAACATTACACTACTATTACTCACAGTGAGGGACTTCTGGTAGCCATGGGACGATGTCCTCGTTTCGACCTACAACACAATGCGCATAGCATAATATGAGAATAAAACCACTCTCTTTCTTATTCTTTAATCAATTAGCCATGGTGGTTCTAAATTCATTAGTCTTCAATAGGTCATAATGCATGTCTCAGAAAATGGGAGAAATCGATAGAAAAATGGTTTAGACGAAAAAATGGTATAAAACTAGTAGATAGAAAGTGAACAATCGTCACTAAATTGGGCATATCTATTTGTGTAATAAGAATGTGGGAGTGAGGCCACTACCATTAGAAACTAGACTTCCGGGGCTTGAATTTAGGCTCACGAATCACCCAAAACGGAGTCCGGATGCAAACGATATGCTTATTAAAGTTGGCTGAACAGAGTTGTCCCCGCACGTGCGGGAAACAGGGCCACACGTGCGGGAATTGGGCCGCACGCGTGGGAGCACGTGCTTTTTTAGAAGAATCTGGAAATAGATTGCCGCACGTGTGGGAAGACCCGCCGTACGTGTGGCTCTGGGTCAGTTTACTGTCCGAAAATGTTGTTTGCTCTAATTCTTGCTCTTTCCATTTCTAAGCTTGGTTTCCAACTCAAATCACCCAGTAAAATTACACCACAATATGATAAATTAACATCAATCAAATGTAATTTCATTTCAAACAAATTAATTTTTGCCTCAATGTTCATGATCAATGCTTTATTTTTCATAAGCTTTAAGGTTCTCAAAACACAACCCGCAAATTCACTTGATTCTTGCATGATCTTGTTCTTTGAACAATCTAAAGTTCATTTCATGGTATCCATAAGGTTGAGCTTCAATGATAAAAAAAATTATAGAACTTGAGAGGGTAATTTATAAGTAAATTGGGCCAAGCTAAGTAATGGGCTGCTTTATGGGCCGCGGTAGAAATGGGCTTGGCAAGTGGACTACAGTGTTAGCGCGGTCCAAATAGAGTGACAGTTACCACGGATAGAATGGAGTTAGCTCGGTCAGAGTGTTTGGAGCCAAGGTATGATGGCTTCACATAAAGGACCTCGTTCTGGTTAGCGCGGTTGTAGCAGGCCGTAGGTCAGCCCGGTTTCAACAGGCAACCGAGGTACAGCTGAACGAGAGCAGAGCTAGCTTGGTGTTGTGCATTGTAACACCAAGCTTGGATAGTTTGGTCTTAAGTTGACAGCCCGGTTGGAGTACACCTAACCAGGATGCAAGCACAGAAAGGAAGATCTAAGCTGGGTTAGCTCGGTCACACTGTCATCCAACCGGGATAAAACCATCTCACTTGTTTTAAGCAGTGAGGGGGGTGTTGAAAAATAAGCATTATCTTTCAGGAATATGATTCCTAGGAGGACTCTACATGGAGGAGTAAGAGTCGCACTAGGATTGTGCCACGCGAAACCTATAAAAGCTCATGACATCACCTATGGAAGAGGTAACACAACTTTGATTCCCGAATACATAGAGCTTTTGTCTATTTGTCTATTTTTCTAACTTAGGCATCGTAGAGGTATCCGGCACACACCCGCTGGCTAGCTCACGTTTGTGTTTTCAAGGAGTAAAGCGACGACGTACGGAGGAGCATAATCTTGATCAATAGGATTATATGAGAACAATATTTCGTGCTCGTACAATTGGCACCGTCTGTGGAAATTTCAGACACGAACAAAACCTCTTGATCAAGTTTTTCTCGCCAACTGAAAGCAATGGCGCACAACAAAGATTTGCCGCAGTTCGCCATTGACGGACAAACACTAGAGGGGGGTGGAACGCGCAAAGGCCTACCTTCTATACCTCCCATGGCGGACTTAGAGCCCCAGCGGCAGAACCCTAGAAAAGATGTGAGAGGAAGGCAGACTAACAGCCCCGTCGCTCTCGCTCGCAAAGTCCTGAGAGACAAAGAAGGAGGATCGACCCTCAGGTTCTGGAGGACCGCGTGAAAGAGCAAGACAAGTTAATACGGAGGATAGCGGTGGACATGGAATCTATGAAGTGCCAGATCAAAGGAAAAGAGGTGGCGACAAGAGAGGGGCGCAAAAACAAGACGCCCCCTCGCCACTCGGAAGATCGTGGTAGGCATACCACACCATTGCAAGCAGAGAGTAGGAGCCTCAAAATAGGCGACACTCAATCTAGGACTTCCAGGACTCGTTACTGCAGGTCTGAGAGAACGAGGACTGAGAGGTCATACACTGAAGGAAGCACCTATCGACCCTCGCGTACGCACCAGACATCATCCAGGCAAATGAAGTTACCTGGGTCGTCCGACCTACGGATTGTGCTTGAAGAAAGGGCACGATGGAAGGATGATACAAGGGCACGCGACCCTCGCAGAGTCTCAGCCCTTCGGCGATTGGCTCCTCAGACGCATGGAAGCGTTGAGGTAGGAATGCCAATACCGCGCCTGGCTTACGAACCAACAGACAAGGGGTTAGTGAGGCTGCAGACCTCGTCATTCGTTCCAGAGAATGAGAACGCGCCCCTACTTTCAGGCTTCCTTCAACCCAAATTCACCACGTATGAGGGGAAGACGGACCCCTATATGCACCTAAGCCACTTTCACCAGGTAATGGCGGTATACCGGCGGAACGAAGCTTTAATGTGCATCCTATTCCCATCCAGCCTTGGCGGCCTAGGTTTAACCTGGTTCGAAAGGCTACCAGAAGGCAGCATCGCCTACTGGGCGCAATTGGTAGAAGCGTTCGTAACCAGGTTCAGAATGAACACCAAAACGCCAGTGGAGATTGATCAGCTATTTTCCATTGATATGGGCGACAAGGAGTCGTTGAGGTCATACAACAGTCGCTATTGGGAGACATTCAATCAGATTGGAGATTGCCTTATAAATCTAGCCATCGTGCAATACAAGAGAAGTATTCCCGTCGGAAACAGGCTGAGGGACTCAATAACCATGACGTCACCCCTCACAATGGAAGCCTTGATGGAGAGAGTGCACCAGCACATTCGGGTAGAGGATGATAGCGCCCGTGCTAAAACCAAGTCTGGCACAACCGCAGTACCAGACAAAAAGACCACGGCAAAAGTCAATGCGGTGGAACGTCCAAGCAGGAACGGATGGGACAGGCGGGACAACAGGGAGGACCAAGACAAAAGATGGTTGAGAGTCCGCACTACCATTACCACGGTATTCAAAAAACCAATTTATCGGATTCTCAATGAGATACGCGATGAACCCTTCGTCAGATGGCCAGCTAAGTTGGGTAAAGCCCAGAAGGACTATGACGAAAGATCTCAGTGCACCTTCCATAAGGAAAAAGGGCACCGCACTGAAAATTGCATGCCATTAAGGCAACACTTGGAGGAGTTGGTGGCAGTGGGACATCTGGACAAGTACAAAGAAGGAGGGACGCAGCCAGCCCCCCAGGACCACGACAACCCAAACGGAATACCAATCGACGCCCCACCTCAAGGCGTGATCAACATAATACATGGGGTATTCGAACCTGAGCGGGTATGTGAGCTCAGAGGCACGATCAAGAAGGCTGAGCACTTGAGGGAGGTACTAAGTGCTCAACCTACCATCAAAAAGGGACGAACAGAGGCAACAAACGTCATATCTTTTTCAGATAGAGACTTGGCAAGGATATATTGCCCTCACAATGATGCACTGGTCGTCACTCTTCGAGTCAAGGATTTTGACGTCAAGCGGATTTTGATTGACCAAGGTAGCTCATGTGAAATAATGTATTACGAAACATTCAAACAATTGAAACTAGAAGACAAAGACTTAGCACCTGCGACATCTCCCCTGATCAGATTCAACTCAATGCCAGAGTGGCCAGTGGGCAAGATAATCCTTCTAGTCAGAGCAGGAAGCATGACAAAACAAGTGAAATTATGGGTATTGAAGGTCACTTCCACTTACAACATCATCTTGGGAAGGACATGGCTCCATGCCATGCGATCTGTGGCATCAACCTACCACCAAGTACTGCGGTTCCCCAACAAAACCGGAGTAATAGAAGAGGTCTATGGAGACCAAATTATGTCCAAGCAATGCTTCGTCACAGTAAATGGTAGCCGAGCTGCCAAGGGGTTTGTACAGATGGTGAAAGAACCAGAAAGCAATGAATTGTTCGCGGATGTTGGCAAAGCCGCTGAATAGAAGGCAGTGGAAGATTTGGTACAGGTAAGAATAGATGAAAAGAACCCGGATAAGTTCTTTTTGCTTGGCTCATCTATGTCCAGCGCTGAGAGAATAGAGGTCATGGAATTCTTGACCTCTAACCTCGAAGTGTTTGCCTAGACACCGTATGACATGCCTGGCATTGACCCAAGCTTTATCTATCACCAATTGAACGTCCACCCAACTGCCAGACCAATTATTCAGCGCACTCGCAGATCGGCACTCCACCACGCCGAGGTAGTGGCGAAAGAAGTGGGAAACCTGCTGGAGGCAGGAGCTATCAGAAAAGTGCACTACCCCAGATGGATCTCCAATACGGTGGTGGTGCCGAAGAAGAATGGAAAATGGCATGTCTGTGTAGACTACAAAACAGTCAACAAGGCATGCACAAAGGATAGCTTCCCCCTACCACAGATAGACCAACTAGTAGACCTAACAGCAGGACACAACCGACTTAGCTTTCTTGATACGTGCAAAGGCTACCATCAGATCGCTATGCATGAACCAGACCAGGAGGTCACATCCTTTACAACGCCAAAAGGACTATACTGCTACAAGGTCATGCCCTTTGGCCTAAAGAACGCAGGGGCAACATTCCAACGGATGGTCACCAAGATGTTTGAACCATTGTTAGGCAGAACAATGGAGGCCTACATCGACGACATGGTGGTCAAGAGCAAGGATGAGAATGACCATCTCAGGGACCTAGGTGAGATGTTTCAGATCCTAAAGAAGCACAAGTTACGCCTTAATGCGTCCAAGTGTGCGTTCGGTGTAAGATCTGGCAAATTCCTAGGCTTTCTGTGACCAACCGGGGTATAGAAGCAGACCCCTCTCAGATCAAAGCAATTCAGGAGCTAGAGAGGCCTAACTCAGTAAAAGAAGTGCAGCATCTCACCAGCATGGCAACTGCACTCAACCAGTTCATAAGCCGGTCGTCAGACAGATGTCGGCCATTTTTTCAAGCTTTAAAGGCCCAGTTTGAGTGGGACGAAGAATGCGACCATGCTTTAGAAAGCCTGAAAGAATACATGTCTTCTCCACCATTGCTGGTAACCCCAATACCTGGAGAAGAACTCTTTTTTTACCTGGCAGTTTCACAACACGCAATTAGCGCAGTGTTGGTCCAAGCGGAAGGGATCCAACATCTGCCCATCTTTTATATCAGCAAGACATTGCTGGGCGCCGAAACAAGGTACTTACCATTGGAAAAACTAGCCTTAGCCTTGATGATTGCCTCAAGGAAGCTGTCGCATTATTTTCACGCCCACACCATAGTCGTCCTCACAGCTTTTCCATTAAAAGCTTTGTTTGAGAAGGCGAACTTTTCTGGGCGAATCTTGAAGTGGGCAGTAGAGTTGGGACAGTTTGATATCAAGTTTCAACCCAGGACCGCGATAAAAGCCCAAGCTTTGGCAGATTTTGTCGCAGAATTCACACCAGGAAGTCATCACATCTGCCCAGTGGACTTAACTGGTACAACCAAAGAAGGGATGGAAATTGTCGCCGGAATAGCTCAACCCCTGGTACAGCATACCCAGTCAAATCCTAAGGCAGACCAAAGTAAAGTAAGGGAGGAAGAAGCAAACCATGCTACACCAAGCAAAGACTCTTCAACAAATAAATACTTGGTACAATCAGATAATGAGGGGCAAACAGCAAGCATGGACTTTAAAGAAGGCATCAGCAACAATCATGACCCCAAGACATCATCCGATCCCTCCACTTGCTGGAAGCTGTTCGTTGGAGAGATGTGGAAGCTCTTTGTGGATGGAGCATCCAACAGGCACGGTGCAGGACTTGGCATAGTCCTTATCTCACCAGACGGTCTGGTAGTGGAGCAAGCAGTCAACCTTGGCTTCCCAACATCAAATAACGAGGCGGAGTATGAAGCACTTTTGGCAGGACTAAAATCAGTAGTCTACATGAAAGCCACCGAGCTAATGGTCTACAGTGACACACAGCTAGTGGTAAACCAAATTTCAGGCGACTACGAGGCAAAGGACGACAGGATGGCTAAGTACCAAGAGTTAGTCAGGAAAGAGATCAAGAAATTTGAAGTAGTGAGGATAGAGCAGATCGGCAGGGAAAAGAACAGTAGAGCAGACGAACTAGCAGGTTTCGCTTCAATGGTAGATACATCCATCCCTCATCCATTGCTGATTGACTACCTACCAAGACCAAGCATTGAAGAACCCGAAGTAGAAGAGGTATGTTGTGCCGAACTAGGCCCTTCATGGATGGATCCCATCATACTATTCTTAAACAACGGCGTCTTACTTGAAGAGAAGAAAGAAGCTAACAAGATCAGAGCCAAGTCACAGCGATTTTGGCTCTCCCCATCAATGGCCTTGTATAAGAAATCCTTCACAGGATCTTACCTAAAGTGTGTTCATCCAAGCAAGGTCGAGGCATTCCTGTTCGAGATACACGAAGGTGTATGCGGAAGCCACCAAGGAGGAAGATCATTGGCTTACAGAGTAATTTTGTAAGATATTGGTGGCCATACATGCAAGCGGATTCAGAGAAGTATGTCAAGAAGTGCAAGAAATACCAGAAGTTCGCACACCAGATACATCAGCCAGCTAGAGAACTACTACCATTAACTAGCCCATGGCCCTTCACAATGTGGGGCTTGGACATAGTAGGACCACTTCCAACGGCACCCGGCAACAGAAAGTTCTTTCTTGCGGCAACAGACTACTTCACAAAATGGGTGGAGGCAGAAGCACTAGCATCAATTAAGGAGAAAGATGTGAAGAAGTTCGTGTGGCAGAATATCATCACTCGGTTCGGCATACCAAAAGCTCTAATATCAGACAACGGCACTCAGTTCGACAGCAAAATTTTTAGAGGCTTTTGTGAAGAGTACAAGATAGAATTCTAAAATTCTACACCAGCATACCCCCAAGCAAATGGCCAAGCAGAAGCATCAAACAAGGTTGTCTTGGATGGATTGAAGAAAAGGTTAGAGAAAGCAAAAGGCAAGTGGGCAGAGGAGCTTCCTCATGTTTTATGGGCTCACCGTACCACACCTCAGCGATCAACCGGAGAAACGCCATTCTCCTTAGCCTACGGCATGGAAGCAGTAATCCCACTAGAAGTTGGCCTCTCCACAATTCGAAGCGAAAATTTTGATCCGGACTTAAATGGAGAAGCCATAACATTGGAGCTCGACCTCGCAGAAAAGAGAAGAGAAAGAGCACTGGTTCACATTGCCTCATACCAACAAGAGTTATCCAGAAAGTATAACAAGACAGTACATCCAAGGCAATTCAAGATTGGAGATTGGGTACTGCGCAAAGTGATGGGAAACACCTTGGTACCCAGAGAGGGCAAGTTAGGGCCCAATTGGGAAGCACCATACAAAGTAGTTGGATTAGCAGGAAAAGGGGCATACCACTTGGAGGATAAAGATAGCAAAGCCATTCCCAGGCCATGGAACACTGCCAATCTCAAACTATTTTATTTTTAGCTTTTCTTTCAAGTACTTGTCATTTTTTCTTTTCCTCAATAAAACACATAGTTTTCTTTTCAGTATAAATGTTGTCTATTGTAAAAGTTGTTTTAGTGAGTTAGGAGCATTAACAACATAGTTGGCCGGAATAACTAACTTTGCACTCTGCTAAGCCCAGGATAAGGATCCAGGCTGTAGGACGTTTGGTCGGAATAACCAAACACTTTTCTCTAGGTTGGCAGGAAAAACCAACTTAGAGGTTGGCTGGAAAAACCAACACCTCTGCTAAGCCCAGGATAAGGATCCAGGCTGCAGGACGTTTGGTCGGAATAACCAAACACTTTTTTCTAGGTTGGCAGGAAAAACCAACTTAGAGGTTGGCGGGAAAAACCAACACCCCTCCTAAGCCCAAGATATCCAGGCTGCAGGACGTTTGGTCGGAATAACCAAACGCTTTTCTCTAGGTTGGCAGGAAAAACCAACTTAGAGGTTGGCTGGAAAAACCAACACCTCTCCTAAGCCCAGGATAAGGATCCAGGCTGCAGGACGTTTGGTCGAAATAACCAAACACTTTTCTCTAGGTTGGCAGGAAAAACCAACTTAGAGGTTGGCGGGAAAACCAACACCTCTCCTAAGCCCAAGGTAAGGATCCAGGCTGCAGGACGTTTGGTCGGAATAACTAAACACTTTACTCTAGGTTGGCAGGAAAAACCAACTTAGAGGTTGGCAGGAAAAACCAACACCTCTCCTAAGCCCATGATAAGGATTCAGGCTACAGGACATTTGGTCGGAATAACCAAACACTTTACTATAGGTTAGCAGGAAAAACCAACTTAGAGGTTGGCTAGAAAAACCAACACTTACTACTCTTCAACCGAGATAAAAATCCAGGCTGAAGAGTGGTTGGCTGGAAAAACCAACTTTGGGTACTTTTCAACCGAGATAAGAATCCAGGCTGAAGAGTGGTTAGCTAGAAAAACCAACACTTAGTACTCCTCAGTCGAGATAAGGATCAGGGCTGAAGAATGGTTAGCTAGAATACCACCTATCGTAATCTCCAACTGAGGTAAAGACCCAGGCTGAAGAGGTTGGCAGGTATGACTAGAGATTTCAAGGTTTAAACCGAGATAGTTATCTCAGTCGGAGTGTTACATTACATTTGGAAAGTAAACATAGGCATGGAAGTAAACCAAAACAACAGTTGAGGAAAACAAAAGGTGATTTCATTGATAATGCAAAGTCGAAGTACAAAACATGGGGCCTTAGCCCAGTTACAAATTTTTTTACTAAACAAAAAAGAAAAATCAAGAGAAAAGGTCATCTAGGTCGGCGTCCAAAACAACCCGGTCTTCACCCAAAGGTAGCGCGGTTGTAGAAAGCACCTGTTGGTTCAGCTCGGTTGGAGGCACCACATCAGACACAGCAGGCAAAGGTGGGTTGGAGACCACTGGAGGGGGGGAGATAGACTGGCGACCAGGCTGGGTGTTGTCTTCTAGAGCAGAATCTTCATCCTCTTCTTGCAGAAATTGTTGATGAATAGCAGCAGCATACTCCACCATTGAGCTTGGTACGAAATATGGAGGAGGGTTGAAGACCTCGGTCTCTAGACCATGACCGAGCTGCGCCACGGCCGCCCTCCATCCACATTTGAAGAATAGATCTTTTGCGGCTTCGCATTGCTTGATGTAGGTGACCTCTCCCTCCTTGTAACCACAGTCTTCTGCGGCCTCAACCTTCTTCTGGAGCTCGGTTATCTCGGCGTTCTTTTTTCCCTCAAGCCTGGCCAGCTCGCGCAGATATTTATCTTTTATCACGGCCGCCGCCTTTTGCTTGTCTGCCTCAGCCAAACTAACAAGGCCGGTCAGGCAGGTAACCTCGGTCTCTAGCTCGGCCATTTTCTTCTTGGCCTCCTCTAGTTCGATTGATTTGGCAGTAGCCTCTGCCATGGCCTCCCTGGTGGATTTTTGAAGTTCTAACACACGCTTGTGAGTGATGTGATTCTTTTGCATGGCCTGCAAAGGGATGGTAGGAAACCTTTAGAAAAACCGAGCAGAAAGACATACAAGTTGGAAAAACAAACAACGAGGTAACTTACTAGCACCATTGATTTCGTTGCCGACCGGATGGCCTTCAACTCGGTCAAGTGGTCGTGATGCTCCATATCAAGGGGCAGACACACGCTCTTCGCCAGATTGAAGGCAAGCATGTGGTCTTTGTCCGCCACCACGGAATCAGTATCACAGATAGCACGGTTCTGGAAAGTAATCTTTGATGCCCACTTAGAAGAGCTAGCCCGGTCGGAGAGCTCAGGTTGTGGGCTCGATGGCTCGGTTTGGGGAATGATGGGTTCATCTTCATCGACAAGGCGTGTCTTGGTGGAGGAAGTCCGAGCACGCTTGCTTGCCCGAGATGTTGAAGGTCGATGGGTTGGCAGGGCTACTACGGCCTCTTGTGTTTGGCCGGTCGGTGGTACTTCGGTCTGGTTTGTTTCGGTAAGGAGGGCTCTTACTGCTCTCTTTTTGGCCATTTCTTGTTCAGCGGTTAGAGGGATCAAGTTGATTTGAGGCAAGGTTGGGTCTGGTTCAGGAGAAGCTTCCAACAAAAAGTTAGTTACCTTGGACTTCCTGCGGCTACTATATCGGTAGGTCGGTTCAAAATTCAATAGCTCGGTCCAACTTCTGTTTGGGTATCGCAGCATGGCGCGAAGTACATTCAAGTTGGGGTAACTGTATTGGGACTTGAGAAAGTTCAAATCTGCATGAAGAAGGGTAACAGTTAATACGGTTCAGGATAAAGAAAACCGAAGTAAAGAAAAGCATGGATGTGGACCGAGGTAATCCTACCGACTACACCCTTATTCCAATTTATTCTGTCACCCGGGATCTGGGCTTGTTGGTCCTCAAAGTTCCCAGATACCCAGAAGAAATTATCGTCGTTCACATCTTTATCTGAGGTATCCTTTATTATCTTTTCACGCCAACGCCTTATTCTTAAGTAGTAAACCCAGCCATCTTCGGCCGATCCTATGGAGTATTGGTGGAAGAGCTCGGCTAGACTGAGATTAAGGCCAGCCCGGCGGTTTAGCTCGGCTATGCCGTTTATTATACGGTAAGAATTGGTGAAAAGTTGGGTAGGGCAAAGGTTGGTTTGTCTGAGGAATTCACAAAGAAGGGGTTGTACGGGGAATCTTAGGCCGGTTTCTATAATAGATAGGAGGGTAAAAAGAACGAAGCCCCGGTTGCCCCAGGGTGTGATTTCTAAGTCGGCTAAGGTAAGATGGACGTCATCAGGAATATGGTAGTCCCTTCGGAACTCGGCCATACCACCTGGTGTGTTTACCAAAAACCTATATTTACCCATGAGGTTTTAATTTATGAATAAATTAGCAATGTACTAGCTCGGTCGTGAAATGACGCAAAGTAGCTCGGTTTAAGCAAAGGGCTTTAGCCCGGTCGAGCCTTTGGGGCAGCATTCTTAGTTCGGTTTGGACTAAGAAAGCTGGTTTAGCCCCAAGTTGTAGCTCGGTCAGGGGTTGAGGCTTTCTAGCACGGTATTGCGCAAACTTAAGTGCGGTTCGATAGCTCGGTTATAAGAAACAGAAGATCCCTAACTTAGTTTTAGTTTGGTTGTTAGGTGTGGCTAGGCTTGCGCCTAATACAAACAATATCCTAGTTCGGTTGGGTGTGATTTTGGATCAAATCAGTGTTTCTCAGGTTTTTCATAGAGTACAAGAGATTCTACTATATGGTTTTTTCCAGAAAAATGGAAGTAAAAATGGAAAGTATATTTTGAAAAGCAAACAAGTGCTAAGTAACATACTTCAGAAATTATATCAACGAAGGGAATAAATTTGCACTACTTACCAGTTCCAGGTGAAGAGAATGAAGATCGGAGCAACAGCAACAAGAACACGAGCCTATGCAGTGTAGAAATGGGAATTTAGAGGCTCAAGCAAGAGAGAGAGAGGATGAATAGTGCACGTGAAGGATTTTCAAAACGAAGGGTTTAGTTTTGTGAAAAGAAAGGGGAAAAAAGGCGGGACTGTTCAAAAAACGCGTAGTACGAAGACGGCGTGGCAGCTGCATTGGGCCAATAAGAGTGTGCCACGTGTCCTTGAAATGAGAAGCGATTCAGTTACGACAACTGAAGAGACGTCTTGACTGGACAGATGGAGCCCGGTGTGAATCTAGCTCGGATGGAAGGCTAAGGTTTTTTTAGCTCGATTAAAAAGCTAAAACCTTTAGCTCGGTTGGTAACAGGTAATCCCTATCATGCTGCGCAGATGGAATTAAGGGGCAATTGAGAGGGTAATTTATAAGTAAATTGGGCCGAGCTAAGTAACGGGCTGCTTTATGGGCCGCGGTAGAAATGGGCTTGGCAAGTGGACTACAGTGTCAGCGCGGTCCAAATAGAGTGACAGTTACCACAGATAGAATGGAGTTAGCTCGGTCATAGTGTTTGGAGCCAAGGTATGATGACTTCACATAAAGGACCTCGTTCTGGTTAGCGCGGTTGTAGCAGGCCGTAGGTCAGCCCGGTTTCAACAGGCAACCGAGATACAGCTGAACGAGAGTCGAGCTAGCTTGGTGTTATGCATTGTAACACCAAGCTTGGATAATTCGGTCTTAAGTTAACAACCCGGTTGGAGTACATCTAACCAGGATGCAAGCACAGAAGGGAAGATCTAAGCTGGGTTAGCTCGATCGCACTGCCATCCAACCGGGATAAAACCATCTCACTTGTTTTAAGCAGTGAGGGGGGTGTTGAAGGATAAGCATTATCTTTCAGGAATATGATTCCTAGGAGGACTCTACATGGAGGAGTAAGAGTCCTACTAGGATTGTGCCACGCGGAACCTATAAAAGCTCATGACATCACCTATGGAAGAGGTAACACAACTTTGATTCCCGAATACACAGAGCTTTTGTCTATTTGTCTATTTTTCTGACTTAGGCATCGGAGAGGTATCCGGCACACACCCGCCGGCTAGCTCACGTTTGTATTTTCATGGAGTAAAGTGACGACGTACGGAGGAGCGCAATCTTGATCAACATAATTATATCATGCAGTTTCTACAACAATCATGGTTACCCTCCACCGATAATCCAAAAACAGTTATTTCTAAACAGATAAATAAATCTATCAAATAGATAATTTATCAAGTTTTCCATAGGTGAGTGATTTATCAATCCAAGTACACCATTCAATCACACTTTCCCCCAATTTCACAATTCCCATGCCAATTTCATATTTCCACAATTGGTTTCATTATTTATACACATAATTATATAATTCCAATTAGGGCATTTTTCCCATTTTCTCAAATATTGCACCCAAGGCCAAATTTCACCCATTATACACAAACAACTCCATTTTCAAGACCTCACATACATATGGAGCCCAAAAATAGAAAACCCCTCTTTCATAATTTCAAACTCAAACCCTAACTTTACCCAAACTTCCCAAATCCCACCATTTATACAAATGACTAATATTTATGTCAAAGCTCATATTAAAGAGTAGATTATCCCTACCTCAAATGAAGAAGCTCAAAGGAGAAGAAGAGAGAAACCTAAGATGCACCAAATCTAAACTTTTTTGGATCAAAAGATAGCCCACGCAATGCTCAAGCTTTTTAACAAAGAGAGTAGGGTAAAGAGACTCTAAATCAAGAGTATTTTGGAGAGATAGACTGCTGTGCTAAGGTTTGGAATGAAGAAGAGGGCAAAAAGTGATATAAAATCACGCTGCTGTGAACTGATATATGCAAGGCTCGCTCGAGCGACCAAACACAACAAGAGACCTCACTCGAGTGCAAGAAGCGTTGCTCGAGCGCACAATGCAAAGCTTCAGGTCTACTACAAACGCAAACGCACGCTCGAGTGCAAGAGTGCTCACTCCGGCGAAAGAACCAATAACACAAGGCTCGCTCGAGCGCAAGAAGGCTCGCTCGAGCACAAGAAGGCTCGCTCGAGCGAAAGCTGCGTCTAAGAAAGAAACCTGAAGACCCTCAATCCTCACTCGAGCACAAGAACCCTCGCTCGAGCGAAGAAGCAAATACCCAAGGCTCACTCGAGCGCAAAAAGCCTCACTCGCTCGAGCGAAAGCTGCGTCTAAGAAAGAAACCTGAAGACCCTCAATCCTCACTCGAGCACAAGAACCCTTGCTCGAGTGAAGAAGCAAATACCCAAGGCTCACTCGAGCGCAAAAAGCCTCACTTGAGCGAAGAAGCTAAAACCTGGGTAGCAACCATTTGAATCAACTCACAACCAACCTATTCCAAACTCACCCAACAAGTTTCAAAACTCAAATACAAAGAATAAAAGGAAAGGAAACAATACATAGACCACAGTATACAACTACAGAACCCGAAGTCGAAACACAATAAAGGTCGGGGTAAAACATGGATCGCTATAGTACACTTGAATGAGCACCACTACAGCAACAATGAGTCCCACCAAGTGTATTAGAGGCACACAGAGATTCAACTGGAGACACGAGATTTGATTACAGCATGGTTTGACACAGTCCACATTCATCTTGTAACTGCTTTCGGCAAAACCACAATCACTGCTCTGTCTATCTATAGTTTCCAACACCAAAAAATGAAAAAAAATTGTAACAACTCATTAGAAACCTAAAATACTAGTAACTAAAAATTACAAAATCAACCCAGAATCATAAAAGCTCTCACAATCGTATTGTGTGATCTTTAAACTTGTGAGAACTTTACTCTTTTAATAGAAATAATATTAAGTATCATGAAAAATATATGATGAAAATTTGCAATCATTTGATCAGTGTATGGTATCTAAAAAGTGGAGAATTTTCATAAAATTTTTCATGATGTCTAATATTGCTCATTTAATAATAAAACTAGAAATGAGAGAGAGGTGTTACAAATGGATTGAGCGAAGAGGACAAGAGAGAGAATGAGAATAGAAGCCAATTGAAGCTTTGTTGAAGCCATTATTGTCTTAGCAATGAGATTATGAACAAAATGATTGGGGACATTAGCTTATTTATAGTGAGAGCAATGCAAAATTTTTGCTACTTCAATTCCCATAAAATCCTCCATCTTTTGATATAGGTATGAAATTATGAAAATTCAAAATTTAATATAATGGATTTGCATTTCTCTTTTAGTGCCTTTGGTTGCTATCATAATTTTGAGATGGCAAATCAAAATTCTAATTGATTTGCAATTTTTGCTACTTTGAATGTTCCCATACGTAGATGGCGGATGTGAAATTGATTCTCTTTAAAAAGTAATTTTTATTTATTAATACTAGCAGGGCACGGGTGCTACACAAGAGTTTAACAAAAAAATATTTATTAAATTAATGTAAGTGTAAATAAAATGTATAAAGTACTTTTTTTTATTAAGTTTAATAACTAAAATATTACTTTTTCATCAGTTTTACTTAACAAGAATAAGTAACCGAATTAGACTGAAAATAAACTACTGTAAAAGATTAAAATTTAAATTAATAAAATTAAAATTTTAGTATTTATTTTTTTACAAGAGTCAAACCTTGAAATTTTTCTTTTATAATTTTTCCAAAATGTTTTGTAGGACACTATATTTTCCAAAATGCACTAATTATAATCTTTTTGCATTAGATTTTCATATTAAATCACTTTGTCCTATTTTCATATTGAATTTTCCAAAATGTTCTATTTCATCAGATTTTCATATTAAATCACTTTGTTCTATTTATAGCATTATATTTATGTGATTTGTTATCACCGTTGATCTAAAATTGAAATAGTTAATTGACAAGTAATTTTGAAAAGTGAAATTATTTTTAGTGTTTGGCCTATTCGCATCTCTCTAGTTTCCAAATTTTATTGATTCTAATATTTCAATTGGTATCATACCTAGATTGTCATTGGTTCAAGTTGTGTAAGTGTGTAACAACCCCGGCCTTTGATTAACATGCAATCCATAATTAAGAATGCCTAATAAGTAATTAAAGTGAAATTTTGCATTCATTACGTGTGTTATGTGTTATATGAGTTTCTATCTATTCTATGTAGGAATATTTGTCTCTAGTTTTGTTATATTCTGTGAATTGAAAGCCCTTTCGACATCCGATCATGAAATTGACTTGGTTTTTGTGTTAATTGGAATTTTTAGAATTTTATGGTAGGTTTAATTAAAATTTGGTTCGGAACGATTAAATTAGAATAATGCTCAATTAAGCCTAATTAATGAATTTCTTAATCCAAGCCTATATAAGGCACCTTTTATACCTCCACTCATTCTTTTCCTTCATTTCAACACATCCTTGAGCTAACACACACACACACACACGTGAGAGAGGGTGATTAAGGAGAAGATTGAGCTCAACTAAGGGATTTGCTAGGACAAGGAAGAAATGAACTTAGAGATTCAAGAATTAAGCCTCTAGCTCTTATCTTGGGAAGTCTAGGTAAGAATTCAACCCTCACATTGTACAAATATGATGTGTAGAACTTGAACTCTAAAGAATTAAGTTGGTTGATACAAGAATTGTGTTAGAATTGAAGAGAATTCAACCATATCATGCATGTATGCTCATTTCATCACAATTTGAGATTGTTTTCAAAGAATTTCCTCTTGCATGTCCTTACCTTGATCTTCTTCTAAGAATTCAACATGTTTTTGAGTTAGACACTTCATTGGATCATGTTTTGAAAGCTTTGAACTTGCACCTTTACATGCATGATATACAATGATTTGTTTTCACAATTTCAAGGTTGAGTTTAAAACAATTGACAAAACTTTTGGACTTAATTTTGTGAAATGATTTAGAATTTACCATGTTTTATCCATTTACAAGTATTTCCTCAAGTTTCCTCAAGTTTTTGGCCCAAAAGACCATGATTTGCAACTTTGGAATTGAGTTTTGCACTTGGCAGAGCAATCTAGAGATTCTAGATTCTGCCTCTCCGCTCGAGTAACGAATTCTGCGCTCGAGCATAAAATGCATGCTCTCAGAAGTCTACATGTTTTGCTGACAGCTCGAACGACAAGAGTTACGCTCGAGCGAGGACATGAGTCTCACGCTTGAGCGAGCGTCAAGCGGAAAAATCGAGCAACCAGTACTTTTACAAAGTTACAGACCGCTCGAGCGAGGGAAGTTGCGCTAGAGTGACCACTCACATTTTTCATGTCCGCTCAAGCGAAGGATGTTGCGCTCAAGCGAGACTCCTATTTTCAGCAAGTTTTGTAAAATATGTTCAAGTGCATTTTGGCATCAATATTGCATCCTAGGCATTCCTAGGCCATGATTAAGACTCAATAAGAAGTTAAGACCTAGAAACACACTAAGATCGAACGAATAAAAGCTAAGTACCAACCGAGTGTATGTTTCATTATGTGCTTTTGTTATGTGCGTGTTGGTCACGCGCCACAAGTTATCTGATTTATCTGTTCTGTAAGTAGAGCCATCTGTGAGTAATAACGTTGTAAAGCTGCTAATTTTGAAAATGGAAAATGAGATCTCTTTTACGTTTAAAAAAAAAATCATGAATAAAATGATAAGTTATAATTTTTTTATTTATTTGTAGTCACAAAAAAATTTACTTGCACATATAATCATTAAAATTATAAACAAAATAATTTAATGAAACAAAATTAGGGCAAAAAAATTAGGAGAAAATTATTTAATTAAAACTGATAAAACCTAGGTAAAAAAATTAGGACAAAATTATTTATTCCATTAAAATCGAATAGATAAAGACGGTAAAAAAAAAAATTAGTACTCATATATTGTATATATTATTCTTCTTGGGCCCAAACACTTTATATATATATATATATATATATTTTAATAAATATGGGTCAAACTACACTTATAAATAAATACGGGTTAAACCATACATGAACCCAATAAAATATTTTGAAGCCCTTTAAATTGATCCTAAAACCCCCCCCAAAAAAAAATGGCCTTTAACATTTTACTAAATTTGGGGGCCCTATTTTTTGATCAAAATTTTGGGGTCTTAGGCTAGGGCGGACCGTGTTTGATATCTTTAATATTTTTTATATTTATTTAGGTATTGTTTAAAAAATCAACATAAAATTATAAATTCTCTATTAATTATTTGAATTAATAAAAATGTGGGTTTATGTTTTATTGTTTAAATTAAGACATTTGGCATTTCTATAGTACGATTTTACGTATGAGACTGTGATTTAAGTTTAATAAAGAGCAAATTGATATCTTTGTACTATTTTTTCTCTTACAAACAACCAGCAGGGACACATTTTTTATTGGCGAGATCAATTCTTTTAGAGTTTGTTTGTTTTCAGAATTAAAATAGAGAAGATTAATAAAATTATGTTTGTTTTGATAATAGTTATTAGTGTAGGAATTGTTAAATTAAATAAATATAAAATAATAAAACAAATTAAATTATGATTTTTACTCAATAAAAAAAATAAAAAATAAAAAACATTACATTAATGTTCAAGAAAAATGCCCAACACGTAGAGCAAAAAAAAATTATAGTTGACCGGTTGACCGGCCGGATGTCCGGACGACCTGTAACACTCTAAGTCAAATGGACTATTTTTTAATACCACCTCCTTACCCAGACTAACAATATCCTCGTCAAAGCCTATCGTAGTCTGAAGGGGACTACAAATCCAAAACTTTAAAAGCAAAACAAACATGAGACATTTTCACTGTTTATCATTCACAGTCTGAAGTAGATTGTGATAGAGGAAAGCAAATGGAGCCTTAAATCAATGGAGTGGTCTTATATTTGTGAGTGTTGCTATTCACTTCAACAACTCAACCCACTCTGATTTGCACATAATGCTAAATCACATTAAGTCGAATTCGGAAGAGAATGCAGACTGTTTATCCATTTTTCATGTTTTGTCACTAAGCGAAAGGTTAGGCAGTCGAGTTGATAGTAAAGGCGACCTCTTTAAGTTGTAACTTAATTATATTAATAAATTAATATTTGATAATTTTGAGAGAAAATAAAATTAAATTAACATCTATTGATTTATGCCCAAACACTACCATATATTTTCCCGTTTCATGTCTTATTGTGTAGAGGAAAGGAGGGCGAGAGGGAAGACAACTCACCAGGAAAAAAGAATCTAAGCCGTTGGCGTCTGTCTTTGTTGTCATCACCATCATCATCATCATCCACGGTGTTTGAAGCGTAGGTCTGGTGTATGTCCCAACATAAGCTTAAGAAATTATTTTTCAATGGACGAAAAAGAACATTAAAAAATTACAATACCTGAAGAAACTCACGATCAAGCTTTCAATATTGGTCTTCTCCAACAAGCTTAACACGGTCAATGCAACAAATATAATAAATCCCCCTAAGTGCCTACGAAAATTCAAATTCAAACTCAAACTCAAACTCAAACTCAAAAAGAAACTGATTTCAATTTCGATTTACGATTCATTCATGAGATTGTCGATTCGATTCGAACAACAACAAATGACTCACGTCCAGATGTTTAGGGTTTCATTGTGCCAAGCAAAGACAGTGAACAGCGTCTCCTTCAACAGCCATTCACACCGGTAATAGTCCAATATGAACTCGTTGTCCTTCAAGTACTCAGGCAAGTTCTCGTACTTCACCAATTGCCTCTCGAATCCCTACTTCATGTTTTGACCCGAGTCAACTCAGCCAGCTCTCTCCTCTTCGCCATTACCATCGAGCTTTGCGTTGTTCCCGCTTCTTCGTTTCATCTTCATCGGAAAATCCCCCAACATGTCTCTATTTCTGGCGAGCTATTCGCCGGAAATATCTCTATTTTCTGACACCTCTCTCTGTCTCTCTCTCTCTCTCTCTCTCTCTCGCTCGCTCGCTCCCTCCCTCCTTCTATCTCAAAATCTATAAATGTGCAATTATTTCTGTTTGTGCATATATAGTAGTAGATAATATATGTATGTATGTCAAGCTGGTGCTGAGATTGGAGCTTCAGAGAATTTGTAGCAGCAAGGAACGTGTGATTGAATTAAATAGAAAATGATTTTTTTTCTTTTTTATTTAAAATAATAAATTTAAAAAAAAAATTAAAAACAAAAGAGCAATTACTAGTAGCACTACTAAAAAAAGGACTTTTTGCGACCGTTACAAACCGTCGCAAATAATAAAAAAACAGTCGCAAAAGACCTTTTGCGACTGCCCATGCGACGGCAAATAGGGGTCGCGAATGTGGGGGTGGCAAATACTTTTTGCGACCGCAAAATAGCAGTCGCAAACTATTTGCGACTGCCTAATCTACTTATCGCGACTAATGTTTTGCCGTCGCAAAAAAATTAAAAAAATACCTAAAATGTATTAGCGACCATCTTGTTACCGTCGCAAAAAATATATATAAATAAATAAAATACCTGCAATGTTTTAGCAACCTATATTCTCATATATATATATATATATATTCAAGTATTATATACAATAAATATAAAGTAATATTTGCAAAAATTCTAATACACATATATTATTTTCCATCACTTCCCTCAACAAAATTATCTTTCTTCAAAAAAAAAAAAAAATGTGCATACAAAATATAAACTTCTATACACACAAAACAAATATCCATCAACCATCTTTAAAAGTATTTATACAAAATACTAACAGATTCAAGTACTAAAAAACAAAAATCTGAATTTAACTCTCAATATCACCCACTCAATCATATCAACTATTCCCTCAACACTACCTGCAAAAATATACATCAATATATTAGTTGACTAACTTGGATGCCAAAACAAAAATGGATACAAAGAGCACATTAATTGACTTACTTGGATGCCAAAACCTTTTCCAATAGCGGTACAAAGAGGTTCAGAATTGTTCTTAGAATCAATACTAGTTTGAAAAGAGTTAATCATTTAATCATCTCACAAAAATATCACAGAAAAAATTAAATTAACAATACAGCTGAAATTTGGACAATTCAAGCTAACACCCAATGGTTAATTATTGAATTCTAATTATTAAGCAATGACAGGTTGTAGGCTCCATTCCAACGACTGAAAATTGTCATAGAGGCCGGAAAAATGTACAAAAAAGGGGATGACCACAATCTCAAGATCAGCAGCTCAAGCATCAAACCCATGCTTATCAGCTGAACCAAACTGAACCTCCAATTCACGTCGTTCTCAGAAATTTCATTTACAGACCAAAGCCGCAATTACTTAAATTAAGTAACAAAGAATCAGCTCCATAGAAAAAGTTTAGTTCATGCATCCACAAAATTGTTTTTCTCAAAACATTGAGGGAAACAAAATTCACAAACTATAATCCATTATCTAATTATGAAACATTCATGCATGCACGAAATTGTTTCCCTCAAGTTTTGCCTAGCTGCTGGAGCTGATTAATAAGTCATAATGAACCAAGAAAGAAAACCTAAAGACAAGCCAGTACATGTTAAACGTAAAAGTATAAATCAATACAAAGTTATATGATACATTGAAAAGAAAGACTTGTACATTTTCTGGACTAGTGACAACATGTCTCATTTATGATTTCTTATTAAAGGCCAGCTGACAATAGGATACTGCAACCAAGGTAAAAGAATATACCAGCATATAATGGATTAAAAAAAAAAAATTAAGCACAAGACTTACTGTTTTACGAACTCCAGCAGGTGACTCTCCAAAAATGTCATCACAAAACATATCATTTGACCTTTCGCTCTGCAAAATCAAACAGAAACAGAAATCATGTACCTATATAGAACAAGCACTTAAAAGTAAAAAATATTCAATATCAAGACTACAAAATATGGGAATTAAGTGAAGATAGATCAAGTACAAATCTGCTCAACCCCAAATAATAATAATAGGCATATGAGAATTTAAAATTATAATTAGGTTTCAATATACACCTTAAGCAAAAGATAGGTATAAGATTCTTACAACTGTTCTGAAGCGTTTTCCAGTTCTGCAGATCGACAATTTATACGGATTTTTTTATCCATCTTTGACACTGACCGGTCCACAGGCAGATCGACAAATTTTGGCACTGGATTGGCATTTTCAAATTCTATCAATTTTTAGACAAAGAGACAAAATCAAAAAGCATGGAAAACATATGATAACCAAATGAAGATATGTTGGAGGTATGTTGGAGGACTACTTACTTGGTTTAGGGGTAGTACCAGCGATTCCATCAAGACCTAGGACTTTCTGCATTAAATGAAACATAATCAATAAGCACTGTGAAGTTGAATGAAATTCCCGGTAAGGAAACCAAAGAAATTATTAATGACTGCTACGCAAAGAATTGATAATCACCTTAAGACTCTCATAGCAAGTCTCAAGATCATCGTTTACCAAGATATGTTCAAAGAGGCCTGGTGATTGTCCTTGCTGAAGCTCTGCCCTAGCATTTCGGAGTCTCTTTTGGATCTGTTCTTCTGTCTCGGTCCCCCTGAGAAAAAACAAAAAATAAAAAATTAAGAACTCAGCAACCATAAGGGAATGCAAAAGTTAGATGGGTTCTCAATCTCAAGCTTTAGGTCACACCTGTCACAAAGGCGCTTCTCAAGCTCCTCAAATGATGGTGGGCAGATAAAGATAAAAATGGCTTCAAGAGAACTAGCCCTCACAGACCTTGCCCCTTGGACATCAATGTCAAGGATGCATCTCTACAGCACAAACAAACAAACCATTTCATTATAATCAGATGTACTACTAAACACTCATAAATCATCCAAACAGACAGTCCAAAAGCTTCCAACAAATAGGCTGAAGCAAAAATTAACAATGGTATAACTATTTTAAGTCTTTTCATCTTGTCATCTCTTATCTACAAGAATTTAGTTTCTTGACAATTTTGATTTCCTAAACCGTGGTTTGGGGCCCACAGGAGTACCTTAATTCACTAGTCATTTTCTCTTGCCAAAACGATCATAATTTCCATTTCTTCAAAAACTAAGAGATTATATTTATCCAAATGCTTCCCAATTCCTACCTATTTAATCATTTACTTCTTTCCTTTTTCAGGCATGCCCTTTTGTGGCATAATTTGTTTGGGAACCAAATTAAAACAAGAAAAGTGCCTTATCCTTTTCTGGGCATTCACAAATTGGATCCATCATACACCAACACTCAAGTTGGTGTCCATTATGTAGGTCCAAAATTTCAGTTACCCCAACAATAAACTGAGACTGTAGCCTTTTTTTGGCAATCCAAGTGTTGCGTTTTTTACTTTTTTAGGTCAGGTATTGGATTATTTACACACACAATATTTAAACATCTCTAATTATAACTGCCCAAGAAAACTATATGCTATGAACATATCTATATGTCAAAGAAAACTATATTTGTGATATTTGTGATGCATCAAATATATCATGTTGAATTTATTGAGACTTGAGAAATTCAGAAAACATCATTGTCATTACGAATCACAAATGAACCAACAAAGTAATTTGCAAACAAGTGTCAATTATGATTGGGAGATACATACATTCAACTTTCACAATTTTTTAGTTACTGATCCAAATACATATCGTCAGATGCAGATTCAATGTTCAACACATGCATGTATATAATCATGTACGAGATGCAATCTATCACATACAAATTCTCCAAAGAAGTTATATATGGAAGAAAATAACTCAAATTCAACTCCTAATGAACTGTAAAACACTAAATAGATTTCGTTTTTTGCATGTATAATGTGAATTCGTTTCGGATCTGTGAAATTCACCTTGAAATGGTCTCTTCATTCTTCTTCTGTCCATCTTTCTGAGCTTTCTCTCTGATCAGTTGCAGAGTGGACACAATTCCTTTGATGTCACTGAAAATTCCAAAAAATACTTTTCAGCAAATTTCAAAAAATCGCAGCAAGTAAATGAAGAAAACGTGCAACAAACAGAGAGAGAGAGAGAGAGAGAGAGAATTGAAGACCGAACTCGGAGAGAGCTGCATCGAAGTCGTCTTCAATGGCGTCTCGTTTCAGTTTCTCTGGTTTTGAAGCTTCCGATTCGGAGACTCGTTTCTTTGCGCTTGATTTGACTGTCGTCGACATTGCTGAATCGTGGAATTTGTGTCTGTGGAGGTCTAGGTTTTGCGATCAAATCTCGTAGAGGCTGCATATTTCTTGAGAAAATTCAACTTAGAAAATTGAATTTCGAGTTAGAAAATGAAATTGAAGATCAGAGGAACAGAGCATGATGAAGAAAGTGAGAGACCGAGAGACAGAGATTCATACCACTGGAGCTGCGACTATGGCAAGCAAGAGAGCGAGAGAGACAATTTGTGAATGTCGTGAGTGAAAGGGGCTAGGGCATTGGTATATAAAATAAATAAAAGAAATAGGGATAATAAATTGAGCAAAGTAAGATAACGTAGTTTCGGATTATTTTCATTCATTTATTATTTTGTGTCCGGCTTTTTTACGGTTGCAAATTTTTTTTTTTTTTTTTTGCGACGGTTAAATAGTCAGTCGCAAAAAATTAGACGCAAAAGGTTAATTTTCTAGTAGTGTAGAAATAAATAATCAGCCAGGTGGAAATAGATGAATGGCCATGTGTTAGAATTTGGTTGATTTGACTGTGACACAAAAGTCAATGAGTGAATGTATGTGACGCGTCAATAAAAATAAATATGGGAAAAAAGGTTGGGACCCTTTTTGAGAATTTTTATCACTCTCAATGCATTGTGGTTGGTTAATTTTTATTTTTTATTTTTTTTCTCTTATCTCTAGTTGATATGTGTCTATAGGGGTTGTGAGGGTCAAAACAAAAAACAAAAAAAGAGGAATCTGAATTGTTTCTGATAAAAATAGTGTGCTCATGCTGGGGAGGTTCTACGATATTAACGCCTTGTTTAATCTTTTTGCTCTGAGCGCTTACTTTTATCTAAATTTAAACATTTTCATATAAAATTTAGGCGTTAAGGAAGGTGAAAAACATAATTTGAGTGATTGGATTTTGGATTGAAGAATTGGAGAAAGATTTCATGACGGGATACTCACATAATTATCATGAGCCCACATTTTAAGTTCGATATTACTACTAAATTAACACACAATTGCTCTTTCATTAGTTACTGGCAACAATCTTTGCACAAGGTTAGAGTTTCTTGAGTTTGTTTGATTGAAATTTCGTTATTGGAATTGTGATTGTTATTAATTTGCAATATGATATAATATTTTAGGAGAAAAAAATTAAACAAGAAAAAAACGTGAACAAAAAAGTTTATTATTGGTCTGAGAGTTTTGTTTCATATGATCTATAATTAAAGGGAGAAATTATTAAAATAAATTCAATCTTTAACCCGTTTAATAAATGAAAATGTTAAAAACAGCCATTAGAATTGTTATTAGTGTTAGAAAAATATGTAAAAAAAAAGTATCAAAATAAATTTAATCTTTTTGCTCTGAGCACTTGCTTGTTTCTAAATTTAAACATTTTCAAATCAAATTTAGGCATTAAGGAAGGTGAAAAACATAATTTGAGTGACTGGATTTTGGATTGAACAATTGGAAAAAGATTTTACGACGGAATACTCACATAGTTATCATGAGCCCACATTTTAAGTTTGATATTACTACTAAATTAACACACACTTGCTCTTTCATTAGTTACTGGCAACAACCTTTGCATAAGGTTAGAGTTTCTTGAGTTTGTTTGATTGAAATTTTGTTATTGGAATTGTGATTGTTATTAATTTGCAATATGATATAATATTTTAGGGAAAAAATTAAACCAAAAAAAAAAAAAAAAACATGAACAAAAAAGTTTATTATTGGTTTGAGAGTTTTGTTTCAAATGATCTATAATTAAAGGGAGAAATTATTAAAATAAATTCAATCTTTAACCCTTTTAATAAATGAAAATGTTAAAAACAGTCATTGGAATTGTTATTAGTGTTAGAAAAATATGTAAAAAAATGTATTAAAATGTGTAAAATGTATTAAGTGTAAAATATATTAAGATTACAAATATTTTGATATTTTATGGTGCTTATGACCGTTCTTAAAACTATCATTAGTAGGACCCTTAACCAAATTACACTTTTTAATTTAATTTAAACTACATAATTTTACATTGTGCGTAGTTCAAATCATATGAGCTTCTCTACTTAAGACAATAACATAGAGGATTAATGTTGTTAATTTATCTCATATTCTCACTTTTTTTTTGCTTCTTCACTATTACCATAACCCACCTTGCCACTTCCGCAACCTATTCTCTATTTAGGGGCAATTTGGGAAACTAGCTAAAATCTATCTTTTAACTTTTAATCCATTTTAGATAATATCACCTCTCACATTTTTTACACATAAAAAGACAAAAAAAGTTTTAAAAAAAAAGTCAAAAAATCAACTTTTAACCAACTTCCTAAATCACCCCTTAATAGAATAATGTGCTAATTTGTCAATTTATACTCTATGATCCCATTGTCTTTTTGCTTCTTCCCACTACCATCACCATGCCTCTTCCACCACCCTCACCACCTCTAACCCCAAGCATTACCAAATACAACTTTACCAACACCCTATATCACGATAAACAACAAATGGGCATAAAAAAATTAGACACTCTCTAAACTAAACAATGAACCCCAACTGAAACTGAATGCATCTAGATGGACTTTATTGACGAAAATCAATAGTTCGTTGTTAGATTAGCAGCTTGGGAGAGTTGAAACTCGTATCCATACATTTTACAATAAAATCTTAGCCTCCCATTTCACTCCTAATAGTGAAATCCAAGACCTCTTCCTTAGGAGAGACTGATAACTCAAGAGTTAAAGCCATTGGTTGTATTTCTTACAATCTTGGAAAATAGTTTTATTCCCGCACAACATTTTTTGTAAATTTCTTTGTTGTTTACCAAATAGGCCAATAATAATCTGTAGAATTTAAAAAAAAAAACCTTATATTTAAAAAAAAAAAAAACCTTATGATAATATAAATTTTGTCAAAGTTTGATTTAAAATGCAGCTTTGATGGCCATGTTATGGAAAGAGAAGGGTATTTGGTCATTTTTACAAAAGATTCCCACCTATTTGTAATTATTTTGCATATTTGCATCAGTAATGTAATTAATTATTTTGTTATTCCCTACCAAATTGTAGTTAATTAGTCTATTTACTGGGCAAAATTTAATTTACCCTCTTGTAGTTTATGCTTGAAACACTTTACCCCTCTATCATTCAAAATAAGCAGATAGTCCTTGTGATTTTGAACTAAAATGCATTACTAACTCTGTTAACAGAAAATCAAAATTGACATTAATACCCTTATGTATTCTTCTTTCTCTCACCTCTTTTAAAAAAAAATAAAAAAACAAAAAGCAAAAAGCAAAAGCAAAAAGGCACCTCTATGAAAAAGAAGAGCCCTGCTGGAGACCCCCAGCAGGGAAGGGCCCCCAGCACCCCCACCTCCACGTGGGGGGCTGGCAATGGAAGGAAAATCAAAAAAAAAAAAAAAAAAAAAAAAAAATTATTTTGGACCAATCAGGAGAGACCCCCAGTACCCCACTGGGGGTCTCATGCATTTTCCGAAAAAGAATAGAAGAGACGTCTTTTCCTTGCCAATATTCCTCTTGCAAGTTTAACAACAGTAAAGAAAATTATCATATGAATAGCTCGTTAATCAATTAGCACAAAACCAATTTTCTTTTCATGAAGCAAGGAACCTCACAACGCCTAGCAACTCTTAAGTCAACAATTCAATTTTGAAAACTCCTTTCACTAGCAGAGGGGCACTTGGTGAAAACTTGCGGAGATTTGGGTTTTCTAGGCCAAAATTAGCATTATCCAAACGGAGACTTCTTCCAGGAAAATGGCGATAACCTGAAGAAGAAAGGACTCAAGAATTCCTTGTTTTGATATCAAAATTGGTTGCAAGGGAAAGAAAAACAAGAAGGGCAGGGGATGGATTTGAATTTTTAATTGTGATCTAAATGAAATTATTAAAGTGGGTCTTTTGTATTTGTCTGTACAACTTCAATGTTAGAGAATCCTTTTGAAGCAAAACCAATGAACCACCATAAAAGAGTTGAAAATCAATGAAGTGGGTCTACAGTATTTGTCCGTTGGTGATGGTAAAGAGCCATCACAATCTGCCATTAGAGCTTACTAGTATAATTTTTTTAATGCAATTAGTTTACAGTTGGTATATTTCTCAAAAGTTTTTACCCTTTCATGAGCTTTGATTTGAAAAAAATCACATACATTTCTTATCACATACATATACAAGAGAGTAAGATTGATCCTACAATGCTAAAAAAAAAATTAAAAAAAAAAGAAGAAAAACTTGATAAATGGTTGAGTGGCAAAGGAGGTGGTTGTTTGGGAGTGGTGGGGATGGGCATGGGGATGGGCATGGCTAAAGGTGACCGGGGTGGGAGGCACGGAAAGGAAGATAGTTGGTTGTCGTTGGTATGGGAGGTGTTGAGTTTGCTTTTTAGGTCATGTTTGTTTTGCAAATTAGGTGGTGGGATTAGAGTAGTAATGAGGTAGGTCCCACTATTTCTTGTTTCATAGCTTCCTTGTTGAGAGGGATTGCTACTCTTCCTTGAGTATCACTCCCACACCCCGGCCGGCTTAGGTTTGCCTCAGATGAGCTGGGATTGAAAAGATAGGAGGAGATTTGGCTGAACTTCTTTTTTTTTTTTTTTAACCTAAGTCTAGCCTATTATTTGTTAAAAAAAAGTTATAATTGTTTTAGAATTTTTTTCTTAATATAGAAATATTTTATTTTTATTTTATATAAAAATAATTTAATAATCTCATCACTAATCATCTCTTCTACTATCATCAAAACAAACACACTTTTACTTAATTCCCTCACTAACAATTCTCACATTAACAATCTCTTTACTAATCATTCTTTTACTAACAATTTCATCCAACCTAATTCACCAAACAAACGCGACCTTAGGGTTTTCACATATGTTAGAGGTAGATGACAGAGTCTAATGGTAATAATGTAATTTTGTATTGAAAATTAACTTCAACCTCTCTCTTTTTTCTTGCCAACTCTCATAAGTTGTGTGTGCGCTACACTTCTATCAATTTTAACAAAAAATGTAATGATTGCATCTTAATCAAAACTGCATAAGAGTAATTTGTCTATATTTAACCGACAAGCGATGAAGAGTATGTTTGGTTTGTGTTTTAGAGATGTGTTTTAGAGATAAAATATACGAAAAGTTGTTTGGTTTGATTTTTTTTAAAAGATGTTTTGGAAAATTATTTTGAGATAGAGTTTTGGAAAAAGTTATTGATTTGATGTGTGTGAGAGAGAGATTTGTTTGGAAAACTTGTTTGGTTTACAAGTTTTGAGAAATTTTTTTAGAAAAATTTGTTTGATTTAATTACTTTTAAAAATTTATTTGTAGAGAAAATTTTCCAAAAATTTTTCACAAATACAAACCAAACGAACCCGAAGTGTTTCGAGTTTAAATTAAAGGGGAATAAAGTGAATGTTACCCTACTATTTTTTGGTAATTCTCTCTTTAATTAATAATACTTATAGATTACTTGTAAATTTCAAAAAGGCTAATCATTGTGCAGGATCTGCGGTTGAGATGGATGGATTTCAATTTAACAGATATGTCGCTAGCTTTTTTTTGTTTTTTATATGTGAAAGTTAACAATTAGTTGATATATTAACAATTAGGAAAAAATGAATTCGATAACTTTAATGTGAAATTAAAGTAGGACCCAATTGCCGGTTGAGGTGAGTCCAAGTGGTGTTATATTCTCTTAAGTAAGAAAATTACAATATAAGAATGATAGCCCGAAACTATTGAGTTGTGAATGAGAATTGTCTCATAAAGTGGGTATCAATAAAGTTAGACTTAGTCTTGATTTGAACTGGGCCTAGACTTGTACTTGTGTATGTGTTGGGCTTGGCCTTAGACTTGAACTTAGACCTAATCTTGAGTTTTGGGCTAAGCTGTGTTGGGCTTAACTTGTGCATGTATTTGAGATTGAGCTTGGATCAGGTTGTGACCCAACATCCGTATCTATTTTGCAACCCATCTAACTTAATTCTCAAAACTTATGCATTATATACACATTATGATTTATATAATGGTTTTGAAGTTTTGAACATTTGTAACTCTAGCCCTAATGGCTAGAGTTGATGACATTTGATGGCCTTAGTTAATGGCAATTGATGCCATAGCCTTAAGGGCTAAGGACTCCCTTACTTGTATAAATAAAGGTCTTTCCCCTCCAACTTAGAGGTATGTTTTAGAAGAGATTTTTGAGATGGAAAATGGAGATAGTGTTTTGAAATCATAAAGTTGGAGATGATTTTTTTACCAAAGAAAAAATTTCCTATCTTCTTTGCTAGCCCCTTCTTTGGTTCTTGTTAGAGAGAGAGTGCTGCCATTATCATGTTCGCCAAAACTATTCAGAAGGTGCTTCTGCATGAACTGATTTCGACCGTCATATCTTGGGAGACAAACGCCGGCTTACCTCTAGCACTTATCGGGAGGCAGTGATTCTGTTTTAAGGAAACTATGGTATCACATAGATTTCGATTTGCTTCCTATTTCTTGTTTTAATTTACTATTTTATTCCAGAATATTTGTTATATATATTTCTGTGCATCAAATTATAACTTTTTGCATAATTTTTTTTTTTTTGTCATTTCTTGTTCTATAATATAAATTGAATTAAATATGAATCTATTTATTTTATTAAAATATACATTTTGTACAACACTCACATCCTCTATTTTCCACTTCAGAGAGACTTAGTAATCAAAATTGGTTAACTACATCACTACCATTATGTCTGATTAACTACGTAAAAGATAATACTTTCTCTTTCAACTGATTAGGTGACTGTCACGGCCCAAACCCACTCCTATTGGTTTAGCACCGTAATCGGCCAATAATTCGTGATTACCAAAGGCCTGCTTAACAATAATGACAATATTACAATATAAGGGGGCTGGCGGAAGCCAATTGTAGACACCCCATTTTTGACCATCCTCAAGACTTGGACGTCACCATTGGAACACTTAGTGATTACCCTTGTTTGTGTTCGTCTTGAGTTCCCGGAGGTCTCGATTGCGCGCCTTGCCTCAGGATCTCTCGACTCGACCGTCTTGTGTCTGGTTTTGCACCAAACACTTGTGTTTTGCCTTGGAGGGGCAAGGAATGCCTTGTGAGGCATCCCCACACATCACCGGCCATGGCTTGAGGCCACTGGCCAGTGATTTTGTGCCATCGGCAATGTATACTGCCGGTCGGCACTCTTTGTTGCCGGTCGGCCATTTATTTTGCCAAAATGGCAATTTTGAATGGCCGATCACTGTTCATCTACTTTTAGTAGATATTTTGTGCTAGTTGTGATAGCTGGCACCCACTCTGTTCCCCTCCATACACGTGTATGGAGGGATTTCCCTCTTGGATGGCTTGTTTTGAAAGCCTTACAAGAGGGAGTTGCTCTATAAGAGAGAGTCTCCTCTCTTGGATTTAGGGTTAGACAACATTTTTAGAGAGCTTTGATATTAGGGTTAGGAATTTGTATCTATTCCATCTCTATATTTCCCTCTCTTGTTAGTCCAGTGTGTGTTTGGTCTTACTTTTGCACACAAACACCCACCATTACACCTTTTCTTGGTTATTAAGGGCCAAAGGAGTGTTCTTGGAGGTTTTGAAGCTGGTTTCAACCTAAAGAAGCTGTTGGAGCTCCATTGTTGAAGAGAGTCTTCAAGCGTAAGACTTTTGTCCCTTTTTATCCCATTTTTGCATAGTTTTTTTGCCTACCTTACAACTGTTTTTGTGTTTAGCATATAACATAAAAAAGTTCTGTTTTTAGGCCCTCTAAATAGTTGCTTTCGAGTGTTTTGTGGTTTGGAGGTGTTTGACCCCTCTTAGGCCTTGAGAGGCCCCATTTTGTGCTATTTTGAGTGAGCTCCGAGACTTTGGTGTTTGGGCCTCCTCACCACTGAAATCTTGAGGGATTTCAGTGGTAAGGATGGTGCCTTGAAGTCCCAAGAATGAGAGAGCCACCCCCTCTCCTTGTTGTCCTTGAAAAGGGTCATTTTTGCCTCTTGAGGGAGCACCTAGCCTAAGTGTATGTTGACCATGCCTTAGCTAATTTTTGTGCTTATTATGTCATAATACGCCTCTGTTTTTAGTTAATTTTGGTACACCATGCTTGCTTAGCATACATGCCTTGTAATGCCATTTTGTTGCCTTAACATGCCTTAGGTTGTAAACCATTGTTCTAGCATGCTTTAGGCTTAGCTTTGTGAAGCTTTCATGCTTATTTCGCCATGTTTAAGGTCTGTCCTTAGCCATTTTGGTCGACCATGGCATGCATTATATAGCCCCTTTGCATTTTTGGTTTGTTGGCCTTAAGTGTATGAGTGTGTTGCATGCATCACTTGCTTCGATTTAGTGGATTGGGATCATTTTCCATGTTATTTCAGTCCGTTTGATATGCTCGTAATCTTGCCTTGGACACCTCTTTAATGCTTTGAAAGCTCATGTTGTATGCTCCATGTTTTGGCCTTTGTGCATGCTTTTGAATTTGATCCACTTAGATGCCATCTAGGGGGTCCCTTTGCATGGTCTAGGTCTGCCTTGGACCTGTTTTATGCCTTCTTGGCCTTGTGAGGCTTGGTTGGCTTAGCCATGGTTTAAGTCCCCTTTGACTTGCTTTAAATGCTTGGACCATTTGCATGCTAATGTTTGTCTTGTTTAAGTCGGTTTGGCACCTCTTATAGCATGATTTTCAAGGCTTATAATGCATGTCATATGCCCATGATTCTTCCCTTTTAAGTGTGCTTAAAAGTTGTCCTTTGATGCTTAAGCGTTAGGCCTTAACATGTTCATGTGTGTATGTGTGTTTGGTCCCATTTTCTTAAGCTTTTGGCCACTATTTTGGACCTAACTTAGAGCTGTCCAATTAGTGTAAGTACATCCCTTGCATGCCATTCAAGTGTTGTTACATCATCCCATGTTTGCATGCTTTGGTTGCACATGTTACATGCTTGAAATCACTTGCATTCGCCTTGCATTCCATTGGTCAAGTTGCTAGCATGTTGCGTGATTGGATTACATCTTGCATGCTCTAGTGGTTTTCATGATTGTGGCATGCTTGTTTGCTTTGTTGCTTAGTTCGTGCACCTAATGTGCATTGCATGTTTGTATGCTCTCTTTTATGCCATGTTGCATATTAGCTAACATGCTTAGGTTGCATCGCATTGAACATGCATGCCTTGCCTCTTGAAGTCAAGTGATAGAGGTTGGGCCTTTATGTGCTTATTTGGTTTGCATTTCATTTGACATGAAAATGCACAACTTGGTCTCTTAGGCCATCACGCATTGAAATGCGCGATTGATGGTCCGAGAACCAAGGACCATGTCCCTTTGAGTCATACACATGATAAGGGATATGATTGGTGCATACATTGCTTGAATTGCATTGCCATGTTATGCCTTGCCCTCTGCTGCTGTCAATTGCAGATTCTGCAGACATTCTTTGCCGACCGGCAGTGTTCAATGCCGACCGGCAATCCATTGGTGGCCGATAGCTTCACCAACAGCCGATGATCACATACTACTGTCGGTGGCCATTCTACTCAGCCGGTGGTGTCTCCTAATGTCCAAGGAAGCAATTCTGAGACTTTGGCAGTCTTCAAAGAGGTAGAGTAGGGAAAACAGAGGCAACCTATGCATGGCAGTGCACTTCCGAGCAAGACCCGAGCACGCGCGCATCGAACCCTCTTCCCGAGGCCCCTTTTATTGCTTTTCTTATGCGTAGTTAATTTGTTAATTAATTAGGTAATTTGTAATAATTAATTAGCTTGTGAGTTAGTTAATTTGTATTATTCTTTCGGTCCCTCCGAGCGAGGGCGAACTTGTATTAAGTGTGGGTGCGTGTGTGCATGTCTTCCAACCCCCACTGCTTTCTCCCTTTTACTTACCTGCTTTGATGGTTAGTAATAGGTCATGTTTAATTTAACATATCTTATGCCATGCATGCGTGCATCATTCATCAGTATTGCATGCACCGGGCTCGGCGCATCATGCTAACTGCACTAGTATTTCACATCCAACTTGAATACATGCTACTTGTGCATTTTCACATAGACTAGCCGAGCCTACTCTAGTGACATTCCGTATGCGTTGCATTAGGCATTTGAAAATGGACTTGGATCATGCATTGATTACTAACGAGTTCTTTGTTTTGGCACGGAGTACGATGTAAGTATTTATGCTTTAACATCCTTGCATTCGTGTGAGTGTTGCCATGATAGCATGATTACCATGAGGCTAGCTGCTTATGTGATATAACTGCTTGAATGCCTGTGGGTGAAGGTTGGATTGTCTGAGTTGGAATGACTCATTGAAATCCGTGTTTTAGCCTACTTGCGAGTAGC
This sequence comes from Camellia sinensis, assembly GCF_055761805.1. NCBI lineage: Eukaryota > Viridiplantae > Streptophyta > Magnoliopsida > Ericales > Theaceae > Camellia > Camellia sinensis. The sequence continues at coordinate 161,643,798 of NC_138972.1, forward strand.
AAATTCCAAAATATTTTTCCAAAACAAATCGGATATGCAATGCTTATTCCCAAATTAGGCAATCTAGTCTATACTTGTTTGCTGTGCGCATAACATAGTAATTCTAGGCTAATAATCGGGATAAAAACACTAACGTTTTCAAAATCGGATATCATGGTTAGTAGAGGCCGATCTTCGGATCGGGCGAGAGAGGGTGCTCATAGCTAACCTTCCCCAATCGTACCCAAGTTCCCGAGCCGAGGCAACTTTGGTGATGACGGACACGTGGCCTCTGGCACCGAGTCAGGGTTTCCTAAATTCTCCAAAATAAAATATTTAGGTGGCGACTCCGTATCTGGCAAAGCAGTCTATGTTTGGCACTTCTTTTCAAAAATCTGTTTCTCAAAACGATTTGCCGGATTTGGACTCTTTGGTTCAGATTAAGAACCGTGACACAAATCGAGTCCGAACTGTAGCACGAAGGCCTCACGCGGGCGCGTCTACAGTTTCTGGCGACTCCGCTGGGGAAGTTTAGAGAGCTTGACTCGAACTCATGATATCCTGTTTTGATTTCATTTATGTGTTTCTTTGCATTGCATGTGCATTGGTGCGCCTAGGAACACAGTGTTTGCCATCTGCCATTCCTGAACGGTTTGCTGGAGGCTTGTCTTGTCAAGGCATGACCATAAGGCTGACCGGTTGTGGGCTCTGACAGTATGGGAACACAAACCCCGGTTTTACCGGGGCACCCCTTTCGACCATTCGACCTAGGGCATATTCGGATCCATAGTGACCATTCCAAGTTAGGACAGGTTGCTTACCCGATGCTAAGTTGTTTGAAACTGCTGCGTGCATAGTAAAACCCTAGCTCCTGACAAAATAGGACAGGGAAACCCTACCCCAACATAAGGGTGTTTTGGCTCTCACTTGTCTGCTATGTGCTTTTAGAGTGCACCTCTACAAGAAAGTACATATCAGTTTGCAAGTTTGAGTATCGGGCCCGAGGGCACCAATATCAGTGTTGTTGAGAAATCAGTTATCTGCGGGTATCAAGTTCAGTTTTGGGAACAGTGATTCTGGGGAACAGTGATCAGTAGTAGAGTGCAGTTGTTCGGCTACACCCGTGTTTGATCTGTTTGGGCTGAAATGCTATTTGTTTTTCCTTTCAGTTCAGAGGTTCAGAGAGTTGATACAGAGTAGCTAGTGTTCCCCCTTACTGAGGCAAGACAAATATCTGATCCGTCAGTCACCGTTCAGTACAGCGGACTTATCATGACGCAGAATTCAGAAGAGATTGTGGTTATGACAGCTACGCTAGATCAAGGGATCAACCTGCGGGATGAAACCAATGTTGATGTATCGCATCCGCCCAGGTCGCCTGTCGCGCACCCGGTCTGGACCCCCCAGTTGTATCAGGCTCGCGAGCCCACTACATTCGAGCTGATGGGAATGATAGGCGACCTCCAGAGATCTGTGGCCGATCTGGCCTATAGAATGTCGGCTTCACCGCCAGCGGCACCGTATATCGGGAATTTCATACCACAGGAGCCCCCGCTACTAGGGCGGATTGTGATAGAGCTCAGCCAACCAGAGGTGGCTTCCAGCTATAGCCACGACGTGTCAGCAACAACCGGGCTTTACCCTGAAGTAACAACCCAAACCCTTGATCGGGCCGAGGCCAGAGGCAAGAACAAAATGAAGGCAGATGCCGATCCCATTGAACAACTACTATGGGCAGTTGAGGCTTTGAAAGCCGGAGGGATGAACAAGTAACATATATCCGCAATTGTGGCAAAAACTGTGGAGGATGCTTTCCCCACTCCACCTGAGGGTAGTTCAAGTAAGTCAGAAAATCGGGATAGGCCCCGTCATGCCAGAACAGTTCCTCATATTCCCAACCCTGCACCTGGGAAAGATCAGAAAGCCAAGGCAGTGCCTGCCGACCCTTTTGCTTGTGCGTCTAATAAGAATACTCAGACTTCAAAGTACCTGCCCCAAGGGCGCAAGATCTTTCATGCTCTCTACATGCCTCTGTCTAAGGCACTTTAGATTCTTGCCGAAAGGAGGCACCTCAAACCCCTTGAACCTCGGCCTCTCCCGAAGAATCTCCCTCTCACACACGATGCTTCTTTGTACTGCGCGTACCACCAACAGACCGGTCACGCCACCGACAACTGTTTCCGCCTTCGCCATGAAGTGCAGGATCTGATCGATAATGAGGTCATTCTTCCACCTACCTCAGCGAAGTCTGTTACCACCGAGCTGTTGGACTTTGAGGATGCTGCGAGTATGTGATCAGGGGTTGGACCACCTGCGGGCGGTGCTCGGTGTATTTCAGATGTGGCGTCTGGCACACGCTTTTTGAGCATTTGTAAATCCAGTTTTGTAGCTTCTGGCTTGGGTTTTGAGTCAGTTCTCTGTTTTGTTTTTGAGTCTGCCTCTTTGCTTTGAGTCGGTCTTTTTGTTTTTGGGTCTGTCTTGTGGTACCGAGTCAGTCCCGTTGTATAGGATGTCGAGTGATTCCGGGGTTGTTGCCTCGAACACCGTTTTTGTATTTAACCTTTTTGCTTTCTTTTGAGTCTGTCTCTGCTGTGGAGCCAGTTACATCCGAGAAACCTCAATGAAACAGCTGCGGCTATCATGTTTCTGTGCTTATTGTTTGTTTTGGGCTAGTTGTGCCAGAGAATTTGAATCAAATGGCCGTGCATTCCACCTGTTCTCTTGTGCCCTAAAAATCATTGCATTGACCTATGTTTTTTCAAAACCTCTTTAACACTGCGGTGAAAACGAAGGGGAAGGAATTCCTCCGGTTTTGCAAAAATTTGATCAATTGAGAGAAAGAGAGGCACGCTAAGCCTTTAATGAATGAGACCATGCTTGTTAGCGTGAGTACTGAGAAGGACCCTAGCTTGATCCAAATTGGTTCCACACTATCTTCGGCGCGAGCGATTTGTCGCTTTCTTAAAAACTTTCAAAAACAAATGTTTTGCGCGGCCCTGTGAAGACCTGTGTGGAATCGCTCTTGAGATTGTGCAGCCTAGGATCGCTCTCAGCCTCAAGATTCGGCCTATTCATTTTGAAACTCAAACTCATTCGGAACATTCAACGGTCAACTGTCGAATGAGGCCCGTGTGGCCAGTTTTGAAGCAGCCTTCGAACAAGAGGCACCGAAGGCGAATCAAAAAGATTAGATCTTACCAGAAGAAGCTCGTGGAGCAGCCATGATGGATTCTTCTGCAAATCATTGCAACAGTCGTTCTCCTAGATACAGAGAGGCTTCAACTTCAAAACCATTTGGCATGGACTTGTTACACTTTTACCCTTTTGAGAGGCTCGCTGGGCTGAAAATCCGGAAGGGCGACCCAGGCAAAAGTTAGAGCAAGAGAAAAATACAGAAAATGCAAAAAAAAAGAGAAGAAATAAAATCAAAAAAGAGAAAAAAGAGAACGAAAAGATACAAAAAAAAATCAAAAAAAATCAAGAAAAAAAAAAGAAAATGAAAAGAAGCTCGCAAGGTCGAAAACCCGCATCGGGCACCTTGGCAAAAGTTAGAGCCTGAAAAGTGAAGGTTAAAATGCCCGAGTGTATCTTAACCGGAACTACGTAAGGCTTGATTCCCATGTTTGGGATACGTAGGCAACTTCATCCTGAAGTCCAGCCCCCAACGCTTTCATAGCGACTAAGTCCATGCAATGTTTTTTCAATCATCCTTGATTCCCATGTTTGGAGTATCTAGGCAACTTTGTCCTGAAGTCCAGCCCTCAACACCTTCAAAGTGACTGTGTCCATATATTGGTTTTGACCATCTCCGTCTTCTCAGCATCCGAGAGTTCGTTTGCAATCATCACTGACGAAGACTGTTTACCAAATGCTACGGTGTCATCCAGACAAGGGGCAACTTTCCATTGCCATGATGTCGCCATTCAAACCAGGGGCAATTTTCCGTTGCCATCCACCCCTTCCAAGCCAGGGGCAATTTTCCATTGCCTCCGATCCGAGGTTGCACATCTCGAGGGTAAGTTCCGCGCTTGTTTAGCACCGGTCGTTTGCAAAAATAGTTTTTGAGAATTTTTACTGAGGTTAACTAAGTTTTCTCAAAAATTGTTTTATTTTTCAAAACTTGGACCATTTTCTAGGGCCCAAGAAAGGAAAATTTTCAGTGCTCATAGCCTGACCTGCATGGTTTTCAAATCAAAAAATCGAACAAGTACGTTAATCTAACTCTCATCTTGATCAAAACTGTTTTAGTAGAAAAACCAAAACAAAAAATGGTCAAAATGATGAACTAGGGGCACGGTTGAGTCAGGTGTTCTGTCTTTCCCCGGTCGTCAACATACTTGCCAGGAGGGCACTCTACCCACCAAAAGAAATAGCTATGAGCTAACAGCATTGGGCATGAACCCGCAACTTCCTATTCGTTCATTAATCACCTTGGGGAGGGACGAAAAATGAGAGAATAAAGAATAGAGAGGTGTAAGTTGAGAGAAAAAGCGAGCCAAAGGGTTTTGAGAGAAAAACCGAGCTTGAGTGCCAGAGTGATGTGAGAATCACAAATGAGAAAAGGGTGGGAAACAATACCCAGAGAAACTGGCTCCTCGTGGTCTGAGGTCCTCCGCCTCCGTTAATGCGTCTGTATGTCGTGTCTTTTGTTTTGTTTACCTCAACCTTTGTTTTAGGTCTTTTCCGAGCGTGTCTCGTTGTGTTTAGGTCGTGTACCCTTTTGTTTAAGTCCTCCCCGCTGTGTTCAGTTGTAGGCTCGATACCCCGGTTGAAAATCCGTTTTATTTCGAAAATCGTTTATGCTCAGAGTGTTGTGCCATTCTCTACATTTGTGCGAGGCAAAAGAAGAAGGAAAAATTTGGGACATCTGAGCGTGCTTCAACTTTAACTGGTTTCATCTTTGTGTTCCGTCTTGTCAGATTGGACCGTTTGTTCAGGATTTGCTGTGTGCAGAATGAACCGAGTGTGGTGTTAGGGGCTGTATGCAGACTAATCCCCAACAGAGTATGGGCTGTGCGTTCAGTTCGAGCAGTGTGTTGCTTGCGCTGTTTGGCTATGAGGCCATTTGGTTATCTGATCATTACAGTACAAATGCTCGATTTTTCAAACAACAGGTCAATTCCATTCACATTGAGGTCTAACATGATGTGATACGATGCAATACATGAATGTAACACTTTTTAATTAAAAAGTTTGTTCATTTCATTATCCTTTTCAAGTACATAGCTTTGAAAACAAAAATCTGCCTACCGCAGTACAAGGTAATCTAACTACCAACAAAGAGAAGAAAGAAAAAAAAAGAAAAGAAAAAGTACAAAAAAGATGAAAAGCAGCAATCTGAATCATCATCAGTAGTCTCGGGCCCGGGGATCTGTCCTCACCCTCTTCCTGGACGAAGGTCTAGGGGCATCGTCATCAGCATCGTCATCTGAGCCTGAGTCTGAGTCGCCCCCAACCTCCTCAGATGACCCGGCCTCTGCCTCTGCCTCTGCCTCTACCTCGGACTCATCATCATCATCATCGTCATTATCAGGGGTCGGCACCCGAGAGCTACTCCCGACATGAACACACCCCCCTGGTACGGGGACGTACAGTGTCTCCACGCCCTCCTCGAGCAGGAATAGAGGGCCCAGCCGGAGCACCACCCACCGGAGGAATCTGGAAGGGAGGCTGAAAAGCACAAAAGGCAAATACATCAGAATACTGTGAGCAGTGTATCAGTGCAGAATGCAGTGTACAATGTATGAATACTGTGAGCAGTGTATCAGTGCAGAATGCAGTGTATGAGTACAGTGTGTGAATGCCGTGAGCAGTGTATCAGTGCAGAATGCAGTGTACAGTGTGTGAATGCCGTAAACAGTTTATCAGTGCAAAGCGCAGTGTATAAATGCAGTGTATGCAGTGTATTAGATGCTATGAGATCAATGTATCAGGTGTTGTGTCGTGCATCAGATTACGTGAATCAGCTTATGAATGGTTTGAGACCGTCGTCAAAAGGACATACCGGAATACTATAGAGGGCCAGGAGGTCGAAGGTCCGCTGTAGCATCCCCATCATGGAGGCATTCAACTCCATGGACTGCCGGGTGAACTCGGAGGATGCCTACAAGAGTACAAGATGTATCAGTATTCTGCAGAATATCAAATAAACTGAAATGAAATGCCAATGCAAGATGCAAAATGAAGTAATACATACCGGAGGCAAGTCGGGGATACCAGCTAACTCATGACTAGCAGGGGGAGGAGCAAAGGGGATCTGGTAGGTTGCCCCATCCTACCCTCTATATGTCAGTAAAGTGGGCAGAGTAGGCCAGCTGGTCCCCCGCCCTCTCTAAACTCCACCCCTGCCGCGGACTCGAGCTCTCCTCGACGCTCCTGCTCCAGCCCGCGCTCCCGCTCCAGCTGCCGGCACTGCTGGCCTCTCTCCCTCAACCCGACGACCACCGCTCAAGGGTCGCATAATGTAGGTCCGGACGTACTCTGCGTAGTCGCCCTCGCCTCTGTGCCACTCTGCACCCCAGCCGACAGTGTAGTCCCTCATGTGCTCAAAGGAGAACCCCTCTGTATGCCTCATGCGTGTAGGAGGCGGACCCGGAACTATCTGCTCCGGTAAACCCAGGGTCTGACGCAAGAAACGCTCGCCCAGGTACCAAGCCCGACAGACCGGGCCCTCCAACAGAATCCGGCAGCGGACAGTCTCCTCTGCGCCCTCGTAGTGATCCCTCACCACGGCTGGCAACAGAGCCCAAGGCCGCCAGGTGACCTGAAAATGAAATGCAGTTTGTTATCTATTGTTATTGAAAACATACAGTGCTAAGCGAAGCCAAAGCAAATTCTAGAGTTGAACATACCTCCGCGGCGGTGATGGTGTCGAAGTAGCGGTGGAAGAAAATAAAAGACTCCCTTGGTCTCCACACGCATCGCACATCAAAGCGATGAGAAAAGGGGACGCCGAGTGGGGTCTCCACATCAGGTACTGGGGCAAGCCTGGAAAGTAGGCATACACCCACAACTGCAGAACAGATATAAGTATGACTATCAGATAAAGCAAAATATAGAATAAAGTAGAAATGGCAGAGCCGTGTGTTGTGCAGTGTATTGTACAGAGTATACAGTGTGTGCAGTATACAGTCAAAGTAAAGCGGAGTGTATGTGTGCCGCGTGTGCAGTATATAGTCAGTGAGAGGCAGACCGTGGTGTGTGCAGTATACAGAATACAGAAAACGTGAAGCAGAAATGTAAAAGGGGAAGAAAATGTACCTCTCAAGCTTGCCAGTAGCCGCCGAGAAGCTGTCCGCTGAGGCGGGAAGAAGAACTCATGTAACCATACAAAGTGGCCAAGCCAGCGCCACCCCAGTCATAATGGCGGATCCGCCTGACATCCACCAGTGCGCTCAATAGACATAGAGGCACGGTGTTCGCCCGGTCGGTGAAAAGAGTCGTCCCGAAAAGGAACATGATGAAGCCCCGCGCATACTGATCCACCTCCTCTGGGGTCATCTGCGCCTCCTCCGCCAAGGCTGGCTGGATCCGGAAATGGCTCTCAAACCAAGAGTACCTGACAAACCCTGCTCGAGCGAGGGGAGGCTGAGTGTTGAGTAAGTACAGCTAGGCAGCGTCCCACTCACCCATATCGGTGTCGAAGGGGATCGGATCACCCCCTACCCCGATGTCGGTGAGCATCGAGAAATCGTAAGGGGTCATCGTCATGTCCCCCGCAGCGGAGAAGTGGAAGGAGTTGGTGGTATCCCACCACCTCTCCACTAAAGCAGCGAGCAAGGGCCTGCAAGTCGTGAGCCGAGAGAGCCCCCTACAGAAGATGCCAAAACCGGCCTCGTCGACGATATGACGAACCGCGTCTGGAAGCTCTAGGTACCAATCCCGAGCGACGATATTCCCATACCCGCGGATGGTATGGGAATCCCCCTGTAATCAAAAATAATTATGAGGCAATATTCAAAACACAGTTTTAAGAAGCATACAGGTATACAGCATGCGTGCATGTTTTCAAATTTGAACAGACATCGGGTGCCGGTGTACTTACAGTGAACTATAACGTGTGATGTGTCAGCGTGTTTGAGTGGTTCAGGGCAAATACGGCATGTGTGCATGTTTTCAGACTCAAGCAGATACCGGGTACCAGTATGTATGTAGTAAAATACAGTGTATGCCGTGTGTTTGGGTGATTCAGGATCAGTGCAGTGTGTGTGCACGTATACAGTGTATCGGTGCATCCGGGCTAAGCAATTAGAGAACAGAATCAACTAATGGCAGTTATGTTCTACATTGCGGAAAATAATAAAACAGAAGAAAAAATGTTACCTCGGAAGCGCCGAAGGACAGATGGGAGGTGGGCTCACGCAGTAGAAGCTCGGCTGCCACGCCTCTCTCGAAGCTCCGGAACTGGCGTAGTCCATCAGGGAGCATCACATGAACTGTAGGCCTGTAGATCTCCGGATCGAACGACCGGATATGAAGTGGCAAGCGATCAGCCTCGGGATCCATCTCGAGCTCTAGAGGGGTCCCACCCTGTGGAAGATCGTCTGCCATCTCGAAGAGGATGCGAAAATTGCCGGAAGACGAAAAACCGGGCGAGAATGTGAAAAGTCAACAGAAAGTCAACCCCGAGAGGGCCAGAAAAGGCCGGAAAAGTCGATGTGCGGAAAAGGCACGGGTATCGAGAAAAACTCGAGGGAAACGAGCCCCAAGTGGCGAAAATCAAGAAAGAGACACTGAAACGAAGTTTCGTTCGGTTCAAAACGTTCGAAACGCGAAGGTATTCGCGAATCGGACAACGAAACGAGGGCTAGAACGCACGAAAATGAGAGAATCGAAGGAGGAAAACACTCTAGAGAGAGAGGGAGAGGATTTTCGAGCAAAAGGAAGTGAACAAAATAGGGCTAGAAGCCCTATTTTAAAAGACCCGTGGCCAAATGACAGAACTGCCCCGATACAGGGACTTTTTGCCAGTCGGCCACACTCTTTGCCGGTCGGCAAAATATTGTGCCGATGGAAATTGTATGATGGCCGATGGACAGCCAGTGATGCATTTTGATGGCCGGTGGACATCCGATGGTCTCCTACAGTGATTTTGGAGCCTCCTACACCCTTGTTCGAGTTATGTGTGGGGTCCAGGGCCTTTAGTGCTCAAAACAGTGCAAAATAGTGCATTTCCGACGCTCAACCGTCCTCCGTTTTGACCTCGGGTCGTGTCTTCTGTGCGTGGCACTCGAATTCATGCGAGGTGTATCCTTCCCGTATCCTTTTGGCTTTTACGAAACTCAAAAGTTGCCCCTATGTGCATCACATGTCAATCGCGCTATCTTGCGCATTTCATTGCATTTTGCATGCATTCAAATCGCGCTATTTTGCGCATCTCATTGCATTTTGCATGCATTCAATCATGCTATTTTGCGTAGACCGCATGTTTGCAATCAATTTCATTACTTGCGTAGACGGCATGTTTTGCTTGCGTAGACCGCATGTTTGTTCAAATTCATTACTTGCGTAGACCGCATGTTTTGCTTGCATAGACCGCATGTTTGCAATCAATTTCATTGCTTGCCTAGACCGCATGTTTTGCTTGCGTAGACCGCCTGTTTGCAATCAATTTCATTACCTGCGTAGACCGTATGCTTTCCTTGCATAGACCGTATGTTTTACTTGCGTAGACCGCATGTTTTACCTGCGTAGACCGCATACTTTCCTTGCGTAGACCGCATGTTTTACCTACGTAGACCGCATGTTTTCCTTGCGTAGACCGCAATGCTTCCCTTGCGTAGACCGCATGTTTTATTTGCGTAGACCGCATGTTCTGCTTGCGTGGACCGCATTCCTGTGTTCAAATTCATTACCTGCGTAGACCGCATGTTTTACTTGCGTAGACCGCATGTTCTGCTTGCGTAGACCGCATTCTTATGTTCAATTTCATTACTTGCGTAGACCGCATGCTTATGATCAATTTCGTTGCCTGCGTAGACCGCGTGCTCCATTTACATGTCTGTGCCTTCACAGCATTGTTATGCTTCCCGCTCGCTTTGCGTTGTCACGCATTTTCAAGTACATTAATGTGCATATTGTTAATCACATTGTACCTGTTAAGTTTGTTTTCTTTGCAGGCACGATATTGTATGTACAGTTCATTTAAGGCTGGTGCAACCAGACGAACCAGACAGGTATGATGTACTCCGAGTGAGCCATATCGAGAATTTTGTTCGGTCTAGGAGACCCTAAATCCTCTGAAGGTGAAAGTCCTTCGGTGTTTGTCGTGCCCGAACGACTTTTAATGAGTTGCATTATACATGTATTTCAAGCAACTCGCGTCGTCGCATATTCAAGTTCACGTGTATCTCAAAAGTCACGTGTTATCGCGTATTCCATGCAACATGCATTTCATACATCATTTGCATTTCAAAAAAAAAAAACAAAAACAAACAATCGTATTGTCATGCATCATTGCATATTTGTAGATATTGCATTGTAGTTTGCATGCATTCATTGCATCACTCCATCTATGGCTCGCGCCTTTCCATGATTGAGCTTGGTCTGGTATGTGCCCATACTTTTCACGTCGAAACATGGTTCAGTAGATCGTTCTATGTTAGACACGGCTTGTATGTGTACATGCCTTTCCTAGGCAAGATTTGGTTTGGCCCGCAGGCCATATCCATTGTATCCATTTCCATTCCATTGCATATTTGTAGACATTACATTGTAGCTTGCATGCATTCACTGCATCACCTTCCATCTATGGCTCGCGTCTTTCCATGATTGAGCTTGGTCTGGTATGTGCCCATGCTTCTTGTGTCGAAACATAGTTCAGTAGACCGTTCTATGTTAGACGTGGCTTGTATGCATACATGCTTTGCCTAGGCAAGATTTGATTTGGCCCGCGTGCCATATCCATTGCCATTTCCCCAGCATTTTCATTATATATTACATTGTAGTGTAATTGTTGCATCCAGCATTAGGATCATTGTCCTTTCCCCAGCGGGTCATTTCCCCACCTTTGTCATTCTCCCCAATACTTGTTCTTATGTCCGTCTACATTACTCATAGTTCTGTTGATCGTTCTATGGTAGACGGACTTGTTACCTCCATCAATCTATCTGACATAGGTGTGGTTTCGAACCGCTCATGATTGGATCATGATTCAGTTGCTTTGTATATAGTTTGTATTGTTTCAATTACATTGCATTTTCATTTGCATTTGTTCATACATAGTTTTGTATATATTGCGTATCATTTTGCATCCATTTTTGCATTGTCATGCATATTGCTAATAACATCATACCTGTTGAGTTGTTTTCTTTGTAGGCACGATATTGTATGTACGGTTCATTTGAGACTGGTGCAACTAGACGAGCCGCACAGGTATTGTATCCTCCGAGTGAGACGTATTGAGAATTGCATAATTCTCTTACATCCTTTCTGCATTGTAGTGTAGTTTGGTGTATGCTAGCTTAAAATTGTCGCATGCATGCTTCATTACAGCTTTCTTTGCATGATCATAAGTTATGTCCAGCTCTGTGCATTGTCTTGCATTTTGCCCCTGCCTTCGGGCGCATATCTTGTCTTGCATGATTGTCTGAGTCTTCGGCCTTGTCAAAAATGGGTCGTCTCTGGGCTTTGACATTCACTCCCGTCATTATTATGACTTTCAAGTTCTGTCAAAGAGGGACAACTGTAAACACCCCATTTTTGACCGTCCTCAAGACTTGGACGTCACCATTGGAACACTTGGTGATTACCCTTGTTTGTGTTCGTCTTGAGTTCCCGGAGGTCTCGGTTGCGCACCTTGCCTCAGGATCTCTTGACTCGACTGTGTTGTGTCTGGTTTTGCACCAAACACTTGTGTTTTGCCTTGGAGGGGCAGGGAATGCCTTGTAAGGCATCCCCACACATCACCGGCCACGGCTTGAGGCCACCGGCCAGTGATTTTGTGCCATCGGCAATGTATATTGCCGGTCGGCACTCTTTGTTGCCGGTCGGCCATTTATTTTGCCAAAATGGCAATTTTGAATGGCCGATCACTGTTCAACTACTTTTAGTAGATATTTTGTGCCAGCTGTGATAGCTGGCACCCACTCTGTTCCCCTCCATACACGTGTATGGAGGGATTTCCCTCTTGGATGGCTTGTTTTGGAAGCCTTACAATAGGGAGTTGCTCTATAAGAAAGAGTCTCCTCTCTTGGATTTAGGGTTAGACAACATTTTTAGAGAGCTTTGATATTAGGGTTAAGAATTTATATCTATTCCATCTCTATATTTCCCTCTCTTGTTAGTCTAGTGTGTGTTTGGTCTTACTTTTGCACACAAACACCCACCATTACACATTTTCTTGGTTATTAAGGGCCAAAGGAGTGTTCTTGGAGGTTTTGAAGCTGGTTTCAACCTAAAGAAGCTGCTGGAGCTCCATTGTTGAAGAGAGTCTTCAAGGGTAAGACTTTTGTCCCTTTTTAGCCCATTTTTGCATAGTTTTTTTGCCTACCTTACAACTGTTTTTGTGTTTAGCATATAACATAAAAAAGTTCTATTTTTAGGCTCTCTAAATAGTTGCTTTAGAGTGTTTTGTGGTTTGGAAGTGTTTGACCCCTCTTAGGCCTTGAGAGGACCCATTTTGTGCTATTTTGAGTGAGCTCCGGGACTTTGGTGTTTGGGCCTCCTCACCACTGAAATCTTAAGGGATTTCAGTGGTAAGGATGGTGCCTTGAAGTCCCAAGAAGGAGAGGGTCACCCCCTCTCCTTGTTGTCCTTGAAAAGGGCCATTTTTGCCTCTTGAGAGAGCACCTAGCCTAAGTGTGTGTTGACCATGCCTTAGCTGATTTTTGTGCTTATTATGTCATAATATGCCTCTGTTTTTAGTTGGTTTTGGTACACCATGCTTGCTTAGCATACATGCCTTGTAATGTCATTTTGTTGCCTTAACATGCCTTAGGTTGTAAACCATTGTTCTAGCATGCTTTAGGCTTAGCTTTGTGAAGCTTTCATGCTTATTTCGCCATGTTTAAGGTCTGTCCTTAGCCATTTTGGTCGACCATGGCATGCATTATATTGCCCCTTTGCATTTTTGGTTTGTTGGCCTTAAGTGTATGAGTGTGTTGTATGCATCACTTGCTTCGATTTAGTGGGTTGGGATCATTTTCCATGTTATTTCAGTCCCTTTGATATGCTCGTATGCTTGCCTTGGACACCTCTTTAATGCTTTGAAAGCTCATGTTGTATGCTCCATGTTTTGGCCTTTCTGCATGCTTTTGAATTTGATCCACTTAGATGCCATCTATGGGGTCCCTTTGCATGGTCTAGGTCTGCCTTGGACCTGTTTTAAGCCTTCTTGGCCTTGTGAGGCTTGGTTGGCTTAGCCATGGTTTAAGTCCCCTTTGACATGCTTTAAATGCTTGGACCATTTGCATGCTAATGTTTGTCTTGTTTAAGTCGGTTTGGCACCTCTTATAGCATGATTTTCAAGGCTTATAATGCATGCCATATGTCCATGATTCTTCCCTTTTAAGTGTGCTTAAAAATTGTCCTTTGATGCTTAAGCGTTAGGCCTTAACATGTGCATGTGTGTATGTGTGTTTGGTCCCATTTTCTTAAGCTTTTGGCCACTGTTTTTGTCACGACCCTAACCCGCCCCCGTGGGTTAAGGACGTAACCGGCCAGTAATCATGAGATTACCTACGGCCTCAGACTGTTCTAAACGTATTTTAACAGAGTTAATGGGGGCCAAACGGAAGCAAAATTAAAAACTTTGTCCATAGAGCCGTGCTTATATGCACATCAAACAAACCATACTCAGATACGTTAATAACTCACATCAAAAGTACGGTTTCACCAAATTCATTACAGACAGGATCGTCCAAAACGAGTCAACCTATAACAGACTATATACAGACATGCACTAGGTCCTTGCCAACAAGACAAAACATAGGTACATAGTAAAAGGGCAAGGATGGTCTCATGCGCGAGGCACAAGGCTGACTCTCCCAAAACTCCTGTTGTTTCTAGCAGACTTCACTGGGGCTGGGTTTGGACTTCCCTTGGCTCACCTACAAATACATGAATGAGCGTGAGCGATAGCCCAGTGAATAATATCAAATATAACAGTTACATAACAATATGTAGAACAACATGCTCCAAACGGCCTTGGGCCCAATTCATACTTCTGTTTAACAGCAAAATATATATATAACTATACGAAATGCAAGTCAAGTAACTGTAGTTCCAAACATTCTGGCCTTTGGCCCATCCGGGTTTCCATTCATGGCAAAACGGCCTTCGGCCCATTCATTCATGTCAAACGGCCTTTGGCCCATTCATTCATGTCAAACGGCCTTCGGCCCACTCTTTCATGTCAAAACGGCCTTTGGCCCACTCATTCTTGTCAAAACGGCCTTCGGCCCACTCTTTCATGTCAAAACGGCCTTTGGCCCACTCATTCATGTCAAAACGGCCTTTGGCCCACTCATTCATTTATTCTTGTCAGACTTTTGTCCACAATCCCAATTAACAACTCATAATATTTATAGAGGAATAACAATTGGACATTGACAAGTTTTCAAATATTGATATTACTCACAGTGATCGGCTTGTGGATGCGCCCTGGAGCTTGACCCTACACATTTCATGAATACAAAAGGGTCACTAACAGTTCAATCCGCTCTTTAATTCACATATTCCTCTTTAGGCTTTGTTCTTATCTCATTAACTCATTTACAATGCTTAACACATGCCTAAGAGTGCTTACAAGTGAAAGAGAACGGAAAACGAATCACAGAATGCATGAACAAAATTCCAGGAAACAGGGTCCCCGCTCGAGCGTAAGCTTCTCCGCTCGAGCGGACCCTTAAGGCCTGCAAAAGTACTGGTTGCACGAAAGATGCGCTCGAGCGTGGAATAGAGCGCTCGAGCTGAAGGTCTGTCTACAAAAATCCACGCTCGAGCGTGAAGTGTCCCGCTCGAGCGGACATCCAACTCTGCAAAAATGCTGGGAGCACGATTTTCCCGCTCGAGCGGCCATTACCCCGCTCGAGCGGACCTCAAAAATCTGGGTTTCCCAGATCGTGTTCTTGAGCTCCAAATCAGTTTTCCATCTACATTTCTTGCATGCAATGGTTCAAATTACACATTTACACATGCTAACATGCTACTAATGCAAGATTACAACATTAGGAAGCTCAATTACATGAATTATCTACATGCATGTCCCAAATTATCTCAAACCCATCATCAACATGCTCAAATTCAAACATTCAAGACTTATACTCCCATGATTTGTACATGCATGTGGGAGATGCTCATCATTCTCAACTTAGATGGTACAAATGGTGACTACAACATGAGCTTTAACCAAAACTCCACATGAATCATGTGTTTCAAGCTCAAACATGCAAATTCAAAGTAATTTCTTACATGCATGAGTTCTAAGACTTCAATCTCAACAAAAATCAACTCATTACATGTTCTTGATCACAAACAACCCTTGAACTTACAAATTACAAGTAAGAGTTCACGAAATCATTTACCTAAGAGCTTCAACACTCAAGCTCTAGCCAAATCTTGAGCTAGATCTTCAAATTCCCAAGTCTTGAGCCCAAATTACACAAATCTCTCCATTTTTCTCTCCATGGTCGGCCTCTCTCTCACTCTCAATTGTCTAACTCAGATTTTGAGTTTTAAGAGAGCTAAAGGAGAGTGCAATACAAATATACAACAAGCCCCACTAACAAATATTTTAATATAAAATAATGGGGTACTTAATTTATCAATTTAATCAGTTTAAATTGACCATAATCAAATTTCAATTAAATTTCACCGTAGGCCCTAAAAATTATGCCAACCACAATGGCGTAATCAATTTCGGGTTCCGTGGCCGATAAGGCCCTCAATTAAATTTCCAAAGCAGACTACTCAAACAGATATTCCTACGATGAACAGATAAAATTTCAAACCACATATTTTCACATAGTGGAACACAAAATCATATCAAAATACATAATCACATCATGTTAAGGACCAATTAACATACTACGGAACAGGGGTGTCACAGTTTTGGACCTAACTTAGAGCTGTCCAATTAGTGTAAGTCCATCCCTTGCATGCCATTCAAGTGTTGTTACATCATCCCATGTTTGCATGCTTTGGTTGCACATGTTACATGCTTGAAATCACTTGCATTCGCCTTGCATTCCATTGGTCAAGTTGCTAGCATGTTGCGTGATTGGATTACATCTTGCTTGCTCTAGTGGTTTGCATAATTGTGGCATGCTTGTTTGCTTTGTTGCTTAGTTCGTGCACCTAATGTGCATTGCATGTTTGTATGCTCTCTTTTATGCCATTTTGCATATTAGCTAACATGCTTAGGTTGCATCGCATTGAACATGCATGCCTTGCCTCTTGAAGTCAAGTGATAGAGGTTGGGCCTTTATGTGCTTATTTGGTTTGCATTTCATTTGACATGAAAATGCACAACTTGGTCTCTTAGGCCATCACGCATTGAAATGCGCGATTGATGGTCCGAGAACCAAGGACCATGTCCCTTTGAGTCATACACATGATAAGGGATAGGATTGGTGCATACATTGCTTGAATTGCATTGCCATGTTATGCCTTGCCCTCTGCTGCTGTCAATTGCAGATTCTGCAGACATTCTTTGCCGACCGGCAGTGTTCAGTGCCGACTGGCAATCCATTGGTGGCCGATAGCTTCACCAATAGCCGATGATCACATACTACTGCCGGTGGCCATTCTACTCAGCCGATGGTGTCTCCTAATGTCTAGGGAAGCAATTCTGAGACTTTGGCAGTCTTCAAAGAGGCAGAGCAGGGAAAACAGAGGCAGCCTATGCATGGCAGTGCACTTCCGAGCAAGACCCGAGCACGCGCGCATTGAACCCTCTTCCCGAGGCCCCTTTTATTGCTTTTCTTATGCTCAGTTAATTTGTTAATTAATTAGGTAATTTGTAATAATTAATTAGCTTGCGAGTTAGTTAATTTGTATTATTCTTTCGGTCCCTCCGAGCGAGGGCGAACTTGTATTAAGTGTGGGTGCGTGTATGCATGTCTTCCAACCCCCACTTCTTTCTCCCTTTTACTTACCTGCTTTGATGGTTAGTAATAAGTCATGTTTAATTTAGCATATCTTATGCCATGCATGCATGCATCATTCATCAGTATTGCATGCACCGGGCTCGGCGCATCATGCTAACTGCACTAGTATTTCACATCCAACTTGAATACATGCTACTTGTGCATTTTCACATAGACTAGCCGAGCCTACTCTAGTGACAGTCCGTATGTGTTGCATTAGGCATTTGAAAATGGACTTGGATCATGCATTGATTGCTAACGAGTTCTTTGTTTTGGCACGGAGTACAATGTAAGTATTTATGTTTTAGCATCCTTGCATGTGTGTGAGTGTTGCCATGATAGCATGATTACCATGAGGCTAGCTGCTTATGTGATATAACTGCTTGAATGCTTGTGGGTGAAGGTTGGATTGTCTGAGTTGGAATGACTCATTGAAATCCGTGTTTTAGCCTACTTGTGAGTAGCAAATTCCAAAACATTTTTCCAAAACAAATCGGATATGCAATTCTTATTCCCAAATTAGGCAATCTAGTCTATACTTGTTTGCTGTGTGCATAACATAGTAATTCTAGGCTAATAATCGGGATAAGAACGCATAACGTTTTCTAAATCGGATATCATGGTTAGTAGAGGCCGATCTTCGGATCGGGCGAGAGGGGGTGCTCATAGCTGACCTTCCCCAATCGTACCCAAGTTCCCAACTTTGGTGATGACGGACACGTGGCCTCTAGCACCGAGTCAGGGTTTCCTAAATTCTCCAAAATAAAATATTTAGGTGGCGACTCTGTATCTGGCAAAGCTGTCCATATTTGGCATATCTTTTCAAAAATCTGTTTCTCAAAACGATTTGTCGGATTTGGACTCTTTGGTTCAGATTAAGAACCGTGACACAAATCGAGTCCGAACTGTAGCACGAAGGCCTCACGCGGGCGCGTCTACACCAATCAATAATAAGATAATGTCCAATGAGCTGTGAGGACCTAAATGAAATAAACTTTCATATACATAACCATATCCATAACCATTTATGCCCATAAACACAAATATACAAGACAAAATACAAGTTAGGGAATTAATCCCATCATCAAAAACAATGTTAACAACAGTCTTAAAACATTATTTTCGCGTAACAAACTCAAAAGGTGGAATTTGAACCACCCATAAAGCCTTGACACATGCTAGTTCGGAACCTCGCAATAAGGGACAATAGCTGGCTTGACAAAACAAGGGTTTGGGTCGACGCCTCTAGCTTTGATCCGGTGCCTGGCCACCTACATATATATAATAAACTGTGAGCTAAAGCCTAGTAAATAACAAATGTGTAAAGAGGTTAAGAATCATGTCCTTACAGTCTTCGTAACAATCGATTATCATTCGAACATTTTCAATCAATATCATTTGTCAATCAATCATTTAATCATTCAATTCAGTCAATCATATTCATATAGGTCATGTGTGGTGCATCCAATAGCAACAATACAATAGGTCTTATAAAGACCGAACAATCAATTGATGGCCATCAAACAATAACAATAGTTCCAAGATTTGGAACTGACAGAGATCTCTGTAACAATAGCGATATCAATAACAATAACAATAACAATATGCTATGGATGCCACGAATACAATTCAAAAGAGGATCATCATTCAATCGATAAATAGTAATCGTTTAGAAACAATATAATTCATCATTCAAAAAATAAATACAATTTGAATATACCTTTTCAACATTATTACTCACAATGGGCACCTTGAATACGTACTATAAGGCACTAAGGATGTGGCGTCCGACCTAGACAAACAAATTTAAGCACAACAACTCAATGACATTCATATCGCTAGCCAATTCTATTTGATTCGGTTATTATTAATCGTCTTTACTAATTCGGTTCTTATTTTTCATTTATGCAATCTAATGCACTCGTGAGATGCAAATGATCATGAAAACACTTTAAAACCATGCAAACGGAAGCTCGAAAGGTGGAAAAGTAGAGCGAAAAACGAACCTGGGACTGTCCAAAGGGCCGCACGTGTGGGACCATCATGCACATGCCTCCCACACCTGCATATATTTCAATGTGCTTAGCAAAAATTACCCTATTTTCCGCACATGCGGGGCCCCAGGCCGCACGTGTGGTGTTGCTATAAAAACTGTCTGAAATCTGCTCTTCTTTTGCAGCTCAGAATTGAACCAATTTAACTTCACTTCCAAGCAGTTCAAGTCTCAAAACATTCAAGAAAATATTACATTTAACATAGAAAGTTTTAAACCGAATTCATGAATCCTGTAGATACCCCATTTTTGACCGTCCTCAAGACTTGGACGTCACCGTTTGAACACCCGATGATCATCCATGTTTGTGTTCGTTTGGAGTTCCCGGAGGTCTCGGCTACGCGCTTTGCCTCAGGATCTCCGAAGTCGACTGTTTAGTGTCTGGTTTTGCACCAAACACTTGTGTTTTGCCTTGGAGGGGCAGGGAATACCTTGTGAGGCATCCCCACACATCACCGGCTATGGCCAGAGGCCACCGGCTGGTGTTTTGTTGCCATCAGCAATATATATTGTCGGTCGGCATTCTTTGTTGCCGGTTGGCGGTCAATTTTGTCAAAATGGCATTTTTGAGCAGCTGACTACTGTTCATCTGCTTTTGCAGATATTTTAATACAGCTGTATGGCATTTTGTTCCCCTCCATACACGTGTATAGAGGGATGGACTTCTTGTTAGCTTACCTTGTAAGCTTTACAAGATTGGCTCCTCTATAAGAGGAGCCCTCCCCTCTTGGCTCTAGGTTAGACATTTTAGAGAGAAAAGTTGTGTGAGAGTTCTGGTTTTAGGTTTAGGGTTCCATACATATTCTATCTCTATACTTCTCTCTCATTTGGCCTTTGTGTGTGTATAAGTGTGTTTGTGTCTTACTATTGCACACAAACACATAGTGTTACACCTTTCCTTGGTTTCTTGAAGGACCAGAGGTTGTTCTTGAGGTTCTTGGGCTGTTTTGAGCTCAAAGGAACTACTGGAGCTTCATTTGTGAAGAGGGTCTTCAAGGGTAACAATCTTACTCCTTTATTCTCCATTTTTGCATACTATTTTTGCCTATCTTAGAACTGTTTTTGAGCTTAGTGTATAATATAAAAAAGTTCTGTTTTTAGGCCCTCTAAATAGTTTGTTTAGAGTGTTTTGTGGTTTGGAGGTGTTTGACCCCTCTTAGGCCTTGAGAGGCCCCATTTTGTGCTATTTTGTGTAAGCTCCGAGACCTTGGTGTTTGGGCCTCCTCACCACTGAAATCTTGAGGGATTTTAGAGGTGAGGATGGTGCCTTGAGGTTCCAAGAAGGAGAGGGCCACCCCCTCTCCTTGTTGTCCTTGAAATGGACCATTTTTGGCCTCTTGAGGGAGCACCTAGCTAAGCTTCATGTTGACCATGCCTTGGCTGTTTTTTGTGCTTATTATGTCATAATATGCCTCTGTTTTTAATTGGTTTTGGTACACCATGCATGCTTAGCACACCTACCTTGTAATGCCACTTTGTTGCCTTAACATGCCTTAGGTTGTAAACCCTTGTTCTAGCATGTTTTAGGCTTAGCCTTGTGAAGCTTTTGTGCTTATCTTGCCATGTTTAAGGTCTGTCCATAGTTGTTTGAGTCGACTATGGCATGCTTAGTATAGCCCCTTTGCAATTTTTAGTTTGTTGGCCTTAAGTGTATGAATGTATGGCATGCATCCTTGCCTTAATTTAGTGGGTTGGGACCATCTGCCATGCTATTTCAGTCCCTTTAACATGCTTGTATGCTTGCCTTGGGTGCCTCTTTGAAGCTTTGAAAGCTTGTCTTGCATGCTCCATGTTTTGGTCATTATGCATGCTTTTGAGTTTGAGCCACTTAGATGCCATCTAGGTGTCCCTTGGGTGTTGTTTAGGCCTGCCTTAGACCTATTTTAAGTCCTCTTAGCCTTGTGAGGCTTGGTTGATTTAGACTTGGTTTAAGCCTCTTGGCTTGTCTTGGGTTTTTGGCTTTGTTTGCATGCCTCGTTTATCGTGTTTAATTGGCTTAGCACCTTTTGTAACATGATTTTCAATGCTTACCTTGCATGCCATTAGTCCATGTTATGCCTCTTTCAAGTGTGCTTGAGAGTCGCCCTTTTGTGCTTGAGTGATAGCATTGCAACATGTGCATGTGTGTATGTGTGTTTAGTCTTCATTTCATAGCACTTATGGCCACTGTTTTGGGCCTAATTAGAGCTGCCCAAACCATGCTCGAGTCCACCCTTTGCTTGTTTGCATGTTTGCCTCGCATATTTGCTTGCATAATTGCATGAATGCATTGCATTGCCATGTTGCATCCTTAGCTCACATGCCTAGGATTGTATCCCATTTGCATGCATGCTTGGCCTCTTGAAGTGCTTGTGATAGAGGTTGAGTCCCATTGGTTTGCTCATGTGCATTGCATTTCACTTTAATATCAAAATGTGCACACTTGGTCCCTTGGGCCATCACGCATGGAAATGCGCGATTGATGGTCCGAGAACCAAGGAGAATGTCCCTTTGAGTCACTAACATGATAAGGGACAAGATTGGTGCATACATTGCTTGAATTGCCTTGCCATGCTCTGCCTTGCCCTCTGTTGCTGTCAATTGCAGATTCTGCAGGAACTTTCTGCCGACCGACAGTGCTAAGTGCCGACCGGCGATCTTTCCAGGGTCGATAGCTTCACCAACAGCCGGTGATCATATGCCACTGCCGGTGGACATTCTACTCAGCCGGTGGTGCCTCTCAATGTCCAGGGAAACAATCCTGAGACTTTTGCAGTCTCCAGAGGAGTATAGCAGGGAAAACAGAGGCAGCTCATGTATGGCAGTGTACTTCCGAGCAAGACTAAGCATGCATTGCATCGAGCTCTCTTCCCGAGGCGGTTTATTATTTTTCCTAGATTAGTTAGTTTGTTAACTAATTAGGTAATTTGTAATAATTAATTAGCTAGGATAGTTAATTCATTATTCGAACTGTATTATTCTTTCACTCCCTCCGAGCGAGGGTAAACTTGTAATAAGTGTGGGTGAGTGTGTGCATGTCTTCCAACCCCCCACTTCTTTCTCCCTTTTACTTACCTGCTTTAATGGTTAGTAATAGGTCATGTTTAAATTAGCATACCTTATGCTGCGCATGCGTGCATCATTCATCAGTATCGCATGCACCGGGCTCGGTACATCATGCTAACTGCATTTGTATTTCAATTCCAAATTGAATACGTGTATCAAATTGATTGCATTTCACATGCCATGTTTAGGTTAGCCGAGCCTACTCTAATTGCATCATGTATGTGTTGCATTAGACATTTAAACATGGACTTGGATCATGCATTGTTTACTAACAAGTTTATTGTTTTGGCATGGAGTACGATGTAAGTATTTTCATGCTTTAGCATATCGCATGCGTGTGAATGCTATCATAACAGCATGCTTACTATGTGGCTAGATGCTTATGTGATAAACTGTTTGAATGCCTGTGGGTGAAGGCTGGATTGTCTGAGTTGGAAGAACTCGTTGAAATCCGTATTTTAGCCTACTTGCGAGTAGCAAATTCCAAAGTGTTTTTCAAGACAAACGGATATGCAATGCTTATTTCCAAATTAGGCAATCTAGTCTATACTTGTTTTTCGTGCGCATAACATAGTAATTCTAGGCTAATAACTGGAACAAGAACACATAACGTTTTCAAAAACGGATATCACGGTTAGTATAGGCCGATCTTTGGATCGGGTGAGAGGGGGTGCTCATAGCTGACCTTCCCCAATCATACCCAAGCTCCCGAGCCAAGGCAACTTTGGTGATGACGGACACGTGGCCTTTGGCACCGAGTTAGGGTTTCCTAAATTTCCCCATTTTAAAATATTTAGGTGGCAACTCTGTATATGGCAAAGCAGTCCATGTTTGGCACTTCTTTTCAAAAAATCTGTTTCCCAAAATGATTTGCCAGATTTAGACTCTTTGGTTCAGATTAAGAACCGTGATGCACAAATCGAGTCCGAACTGTAGTAGCGAGGGCCCCCCTCGTGGGCGCGTCTACAGTTTCTGGCGACTCTGCTGGGGATATTTAGAGAGCTTGACTCGAACTCATGATATCCTGTTTTGATTTCATTTATGTGTCTCTTTGCATTGCATGTGCACTGGTGCGCCTAGGACACAGTGTTTGCCATCTGCCATTCCTGAACGGTTTGCCGGAGGCTTGTCTTGTCAAGACATGACCATAAGGCTGACCGGTTATGGGCTCTAACAGTATGGGAACACAAACCCTGGTTTTTCCGGGGCACCCTTTTCGACCATTCGACCTAGTGCATATTCGGATCCATAGTGACCATTCCAAGTTAGGACAGGCTGCTTACCCGATGTTAGGTTGTTTGAAAACTGCTGCGTGCATAGTGAAACCCTAGCTCCTGAAAAAATAGGACAGGGAAACCCTACCCCAACATAGGGGTGTTTTGACTGTCTTTACTTGCTATATGCTTTTAGAGTGTATCTCTACAGGGAACGTACATATCAGTTTGCAAGTTTGAGTATCAGACCTGAGGGCATCAGTGTCAGTTTATGAGAATCAGTTATCTGCGGGTACCAGATTCAGTTTTGGGGATAGTGATTTCTGGGGAACAGTGATCAGCAGTAGAGTATAGTTGTTCAGCTACACCCGTGTTTGATCCATTTGAGCTGAAATGCTGTTTGATGTCTCTTTCAGTTCGGACAGTTGGTATAGAATAGCTAGTGCTCCCCCTTGCTGAGGCAGGACTTATGATGACGCAGAATTCAGAAGAGATCGTGGTTATGACAGCTGCATTAGAGCAAGGGATCACTCTACAAAGTGAGACCAATACTGATATGCCACATCCACCCAGGTCGCCTGTTGTGCACCCGATCTGGGCCCCCCAGCTATACCAGGCTCGCAAGCCCACTACATTTGAACTAATGGGGATGATAGGTGATCTCCAGAGGTCTGTGGCGGATCTCGCCTACGGAATGTCAGCTTCACCTCCAGCCGCACCATATGCCGGGAGTTTTGTACCCCAGGAGCCCCCGTTGTTGGGGCGAATTGTGATTGAACTTAGCCAACCGGAGATGGCCTCCAGCTATGGAAATGACATATCAACATCAAACCAAACCCTCGACCAGGCTGAGGACAGAGGCAAGAACAAAGTGAAGACAGATGCCGATCCCAGTGAACAACTGCTGTGGGCAGTCGAGGCTTTAAAAGCCGCAGGGATGAACATGCAACAGGTATCCGCAGCCGTGGCAAAAACTGTGGAGGATGCTTTCCCCACTCTACCTGAGGGGAGTTTAAGTCAGTCGGAAGATCGGGATAGGCCCCGTCATGCCAGAACAGTTTCTTCTATTCCCGCCCCTGCACCTGGGAAAGACCAGAAAGCCAAAGCAGTGCCTGCCGACCCTTTTACTTGTGCGGCTAGTAAAAACGCTCAGACTTCAAAGTACCTGCCCCGAGGGCGCAGGACCTTTCATGCTCTCTACATGCCTCTATCTAAGGCACTTCAGATCCTTGCCGAGAGGGGACACCTTAAACCCTTGGAGCCTCGGCCTCTCCCGAAGAATCTCCCTGCTACGCATGATGCTGCTCAGTACTGCGCGTACCACCAGTAGACAGGCCATGCTACCGACAATTGTTTCCGCCTCCGCCATGAGGTGCAAGATTTGATTGACAACGCGGTTATCCTCCCGCCCACCTCAGCCAAGTCCATTACCACCCAGTTATTGGATTTTGAGGACACAGATACTGCAAGTATGTAATCATAAAGTTAACCACCTGCGGGCGGCATCTGGTAAATTTTGGATGTGGCGTCTGGCACGCATTTTTGAGCGTCTGTGAACACTAGCTTTGTAAATTCTAGCTCGGGTATTAAGTCAGTCTTTTGTTTTGAGTCTGTCTCTTTGTCTTGAGTCAGTCTTTTTGCTTAAGGGTCTGTCTTGTTGTAGCGAGTCATTCCCCTTTGTATAGAATACCAGGTGATTCCGGGGTTGTTGCCTCGAACACCGTTTTGCCTTGTAATTACCCGTTTTTGTTTTTGAGTCTGTTTCCGCCGAGGGGCCAGTTACACCAACAGATCTGAATGAAACAGCTGTGGCTATCTCATTTTCGTGCTTGCTTTCAGTGTGAGTTAGTTGTGCCAGAGGATTTGAATGGGCTGACAGTACATCTCGCATGCTCTCCTGCGCGCCAAACTCATTGCATTGACCTAAGTTTTTCAAAAACCTCTTTTGAACACTGCGGTGATAAAAACAAAGAGGAAGGAATTCCTCGGGTTTTGCAAACTTTGATCAAATTAAGAAAAGGAGAGGCATGCTAAGCCTTTTTATGAATGAAATCATGCTTGTCGGCGTGAGTATTGAGAAGGATCCTGGCTTGATCTAGATTGGTTCCACACTATCTTCGATGCGAGCAATTTATCACTTTCTTAAAAACTTTCAAAAACAAATGTTTTACGCGGCCCTGTGAGGACCTGTGTGGGATCGCTCTTGAGATTGTGCAGCCTAGGATCGCTCTCAGCCTCGAGATTCGACCTGTTGTCTTGAACCTCGAACTCATTCGGAACATTCAACAGTCAACTGTTAGAGGAGGCCCGTGTGACCAGTTTTGAAGCAGCCCTCGAACAAGAGACACCAAAGCCGAATCAAAAAGATTAGATCTCACCAGAAGAAGCTCGTGGAGCAGCCATGATGGATTCTTCTGCAAATCATTGCAACAGCCGTTCTCCAAATATAAAGAGGCTTCAACTTCAAAAACCATTTGGCATGGACTTGTTACACTTTTACCCTTTGAGAGGCTCGCTGGGCTGAAAACCCGGAAGGGCGACCCAGGCAAAAGTTAGAGCAAGAGAAAAATACAAAAAGGCAAAAAATACAAAAAGGCAAAAAAGTACAAAAAAAGAAAAGAAAAGAAAAGCAAAAATGCGAAAGAGAAAAAGAAAAAGAAATCAAAAAAAATGAAAGAAAAGCTCGCAAGGTCGAAAACCCGCATCGGGCACCTTGGCAAAAGTTAGAGCCTGAAAAGTGAAGGTTAAAATACCCGAGTGTACCTTAACCGGAACTACGTGAAGCTTGGGATACGTAGGCAACTTCATCCTGAAGTCCAACCCCCAATGCTTTCATAGCGTCTCAGTCCATACAATGGTTTCGACTTCATCCCAAAGTCCAATCGCCAACACCTTCCAAGGTGACTGTGTCCATATATGTGTTATAACCGTCTTCGTCACCTCTGTGTCCAAGAGTTCGACCACCACCAATGAAGACTGTTTGCGGACTGCTGCGGCACCATCCAAACAAGGGGCAACTTTCCGTTGCCACGAGTCACCATGAGCCGCCATTCAAACTAAGGGCAACTTTCCGTTGCCATCCACCCCTTTCAAGCCAGGGGCAATTTTCCATTGCCTCCAATCCGAGGTTGCGCATCTCAAAGAGTAAGTTCCATGCTCGTTGAGCATTGACTGTTTGCAAAATAGTTGTTGAAAATTTTTACTGAGGTTCACAAGTTTTCTCGAAAATTGTTTTATCAAAACTTGGACCATTTTCTGGGACCCAAAAAAGGAAAATTTTCAGTGTCCACAACCTGACTTGCGTGGTTTTCAAATCAAAATCGAACCAGTGTGTTAATCTAACTCTCATTTTGATCAAAACTGTTTTAGTAGAAAGCAAAAACAAAAAAAATGGTCAAAATGATGAACTAGGGGCACAGTTGAGTCAGGCGTTCTGTCTTTCCCCCGTCGTCAACATACTCGCCAGGAGGGCACTCTACCCACCAGAAGAAATAGCCGTGAGCTAACGGTGTCGGCCATGAACCCGCAACTCTCTATCCATCCATTAAACACCCCGGGGAGGGATAAAAATGAGAGAATAAAGAATAGAGAGGTGTAAGTTGAGAGAAAAAGCGAGCCAAAGGGTTTTGAGAGAAAAAAAAACCGAGCTCAAGTGCCAGAGTGATGTGAGAATCACAAATGAGAAAAGGGTGGGAAACAATACCCAGAGAAGTTGGCTCCTCGTGATCTGAGGTCCTCCCGTCTCCGTTAACGCGTCTGCGTGTCGTGTCTTTTGTTACCTCAACCTTTGTTTTGAGTCTTTTTCGAGCGTGCCTCGTTGTGTTTAGGTCGTGTACCCTTCTGTTTGAGTCTTCCCCACTGTGTTCAGTTGTAGGCTCGATATCCCGGTTCGAAAATCCGTTTTATTTCAAAAATCGTTTATGCTCAGAGTGCTGTGCCATTCTCTGCATCTGTGCGAAGTAAAAGAACAAAAAATTAGGGCATCTGAGTATGCTTCAACTTCAGCTAGTTTCATCCCCGTAGTCCGTCTTGTCAGATTGGGCTGTTTGTTCAGGATTTGTCGTGTGCAAAATGAACCAAATGCTGTGTTGCGGGCTGTATACAGATTAATCCCCAGTAGAGTAAGGGCTGTGTGTCCAGAATCAAGCAGTGGGTTGCTTGGGTTATTTTTGCTGTTGGCTGTTTAGTTATCTGATTATTACAGTGCAAGTGTTCAATTCTCAGACAACCAATCAATTTTATTTACATTAAAGTGTAATATGGTATGGTGCAATGCAAAGCATGAAATGTAAAGATATACGGATGTAAACACTTTTTCAGATAAAAAGTTCGTTTCATTTCATAATCTTTTTCAAGTACACAAGGTTTGGAAACAAAAATCTGTCTGCGGCAGTACAAAGTATCCTAACTACCAACAAAAGGGAAAAGTACAAGAAAGAAGAAAAACAACAAAATCTGTATTCGTGTCAAGCGGCTCCAAGGGCTATCAGTCCGTCCTAGTCCTCTTCCTGGACGAAGGTCCAGGGGCATCGTCATCAGTATCGCCGTCTGAGCCTGAGTCTGAGTCATCTCCAGCCTCCTCAGATGACCCGGCCTCTGCCTCTGCCTTGGACTCATCATTATCATCATCATCAGGGGTCGGCGCCCAAGAACTACTCCCGACATGAGTATGCCCTTCCCTGGTACGGGGACGTGCAGTGTCTCCACGCCCTCCTCGAGCAGGAATAGAGGGCCCAGCCGGAGCACCACCCACCGGAGAAATCTGGAAGGGAGGCTGAAAAGCACAAAAGGCAAAAACATCAGAATACTGTGAGCAGTGCATCAGTGCAGAATGCAGTGTACAAGTGTGAGAATGCCGTGAGCAGTTTATCAGCGCAGAATGCAGTATACAGTGTGTGAATGCCGTGGGCAGTTTATCATCGCAGAGTACAGTGTATAAATGCAGTGTGTGCAGTATATTATGTGCTGTGAGATTAGTGTGTTAGGTGTCGTGTCATGCATCAGATTATGTGAAGCAGTGTATGAATGGTTTGAGGCCATTGTCAGCAGAACATACCGGAATACTGTAGAAGGCCAAGAGGTCAAAGGTTCACTGTAGCATCCCCATCATGGAGGCATTCAACTCCACGGACTGCCGGGTGTACTCGGAGGACGCCTGCAAGAGTATAAGATACATCAGTATTCTGCGGAATATCAAATAAACTGAAATGAAATGCAGATGCAAGATGCAAAATGAAGTAATACATACCGGAGGCAAGTCGGGGATACCGGCTAACTCATGACCAGCCGGAGGAGGAGCAAAGGGGATCTGGTAAGTCGCACCATCCTGCCCTCTATATGACAGTACAGTGGGCAGGGCAGGGCAGGCCAGCTAGTCCCCCGTCCCCCCTGAGCTCCGCTTCTGCCATGCACTCGAGCCCTCCTCGATGTGCCCGCTCCAGCCCCAGCTCCCGCTCCAGCTGCCGGCGCCGCTGGCCTCTCCCCCTCAGCTCGGCGACCACCACTCAAGGATCGCATAATGTAGGTCCGGACATACTCTGCGTAGTCGCCCTCGCCTCTGTGATGCTCCTCACCCCAGCCGACGGTGAAGTCCCTCATCTGCTCAAGAGAGAACCCCTCTGTATGCCTCATATGCGTAGGAGGCAGACCCGGAACTATCTGCTCCGGTAAACCCAGGGTCTGACGCAAGAAACGCTCACCCAGGTACCAAGCCCGACAGACCGGGCCCTCCAACAGAATCCGGCAATGGGCAGTCTCCTCTGCGCCCTCATAATGATCCCTCACCACAGCCGGTAACGGAGCCCAGGGCTGCCAGGTGATCTGAAAATGAAATGCAGTTTATTATCTACCGTTATTGAAAACATGCGGTGCGAAGCAAAGCCAAAATAATAATAAACTCTAAAGGTGAACATACCTCCGCGGCAGTGATGGTGTCGAAGTATCGGCGGAAGAAAATAAGAGACTCCCGTGGTCTCCGCACGCATCGCACATCGAAGCGATGAGAGAAGGGGACGCCGAGTGGGATCTCCTCATCGGGTATTGGGGCAAGCCTAGGAAAGTAGGCATACACCCACAACTGCAGAACAGATATCAATATGGCGATCAGATAAGGCAGAATACAGAATAAAGCAGAAATAGCAGAACCGTGTGCTGTGCAGTGTATTGTGCAGAGTGTACAATGTGAGCAATGTGCAGTCAGTGTAAAGCAGAGTATATGTGTGCCGGGTGTGCAGTGTACAGTCAGTATGGGGCAGTGTACAGTATATGTGCAGTGTACAGAATACAGAAAGCAGGAAGCAGAAATGTAAAAAGGGAAGAGGACATACCTCCCAGGCTCGCCAATAGCCACCAAGGAGCTGACCGCTGAGGCGGGAAGAAGAGCTCATATAACCGTACAAAGTGGCCAGAGCGGCGCCACCCCAATCATAATGGCGGATCTGCCTGATGTCCACCAGCGCGCTCAACAGGCATAAGGGCACGGTGTTCGCCCGATCGGCGAAGAGAGTCATTCCGAAGAGGAACATGATAAAGCCCCGCGCATACTGGTCCACCTCCTCTGGGGACATCTGCGCCTCCTCTGCCAAAGCTGGCTGGATCCGAAAGTGGCTCTCGAACCAGGAATACCTAATGAACCTCGCTCGAGCGAGGGGAGGCTGAGTGCCAAGCAGGTACAGCTAGGCAGCGTCCCACTCATCCATATCCGTGTCAAAGGGGATCGGATCACCTCCTACCCCAATGCCAGTAAGCATCGAGAAGTCGTAAGGGGTCATCGTCATATCCCCTGCAACAGAGAAGTGGAAGGAGTCAGTGGTATCCCACCACCTCTCCGCTAGAGCAGCAAGCAAGGGCCTACAGGTAGTCAGTCGAGAGAGCCCCCTGCAGAAGATGCCAAAGCCGGCCTCGTCAACGATGTCACGAACCGCATCTGGCAGCTCGAGGTACCAGTCCCGAGCAACGGTGTTCCCATACCCGCGGATGGTATGGGAATCCCCCTGTAATCAAAAACAACAATTGCAAGGCAATATTCAAAATGCAATTCTGAGAAGCATACAATGAACTACAACGCGTGATGTGTCAGCATGTTTGGGTGGTTCAGGGCAGATGTAGCATGCGTGCAAGTTTTAACAGATTCAAACAAATACCGGGTGCCGGTGTGCTTACAGTGAACTACAACGTGTGATGTGTCAGCGTGTTTGGGTAGTTCAGTACAGTATAGCATGCGTGCATATTTTCAGACTCAAGCCAATACCAAGTACCAGTGTGTATGCAGTGAAATACAGTGTGCGCCGTGTGTTTGGGTGATTCGAAGCCAGTGCAGTGTATGTGCATGTGTCAGTCTCAAACAGATATCAGTTGCACGTATGTTTACAATCAACTACAGTATACAGTATATCAGAATTAAGCAGTTAAAAAGCATAACCAGCTACGGCAGTTTTGCATCCTACATTGCAGAAAGTAAAACAGAGAAGGAAAGTTACCTCGGAAGCGCCGAAGGACAGGTGGGAGGTAGGATCACGCAGGAGGAGCTCGAGTGCCATGCCCTTCTCAAAGCTCCTGAACTGGCGTAGTCCGTCAGGAAGCATCACGTGAACCGCGGGCCTGTAGGTCTCCGGATCGAACGGCCGGATATGAAGTGGCAAGGGCTCGACCTCAGGGTCCATCTCGAGCTCTGGAGGAGCCCTGCCCTGTGGAAGATCGTCCGCCATCTCAAAGAGAATGTGAAAAATGGCCGGAAGACGAAAAATCGGGCGAGAAGGTGAAAAGTCAACAAAAAGTCAAACCCCGAGAGGGTCGGAAAAGGCCGGAAAACCCGGAGTGCAGAAAAGGCACGGGTATCGAGAAAAACTCGAGGGAAACAAGCCCCGAGTGGCGAAAATCAAGAAAGAAACACCGAAATGAAGTTTCATTCGGTTGAAAATGTTCGAAACGCGAAGGAGATCGCGAATCGAACAACGAAATGGGAGCTAGAACGCAAGAAAATGAGAGAATCAAAGGAGGAAAATGCCCTAGAGGGAAGGGGGAAGGATTTTCGACCAAAGAGAAGTGAAGAAAATAGGGTTGGAAACCCTATTTTAAAAGACCCGTGGTCAATTGACAAAACTGCCCCGATACAGGAACTCTTTGCCGGTCGGCCACATTCTTTGCCGGTCGGCAAAATATTGTGCCGATGTAATTGCATGATGGCCGGTGGACATCCGGTGGTCTCCTACAGTGATTTTGGAGCCTCCTACACCCTTTTTTGAGTTATTTGTGGGGTTCAGGGCCTTCATTGCCCAAAACAGTGCAAAACAGTGCATTTCCGACGCTCAACCGGCCACCGTTTTGACCTCAGGCCGTGTCTTCTGTGCGTGGCACTCGAATTCGTGCAAGGTGTATCCTTTTCGTATCCTTTTGGCTTTTACGAAACTCAAAAGTTGCCCCCTGTGCATCACATATCAATCGCGTTGTTTAGCGTATCGCACTGTTGAGTGCATTTCAAAATCAATCGCGCTGTTTAGCGTATCGCACTGTTTTGTGCATTGCATATCAATCGCGCTGTTTAGTGTATCGCACTGTTTAGTGCATTTCAAAATCAATCGCACTGTTTAGCGTATTGCACTGTTTTGTGTATTGCATATCAATCGCGGTGTTTAGCATATCGCACTGTTTAGTGCATTTCAAAATCAATCGCGCTGTTTAGCGTATCGCACTGTTTTGTGCATTGCACATCAATCGCGCTATTTAGCGTATCGCACTGTTTAGTGCATTTCAAAATCAATTGCGTTGTTTAGGGTATCGCACTGTTTTGTGCATTGCATATCAATCGCGCTGTTTAGCGTATCGCACTGTTTAGTGCATTTCAAAATCAATCGCGCTGTTTAGCGTATCGCACTGTTTTGTGCATTGCATATCAATCGCGCTGTTTAGCGTATCGCACTGTTTAGTGCATTTCAAAATCATTCGCGCTGTTTTGCGCATCGCACTGTTTTGTGCAGTTCATCATTCGCGCTATTTTGCGCACTTCAATCGCACTGTCTTATGCTTTGCATTCCATCGCGCTACCTTGCACATTGCACTGTCTCGTGCACTCGCGTTGTCTAACGCATCGCACTATTTTGCGCATCTCATTGCATTTTACATGCATTCCATCGCGCTATCTTGCGCATCGCATTGTCTTATGCACTCGCATTGTCTAACGCATCGCGCTGTTTTGCGCATCTCATTGCATTTTACATGCATTCCATCGCGCTATCTTGTGCATCGCATTGTCTCATGCACTCGCGTTGTCTAATGCATCGCGCTGTTTTGCACATCTCATTGCATTTTACATGCATTCCATCGCTATCTTGCGCATCGCATTGTCTTGTGCACTCGCGTTGTCTAACGCATCGCGTTATTTTGCGCATCTCATTGCATTTTGCATGCATTCAATCGCGCTGTTTTGCGCATCACACCGTCCCGGCAACGGAACGGTCTAGGAGACCCTAAATCCCCGGAAGGTGCAAGTCCTTCGGCGTTTGTCGTGCTCGACGGTCTAGGAGACCTTAAATCCTTGGAAGGTGCAAGACTTTGGCGCATTGATATGCACAGTTCATTTGCATTGTCGTGCATCTTAAAGCCGCGTGTCGTCGCGCATTCCATGCAACATGCATTTTATACATCATTTGCATTTCAAAAACAAAAAAACAAACACACATGCATTGTCACGCATCATCATAAATAGTTGCATTGTCATGCATCATTAGAACATAGTGTATACTGCATTGTCATACATGTTTGTAAATATCCATTCCATTGCACATTTGTAGATATTGCATTGTAGTTTGCATGCATTTACTGCATCATCTTCCATCCATGGCTTGCGCCTTTCCAGGTTGAACTTGGTCTGGTATGTGCCCTTACTTTTCACGTTAAAGCACAGTTCTTCATGTGTACGTGCCTATTCCATGCTGGTATGTTGGTTTGAGGGTTGCGGCACCCTTTCTGTGTTAGACCTGGCTTGTACGTGTACATGCCTTTCCTAGGCAAGATTTGGTTTGGCCCGCGTGCCATATCCATTGTATCCATTTCTATTGCATTGTAGTTTGCATGCATTTACTACATCACCTTCCATCTATGGCTCGCGCCTTTCCATGATTGAGCTTGGTCTGGTATGTGCCCATACTTTTCACGTCGAAACATAGTTCAGTGGACCGTTCTATGTTAGACCTGGCTTGTACGTGTACATGCCTTTCTTAGGCAAGATTTGGTTTGGCCCGCAGGCCATATCCATTATATTGCATTTCCATTCCATTGCATATTTGTAGATATTGCATTGTAGCTTGCATGCATTCATTGCATCACCTCCGCCTATGGCTTGCGCCTTTCCATGTTGAGCCTGGTCCGGTATGTGCCCATACTTCTCGTGTCGAAACATAGTTCAGTAGACCGTTCTATGTTAAACATGGCTTGTATGCGTACATGCCTTGCCTAGGCAAGATTTGGTTTGGCCCACGCGCCATATCCATTGCCATTTCCCCAGCATTTTCATTATATATTACATTGTAGTGTAATTTTTGCATCCGGCATTAGAATCGTAGTCCTTTCCCCAGCAGGTCGTTTCCCCACTTATGTCATCCCACCCAATCCTTGTTCTTGTGTCCGTCTACATTACTCATAGTTCAGTAGACCGTTCTATAGTAGACGGACTTGTTACCTCCATCAATCTATTTGACATAGGCGTGGTTTCGAACTGCTCATGATTGGACCATGATTCAATTGCTTTGCATATAGTTTGCATTGTTTCAATTCCATTGCATCTTTATTTGCATTGTTTGTACATTGTTTTGTATATATTGCATATCATTTTGCATCCATTTTTGCATTGTCATGCATGTTGCTAACAACATCGTACCTGTTGAGTTGTTTTCTTTACAGGCACGATATTGTATGTGCGGTTCATTTGAGGCTGGTGCAACCAAGCGAGCCGCACAGGTATTGTATCCTCCGAGTGAGACGTATCAAGAATTGCATAATTCTCTTACATCCTTTCTGCATTGTAGTGTAGTTTGGTGTATGCTAGCTTAAAACTGTTGCATGTGTGCTCCGTTACAGCTTTTCTTCGCATGATCATAAGTTATGCCCGACTCTGTGCATTGTCTTGCATTTTGCCCCTGCCTTCGGGCGCATACCTTATTTGTCTTACATGTTTATCTAAGTCTTCGGCCTTGTCAAAAATGGGTCGTCTCTGGGCTTTGACATTCACTCCCGTCATTGTTATGACTTTCGAGTTCTGTCAAAGAGGAGCAACTGTAGACACCCCATTTTTGACCGTCCTCAAGACTTGGATGTCACCGTTTGAACACCCGGTGATCATCCATGTTTGTGTTCATTTGGAGTTCCCGGAGGTCTCAGCTACGCGCTTTGCCTCAGGATCTCCGAACTCGACTGTTTAGTGTCTGGTTTTGCACCAAACACTTGTGTTTTGCCTTGGAGGGGCAGGGAATACCTTGTGAGGCATCCCCACACATCACCGGCCATGGCCAGAGACCACCGGCTGGTGTTTTGTTGCCATCGGCAATATATATTGCCGGTCAGCATTCTTTGTTGCCGGTCGGCAGTCAATTTTGTCAAAATGGCATTTTTGAGCAGCCGACTACTATTCATCTGCTTTTGCAGATATTTTAATACAGCTGTATGGCATTTTGTTCCCCTCCATACACGTGTATGGAGGGATGGACTTCTTGTTAGCTTACCTTGTAAGCTTTACAAGATTGGCTCCTCTATAAGATGAGCCCTCCCCTCTTGGCTCTAGGTTAGACATTTTAGAGAGAAAAGTTGTGTGAGAGTTCTGGTTTTAGGTTTAGGGTTCCATACATATTCTATCTCTATACTTCTCTCTCATTTGGCCTTTGTGTGTGTATAAGTGTGTTTGTGTCTTACTATTGCACACAAACACATAGTGTTACACCTTTCCTTGGTTTCTTGAAGGACCAGAGGTTGTTCTTGAGGTTCTTGGGCTGTTTTGAGCTCAAAGGAACTGCTGGAGCTTCATTTGTGAAGAGGGTCTTCAAGGGT
Source organism: Camellia sinensis (assembly GCF_055761805.1). Lineage (NCBI taxonomy): Eukaryota > Viridiplantae > Streptophyta > Magnoliopsida > Ericales > Theaceae > Camellia > Camellia sinensis. The sequence goes on from NC_138972.1 coordinate 161,679,212, forward strand.
AACAATCTTACTCCTTTATTCCCCATTTTTGCATACTATTTTTGCCTATCTTAGAACTGTTTTTGAGCTTAGTGTATAATATAAAACAATTCTATTTTTAGGCCCTCTAAATAGTTTGTTTAGAGTGTTTTGTGGTTTGGAGGTGTTTGACCCCTCTTAGGCCTTGAGAGGCCCCATTTTGTGCTATTTTGTGTAAGCTCCGAGACCTTGGTGTTTGGGCCTCCTCACCACTGAAATCTTGAGGGATTTCAGAGGTGAGGATGGTGCCTTGAGGTCCCAAGAAGGAGAGGGCCACCCCCTCTCCTTGTTGTCCTTGAAATGGACCATTTTTGGCCTCTTGAGGGAGCACCTAACTAAGCTTCATGTTGACCATGCCTTGGCTATTTTTTGTGCTTATTATGTCATAATATGCCTCTGTTTTTAATTGGTTTTGGTACACCATGCATGCTTCGCACACCTACCTTGTAATGCCACTTTGTTGCCTTAACATGCCTTAGGTTGTAAACTCTTACTCTAGCATGTTTTAGGCTTAGCCTTGTGAAGCTTTTGTGCTTATCCTGCCATGTTTAAGGTCTGTCCATAGTTGTTTGAGTCGACTATGGCATGCTTAGTATAGCCCCTTTGCATTTTTTGGTTTGTTGGCCTTAAGTGTATGAATGTATAGCATGCATCTTTGCCTTAATTTAGTGGGTTGGGACCATCTGCCATGCTATTTCAGTCCCTTTAACATGCTTGTATGCTTGCCTTGGGTGCCTCTTTGAAGCTTTGAAAGCTTGTCTTGCATGCTCCATGTTTTGGTCATTATGCATGCTTTTGAGTTTGAGCCACTTAAATGCCATCTAGGTGTCCCTTGGGTGTTGTTTAGGCCTGCCTTAGACCTATTTTAAGTCCTCTTAGCCTTGTGAGGCTTGGTTGATTTAGACTTGGTTTAAGCCTCTTGGCTTGTCTTGGGTTTTTGGCTTTGTTTGCATGCCTCGTTTATCGTGTTTAATTGGCTTAGCACCTTTTGTAACATGATTTTCAATGCTTACCTTGCATGCCATTAGTCCATGTTATGCCTCTTTCAAGTGTGCTTGAGAGTCGCCCTTTTGTGCTTGAGTGACAGCATTTCAACATATGCATGTGTGTATGTGTGTTTAGTCTTCATTTCATAGCACTTATGGCCACTGTTTTGGGCCTAATTAGAGCTGCCCAAACCATGCTCGAGTCCACCCTTTACTTGTTTGCATGTTTGCCTCGCATATTTGCTTGCATAATTGCATGAATGTATTGCATTGCCATGTTGCATCCTTAGCTCACATGCCTAGGATTGTATCCCATTTGCATGCATGCTTGGCCTCTTGAAGTGCTTGTGATAGAGGTTGAGTCCCATTGGTTTGCTCATATGTATTGCATTTCACATAATATCAAAATGTGCACACTTGGTCCCTTGGGCCATCACGCATGAAAATGCGCGATTGATGGTCCGAGAACCAAGGAGAATGTCCCTTTGAGTCACTAACATGATAAGGGACAAGATTGGTGCATACATTGCTTGAATTGCCTTGCCATGCTCTGCCTTGCCCTCTGTTGCTGTCAATTGCAGATTCTACAGGAACTTTCTGCCGACCGGCAGTGCTAAGTGCCGACCGGCGATCTTTCCAGGGTCGATAGCTTCACCAACAGCCGATGATCATATGCCACTGCCGGTGGACATTCTACTCAGCCTGTGGTGCCTCTCAATGTCCAGGGAAACAATCCTGAGACTTTTGCAGTCTCCAGAGGAGTATAGCAGGGAAAACAGAGGCAGCTCATGTATGGCAGTGTACTTCCGAGCAAGACCGAGCATGCATTGCATCGAGCTCTCTTCCCGAGGCGGTTTACTGTTTTTCCTAGATTAGTTAGTTTGTTAACTAATTAGGTAATTTGTAATAATTAATTAGCTAGGATAGTTAATTCATTATTTGAACTGTATTATTCTTTCACTCCCTCCGAGCGAGGGTAAACTTGTAATAAGTGTGGGTGAGTGTGTGCATGTCTTCCAACCCCCCACTTCTTTCTCCCTTTTACTTACCTGCTTTAATGGTTAGTAATAGGTCATGTTTAAATTAGCATACCTTATGCTGCGCATGCGTGCATCATTCATCAGTATCGCATGCACCGGGCTCGGTACATCATGCTAACTGCATTTGTATTTCAATTCCAAATTGAATACGTGTATCAAATTGATTGCATTTCACATGCCATGTTTAGGTTAGCCGAGCCTACTCTAATTGCATCCTGTATGTGTTGCATTAGACATTTAAACATGGACTTGGATCATGCATTGTTTACTAACAAGTTTATTGTTTTGGCATGGAGTACGATGTAAGTATTTTCATGCTTTAGCATATCGCATGCGTGTGAATGCTATCATAACAGCATGCTTACCATGTGGCTAGATGCTTATGTGATAAACTGTTTGAATGCCTGTGGGTGAAGGCTGGATTGTCTGAGTTGGAAGAACTCGTTGAAATCCGTATTTTAGCCTACTTGCGAGTAGCAAATTCCAAAGTGTTTTTCAAGACAAACGGATATGCAATGCTTATTTCCAAATTAGGCAATCTAGTCTATACTTGTTTGTCGTGCGCATAACATAGTAATTCTAGGCTAATAACTGGAACAAGAACACATAACGTTTTCAAAAACGGATATCACGGTTAGTATAGGCCGATCTTCGGATCGGGCGAGAGGGGGTGCTCATAGCTGACCTTCCCCAATCGTACCCAAGCTCCCGAGCTAAGGCAACTTTGGTGATGACAAACACGTGGCCTTTGGCACCGAGTCAGGGTTTCCTAAATTTCCCCATTTTAAAATATTTAGGTGGCAACTCTGTATCTGGCAAAGCAGTCCATGTTTGGCACTTCTTTTCAAAAAATCTGTTTCTCAAAACGATTTGCCAGATTTAGACTCTTTGGTTCAGATTAAGAACCGTGATGCACAAATCGAGTCCGAACTGTAGTAGCGAGGGCCCCCCTCGCGGGCGCGTCTACAAATCCAAATTGAGGCTCAAATCCATACAAAAAGTTTAAACTCTTAATTGTAATGCAACATCATAAACCATGCAAATTGGGTTCCAATCTTTAAATTGTCATGGAGTTTGCCTCCTTCACTTCCTAACCTCATGCAAGAAACTAACTAAGGCCTCGTTTAGGGACTAGCCGGTTTAGCCAAAAAGTCAAAAAGTTACTAAAAAAATCAAAAAGCCAACAACCCATACCAAAAAGTCAAAGATTCTATTTTCTCTCTACTTTTTGCACATCTTCTCGTAAAAAGTCAAAAAGTCATCCCAAACATACTAATTTTTTTTAGCTCATATTTTAGCCAAATAGCTAAAAAGTTACTAAATTAGCCTGTTCCTAAACGAGGCCTAAATGATGAAAGTTTTGGTGAAATCATGTCATGCATGTAGGATGTAGGAGCTAATTCATTCAACTCTTCCAAATTAAGACATGCATGTTCAAAGCTTTTAGATATAAGAATAAATCCTTTAATTAATCTTGAAACTTATCCAATTACAACTCAAACCCAAAGGATTCTAAGTAAGAATGTCAATTTCATGGAATATATGAGGAATACTTACCTAAAATGAACAATTCATGAAGGATTGGTCTTCAAGTTCTAATTCCTCTCCCCTTTCTCTTTCTTCTTTATTTCTTCTTCTGTTAATCTATGTTGAACTCTCACTCTCCAAGACTCTCCCTCTCTCTCTACGTGTATTTGAAGAAGACCCACTACTTCATCACCTAGTTGGTGAATAGGGCACATGTATATATTTACTGTATTCAATTTTACATTTCTATTAATATTTCAATTAATTCAGCTAAGGCTAATAAGTCATTTCTCATTAAATTAAATTAATCCTTATCACAATATAAGCTCAATTATACTAAAATTAATTCTATGAATGTGAATTAGGCTCTAATTCCTATCCTATTATTTAATTCTAACTTGTTAAAATTAGCGAATCAGACAGGTTTAATCCGTAACTCTACTTATCTGTTCACAATGACAATACCATATACATACATCGCACATGGCACATAATTCACAATTAACACATAATCACATGATTAACAATAAGCATATATTTACAATAATTAATTTATTTAATTAAGGAAGTGGTTATCACAGTGACACCATAAATAATCACAATATATATATTTACAAAGTGTATCATATGCAAGTTATGATATTAATGGGATTGATTATTATAAATATCATTGTTAGGTTTTTATTTTTGGTAATCCCGTTTAACAAAACTCCTTTCAGTTGTAATTTTATTCATTCTTTTTATTTCAGCGAGGCTATGAGTTTTTAGATGCGAATCCAACCCGAACTGTGCATTGCAAAGAAGTTTGTGATGTTAATTCTTTCAAGTTTGTCACTTCGCTGATTATGTTGGGGATCGAGCTGCTCGGTCAGCTCGCGGAGGTGCAAGGGGCAGCACCCCTTGACGGGTCCAGAGTAACACTTGGGCAGGGTCGAGGGGCAGTGCCCTCGAAGCAAAATGTAAAAATGCATTCGAAGTTGCTTGTCCGCTCGAACGACCGTTTGTGCGCTTGAGCGGAGAATGTTTGGTTCCAGAAGTTTGACATGCCTGTAAAAGTATTGAGAGTTGGGATTTTACGCTCGAGCGAACTTTCCTGTGCTCGAGCGGAGATCGCGAATTTGTTTTCTATAAATATGTGTTTCAATTAGATTTTAGAGTTACGGCTTCCAGATCTTCTTCTTGGGTATTAGGGTTTTCTTTTGGAGCTTCTTTGCTAGTTTCTTTGATATTTGTTTGAGTTTAACGTATGGTTTGAAAAGTATATATCAAAGGATTGTTTGTTTCATTCAATACGAAAGAGAGAGTTGTTCTTTGGTGGATTCTGGGGAATTTGGGCCTGAAGCTTTGGTGGATTCTGGAGTGGCTCATCGTTATGGATTCAACATCGACGTTGTGAATTCAATGTTGGACAAGACAATTCCGAGGTAAAGACGGGGTTGGAAGAGGCACATAGGAGTCGGTTCGATTCGGGCGTGAATTCGCTAGGTAATTGAGAGTACACTTGTGTAATTCCTTTATGTCTTTTTAGTAGATTGTTTTGTGATTTTTTCCCGTGGTTTTTTATTACAATTGGAGGCACTCCAATTGCGGTTTTTTCACGTCAAATCGTTGTGTCAATTTGTCTTTGATTATTTGATTGGGATTACTGTTTACTGGGTAAAATTGATATATAATCATAAATCAATATTTAGGGAATTTCTAGATTTTTCAATCATAATTTAAAATTTATAAAAAAGAGTTATAATCAAACATTACATAAGATATAACCAAAGAGTTTTTGAATCATAAGCAAAATAATGTCATAGTTAACATTATAATGAGTCATAATTAACTTCACGATATGTATAACCGAGTCATAACCAAATCGTGACTAATATCCTAATACGTCATAAGAATAAGTCTAGAAACCTAGATTTATCCACCCAGATTTTTTTGGATGAGTGATTGAGTGGTAAAAATTAAATTTGTATAGTGTGAGATCCATATGTGGAATAAATTTAAACTATAATATAATAATTCTGAATAATTTTTCAATTGATAAGTCTAAATTTATAATATCATTATAATTAAAATTTTCAAAAGCCATAACTAAAGGTTATATGACACAAATCTCATTAAAGTGAATCAGTTATATGACACAAATTTCCTATATACTTGTGTGAATCAGTACCAAATGAAGTTAATGGGTTTTTGCGCGTTATTATGATTAATGTTTGTTTAATATCAGAGTATTTCTTTTTGGAATCTGACTACAGGGAGTGCCCATAATGTGGATGTTAAATTTTTTTTTTTTTTTTTATATTTTATTTTGGCAGTTTTTGGGCTATGATGACATTATAATGTGGATGTGTTAACGGTGGTGACCAAATCTTTACTAACCAGGTTTACTTGAACAAGGCAGGCCATCTAATTGGTTTGGCGCTTTTTATGCAAGTCATCTACCAATGGGAACCAATTCAACAAAACCCAACCCAACCCAGCAATACTGATTCAGTGCTCTAAACTATCATATCAATGATGGGTTCATATCAACGTCACGTCATTAATGATATATTAGTGATCTTTAATTAGTAGTCTGAAATATCTTTGCCCAACCCAATTAATGACTTTGTTTCATAAAAAGAAAAAAATTAAGAGCTCTTATAGAGCTCTAATGAGTTGGTTCCTACCCATGAGATGATGTTTGCGCCTTTTTTTTTTTAAACTTGGCCAAATCACTAGAGTTCTAGATTTAGAACTCTGTATCATTTTCCTTCATAAAATTCCATATGCATATAGTTCTGTGGAGCAGTACATGTACTATTATCCAGAGAGGGAGAATTATCTTTTGCTTATAAGACATATTAATATGGTATTTGAATTTAATTTTTATTAGTTGAAACAATAAAATTCATTAATTTTTTTGTCTCGTTTTAAAAAGGGCAAATTACAAACACTTCCCTTGAGATTTGGTAAAAATACAGATTCTCCCCTAAGATTTGAGAAATTACATCCCGCTCCCTGAGGTTTATATTTTTATAATAAATTGTCCCCTGGGATTTTTATTTTCATACAAATTCTCTCCTAATTTTCCCTAATTTGTTATGAAAATTTGACTCTCAAGGAGTAATTTGTAATTTCTCAAAACTCATGAGGAAATTTATATTTTCACCAAACCTCGAGGGGTGTTTATAATTTGTCCTTTTAAAAAATAAGTGGACACTTGTTCTTCATTAAATAGTGTAGAGTAATGTTTTAAAACTATCAACTAATTTAGAGAGAGAGAGAGAGAGAGAGAGAGAGAGAGAGAGAGAGAGAGAGAGAGAGAGAGAGAGAGATGACTAAGAGCTAAAAATGTACATGAGATTATGGATAACCATTAATAAGCAGAAATGCACGATTGCTTACTTGCTACAATGTGATCTTTTCAATTTGACAGTGACAGCCAAAACACTATATGTATCTAGAAACACTATATATATCTTATAATTATAAAAAAATATATATATAATTTTAATTTTTTAAATTATAATTAAATACAATATGAGATATAATTAAAATAATGTCATAATTAAATAAAAAAAACTGATACTAAAGAAAAAATAATAATATAATTAAGGGTGTATAGGATACACCATTTTAAAGGAGTTTATATTAAAAAAATATCTATTTTTCTTCGAAATTCAATTTACTTGTTTGGCACTTTTACTTTCCTTATTTCTTCAAAACGGTTAGTAAAAAATAAAATAAAATAAAATCAGTCATTGAAAATTTTATTAGGTCCATCATAAATTGCTCCAAGTCTCCTCAAAGTTTTTTTAAATTTAAATTGTTGAAAAATAAACTGAATTAGTTTAACACCCATGTATTTCAAGTGAGAGGTTAGAGATCAATTTTTGCAAAAGATAAAGCTTGATTACTTATTTTCAATTAGAGAGTGTTAATTCAATTGTTTATTTCTTTTCTATACAGGCTTTTCTTGTAATAGTTGTTGATGTTGAGCTTGTAGTTTGTCTTGTTAGACTTTTATATAGTTGATATCTATTTTAATTTAATTATTTTGACATTTATAAACATTATTCACAAAAAATAATAATAAATTATTGAAAAAAAATAAATGAATAAGTCCAGAGACAGACCTCAAACCAAATTCAAGAAGAATTGAGAGTAAATTATACCTTTCACACGCTTGTAATTTTATTTAAATTTTATTTTGGTCTCTATATATATTTTGATGATAATTTTGAATTACTATATATATATATATCTTGAATTACTATATACGTGAAAAAAAATTGACGGTAATTTTGATGGAAGTACCAAATTAAAGCTAAACTTAAAATGTGGAGACTAAATTGTTCAAAAACAATAAATAAATAAGGATCAAAATAAAATTTAAGTAAAACTAGAGGAGTAAAAAAATGTAAGGGTAAGCTACCAATAAGTTCTAATAGTTTGACTTAATTTACATCAAGTCCTAATAAAATTATAGCTAAAAATTGATAATTAATGACTTTTTTTATCACGATTTTTATAAATTGTCACTAAAATTTACAATTAGTGAATTTTTTTATGAAAATTTTTTTAAACTTTCGTTGAAAGTTAAAAATTAGTGACATTTTTTATGGTGATTTTTTAAACTGTCGCTAAAATTTATAATTAGTGACTTTTTTATGACAATTTTCAAACTGTCATTAAAAAATTAATAATTAGTGACGTGTTTTAATAGAGTTTGATAAAAAAATATCATTAATTATCATAAGACCTGCTAGACAATAAATTCACCTATCAAGATTTACACCTAAATCCCTTTAAAATTTGGCCAAGAATTTGTCACCCAAATAGGGTGTGGTCTGTTTCGGCTTCACATCGTTGTGTTGTGATTGCGCTGCTTTTGTTTTAGTGGAGCTGTGGTCGTTTGGGTTGAGAGCCTGCCTTGTCTGTATTTTGTTTTCTTGTTGGTTGAATTCTCTTTAACCATTGATTGTGGTTTTGTTGCATATATATGATTGGCCATTTCTTTTTGTGTATTTTTTTTCTTTCATTTTATAAGCAAATAGGAACTTTATTGATGAAAATAGGATACAGATCATACAAACATCAATAAAGTAAGGGGAAGGTTACAAGTATCATAGCTAAAATAAGCCATCCCAAGTAGGTTAGCACTGTAAATCGAGCACAATCATATGCTAGCGAACCCTAGGTTGATGACAAACCAACCCAAGCAAAACAAGAAAAACAACAGAAAACAAACTCCAGCCACTCCCACTGTTATAGAAACCAAAAACACCAGCACACCAACCATCACCACCACAATCAAGCTTTGATCCTATCAAGGTTGGTGACAATATCCTCCACTGAATACTGCAAACTTCTTATGCTTTGTTTACTCCATAGTGCTACCCTCACTTTCACCATTTCAAATAATTCATTCCCATCGACAATCTTTCCTTTAAAAAGGCACTCATTCCTAGCTTTCCAAATTGACCACATAACTGCTAAGGGAACAGCTTTCCACATTGTTTGAATCACCTTTTTGAACTTGAAACCTGCACACCAATACAATAAAACTTCAACTGATCCCGGCAACACCCAAACCAAATCCCACCACTTCAACATATCAGTCCACACATTCCATACCAGAGGATAGAACAGTAATACATGGTTCACTGTCTCCTCCTCTGCTTTGCACAATAAGTTGAAGTTTTAAGTCTGCCTTTCCAAGCTAACCATCCACAGAATTTCACCTTGGGTGGGGCAACCTAATTGGACTAAGTAAGTATTGCTTTGATGTTTAAAGTAATTTTCAGTTTTTTTTTTTTTTTTTTTTTCATTACAAAATAATTTGAAAGATGATTACCAAATAAACCAAAAACATTGTTAGATTGGAAACATATATAACATAAAGTAATAGAGGCGCCCTGTGTATCAACAGGCTTATGAGGACTGTGCTTATTTCACTTTCAATACAATTGGAACATCACATAACACAAAGTAGAGATGAGGACAAGAGAGAAAGGCCACAAGAGCCGGTTAGAGACGGCACAAAATCATCCTCCCTTGCCGGCTACCTCTCTACCTCTCTACTTTGCCAGCGCACACTTTTCACTTTCTTCCAAAACCATTCTTTACTTTAGACCTCTATTCACTGCCACCCCTCCCGTTTATAAGCCCCCTTCATTGGAGACCCAGTCATATCTCCTCTTTGTTTTTTTATATCTTATATTATCCTTTCTTCTTTTCTTTTTTTTCCTTCTTTTTCGACGTAGGAATTAGCAGTGTTTCATTTCATGGAGTTATCACAGCAAAACACGAAGAACAATGCAAAGTGTACTAGTAATACTAAAACTAATACCAGTTCAGCGATGAAGGTGAAAAGAACACGAAAAACTGTCCCAAGAGACTCCCCTCCTCAACGTAGCTCAATTTACCGAGGAGTTACAAGGTAGAAGAATATAATAATTAATTACTTTAACATTTCAATCAAATTAAGTTAGTTTCAGTGCTGTTAATGGTCTTCTTTTGTTTTACTTAAATGGCTACTGTTATTGTGATTGGTCAAGGCATCGATGGACAGGAAGGTATGAAGCTCATTTGTGGGACAAGAATTGCTGGAATGAATCACAAAACAAGAAAGGAAGACAAGGTTCAATATCATTCTCTCCTCATATTATGTATATATATATATATATTTCTTCATAAACAAATCTTTAGAGCAATTTTATTGATTTCTTTCTGCTATTATTGCATTGGTGGTGCTGGTGGCTGGTTTTGTGGAATCCTAATGAAATGATGCAGTCTATCTTGGTATGTTCCAATTAATATATTTCCTTTTTTTTCGTAATTATTTCTAGGGAAAGATGGTCACTTGGTGGCTCTTGTTTTATTTTTTGGTGTTGGTAATTCAGGTGCCTATGATGATGAAGAAGCTGCTGCTCATGCTTATGATTTGGCAGCATTGAAATATTGGGGTCCAGAAACCATTCTCAACTTTCCCGTAATTAATATTCATTGCACTCAGAGAGTTTATTTTTTATTTTTTAGCCTATAATTTCTTCAGCTAATCTTAAGATTAACAAATTAAGTGATATGCATTAATAAATGTAGTTACCAACTTACCAAAAACAACTGATAGAAATGGAGGGTATATCCAGAGAAGAATTTATTGGATCACTGAGAAGGTAAACTTCATTACTAATTAAAAGCTATAGGAAAGAAAAGTAATAAGCTATATATTTTGAATTAAGGTAAATTTTTGTGTTGATCCTGCAGGAAAAGTAGTGGCTTTTCTCGAGGAGTGTCAAAATACAGAGGAGTTGCAAGGTAACAAAAAAATTTGCATATTATTTGTTAATTGCTTGTTTATTTGTCTGTCATTGAATTTGGACTAAGTAAGTATTGCTTTGCATATTAATTGGACTAAGTAAGCAATTATTTGTTAATTGCTTGTTTATTTGTTAATTGCTAACCATCCACAGAATTTCACCTTGTGTGTGGTTGTTATCCACAGAAAGCTAAACCTGTTATTTTCCAATAATACTATAAGCCTCCTAATCAAATGCATGGTATGATTCAACACGCAACTTGTTTCTTTTGATGTTTCTTCAAATTTTATGAACACAAATTTTAACTATTGACTTTGAGATGCAAGTAAAGTATTAACTGTCGATTTAATGTTAATTTAGTTATAATTTAAATTTTGGCATTTTTGCCACTATTTTAATCCATATATAGCTCAAGTTGCCTATCTTCTTATCACAAATTCAAGATGGCAAATGTGTTGTTCTTTATACTTATTGTATTTTGACGTCAATAAGCAGACATCATCATAATGGAAGATGGGAAGCTAGGATTGGCAGAGTTTTTGGCAACAAATACCTCTATCTTGGGACATATGGTAATTCCTGTTATTAAGTTTTGATGATGATGATGATAAATAATGATGAAACTCCTTCACCTTCCAAAAACTCTGAACAACTTTGAACCTTCGAAAAACTTAAACGAACTTAGACCCTTTCTAGCAGTAATGACAGTGCACTGTAGGGGTGTGCGTTGTGCGGTTCAAACAGTTTGAGAATAAAATTACAAATCAAATAACAAATTGACGGATTAATAGCAAATTAACAAATCGCTGTTTGGAAGGATTGGCGGATTGAAAAATATTTTAACTAATTATCAAATATTTGCATAATATATAACACTAATTTGCATAATATTTTTTATATATATAATACAAATTAATTTTACATAATATGTTTCATATATATAACTACTAATTTGAAACAAATTTCACATTTTAAATATCTCTCACACTCATTTTTACTTTGAAATTTCATTGGAGATTAAAAAATATATATGTATTAACTATAGCGGAGTGGAACAGTTTGAAAGGTGGATTATAAATTTTAAAGTTCAATCCACAGTTGACGGATAGAATAGTGCGGATTAATACGAATTGATACGATTTTAACAGATTAGGTAATATTTTACACAGCCCTACTCTTGAGCAAGGCCTTAGTCTCTCTCTTTTACAAATGGCTACATGTCAAAGACCAACAGGTGCCATGTGTTGAATGAATTATTGAGTAAGTGATTGGTACCACTAATTTTGGAGCACTAATAGCTCTAATGAGTTGGAAAATAATAAAAAATAATATAAAATAAAAAAATACAAGGCCAAAACATCTCATCATGTGGGACTCACACCAATATTAGAGCTATTAGAGCTCTTGGATTAGTGGTCTAGAACATTTTCCTAAATTATTAGTGTGATTTATACCTCAGGCACAAACACAAATGCATCGATAATTTTATATTTAAATTTTGAGCATTGTTACTCAAGAAAAAAATTAGATTCATTTTTTAAGTTCAATGATTTGGCAATTAATTAGGATATTAAATGTAACATTTTATCTCACATTTTCTCTAATTATCAATTAATTATATCACTTACACATCATTAAGTTTAGAAAATGAGTTTAAAAAGTAGATTTGTATAATTAATGGACAATTGGATGCATGAATAAAACTATTCAGCAATTTTTGAATAGTTTGAATGAGAAAAACACTACAAAAAATTAAGGTTTTAGAGATTAAAATTTAGGAACAAAATTATTTTTTAGGGACCAAATAATTTTGTTGCGAAAAGTGTTGTCATTATATTTTTAGCAACAAAAATTAGACATTGGTGATAAATTATTATCCTTTTAAGACCAAATTTTGTCTCAAAAAATAAAACATTTTGAGACCAAATTATTTTGTCCCTAAACATCTACTTATTAGTGACATTTTCAAAATTTTGTTGCTAAAAGCTTTGTGTTTTACTTTTCGAGATGACCTTTTAGCAATTATCCTTATACCAATAGAAATTGGTCCCTAAATGTCTTTTGTAACGAAATTTTCGCTTTGATCTATAAAACTCTTATATGTTATAGTGAAACCATTTAGAAAAATCATTCTATAGTTATTTTATTTTTATTTTTTTAAACGAAAAAAAAAGGGGCTCTGAGGTGTCATCACGGCCTCTGTGGGCCTTGATCCCAGGGTAACCGGTTGCTAGTCAGGAATTAACCCCCATCAAGTGAGAGACCCACCACTGGGGCACTGTGTGGAGAGAGACCCACCACCGGGGCATTGTGTGGAGCTCAACTATACGCCACAGGCCGCCGAGAATTCGAACCGGAGTACAGAGGGGGGTTCTCAAAGAGAACACTTCCACCTCCCCCTAAGATTCGACCCTGGGTCATACCTGTAAAGACGAGTTGCTTTCTTCACTATTGGATGCTGAAGTTATGTGAAGGGCATTCTTACAAAAAATAAAATAAAAAATAAAAGATAAATAATAAATAAATGCGGTTATGATCACACCAACTAAGGTATATGCTTTATATAATAAAATATATGTAGTTATGTTGCCCGATCTTTTATTCAAAAAATAATTTATTCACTAGCAATCTTGTAAACTAATTTTTTTTTAATTAAAATAACTTGAAATGTAATTTATGGGATTATGAATGTAAGTGATTGGATAAATACAATTTTGGAGACCCATGTTGGGAAAGTTGCAAGTGCAAAGGATATATATATATATATATAGCATTGCTATTTAGGACAAAAAAAATTAGACTTAGGTACTATTTGGTATCTTCTATTTTAATGTATTTTTTTATCTTTTTATTTATTTTTTTGGTTATAGTATCTTTTTATTTTTTTTATACATCTTTTGGTAAAAAGTCAAAAATATACTTATTTAGATCATCCTAAATATCTTTTTAATTTTCAAGTTTAGTGATGTGACAATCGATTAAAATGTTAAAGGTAATACTCTATCTCATATCTTTTTTAATAATCAACCGATCATATCATTTATATATTATTGAATTTATAAAATGAATTTAAAAAATAGATTTATACTCTTATATATATATATATATATATACGATGACTTAAGGAATATATATCAATGAATATATATCAATCACAATCAGTTAGTTGGGTTGATCCACCAACCCTAACCATACCCAAAGTCTTCCAAAATTTTTATCATTTTTTATCTTGGGAAGATTATATTTCAGTGGACAGGATTTTTTTTTCTTTTTTTTTTTTAACACAAATATGAACAGATGCAAGTTACCCTTACACCCCTACAATTTTTTACTTGCAACTCATCACAAAATCATTTACACTTGACATATTTTTGTAATTTTTTTCACTGTTGCGCTGTAATTCCCCTTTTATTTTTTTTATACTGTCCACAAAACTCCATTGTTATTATTATTATTATTATTATTATTATTATTATTATTATTTTAAAACTCACATTGTGCCTAAATTATCACATTAATTTGTGCAGCTACGCAAGAAGAGGCTGCAATCGCATATGATATGGCGGCCATTGAATACCGGGGACATAACGCAGTTACCAACTTTGATCTGAGCGGTTACATAACATGGCTAAGACCTAAGAACAACAATACCAATCAACCTAAAGTCTCTAATGTTGAAACTAACTTAACTACTACTCACACCACTAATTATGAACTCGGATCAAACTTCCAACACCAACAGACCACTACCGCAATCACCTGCAGCAGCAGCGATGTGGCTCCAACTCAGTCCCGGCCAGCCACAGCCGCCGCGTCAGCCCTAGGACTTCTACTTCAATCATCGAAATTTAAGGAAATGATGGAGATGACATCAGCGACTGACGAGTACTACTGCCCGTCTACCCCTCAGGAGGAGGAGGAGGAGGAGTCTTCAGACCCACCACCACAGTCACAGTCACAGTCACAGTGCAGCTTCCCTAGTGACATACAGACTTACTTCGACTCACAATCACACGAGGACTTTGGTGTTTATGGTGATGATGGACATGATGTTATCTTCGGCGAGCTCGAGCTCAATTCCTTCATATTTGATGCTTAGAGAAAGCAACCAGTCTGGCCACTCTGGTGTGTTGCATTGCATGCATGGAGGAAGATTCTCTCCCTCTCCCTCTCCCTCTCCCTCTCCCTCTCCCTCCCTCTGTCTCTGTCTCTCATTAATTCATTAATTAATTTTTTGTACAATTTTACAATATTGGTTATTTGTGAGTAGGAATCAATTATGATAGGATGCAAATTAGATTCTTTTCAGAAGTGAATTCAAGCTGTTGATCATGCTGAGGGAGAGGTTGGCTAGTTATAAATTATTAACACGAAAATAAAGGTTGAAGGTGACATTTGTTTATCAATCTTCTCTGTCAATAAAAATCTTTTTTTTTTTTTTTTTGTGTGTGTGTGTGTGTGAGTGCAAGTCACAATAGTATATTTGGAAGTGATAGGCAGTCGTAGGGTTTAGAACAGTTTCAATTATACTCTTTATTTTTTATTAGTTAAAATATAAAAAAAAGAAAATCTTTTATTTTGCCTAATTTTTTTTTTTTTTTTTTATCTATGTACTACAACGCTCCTCTTTATTTTATTTATCTATAGATACAAATTGTTTGAAGATCCTCCAAGGCTTTTCAAATGTAATTAACTTTGAAGAATTTTGTTAAAATTACTATTATAATAGCTAGCCTATTGAAATGACTAAAATATAATAATATTAGTTCTAGAATAATGTTTAAGAGCTCTAATGTAATTTTAATGAGTAGGGGGCAATGCAAATGTTGCCTACCCTTTCTGTCTTGCTGCAGAAGAATCAGTAGATCATCTGTTTGTGCAGTGTCCTCAAATATGGAAGGTTTGGGGAAAGTTGCTGCAGTGGTGGAACTTATGCTGGGTCTCTCCTGCTACAGTAGATGGAGTTCTTTCTTGGTGGTTGGGAACTAAGCATAGGAAACTAGTGAAGAAAATCTGGATGCTGGTCCCAGTGGCAATGCTGTGGTCAACCTGGAGGCTTCGGAATGAGATTGTGTTCAAGGGTCATTTACCAGATATGTTGGAGCTTGGTGAGGTAGTTAAAGTGAGGGTGGGGTACTGGGTTCGAGCTTCACTGCCTTCTGTCCATTACTCAGTGCATCACATAGTGGAGAACCTGAGTCAGGTGCTGTTATGCATCTGAGAACCTGCGGATCATGTATGCTGTGTTGTGGTGTCTATGGGGAGTTACTGCTACTACTGTAGGCAGAGTTGGCTGCTATTGAGGTGCATTATGCTTCATTGTTGTTGAGCTCATGAAATCTCCTTCAGCAGAGGTTTCTTTGATGATCAATTCGTGGCCTTTTCTTTGATGATCAATTCGTGGCCTCTTTGCTTTGTCTTGTTCTGTGGGTTCTTTGCTTTGGATTGGTCTCTCACCAATGCCCTTGCATTGCCCTGTCTTGTTGATGTTTTTGCATGTTTTATGCTTTTTCTCATCAATAAAGCTCTTATTTTGCTAATCAAAAAAAGAGGCCTACACTCCTCTTTCTATCTCTCTGTACTCTCCCTCTCATCTATCTCACTAGAGCTCTTTAGAGCTTTTCTAATAGGATTATGTATTATTACTGTTAATTATAATAGCTAGCAATCTCGTTTAAAGAGTCCCATGAAAATATTTTTACTTTTATATTACTTTGATATTGTATTAACAGATAGAAAAGGAAGAACAATGACAAGAGGAATCTGGATTTCTTGTACGAAATGAAGGGAGTCTTGCAAGTGTATATATAGGCATTATTCAAGGATGGAAAACCAGATCATAGGAGGGAGGAGAATGAGGAGAAAATTAGGAAAGAGAATGTGGAAATATTTTAGGGCTTGTAACATTTTGATTGTGTATGATTTTCTTTAATACATATTATGTTTGTAGAAATTTGTAATTTTCTTTTGAATTTAAAGTTGATGCTTAAAATTATTTTGAATGATTGATTTTCTTTTGAATTTAAAGATGATGATTAAATTTCTCTAAATGATTGATAATTGAATGCATAGATCTATAATGTACCTATATAGTTGTAGGTTGTAAAAAGATTATATTTCAGATTGTTTAGATACATGTTATATATTTGCACAAGTTAGGGGGTTTGGAATCTGGGTTGTAAATTAAATTTAAAAAGAAAAAAAAAACTTTGGATTATCAAATATTTAGTCATTTGCGAATGCGCTTTTAGTTACTTAAATTTTAGTCGTGTAAGATTAAAATAAATGTTTTCATGGCGAATTATAGTAATAGTTCCTGTGACTTAGGACTTGTATCATTTTAATCCGTAATCTTTCAATTGTGATACATTTGATCATAAATTTTGAATCTCGTTACAAATAAAAACAATGGATAACACCGTTTCCTTTGCAAATAAAAAATGCTCAATTTCAAAGGCAAAGTCGTCAACTTGATAAAATATAACTAGTTTGACAAAAATATGTCAAAAAGTTATTTTTTAGTTTTAAAAATTATTTCTACCCACCAAAGATAAAATTATATAACAATGATAATATTATATTATGTGTTTGGATGATTATCATGTAATGAGTGATTGTTTTTGTTGATATTTTTTTATGGTTATCATGTAATATATAGATGATTTGAATAGATATCATGTAATATATGATTATTAAGAGTTGTTTTGAGAAGTTGGTTAAAAGGTGACTTTTTGAATTTTTTTTTTTAAAAAGTGTAAAAAAATAGAGATGTGATGTGATCAAAAAAAAAATTAAAAAACTGATTTTTAACCAACTTGCCAAAATAGGCCTAAGTTTTTAATGTGTAATCGATATGTTTAATATTTGAAATGTTTTTAGTTTTATATTTTTTAATTTAATGGATTGGTTTAATAATAACATCAAATTTGGTGTCATGTTTGACTTTTGAAAAAATATGAACTAATTTAACCAAAATAAATATAAAAAGATTATTTTTACTCTCCCAAAAGATAAAATTATATAAAAATGATGTGTTTTTAATTTTTTTCACTAATTTAATTTTTAGTTTCTTAAAAAAAATCTAAAAATAGATTTTAAAAATCAAACCAAACCAAACAAAACTTTATAACCAAGAAAGTGTCAACATTATTCATTAAAAAAAAAGTCATTACATTTCAAACAACATATAAGTTAACAAACAAGTTGTATGACGACTTTAATCTTGAAATGAACCATTTGCAAATGAAACATCTTTGATTTTCCTTATTTAGGATAAGATTCAAAACTTTGGATCAAATGTATTACAATTGAAAAGTTAAGGACTAAAGTGATACAAGCACTACAAAAATCTGCACTTTTAGCGGCCACTTTCCGCCACCAATATAAAAGTTGGTAGCTAAAAGTTACCTTTTGGCGACCAAATATTAATTAATCGCGAATGATCATTATTTTTGGCGACCAAATATTATTGGTCGCAGAAAGTTATATTTTGGCGACCAAAAAATGAGTTGGTCACAGAAAGTGCATGGTATGCTTTTGGCTACCAACTACAAATTTGATCGCGAAATGTCATATTTTGGCGACCAAAAAATAAAATGGTCGCGGAAGATCAAAAATAAGTTGGTTATGAAATTGGCAACCAAAATTTTAGTTGCCAAAAACTTATTTTCCCTGACCAAAAATATTTTAGTTGCCGTATATTGAGTTTTGGCTACTAAAACAATTTAGTCGTCGAATGAAAAAAAAAAAGAAAAAAAAAATTTGGTGACCAAAAATTTGGTCGCCAAAAACTTATTTTCAGCAACCAAAAAAAATTAGTCGCCAAATTAGTACTTTTAGCGACTAATATTTTAGTCGCCATTGATTGAGATTTGGCGACTAAAAAAGTTTGTCAGCGAAGGTACCTTTTCTGCGACTAATATGGTCTTTTGGTCGCCAAAAGTTTGGGAGGCAAATTTGAAACGTGAGGCGGGAATTGAAATTTTTTGCGACAAATAAATTTGGTCGCCAATTTTAAAACGACGTCATTTTGTACCATGAAGACAAAAAAAAAAAAAAAAAAAAAAAAAAAGTGCCCTAATCTCCCTTGTCTCTATCTCGCTCTTTGTGTCTCGGTCCGCCCTCTCCCTCTCTCTGTGTTCTTTCTCTCAATCGGTGCCCACTCTCTCTAACTCAGCGAAGTCCCTCACCACCGTTGCTCACATCCGTCGCACATCACCACCGCCATAAATCGCCATCGCCCTCTGTCTTTCTCTCACACAGAGGGAGCGATTGCTGGGTATTCGCTACTGTGGTTCTTGATGTGGGCCACCGGGATGGGTTTGCCGATCTAGCTGTTGTCGACGAGGATCGGTGTCGCCACGGGGAGGCACTTGGCGGAACTGTGTAGGGAAGAGTATCCGTATTGGGCTGGGTTGTTGTTGTGGTTCATGGCAGAGCTTGCTTTGATTGGGGCTGATATTCAGGATGTGATTAGGAGTGCAATTGCTATCAAGATTCTCAGCAATGGGTTTTTTCCTATCTGGGTTGGTGTTGTTATAACCACTTCTGACTGGTTAGTTTTTGGGGAATTTGTTTTCCAGTGATTGGTTATTGAGAAAAGATTGGGAAAATTAATTTGGTTTTTTTAATTGTTTTTTAGATTTTGAATTGTGATTATTGATCTGTTTATTGTTTTCTGTTGTCTTCTTGTAGTTTTGATAACTTGGAGAACAACATATAAATACATATAGTATGCGTATAGTTATTTTACTATCATTCTCAAGATTATTATTGCTACTGCTCTCAGTTCCAAATCTCCTGATTAAAATTTTGAATTGGACATATACATATTTGTTAATTGTCCATTGTAATGGCATTTTGTTATGAATTGTATGATATTTCGATCCTAAGAAAGTATATGAATTTTGCTTAATTAATTTTTTTTGTAATTTCTTTGAAGATGCTTCTGCAAAGACCGATAGCAGGTTCTCAAGTACCATTTTGCCTAGTAGACAAGAAAATGTTTGATTCTTGGTCACATATTGAACCAAATACATTCAAAGTTCGAGGTGAGAACTATTTTAGGTACAAAAGCAGTACTAAGTTGGTTCATAATTCCTGATCATAGAACATCTTCTTTCATATAGATACATATGAAAGCAGATACACACATATATGCACAAAATATATATGTATATTGTAGACACCCCATTTTTTACCGTCCTCAAGACTTGGACGTCACCATTTGAATACTCGGTGATCATCCATGTTCGTGCTCGTTTTGAGCTCTCGGAGGTCTTGGCCGCGTGCCTTGCCTCAAGATCTCTCAACTTGACTGTTTTGTACTTAGTTGTAGACCAAACACTTGTGTTTTTTTCTTGGGAAGGAAGAGGGAGGCTTGTTGGCCATCCTCCCAACCCACCGGCCAAGGCATGATGCCACCAGCCCTTTTTTCTTGCCATCGGCCAAAGGTTATGGATGGTCGGCCACCTTTGTTGGTCAATCGGCCATTTCTGCTGGTCGACCCCTTTCCATCTGCTTTTGACAGATATTTTATGCCAGCTGTCACAGCTAGCATCCACATTATACCCCCTCCATACACGTGTATGGAGGGATTCCATCCTTACACTTAGCTTCCTTTGGAAGCTTGGAATTGCCTTGCCTATAAGAGGAAGGCCTTCCCTCCCTTTCCAGGGGTTGAACAACCTGGGATATATGATATATATCACTCTATCTCTATATCTCTCTCTCTATATTTGTATGTGAAATAGTGTTCTAAAGGGATTTTTGTTCTTAGTTTTGCACTAAGACACCTAGTGTTACACTATACTTCGGTTACTGAGGTGTTGAGAGGCTAGTTTCAGAGTTTTTAAGTTGGTTTTGATCAGAAGGAGGGGCTGGAGTTGGTGTTCTTGAAGTGTTCTTCAAGGGTGAGCACTATTACTTTATATTCCCCATTCTTGCATAAGCTTTTAGCCTATCTTGTATATTGTTTTAAGCCTAGTGTTCTACTGATAACAGTTCTGATTTTTCATGCTTAAGATGTTTCATTAAGGTCACTTTTGTGTTTGGGGTTGTCCACCCCCTCTTAGGCCTTGTTTGGCCTCTCTTTGTGCCTTTTCTTTTTGAGTTTTGGTACCTTCGTGTATTGACCTTCTCACCACTGAAATCCAGAGGATTTTCAGTGGTAGAGAAGTGGTTTTGAGGTCTTGTATAGGGGAAGGACACCCCTCTCCCCTTATGACTCATTTGCTTGCATTTAGGGCTCATAAAGGTAGCATATTTGCATAGCTTTATTTGGCTCCATTTTAGAGGGTATTTGGTGTTAGTTTATCATGTTAGACCTCTGTTTCATGTTGGTTCGATGGCCTATTGTATGCATCATGCACTTACTTTGTAATCCCCTCTATTGTCGTAACATGTACCATGCATTTAGACCATCATGCTTGCATGTTTTAGCTTGACTTCATGAAGCTTTTAGCCATGTTGTGACATGTTTAAGCTCTGTTTGGTGTTGATTCAGTCATATTTGCCATGTTTTGTATAGCCACCATGTATCCTAGCTTGTTAGCTTTGAGTGTGTGAGTCATGAGCATGCTTTATTTGGGTTATTTCAGTGATTTGAAATCACTTATCATGCTATTTCAGCCCATGCTCCATGTTTGTATGCTTGCATTTACCATCCTTTCAATGCTTTGAAGAGTTGTTCTTTTGTGCCTTAAAATAAGTCATTGTGCATGCCTCTTTGTTTAAGTCCTTGGGCTGCCATATCAGTGGGTTTTGGGGCTCCTTTTGGCATATTATAGCTCTATTTTTCTTTGAATAATCCATGCCATGTGTGGTTGAGGTAGTTGTAGTGAAATGCTCTCTTTGTGGCCTTCAATCCCCTTTGTTTTGCGCCCTTTTCTTGGCATGTTTTTGGCCTTGTTCCATGCATGTTTTAGCCTTATTTTGGTCTGCCCTGGGACTGTTTTAAGTCATCTTGGCTCTCTGGGGCTTGGTTGATATGGCCATGGTTTGAACCCCTTTGTTAGTCTTGAGTTTTGGGCTTTGTTGCATGCCTTACTTGCATGGCTTGGTTGATTTGGCATCATCCTTTACACATTTTCAGAGCTTGTCATGCTTGTGATTTGTTCATATTTGTCTCTTCTTAATGTGCTTGAGAGTCGACCGTTTTCATGCCTAAGTGTTGAACCTTCACATGTGCACGTTTGGGTGTGTTTTGTCCATCACTTCTTGGCACTTTGGCCACTGTTTTGGACACGGCCGAGGCCTATCCATCCTTAGTGTAAGTCCATGGATCATGCATTTATGCATGATTATAGGCCCACCGCATTGCATGCTGTCACATCGTTGTGGTTGATATTGTTGTTACATGCCTATGACTTTGTGTATTCCTATATCTAGGTTGCATTGTAGTATTACATACTTGTTGCATTGCCATGATGTTTACATGTTAGGTTGCATTGCATTACACTTGGCATGCTCATGGCCTATTGCATTGCATTGGTTGCATGCTTTGCATTGTATATGACATACATACATTGCATTACGTTTGGTTTGGGGTATCAAACCAAACATGAGAAATGAGGGACGTTCGTACTTGAAGTGACGAAACGTACCTCAATCTTTGGTCGCCGACACTCTTGATTCAACATGATTGAGTGTGTAGCATTCATTTGTTTTGTTGCATTCATTTATATTGATTTCCACACTTGACACCTTTGGCCATCATACATCGAAATGCGTGATTGGTGGCCCGAGGGTCGAGAGCCATACTTCCTTGAGTTCATTGCATGATAGGGAGAATGGCCGTGCACACATTGTCTTGTAAATGCTTTGCACTGTCTGTCCTCTGCTGCAGCAAAAACAGGGTTCTGCAGGAACAAATGGTCGGTCGACCATCTTTAATGCCGACCGGCCATTAATTATTGGCCGATATCCCCATTCCTGGTCAACGACCATTTCCCTGTGGCCGGTGAACTTTTATTCTGGCCGGTGACTTTCCAGCATGACTATGAGGTGATTCAGGAGCATCCCAAGGATTTTCACAGTTCTTAGAGGTGCAGAACAAAGCAAACAGAGGCAACAATGGCATGGCAACGGGTTTCCGAGCGAGGCGAATCGAGCATGCATCTTCCAATCATTTCAAGGCAGAGTTGCGGCGGCCTCTTTAATTTAATATTTAGACTGTTTTGTAATTAATTTGTTAATTAGTTAAGTGCTTTTGTAATTAATTAATTAGCTTGTTAGTTAGTTAATTTGTATTATTCTTTCGGACCCTCCGAGGAGGGCAATATTGTAATAAGTGTGCGTGTGTATGTAATGCATGCCTTCCAACCCCACGTCTTTCTCCCTTTTATTTACCAACTTATGATGGTTAGTTTAGGGCACGTTTCAATTAGCATACTTATGATCGCATGTTTGCATCCATTTATCGGTCTTGCATGCATCAGGCTCGGCGCATCATACTAACTGCTTTGTATTTCAATTCCGAGTTGAATACGTATATCAATTGTTGCATTTCATATGCCATTTTAGAATAGCTGAGCCTATCTTAGTTGCATTTTTGCATATGTTGCATTAGGCATTTCAGCATAGTTAGGATTCATGCATGATTTCTAATTAGCTTCTTTCTTTGGCTTGGAGTACTCGGTAAGTATTTATGCTTTAGCATCCTTGTATGCGTGTGAGTGATTGCCATGATAGCATACTTACCATGAGACTATTTGCTTATGTGATATGACTGTCTCAATGCCTGTGGGTGAAGATTGGGTTCTTTGAATTGGAACAATTCACCAATTGAGAGTTTTAAGCCCACTGTAGACGTCCCCGAATGCCCCGGGAGAGATGAGGTCCCGTTCTGTTCATTTGGGGTTCACTACAAGTTCGAACTCTCAAATTGTCACGGTTCTTAATCTAAACCAAAGAGTCCAAATCCGACAAATCGTTTTGAGAAAACAGATTTTTTGAAAGAAGTGCCAAACATGGACTGCTTTGCCAGATACAAAGTCGCCACCTAAATATTTTATTTTTGAGAAATTTAGGAAACCCTGACTTGTTGCCTAAGGCTACGTGTCCGTCATCACCAAAGTTGCCTCGGCTCGGGAACTTGGGTACGATTGGGGAAGGTCACTTCGTGAGCACACCCGCTCGCCCGATCAAAGATCGGCCTCTACTAACCATGATATCTAGTTTTGAAAACTTTACGCGTTCTTATTCCGGTTATTAGCCTAGATTTACTATGTGATGCGCACATCATACAAGTATAGACTGGATCGTTTGAATTGGAATAAAACATTTCATGTTTGTTTATTTGAAAATGGTTTGATGGTGCTACTCGCAAGTAGGCTAAGACGTGGATTTGCCACCCTCAGGTGGGCTTAGAAAACATGATTTTACCACTATCTAGTGGGCTTAAAACACACATTTTAACGAATTACTCCAACTCAAATAACCCAACCTTCACCCACAGGCATTCAGGCAGTTATATCACATAAGGACTTAGCCTCATAGTAAACATGCTATCATGGCAGTCACTCACACACATGCAACGATGCTAAAGCATAAACACTTACCGAGTACTCCAAGCCAAAACAAAAGTTATGTTAGAAATCCATGCATGATCCTAACTATACAGAAATGCCTAATGCAACACATACAAAATGCAACTAAGATAGGCTCGGCTATTCTAAAGATGGCATGTGAAATGCTACAACTAACATGTATTCAACTTGGAATTGAGATACAAATGTAGTTAGTATGATACGTCGAGCCCGGTGCATGCAAGACAGATGAATGAATACAAACGTGCTATCATACTGTATGCTAATTAAAACATGCCCTAATCTAACTATCATAAGCGGGTAAATAAAAGGGAGAAAGACGTGGGGTTGAAAGACATACATCACACACACGCACACTTATTACAACATTGCCCTCGCGTAGAGGGTCCGAATAAATAATACAGTCCCAAATGAATAAATAATACAGTCCCGAATAAATATAAAATCCTAATTAATTAATACATTAATCTAGGAAAGCAACAAATTGCACGCAAATCCGTGGACCGCCTCAGCTCTGTTCCGGAGAGAGGCTAAGCTTATTTTGAAATCAAAAGGGGGGGAAAACCAGTTTGAATGGACCAAAACAAGAGGCAAAATCTCGGACAGTGGATCCAGTGGAAAATAGTTGGCACAGTTGGAATACACTCACAGGGGCAAGAATGGCCGGCCAGCTCAAAAGGGCCAAAGTGGTCAACCGACCAGGCAAGTGGTAGGCCGACCAGTATAAGTGGCCGGCCGACCAGGGGTCAGAAGGGTCAAGCCCTAAAAATACTCAACCATGTAGCCCTTGAAGTTAACTTTCCAATGCCGCAAACCTTGCATCAAAATTCCTCCTGTGGAAAAAGTTATGCCAGTTTCCGTGAAGCCGCGCAGATTCGGTCCAACCGGATTGATCCCCTACTTCAACCAACCATATCTCCCCCGTCTGGACTTGGCTCTAGGAGATTCTTGAGTGAAAAATGAAGCCCCGGAAGTAATATTTCCAATGGTGGTGGCCCCATATCTTAATTCCTCCTGTGCAAAGAGTTATGCCCATTTTGGTGAAGCCGCGCAGATGTTATCCTCCTTCCCGGATTCATGCTAAATCACTTTTGACCAAAAAAAGCTGGTTTTTCAAAAAAATTGCTGGCCTCCCACTCTCCTACAACCTTTCTAACAATGAAGATAAGGTCTCGACCAAAAATGAACCAAGACGGATGCAAAACGGAGGTTCGAGGGCCGAAACACGCAGTTCGGGGCCCCGAAAACAGGCTGTTAGGCACCGGAAGTGGCGTTCGACCACGAAGTTGGTCTCTCAGACCACAGTGCCCCTCAAAAGGGAGGAAATAAGGTGTATGCCAAAAATCGGAGCAAACGGAGGTGGTTAAGCAGTCCCGAACCGAGGCACACGGCCGACGGCTTCGAAAAACTGGAAACCGGGCTCCAAACGGGAAAAAATGGCCTACGACCACAAAACGTAGCCTACGGCCACTGAGAGATGATCTATGAGACCTCTCCCTCTCTTCGGGAAGAGAAAATGGAGAAAACGGGACCTGGTTCGCAAATCGAGGCAAGGTACAAAAGAGTTCGGAAGTCTGGAGGCAAGGCTTGTAGCTGGGACTCTGAAACTTCTGAACGAGCACAATATGCGACATCACCAAGCGCTCAATCGGTGACGTCTGAGTCTTAAGGTCGGTCAAAAATGGGGTGTCTACACCCACTTGAGAGTGGCAAAATCATATTTTCTTAAGCCCACTTGAGGGTGGCAAATTCACGTCTTAGCCTACTTGCGAGTAACACCATCAAACCATCTTTCGAATAAACAAACATGAAATGTTTTGTTCCAACTCAAACGATCCAGTCTATACTTGTATGTTGTGTGCATCACATAGTAATTCTAGGCTAATAACCGGAATAAGAGCACATAATGTTTTCAAAACACGATATCATGGTTAGTAGAGGCCGATCTTTGATCGGGCGAGCAGGGGTGCTCACGAAGTGACCTTCTCCAATCGTACCCAAGTTCCTGAGCCGAGGTAATTTTGGTGATGACGGACACGTGGCCTTAGGCACGAGTCAGGGTTTTCTAAATTTCTCCAAAATAAAATATTTAGGTGGCAACTCTGTATCTGGCAAAGCAGTCCATGTTTAGCACTTCTTTCTAAAAATCAATTTTTCAAAACGATTTGCCGGATTTGGACTCTTTGATGATTCATCGGTCTTGCATTGCACTCCGCATGATTAGATACAGGACCGCGACATTGATTCCAAACGGTTGTAAGCCCCAATAAACAAAACGAGATTCCCTCCCGGGACGTTCGAGGACGTCTACATATATATGAATAAAGGCATGCAGAGCTCTGTAGTATATAATTCACATTGATGACTTGTCTGTGATATCTAAGTGCACTTCATATAGAAACTCTTTTTTGCTTTATGGCAGGGATAAAAAGAAGGATTTTGCTCCTAATTATGCCGTATATTATCCATTTTTCTTCTCTCTCACTCACCCATTCTCCCTCTTCCTCTCCCTCTCAATGTTTCTGTTCATCTATGTTTATTTTTCCTTCTCTCCATTTTTGCACCTACCAGCACTGCCATCATCATTTTCCAGGTACCAGCAGTTCGCCTATCTCCAAAAACCCAATTTTAGTTATGGGTCCTCGGTCCTCCCCCTCTCTCGCTCAATTTCTATTTTTTTCTCTGTTTTTCCTAATTTTCAAAACCAATTTATTTGTTATCCCTAATTTTCAAAGCCCTAATGAGTGGATGTTTGAAGGGATGGCTTCAAATCTTACTCTCCAGATTTTGTTAGTTGCTTAAAATTAACTAGGTATTGGTGCATATAAATTTCTGCTGCAAATTGAACTTTGTTTCTTCTTTCTTGTTAGGACCACTAACATAGTGCCCAATAGGCAGTGCAATTTTAACTAATATACCAAAATATATCGATATCAAAAAAACTAAACCTGATAATAATACACCAGGAATCAGTTTCTCCCCAGCAAGACTTTATGGAAGACTGTAGCCCAGAGAAGACAACACCTTGATCAAATTCAGAAGCTTTAGTGCAATGACATCAAAACTTTTTACAACTACAGGTGAGACTTGTCAAGCACCTATTGATGCTATATTTCTCTTGTCAGACCCCCAGCTCAAGCAAAATAAAGTCTAAAAATAGAATAGACCAAAGAACATGTAAGCTAAAAAAAAAAAAGGGTTCCCAGAAGACCCAATACCTCAATTAAGCTAATTATTCAGTTCTTGTTTGACTCTAAGCACATCATATCTAATTATAAATATAAAAATCATATATGACATGTAGTTTGTTTTATTATATCTGATATATTTGCCCAAATTATTCATATTAGATATACAGCTTTATTATATCTGATATATTTGCTCAATATTATTCATATTAGATATACAGCTTTATTATATCTGATATATTTTCCCAATATTATTCATATTAGATATACAAATTATCTTGGCGATACAAAAGTATGTAATCAATTGGAGCTAGTTAGTTGACTAGAACTCTTGTATTTTATCAGGAGATTAAAGAGAGAAGCCTTACTATATACAATACTTTCCTCAACAAGCCATAGGCTTTTAATCTAACCAAAACAAACAAAAAAAAACCCAGTGTTGTGAGTTCTGATTATGATATATTTTTTTTTGTTTTCTTTATTGGGTTTGTGCCTTTAATGATGGCTTTGTATGCTTTTAACATGCGGGTCATTAGTATGTCTCCACAAGCTAGCAATGCTAGTCCCCACAGTCACTAACAAGTTGGTGAGAACTCATTTTGGAACCAAAAATCATGACTATACTAGATTTGTTTTTCAGTCAACCTAAGCCAGATTTTATGAGTGGTGTGGTATGCACATCTCTGTGAAGTAGAGTGGTCCTGTTTGGTAGCTTATAGATGGCCTGAAGAAAAGGCTTGAGAAAGCTAAACGAAGGTGGACTGAGGAGCTCCCCAATGTATTGTGGGTGCACCGCACTACCCCAAGACGCTAAACCAGAGAAACTTCATTCGCCCTGACATATGGCATGGAGGCAGTAATACCTTTAGAGATCGGCTTGCCAACCATCCGGTCTGAAAATTTTGAGCCAGACCTGAACGGCGACGCTGTCGCCCTGGAGTTGGACCTAGCTGACGAAAGGAGGAAAAAGGGCGCTAATCCACATTGCGGCCTACCAATAAGAGTTGTCCAAGAAGTATAACAAGACCGTGCATCCACGTCTATTCAAAGTTAGGGACTGGGTTTTAAGGAAAGTGATGGGCAACACATCGGTCCCCAGTGAGCGCAAATTGGGTGCAAACGGGGAAGGGCCATACAAGATAATCGGCCTTGCTGGCAAAGGGGCATACCATCTGGAGGACTTGGATGTCCAAGGTATTCTGAAACCATGGAATGCTGCCAATCTCAAGCTGTTTTATTTTTGAAATGTAATCTTTCTTTCTTTGTACTCAAATTTGGTCTTTTGGCATTGTAAGTAATGTTTGATGCGTAATGGAAAGGACCCTGTTATTTGTCTTTGTGTCATTTTTCCCCATGTATTAAAAGTGTTGTATTTAAGCTGTTGGATACTAAGGGCATTTCACCTTCAGTTTCAATGGCTAGCAGTGCAGAAAGTTGTCATATGAAATGCCTAAGACATGAAACCGATCTGACTTAGCTCCACTCCGACCAAGTTGATTTTTGCTTACTAAGATGAAAATTGATGACATCAGCAATTTCTCCACAAGAACTGAGCTAATTTTGCTCGCCTTGAAATCAGGCGGTGTTTTGGCTAACTCATAATTTGAGACCGGGCTCACTTAGTTCAATCCGGGCTGACTTTGCCTGCCGCTCAAACAGTTGGTGTTCTCCCCAACTGTGATTGCTTGTTCTAAGCTGACTTTGCTCATCCATTCAAACAGTTGATTTTACTCGCCTCAATGGAAAGTTGGTGTTATGAACAACTTTTGATTTGAGACCGAGCTGACTTTGCTCGTCATCTTCGAGCTGATTTTGCGTGTTCTTCCCGAGCTGGGTTTACTCGCCTGCAAATAAGTTTGCCCTTTGTCCTACTCACAGATTAATTTTGCCCTCACACCGAGCTGAATTTTGCTCGGAGAGACGTTATGCTTCCCCAATTTTGAAAGAGAATTTTATATGCACGAGCATTTGCAAAGCTAAACCAAGCAATTTTATCTTGGCAACAATAAAAGCTATAGTTACAGTCATTCAGAAAAATTGAAGAAAACAAAAAATAAATGCCTATGGTGAGCAAAAAGTTAACTGCTTTCTATTCATGATGAAATGTGGTTACAAAAGTGGGGTTCACTCCAAATTCATAGTACCAGTTTGATCGGCCACTTCCACCTCAGCCTTCTCGGCCTCGGCCTCTTCTTCCTCGCCGAACACCAGATTGACCTCTAGCTAGAGATCCCCCTTAATTGGGTTGACCCTTTCCATGGATGTCCCCAGCAATGGATTTTGGTTGGCAGGTTGGACGGCAGACACTTCGGCCGCAACTACTAGCTTCATCATTTCTGTTGCACGACATTGGTTTAAGCCTGCATGTAGGCTTGGATAAAAGCAGCTGGAGGATTTTTGAACACATCAGAGTCTTGCTGTCATGACCCGAACCCGCCCCTATGGGTTAAGGACATAACCGACCAGTAATCCTGAGATTACCTACGGCCTTAAACCTTAACAAACATAACTCATCAGAGTAAAGGGGCCAAATGGAAGCAAAAATTTAAAACTTTGTCCATAGAGCCGTGCTTGTATACACTCAAAACAAACCAAGCACACATACGTTAATAACCCACAACAAGTACAGTATCAAAAAATCCTTTACAGACAGGATCATCCAAACTGAGTCAACCCATATCAAAACTATATACAGGTGTGCACAAAGTCCTTGCCAACAAGACAAAATATAATTACATAATAAAATGGCAAGGATAGGTCTCGTAAGTGAAACACAAGGCTGACTAGCTGTAGAGGCGCCCGCGTGAGGCCCTCGTGCAACAGTTCGGACACAATTTGTGTCATGGTTCTTAATCTGAACCAAAGAGTCCAAATCTGGCAAATCGTTTTGAGAAAACAAATTTTTGAAAGAAGTGCCAAACATAGACTGCTTTGCCGGATACAGAGTCGCCACCTAAATATATTTTTTTATGGGGGAATTTAGAAAACCCTGACTCGGTGCCAAAGGCCATGTGTCCGTCATCACCAAAGTTGCCTCGGCTCGGGAGCTTGGGTACGATTGGGGAAGGTCAGCTATGAGCACCCCCTCTCGCCCGATCCGAAGATCGACCTCTACTAACCGTGATATCCGTTTTTGAAAGCGTTATGTGTTCTTAATCCGGTTATTAGCCTAGAATTACTATGTTATGCACACAGCACAAAAGTATAGACTAGATTGCCTAATTTGGGAATAAGCATTGCATATCCATTTGTTTTGGAAAAATGTTTTGGAATTTGCTACTCGCAAGTAGACTAAAGCACGGATTTCAATGAGCTATTCCAACTCAGACAATCCAACCTTCACCCACAGGCATTCAAGCAGTTTATATCACATAAGCAGCTAGCCTCATGGTAATCATGCTATCATGGCAACACTCACACGCATGCAAGGATGCTAAAGCATAAATACTTACATCGTACTCCATGCCAAAGCAAAGAACTTGTTAGCAATCAATGCATGATCCAAGTCCATGTTTAAATGTCTAATGCAGCGCATACAGAATGTCACTAGAGTAGGCTCGGCTAGTCTATGAATGATATGTGAAAATGCACAAGTAGCATGTATTCAAGTTAGATTTGAAATACTAATGCAGTTAGCATGATGCGCCGAGCCTGGTGCATGCAATACTGATGAATGATGCACGCATGCATAGCATAAGGTATGCTAAATTAAACGTGACCTATTACTAACCATCAAAGCAAGTAAGTAAAAGGAAGAAAGAAGTGGGGGTTGGAAGACATGCACACACTCACATACACTTATTACAAATTCGCCCTCGCTCGGAGGGACCAGAAGAATAATACAATTCGAATAATGAATTAACTATCCTAGTTAATTAATTATTACAGACCAACTAAATTAATTAAACAAATTAATTAATTTAAGAAAGCAAGAAAAAGGGCCTCGGGAAGAGGGCTCAATGCACGCGTGCTTGGGTCTTGCTCGGAAGTCCACTGCCATGCACAAGCCGCCTCTGTTTTCCCTGCTCTGCTTCTCTGAAGACTGCCAAAGTCTCAGGATGTGCTCACTGGATGCTGGGGAATGCCACCGGCTGGAGGGAATCATCATCGGCTGTGATTTGGTGTCTATCGGCCAAAAATGAATCCATCGGCCACAGATGGATTGCCGGTCGGCACTCTGTGCAGTCGATCGGCAAAAAGTTCCTGCAGAATCTGTTTGACAGTAGCAGAGGACAGAGCTTTGCATGGCAATGCAATTCAAGCAATGTACGCACCAACCATATCCCTTATCATGTTTTCGACTCAAAGGGACATGGTCCTTGGTTCTCGGACCATCAATCACGCATTTCAATGCATGATGGCCCAAGAGACCAAGTTATGCATGTTGATTTCAAATGCAATGCAAACCAACAAACAAAGGCCCAACTCTCATCACTAAATAAAGGAACAAGGCATGCATGCTAGATGGAGTGCAACCTAGGCATGTGAACTAGCATGCAACATGGGCATACAATGCATTTATACAAGTATTCAAGCAAATATGCAAGGTAAGCATGCAAACAAGCAAATGATGGACTTAAGCACGATTTAGGCAGCCCTTACTAGGCCTAAAACAGTGGCCAAGGTGCTCAAAAATGAAGGACTAATAGGCACACAAACATTCATGCAAATGATCTCCAACACTTCAAGCATTAAAGAGCAATTCTCAAGCACACTCAAGAGGATGCAAACATGAACATATAGCATGCATTAAGCTCTAAAATCATGTTACAATATGATGCCAAATCAATTTAAACAAGACAAGCAAAACATGCCACAATGGCCCAAGTGCTTAAGACAAGCCAAGGAGGCTTAAACCAAGGTCAAGTCCACCAAACCTCACAAGGCTAAGGGGACTTAAAACAAGTCAAATGCAGACTTAAACAAAGCCAAGGGTGCACTTAGATGGCATCTAAGTGGTCTAAAAGTGCAAGCATACTCCGAGGCCTAAACAAGGGACATAAGGTAACAACCCTTAAACACATTGAAGGAGGATTAAATGCAAGCATATAAGCATGTCATAAGACCTGAGATAACATGTTAAAAGGTTCCAAACCATTGAAATGATACAACAAGGCATGTTATACACTTATATACTTAAGGCCAACAAGCCCAAAATGCAAAGGGGGCATGCAATGCAAGCTATGGTCGACCAAAACAGCCAAGGACAGACCTTAAACATGGCAAAATAAACATGAAAGCTTCACAAAGCTAGGCCTAAAGCATGCTAGAACAATGGTTTACAACCTAAGGCATGTTAAGGCAACAAATGGGCATTACAAGGCATGTATGCTAAGCAAGCATGGTGTACCAAAACCAACTCAAAACAATGCTATTTCATGTCAAAATAAGCATAAATAACAGCTAAGGCATGGTCAACAAGAGCCTAAGCTAGGTGCTCCCTCAAGAGGCAAAAATGGTCCTTTTCAAGGACAATAAGGAGAGAGGGTGGCCCTCTCCTTCTTGGGACCTCAAGGCACCATCCTCACCACTGAAATCCCTCAAGATTTCAGTGGTGAGGAGGCCCAAACACCAAAGTCCCAGAGCTCACACAAAATAGCACAAAACAAGGGCCAAACAAGGCTTAAAAGGGGTCAAACAACCCCAAAGCTTAAAACACTCTTAACAAACTATTTAGAGGCCTTAAAAACATAACTTTTATGTATTATATGGAAAGCCAAAAAACAGTTGCAAGATAGGCAAAAGTAGTGTGCAAAAATGGGGTAAAAAAGGACTAGTTTCTTACCCTTGAAGTCCTCCTTCACAAACGATGATCTTGTTGCCTCCTTGAGCTCAAATCCAGCCAAGTACACCAAGAACAACCCTCTGGTCCCTCAACAACCAAGAGAAGGTGTAACACTATGTGTTTGTGTGCAATAGTATGGACAAACACACACTAGACACACACAAGAGGGAGATATAGAGATAGGAAATATGTATCAACCCTAACCCTAGTCCAAACCCCCTCTGAAATTTTTTGTAACCCTAATTCCAAGAGAGGAGGCCTGTTCTTATAGGCAACTCCCTCTTGTAAGGCTTCCAAAACAAGCCATCCAAGAGGGAAATCCCTCCATACACGTGTATGGAGGGGAGCAGAGTGGGTGCCAACTATCACAGCTGGCACAAAATATCTACTAAAAGTAGATGAACAGTGATCGGCCATTCAAAATTGCCATTTTGGCAAAATAAATGGCCGACCGGCAACAAAAAGTGCCGACCGGCAATATACCATGCCGATGGCATAAAATCGCTGGCCGGTGGCCTCAAGCCATGGCTAGTGATGTGTGGGGATGCCTCACAAGGCATTCCCTGCCCCTCCAAGGCAAAACACAAGTGTTTTGTGCAAAACCAGACACAACACGGTCGAGTCGAGAGATCCTGAGGCAAGGCGCGCAACCGAGACCTCCAGGAACTCAAGACGAACACAAACAAAGGTAATCACCAAGTGTTCCAATGGTGACGTCCAAGTCTTGAGGACGGTCAAAAATAGGGTGTCTACAGTTGCCCCTCTTTGACAGAACTCGAAAGTCATAACAATGACGGGAGTGAATGTCAAAGCCTAGAGACGACCCATTTTTTACAAGGCCGAAGACTCAGACAAAGCATGCAAGACAAACAAGATATGCGCCCGAAGGCGGGGGCAAGATGCAAGACAATGCACAGAGCCGGACATAACTTATGATCATGCAAAGAAAGCTGTAATGAAGCACACATGCGACAGTTTTAAGCTAGCATACACCAATGCAACTACATTACAAATGCAAAAAGGATGTAAGAGAATTATGCAATTCTCAATACGTCTCACTCGGAGGATATAATACATGTGCGGCTCATCTGGTTGTACCAGCTTCAAACGAACCGTACATACAATATCGTGCCTGCAAAGAAAGCAAACTTAACAGGTACAATGGTATTAGCAACATGCATGACAATGCAAAAATGAATGCAAAATGATATGCAATATATATACAAAACTATGTATGAACAATGCAAATGAAAATGCAATGTAATTGAAACAATGCAAACTACAATGCAAAGCAATTGAATCATGATCCAATCATGAGCGGTTCGAAACCATACCTATGTCAAATAGATTGATGAAGGTAACAAGTCCGTCTACCATAGAACGGTCAACAGAACTATGAGTAATGTAGACGGACACAAGAACAAGTATTGGGGGGGAATGACAAAGGTGGGGAAACGACCCGCTGGGGAAAGGACAATGATCCTAATGCTGGATGCAACAATTACACTACAATGTAATATATAATGAAAATACTGGGGAAATGGCAATGGATATGGCACGCGGACCAAACCAAATCTTTCCTAGGCAAAGCATGTACGCATACAAGCCACGTCTAACATAGAATGGTCCACTGAACTATGCTTCGACACGAGAAGTATGGGCACATACCGGATCAAGCTCAACATGGAAAGGCGCAAGCCATAGGCGGAGGTGATGCAGTGAATGCATGCATGCTACAATGCAATATCTACAAATATGCAATGGAATAGAAATAGATACAATGGATATGGCCTGCGGGCCAAACCAAATCTTGCCTAGGAAAGGCATGTACACGTACAAGCCGTGTCTAACATAGAGCGGTCTACTGAACTATGCTTTGACACGAGAAGTATGGGTGCATACCGGACCAAGCTCAATCATGGAAAGGCGCAAGCCATAGGCGGAGGTGATGCAGTGAATGCATGCAAGCTATAATGCAATATCTACAAATATGCAATGGAATGGAAATGGATACAATGGATATGGCCTGCGGGCGAAACCAAATCTTGCCTAGGAAAGGCATGTACACGTACAAGTCATGTCTAACATAGAGCGGTCTACTGAACTATGCTTCGACACGAGAAGTATGGGCGCATACCGGACCAAGCTCAATCATGGAAAGGAGCGAGCCATAGATGGAAGTGATGCAGTGAATGCATGCAAGCTATAATGCAATATACACTATGTCACAACGATGCATGACAATGCAACTATTTACGATGGTGCATGACAATGCAACTATTTACGATGATGCATGACAATGCAATTATATATTTTTTTGTTTGTTTTTTTTTGAAAAGCAAATGATGTATGAAATGCATGTTGCATGGAATGCGCGACAACACGCGGCTTTTAAGATGCACGTGAACTTGAATATGCGACGACGTGAGTCGCTTGAAATACAAGTATAATGCAACTTATTAAAAGTTGTTCGGGCACGACAAACACCGAAGGACTTGCACCTTCAAAGGATTTAGGGTCTCCTTGACCGTGGCGATTCTCGATATGTCTCACTCGGAGTATATCATACCTGTCCGGTTCGTCGGGTTGCACCAGCCTTAAATGAATCGTACATACAATATCGTAGCTGCAAAGAAAACAAACTTAACAGGTACAATGTGATTAACAACATGTATATTAATGTACTTGAAAATGCGTGACAACGCAAAGCAAGTGGGAAGCATAACAATGCTGTGAAGGCACAGGCATGTAAGTGGAGCACGCGGTCTACGCAGGCAACGAAATTGATCATAAGCATGCGGTCTACGCAAGCAATGAAATTGGTTTCAAACGTGCGGTCTACGTAAGTAAAACATGCGGTCTACGCAAGTAATAGATTTGAACACAAGAATGCGGTCCACGCAAGCAAAACATGCGGTCTACGCAAGTAAAACATGCGGTCTACTCAAGGAAAACATGCGGTCTACGCAAGGAAAACATGCGGTCTACGCAAATAATGAAATTGATTACAAACATGTGGTCTACGCAAGCAAAACATGCGATCTACACAAGTAATGAGATTGATTACAAACATACGGTCTATGCAAGCAAAACATGCGGTCTACGCAAGTAATGAAATTGATTACAAATATGCGGTCTACGCAAGCAAAACATGCGGTCTACGCAAGTAATGAAGTTGATTACAAATATGCGGTCTACGCAAAATAGCGTGATTGAATGCATGCAAAATGCAATGAGATGCGCAAAATAGTGCGATTTGAATGCATGCAAAATGCAATGAGATGCGCAAGATAGCGCGATGCGTTGGACAACGCGAGTGCACAAGACAGTGCGATGCGCAAGATAGCACGATGGAATGCATGCAAAATGCAATAAGATGTGCAAAATAGCGCGATGCGTTAGACAACGCAAGTGCACAAGACAGTGCGATTGATTTGAAATGCACAAGACAGTGCAATTGATATGTGATGCACATGGGGCAACTTTTCAGTTTTGTAAAAGCCAGAAGGATACGGAAAGGATACACCTTGCACGAATTCGAGTGCCACGCACAGAAGACACGATCCGAGGTCAAAACGGAGGCCGGTTGAGCGTCAGAAATGCACTGTTTTACACTGTTTTGAGCACTAAAGGCCCTAGACCCCACACATAACTCAAACAAGGGTGTAGGAGGCTCCAAAACCGCTGTAGGAGACCACCGGATGTCCACCGGCCATCAAAATGCATCACCGGCCGTCCATCGGCCATCATACAATTTCCATCGGCACAATATTTTGCCGACCGACAAAGAGTGTGGCCGACCGGCAAAAGGTCCCTGTATCGGACCAATTTCGACATTTCGCTACGGGTCTTTTAAAATAGGGCTTCCCTTCTCCTTGCTCGAAATCTTCTCCTCTCTCTCTCTAAAATATTTTTCGAGACTTATTTCCTCGTTTTCCTTGGTTTTTGGCTCTGTTTCGTCGTTCGATTTGCGTTCACCCTTGCGTTTCGAACGTTTTGAACCGATTGAAATTTCATTTCGATGTTGTTTTTTCGATTTCCGCCACTCGGGGCTTGTTTCCCTTGATTTTTTCTCGATATCTGTGCCTTTTCTGCACTTCGGCTTTTCCGGCCTTTTCCGGCCCTCTCGAGGTTGACTTTTTGTTGACTATTCACATTCTCGCCCGATTTTTTCGTCTTCCGGCCATTTTCACATTCTCTTCGAGATGGCGGACGATCTTCCACAGGGCGGGACCCCTCCAGAGCTCGAGATGGATCCCGAGGCCGACCCTTTGCCACTTCATTTACGGCCGTTCGATCCGGAGACCTACAAGCCTGTGGTTCATGTGATGCTCCCCGATGGACTACGCCAGTTCCAGAGCTTCGAGAGGGGCGTGGCACCCGAGCTTCTCCTGCGTAAGCCCACCTCCCATCTGTCCTTCGGTGCTTCCGAGGTAACATTCTTTCTTCTGTTTTATTATTTTCCGCAACGTAGAACATAACTGCCATTAGTTGATTTTGTTCTTTAACTGTTTAGCCCGGATGCACCGATACACTGTACACTGTAGTTGATTGCAAACAAACTTACAACCGATATCTGTTTGAAACTTACACGTGCACACACACTGCACTGACCTTGAATCACCCAAACACACGGCGCACACTGTATTTTACTGCATACACACTGGTACCCGGTATCTGCTTGAGTCTGAAAATATGCACACATGCTGTATTTGCCCTGAACCACTCAAACACGCTGACACATCACACGTTGTAGTTCACTGTAAGTACACCGGCACCTGATGTCTGTTCGAATTTGAAAACATGCACGCATGCTGTATACCTGTATGCTTCTTAAAATTGTGTTTTGAATATTGCCTCGCAATTATTTGTTTTTTTTTATTACAGGGGGATTCCCATACCATCCGCGGGTATGGGAATGTCGTTGCTCGGGATTGGTACCTAGAGCTGCCAGACGCGGTTCGTCATATCGTCGACGAGGCCAGTTTCGGCATCTTCTGCAGGGGGCTCTCCCGGCTTACGACCTGCAGGCCCTTGCTTGCCGCTTTAGTGGAGAGGTGGTGGGATACCACCAACTCCTTCCACTTCTCCGTTGCGGGGGACATGACGATGACCCCTTATGATTTCTCGATGCTCATCGGCATCGGGGTAGGGGGTGATCCGATCCCCTTCGACACCGATATGGATGAGTGGGACGCCGCCCGACTGTACCTGCTCGGCACTCAGCCTCCCCTCGCTCGAGCAGGGTTTGTCAGGTACTCTTGGTTTGAGAGCCATTTTCGAATTCAGCCAGCCTTGGCGGAGGAGGCGCAGATAACCCCAGAGGAGGTGGATCGGTATGCGCGGGGCTTCATCATGTTCCTCTTCAGGATGACTCTTTTCGCCGACCGGGCAAACACCGTGCCTCTATGTCTGTTGAGCGCACTGGTGGATGTTAGGCGGATCCGCCGCTATGCCTGCGGTGGCGCCGGCTTGGCCACTTTGTATGGTTACATGAGCTCTTCTTCCCGCCTCAGCGGATAGCTTCTCGGCGGCTGCTGGTGAGCTTGGGAGGTACATCTTCTTCCCCTTTTACATTTCTGCTTCACGTTTTCTGTATTCTGTACATTGTACACACCACGGTCTGCCTCTCATTGACTATATACTGCACACGCGGCACACATATACTCTGCTTTACCTTGACTGTATACTGCACACACTGTATACTCTGTGCAATACACTACACAACACACGGCTCTACCATTTCTGCTTTATTCTGTATTTTGCTTTATTTGATAGTCATACTTATATCTGTTCTGCAGTTATGGGTGTATGCCTACTTTCCCAGGCTTGCCCCAGTACCTGATGTGGAGACCTCACTCGGCGTCCCCTTTTCTCATCGCTTTGATGTGCGATGCGTGCGAAGACCACGGGAGTCTTTTATTTTCTTCCGCCGCTACTTCGACACCATCACCGCCGCGGAGGTATGTTCAACTTTAGAATTTGCTTAGGCTTCACTTAGCACTGTCTGTTTTCAATAACAGTAGATAACAAACTGCATTTCATTTTCAGATCACCTGGCAGCCTTGGGCTCCGTTGCCAGTCGTGGTGAGGGATCACTACGAGGGCGCAGAGGAGACTGCCCGTTACCAGATTCTGTTGAAGGGCCCGGTCTGTCGGGCTTGGTACCTGGGCGAGCGTTTTTTGCGTCAGACCCTGGGTTTACCGGAGTAGATAGTTCTGGGTCCGCCTCCTACACACATGAGGCATACAGAGGGGTTCTCTTTTGAGCACATGAGGGACTACACCGTCGGCTGGGGTGCAGAGTGCCACAGAGGCGAGGGCGACTACGCAGAGTACGTCCGGACCTACATTATGCGACCCTTGAGCGGTGGTCGTCGGGCTGAGAGGGAGAGGCCAGCGGCGCCGGCAGCTGGAGCGGGAGCGGGAGCGGGGGCTGGAGCAGGAGCATCGAGGAGAGCTCGAGTCCGCGGCAGGGGCAGAGTTCAGAGAGATCGGGGGGTTAGCTGGCCTGCTCTGCCCACTATACTGACGTGCCGAGGGCAGGGTGGGGCGACGTACCAGATTCCCTTTGCTCCTCCTCCGGCTGACCATGAGTTGGTCGGGTTCTATGACTTACCTCCGGTATGTACTACTTCATCTTGCATCTTGCATCTTGCATTGTCATTTTATTTCAGTTTATTTTGATATTCTGTAGAATACTAATGCCTTTGATACTTTTGCAGGCATCCTCCGAGTACACCCGACAGTCCCTGGAGTTGAATGCCTCCATGATGGGGATGCTACAGCGGACCTTCGACCTCCTGGCCCTCTATAGTATTCCGGTATGTTCTTCTGATCACGACCTCAAACCATACTCATAAGCTGCTTAACATAATCTGGTGCACAACACAACACTTGATAAGCTGCTCACATCATTCATACACTGTACTCATACACTGCATTCTAGATTGATAAACTGCTCACGGCATTCGCATGCTGCATTGCATTCTGCACTGATAAACTGCTCACAGTATACACACACTGTAGTCATACACTGCATTCTGCACTGATACACTGCTCACAGTATTCTGATGTATTTGCCTTTTGTGTTTTTCAGCCTCCTTTCCCGATTCCCACTGTGGGAGGTGTTCCAGTTGGGCCCTCTATTCCTGCTCGAGGAGGTCGTGGAGACGCTGTACGTCCCCGTACCAGGGCGGGGCGTGTTCATGTCGAGAGTAGCTCTCGGGCGCCGACCCCTGATGATGACGATGATGATGATGATGAGTCCGAGGCAGAGGCAGAGGCCGGGTCATCTGAGGAGGTTGGAGACGACTCAGACTCAAGCTCAGATGACGATGCTGATGACGATGCCCCTGGACCTTCGTCCAGGAAGAGGGTGAGGACAGATCCCCGGGCCCGACACTACTGATGATGATCCAGGTTGCTGCTTTTTTTCTTTTTTGTACTTTTTTTCCTTTCTTTTTTCTTTCTTCTCTTTGCTGGTAGTTAGATTACCTTGTACTGCCGCAGGCAGATTTTTGTTTTCAAAGCTATGTACTTGAAAAAGATAATGAAATGAACAAACTTTTGGTTTAAAAAGTGTTACATTTACATATCTCATGTATTGCATCGCATCACATCATGTTACACCTCAATGTGAGTGGAATTGACCTGTTGTTTGAAAAAATGGAGCATTTGTACTGTAATGATCAGATAACCAAACGGCCTCATAGCAAAACAGCCCAAGCAACACACTGCTCAAACTGAACGCACAGCCCATACTCTGTTAGGGATTAGTCTACATACAGCCCCTAACACCACACTTGGTTCCTTCTGCACACAGCAAATCCTGAACAAACAGCCCGATCTGACAAGACGGAACACAAAGATTGAACCAGTTGAAGTTGAAGCACACTCAGATGCCCCGAATTTTTTTCTTCTTCTTTTGCTTCGCACAGATGTAGAGAATGGCACAACACTCTGAGCATAAACGATTTTCGGAATAAAAAGGATTTTCAACCGGGGTATCGAGCCTACAACTGAACACAGCGGGAAGGACTCAAACAAAAGGGTACACGACCTAAACACAACGAGACACGCTCGGAGAAGACTCAAAACAAAAGTTGAGGTGAACAAAATGGAAGACACGACACGCGGACATGTTCAACGAAAGACCTCAAATCTCGAGGAGCCAGTTCCTCCGGGTATATTTCCCACCCTTTCTGATTTGTGATTCTCACATCCCTCTGGCACTCAAGCTCGGTTTTTTCCTCTCAAAACCCTTTTTCTTACTTTTCTCTCAACTTACACCTCTCTATTCTTTATTCTCTCATTTTTCGTCCCTCCCCAAGGTGATTGATGAATGAATAGGAAGTTACGGGTTCATACCCAACGCCGTTAGCTCACAGCTATTTCTTCTGGTGGGTAGAGTGCCCTTCTGGCAAGTATGTTGACGACGGGGGAAAGACAGAACGCTTGACTCAACTGTGCCCCTAGTTCATCATTTTGACCATTTTTTGTTTTGGTTTTCTACTAAAACAGTTTTGATCAAGATGAGAGTCGGATTAACGTACTCGTTTGATTTTTGATTTGAAAATCACGCAAGTCAAGCTGTAAGCACTGAAAATTTTCCTTTTGGGTCCAAAAATGGTCCAGTTTTGGAAAATGAAATAATTTTCGAGAAAATGGTCAACCTCAGTAAAAATTCTCAAAAACTATATTTGCAAACGGCTGCCGCTCAACGAGCGCGGAGCTTACTTTTGAGATGCGCAACCTCGGATCGGAGGCAATGGAAAATTGCCCCTTGTTTGAAGGACGCATGTACGACAACGGAGAGTTGTCCCTGGTTTGAATGGCGACTCATGGCAACGGAAAGTTGCCCCTTGTCTGGATGATACCGCAGCATGTTGTAAACAGTCCTCACTAGTGATGACCACGACCGAACTTTCTCGGATACAGAGAAGACGAAGATAGTCAAAACCAATATATGGACACAGTCACTTTGAAGGTGTTGAGGGCTGGACTTCAGGACGAAGTTGCCTATGTATCCGGTTGTCACAACCGAACTATCGGATTCGGGGAGGGCAAGAATAATCAAAACCATTACATTGACTGAGGCGCTATGAAAGCGTTGAGGGATGGACTTCAAGACGAAGTTGCCTACGTATCCCAAACATGGGAATCAAGCCTTACGTAGTTCCGGTTAAGGTACACTCGGGTATTTTAACCTTCACTTTTCAGGCTCTAACTTTTGCCAAGGTGCCCGATGTGGGTTTTCGACCTTGCGAGCTTCTTTTCATTTTCTTTTTTTCTTTCTTTTTTTTCTTGATTTTTTGTATTTTTTCCTTTTTTTTGATTTTATTTCTTCTCTTTTTTTTTTGCATTTTTTGTATTTTTCTCTTGCTCTAACTTTTGCCTGGGTCGTCCTTCCGGGTTTTCGGCCCAGCGAGCCTCTCAAAAGGGTAAAAGTGTAACAAGTCCATGCCAACTGATTTTTGGAGTTGAAGCCTCTCTGTATCTAGCAGAACGGCTGTTGCAATGATTTGCAGAAGAATCCATCATGGCTGCTTCACACGCTTCTTCCGGTGAGATCTGGTCTTCTTGATCTGATTTTGGTACCTCTTGTTCGAGGGCTGCTTCTAATCTGGCCACACAGACTTTACATGGCGGTTGACCATTGAACGTTCTGAACGGGTCCAAGGTTCAAAACAAACAGGTCGAATCTTGAGGCTAAGAGCGATCCTAGGCTGCACAATCTCAAGAGCGATTCCACACAGGCCTTCACAGGGCCGCGCAAAACATTTGTTTTTGAAAGTTTTTAAGAAAGCGACAAATCGCTCGCGCCGAAAATGGTGTGGAACCGGTCTGGATCAAGCTAGGGTCCTTCCTAGTACTCACGCTGACAAGCATGATTTCATTCATTAAGGGCTTAGCATGCCT
This sequence comes from Camellia sinensis, assembly GCF_055761805.1. Lineage (NCBI taxonomy): Eukaryota > Viridiplantae > Streptophyta > Magnoliopsida > Ericales > Theaceae > Camellia > Camellia sinensis. The sequence goes on from NC_138972.1 coordinate 161,722,528, forward strand.
CTCTTTCTCTCAATTGATCAATTTTTTACAAAACCGGAGGAATTCCTTCTTCTTCGTTTTTATCACAATGTTTCGAAAAAAATTTTGAAGAACTTAGGTCAATGCAATAATTCTCAAGGCACAGAAGGGCAGGTAGAATGCAGGGCCGTTCTATTCAAAACCTCCGGCATAACTAGCCCAAAACAAACAATAGGCACGGAAACATGATAGCCGCAGCAATTTCATTCAGGTTTCTCGGATGTAACTGGTTCCATGGCAAAGACAGACTCAAAAAGAAAGCAAAAAGGTTAAATACAAAAACGGTGTTCGAGGCAACAACCCCGGAATCACTCGACATCCTATACAACGGGACTGACTCGGTACCACAAGACAGACCCAAAAACAAAAAGACTGACCCAAAGCAAAGAGGCAGACTCAAAAACAAAACAGAGAACTGACTCAATAACCCAAGCCAGAAGCTACAAAACTGCATTTACAAATGCTTAAAAAGTGCGTGCTAGACGCCACATCTGAAATACACCGGGCACCGCCCGCAGGTAGTCCAACCCCTGATCACATACTCGCAGTATCCTCAAAGTCCAACAGCTCGGTGGTAACAGACTTTGCTGAGGTAGGTGGAAGAATGACCTCATTATCGATCAGATCCTGCACTTCATGGCGAAGGCGGAAACAGTTATCGGTGGCGTGACCGGTCTGTTGGTGGTACGCGCAGTACAAAGCAGCATCGTGTGTGAGAGGGAGATTCTTCGGGAGAGGCCGAGGTTCAAGGGGTTTGAGGTGCCCCCTTTTGGCAAGAATCTGAAGTGCCTTAGACAAAGGCATGTAGAGAGCATGAAAGATCCTGCGCCCTCGGGGCAGGTACTTTGAAGTTTGAGTATTCTTACTACACGCACTAGCAAAAGGGTCGGCAGGCACTGCCTTGGTTTTCTGATCTTTCCCAGGTGCAGGGTTGGGAATAAGAGGAACTGTTCTGGCATGACGGGGCCTATCCCGATTTTCTGACTGACTTGAACTACCCTCAGGTGGAGTGGGGAAAGCATCCTCCACAGTTTTTGCCACAACTGCAGATATCTGTTGCTTGTTCATCCCCCTGGCTTTCAAAGCCTCGACTGCCCGCAGCAGTTGTTCAATGGGATTGGCATCTGCCTTCATTTTGTTCTTATCTCTGACCTCAGCTTGATCGGGGGTTTGGGTTACTACATCAGAGCGAAGCCCGGTTGTTGCTGACACGTCGTTGCTGTAGTTGGAGGCAACCTCTGGTTGGCTGAGCTCTATCACAATCCGCCCCGGTAGCGGGGGCTCCTGTGGTATAAAATTCCCGGCATACGGTGCTGTTGGCGGCGAAGCCGACATTCCATAGGCCAGATCGGCCACGGATCTCTGGAGGTCGCCTATCATTCCCATCAATTCAAATGTGGTGGGCTCACGAGCCTGATACAACTGGGCGGTCCAGACTGGGTGCGCGACAAGCGACCTAGGCGGATACGATACATCAACATTGGTTTCATCTCGCAGGGTGATCCCTTGATCTAGCGTAGCTATCATAACCACAATCTCTTCTGAATTCTGCGTCATCATAAGTCCGCTGTACTGAACGGCGACTGACGGATCAGATATCTGCCTTGCCTCAGCAAGGGGGAACACTAGCTACTCTGTATCAACTCTCTGAACCTTTGAACTGAAAGGAAAAACAAACAACATTTCAGCCCAAACAGTTCCAACACGGGCGTAGCCGAACAACTGCACTCTATTACTGATCACTGTTCCCCAGAATCACTGTTCCCAAAATACTGAATCGAATACCCACAGATATAACTGATTCTCATAACACTGATACTGGTGGCCTCGGGCCTAATACTCAATCTTGCGAAGTGATATGTGTGTTCCCCTGCATAGATACACTCTAAAACACATAGCAAGTAAAGAGAGCCAAAACACCCCTATAGAGGGGTAGGGTTTCCCTGTCCTATTTTGTTAGGAGCTAGGGTTTCACTATGCACGCAGCAGTTTTCAGACAACCTAACATCGGGTAAGCAACCTGTCTTAATTTGGAATGGTCACTATGGATTTCGATATGCACTAGGTCGAATGGTCGAAAAGGGTGCCCCGGTAAAACCAGGGTTTGTGTTCCCATACTATCAGAGCCCACAACCGGTCAACCTTATGGCGTGCTTTGACAAATTCAAGCCTCTGGCAAACCGTTCAGGAATGGCAGATGGCAAACACAGCGTCCTAGGCGCACCAATGCACATGCAATGCAAAGAGACACATAAATGAAATCAAAACAGGATATCATGAGTTTGAGTCAAGCTCTCTAAATTTCCCAGCAGAGTCGCCAGAAACTGTAGACGCGCCCGCGTGAGGCCTTCGTGCTATACTTCGGACTCAATTTGTGTCACGGTTCTTAATCTGAACCAAAGAGTCCAAATCTGGCAAATCGTTTTGAGAAAACAGATTTTTGAAAGAAGTGCCAAACATGGACTGCTTTGCCAGATACAGAGTCGCCACCTAAATATATTTTTTTATGGGGGAATTTAGGAAACCCTGACTCGGTGCCAAAGGCCACGTGTCCGTCATCACCGAAGTTGCCTCGGCTCGGGAGCTTGGGTATGATTGGGGAAGGTCAGCTATGAGCACCCCCTCTCGCCCGATCCGAAGATCGGCCTCTACTAACCGTGATATCCATTTTTGAAAGCGTTATGTGTTCTTCATCCGGTTATTAGCCTAGAATTACTATGTTATGCACACAGCACAATAGACTAGATTACCTAATTTGGGAATAAGCATTGCATATCCGTTTGTTTTGGAAAAATGTTTTGGAATTTGCTACTCGCAAGTAGACTAAAGCACGGATTTCAATGAGCTATTCCAACTCAGACAATCCAACCTTCACCCACAGGCATTCAAGCAGTTTATATCACATAAGCAGCTAGCCTCATGGTAATCACGCTATCATGGCAACACTCACACGCATGCAAGGATGCTAAAGCATAAATACTTACATCGTACTCCGTGCCAAAGCAAAGAACTCGTTAGCAATCAATGCATGATCCAAGTCCATGTTTAAATGTCTAATGCAACGCATACAGAATGTCACTAGAGTAGGCTCGGCTAGTCTATGAATGACATGTGAAAATACACAAGTAGCATGTATTCAAGTTAGATTTGAAATACTAATGCAGCTAGCATGATGCGCCGAGCCTGGTGCATGCAATATTGATGAATGATGCACGCATGCATAGCATAAGGTATGCTAAATTAAACGTGACCTCTTACTAACCATCAAAGCAGGTAAGTAAAAGGGAGAAAGAAGTGGGGGTTGGAAGACATGCACACACTCACATACACTTATTACAAATTCGCCCTCGCTCAGGAGGGACCAGAAGAATACAATTCGAATAATGAATTAACTATCCTAGCTAATTAATTATTACAGACCAACTAAATTAATTAAACAAATTAATTAATTTAAGAAAGCAAGAAAAAGGGCCACGGGAAGAGGGCTCAATGCACGCGTGCTCGGGTCTTGCTCGGAAGTCCACTGCCATGCACAAGCCGCCTCTGTTTTCCCTGCTTTGCTTCTCTGAAGACTGCCAAAGTCTCATGATGTGCTCACTAGATGTTGGGGAATGCCACCGGCTGGAGGGAATCATCATCGGCTGTGATTTGGTGTCTATCAGCCAAAAATGAATCCATCGGCCACAGATGGATTGCCGGTCGGCACTCTGTGCAGTCGATCGGCAAAAAGTTCCTGCAGAATCTGTTTGACAGCAGCAGAGGACAGAGCTTTGCATGGCAATGCAATTCAAGCAATGTACGCACCAACCATATCCCTTATCATGTTTATGACTCAAAGGGACATGGTCCTTAGTTCTTGGACCATCAATCGCGCATTTCAATGCATGATGACCCAAGAGACCAAGTTATGCATGTTGATTTGAAATGCAATGCAAACCAACAAACAAAGGCCCAACTCCCATCACTAAATCAAGGAACAAAGCATGCATGCTAGATGGAGTGCAACCTAGGCATGTGAACTAGCATGCAACATGGGCATACAATGCATTTATACAAGTATGCAAGCAAATATGCAAGGTAAGCATGCAAACAAGCAAAGGATGGACTTAAGCACGGTTTAGGCAGCCCTTACTAGGCCTAAAACAGTGGCCAAGGTGCTCAAAAATGAAGGACTAATAGGCACACAAACATTCATGCAAATGATCTCCAACACTTTAAGCATTAAAGAGCAATTCTCAAGCACACTCAAGAGGATGCAAACATGAACATATAGCATGCATTAAGCTCTAAAATCATGTTACAAGATGATGCCAAATCAATTTAAACAAGACAAGCAAAACATGCCACAATGGCCCAAGTGCTTAAGACAAGCCAAGGAGGCTTAAACCAAGGTCAAGTCCACCAAACCTCACAAGGCTAAGGGGACTTAAAACAAGTCAAATGCAGACTTAAACAAAGCCAAGGGTGCACTTAGATGGCATCTAAGTGGTCTAAAAGTGCAAGCATACTCCGAGGCCTAAACAAGGGGCATAAGGTAACAACCCTTAAACACATTGAAGGAGGATTAAATGCAAGCATATAAGCATGTCATAAGACCTGAGATAACATGTTAAAAGGTTCCAAACCATTGAAATGATACAACAAGGCATGCTATACACTTATATACTTAAGGCCAACAAGCCCAAAATGCAAAGGGGGCATGCAATGCAAGCTATGGTCGACCAAAACAGCCAAGGACAGACCTTAAACATGGCAAAACAAACATGAAAGCTTCACAAAGCTAGGCGTAAAGCATGCTAGAACAATGGTTTACAACCTAAGGCATGTTAAGGCAACAAATGGGCATTACAAGGCATGTATACTAAGCAAGCATGGTGTACCAAAACCAACTTAAAACAATGCTATTTCATGTCAAAATAAGCATAAATAACAGCTAAGGCATGGTCAACAAGAGCCTAAGCTAGGTGCTCCCTCAAGAGGCAAAAATGGTCCTTTTCAAGGACAATAAGGAGAGGGGGTGGCCCTCTCCTTCTTGGGACCTCAAGGCACCATCCTTACCACTGAAATCCCTCAAGATTTCAGTGGTGAGGAGGCCCAAACACCAAAGTCCCAGAGCTCACACAAAATAGCACAAAACAAGGGCCAAACAAGGCTTAAAAGGGGTCAAACAACCCCAAAGCTTAAAACACTCTTAACAAACTATTTAGAGGCCTTAAAAACATAACTTTTATGTATTATATGGAAAGCCAAAAAACAGTTCCAAGATAGGCAAAAGTAGAGTAAAAAAGGACTAGTTTCTTACCCTTGAAGTCCTCCTTCACAAATGATGATCTTGTTGCCTCCTTGAGTTCAAATCCAGCCAAGAACACCAAGAACAACCCTCTGGTCCCTCAACAACCAAGAGAAGGTGTAACACTATGTGTTTGTGTGCAATAGTATGGACAAACACACACTAGACACACACAAGAGGGAGATATAGAGATAGGAAATATGTATCAACCCTAACCCTAGTCTAAACCCCCTCTGAAATTTTTTGTAACCCTAATTCCAAGAGAGGAGGCCTGTTCTTATAGGCAACTCCCTCTTGTAAGGCTTCCAAAACAAGCCATCCAAGAGGGAAATCCCTCCATACACGTGTATGGAGGGGAGCAGAGTGGGTGCCAACTATCACAGCTGGCACAAAATATCTACTAAAAGTAGATGAACAGTGATCGGCCATTCAAAATTGCCATTTTGGCAAAATAAATAGCCGACCGGCAACAAATAGTGCCGACCGGCAATATACATTGCCGATGGCATAAAATCACTGGCCGGTGGCCTCAAGCCATGGCTGGTGATGTGTGGGGATGCCTCACAAGGCATTCCCCACCCCTCCAAGACAAAACACAAGTGTTTTGTGCAAAACCAGACACAACACGGTCGAGTCGAGAGATCCTGAGGCAAGGCGCACAACCGAGACCTCCAGGAACTCAAGACGAACACAAACAAGGGTAATCACCAAGTGTTCCAATGGTGACGTCCAAGTCTTGAGGACGGTCAAAAATGGGGTGTCTACAGTTGCCCCTCTTTGACAGAAGTCGAAAGTCATAACAATGACGGGAGTGAATGTCAAAGCCTAGAGACGACCCATTTTTTACAAGGCCGAAGACTCAGACAAAGCATGCAAGACAAACAAGATATGCGCCCGAAGGCGGGGGCAAGATGCAAGACAATGCACAGAGCCGGACATAACTTATGATCATGCAAAGAAAGCTGTAATGAAGCACACATGCGACAATTTTAAGCTAGCATACACCAATGAAACTACATTACAAATGCAAAAAGGATGTAAGAGAATTATGCAATTCTCAATACGTCTCACTCGGAGGATATAATACATGTGCGGCTCATCTGGTTGTACCAGCTTCAAACGAACCGTACATACAATATCGTGCCTGCAAAGAAAGCAAATTTAACAGGTACAATGGTATTAGCAACATGCATGACAATGCAAAAATGAATGCAAAATGATATACAATATATATACAAAACTATGTATGAACAATGCAAATGAAAATGCAATGTAATTGAAACAATGCAAACTACAATGCAAAGCAATTGAATCATGATCCAATCATGAGCGGTTCGAAACCATACCTATGTCAAATAGATTGATGAAGGTAACAAGTTCGTCTACCATAGAACGGTCAACAGAACTATGAGTAATGTAGACGGACACAAGAACAAGTATTGGGGGGGAATGACAAAGGTGGGGAAACGACCCGCTGGGGAAAGGACAATGATCCTAATGCTGGATGCAACAATTACACTACAATGTAATATATAATGAAAATACTGGGGAAATGGCAATGGATATGGCACGCGGACCAAACCAAATCTTTCCTAGGCAAAGCATGTGCGCATACAAGCCACGTCTAACATAGAATGGTCCACTGAACTATGCTTCGACACGAGAAGTATGGGCACATACCGGATCAAGCTCAACATGGAAAGGCGTAAGCCATAGGCGGAGGTGATGCAGTGAATGCATGCATGCTACAATGCAATATCTACAAATATGCAATGGAATAGAAATAGATACAATGGATATGGCCTGCGGGCCAAACCAAATCTTGCCTAGGAAAGGCATGTACACGTACAAGCCGTGTCTAACATAGAGCGGTCTACTGAACTATGCTTTGACACGAGAAGTATGGGTGCATACCGGACCAAGCTCAATCATGGAAAGGCGCAAGCCATAGGCGGAGGTGATGCATTGAATGCATGCAAGCTATAATGCAATATCTACAAATATGCAATGGAATGGAAATGGATACAATGGATATGGCCTGCGGGCGAAACCAAATCTTGCCTAGGAAAGGCATGTGCACGTACAAGTCGTGTCTAACATAGAGTGGTCTACTGAACTATGCTTCGACACGAGAAGTATGGGCGCATACCGGACCAAGCTCAATCATGGAAAGGCGCGAGCCATAGATGGAAGTGATGCAGTGAATGCATGCAAGCTATAATGCAATATACACTATGTTACAACGATGCATGACAATGCAACTATTTACGATGGTGCATGACAATGCAACTATTTACGATGATGCATGACAATGCAACTATTTACGATGATGCATGACAATGCAATTATATATTTTTTTGTTTGTTTTTTTTTTTGAAAAGCAAATGATGTATGAAATGCATGTTGCATGGAATGCGCGACAACACGCGGCTTTTAAGATGCACGTGAACTTGAATATACGACGACGTGAGTCGCTTGAAATACAAGTATAATGCAACTTATCAAAAGTCGTTCGGGCATGACAAACACCGAAGGACTTGCACCTTCAGAGGATTTAGGGTCTCCTAGACCATGGCGATTCTCGATATGTCTCACTCGGAGTATATCATACCTGTCCGGTTCGTCGGGTTGCACCAGCCTTAAATGAACCGTACATAAAATATCGTAGCTGCAAAGAAAACAAACTTAACAGGTATAATGTGATTAACAACATGCATATTAATGTACTTGAAAATGCGTGACAACGCAAAGCAAGTGGGAAGCATAACAATGCTGTGAAGGCACAGGCATGTAAGTGGAGCACGCGGTCTACGCAGGTAACGAAATTGATCATAAGCATGCGGTCTACGCAAGCAATGAAATTGGTTTCAAACGTGCGGTCTACGTAAGTAAAACATGCGGTCTACGCAAGTAATGGATTTGAACACAAGAATGCAGTCCACGCAAGCAGAACATGCGGTCTACTTAAGCAGAACATGCGGTCTACGCAAGTAAAACATGCGGTCTACGCAAGGAAAACATGCGGTCTACGCAAGCAAAACATGCGGTCTACGCAAATAATGAAATTGATTACAAACATGTGGTCTACGCAAGCAAAACATGCGATCTACACAAGTAATGAAATTGATTACAAGCATGCGGTCTATGCAAGCAAAACATGCAGTCTACGCAAGTAATGAAATTGATTACAAATATGCGGTCTATGCAAGCAAAACATGCGGTCTACGCAAGTAATGAAATTGATTACAAATATGCGGTCTACGCAAAATAGCGTGATTGAATGCATGCAAAATGCAATGAGATGCACAAAATAGCGCGATTTGAATGCATGCAAAATGCAATGAGATGCGCAAGATAGCGCGATGCGTTGGACAACGCGAGTGCACAAGACAGTGCGATGCGCAAGATAGCACGATGGAATGCATGCAAAATGCAATAAGATGCGCAAAATAGCGCGATGCGTTAGACAACGCAAGTGCACAAGACAGTGCGATTGATTTGAAATGCCTAAGACAGTGCAATTGATATGTGATGCACATGGGGCAACTTTTGAGTTTTGTAAAAGCCAGAAGGATACGGAAAGGATACACCTTGCACGAATTCGAGTGCCACGCACAGAAGACACGATCCGAGGTCAAAACGGAGGCCGGTTGAGCGTCAGAAATGCACTGTTTTACACTGTTTTGAGCACTAAAGGCCCTGGACCCCACACATAACTCAAACAAGGGTGTAGGAGGCTCCAAAACCGCTGTAGGAGACCACTAGATGTCCACCGGCCATCAAAATGCATCACCGGCCGTCCATCGGCCATCATACAATTTCCATCGGCACAATATTTTGCCGACCGGCAAAAAGTGTGGCCGACCGGCAAAATGTTCCTGTATCGGGGCAATTTCGGCATTTCGCTACGGGTCTTTTACAATAGGGCTTCTAGCCCTATTTTCTTTACTTCTCCTTGCTCGAAATCTTCTCCTTTCTCTCTCTAAAATATTTTCCGAGCCTTATTTCCTCGTTTTCCTTGGTTTTTGGCTCTGTTTCGTCGTTCGATTCGCGTTCACCCTTGCGTTTCGAACGTTTTGAACCGATTGAAATTTCATTTCGGTGTTGTTTTTTCGATTTCTGCCACTCGGGGCTTGTTTCCCTTGAGTTTTTCTCGATATCTGTGCCTTTTCCGCACTTCAGCTTTTTCGGCCTTTTCCGGCCCTCTCGGGGTTGACTTTTTATTGACTTTTTGTTGACTCTTCACATTCTCGCCCGGTTTTTTCGTCTTCCGGCCATTTTCACATTCTCTTCGAGATGGCGGACGATCTTCCACAGGGCGGGACCCCTCCAGAGCTCGAGATGGATCCCGAGGCCGACCCTTTGCCACTTCATTTACGGCCGTTCGATCCGAAGACCTACAGCCCTGCGGTTCATGTGATGCTCCCCGATGGACTACGCCAGTTCCAGAGCTTCGAGAGGGGCGTGGCACCCGAGCTTCTCCTGCGTAAGCCCACCTCCCATCTGTCCTTCGGTGCTTCCGAGGTAACATTCTTTCTTCTGTTTTATTATTTTCCGCAACGTAGAACATAACACAACACAGTCGAGTCGGGAGATCCTGAGGCAAGGCGCGCAACCGAGACCTCTAAGAACTCAAGACGAACACAAACAAGGGTAATCACCAAGTGTTCCAATGGTGACGTCCAAGTCTTGAGGACGGTCAAAAATGGAGTGTCTACACTATCCAAAACTCATGTTGTTCCTAACAGGCTTCGCTAGGGCTGGGTTTGGACTTCCCTTAGCTCATCTACAAACACATGAATGAGCGTGAGCGATAGCCCAGTGAATAATATCGAATACATAAGTTACATAAGCAATATGAAGAACAACATGCTCCGGACGGCCTTGGGCCCAATGCATTTTCCTGCTTAACATATATATACTTATACAAAATTTAGATCAAATGACTGTAGTTCCAAACATACTGGCCTTTGGCCCAATCAGGTTTCCATTCAAGTCAAAACGGCCATCAGCCTATTCATTTATGTCAGAACGGCCTTCGGCCCATCCATTTTTGTCAAGACGGCCTTTGGCCCATTCATTTACGTCAAAACGGCCTTCGGTCCATTCATTCATGTCCAAACGGCCTTAGCTCCATTCACTTATGTCAAAACGGCCTTCAACCCACTCATTCATGTCAAAACGACCTTCGGTCCATTCATTCCTATCAAAATGACCTTCGGTCCATTCATTACTATCAAAACGACCTTCGGTCCATTCATTTCTATCATGTCAAACTTTTGTCCACAATCCCAATTAGCAGCTCATAAAGTTTATAAGGGAAATAAATAATTGGACATTGACAAGCTTTCAAATATCGATATTACTCACAATGATCGGCTTGTGGATTCACCCTGGAGCTTGACCCTACACATTTCATGAACACAAAAGGGTCATTAACAATTCAACCCGTTCCTTAATTCACATATTCCTCTTTAGGCTTTATTCTTATCTCATTAACTCATTTACAATGCTTAACACATGCCTAAGAGTGCTTACAAGTGAAAGAGAACGGAAAACAAAACACAGAATGAGCATACAAAATTTCAGAGAATAGGGTCCCCGCTCGAGCATCAACTTCCCCGCTCGAGCGGACCCGTAAGGCCTACAAAAGTACTAGTTGCATGAAAAATACGCTCGGGCGTGGAATAGAGCGCTCGAGCAGAAGGCCTATCAACAAAAACTCCCCGCTCGAGCGTGAGATATCACGCTCAAGTGGACATCCAACTCTGCAAAAAGTGCTGGGAGCACGATTTACCCGCTCGAGCGGCTATTCCCCCGCTCGAGTGGACATCAAAAATCTGGGTTTTCCAGATTGAGTTCTTGAGCTCCAATTCGAATTTCAACCAACAAAACATGCATGTTATGACTCAAATCTCAAATATAATCATACTAACATGGCACGAATGCAAGATTATAACATTATGAAGCTTAATCTCTTGATTTATCTACATGCATGTCCCAAAATATGTCAAACCCAACACTAACACAGCAAACTCATGCATTCAAGCTCATATCTTCTCAAATTGTACATGCATGTGATGAATTAGCCACATTCTCAACTTAGATAACACAAATGGTGATCAAAACATGAGTTTCCTTTAACATTTCACATGGATTATACACATTTGTGTTCAAACATGCAATTTCAAAGTAAGTCTTTACATGCATGCACATATTAAGCTTCAATTCAACAAATCCAACACAATTTCATTTCAATCTCACTCTTGATCACCAAATTAGCTTGAACACACAAGATTACAAACTATAATCCAAGAATTACTCACCTAAAACCTTTGATCTTCTAAGCTCTAGTCAATTCTTGAGCTAAATCTTCAAATTCCAAAGATTGGGCCAATAATTACACAATTCTCTCCTCCCCTGTCTCTACAGTCGGCTCTCTCTCTGTTTTTGAGTCCCAAGTTCAGCCAAAATGAGGTGAATAAGAGAGAGTAGGGAGTATAGAGACTTACAACAAAACCCACTAAGGCCAAATAATATTAATAAAGTAATTGGGCTCTAATTTATCAATTAAGTCGACTTTATCTAACCCGAATCAATTTTTCAATTAAATTTTACGGTAGGTTCTAAAAATTATGCCAATTACAATGACGTAAACAATTTCGGGTCCTGTGGCCGATAGGGCCCTCATTTTAATTTCCAAAGCAGATTATTCGAACAGATATTCCTACGGTGAACAGATAAAACTTCAAAATCACATATATTCACATAATGGCACATAAAATCATGCTAAACACATAATCATACTCAAATTAAGGACCAATTAGCATACTACGGAACAGGGGTATCACACTTGCCCAAGGCTAAGTTTTTCCACGGCAGTTTTCTAGCCACACTAGAAAAAGATGTCCTTTGTCCCTTCGACCTGCCATTCATATGTTCTTTCGCCCTCGGCGTAGCCGCAATCTTCAACGTCGTCAACTTGTTTCTCCAGCTTGGCTTTATGGACATCACGGAGCTTGCGCAGCTCGACAGTGTATCTGGCCTTGGTTGCTTGCAGAGCTTTCTATTTGTCCTCATCCGCCCTTACCAACTGCTCAACGAGTAGGTCACACTCGGCCACTGCCGCCTCCTACGCAGCATTCAATTTTTCCAGCTCAGCAGTTTTGACCTTATTGTCAATTATGGCCTTTCTCAAACTTTGTCCCACAGAGACCATGCACTTGTGGGTAAGGTAGTTTTTTTGCACGGCCTAAGACAAGACAAAAGTCAATACATACAAACTGAACAATAACTTGATGACACAAAAGGTCGCATACACACTAAAAAAATCGACTTTACGGCCGACCTAAGGACCTTTAGATCGGAAAGTTCTTCGTGCCTCTTCATATCTACCGGAAGGAGTAGACCCTTGGTGATGTTGAAGCCAAGAAAGTAGTCCTTGTTGGCATAAACTGAATCGGCCATAGTCACTGCTCGGCCCTTATTCTTGAGGTCAGGTTACCAGACTGGCGAGGCAGTGGAGCGAGTGGACTGCTTGGCTAAGGGCTATTCATTCTTGTTCGGTAGAAGGCTACTCGGTTAAATCTTCATCGACCAAACGCTACTCGGTCGAAGTGCGCCTAGGCCTCTTCCTTGACCGACCAGCAATTTTCTCGCTGGCAAGAGCCAACACCGGTCCTACTTCTTATGCAGCTGGCTTAGAGGACTGGCCCCCAGTTGTTTCGGCTGGCTGCCAATCGCTCAGCTCACCTGTGATCATGGACTTGATAGCATAGGTCTTGGCGATTTCTTGTTTGGTAGTCAGAGGCACAAGTCTAATTAGGGAAAGGTTTGGATTGGGCTCTGGAGAGGGGGCAAGAAAAAAATCGATGACCTTGCTTTTGCGCGATGTAGTGTGCCGATAGCTCAGTTTGTATCCGAGCAGCTTTTAGGGCTCTCGTTCTTCAGCCGGATGCCACAGAACAACTCTAATGGCCTGTTGATTGGCTCGGGAATAATCCTCTGCCAAGGTTGTATAATCTACGTAAAAATTCCAAACGTTAGATCGGCAAAGACAGATCGAATACAAAATTTTAAACCGCGCTATGTTGTTCACCATCACTCCTGAAATTTTTGCGTATACACCAGCCTGGTATGGGCGCCTCGGTGTCTTCATAATTTCCAAACACCCACAAAAAGTCATCATCATTCAACTTTTTGTCCAAGTTACCTTCTATGAGTTTACTCGGCCCTTTCTAGCCTTCAGGTACCAGCAGAAGCCTCCTTTATTTTTGCTAAATGTATATTGGTGAAATATCTCAGCGAGGCCAAGGTTCAAACCGAGGATTCGGTTCAGCGCAGCCACGCCATTTATTATCTTGTAAGTATTGTTGGACACTTGGGTTGGACACAACCTAGTCTGTCTCAAAAACTTGCAGACTAGGGGTTGGACTGAGAAGCGTAGGCTGCCTTCCACAATAGACACAACAGTGAAGGGGTAGACGTCCAATTTGCCCTAGAGAGTAACTCTTTTTTGGCCAGCTCTAAATGGACGTTGTCTGGAATGTTGAAGTCCCTACAGAACTCGGTAATGGCACTTGGTGAACTAACCATAAATCGGTGTTTTCCCATTTACCCCGGTCTTATTTTTTATATGATAATAGCTCGACAACAGATCCTAGTGATTATTTGCTCGATCTTTGAGCTTCACCGATTATGATGTTGGTGTGTGCCTGGGTTGGCCCTAGTTCGGTCTATATAATAGAAATCAAGTGCAAGTGTTAGCGCGGCATAGTCCGCACAACTCCAAGATTAAAGAGCATTTTTAACTTGGTTATCAGGGTGAAGCCTGATAGCTCAATTCAGGACCTGAGGGTGTTAGACCGAGCTTGTGCCTTAGTCTATTATTCAGACTCCTATCTTGGTTCGGTGCCCCTACAAGCTCTTAGCGCGGCCACCGCCTCTTGGTAGGACCACAAACTAGCTTTAGCCCCACTCAATCCTATTTTTGGATCTAAAAGTAGGATTTTGCTCGGTTTTATCCAGAATTTGTGTTGTTCATCCTAAACGCTAAGTTGCATATAGAAACTCAAGGGAATAAGGGGCACAAAGACGCCATACATGCTCTCTATTGCGATTTCACCTAATTTCTATAAACACCTACCAGTTCTACTCCAAAGAGAGGGGCATTGGCAGGGTATTGACAACCCTAAACGAGAAAAAAACTTGAAGAACAGTAATACGAAGAGGAAAAGGACAAGGAAAACTTACAGATTCAGAAGCCAAATCGAGGTTCAATCAACCTCGTCCTCTGCTGCAACGTCCAAGATGAAGGAAAACACTGGAAATGGCGTTAACAGGAGCAATGACAGCGACGACAATGATGGCAGAACCTCAAGGGTTTAGGGTTTTGAGCAAGAAAGAAGATGAACAATGATGAAGGTTTTTGGTCTTCTTGTGCGTATATATGGAGGGAAAACAAAAGGACGACAACCTTTTGAATTTTCCCCATAATGTTGACAGCTATGGGGTTACACGGAGCGAATGGGGAAACGCCATATGGCAAGGAGATGACTGGTTGTCAGTACAATCGATGGAACGTCAGTATGGCCGACTGATTGACGACGAGGCAACTAACACAAGTCTCAATGACTGGCCAAAACATATAGCTCGGTCAGAAAAGGTTATCCCCTTCACGTTCAACTTGGATAGGATTAAGGGGCAATTGAAAGGGAGATTGTACCGAACAATGGGCCGAGCTACGCCAACACAAAATTTGGTGTTGGGCCAGGTGAAAAGAACCTAGGACGCGTCATTGGACCGGACTGAGGTTATCCGATGTGCGTTTGGCCAAGCGAGATCCGCAAGAAATGTAGTACCGAACCGAGCTAGGCCCACACAGAATATTGTGTCAGCCAGACCAAGCCGAGTTGACTCAACTGGCGGGCAGAACTACCCTATCGTTGACTTCCAAGGTAACGGAGTCAAGTGAAGATCGAGCTAATGACTAATTGAGCTACTATTACCGAGGCAGGCGATCCATGCGACAGCGGTCAGAAGCCGAGATGTCGAACGATGTGCTCGCCTCTAATCGGTAATGATAGGCCGGTTATGATCCAGCTCGGCACGAAGAGACCAACGTAGTGTTATTGGTTCACAAGTAACAGCCTAGTCGAGCATCCCGTGTGGACCAATAAAGAGAAGAAATAAATCCACTCCTGGTATGTGTCAATACCGTTTGGCAGTGTGATAAGCACTGTTTGGAGGTTTTGGTCTCTACACGTGCAAGAAATGTAGAGGGAAGCACAGCCGCCTTTCCAGTGAAGGACAGTAGAGGTAGTGCGCCCACAATCTCTGAGGCTGCATGGCCAGCCTTGAAAAGAAGGAGCATGCAGACATTGGGGGTAAGCAATTTCAAACTCTCTCTCTCTCTCTACAGTGCTCTGCCTTCTCTCTTCTCTAAAAAGCTAACTTGATCATCGAAGGGTTTTTTGGCAAACCCACTTGTGGGGTAGCTCACCTTTGTTTTATCCACAGTGCGATGGAGTTCTAACGGAGTGAGAAAAGCTTGGAAGCAAAGAGGTACGGAGCGAGGCAAATATTTCTCTTCCATATACAAAGCATACTGTCATATCACTCACAAACGTAAAGATTTGGGTTCACCTCTGAAAATTAATTTCATATATAGATAACAAATGTAAATAATTCATCAAAGCAAAGCAACGGACGCTGGTGTGAATTGATGGCCAAATCACAAATAAATTCAATACGGGGACATATCACAAACCACACAGACTAGATCGTCGACAATGGTGCTGAACAGATAAGGGACGATGATTAGATTGCTAGCCACAATGGTGAGGAATGATGGTTGAGACGACGGCGACTTGATTGCCGACAACTATGTTGAGGAGGAACACCTATGGCTCTCTGTCTCTTGTTTTCTCCCTCCCTCTGAGTACACTTTATTGATTAATACAATATTAGATACTACCTGGGTGATATATGTGATGTGTGCATAATTCAAATAAGCAAGAAGAAAAATGAATAATCAAAAAAATAATATTATAATACTTATTTGTTGTCAAAGTGTAAGTGTATTCTTACTGAGATCGAAGGTCTTGTGCTCAAACCCTCAATTTATAATTTTTTATTGAGTTAATTATCTAAAAGTCTTATTTACAAATGTTATTGTCGCTCAGGTTTTATCTAAGATTTTTTGAATCAATAAGTCCTATTTAGTAAAATTGAGAATATTATCAATTTTTTCTAATTTTGAAAACTAAGAACATTATCAACTTTGCATGGTAGTGTTTCAGATAATTATTTCACTAACTGATGAAAAAAAACAGAGTATGAGATTAAACATTTTTGTCATTCTACTTATTAGTTTGATTTAACTATCCAATTAAATCAATAACATTATCAGTTTTTTCATTTTCAATTTTTAACTTTTAATTTTTTTATTTTTTTTAACTTTGCACATCAGTATTCTATCATCATGATCCTTTATAAACATAAAATTTTCAGTTTTGCACAAAAAAAATAATTTAGTTTTTTATTTTGTTTGCACATAATTTGTTAAAAGTTGATATTTTAAAGTTTTGAAAATCAAAATAAATGTTAAATTATCATGTTCCTTTATAAATAATCATAAATGATAAACAATCATTGTTTGAAAGATAATTCTGACTATTAAAAATTTATAGGATTTGAAGGTCTAAAATTTTTTACTAAAGACTTTAATAGGATATAAATTCATAAATTAAAATTTGTATGTAAATGTTTTTTTTTTATAATTATTTTAGACTATGTCCTTCACCCAAATTAACCTTATAATAGTAGAGTTTTTTTTAAAACGTAAGGGAACCGCCCCCTGCCCTTCGAAATCAATCCTTGGATTCCATGCACCCATTCACTTAACACAATATATATATATATATATATATAGGACAAAATTTAATAGATTATCAAAGTGCAAAGATGGATAGCAGTTCAATTGTAAATGGGTTGCTTTTGAAATGCACATACACTACGAGATTCCAAATTTCACATATAAATGTATAATATTTACTTATTATAAGGAGAAAGAAAAAAGAAAAAGAAAAAGAAAAAGCAAAAGCAAAAGCAAAGAAGAATAGATAGATAAAGGAAAGCACTAAAGAAACACTGACAGTATGTTTTCGAAGGAATTGGATTAAAATAAAATAAAATAAAAGCATGTTAAACACTGAAGAATGCAAAAATAACTGTACTTTTGAAGGATTAAACTGATTCAAAATGTGTTTAGTATTTATTTTCTTTAAAAATGGGGTTTCTTTTAAATCTTCCATTCTCCTTGTTATTCATTATAGTGGTTGAATTATGAAAATTTCAAAATATGATGAAATAATTGTGGAAGAGAGAAAGAGAGAGAGTAAAGTGGAATCAGAATAGGCCAACATGTCGTAAAAGAACAACTTTACATAGCTAGCTGTAAATACCAAGTAAGTGCCAATGGCTTTGTGACCTCAGTGCAACATTTAGGTATTTGCAAGGGAAAAGTTGAGGGTTTAACTCCTCCATAGTACTAATTTAACAATTAATAATTGATTTTTATTGATATATATATATATATATATATATTTATCTATACCAAATGAGTAATAACGTGCAAAAGTGAAAAAGTGGAAAATAATGTGTTCATAGCAATGTATAGATTGAGCCTTTTTGCCAATATCACAACACCACCACCGCCGCCACCACCGCCACTACTGCTACATTATCTCTTACAAGAAGTCATTAAAACATAAGAAGAGAGCAACTTGCAAAGATTTTTGGACATGGAAAGTGGGATTATCGCAATTAGCCCAATCCTTACAAAAGTTAAAGAAAACCACCACCACCAACCATCATCATAGATATACTCTCATGACAGCTTCACCAGTACCAGCCTCCACCATGATCCAATGCCCTTTGTAGCCACCCCTGCCGCGCCAACAGTAGTCCTAGAGGAGGAGAGAAGAGGAGAGGAGCGTAACATGGCATAGCATACACACAAAAGATGAGACAAAGGGGGGCTTTCTTTCACCTATCCAGGCTCCATCTTCCAGAGAAAAAAAAAGCTCAAAGGAGCTTACTAATAAGTGGTTGCATTTTTTGTAAAATAATATAATCAAATTATATATATGTGAACAGAAGAAAAGAAAAGAAAAGAAACATGCTGTTGGATTGGAGGCCCCACGTACACTTAACTTCTACTTTCCCTTCATGGGTATTCTTGTCCTATACTTGACTTGACTTCTACTTTCCCTGCATGGGTATTCTTGTCCTATCCTTGAAAAAAAAAAAAAAAAAAAAATCATACACATACACACAAAATAACCTAATGATAGGGGAAAAATTCATATCAATTTTTTTTTTCTTCGCTCTTATTTATTCAAAAAAAAAAAAGGGAAAGAAATTAAAATCTTTCATTTTCTCTCACAACTTATATAATCATTTTTTTTTTCCTTTTTATCTCCTAATTTACCAAAGGTAATAGAAGTATTTTGTTGGGCACCCCACTTCTTAACACATCTCATCCCAAAATTAAAATTTTGGCTTTTATCTTCGAATATTCTAATTAATTCCAACATTACCCCCACCCTAAACCAACCCCTTCCACCACCTCCTCTATGCCTCCACTCCTCCCCACCATCCGTCGTCCCCTTTTCTTTTTCTTCTCATCCCGTCATCTGTTATTTGCTTTTTCGTCTTCTTCTTTCTCTTCCCCTATCTAAAACCTAGATCTAGGGTCTATGGTGCCGAGGAGAAAAGGGGGGATCGTTAGTCACAGCTGGCCAGGAGGGTTCATTCGCAAATTGTAGAGGTTGGTAGGGTGGGTTTTACGAGTGGAGGATGGAGTTGGTTTAAGGTTTTGACTATGGGAGAGGGTTTCACGATTGTAAGAGGGACAACGGAGGAGGGTCGTAGCAGTGGAGGAGGGTTTCAAGACTGTAAATGGGACAACGGAGTAGGGTAGTCGCAACGGGGAGGGATTGAATTAGTATTTCACAACAATTTGTAAAAATGAAAAAATACACACACAACTAAAAAAAATCAATCATTAAAAAAATTTCCATATACACAAGTAAAAATGAAAAAATAAATATCCTTTAAAACAATACTTTGTAATTCTCATCACTATATTTGATTAATCATGTTCTTACAATTAAAACAAATCAATCATTAGACCTAATATCATATAAGCGAATAAAAATAGACTTTCTACCAAAATTTTCTAATTTTACCCTCTTTTATATTCATTTCTATGCAAGATTGTATAAACTTCTACAAAACTCCTAACAATTTTAATCTGTATTAAATTAAAAATCAACAAAACTCAAATCATATATATAATTTTTATTTCTCAACAGGAAGGAATGGATCCCCCCCTTCCCAAGACCCCATCACTATTTGTAACTCGACTTTTTCGCGCCCCTTTTCAGAAGGTTCGAAAGAAGCTCTACAGTTCGAACTCCCGCAGTTCTGAATCTAATCTCACAAATGCAATGTGAAATTGATAAACACCAAAGAGTCCAAATCCAATAAAATCTTTTGAAAAATCGATTTTGAATCAAATGCCAAAGATAGACTGTTTTGTCGGATACAGAGTCCTCACCTAAATATTTTTTTAGGAAATTTAGGAAACCCATAACTCGTGCCAAAGGCCACGTGTCCGCCATCACTAAGATTGTCTTGGCTCAGGAACTTAGGTACGAGAACAGAATGTCATGAATTGAGCACCCCCGCTCGCCCGATCAAAGATCGGCCTCTACTAATCATGATATGATTTTTATCAACATTATATGCTCTTGTTCTGATTATTAGGCTAGTATTTACTATGTGATGCGCACAAGCAAGTATAGACTAATTTTCCCGAATTGGAACATTCCAATTTCATGTTTGTTTTCTGAAAAGGGTTTGATTTTGCCACTTAACAAAGTGGGCTTAAAGTTTGTGAATTTGCCACTTGACAAAGTGGGCTTAAAACGTACATTTATTGAATCATTCCAATTCAAGCAACAAGCCTTCATCCACAGGCATGCAAACAATTTAACAAGTAAGCATTTAGCCTCATGTTAAGCATGCGAATCATGGCAATCACTCACACTCACGCAAGTATGCTAAAACTCTAAAAACTCACCTAGTACTCTAAGTTAGGATAAAACAAAAGAGTTAGAAAAAAATGCATGATTCCTAACTATATAAGGTGACTAATGCAACTAAAATAGACTCGGCCACTTAACATGGCATATGAATCGATTTGATAACATGCGGTCTAAGCACGTATTCAAAGAAGTATTGAAATGACAATGCAGTTAGAATGATGAACCGAGCCTCAGTGCATGCAATACAAATGAATAGATGCAAACATGTGATATGCTAATTGAATCGTGATGTCCATAATCTAACCATCAAAAGCGAATAAATAAAAGGGAGAAAGACATGGAGTTGGAAGATATACACATTACTACATTTGCGCTCTCACGAAGGAAAATGAATTAAGCTAACTAGCTAACTAAGTTAAGCTAATCATTACAAACCAAATAAAATAAATTAACTAACTATTCTAAGCTAATTAAATAAGTACAACAATTAAATAATTTAACTAGGCTAAGCTAATTAAATATTTACAACACAAACTAATTTAATTAATCAAAACTAATTAAATAAGTACAAAACAAACTAATTAGCTACAACTAATTAATTACAACAAATAAATGGCTAAATGCTAATTAAACTAATTAACTATTCTCGGGAAGCGAGGGAGGCCCATGTATGCTTGATTTCCACCCAAAGAACATCCACTGTTTGCCCTCAAAAGCCTCTGTTGCCCAACCCTTGCACTGGTTTTCCACCTCTAGGTCAAAGCTGCTCTGCTTCACAAACATTCTGCTCAAAATTCATTGGTGGCCAACAGGGGGTCGGTCGGCCACTGATGGTGGCCGATCGGCTACTGATGAGGCCTGTCGGCCACTGTTGATTTGGACTTCCTTTCTGCAACAAAAAGCAAACAGAGTAGGACAGTGTATTTCTCAATGATTATTTGTACTGTATATCCCTCCTTATCATCAAAAACATCTCAAATGAGTGATACCCTTAGCTCTTAAACCATCAATTAAGAAATTTCATTACATGATAGCCAAAGAATCAAGATGTGCAAGTTCAATAAATGCATAAACAAGACTCAAAACTTTCACCCTATCATGCATGATCAAGGGCAATGGTGACCTTGAAAACTTGGCACAATTCATCACTGAGTATGAAATGTCCCAAATTTCCTTGTGTTCAATTAACGTCCGCATTGAACACACCAAAACACAATCAAATTCTTATTTTTCACCATTTAGTTGTAACTTTTTAGTTACTCATTTTAGATTACCAACCGTTCCTTAACCAATTAAGTCCATTGGTAAATCAAGTCCTCTAAAGAGAAAGAAGTGTCAAACAATGGGAGGTTTAAGGCAAGAGAAAGGTGGCATGCCGTTGGTAATGAACCTCCAAAAGATGATTAAATCATTAAGCATGAGCCTCAATCTCAAGTTTACACAATCCCAAGGTTGAAACAACCCTCAAAACAAATGAAAAATTCAAGAAATAAGGGAGGTCGCAGAGATTAAAGTGTTGAATTAAGTAAGAAAAATACTAAAACAATGAAATCAACTCAAACAAGTGATGTCTAAAAGTTTAGAACACCAAGCTTGTGAGGATACTTATACTACAAGTATGCAAAACAAGACTCGAATGTCTCAACCAACCCAAAACAAAGTTAAAACAATCTTAAATAGAGCCTAAAACAGGCTGGAGTTAAGCTACAAAAAGCTAGAAAATTAAGCTAACATATGGAGCTAACTAGGCTAACAAACAAGACATAAGAATGGAAGGCTAACCCGTCCAATTTTGGACTTCAAAACATGATTTTCACCACTGAAAATACTCTAAAATTCAGTGTTCAAAAGTCCAACAAAAGATAGTTTGAAAGTGGGAAACAAATGTGAAAAACCCTTTTAAACAAGGAATAAGGAAGGGTGAACAACCCCCTAACCTTAAATGGCCTAAAACCACCAATTTCAGCCCACAAAAACAGAGTTTTTATAGCCCAAAAACAACCCAAAAACAGTGGAAAAAAGATAGAAAAACAAGCATTCAAAGTAAGGTAAAAAGGGAAATGTTATACCTCTTGAAACAAAGATCAACTTTAAGCAACAATTCAAGCTAAAATCACCTTCAAGAGCTCTAAGAAGACCTCGAGGAACCTCAGCTTAAAGGTGATCAATTTTGGTCAAGGAGGTATATGCAAAAATGTAGTATATGTAGGCAACTATGCACAAATTTGCAAAAGAGAGAGAAAAATGTAAACAGAGAGAGAAAGAGAGAGAGATTTTTGTTCCAAAAATTCTAACCCCCAAAAATGAGAAAGGAGCCCCCATATATATAGAAAACATGAATTCCATAAAAAGAGATCCAGCCCTACATGTGGGTGCAGATGCATGCATCTGTACAAACAGTTGGCACAATTAGCATAAAATATTTGCAAAACACATTGGTGGCTGACTGGCTACACCAATGGCCAACAACCAGAAGTCATGGCCGACAGCCCATGGTGATGGCCGACAAGTCACCAAAAAGTTCAGGCTTGAAACACCAAGGTTTTGGTCCAAAAACAAGGTGACAGGAGTGCGAGGCTCAAAGCTGTGGCATTCTGTAGAGGACTTCGAGCGCTTGGCGAGCACATGCAATCATAATCATCATCAAATACACAATTGACGATATCCAAGTCTTGAGAACGGTCAAAAATGGAATGTCTACACTATTCTCTATACTTCATTTAATGGGCCCCATTTTGGGGCCTACAAGATGATCTGAATCGTAAACCTTGCAATGATATATGTATAAAAAATTAATTTCATCAAATATCACTAGACACAAACAAATTATATTTTATTTTTTAAAATGAACAGTAATTTTGAGTTTAAACTTAAATTATCCAAGTTATTAAAAAAAAATATTTTGGTTTACATTATGTTTTCAAAAAAGATAAAATAACAAAACAAACTCAGAAATTGCTTCTCTCTCTCTCTCTAAACTTTTCTTCCCCTAAGGTTTCGTTTGTGTGCAACAGCCGGGATAGGAGAGGGTTCTAGCCTCCTCTCTCTTTTTACCCCTTTTCTCTTTCGTTTCCTTGTTTTTTTGTTCAAATAACTTGGAAACTACCCTTCTCCCTCTTTTTGTGAGGTGTTCTCTCCCTTCTGCCTTAACTCTGGTCGTGACCTTCACCAAATTTGCCTTCACTCTCCTCCATCGCTACCACGTCACCGCCTTTTGCTCGACCACCATCAACTTGATCTGCCGCCTTCCAACTCTTCTTTGACAAATCTACCACCTTCCTTCAACCAGATCTACCGCCTTTCATCACCAAATCATCCACCACCACTACTTGGGCATTTTGGGTTTGAGGAATTTTGTGTTTTTTCTGTCTTTTTTTGATGTGATTGTAACTTTCCCACACAGATAAATGTAGCCTATGTATTTATCTCAAGCTTAAGATATTATCGAACTCTTATGATTGACTTCTATTTCGCAATATAAATTGTCTTGATATATGTACAATTTCTCCTTAGTGCTTCATTTGAAGATTTTTCCTTTATTTTTTGAACTAGGATTTTTCCTTAATTTAGTGTAAGCTTCTTGCTAATCTCCTTATAAATGTCGTTTGGCTAATCTTACTTTAATGAAAATTACTAGTGATAAATAAATTTAAAATAAATAAATAAAAGAAGAAGAAGAAGAAAGACTTAGAAATTGCTTCTAACATGGCCAGCTGAGGGTGACAACATATTACAACATGAAAAATAGAGAAATTATCCAATCCTTTGATCCATCGGGACATTAATGGCTAATTTATAACCCAAAAAACAAGACTAAAGATAACAGACAAATCATAAACTAGAGAAAGAAAGAACTGCTTGAAGCACAGGATGATAAAAATTGTACTTCCTAAATTCTTTACAAAATTGAAATGTCTGCAGCTCCATTTCAAATACAAAAATCACACAGATCAATTGAGTCATATCCAAATGCAGAAAAATAAGAATGTATAGCAAGATGCCATCCCTAAATCATGATTGGGGAATAGCAAAAGCATCAACGCTACTCAAGAAGTAGAATTCACTATTCCTTTTATATACTTCGAAAGGTGTACCCTTTGTCAAACAAAAACTTAGCAACGATATGGGGAAATTACATGCATTCTTACAAATTACAAGTTTCTTTTTTATTTTCTTTGATGAATGTAGCAATTGTAAATCAACAGCAATGACAAATGAGACAGTATTCTTGCACTTCTCCATTTCTTTTGTTTATTGGTGTTTTACTGTAAGAGCAGTATACAACATCACCTTCTCAGTATAATTGTCAGTTTAACGATTGTTAAGCAAGCAGCTGAGGATTGGTGTTCTTTTGCGTTTTGAACCCCAGCAAACATCAATCTTGACAATCTTTCTTTTGGTCCCAAGATAATCTTGACAGTTTGGAGCGCCACAATGGCACTTCACCTCAGGTCCGAACTGCACAAATCTACAAAACCAAAGAGCATAGAACTCTTAGTCTTGCAACATATTTTACCTATTCATGTCTGGAATCCCATTTAATGGCATCCCAGGGCAGATTTATAATCATCAGGCCCTACAATTTTTTACTTATCAAACAATTAACCTACAATTAAACCAGAATTTTTTTACAATTTCAATTAACCTACAATTTTTTTTTATAATCATAACAAAATTACATATGAAGCCCAGAACTTCCATATGAAAATCACCGTCCCCACAGAGAGAGAGAGAGAGACCACATGTACAGGACCCTAACAAGAAAATAAGTGTGATACATGAAACGATGCAACATAGTGAGACCACTATAAGTGTCTAACAATTGTTCATTCCAGAATAATTTCATCATAATCTGTTTACTGACGATGTTAATCATTTGACTACCTAATTTAAAATATAGTGAACGCTAGTGATGAAAAATAAAGCACTGCAAACAAGAAACAATAATTGAAACTAGAAAATAAATTAAAACATACCGGTAATCATATGTTAATGGTTCCCCAATCTTAATAGATTGAGCAGCGAAGACGCCAACACGTGTCTCCCCTTCCACTTGCCTGCAGAAACACAAAAAAAGGTCAGAATCTGTTTTGTGTGAAGCAGTCAAATTCTGATATCAGAGGAAGATTCTTCAACCACGTTCTACTATACTCTTTAAATACTATTAGACATGCCAATGCTCAGCAAATAGATGCAAGAAACTCGCACAGATAGTGTCAAAGAATCACATCCACTAAAATAACAAAAAAAAAAAATTATGGGACCATATCAATCTGGCACACAAAATCTATTACCAAAATAAACAAAAGGTGAAACTGTAAGATCATGCAGATCACCAAAAAAAATGGAATGAAAAAACTGAGGCCACTGAAAAGAACCTCCAAATTCTACTATCTTAAACTATGAAGCACGTATACTTCAAAAATAGAGACGTATCTATATCGGATACTTATCGGAAACCGATACTCCTTGGATACTCACGGATATGTATTGGATACTTCTTAATTAATTTTTTATTAATTTTGGAATATCAGATACTTAAAGTCACATATTACTTTTAATACTTTGTTTAGTTCTTTGATAAGATGAATATAGTGAGAGTTAAAGTAGTAGAATTTGTCAAATTGACGTGTCCTTGTTGTCTTTCTCACTTCTCTCTCACTCTCTCACGTTTCTTCTCTCTGCTCTCGTTCTTTTTTGGGTGTCGGCATGTAAGGACAATGTTTAATTTGCATTTGCTTTTGCTTTTAGTTTTGGATGTTTTATGAGTGACCCTTAGCTTAATTGGAATCTCTCTTTATTAATTTACTTTAGGTTTCATTTTCATGCATATTACATTATTAAAATTATAAAAAATAATTTCTTTTTACAATCGTATCCTCGCCGTACCCGTATTGCCATATCCCCGTATCCATGCTTCCTAGATCGTAAAAAACTATATCAAAAAGCATTTTGGGGGGAAAATATGGACCAAAAATTTGCTCAATAAGGTACAGGTTCCATAAATAGGATTAAAAATCATGACTTTCTACTATATAATTATCAGCTTAAATGAGCAAGTTTTATAGTGGTGTTGAACTTTCAAGTACCCCATCATCTAATTTATCTATGGCATTAGGAAACATAGGCTCCCTAAGGGACATGTGTTCCATAACTCACTCCATGAATGATCCTACTTAGTCTAAAAAATATGATTGAGCAAACAAAAGCACTTTCTTAAAGGACCCTTCCTCGTATATAATAAGAACACTGCCATAAAAGAGAATTACAATTCCATTTTTCTAACACTTCTACACTAAAGAAGTTCTATGATCCCCAAGAAACAGTCAAATGAACAACGCCAACCTTCTGATTTAGCAAATGGTGGAAGACAAATATAATCTTATTGAAAACCAGAAGTTAAGATCCATTATATACATTCAACATTCAGCTCCTAGAAGGAAACTGCAGCTTTTTACAGCTAACCTAAAAAATTTGTAGAACTTAGAAGTGGTTCATACTAACCATTTTTCCAGTTTACAGTTGGGATCACAACTATGGTTTAGAAAGCGAGAAGAATTTCCCTTGAAAGTGGCATCAATTGTGAAGTCTTTTCGTATTTCACACATGTAGAAGTTCTTAACGCCTCTGTACTTCATCTCCCATAGCCTTTGTTCACACATAGCATCATCAATAACTGCAACAACAAATAACTTGTGATCTTAAAGGCATGTAGAAGAAAATTTGAACTTTAGTTCCAAGAAAATTTTAAGTCCCTTAGGGAGTGAAGACCAACATAGCACATCATAATATTTGTGATTCTGCATTTCTGTAATATAAAACTCAATTGTAAGAAGTGTGAACCCATGAATGTATAATGTTGAAAAGGGGTTATCATGTCCTCCTGGACCTGCAAACACTTATCTTTGAACTTCTTATTCAAAATCTAACCCAACTTCACTTGAAGTATCTTATTATTCAGAATCTAACCCACTTTATTCTAAAACTATTCACTAGTTTTAAGAGTTCCATAACCATAATATGCAATGATAAGCTTCACTTAACAGAGAGAGTGAATGAAATTTTATGAAGAAAACTATAGAGAAAAATGTCACCTGTGGCAATCATGAAAAATTGGAATGGTAGACCATAAACCCAACATTCAAATGAATTAATATTAATCACTATACAATCTACACTGTACAAAACCAGCAGGTGACATCCATGGAGGCATGGACTCTTGAAGGAGAATTTTCCATGACCTAGCATAAACCACAAATAAATGGTGAAGCAGATATCCTCTCAAAGAAAGTGGCCTAATGCATGCTTTCATTTCACTCCACTTCTTTCTCTCACTTTCTGCAATCTCATGTCCAAAAATCCTTAAGACTTAATAAACACAGATATGGACATGTGACACGTACAATGCAACACAACAAACACAAAAAATTCAACCAAAAATATTCACAACACAACATGGAGACGCAAGAAAAAAATATATTTTAAGAATATATAATTATAAAATTCACAAAAACATACTAAATAATATAATAGCATTATTAAAAAGGGGAATTACAAATAAAAAGAAAAAGAAACTCAGGTTTAACCAATATAACAAATCAATACCTGAATTTTTAATTTCTTCAATCTGAACCTAATCTTTTGAATGGGTCCCAATCAGAACCATTCATCTATTCCGTTAGCTAGACTAATGAGAAAAAATTCATTTATGGTTTTTTTCTTGTTTCTCTTTATATTATTTTTTTGGTTATTTTGTTGCAGAATTTTGGTTTGTACAGGCTAAAACTAATTGGATTATAGTTTGATAATTATGAAGAATGACAAATTAGCCCAATAAATGTTGTCACTTCAAATTATTGTGGCCCAAATACAATGAAGTTTGGGCAGGCATTTTATCATTCTTTTTTTTAAAAGTTTGGGTTGTAATTCATTCCTCTCTTAAAAGTGTGGGCAGGCCCAGGCCCATATATTTCTGTGTTTTAAATAAAGTCATTGATTAAGAAAAATGTAAAATCCAAAACTATAGGAAAAAAAGAAGAGAAGAATCTGAACCACTTCTTAGCCTGAACTTAGAAACTGCTCATCTCTCATCTCACATCTTTAGTGCTTGGAAAACTTCTATTTCTGTTAGAATTTCCCATCTTTACCTTCACCTACTCCACTACACACTCCACTTCACCTACCTCCACTTCACCACACACTCCACTTCACCTAACCCACTATCACCTCCACTACACCTTCACCTAACCCACTATCACCTCCACTACACCTACTACCACATTTTCTTCTATATATAGATTGTATAGGAATTGTAATTAATAAATCTTGTACAACATCAATCAGATATCAATCAATAATACATACATCAATCAGATATCAATAATAGAATTTCCCATCTTTACCTTCACCTACTCCACTACACACTCCACTTCACCTACCTCCACTTCACCACACACTCCACTTCACCTAACCCACTATCACCTCCACTACACCTTCACCTAACCCACTATCACCTCCACTACACCTACTACCACATTTTCTTCTATATATAGATTGTATAGGAATTGTAATTAATAAATCTTGTACAACATCAATCAGATATCAATCAATAATACATATATTTTTACATGGTATCAGAGCAGGTTTAGAACCTAATATTTTCGCTTCCCCGGCGGGCGGCAACCTCACCTTAGCCGCCCGCCGGACCTCAACCTAGTCTACTAAAATTTTCTATACATACCTTCTCTACAGATGCAGCTCTGAAACAAGTCCCGACTCCAGACTTCTCTACAGATTGTTGTTCTTCGATTTCTTCATCTAAGGGGTTGGTGCATAGCCATAGCTTTTGGAATATACTAGACCAGTTATCTGGGTTCCACTGAAATTTGCTGTGAAGATCAACTAGGGTACAAGAAAAGATGATGATCATGAGAAGGAGACTGGCTTGCTGTTCTCGGGACAGAGAGATTAGCCTTGACTTTGATGAACAAGAGAGAATAATGACATATAATGGCCTAGAGAGTTGCATTCTTAACAGTCGTTCTTACGAAAATGAAAGCGGCTTGTTCTTGAAAGCCAGTATTTCCCTCTTTCTCTCTCTTGTTTGGAGATGGTGAAGCAGAGCACATGGTTTTGTCTCCTCTTTTACTTTATTTTATTGTCCCCCTCTTTTGCTTTATTTTATTGTCCCCTCTTTTGCTTTATTTTATTTGGTCAAGTCATGAGTACACAAAGCCACACGTAAACAACTACACCACCGCCCCCCAACATTATCTTTCTTTATTTATTTTATCTTCTCTTTTTTATTCAAAAAAAAAAAAAAAAAAACAACCACGTTATTTCTCCCTTTTCTTTTATTTTAATATATATATATATATTTATATTTTTTTATTATAATATATTTTTCCTATCTCTCTGTTTGTTTTATTTTATTTTCTTTTTTTTCCATCAATATTTCCTTATTCTACAACTCGTTAGTGAGCATCTCCAAATATTTTTATCTATTTTCTTTATCCGTTGTTTTATTTTATTTTGTTTTTATTCTTAAACAAAACAACAACACCAAATAACACCACAAACATTCCACACACTTGTCATTTTTTCATGCCGGGGATCAATCCCGATCACCATTTTACACAAAAAAAAAAAAAAAAAAAAAAACCAACAACACAAATCGAAACAGTGGGATTTTTCTTCTCTACTCTGCCGCAGGTCTCTTCTTCTTGCCTCCGTCCTGGGCGGCCCTTGCCGGTGTTGCCTCAGTGCTTCCTTGTCCACCGAGCACGTTCACTCCCCCATACTCCTCCACTGCAGCATATGGCGGCCCTCCAAATCGGAACATCACGGTGGCCTTCCGCTTCAGCTCCTTGTTTTCTGTCTTTAGCACACTTATCTCTGCTCGCGCATCCTTATACATGCGTTGGAGCAGAGCCAGCTGGGAGTTTAAATGCTGCACCTCATTTGTTCTACTCTGCAGCCGGTTCGACAAGTTTGTGACCGCCGTCATGCTTTCCACACATGCCTTCAGAGTATACTGATTGGCCTCCACATCCGACTGCACCGCCATTTTTTGCTCCACCGACCGCATCGGAAAGTTCAATGGAGCAAAACCAGAGGTGTTTGGTTGCGGTTCACTGGACACCGCACCAGTTATTTCTCCTGTGGGCTCGTTCAGTTCTGGAAAGAGCGTGAGCAGGTTCTGGGTAGCTGGACGGGAAGACGAGGCCATGTTTTTTGGGTTGCTAAGTGTTTCAGCGAAATAGCAATTTCAGACTGGTAATGTTCGGAAGGGTTGGTGACAGAATGGCAACAGAGTGTTCCAGAATCTCTTTCTCAGAAACGGAAGAGTTTTTTCAAAGGATTTTCGGCGGTTTCAGACTGGTTTGCACAGCCTCCGCCTCAACCTTGGTTAAATAGTCGAGGCAGCCACGCGCATCGCGCGCCTCTTACCACCAGCCGACAAACGGGCACGCAAGCCAAGGCGCCCACGTGCCTCGCCATCATGTCCGGCACACCTTTTGATGAATTGGGCACGCCTTTTGATGGCACGCCTTTTGACAAAATTGGGCACACCTTTTGAGGGTGCCACTTTTACAAGGGTCCGACAAGACTCTATAAACTGTCCCGACATTTGATACCGGTTAGCTTTTTCAAGGGTCCGACAAGACTCTGTAAACTGTCCCGACATTGATTCCGGTTAGCTCCTTTATGGGTCCGACAAGACTCTGTAAACTGTCCCGACATAGATTCCGGTTAGTTTCTACAAGGGTCCGACAAGACTCCGTAAACTGTCACAACATTGTCTCCTTCAACGGTCCGACATGACCCCATAAACTGTCTTCTACAACGGTCCGACATGACCCCATAAACTGTCTTCTACATCGGTCTAACACCACCATACAGTGTCCTCTACAACGTTATGACACCCCATACAGTGTCTTCACCAACGGTCTGACACGACCATACAGTGTCTCCTATCCTTTTTTATTTTTATGTATTTTCTTGTTTTGTTACTCTCTCCAAACTCAAGTTGGTTAGTTTCTCTCCTCCTTGAGTTTGCGGGGGGCTGTTAGAATTTCCCATCTTTACCTTCACCTACTCCACTACACACTCCACTTCACCTACCTCCACTTCACCACACACTCCACTTCACCTAACCCACTATCACCTCCACTACACCTTCACCTAACCCACTATCACCTCCACTACACCTACTACCACATTTTCTTCTATATATAGATTGTATAGGAATTGTAATTAATAAATCTTGTACAACATCAATCAGATATCAATCAATAATACATACATCAATCAGATATCAATAATAGAATTTCCCATCTTTACCTTCACCTACTCCACTACACACTCCACTTCACCTACCTCCACTTCACCACACACTCCACTTCACCTAACCCACTATCACCTCCACTACACCTTCACCTAACCCACTATCACCTCCACTACACCTACTACCACATTTTCTTCTATATATAGATTGTATAGGAATTGTAATTAATAAATCTTGTACAACATCAATCAGATATCAATCAATAATACATATATTTTTACAATTTCAGATCGACAATGGTCAACGTCAATCGCTATTGTGCTTCAATCTGCCCCAATCCATGTTTTTCTTCCTCAAGCTTCCCAATCTGTGGTTTGTCTTCCTTGATATGCTTCACACAGCCGTATCCTCTTGCGAAGTGATGTGCCCAAGCCATATTCCACACCCATGTAGGTATCTTGTGTCTAACACCGGTATTTAGCTGAAAACGGTGAGTCTATGTAACACAGGGTGGTGGTGGTGATGGTAAAGGAGATCATGGTTATGTAAACTATAATGGTAAAATAAGAGAGGTCACTGTTAAGTTACCAATTTTTTCAAAAGTCTAAGCTGTTAGGAAATGGACCCAACGATGTATATCTAGCTATCTACACCTCATTCACGTGTAATCCCGTCTTGCACATAGAGAGACAAACAGAGAACTAAACAGAAGGAGAAGTAAACAACCAAACAGAAAAGAAGAAACCAAGCTAGACATAATACCAAATGTTAATACTTGAACTCAAGACCTCTTTTAACCGGAGTTCTAATACCATATTAAGTTATTAATTTTTCCAAAAGCCTAAGTTGTTAGGAAATAGGCCCAATCATGCATATCAAGCTATCTAACAATCACATCTTGTTCTGTTAACTTGACAATGTTCTGAGTTTCAGTCACACTTAACTTGACAGTGGTCAAAGTTTCAGTCAAGTAATAGGGGATATAAGCATGTTTGTTCACCGGATGAGCTGTGAAGCTTGTGTACCTTGCTATTGCTCGCACAGACGAAACTATCAGGGAAATGCTTGTGACTAGAATAATGTTAAAGATCAAAATGACATTATCACATTTCTAACCCCCCCCCCCTCCCCAAAAAACAAAATTAAGCTCAAAATATCACGTAAAGAAAACTACCTTCCCCAATATACTCGATCACAAAATCCCCCCCCCCCCAAAAAAAAAAAACAAAAAAGTAAATTAAGCTCAAAATATCAGGTAAAGAAAACTACCTTCCCCAATATACTCGATCACAAAATCACCTTTATTAATGGATTCAGCTGCCTCTACTCCCCATCCACAAAATTCAGTCTGCAAACGAATATAACACCATATTCAAAGAACAGTTCACTCAATAATACTACTGAAAAAATTTAAATTAGTGACTAACGTTTTATTAAGAAAATTGATGAGATTATGAGGCAGAACTTACCTTGACAATTTTGATCTTCTTCTCTTTACGAAATGGTCTGTTTGTGCACATTTCTGAGCAACGACAAGCTTTTGAGCAGCTTATACATTGAACCCTATTAATCACACATTTATAGTATATAAAACACTAATCAAACCCAAAACACTTGAAGTCAAATGCATAGCGAAATCAATAGATAAATATATAAACTTGACTGCAAAAGAAGGTTAAAAATAAATGCTTGAAATAGAATGCAACAAAAGATCAATTCTTAGAATTGAAATATGTTAAAATTGATGTATTATTGATTGTTGTATTGTTGATATATATTACAATGATTCATGATTCCTATATATAGAAGAGGGTGAGTGTGTAGTAGGTGAGGAGTAGGTGGAGAGTAGGCGGAGTAGGTGAGTGTGTAGTAGGTGGTAGTGGTAGGTGTGTAGTAGGTGAATTTTAACAGCCCCCCGCAAACTCAAGGGGGATAGGAACTAACCAACTTGAGTTTGGAGAGAGTTACAAAACAAGAAAATACATAAAAATAAAAGAGAATAAGTGACACTGTTTGGTCGTGTCAGACCATTGGTGAAAACACTGGATGGTGGTGTCATAACGTTGTAAAGGACACTGTATGGGGGTGTCATAACGTTGTAGAGGACACTGTATGGTGGTGTCATAACGGTGTAGAGGACACTGGATGGCGGTGTCAGACCGATGTAGAAGACAGTTTATGGAGTCATGTCGGACCGTTGTAGCAGACAATGTTGTGACAGTTGTTGTGACAGTTTACTGAGTCTTGCTGAACCCTTGTAGAAACTAACCGGAATCAATGTCGGGACAGTTTACAGAGTCTTGTCGGACCCTTAAAAAGTCGCACCCTCAAAAGGTGTGCCCAATCTTTCAAAAGGCGTGCCATCAAAAGGCGTGCCCAATCCATAAAAAGGCGTGCCATCAAAAGACATGCCATCAAAAGGCGCGCCCATGTTGTCGTCGAGCGCCGAGCGGCGCATGATGCGCGTGTCTGCCTCTTCGTCAGGGTCTTTATAAACTGAGGCGGAGGCTGTACTTGAGGCAGAAGCGAAGACAAAAAAAACCTTGTGAAAAAAACTTCTGAAACACTCTTCATTTTTCTGAGAGAGATATTCGTTTTCTGAGAGATTGTCTCTAAGAGCTGCAAATCTTGAAACACTCTGTAACACTCAGTTGCCCAGAAAATGGCCTCTTCGTCCCGTAGTCTGCTCACTCTCTTTCCAGACCTCAACGAGTCAACAAGAGAGATAACTGGTGCGGTGGCTAGTGAACCGCAACCAAACACCGCTGGTTTTGCTCCGTTGAACTTTCCGATGCGGTCTGTGGAGCAAAAAATGGCAGGGCAAACAGATATTGAAGCCAATCAATATACACTGAAGTCATGTGTGGAGACCATGACGGCGGTCACAAACTTGTCGCACCGGCTGCAGAGTAGGACAAATGAGGTGCAGCAGTTAAACGCCCAACTGACTCTGCTCCAGCGCATGTATAAGGATGCGCGAGCAGAGATAAGTGTACTGAAAGCAGAAAATAAAGAGCTGAAGCGGAAGGCCACCGTGATGTTCCGATTTGGAGGTCCGCCATATGCTGCAGTCTATGAAGCACCGGTACTCCTAAAATGTTGCCGTACAAGTACCGGGTACGTACCGGGTACGGGTACGCGTACCGGTACGGCTGCACGCGTACCGGGTACGGCCAAAAGGGGTCTGGTACGTCTGGTACATTTGGGTACGGCATGGGTGCGGAGGGGGTACGCCATGGGTACGTTCCGGGGCAAAAAATACTCAAAAACTACATGTATACATACATAGAGAGAGAGAGAGATAACCTCGTGCTTTAAACATACCATAAACACATTTATAGAGGGAATCGAGAGAGAGACAGAGGAGATGGAAGAGATCGAACCTGATAGTGTAAAGAGGCGTCGCCTTTGTGTGCTAGGGCAATGAAGGATTCTAGGGTTTTCTCTTCGATCGATCGATCAATCGTCTCTCTCTTTGACTGATTTCTGCTCACTGTTGATCGATCGTCTTCGTCTCTCTCCTTTCTCTCTCTCTCCGTCTCTCGATCGCCTCTGTTCTCTTGTTCTCTCTCTTCGTCTCTCGATCGCCTTTGCTCTCTCGCCTCTGCGTCTGCTCCTCTTCGTCTTTGATCCCTCAGATATATAATATAATATATATAATATAAGACATATACATATAATATATATATAATATAAGATATATAATATATCTTATAATATAATAAGATATATATTATATTATAATATATATCTTGATAATATAATATAATGTAATAAAAATATATATATATATTATATATAATGTAATATATATATAATATATAATGTAATTGATCATAAATTTTATAAAAATCATGTATAATGTAAATTTTTATATATAATGTAATTGATCATGTATAATATATAATATAATTGATCATATATAATATATATAATAAATTTTATAAATTATAATTTTTATCATATATAATAAAAATATATATATTTATTGGCGTACCGCAGCCGTACCCGTATCATACTTTTTTGAATTTTGACGTATCGACGTACCCGCACTCATACCCGTACCGTACTCGTACCCGTACCTGTGCTTCATAGGCTGCAGTGGAGGAGTATAGGGGAGTGAACGTGCTCGGTGGACAAGGAAACACGGAGGCAACACCGGCAAGGGCCGTCCAGGACGGAGGCAAGAAGAAGAGACCGGCGACAGAGTAGAGAAGAAAAATCTCACTGTGGGTGTGGTTGTTTTGGTGTGGGTTTTTTTTTTTTTTTTTTGGTGTAAAATGGTGATCGGGGTGAGCCCCGACATGAATAAAATGAGGTTGGTGTGCAGTTCGTCTTCTTCATCTGTGTTTTTTTTTTTTTTTTTTTTGGCAAAGAAACAATAATGAAAAAAAAAAAAAGTTTTGTGGCCCACGGTTTTGTGAAAACCTGCAATGGGTTTGGTATTTGTTTTTTTTTTGTTTTTTTTTTTTTTAATAATAAAAATAAGAATAGATTAAGGGCGAAAGCATGTGCCTCGGGGGATTGGAAAGTGAAAAATGAGAGAGAGAAAGTGGGGTACATGATGAGGAGGATGATAATAAGAATAAAACGAATAAAAAAAAAGAGGTTTGGGGTAAGGTGGTGGCTGTATTGGAAAGACAAAAGGTAGTGGAGGTAAATATTAAAAGAAAAAGAAAGGAAAAGAGAGGGTGTAAAGGGAGAGAGAGAGAGAGAGAAAAGAGATATAATGTGCAAATCAATTTGTGTTTCGTGTGCTTTTCAAAAGATGGAGTAAAATAATAAAAAAAAAGAAAAAGAAAGTTGAGTGGTGTGGTGTGTAAAGTGTGAATGGAATGATGAAAGTTGACGATGATGCATGTCATGCCATCTTTCTTTCCCTTTTTTTTTTTTAATTTTATTTATTTATTTATTTATTGTAAAGTAGGTCACATGGGTGACTCCTTTAATCAATAGGGACACCGAATTCGGACTAGAGATCCTGGTGGGTGATAGGAGAGAGAGACGAGGTGTTTGTTGACTTTGCCGATGAGGACCATGGAGACGATTTCCATGGTGGAAGCGTCGGTGACTCGGAGGCAGTGGAGGAAGTTGGGTTGGAGGCCGAGTCGACTCAGCCATTGGTTGATCTCGGGGCCACCGCCGTGGACGAAGACGATGCGGATGCCGACGCAGGAGAGGAGGACGAGGTCGGAGATGACGGAGGATTGGAGGGACGAGGATTTCATGGCGGCGTGATGTTGCCGACGGTGCCAGAGTTGATGAAGCTCCAAAAGCAGACATGGAACCACCAAAAGCTGGAGCCGATGAAGCACCAAAAGCTGGCGTGGAAGTTAAAGGTGATGATGATTGGGTTGCACCAAAAACGCTAGTTGAAGTGCCGCCAAAAATGGAACCCCCTGTCTGCGAACCCAAAGGGGTTGTTGTACTACCGAAGGGTTTGGGAGCAAATGGATTGCTGCTTGCATTATTAGCCTGTCCAAAAA
This sequence comes from Camellia sinensis, assembly GCF_055761805.1. Taxonomy (NCBI): domain Eukaryota; kingdom Viridiplantae; phylum Streptophyta; class Magnoliopsida; order Ericales; family Theaceae; genus Camellia; species Camellia sinensis. Next base: position 161,759,722 of record NC_138972.1, read on the forward strand.
CTGATTGGGACCCAAATGGGCTATTGGACGACTGCCCAAAAGGGTTACTTGACCCAAACATTGTTACTCTTTATAACTCCTCAGTGCATGGACTTGGACTTGGCCCGAACCTCGTTGGTGGCCCAGAGCTTCATGCAGTAGATCTTCGGATGCTGATCTACGGAAGCTGCCGTTGCCGACTTGGACGACGCCGATGGAGGTGGTGATTTTACAGAGTGAGGTTGCAGAGACCAAGGTGAAAGGAGAGGAGGTATGTGTTGGAGGTTTCAATTGGCACGGTTGGGGTCCGGCGGGCGGTGAAGGCAAGGTTGCCGCCCGCCGGAAAGTGAAGATCACCGAGAGCTAACCTATAGCTCTGATACCATGTTAAAATTGATGTATTATTGATTGTTGTATTGTTGATATATATTACAATGATTCATGATTCCTATATATAGAAGAGGGTGAGTGTGTAGTAGGTGAGGAGTAGGTGAGGAGTAGGTGGAGAGTAGGTGGAGTAGGTGAGTGTGTAGTAGGTGGTAGTGGTAGGTGTGTAATAGGTGAATTTTAACAAAATATCGTTCAAATAAAATGTAGGATTGCTTTGTATGAGCTTCTTGGGTTTATTCAACAGAAGCTTTAAACGTCACAAACAGAGAAACTAGATGATCAAATAAAAAGACACAAATTCTTACGCCAAAAAACTACCTCCTTAATTTTCTATTTCATTATTCTTGTTGTATCGGAAGAGGGTGTTTTGAGGGCCACCAGTTGCATTGACATAGATTTGCTAATTATCACATGCTAAGAAGCACAAATGCAGACATGGACATGAGAAATAACACGCAAACATGTAAATTTTCAAAAAAATGCAAGACAAAACAAACCAGCATGACATGGGAAAAACATATAATTTTATATATTTACATGTTATATATTTATTATATGTCAAATATTTATTCTTATCAAATTCATCAACCTTGGGTATGCTACTTTGGTTGGAGAAAGAAATAAAAAATAAAAAAAATTGGGACACTGCATTTCCCCAACATGTCCTAGTGCGACCCGAAAAAATAAAATAAAACACTTCTTCAAACATGTCCAACATGTTTCTAAAGCCTATCTAGCACATGTCGAACACCAATACGTCACCTCCAGAGACATGATTGTGCTTCATAGATCATGAGAGACTGCGTGGCTTATATTTTTTCTTAAAGTTCAAAATAAACATTCATGATGTAGACTAATTACCAAAAAAAAAAAAAACATGTATTTGGTGATACGGTATCATTAAATTAACTCCTGGAATAAAAAATATAGAGGATCATTGGTATACTTGGGTAGTGAATCTTAAAACATGTGAATTATGACGAGCACGTTAGCTATTTTCTGAAACAGAAAATGGGCCCTCATAAATGTGGAGCCCTAAGTGTTGCATGCATTTGGATGACCATTGGAAATATAATACCTGCAAACGCAATCTTCACAGCATTGTGTAGAACTGCAATTCGTGCAACCAATGTCAGCATCAACATCATTTCGCTTTTTCTTAATAAGGTACACGTCTAATTCAGTTAAGGATGTCAATTTCATAGAATACTAAACATCAATCTGGAGCAAAAAATCATTTAGCCTTGCACAAATGTTAAAGAAACTCAATACTTTTAGTTCAAGGCATACAATTTAATCACAAAATGAGGAAAATATTTAACTGGTTCAGCCTAGTTCAATAAAAGTATGAATAGGATACTACGTCTAATGTGCACGTATGGAGGTGGCTCCATTTTATTCTCCATCATGTCTTTCCAAGTAAAATCAATCTTGAACTCCTCCTTAGTGTAGGGTAGAGGCAAGCGACAAAATATTTCCTAAATTTGAGAGGTGAGACAGTTAGCCTTAACATATAATGATTATATATATAGAGCATCTATAAACTAATTTTTGCAATAGAACAACTGAAAAACTATCTTAGTTTTCCCAAAAATATGTCTTCAAAATTGTCTCAATTTCCAGTAAGCCAAGTCTGCATTTAAGGAATCAGGGATAAAGCTTGTAACTTTTTTCTTTCGATTTCCTCCATATTGGGAGGACAGGAAGGGAAGTGAAAAACTCCATATATCTCAAATAGTAAAAACAGTTGATGACTACTTCCTCCATGCTGCATGTAGTGTATAATTTAAAATAGAGGGTAAATTACAAACACAATCCCTAAGATTTGATTAAAATACGAATCACCCCCTGTGGTTTTGGAAATTACATTCCACCCCCTGAGATTTCTAATTTCATAATAAATCGCCCTTTTTATTAATAACTCATCAAGTCAATTAACAGTTTTTAATAATGTTAAAAATATGTTTCAATTAATAGTTGAAGTAATTTTATTATTGTATAGAAGAGTAATTATAAATTTTATTTTTTTAGTTAATTCTGTTAAATAAAAAATACTAACAAGGAAGTATTTGTAATTTTTCAAACCACAAGGCTATCTGTATTTTAAATAAATCTCAAAGGGTGTATTGTAATTTACCCTAAAATATAAAATAAATAAATGCATAAAGAAAAAAAGAAATTTCCTAAAGCATTTTTTGTTATATACAATGTTAAAAAAAGGTAACAAAATACTAAAACTCTGACCTCTATGACACTCGTTGCGGCCACATGCTGCTCATTGAACAAGATATATTAGTCCTGTCAGCCAGCCTAATCAATAAAAAATATGAACAAAATAATAAAACCCAAACATAAAGCTTAATTTCTAGACGACAAATGCAATGAGCACAGCCAACATCATGAAATAATCAGTCTAGCAAGACCCATAAAATCAATGAGTAATTAAAAAATAATTGCAGGGTAGCAAAGTATTGAAGGTATAGTTACTTCAAATTAATAAAAAAATTCAACATAGCTCAATAGGACCCACATGTTGCCACCTAATATATGTTTAAACAAATGCATACAAAATGATACATAAGAAATCTCGAATCAAACCATTTGTCCTAATTTCAACAAAGGAAGCACAGGCCTCATCAATAGAAGAGCTTTTTTTTTTCTGGGTCCTAATTCAAACCCCGTATTTTTCATTCAAAAAGAGTGATTTAAGCATTCACAAACTATAAGCTATGAGGACTTCCTTACTCAACTAGAATAGAGAGACTGGCAAGCTTAGCTTAGGGAAAAGGTTACTTCTAATTCCTTTCAAGTAGCGCGAGTGGAAAGGTGAGAGCAAATGGAAGAGATGAGGGCCTATGTCAAATGGGGAAAAAATCAAAATGAATTAAAAGAGGACACCATCTCTATGGAATTCAATCTAATAACAAGGCCAAGATAATTCCATGACCATAGCTAGAAAATGCAAAAACTCCTCATTTTTTTATATAAATAAAAAATCACTAAATAGACTTGACCTTTATACCCCAATGTGTATGCAATCAAATTAAACACATTCACCAAATGTATGTTCGAACAAATCTACAAAAAAATTAGAATATTTCACAAATCAGGATAGAGAAACCACCCTGATGAAGGAAAGAAGAAATTGACCTTCTTCTCCAGCCGCCAATCAGTAGGATGCCTCCAACAAACAGCTCGTCCTGGTTGATCGTTTAAATGGATCACGCCCTCTTGAAACGCAGCGCACTTATCATGTGATGCTAACGTGCATCGCACACATCGCCAATATGACTTTTGTTTGCACAAGAAGCATGCCTTTTCAAAATATAGATGTCACATACATGAGCAACAATGCAAGTAATAATTTAAGACTAATAATACATCAGTATCTGTACAAGAACATTACTTCTTAATTTTAAAACAAAAAATTATGTTTTGATAATCTATAAATATTGAAATATCACAACCAAGAGGAAAAAATATATAGCAAACAGAATATAATCCAGACCGGGCGACCTATATTTGAAAAATGCCAGGTCCAAAAAACAAAACCAAAAAACAGATATGAAACAAGATATTCAGAATTAGTAGATAAAGCACAAGTGTATTTTTGTGAAATTCATCTTGCTTTAGATCCTTATACACTAGTAACTTATTTTGGCTATCACAAACATAAGTTAAGCTCACTAAAATTTTAAAAGAAACACTAGTTTTCTGTAAATAAGCATTAGTAAAATTCATTAAGGGTGTTCAATTCTCGCTATTCCATTGATCAATCTAAAGCAAACAACTTTACATGTTTGACAACCTGTGCAAGTAGAGAGTATATTGTACATCAAAGCACAAAAAAGCCCAAAAATACCATCACAGTACAAAATAACAGCAAACTTTTATTTTTTCATTTCTTTATTGAAAAACCAAACATGCAATTTATCTGTACACAAACCATGCATACTAACACAATTCAAAGATTAGATAGTGAACCTAAAAGTAGAATCAAAGATAAGATCATAATGGAGAGAATCATACATGCTGAGGACACTTGAATTTCTTCAAAGAAGAGAAGCAAAGCTTTTCTTTCGCACATGTTGAGTGGAATACACCTTTGCAACCACGAACAGAGCATAACACCTCCTCCCCAGGATAGACTAAGTTCTGGCAAACTCTGCACTCAACCTGCAATAAATTATGAAAATATTTGACAACACTATTTTATTGGTTCAAAATGAAACATAAAATAATGGAAGTTGCCAATTGCCACCAATGCATCAAACAAAACAGTAACTTCTACTATTTTGTTGTACTAATATCAAAAAGAAAATCAACATAAATGTTGGAAACACTTAAGGCCATGTTTAAGATATGTTCAATTGAATTATTCAGAATTCTTTGGTCTACAATTATTATCATAAAAATGGGTAATAATTAATAATCTGATGCCAAGTCCTTTTCGCAAAGCAAAGAAAGTTAGTCTTTAGTTTTTATTTTATGAATTCCTAGCTCCAAGTGTAAATATCTAATATCTTATAATGATAAATGGCAAAAAAATTGATTATAATTCAACTAGCTCATTACTTAAGTGATTATGAAACATCAGTTTCATTTTCCTAACAAACAGTATTTTTCAAACCAAAAATGATTTAATCAGTTTTAGTGATAAAATTAGCCTTGACATTTGGATACACCAAAGAGAAGAAAACAATTGAAGAGATTATACTTGTATTGTTGTATAATTGCTATGACATGAGTATAATGCCTTTTTGACACTACATGTTAGTATGTTACATATAACACCATTTTATCCCACATAATAGATTAAAAATATAAAAATATGACCCCTCTTTGTCGAGTCCGCATATCTTTAAATTTGAGATTTGATGGATCCGACCTCTACATATGCACCCATACCTGAGTCCGTGTAACATAGTTCAAAACTACTCTCATCTCATGCCATAGATTTTCCATCTCACAGAATTTAAACTACTAAATGCGTTTGAAAGTAACAGTACATGACAAAGTACAAGCATTCATCTCTTCCCATATCAGCATGAATTATCTCACCAAGACAGCATTCAAATTAATAGTTAGCTGGAAGCAGAATTCTAGATTCCATAAATTTGCCAAAGATTACCGCTACATCTACTTCAACTAATAATTGCCTGGTGCAATGGCAAGAGTTCATGCTATCAAGCATGAAACACAAATTTGATTAAAAAAGCAGCCACTTTCTACTGATACTGCTAAGGTTAGGTTTGTCTCTAGTCTAGCGGCTAGCCTGCAAGCAATGGTGAGATAAGCAGTGGGGCAACACCCTTTTCATTAATTTCATGTTGTATTGCTGCAATCGACCCCGTTGTATGGTATGATTGAGCTGAAGAGTGAGCCCTTGTACAGGTTGGGGCACTACCGCAGCTCACTCCACTTTTGTTGTGAACACATAACTAAAACAATGTTTAAAGTAGAGAAGCCCAAACTTTATTAATGCTATATGGGCAGCAACATGCTACAAACTTAAACTCCAACAGGCTGATTCCGCTTTAAACGTTACCAGCATTATAGTCCAAAACCTTAGTAGGAAGGAAACCCATTAAATGTTTAAACTGTTAAAGTGAAACAAGACGTTGAACCATTCAGAAACTATAAACTATAAAATAACCTTATTCTGTTGACGTTTGTCCAATATATTAGTAAGTGGCTATGCCATTTCAAATGGCACTATATCCTAGTAGTTTGATTCATAAATTAAATGGTGATATCAAGCTTCCTAACAGAAATTTGTAACTTGTTATTTGTAAAATGTAAGAAGCAAAGTATCATTAGGCTACAGCATTGTAACTTTTAAACTTAACAACATATATGTCAACTACTAGCCTAGTTAACCAGCTTTGTTTTTTACAAGATCTAAGGTTCATTACAGACAACACATAAAAGAAGTTTAAAAAGGATCCACTAGAAGACTCATATCATTGGAAATTTAAACCATTGGCCAATAAATGCAAACTTTTACAAAAAGTATATCTGGTTCTTTAAAAATAATATATTTATCTTGCTCTACCACTTCACATTCATTTACAGTTTAAAACTCCAATAACAAATTGCACAAGGACTTCCTATTCAGTGTAAAAATATTTCTCCCTTCATGTTTCAACCTCTCACATCTATACTATATACGGAAAATTTCACTTTACCTCCTTATGGTTTGGCCTACGTGTGGATCCCTATCATTTGGAAATAACCACATAAGCCCCATATGATTTGTGGATTAAAATGCACCGTTAGCTTTTCCATCTAAACTAACAATGTGTGACAGTCATGCATCTATGTGGAGAGTAAGCTTATTTTAAGATGAAAACACCCCTTATACATCTTCAAATGCCATTCTTTTTTCCCTCTCTAATGTTTTTCACTCTATTCCTCCCCAGTCATCAGCACCTCCTATGCTTGTCAAAAAACACCAATACCCTGTTAATCTGGGACAATAACCTCCAAATGGGGGATCAATGATTCATCTGCATAAAACAAAAGCTAATACTCAAACGATATGCAAGAAGTTTAGGCAATGCAAATCCCATATCTCATATTACACTAAGCAAAGCCTATAACACTAAAACCAGGTTGTAGAAAAAAAAAAAAGAAGTCTAGGCAATGCAAATCCCACATCTCATATTACACTATAAGCAAAACCTTTAACACTAAAACCAGGTTGTAGAAAAAAATAAAAAATAAGTTTCCAACTTGTAAAATGAACTCAAATCTTGAAATTACAAGCTTGCCTTTGGTCTACTTCCATTGAACCCCCCCCCCCCCCAATTTATGTGATCATCCCACCACTCCCTTTTGTTTTTTTGTTGTTGTAAAAGTGATTTTGATTTAATTACAATAATAATTATACATATATATAAATATAATGGCATTAAAATGAGTGTTGAACAGATTATAATTATTCACTTATTCTCATGTATATATCCATATACAGCTATTGTTATCATGATTCCTTTAGTGTAGATTGGTTAAAATGGGTGTTGAACAGAGGTTCTAAATCAAATACATATGCATATTGTGGTTGGTGCAAATTTGTGATCAAATCACTGAGTTTTCATGATTGGGTGATGGTCGCTGGGGTAGGAATGGACTGCGGGTGGAAGTTGGCAGCCATAGGAGAAAAATGGAGAGAATATATGGCAGCCATGGAAGGAAAGTGGAGAATATATATATATATATATATATATATATATATAGAGAGAGAGAGAGAGAGAGAGAGAGAGATTTATTAAGAAAAGAGGAAGAAGAAGAGAGTATAAAAGTCAATTCACAAGTTTTGTTAAAGAAGTTGGGGTGTGTTTTAGTCTACAAATCACATTGGCCAAATTTAGGCACAAGTACAAATCACATTGGGGTGCGTTATATAGTTATTTCCAAATAACAAGGAGGTGATCCGCACATTGGCCAAACCACAAGGGTATAAAGTGAAATTTGCTGTACTATATATAAAGGGCACACCTCTGTTGGTGTCCTGAGGCCCTTTGCCAAATAGATTTTTGTATATCCCAAAATTACTGAAAATACCCTCACCTAATTGAGTCCTGTAACTGAGTTAGTTACCCCCTGAAACTCATCAAATTCATATTCAGATTCAAATCAAAATTTGAACACCACACCACTAAATTAAATGAAGTCTAGGTTAAAGTTACAAATAACAAACAAAACAATATTAAAAATAAACAAAAATAGCAGCACAACCTATAAGAGATAACTGGAAATTCATTACAAAGGACACACACACAAAAAAGAAAAAAATCATCAACATGGAAGCTACAAAGACAAGAATTTACCAGTCTTGGCGAACCAGCAAGGAAGGGAAGGAAGCATTTCGGCTCAGGAACTCCAGACTCAATCTTCATTGCTGCCCAGGCCTTCACATAAGCGTCCAAACTCTTCATTCCCGATGACTTCTTGCTTCGCTCTGCCGACCCCCGAGTCCGAGACCGAGTCCGAGTCCGCCTAAAAACACTAATCCGACTGCCATTACAAATTTTCCCCTTGTGCACGATCGGGAATCGCAAACTCTGGTCCAGATCGCAACACCAACTGTCGCCGTCTCTGCCTAGGGTTTGCACCGGAATGGGGTACGTAGTAGAACCACCCGAATCGCATTGATCGGAAGCAGGTTTTAGGTTTGCGCAGGGGCAGCGAGAGATTGACAGCAACGACGTGTTCAAGATATTGCCCAAGTCAGGCATGGTCGCTTCAAAAACCCTAAAAGCCCTTGTGTGGTTACGGCAAATTTAGGCTTGGAATATATATATATATATATGCAAATTTATATATTCAACTGCAGCTGGAGAAACTGAAAGTAGACAGATAGTAGAGAAAGTAGAAAGAGACTCTAACATGGGCGTTGTACACACACAGAGAGAGAGAGAGAGAGAGAGGGGGAAAGAGAGAGAGAGAGAAGGGGGGAGATCTGAGTGTGAAGCAGGCAGGGCAGCGGGTTTTTGGAGATAGATCTGAATAAGGGTGGGTGCTTGGGCGGGAAAGCTGAAATTTGTAGTTGCAGAGATCTGGCGTGAAATTACTGAAACATCCTCCGGATATAGGCTCATTTTTTAGCCTACTTCCCTCTCTCATAAAAAAAAATAATAATAATAATAATCACTATGCTTGGTTATCATTTTTTAAAAATACTTTTCAGAAAATTCTAATTTTTTATTTTTCGTTTTTTTTTATTTTTACTGAATTTTTTTAATATTTTAAGCAATTTTTAAAATTTTTAGACATACCTAACATAAATATACTTAAAAAGTAAAAAAAAAAACTTTTTAAAAATTCACTAAATACCAAAAATACAAAAAAAAATAAGAGAATTCAGAACATTTTTTATATTTTTATGTATTTATTAATTTTTAAAAATATTTTTTCACAAATTTTTTACTTTTTAGATACATTTAAGTAAGGTGCATCTAAAAAAATTTTAAAAAATTAAAATTTTAAAAATATTTACTAAAAATAAAAAAACACAAAAATTTAAAAACTTAATTTTTAAAAAACTTAATTCAAAAAACTCAAATAAATACACTGAATAATAATAATTTTAATTATCTTTTTAAACGACAATGCTACGTAGCTCAAATTTTGTGGCTCAAAAGTGGCTCAAATGGCCAAAACGACGTCGTTTTGAGTACAGAACAACATAAAAATGGCCAAAACGACGTCGTTTTGGCCATTTGAGCCACTTTTGAGCCACAAAATTTGAGCTACGAGACATTTTCCCTTCTTAAAACACTCCATACTATAGCAAGTTACGAAACTACCAGCAAACTGGGTGAGTCTTGAAAAGTTATGTTGGGTTTGATTTTGTTTTAGAATTATAATTTCAGAGAAGAGTTGTGTTTTGAATTATGAGTTTAATTTTAAAAAGTTAAAAATATATTTGATTATGTTTGGTTTGATTTTTGGAGAGATAGTTTTTAAAAATTGTTTTGGGGAGAGAATTTAGAAATTTTTTTAGTTTGTTTGGTTGTGTATTTTGAAAGTAATTTTGGAGTTTGGGAGTTTGGAATGATTTGATATTTTGTTATACTTGAATAGATATGTGTGGGAGAAAAAGTGATTGAGAATGAAAGAAGAGAGAGAAAAAGTGATTGATTGATAGGTAAGAGAGAGAAATTGATTTTGAAAATTGTTTTGAAAAATTTACAAACCAAACAAATTTTTTAGAAATTTTTTCCCAAAATCACTCTACAAATTCAAACCAAACATACCCAAGTTTTGAAAATAGTTTTTGAATAATTTGTAATTTTTTTTATTGATTGATGTATAGAATGTGAAAGAAAATAAGAGATGATAGATGAGAGAAAAAAAGTGATTGATTGATTGATTAATAATAATAGAAAAAAAGAAGAGAGAAGAGTTTTGAAAATAATTTTAAGTTGTATTTTAAAAACATGTTTAATTAATATGTTTCATCCAAATCATGATTTAAAATCAAATTCAATATTTAAAAAGTAAACCAAAAACGCTACTTATGATTTTAAAAGGGAGTAGCTTGCCTTCAGTCCTAGATCGGACTGGAGAGTGTTGTTGGGCCTGTAAGGGCCAACTATAGGTCTCATTTTAATAATCTGAACTGTTTAATACGTAGAACTAGTCGAGTACTTTATGATTGTAAAAAAAATCACGTTAATTAGATATCGATAGTTATCTCATCGAATCAGTTTTGTGTCAACCGTTAATTTGTTCATCATTTATTTTTTTATACAAAACTGATTTGATCACATAGCTATCGATATCCGATCAACGCGATTGTTTATAAATATATAGTACTCAATGAGTTTTACGTATTGAACAGTTCGAATTATTAAAACGGGACTCGTGATGAATCTCATTGACCTACCAGCACTCTCTAATTCAATCTAAAACTAGAGGGAAGCTACTCCCATTTTAAAATATTACCCCACACAATTTAGGGTTGAATATTTGTCTATTTGTCTTTAAAGTAGTGAGGTCACTGTTTTAATTAATCAAACTTAAATTGAAGCATCACATAGATTTACCAAGGGTAAAATATAATTGAATTGTTTGATTTGGTTTTTTAAGATTCATTTTTCAAAAAATTAAAATTTTTTATTTTTCATATTTTTAAAATTTTTACTGAATTTTTTTAATATTTTAAGCAATTTTTATTTTTATTTTTAAATACACCTAATATAAATATACTTAAAAAGTATAATATTTGTGATTTTTTTTTAAAAAAATCACTAAATAGCAAAAATACAAAAAAAAATACAAGAATTTAGTACATTTTTCGTATTTATTAATTTTTTAAAATATTTTCTTATAAATATTTTACTTTTAGATACATCTAAGTAATATGTATCTAAAAAAGAAAAAAAATGAAAATTTTAAAAATATTCACTAAAAATAAAAATAAGAATACAAAAAAAAACTCAATTTTTAAAAAATTAAATTCAAAAAATTAAAATCAAACACAGTAAACAAAACTTGAAAAATAGTCATTGGAGCGTACACATGCGATATGCATTTTTGTCGTATATATTTTTGTGTTTTATATTATTGATTCTTTATGTTACATGTTATGCATTTTTTATGATACATATTATATCTTTTTGTAATAGATTATATATTTTTTATATAAATAGTTTCTAATCACAAAATGTGCATCATTAATATAAAAATATATAATATTATCAAAATATATATATATAATTTTATTTTTAAACTATAAATTATTGTAACTCTATAAAAATTATGTAATATATGTCATAAAAATAATAAGTGCATTGAAGGATAAAAATTATGTAATATATATCATAAAAATAATAAGTGCATTGAAGGAAAAAAATGTAGTCATCGTCAAATGAATTTAAAATACAATTAAAACATTTTTCTCTTTAGATGCGATGACTAAAATAGTTAGCCATTGAGTAATTTTTGTCACAGATTCATATGTTCATACGTTGTTTTGATAATAAGTTGAAATCATTAAAAGGTCACTATAAAAAGGTTACTTATTTTATTTATTTTTTTATACGCCTTTTCGTAAAAAATAATATTATACGAACAAAAAAGTACATGAGAAACACTATGGTGGACATGCACTTTATAACTAAAAAAAAAATTACATAATTTTAATTTTCTAGTCATAACTCAAAAAAAAAAAAAATTTCATAATCAAACACAACATAAAGTATAACTAAAGAATTTATGAGTCATAATTAAAATAATATCATAACTAAATAAGAAAATTGATTATAATTAAAAAAAAAATGGCATAACTAGAAGTACATATGGTATACCATTTCTAAAGAGGTGTATAGTAAAATTTCTCAAAATACATACATAATTTTCATACATAATGATGTAATTCATTGTTGATCTTTCACTTCAAAACAAAATATCATTGAAGATGAATTTATTTACAATAATGATATTGCCACATCATTTTTATCACCAAAAAAAAAAATTCATGAATTTTATGAAAGAATCCAATTTTCCTTTGGTAAAAAATTACCGATTCAAATAGGACAACTAATTCTTAAAACAATTCTAAGTCACTAATAGTTATATAGAATATAATAAAAATATGGGCGAATTATACTAACAGTCCCTATAGTTTGAGATTTCACTACAAGAAATAACACATTTGCCAACAAAAAAATTGGTCGCTAAAAGCCCATTTTTAGTTGGCAAAAGTTATCCGCGACCAATTTTTTTGGTCGCTGCTTAGGTCGCCAATTGAGGGTCGGCAAAAGTAATTCGCGACTAAAATTTTTGTTGGTCGGGAAAAATTAGATTTGCCGATTAAATTTTTAGTCGCTAAATATATAATTACTGCGACTAATCCATTTTGTCGCTAAAACACTTTGGTCGCGAAAAGTGATATTTTCCCAACCAAATTTCTTAGTTGCTAATTGTCACATTCCACGACCAAACAAATTAGTCGCCAAAAGTCGAGAAATCGCCGACTAACAATTTAGTCGCCAAAAGGTAAGGAATTGTCGACCAATGATTTTAGTCGCAAAAGTGTAGAATTTGCCGACCAATTTTTTAGTTGCGAAATCTTTTTTTTATTTTATTTCTAGAACAATCAATTTTTGTTTATAAACATTCAATCCAATATCGAACAAAATTCATTCAACCCAACCAAAATTAATTTTTAAATAAAAAACTTAGAAACAATAATTAACAAATTTCCTTTCTTGTAACTTCACTAAATCATCAAACAATAATTGAATTCCATTTAAAATAAAGATGAGTCATATTCATTTTCCAATTTTGCAACTCAATACAAAAAAATAAAAATAAAAATAAAAATTGCTAAACAAAGCATTACACTTCATCAAGCACTGTCACAAGAATTAGTCACTAATTCGACATATCCCAAACATCAAACGCAACCTAAATAGTCACTAATTCCTCGGTCTTGCATACTTTTCATTGAAGAAGTCTGCCACTAGACTAGGACTATATTCTCTCTTTTGTTACCTGCACAACTTTCTCATGTAAGAAACAAATCTCTAAATTTGAGATCTGGAAACTTCTCATACCATATGCATATCCCTGGCTGCAAAAATAAAGAGGTCCACTTGGATCACATATGACTGCATAAAGTTTTCTGTATAAGCATAGAACAAATAATCTTAATTCAAATTATAAAGTTTGCGGATGGAAAAAATAATTAAAAAATAACCAAAAAGAAATCATGGTTCATACATGATGATACAGTTCGTTCCAATGAACCGGGTCGAACTGATCCACGCTCCTCACGCCTATGTCCGAATGACCAAGACCACCGGAAGACCTGCACACGAGTTCAACGGGGAACGGGGAGTCCTCCAGCGAACCCTCCGATGAGCAAGTTAGAAAGAGAAGTGGAGTATATAACGAGATTAGAGATAGAAAGCTTAACCCTCTTCTTGTCTTCAACGTCTGCTTATATCCTCTGGTAATCATTTCGTTGTCCCTTCCGATCTGTCACCTTGGCCGAAAGTCTATGTTGTAGCTTACCTTATTTAGGGTGAGGGCGTGCTGTCTTGACGGAGAGGGGTTATCGCAATAAATGCTGTAAGGGGCCTCATTAATAGTGATGTGGCGTAGCAATAACTTTGCAGATCTTTGTCTGCTGATGTGGCTTGCCCTTCTCTTGCCATGTGTCTTGATGCCATTGGTTCTTATTGCTATGTGGTGCTTCAGCGGTACTGGGCTTCATTAATTGGATTATGTATTGGGCCCTAAGTGGTGGGTTTGGGTTGTTCATAGTGGGCTGTAGCATTTATAGGTCTACCCATGTCAGTAGTCCCCCATTCCCATGTGCAGCTTTAGTCCAACGAGGGGAATAATGAAGAAAAATAGGGTTGTTAGAGACCGGTAGGATGAAGGCCGACCAATAGGAGTGACCGAGTGGATGAAATAACCATGAGGAGGGCCAGCCACGAAGGGTGGCCGAGTAGAGGGACCGACCATGAGGAGGGCCGACCGCGGATGGTCGGTGAGTGGAGGGACTGACCACGAAAGGTGGCCGAGTGGAGTGACCAACCATGAGGAGGGCCGACTGCGAAGGGTCGTCGAATGGAGGGACCGACCACGAGGAGGGCCGACCGCGAAGAGTGGTCGAGTGGAGTGACTGACCATGAGGAGGGCCGACCGCGGAGGGTCGCCGAGTAGAGGGACCGACCACAAGGAGGGCCGACCGCGAAGGATAGCCGAGTGGAGGGACCGACCACGAAGAGGGCCGACCGCGAAGGGTAGCCGAGTGGAGGGACCGGCCATGGGGAGGGCCGACCGCGAAAGGGGAGGTGGCGGGGTGCGGGGCTCGAGAGGCGGCGGGTCACGTGGTGACTTGAAGTGGAAAAGACAGGGTAGGGAAAGGGGGCAATTAATCGTGGCTGTACACGTGGTAGGGAAGGTTAGGCGTTGGGGCAAAAGTGAAATGAGAGGTCATTATGGGTGTTGAAAAGACAGTTTTAGCGGATGGTTGAAAATTTTTCAAACTGGCGAAAATTAATTGTGACCCCTGGAATACAGGCAAGCCTTGGGCTTTTGGTATATACATTTTACCTACCATTTTTCGAAAAATCAAAACATTCCAAGTGTAGACTTCTTCGTTGCAAGTGATACACCCTTGCGACATTTTTTGAATGTCCTTGCGCCCGTGTCCGAAGCTATTCGTAGACACACCACAGAAATGGCCCAAGAAGATGCTGCAAACGCCAGGGTTGATCCATTGGGGGATGACGATGCGGTGGATTTGGCGGAGCAATACAGGACGGAAAGGTGAGTGGGGAGTGGAGGGGAGCCGTCGGGGCGACCTCGTTCGTCCACAATGATGGTGGCGCCGACGCCAATCAGCTAGGTGGAGCCAGATCACTGGCATACAAAGGCCGATAAGTTAATCATTATCGCGAATGAGCTAGAGGGTATGCGGGAGAAGTACCAGATTCCCGCAGAGATAGAGTTGAGACTGCCGGAATCAAAGGAGAAGGCATCCGATATTCGATCGGGGGAATTCGCCCTATACGAGGAGGCGCTAAAGGGGGGTTTGAGGTTGCCCCTACCCCGGATAATAGTGGACGTGTTGAACCGGTTGGAGGTAGTTCCAGGCCAACTGATGCCCAATGCGTGGAAAATCTTGCTGGCCTATGCGAGTGCGTGGCCGAAAGCGAACGGGGGGGCTGAAATGACGGTGGACGAGTTTTTTGCGTGCTACAAGGCATCGGGGCAGCAAGAGACTTGGGTCACTTTGCAGGCGATGACAGAGAAGGGCCTGGTGGCAGGGTTGCCGTCATCGATAAAGGGGTGGACGCCGCGGTGGTTCTATGTGTCCACCAACAGAGGGGTTAGAGTGCACACAGTTTGGAAAGTGCCCACCAAGTTTGTGGAGCTAAAACTGGGGGCAGCAGCAGAGGCGAGAATGAAGAAGGTGAAGGAATAGAGGGAGAATGAGGGCGCCAGATGGGACGAGCTTGTTCAGCCGTCAACCTTGTTTGCGGCAGGGTTGGGTCCTCAACTGATCGGTGGAGACCTTGGACCGGCGGAGTTAGAGGCGAGAAGGAAAGCGCAAGAGGATAAGGATATGACCATCCTCGCCAAAGCCAGTAAGTTCAAAGAGTCCAAGGCAGACCGACCGCCGAAGCCGATCGCGAGGGAGAGGATCCAACCACGCCCTAAACCCCTGAGGGAAAATGACTTAGGTGGATTTGGGCCACAATCGCCCCCAGTTGATCCTTTGAAGGAGAGAGCTTACAAAGAGATGAAAGGTGTGGTGAAGAAGAAGAGGAGAGTGAGGAGGAGGGAAGAGGAGCCAGCCTTGAAGAGGAGGAAGGAGGCGACGACGGCGCAGACCTCCCTGGTAAGGGAGGCAGAGGGGACCCCTGAAATGGGGTTGGAGGAGGCGGCTAAAGAGGCAAAGAGTGGGGCGACTGGCCTTGGGGAGCAAATGTAAAGTGGTGGGGTCGGCGCTAAGCCAAGGGTAGAGCCAAGGGAAGAGCCACAACCATAGGAGGGTCTGGCATCCTAAGGAGATGGAGAGAGGCCTGGGTTGAAGACCGCCTTCTACCACGTCTCTGCGGTGTCTGGGCGAGTAGAAAGGGAAAGGAGGGAGGCCAGGATGGCTGTAGACCGCCTCTTGGGGGTCGTGGAAGACGCAGCCGTTCGCTCAATGGCTGGTTATATTGAGGCTGAGCTGATGAAGGAGTTGTGCTCAGCCCAGATGGAGGCGACTGCCTTAGCAGGAGCCCTATTGAATAAGGCGGCGGTGGCGAAGGGCGAATTCAGGAGGGAGAGGGAGAAGTTGGGGCAGGTGGAGGCCCAACTTGAAAATTTCAAGAGGGAGAGTGTGGGTTGGAGGAGGGCTGTGCAGAGTGCTTGTGCCAGGGCGTTGGGGGAGGGTCAAAAGGCGAAGAAGATGGAGGTGTTGGCGATCGTGCAGCGCAATGTTGCCGCTCGAGCCCATGTTGAGCTGCTCGCGGTCAAGTTGGAGGTAGAGGATGAACGCTGCAAGGTAGTCTCGCTCGAGCTCCAGCTGGCTAGCGAGCAGAAGAAGCTAGGGGATACTCAAAATGCCTGCACGGTCGCCACCGAGCGGTTTGAAGAGGCTATGACCAGCAATGAAGAACTGCGCGCCCATTAGATCAAAGAAAATGATGAAGCAGACGTAAAGATTGCTGGGCTGCAGACGGAGCTGGAAGATAAGCGTGCTAGGGCAATGGAGGAGAAGGGGAGGTTGGAGAAAGAGTTAGAGGAAGAAAAAACCAAGGCAGCCTCTGAAAGGGCAGCATACCCTGATCTGTACGTCGCAGCAGTAGAGCAATTTAAGGTGTCTGCTGACTTTCAGATGGCCATCGATGCTGCTATTGCCAGCAACTTGGCGAGAGAGGGGGCTGGGGGGGGTTGGTCCGTCGAGGACAACCGCTAGGAGCAGGAGCGAAGATGAAGTGATCCAGAGCTTCCAGCGGTCGGACTTTTACAAACACGAAATGGCTGAATTCTGGAACAGTGGCTGGAAGATGTTCAAGCGTAAAGCAGAAGAGCTGTTCCCAGACATAGACTCCAGCAGTGTTAGAATTGACGAAGATGACGTGGCCCTGACCCCCCTAGATGAGGGCATTGAAGAGGAAGATCTCGCCCCAAGTGAATGAGAGGAGTGAGTGAAGTGAAGAAAATATGTACTTAGAGTTTTGGTTGTTTTTTTTTTTTTTGAATGGTTGTAATAAACTTATGTACAAGTTTGTGAATAAATAAAATTTTGAGTCATGTTTTCATGTTATTGCTTTTGTTTATGCGTCTGAAATGAATGAGAATGGTGACTTGTATAAGGCTTGTGTATAAATCATTGTGAAGTGCAAAATGTAAGGAAAACTTAATGTAAAGTGAAGTTTAAAATGTAAGACAACCTCAATGCAAAGTGACTGTAAGGAATACTCAATGTAAAATGAAGTTTAACTTGTAAGAGTGTTAAATATGCGAAGTTTGTGAATCCCGACCCAGCAAGGAACCAGTCTGATTTGGAAAACGTTGGACTGGAATTTGACTAAGTATGACCACTATACTTATGATCATGAAGTTGCAATGGTGGCTCAGTCTGGCCTAGGCTTGAAGTAACTCGGTTTGGCTCTGGCTGAGGCTTTTTGTGCTCAATCTGGCTGAGGCTTTAAGTGACTCGGTCCGGCCGAGCTCTACATGCTCGATCTGGCTGACACTTTTGGTGCTTAGTCTGGCTAAGGCTTTAAGTGACTCGGTTTGGCCAAGCTCTTCATGCTCAGTCTGGCTGAGGCTTTAAGTGACTCGGTCTGGCCGAGCTCTTCATGCTCAGTCTGGCTGAGGCTTGTTGTGCTAAGTCTGGCTAAGGCTTTAAGTGACTCGGTCTGACCAAGTTCTTCATGCCAAATCTAGCTGAGGCTTTTTGTGCTCAGTATGGCTGAGGCTTTAAGTGACTCAGTCTGGCCGAGCTCTTCATGCTTAGTCTGGTTGAGGCTTTTTGTGCTCAGTCTGGCTGAGGTTTTAAGTGACTCGGTCTGGCCAAGCTCTTCATGCTGAGTCTGGTTGAGGCTTTTTGTGCTTAGTCTGGCTGAGGCTTTAAGTGACTCGGTCTGGCCGAGTTCTTCATGCTCAGTCTGGCTGAGGCTTTAAGTGACTCGGTCTGACCGAGTTCTTCATGCTCAATCTAGCTGAGGTCGCAATCAAAGCGTTATTGGAATACCACAGATAACTGAGATATAAGCTTGTTGTCATACAAAATGTAGCCCATTGGATCATAGATTTACACCATATGAGGAGAAAATGAGAACATTCAAGTGTGCAGATTGTCAAAAAGAACATACAGCAATTGGACAATACAAAAATATAACTTTTATTGAAAATAGCGCTTCAAATGCTCAACGTTCCAAGGATGGGGGAGGTCTGGACCTTCCATGTCCTGAAGTCGGTAAGTGCTCGGACGTGGTCTGGCTTTTACAACGTAAGGTCCCTCCCACTTGGCTGCCAGTTTGCCCTTAGTCAGATTTTTGGTGGCAAGAGTTACTTCGCGCAAAACAAGGTCCCCCACGGCGAATTCCCTCTATCTGACCTTGCGGTTGTAGTGTGTTCTCATTTTTTGTTGGTATGAGGCCCGTCTGACAACGGTGGTTTCTTGGAGTTCTTTGATCAGATCTAGGTCTGCCCGACGCAGCTCTTCGGTTAGTTCTAGATTTGGGTGTAAAACCCTTGGGGTTGGTAGACTGACTTCCACTGGGATGACCGCCTCAGTGCCGTATGTTAGGCGAAAGGGGGTCTCTCCAGCAGGAGTCTGAGCGGTGGTGCGGTAAGCCTAGAGTACATTGGGTAATTCCTCAGCCCAAAGTCCCTTAGCAGCTTCCAGCTTGGTTTTGATGATCTTCAAGAGAGAACGGTTGGTGACCTCAACTTGGCCATTGGCTTGGGGATGACCTGGAGAAGAGAAACATGGCTGGATTTGGAGTTCTGCACAGAATTTCCTGAACTTGGCGTTGTCGAATTGTTTGCCGTTGTCGGAGACGATGGCTTGAGGGATACCAAACCTGCATATGATTGACTGCCAGATGAATCGGGTTGTGTTCCGCTCAGTAATGGTAGCAAGGGGTTCTGTTTCCACCCATTTAGTGAAGTAGTCGATGGCAACAATTGCGAATTTGGTTTGGCCTCGGCCAGTGGGTAATGGGCCAACCAGGTCGATCTCCCATTTGGCGAATGGGTAGGGGCTACAAAGCGTGATCAATTCTGTAGGGGGGGCGTGGGGATGTTGGTAAAACGTTGACACTTATTACATTTGAGTACGAAGTCAGTCGCATCTTGATTGAGAGTAGGCCAGAAATAACCAGTGCGAAGTATTTTATGGGCGAGGGACCGGGTGCCCGAATGATTACCACAGATACCCTCATGAACTTCCCTTATCACATAGGTTGCTTGAGCGGGATTGAGCCATCGCAGATACGGGCGTGAAAAGCCACGTTTGTACAAGAGGACGCTGACAAGGGTGTAATTAGACGATTGGGCCCTGACTTTGGCGGCCTCCTGTTTGTCGTCTGGAAGTTCCCCCATTGTCAGATACAGAAAGATGTCTGCCGCCCATGGGATAGGTTCATCTTGGAGGAAGTGGACTTCCTGCAGGTTAGGGGAGATGGCCGGGTGGGACAGGTATTCGAAGCGGACACCGTGGTTGAGGTCTGACTGGTCTGCAGAAGCCAATTGGGCCATCTCATCTGCCTTGGAGTTTTCAGCCCGAGGGATGTGCTTGATGTGGAAGGTATTGAAGAGGCGAGCAAAGGGGAGAGCAATATCCCTATATGCCCGCATGGTGTCCTCCTTGGCATCGAATTTTCTCGTAATTTGCCCAACGATAAGCTGGGAATCGCTGAACACCCGGATGTGGCTGACACCAATGTCTCTGGCTAGGCGGAGACCTGCTATCAGTGCCTCATATTCGGCCTCATTATTGCTTGCATCGAATAGGAAGCAGAGAGCACATTTGAAATAACCACAGTTAGAGACGGTGAGGATGAGACCAGCCCCACTGCCTTTTTTGTAGGATGATCCGTCGACGTTGAGGGTCCAAAAATGGGGGCCTTCTGGCTCGGTAGGGGTTGGTGGCGGTGGAGAAGTTGTGGTTGAGGTGAGGTTAGTGAATTCTAGGATGAAGTTGGCAACAGCCTGTCCCTTAATTGCTGTCTGAGGCCAGTAGGAGATATCAAACTGACTGAGTTCGACCGACCATTGCATAAGCCTGCTAGAAAGCTTTGGTTGTTGCACTATCTTCTTCAACGGTTGGTCAGTGAGGACTACTATGGAATTGGCTTGGAAGTAAAGGCGGAGTCGTCTGGAGGCTGTGACCAAGGCCAAGGACATTTTTTCTAACAATGGGTAGTTTTGTTCCGCCCCCCGAAGAGCCCAATTGATGTAGTAGACCGGTCGCTGGACAGAGCTGTCTTCCCTAACGAATGTTGCACTGACTGCAGTGTGTGACACGGCTAGATAGAGGAAGAGGGGTTCACCCGTGATGGCTTGAGAAAGTAGGGGGGTTAGCCATGCACTATTTCAACTGTTGAAAGGCCTCTTCAAATTCTTCTGTTCATTCAAAAGTTTGCCGAAGGACTTTAAAGAAGGGGAGGCACTTATCCGTTGCTCGGGAAATGAAGCGGTTGAGGGCGGCCACTCGGCCAGTAAGCCTCTGAACCTCATTGACCGTTCTGGGTGACTACATTTCAATTAAGGCCTTGATCTTTTTGGGGTTAGCCTCGATGCCCCGCTAACTGACCATGAATCCCAAAAACTCCCCAGATCCTACGCCGAAGGCACATTTTTTCGGATTGAGCTTCATCTGGTACTTTCGTAGGGTGGCGAAGATTTCTCGCAGGTCGGCCAGATGATCGGTGGAGAGCTTGCTCTTGACCAGCATGTCATCGACATATACTTCCATGTTCCGGCCTATCTGATGATGGAAGACGGCATTGACCAACCGTTGGTAAGTGGCCCTGGCATTCTTCAACCCAAATGGCATCACACGGTAATGGTAGGTGCCTCGGTCGGTGATGAAGGAGGTGTGCTTTTGGTCAGATGGGTGCATCATGATTTGGTTGTATCCAGAGAAGGCATCCATGAAACTAAGCATTTGATGACCGGCCATGGCGTCGACCAGCAGATCTATGCGAGGGAAAGGGTAGCTGTCCTTGGGGCAAGCTTGGTTGAGGTCAGAGTAGTCGACATAGGGTCGTCATTTACTATTGTTTTTATGAACCAGAACCACATTCGACAGCCATCTGGGGTAGTCCACATTAGTGATAAACTGTGCCTCAAGGAGTTTGTCTACTTCAGAAGCAATAAGGTTATTGCGTTCCGGGTGAAAAATGCGCTGCTTCTGGCAGATAGGTCGGAAATAGGGCTCAACACTGAGACGGTGGCTGATGAAGGAGGGATCAATACCCAGCATATCGGAGTGAGTCCAAGCAAACACGTCGTTGTGTTCAACCAAGAGGGTGGTGAGGTCGGCCTTGGCTTGGGGGGATAGTTGCGTGCCGATCTTGGCGGTTTTGGCCGGGTTTGTGCAGTCGACGAGGACCTTGACAAGCTCCTCCACTGGTTCCCCTCTGGCCAGCTTGTCCTTATCTCTGACATTGAGTCCTTCAATGATCATAGCCTTCTTCAGCTTGACTTCTTTAAGTGACGCGACATAACATTCTCTGGCCACGGTTTGCTCTCCCCTCCCCTCACTGTTCCGACCCCAAGATCAGTGGGGAACTTGATGGTAAGGTAGTAAGTGGATGTGATAGCTTGGAAAGCATTTAGGGCAGTGCGGCCAAGGATGATGTTGTAGGCAGAGAGGTAGTTTACAACGAGGAAGATGAGCAACTTTGTGGTCTGCCGCGGGTAATCACAAATTGTGATAGGAAGATTGATGGAGCCGATGGAGGTCACCCGGTCGCTAGTGAAACCGACCAAAGGGGTTTGGAGGGGAGACGGACTTTCTTCTCCAATCTTGAGCTGGCGAAAGCAATTGAGGAAGATGATGTCTGAAGAACTACCGTTGTCGACGAGAACCCGTCTGACCTTGTAATTGGAGAGGAGGGCGGAAATGACAAGAGGGTCGTCATGAGGATAACGGATGCCTGTGCAGTTGGCGTCCGTAAAGGTGATAGGCTCGGTCGACTGCCTGGGGTGTTTGGAGGGTCGGTCCAACGTGGCAACTTCTTTGTCTGAGCCCTGCCTTATTTTTCTGAGTTCTGCCCGCTGAACCGACAGGGATGGTCCTCCACAAGCAAGCCCGTCGGAGATAACTCTGATTTCTCCAACAGGTCGGGCGGGGTTACCTTGTGCCTGAGGTTGCTGTGGAAGACGATCATGACCTTGGTTAGGCCGTGCTGGCTGTCGGGGAGGGGTGCGCCGGCAGTTGTTTCTGATGGGTTCAGTCCGCTACCTCTGCTGAGGGCGAGTATTCGTGAATTGGCTGAGGCGTCCTTGACGAATCAGGCCCTCGACCTGATCTTTGAGGTTAAAACACTCCTCGGTATTATGGCCGTGATCCTGGTGAAAATGGCAATATTTGGACTGGTCTTTCCGATTTGAAGGAGCCCGTGATGGTTGGGGCCATTTTAGGGGGTAGTCTCGCTGGATCTGATAGAGGACTTGTTCCATGGGGGAGTTTAGGGGGTGTACCGCTCGAACCGGCCGGGCGGTCGAGCTGGGGCCGACTGGTCGGTTCTTGGGGGTTGGTTATTGTACTAGGTATTTCTGGTTTCTGAATCTTTTCTCTTTTCTCTAGGGGTCGGGTTTTTGGTTATAGGATCTTGCCGGGCGGCTAGGGAGTCTTCAACATTCATGTATTTTTGGGCTTTGGAGAGTAGGACTACCATGGAGGTCGGGGGGTTTTTAGAGAGGAAGAAAAGGAAGTCAGACGATCGCAAACCGGCCATGAAAGCCGTAAGGATGACCTTGTCATCGTTTTCCGCTACTTGCAGGGCTTCAATGTTGAAGCGGGTAACGAAACTGCGTAGCGACTCCCCCTCGGTCTGACGAATGTTGAGAAGTTGGGTTGCTGAATGCCGCTGGCGCTAGGCTCCAATGAAATGACTGATGAAAGAGTCACTGAGGTGTTGGAAAGTGGAGACAGAGTTTGCTGGCAGTTGACTAAACCAAAGTCGAGCTGACCCCTTGAGTGTCACGGGGAAAGCCCGGCACATGATTTCGTTAGGGAAAGCATGGAGGATTATGAGGGTCTTGTAGGTCTCCAAGTGGTCGACTGGGTCCGTCGTACCATCAAAAGAGTCGATGGTGGGCATTTTGAACTTGGGGGGTAGAGGTTTGTCCCTGATAGAGGCAACGAATGGCGAGTTGGCTGTGGTAGAGGATTTATGCTGGATGTTCTACATGACCCCTTGGAGTTGGAGCTTCATGGCTCAGAGTTCTGCGTCCCAGAGAGGAATGTTGTCACCACCGGAGGGCAGCGGGGGCTGGACGCTACTGGCCTCTCATTCAGGGGTTGGTGCCAGGACCGATGGATGTGGGGGTCGAGGTAGTGGATTTATGTTTGGGAGAGGAGGTTGCAAGCCTTCCAAGTTAGGTGGATAAGGCTGCTGGATAGGATGGCTCGGGGCTCGTTCTTGGTTGGGTGGAATATCTGGAGGTGGTGGAGGGGGCATGGGAAGGTCTCGTTGGAGCAGGGCATTGATTAGAGCTTGGTTCTGCTCAGCAAGGCGGTTAACGCTGTTGGTGAGCTCGGTAAAGTATTGTGGTGGGTTGTTTGGATTAGGAGGGGTGGCTTGGTGGTCGGGAACATTGGGGTGGGAAGCCATGGATCTAGTCGTGACCATTCACCTTCGCAGGTGACAGGAAGGGGTTATTGGGAAAGGGCCTCCGGCGACAATGAGCACAACTGGCGCACAGAGTAAGAAAGATTCCCACAGACGGCGCCAACTGATGATACAGTTCGGTCCAATGAACCGAGTCGAACTGATCCACGCTCCTCACGCCTATGTCCGAATGACCAAGACCATCGGAAGACCTGCACACGAGTTCAACGGGGAACGGGGAGTCTCCCAGCGAACCCTCTGACGTGCAAGTTGGAAAGAGAAGTGGAGTATATAGCGAGATTAGAGATAGAAAGCTTAACCTTTTTCTTGTCTTCAACGTCTGCTTATATCCTCTGGTAATCATTTCGTTGTCCCTTCCGACCTATCACCTTGGCCGAAAGTCTATGCTGTAGCTTACCTTGTTCAGGGTGAGGGCGTGCTGTCCCGACGGAGAGGGGTTATCGCAATAAATGCTGTAAGGGGCCTCATTAATGGCGATGTGGTGTAGCAATAACTTTGCAGATCTTTGTCTGCTGATGTGGCTTACCCTTCTTTTGCCATGTGTCTTGATGCCATTGGTTCTTATTGTTATGTGGGGCTTCAGCGGTGCTGGGTTTCATTAATTGGATTATATATTGGGTCCTAAGTGGTGGGCATGGGTTGTTCATAATGGGCTGTAGCCTTTATGGGTCCACCCATGTCAATACATAACATAGTGTGAAACAATACTTGAGCAATCGAAGTGAAGTGAATTTGCTAAATTGAATTCTTGATGACATTTAAATGTAAAATACTCACTATTTTTGACATTTAAATGATTTTTTTCAATACTTAGTATCTAATGTAAATCTTGAGTAATAAAGCAGACAGTAAAAGAAGTTTAATGAAATGGAAGCCAAGAATAGATCCCATTTACACAGTGCACATACCACAACAGAAAAATATTTATTTATTTTCTTTGAACATTTTACAATAGGTAGGTAGTTCTGTTTTGGATTCTTCTTGAGGTGACCCTTAAGATAGCCCCAAAGGGCCCAAAATGATCTGAAACACCACTTGCCATTGGGAAGCAAAAGACAGAATGGGGAATAGGTTTTACATTGGGCTTGTTTGGTGCACCTTTATCAAGTTAAAATTAATAATAAAAAGATAGAAGTAAAAATATGTTTCTCCTAACTTTTAAAAAATAAATTTTTTCAACTTATTTAAATTATGTTTACTTTATAAGATATAAGATAAGAATTTAATTAATTGGCTTAATTAAACTAAATAGATTAAAATCATTTTGATTCAAATTAAATTATACTAAAGTGAATTAGGCTCTAATTCCTTCCCAATTTCTTAATTCTAATTTGTTAAAATTAGCGAATTAAATAGAATCAATTTTTAATTAAACTTCTCGGATAACTCTAAAAATTTCAATTAACATATCCATGTACTCAATTTTGATTTCTGAACCTAGTAAGGTCGTCAATTTCAATTCCAAAGTTGTATTTTTAACAAATAATTTTTCAATTTGGACAGATATACACAAATTAAATCATATAATCCGCAATTAACACATGCATAATTCAAATAATTATAATTTGCATTTTTGGGGTATTACAATCTCCCCACCTTAGGAAGTTTGGTCCTCCAAACTTATCTTACCCTGTAACACGATTAGAAACCTCGGTCTTATATTATTATTCAGTTCCGTCACACATGGTCAATGCAATTTAAAGATCCATTTTAGTCATTCAGAAATCTAAATTGACTCCACATTTCCATCCTATAACAGTGAAGGCAGTCGCAGTTAAGCATATAATGAACATATCTTTCACATTTTCCACAAAATCAATTAGAAGATAAGACAATGTATCTAAGTAATACACTTTCAAGTAACTCGTAATATAAATGCAACCATTCCCTGAACAAGCAATAACAAAGATAATACCAAGACATTCAATCTTTGTCATAAGGCATGTGCCCCCAATCAGTGGAAGTCATACAGTAAACAAGTTCTCAGTTTACTCCTCCATTAGCAAAGATAACCCCATCCTTCGTTCAATAACAATTCATAGTCCTCATAAACAAAATCAAATCAAATAAAGGTTCCGTTTCAAACGGGTTCCTTTGTCACAAAACCATGGTCTCGAGGATCTAATTCTGAGGGTCACATATCATAACAAATTACTCCGAGGAAAGATACACACACATACGAGTCCAGATTCCATGATTACATAAGCATTTGGTTATAAATTCGGAAATACTAGAATTCAATAACAAAATTCATCCCCCGATAATCAGCATAGGTGATTTGTCAAAGTCACAGTGTTTCATAGTTTTCATCATATTTTCTAACACTTCTTCTATTTTGCCCAATTATTCCAACAAGGACTTAACTTCCATTTCATACTTACTTCTCGTCATCTTTTCCTAAAATCACAAGTCAAAAGTAGAAAACACTTGGGGTAACATTGGATAATGTGAAACATAACATCACATATTCAACCATAATTAAACATTTTTTTTTTTTTTTACAAAGACATTGGTAAGGCAACCTATTCATTCCCATGAAGTTGACCGAGAATTTTCAATTTGAAGCTATGCTGGCCGAACATGATTCCAATCAGACTTTCAAGGTCATTGAACAAAGGTATGAGACTCTATGGTTCACACATTAGATTCCTTACTGAATCAACATATTTCTTACAAACTTAACAGTTTTCTTATTCTCAATCACCATAGCTCCACATACCTCATTGGATCATCAAATTCCTCGATTTTTCAAATATTCTCATAGCCTAATTTTACATTCAACTATGTAACTTCCATAACTTCCATCAAGGATTTTATTAATTCATTCTAATATCGCATTCCCACGGATCAATATACTCATATTCATTAATGTGCCAACCAAAAATTACATTTCCCTCATAACATTAAAAATTTCACAACAGCTCTTAATTTCAATATTAAACTTATTAAACACAAACATCCCAGTCTTCTTTAATCATTGAAATTCCAAAACAACCTTTAATTCTTTCTGAATGCATAACATAACATTTACTTATTAGATGCATGCCAACTTAAATTCATTCTAGACATTCTAATGCTCAATGGACACGTGTGTGAGATATTAACTCGTGCTCTAATACCATTCTGTCACGACTCAAACCTGCCCCTAACAGTTTGATATCGTAACCGGCTAGTAATCCTTGGATTACCAAAGGCCTTCCTGTACAATAAAATAATCGGGGTTTGCGGAAGCAATATATAAAAATACAATAATAGTCCAATGAGCTGTGCATCTATATGAACAAACATTAATCATGCAAAAACTTTAATTTACCCACACTCAATACATAACTTGTAACTTAACATTTTATACAAAACGTATGCACATAACGAAAGTTTACTTCACGATCAAAAACTTGACAATGGCCTTCTAGGCTGTCACGACCCAAACCCGCCCCTATAGGTTTAGCATCGTAACCGGTCAGTAATCCTGGGATTACCGAAGGCCTCTAAGACAAATTAACATAATATTAGGGTCAAGCGGAAGCAAATAACAATATACAATGTCCATTGAGCTGTGCAGACTTATATGAGACAGAAAAATTAGCTCCACTATGCTGTCTCTTGCAGTTAGACTTCCCTCCTAATTTTGAATTTAAATGTGAGTAACCATTGAAGCCACGTCACCTTGCATCTCTTTGTTGATCCACTGCTACTCAGATCTCATAATAACCAATATTAACTGTCACGTGTACAATTAGGATCGAAGACTTGAATAGTCTTCCTGTATTACCCTCATTCTGCCACGCATCGAATTGTAATTGGCCTGTACAAAATATGTAGCCAACATTACCCCCCGCACTAATATACCCAATACTTGGTGATATTAGTGGATCAAGGTCTTTTTCCCACGTCTTAGAATGTGCATGGGCTTTGCATTCTCCCAGAAATGCAACTGTCATTCATCATCTACATTAAACTCTCCTTCAATCTTTTGAACACCCCCACCACCTTAGTATTCGAACAGATTGATACATTTTTTATGGCCGAATCAATTTTTCCCTCCATTGATCGAGCACATGAAGAGTCATATGATGATGTTGTTCATCCTTGAAAGAACCTTCATGCATTAATTAGCCACCTCTACCCACCTTTCTATATTCAGGTCATGGATGCCTTTGCAAATTATCAACCCTTGGACTTCGAACATATTGCCCTTAATCCTTCGATTCAGAAACTTACAAATATGGACATGGGAAGTTCTTCTTCCGATTCACCCTTGGACTACAAACAAACTGCTCTCAATCCTTTGATTCAGAAAGTAGCAAATATGGACATGGGAAGTTCTTCTTCACAACACTCTGCATGGGGTAAGGCTGCAACTTTTTCCTCTTCTGGGGCTTCTGACTAGACAAGTTGGTCAAAACCTGAGGCCTGTGATTTGAGAGAACAAATTAACCATCACTTTGTCGAGTTTACTGACCCTTTAGAGTTCCCTTCCTATGTGCGAAGCTCGGTGGTCTATCCCTACGTGCCCATTGACCATCAACGCAGTTTGGAGGAGAATCTGCTTGTGGCATGGTATACATCCTCCATGCCTACAAAGATAGTGCACGCCGCCCGACGCTTAGAAGAGGCACAAGGGTACAATCCATCATTCTTAGCCCAGAAGGCGAAGATTTGTTTTTCTGACTGGCTCGATTATATTAATGCCCTTGTTCCTTCTGCTCTTGCTCCATCTCCTGAAATAGAAGCATCCACACCTTTTCCTCCGCCAAATCCTTGCTAGACAGAGACATTGAGGCTTGCCCTCTCCGCGGATAAGGTCTTTCCACCTTACAAGCGTCCATCTTCGCCTACTCCAGTTGAGGCGGAAGCAAGCTCAACTTCTGCTCGCGGCTTTCTCTTACTTGCCCTTCAATATTCTTGAGGACGAAGTCCCTCTCAAGAACCTTCGATGGGCTTGTGATATTTTGACTCGGGGTCATGTCCTCAATCCCCTCGCCCAAGCAGAGCTTCACATGTTTTTGGACCAACTTCCATTGCTTCTTTGCTGGCATCGGACCTCTATGGCCACCACATAATTTTTAGACCAACTCTCGTCCCTTCGAGTTCATGTCCAGTACGAAGCATAGAACTTCATTGAAGAATTCGATGATTTCAAGAATAAAGATTCTACGTACTGGGATGACTTAGATATAGACGAATTGGAACAAGGATTGAGAGAAACAGTATTCGAAATAAAGGCTGAAGAGCTCTTTACGAAGTGAGAGCACATCAACTCATGCAGCCGATGTTAGAAGAAATAGAGAATAGAATAAAGAAAGAACAGAAATTCATTGATCATAGTTTGACTAAATTTCATGATCTTGTTGTTTATTCCATTCCCTATTTTTATGAGCTTGAGTTTGTACCCAAATAGGGCCATTCGATGTAATTGCTTTTGCCTTAATACCACTAAGACTTTTTCTTTGTTTGGTATGGTTTGATCTTGTCCCCATTTGTCTTTAAAGCAAATTCAAGGCTTCGAACTGAACAATCTTATGCTTCGAATTTGGACTCAATCGTTTTAAATGAAACACTAGAAAGAACCAACAATGAACTTTTCCAATTTATGGAATATAGTTAACAGTTTTTGCTGATTTTCATTTAGAATTAGTGCTTCGAATTTAACAATCTTACCCCTTAAAGCTCGTTTTAGTCATAACCAACATATGGTCATGGTTAGCATGATCAATCAATCTTAAATTGACCATTTTTTGCTTCGAACAACAGTTCATGCTGTTTCAGTTCAAAAGACAATCTCTTTCTGTATATATACAAACCAACTATTGGTTTTGATGTTTCGAACATTAATTCCCATCCTTAAGGGGTCTCAAGTTTTGCTTCGAACGACATTACTTTCATTAAGAAACCTAAAACATGTCTTTAATCCCTCCGAAGTAAACAAATACTTGAGTATTCTTGCATCCTTAAGTATGGAATGTGCTTCGAAGCCGACTTCTCTGTTTCGAAGCCACTGTTGTTTGACTTTTGGCGTCAAAATCTGTTTTCGAAGCCAAATATTCTACTTCGAAGCTGGCATTAACATCTGGGCTGTGTTTTTCCCTCCAAAAGTATCAATATTGAAGGAAACTCTTTCGTATTCGTACTCTCAGTACTTAACGAATTACGCGATATATTTTCCAGACACAAAGGCTTTTAAAACCTTTTTATTTTGTGCTCTGAAATCACTTGCTCACCTAACACACAAACCCTTTATCTCTACCGATCTTCCACTTCTTTCTACTCCCTTTCCAGCTTCGCCCTCTGAGAAAGCGTTCTATCAATGGCTTCTTCTTCATTGAAAGTGCCAGTCGTAGAACGTGCGAGCCTGTCTGTAGTCCTGAAAAGGATCATTGATGCAGAATGTGAAAAGTACAAGGCTGGGGAGAAAAGTAACATCGACGGACGCATCTCCATCCCTCGTCGTCATGAGCAACAAGACTATGTGCTTGGGCCTATATTCAAGGAGATTTTTATTGAGCTTCCAGCTCTATATTCTCGTCTAGAAGACCATTGTCTCCTTTACGAAGGTGACCTTGACTGGAGAAACTGTAGGACGAATCGCCCCCACCGATGCTGGCCCACAGTGAGACCGGAGTGGCAAGAATGGTATGATCGGATTGTCCCTGATAGGACTCTGGACCTTCAAAAACTCTGCCTTCTCGATGCCCTCCGATTATCCAGGTCAACTATGTCAGAGGATCCCTTCTTAATTCCTGCTGCCCTGTGCTTTTGGAATTCTATTTTTAATTTCTTCCAATTTAGATGTGGGATAATGGCCCCTACTGTTTTTGACATTTGCCATCTATTAGGATTATCTCCTATTGGAACCCCCATTGGACCAGATTATCCTGACCTAGCAGTCCATTTTTCCTCCCCTCTCTTAATTCATCCAATAGTGACTTTGTCAAGGCTGAGAATAGAAGGGAGGGTCCTGTGACTGATAGGGAATTCTTTTCTTTCCTACTATATTGGCTTTGCAAGTTCCTTTTCTGCACCTCCTCTCAAAGAATTATGCCCGAATTTGCCTCTCTTGCCAAAGCCCTTATTTTACAGAAGAGGGTAGCTTTAGCTCCGTACATTCTAGGCCACGTATATAGAGCCTGCTCTCTTTTCTATGAGAAACCTTTAGATGCCAATCAAGAGGGGCCATTTTGGATTCTTCAGCTTTAGCTTTTTGCTTATTTCACTAAGTTACAATCAAAATGTCTTAAATTTTTTGAACCAAACCCTCCTACTCATGGCATAAGGCTAGCCAAAGCTTCACTTTATCCTTCTACCTTTGCTTTTTTACTTCTCTTTCTTCCACCAACTTCCAGCTTCTCCTCCTTCCTACTACTTTCGTCCCTTCGAACCCATTACCATTGGCCCATCTTGGTTAAAGAATTTCTTAAGTGATAGGCTCTGTACTTCACCTGCTCACAAAGATATATGGGCCTCTATTTTAATCCCAAGAGAATTATTCATTGGGACCATGAACCCAAGAGCTTACAAATGCATTGCTGAGCTCTCTTGCCCTGCTCAATTTGTTAGACAATTTGGCTTCTCACAAGGGGTCCCAATACCTCTCTACAGTAACACCAATCTAAGTCTTACCACCAGGGATTTGAAAGTTCGAAGGTCCAAACTAGAAGAGGCAACTTCTAAGTTTATACAGGACTTGATCGATTTTGAGTATACCCCTTTCCTTCCTCAAGGTAACATTTTGAAGAGGTACCAAAACTGGTGGGTGACCAATATGGAAGTGTACTCGGCCATTTCTCCTCAAGACCTACTAATGGTGTTGGATGTGCCCAAGCCCAAAGGAGCTGGAGTTGCTACTTCTTCCACTGTTCTTACCACTTCGGTCCCTGTGCCTGCCACCACACAGTCTGCTTCTGCTGCCTCAACTCCTCCTAGAGTTACTAGGGTCGCCTCGAAGAAAGGTATATACCCTTGTCTCTTCTCCTTTTGCTTTCTTTATAATGCTTTTAGCCTTATCTTTGGTTCTTCTTTTGTGAAGGTGGTGCGGGGGCCTCACAGGGAGATTCTCCTCAGAAGACCCAAGCTCTAAATCTTCTCAAAAGCAAACAGCAACAAAAGAAAATGAGACTTTAACTTGAGCCTGAAAAGGAGGTACTTGAGGTTCAAGCAGAAGAAGAAGAAGAGGCAACTTAAGAGCAGGACTCACCCTTGAAAAAAAGGGGAAGAGTAACCGTCCCTTCTTCTGACTTGGTACAAGATCCCACTCATGAGACAACTGCCAGAGCAGTAGAAGAGGAACTCACTTTTGAAGAATCCGACTCCCAGATTGGAGAGAGAGAAATTGAGAAAGAACATGAAATACCAGTACCAAGAAGAAAGAGAAGGAAAATGACTATCTCTCCTTTTGACTTGGTCGAAGACCCTATTCATGAGGCGACCGCCAAGGCAGTAAAGTAGGAACACTCTAAAGCCATAATTGTTTTCCAAAGGGCTGAGAAGAGACGGCAGCTGCAGTTCTTAAGAGATGAAGTTGCTGTTGCTGATGCAATCTAAAGGGAGGCTACAAGAAGACAACACATTGCTGAGCACTACTCCCTTCGTAGTTCTCTCATCATTGCCAACACTTCTGAAACAAGTAATTTCTTTCATGTTTCTACTGTTTCCCCCTTATCAAAATTTTGGTATTGAAACTTGACATTACTTTTCATCTCTTCTTTTGCAGCAACAACTACTGAGCCTATTCTTCCAATAAGGACTCCCTCAGTTTCAGTTGAAGTTGATCAGATGCAAAATGTGAGGACTATTCAGATAATACTCTCACTTCCTAGGCCTACATTCAATGTACCCTTCTTGAGGCCAAGCATTCTTGCATCTCTTTCCTTTGGATTAAATCCATATCTTCCCTACTTATCTTTGGATCTACCTCAATTCAGTTCTCTTTCGAGCCTTGCTCTTCCCCCTCCTCCTAAGGAATTCCAACTGCTGCTCCATCTCTGATGGTAGTCGATTCCCCAACAGAGGGTTGCTGGCAGCTCTCCAACCCATGGTTTATTACCTTTACCTACTTCCAGCCCTTCTTCCCTTGACCTATTGGTGGCTAGGACCATAGAGACTGCTGAAGATGCTCCACCCATTTCTCTTATCCCTATGCAGTCCTCTGTGCCTTCCACCACTACTCTTTCTGCACTCTTCATGTCCACAGATAAGGTAGATATCTTCAAAGCAAGACTAGCCAGTCTCTTCGACATGCCCTCTACCTCTCCAATAGCTAATGATGAGGCTGAGCCATTAGTTCTGGCTGATTCCTTGTTAGAAATTCTTGAGAGCTCCTTTTCCTCCAATAGTAAGCCTTCTGCACCTCTGATGGACTTAGACAGCTGTTTGGAGTTATTGACATCTTTTTCAAGGATTCTTTTTGAGGCTTTACAAAGGCCTATAATAAGAAATGGCTTCCTTTAGTGCTGCAAAGTTATTGAGCAATCCAGTATAACTGCCTCAAGTCATCTATCTCGGACAGCAGCTACTATTGACTTCTACATCAACATTTGTCACGCTGCGAAGGCTGCAGAGGAGAAATTAGTGAGCGACTAGAGCTTTGTTTCCACAGTACATGCTGAAGTCTCAGGGCTAAAAGAACAAAATTCCTCTGTCTCCCATTTTCGAACTCAACTACTGGACAGGAAAACTCAACTTGAGGAGGAGCTATCTGTAGTGAACCAGGCCTTAATCCGAACTGACACCAAACTGCAGATCACCAACCAAGGACTAGCCGATCGAAAGCAAGAAATGACCACAGCCATGCAGTTGTTTTCTTCATTTAAGAATAGGAAGTCTGTTGTAAAAGAGAAATTAAGGTATTGTAATGATTTCCGGGCCAATTTATGGCAAAATGAATTTAACTCTTTATGACAAAACAAATTCTGATTTATCATTTGAGTACTCTTGTGTTCGTTTGCTCGACATTTATTCTATTCCTTGTGTTTCCCAAATAGTTGGAAAATAAGGCTTCAAATATCTGCCATTTTTGGGATGTATGTAGCCATTCAAATTTCTCAAATGATATGCTCCAAAAGGCAGGACTCTATAAATTTGATATGGTCCTTCCCAGTTAGGTGACCATTTACCAAACTTATGGCTTTTAATTCCTATTGGGAGTATTGTCTTCCATACCAAATCACCTTCATCAAAGCCAATGTATTTGACTTTCTTATTGTAATTTTTGGCTGCTTTCTTCTTTTGAAAGAGAATGCTATTTAATGCCAAAATTCTGGCTTCATCTATGCCTTCTAATTCCAAACACATACTCTGATGGTATGGCTCAGGATCTAGCTGGTCCTGGCATCTTACCCTCAAAGACTTGATATTAATTTCCACAGGTAACACTGCATCATGCCTATACACCAAGGCATAAGGAGTAACTCCCGTGCTTGACCTTGGAGAAGTTCTTTAAGCCCACAATACATCTAACAATAAGTTATGCCAATCCCTATGATTGTCTTTCACAACCCTTTGTATTCCTTTCTTCAAGGACTTATTGGATGATTCAGTTTGACCATTGGCTTGTGCATAATAGGGGGTGGAATTAACAAGGCTAATTCCAAACTCTGCCACAAAAGACTTCACCATTTTCCATCAAACACAGTCCCATTATCAACAGTTATAGTTGTGGGATGCCAAATCTATGGATTAAATCCTTGATGGATTAAATCCCAATCTGGTCTACAGCCTTGCATGGCTTAGCTTCGACCTACTTAGTGAAGTAATCAATGGCCACTAAAATGAAACAATAATGCTTCGAAGAGGGTGGGTGTATTTTCTCCATCATATCCATGGTCCATCCTCTAAATGGCCAAGGCTTTACTACTGCATGTAGGTCAGTTATGGGCACATGCCTTATTGTGCCATGCTTTTGGCATGCATGGCAACCTTTTGTATATTCTATGCAGTCTTTAAGGATAGTTGGCCAATAGTAGGAATGCCTTCGAAGCAACCACCTCATTTTCACACTAGGCTAATGAGCACCACAGATGCCTTCATGAACCTCAGCCATAGCTGTTAATGCTTCTTTTAGGCCTAAATATTCCAGCAATAAACCATCTTCCCCTCCTTTTGTAGAGAGCATTGCCGTATATGATGTATTGCATAGATTGCAATTTAATTTTTCTGTTGGCCTTTGAGAATGGGCCAGCCAAGTACTGCATTATTGGATGCCTCCAATCTTGTTCCTATAATTCATTATGATTGACTTCCAGGACCACATTCCTTTTATTTAAGGGCGGTATAGATTTCTGGAATGTTGTTTGGCTTATGTCCCTTTGAGTATTATCCCTTCT
This sequence comes from Camellia sinensis, assembly GCF_055761805.1. Classification (NCBI taxonomy): domain Eukaryota; kingdom Viridiplantae; phylum Streptophyta; class Magnoliopsida; order Ericales; family Theaceae; genus Camellia; species Camellia sinensis. The sequence goes on from NC_138972.1 coordinate 161,795,246, forward strand.
CTTGAAATTCGAAGCTTTCTGAGCCACATCATTAGCTCTATCATTCAAGAATCTTGGGACATGAGTTACATTTGCTATTTGAAATTGAGAAAGCAGATGTAATGCAACAACATAGTATGACAACATGCTTATACTTTGACATTTGAAAATCCCTTTCACTTGGTTGACCACCAATTGAGAATCACCAAATATGTTAACTTCATGAACTTGTAATCCAATAAGAATTTCCAATCTCACTATTAAGGCTTCATATTCAACTTGATTATTAGAACAAGTAATTTCATCCACTCTGAAACCATGTGTGGTTTCTATTCCTTGTGGTGACTTAATCACTATACCAATTCCAGTTAGGCCATTGGCTTTCGATCCATCGAACCACATTTGCCATGGCTCAACACTAGCCATACCAAATTCCATTATCTCTTGGCTTTCTGTTTGAGATGGATGGTTTGCCAAAAAATTGGCTAAAACTTGTCCTTTCACTGCCTTTTGGGGAACATATTCTAAATGAAATTCTGATAAGGCTAATACCCATTTGCCAATTCTTCCCCTCAACATAGGTCTAGATAGCATATACTTAACCAAATCTGTGGTTGCAATTACCAAGACAGTTGTAGACAAAAGATAGTATCTTAATTTCATTGCAGCAAAATACAATGCAAGACACAGCTTTTCTACAGCTGAATATTTACATTCACAAGAATTTAAAAACCTACAAAGGTAATAAACAGTTTGCTCCTTGCCTTCTTCATTGTCTTGGGCTAAGAAAGCTCCCAATAAATTTTCTGCTGCAGTTATGTACAACTTCAAGGGCTTATCACCCTTTGGTGGCATCAGCACTGGAGGGTTGGCCAAGTAGGCTTTGATACCTTCGAAAGCAATTTGATGCTCTATTGTCCACACAAATTCCTCTTCATCTTTCAGCATTAATAAGGAAGAAAATACTTTAGTTTTCCCTGCAGTGTTAGAAATGAATCTTCGAAAAAAATTAACCTGTCCAAGGAACTTTTGTAATTCTTTCTTACTTGATGGAGGTCTGGCTTCAATGATGGCTTTGGCTTTATTCTGGTCAATCTGTATCCTTTTCTTGTGTACTACATAATCCAAGAAGTTTCCAGATGATACGCCAAAAGCACACTTAAGAGGATTGAGTTTCAACCTAAACTTCCTCATTCTTTCAAAGGCTGCATCTAAGTGAAACAGATGCTCCTCTATGGATTGAGATTTAACTATAATGTCATCAATATAACACTCTAAATACCCTCCAATGAGGTCATGAAAGATAGTGTTCATAGCCCTCTGATATGTAGCCCCAGTATTCCTCAGGCCAAATGACATTTTAACCCATTCGAATGTGCCAATATTCCCAGTACATCTGAATGTTGTCTTATGAACATCCTCCTCTGCAATGCAGATTTGGTTATAACCAGAGTGCCCATCCATCATTGACAAAATTTGATGCCCTGCTGAACTGTCTATCAGCAAATCTACTATAGGCATAGGATACTTATCTTTTGGAGTAGCTAGATTCAAGTTTTTTAAATCAATGCATACCCTCATTTTACCATTCTTCTTAACTACAAGCACAATATTGGATAGTCATTCAATATACCTGGCTGTCCTAATAAAGCTTGCCTTGAGTAGTCTAAGAATTTCCTCATTAACTTTCTGGATTACTTCTGGACTCATTCTTCTTGGTTTTTGCTTGTATGGTTTGAAATTAGGCCTCATAGGGAGCCTATGTTCCACTAATGACCTATCCAATCCTGGTAGTTCATTATAAGACCATGCAAAACAATCTTTATATTTCTTCAGAACAATCAATAACGGTCCCTGTTCCGAGCATTCAAACAAGCATTTATATAGGTGGGCTGTTGTATAGAATCCCCCCCTAAATTTACTTCTTCTAAGGGGTCTTGTGTCTGAGAGCTCACTGAGGCTTCTCTTTTGATTCCTTCTGCCTTCAAAACAATCTTCTTGCTTTGTTATACTCCCAGATTCTTTAATTCAACATCCTTACCCTCCTCCTCATAGACAAAGTCTGTCCATAAGGCTTCTTCTTCTTGTATCTCCTGGACTTTTGTTTCAATATCCAATGCACAGTATTTGTCAAGGACCAAAAATCTGGCCTGTTGTTGCTCCTGCTTGCAGCCAGTTATCATGGCTTCTTTCTCTTACTCTTACACTCTCTGGATTATTTATTTTACATCCAATATAGAGAACTTAATTAGAGCCAAAGACTTGGCTTCTTGGACTTCATTTCTTTGCCTACAACCAGGCATCATTGTCATCTTTCATGACAACCTCTTCATCAGCACTCTCCTGGACTAAGTGCTTCAGGTGTGTCACTTCCTCATCAGTCATCACTTCGGTTGAGCCATCAAGTTTCCTCAGTATACTGAGTGGGGTTACTCCCTCAATATATAATTTGGCCTCTGCGAAGTTTGCACAGGCTATGAAAGGTTGAGGATATGCATCAATTTCCTCTGTCTCTCTATTGCCTAAGGCCATCATTATTTTCTTATGCAAAGAGGAAGGCACACACTTGTTAGTGTGAATCCAGTCTCTATCAAGTAAAGCATTGTACTTAGCATTGCTATCGATGACGAAGAATGCTGTCATGCAGTCCCTGATTCCCACACTCAGGTTGATGGGCAGAATTCTCTGAGCCATCTGTTTGTCTCTAGTGAAACCAGCAATGGTTGTGTTGGTTGGGATTAACCTGAGGTTCTTTTTCCCTAATTTCTTCAAGAAAGATTTCGGTAGTAAATTCACTGCTGCCCCATTATCTATCAAGACTCGGTTCAATTGTATCCCATCGAAGAAAGCCTTGATATACAAAGGCTTGACATGTTGTGTCATAGAGTTTGAGGGATACTCAAACGGATATGAGAGGTTAATGCTCACCTGTAACAAGCCCGCGGAGGGAGGGGGCCTCGCTACAGTTCGGACTCGCGATTTTCGTTGTCGCGGTTCTAAATCTGAACCAAAGAGTCCAAATCTGGCAAATCGTTTTGAGAAACAGATTTTTGAAAAAGTAGTGCCAAACATGGACTGCTTTGCCAGATACAGAGTCGCCACCTAAATATTTTAAAATAGGAGAATTTAGGAAACCCTGACTCGGTGCCGAAGGCCACATGTCCGTCATCACCGGAGTTGTCTCGGCTCGGGGAGCTTGGGTACGATCGGGGAAGGTCAGCTATGAGCACCCCCTTTCGCCCGGTCCGAAGACCAGCCTCTACTAACCATGATATCCGTATTTGAAAACTTTATGTGTTCTTAAACCAATTATTAGCCTAGAATCACTATGTTATGCGCACAGCAAACAAGTATAGACTAGATTGCCTAATTTGGAAATAAACATTGCATATCCGTTCGGTTTGAAAATGCTTTGGAATTTGCTACTCGCAAGTAGGCTAAAATACGGATTTCAACGAGTTTTTCCAACTCAAACAATCCAACCTTCACCCACAGGCATTCAAGCAATTATAACACATAAGCATCTAGCCACATGTCAAGCATGCTGTCATGGCAACGTTCACACTCATGCGATATGCTAAAGCATAAATACTTACATTGTACTCCGTGCCAAAACAGAGAACTTGTTAGCAAACATGCATGATCCAAGTCCATGTTAAGTGCCTAATGCATCGCATACAAAGTGTTGCTAGAATAGGCTCGGCTGTCCTAAACATGTCATGTGAAAATGCACAATTATCACGTATTCAGTTTGGGAATTGAAGCATTGATGCAATTAGCGTGATGTACCGAGCCTAATGCATGCAATACAAATGCATGGATGCACACATGCATAGCATGAAGTATGCTAAATTAAACGTGCCCTAATACCAACCATCATAAGCAGGTAAATAAAAGGGAAGAAAGACGTGAGGTTGGAAGACATACACACACTCACGCACACTTATTACAGATTTGCCCTCACTCGGAGGGACCAAATAAATATTACAAATTAATTAACTACGCAAGCTAATTAAATATTACAAATTAACTAATTTAATTAACAAATTAAATAAATTAATTAAAACAGGAAAATGCCTCGAGAAGCGCGCCACCATGCGCAAGCTGCCTCTGTTTTCCTTCCTTTCCTCCTCTGGAGGCTGTCAAAGCCTCAGGACTGATACCTTGGACAGAGAGGAGTACCACCGGCTGAATGAAACTTCCACCGGCAGTGTAGTATGGCCATCGGCACAAAATAGGGTCTGTCGGCAGAGAAAATGGTGCCGGTCGGCACATTACACTGCCGGTCGGCAGAGTATTCCTGCAGAACCTGCAACTCACAGCGACAGAGGGCAAAACAAGGCATGGCAGCATAATTCAAGGCATGTATGCACCAATCATGTCTCTTATCATTGTGATGACTCAAAGGGACATGTGCCTCGGTTCTCAGACCACCAATCACGCATTTCCATGCATGATGGCCCAAAGAACCAAGTATGCAACTTTGATTTCAAATGCATGCAAACCAATCAAACAAATTAGGCCCAATTCCCATCACCAATTCAAGGAACGAGGCATGCATGCAAGATGCAATGCAACCTAGGCATACAAGCTAAGGATGCAACATGGCATGGCAAAGCACTTATGCAATCATGCAAGCATACATATGGCAATGCAAATGGATGGCAAGATGGACTTATACATGAATTAGGCAGCTCTAATAAGGCCTAAAACAGTGGCCATAGTGACCAAAACAAGAAGCCAAAACATATGCACACATACACATGATGGAAGGCCTACACTTGGGCACAAATCGATCAACATTCAAGCACACTTGAAAGGGATAAACAAGAGCAATTAACATGCATTATAAGCTCTAAAATCATGCTAATACATGGTGCCAAACCAAGCAACAAATCAAGCCAAGCATGCACCAAATGGCCTAAGTGTTCAAAGCAAACCAATGAAGCATTGAACTACACTTAACAAGACCAAACAAGGCATGCGAAGAGGGACAAAAATCAGAGGTTTAGCATGTTAAAACAAAGCTAAAGGACTACTTAGATGGCATCTAAATGGCCCAAATACAAAGGCATACACCATGGCCAAAACATGGAGCATTGCAACACATGCTTTCAAAGCATTAAAGAGACATGCAAGGCAATCAAACAAGCATGGAAATGGGACTGAAGTGGCATGTAGGATGATTCCAAATCATCAAAACAATGCAAAGATGGCATGCTACATGTACGGGGAGCAAATATTCCGGCGTGCCCGTATTCCTTTCTTCCGAGCTCCGTCGATGTCCGATCACCTGCGAGCCAATAAGGGTGAGCTACCCGGCGGTGTGTGGCCGGAAAAACCCTCCGACGGTCAAGTTAGCACACACCTTAGAGGGAATAGAGAGAAGGGAGAGTGTTTGAGTGTAAGAAATTCCTTACAGAGTGTTCGTCTGTCGCGTATGGGGGGCGCAGACATGCTTATATACCTTCTGTGCCCCATATCCACTCCCTGTCATCTCCTGACACGTGGCTCTGCTATCCCATCTGTCAGCATAAACCATGCCGTTCATCACCTGCTCTCAACTGCCTGCCAGCATAGCTGGAGCTCGGCAGCCGAGCTGCCCTACCTCGGTCATACCATGCTTCATACCTTAAGCGCCTGACCGGATAACCGAATGAAGGACCGGGCTAGGCGGCATCTCGGCAAAGCTTAGCCCGGGCTCCTCCTTTGGTCGGTCTTCTCGCCGGTCAGTCAACTACCTCGGCTGACTGCGCCTTTCCGAGCGCCGGCCTCTCGGTCTGTCTGGTCTCGACAATCCTCGGACCGAGCATCCCGGTCTGACTGGTCACTTCCTGGCCGAGCACCTTCTGCACGGTTCGGGGCAGCACACAGTCCAAACTCTGCCCGGCCCAAGTTCTGGTAGCCCATCTCCGGGTGAACAGTCGATCATCTCGGCCCAATGCTCTGCTGGGCCCTCAACCTGTTCGGTTTATACCTCGGCCCAACGCCGGAGCATAAATCACCCTCTCAATTGCCCCTTAATTCCGTCCGCGGAAGCGTGACTGGGATTATTCACCTCGTCCGAGATAACGTTTCTCCGGTCGTCAAGATGCCAAGACTCGACCGAGCTAGTTGACGTAATCGTCCACAGATTTGACCGGTTATATTCCTCGGCTGACCTATTCTTGTTGAAAGTAGCTCGGTTGGCTCTTCGTCTTTTCAACCCGTCGCTTCAGTCCTGCCAAAGCCATAAATGGGGACACGTGGCGTGCTCCCATTGGTTATCGAGAAGCAACCCGCCGTTCTTGTCAGATTTTGAATTTGGGCGGTCTCTTTCGCCTGTATATACTTGCCCTCCATCGTTCCATTTTTTCCCTACTGCTGCCTCCATCTCTGTCGATTCTCAAGCCCAAGCTCGACTGCCATCCTGCCATTCTTCGTGTTTGGGAAGAACACCTTCAGCCCTTCACAGGTAAGATAACCCAATCTCTCTTATGTTGCTATTTGCTCTTATTTTGCACACATTAGGACCCAAAAACGTAGCTTTTAGGGCTTAGACCATAGAAAACGTCCTAAACCTCCCACTGTTCTTGGTGTTCTTCGTCTTCCTGAAGAACATCGAAGAACTGGGGTGAACCGGGCTCTGGGCCTTCTTTTGATCCAAAAAGTTAGCCAAACCGGGCAAACAACGTGTTTGTTCCAATCATGGCAAAAACCGAGATAACCAAAGGACTTGGTCGCTTAACCGGGCTAACATCAGGTCTGCTTGGGCGACCGAGCTCCTTAATCAGACAACCGAGGTAGTTTGGCCCCCTTACCGACCGAGCTGAAGTCTAGCTCTCTTAGCGAAACCACACACTTACACTTACCATCCTTTTCCTGCAGAGTCCAAGGGGACCCCTGTCATTCCTGAACCTCTCAGGACCGAGCTGCAGCAATTTATCACCGTGCCCAACCCATCAACCGGGCTATAGTAAGTCGGCCACAAATGGGGAAGTTCCGCTTCCTTGTGGATACTCCGGCCGCGCTAGCCGCTTTCAGAGAGGACTACGGCGTCCCGGCCGACGTCCATCTCGAGCTGGCTGAAGAAGAGACCACGCCTTGGGGTAGGGAGGAATGCCCCTTCACCGTGCTATCCATCGTTGAAGGGGGTCTTCGTTTCCCACTCAACCCTCTCATAACCGAGTTCCTCCGCCGAACCGGGCTGGCACCCACACAGGTGTCCACCAACACATATAGAATAATCAACGGCGTACACGAATTGAACCAACGGCTAGGCACCAACTTAGGCCTAGCCGAGATATTAAGGCAATACACAATGGGCCACACCGGTGACGGCCTGGCTTACTACTTGAAAATAAGACCGGGCAAGGAAAAAATCGTAACCGGCACCCCGGACAAAGATATGCACGATGATGATTTCTTCTGGGTGTCCGGCAACTACGAAACAGCCGAGGTGCCGGGCTGGTTCATAAGCAAGGACTTCGGTTCTTCATGTAAGCCACTCAAACTTGCTCGGTTAACTTTATTCTTTAGTTTTACTAACCGGTTTCCCTATTTCTTTTGCAGCTATCCAAGCCTTGCAAGCCAACTACCAATTCCCCAACGTCGAGGCAATTCGGGCCGTGCTTAGGTACCGTCACCGAGACTGCAACGAATTGCTCGGCTACACACCGACTTACAGATATTCTGCTCCTCGCCGGAGTAGAGTAACTGACTTCCTCAGAGCTCCTTCGCCACCTCCAGATCCAACCCTACCAGACGTCCCATTAATCCGGTTAACCGACGAGCAAGAAATGGCCAAAAGATCTCGGATCAAAAACCTTCTAACCGCGACCTCAGCCGAGATGCCGAGCGTCACCACCCGTTCCCCGGCTGCCGGTCAATCGAGTGCAGCCGTCGTAGCCCTTGCTTCTCCAGCTCCAGCTGCCGTGCAATCCGCCAGAGAAGCGCGCCGGGCTGGAAAAAGACCAAGGGCAGATCCCTTCGCCGAGCTTGTCACCGAGCTGACAACCGAACATCCTGCTGAAACTCCGGCTCCCGTGCCCGCTTGGCGTCCTCAGCTGAAGCACCGGGGACAGGACATCCCGGCGACTGCATCGATCAAGGCAGACAAAGAACATTTGCTTGCCTTCGATCTCTCCAAAGCATTTCTCCTACCGGGCGACGTGGTAGGCAGTGACCACGTCCCTGACACCCGGCTGGTAAAATCCTCCGTGAAGTCGATGGCCAGGGTAAGTCGGCGTTCTTTTAACATTTCACAAGTGTTTGTTCGGTCCTTCTTGCTCGGTCCCCTTTCTGATGTACTTTGCTTCTTTGTGCAGGCCATTCAAAAACAACATTTGGTCTTGGAGCGCATCCACCAGCTTAGGCAGAAAGCCAACGACACTGCCAGCCATGTTGAAAGCCTTCAAGCCGAGCTCGGCCGGGCTAAAGCTTCTCTCGAGATGGCCAACCATGACAATAATAGGCTGCTCGGTCAACTGAATGCAGCCGAGAAAAAACAAACCGAGCTCCAGGCCGAGGTTGACACTTTGAAGAAGGCGAAGAAGAAGGCTTGCCGGGCTGCCAACAATGCGGGTTTCAACGAGGCCGAGATGAATTACAAGAAGCAAGTCTTTGCAACATAAGACATATACTTCAAGGCTGGCTGGAAATCCGCTTGCGAACATCTCGGCCAGGGCTCTGACACCGACGTTTTTGCCAATCCTCCCAAAGCTTCACTACCGGTCTACCTCGTGCCATATGCAAATGATGTATTCAGTGCGCTTCAAGCGGAGGCCGAGGAGGGGCTTGAAGAAGGGAGTGATGAGACAGATTCGGAGGCTGAAGACGCCGTAGTGGAAGTGCAGCTCGGTCAAGTTGAGCCCGGTGCCCAAGAAGCGAGCCCAACCACCAACCTTGAGACTGCCGAGGATGAATTCACCAACCTATCCCCCCTGATTTAGTTTTCTTTTCTTTGTTTGCTTTCAATACTTTGATGTAACCGGGCTCTGTCCCCACCTCTTGTAATGAATTTCTTTATCAATGAGAAATTTGAATTTTCTCCAAGTGTTTGCCCGGTAGTAATCCATTCCATCTTCAGCAAACTATCTCGGTATAACTTATCGTTGGAACACTTTGTCGACCGGAGTCCATAACACGGTCGAAGCAATTTGAGCATAACAAAACAAATTCATGCACCGAAATACCCATCTCGGTTGTAGCTAAGTTTGGACAAGATACCATGTTGGACAAGACGCCAACTCTTCCAACCGGAGTACTTCATCACGGTTGGGAATCCCAAGTTGGACAGAACACCAACTCTTCCAACCGGAGTACTTCATCTCGGTTGGGAATCCAAAGTTGGACAAGACACCAACTCTTCCAACCGGAATACACCATCTCGGTTGGGATTTTTAAGTTGGACAAAACACCAACTCTTCCAACCGGAGCACACCATCTCGGTTGGGATTTTTAAGTTGGACAAATCACCAACTCTTCCGACCGGAGTACATCATCTCGGTTGGGAATTCTAAGTTGGACAAAACACCAACTCTTCCAACCGGAGCAAATTATCTCGGTTGGGAATCCTAAGTTGGACAAGACACCAACTCTTCCAACCGGAGTACATCATCTCGGTTTTAAACATTAAAAGAACAATCCAAGTGCTAATGCAAAATGACTTCTATAATTTGACAAAAAGAATTACATTCTGCTTTGCAAGCCAAAAAATTGCTTTACAAAAAGAGGAAAGTAAAAAGCTTAAAAATAATACAATTTCAAGTTGGCCGCATTCCATGGCCGGGGTATGGCTCTTCCCTCTAGATCCTCCAAGTGGTAAGCCCCCTTGCCAGCCAGACCAGTGATCTTGTAAGGTCCTTCCCAATTTGCCCCTAGTTTGCCTTCTCCTGGCACCAGGGTGTTGCCCATAGTCTTCCTCAAAACCCAATCCCCAACTTTGAACGGTCTGGGGTGCACTGTCTTGTTATACTTCTTGGAGAGCTCCCGTTGGTAAGCGGCAACATGGATGAGGGCTTTCTCCCGGCGCTCTTCCGCTAGGTCCAACTCCAAGGCAATAGCCTCGTCATTTAGCTCGGGCTCAAAACTCTCAGTTCTGAGGGTGGGCATTTCAACTTCCAAGGGTATGACCGCCTCCATGCCATAAGCCAAAGCAAATGGAGTTTCCCCAGTCGAACGTCGCGGGGTTGTTCGGTATGCCCAAAGTACACTGGGCAATTCCTCAGCCCACTTTCCCTTGGCTTTTTCCAGCCGTTTCTTCAACCCATCCAGTATAGTCTTGTTCGACGCTTCGGCTTGACCATTGGACTGCGGGTAGGCCGGGGTGGAGTTGTAGAATTCTATCTTCAGATCTTCGCAAAATCCTCTGAATAGGCGACCGTCAAACTGGGTGCCGTTGTCAGAGATCAAAATCTTCGGGACGCCAAACCGTGTGACGACGTTCTGCCAGACAAATCGCTTCACGTCTTTCTCTTTGATGGTTGCCAAGGGCTCAGCTTCAACCCACTTTGTGAAATAATCTGTGGCCGCGATGAAGAATTTCCGGTTGCCCGGTGCTGTTGGCAATGGTCCCACTATATCTAGCCCCCACATGGCGAAAGGCCAAGGACTGGTGAGGGGAAGAAGTTCCCTGGCAGGCTGGTGGATCTAATGGGCGAATTTCTGGCATTTCTCGCACCTGCGGACATATTTTTGCGCGTCGGCCTGCATGCACGGCCACCAGTACCCCTGCGAAATAGCTCGGTAGGCCAAGGACCTGCCCCCGATGTGGCTGCCACAAATGCCTTCATGGATTTCAAACAAGAAGGCCTCCACACTGTTCGGGTGCACGCACTTGAGATACGGACCGGTGAAGGACTTCTTATACAACGCGCCTGATGGAGAGAGCCAAAACCGCTCTGACTTCACCCGGATTTTGTGCGCTTCTTTCTTGTCCGCTGGAAGAGTCCGGTCTCTGAGGAAAAAGATCAAGGGGTCCATCCATGAAGGACCTAGCTCGGCGCAGAGTACATCCGTCTGCCCGGCGTTTTCAATGCTTGGCCGCGGAAGAAAGTCAATCAACAGGGGGTTTGGAGACGTGCTATCTACCATGGAAGCGAGGCCGGCGAGTTCATCAGCCCGGCTGTTTTCTTCCCGGCCAATCCGCTGGACTCTGATTGCCTCAAACTGCTTGATATGGTCCCTGACCAGAGCTTGGTACTTCGCCATCCGGTCGTCCTTCGCTTCATAAATCCCTGAAACTTGGTTAACCACAAGCTGGGAATCACTATATACCAGAAGCTCGGCAGCCTTCATTTGGATTGCGCTCTTGAGCCCAGCAAGAAGCGCCTCGTACTCAGCCTCGTTGTTAGACGCCGGGAAGCCGAGTGTGATAGAATGCTCAATGGTTAGGCCGTCCGGGGATATAAGAACGATACCTAGGCCGGCACCATGACGGTTGGACGCTCCATCAACGAAAAGCTTCCACATGTCCCCCACAAAAAGCTTCCAGCAGTCAGATGGGTCCTGAGAGTTGCGAAGGGCAATGGGATCACAACTGCTCGGCTGTGCGGTGTCAAGTTTGGTGGTGACCGGTTCAAATTCAGTGCCCCTTGGTGATTCGACACCGGACTCAGCAAGTTTGTCCGTAATGCCCAAGTCCGTAGGCGAATCACCAGGTTGCGGTGTGAAGCCGGCCGCAAGTTCTGAGCTGCCTGGAACCATTCCTTCCCCCCTTGAGGATTCGGCACCAGACTCAGCAAGTTGGTTCAGAATGCCCAAGTCCGTAGGCGAATCATCAAGTTCTGAGCTGTGTGGAACCATTCCTTCCCCCCTTGGCGATGCGGTACCGGACAGAGAGGATTTGTTGGTGATACACAACTCCGTCATCGCAGCACCGGGAGGTAGTACCGTGCAAACTGAGGGAAGTTCGATGGTGCGTGCTAACTCCGCGGCGCGACCTTCTGCAGCTGGTAGTTCCTCGGTTGGCATTGTGGGCGTCTCATCATCTGCCCCGGCAATGTCGACCGGGCATACCGGATGAGTGCCAGGTGAGAACTCGGCAACAAAATCGGCCAAGGTTTGGGCTTTGATTGCGGTGCGCGGCTGGAACTTCACATCGAACTGTCCCAACTCGACCGCCCATTTTAATATTCGGCTGGAAAAGTCTGCGCGCTCAAACAAGGCCTTGAGGGGGAACTCGGTCAGTACGACGATGGTATGGGCGTGAAAATAATGTGCCAATTTCCTCGAAGCCATCATCAGTGCCAACGCAAGCTTTTCCAAAGGCAAGTACCTCGCCTCAGCCGACAGCAAGGTCTTACTGACGTAAAAAATTGGGAGGTGCTTGATCCCTTCAGCCCGGACTAACACCGCACTCACTGCGTGCTGGGAGACGGCAAGGTAAAGGTAGAGTTCCTCACCGGGCTCTGGTGTAACCAGCAGTGGCGGAGAAGACAAATAATCCTTGAGCTCAGCCAAAGCTCGGTCGCACTCGTCATCCCATGAGAACTTTGACTTCAGTGCTTGAAAGAAAGGGCGGCAGCGATCTGATGACCGGCTTATAAATCGATTGAGCGCGGCGGCCATCCCGGCCAGATGCTGCACGTCCTTAGCCGAGCTGGGTTGTTTCAATTCTTGCACGGCTCTGATCTGAGTAGGGTCTGCTTCGATGCCTCGGTTCGTGACTAAGAATCCCAAAAATTTCCCGGATCCCACGCCGAAGGCACACTTCGAGGCGTTCAAGCGCAGCTTGTGCTTCTTTAGAATGGCGAACATCTCGGCTAAGTCAGACAGATGGTGTGCCTCATGTCGGCTCTTTACCACCATATCATCGATGTAAGCCTCCATTGTCCGGCTGAGCAAAGGAGCGAACATTTTGGTCACCATCCTCTGAAAGGTTGCCCCGGCGTTTTTCAAACCAAAGGGCATAACTCGATAGCAAAAGAGTCCCCTTGGAGTCGTGAAGGAGGTGATCTCTTGGTCAGGCCCGTGCATGGCAATCTGGTGATAGCCGCGGTACGCATCCAAGAAACTGAGCCGATTGTGTCCAGCCGTCAAATCCACTAGCTAGTCAATGCGCGGCAAAGGGAAGCTGTCTTTTGGACAAGCTCGGTTGACTGTCTTGTAGTCAACACAAACTCGCCACTTTCCATTCTTCTTGGGCACCACCATCGTGTTGGAAATCCACCGAGGGTAGTGCACTTCCTGTATTGCTCGTGCTTCAAGCAAGTTTTTTACCTCCTCTGCTACTACCTCGGCGTGATGCAGCGCCGACCTCCTTGTTCGCTGGATGACTGGCTTTGCGCCAGGGAAGACATTGAGGTGATGGCAAATAAAACTTGGGTCAAGGCCGGGCATGTCGTAGGGCGACCATGCAAAGACTTCGATATTTGCCATCAAAAACTCAATCATCTCGGTTCTCTCCATGGCCGAGAGACTTGAACCGAGCAAGAAGAATCTGTCCGGCTGCTCGGCATCAATCCGCACCTCAACCAATTCTTCAACAGCCTTGTCCTCGGCTTTGGTGCCAACATCATCCAGGACACTCTGGTCCTCCGGTCCCTCGATCATTTGAACGAATCCTTTGGCAGCCCGGCTCCCGTTGACCGCCACGAAGCATTGCTTGGACATGACCTGATCACCCCAAATCTCCTCGATTGCCCCCATAGCCGAGGGGAATCTCATCACCTGGTGGTAGGTCGATGCTACGGCTTGCATGGCGTGAAGCCATCCTCTTCCAAGGATAAGGTTGTACGTTGAAGGGACTTGTAGCACCCAAAACTCCACTTGCTTGACCACGGATCCCGCTTTGACCAGCAGGATAATCTTTCCCAATGGCCACTCCGGCTGCGAGTTAAATCCAACCAGTGGCGAAGTGGCCGGAGCCAAGTCTGTCTCACGGAGTTTGAGCTGTTTGAACGCATCATAATACATGATCTCGACCGAGCTTCCCTGATCGATCAAGATCCGTCTAACATCAAATTCTTTGACGCGTAGTGTTACTACAAGAGCATCGTTGTGCGGCGTCTGGATACGCTCTAAATCTCTTGAGGTGAAACTTATCACGTCTTTTTCTTCTGTCTTCCCTCTCTTGATGGCAGGTTGCACTGACAAAACTTCCCTCATATGCTCTGCCTTCTTGATCATGCCCCGGAGTTCACAAACGCGCTCCGGTTCCACGTTGCCGTGGATGACATTAATAACTCCTTGTGGTGGCGCATCTCGGTCATCCTGTCCCCTGGGATCGGCCGGAGCCTGATTTGGTTTCACGCCGCCATCAATGTAAAGGTCCAGATGCCCGGCCGCAACCAATTCCTCCAAATGTTGTCGCAAAGGCAAACAATCCTCAGTCCGGTGGCCCCTCTCCCGGTGAAACGTACAACGATACCGCGGATTGTACCCCTTTTGTCCATCGCCCAACTTAGCAGGAAACCGGACATACTCCTCGTCTCGGATTTCGCTAAGTATGCGATAGATTGGAATCTTGAAGACCGTGGTTATGCCAGTCCTTGCCTTCATTCTCCTGTTTGCGTCCTCAACGTCATCACGGGGGTAGTCATCCCGGTCATTCCGACGTCCTCTACCCCGGTTTTTACGATTTGAACCTCGGTCTGATTCCTCTGCTCGGTCATTTGAGCGGCTGGACTCTTGCCCAACTGCGTGCACTTTGCCTGCTGTCTTCTTGTTTGTTCCGACCGGAGTGGCCTTCACGGTGGAAGCTGACGCATCATCCTCCACTCGGATGTGCTCATTGATGCGCTGCATGAGCTAGCCCATGGAGGTCGGTTGGTGCATGGTAAGCGAGTCCCGCAGTCTATGTCCGACCGGGAGACCACGCTTATATTGCGTGATGGCAAGGTTGACCGGGCAATCCAGGATCTCGTTGAAGGTCTCCCAATACCTTGAATTGTATGCCTTAAGTGTGTCGCACGGTTCCATCTTGACACTCAGCAAGTGATCAACTTCCTTTGGTGTTTTTGTGTTGGTTTTGAAGCGCGTAACAAACGCTTCGGCCAACTGTTGCCACCGTTGTATGCTCCCTTCCGGCAACCTCTCAAACCACTTTAAGCCCAGCTCACCTAAACTGGACGGGAAGATTAGGCACATAAGTCCGTCATTCCGCCTATGTCCGGCCATGACCTGACGGAAGTGGCTCACATGCATGTAAGGATCAGTTTTGCCGTCGTAGAGCGTGAACTTAGGCTGGTGGAAGCCTGCCGGAAGCGGCGTTGTTTCTATTTCCAGGGAAAAAGGGGTGGCACTCAGCCTGGCCAGGTCTGTATCTTCAAATGCTGGCACTGTTTGGCGGGGTGGAGGCATTCCGACCTCCTCGCTGGCATGAACCCCGTAGGAGAGCCGCTGGAAAGCTGGTATTCTTTGAGCTTCGCGCCGGCGAGCCCGCTCACTTAATACTGCCCGTAAGTCCTCTGACTGAGCTGAATAAGAATACCTCGACGTCGTCGCCGGACGTGAGGGTTTGTAGGTGCTGTCTTGCGCGCTGGACTTTTCTGCACGCACGTCGGAATCACCAACCTGGTAACTTCTGGTGATAGATATGGACTGAGTATGTCGTTGGCTCTGTCCGCCTGAACGGCGGGATAAGGTGCGCTCACTGTGGTCGCCCACTCCAGCTACACCTTTCCCTTTGACATGCCGTTTAAGATCCTCCATCTCCGCCGCCATCCGCCTGATGACAGCGTCTTGGTCCCTTAACTTGCTTTCCAGTCGCCTGGCGTGTGAGTCTCTCCGCCGGTGACCGTCTGGACTCCGTGAATGCCCATGACTCCTTCCGCGCTTATCCCGCGCGTCTCCTGACTGTCCCCCAGTGGGCGTCCCCAACTCAGCCATTGGATGGACGGCAGGTGGTCCCTCTCTCCTTCGGGTATACTCCGGGGTGGCTCCGTCGATGGCGGACAACGGAAACTCGTCGTTGTTCGCCATGGACGGCGATCAGATGAACCTGGAAGACAAGGTTTTGTCTGTCAAGCTTCCCACAGACGGCGCCAATTGTACGGGGAGCAAATATTCCGGCGTGCCCGTATTCCTTTCTTCCGAGCTCCGTCGATGTCCGATCACCTGCGAGCCAATAAGGGTGAGCTACCCGGCGGTGTGTGGCCGGAAAAACCCTCCGACGGTCAAGTTAGCACACACCTTAGAGGGAATAGAGAGAAGGGAGAGTGTTTGAGTGTAAGAAATTCCTTACAGAGTGTTCGTCTGTCGCGTATGGGGGGCGCAGACATGCTTATATACCTTCTGTGCCCCATATCCACTCCCTGTCATCTCCTGACACGTGGCTCTGCTATCCCATCTGTCAGCATAAACCATGCCGTTCATCACCTGCTCTCAACTGCCTGCCAGCATAGCTGGAGCTCGGCAGCCGAGCTGCCCTACCTCGGTCATACCATGCTTCATACCTTAAGCGCCTGACCGGATAACCGAATGAAGGACCGGGCTAGGCGGCATCTCGGCAAAGCTTAGCCCGGGCTCCTCCTTTGGTCGGTCTTCTCGCCGGTCAGTCAACTACCTCGGCTGACCGCGCCTTTCCGAGCGCCGGCCTCTCGGTCTGTCTGGTCTCGACAATCCTCGGACCGAGCATCCCGGTCTGACCGGTCACTTCCTGGCCGAGCACCTTCTGCACGGTTCGGGGCAGCACACAGTCCAAACTCTGCCCGGCCCAAGTTCTGGTAGCCCATCTCCGGGTGAACAGTCGATCATCTCGGCCCAATGCTCTGCTGGGCCCTCAACCTGTTCGGTTTATACCTCGGCCCAACGCCGGAGCATAAATCACCCTCTCACTACACATGCACATACTCAAGGCCAACAAGCCTAAATACAAAGGAGCTATATAATGCATGCAAAGATCAACCCAAACGATTATGGACAAAGCTAAAACATGGCAAGATAAGCACATAATCTTCACAAATACAAGCCTAAAACATGCTCCAACAAAGGCTAACAACCTAGAACATGTTAAGGCACAAATAAGGCATTACATGGCAACTATGCTAAACATGCATGGAGTTCCAAAACCAACTTGAAATCATGTTATATTATGGATATATAAGCATGAAAAACAAACCAAATATGCTCAACACACACTCAAGCATAGGCTTCCTTAAGAGGCCAAAACATGCCCTTTTCAAGGACAACAAGGAGAGGGGGTGGCCCTCTCCTTCTTGGGACTTCAAAGCATCATCTTCACCACTGAAATCCCTCAAGATTTCAGTGGTGAAGAGACCTCAACACCAAAATCCCGGAGCTAACACAAAATGGTCCAAAAAGAGGCCTTTCAAGGCCTAAGGGTGGTCAACAACCCTCAAACAACAAAACACTCTTAATAAACAATAAAGAGGGCCTAAAAATAGAACTTTTTTATGTTATACAATAAGCACAAAAACAGCTCTAAGATAGGTATAAAATTGATGCAAGAATGGGGAAAAAAAGGACTAGAATCTCACCCTTGAAGACCCCTTCACAAATGGTGCTCCAATGGCCTCCTTGAGCTTGAATCCAACACCAAAATCTCAAGACACACTCTTTAGAACCTCAGCTCCAAGAGGAAGGTGAAACACTAGGTGTTTGTGTGCAATAGTGAGACACAAA
Organism: Camellia sinensis; assembly: GCF_055761805.1. Lineage (NCBI taxonomy): Eukaryota > Viridiplantae > Streptophyta > Magnoliopsida > Ericales > Theaceae > Camellia > Camellia sinensis. Next base: position 161,812,790 of record NC_138972.1, read on the forward strand.
ACACCTAGTGTACAAAATGAGAGGGAAAGAGAGATAGATGTGTGTATCTAACCCTAACCCTAGAAAAACCAGAGCTCTCCTCTGTCTTCTCTCCTCCAAAAATGTCTAAAGCCTCTTTTTATGCCTTAGAGAGAGTTCCTCTCTATATGCCTCTTGTAAAGCTTACAAGACAAGCTTTGCAAGAGGGAGATCCCTCCATACACGTGTATGGAGGGGAGCAAAAGCAATACAGCTGTCTAAAAATATCTGCAAAAGCAGATGAACAGCAATCGGCCGGCCAAAAATGCCATCTTGGCCAAAAATAGTGCCGATCGGCACAAAAAAGTGCTGACCGGCAACAAAGAGTGCCGGCCGGCAAACTATATTGCCGGTGGCAGCAAAAACCAGCCGGTGGCATCTAGCCACTGCCGGTGATGGGTAGGGATGGTCTACAAGCCCTACCCTGCCTCTCAAAGGCAAGATGCAAGTGTTTGGTGCAAAACCAGACACTAAACGGTCGAGTTCGGAGATCCTGAGGCAAGGTGCGCGAGCCGAGGCCTCCGGGAACTCCAAACGAACACAAACATGGAAGATCACCGTGTGTTCAAACAGTGACGTCCAAGTCTTGAGGACGGTCAAAAATGGGGTGTCTACATCACCTCTTCTGCACTCTCATATTCAGTTTCCATTAGGGTAGCCATTCCGGAATCATCCTGCACCATACTCACTTGTGAGTCTTCACTAGAGACTGGAATTGGGTCAATTTTTTGGCCCTCTTGGTTCTCATCCCCAGCTTGGAATTCATGCGGTAGTATGTGTACCATGTTCACTGATACTGAGCCAAATTGGATGGTTGGCTGTGCCTATTTCTTCTCTTGACCCCCTTGTTCAGTTGCTTCAGAAGCATCCTCCACACTGCATTCTGGCATTTCCTTACTAACAAGCTCCTTCGAATGGTCTTTTCTGACTGGCTTTTCAGCCAAAAATGTTTGTTCAGCCATGAAGGCTTTGAGCATTCCTTCCTCAACCATTTTTTTCTTTTGGCCTAGGCCAACTTCTTTCTCTGCCTTGCTATCACTCTCCATCAACGCCTTCTCTAATCCTGCTAAACTGAACTTCTCTCTGGCTTTTAGTTCAGAGTGAACTTTGGCCAACTGTTCTCTGCTACAACCCATTTTGCTTTGTAAAGTTGGTCTTGGAGAATGTTCTGACTTTGGATTCTTCTTTCCTTCTATCTGGACCAATGAAGAACTCTCTCCACTTTCCTTCAGGTCTTGCTGGTACTAAGTGTACCTACGTTGAATTTTCCTCCTTTGTGATCTAGAAATTACGGGGACCATATCTGGTTCCTTTGTTTTTGGGTGTTTAAGCAATACCCAATTGTTTGGAGCCACCAAAGGAGGTTTGACCATCCTGCCTTGGTTTCCAATTACATCTCTTTGGGTAAACACTTCCCTAGGTTTGTTCTGCATCACAAACCAATCTGAGACCCCAGGTACCCACGAACTTACTGACCCAGCTGTTGAACTGCTTCCTTCTTCTTTCAAAGCCACCTTCGAAGCTAGCTATGAAGGCCACTACTTGGTCCTGACTTTATGCTTTGGGCCTAACTCAGGCCTTCGATGAAGGTATCCACTTTCCGTCCTTCGTGAGGCTGGTCTAGGGGGCCAATTTATGGCTTTGATCCCATAAACTGAACCTTTCTCCAGTCTCCTCTCAGAATGACTGCTCTCCATTCTGTAATAATTCGGAGACTTGGACTCATATAAAGGCCTCTTACCTTTAGAATGCATTCTATCGGCTGTTGGTTCAACCACTGATGGTTGCTGCCTAACACCAGATGGATATGGCCTTTTATTACAAGCATTGGTTGGTTTAGGACGTCTCTGCACATCCATGTAATATTGTTTCACATTAATTGGAAGCCCTTTCAACCACTTATAGCTCAATGTGCACCTGGGACACATCCTTTGCATTACGGCTGCTTTTAAATAATCGTCATCTAGTGTTTCTTCATCAGAGTCTCCCCTCTGGTGTGAGAAATCTTGTTCAATAGCTGGCAGATTTCCAGTGTCTTTCCTGATAGTTGTCTGGTTGGCAACATGCATCTGCACATTGACTTCTCCCAATTATTTCAAGGACAAGCTTCGAAAGTCTGGCATTATGACATTGACTGCCACCTCTCCAATTTCTGGAAATGGATTACTGTCGATCCCCATGGCCTTTTCTGCTTTGGTTGGGAACTTCAGACTTCCTTTCCGTATTTGTTCTTGGATCTTGTCTCGAAAAATAATACAGTTCTTAGTCGAGTGAGACCAAGAATTATGCCACTTACAATATACTTTTCCTTTAAGTTCATTTGGAGATGGAATTGTGACTCCTTTTGGTAACTTAAGGAAGTTGGCCGCAAACAAATGATCAAAAATGTCATCTGCCGTAGTTAAATCGAAAGAGTACTTTCTATGGAGGTCTTTCTTTTTAAACTGTTGGTCAATTGTTGTATCCTTATGAATCAATGCTTCACAGATCACAGGTTTTCTTTCCCTACAATTTCTGCTGTATCGATCTCATAATTAGGATATCTATAATATATCTTGTACGATGCATTATTTCGATCTTGTTCCTCCTCTAGTAATGCTTCGTACCTAGACACTTTATAAGTGAGTTCCATTAAGTCTCTGAACTCAGTTGAGTCGAACTTCTTTCGAAGCCTAAACTCTAAACCATTTTGAGCTAATCTCATAAATTCTGGCTCTGGCAGGATGACTCTACATTTATTTCGAGCCTTTTTAAATTTGGCAATGAACTGAGTAGCCTTCTCATCAAGCCTTTGACTCAATCTTGCCAAATCTGCCATGAAAACCTCTGGCTCCGATTGGAAGAATTGAGCATGAAATGCCTCTTCCATTTGTTGCCAAGTCTAGATAGAGCCTGGTGTAAAGTTAATATACCATACAAATGCTCCCCCAGTTAGGAAATTTGGGAATAACCTTAACTTCATATAGTCATTATTAGTAAATTCACCGCATTGAGCAACAAACCTAGCAATATGCTCCACTGTTGATTGGTTACCATTCCTATAAAAAAGGACAAAATCTGGTATCCTAAAACCTCTTGGGTATTCATGTACTCTGTCTACCCATTCTGGGTATGGTTTCCTGTACACTGGAGTTTGGACCCCTCGAGCTATTGGTCCACACATCTCTCTAACAATGTCAGCAATTTGCTCCATGGGGACCATATTTTGTGCCTGCTGAACCACTACTAGAGAGACAAACACAGGATTTGATGGGCAAACTTGTGCCTGTAGTCCTCTTGGTCCATAAGGTGGTATATTTGGGATTGGTTGTCCCTATGGTGCAGGTTGCTGTTGGGGGTGTGGGTAACCCCTTTGGGCCTGTCCTGCGAAAGGACCTGCGAAAGGTGCTGGAACTGGTGTTATGTCTCTTTCATTTGTAGGAAAACCTTCCAAACCCCGGGTATAAATTCGAATAAGGGATTAGTGAACCCCCTTGTGCCAGGTATGGCTTCGAACATGGGATTTGGAGCCATTCTTATGCCATTTTCTTGCATTGGGCCAGATCCACCAATTTACATGGCTTCACTGTTAAGTACTGAGGCATTTTGACCTGCTATAGGCCTCGAAATAGATTCGTAACAAGACTGAGGTGAAGGTCTTTCATAGTTTTGATTACTAGTTTGACCATTAGAATGTCCATTAACTTGCATAGGCTGTTTATCTCTAACCAATATTTGTTGAGGGACATTCGAAACTTCCTCCATGTGTCTTGCGTTTGTTAGTTGGTGGTTATTCATTCGATCCAAAAAGGATGTTGCCCACTTTTTCATTGTGTTCATTAATTGCTGTCCCATAGCATCTACTAGGACACTCCATGGATTTATTGGCTGCGTAGATGGAACAGTGGATGGTCCAATTCCTTGGTCTCGTCCAATATTATGAACATGTGGTACTTGTTCCGAAGTGCTGGTCTGTTCGACCATAGGTTCTGATATAATAGGAGTTTCCATAGGACGTGTTATCACATTATCCTCTGGATTAGGTATCTCTACCTCTCCTTCTACGCCTTCTTCCAAGCGTTCATTTTCTCATTGTTTTCTACGTCTAGCCATTTCAATTAGTCCCACCGGGCGTGCCAAAAATATATGTTGACTTTTTGGCTTTCGAAGGTTATTTTTGTAATTACGAGCGTGCCAGCAAGAATCAATCAGTCCTTACAGAAACTTTAATTGCCAACCAATTATCAGACGATCGTGTTTTAGTTCTTTCAGCCTCAATGAAGAGGACTTTTACTGGTGGCTTGATTTAGGAGAATTAAGCAAAATAACAATTAAATGAAGAACAATTGAAGCATTTCATTAGAATGAAAAACTTACAATAATTCAAACTCAGCCTCGTAGAGGTTTACAGCGACAATCTATTTGAAACTACTTCTATGAACGAAGTGCAATGCAGGAATTTTAAAGTGCAGGAATGTAAAGAACTGGAAATAGAGTAGAATAAGACTGGTTTTTTGGATCTTAGTCTGGGTCCTTTTTTCGGGGTCTTCTCTGCTATTTATACTTCTCAAAGATGACCATCGAACTACATTTCCAACCGTCGAACTGCTCCTCCATGATCATTGATCATGTTACCTTACAATTAGCTCCACTATGCTATCTCTTGCAGTTAGACTTCCCTCCTAATTTTGAATTTAAATGTGAGTAACCGTTGAAGCCACGTCACCTTGCATCTCTTTGTTGATCCACTGCTACTCAAATCTCGTAATAACCAATATTAACTGCCATGTGTACGATTAGGATCGAAGACTTGAATAGTCTTCCTGTATTACCCTCATTCTGCCACGCGTCGAATTGTAATTGGCATGTACAAAATATATAGCCAACAATTACACAAATCAATTTCTTAGAAATTCAACTTAACTCAATTTCTAACCAAAAACTTAATTTATAATCATGGGTGTTCTAAAATGTATCTAAATTGAATAGAATTCTTAAATTACATCACATGCATAGATTAAATAAAAATCTAATTATTAAATCAAAACTTTAGGATTAATTCCAAATTTCCATAAACTTGGTTTTCTTAAAACATTTCCTTTGTCTCTTCAAAATATGAACTTGAATGGCCCAATTCCCTTAAAACTCATGTATTACAAGAAAATACTACAAAATCAAATCAAAACAATTAATTTTCCAAATTAATTTCCACAACTATGAGTCTACTTAATTTCTTACTTAAAACCTTATTTCTTACAAATTCCATGAGACTAATTTCATAACTTTCTTAATTCATGATGCATGGAGAATTATCTAAAACATGAAATTAAAGTTATAAAACTCTTAGAAAATATTTGCATGTGTGAAATTAGGGTCAACATTCAAATCAATTACATCCAAAATTCTTTTAATTCAATATTAAGTTCAAAATGTTCATGAATTCATAATTTCCCAAAACTTGCTCTCCTTATACCCAAACGTGAAATTAATTCTCCAACTTTCTTAAAGATTCATTGATGCATGTAAAGATGAAGTCCAAATTCATGAGGAATAACACAAATTAAACTTACTTGATAAATTTTCCCAAACCCATTCCCTTAATCTCAAGCTCGACTCAACTTATTTTAACCTCAATTTAATTCATAGTCATAGATGTTTCAAAATGTGTTTAATTTGAGTTAAACTCTTAGATTACATTACATGCATAGGTTAACAATTAAGATCAAAACCCATATTTATTCTTTAATTCTTCCAAATTACATGCATGTAGAAATAAGGCCCAATTCATGCAAGATTACAAAAATTAAATGCAAAATAATTAATTTATAAATTGATTTCCATAAATTGAACATAACTACATGAATTCATCATCTTGCTAACTTCTTCTATTTCTATGAAATTGAACCCAAGTTTAACAAATTTAAGAAATCATAGTTCATATTCTTGGTCCTAACTTGATTTTACATGTAAACCCAAATCTTAACAATTTATAATTGATCTACAAAGTTTTATTTTTAATCTTCTCAAAATACACCTTGAATAAATTTTTGTTTAGATTTAGTAAACAACACTAGAAAGATGATGAAATTTCTTACCTTAGAATGAATTTTTCATAATTTTTAGCTTAAGTTTTGATATCCCACAAGGCTTCCTTCTTTCCTTTTCTTCCATTTTCTTTTCGTTCCTTCCAACAGCTCTCTCTCTCCTTCTCTCTCTCTCTCTCTCTCTCTCTCTCTCGGCTACAAAACAGAGCTTCCTTTCTTTCTTTCTTTTTGTGTTTAAGCTTCAGGTTATACATTTACTCATACACACATACCTCACTCCTTGACCTCAACATGGCACGCGTGCACTCTCCTTTGATCTCCAACACATCACATGCACACACACATATACAGATTTCTCAATGCACCCACACCCATTTACACCCCCAATACTAATTTAGTCCATAATTCAATTTTATGCCTAGGAATAATTTAATTAAGCATCACTTAATCTTAATAAATTTTAATTAACACAAAATTAGTTAATTATAACTAATCTCCAATCCCACGTGATTTTAATTAGTTTAGTTTGACTTCCATTGAGGCCCAATTAATTATATTTAATTTTATTAATCTGAATCAGATTTTTATTCAGACTGCCAAAAGGCTCCAAATAGTAAATTAAATTTATTATCATTATCAATTTTGATTTCCCCAATCATTTAGGCTTTCAATTTCTAATTAGACTCAAATTTCCATCAATAAATTACATATCCAAATTGGACACCCTATAAATAAATTTAATTCGTAATAATCACAATTCTCAATTCTCATAATCTAATTAACTTAATTTCTCCAATTCGGATCTAATTAATCAAATCTTAATTTTACTAAACTGAATCGAATATTTAATTAAGCTCCCAAATGGGTCCATTATTAAGATTAAATTGATTCAATTTCTTAACTTCACTTCCTAAAGCCATTTGGACCCTTAATTTCTAATTTCGAAATAACTCTTTAATTGAATCATATATGAATCAAATCCCACAATTTTCATAAATCTCAAATTAAATTATAATACTCGGCAATTAAATTTCAAATCCTCTTAAGTAATCAACTACTAATCATTATACGTGATAGGGTTGTTACATAGGCCTAGCCCCAACTCAGCGGCATACAAAATAACTCGGTAGGCTTCAAAACGGTGACTCAGCTATAGACCCCTTCTAGGCTTGCCCTCCAAAATGCTCACATATATATATATATATATATATATATATATATATATATATATATAAATAGTGAGCTAAAATCCAGTGAATAACATTAACGTAAAGAGGTTAGTGAACGAATTCCAAATCATATCATATATAGAAAACCGATCATACATATCTATCATATCAGAACATAATAATGGTACATCCAAAGGAACATATCACATATCGTCTTTCGACTAGAGTAATCGGTTCCGGATACCAATTAAACACATAACACCACAATGACGTGGCTAACGAGATCTCGTAGTCACATGTATGTCATGGACCCGCACTAATGTGCCGTTCCCCATGACTTGGGACTATCCTTGGATACCACACTAGATTTGCAAACCGGATATTCGTTCACAAAATCAAAATCACATTTCAGGAACATATCATATCATAGAGCATTTCATATAACATTTCAAGTACAGTGCATATCAACATATCTTTACAAAAATGTTACTCACAATCGCCTTCCAATACCCGTTGTTGGGTCTTCAAGTCTTGACCTACAAACACAAATATTCATAGCACAATTTCTCAATATACATTCGAGTCAATCAATCGATTCTTAACCTTCTTCGGTTTATCCGTTACTTGTTCGTTCGGTTGTTTCTATTCTTTCTTTAATTTCTTTCATACTTATAATATGCATATGGATGTGTATGACACGTGAAAATCATCTAAATGAAGGCCCATAAATCAGAAAATGGAAAAATAATAACATTGGAAAATCTGTCTTGTTTGGCCGCATGTGCGGTGGTCATGGCCGCACGTGTGGTAGTAAGGCAGTGTACAACTTTGGCCAAATCAAGGTTGGCCGCTCGATCGGTGGCCCAAGCCGCTCGAGCGGTCTGGGTGAAAAACCAGTCCAAAAATTTACTTTGGACCAAAACTCCTTCTTTTGCAAAATCAACTTCAAATTCATAAAAATCAAGGCTCAAAACTCATGAAAACAACTTGAGTTTCCTATTTCTAACTTCAAATAAAAATCATAACTTCACAACAAAATCCAAATGTCCATGTAAAAACTCACAAACTGGAATTAAGTTGGTAAAAAGCATAAGCATGCATACAAGAGTTCCATTTTTCAAATCTATAGAGTTTCCTCCCCAAAAATGATAGTCATGCAAGAAAACATGATTTATAAACATGAATTTCATAACATTATGCCATGCATGTGAATATATGAGGTTTATTTAATCAATTCTTGTCTATCTTGGCTTGCATGTACTAAAGCCTCTAATTCCTTTTAAATTCTCCTCAATTCCTTCTTTGTGTAATCATATGAATTTCTAAAATCAATTTACACCGCTAATCTCATAGTAATTCATGATCTTTAATTTAAACAACTCAAAGCCTAAAGGATTATGAAGAAAGCATTTCAATTTCATGGAATTTGGTGGAAATTTCTTACCTTAACTTGATGAATTGACTTAGCTTCAATGTTCTTCCTCTACTTCTCTTCTTGAGTTCTAACTCTCAAAGTCTCCCTCTCTTCTCTCTCTACGTGGATGACTAGCAAAATGCAAGAAAGCCACTGCACTTCTCTTATGTTCAATTAATGGGTATAATGCATAAGACTTTAATTAATTAATTAGACTTTAATTAATTGGATTAATCAAACTAAATAGATTAAAATCATTTTGATTCAAATTAAATTAATCTCATCATCTCATAATCTTAATTACACCAAATTAAATTATACTAAAGTGAATTAGGTTCTAATTCCTTTCCAATTTCTTAATTCTAATTTGTTAAAATTAGCGAATCAGACGGAATCAATTTTTAATTAAACTTTCCAAATAACTCTAAAAATTTCAATTAACATATCTATGTACTCAATTTCGATTTCTGAACCCAGTAAGGTCATCAATTTCAATTCCAAAGTTATATTTTCAACAAATAATTTTCCAATTTGGACAGATATACACAAATTAAATCATATAATCCGCAATTACCACATGAATAATTCAAATAATTATAATTTGCATTTTTTGGGTGTTACAAAAACTCTTAACTCTTTTTTAGTCTTGGCCACTGATTTGTCATTACCAGAAAATTAGTTATGAAATTTGGATATGAAAGGAGAAAGTCATTAATTGAGCACTTTTCTTACCCAATTCAAAAATATTGGCCTCTATTAAATTTTATTGTTTTTTCTAGAGATTCATTTCCATATTAAGTTCTATTTATGTAGTGATTGTGTGCATTAGTTGTAATATATAAGATCATGCATCTATTTATCTAATCTTCTTCTTTTCCTACACATTTTTTGGTGTGCATGCATAATCTTCCTCCTTAACATATTTTCATGATTTAAAACATATTTTCATTTTTTTTTTGTTCAAATGTATATATATATATATATATATATTCCTGATTTATTTACTATATATTTGATATGATTGCATGTTTAGAGGTCATATCACTCTAGTTTGGATACTTGCTTCATTTGTTTTTTAAAAACTTACATCTTGGGGAACTTTTGGTCCAAATCTTTGCAAATATGAGAGTATCTAAATTAAGGTAATATGGTCTGTAAACTAAAAACACAGAAAACATGCAGCGGAATAAAATGTGTAGATCATACCTCTTTTGATCTAAAACCTCGTGGATAAATCACGTGCTTCCAGCCTCTAATCAATCAATCCCAGCAGTGGGGTGATATTACAATGGTGAATATCACCCACACAAACCACAGTGCATATGGCTTTGATCATTATTTTGGGAGAGAGTCAGTATCATGGGTAGAAACAAAACATACGTTGTTTCTCTCTTGGTTACCCATAACCATATATCAGATATATATTATATTTATCTCATTTATCCATTTGTTAAATGAGATAATATCTGATATCTATATCATCTATCCATATCATGATATGATAGATATATATCCTGAGTGGCTATCCAAATAGGTTTGAATTCAAATTCAAAACCCATTTGGATGAGGTTCAAAAGGTTCTAAGGGTCATGCCACATGGGCGCCCAATTTCTAACATCTCCCACTCGGACATGAGTTGGCATGACACTGCCACGTCTCAATCTCAATCTCCCCAAAAATAAACAATCTCATACTAGCCACTGCACCGTGCGACTGCTGAGAACACCTGCATGTGGGAGCTCTATACTAGAAACTCAAAATGAGCCAGCATAGAGACATCAACCCAAAAAGAAAAGAAATAGTGTCTCATATACCCCAGACCCATCTAATTACACCGGTCCAAAAAAAAAACATCTCTAATCCCTCAAAAAGAGCATGTTTGACCCTCTCAATTCTTGCAATATATTCACACTCAATTCGCCTCTCATACAGAGCGATGTGAGTTGCCGGCAGTGAATATACAATAGTGGTGTAATACTAGATGATCTTCCCTTTGCACTCATGCCATTTAGTTTAGGATTGACCGCTTTCCCAGTGATGTCCCTTAAGGCCGAATCATGCATGACCGCAGGCAACATACCAAAGTAGCAGAACATCAACCCCTTACCTTATGACATAGTCAAAAGTCACAAAAGGGTACATAAATGAAAGTCATATCAATAATGACTCGTAAGACTCACACGGTGAGGAAGCAGGGATCCATTCTCTCACCTCATTACTCGGTCGCCAAGCACATATAGTATGAATACATGCTACGGTGGAGTAACTCTTCCATAAAGAGTGACGTCATACTCGATACACCGTACAGATATTAGTCTAGTCGCTTTCTAGCGCCTAACCCGAATTCTCTATTTGCTCGCCTTCTAGGCGCCAAATGAGATCTCGCATCTGGCTAATCATAACAGGCACAACATGGAAAGTGGGTACTAACATCCATGTTTGGTCCTTAACACGACCTCATCTTGGTTATAACCAAGGCGACATACATAGTGGATGATTTAAGCCTCTCTTGGCTCCGAATAAAAACAAACCACCAATCTCATCCTTGCTCGCTCCCAAGCGCCAAGGGCGATTGCTCGTGTGAGTGAGCCAATCTTGCCTGCTGACATCATCATTTGCTAATCATTATGACACAAACCATAATAGTGTCAAACATCCCATCATCTCAAAATAAGTGATCGATTTTTAAAAAAATGACCACAGCTTGCGCAATTATGGATTCCAAACATAAGCCTTATCAGCACCTCTTGCGATAAGTATATACAACGGAATCTACCATGTGCGCCTCACATGAAATGATTTAAGATCACTACCTCTTGCGCAATAACCTCTCTAAAGATATTTTTGGTGACCAATTTGCGTTCATTCTTAATGCGCCCAACTAGCGCAGATGCGCCCAACTAGCGCATTGAATTTTACAATGAGCAAATTAATATGCTTCTAATAAAGCATTTTATCCACAGTCTAATGAGCAAGGTCAATGTCTAAACAACTCAGTTGACCATTTACCAAAGATAACACTTATCATGCCGAATACGCCCACATAGCGTACTTTAGGCTCCCACAACAAAGGAAAAATCAAGGAATATAGGTCATCTGTTTCTCCCAAAGACAATCTGAGGATTCACTCAATAGCTAAGGCTCTGGCTTTTACCGATAGGTAAGTCAATGGGTTTGCAATTTTGCATCTAGAATCGTTCTAGGATATTCCTTATGTAAGTCATCGAAGACAAACCGAGAATTTTCCTAAAACAATCCCTAAGGATCGTACATCCGAGCATATGAATTACATCACCCATGTCCATCATATCTAAAATGGAGGACTGCCCACCCTAGGTGGCGACAACCTTATAAATTCCTGGCTCATAATGACTAAGTAAGGAAAAACTTCTTTTGGACCATTGATCATGCCTCAGTGGTCTTCATCGATCATCGTTGCCCTATCATGGCTTGACGAAATCTAAGAACCACTGTTTGGATAACTGCTTTAGGCTGTAAAAGATTTATTGGAACTAGCAACCTTTTTGCGCTCCTAACTTTTCACCATAAAAGCAGAAGGTAAATCCCTACGGATCTACTTATCCAATTCTCTAATGAGAAATCGGGTCACAATGTCCACAAATCAATGTTCCGAACTTATGTCAATTATAGCCTAAGTCAAAATAACCTCACTCCCCAGGAGGAAGTCTTCTCATGGTCTACACTTTCCTCAATGGTGCGACCATTCGGTATCTAGCGAGCCTTATGCCTCAAAAATGACTATCCAAATTACGCATAACTTTATAACAGTTTTGCGTCATAATGGAAAGTCAACCAAATTATAAAAAATGGTTAATCCTCAAAGACTTTGTCTTAAACTGCGCAACATTGATCCACTTTCTAAAAACAGGGGACTAGAGCCTTTGGCATTATCCTAGGCTCTTTATCATCTTGCGGAGCAATCATGAATGTTTCCCTCTCAATCACCCAGTGATGACGTGGAAAATTTTCACATTTGCTACCACGCAACTAAGAATGTAGAGTATTCTGCTCTAATGGAGTAATCCATTAGTAGGCACATCGCTCCCACTGTCCCTAGGATATTAGAAATTTCTTTCCATTCTCAACTAGGCTACATAGAGCGCTATGCTTGGAATTCTCCATCTTATAGAGTTCCAAAAACTCTATTCACGTCACCTTTACTAATAAAACTTTATGTGACTTAGTTACACTACCACAAAGCTGCTTACCTATATGCACATGACCCGGAGGGTTTGCATGACCGCATACAATAATGCGCCACACGACCCTTTGTGTTTACAAGACAGCATACAATAATGCGCTATAGAACCCTAGGTCTTAACTTCGCAATCTTATGAGAAGTAGAATAAAGATAAGCTGCTTAATGGTTACAGATCGCCCATAGATGGCTCTCTGCTAACCCATTACTCAAAATGGAGTGTAAAATCTGATATGGAGGGCACTTAGTTAGGGATATAGGCAACAAACTAGTGCAATTCCCAATTGGGAAACATTTTGCGCCATTATCCACCTAACATTGACAATATTTAATTCCTTATCTCTACTACACCAGTGTGTTGTTGAGTACTAGGAATAATCAATTTTCTAAGCATCCATCTCTCTTCACAGAGTTTTTCTGAAAAATAACTCAAATAGATACTCGCCACCTTGGTCAAAACTAAAAGCACGAAAAACTCTTATCTAATTGATCTCGACCTTATATATGCAATGTCAAAAATCATCTCAAAACTTTTGACTTATGGGAGATCAAATAGTCTTGACTCAGATGCGTATCGTAATCTATAAATGTGTCGAGATTGAGGCTTAGCTATCATACCCTCACACATATCTAGTCACAAAATATCATAGTGGACTAAATGCGCCAAAACAAATGACCTTCTGCGGCTTTCCTACTTACTTGTGCGCACCCATTGCGAACAAAGTTACACATTCACATGAGAGGAGGATGTCATAAGCGAGTGGGCCCGAGAAGGCCTACTCAAACCATCGTGTCATCATCTCATTAATGTGATTAAGTATAATAAGCCACTGGTTCATGACCAACGTCATAAACTAATTCCAATCATCTTAATGTGTGAGTTCTCGAAGATAAGTTTAAAAGGTTTAGGCCCAACTAGGTAATGACTCAGGACTAATTCATATTCACTAGATCATAAAAGGATGTCATGGAGATATCAACTGCGCCTAAGTCGCAAATTTAACTAGCAAGTGCTAATCCCCTGCACCTTCAAGTCAATTTTATTCTCCATACACTTTAATACATCTAGTTGAAAGATGACGATACTCCTCTTGCCATATCTATTTCTCGCTTCATAGTTACTTGCAATTAATTCTACTATCCACAAGAAGGAGAGAATAAGTTATCAACTATGACAGCTCCAAAGTAACTTAAGCGCGAATTAGGCTAAAGAGTCTAATTCAACACAATGCTCTTACAAGCGATGCGTTAAATTCTTAGAGTCATAACAACCTTGTCAGCCTTAACCTTTTCATTACTATGCTGCAACGTTTGCGCTTAGTGGTAAATGTTATTCAAAACGTTAGCCTAGTAAAGGAATCACACAAAGAAGCACCTCATCCATGTTTCACACTCAAGTGTGGAAACAGTAAGTGTCCACACTTAGACAAGTTGGCAATGCTAATAGATTTTGCAGCCACTAAGCGCTAATCTTTTCACTCAGTGTTAATAGATTTTGCAGCTTCTAAGCGCTAATCTTTTAACTTCACGTGATATTTCAACGCACACTATTATAGTGCATGAAATTTCGCTCAATCCACTCCCAATAATTGGGTAGAGAGCAAAACACTGCTCGTACTGGCTACTCGTCTTACACTTAATGACTAATTTATTTAAGCTCGCATTTCTTGGATGACGTGACTCTTGAATGTTACTTCATCCAATGATGTAACATTATTTACAAGTCAAATTACAAAGTCAATCCGCGCAGCTCATTAGTCAAGATCATATACAGATCTATTGAGGGCTTACTAATTTCATAACTCCAAAACTCGCCAACCAAAACTATGTAGCGTGCCGCTAACTATAGCGCACACATTAGTTTTTATTGTGCCAAACAAGACAACAAAAACACGGCGACTTTGAGTCATGTTTCCTTACTTTGGCTCAATTAAGGTTTGACCTAAAGTCTCCAAGACTTTTGCTCATCTAAAGAATGGGATTAGTTTGTTCACATTTGAACATCTCTACTAAGTTTAGGTCAACCAAATTAACTTTCATAAGCTAAATCAATTTAGAGAGAAATTCGCATTGGGATTAATTTGATTAGCATAATATAATTTTGCCGCAAAAATCTAAATTAAATAGTGACAATATTACACAAGTCGCAAGATCGAAAATCCGCTATGCTCGTAATCATCTCTTGCGCCACAAGTGACAATTATCCAAAATTTAGTTTAATTTATGCGCAAAATATTGGTTTTCGGGAGTTAATCTACAAAGATTTCTCTCAACCGAATAACCTCCCACTGACTATGGTATATACAAAGCATGATAAATTCCATACAATAGCATTTTAATGTAAATCTACAAATAACTCATGCTATATTTATTTAATAATGGAATTCTAATAAATAAATAAATAATCATGCTCTTCTAATTACAACATATTACAAACCTAAAAAAAATGTTGTATTCAATATTCAGATTATGCCATAATTAAAGTGTACATCATTTTGGAATTTTCTGGAATTTTTCTGAAATATTCTGGAATTTTAAATAACTAATAAACACACATAAAATTAGAAATAAAAAATCCAGAAACTGATAAACTGAGACAATATTACCAGTAGATAGTAAACCATTTCAGAAGTCCACAATAAAAATTTCAACCCCAGAAAATTAATCATGCAACACCAGATGCATTTTAAAGCAAAAAAAAATGCATTATTAACACAGGAAAAATATTTTATATTTTCGTAAAATTTTCAAAATTTTACAGAATGTAGAAAAATTAATTCTGAGTCTAAGGGTACCAACCATGCTTAAAACAAAGCTATAACGAATAAACTATGGCCAATTAACGCAATTCAGAATTAAAAAACAAACAAACAGAGCCTTAGAGCCAAGCCAGGCAGGAAAAACGGCTCGGCTCGGCTCGGCGCCGCTCAGCGCAACTCGGCGCGAGTCGGCTCAAGGAGCGGCTCAGCGCGCGGCTCGGCTCACGGCTCAAACGCGGCTCGGCTCTCGGCTCCAACGCGGCTCGGAACTCGGCTCCAGCAAGCGGCGCGCGTGCGGGCGCGTGCAGGCGCGTGGGAGCGCGTGACAGCGCGTGGGAGAGCGTGACAGCGCGTGGCTGCAGTTCACGGCGTCAGGTGGCGCGTGCATACCACGCGCCGCCTTCCAGGGTGTTTTCTGGTCCGATTTTTGTACTGCCGAACTCCTTTTTTCAAAATAAAATCATTTATGCTCTTAAAAATGACATTAATGATCATAAAAATGAAATATTTTGGATCTCCGCATCTGATAAAAAAATTTTTTCCCTCTACAAATATTCATGTGTATAATATATATACATATACATACAAAAGTATACACATGATTAAAGGAAACACGAAAATATCCATAAACAGGCTCTGATACCAATGTAAACTAAAAACACAGAAAACATGCAGCGGAATAAAATGTTTAGATCATACCTCTTTTGATCTAAAACCTCGTGGATAAATCACGTGCTTCCAGCCTCTAATCAATCAATCCCAGCAGTGGGGTGATATTACAATGGTGAATATCACCCACACAAACCACAGTGCATATGGCTTTGATCATTATTTTGGGAGAGAGTCAGTATCATGGGTAGAAACAAAACATACGTTGTTTCTCTCTTGGTTACCCATAACCATATATCAGATATATATTATATTTATCTCATTTATCCATTTGTTAAATGAGATAATATCTGATATCTATATCATCTATCCATATCATGATATGATAGATATATATCCTGAGTGGCTATCCAAATAGGTTTGAATTCAAATTCAAAACCCATTTGGATGAGGTTCAAAAGGTTCTAAGGGTCATGCCACATGGGCGCCCAATTTCTAACATGGTCCATATTGTATGAAATCGTAGGTAAAGTTAAAGGATTTAGATGAAATAAATTAGTATGTGGAATTAAAAATGAAAATAAAATTTTAAAAATGAATTAGTAGAGGTCAATCTTTTAAATTGAGCAAAAGAGGTACTCAATTAATAATTGTCTCCTTTCGTATCTAAACTCCCGAATCAAAATTTTTTGCAGTAACGAATCAATGGCTTTAATTAAACCGGAGTTATGGTTTTCTAATTTTCTCATTAAAAATTTGAAATTCAATGAATCGGTCTAATTTTGACATACAATAATGACTTGGACCCCTTTTTTTCCTACCCCCTTGACCCTCTCTTCACCTGATTGGCTACTTTTTCTTTTTCTTTTTTTTGTTATTCCTTCTCCTCCAATCACCACCCGCCACGTGTCTGTGGGGGGGGGGTGGGGGGTAATTGGAGGGGGTCTCAATCATCACTCATTGACAAATTGTTATTCAAATTTTGCTTATCTCTTGATAAATAAAATGAAACCCAATGATCTGTGGGGTAAAGATGATTTATTGTCAAAGTTTAGATCTTGATGATTCACTATTGAAAACGGAAAGTCAAATCCGACATGTGTATGCGTTAAAAGGTGTGTGTCCATATTATCTATGTCAATTTTGTATTGTATAAATTTGACATTTAATACATGTGTTATCGGGTCATATCATAAAGAATAATATGTTCTTAATGAGTTTTTAAGCAGTGATGCACATCAAACTACATCCTAAAATATAGCAGACAAAGAGTGAATTGTTTTGGAAAAGAAATCATAAATTGTTTTCAAATACAGTTGTCTAATTAAATTTTGTGTTTTTTAGAAAATAGAAACAAAACCAAAATTACAAAAAATTAATCAGTGTGTTTGATTTGAATTTTTTGGATTAAGTTTTTTGAAAACTGAGTTTTTTGGTTTTCTTGTTTTTTTGTTTTTAGTAAATATTTTTAAAATTTTAAATATTTTTTTTACTTTTTTAGATGTACCATACTTAGATGTATCTAAAAAGTAAAAAATAGTGAAAAATATTTTAAAAAATAAAAAAATACATAAAAATACAAAAAATGTACCGAATTCTCACTTTTATTTTTATTTTTTGTATTTTTGGTATTTAGTGAATTTTTAAAAAGTCTTTTTCACAAATTTTTTTTATTTTTTAGGTATATTTATGTTAGCTATGTCTAAAAAGTAAAAAAAATCGCTTAAAATATTAAAAAAGTTCATTAAAAACAAAAAAAATATAGAAAATAAGAAAGCAAAATTTTCTAAAAAATGTTTTTTTAAAAAACCTAACCAAGTATCTTCACATGAAGTAAGTTAAACGAGAACAACTAATTCTTTGGACTCAGTCCACATGAGATGAGACTAGTCCTACAAACTGGACAGACATGAACTAAATAGGCCTGTATGAAAAGAGCCCGGAGAATTCAATACAACCCACTATTGACCACGGGCAGATCCAATCAAATCAGTCTTTACAAACACAAATGTGATTTTATATTTCTTTTTCTTTTTTTTAATTACAATAACGGTATACAAACATGAAAAAGTAAATATAAAATATAAACTTAAATAGTGAATTAATTTTAGTTGTAATATTCGTCTACTCTACTTTCTAAATAAAATAATATTTCATCATAACTTTTCTAATTTTATATTAAAAAAAGAGAATAACATTCGTTTACTTTTTTAATAAAGTGAGTAAATGAATTTCAAATACTTTATAGGTCAATGTATTTTAGTGTTGTGTTCATTGTAATAAAAGTAGATTTTTTGAATAAAAAAAAATAAAAGTAGATTTAAACTAAATACGAAAATGAATATTTTAATGAAATAATCATTTAATTTTACTTTTATTTGATAAATTAAACTCAACCTTAGAGTTGACCATTGATGCTTTCCCAAGAGAAATATTTGGTTGAGAATAAGGAACCACGAGTATTCTTGAAGTCCACCACAATCATTTTGTCAATTTGACATCAAATGGTGGGTGGGTGCCTCCTTCATTTTCATTTTATGGAAGTAGATATTCATTTTCATTTGACATCATGGGAATAAAAGAAGATCAGGTAAGTGTGGTAGTCCATGCTGGATAAATAGACCAGAGATGTGCAAGAGAATTTTGATTGGGGAGACAATATTCATTGGTAGTGTTGTCAAATCGAAGGGGGAGGGGGAGGGGGCGGGGGAATAATAATAATAATAATAATAATAATAATAATAAAATCAAAGATTAGATATATTTTGACATGATTTGGGAATGATTGTGAGAATTTTCTTTGAAATATCAGTTACTTTATTATGCTTTGCCACAATTACTCGAAAAAAGAGACACCATATAAAAATACTACTTGAGTCCGGTGAACCCATACATTTACATGTTGTGTTGTTTTGTGTGATCATCATGTGTTTATAAACATTACTCTTCTAGATGCAATGATGGATGGGTTAGTAAAAATTACATGAATTATCAGAAAAATTACATGCAATTTGGTTACAAAAGATCTTCTTATCCCCCCTCCTCCCTATCTCACAAAAAAACTAAATAAAAAAATACAACAGCGTAGAAGCAACTAAAAGATATTACATATGTGCTAAGTATTATAAGATTCTGATAAAAATTCAAACTTAAAGATTTCAAGTTAAATCAATAGAAAAAATAATAACATTAGCGTATCTTAATCTATTAATGGAAATAATTCAAGTTGTAATTTTTTTGGTGATTGTTATATTCTATTGGAAAATGAGTGGGAGCACTAATTAGTGCTCCCACTAATGATGTGGCAGTAGGTCCCACTATGAATGATTTGATGTTTTAGTCTTGGTGTTGTATTTTTTTTCTTTTTTTATTGAGTGTCATGTCATTAGTGGTCTTTTTAAAGTTCCAAAATTAATGGTTTCTATCATTGTTGTATTCTATTTCAAAACCTTACTCTTATTTATCTTTCGCATAATGATGTAAAAAGATGACCACATATTTATGAAGTTTTAATTTTATATCTACTCATTATAAATAAATAAAATTATAAAATATGATATTAGAAACATGTCAATAACTCATTCATATTTGTGTGTGAATCATAATTTATTACATATATATATGGTGCCACTGTTTGCCTTTATGGAATTTGATCTCAGTTGAGAAAGTGAAAGAAGGCTAGTAACGTGCAAGAATCAATTCCACCGCATGGAAGAATATATAAACGCCCTCCCTCCCACAAAGATTTTCCAAATTCCCATTCTCATTCCTCTCTCTCTCTCTCTCTCTGTGTCTCTCAATATTGTATTTTATTATGATAAATGCGCACACTTGTCTATGAAAGCTATGGGCTTTGCAATGTGAAAAGAGCCTCACTCCTGCCCCTTTACTTCCTTTTTCACTGCTTACTCTTTTTCTTTTAGGCTTTGGGATATATATATATATGATGGAAACTCACAAATTGATCATTCAATTTGAGAGAGTGTTAACATTTAGTATATTTATTTTGATAATTTAAATCGTTTAATTTTTAAATTTTATTAAATAAAATATTCATATAAAAAATTAAAATAATTATTTATCGGTAACTATATATTTGAATCATATTCGTTTAAAAAAAAAATAGATGAAAATTATAATTTTAAGAACAGTCATTTATTTTTTGTAATACAAATGTAATTTGAATATACAGTTACAGTTGTCTGATCATTTTAATTTATCGCATGAATAGATCCTATATATATATATTTGAATTAATTTTTTTTTTATAATTTTTATAGTTTAACTTCAATTTTATTTCGATTCCTATAATTTTTCAATCCGACAATTTGACCTATACACTTGAAATTTTATTTTTGTTTGGTTCTTCAGTTCACCTTGGAAGTTAAAGTTAACAATTTAAGAACACTTTGTTAGTCTTCTAAAGCATGCATATAGAAAAAAAATGGGGGATTTTTTTTAAGGTCCCTGATATTAAGAATTTATAGTATAAAGGACACTCAATATTTTCATAATGTCTAAGGTCCTTCAACATCAATCCAGAGAAAATTCGATCTAGAGAAAATTCGGTCCAGAGAATTTCTCTGGACTTTCCAGAGAAATTCTCTCCAGACATCCAGAGAAATTCTCTTTATCCAGAGAAAATTCAGATAGTCCAGAGAAAATTTAGACATCCAGAGAAAATTCAGATAGTTCAGAGAAAATTCACACAATCCAGGAAACTCTGCATCATCGTGCATTTTATATGTTCTCTTACAAATATCTTTTCATGAAGGGTTACTATCAAAATTCTGTTTGCTAATCCTAGTGCTCTTTGTAGATCAAGTTCAACAAGATGAGGTGGTTGACAGTAAGATTTTGCCATACCTTAGCATAGATAAGAAAGAGAAGAAGTCATTCCCTAGACTTCCAGAGAAAATTCAACTTCAAAGAGAAAATTGGTCCAGAGAAATTCTGGGAAGAATTTCTCTGGACTTTCCAATTTCTCTAACATTCCCTAGAATTCCCACTGTAAATTTCTCTGGCCTTCCATTCTCTCCAGAGAAATTTCCCTTCTCTCTAGAGAAATTGTAATGTGCTTCATCTTGTTTGAATATGCTATATTGTTGATATTGATTCAGAATTTCTACAATTTGTTTGGGAAATTCCTATCATTTTCTTTGAATGAATTCAATAAATTTTTGTTGTACTTATCTACAAATTTTTCAGGGTATATCTATCCTTACCTAATTCTAATGGAGAGTGGGAAATATACAGAAGGCCAGAGAAAAAAATTTCTCTGGAGAGAAGGGAAGACCAGAGAAATTTGCAATGGAAAGTCTAGGGAAGGTAAGTCCCTGCACCAATTTTCTCTGTGAAGTCGAATTTAGCAAAATCAACAATTATTACCAATTCTACAACCTGAATTCTGTAGAATCAAATATCAAATTTCACAGAGAATTCTCTGTGAACTTCATAGAGAATTCTGGTTCACAGAGAATTTCTCTGGTGACTTCACAGAGAAATTTTCAAATTTCTCTGACTAAATCACATACTCATTTCTGTGATTTTCTCTGGCCACCTAGAGAAAATTTCTCTGGCCTTCCCTTCTCTCCAGAGAAATTTCTCTTCTCCAAACCCAAAGAAATTCACTTAAACCAAATAAATTTCCCAAATCCAGAGAAATTCGCAAAGAGATGGAAAAGTCAGTGTATACGCAAAGTGCTTTCAATTTTCAGAGCTTTCAGGGTTTTTAAAGTAAGAACTCCTCAGATTCACACTCTCAATTTGTCCCTTTCTTGTTTATAGGAAATGAGTTTGCTAAAAATGAGGCCAAGGGTCTAAAATTGGCATGGGTTTGTATATAGAGACTCTGTCTTGTTCTCGGTTTGTCTCTAAAATGTTTTTCAATCTCGTTTATAGTGGTGGAGGAGTGAGAGATTCGTAGATTCGAAGAATGAGGTTCGGTGGATGATGGACTTATGGGACGCCATACTGGAGTTGGACAGAGTCGATACATGTGGGGGAGAATATGTCTGATAACAATAGAAGATTTCTTCGATGATCTGATCCGAGAGGCTGCCAAGAAGACAGAAGGCTTCTCAGGTCGAGAGATAGCGAAACTAATGGCCAGTGTTCAAGCAATCGTGTATGGACGCCTGGCAGCGGCAGTAGGTTCATTGATGATACGCATCACATTGAGTCCAGCAATAACACCATCATCCTTTGTTGCCTGACGTTGAGAATCATTGAAGTAGGCAGCCTCCATGTCTATTCAACAGCTTTGCAATGCAACTATGGCGCTCTCTCTCTCTAGATTCTCTCTCTAAAATGAGGTTCGGTGGATGATGGACTTCTGGGACGCCATACTAGAGTTGGGCAAAGTCAATACATGTGGGGGTGAATATGTCTGATAACAATCGAAGATTTCTTCGATAATCTGATCCGAGAGGCTGCCAAGAAGGAGCGGCAGTGGGTTCATTGATGATACGCATTACATTGAGTCCAGCAATTACACCATCATCGTTTGCTGCCTCACGTTGAGAATCATTGAAGTAGGCAGCCTCCATGTCTGTTCAACAGATCTGCAATGCAACTATGGCGCTCTCTCTCTCTAGATTCTCTCTCTAGAATGGAGAGACAAATCATCGAATTGGTTTATGGAGGTTTGAAGGGTGAGGGATATGAAATTTCTCTGTAGGGACCTTAGACATCATAATATAATTTTGTGGACCTCTTCCATTACGAAAAGTGGGAGAGGGACCCTAGACCGATTTTCCCAAAAAAAATTAATAAAAATTTAGATGGAATATTTTTATTTTATTGTATGCGTTTAAAAAAATAGACAATAATTATATTTTGAAAAATAAATTATTTATTTTTTAGACAAATATAATGAAATAAAAAGATTACAATCATTGAATCGATATAATTTTTTTCATGAATAATATACACAAACGGTTTTACAAAATTAATAGTTTAAATAATTGAAATAAGACCTGTGATGAGCTCTACAGATCCTCAAATTCTCTAAAATTCAAATTTAAACATGAGAGAAATTAAACTCATATAATAATATGTAAGGTAAATTATAAATACATATTTTGAAATTTGTTCAAAATATAAAGTGTACACTGTAATTTTGAAAATTACATTTCACTGTTTAAAGTTTATAATTTTATAACAAATGATTCATTTAATAGTAGAAGGTACCGTGTATCATATACTTTATCTACATATAAAAATTACTCAATAGAGAGAAGAGCACAATTTCTCTATCACTCCCAAATTCAAAAAATTATTAGTTAATGCAGAAGCGTCATATGACCATATACCTCACCAATTATAATTTATCATACTCTCTTATATTTTTCAATTATTCAACATAAATTTATAAATCTTATCCCTTTTTTCAATTATAATACTATTGAAGCACGACGTAATAATGCCAAAGATGAACCAATAACTTCTCAAATTCTAGGTTGCACCCTCACGACAACTCGTATCATTCCACCTTATTGTTCCTCTCTTCCATCTTCTTTCCTTTTCACACTAGGCTCTCTTTCTCTCCTGGGTCTCCAACGCTTCATTAAATTTGGCATCAGATTTAAATTTTGATGAAAAAGTGACTTTTTGGTGCTCCAACGGTTTCACCAAATCAATATCAAATCGAGAATTCACCAAAAGTTTCACCAAAATGAGAACAGGCTCCAGATTTTACCATTTCACTGTGCGTTACCGTTGGGAGAGACCAACCGGTCGACCAGCCGGTGAACCGGTTCCCTTGCAAATATTTTGGTTCAAACAGGTTAAAAGGTTCAGAGAGGTAAAAAAAAAAATAAATAAATACACTAACCGGTCGACCAAATGGTCGATCCCTGCTTTGATGACAACCATTTGAGCAGTCTGTATCAGATTGAGAAAATGGTCATTTTTTTACTCAGATTTGGTGAAAAATTTAGTGAACCGTTGGAGATGCTCTCACATATCCTATACACCATTAATTATATTATTTTATTCTTTAATTATAATTAATTTTTTAAATTATGATATTATTTAAAACTATTTAATCATACTTCATATAATATTTATTTATAATTTTTTTTCTTAGTTATAATTTAAGAAATATAAAATTATATAATTTTCTTCTTAAACTATCTCCAATCTAATACAAAATATTTCATCAAATTTAAATTTGATAAAAAAAATCACTTTTTATTGTTCCAACTCAACCCCAAACATTTCATCAAATTTAGAATTTTTTTAAATCTTTTATCAAATTAAGAATCAATGTACGTTTTATCAAATTATTATTCATAATTGTTAAAATTACAGACCATTTTTACTACCGAACGACCGATTTGATTGTTTCCAAATAACAACCTCTCTATAAAAATTTGTAAAAAAATTAAATTGACCAATTGATTGGCCGGATATCTATCCTCTGTCCAATCGATCAATATTTTGATAAAAACTTATTAAAGTGCGTGATATCAAACAAAATTTTTATCCAAATTTAATGAGAAAAAAAAAACATCTAGGAGATGCTGTTATAAGGTGGTGTACTATATATATATATATATATGTTTTCTTCCACAGCGACTGGGAAAAAAGAGACTGTTGTATGCCTAGAGAAATAAAGCCGAAAACAGGGACTAGAGAGAGAGAGAGAGAGAGATTAACAAATACGCATTCATGGTTTTTATGATTGTAAAACAAGTTCATTGTTTGTATTCAAGGTCCATGTCCCTCCTCAATCTTCGCCTCTTTGTTTTATTCTTCATTCTGTCATCCTCTGCAACTCCTTCTCTCTCCTATGAGCCTCGAAACCATGAAGGTACTTCATCAACAACAAACAAACAACCCATTCTCTCTCTCTCTCTCTCTCTCCCTCTCCTCTTGTTTACCATATTTTTTTTTATGGTTTTGATATGTTTTTCTTTCTTTTTTTTTTTTGGAATATTGTAGTTGAAGCGTTGATTGCTGTAAAAAATGTTCTGAACGACCCCCATGGAGTTCTGAACAACTGGGACGAAGACTCTGTAGACCCATGTAGTTGGGCTATGATTACTTGTTCCCCTGATAATCTTGTTACTGGCCTGTCAGTATTTTCTTCTTCTTCTTCTTCTTCTTCTTCTTCTTCAAAACACACACACACACACACTTATATATACATATATATATTTGCACATGTATTGCATAGTTTATGTTTCATGGGTTAAATACCAAGTGAGCCTTCAATTTATGGGTTTTACAGAGGAGCCCCAAGCGAAGGCATATCAGGAATTTTGTCTGGGATGATAGCTAACCTTACAAACCTCCGACAAGTGTAAGAAATCAGAGCGTATAGATATGTTTGTACAGAGCATATTATATGTTTACAGTTTTCTGATCAAAGCATTCACACCTCAATTTGTGTTTCTCTCTCTCTCTCTCTGTGTCTCCAATTATAAGCGTCCATTTTCTTTCTTATATGGGTCTGTATGTATGTGTATGAATCGTGCAGATTGTTGCAGAACAACAATATCTCCGGAGAAATTCCACCAGAACTCGGATCTCTTCCAAACCTCCAGACCTTGGATCTGTCCAACAATCGGTTATCTGATCACATGCCGGAGTCTCTGGGTCTGTTAAATGCTCTTCTGTATCTGTAAGTACTAGTCTTTTATCTCTTTCTCTCAGTTTTGTAATGGGTTTTCTTTTTCTCTAGTATTGATTACTCCCTGTTTCTGGTCTTCTTTTATACTATGTCATCTTTTCTGACCGTGTGGTTGTTGTTTTTGTCATGTCATGTGTAATGAATGAGTAGAAGGTTGAATAACAATAGCTTGTCTGGAGCCATTCCTCTGTCTTTAGCCAAAGTCCCTCAACTTGCTTTCTTGTGAGTATGCCTCTCTCTCTCTCTCTGTTTCGTTTGTGTTTCTCAGTGTCTTGGAAATCGAAACAACCTGCAATTTTTCTCACTGCTTTTCTAAATCAGAGGTTTTGGTTCAAAATGCATAAGTAAGTTTGTAGTTTGTTTTTTATAATCATTCAGGGATTTGTCTTATAACAATCTCAGTGGACCTGTGCCCAAATTTCCTGCCAGAACATTCAAGTATGGATTCTCTGCACAACTCTTTCTCATACGTTGTGTGGATAGTATGTATTCGTGGCTTTATTTCAGTTACTGATTATTCTTCTCTCATTTTTCATATAGTATTGTGGGTAACCCTCTTATTTGTGGAAGCCACTCGATTCAAGGTTGCTCTGGATCAGCCTTTCCTATTCCTCTTTCCTTCTCTCTTCGTTTATCCCCTGGTATCTCTCTCTCTCTCTCTCTCTCTCTCTCTCTCTCTAAATATATATGTATATATAAGCAATTTATCTCTCTGTTAAATTTATCTTCTACAATATTCTAGGAAAACTTAGCTCCAAGAAACTAGCAATTGCACTTGGGGTCAGCCTGAGCTTTGGCACTCTCATCCTCATAGCAGTTGGGTTCCTGTATTGGAGGAGAATTAAAAATAAAAAGCAAAGCATTCTTGATATCAGTGGTCAGTAACTCACAAGTTCTGTTTAAACGTTACATTTATAAATCAAATTTTAATAAAAACCTTAACAAGTCTTAATTATATATATATATATATATATTTTTGTAGAGGTGCAAGAAGAGGGTCTAATGAACCTGGGCAATCTCAGGAACTTCACATTTAGAGAACTCCAAGTGGCCACGGACAATTTTAGCTCGAAGAACATACTTGGTGCTGGAGGTTTTGGAAATGTGTACAAGGGAAAGTTGAGGGATGGCACAATGGTGGCAGTGAAACGGTTAAAGGACGTGATTGGAACAGCTGGGGAATCGCAATTTAGGACGGAATTGGAAATGATTAGCTTCGCAGTTCACCGAAATTTGTTGCACTTAATGGGATATTGTGCCGCCCCAGTTGAGAGGCTTCTTGTGTATCCTTACATGTCTAATGGAAGTGTGGCCTCAAGGCTTAGAGGTTGGTACCTCTCTTTTACTTCCCCTGCAGTCTCTATTGTCACCACTCACATTCACATGGCATGGGCATGATTCCTCTACTGCATGACCTACCAACTGTGGGTACTTCTTTCACTTTTTAATTTGTTATGGACCACTATGTATCAGGGGCTCCAGACATTTTGATTCCTCACTTTCAAAGCATGTAGTTTGTGGAGCTGGGATCAACCATGCTTAACTAGTTTAGAAATATTGGTGGTTTTGGGGTGATTTTTGTCTTTACTCCAACCTAAACTTGTCTCAAAATGCCAATTTGTTTGGTAACCAATTTTCTAATCGTGGAAGTTCTGCAAAAACCGTTATTTGAAATGAGAACAATTCATTTTAAGTGGAAAACTGAATATCTAGACTATTTGATTTGGATATATTAATAGATAAGTGACAAAAAATTAATTAATTAATTAATTAGAAATATAAAATAAAACAGTTATATTACCAAAACTTTGTTTAGCCTGAAATTATGTGGATGGGAATTCATTTTGCTCCAACCATTTTTATGTCACAGATTTGGGGCATTCTTTTTCCTATTTGACCTGGCATTCTTTAACAAAAATTTGCAAATAGTGAGTTTTCAATTTATGTGTTTGCTTTGTTTGATTTTTCTCAAACTTTCCACATATATGGTAGTTATTAAGTAATCAAAATGGTTTGGGAAATAAAACTTAGCCTACAAAAGAATTTCAGCCATAATGTGAGGAAGATTAAATTCAATTTTTTATTTTGATTTTTAAATTTCTTAGTCTTGATTAAATTTCAATTTCAAGGCATTTCTTAAAAAGTAATACTAAATAAATAAATCTAATTGAACAGTGGTTAAATCAATCGCATCTACTTGGATTTGACATTGACTTGCATTTTACAAGGGGGCTGAATGGCTCCATCTCATATAATGAATGACAAGAGTTCCCAATCTAGAATGGGGCCATAGTCTTTCACTTCTGATGGAGAATATACAAATGCCACCACTTTTACTTTCATTAGCGCTATCAATGGATTCCATTTCATGTAATAGCTCCATTAGTGAGGATGGATGTGTTTGTAAAGCAATATATGAGGGACATATGGATATTCAATTCCCTTTTGGCATCCAGATGTGCACACACACAAAAAAAAAAACTTGTCTATTGTGTGTTGTGCACCACATGTACGAATGTTACATCAATTAAAAAATTGTGCATTCTCTTGATATTATGAGCAGAAGTTGATACATTGTCTCCGTGAAAAGTTTTATTGTTCATGACGGCAAAGAAGGAATAAAGTTTGTGGCATTACTCTCTTATTACCAATTATACTTTATCCCCAACATGCATTTTAACAAAGTTCCCTGTCAACTTGATTATGACAGAAAAACCAACACTAGACTGGCGCACTAGAAAGAAAATTGCAATAGGAGCTGCACGGGGACTTCTCTATCTGCATGAGCAATGTGATCCAAAGATAATCCACAGAGATGTGAAGGCAGCCAACATCCTGTTGGATGACTACTGTGAAGCCGTTGTTGGTGATTTTGGGCTTGCGAAGCTACTTGACCACGGTGACTCCCATGTTACCACAGCTGTCCGTGGTACTGTTGGACATATTGCACCTGAGTATCTCTCCACTGGCCAGTCATCTGAGAAGACTGATGTTTTTGGATTTGGAATTCTCTTGTTGGAGCTCATCACTGGGATGAGAGCTCTTGAATTCGGCAAATCAATTAATCAGAAAGGAGCCATGCTTGAATGGGTAAGTTTCTTCCATTATTAAATTATCAATCTGGTGTATGCGTTGTACATTTGCATGAGATCATCACATTCCAGCTGGGGACTCCATATGGATCCCTGCTTATAGTCCTCCTCCATCATAGTTTATGCTTTCTATTTCATTGTTGAGCGTCACTATGGTCTTCTCTGCTTTTTGTTTGGGCATAGAAATCAAAATACCACTATCAAAGTTTTGCCAAAATGTCTAACCATTTATTCTTGGTCATCCTGTTTGCCTTTTGTTGGGTAATTACTATCTAAAATGCTAAGAATATTTAAATGACTTTAGTCGTGCCACATCCAAAACTCTGTGATTGAGGAAAAAGAATATGAAATGAAATAGTGTCCTTTAAAGAAAAAGAACTTTATCAGTAATGATCTAATAGCTGATGATGACAGTTGCAAAGATCATCCAAATTCAGTAGTTATTGTTTTTTAATTGTTCTGAATCTTAGAATAATTTCTATGTTATTTTCCTGTTAGAGCAGCATGGGAAAATGTTATCAATTCCCACAATTCCATGGGGAAAACATTTAAATGATGCATTTAAGGGTGCATTCAACGATCAGGAATGCCCCTTTTGATTCAAAATAATTTGAAAGTAAAAATGGAGAATTTGTAAACATGATACCACTGACCATACATTTTGTGATTCCAAAGTTCCCTTTCTTTTTCAGTGTTTTCTCGTCTATCAAAGAAGATTAACATGTTTTAAAGGACTATGGACTGCATTACTTCAGGGACGGAGGTACCCTTTGGCCAACGGTGGCCATGCACCCCCCCCCCCCCCATGTTTTCTATAGCCTTTATATATATTATATATTATATATATGTTTGAGGGATAGGTAGTCTATTGGATATACATAATGTTTGGCCCCCCCTTATCTTGAAATCCTAGCTCCGTCCCTACATTACCTTGAGAGGCATTGATGAAATAAATTATGAAAAGACCTATTATTGTTGGAATATATTTAGTTCGTGGTCATAAAGCAATATTAATTATAACAATAATCAAATTCTGCTTGCTTATTCATTGGGAGGAAAAAGGAGAAGAGAAGTTAACCTGAAATGATTGGGAACGGAGTTTCTTTAGCTTTGTACCACAATGAGATATTATTTTCATTGAGGAAGAAGATAGAAGATCGTGCGTGGCATTTGATCACATAGGATTCCATGCAATTTAAGCTATTACATGTAAAGAAGAGAGCGCTGGTTTATTTTTCTTTAACTTGTGTAATTTGATATTCCCAACAAAGTGGGAGATCAACTTTGGGGGGGGGGGGGGGGGGGGGTGGTTGAAATTTGCTTTTGCTTCTAATCTTATTAGCCAAATTACATGACTTGAAGTTGCAAGTTTAATTGGACAAACAAAGCATACTTTGTTTCAGGTGAGAAAAGTGCAGCAAGAAAAGAAAGTAGAGGTGTTGGTGGACAGAGAGCTAGGGTGCAAATATGACCAGATAGAGGTTGGAGAGATGGTGCAGGTGGCTCTACTTTGCACACAATACTTGCCTGCACACCGCCCCAAGATGTCGGAAGTGGTGTGCATGCTCGAGGGGGATGGCCTTGCTGAAAAATGGGCTGCCTCTCACAACCATATTAATCCCAACACAAATTTCTTCCTTGCCAACAAGGAAAGTAAAATTCAGTCAAACCATAGCATGGTCCCAAGGCATGATGACTATGATCATGACTGTTCGAGCATGTTTGGCATGATGGATGATGACCATGATACCCATGCCATGGAACTCTCTGGACCAAGATAGAAGAGAGGAAGGTAGCAACAAAAAAGACATACAGACTGAAGTGGTTTCTTTCTTTCAGATATTCTTTATTAAAAGCCAGAATTAACTTTGTCCTTGAGAAGAAAAAGAGAGGTAAAGAGGGCTCTAACCATCTCTTTCTCATCACTTACTTTTTCTAGTTTGGATTTCTATTGTAAATATTTGTTCTTTCCTAAGCCCAAGTCACTCACCTTGATTGGATAGGTTCAACACCAGTGTAAAACTTAGTCTCTATGTCTTTGTGATTTTTGTTTTAGTTTGGTTTGACTGGAATTGTGGTGTAAATACATGCCCTTTAAAATCCTCCAAAAGTAGTAGAAGATGTAGCAGTTGTTTTTGGAGTTTTCTTATTTTTTATTTTTTGGTAATAATACCAAATTAATGTTATTTTGATACAGTTTTTTCAAATTCAAATTGTTTTAAAGTTATGTTTCTCGAATACAAGTTGTCCTTTCAAGTCGCCTTTTGTCATGGAAAAACAAAGATTTTGATTAGTTTATTGTGAATTTTTTTAAGTTGTGTTTTAGAAATATGATTTTAAAAAGCGGTTTGAATTTGAAAATTTAGTTCAAAATAATTCATATTTGAGAAATTTATTTTAAAAAAAGGAGAAAAAATTAGTAAACAGAATAATGTAGCTTGCATACTTGGCTTGTAAATGGAGGGGATGGGAGGGAACATCGTCAGGTGCTTTGGTAGCCTGTTCTGAGGTGTGAGACAAGTGAGGGAGTGAAGACTGAAACAGGAAGCAAAAGGGTTTTGACTAAAAGTTGGCACCCATTGTTCTAGCCATCTCTTTCTGTGACGGTGGTGTTGTATGTCTGTATTGTCTATAGTGTTATTTTTGTATTTTCTGAAAATGATGTTTGAGACAATCTTATTTTCCCTCTCTTCTTTTACATTTTTCTTAAAACGACAATGTTTTGGGATACTATATGCAATACACTACAAGGATTCAAATTCACTGGATTGGGTAGTGTAGTGGATAGTCTCAGAAAGGAAAATTATATCAAACTCCATAATTTTGGTGTAATACTCCGAAGTAAATATATTTACTTATTGTAATAGTTTTTGTTAGCAGATATTTGGTTTGATTTGTTTTCTTTTCTTCTAAGTTAATCTTTTTCTTGGTGACCAAGAATCATCCAAGCAACTTTCTATACTTTTTCTCCAAGGATCCTCCAAGTCAAGTCTTCAAGTCTTCCAAAAAAATTGTCCACCAATTTCCTTTCCTATTCTTATCCACCAAGTCTCCAAGAAAACTTGACCACCAAGAATATTTGCCCTCCAAGTTACCTCTCCTATAAATTGAGCCTTTCACCTCTCTTATTGTGAGCTCAAGCTTCTTATTTGTGAGATTATCAGGCAAATAAAAAAGGGTGTACGTGATAAAGCTTTGGGTTCAACCAATTGCAGTGGCGAAGCCAAGAAATTAAATCAGAAGGGGCACTTATTAATTATAACATTGAAAATTTTTACAAAATATTTCATATAAATTTTTACGATTGGCTTTAAGAAAGATAAATATATATATATATATATTATTTGTAATTAGTATATTATGGATAATATATATAAAAAAAAAGAGTCATGGATATAAGTTTAAAATAAATTATATAATGATAAAATAATTTTTTATACAAAATTTGAATAAAAATTCAATATAATAGTAATATCACGTCATCATTGACATATAATATCACCAACCAATAGTAAAGAAACACATAGAAGATAAACCCCACATAGCAAATGTATCTAACAATTCAATAAATTCCAAATTTTTATTGAGATTAATTATAATTATATGTCAATAACGATAGACATCACGATTGTATTGAAATTTTCATAGATAATAATATGACTTATCGTAATATCTTTATTTTCAATAAAAAAAATAACCATTATTATTCTCATAATTTTAAAAATGTCATTGATATTCCACTCTAAATAATATTTTATAATTTTTTTGTTTAAAATATTTTCTTTATATTTACACACACACAAAAAAATAAATAAATAATTCCAAAATCCAAGGGGGGCACGTGACCTCCCTGGTCTAGCTGTGGCTCCGCCACTGACCAATTGTGCTGTATTGGTTAACCATACAACTTAGTCGGGCTGTTGTATCCTGGGAGGACAAGTCATGGTTTTTTCTACTGCACCGATATGAGGCTTTGCCTAACCGCAGAGAATTTGAATCTCCTTAAAGAGAGTGAATTTTCCGTACCTCAGCCCTTACAATAGTTATTGTAATTTTTTTTTTATTTGTAATTTTTGGTATTTTATTTATAATTATCATCTATAGTTTTGATGTATTTACTTGCATTGCATTTGAACTTAAGAAAAGCCCAAAATAAATATATATTTTCTTTTCTTTTCTTGGACATGTTTTACAAATATAATATTAGTTCAAAACTTCCAGTATTAATCACATTGCCTGTTTGGCGTATGTGTTTTACTTCAAATAATTTTACGAATACACTTTGCTGTCCTTTAAGAAAAGAAGAAAAACTCCCTTCAGGAAATAAATAAATAAAAACTGAGATTGGTCCTTAAGTCATAGAATCAGAGTTTTGAATTGGAAATTTCTTGGGGCCCAAATGTGCAATTTCGTTATAGCCCAGTTTGGACTCCACAACGTGTCCATAGTTTTTGGCTGTTTCTGGATCTGTATTTTAATTTGCTACTCTGCTTTGATCTTCAAATGAATGAAATTTATTGGGGCCAAAACACACCCTAAATTAAAAGATCAATATGTTATTCATAATTTTATTTCTTACTTTATTTTCTCACTTCTAAACACAAAACAATGGAGTTCACAACACCCTGTGTTCATCTCATCAGATAAACATAATATGTAAATGCATTGTCACAACTTGTACCCTAGTGTCACCTGAAGACAAAAAGTTTGTAAATGCAAAATTCTGTAGCTTGATGAATTAAACAAACAGTGCACATGAAATTGTAGCATCGCATTCATCAGCAATGAAAAAATAGCACAGGTTGAGCACATTAACTACATCCAGTCTTTCATGAAGAAACAATAATCACCAATCGACAAGATCGATAGGGGGGAAAATGAAAGCATCAATAGCAAAATTGTTATTGAATGATTCTGCTTGCTTTGCAGATTCAAAAAACTCCGTTTACATTTCCTCTCAATTGTTTGAAGCGACTTTTAAAAGAACTAGTTTCTTTATTAACGACTTCATTTGATTACCACTGAACCTTATAACCAAAACCAAGTCCATAGCTTTTTCAACACTATAAATAACACAAAACTTCAGCTACAGTACCAAATACATTAAGCAGAGCATAAAACAAGGTCAGGCCACTACTTGAGGACTGAAGGTTAAAGCACCTGATAAAAAACACTAGACAACCCACTATAGTGTCATCATGGGTTTACTTGAAGAGCAATCATAGTGAAAAATCTCTTGCTTTTTGTTCCATAGTGTCACATTGAAAGAAGAAAAATTATACAAAATAACACAATGGAGCATCTATAAGATCATATGAAAAGGCTACAGACCAAAATTTATATTGCCTGGAAATTAACAGTGAAGACTCTTTAGACAAATGATACATCTCAACAACTGGTAATTAGATTGGTAAATAATTGTAACACTAAAAGCGAAGGATGTAACCGAATGTGTACAACGCAAACAACAAAAACAACTGACCATTACATACATAGAGAAACAATAGTCTCCAAGATTCATCATTCATGCGACATTAAAAAACACTATCTTGTTGTGACAAAGCCAGTAACTCAGGCAATGTGCTTATCATTTTTAACAGGATCTCTTCTCTTAACCCTGTTCCTCATCATCTTAGCCCACCTTCCAAAAAGATTGGAGGCCTCAAACTTTCCCGAGAACTTCATCTTTTGGGACAACTCCTCTAGTATGTCAGGTTCGCCAATTCTAGAGAAATCAGCAGCAAACTTGTTGTAATCAAGTTGAGGAGCTTTCATTCCTTTCTCTATCATTTCCTCCACATATTTACAAGCTTCCTCTGATCTTCCCTGCCTTATAAGCCCTCCAATTAAGACAATGTAAGAATTATCATCAGGGCAACATCCCTTCCGAATCATCTCTGCCCAAACTGCACAACCCATATCGTAATTTTTCGTCTGAAAGTAGGACTTCATCATCATATTGTAAGTGTGGATTGTTGGTTGAAAACCACTTTGAATCATCTTTTTGTAAATCCTAACTGCATCATCCGGCATTTGCCTATTTGTCATCAATTTAATCAAGGCATTGTAAGTTTGCACATCTGGTGGGCATCCTTTTTCTTTCATCTCCTTCAACAATCCATAAACTTTGTCCATCTTCTTTTGATTCCCAAACCCGGTAATCAAACATGTATAAACTGCAGCATCCGGCTCACAGCCATAATCAAGCATCTCCTCAAAGTATTCAACAGCTTCTCTCATCTTCATTTGCTTGCATAAATCCCTAATCAAGATTGTATAGCTTCGAACACTAGGACATGGGCCCTTGGACTTCATGACCTCAAACAACTTGATCGCATCAGACCTCTTTCTACACCTCAACAACCCTTCAAGCATTGTATGATGGGCAACAATATCCGGTTTGAAACCTTTATCAGTCATATCATTCCACACCTTCCCTGCCTCCATTAAATTCTTCACCCTGCACCACCCATTAAGCAAAACCGTATAGGTCCTCAAATTCGGTGTAAATCTCTCTTTCAAACTTTCAAACAAGAGTTGAGCTTCCTTTCCAAGTTTTGCTCTCCCAAGTGAATCAAGCAAACAATTAATGGTATCAACGCCAACTTTGAATTTATACTTTTTCATCAATTCAAAAATCCCAACTGCTTTCTTCCTCTCTTGAGCCTCTGCAAAGGCTTTAATTGCAATCTGAAAAGTCTCCAATGTGAGCAGCTCTCTCTCACCCATTTCTTCAAGCACTATCACCATGGTTTCGAATTGCCTAGCTTTCCCAAGTATCAACATCATCTTATTGTACGTCCTGGAATTGTGGGAGTAGCCAGGGCTAGGCCTCTGCCCTGCCCAGCAGAAGAAGCGAAAGGCCGGACGCCTAGCGTGGCGGAACCGTTCCAACACTTGGACAACCAGATCATGGTTGAGAATGACCCCACACTCATCCAAAACAGCCTCCATATTCCGATCCAAAGCAAACAATTCGTCGACCACCTTGCATACCCTATCAACTTCTTTCCAATCCGCCATGGAATTGACATTTTCACAGTGAACACCCTCGCAATTCTCAACATCCGCGGTCTCGGAATCAGAATCCCCATTTGAAACCCTACTACATAAACCTCTATTAGTAGTAATCGTAGGAGGAGGAGGAGGGGTTGGAGGAGCTAGGAAGAGGGTTTGCAACTTTTCTTGTAGAGGACGGAGGAGAGAGAGTGGAGGGGGGTGTGGCATAAGATGTGGAACTTGACAATTAAGACGATGGAGAGTAGAATGAGGAGGAGAATGATGCAGACGAGAGAGGGACAGAGAGCTACCATGCATATGGAGGACAACTTGCCTTGGGCTTCCTCCTCCTGCTGCTGCTCCGGGCGTGGGCGTGGTGGTTTGTCTCCGATCGACATAGCGTAAGGAGGATTGGAAGAGTTGGCCATTTGGGTTGAAATTGGGATACAAAGATGTAGATGTAGATGTAGATGTAGATGATGATGTTGACGTTGATGATAGTGATCTAATAAAGATGAAGTCTTTATTGAGGAGGAAGAGGAGGATGAGTTGTTGTTGTTGTTGTTGTTGTTTTTTCAGCAGCATAAATGTAAGAGTAAGAGCCATTTGAAATCCATTAATCGTAACAACAATAAAAAGCCGATGCAAATTGGCAGATCAAGGCGAGGAGCAACGTTGGTTGTGGCGGTGGTTGGATGGAATGGGATGGGATGGGATGGGGAGATCGGAGATCTCTACCAGAAGAGAATGATGAGTAAGTAGATGATGCTGGTAGCTAGGATTAGGTGAACAAGTAAAGTAAAAGGGCAGGAATGAATGAATGAATACAAGGCGCCGTCTAGTTGGCAAGAGTACGCTCTTCCCTTTACAGATTAGGTTTGAATTTCTTACTGTTTAATTAAAAGTTTGATAGTGTGGGTGAATTGATTAGCGTCTTATGGTTTGTTTTGCAAGGATAAAAGTCCGACGGTATTTAACTTGTAAGAATGAATCTTTAAGTCCCATCTTCAGCATTCTGGATATTAAACCCAAAAAAATATAAAATAATGGATGGTATGGATCAAGTGAAAACACCTCTCGAGACTTTTAACAGCCGGCCCAACCCCAGCCTTTCCCACTACGGCCCAATTACAAATACTGTTTTGATTTTTACATTTTTTCTATTTATATTTTTAAAAGTTATAAACAAAACCTTTATTTTTCTTCAAAATTTATAAATGCTTTAAAAAATTAACTACATTTTTGCAACTAAAAATAAATTTTTTCATTTGTTTTTAAAAAAGAAGAAGCTTTTATTCATTTGTTTTCACAGTCCTTCCAACTGTCACTCACCTTCTATCGTTATTGTTGTTAGCACATCCAGCTATGCCTCTTTAATAATCTTGATAGTTGTTCTTTTCTTTTCCAACTATTTTTTTTTGTTTTTTTAGCAAACTTTATTTGAGTTTTTTCAATTTTTTTGAGCTTTTATTAAATCCTTCAATATTAATTGAACCTGCAAAAATAAAAATTAAAAAATTGTGATTCTTTTAACTAAATATCAAACTCAATGAGAAGGTCCATTTTTGCTGAGACGCACGATTATAGTTTATTGAAATCATAAGTGACATAATGGTTTTGACTATCATAGTCTAACTGAAGAGGGCTCCAAAGAAACATGGGTTTCAATATGTATATATACGAAATAATTTATCATAATATAATACGTTTATTTGCTGCATTTCTTAACATGTAAAAAAATAATATTTAGAAATTAAAAGTTAATTATGATTTTTTTGCTACACAATATATAAAATTTTAGGATAAATTATAAATACACCCCTTGAGGTTTGCATAAAATACGAATTGTGGTTTGAAAAATTACAAATACCTCCCTATCAGAATTTTTTGTTTAACAGGATTAATTAAAAAAGTGAAATTTTTAACTGTTCACCTATACAATAATAAAATTATTTGAATTATTAATTGAAATAAAAATTTAACATTATTAAAGACTGTTAATTAACTTGATGATTTATTAAAAAAATGACCTATTTATTATGAAATTAAAAACTTTAAGGGACATAATATAATTTCTAAAATTGCAACGAGAATTTTATAATTTAAGTAAATCTCAGAGAATGTATTTATAATTTACTCAAAATTTTAAATTAAAAATATAATAAATAATTTCATGAATTACACCAAACATTCTTATACATAGATAGTTGCGCGCACTAAAAAATATATGTACTATATATAAATTATGATATTTATAATATTTGTTATTACAAACGTAATTTAAATTATTTTTAGTCATATTTAAAAAATAATAATGGGTTATAACTAAATTTTTTTTAATATTATAATCAAAACAATATCATGTTGCCCAAAAATTAACCTAAGAGGGGATAAATTAGGTTTCTACAAATTAAATTTAATAATACCCCAATAAAATTAACTACTAGTACAACAAATTATTAACAAGTACAATGATGAACTTAGTAGTAAATAATCAAGTAAAATAATAATGAAGTATAACTAGCATACAAGGTAAATCAAATGATTAGCACATGAATATTAGATAGATATAGCAGTAATAGGAAAGTAAAGAGATTAGGGAAGATGAGACAAATAGATTTATAATGGTTAGGCTTCAACCAAGCTTACATCCACTCCTCAAGTTTCACTTGAGATTTTTCACTATCTTCTAGCTTCACAGGGTGTTAACAACCTTTTCACATATGGAGCAATCCTTCACAAATTTTACACGGACTTTCTAAGTCAAGAATACTGAGTGTACTACGCTTTTACAAGGTTGAAAAGAATGTGTTTTTGCTTTCACAGAAAGTTACAATAATTATCTCTCAAAGATAGATATAAAAATGAAACTCTAGTTTTTTTGTAAACCTCACACAGGAAAGATGAGCTTAATGCTACAAGGCTCAGTGTATAATTTCTGAGAGAGGATGTAAACAAAAATTGAAAAACACTTCTCAAATAATTTTTTAGAGACTAGATGTGAGTGATTATAAATTAAAGAATATTTTCTAATTTATTTTTTTTCCTGTGTAACTTGTTTACATTAGAGGCTTTCGTATATATAATGAAACTTATAGCCGTTGTATTCATTTGAATTTATAGTCATTTATAACCGTTGTACTCCATAATTACTAATTTGAATATCTTTCACTCCATCATTACAAAATTGAATATCTTCCACTTAAACCTTTTGAATCTTTTGGCCTGCTGTTGTGCTGGGTTGTTTGAACTTTTGTTTTGGGCTGTTTGAACTCCTGATTTAATTAAATATTAAATACATTCTAACAACATTTAGGATAAAGGTTTGGGTGAGAAATAATGGGACAAAATAAATTTTGATTCTATTTTTCTCTTTCAAATAAATCATCAAAATAAATTTTGATTCTATTAAAATATAATTAAATAAATCATCAAAATAAATTTTGGATTCTATTTTTCTCTTTCAAATAAATTAAAATATAATTAAATAAATCATCAAAATAAATAAGTCTAACAATCTCTTCTTTTTTTGTGATGGCACACAATAATGTTTTGATTTGATTTGGGAGTAAGAAAGGCTCCCCTTCAAGTCATGCTCCTTGAATTTAAGCTTTAATTAGAGACATGATATGAGACTAAGATATCAAACTATAAATACATAATCATCAAATTAGTTTTCAAATAATATCATAATTTGAAAATAATATCATAATACATAACATCATATAATTTCTCCCCCTGTGACATTATCAAAAGGAAATCATGGGTCAAAATCTGGAGAAGGAGGACGAGGAAAATGATAGTGATAAATGACATCTATACAATTCAAAACATATATACACATATATGGATACACAGACAACTCGCCTGTGTCTCTCTTTTTTCTTCAATAAACGCGTTTGACACACGGCCTCACTTTTGCGTTATTGCCCGACAAAAGCAGGTCTCGATTTGTACTCGCCTCGGCTCCCTCTCCCTCATTGTCTTCTTCTCTTTTGCCTTCTTCTTAATCACACACTTTTCCATTGTCTTCTTTACCACTCTCGTCTGTTTCTTCTTCCTCATAAAAAAAATAAAAATAAATAAATAAATAAATAAAATAAACTGAACAGAGCAGGCCAAACCTCAGTCTGTTCTTTTCTATTTCTCTGCAACTCATTTCTTTTACAACTCTCACCTCTAAACCATGGTTTTCTCATCCTGTCCCCTTACTCTATTTCCGGACCTGAACGATCCCATAAGCTCTGTTGGCCGAGTGCCCCTATTCCTACTCTTTCTGTCATTCCTCTTCCTAACATTCCTATAATGTCGATTGAGCAAATTATGGCAGCTCAACTTGATATAGAAACCAATCATTTCACACTGATGTCCTGTATGGAGACGGTGACTGCAGTTACAAAATTGCCACATCGACTGCAGAACAGAACGAGTGAGCTTCACCAGGTCAACGCCCAACTCTCTCTACTCCAGCGCATGTAGAAGGATGCGAGAGTAGAAATAGGCGCACTGAAGGGCGAAAGTAAAGAGCTTAAACGGAAGACCACCTCCATGGCCCGATTTGGAGCAACGTCGTTTTTTGCCTTTGATAGTCAGCAGGGAATCGTTGCTCTCGATGAAAGCACGGGGCCAGGGGCGTCAGAGGTCACCCAAGGTGATAAAAAGAAGAAGAAAACGATGGAAAAGGCGAGCAAGTAAGATCAGCGTATGGTTGGAAAAAAATGAAGGATTTTTTTTTTTTTAATGTTTATTTTGATCGGCGTATGGCCGTAAAAAAAATGAAGGGCGTTTTTTTTTTTGTTTTTTTTATGTAAATATTTGTATTTTGATTTGTTGTTGTGTTTATGTTTAAGTATTGAAAAATGAAATTAGAAAACAAAAAAAGAAAAAGAAAATTAAGCCTAAACAAAAAAATAATAATAAGAAAAAAATAAAAATAAAAGAAATTAAGCCTAATAGCAAAATAAATAAAAAAATCAAAATAAAATAATACTATCAGAAATTAAACTTAATGGGACGTTGGTGCTGCTGAAATGGTAATGTAAAAAAAATACCATGAGATTTTAAAAAAAGTCAATGTATGCAAAGTTAATTTTACCTTAAGATGCAGAACCTAAAAAAAATTACACAGTTGAGAATAACAAACTGTTAAGGAGAATAAATGTATGAAGGATTTGAGAGTATGCAACTGATATAAATGTTTCCATATCAATGTAGCAATACACATATATCATTTTAACAAAAATTCAAGTTTCATAGTCATAACAAAACTTTTTACGTAGAAATCAACATTCGAAGCTCGCCACGAATAAAATTAAAGCGATCCTCACTTAAGGGTTTTGTGAAAATATCCGTCAATTACTTATCGGTGTTTACAAATTCAAGTACAATATCCCATTTTTGAACATGATCTCTTAAAAAATGATGTCGAATTTCAATATGTTTTGTTCGTGAGTGTTGAACTGAATTTTTGCTTAAATTGATGGCACTAGTATTATCACATTTAATAGGGATATAATCATAATGCAAATCAAAGTCCTCCAATTGTTGTTTCATCCAAAGTATTTGGGCACAACAACTTCCGAAAGCTATATATTCAGTTTCGGCCGTTGATAAAGCAACATAATTTTACTTTTTGCTAAACCAAGATACTAGTGAGTTATCAAGAAAGTAATAAGTGCTACTGGTGCTTTTTCTATCAAGTTTGCATCCAGGAAAGTCAGCATCCGAGTAACTAATTAAACCAAATGCAACACCTCTAACTTATCATTAGGGTAATGTTAGGATACTAAATTTTCTACTAAATAAATGACCAAATGTCTTGTGGGGTCCGCAACTTTGTGGATTCCACACTAATGAGATATTTGGTCATTTATTTAGTAAAAAATTTGAGATCTATAACATTTTTCATAGCATAATAAATAACACAATCAATCATAATTAATACTATAGTAAATTATAATAAGGGTTTGTTTGGGATATGGGTTGTTTTTTTTAACTTTTTGTTTTTTTAACTATTTTCATCTGGACAAAAAAATCTCGTTTGAAATAAACTTTTTGACTTTTTGAAAAAAATAAATAAATAAAATAATTATGAGTTGGAGGTAACATTTTGTCCTATTTTGATACGATAACCCATTTTGTCCTATATGGTTATTTTAGTTTAAACACTCATCCAAAACGAGGCCTAAATATTATAAGGAAAAGTTATTGGTTAGTGTAGACGTCCCCGAACGCCCCGGGAGGATGAGTCCTGTTCTGTTCGTTTTGGGGTCACTACAGTTCAGGACTCTCAAATTGTCACGGTTCTTGATATGAACCAAAGAGTCCAAATCCGGCAAATTGTTTTGAGAAAAACAGATTTTTAGAAAAGAAGTGCCAAACATGGACTGCTTTGCCAGATATAAAGTCGCCACCTAAATATTTTATTTTTGGAAATTTAGGAAACCCTGACTCGGTGCCGAAGGCCACGTGTCCGTCATCACCAGAGTTGCCTCGGCTCGGGAACTTGGGTACGATTGGGGAAGGTCAGCTATGAGCATCCCCTCTCGCCCGATTCGAAGATCGGCCTCTATTAACAATGATATCCAATTTTGAA
Organism: Camellia sinensis; assembly: GCF_055761805.1. Lineage (NCBI taxonomy): Eukaryota > Viridiplantae > Streptophyta > Magnoliopsida > Ericales > Theaceae > Camellia > Camellia sinensis. Next base: position 161,855,324 of record NC_138972.1, read on the forward strand.
AACATTATGTATTCCTATTCCGGTTATTAGCTTAGAATTACTACGTTATGCGCACAGCAAACAAGTATAGACCAAATCACCTAAATTAGAACAAAACATTGCATGCTTGTTTTGAAAATGGTTTGCTACCCGCGAGTAGGCTAAAATGCAGATTTTGCCACCCTCAAGTGGGCTTTAGAAAAGATGGTTTTGCCACTTTCTAGTGGGCTTAAAACTCACAGTTTTAATGCAATATTCCAATTTAGGTAATTCAACCTCCACCCATAGGCATTCAAGCAGTTATATCACATAAGCAAGTAGTCTCATGGTAAGCATGCTATCATGGCAACACTCACACGCATGCAAGGATGCTAAAACATAAATGCTTACCGAGTACTCCAAGCCAAAACATAAACTAGTTAGTAATCATATGCATGATCCTAGTTCATGTTAAGATGGCTAATGCAACATATGCAAGATGCAGCTACAATAGGCTCCGCTAATCTATGGATGGCATATGATGATGCTACAACTAACACGTATTCAACTTGGAATTGAAATACAATGTAGTTAGTATGATGCGCTGAGCCCGGTGCATGCAAGACAAATGTATGGATGCACGCATGCATAGCATAAAGTATGCTAATTTAAATATGACCTAATACTAACCATCAAAAGCAGGTAAGTAAAAGGGAGAAAGAAGTGGGGGTTGGAAGACATGCACGTACGCACCTACACTTATTACAAATTCGCCCTCGCTCGGAGGGACCAAAAGAATATACAAATTAATTAACCTACAAGCTAGTTAAATATTACAGACCAATTAAACTAATTAAACTAGTTAAGCGAATTAACTAATCTAATAAAACAGTAAACAGCCTCGGGAAGAGGGTCCAATGCAATGCGTGTTCGGCTCCGCTCGGAAAGCCACTGCCATGCACAAGTTGCCTCTGCTTTGACTGTTATCCTCATCTGAAAACTGTACAAGTCCCAGGGTTGCTTCTCTGAGTGCTGTGGAACACCATCGGCTAATGGAATTGGTCACCGGCCAAAGGGAATGATCACTGGCCACTTGTTCAAGCTATCGGCCATTTATGGATGGCCGGTCGGCACTAGAGATGGCCGGCCAGCCAAAGCTTCCTGCAGAATCTGTTTTTGACAGCAGCAGAGGGCAAAACATAGCATGGCAATGTATTTCAAGTAATGTATGCACCAACCCCACTCCTTATCATATTCATGACTCAAAGGAGGATGGGTCTCGATTCTCGGACCACCAATCGCGCATTTCAATGCGTGATGGCCCAAGAAACCAAGTATGCATTTTGATATGGAATGCAATGCACATAATCAAACAAGGGGGCTCCACCTCTATCATACTCAACTCAAGAGGTGAAGCATGCATGCAAATGGAATGCAACCTAGACATGGAGGCTAAGTATGCAAAATGAGCATGCAAGGCATGTGACAACTATGTTAGTGGCAAACATGCAACAACATGTAAAGTGGACTAAGCATAGGAACAATGCAAAGCAACTTGACCAATGAAATACATGCCAAATGCACCATGATTTCAAGCAAGCAATAACATGTAATAGACCAAGTATACAACAATGCACAAGGCAAGCATGTTATAACACATGAAGGATGGACTTAAACTAATTTAGGCAGCCCTCATACAAGCCTAAAACAGTGGCCATAAACTATGGAAATGGGGCTGAATGCACATACAAGCATGCATGCATTCATGATCCAATTCCTAAACACCAAAAGGCAACTTTTAAGCACACTTAAAAGAGATGATCATGGGCATATGGAAAGCATACCAAACTCTGAAATTGCATAAAATAGAGGTGCCAAACCAACTAATTAAAGCAAGTAAAGCATGCTCATGACATCACACATTCAAGGCCTACAAGTTAGAATGCAAAGAGACTATAAAAAATATGTTAAGCATGACCAAAGCAACTGAAAACAGAGCTAAAGCACACTAAAACATACACAAAAGCTTCACAAAGCTTGGCCAAAATCATGCTAAAACAAGGGTCAACACTTAAAGCATGTTTAGGCCAAAACATGGCATTACAAGACAAGTATGCTAAGCATGCATGGTGTGTCTAAACCAACTAAAAACAGAGGTAATACATGACAAAATACTACCAAATAGCACTTAAGACATGGCCAACATGCACTTAAATTAGATGCTCACACATGAGACAAAAATGGCCATTTTCAAGGACAATAAGGAGAGGGGGGTGGACCTCTCATTCTTAGGACCTAAATGCACCATCCTCACCACTGAAATCCCTCAAGATTTCAGTGGTGAGGAGGCCCAAACACAATGGTCCCGAAGCTCACCAAAATGGCACAAAAATAGAGCCTAACAAGGCTTAAGAGGGGTCAAACAGCCTCAAAGCTTAAAGTACTCTTAAACAACTATTTAGAGTAGGCAAAAACAAGACTTTTATATGTTATACACCAAGGCTAAAAACAGTTGTAAGGCAGTCAAAAAAGCTATGCAAAAATGGGGTAAAAAGAGCAAGAATGTTACCCTTGAAGACCCTCTTCACAAATGGTGGACCAACAGCTTCCTTGAGCTCAAAACCACTCAAGAACACCAAGAACAACCCTCTTGTGCCTCAGTTCCAAGAGAAGGTGTGATGGTGGGTGTTTGTGCACAAAAGTAAGACAAAACACACACAAAAGCACAAAGAGAGAGATATAGAGATAGGATATATGCAAACCCTAACACTAGAACTCAAAAAAAAGTTGTCTAACCTAAAAGAGAGAGAAGAGGCCTCCTCTTATAGAAGATTCAACCTTGTAAAGCTTCTAAGGCAAGCTAACAAGGTTGAAATCCCTCCATACACGTGTATGGAAGGGAGCAAAGGTGGGTGCCAGCTATCACAGCTGGTACAAAAATATCTTCAAAAGCAGGTGAACAGTGGTCGGCCAGCCAAAAATGCAATTTGGCCAAAATAGATGGCCGGTCAACCATCTATAGTGCCGGCCGGCCAAATATTTGGCCGGTGGAAACAAAACACAACCGGTGGCCTTAAGCCACGGCCGGTGGAGTGTGGGGATGGCCAATAAGCCATTCCCTGTCCTCCAAAGCAAAACACAAGTGTTTGGTGCAAAACCAGACACAAAACAGTCGAGTCGAGAGATCCTGAGGCAAGGCGCGTAGCCGAGACCTCCGGGAACTCAAGACAAGCACAAACAAGGATGATCACCGGGTGCTCGAGCGGTGACGTCTAAGTCTTGAGGACGGTCAAAAATGGGCTATCTACAGTTGCCCCTCTTTGACAGAACTCGAAAGTCATAAGAATGACGGGAGTGAGTGTCAAAGCCCAGAGACGACCCCTTTTTGACAAGGCCGAAGACTTAGACAAAGCATACAAGATAATAAAGATATGTGCCCGAGGACAGGGGCAAAATGCAATTGATAATGCAAGAAGCCGAACATAACTTATGATCATGCAAAGAAAGCTGTAACGAAGCATAACATGCAACAGTTTTAAGCTAACATTCAATAATCCAACTACACTACAATACAAAAAGGATGTAAGAGAATTATGCAATTTTCGATACGTCTCACTCGGAGAATACAATACCTGCGCGCTTCGTCTGGTTGCACCAGCTTCAAATGAACCGTACATACAATATTGTGCCTAAAAGAAAAAGAAAACTCAATAGGTACAATATCGTTAGCAACATGCATAATATGCAAAATGAATGCTGCGCAATAACGCGAATGTAGGATTTAAAGTCTCCTTAGACCAAGGGGTGCACAAACAGTGCGATGATATGCAACTGAGTCTAATGTAACGCAAATGATATGTAAAATTACAAAACAATGCCAATAATATGCAAAGCATACAAAACTATATATAAACAATGCAAACGATATGCAATGCAATTGAATCATGATCCAATCATGAGCGGTTCAAAACCACACAAATGTTAAAAAGATGGATGGAGATGCAAAGTCCGTCTACTATAGAAAAGGTGCCGCAACCCTCAAACCACAATACCAGCAGTGGAATAGTCGCGTACACATGCAGAACTATGAGTAATGTAGACGGACACAGGAACAAGTAATTGGGTGGAATGACATAAGTAGAGAAACGACCCGCTGAAGAAAGACCAATGATCCTAATGCTGGATGCAAAAATTACACTACAATGTAATATGTACAATGGATATGGCATGCAGCCAAACCAAATCTTGCCTAGGAAAGGCATGGACACATACAAATCACGTCTAACATAGAACGGTCATACAAAACTATGAGTGTATAGATGTGAAAAGTATGGGCACATACCAGGCCAAGCTCAACAAGGAAAGGCGCAAATCCTAGATGGAAGTGATGCAGTGAATGCATGCAAGCTACAATGCAATATCTACAATATGCAATGGAATGGACACAGTGGATTAAGGCCTACGGCCAAACCGTATCTTGCCTAGGAAAGGCATGGACACAAACAAACCACGTCTAACATAGAACGGTCATACAGAACTATGAGTGTATAGACGTGAAAAGTATGGGCACATACCAGACCAAGCTCAACAAGGAAAGATGCAAACCCTAGATGAAAGTGATGCAGTGAATGCATGCAAGCTACAATGCAATATCTACAATATGCAGTGGAATGGATATATTCACAGTGAAATGCATGACATATGCAATATATTACAATGAAATGCATGACATATGCACTATTTATTTTTGTTGTCATTTTTTTTTTTTTGAAATGCATGAAAAGTGCATGAAAGGGAAAATGCATAGCAATGCATGTTGCTCTTTTTTGTTTTTCTTTTGAAAATGCATGATAATGCATGATTATGTTTTTTTTTTTTGTAATGCAAATGATGCATGTTGATGTATATTGATGTATGCTGATGCAAATGCGTGACAATGCACGTCTTTTGATATGCATGACAATGCATATGATCTTGAATGTGCGACCACGCGTGTCGCTTGAAATGCTTATGAACTCGAATGCGCGACGACGCGCATCGCTTGAAATGCATGATAATGCATGTGAACTTGAATATGCGACGACACGAGTCGCTTGAAATACATGTACAATGCAACTTACCAAAAGTCGTTCGGGCACGACAAACACCGAAGGGCTTGCACCTTCAGAGGATTTAAGGTCTCCTAGACCGAGCGTATTTAAGGTCTCGCCAGACCATTGAAAATGCACCGAAGGACTTGCACCATTCAGAGGATTTAAGGTCTCCTAGACCGAGCGTATTTAAGGTCTCGGCAGACCATTGAAAATGCACCGAAGGATTTGCACCATTCAGAGGATTTAAGGTCTCCTAGACCGAGCGTATTTAAGGTCTCGCCAGACCATAGAAAATGCATACCAATGCAAGTATAATGACGTATAACTCAACACGTGTTTGTAAAACAACGCATGTGGGGCAACTTTCGAATCTTAAAAGAGACAAAAGGACACAAAAAGGATACACCTTGTACATATTCGAGTGCCACGCACAGAAGGCACGGTCCGAGGTCAAAACGGAGGCCAGTTGAGCTTCGGAAAGGCACTGTCTTGCACTATCTTGAGCAATAAATGCCCTAAACCACATATCTGACCCAAACAAAGGTGTAGGAGGCTCACCGGCCATCAGGGGAGGTTACCGGCCATCCACCGGCCATCAAAACATCTCATCGGCCAAATATTTGTCCGACCGGCCAAAAATGTAGCCGACCGGACAAATCTTGCTGAATCGGGGCAGTTTTGTCCTTTCGCCTTGGGTCTTTTAAAATAGGGTTTCAAACCTTATTCCTTTCGTTTTCCTTGGCTGAAAATTCACCCTCTCTCTCTAGGATATTTTCCTCTCTCTCATTCGCCGCTTTCCTCGGTTGTAGAGCCCATTTTGTTGTTTGATTTGCGAAGCCCTTTGCGTTTCGAACATTTTCATTCGAACATTTCTTCATTTCGGTGTTTCTTTTGCTATTTCCACCTTTTAGGGTTTGTTCCCCTCGAGTTTCTCTTGATTTCCTTGCCTCTTTCATTTCTCGCATTTTCCGGCCATTTTCCGCCCTCTCGGGGTTGACTTTTTAGTTGACCTTTCGCATTCTCATCCGGTTTCCATTTTCCCGGTCATTTTCACACCACCTTTGACATGGCGGATGATATTCCACGGGGCGGGACTCCCCCGGATCACGAGGTGGACCTAGAGGCCGAGCTCCTCCCCTTGAGCGTCCGCCCGTTCGACCCGGCAACCTATAGGCCGCGGTTCACGTGCTTCCTCTCGACGGACTTCGTCAGTTCCGGAGTTTTGCGAGAGGTGTGCCATTAGAGTTCCTTCTACGCGAGCCGGAGTCACACCTATCATACGGCGCTTCTGAGGTATATTCTTCCCCGTTTCATTTTCCGCAATGTAGAACACTTAACTGCCATAGTTGATTTTGTTCTTTAACTGCTTAACCCGGATACACCGACATACTGTATGTTGTAGTTGACTGTGAACACACTTGCACTTGATGTCTGTTTGAATCTGAACATGTGCACACACGTTGCATTGTCACTGAACCACCCAAACACACTAGCACATCGCATGTTGTAGTTCACTATAAGCATACCGGCACCCCATGTTTGCTTGAACTTGAAAACGTGTACTCACGCTGTACCTGTACTGGACCACTTGGAAACACTGACACGTCATATGCCATAATTCACTTCAAGTATATCGACACCCGATATCTATTTGAATCTGAAAACGTGCACACACGCTATATTTGCCTCAATTTTTGAATGTTCTTCAAAACTGTACATTGAATATTGCTTCGCAACTATTTGCTTTTGAACAGGGAAATTCCCATACTGGCCGTGGGTATGGGAATGTTGCCGCTCGAGACTGGTATCTGGAGCTGCCAGATGCAGTTCGCCATGTCGTGGATCAGGCCGACTTCGACGTATTCTGCAGGGGACTCTCCTGGCTTACTGCGAGCAGGCCTCTCCTCGCCGCTTTGGTGGAGAGGTGGTGGGACACCACCAACTCATTCTATTTCTCTGCCACAGGAGACATGACGATGACTCCCTATGATTTCTCGATGTTCACTAGCATCGGGGTAGGGGATGATCCGATCCCCTTTGACACCGACATGGACGAGTGGGAGGCCCCTCAAATCTACTTGCTTGGCGAGGTGCCGCCTCTCACATGTCCTGGCTTCGTCAGGTATTCATGGTTCGAGGTCCAGTTCAGAGTTCAGCCAGCCTTAGTTGAGGAGGCTCCGATGACTTAGGAGGTGGTGGAGCGATATGCACGTGGCTTCCTCATGTTTCTGCTGGGGACGACTATCTTCATCGATCGGCCGAACACCGTACCCCTCTGTTTATTGAGCGCACTGGTGGACGTCACACGGATTCTGTGCTTCGACTGGGGTGGCGCTGCTCTAGCCACTCTATATGGATACATGAGCTCAGCCTCCTGTTGCAACGGGCAGTTACTCGGGGGTTACTAGCGAACTTGGGAGGTACACCTCTTCTTCTGTTCTTCGTTTCTGCTCTATATTTCCTGTACTCTGTATACTGCACACACTGCGGTCTGCTTCATACTGAATGTACACTACACACATGGCACACATATACTCTGCTTTACACTGACTGTACACTGCACACACTATACAGTCTGCACAATACACGGTTCTGCAATTTCTGCTTTATTCTGTATTCGGCTTTATCCGATAATCCCGCTGGTATTTGCTCTGTAATTGTGAGTCTACGCCTACTTTCCGAGACTCGCCCCAGTGCCAGACGTGGAGACCCCTCTCGTCGTTCCGTTCTCGCGCCGCTTTGACGTGAGGTGCGTGCGGTGGCCCCAGGAGACGTTTATCTTTTTCCGCCGCTACTTCGACACCATCACCCCCGCAGAGATATGTTCAACTTTTAGAGTTTTATTTGGCTTGGCTTTATACTGTATTTTCAATATTAGTAGATAACAAACTGCATGTCATTTACAAATCATTTGGTAGCCTTGGGCTCCATTGCCTGCGATGATTCGAGATCGATTTGCTGGTGCAGAGGAGACTACACATTTCAGGATTTTACTGGAGGGCCCGGTCTGTCGGGCTTGGTACTTGGGTGAGCATTTCCTACGCCAGACCCTGGGTTTGCCAGAGCAGATAGTTCCGGGTCCGCCTCCTACCCACATGAGGGACACTGAGAGGTATACTTCCAAGGAGATGGTCGATTACACGATCGGCTGGGACGCGGAGGGCTTTAGGGGCGAGGGCGACTACTCAGAGTACATTCGGACGTACATTATGCGGCCTCTGAGCGGTGGCCGTCGAGCTGAGAGGGGGGGACCTGCGGCGCCGGTAATTGGAGTAGGAGTAGGGGTAGGGACGTCGAGGACAGCTCGTGTCCGTGGCAGGAGCGGAGCTCGGAGGGATCGGGGGGTTAGTTGGCCAGCACTACCCACGATGATGACATGCAGAGGACGGGGCGGGACGACTTACCAGATTCCCATTGCTCCCCCTCCGGTTGATCATGAGTTAGTCGGGTTCTACGGCTTACCTCCGGTATGTACTGCTGCGTTTTGCATTATGCACAGTTAGTTCATTTCAATTCATTTGATATTCCGCAGAATACTGATGCTTCTACCGCTTTTGCAGGCCTTTTCCGAGTATACTCGCCAGTCCCTAGAGCTGGCCGCCTCCGTGATGGGGATGCTCCAGCAGAGCCTCGACCTTCTGGCGATTTACAGCATTCCGGTATGTTTCTCTGACCGCGGTCTCAAACCATACATAAACTGTTTCTCATATCTGATGCACAACATAACACTTGATACATTGCCCTCACGACATCTGACATACTGTAGCCCACAGACTATTCACAGCACTACTCGCGGCATTCACATACTGCACTCATACACTGCATTCTGCATTGATACACTGCTCACGGTATTCACACACTGTATTCGTACACTGCATTCTGCACTGATACACTGCTCACAGTATTCACACACTGTATTCAGACAATTGCATTTTGCACTGATACACTGTTCACAGTATTCACACACTGTATTCAAACAACTGCATTCTGTAGCATACTGATGCGTTTGCCGTTTGTGTTTTTTAGCCTCTCTTCTAGATCCCTTCTGCGGGAGGTGCTCCAGCTGGGCCTTTTGTTCCTACCAGAGGAGATGGCAAAGTATACCCCCGCACCAAGGCGGGGTGCACCCATGTTGGAAGTAGCTCACGGGCACCCGTCCCTGATGATGATGATGAGTCCGAGGCTGAGGCAGAGTCGTCCGAGGAGGAGACCGGAGACGGCTCGGGCTCAGACTCAGATGACGATGACGATGACGATGCTCTTGGACCTCCGTCCAGGAAGAGGACGAGGACGGACCCCTAGACCCGCGGCCTTTTGACATTGATTCAGACTTTTGCTGTTTTTCTTTTTCTTTTTCTTTTGTACCTTTTGCTGGTAGCTAGAGTACCTTGTACTGCCGCAGGCAGATTTTTGTTTCCAAAACCATGTACTTGAAAAAGATGATGAAATGAAACAAACTTTTTATCTGAAAAAGTGTTGTATTTGTACATTTCATATATTGCATCGCATTGCATCATGTTGCACTTCAATGTAAATGGAATTGATCTGTTGTCTGAAAATTGAACACTTGCATTGTAATAATCAGATAACGAACCAGCCAACAGCAAAATAACCCATACCAACCACTGCTCATTCCGAACACTCGGCTCATACTCTATTGGGGATTAATCTGCATACAGCTCATAACACAGCGCTTGATTCATTTTGCACACAGCAGATCCTGAACAAACAGTCCAAATCTGACAAGACGGACCATGAAGGTTGAATCTACTGAAGTTGAAGCACACTCAGATGCGATCTGAAACCCAGAAGCTTCAAAGAGGCCCAAGTTTTCCTGTTCACACTTATCGGGGGTGGACCCTGCAGTTGTATGAAAGAACCAAATCATGTTTTTGCACAAATGTGGAGAATGGCACAGTATTCTGAGCACAAAACGATTAATTTTTGAGATTGAAGAAGGGTTTTTTTTTTTTAAACCGGGGTAGTGAGCCTACAACTGGACATAGCGAGAATGACTCAACAGCGGAGACAAAAAAAGGTAAATAACCTAAACACAACGAGACACACTCGGAAAAGATTCAAAACAAAGGTTGAAGTAAACAAGACAAAAGACACGACATACAGACGCATTAACGGAGACGGGGGACCTCAGATCACGAGGAGCCAGTTTCTCTGGGTATTGTTTCCCACCCTTTCATATTTGTGGTTCTCACATCATTCGGCCCTCAGGCTCAGTTTTTCTCTCAAGACCTTTTGGCTCGCTTTTTCTCTCAACTTACACCTCTCTATTCTTTATTCTCTTATTTTTATCCCTCCTCGGGGTGTTTAATGGATGAATAAGAAGTTGTGGGTTCACGCCCGACATGGTTAGCTCACGGCTGTTTCTTCCGGTGGCGCTTGGTCGATGCCCCAGGTAAGGAAACAGAGTACCTTGATCCCTTCAGATTCGTGCTTCGCACTTGGTTCGATACCTCGTTGCTCGGAGGTTGAGAGAGCTTTCAGCCCTTTAATGACAGCTTGAGTTGTGCCCTTCTTGGCAAGTATGTTGGCGATGGGGGAAAGACAGGAAGCCTGACTCAACCATGCCCCTAGTTCATCATTTTAACCATTTTTTTGTTTTTGGTTTTCTACTAAAACAGTCTTGACCAAGATGAGAGTTAGATCAACATACTTGTTCGATTTTTGATTTGAAAATTATGCAAGTCAGGCCATGAGCACTGAAAATTTTCCTTTTTTTGGGTCCAAAATGGTCTAAGTTGTGGAGAAATGAAATAGTTTTTGAGAAAATAGTCAACTTCAGTAAAAAATTTCAAAAACTATTTTCGCAAATGGTCGCCGCTCAACGAGCGCGGAGCTTACTTTCGAGATGCGCAACCTCGGATCGGAGGCAATGGAAAATTGCCCCATGTTTGAAGGACACTGCACGACAATGAAAAGTTGCCCCTGGTTTGAACGGCGACTCATGGCAACGGAAAGTTGTCCCTTGTTTGGATAACGCCGCAGCATTTTGTAGTCAGTCCTCATTAGTGACGATCACGACCAAACTCTCGGACGCGGAGAAGACGAAGATGGTCAAAACCAATATATGGACACAGTCACTTTGAAAGTGCGTGGGGCTGGACTTTAGGATGAAGTTGCCTACATATTCAAAACATGGAAACCAAGGATGATTAAAAACCATTGCATGGACTTAGTCGCTATGAAAGCGTTGGGGGCTGGACTTCAGGATGAAGTTGCCTACGTATCCCAAACATGGGAATCAAGCCTTATGTAGTTCCGGTTAAGGTACACTCGGGTATTAACCTTCACTTTTTAGGCTCTAACTTTTGCCAAGGTGCCCGTTGCGGGTTTTCGACCTTGTGAGCTTTATTTTTCTTCTTTTCTTTTCAATTTTTTTGTGTCTTTTTATTCCTTTTCTTTTATTTTGCATTTTTTGTCCTTTTTTGTATTTTTCTTTTTTTTTTCTCTTTTTGTATTTTTCTCTTGCTCTAACTTTTGCCTGGGTCGCCCTTCCGGGTTTTCGGCCCAGCGAGCCTCTCAAAGGGTAAAAGTGTAACAAGTCCATGCCAAATGGTTTTAGGGTTTCAAAGCCATCCGTGTCCAGGAGAGTGGTTGTTGTATCGATTTGTTGAAGGACCCCTCTTCGGCTCTTCGAGCACATCGGACATTTTTGCCCCTAGTTGGATGGGTGCTTTTGTTCTAGCTTCACAAGCTTCTTCTGATGAGATCTGATCTTTTTGATCTGACTTTGGTGCCTCTTGTTCAAGGGCTGCTTCCAATCTGGCCACACAGGCCTCCCTTAATGGTCGATCGTTGAACACTCCGAATTGTGGTTCAAGGTTTTAAAGCAAGGGCTCAAGTCTTGAGGCTGAGAGCGATCCTAAGCTGCACAATCTCAAGAACGATTCCACACAGGTCTTCACAAGACCGCGCAAAATATTTTGTTTTTGAAAGTTTTTAAAGAAGCGACAAATCGCTCGCGCTGAAGATAGTGTGGAACCAGTCTGGATCAAGCCAGGGTCCTTCTCAGTACTCATGCTGACAAGCATGATTTTAATCATTAAGGGCTTAGCACGCCTCTCTTTCTCTCAAGTTGATCAAAGTTTTGCAAATCCCGAGGAATTCCCTCCCCTTTGTTTTCGTCGCAGTGTTCAAAAAGGTTTTGAAAAACTTAGGTCAATGCAATGATCTTCAGGGCACAAGAGAGCAGGTGGAATGTACTGCTACCCCATTCAAATCCTGTGGCACAACTAGCTCAAAAATAGCAGTAAGCACGGAAACATGATAGCCGCAGCTGTTTTATTCAGATTCCCTGGTTGCAACTGGCTCCACAGCAAAGACAGACTCAAAAGAAAACAAAAGGGTAATTACAAAACAAAACGGTGTTCGAGGCAACAACCCTGGAATCACCCGACATTCTATACAATGGGACTGACTCGACGCGATAAGACAGACCCTTAAGCAAAAAGACTGACTCAAAACAAAGAGACAAACTCAAAACAAGACCACCGAACTAACTCCACACCTAAGTCAGAAACCACAAAAATTGGCATTCGTAGATGCTCAAAAGTGCGTGCCAGACGCCACATCAAAAATGCACCGAGCGCCGCCCGCAGGTGGTCCAAACCTTGATCACATACTTGCGGTATCTTCAAAGTCCAATAGCTCAGTGGTAACAGACTTTGCTGAGGTAGGTGGGAGGATGACCTCATTGTCGATCAAATCTTGTACTTCATGACGAAGGCGGAAACAACCATCGGTACTGTGACCGGACTGTTGGTGGTACGCGCAGTACAAGGTAGCATCATGCGAGAGAGGGAGATTCTTCGGGAGGGGCCGAGGCTCGAGGGGTTTAAGATGCCCCTTTTTAGCCAATATTTGAAATGCCCTAGACAAAGGCATGTAGAGGGCATGAAAGACTCTGCACCCTCGAGGCAGGTACTTTGAAGTCTGAGGGTTCTTGCTAGACGCACTAGCGAAAGGGTCGGCAGGCACTGCCTTGGCTTTCTGATCTTTTCCTGGTACAGGGTTAGGAATGACTGGAACTGTCTTGGCATGACGGGGCCCATCCCAATTTTCCACCCGGCTTGAACTGCCTTCGGTTGGAGTGAGGAAAGCATCATCCATAGCTTTAGTCATAACTGCGAATACTTGTTGCTTATTCATCCCCCCGGCTTTCAAAGCTTCGGCTGCCCACAGCAGTTGTTCGACGGGATCAGTATATGTTCCCACTTTGTTCTTACCTCTAGCCTCAGCCTGATCGGGGGTTTGGGTTACTACATCAGAGCGATGTCCAATTGTTGCTGACACGTCATTGCTGTAGCTGGAGGAAACTTCTGGTTGGCTGAGCTCGATCACAATTTGCCCCAGTAGCGGGGGCTCCTGTGGTATGAAATTCCCGGCATATGATGTGGCTGGTGGCGAAGTCGACATTCCATAGGCCAGATCGGCCACGGATCTTTGGAGGTCGCCGATCATTCCCATTAATTCAAACGTGGTGGGCTCACGAGCCTGATACAATTGGGAAGTTCAGATCGGGTGTGCAGCAGGCGACCTGGGCGGATGCCGTACATCAACATTGGTCTCATCCTGCAAGATGATCCCTTGGTCTAACGCGGCTGCCATAACCACAATTTCCTCTGAGCTTTGGGTCGTCATAAGTCTGCTGATCTTGAACGGTGACTAACGGATCAGATATCTACCTTGCCCCAGCGAGGGAGAACACTGGCTATTCTGTACTCGAATCTCTGAGCCCCCTAAAAAGAAAACATGCAGCATTTCAGCCTGAATGGAACAAACACAGGCGTAGCTGAACAACTATACTCTAATACTGATCACTGTTCCCTAAAATCACTGCCCCAAAACACTGAATCGGATACCCGCAGATATAACTGTTTCTCAAAAACACTGGTACTGATGCCCTCAGGCCTGGTGCCCAAACTTGCACACTGATGTACGCATTCTTGTAGAGATACACTCTAGAGCACATAGCAAACAAGTGAGAGCCAAAACACCCCTATGTTGGGGGTAGGGTTTCCCTGTCCTATTTTGTCAGGAGCTAGGGTTTCACTACGCACGCAGTGGTTTCAAACAACCTATAATCGAGTAAACAGCCTGTCCTAGCTTGGAATGGTCACTATGGATTCCGAATATGCACTAGGTCGAATGGTCGAAAAGGGTGCCCCGGTAAAACCGGGGTTTGTGTTCTCATACTGGCAGAGCCCGTAACCGGTCAGCCTTATGGCATGCTTCTCAAAGCAAGCCTCCGGCAAACCGTTCAGGAATAGCAGACGGCAAACACGGTGTCCTAGGCGCACCAATACACATGCAATGCAAAGAAACACATAAGTGTAGTTAAAACAAGATATCACGAGTTCGAGTCAAGTTCTCTAAAATCCCCAGCAGAGTTGCCAGAAACTGTAGACGTCCCCGAACGCCCTAGGAGGGTGAGTCCTGTTCTGTTCGTTTTGGGGTCACTACAGTTCAGGACTCTCAAATTGTCACGGTTCTTGATTTGAACCAAAGAGTCCAAATCTGGCAAATTGTTTTGAGAAAAACAGATTTTTAGAAAAGAAGTGCCAAACATGGACTGCTTTGCCAGATACAGAGTCCCCACCTAAATATTTTATTTTGGAAAATTTAGGAAACCCTGACTCGATGCTGAAGGCCATGTGTCCGTCATCACCAGAGTTGCCTCGGCTTGGGAACTTGGGTACGATTGGGAAAGGTCAGCTATGAGCACCCCCTCTCGCCCGATCCGAAGATTGACCTCTACTAACCATGATATCCAATTTTGAAAACATTGTTATCCAATTTTGAAAACATTAGCTTAGAATTACTACGTTATGCGCACAGCAAACAAGTATAGACCAAATCACCTAAATTGGAACAAAACATTGCATGTTTGTTTTGAAAATGGTTTGCTACCCGCGAGTAGCCTAAAATGCAAATTTTTCCACCCTCAAGTGGGCTTTAGAAAGATGGTTTTGCCACTTTCTAGTGGGCTTAAAACTCACAGTTTTAATGCATTATTCCAATTTAGGTAATTCAACCTCCACCCACAGGCATTCAAGCAGTTATATCACATAAGCAAGTAATCTCATGGTAAGCATACTGTCATGGCAACACTCACACGTATGCAAGGATGCTAAAACATAAATGCTTACCGAGTACTCCAAGCCAAAACAGAAACTAGTTAGTAATCATATGCATGATCCTAGTTCATGTTAAGATGGCTAATGCAACACATGCAAGATGCAGCTACAATAGGCTCCGCTAATCTATGGATGGTATATGATGATGCTACAACTAACACGTATTCAACTTGGACTTGAAATACAATGCAGTTAGTATGATGCGCTGAGCCCGGTGCATGCAAGACAAATGTATGGATGCATGCATGCATAGCATAAGGTATGCTAATTTAAATATGACCTAATACTAACCATCAAAAGCAGGTAAGTAAAAGGGAGAAAGAAGTGGGGGTTGGAAGACATGCACACACGCACCTACACTTATTACAAATTCGCCCTTGCTCGGAGGGACCAAAAGAATATACAAATTAATTAACCTACAAGCTAGTTAAATATTACAGACCAATTAAACTAATTAAACTAGTTAAGCGAATTAACTAATCTAATAAAACAGTAAACAGCCTCGGGAAGAGGGCCCAATGCAATGCGTGTTCGGCTCCGCTCGGAAAGCCACTACCATGCACAAGTTGCCTCTGCTTTGACTGTTATCCTCATCTGAAAACTGTACAAGTCCCAAGGTTGCTTCTCTGAGTGCTGTGGAACACCACTGGCTAATAGAATTGGTCACCGGCCAAAGGGAATGATCACCGGCCACTTGTTCAAGCTATCGGCCATTTATGGATGGTCGGTCGGCATTGGAGATGGCCGACCGGCCAAAGCTTCCTGCAGAATCTGTTTTTGACAGCAGCAGAGGGCAAAACATAGCATGGCAATGCATTTCAAGCAATGTATGCACTAACCACACTCCTTATCATATTCATGACTCAAAGGAGGATGGGTCTCGATTCTCGGACCACCAATCGCGCATTTCAATGCGTGATGGCCCAAGAAACCAAGTATGCATTTTGATATGGAATGCAATGCACATAATCAAACAAGGGGGCTCCACCTCTATCATACTCAACTCAAGAGGTGAAGCATGTATGCAAATGGAATGTAACCTAGACATGGAGGCTAAGTATGCAAAATGAGCATGCAAGGCATGTGACAACTATGCTAGTGGCAAACATGCAACAACATGTAAACTGGACTAAGCATAGGAACAATGCAAAGCAACTTGACCAATGAAATACATGTCAAATGTACCATGATTTCAAGCAAGCAATAACATGTAATAGACCAAGTATGCAACAATGCACAAGGCAAGCATGTTATAACACATGAAGGATGGACTTAAACTAATTTAGGCAGCCCTCAAACAAGCCTAAAACAGTGGCCATAAACTATGGAAATGAGGTCGAATGCACATACAAGCATGCATGCATTCATGATCCAATTCCTAAACACCAAAAGGCAACTTTTAAGCACACTTAAAAGAGATGATCATGGGCATATGGAAAGCATACCAAACTCTGAAATTGCATAAAATAGAGGTGCCAAACCAACTAATTAAAGCAAGTAAAGCATGCTCATGACATCATACATTCAAGGCCTACAAGCTAGAATGCAAAGAGACTATACAAAATATGTTAAGCATGACCAAAGCAACTGAAAACAGAGCTAAAGCACACTAAAACATACACAAAAGCTTCACAAAGCTTGGCCAAAATCATGCTAAAACAAGGGTCAACACTTGAAGCATGTTTAGGCCAAAACATGGCATTACAAGACAAGTATGCTAAGCATGCATGGTGTGTCTAAACCAACTAAAAATAGAGGTAATACATGGCAAAATACTACCAAATAGCACTTAAGACATGGCCAACATGCACTTAAATTAGATGCTCACACATGAGACAAAAATGGACCTTTTCAAGGACAACAAGGAGAGGGGGGTGGACCTCTCCTTCTTAGGACCTCAAAGCACCATCCTCACCACTGAAATCCCTCAAGATTTCAGTGGTGAGAAGGCCCAAACACAATGGTCCCGGAGCTCACCAAAATGGCACAAAAATAGAGCCTAACAAGGCTTAAGAGGGGTCAAACAGCCTCAAAGCTCAAAATACTCTTAAACAACTATTTAGAGTAGGCAAAAACAAGACTTTTATATGTTATACACCAAGTCTAAAAACAGTTGCAAGGCAGTCAAAAAAGCTATGCAAAAATGGAATAAAAAGAGCAAGAATGTTACCTTGAAGACCCTCTTCACAAATGGTGGACCAGCAGCTTCCTTGAGCTCAAAACCACTCAAGAACACCAAGAACAACCCTCTTGTGCGTTAGTTCCAAGAGAAGGTGTGATGGTGGGTGTTTGTGCACAAAAGTAAGACAAAACACACACAAAAGCACAAAGAGAGAGAGATATAGAGATAGGATATATGCAAACCCTAACTCTAGAACTCAAAGCTCTGAAAAAAAGTTGTCTAACCTAAAAGAGGGAGAAGAGGCCTCCTCTTATAGAAGATTCAACCTTGTAAAGCTTCCAAGGCAAGCTAACAAGGTTGAAATCCCTCCATACACGTGTATGGAAGGGAGCAAATGTGGGTGCCAGCTATCACAGCTGGTACAAAAATATCTGCAAAAGTAGGTGAACAGTGGTTGGCCAGCAAAAAATGCAATTTGGCCAAAATAGATGGCCGGTCGACCATCTATAGTGCCGGCCGGCCAAATATTTGGCCGGTGTAAACAAAACACAGCCGGTGGCCTTAAGCCACGGCCGGTGGAGTGTGGGGATGGCCAATAAACCATTCTCTGTCCTCCAAAGCAAAACACAAGTGTTTGGTGCAAAACCAGACACAAAACAGTCGAGTCGAGAGATCCTGAGGCAAGGCGCGTAGCCGAGACCTCCGGAAACTCAAGACAAACACAAACAAGGATGATCACCGGGTGCTCAAGCGGTGACGTCCAAGTCTTGAGGACGGTCAAAAATAGGATGTCTACAATTAGTCTTTAAATACTGCCTTGTGATGTCATAATGATGTTGTAATTGATAAAGAATGTGAGAGTTATGAATTTATATTAAATAATTAAAGAACATAAAAGAGACACCATGTAACGGTGCGCAACACTAACGAATAACTTTTTTGATAAAAAAATTATTCAGTGTGTTTGATTTGAGTGTTTTGAATTAAATTTTTTGAAAATTAAATTTTTTGATTTTCGTGTTTTTTTTGTTTTTAGTAATTTTTTTTTAAATTGTAAATATTTTAATTTTTATTTTTGTAGATGTACCTTATTTAGATGTATCTAAAACTTAAAAAATTCGTGAAAAATTATTTTAAAAAATTAATAAATATATGAAAATATAAAAAAATTTATTGAATTATAATATTTTTGTTATTTAGTGAATTTTTAAAAGATTTTTTTCATAATTTTTTTACTTTCTAAATATATTTATATTAAGTATGTCTAAAAATAAAAAAAATTATTTAAAATATTAAAAAAATTTAATAAAAATAAAAAAATACGAAAAATAAAAAAATAAAATTTTTTGAAAAATATATTTTGAAAAGTGTAACTAAGTAAAGTAATTGATTACTTAAAAAAGACTCACAAATTTGTATAAAATAATTTAAAAATATAAAAATATATAATAAATTATAATTGATGAAGAGACATAGTGACGCGGTACCTGAAGCAAGTAATAATTTTTCTGTTATAAGTGGACATGTGGTACATCATAGAATCTTCCTCGACAGATTTTTATCCAAACGTTGGGATGATGATGAGTCAGACTCTAAATGCGCAAAGGAAAAAGTAAAGTCTGAAAAAGGAATCGGAGACGTATATACCCCACTTTCTCTCTGTCTCACTCTCTCATCTGATCTCCTATTTGTTCGAGGAGACCTCCTGAGATTTAGGGGGGTTTGTGATTTTCAGATTTATACATTAATTCGTTGTAATAGCTGCTTTCTGTGAATTTCCCTCGCCTCCTTTACGATCATATGTATATATATAGTTTGGAAAGATCGGTTTTTTGTATTTTTGTTGTTAAAGAGTGAATAAATACAGCTCTGGGTGTTGCAATTTCGGACGATTCTTCTGTTAAAACAGGGGTGAGTACGTTGATTTCTCTCGCTTCCTTTGTGCATGCATTACTGTAGATTTCTTTACTTTTTATTGATTCACTTTTTCTTTTTTGAATTGTTTTGACTTTGATTCTTCAGTCCCTAAATAAATAATTTTTTTTAAAAAAAGTGTATTTATGTTTTGATATTTCCCCCCCTTTTTTCCAATTTGCAATCTTGTTGTAAGATTCCAATTTTCCAGGCTTTGTTGATAATTTGTAGTTTTTCCCCCCCTCTCAGTATGCTAAATGTTTTTATTTATACTTGGATTATTTTTATATCTTCTTTTGTGATGTATATATTTAGTTTTTACCCAATTTTCTTATGTAATTTTTTATGAAAAAAGATTGAAGCTCTAAATTAAATAGCTCTAATTGGTGTGTGGGTCATATTTTGGCTTTGGTTTTTTTATTTATTTTATTTATTTTTTACATCATTAGTGTTCTTTTAGAGTTCTTTTAGAGTTCCAAATTAGAGAGATGTATCATTTCTAAATTTTTTATTTCTAGTTCCTGTTTTATATTTTTTATAATTGGACTTTGGTTACCTTTTTTTTGTCACTGTTTATAAATTTTTATTGATTCTTTTCTGAGTTTCGTAACTGTGCAATGATTATTGATTATCTGTACTTGAGAGAATATACCATTATCATTCTGACAGCAATATATAATTTGTTTTTTTTTGCTGCTATTTTTATTGGTCCTGTGAAACACTTGTAATTATAAAAAGCTCTTTTACACAATCGTGATTTGAGTAATTCTAATTGGAGGCCTGGATCGAAGATGAGAACAATTCTTCGCTCTGTTCGACAATTTCGAGCAGCTTTTCAGCATCAAGGAGATTATGTCTTAAGTGGGTTAGCAAGAAAACAGAATTATTTGGCTCGTTCAAGTTTTGGTTCTGTCTACAAGCTCTCCTACAATGCCGAAGTTTGTAGAAATACTCATCCCTCCTATATGATCTCAAGAGCTCTGTCTGCTGATGCTGCTAAAGTAACCAGTGGAGGTTTGCTTCTTATGATATTCTTTTTACCTTTTTCAATCTAGTTACAATAATCTTTTAGCAGTGTGTTCACATGTCTTTTGTGGGTTTCACTTGATTTGATAACAGAAGTAAGCAGAGCAGGTCCTCTGGTTGAGTATGAACGTAGAATTGCCGCAGGTGAACTTGTGGATGGTGATAGTTGTCAGGTATGGCAATCAATGCACTCATTCATACTTGTTTTTAAGTTTTCAAAAGGAAAAGAGAGTAGTTTGTAATGTGCCTTAAGCATTGATGAGGGTAACTGGATGGGCATACAACTTTTTGTGAAAGTAATAAATTGATAATGTTATTCTGAATTTTCTTAAAATGGTTTAGCTTCTTATATTCAATCAAAAGTTTACCTTTTTGATGATGTCTTGTATTTGTTAGTATCAGTTAGTTTGGGGGAGTACTATTTACAAATTATTGCACTGTTTACTAGGTGGTTTTTTTTATTAACATTCTAGAAATGCATAAATTTCTTTTGAAGACCCAAGATTAATGCAACTTTAGTTCTTGAAAGTGAGAAAAAGTACTTTAAAATTCTTGTGCGTAAAATGTCTGAAGTCCATGTGTTTTATCTAATGTATTTAGTTTTTCTTTATCAGAGGATATACTGACAGCGATTCTGCAGGTAGGCACCTTAAGAGAGCTTCAAAGACTCTATGATGAGCTTGTGGATTCAGCTCACACCTGCCGGTTAGATCGCTATTCTGCTTCTGAGAAAGGTAGCAGGTAAATTGTTTATCTTCTTTCCAATAACTAGCATTCTGAATCACTTGATTGTACGACAGATCGTTATCTCATTGATGCCATTATCTCTAATAAGATGATGGCAATTGTCAAGTTTTACTACCTTGTCATTGATTTTTTTGTTTATTTCATTTTTAGGAGTAGGTGGTTGTGGTCCCGTTTCATTCCTCAGTTGTCTTGCTCACCTGTGAAAGGACTTTATCTCTATGGAGGAGTAGGAACAGGAAAAACTATGCTGATGGATTTATTTTTTGATCAATTGTAAGTTTATTTCTCATATTTAGTTTGCTATAATTTGATTTTCTTACGAGTGACCATAACATTGACATGAAATTGAGACTTATCTAGAATTTTAAGCCATAGGATTAAAGCGGAGGGAATATGAAAGCAGTTACCATTCACTGGTTTCATCTATGAATCATTACTTCTTCCTTCTCAGGCCTAGCAGCTGGAGGAAAAAGAGGATTCATTTTCATGACTTCATGTTGGATGTTCACAGTCGCTTGCAAGTAAGATTTATCCTTAGTTTTTCTAACTGCAAACTAGGTAGAAGGTTTGTTACAAATGGTTGTGATTAAAATCAGACTATTTTATATGCAGTTGGTCAGTCATTTGCACCAGAAGAAGTTCATAGTACTAATACTATTAAAAAGGAGATCAGAGCATAGTTGTCAAATTGGGAAGCATATCATGAATCAAAACCATAATTTTGCAAATCATGGATCAAATAGAGAATCATAAGATTTAGAATAAACTATATAAAAATAATGTTGAACAATCCTATATATATGGAAGAAAATAAAATAAATTGATTTTGGCACATGTTATACAATAATTCTTTTATATAAGGACATTATTAGTACATTGGGATGACATTGCTTCGTAGCAAGAGTCAAGATATGGGTCCAAACCCCAGCTACCATAAGATTCTTTAAAAATCATTATATTCTCTATTGACAGCTTTAAAATGGAACTAATAACTCTAGACGGAGTAGAAAAAGGAATGAGTGAGAACTCTTTATTTCAAGCCTAATACAATTTAAAAAGTGTGTATGTTTATTGTTTAGAAAAATTAAAAGCAAAATATATATATATATATATATATGTATTAGAACCATGTTTATTTCACCAAAATAACAATGTATTTTTGATGGATGCTAGTTTTTATCCTTGAATTTCCTTGGAAATTATACCAAACCAAGTTTAAATGGGTCCTACTGAATCCTATTAAACCCTTTGATCACCAAAATTACAACAAATCGTGCATAACTATTGGGTATTTTAGTTGGGGAGGGATCTTTAGTTGGGGAGGGTATTTTAGTTGAGGAGTTGGATGCAAAGGAAGTTGGGGAGGGATCTTCTAGGGCTTTGAGGGACGAAAGAAACATGCTTCGAATGAGACTAGAAGAGGCAGTTTTTAGGGAGCAGATTTTTTGGGGGCAAAGGGCTAAACTGAAATGGGCAAAGGAGGGTGATATAAATTCTAGATTTTTTCATCGTGTGGCATCTGGGAAGAGGCAAAAAAACCTGATTAAGTGTTTGGAGGTTGAGCAAGGGTTAGTGGTGAATAGGGAGGAACAAATTGTGAATGAAATTTTCAAATTTTACTCGAACCTCTACTCTGATGGAGGTGTGGATAGACCAGGGATTGAAGGCCTAGATTGGGCCCCAATTAGTGCCTCTTCAGCTAGATGGCTTGAGAGGCCCTTTGATGAGTGCGAGGTGCATCAGGCTGTGTTTGATTGTGAGAGAGATAAGGCTCCAGGCCCGGATGGTTTTTCAATGGCACTGTTCCAAGAGTGTTGGGATATAGTGAAAGGTGATTTAATGAGAGTATTTGGTGAATTTTTCGTGAGTGGGGAGGTTAACCTTTGTACCAACGCATCCTTCATTTGCCTTATTCCCAAGAAAGAGAAATCGGTGAAGATTGGGGATTTTAGGCCCATTAGCTTGGTTACTTCGCTTTACAAAATTCTGGGGAAGGTTCTCTCCAATAGAATTAGAGTTGTCCTTGGGGAAACGATTTCTCCTGCACAAGGAGCCTTCGTGCATGGAAGGCAAATTTTGGATGTGGTTCTAGTGGCCAATGAGGTTGTGGAGGAATATAGGGCTTTGCATAAGGAGGGGGTTCTTTTCAAGGTAGATTTTGAGAAAGCATATGATCATGTGGATTGGGGCTTTCTGGATTTTGTTTTGGAAAGGAAAGGTTTTGGTTTTAGGTGGAGGAAGTGGGTTTGGGGGTGTGTGTCTTCGTGTAATATGTCGGTTATTGTGAACGGAAAAGCGGGGAATTCTTTTCATGCATCTCGGGGTTTAAGGCAAGGAGACCCATTATCACCTTTTTTATTTATTGTAGTGGCTGATGTGTTGGGGAGGTTACTTGATGTTGCTAAGGAAAAAGGGGTTCTTGAGGGGTTTGTGGTGGGTAGAGATAGGATTAGTGTGTCTCACTTGCAGTTTGCAGATGATACTTTATTTTTCTCTGCTAAGGAGGAAGGTAAGATACGTAATCTACTTATGCTTTTAAGGATCTTTGAAGTTGTATCTGGCCTTAAGGTCAATCTTTCTAAGAGCAGTGTTGTGGGAATTAATCTTGAGTGTAGTTACGAGCATCGTTTGGCAGACATGTTGGGTTGTCCCATTGAGAAGTTCCCTCTGAAGTATTTGGGACTTCCATTGGGTGGTAATCCTAGAACAGAGGCCTTCTGGGATCCAGTCCTCGTTAAAATTGGGAAAAGATTGGAGGGCTGGAAACGAGCATTGTTGTCAAAGGGTGGGAGATACACTTTGGTACAGTCAGTGTTGAGTTGTGTTCCTATTTATTTTTTGTCCCTTTTCAAGATACCGGTCCGTTTTGCAAGGCAAATTGAGAAACTTTTGAGGGATTTCCTTTGGGAAGGGTGTGATGAGGGTAAGCGGGATCATTTAGTTAGATGGGAGGTTGTTTCTCTTCCTCGTCATAAAGGGGGTCTTGCTATCGGGAACGTTGTTGCTAGAAACATTGCTCTCTTGAGCAAATGGTTGTGGAGATTTTCCGAGGAAAGTGAGTCCTTATGGGGTTCTATCATTAAAAGCAAGTATGGAATTCAGGCTAATGGTAGAGATTCTATTGTGGTTAGCAGGGGCAGTTGTCGTTCTCCTTGGAAGTCTATCTCTCGGTTATATCCAATTGTGTCTCGGTTTTTCACTTTGAAAGTGGGTGATGGGGCTAGTACACGTTTTTGGGAGGATGTTTGGGTAGGGGATACATCTTTTGATAAAGCTTTTCCACTTTTGTATCGATTGGTTCAAGCTCAAAATGCTTCAATTCAGTCAATGGCATGTTCTCATGTGGCACCAATATCTTGGAATTTCAACTTCCTTAGGAATCTTAGTGATAGGGAGTCTCTTGAGTTGACATCTTTGTTGACGCTGGTTGGTGGGTTTTCCTTAGCATCACATCCTGATAAAAGGGTGTGGAATATCAGCTCTTCAGGGGTTTTTTCTTGTAAATCCTTGTTTGACAATCTAATTGATAAGTCATCCGTTCCTCTGTTTCCTCTTCACATGAGAATTTGGAAAGCGGGTGTTCCTCATAAAGTAAAGTTTTTCATGTGGTCCTTAGCTCATAAAGGTGTTATGACCAACGATCTATTCCAAAGGAGAAGGCCAAACCACCATCTTTGCCCTCAATGGTGTGTGATGTGCAAGAGGAGTTCGGAATCAGCGGATCACCTTTTTCTTCATTGTTCTGTAGCTATTCAGTTATGGCAGCGTCTATTTGGTTTGTGTGATGTTAACTGGGTTGCTCCACGGGATTGCACACATATGCTTCTTGTTAAGTTTGACGGGTTCGGCGGTTCTAAGCGAGCCAAGTCATTGTGGTCTTGTATTGTTTGTGCTATTTTCTGGATCATATGGCTGGAGAGAAATGCACGGATCTTTGATGGAAAGGAGGCTGATACAGATTCGTTGTGGGATAGGGCTGGATTTTTGGCATCTTTTTGGGCATTTGTGTCTCCTCCTTTTAGGGGAATCCCTCTTTTCTTGATTTCTAGGGATTGGGCTGCTATTTGTAACCCTTAGTGTTTGGGTTTGCTTGTTTTCTCTTTTTATGATGGCTGTGTTTTAATTTCATCATGTTCTTTTCTCTGTATGAGGATTTCTCGTCCTCCTTTCTTTCTTCTTTAATAAAATATATTTCGTTGTTGTTTCAAAAAAAAAACTATTGGGTATTTTAGTAAAAAAAAAGGAAAAAAGAGGGACAAAATCTATTGGCAACGTGACTTGAATTAGGAATCAAATTGTAAATCGTGCAATTCACTACCAATTTGATCCTGAAATAAATTTACCTATAGTTTCACATCAATCTATTCATGAATTTTGAATTGTAAGATTCTCACAATTATGTTTTTCATAACCTACTATTGTTCTGAATGTATTTTGGAAATATGATCTCCGCTTCTAGACGTTCAATGTTATCTCTACTAAATCATTGGTCAACATAGCTAAATCTCAGTGCTCATGAACTATGGTTAACATCTACATTTTGTGCAAAAATATCTCCGCTCTGGACCAATTTTTATCTTGTTCTTGGTGACTGTACACGGAAATAGGTGGTTTGTACTGGTATTTGGAGTATAAAATTTAAACTTATAGCTGTTAAGTTGTTTATAATTGCAGAAGCACAAGGGTGTGGCAGATCCCCTTGAGGTTGTTGCAGGGGAGCTATCTGATGAATCAATTTTGTTATGCCTAGATGAATTTATGGTATGTTGGAACTTGGAAATAAAAGCATGGTTTCTGTTGTCTATAATCATGGATGACATCCGCTAGCTTTATATTTTGTGGCCTATTGTTAATTTTGCTCTTTTTGTGGTCTTTCATAGGTTACTGATGTTGCTGATGCATTGATACTAAACCGTTTATTTAGACAATTATTCAGCAACGGCATGGTAAGTAGTTAAGCCTCCTATATTTTCCATTTTCCCAGCCTTCTACGCATTCATCCCATTGATTTTCATTTTCTACTAAGAAATTAATACATGATGTCTGCTAGTATAGATTCTTGTTTCTACTTCAAATCGTGCCCCAGATAATCTTTATGAAGGTGGACTACAGAGAGATCTTTTTCTACCATTCATTGCCACTTTGAAGGTATGCCCGTGGATGTTTCCTGTTGAGTGTGGTGATTAGATGGATTCAAGCCCAATGAGCTTTTTCACCTGTCAAGTAAAATGGTAAAAACAAAGGAAAAGTTCTGTTTTCCTGAATCTATACCAAGACTGACATGGTGACAAGTTTTAATGGGCTTGAACTTCTTTGATCACCAGTGCTTACAATATATATTGGTGTTACATGAGAACTTGAGGTCTCAAGGGCCGTGTCTTCATTGTTGCCTTTATCTTCTTATTGAGTTAGCAACTTATTTCCATGTAGGAAAGATGTGTCGCTCATCAAATTGGTTCGTCAATAGACTATCGGAAAATGACTTCGGTAATAAGATCCTCTCTCTCTCTCTCTCTCTCTCTCTCTCACACACACACACACACACACACACACACACACACAATTTGATAGAATGCCATACCTGCACTTTCAGCTGGCCATTCCTTCTCATATGAATTCTTCTCGTTATATTTCATTTGAACTGCAGGCTGAGCAAGGTTTCTACTACATTGGGAAAGAGTTGTCAGCCCTTCTTAAGCAAAAGTTTGAAAAGTTAATTGGGGAACAAACAGCTTGTCCACAAGAAGTGGAAGTTGTTATGGGGAGGACGTTACAGGTATATCATAGATTCGTAACAAATTCCTATATCGCTTTCCTGAGGCTTACGAAGAGCAGCCGACTTAGTTATTCTGTTACTTTTCTTCCGCTGATCAGGTTCCACTGGGTGCTAATGGATGTGCATATTTCTCTTTTGGAGAACTCTGTGATAAACCACTTGGTGCTGCTGACTATTTTGGATTGTTCAGTAAGCCATTTCTAGCTTGAGTGGATTTGAAGTCTACTGCCAGTAAAATTCAGTACCCAACACCAAAAAGTGGAGATGAAACTTTATGTTGTTTGATTAGGTGTTGCATATCAAGAAATGAAGTCCAATAGAACTTAATATTCTGTTAAATTTTGATGCAATAGGAGCGAGGAAATGCCGGAGACTCTATAAATTTTGTATCCAGACAGTCTACAAACTGTCTGGATACACATTTATTCTTTTCCTGGACCTTTAGGCTGTGTTTTCTCTCTGTGAGTACTACTAGTTGAATTAGTTGTTCTTTGTGGTCATCCAAGGCATCCAATCTGGCTAAAGATATCAACTAAGTAGTAGCTGCTATAGTGGTCATCCTAAACTGGATGATATTATATTTCTTGCAAAATCTTTGTGTATCTATCAATTAGTACGCATATTTTCTTTCAAAATAAATTCTTAACCAATGCTGTTCCTTTTTGGCAGAGAGCTTTCATACCTTAGCATTGGAAGGTGTGCCAATTTTTGGACTCCACAATAGGACAGCAGCATATCGGTTTGTCACTCTAGTTGATGTTAGTTCTTTTTCGTCCAAATTGTTTGACTATAAATTTACCCCTCTTGGAAGGGCCATAGTATGAAACCAGAAGATCATAATTTCAAAACTTATTATGTAATCTGTAACCAGCCTCTTGGATGCCCAGTGGTTGAGTTATTTTGTTTCAGGAAGTTGATATGAAATTTATGCTTTTCACTCTAATTACAGGTGATGTATGAGAACAAAGCCAGATTGTTGTGTGCTGCTGAGGGGTACGCTGTTGAACTTTTCCAAAGCATTGTGACAATCTCTGATGCTCAACAAATGGCGCCTAGAACCTCTTCAAGATCAAGGAGAAATGATGATATGGACCTTTGTGTGGACAATGAGTTGGGTTTTGCAAAAGATCGCACTATTAGTAGGTATGTATTCTGCCAAAATATAGTATTGACATATACCATAGAAATTTGTATTGAGATAGAATTCCTTTTTATGTCTCTTCTAAATTGCTTCTACTCTATGCTATCTATTCTATTCACGCAACTGGAATTTTGTTAGGGGATGATGTGCATGTTTGGTCTGAAATCGACCTTGTATAGTTCTATTTCATAAACTAGTTGACTTCATTTTGGGGTTCGGAGGACAGAAGAGACAGTGGGTGGTTAGCATTCTTTGACTGAAGGGTGGAGAATTGTCAATTATTGTCCAATTTTGGTTATTGGTCAACACTGAATATGCACTGTATATGAACTCAGCCGCCCTATTTAAATGTAATGAAATGGGATGAAAGAGTGGTTTTTGGACCCTGGCAATAATCTCTACCCAACAAAGTTATCAACAATATGACTGTTGTTTTTAAATGTTTTTGCAACAAAACATCTGCTCAAAATTGTAAAAGTATTTTGAGACCTAACTTTTTTAAACTCTAGAAACCTGAGCCAGGAGCTGCTGTAGTTCTACTTCTTACATGGTAATAGGGTGGGTTTGGTCGAGCTGAGAGTCTCTCCAAGCTCAGCCCCCTAAGTGTAGAGATATTTTGTCCAAGCAAGGCAAGGCACAAGCCTGACCTCTGGTCTGAAGTAGCTTGCCCAAGCCTTAGTTCGAGTTTATTCCATAGAGTTGGGTTAGTCTCGGTTGTGTTAATTCAATAAAAAAATTTATATTGGATTGAGATTG
Source organism: Camellia sinensis (assembly GCF_055761805.1). Lineage (NCBI taxonomy): Eukaryota > Viridiplantae > Streptophyta > Magnoliopsida > Ericales > Theaceae > Camellia > Camellia sinensis. The sequence continues at coordinate 161,884,011 of NC_138972.1, forward strand.
ATTGCCCTAAACCAATGTATTGTATTTTTGAAAATAAATAAAGGAAAATATCTCAAAAAATTATAAACATGTAACATAATAAGAAAATTGGTTTGAGTTATGTATACAGTATACCTTGCTGTATAATTGATTATATTGCAGTATGATTTAGTCCAACGGTGAGAAAATACCATATTTATATGTATATTTTATGTTTATTATACATAATTATATTATTATATATACTAGCAATAGTCTTTCTATTGCTCGGGTTCTAAGAGTCCATGCCCAGACCTTGATTAAATTTATTGTGGGTTGGAAAATTTTAGCCTAGGCCCCAATCAAATTCTAAATTTTGTTGTCATAAGTTCTAAAATTTTGCTGGTTGGGCTAGTGTTGAAGCCAGGAGTTGGACCCCCTACTCAGTAACTGGACATTAGAAAGTTATTGAAAACTAGCTTTACAGTTTGTTTGCGAATCAAGGAGAGAAGACAGAAGAGGAAATATTATGTTTTCTTCCCTTGTTTGGATAACGCAAGGGAAAATATAATGGTTTCTATCCTATCTTGCTTGGTTACACTGCATAAGATGAAAGGAAAAATATACATCTCTATATAACTTTTACCAAAATAACCTCTCATAATTTTATTCCTTTTATTTCATTTGTATTTAGACAGGTAGTTTCGGCAGTACTAGTTTCTTTTCTGTTCATATCTATTCACTTTTGGAGAAATTCAGGAAGTGGGTTTTAAGATAAAAGTGTTTCTCTCCATTTCTTCTTATTTCACTCAATTTCTCACCTCTTTAGTTACGCAAGGAAAATATTATTAGGTTGCTAAGCATGTGTCAATTGTAGGTTACTTGCTTTCTATCTAATCATTATCACCGATGATGGCAACTATTATCTATTTGCAGGTTAACAGAGATGAATAGCAGAGAGTACTTAGAACAGCATGCTGCCATGTTAGCAGAGAAGCAGCTCTCATGGGAAGATGGCAAAGAGAACAAGAACAAGGCCTTACAAGCGTGATGGATGACATAGACAGACAAAACTCAAATATTTCTCCAAAGCCATTGGACCATTGTTGTCTATAAGATTGCATCTCACATAGGGCCGGCTCCCTTGGTGGTGGGTTTTCGTGCAAACCAAATATTGATTTAGTTTTTTTTTTTTTTGGAACAAGTGGAAGTACATTTGTACTCTCCCCCAAGAAAGAATACCAAATAGGGTTGTCATAAGGGTCAGCACCCACCACAGATAAGAGTTGGGAACTGGTAATTTTTTAGTTGAATAAAATGTAAATTTTGTATCCCTGCAAGATTTTAAACTAAAAGCTTTTATTTGAGGACTCTTCTTTGGTTTTTGGAGTAAGCCAAACGTTCATCCAATGGAACACAATTTCCTTTTATGTGCTGACGTCAGGCTTTGCTCGTTGCATGTTCTCTCTTAAATGTGATATACTTCTAGGCTATTTTTGGGAGATCTTGATCTCAATAAAGATGCAAACTTTGATGAAAGCCCTATAAAGATTATGGATCAACGAGAAAGGAACCTGAGTGACAAAGTCATCCACTTGGTGCGAGTGTTGTGGCAGCATCGGAGGAGTTTACCTGGGAAAGAAAGGATGCAACACGAGTCAACTACCCAGAGTTGTTTGAAGATAAAGGCATGCATCAAAATTTCGAGGACGAAATTATTTAAGGGGGATAGGTTGTAAGAACCTAAATTTTTAGACAACTAATTAGTTTATTTATAATAATATTAAGCCAATCTATAGTGATTGTTAAACCTTTAAATTATAATATTAGTAAGACCATAATTAATATCAATATTAAATTCTTTTAAATAAAATTATTTATCTTGATGTGATTAAAATTCTGTATCAAAATACAGTTGTGAAAACTAAATGGATCAAATTGATAGTAAATAAGCTAGCTAGAATTCAGTAGGAAGAAAACCATCCAGTTGAAAATAATAATAATAAATAAGTAAACAAATAAATAAATTATATATACATATTAATATTGTATTAACACCAATTTCAATTCAATTCAAAAAAAAAAAAAAAAAGAAAAGAAATGATCAAGTTGCAAGGAAAGTGGCTGACTGCCACTTCCTTTTCTCTTTATCTAGGTAACATGGCTTGCATGCTTATTTTCCCCAAGTGCACACTCAACCTCCCTAAGAGGTGAGCATGCAATGGCATTCCAAGCCTTGATAAGGCAGCCACGGCAGCAACCTGCAAGCAGCCAGCTACCATTTAAACCATTGGATGAGAGTGCCTAAGATAGAAGGAGAAGTCAGAATTTTTTTGGGCTGATTTCTGCCCAATAAAGCTGCTGCCAAGGCATGCTATGGCATGCAAGCATACTCTAAACCCCTAGCCCATACTTGTAGATGACAATTCCCAGCAAAGAAGAGAAAAGAAAATAAAAATAAATTAAATTCTCCAAGCTCTCCTACATATAGAACACAATCCAGCCCCTTTGCTTTGTACTACACGGCTGAGAAAAGAGAGAGAGGGAGGGAAAGGAAAGAAGAGAAGGGAAGAAGGGCCAACACTTGGGATCGTTTTACCTCACTAAAGTAAGAATACATCACCTCAACCCTCCCTTAGATTCCTCTAACTGAATTTATATAATATATATGCAAGTCTAAGCATGGTTAAGTCACCTATAGCAACATAGTCCATGCATGTTTAAAACTTTGATAGGATGAGAATTTCATTGTGCTATAGTTTCATATTCCTTCTTGATATAAATATATGGCTTAGCTATTGTTGTTTTTATGTAATTAATATTCTCCATTGTTGAAATAATCTTGCAAAAGAGTAAAATGAGATGAGAATGACCCCTTTACTTGAAGTATAGATTTTTCTCACTGTTTTAGACTTTATCGGGCGAAAAGAGAGCTCTAATAAATTGAAATTAATTGATGTTAAAAATATGTGTATACTGGAAGTATATTTAGATGTTGTACACTGTGTAAAATTTTTACAAAATTATCGGACACCATTTTCTTACCAAAACAAATATTTTCCCTAAGCATCACTTACAACACAGCAGAAGCAGCGACTTCAAACAGGTCCCATTTTCTCTACAAATAGTATTTTTCTGCACGACCACTTGGAAAAGTTATATTTTTAAGTTACCTTTCAAACGCCGCTGGTTTAATAATTTTTTATTAAGTATTGAGAGAGAAACACCAATTTTTCCAAAATGTGACAGAATCTGTCCAGCTTTCTTATAAAAATTATTTGACCATCTTCCGTTGATTTTCAGTCTTCGGATCCTTCTGGAAATATGTTATAAACTCAAGTATCTAACAAGCCCTTCAAACCATACCTTCTTTTGACACCGTTTGAGGCCGCTTTTTATTTTTCCAACACAGATCACCTGTGTTGGAAGTACTATAACTCACTGTCCCAGAAACACCAGTTTTCTTCCAAAATTTAATTCTCCCTTTTAAAATCGTTTTTAGCTCTGGTATTCTTCTCGGAATATTTTCCTAACTCAATGAACTAGCACCATTTAAAATATCGTAATGGTTGAACATCGTTTGGTATGGGTTTCATATTTTTTTACCATACAGTGCTGAAAGAAGTAGTGTGTAAATTCCTACGGAATTTGGTGATAATTCCTAAGACATTCTATCATATTTATTTTGGTTGTCATACACGATTGTGTTGTGCTATATAAACATTATGTCACTGTAGTTTTCAAACTGAAACTCGTACATGCATCAAAATGTGGATTGGATAAAGTAAAGGGACACGGAATCAAACAGATACATTAAAATTTAAAAGTAATGGGGTGAGCCCGTTTTAGAATTTTGCGCAAGTGAGTTGCGAACCCTAACATGGCACGGGAAGGTATTTCGGCTCTTATCGGTACAGGCGATATAAGGTTGGTGGTGCGGGTGTCACAACGTAGACCGTTCCCTTGGGGTAGACCGTGATGTCACGACTCGGGTACGTAACCCTGGTGCGTGGGCATCATAGGTAGTTACAGTAAGTAACATTTGAATATTTGACCAAGGGGGAGTCAGAATTGCCCGTGGCCATTGCTTAGCGGTTGAGTGGAAATAGTGCTCCGCGGGGAGTTACTTAAATTTACCTGATTAACTGAATCTAAGAGAAATTAGAAAGAAAAGCATGCATTTTCCTTATGATGAATCACTATTTCCATTTGTCATCTTTATTTATTTATCTATTGTTATTAATTCAACTATTAGCATGTCTGTTATGCTTACTAAATGTTGCTTACTATTCTGTTATTATACGATATTTATTATTTATGAGTATTATTATCGGGGTGGGTATTTTCGAGATGTAGTATATTACTGAGCTCGTCGCTCATTGGCATTCTCGTTGCCCTGGCGTTTTATGCCAGGTACCGAAGAAAACGAAGGAAACGCCGAGGCCGTGCAAGGTGACGTTCAGCCTTGGTTAGCTTGAAGAGTCCCCAAATTCCACAAACCATTTCCTATATTTCTCTATCTTTTCTTTTGCAGTGGTTTTAAACTTCTTTTTGTGTACCGAGACTAAGTTTTAAGTTCTATTAGAATTGTAATTTGAAAACCTTGAAATTTGTGGGTTGTTAATTAATGGATATTAGTGATGTTTGATGGCAACATTGATGAGGATTCTTAATTAAGAAAATTGACTTTAAGTTTTAAACCTTATTATGATGTCCTCAAATTTTGGGGCGTCACAACATGGTATCAGAGCTCTAGGTTAGATTACCTAGGGACGGTGGGAAGAGGTTTAACCTCAATTGAGGAGTAGTCTCATGTGTTTGAAGGAATAGAGTTATGTGACTCATAGTTTATGAGAGCTTTATGCTAATCATAGTAACTATCCTTAATTGATCCTAACTGTTCCTCTAGCTTGACGCCAAATTTGTCCAATACAAAATCATCTCTTCTGTATCTTGATTGAACCTTTCCAATTCGACAAAGTATTGCCTTAAGATGATCAATTGGTAATTTTTTTAGCCTTGATTATTGTATCTTGTATGTTGTTCTCTTAAAAACCAGTTGTACTCTTTTAATCCTTACAAGGTGAAGAATCTTAGGTATTTGGTTTGAAATGTGTATGGCCAAACGCAATTTCAATTCAAATATCTAGTTTGGTCACCAGCTCCATAATCTTAACCCTATTAAAAGTTCAAAACCATCATGTCATCCGACTGTACTGTCTGTTCAAATTCCATTTGAATTCTTATGCTAATTACGCTATTATCGTAGCCACGTCATACTCTTTCTTCTCTACTATAATTATGTGAATATTGGGGCTAGAGCTTGAACAATTAGAAATACCTATGAGTGTAGCTTCACTGTTAGGAGGATAAACTCAAGTGGATCTCATATGCAAATCATGTGAACTAGGAGTCTCTAGTTTGCATTTAACTTGCGATCTATGAGTCATGGAAATGTCAGACTCTGACGTTATCCTAGGAATGGACTGGTTATCATCCCATAGAGCCACCATTAATTGCTTTCAAAAGACGGTGACTGCTTACTCTCAGGACGGAACGCGATTCCAATTTAAGGGGGATAGACAAGATTCTCTATCACCGACACTTCGAAAATCAAAGTGGCACGACCACCTAGCTAGATGGTTAGCCAGCTTAGTTCTGGAAGACAAGGACCGTATGGAACTAGGGTTACCTCGTGTGGTACGCGAGTATACTGATGTATTTCCGGAGGAATTACCAAGACTACCCCCAAAGTGAGAAATAGACTTTACTATTGAACTACAACCTGGTGCATCACCAATCTCAATGGCACCACATCGTATGGCACCAGCTGAATTGAGAGAACTTAAGACACAGTTGCAAGAATTATTGGACAAGGAATTTATAAGGCCAAGTAAGTCCCTGTAGGAAGCACCGACCTTATTTGCTAAGAAGAAAGATGGGACACTTAGGTTGTGCATTAATTACCGACAACTCAATAGAGTCACCATTAAGAATCGATATCCACTACCTAGGATTGATGACCTTTTGATCAACTTAGAGGGGCAAAGTATTTCTCAAAGATAGAACTCAGATCTGGGTATCACCAGTTGCGTATTTGGGGAAGAAAATATTCCTAAGACTGCATTTCGAACCCGTTACGGCCACTATGAGTTCGTAGTGATGCCATTCGGCCTAACCAACGCACCAGGTGTGTTCAAAAGTTTAATGAACAAAATGTTCACGCCTTACTTAGATCAATTTGTGGTAGTTTTCATTGATGATATTTTGGTGTATTCCAAGTCTGAAGGAGACCATGAACAACATTTGAGAATAATACTTCAAACCTTGAGGGAGAACCAATTGTATGCTAAAGCTAGTAAGTGTGAATTCTGGATGAAGGAAGTAAAGTTTTTGGGTCACGTGGTGTCTGAAAAGGGAGTATCGGTGGACCCAACTAAAGTAGAGGCAGTGACAGAATGGAAGCAACCTAAAAACACATTGAGATTCGTAGTTTCTTAGGATTGGCCGGTTACTATCAAAGATTCATTCAAGACTTCTAAAAATTGGCCAAACCAATGACACGCTTGACTCAAAAAGGAGTTAAGTTCGAATGGAACAAGTCTTGTGAAAATTCATTCCAAGAACTTAAGAAAAGATTGACGAGTGCCCCTATTCTCATAGTACCAGAGCGTGACGTTGGGTACAATGTGTATTGTGATGCTTCCAAAGAAGGTTTAGGGTGCTTGTTGATGCAAAATGACAAGGTGGTGGCATATGGATCAAGGCAATTAAAGAACCATGAGAAGAATTATCCCACTCATGACTTGGAGTTAGCAGCCATAGTTTATGCACTTAAAATTTGGAGACACTACTTATATGGTGAAAAGTTTAAGATATTCACCGACCACAAAAGCTTGAAATATCTGTTCACCCAAAAGGACCTGAACATGCGTCAGAGACGTTGGATGGAGTACCTCGAGGATTACCAATTTACCCTTTCTTATCATCCCGGCAAGGCTAACGTTGTAGCAGATGCCTTAAGCCGCAAAGATAGAGGGATTGTTGCTAGTTTAGCCCTTAGAGAATGGAATATGATTGGAACGCTCAATGAATTTGGGGTACAAATCGAGGTCCAAGATGAAAAGGCTTATCTTGGTGCTCAAATTGCTACGCCTAAAATTTTGAGCGAGGTATTAGAATCACAACAGTACGATCAGGAGGTGGCATTCATCAAGGCACGAATGGAATCTAGTGAAACCATGCCTGGTTGGAAAATTCACACAGATGGGAGTTTGAAATATCAAGGTCGAGTGTTCGTGCCGAGTGACGACTCACTAAGAGAAAGGGTACTTAAGAAATTTCACCATTCAGTATTCGCAGTACATCCAGGAGGTACTAAGATGTATCAAGACTTAAAACGCCAATATTGGTGGGGCGGAATGAAAAAGGATGTAGCCAAGTTTGTGTCTCAGTGCCTGACATGTCAACAAGTAAAGGCTGAACACCAAAGACCGGCAGGAACACTTCAACCTTTACCAATCCCGGAGTGGAAATGGGAACACATAACCATGGATTTTGTAACGGGTTTGCCTCGATCACCACAGAGACATGACGGCGTATGGGTAGTGGTAGATCGACTAACTAAGACAGCCCGATTCTTACCTGTCGGGTCATCAGATACGTTAGACTCACTCAGTAGATTGTTCATCAAAGAAGTGATCAGATTACACGGAGTACCAGTGAGTATCGTGTCTGATCGTGACCCTCAATTCACTTCCCAATTTTGGCAGAGCTTGCAGAAGGCAATGGGAACGAACTTATGTTTTAGCACGGCATTTCACCCACAAACAGATGGACAGTCTGAAAGGACAATACAAACCTTGGAGGATATGCTTCGAGCTTGCGTTATGGATTTTAATGGAAGTTGGGAGAAACACTTACCTCTCGTTGAGCTCGCTTACAACAATAGTTTCCAAGCTAGTATTGGAATGGCACCATATGAAGCACTTTATGGGCGACCTTGTCGATCACCAGTCTGTTGGACAGAAGTAGGGGAAGAAACCTTGCTAGGACCCGACCTGGTTCAGGAGACCACTGAGAAGATAAAATTGATCAAACAACGACTAATCACAGCCCAAAGTCGCCAAAAGAGTTATGCGGATAAAAGGAGGCGGCCCTTAACCTTTGAGGTAGGCAATCATGTTTTTCTCAAAGTTCGACCTCGTCGAGGTATTACGCGATTCGGAAAGAAAGGAAAACTGGCACCTCGCTATGTGGGACCCTTTGAAATTCTGAGCAAGGTAGGAGAGGTTGCATACCATCTAGCTCTACCACCACAGCTTGCAACAGTGCACAATGTTTTTCACATCTCAATGATATGTAAGTATGAGCCACACCCTTCCTATGTTATCAATTTGGGAGATCTTGATCTCAATAAAGATGCAAACTTTGATGAAAGCCCTATAAAGATTATGGATCAACGAGAAAGGAACCTGAGTGACAAAGTCATCCACTTGGTGCGAGTGTTGTGGCAGCATCGGAGGAGTTTACCTGGGAAAGAAAGGATGCAACACGAGTCAACTACCCAGAGTTGTTTGAAGATAAAGGCATGCATCAAAATTTCGAGGACGAAATTATTTAAGGGGGATAGGTTGTAAGAACCTAAATTTTTAGACAACTAATTAGTTTATTTATAATAATATTAAGCCAATCTATAGTGATTGTTAAACCTTTAAATTATAATATTAGTAAGACCATAATTAATATCAATATTAAATTCTTTTAAATAAAATTATTTATCTTGATGTGATTAAAATTCTGTATCAAAATACAGTTGTGAAAACTAAATGGATCAAATTGATAGTAAATAAGCTAGCTAGAATTCAGTAGGAAGAAAACCATCCAGTTGAAAATAATAATAATAAATAAGTAAACAAATAAATAAATTATATATACATATTAATATTGTATTAACACCAATTTCAATTCAATTCAAAAAAAAAAAAGAAAAGAAAAGAAATGATCAAGTTGCAAGGAAAGTGGCTGACTGCCACTTCCTTTTCTCTTTATCTAGGTAACATGGCTTGCATGCTTATTTTCCCCAAGTGCACACTCAACCTCCCTAAGAGGTGAGCATGCAATGGCATTCCAAGCCTTGATAAGGCAGCCACGGCAGCAACCTGCAAGCAGCCAGCTACCATTTAAACCATTGGATGAGAGTGCCTAAGATAGAAGGAGAAGTCAGAATTTTTTTGGGCTGATTTCTGCCCAATAAAGCTGCTGCCAAGGCATGCTATGGCATGCAAGCATACTCTAAACCCCTAGCCCATACTTGTAGATGACAATTCCCAGCAAAGAAGAGAAAAGAAAATAAAAATAAATTAAATTCTCCAAGCTCTCCTACATATAGAACACAATCCAGCCCCTTTGCTTTGTACTACACGGCTGAGAAAAGAGAGAGAGGGAGGGAAAGGAAAGAAGAGAAGGGAAGAAGGGCCAACACTTGGGATCGTTTTACCTCACTAAAGTAAGAATACATCACCTCAACCCTCCCTTAGATTCCTCTAACTGAATTTATATAATATATATGCAAGTCTAAGCATGGTTAAGTCACCTATAGCAACATAGTCCATGCATGTTTAAAACTTTGATAGGATGAGAATTTCATTGTGCTATAGTTTCATATTCCTTCTTGATATAAATATATGGCTTAGCTATTGTTGTTTTTATGTAATTAATATTCTCCATTTTGAAATAATCTTGCAAAAGAGTAAAATGAGATGAGAATGACCCCTTTACTTGAAGTATAGATTTTTCTCACTGTTTTAGACTTTATCGGGCGAAAAGAGAGCTCTAATAAATTGAAATTAATTGATGTTAAAAATATGTGTATACTGGAAGTATATTTAGATGTTGTACACTGTGTAAAATTTTTACAAAATTATCGGACACCATTTTCTTACCAAAACAAATATTTTCCCTAAGCATCACTTACAACACAGCAGAAGCAGCGACTTCAAACAGGTCCCATTTTCTCTACAAATAGTATTTTTCTGCACGACCACTTGGAAAAGTTATATTTTTAAGTTACCTTTCAAACGCCGCTGGTTTCATAATTTTTTATTAAGTATTGAGAGAGAAACACCAATTTTTCCAAAATGTGACAGAATCTGTCCAGCTTTCTTATAAAAATTATTTGACCATCTTCCGTTGATTTTCAGTCTTCGGATCCTTCTGGAAATATGTTATAAACTCAAGTATCTAACAAGCCCTTCAAACCATACCTTCTTTTGACACCGTTTGAGGCCGCTTTTTATTTTTCCAACACAGATCACCTGTGTTGGAAGTACTATAACTCACTGTCCCAGAAACACCAGTTTTCTTCCAAAATTTAATTCTCCCTTTTAAAATCGTTTTTAGCTCTGGTATTCTTCTCGGAATATTTTCCTAACTCAATGAACTAGCACCATTTAAAATATCGTAATGGTTGAACATCGTTTGGTATGGGTTTCATATTTTTTTACCATACAGTGCTGAAAGAAGTAGTGTGTAAATTCCTACGGAATTTGGTGATAATTCCTAAGACATTCTATCATATTTATTTTGGTTGTCATACACGATTGTGTTGTGCTATATAAACATTATGTCACTGTAGTTTTCAAACTGAAACTCGTACATGCATCAAAATGTGGATTGGATAAAGTAAAGGGACACGGAATCAAACAGATACATTAAAATTTAAAAGTAATGGGGTGAGCCCGTTTTAGAATTTTGCGCAAGTGAGTTGCGAACCCTAACATGGCACGGGAAGGTATTTCGGCTCTTATCGGTACAGGCGATATAAGGTTGGTGGTGCGGGTGTCACAACGTAGACCGTTCCCTTGGGGTAGACCGTGATGTCACGACTCGGGTACGTAACCCTGGTGCGTGGGCATCATAGGTAGTTACAGTAAGTAACATTTGAATATTTGACCAAGGGGGAGTCAGAATTGCCCGTGGCCATTGCTTAGCGGTTGAGTGGAAATAGTGCTCCGCGGGGAGTTACTTAAATTTACCTGATTAACTGAATCTAAGAGAAATTAGAAAGAAAAGCATGCATTTTCCTTATGATGAATCACTATTTCCATTTGTCATCTTTATTTATTTATCTATTGTTATTAATTCAACTATTAGCATGTCTGTTATGCTTACTAAATGTTGCTTACTATTCTGTTATTATACGATATTTATTATTTATGAGTATTATTATCGGGGTGGGTATTTTCGAGATGTAGTATATTACTGAGCTCGTCGCTCATTGGCATTCTCGTTGCCCTGGCGTTTTATGCCAGGTACCGAAGAAAACGAAGGAAACGCCGAGGCCGTGCAAGGTGACGTTCAGCCTTGGTTAGCTTGAAGAGTCCCCAAATTCCACAAACCATTTCCTATATTTCTCTATCTTTTCTTTTGCAGTGGTTTTAAACTTCTTTTTGTGTACCGAGACTAAGTTTTAAGTTCTATTAGAATTGTAATTTGAAAACCTTGAAATTTGTGGGTTGTTAATTAATGGATATTAGTGATGTTTGATGGCAACATTGATGAGGATTCTTAATTAAGAAAATTGACTTTAAGTTTTAAACCTTATTATGATGTCCTCAAATTTTGGGGCGTCACAACATGGTATCAGAGCTCTAGGTTAGATTACCTAGGGACGGTGGGAAGAGGTTTAACCTCAATTGAGGAGTAGTCTCATGTGTTTGAAGGAATAGAGTTATGTGACTCATAGTTTATGAGAGCTTTATGCTAATCATAGTAACTATCCTTAATTGATCCTAACTGTTCCTCTAGCTTGACGCCAAATTTGTCCAATACAAAATCATCTCTTCTGTATCTTGATTGAACCTTTCCAATTCGACAAAGTATTGCCTTAAGATGATCAATTGGTAATTTTTTTAGCCTTGATTATTGTATCTTGTATGTTGTTCTCTTAAAAACCAGTTGTACTCTTTTAATCCTTACAAGGTGAAGAATCTTAGGTATTTGGTTTGAAATGTGTATGGCCAAACGCAATTTCAATTCAAATATCTAGTTTGGTCACCAGCTCCATAATCTTAACCCTATTAAAAGTTCAAAACCATCATGTCATCCGACTGTACTGTCTGTTCAAATTCCATTTGAATTCTTATGCTAATTACGCTATTATCGTAGCCACGTCATACTCTTTCTTCTCTACTATAATTATGTGAATATTGGGGCTAGAGCTTGAACAATTAGAAATACCTATGAGTGTAGCTTCACTGTTAGGAGGATAAACTCAAGTGGATCTCATATGCAAATCATGTGAACTAGGAGTCTCTAGTTTGCATTTAACTTGCGATCTATGAGTCATGGAAATGTCAGACTCTGACGTTATCCTAGGAATGGACTGGTTATCATCCCATAGAGCCACCATTAATTGCTTTCAAAAGACGGTGACTGCTTACTCTCAGGACGGAACGCGATTCCAATTTAAGGGGGATAGACAAGATTCTCTATCACCGACACTTCGAAAATCAAAGTGGCACGACCACCTAGCTAGATGGTTAGCCAGCTTAGTTCTGGAAGACAAGGACCGTATGGAACTAGGGTTACCTCGTGTGGTACGCGAGTATACTGATGTATTTCCGGAGGAATTACCAAGACTACCCCCAAAGTGAGAAATAGACTTTACTATTGAACTACAACCTGGTGCATCACCAATCTCAATGGCACCACATCGTATGGCACCAGCTGAATTGAGAGAACTTAAGACACAGTTGCAAGAATTATTGGACAAGGAATTTATAAGGCCAAGTAAGTCCCTGTAGGAAGCACCGACCTTATTTGCTAAGAAGAAAGATGGGACACTTAGGTTGTGCATTAATTACCGACAACTCAATAGAGTCACCATTAAGAATCGATATCCACTACCTAGGATTGATGACCTTTTGATCAACTTAGAGGGGCAAAGTATTTCTCAAAGATAGAACTCAGATCTGGGTATCACCAGTTGCGTATTTGGGGAAGAAAATATTCCTAAGACTGCATTTCGAACCCGTTACGGCCACTATGAGTTCGTAGTGATGCCATTCGGCCTAACCAACGCACCAGGTGTGTTCAAAAGTTTAATGAACAAAATGTTCACGCCTTACTTAGATCAATTTGTGGTAGTTTTCATTGATGATATTTTGGTGTATTCCAAGTCTGAAGGAGACCATGAACAACATTTGAGAATAATACTTCAAACCTTGAGGGAGAACCAATTGTATGCTAAAGCTAGTAAGTGTGAATTCTGGATGAAGGAAGTGCGGATAGAGTTTGCGAATGTGCAGGTGATTTGCGGATTGGATTTTTTTCTTTAAAAATTTATTTTGGAGCTTCTTTTTTTGTATTTTTATTTTCAATTTGTAAATATTTATTTTGGGCTCTTTTTCCCCCATTTTCTAAAATGCTCCAACATTAAAAATTAATGAATTAAAACTTATAAAATTAAAAACATAATAAAATCAATTCCTAATACAAACAAATCATTCAAAATTCTAAACTTTTAAATCAAATCATAAACTAACAAGAGTAAATCTTTCAAAATCCTACATAACAATACAATTAAAGTAAAATAATTTAAAATCCTAAGCTTACTTAAAAATAATTCTTCATTAACTTTTATATTCATCTAAAATGCAATAATGAAATAACGATGGTCTAGGTTTTAGACTTTTTTTTTTTAAAAAAAATAAAAAAATCTAAGTGCAGGCGGGTTCTTGTGGGTGCGGGATAAACCCGCAACTCGCAATCGTATCATATTTCAAACCGTATCCATTTGCATTATGTTTACGAAACCGCCCATTTATATGCGGATCGGTTCGGGTTGGACAGTTTGGATGATCTTATACCCAACTCTAAGTAGAGGTAGGAGGAAAATGAAGAGAGATGAGTGAAGAGAGGGGTTGCAAAAGAGATATTTGTCATTTTATATGTAGATTTCATCTCTTTATAATTATTTTTTATTTCTTATATTTTGTATTATTCCTCTACTTTCTACTTTTCTATAATTAGTCCCAAACAGAAAAAAAATTATGATAAAAAACTAGTTATGAAAAAAATGGCATGTATAATCAAATATTATGTATAAAAATAATGAAATTGAACCTGTAGGAAAATATTAGGGATTTTTTCATTTCTATTTCGAAATCATGAAATATTACATCCTATGTTATTTACATTAAATATAATTAATCAAATAAATTGATAGGTTGCAAGCGGGATTAACTAGGGGTGAACATGGTCCGGATTGGATCGGATTGGGATAAAACCAGGACCAATCCGTTATCTACGGTTCCTAAAAAATTGGAACCAATCCAATCCGTTTAAATCATGGAACCAATCCGAACCAATCCATTTAAATACGGATTGGATCGGTTTAGGACCACGGATTCACATAATTAAATAACAAAAATATATTTATAACACTTTAATTTTATAAAAATATAAACATAGCGCTATATTAGTTTCACAATAGCAACATATTTTTCTATAATAGCGACATACTGTTCTAAAATTTAAACAACCATAAGAAAATTGGTTTCCCTATAAGTATTTAAACCATTACAACTTAAAACTAAAAAGCAACAAACAAGAGTAATAAAAGAAAATATTATACGGTTTTAGGTTTGAGTTTAGATTTTATATAGAATTAAGAGAAGATACTATGGGAGAGGATGTATAATAAAAATATAGACTATTTGTATACGGTTCGGATCGGTTCCAATCCGGAACCGTGGGGTTCAATCCAGAACCAATCCGTAAACTATGGATTTTTAATTCTTCAATCCGAAATCGAACCGCAGATTCAAAAAACCAATCAAAACTTATCAAATTAAACTGAACTGGATCGGATTACAAATTTCACGGATCACTTGGTCAGTCATAGGATTAACACATATCCCACAAACAAAAATAGCAATAGGAAATGGGAAATACATGCATACACCTACAGCCTACATTAACATGCATAACATTCTCTCTCTTCCGGAAATTATTATGGTCATTCTTTTTTTGCGTATGTTTGCCGCCGTTCTACCCAGCGTTTTGCTGCCGGCGAATTTCTAAGGTAACTTTTTCCTTTTCATTCAATCTTATACTCTCTCTCTCTCTATATGTATATATATATGTACAAATCATGTGTGCGTATATGTGTGAATGTGTTGTTTATGTGATGAATGAATGAATCAATATGATTGATCCTGCATTGTCTCAGTAATATATGAAAATTTGCATTTTTAATTTCATGTTGGTTTCCATTTTTATTGATTTAGTTTTCCAACATTTGTTTGTATTGGAGATGATTGTATTAGAGAAAATGTTGGGTATCAACCCTCCAAACCAACACAAACAATCCCTCTCTATGTGTGTGTGTTGCTAAGTTTGTTAAATCAATGCCTATTGAATTTCTTCTTCTTCAGGGAAACATCGGTTCCATCATTCATGTTTTCAGAATAATAATTTTTCTTTCTTTTATTTATTTATTTTTCTTCTCCCTAATTTATATATTTCTGATAATTATAATTTGTGTAGCTAGCTTGTTATAAGATGAGTAGGTCAATGTATCCACTCTAGAACCCTTTCATTTTTACTTTTTCAAAATCATTTTTAAATGTGAACTTGTTAATTAATAGATAAAGATTTGCGTCACTTGATTTAATTTTTTTATTTAAAAAAAAAAAAAATCTGATTGGAACCTTTTCAGTCAATATTGTCAAATGGTCTGTATTGATCACGTCTTCACTTCAGGAAGAGTTTAGGCGAATAGCCATAAGTTGCAAGATATCTTATAGAAAATTGACGTGGCGACGAAGGGAAAGAAATTAGCTATTTTAGCCATCAAGGAAATATTTTGTTATTAGCTAATTATTCAGCTGTAGTTGAGATAGCCTTGAAATTGACGATGAGGTTTTAAAGGGATTGGGCAATAGTGTGGAATGCAAAGAAATCTAAGTAGGTTGCAATTTAGTTCTTGCCTTTCATTGACATGTATTCACAAATCTTAGGTTACACAAATCATATTGTAGCCAACTTGAGTGTAACAATTTTTGTTAATTGGTCCAGCCTAATCTTGTAAGTTGTTTTACTTGTGCTAGGCTTTCATTGCAATGAATAAATTTACAGATACAAGAAAATGGGGAGATAGAATTAAGTAGCATTGCATAAAGATTCAAAATCATTGGTGTGCACCGTAAGTACATACATTGCAAATCACATTGATCAAGGTACTGTTTAGCATTATTTTCGGAATCATTGAACTCCGGCAGCACTAGAGGGCCTAGAAGATGAAAATGATTTCTCCTGGGCAACTCTTAGTCACTAATTCTTCTATCTCATTTTTTGTTGGATTTATAAAATATAATACATTCATTCTTTGTGAATACATAAGTCTATTAACATAGCATGATGTTCTAAATGTTATAATCTACACGCTCTAGCTTTAAGTTTTTAGTCTTTGACATGAACTTGGTATGTTGACCTTGGCAATAGAGACAGAACCATGCTTTGACCAAGGATGTACATAGAGTATATGCCAAAGAGTTAGGTATGCAAATATAGTTGCTTGATTGTAATATTGGCCTTAAGGCAAAAAGCTCTATTTGTCCTTTTGGTTAGAAGACTTCAACATGACAATTAGATTCTAAAATTCCATACGAGCAAAAAGTTCTCTCAAACCTTCATCTCTCTCTCTCTTGAAAAGCCGCTATACACCATTCAACTCTCAATTTCTTAATTAAATTGCCAAAGAATTCTCGAATTCTTTCTTTGTGGCCCAAAATTGTCTTTAGGTATGGCTCTTCTTTGTTCCTCTTTTTCTAAAACTACAAGAGCAAGCCTCTACTCAGTTTTTCCTTTCATCAGAACATCTAATGCTTGAGAGAGAGAGAGAGAGAGAGAGAGAGAGAGAGAGAGTAAATATTTTCATAGGATGAATCAACGAAGTTTTGATAACCAAAACAACCCATAGTCCACCTGAATGATGGTATTGAAGTTGAATGCCAATTGCAAACTATGAGAATTATTCTTTAGTGACATGCCAACTGATGAATGGGAGAAATCTTCATCATGTCGTAGCATATTATGAAATGTTCCGTAATGAAGTGTGATTCACTGATTAGGTATCTATTGGTTGTTGTATTTCAGGCTATCAAATTGAACTGCAGGGTTTAGAGGAAACTGTTTTGTTAAATAAAATGGCAGCAAGTGGTGGCACTCAGCAAAGCTTAAGGAAAGCTCTTGGAGCTCTAAAAGACTCAACGAAGGTTGGATTGGCCCAATTAAACAGCGACTACAAGGTGATTTTGTAGCTATAAATATAGACGATTATGTTCCTTGATGTTTAATAGTACTTGCAAGTGATGCCAGCCACTTCTTCCAGGAGGTAGATGTTGCCATCGTCAAAGCCACAAGTCATGTTGAAGTACTGCCAAAAGAAAAACATATAAGGAGTGAGTTGAACCTTTTTAAATTCATTAATTTTTTTAATTTGACTTGATAAGTTGAGCTTCATAAGACCTTGTAAAAATCAAGCTACTCAAGCTTGGATTAGGACAAGCATGAGCAGAAACTTGCTTGGGATTGGTCGTGAAATAAATGAGTGAAGGTTGAAATTTATTTTGGCCCCAATTATATTTTGATCCCTTCACAGCTTGACTTAGCTTTTCTACACCCATTTTTTCAAATCCACTTGAAAATAGTCAAAGGTATTTTAATTGTTTAATTCAACTATAAAAGTTTCAATTAATGATTAATACTAATATATCTTTGTAAACAATGGAAATACACTAAATATTTTGCAATTTGAGACATTTTATCCACTTAATAGTTTGATATGGAACGTATGACTCACATCTATGATGAATTTGTGTCTCATCTGAACTTTTCAGTGTTGAGTTATTTACGTACAGTCCAACCAATTGGAAGCAATAGATTTGTAAATCCTCAAGTTCTTGAACCCCGTTTTTTACACCTAACATATAAATATGATTATGTTGTTTTGTTTACAGCTATCATTGATGCGGTTTCAGCTTCTAGACCTCGGGCTGATGTTGCTTACTGCATACATGCTCTTGCCAAACGTCTTGCTAAAACACACAATTGGGCAGTATGCTCTTGAGCACCTTGCTGTGTTAATTTATTTGCACTTTCTCTTTTTTGTGTTTTTATATGTATTTATTTAATTTTTAACAAATGTTTATTACCAACTGTAATTAACTGATTATATTATAGTGTCCTACATTTTAAAAGAAGAATTCATGTCAGCGTATCCATGTCATGTTCTGTGTTCGTGTCTAAGTCTGTGTCCGTGTCTAAGTCTGTGTCCGTGTCAGTCTTTCTTAGGTTGTCTTCTTCTACTATTTCACCATGCTTTTCAATGAAAATATCCCTTCTGGCCGCTATTTTGTCCTCACATGGACCTAGTACAATCCATGGTTCGAAACTTGCCTCACCACAACCTTCACATACATAGTTCAGTTTTTTCTGAACCTTTTCCCAACTGAGGTTCTTTCCATTCCCACCTATTAAGTTTTCAAGCATGGCCCAAAGTCACCTCCATTCCATTTTAGTGTATCAAATCGTAGCTTGACCTGGAGTTTCCCTTGGAAGGATGCCACAGCTTCCAACTAAAACTGCCATCTGATTGCTCCTGTGTTTATATTGGACCAAGAATCTGCAGATTCCACATAGATCTTGGAATAATGTCTTAAAGTGCTGGCTAATATCAAAATTGGTTCTGTTGCTAGAGTTGAAATTGCTTCATTTCTTCCTCTTATTGTAGCATGTAAATTAGTGAACTCAATAATTATCGAAAGGATAGTGCAATAATGAAGAGGGTATTTGCATTGTCAGTTGTACTTTGAAGAAAACCAAATATATAAAAAAAAAGAAGTTTTTAGCCACGTTTGTTTGGTAGATTAGGTTGGATGAGATTATAAATACAGTGGGATTGAGTGAGAAAATTAATAATGTGGTAGTATTAAGTTAGAGATATAAGATCAAGTGTGTTTGTTTGAGGAGTAGTGTGGTGGTATTTTAGTTGGTTGGGATTAAATCTATGAAATTACGTAAAAGCCCTTAATGCATAAAAAAGAGATTTTATTGTTTTTGATAAATAGAGGGCAAAATAGACATTGTGCTTCAATCCAAGGGGATTGGATTAGCAATCCCACCCCCTCCATGGGAATGCTAATCCTACACCCAAGTAGGATTGGTATTCCCATGGGACTCATAGTCGCTTAGCATGTAGCACAATCAAACATGGGTTTGGTGGGACCCACGGGTTTATTAATCAAATCCCACCATCTAAGAGGTCATTGAGTAATTCATTTGAACACATATTAACCTTATCCATAGCACAATATGTTGCAAACTGCTTGTTTTGCCTGTTCCATTGTTGCATTTTGATCCGTGATAAATTCTAAACTTTTGGTACTTCCCTTATTTTTTCTTAAAAATATTCTTCTTTCATTAGTAAGTTTTAAGTCATGAGTTTGATAGCCTATTTTCTAAGATAGATGTATGTTGTTTCCTTAAATTGGGTGTACGGAACTTTAATTAAACTATGTGCATGCTTGACATTGGCTAATATGTGTTTTGATACATTATTATTTCTAAATGCTTAAGACAACTAGTTTGTCTTCCAACACATATTTGGGTGATATGTTTCGTTTTATTGGTCAATACATATAAACAGGGTCTAATATTAAATTATTTATGTCATTTCATTTGATCTGTATACTGAACTTCTCCACACTAGGGCTATCAATGTCCTTTCTGCTTTATGCTCTCACTTTTAGAACTTCATCCAACAGTGGGTTCCTTCAGCTAGAGGTGTACTTCTGAATTTGAATGACTCAGGAATTACATGGCAATTCTAACTATAGATTACAGCTAGATCTGGTCCCTTACCTGTGAATCTGCGCCTGAGGTTTGGTTCATAGTTAGTTGTTAACAAGATTTTCAGGTCTTTCAAGGGCAAGGAAAATAAGTTACCTTGTTTTTCTAAAAATTCTTATATGTTCTCTTTATGAAATATTTCTCTTGTAATTGTAGCTATTGTAGGTTCATTTAGTTCTAAAGGGAATCTGACGAAGAAAACACGCATTCCTTTTATATGGTTCTATTTATTTTATTCTCCATTTGGTACAAGGAAAGGAAAACTTGGAAGTACGAAATATAGGAGATGCATAAGGAATTCTTAGGGATAGGCAGGCAGCTTTTCCTCCTTTTGTTTAGTTGAGAAGGAAATAGAAGAATTTATATATTTCCAAAAGAAAGGGAACTCGATACCTTCCCGTATATTTGCCATTTTTTGGTAGAAGTAAATTAGTAGTCATGGAGGGATAATCTTCCTCCTCTCTTCATTTCCTTCCTTCCAACGGATTCAATCGATCCCTCACCTTTTCCTTCCCCTCCTTTCCTTTTTCCTTTATTCATTACTACCGAACAGACCATTTAAGCGATCAGTTGTATTCACAGTCTATCTTATTTTTGTTGTTTACTCAGGTTGCATTGAAGACTCTAATCGTTGTACATCGTGCAATGAGGGAGGTAGATCCTACATTTCGTGAAGAACTCATTAACTATAGCCGGAGCAGAGGACTTATTTTGAACGTATCACATTTCAGGGATGATTCAAGCACAAATGGTACTCCTTAATCTGTGTTTTATTTTAATCACTGGAAGTTGCAATATGAGGAACTGACCATGGAGATTTCTGATGTTAAGCATGGGATTATTCTGCTTGGGTTCGTAACTATGCTTTATATCTTGAAGAACGCCAGGAATGCCTCCACATACTGAAGTATGATGTCCAGACAGATCACTCGGTATGCATTATGGATTACCAATTGAAGCTAGTTCTTTTTTAAGTGCCTTTTTGTTCTACATACTCATGGCTGGAACCTGAATCTGAAATGATATTACCCCGAACAAACTAGAATATGACTTAGATAGGCATTTGCTTTGCATTTTGCAATGGCCTTGGACAATAATAATAACCTATGAAGCACGGACACGGACACGCATACGGACACGGGACACGGCAATTTCTAAAAAATAGGGATACGGACACTGCAGGGGATACGACAAATTTTTTAATTTTTTTATAAATATTTTCATTTTAATACACATTAATTATTTTACTTATTTATTATATTTTTTAAATAACGTGTTTCAATTAATTATTTTATTTTATTTTACATACATGTGTTTATTTTATTTATTTATTAATATGTATGAGTATATATTATCTTATAATATGTATTATATATTATCTTATAAATATATTATATGTTATATAATAACTAGTATATAATATATAATAATAATATGTTATATAATAACTATTATATAATATATGATAATAATAGTTTTTATATAATAACTAAACCCGCAGATCAAATAGAAGCAAGGGAGAGAGAGAGAGAGAGAGAGAGAGGGAGACAGGTCGAGGTCGCGATCGCGATCGCGAGGGAGAGAGAGACAGATTGAGAAGGCGAGAGAGAGAGAGACAGATCGCGACTCGTCTGGGGTGTTCGATTGTTCGATTGGAGCTTCGATCTACGACTGGATTCATGGAGCTTCGATCTTCGACTGATGGAGCTTCGATCTTCCACTGATGGAGCTTTGATCTTTGATCTTCGACCTTCAACAGGTTTGTCTCTCTTCACTCTCTTCCTTCACACTCTCTCCTTTGTCTCTCCCTCCTTGCCGTGTCTCACGCCGTGTCCAGATCTGGACACGCGTGTCCCCTACAAGAAAAACAATTAAATTAAAGGGACACGGTAGATGGCGTGTCCCGTACGTGTCCCCGGCGTGTCCCCGTGTCCCCGTATCCGACACCGCCACGGCACTGATTTTGCCGTGTCTATGCTTCATAGATAATAACAATAGTTAGTTATCGGCTGAATTAGAAAATTGCACACACACACACATGGAGAGAGAGAGAGAGAGAGAGAGAGAGAGAGAGAGAGAGAGAGAGAGAGAGAGAGAGAGAGAATACAAGGGTGTTCACTAGTTATACATATCCTTCATACTCATCATTTCGTTGACAGTGGACTCGAATGAATTGAAACACTAAAATCTCCATTTCCAGTCAAAGCTATCGACAATGAGTTAGTTATAATTGTTACTGTTATTATTACTATGGTTACACTTCTGTGGAATGTAGTTCTACGTCGTGAAGTGCAGGATTGGGAGGTGGGACAATTGTTGGATCTGTTGGGCTTTTTGTATGGGCTTCAGTTTCGAGGGGTTGGAGAGGATTTTATGAGGTGGGACTGCCCGAAGTCCAAAGGGTTGTTTTCTGTATCTTCTTTTTACCATAGGCTTACTGGGGGGAGAGGGGGATGGGGTGCCCTTCCCTTGGAAGAGTGTTTGGGTGGTGGGTTGTCCATCCAAAGTCACTTTCTTTGTGTGGACAGCTGCGTTAGGCCGTATTTTGACGATTGATAATTTGGGTCGTCATGGGCATATTTTGGTTAATTGGTGTTGCATGTGTTGTGGAGTTGCGGAGACAGTGGACCGTTTGCTTATTTGCTGTTTGGTTGCTTCACGCCTTTGGTTGTCTATAGTAGCTATCTTCGGTTTGGCTTGGGTTCAACCGGGGACCGTAAGGGCAATGTTACAAAGCTGGGCTGGGGGGAGGGTTGGGAAGAGAAGGCGGAAAGCTTGGAACTTGGCTGGCCATTGTCTTATGTGGCTAGTGTGGTTGGAGCGTAATCGGCGGGTATTTTTGGGGGAGATGCATTCGGCGGCTTGGTTGGAGTGGCGTTTGCTCCTTGTGTTGCGTAGTTGGTTAACGCTGACTGTGGACCCGGATGTTTTGTCTTTTGTTGATTTTGTAGAGGACTTGACTTCATAGTTCTTTTGTTTGCTTTTGCCTTGATGTTTTGTGCAGTTTGGGTTTTGGCTGCTACTAGTCGTTAGGCTAGTTTTTGTATTCTTTGCATCGTCTTGATGCCCTATTTATAAAGTTGGCTTATTTATCAAAAAAAAAAAAAAAAAAAAAAATTTATTGCTGTCTCTTGATATAAAATAAAATATGGAATTCATTAACCTACAGTTACTTCTTAGCTTTTGATTTCAGTAGAATTATTTATGTTGTAAAGGAGGGCATGGTGTCTTCATATCATGACCTTTTGTAATTGGATTATAGGTTGATGCTTTAATGGTCGAAAAAGGAAAGAAAGAGTGTCACTAGGAGTCTAGCAGTAAACAGATTCTGAGGTTGCAAGTTTCACACAACTTATTATGGAAGTCCTGCACATTGTGATATCATGTTGGTGTCTTATTTGTTGTATTTATTGTCTCATCAATTCTTGTTCTGTATGGAAATGACTAATGAGGATAATGGGCATAAATTTTCATTTTTATTTTTCCATTACAATTTGTTTGTGGCAGAGAACCAAGGATCTAGACACTGTAGACTTGCTTGAGCAATTACCTGCTTTGCAACAGCTTCTTTTTCGCCTTCTTGCTTGCCAGGTGATGTAGTGATCCATTATGCTAGTCTTCATGGTTTTGTCCTTTTCCAGTACATATACAGTGGTTATCATTTTAGTTCTTTAATCATATAATTTCTATTATTTTTTAGGAGATGTTGACCATGTGCATTTGTGCAGCCCGAGGGAGCAGCTCGAAATAATTTATTGATTCAATATGCGCTTACAATCGTAAGGAATTACTGAAAGCTCTATCCCATCCACACCATTTACTTGGTTTTGTTTGTCTTTGCCTCCTTTTAGCTTCTTCTTGCTTTAGGTTGCAGCTGAAAGTATAAAGCTCTATGTAGCTATTACTGATGGAACTCTCAATTTGGTTGACAAGGTAGGCCTTTGATCAGCTAGTGGTGCAATCAGATGGTTTCTTGTGCTCTTGTGAAAGTAGAATTGACTTGTATTCTGTTTCAGTTTTTTGAGATGCAGCGCCATGATGCTGTTAGGGCACTTGAAATTTATAAGAAGGCAGGGAATCAGGTATACATTGTGTGATTCTCTGCACACCCGTACACGTGCACACATGAGCACATGCTTCCATCGAGCATCTTTAATGCTTACACTCTATACTTTTACTGTCTGATCTTTACGTTCTAGCTACCCTGTAGTTCTTCTGTACAATCTTTATCAGTTGTGGAATATATTTGTATGCTACTGCAGGCAGAGAGTTTATCTGAGCTCCTTGAGATCTGTAGGGGCCTTGGTTTTGGACATGGGCAGAAATATATTAAAATAGAACAGGTAAGGACCTCTTAATTTGACTTGGTAAGTCCATCTTTGTTCCTGTAGATCTTTATAAGTTTATTGCAGCCTGGTATTTGTTATGTTCTTTGTTTTAACTAATCAGTGATTATGGTATTTTATATAATGTCCAATTACAGCCTCCTGCATCATTTATGACAGCCATGGAAGATTATGTGAAGGACGCCCCACAAATTTTAATGCTTCCATGGAGACCGGTATGTCTTTATGCATCTGCTTTGCAGGGAATCATTATAATCTTGCCATAACTTTAAAATATTTTGTTTAGTCTGCATAGGATTGCTAATACCCCAATTGGCAGTACTTGTTAAAACTAAACATGACATATAATTTTATCTTGTGCAGACCTATATTCTGTTTTATTTTTCTTTTCTTAAGATTTTCCAGTTATCAAATCAAACCTTGTGTCCCAATAACTTGGAGTCAGCTACATAAATTGTTTTTCTCCATTATGTTCTATCAAGGGCCATATGCTTAGTTAAATTAAATAAATTCATAGCCTTTTTTACTACAGTATCCCATGTCAATCTAGGTCATCCCCTCCCACTAGTGTTTCTATTAGTTGTGATCCGAGCGTACTTCCTCATCGTTGCCTCTACTGGTCTTTGTTATATATGACACACCTTTTTAGTATATTTTCTCTCAATTTATTTTCCATTGATGCTATTCCCACTATTCATGAATGTATGCATTTCTAACTCTATCTTTTTTCAATCTTACCACACATCCACCTAAAATATCCTTACCTCAGTTACACTCATTTTACAAAAATGTTTCTTAATTGCCCTACATTTTGTCCTGTAAAATATTGTTGGTCATATAACTGTTTTATTAGTATATGTCAATCACATAATATGGTAGAAGCATTCATTCACTTTAGGCAAGGTTGACTGAAGTGGAAGTTTGTGATGTATGCAGTGTTGAGATACATCTAAAACAATAAGACATGGGAGTTTAATGATAATAGATGCAACAAAATTCAGTGCAATCAATTGTTCCAACTTTTACTACAAAATACAGGCAAGTGCCAACATGCTTGACAACAAGAGTTTCACCTCCACTCGATCCCCCTTCCCCCCCTCCTCTCCCAAGGACAAGAAGAACTCATTCCCAAAAAAATAATAATAATCTAATTTTAAATTTGTTACCTTGGCACTCTAAGAACTAGAAATTTTTGAGATAATTAACACAAATATGTAAAAATAATTTATGTTAAGTCTCTTGGACACTCTGCCTCGCATGATGTGGTAAAACAAATCTCTTTGTGGGCATTTCTTTTTGAGTTCAATGTTAGTCTTTATTTTCTTTTCATATGTAGAGGTGGAAAATCGAGGGTTTAAGCCCAAACCTGTCCATTTAATAAATGGGTTTAAGCGGGTTGTGTTGAATTTGGTATGGGTTGGGCAAATCAACTGACCAACCTGTTTATTTTATGGAACGCTTTTTCCAATGGATAGTGGAATTGGTGGTGGTGGTGGTAGTGGTAGTGGTAGTGATGGCTGAAAAATATGATCTGTAAAGATGTTCATAGGTGGTTCTGAGTCAGGATTTTTTTTTAAAAAAAATTTCACTCTCCATTTGAGTGTATATATCAGTCATGCTACATGCTGAGAAGGAACCGGACACAAAATACATAGATGTGAAACAAAAAAATGTCTCATCTTTAATTGCGAACATTTTTCTCACATTTGTGTATTTTTTGTCTGATTCCTTCTGTGCACATAGACATTTTGGTGTATATATATATGTACATCTACAGTTACAGCCATGCATGTACTTACACTCCTAAATTGAGGTTACTGTATATCTGAAAAAATGAAGGGAACGATGGGAGGGCAAAGTAGTAAAAGTTTTGTATTTTCTTTTGTTCTTCTTTCTTTTGTGTGAATATATATTGAAATTTCCAATTCACCTCTAATTTTGTTAGACAAACCCCAACTCACTGTTTGGGTACAGAGAAAAAGAAGGAAAATAGCAGGGGCCAAAATTGTTACGTTTGTCTTTGTTGTTATTGTTGTGTACAATTAATCAAGAATTTAACACAAGTGAGTCCAACTTGATTAAAAAAAAAAAAAAAAATTGAAATCAAATTATAGTTTTGGGCGAATTTCCTAGACTTTCTTTGCTAACACAAACAGGAAATATTTTTTTGAGTGTTTGTTTGAACATAATTTTCTTTGTTTGCATGTTTTGGATATGTTGTGGGTTCATCCAGATAATATTATCATTCAGATTTTTTGGTGTGGTGGTGGTGGTGGTGGTGGTGGTGAGTTGGGGGAGGAGGAGGTGGTGATGGGGCAGTGGCAAGGTGGTACCTCTTTAAATAGGTACTCATGTCTAATCCATTTAAACCCAATTTTAAATGAGTTTGCAAGGTGTAATCCTGTCAAACCCGTTTATGGATTTGGCCAGGTTTTGAATGGGTAATATTGGGGGTTCATGGATTTGGGTTGGGTTGAGTTGAGTTTACCATCTCTAGTCACAGGTATGCTTTTAAATTGTGGAGTATTTTGCTATGAATACTCAAGTAACCTATGCTGAATTGTTGATGCATTTGTGACAATTTTGCAAGACAATACAACTCATTGAATGGCTATTCTTCCATAATCTTATGTCATCAGAGCAATGGCGAGGGAGTTGATACTCCTAAAGCAATAGCTGCTCCTAATCCTGATTTCGAGACTGATAGCGTGCAAGATACTGAGGTTGAGGAAACATCATCAGATCCATCATCATCAGCACTTGCTACATCACCTCAACTCCTGAAGAACAACCGGGATGAGGTTGTTGCCTCAACACAGGTTGATCTCTTGGTAAGGGCGGACACTTTTTATCTTTATTAGGACCTTGCTTCATTTTAGTGATTCACTTAGAAAACTTCATTTTTATTTATTTATTTTTAAATTTTACCAGGGTCTGGATTAGTCAATCGTAGAAGCATTTGAATTGGGTGATAAAAATGCCCTTGCTCTTGCAGTTGTTACTTCTGGTGAATTCCATTTCTTACCTATAAAAATCTCAGTTTGTTTTGAAATATCATATATATATACATATAATATAGATTATTTTAAATTTATTTGTAACATTTTTACAGAATATCCAGCAAATTCCGCAGTCAGTTCAAATCTTGCAAGTGAATCTACCAGTTGGGAGCTCGCACTCGTTGCAGCACCAAGCTCTAATGGAGCTGCAGTTGCAGATAGTAAACTGGTAAGTCCATATGTAGTATTCACAAATGAGTTCTGTTCGGGAAAACTTATTTGCAACTTTAATTGCGCATTAACCCTTGTGGCTTATCCCGAAAACATATTACCTGCCCTCCCTATGGTCTAAAAATATAAACACACCCCTTGTAATCTGAAATAAAGCCAAAATTAATGGCACATGTGTAACACACTGAATTTAACACCAGAAGAAAGAGATAGAATTAAGGGAACGGTAGTTAAGGGAAGGCTCATGGGCAACATGATCATGGGTGGCTCTACATGCATTACCGTACATTATGAAAAAAATTATTGAAAATATATAAATATATATTATTGATGTTCAAATTTGTAATAAACCGTGTATAAAAGGGTTTTTGTTATGGCCTTTTAGTGGTGATGAGCGGCAGCCTTAACAATTGTATCTAACCTGCTACAATTTTATGGATCACATTATCACCATATTTATTAATAATCAAACCAAACTAACAAAAATATTCACTATTTATTATTTCTTGATTTTCAATCTCACTTTTTCATTATTTTTACTTCTACTTTTACTAAAATTACATTCCACATTAGTTTTATATAATATTAATTTAGAATCCTTAAATTCAAGTGCTCTCTCTCTCTCTCTGTCTCCAGATTTTCAAAATGTTACTATGACATGTGATTTGGTTGACAGAGTGGTGGACTGGACAAACTAATCCTAGAAAGTTTATACGATGATGCATTGGCAAGAACAAGAACAAGAATAAGAACAAGAACAAGCACAAACCACGATGAAAACTACCACCACCAAATGACGCTACAGGTGGAAAGTCCTTTGGAGGTTGTTCCTTATAACCACCACCAAGACACATTTTATGCTTCAAACAACATAGCACCCCCAACTGGTATGCAGATGGAAGCCATGCCCCAACACCAACACCAGCAACAACCCATGATGATAGGGCACGATCCAACAAATCCCTTTGGCAATCCATTTCTTGGTCAAGCTGCTGCCTCATCATCTCATCTGTCACAGAATCCATTCTCAGCATTGATTTAGGTGAAGATGTGGGAAATAACGATGGGTTTTCATCCATTGCCCGAGACACTCTCAAGGCAAAGGAGGGGGGCCATTGGCGTAGAGGAGAGTACTGCAGAAGTTTGATAAGAAAAGCACCAGGCCCACCCTTTTATCCTTCAGAGATTTTCCTTCAGGCTGTGTTGACCCACCTACCGCCAATGCTTGACACGGTTGTACATATGAATCCCCATAGTAGCTCTTTCTTGCTCTCTCACATACATGGTGATTGTACATATGAATCCCATAGCTCTTTCTTGCTCTCTCATGCATCATCATAGGAAAAAAGAAGATTAACAAAATCTGTGAGTAAAGCCCACCTAAGGTCTGCCAATAAGGGTTAGTTGTTTGGGTAATAAGCTGGTACCTTGCATATAGATTAGTGTCACTGAGTTGGTGCCTTCCATATAGATTAGTGTCAATGGGCCTGAAGTCAGACTTAACAGGAGCGGGCAAGCTTATACTTTCATGTTGAAAAAAAGTAGAGACGAAGAATTGACACCCTACCTATGAAAGGAAAAGGAAAAATGATGTTTATGAATAGATAATGCCCCAATTGGCATCCTCCCTATGAAAGGAAAAGGAAAACAAAAAAGAAAAAGAAAAAGGAAATTTGATGTTTTATGAATAGATAATGCCCCAGCTTACAACAGAGAAATATAATTACACAGACAGCCTTTTCCTACTTCTATGAAGAAGTTGATTACCCCCTTTACGACAGAAAAACCGACCTCAATATACTACCCTTAAATTCTACAGCTCAGACCAAATTCCACTGCACTCCAACAAGAATATAGATACATACCATAGAGAGAAGACGCGAACCCACACACCACACGTGGTAAGAGAATGCTTCACGTACCAAGCGACCCTTTCATCTCTATACTTCGGCAACCCTAAGGAAAGTAGTCAGCACTGAAAAATCAAATAAAAGATGACAACCTTCAATCCACTCAGAGATGCCATTGTCCACATTTTTACTATTGTCATAGGCGACTTTTTTCTTTTTTAATGGAGAGGAGATGTATAAAAGCATATTATAGACTAAGGCTTTGTTTGGCATGATCAAAAAAAGTTAAAAAGTCACTATCTTATTTAAGTCATATTATCTTATTTCAGTCACATTACCTTTTTATCACATCACTGCAAACCCAAATTATATCCAATCCATATTTCATAAAAAGTTAAAAAGTGCTCTTATTTAGTTTATCCCAAACAATCCCTAAACCCAATACCATACAAAAACAGTATTATTATGCCAGTCGATGATCAATAAATTTAAAACTAGTGCTTTCCCAAATCAAACAAAAAAAATTTGTGGTGGTGTTGTCCAGCCAATTTAAAATACTTGGATCATTAAAAACTAATCAAGTGAACACATTTGCAAACTCATTCTATGACACTTGCAACCAATGGACAAGCACTTTGCCTAAACAATCTTAATTTTATTTTATTTTTGGATCCATTAACAGCGCGAACACGGTTATATATAGCACCAAAACAACACAAGTATAGAATTAAACCCTGCAAATGCAAGTACCCGACATTCGTACCATCCTCTTCCACGTTACTTACACTGTTTCTTCCAATAACGGCCTGCATGTATTGTATTGAGATAACAACCAATAGCCATAATAGCTAGCGTTGGAATGAAATTGGATAGGAACTAGTCTTTGGATCTTGAACAGCTTTGAAGTTGTCGATGCTCATCCCAAAGCGCCCCAAAACAGAGTTTCCCATAGCTTTTGACTTATCTGATTTGCACAAAAAAATTCATGAAGTTATATTTCTCTAAATAAAGAACATTAAAAAAAAATTGCAAAATATTATCATGTATTCATGTGCAGCCACCGATTGTTATCTTCTTCTAAAACTTGCACTTCCAAATCGTAAATAAAGTAAAAGATAATCCAGAAGCTGTAAACCCTTTGCTCACAATCTACTTTAACATCTGTATCGGCTAAGTGATTGTAGGAAGAAATATGGCAGTAACTCTTCTATTCTATACAGGTTTGTAAAGGATTCAACACCAATTCTTTTTGCTTTTTTTATTTTTTATTTTTCCATTAGCAACAAATTATTCAGTTATTAATGTGTTGCGATCAATGGAAAAGCAGGGGGAGATGAATTGAAGTCACCGACAAAAAAAAAAAAAAAAAAGCACATTAGAGTATTGGATCTATTTTCTGTACTTCTCTTTTCTTGTTTTCAATAAACAACAATGATAGGTAGCCCGAAAATTCATAACTCGAATGGCTTGAAATACCCAAAACGACGTTGTTTTAAGTGTAAAACGACGTCGTTTTGACACATTCGAGCCATACAAATTCGGGCCACCAAACATTTTTCTTCAATAAAAATTCTTATCCAACTGATCAGCAAACAAAGTAAAATATGAGGAGAAAATTTTCTTGCACCTATCAATGTCTTCAATATAGTTCACGAGCAAGAATTTCTGCAAAAAGATACAGTTTTCATTAGGAGAAAATAAATGCACAAAAAAATTAAAAAGAAACAAGCAGACACCAAATATACAATAGCTTGATTCCTAGTATTTTGAAATGTTTCTTACCATTGTACGAGATTAGACTATGGGAAAAAAAATGCTTTTAAATTAAAAAGAACTAACAAATCTGGCATATTTCTTTATCCTTTTGTGTATGTGCCTGGCTGGTCGGAACCATGAATTCAACCTCACCAATTCAGCCAGCTCAAACATTTTGCCCAAGTAAGCATAGCTGACTGCTGGTGTTAAGTAAAGTAATGTATTGAAACTTCTTCTTTCTTTATTTTTTTAATTTTTAATCAGCGATGTACTGGAACATCATTAATTACATAAGGAAAAATACTTTAGCTCAAAGAATTTGAAAATGAAATACACTTCAGACACATCTGTACATTTATCTATAGCATAGATGGGGAAGTTGGACATAATCTAAGCATAGATGAAACAAAAGAGAAGACATGGGAAAATGAAAAGTCACATGCCAGGGCTGCATCCAAAAACTAGTGCAAAAACTAGCAACTGATCAGCTAGCCCCTTTGACTCAACCAAACATATATGTACTTATGCTGGACGCTTTGGATTTGATATTTTAGTTATGTTTAATATGCCTGTTACTTTTGAATTAAGTTTATATTTTGGATACTTTCCACAAGTGTGTTAATTTGTTTTGATTGCATGTATATGTAGAAATGATGCACAAAAGTTTGGGTTTAGATTATTTTTTATAGGTTTTATGAATTATGTATTGAAAGGGGAAATTGTAAAAAAAAAATATAAATAATGAATTTTTGGTGATAGAATTTTCAATTGAGAATTTACTTTTGGTGACACTTTGTTTTCGTTGCTAAAAGTCTATGGTGAATAGGAAATGAATTTTTACTAACCAAAAACTTGATTGGTCGGCAAAAGATTTGACATTCAGCAACCAATTTGCTTCGTTGCTGAAAGACACTTTGGCGATACATTTACATGTCGCTAAAACCTAACATATCATTCGATTAAGGCTACTTTTAGTGACTAAATGCTACTTTATGTCAATGAATTTTTTGGTGTTTAGTGACTAAAATATTTGGTCACTGATTTATTTATAAGGTGACCACAATTTATTTGGTCGCCAAATCATTTAATGACATGGCTTCGGCGACCCTGCTACGAAAATTACACTTTTGGTGACTAACAAAACCATCGCTAAAAATGCTTTTTTTCCTGTATTATAATAACTAAAATTTGCCCAGTATAAAAAAAAGGATTTTCCACTCGGTCAATTTTGAGCCACTTTTTTGGCATAAAGTTGTCTTTGTGAATTCGAAAAGTTTTGCTCTTCTATCTATTTATATTGTCATATATGTGAGCACTGAATTTGATGTCTAAAAGCAAGGTTTGAACTCAAAAATCTTGACATTAAAATCACACTTACCATTTAAGTAATTAACATATTATGATATTAATTTCTTTATTATTTATTTTTATTCTTAGTTATCTTAATTGCACATGCATAGCGTGTGCTACCCGCTATGTCACGACCCAAACCCATTACCCAAAGGTTCGGCGTCGTAACAAGATAAAAATGGAATAATTCAAATAATTTTGTAGTCGTAGCGCAAGCGGAGAATAAATTAAAATAAAATAATTGGGTACCAACTGTTTATTTAAAAGGAAACAAAACATAGTCATTTGAACTTCATTATATTACAAGAGTCAGATAATAAAAAGGTAGAAAGCTTAAAAAAAACAAAACAACACAGCGATTTATTTTCCATCTTAATCCTGTTAAACCTCGTCACCTAAAAGGGGTAACAGCTATAAGCACATAGCAGAGTGAGAAATATTATACTGCGAGTGTAGGGACACAAAATAGCCATGGATATTTATTTAAGCTAAAACATTAAAACATTAACATAATTTGAGTTGAATACACAAATTAATTAAGTGCCAGAAACTGAAATAATTAACTATAACCACGGTACATAACAGAATAGAACATGGGTCACTAAGTGACAATCACTACAGGGGTCAATAGATTTATGACAAACAGGGGACCACAAAGTGGTCAAACAGGGGCCAATGGTTATTTAAGTCTCCTAAGGCGTGGGCTCCCGTAGTGGTACTTACCAAACATAATTGTATATAAGGTCATAGCCAAATATTCTTTAAAAGTAAAACAAACATATCCATGGGTTTCATTTTCACAAATAGGGTTCAGATAATAATCCACATAACTGAAGTCTTTATAAAACATAACTTTTATTAATATACTAATAAAACATAACTTATATAAAATAAATATGATAAGTCAAAACATAAGTAAAATATATTTTGGTAACTCAAGGTATAATATAACTCACCTTAAATTAATTTCTTTATTTCCACCACTCAAGATCCTCACCCGTGCTGTTCTTTTTCTTCTTTCTATTTCCGTTGCCTTAAACATGATGCCATTCTTCTCTATTTATAGGAAGTAATTCGTGGGTGACAAGTATACGGAAAGTTCCGTATATTGACGCATGGAAATTTTACTGATCACTCTAGTCCACCCTTATCTAATTCTTTATTAACTTGTTTGATTTTTTTACTTTGACCATGGACCATTCGGCTCTCTTAGGACTCAGGAAAAGTTATTACATTCTTTGGTAGTTCACGATGACTCCTAAATTTATATATGACTATAAATTAGGTTCATGTCTAAAAACCTCACTACCCAACTATAAATCACCACTTACCACTTACTAAAATATTTAATGGGTACGGTTTCACAACGTATTTCTTTAACCATAAAATTCTCAATTTCCTAAATTATGCATTTATTTATTATTATTGTCACTACATGTATATATATACATATATATATATTATTATTATTATTATTTATTTATTTATTTATTATTATTTTTATTGTTAATTTTTTTTAATTTCTGAGTTCTATTTATTGTAATGTTAAATTTAAAACATTTGAGTATCACATTTCTCCTCTCCTTAAAAGAAGTTTGTCCCCAAACTTGACGTACCTTGGTTCTCGAAGAGGTGTGGGTATTTGGCTCGCATTTGGCTTTCAGTTTCCCACGTTGCTTCTTCGACAAGATAGTTTCTCCATAAGACCTTTACGAGGGGTATAGTCTTATTTCGAAGGATCTGATCACGACGATTGAGAATCTGTACAGGTTGCTCTTCGTAAGAGAGATCTTCTTGAACTTCTAGGTTCTCATGATTGACAACATGCTCTGGATCTCGAAGATATCGACGAAGCATCGAAACGTGAAACACATTATGGACATTGGATAGTTCGGGTGGAAGCGCAAGACGATATGCTACAGGACCAATCTTTTCAAGTATCTCGAATGGGCCAATGTATCGTGGTCTTACCTTTCCTCGCTTACCAAATCGAATAACCCCTCTTGTCGGTGAGATCTTAAGTCTCGTCTCCGTGTATCTGCATAGCTTTTCTGGCAGCTCTGGGCAGTGCGAATTCGTTGTTGGATGAGTTGAATTTTATCGCTCGTTATTTGCACGATCTCGGGGCCCAATAATTTTTTGTCTCCGACTTCCGTCCAACACAGAGGTGATCGACATCTCCTTCCATACAGTGCCTCGTACGGTGCCATTCCAATACTTGCATGGTAGCTATTATTATACGCGAACTCCACTAAAGGTAGATGATCATCCCAGTTACCTTTGAGGTCTAGTACACACAAACGCAACATATCTTCCAAGGTCTGGATCGTCCTTTTAGATTGCCCATCAATTTGCGGGTGATAAGCCGTGCTAAACCTTAGAGTGGTTCCCAAAGCTTCTTGTAATTTGTTCCAGAAATGAGACACGAAGCGGGGGTCTCTATCGGATACGATTGAAACTGGGGTGCCATGTAAGCGAACGATTTCCTTAATGTAGAGAATAGCGAACTTAGAGAGGGAGTACATGATTTTGATTGGTAGAAAATGCGCCGACTTCGTCAATCGATCTATGATAACCTATATTGCATCATTCTTCGAGACTGATTGCGGTAGCCCGACCACGAAATCCATAGTAATATGCTCCCATTTCCATTCGGGAATAGGGAGTGGCTGCAACATACCTGCAGGTCTCTGATGCTCGGCTTTAACTTGTTGACAACGCAGGCATTTGGAGACATGGTTTGCTATGTCTTTCTTCATTCCTGTCCACCAGAAGTGTTCCTGCAGATCGTGATACATCTTCGTATTGCCAGGATGGATCGCAACCCTCGAGCTATGAGCTTCTACCAATATCTTTTTCTTGAGTTCTGGAAGGTCGGGTACGCAAATTCGATTTCGAAATTTTAGCATCCTATTGCTTATTGTAAAGTCAGGGTCAGGCGTGTTTCCTTGCTCCTTGTACTTTTTCTTCAAAAGTTTATCTTCACATTGGTGGGCTCTAATTTCTTCAATCAACTCGGGTTCCATGATTATGTTGGCGAGCAACCCATGGATCTTGCGGGGAACGAGCGTACATGCCAAACTTTTGGTCATTTTTCGACTTAATGCGTCTGCTACTATATTAGCTTTGCCGGGATGATGATGGATCTCCATATCGTAGTCCTTCATAAATTCTAGCCATCGTCTTTGCCTCATATTCAATTCCTTCTGTGTAAATAGATATTTGAGACTCTTGTGATCAGTGTAGATCTCGCAGGCTACTCCGTAGAGATAATGACGCCAGATTTTGAGGGCGAAGATCACCGCAGCCAATTCTAGATCATGAGTTGGATAGTTCCTTTCGTAAGTCTTTAGTTGGCGGGAGGCATAAGCAATGACCTTCCCGTTTTGCATGAGAACGCAACCCAAACCATTGTATGAGGCATCGCTATAAATTACAAACCTTTCTGCTTCCGCGGGGAGTGCTAGTATTGGAGCCGTCACAAGTCTGTCCTTCAATTCTTAGAAGCAACATTCCTGTTTGTCTGTCCATTCAAATGGTGTGTTCTTTTGAGTCAGCTGGGTCAAGGGTGAAGCTATCTTCGAGAAATCTTGCACAAAGCGCCGGTAATAGCCGGCTAGGCCCAAGAAGCTTCGAATTTCTGATACGTTAGTAGGTCGTGGCCAATCCACGATTGCTGCAACCTTTTAGGGATCAACTGAAATGCCATCTTTGTTAATGACGTGACCGAGGAAGTGTACACTAGTGATCCAGAATTCGCATTTCTTCAACTTGGCATAAAGTTTATGATCACGTAATGTCTGTAGAACTTTTAGCAAGTGGTGTTCATGATCTTCTGGCAATTTGGAGTATATGAGAATGTCGTCAATGAAGACAATGACGAACTTGTCAAGATAGGGTTTGAACACTCGATTCATGAGGTCCATAAAGGCCGCTGGAGCATTGGTGACGCCAAATGGCATGATAGGAACTCGTAGTGCCCGTAACGGGTTCTGAAGGCAGTCTTTTCGATGCTTTCCGTTTTGAATTTTAGTTGATGGTAACCAGAACGCAAGTCAATTTTTGAGAATTCTTGGGCGCCTTGCAGTTGATCAAACAAGTCGTCAATTCGTAGCAGGGGGTACCGATTTTTTGATAGTGACTTTATTTAGCTCTCGATAGTCGATGCATAACCTCATTGTACCATCTTTTTTTTTATTTTTTTATTTTTTTTTACGAATAGTACCGGAGCTTCCAATGGTGAGGTACTTGGTCGGATAAAGCCTTTGTTTAGTAGTTCTTGGAGTTGAGTTTTTAGTTCTTTCAATTCTGCCATGGACATGTGGTAAGGGGTCTTTGAGATTGGTTGTGTACCAGGTTGGGTTTCAATGGTGAACTCGATTTCCCGATCAACTAGGGTGCCAGGCAGGTTTTCAGGAAAAACATCCTGAAATTCTCGAACCACAAGGGTCGCATCAAGTGTGGGGGTCTTTTGTTGAGTATCAATCACATAACAGATACAACCACAACAACCTTTTCTGAGCAGTCGTTGGGCTGTCATGAAGGATATAATACGGGGAGGGGGAGAGGCTCCAGTTCCTTCGAAGACAAGCTCGAGTTGGTTTGGCGACCTGAGAAAGACCTTTTTGGCTTTACAATCTATAGAGGCACGGTTGGCAGCTAACCAATCCATTCCTAAGATTACATCAAAGGTACTAATGCAAAGGGGTATCAAGTCTACGTGTAAGGTTTCGCCTTTTAAGGATATAGTACAAGATTTGTATACATTAGTACTAAGGGCGGAATTACCAGAAGGAAAAGACACAGACAATACATATTCTAAGGGTTCGGGTGTTGCTGTCAACTTGGTAGCAAAGTGTGGTGTAACAAAAGAATGAGTTGAACCGGAGTCAAAGAGAACATGGGTGTAGACACCCCATTTTTAACCACCCTTAAGACTTGGGCACTATTGATAGTTTACTTGGTGGAGAAAGGTGTGTAGGGGAAAGGTTCAGTTTCTTTGGCAAGGAGAGAGTCAAATTGTCATGACCCCAAACCGCCCCTAGTAGTTTAGTGCCGTGATGGCCAGTAATCCGAGATTACCGAAGGCCATCTTTCAAGATTCACACACAAACAGAGTATAATTATATATGGGGCTCACAAGTGTGGAAGCAATAATCTTAAAATACAAGTGGTCCATAAGAGCAGTGCGTAAGTTACATGGAATGGCATACAACTTTACATAATATTACAACTTGGATACAAATACAATAAAGTACAAAATACATTTTACATCTTGATCAAAAGACTTCTCCAGCCGACATGTGTAAATTACAAGCATTATAAGCTGAGAAGCATAATTTTCAAGACTGCCGACATGTATACAAGTTAAGCCGACATAACAAAAACTCAAAACAAGCTTGCAAGTCACACCTAGGCGTCACCGCCTTCCTGCTCATCACCTACATATATATAGAGAGGGTGAGCTTGGATACTCAGTGAATGGTATAAGAAATAAAGGGGTTTGCATGACTGGTATTCAAGATCTTTATCAAACAATACATAACATAGTTGGTGCAAGTCAAGGGATGAACCAAGTCCATCTTCCAAATCTGTCAAGTTTCAAAGGATGCTTACTAACATCATTATAATACAAGTGATGACATCTCGGCAAACAAAACCCACGCGGTAAACCGTCAGTGGCAAACAAGACAAGACAAGGCAAGACAAGGGAGATATCTCAATTCAATGGTGTCGTTGCATTATAGTCCCCGGACACTAAGGACTTGTGCTACTAATGCTTATAGTCCCTTAGCACGTACGGACTTCCAAACTTTGTGCTACAAGTGCTTATAGTCCCTTAGCACGTACGGACTTCCAAACTTTGTGCTACAAGTGCTTATAGTCCCTTAGCACGTACGGCCTTTCCAAGAATGTCATCAAAACAAGATATGTATATATTTTCCAATTAGGAATAACCATTCATGCTTACAAATACTTTCCAAAACGAAGCAAAATAAGACTTTATCAAAGCATTATAACATAGCTTTATTAAAAATACCACTCACTTAGTTCTTCAAACGTCGGGGTCGAGGCAAGTCCAAACCCTACAAACACATGGCAAAGTCTATTGAATGCACTTTCAAACAAGTTTCACATGCATGCAGATGATCTCGGTATTCTTCAAGACTAAGTCAAATCGAAACAAGCACAATTCTTTATCTCGGGAAAACGTGTTGGGCAACTACCAGGTCTAGGCCGAGGTCCCACACTTCCTTGCCGAGGTGTTGCCTCGATGGTCACATTCAAAGGAATGAAGTCGGGAAAAATCTGGGATTCCCTTCCTTGAAGAACAAGATGAACATGAATATGAGGAAGATGAATGCAAAGATCATGATTTGCTATTACAAAATCTGAGATTTCATGCTACGAGTTCAAAAACATGGACCTGGGTACCCATATTCAAGGATCTAGTGAGAACAAACACAAAAACATGAAACTTAATGCAAACTTTCAGATCAAACAAGACCTTTCTTTCAAGAACACATGAACACCATCTTCTCTTTCTAAAACCAACTTTAAATCTGTGCATGACATGCAAAACGGGTTCGATCATGCAATGCAGCTAGATGATCAATAAGAATGACAAGAGTAGATCAAGAATCTAACCTCAATACGCGAATCTAATGGTTTGATCTCTAGGAATCAAGCTTGAAACCCACTCTCTCACTCTAAACTTCTTCTTCTAGAGCTTCTCTCTCCTCACAAACAAAGACATATAGCAAATGATACATTTCTAAGTCTGCTGGCTGACTTAACCCTCTACAGAGGCACGTGGCAGCGGCTGGTTGGTGCTACACAGAAAGGTGGCTGAGTGACAAGAAAAAACTATGACAAAGTGTGTTCAACAAGCAAGACGGCATAGGCATTCTGGCGAGTAATGATCTCGGCTAAGAGCAAGACATCGGCAAGTAGGGAATAATGACGTCGGCTAGGAAGGACAACACTTGACTAAGCTGTGCCACACCTTGGCCTAGATGTGCCACACCTCGGTCTAGGTCATACCACTCCGGGACAAGATCACTTGGGTGCAAAGGTAACATCTCGGCCTAGATAATTCACACCTCGGCCTTGGTGATGAACACTTCGGCCTGGATAATGACATCTCGGCCAATATGTCGGGGCAAAGGTGGAGGTCAAACAAAGTGGTTCCACGATAATTCTAGACATGAAGATGACCTCGGCTAAACTCTCACCAAGCAAGGTACAAAACATGCTGTAACACTTAAACGAACCAGGGCAAGACTCGAAATGCAAGTTTACAAGATAGAATCACATGAATGCATATAAGTATGGTTAGGATAGCGTGAGGGTTATTACACAAATCTCAACTTCATACCCCTTTTTTTGGACCAAAACAATCTTGATCAAAAGATTTTAGACTTGAAACCCTCTCTTTCAAAATGTTTTGAAAATAAAGTTCTACGATGTTCCGACGCTCGCATTTTGTTAAATGTCGCGCTTTTCGATAAACCGAGCAAGGGCAAAGTGGAAATGAACGAAAGAGAGATGAAATCTCTGAAAAATATTTCAAAACACCTTGTTTAGGGGTTTGAAGTTGAAGAAAAGAAGAGAAGAGGGAAGAAACCCAGTTGGGGGAGAAATGGACATGAATCGCTAAGTGAGGGACGAACAGTCGTCACTGAATCAGGCCTATTCATTTGCATACTTGGATTTCAGCTATGAGGCCACCACCATTGGAAATCTTACTTCTGGGGCTTCATTTTTCACTCAAGAATCTCCTAAAGCCAATCCGGACGGGGGAGATATAGTTAGTTGAAGTAGGGCATCAATCCGGTTGGACTGAATCTGCGCGGTTTCACCAAAACAGGTATAACTTTTTGCACAGTTGGAATTTTAATGCAAGGTTTGTGCCATTGGAAAGCTAACTTCTGGGGGTTCATCATAGGGGGTGGCCGACCACCTTGGACCTTTTTATCTGGTCGGCCGACCAGGACAAGTGGTCGGCCAGCTCTTTGTAGATTTGTCTCAGTGAGTGTGTTCCAGCTGTGCCAGCTGGGAGGCATTTGCTGCATCCTCCATACACGTGTATGGAGGATGTTTATTCTTGATTTTTAGCTTCCAAGAGAAGCTTTGGCCTCTCTTCTCTATAAAGGAAGGGCCTCTCTTTCTTTGCAAGGGTTGAGAAATTGGTTCTAAGGCATACAATATACATTTCTCTATATCTCTC
The DNA here is from genome assembly GCF_055761805.1 of Camellia sinensis. NCBI lineage: Eukaryota > Viridiplantae > Streptophyta > Magnoliopsida > Ericales > Theaceae > Camellia > Camellia sinensis. Next base: position 161,924,647 of record NC_138972.1, read on the forward strand.
TAATTCAAGCTCAAAAGTTCATTGTTCAGGCACATTTACACTACACCTCTTAGCCTAACACCTCCAACACCAACCTAAGCTTCTTGGAAGGTCTTGAGAGGTCTTAAGGTCTGAGTTTTTGGCCTTAAAGCTGCTGGAGTTGCTGAGCTTCAAGGGTAACACTTATTTCCCTCTTTTTGGTATCTTTTTGTTCCATCTTTTAGCCTAGTTTTCAAGCATACTTGAGCTTTGTCATAAACTGAAAAAAGGCTTATTTTGAGCTTCTTAACAAGTTTGTTTAAGGTCATTTTTTTGTTGGGGGTCATCTACCCCCTTGCATGCTTGTTTTCATCTTGTTTTGAGCCATGCATCTAGGCCTTTGAAGTGAGCTTTGTTTGGCCTTCTAGCCACTGAAATCCAGTGGATTTTTAGTGGCTAGCATACTATTTTGAGCCCCAAAATCAGAGAGGGGTGACCATCTCACCCCTTGTCTTGTTTACTAGCATTGTTGGCCTAACAAAGGGGCCTATATTTACACACTTCTTGAGCATGTTTCAGACCATTTTTGGTGGGTTTTAGGACCTGCATGACCTCTGTCCAGAGGTGGTTTTTCCATATTAAGTGTCCCTCTTGCATGTATATAACAACCCCTTTCATGGCCTTTCAAAGGAGCACCTCATTCTAGCATGTGTTGACTAAGTTTCAGTGGGTTTTTGGTCATATTTTGGCATGCCATGTTTCTGTTTTTGGCTGGTTTGGTGGCCTCTCATGTGCTTCATATGGTCGTAGTGTAAATCATGGTTCACTAGCTTGTATTGCATGATGTTTTGGCCCCCTTTCCTAGCATATTTTGGCCATGATCCAAACTAATTTTATTCATATTTTAGGTTGCCTTAGCTCTGTTTGAAGTATTTTGGGTCATGCATGCATTGTTGTATATGGTCATAGTTCAATCAAGCTTACTAGCTTTGCATATCGGGTCCACTAGCATGCATTGTTTGGGCCCTAGGCATGTTTTGGCATCATTGAGAGTGATATTTCAGACCTCATACTTGTGCCATGTTCCCATGTTTTCCACTATATAAGTGCATTTGAGAGTTGTGCTTGTATGCTTCATTTACCGACCATTGCATGAGCTTCATTTGAATGCATTTCGAGCCACCATCCCAACACATTTTGCCACTGATTTTAAACTGCATAGGGATTGTTTGGGATTGGTTCCATCATTTGAGCATTGTTTTGCATACCTATAGTGTAATCCATTTCACTAGTTTCGGTATCCGGGCCATCTAGCATGCATTGTGTGAGGTGTTTGCATGTTTCGGGACCATCTTTTATGCCATTTCAGAGCTAGATCATGTGCCATTCTATGCCATATTCCATCCCTTGCCATGCCTTATTAGAGTTGCACTTTGTGCCTTAGGTTCGGTCCCTTGCGTTGGGCATGTTTGCATGAGTGTTCTAGCCTAATTTCATTGTGTATGGCCACCGATTTGAGTGTGGCTGAGGTCCACTCCTTTAGTTTAAGTCCATCTTGCATCGTGTATGCCATATACTTCATGCTGTTGCATGTTTGGCCATTGCATTGTGTGCTTTGATCATCTCATTGATAGTCTTCATATGTGCATGTTAGTTTCAATGTGTGCATCGCGTATGCCATATTATGTCATGAGCATTGAGTATGCCATTCGTAGTTCATAGCATTGCATATGCTAATTGCATGTGTGCATATCATCCCTCGCATGCCAGCATGATTAGGTTGCATTGCATTTAGGGTTGCATGTTAGTCACATTGTGTATGCCATCTCATTGCATTGTGTTTGGAGTAGGGTTAGTTCAAACACGGGAAACGAGGGACGTTTTGTACTCAAAGTGACGAAACGTGTCTCAATTCCCGGTCACTGACACTCCGGATTACCCATGATGGAGTTTAGGCCTTGTTATGTTTATATGTGCATTCATTTCACATTGAGTCGTATAATTCGACTCCTCGGCCATTATGCATTGAGATGCGTGATTGGTGGCATGAGGATCGAGGTCTACACTCCCTAGAGCTTGTGCAATGACGGGGAGAGTGGTCATGCACACATGTGTTGAAAATACTTTGCCATGCCCCTTTCTTGCTCTCTGTTGCAGCAAACCGGAATCCAGCAGCAAAAACTAGTCAACAGCCTTCGGGAGTTTTGTAGAGTGTTCTGGGACCAATTGCAAAACAGAGGCAAATCGGGGCATTGCAAGGAATTTCCCGACGAGGCGACTCGAGCATGCTGCATCTTTCATCATTCGGAATAGAGCTGAGGCGGTTCATTCATATTTTGCATGCTAGTTTATTTTCTTCCTTAGTTAATTTGTCAATTAGCTAGAATTTTGTAATAGTTAGCTGTGAGTTATTTGGTTGTGTAATATTTATTCGGACCCTCCGAGAGAGGGCAATGTTGTAATAAGTGTGCGTGTGTGTGATGTATGTCTTCCAACCCTATGTCTTTCTCCCTTTTATTTACCAGCTTATGATGGTTAGTTTAGGGCATGTTTCAATTAGCATCTATATGTTCGCATGTTTGCATTCATTCATCTGTTTTGCATGCACCGGGCACGGCGCATCATACTAACTGCATCGTATTTCAATTCCAAGTTGAATACATGTTACCTGTAGCATCTCGTATGCCATCTTAGAATAGCTGAGCCTATCTTAGTTGCATTCTTGCATGTGTTGCATTAGGCATCTTAGCATAGTTAGGATTCATGCATGTTTTCTAATTAGCTTCTTTCTTTGGCTCGGAGTACTCAGTAAGTGTTTATGCTTTAGCATCCTTGCATACATGTGAGTGACTGCCATGATAGCATGCTTACCATGAGGCTAACTACTTATGTGATATAACTGCCTGAATGCCTGTGGGTGAAGGTTGGGTTATTTGGATTGGAACAATTCATCGATTGCGAGTTTTAAGCCCACTTGAGAGTGACAAATCACCCTGTTTCTGAAGCCTACCTGAGGGTGGCAAAACTTGCATTTTAGCCTACTTGTGAGTAACAAACCGTTTTCAAAATGAACATGAGGTGTTTTGTTCCAATTCAGGCGACCTAGTCTATACTTGTATGCTGTGCGTATTACATAGTAATTCTAGGCTAATAAACCGGAATAAGAACGCATGTGTTTTCAAAAACAAGATATCATGTTTAGTAGTGGCCGATCTTTGATCGGGCGAGCGGGGGTGCTCATGAAACGACCTTCCCCAATCGTACCCAAGTTCCCGAGCCGAGGCAACTTTGGTGATGACGGACATGTGGCCTTAGACACGAGTCAGGGTTTCCTAAATTCTCCCAAAATAAAACATTTAGGTGGCGACTCTGTATCTGGCAAAGCAGTCCATGTTTGGCACTTCTTTCTTAAAAATCTGTTTTCCAAAACGATTTGCCAGACTTGGACTCTTTAGTGATTTATCAATCTTGCATTGCACTTTGCAAGATCAGATTAAGAACCGTGACATTTGAATCCGAACTGTAGTGAGCCCAAATGAACAGAGCAGGGATTTCCCCGGGACGTTCGGGGACGTCTACAATGGGCTAAGTGACCACAAACAGAAAGTGTACCTGACACGACATTCTCAGTAACTTCTGGGTTTCCAGGCACTAGGGCAAAAGCTCTTCCTTGGCGTTTCTGGTCCTTTCTCACTCCTCCAGGTACTGCGGATTTTTGGACTGGTTAAAAGGGGCGAACGAGCTTTGGACAATTTCCTCAGCAAATGGCCAACTTGGCCATATCTAAAGCATGCTCCCGTATCTTGACGGCATTGTCCCCAATGAGTCCTTCAACAGGTAGAGCAAGCAGGAATGGTGCCACCTTTAGGGTCTGCAAGACTTTGATTGCTTGGACCGGTTGAACTGGTTGTGCCCATATTTGCTTTCTTAGGAGGTGCGGCACCGGGCCTTCTGTTATCTCTTTCCCAAAATCGCTTCCTTTGGCTTGGTTCTCTGGAACACAAGGCTTTAATCCCTTTTTCCGCAATGTATGCTCGATCTACCACCGCCGCATAGGTTGGTAGGTTCAAAACCTCCAGCCTGTCTTTAATTTCAGGATCCAATCCTGCTTCGAATTTTCTGGCTTTTCGAGCTTCGGTGGGAATGACATATGTCGCGAATCAGGCCAGTTGTGTGAACTTACTTTCATATTCGGCCACTGTCATGGTTCCTTGCCTTAGGTGTATGAATTTTGACGCTTTTTGTTCCCGTAGTGAATCTGGAAAGTACTTTTCATAGAAGACTTCTAAAAATCTCGCCCAAGTCACAATATCTTCCTTCTCCAGGGTAAGAAGCCACTATTCTTGTGCATCGTCTTTGAAGGTGAAGGTGGCAAAAGTCACCTTCTGTCTTTTTGTGCAAGGTAGCGCGCGGAAGATTTCCTCCATGTCCCTGACCCAAGCCTCTGCCACTAATGGGTTTGGACTACCAATAAACGTGGTGGGTTTCAGATCCTGAAATTGTTTAATCGTAGTCGATTCTTCTCATCTCTCTAATGTCCCATTGGTTATGCTGGTTTGCAAGGCCTGCAAAAAGTTGGTGACTGCTCTTTCCATGATTTGTTCCATTGGGATGGTACCGCTGATTGATGATCCGGTTTCATTTCCTTTGTTAGCCATGACTACAAGGTAAAATGATATAAGTGTGACATCATATTGATATAATTTTGATACAACATCATATTAGTTCTATTATCACCACATTCATATATAACATATTAGTTTTACTATCACATTAACATCACCATATTCATATATAACATATTAGTTTTACTATCACATTAATATCACCATATTAATACCATATATATACACATCATTGTTACCATACATAGGGCGTTAGTCTGGCGGTCACAAATTAATGTCTAATCCTACTGATACAAAAATATAAGGATTAGACTAATCATGGTTAGCTCACAAAAAGGGTCTTCTGGTCAGATGTCTAGAATGGACCGTTAGGCCACCAGGAGAACTGGCTTTGGAACACTGGCCCATGAAATAACCCCAGAAACTCACTCTGCATGATGGACTCAAACTCCCACCCACTGAGCTCTACTCCGAAGCAGCTCCATACTACCTGAACTATGTAAACAGGAGCACCGTGATCATAACCCCAAAATTTCCATCCAGTAATCCGTATCGGCACCTCCAAGTATGATGCATCATCGGTAAAGTCCACAGCTGGGGTATAGGCAATGTGCTGTGGGGAGGTGTCGTAGTACGAAGGTGGCTACTTGGGTATGCGGATCCCCTCCTCTCTGCAAAGCCTATGGGTAGAGGTGCGACCAAGAAATGTGGCGGTTCTAGGTCCGGAGCAAGACCAACAACGTGGGTCGGTCCTATGTACCTTTCACGAGTGCTACCTCGACTAAGTCTCCAGAGTAATAAATCCTCGTCGGGGTCAGCCTGCGAATAAACGGGTCTTCCCATGAGATGGTCAAGTGTTGGATGGGCTTGCTTGACAAGACTCTGAGTCACCCCAACCCTCTAATTGGTTTGGGAGGAGATGAGCTTCTGGGGGCTCGTACCAGAATAACTCCATTAGGTTCGCCATTTCCTACAACACAAGAAAACTTAGCCTAGACATATATATAACATGGTTTATTTGCGTTAGACATACCACATAATACCAAATAATGCGAGTTTAATATATCTATATATATATATATATATATTTTACCTCAATTTAATAATGTGAATTGCAAATAATGAAAATTATAAAAAGATTTAAAACTTACACTATATATAGATATTTTTATTTATTATTACTATTTTATTTTATTTATTTATTTATTTTTTTTCAAAAAAAAAAATCATTGCTCTGATACCACTTTTGTCACGACCTAAACCCGGTACCCAAAGGTTCGGCGTCGTAACAAGATAAAAATAGAATAATTCAAATAATTTTGTAGTAGTAGTGCAAGTGGAGAATAAATTAAAATAAAATAATTAGATGCCAACTGTTTATTTAAAAGGAAACAAAATATAGTCATTTGAACTGCATTATATTACAAGAGTCTGATAATAAAAAGGTAGAAAGCTTAAAAAAAACAAAACAACACAGCGATTCATTTTCCATCTTGATCCTGTTAAATCTCGTCACCTGAAAGGGGTAACAGCTATAAGCACATAGCAGAGTGAGAAATATTATACTGCGAGTGTAGGGACACAAAATAACCATGGATATTTATTTAAGCTAAAACATTAAAATATTAACATAATTTGAGTTGAATACACAAATTAATTAAGTGCCAGAAACTGAAATAATTAACTATAACCATGGTACATAACAGAACAGAACATGGGTCATTAAGTGACAATCACTACAGGGGTCAATGGATCCATGACAAACAGGGGACCACAAAGTGGTCAAACAGGGGCCAATGGTTATTTAAGTCCCCCAAAGCGTGAGACTCCAGTGGTGGTACTTACCAAACATAATTGTATATAAGGTCATAGCCAAATATTCTTTAAAAGTAAAACAAACATATCCATGAGTTTCATTTTCACAAATAGGGTTCAGATAATAATCCACGTAACTGAAGTCTTTATAAAACATAACTTTGATTAATATACTAATAAAACATAACTTATATAAAATAAATATGGTAAGTCAAAACATAAGTAAAATACATTGTGTAACTCAAGGTATAATATAACTCACCTTAAATTAATTTCTTTATTTCCACCACTCAAAATCCTCACCCGTGCCGTTCTTTTTCTTCTTTCTATTTCCGTTGCCTTAAACATGATGCCATTCTTCTCTATTTATAGGAAGTAATTCGTGGGTGACAAGTATACGGAAAGTTCCGTATATTGACGCGTGGAAATCTTACTGATCACTCTAGTCCACCCTTATCTAATTCTTTATTAACTTGTTTGATTTTTTTACTTTGACCATGGACCATTCGGCTCTCTTAGGACTCAGGAAAAGTTATTACCTTCTTTGGTAGTTCACGATGACTCCTAAATTTATATATGACTATAAATTAGGTTCATGTCTAAAAACCTCACTACCCAACTATAAATCACCACTTACCACTTACTAAAATATTTAATGGGTACGGTTTCACAACGTATTTCTTTAACCATAAAATTCCCAATTTCCTAAATTATGCATTTATTTATTATTATTGTCACTACATGTATATATATACATATATATATATATATATTATTTATTTATTTATTATTATTATTTTTATTGTTAATTTTTTTTTTAATTTCTGAGTTCTATTTATTGTAATGTTAAATTTAAAACATTCGGGTGTCACACGCTAGTTCATCTTTTATTTAAAAGAAAAGAAAGAGTGCACTCCGTTATTATGGAAAAGACTATGGTACACACGTTTAAAGTGTGTACATATGTAACCTATAATTAAAGGAAAAAATTGTATAATTTCATACTTTTTGAGTCATAACTAGAAAAAAAGAAATTATAACCAAACCCCACATGAGGCATAATAAAAAATTTCATGAGCATAACTAAAATATTGTTATAACTAAAAAAGAAAATGGCTAAGGATTCATAATATGGTACACCCTTCCAAGGGTGTGTATAGTAAAATTTCCCATTAATTTCATTTTAAACTTTTTTGATTAATAATCTCAAGGTCTATTCTTTTAGGAACAAATGAACAATAATAATTTAAAATGTTATATGATCTTTATTTATTTGTATAGTTGTTTATTATTCACTATCTATTTACATCACTTATTGTTTCACATGTCATTTTCTATTTGTCCATTATGCCTATAAGTCCATATCATCAACACCACTACTACCGGCCGTTGTCGTTAATTACTTCTAGTGATTTTTCTTATTATGATCCACTAGTCTAGCGGTAGTAGAGTAAAAATAATTTCAAAAAAGTCCTTCAAAATAATAATTAGTCATTCTCACGAAATAGTTGTATTAATTATGTCTTATCATGAAAACAAAGTAATTCTTAAATCTAATCCCATAAATACCAAAAAATTTGAATTTTTCACCAAATTTTCCAAGGAAATAAAAAGATTTATTTATTTATTTTTTATAACCAACTATGTTTTTTTTTTTTTTTTTGAACGACATAACTAATAATGTTAAGATCATCAAATTTGACATGAAATTGTGTTACGATCAAATTGACCGGCTGATCGACACAACCCAAGATCAATAGAGTCAGTTGATCAGCAAAGTTTTGAGATAGATTTTATAAAATAATTTCCATGATACCTAGACTTACTGTTTCACAACTCCCACAACATGAAAGAATAGTATTAGTAGAATATATATTACACAAAAGAATTATTATCTCGTTAAATGTTATGAGTCACTGTTGGATTAAACTCCTATATTATGAAACTATAGTTTACTAAGCTTTAAAAAAAAAAAAAAAACCTCAATAAATGTCATGCGTCACTGTTTGATCAAAATACATACATAAACTTAAAGAAGCTAGATAATGTTTTACATAATTATTTCTTTTGTTTCAAAATTTTATAACATTTGTTCTTCATAAATTTTATAATTTTGAAGCCTATTCAAGAATATCTATCAAACAACGAAGCTATGTTCAATATAAAATTTTGAAAAAAAAAATGAGAAAATTTTCAATTACATAATTTTTCACAATTTATGCATAGAAAAAAAAAATGAATGAAAATTTGTATTCTTATAAACACAAAAATAGATAAATATTATAATTTTCAAAATTCTCAATTTCTAAAAAATTCATAGATTCTATTCAAAAATTGTGAAATTTCGTAGTTACTCAAACACAAAAACAATATATAATTTTATAATTTTTCAGTTTGAGTAACTATTACATTTGAAATTTCACAGTTTAGAAGACTAGGAAATTTACTTCAAAAACTACTAAATTTATTAGTTTTTTTACATGCAAAATTTCATAATCCATTTTGATTTTATATCACGATAAGTAGATTCTAAATTTTTTAATTTTATTTAAAAAGAATATATACAATCAAAATTTATGACATTTTGAAGTTCGAATCAAACAAAATAACTAACTTGATGCTGTTGAGTGTGCAACTAAGGCGCTCCCATTAAGGTCAAATTTGTTTGAATTTTCATTAAAATTTGAAGAACAAATCTTAACTTAATAAAAAAAATAAAATATGAGGTGATATGGAATTGCCAATTGTATGCCTATCACATTCTTTCTATTTAAATACTGATTGTGGAAGTTGGTAATAATTAAACAATAAAATCTCTCTCTCTTTAAATAGTTATGACTCATTTCTAGGTTTATATCTTATGTGGTATTTGTTTATAACTTATTTTTTTAATAGTTATAACTCTCATATGATTGAATTATGTCATAAATTGCATACAGTATAACATTACCTTTACAACATTATTGTAAATAATTTCAACTTGAAAAAATAAGCAAGAATTAACCATGATCAATGAATATATATATCTAGTACATTACTGGCAAATTAAACATAATATCAATTCCTTGGAATATATAGATATGCTTTTTTTAAATCAAATCTGTGATTGGTTGTTATCATCATTGTTTATTTGTCTTGCTTCAACATATGGAGAGTGTTAGGATCCAAATTCCTAAGACCAAGAAAAGAGGCAATTGTTTGGGTGACTATCCCTCCCAAATGTTCATATTCTCTTAAATCTTGAATTTTGAGTAAGATCTTTTGAAGATAAAAAAGTTAAAAGAAAAATTGAAATGTAAACCACTTCTCTCTCTTTTCATATTTCCTTTAACCATTGCAACTTTCTTTCTATATTTCTATGATTTAGTAACCAATTTTTTTTTAATGGAAATGTGACACTCCTATACTTTTCTTACTTTTTGACAAGGACATATAGATGAAATTAGCTATCCTAATAAGGAGGAGGAAGTGATAAAACAACATTAAGAAATGGAAGGATGAAATGAAGTTCGATGGCTCAACAAAAGAAAACAAAATGCAATTTACCTCATTGTATAAAACGTAAAGTGAAAAATACAATTATATAAAATAAAAATATTGTGTAATTTTTAGATTCCAAAGTATTAATTCTTTTTGTTTTTGAAAATTATAAATCTAGAAAAGACACTTGTTATTTAATAATTTAACAGAAATGATAGAGACTCCCCTTTTCCTTGACCTCCACAACCCCCACAGACACATCAGTAAGTGATAGGAGGAAAAAAAAAAAACAAAAAACAAAAAGCAAAAAGTTGGCAAATCCCAATATATTGGGGGTGGTGGGGCTCAAGAAAAAAAGAGATCTCAACCTTTTTCCATAATTTAATTATATATATTGTTTAAGGTAGTAATTAATTATTTGATCATTATAGTAACACATTTTAATTTTTCTATTTTTGACCTTTCAAATCCCTTAATTAATGGATTTTTCAAATTATTTATATGGAAATCAAATCACTTGAAAAAGTCAGACTCTCTCCACAATTCTCTTCCATATTCCTCACGTGCATCTTCTCCTTTCAAATCCCTTAATTAATGGATTTTTCAAAGTTTTATATGGAAATCAAATCACTTGAGAAAGCCAGACTCTCTCCTCAATTCTTTCAAAGTATTTTTCATTCTATGCACAAGATTCACAAAATTAGACATGAATAACCATAACAAGCTTTACTCAATATTCTCTCAATTTAAAAACCATTCATAAATTATGCTTAGAAAAAAAATACCAAAACAAAATATTTAAAATATGAATTTATTATGTAAATTTAAACTTGGTGTATTAGTAAGTCGCACTACAATGAATTGATCAAAACATTCCAAATTCGACATTCGAAATACTTTTTATGAACTTGGTATCAGAGCGTACCGGATTTGAATATTTTGAGTACATGGGAAAGTGGTTAGTACCGCAATGGGTTTGCCTTGCTTGTTAGAGACTTAAAGTATAGACGAGATGTTCTTACATGATAACATGCTTATGTGATTATATGAGTATGGGATTTAGTTCCTAAGATGTTAATTGGGTCTACGGGTTTCTGGAAGTCCTATTAGAAGAGCATTTGATTACTGCTGTTTCTAATTGGAACTCTAGCAACGCCGCGGGACAGTCACTATCTAGGAAGGAAATTCATATGTGTTTATGTGATTATGTGTTTATGTGGAGTGAATTACAGTTGTCATCGTATTAGGACATGAGTGAATTAGCTTCAACACATTTGTAAATGTGCTAATGTCTATCGTTACCTTTATTAGGATGTCAGGATGTGGATGTGGTGGTGGTAGGCGTGGTAGGCGCAAGATGCCTATGCCGGGTGAAATTCCGACATAGGAGGAAGGAGTTGGTCAGGCCAATGTGGCCGAACTAGTTGGTCAACAGGCCATGGGCGCCTTAGCTCGCAAAATGATCAGAGCATTGAGGGAATCCATGGACATTCTTAGGGCTGAGAATCAGGCCTAGGCCCAAGTGACTGAGGCAGTGCTGTCTTTTCTGAAGAGAGAGTTCTTCCAGTCGAATCCGGACGAGTTTCTAGGTGACCCTAGGGAACCATTGAAGGCTGATGAGTGGCTGGAACAGATGGTGAAAACTTTTGAGATGCTTGGCATCAAAGACGGGGGTTTGAGAGTGACCTTGGCATCCTTCCAGTTGAAGGGAGAGGCGGGTCAGTGGTGGAAGTATGCGCGAGGGCACATTAGAGGGACTTGGCAGGCCTTTGTCAATGCCTTCTAGGACAAGTACTTACCTGCTATAGTAAGGAAGAAGTTGAGGGATCAGTTTTCTCATCTCAAACAATTGAATACACTTGTGGGTAAGTTTGAAGCCACATTCACTAGCTTGTCTAGGTTTGCACCGGAGTTGGTGGCGATTGAGGAGCGTCGGTGTTTGGAGTTTGAGAAGAGGTTGAGGACTAGTCTCATGTTCTGAGTGGCCGGGTTCATGATTAGAGACTATGAGCACCTTGTGGAGGTGGCAGCCCATCTTGAGACTATCATGCATGCGGAGGAGGAGAGGATGAGGGGCTCTAGGGGGAGTCAGGATAACCAGGGGGATAGTAAGAGGTAGAGGGGTTCTAACCCCCAGTCGTCCCAGGGAACTTAGTGGAGGTCCACTTTTCCAGTACTAGGTTCGGGGTCTGGGAGAGGTGGTCAGGGAGACGTCACTTGTTTCAAATGTGGTCAGTTGGGCCATAAGTCTCCAGCTTGCTCGAAAGAAGGGAGGAGGGCAGCGAGCAGCATCATCTTTGGCTCGTTCTCAAGGCTAGAGTTAGGGTAAAGGATAGCCGATCACTTGTTACCAGTGTGGGCAGGCGGGGCATTTGAAAAGGTTTTGCCCATTGTTGGGTGGCACACCTAGTGCATCTGGTTCGAGGCAGACACAGAGTCACCAACCTACACAGTTAGCACAGGCCTCGAGGGCTAATCAGGGAGCCATTTCGGCTCAGTCAGTGCACGAGACTTATGCTCAGGTTGAGCAGAGACCTATGGGGCGCGTGTATGCTGTTACAGCGCCAGATCTTGTACTTGCTCCATCAGTAGTGAGAGGTACCTTTCTGTTTTTCAATTCAGTTGCTAATGTGTTGATTGATACGGGTGCATCTCATTCATTTATTTCGTCTACATTTGCATCGGTTTTGGGTTTGGAGTTGGCACAGCTAGCATCTCCCATTTGTGTAGAGTCACCCATTGGTGGTGAAGTTATTTTGAAACTGGGGTGTCGAGGTTGTGACATCGAGGTTTTCGGTCGTTGACTTCCATTTGCATTTGTTTTGCTTGGATGACTATTTTTGATGTTATTTTGGGTATGGACTGGTTATCGTCATACCAAGTTGTTATAGATTGCTACCATCAGAGGGTTACTGTATGTACCTTAAACGGTGATTGCTTTTATTTCTTGGGAGATCGGGTGGATAGAGTCTTATCCCTAGTATATAATCCGCGTGGGTGGAGTGAGCTTAGTTCTCTTTTTGCTAACTTTCAGAGTGGTGAGTATGATAAAGTTCGGGTTGAGTTGCCACGGGTGGTTTGTGAATACCCCGATGTTTTTCTCGAGAACTTTACTAGTTTACCACCTCATTGAGAGATCGAGTTCTCTATTGATTTAGTGCCTGGCACAACACTGATTTTTATGGCACCGTATCGGTTTGCACCTGCTGAATTGAGTGAGTTGAAGATTTAATTCCAGGAATTATTAGACAAGGGCTTTATTCGCCCTAGTACATCACCTTGAGGAGCACTGGCTCTCTTTGCTAAATAGAAAGATGGAGCGTTGTGACTTTGTATTGATTACCAGAAGTTGAATCGGGTAACTATTAAGAACAAGTACCCAATGCCTCGTATAGATGATTTGTTTGATCAGTTGAAGGGGTTTTTTTGTTTCTCTACGAAAGACCTGAGATCGGGTTATCATCAGTTGAGGGTAAGGGAGGAGGATATCCCAAAGACAGTATCCTATATGCGGTATGGCCATTATGAGTTCCTAGTGATACCTTTTGGGCTAACCAATGCTTCAGCTGTGTTTATGGATTTGATGAATCGAATCTTCCGAGAGTTCTTAGACCGTTTTGTGGTCGTCTTCGTGGACGACATCTTGATTTACTCACCCTTTGAGGAGGAGCACGAGGAACACTTACGAGTGGTGCTTGAATTGCTTAGAGCCCATAAGCTGTATGCTAAGTTTAGGAAGTGTGAATTCTGGCTGAAACAGGTTAAGTTTTTAGGCCATGTGTGTAGACACCCCATTTTTGACCGCCCTTAAGACTTGGGCACTACTGATGGTTTGCTCGGTGTTGAGAGATGTGCAGGGCAAAGAATCAATTTCTTCGGCAAGAAGAGAGGCAAATCTTTCAAAACACTTTGTTTAGGGTTTTGGAGTTGAAGAAAAGAGGAAAGGAGAGGAAAAACCAGCTGAGGCACCATTATACATACAAACCTATATCTATACATTCAACCCTCCTCTTCCAAGCTCAAAAAAGTCCATTATCCTTGGCCATTTACACACCAACTCATAGCACAAGGCTTCCATCATCCATTCCAGAAGCTTGAGGCTGATTTTCAGAGCTAGGAGTGCTGCAACTCAAGCCAAGAGGCTGTCAAGACTTGGTCTACAAGGGTGAGCTCCTTTTTTTCTCTTTTCTAGCCTTTTCTTGATCAATACATAAGCCATAGTTTCTTGCATCTTTGGGCTCCGACCCAAACTTCAAACCATCATATTTTGAGGTCCTCTTCATGTTCGATTGAGGACCTCTTGCTGTTTGAGGATAGTAGCTAACACTTCCTTCTTTATCTCTCCTTTAGGCCCTAATCTTGCATGTTATTTTTGGCCTATGTGTAATCTGTTTTTGAGGATGTAGTAAACTGTAGATAGGCTTATTTTGAGCCCTTATTCAACATTGAAGAAGGGCTCAACACTGTTTCGGACCTCCATGCTACACTTGCCTTTATATTCTCTTTTGGGTCCCATTTTTGCATGTCTTGGCAGCCCCTGATGTTGCTGTTTTTGGACTTTGGTCCGAACTAAAAACAGCCATATTTTGACCCCCTTGTCATGTTTCATTAAGGGTCTTTGGCTGTTTGATGAATATTTTGTGTACTTCATGTTATAGCCCTCTTGTGGCCTTAATCTTGCATAAATTGTTTGCCATGCTTGTATCTGTTTTCGAGCCTTGTCATCTACTGAAAAACATCATATTTTTGGTCCCTCTTCAGTGTTGTAGAAGGGTATTTTTCTGTTTGGGTTTTTCATCTACCACTTGCTTCATTACCTCCCTTGCGGAGCCATTTTTGCATGCCATTGTTGCCCTATCTTTGCTTGTTGTTTGGCCATGACTTGTACTAGAAAAATGCTTATTTTGAAGCTTTTTTACTTCTGTCTTCATGCTCCATGTCCATATTGTGCATGCTTTGTATAGCTGTAAGCCATTTCGGGTGCCAAAAGTCCATGTTTCGGGACTATTCCATGCATCGGGTGTGTTTTCGCCTCATTTCGGGGCTGTTTTCCCCCACATTTCAGTGCTGAAATCCCATTGGCATGTTTGCATATCATTTTCCGTGCCATTGCATTGCATATGCCATTGCCTCGGTTTGCGTGCCCGTGTGCACGCATTTCGAGGCACTTCATTTTCATTCATCGGCCTCTTATGTGAGCGTGGCTGAGGCTCTCTCATGTTAGTATAAGTCCATGTTGCATTCTATATGCCGTTTTAGCCATTGCATTGCATATGCCATTGCCTCGGTTTGCGTGCCCGTGTGCACGCATTTCGAGGCACTTCATTTTCATATTATGGCCACTGTTTTGGGCCTAACCAGAGCTGCCTAATTCATGTATAAGTCCATCTTTCCATCTATTTGCATTGCCATATGTATGCTTGTATGCTTGCATAAGTGCCTTGCCATGCCATGTTGCATTCTTAGCTTGTATGCCTAGGTTGCATTGCATCTTGCATGCATTCCTTGTCCCTTGACTTGGGTGATAGGGATTGGGAGTTTTGTTTGATTGGTTTGCATACATTTGAAATCAAAGTTGCATACTTGGTTCTTTGGGCCATCATGCATGGAAATGCGTGATTGGTGGTCCGGGAACCGAGGCATGTCCCTTTGAGTCGTTACAATGATAAGGGATATGGTCGATGCATACATGCCTTGAATTGCGCTGCCATGCCTCGTTTTGCCCTCTGTTGCTGTGAATTGCAGGTCCAGCAGACTTTCTTTGCCGACCGGCAGTGTAAGGTGCCGGCCGGCAACCTTTTCTCTGCCGACAGATTCAATTTTGTGCCGATGGACATATACCAGTGCCGGTGGTGATTCCACTCAGCCGGTGGTACTCCCCAGTGCCTAGGGAAGCAGTCCTGAAATTTTGGCAGCCTCCAGAGGAGCACAGGAAAGAAAACAGAGGCAGCCTACGCATGGCGGCGCGCTTCCCGAGGCAGTTTACTGTTTTCTTAGAATAATTAATTTGTTAATTAATTTGTAATATTTAATTAGCTTGCGTAGTTAATTAATTTGTAATATTTATTTGGTCCCTCCGAGCG
Organism: Camellia sinensis; assembly: GCF_055761805.1. Lineage (NCBI taxonomy): Eukaryota > Viridiplantae > Streptophyta > Magnoliopsida > Ericales > Theaceae > Camellia > Camellia sinensis. Next base: position 161,940,608 of record NC_138972.1, read on the forward strand.
AGGGCATATTTGTAATAAGTGTGCGTGCGTGTGCATGTCTTCCAACCCCCACTTCTTTCTTCCCTTTTATTTACCTGCTTATGATGGTAGATTAGGGCACATTTATTTTAGCATACCTTATGCTATGCATGCGTGCATCCATACATTTGTACTGCATGCATTAGGCTCGGTACATCACGCTAACTGCATTCGTACTTCAATTCAAAAATTGACTATGTGATAGTTGATCGCATTTCATATGCCATGCTTAGGTTAGCCGAGCCTGCCTAGATTGCATTTTTGCATGTGATGCATTAGCCATTTTTTTAACATGAACTAGGACATGCATGTTTGCTAACTAGTTTACTGTTTTGGCACGGAGTACGATGTAAGTATTTTTGCTTTAGCATCCAGCATGCATGTGAGTGTTGCCATGACAGTATGCTTGCCATGCGGCTAAGTGCTTACATGAGATAAACTGCTTGAATGCCTGTGGGTGGAGATCAAATTGCTTAAATTGGGATAATGCGTTAAAACTGCGATTTTTTAAGCCCACTAGATAGTGGCAAAACCATCTTTTCCAAAAGCCCACTTGAAGGTGGCAAAACCTGCATTTTAGCCTACTTGCGAGTAGCAAACCATTTTCAAAACAAACATGAAATGTTTTGTTCCAATTTGGGTGATTTGGTCTATACTTGTTTGCTACGCGCACAACATAGTAATTCTAGGCTAATAACCGGTTTAAGAACACATAAAGTTTTCAAAAACGGATATCACGGTTAGTAGAGGCCGGTCTTCGGACCGGGCGAAAGGGGGTGCTCATAGCTGACCTTCCCCGATCGTACCCAAGCTCCCGAGCCGAGACAACTCCGGTGATGACGGACATGTGGCCTTCGGCACCGAGTCAGGGTTTCCTAAATTCTCCCATAAAAAATATTTAGGTGGCGACTCTGTATCTGGCAAAGCAGTCCATGTTTGGCACTACTTTTTCAAAAATCTGTTTCTCAAAACGATTTGCCAGATTTGGACTCTTTGGTTCAGATTAAGAACCGTGACATAAATCGAGTCCGAACTGTAGCACGAGGTCCCACGCGGGCGCGGCTACAGTTTCTGGCGACTCCGCTGGGGAATTTAGAGAGCTTGACTTGAACTCGTGATATCCTGTTTTGATCTCATTTATGTGTTTCTTTGCATTGCATGTGCATTGGTGCGCCTAGGAACACAGTGTTTGCCATCTGCCATTCCTGAACGGTTTGCCGGAGGCTTGTCTTGTCAAGACATGTCCATAAGGCTGACCGGCTATGGGCTCTGACAGCATGGGAACACAAACCCCGGTTTTACCGGGGCACCCTTTTTGACCATTCGACCTAGTGCATATTCGGAATCCATAGTGACCATTCCAAGCTAGGACAGGTTGCTTACCCGATTATAGGTTGTTTGAAACCACTGCGTGCGTAGTGAAACCCTAGATCCTGACAAAATAGGACAGGGAAACCCTACCCCAACATAGGGGTGTTTTGGCTCTTTTTACTTGCTATGTGCTTTTAGAGTGTATCTCTATAGGAATGCATATTTCAGTTTGCAAGTTTGGGCATCAGGCCTGTGGGCATCAGTATTTGGGGAATCAGTTTTACCCGAGGGTATCAATTTTGGGACAGATATTTGGGGGGCAGTGATCAGTGTTGAGCACAGTCATTCCACTATGATCATATCCGAGCTGAAATGCTGTCTGTTTTCTCTTTTGCTAGGTAGTCCCGGAACCATAGCTTCAGAAGGCTCCAATATCCCCAGGGTACATTGGACTAGTGTTGATAGACTTTGTCAGGTCAGAGACTCAGTTCAAGGGTAATCAGGGCTAGAGAAGGCTAGTCAGGCACAGACCACCAGTACAGCAGCTACCAGATCAGTGATCTTTGAGCAGTCAGGCTGAGATTTCCGAACCTATTTCCGACACAGATATACCTGTTGCTCAGTTAGATTAGAACAGTATGTCGAGTCTGGAAGAGATGGTGCGCCAACTCCAGGATAGTATGAAAGCCATGCAGCAAGACGCTGTCCGTCAAGCGGAATTCGCCAAACAACAGGCTGTGGCCATAACCCAACAGGCACAGACAATTGCCAGATTGGAGCAGCAAACTGGAGTATCTACTTCGCACCAGACTCCTCCCCCACCAAGAGTTCCCATACTCGGGGAGGCAACCCACGTCCAGGAGGATACCGACCTTCCAACGGGGCCAGCTCCGCCCCCGATCCCGCCTCAACTATCCAAGGCACCCACTCCTATCAACCAATCAGATTCTTCCTTCGAGCCCGAGGTGGAGCCCGTGGCATTAAAAATGCACAAGCTTGAAAAGCTGTTCAAAAAATCTCAAGGTGCGAAGTCCATTCCGGACATTGGAGACGGATACATCGACGCAGCTGTGACGCTGCCAGATCGGTTTAAGATGCCACAAATCGATCGTTTTGACGGATCTGAGGATCCCATGGTACACCTGCGACTATTTTCAGACGTCCTAAGACCAATGGGCCTCACTAGATTGCAGAAGCTGTCTTTGTTTGGCCGGACCCTGTCGGGTGTAGCGGCCGCATGGTATGCCAAATTGGAGGATGACGTCAAGAGAAGTTGGGATGAGATGGCTGAGGCCTTCGTCGCACAATATTCATACAATACCCAAATCGAGATTACGACCCGTGATCTTGAGACGACGAGGCAGGAGCCTAAGGAGAGCTTCTCAGAATTCGTGGCCCGCTGGAGGGCCAAGGCCTCAATGATGACCATTAGGCCAACAGATAAGGATCAAATACGGATGATTGTGCGCAATCTCCAGCCTAAGCTAATGCAGAGAATGATTGTAATCCCCTTTCCCACTTTCTCAGATTTACACGATATGGGGGTACAAATCGAAGATGTAATGAGGCAAGGTCTGTTTGACCAGGATAAGGAGCAGCCCAGGAGGGCATTTTCCCATAGTTCGAATGTGACCACCAGCGGTGACGCAGCTGCAAGATCATCTGAAGTGGGCATGGTCACCACCACCACACCAAGAGCAGCCACCCCCTTTGTTGGTGCATCCACTTCAAACCCCCGAACTTCAGACTATCTGCCCCGAGGCAAGAGGGTTTTCACCCCACTCTATATGTCTTTGTCTAAAGCCCTGGGGGTCCTACTCAGGAAAGGACATCTGAAACCGTTAGAGCAACGGCCTTTACCCGATCCTCTCCCTCCAAAACATGACCCGACTAAGTACTGTGCTTTCCATCAACAAACCGGTCATGACACCGACAGTTGCGTCCGTCTCCACCACGAGATACAAAATTTGATTGACAACGGGGTCATCCCCGCACCAGGTCCTGCGAAGTCTATCGACACTTGATCAGTGAACTTGCGGGGGGATAATGTGATGTGATCAGAGGTTGGACCACCTGCGGGCGGCACTCAGTTTACTCCAGATATGGTGTATGGCATGCACTGTTTCGAGCATTTTACGAATGCTAGTTTTTGTGTTTTCTGACTTGGGTATTGGGTCAGTCTTCTCAATTTGTATTGAGTTGGTCTTTTTATACTGAGTCGGTCAGGTCTGTCTTGTTGTATCGAGTCAGTCTTGTTTTGTTAAAGTCAGGTGATTCCGGGGGTGTTACCTCGGGCATCACTATTTTGTTTCGTGTTTGTCTCTTCGCTTTCTTTTGAGTCTGTTTTTGCCATGGAGCCAGTTACACCAACAGATTTGAATGAACAGCAGTGATTTTCACACTCTTGTGTTTGCTTCTGCCGTGTGCCAGTTGTGCCAGAAATTCTAAACGAGATGGCAATATTTGACTAGAAGCTGTGCCTTTTCTGTGCCTTGAAGTCATTGTAATGACCTAAGCTTTTCAAAACCTTTTTGAACACTGCGGTGATAAAAATGAAAAGGAAGGAATTCTTCAGATTTTGTAAAATTTGATCATCTGAGGGAAAGAGAGGTGTGCTAAGCCCTTAATGAATGAAATCATGCTTGTTAGCGTGAGTACTGAGAAGGATCCTGGCTTGATCCAGATTGGTCCCACACCGTCTTCAGCGCGAGCGATCTGTCGCTTTCTTAAAAACTTTCAAAAACAAAATGTTTTGTGCAGTCCTGCGAAGACCTGTGTGGAATCGCTCTTGAGATTGTGCAGCCTAGGATCGCTCTCAGCCTCAAGATTCTGTCCATTTGTTTTCAAACCTCGGACTTAAATTCAGAATGTTCAATGGCCAACCGCCATATGAGGCCTGTGTGGCCAGATTCGAAGCATCCCTCGGACAAGAGGCACCAAAGTCAGATCAAGAAGATCAGATCAAAGGAAGCTTGTAAAGCTAGAACAGAAGTACCCTTCCAACTAGGGGCAAAAATGTCAGATGTGCTCGAAGAGCCGAAGATGGATCCTTCAGTAAATCAATACAACAGCCACTCTCCTGGATACGGATGGCTTCAAAACCCTAAAACCATTTGGCATGGATTTGTTACACTTTTACCCTTTGAGAGGCTCGCTGGGCCGAAAACCCGGAAGGGCGACCCAGGCAAAAGTTAGAGCAAGAGAAAAATACAAAAAAGAAAAAAAATGCAAAGAAAAGAACAAAAAAAAGAAAATAAAAAAAAAGAGAAAATAAAAAAAAAGGGAAATGAAATGAAAAGAAATGAAAAGAAAAGAAATGAAAAGAATTGAAAAGAAAAGAAAAACAAAGCTCGCAAGGTCGAAAACCCGCGACGGGCGCCTTGGCAAAAGTTAGAGCCTAAAAAAGGAGAGGTTAATACCCGAGTGTACCTTAACCCCGAACTACGTAAGGCTTGATTCCCATGTTTGGGATACGTAGGCAACTTCATTCTGAAGTCCAGCCGTAAAATACTTCAAATTCAACTTGTGTCCATGTGATGGTTCTAGTCATCTTTGTCTTTTCTGTATCCGGGAGTTCGGTTGCAATCATCGCTCTGAGGACTGATTACAATACACTACGGGGCCATTTAGACAAGGGGCAACTTTCCGTTGCCATTCAACGCGCTGCGGTGCCGTGCAAACAAGGGGCAACTTTCCGTTGCCATGTAGCTCTCTTCGAGAAAGGGGCCAATTTTCCTCCGAATCCGAGGTTGTGCATCTCAAGAGTGGGTTCCGTGCTTGTTAAGCATTGGTCGTTTGCAAAAATAGTTTTTGAGAATTTTTACTGAGGTTGACTAATTTTCTCGAAAATTGTTCCATCTTTTCCAAAAACTGGACCATTTCTTGGACCCAAAAAAAGAGGAAAATTTTCAGTGCTCATAGCCTGACTTGCATGATTTTCAAATCAAAAATCGAACAAGTGTGTTAATCTAACTCTCATATTGGTCAAAATTGTTTTAGTAGAAAACCAAAACAAAAAATGGTCAAAATGATGAACTAGGGGCACAGTTGAGTCAGGCTTCCTGTCTTTTCCCCATTTTCAACATACTTGCCAAGAAGGGCACTCTACCTGCCAGAAAAGGGCACCACTGAAGCTATCAACAAAGGGCTGAAAGCTCTCTCATCCTCCAAGCAACGAGGAATCAAGCCAAGTGCGAAGCACGGACGGGAACGGATCAAGATATTTCACTCCCTCATCTGGACAGATCTGATCACGTCCAAACTCCCCAGCGGAGCATCGTCAACCGATGTCAATTGCAGATCTGCTGCGCGTCTGGTCGCATTGCAACCCCTCTGTGGGAGAAATTCACTGTTGTGAACAAGAGTCTGGTAAAATACCAGGGGCAAGAGCCCACAATTTCCAGCTTATCCATCAACCACCCAGGGGAGGGATGAAAAACGAGAGATTAAAGAATAGAGAGATGTGCGCTGAGAGAAAAAGCGAGAAAAGGGTTTTGAGAGAAAAACCGAGCTTGAGAGCCGAGTGATGTGAGAATCACAAATAAGAAAGGGTGGGAATAGTACTCGGTGAAACAGGCTCCCTGTGCACGTCTGTGTGTCGTGTCTTTTGTTTTGTTTGTCTCGATTCTTGCTTTGAGTCGTTCCGAGCGTGTCTCGACGTGTTTAGGTTGTTTACCTTTTGTTTTCCGTTGTTGAGTCTTTCTCGCTGTGTTCAGTCGTGGGCTCAATACCTGGTCGAGAACTCATTTTCTCAATTTCAAAAAATGATTTGTTGTGTGCTCAGAGTGCTGTGCCATTCTCCACATTTGTGCAAAAAAGGAAATTTGTTCTTTCGAAAACTGCAGGGTCCACCCCCGATAAGTGTGAACGGTGAAACCAGGACCTATCTGAAGCTATGATAGTTCCAGACTGCAAAGCAAAAGCAAAAGAGCGAAAATCGAAGTATCTGAGTTTGTGTCAACTTCAGAAAATTCCGTGATTGTACTCCGGACGTACCTCTTCAGGGCCTTGTCAATGCTCCGAAATATGAGTGTACCTCTACCTCAGGCGCAAGATCAATCTTGCATTGTGATGCACGTTCCAATTGCATTGTTATGCACCCACTTCACTAGCATTGTTATGCTCATTCATTGCATTGATTTTGCACATCTATCCAGCATTGTCATGCTCATTACATTTGCATTGTCATGCACCTTTTTCACTTGCGTTGTCACGCACTTTCCACTTGCATTGTTATGCACGCTCTCTTATTCGGAAACACTGGGATACGTCCTTATGCTTTCCCTTCTCATTCGGAAACTCCGGGATACGTCCCTATGTTTCTTTCTCTTTTTCCGAAACTCCGGGGTACGTCCCTATGTTTCTCTTACCTTTCCGAAGCACCGGGATACGTCCCTATGTTTCTTCTCCTTTTTCGAAACACCGGGATACGTCCCTATGTTTCTCCTTCTTTCCGAAACACCGGGATACGTCCCTATGTTTCTCCTTCTTTCCGAAACACCGGGATACGTCCCTATGTTTCTTCTTCCATTCCGAAACACCGGGATACGTCCCTACGTTTCTCTCTCTTTCCGAAACACCGGGATGCGTCCCTATGTTTCTTCTCCTTTTTCGAAACACCGGGATACGTCCCTATGTTTCTCCTTCTTTTCGAAACACCGGGATACGTCCCTACGTTTCTCTCTCTTTCCGAAACATCGGGATACGTCCATACGTTTCACTCCTCATTTTCCGAGACACTGGGATACGTCCTTATGTTTCTCTCCCTTTTCCGAGACACTGGGATACGTCCTTATGTTTCTCTTCCTTTTCCGAAACACCGGGATACGTCCCTACGTTTCTTTCCTCTTTTCTGAAACACTAGGATACGTCCCTATGTTTCTTCTCCTTTGTCTAATCCTTGGGATACGTCCCTAACCCTTGGGATACGTCCCTAATCTTTGGGATACGTCCCTAACCTTTGGGATACGTCCCTAACCTTTGGGATACATCCCTAACCTTTGGGATACGTCCCTAACCTTTGGGATACGTCCCTCATCTTTGGGATACGTCCCTAATCTTTGGGATACGTCCCTCATCTTTGGGATACGTCCCTAATCTTTGGGATACGTCCCTCATCTTTGGGATACGTCCCTAATCTTTGGGATACGTCCCTCATCTTTGGGATACGTCCCTAACCTTTGGGATACGTCCCTAACCTTCGGGATACGTCCCTAACCTTTGGGATACGTCCCTCATCTTTGGGATACGTCCCTAACCTTTGGGATACGTCCCTAACCTTTGGGATACGTCCCTAATCCTTGGGATACGTCCCTATGTTTCTCCCTCTTCAGTTAAAAGCGTTCGGAATACGTTCCAATGCTCACACCATTCCGAAACACCGGGATATGTCCCTATGTTTCTCCCTGTCCCATTTCCCCACACAATTTTAGTGTGTTTGGAATTCATCTTAGGTCGCATTGTCATGCACACCTCTTCACTTGCGTTGTCACGCACATTCCATTTGCACTTGTTAGTGCATTGTATTTTGTTCGCGCTATTTTGCGCATCGCACTTGTTAGTGCATTACAAGTTGCTCGCGCTGTTCTGCGCATCGCACTGTTTTGTGCATTTCAAAGTTGTTCGCGCTGTTTTGTGCATCGCACTATTTTTGTGCATTTCAAAGTTGTTCGCGCTGTTCTGCGCATCGCACTGTTTTGTGCACCTCACTTGCATCTTGCATGCATTCTATCGCGCTATCTTGCGCACCTCACTTGTACTTGTTAGTACGTTGCATTGTTTTGAATACAAATCGGCTTCGCGTAGCGTATAAGTCCAACTTTCAAAACCGGCTTCGCGTAGCGTATAAGTCCAACTTTCAAAACCGGCTTTGCGTAGCATATAAGTCCAATGTTCAAACCGGCTTCGCGTGGCGTATAAGTCCAATTATCAAAGTCTTCCCGCATATCATTTGCATCATGCCCCTGAACTACGCTGGTTTGATTCCTTGCAAAGGGATACGTAGGCAGCCTGCGGGCACAACCATTCATTCATTTGTATTTTGTTTGTTTGTCCAAGTCTTCGGCCTTGTCAAAAATGGGTCTTCTCGGGGCTTTGACATTCACTCCCGTCATTGTTATGACTTTCGAGTTCTGTCAAAGAGGGGCAACTGTAGACACCCCATTTTTGACCGCCCTTAAGACTTGGGCACTACTGATGGTTTGCTCGGTGTTGAGAGATGTGCAGGGCAAAGAATCAATTTCTTCGGCAAGAAGAGAGGCAAATCTTTCAAAACACTTTGTTTAGGGTTTTGGAGTTGAAGAAAAGAGGAAAGGAGAGGAAAAACCAGCTGAGGCACCATTATACATACAAACCTATATCTATACATTCAACCCTCCTCTTCCAAGCTCAAAAAAGTCCATTATCCTTGGCCATTTACACACCAACTCATAGCACAAGGCTTCCATCATCCATTCCAGAAGCTTGAGGCTGATTTTCAGAGCTAGGAGTGCTGCAACTCAAGCCAAGAGGCTGTCAAGACTTGGTCTACAAGGGTGAGCTCCTTTTTTTCTCTTTTCTAGCCTTTTCTTGATCAATACATAAGCCATAGTTTCTTGCATCTTTGGGCTCCGACCCAAACTTCAAACCATCATATTTTGAGGTCCTCTTCATGTTCGATTGAGGACCTCTTGCTGTTTGAGGATAGTAGCTAACACTTCCTTCTTTATCTCTCCTTTAGGCCCTAATCTTGCATGTTATTTTTGGCCTATGTGTAATCTGTTTTTGAGGATGTAGTAAACTGTAGATAGGCTTATTTTGAGCCCTTATTCAACATTGAAGAAGGGCTCAACACTGTTTCGGACCTCCATGCTACACTTGCCTTTATATTCTCTTTTGGGTCCCATTTTTGCATGTCTTGGCAGCCCCTGATGTTGCTGTTTTTGGACTTTGGTCCGAACTAAAAACAGCCATATTTTGACCCCCTTGTCATGTTTCATTAAGGGTCTTTGGCTGTTTGATGAATATTTTGTGTACTTCATGTTATAGCCCTCTTGTGGCCTTAATCTTGCATAAATTGTTTGCCATGCTTGTATCTGTTTTCGAGCCTTGTCATCTACTGAAAAACATCATATTTTTGGTCCCTCTTCAGTGTTGTAGAAGGGTATTTTTCTGTTTGGGTTTTTCATCTACCACTTGCTTCATTACCTCCCTTGCGGAGCCATTTTTGCATGCCATTGTTGCCCTATCTTTGCTTGTTGTTTGGCCATGACTTGTACTAGAAAAATGCTTATTTTGAAGCTGTTTTGCTTCTGTCTTCATGCTCCATGTCCATATTGTGCATGCTTTGTATAGCTGTAAGCCATTTCGGGTGCCAAAAGTCCATGTTTCGGGACTATTCCATGCATCGGGTGTGTTTTCGCCTCATTTCGGGGCTGTTTTCCCCCACATTTCAGTGCTGAAATCCCATTGGCATGTTTGCATATCATTTTCCGTGCCATTGCATTGCATATGCCATTGCCTCGGTTTGCGTGCCCGTGTGCACGCATTTCGAGGCACTTCATTTTCATTCATCGGCCTCTTATGTGAGCGTGGCTGAGGCTCTCTCATGTTAGTATAAGTCCATGTTGCATTCTATATGCCGTTTTAGCCATTGCATTGCATATGCCATTGCCTCGGTTTGCGTGCCCGTGTGCACGCATTTCGAGGCACTTCATTTTCATATTATGGCCACTGTTTTGGGCCTAACCAGAGCTGCCTAATTCATGTATAAGTCCATATTTCCATCTATTTGCATTGCCATATGTATGCTTGTATGCTTGCATAAGTGCCTTGCCATGCCATGTTGCATTCTTAGCTTGTATGCCTAGGTTGCATTGCATCTTGCATGCATTCCTTGTCCCTTGACTTGGGTGATAGGGATTGGGAGTTTTGTTTGATTGGTTTGCATACATTTGAAATCAAAGTTGCATACTTGGTTCTTTGGGCCATCATGCATGGAAATGCGTGATTGGTGGTCCGGGAACCGAGGCATGTCCCTTTGAGTCGTTACAATGATAAGGGATATGGTCGATGCATACATGCCTTGAATTGCGCTGCCATGCCTCGTTTTGCCCTCTGTTGCTGTGAATTGCAGGTCCAGCAGACTTTCTTTGCCGACCGGCAGTGTAAGGTGCCGGCCGGCAACCTTTTCTCTGCCGACAGATTCAATTTTGTGCCGATGGACATATACCAGTGCCGGTGGTGATTCCACTCAGCCGGTGGTACTCCCCAGTGCCTAGGGAAGCAGTCCTGAAATTTTGGCAGCCTCCAGAGGAGCACAGGAAAGAAAACAGAGGCAGCCTACGCATGGCGGCGCGCTTCCCGAGGCAGTTTACTGTTTTCTTAGAATAATTAATTTGTTAATTAATTTGTAATATTTAATTAGCTTGCGTAGTTAATTAATTTGTAATATTTATTTGGTCCCTCCGAGCGAGGGCATATTTGTAATAAGTGTGCGTGCGTGTGCATGTCTTCCAACCCCCACTTCTTTCTTCCCTTTTATTTACCTGCTTATGATGGTAGATTAGGGCACATTTATTTTAGCATACCTTATGCTATGCATGCGTGCATCCATACATTTGTACTGCATGCATTAGGCTCGGTACATCACGCTAACTGCATTCGTACTTCAATTCAAAAATTGACTATGTGATAGTTGATCGCATTTCATATGCCATGCTTAGGTTAGCCGAGCCTGCCTAGATTGCATTTTTGCATGTGATGCATTAGCCATTTTTTTTAACATGAACTAGGACATGCATGTTTGCTAACTAGTTTACTGTTTTGGCACGGAGTACGATGTAAGTATTTTTGCTTTAGCATCCAGCATGCATGTGAGTGTTGCCATGACAGTATGCTTGCCATGCGGCTAAGTGCTTACATGAGATAAACTGCTTGAATGCCTGTGGGTGGAGATCAAATTGCTTAAATTGGGATAATGCGTTAAAACTGCGATTTTTTAAGCCCACTAGATAGTGGCAAAACCATCTTTTCCAAAAGCCCACTTGAAGGTGGCAAAACCTGCATTTTAGCCTACTTGCGAGTAGCAAACCATTTTCAAAACAAACATGAAATGTTTTGTTCCAATTTGGGTGATTTGGTCTATACTTGTTTGCTACGCGCACAACATAGTAATTCTAGGCTAATAACCGGTTTAAGAACACATAAAGTTTTCAAAAACGGATATCACGGTTAGTAGAGGCCGGTCTTCGGACCGGGCGAAAGGGGGTGCTCATAGCTGACCTTCCCCGATCGTACCCAAGCTCCCGAGCCGAGACAACTCCGGTGATGACGGACATGTGGCCTTCGGCACCGAGTCAGGGTTTCCTAAATTCTCCCATAAAAAATATTTAGGTGGCGACTCTGTATCTGGCAAAGCAGTCCATGTTTGGCACTACTTTTTCAAAAATCTGTTTCTCAAAACGATTTGCCAGATTTGGACTCTTTGGTTCAGATTAAGAACCGTGACATAAATCGAGTCCGAACTGTAGCACGAGGTCCCACGCGGGCGCGGCTACAATGTGGTATCTGGGGAAGGGGTGACTGTAGATTCATCCAAGATAGAGGCAGTGCAAGATTGGGTACAACCTAAGAATGCTTTCGAGATCTGCAGTTTCTTGGGATTGGCCGGGTATTGCCGTTGGTTTGTAAAGGACTTCTCGAGATTAGCCTCACCTTTGACTAGGTTGACGAGGAAAGGAATCAAATTTGTGTGGAGTGAGACTTGTGAAAAGTCGTTCCAAGAGCTTAAGCTTAGACTTACCACTACTCCAGTCTTGATTATTCCGGAGAGGGGTTTGGGCTATTCAGTATACTGTGATGCTTCACGGGAAGGTTTAGGCTGTGTTTTGATGCAAGAAGGGAAGGTAGTGGCCTATGGGGCGCGACAGTTGAAAACTCATGAGAGGAATTACCCTACTCACGACTTAGAATTAGTGGCGGTGATCTTTGCCTTGAAGATTTGGAGGCATTACTTGTATGGGGAGAGATTTGAGGTGTTTTCTGATCACAAAAGTCTAAAGTATCTGTTTACACAGAAGGACTTGAACTTGATGCAGAGAAGATGGATGGAGTTCATAGAGGATTATGATTTTGAGTTGCATTATCATCCGAGGAAGGCCAATGTTATGGCCTATGCCTTGAGTAGGAAGTCAATTAGTAGCGTAGCTTGTATCGCCATTCGGGAATGGGAAATGTTGGGTGCTCTTGGTGACTTTGACTTACATCTGGGAGAGTCTGTTGAGTCTGCAGCCTTGTTTTCAGTAGTTGCACAACCTACACTTGTGAGCCGAGTGTTAGAAGCACAAAAAGGTGACCTTGAGGTAGAATCCCCCCGAGAGACGATCTCCAGTGGGAAGGTAGAGAAGGGCTTGACTGTGTATCTCGACTAGAGTGTGAGATACTGTGATTGTTTGTTCGTGCCGGAGTCTTGCTGAGAGTTTCACCATTCATGCCTTGCGGTGCATCTGGGAGGCACAGAGAGGTATTATGACCTGCGTTGCCAGTTTTGGTAGAGAGGTATGAAGAAGGATGTAGCCATGTTTGTATCGAAATGCCTTACTTGCCAACAAGTGAAGGCTGAGCATCAGAGGCCAGCGGGTTTGTTGTAACCCTTGCCTATAGTCTAGTGGAAGTGGGAGCAGGTCACGATGGATTTTGATGTTGTGATGACCGGTTTCATTGTACATCGTTTCACTTATTGTCCTCTTTGAGTTTGTTGTGTTCGAGAGTTTTTTCTCAAATTTCGGTCCTTGTCTATTCCGGGTTTAAGTGTCACTTGTTTCGAAGAGTGCATGGTCGAGTCCGGAGTGTCTGGAATTGAACCAGAAAAATTCTGGGCTAGAGGACTAGGGCCGTACGTGCGGGGGATGAGGCCGCACGTACGAGAAGTGTAGCATTTTCAGCCTTGCACACTGCATTATATGCAGGTGCGGGGTGAGGTGCGGATTGGAGGGCCGCATGTGCGGGAAGTAGGCTCCGCACGTGCAGGGGCACGTGCGGGACGGGCCTGAGTTCGTGAAGCTCTGTTTTTTTTTTCTCTTTTTGGGCTGTGTGTGTCACTTTTCTTATATCACTCTCTCACTAGAAATACACTACTCTCCCTTCTCTCTACATTTCATACACTAAAACTCTTCAAACTCTTGATCTTCTTGGATTCATTGCATCTTCAACCCATGTTCCTTCATCAAGGTTGAAGCGCTCCTCAAGAGTTACATTGTGTACGGTGGAGATTGGGTTTTGGCGCCATCAATTTCTAGGGTCTCATCTCCTTTTCTTCTTCAAAACTTGAGGTAGGGAATTACTTAGAGTTATATATATGTTTTGCAAGTTTTTGGTTGATTTTGAGAGTTTTCTTTGGTTTATTTTGAAAATTTGTTTTTCGCTCAAGAAATTGATGGCCTTGTAAGAAGAAAATCCATCTTTAGTTCTTTTTAAAAATTTTCTTGAAATGTTGAACCACATGGGTTGAGATTGATGTATTTAGTGAGGTTTTGTAAAGAGATGAGGAAACGTTGGGGTTTTTGTGAAAAACCTAGAAATTGGGGGTTTTGGAAAAAAATGTAGGAATTGATGGATCTTTCTTGGATTAAATGAAAGAGTGTGTGAGAATTTTATAATGTTGTTGCAAATATGATAACTTCTTGATGTATGGGGGTTTTGGAGACCATACTTGAATTTATTGCTAAATGTATAAATTGGCACATTGTTGAGATTCATGAATGATGAGAATTGTGATTTGGAAAGGTTGTTACGCGTTGTTAGATTTAATTAAACATGTGGCATTTTGTGAATTAATGTTGAAGGGAGGAAAAATGGAAATTTTGGTTAACATTGTGTTGTTGTTGAGACACTTAAAGATGGAGAATTGTTATGAAGCATTGTTAATTATTGCATTACATCTTCTTTCAATTGATAATTATGCATCTTGAATTTGAGTTATGGAAAAGCTTACATTGGAAAAATAATATGTTTGAAATGGGAATTATCAAAATGTTTTGGGGTAAATACGTTGGTAAGTCCGGATAAGAGGTGTAGATGAAATGGATTAAGTTGGCCTGAGTGTCCGGGGTGAAAGACTGAAAACACGCATGGAGGTGGTACAACTTCCCTTCTGGTTAGCAACCAATAAAGTGGGGTTTTTGGTAGTGTTAGTTAAGCCTACTTGCAGACACCAACCTAGGGATTACCTGAGTCATATTTACCGCCCCAGTGAATAATATTGTAAATTTTAGAATTGTTGAGATTTCAAGGTATCGTTGAACATGGTGACTTTTTAAAAGGCATGTAAATGAAACCTCTTTTAATTGGCAATGCATGTGCATTTGCATTCAATATTGGAAATCTTGCATAAATGTATATACTTTGTTAAGGATTCTCTACTGGGCTTTATGCTCACCCCTATGGGATTTTGGTGCAGGAAAAGATGTGGTGATCCCGCCGAGTTGAGAGCGTGGACATATTTTGTGAAGAGTAAATGACTCTATTTTTGTTGTGATTTATTTTGCTAGCCAAGGGCTATAAATGTATGGGTTCGTGAAACCATTTTTGTGTAACCGGGCTCAAGCCTTGGAATATGTAAGCCCTTAAGGGCATTTTATTTATTTTTGGGATTTGATGTTCTACATGCTATAGATTCATGTATTTCTATATCATTAAATGTATAATTCGCATGTGGAACTTTTGTACAAACCTTTTGATTAATGATGTAAAGGTTGGAGATTACTATTATGCCTTAATGGATGTTGGTTGATGTACCTAATTTGTGTTGGGTTATTTTGGGGCGTTACAACTTGGTATCAGAGCTACCGGGTTTGAATACTTGGGGCTTGCGGGAAGTGGTTGTTTTGCCACAGTGGGTTCATTTCGCATGATTAGGAAATGTTTTGTTTTTCGTGATTATGTGATAACATGCTTATGTGACAATATGGGTATGGGATTGGACTTTTGGGATGTTATTTGCGTCTATTAAATTCCTTAAGGTCTTATTAGAAGGGTACCTGATCAATACTCGTTCTACTAAGAATTCTTAGTTTTTCGTGGGATGAATCTCATCACAAAAGAATAATCCGTGTGTGCTTACGTGACTAAGTGCTTATGTGGAGTGAATTGAATTGTTTGTATGGTAGAAATTGTATCGAATTGTTGTATTCAAATGAGTGAGAGGATTTGACAGCACATTTGAGATTATGTGCTAAATTGTTTATCTTATTCCTTAATTAGGATGTCAAGAAGGGGTCAAACCCATGGCGGTAAAGGTGGTAGAGGTGGAAGGCATGACAGGGCTCGCCGGGGTGTGCACGAGGTACTGGTCCATGAGGTTTCGGTGCAAGAGGAGGGGTTGGGCCAAGCTAATATGGCTGAGCAAGTGGGACAATCGGAAATTTCGGGGCAAGCAGGTCAAGCAACAATGGGGGCCCTAGCCCGAGAAATGGCGGGGGCCTTAAGGGAGTCGATGAACATACTAAAGGCGGAGAACCAGGCTATAGAGAACGCCGTAGAGACGAGGGCGAGCTTTCTTACTAGGGAGTTTTTGCGGGCCAAGTCGGATGAGTTCCATGGTGGCCCCGAGCTTATGAAGGTGGATGAGTGGCTTGAACAGACAGTGAAGACATTTGAGATGCTTCACATCGAAGACAGTGAGCTTAGAGTGACTCTTGCGAGTTACTATCTCAAGGGGGATACGAGCCAATGGTAGAAATACGCCAAGGGCCGAATAGAACCGACATGGAAAGCATTTGTAGTGGCTTTCCAAGACAAGTACCTACCTCCCACTGCTAGCGAGAGGTTGAGGCAAGAATTTCAAGACCTTAAGCAACTCAATATGTCCAGTCACACCCCAAACCCGCCCCTAAAAGTTTGGGCATGACTCATTTAGAAACGGACACTTAACTCGATGTACATAAGATATGGGGCCTGAATGGAAGCATTATATATATAAAATATCATGTAAGAACATAAAAAACATCCATTGAGCTATCACTACTATGCCAAGATCACAACCAAAACATAAAGCAAATAAACACATAGTGACATGCATCTGAGAATCTAGCTATGTACATATACATATACAGACCCAGCCCTCAAGATTGGGCGCATAATAAAGATACTGAAGGGAATAAGGATCATATACACTTTAATCTAAGACAGATAATCAGGGTATAAAACCAAAGCTTAGCATACTCCATAATGAGCAGTCTTCATTTAGGTGTCTGGACACTCTGAGGTTGACACAAGAGGAATGGATGCCATGGGTTAAGATTGACCCCTAGGTTGAGTGCCTACAGAAACAAACATAATATAAAAGTGAGTCAAGCTCAGTGAATAATAGGGCATAACCATTTCAATGCTCGACTTGAATTATAATACATATTCATGCATTTATAAATAAAGAGATCATATGGTTAATTCGTTTCTGTACCAATTTCAGAATGGCCTTAGGCCTAATCTTAAACAGAGTGGCATGAAGCCCTTAACAGAATGGCATGAAGCCTTTTCATGCAAGTATGAATTCAAGAGGTGTCTCACATGGATTCTAGAGGTGGCTCACAAGGTAGCGCTTAGTTCCGTGCAGCACTTTGTTTCATACTAACAGATCATACAGAATGGCCATAGGCCCAGATGTCACAATTTGGCCATAGGCTCCACAGATGTTACAGAACGGCCATAGGCCTCATAACTTTCACATGTGTATGGACTCAAGAGGTGGCTCGTACGGATTCTAGAGGTGGCTCGCATTGCAGCACTTAGTTCCATACAACACTTTGTTCCATACCAGAAATCTTTAGATCTTAAAGACTGATCGAATCAAATCATGTCATAACATAGCATAAGTGAAATGGTTAAACAGAACAATTCATATAGAGCATACTTGTTAGTTCCATAACGGAACCCTCGCTACCGGGAACTTGCAACATACTTGAACCACGATATTATTACCCCCGTGCAAGGGCCATAGACCACGGTATTATTACCCCCGAGTAAAGGCCATAGACCACGGTATTATTACCCCTAGGTATGGGCCTTGTGCTAAGGATGCCATGGATACTTTTACATATATAGGCAATCGTTCATTAGTTCAAACCGTAACATATCAGAAAATAGAGCATTTCTTATTATATCACGTCATTACAGTACACTTAATAAAGACAGAACAACTGACATCATAACGTGAGTTACATGACAATGTCATTGATAGTTAATTCTGTCTTCAGGTTGAGTCATTCGGAAGTCAATCCGATGTTTATCGTACTTCTTGGTAGTTATTAACGTATAAAACAATCCGTGGTCTTACCTCATTACTCATTCTGATGATCCACTCTGGGTAGATATCTATGCCATAATACGTGTGTTGAACCAAACAAAACTGTAGAAGTTCATGATAGGTCATTCAGAACATCATGTTTTCGTTCAAAATATCATGTTCCCATTAAGTGGGATTTACATTCATAATTTCTTCTCGTCAACTAATAGCATAGTATTAATATTCATATATAATTCTTGTGCGGAGTTCATAGGTAATTTACAGCACACTAATGATAACCATTAACCGTAACCGGAACGCAGAGAGTTCCAGAATCATACCGACGTACACAAAGTCCTTCAAAACCTTTCAACATTTACATAAGTTCATCCCGACTTTCATTTAACATAAATGGTAACGTAATTACTTGCGAGGAATAGAACGTTAATAATAAGAATTATTAACGGTAAGTAAATGTACGATTACAGTACCATTACTCACAGTGCTGTGGTGGGGCGATCATTCCTCCCGGAGTATGCCATTGATAGGTTTCTGATAGCGGTGGAACGATGTCCTCGTCTTGACCTAGAAACAAAATGTACATAGCAGAGAATAAAACCAATCTCTTTCTTATTCCTTAATCAATAGCCATGGTGGTTCTAAACTCATTAGTCCTCCATAGGTTATAGGAAAATAATCCATGCCTTAGAAGATAGGAGGAATCGATAGGAAAATAGTTTAAGTGAAGAAAGGGTACAAAACCGGTAGACAGAAAGTGAGCAACTGTCACTAATTTGGGCATAACTATTTGTGTACTTACAATTTGGGAGTGAGACACCAATGGAAACTAGACTTCTGGGGCTTGATTTTAGGCTCAAGAATCACTCAAAACGGAGTCCGGATACAAAAGATATGCTTATTTAAAGTTACCCATTATATGCTGAAATAGGGATGGCCGCTCGTGCGCCCACTTTGGCCGCTCGTGTGGCCCAATTCTGCTCGAACGGAGAAATCCGGCCGCTCAAGCGCCCAAAAGCAGAATGAAAACCTCCTTTTTTTCTTCAGGTTCCGCTCGTGCGGTGCCCGTGGCCGCTCGTGCGGTCTGGGCAAAAATAGGGTGTCTGAAAATTCATCAAGGTTTGAGTTTGCAAACCTAAATTCAAACCGAGATCTCATGCAATCTTTCTTTAAAACATGATAAACCAACATATTTCAAGGGTAATTCAAGCTTAATTTCATCAACTTGTTTTGATTCCAAAATCAAACTATTGACTTCCATGAATTCAACAAGATCAAACATCTAAATACATAAACATGATCAAGCATGTAAAATGAAGGAATAGAAGGTAATTTATCTCCATGAGACTCAATTTAACTCAAATGGTCAAAATGATACAACATCCTTACCATTAATTCAATTACAAACCCTAGTCTTATATATATATATATATATATAAAGAGAACCTTATTTATGTCCAAATAGGGAATTATTAGAGATGGATTAATTTACCTTGAGCTCAAATCTCTACAATCCTCTCAATTTTTCCCAATCCTTCTTCTTGATGAACATCCCCTCTTCCTCTCAAACTCTCTTCTTCTCAACTCTCTCTCCCAGGATATATTTTTTGAGTAGAGATCACCAAGTCAACATATGGAGATAGATAGATATATAAAGTGAATAAGGACGAAATCCAATCAGTTTAATCATTCCAAATTGAAATTTCACAGAAAATCATATTATGATCTAAAAATCATACTGAACTCAAATATAACATCAATTTCAGGTAATTAAGTCTCTAAGGCTTCCAATTTCTGATTCAAACATTATAATTGTGACAGATTTTTCTCTTAGTAAACAGATATGCATCCATAACCATAGGATTCACTGAATTAAACTTAATTTCACATAAAATTTCACAGTAAGCATTTAAATGCACAGAATAAGGGACTGAAAATATATCAGAGAACATGTATAAGGGTCGGGTTATTACACTCTTCCCCCCTTAAATAAGTTTGGTCCCTCAAACTTGTTCTATCATGTAACAGATTAGAAATCTCAGTCTCATACTCTTGTTCAGTTTTGTTAAACATCTCGTAGTGTTATCCATCTAGTCATTTCGATGTCTAATTCAGGTGTGTAGAAGTAAAAAATATCAATTCCATATATTTATTTCATAGGAGCATAGGTCAAATGAGATGAGACCACAAATTGACCACAAAAGTTCACTGCAGAATATTCAAGGCATAAATCCCCAGTAGGTAGGGTTTATAATCACAATATTTCCTGTCAATAAGTTCCATAGCATCAATTTTCAATACAGAAACATAATAGATACCACTTCCTTAAGCATATAATGCATATATTCCCATAGTATACGCTAATTTCAATCACGGTAACAAACGTTCTCTACTATGTTCATAACCAAATTGATCCAGCATTCACGAATAAGTTACGTAGGTACGTAGCCACTAGCTTCATTATTAGTTTCTAGTATTTCTCCATTTTTGAAAACATAACAAAGTCATATCGTTACGTTGCTTCAAAACATATCTACTAATTCTTGACAAATAACATATAGCTTTGTAAATTCATGCTGACATACCATCGTAGACAAATAGTCATGCCATCACAAGTCCAAATTTGAATAATAAATCCAACTCTAATAGCCATTATTTAAGCAAAAGGAGCCACTCAAAAACAAAACCGGAAATCAAATTCAAAATCATACCTGACTAATCAGTCATAACTATAAGGTGTAACATCTATCTGTAATAAGCATTTCTTCTTATTACAGCACAAATTAATTTAGCCTTTTTTTAATCATTTCAATATTCCACTATTCAGATGATTCTTTCTTGTCCCACTGTAAGACACGAGATCAACTGCATGGTTTCATATTCACAACTGATATTTACCGTGGGTCAGCAACAGCCATACAGAAAGTATAGACCAGTCGTCTGGCTCAGTTAGTTAACATAACAGAGTATCTAGTTACTTCACATACATCGGTCCTACTGAGTTCATTCATAGGGTCATAAACTTTGTTACATATACAGTAAGCACATCCATCCGGACCAAATGATTTGACCGACAATATCAGAGTTAGGATTCTTCGCAAGGTCAGTTCAATATGACAGTAAGTCAATTCGTAATCATATCATGAGTGTGGTACACATCGGTATAAGCATACAAGAGGAAGTAAATGCCCAGTGCATATCGTTAACCCACCATCAATATAGAATATCTCCATGTCCCCTCGTTTTAACAAAGTTTACCACATCATACAGAACAATTCATATTTTAACTTCCAATACAAATAGAGAACTAAGGTGGCAATTTGTAATATTCAGTATTTACATATCTACACAGAAATACATCACAGAAGTAATTCCTTCCTCTTAAGTCACTCATACACCTAGACAGGGTTTTCGTTCTTGCGGTAAATCGTCAGATTACCAATTATATACTTTAGTCTCAAAGTAGTCAATAACTACCTATCCTTCCAATACAGAATGGGGATTAATTTAACAATTTGCAATATCTAACATACACACAAAGATTTCACAGAGATGGTTCCTCAATCTTAAGTCATTAGTATACAGGAACAAGATTTTCATTCTTACAGTAACTTATCCGTTTATCAATCATTTAGGTTGATCTCGAAGTCGTCCATAACTGTCTATCTTTTTACAAGTCTCATGTATGGAGATACGTAATATAGGTAAGGTCCTTCATATCGTTCAACCATTCTTTATAAGAAATCCTGATTACGGATTACAATTTACACATAACAAAACAGATTACAGATGACAGATGACAGAGTTAGATTTCAGATTTCAAATTTCAGCTCACAGGTTTCCATAAACAATTACACACTGTAAGGGAGGTCATTATATGCATAACTTCATCTTATAACACATCTTATCAAAATACTCAAATGCAGTAATTTCTCAAAATCACAGATCTAAACATTGTTATGGTAAGGAAGACATAGCTCTAGCTTAACGTCAAAGTATCACATATAGCATTTCCTTTGATCTTAGAAATATCCCATGCTTAGAGTTTAATCAATTTAATTTACGTAAAGAGATGCTAAAAATCCTACTTATATCGTCATCATTTCCAACTTATATCACTTGATTGATTTAATCCCATCTGCAGGTCTTACCATGTTCTGCATAGCAATTAATCGCAATATATACAAGAAATGTACAACAGACATAAATAGTAACCATTGCGGTTAGCGTTATTACATGCACCATTATCGTTGCTATCAATTCCTTTCATATGCACTAAGGATGTCATGCATAATGCCTAAGTCTTTTCTAGACATCCTAAAGCTCAATGGATTCGTGTGTGAGATAGAAACTCGTGCTCTGATACCACTTGTCACACCCCAAACCCGCCCCTAAAAGTTTGGGCATGACTCATTCAGAAACGGACACTTAACTCGATGTACATAAGATATGGGGCCTGAACGGAAGCATTATATATATAAAATATCATGTAAGAACATACAAAACATCCATTGAGCTATCACTACTATGCCAGGATCACAACCAAAACATAAAGCAAATAAACATATAGTGACATGCATCTGAGAATCTAGCTATGTACATATACATATACAGACCCAGTCCTCAAGATTGGGCGCATAATAAAGATACTGAAGGGAATAAGGATCATATACACTTTAATCTAAGACAGACAATCAGGGTATAAAACCAAAGCTTAGCATACTCCATAATGAGCAGTCTTCATTTAGGTATCTGGACACTTTGAGGTTGACACAAGAGGAATGGATGCCATGGGTTAAGATTGAACCCCAGGTTGAGTGCCTACAGAAACAAACATAATATAAAAGTGAGTCAAGCTCAGTGAATAATAGGGCATAACCATTTCAATGCTCGACTTGAATTATAATACACATTCATGCATTTATAAATAAAGAGATCATATGGTTAATTCGTTTCTGTACCAATTTCAGAATGGCCTTAGGCCCAATCTTAAACAGAGTGGCATGAAGCCCTTAACAGAATGGCATGAAGCCTTTTCATGCAAGTATGAATTCAAGAGGTGTCTCACACGGATTCTAGAGGTGGCTCACAAGGCAGTGCTTAGTTCCGTGCAGCACTTTGTTTCATACTAACAGATCATACAGAATGGCCATAGGCCCAGATGTCACAATTTGGCCATAGGCTCCACAGATGTTACAGAACGGCCATAGGCCTCATAACTTTCACATGTGTATGGACTCAAGAGGTGGCTCGTACGGATTCTAGAGATGGCTCGCATTGCAGCACTTAGTTCCATACAACACTTTGTTCCATACCAGAAATCTTTAGATCTTAAAGACCGATCGAATCAAATCATGTCATAACATAGCATAAGCGAAATGGTTAAACAGAACAAATTCATATAGAGCACACTTGTTAGTTCCATAACGGAACCCTCGTTACCAGGAACTTGCAACATACTTGAACCATGGTATTATTACCCCCGTGCAAGGGCCATAGACCATGGTATTATTACCCCCGGGTAAGGGCCATAGACCACGGTATTATTACCCCCAGGTAAGGGCCTTGTGCTAAGGATGCCATGGATACTTTTACATATATGGGCAATCGTTCATTAGTTCAAACCGTAACATATCAGAAAATAGAGCATTTCTTATTATATCACGTCATTATAGTACACTTAATAAAGACAAAACAGCTTACATCATAACGTGAGTTACATGACAATGTCATTGATAGTTAATTCTGTCTTTAGGTTGAGTCATTCGGAAGTCAATCCGATGTTTATCATACTTCTTGGCAGTTATTAACGTATAAAACAATCCGTGGTCTTACCTCATTACTCATTCTGATGATCCACTCTGGGTAGATATCTATGCCATAATACGTGTGTTGAACCAAATAAAACTGTAGAAGTTCATGATAGGTCATTCAGAACATCATGTTTTCATTCAAAATATCATGTTCCCATTAAGTGGGATTTACATTCATAATTTCTTCCCGTCAACTAATAGCATAGTATTAATATTCATATATAATTCTTGTGCGGAGTTCATAGGTAATTTACAGCACACTAATGATAACCATTAACCGTAACCGGAACACAGAGAGTTCCAGAATCATACCGACGTACACAAAGTCCTTCAAAACCTTTCAACGTTTGCATAAGTTCATCCCGACTTTCATTTAACATAAATGGTAACGTAATTACTTGCGAGGAACAGAATGTTAATAATAAGAATTATTAACGGTAAGTAAATGTAAGATTACAGTGCCACTACTCACAGTGCTGTGGTGGGGCGATCATTCCTCCCGGAGTATGCCAGTGATAGGTTTCTGATAGTGGTGGAACGATGTCCTCGTCTTGACCTAGAAACAAAATGTACATAGCAGAGAATAAAACCAATCTCTTTCTTATTCCTTAATCAATAGCCATGGTGGTTCTAAACTCATTAGTCCTCCATAGGTTATAGGAAAATAATCCATGCCTCAGAAGATAGGAGGAATCGATAGGAAAATAGTTTAAGTGAAGAAAGGGTACAAAACCGGTAGACAGAAAGTGAGCAACTGTCACTAATTTGGGCATAACTATTTGTGTACTTACAATTTGGGAGTGAGACCACCACCAATGGAAACTAGACTTCTGGGGCTTGATTTTAGGCTCAAGAATCACTCAAAATGGAGTCCGGATACAAAAGATATGCTTATTTAAAGTTACCCATTATATGCTGAAACAGGGATGGCCGCTCGTGCGCCCACTTTGGCTGCTCGTGCGGCCCAATTCCGCTCGAGCGGAGAAATCCGGCCGCTCAAGCGCCCAAAAGCAGAATGAAAACCTCCTTTTTTTCTTTAGGTTCCGCTCATGCGGTGCCCGTGGCCGCTCGTGCGGTCTGGGCAAAAACAGGGTGTCCGAAAATTCATCAAGGTGTGAGTTTGCAAACCTAAATTCAAACCGAGATCTCATGCAATCTTTCTTTAAAACATGATAAACCAACATATTTCAAGGGTAATTCAAGCTTAATTTCATCAACTTGTTTTGATTCCAAAATCAAACTATTAACTTCCATGAATTCAACAAGATCAAACATCTAAATACATAAACATGATCAAGCATGTAAAACGAAGGAATAGAAGGTAATTTATCTCCATGAGACTCAATTTAACTCAAATGGTCAAAATGATACAACATCCTTACCATTAATTCAATTACAAACCCTAGTCTTATATATATATATATATATATAAAGAGAACCTTATTTATGTCCAAATAGGGAATTATTGGAGATGGATTAACTTACCTTGAACTCAAATCTCTACAATCCTCTCAATTTTTCCCAATCCTTCTTCTTGATGAACATCCCCTCTTCCTCTCAAACTCTCTTCTTCTAAACTCTCTCTCCGAGGATATATTTTTTGAGTAGAGATCACCAAGTCAACATATGGAGATAGATAGATATATAAAGTGAATAAGGACGAAATCCAATCAATTTAATCATTCCAAATTGAAATTTCATAGAAAATCATATTATGATCTAAAAATCATACTGAACTCAAATATAACATCAATTTCAGGTAATTAAGTCTTTAAGGCTTCCAATTTCTGATTCAAACATTATATTGTGACTGATTTTTCTCTTATTAAACAGATATGCATCCATAACCATAGGATTCACTGAATTAAACTTAATTTCACATAAAATTTCACAGTAAGCATTTAAATGCACAGAATAAGGGACTGAAAATATATCAGAGAACATGTACAAGGGTTGGGTTATTACATGGCCGTGGCTAAGTTTGAAGCAGCCTTCTCTAGTTTGTCCCGGTTCGCACCGGAGTTGGTTGCAACGGAAGAGCGCCGTTGCATTGAGTTTGAGAAGAAACTACGGACCAAAATCTTGTTCAAGGTTGCTGGGAACATGATCCGAAATTATAATCGACTTGTGAAAGCGGCGGCACACGTAGAGATTACCGTGGAAGTCGAGAGGGAGAGAATCCGAAGGTCAAGGTCGAGGGGTCAAGGGTCATAGCGGGACTATAGGCCCAACAAGAAGAACAGGAACACATTTTCGTCTCGGTCCTAACTGCAGCAATCTAAATCCACCTTTCCCTTACCCAGTGCGGGCTCGGGAAAAAGTGCACTAAGTGGTTTTTCTTGTTTCAAATGTGGCTAATCGGGTCACAAGCCCTTTGAATGTCCGTAGAAGGGAGGAGGACAGCAGATGTTGCCACCATCACCACCACCACCTAACCGATCTCAAAGTCAATATTGGAGTAGGGGGCAGGGGCTTACTTGTTATCAGTGCGGTCAGTCAGGGCACATGAAGAGAGCTTGCTCGCAGTTGGGAGGCGCATCTGGCGCATTAGGGTCGAGATAGACTTAGAGCCACCAGCAAGCTCACTTAGTCCATACTTCGCAAGCTAATCAGGGAGCTGCTTCGGCTCAGTCAATGCAACAGGCCTATGCTCCGAGAGATGAGCAGGTTGATCAGAGGCCACAGGGGCGCGTGTATGCTATTACCGTGCCAGAGAAGTTGTTGGGATCCTCAGTTGTGAGAGGTATTTTTGTTGTGTGTAATTCTTTGGCTAATGTGTTGATAGATACGGGTGCGTCTCATTCATTCATATCTACTGCATTTGTGTCTGCATTGGGATTAGTAGTGGCACGGTTAGCGTCTTCACGTAGAGTCACCAGTTCGGGTTACAGTTGACTTAGATCGGGGGTGTCGTGGTTGTGAGATAGAGGTTGCTGGGCGTCAACTTCCGTTTGCTTTTGTGTTGTTAGACATGTCAAGTTTTGATGTTATTCTAGGCATGGATTGGTTGTCTTCGTATCGAGCAGTGATTGATTGTTTTCGTTAGAGGGTTACAGTGTGCACCTCGAGTGGTGATTGTTTTTACTTTATGGGAGACCGAGTTGATAGGGTGTTATCACCAGTATTTGACCCTCGTAGTAGAAACGAGCTTAGTTGCCTTCTTGCTACTCTCTTGGATAGTGAGAGTGACGGGACTCGTGTTTAGTTGCCAAGGGTAGTTTGCGAATACCCGGACATATTTCTCGAGAATCTTACCAGTTTGCCACCCCACCAGGAGATCGAGTTCACCATTGACTTAGTGCCTAGAACGACACCAATTTCCATGGTGCCGTATAGATTTGCACCCGCGGAGTTACATGAGTTAAAGATTC
Organism: Camellia sinensis; assembly: GCF_055761805.1. Lineage (NCBI taxonomy): Eukaryota > Viridiplantae > Streptophyta > Magnoliopsida > Ericales > Theaceae > Camellia > Camellia sinensis. The sequence goes on from NC_138972.1 coordinate 161,967,397, forward strand.
AACTCCAAGAGCTTTTAGTAAGGGTTTCATTCGCCCTAGTACATCGCCTTAGGGAGCAGCGGCTCTCTTTGCGAAGAAGAAGGATGAGTCATTGCGGTTGTGTATTGATTACCGTAAGTTGAATCGGGTTACTATCAAGAACAAGTATCATTTACCCAGAATAGATGACTTGTTTGACCAACTTAGAGGGTCTTGTTGCTTTTCGAAGATAGATTTGAGGTCGGGGTACCATCAGTTGAGAGTCTGGGAGGAGGACATCTAGAAAACGGCTTTTCGTACGCGCTATGGCCACTATGAATTCCTTGTAATGCCATTTGGGTTGACCAATGCACCGGCTTCCTTTATGGATTTGATGAACCGAATTTTTAGAGAATACTTGGATCATTTTGTAGTCGTCTTTGTGGACGATATCGTAATTTATTCAACCTCCGAGGAAGAACATGAGGCTCACTTGCGGGTAGTGCTTGATTTACTTAGGGAGCATCAGTTGTATGCTAAATTTGAGAAATGCGAGTTTTGGCTCACCGAGGTGAAGTTTTTGGGTCATGTAGTGTCAAGAGAGGGGGTAACCATAGACTCTTCAAAGATTGATGTTGTGCATGATTGGGAACAACCCAAAAATGTTTTTGAGGTTCGGAGTTTCTTGGTATTGCGGGGTACTATCGGCGTTTTGTAAGGGACTTTTCTAGACTAGCCGCGCCTTTGACTAGATTGACTAGAAATGGGGTCAAATTTGTATGGAGTGAGGCTTGTGAAAAGTCTTTCCAAGAGCTTAAGACTAGACTGACTACCGCACTGGTGTTGATAATTCCAGAAAGAGGTTTGGGTTACACTGTCTATTGTGATGCGTCTCGAGATGGGCTTGGTTGTGTCTTGATGCAGGGGGGGAGAGGTTGTAGCTTATGGTTCACGACAATTGAAGACTCATGAGAAGAATTACTCCACCCACGACTTGGAGTTAGTTGCAGTAGTGTTTGCCTTGAAAATTTGGAGGCATTATTTATGCGGTGAGAAGTTTGAGGTTTTCTTTGATCATAAGAGTCTAAAGTATTTGTTTTCCCAAAAAGACTTGAATTTACGTCAACGGAGGTGGATGAAATTTTTGGAGGATTATGACTTCGAGTTACACTATCATCTGGGAAAGGCCAATGTAATGGCCGATGCCTTAAGTCGGAAATCCGTGAGTAGTTTGGTGAGTGTGGCCATTCGGGAATGAGTAATGTTGGGTGACATCGGCAAGTTTGAATTGCACTTGGGGGAGTGCAAAGAGGGTGCAACTTTGTTTACTTTGAGTGCCCAACCTATGACACTTTGTACTTTTGGGTTTAGAATTGAGGTAAGGTGTAAATGAAAGTTGTTGAGGTTTGGTGGATGTATATATGGATGCTTTAATGCTTTATTTTTGGACTAGGGGTTGTTAAGAATTGGTGAGTCTAAGGTTGTTGCTATTTTTGTTAGAATAGATGCAATTTCGAGGATGAAATTTCTTAAGGAGGGAAGATTGTAACGATTCAGAAATTTTTCCTCTGCTTAAGCGGGAGAGTTGACGCTCGAGTGGACCTGCGCGGCTTCCAGTACTATTGCAGTTTGCCCAAAATTCTGAGAGTTGTGAATTCCCACTCGAGCGTAGGAGTGGTCGCTAGAGCGGCCGACTTTGTTGATCTGTGCGCTCGAGCGCAATATTGGGCGCTCGAGCTGTCTGCCTGGTTGAGTTTGAATTTTCAAGACTAGTGAGATTGTTTTTGACCTTTTATTATTTTTTTTGGAGCCTCCTTGTTTTATTTTGGGACATTGATCGAAGTGGTAACATGATGGTAAAGTAAGATTAGATCAAAAACTTTAATTCGGATAATTTTTCTACGAACAACCATCACTCTTTTTTCCTTTTCTTTTTCCACACTTTGAATTTGGGTGTGAGGCTAGAACCATTGGAAAGCTTGTTTCCGGGACTTCGATTCGGACACAAGAACGACCTAAAACGGAGTCCGGATGAGAGAGTTATGCTCGTTTGAAGTTTCAGTATTTGTGCTGGAAGCAGGTACGCTCGAGCGTGGAAAGTGACGCTCGAGCGGATTGCGTGAATTCAACAAGTTTAAAAGCACTTTTCTAGATCATTATTCACACTTTCATCTTCTTTCTTCATCGCTCTCACCCTTAGTCCAAAAACTCTAGAGATTTTGGCCCAAATATCTTCCATTCCCCAAAATTTTGGCCATGATATCTTATCAAAAAGTGAAGAAGGCTTGAAGATCTCACTTTTCAATCGATTGAAGTTTGGATTTGTGAAGGAATCTCATCAAAGCTTTGCTCTTTTTCTTGATTCTTGAGGTAGGGGTCCTAGTTCTTCTTTAATACTTGCATTAATAGATAGATTTGTGGTATTTTGATTATATAAATACAAAATCTACATTTTTGACCATATATTGTTACATCATGAGATTTGGGGGCTTAGGGCTTGAAGTGTTGGGGTTCAATTGTTGGGTTAATATTGTGGATTATGAACCTTAGGTGTATAATCAATGGGAAAATTGGAATAAAAAGTAGTGGTGTGAGAATTTTTAATTTTTCTTGAAAGTCTTGATTTTTCTTGAAAATCCTAAGTTGATTCATGATTATAATTAATGATTTTGCCTAAATTGAAAGTAGAATCATGAAATTGAGAGGTTGAATTATATATATACAAGTTTAATTGAATTTTGGAAGTGTTTGAAAATTATGTAAAAATTAGCGATTGAACCTTTGTTATGGATATTATAAATCATGTTATAATATGAAACAAATTTGGGGCAAAGAAATTGTTAATGATATGGATGATACGAAATTTGTGATAAGATGATGAAGTGAAGATTCAAAAATTTTATTGTGTAATTAGAAAGTGATTTTATACCTCAAAACTAAAAGCCCAAATTTATGCTTAACTCTAGTTATGAAGTTTATTTTTGGAAATGAAGAATACTTCAATTAACATTTAATTTATGAAATTAAGTCTATGTTGGGTTAAGATGAGTGTGAACAATGAGAAATGGGAGATTGTGAAATATGATGGTGTTATATGAAGGAGTTGTATCAAAGAAATCAAATGTTAGAGATTTAATTTATTACCTTAGGTAGTAATTGATAATCAATGTGCCGTAAAAATTGAATTTGAAGACTTTATAATAATATGAAAAAGTAAAGAAATAGTTTGAACCCAAGAATTGTGAATACTTTAAAGATGAATCTTTCCCTCTATGGATGTGTTGTTATATTTTTGTATGAAAAAACAATGAATGATTTAATGGATAATGAAGAAGGTCGTGGAACTTATTTGTACTTGTTATGTGAATGGAATTTTAATATATGGTGGATGTATATTGAACTAGTGTGTTACGGAAATAATGGAAGATGTGTTGGCATTGCCCACTAATTGTAATGATGGATTGTGATGTTACCTTGGGGTCCGTTTCTCGCCGTATTTTGAGCCGGCAAAGCGTGACACTTGAGATAGGTTCCGCCTTCCTTCCGGAGTAGCGCCCGGTAAAGCGTGTGGTATGTTGAGGTTCCGCGTTCCTTCCGGCTTGTGACCGGTAAAGCGTGAGGTTCCGCATTCCTTTCAGCTTGTGACCAGTAAAGCGTGTGACTCATGGAGATGACTTGTTATTGGATCCGGTATTTGATACAAAATTAATCGAAAGAATGGAAAATGAAATGGTAATTGGATTAGGGATTGGTGATGATGCACTCAATGGATTGCTTGTGATTATAGTGGAAGATTATGAGTTTTGTTTTGTAAATAATTAAGAAATTGAATTAAAAAGGGATTGTTATTCTTGTTTTATGCTTGTATTCTATTTGGTAATGCAAACGTTAATGTGAGGTAATTGTTGGACAAGTTGGAGTGAGTGTATGAGGATTGTCTTTTTGAACATAAAGGAAATTGGATTTTGACATTATGGAGTTATAGTGATTGAAACTAGTATAAGGGGAAAATGGAAATGAAAATGGGAATATTTTGGAATTGGGTAAAATTTAAAATGATGCTATTCCTTGAACATAATTGTTTTCAAAGAGGATTTATGGTCTTTCTAATGATGTGGGATAACTTTCATGACTACAAGTTTTTCCTTAAATGTTCAACAAAATTTTTGAGAAAAAGATATTCAACGTACAATATTTTGAGCTTACAAAATGTCACCTACTATATGGTATCACTCTGCATGCATGATCATTTCTATCTGTGTGTTAGTTATTGTTGTAGAACTACAAGATCCCTACTGGGCATTAGTGCTCACCCCTTGTTGTGTTATCTTTTTACAGGAAGAAAATTTGGATTATTTGATTGAAGAGTTATGGAGTCCTTGAGTCTCTTTATATAACTTCATAGTGGATGTAAAAGAAATGAATCTTGTATTTGTATTTATTTATTTGTAGCTTCACAATAGGAGATTGGCATTGGACCTAAATTAAAGGCTTTGGTAATGTTTTCGTGTAATTAAAACTTGGGGCGTTTCACAACCTACCTTGATTAGTAAAGTTATAGAGGCACAACAAGGAGACCGTGAAGTAGAGTCAATTCGTGATAGAATCTCCAATGGGAAGGAAGAGAAGGGTTTGAACGTCCACTCCGACTTGAGTGTGCGTTTCCTAGACCGCTTGTTTGTACCAGAATCTTGTAGAGAGGAAGTGCTTTGGGAGTTTCATCACTCACGCCTTGTGGTACATCCGGGAGGCACCAAAATGTATCGTGATCTTAGCCGTCAGTTTTGGTGGAGGGGTATGAAGCGGGATGTTGCATCCTTTTTGTCGAAGTGCCTTACTTGTCAACAAGTGAAGGCCGAACACCAAAGACTAGCGAGTTTGTTATAACCCTTATCGATAGCCGAGTGGAAATGGGAGCACGTCACCATGGATTTCGTAGTTGGGCTTCCTAGAACACAGTGGGACAATGATGCCATTTGGGTGATTGTTGATAGGTTGACTAAGTCTACGCATTTCATTCCGATGCGTACCAGCGACTCAGTTAAGCATTTGGCAGAGTTGTACATTAGCGAAATAGTTCAACTTCACGGAGTTCCTATAACCATCGTATCAGATAGAGATCCTCGCTTTACTGCCCGGTTGTGGCTGTCACGGCCCAAACCTGCCCCTAAAAGTTTGGGCATGATCACTTCGGAAACGGACATCAAAACCAATATGTATAACATATGGGGCCTGAACGGAAGCATTTATCAACGTAAAATAAACATCCATTGAGCTAATACTAACATGCCAAGATCATACACTTAATACTAGGTAATCTAATGTTTAATAAACACACATGTAATTATATATATACACCAATATACAGGCCCACCCCCGAGTCTGAGGGTGTAACAAAACTATGAAGAGAGAAGTGTAACATATTTTACAACATCAGACAAAAGATTCAAGGCACTAAGCTAATAGCTCCGCAAGGACTCCACAAAAAGGAATGAGCTTCCTCTAGGTGCCTGGGTGTACAGAGGTTGACAAAAGGGAAACGAGCATCATGGTTAAGACTGACCTCCGGGTTGGTTACCTATAGAAGAAGACATAACATAGAGTGAGCCAGGCTCAGTGAATAATAGTACTTAAACATTCAATGATTAATTTGAATGATAAAGTAAATAATTGCAGAGAACATATGATTAACTTTATACTGTAATTATTTCTGGAATGGCCTAGGGCCCAGTCTTTAAACAGAATGGCTTTACGCCCAGAAGCATACGGATCGACCTTAGGCCTAACAGATTTTACAGATCGGCCTTAAGCCAGCAGAGTTTACAGATTGGCCTTCAGCCCAACAGATTTCATAGATTGGCCATAGGCCCTGTAGACACCCCATTTTTGACCGTTCTCAAGACTTGGACGTCACCGTTGGAACACTCGGTGATCATCCGTGCTTGTGTTCATCTCGAGTTCCTGGAGGTCTCGGCTGCGCGCCTCGCCTTAGGATCTCTCGACTCGACTTCTCGGTGTCTGGTTTTGCACCAAACACTTGTGTTTTTGCCTTGAAAGGCAGGAAATGGCTTGTTGGCCATTCCCACACCCCACCGGCTGTCCCCTCACATCACCGGCCGTTTATTGGTGCCACCGGTAGTGGTTTCTTAAAACCAATGGCTGGTCGGCACTATATTTTGCCGACCGGCACTTTGTTTTGGCCGGTGACTTTTTTTGCTGGCCGGTGTGACTCTTTTGCACCCTTCAGACTTGGTGCATGCCAGCTGTGCCAGCTGGAATGCACCAACACTCCTCCCCGTGCATGAAGTGGCTGTTTTGCCCTTTTTGCCCCCTTTTGGTCAAAGCTTCTTGAGGAAGCTTGACCCTTTGTCAAAGCTTCCTCAAGAAGCTTGGCCAACTGTCTTAGCTTCCTCAAGAAGCCTTGACTCCTTTGCCCCCTTTGCCCCTTTCATTTAGCTTCTTTGAGAAGCTTAAATCATTTTCCTTTGCCTATTTAAGCACCTCTCTTCTTCCATTGTTGGGGTTGGAGTTTTGAACATAAAAAACCAGAGCTTATATACATATACATCTGATATATACACACTCTCTCTCTATATTTCCCTCTCTCTCCTCCCTTGTGTGTGTTTTCTTGGCCTAAAAGTGCATTTTGACCTTACTTTTGCATTAATACACACACCATTACACCTTGCTCTGAGATTGAGAGGTTTTGAGGGTTGTTTTTTGAGGTTTTGGACTGATTTTGCTCAGTAGAGTATGGCTGGACCAACTGTTCTTGAAGTGTTCTTCAAGGGTAAGACTTTCACTTTAGTTTCCCCAATCTTGCATTGGCTTTTGACCTATCTTGCATATTGATTTGAGCTTTGTGTATAACTAAAAAAAGTCCTATATTTTCCTGCTTAAGAACTTTCATTAAGGGTGTTTTGGCATTGGGGGTCGAAATCCCCCTCTTAGGTCTCTTTTGGCCCCTTTTGGTGCCTTTTTCTTCAAGCCTTATTTGCTTTGTTGTATTAGCTTCCTCACCACTGAAATCCAGTGGATTTTCAGTGGTGAAGAAGATGGTTTGAAGTCTTGTATAGGGGAGGGACACCCCTCTTCCTTTGTGTCTCATTTGTGCATGTTTTGGGCTCATAAGGGTAGCATATATGCTTGGTTGTTTTTGGCTCCATATTAGATGTTTTTGGTGCTATTTAGGTCACATGTTATCTCTGTTTTTGGTCGGATTGGTGACCCTTTGCATGCTTAACATACTTGCTTTGTATTCCCTTGTTTGTGCCTAGAAATGCATCATGACTTTTGACTACCATGCTCTCATACTTTGGCTTCACTTTGTGAAGTTCTTGACCATATTTTGCCATGCATGAGGTCTATTGACCACTGATTTGGTCTTGTTTAGCATGCTTGATATAGTTGCTTTGCATTTTGGATCATGAGCCTTGAGGGTATGGGTCATGAACATGCATTGGTTAGGCTATTTTAGTGATTTGGAATCACTTAGCATATCATTTCAGTCCCTAAACCATGCTTGTATACTTGCATTCATCGCTCCTCTCATGCTTTGAAGTTGTACCCTCTTATGCCTTGAAACGTGCATTGTGTATGCCTGGGTGTTTGTTTCATTTGGGATGCCATATGTGGGGGTTTTGGAGCTCTTTTTGCATGCTAAAATTCTGTTTTTGGTTGCATAGTTCATGCCATGTTTGTTTGGGTTAGTGGTGGTAGAATGCCCTTTGTTATGCCTTAACTTTGACCCCCCTTTTGGCTTGCATGTTAGTAGTGCATTTTGTCCATCACTTGAGGCACTTTTAGCCACTGTTTTTGGGGGTGTTTGAGGCCTCCCATTTCAGTCTAAGCCCCTTCTTGGACATGGTTGTATGTTTGACTTGTTGCCTCTGATTGCATGCATGCAATGTACCATATTAGCATTACGTGATGAGTTGCATTGTAGCATTGCATATTAGGAACATTGTATGCTTGCCATGATATGTTGCATTACATTTGGCATGCCTTGCTTTTTTTTGTGATATGTTGCATTTTTGAGCCATGTTTGCATAACATGCATTGCATTGCTTGGTTTGGGGTGTCAAACCAAGTGTGAGGGTTAAGAAGTGTTCATGCTACGAGTGATGTAACACGCCTTAACTCTCAGTCACCGAGACCCTTGACTTTGACATGATAGGGTCTTGGTTTTTATTTATATGTTGCATGCATTTTCATTGAATTGCAACCTTGGCTCCTTAGGCCATCACGCATCAAAATGCATGATTGATGGCCCGAGGGTCGAGGGTCATGCTCCTTTGAGTCCCTTGCATGATAGGGAGTGTGCCCGTGCATACATTTGCTTGAAATTCCATGCCATACACTGTCTGTCCTTGTTGCTGTCAAAAACCAGTTTCTGCAGGGAGTTTTTGCCGACTGGCACTGTAGAGTGCCGACCGACCATGGATTGGTGGCCGATAATGTGAAACCCCAGCCGATGGATAAGTTCCATCGCCGGTGGGTATTCCCTTCAGCCGATGGTGTCCTACAGGGTTCAGGGAACCTGTCCCAGGATTTTGGCAGTTTTCAGAGAAGCAGGGCAGTGTAAACAGAGGCAGCAGTGGTATGGTACGGGCTTTCGGGGCAAGATAAATCCGAGCATGCATCATTCACGCATCCCGAGACGGGAGCTGTGGCTATCTTCTCTTTGCATTTAATTTGTTAATTAGATTAGAAATTTTGTAATAATTAATTTAGTATTAATTATTCGGAATGTAATATTTATTCGGACCCTCTGAGCGAGGGCAATTGTGTAATAAGTGTGCGTGAGTGTGTGTATGTCTTCCAACCCCACGTCTTTCTTCCCTTTTATTTACCCGCTTATGATGGTAGACTAGGGAATATTTAAATTAGCATACCTTATGCTTAGCATGCGTGCATCCATACATTTGTCTTACATGCACCAAGCTCGATACATCATGCTAACTGCACTCGTATTTCAATTCCAAATTGAGTATTTGTTAGTTGCAGCATTTCACATGCCATGTTTAGGATAGCCGAGCCTGTTTGGATTGCATCTTTTCAAATATGAACTAGGATCATGCATGTGATTACTAACTGGTTTCTGTTTTGGCTTGGAGTATTAGGTGAGCTTTTATGCTTTAGCATGCCGCATGCGTGTGAGTGTTGCCATAATTGCATGATTACCATGAGGCTAGCTGCTTATGTGATATAACTGCTTGAATGCCGGTGGATGGAGGTCGAATTACTTAAATTGGGATAACGCATTAAAACTGTGAATTTTAAGCCCACTAGATAGTAGCAAAACCATCTTTTCTAAAAGCCCACTTGAGGGTGGCAAAACCTGCATTTTAGCCTACTTGCGAGTAGCAAACCATTTTCAAAACAAACATGAAATATTTTGTTCCAATTTAGGCGATTAGGTCTATACTTGTTTGCTGTGCGCATAACATAGTAATTCTGGCTAAATAACTGGAATAAGAACACATAATGCTTTCAAAACAAGATATCACGGTTAGTAGAGGCCGATCTTTGATCTGGCGAGAGGGGGTGCTCATAGCTGACCTTCCCCAATCGTACCCAAGTTCCCGAGCCAAGGCAACTTTGGTGATGACGGACACGTGGCCTTTGGCACCGAGTCAGGGTTTCCTAAATTCCTCAAAATAAAATATTTAGGTGGTGACTCTGTATCTGGCAAAGCAGTCTATGTTTGGCACTTCTTTTCTAAAAATCTATTTTCTCAAAACGATTTGCCGGATTTGGACTCTTTGGTTCAGATTAAGAACCGTGACACAAAATCGAGTCCGAACTGTAGCAGCGGGGTCCCTCGCGGACGTGTTACAGGCCCAGATATCAATAAGGCAGAATAGTCCCAGAGTCGTACTAATGTACGCAGATTTTCCAATTCTTTATAAATGTAAACGTAATTAACTCGCAAAGAATAGAGCATTATTAATAACAATTATTAACAGTGGGTAAATGTACAACTGCAGTACTAGTACTCACTGTGCTGTAGCGGAGCGCTTGTTCCTCTCGGGTTATGACCTACACACATGCACAACTTATACATTAGTTCTTTTTCCTTCTTAATTCAATTTCTGATTCACTTCACTTCGAATGAATTTACAGACATTTTAAGAACATCAAATACAGATTTCAAAAATATCAGAAAGTTAAGCACGTAAAACGGAGCAGACAAAATTTTACAACATGGGCTACACGTGCGGCTGTGAGCCCCGCACGTGCGGCAAGGGTTCCCGCACGTGTGGCTGTGAGGTCCTGCACGTGCATATTTTTCAGTATGCAAAGTCCAATTTCCCCTGTTTTCCGCACGTGCGGCAAGGCCCCCACATGTGCGGCGATCTGCCCTATTTGTGCTGTCCGAAATTCAAGCAACTCTTCACTTGGAAAATTCAACATAAAGCACAAAATAAGAAAGATTAATGCAATACAATGGTTCAACATTACAATAACATGGATTATAAGTGTATAATGTTACAGGAATTATAAGTTACAAACCCAACTAAGTTACTTCCTTTCAATTTCATGAACACAACCCAATTCTTTTAAACATACAAACAACACACATGTACCTACATGTAACTCCAACATGAGAATTCTAGGCATAAGTTACAATTATGATATCACAAAGTAGACATGAGTAGAAACTTAATTGAGTCACAAACCTTCCCAATTTCATCTATAAAATTCAATTTCCTTGTGTTTATAAAATATATGCACAATACATAGGTATAAGCATATGGATTGGCATGAAACTCATAGATTAGAGTGTAATCCCTACACAACACTTAAATTAAGTCTCAAAATAACCAAATGAGAACAACTTTTCAATCAAGCATGAATCATACATAATCTTCAATTACAAACCCTAATTGTCATGAATGAAAAGGGAATTCTTACCCAACTCCAAGATCAAGGTTATACAAGGTGCATTAAATTTACCTTGAGCTTAATTCTCTTAAATCCTTCTCAATTTTTCCAATTTCCTTCCTTGTTGAACTTCTCCTCCCTAGTTCTTCTTCCCTACACTCTCCCTTTTCTCTCCCAGGAGATATTTGAGTTCAAGTTCATAAGTCAAGTGTCTAGGGAAGCAAGTATATATATAAAAAATGAATAAAGACGAAACCCAATCAGTTTAATTATTCCAAATTAAAATTTCACAGAAAATCATATTATGACCTAAAAATCATGCTGATCTTAAATGTAAAATCAATTTCAGATTATTGAGCTTCTAAGGCTTCCAATTTCTGCTCCAAACATTATAATGGTAACAGATTTTTCTCCTATTAGACAGATATGAATCCATATTCATAAGATTCACTTAATTAAACGTAATGTCACATAAAATTTCACAGTAAGCATTTAAATGCACAGAATGAGGGACTGAAAATGTACCAGAAACACATATGAGGGTCGGGTTATTACAGTGGCAAAGCCTTCAAGAGGCATTGGGAACTAAGTTGACCTTTAGCATCACTTACCACCCTTAAACCAATGGGTAGTCGGACCATACTATTCAAATTATGGAGGACATACTTAGAGCTTGTGTCCTTGATTTCAAGGGGTCTTGGGAGAGACATTACCAAGCTAGCATCGAGATGGCACTGTTTGAGGCCTTGTATGGCCGACCTTGCTGATCACTGGTTTGTTGGGCCAAGGTGGGGGACACACCATTGTTGGGTTCAGAAATTGTTAGGGAGACAACCGAGAAAGTTTCTCTCATTCGGAAGAGGCTAGCTACAGCCCAAAGCTGACAGAAAAGCTATGCCGATAAGAGGAGACGACCCTTGTCCTTCGAAGTTGGTGACCATGTATTCCTTAAGATCTTACATAGGCAGGGTTTGATAAGATTCAGTAAAAGTGGTAAGTTGTCTTCGAGGTTCATTGGGCCTTTCGAGATATTGGAGAGAATTGGGGAAGTGGCGTATCGGTTGGCCTTACCACCACAACTATTGGGGGTTCACAATGTGTTTCATGTGTCCATGCTTAGGAAGTATGAACCCGACCCTTCTCATGTGCTAGATTGGGTAGATTTGGAGGTGGATGAGGATGCCTCTTACGAAGAACGACCGGTTCAAATATTAGATACTTGAGAGCAATTGTTATGGGGCAAAACTATACCGTTGGTAAAGGTGTTGTGGAGACACCATGAAATTGAAGAAGCAACATGGGAACGGGAGGCAGAAGTCCGATCCAAGTATCCGGATTTGTTTGTGAATGCTTAAGTGGTTTTAATTTGTAGTATTCCTTAGTGTTGGAGGAAACGCATTAAGAGTATTAACCATGTGTTATTATAAGTATTGTTGTTTTGAGTATGAGATTGATGTGTGTGGCCATTATTGTTGATTGAAATATTTCATGATTATATGATATTATGAACCGTTGTTGTTAGCCTTGAAACTAGATGCTTGGAAACTATGATGAGAACGACGAATTTTGATTGAAAATAGATATTATGATTTGAAAACAATGTCTCGCATGGTTTTGATCACTTGTCGTCTTTATCTTGTTTGGGTAGTTTATTCAAATTTCAGGGGCAAAATTTCCTATGGTGGGAAGGTTGTGATGACCGGTTTCATTGTACGTCGCTTCACTTATTGTCCTCTTTGAGTTTGTTGTGTTTGAGAGCTTTTTCTCAAATTCTGGTCCTTGTTTATTCTGGGTTTGAGTGTCACTTGTTTTAGAGAGTGCATGGTCGAGTCCGGAGTGTCTGGAATCGAACCAGAAAAATTCTGGGTTGGAGGACCAGGGCCGTACGTGCGGGGAATGAGGCCGCACGTTTGGGATGGGCCTGAGTCCGTGAAGCTTTGTTTTTCTTCTCTTTTTTGGGCTGTGTGTGTCACTTTTCTTATATCACTCTCTCACTAAAAATACACTACTCTCCCTTCTCTCTACATTTCATACACTAAAACTCTTCAAACTCTTGATCTTCTTGGATTCATTGCATCTTCAACCCAAGTTCCTTCATCAAGGTTGAAGAGCTCCTCAAGAGCTACATTGTGTACGGTGGAGATTGGGTTTTGGCGCCATCAATTTCTAGGGTTTCATCTCCTTTTCTTCTTCAAAAATTGAGGTAGGGAATTACTTAGAGTTATATATATGTTTTGTAAGTTTTTGGTTGATTTTGAGAGTTCTCTTTGGTTTATTTTGAAAATTGGAAAAACTACAAAATGGGAAGTCTTCCCCTTCCTGAACAAAATAGCCATTCAGGGTTCCCTGAATTGGTCGGTGCACAAGCACGTAGTGCTTTCCAATCTGCTTAGCTCTGGCCCTTCCGGCCATTTCTTTTCCTTTCCTCACCTAATCCTCTTTGGTGGGCATATAGCCAAGACCAAAGGCATGTGGGTTATGTGGCACATCGGCCAATGCAACAACGCTTTTCTGGCCACTTCTGCCTAATCCCATTCCGGGCATGTGCTGCAACTTGTTCATGAAGTACATAGATTGGGCGCTGACATAGAAGCCCTCATCGATAGCCAGGATATTCTGCACCCCTCGGGCCTCTGCAAAGGTAAACCTCGAAATGAAAACATCCTCTTCGCCACGCACAATCTCCATCACAGGCGTAGTGACCTCTGGCGGAGGATGTATAGATGAATTCCCAAAAACTATGGTCACTTATTTTCCATGGGGGTACTTCAGCATTTGGTGGAGGGTGGAAGAGACAGCTTTTACTTGGTGTAGCCAAGGTCACCCAAGTAGTAGGTTGAAAGTGGCTGGAACATCCAGGACGTGAAATACAATATCTTGTTGAGCGGGTCCAACTTGCACTCTAATTTGCACTGTTCCTATCACCTCTCTGCTTGTATTGTCATACGCCTGGATCACCTGGGCTGTAGGTACAAAATCGGCCGGTTTCAGGCCAATAGCATAAGTCGTGTGGCATGGACAGACGTTGATTGCTAACCCGGTGTCGACTAATACGACTGGCACCCACTTTTCCCAGCACTCTACGGATCTATATAGAGGCTTGTTGTGTGCAGAGCCTTCTGGCGGTAATTCCTTGTTTGAAAAGGTCAAAGTTGGCGCAACGCCTCTCGGGAAGACTAATCCCACCAGTTGTTCTGGGGTAGTCTCAATGGACAACTTGGCTTTATTCATCGCGGTCAGTACAGCCAGTCTGTGCACTCGCGAAGCCATAAGCACCTCTCAGATAGATATGTTAGCTTGAATCTTCTTCAACTGTTTCAGCACCGCCTCTTCCTCTAACTGCTTTTCCTTCTGTTTCTCTAACTTTTTGTCCTTCCCAAATGCCTCGGGTTGGCTTAGATGTGGTGGTTTAAAATATCGGCCACTTCTTGTCATGTGGTCGACTTCCTCCACATACTAGGTACTGTCAGGAAGGCCTTCACTCCAATCCTCATCAGTGTGGGCAAGATGCAGATCATTATTTTCCCACCACATACCTCTGGCAACTGACAAGCAATTTTCTGGTTCCGGTCTAAGTGTTCTTTCAGCAGAAACATTCCCTGCAGGGCGTTGAGCTATTTCAGATTTCCAATCACTTTCACTCATTTCTTGTCCAAACTGCTCCAGCACGGCTTCTTGTTCTGTATGTACAGTGCTAACAATGCCCAGTTCCTGAGCCAATTGTTCTTTACCAGTGCTTTCCGGTAGTTTACCCTTCCTCTCGGCTGTTTCGGCCATTGCTGCGATTCCTGCTTTCTATTCTCCAAGCTTCGATTCAGTTCCCTCATCTATATCTGGTTCATCACTTAGCCACCCAGAATTGTCTGTTGACACATTTAGATCAAACCAATTAATATGCACGTCTCCTCGATCTTACTCATTGAAGAACTGCAAATTGTCCATGTCCTCCTCCAGGTCGGCTAGATCATCTAATTCGTGGCTTGGCCCATCTTCTCAGACTACACTTACCTCCATCCCAGTTGGCAAGGCCACTTCTGGCTTATCTTGGTTGATTGGCACAATATAGCAGCTCGGGTTGTACACCCCCTCAGGTAAGTCCTCAGAGTCCTCAGGCAACGGACTGATATTCTCCACCAAGGTTGACCTCTCTTCATCTTCCACTGTCACCACCACGGGTTCAGTTTGGATTGTTAACGTGTTCATCATGCACACGTCTGTGCTCTGAGGGATGAACAATGCCGGTTTAGGTAGGTGGGCAGGGGTGATATATATACTGGGGTCATAAGGGATGACCAGTGTGTGGATGAGGTGTATTTGCTAGGGTGGAGTGGCTTGGTTATGTGGTGGGAGAGGATTTGTAGTGACATTGGGCTTTTCAGGAGGTGCTATCACCTTATTGTCAATGAGATCTTGAATCTCATGACGCAGTCTGTACACTGATCAGTGTCATGATCATGCTGTTGGTGAAAAGTACAGTATTTGGCCGGGTTATGTTTAGGTGGGAGAGGATCGGGCAGTGGGCGTTGTTCTAACGGTTTAAGATGCCTTTTTTTAATTAGGACCCTTAAGGCTGCAGATAAGGACATGTAGAGTAGTGTGAAGACCCTCTGGCCCCAGGTCTGATGGCTTGTGGTTTGTGAGGTTGTGTTGGATGTACCGGCAAAGGGGTTGGCAGTCTTGGGTGTGGTGGTGACCATGCTCACATTTGAAGGCCGTGTAGCTGTGCGACCGCTTTTTTTAATTAGGACCCTTAAGGCTGCAGATAAGGACATGTAGAGCAGTGTGAAGACCCTCTGGCCCCAGGTCTGATGGCTTGTGGTTTGTGAGGTTGTGTTGGATGTACCGGCAAAGGGGTTGGTAGTCTTGGGTGTGGTGGTGACCATGCTCACATTTGAAGGCCGTGTAGCTGTGCGACCGCTAGTAGTTGCATTGGAACTGCGTGTGAAAGCCCTCTTGGGCTACTCCTTCTCATCATTTATCAACCCTTGTCTCATTGTATCCTCAATGCGAACTTCTATCTCATGGAGATCAGCGAAAGTGAACAAGGGCAAGACAATCATTTTCTGCAGCAATCTCCCTGCAGGTTGCGGACGATCATTCTGATTTGATCTTTTTTGGATGGCCGGGTAGTCATCATAGAAGCCTTAGCCCTCCATCGAGTCACAAAGTCTGAGAAACCCTCCTTTGGTTCTTGGCAGGTTGCTTAAAAATCACGGGTAGTGACCTCGATCTGAGTATTGTAGAAGTACTGCATTATAAAGGCCTCGGCCATTTCATTCCAATTCCTCTTCACAGAGTCTTCAAGCTTGGCATACCAGATGGCTGCTATACTCGACAAACTCTGGCCAAAAAACGATAGTTTCTGTAGTCTGGAAAGACCCATTGGTCATAGGATATCTGAAAATAACCGTAGATGGACCATAGGATCCCCGGAACCATCAAACCGGTCTGTGTGCGGTATCTTAAATCTGTCTGGCAAAGTCACTGCCGAGTCAGTATAGCCATCCTCAATATCAGGAATTGAATTCACGCCCCGTGCCCGTTTGAAGAGCTTTTCTAGCTTGCTGACCTTCAATGCAGTAGGGTCAACCTCGAATTCAAACAACGCCTCTGTTTGGTAAACTGGTGCCTTGGAGGTTTGAGGTGGGATCGGATCTGCCTGAATGCCAGCATTTCCCTAGACATTAATTGTGACCCCGGGTGCTAGAATTCCAGCTGGGAATGCATGGGATGCAGAGGCTACTGCCGATTGAGTTTGCTGTTGCTGAAGCCTAGCTATCAATTCTGCTTGGCGGGCTGCGATCTCAGCTTGGCGGACTGTGACCTCAGCTTGGCGGGCAACATCTAGCTGCATAGTTTCAATGGTCTACTGGAGCTGACGAAGCATATCTTCCATGCTGACTGAGGGATGTTGGGTTATCAGAACTGGTGAATACTCTCTTTCCGGAGTAGAAGTAGACGATTGGGCTTGAAAAGGTGACTACTGGACTGGTGAGTTATGCCTGATGCTCCTTCGTCTAGTAACCAGTGGGAGTGAAGCAAACACTGGCTGTCCTCTTACTAGATCCCCGGATCAGTAAAGTCGCCTTACTCAGGTCCAGAGTGCTTGGGGGATAACAAAATCGTCTGAAGCAATGATGAAAGACTACCTTGCAAAAAGAAAATAAAGAAAAAAAAAAAACAAAAATCAGAAACCGCACAGCACCTCGGCTCAAACACAAACAACATGGAGTTGCAATCATAAGCTGGAGAATTGTACTCAACACTGATTTCTGCCTAAAACTCATACCCAGACTTGCAACTGATACATACATTCCTGCAGAGTTGCACTCTAAAAACACATATCAAGCAAGTGAGAGTCAAAACACCCCTATGATGGGGTAGGGCTACCTTGTCCTAATTTTTTTAGGAGCTAGGGATTCACTACGCAAAACAAGCGGTTTCATACAATTCCTACATTTGGGTAAGCAACCTGTCCTAGTTTGGAACAGTCTCTATGGTTTTCGATATGCAACTAGGTCGATTGGTCAAAAAGGGTACCTTAGCAAGACCACCTAATAGACCTCTCACACCTAACACTAAGAAGTGAAAGGAGGATCAAACGGTACAACGGTAGTCCAGATCCAAGGGTTGTGTTCCCATCGTGGTAGAGCCCGTGATCGATCAGCCTTTTGGCAAGCTTTTCCAAACAAGCCTTCGGTAAACCACTCAGGAATAGCAGATGGCAAACACTATGAGTTAGGCACACCGATGCAAATGCAAATGCAAAGAGACACATAAGTGTAGATAAAACAACATATCATGAGTTCGAGTCAAGTTCTCTAAGTCCCCAGCAGAGTTGCCAGAAACCGTGGCATGCCTTCTTTCCTCGACCCGCCTTTTGGAAAGGTTTGAAAAGAAAGGCCTTACAGTTCGGACTCCCGCAGTTCTGAATCTAATCCCACAAGTGCAATGTGAAATTGATAAACACCAAAGAGTCTAAATTCGGCAAATCATTTTGGAAAATTGATTTTAAATGAAATAATGCCAAAATTGGATTGCTTTGCCAGATACAGAGTCGCCACCTAAATATTTTATTTTGGAGAAATTTAGGAAACCCTGACTTGTGCCAAAGGCCACGTGTCCATCATTAGCAAAGTTGCCTCGGCTCGGGAACTTAGGTACGAGGAGGGAAGGTCATGGATTGAGCACCCCCACTCGTCCGATCAAAGATCGGCCTCTACTAATCATGATATGATTTT
Organism: Camellia sinensis; assembly: GCF_055761805.1. Taxonomy (NCBI): domain Eukaryota; kingdom Viridiplantae; phylum Streptophyta; class Magnoliopsida; order Ericales; family Theaceae; genus Camellia; species Camellia sinensis. The sequence continues at coordinate 161,985,483 of NC_138972.1, forward strand.
TATAAACATTATGTGTTCTTATTCCGATTATTAAACCAGCTTTACTATGTGATGCACACAAGCAAGTATAGACTAGTTAGCTCAAATTGGAACAATTCAACTCATGTTTGTTTGTGAAAAATAGTTTGAATTTGCTACCTCAAGTGGGCTTAAAGATGCGGGTTTGCCACTGTAGACACGGCATTTATGACCGACCTTAAGACTCAGACGTCACCGATTGAGCGCTTGGTGATGTTGCATATTGTGCTCGTTCAGGGGTTTCAGAGTCTCGGCTGCGAGCCTTGCCTCCGGACTTCCGGACTCTTTCATGCTTTGCCTCGGTTTGCGAACCAGGCTCTGTTTTCTCTGTTTTCTCTTCTTGAAGGGAGGGAGAGGTCCCGTAGATCATCTCTCAGTGGCCGTAGGCTACGTTTCGTGGTCGTAGGCCATTTCGCCCGTTCGGAGTCCGGTTTCCGTTTTTTTTTGGAGCCGTTGGCCGTATGCCTCGGTTCGGGACCGCTTAACCACCTCCGTTGGCTCCGGTTTTTGGCATACATATTATTTGCTCCTTTTTGAGGGATACTGTGGTCCGAGAGACCAATTTCGTGGTCGAACACCACTCACGGTGCCTAACAGCCGATTTTCGGGGCCTCGGGCTGTGCGTTTCGGCCCCCGAACCTTCGTTTTGCATCGGTTTTGATTCGTTTTTGGCAGGGACCTCTGTTTCATTGCTGAGAAGGTCGTAGAAGGGCGGGAGGCCAGTAATTGTCCTGTCAGCCAACTTTATCCCTTCATCGCCCTCCGTCGCCCGATTTTCCTCACTTCAAAGCCAATGTTGACCATCCTTGGGCCATTTTCTTGCACCCTAAATCCCATATTTGTGATGTACACATCTGGGAGGCCACCAATCTTTGGTGGCCGGCCAGTAATTGTTGTTGAACCTTTTGAACCCCTTTGAAAAGTGGGTTGTTCTCTCTCCTGGTTCACTATTTCCAGTGTTTAACCACAGGGTTGTGTTGTGCACACATCAGAGGCTCTCTTTTGGTATGGCCGGCCACTAATTATCATTGAACCTTTTGACCCTTGGCCGGCCGGCCATGGGAGGTAGCCAGCCGGCCACCTGCAACCTCAATAACCGGCCGGCCATGCTCCTTGCTGCAGGCACATTCCAAATATGTATCTCTTTTCCCCCCAGATTGTGTATCCGGGGGGGTGCATTTTTGGAGGGAAACTTGGATTGTTTTCCCTCCATTTTCCCCCCCTCTTTTGTCTATATAACAGCAACTCCAGCTCTGTTATTAGGGTTACAAAAATTCCCCCCAAGCCTCTTGTCTTGTATCTCTCTTTCTCTATATTTCCAAGCTCCAAACTCTCAAGTCCTACACCCATTCCTTCACCAACCCATAGCCCCACCCTTCCATCCTTCATTCTAGCAGCTTGAGGTTGTTCTCCAAAGCTAAAGAGCCACCAAACTCAAGCCAAGAGTTGCCAAAAGATTGGTCTACAAGGGTAAGCTCCATTTTCCCATTTTTTGTCCATATTTTGCATGCTTTCTTAGCCATACTTGCATGTCGTTTTGGGCTCCGACCCTAACTGGAACTAGGCTTATTTTGAGCTATTTTTCATGTTTGTTTAAGGGTATTTACCTGTTTGAGGTCTCCTTGTTGCACTTGCTTCATTATCTCCCTTGTATGTCATCTTCTTGTGTAGTATTTTTGGCCTATGTATAAACTGTTTTGAGCTCTATTATGAACTTAAAGGTTTCGTATTTTGAGCCCTTCTTCAACATTGTTGAAGGGATAATCACTGTTTGAGGCTTCCATTTACCACTTGCCTTTATATCTCTCTTTTGGCTCCATTTTTGCATGATTTGTTAGCCTCTTATGCTTCTATTTTTGGGCTCTGGTCCGAACTACAAATGACCTCATTTTGACCCCCTCTTCATGTTTCATTAAGGGTCTTTCATTTTTTGAGGCATCCCTTTTATACTTTGTGTTATAACTCTCTTTTTGGCCTTATTTTGCATAGCATTTTGAGCATTCTTGTACACTGTTTTGGGTCTGGCCACCAACTGAAAAATATCATGTTTTGGGCCCCTCTTCGACTTTGTTGAAGGGCCCTCTCTTGTTTGGGGTCAGCAGCTGTGACTTGCTTCTTTATCTCACATTTAGGGCCATTTTTGCATGCTAGTTTTGCCCTATTTGTGTTTATTTTTGACCTTGCTTAGAACTATGAATGTGCTTATTTTTGGGCTGTCTTGACTTTGTCTTTACATTCCATGTTCAAATAGTGCATGTTTTGTATAGCTATAGGCCAATGCATAGGCCTAGTTTTGTATTTCGGTTCCATTTCATGCATCGGGTGCCATGTTTCCATGATTCGGGGCTGTTTTGCATCATATTTCGCTTCTGAAATTTGCATGTTTGCATATCATATTTCATGCCTTGCCATGTCTTGTTAGAGTGGCATTTGGTGCCTTAGGTTCGGTCCTCGGTTTGCGTGCATGTGTGCACGCATTTCAAGTGTCACATTTTCATCTTATGGCCTCTTATGTGAGTGTGGCTGAGGTCCACTCATGTTGGTGTAAGTCCATTGTGCATTGAGTATGCCATTTCATTTCATAGCATTGCGTATGCTAGGTTGTATGTTAGCGCATTGTGTATGCCATGTTACATCGTGCATTGTGTATGCCATTTCATAGCATTGTACATGCTAGGTTGTATATTAGTTGCATTCATGCATGTCATGCATATTTCATTGTGCTTGGGATAGGAGTTAGCCCGAGCACAAGAAATGAGGCATGTTTCGTACTCCGAGTGACGGAACGTGTCTCAATTCCCCAGTTACCAACACTCCGGATTATCTGTGATGGAGTTAGGTTTTAGTTGAGTTTTCATGTGCATTCATTCTATATTGAATAATGCAAATCGACTCCTCGGCCATCATGCATCGATATGCGTGATTGGTGGCACGAGGATCGAGGCATGCATACATCTGTGAAAATACATTGCTATGCCCCTCTCCTGCTCTCTGTTGCAGCAAATCAAGAATCAGCAGTCTTCCGAGGCTTAGCACGCTTTCCAAGAACCATTGCAAAACAGAGGCTAATTGGGGCATCCCAGTGGATTTTCGCGCGAGGCAGCCCAGACATGCATCATCCATCATCTGAAGAAGAGTCAAGGCAGTCCCTGGCTTGCATGCCAGTTTATTATTGTTCTTAGTTAATTTGTAAATTAATTAGGAATTTGTATATATTTGGACTCTAAGAAGCCTGGACACCTGTCCCAGCTTCCTAAGGAAGCCTTGGCCCCTTTGCCTTAGCTTCTTTAGGAAGCCTTGCCCCCTTTGTTAGCTTCCCTTGGAAGCTTAACCTTTTCCATTATCTATATAAGAGACCCCTCTTCTCCTTTGATGAGGTTCAGAAAAAACCAGAGCAAGATACATATATATATATATATCTGATATATACTTTCTCTCTCTATATCTCCCTCTCTCTCTTCATTTTGTGTGTGTTTGAGGTCCTAAAGGTGAGTTTTGTTCTTGGTTTTGCACTAAAACACACACCATCACACCATACTTCGACTTGGGAGGTCTTGAGGGTTTGTTCTTGAAGTTTTGAGGTGGTTTTGATCGTAAGGAAGAGGCTGAGCTTGCTGTTCTTGAAGTGTTCTTCAAGGGTAACACTTTTTGCTTTATTTTCCCCAATCTTGTACTAGTCTTTAACCTATCTTGCTTACTGATTTAGACTTTGTGTATAACTAAAAAAAGTTTTGTATTTGCATGCTTAAGATACTTCATTAAGATTGTTTTGGTGTTGGGGGTCGACCTCCCCCTCTAAGGCCTTGTTTGGCCCTTTTTGTGCTTCCATTGTTAAGCTTTGGTTACTTTGGTGTATTGGCCTTCTCACCACTGAAATCTAGTAGATTTTCAACGGTGAAGAAGGGAGTTTGAAGTCTTGCATAGGGGAGGGACACCCCTCTCCCTTTTGTGTCTCATTTGTCCATGTTTTTAGCCCATAAGGGTAGCATATGTGCTCGGTTGTTTTTGGCCCTATTTCAGAGGTTCTTGGATATTATTTGGTCATATGTTGCCTCTGTCTTTGGTCGGATTTATGGCCCTTTGCATGCATATTGTACTTGCCTTGCATTCTCCCATTTTGCCTAGAAATGTGCCTTGCATTTAGGCCATGATGCTTGCATGTTCTAGCTTAACTTCATGAAGGTTTTAGCATTATTTTGCCATGCTCAAGGACTGTTGGGTGCTGATTTGACCATGTTTGCCATGTTTGGTATAGTTTCTATGTGTTTTGGCTTGTGAGCCTTGAGTGTGTAAGCCATAAGCATGCCTCATTTGGTCTATTTTCAGTGATTTGGAGTCATTTGCCATGCCATTTTAGTCCATGTTTGATGCTTGTATACTTGGATTTGTTCTCCTTTCAATGCCTTAAAGAGGTGGTCTTATGCTCCATGTTTTGGCTTTGGTGTATGTCTCTTTGCTTGAGCCATTTGGGATGCCATTTATGTGGGTTTTGGGGCTTGTTCTACCATACCATATCTCTGATTTTGTAGGTCTTGATATCCATGCTTACCCTTTTCTGGGTGCTCTTGAAAATTGCCTTCCATGCCTTAGCTTTAGGCCTTTTGGTTTGCATATTTGTTTTGCATGTTGGCACCTCCATTTTAGGCATTTTTGGCCACTGTTTTGGGGTGGGCTGAGGCCTTCTCATTTCAGTATAAGTCCATCCTTGCATACTTTGCATGTTTGACATGTTGCATTGCATTGGTTGCATGCTTATATTGCATCATGTTTGCATGTTTGCATGTTACTTAGCTAAGTTGCATTATATAGTCTTGTTGTATGCTTGACATGTTCATATTGCATTAGTGTAGCCTTGCATGAGTTGCATCACTTTGCATTGCATATGGCATACATGCATTGTATCGCTTAATTTGGGGTGTCAAACCAAGCATGAGGGGAGAGGTGTGTTCGTACCCGAAGTGACGAAACACATCTCAACCCTCGGTCGCCAATACCCTTGATCTCAACATGATAGGGTGTTAGCACTCATTTGTTTGTTGCATGCATCTACATTAAGTTGCTAACTTGGCTTCTTAGGCCATCATGCATCGAATTGCGTAGTTGATGGCCCGAGGGTCGAGGGCCCTCCCTTGAGTTCATTGCATGGTAGGGAGTGTGGCCATGCTCACATTTGCCTGAAAATTCCATGCCATACACTGCTTGCCCTCCACTGCTATCAACTGTAGGATTCTGCAGGAAGCAATGGCCGGCCGGCCACCTACAGTGCCAACCGACCATCAGTGGCTGGCTGGTGGTACAAAAGTTAGCCGATAAGCCCATTACCATGGCCGGTGAACATTAATTTTGGCCAGCGACATCCCAGAGCACTCAGAGGATGATTCAAAAGGGGTCTGGAGACTTTCAGAATTTTCAGAGGAGCAAGGCAGTGAAAACAGAGGCAGCAGTGCTATGGCAGCGAGTTTCCGGGCGAGACGAGTCAAGCATGCATCATTCACACATTCCGAGACAGGGCTGCGGCCACGTTCCTTCTGCATTTAATTTATTAATTAGTTAGGAATTATGTAACAATTAATTTAGCGGTATTCATTTAGTTGTGTAATATTTATTCAGACCCTCCGAGTGAGGGCAATTGTGTAATAAGTGTGCGTGAGTGTGTGTATGTCTCCCAACTTCACATCTTTCTTCCCTTTTATTTACTAGCTTTCGATGGTTAGTCTAGGGCATGTTTCAATTAGCATACAGTATGATAACATGTTTGCATCCATTCATTCGTTTTGCATGCACCGGGCTCAGCGCATCATTCTAACTGCATTTGTATTTTAATTCCAAATTGAATACGTGCTAGTTGTAGCATTTCACATGTCATTGTAGTTTAGCCGAGCCTATCTTATTTGCATTTTGTATGTGTTGCATTAGCCATCTTAATATGAACTAGGATCATGCATATGATTACTAACTGGTTTCTGTTTTGGCTCGGAGTACTCGGTAAGTTCTTATGCTTTAGCATCCTTGCATGCGTGTGAGTGTTGCCATGACAGCATGCTTACCATGAGGCTATTTGCTTATGTGATATAACTGCTTGAATGCCTGTGGATGGAGGTTGAATTACCTAAATTGGAATAATGCATTAAAACTGTGAGTTTTGAGCCCACTAGATAGTGGCAAAACCATCTTTTCTAAAGCCCACTTAAGGGTGGCAAAACCTGCATTTTAGCCTACTTGCGAGTAGCAAACTATTTTCGAAACAAACATGCAATGTTTTGTTCCAATTTAGGCGACTTGGTCTATACTTGTTTGCTGTGCGCATAACATAGTAATTCTAGACTAATAACCGGAATAAGAACACATAATACTTTCAAAACAAGATATCACGGTTAATAGAGGCCGATCTTTGATCGGGCGAGAGGGGGTGCTCATAGCTGACTTTCTCCAATCGTACCCAAGTTCCCGAGCAAAGGCAACTTTGGTGATGATGGACACGTGGCCTTTGGCACCGAGTCAGGGTTTCCTAAATTTTCCAAAATAAAATATTTAGGTGGCGACTCTGTATTTGGCAAAACAGTTCATGTTTGGCACTTCTTTTCTAAAAATCTATTTCTTTTCTCAAAACGATTTGCCGGATTTGGACTCTTTGGTTTAGATCAAGAACCATGACAAAATGGAGTCCGAACCGTGGTAGCATGAAGCCCGAGGGCGTGTCCACAACAGCTTTTCAGAAACACCGGGATCATGTTTTATGTTCCTTTTCATTATTACAATCATGTGATGAGTGGAAGTGATGCAACTGTAATAGACCAAAATTTTAAAGGAGTAATTCACATTCATCTTAGAGCCCAACCACAAGGAGTAATTCACAACGAGAGTCTGAGGCTAACATTACAGCACAATGGCACTCTTAATATTCCTTAGAAGTCAAAAAGAAAAGGGAGCATCAGCATTAGATAATTTTGGATAATTAGATTTTATTCTTATTTTTTTCGATGAAGTATTAACTTTGGAGAACATGAAAATATTTGTAACTATTTATTCGTTGAGTATTTGTTTATAGTTTTCTATGTAGCAACTTGCACCCAGCTTCACCTAGTCGCATGCAAACAGCCCACTTCATGACCAATGTAGATTATAAGCAAAAGGGATTCCTATGCATGCCTATTCAATTGAGCAGCCATCTAAAGTACAGATGTAAAAAGGTAGTCTCAATAATGCATAACTTTTGTAATGCCTTCTTTTTTTCTTTTTTTCTTTTTTGTAATAAAAACTAAATTACCTAGTACCAACGAATTAAATAATTAAATAAATACATAAAGCTAAACCTGAACAGACAAACAACTTCGAAAGGAAACGAAGCTCATGATTTTTGTCCCGATAAATAAACGAAGCTCATGTTAATTTGAATGTCATGATTCTAATCCTCATTTTACCTGCATTTTTACTATACATACAGATTCATCTTACCTCTATTAGTTCCAACAGTTGTTTTACTAGAATCAGGAAAGAGTAATTAGAGTGCTAGAAAGTCATAATGACTGTGAAATCATACAAAAATGCAAATAGAAAAGGGAGAGATTTGAGCAAGTGGATACAGGGGCCAAAAATACAAGGAGGAAAAAATAACATCGAAAAAGAAGGCTGTGAAAATATATTTCTGAAAGACTAGAAGAAAGAAAAACTAAAAGATTCTATCAATCAAAAACATGAACAAGCGAGGAGCAAAATAAAAAATTTAAGTAGAAAAAAATCATTAGTTGAACTCACCAATCATCTCTTGCTTCATCCTTTCACGCTTTTCAGCAACTAATGGCTCCAAACGTTGGATGGTTCTCCTAGCTTGGATATCTGATTGATCCAATTCCAAGACTTTCTTCAGATCTGCAAAGCAATAAAAGGAAGAAGCAAAAATGAGAGGGTAAAAAATGTTTTGGGTATTCAAGGGTGAAAGTCTATCGTTTGTGGTTGCGTGACTTCAGTTGTTAACTCACTACAACAAAAAACACAAATGGCGACTAAAAAAAAAAATTCGTCGCTGAAAGTGCATGAAATGGCGACTAAAATGGAATTAGTCGCCGAACATAACGGTTTTAGCGACTAAAAGAGTTTAGTCGCCGAAAAGCGGGGTTTTAGCGACTAAAAGGAAGTTTAGTCGCCGAATATAGGGTTTTTAGCGACTGAAGTTTGTTTAGTAGCCAAAAGTCATGGTTTTTGGCGACTAAAATAATTTAGTAGCGAAAAGTTATGGTTTTGGCGACAAAAAACAGGTTTAGTCGCTGATTATAGCAGTTTTGCCGACTAAAAACAATTTAGTTACTGAAAGTGACGTTTTTTGGCTACAAAAAAAAAATTGAGTAGCCAAAAAATTGAGTATTGGCGACTAAAATTCTGATTTAGTCGCCAAAAGTGCTTACCCTATTTTTTTTTGTAAATATTTTATTTTTTACATAAAATATATTAAATAAAAAAAATTATTTTCATATATACAATTTTGTATTAATGCCAGTGAATATAGTATATAAATAATATTTGTTGCAATAATATTCATGTGAATTGGGAGTGGCGTAGTGGGGGCCCAAGCCTTGGGAAGGCGTAGTGGGGTGCAAGTTGGGAACACAGGTTCGAACCTTGGGACATCCAGCAGAGGCAATTTTTTTTTTTTTTTTGTGAAATATGGTTTTGGCGACTAAAGGCGTTGGTCGCCGAAAGGTATACCTTTTGGCGACGAAAATCTTAGTCGGGAAATGTTTAAATAATAAATAAAAAAATCACTATTGGCGACTAAAAATTTAGTCGCTAAATGTATAATTTCAAAAAATGGAATTGCATTTGGCGACAAAAAAATTCGTCGCTGAAGACCTGTGAATTGGCGACTAACAGGTTTTTAGTCGCCAAAGGAATGGGCAACCATGAATTCGCGACAACAGTGGCGACTAAAAGTTTTTGTCGGGAAAAGTGAAAATTCGACCTTTGGCGACTAAAAATTTAGTCGCCAAAGGTGTATTTTCTTGTAGTGACTTTTTTTTTAATTGGTTTGAATTTTGAATTTTATTTTAAATAAAAATAATTAAAGATATTGTTAGATTTTTTAAGAATAAAATTATTAATTTGATAAAATATAAATTAATTTGACAAAAATAAATATCAAATAAATATTTTTAAATTTTTAAAAATTATTTTTACCTACTAAAAATAAAATTATGTAAAATTGAAAAATCTTTTAGACATTTCTTTATTTTTTTTATAAAATTAATTTTTATTATGTGTTTGGATAATGATCATGTAAAACTAATTTTTAAAAATTAATCATGTAATTGTTATTAATTTTTGTCAATTTTACATAATTTTATCATTGGTGAATAAAAATAATTTTAAAAAAATTAAAAATATTTTTTTTGACATTTATTTTTATCAAATTAGTTTTTATTTTATTAAATTGACGATTTTGCCATTGAAATTAAACAATGGTATCTTCAATTGTCCTTATTTGAAATAAAATTCAAAATTTAAGTTTAAATATGTCACAATTAAAAAGTTAAGGACCAAAGTGACATAAATTCCAAAGTATAGAAATTGTTAGTTTAATTTGCCCGTTATTCAAATGTTCGTGTTTGAACACTTAACTTTGGCTGTAATTCTTTTAGAGATGGGAATGATGTATCTATTTTTATCTATCAATTAAATCTAATTTGGACACACACACCAAAAAAAAAAATAAATAAATAAATAAAGTTAAAAAAAAAATTAATGAGTGTAAGTAACTTTTGAGGAAAAAATAAAGTTTTATCTACGATTTAGATTTAGATATTTTATTGAATTTTAACTACCTTACAAACATCTAAAGGAAAATTTAATCAAAACATTTTTATTGGACCTTTATTTGATAAAAATGACAGCTTAATTTATTTTTCTTCATAAATTTCTTAAGGAGAAAATATATAATTGAGTAATGACAAAATAAAATATATATATATATATATATATTTTCTTTTTTGGACAATATTGTCAGAGTAATATGTTGCTGTCAAACAAAGTAACATGTAATTATGAGACAGAGTAACGGGTTACTATCAAATTGAGTAATTGTCAAACAGAGTAATATGTTACTGTTACTGTGAGACAAAATAACATGTTACTGTTACTGGTTACATCAATTTCAATGAAAATAATTTTTTTTTACAGATTTTTACAGTCAATATGAATTTTATTTAATAGATCTTGATGAGAGAGTTCTAAAAATATTAATTTTATTAAAAATCGACATTTATATCAAAAGTTATATTATTTTAAAGTTTAATATTTTTATAATAGTGATATTTGTTAGACTTTTTAAAAAAAAAAAACCTTTTATGTTTATCGTTAATATATTAAAATTTTATTATGAAAGATTTTGACCAAATCTCCATTATCTAAAATCCAATTGGATATTTTCTTTAAAAAAAAAAAAAAAAAACAACTCAGACCCATTTACAAATTCAAGCCGACAACTTGAACCATTATAAGTCAACCTCATATTGGAAATGGTTAACTAAACATAACTTAAATTCATTTTATTTTTCAAATTTTATAAATCAGGCACTCATCAATGGGTTCAAAATTACCAAATTTGAAAAGCACATCCAATTGCTAATATATTTGCGACTCATAGCAAATGTGGTATTTTCATACTTTGATTGAACTTTATTTTACATTTACGAGGCACATATGGAGAGTCACCCGAAATTTTAGTGCACTACCAATAAAAATTAGAAGATGAACACCCTTACATAAAATTAGGGATGGTTATGGGCAGGTTTGGAGTGAGTTTGCCATTCCCCACCACGGCCCCAGCCCCAGCCCAGCCCCAGCCCCATCTTCACGAATATCCAATCACATTTTAATTAGTCAAAAAAATTAAGGACTATTTAAATTCTTAACACTAAATAATTTTTTTTTATTTTCATTTATATAAGTATTGAGATTTTTAAGATTATTATTTATTTATATTTAAACAAAATTATAAACTTTTAATATTATTTTCTTATAGCTAATTATATTATATATATACATATATTATTTATTTATATGTTATTAATTATGTCGGGTCGGGTTGGGTTTGGATCATGAGAAGTGATACCCGCCCCTGTCCCACATAAGTGTCGGAGTGAGTAAAATTCGTCCCATTCAGATAGATGTGAACGAGCCACACAAATCAGATTAAAATGGCCATCAGCAGACAAAGGCCTTGTTTGGTTTGTTTTTCAGAAAAATTTTTGGAAAAAATTCTCTACAAATGTTCAAGAGTAATCAAACCAAACAAATTTTTCTAAAAAAAATCTCAAAATTTTGTTTGGTTACCTATTTTCCAAAAACACTCTCTCTCATACACATCAAATCAATCACTTTTTTTAAAACTCTCTCTCCCAAAATAATTTTTCAAAACCATTTCTGAAAAAAAGTAAACCAAACAAGTTTTCGTACTTTTTATCTCAAAAACTACTCTACAAATACAAACCAAACACACCCAAAATCTCCAAACTATGTGCTTCATCTTTGGGCACTGCTCATAGTTTTCTGATTGTATATACAACACCAAAGAAGGTGGTGGTCCAATGGCCTTTTCCTCTGTCTTCTCCGTCTTAATAATTACTAGAAGGAATGGCTGGAAGGGACATAATTGAGAAGTTAAAGATAAAAATCTTTCTTTTCCAAGTACTCATAAATTGTAAAGCAAAATCTCCTCACATAATTATTTTTTTAAATAAAAAAGAAATAAGCAACCTCAATAAGTTGCACCAAATAGGATGAAAAGCTCATCTTTACCATTTTGAGCCATTTTCATATAATGATTCAAATTCACCAAAGAAATTCATCTGTTTTGATTTTTAACTCACAACTTTGATAAGCATGAAACAGTCCATAAGAGAAGCTGACAGCAGCCACATAAAACCATAATTTTTTGTTTTTGTTTTGATCAGCACATATAACCATAACTTCGCAATCAATTTCTCAATCAACAAGAGAGGAGATTTCATGCGAGAGTTGAACATAAAGGAAGAGAGTTGAACAATTTCACATTATTTTTGCATCAAAAGAATTGTCTTTGATGTCTATGTGATTCATATCCACAATTCCAAGATATTGAAAAATACAAAAGCAGTGACCAAGTGAGGCGGTAACAACTTCAAACTTCATCTTTGTTTCTCCATTTACCCCCCTTCAAAAGCAGGAGTACAAGGAATAGAATAGAAGATTTATATATATATATATATATAAGTTCAGAGGAGTACATGGCTAATAAAGCAGCAAGTCATTGGGTAGGAAATCTGGCAGCAGTCATCAATTTTACCGACAGTTAGGCGTAGTTGATGGAGCAAACTCCCGATCAAAGGGAACTCCTGTAAATTTCCAAAGTGATGTAGAGGAGATATGAAAAAAGAGAGGTTAAAATGAAAAATATCACACAATGATGTAATTCAATGTCCTTTTATAGTCATATTGGAGCAAGGGGAGAAAAGCTAGAAACATGAAAACTTCAATGACTTGACATACCACAGAGAGATCACCAAAAGAATTATCTATGATGCTATCAGGTAGATTGTCCATTACAAGACTGAATCCCCTGACAAAACATATAGAGAATATGAAATTGTACTCAAAGGTAATGGAGGGTCAAACATTCGAATGAGTTCAGCTTTAAACATATAAGCAAGTAGGCATCTAAGACACACATAAAGGCTAAACTGGTGCAAGAAGGTTAAGGGCATTAACGGTATAATTTATCACAATTTTTCAAGATGAATAACAATATGCAAATACACTTGAGATAAGCAAAAATGTTTAAAAGATAGGACAAAAACATCTAGAATATGGAAAAGTATGTGTATATGTTAGAATATTCTAGAGGGTTAATAATAGCCCTTGGATCAAAATGATCCTAGCCATCCATTGAGGAGGTGGATGACTATATAAAGGGAAGTGACTTCATTTGGAAAATATAACAACAAAGAGTGGAGTCAAGTGCTTGAGTGTGAGTAATTCCAAAAGTGAGGTGTCCATGAGAGTCTTTTTGTATACTTGAGGGTATCTTTATATCTAAATAAAGATTCACTTTTGTATAACCGTTGTGTTCTAACTCAACAATTTGGTATCAGAGCATGGCGGTCAATGACCGTTTTCTTGAGTTGATCGTGCGCAACTTAAGACTGTGAAGCTTGTGGATTAGAGACCACACTTACTTGGTGAAAGTGCAGGAGGATCACACCAAGTCACGATGGTAGATCTTGTGAACACAACGAGTGGAGTCACAAGACTCAACAACAACAACTACCAGAGTTGGCAGAGTCACATCAAATCCTACCTTGAAGGGCAAGATTTGTGGGAGGTTGTTAATGGAAATGAGACTGCACCACCTTCCAAGGAAATTGTCGAGACACTCCGCAAATGAAAGATCAAGGCCGGAAAGGCAATGTATGTGCTCAAGACAACCATAGAGGATGAGTTGCTCGGGCGAATCAGGAATGATGACACACCCAAAGCAGCATGGGACACCTTTGCATCACTATTTTCAAAAACAAATGATGCTCGGCTCCAATTTCTAGAAAATGAGTTGATGTCTACCACTCAAGGAAGTAAGTCCATAAGTGAATATTTTACAAAAATTAAGGATCTATGTCATGAAATTTCAAATCTAGATCCTAAAGCAAATATTAATGAGGAAAGAAAGACAAGGATCATTATACATGGGTTAAGGCCCGAGTATAATGCATTCATCACAACTATAAGGGGTTGGCCAATTCAACCATCTCTTATAGAGTTGGAGAATTTATTGGACAATCAAGAAAGCCTATGCAAGCAAATGGCTGGGGTCTCATTGAAAACTAAAGAGGAGACACTTTTCAGTAATAATAATAGAAGGGATGGACCAAGACGGCCTAACTCTACAAGGCCAAAGAAAAATGAAGAACATGCCAAATCACAGCAGCAGGATGGGAGCTCTCAAACAAGGGGAGCTCAATCTAGTAGCAAAAACCATGATTGACGATCCTCAGCACCCTGGCGACGTAAACATAGAGTGCTACAAATGTGGAAAGAGAGGTCACTACGCAAAAGATTGTCGTTCAAAGAGAAGGCAAGAAGAAGGTAACTTGGTGACATCCAAAAGTCACAAGACAACAGTGAGGAAGAATGGGACTTCCTGTTAGCAATGGCATATTATATTATTATTATCTACGTTATTGGTTTGTAATTGTTCTATGCCCTCAGGGCTCATCTTGTAATTGTCTCATCTTGTAAACCCTAATCTTCATTTATAAATAGGGGATGATATCTTATCAAACCCTAAGCTGGTTACTCAAGCTTCATGGTATCAGAGCTTCACCTCTAGGGTTTCGGCACACCCTCACTCTACGGTTCGAAACTTACCTCCGTGGATCATCTGCTAGGTCGATCTTCAGATTGTCGATCGTCATTCAGCCGCCTTCCTGTCGCCTTCTCACTCAGCCGTCCTCAGCTCTGCTTCGTCTTTATCCTCACTCAGCCGTCCTCAGCTCTGCTTCGTCTTCATCCTCAGTCGCCGTCGTCACTCTGCCCATCAGTTCGTCGCTCGTCTCCATCACGATCGTCGCTCGTCTTCGTCGCTCGTCTTCTCCTCCGTCGCCTTCGTCGACCGTCGATCTCACTGGTATACACTCATCTCTCATACACTCATACCCTCCCTGTTTAGTATGATACCTATGTCGTGTATACCACCGTACCCATACATATATAAATAAATAAATACATAAATATATATATAGATTATAAAATAAAAAAAAACTGAAAATGGTTTCTTAATTTTGTTATGCCTTTATAGTGGTCATTGTGCCTGTTCTTTCACCACCACCTTCCGGGTTTGTGATTACCACTAGTTTTGTTGCGGGTTCGGTATTATAGTATCATGACAGATTCCACCAGTGTGTCCCCTTCTTCTCAAACACCGAGGAGTGAGAGTCCCATTATACCTACTATCATGACTGAGAACCCCAACCCTAGTCTGAAAATCACCACCTCTCTATTTAATGGTCAAAACTACCTAGCATGGTCTCAAAGTTTGACTATGTTTTTGAAGAGCAGAGGGAATATGGGGTATGTTGATGGCAGGATACAGACACCTAGTACCACTGACTCGGGTTATGACCAATGGGAGATTACCAACTCTTTGATTATGGGTTGGCTTATCCATTCGATGGTTCCAGAACTTGGTGAGGGCTACTTGTCTATGGAGACTGCCCAAGATGTTTGGGATGCTGTGGCTGCCACCTATTCCCGCAAAGGGAATTTCTCACAAGCGTTTGAGTTGCGCCGCTCTATTGAGAGCTCACTTCAGGGGGAGCAGACGGTTCTTCAGTACTTCACTTTCCTCACCAATGGCTGGAAACGCCTTGCCCACTTGCAAGACTATAAGCCTGTTTGCCCTGTTGATTCTGTCGGGTACAAGAAGTTCATCGTACGGGAACGGGTCTTTAAATTTCTGGCAGGCCTAAATGTGGAGTATGATCCAGTTAGGGGTCGAGTTCTGGGTATGGACACTCTTCCTTCACTTTAGGAGGCCTTTGCCTATGTACAGAAAGAGGAGAGTCGCCGGTCTGCTATGATGTCCCCTGTCTCTACTGACCGCTCAGCCTTACTGTCTACTCCTCGGGATGGCCTCAGCCTAACTCCCATTCCTCCGTCTGCTGCTAAGGAGTCTGTATTCTGTGATTATTGCAAGAAGCCGCGGCATACTCGTGAGACGTGTTGGAAGCTTCATGGGACTCCATCCGGGGGTCGAGGTGATCGGTCTAGTTCTCGAGGAGGTCGGTCCGGTCAGTTTAGAGGACGTGGTTCCTATTCTCGGGCTCATCAGTCTAGTGCCGTTGATACACTTGATTCTAATTCTGCCTCTGTTACCCAAGCTTCTGATGCTGAGCTGGAGGATGCTTTGCGCCAATTGTTGGACCGTCGGTCTTCGACTGCTCTCAGTACAGCTTCCTCGTCTTTTGCCCGCTCAGGTAACTTAGCCTCTTCTCCTTGTATTTTCCTGTGTCATAAGTCTTTGTCTTGGATTATTGATTCCGGTGCCTCAGATCATATGTCTGGCTCCTCTGATCTTTTCTCTGTTTATAAGCCCTCTTCAGGTCAGGACAAAGTTAGGATTGCAGATGGTACTGTTTCTTCCATTTCTGGAAAAGGTTTAGTCCAAGTCACTCCTACCATCCATCTATCTTCTGTTCTCCATGTTCCTAATTTTTCTATTAATCTGTTATCCTTGAGTCGTCTTATCCAGGATTTGAATTGTAGTGTGACATTTTTTCCTGATTATTGTCTTTTTCAGGACCTTGTCACGAAGAGGACGATTGGCAGTGGTAGTGCAGAAAATGGTCTCTACTTCCTGGATCAACCGGACAAACTTGCTTATTCTTCCACCACGTCTTCTACTACCCACGCTGATTTATGGCTGTGGCATCAGCGTCTTGGGCATCTTTCATTTTATTTACTTAAGCATTTATTTCCATTTAGTTTTGCAAATCATCATGTGTCTGACTTTCTTTGTGAGTCTTGTCAACTTGGAAAACAACACAGAGCTTCTTTTGCTCCCAGTTTGAATAAAAGTTTAGTTCCTTTTTCATTAATACATTCTGATGTTTGGGGTCCTTCTCGTATTATGTCTGTGAAAGGTCATCGCTGGTTTGTTACATTTATTGATGATTTTTCTCGTACTACTTGGGTGTATCTCATGAAAACTAAGAGTGAGGTTTTCTCTGTGTTTCACGATTTTCATAAGATGATTTGTACTCAGTTTGGGGCCACTGTCAAACTCTTTCGTTCTGATAATGGCGGGGAATACATGGATTCTGGGTTAAGACAATATTTCTCTACTCATGGCATTATCCATTAGACCTCTTGCACCAATACCCCTCAACAAAATGGGGTGGCGGAACGCAAGAATCGGCATCTTCTTGACATGGCTCGGTGCATGTGTTTTTCTATGAGTGTGCCTCGGCCCTATTGGGGCGACGCTGTTCTCACCGCTGCCCATCTTATTAATCGTCTCCCTACCCAGGTCTTGCAAAAACAGGCTCCTCTTTACGTCTTTCTAGGTTCCCAGTCCTTGTTTTCTATTCCTCCCAAAATATTTGGTTGTATCTGTTTTGTTCATAATCACTCTCCTTCTCGTGGTAAGTTGGACCCTCGCTTCCTCAAGTGTGTTTTCCTTGGTTACTCTCCTACTCAAAAGAGGTATAAATGCTACCACCCTTCTTCTCGTAAGTGGTTTGTGCCCATGGATGTTACTTTCTTTGAGTCCCAGTCCTATTTCTTGTCCTCTCTGGTGTCACCGTCCTTATTTCCGGGGGAGCCTTGGTGTGAAATGAGTCCTGTGCTGAGTCCTGTGCTTCCTATGGTGGACCCAGTTATGGTGGATCCAGTTGTTCTTGCACCACCCTCTTCTACTGTGCTTCCTATGGTAGAACCAGTTGTTCTTGCACCACCCTCTTCTACTGGGACTATAGAACCTAATGTTACCAAGGATAAGGACAGGCATGTTTATGTCTGGGACATAGACAGACAACAAGTTAACTGGATACAAGGGACCACCTCTGCTCCTCTACTGCCATCTCCTGCTTCTGATGAGAGTCTAGGTAACTTTGAATCTCTTGAGTCCATTGATCTTGATGTTCCTATTGCCAAGAGGAAGGGTATGAGATCTTGTACTCAACATCCTATCTCACATTTTGTGTCCTACTCTCATTTGTCATCCTCATACAAAGCGTTTGTGTCCAATATTTCCTCTGTTAGCCTTCCTAACCATTTTCAGGATGCTCTTGCTACCTCTGAGTGGAAACTAGCCATGATTGAGGAAATGAAAGCACTTAGGAAGAATGGCACTTGGGAATTGACTGAGTTACCTACGGGCAAACGACCTGTGGGATGTAAATGGGTATATACTGTGAAACACAAAGCAGATGGGTCTATTGAGCGTTGCAAGGCAAAACTTGTGGCAAAAGGGCTTACTCAGACATATGGCATTGATTATCAGGAGACCTTCGCACCCGTGGCTAAGATGAATTCAGTCAGAGTACTTCTCTCTCTAGCAGCTAATCTAGATTGGCCGCTTTATCAGTTTGATGTCAAGAATGCCTTTCTCCATGGTGACCTCGAAGAAGAGGTATATATTGACATTCCTCCTGGTTTTGAGGATCATCAGACAGAAGGCAAAGTATGCAAGCTTCGGAAGTCATTATATGGTCTCAAACAGTCTCTAAGGGCTTGGTTTGAGAGATTCACTCAGGCTATGTTTAAATATGGCTTCAAATAGAGTCAGGCAGATCACACCTTGTTTGTAAAACATTCCTCACGTGGTAAGACTACAGCACTTATTGTTTATGTAGATGACATAGTTCTTACGGGCAATGATAGTGGGGAAATACCTCTGTTGAAGAAATATTTAGCTAGTGAGTTTGAAATCAAAGACTTGGGAAGCTTGAAGTATTTTTTGGGAATTGATGTTGCTCGCTCTAAAAATGGGATATTTATCTCACAGAGAAAATATGTGTTTGACCAGTTGAAGGAAACTGAGATGCTTGGCTGCAAGGCCTGTACCACTCCACTGGAACCCAATCAGAAATTGGAGGATGATGAAGGAGGAGAAGCTGTTGATAGGGGGAGCTATCAGCGATTAGTGGGTAAGCTCATTTACCTATCTCACTCCCGTCCTGATATTGCTATTGCTGTTGCTGTCAGTGTGGTTAGTTAGTTTATGCATGCTCCTTATCAGATTCACCTTGAGGCTGTCATGAGAATCTTGCGGTACTTGAAGTCTGCTCCTGGTAAAGGTCTTTATTTTTCAAAGTATGATCATCTTCGTGTGGAAGCCTATACAGATGCTGACTGGGCTGGGTCAGTCACTGATAGGAGATCGACTTCAAGGTATTGCACCTTTGTTGGAGGCAACCTAGTTACTTGGAGGAGTAAGAAACAGAATATGGTTGCCAGGTCAAGTGCAGAAGCTGAGTTTAGAGCTATGGCACAAGGTATGTGTGAACTTTTATGGATCAAGTTATTGTTGAGTGATCTAGGTATTGATCAGACGGACTCCATACGGTTATACTGTGATAATAAGGCCGCCATCAACATCGCTCACAATCCGGTTCAACATGACAAGACAAAACATGTTGAGATTGATCGCCACTTCATAAAGGAGAAACTCACTAATGGTACCATTTGTGCTCCTTTTGTCCAGTCTGGTGAACAACTTGCTGACATTCTCACCAAGGGGGTTGGGAATAAACCATTTCATGACATATTAGGCAAGCTGGGCAAGCTAGTTACTCAAGCTTCACTTCCAAGCGTCCTTTGCAGTGTTCGATTATAATGAGACAGATTGCTCTGAAGTAATAGACTTTGATGCACGAGAAATGCAAGAACAGCACAGTCCAACCATTAGTAAAGTAGTTGTATGTACAGTTGTGTCTGAGGCTAATGAGTCGACTCTTGTGGCGGAGTCTAAAACTGGAGCAATCAACAACAACAATGATTGGATCATTGATTCAGGATGCTCTAACCACATGACTGGTGACGAGGAGAAGCTGTCCAGCATGTCCGAGTACATAAGAGGCTGGGTAGTAGTGACCGCTGATAATACAAGGCTGCCGATCACCCATGCTGGTAAGACAATCATCACTCCTCGCTTCAACTCTAACAAAATACATCTGCAGGATGTCTATCACGTGCCAGGGATGAAAAAGAATCTGTTATCAGCCTTACAACTCACATCCTTGGGCAACTATGTGTTATTCGGCCCAGAGAATGTGAAGGTTTACTACAAGGTTAAGTTATCTGGTATTCCCATCATGAAGGGAAAACGGTTGGAGTCTATCTACGTAATGTTAGCAGAATCAACCTACGTAGATAAGACTCGAAAGAATGAGACTGCAGACCTTTGGCATGTACGCTTGGGTCACGTGAACTATCACAAGCTAAAAATAATGATGAAGAAGTCTATGCTCAAGGGCCTTCCTCAACTGGATATTCAAGAAGATATAATTTGTGCCGGATGTCATTATGGTAAGGCACATCAGTTACCATATGAAGATTCAAAGTATAGAGCTAAGGAACCCTTAGAGCTTATCCACTCAGATGTCTTCAGACCAGTAAAACAAGCATCAATCAGTGGAATGCGCTACATGGTGACCTTCATCGACGACTTCTGAAGGTACGTGTGGATGTATTTTATGAAAAGAAGTCTAAAGTTCTGGCCAAGTTCAAATAATTTCGTAAGAAGGTTGAAAGCGAGCTTGGAAAGAAAATTCGATACTTGCGAACAGATAATGGAGGAGAATATTCATCAGATGAGTTCTCTAACTATCTTAGAGGATGCCAAATTCGACATTAGTTTACTTGCTCAGGTACTTCACAACAGAATGGAATGGCTGAAAGAAATAATAGGCTTCTTGCAGAAACTTGTCGGAGCATGATACATGCTAAAAATGTGCCTAGCAAATTTTGGGCTGAATGTATGAAGATAATAGCTCATGTGATCAACAGGCTAGCGTAGGTAGGTTTGGGGCTGGTCTCACCTTTCCAGAAGTTATGGCACACAAAGCCCATAGTAAGTCACTTTCGAGTATTCGGATGTGTCTGCTACATATTTGTGCCAAATCATCTATGTAGCAAGTTCGATAAGAAGGCAATTTGTTGCATCTTCGTGAGCTACGACAGTCAAAGGAAAGGGTGACAATGTTGCAACCCCACCACTAGCCGTTGTTATACTTCGAGGAATGTTGCATTTGACGAAGCCTTATCTTGGTGGTCTTCACAAGATGTACCATTGCCAGACTCTAGAAATTTAGAAGATCAATTACAAGAAATGCCGGGGGAGCAAAGACAAGAGAAAGAGGCACCTCCTAGTTTAGAAATCATCATGGAGCCAGTATCAACGCAAAGTGATGATGATCTAGAGCCTGACCTGTCAAAGACACCAAAAAGATTTTCAAGTTTGTGGAAAATAGGTGTCCATCACAAGAGTCCAGAAGAAGTTAGCCTGAGCCAACAAGAAGAGGTTAAAGAGATTGGACCAAAACTCAGAAGGTCAGAAAGACAATTTAAGCCTAATCCGAAGTATGCAAATGCTGCTCTAACTGAAGAAGATAGCATTACAAAGCCAACGACGTTTGAAAAGGCATCCCAAAGCAAAGTATGGCAGGAGGCAATGGAGGAAGAGATTCAAGCCCTCAAACAGAATCAAACAGGGGATCTAGTTCCTAAGCCCAAGGACGTGAAGCCGATATCATGTAAGTGGGTGTACGAAGTAAAAACTCGTCCTAATGGATCGATTGAAAGGTACAAAGCACGTCTAGTGGCTCGAGGCTTCTCACAGCAATACAGATTAGACTACGATGAAACATTTAGTCTAGTAGCAAAGATCACAACGGTGCGAGTACTAATAACACTTGCAGCCAGCAAGTCTTGGAAGTTGTGGCAGATGGACGTAAAGAATGCTTTTTTGCACGGTGAGATAGATCGAGATATATATATAGAGCAGCCCGAGGGGTTTGAAAGGAAAGTCCATCTAACTTATGTCTGCAAATTAAAGAAAACATTGTATGGCTTAAAGCAAGCGTCGAGGGCATGGTATGGCAAAATAGCAGAATTTTTAGTACAAAGCGGGTACTTGGTGGCACCAACGGACTTGAGCCTATTTGTTAAGTCTCAAGGTGGGAAACTAGCTACAGTGCTAGTATATGTGGATGATTCTAGTATATGTGGATGACTTAATCATCACCGGAGATGATAAAGAAGAGATCCAAAGGACAAGAGAGAACTTGTCAGTACGATTTCAAATGAAGGAGCTTGGATAACTCAAGCATTTTCTTGGGCTTGAAGCAGAACAAAGCAACAAAGGCTTATTCCTCTGCCAGCAGAAATATGCTAAAAATTTGCTGTAGAAGTATGGGATGCTTGAGTGTAAGCCAGTTTCTACACCAATGGAGATGAATGCCAAGTTATGCTCAGAAGAAGGTAAAGACTTGGAAGATGCAGCTATGTATCAGCAACTAGTAGGTAGTTTGATCTACCTCATCCTCACTCGGCCAGACATTATATATGCAGTTGGTGTAGTAAGCCGGTATATGCAAAAGCCAAAGAAACCTCCTCATCTAGAAGCAGTTCGCCGAATACTCCAATATGTGAAGGGTACAATTGACTTCGGTCTTTTGTACAATAAAGGCGAAACATGCAAGGTAATTTGGCTATTGTGATGCCGATTATGCAGACATCATGACACACGGAGGTCGACTACTGGGTACGTGTTCAGCCTTGGTTTAGGAGCAATCTCTTGGTACAGTAAGAGACAACCTACGGTATCATTATCTACCACAGAGGCTGAATACAGAGCATCAACAATGGCAGCTCAAGAAAGCACATGGCTTATTCAATTAATGAAGGATCTACACCAGCAAGTTGACTATGGAGTATTGTTGCACTGTGACAATCAGTCAGCAATACGTTTGGCTGAGAATCTAGTGTTTCATACAAAAACAAAGCATGTGGAGGTACATTACCATTTCATTCGAGAGAAAGTGCTCCAAGGAGAGATAGAGATGAAATCAATCAGAACAGATGTCTAAGTAGCAAACTTGTTTACTAGAGGACTTGGAGCTTCAAAGTTTGTAGAGCTTCGGAAGCAACTCGGCTTAACTACAAAAGAAGAACTAAATAAAGGAGTCAATGCTGAGGGGGAGTGTTAAGAGTCATCATTGACTTTTCTAGAATTATCTAGGCTATTAATTGCATATGTTGAATAATCTAGAAGACTCTAGAAAGATCTAAAGAAATCCGGAAGATTCTAGAACATTGTAGAAGATTCCGGAACATCAGAGAAGCTTGTAGAAATCTAGAAGGGTTTTGGAAGATTCTAGAATATTTTAGAAGTATAGAAAGTACTATTATATAGTAGAATAGGTTAGAGAGTTCTAGAATATGGGAAAGTATGTGTATATGCTAGAATATTCTAGAGGGTTAATAATATCCCTTGGATCAAAATGATCTTAGCCATCCATTGAAGAGGTAGATGACTATATAAAGGGAAGTGGCCTCATTTGGAAGATATAACAACAAAGAGTGGAGTCAAGTGCTTGAGTGTGAGTAATTCCAAAAGTGAGGTGTCCTTGAGAGTCTTCTTATATACTTGAGTGTATGTTTGTATCTAAATAAAGATTCACTTTTGTACAGTCGTTGTGTTCTAACTCAACAAAAGATAGGATCAAACTCTAAATATTTGGCATAAAAACAAAATTTGAATTCAACACAACAGTAAGAGAGTTTGAAACTTCCGTGAAGATGACAGACAATACATGCTTTTCTGCAATATATCAATATCAGTGATGGCATAATATTATATCAGCAGCAACAAAATAAAAAATAAAAAATAATAACTCAACATAATAGATTAAGGTATTGCAAACAGAGAACTATCTCAGAGAATTATGATGATCACTACAATAGCTCACCTAACGTGAGTGCAGAGAAGAACATACGAGCGTATAATGTGAAATAGCAGGCGGGGAGAGAAATCTTGATCCAAAGCCAAACAAGTAACCTTTGTGAACAAATTTGACAAAGAGAACATTTGAGACACGGAAACTTTGCCTAAAAAATAATGCAATCACAATTTGAATAATGAGTCTGTACACTGGTTATATATACCAGATGCTCCCACGTATTAATCAATCTCTTCAGCAGCTGATCACAGGTTGGACTACAAATATAAGACATCCCTGATTCATCCTGCATAATGGCTTCAAAAATGTGCATTCCAATCTGTACCAACATGTTTGACATAAACAAGTAACAAATCATCATTAAACATGTAGTAGGAAGCAAAATGCATTTATGGTCTGTTGCTTTACCATCATCAACGGAGCCAAGAAAAAAAAAATACTGACAAATATTGAATTTTGACAATTACCGCTAAATATAGATATAGTCTGTGGTTCTCTAACACATAGAAAGTGGAAAAGAGAAAAAGTCACTCCTCATGGCAATACAAGACTTCTCTCCAATCCACAATCCTTGATGAACCCATGGTCTTAGCCTCCAATCTACAATCCTCCAATGATCCCAAGCATGGGTGCCTAAGTCATGCTCCCAACGTAGACAGCCAAGTGATTAAATAGAATCCATGAGCATATAAGGGAGACATAGGTGAGCCAAGGGCCCAACTATGCTACCATTGAGCGGGACTGAGTAGGGAGAGAGTCATCCCATGTGCCCCTTATTGGAATGAGGTGTGAAGGACCATGGTAAGTGAAGGATCTAGGTGAGCCATGGTGCTGCCGAGAGCGAGCGAGCTTGGCTCTGCTGCGCAAACCATGTCGGACTCTTCATACTTAGACTCATTTGCCTTGGAGCTCTTACTACTAGTGTGGCAGCCGCACTAGTGAGCTCATACTTGGTGGTGTGTACTCCCCAGCTTTGGCTAGGCATACTACCCTAATTGTGGTTGTGGTGCCTCGAAGGTCTGCCACATGAGGGTGTGATGGTGATGACGTGGAACCCGTAGGGCTCGCCACGTGTCAGGTGTGGTCCAAGTACCAACATAAGGCGTCACACAAACTAAAATTCCAAATGTCAAACCCACTGTATATGCATCCGTGAACTCTGATTTTTAAATAGCATATAGTTCAGTGCGACATATGAAGAAGCCTGCTCCATCATTTTGTCTATTTCAATTTTCACTCTATTGCAATGATACGTGAGCAGAAATTTACAAGACTAAGAGAATTGAGAATATAGATGAATGCATGTCATACCACTTTGGAGAGCTCACTTCCAATCTCTATGCTGATCTGACAGACTTCAACCATATTGCTTTCCAGAGCCCATTGAATGATCTCAGGTTCTCTAGCCTTGAAAACAATTTTTTTTAAAAGAAAGAAACAGAAGATCAACTTCTTTGCCAAGATATCCTTTCTTATTAAAGTGTTTAAAAATAAGGTACCTGGCATAGAATGCCAAACACAGAGAGGGCAACAGCTCGAACATTTTCATAAATCTCTGATGGGCTATCAAACAGTATCAGGGGTACCAAGAAATTGGGCACATAAGCTATATTAAGCAGAGAATAAAAGAAAGGTCATGAAAACTTCTTAATGAAGACCAATAGTTAAACATGTAAGATTCATGCATATTTGTAGTGTCATGGGATCGTCATGGGATCTTACATTTAACAAACTTATATCTTGTTTCTTTGTTTGCTGCAATGCACTGCAACAAAAATAGGCTATCAAACCAAAAAGAAATGAAAGAAAATTCCTAATAACATAGAAAATAAAAACACAAGGGAAGACATAAGCAATAAGTGTTGATTACCTGAAATAGGGTAAGAACATTAACAAGACGCTTAGTTGCTCTTACGGTCAGACTTCCATCTACCATCAATTGTGAAAATGCCAGAACTTCCTGTTTCAAAAAACACAATTGTGGTCAGAGCCTTTCATGGACCCTCCAGTTATATGCTGAGAATAAGGAGGAATAGAACCAAAAGTTTGAACGCCATACTTTTTGCTCTTTTGATTTTAGAAAATGAACATGATGAGACACACGGTTGCATAGGAGGTTCAGTTAACTAATTTTCTTTCATCATGAATAATGAAAATAAAAGACTTCAATGTTTTTTTTTTTTTTTTAGAAAATAGTTTTCAAAAAATTCTACTTTTTTATTTTTCATATTTTAATGTTTTCAATGAATTTTTTTAATATTTAAAGTATTTTTTTTTTAAAATTTTTAGACACATCTAACATAAATATACTTAAAAAATATAATATTTGTGAAAAAATCTTTAAAAATATAGTAAATACAAAAAAAGAAAATACAAAAAAAGAAAAGAAAAGAAAAAGAAATTTAGTACACCTCTTGTATTTTGTATATTTATTAATTTTTAAAAATATTTTTCACAAATATTTTACTATTTAGATACATCTAGGTAAGGTACATCTAAAAAAGTAAAAAAATTACTTAAAATTTAAAATATATTCACTAAAAACAAAACAAAAAACGAAAAACAAAAAAATCAATTTAAAAAAAACTGAATTTAGAAAACTGAAACCAAACACTGAATATTTCAAACCTGTAGCAAGACAGCTATAGTGCTGCATGAATTATATAACAAGAACCCTGTCCTGTAGTAATTTTCTGGATCTTCTTCTCTTTTCTGTCAACAACCAGAAAAAAAGGAAAATTTCTGAAGCCCATTGAGGTGATAGTCAACAAACATGGAAATAAAAATTAGAATTAATTTTAAATAAACAAATTAATGCTAACAGCAAGCACCCAATTGAAATCCACTGAAATATAGCAAAGAAATACATATTTGAGGAAAATTAATCAATGCAGAACATGCCCAATTTCAGAAAGAAACCAATAATAAGAAAAGAATCCAAACTGATAGGTTGATTAACAAGAAACCCAAGAAAGAAATAAATTAATCATAGAATAGAAAATTACACATGAAGGTTTTGAGATTAGAATGGACCTCGAGAAGGAAAGTACTGAGACATCGGAGAGTAGATTCTCTTAGGGCTTGGTCGTGAAGTTCGATGATGACTTGAGGAATTGCCATAGCTCTCTTCGACATCCAGCGCACTTTGTGCTTCTTTCGTCCACTTTTTTGAACTTTAGCAATTGAAAAATCTGTGATAATCAAAGAACACGTCAAGGTAATGAATCAATGAGAATTGAGAGAGAGAGAGACCTTGATCGATCTTGGAGTTGTAAAGGAGGTGGAGAGTTCGTTCTTCCCATGGCTCGTCTTGAAGGCCGTTGTGAATGTCTTCGTCGGCCATTACTGTTCAGCGATTGTTTGGGTCTCTTTCTTGCTCTTGCTCTTGAATAGTACCAGAAATGATGAGAGAGAGAGAGAGAGATAGAGAGAGAGAGAAGACTTTTGGAGGGAAACAGAGGAGATGATGAATGGACTGTTGGAAATTTTCGGTTACCCTTTAATCGTCTTTTAATTTAACTAATTTTTACTTTTGATCCCTCACTTTTTAAATAATTACAGTAAAGTCTGCACACTTCCTTCTTGTATTTTAATGTACCCCTTCCATCATAACATCATTTAAATTTAGGTGAAAATTGAAACCTATAAAATTAAAATAAAATTTGAGTAAAAATTGAAATGTAGAGATTATAATTTTCTTTGCTCGTAAAATGTATT
This sequence comes from Camellia sinensis, assembly GCF_055761805.1. Taxonomy (NCBI): domain Eukaryota; kingdom Viridiplantae; phylum Streptophyta; class Magnoliopsida; order Ericales; family Theaceae; genus Camellia; species Camellia sinensis. The sequence goes on from NC_138972.1 coordinate 162,012,704, forward strand.
CACGTGACTTTTTTATGAAAAATTTCTATATCAAATTTTAGCAATAATTGGTGCGAGAATTACACTCAAACACAAATGAAAGCAAAAGACTTAATTGAATATAAAAAATTAGGACTAACTAAAATTTGAATGAAAGTTAGATGATCTAAAAATATAATTTACTCACAAAAAATTGAGGGAATTACAAGATAGTGAAAAAATGAAGAAAATATTTACTAAAAAGTGGAGTACAACTTTTTATGTATATATTTGTAATTATTTTTATTTTTTTACAATGAGTTATAATTTTTTCCCACAAAAAAAAAAAAATCATAGAATAACACGTAAAAATACGACCAACTTTTAGAACAAACGCAGAGTAAAGTGAGAGAAAAACAAGACAAGCTACAAAAACTAGAAAGAAATAGTTGGTTTTCTTAACTGCAAGAATTGTTAGCTTTGAACTGCATAGCATTGGAAACCCAATTAAGACAATCAAGAAAAATTCAGCAAGGACACAAAAAACACAATTCATTCTAATATTGACAACTGCCACTCTGCCAACCAAAACAAAAATTAGGAGCAAAAAAAAAAAAAAAAAAAAAAAAAACCAAAACAAAAATAAATAACAATATATGAAACTAGTAGACAAAAAAATTAACCTAGAATTAGGTTCCCAAGTCATAATGATTAATGATATTTACATCAATGCATGTAAAAAAGGGCATGGCTGATGCTAATTGGCAGTGCTGTCAACCAGCTTGTTTAGTTTCTTGTTCTTCAATCTCTCATCATACACCTCACTCCCTTGGCATTCATACCTATACACATACACAAAGCAAAACCAAAATTCAGCCCAAATTAATTTTCAAAGGCATAATTAGGACGAACTCAAGAAAGCACTACTAAATCAAGTCAGAAATCAGATCCACAACCATCTGATCAATCAAACTTTGTTTCAGAGCATTTTGCAAACCGACACATCATCGCAGAAGGGAGCCAATATGGCCCCAAGAATGGTGGCAGTGTGATTGGCCTTGTTTTACCAAAGGCTTCTTCTTACCTAGGCGGTAAGGAGATCAGAGGACTCAAGCTTTCTGCAAGTTTCACAGCTTCTTCCTCAGTATTCACAATCTGATTGAAGCAGAAGTATCGCCCACATGTTGACGGATCCTCAAAAGCTCGAATATGCACATCAGCTAGAAAGTTCACATCAACTATGGCTAAGACTCCATTTTCATACATCTGGGCCGCTCCTGTTCAAAGTTATTATTAGCATCAGAAGATCAAATAGTTAACTCCAGTCCAGTGCGACTCTTAAAGTTAATTGAAGTAAATTAAGAAAAACGGACATTTGTTATGCTTTACATTCTTTACCTTTAAGATATGACATAGTCACCTGAGGATTCTTTTGAGCAATGCCAGGTCCAAGAACCAGTCCTGCATTAATAGACACCATGTTAAGCATTCGGTCCATGGCTAGAGCCCATGCAGCCTGCTCCGAGAGGGTCTTTGCTAATGCATACCACAACTGAAAAATATTACAGAGTAGACATTTACTCGAGATGTTTATACAAACCGACGGAGTGGTTTAAAAATGGTATCATAAGTAGGTTTCCGTCTTACTTTATTGAAGGATTTATGATACACCTTATCTCAACCACCTTCAATATTTTAGTCATGTTCGAGCTCCAGCATATTTTAAAAGATTTCATATGAGTTGCTAACTTAAAATATTTAAAGACCAATAGGTGGAACCCCCTGCTTTTGTAAATTGTTGTGTCTAGTTATCAAAAGTTGGAATAATCTGAATTGGTTTGACAAAAAAGTTGGCGAAATTCATGCAGAAAACATAAAATTAATGGTTTCCATTACCCATTGTTTTGTACCATGACAATAAATCCAGCTTATTAATTAAATGTATCAACAGAACTATTTACTTTTTATGCTAGTGACTCTTATGCTGTGTTTGGTTGAGGGATTTGATGAGGGATTTGGAAAGAGAAATGGAAAAGGTAGGTGAAATGTGAAAAAAATATACTTACATTTCACATAGTTTCACACACCTTTTCCCTTTCCCTTTCCAAATCCCTCTCTAAATCCCCCAACCAAACACAGCGTTAATCAAAATTAAACAGGCCCTTAGATTTGTTCGTGACCCTCCAGGAGCATTATAAGGTGAAAATCTCATGTGCAAGGCTATAGTAAAGATGATACCAATGATTTTATAAGTTATCATGACTATGGTTATACAACAATTGGACCAGAATCCAAAAACATATTGTTTCTTCTCTTTATGTATTGATTGAATTTCTTCATAGGAAAAGGACTAATTTAAAGTAACGACTAGAAGTAATTTTATGGACATGTTTTTTGGCATGCTTGTTTTTTTTTTTTTTTTTGTAAAAAAATGTTATCTTGTGGATTAGAAGTACCTTAAAAAAGCAAAAAAACATAGTGCATGTTTGGGAAGTGCGTTTTTTTGTAGGTTTTTTTAATTGTAGGATATTATTGGAAAAAAAAAATTTTGTGTTTGGGAAGATAGTTGAGTTTTTTTGTGGTTGGATGTGATGTTTGTGAGAGAAAAAGTGAAATGATTATGGGATTTGATGTGATATTTTGTTTGGATTTGTAACCAATTTGTCTTTTAGTGGAAAAAAACAAAAAAAAAAAATCCAAAAAATTTCTTCCCAAGCACCGCCATAATCAGTTGGAGCTTTCAAAAACAAAAATTACCAATTCAATTCCCTACATCTAAATTTCAGCCTGAAGTAAAAACTAATAAGCCTCCATAATTCAAGCCGCATATATACCATTTGGCACATTAACAAGAGGAATGAAGAAGAAAATATCAAAACAAACAAGAAGGCAAAAGATGAGGGTTTAATAACAATCGTCTCTAGGTTTATGAAGAAAAAATGAAGACAAGGATGGATAAGGCCAAAGCAGAGGCTCACCTGGGTCTCCTTCAATTAAATTATATACTTTGTGCTACATTGTTGTACTCTCAACATCACTGTCTCTTTGGAAAGGGAAATCATGTTAAATTGAGAAGGATTTGTTTTTCCAAATCATCCATCCTAATCCTCCCAATTCTTTCATCTTTCCATGAACCATAGTGGAAATTGGAACACTGCTTAAAATTTCCTTCCTCCTTACTAACAATGTCTTGCTAGTGTGGAGGAAAACCTACCAAACTGTTAAGCATGCTTGGTGGAACAATAAAGAATTCTAACTGTTGGGAGAAAATCTATTACATTCCGTTTGGAGTGGAGGGAGAGGGACCCCGAGCGTATTTATTATTATGTAAATGATTTGGATAGTAATTGAACCAATTTGACTCAAAATAGAAATTACAAGAACGAAATTGACAAAATTGAACTAAAGTGACAAGGAACACTTTCAGGGACCATGTGTGTATTTTATCCAAAATTTTATACTATCTTGTCATAAAATAAGGGTATAATAGGTATTGGAATTATATATAAAACCATCACGTCATAATCCCTCAATTTCCTCACAAGTGCTAAAATTGTGGGCACTCACTCCCCTCACAATCCCTCCTTATACTTCACTTCTCCCTTGAATCTCCTAATCTAAGCATAGTGTTAGTTACTTACTAGTGTTTTGGGAAAGCATATGAACTAAAGCCACTAGAAGAACAATATATTAAACTGAAAAAGAAAGAAACTTTTTTTTTTTTTTTGGGTCTAAATTTGTTTGGTTTTGAGATGTTATAAACCAATTGGTATCAGATCAGATGATCGATGGGTAATTCCAACATTCTGAAGCCACTAATAGTCTCAACATTATACTAACAACTGATTCAAATCTTTGGGCAAACCACACAACAAAGGTCTCTAGTTAAGAACTTAAATGAATAAAAAATTAAAAATTAAAAATAAAAAGAAGAAGAAAATAAATTGAAATGAAATGAAAGGAGATACATATATATATATAGAACCACAGACCTTGGTTTTTCTGCAGAATTCATGATCACTCCATGACCTTTCATCAACATCCTTCTCTGAGCAAATATTCTCTCCCCATATTGCTGCAGTTAGAGAAGAAGTGAACACAATCTTCTCAATACTCTCTGCTTGTGCACATGCCTCTACCACATTGATTGCTCCTCTCACCTCCAAATCTATCATTTTATCCATCGCATCCATAAATACCGCCACCCAATTAATAATCAAGTTATAATAATATATAAATGTCCTTAGAGACAATATATACATACATATATATATACACATGATGATACACAACATGGGCCATCCCATTCATGTTAGTGATTGATGAGGAATTCAACTCGCATCATAATCTCCTCCCCAACCCTACAAATAAACACAATAGTAAATAACTCCACCTCCATCCTAATTCCCTCCCATCTATTTAACCCCAAAACAAACGGGCCTTAGACAACAATCGTTTCAAAATCCAGAAACCCACATAGGTTGATGCATCAAGAACACAAACTGTGGGTTTTTCGTAGTGGTCAGTGTTGGCACTTTGAGCTTCAAATTCCTTCATTTTTCTTGTCTCCGTGAAAGCTTTGTTTTGGTTGCTGAGGATGGTGATGAGGTTCTACTTGAATCGTTCTCCTTCTTCTTCTACTAGTTGGTATAGAAAATGTAAATGTAGTATGAGAGAATGTGAAAGGTAGATTAATGGGTAATGGAAGAGGAATGAATAGTCGATGAACTATATACAACTACACCACGTTTCTCACCTGCTACTGGTTGGCATTGGCTTACTTTCATCGTATTATCTCTTTAATTTTTATATATTTTTTTCAAATAATACTTGAGACTTCACAATTTATGACCCTATAACCCCTGATTAATTTATAATCACTCCCCCCCCCCCACACACACACACACAACAAAAGTGTGGGGGTGTTGGGGTGCTGGGGTCTCTAACACCTCTAATTCTTTTCGGTAATAAATCAAAAAAATAGTTTATAAGTCACTTCTTAAAATAATCTTTGGATTGGTAATAGGTTATTTTTTTGGCTTTGGTAAAAAATAAATAAATAAATTACAATAACTTCAACTGTGATATATTTAATTTTAAATTTTAAATCTCGTTTTAAATAAGGACAATTAAAGATATTTTCTTTACAAACAGAAAATTCTTCATTTCAAGGATAAAGTCGTCATATAATTTATTTTGTGTTAATTAACTTATTTGTTATTTGAAATGTAATGACCTTCTGATTTTTATAATCTACTTTTAAATTTTTTTTTCCTAAGAAACTAAAAATTAAATTGGTGAAAAAAATTTAAAAACATATTTTTATATAATTTTATCTTTTGAAAGGGTAGGAATAATTTTTTAAATAATTTTTTATATTGATTTTGTTAAATTAGTTTCTATTTTTTGGGAAAAAAAATTCTAAAAATAGTCTCAGAAACTCAAGTCAAACATGGCAACAATTTTGATATCATTATTAAACCAATCCATTAAATCAAAAAATTCAAAACTAAAAATATTTTATAGATTAAATATATCGATTACATATTAAAACTTTATAATCATCAATTACATAATAACTACCAAAAAATATCTGTTAATAATAAAAAGAACCATTTATTACATAATAATCATTCAAAAACATCAACAAAAACAACCACACATTACATGATTATCATCCAAATACATGCTAAAAATTAAGTTGGCAAAAAAATAAAAAATATATAAAAGATTTATTATTTTTATATAATTTTATTTTTAATGGGTAGAAATAAATTTTAAAAATTTTAAAATATATTTTTGACTTTCAAACTAATTTATATTTTATCAAATTGATGATTTTACTTTTAAAATTGAGCATTTTTCGTTTTCAAAAGAAACAGCATATTCAATTGTCCTTATTTGAAATGAAATTCAAAATTTATAATCAAATATATCACAATTAGGATCAGAGATCAAAGTGACATAAATCACAAATTATAAGGACTATTAATATAATTTTGCAAAAAATAAAATAAAATCTAGTAATACATATCAATATTTGGAATGATTTTTAACTTTTTACAAAAACGTGTAAAAAAAAAATTTTAAAAATTTAAAAAACCTTCAATTTTTTTATATAATTTTTTATTTTTTAATTTATTTATTATTTTTTAACCTTTTTAGTTGGTTACCAAACTAACCTTATTGGTTGGATTGATGCATATTTTATTTTAGATAGATTTACTAATAAGTCTCATATTTTAAACTTGTAATTCATATAGTTCTATTTTGTTTTATTTTTTTGATTCATTTAGTTCTTTTGGATGTATAATGACTCATTTATCCACCACATTATAGTGTCACATTTGAAAAAAGGAAATTAAAGCGATTTTTAATGTCACATCATACCCGTCACATTAGAGTATCACATTTGGAAAAAGTATATTAAAGAGTTTTTAATTTTTGTTATTGTGTCACATCATACCTGCTACATTGGAGTATCACATATCACGTTTGACAAAAGTACATTAAAGAGTTTTTAATTTTTTTTAGAGTATCACGTCATACCTATTACGTTGTCATGTTTGAGAAAAGTACACTAAAGAGTTTTTATTTTTTTTTAAAGTGTCACATCATACCTGCTGCATTGGAGTATCACATGTTACGTTTGGAAAAAATACACTAAGGCCTCGTTTGGGAACAAGCTAATTTAGTAACTTTTTGGCTATTTGGCTAAAATATGAGCTAAAAAAAAACTAGTATGTTTGGGATGACTTTTTAACTTTTTATGAAAAGATGTGCAAAAAGTAAAGAGAAAAGAGAATCTTTGACTTTTTGGTATGGGTTATTGGCTTTTTGGCTAATTTAGTAATTTTTTGACTTTTTGGGTAAAAAACTGGGTTCCCAAACGAGGCCTAAGAGGTTTTTAATTTTTTTAAAGTATCATATCATACCCGTCACGTTGTCACATTTCAGAAAAGTACACTAAGAAATTTTTATTTTTTTTAAAGTGCCACATCATACCTACCACGTTGTCACATTTGAAAAAAGTACACTAAGGAGTTTTATTTTTTTTTAAGTAAAAGTTTTGGAGTGGTACACTATGCCCACCACGTAGTCACATTTAGGAAAAGTACATTAAGGAGTTTTTTATTTTTTTGGAGTGTCACATCATACTACGTTGTCACGTTTGAGAAAAGTAAACTAAAAAGTTTTTATTTTTTTTAGAGTAAAAGTTTTGGAGTGTCATATTATACCTGTCATGTTGTCACATTTAGGAAAAGTACACTGAGGAGTTTTTAATTTTTTGGAGTGTCACATCGTTGAAATATCACATTAATACCTACCATATTGGAGTATCACATCATACATGTCATACTAATAAAAGAGTATAGTTATCCACCAAAACACTACCAAAATAAAAGATAAGATCACATGGAAAGAAACTCTCCACTGATAAGACTTAACAGATCACTAAAAAAAACTTAGACAAATTGAAGTACTTATTTACGAGATAGAATTTATTGATAAATATCCCTTCATTTTATCTTTTGAGTCATTTTGTTAATTTTTGGGGCTAAGGCCTCGTTTGGGAACAGGCTAATTTAGTAACTTTTTGGCTATTTGGCTAAAAAGGTAAGTAAAAAAAACTTGTATATTTGGGATGACTTTTTTGGCTAATTACGAAAAGATGTGCAAAAAGTAGAGAGAAAAGAGAATCTTTGACTTTTTAGTATGGGTTGTTGGCTTTTTGGCTAATTTAGTAACTTTTTGGCTAATTGACTAAAATAGCCTCTTGCCAAACGAGGCCTAATGTCACGCCCCAAACTCGCCCCTAGAAGTTTGGTAACGAGACCGGCCAGTAATCCTAGATTACCACAGGCCTTGCTATACAAAACATAAATAAAAGGGGCTTGCGGAAGCGAAAACAATAACCACTAATAGTCCAAAGAGCTGTGCATTTATATGAACATACATTACATGCCAAAAATGTGGTTAATTTACCCACTAACTGTACATCACATATAAACAAGATTCATGTACAAAACATAGGCTCACGCCACATGCACAGCCAAAACCAAGCTTCCTAACGGCCTTCTAGGCCTAGCCCCAACTCGGAGGCACCAAAACACCCGGTAGGCTTCAAAACGGCGGCTCGGCTCGGACCCCGCCTAGGCTTGACTCCCAGAGTGCTCACCTATAAATACATATATACAAACAATGAGCTAAAGCTCAGCAAGTAACATTAACGTAAAGGGGTAGTGAACGGATTCCACATTCATATACCATAAAATAAATCATCCATAAACATAATCATCTCATATCAGAACATACATAATGGCATACTCCATAGAACATAACATTTGTCGTCCAACGACTAGAGTAACCGGTTCCGGACACCGATTAAACACATGCCGAGATCTCGTAAACTGGTCCACTTAGGACTATCTATGGATGCCATACTAGATTTGCAAACTGGACATTCGTTCACAGAAAACATTTATCATTTCAAAACCGTAGCATAACGTAGCACTTTTAAACATAGATCATACTAACATATCTTTTACAGAAATGTTACTCACAGTGGGTTTCCAAAACCGATTGCACGGTCTTCGCCTCTTGACCTGCAATTATCAACATTAGAACACATTTCTCCATACACATTATCATTAAATCACTTAATACATGCCATATTATCCTTTCTTTACTCTATTTTATGATTATGAGATGCTAAATGATGTCAATAACATGGTAAAATCAAGTAATTCAACCTCTCAAAATTTCCTGAAAAAGAGGTCCCCGCTCGAGCGCCACTTTGTCCGCTCGAGCGGACTGCACAATTTTCCGAAACTGCTGGGAGGCCTATTTTCACGCTCGAGCGAGAATACCTCCGCTCGAGCGGACCGCGCGAAAATCTGAAATTCTGGACTCTTCTCAAGCTTTAACCTTTCCTTTTTGCAAAAACACTTCAACATTGATGAAAACCCAAGTCCCAAAACACTTGGAACCCACTTGATTTCAACATTTTAGCTTCTAAACAAACCCAAATGCATCATGCACAAGATCAAACCATGATTTAAAGTGAAGAATCATAACTATTCATGTAAAAGCTTCATTTCTTCATATCCATGGAGGTTCTTCCTCAAAATATGACAAATATAACCATAAATCATCTATTCATGCCATGCATGCTCAAATTAAACACATATTCCCCTTTCAATCCTCTTATTTAACATGAGATCATTGATGCATCAACCTTACTTCAAGAATTTAGAGAAGATCCTTACCTTGATTCTTTAATTGAGGAAGATTTAAGCTTGATTCTCTTTTTCCTCCTCTTCTTCCCCTTTCTCACGAATTCTCTCTCTCTCTCTCTCCTTTCCAGATTTTTCTTCTCTTTGGTTTTGAGTCAAAACATGGTCAACATCTTTATCTATATACATATATATATATACCATAAAAATAGAATTGTGCCATTATCTTGAGCCAAACAAGGCTTAACGAATCAGACGAAATTCAGTTCTCAATTTATTTTCCCAAATGGTTCTACAAATTCCCGGTATCACATAGGCGTGTTCAATTTCGTTTTCCGAACCCATTACGGTCATCAATTTCAGTCCCAAAGTTCTCATCTCAACAGATATTCTTCTAAGTTCAACAGATAATCTTCAATTAAATCATGCTAACACATAATTAATTACTGGTAATCATAGTATACGGTTCTGGGTCGTTACACTCTCCCCAACTTAAAAAGTTTGGTCCTCCAAACTTAGCTCATGCTGATAATATTCAAATCAGAAATTTCGGTTGTACGTGATAATTCTTCCGTCAGAAATGTTCAATATAAAAGTAGTCATATAGACATAATCATTCCTTAACAAGTAATAACAAAGGTATATTATTCCGTCATGGTCATGGTCATAGGTTCTTCCGTCAGAAAATTCGTTTTTTATTTTTTCCTTTTTGGTCACTTATTTTTATTCATATTATATGAAAAAATCTGCGATCCCAAAATTAAGAGCCAAATATTAATGTGTGTAGTGGAGATTAAATTAACAAATTTTATAGTTTATAAATTAAATAAATTTGAACAATTAATTATTATTTTTAAATATATTGAATACCTGATAGATTTCATAAATTTAGATCTCATATGAATCTTCAACATATTTTAATAAAGCAGAACGATTTTTGAATTTTCAACTTATTTTTGTCTTATTAAGACATTTGAAATGCTCAAATCTGTTCAAAATATAAAACAATAGCTGAGATATATTTTCTAAAAAATATCCTACATAAACATTTTCTACTCTCTCTCTCTCTCTCTTATTTTTTCTTTTTTTCACTCATCCTTCCATGATCCCACCTTCCTTTCTATTTTATTTTTATTTTCTCCCGTTTTTATTTTTCTCTATTTTCCCCCCCCCCTCCATTTTGTTCAATATATTTTATATATTTCCATACAATATATGTATGCCCGTATAATTATATAAGCAAAAGCAGTATTGTATGTATGCCCGTGAAAATTTTATGTATGTCATGCATATCTATCTATATAGCTATATATTATATAAGCAAAAACGAATTTTCGTGAGAATATTTGTGAGAATTCCAAAATTTTATAATAAATTTATGATTATAATTATATTCTAATCCTAACATTATTTACACCGTGCCTTCAGGTACGAGCATTAATAGTTATGCGTGCTAAACAAAAAAATATTATAAAAATATGATAAGTATTGAATTAATTATTTTTTAAACAATTTTTTTGTTTTTTTTGTTTTGATAAATCTATTTTTTTGAACAATTTTAATGGTGTCAATTTATGAAAACCTCTAAAAAAAATGTATATAATACTACATAATTCTATAAAAAAATTTAAAAAAAAAATCAAAGTTCAGTGGGTTCAATTGAACCCACTACTTTATGCATAGCTCCGCCCATGTCATCAACTATATGGTCGAGTAATAGCTACTGAGTCTTGAACAATCTTGACGGAACCTGGAAACCAAAGAACAATTTTATGAGAGGTCATTATCTCTGCAGACATAGATAACTAACAACAGCATAGATAAATTTAATAGGTGCAAACAAACTTGAATGAACATTTCAACGACGATCTTTTAGGGCAACATAGCATCAGAGGTTAGAATTATAACATGTTCAATTTACACCACCACTAACAATAACAAAAAAGCTTTGATAGAATTAAATACAACATTGTGCACAACTACAAGCATCAATCTAAGACCACCACTAAGCATTTCATGAGAGTAGCTATTGTTATAGACTATGCCTTCAACTTTAGAAAAGGGTTGATTTTCCATGCTTGTGTTCTATTCTGCAAACATCCAAAGAGTGAAAAACAATACCATCTACAAAGTCTGTTGCTCAAGGGGAAAGATTAGAAAAAAAGAAAGCACATGCAGGGAGAGAGAGAGAGAAGTCAATGTTATTCACCTAACAGAAACAAATACTAACTCATTGGTTATTGGTTATTAGTCAATTAATATAGCTAGCCACCTTGCACTAATTAAGAACATAAATTACTGTTTTGAGAAACTGTACAAGGACGATATATCTCTTTTTCACAATTTAGAATCCAAGCAGGGTATGAATTTTGGGAACATGTTACATTTCATCTCAGACAGTTTATTAGAGAAAATGCAGTAAAGAGTAGGTCTAGAAGCAGCGGAGAGGGAGGAAAGAGTTAGGTTTAGATCAGTGTTTCCAGATCATCTAACCTGTCTGTCATATCGAGACTAAGACCATGCCATGGTGGTTTTTAGACTTGGTATAACCTTGGAAACCCTGAACTCTTTTCAGTCCAGGCTGAATGGGTCAGACAAAAAAAACCAGAAACTCTATATCATTACCAACCCAATTACTCATTTTGCCCATGACTAAAGCCTTCAGTACCATAATTCAGTTGCAGCCTTCAGTATTTGGGCATTTCCTTTGAAGGTCATGAAGTTGAGGCTTTAAATTTGTTTTATGCAATAGAGGAATCCTGGAGAGGGGGTGTTGCTTTGGGACAGAAGGTGCGATCTGAAGGACAGAAACAAAAGAATTCTAGGGAGTTGCGTAAATCGGAATGCTCTATAAATTATGATCGGGACAAAGGAGGGGAGGGAGGGGCTGGTAGAAAGGGCCGTGGAACTCAATTATTGTTGTCATGCAGTTAAAAATTTTGTCATGGAATGTGCGTGGTTTGAATGATAAGAGGGAAAAGGGTCTTGGTTCGATCTCTATTGAGAAGTGCCAGGGCAGATGTAGTGTGTTTTCAAGAAACAAAGATGGAGTGCATTGGAGGAGAGACTATCAAGGAGCTTTGTGTGGGGGGGGGGGGGGGGGGGGGTTGCACTTTGTGCATTGGACTTTTTTATGAGCTTTGGGGGTGGCAAGGGGTGTCCTTCTGTGTTGGGACCGGTGGGTGGTGGAGGAGGAGGAGGAGGAGGTGGAGGTGGGGGCTTTCTCGCTATCTTGTTTGTCTCGTTGTGTTGCGGATGATTATTGTTGGGCCTTCACTGAGGTTTATGGCCCCGTTAGACGGTCGGATCGGGCTACGTTTTGGGAGGAGCTACAGTCTATTGCTTTTCGACGAGGGGTTCCTTGGTGTGTGGGTGGGGATTTCAATGTGGTGCGGTGCATGGAGGAGAAGCATGGGACGACCTCAGTGTCTGGATCTATGCGAGCTTTTTCTTCATTTATTGATGAGATGGAATTGGTGGACTTGCCGCTTCAGGGGGGTGGTTATACTTAGTCGAGGGGCAGGGCGAAGTCTCGTATTGATAGGTTTTTGGTGACTGGAGATTGGGAGGGACATTTCTCACAGGTGACTCAACTAAGGTTGCATCATCTTGCATCGGATCATCGGCCAGTTTTGTTGGACAGTGGGGGGATCAATAGGGGACCGTTGCCATTTTGATTTGAGAATATGTAGCTTTTGTCTGAAGGCTTTGGGGAGAGGAGAGAGTGAGGGGGTGGTGGGGCAGTTATACTATGCTTGGGAATCCTAGTTGTCATTCAGCCTAGAAATTGAACTTTTCAAGTTGGATATGCGAGAGTGGAATAAGGAGGTGTTTGGGAAACTGCAGACTCAGAAGGCGAATATTTTAACAGTATTGCAGGGGTTGGATGAGAAAGAGGACAAGGGTATCTTGTCGGAGGAGGATATGGCTCGTCAGGATGCGACTCGAAAGCAATTTGGTCATGTGGCTCGTATAGAGGAGATTAGTTTTTGCCAGAAATCTAGATACTTGTTGAAGGATGGCGATCGGAACACAAGCTTTTTTGACCGTATGGCAAATGTGCATCGGCAAGTGAATCAAATAGGGAGATTGCGGGTGAATGAGGTGGGGTTATCATCCACAGAGGAGTTTGGAGGCCGACGTTGGATGGGATTCCATTTGATGTTATTCTAGAGGCGGATTGTCCTTTGTTGGAGAGGGCGTTTACGGACGAAGAGGTGTTTGAGGCGCTGTGAAGTATGCCTGGGGATAAGGGGCCTGGGCTTGACGGTTTTTCCATAGCTTTTCTCCAGCACTGTTGGGGAGAGGTGAAGGACGATGTGATAGCTACGTTTGAGCAGCTCCACCGGACAGGATAGTTTGAGAGGAGCTTGAATGCCACTTTTATTGCGTTGATTCCCAAGAAAGGTGGGGCACAGGATATTCAGAACTTTCAACCTATCAGTCTTTTGGGTAGTGTGTATAAGCTATTGGCCATGGTTTTGGCGAATCAGCTTTGAGGGGTGCGCGGGGAGGGGGGGGGGTGTCGGAGTCTCAAAATGCCTTTTTGGGTGGAAGGCAAATTCTGGATGCGGTTTTGGTATCCAATGAATGTGTGGATTCAAGGTTGAGGTAGAGAAAGGCGGGGATTATGTGTAAATTAGATATTGAGAAGGCATATGACAATGTGAGTTAGGAGTTTCTGTTGTTTATACTGGAGAGATTGGGTTTTGGGGCTAGAGGAAGTTAGTGGATACATTTTTCTATTTCTACTGTGCGGATGTCTGTGTTGGTCAATGGCTCTCCAGCAAGTTTTTTTCCCCACATATAGAGGCCTTCGGCAGGGTGATCCCCTATCCCCATTGTTGTTTATTCTGGTTATGGAGGCTTTGGGGCATTTGTTGTGGAGGGTAGTTCATAGAGGTCTGTTGTAAGGTTTCGAGGTGGGTTCTAGACCAACTTCTTTGGTTGTATCCCATCTTTTTTATGTGGATGATGCTCTTGTATTTTGTGATGCGGACACTGGTCAGATTGGACATCTTCGGTGTGTGTTGCTGTGTTTTGAGGCTGTGTCCGGTCTTCAGGTCAATCTCCCAAAGTCTGAATTAATTCCAGTAGGTGAGGTGGCTTGACTTCCAATTTTGGCAACGATTTTGGAATGCAAGATGGCTTCTCTGCCAGTTTCGTATCTTGGTCTTCCTTTGGGAGCTTCTTTCAAGGCCCTCGGGGTGTGGGACAAAGTGGTGGAGCATGTGCAACGGTGTTTGGCAAGGTGGAAGTGACAATATCTATATAAAGGCGAGAACATTACGTTGGTCAAGAGTGTCTTGTGGAGTATCCCAACTTATTTTATGTCCGTTCATGTGATCCTGGTGGCAGTTGCAAAGCGGATTGAGAAGTTGCAGCGAGATTTTTTATGGGGAAATGAGGGGGAGGGATCTCATTCTCATTTGGTGGCATGAGGTCGGGTTTGTCGTCCTAAGGAGAAAGGGGGTTTGGAGGTTAGGAGTTGGTTATGTTTAATTTGGCATTGCTGGGTAAGTAGTTGTGGCATTTTGTGGGAGAAAGGGAGCATTTATGGGGGAAGGTGGTTGTGGCAAAGTTTGGTCTGGGAAGAAGGGGATGGTGTTCGGGTAGGGTGGGACAAACCTCATGGTTGTGGTGTCTGGAAAGAAATTTGGTTGGGCTGGGAGGAGTTTTGGCGAAGGATTTAGTTGAAGGTAGGATTGGGAGATAGGGTTCGTTTTTGGCATGATAGGTGGTGTGAGGATACTTCTTTAGAGCACCTGCTCCCTTTGATTTTTGGGATTGTAGAAGATTGCGAGGTTATGGTGGGGACAGTTCGAACAGGGCAAGGTCAAGCAGTGGAATGGAATGTGCGGCTGCGTCGTGAGGTTCAAGATTGGGAGGTGGATCAGTTAGTGGAGCTGTTGGGTTTCTTATACGGGTTGCAAGCTGGGGTTGCAGGGGAAGATTTTATGGTTTGGGTCTGTCCCGGTTCTAAAGGGCTTTTTTCTGTGTCTTCCTACTATGGTGCGCTTGTTTATGTTGATGCGGTTTTGTTTCCTTAGAAATGTGTCTGGGTGTCGGGCACAATATCCAAGATAGCTTTCTTCGTGTGAACGGCAGCCTTAGGATGTATTCTGACAATTGACAATCTGATGCACCATGGGCATATACTAGTGAATTGGTATTATTTGTATGGTGGTGATGCTGAGTCGGCAGACCATTTGCTCTATCATCGCCCAGTTACATATCAGTTCTGGATGCTTATTGTGGCTATTTTTGGTTTTGTTTGGTTTGGTTTGGGTGCAGCCAGGTTCAGTGTTGGCTGTCTTGCAAAGTTAGGCTGGGGGTAGGGTTGGGAGGAGATGTCGGAAGGTGTGGATGATTGCCTCTCACTGTTTAATGTAGCTCATTTGGTTGGAACGTAACAAGCGTGTCTTCCAAGGGGTGTCTCAGTCGATTTCTAGGCTGGAGAGGCAAGTATTTATGGTGTTATATAATTGGGTTACGTGGTTCGTTAATCCAGATGTTTTAACTTATGTCGATTTCATAGAGGATTTGATAGCATTTTTCTTTAGGGGTTTAAATTTCGTATTCTTTGCATCATCTTGATACTTTTCTAATAAATTTGCTTATTTATCAAAAAAAAATTAAATGATATTATCTATAATGATAATTTATGTTAAATAATTGTAAAATCACTAAAGAAAAATGATTAATTTGATATAATGCATCTTTTATATTATCATAAATTAAAAGAGATGTTTGTAAAAAGAATTTATAATCAAATTTCTTCTATAGATATATATATATATATACATACATATATAAGAAATAAATAATAAGATTTTTTTTTGGTAGGATCAAAATCGTAGTAGAATCGGGATCGTAGTGCAATTTTACATGATTTTATGACTAGGATCGTAATCACTTTAAGATCCTACTAAATTTAAGAACCTAGTGCAATCCGGATCGTTTAGGCCAACTAGAATGATCCGGATCGGGATTCTGATAACCATGATTGATACACAAGCTACAGTATTCATTTGCTTACACTTTTAAGTTGTACATTTCACATATAAAAATTCCTTTTCCACTGCTGGATTCATGGAAAACCTAGCATATAGATATGTTTATGAAGAGCTGAACTATTGGCTGAGGAGAGCGAAAGTTATGAAAAAGGAAAGAAGAAAAACCTACCTTCAAGTGGTGTGGCATTATCTTTATATCAAAAGGTACATGAAGCCATGCCTCGGGTGGATAAAAGAGAAAATTCTCTGCCTTACTGGTATACACATCAGCATATTGATGGATGTTATAAGCAAAAGCAGATTCTTGACCTGTGTCAGTGAGGAAAGTGGCTCCAAAAGATCTATTAAACATGTTTTTCATTGCACATCGTGCCTTCTGCCTCTCCTCATTTAGCTCCCACAAAAGAGACCGGAAAGCTTCACTTCTCTGACTATTAGTAACAGTTGCATGCAATTTACCAAGAAGCTCTTGTATTATATGAAATTTTGCCTGTGTCCACATAGAAATATAGAAACAAGAAAGAACTAATAAATTCAAAATTTAAAATGGAATTTAAGTCAAATTCTCAACTGAGACAATGATAGAAGTACTGCACCTTTGAATTTGAAACTATTCGTGTGCAACAAGCAAGCCAAATTACCGACAACAAATAAGAAATTCTTTTAACAGCATCATAAATCAAGGTTTTAAAAAAATATAGTAATAATAAAAATTAAATAAAATAAACTTATTCTGGTCAATATTATGAAGAAGTCTGTAAATCGAGTTAAACGATAAGCATGCTAAAATATATTATATTCCATCATGCACATGTTGGCACAGGCATGCCCAAGAAAAGTCAGAGAGAGCGAGAGAGAGTTTTTCATGTAGCAGTTTAAAGATTTCTTTCAAAATCAAGTATGTTCTTTGCACAAAACTGATTTAAAAAATAAAATTAAAAAAATTTGTTATGCAATCTTCAGAAAAAGAAAAGAAGAAATCATCAAGGCATGCAAGCACCATTCCCTGAACATATAATTACACTGGCTGGCAAAAGCCTATCTCAAGTAGGGTTCATAAAATGTGTATGATCATACCTGTTCAAAACGGTAACTATCCTCATTCTGTATCTGTATCTCATTCTGCATAATCACCAAGTGAACACATGCAAAAACTCAGTCTCCAAATATTTGAAGAGAAACGATTGAATTTTATCAGATCAAGAATTTAGGAACCAGATAAATAAATGAATAAAAACAGAAGCATTGCATAACCGCACAGCCAAATTTTCACTAAGTCGACAAAATTTCTTTCAGGGTCAACTGCACCCAATTATATAAACAACTTGTGTTCACTCTCATAAGGTCATTTGGAATGCGATAATGTGCCTCTTGATGTCAAAGCTATTGTGGTCTAAGGCTCATACGAAACACAAAACTAATGACCAATTGTCCTTTGCTTCCACAATGATGTATCATGTGTAGGAGGCACGAAGAGGGTATTGAGTCATCTATTTTTGTATTGTCAAGTGGCTATGGCTATATGGCATAGATTGTTTCAGTTGGGGAGATTTCTTGGTTTCGGGTTTCTATAATTTGTGTAGTATTTTGGGTGATTTGATTGGAAAGAAATGCAAGGATTTTTCTACGATAATATTGAGGATTTATTTTGGTTTGTTTGTTTTTATCGGAAACAAAGAGTGAATAAATTATTAATAAAAAATATCAAATGCCATAAGATGGGAACAAGAAGTCCACAAAAAAAGAAAAGAGGAAGAAATTGAAGCTTTATGGAATAAAATCTATTGTGTCTTCTTTTTGAGTTTCTGTATACTATCATCCCCTTTTAAGGGAATTCCTCTGTTTTAATTTATAGAAATTGGAGAGCAGTGTGTGATTTGTAATATTGGTTTTTGTTTTTGTTTTATTTTTTTTCTTTTTTTTACATCTTTTGGCGAACTTCTTGTCATCTGTTTTTCCTTTTTTACTTGTTTCTCTTTTTTAATAAAGTTTATTTTTGTTGTAGATTGAAAAAAAATAAAAAAAATAAAAAATAAGAAGAAGAAGAAGAAGAAGAAGAAGAAGAAGCTATGCTATGAGTTGTGGAGCACCATTTTCATCTAAGATAAAAGAAGAAATTTTTAAGATAAGTTGGAGCTGGATGATTTTCTTATGATATATCTGAACATCATGAATCATGATTGCAAATTATCCATTTTCAATCCTGAGATTCGTTCAAAGGTTTGTTCAATTCTCTTAGCTCGGGCTCCTATCAAGCTTGGCTTCTTTGCGCATCATAGTGGGGAAGGAAGTCGCTCACTAGTGCACCTCACCCAAGGTTCACATCGCTAGGTCAATTCATGCTTCGATGCATTCCCGCCTCATGTTTTCGAGAGAGTGTTGTGCCATACATTATTTCCCATTAGTAACTCTTCTGAAAAAAAAAAAAAAAAAAAGGTATTTTTCTCTTTCAACGTCTATTGAAATAACGTTATGTTCTAATCATAAATATCATTTTTTTAGTGGGCAAAGTACATATATATATAATAATTTATTTATTTTTGGATAAATAAACAAACTTTATTAGAAGAGTATCAAGATGATGCAAAGATGAAAAAACCATCAAAAGATAAAATGAAAAAATAAAAAAAGATAAATAGGGATAATAATAAATAATTTTAAAAAGATGAAGTAAAAAAAAAGATGTTCAGGATTAGATTTAGGCCAAGTTTGGGGACTTCAAAAAAAGTCAAAAAGTCAAAAAGTTACTCAAAAAGTTAAAAAGTTAACACTATTCACCAAAAGTCAACAATTACGGCTGCACAACTCCCAATTCAAATTTTTCCCTACAAATCAATTTTTACAATTTTTTATTACACATTTTTCAATAAAAAGTCAAAAAGTTAACCCAAACATCCATATTTTCAACCTCAATTTTTTAGTCCAAAAAGACAAAAAGTGCACTTTTTTAGTCTTCCCAAACTTGGCCTTAGTAATTAGATAAATAGGGATATCTTGTTTACTAGAAGAAGACATAAACAAAGAATCAAGTTTCGAGATCACCTTTGCTCAAAATCAATATTCAACATTACCATCAAAAGTTTCCAAGTACAGGAACCAAAGTGATTAATCGGTTTTTTTGGAAAGTACTAGCAAGAAATGAAAAAACCACTTGTAATTAATGGAATTGAAGACATACTTCTAACTCATGGATGATGGCAGCAGTGCGCCACCCAGCTTTTGAAGGCCCTCGCAAGTCACTGTATAGATGATCCCCAAAGTATATTACCTATATTATGGTTTAGGAGGAAAATATATATTAGTAATTATAAGGAAACACATAACTAAGTTTAATTTAGAGGTACGCTTGCAAAAGTGATTGAAATCTTTCAATTATTATCTTGTCCAACAAGTATGTCAAAAATGAATTACCTCTGGACCATTCCACTTTGTAATTTGGAGGAAGGACTTAAGGCATCCATGGTAGTATACTCTATCTGGAAGAAATGAATCCACCTTTGAGAAAGCTAAGGTATCCTTCTCTTCATCATAACAGCTACACAAAGTCCCAAAACAAACCGTGGAAAAGATAACCAAAAGAATTCATTAGTATAGCATAAAATAATACAAAAGACAGAATTAAACAAAGTGGAAGAAAGCAATTAATGCAAAACAAATTGCAATCAGGTTCAATATATATATATATATATAGAGAGAGAGAGAGAACAAAACCCCATCCTAGGGGGTAACCCCTAGGGTTACACAGAGCACTTAGCTCAACTAATGTCTGTATTCTTCAATTTAAAACTAAGTACAATTAAGCTTACATCACCTATTTATAGATTGCAGTCACTAACAGCCCAAGCTAATGGAATAGTTAGAAGAAAACTTATGACACTTGAGCATAGGACTCGATTTGACATTTAAGATATTTGTTTTACTACATCAGGCAACAAAATTGCAATCAGGTTCAAAATCAAGAGACATAGAACAAAACCCCCAATCTAAGGGTAGGCCCTAGAATTAGAGAGAGAACCAGAGCACTTAACTCGATTAATGTCTATATTCTTTAATTTAAAACTATGAGTGAACAAAATTGCAATTAGGTTTAAAATCAAGAGTGAACAAAACCCCCAACCTAGGGGGAACCCCCCTATGGTTAGAGAGAGAACCAGAGCACTTAGCTCAATTAATGTTTATATTCCTCAATTTAAAACTAAGTACAATTAAGCTTACATCACCTATTTATAGACTAAGGCCACTAATAGCCTAAGCTAATGGAATACCTAATAGAAAGTTTATGACACTTAAGCATAGGACTTAATTTGACATATAAGATATTTGTTTTATTACATCAGCAACAGTATGAAAAAAATAGTTTGAAACTCGAACCAATTTGTTTTCATTATTGGGAGAACAGTTCGCGAGGTACACAATTAAGGTTCAAGGAGAAAAGGTAATAAAAGTAAGGCAAGGCCTATAGTTTCTACATCAACTATTCCTGTGCAAGACTCGCTGCTGCTTCTTTTTCTTTTTTCCTTTTTCGGGTGCAGGTGGGTGGGTGGGTAGGTTGGGGGAGGACTAGTTTATTACACAAACTTCTTTGGATTTCTGACATACAACACTCAGGAAAAGGGTAAGGAATACTAAGAAGCACAGACATTTACTTAAAGGAGTTGTGTCCCTTCAGAACATGACACTTCTCGGGCACTGCTAGCCACACCTGCTATAGCTTGGACATGTTCAAACACTTTACCGAAACTTCTCAGATGCTTAGCCGACAGTTAATAGGAGCATTTGCCTGACACTCTTAAAAATGGGATGAACTTATGCCCAAGTGTACAACCTTTTTACAAAGAAATAAGAGAAAGTTGACATTGTACATATAGCAACTATAATTCAAGCATCTAGCAGGCACATTCAGATATATGCAAAGATTTTAATCTTAATGAACATATGTATATAATATATATATATATATATATGAAGAAAAGAGTTGGAAAATAATTAGTAATATATCATAGGTATCTTCTAGTTTAAAATATATGAAAAATATATTTACATACTGCTGTATCCATGCTCTACTTAAAAAATTTACCATGCTGGGTTTTCACATTGTGTTGTTTTAATGCTAGCCTTTGTGTTAGTACTACATGGAATGTGTGTCCAGCATATTTCATTGGACACACACCTAGCAAACATGTCTAGAAATTCAAGATTACTATATAGTTGTACATGCAAACAAAACTCTTTTACTATGTTACTTTTGTTAGATAGTTGTCACAAATAGAGTGAATTGCCCATGTTTGATGCTTAATGCTACGTAACAGTACCATTTTATTTACAGCACAAACAAAAACAAAGAAAAATATGAACATTTTGTCATGTCCTTGTATCTTTTGGACTTGGCAATGAAATCAACCTGACACTTAGACATGTATCCACATTTGATGTACATTCCTATGACCAAGTAATGGGCAGTCACAATGCTCAAGGCTCCCACTACTATGGGGTTTGGGGAGCATCAAATGCATGCAGCCTTTCCTAGGTGCAGAGCGTCTTTTTCTGTGGTTTGAACCTGTGAAACCCAGGTTGCAATGGCGCAACCTTACCGTTGCGCCCAGGCCCACTCTCACCTAAGTCCAAGTAATATAACTAAATTAAAGAGAATAGCACCTCAAAGAACCTCAGCTGTCAAAACCAATTTCAAGATTCATAGCTGCTATCCAACCTCAAATGTGGCTTCTATGAGCAATAAAAACCCTTGAAAAGGGACAAAGCCCATGTAGAGGCAAGAAGTACACAAAACAAAAACACAAAATTGCAATGTTAAAACTATAAGAGAATTCAACAAAATGAGCCCACAAATTACAGAAGCAAAATTAAATCACACAATCAGTCCTTTAAAAGGCTCAATCAAAAAACAAAGATCGGAAAGGGAAACTGTCAAAGTAGGAAGCACAAGAAAGCAATATTCCATTTTTTAATGTAAAAATGTGACAAAACAACTGGAGAGCTTAGAGTTGAAGAAAATACCGGAACAGATTCTCGGATGTGTAAAATTCTGGTTTATTCGCTTTAGCAATCACGACATCAAAAAGCTCCCTCCAGGAGTCTCTTTGACCCAAAGAATCCTAATTCAAATGTAAAAAGACAACTAAAAAACTTAAATTTCAGTGATTCCATATAGATCAGCAATTGAAATTCAGAAGAAGGAAGAAAATATCAAACCCAAAACAAAAACAAAAACAAAAAAAAAAAAAAAAAAAAAAAAGGAAACAAAATACTCAACACACAAACATGGGAGAAAAAAGAAAAAGAAAAAGAAATGGGTACATAATGCTAAATTGGTAAAGGATAAATTACAATTTGCACCCTTGTATTTTACCTTAAATTCCACTTTAATTCATGTACTTCCAATTTTGATGGTCGCAACCCTGTAATTCCGGTCAAATTTCAATGTCAACCCTCTATCAACTTCCATTTAGAAGAGGAACAGCTAACAAGTATGGACATGGGCACATGACACGAAATTACACACATACAACACGGACACATTGACAGGACGATTTTTTTTAAAAAAAAGGCAGGACACGACATGTGAGGAACACACAAAGCATATAATTTTATATATTTTAGATATGTCATAGATATTATCATTACAAATAGAATTTAAAAAATGCAACACAACACTAATCTCTAAAGTTTAAAGCCGGGGGGATTAATAAATTTAAATCTACATTATTTTTCTTTTATCATTGTATCCTTTTAGTTATTTTGTTCAAAATTGTAATGTGTTTCATGTATGTTTAAGCAATGGTCATGCCTGTCCCCAAGGGTCCCAAGTGTGCCCGACAGCCTGTGCTAAAAAAAACATTTAAAAATAATATCTAAACATTTGGACACGAGTCATGAAATGTCCAATGAGTATCGGTGTCCGACACTTGTCCAACACAGACACACCACCTTCTTAAAAGTGTCGATGCTTCTTAGATGAACTGAAACTGACCATGGGTCTATTGCATGACTTAAAAATTAGTTAATCTGTCATATCAAATCTTAGGGATTAAAGTGAGTCTTCAGAGAAATATGGTGGGATAAAGTTTTAATGTGCTACCAAATTAAGTCATGTAACAACCACATGTTTAATTTAATTCCATTCAAATTTAACAGGAATCATTGATGAAGGGTTGACATTGCAACTTGAGTGAAAATGCAGAGTTTTGACTGTCACAAAGGATCTGACTTCTATTGGAAATGGGAGAATAACATGACATATAAACATTTTGTGGTTTACATTAAAATTGTCCCAGAGAGACTGATTGACAACGACAGAAAATTAACACACATCTAGCGTAGAAGGGAAGTAAATCAGGTATTCAAAGAGCAAATATAAATATAAAAAGGTGTAGACACAAATACATATAATATATATTTATTAAACAATCAAGAAAAGTTATGTAATTTTAAATACCTAGATGCAACAATCTTCACGAATGTTAAGGAGGAGGTAATTCAAATCTTAAAATGCAACTGATGCACATGATAAACAATAATCTGTTTCAAGCCCGCGCACACACAAACAGAGAACAGTATCAGATTCTAATACGCGTGTCTAGTTTCTTTTATTTTCTATTAGATAAGTGTTCTGGTGATCAACTGGATACTAAAGTGGTTAGGAGTCAGGAACAACAATCATGAGAACACTACCATCTGAAGGCCACACATGGCGTCAGTATCACGTGGTCCAGACTTACAGAGGCTAATAAATGTGTGAACTAGTTTTACGAGGTTTGGGATAACTTGTCTAGAAGCGAACATGGAGGATCCCTATCTAGGGTTGAGAACTCTGCTGTACAATGTACTGTTAGGATCAGCAAATCCTAGAGTTATCCCTGCTTAGGGCTTCGGCCATACAAGTTGCCCCCCAAACAATTAGTTATGGCAAAGTGTATATACTTCTTACTCATTAATGTAGTTAATGTTTTTTTACATTTAACTAAACAAATAAGCAAGATTCTGAATATCATTTCTTTATATGCACGTGTCTTACCCAATACAGTTTTCTGTATATGGCAATTTGCATTTAATATAACATGGGTCAATAATAGGCAAACATCAGAAAAGTAGAATGCTGACAAAATTAGGAAAGTTTATACGTAATTAAACGACAAGCAATAGTCACAATGACAAAAGTTCAGTTTCAAAACCAGTAACAACAAAGTCCAAATTGAAATTAGAAAAAATCTCCAGGAGTTCCAGCAATATGTAGAAGGATGCAAATACAAAAGGAATATAAAAATAAAGGTGATCAGGGGATATCTTTTCTGAGTGTCACCTCTAACATAAAACGCATCCCTCCATCCACAAAATAATACGGAGAGTTGGTCAACAAGAAAAGTTTCTTCCCATTTTCCTTTAGCATCCTGAGAAAGCGTAGCAGCTGACTCTGCAAGGTTTAACCATACAATAACAATTTTTCAAGTGTCTAGTATAATAGATTAAAATTGACGAAATATAGTATAGCCGTTGTCCCATTTTACAATGAGCCACCACTAACCTGAGAATGAGTTAAGAACAGGAGACCTCAAACAATAAAAGCAAATTATACAAATATTAGAACAGAGTTCATCGTCGCGCACATTTTTAACTAGGTATCTTTGTGGATCAGATAGAATTCCTCTATGAGCCAAGCCACTTCGGTGAACATGCTGAATTGCACGATTTACATCTTGATAGACATAGGATGCATCAAACTCGAGCTTTGCGTCAACAAAATGTTGCACAATATCAGCAATAAGGCAGGCCTACAAAATCCGAAACAGAAAGCATATTCAGGGTAAGAAGAAAAAAATTACCAAGCGCAATTAACAAGAAAATAAATAAAAATTACAGAGATAGTTCTGCTGACCTAGAAATCAAGATTCCAGACAAACGATAAGCATAAATGCAACGGAATCCATGTTGCATATATAAATATGCATTGTAAACAAAAGACTAATGAACAGAAATAGTGCTTAAAATAAAAGACATCGGAATTTCTTTTTTCCTTTTCTTTTTCATGTATATCAGGAATGGAACAATCATGTAATTTGGCTCGATCTTAAACGAGTTTTAAAAGAGCCGAACTTGAGTTCTCAGTTCTGTTGCATTGAGCACACAAATCTTCCAGAGAATATATCTGTATAAAATATATTTAATGGAATATGTCATGCCACCATAGGTAAAGGTTTTGTGTTCAAACTGTATAATTGAGTGTTACATTTCCATTTCTATAAAATCTATCATTAATGGCATATAAAACTAAGAATGCAACCTAAGTTGAATTGATAATATTGATACCAACAATAATAAAAATACTACGACTCAAATAATTGATAAAATTGATAATAATAAAAAAAACAAAGATTTTTTCTATCTTGCAATTCAGCAAATTCAGGAAATCCATTCATCCATTTGGGGGGGGGGGGGGGGGGTGTGTGGGGGAATGAAGCTTTTTTGATTGGATGGGAATGATCACACTTGATATTTTAAATTAAAGTCAATAATATATGGTTTTGGATATAAGAGGATAAATTCTAATTCAAACTCATGATTCTAGTATTAAACAGGTAGAATGAATTTTCTTATATTAAAAAATACATAAGTTTTCTTATATGCATGAATATTGACTCAGATCATACATTTCAATTGAAACCAGCACCGACTTTATATCTAAAGTAAGTTAGTCAATCAAAAGAAAGGAGCCACAAAAGTTTTTGTCATGTGAACACAAGAAGATTTCTACATTAGAAGGCGCACGACTCAACATTTACAAATTTTTTTCATTCTTTAATTGTCCAGTCCATGCATCCACATAATGCCATTTATGACGATGTCATTTATCCTACATAAAAAAGGGCAATCCCAATGCACAAGGTTCCGGCCACTGTGGATCTAGAGAGGGTTAGATATATGCAATCTTACCCCCATGTGTGGATAAGTTGTTTGTATGTTTGAACCCGCGACTCCCGGGCCATTTATCCTACATCAGAACCCATAAAGTCTGAAATGGTCATGCCACTTATGATTTTCCATGAATGCATTCATTTGGTCTTCTATCATTGCTTCCAAAACTCAGCTTATGAAATCAAGTCTCAGTTTCTTAATTGGAAGTCCATGTTCTATTACGTTACAGTTGCCTATAGTCTACATATAATATAGGGTTTACTCTTGATTTGTCATATTTTAATCAATATTGTGATGTCTAAAAATATGTATTGCTTATGAATAAAGAAAACTAATGTTAACCCCCCCCCCCCCCCCCACCACCAAAAAAAAAAAAAAAAAAAAAAAAAAAAAAAAACAGACAAACACACTTAACAAGCAATAGATGGATTGATGCACTGGAAAATGCTCAGGAAAGAAAATGTGGAGCTTGGTTTTGCATTTTATCAATATGGCATCAATCCCAAATTGAGTAGAGAAGGGCTATGAGCCATCACAAGTCAATTATAAACACCCGTTTCATTTCTTTGCTTCTATACAAATACAGCAATCCCACATCGGGCAATCAAACCAACTTGAGGTGCTACATCTCTTTTTAATAGGCTACTACAGCATACAATGCGTTTAAAGCCATATGGATAGCTGCGATCTGGCAAGTTTTAAGATTTTAAATAAATTTCTTTTTGTTTGAAATAAAGCGAACCGGACTATTCAACTGCAATTTTGATTCAGCCTAGTAAAGTGGGGTGTAACCTACTCGGGCTTCCAAAATTCCGGTCCGAAGCAGCCACTACCCTACAACTCGGCTGGTTTTTAATACCATGATTTTAAGCCTTCAAACCTCAAAACATGATCTAATTTACCTTTTCTTTAAATTTCCCTAATTTACAACCCTAAACAATTCACCTAAGATATAAAGATTTACAAAATCAGCCCCTGATCTGTCCACAAATTCCCATCTTTCATGTCAATCCCTGCCCTTTTGTTACCCAACAAAACCTTAATAACTTCTATAATTTTGCCAACCATTCCAACTTCATAAACTACCACTAATCCAACCCTGAATAATCCTACCATGCCATGATGCCACCCTACATTAATTTTGCGCACTCTGTTAGAGAGCATGTGTTGCTGCACTTCTCCTATGTCACTGTCTCTAACAAATGGAAAAGGAGAACAGCATAAGATGGAAAAACAAATTACCACGCTCTGTAATTAAGGGATAAACAAAAGAGAATATAAGCACCCAATTTAAAAAATGGATAAATAACACAGATTATCCCATTTTTCACATGCATGGATGAGTTTACAATCGGATTATTAAAAGGAGTGAAGAAGACGAAAATCTGGGAAATGATACTGAATTAACTATACCCTGTACATAATATAGAGGATTGTATGTTCATTAAAGAAATACATAACTTCAATGATTTCCCTCGATACAATTTGTTTAGGGAAATCCTGAAAATGTTTCAAATGGACTATTTCACATTTACTTAGAAACAATGCAACTACATATTTTATGTGAAAATTCTAGCAGTGAAGAGCCAAACTCGCCGACCATGTTCAAGCCAAAGTGTGTGTATTAAAAACAATTTCTGAATGAGCATCCCACAGTCAAATGATAAATTGGGAATTAAAACCATGAAATTAAGTGAATGAAGACAAAAGTAAGAACAAGAAAAGGAAGACAGGAAGAACCAACAAAATGAATTGAGGCTACATAATTATAGATATGCAACAATAATAAATCTGACCTCACTAAAGCAAAAGAAATCCATCAAACTGACGAGTCCACGTGCTTGATCACGGCCAATATGTCTTGTGCCATAGATTTGTTCTATTTCCTTCTTGGTCAGCTGTAAATTCATATGGATTAAAACAATTAAAGATAACAATTATTTCAAAATTGGGTAGAATACTTCAATTACTCAATTACATATAAACAAAGGATCAGAAGTTTGTTTCATGTGTTCTTTTGGTTAGCTTGGAAATGGGAACATTTTAGAAGTTCTTTTCACGGAAATCCAATGGATTTTTTGTATACAATCTGATGTCAGTGAGTACCAGTCTTTTCTTGCAATGCATATAGTAACTTAATTTTCCCTGTCGTAACTTAATCTAGGTGATTCTTCAAAGTATTGAAAATGCATATAGTAAACAATGCATATGGGCTTGACTTTCTTACATCTATGAGTTCCTTTGCATAATTTAAAAGTTATAGCTGCCAATCAATGTCTGTCCAACAAAGCCATATATATATATATATATATCAAAACCGTTCATTTTAAAGTACCTTGCGCCGACCAAAGTAGCATCCATCAGGCTCAATTGACCCAAAGAAATCCAACTTCAAAAGGCACCCTTTTAGCTTGTCATAGTACAAACCTCTAATGGGAAAGGTGGGATCATATTTGAATTCCAAGCAACTATCAGGGTACCTAAGCTGAAAGCACCACAACAACATAGTCCAAAAAGATGAAAATCGCAATGAGTACTCAGCATGGCTCATAAAACATCAACATCAATAACATAAGGCAATACTCCAATATAATACCAGACCTCATTAACCAAATGTTCTTTGGCAAGCTCATATATCAAACTCTGTAAGTTAGCAGAGTAATGTGCCAATGTATAGTCATAGTCAAAGCCATAAACTTGAATATTCTCCAATCTCAGGTTCTTATTGACATATATACCTAATTGCAATTATGAAAAAGGCAATCAATACAAGAAGTTAAAAAAAATAAATAAATAAACTAAAAGAATGAAGAAATGATTAAAAAGTAGTAAACAAATAAAGATTAATATACCATTGGGATCCATCTTCTGCATTCCCTTAAGAGCGTCAGGAATCTTGAAAAAACTCTGTTTTGCAGCATCGAATTCGCGCCGAATCTTGGCTATCTCTTCTTCAGCCAGCTGATTATCTTCTTCCAGTTTCAATATCTTTTGTTCGAACGATATGCTCGAACTGTAGCCGCGACAGCCTCCTCCAAACCCTAATAAATTCAATAGCAAGTCTCACAGTGTCAATCAAATGCCCTCGCATCGCATTTCCGATGACACAACACAAGATTCAGAAAGACGAACTAGGGAAATTAATTAAACAAGAAAGAAAGATAGAAAGAGAGAGAAACCTCCGCGAGCACCATAAGAAGAAGAAGACAAGTCAGTTCCCTGCAACAAAACACACCATTGTAACGAATCCGATGCCCACTTATGTGCATGTGTCATGAATATACATACAAATATGTCTACACAGAAAGAGAGGGGGACATACGAGAGAGGAACGGCCGAGGGGAAGAAGCCTGCGAAGAGATGCCATGAGAGAGAGAGAGAGAGAGTGAGTGAGTGCTCAGGTCAACATTCCGAATATGTGTTTGTTATGAAATTAGTTAGGGTTTATTTCTTGGGAGGTGCAATCTTGTGGATGAAAATTGAAGCCGCCGTTTTGGATGTATATACATTCTTTTGAAATGTCAAAAAGATTGTTAGACTTTTATTTATTTTTAACTCACCTCTTGAGGTTTTAAATAACGGAAGTGATTGAGGGCCCTAAATTTCGGGGCTCGAATGCCCCGAAATTCCACTTTAAGTAAAAAAAAAAAAAAAAAAAAAGGAAAAAAGAAAGAAAAAAAGAAACAGTTTTCAAAAATGGAAATTAGGGGCATTAGGGGCAAAATTTTTAGGGCCACCAATCATTTTCCTTTAAATAAAATGGTGCAGCTGTCTCTGAGTGGAGATCAAAATTGGACCATTCAATTCAGTTTGTGGCTTTATTTTTTTGGTTCTTTTTTGATAATTTGAATCAGTAATATGTAGAATTTGTCGAGTATTATATTCTTATAAAAAATTATGTTGATTGAATATCGATAGCTATTTGATCAGATCAGATTTTTATCAACCGTTTATTTTTTTACCGTCTATTTTTTTAATACAAAACTAATCTGATCAAATAGCTATCGATATCTGATTAATGTGATTTTTTTTAAGTACATAGTACTTGACGAATTCTATACATTGAACGATTCAGATTATCGAAACGATGGCCAAAAATGGGCCCATGGATTGGACTGGATGGTCTAGTCTTAATCTCCAACTGGAGACAAGTGTAGACGCGCCCAGTTCGGACTCGATTTTGTCACGGTTCTGAGTCTGAACCAAAGAGTCCAAATCCGGCAAATCGTTTTGAGAAACAGATTTTTGAAAAGAAGTGCCAAACATGGACTGCTTTGCCAGATACAGAGTCACCACCTAAATATTTTTTAATGGGAAAAATTTAGGAAACCCTGACTCGGTGCCGAAGGCCACATGCCCGTCATCACCGGAGTTGTCTCGGCTCGGGAGCTTGGGTACGATCGGGGAAGGTCAGCTATGAGCACCCCCTTTCGCCCGGTCCAAAGACCGGCCTCTACTAACCATGATATCCGATTTTGAAAACGTTATGTGTTCTTATTCCATTTATTAGCCTAGAATTACTATGTTATGCGCACAGCAAACAAGTATAGACTAGATTGCCTAATTTGGAAACAAGCATTGCATATCCGTTTGTTTTGGAAAGCGCTTTGGAATTTGCTACTCGCAAGTAAGCTAAAATACGGATTTCAACGAGTTTTTCCAACTCAAACAATCCAACCTTCACCCACAGGCATTAAAACAGTTCATCACATAAGCATTTAGTCGCATGGCAAGCATACTGTCATGGCAACACTCACACGCGTGCGGGATGCTAAAGCATAAATACTTACATCGTACTCCGTGCCAAAATAGTAAACTAGTTAGCAAACATGCATGTCCTAGTTCATGTTAAGAATGGATAATGCATCGCATGCAAAAATGCAATCTAAACAGGCTCGGCTAACCTAAACATGGCATGTGAAATACGATCAACTACCACATATTCAATTTGTGAATTGAAGTACAAATGCAGTTAGCGTGATGTACCGAGCCTAATGCATGCAATACAAATGCATGAATGCACACATGCATAGCATAAGGTATGCTAAATTAAACGTGCCCTAATACTAACCATCAAAGCAGGTAAGTAAAAGGGAAGAAAGAAGTGGGGATTGGAAGATATACACTCCACTCACACACACTTATTACAGATTTGCCTTTGCTCGGAGGGACCAAATAAATAATACAAATTAATTAACTACGCAAGCTAATTAAATATTACAAATTGCCTAATTAATTAATAAACTAATTAAGCTAGGAAAACAGATAAACCGCCTCGGGAGGAGGGCCGAATGCAGCGCATGCCCGGATCTTGCTCGGAAATATACCGCCATGCATAGGCTGCCTCTGTTTTCCTTCCTTTACTCCTCTGGAGGCTGCCAAAATCTCAGAACTGGTTCCTTGGACACTGAGGAGTGCCACCGGCTGAATGAAACTGTCCCCGGCAGTGTGTTATGTCCATCGGCACAAAATGAAGCTGTCGGCAGAGAAGGGATTGCTGGTCGGCACTTGACACTGCCGGTCGGCAAAGTGTTCCTGCAGAATCTGCAATTGACAGCAACAGAGGGCAAGGCAAAGCATGGCAGCACAATTCAAAACATATATGCACCAATCATGTCCCTTATCATGGCAATGACTCAAAGGGGCATGTGTGTCGATTCTCGGACCACCAATCACGCATTTCCATGCATGATGGCCCAAAGAATCAAGTATGCAACTTTCATGTCAAATGAAATGCAAACCAAACAAACACATCAAGGCCCAATTCCTATCATCAAGTCAAGGAACAAGGCATGCATGCAAGATGCAATGCAACCTAGGCATGCAAGCTAAGGATGCAACATGGCATGGCAAGGCACTTATGCAAGCATACAAGCAAACATGAGGCAATGCAAATGGATGAAAAGATGGACTTAAACATGATTTGGGCAGCTTTAAATAGGCCCAAAACAGTGGCCAAAGTGCTATAAAATGAAGGCTAAATGGCATGCAAACATGCATGCACACAAGGACCAACACTTAAGCACAAAAAGGCAACTCTCAAGCACACTTGGAAGAGGCATAATGTGGGCTAATGGCATGCAACGTAAACATTGAATATGCATGAATTAGAGGTTCCAAACCAACCAATTAACACAAGCAATGCATGCTAGCATGATCAAAGCTCAAAGCAAGCTAAAGGGAGTATTGAATTACACTTAGCAAGACCAAACATGGTATGAAAAGAAGGACCAAAATCAGAGGTTTAGCATGTTAAAACAAAGCTAAGAACACAATGACATGACATCCTAGGGGCCTAAACATGGTGGCATGCATGAAGGCACGAACATGGAGCATGAGATGACAACCTTACAAGGCATTAAAGGGACATCAAATGCAAGCTTACAAGCATACTATAAGGTCTGAAATGACATGGTAGATGGTTCCAAATCACCAAATCAATGCAAAAAATGTCATGCTATACATGCACACACTTAAGGCCAACAAGCCAAAATGCAAAGGGGCTATATGATGCATGCCAAATCCGACCCAAACAACCATGGACAGACCTAAAACATGGCAAAATATGCACAAAAACTTCACAAGACTAAGCCTAAAACATGCTCCAACAAGGGCTAACAACCTAAGAGGGGTCAAACACCCTCAAACCACAAAACACCCTTAATAAACAATCAAGAGGGCTAAAAAACAGAACTTTTTTGTATTATACACTAAGCTCAAAAACGAATTTAAGACAGGTAAAAATACAATGCAATGATGGGGAATATAAAGTCAAAATTGTTACCCTTGAGGACTTCTTCAACAATGGTGCTCCAATGGCCCTCTTTGGCTTGAATCCAACACCAAAACACTAAAAACAGTCCTTTAGAACCTCAGTAGCTATAGGAAGGTGAAACACTATGTGTTTGTGTGCAATAGTAAGACACAAACACACTTTAACACACACAAGAGGGAAAAAGAGAGAGATAATGTGTGTCAAACCCTAACCCTAGAACTCAAACCATGAAAATGGCTGTCTAAGCTCTCTAAAATATCTCAAGTCTCACCCTTGCAATAAGAGAGAGCCCCTCTCTTTATAGAACTTCTTGTCTTGTAAAGCTTACAAGACAAGCTTCATAAGAGGGAGATCCCTCCATACACGTGTATGGAGGGGAGCAAAAAGCAAGACAGCTGTCTTAAAATATCTGCAAAAGCAGATGCACAGTAGTCGGCCGGCCAAAAAGGCCATCTTGGCAAAAAAGAGTGCCGACCGGCACTAAATAGTGCTGACCGGCAACAAATAGTGCTGGCCGGCAATATACATTGCCGGTAGCAGCAAAAACCAGCCGGTGGCCTCTAGCCACTGCCGGTGATGTGTGGGGATGCCTCACAAAGCATCCCTGCCCCTCCAAGGCAAAACACAAGTGTTTGGTGCAAAACCAGACACTAAACGGTCGAGTTCGGAGATCCTGAGGCAAGGCGCGCGAGCCGAGGCCTCCGGGAACTCCAAACGAACACAAACATGGATAATCACCGAGTGTTCAAACGGTGACGTCCAAGTCTTGAGGACGGTCAAAAATGGGGTGTCTACAGTTGCCCTTCTTTGACAGAACTCGAAAGTCATAACAATGACGGGAGTGAATGTCAAAGCCCAGAGACGACCCATTTTTGACAAGGTCGAAGACTCAGACAAACATGCAAGACAAACAAGGTATGCGCCCGAAGGCAGGGGCAAAATGCAAGACAATGCACAGAGCCGGACATAACTTATGATCATGCAAAGAAAGCTGTAACGAAGCACACATGCGACAGTTTTAAGCCAGCATACACCGAACTACACTACAATGCAGAAAGGATGTAAGAGAATTATGCAATTCTCAATACGTCTCACTCGGAGGATACAATACCTGTGCGGCTCGTCTGGTTGCACCAGCCTCAAATGAACCGTACACACAATATCGTGCCTGAAAAGAAAACAAACTTAACAGGTACAATATCGTTAGCAACATGCATAACAATGCAGAAATGGATGCAAAATGATATGCAATATATACAAAACAATGTATAAACAATGCAAATGAAGATACAATGCAATTGAAACAATGCAAACTATATGCGAAACAATTGAATCACGATCCAATCACGAGTGGTTCGAAACCACACCAATGTCAAATAGATTGATGGAGGTAACAAGTCTGTCTACCATAGAACGGTCAACTGAACTATGAGCATTGTAGACAGACACAAGAACAAGTATTGGGGGGGAATTGACACAAGTGGGGACACGACCCGCTGGAGAAAGGACAATGATCCTAATGCCGGATGCAAAAATTATACTACAATGTAATGGAAATGAATATGGCACGCGGGCCAAACCAAATCTTGCCTAGGTAGGGCATGTACGCATACAAGCCACGTCTAACACAGAACGGTCTACTGAACTATGCTTCGACACGAGAAGTATGGGCACATACCAGACCATGCTCAACATGGAAAGGCGCAAGCCATAGATGGAAGGTGATGCAATGAATGCATGCGATCTATAATGCAATGGATATGGCACGCGGGCCAAACCAAATCTTGCCTAGGAAAGGCATGTACGCATACGAGCCATGTCTAACACAGAAAAGGTGCCGCAACCCTCAAACCAACATACCAGCGTGGAATAGGCGCGTACACATGCAGAACTGTGCTTTAACGTGAAAAGTAAGGGCACATACTAGACCAAGCTCAACATGGAAAGGCGCAAGCCATAGGTGGAAGGTGATGCAATGAATGCATGCAAACTACAATGCAATATCTACGAATATGCAATGGAATGAATATTTACAATATGCATGACAATGCAGTATGATGCGATCTATTGGGGAAAATGCAATGGATGCATGCAAGCTACAATGGAAATGCATGACAATGCATTATGATGCAATGGCTATGATTGCAACTTTCCCTATCTTACCAACAGGGCGATATACTAGGTTGGTTCAGTATCCAGAACTGAGGCGCCGACATGCTGCCTCAATCTATGGGGCTTCCATACAGATTTCAAGCCGAGGGTACACCCCTGGGTATTTAAACCAGACTTTAGTCTTGGAACTCCCGAACCTTTGCGTTCTAGGCATAAGCCGTTCGAACTCTAGTTTCCACCATCCCAGTTAGTCTTCTAGGAACTCATCGCAAACATAGGCAGGTGGCTTTACCGGTCCACCGAAAGTCGTTTGGGCACGACAAACACCAAAGGAATTGCACCTTCAGAGGATTTAGGGTCTCCTAGACCGTGATGCAAAATGTATGCATGACAATGCACCGAAGGTTTCGCACCTCCAAAGGATTTAAGGTCTCCTAGACTGTGCGTGTTTAAGGTCTCGCCAGACCGGGACGCAAAATGTATGCATGACAATGCACCGAAGGTTTCGCACCTCCAAAGGATTTAAGGTCTCCTAGACCGTGCGTGTTTAAGGTCTCGCCAGACCGGTGCCAAAAATGCATGTCAATGCAAATGAAGCATGATGCAAGATGATACAAATGAGACACGCATGCCTCATAAAATGCAAAATGATACGAGTGTGACACGTATGTCACACGGAATGCAAAATGAAACAAATGAGACACGCGTGCCTCATAAGATGCAAAACGATACAAGTGTGACACGTATGCCACACGGAATGCAAAATTTTGAAAATTGGACTTATACGCTACGCGAAGCCAGTTTATATTCAAAACAATGCAATGTATTAACAAGTACAAGTAAGGTGCGCAAGATAGCGCGATAGGATACATGCAAGATGCAAGTAAGGTGCACAAAACAGTGCGATGCGCTAAACAGCGCGATTGATATGCGATGCACAAAACAGTGCGATGCGCTAAACAGCGCGATTGAAATACAATGCACAAAACAGTGCGATGCGCTATACAGCGCGAGTGATATGCGATGCACAAAACAGTGCGATGCGCTAAACAGCGCGATTGATTGCATGCTCTATGCAAATGACGACACGCATGCCAATGAAAATAAGGCACGCGTGCCGATGAAGAAGATGGGGCACACCTGCCAATGGAAATGAGACACGCATGTCGATGAAAATAAGGCACGCGTGCTGATGCAAATGGGGCACGCATGCCGGTGCAAAATAATACAAATGAAATAAATGAGACACACATGCCTCATAAGATGCAAAATGATGCAAGTGTAGCACGCATGCCACATGGAATGTAAGACGATGCTAAGTGTGACACGCATGCCACACGAAATGTAAATGGATCTAAATGCGTAACAACGCACGTGTTTCGGAATGCATGACAATGCATGGAATAAGAATGCAATGACAATGCATGAGAGATGTGCATGACAATGCAAGGGGTGCGTGTTACGATGCATGTAGTATGTGCATAACAATGCAACTGTGAGGCGCATGACAGCGCGATGTAATGCACCGAAATAGTGCAATGAACGCGTGTAACGCACATGGGGCAACTTCTGAATTTAAAAGGATACAAAAAGGATACACCTTGCACGAATTCGAGTGCCATGCACAGAAGACATGACCCGAGGTCCAAAACGGAGGCCGGTTGAGCGTCGGAGATGCACTTTCTTGCACTTTCTTAAGCTATGAAGACCAAAAGCTACTCATATGGCCTAAACAAGGCTGTGGGAACATCACCGGCCGGGAGGGGAGGCCACCGGCTGCAGAATAACTCCATCGGCACAATATTATGCCGGCCGGCACAAAATATTGCCGACCGGCAAAAAGTTGCTGAGTCGGGGCAGTTTCGAGATTTCACTTCGGGTGTTTTAAAATAGGGCTTCCAAACCCTATTTTTCATTTCAATCACCGCCGAAAACCCAAACCCTCTCTCTCTAGAGTGTTTTTCTCTCCTCTTTCGCCCGTTTCTTCGCGTTCTATGCTCGTTTCGTCGTCGGATTCGCGATTTCCTTCGCGTTTCGGACATTTTCAACCGAACACATCTTCGTTTCGGTGCCTCGTTTGGCGTTCCCGTCCTTTTGGAGTTTGTTCCCCTTGTTTTTCTCTTGATTTCCGTGCCATTTCACATCCCGGCCTTTTCGGTCATTTTCGACCTTCTCGGGAGTTGACCTTTCGGTTGACTCTTCGTATTCTAGCCCGGTTTTCCTTCCTCCGGCTATTTTCTCATCATTCTCGACATGGCGGACGACATTCCACGCGGTGGGACTCCCCCGGACCACGAGATGGATCCCGAGGTCGAGCTCTTGCCCTTGCGCGAGCGCCCGTTTGACCCGGCGACCTACCGGCCGGCGATCCATGTTCTGCCCCTCGACGGACTCCGCCAGTTTCGGAGCTTCGAGAGGCACGTGCCACCCGAGCTATTGCTGCGCGAGCCTACCTCCCACCTGTCCTTCGGCACTTCCGAGGTAACTCTTTTTCCTCTATTTTACTTTCTGCAATGTAGGATACAAAACTGTCAACTGCTAGTTGTACTCTTTAATTGCTTTAGCCCAGATACCCTGTATACTGTAGTTGATTGCAAATGCACTTGCAACTGGTTATCAGTTTGAGACTGACACATGCACACACACTGCACTGGCCCTGAATCACCCAAACACACGGCGCACACTGTATACACACTGATACCCGATAGCTGTTCGAACCTGTCAAACTTGCACGCATGCTATATCTGTTCTGAACTACCCAAGCACGCTGACTCATCACACGTTTGTAGTTCACTGTAAGCACACCGGCACCCGGTAGTTGTTTAAATCTGTTAAACCTGCACGCATGCTACATCTGTATGCTTCTTAAAACTGCATTTTGAATGTTGCCTTGCCATTGTTATTTTCTGTTTACAAAAAGGTTCCCATACCATCCGCGGGTATGGGAACACTGGCGCTCGGGAGTGGTATGACGAGCTCCCTGACGCGGTCCGTCGCATAGTGGATCGGGCGGGCTTCGGCGCCTTCTGCCGAGGGCTCTCGCGACTCACTACTTGCAGACCTCTACTCGCCGCTCTGGCGGAGAGGTGGTGGGACACCACCGATTTATTTCACTTCTCCACAGCAGGGGACATGACGATGACCCCTTACGACTTCTCGATGCTCACAGTCATCGGGGTAGGGGGTGATCCGATCCCGTTTGATATTGATATGGACGAGTGGACCACCGCTCAGGTCCATCTGCTGGGTGAGGCGCCACCTTTTGCTCGTCCAGGCTTTGTCCGGTGTTCTTGGTTTGAGGTGCAGTTTAGGGTCCAGCCCTCTCTCGGTGATGCAGATCCGATGACCCTGGAGGCCGTGGAGAGGTACGCTCGCGGCTTCCTCATGTTTTTATTCGGGACGACCATCTTCGCCGACCGGGTGAACACCGTGCCTTTCTGCCTTCTCAGCGCACTGGTGGACGTCCGAGACATCCTGCATTATGATTGGGGTGGTGCCGCTCTGGCCACCCTCTATGGATACATGAGCTCGGCTTCCCGCGGCAGCGGCCAGTTGCTCGAAGGCTATTGGCGGGCTTGGGAGGTACATTTCTTCTTCGCTTTTCATTTCTGCTTTTCTATCTTTTCTGTACTCTGTACACTGCACACACTGTAGTCTGCTTTATACTTGCTGTATACTGTACACACGGCACACACATACGCTCTGCTTTACACTTGTTGTATACTGTACACACGGCACACACATACGCTCTGCTTTACACTGACTGTACACTGCTCACACTGTACACTGTACACAATACACTGCACAACACGCAGCTTTGCCATTTCTGCTTTATTCTGTATTCTGCTTTATCTGATGAATGCACTGGTATTTACCTTGCAGTTGTGGGTTTACGCCTACTTTCCTAGGCTCGCTCCCGTACCGGTCACGGAGACTCCTCTGGTCGTCCCGTTTTCACGTCGCTTTGACGGGAGATGCACCCGGAGGCCACGAGAGACATTCGGCTTCTTCCGCCGATACTTTGACACCATCACCCCCGTGGAGGTATGTTTTACTTACAGTTTTATTTAAGCTTCGCCTTTCCACTGCATATTTCAAAAACAGTAGATAATAATCTGTGTTGCATTTTCAGATCACCTGGCAGCCTTGGGCTCCGTTGCCAGCTGTGACTCGAGATCGGTTTGCCGGTGCCGATGAGACCTCATGTTTCCGGATCTTGCTGGAGGGCCCGATCTGTCGGGCTTGGTACCTGGGGGAGCGTTTCCTACGCCAGACCCTAGGGTTACCTGAGCAGATAGTCCCGGTTCACCCTCCTGCGGATATGAGGGAGACCGAGGGGCTCACGACCGAGTAGATGGACGATTTCACTATCGGCTGGGAGGAGACCCGCTTCAGAGGCACCGGCGACTATCGAGAGTACGTGTAGACGTACCTGATGCGACCTCTGAGCGGGGGCCGTCGAGCGGAGGGGGCCAGGCCTGCGGCGCTAGCGGCTGGGGCAGGAGTAGGAGCTGGAGCGGGAGCTTTGAGGAGGGCCCGAGTCAGTGGCAGGGGCGGAGCTCAAGGAGGACGGGGGGCTGGTTGGCCCGCCCTGCCTGCTGTACTGACTTTCCGGGGGCAGGGTGGGGCGACCTATCAGATCCCCTTCGCCCCTCCGCCAGCTGATCACGAGTTCGTCGGTGTCCCCGACTTGCCTCCGGTATGTATTACTGCACTTTTGTATAGTCATTTCATTTCAGTTTATTTGATATTCCACAGAATACTGATGCATCTGATATTTTTGTAGGCTTCTTCTACGTACACCCGGCAGTCATTGGAGATGAATGCCTCCATGATGGGGATGCTCCAGCGGACCTTCGATCTCCTTGCCCTCTACAGCATTCCGGTATGTTCTTCTGACACTGGCCTCAAACCATTCATACACTACTTCACATAATTTGATGCACGACACAACACCTGATACACTGATCTCACAGCATCTGACACACTGCATACACTGCATTCTGCACTGTACTCTGCATTCTGGACTGACAAACTACTCACGGCATTCATACACTATACTCATACACTGCATTTTGCACTGTTAAACTGCCCACGGCATACACACACTGTACTCATACACTGCATTCTGCACCGTTACATTGTTCACAGTATACTGATGCATTTCCTTTTTATGTACTTTTTCAGCCTCCTTTCCAGATTCCTATGGCAGGAGGTGCTTCAGCTGGACCTTCCGTCCCTGCCTGAGGGAGAGATGAGGAGGGCCGAGTATTCCCCCGCTCCAAAGCGGGGCGCACTCATGTCGGGAGTAGCTCGCGAGCTCCAGTCCCGGATGATGATGATGACGAGGAGTCAGAGGCGGAGGCAGAGGCGGAGTCCGAGTCATTGGAGGAGGAGACCGGAGGCGGTTCTAGCTCGGGCTCTGACGACGATGCTGATGATGCTCCTGGACCCTCGTCCAGGAAGAGGACCAGGATAGACTGATGGCCCTTGGAGTGCTCGACACAGATGCGGATTTTTGTTATTCTTTTTATTTCTTGTACTTTTCCTCTTTTCTTTGGTAGTTAGATTACCTTGTACTGCTGCAGGCAGATTTTGTTTTCTTCAAAACTTTGTACTTTGAAAGAGATTATGAAATGAACAGATTTTTGCTTAAAAAGTGTTACATTTACATATCTCATGCATTGCATCGCAATCCATCATGTTACACCTCAATGTAGATGAAGTTGATTGGTTGTCTGAAAATTGAACACTTGCACTGTAATAATCAGATAACTAAACAGCCAACAGCAAAATAACCCAAGCAGCCCACTGCCTGATTCTGGATACACAGCCCTTGCTCTACTGGGGATTAATCTGCATACAGCCCTCAGCACAGTATTCGGTTCATCCTGCATACAGCAAACTTGAGTGAACGGCCCAATCTGACAAGACGGAGCTCAAAGATGGAACCGGTTGGAGTTGAAACACGCTCAAATATAGAGAATGGTACAGCATTCTAAGTGTAAACAATTCTGAAATTAAATGAGGGTTTTTCAAACTGGGGTATCGAGCCTACAACTGAACACAGCGGGGAGGACTCGAACAAAAAGGTACATGACCTAAACACAACGAGACACGCTCGGAAAAGACCTGAAACAAAGGTTGAGATAAACAAAACAAAAGACACGACACACAGGCGTGTTGAACGAAGACGGGGGACCTCAGATCACGAGGAGCCAGTTCAATCTGGGTATTGTTTCCCACCCCCTTCAGATTTGTGATTCTCACATCACTCTGGCACTCAAGCTCGGATTTTCTCTCAAAACCCTATTCCTCACTTTTCTCTCAACTTACACCTCTCTATTCTTCATTCTCTCATTTTTATCCCTCCCCGGGGTGTTTAATGAATGAATAGGAAGTTGCGGGTTCATGCCCAATGCCGTTAGCTCACGGCTATTTCTTCTGGCGGGTAGAGCGCTCTTCTGGCAAGTACATCGATGACGGGGTAAAGACAGGACACCTGACTCAACTGTGCTCCTAGTTCATCATTTTAACCATTCTTTGTTTTTGCTTTCTACTAAAACAGTTTTGATCAAGATGAGAGTCGGATCAACGTACTTTTTCGATTTTTGTTTTGAAAATCATGCAAGTCAGGCTGTAAGTACTGAAAATTTTCCTTTTTGGGTCCAAGACAATGGTCCAGTTTTGAAAAATGAAATAGTTTTCGAGAAAATAGTCAACCTCAGTAAAAATTTTCAAAAACTATTTTTCAAACAGTCAATGCTCAACGGGCATGGAACTTACTCTTTGAGATGCGCAACCTCGGATCGGAGGCAATGGAAAATTGCCCCTGGTTTGAAAGGGGGGGAGGCAACGGAAAGTTGCCCCTGGTTTGAATGGCGTCTCGCGACGATTCGTGGCAACGGAAAGTTGCCCCTTGTTTGGATGGTGCCGCAGCAGTCCCAAACAGTCTTCATTGGCGGTGGTCGAGCTCTTGGACACAGCGACGACGAAGACGGTCACAACAAATATATGGACACAGTCGCCTTGGAAGGTGTTGACGACTGGATCTTGGGATGAAATCGAAACCATTGCATGGACTGAGACGCTATGAAAGCGTTGGGGGCTGGATTTCATGATGAAGTTGCCTACGTATCCCAAACATGGGAATCAAGCCTCACGTAGTTCCGATTAAGGTACACTCGGGTATTTTAACCTTCACTTTTCAGGCTTTAACTTTTGCCAAGGCGCCCGATGCGGGTTTTCGACCTTGCGAGC
The DNA here is from genome assembly GCF_055761805.1 of Camellia sinensis. Taxonomy (NCBI): domain Eukaryota; kingdom Viridiplantae; phylum Streptophyta; class Magnoliopsida; order Ericales; family Theaceae; genus Camellia; species Camellia sinensis. The sequence goes on from NC_138972.1 coordinate 162,054,988, forward strand.
TTCTTTCCATTTTCTTTTTTTCACTTCTTTTTCTTTCTTCTTCTTTTTTTTTTGTATTTTTGTATTTTTCTTTTTTTTTCTTTTCTTTTCTGTATTCTTCTCTTGCTCTAACTTTTGCCTGGGCCGCCCTTCAGGGTTTTCGGCCCAGCGAGCCTCTCAAGGGTAAAAGTGTAACAAGTCCATGCCAAATGGTTTTTGAAGTTGAAGTTTCTCTGTGTCTAGGAGAATGGCTGTTGTACTGATTTGCAGAAGAATCCATCATGGTTGCTCTACGAGCTTTTTCTGGTGAGATCTACTCCTTTGATACAGATTCGGCTTTCGTGCCTCTTGCTCGTGGGCTGCCCCTGATCTGGCCATACAGACCTTGCATGACGTTTGACCGTTGAACTTTCTAAACGTTCTGAACGGGTTCAAAGTTTGAAAACGAACGGGTTGAATCTTGAGGCTGAGAGCGATTCTAGGCTGCGCTATCTCAAGAGCGATTCCACACAAGTCTTCACAGGGCCGCGTAAAACATTTGTTTTTGAAAGTTTTTAAGAAAGCGACAAATCGCTCGCGTTGAAGATAGTGTGGAACCAATCTGGATCAAGCCAGGATCCTTCTCAGTACTCATGCCGACAAGCATGATTTCATTCATTAAAAGGCTTAGCACGCCTCTCTTTCTCTCAAAATGATCAAAATTTTGCAAATCCCGAAGAATTCCTTCCTCTTCGTTTTTATCACCGCAGTGTTCAAAAGGTTTTTTTTTTTGAAAAACTTAGGTTAATGCAATGAGTTTGGCGCACAGGAGCGCATGCGAGATGTACTGTCAGCCCAATCAAATTCTCTGGCACTTATGCTGAAAGCAAGCATGAAAGTGAGATAGCAACAGCTGTTTTATTCAGATTTGTTGGTGTAACTGGCCCCTCGGCAGAAACAGACTCAAAAAACAAAAACAGGTAATTACAAGACAAAACGGTGTTCGGGACAACAACCCCAGAATCACCTGGTATTATATACAAAGGGGACTGACTCGATACAACAAGATAGACCCTTAAGCAAAAAGACTGACTCAAGACAAAGAGGCAGACTCAAAACAAAAGACTGACTCGATACCCAAGCCAGGATTTACAAAGTTAGCGTTCACAGCCACTCAAAAATGCGTGCCAGGCGCCACATTCGAAATACATCGGACGCCGCCCGCAAGTGGTTCACCTTCTGATTACATGCTTGCAGTATCCTCAAAGTCCAACAGCTCGGTGGTAACAGACTTCGCTGAGGTGGGTGGGAGGATAACCTCATTGTCAATCAAATCTTGCACCTCATGATGGAGGCGGAAGCAATTGTCGGTAGCATGGCCTGTCTGCTGGTGGTACGCGCAGTACTGAGCAGCATCATGCGTTGCAGGGAGATTTTTCGGGAGAGGTCGAGGCTCCAAGGGTTTAAGGTGCCCCCTCTCGGCAAGGATCTGAAGTGCCTTGGACAAAGGCCTATAGAGAGCATGAAAGGTCCTGCGCCCCCGGGGCAGGTACTTTGGAGTCTGAGCGCTCTTACTAGCTGCATAAGCGAAAGGGTCGGCAGGCGCCACTTTAGCTTTCTGATCTTTCCTGGGTGTAGGGGCGGGAATAGGAGGAACTGTCTTGGCATGACGGGGCCTATCCCGATTTTCTGACTGGCTTGAACTACCCTCAGGTGGTGTGGGGAAAGCATCCTCCACAGTTTTTGCCACAACCGCGGATATCTGTTGCTTGTTCATCCCCCCGGCTTTCAAAGCCTCAATTGCCCACAGCAGTTGTTCAATGGGATCGGCATCTACCTTCATTTTGTCTTTTCCTCCGGCCTCAGCCTGATCGAGGGTTTGAGTTGATGTTGATACGTCATTGCCATAGTTGGAGGCCATCTCCGGTTGGCTAAGTTCGATCACAATTCGCCCCAACAGCGGGGGCTCCTGGGGTACAAAATTTCCGGTATACGGTGCGGCTGGAGGTGAAGCTGACATTCCGTAGGCGAGATCCGCCACAGACCTCTGGAGATCACCTATCATCCCCATCAGTTCAAATGTAGTAGGCTCGCGAGCCTGATATAGCTGGGGGGCCCAGACCGGGTGCATAACAGGCGACCTGGGTGGATGTGACACATCAGTGTTGGCCTCACTTTGCAGAGTGATCCCCTGCTCCAATGTAGCCGTCATAACTACGATTTCTTCTGAATTCTGCGTCATCATAAGCCCTGCCTCGGCAAGGGGGAGCACTAGCTATTCTGTACCGGCTCTGGACGCTCTGAACTGAAAGGAGAAACAAATAGCATTTCAGCCCAAACAGATCAAACACGGGTGTAGCTGAACAACTGTACTCTACTGCTGATCACTGTTCCCAGAAATCACTGTTCCCGAAAACTGAACCCTGATACCCGCAGATAACTGACTCTCATAACTGACACTGATACTGGTGTCCTCAGATCTGATACTCAAACTTGCAAACTGATATATACTTTCCCTGTAGAAATACATTCTAAAAGCACATAGCAAGTAAAGAGAGCCAAAACACCCCTATATTGGGGGTAGGGTTTCCCTGTCCTATTTTGTCAGGAGCTAGGGTTTCACTATGCACGCAGCAGTTTTCAAACAACCTAACATCGGGTAAGCAACCTGTCCTAACTTGGAATGGTCACTATGGATCCGAATATGCACTAGGTCGAATGGTCGAAAAGGGTGCCCCGGTAAACCGGGGTTTGTGTTCCCATGCTGTCAGAGCCCATAACCGGTCAGCCTTATGGTCATGCCTTGACAAGACAAGCCTCCGGCAAACCGTTCAGGAATGGCAGATGGCAAACACTGTGTTCCTAGGCGCACCAATGCACATGCAATGCAAAGAAACACATAAGTGAAATCAAAACAGGATATCACGAGTTCGAGTCAAGCTCTCTAAAATCCCCAGCAGAGTCGCCAGAAACTGTAGACGCGCCCGCGGAGGGGGGGCCTTCGCTACTACAGTTCGGACTCGATTTTGTCACGGTTCTGAGTCTGAACCAAAGAGTCCAAATCCGGCAAATCGTTTTGAGAAACAGATTTTTGAAAAGAAGTGCCAAACATGGACTGCTTTGCCAGATACAGAGTCGCCACCTAAGTATTTTTTAATGGGGGAAATTTAGGAAACCCTGACTCGGTGCCGAAGGCCACATGTCCGTCATCACTGGAGTTGTCTCGGCTCGGGAGCTTGGGTACGATCGGGGAAGGTCAGCTATGAGCACCCCCTTTCGCCCGGTCCAAAGACCGGCCTCTACTAACCATGATATCTGATTTTGAAAACGTTATGTGTTCTTATTCCATTTATTAGCCTAGAATTACTATGTTATGCGCACAGCAAACAAGTATAGACTAGATTACCTAATTTGGAAACAAGCATTGCATATCCGTTTGTTTTGGAAAGCGCTTTGGAATTTGCTACTCGCAAGTAGGCTAAAATACGGATTTCAACGAGTTTTTCCAACTCAAACAATCCAACCTTCACCCACAGGCATTAAAACAGTTCATCACATAAGCATTTAGTCGCATGGCAAGCATACTGTCATGGCAACACTCACACGCGTGCGGGATGCTAAAGCATAAATACTTACATCGTACTCCGTGCCAAAACAGTAAACTAGTTAGCAAACATGCATGTCCTAGTTCATGTTAAGAATGGATAATGCATCGCATGCAAAAATGCAATCTAAACAGGCTCGGCTAACCTAAACATGGCATGTGAAATACGATCAACTACCACATATTCAATTTGTGAATTGAAGTACAAATGCAGTTAGCGTGATGTACCGAGCCTAATGCATGCAATACAAATGCATGAATGCACACATGCATAGCATAAGGTATGCTAAATTAAACGTGCCCTAATACTAACCATCAAAGCAGGTAAGTAAAAGGGAAGAAAGAAGTGGGGATTGGAAGATATACACTCCACTCACACACACTTATTACAGATTTGCCTTTGCTCGGAGGGACCAAATAAATAATACAAATTAATTAACTACGCAAGCTAATTAAATATTACAAATTGCCTAATTAATTAATAAACTAATTAAGCTAGGAAAACAGATAAACCGCCTCGGGAGGAGGGCCGAATGCAGCGCATGCCCGGATCTTGCTCGGAAATATACCGCCATGCATAGGCTGCCTCTGTTTTCCTTCCTTTACTCCTCTGGAGGCTGCCAAAATCTCAGAACTGGTTCCTTGGACACTGAGGAGTGCCACCGGCTGAATGAAACTGTCCCCGGCAGTGTGTTATGTCCATCGGCACAAAATGAAGCTGTCGGCAGAGAAGGGATTGCCGGTCCGCACTTGACACTGCCGGTCGGCAAAGTGTTCCTGCAGAATCTGCAATTGACATGGCAGCAAAATTCAAAGCATATATGCACCAATCATGTCCCTTATCATGGCAATGACTCAAAGGGGCATGTGTCTCGATTCTCGGACCACCAATCACGCATTTCCATGCATGATGGCCCAAAGAATCAAGTATGCAACTTTCATGTCAAATGAAATGCAAACCAAACAAACACATCAAGGCCCAATTCCTATCATCAAGTCAAGGAACAAGGCATGCATGCAAGATGCAATGCAACCTAGGCATGCAAGCTAAGGATGCAACATGGCATGGCAAGGCACTTATGCAAGCATACAAGCAAACATGAGGCAATGCAAATGGATGAAAAGATGGACTTAAACATGATTTGGGCAGCTCTAAATAGGCCCAAAACAGTGGCCAAAGTGCTATAAAATGAAGGCTAAATGGCATGCAAACATGCATGCACACAAGGACCAACACTTAAGCACAAAAAGGCAACTCTCAAGCACACTTGGAAGAGGCATAATGTGGGCTAATGGCATGCAACGTAAACATTGAATATGCATGAATTAGAGATTCCAAACCAACCAATTAACACAAGCAATGCATGCTAGCATGATCAAAGCTCAAAGCAAGCTAAAGGGAGTATTGAACTACACTTAGCAAGACCAAACATGGTATGAAAAGAAGGACCAAAATCAGAGGTTTAGCATGTTAAAACAAAGCTAAGAACACAATGACATGACATCCTAGGGGCCTAAACATGGTGGCATGCATGAAGGCACGAACATGGAGCATGAGATGACAACCTTACAAGGCATTAAAGGGACATCAAATGCAAGCTTACAAGCATACTATAAGTTCTGAAATGACATGGTAGATGGTTCCAAATCACCAAATCAATGCAAAAAATGTCATGCTATACATGCACACACTTAAGGCCAACAAGCCAAAATGCAAAGGGGCTATATGATGAATGCCAAATCCGACCCAAACAACCATGACAGACCTAAAACATGGCAAAATATGCACAAAAGCTTCACAAGACTAAGCCTAAAACATGCTCCAACAAGGGCTAACAACTTAAGGCACATTGAGGCAATAACATGGCATTACATGGTAGGTATGCTAAGCATGCATGGTGTACCAAAACCAACAAAAACAGAGGCATAATATGACATATTAAGCACAAAAAACAACTAAGGCATGGTCAACATGAAGCTTAGCTAGGTGCTCCCTCAAGAGGCCAAAAATGGTCCATTTTAAGGACAACAAGGAGAGGGGGTGGCCCTCTCCTTTTAGAGACTTCAAGGCACCATCTTCACCACTGAAATCCCTCAAGATTTCAGTGGTGAAGAGGCCCAAACACCAAAGTCTCGAAACTAGTACAAAATAGCACAAAATGAGGCCTTTCAAGGCCTAAGAGGGGTCAAACACCCTCAAACCACAAAACACCCATAATAAACAATCAAGAGGGATAAAAAATAGAACTTTTTTGTATTATACACTAAGCTCGAAAACGAATTTAAGACAGGTAAAAATACAATGCAAGGATGGGAAATATAAAATCAAAATTGTTACCCTTGAAGACTTCTTCAACAATGGTGCTCCAATGGCCCTCTTTGGCTTGAATCCAACACCAAAACACTAAAAACAGTCCTTTAGAACCTCAGTAGCTATAGGAAGGTGAAACACTATGTGTTTGTGTGCAATAGTAAGACACAAACACACTTTAACACACACAAGAGGGAAAAAGAGAGAGATAATGTGTGTCAAACCCTAACCCTAGAACTCAAACCATGAAAATGGCTGTCTAAGCTCTCTAAAATATCTCAAGTCTCACCCTTGCAATAAGAGAGAGCTCCTCTCTTTATAGAACTTCTTGTCTTGTAAAGCTTACAAGACAAGCTTCATAAGAGGGAGATCCCTCCATACACGTGTATGGAGGGGAGCAAAAAGCAAGACAGCTGTCTTAAAATATCTACAAAAGCAGATGCACAGTAGTCGGCCGGCCAAAAAGGCCATCTTGGCAAAAAAGAGTGCCGACCGGCACTAAATAGTGCTGACCGGCAACAAATAGTGCCGGCCGGCAATATACATTGCCGGTGGCAGCAAAAACCAGCCGGTGGCCTCTAGCCACTGCCGGTGATGTATGGGGATGCCTCACAAAGCATTCCCTGCCCCTCCAAGGCAAAACACAAGTGTTTGGTGCAAAACCAGACACTAAACGGTCGAGTTCGGAGATCCTGAGGTAAGGCGCGCGAGCCGAGGCCTCCGGGAACTCCAAACGAGCACAAACATTGATAATCACCGAGTGTTCAAATGGTGACGTCCAAGTCTTGAGGACGGTCAAAAATGGGGGGTCTACAACAAGCTGGATCATAAAAAAAATGCACTTAGGGATTGTTTGCGGTGTCCTACATAAGTGCACTTTTTGTCTTTTTGGACTAAAACATTGAGAGAAAAAATATGGATGTTTGGGTTAACTTTTTGACTTTTTATGGAAAAATGTGTATTAAAAAATTGTAAAAATTGATTTATAGGGAAAAATTAAGATTGAAAAATGTGCAGCCGTAATTGTTGACTTTTGGTGAATAGTGTTAACTTTTTAACTTTTTGAGTAACTTTTTGACTTTTTGTCTTTTTCTTATCTTCCCAAATTTGGCCTTACTCTCACAAGTTTGACATAATTATATTAACTTCTTTTTTTAATAAAATTAAGATGTTTGGGAATAAACTATTTTAATATATTTTTTTATTTTTTTATGAAAAGGTGTGCGAAGTGATAAAGAGATGATGTGACCCAAATAAGATAAAAATACAAAATTATGCTAAAGTAGTGGGTTGTCAAACAATCCGTAAAGCGATACAAATACTCCCTCCGTCCTAAAATAATAGTTCATTTTGGGGAATTTGTCTTTTTTTTAGTACAATTATTACATTTAAAAAATATTAATTTTCTAAAATTACCCTTTTATAGTATTTTTTTTTGAATATTAATTGTTATAATTGTACTTTTTGTGTTATTAATGAATTTGAAAGAAGGGTAAAATAGTAAATTCATATTATTTTATTCCTTTATTTTTGAAAATGAATTAATATTTTAGATCAATGTAAAATGAAATAAGAGACTAATATTTTGGGACGGATAGAGTAGTAATTATAAATTTTTTAAAAAATAGATAATAATATTCAGTGGGTTTGGTTTCAGTTTTCTAAAAATTATGTTTTTTGTTTTTCGTATTCTTTTGTTTTTAGTAAATATTTTTAAAATTTTAAGCATTTTTTTTAAAACTTTTTTAGATGCACCTTAATTAGATATATCTAAATAGTAAAATATTTATGAAAAAATATTTTAAAAATTAATAAATATACAAAAATACGAAAAATGTTCTTAATTTTTTGTATTTAGTGTATTTTTTAAATATTTTTTTCACAAATATTATACTAAGTGTATTTATGTTAGGTGTGTCTAAAAATTTTAAAAAAAAAATACTTAAAATATTAAAAAAATTCATTAAAAACATTAAAATATGAAAAATAAAAAGGTAGAATTGTTTTTTGAAAATCAGAACCAAACAAGTTGAATTTTTTTTTTTTTTTTTTATACGGCTCACAAACTATTGATTATAAATTACTTAAGTGTTATATGAATTAAAATTTTGAAAGAATTAATGTAATTATGTCAAAATGTTTTATTGATTAAGGGCATGTTTGATTGGATGGATTATAAAATAAGACTGAGATTGTTAATTTATATGACTCATATTATATTATTTGATAGCCATTTTTATTATCCGAATTAGATTCTGATGGACTTCTATCTAATAAAATTGAAAAATATTTTAATCCTACAATTAATAATTCAAAACGAAATATATAATTATAATTATGTATTGTTATATCTATTGCAGAACAAGTGTGGAAAAAAAAGAAGAAAATATTTATCTCAGTAACCTTGCTACATAACTAATCTCACACTAATTAGCCGCTTGTTAATCCCCTTATTAATCTTGCTAATAAAATATGCCTAATGTAAATATAGCCTATTTGGGCAATTATGTTAGAATTATTTGGACTTGTAGACTATTATAACTGATTGGGAAATGTTGCTATGTGCACTATTTTGATACCAGACTCATTTGTGCCCTTTGGAGAGCCAAAAAGAAATTGTTGGTGCAAGTGTAAGTAAAGGCTCAAGGAATAGTGCAAGACAGCCCGTGGCATGCCATTGGACAGCACATGGATGGCCGTAGCTAGCAGCAGCCTTGCTAGCGCAACAGCCTTCAGTAGCCTTGCCAGCAATAGCCAGCAGGCCACAGCCTTGCTAGCAGCCGGTAGTAGCCAGCAATAGCCTTGCCAATAGCGGCCAGCAGCTAGTAGGCTGCAACCTTGCCAACAACCCAGCAGTAGCTTGCAGCAGCAGCCAGCAGCCTTGCTAACAGCCCAACAGCAGTGTAATGCCATAGTAGGCAGCGGGCCTAGCCGCAGTAGGCTGTAGCCCAGGCCACAACCTTGCCTGTGCAGCAGCAACTTTGAAGCACATTTTTTAGGGTCAAATGTAGTATTTTTGTCTTGTAATTTTTTATGTAAATACCTTAGTATTAAAGTTGTTTTAGGACCAAGTCTTGTAATTTTTCTCTTTTTGTAGAATTTTTAGAAATCTATTATGACTTCTCAAACATAGAGGATGTTTCCTCTTGCTAGTTAGGAAAAGGCTTAACAAGCTTTATTAAGGAGGGGGTACCAAAGTGTTGAACCAAACCACTTGTGCCTTTAAAGTATCCCAACCTAGCCAATGGTAAGGCAACTTTTGTAGCACTTTTGGTGCATTGTTCAACTATTGTAATGTCTTCTTTTGATCAATGAAAAGTTCATTTCACCTTAAAGTTGTGCAAAGCTTGTTCATTGTCGCTTACTTTAATTTTAGCTTGTTGCTTTCTATTTTGTAGCTTGTCTCCAAACTTATTGGCTCTTCAACTAATTGGTATTTTGTTTGTTTGTCTTTGCAAACCCTTTGAGTATTATTGGCGGGCTAGTGAAGAGAGTCAACTAGCGCCACACACACTTGCATATCTATTGACAAGGCTTTCGCACAACCAGTGTGTGACAGTTGGTATTAGAGCCAGTCTATTGGCTTTCTCTATTCTTAGCTTTCTCAATGGATGCTCTTGCCAACCGTCAACCTACGCAAAGGGAGAGAATTGAGCTTTTTGGAGTAGTATATGGACAATATGGATGCCTTGTCAGCTTCAGTGGCCAACCTTGAGCAACGGGTTCATGATCTTGAGCAAACTCATGACCCCACTCAAAATAGATAATGAAAAACATATCTGTACTATACTGTTACTCACAATGATGGGCTTTTGGTAGCAGTTAGGCGATGTCCTTGTCTTGGCCTACAAACACAATTACATAACACAACATATCGAAACATAGAATTACTCTCTTGATCAAATTTACTTCTCTTAATTAAATAAACCAATCCCTTACTTTGCCTTAAACAATTATTTATGTTGGTTCTAAAGTTGTTAGTCCTCAATGGGTCATAATTCATATCAAGGAAAATAGGAAAAAAGAAAGGAAATTAGGTTAGGAGAAGAAATAGCATGAAACAGGTAGACAAAAAGTAAACAACCTTCACTAATTTGAATATATTTACTTGTATACTTAGAATTTGGATGTGAGACCATTGGAAACTAGACCTCCGGGGCTTGAATTTAGGCTTAAGAATCACTTAAAAAGAAGTTCGGATGAGGGAGATATGCCTAGTTAAAGTTGGCTTAAATAAGGCAATCCGCACGTACGGAAATCCAAGCCGCACGTACGGAAATCCAAGCCGCACGTGCGGTTCTGGGCTTCTAGCGGCAGGTCCAAAATTTGAGTATGTTGTAAAATGGTTTCTTTGCAAGTTCTTGAGCTAGGGCTTAGTAAAACTCAACATAAACCTTATAAATTCATGGATAAACATGGGAATAAGGTTATTTTCCAAATCAAAGGCATCAAAACCTTTCAAAACCGTGTTGAATTAAACAATTCATACTTCAATGAAAATCATGATTTCAAAGCAAAACCAAAATTCCATTTACAAGCTCAAAGACTTGAAGTCAATAACAAAATCAAAAGCTATGCATGTGATAAGTTCTAATTCCAAAATCCATAGAGAAAGTCCATTGAAATCCTTATGAATCTTAGAAATCATGCCAAAAAAAAAAAGTTATAACCATGCATTTTATGAGATCATGCTATGTTCTTGCCTTATGTGACAAAATACATGTAAAAGCTTCTATAAAATCCATAAATCTAACTCTTAATTCATGATCTTTAAGGTTTGAGAGGTAAAATCTTACCTAAAGCCTTCATTAATCCTTATTCTTGCACATTCTTGGAAAATCCAAGCTAAATCTTGAGTTCCCCCTTCATCTCTACACTTTCCTTTTCTTCTCTTTGAGTTCTTTAGAGCTCTCAATCTCTCTTCCAAGAACTCTACCTCTCTTTCCCCCATATTTTGCTTCCCATGGGATAAGAATGAGCAAAATAAGAGCTTAATACACTTATATCTATAACTTGTCTCATAAAAATCTATATCAAAAAGCTTACTCCAATAATAAGGGCCAAACATGACTTAACGAATCAGACGAAAACAAATTTCAATTAAACTTCCCAAATGGCTCTAAAAATTCCCATCAGCATATCCATGTACTCAATTTCTGTTTCTAAACTCATTAAAGGCTTCAATTTCAGTTTTAAAGTGTTAACTCTAAGAGTTTTACCCAAATAAAGCCAATTAATTCATTACGAATCAAATTTTTACAAAACTTCATATTATATCCTAAAAATCATGCTAACCACAATTATAAAGTCAATTTCAGTTTATCGTGCCTCTAAGGCTTCCAATTTCCGTCCAAATGTTGTAATTTCAATAGATTTTTCTATAATTAACAGATATAATTTCAAATCCTTATAATTCACATCCTTACACATGTAATTCCACATTACCAACATAATTAGCTTAATCATGACTAATCACAAGTCCCACATAATTTAATCAATCTAATTTAACTTCCATTAGAACCCAATTAATTATATTAAAATTTATCAGTTTGAATCAGATTTTAGTCACTCTCCCAAAAGGCTCCAAATATCAAATTAAGCTTATGTCCATCATCAATTATGATAATTCGACTCACTACTTATCTTTTCTTGAGCCAATCAAGCTTTCAATCTCTAATTCCAAATAAATCTTCAATAGCATCGTATACAAATCAGTCACCATAATTTTCATAATTCTCATATTAAATCAAAATAGTATGCAATTAAAATTCAAATCTTTGTCATTAATTAAATATTAAGTATTACACAATGGGGTTGTTATAGGCTCAAGCTGAAAAGAGTACAGATATCAGAATAGATTCAACAGGACTATGAGCAAGATTGCAACAACAATAAACTATGGACAAAGTGTACCTTAATCCTGTGAGTAACCAGAGCAGTCTATCTTTTTCGTACCATGAGAAGCAGTCGGTCAACCATCTAAAGGAGGTCATTGACATAGCCTACAAGCACCTGCAAAAGAGAGAAGGCTTAAGAATAGTGAGAAGAAATAATAAAGCATAGTAAGTAGAAATATAGAGAAGTATGTACCTGCTCGACGTCGGGAGCAACCACCAACCTGCGGTCCCTCTCCTCAATGTGCTCAAGAGGGATCTGCTCAATCACCCTATCTGGTCGCATGTATACAACCTCAGTCGGTATCGCAAGAAGCCCAGGAATAGGAACTACAGCGGGAGCACCTCCAGCAGTGGCGACAGGAGCCTTAGGAAGTGCACTGACCACACCCCTAGTAAGCGGAGCCATCACACGACTTTGTAGAAAGGTGATGAAATCGTTGGCTCCGTGGTACCGATCACCATCCTCTCCCTGTATAAGGTGATCGATCAAGGGCTCGTCATGCAGATCATCGGGGATCCTCATGCCTGCAGGAGGGGGATGTGGAACATTAGGATCAGTACAGCCCTGAGTCTGGTGAATGAATCGCTTCTCCAAATGGTACGCTCTGCCGAAGGGACCCTCAAACAAAATTTGCATGGAGGAAGCCTCCCGTGCAGCAACATGGGCTGTCCTCGATGCCAGAGGAATGCCTGTCCAGGGGTGCTAGTCAATCTGCGAGTAGAAGATGAAAGGCATGTATTGGATATCATGGGTTGAACAGTATGGAAATAGTAAAAGTAGTAAAAGATAAAGACGAGTATTAAGTTTTGTTACCCTCTCCGCGGTGACGGTGTCAAAAAAGCGGCGGAAATAAGGAAAGTCATGGTATATGCGTCGTTGGCGCTCAAATCGGGAGTTATAGTATCGAGAGCGGGGTATAGACAACTTGATCAGCCACATTAGGACTGGGGCAAGGGAAGTGAAGTATGTGTAAATCCATAGCTACAAAAGGAAAACAATTTGAGGAACCAAGTGAGCAAATGAAGCAGATATAAACAGGAAATGCAAAGTAAAAAAGAAAATGAAGTGTGAAGCTGTACCTTCCGAACTCTCTAGCAACCGCCAAGTGAATCTGTTTTTTGGTAGGATATGGAGCTCATGTAGCAGTATAGGGTGGCCAGGCTGGCGCCACCCCAGTCATACTCTACCACCCGTGGTAGATGCACCAATGCACCCAAGATATATAGCCCCACGGTATTTTCCCTGTTTGTAAACAGGGTAGTACCAAGAGATACATGAAGAAACTGCGGATATACTGAGCGATCTCCTTTGGATTAACTGGCTGGAGGCTAGAGAAGTGGTCCAAGAACCAACTATAGTGCATTATCTTGTGGCCAACAGTGTTTGTGAACGCCCCGAGAAGGTGAAGCTATGCAGCTCTCTATTGTGCCATGTCAGAATCGAATGGGATTGGACCCCCAACCCTTACCCGCAAGCCTATGAGCATCAAAAAGTCGTACGGGGTCAGGGTCAGAGTCAGCTCTTCCATTGATGAGAAGTGGAAGGAGTTGGTGGTGTCCCACCACCTCTCCACCAAGGCCCCGTATAGCAGTGGCTTGGCCCTTATCTGTATGATCCTTGAGCAAAAATGCCTGAATCTAAAGTCATCAATGATAGTGCAGACCTCCAGAGGGTGCCTCTCATACCAATGCTGAGGACCGAAAACGGTCCCATAGCCACCCATCCTCCTAGCCATCACCTGGGGCAAAAGATATGTTGTTAACATTTGTATTAAGAAGCTAGCGAGACTTTTGACTAAACATTTTCCAAAAACGAAAGAAAAACGGTTTCTTACCGTGGACGCATCGGCAGACAAGTGCTCCGCGATCTCTCGCAACAAGACATCCTCATCAATCCCGGGAATGAGGCCCTCAAATCTCAGAATACCGCCAGGGGTTAAGGTGTAACGACTCCATCGCGTATAATGATTAGCACTTAATTAATTAAGGAGATTTGAAATTTAATTGCCAATTATTCCAATTTAATTTGGGTTTTATGAAAATTATGGAGATTGATTAATTTATGGTTCTATTAAGTACTTATTTTGGAATTAGAAATTAGGGGTCCAAATGGCTTAAGGAAGTGAAATTAAGAAGTTGAGTAAATTTAAATTTAATTACGGACTCATTTAGGAGTTTAATTAAGTATTTGATTCAATTTAGTAAATTGAGATTCAATTAAATTGGGTCCGAATTAGAGTTAATTAAGTTAATTAAATTATGAGGATTGAGAATTGTGATTATTACGAATTAAATTTATTTATGGGGTGTCCAATTTGAATATGTACTTTATTGGCGAAGATTTTGAAGTTTAATCCAAAATTGAAGACCTTAATGATTTGAGGAACCAAAATTGATGATGGAAATAAGTTTAATTTGATGCTTAGAGCCTTTTGGAAGTTTGATTAAAAATCTGGTTTGAATTGATAAATTTAAATATATTTAATTAGGCTCTAATGGAAGTCAATTAGACTAACTAAATTATGTGGGATTTGAGATTAGTTATAATTAGCTAATTTTGTGTTAATTAAAATTTATTAAGATTAAGTGATGCTTAATTAAATTATTCCTAGACATAAATTGAATTATGGACTAAATTAGTATTGGGGGTGTAAATGGGTGTGGGTGTGTTGAGAAATCTGTGTATGTGTGTGTATGTGATGCGTTGGAAATCAAAGGAGAAGGCATGTGTGCTATGTTGAGGTCAAGAGGTGAGGTGTGTGTGTGTGTGAGTGAATGAATAACCTGCTGGAAGAAAGAAAAAATGGGAGAAAAAGGAAAGAAAGGAGAAGGAATCTGAGAGAGAGAAATAAAGAGAGTCTAGAGAGAACCCACTTCATTTTGTTGCTTGTTGTTGGAAAAGAAGGAATTTCAGCCCAAGAAGAAAAAAAAAAAAAAGAAACTAAGGAAAGAAAAGCTAGAAAAGAAGATAAATTGAAAGAGGAGCTCAAGGTTTGAAGGAGAAGAAGAATTAGAAAACTTAAAGTACGTAATTTATGCTTAATTTGTGTAGAATCCTTACATTACACTTACAATTAAAGATGAAATTAGACCCAAATCATGTAATTAAAATGAATTCGCAAGAAGATGAAGAAAAATTGACTTAAGTGTAAGATTATGGAAGCTAATTTGGAATTGGGTTCTAAACATGAAATGTGATACATGTATGTGGATGATTATGGAATAAATTTAGGGATTAATTATTTTGAATTTTATGTTGTGATCTTGCATGAAAATAAACCTCATTGTTACATGCATGAGCAAATTGATACTCTAACTACAATATGTTTCATGGATTATGAAAAATCTGAATTAATTCAAGTTCATATTTGAAGAGAAAAAGAAAATGTTTTATGAGAATCAAGTTTATGAAAATCTAGAATGTTAGATAAAGTTTTGATTTTATAATTAGATTTTTAACCCATGCATGTAATGTAAGTTAAGAAATTAATTCATAATTTAAAGATTATAAGTTTGTGATTGAGTTTGGTGTAAATTAAAAGTTTAATTATGGTTTGAGCTTGATAAGGTAGAATTGGTGGGATTTTGATAAATGTTTCATACATGCAAATGATTTTTTTTTTTAAGATGGTTATAACTTTAAATTCATGTTTTGAAGGAAAATAGAAAGAACTTAAAGTCAATTTTATGTAATTAAAAAGAAAATGAGGAATTGAAGCTATGTTTAAATTTATGGAAATTAATTTAGAAATTAATTATTTCGGGTTTGACTTTGGAATATCATGCATGAATTGAGTCTAATTTCTACATGCATGGACAAATTCTACAAGTTTTAATATTCTAATTGTACATGCATCATGGATTTCTAATAATTGATTTCATGTTTTGATGAAATAAGAATTAAGCTTTGGAAATTTATGGGTTTATGAACAATGAGCTTAATTTATAAATTAAAGGAGTTTTGATGTAAATGATTTAAAATGGATCATATTTTCTTGATTATTTAAAAATTTGTATATTTTTAGACAAGCCATATATGAACCCAAGTCTTGAAATTATTTTGAAAGCTCAATTCAAGTTTTAGAATTTGTGAGTTATGAAGTTTAAGGAAATGAATTTGAAGTAATTTGGGCTTGTATGATGAATCCTTGGAGATATGAACTTCGAATCTTGTAGAATTGGCATTATATCATGATTAGAAGTTGTATGGTTGATATATGGGTTAAAACATGTAACTTGTATCATATGAAGTTATGTTTTGAAGCATAATCAACATTTTAGAAAATCCATAAATTGGCTTTGTCGCTCGAGCGTAGAATACAAGCAACCAGTACTTTTGCAGACCAAAGGGGTCCGCTCGAGCGGCCTAAGCTATGCTCAAGCGGAGGGACCTATTTCAGAAATTTGGAAAAGATGTTTTATGCTTCGTTTTCCGTTCTCTTTTATTTTGAAGCACTCTTAGGCATGCATTAAATATTACAAATGAATTAAAGAACATAAAAGAAACCTAGGAATGTTAAACAAGTTAAAGAACAGAATCAATTGTATTGTGACCCAATTTCTATGTGTATTATGAATTGTTTAGGGTCAACTACAAGGGCAAACCAGACATTTGAACACTGTGAGTAATAACTTAGTAAAGCTATATTCGACTTTATTTATTTTCTGTATGATGAATTAAGATCTGTTTTCTGAAATGATATGTTCTGTACAATGAGTAATTGTCCAATTTCTTACAATGTATTCGTGGCATTCCTTAGCATCATATGATATCTGTTAGCTGTTACCCGATATCGGAGGTTTCATTATGGAACTTATTATGTCTGTCATCTGTTACCCGTACCGGAGGCTCCATCATGGGGCTCAGTATGTATATTCTCTATTACCCGGTATCGGAGGTTCCATTATGGAACTTATTATGTTTGTCATCTGTTACCTGTACCGGAGGCTCCATCATGGGGTTCACCATGTATATTCTCTATTACCTGGTATCAGAGGTTCCATTATGGAACTTATTATATCTGTCATCTGTTACCCGTACCGGAGGCTCCATCATGGGGCTTAGTATGTTTATTCTCTATTACCCAGATCCAGAGGTTTTTTTATGGAACTGGTTATTCATAACCACCATATGTTCTGCATCTGTTCTGTAGCTGTTTTGTTAGCGCTAATGGATGTACCACATATGATTAAGCATGAACTATGATTTCTGTATATGATTTGAACAAGAATATGAGTATGAATCTATTTATGAATCTGAATTATGATTTCTGAATCTGGTATAGACATCATTCATTAAAATCGTTTACTCTGTTATTATTCACTGGGCTCTAGCTCACTGTATTATTTATGTATGTAGGTGATCAGGCGCGTGATCAAGCTTAGAGGCATCTGACTGGGATCTGTTTTTGTCAACTAACCTATGTGCCTCCCATGGAAGTTCCGGATATGTCAGGTGACTATGGCTATGCGAAGTTTAAGTTTTGTTTTTTTTTGTTGGGTTAAACAAGTCTTGTGTATTTGTAAATAGGGCTAAGTCCCTTTTTGTCTAATATATATATATATATATATAATGATGTAAGAATGATGTGTATATAAGTATGAATGTAAAGTTTAAAATTTTTCTATCTTATACAAGTCTGCACAACTCAATGGACGTTGTATATTTGCTATTTGCTTCCGCTAGCCCCTAATATTATGTTAATTTGTCTCAGAGGCCTTCGGTAATCCCAAGATTACTGGCCGGTTACGATGTTAAACCTATAGAGGCGGGTTTGGGTCATGACACAAGGTGTGTGTGCGTGGCTGGTAGGTGGCTACATCAAAAGGTCTATCTACGAGAGGAAGCAATTCAAGCTCAGGTACAGGAGGGAAAACACCCTCGGCTGCCATATCCTCACCAAGGATAGCACTAATATCCACGGCAGGGTCTGAAACGGGAACCTCGTCACTAGCCATAGAGAGAAAAGAGGAACTATGAAGAAAAGTGAGTGGGTGTAGACACCCCATTTTTGATCGACCTTAAGACTCAGACGTCATCGATTGAGCGCTCGGTGATCGCGCATGTTTGTGCTCGTTTCGAGTTTCCGGAGTTTTCGACTGAATGCCTTACCTCCGGGCCTCTGAACTCTTTCTCTTTTGGTTTGGTTTTAAACCAAACCTTGTTTTCCCTTGCCTGGAGGAAGAGAGAGGTCTGTAGACCACTTTTCCCTTTTGTAGGCTAGTTTCCGGTTTCCGGAGCCTTTGGCCGCACGCCTTGTCTCGGGACCGTTTATCGTTCTCTTCTTAGCTTGGTTTTCGGACCATGCCTTGTTGCCTTGGTCTAGAGGGACACAGAGGTCTTGTAGACCACTTTTTGTGGTCGTAGACCACTTTTCCCTTCCGTAGACCACTTTTGGTGCTTGTAGACTAGTTTTCAAGGCTTCCGGCTGCGCACCTTGTCCCCCGGACTCTTGTCTTGCATCCTTTTTGGTTTATTTTTGGCACAAACCTTGTTTTCCTTGCTTGGAGGGTGGAATGAGGGTTGGAGACCAGTTTCTCTCTCTGAAAACCACTTTTCTTCCCCGCTAGACAGTGTTTTGGTCGGCCAACTGGTCTTGGTGGCCTTTGGACCACCAAAAGTGGTTGGCAGCCATGCCACCACTTTGCTTTCTTTGTGCAGACCACTCCTCTCCTTGGCCGACCACTTTTCATTCTTGCAGACCACTTTCACTGGTCGGCCGACCAGTGCAAGTAGCTGGCCGACCACTTCAAGTAGTCGGCAGTTTTCCTACAGTTTCCTGCAGATATTTTCTTACCAGCTGTGACAGCTGGTGAGCACAGAAACCATCCTTCATACACGTGTATAGAGGGATTGCATCTAGCTTCAAGCTTGTTCAACAAGCTTGAGGCTTGGTTTTCTATATAAGGGAGGCCCTTTCTCCCTTCTCCAGGTTCAGAAAGTTGCTTGAAGCTATACATATATCATCTATCTCTATAATTCCTTATTTCTCTCATATTTGTGGTCAAAAGTGCCTTTTCTTCACACTTTTACACACAATCACATAGTGAAACACCACACTCTTATTGCTGAGGCACCTTGAAGCTGGTTTTGGTGTTTTTGGATTGGTTTTAACTCAAAAAAAGTTGCTGGAGTTGCAGCTTTGAAGTTGTTCTTCAAGGGTAAGAAACTAAGCCCTCAAACCTTTTTTTTGATTAAGCTTTTGGCCTTATTTGCATGCTAATTTAGGCCTACCTTTAAACTACAAAAAGTTCTGATTTTATATGTTTGAAATGTTTGTTTAAGGTTTCTTTGGTATTGGGGGTGGTCTACCCCCTCTTGTGCCTTGTTTGGCTTTGTTTTGTACCATCCTTTTAAGCTATTGGGACCACCTCCTTTTGACCTTCTTATCATTGAAACTCAGAGGAATTTCAGTGGTGGAAAGGGTGTTTTAAGGTCCCAAATAGGAGGGGGTCATCCCCTCTCCTTGTATCTTGGTTACTTGCTTTGTTGGCCTCATGTTTGAGCATGTTTATCTAGCATATGTTGGCTCCATCTCAGCCTATTTTTGGCCTTATTTCAGTACGGCATACCTCTGTTTTGGCTTGGTTGGGTCACCCTTTTCATGCTATTTATACTTGTAGTGTAATCCTCACAAACTAGCCTTGTATGCCTTATGTTTTAGCATGCCTTGCTAGCCCATTTTGGCCATATCTCAGCATGTTTTTGCTGTTGTTTTGCCATGCCTTAGCTCTATTTTGGTTTGGTTTGATAGCCTTTTGCATGCTCTTTGCACTTGTAGTGCATTTCCATTCACTTAACATGCATCATGCTTTGGACCATCATTCTAGCATGCTTCTGGCTCTACTCAAAGAAGATTTTGTTCATGTTTTACCATGCTTGAGCTTTGATTTAAGTTGTTGTGGTCATGCATGCCTTGCTTTGTAAAGCTATAGTGCATTCTAGCTCACTAGCTTTGAGTTTCCAAGCCACTAATGCTACTTGGGCTATTCACATGATTTGGCATCATTTGATATGTGATTTCAGTGCATGTAGTGTGGCCATACCCTCTCATGTGTCAATCTTTCAATGCTTTGGAGGGTTTATGTTTCATGCCTTAAATATGAGCTCATGTGTATGCCATCTTGCCTAGGCTTTTGGGCCACCATTTCAATGTGTTTTTAGTCTTGTTTCACCATGATACAACTCTGATTTTTGTTGGTGAAGTCATCTCATGCTTGGTTTTGGTAGGTGTAGTGGGATCCTCCTTATTGCCCTTGCATGCTCCATGTTTTGGCCCTTCATGCTAGCTTGTTTTGGCTTTGCTCCATGCATGTTTTAGCCTCATTTTAGCATGCTTTAGGACTGTTTTGGGTTGTCTTGGCCATATGGTTCTTGTATTGCATAGCTGTAGTGTAAGTGCCCATGCTAGTTTCAAGTTTTGAGCACCATAGCATGCTTCATTTGTGACATGTACATGATTTGGCATCATTTACATGTTATTTCAGAGCATATAGCATTGCCATGCTCCCACTTCTTTCACTCTTTGAGTGCCTTTAAGGGTTATGCATTATTGCCTTGTTTGTAGACTAATGCGTATGCGTGCATGCCTAGACCTTTGAGCTCCCATCTCAGCATGTTTTGGTCTTTGTTTTGACCTATTTGAGCTCTGTCCATGATTGGTTAAATCATTTGTGCCATGCATTGCATGCCTCTTGTGTAGTCCCTTTCACTAGCTTTAATGCTTAAGGCCCTCTTGCATGCTATACTTGGGTAGTTTGAATGGTTTGGCATCATTTCATACATGTTTTCAAAGCTTGTAGGGTTGTCACACTTCCATATTTGTCACTCCTTGCTCATGTTGAGAGTTATGCTCTTATGCTTAATTGGTGAGCCAATGCATGTGCATGCATCATCTTGCCTTTCATACCATCCTTTCATAGCATTTTGGCCACTGTTTTGGGCATGATTGAGGTCTGTCTATATTCGGTTTAGGTCCATATAGCATGCTGTTTGCATGTTGTTGCATTGCATTGTGTTCGCATGTTGTTTGCAAGTTGTTACATTGCGTTATTGTTTCCATGCTTTGCATGACCTTCTCCTCTCGTACCCAAGTTCCCGAGCCGAGGCAACTTTGGTGATGACGGACACATGGCCTTCGGCACGAGTCAGGGTTTCCTAAATTCTCCCAAAAATAAAATATTTAGGGGGCGACTTTGTATCTGGAAAAGCAGTTCATGTTTGGCACTTCTTTCTAAAAATCAGTTTTCCAAAACAATTTGCCGGATTTGGACTTTTTGGTAATTTATTAGCCTCACATTGCACATTGTGAGATTAGATTTAGAACCGTGACATGAGTCCGAACTTGTAGTAGCTAGAGAGCAAACGAATTTCGCGCCTTCGTGCGCGGAGCTCGGGAGTCCTCGGGCACGTCTACAGTTGGTTCTGTACTTAAGCAGTTAATGTGTTTAGCTATTCATTTGTGTTTGTAATTAGCTAACTAGATAGTTAATTAGTTATGATTTGTAATAGTTAGCTTAATTAGCGTAGCTAGTCAGCATTCATTTCATTCGGACCCTCTGTTGAGAGGACAAATGTTGTAATAAGTGTGCGTGAGTGTGTGAATGTCTTCCAACCTCACTTCTTTCTCCCTTTTACTTATCAGCTTTCGATGGTTAGTTTAGGGCATATTTCAATTAGCATCCTTATGCTTGCATGCGTGCATCATTCATTTGTCTTGTATGCACCGGGCTCGGCGCATCATTCAAACCGCATTGTCTTTCACATACATTTACTTGAATATGTGTTTCAAAGCATGTTATCAAGTGTTGCATTCATATGCCATCTTAGATAGCTGAGCCTATTAGTTGCATTATTGCATGCGTTGCATTAGGCATTTAACATTGCTAGGATCATGCATTGATTTCTAACTAGTTTTCTGTTTTGGCTCAGAGTACACTGTAAGTGTTTTCGCTTTAGCATCCTTGCATGTGTGTAAGTGACTACCATGATAGCATGCTTGCCATGAGGCTATTTGCTTAATTGCTATAATTGCATGAATGCCTGTGGGTGAATGCTTCATTACTTGAATTGGAACAATTCATCAAAATGTGAGTTTTAAGCCCACTTGGAGTGGCAAATCATCATGTTTTAAGCCCACCTTTTTTGGTGGCAAATCCGCGTTTTAGCCTACTTGCGAGTAGCATCTTCAAACCAATTTCAAAAAAAACAAACATGAGATGTTTTGTTCCAAATCGAGCGATTTAGTCTATACTTGTGTGTTGTGCGCATCACATAGTAATCTAGCTAATAATCAAACAAGAACACATGTGTTTTCAAAACAACATATCATGATTAGTAGAGGCCGATCCTTTGATCAGGCGAGCGGGGGTGCTCATTTCATGACCTTCCCCCCTCGTACCTAAGTTCCCGAGCTGAAGCAACTTTGGTGATGACGGACACATGGCCTTAGGCACGAGTCAGGGTTTCCTAAATTTCCAAAAACAGAATATTTAGGTGGCGACTCTGAAATCTGGCAAATCAGTCTATGTTTGGCGCTTTTTGATTAAAATCGATTTTCCAAAATGATTTGCCGGATTTGGACTCTTTGGTGATTTATCAGTCTTGCATTGCACTTTGTGAGATTAGATTCAGAACCGTGGCAGGAGTCCGAACTGTAATAGCTAGAACCCAATTCGTGCCCTCTCCGAAAGGGGGGCGCGCGGAGGAAGTTTGGGCAGTCTACAGTAGTAGAGTAGGTTCGAAGAACTTATGCTATTCGACGAGAGAAGGCTGATAGCACTGTATCACGTCCAAGGTTATCAACACAGGATTGCCAGGGCTTTCAACAAGAAAGTTAAGTCCAAGAATCTGAAAGAAGGAGATTTGGTGCTCAAAGACAACCGAGCTTCCATCCACGACCCTAGGGGCAAGTTCAGACCCAATTGGACTGGCCCTTACATCATCAAGTCTATTTGGTTGGGTGGAGTTGTCATTCTGATGGATTTAGATGGCCTTGAGTTCTCCCAACTGATCAACATGGACAAGTTGAAGAAATACTATCCCTGAGTGGCTCGCTAGGCCGAAAACCCGAAAGGGCGACCTAGGCAAAAGTTAGAGCAAAAAAAATTTGAAATAAGAAAAACTGAGCTCGCAAGGTTGAAAACCCAGAAACAGCGGCCTTGGCAAAAGTTAGAGCGCAAAAGGAGAATGTTAATACATGAGTGAACCTCAACCGAATTACGTAAGGCTTGATTCCCATCTTTGGGATACGTAGGCAACTTCATTTTGAAGTCTAGCCATAAACACTTCCAAATCAACTTTGTCCATGTGATCATGTTGATCATCTTTGTTTATTCTGCATTCAAGAGCTCGGTTGTGATCTCCAGTGCAGTGCTATTCAGACTAGGGGCAACTTTCCAGTTGTTGGGATTCGGGGTTGTGCATCTCGAGGATAGATCCCAGGCGTGTCTAGTTGTGATCCATATCGAAAATGGTTTTGAAAAGTTTTAATAAAAGTTGATTTTGTTTAATTAATCTTTTTACAACTTAGACCATTTTTGGACCAAACGGAAAATTTCAGTACCTACAACCTTCAATTTCATTGATTTCAGTACAGAGTTCTCCTACTCTTGAATACAAATTAAAGTTTCTTTTTATTACATTCATAAGAAAACTTGAAAGTACTGATTAAAGCAAATAAACTCAGGGCATGGATAAGCCAGATGTTCCTGCCCCCCCTCCCAAAGCTTGTGAAAGCCTCTGATGCCAAAGTAGGTCCGGTTTGTGCTTCTTCATCGAGCCAAGCTATGCACTCACTGGAAAGGGCACAACTGAAAGTGGTAGCGAGGGTGTAGACCACCCGAACTCGCTCTGCGCGCCCTCGTTTCGGAGAGGGTGCGGATTTGGGTTCTAGCTACTACAGTTCGGATTTCTATCACGGTTCTGAATCTAATCTCACGAAGTGCAATGTAAGACTGATAAATCATCAAAGAGTCCAAATCCGGTAAATCGTTTTGGAAAATCAATTTTAATCAAAAAGCACCAAACATGGACTACTTTGCCAGATTTCAAAGTCGCCACCTAAATATTTAGTTTTTGGGAAATTTAGGAAACCCTGACTCGTGCCTAAGGCCACGTGTCCGTCATCACCAAAGTTGCCTTGGCTCGGGAACTTGGGTACGAGAGGGGAAGGTCCTGAAATGAGCACCCCCGCTCGCCCGATCAAAGGATCGGTCTCTACTAACATGATATGTTGTTTTTGAAAACACATGTGTTCTTATTCCGGTTATTAATCTAGAATTACTATGTGATGCGCACAACATACAAGCATAGATTAAATCGCTCGATTTGGAACAAAACATCTCATGTTTGTTTTTCGAAAATGGTTTGAAGTTGCTACCCTCAAGTAGGCTAAAACGCGGATTTGCCACCCTCAAGTGGGCTTAAAACATGATTTGCCCCAATCAAGTGGGCTTGAAATGCACATTTGATGAATTGTTCCAATTCAAATAATGAAGCCTTCATCCACAGGCATTCATGCAGTTTATCAAATAAGCAAATAGCCTCATGGCAAGCATGCTATCATGGCAGTCACTTACACACATGCAAGGATGCTAAAGCGTAAACACTTACAGTGTACTCCAAGCCAAAACAGAAAACTAGTTAGAAAACAATGCATGCTCCTAACTATGTCAACAATGCCTAATGCAACACATGGAATAATGCAACTAAATAGGCTCAACTATCTAGGATGGCATATGAATGCAACACTTGATAACATGCTGTTAAACACGTATTCAAAAAAGTGTATTGAAATACAATGCAATTTGAATGATGCGCCGAGCCCGGTGCATGCAAGACAGATGAATGATGCACACATGCAAAGCATAAGTATGCTAATTGAAACATGCCCTAAAACTAACCATCAAAAGTTGGTAAATAAAAGGGAGAAAGAAATGGGGTTGGAAGACATGCATCACACACACGCATGCTTATTACAACATTTGCCCTCTCGACGGAGGGTCCAAATAAAAGAGAGCTAACTAGCTATGCTAATTAAGCTAACCATTACAAACCAAACTAATTAACCAACTAGCTAATTAATTATTACAACACAAATTGAATTGACTAACTATTCTAAGTTAAATAAGTACAAACCAAATTAATTAATTAAACACTTAACAAATTAATTACAGAATAACTAAGCTAATGAACTAGTTTAGCTAAGACATTTAAACAAATGGCCTTGGGAAGCGAGGGGGGATATGCATGCTCGGTTAACTTCGCTCGGAAATCCATTACCATGCCTAGAATTGCCTCTGTTTGCACTTTTCTTGACCTTTGAAAATTGTGCCAATCTCCAGAATGCTTTTTCTCCAACACAGGGACCTCCTGGTGGGCTGCCGACCAGAAAAGGAGGCGGTAGACCATTTGTAGACCAGAAAAGCTGGTTGTAGACCCGAAAAAGTGGTCAGTGGACCACCTTTACTGGTCTACCGACCAGAAATTTTGCCAAACTCCCGTTTTGCTGCAACAGAGAACAACAAGGGCATGGCAGTGTATTTGCAAAGGAATGTGTGCACAACCACCGCCCCTATCATTTCTTGAGCTCAAGGGAGTGCGGTACTCGACTCTCGGGCCACCAACTGAGCATCGCAATGCACGATGGCCGAGAAGCCAAGTTTGCACGAGTTAATGTCAATGAATGCACAAATAACACGTAAGGGCCTCCACCTCCATCATGCTTGATCAAGAGGGTCGGCCACCGAGAAATGAGGCGCGTTTCATCACTTCAAGTATGAAACGTCCCTCGTTTCTCGTGTTTGGATTAACATCCAATCCAAACATAATGCAACACACACAACATGCCTATCTATCACATGGACAATGCATGCATGGCATGTTCGGAGGCCAAGAACATCAAAGCTAGTAAAGAGCATCATACAAAAGGCATGCAATACAAAGCTTAAACAACTAAAGCAGGGTTACTCTTGCATGTTCGGAGGCCAAGAACACCTGGACACTTATTCAGACACTCTTGCATGATGGAAGATATGTAATTATGGTGTTTCCTTGCCATTTCTCATGCATTAGGGTTTAAACACTTGGACACTTATTCGGACCCTGTTGCATGATGGCAGATATGTAATTATGGTGTTTACTTGTCATTTCTCATGCATTAGGGTTTAAACACTCGAACACTTATTCGGACCCTCGTGCAAGATGGCAGCTATGTAATTATGGTGCATACTCGTCATTTCTCGTGCATTAGGATTCGAAAACTTGGCCACTTTTTCGGATCCTCTTGCATGATGGTAGACATGTAATTATGGTGTTTACTTGCCATTTCTCATGCATTATGGTTTAAACACTCGGACACCTATTCGGACTCTCGTGCATGATGGCAGATATGTAATTATGGTGCTTACTTACCATTTCACACGCATTAAGATTAGAACACTCGGACACTTATTCGGACACTCTTGCATGATGGCAGATATGTAAGTATGGTGTTTACTTGCCATTTCTCATGCATTAGGGTTTAAATAATCAGGCACTTATTTGGATGCTCTTGCATGATGACAGATATGTAATTATGGTATTTACTTACCATTTCTCAGGCATTAGGGTTCGAACACTCGGACACTTATTCGGACCCTTTTGCATGATGACATATATGATATTATGGTGTTTACTTTCCATTTCCCATTCATTAGGCTTTAAACACTTGGACACTTATTCGGACCCTCTTGCATGATGACAGACATGTAATTATGGTGTTTACTTACCATTTCTCATGCATTAGGGTTCGAAATTCGGACACTTATTTGGACCCTCTTGCATGATTGCAGAAATGTAATTATGGTGTTTACTTGCCATTTCTCATGCATTATGGTTTAAACACTCAGACACTTATTCGGACGCTCGTGAATGATGGCAGATATGTAATTATGGCGTTTACTTACCATTTCACAAGCATTAAGGTTCGAACACTCGGACACTTAATCAGACATTCTAGCATGGTGGCAGATATGTAATTATGGTATTTACTTGCCATTTCTCATGCATTAGGGTTCGAACACTCGGACAATTATTCGGACCCTCTTGCAAGATGGAAGATATGTAATTATGGCATTCACTTCCCATTTCTCATGCATTAGGGTTTAAACACTCGGACATTTATTCGGACCCTCTTGCATGAAGGCAGATATGCAATTATGTTGTTTACTTACCATTTCTCATGCATTAGGGTTCAAAATTTGGACACTTATTCGGACCCTCTAGCATGATGGCAAATATGTAATTATGGTGTTTACTTGCCATTTCACTTGCATTAAGGTTTAAACACTCGGATACTTATTCGGACCCTCTTGTATGATGGCAGATTTGTAATTATGATGTTTACTTGCCATTTCTCGTGCATTAGGATTCGAACACTCGGACACTTATTCGGACCCTCTTGGATGATGACAGATATGTAATTATGGTGTTTACTTGCAGATTCTCATGCATTTGGGTTTAAACATGCAGACACTTATTCGGACCCTCTTGCATGATGGCAGATATGTAATTGTGGGGTTCACTTGCCATTTCTCATGCATTATGGTTTAAACACTCGCACACTTATTCGGACCCTCGTGCATGATGACAGATATGTAATTATGGTGTTTACTTTCCATTTCACATGCGTTAAGGTTCGAACACTCGGACACTTATTCGGACCCTCTTGCATGATGACAGATGTATAATTATGATGTTTACTTGCCATTTCTCATGCATTAGGGTTTAAACACTCGGGCACTTATTCAAACCCTCTTGAATGATGGCATATATGTAATTATGGTGTTTAGTTGCCATTTCTCATGCATTAGGGTTCGAACACTTGGACACTTATTCGGACCCTCTTGCATGATGGCAGATATGTAATTATGGTGTTTACTTGCCATTTCTCATGCAATAGGGTTTAAGCACTCGGACACTTATTCAGACCCTCTTGCATGATGCAGATATGTAATTATGGTGTTTACTTGTCATTTCTCATGCATTAGGGTTTAAACACTCGGACACTTATTCGGGCCCTCGTGCATGATGGCAGATATGGAACTATGGTGCTTACTTGCCATTTCTCGCAAATTCGGATTCGAAGAATCGGGCTCTTTTTCGGACCCTCTTGCATGATGGCAGACATGTAATTATGGTGTTTACTTGCGATTTCCCATGCATTATGGTTTAAACATTCGAACACCTATTCGGATCCTCATGCATGATGACAGATATGTAATTATGGTACTTACTTACCATTTCACACGCATTAAGGTTCGAACAATCGGACACTTATTTGGACCCTCTTGCATGATGGCAAAAATGCAATTATGGTGTTTACTTGTCATTTCTCATGCATTAGGGTTTAAACACTCGGGCACTTATTCGAACCCTCTTGCATGATGGTAGATATGTAATTATGGTGTTTACTTGTCATTTCTTATGCATTAGGGTTCGAACACAGGGACACTTATTCGGACCCTCTTGCATGATGGCAGATATGTAATTAGGGTGTTTACTTGCCATTTCTCACGCACAAGGGTTTAAACACTCGGACACTTATTCAGACTCTTGCATGATGGCTGATATGTAGTTACGGTGTTTACTTGCCATTTCTCATGCATTAGGGTTTAAACACTCGGACACTTATTCGGACCCTCTTGCGTGATGGCAGATATGTAATTATGGTGTTTGGTTATCATTTCTCACGCATTACGGTTCGAAATTCGGACACTTATTCGGACGCACTTGCATGATGGTAGATATGTAATTATGGTGTTTACTTACCATTCCTCATGCATTATGGTTTAAACACTCGGACACTTATTTAGACCCTTTTGTATGATGGCCGATATGTAATTATGGTGTTTACTTGCCATTTCTCGTGCATTAGAATTCGAACACACGGACACTTATTCAGACCCTCTTGCATGATGGCCTGTATGTAGTTATGGTGTTTACTTGACATTTCCCGTGAATTAGGGTTTAAACACTTGGGCACTTGTTCGGACCCTCTTGCATGATGGCAGATATGTAATTATGGTGTTTAGTTGCCATTTCTCTTGCATTAGGGTTTAAACACTTGGACATTTATTCGGACCCTCTTGCATGATGGAAAATATAGAATTATGTTGTTTACCTACCATTTCAGATGTATTAAGGTTCGAATACTCGGACACTTATTCGGACACTCTTCTATGATGGCAGATATGCAATTGTGGTGTTTACTGGTAATTGGAAGAGGAGAGTTAGAGAGGTAGAAGAGAAACCTAGCAAGAGTGGAAGGTTGGGTGAATTAAGAGGATCTATTGAGATTTTAAGCTCAAGGTATGTATTCTTTATTTTGCTAAGCCTCTTGGCAATTGATTGAGGAATTCTCTACAATATTCAAGTTTAGATTGTAATGGAAGTCAAGTGTGTGTATGTATGTTCTTGTCTAATTGTGTTTGTGGTTATATTGGTAGTCCCAAGCTTGTGATATTGTTCTTCCCCTCTTGATTTTACTCGTTGTGTGGGGTTTTTCACACACCTAGATGATGATCTATATATCTAAGTGGGTAGTTGAGATCAAGTATGATTTAATTATGGAAAGAATGGGTTGTGCATGTGTAATTGGAAGTGGTGATCTTAATTACATTTTTGATGCATGTTGTGGTGATATTGAACCATTATAGTACACTAAATTTGCTTAGTTTGAGCCTTACCATAAGTGTATCAAGGAAGGGTTTTTGTTGAATTTGGGACAAAAATTGTGCAGGATCGTTGCACGTGCGGGGGTCATGGCCGCATGTGCGGGAGCACTGCCGCACGTACGGGAACCTTTGCTGCACGTGTGGGGCTCACAACCGCACGTGCGGCCCATGCTGAAAAAGATGGTTTGCTCCATTTGACCTATTTGACCCCCTTGGATGGTTGAAATTAATATTTGAAATCTTTAAACTGCTTCTTAATTTACTAAAAGTTATTGAATGAAATTTGAATTTAAGAAGGACTTGAACTGATTTGTGAGTTCTATGTGTGTAGGACACACTCCGGGAGGAAGTAGCGCTCCGCCACAACACAGTGAGTAGTAGTACTGCCATAGTACGCTTTACTTACAGTTAATGATTGCCATTAGCATTCTGTTATCGCATGTTAATTGTGTAACTATGTGACTGATTCAAAGAATGTGAATGAATGGTGGAAAGGATGTGGATACTTTCATATGACTCTGGAATTCTGTAAGACTCTGAAACTAGCCTACTCTGATGATATCTGGGCCTATGGCCAATCTATATTTTTTGGTATGAAACAAAGTGTTGTACGGAACTATGTATTACAATGTGAAGTCACCTCTAGAATCCGTGCGAGACACCTCTTGAGTTCATACATCCATGAAAAGGGCTTAATGCCATTATGTTTAAGGGCTTAATGCTAATCTGTTTAAGGGCTTAATGCCATTCTGTTTAAGGGCTTAATGCCAATCTGTTTAAGGGCTTAATGCCACTTCGTTCAAGGGCTTAAAGCCATTATGTTTAAAGGCTGGGCCTAAGGCCGTTCTGAAATTAGTACAAAATCAGTTTAACCACATGATCTCTACATTTACACACACATTGATATGTATTATATTTTAAGTTGAGCATCGAATTGTTTAAGTACTATTATTCACTGAGCCTGGCTCACTCTGTGTTATGTCTGCTTCTGTAGGTAACCAACCGGGAGGTCAGTCCTAACCTATGACACCCATTCTCTTTGGTCAACCTCTGTGTGTCCAGGCCCTAGATGAAGCCACTTATATTTTTGTGAAGTCTTGTTAAGAAGTTGGCTCGTACTTTAATTTTTTTGTCTAAGGTTGAATGTACATAACTTCCTTAACTCCAATGTTTTTGTTATACGCCCAATCACAAGGCTGGGTCTGTAGATGTGTATGTATATAACCGATGCTCAGGTGCATGTTTCTGCACATTATTTACCTGTTATGATGTTTGTGATCCTGGCATAGTAGTGGTAGCTCAATGGAGATTGTTTTCTATTGTTTTATGGTATTTAATGCTTCCGTTCTGGCCCCGTATCTTATGTATACCAGGTTAAATGTCCGTTTCTGAGTAGGTCATGCCCAAACTTTTAGGGGCGAATTAGGGGCGTGACAAGTGGTATCAGAGCACGAGTTGCTATCTCACACACGGATCTATTGAGCTTTAGGGTGTCTAGAAAAGACTTAGGCATTGTGCATGACATCCTGAAAGTAAATGAAAAGATCGATGGCAACGTTAAATGTACTCTGCTAATGCTAACAATTTTGAACTATGTCTATTGTATATAATTGATTGTTATGTAGATTATGGTGAGAACAAGGACAGAAGACCCGGAAGATGCTACTTCTACACAGTTGGACAAGATGGAGAGAATGATCATGGAAATGGCGGAGACTTTACGGCAACAACAGCAACAGCCACAACAGCAACCGCCACTGCCACCGCCACCGGTACCTCCACTTGTAGTACAAGATTTCCATGCTAAAGACTGGACCATTACCCTTACCAAGGAATTTAAAAAGATGAAACCACCATCATTCAAGGGAGGAATAGAAGCGATGAAAGCTGAAGCATGGGTGTTGGGAATAGAGAAGTTGTTCGAAGTTTTCCCTTGTACCAAAGCCCAAAAAGTGCAACTGGTTGCCTTCACTCTTGAGGACGAGGCACAGAGATGGTGGATGCTTACGAGAACTATACACCAAGGATTGACATGGGATAGGTTCTTGGAATTGTTTTATGATAAGTATTTCCCTCAAAGTATGCAAGATAAGAAGGTGACTGAATTTGAAACTCTCAGACAAGGAAATAAAACTGTTGTAGAGTATGAAGCTCAATTTGCAGAATTAACTCGGTTTGCACCTCATATGGTGGACATGGATTATAAGAAGGCATGAAAATTTGAAGGGGGATTACGGGGTGCTATCCTGGACCGAGTCAATATGTTGAAGTTACCCACTTATGTTGATGTTGGAGAAGGCTGTTATAGCAGAGGGAAATATTGCTCTGCTCAGAATCGAATTTTTGAGTGGAAGGGGAAAAGGAAAAATAGTCAATGGTCAAAAGGGTCAACCACTCGACCAACCAAGAAACAAAATTTAGGGACTTCAAATACTTCTACCCTTAGTCAAGTGTCAATTCCTGTTTGTTCAGAATGTGGAAAGAAGCATTGTGGAATGTGCTATCGGAAGTCTGGAGCATGTTTTCAGTGTGGCAAAACGGGTCATTTGATAAGGGATTGCCCTCAGAGGAACCAACAAAATGGTAATAGGGCTGCTACCAGTTCAGCGGGGTCTACACCAACTTCCAACACCAAGTCAGTTGCCAAACCTGCTAACAATGAAGACACTGCGAGACAAGGCAGAGTGTTTGCATTGGTTCCAAGAGACGTGCAGAATGCGGCAACAGTGGTGTCAGGTACATTTATTGTTCACGGTCACTCTGCTCAAGTATTGTTTGATTCTGGCTCTACCTATTCCTTTGTGTCAAAATTATTTGCGCAAAATTTAGATAAGTCTGAGGAAAAATTGTCTTATATGTTGTGTGTGTCTTCACCATTGGGAGACTCTATGATTTGTGCTTCTGTATATTTTGTTTGTGAACTCCAACTTGGGGATATCAGGATATATGCCAATCTGTTACCTCTCGACATAACTTATTTTGATGTTATTCTGGGAATGGACTGGTTGAGTGAATATGGTGCAACTATAGACTGCTTGACTAAGCAAATCAGTTTCCACCCTCCGGGAAAATCAGAGTCTACTCTTTAGGGACAGGAAGTGACCTTTCCACCTTATTTAATTTCTGCAGCAAAGGCTTGTAAATTAATTCAGAGAGGGTGTCAGGGGTATTTATGCAGTATTTTGGAAGGGCAAGTAATGAATGGGGGTACTGACATGATTCCAGTTGTCTGTGAATTTCTGGATGTCTTTCTAGAAGAATTGCCGGGGAAGTTAGTAGACCGTGAAATTGAGTTTACAATTGAAGTAGCACCGGGAACTCAACCCATTTCTAAGGCTCTGTATAGAATGTCACCAGTTGAAATGAAGGAATTAAAGGTTCAATTGCAAGGTTTACTTGAAAAGGGGTTCATCCGCCCGAGTGTGTCTCCTTGGGGTGCACCAGTTCTGTTTGTGAAAAAGAAGGATGGAACACTCCGGCTTTGTATTGATTATAGGGAACTTAATAAGGTAACGATCAAGAATAAGTACCCATTGCCGCGGATCGATGATTTATTTGACTAGTTACAAGGGGCACAAGTCTTTTCGAAGATTGATTTACGATCCGGATACCACCAATTGAAGGTCAAAGCTGATGATGTTGAGAAGACAGCGTTTCGAACCCGATACGGCCATTACGAATTTCTGGTTATGCCCTTTGGGGTTACTAACGCACTAGCAGCATTTATGGATTTGATGAATCGTGTTTGTAAGCCTTATCTGGATGAGTTTGTGGTGGTCTTTATTGATGATATCCTCATTTACTCAAAAAATGCTGAAGCCCATGAGAGTCATCTTCGCCTAATCCTTCAAACCCTCTGGGAAAAGAAACTGTATGCAAAGCTGAAGAAATGTGAATTCTAGCTACAAGAGGTGGCATTTCTAGGGCATGTTATAACAAAGGAAGCAGTTTCTGTTGATCCACACAAAATTGAGGCGATCGTGAATTGGCCAACTCCTACTAATGTGACTGAGGTGCGTAGTTTTATGGGGTTAGCCGGATATTACAGACGGTTTGTTCAAGATTTTTCCAAAATTGCTGTGCCACTTACACAATTGACCCAAAAGGGAGTTGCGTTTGAATGGTCAGAAAAACGGGAATTTGCCTTCTAGGAATTGAAAACAAAGTTGACTACAACACCATTTCTGGACTTACCATCCGGTACTGAAGGGTTTGTAATCTACAGTGATGCTTCGCATAAAGGGCTTGGTTGTGTACTTATGCAAAATGGGAGAGTTATCGCTTATGCCTCTCGATAGCTGAAACCCCATGAGAAGAATTATCCCACACACGATCTTGAGTTAGCCGCAGTAGTTTTTGCTTTGAAAATATGGCGATGCTATCTGTATGGCACTACTTGTGAAGTCTACACCGATCATAAGAGTCTCAAATACATTTTCACCCAAAAGGAGTTGAATATGCGACAACGGCAGTGGTTGGAACTTATTAAAGATTATGATTTACAGATCCATTACCATCCTGGTAAAGCCAACACAGTTGCAGACGTGCTTAGTCGAAGGACTGTGGGAAATTTGGCAAATCTCTTTACGGGGTAAAAGGAATTGGTGATTGAATTGAATAAAATGAATGTGGATCTTGCGATACGTGGACAGGAAGCCGTAATAGCAGCAGTAATGGCCCAACCGACCTTACTTAAAGAGATCAAGCTACATCAACTGGAAGATGAAACTCTAAGGAAAATAAGTGATGAGTTAGAAACAAAACCAAAATCGGGGTTCAGTTTAGTGGATTCGGCGCTCAAATTTCAAAACCGAATATGTGTCCCCAATGTGTTGGAACTTAAACGGAAACTGATGGAAGAAGCACATACCTCAAGATTTTCAATACATCAAGGGAGTACTAAAATGTACCGAGATTTGAAGCAAAATTTTTGGTGGCCAAATATGAAAAAAGAGATCGCAGAGTTCGTCTCTAAATGTTTACAATGTCAGCAAGTAAAAGCGGAGCATCAGAGACCGGCAGGACTGTTACAACCCCTTCCAATCCCGTAATGGAAGTGGAAACGTCTGACCATGGATTTTGTTGTGGGGTTACCACGGACTCCTCGGGGTATGAATTCAATATAGGTCATTGTAGACCGATTAACTAAGTTCGCTCACTTCCTACCAGTGAAGACTCAGTATAATGCAGATAAACTGGCGGTAATTTATGTGAATGAAATTGTAAGGCTTCATGGTGTTCCGGTCTCAATTGTGTCAGATAGAGATCCAAAGTTTGTTTCAAGATTCTGGCAAAGTCTGCAGGAAGCAATGGGTACAGAATTAAAGTTTAGTACAGCCTTCCATCCTCAAACAGATAGACAATCAGAGAGAATGATACAGACGTCAGAGGATATGCTCCGAATGTGTGTGTTGGATTTCCAGGAAAGTTGGGAAGCCCACCTACCCATGGTAGAGTTCGCGTATAATAACAGTTACCATTCGAGTATCGAGATGGCACCCTATGAGGCTCTATATGGAAGACCGTGTCGTTCTCCCGTGTGTTGGGCCGAAGTTGGAGATAGATTGTTGCTAGGGCCGGAAATTGTTCAGTTAACAACTGAAAAAGTTAAAATTATTCGGGAAAGATCGAAAACTGCTCAAAGTAGACAGAAGAGTTATGCGGATAATCGACGAAGCAATTTGGAATTTGAAGTGGATAGTCATGTGTTCGTGAAAGTCACCCCAATGAAAGGACATCCGAGATTTGGAAAAAGGGGTAAGTTAACACCCCGCTATGTTGGTCCCTTTCAAATTTTGGAAAGAGTGGGTCTGGTAGCTTACCGAGTTGCTCTTCCGCCCAGTATGAGCCAAGTGCATAACGTGTTTCATGTCTCTATGCTTCAGGGATATCTTCCGGATCCGTCTCATATCATTGGTTATCACCAGATCATTCTAGATGATAAGTTAACTTATGAAGAAAAGCCAATTCAAATTTTGGACCGACAAGTGAAACAGGTACGAAATCGAGAAATTCCAACAGTAAAAGTTGAATGGCAAGAACATTACGAAACCGAAGCAACTTGGGGAAAAGAAGAGGATATGCAACACCAATATCCACATTTGTTTCCATCTTGAGGTAAAACAAGTTTGAGGGACCAAACTTATTTAAGGGGGGGAGAGTGTAATAGCCCGACCCTCATATCTGTTTATGGTATACTTCTGGTCCCTTATTCTGTGCTTTCAAATGCTTATTATGAGAAATTAAGGTTAATTAAGTGAATCCTATGATTATGGATGCATATCTGTTTAGTAAGAAAAGTATCTGTCACAATTAGAATGTTTGAATCAGAAATTGAGGGCCTTAGAGACTTGACAATTCGGAATTGATTTTATAATTGGAATCAGCATAATTTTTAAGTAATAATAAGCATTTTTGTAAAAATTTGGTTTGGAATGATTAAATTGATTGATTTTTGTCCTATTTAACTTTTTCTTTTATATAATGTATATGTATGCCTTTTTGATCATGAACATGGAAATAACCTAAGTATCTCTTGAATGGAAATTGGAAGAGGAGAGTTAGAGAGATAGAAGAGAAACCTAGCAAGAGTGGAAGGTTGGGTGAATTAAGAGGATCTATTGAGATTTTAAGCTCAAGGTATGTATTCTTTATTTTGCTAAGCCTTTTGGCAATTGATTGAGGAATTCTCTACAATATTCAAGTTTAGATTATAATGGAAATCAAGAGTGTGTATGTATGTTCTTGTCTAATTGTGTTTGTGGTTATATTGGTAGTCCCAAGCTTGTGATATTGTTCTTCCCCTCTTGATTTTACTTGTTGTGTGGGGTTATTCACACACCTAGATGATGATCTATATATCTAAGTAGGTAGTTGAGATCAAATATGATTTAATTATGGAAAGAATTGGTTGTGCATGTGTAATTGGAAGTGGTGATCTTTATTATATTTTTGATGCATGTTGTGGTGATGTTGAACCATTATAGTACACTAAATTTGCTTAGTTTGAGCCTTACCATAAGTGTATCAAGGAAGGGTTTTTGTTGAATTTGGGACAAAAATTGTGCAGGATCGCCGCACGTGCGGGGGTAATGGCCGCACGTGCGGGAGCACTGCCACACGTGCGGGAGTCATGGCCGCATGTGCGGGGAATGGTGAAAATTTGGAGCTTGGCTACTGTCTAAAAAGCACATGCGGGGCATCACTGCCGCACGTGCAGGAACCTTTGCCGTACGTACGGGGCTTACAGCCGTACGTGCGGCCCATGCTGAAAAAGATGGTTTGCTCCATTTGACCTGTTTGACCCCTTGGGATGGTTGAAATTAATATTTGAAATCTTTAAACTGCTTCTTAATTTACTAAAAGTTATCGAATGAAATGTGAATTTAAGAAGGACTTGAACTGATTTGTGAGTTTTATGTGTGTAGGACACACTCCGGGAGGAAGTAGCGCTCCGCCACAACACAGTGAGTAGTAATACTGCCATAGTACGCTTTACTTACAGCTAATGATTGCCATTAGCATTCTGTTATTGCATGTTAATTATGTAACTATGTGAATGATTCAAAGAATGTGAATGAATGATGGAAAGGATGTGGATACTTTCATATGACTCTGGAATTCTGTAAGACTCTAAAACTAGCCTACTCTGATGATATCTGGGCCTATGGCCAATCTATATTTTCTGGTATGAAACAAAGTGCTGCACGGAACTAAGTGCTACATTGTGAGTCACCTTTAGAATCCGTGTGAGGCACCTCTTAAGTTCATACATCCATGAAAAGGGCTTAATGCCATTCTGTTTAAGGGCTTAATGCCAATCTGTTTAAGGGCTTAATGCCACTCTGTTCAAGGGCTTAAAGCCATTATGTTTAAAGGCTGGGCCTAAGGCCGTTTTGAAATTAGTACAGAATCAGTTTAACCACATGATCTCTACATTTACACACGCATTGATATGTATTATGTTTTAAGTTGAGCATCGAATTGTTTAAGTACTATTATTCACTGAGCCTGGCTCACTCTGTGTTATGTCTGCTTCTGTAGGTAACCAACCGGGAGGTCAGTCCTAACCCATGACACCCGTTCTCTTTGGTCAACCTTTGTGTGTCCAGGCCCTAGATGAAACCACTTATATTTTTGTGAAGTCTTGTTAAGAAGTTGGCTCGTACTTTAATTTTTTTGTCTAAGGTTGAATGTACATAACTTCCTTAACTCCAATGTTTTTGTTATACGCCTAATCATAGGGCTGGGTCTGTATATGTGTATGTATATAACCGATGCTCAGGTGCATGTTTCTGCACATTATTTACCTGTTATGATGTTTGTGATCCTGGCATAGTAGTGGTAGCTCAATGGAGATTGTTTTCTATTATTTTATGGTATTTAATGCTTTCGCTCAGGCCCCGCCTGTTATGTATATTAGGTTAAATGTCTGTTTCTGAGTAGGTCATGTCCAAACTTTTAGGGGCAAGTTAGGGGCGTGACACATACCATTTCTCATGCGTTTGGGTTTAAACACTCGGGCACTTATTCGTACCCTCTTGCATGATGGCAGATATGTAATTATGGTATTTACTTGTCAATTCTCATGCATTAGGGTTTAATCACTCAGACACTGATTCGGACCCTCTTGTATGAGGGCAAATATGTAATTATGGTGTTACTTGCCATTTCTCGTGCATTAGGATTCGAACAATCAGACACTTATTCGGACCCTCTTGCATGATGGCCTGTATGTAATTGTGGTGTTTACTTTCCATTTCTCGTGAATTAGGGTTTAAACACTTGGGCACTTGTTCGGATCCTCTTGCACGATGGTAGATATGTAATTATGCTATTTACTTACCATTTCACATGCATTAAGGTTCGAACACTCGGACACTTATTCGGACCCTCTTGCATGATGGCAGACATGTAATTATGGTGTTTACTTGCCATTTCTCATGCTTTAGGGTTTAAACACTCGGGCACTTATTCGGACCCTCTTACATGATGGAAGATATGCAATTATGGTATTTACTTGCCATTTCTTGTGCATTAGGGTTCGAACACTCGGACACTAATTCGGACCCCTTTGCAAGATGGCAGATATCTAATTATGGTGTTTACTTTCCATTTCACATGCATTAGGGTTTAAACAGTTAGACAATTAATCGGACCCTCTTGCATGATGGTCGATATGTAATTTTGGTGTTTACTTACCATTTCTCATGCATTAGGGTTCGAAATTCGGACACTTATTTGGACCCTCACGCATGATGGAAAATATGTTATTACGGCGTTTACTTGCCATTTCTCAAGCTTTAGGATTTAAACACTCGGACACTTATTTGGACTCTCTTGCATGATGGCAAATATGTAATTATGGTGTTTACTTACTATTTCTCATGCTTTAGGGTTTGAAATTCGGACACTTATTCGCACCCTTTTGCATGACGGCAGATATGTAATTATGGTCTTTATTTGCCATTTCTGATGCATTACGATTTAAACACTCAGACACTTATTCGGACCCTCTTGTATAATGGTAGATATGTAATTTTGGTGTTTACATGCCATTTCTAATGCATTAGGGTTTAAACGCTCGGGCACTTATTCGGACCCTCTTGCTTGATGGCAGATATGTAATGATGGTGTTTATTTACCATATGCATTAGGGTTCGAAATTTGTACACTTATTTAGACCCTCTTGCATGATGACAGATATGTAATTATGTCATTTACTTGCCATTTCTCATGCATTAGAGTTTAAACACCCGGATACTTATTCGAACCCTCTTGCATGATGGCATATTTGTAATTATGGTGTTTACTTGGCATTTCTCATGCATTAGGGTTTAAACACTCGGACACTTATTCGGACCCTCTTGCATGTTGACAGATATGTAATTATGGTTTCTTAGTTACCATTTCTCATGTATTAGGGTTTGAAATTCAGACACTTATTCGGATCCTCTTGCATGATGGCGGATATGTAATTATGGTGTTTACTTGCCATTTCTCTTGCATTTGGGTTTAACACACTTGGACACTTGTTCGAACCCTCTTGCATGATGGCTCATATGTAATTAGGGTGTTTCTCGCCATTTCTTATGCATTAGGGTTTAAACACTCGGACACTTATTCGGACCCTCTTGCATTATGGCAGATATGTAATTATGGTATTTACATACCATTTTTCAAGCATTATTTCGAAATTCGGTCAGTTATTTGGTCCCGCTCGCATGATGGCGGATATGTAATTATGGTGTTTACTTGCCATTTCTCATGAAGTAGGGTTTAAACACTCGGGCACTTATTCGGTCCCACTTGCATGATGGCAGATATGTAATTATGCTGTTTACCTACTATTTCACATGCATTAAGGTTCGAACACTCGGACACTTATTCAGACCCTCTTGAATGATGGCAGATATGTAATTATGGTATTTACCTACCATTTCTCTTGCATTAGCGTTTAAACACTCAGGCACTTATTCGGACCCTCTTGTATGATGGTAGATATGTAATTATGGTCTTTACTTGCCATTTCTTGTGCATTAGGGTTCGAATACTCGGACACATATTCGGGCCCTTTTGCATGATGGCAGATATATAATTTTGGTGTTTACTTTCCATTTCTCATGCGTTAGGGTTTAAGCACTCGGACTCTTATTCAGACGCTCTTGCATGTTGGTAGATATGTAATTTTTGTGTTTACATGCCATTTCCCATCCATTAGGGTTTAAACACTCGGACACTTATTCGGACCCTATTGCACGACGACAAATATGTAATTATGGTGTTTACTTATCATTTCTCATGCATTCGGGTTCGAAATTCAGACACTTATTCGGACACTCTTGCATGATAGCAGATATGTTATTATGGTCTTTACTTGCCATTTTTCATGCATTACGGTTTAAACACTCGGACACTTATTCGGATACTCTTGCATGATGCAGATATGTAATTATGGTGTTTAGTTACCATTTCTCATGCATTAGAGTTTAAACACTCGGACACTTATTCGGACCCTATTGCACGATGCCAAATATGTAATTATGGTGTTTACTTTCCATTTTACATGCATTAGGGTTCGAAATTCGGACACTTATTCGGACCCCCTGGCATGATGGCAGATATGTAATTAATATCTTTACTTGCCATTTCTCATGCAGTACGGTTTAAACACTCGGACACTTATTCGGACCCTCTTGCATGATGGCAGATATGTAATTATGGCGTTTACTTGCCATTTCTCATGCATTAGGGTTTAAACACTCGGAGACATATTCAGACCCTCTTGCATGATGGCAAATATGTAATTATGGTGTTTACTTACCATTTCTCGTGCACTAGGGTTCGAAATTCGGATACTTATTCGGACACTCTTGCATGACGACAGATATGTAATTATGGTGTTTACTTGCCATTTCTCACGCTTTAGGGTTTTAACATTCGGACAATTATTCGGACATTCTCGTATGATGGCAGATATGTAATTATGGTGTTTACTTGCCGTTTCTCATGCATTAGGGTTTAAATAGTCCGACACGTATTCGAACCCTCTTGCATGATGGCAGATATGTAATTGTTGTGTTTACTTTCCATTTCTAATGCATTAGTGTTTAAACACCTGGACACCTATACGGACCCTCTTGCATGATGACAGATATGTAATTATGGTGTTTACTTACCATTTCTCATGCATTAGGGTTCGAAATTTAGACACCTATTCGGACACTCTTGCATGATGACATATATGTTATTATGGTATTTACTTGCCATTTCTCATGCATTACAGTTTAAACACTCGGACAATTAGTCGGATCCTATTGCTTGATGGTAGATATGTAATTATGGTGTTTACTTACCATTTCTCATGCATTAGGATTCGAAATTCGGACACTTATGGTGTTTACTTGCCATTTCCCATGCATTAGGGTTTTAACACTCGGACACTTATTCGGACATTCGCGCATGATGGCAGATATGTAATTATGGTGTTTACTTGCCATTTCTCGTGCATTAGGGTTTTAACACTTGGACACTTATTCGGACATTCTCGCATGATGGCAGATATGTAATTATGGTGTTTACTTGCCATTTCTCATGCATTAGGGTTTTAACACTCGGACACTTATTCGGAGACTCTCGCATGATGGCAGATATGTAATTATGGTGTTCACTTGCCATTTCTTATGCATTAGGGTTCGAATAGTTGGACACTTATTCGGACCCTCTTGCTTGATGACAGATATGTAATTGTGGTTTTTATCTGCCATTTCTCGTGCATTAGTGTTTAAACAATTGGACACCTATTTGGACCCTCTTGCATGATGGAAGATATGTAATTATGGTGTTTACTTACCAATTCTCATGCATTAGGGTTCGAAATTTGGACACTTATTCGGACCCTAATACATGATGACAGATATGTAATTATGGTGTTTACTTTCCATTTCTCATGCATTAGGGTGTAAACACTCGGACACTTAATCGGAAACTCTTGCATGACGGTAGATATGTAATTATGGTGTTTACTTGCCATTTCTCGTGCATTAGGGTTTAAACACTTGGACACTTATTCGGACCCTATTGCATGATGGCAAATATGCAGGTATGGTGTTTACTTTCCATTTCTCATGCATGAGGGCTCGAAATTCGGACACTTATTCGGACCCTCTTGTATGATGGTAGATATGTAATTAATGTCTTTACTTGCCATTTCTCATGCATTACGGTTTAAACACTCGGACACTTATTCGGACCCTCTTGCATGATGGAAAATATGTAATTATGGTGTTTACTTACCATTTCTCGTGCACTAGGGTTTGAAATTCGGACACTTATTCGGACCCTCTCGCATGATGGTTGATATGTAATTATGATGTTTACTTGCCATTTTCCATTCATTAGGATTCGAACACTCGGACACCTATTCGGACCCTCTTGCATAATGGCATATATGTAATTATGGTGTTTATTTGCCATTTCTCATGCATTAGGGTTTAAACAGTCGGACACTTATTCGGACCTTCTTGCATGATGGCAGATATGTAATTATAGTGTCTACTTGCCATTTCTCATGCATTAGTGTTTAAACACTCGGATACTTATTCCGACCCTCTTGCATGATGGCAGATATGTAATTATGTTGTTAACTTACCATTTCTCATGCATTAGGGTTCGAAATTTGGACACTTATTCGGACTCTCATGCATGATGGCAAATATGTAATTATGGGATTTACTTGCCATTTCTCACGCTTTAGGATTTAAACCGTCGGACACTTATTCGGACCCTCTTGCATGATGGTAGATATGTAATTATGGTGTTTGCTTACCATTTCTCATGCATTAGGGTTCCAAATTCGGACATTTATTCGGACCTTTCGCATGATGGTAGATATGTAATTATGGTCTTTACTTGCCATTTCTGAGGCATTACGGTTGAAGCACTCGGAGACTTATTCGGACCCTCTTGCATAATGGTAGATATGTACTTTTGGTGTTTGCTTGCCATTTCTCATGCATTAGGGTTTAGACAATCGAGCACTTATTCGGACCCTCTTGCATGATGGCAGCTATGTAATGATGGTGTTTACTTACCATTTCTCATGCATTAGGGTTCGAAAGTCGGACACTTATTCGGACCCTCTTGCATGATGGCAGATATGTATTTATGGCATTTACTTGCCATTTCTCATACATTAGAGTGGAAACACTCGGACGCTTATTCGAACCCTCGTGCATGATGGCATATATGTAATTATGGTGTTTACTTGCTATTTCTCATGCTCTAGGGTTTAAACACTCGGACACTTATTCGGAGCCTCTTCCATGATGGTAGATATATAATTATGGTGTTAACTTACCATTTCTTAGGCATTAGGGTTCGAAATTCAGACACTTATTCGGATCCTCTTGCATGATGGCGAATATGTAATTATGGTGTTTACATGCCATTTCTCTTACATCATGGTTTAAACACTCGGACACTTATTCGGACCCTCTTACATGATGGCAGATATGTAATAATGGTGTTTACTTACGATTTCTCACGCATTAGGGTTCGAAATTCGGACACTTATTTGGACCCTCTCGCATGATGGCAGATATGTAATTATGATGTTTACTTGCCATTTCTCATGAATTAGGGTTTGAGCACTCAGACACTTATTCAGACCCTCTTGCATGATGGCTGATATGTAATTAGGGTGTTTACTTGCCATTTCTCATGCATTATGGTTTAAACACTCGGACACTTATTCGGACCCTCTTGCATGATGGCAGATATGTAATTATGGTGTTTACTTAACATTTCTCAAGCATTAGGGTTCGACATTCGGACACTTATTTGGACCCTCTCGCATGATGGCAGTTATGTAATTATGGTGTTTACTTGCCATTTGTCATGAATTAGGGTTTAAACATTCGGGCAATTGTTTGGACACTCTTGCATGATGGCAGATGTGTAATTATTCTGTTCACCTACCATTTCACATGCATTAAGGTTCGAACACTCGGACACTTATTCGGACACTCTTGCATGATGTCAGATATGTAATTATGGTGTTTACTTACCATTCCTCTTGCATTAGGGTTTAAACACTCGGGCACTTATTAACACCCTCTTCCATGATGGCCGATATGTAATTATAGTATTTACTTGCCATTTCTCATGCATTAGGGTTCGAACACTCGAACACTTTTTCGGACTCTTTTGTATGATTGTAGATTTGTAATTATGGTGTTTACTTTCCATTTCTTATGCATTAAGGTTTAAAAACTCGGACACTAATTCGGACCCTCTTGCATG
Source organism: Camellia sinensis (assembly GCF_055761805.1). NCBI lineage: Eukaryota > Viridiplantae > Streptophyta > Magnoliopsida > Ericales > Theaceae > Camellia > Camellia sinensis. The sequence continues at coordinate 162,099,275 of NC_138972.1, forward strand.
ATGGCAGATATGTAATTATGGTGTTTATTTACTATTTCTCTTGCATTAGGGTTAGAAATTCGGACAATTATTCAGACTCTCATGCATGATGGTAGACACGTAATTGTGGTGTTACTTGGCATTTCTCATGCATTAGGATTTAAACGCTCGGACACTTACTCGGACCCTATTGCAAGATGGCAAATATGCAATTATGGTGTTTACTTTCCATTTCTTATGCATTAGGGTTCGAAATTCGGACACTTATTCGGATCCTTTTGCATGATGGCAGATATGTAATTAATGTCTTTACTTGCCATTTCTCATGCATTACGGTTTAAACACTCAAGCACTTATTCGGACCCTCTTGCTTGATGGCAAATATGTAATTATGGTGTTTACTTACCATTTCTCGTGCACTAGGGTTCGAAATTTCGGACCGTTATTCGGACCGTCTTGCATGATGGCAGATATGTAATTATGGTGTTTACTTGCCATTTCTCATGCATTAGTGTTTAAACACTCGGACACTTATTCCGACCCTCATGCATGATGGCAGATATGTAATTATGATGTTTACTTGCCATTTCTCATGAATTAGGGTTTGAGCACTCAGACACTTATTCAGACCCTCTTGCATGATGGCTGATATGTAATTAGGGTGTTTACTTGCCATTTCTCATGCATTATGGTTTAAAAACTCGGACACTAATTCGGACCCTCTTGCATGATGGCAGATATGTAATTATGGTGTTTATTTACTATTTCTCTTGCATTAGGGTTAGAAATTCGGACAATTATTCAGACTCTCATGCATGATGGTAGACACGTAATTGTGGTGTTACTTGGCATTTCTCATGCATTAGGATTTAAACGCTCGGACACTTACTCGGACCCTATTGCAAGATGGCAAATATGCAATTATGGTGTTTACTTTCCATTTCTTATGCATTAGGGTTCGAAATTCGGACACTTATTCGGATCCTTTTGCATGATGGCAGATATGTAATTAATGTCTTTACTTGCCATTTCTCATGCATTACGGTTTAAACACTCAAGCACTTATTCGGACCCTCTTGCTTGATGGCAAATATGTAATTATGGTGTTTACTTACCATTTCTCGTGCACTAGGGTTCGAAATTTCGGACCGTTATTCGGACCGTCTTGCATGATGGCAGATATGTAATTATGGTGTTTACTTGCCATTTCTCATGCATTAGTGTTTAAACACTCGGACACTTATTCCGACCCTCTTACATGATGGCAGATATGTAATTATGGTGTTTACATGCCATTTCTCGTGCATTAGGATTCGAACACTCGGACACTGATTCAGATCCTCTTGCATGATGGCAGATATGTAATTATGGTGTTTATTTGCCATTTCTCATGCATTAGGGTTTAAATAGTCGGACACTTATTTAGACCATCTTGCATGATGGCAGATATGTAATTATGGTGTTTACTTGCCATTTCTCATGCATTAGTGTTTTAACACTCGGACACTTATTCCGACCATCTTGCATGACGGCAGATATGTAATTATGGTATTTACATGCCATATCTCGTGCATTAGGATTCGAACACTCGGACACTTATTCAGATCCTCTTGCATGATGGCAGATATGGAATTATGGTGTTTATTTGGCATTTCTCATGCATTAGGGTTTAAAAAGTCGGGCACTTATTCGGACACTCTTGCATGATGGCAGATATGTAATTATGGTGTTTTCTTGCCATTTCTCATGCATTAGTGTTTAAACAATCGGACACTTATTTGGACCCTCTTGCATGATGGCAGATATGTGATAATGTTGTTTACTTACCATTTCTCATGCATTAGAGTTCGAAATTCGGACACTTATTCGGACCCTCATGCATGATGGCAAATATGTAATTATGGCGTTTACTTGCCATTGCTCATGCTTTAGGATTTAAAACTCGGACACTTATTCGGACCCTCTTGCATGATGACAGACATGTAATTATGGTGTTTACTTACCATTTCTCGTGCATAAGGGTTCGAAATTCGGACTCCTATTCGGACCCTTTTGCATGATGACAGATATGTAATTATGGTCTTTACTTGCCATTTCTGAGGCATTACGGTTGAAACACACGGAGACTTATTAAGACTCTCTTGCATAATGGTAGATATGTAATTTTGGTGTTTACTTGTCATTTCTCATGCATTAGGGTTTAAACACTCGGGCACTTGTTCGGACCCTCTTGCTTGATGGCAGATATGTAATGATGGTGTTTACTTACCATTTGTCACGCATTAGGGTTCAAAATTCGGACACTTATTCGGACCCTCTTGCATGATGGCAGATATTTAATTATGGCATTTACTTGCCATTTCTCGTACATTAGAGTTTAAACACTCGGACACTTATTCAGACCCTCTTGCATGATGGCATATATGTAATTATGGTGTTTACTTGCCATTTCTCATGCTCTAGGGTTTAAACACTCGGACACTTATTCAGACCCTCTTCCTTGATGGCAGATATGTAATTATGGTGTTTACTCACCATTTCTCATGCATTAGGGTTCGAAATTCAGACATTTATTTGGATTTTCTTGCATGATGGCCCATATGTAATTATGGTGTTTACTTGCCATTTCTCATGCATTAGGGTTTAAACATTCAGACACTTATTCGGACCCTCCTGCATGATGGCAGATATGTAATTATGGTGTTTACTTACCATTTCTCTTGCATTAGGGTTCAAAATTAGGAGAATTATTCAGACCCTCATGCATGATGGTGGATATGTCATTGTGGCGTTTACTTGCCATTTCTCATGCATTAGGATTTAAACACTCGGACACTTCATCGGACACTGTTGCATGATGGCAGATATGTAATCATGATGTTTACTTACCATTTCACATGCATTAAGGTTCGAACACTCGAAAATATATTCAAAACGTCTTGCATGATGGCAAATATGTAGTTATGGCATTTACTTGCCATTTCTAAGGCACTAGGGTTTAAACGCTCGAACACGTATTTGGATCCTATTGTATGATGGCAAATAGGCAATTATGGTGTTTACTTTCCATTTCTCATGCATTAGAGTTCAAAATTCGGACACTTATTCGGACCCTCTTGCATGATGGCAGATATGTAATTAATGTCTTTACTTGCCATTTCTCATGCATTACGGTTTAAACCGTCGGGCACATATTCGGACCCTCTTGTTTGATGGCAAATATGTAATTATGGTGTTTACTTACCATTTCTCGTGCACTAGGGTTCGAAATTCGGACAGCTATTCGGACCGTCTTGCTTGATGGCAGATATGTAATTATGGTGTTTCCTTGCCATTTCTCATGCTGTAATAACCCTCACCATTGTTTACCGCATAACCACTGATTACCGTTAAACTGAACTGATTATGACTGATAAGCGAACTGATTGAAATACTGAACTGACTGACTGAAATCTAGAACTGAATTGACTGAGTATATCTGTTTACTTGTGCATTTATCTGTTTGATTGTTTGATTAGCTGTTCACCTTTTTATGCTTTTAACTGTTAATTGAAGGCCCTATCGGCAGCCGAATCCGGGAATTGATTGAGGTTTCTCGACCCTCATAATTAATGTGATTTTATGGTGTATTTACCTGAAATTTGATTTAGTATGATTAAATTAGATTAAATATTGGGTTCATTGCAAAGTTTGACTTAATTACAATTAGACCACTTAGTGGCCATTATCTATGCACTTTTGAGCCTTATACATTGAATTAAAACACTTTTGCTCAGCTCATTTTGAGCATACCACCGACTTGAGAGAGGGAGTGAGAGTGTCTTCATCTCTTTTGCTTGATCTTGCTTGGATTGAGAGGATTGAAGTATAGATTTCATATTTGAGCTCCTAAACCTTGAATACAAGACTAAGGTAGGAAACTCATCTCCTTATTGTTGTCATTGAGCTAGTTCTTGCATGATTCATGCTTCATGGTAGAACTAAGTCATGTTTTGGTTCATTGTTGTTGAAATGAAGCTCATTCCTTGCATGCATGTTAGTATTGTTGGATTTTGAGTTGAGTTCTTGGGAAATCGTCACATGCATGTCCATGTTTTGAGTGTAGGCCATGTTTTCATCATGTTTGTGAATCAATTGGCTCATTAGAGCATGTTTTGAAGCTTGAAAGTTATTTGAAGATCATGCATGTCATGTTTGAGGATTGTTCTTGAAAAATTGGTTTGAAATTGGGCTTGATTAAACACCCTTGGGCTTTGATTTCTCAAATTGATTTTCGAATCATGTTTAACTATGAGTTTATAAGAGTTTTCTAGAAAATGGGCCCAAGAGGATCGGTTTTGATGCATTTGAGCTTGAGTTTGAGCTTGGAGGTGCAATCTGGAATTTCCAGATTTTGCACTCCTACTCGAGCGGGGGAAGGTGACGCTCGAGCGTGGAATCCGAGCATCCAGTATCTCTGCACTGTTTTACAATCTGCTCGAGCGAAGGACTGGGTGCTCGAGCGGAGTCTTGTGTCTCAAGCTCGAGCGGGCGTCGAGCGTCCGTCGAGCGGAGATTTCACCCATCCAGTACTTTTGCAGTACGCTCGAGCGGGGGATTTACCGCTCGAGCGGGTACTTTTGTCTGCATGTCCGCTCGAGCGGAGTGACCTACGCTCGAGCGTGACCTCTGTTTTCTGAAAAATCTGAAAATGCTTTTAAAAGTACATCTTTGCATCCTCATCCCATTCTAGGCATTCTTAGGCCTAGTTTAAGACATCTTATTGAGGATATAGATGTAGAACACACCAAGGCAAATTAGGGATTAAGTTATTATCTTTCCCAGCTGTGTAGCTTAGTGTGTTCAATCTGTTAACTGTGTAGGGTTGGCGACTGGGGAGGCACGCTCTAGCATACTGTAGCCCAAACTCTGTGAGTAACAACTGTGTAAAGATATGTTCAAAATGATTATCTTCTGAACAATTGAACTGTACTGTTTTCTGAACTGATACTATTAATTGAATGAATGTATGTCCTATATTCTGAACTGTATTGTGGCATCCTTAGCAACTACTGTTACTGTTACTGTTACAGAGATCTCTGTCGGTTCCCTTGTTGGAACCACTACTGTTTATTGACTGATGGCCATCATTTACTGTTCGGTCTTTTAAGACTTACTGTTTACTGTACTGTTATGCTAATGGATGTACCACATATGACTGTACTGACTGAACGACTGAAATACTGATTTAATGAACTGTTTTCATACTGTAAGGACATTCATTCTTAACCTTTTTATGCATTATGTTATTCACTGGGCTTTAGCTCACTGCTCATATAGATATGTAGGTGTACAGGCACCAGACCGCGGCTAGGAGCGTCAGGGTTACTCCAGTTTTGTCAAGCCAACTACCGTGCCTCACTGCGAGGTTCCAAGCCTATCATGCTAAGGCTTAGGGGTGTTTTAGGACTCCCCCTTCTGTAATGTCTTGCTGTTTTGTAATAACCAAATGGATTGTATAGACTGAATGTTTACTGTACCGTTACATAGGGATTGGGTCCCTATTCTGAATGATTGTATATATTGTGTATACCTTTCCACTGAATGTAAATATGTTTGGAAAGTCCTTTTGCACACAGACTGTCACAGCTCATTGGGCATTGTTTAATTACTGTATTGGCTTCCGCCAGGCCCTGTACTCTGTTTTACTATACTACTGTTAAGCAGGCCTTCGGTAATCTCGGATTACTGGCCGGTTACGGTGCTAAACCCATAGGGCCGGGTTTGGGTCGTGACAGAGTGGTATCAGAGCGATACCTACCACGAGTTATACCGCACACACATGTCCAAATGAGCTATAGAGTGTCCTAGAAAAGTAATTAGGGCATCTCATGAGCATGATAAGTGTGTAGTTATGTTATGACTGAATATATGCTAACGTGTTAAACTGTTAAACAAATGACTGCTTATGTTTAAAACCGTTATAACTGCTTATAGTGAAATGGATAACGCAAACACTGCAAATGAAACTGAATCCTCATCCTCTGAGGCCAGAATGGCCAGACTGGAGCAAATGATGGAACTGATAACTGCGAGACTGGATCAACAACTGAACCAACAGCCCCTACCTCCTCCTCCTCTGGTACAGCCGGAACAAAATGTGAATGTGATTGTACAAAATATGAATGCTAATGATGGGGACATAATTGCACTGACCCATAAGTTCAGAAAAATGAAACCGCCGTCCTTTCAGGGAGGCCTAGAACCGTTGAAAGCTGAAGCATGGGTTCTGGAGACTGAAAAATTGTTTGAAGTTTTCCCGTGCTCTGAAGCACACAAGGTACTGTTAGCCACCTTTACATTGCAAGAAGAAGCTAGAAGGTGGTGGATGCTCATCCGTGATGAAAATACCGTTCTGACTTGGGCTCAATTCAAGGGAGCCTTCTTTGAAAAGTACTTCCCTCAGTGTGTTAGGGACAGAAAAGTAACTGAGTTTGAACAACTGAGACAGGGCACAATGTCTGTTGCTGAATATGAGACGAAATTCACCGAGCTTGCTAGATATGCACCGCATATGGTGGATACTGAGTATAAGAAGGCCAGAAAATTTGAAGGCGGCCTTAATGTTGCAATTCTTGACCGAATAAATGTTCTGAAACTACCGAATTATGTAAATGTTCTTGACAGAGCCTTGATGGCTGAATCAAACATTGAAGCACTGAGAACTGAAACGCCATTGCCTGAATGGCGGTGTAAAAGGCAGAGTTTTAAGTTTAAGAAAGGCAAGCATAGTCCATTGAACAAGAAACAGAATACGGGGTCAACGACTATGTCTAGTCAAGGAAACCGTACAATACTGCCCTGTTCTGAGTGTGGTAAAAATCACAAGGGAGTCTGTTACAAGATATCAGGAGCCTGTTATAGGTGTGGCAAGGTGGGCCACATGGTTAAAGACTGTCCCTCTGCTCCACAAGTTAGTAGTAAAGCTACACCAAGCGTAGCGGCATCAACTGTTACACCAAAACCGAACCCCAAAGCTACCGGGAAAGAGCCTATGAGGTAGGGCCGAGTGTTCGCCCTAGTACCGAGAGACGTCCAGAATACTGAGACCGTTGTGTCAGGTATTCTCTCTATTTGTACTCAGAATGCTTATGTACTGATTGATTCGGGGTCTAAGCATTCTTATGTGTCGCATGCTTTTTCGCGTAAATTGAATAGACCCTTAGAACCTATGAATTATCTGTTAGTTGTATCATCACCCGTTGGGGGATCTATGACCTGTGCATACATGTACCCTGCTTGTGAAATTATTGTTGGAGATGCACATCTGTTTATCGATTTACTGCCATTGAACATTGATCATTTTGATGTAATATTGGGGATGGACTGGTTAACGAAATATCATGCCACCATAGACTGTGTAACGAAACAAGTAGTTTTCCATCCGCCTGGTCTACCTAAATTTGCGTTTAATGGGGTTGGAGTAGTACCTCCCCCGTATCTGATTTCATCTGTGAAAGCTGTAAAATTGATTAGAAAGGGCTATAAGGGATATCTGTGTTCTGTATTGACTGTGTCTACTGATGATAATGCTAATGTGAACTGTATTTCTATAGTCAGAGAATTCCCAGACGTTTTCCCAGATAATCTTCCAGGAGATTTGATTGTCAGGGAGATTGAATTTACCGTTGATGTGATTCCCGGAACACAGCCAGTTTCTAAAGCTCCTTACCGAATGGCTCCAACTGAACTAAAAGAACTGAAAGTACAACTGCAAGAACTGTTACACAAAAAGTTCATCAGACCTAGTACCTCACCGTGGGGCGCACCTGTTTTGTTTGTAAAGAAGAAAGACGGCTCACTGAGACTGTGCATTGACTATCGTGAACTGAATAAGATAACTGTAAAGAATAAATACCCATTACCGCGTATTGATGACCTGTTTGATCAGTTACAGGGTGCTAAAGTATTTTCGAAGATTGATCTCAGATCCGGATACCATCAGTTGAAAGTTAAATCAGATGACATTGATAAAACTGCTTTTAGAACAAGGTATGGACATTACGAATTTTTAGTTATGCCTTTTGGAGTCACGAACGCACCAGCTGCATTTATGGGCCTCATGAACAGAATCTTTAAACCGTACCTTGATGACTTTGTTGTTGTATTTATTGATGACATACTGATTTACTCCAAAAGTATAGAAGAACATGAACATCATTTGAGACTTGCCCTACAAACCCTAAGAGAACAGAAACTGTATGCTAAACTATCTAAATGTGAATTTTGGCTTGACCATGTTATGTTTTTGGGGCATGTTGTTAGCAAAGATGGAATTTCTGTTGATTCGCAAGAAATTGAAGCTGTAGTGAACTGGCCTAGACCAACTAACGTGACTGAAGTCCGAAGCTTTTTGGGTTTGGCTGGATATTACAGAAGATTTGTCAGAGATTTCTCCAAAATTGCTTTACCGTTGACACAACTGACTCAGAAGGGGATATCATTTGACTGGACTTATCAGCGGGAATCTGCCTTCCAGGAGTTGAAAACTCGACTTGTGACTGCACCGGTTCTTACCTTACCTTCAGGTGTGGATGGTTCTACTGTATTTAGTGATGCTTCTCATAAGGGTTTGGGATGTGTTTTAATGCAGAATGGAAGAGTAATTGCCTATGCTTCCCGACAACTGAGACCGCATGAAAAGAACTACCCGACCCATGATCTAGAACTTGCTGCAGTAGTATTTGCACTGAAAATCTGGCGTCACTATCTGTATGGGGCGACATGTGAAGTATATACCGACCATAAGAGTTTAAAGTATTTCTTCACACAGAAAGAACTGAACATGAGACAGCGGAGATGGCTAGAACTGATAAAGGACTATGACCTACAGATTTTGTACCATCCGGGAAAAGCCAACACCGTTGCCGATGCACTGAGCCGGAAATCGATTGAAAACTTAGCCTGTTTGCTTACCGGGCAGAGAGAGTTGCTTTGTGACCTTGAAAAATCTGAAATTGAAATTGTTTTGCGAGAACAAGGTGGAACCTTAGCTGCTATTTCTGCTCAACCGGCACTGATTGAAGAGATTAAAGAGAAACAGCAACTGGATGACTTCTTGAAAAAGATCATCGGAGAAAGAGAATAATGTACTGAAATTTCAAGAAAGATTGTGTGTACCAAATGATACTGAACTGAAAAGAAGAGTTCTGCAAGAGGGCCATAACTCAAGATTTTCTATCCATCCGGGGAATACGAAAATGTACCAAGACCTGAAACTGAATTTCTGGTGGCCGGGAATGAAGAAAGAAATTGATGATTTTGTATCTAAATGTCTTCATTGCCAACAAGTTAAAGCCGAACATCAACGACCCGCAGGCTTATTGCAGCCCTTACCGATACCGGAGTGGAAATGGGAGCATATCACCATGGATTTTATAGTGGGATTGCCTCGCTCCAGTAAAGGTATGGACTCGATTTGGGTTATTGTTGATAGACTGACTAAATCTGCTCACTTCTTACCTGTTAAGGCAATTTATAATGCGGACAAATTGGCTATACTCTATATTGATGAAATTGTTAGATTGCATGGAGTGCCTGTGTCCATTGTTTCTGACAGAGACTCGAAATTTACATCGAAGTTTTGGCAAAGCCTACAGACTGCACTGGGTACTGAACTGAGACTGAGTAGTGCCTATCATCCTCAGACAGATGGCCAGTCAGAAAGGACCATCCAGACTCTGGAGGATTTACTGAGAATGTGTGTCCTTGATTTTCAGGGAAACTGGGAAAGTCATTTGCCCTTAGCTGAATTTGCTTACAACAACAGCTATCACTCGAGTATTGGCATGGCGCCTTTCGAGGCATTGTATGGCAGAAAATGTAAATCTCCGATTTGCTGGGCAGAAGTTGGAGATGGGCCTTTGCTTGGGCCCGAGATTGTATATGAAACGACTGAGAAAGTGAAACTGATACAACAGAGACTGAAAACTGCGCAGAGCAGACAGAAGAGTTATGCTGATGTCAGAAGACGAGACAGAGAGTATGAAGTGGGTGATCACGTATTTGTGAAAGTGACACCAATGAAAGGCCAGACTCGTTTTGGAGTCAAAGGCAAGTTAGCACCGAGATACGTCGGACCATATGAGATTATTGAGAAAATCGATCCGGTGGCGTATCAAGTTGCGCTTCCTCCTGAACTGGAGCATATGCATAACGTCTTCCACATTTCTATGTTGAGGGACTACCTCCGGGATCCTTTTCATGTGATAGAGCCTACTCGTGTGGTGACGACTACACTTACAACGAACGGCCCATACAGATTGTAAACAGACGGATCAAGAAGTTGAGAAACAAAGAGATCCCGCTATTGAAAGTCGATTGGCAAAACCATGGTGGCGTGTATGCCACTTGGGAAAGGGAAGATGACATGGCCAAAAGATATCCTGAACTATTTCCACTGAATCCTGTTTTCTTCCAGAACGAAGGTAACTCGAGTTTAGAGGACTAAACTCTTTTTAAGGAGGGGAGACTGTAATAACCCTCACCATTGTTTACCGCATAACCACTGATTACCGTTAAACTGAACTGATTATGACTGATAAGCGAACTGATTGAAATACTGAACTGACTGACTGAAATCTAGAACTGAATTGACTGAGTATATCTGTTTACTTGTGCATTTATCTGTTTGATTGTTTGATTATCTGTTCACCTTTTTATGCTTTTAATTGTTAATTGAAGGCCCTATCGGCGGCCGAATCCGGGAATTGATTGAGGTTTCTCGACCCTCATAATTAATGTGATTTTATGGTGTATTTACCTAAAATTTGATTTAGTATGATTAAATTAGATTAAATATTGGGTTCATTGCAAAGTTTGACTTAATTATAATTAGACCACTTAGTGGCCATTATCTATGCACTTTTGAGCCTTATACATTGAATTAAAACACTTTTGCTCAGCTCATTTTGAGCATACCACTGACTTGAGAGAGGGAGTGAGAGTGTCTTCATCTCTTTTGCTTGATCTTGCTTGAATTGAGAGGATTGAAGTATAGATTTCATATTTGAGCTCCTAAACCTTGAATACAAGACTAAGGTAGGAAACTCATCTCCTTATTGTTGTCATTGAGCTAGTTCTTGCATGATTCATGCTTCATGGTAGAACTAAGTCATGTTTTGGTTCATTGTTGTTGAAATGAAGCTCATTCCTTGCATGCATGTTAGTATTGTTGGATTTTGAGTTGAGTTCTTGGCAAATCGTCACATGCATGTCCATGTTTTGAGTGTAGGCCATGTTTCATCATGTTTGTGAATCAATTGGCTCATTAGAGCATGTTTTGAAGCTTGAAAGTTATTTGAAGATCACGCATGTCATGTTTGAGGATTGTTCTTGAAAAATTGGTTTGAAATTGGGCTTGATTAAACACCCTTGGGCTTTGATTTCTCAAATTGATTTTTGAATCATGTTTAACTATGAGTTTATAAGAGTTTTCTAGAAAATGGGCCCAAGAGGATCGGTTTTGATGCATTTGAGCTTGAGTTTGAGCTTGGAGGTGCAATCTGGAATTTCCAGATTTTGCACTCCTACTCGAGCGGGGGAAGGTGACGCTCGAGCGTGGAATCCGAGCATCCAGTATCTCTGCAATGTTTTACAATCTGCTCGAGCGGAGGACTGGGTGCTCGAGCGGAGTCTTGTGTCTCAAGCTCGAGCGGGCGTCGAGCGTCCGTCGAGCGGAGATTTCACCCATCCAGTACTTTTGCAGTACGCTCGAGCGGGGGATTTACCGCTCGAGCGGGTACTTTTGTCTGCATGTCCGCTCGAGCGGAGTGACCTACGCTCGAGCGTGACCTCTGTTTTCTGAAAAATCTGAAAATGCTTTTAAAAGTACATCTTTGCATCCTCATCCCATTCTAGGCATTCTTAGGCCTAGTTTAAGACATCTTATTGAGGATATAGATGTAGAACACACCAAGGCAAATTAGGGATTAAGTTATTATCTTTCCCAGCTGTGTAGCTTAGTGTGTTCAATCTGTTAACTGTGTAGGGTTGGCGACTGGGGAGGCACGCTCTAGCATACTGTAGCCCAAACTCTGTGAGTAACAACTGTGTAAAGATATGTTCAAAATGATTATCTTCTGAACAATTGAACTGTACTGTTTTCTGAACTGATACTATTAATTGAATGAATGTATGTCCTATATTCTGAACTGTATTGTGGCATCCTTAGCAACTACTGTTACTATTACTGTTACTGTTACAGAGATCTCTGTCGGTTCCCTTGTTGGAACCACTACTGTTTACTGACTGATGGCCATCATTTACTGTTCGGTCTTTTAAGACCTAGTGTTTACTGTACTGTTATGCTAATGGATGTACCACATATGACTGTACTGACTGAACGACTGAAATACTGATTTAATGAACTGTTTTCATACTGTAAGGACATTCATTCTTAACCTCTTTATGCATTATGTTATTCACTGGGCTTTAGCTCACTGCTCATATATATATGTTGGTGTACAGGCACCAGACCGCGGCTAGGAGTGTCAGGGTTACTCCAGTTTTGTCAAGCCAACTACCGTGCCTCACTGCGAGATTCCAAGCTTATCATGCTAAGGCTTAGGGGTGTTTTAGGACTCCCCCTTCTGTACTGTCTTGCTGTTTTGTAATAACCAAATGGATTGTATAGACTGAATGTTTACTGTACCGTTACATAGGGATTGGGTCCCTATTCTGAATGATTGTATATATTGTGTATACCTTTCCACTGAATGTAAATATGTTTGGAAAGTCCTTTTGCATACAGACTGTCACAGCTCATTGGGCATTGTTTAATTACTGTATTGGCTTCCGCCAGGCCCTGTACTCTGTTTTACTGTACTACTGTTAAGCAGGCCTTCGGTAATCTCGGATTACTGGCCGGTTACGGTGCTAAACCCATAGGGCCGAGTTTGGGTCGTGACACATGCATTAGTGTTTAAACACTCGGACACATATTCCGACCCTCTTGCATGATGGCAGATATGTAATTATGGTGTTTACATGCCATTTCTCGTGCATTGGGATTCGAATACTCAGACACTTATTCAGATCCTCTTGCATGATGGCAGATATGTAATTATGGTGTTTATTTGCCATTTCTCATGCATTAGGGTTTAAACAGTCAGACACTTATTCGGACTCTCTTGCATGATGGCAGATATGTAATGATGGTGTTTACTTACCATTTCTCACGCATTAGGGTTCGAAATTCGGACTCTCTTGCATGATTGCAGATATGTAACTATGGCATTTACTTGCCATTTCTCATACATTAGAGTTTAAACACTCGGACACTTATTTGGACCCTCTGGCATGATGGCGGATACGTAATTATGTTGTTTACTTGCCATTTCTCATGCTCTAGGGTTTAAACACTCGGACACTTATTCAGACCCTCTTCCATAATGGCAAATATGTAATTATGGTGTTTACTTACCATTTCTCATGCATTAGGGTTCGAAATTCAGACACTTATTCGGATCCTCTTGGATGATGGCGGATATGTAATTATGGTGTTTACTTGCCATTTCTCTTGCATTAGGGTTTAAACGTTCGGACACTTATTCGGAACCCCTTGCATGATAGGAGATATGTAATTTTGGTGTTTACTTGCCATTTCTCATGCATTAGTGTTTAAACACTCAAACACTTATTCGAACCCTCTTGCATGATGGTAGATATGTAATTATGTTGTTTACTTACCATTTCTCATGCATTAGGGTTCGAAATTCGGACACTTATTCGGACCCTCATGCATGATGGCAAATATGTAATTATGGCGTTTATTTGCCATTTCTCATGCTTTAGGATTTAAACACTCGAGCACCAGTTCGGACCCTCTGGCATGATGGCAGATATATAATTATTCTGTTTACTTCCCATTTCAAATGCATTAAGGTTCGAACACTCGGACACTTATTCAGACACTCTTGCATGATGTCAGATATGTAATTATGGTGTTTACTTACCATTTCCCTTGCATTTTGGATTAAATACTCAGGCACTTATTAACACCCTCTTGCATTATGGTAGATATGTAATTATGGTATTTCTTTGCTATTTCTCATGCATTAGGGTTCGAACACTCGGACACTTTTTCAGACCCTTTTGCATGACGGCATATATGTAATTATGGTCTTTACTTTCTGTTTCTCATGCGTTAGGGTGTAAACACTCTGACACTTATTCGGACCCTCTTGCATGATGCCAGATATGTAGTTATGGTGTTTACCTGCCATTTCAAATGCATTAGGGTTTAAACACTCGGACACTTATTTGGACCGTATTGCATGAAAGCGAATATGCAATTATGGTGTTTACTTTCCATTTCTCATGCATTAGAGTTCGAAATTCGGACACTTATTCGGTCCCTCTTGCATGATTGTAGATATGTAATTAATGTCTTTACTTGCCATTTCTCATACATTACGGTTTAAACACTCGGACACTTATTCAGACCCTCTTGCATGATGGCAGATATGTAATTATGGTGTTTACTTGCCATTTCTCATCCGTTAGGGTTTAAACACTCGGGCACTTATTCGGACCCTCTTGCTTGATGGCATATATGCAATTATAGTGTTTACTTACCATTTCTCATGCATCAGGGTTTGAAATTCGAACACTTATTCGGACCCTTTTACATGATGGCAGATATGTAATTATGCCGTTCACTTGCCATTTCTCAGGCATTAGGGTTCGAAATTCAGACACTTATTCGGATACTCTTGCATGATGGCGATTATGTAATTATGGTGTTTACATGCCATTTCTCTTGCATTATGGTTTAAACACTCGGACACTTATTCGGACCCTCTTGCATGAGGGCAGATATGCTGCACACACTGTACATTCTGCACAATACACTGCACGATACACAGTTCTGCGATTTCTGCTTCATTCTGCATTCTGCTTTATCTAATAAGCATACTGGTATTTGCTGTGCAGTTGTGGGTCTACGCCTACTTCCCGAGGCTTGCGCCAGTGCCCGACGTGGAGACTCCCCTCGGCGTTCCATTCTCTGGACACTTCGATGTGAGATGCGTACGGAGACCCCGGGAGACGTTCATATTCTTCCGTCGCTACTTCGATACCATTACCGCCGCAGAGGTATTTTCAACTTTAGAGTTTATTTCAAGTTTCGCTTTGCATTATATTTTCAGTAACAGTAGATAACTGACTGCATATCATTTTCAGATCACCTAGCAGTCCTGGGCTCCATTGCCAGCTGCGATTCGGGAGCGGTTTGCCGGTGCTGAGGAGACCGCCCAGTTCAGGATTTTGCTGGAGGGCCCGATTTGTCGGGCTTGGTACCTAGGTGAGCGCTTCCTGTGCCAGACCCTGGGTCTACCAGAGCAGATGGTTCCAGGTCCGCCTCCTACCTATATGAGGGACATAGAGGGGTTCACTCCTGAGCAGATGGCTGATTACACGATCGGCCGTGACACTGAGGGCTTCAGGGGCGAGGGCGACTACACAGAGTACGTCCAGACCTACATCATACGGCCTTTAAGCAGTGGCCGTCGAGCTGAGAGAGAGAGGCCAGCAGCACCGGCGGCTAGGGTAGGAGCGGGAGCAGGAGCGGGAGCAGGAGCAGGAGCAGGAGCGTCGAGGACGGCTCGAGTCCGTGACAGGAGTGGCGCCGGGAGAGGACGGGGGACTAGTTGGCCAGCATTGCCCACGATGATGACATGCCGAGGGCAGGGTGGGGAGACCTATCAGATCCTCTTCGCTCCCCCTCCGGTTGATCACGAGTTAGTCGGGTTCTACGACTTGCCCCCGATATGTACTATTGCATTTTACATCTTGCATTGTCATTCCATTTCATTTGATATTTCGCAGAATACTGATGCTTCTAATACTTTTGCAGGTTTCCTCCGAGTACACTCGTCATTCCCTGGAGCTGACCGCCTCTGTGATGGGGATGCTCCAGTGGAGCCTCAATCTTCTGACTATCTATGGCATTCCGGTAAGTTCCTTCAACCGCAGGCTCAAACCATACATAACCTGTTTCACATAATCTGATGCATCGCACTGTCGACACAACACCCGATACACGACCCTCACGGCATTTGATACACTGTAGCCCATAGACTGTTCACAGCATCACTCACGGCATTCATACACTGCACTCAGTCACTGCATTCTGCACTGACTCACTGCTCACAGCATTCATACTCTGTACTCAAGCACTGTATTCTGTATTCATAGATTGCTCACGACATTCATACTCTGCTTTGCATAGCGTACTGATGCATTTGCCATTTGTGCTTTTCAGGCCCCATTCCAGATTCCTGCTGTTGGAGGTGCTTCGACTGGGCCTTCTGTTCCTGCTCGAGGAGGAGGGCGAGATGGCAGAGTATATCCCAGCACCAAAGCGAGGCGCACTCATGTTGGGAGTAGCTCTCGGGCACCAGTTCCTGATGATGATAAGTCCGAGGCTGAGGCTGAGGCAAAGGCAGAGTCGTCTGAGGAGGAGACCGGAGATGGCTCAGACTCAGATGATGGTGCCGATGATGATGCTCCTGAACCTTCGTCCAGGAAGAGGACGAGGACGGGCCCGTAGGCCTGAGACCACTTAATCCAGATTTTTGCTGCTTTTCTTCTTTTTGTTTTGCTTTACTTTTTGCTGGTAGCTTGAGTACCTTGTACTGCCGCAGGCAAGTTTTTGTTTTCTCAAAAACTTTGTACTTGAAAAATGATGAAATGAAACAAACTTTTTGTCTGAAAAAGTGTTACATTGATACATTTCATACATTGCATCGCGTTACACCTCAATGTAAACGAGATTGATCTCCTGTCTGAAAATCAAACACTTGTATTATAATAACCAGATAATGAACCAGCTATCGACAAAACAACTTGCACAACCCACTGCTCATTCTAAACATACGGCCCATAACACAACGCTTGGTTTATTCTGCACACAGCGGATCCACACAGCTCATACTAACGGTTCATTCTGAACTCATAGTCCATAACACAGTATTCTGTTTATTTGCACACGACCCATTCTGAACAAACAATTGACTCTTGAAGAGACAGGAAGTTCACTGTTTTCAAGTGATCGGGGGGTCAAACTCCTGTAGTTTTTTTTTTTTTACAAAAGAAACAAATCTGTTTTGCAGAAATGTGGAGAATGCACAGCACCCTGAGCACACAAAATGATTAATTAATTTTTGAAATTGAAAAAGGGTTTTTCAAACCGGGGTATTGAGCCTACAACTGAACACAATGAAAAAGACTCAACAATGAAAAACAAAAGGTAAACAACCCTAAACACATTGAGACACGCTCGGAACCGACTCAAAACAAGAGTTGAGGTAAACAAAACAAAACAAAAGACACGACACACAGACGTGTTACAAAGACGAGAGGCCTCAGATCGCGAGGAGCCAGTTTCTTCGGGTATTATTCCACCCTTTCTTATTTGTGATTCTCACGTCACTCGGCCCTCAGGCTCGGTTTTTTTTCACTCAAAACCCTTTTGCTCACTTTTCTCTCAACTTACATCTCTCTATTCTTTAATCTCTCATTTTATATCTTTCCCCTGGATGGTTGATGGATGTATTGAAGGTCGTGGGTCCATGCCCAACACCGTTAGCTCACAGCTATTTCCTCTGGTGACGTTTAGTCGATGTTCCGGATGAGGGAGTGGAGTGTTTTGATCCATTCCGATTCGTGTTTCGCACTCGTCTTGTTTCCTCGTTGCTTGGAGGATGTTGAGAGCCTTCAGCCCTTTACAGGCAGCTCCAGTTGTGCCCATTCTGGCAAGTATGCTGGCGACGGGGGAAAAACAGGAAGCTTGACTCAACTGCGCCCCTAGTTCATCATTTTGACCATTTTTTTTTTGTTTTGGTTTTCTACTGAAACAATTTTGACCAATATGAGAGTTAGATTAACATACTTGTTCGATTTTTGATTTGAAAATCATGCAAGTCAGGCTATGAGCACTGGAAATTTTCCTTTTTGGGTCCAAGAAAATGGTCCAGTTTTGGAAAATGAAATAATTTTCAAGAAAATGGTCAACCTCAGTAAAAATTCTAAAAAACTATTTTTGCGAACGGTCAATACTCAACGAGCATAGAACTTACTCTTGAGATGCACAACCTCGGATCGGAGGCAATGGAAAATTGCCCCTTGTTTGGATGGCACTACATGGCAATGGAACGTTGCCCCTGGTTTGAATGGCGACTCATGGCAACAGAAAGTTGCCCCTTGTCTGAATAACGCCGCAGCATATTGTAAACAGTCCTCATTACTGATGATCGCAAACGAACTCTCGGATACAGAGAAGACGAAGATGGTCAAAACCAATATATGGACACAGTCGCTTTGAAAGCGTTGGGGGCTGGACTTCAGGATGAAGTTGCCTACGTATCCCAAACATGGGAATCAAGCCTTACGTAGTTCGGGGTGTCACAACCGAACTATCGAATTCAGAGAAGGCAAGGATGATTAAAACCATTACATGGACACACTCGATTCGAAAGTGTTTGTGGCTGGACTTCAGGATGAAGTTGCCTACGTATCCCAGACATGGGAATCAAGCCTTACGTAGTTCCGGTTAAGGTACACTCGTGTATTAACCCTCACTTTTTTTTACGCTCTAACTTTTGCCAAGGCCGCCCTTCTGGGTTTTCAACCTTGCGAGCTTTGTTTTTCTTTTCTTTTCCATTCTTTTTGTATCTTTTCATTCCTTATTCTTTTCTTTTTTTTTTATCTTTTTTCTTTTGCATTTTCTCTTTTTTTTTTATCTTTCTTTTTTTTGTATTTTTCTCTTGCTCTAACTTTTTCCTGGGTCGCCCTTTTGGGTTTTCGGCCCAGCGAGCCTCTCAAAGGGTAAAAGTGTAACAAGTCCATGCCAAATGGTTTTAGGGTTCTGAAGCCATCCGTATCCAGGAGAGCGGCTGTTGTATTGATTTACAGAAAGATCCATCTTCAGCTCTTCGATCACATTGGACATTTTTGCCCCTAGTTCGAGGGGCATTTCTGATTTAGCTTTGCAAGCTTCTTCTGATCTTCTTGATCTGACTTTGGTACCTCTTGTTCGAGGGCTGCTTCAAATCTGGCCACACAGGCCTTATATCGCGGTTGATTGTTGAACTGTCTGAACCCAAGGTCCAAGGTTTGAAAGCAAGGGCTCAAGTCTCGAGGCTGAGAGCGATCTTAAGCTGCACAATCTCAAGAGCGATTCCACACAGGTCTTCGCAGGACTGCGCAAAACATTTTGTTTTTGAAAGTTTTTAAGAAAGCGACAAATCGCTCGCGCCGAAGATAGTGTGGAACCAATCTGGATCAAGCCAGGGTCCTTCTTAGTACTCACGTTAACAAACATGATTTCATTCATTAAAGGCTTAACACGCCTCTCTTTCCTCAATCGGTCAAAGTTTTGCAAATCCCGAGGAATTCCTTCCTCTTCG
This sequence comes from Camellia sinensis, assembly GCF_055761805.1. Classification (NCBI taxonomy): domain Eukaryota; kingdom Viridiplantae; phylum Streptophyta; class Magnoliopsida; order Ericales; family Theaceae; genus Camellia; species Camellia sinensis. The sequence goes on from NC_138972.1 coordinate 162,118,702, forward strand.
TTTTCACCGCAGTGTTCAAAAGGTTTTGAAAAACATAAGTTAATACAATGACTTTGGAGTGCAGAAGAGTAAGTGAGATGTTCCGCTGTTCCATTCAAATCTTCTAGCACAACTAGCTCAAAATAGCAGTAAGCACGAAATCATGATAACCGCAGCTGTTTCATTCAAAACCTCTGGTTGCAACTGGCTCTAGAGCAGAGACAGACTCAAAAGAAAGCAGAAAGGATAATTACAAAACAAAATGGTGTTTGAGGCAACAACCTCGGGATCACCTGACATTCTATACAATGAGACTGACTCGGTACAACAAGACTGACCCTTAAGCAAAAAGACTGACTCAAAACAAAGAGATAGATTCAAAACAAAAACAAGGAACCGACTCAAAACCCAAGCCAGAAATTAAAAAAACTGCATTCAGAAATGCTCAAAACAGTGCGTGCCAAATGCCACATTTGAAATACACCGAGCGTTGCCCGCAGGTGGTCCAACCCCTAATCACATACTTGTAGTATCCTCAAAGTCCAACAACTCAGTGGTGACAGACTTTGCTAAGGTAGGTGGGAGGATGACCTTATTGTCGATCAAGTCCTGCACTTCGTGGCGAAGACGGAAGCAATTGTCAGTGGGGTGACCGGTTTGATGATGGTACGCGCAGTACTGAGTTGCATCATGGCCTGTTGGAAGATGACTAGGGAGAGGCTTAGGCTCGAAGGGTTTAAGATGCCCCTTTTCAGCCAGGATTTGAAGTGCCTTAGACAAAGGCATGTAGAGAGCGTGAAAGAGTCTACGCCCTCGGGGCAGATACTTCGAAGTCTGTGAATTCTTGCTAGACGCACTAGCGAAAGGCACTACCTAGGCTTTCTGATCTCTTCCCGGTGCAGGGTTGGGATTGGAGGGAACTGTTCTGGCATGACGGGGCCTATCCCGATTTTGAACTGCCCTCGGTTGGAGAGGGGAAAGCATCATCTACAGTCTTGGCCACAACTGCGAATACCTGCAGCTTATCATCCCCTCGGCTTTCAAAGCCTCGACTGCCCACATCAGTTGTTCAATGGGATCAGCATCTGTTCCTACTTTGTTCTTACCTCTAGCCTCAGCCTGATCGAGGGTTTGGGCTGCTATATCAGAGCGAAACCCGGTTATTGTTGACACGTCATTGCTATAGCTGGAGGCAACCTCTGGTTGGCTGAGCTCAATCACAATTCGCCCCAATAACGGGGGCTCCTGTGGTACAAAATTCTTGGTATACGACGTGGCTGGTGGCAAAGCATACATCCCGTAGGCGAGATCAGTCATAGACCTCTGGAGATCACCAATCATTCCCATCAACTCGAACGTGGTGGGCTCACGAGCTTGGTACAACTGGGGTGTCCAGATCGGGTGCGCAACAAGCACCCTGGGCGGATGCAGTACATCAACATTGGCCTCATCCTGCAAGATGATCCCTTGGTCTAATGCGGCTGCCATAACCACAATTTCTTCTGAACTTTGGGTCATCATAAGTCTGCTGAACTGAACGGTGACTGACGGATCAGATATATGCCTTGCCTCAGCGAAGGAGAATATCGGCTATTCTGTATTGAATCTCTGAACTAAAAGAGAAAACACGCAGCATTTTGGCCCAATTAGAATAGACACAAGTAGGGCTGAATAACTGTACTCTACTACTGATCACTGTTCCCCAAATTACTGCCCCAAAAAATTGAATCTGATACCCGCAGATATAACTGATTCTCAAATTCTGATATTGATGCCCTCAGGCCTGATACTCAGACTTGCAAACTGATATGTGCGTTCCCTGTACAGATACACTCTAAAAGCACATAGCAAGTAAAGTAGAGCCAAAACACCCCTATATTGGGGTAGGGTTTTCCTGTCCTATTTTGTTAGGAGCTAGGGTTTCATTACGCACGTAGCGCTTTCAAACAACCTATAATCGGGTAAGCAACGTGTCCTATCTTGGAATAGTCACTATGGATTCCGAACATGCACTAGGTCGAATGGTCAGAAGGGTGCCTGGTGAAAACCGGGGTTTGTGTTCCCATCGTGGCAGAGCCCGCAACCGGTCAGCCTTATGGCACGCTTCTCGAAGGGAGCCTCTGGCAAACTGTTCAGGAACAGCAGATGGCAAACACTGTGTCCTAGGTGCACCAATGCACATGCAATGCAAAGAAACATATGAGTGTAATCAAAACAAGATATCACGAGTTCGAGTCAAGCTCTCTAAACTCCCTAGCAGAGTCGCCAGAAACTGTGGACGCGTCCTGAGGGCCTATGCTGCCACAGTTCGGACTCGATTTGTCACGGTTCTTAATCCGAACCAAAGAGTCCAAATCCGACAAATCGTTTTGAGAAAACAAATTTTTAGAAAAAAAGTGCCAAACATGGACTGCTTTGCCAGATACAGAGTCGCCACCTAAATGTTTTATTTTTGGAAATTTAAGAAACCCTGACTCGTTGCCTAAGGCCACGTGTCCGTCATCACCAAAGTTGCCTCAGCTCGGGAACTTGGGTATGATTGGGGAAGGTTAGCTATGAGCACCCCCTCTCGCCCGATCCGAAGATCGGCCTCTACTAACCATGATATCTAGTTTTGGAAACATTATGCATTCTTATTCCGATTATTAGCCTAATCTTACTATGTGATGTGCACAACACAAAAGTATAGACTAGATCGCCTAATTTGGAACAAAGTATCGCATATCCGTTTGCTTGGAAATGATTTGAAATCTGCTACTCACGAGTAGGCTAAAACACGAATTTCGATGAGTTGTTCTAACTCAAAAAATCCAACCTTCACCCATAAGTATTTAGGCAGTAATATCACATAAGCACATAGCCACATGGTAAGCATGCTGTCATGTTAACATTCACACACATGCGAGATGCTAAAGCATAAATACTTACGTCGTACTCCGTGCCAAAGCAATGAACTAGTTAGTAATCACGCATGATCCTAGTTCAAGTTTAACAAATGGCTAATGCATCACATACAGAATGTCATTAGAATAGGCTCGGCTAATCTAAGGATGACATGTGAAATGCAACAACCCGATGCACGTGTTCAAGTTTAGAATTAAAATACTATGCGGTCAGCATGATGCGCCGAGCCCGGTGCATGCAATACTGATGAATGATGCACGCATGCATAGCATAAGGTATGCCAAATTAAACATGCCCTAATACTAACCATCAAAGCAGGTAAGTAAAAGGGAGAAAGAAGTGGGGGTTGGAAGACATGCACACACGCACCCACACTTATTACAAATTCGCCCTCGCTCGGAGGGACCAAAAGAATAATACACTTTAATTAACCTACAAGCTAATTAAATAATTTACAGACCACCTAATTAATTAACAAATCAATTAAGCTAAGGAAAGCATTAAAAGGCCTCGGGAAGAGGGATGCACGCGTGCTTGGATTGGCTTCGCCCGGAAATCCAATGCCATGCACAAGGTGCCTCTGTTTTCCCTGCTCTGCTCCTCTCAAAATGGCACAATTCCCAAGATACACCTCATGAACACTGGGGAATGCCACCGGCCATGGGGAATGGTCACCTGCCGAAGGGAAGTGGTCATCGACCATCTATGAAGCTATCGGCCATCCATAATTGGTCGATCGCCACTTGATGTAGTCAACCGGCCAAAGCTTCCTGCAGAACCTGTTTTGACAGTAGCAGAGGGCAAAACAAGGCATGGCAATGCATTTTAAGCAAATGTGTGCACTAGCACACCCCTTATCATGCTTATGACTCAAAGGGGGATGGTACTCGATTCTCGAACCACCAATCGCGCATTTCAATGCGTGATGGCCCAAGAAACCAAGTGCGCATTTTGATTTGAAATGACATGCAAACCAAATAAACACATAAAGCCCAACCTCTATCATACTCAATTCAAGAGGAAAAGGATGCATGCTCAATGCAATGCAACCTAAGCATGCTAGCTAAATGTGCAATAATAGCATGCAAGCAAACAATGTACGCTAGGTACACAACCTATGCGAATAAGCATGCAAGGCATGGACCACTATGCTAATGACCAATCATGCAAGATGTAATCTAAACAAGCAAGCATGTAAGGCATGCAACATGTTAAGCAACTCAATCAAGGGTGATTGCATGCCAAATGCAACATGATTCAAGCATGCAACACATGCGATAGTCCAAGTATGCAACAACATGCAAAGGAGGGACTTGAACTAATTTGGACAGCTCCTAAACAAACCCAAAATAGTGGCCAACATGCTCAAGGATGAAGGCTAATGTGCATACAAACATGCATGCATACAAGGTTCACCACTAAGGCACCAAAGAGCAACTTTTAAGCACACTTAAAAGAGAACAAACATGGACTAATGGCATGCATACTAAGCTCTGAAGACATGCAAGAATATGATGCCAAATCAAACAAGCAAGACAAGCAAAGCATGCAACAATGGTCCCAAGCCAAAGGCTCACCAAAGAGGTATTGAACTTCACTTAGCAAGACTAAACATGGCATGATTTGAACAACCAAAATCAGGGTTTTAGCATGTTAAAACGAAGCCAAAAACAAATTGACATGGCATCCTAGAGACCTAAACATGATGGCATACGCAATGACACATTCATGGAGCATAAGACAACAACCTTTTAACACATTAAAGGGGCATCAAATGCAAGCATACAAACACACCACAAGGACTGAAATGGCATGGCAAGTGGTTCCAAACCACTAAAACATGGCAAGGGTGGCATGCTAGAAGGGTCAATGCTCAAGGCACACAAGAGAGGTTGCATGGTTGCTATACAAAGCAAGTCATGGATGGCCAAATAACCAAAAACAGACCTTTAGCAAGCTAAAACAAGCATAAAAGCTTCACAAAGCTAGGCCAAAAACATGCTAGACACAAGGCTCAAAGCACAAAGCATGTTAAGGCAATTCATGGCATTACAAGACAAGTATGCTAAGCATGCATGGTGTGTCTAAACCAAGAAAAAAAAGTGCTATATCATGGCAACATAAGCACAAATAACACTTAAGACGTGGCCAACATGAACTTAAAAATGGTGCTCACACATGAGGCAAACATGGCACATATTGAAGGCAACAAGGAGAGGGGATGGCCCTCTGCTTCTTAGGACCTTAAGACACCATCCTCACCACTGAAATCCCTCAAGATTTCAGTGGTGAGGAGGCCCAAACAAGGTGGTCTCGGAGCTCACCACAATAGCACAAAAATAGGGCCAAACAAGGCCTAAGAGGGGTCAAACAACCCCAAACAACAAAGTAACCTGAAACAACTATTTAAAGCACTCAAAAACAAGACTTTTATTAGTTATAGACAAAGTCTAAAAACAGATGAAAGATAGGCTAAAAGTCTATGCAAAAATGGGGTATTAAAGGGCAAGATTCTTACCCTTGAAAACCTTCTTCAAAAATGGTGCTCCAGCAGCCTCCTTAGCTCAAAACCAAGTCCAAAACTCTGAAAATAACTCCTTAGTACCTCAGTAGCTAAAGGAAAGTGTAATAGTAGGTGTTTGTATGCAAAACTATGAACAAACACACACTTAAACACAAAAGGAGAGGGAGATAGAGATAGATAGATACACAAGACCTAACCCTAGTTCAGACGTCTCTCTGAAATTTTTTGTAACCCTTGAGGAAGGAGAAGAAGCCCTCCTCTTATAGAGGATCACTCTTGCAAAGCTTACAAAACAAGCTAAACAAGAGTGAAATCCCTCCTTACACGTGTATGGAGAGGGTGCAAGGTGGGTGCCAGCTATCACAGCTGGCACAAAATATCTGCCAAAAGCAGATGCACAGTGGTTAGCCAGCCAAAAATGACAAATTGGCCAAATACATGGTCAACTGACCACAAAGAGTGCCGACCAGCCAAACATCTGGCCGATGGCATCAAAGCAATGGCCGGTGGCCTCAAGCCATGGTCGGTGAGGTGTGGGTGTGGCCCACAAGCCATTCCCTGCCCTTCAAAAGCAAAACACAAGTGTTTGGTGCAAAACCAAACACAAAACAGTCGAGTCGAGAGATCCTGAGGCAAGGTACGTGGCCAAGACCTCCGGGAACTCAAGACGAACACAAACATGGATGATCACCGAGTGTTCAAATGGTGACGTCCAAGTCTTGAGGACGGTCAAAAATGGGGTGTCTATAGGAGGATAAAAAAAACACATACAATATGCATGCCAATTGGCCTAACTCTTAAGCCTAGTAGAACAACTCTTAAGCACACTTAAAAGGGGATAAATATGGACATGCGACAAACATGTTAAACTCTGAAATCATGTTAGGAAAGGTGCCAAACCAACCAAACAAGGCAAGCAAAGCATGCAAGAAAGCTTAAAGCTTGAAGCTAGCCAAAGGGTTCAAACCATGGCTATACAAAGCAAGCGCCAAAGGGCCAATAGGACCTAAAACAGTCCTAAGGCAGGTCCAAATGAGCCTAAAACATGTGAGGAATGAGGCGAAAACATGCTAGGACACAACTCCCAAAACATGAGGCATGCAAAGCCATAAAAGAGGCGTTACACTACACCTATCAAAACCAAACATGGTATGATTTAAGCAACCAAAATCAGAGTTATGGCATGCTAGAATGAGCCCAAAAAACCCGCTTAGATGGCATACACAATGACACACTCATGAGATATAACACACAAACTATCCAAAGCATGGAATAGGTGATAAATGCAAGTATTTGAGTATACTATATGGACTGAAATAACATAACAAGTGATGCCAAACCACTGAAATGGCCCAAGTAAAGCATGTCAAAGGATTCAATACTCAAAGCCTACAAGCTAGATCACATGGTGTCTACACAAAGCAAGTCATGTACGACCAAAACAACCAAAATCAGAGCTTTATCATGTTAAAACAAAGCTAGAAGCTTCATGAGGTTGAGCCAAAATCATGCTAAAAAGACATGTCACAACATGGCGCATGTTAAGGCAAATCATGGGATTGCAAAGCAAGTATATGAAGCATGTAAGAGCCAACTAAACCCATCCAAAATAGAGTCATGGCATGCTAAAACAACACCAAAAACCCATTGAAATGAGTAAGAAGGCCAATACAAGGTGGTCCCGGAGCTCACAAAAAGGGCACAGAAATGAGGCCAAACAAGGCCTAAGAGGGGGTAAATCCCAATTCTCTGAAGAAAACTTGATGTTTTCACCTTGCCTTGCCAAGCCAACCACCCAAAGAATTTAACTTTAGGTGGAGCACAGTTATTCCATACTGCCTCTGCCATTTTCCTAACAGGCCCCAAGGATAATTCACACCTTTTATAAGCTGATGTAACAGAATAAATCCTAGATGGATCAACATTCCACTCCTATTCATCTAATCTTATGACCCGAATTGCTGGTGCATTCCTGAGTAAGGTATGTAATCTACTTACCTTCTCTTCTTCCCAGGCCAAAAGAGTTCTCCTAAACTCCAGATTCCATTCCTGAAGTCTTTCTCTTCTGATATAAAATTCAAAAACTACTCAATTTTTATCGTTAGAAAAAGAGAAAAGTTTGGGAAATTCGTCCTTAAGACACAAGTTTCCTACCTATATATCCAACCAGAAGTGAGCTCTTCAACCATTTCCCAACTCAATTATAGAGCTAGCAAGGTATAAATTGTGTAACTCAAGCTTAGACAGAGCTAGCAAGGTGTGATTCTCTACCCTAAACGATCCACCCCCCATGTGGATCGTTTCTGTTTAAATTTATCCCAGATTAACTTCCAAGTACTTTTATTACCAAGATTAGCTCCCAGAGGTAACCCAAGGTATTTTAAAGGCAGGTTCTGATGTACATAATTTAATCTAGCAGAGAAATCTTGCATCAACCCTTTATCCACTCCAATTCTAGCAATCACATTCTTATGATAATTAATTTTCAGCCCATAGAGAATTTCAAAACACATGAGAATTCTTTTGATAGTAACCACTTCCACTTACTCAACTTCACAAAACAATATTGTATCATCAGCAAATTACAGATGTAATACTTTTAGCCCTTTATTTCCAATGTCAACTCCTTTGATTAAGCCCATCTCCTTGGCTTTATCAAACAAGATGTTCAAACCCTTTGCCACTATATTGAAAAGGAAAGGTGACAATGGGTCACATTACTGTAGACCTCTTTGTGGACAAAACTCCTTAGTAAGTGAACCATTTACTAAAATTGACACTTTTGTGGAGGTTACACAGGTTTTCATCCAGTTAACTGAGTCATCTGCCTTCTCAAAATCTAGTTTCAACAATAACCCTTTCTTATTTGACTTTCTCCACCCATCAACTATCTTGTTTGTAATTGGAATCCCATCCAGAATATGCCTTACCCCTAGAAATGCTGATTGGGCCGAGCTAATGATCTTTGGCATCACTTGTTTCATCCTGTTTGACAAACTTTTGCCAGAATTTTATCCATGGAACCAATAAGGCTTATGGGCCTATAATTGCTCAAGCTTGATAGGCAATTGTAGACACCCCATTTTTAACAGCCCTTTAAGATTTGGATGTTCTTGCAGGTACATCTGATGATGAGTCTGTTTCATTGCCGAGCACTCAAAGTCTCTAGTGGAATGCCACAGCTTTGAGCATTTCAAACCCTGCATCCATTTTGTTTCATCTTTGGACCATGTCTGGGTCTTTTCAGCCTGAAGTTTCTGATGGCCTACCGGCCATCCTTGGAGGCTACTGGCCACCACTTCTACTTTGCTAGCCATGGATGTGCATTGCCTGCCATCAATGAAGCCCTGCCGGCCACCATTATATGCTGCAGATATTTTGTGATATTTTGGTGCCAGCTGTTTGCACATATTCATGCATCTTCCTACACGTGTATGGCTGGATGTTTGTAAGGGAAATTTGTGTTTTCTATATATAGGACTCCTCTCTCTCATGTGTGGAGGTTAGAAAAATTTGAGACATAAAAATTTTCTCTCTCTAGATTTCTCTCTCTCTCTTGCAAAATCGTGTGTGTTTGCCTAGTTTCTCTACACTTTTGCCTACATCACCAAAACCAAATCCTCTCACCTTTGAGCTGAGGTTACTTGGGATCCTCTTGGAGCTCTTGAAGGTGGTTTTAGCTTGGTTTTGTGCCTAGAATTACCCTTTACTTCAAGAGGTAGTTTATTTACTTTTTATACTTGTTTTGCATATTTGTTTTCTTATCCTTTTCAACTATTTGGGGCTAGTTTTAAACTATAAAAAAGCTCTATTTTTATGGCTTAAAAGTGTCGGTTTGAGGCCATTTTTAGTTAGGGGGTGGTTCACCTCTCTTACTCCTTTGTTTGTAAAGTCATTGTAACTTTGATCATCACTTTCAAACCAACTTTTTAAGCCTTTTAACCATTGAATTTCAAAGGTTTTTCAGTGGCAAAAAACTCATTTTGAAGTCCAAAATTGGAGGGGTTAGCCTCCCCTCCTTGTGTCTTGTTTGTATGCTTAGTTAGCTTTACATGTTAGCATGTTTTTCTGGCTTAACTTAGTTTAAGTCCAGCATGTTTTAGCCCCTAAAATAGCCGGCTTTAGCTCTATTTTGGGCTGTTTGGTTCATTTGAACAATTTTTTTTTTGTGTAGTTGTAGTGTAAATCCTTGCACTAGCTTGTTGTTTTAAGGCTTTAAACATTATTAGTGTGACTTGGCTGCATGTTTTTAGTGCTTTTATCACTCAATTTCAGTACCTAAATCTCTACAACCTCCCTCTTTGCTTCACCCTTTCATTTGCTTTTGAGGGTTATTTCAAGCTTAGGATCCTTTAAGCTTGAGATTGAGGTCATGCTTAATGGTTTAACCCTCTTTGAGGGTTCATTATCAAAGGCATGATCTCTCTCTTGCCTTACACTATCCCTTGGTTGACACTTCTTTCACTTTAGAGGACACTTACCAATGGAAAATTTGATTAAAGAATGATTTGGTAATTAAAATGTGTAAACAAAATTGACAAGTAAAAGTGACAAGATAAGCATGCCTTTGTGTTGCATTGTATGTGTTCAAATCGAACGTTAATTTGAACACAAGGAAAATGGGACATTTCATACTCAAAAGTGATGAAATGTGCCACTTTCCTAAGTCTCCATTGCCCTCGATCATGCATGATAGGATGGTGGTCTTGTTGGTCATATTTGTGCATTTATCGAAATTATATAACTTGGATCTTTGGCCATCATGCAATGAACTTGCTTGATTGGTGGTTTTTGGATCCAAATATGTCACTCCTTTGAGATATTGAGATGAAAAGGAGAGATACAGTACAAACAAATCCTTGGAAAAACCATCTTTTTGCTCTGTTTGTACTCTGTTGTAGTATGATGACCTAGTGCATCAGTGGCCGGCAGGCCACCATTTATGGCTGGCAGTGCATCATTTTTGGTCGGCAGGTGTAGACACCCCATTTTTTACCGACCTTAAGACTCAGACGTCATCGATTGAGCACTCGCTGATTGCGCATGTTGTGCTCGTTTTGAGGTTTCAAAGTTTTCGATTGAGTGCCTTTCCTCCGGGCCTCTGAACTCTTTGTGTTTTGGCTCGGTTTGTGGACCAAGCCTTGTTTCCCTTCCCTGGAAGGAGAAGGTGGTCTGTGGACCACTCTTTCGGTGGTCGTAGACCACTTTTCGTGGTCGTAGACCACTTTTCTTGCTTGGAGATTAGTTTCCGACTTTCGAAGCCTTCGGCCGCGCGCCTTGTCTCGAGACCGCTTAACGATCTCCATTTTGCGTGATTTTTGAACCATACCTTGTTGCCTTTGCCTAGAGGGACACTGTGGTCTGGGAGACCACTTTTGTGGTTGTTGACCACTTTTGGTGCTCGTAGACTAGTTTTCAAGGATCTCGACTGCGCGTCTTGCCTCCCGAACTTTCGTCTTGCATCCCTTTTGGTTTGTTTTTGGTGCAAACTTTGTGTTTTCCTTGTTTGGAAGGTGGTACAAGGGTGAGAGACCAATTCTTCCCCTTGGAGACCACTTTCCTTCCTGCCAGCCAGTTTTCTGGTCGGGCAACTGGTTTTCTTGGTCTTTGGGCTACCTTTTCTGGTCGGCCACCACACCACTGCCTTGCTTTCATGTTGCAGACCATCTCCCCCCCATGGCCGACCACTCCCACTGGTCGGCCAACCAGTAGAAGTAGCTGGCCGATCACTTCAAATGATCGGCAGCTTTCCATCACCTTTTTGGAGATATTTTTAGGCCACCTGTTACAGCTGGAAGGCACCGAAGCCATCCTCCGTACACGTGTATGGAGGGATTGCTTTAGGCCAAAAGCTCATCCAACAAGCTTGTTGCTTGTTCTCTATAAAAGAGAACCTCCCCCCTCCTCCTCCTGGTTCAGATTTTCTTGCTTGAGCTATACATACACACCTTTGTCTCTATATTGTTCTTCTCTTCATTTTGTGCACAAAAGTGACTATTCTTCACACTTTTACACACAAACACACATTCAAACACCATCCTCTTGGAGTTGAGGTCCCTTGAAGTTGTTTTGAAGTTTTTGGATTGGTTTTGGTTCAAAAAGAGTGCTAGAGTTGCAGCTTTGAAGGTGTTCATCAAGGGTGAGTTTCTAACCTCTTAAACTGTTATTTTTCCTTAAGCTTTTGGACCTACTTGCATGGTGTTTTAGGCTTAACTTCCTACTGAAAACAGTTCTGATTTTGCATGCTTAACATGTTTGTTTAAGGTCACTTTTGTATTGGGGGTGGCTTACCCCCTTTTAGGCCTTCTTTGGCCTTGTTCTTGTGCCATCTTTTTAAGCTATTGGGATCACCTTGTTTTGGCCTTCTCACCACTAAAACTCAGAGGAATTTTAGTGGTGGAAATGGTGTTTTGAGGTCCTCAATAGGAGAGGGTCATCCCCTCTCCTAGTGTTTTATATGCTTGCTCTGAATGCCTCATGTTTGAGCATGTTTGTTAAGCTTATGTTGGCCATATCTTAGCATGTATTTGGGGTTATTTTGACATGACATACCATTGTTTTGGTTTGTTTTTGTCACCTCATGCATGCCTTATACACTTGTAGTGTAAATTTTGCAAACTAGTCTTGTATGTTTCATGAAGTAGCATGTCTTTCTAGCTTGTTTTGAGTCCATCTCAGCATGTTCTTGGTGTTGTTTTTCCATGTTATACCTCTGTTAAGGTTTAGTTTGATAGCCCCTTGCATGCTCCATGCACTTGTAGTGCAATTCCACAAACTAGCCTAATGTGTACCCTGCTTTAAACTGTCATTCTAGCATGCTTTTGGCTTAACTCTAAGAAGACTTTGTCCATGTTTTAGCATGCTCTAGCTCTGATTTATGTTGTTTTGGTCATGCATGCCATGCTTTGTATAGCTAAAATGCATTCTAGCTTGTTAGCTTTGTGTATCAAGTCCACTAGCATGCATTACTTGGCCTATTTGAATGATTTGGCATCATTTGTGATGAGATTTCAGTGCATGTTTCATGGTCATACACTTGCATCTTTCATTTATTCCATGCTTTGAAGGGTTGGTCCTTAATGCCTTAACATGAGTCATTGTGTATGCCTTCATGCCTAAGCTTGCGAGCTATCATTTCAGTGTGTTTTGGGGGTTATTTTGCCATGATATAACTCTAATTTTTGTTGGCAAAGCCATCTCATGCTTGGTCTTAGTAGGTGTAGTGTAATCTTCCCTTTTGGCCTTGTATGCATCATGCGTTATACCCTCCATGCTAGCTTGTTTTGGCTTTAGTCCATGCATGTTTTAGACTCATTTTGACATGTTCTAGGACTATTTTGGGTTGCCTCGACCATATGCTTCATGTTTTGCATAGTTGTAGTACAAATGCCTATGCTAGCTTCGAGTTTTGAGCACCATAGCATGCTTCATTTGTGTTGTTTGGATGATTTGGCATCATTTAACATGACATTTCAAAGCATGTAGGACTGCCATGTTCCTACTTCATTCACCCTTTGAGTGGCTCCGAGTGTTATGCATTGCTGCCTTGTTTGTGGCCTAGCATGTATGCCATCTTTCCTAGGTCCTTGAGCCCTCATCTTAGCATGTTTTGGTCTTTGTTTTGACCTATTTGAGCTCTGTCCATGATTGGTTCATGCACTTGTGCCATGCATTGCATGCCTCATATGTAATCCTCTTTGCTGGCCTTATGCCTTAAGGACTCTAGTATGCTATGCTTGCATTGTTTGAGTGATTTGGCATCATTTCATACCTTATTTCAGTGCATATAGTGTTGTTACAATTCCACATTTGTCACTCTTTGAGCACTCTTAAGGGTTGTGTTCTTATGCCTAGTCGATGGGCCATTGCATTGAGCATGTTTGTCTTGATCTTCATGCCTTAGTTTCATCATTATGGCCACTAATTTGGGCATGACTGACGTCTGTCCATTTTGGTTTAAGTCCATTGAGTATGTTATGTGAATGTTGTTACATTGCATCATGTTGTTGCATGCTTATGTTGCCCTGCATTATGTATGCATGCATTAGCATTGTTTGCATGTCATTAGCTTTGTTAAGTTGATCATGTCACATTATATTGAGTATGCCATGTTGTTGTTTGCATTGTGTATGCCATGTTATTCTTTGCATTGTGTATGCCATGTAGTTGCATTGTGTTTTGCATGCCTTACATTCCATGTTTGCATGTTACATTGCATTGCGTTATGCATGTTGTTGTTGCATTTGTTTCGATAGGGTTTTAGTCCAAACACGAGAAACGAGGGACATTTCATACTTGAACTGATGAAACGTGCCTCAATTCTCGGTCGCCGACGGTCTTGATCATACATGATAGAGTTCAAGGCTTTATGTGTTTATGTGTGCATTTATTTTACATTGAATTGTGCAATTTGGCTTCTCGGCCATCATGCATCAAGATGCGTGATTGGTGGCCCAAGGGTCGAAAACCGCACTCCCTTGAGCTTATGAAATGATAGGGAGGGTGGTTGTGCACACATACCTTGCAAATACATTGTCATGCCCTTTCTTGCTCTCTGTTGCAGCAAAGTGGAGAAATGCAGCAACTTCTAGTCGGCCGACCAGAAAAACTAGCTGGCCGACCACTTTTTCTAGTCTGCAGCAATAGAAAGTGGTCAGCCAGTGGCTGGAAACACCCCTAGGTGGTCGGCAGCCCTCCCACAGGTCCCCAAGGTGAGTTAGAAGCTTTCTGGAGCTTGGTGCAAGGTTCTGAGAATAGTTGCAAACAGAGGCAAATCGAGGCATCACGATGGATTTCCGAACAAGGCGACCGAGCATGCATACACTTCTTGCCTCGAGGCTCCTGTTTTATTGCTTTCCTTAGCTAGTTTGTGCTTTGGTTTTGTACTTAAGTAGTTAATGCGTTTAGCTGCTTATTTGTGTTGCAATAACTAGTTAGTTAACTTGTTAGTTAATTAGCTTTGTTCTTGTACTTAATTAGTTAACTAGGATTAGTTAATTGGTTTTGTGATGTAATAATTAGCTTAATTAGCTTAGATTAGCTAGTTAGCTTCTTAATCGGACCCTCCGTCGAGAGGGCCAACTATTGTAATAAGCGTGCGTGTGTGTGATGCATGTCTTCCAACCCCCATTTTTTACCCTTTTACTTAACCGCTTTTGATGGTTAGTTTTAGGGCATATTTCGATTAGTATCCTTATGCTTGTATGCGTGCATCATTCATCTATTTTGCATGCACCGGGCTCGGCGCATCATACCAAACTACATTGTATTTCAAATACACTTTCTTGAATACGTGTCCAACAGCATGTTATTAAGTTGCATTTCACATGCCATCTTAGAATAGCCGAGCCTATCGTAGTTGCATTTTGCCTGTGTTGCATTAGCCATCTTAACATAAACTAGGATCATGCATGATTTCTAACTAGTTCTCTGTTTTGGCTTGGAGTACACTGTAAGTGTTTATGCTTTAGCATACTGCATGTGTGTAAGTGCTGCCATGTTTAGCATGCTTGCCATGAGGCTAACTGCGTAAGTGTTTAACTGCCTGAATGCCTGTGGGTGAAGGTTGGATTGCTTGAATTGGAACAATTCCTTGAAATCCTCGTCTCAGCCTACTTGTGAGTAGCAAACTTCAAACCATTTTCACAAACGAACATGAAATGTTTTGTTCCAACTTAGGCGATCTAGTCTATACTTGTATGCTGCGTGCATCACATAGTAATTCTAGGTTAATAACCGGAATAAGAACACATGTTTTTTCAAAAACAAAATATCATGTTAGTAAAGGCCGATCTTTGATCGGGCAAGCGGGGGTGCTCATTGCATGACCTTCCCCTCTCGTACCCAAGTTTCCGAGCTGAGGCAACTTTGGTGATGACGGACACGTGACCTTAGGCATGAGTCAGGGTTTCCTAAATTTCCCCCAAAATAAAATATTTAGGTGGCGACTCTGTATCTGGAAAAGCAGTTCATGTTTGACACTTCTTTATAAAAATCAGTTTTCCAAAACGATTTGCCGGATTTGGACTCTTTGGTGATTTATCGGTCTCACATTGCACTTTGTGAGATTAGATTCAGAACCGTGACATTGAGTTCGAACTGTAGTAGCTAAAAGCAAAGTGGATTTGCACCCTCGCCAGCGCGGAGAGCGGAGTTCTCGGGGCAGTCTACAGCAGGACACCTCCCTGGCCGATAGCATCCATCCATGGCCGGCAGGCCACTTATGTAAACCTCAGCAAAGATTTGGTAAGGTGGAGTAGAAAGGTTCTGGAAATGCTCAACCCTGCAAACAGAGACTTTCGAGAGCAAAATGGAGGTCTTTTAGGGCGAAAACCAAGCATGTGCATCTTCCACTTCCCGAGGCAGAGCAATGGCAGCATAGTTTAATGTCATAAATGCTTAGTTCGTGTGCATAAGTGTTGTAATGATTAGTAATTAGCTTAACTAGTTATTCATTTGATTTGTAATAATTAGTCTAATTAACTTAATTAGATTAGCTTAGCTTAGATTAGCTTAGCTCTTATTCATTCAGACCTTCCTTCATGAGGGCGTAATGTTGTAATAAGTGTGCGTGCGTGTATATGTCTTCCAACCCCACGTCTTTCTCCTTTTTATTTAATCGCTTTTGATGGTTAGATTAGGGACATATTTTAATTAGCATATTGCATGCTTGCATCCATTCATTTAGTATTGCATGCACCGAGGCTCGGCGCATCATTCGAATTATATTGTCATTTCAATATAATTCTTTGAATACGTGTTTAAATCGCATGTTGTTCAGAATCGATTCATATGCCATATTAGTAGTGGAGCCTATTAATTGCATATCGCATGTGTTGCATTAGACACTTAACATAGTTAGGAATCATGCATATTTTATTAACTCATGTTTTCCTAGCATGGAGTACTAGGTGAGTTTTTACATTTTAGCATACTGGCATAAGTGTGAATGTTGCCATGATTGAGGCTATGTGCTTAAATGATAAACTGCATGAATGCCTGTGGATAAAGGCTTGTTGTTTGAATTGGAACGATTCAACGAATATATGTTTTAAGCCCACTTTGTTGAGTGGAAAATTAGTTTTAAGCCCACTATGTTTGGTGGCAAATCCGCAATATTTAAGCTCACTTGAGGTGGCAAATTCAAACCATTTTCGCATACAAACATGAGTTGAATTGTTCCATATTGAGCAAACTAGTCTATACTTGCTTGTGTGCATCACATAGTAAAGCTAGTTTAATAACCGGAATAAGAATACATAATGTTTATAAAAAATCATATCATGATTAGTAGAGGCCGATCTTTGATCGGGCGAGCAAGGCTGCTCAATTCATGACCTTCCCCTCTCGTACCTAAGTTCCTGAACTGAGACAACTTTGGTGATGACGGACACATGGCCTTTGGCACGAGTCATGGGTTTCCTAAATTTTCTCAAAATAAAATATTTAGGTGGCAACTCTGTATCTGGAAAAGCAGTTCAATTTTGGCATTATTTGATTTAAAATCGATTTTCCAAAACGATTTGCCAGATTTGGACTCTTTGGTGTTTATCAGTTTCACATTGCACTTGTGAGATTAGATTCAGAACCGCGGGAGTCCGAACTGTGAGGCCTTTCTTTTCAAACCTTCCGAAAGGGGGCGTGAAAAAGGGGAGCCATAGTTTTTGGCGACTCTGCTGGGGATTTAGAGAACTCATGATATGTTGTTTTATCTACACTTATGTGTTTCTTTGCATTTGCATTTGCATCGGTGCATTTAAGTCACAGTGTTTGCCATCTGCTATTACTGAATGGTTTGCAGGAGGCTTGCTTGGAAAAGCTTGCCAAAAGACTGATCGGTTGCAGGCTCTGCCATGATGGGAACACAACCCTTGGATCTGGACTACTGATGTACCATTTGATCCTCTTTTCACTTCTCAGTGTTAGGTGTGAGAGGTATATTAGGTAGTCTTGCCAAGGTACCATTTTTTTGACCAATCGGCCTAGTTGCATATCAGAAACCATAGAGACTGTTCCAAACTAGGACAGATTGCTTACGCGAATGGAGGAATTTTATGAAACCACTTATTGTGCATAGTGAAACCCTAGTTCCTGATATGTGCTTTTAGAGTGAAACTAGGACAGGGTAACCCTCCCCCATCATAGGGTTGTTTGGGCTCTCACTTGCTTGATATGTGCTTTTAGAGTGAAACTATGCAGGAATGTATGTATCAGCTGCAAGTCTGGGTATTAGTTTTGAGGAAGAAATCAGTGTTGAGTACAGTTCTCTAGCTTATGATTACAACTGCGTGTTGTTTGTGTCTGAGCCGAGGTGTTGTGCAGTTTCTGATTTTTGTTTTCTTTTTTCTTTATTTTCTTTTTGCAAGGTAGTTTTTCACCATTACTTCTGACGATTCAGTTACCCTCTAAGAACCCTGGACTCGTGTAAGGAGACTTTATAGATCCGAGGATCTTGTCAGGGGACAGCCAATGTTTGCTTCGCTCCCACCAGTTACAAGATGGAAGAGGGTTAGGCATGACTCACCAGTTCAGCAGTCACCACTTACTTCGCCTGTGCCCAATTAGGCCTAGTTTTCTACTTTTACTCTAGAAAAAGAGTATTCACTAATTTTGATAGCTCGACATCCCTCAATCAGCATGGAAGATATGTTTCTTCAGCTCCAGCAGACTATTGAGACTAAGCAACTAGATACTGCCCGTCAAGTTGAGGTCACAACCCACCAAGCTGAGATCGTAGCCCCCCAAGCAGAATTGATAGATAGGCTCCAGCAACAGCAACCCCAACCAGCAGTAGCCTCTGCATTCCATGCATACCCAGCAAGAATTTCGGCACCCAGGGTCAGAATTAATGTCTAGGAAAATGCAGGCATTCAGGCAGATCCCATCCCACCTCAGACCTCCAAGGCACCAATTTACCAGACGGGGGCGCCGTTTGAATTCATACTGCATTGAAGGTCAACAATCTAGAAAAACTCTTCAAAGGGGCACATAGCGTAAATTCAATCCTTGATATTGAGGATGGCAATACTGACTCAGCAGTGACTTTGCCAAACAGATTCAAGATGCTGCACATAGACCAGTTTGATGGCTCCAGGGATCCTATGGTCCATCTACAGTTATTTTCAGATATCCTACGACCAATGAGCCTCACCAGACTGCAAAAGTTGTCGCTTTTTGGCCGGACCCTGTCGGGTATAGCGGTCATCTAGTACGCAAAACTGGAAGACTCGGTGAAATGGAGCTGGGATGAAATGGCCAAGGCCTTTGAAGCGCAGTACTCCTACAATACCCAGATCGAGGTCACTACCCGTGATCTTAAAGCGACTCGCCAAGAACCGAATGAGGGTTTATCAGACTTTGTGACTCGATGGAGGGCTAAGGCTTCTATGATGACTACCCGGCCATCTGAAAAAGATTAGATCAGAATGATCATTCGCAACCTACAGGGGAGATTACTGTAGAAGATAATTGTCTTGCCCTTGTTCACATTTGTTGATCTTCATAAGATAGAAGTTCACATTGAGGACGCAATGAGACAAGGGTTGATAAATGATGAGAATGAGCAACCCAAGAGGACTTTCACACGCAGTTCCAATGCGACTACTAGCGGTACCGCAGCTGCACGGCCTTTAGATGTGAGTATGATCACCACCATATCCAAGACTGCCAACCCTTTTGCCGGTACATCCAACTCAACTTCACAAACCTCAAGCCATCAAGCCCGAGGCCAAAGGGTCTTCACCCAGCTCTACATGACTTTGTCCAAAGCCCTAGGGGTCCTGATCAAAAAAGGGCATCTTAAGTTATTAGAACAACGCCTACGGCTCGATCCTCTCCCACCTAAACATAACCCAGCCACATACTATGTTTTTCACCAACAACATGGTCATGACACTGATCAGTGCTACAGACTGCGTCATGAGATTCAAGATCTCATTAACAATAAGGTGATAACACCTCCTCAAAAACCCAACGTCACTACAAATCTTTTCCCACCACATAATCAAGCCCCTCCACCCTGACATATAAACTTCATCCATACACTGGCCGTCCCTTATGACCCCAGTATATATATCACCCCTTCCCACCTATCTAGAACGGCGTTGTTCATCCCTGAGAGCACGGACTTGTGCATGATGAACACGTCAACAGTCCAAACTAAACCCGTGGTGGTACTGGTGGTAGGGGAAGGCCGGTTGGCCTCGGTGGAACATGTCAGTCCATTACCCGAGGGCTCTGAGGACTCATCTGAAGAGGTGTACAACCCGTGCTGCTATATTGTGCCAATCAATCAAGCAAAGCCAGAGGTGGTGTTGCCAGTTGAGATGGAGGTCAATGTAGTTCGTGAAGATGGCCCCAGTCAGGGATTAGATGATCTAGCTGACTTGGAGGAGAATATAGACAATTTGCAGTTCTTTGATGAACATGATCAAGGGGGTGTGCATAGTAATTGGTTTGATCTAAATGGGTTGACTGACAATTCAGGGTGGTTAAGTGATGAACCTGATATAGACGAGGGAACTGAACTGAAGTTGGAAGAACAGAAAGCGGGAACCGCTACAATGGCCGGAACGGCCGATAGAAAGGGTAAACTGTCGAAAAACACCGGTGCAGAACAAGGGCTTCAGGAGCTGGGCATAGTTAGTACTGTACCTACAGAGCAAGAAGCCACATTGAGGTGTCTTGAGCAAGAAGTGGATCAAAATAAATAGAAGGCTAGAAAGGCCTAGGACCCTGTGAGAGAAATCTATGATGAGAAGATGACCTAAACGGAGCCAGACAACTGCTTGTCGGCTGCCAAAAGAATTTGGTGGGATGACGACGACCTGCACTTGACCCATACTGATGAGGACCGGGGTGAGGACCTTCCTGACAACACCTGGTATGTGGAAGAGGTTGACCACATGACAAGAAGTGGCCGATATTTCAAACCACCGCATCTGGACCAACCCAAAGCCTCCGGAAAGGATAAAGAAGTAGAGAAACAGAAAGAAAAGCAGTTAGAGGAAAAGGTTGTGCTGAAACAGTTACAGAAGATTCAAGCTGACATATCTATTCGGGGGCTTTTATGGCTTCGCGAGTGCACAGACAGGTTGTACTGTCGGCGATGGATAAAGCTAAGTTGTCTATTGAGACTACCCCAGAACAACTGGTGGGATTAGCTTCCTGGTGCCAACTTTGACCTTTTCCGACAATGAGTTACCGCCAAAAGGCTCTGCACACAACAAGCCTCTATACATATCCGTAGAGTGCCAAGAACAATGGGTGCCAGTCGTGTTAGTCGACACCGGGTCAGCAATCAACGTCTGTCCATGTCACACGGTTTATGCTATTGGACTGAAACTGGCATATTTTGTGCCTACAGCCTAGGTGATCTGGGCGTACGACAATACGAGCAGAGAGGTGATGGGAATGGTACAGATCAGAGTACAGGTTGGACCTACTCAACAGGATATTGAATTTCACATCTTGGATGTTCCAACCACTTTCAACCTACTACTTGGGCGACCCTGGCTGCACTAAGTAAAAGTCATTTCTTCGACCCTCCACCAAATGTTGAAGTACCCTCACGGGAAAGGGATAGCCATAGTGTTTGGGAATTCATCTATACATCCTCCACCAGAGGTCACTACACCTGTGCTGAAAATTGTGCATGGCAAAGAGGATGTTTTCATTTCGGGGTTTACTTTGGATGAGGCCCTAGTAGTGTAGAATATCTTAGCCGTTGATAAGAGCTTATATGTCAGTGCCCAATCTGTATATCTTATGAATAAGCTACAACACATGCCCGGAATGGGATTAGGAAGAAGTGGCTGGAAAAGCGTCACTACGTTGGCCGATGTGCCACATAACCCGCATGCCTTTGGTCTTGGCTATACACCTACCAAAGAGGACTGGGTGAGGAAAAGGAAAGAGATGGCCAAGAGAGCCAGAGCAAAGCAAAGCGGGAAGCACTATGAACTTGTGCATCGACCTATCTAGGGAACCCTGAATGGCTATTTTGTTTAGGAGGGTAAAGACTTGCCATTCTGTGGTTTCCCCGAGCCCTGGTTCAACTTTGAGAAATAGCGAGTTCCCGGCTTTGAGATTTCCTTTGACTTATAGTTGCAAGAGAGTGACATAGAGGAACAGACTGAACTAACTGCTGAGGCTATAAAGAGCACAGAAAGTGATTCCAACAATAGTGAATCTGAAGTAGGAGTAGCATTGGCATGTCTCATTTCGGATCCTCAGATTGACTTAAAGAGCTTGGGGGATAACCTTACCGTTTCCATGATCGGAGACCAACCGAGTGCAAACCCTTCCAGTGGTATCTTGGATGCATCTGACGCATTATCCCTCATTTGGCAGCTGGAGGAGGGTTTCTTGTCTAGTAGTTCTGAGTCGGGTAGTGAGCTAGAATCTGATTCCACAGAGTCTGTGGAGTCGGAATCAGATTCTAGTTCCTCTGAGTCGGAGTCCGGTATTCCTAGGGTTGATAATCCGGATGCCGAGGTTTAGTCCAGGTCATCTTTTTTCTTTTCTTTTGAGTCGGTTGTAACCGAGGAATTAGATGAGCTGAACCTTTTGAATGTGAATACCGCTGTAGATTCTGAGTACTTCTCTGTGCCACTTAAATATTGCATTGATCATGATTTTTAAAATTTTGATGAAAACGACGAGGAAGGCATCCCTCTGGTTTTGAAACATTTGATTAATCGAGAGGAGGAGAGGTTTGTAAAACCCCTTGTTGATGAAATCATTGCAATTAACGTCGGTATTGAGGAGGATCCACGTCTGTTCCAGATCGGGCCCACGTTGTCTTCGGAGGAGTGCAAGCACTTAGTCGCTTTATTACAAGATTTCAAAGATGTTTTCACGTGGTCTACGAAGACATGCCTGGAATTGATCCTTAGATTGTACAGTATCGGATCCCTCTTGACCTTGAGGCCCGACCCATAAAGCAGAAGCTGCGAAGAATACACCCGGATTGGGCTTTGAAGATTAAGGAGGAGGTCACCAAGTAGATAGACGCAAGGTTCTTGCTAGTATCTGAGTATCTAACTTGGCTAGCCAATATTGTTCCAGTGCCAAAGAAAGATGAAAGAATTCGGGTATGTGTGGACTTTAGAGATCTGAACAGAGCCAATCCAAAGGACGACTTTCCTCTACCGTACATCGACAAATTTGTGGACTTCACCGCAGGCCATGCGTTGCTCTCCATCATGGATGGATTTTCTGGGTATAACCAGATTCTGATGCACCCGAAGATAGAGAGAAAACCGCTTTCACTATGTCGTGGGGAACCTACTGCTACGGGGTAATGCCGTTTGGGCTGAAGAATGCCGGGGCTACCTATCAACGGGCTGCAACCACAATTCTGCATGACATGATCCATAAAGAGGTTGAGGTGTACGTGGACGACATGATTGTCAAGTCCAAGGAAAGGGAGGGCCACTACACCGCCTTGAAAAAATTCTTTCAACGGATCAGAGAGTACAGATTGAGGTTGAATCCACAGAAATGTACTTTTGGCGTAACAGCAGGGAAAATACTGGGATTCTTGATCACACAGACGGGCATCGAGGTAGACCCTTCCAAAATCAAGGTCATCCTAGAAATGCCACCGCCAAGGACTGAAAAGGAGATGTGAGGCTTTTTGGGTAAAGTGCAATTCGTAAGACGGTTTACTTCAAAATTAACCTTGACTTGTGAACCACTATTTGGTCTCTTGAAGAAAGGGAAAAAATTTCAATGGGATGACCGATGTCAGTTTGCTTTTGAGCAAATCAAGCAGTACCTCCAAAACCCACCTGTGTCATCGCCGCCAAAGCTAGGGAAGTCCTTGATTCTGTATCTGTCAGTAACGGACACAACAATGGGATGCATGCTTGCTTAGGAATCTGAGGATAGGGTGGAGAAAGCCATCTACTATTTGAGCAAGAAAATACTGGACTATGAGACCCGCTACACCCCGCTAGAGAAGGCTTGCTTAGCCTTGGTATGGGCTATCAGGAAGTTGAGGCACTACTTGTTAGCTCACTTCATAATTCTGGTTTCGAGATTAGATCCCATCAAATATCTCTTTGAGAAACCGGTGGTTATGGGTAGGCTAGCCCGTTAGTCGTTTCTCTTCTTTGAATTTGATCTGAAGTATGTCATTCGCAAGTTTGTCAAGGGGAGAGCGGTAGTTGAGTTCCTGGCAGATCACCCACTGGAAAGGAATGAAGCGGTAGAATACCTATTCCTAGATGAAGCTATTCTACAAGTTGAGGAAGAGATTTGGACAATGTACTTTGACGGAGAGTCTAACCAATATGGTTATGGGATAGGGGCGTTGCTGATAGCACCCGACAATTCCCATATACCTTTAGTCTTCAAACTCCGGTTCAAGGTATCTAACAACGAAGCAAAATACGAGGTGTGTATCAATGGTTTGGAAGCCGCCCTGGAACTAGGGGCAAAAAGGTTGGACGTCATCGGGGACTTGAACCTAGTTGTGTCTCAAGCAAAAGGAGACTGGAAGGTTAAAGAAGAAAAGATGAAGATCTATCACCAAACCATGGATGTTCTTATTCCTAGGTTTGAGAAACTGACCTTCACGCATCTACTAAGAGAGAACAACAGGTTCGCTAATGCTTTATCAACTCTATCTTCTGTGATAGACATCCCGTTTGGAGTCCAGATGTGTCCGATCATCATTGAACAGAGATATACCCCGGCCTACGAGACTATTGCCACAATAGATGAAGTGTAAGATCAAAACCCCTGGTATTATGATATTTGGAACTTCTTGGAAAAGGAAGTTTATCCACTAGGGGCAAATGTAAAAGATAAAAAGGCAATACGGCAGATGGCTGTTCAATTTATCATCTACAGGGACAAGTTGTATAAAAGGGGTCATCTGGGAATGCACAAGTTATGTGTCGGCACAGAGGAATCAAAGCACCTAATAGAGGCCATTCATGGGGGAGAGTGTGGAGCACACATGAGCGGAGTAATGTTAGCCCAGAAGATTCTCAAGCAAGGTTACAACTGGTCTACCATGGAGGAGGATTGTATTGGTTTTGTTCGGCGATGCCACAAATACCAAATCCATGCAAATCGCATGAATATCCCTCCGTCGAAGCTGTACAACATGACTTCACCATGGCCTTTCTCAGTCTGGGGAATTGACGTCATTGGGGTAGTTACACCGAAAGGGTCAAATGGGCACGAATACATTCTGGTGGCAATTGATTATTTCACGAAGTGGGTGGAAGCTCAGTCTTATGCAGTGTTGAAAGCAGCGCATGTGGCTAAGTTCATTTGAAACAACATCATTTGCCGTTATGGAGTCCCGAATGAGATCATTTCAAACAACGGCTCCCATTTCAAGAAAAAAGTGATCATCTTGTTGGAGAAATATGTGACTTTTCATAAGTCATCTACATATTCGGCACAAACCAACGGAGCTGTTGAGGCGGCCAATAAGAACATCAAGCACATTTTGCAGAAAATGGTTGAAACCTACAGGGATTGGCTAGACAAATTGCCATTTGCCCTCTGGGGCTACAGAACTTCAATTCGGACATCTACTAGGGCAACTCCGTACTCTCTTGTTTATGAGATGTAAGTTGTTATGCCGATTGAGATAGAGGTTCCGTCGCTGCGGGTTATGGCTGAGTGCCAGATAGCAGAAACGGACTGGCAGCAGAGCAGGTTCGAAGAACTGATGCTATTTGATAAGAGAAGGTTGAAAGCACTGCACCATGTTCAAGGATATCAACACAAGATTGCCAGGGCTTTTAACAAGAAAGTTAAGTCTAGGAATCTTAAGGAAGGAGATTTGGTATTAAAAGACAACCGAGCTCCCATCCATGACCCTAGGGGCAAGTTCAGACCCAATTGGACTGGTCCTTACATTATGAGCTATTCGAATGGACCTGGATGGCCCAGAATATTCCTAACCGATCAACATGGACAAGTTGAAGAAATATTACCCTTGAGAGGCTCGCTAGGCCGAAAACTCGAAAGGGCGACCTACACAAAAGTTAGAAAACAAAAAATTGGAAAAAAAGAAAAATTGAGCTCGCAAGGTTGAAAACCCCAAAAGGGTAGCCTTGGCAAAAGTTAGAGCGTAAAAGGAGAGAGTTAATACTCGAGTGAACCCGAACTGAACTACGTAAGGCTTGATTCCCATCTTCGGGATACGTAGACAACTTCATTCTGAAGCTCAGCCGTAAACACCTCCAAATCAACTGTGTCCATGTGTTTGATCAAGGCATCCTTGTATGTTCGTTATTTGAAAGTTTGGTTGTGATCCTTACTCTGAGAGAAGAGCTAGTTACAGTGCTGAACAGTGCCATTCAGACAAAGGGCAATTTTTCATTTTTGGATTCGGGCTTTGTACATCTCGAGGATAGATTCCATGTGTGTCAAGTTATGATTCTTGTCGAAAATGGTTTTGAAAAGTTTTAATAAAATTGATTTTTGTTCAAATTAATCTTTTTACAACTTAGACCATTTTTTGACCAAAAGGAAAAAATTTTGTGCCCTAACTTCATTTTCATTGATTTCAATACAAAGTTCTTCAACTCTCGATACAAATTAAAGTTGCTTTTATTACATTCAAAAACAAAACTTGAAAAGTATGATCAAAGCAATAAACTTGGGACATGGATGAGTCAGGTGTTCCTATGTCCCCTGCTTGTGCTTGTGGAAGCTTCTGATACTAAAGTGGGTCCGATTTGTGCCTCATCTTCAAGCCAAGTTAGGCAATCGCCAGAATGTGCACAGTTGAAACTAGGGGCAGGAGCCAGAAGCTCTCCCATCCTCTATGCAGTGGAATATCAAGCCAATTGTGAACCTCAGATTGGGAATAAAGTCGAATACTCTACCCCCTCTTTTGGGCAAGTTTGGTTGTGTCCAAATTTACGCCTGAACCGGAACGCAATGTCAACAGCAGACCTGTTGCACATCCAATGGCACCACCACCCCTCGTTCAGGAAATCCACTAGCTGTTGATTAAAGAAATAGCCCCGTGCAGAATATACAGGGAAAGAATCCACTACCTTCAACCTGTCCATGAGCCATATCTGGAGAGGGATGAAAAGAAAAAAAAGATTAAAAAATAGAGAGGTGTGTGTTGAGGAAAAAAGTGAGAAAAGGTCTTTGAGAGAAAAACAGTGCATAAGTACCGAGTGATGTGAGAAACACATATGAGAAGGGTGGGAAACATTACTTGAAGAAGTAGTGGACTCCCTGCGAATTTGGTGGTCTCTCTCCGATGAAAGGCTTCTAAACCCATCAAAGTCTCAGCCAGTACCAAGCCCATGCAGCTTTTGCCCTCTTTCCAGCTTTGAGCCACTTCAACTAGTCGAATGCTAAACCTTTTGAAACTAGGGGCAAGGAGAAAATACGCCAACATACACAAACAAAGGGCATGTTGTCGAAAACCCCGCCAGAAAAGATCGCCTTGGTCATTGGCGTCAAAAAATCGATGAATCAAGCTGGGGATGTCCAACTCTCCATTATGAACCAAGGATTGAGCCTTATGCAAAGTGAGCCTACACATCCTTCCCAAAGCTTGGATATGACCAGAACGGAGTTGATGTAGAATTTCCTCATCACGCCAGAATTCTATTAGCGCCTAAAATTCGTTGACTATCAGGCATATCTCTTATCCCCCGAAGCTAAAAACATGCGTGATCGAGTTCCAACATCTAGCCGCGGCATGAAAGAACAGAAAACTAAGTGGAGAATGACTAAGCGGGAATAGAAACCCCAGAAATTCACCTTTTCTGAGCCATCCAAAGTTGTAATCCAATCGGAGAGTTTTTCGACGAAAAATGGTTTCATTTGTGAAGAATTTGCAGTTGAAATGAAGAAATCACGAAGCTTAGCCTTTTGTGGAAGATAAGGTAGTGAGTGGAAAACAGGTGTCCATAATTGGGAGGTCCTGTACATTGATGGCCGGCAAGGTATCCTTGATGGCCAGCAAGGCATCATTGATGGTCGACAAGAGGTTATATAGCCGGCAGGTCACCCCTCATGGCCGACATGTGGCCGACATTCACCACTTATGGCCGGCAGTCTTCCTCTCATACCCGCTATCCTCCTTTGTGAAGAATAATGTTGGATGCATGTGTCACGACCCAAACCCGCCCCTATAGGTTTAGCACCGTAACCGGCCAGTAATCCGAGATTACCGAAGGCCTGCTTAATAGTAAAACAGTAATACAGAGTACAGGGGCTGGCGGAAACCAAAACAGTAATTAAAAGATGTCCAACAAGCTGTGACAGTCTGTATGCAAAAAGACTTTTCATAACATATACACGTTTAGAACAAAAACAGTATGTACATACATCATATACAGATATTCAGGTTAGGGACCACATCCCTACCATAACAGTACAGTACGATATCATTCAGTCTGTACAAGATTACAAAACAGATACAAAAAGAAGGGAAAACTAAAACACCCCAAAATAGCCCTAACTTGAAGGACTTGGAACCTCACAGTGAGGCACGGTGGTTGGCTTGACAAAAAAAGAGCTTATCCTGACGCTCCTAGCAACGGTCCAGTGCCTGTATACCTACATATATATATGAGTAGTGAGCTAAAGCCCAGTGAATAACATATGCATAAAGAGATTAAGAATGAATGTCCTTTCAGAATTGAAAACAGTCAATTATCAGTATATCAATCATTCAGTTTCTGGCTCATATTTGATGCCAAAACAGTTATTCAGAAACTATAATAGTCATATGTAGTACATCCAATAGCAAAACAGTACAGTAGGTCTTAACAGACCGAATATCCAGTTGATGGCCATTATATTAGTAAACAGTAGTGGTTCCAACATGGGAACTGACAGAGATCTCTGTGACAGTAGCAGTACAGTGCAGTAACAGTAAATTGCTATGGATCCCACGAATACAGTTTGCAATTAGGACAAACATTCATTCAGTAAACAGTGTTGTTTCATAAAGCAGTTCAGTCATTCGTTCATAAAGTAATCTCAATTGAACATATCTTTACAACATTGTTACTCACAGAGCAATGGGTTATAAGCAGCTAGAGCGTCCTCGGTTGCCAACCCTACACAGTTACAAAACGAACACACACTAAGCTACACAGTTGAGAAATAATAACTTAATCCCTAATTTGCCTCAGTGTAGTTCTACATCACTATCCTTTTTAAGATTCTTTAAACTAGGCCTAGGAATGCCTAGGATGGAATGAAGATGCAAAGATGCACTTTAAAACACTTTACAAAATTTTCAGAAAACAGGGTCCCGCTCGAGGGTGGCTTTCCCTGCTCAAGCGGACTATAAAACATAGCAAAAGTACTGGATGCACAAAATTCACGCTCGACGGGCGCTCGACCCCCGCTCGAGCGTGAGATACAAGTCCTCGCTCGAACGTGCATTCCCTCGCTCGAGCAGACTGTAAACACATGCAAAGTACTGGATACACGCATTTCACGCTCGAGCATCACTTTCCCCGCTCGAGTGGAATGCATGAACTCAGTATGTACGCTCGAGCGTGGAAACCCCCGCTCGAGTGTGAGTCCAAAATCTGGAAATTCCAAATTTGAACCTCAAGCTCAAAACTCAATTCTAATGCATCAAATTCGATCCTTTTGGGCTAATTTTCTGGAAAACACTTGTAAACTCATAGTATGACATGTTTCAAAGATCAATTTGAGAAATCAAAGCCCAAAGGGAATTCAATTAAACTCATTTCCGAACAAAACTTCAAGAACATTAATTAAATGTAACATGCATGGATTTAAACAACTTTAAGGCTTCAAATACTTGCTCTAAAGAGCCAATTCCTTCAAAATCAAGATGAATTCATGGACTATAACAATAATATGGACATGAATACAAGAATTCCTATGAAAACAACTTTAAACTTCAAGATATGCACATGCATGCATGAATTAAGCCTCTATTCAACAATCTACGACCAATTTAAGATCTTAAGCTCCTATTTACCATGAACCATGCAACAATTAACTTGAATTCACAAACGAGAAGGTAAATGTCTTACCTTAGGTCTTGAATGCAAGATATGGGAGCTCAAGTATGCAAATTATCCTTCAATTCCTATAATTTCCAAGCAAAACCTCCAAGTTGAACTCAATTTCTCTCACTCTCTCACTCTAGTCGGTTTTAGCTCTCAAAGTGACTGAGGAAAAGGGTGCTCAAACAATGTAAGGGTGAAGAGAGGAGTGGTCTAGCATAACCCCCTATGTGGCAACTTGGTGAATAAGTCCAACTCTTGCAATTAATCATTAATTAATCTAATTTAATCATACTAAATCACATTTCAATTAAACATGCCATAAAATCACATTAATTCCGATTAGCATATAACACTAATCAATTTTAGATTCGGCCACCGATAAGGCCTTCAATTTGCAGTTTAAACATAATACATGAACAGATAATTTAGCAGTCAAACAGATAGACATGCATTTAAACTAACACACTCAATCAATCAGTTTAGAATTTTAGTCAATCAGTCAGTTAACATGCTTAATCATAGATTAGCACTAATCAGTGGTGTTATCAGTAAACAGTGGTGAGGGTTGTCACAGCATATGTTTTGCTCAGCTGTTTGTGTGTCTTGAGGTCTTGTGTTAAGTCCTTTTTGTTTCTTTTTTTAAACAAGTTTATCGAGTTGTATTTGTTGTTTATCGAGTTGTTTTGTTTATCAAGTTGTATAGTGCTTTGTTTGTATGTCAGTTGTTGGTCGGTTCATTACCTGATTCAGACTGTTGTGACAGGACAAGTATTCGATTTTCGTTATCAAATTCAATCTCATTTTTCATGCAATGCAGTGCTCATGATGCAAAATACAAAAAAAAAAATTGGTTTTCATTCCGATCATGGTTGTTTTTACAAAAGGTGCAGTATAAGTTTTTAAAGAAAATAAAACCTGTCCGAAACTGTACAATATGCTAACACTACTAACAAAAAGAAGCTAAGAAAAAACTATTAAAAATCAGCGCTGGTCGCCTCAAGCTCGAGAAGCCTTCTTCGTCCTCTTCTTCGGAAGAGAGGACTCTACAGTACTATCTCCATCGGCGCCACTGTTGGATCAGAGTCTGAACCGGAGTCGTCTCCACTCACTACTCTCCGCCTTGGAGCCCTCCTCAACATCAGCATCAGCATTAGCATCCCCACTCTCAAAACCTGAGCCAGCATCATTGTCTCTACTTCCGGATGACTCAGCATGCTAACTCACCGCCTCCTCAGCCTCGGTAGTTTCAGTATCATCATTGTTCAAAATAGGCTCTGAAGGGCCACTCTCAGCTCGGGTGCCGCTAGCTCAGCCTCGGCTGCGTGCTGGAGCCTGTCTCTCTCTCTTTGTCGCCAGTGGAGACATTGCTACTCCTGCTGGCGAACCTGGTATGGGTGGGACCTGAAAAGATAGTTGTCATATGTCAGACATAGTATGTGTATCAGATGCAAGTATGGGGCAGAATGAGTATATGCTGAAGTCAGCTATAGAGTATGAATACAGTATGGAAGTCCAGTATTTCAGATGCAGTGTATTGGTGTAGTATGAAGAAGTTCTCATGTTAGTTTCAGTGTGTCAGTGGAAATTTGATGACTGGAATGTAGGAAAACTAAAGAAATTACCTGAATGCCATAGAAGCTGAGCAGTGCCTCCCTCCTTAATATCATGCCCTCAAATGAGGCTAGTAGCTCAAGCAGATCCTCGGTATATCCTGGAGGTGCCTGTAAATGCATTGGAAATGATTAATGTCCAGAACAAACAACTATCAGAAAGAGATGAGAAGACTAAAAATGCGGTACATACCGGAGGTGCATCCTGAGCTCTGGTGTATGTATGCCCAGTTGCTGCAGGCTCAATTTGGATTTGATAAGCCTCCCCAATATACCGCCAACATATGAGTGTAATAGGAAGCTCTCGCCACCCAGTCCCCTGGCTCGCTTGGGAAGCCCTTCTACCACGGGCTCTGCTCACCTAGGTCGCTCTGCGTCTCGCTCTTGCGGCAGGAGCTTTCACTGCCTCACCCCAGCGAACACCAGTCAGAGACGGCATCAAGTGTGTCTGGATAAAGGCAGCATAGTCACCCTCTATACGAAAATACTCTACCTCCAAGCCTACCATGAATTGGATCACCTCTTCGGCAGATAGCTTGTCTGTCGCTCTCATGGACACTGGCGGTGCCATCGGTATAAACGGAGCAGGCAGGCCCATGGTCTGGTGCACGAAGCGCTCGCCTAGGAACCAGGCTCGGCAAATCGGGCCCTTAAGTAGAATATGACAACAAGAAATTCCCCAAGCCACATGGTACCAGGCTTGAAGCCCTGTCAGTATCGTGGCCCAAGGCTGCCATGTGATCTGAAATGGAAAATGAACAGGTTATTAGTCACTGTCAGTTGCTAATGTATGAACCAAAACAACTTTAAAACAAAAATGACTGCGTTTTGAGTTAGCTCGTACACCGCTATCGTGTGGAAGCACTGGCAAAAAACATAGGCTCATAAATGATTTCATTTAAATTTCGATATTACTAAAATTATTGTATTTTCTTTTGGTTGACTATTACGTTTGGTTTCCCTAATTTTATCAAATATTGTCGGTTAATTCTTTGTATAGAATAAGGGTAAATAACAATCATTTAAGTTATTTTGAACAAAATGTTGCCCAACAACAATCATTTAGGGAGATGTTAACTGTTTGACATAAATTCATAAATGATTTCATTTAAAATGCACTTTTGATTGAATATTCTCTTTTTCTACAAAATTTGTCGAATCTTGTTAGTTTACATATTGTATAGAATATCAGTACACCTTTTATACATGTAAATGTCACTACCTAACTCAACTATAGTTCTAACTAACTCTCTTAACTAACTAACAACAGATTCTATAATAACAATGGTTTAAGTAAATGCTGCTGACTGGACTTCTTTCCCTCAAAGTCTAACTGTGCCTTTGACTGGGACTTACATATCTCATTATGGTGAAGGTAAGGAGGATCCTCGAAAATGTGACCAGTGGGGAAGATGCCAGCTAGAGATAATGGGCTGGGGCCAAAGTAAGATTAGGGTTAGGGTTAAAGCTTGGGTATGGAAGGATATGGATGAGGTTAAATTAAGAATTTCATATTAGGGTAAAATTGTAATGAAAATAAATTAAAGGGATGGGGGTTCAAAGAAGGAATGTAAAGGCATTTAGTAACAATCTACAAATATTGTGCTTTCTTTTGGTTTAACAATATGTTTTCCCTCCAAGATTTGTTAGATCTTGTTAGTTAACTTGTTGTACAAAGTACGACCAAATAATTGTCATTTAGAGAAGCATTGCTCATCTAACTTAGGTTCATAAATGATTTCATTTAAATTTCGATATTACTACAAATATTGTATTTTCTTTTGGTTGACTATTATGTTTTTTTTTTCTCCTAATTTTATCAAATATTGTCGGTTAATACTTTGTATAGAATAAGGGTAAATAACTGTAATTTAAGTTATTTTGAACAAAATATTGCCAAACAACAATCATTTAGGGAGATGTTAACTGTTTGACATAAGTTCATAAATGATTTCATTTAAAATGCACTTTTGATTGAATATTCTCTTTTTCTACAAAATTTGTCGAATCTTGTTAGTCAACATATTGTACAGAATATGCCAAACAACCATCATTTAAGTTATTTTGTATGGAATACGGCCAAACAATAATCATTTAAGGAGGCAGTGAGTCTGACTTAGGTTCATAAATGATTTCTTTTAGTTGGATATTGTATTTTTGTTCTCCAAATTTGTCGAATCTTGTCTATGTATATGTCGTGTACTTCATTAATAACAAATTATAGATCAATTTCACTTAAATAACAGTACTATTGGTCAAAGTGTTGACTTTTTACTTTGTGATGAATTAGAAGGAACAATCTCACTACATCTCCTAATTTAGACCCTTTAATTTTACCCCCAATGACATAACTAACTCAATTGTTCATTCTTGGAATTATGATGGGACTTTTAGTTATTCCTCTCTATATTTATGCAATTTGGTCCTTAGGTTCATAATATGTTTCATTTAAAACACACTATTATTGCAAATAGAGAGTTACTAATAGTTCCCATCATTTGACTTAAGACCAACCACCCGTCAAATTGATTCCCACACCTTTTTCTTTAAGCCCCATCATAATTCCAAGAATGCCCTTGTTTTTATACCCTCACCTTAGCTACTTAATTTCCTCTAGTAATCCTCTCTCCTCCAACAACACCTTTATTTCGACAACCTTCACCCCTACCACCATCACATCCACCACCGACCGCCTCTGCCACTACCATCTCCAGCGATCCTTCTAACACTTCTCTATCCTCCCAAACAACTCTCTTGTCCACCCACGTCACCTAACTTCCCGTCAAGCCATTGCACTTCCCTTTTTTGTTGATGTAAGTTTTCGCATGTTCATAAATATTGTGCTTTCTTTTGGTTTAACATTATGTTTTCCCTCCAAGATTTGTTAGATCTTGTTAGTTTACATGTTGTACAAAGTACGACCAAATAATTGTCATTTTGAGAAGCAATGCTCATCTAACTTAGGTTCATAAATGATTTCATTTAAATTTCGATATTACTATAAATACTGTATTTTTTTTGGTTGACTATTATGTTTTTTTTCCCCCCTAATTTTATCAAATATTGTCGGTTAATACTTTGTATAGAATAAAGGTAAATAACTATCATTTAAGTTATTTTGAACAAAATATTTCCAAACAACAATCATTTAGGGAGACGTTAACTATTTGACATAAGTTCATAAATGATTTCATTTAAAATGCACTTTTGATTGAATATTCTCTTTTTCTACAAAATTTGTCGAATCTTGTTAGTTTACATATTGTACAGAATATGCCAAACAACAATCATGTAAGTTATTTTGTATGGAATGCAGCCAAACAATAATCATTTAAGGAGGCAGTGAGTCTGACTTAAGTTCACAAATGATTTCTTTCAGTTGGATATTGTATTTTTGTTGTCCAAATTTGTCGAATCTTGTCTATATATATGTCGTGTACTTCATTAATAACAAATTATAGATCAATTTCGCTTGAATAACAGTACTATTCGTCAAAGTGTTGACTTTTTACTTTGTGATGAATTAGAAGGAACAGTCTAACTACATCTCCTAATTTAGACCCCCTAATTTTTACCCCATTGACGTAACTAACTCAATTGTTCATTCTTGGAATTATGATGGGACTTTTAGTTATTCCTCTCTATATTTATGCAATTTGGTCCTTAGGTTCATAATATGTTTGATTTAAAACACACTATTACTGCAAATAAAGAGTTACTAATAGTTCCCATTATTTGACTTAAGACCACCCACCCGTCAAATTGATTCCCACACGTTTTTCTTTAAGCCCCATCATAATTCCAAGAATGCCCTTGTTTTTATACCCTCACCTTAGCTACTTAATTTCCTCCGGTAATCCTCTCTCCTCCGATAACACCTTTATTTTGGCAACCTTCACCCCTATCACTATCACATCCACCTCCGACCGCCTCTGCCACTACGATCTCCAGCGACCCTTCTAACACTTCTCTATCCTCCCAAACAACTCTCTTGCCCCCCACATCACCTATCTTCCCGTCTAGCCATTGCAGCAACTCTACTCCACCTTGTACAGCCCCCTTCTCCCACATTCTGTTGCCACCAACCCTCACGAATCCCACCCCCTGCAGCTCTCTACTACACAAGCAATATAAGATCGACGACAAACAACGTGAGATAGAGAAAATGCAATATTAATGGCAAGCAATGCGAAACTAATGGCAAGTAATAAGAAATCAGTAGCGAACAATGATAAATCAATAGAGACTAATAATGAGGGAGAGAGAGAGAGAGAGAGAGAGAGAGAGAGAGAGAGAGAGAGGGTAATCGACGAATAAGGGAACTGGAGTTAGATGGCAAAGATAGACATGGTGAAGGTAAGGAGGATCCTCGGAAATGAGACCAGTGTGGAAGATGCCAGCTAGAGATAATGGGCTAGGGTCAAAGTAGGATTAGGGTTAGGGTTAAAGCTTGGGTTTGGAAGGATATGGATGAGGTTAAATTAAGAATTTCGTATTAGGGTAAAATTGTAATGAAAATAAATTAAAGGGATGGGGGTTCAAAGAAGGAATGTAAAGGCATTTAGTAACATTCTACAAATATTGTGCTTTCTTTTGGTTTAACATTATGTTTTCCCTCCAAGATTTGTTAGATCTTGTTAGTTTACATGTTGTACAAAGTACGACCAAATAATTGTCATTTAGAGAAACATTGCTCATCTAACTTAGGTTCATAAATGATTTCATTTAAATTTCGATATTACAACAAATATTGTATTTTCTTTTGGTTGACTATTATGTTTTTTTTTCCTAATTTTATCAAATATTGTCGGTTAATACTTTGTATAGAATTAGGGTAAATAACTGTCATTTAAGTTATTTTGAACAAAATATTGCCAAACAACAATCATTTAGGGAGATGTTAACTGTTTGACATAAGTTCATAAATGATTTCATTTAAAATGCACTTTTGATTGAATATTCTCTTTTTCTACAAAATTTGTCGAATCTTGTTAGTCAACATATTGTACAGAATATGCCAAACAACCATCATTTAAGTTATTTTGTATGGAATACGGCCAAACAATAATCATTTAAGGAGGCAGTGAGTCTGACTTAGGTTCATAAATGATTTCTTTCAGTTGGATATTGTATTTTTGTTCTCGAAATTTGTCGAATCTTGTCTATGTATATGTCGTGTACTTCATTAATAACAAATTATAGATCAATTTCACTTAAATAACAGTACTATTGGTCAAAGTGTTGACTTTTTACTTTGTGATGAATTAGAAGGAACAATCTCACTACATCTCCTAATTTAGACCCTTTAATTTTACCCCCAATGACATAACTAACTCAATTGTTCATTCTTGGAATTATGATGGGACTTTTAGTTATTCCTCTCTATATTTATGCAATTTGGTCCTTAGGTTCATAATATGTTTCATTTAAAACACACTATTATTGCAAATAGAGAGTTACTAATAGTTCCCATCATTTGACTTAAGACCAACCACCCGTCAAATTGATTCCCACACCTTTTTCTTTAAGCCCCATCATAATTCCAAGAATGCCCTTGTTTTTATACCCTCACCTTAGCTACTTAATTTCCTCTAGTAATCCTCTCTCCTCCAACAACACCTTTATTTCGACAACCTTCACCCCTACCACCATCACATCTACCACCGACCGCCTCTGCCACTACCATCTCCAGCGATCCTTCTAACACTTCTCTATCCTCCCAAACAACTCTCTTGTCCACCCACGTCACCTAACTTCCCGTCAAGCCATTGCACTTCCCTTTTTTGTTGATGTAAGTTTTCGCATGTTCATAAATATTGTGCTTTCTTTTGGTTTAACATTATGTTTTCCCTCCAAGATTTGTTAGATCTTGTTAGTTTACATGTTGTACAAAGTACGACCAAATAATTGTCATTTTGAGAAGCAATGCTCATCTAACTTAGGTTCATAAATGATTTCATTTAAATTTCGATATTACTATAAATACTGTATTTTTTTTGGTTGACTATTATGTTTTTTTTCCCCCCTAATTTTATCAAATATTGTCGGTTAATACTTTGTATAGAATAAAGGTAAATAACTATCATTTAAGTTATTTTGAACAAAATATTTCCAAACAACAATCATTTAGGGAGACGTTAACTATTTGACATAAGTTCATAAATGATTTCATTTAAAATGCACTTTTGATTGAATATTCTCTTTTTCTACAAAATTTGTCGAATCTTGTTAGTTTACATATTGTACAGAATATGCCAAACAACAATCATGTAAGTTATTTTGTATGGAATGCAGCCAAACAATAATCATTTAAGGAGGCAGTGAGTCTGACTTAAGTTCACAAATGATTTCTTTCAGTTGGATATTGTATTTTTGTTGTCCAAATTTGTCGAATCTTGTCTATATATATGTCGTGTACTTCATTAATAACAAATTATAGATCAATTTCGCTTGAATAACAGTACTATTCGTCAAAGTGTTGACTTTTTACTTTGTGATGAATTAGAAGGAACAGTCTAACTACATCTCCTAATTTAGACCCCCTAATTTTTACCCCATTGACGTAACTAACTCAATTGTTCATTCTTGGAATTATGATGGGACTTTTAGTTATTCCTCTCTATATTTATGCAATTTGGTCCTTAGGTTCATAATATGTTTGATTTAAAACACACTATTACTGCAAATAAAGAGTTACTAATAGTTCCCATTATTTGACTTAAGACCACCCACCCGTCAAATTGATTCCCACACGTTTTTCTTTAAGCCCCATCATAATTCCAAGAATGCCCTTGTTTTTATACCCTCACCTTAGCTACTTAATTTCCTCCGGTAATCCTCTCTCCTCCGATAACACCTTTATTTTGGCAACCTTCACCCCTACCACTATCACATCCACCTCCGACCGCCTCTGCCACTACGATCTCCAGCGACCCTTCTAACACTTCTCTATCCTCCCAAACAACTCTCTTGCCCCCCACATCACCTATCTTCCCGTCTAGCCATTGCAGCAACTCTACTCCACCTTGTACAGCCCCCTTCTCCCACCTTCTGTTGCCACCAACCCTCACGAATCCCACCCCCTGCAGCTCTCTACTACACAAGCAATATAAGATCGACGACAAACAACGTGAGATAGAGAAAATGCAATATTAATGGCAAGCAATGCGAAACTAATGGCAAGTAATAAGAAATCAGTAGCGAACAATGATAAATCAATAGAGACTAATAATGAGGGAGAGAGAGAGAGAGAGAGAGAGAGAGAGAGAGAGAGAGAGGGTAATCGACGAATAAGGGAACTGGAGTTAGATGGCAAAGATAGACATGGTGAAGGTAAGGAGGATCCTCGGAAATGAGACCAGTGTGGAAGATGCCAGCTAGAGATAATGGGCTAGGGTCAAAGTAGGATTAGGGTTAGGGTTAAAGCTTGGGTTTGGAAGGATATGGATGAGGTTAAATTAAGAATTTCGTATTAGGGTAAAATTGTAATGAAAATAAATTAAAGGGATGGGGGTTCAAAGAAGGAATGTAAAGGCATTTAGTAACATTCTACAAATATTGTGCTTTCTTTTGGTTTAACATTATGTTTTCCCTCCAAGATTTGTTAGATCTTGTTAGTTTACATGTTGTACAAAGTACGACCAAATAATTGTCATTTAGAGAAACATTGCTCATCTAACTTAGGTTCATAAATGATTTCATTTAAATTTCGATATTACAACAAATATTGTATTTTCTTTTGGTTGACTATTATGTTTTTTTTTCCTAATTTTATCAAATATTGTCGGTTAATACTTTGTATAGAATTAGGGTAAATAACTGTCATTTAAGTTATTTTGAACAAAATATTGCCAAACAACAATCATTTAGGGAGATGTTAACTGTTTGACATAAGTTCATAAATGATTTCATTTAAAATGCACTTTTGATTGAATATTCTCTTTTTCTACAAAATTTGTCGAATCTTGTTAGTTTACATATTGTACAGAATATGCCAAACAACAATCATGTAAGTTATTTTGTATGGAATGCAGCCAAACAATAATCATTTAAGGAGGCAGTGAGTCTGACTTAAGTTCACAAATGATTTCTTTCAGTTGGATATTGTATTTTTGTTGTCCAAATTTGTCGAATCTTGTCTATATATATGTCGTGTACTTCATTAATAACAAATTATAGATCAATTTCGCTTGAATAACAGTACTATTCGTCAAAGTGTTGACTTTTTACTTTGTGATGAATTAGAAGGAACAGTCTAACTACATCTCCTAATTTAGACCCCCTAATTTTTACCCCATTGACGTAACTAACTCAATTGTTCATTCTTGGAATTATGATGGGACTTTTAGTTATTCCTCTCTATATTTATGCAATTTGGTCCTTAGGTTCATAATATGTTTGATTTAAAACACACTATTACTGCAAATAAAGAGTTACTAATAGTTCCCATTATTTGACTTAAGACCACCCACCCGTCAAATTGATTCCCACACGTTTTTCTTTAAGCCCCATCATAATTCCAAGAATGCCCTTGTTTTTATACCCTCACCTTAGCTACTTAATTTCCTCCGGTAATCCTCTCTCCTCCGATAACACCTTTATTTTGGCAACCTTCACCCCTACCACTATCACATCCACCTCCGACCGCCTCTGCCACTACGATCTCCAGCGACCCTTCTAACACTTCTCTATCCTCCCAAACAACTCTCTTGCCCCCCACATCACCTATCTTCCCGTCTAGCCATTGCAGCAACTCTACTCCACCTTGTACAGCCCCCTTCTCCCACCTTCTGTTGCCACCAACCCTCACGAATCCCACCCCCTGCAGCTCTCTACTACACAAGCAATATAAGATCGACGACAAACAACGTGAGATAGAGAAAATGCAATATTAATGGCAAGCAATGCGAAACTAATGGCAAGTAATAAGAAATCAGTAGCGAACAATGATAAATCAATAGAGACTAATAATGAGGGGGAGAGAGAGAGAGAGAGAGAGAGAGAGAGAGAGAGAGAGAGAGAGAGAGGGTAATCGACGAATAAGGGAACTGGAGTTAGATGGCAAAGATAGACATGGTGAAGGTAAGGAGGATCCTCGGAAATGAGACCAGTGTGGAAGATGCCAGCTAGAGATAATGGGCTAGGGTCAAAGTAGGATTAGGGTTAGGGTTAAAGCTTGGGTTTGGAAGGATATGGATGAGGTTAAATTAAGAATTTCGTATTAGGGTAAAATTGTAATGAAAATAAATTAAAGGGATGGGGGTTCAAAGAAGGAATGTAAAGGCATTTAGTAACATTCTACAAATATTGTGCTTTCTTTTGGTTTAACATTATGTTTTCCCTCCAAGATTTGTTAGATCTTGTTAGTTTACATGTTGTACAAAGTACGACCAAATAATTGTCATTTAGAGAAACATTGCTCATCTAACTTAGGTTCATAAATGATTTCATTTAAATTTCGATATTACAACAAATATTGTATTTTCTTTTGGTTGACTATTATGTTTTTTTTTCCTAATTTTATCAAATATTGTCGGTTAATACTTTGTATAGAATTAGGGTAAATAACTGTCATTTAAGTTATTTTGAACAAAATATTGCCAAACAACAATCATTTAGGAAGATGTTAACTGTTTGACATAAGTTCATAAATGATTTCATTTAAAATCCACTTTTGATTGAATATTCTCTTTTTCTACAAAATTTGTCGAATCTTGTTAGTCTACATATTGTACAGAATATGCTAAACAACCATCATTTAAGTTATTTTGTATGGAATACAGCCAAACAATAATCATTTAAGGAGGCAATGAGTCTGACTTAGGTTCATAAATGATTTCTTTCAGTTGGATATTGTATTTTTGTTCTCGAAATTTGTCGAATCTTCTCTATGTATATGTCGTGTACTTCATTAATAACAACTTATAGATCAATTTCGCTTGAATAACAGTACTATTGGTCAAAGTGTTGACTTTTTACTTTGTGATGAATTAGAAGGAACAGTCTCACTACATCTCCTAATTTAGACCCCCTAGTTTTACCCCCAATGACGTAACTAACTCAATTGTTCATTCTTGGAATTATGATGGGACTTTTAGTTATTCCTCTCTATATTTATGCAATTTGGTTCTTAGGTTCATAATATGTTTCATTTAAAACACACTATTATTCCAAATAGAGAGTTACTAATAGTTCCCATCATTTGACTTAAGACCAACCACCCGTCAAATTGATTCCCACACCTTTTTCTTTAAGGCCCATCATAATTCCAAGAATGCCCTTGTTTTTATACCCTCACCTTAGCTACTTAATTTCCTCCGGTAATCCTCTCTCCTCCGACAACACCTTTATTTCGGCAACCTTCACCCCTACCACCATCACATCCACCACCGACCGCCTCTGCCACTACCATCTCCAGCAACCCTTCTAACACTTCTCTATCCTCCCAAACAACTCTCTTGTCCACCCACGTCACCTAACTTCCCGTCTAGCCATTATAGCAACTCTACTCCACCTTGTACAGTTCCCTTCTCCCACCCTGTATTGCCACCAACCGTAGCGAATCCCACACCCTGCTGCTCTCTACTACACAAGTAATATAAGATTGATGACAAACAATGTGAGATAGAGAAAAGCACAATATTAACGGCAAGCGATGCCAAACTAATGGCGAGCAATAAGAAATCAGTAGCGAAGAACGACCAATCAATAGAGACTAATAATGAGGGAGAGAGAGAGAGAGAGAGAGAGAGAGAGAGAGACTAGGAGATCGACAAATAAGGGAACTGGAGTTAGATGGCAAAGATAGGCATGGTGAAGGTAAGGAGGATCCTCGGAACTGAGACCGGTGGGGAAGATGCCAGCTAGAGATAATGGGCTAGGGTCAAAGTAGGATTAGGGTTAGGGTTAAAGCTTGGGTTTGGAAGGATATGGATGAGGTTAAATTAAGAATTTCATATTAGGGTAAAATTGTAATGAAAATAAATTAAAGGGATGGGGGTTCAAAGAAGGAATGTAAAGGCATTTAGTAACATTCTACAAATATTGTGCTTTCTTTTGGTTTATCATTATGTTTTCCCTCCAAGATTTGTTAGATCTTGTTAGTTTACATGTTGTACAAAGTACGACCAAATAATTGTCATTTAGTGAAGCATTGCTCATCTAACTTAGGTTCATAAATGATTTCATTTAAATTTCGATATTACTACAAATATTGTATTTTATTTTGATTGACTATTATGTTTTTTTTTTCTCCTAATTTTATCAAATATTGTCGGTTAATACTTTGTATAGAATAAGGGTAAATAACTGTAATTTAAGTTATTTTGAACAAAATATTGCCAAACAACAATCATTTAGGGAGATGTTAACTGTTTGACATAAGTTCATAAATGATTTCATTTAAAATGCACTTTTGATTGAATATTCTCTTTTTCTACAAAATTTATCGAATCTTGTTAGTCTACATATTGTACAGAATATGCCAAACAACTATCATTTAAGTTATTTTGTATGGACTACGGCCAAACAATAATCATTTAAGGAGGCGATGAGTCTAACGTAGGTTCATAAATGATTTCTTTCAGTTGGATATTGTATTTTTGTTCTCCAAATTTGTCGAACCTTGTCTATGTATATGTCGTGTACTTCATTAATAACAAATTATAGATCAATTTCACTTGAATAACAGTACTATTGGTCAAAGTGTT
The DNA here is from genome assembly GCF_055761805.1 of Camellia sinensis. Taxonomy (NCBI): domain Eukaryota; kingdom Viridiplantae; phylum Streptophyta; class Magnoliopsida; order Ericales; family Theaceae; genus Camellia; species Camellia sinensis. The sequence continues at coordinate 162,161,423 of NC_138972.1, forward strand.
GACTTTTTACTTTGTGATGAATTAGAAGGAACAGTCTCACTACATCTCCTAATTTAGACCGCCTAATTTTACCCCTAATGACGTAACTAAGACTCATGTAAAGCGGTCTTGCACTCCTCTATCTCTCGCCTATAGCTCCCCTAATTCCACATCATTGGGGGTGGAATTGGAAGGGCAAAATCAAGATGATGAATTATTTTTCTTAGAAGGAAATGGATTTAAGAGGATGTATTATTTTTCCAAGTTCATAAACTTTTCAAGTAAACTAAGAGTTACTAGGCTTGGAAATCAAAATAAAGAAGGCCCTAAACATCTAATCCATAATAGCTCTCATATTACCACTTGGTGAGACACCCGTTGCAGAAGCCCTTTTTAATAACTAGGCCTTGGGCGGTCCGGGTCTTAAGTGGGCCTTAAGCGGGCCGGCGGGCCGGGTTGGGCTTCAAAATGATGGTCCAGGCTCAGGAGCTCAAGCTAGGCTCGGGACGGGCCCATCCCGGGCCGCGGACCATTTTTACACTCCTTGTGTTAGGAACTTAAAATACAACAATGATACATTCCTCTAAAATTGAAGCTCTAATAAAGCTCTAGTGAGGTAGAAAGTCAAAAAAAAAAAAAAAAGAAGTCCAAATATCACATCAGATGGCCCTCACATACACATTAGAGCTCACAAATTAGAGTTCCAAAATATTTGTTCTTAAAGTATTTATTTAAAAAAAGAATTTGATCAAAATCTGCTTATAATAAAAGTTTAATGCATTAAAAACAAGTATAAAAAAAAAATTCTTAAAAAATGCAACATGTACTACTATTACTAAAATATTAAACTTTTAAATAATATAATTTTTGATCTAAATGTCGATTTTTAATAAAATTATTATTTTTTGAATCCTCTCATCAAGATCTATCCAAAAAGATACATGGTGACTATGAAATTCTTACAAAAAAAAAAAAAAAAATTGTTACCTTCGAAATTGATGTAAACAGTAACATGTTACTCTAGTAATATTATCCAAGAAAAAAAAATATATTTTATTTTGTCCTTACGTAATTATGCTCCCTCTTTAAAAGATTTATGAAACAAAATAAATTGAATGTTATTTTCAACAAATAAAGATCCAATAAAAAGGTTTTGAATTTCCTTTTAAAAGAACATTTAACAAAAATATTAAATAATCAACATACATTTTAAGAGTGAGTCATTACACAATTGAATCTACACCGTCCAACAAATCTGAACTATATTTTCTATGTCAATATATGTTATAATACAAACAAATGTGTTAGGTCCAATTGGTGTGAAATTTCTATCATTCTTAAATCATCATTTGGGTCACGATTTCGAACTATTATACCATGAAAAGTTACATTGTTTTTCAATTTGTACTGAAACTTGATATAATTCTTTTATTTGTTCCAACTTAGGCGATCTAGTCTATACTTGTATGCTATGCGCATCACGTAGTAATGCTGGCTAATACACCGGAATAAGAACGCGTGTGTTTTCAAAAACAAGATATCATGTTAGTAAAGGTCGATCTTTCGATTGGGCAAGAGGGGGTGCTCATTGCATGACCTTTCCCTCTCGTACCCAAGTTCCCGAGCCGAGGCAACTTTGGTGATGACGGACACGTGGCCTTAGGCACGAGTCAGGGTTTCCTAAATTTCCCAAAAACAAAACATTTAGGTGGCGATTCTGTATCTGGCAAAGCAGTCCATGTTTGGCACTTCTTTACAAAAATCAATTTTCCAAAATGATTTGCCAGATTTGGAATCTTTGGTGATTTATTGGTCTTGCATTACACTTTGCGAGATTAGATTCAGAACCGTGACATTTGAGTCTGAACTGTAGTAAGCCCAAATGAACAGAACGGGATTTTCACGCCAATCTCGCGCGCAAAGCTCGGGACGTTCGGGCGCATCTACACATCGCTAGACCACGACCACATTAAAATCCGATGCATGATTATTTGAAGTGGAAGTCTTTGTTGTAGAGAGGCTCAGTCACTGTTATCAAAGTCAAAAATCACTTTTAAACAATTATTGAAAATAAAATCATATCCATATGGCTTGCACAAGAATCTTAACAACATTGTTTGTTCATATGTTTTAGATTCATGTCATGTAAGTTTGTGTTTTCTGGTTATGCAATTTAGTTGCTTTCTCCTTGAAACTATTATGGTCTCTGGGATTGCTTCTCTTGATTTTGAGCGTTGAGTCTTTGTATTGCATGGAAGTTGAATTACAAAAAAAGAAATAGAAAAAAGAAAATGCTTGTTTTTAATGCAAAGCTCGGAATCAGTTCTTGGCCTTTCAGGCCTTGAAGAATTTCCTTGATACTGTTGAAGCTAAAGTAAGGTCACTTATCTCCTTGTACTCTGAAGTGGTGAGGGTTTTTTTCAGTCTTTTCTTTTATTAAACTCTGCTGGTTCTTGCTTAGTTAAGTTTACTGACAAATTTGTCTTGCAAGAAGAAGCGCAGATTCATTGTCTCAGTATTTTGGGTAGGGTCCAGCTAGGTGCCCATTTGAACAAGGTTTGGTTTTAGTTTCCACATCTATGTACTTGATTTTTTGTTGCTTTCACTACATTTCTTCCGTTTGATTTGCTGCATGAATTATGTTAGAGAAGTATCAGTATGTAGGTTAGATTAGATGATGGTAGTGAAAATGCTAGCATATTTCATTGCATGAGTCTAGCTAAACTTGGTTAAGAGCCAAATTTCATTGAAATAATTCTAACAAGTTACCAAAAAATGCTAATACCCTAGAGATTTATGTTTTGGAACGTACATTCCGAAACATGATATATTTTCATTCCAAAGTAGTGAATCCAAAGTGATCCTAAATTTTTTTCGCCAATATATTTCCTAACAGTTTCCTTAGGAGGGAAAACAATTCAAATATGGTGAGCTAAAATCTAAGGAGAGTAAAGTTTTTTTAGGACAAAACACAAATAGTTGGTAGTACTGCTCATAAAAATGTGCTATAACATGATTAAATTGGAAAAAAGAATTTGATCTATAAATACCTTAAATTCTAATAAAATGATCTATATAAGTCCACCCATATCGAACAACATATGAGAGCATGTGGCTGAAAAATGCTTGGGAGCACTAAAAAGGGAGCACTAGGGGGAGCACTAATGATGTGGCAGTGGGCCCCGCCAACTTTCTATGCCTTGTTTTTTTTTTGCCATTCCCAATGCATTAGTGCTATTAGTGATGTATTTTTTAGTGGTCTAAATCATTGTTGGCATGTGGCTTATGTTATTCCCGTTCCACATATCGGAACAATCCACCTTCTAGGTAACTAGATTTCTAGTTATGAGTATAGGATGTGAATTTAATACAAAGAATTGGGTGTATACTATCATCTTGTTGGTTACAATAATATCTTAAATTGTAATTTTGAGCACATACAATTTGTGGACACAGAATAAGCAATGAGTTCTTAGACCATGATGGTTTTTTTGGAAACTTTCATCTAGTCATGATCCTTAAAATTCTATGTTGACCGTCATATACAAATAAACTTTACATTGAGCATTAGATCAAAGTGGCCAAATGCAATTGCATTATCTTATACAATCAGGATCCTCGGCCAAAAAAAATAAAACATGAATAATAAATAGGCATATGTCAATGCGGCCGCAGAACCTCCAAAAGAAAGAGTTGTGTAAATTTGTTTTCTTTGTTTGTCTTGTCTTCAATTTAATGTTAAAGTTTTTCACTTAGTTTAACCAAGTTCATAATAGTTAGAAAATTTCTTGTTAGTTTTTTTTTTTTTTTTTTTTATTTTATTTTTATTTATTTTTTTTTTCTGCCTGCAGTTACACAAAATCTTGGCTGTCTTTGCTAAAATGTTGAATGAAGCACTTGACGAGAATGAGCAGCAGGCTGATGCTGAAAAGAAGAAATTAGAAAAGGAAGCCATGAAATAGCTCACAACAGCCCAATCTACAAATGATCGATCAAAACCTGATTTTCAAATTCAGAAACATGCTTCATGAATGGTTAAAAGTGCATAATTATTCTACTAGTTTTAGATATTCATGCACTTTTATAATAAGAATTCCTCATTTTATTTATAGTTATGAGTTCAATAGATTAATTTTACTTTTTGCCGAATAACTTGTAAATAAATAAAAGTTTGGGTTGATTTGCAATTTTTAGAAAGAAGATGAAAGGGACAAAGGAAGGCAACCATATGAAAATGCTGGGTTCGTGAATAAGGCAAAAAGGGAATGGAATCAAGACTGAAGATGAAAATTTTGTTCTGGACAGCCTCACTATTTTGGCCACAACTTTTGATTTAAAATTTATATTCAGATGAGGTTTGCATCTGTAGATAGATATATCAGAGATTTACAACTTTCATCTTTTACAAAACTTCCAATTCCAGCCGCTGCAAGGTCAAAAACGAGCTGTAATTTCAAATTAACTCCAGCCACCATGTTTGACAAAGCTGTCCAACTTAAGCAAATTGGCCATAACTTTCAACTCAGTGTTAGTAATGGGCGCCCATGTGGCATGACCATTAAATTTGATTTTGAATCCTTATCCAAATAGGTTTTGATTTTGAAATCAAACCTATTTAGGATAACCACTCTTGAAACAGACGTTATCAGTTTGAACTGATATAGATAGATATAATATATATTAGATATTATCTGTATCTTAACTGATATGGATAGATATTATAATATATTAAATATTTGATATATGGTTATGGGTAATCTAAGAGAAAAACAACGTTGAGTCTGTTTCAACCCATACACTGACTCTCTCCCAAAAACACAACGATCAAGTCTTTGACACTGTGGTTAGTGTGGGTGATATTCAATCTGTGATATCACTCCACTGCTGGGTTGGTTCATCAAGAAGTTTCCTGGAAGCACGTGATTTATCCAAGAAGGTTCTATCATCAAGAAGGTATGATCTGATCATTTTAATCCGCTGCATATTCTGTGTTTTTTGTTTTGATTTACATTGGTATCAGAGCAAATAATGGATATTTTCGTGCTTTCTTTTATCATGTGTATATTTATAAAAGATGTGGAGATCCAAAATATTTTATTTTTATGATCATTAATGTCATTTTTAAGAGCATAAATGATTTTATTTTGGAAAAAGGAGTCCGGCAGTACAAAAATCGGAACAGTCAGCACACTGGAAGGCGGCGCGTGGCTTTCACGCGCCACCACGCCGAAGACACGCGCGCCCACGCGCTTCCACGCGCCTACACGCGCGGGATGCCATGCTGACGCGCCTGCACGCGCTATCACGCGCGCGTCGGCGGTGCTGTCCACGCACGCGCGCCGTCCGCGCCCGCACGCGCGCCGCGTGCTGGGGCCGCGCGCCGAGCCGAGGCTGAGCCGCGCGCCGAGCCGATCCTTGAGCCGACTTGCGCTGAGCGGCGCCGAGCCGAGCCGAGCCGTTTTTCCGCGCTGGCTTGGCTCTAAGGCTCTGTTTGTTTGTTTTTTAATTCTGAATTGCGTTAATTGGCCATAATTTATTCGTTATAGCTTTGTTTTAAGCATAGTTGGTACCCTTAGACTCAGAATTAATTTTCTATATTATGTAAAATTTTGAAAATTTTACAAAAATATGTAATATTTTTCCTGTGTTAATAATGCATTTTTTTTTTGCTTTAAAATGCATCTGGTGTTGCATGATTAATTTTCTGGGGTTGAAATTTTTATTGTGGACTTCTGAAATGTTTTAATATCTACTGGTAATATTGTCTCATTTTATCAGTTTCTGGATTTTTTATTTCTAATTTTATGTGTATTTATTAGTCATTTAAAATTCCAGAATATTTCAGAAAAATTTCAGAATATTTCAGAACAATGTACATTTTAATTATGGCATAATCTGAATATTTTTTCTGTTTACTAGTTTCTGGATTTTTTATTTCTAATTTTATGTGTGTTTAATTAGTTATTTAAAATTCCAGAAAATACCAGAAAATTCCAGAAAATTTCAGGATGATGTACTTTCTGTTATGGCATAATTTAAATATTGAATACAGCATATTTTTTTTGGGTTTGTAATATGTTGTAATTAGAAGAGCATGATTATTTATTTATTTATTAGAATTCCATTATTAAATAAATATAGCATGAGTTATTTGTAGATTTACATTAAAATGCTATTGTATGGAATTTATCATGCTTTGTATATGCCATAGTCAGTGGGAGGTTATTCGGTTGAGAGAAATCTTTGTAGATTAACTCCCGAAAACCAATATTTTGCGCATAAATTAAACTAAATTTTGGATAATTGTCACTTGTGGCGCAAGAGATGATTACGAGCATAGCGGATTTTCGATCTTGCGACTTGTGTAATATTGTCACTATTTAATTTAGATTTTTGCGGCAAAATTATATTATGCTAATCAAATTAATCCCAATGCGAATTTCTCTCTAAATTGATTTAGCTTATGGAAGTTAATTTGGTTGACCTAGACTTAGTAGAGATGTTCAAATGTGAACAAACTAATCCCATTCTTTAGATGAGAAAAAGTCTTGGAGACTTTAGGTCAAACCTTAATTGAGCCAAAGTAAGGAAACATGACTCAAAGTCGCCGTGTTTTTGTTGCCTTGTTTGGCACAATAAAAACTAATGTGTGCGCTATAGTTAGCGGCACGCTACATAGTTTTGGTTGGCGAGTTTTGGAGTTATGAAATTAGTAAGCCCTCAATAGATCTGTATATGATCTTGACTAATGAGCTGCGCGGATTGACTTTGTAATTTGACTTGTAAATAATGTTACATCATTGGATGAAGTAACATTCAAGAGTCACGTCATCCAAGAAATGCGAGCTTAAATAAATTAGTCATTAAGTGTAAGACGAGTAGCCAGTACGAGCAGTGTTTTGCTCTCTACCCAATTATTGGGAGTGGATTGAGCGAAATTTCATGCACTATAATAGTGTGCGTTGAAATATCACGTGAAGTTAAAAGATTAGCGCTTAGAAGCTGCAAAATCTATTAACACTGAGTGAAAAGATTAGCGCTTAGTGGCTGCAAAATCTATTAGCATTGCCAACTTGTCTAAGTGTGGACACTTACTGTTTCCACACTTGAGTGTGAAACATGGATGAGGTGCTTCTTTGTGTGATTCCTTTACTAGGCTAACGTTTTGAATAACATTTACCACTAAGCGCAAACGTTGCAGCATAGTAATGAAAAGGTTAAGGCAGACAAGGTTGTTATGACTCTAAGAATTTAACGCATCACTTGTAAGAGCATTGTGTTGAATTAGACTCTTTAGCCTAATTCGCGCTTAAGTTACTTCAGGAGCTATCATAGTTGATAGCTTATTCTCTCCTTCTTGTGGATAGTAGAATTAATTGCAAGTAACTATGAAACGAGAAATAGAGATGGCAACAGGAGTATCGTCATCTTTCAACTAGATGTATTAAAGTGTATGGAGAATAAAATTGACTTGAAGGTGCAGGGGATTAGCACTTACTAGTTAAATTTGCGACTTAGGCGCAGTTGATATCTCCATGACATCCTTTTTATGATCTAGTGAATATGACTTAGTCGTGAGTCATTACCTAGTTGGGCCTAAACCTTTAAAACTTGTCTTCGAGAACTCACACATTAAGATGATTGGAATTAGTTTATGACATTGGTCATGAACCAGTGGCTTATTATACTTAATCACATTAATGAGATGATGACACGATGGTTTGAGTAGGCCTTCTCGGGCCCACTCGCTTATGACATCCTGCTCTCATGTGAATGTGTAACTTTGTTCGCAATGGGTGCGCACAAGTAAGTAGGAAAGCCGCAGAAGGTCATTTGTTTTGGCGCATTTAGTCCACTATGATATTTTGTGACTAGATATGTGTGAGGGTACAATAGCTAAGCCTCAATCTCGACACATTTATAGATTACGATACGCATCTGAGTCAAGACTATTTGATCTCCCATAAGTCAAAAGTTTTGAGATGATTTTTGACATTGCACATATGAGGTCGAGATCAATTAGATAAGAGTTTTTTGTGCTTTTAGTTTTGACCAAGGTGGCGAGTATCTATTTGAGTTATTTTTTCAGAAAAACTCTGTGAAGAGAGATGGATGCTTAGAACATTGATTATTCCTAGTACTCAACAACACACTGGTGTAGTAGAGATAAGGAATTAAATATTGTTAATGTTAGGTAGATAATGGCGCAAATGTTTCCCAATTGGGAATTGCACTAGTTTGTTGCCTATATCCCTAACTAAGTGCCCTCCATATCAGATTTTACACTCCATTTTTGAGTAATGGGTTAGCAGAGAGCCATCTATGGGCGATCTGTAACCATTAAGCAGCTTATCTTTATTCTACTTCTCATAAGATTGCGAAGTTAAGACCTAGGGTTCTATAGCGCATTATTGTATGCTGTCTTGTAAACACAAAGGGTCGTGTGGCGCATTATTGTATGCGGTCATGCAAACCCTCCGGGTCATGTGCATATAGGTAAGCAGCTTTGTGGTAGTGTAACTAAGTCACATAAAGTTTTATTAGTAAAGGTGACGCGAATAGAGTTTTCGGAACTCTATAAGATGGAGAATTCCAAGCATAGCGCTCTATGTAGCCTAGTTGAGAATGGAAAGAAATTTCCAATATCCTAGGGACAGTGGGAGCGATGTGTCTACTAATGGATTACTCCATTAGAGCAGAATACTCTACATTCTTAGTTGCGTGGTAGCAAATGTGAAAATTTTCCACGTCATCACTGGGTGATTGAGAGGGAAACATTCATGATTGCTCCGCAAGATGATAAAGAGCCTAGGATAATGCCAAAGGCTCTAGTCCCCTGTTTTTAGAAAGTGGATCAATGTTGCGCAGTTTAAGACAAAGTCTTTGAGGATTAACCATTTTTATAATTTGGTTGACTTTCCATTATGACGCAAAACTGTTATAAAGTTATGCGTAATTTGGATAGTCATTGTTGAGGCATAAGGCTCGCTAGATACCGAATGGTCGCACCATTGAGGAAAGTGTTGACCATGAGAAGACTTCCTCCTGGGGAGTGAGGTTATTTTGACTTAGGCTATGATTGACATAAGTTCGGAACATTGATTTGTGGACATTGTGACCCGTTTTTTCATTAGAGAATTGGATAAGTAGATCCGTAAGGATTTACCTTCTGCTTTTATGGTGAAAAGTTAGGAGCGCAAAAAGGTTGCTGGTTCCAATAAATCTTTTACAGCCTAAAACAGTTATCCAAACAGTGGTTCTTAGATTTCGTCAAGCCATGATAGGGCAACGATGATCGATGAAGACCACTGAGGCATGATCAATGGTCCAAAAGAAATTTTTCCTTACTTAGTCATTATGAGCCAGGAATTTATAAGGTAGTCGCCATCTAGGGTGGGCAGTCCTCTATTTTAGATATGATGGACATGGGTGATGTAATTTATATGCTCGGATGTACGATCCTTAGGGATTGTTTTAGGAAAATTCTCGGTTTGTCTTCGATGACTTACATAGAGAATATCCTAGAATGATTCTAGATGCAAAATTGCAAATCCATTGACTTACCTATCGGTAAAAGCCAGAGCCTTAGCTATTGAGTGAATCCTCGGATTGTCTTTGGGAGGACCTATATTCCTTGATTTTCTTTGTAATGGGAGCCTAAAGTACGCTATGTGGGCGTATTCGGCATGATAAGTGTTATCTTTGGTAAATGGTCAACTGAGTTGTTTAGACATTGACCTTGCTCATTAGACTGTGGATAAAATGCTATATTAGAAGCATTTTAATTTGCTCCTTGTAAAATTCAATGCGCTAGTTGGGCGCATCTGCGCTAGTTGGGCGCATTAAGAATAAACGCAAATTGGTCACCAAAAATATCTTTAGAGAGGTTATTGCGCAAGAGGTAGTGATCTTAAATCATTTCATGTGAGGCGCACATGGTGGATTCCGTTGTGTATACTTATCGCAAGAGGTGCTGATAAGGCTTATGTTTGAAATCCATAATTGCGCAAGCTGTGGTCAATTTTTTTTAAAATCGATCACTTATTTTGAGATGATGGGATGTTGACACTATTATGGTTTGTGTCATAATGATTAGCAAATGATGATGTCAGCAGGCAAGATTGGCTCACTCACACGAGCAATCGCCCTTGGCGCTTGGGAGCGAGCAAGGATGAGACTGGTGGTTTATTTTTATTTGGAGCCAAGAGAGGCTTAAATCATCCACTATGTATGTCGCCTTGGTTATAACCAAGATGAGGTCGTGTTAAGGACCAAACATGGATGTTAGTACCCACTTTCCATGTTGTGCCTGTTATGATTAGCCAGATGCGAGATCTCATTTGGCGCCTAGAAGGCGAGCAAATAGAGAATTCGGGTTAGACGCTAGAAAGCGACTAGACTAATATCTGTACGGTGTATCGAGTATGACGTCACTCTTTATGGAAGAGTTACTCCACCGTAGCATGTATTCATACTATATGTGCTTGGCGACCGAGTAATGAGGTGAGAGAATGGATCCCTGCTTCCTCACCGTGTGAGTCTTACGTGTCATTATTGATATGACTTTCATTTATGTACCCTTTTGTGACTTTTGACTATGTCATAAGGTAAGGGGTTGATGTTCTGCTACTTTGGTATGTTGCCTGCGGTCATGCATGATTCGGCCTTAAGGGACATCACTGGGAAAGCGGTCAATTCTAAACTAAATGGCATGAGTGCAAAGGGAAGATCATCTAGTATTACACCACTGTTGTATATTCACTGCCGGCAACTCATATCGCTCTGTATGAGAGACGAATTGAGTGTGAATATATTGCAAGAATTTAGAGGGTCAAACATGCTCTTTTTGAGGGATTAGAGATGTTTTTTGGACCGGTGTAATTAGATGGGTCTGGGGTATATGAGACACTATTTCTTTTCTTTTTTGGGTTGATGTCTCTATGCTGGCTCATTTTGAGTTTCTAGTATAGAGCTCCCACATGCAGGTGTTCTCAGCGGTCGCACGGTGCATTGGCTAGTATGAGATTGTTCGTTTTTGGGGAGATTGAGATAGAGATGTGGCAGTGTCATGCCAACTCATGTGCGAGTGGGAGATGTTAGTAATGGGCGCCCATGTGGCATGACCATTAAATTTGATTTTGAATCCTTATCCAAATAGGTTTTGATTTTGAAATCAAACCTATTTAGGATAACCACTCTTGAAACAGACGTTATCAGTTTGAACTGATATAGATAGATATAATATATATTAGATATTATCTGTATCTTAACTGATATGGATAGATATTATAATATATTAAATATTTGATATATGGTTATGGGTAATCTAAGAGAAAAACAACGTTGAGTCTGTTTCAACCCATACACTGACTCTCTCCCAAAAACACAACGATCAAGTCTTTGACACTGTGGTTAGTGTGGGTGATATTCAATCTGTGATATCACTCCACTGCTGGGTTGGTTCATCAAGAAGTTTCCTGGAAGCACGTGATTTATCCAAGAAGGTTCTATCATCAAGAAGGTATGATCTGATCATTTTAATCCGCTGCATATTCTGTGTTTTTTGTTTTGATTTACACTCAGAAATCTGATTTAGGTGTACTTTACCTACAACTCTTATTCTTTGAAGAAAATGTGATTCAGTGGAGCAGTCACCTATTTGTAGAAAAATGTAAATTGTCAAATTTGTATTTTTGTTTGATTTGGTCCTTCTCTTGGTCTATAAGTAAAGAGGATGGAGCCTTAATTGGGAGAGCCCAGAGTGCAACTTTCCTCTGTAAACAAAGTTCTCATTTTCTTAATTCATATTTTCTATATTTCTAGTGTGTTTTTAACTAGAAAAATGTTTGGTGGACCGAATGTGTATGGCTCGAATGGTTCGAATGTATCAAAACGATATCATTTTATTCTCAAAAGGACGTCGTTTTGAGACATTTGAGTCATGCAAATTCTGGCCACCAAGCATGACTGTTTTAACTATGAGTAGCTAAGCATTTTGCCAAGGTAAGGAGTGAAGCCACGAGGAGTGTTTGATGTTTGACAACTATTCTTTATGGTTTTAATGTAAGGTTTTATTTTATTTGATTGGTTATTTTGTTTGGAAAAATATTTTATTTTGTATAATTGTTGGCTTTTTGGCTTTCGAAGGTTATTTTTGTAATTGCGAGTGTGCCAGCAAGGATTAATCAGTCCTTACAGAAAATTAATTGCCAACCATTTATCAGACGATTGTGTTTTAGTTCTTTCAGCCTCAATGAAGATGACTTTTTACTGGTGGCTTGATTTAGAAGAATTAAGCAAAATAACAATTAATTGAAGAACAATTGAAGCGTTCCATTAGAATGAAAAACTTACAATGATCCAAACTCAGCCTCGTAGAGGTTTACAGCAACAATCTACTTGAAACTACTCCTATGAACCAAGTGCAGTGCAGGAATTTTAAAGTACAGAAATGTAAAGAACTGGAAATGTAAAATTGGAAAAAAAATAAAGTAGAATAAGACTGGTTTTTTTGATCTGAGTCTGGGGTTTTTTCTGGGGCCTTTTCTGCTATTTATATTTCTCAAGGATGACCATCGAATTGCATTTTCAACCGTCGAACTGCTCCTCCAAGATCGCTGATCATGTTGCCTTATAATTAGCTCCACTATGCCATCACTTGCAGTTAGGCTTCCCTCCTAATTTTGAATTTGAATGTGAGTAACCGTTGAAGCCACATCACTTCGGATCCCTTTGATCCAATACTACTCAGATCTCGTAATAACTAATGCTAACTGCCACGTGTGCGATTATGATTGAAGACTTGAATAGTCTTCCTGTATTACCCTTATTTTGCCATGCGTCGAATTGTAATTGGCTTTTACAAAATATGTAGCCAACATTACCCCCCGCACTAATATACCCAATACTTGGTGATATTAGTGGATCAAGATCTTTTATCCACAACTTAGAACGTGCATGGGCTTTGCATTCTTCCGGAAATGCAACTGTCTTTCATCATTTGCATTAAACTCTCCATCAATCTTTTGAATACCCCCATCACCTTAGTATTCGAACAGACTGATACATTTCTTTTTTTGTCGAATTAATTTTTTCCTCTATTGATCGAGCACACGAAGAGTCATCTGATGATGCTGTTCCTCCTCAAAAGAACCTCCATGCATTAATTAGCCACCTTTACCCACCTTTCTATATTCAAGTCATCGAAGCCTTTGCAACTTATCAACCCTTGGGCTACGAACACATTGCCCTTAATCCTTTGATTCAGAAAGTTAAAAATATGGACATGGGAAGTTCTTCTTCTGATTCACCCTCAGACTACGAACAAACTTCCCTCAACCCTTTGATTCAGAAAGTTGCAAATATGGACATGGGAAGTTCTTCTTCACAACCCTCTACATGGGATGTGGCTTCTTGTTCTTCTGGGGCTTCTGACTGGGCAAGCTGGTCGAAACCTGAGGCCTGTGATTTGAGGGAGCGAATTAACTATCACTTCATCGAGTTCATTGATCCTTTAGAGTTTCCTTCCTATACGCGAAGCTCGGTGGTTTATCCTTACGTGCCCATCGACCAATGACGCAGTTTGGAGGGCAATTTGCTTGTAGCATGGTATACATCCTCCATGCCTACAAGGATAGTGCACACTACCCGACGCCCAGAAGAGGCACAAAGGTACAACCCATCATTCTTAGCCCAGAAGGCAAAGCTTTGCTCTTCTGACTGGCTTGATTATATTAATGCCTTTGTTCCTTCTACCCTTGCTCCTCCTCCTGAAGTGAAGGCTTCTCTACCTTCTTCGCCAACTCCTTCCTGGACAGAAAGATTGAGGCTTGCCCTCTCCGTAGATAAGGTCTTTCCACCTTACAAGCCTCCACCTTGCCCTACTCCAGCTGAGCGGAAGCAAGCCCAATTCCTGCTTGCAGCCTTCTCTCACTTGCCTTTCAGTGTTCTTGAGGACGAAGTCCCTCTCAAGAACCTTCGATGGGCTTGTCGGGGTCATGTTCTCAATCCCCTCGCCAAGCAGAGCTTCACATGTTTCTGGACCAACTCCCATTGCTTCTTCACTGGCATCGGATCTCTACGTTCACCACTCAATCTTTGCACCAACTCTCATCCCTTCGAGTTCATGCCCAGTACGAAGCAGAGAACTTCATTGAAGAATTCGATAACTTCAAGAATAAAGACTCTGCGTACTGGGATGACTTGGATATTGACGACTTGGAACAAGGATTGAGAGAAACAGCATTCGAAATAAAGGCTGAAGAGCCTTTTTACGAAGTGAGAGCACATCAACTTATGCAACCAATCCTAGAAGAAATAGAGGATAGAATAAAGAAAGAATAGAAATTCATTGATCATAGTTGGACCAAATTTCATGATCTTGTTATTTATTATATTCCTTACTTTTATGAACTTGAATTTCTGCCCAAAGAGGGCCATTCAATGTAATTGCTTTTGCTTTAATACAACTAAGACTTTTTCTTTGTTTGGCATTGTTTGATCCTGTCTCCGTTTGTCTTCAAAAGCAAATTTAGGGCTTCGAACTGCACAATCTTGTCCTTCGAATCTGGATTCAATTGTTTTAAATGAAACACTAACAAAAACGAACATGAACTTTTCCAATTTATGGAATGCAGTTGATAGTTTTTGCCAATTTTCATTCAAAATCCGTGCTTCGAATCTAACAATCTTACCCCTTAAAACTTGTTTCAATCATAACCAACATATGGTCATGATTTAGTATGATCAATCAGTTTTAAATTGACCATTTCGCTTTGAACAATAGTCCATACTTTCAACAATACGGAAGCTCCTTTTGAGGGCTGCACTGTTTTAGTCCGAAAAGACAATCTTTTCTGAATATATATAAACCAACTATTGGTTTTGATGTTTCGAATACCAATTCCCATCCTTAAGAGATCTCAAGTTTTGCTTCGAAGGACATTACTTTCATTGAGAAACCTAAAACAGGTCTTTAATCTCTTTGAAGTAAACAAATACTTGAGCATTCTTACATCCATAGGTATGAAATGTACTTCGAAGCCGGCTTCTCAGTTTCGAAGCCGTATGTTATTTGACTTTTGGCGCCAAAATCTGGTTTCGAAGCCAAATATTATACTTTGAAGCTGGCCTCAACATCTGGGATGCGTTTTTCCCTCCAAAAGTATCAATATTGAAGGACGCTTTTCGTATTTGTACTTTTAGTACTTAACAAATTACGCGATATATCTTCCAGACACAAAGGCTTTCAAAACCCTTTTATTTCATGCTCTGAAATCACTCGCTCGCTTAAAACACAAACCCTTTTCCTCTGTTAACCCTCTCTTCCTTGCCTCTTCCTTGCTGCTTGCTACCAATGGATTCTTCTTCTTTGAAAGTGCTTGCTGGCGATCGTATAAGCCCAACCATAGCTTTGAAAAGATGTATTGATGAAGAGATTGCCAAGTTAGCAACTGATGGGTCAAGTTCCATAGACGGCGCCTCTTTGTTCCTCGCCACAGCAACCAACAAGAATATGTCTTAGGTCTTATCTTTTGAGAGGCTCCTGCTCAACTTCCAGCTTTATACCCTCGTCTGGAGGACTATTTTCTTCTCTACGAAGGGGGGCTCGACTGGGGAAATTGGAGAATGACCCGACCTCACCGTTGTTGGCCGACATTGAGAACTGAATGTGAGGAATGGTATGACAGAGTTGTGCCTGCAACAGAAGATGACCTGCAAGAGCTCTGCATTCTTGATGCCCTCCGTCTTTCCAGGTTTATCATTCCTGAAGACCCTTTCTTGATTCCTGCTGCTCTTTGCTTTTGGAACATGCCTTTCAATTTTTTTCAGTTTCAGTGTGGCATGATGGCCCCCACCGTTCTTGATATTTGTCATCTTTTAGGGCTTTCACCCCTTGGCTCTCCTTTCACTCCCAGCTATCCAGACCTCTCTGTTAAGTTTTCCCTTCCACCCTTGAACTCCTCTTACAGTGATTTTGTAAAGGCTGAAAATAAAAGGGAAGGCCCTGTGAGAGATAGAGAACTTTTTTCCTTCATTTTATACTGGTTGTGCAAATTTCTCTTTTGTACATCATCTCAGAGGATTATACCTGAGTTCGCTCCACTTGCGAAGGCACTTGTTTTGAAAAAACGCATAGCCCTGGCTCCTTATCTCTTAGGCTATGTTTATAGAGCCTGTTCCCAATTTTGTGAGAAACCTCTTGATGTTAACCAAGGGGGTCCCCTTTGGGTGCTCCAACTCTGGCTCTTTGCTTACTTCACTGACTTGCATCTCAAATGCTTAAAATTCCTTGTTCAGGACCCTAGTACTTATAGGGAAAAATATGCCAGAATTGTTCTTTATCCTGCTTCCTTTGCCTACAACCTCACCTTTTTTTTACCAACTTCCTATTTCTCCGTCTACCACTTTCTTCTGCCCCTTTGATACCAACAAAGGATCTGCTTGGCTACGAACATTCTTAGCTGATAAAGAGTGCTCCACCCCACCTCACAAAGACATGTGGGCTTCTATTTTGCTGCCGAGGGAGTTATTCATTGGCACTTTAAACCCTTGAGCTTATAAGTGTATAACTGAGGTATATTGCCCTTCTCAATTTGCTAGGCAATTTGGGTTAACTCAGGGGATTCCCATTCCACTCTGCAGCCTCTCGAATGTCCATCTTACAGCTAGAGACCTAAGAATACCCAAATCAAAACTGGAAGAGGCAACAT
Source organism: Camellia sinensis (assembly GCF_055761805.1). Taxonomy (NCBI): domain Eukaryota; kingdom Viridiplantae; phylum Streptophyta; class Magnoliopsida; order Ericales; family Theaceae; genus Camellia; species Camellia sinensis. The sequence continues at coordinate 162,178,114 of NC_138972.1, forward strand.
TCAAACTGTTGAAAGAATTGAGCGAGTTCAAATTTGTCCCCTTCCTTCCTTCTGGCCTGGCTCTGAAAAGATTCCAAAACTGGTGGACAACCAATATGCAAGTGCGTCTATCCGTACACCCTCATGATTTACTGATAGGGTTAGGAGTGCCTTCGAAGGCTAAATCAACAACAGCTGAGAACATTCCCTCTCTTTCCATAGCTGCTAAAACTGCTCCTGTAGCCTCATCCTCTCCTGCTAGAGTTACCAGAGCTGTTTCAAAAAGGGGTAAGTATTTTCAAGTTTCTTTTTTTTAGACTCTTTTGTTTGTTTCCTTTACATTCATACCTCTTGGTGCAGGGTCTCCACAAGAAGAATCTCCTAAGAGGGCTGAAATTTTGGCTACTCTCAAGGACAAACAAAAGCAGAAAAAGAAAAGGAAGCTGGTACTTACTCTTGAGGAATCCGAATCCCAGATTGAAGAGGGAGAGATTGAGAAAGAGCAGGAAGTACCATTACAGAGAAAAAAGAGGAAACAAATGACTGTCTCTCCTTCTGATTCAATCGAAGATCCTACTCATGAGACAGCTGCCATAATAGTAGAAGAGGAACTTACTTCTGAGGAATCTGAACCCTAGATCCAACAGAGAGGAATTGAGAAGGAACAGGAAAGACCAATACAGAGAAAAAAGAGAAGGAAGATGACTGTCTCTCATTCTGATTTGGTTGAAGACCCTATTCATGAAGCAGCTGCTAAGGCAGTAGAACAGGAACATTCTAAGGCCATAATTGTTTTTGAGAGAGTTGAGAAGAGACGGCAGTAGTAATTCTTAAGAGATGAAGATGTTGCTACTGATGCAATCCAAAGGGAAACTGCAAGAAGGCAACATATTGCTGAGCACTATTCCCTTCGTAGCTCTCCTACTGTTGCTATCACTTCTGAAACAAGTAACTTCTTTCAAGCCTTTACTGTTTTTCCTTGTCAAATTTTTTGGTATTGAGACTTGACATTACTTTGTACTTCTTCTTTTGCAGCAACAACTACTGAGCCTATTTTTCCAATAGGGACTCCCTCAGTTTCAGTTGAAGTTAATCATTTGCAAAATGTGAGATCCATTCAGATAATACTCCCACTTCCTAGGCCCACATCCTCTGTACCTTCCTTGAGGCCAAGTATTTCTGCATTTCTTTCTTTTGGCTTAAATCCATACCTCCATTACTTGTACTTTGATCTATCTCAATTTAATTCTCTTTCGAGCCTTGCTCTTCCTTCTCTTCCTAAGGAAATTCCAGCTATTACCTTCTCTTCGATGGTAGTTGATTCCCCTATTGAGGGTGTTGGCAACTCTCCAACTCATGGTCTATTGCCTTTGCCTGGCTCCAGCCCTTCTTCCCTTGATTTATTGGTGGCTAGAACCATGGAGACTGCTGAAGATGCTCCACCCATTGCTCCTATCCCTATGCAGTCCTTTGTGCCTTCCACCAAAGCCCTTTCTGTACCCTTCATGTCCACGGATGAGGTAGACATCTTCGAAGCAAGGCTAGCTAGTCTCTTCGGCATGCCTTCTACCTCTTCAATGGCTAGTGATGAGACTGAGCCATTAGTTTTGGCTGATTCTCTCCTAGAAATTTTTGAGGGCTCTTCCTCCAGTAGTAAACCTTCTTCACCTCTGATAGACTTGGACAGCTGCCTAGAGCTATTGACATCTTTTTTGAGGATCCCTTTTGAGGCTTTACAGAGGCCTATAATAAGAAATGGCTTCCTTCAGTGCTGGAAAATCGTTGAGCAATCCGACATGGTTGTCTCCAGTCATTTATCTCAGGCAGCAACCATTATTGACTTTTACATCAACATTTGCCATGCTGCCAAGGCTGTAGAGGAGAAATTGGTTCGAGACCAGAGCTTTGTTTCCATAGTACATACTGAAGTATCAGAGCTGAAGGAACAACATTCCTCTGTCTCTCACTTTCGAACCCGACTACTGGAGAAGAAAGCTCAACCTGAGCAGGAGCTATCTGCAGTTAACCAAGCCTTGATTCGAACTGACACCAAGTTGCAGATTACCAATCAAGGACTAGCTGACCGAAAGCAGGAAATGACCATAGCCATCCAATTGTTTTCATCTTTTAAGAATAGAGCATCCATTGTAAAAGAACAACTGAGGCATTGTAATGACTTTTGGGCCAATTTATGGCAGAATGTATTAAACTCTTTATGAAAAACAAATTATTTATCATTTGAGTATTCTCGTGTTCTTGTACTTAGTGTTTATTTTATTTCTTTTGTTTCCCAAATGGTTGGAAAATAAGGCTTCAAATATCTGCCATTAATCTTTTTGGGACGTATGTATCCATTCAAATTTCTGAAATGGTATGCTCCAAAAGGCAGGCCTCTATGAATTTGATATGGTCCTTCCCAATTAGGTGACCATTTGCCAAATTTATGGCTTTTAATCCCTATTAGAAGTACTGTTTTCTATACCAAATCACCTTCATCAAAGCCAATGTATTTAACTTTTTTGTTATAGTTTTTGGCTGCTTTCTTCTTTTGAAAAAGAATGCTATTTAATGCCAGAATTCTAGCATCATCTATGCTTTCTAATTCCAAGCACATACTCTGATGGTATTGCTCAGGATCTAACTGGTCTTGGCATCTTACCCTCAAGGACTTAACATTGATTTCCACAAGTAACACTGCATCATGCCCATATATTATGGCAAAAGGAGTGACTCCTGTGCTTGACCTTGGGGAAATTCTATAAGCCCACAATACATCCAACAATAAGTTATGCCAATCTCTAGGATTGTCTTCCACAACCTTTTGTATTCCTTTTTTCAAGGACTTGTTGGATGATTCAGCTTGACCATTGACTTGTGCATAATAGGCGGTAGAATTAACAAGGCTAATTCCAAATTCTGCCACAAAAGACTTTACCATTTTCCCATCAAATACAGTCCCATTATCAACAGTTATAGTCTGTGGGATACCAAATCTATGTATTAAATCTTTAATGAATCCAATGACCTCGGTCTGGTCTACAGCCATGTATGGCTTGGCTGCAACCCACTTAGTGAAGTAATCAGTGGCCACTAAAATCAAACAATGATGCTTCGAAGAAGGTAGGTGTATTTTTCCCATCATATCCGTGGCCCATCCCCTAAATGGCCAAGGCTTCACTACTGCATGCAGGTCAGTTATGGGCACATGTCGCATTGTGCCATGCTGTTGACATGCCTGGCAACCTTTGCATATTCTACACAGTCTTTAAGGATATCTGCCAACATGTAAGAGGGTCCGAATAAGTGTCCGAGTATTCGAACCCCAATGCATGAGAAGTTGTAAGTAAACACCATAATTACATATCAGCCAGCATGCTAGAGTGTCCGAATAAGTGTCTGAGTATTCGAACCCTAATGCTTCAGAAATTGTAAGTAAAAGCCATTATTACATATCTGCCATCATGCTAGAGGGTCCGAATAAGTGTCCGAGTATTCGAACCCTAATGCATGAGAAATTATAAGTAAACACCATAATTACATATCTGCCTTCATGCAATCCTTCTTCGGCACCGGAACAATGTTGGCCAACCAAGTCGGGTATTCAGAAACCAGCAGGAACCCTGCGTCAATTTGCTTGGTGACCTCTTCCTTAATCTTGAGGGCCCAGTCCGGGCAGATCCTTCTGAGTTTCTGCTTGATGGGTCAGGCCTCGGGGTCAAGAGGGATCCGGTGGTGTACAATCTCAAGATCGATCCCAGGCATGTCATTGTAGGACTACGCGAAAACATCTTTGAAATCTTTTAATAAAGCGACTAAGCGCTCGCGTTCCTCTGAAGACAACGTGGACCCGATCTGGACCAGCCGCGGGTCCTCCTCAGTACCAATATTCACAGTAGTGATTTCATCAACTAAAGGTTTAACAAATCTTTCCTGCTCTTGATCAATTAATCGTTGCAAAACCGGAGAAATTTCTTCCTCGTCGTTTTTGTCAAAATTTTGAAAGTCCTGATTCAAGCAATAAATCAAAGGCACAGAAAAGTACTCAGAAACCGCATCTACATCATTCTCATTAAGTACTTCCAAACCGTCTGATTCTTCTGTTACAACAGACTCGAAAGAGAAAGAAAAAGACAACCTAGACAGGACTGTGGCATCCGGGTTATCACCCCCAGGAATACCGGACTCAGACTCAGTTGAGCCAGAACCTGATTCCGACTCACAAGACTCGGTGGAATCAGATTCCGGCTCACTACCTGCCCCGGTGCTGCTTGACAAAAAACCCTCTTCATACTGCCAAATGAGAGATGGTGCGATGGATGCATCCAAAATGTTTGCTGGTAGGCCCGCAGCCGTTTCATTCCCGATCATGGACACCGAGAAGTTATCCCCCAAGCACTTCTGTTCGATCGGAGGATCTGAAAGTAGACAAGCCAGCGCTACCCCCATTTTAATTTCAAAGTCCTCAGACTCCACTTTCCTGCACTGCTCAGCCACAGCTAATGGGTCTGTCTGCCCTTTGGCAGCGTCATCCCCGGATAACTGCAGGTTGAAGAAGATCTCAAACCCCGGCACGTGCTTCCTCTCCGCGTTCAACCATGGCTCTAGGAAGCCACAAAATGGAAAGTCCTCCCCCTCCAGGGCGAAGCGTCCGTTTAGGGTACCCTGGATGGGCCGGTGCATCAACTCAAAAGACTTCCCCATCTGTTTCGCTCTGGCTCTCCCAGCCATCTCCTTACCTTTCCTTACCCAATCCTCTTTGGTGGGCAGATAATCCAAGCCAAAGGTGTGTGGGTTGTGTGGCATTTCGGCCAACGCTGCAACGCTCTTCCGGCCGCTCTTTCCCAATCCTATCCCGGGGATGTGTTGGAGCTTGTTCATGAGGTATACTACTTGAGCACTGACATACACCCCTTCATTAGCCGCCATGATGTTCCGTACAACCCGAGCCTCAGCTAAGGTAAAACCTGACATGAACACATCCACCATACCATGATCGATTTCTAAAATCGGCGTGGATACTTCTGGTGGTGGATGGATCGACGAATTCCCAAAAACAATGGCCACTCCCTTCCCATGGGGGTATTTCACCATCTGATGCATGGTGGATGACACTGCCTTCACCTGATGCAGCCACGGCCGCCCCAAAAGCAGGTTGAAAGTTGTAGGAACCTCTAAGACATGGAAATCTATCTCATGCTGTCTCGGCCCAACCTTGGTCTGAATTTTCACTGTCCCCATGGCTTCTCTGCTCGTGTTGTCATATGCCCGAATCACCTGGGCTGTCGGCACAAAGTCTGCGATTTTTAAACCGATTGCATACGATGTCCTTGCCGAGCAAACGTTAATGGTGGATTCGGTATCAATAAGAACCACCGGGATCCATTTGTTTCTACATTCCACCGAAACGTAGAGTGGCTTGTTGTGGTTCGCCCCCTCGGGTGGCAATTCCTTGTCGAAAAAAGTCAGCATCGGGGTAGCTCTTCCCGGAAAAACTAATCCCACCAGCTGCTCTGGCGTGGTTTCTATTGAGAGCTTGGCCTTGTCCATTGCCGATAGGACGGCCTGTCGATGAACACGTGATGACATAAGTAGTCCCCAGATGGAGATGTCTGCTTGTATCTTTTTCAACTGCTTCAGTGCAGCCTCTTCTTCGAGTTGCTTCTCTTTATGTTTCTCCATCTCCTTATCTTTCCCAGACGCCTCTTGTTGATCTAGATGTGGAGGTTTGAAATACCGTCCACTTCTAGTCATATGATCGACTTCGCCGATGTACCAGGTATCATCTGGTTGGTTATTCCCCCAATCCTCATCCGTGTGGGCAAGACATAAATCATCATCCTCCCATCACATTCCATCGGCAGCTGACAGACACCTGTCCGGCTCCGATATGACTGCTCTCATACTCGCAGTACCCTTCATCCATATGCTCGCAACATTCTCTGTTTCTGTGTACATAGCAGTTTCAGTCCCCTCATGGGCTTTAGCTTTCCTGATTCTCTCAGAATCCTCAAACCTTTCCTGTTCCAACTGTGTCAGTACGGCTGACTGTTCAACAATCCTGTATTCAAAATGCTCTAATCCTGAGCGAAATTCTTGATACCGGCACTCTCCGGCGATGTACTCTGATTTTTGGTCCTTCCGGCCATCACTGTTATTCTTGCCCCTGCTGGGCCTCGTTCTGGTTGGAACTCTTCTGCAACATCTGGTTGATCATCCAGCCACCCGGTAGCCTCTGCCGATTCCTCATAATCAGACCAGTTGATTGCCGCGTTCCCTGGATCTTGGTCCCTGAAAAGCTGGAGGTTGGCAAGGTCCTCTTCCACAGCCGTCAAATCGTCTGCCCTCTATCCAAATCCATCTCCTTGGGTCACACATGGCTCTGCCCTTGTTGGTAATTCCACATTTGGCCTATCCTGGCCTACTAACGAAATGTAGTCACTCGGACTGTGTACCTTCTCAATAAAACCCCTAGATTCCTCGGACTCTGGCTCAACAATCCCATTCTCCTCTGAAATCTCCCCTCTTCTGTCTTCGACAGTCACCACCATTGGTCCAGGTTGGGTTCTGGAGATGTCCAACATGCACAAGTCAGTGCAGTCAGGAAGGAACACCTCCGGCTTAGGTAGGTGGGAAAGGGTGATATATATGCTAGGATCGTAAGCCACGACCCTAGTCTGGATAAAGTTGATTCTTTTGGGAGGTGGAGCTTGGTTGTGCGGTGGGAGAGGGTTTGTTGTAACATTGGGTTTCTCAGGAGGCAAAATCACCCCATTATCGATGAGATCTTGAACCTCATGACGTAATCGGAAGCATTGGTCGATGTCATGACCGTGCTGTCGATGAAATGCGCAATATTTGGCTGGGTCGTGGGTGGGGGGAAGTCGTTCCGGTAATGGCCGCGGCTCTAGGGGCTTCAAGTGCCCTTTTCTGATTAAAACCCCCAGAGCTTTGGACATGGGCATATATAGTGGAGCGAAGGTTCTTTGGTTTTTGGGTGGGTATTTGGCTGTTTGTGTATGGCTTCCGGATGCACTGGAGAATGGCGTAGCTGCCATGGTTCTTGGAGGGGGGTTGGTGGTGACCATGCTCACTTCGGAGGCTCTTGTAGTTGTAGCGCCGCTCGGGCCTGTATTAGTGTTGCGGTTGAAAGTTCTTCGGGGTTGCTCTCTGTCATTATCAATCAAGCCCAGCTTCAAGGCATCCTCAATCTGTACTCCCATCTCATGTAGATCTGAAAACGTAGGGAAGGGGAGCACAATCATTTTCTGCATCAGCTTAGGCTGGAGATTGCGCACAATCATCCTAATCTGATCTTTATCTGTGGGCCTTAAGGTCATCATTGAGGCTTTGGCCCTCCATCTGGTCACGAACTCTGAAAAGCTCTCCTTAGGCTCCTGCCTTGTCGTCTCGAGGTCACGGGTTGTAATCTCGATTTACGAGTTGTACGAGTATTGTGTAATAAAGGCCTCAGCCATCTCATTCCAGTTTCTCTTGACATCATCTTCTAATTTGGCGTACCAGATGGCCGCCACACTCGACAGGGTTCGGCCCAACAAAGATAGCTTCTGTAGTCTGGTGAGGCCCATCGGCCTTAAGATATCTGAAAGCAACCTCAAGTGCACCATGGGGTCCCCGGACCCATCAAATCGGTCAATGTGCGGCATCTTGAATCAGTCCGGCAGCGTCACGGCTGCGTCGGTATACCCGTCCTCAATATCAGGGATGGTCTTGACTCCCTGGGATTTCTTAAACATCTTTTCCAGCTTGCTCAGCTTTACTACCGTGGGATCCACTTCGAACTCAAAGGGAGAATCCGGTGCATTGATAGGCGTGGGTGCCTTGGATAATTGCGGTAGAATCGGGGGTAGAGCCGGCCCCGTTGGGATGTCTGTATCTTCTTGGGCATTCTGGACGTTTGCCGTCTCCTCAGGTATTGGAACTCTTGCTGGGAGAGGAACCTGGTGTGAAGCAGATGCTCCAGTTTGCTGCTGTAACCGGGTATTTAACTCTGCCTGTTGAGCCATAAGAATGGCTTGCTATTTGGCGAATTCTGCTTGACGAACAACGTCCTCTTGCATGGCTTTCATGCTTTCCTGGAGTTGGCGTACCATATCTTCCATCCCTGACATATTACCCTGATTTATTTGAACTGCCGGTATATCTGCCTCTGTAGTAAGTTCGAAAATCCCAACCCGACTGTTTAAAGACTGCTGATCTGGCAATCTTCGTACCGATACACTGCGTCTTCTCGACCTCTGTCTGATAACCGAGGGTAAGGAATTGAACACTAGTTGCCCGTCGACCAGATCCTTAGATCGATTGAGTCCGCGACCTCTAGTCCAGAGTGCTTGGGGAATATCTACTGGGTCGGAAGTAATCGTGCTAAACTACCCCTAGTAAGAAGATAAATAAAGCAATAATAAGGGAATAAATAACCAGACAAACGGACAGCATAACAGCGTAAAATAAACACACAACACACAGTTGGGCATCACAATACATGGTTGATAAGCTGAATATACTGTTCCTCCATACTGATTACTGTCCCCCCGAATCACTATTCCTGAAAATCGGATCTGATACCCGTAGATAACTAATTATCAAACATTGGCGCTCGCAGGCCTGATTCTCAAACTTGCAAACTGATTCGCGCATCCCCTGTAGAGATACACTCTAAAAGCTCATAGCAAGTAAATGAGAGCCAATACACCCCTACGTTGGAGTAGGGTTTCCCTGTCCTATTTTGTCAGGAACTAGGGTTTCACTACGCAGGCAGCGGTTTCAAACAACCTATCATCAGGTAAGCAACCTATCCTAGTTTGGAATGGTCACTATGGATTCCGAATATGCACTAGGTCGAATGGTCAAAAATGGTACCCCGGTGAAACCAGGGTTTGTGTTCCCATACTGGTAGAGCCCGCAACCGGTCAACCTTATGGCACGCAGCCTCAGGCTAACCACTCAGGAATAGCAGACGGCAAACACGGTGTCCTAGGCGCACCAATGCACATGCAATGCAAAGACACACATAAGTGTAGTCAAAACAAGATATCATGAGTTCGAGTCAAGTTCTCTAAAATCCCCAGCAGAGTCGCCAGAAACTGTAGACGCGCCCATGAACGCCCCGGGAGGATGAGTCCCGTTCTATTCATTATGCGCTCACTACAGTTCGGACTCTCAAATCGTCACGGTTCTTAATCTGAACCAAAGAGTCCAAATCCGGCAAATCATTTTGCAAAACAGATTTTTGTAAAGTAGTGCCAAACATGGACTGCTTTGCCAAATACAGAGTAACCACCTAAATGTTTTATTTTGGGGGAATTTAGGAAACACTGACTCGTTTGCCTAAGGCCACATGTCCGTCATCACCAAAGTTGCCTCGGCTCGGGAACTTGGGTATGATTGGGGAAGGTCAGCTATGAGCACCCCCTCTCGCCCGATCCGAAGATCGGCCTCTACTGACCATGATATCTTGTTTTGAAAACATTACGTGTTCTTATTCTGGTTATTAGCCTAGATTTACTATGTTATGCGCACAGCAAACAAGTATAGACTGGGCCACCTGAGTTGGAACAAAGCATTTCATGTTTGTTTGTTTGAAAATAGTTCGATGGTGCTACCCGCAAGTAGGCTCAGACATGAATTTTACCACCCTCGAGTGGGCTTAGAAAATACAATTTTGCCACTCTCAAGTGGACTTAAAACTTGCATTCAATGCATTGTTCCAACTTAAGTAAGCCAACCTTCACCCACAGGCATTCAGGCAGTTATAACACATAAGCATATAGCCTCATGGTAAGCATACTGTCATGGCAACACTCACACGTATGCAAGGATGCTAAAGCGAAAAGACTTACAGAGTACTCCAAGCCAAAACAAAAGCTATGTTAGAAATCCATGTATGGTCCTATTTATACAGAAATGCCTAATGCAACACATGCAAAATGCAACTACAATAGGCTCGGCTATTCTAAAATGACATATGAGATGCTACAACTAACACGTATTCAACTTCGAATTGAAACACAAATGCAGTTAGTATGATGCGCCGAGCCCGGTGCATGCAAAGCGAATGAATGTATGCAAACATGCTATCATAAATATGCTAATGGAAACATGCCCTAAACTAAGCATCGAAAGCTAGTAAATAAAAGGGAAGAAAGACATGGGGTTGGAAGACATACACACACTCACGCACACTTATTACATAATTGCCCACGCTCGGAGGGTTCGAATAAATATTACACGACAAGATGAATACTATTAAATTAATTATTACAGGACTTCTAATTAATTAGTGAATTAAATGCAGAAGTAAATTGGCCACAGCCCCGCCTCGGAATGATGGGATGATGCATGCCCGGTCCGTCTTGCCCAGAAACCCGTACCATGCCACTGTTGCCACTATTTACACTGCCCTGCTCCTCTGAAAATTTGCACAAGTCCCAAGGATGCTTCTCTGAACACTGGGGAGCGTCACCGACCAAGTGGGAACACCACCGGCCAAAGGGAATGGTCATCGACCATTGGTTGGGCCATCGGCTAATTGTATTTGGTCGGTCGGCACTCCGAGTAGCCGGCCAGCTATTTCTTCCTGCAGAATCCTGCAGTTGACAGCAGCAGAGGGCAAGCAGTGTATGGCATGGAATTTTCAAGCAAATGTGAGCATGGCCATACTCCCTATCATGCAATGGACTCAAGGGAGCATGACCCTCAACCCTCGGGTCATCAATTATACATTTTGATGCATGATGGCCTAAGAGGCCAAGTTTGCCATTCAATGTAAAATGCATGCAACAAAAGAGATGAATGTCAACACCCTATCATATTGAGATCAAGGGCGTCGACGACCAAGGATTGAGACGTGTTACGTCACTTGGAGTACGAACACTCTCAATCCTCATGCTTGGTTTGACACCCCAAACTAGGCAATGCAATGCATGTATACAAACATGGCTCAAGACTGCAACATGAGGCTAAGATGCAAAACATGCCAAATGCAATGCAATCTATTATGCAAGCATGCAATGTGCTAATCATGCAAGAGGCAATACAATGCAATTAAACATGTGATGCAAATATGGTTCAATGCAAGCATGCAATGAGAGGCAACAAGTGAAACATACAACTATGTACAAGAATGGACTTAGACTGAAATGGGAAGCCTCGGCCACACCCTAAAACAGTGGCCAAAAGGGTCAAAAATGGTACAACTTATGCATGCAAGCATGCACAGATCAAGGCCTATCATCTAAGCATGGAAGGGGACAATTCTAAGCACACTTAAAGGCAATATGCTTGGACATTAAACACTCATGTTAAACTCTGAAAAGCATGCAAAAGATGACACCAATACATGCTAGGGAATGGATGCAAAATAGAAGGTATTCAAGAGAGAGCATTGCTCAACACCTACCCCAAGCAAACATGGCATGATCTAAGAAACCCAGAACAGAGTTTTTATGCATCAAAATATGCCCCAAAACCCACTGATATGGCAGCTCCAAAGGCTTAAATACATAAGCATGCACAATGCTCATTTCAAGGCACAAAAGGACACCTCTTCAAGGCATGAAAAGGATGATGGATGCGAGCATAGGAACATGGATTAGGGACTGAAATAGCATGTGAAATGACTCCAAATCATTGAAACAACCCAACTAAAACATGCTCATGACTCACACCCTCAAGGCTCACAAGCCAAAATACAAAGGGGCTAAACCAAACATGGAAAATATGATCAAATCAGCACCCAACAGACCTCATGCATGGTAAGACATGGCCAAGAACTTCACAAAGTTAGGCCAAAACATGAGAGCATGGTAGGTTAATGCGTGATGCACTTCTTAGGCCAAAGAGAGGAATACAAAGCAAGTACATTAAACATAAAAGGGGACATTAATCTGACCAAAAACAGAGGCACAATATGACCCAACAACACCCAAAAACCTCTTAAATGAAGCCAAGAACAACTAATCATGCATGCTACCCTTATGAGCTAAAAACAAGGACAAAAGAGAGACAAAGGGAGAGGGGTGTCCCTCCCCTATGCAAGACCTCAAAACCTCTTCTTCACCACTAAAAATCCACTGGATTTCAGTGGTGACAAGGCCAATACACAAAGATAACCAAGGCTCAACAAAGAGAGTACAAAAAGGGCCAAACAAGGCCTAAGAGGAGGGGGGTCGGCCTCAAACAACAAAATGGCCTTAATGAAGTATCTTAAGCATGCAAATACAAGACTTTTTTTAGTTATACACGAAGCTCAAATCAGTATGAAAAGCAGATCAAAAGCTATCGCAAGATTGGGGAATTTAAAGCAAAAGTGTTACCCTTGAAGAACACCTCAAGAAAAGCAAGTCCAGCCACCTTCTTCTGATCAAAACCAACTCAAAACCTCAAGAATAAACCCTCAACACCTCCCAAAGTCGAAGTATGGTGTAATGGTGTGTGTTTTAGTGCAAAAGTAAGAACAAATCAACCTTTTAGGCCCTCAAACACACACAAATGAAGAGAGAGAGGGAGATATAGTGAGAGAAGATATATGTATCAGAATATATATGTTCTAGGTCTGATTTTGCGGAACCAAAACAAAGGAGAGGGTTAGGGCTCTTATATATACCATCAAAGGTGCTAAGCTTCCAAGAGAAGCTAATTAAAAGGATCAAGGCTTCTTCAAGAAGCCAAGGCAAAGGGGCCAAGGCTTCCTGAGGAAGCTGGGACAGGGTTCAAGCTTCTTGAGGAAGCTAAGACGAAGGTCCAAGCTTCCTCAAGAAGCTAGACCAAAAGGGTGCAAAAGAGGCAAAACAACCACAAATGTACACAGGGGCAGGGTTTGTGCATTCCAGCTGGCATGCACCATGCCTGAAAAAGGCAAAAAGGTGGTACCGGCCAGAAAAGTAGGCCATCGGCCAAACAGATGGTCGGCCGACCACACCAAATGCCGACCGGCCAATGATATATTTCACCAATGGCTGGTAGCAAGAAGACACGGCCGGTGGCCTCAAGCCAAGGCCGGTGGGTGTCAGGGGTAGCTAACAAGCTACTCTCTACCCTCAGGTGCAAAAACAAACAAGTCCTTGGTGTAAAACCAAGCACAGAACAAGCAAGTCGAGAGATCCCAAGGCAAGGCGCGTAACCAAGACCTCCGGGAACTCAAAACAAACACGGACATGGATGATCACCTAGTGTTCAAGCGGTGACGTCCAAGTCTTGAGGACAGTCTAAAATGGGGTGTCTACAATATCCCATTATAGGAATTTTTTATTTAACATAGTTAACTAAAAAAATAAAATTCATAACTGCTCTCTATACAAAAATAAAATTAAAAAGAGGCTTTTCTCCAGTCCATTGTATGAACTTGTCACGACCAAAACCCACCCCTATGAGTTTAACATCGCAACCGGGCAGTAATTCTTGGATTACCAAAGGCCTCTTACTGAATAACTTATAAGTAGGGGTTGCGGAAGCAAATATAGAAACATACATAGTCCAATGAGCTGTGGAGACACATATGGGATAGATAACATAAAACTTTTACAAACTTATGAGTGACGTCAAAAGATATAGTTTTTACACATCACTCCATGAACATGTTTTCAGAAATCTTGCCCAAATACAAAACAAAATAAACACAGTCTAGTACAAATACAAAAACAGCCACTAAGCTTGACCTCATCTGGAACCCCCTCAGGAGGCACAAAGGTTGGCTGACAAAAACTAAAACATTGGCCATCAACTCCGGGCCTGGTCACGTGCCTGCTCACCTACCTGCTCACCTACATACATAATATAAATAGTGAGTGGAAGCCCAGTGAATAATAACAGAGTAAAGATTTTATTGAATGACGTCCATACAGAAACAAAGTCTTGTACATAATCGGATGTCACAACAGAGCAGATTCATAGGCATAGTTACATTTGTATTCAAACCTTGTACATATATCATATCATAGTACGTGGCACATCCATTAGCATTAACAAATCCGATGACCCACAAGGGACTGCCGTGAAGGCTTTTTGATGACTCATGTGCACAGAGACGTTTCTGATGACCTATAAAGAGACGGCCATAAAGGCATTCCGATGACCCATAAAAGGACCTGATGACCCATAAGGGACCTGATGACCCATAAAGGGACGCATATCATATGATGCTAAGGATGCCACAAATGCATTTCAGAATCTTGGACAATCATTCATTCATTTCAAACATAGCGTAGCATTTCAGAAAACTAATTACTTCATATCATAATGTTCAGAAAATACTTAACATTGAACATAACTTTACAAAGTTACTACTCACAAATAACTGGTAGCTCCGAATAGACGATAAAGTGGGCAATTCACCTATCCTGTGACGCATGACCTACATAACATGGCAGATTCATACATTGAAACACACACTCGGATTGTACATAACTTATTTCATTTGTTCTTAGTATTTTTCTAGCCTTTAACCTCATTATGGAGCGTTAATCATGGCCTAGGAGTGTCTAGGATGGAATGAGGATGCTTAGGTGTACTTGAAACACTTGACAAAAACTTTGCTGAAAAAGGGATTTCGCTCGAGTGTAGCTTCCTTCGCTCAAGCGGACATACCAAATGTGAGTGGTCGCTCGAGCGCATACTCCTTCGCTTGAATAGTCTATAAAGTATGAAAAAGTTCTGGTTGCGTGCAATTTTCCCTCGACGATCGCTCGATACTCGCTCGAGCGTGAGACCCAAGTCCTCGCTCGAGCGTAACTCTTGTCGCTCGAGCAGACTGCAAAACATGCAAACTTCTGAGAGCATGCAATTTATGCTCGAGCCACCCTTTTGTCGCTCGAGCGGGAATGTGAGAATGAAAGTGGTCGCCCGAGCGTGGAAACCTTCGCTCTAGCATAGAAGCAAAATTCTGGGTTTTCCAGATTTGCCTCCAAGCTGTAAATCTTGAATTCAACACTCCAAAACTCATCCTCTTGGGCCAAAATTCTAGAAAACATTTAGAAACTCACAAAACATCATGATTTAAAGATCATTTCATGAAATAAAGGCCCAAAAGCATGCCAATTGTTCACAAATTCAACTTAAACTTTATGAATGTTCCAAAAACATGACATGCATGAAATGATTTGAGCTTCAAGTCTCCAAATCATGATCAAATGAAATGAGAGGATGTAAAACATGATGAATTCCTACAACTAAGCTCAATTTATGACATGCATGAGAGAATTTCCTAGTAAACATGCTCCAAATGTAATGAAATGTACATGCATGTATGAATTGATCATCCTCTCTACTTCTTAAGCTTGATTCTTACATCACATAGCTCAATTCACTTGAATACATGGATGAATTAACTCAACTTCAAGACTAGAGACTTGGCTTCTTACCTTAGATGCTCAATTAGGTCTTAGGTGCTAATTTCTTGAGCTAGATGATCAAATATCCAAAGTTCCTTCTTCTTCCCTTGATTTTGAGCTTCTCTTCACTCCCTCCCTTCTCCCACATGCTTAAGTCTCCAATGAAGAAAAAAAAAATTGAATCTAGGTGGAGTGGGGCTCAATAAAGGCTTAGCTAATGATGTTTAATTAGTTTAAGTCAAAGACAACTAAGTGAGATTAAATTAATCTTATTTGATCGTTTCGAAACGAATTTCAATTAAACCAATCATAAAATTCTAAAAATTCCAAATAACACATAAATCAAGTCAATTTCAGAATCAGATGCCGATAAACTAAAACTAAAACATGAGCAGCTCTTTCTACGTCAAACAGATAGAAACAAAAAATGATGTAATGCACATGTAATTAACTCAGGATTTCTTCTTAATTACTTGTTTTGCATACATAAACATGAATTAGCGCTAATCATAGGTCGGGATTATTACAGTCTTCCCCCCTTAAAGAGTTTGGTACTCCAAACTCGAGTTACCATCATTTTGGAAGAGCACCGGGTCCAAAGGGAACAATTCAGGATATCTTTTCATCATGTTTTCTTCTATTTCCCAGGTTGCATAGGTTCCTCCATGATTATGCCAATCAACCTTCACTAATGGGATTTCTTGTTTCGTAGCCTTTTGATTCTTCGGTTGACAATTCGAATTGGCTGTTCTTCGTACGTATAATCCTCTTTTAAAAGTACATGAGTCGGCTCAATCACATGTAGCGGATCTCTCAAATAATCCTAAAGCATAAAGACATGGAAGACATTATGCATGTTTTCCATTACCGGAGGTAAGGCTACTCGGTATGTTACTGAATTGATCTTCTCGAGAATCTCATATGGACCAACATACCTTGGCGCCAACTTGCCCTTAGCACCAAACCGAGTTTGTCCTTTCATAGGGGTCACTTTTATGAACACATGGTCCCCAACTTCATATTCTATACCTCTTCTTCGAACATCAGCATAACTCTTTTGCCGGCTTTGTGCAGCTTTCAACCTTTCGTTTTTTAGGTGAGTAAGTCATAAAATAAAACAAAGAATTTACACGGATACATGGGGCATACCCCAGGCCCTAGCAAAACTAAACAAGGATGGAGCTAGCTAACATATAAAACAAACAGGAAACCCAAACAGCATGTTCACCAACCATATCAACACATGCAATAGGGAAGATGAACAAGAGAGGGACCACAAAAAAAACAAGTAAACCTCACAATCTTATGCTTGCAAAACGACACTGCCGAGGAAGATTTGGATGTTCCATCACAGCGTAGAAATGTCCACATAACCAAGAGCCTAAATAACTTATACAACTGAACATACATAATAACCAAGCCAAAAATACCAACTTCCTACACATCCCGTAGGGTTAGGCCAACGAACCCACAACAACCTATATATATAGTGGGCTATAAGACAATAACGTACTGTAACAAAATAAAGGGAAATGAAACAAACAATTCTCCATTGGACAGATCTCACTATGATTGGCGCTGTAGTGCAGCCTGGTCAGAGACTCTCCATCAAACCCTGATGACTCAATCTGGACAGCAAAGGAACTTCAACCATCCAGTTGATCATCACAACAATTATTAGTAAAACCTGCAAATAACAGCAGTACCCATATGAAAGGAGATTCAAACAACCCTCATAACACTGCAGAAAACAAATCTCACAGTATAGGGAAGCTAAATCACTCAACCCACAACTTGTACATAACTCAATAAAAAATAACAGTGTTAGAGCAGTGGAAACCCACAACAGCATGTGAGAGGACAAGAAAAGAGTAAAAACAACAATATATAGCTCACACCACTCAACCCACAATAACAGCATCCCTAACAACCCCCAGACCAGCTTATAACCCAACCTGCAAAACAACAAAATACAGAAATTAACACTCAATATATTGCTACCATCACTCAACCCACATATGGTGAACTCACATCCCTCAATGAAAACCTGCCACAACACATGCCTGCAAAATGAAGACTCCTTAGGAAACAAAAGAAAAAAAAACCCCACTATAGAGCCTGGCCACACTCAACCCTCAGTGATATGCTCACAGTCACTCAACCTACTCAAGGTGCCACTCCTCTCAATTTTAAGGATGGTTGAAGGCAACCTCCATTCTTGCAAGAACCATGTACTAGTTGGGGACTTTTTAATGTCGCTGAGAGCAAGGGCTCTATATCTAACCATATATATAATATTATTCAAAAGGATCTCTTCAGGTTTCCTTTGCCAAATTAATTTCACTTTTTCAGTTGTTTCTTATACAAGTTCCGGTCCCAACAAAGGTCTATCACCTACCTCGGTCCAACATATCGGAGATCGGCATTTTCTTCCATACAAAGCTTCATAAGGAGCCATTCCAATGCTTGAGTGGTAGCCGTTGTTGTACACAAACTCAGCCAATGGCAAATAAATCTCCCAATTTCCTTAGAAATCTAACATGCACATTCTGAGCATATCGTCCAAAGTTTGATTGGTCCGTTCAGTCTGACCATCCGTCTGTGGGTGATAAGCACTACTCAACCTCACTTCTGTCCCCAAAGCTTGTTGTAAACTTTGCCAGAATCTTGATGTGAACTTCGAATCTCTGTCAGATACAATAGATACTGGTACACCATGTAATCTCACAATTTCATTCACATACATGTTAGCTAACTTATCCGCATTATAAATAGTTTTGACAGGCAGATTTAGTCAAACGATCAACTATGACCTTGATAGAATCCATACCTCGAGAAGAGCGAGGCAATCCTACAATGAAGTCCATGGTAATGTGCTTCTATTTCCATTCTGGTATTGGAAGAAGCTGTAACAAACCAGCGGGTCGTTGATGTTCGGCTTTAACTTGTTGGCAATGTAAACATCTAGCCACAAAATCTGCAATGCACTTTTTTCATTCCAGGCCACTAGAAATTCTATTTCAAAGCATGATACATCTTCGTGTTCCCTAGATGCATGGCGAATTTCGAGTTATGCGCCTCAGTCATAACACGTTTTCTCAGATCGGAGAAATTTGGTAAACAAAGTCTATTCTGAAATTTTAACACATTATTCTCAAACATAAACCCCGGCCTCGGTTTTGGGTGAAATTCTCCCACAATCTTTTTCAAGTACTTATCTTCAAGTTGCTTCTCTTTGATTTCTTCAATGATTACCGGTTGAGCGGAAATGGCAGCTAAAATTCCACCCTGTTCACGTATCACAATCTCAATCTCATTCTTTTCCAAGTCATATAACAATTCTCTCTGACCGGTAAGCAAACATGACAGATTTCCCATTGATTTTCGGCTCAAGGCATCTGCTACAGTATTAGCTTTCCTTGGCTGATACAAAATCTACAAATCATAGTCTTTGATTAACTCTAACCATCTCCTCTGTCTCATGTTCAATTCCTTTTGGGTGAAGAAATATTTAAGGCTTTTATGATCAGTATACACTTCACATGTGGCACCTTATAGATAATGTTGCCAGATTTTTAAAGCGAACACCACTACTGCAAATTCAAGATCATGCGTTGGGTAATTCTTTTCATGTGGTCAAAGTTGTCGAGAAGTATAGGCAATTACCTTTCTATTTTGCATTAGTACACAACCCAACCCCCTGTAGGACGCATCACTTTAAATCTGAAACCCATCAGTACCACTGGGCAAAGTCAAAATCGGTGCAATTACTAGTCTGGTTGTCAACGCTAGAGAGGCTGACTCTCGCTGTACATTCCAATCAAATGATACATTTTTCTGAGTTAACTGGGTCAATTTCATGGCATGTTTTGCAAAGTCTTTCACAAATCTTCTGTAGTAGCCTGCAAGTCCCAGAAAACTTCTAACTTCTGTCACATTTGTCGGTTTAGGCCAGCCCACAATAGCTTAAATTTTCTATGGATCAATAGAGATACCATCCTTGTTGATTACATGCCCCAAAAATGCTACACTGTCAAGCCAGAATTCACATTTGGACAATTTTGCATACAATTTCTTTTCTCTCAGAATCTACAAGGTAGTTCTTAGGTGATTCTCATGTTCTTCTCTACCTTTAGAATAAATCAAAATGTCATCAATGAACACAATGACAAATTCATCAAGATATTGTTTGCAAACTTTGTTCATTAGGTCCATTAAAGCTGGTGGTGCATTTGTTACCCCAAATGGCATTACCAAGAATTCATAGTGTCTATATCTAGTCCTAAATGCAGTTTTATCTACATCTTCTGCCTTGACTGTTAACTGGTGATACCAGGATCTAAGGTCAATTTTAGAGAGCACTTGGGCTCCTTGGAGTTGGTCAAACAAATCTTCTATTCAGGGTAATGGATATTTGTTCTTAATGGTTACTTTGTTCAATTCCTGATAGTCAATATATAGCCTTAAAGACCCGTCTTTCTTTTTGACAAATAGTACTGGAGCACCCTAAGGTGAAGTGCTCGGTTGAATGAATTTCTTGTCTAACAGTTCTTGATGTAGAGTTTTCAATTTTTTCAGTTCTGAGATTCACATTCTGTAAGGGGTCTTAGAAATAGTTTCTGTTCCTGGTGCTACTTCAATAGGGAACTTAATTTCCCTATCAATTAAGTCCCCGGGTAGATCATTGAGAAACACATCAGGAAGGTCACAAACCACATGAATAGTTTCTACACTGGCACTATCCGAAGACACAGTTAATACGCTACATAAGTAGCCCCGACACCCCTTTCTTATCAGCCTTTTGGCTTTCATAAATGAGATCAGGTATGGTGGGGGAACTACCCCATTTTCGGTAAAAATAAACTCAGGCACACCAGGCAGTTTAAATACAACAGATTTACTTGCACAGTCAATGGTGGCACAATATTTAGTCAACCAATTCATACCTAGAATACAATCAAAATGATCGATGCTTAAGGGCAACAAATCAATATATAATGTCATACCACCAATCAAAATATCAGATGACGGGTAAACATAAGCACATATTATGGAACCCCAAGATGGTGTAGATACAGATGATAAATAGTTCATAGGTTCTAATGGCCTAGTTAATTTCCGAGAGAAAGCATGTGATACAAATGAATGCATGGAGCCAGAATCAATCAGCACATAGGCATTCTCAGCACAGATAGAAATTATACCTCAGACCACAGATTCACTGTTCTGCACATCACCAGGCCCAAGTGCAAATACTTGACCCTGTGCCCTATCCAATACATTCACATACGTAGGTAGGTTAAGAACTCCCACCCGATCCAATATATCTAAATCCAGCCCACCCTCAAATTTGCGGGCCTTCTTGTAGTCCGTGTCCACCATCTGAGGAGCAAACCTAGCTAACTCAGTAAATTTAGCCTCATACTCAGCTACGAACATTGTGCCTTGTTTGAGTTCCTGAAATTCTGAAACCTTCTGGTCCCGGAAGCACTGGGGAAAGTACTTGTCATAGAAAATTGTATTAAATTGAGCCCATGTCGTGTTCTCATTACAATTCTAAACTAACAACCACCATCTCCGAGCTTCGTCCTTCAGAGTGTGGATGGCCAATAAGACTTTATGAACCTTGGAACAGGGAAATACTTCAAACAATTTCTCCATCTCCAACAATCATGTTTCAGCCTTTAACGGTTCAATTCCACCAAGAAAGGTGGGCTGTTTCATTTTCATGAACTTCTGAATTAGATTAATAATATCGTTGTTGTACGATTCAACTTGGGCCTGCGGAGGTGGAGGAGATAAAGGTTGTTGCCTCTATTGTTGCATTACCACCTCAATTAAAGCTGTAAGCATTTGTTCCATTCTATTCATTCGGATCTCTGAGGACCCTACTGTATCATCACTTCTTGCATTTTCCATTATTATAGGGAAACAATAGGGAAATAAAATAGGCAAATAGTCCTTTTCATAATGTTCAAAACATTCATTTTAATGTCATGTGTTCAGGGTCAATTTCAGTTTTCATTTTTAATGAACCCACTCACATACATGTTGATGAGATGCCCCTATTTCTTACTAAAACATCCTATAGCTCATATAGACTCGTGTGTGCGGCATAACTCGTGCTCTGATACCACTGTATCACGACCCAAACCAGCCCCTATGAGTTTAGTGTCACAATCGGGCAGTAATCTTTGGATTACCAAAGGCCCCTTACTGAATAACTTATAAGTAGGGGTTACGGAAGCAAATATAGAAACATAAATAGTCCAATGAGCTGTGGAGAAATATATGGGACAGATAACTTAAAACTTATATAAACTTACATGTGACGTGAAAAGATATAGTATTTACACATCACTCCATGAACATGTTATCAGAAATCTTGCCCAAACACAAAACAAAATAAACATAGTCTAGTACAATTACAAAAACAGCCACTAAGCTTGACTTCATTTGAAACCCCCTCAGGAGGCACAAAGGTTGGCTGACAAAAACTGAAACATTGGCCATCAACTCTGGGCCTGCTCACCTACATACATAATATAAATAGTGAGCGGAAGCCCAGTGAATAATAACAGAGTAAAGATTTTACTGAATGATGTCCATACAGAAATAGAGTCTTGTACATAATCAGATGTTATAACAGAGTTTCATAGGCATAGTTACATTTGTATTCAATGCTTGTACATATATCATATCATAGTACGTGGCACATCCATTAGCATTAACAAATCCGATGACCCACAAGGGACTGTAGTGAAGGTTTTTTGATGACTCATGTGCACAGAGACGTTTTCAATGACCCATAAAGGGACGGCCATAAAGGCATTCCGATGACCCATAAAGGGACCTGACGATCCATAAAGGGACCTGATGACCCATAAAGGGACGCATATCATATGATGCTAAGGATGCCACGAATGCATTTCAGAATCTTGGACAATCATTTATTCATTTCAAACATAGCGTAGCATTTCAGAAAACTAATTACTTCATATCATAATGTTCAGAAAATACTTAACATTGAATATAACTTTACAAAGTTATTACTCACAAATTAACTAGTAGTTCCGAATAGACGGCAAAGTGGGAATTCACCTATCCTGTGACGCGTGACCTAGATAACATGGCAGATTCATGCATTGAAACACATGCTTGGATTGTACATAACTTATTTCATTTGTTCTTAGTGTTTTTCTAGCCTTTAACCTCATTATAGAGTCTTAATCATGGCGTAGAAGTGCCTAGGATGGAATGAGCATGCTTAGGTGTACTTGAAACACTTGACAAAAACTTTTCTGAAACAGGGATCTCGCTCGAGCATAGCTTCCTTCGCTTGAGCGGACATACCAAATGTGAGTGGTCGCTCGAGCGCACACTCCTTCGCTCGAGCGGTTTGTAAAGTATAAAAAAGTTCTGGTTGCATGCAATTTCCGCTCGACGGTCGCTTGACGCTTGCTCGAGCGTAAGACCCAGGTCCTCGCTCGAGCACAACTCTTGTCGCTCGAGCGGACTGCAAAACAAGCAAACGTCTAAGAGCATGCAATTTACGCTCGAGCCACCCTTTTGTTGCTCAAGTGGGAATGTGAAAATGAAAGTGGTCGCTCGAGCGTGGAAGCAAAATTCTGGGTTTTCCAGATTTGCCTCCAAGTTGTAAATCTTGAATTCAATGCTCCAAAACTCATCGTCTTGGGCCAAAATTCTGGAAAACATTTAGAAACTCACAAAACATCATGATTTAAAGATCATTTCATGAAATCAAGGCCCAAAAGCATGTCAATTGTTCACAAATTCAACTTAAACTTTATGAATGTTCCAAAAACATGACATGCATGAAATGATTTGTGCTTCAAGTCTCCAAATCATGATCAAATGAAATGAGAGGATGTAAAACATGATGAATTCCTACAACTAAGCTCAATTTATGACATGCATGAGAGAATTTCCTAGTAAACATGCTCCAAATGTAATCAAATGTACATGCATGTATGAATTGATCTTCCTCTTTACTTCTTAAGCATGATTCTTACATCTCATAGCTCAATTTACTTGAATACATGGATGAATTAACTCAACTTCAAGACTATGGACTTGGCTTCTTACCTTAGATGCTCAATTAGGTCTTAGGTGCAAAATTCTTGAGCTAGATGATCAAATCTCCAAAGTTCCTTCTTCTTCCCTTGATTTTGAGCTTCTCTTCACTCCCTCCCTTCTCCCTCATGCTTAAGTCTCCAATGAAGAAGAAGCAAAAAATTGAATCAAGGTGGAATGGGGCTCAATAAAGGCTTAGCTAATGATGTTTAATTAGTTTAAGTCAAAGACAACTAAGTTGGATTAAATTAATCTTATTTAATCGTTCCGAAACGAATTTCAATTAAACCTACCATAAAATTCTAAAAATTCCAAATAACACATAAATCAAGTCAATTTCAAATCAGATGCCGATAAGGCCTTTAATTCGTAAACTGAAACTAAAACATGAATAGCTCTTTCTACGTCAAACAGATATAAACACAAAATGATGCAATGCACATCTAATTAACTCAGGATTTCTTCTTAATTACTTGTTTGGCATACATAAACATGAATTAGCACTAATCATGGGTCGAGGTTGTTACAGTCTTTCCCCCTTAAAGAGTTTGGTCCTCCAAACTCGAGTTACCTTCATTTTGGAAGAGCACCGGGTCCAAAGGGAACAATTCCGGATATCTTTTCATCATGTCTTCTTCCGTTTCCCCGGTTGCATAGGTTCCTCCATGATTCTACCAATCAACCTTCACTAATGGGATTTCTTTGTTCCTTAGTCTTTTGATTCTTCGGTTGACAATTTGAATTGGTCGTTCTTTGTACGTATAATCCTCTTTTAAAAGTACATGAGTCGGCTTAATCACATGTAGCGAATCTCTCAAATAATCCTGAAGCATAGAGACATGGAAGACATTATGCATGTTTTCCATTACCGGAGGTATTAATTGATCTTCTCGAGAATCTTATATGGCCCAACATACTTTGGCGCCAACTTGCCCTTAACACCAAGTCGAGTTTGTGCTTTCATAGGGGTCACTTTTATGAACACATGGTCCCCAACTTCATATTCTCTGTCTTTTTTTTGAACATTAGCCTAACTCTTTTGCCGGCTTTCTGTAGTTTTCAACCTTTGCCGAATTAATTTCACTTTTTCAGTTGTTTCTTGTACAAGTTCCAGTCCCAACAAAGGTCTATCACCTACCTCGGCCCAACATATCGGTGACGGCATTTTCTTTCATTCAAAGCTTCATAAGGAGCCATTCCAATGCTTGAGTGGTAGCTATTGTTGTACATAAACTCAGCTGATGGCAAATAAATCTCCCAATTTCCTTGGAAATCTAACACGCACATTCTGAGCATATCTTCCAAAGTTTGATTGGTCCGTTCGGTCTGACCATCTATCTGTGGGTGATAAGCACTACTCAACCTCAGTTCTGTCCCCAAAGCTTGTTGTAAACTTTTCCAAAATCTTGATGTGACTTTGAATCTCTGTCAGATACAATAGATACCGGTACACCATTTAATCTCACAATTTAATTTACATACATGTTAGCTAACTTATCCGCATTATAAATAGTTTTGACAGGTAAAAAATGAGCAGATTTAGTCAGACGATCAACTACGACCCAGATAGAATCCATACCTCGAGAAGAGCAAGGCAATCCCACAATGAAGTCCATGGTAATGTGCTCCCATTTCCATTCCGGTATTGGAAGCGGTTGTAACAAACCAGCAGGTCGTTGATGTTCGGCTTTAACTTGTTAGCAATGTAAACATCTAGCCACAAAATCTGCAATGCACTTTTTCATTCTAGGCCACCAGAAATTCTGTTTCAAAGCATGATACATCTTCGTGTTCCCTGGATGCATAGCGAATTTTGAATTATGAGCCTCAGTCATTGCACGTTTTCTCAGATCGGAGGAATTTGGTACACAAAGTCTATTATGAAATTTTAACACATTATTCTCAAACATAAACCCGGACCACAGTTTTGGGTCAAATTCTTCCACAATCTTTTTCAAGCACTCATCTTCAAGTTGCTTCTCTTTGATTTCTTCAATGATTGCCAGTTGAGCAGAAATGACAGCTAAAATTCCACCATGTTCACGTATCACAATCTCAATCTCATTTTTTTCCAAGTCATATAACAATTCTCTCTGACCGGTAAGCAAACATTACAGATTTCCCATTGATTTTCGACTCAAGGAATCTGCTACAGTATTAGCTTTCCTTGGGTGATACAAAATCTGCAAATCATAGTCTTTGATTAACTCTAACCGTCTCCTCTGTCTCATATTCAATTCCTTTTAGGTGAAGAAATATTTAAGGCTTTTATGATCAGTATACACTTCACATGTGGCACCTTATAGATAATGTCGCCAAATTTTTAAAGCGAACCACTGCTTCAAATTCAAGATCATGCGTTGGGTAATTCTTTTCATGTGGTTGAAGTTGTCGAGAAGCATAGGCAATTACCTTTCCATTTTGCATTAGTACACAACCCAACCTCTTGTAGGACGCATCACTGTAAATCTGAAACCCATCAGTATCGCTAGGTAAAGTCAAAATCGGTGCAGTTACTAGTCTGGTTTTTAACTCTAGAAAGGCTGACTCTCGCTGTTCATTCCAATCAAATAATACATTTTTCTGAGTTAACTGGGTCAATGGCATGGCAAGTTTTGCAAAGTCTATCACAAATCTTCCGTAGTAGCCTGTAAGTCCTAGAAAACTTCTAACTTCTTTCACATTTGTCGGTTTAGGCCAGTCCACTATAGCTTTAATTTTTTGTGGATCAACAGAGATACCATCCTTGTTGATTACATGCCCCAAAAATGCTACACTGTCAAGCTAGAATTCATATTTGGACAATTTTGCATACAATATCTTTTCTCTCAGAATCTGCAAGGTAGTTCTTAGGTGATTCTCATGGTCTTCTCTGCCTTTAGAATAAATCAAAATGTCATCAATGAACACAACGATAAATTCATCAAGATATTGTTTAAAAACTCTATTCCTTAGGTCCATAAAAGCTGTTGGTGCATTTGTTACCCCAAATGGCATTACCAAGAATTCATAGTGTCCATATCTAGTCCTGAATGCAGTTTTCTCTACATCTTCTGCCTTGATCGTTAACTGGTGATACTTGGATTTAAGGTCAATTTTAGAGAACACTTGGGCTCCTTGGAGTGTGTCAAACAAATCATTTATTCAGGGTAATTGATATTTGTTCTTAATGGTTACTTTGCACAATTCCCGATAGTTAATACATAGCCTCAAAGACCCGTCTTTCTTTTTGACAAATAGTACTGGAGCAACCCAAGGTGAAGTGCTCGGGCGAATGAATTTCTTGTCTAATAGTTCTTGAAGTTAAGTTTTCAATTTTTTTAGTTCTGAGATTGACATTCTGTAAGGGGTCTCAGAAATAGGTTGTGTTCCTGGTGCTACTTCAATAG
The DNA here is from genome assembly GCF_055761805.1 of Camellia sinensis. NCBI lineage: Eukaryota > Viridiplantae > Streptophyta > Magnoliopsida > Ericales > Theaceae > Camellia > Camellia sinensis. The sequence continues at coordinate 162,204,920 of NC_138972.1, forward strand.
TGAACTCAATTTCCCTATAAATTAAGTCCCCAGGTAGATCATTGGAAAACACATCAGGACAACCACAAACCACAGGAATAGTTTCTATGCTGGCATTATTCGAAGACATAGTCAACATGCTACATAAGTAGCCCCGACACCCCTTTCTTATCAGCTTTTTGTCTTTCATAAATGAGATCAGGTATGGTGGGGGAACTATCCCATTTCCGGTAAAAATAAACTCAGGCACACCTGGCGGTTTAGATACAATAGATTTACTTGCACAGACAATGGTGGCACAATATTTAGTCAACCAATCCATACCCAGAATACAATCAAAATGATCGATGCTCAAGGGCAACAAATCAACATATAATATCAGACCACCAATCAAAATATCACATGTCAGGTCAACATAAGCACACATCATGGAACCCCCAGATGGTGTAGACACAGATAATAAACAGTTCATAGGTTCTAATGGCCTAGTTAATTTCCAAGAGAAAGTATGCGATACAAATGAATGCGTGGAGCCAGAATCAATCAACACATAAGCATTCTGAGCACATATAGAAATTATACCTGACACCACAAGTTCAATGTTCTGCACATCACCAGGCACGAGTGCAAATACTCGACCCTGCCTCAAAGTCGCTTTCTCGATGTTAGCTTTCGTATTCATCTTGGATGCAGAAGCTGATCCGGCTGAACTTGCCGCTGGGCAGGTTGTATTTTCGAGCTTGATAGGACAATCCTTCTTCACATGGCTGGTTTTCCATACTTGAAACAGGCACTTGACGCTCGATAACAAACCCCCTTGTGTTTTCTACCACATTATGGGCAAGTTAGTGCAGTTCCACTACTTTGGCTTGAGCCACTGTAAGATTCCGTATTTTGTCTCTTATTCCCAGTAAATGAACCGTCTTTTTTAAACTATTTCCAGACCTTTTTCCCATCCATTCAATTGGTGGAATAAGAGTTTGTTTCTTTGCTGCTAAAATAGCTTCCGCCAGTAATGCCTTGTCCAATACATTCACATACGTGGGTAGGTTAAGAACTCCCACCTGATCCAGTATATCTAAATCCAGCCCACCCTCAAATTTGCGGGCCTTCTTGTAGTCTGTGTCCACCATATGAGGAGCAAACCTGGCTAACTCAGTAAATTTAGGCTCGTACTCAGCTACGGACATTGTGCCTTGTTTGAGTTCCTGAAATTCTGAAACCTTCCGGTCCCAGAAGCACTAGGAAAAGTACTTGTCATAGAAAATTGTATTAAATTGAGCCCATGTAATAACCCGACCCTCGTACATGATTCTGGTATCTTTTCAGCCCTCTATTCTGTGCTTTTGAATGCTCATTGTGAAACTCTATGTGAAATTACGTTAAATTAAGTGAAACTTGGAAATATGAGTTCCTATCTGTTGAATAAGGAAATTATCTGTCGCACTTAAACTGTTTGAATCAGAAATTGGAAGCCTTAACGGCTTAATTTTCTGAAATTGGTTATATATCTGTGATCAGCATAATTTTTAAGTAATATTAAGCCAGCATGTTTACAAAATTTCAATTTCGGAATAATTAAACGATTGAATTTTGTCCTATATGCTCTTATATATGAAAATGTCAATTTAAGGCCTCTTAAGCTTGATCAAAAACTAGAAATATCTCCTGGGAGAGAAAATAAAGAGTGTGGAGAAGAAGAATTGGGGGAGAAGAAGAATTGGGGGAGAAGAAATTCAACAAGAAGCTTGTCAAAATTGAGGAGAGTTGTGGGATTTAATTCAAGGTAAGTTCAATTCAACCTAATCAACCTTCACTTGGACTTAAGAAAGGTTATTCTTGTTTTAACAACTTAGGGTTTGTAGTTGAGGTTTATGTTTATGATTTATGTTTGATTCAAAAGGGTTCTGTAGACGTGTTCGTGGGCCTCATGCTACAGTTCGGACTCGATTTGTGTCACGGTTCTTAATCTGAACCAAAGAGTCCAAATCTGGCAAATCGTTTTGAGAAACAGATTTTTGAAAAAGTAGTGCCAAACATGGACTACTTTGTCAGATACAGAGTCACCACCTAAATATTTTAAAATGGGGGAATTTAGGAAACCCTGACTCGGTGCCGAAGGCCACATGTCCGTCATCACCGGAGTTGTCTCGGCTCGGGAGCTTGGGTACGATCGGGGAAGGTCAGCTATGAGCACCCCCTTTCGCCCGGTCCGAAGACCGGCCTCTACTAACCGTGATATCTGATTTTGAAAACTTTATGTGCTCTTATTCCGGTTATTAGCCTAGAATTACTATGTTATGCGTACAGCAAACAAGTATAGACTAGATTGCCTAATTTGGGAATAAACATTGCATATCCGTTTGTTTTGAAAATGCTTTGAATTTGCTACTCGCAGGTAGGCTAAAACACGGATTTCAATGAGTTATTCCAACTCAAACAATCCAACCTTCACCCGCAGGCATCCAAGCAGTTTATAACACATAAGCATCTAGCCACATGTTAAGCATGCTGACATGGCAACATTCACACTCATGCGATATGCTAAAGCGGAAATGCTTACATCGTACTCCGTGCCAAAACAAAGAACTCGTTAGCAAACATGCATGATCCAAGTCCATGTTAAGTGCCGAATGCGTCGCATACAAAATGTTGCTAAAATAGGCTCGGCTATCCTAAACATGGCATGTGAGAAATGCACAACTATCACATATTCAGTTTAGAATTTGATGTACAAATGCAGTTAGCATGATGTACCGAGCCTAATGTATGTAATACAAATGCATGGATGCACGCATGCATAGCATAAGGCATGCTAAATTAAACGTGCCCTAATCTACCATCATAAGCAGGTAAATAAAAGGGAAGAAAGACGTGAGGTTGGAAGACATACACACCACCCACACACACTTATTACAGATTTGCCCTCGCTCGGAGGGACCGAATAAATATTACAAATTAATTAACTACGCAAGCTAATTAATATTACAAATTAACTAATTTAATTAACAAATTAAATTAAGCTAAGAAAAACAGATAAACCGCCTCGGGAAACGCGCCGCCATGCATAGGCTGCCTCTGTTTTCCTTCCTTCACTCCTCTGGAGGCTGTCAAAACCTCAGGGTTGCATCCCTGGACACTGGGGAGTACCATCGGCTGAGTGGAATTACCACCGGCACTGGTGTGTAGCCATCGGCACAAAATGAAGCTGTCGGCAGAGAAAATATTGCCGGCCGGCACCTTACACTGCCGGTCGGCAAAGAAGGCCTGCAGAACCTGCAACTCACAGCAACAGAGGGCAAGGCAAAGCATGGCAGCACAATTCAAGGCATGTATGCACCAACCATGTCCCTTATCATTGTAATGACTCAAAGGGGCATGTGCCTCGATTCTCGGACCACCAATCACGCATTCCCATGCATGATGGCCCAAAGAACCAAGTATGCAGCTTTGGTTTCAAATGCAATGCAAACCAAATCAAACCAAACAAGGCCCAATTCCTATCATCAAGTCAAGGAACAAGGCATGCATGCAAGATGCAATGCAACCTAAGTATACAAACTAAGGATGCAACATGGCATGGTGACAAGCTTATGCAAGCATACAAGCATACATATGGCAATGCAAACTAATGGAAAGATGGACTTATACATGGATTAGGCAGCTCTAATAAGACCCAAAACAGTAGCCATAATGACCAAAACAAGAAGCCAAAACACATGCACACATACACATGATGGAAGGCCTACACTTAGGCACAAATTAAACAACCCTCAAGCACACTTGAAAGAGGCATTCATGGACTAAAAGCATGCAACATAAGCTCTGAAATCATGCTAAAACAAACCCCAAGAATCACTTAAATGGCATTCAAATGACTCGAAACAAAAGCATGCATAAGCATCAAAACATGGAGCATTGCTACACAAGCTTACAAAGAATTAAAGAGACATGCAAGGCAATCAAACAAGCATGGAAATGGGGACTGAAATGGCATGTAGGATGATCCCAAATCACCAAAACAATGCAAAGATGTCATGCTACACATGCACATACCCAAAGCCAACAAGCCCAAATACAAAGGAGCTATATGATGCATGCCAAATTCGACCCAAGCAACTTAGGACAGACCTAGAACATAGAAAAATAAGCACATAATCTTCACAAGACTAAGCCTAAAACATGCTCCCACAAAGGCTAACAACCTAAGGCATATTAAGGCATAAACAAGGCATTACATGGCAACTATGCTAAGCATGCATGGAGTACCAAAACCAACTTAAAATCATGTTATATTATGGATATATAAGCATGAAAAATAGACCAAACATGCTCAACACACACTCAAGCATAATGCTCTCTCAAGAGGCCAAAATATGCCCTTTTCAAGGACAACAAGGAGAGGGGGTGGCCCTCTCCTTCTTGGGACTTCAAGGCATCATCTTCACCACTGAAATCCCTCAAGATTTCAGTGGTGAAGAGACCCCAACACCAAAATCCCGGAGCTAGCACAAAATGGCCTAAAATGAGGCCTTTCAAGGCTTAAGGGTGGTCAACTACCCTCAAACAACAAAACACTCTTAATAAACAATAAAGAGGGCCTAAAAACAGAATTTTTTTATGTTATGCAATAAGCACAAAAATAGCTCTAAGATAGGTAGAAAATCAATGCAAAAATGGGGAAAAATGGGACTAGATTCTCACCCTTGATGACCCCTTTACAAATGGTGCTCCAATGGCCTCCTTTAGCTTGAATCCAACACCAAAACTTCAAATCAAACCCTTTAGAACCTCAGCTCCAAGAGGAAGGTGAAACACTAGGTGTTTGTGTGCAATAGTAAGACACAAAGCACCTAGTGAACAAATGAGAGGGAAAGAGAGATAGAAAATGTATCTCACCCAAACCCTAGAACAAGAGCTCAACAATGGCTGTTTTTTGCTCTCCAAAATATCTCTCTCTCTAACCTAAGTCCTCCCCTTGCCCTAAGAGAGAGCCTCTCTCTATATTGTCTTGTAAAGCTTACAAGACAAGCTTTACAAGAGGGAGATCCCTCCATACACGTGTATGGAGGGATGCAAAAGCAAGACAGCTGTCTAAAAAATATCTACAAAAGCAGATGAACAGCAATCGGCCGGCCAAAAATGCCATCTTGGCCAAAAATAGTGCCGACCGGCACAAAATAGTGCTGACCGGCAACAAAAAGTGCCGGCCGGCAAACTACATTGCCGGTGGCAGCAAACACCAGCCGGTGGCATCTAGCCAATGCCGGTGGTGGGTGGGGATGGTCTACAAGCCCTACCCTGCCCTTTCAAGGCAAAACAAAAGTGTTTGGTGCAAAACCAGACACTAAACGGTCGAGTTCGGGGATCCTGAAGCAAGGCGCGCGAGCCGAGACTTCCGGGAACTCCAAACGAACACAAACATGGATAATCACCAAGTGTTCAAACGGTGACGTCCAAGTCTTGAGGACGGTCAAAAATGGGGTGTCTACAGGTTCTCATCAATTGGTTGCTTTGATACCTAATTTAGGTGTTGTATGAAATTTATACTTCAATCTTTGGTTGTATGCCAACCCCATGACATTATGTTTTATGAACATGAAGAATTTGAATCCAAGGACGAAATTTGGAAAGGTTGTGATTTGATTAAGCTTCTAAGCTTACGAGTGATGTGAAAAGATATAGTATTTACACATCACTCCATGAACATGTTATCAGAAATCTTGTCTAAATACAAAAGAAAATAAACATAGTCTAGTACAAATACAAAAACAGCCACTAAGCTTGACTTCATCTGGAACCCCTTCAGGAGGCACAAAGGTTAGTTGACAAAAACTGAAACATTGGCCATCAACTCTGGGCCTAGTCACGTGCCTGCTCACCTACATACATAATATAAATAGTGAGCGGAAGCCCAGTGAATAATAACAGAGTAAAGATTATACTGAATGATGTCCATACAGAAATAGAGTCTTATACAAAATCGGATGTCATAACAGAGCAGATTCATAGGCATAGTTACATTTGTATTCAAAGCTTGTACATATATCATATCATAGTACGTGGCGCATCTATTAGCATTAACAAATCCGATGACCCACAAGGGACTGCCGTGAAGGCTTTCTGATGACTCATGTGCACAGAGACGTTTCCAATGACCCATAAAGGGACGGCCATAAAGGCATTTCGATGACCCATAAAGGGATGCATATCATAAAATGCTAAGGATGCCACGAATACATTTCAGAATCTTGGACAATCATTCATTCATTTCAAACATAGTGTAGCATTTTAGAAAACTAATTGCTTCATATCATAATGTTCGGAAAATACTTAACATTGAACATAACTTTACAAAGTTATTACTCACAAATTAACTGGTAGCTCCAAATAGACGGCAAAGTGGGCAATTCACCTATCCTGTGACGCGTGACCTACATAACATGGCAGATTCATACATTGAAACACACGCGCGTATTGTACATAACTTATTTCATTTGTTCTTGGTGTTTTTCTAACCTTTAACCTCATTATGGAGTCTTAGTCATGGCCTAGGAGTGCCTAGGATGGAATGAGGATGCTTAGGTGTACTTGAAACACTTGACAGATGGAGTGTAAACCTTGCATACTCACATGTTTCACTCCTTCAATGCTTTGAAGGGTTCATGCTTTATGCCTTGAAAAAGAGCCCATGCGTATGCCATCTTGCCTAGGCTTTTGGACCACCATTTCAGTGTGTTTTGGGTCTTATTTTGCCATGATATAGCTCTGTTTTTACTTGGTTAGAGCATCTCTTATTTGCTTCTTACACTTGTAGTGTAAGTCCTCTTTACTAGTCTTGCATGCCTAATGAGTGAGCTTGTTATTCTAGCATGTTTTGACTTGGTATTAGCCCATTTTTGGCGTTAGTTTGACATGCCATAACTCTAATTTTTGTTGGTTAAGTCATCACATGCTTGGCTTTGGTAGGTGCAGTGTAAACCTCCTTATTGGCCTTGCATACTCCATGTTTTGACCCTTCATGCTTGGCTTTGGTAGGTGCAGTGTAAACCTCCTTATTGGCCTTGCATACTCCATGTTTTGACCCTTCATAGCAAATGTGAGTGGTCGCTCGAGCGCACACTCCTTCGCTCGAGCAGTCTATAAAGTACAAAAAAGTTCTAGTTGTGTGCAATTTCCACTCGACGGTCGCTCGAGCGTGAGACCCAAGTCCTCGCTCAAGCGTAACTTTTGTCGCTCAAGCTGATTGCAAAACAGGCAAACTTCTGAGAGCGTGCAATTTTCGCTCGAGCCACCCTTTTGTCACTTGAGCGGGAATGTAAAAATGAAAGTCGTCACTCGAGCGTAGAAACAAAATTCTGGGTTCTCCAAATTTTTCTCCAAGCTGTAATTCTTGAATTCAACCCTCCCTTGGGCCAAAATTCTGGAAAACATTTAGAAACTCACAAAATATCATGATTTAAAGACCATTTCATGAAATCAAGGCCCAAAAGCATGCCAATTGTTCACAAATTCAACTTAAACTTTATGAATGTTCCTAAAACATGACATGCATGAAATGATTTGAGCTTAAAGTCTCCAAATCATGATCAAATGAAATGAGATAATCTAAAACATGATGAATTCCTACAACTAAGGTCAATTTATGACATGCATGAGAGAATTTCCTAGTAAACATGCTCCAAATGTAATCAAATGTACATGCATGTATGAATTGATCTTCCTCTCTACTTACGAAGCTTGATTCTTACATCTCATAGCTCAATTCGCTTGAATTCATGGATGAATTAACTCAACTTCAAGACTAGAGACTTGGCTTCTTACCTTAGATGCTCAATTGGGTCTTAGGTGCTAAATTCTTGAGCTAGATGATCAAATCTCCAAAGTTCCTTCTTCTTCCCTTGATTTTGAGCTTCTCTTCACTCCCTCCCTTCTCCCTCATGCTTAAGTGTCCAATGAAAAAGAAAAAAAAAAATGAATCTAGGTGGAGTGGGGCTCAATAAAGGCTTAGCTAATGATATTTAATTAGTTTAAGTCAAAGACAACTAAATGGGATTAAATTAATCTTATTTAATCATTCTGAAACGAATTTCAATTTAACCTACCATAAAATTTTAAAAATTTCAAATAACACATAAATTAAGTCAATTTCAGAATCAGATGTCGATAAGGCCTTAAATTCGCAAACCGAAACTAAAACATGAACTGCTCTTTCTACGTCAAATAGATATAAACACAAAATGATGCAATGCACATGTAATTAACTCATGATTTCTTCTTAATTACTTGTTTTGGCATACATAAACATGAATTAGAACTAATCATGGGTCGGGGTTGTTACAGGACTGGAGCGTACTGTTGGGCTCATGGGGCTACCATGGATCTCGTTTCGATAATCTGAACCGTTTAATGTGCAGAGCTTATTGAGTACTTTATGCCTGCAAAAATCATATTGATTGGATATTGGTAGCTCCTTGATCGGAACATATTTGTGTTAACAATTTATTTTCAAAATCATATTTACCATTGAGAAAAATGTATTCCGATCAAGAGACTACTACTATCCAATCAACATGGTTTTTTGCAGGCATGAAGTACTCGACGAGCTCTACACATTGAACGGTTCATATCATCGAAACGGGATCCTTGGTGGGCCCCACGAGCCCAATAATACGCTGTAGTTTCCCATAAATTACATGAATTGTTAATTGAAATATATTTCTAACATCATTAAAAATTGTTGGTTGACTTGATGATTTAATGATAAAATGGGTTATTAATTTTGAAATTAGAAATTTCAAGGGGCGGGATGTAATTTCTAGAATTACAAGGACAATTTGTATTTTAAGTAAATCTCAGGAAGTGTATTTGTAATTTAAAAAATTATAGAATACTTCTAGAGTATCACGTTTCTGTACTCTCTAACCAATCATTATTCGCCATGAGGATTTCTTTGACCTCATCAAGGAATAAAGTACAAAAGCTTAAAGAATCAATTTTACTGTTAATTTCACTTGGGGCTCTTGTAATTTCATCAAAAATATGCTTACATCTATCAGTTTTTAATTGTGATAGTTATTATTATTATTATTATTATTATTATTATTATTATTATTATTATTGTTATTATTTATTTTTTGATTTTGTTTTTTGTTTTTGTATTGTTTTTCTGACCAAGGAATGGGGTTACAAGGCATCGAGACTCGAGTTATACTGCGACACGTGTGGCTTTCCTTTCTTTATTTTTACCGATTAAAAAAAACACAAAAATGATCCAACAAATTATGTAATTAAATCAATCAATTGAAGGTGGTGAAATAAAATGTAGTTTAGTTCAGAAAGTTAAAGTCATGTTGAAATATAATTTTGTAGTGTAGTTCATGAAGTTAAAGTCATATTCAATTATAGTTTTGTCCTTGAAATTACTTTATTTTAAAATTTCAATAAAACAAATGAGTAAAAAGGCAAAATTGCTACAAAATCAGCTTCCACCAAATACACTCAATCTAATACCACACAAGTTACAAGTGATGTTCTTTTTGGACAATTAATGTTTTGTAATAGCAAAACTCTGTGTTTTGTTTCTTTTTTTTTTTTTTGGGAGGGGGGTGGGGGGGTTATGTTTTCCTTTTCTGTTTTTATTTTTGAAAAACAGATCCTATTGGCAAGTAAGAATTAGTGTCAAAACAGCTTCAAATTAAATAGCTTACTGTAACAAGCCCGCGGGGGACCTCGCTACAGCTCGGACTCGACTTTTGTCAGTCGCGGTTCTAAGTCTGAACCAAAGAGTCCAAATCCGGCAAATCGTTTTGAGAAAACAGATTTTTGAAAGAAGTGCCAAACATGGACTGCTTTGCCAGATACAGAGTCGCCACCTAAATATTTTATTTTGGGAAATTTAGGAAACCCTGACTCGGTGCCAAAAGGCCACGTGTCCGTCATCACCAAAGTTGCCTCGGCTCGGGAACTTGGGTACGATTGGGGAAGGTCACTTCGTGAGCACCCCCGCTCGCCCGGTCATAGACCGGCCTCTACTAACCATGATATCAATTTTTGAAAACATTGTGAGTTCTTATTCCGGTTATTAGCCTAGGTTACTATGTGATGCGCACAGCATACAAATATAGACCGGGTCGCCTGAATTGGAACAAAACATTTCATGTTTGTTTTTGAAAATGGTTTGCTACCCGCAGGTAGGCTTTGAAACATTTGATGATTTATTCCAATTCAGATAACCCAACCTTCACCCACAGGCATTCAGGCAGATATATCAGATAAGCACATAGCCTCATGGTAAGCATGCTATCATGGCATTCACTCACACGCATGCAAGGATGCTAAAGCATAAAACTTACCGGGTACTCCAAGCCAAAACAAAAACTGTATTAGAAATCATGCATGATCCTAATTATACAGAAATGCCTAATGCAACACATGCAAAGATGCAACTATAGCAGGCTCGGCTATTCTAAACATGGCGTATGGAATGCTACAACTAACATGTATTCAATTTGGAATTGAAATACAAATGCAGTTAGTATGATGCGCCGAGCCCGGTGCATGCAATACAGATGAATGAATGCAAACATGCTGTCATACTGTATGCTAATTGAAATATGCCCTAATCTAACCATCATAAGCGGATAACTAAAAGGGAGAAAGACGTGGGGTTGGAAGACATACATCACACTCACGCACACTTATTACAGTTTTGCCCTCACGCAGAGGGTCCGAATAAATAATACAGTCCAAATATTACAGTCCCGAATAAAAGAATATTACAGTCCAAAATATTACAAAATTCTAATTAATTAATGAATTAACTAGGAAAGCAAATAAAACTGGCATGCAAGCCAGGGACTGCCTTGCTTCTGATGGATGATGCATGTCCGGATGGTCTTGCGCGGAAATCCACCGGAATGCCCCGATTAGCCTCTGTTTACATCTGTTCTTGAAATGCGCGCCAAGCCCCAAAAGTTGCTGATTCCTGATTTTGTTGCAACAGAGAGCAGGAAAGGGGCATAGCAATGTATTTGCACAGATATATGCATGTCTCGATCCTCGTGCCACCAATCACGCATACCGAGGCATGATGGCCGAGGGGTCGAAATGCACAACTCAATATAGGATGAATGCACATGAAATTACAGCTAAAACCTAACTCCATCATGGATAATCCGGAGTGTCGGTGACTGGGAAATTGAGACACATTCCGTCACTCGGAGTACGAAATGTACCTCGTTTCCTGTGCCCGGGCTAACTCCTATTCCGGACACGATGCAATATGCATGACATGCATGAAATGCAACTAAGATGCAATCCTAACATACACAATGCTATGGAAATGAGATGCCTCGAAATGTGTACACACGGGCACGCAAACCGAGAAAATGACAGAATACAATCTGAGATACAACCTAGTATGCACAATGCTATGAAAATGAGATGCCTCGAAATGCGTGCACACGGGCACGCAAACCGAGAAAATGACAGAATGCAATCTAAGTGACTAAAATGGCATGGAAAAGGTAACATGGACTTGTACTAACATGAGAGAGCCTCAGCCACACTCACATAAGAAGCTGGTTGATGAAAATGAAATGCCTCGAAATGCGTGCACACGGGCACGCAAATCGAGGCGATGGCATACGCAATGCAAATGACATGAAAACATGATATGGGCTTATACCAGCATGAGTGAGCCTCAGCCACACTCACATCGGATGCCGGCGGATGAAAATGAAGTGCCTCGAAATGCGTGCACACGGGCACGCAAACCGAGGCAATGATAAAATGCGATGTAATGACATGAAAACATGATATGGGCTTATACCAACATGAGTGAGCCTCAGCCACACTCACATCGGATGCCGACGGATAAAAATGAAGTGCCTCGAAATGCGTGCACACGGGCACGCAAACCGAGGCAATGACAGAATGCGATGAAATGACATAAAAATGTGATATGGACTTATACCAACATGAGTGAGCCTCAGCCACACTCACATCGGATGCCGACGGATGAAAATGAAGTGCCTCGAAATGCGTGCGCACGGGCACGCAAACCGAGACAATGATAAAATGCGATGTAATGACATGAAAATGTGATATGGACTTATACCAACATGAGTGAGCCTCAGCCACACTCACATCGGATGCCGGCGGATGAAAATGAAGTGCCTCGAAATGTGTGCACACGGGCACGCAAACCGAGGCAATGATAAAATGCGATGTAATGACATGAAAACATGATATGGGCTTATACCAACATGAGTGAGCCTCAGCCACACTCACATCGGATGCCGGCGGATGAAAATGAAGTGCCTCGAAATGCGTGCACACGGGCACGCAAACCGAGGCGATGGCAAAATGTGATGAAATGACATGGAAATGACATGCAATCATTCTAATGGAATTTCAGCACTAAAATATGGGGGAAAACAGTCCCGAAATGAGGCGAAATGACATGAAATGCAAGGAATTGTCCCGAAATGCGAATTTAGGCACCCGAAATGGCCTATAGCTATGCCAAACATGCACAACATGGACATGCAATGCAAAGACAGAAGCTAGACAGTCCCAAAAAAGGCACTTTCACAGTTGGAAACATGGCCAAACAGTAAGCATAGGTATGGCAAAAATAGCATGCAAGAATAGAGGCCAAGAGAGGGGTAATGAAGCAAGTGATACAAGCAAAACCCAAACTGAAAAATTTCCTTCTACAACATTGAAGAGGGACCAAAAATATGAATATTTACAGTATATGGAAGACCTCAAATCAGTATACAAACATGATAGAAATGTGATGCAAAATGAGGCTCAAAAGTGGCTATAACATGAAGTATGCAAAATATTCACCAAACAGCCGAAGCCCTTAATAAAACATGTAGAATGGGCCAAAATAGGACTATTTCCAGAACTGTAAAATGGCCAAAAACAAAAGCATGGTAGGCTAACTAAACATGCAAGAATGGGGAATAAAAGAAAGATATAACATGAAGTGACCTATGGAGGTCCCAAACCATGAAAGGACCTAAATGAAACATGAATTATGGACCAAAATAAGCACTTTTTCAGAACTGTAAAATGGCCAAAAACAAAAGCATGGTAGGCTGCCATTGCATGCAAGAATAGGGAAGAAAAGAGGAGTATAAAGGTAGGTATAACATGGAAGTCCCAAATGGTGTTGAGCCCTTCTTCAATGTTGACGAGGGGCTCAAAATAAGCCTAATACCAGTTTACAACATGCTCAAAAACAGATTACTCATGGGCCGAAAATAGCATGCAAAATTGTGACATATAAGAGGATCAATGAAGCAAGTGTATCATGGAGGGCTCAAACAGGGTTGAGCCCTTAATGAAAAGTGAAGATAAGCTCAAAAGAGGGCCCTTTTCAGTTAGGGCCGGAGCTTGAAAAAAAAAGCATGTGGGACTTACAAATGGATCAAGAAAAAGGGTCAAAAGAGTAGAAGTATTACTTACCCTTGAAGACTAAGGCTTTGGTTGCTTCTTGGACCAATTTGCAGCTCCTTTTGCCTTTGAGAAACTTTCCTTGTTGCTGGAAATGAGGTGGTGGTGGTAGAGCTTGGTGGTGTAGAAGAAATGGTGCTTAGGGACTTAGGGTTTTTCAAAGAAATGAGAGGTATGGAGATGGAGTTTTGTATGGATGCTTGAAGGTAAAGTTTTCTAACCCCAAAATACTACAAGGCTTGCTTGCTATATAGGCCAACAAGGGGGTGTAAAGGTGGGGGAAAAGGAGAGTAACTTTCCCCCACAAAATATCCCCCGAATAAAGATCTTTTCTGGGGGATATTGCCCCACAGCTGTAAAGTGCACAGTGCAAGGAACACGGCCGGCCAGGTACTTTTGCTCCAGGTGGCCGGCCGGCCACACCCCCTAGCCGGCCGGCTAGGGGTCAAAAGGTTCAATCAGATTTTCCGGTCGGCCACCAACTGGTAGTGTCCTCCCATGTGTGTACAACACAACCATGTGGTTAAAAGTCCAAGAAAGTGGGTCCAAGGGGTTCAACATTAGCTCGGAAAGAGGGGGTCAAAAGGGTCAAGTAGAATTACTGGCCGGCCACCAACTTTTAGGGTCCTCCCATGTGTGTACATCACAAATATGTGGTTCAAAGTTCGAGAAAATGGGCCCAAGGGGTTCAACATTAGCCCGGAAGGAGGGGGTCAAAAGGGTCAAGTAGCATTAATGGCCGGCCACCAACTTTTAGGGTCCTCCCATGTGTGTACATCACAAATATGTGGTTCAAAGTTCGAGAAAATGGGCCCAAGGGGTTCAACATTAGCCCGGAAGGAGGGGGTCAAAAGGGTCAAGTAGCATTAATGGCCGGCCACCAACTTTTAGGGTCCTCCCATGTGTGTACATCACAAATATGTGGTTCAAAGTTCGAGAAAATGGGCCCAAGGGGTTCAACATTAGCCCGGAAGTGCGAAAAACGGGCGCCGGAGGATGTATAACTGGTTGCTGCAACAATTGCTGGCCTCCCACCCTTCAGTGACCTCCCCGGTGATAAAACAGAGGTACCTGCCAAAAATGAACGAAAACCGTTGCAAAATGAAAGTTCCGGGGCCAAAACACGCAGTTCGGGGTCCCGAAAATGGGCTGTTAAGCACCGAAAGTGGCGTTCGGCCACGAAGTGGGTTTCTCAGACCCCAGTGTCCCTCAAAAGGGAGTAAATAGGAAGTATGCCAAAAATTAGAGCAATAGGAGATGGTTAAGCGGTCCCGAACCGAGGCACACGGCCTGACGGCTCCGAAAACCGAAAACCGGACTCAGAAATGGGAAAAATGGCCTACGGCCACCAAATGTAGCCTACGGCCACTGAGAGATGGTCTACGGGACCTCTCCCTCCCCTCAGGAAAGGAAACAAAGAAAACCGAGCCTGGTTCGCAAACCGAGGCAAGGTACAAAAGAGGGTTCGGAAGTCCGGAGGCAGGGCTCACGGCCGCGACTCTGAAACTTCTGAACAAGCACATTATGCAACATCACCAACCGCTCAATCGGTGACGTCTGAGTCTTAAGGTCGGTCAAAAATGGGGTGTCTACAGTTGCCCCTCTTTGACAGAACTCGGAAGTCACAAGTGACGGGAGTGAATGTCAAAGCCCAGAGACGACCCATTTTTGACAAGGCCGAAGACTTAGACAAACGTACAAGATAAACAGAGATGTGCCCGCAGGCAGGGGCAAAATGCAAATGATATGCAAGAAGCCGAAGGTAACCCAATGATCATGCAAATGCAGCAAGCTGTAATGAAGCAAGTATTCGCAAATAGATGCAACAGTTTTAAGCAAGAATGCAAAGCAACAACTACATTTCATGCAGTTAAGAATGCGGAGGATTATTCAATCCCCGCCACGTCTCACACGGAGAAGATACGATACCTGCGCGATTCGTCTGGTCGCACCAGCCTCAATTGAACCGTACATACAATATCGTGCCTGCAAAAGAGAGAAATTGCAACAAGTACAATCTGCTATAAATCATATACTTAATGTGATTCCGGAAGTTCGACACACGCAGTGCCGGTGAGTGTATGCATCGCAATGCAAGAGTGGAACATGCGTGACAACGCATGCTCAAACATAGAGGCATGCCAATATCAAGAAATGTGCATGTTACTGCAGGTATACTCATGAGAATGCAAGATAACGTGACACGAGCATGAATCAGGGTGTCCGCTTGTCATGAAACAACGAGTACGGAAATGCGTGTTTCGGCGAAGGTAACTCAATTACGGCCTCCGACCCACTTCCTGGAAGGTTACAACTCATTCAAAAGGGATACACTTTGATTTTGACGAATGATGATGAGACACATGTCAGAACTTGAAGCTGAAGTCCCGGCGGAGCTATTTCGCGACCGGAAGTGTACTTTTCTTGAACTTTTTCAGGTCCCAGGAACTCCGATCTTCCTCAAAATTTGCAGAGAGCTAGGTGGGCATGTGGGGAGCATGGCCGGCTGGTTATAGGGAAGAGGGGAGGTGGCCAACCGGTTTCCCATAAAGTAGATAGCTGGCCGGCCAGTTATCCAAAAAGCAGATAGCTGGCCGGCTAGAAAAAGGGGCCGGCCGGCCATGTGCCAGATCCGGGGGTATTTTGGTCTTTTTCACCTCCTTTTTGCATGCTTCTTCAACCAAGACTTGAGGCCTATAAAAGGCAGCCGAGGTCCCTTCATTTCTTGCCTCCTTCAACACTTTCCTCTTCAGATCTGAGTTTCACGCGCGTTTTCCAACGCCCCGTGCAAATTGTTTTCGCAAAAACATTCAGTTTCAAGCACTTTGGAGCGATTAAATTTCGGTTTCGAAGCTTCTTTTCGCACTTTCGCCACTTGAGGTAAGTTTGTCTCAATATTTGGAATATTTTCTCGGGAGTTGACTTTTGTTGACTTTTTCCAATTTTGGCTCATTTTTGCTCCCTTTTGCAGATTCTTCTGAAAATGGCGGGCAACTCTCCCCACGGCGGAGGTTTTCCAGGTGCCGGAGATGATTTCGATCCCATGACTCTACCCCCGAGGACCCGACCTTTTATTCCCGGGAGGTACCGTCCGTCAGCACACGTCCTCCCTCGCGGTGTTTTCCGTCACTTTACTAGCTTTGACGAGCGAGCACCCGGGGATCTGCTTCTCCGAGAGCCGGAGCAGCACCTCTCTCATGAGGCCCGAGAGGTATTTACTTCATTTTCTGTATTTTTCGTACATTTCGCACCTTTGCCATGCTTGAACACGCAGTTTAGCTTATGACATAGTACTTTGCTTGCATCCTAAACATGTAGTTTCAACACTCGAATTTTTGAACACTCGGCTCATTAATTAATTGCGAACACACAGCCCACATTAGTTAAGAGGCGAACACACGGTTCAAACACAGATTTGTCGAACACACAGCCCGAATTCGAAAGTGAACACACAGCCCACACTTTAAATTTTCTGAACACGCAGCCCAGGTAGATAGTGAACACGCAGCCCACAATAGTTGAAATTTGAACACGCAGCCCAAACTTCAAATTTTCTGAACACGCAGCCCAGGTAGATAGTGAACACGCAGCCCACAATTTAACTGAAAGTTGAACACGCAGCCCAAATTTCAAATTTTCTGAACACGCAGCCCAGGTAGATAGTGAACACGCAGCCCACAATTTAACTGAAAGTTGAACACGCAGCCCAGATAGATAGTGAACACGCAGCCCACAATTTAACTGAAAGTTGAACACGCAGCCCAAATTTCAAATTTTCTGAACACGCAGCCTAGGTAGATAGTGAACACGCAGCCCACAATTTAACTGAAAGTTGAACACGCAGCCCAAATTTCAAATTTTCTGAACACGCAGCCCATATAGATAGTGAACACGTAGCCCACAATTTAACCGAAAGTTGAACACGCAGCCCAAATTTCAAATTTTCTGAACACGCAGCCCAGGTAGATAGTGAACACGCAGCCCACAATTTAACTGAAAGTTGAACACGCAGCCCAAATTTCAAATTTTCTGAACACGCAGCCCAGGTAGATAGTGAACACGCAGCCCACAATTTAACTGAAAGTTGAACACGCAGCCCAAATTTCAAATTTTCTGAACACGCAGCCCAGGTAGATTTGCATGTAGCTTATTTCACTTCATCGGCATACAGCCCATTTAATCTCATTGGCACACAGCTCATTTCATCTCATTGGCAGACAGCCCATTTATTTCATTATTGACACATGTATTCATTCCGAATGCAGGTTTGTTCCCGCAGTGTGCGGGGGTATGGTTCCACCATCGCGCGGGACTGGTATGCTGAGCTCCCGGAGGGTGTCCGAGACTTAGTGGACTTGGCAGGATTTGGACCCTTCTGCGTCGGGTTGTCACGTTGTCCTGCCAGGAGGACACTGATGGCAGCCTTGGTAGAGAGATGGTGGGACACCACCAACTCCTTTCATTTCTCGGCCACTGGGGACATGACCATGACGCCCCTAGACTTTGCTGTGTTGACTGGCTTAGACATCGGAGGTTGGTCCATCCCCTATGATGAGGATATGGGCGAGTGGGAGGCTGCCTGGATGTATCTATTGGGGGCTCGCCCGCCCGTTGACAGGGTTTCTGGGAGAGTCCGATACACTTGGTTCTCTTCCCACTTCCGGCGGGCGGAGATGGTGCCTGAGAGTCTCGAGGAGACGGAGCAGTACGCCCGTGGTTTCCTTATGTTCCTCTTCGGGACTACCCTGTTCGCCGACAGAGGGAACACAGTCGGGCTATACCTGCTGAGCGCTCTAGTCGACCTATCATAGGTCAGTAGATATGACTGGGGTGGCGCCGGCCTGACTACCCTTTACTTTTATATGAGCGCGACCTCCCACGGGCGGGGCGATTTACTTGGTGGCTACTGGAGAGCCTGGGAGGTACTTTTCTGTCCCCTTGATTTACATTTCTGCTCTTCATTACTTGTACATTGCACACACAGCGCACTCTTTACAATCTGTATCTTGCTTTCAGCATTTCGTACTTACATTCTGCACTGCTTTTCTCAGCTATGGGTCTATGTATACTTCCCATCATTAGCCCCAGAGCTGGAGGTGGCAGGGATTCCCATGACCCCTTATTCATTGGTGTTCGAGGGCCCGCACCGGCCGAGACATCGAGAGACCCTCCTTTACCTGCGACAGTATTTTGACACTGTGCGACATTCAGAGGTATCTCAGAACTTTCAGTTCTTTTCATTTTCATCTTTGATTTGCTCTGTATATTCTTGATTTCTGATTGGTTTATACATTTATCCTCCGCAGATCACATGGCAGCCTTGGGCGTCCCTGGGTGATGGTCTCCGACTTCAGTATACCGGAGCGTCAGACATCTCCCAGTATGGGGTCCTGCTCGAAGGGCCGGTTGGCAGGGTATGGTTCCTGGGGGAGCGCTTTCTGCGCCAGGTATGGGGGTATCTTTCTCAGGATCTTCCCGCAGTACCCCCAGCTAGTATGCGGACTGCTGACAGACTCTCTTACTCGGAGGTAGTCGGCGCCATGCTGGGTAGTGATGCTTTACTACATATTGAGGAGGGGGACTACGCCACTTACCGTCACATATATTTGATGCCTCCATTGACGGGAGCTCGTATCCCGATGATGAGACCTGCCGGCATGTCATCCTCGGGCCAGGCTCAGGCTCGGGCTGCAGACGTCCCTTCTTCTAGCAGGGCTGGTACATCTAGAGGTGGGAGTAGACCGGTTCCTCCGACTCCGTCGGCTTATCCTCATCCTGGATGGCCAGATATGCCCACTGAGTTGATGGCGTGGCAGTATGGGGCTATTTCTCCGACCCTGATCCCGCTAGAGCCCCCGATGCCCAGTGATCGATACGCCATTGATCCTGACTCACCGCTGGTATGCTCCACTGTTTTTCATTCATCATTCAGATGTGTAGACATTCTTTTGTTCACTGATGATTATGAGCTCATATTTGCAGCCACATCGAGGGTACATGGAGGAGGTGGTTGGACTGGTGGCCACACTCGAGGGCATGGTCCTGCGCAGGGAGGCACAGTTGTCTGTCGCGGACATTCAGGTACCCTTCAGTTTTCTGGCATTTATCATACTTCTGATGACATGCTGATTTCTACTGCATCGATAGACTATTTGTGTAGAGCACATCTGACACACACCCCACTTGTACACTGTATTTACATGCACTCACTTCACGTAGCCTCTGCTTGTATCTACATCTAATGTATATATTCGGACTGATGTATTTGAATTGAACTCTTTGTTTTCAGATGCCTTCATGGTCCGGTCAGCCGCAGGCCAGGCCACTTGGGCCTCCTTGGGGAGCTGGGCTGTCTGGGCCTTTTCAGGGAGTTGGGTCACCCGGGCCTTTTCAGGGGGCGGGGTCATCTCGGCCTTCCCGAGAATCCGAGCCATCTAGGCCTTTTCGAGGAGCTCGAGGAGGGCCTTTCCGCAGACGCAGGGCTCACGTGGTGGAGGTGGAGCCAGATGAGGAGGAGGAGGATGCCGAGGAGGAGGAGGAGGCTACCGATCGTCAGTCAGAGACATCTGCTGAGGAGGGGGGCTCCGGTTTTGGCTCGGGGAATAGAGGCGAGGCTGAGGGGGATCCTAAGGATGACAGCTCCGACTCAGATGATGATGATGGTGCGGAAGTTGTTCCGCAGAAGAGGACTTTGATGCTAAGGATGACAGCTCCGTCACTCGGAGTACGAAATGTACCTCGTTTCCCGTGCCCGGGCTAACTCCTATTCCGGACACGATGCAATATGCATGACATGCATGAAATGCAACTAAGATGCAATCCTAACATACACAATGCTATGGAAATGAGATGCCTCGAAATGTGTACACACGGGCACGCAAACCGAGAAAATGACAGAATGCAATCTGAGATACAACCTAGTATGCACAATGCTATGAAAATGAGATGCCTCGAAATGCGTGCACACGGGCACGCAAACCGAGAAAATGACAGAATGCAATCTAAGTGACTAAAATGGCATGGAAAAGGTAACATGGACTTGTACTAACATGAGAGAGCCTCAGCCACACTCACATAAGAAGCTGGTTGATGAAAATGAAATGCCTCGAAATGCGTGCACACGGGCACGCAAATCGAGGCGATGGCATACGCAATGCAAATGACATGAAAACATGATATGGGCTTATACCAGCATGAGTGAGCCTCAGCCACACTCACATCGGATGCCGGCGGATGAAAATGAAGTGCCTCGAAATGCGTGCACACGAGCACGCAAACCGAGGCAATGATAAAATGCGATGTAATGACATGAAAACATGATATGGGCTTATACCAACATGAGTGAGCCTCAGCCACACTCACATCGGATGCCGACGGATAAAAATGAAGTGCCTCGAAATGCGTGCACACGGGCACGCAAACCGAGGCAATGACAGAATGTGATGAAATGACATAAAAATGTGATATGGACTTATACCAACATGAGTGAGCCTCAGCCACACTCACATCGGATGCCGACGGATGAAAATGAAGTGCCTCGAAATGCGTGCGCATGGGCACGCAAACCGAGGCAATGATAAAATGCGATGTAATGACATGAAAATGTGATATGGACTTATACCAACATGAGTGAGCCTCAGCCACACTCACATCGGATGCCGGCGGATGAAAATGAAGTGCCTCGAAATGCGTGTACAACACAACCATGTGGTTAAAAGTCCAAGAAAGTGGGTCCAAGGGGTTCAACATTAGCTCGGAAAGAGGTGGTCAAAAGGGTCAAGTAGAATTACTGGCCGGCCACCAACTTTTAGGGTCCTCCCATGTGTGTACATCACAAATATGTGGTTCAAAGTTCGAGAAAATGGGCCCAAGGGGTTCAACATTAGCCCGGAAGGAGGGGGTCAAAAGGGTCAAGTAGCATTAATGGCCGGCCACCAACTTTTAGGGTCCTCCCATGTGTGTACATCACAAATATGTGGTTCAAAGTTCGAGAAAATGGGCCCAAGGGGTTCAACATTAGCCCGGAAGGAGGGGGTCAAAAGGGTCAAGTAGCATTAATGGCCGGCCACCAACTTTTAGGGTCCTCCCATGTGTGTACATCACAAATATGTGGTTCAAAGTTCGAGAAAATGGGCCCAAGGGGTTCAACATTAGCCCGGAAGTGCGAAAAACGGGCGCCGGAGGATGTATAACTGGTTGCTGCAACAATTGCTGGCCTCCCACCCTTCAGTGACCTCCCCGGTGATAAAACAGAGGTACCTGCCAAAAATGAACGAAAACCGTTGCAAAATGAAAGTTCCGGGGCCAAAACACGTAGTTCGGAGTCCCGAAAATGGGCTGTTAAGCACCGAAAGTGGCGTTCGGCCACGAAGTGGGTTTCTCAGACCCCAGTGTCCCTCAAAAGGGAGTAAATAGGAAGTATGCCAAAAATTAGAGCAATAGGAGATGGTTAAGCGGTCCCGAACCGAGGCATACGGCCTGACGGCTCCGAAAACCGGAAACCGGACTCAGAAATGGGAAAAATGGCCTACGGCCACCAAATGTAGCCTACGGCCACTGAGAGATGGTCTACGGGACCTCTCCCTCCCCTCAGGAAAGGAAACAAAGAAAACTGAGCCTGGTTCGCAAACCGAGGCAAGGTACAAAAGAGGGTTCGGAAGTCCGGAGGCAGGGCTCACGGCCGCGACTCTGAAACTTCTGAACAAGCACATTATGCAACATCACCAAGCGCTCAATCGGTGACGTCTGAGTCTTAAGGTCGGTCAAAAATGGGGTGTCTACACTTACTTACCTCATCCATGAAAGTGGGAAATTCTCATAGTCATACATGGTCATCAGATTGTGATGGACGAGGTTTACTGTAGGATGACAAGTGTCCCAGTGGGCTGAAACTATGAGAATTGATTTGGGTTTGGGCAGTCTTACCATCACCTCCTCCTTCCAGCTTTTCAAAAAAGGCCTTGATGGGGTGCTCTCCACTGAATTCCTCAACATCGCATGAGGGATGAAGAATGTATCCATCATTGGCATCTCCATTTTTCACACAATCACAACCAACGAGACAGTGACAAAGAGAGAGAGAGTTGGAGTTGGGGGATTATTGAAAGCGTATCCTATAGAACCACCGAGTGGCTGATTCAGTGGTAACTAGTAAGTACTTCCACTTCTTCGCTTAATGTTTGGATTTAACCTTTCATAACTTTCTTTTGTTTTTGTTTTTGTTTTTTTTTTTTTTTTTCCATAATTTGATGTCTGAGCCAATTTACTTGTATCTCGAATAATTTTAGAAGATTAATTCTACCGCACACTTGCGGATATCCCATTTAAAATCAGAGTAAACATCCTATATGGACTGGCCTTAAAAAACTTATTGCAGAGTATTGAACTTGAGACTAGAGGGATAGTAGTTCATATTTCCAATTCAATGATTTTTTATTTTTTATATTTTTTGTGGTTGGAAATTTATAATCCCTAATTGCGTAAAATGAAAGAGAAAAGTTTGTGCAATCTTTCATTTCCTCTTACATAAAAAATAAAAATAAAAATTAATTACATTTTTTGTTCATAAAGAATGAGTTTGTTTTATTTTTATCTCTAATAGTTAAATTGTGTTAATTTAATTTTTATACATTGAAAACTAAATAAACCCAAATTAAATAGGATACTCAGTCCAAAAGTTTAAATTTTAATTTTGTTTATCCAAAAATCCAGTCACTGAAACACTTTGGTCAAAAAGACAAATTCAAACAAAATGACTAAAATATCATTCTTTATATATATATCATATATGGTCCAAATCCTACCATCTCTCTCTCTCTCTCTCTCCCCTTCCTTCTTCCTTCTTCCATCTCCTTTCTCTCTACCCTCTGTATCCAAAGTTGTCGCATCCTCTAACGCCACTGCCATCGTGTTGCTTCTCCCCGTCGTGAGATATCACCGGAAAGCTTCAACAAGTTTTCTCTCCCTTCACTTTCACCGACAAGGTGGTCGCTAGCGATTCTAGACATGAGTGAAAGGGAGATCAATAGGAAAGACCAATACCATACAGATCTGAGAAAGATGGTTGAAGATCTAAGTGATTCATTCTGTGAGATCTCACCAAAAAGCTTTGGAAGACGGCAAGATCAACCCCACTATCATCCTCGCTCCTATCTGTTCTCTCTCTCTCTCTCTCTCTCTCTCTCTATCTCTCTCTGTCTATTATCGCTCACTTATCAGATTTGAAGGTGAGTGATGTAGTATAATGGTGATCTCAAACACACACACACACACTCTCTTCTTGTTATTGTTGTTGAATCTTCATCTTCAGATCTGAATATCTATATCAGATTTGAATATGCTATTGCTATTGCTAAATATGCTATTTCCTAGATCTGCAGATCTATTTCATTGGAAGTATCTATCTCAAATATGAGGGTTTCACACGAGTTCAACAAATCTGTTTATTTTATTTTATTTGTTTTTTGATGTTGTTGTTGATGATGATGAATGAATAGGATTTGGTGATGAGATCAACAAATCTGTTTATTTTATTTTATTTTTTCAGTTTTTTGATGTTGTTGATATTGATGATGATGATGATGATGAACAGATAGGATTTGGTGAACAACTTCTCGAGATGATGGACAAATAGGATTTGTACAGATTGTGAATCTTCACTACATGAGAACAAATTAATGCTATTGAACAGATAAATTTTAAACAGGTAGAAGATTGGACAGATAGAAAATTTATACAAAATTTGGACAGATAGAAAATGTACACAAATAAAATTTGGACATATAGAAAAAATTTAAATAAAGACAAAAAATTTAGATAACAAATTTGAACAGATAAATATAAATTTGAAAAGATAGTCAACAAAAAGTCAAATAAATAATTTTTTAAAAAAAAGGTCTAGAGATAAAATGGGAAACAAAATATTTTTTAGGACTTCTTACCAAACTATTTCACAAAATATGGATCTCTTACTAATATAATATATCCCATGGGCCTAATACCTTTTACACTCTTTAGATTGAATTTATTACTAATTTTCTCATTTAAATATTAAAGACCAAATTAAAACATTTTAAAAATTAAATTGATATAATTTAAATATTAGAGACCAAAATAATATTAGACTCATAGTTCGAGAACTCAAAATGTAATTAATCCCATAAAAAACACACACTCGCAAAAAGAGCTTCTACATTATCATTTATGCTATAAGGACGGTCTCACGTGACCTTACTTTATCTAAACATATTAGTGTTTGAGTAATGATATACAATTAAAAAATTTATACATAATGATATGGTTTATTGTGCACATTTTACTTCAAAATAAAATACCATTAAAGATGAATTTATTTATAATAACGACATTACTACATCATTTTTTTTTAAAAAAAAAAATTGTATGATTTTCATGTATGAATAAAGTTTTCCTTAGGTTGTATTTGATTAGAGAATTTGATGAGGGAAATGGAAAGGGAAAATAAAATGCAATGGCAGTTTTTATTTGATTATAACGGAAAATACAAGGAAAAAGAAAGTGAGAGAGAAATGCAGCTCTACTTTTTGTCTTTTAGTTCACTTAGGGTATTTTCTTTCCCCATTTTTCAACTTAACTAAACATAACTTGGAATTCGAATCCTATCAATTTTTTTTCTCATTTTCTTGCTATTTTCTCTTCCATTTCCATTTTGATTTCCCTCATTAAATCTTCCAATTAAACATAGTTTCAGTATTTTGTTCTAAGTTTATTTTATGTTCTTGACTATGTATCAAACTCATGCATTTCACATTCTTATGGTAATTGATTTCCAAAATGTGATACAAGATCACGTGTAGGAATTAAAAATTAGAAACAACAATCACGAGAACTCTTAAATAATTTTATTAAATTCAAATATTACAGAATAATAAGAACACAATAAAGAAACACATCAACGAAAAATAAATAAATAAATAAATAATAATAATAATAATAATAATAATAATAATAATAATAATAATAATAATAATAATAATAATAATAATAAAAATTCAAAATATATATGTCACCCTAACTGATATTAAAAATTATGATTAATTATACTTTTCATCCTTATAGTTTGGCTCAAATTATAGTTTTAATTTGAAAAATTTGGTTTATAAATTTTAAATCTAATTTCAATTTGGTCATTTGGTTTGAATGAAGGTTAAAATTAATAATTTTGAAACACTTGTCAATTTTTTAAGATTTCAATTTGATTCTTTTGTCTAAATTTGAGGTTAATATTAACAATTTTGACATACTTATCAATTTTTTAAGGTGTACACATAGACAAAATTAACAAAAATTTAGATGGAATGAGTAAATTAACAACTGTAAACACCCCATTTTTGACCGTCCTCAAGACTTGGACGTCACCGTTTGAGCACTCGGTGATCATTCTCGTTCGTGTTCGTCTTGAGTTCCCGGAGGTCTCGGCTACGCGCCTTGCCTCAAGATCTCTCGGCTCGACTGTTTTGTGCCTGGTTTTGCACCAAACACTTGTGTTTTTGCTTTGGAGGGCAGGGAATGGATTTTGGGCCATCCCCACACTCCACCGGCCATGGCTTGAGGCCACCGGCTGTGTTTTGTTGCCATCGGCCAAATATTTGGCCGACCGGCACTCTAGATGGTCGACCGGCCATCTATTTTGGTTGAATTGCATTTTAGGCTGGCCGATCACTGTTCATCTGCTTTTGCAGATATTTTTGTGCCAGTTGTGATAGCACCCACCTTTGCTCCCCTCCATGTATGGAGGGATTTCCCTCTTGGATGGCTTACTTGAGAAGCTTTACAAGAGGGAAGTTCTATAAAGAGGGGCCTTTTCTCCCTCTTTTAGGTTAGACAATATTTTCAGAAGGTTCTAGTTTTAGGGTTTGAGTTGTGTATCTATCCTATATCTATATCTCCCTCTCTTTTGTGTTTTGTGTGTGTTTTGTCTTACTTTTGTGCATAAACACCCACCATCACACCTTCTTTTAACTACTGAGGTACTAAGAGGATGTTCTTGAAGTTTTTGGTTGGTTTTGAGCTTAGAGAAGCTGCTGGACCATTGTTTGTGAAGAGGGTCATCAAGGGTAAGAACTTCACCCTTTATTCCCCATTCTTGCATAGTCTTTTTGCCTATCTGGAAACTGTTTTTGAGCTTAACATATAACATAGAAAAGTCTTGTTTTTATCTGCCCTAAATAGTTTCTTAAGGGTGTTTTAAGCTTTGGGATTGTTTGACCCTTCTTAAGGCTTGTTTGGCCCTTGTTTTGTGCCATTTCGGTTGAGCTCCGGGACCATTGTGTTTGGGCCTCCTCACCACTGAAATCGTGAGGGATTTCAGTGATGAGTATGGTGCCTTGAGGTCCTAAGAAGGAGAGGGCCACCCCCTCTCCTTATTGTCCTTCAAAAGGGCCATTTTTGCCTCTTTAGTGAGCATCATGTTTAGGTTCATGTTGGCCTTGCCTTGACTGATATTTATGCTTATTATGTCATGATATAGCTTTTTTTTAAGTTGGTTTTGATACATCATGCTTGCTTAGCATACATGCCTTGTAATGCCATGATTTGCCTCAATACATACATAGCGTTTAGACTACCATGCTTATGTGTTTTGGCTAAGCTTTGTGAAGCTTACATGCATATTTTGATGTGCTAAGGGACTGTTTTAGGTCATTTGAGTCATTCATGTCTTGCTTTGTATAGCTACCATGCAATCCCTCTTGAATGCCTTAAGCTTTGGCCTCTCTAGCATGCCATCCTTGCTTTGTTTCAGTGGTTTGGAATCACTTGGTATGTTATTTCAGACCTCATGATGTGCTTATTTGCTTGCATTTTCCATCCCTTTCATGCTTTGAAGAGTTGATGGCTTATGCTGCATGTTTAGGCCCTTGTTGATGCATATTTGTGTGTGTGTTTTCATGCCTTTGTCGCATCATCTTGGCCACTAATTTTGGCATGTTTGAGGGCTACCTAAATTAGTTTAAGTCCACCCCTTTGCATGTTGTGGCATGCTCACTTTGTGTGTTGTTGCATACTAGTGTGTTGTTGCATGATTGAATGAAGTCACATGTTTGCTTACATGCTTGAATATCCATATTGTGTCTTGCATACTTGTAGGTTGCATTGCTTCATGCCTTACATGCTTCTTTGCTTAGGTTGTGTGCCTAACCTACATTACACATTGCATTGCCATGTTGCATACTAGCCTCCATACCTAGCATGCATTGCATTGGCATGCATGTTTCACCTCTTGAGTTGAGTATGATAGAGGTTGAGCCCCCTTTGCTTGATTATGTGCATTGCATTCCATATCAAAATGCATATTTGGTTCCTTGGGCCATCATGCATGGAAATGCATGATTGGCAGTCCGAGAATCGAGAATCATATCCCTTTGAGTCATGAATATGATAAGGGGTGTGATTGGTACATACATTGCTTGAAATGCATTGCCATGCTATGTTTTTCCCTCTGCTGCTGTCAAAAACAGATTCTGCAGGAATATTTGGCCGACCGGCCATCTGCAGTGCCGACCGGACATTCATAAGTGGCCGATGGATTAATTTATGGTCGATGACCATTCCCTATGGCCGGTGACTATTCCTCACGGCCGGTGGTTCTCCACAGAACTCAGAGAAGTAACCCTGGGACTTGTGCAGTCTTCAGAGAAGCAGAACAGTCAAAGCAGAGGCAGCTTGTGTATGGCAGTGACTTCCGAGCGGAATCGAGCACACATCGCATCGGACCCTCTTCCCGAGGCTGTTTATTGCTTAAATTAGATTAATTAATTTGTTTAATTAATTAGGTGGTTTGTAATATTTAATTAGCTTGTTAGTTAGTTAAATTGTATTATTCTTTCGGTCCCTCAGAGTGAGGGCTAACTTGTAATAAGTGTGGGTGCGTGTGTGCATGTCTTCCAATCCTCCACTTCTTTCTTCCTTTTACTTACCTGCTTTTGATGGTTAGTATTAGGGCATATTTAAATTAGTATACCTTATGCTATGCATGCGTGCATCCATACATTTGTCCTACATGCACCGGGCTCGGTACATTATGCTAATTGCACTTGTATTTCAATTCCAAGTTGAATACCTGTTAGTTGCAGCATTTCACACGCCATCTTTAGGATAGCCGAGCCTATTGTAGTTGCATCTTGCATGTGTTGCATTAGCCATCTCAACATGAACTAGGATCTTGCACATGATTACTAACTAGCTTCTGTTCTGGCTTGGAGTACTCGGTAAGCATTTATGCTTTAGCATACTGCATGCGTGTGAGTGTTGCCATAATAGCATGATTACCATGAGGCTAGCTACTTATGTGATATAACTGCTTGAATGCCTGTGAATGGAGGTTGAATTAACTAAATTGGGATAACGCATTAAAGCTGTGAGTTTTAAGCCCACTAGATAGTGGAAAAATTATCTTTTCTAAAGCCCACTTGAGGGTGGTGAAATCTACATTTTTAGCCTACTTGCGAGTAGCAAACCATTTTCAAAACAAGCATGAAATGTTTTGTTCCAATTTAGGCAATTTGGTCTATACTTGTTTGCTGTGCGCATAACATAATAATTCTAGGCTAATAACCGGAATAAGAACACATAACGTTTTCAAAAACGGATATCACGGTTAGTAGAGGCCGATCTTCGGATCGGGCGAGAGGGGGTGCATAGAGCTGACCTTTCCCAATCGTACCCAGGCTCCCGAGCCGAGGCAACTTTGGTGATGACGGACACGTGGCCATTGGAACCGAGTCAGGGTTTCCTAAATTTTCCCATAAGAAATATTTAGGTGGCAACTCTGTATCTGGCAAAGCAGTCCATGTTTGGCACCTCTTTTCTAAAACTCTGTTTTCCTAAAACGATTTGCCGGACTTGGACTCTTTGGTTCAAGATTAAAGACCGTGACACAAATCGAGTACGAACTGTGGGGTGAGACCTTCACGCGGGGCGTGTCCACAGTAAGTAAACACCATAATTACATATCTGCCATCATGCAGGATGGTTCGATTAAGTGCTGGGTGTCTAAACCCTAATGCATGAGAAATGACAAATAAACACCAGAATTACATATCTGTCATCATGCAAGAGGGTCCGAATAAGTGTCCGAGTGTTCGAACCCTAATGGGTGAGAAATGGCAAGTAAACACCATAATTAGATATCTGCAATCATGCAAGAGGGTCCAAATAAGTGTCCGAGTGTTTGAACCCTAATGTATGAAAATTGCAAGAAAACACCATAATTACATATCTGCCATCATGTAAGAGGGTCTGAATAATTATCCGAGTGTTCGAACCCTAATGTATGAGAAATGGCAAGTAAACACCATAAATACATAACTGCCATCATGCAAGAGCGTCCGAATAAGTGTTCGAGTGTTCGAACCCCAATGCGTGAGAAATGGCAGGTAAACACCACAATTACATACCTGCCATCATGTAAGAGGGTCTGAATAAGTGTCCGAGTGTTTAAACCTTAATGCATGAGAAATGGCAAGTAAACACCATAATTACATATCTGCCATCATGCAGGAGGATTCGAATAAGTGCTTGGTGTCTAAACCCTAATGCATGAGAAATGGCAAGTAACAGCATACTTACATATCTGCCATCATGCAGGGGGGTCTGAATAAGTGTCCGAGTGTTTAAACCCTAATGCATGAGAAATGGCAAGTAAACACCATAATTACATATCTGCCGTCATGCAAGTGGGCCCGAATAAGTGTCCGAATATTCGACACCTAATGCATGAGAAATGGCTAGTAAACACCATATTTACATATCGGCCATCATGCAAGAGGGTCCGAATTAGTGTCCCTGTGTTTAAACCCTAATGCATGAGAAATCGCAAGTAAACACCGTAATTACATATCTGCCATCATACAAGAGAGTCCGAATAAGTGTCCGAGTGTTTGTAGACGCGTCCCGCGAGGGGCCTTCGCTACTACAGTTCGGACTCGCGATTTTTGTTGTCGCGGTTCTTAATCTGAACCAAAGAGTCCAAATCTGGCAAATCGTTTTGAGAAACAGATTTTTGAAAAAGTAGTGCCAAACATGGACTGCTTTGCCAGATACAGAGTCGCCACCTAAATATTTTTAAAATGGGGAAATTTAGGAAACCCTGACTCGGTGCCGAAGGCCACATGTCCGTCATCACCGGAGTTGTCTCGGCTCGGGAGCTTGGGTACGATCGGGGAAGGTCAGCTATGAGCACCCCCTTTCGCCCGGTCCGAAGACCGGCCTCTACTAACCATGATATCCGATTTTGAAAACGTTATGTGTTCTTATTCCAATTTTTAGCCTAGAATTGCTATGTTATGCGCGCAGCAAACAAGTATAGACTAGATTGCCTAATTTGGAAATAAACATTGCACATCCGTTTGTTTTGGGAAAATGTTTTGGAATTTGCTACTCGCAAGTAGGCGAAAATACGGATTTCAACGAGTTTTTCCAACTCAAACAATCCAACCTTCACCCACAGGTATTCAAACAATTTATAACACATAAGCATCTAGCCACATGTTAAGCATACTATCATGGCAACACTCACACGCATGCGGGATGCTAAAGCATAAACACTTACATCGTACTCCGTGCCAAAACAATAAACTAGTTAGCAAACATGCATGTCCTAGTTCATGTTAGATTGACTAATGCAACACATACGGGATGCAATTGAAGTAGGCTCGGCTAACCTAAGCATGGCATGTGAGATGCAATCAATTGATGCACGTATTCAATTTTGAAATTAAAGTACAAATGCAGTTAGCATGATGTGCCGAGCCTGATGCATGTCAACAAATGCATGAATGCACGCATGCATAGCATAAGGTATGCTAAAATAAATGTGCCCTAATCTACCATCATAAGCAGGTAAATAAAAGGGAAGATAGAAGTGGGGTTGGAAGACATACATCACACGCACGCACACTTATTACAAATATGCCCTCACTCGGAGGGACCAAAATAATAATACAAATTAATTAACTACGCAAGCTAATTAAATATTACAAATTGCTTAATTAATTAACAAATTAACTAAACTAAAGAAAACCAGTAAACTGCCTCGGGGCGAGGGCCAGATGCAACACATGCTCGGGACTAGCTCGGAATCGCACTGCCATGCATAGTTTGCCTCTGTTTTCCCTGCTCTGCTCCTCTGAAAACTGCCAAAGTCTCAGGGATGCCTCGCAGGACACTGGGGGGATATCATCGGCTGAGCAGAATTTCCACCGGCAGTAGCATTTAGTCACCGGCACAAAATAGATCCACCGGCCATCGATTGACTGCCGGTCGGCACTAAATACTACCGGCCGGCAATAAATTCCTGCAGAACCTGCAACTCACAGCAGCAGAGGGCAAAATCTTGCATGGCAATGCAATTCAAGCAATTTATGCACCCATCACATTCCTTATCATGTTAATGACTCAAAGGAGGATGTGCCCCAATTCTCGGACCACCAATCATGCATTTCCATGCATGATGGCCCAAAGAATCAAGTGTGCAACTTCAATTTCAAAATGCATGCGAACCAAATAAACACACAAGGAGGCCTAACCTCTATCATACTCATCTCAAGAGGCAAGGTGATGCATGCAAGATGCAATGCAACTTAGGCATACGAGCTAAGGATGCAACATGCCGATACAAGCAAACATGCAAGGTGAGCATGGAAATAAGCAAAGGATGGTCTTAGACATGAATTAGGCAGCTCTAGTTAGGCCCAAAACAGTGGCCAAAATGCTAAGTGCATGGAGGCAAATGACATGCAAACATGCATAGATACATGGTCCAAGACTTAAGCATAATGAAGCCACTTTTCGACGCATTTGAAAGGCACAAACATGGACAATTTGCATGCAAATTTCAGAGGCGATAGGTGATGCAAAACAGCCCCGAACATAACGAAACGACACTCAACGCATGGAATAAATCCCGAAATGCAAGATTAGACACATGAAATGGCTTACCGCTATACAAAGCATGCACAATATGGACATGGAGCATGAAGACAGAAGCAAGACAGCCCTGAGACAAGCATTTTTACAGTTTATGACATGGCCAAACAGCAAGCAAAGATTGGGCTAAAATGGCATACAAAAACGGCCCTAAACATGAGATTATGAAGCAACTCACAGCTGCTGACCCCAAGCATGTTAGGGCCCTTCGACAACATTGAAGAGGGGCCCAAAATAAGCCACTTTACAGAACTGTAAAAGCCCCAAAAACAAACATAGATATGGCTAAGCTCTGATGCAAGAAAATGGGCCAAAAGGTGGCCAAAGAAGCAAGTGGTATATGCAAAGCCCAAACTGAAAAATGCCCTTCTACAGCATTGAAGAGGGACCAAAAATATGCACATTTACAGTTCATGGAAGCCCCGAAATCAGTATACAAACATGCTAGAAATGCAATGCAAAATGAGGCTCCAAAGTGGCTATAACATGAGGTATACAAAGCATTCACCAAACAAGAAAAGACCCTTAATAAAACATGTTAAGAAGGTCAAAATAAGGCCACTTTCAGTTCTGACCATGGTCCAAAAATAGAAAAATGATAGGCTAGTGAAGCATGCAAGAATATTGACATACAAGTAGATATTGAAGCAAGTGCAAGATGGGGGCCTCAAACAGGGTAAGACCCTTAGTGAAAGATGAAATACAGCTCAAAAAAAGGCTACTTTCAGTTTTGGCCGGAGCTCAAATATACAAGAAACTATGGCTTAGATATGATGCAAGAATAGGCTAGAAAAGGGAAGAAGAGGACTCACCTTTGTAGACCAATGAACCAGTAGCTTTTGGTTGAAGTTTGGGTGCTCCTAGCCTCTGCAAATGACCTCCAATGTGCTGGAATGAAGTGTAGGGGTGTGGTGCTAT
This sequence comes from Camellia sinensis, assembly GCF_055761805.1. Classification (NCBI taxonomy): domain Eukaryota; kingdom Viridiplantae; phylum Streptophyta; class Magnoliopsida; order Ericales; family Theaceae; genus Camellia; species Camellia sinensis. The sequence goes on from NC_138972.1 coordinate 162,238,250, forward strand.
GGATTGGTGAAGAAATGGCCCAAGAACAAGGGTATTTGATGATTGAATGAGAGAGATATGGAGAGAGATCGAGGGTTGTATGTATGTATATCAGATATACATGGTATATCTCTGGTTTTTTTGCTTCAAACCATCCAACCAAAACAATGGAGGAGGAGAGGCCCCTTATATAGGCAAGACTAAGCTTCTAAGACAAGCTACAAAGGGTGAAAGGGGTTTGAGGGGAGGTCAAGGCTTATTGGAGAAGCTAGGACAGCTGGTAAGCTTCTTGGGGAAGCCAAGACAAGGGGTCAAGGCTTCCTCAAGAATCCTTGAGCAAAGGGTGCAAGAAAAGGGGTCAAAGGGTGTGCAAAGGGTGCAAAACAGCCACACACGTGCATGGGGAGCAGGGTCAGTGCATTCCAGCTGCCACAACTGGCATCAATTCAATCTGTAGAATACTCCGGAAGGTCATCGGCTAGCAAACTTGGTTGGTCGGCTACTTTAATCTGCCGGTCGGCAATCTATTTGGCCGGTCGGCCATCTGTTCTGGCCGGTCGGCCATCTATTTGGCCGGTCGGCCATATATTTGGTCGGTCGGCAGGAAAAATCTGCTCTGCAGGTCCAACTTCAAACGGGCATAACGTCTTCATATGAACTCCTTTTTAGGTCAATCTTGTGTCCAAATTGAAGCCCCGGAAGTAAGCTTTCCAATGGTACCAGCCTTGAATCAACATTCCAACGGTACAAAAAGGTATGATTGTTTTAGTGAAGGCTGCTCAGTTTCGGCTCAACCGGGATGATGCCCAACTTCAACCAATCATATCTCCGCCCTCCGGACTCGGATTTAAGAGATTCTTGAGTGCAAAATGAAGCCCCGGAAGTCTTATTTCCAACGGTGGTGACCTCATAACTAAAATCCAAGTGTACAGACAGATAAGCCCAATTCAGCGAGGGCTGCTTGACTCGCTTCTACCCGGATTCATGCCGAACTTCTGCCAAACTAGTTTTCTCCTCTCTTTTCCTCTCTTCTTCAACTCCAAACGCCTAAACAAAGTGTTTTGAAGCATTTGCCTCTCTCCTTGCCAAAGAAACTGAACATTTTCCCTGCACACCTTTCTCCGCCAAGCAAAACATCAATGGTGCCCAAGTCTTAAGGGCGGTCAAAAATGGGGTGTCTACAGTTGCCCCTCTTTGACAGAACTCGAAAGTCATAACAATGACGGGAGTGAATGTCAAAGCCCAGAGACGACCCATTTTTTACAAGGCCGAAGACTTGGACAAACAAACAAAATACCGATAAATAAATGGTTGTGCCCACAGGCTGCCTACGTATCCCTTTGCAAGGAATCAAACCAGCGTAGTTCAGGGGCAGGATGCAAATGATATGCAGGAAGACTTTGATAATTGGACTTATACGCGACGCGAAGCCAGTTTGCACTCAAAACAATGCAATGTACTAACAAGTACAAGTGAGGTGCGCAAAATAGCGCGAATGTAAACTGCACAAAACAGTGCGATGCACAAAATAGCGCGAATGTTGAACTGCACAAAACAGTGCGATGCGCAAAATAGCGCGAATGTAGCTGTGATGAAGCAATTATGCAAAATAAATGCAACATTTTAAGCGAATGCTATGCCAGCAAGTAGACATGAACCAAACTACATCTCATGCAGAAAGGATGTAAGAGAATTATGCAATTCTCACGAACATGTGCGTTAGATACACAAAAGTGAACGAAGTGTGATAGATACACTAAGTGGACAAACATGCATGATAGATACACAAAAGTGAAGAGAGTGTGATGGATACACTAGGTAAGCGTAGTGTGATGGATACACTAAAGGCGAACACAAAGCGTGGTAGATGCACCTAGTGAACAAGTATGATAGATATACTGAAAGCGAACACGAAGTGTGATAGATGCACTTAGTGAGCAAGTATGATAGATATACTAAAAGGGAACACAAAGTGTGATAGATGCACTATGTGAACAGAGTGTGATTGATACACTAAAAGCGAACACAAAGTGTGATAGATGCACAGTGTGAACAAAGTATGATTGATATACTGAAAATGAACACAAAGTGTGATAGATGCACTATGTGAAAAGAGTGTGATTGATACACTAAAAGTGAACACGAAGTGTGATAGATGCACTTAGTGAACAAAGTGTGATTGATAAACTAAAGGTGAACACAAAGTGTGATAGATGCACTATGTGAACAGAGTGTGATTGATACACTAAAGGTGAACACGAAGTGTGATAGATGCACTTGGTAAACAAGTATGATTGATATACTAAATCAATGAAGTGTGATACAGAAAACGAGAATGTGTGTGATAGATACACAAAATGAAAGAAATGTGATTGATACACTAAGTGAAGAGAGTGTGATTGATACACTAAATGAGAATGTGGGTGATAGATACTCAAAGCGAGTAAAGTATGATTGATACACTAAGGCAAATGAAGTGTGATTGATACGCTATATGAATGAGAGCGTAACTGAAGCGTGATTGATACACTAAGTAGATTAGAGTATAATTGAAATTAGAGTGTAATTGATACACTAAGTGAATGAAGTGTGATTGATACACTAAGCGAATGAAGTGTGATTGATACACTAAAGTGAGTGTGTGTGATTGATACACAAAAGTGAATGACCTTAAAACGGAACTTCTTTGAATGAACCGTGCATACAATATCGTGCATGAGTGAGGAAGAAACTTGATAGGTATAATGCATTACAATGCAAGTGAAGTGGGTGCATAACAATGTAAGTGGAAGAGTGTATAACCTTGAAGCAGGATTGATCTTGCGCCTGAGGTAGAGGTACACTCATATTTCGGAGCATTGACAAGGCCCTGAAGAGGTACGTCCGGAGTACAATCACGGAATTTTCTGAAGTTGACACAAACTCAGATACTTCGATTTTCGCTCTTTTGTCTTTGCTTTGCAGTTTGGAACCATCATAGCTTCAGATAGGTCCTGGTTTCACCGTTCACACTTATCGGGGGTGGACCCTGCAGTTTTATGGAAAAAAGAATCTTGTTTTGCACAAACGTGAAGGATGGCACAGCACTCTGAGCACAAAACGATTTATTTTTGAAATTGAGAGATGAGTTTTCGACCAGGTATTGAGCCTACGACTGAACACAGCGAGAAAGACTCAACAACAGAAAACAAAAGGTAAACAACCTAAACACGTCGAGACATGCTCGGAACGACTCAAAGCAAGAATCGAGACAAACAAAACAAAAGACACGACACACAGACGTGCACAGGGAGCCTGCTTCACCGAGTATTATTCCCACCATTTCTTATTTGTGATTCTCACATCACTCGGCTCTGAAGCTCGGTTTTTCTCTCAAAAGCCTTTTCTCGCTTTTTCTCTCAGCGCACTTCTCTCTATTCTTTAATCTCTCGTTTTTCATCCCTCCCTTGGGTGGTTGATGGATAAGCTGGAAATTGTGGGCTCTTGCCCCTGGTATTTTACCAGACTCTTGTTCACAACAGTAAGTTTCTCCCATAGAGGGGTTGTGCTACAACTGGGTGTGTAGCAAATCTGCAGCTAACATCGGTTGATGATGCCCTGCTGGGAAGTTTGGACGTGGTTAGATCTGTCCAGATGAGGGAGTGGAATATCTCACCCCATCCCAGTTCGTGCTTCGTACTTGACTTGATTCCTCGTTGCTTGGAGGATGAGAGAGCTTTTAGCCCTTTATTGTTGACTTCAGTTGTGCCCTTTTCTGGCAGGTAGAGTGCCCTTCTTGGCAAGTATGTTGAAAATAGGGAAAAGACAGGAAGCCTGACTCAACTGTGCCCCTAGTTCATCATTTTGACCATTTATTTTTGGTTTTCTACGAAAACAATTTTGACCAATATGAGAGTTCAGATTAACACACTTGTTCGATTTTTGATTTGAAATCATGCAAGTCAGGCTATGAGCACTGAAAATTTTCCTTTTTTGGGTCCAAGAAATGATCCAGTTTTTGGAAAAGATGGAACAATTTTCGAGAAAAGTAGTCAGCTTCAGTAAAAATTCTCAAAAACTATTTTTGCAAACGGCCAATGCTTAACAAGCACGGAACCCACTCTTGAGACGCACAACCTCGGATTTGGAGGAAAATTGCCCCCTTGCTCGAAGAGAGCTACATGGCAACGGAAATTTGCCCCTTGTTTGCACGGCACCGCAGCGCATTGAATGGCAACGGAAAGTTGCCCCTTGTCTGAATGGCACCGTAGCGCATTATAATCAGTCCTCGAAGCGATGATTGCAACCGAACTCTCGGATACAGAGAAGGCAAAAATTATCAGAACCATTACATGGACACAATTGATTTTGAAGTGTTTTACGGCTGGACTTCGGAATGAAGTTGCCTACGTATCCCAAAGATGGGAATCAAGCCTTACGTAGTTCGGGGTTAAGGTACACTCGGGTATTTAACCTCTCCTTTTTAGGCTCTAACTTTTGCCAAGGCGCCCGATGCGGGTTTTCGACCTTGCGAGCTTTGTTTTTCTTTTCTTTTCAATTCTTTTCTTTTCATTTCTTTTCATTTCATTTCCTTTTTTTTTTATTTTCTTTTTTTGTTCTTTTCTTTGCATTTTTTTTCTTTTTTGTATTTTTCTCTTGCTCTAACTTTTGCCTGGGTCGCCCTTCTGGGTTTTCGGCCCAGCGAGCCTCTCAAAGGGTAAAAGCGTAGTTTGGTCCATGCCAAATGGTTGTAGGATTTTGAAGCCATCCATATCCAGGAAAGTGGCTGTTGATTTGCAAGAGGACTCATCTTCGGCTCTTCGAGCACGTCTGACATCTTTGCCCCTAGTTTGAAGGGTACTTCTGTTCTAGCTTTGCAAGCTTCTTCTGATGAGGTCTAATCTTCTTGATTTGACTTTCTTGCCTCTTGTCCGAGGGCTGCTTCGAATCTGGCCACACAGGCCTCATATGGCGGTTGACCATTGAACATTCTGAATTTAAGTCCGAGGTTTGAAAACAAATGGACAGAATCTTGAGGCTGAGAGTGATCCTCGGCTGCACAATCTCAAGGGCGATTCCACACAAGTCTTCACAGGACTGCGCAAAACATTTTTCGAAAGTTTTTAAGAAAGCGACAAATCGCTCACGCTGAAGACAGTGTGGGACCAATCTGGATCAAGCCAGGATCCTTCTCAGTACTCACATTAACAAACATGATCTCATTCATTAAGGGCTTAGCACGCCTCTCTTTCCCTCAGTTTGATCAAATTTTGCAAAATATGAGGAATTCCTTCCTCTTCATTTTTATCACCACAGTGTTCAAAAAAGTTTTGAAAAGCTTAGGTCATTACAATGACTTCAAGGCACAGAAAAAGGCACAGCTTCTGGTCAAATATTGCCATCTCGTTTAGAATTTCTAGCACAACTGGCACAAGGTAGAAGCAAATACAAGAGTGTGAAAATCACTGCTGTTCATTCAAATCTGTTGGCACAACTGGCTCCCCGGCAGAAACAGCCTCAAAAGGACAAACACAAAGCAAAATAGTGATATTCGAAGTAACACTCCCGGAATCATCCGACTTCTGTACAATAGGACTGACTCGATACAACAAGACAGACCCTTAATCAAAAAGACTGACTCAAAACAAAGAGACAGACTCAAAACAAAACCACAAAACTGACTCAACACCCAAGTCAGAAGCTACAAAAACCAGCATTCGCAAATGCTCAAAACAGTGCGTGCCACATGCCACATCTGGAGTAAACTGAGTGCCGCCCACAGGTGGTTCATCCCCTGATCACACATTCGTACTATCTCCCGAGTTCACTGATCCAGTGGTGATAGACTTTACTGAGCTGGTGCGGCAATGACCTTGTTGTCAAACAAATCCTGTACATCATGGCACAGACGAAAGCAGCTATCGGTCTCATGACCGGTTTGTTGGTGGTAGGCACAGTATTTAGTCTGGTCATGTTTTGCAGGGATAGGATCAGGTAGGGGCCGTTGTTCCAACGGTTTCAGATGTCCTTTCCGAAGTAAGACCTCTAGAGCCTTTGACAAAGGCATATGGAGTGGGGTGAAAACCCTCTTGACTCGAGGTGGATATTTGGTTTTTTGTGAGCTACTTCCGGACGCACCGGTGAATGGGGTAGCTGTTTTTGATGCGGTGGTGGTAACCATGCCCACTTCAGAAGATCTTGCAGCTGCATCACCACTGGTGGTCACATTAGAACTGCGGGAAAACGCCCTCCTCGGCTGCTCCTTCTCTTGGTCAATGAGGCCCTGCTTCATAGCATCCTCAATTTGTACCCCCATCTCATGTAAATCTGAAAAGGTGGGGAAGGGGAGAACAATCATTTTCTGCATTAGTTTGGGTTGGAGGTTGCGCACAACCATCCTGATCTGGTCTTTGTCGGAAGGCCTTGTAGCCATCATCGAGGCCTTTGCTCTCCACCTCGCCACAAACTCTGAAAAACCCTCCTTTGGCTCTTGGTGGGTGACTTCAAGATCACGAGTTGTGACCTCAATCTGTGCGTTGTACGAGTATTGATCACCGAAGGCCTCAGCCATCTCTTCCCAATTCTGTTTCACAGAGTTCTCCAATTTCGCATACCAGATTGCGGCTATCCCAGACAAGGTCCGGCCAAACAATGATAGCTTCTGTAATCTGGTGAGGCCCATCGGCCTTAGTATGTCCGAAAACAGCCGTAAATGTACCATGGGATCCCCAGTATCTCAAACTCAAAAGGTGAATACGGCGGGTTGATTGGCGCTTTAGATAACTGGGGTAGGATCGGGGGCAGAGCCGGTCCTACTGGAATGTCCGTATCATCTTGGACGTGGGTTGCCTCCCCGAGTATGGGAACTCTTGGTGGGGGAGGAGCCTGGTGCGAAGTAGATACTCCAGTTTGCTGCTCCAATCTGGCAATTGTCTCTGCCTGTTGGGTTATGGCCACAGCCTGTTGTTTGGCGAATTCCGCTTGACGGACAGTGTCTTGCTGCATGGCTTTCATGCTATCCTGGAGTTGGCGCACCATCTCTTCCAGACTCAACATATTGTTCTAATCTAACTGAGCAACCGGTATATCTGTGTCGGTAGTAGGCTTGGAAATCTCAGCCCGACTGCTCAAAGATCACTGATCTGGTAGCTGTTGTACAGGTGGTCTGTGCCTGACTAGCCTTCTCTGGCCCTGATTACCCTTGAACTGAGTCTCTGACCTGACAAAGTCTATCAGTACAAATCCAATGAACCTCGGGGGATATTGGAGCCTTCTGAAGCTATAGTTCCAGGACTACCTTGCAAAAGAGAAAACAGACAGCATCTCAGCTCAATTTCACTGGAACGGATAGCAGAACGACTGTACTCAATACTGATAACTATTCCCCAAATATCTGTCCCAAAATTGATACCCTCGGGTAAAACTGATTCCCCAAATACTGATGCTGATGCCCACAAGCCTGACACTCAAACTTGCAAACTGATACACGCATTCCCTGTAGAGACGCACTCTAAAGCACATAGCAAATAAGTGAGAGCCAAAACACCCCTATGTTGGGGTAGGGTTTCCCAGTCCTATTTTGTCAGGAGCTAGGGTTTCACTATGCACACAGCAGTTTCAAACAACCTATAAGTGGGTAAGCAACCTGTCCTAACTTGGAATGGTCACTATGGATCCGAATATGCACTAGGTCGAATGGTCGAAAAGGGTGCCCCGGTAAAACCGGGGTTTGTGTTCCCATACTGTCAGAGCCCATGACCGGTCAGCCTTATGGTCATGTCTTGACAAGACAAGCCTCCGGCAAACCGTTCAGGAATGGCAGATGGCAAACACAGAGTTCCTAGGCGCACCAATGCACATGCAATGCAAAGAAACACATAAGTGTAATCGAAACGGGATATCACGAGTTCGAGTCAAGCTCTCTAAACTCCCCAGCGGAGTCGCCAGAAACTGTAGGCGCGCCCGTGGGCCTCATGCTACTACAGTTTGGACTCGCGATTTTTGTTGTCGCGGTTCTTAATCTGAACCAAAGAGTCCAAATCTGGCAAATCGTTTTGAGAAACAGATTTTTGAAAAAGTAGTGCCAAACATGGACTGCTTTGCCAGATACAGAGTCGCCACCTAAATATTTTTAAAATGGGGAAATTTAGGAAACCCTGACTCGGTGCCGAAGGCCACATGTCCGTCATCACCGGAGTTGTCTCGGCTCGGGAGCTTGGGTACGATCGGGGAAGGTCAGCTATGAGCACCCCCTTTCGCCCGGTCCGAAGACCGGCCTCTACTAACCATGATATCCAATTTTGAAAACGTTATGTGTTCTTATTCCAATTTTTAGCCTAGAATTGCTATGTTATGCGCGCAGCAAACAAGTATAGACTAGATTGCCTAATTTGGAAATAAACATTGCACATCCGTTTGTTTTGGGAAAATGTTTTGGAATTTGCTACTCGCAAGTAGGCGAAAATACGGATTTCAACGAGTTTTTCCAACTCAAACAATCCAACCTTCACCCACAGGTATTCAAACAATTTATAACACATAAGCATCTAGCCACATGTTAAGCATACTGTCATGGCACCACTCACACGCATGCGGGATGCTAAAGCATAAACACTTACATCGTACTCCGTGCCAAAACAATAAACTAGTTAGCAAACATGCATGTCCTAGTTCATGTTAGATTGACTAATGCAACACATACGGGATGCAATTGAAGTAGGCTCGGCTAACCTAAGCATGGCATGTGAGATGCAATCAATTGATGCACGTATTCAATTTTGAAATTAAAGTACAAATGCAGTTAGCATGATGTGCCGAGCCTGATGCATGTCAACAAATGCATGAATGCACGCATGCATAGCATAAGGTATGCTAAAATAAATGTGCCCTAATCTACCATCATAAGCAGGTAAATAAAAGGGAAGATAGAAGTGGGGTTGGAAGACATACATCACACGCACGCACACTTATTACAAATATGCCCTCACTCGGAGGGACCAAAATAATAATACAAATTAATTAACTACGCAAGCTAATTAAATATTACAAATTGCTTAATTAATTAACAAATTAACTAAACTAAAGAAAAACAGTAAACTGCCTCGGGGTGAGGGCCAGATGCAACACATGCTCGGGACTGGCTCGGAATCGCACTGCCATGCATAGTTTGCCTCTGTTTTCCCTGCTCTGCTCCTCTGAAAACTGCCAAAGTCTCAGGGATGCCTCGCAGGACACTGGGGGATATCATCGGCTGAGCAGAATTTCCACCGGCAGTAGCATTTAGTCACCGGCACAAAATAGATCCACCGGCCATCGATTGACTGCCGGTCGGCACTAAATACTGCCGGCCGGCAATAAATTCCTGCAGAACCTGCAACTCACAGTAGCAGAGGGCAAAATCTTGCATGGCAATGCAATTCAAGCAATTTATGCACCCATCACATTCCTTATCATGTTAATGACTCAAAGGAGGATGTGCCCCAATTCTCGGACCACCAATCATGCATTTCCATGCATGATGGCCCAAAGAATCAAGTGTGCAACTTCAATTTCAAAATGCATGCAAACCAAATAAACACACAAGGAGGCCTAACCTCTATCATACTCATCTCAAGAGGCAAGGTGATGCATGCAAGATGCAATGCAACTTAGGCATACGAGCTAAGGATGCAACATGCCGATACAAGAAAACATGCAAGGTGAGCATGCAAATAAGCAAAGGATGGTCTTAAACATGAATTAGGCAGCTCTAGTTAGGCCCAAAACAGTGGCCAAAATGCTAAGTGCATGGAGGCAAATGACATGCAAACATGCATAGATACATGGTCCAAGACTTAAGCATAATGAAGCCACTTTTCGACGCATTTGAAAGACACAAACATGGACAATTTGCATGCAAATTTCAGAGGCGATAGGTGATGCAAAACAGCCCCGAAACATAACGAAACGACACTCAACGCATGGAATAAATCCCGAAATGCAAGATTAGGCACATGAAATGGCTTACCGCTATACAAAGCATGCACAATATGGACATGGAGCATGAAGACAGAAGCAAGACAGCCCTGAGACAAGCATTTTTATAGTTTATGACATGGCCAAACAGCAAGCAAAGATAGGGCTAAAATGGCATACAAAAACGGCCCTAAACATGAGATTATGAAGCAACTCACAGCTGCTGACCCCAAGCATGTTAGGGCCCTTCGACAACATTGAAGAGGGGCCCAAAATAAGCCACTTTACAGAACTGTAAAAACCCCCAAAACAAACATAGATATGGCTAAGCTCTGATGCAAGAAAATGGGCCAAAAGGTGGCCAAAGAAGCAAGTGGTATATGCAAAGCCCAAACTGAAAAATTCCCTTCTACAACATTGAAGAGGGACCAAAAAATATGCACATTTACAGCTCATGGCAGCCCCGAAATCAGTATACAAACATGCTAGAAATGCAATGCAAAATGAGGCTCCAAAGTGGCTATAACATGAGGTATACAAAGCATTCACCAAACAAGCAAAGACCCTCAATAAAACATGTTGAGAATGTCAAAATAAGGCCACTTTCAGTTCTGACCATGGTCCAAAAATAGAAAAATGATAGGCTAGTGAAGCATGCAAGAATATTGACATACAAGTAGATATTGAAGCAAGTGCAAGATGGGGGGGCTCAAACAGGGTAAGACCCTTAGTGAAAGATGAAATATAGCTCAAAAAAAGGCTACTTTCAGTTTTGTCCGGAGCTCAAATATACAAGCAACTATGGCTTAGATACGATGCAAGAATAGGCTAGAAAAGGGAAGAAGAGGACTCACCTTTGTAGACCAATGAACCAGCAGCTTTTGGTTGAAGTTTGGGTGCTCCTAGCCTCTGGAAATGACCTCCAATGTGCTGGAATGAAGTGTAGGGGTGTGGTGCTATGGATTGGTGAAGAAATGGCCCAAGAACAAGGGTATTTGATGATTGAATGAGAGAGATATGGAGAGAGATCGAGGGTTGTATGTATGTATATCAGATATACATGGTATATCTCTGGTTTTTTTTCTTCAAACCATTCAACCAAAACAATGGAGGAGGAGAGGCCCCTTATATAGGCAAGACTAAGCTTCTAAGACAAGCTACAAAGGGTCAAAGGGGTTTGAGGGGAGGTCAAGGCTTATTGGAGAAGCTAGGACAGCTGGTAAGCTTCTTGGGGAAGCCAAGACAAGGGGTCAAGGCTTCCTCAAGAAGCCTTGAGCAAAGGGTGCAAGAAAAGGGGTCAAAGGGTGTGCAAAGGGTGCAAAACAGCCACACACGTGCATGGGGAGCAGGGTCTGTGCATTCCAGCTGCCACAGCTGGCATCCATTCAATTTGTAGAATACTCCGGAAGGTCATCGGCTAGCAAACTTGGTCGGTCGGCTACTTTAATCTGCCGGTCGGCAATCTATTTGGCCGGTCGGCCATATATTTGGTTGGTCGGCAGGAAAAATCTGCTCTGCAGGTCCAACTTCAAACGGTCATAACTTCTTCATATAAACTCTTGTTTAGGTCAATATTGTGTCCAAATTGAAGCCCCAGAAGTAAGCTTTCTAATGGCACCAGCCTTGCATTAAAATTCCAATTGTACAAAACGTTATGCTTGTTTTAGTAAAGGATGCTCAGTTTCGGCTCAACCGGGATGATGCCCAACTTCAACCAATCATATCTCCGCCCTCCGGACTCGGATTTAAGAGATTCTTGAGTGAACAATGAACCCCCGGAAGTTTTCTTTCCAACGGTGGTGACCTCATAACTAAACTCCAAGTGTATAGACAGATAAGCCTGATTCAGCGAGGGCTGCTCGACTCGCTTCTACCCAGATTCATGCCGAACTTCTCCCAAACAAGTTTTCTCCTCCCTTTTCCTCTCTTCTTCAACTCCTAACCCCTAAACAAAGTGTTTTGAAGGATTTGCCTCTCTCCATGCCGAAGAAACTGAACATTTGCCCTGCACACCTTTCTCCGCCAAGCAAAACATCAATGGTGCCCAAGTCTTAAGGGCGGTCAAAAATGGGGTGTCTACAGTGTTCGAACCCTAATGCATGAGAAATGGAAAGTAAACACCATAATTACATATCTGCCATCAAGCAAGTGGGTCCGAATAAGTGTCCGTGTGTTCGAACCCAAATGGATGAGAAATGGCAGGTAAACATCATAATTACATATCTGCCATCATGCAAGAGGGTCCGAATAAGTGTCCGAGTGTTCGAACCCTAATGCATGAGAAATGGCAAGTAAACACCATAATTACATATCTGCCATCATGTAAGAGGGTTTGAATAAGTGTCCGAGTGTTCGAACCCTAATGTATAAGAAATGGCAAGTAAACACCATAATTACATATCTGCCATCATGCAAGAGGGTCCGAATAAGTGTACAAGTGTTTAAACCCTAATGCATGAGAAATGGCACGTAAACACCGTAATTACATATCTGTCATCATGCAAGAGGGTCCGAATAAGTGTCCGAGTGTTCGAACCCTAATGCATGACAAATGGCAAGTAAACACCATAATTACATATCTGCCATCATGCAAGAGGGTTTGAATAAGTGTCCGAGTGTTCGAACCCTAATGTATGAGAAATGACAAGTAAACACCATAATTACATATCTGCCATCATACAAGAGGGTCCGAATAGCTGTACGAGTGTTTAAACCCTAATACACGAGAAATGGCAAGTAAACACTGTAATTACATATCTGTCATCATGCAAGAGGGTCCGAATAAATATCCAAGTGTTCGAACCCTAATGCATGAGAAATGGTAAGTAAATACCACAATTACATTTCTGCCACCATGCAAGAGGGTCCGAATAAGTGTCCGAGTGTTCGAACCCTAATTCAAGAGAAATGGCAAGTAAACACCGTAATTACATAGTAGCCATCATTCAAGAGGGTCCGAATAAGTGTCCGAGTATTCGAACCCTAATGCACGAGAAATGGCAACTAAACACCATAATTACATATCTGTCATCACGCAAGAAGGTCCGAATAAGTGTCCGAGTGTTCGAGCCCGAATGCATGAGAAATGGCAAGTATACACCATAATTACATATCTGCAATCATACAAGAGGGTCTGAATAATTGTCCGAGTGTTGGAACGCTAATGCAGGGGAAATGGCAAGTAAACACCATAATTACATATCTTCCATCATGGAAGAGGGTCGGAATAAGTGTCCGAGTGTTCGAACCCTAATGCATGGGAAATGGCTAGTAAACACCACAATTACATATCTGCCATCATGCAATAGGGTCCGAATAAGTGTTCGAGTGTTCGAACCCTAATGCATGAGAAATGGCAAGTAAACACCACAATTACATACCTGCCACCATGTAAGAGGGTGTGAATAAGTGTCCGAGTGTTTAAACCCTAATGCATGAGAAATGGCAAGTAAACACCATAATTACGTATCTGCCATCATGCCAGAGGGTCCGAATAAGTGCTTGGTGTCTGGACCCTAATGCATGAGAAATGGCAAGAAACACCATAATTACATATCTGCCATCATGCAAGACGGTCTGAATAAGTGTTCGAGTGTTTAAACCCCAATGCATGAGAAATGTCAAGCAAGCACCATAATTACATATCTGCCGTCATGCAAGAGGGTCCGAAAAAGTGTCCGAACATTCGAACCCTAATGCATGAGAAATGCAAGAAAACACCATAATTACATATCTGCCATCATGCAAGAGGGTCTGAATTAGTGTCCGAGTGTCTAAACCCTAATGCATGAGAAATCGCAAGTAAATACCGTAATTATATATCTCCCATCATGCAAGAGGGTCCGAATAAGTGTCCGAGTGTTCGAACCCTAATTAATGAGAAATGGCAAGTAAACACCGTAATTACATATCTGCCATCATGCAAGAGGGTCCGAATAAGTGTCCGAGTGTTCGAACCCTAATGGATGAGAAAGGGCAAGTAAACACCATAATTACATCTCTGCCCTCATGCAAGAGGGTCCGAATAAGTGTTCGAGTGTTCGAACCCTAATGGATATGAAACGGCAGGTAAACACCATGATTACATATCTGCTATCACGCAAGAAGGTCTGAATAAGTGTCCGAGTGTTCGAACCCTAATGCATGAGAAATGGCAAATAAACACCATAATTACATATCTGTCATCACGTAAGAGGGTTTGAATTTGTGTCCGAGTGTTTGAACCCTAATGCATGGGAAATGGAAAGTAAACACCATAATTACATATCTGCCATCATGCAAGAGGGTCCGAATAAGTGTACGAGTGTTGAAACCCTAATGGATGAGAAATGACAAGTAAACACCGTAATTACATATCTGTCATCATGCAACAAGGTCCGAACAAGTGTCCAAGTGTTCGAACCCTAATGCATGAGAAATGGCAAGTAAACACCATAATTACATATCTGCCATAATGCAAGAGGGTCCGAATAAGTGCCCGAGTGTTCGAACCCTAATGCAAGAGAAATGGCAAGTAAACACCGTAATTACATATCTGCCATCATGCAAGAGGGTCCGAATAAATGTCCGTGTGTTCGAACCCTAATGCATGAGAAATTGCAAGTAAACACCATAATTACATATCTGCCATCATGCAAGAGAGTCCGAATAAGTGTCCGAGTGGTCAAACCCTAATGCATGAGAAATGGGAAGCAAACACCATAATTACATATCTACCATCATGCAAGAGGTTCTGAATTTGTGTCCGAGTGTTTAAACCCTAATGCATGAGACATGGCAAGTAAACACTGTAATTACATATCTGCCATCATGCAAGAGGGTCCGAATAAGTGTTCGAGTGTTCGAACCCGAATGCATTAGAAATGGCAAGGAAACACCATAATTACATATCTTCCATCATGTAAGAGGGTCGGAATAAGTGTCCGAGTGTTTAAACCCTAATGCATGAGAAATGGCAAGTAAACACCATAATTACATATCTGCCATCATGCAAAATGGTCCGAATAAGTGCTTGGTGTCTAAACCCTAATGCGTGAGAAATGGCAAGTAACACCATAATTACATGTCTGCCATCATGCAAGACAGTCTGAATAAGTGTTCGAGTGTTGAAACCCTAATGCATGAGAAATGGCAAGTAAGCACCATAATTGCATATCTGCCGTCATGCAAGAGGGTCCGAATAGGTGTCCCGATATTCGAACCCTAATGCATTAGAAATGGCAAGTAAACACCATAATTACATATCTGCCATCATTCAAGAGGGTCTGAATTAGTTTCCGAGTGCTTAACCCTAATGCATGGGAAATCGCAAGTAAACACCGTAATTACAGATCTGCCATCATACAAGAGGGTCTGAACAAGTGTCCGAGTGTTCGAACCCTAATGCTTGAGAAATGGCAAGCAAACACCATAATTACATATCTACCATAATGCAAGAGGGTCCGAACATGTGTCCGAGTGTTCGAACCCTAACGGATGGGAAATGGCTGGTAAACACAGTAATTACATATCTGCCATCATGCAAGAGGGTGCAAATAAGTGTCCGAGTGTTCGAACCCTAATGTATGAGAAATGGCAAGTAAACACCATAATTACATCTCTGCCATCATGTAAGAGGGTTTGAATAAGTGTCCGAGCGTTCGAACACTAATGTATGAGAAATGGCAAGTAAACATCGTAATCACATATCTGCCGTCAAGGAAGAGGGTCCGAATAAGTGTACGAGTGTTTAAACCCTAATGCGTGAGAAATGAGAAGTAAACACCGTAATTACATATGTGCCATCGTGTAAGAGGGTTCGAATAAGTGTCCGAGTGTTCGAACCCTAATGCATGAGAAATGGCAAGTAAACACCGTAATTACATAACTGCCATCAAGCAAGAGGGTCGGAACAAGTGCCCGATTGTTCGTACCCTAGTGCATTAGAAATGGCAAGTGAAGACCAGAATTACATATCTGCCATCATGTAAGAGGGTCTGAATAGGTGTCCGAGTGTTTAAACCCTAATGCATGAGAAATGGCAAGTAAACACCATAATTACAATTCTGCCATCATGCAAGAGGGTCCGAATAAGTGTTTCGTGTGTAAACCCTAATGCATGAGAAATGACAAGTAACACCATAATTACAAGTCTGCGATCATGCAAGACAGTCTGAATAAGTGTCCGAGTGTTGAAACCCTAATGCATGAGAAATGGCAAGTAAGCACCATAATTACATATCTGCCGTCCTGCAAGAGGGTCCGAATAAGTGTCCCAATATTCAAACCCTAATGCATGAGAAATGGCAAGTAAACACCATAGTTACATATCTGCCATCATGCAAGAGGATCCGAATTAGTTTCCGAGTGCTTAACCCTAATGGATGAGAAATGGCCGGTAAACACAATAATTACATATCTGACATCATGCAAGAGGGTCCGAATAAGTGTCCGAGTGTTCGAACCCTAACGTATGAGAAATGGCAAGTAAACACCATAATTACATCTCTCCCATCATGTAAGAGAGTTTGAATAAGTGTCCGAGTGTTCGAACCCTAATGTATGGGAAATGGCAAGTAAACACCATAATCACATATCTGCCGTCATGCAAGAGGGTCCGAATAAGTGTACGAGTGTTTAAACCCTAATGCATGAGAAATGAGAAGTAAACACCGTAATTACATATCTGCCATCTTGTAAGAGGGTCCGAATAAGTGTCCGAGTGTTCGAACCCTAATGCATGAGAAATGGCAAGTAAACACCGTAATTACATATCTGCCATCATGCAAGAGGGTCCGAATAAGTGTCCGAGTATTCGAACCCTAATGCATGAGAAATGGCAAGTGAATACCATAATTACATCTCTGCGATCATGCAAGTGGGTCCGAATAAGTGTCCGAGTGTTCGAACCCTAATGCATGAGAAATGGCAAGTAAACACCATAATTACATATCAACCATCATGCAAGAGAGTCTGAATTACTGTCCGAGTGTTTAAACCCTAATGCATGAGACATGGCAAGTAAACACCGTAATTACATATCTGCCATCACTTAAGAGGGTCTGAATACGTGTCCAAGTGTTCGAACCCTAATGCATGAGAAATGGCAAGTAAACACCATAATTACATATCTGCCATCATGTAAGAGGGCCCGAATAAGTGTCCGAGTGTTCGAGCCCGAATGGATGAGAAATGGCAAGTAAACACCCTATTTACAGATCTGCCATCACGCAAGAGGGTCTGAATAATTGTCCGAGTGTTTGAACGCTAATGAACGGGAAATGGCAAGTAATGGCAAGTAAACACCACAATTATATATCTGCCATCATGTAAGAGGGTCTGAATATGTGTTAGAGTGTTTAAACCCTAATGCATGAGAAATGGCAAGTAAACACCATAATTACATATCTGTCATCATGCAAGAGGGTCCGAATAAGTGCTTGGTGTCTAAACCCTAATGCTTGAGAAATGGCAAGAAACACCATAATTACATATCTGCCATCGTGCAAGACGGTCTGAATAAATGTCCGAGTGTTTAAACCTCTATGCATGAGAAATGGCAAGTAAGCACCAAAATTACATATCTGCCGTCATGCAAGAGGGTCTGAATAAGTGTTCGAATATTCGAACCCTAATGCATGAGAAATGGAAAGTAAACAACATAATTACATATCTGCCGTCATGCAAGAGGGTCTGAATTAGTGTCCGAGTGTTGAAACCCTAATGCATGAGACATGGCAAGTAAACACCGTAATTACATATCTACCATCATGCAAGAGGGTCCGAATAAGTGTACGAGTGTTTAAACCCTAATGCATGAGAAATGACAAGTAAGCACTGTAATTACATATCTGTCATCATGCAAGAGGGTCCAAATAAGTGTCCGCATGTTCGAACCCTAATGCATGAGAAATGGCAAATAAACACCATAATTACATATCTGCCATCATGCAAGAAGGTCCGAATAAGTGTCCGAGTGTTTGAACCCTATTGCATGAGAAATGGCAAGTAAACACAGTAATTACATATCAGCCATCATGCAAGAGGGTCCGAATAAGTGTCCGAATGTTCGAACCCTAATGCATGAGAAATGGCAGGTAAACACCATAATTACATATCTGCCATCATGCAAGAGGGACCGAATAAGTGTCCGACTGTTCAAACCCTAATGCATGAGAAATGGCAAGTAAACACCAAAATTACATATCTGCCATCATGCAAGAGGGTCTGAATTAGTGTCCGAGTGTTTAAACCCTAATGCATGAGACATGCCAAGTAAAGACCGTAATTACATATCTGCCATCATGCAAGAGGGTCCGAATAAGTGTCCGAGTGTTCGAACCCTAATGCATGAGAAATGGCAAGTAAACACCATAATTACATATCTGCCATCATCCAAGAGGGTCCGAATATGTGTCCGATTGTTTAAACCCTAATGCATGAGAAATTGCAAGTAAACACCATAATTACATATCTGCCACCATGCCAAAGGGTCCGAAAAAGTGACTGAGTGTTTGAACCCTAACGTATGAGAAATGGCAAATAAACACCATAATTACATATCTGCGATCATT
Organism: Camellia sinensis; assembly: GCF_055761805.1. Classification (NCBI taxonomy): domain Eukaryota; kingdom Viridiplantae; phylum Streptophyta; class Magnoliopsida; order Ericales; family Theaceae; genus Camellia; species Camellia sinensis. The sequence continues at coordinate 162,256,714 of NC_138972.1, forward strand.
CAAGAGGGTTCGAATAAGTGCTGGTTGTCTAAATCGTAATGCGTGAGAAATACCAAGGAAACACCATAATTACATGTCTATCATCATGCAAGAGGGTCCGAATAGGTGTCCGAGTGTCCGAACAATAATGCATGAGAAATTGCAAGTAAACACCATAATTACATATCCGCCATCATGCAAGAGGGTCCAAATAAGTGTCCTAGTGTTCGAACCCTAATGCATTAGAAATGGCAAGTAACCACTGTAATTACGTATCTGCCATTATGCAAGAGGGTCCGAATAAGTGTCCGACTGTTTGAACCTAAATGCTTGAGAAATGGCAAGTAAACACCATAATTACATATCTGCCATCATGCAAGAGGGTCCGAATAAGTGTCCGACTGTTCGAACACTAATGCATGAGAAATGGCAAGTAAACACCAAAATTACATATCTACCATCATGCAAGAGGGTCTGAATTAGTGTTCGAGTGTTTAAACCCTAATGCGTGAGACATGGCAAGTAAACACCGTAATTACATATCTGCCATCATGCAAGAGGGTCCGAATAAGTGCCCGAGTGTTCGAACCCTAATGCATGAGAAATGGCTAGTAAACACCATAATTACATATCCGCCATCATCCAAGTGGGTCCAAATATGTGTCTGATTGTTTAAACCCTAACGCATGAGAAATGGCAAGTAAACACCATAATTACATATCTGCCATCATACAAGAGGGTCCGAAAAAGTGGCTGAGGGTTCGAACCCTAATGTATGTGAAATGGCCAGTAAACACAACACTTACATATCTGTCATCATGCAAGAGGGTCCGAATAAGTGCTGGTTGTCTAAATCGTAATGCATGAGAAATACCAACGAAACACCATAATTACATATCTGCCATCATGCAAGAGGGTCTGAATAAGTGTCCGAGTGTTTAAATCCGAATGCATGAGAAATGGTAAGCAAACACCAAAATTACATATCTGCCATCATGCAAGAGGGTCCGAATAAATGTCCGAGTGTTCGAACCCCAATGGATGAGAAATGGCAGGTAAACACCATAATTACATATCTGTCATTATGCAAGAGGGTCCGAATAAGTGTTCGAGTGTTCGAACCCTAATGCCTGAGAAATGGAAAGGAAACACCATAATTACATATCTGCCATCATGTAAGGGGTTGGAATAGGTGTCCGAGTGTTCGAACCTTAATGTATAAGAAATGGCAAGTAAACACGATAATTACATATCTGCCATCATGCAAGAGGGTCCGAATATGTGTACGAGTGTTTAAACCCTAACGCATGAGAAATGACAAGTAAACACTGTAATTACATATCTGTCATCATGCAAGAGGGTCCGAATAAGTGTCCCCGTGTTCGAACCCTAATGCAAGAGAAATGCAAGTAAACACCATAATTACATATCTGTCATCATGCAAGAGTGTCCGAAATAAGTGTCCGAGTGTTCGAACCCTAATGCATGAGAAATGGCATGTAACCACTGTAATTACATACCTGGCATCATACAGGAGGGTCGGAATAAGTGTCCGAGGGTTCGATCCCTAATGCATTAGAAATGGCAAATAAACACCACAATTACATATCTGCCATCCTGTAAGACGACCTGAATAAGCGTCCGAGTGTTTATGCCCTAATGCATGAGAAATGGCAAGTAAGCACCACAATTATATATCTGCCGTCATGCAAGAGGGTCCGAATAAGTGTCCGAATATTCGAACCCTAATGCATGAGAAATGGCAAGTAAACACCATAATTACATATCCGCCATCATCCAAGAGGGTCCGAATATGTGTCCGATTGTTTAAACCCTAATGCATGTGAAATGGCAAGTGAACACCATAATTATATATCTGCCATCATGCAAGAGGGTCCGAATAAGTTCTGGGTGTCTAAACCCTAATGCATTAGAAATGCCAACTAAACACCTAATTACATATCTGCCATCATGCAAGGGGGTCCGAAGAAGTGCTGGGTGTCTAAACCCTAATGCATGAGAAATTGCAAGTAAACACCATAATTACATATCTGCCATCATGCAAGAGGGTCCGAAAAAGTGTGTGAGTGTTCGAACCCTAATGCATGAGAAATGGCAAGTAAACACAATAATTACGTATCTGCGATCATGCAAGAGGGTCCGAATAAGTGCTGGGTGTCTAAATCGTAATGCATGAGAAATACCAAGGAAACACCCTAATTACATATCTGCCATCATGCAAGAGGGTCCGAATAAGTGTACGAGTGTTTAAACCCTAATGCATTAGAAATGACAAGTAAACACTGTAATTACATATCTGTCATCATGCAAGAGGGTCTGAATAGGTGTCCCAGTGTTCGAACCCTAATGGATGAGAAATGGCAAGTAAACACTGTAATTACATACCTGGCATTATACAGGAGGGTCGGAATAAGTGTCCGAGTGTTCGAACCCTAATGCATTTGAAATGGCAAGTAAACACCACAATTACATATCTGCCATCATGTAAGAGGGTCTGAATAAGTGTCCGAGTGTTTAAACCCTAATGCATGAGAAATGGAAAGTGAACACCATAATTACATATCTATCATCATGCGAAAGGGTCCGAATACGTGCTTGGTGTCTAAACCCTAATGTGTGAGAAATGGCAAGTAACACCATAATTACATATCTGCCATCATGCAAGACGACCTGAATAAGTGTCCGAGTGTTTAAACCCTAATGCATGAGAAATGGCAAGTAAGCACCATAATTACATATCTGCCATCATGCAAGAGGGTCCGAAAAAGTGTGTGAGTGTTCGAACCCTAATGTATGAGAAATTGCAAGTAAACACCATAATTACGTATCTGCGATCGTGCAAGAAGGTCCGAATAAGTGCTGGGTGTCTAAATCGTAATGCATGAGAAATACCAAGGAAACACCATAATTACATATCTGCCATCATGCAAGAGGGTCCGAATAATTGTCCGAGTGTTTAAATCCGAATGCATTAGAAATGGTAAGTAAACACGATAATTACATATCTGCCATCATGCAAGAGGGTCCGAATAAGTGTCCGAGTGTTCGAACCCTAATGGATGAGAAATGGCAGGTAAACACCATAATTACATATCTGCCATCACGCAAGAGGGTCCGAAAAAGTGTCGGAGTGTTCGAACCCTAATGTATGAGAAATGGTAAGTAAACACAACAATTACACATCTGTCATCATGCAAGAGGGTCCGAATAAGTGCTGGCTGTCTAAATCGTAATGCATGAGAAATACCAAGGAAATACCATAATTACATATCTGCCATCGTGCAAGAGGGTCTGAATAAGTGTCCGAGTGTTTAAATCCGAATGCATGAGAAATGGTAAGTAAACACCATAATTACATAGCTGCCATCATGCAAGAGGGTCCGAATAAGTGTTCGAGTGTACGAACCCTAATGCGTGAGAAATGGCAAGTAAACACCATAATTACATATCTGCCACCATGTAAGTGGGTTTGAATAAGTGTCCGAGTGTTCGAACCCTAATGTATAAGAAATGGCAAGTAAACACGATAATTACATATCTGCCCTCATGCAGTGTACGAGTGTTTAAACCCTAATGCTTGAGAAATGACAAGTAAACACTGTAATTACATATCTGTCGTCATGCAAGAGGGTCCGAATAAGTGCCCGAGTGTTCGGACCCTAATGCATGAGAAATGGCAAGTAAACACCATAATTACATATCCACCATCATGCAAGAGGGTCTGAATAAGTGGCCGAGTGTTCGAACCCTAATGCATGAGAAATGGCAAGTAAACACTGTAATTACATGCCTGGCATCATACAGAAGGGTCGGAATAAGTGTCCGAGTGTTCGAACCCTAATGCATTAGAAATGCTGAGTAAACACCACAATTACAGATCTGTCATCATGTAAGAGGGTGTGAATAAGTGTCCGAGTGTTTAAACCCTAATGCATGAGAAATGGCAGGTAAACACCATAATTACATATCTGCCATCATGCATGAGGGTCCGTATACGTGCTTGGTGTCTAAACCCTAATGCACGAGAAATGGCAAGTAACATCATAATTACATATCTGCCATCATGCAAGACGACTTGAATAAGTGTCCGAGTGTTTAAACCCTAATGCATGAGAAATGGCAAGTAAGCACCATAATTACAAATCTGCCGTCATGCAAGACGGTCCGAATCAGTGTCTGAATATTTGAACCCTAATGCATGAGAAATGGCAAGTAAACACCATAATTACATATCCGCCATCATCAAAGAGGGTCCGAATATGTGTCTGATTGTTTAAACCCTAATGTATGAGAAATGGCAAGTAAACACCATAATTACATATCTGCCATCATGCAAGAGGGTCCGAATAAGTGCTGGGTGTCTAAACCCAAATGCATTAGAAATGCCAACTAAACACCTAATTACACATCTGCCATCAAGCAAAGGGGTCCGAAGAAGTGCTGGGTGTCTAAACCCTAATGCATTAGAAATGGAAAGTAAACACCATAATTACATATCTGCCATCATGCAAGAGGGTCCGAAAAAGTGTGTGAGTGTTCGAACCCTAATGTATGAGAAATGGCCAGTAAACACCATAATTATGTATCTGCGATCATGCAAGAGTGTCCGAATAAGTGCTGGGTGTCTAAACCGTAATGCATGAGAAATACCAAGGAAACACCAAAATTACATATCTGCCATTATGCAAGAGGGTCCGAATATGTGTCCGAGTGTTTAAATCCGAATGCATGAGAAATGGTAAGTAAACACCATAATTACATATCTGCCATCATGCAAGAGGGTCCGAAAAACTGTCCGAGTGTTCGAACCCTAATGGATGAGAAATGGCAGGTAAACACCATAATTACATATCTGCCATCATGCAAGAGGGTCCGAATAAGTTTCCGAGTGTTCGGACCCTAATGCATGAGAAATGGCAAGTAAACACCATAACTACATATCTGCCATCATGTAAGAGGGTTTGAATAAGTGTCCGAGTGTTCGAACCCTAATGTATGAGAAATGGCAAGTAAACACCATAATTACATATCTGCCATCATGCAAGAGGGTCCGAATAAGTGTACGAGTGTTGAACCCTAATGTATGAGAAATGATAAGTAAACACTGTAATTACATATCTGTCATCATGCAAGAAGGTCTGAATAAGTGTCCGAGTGCTCGAACCCTAATGCATGGGAAAGGGCAAGTAAACACCATAGTTACAAATCTGCAACCATGCAAGAGGGTCCGAATGAGTGTCTGAGTGTTCGAACCCTAATGCATGAGAAATGACAAGTAAACACTGTAATTACATATCTGCCATCATGCAAGAGGGTCCGAATAACTGTCCTAGTGTTCGAACCCTAATGCACGAGAAATGGCATGTAAATATCCTAATTACATATCTGCCATCATGCAAGAGGGTCCGAATAAGTGTCCGAGTGTTCGAACCCTAATGCATGAGAAATGGAAAGTAAACACCATAATTAGATATCTGCTATCATGCAAGAGGGTCCGAATTAGTGTCCGAGTGTTTAAACCCAAATGCATGAGACATGGCAAGTAAACACCGTAATTACATATCAGCCATCATGCAAGAGGGTCCGAATAAGCGTCCGAGTGTTCGAACCCTAATGCATGAGAAATGGCAAGTAAACACCACAATTACATATTCGCCATCATCCAAGAGGGTCCGAATATGTGTCCGATTGTGTAAACGCTAATTCTTGAGAAATGGCAAGTAAACACCACAATTACATATCTGCCATCATGCCAGAGGGTCCGAAAAAGTGTTAGAGTGTTCGAACTGTAATGTATGAGAAATGGCAAGTAAACATAATAATTACATATCTGCGATCTTGCAAGCGGGTCCGAATATGTGCTGGGAGTCTAAATCGTAATGCATGAGAAATACCAAGGAAACACCATAATTACATATCAGCCATCATGCAAGAGTGTCTGAATAAGTGTCCGAGTGTTTAAAGCCGAATGCATGAGAAATGGTAAGTAAACACCATAATTACATATCTGCCATCCTGCAAGAGGGTCCGAATAAGTGTCTGAGTGTTCGAACGCAAATGGATGAGAAATGGCAGGTAAACACCATAATGACATATCTGCCATCACGCAAGAGGGTCCGAATAAGTGTCCAAGTGTTCGAATCCTAATGCATGAGAAATGGCAAGTGAACACCACAACTACATATCTGCCTTCATGTAAGAGGGTTTGAATAAGTGCCCGAGTGTTCGAACCCTAATGTATGAGAAATGGCAAGTAAACACCATAACTACATATCTACCGTGATGCAAGAGGGTCTGAAAAAGTGCACGAGTGTTCGAACCCTAATGTATGAGAAATGATAAGTAAACACTGTAATTACATATCTGTCATCATGCAAGAGGGTCTGAATCAGTGTCTGAGTGTTCGAACCCTAATGCATGAGAAATGGCAAGAAAACACCATAATTACATATCTGCCATCATGTAAGAGGGTTTGAATAAGTGTTCGAGTGTTCGAAACCTAATGTATGAGAAATGGCTAGTAAACACCATAATTACATATCTGCCATCATCCAAGAGGGTCCGAATAAGCTCCTGAGTGTTTGAACCTTCATGTATGAGAAATGGCAAGTAAACACCATAATTACATATCTGCCATCATGCAAGAGGGTCCGAATAAGTGTACGAGTGTTCGAACCCTAATGTATTAGAAATGATAAGTAAACACCATAATTACATATCTGCCGTCATGTAGGAGGGTTCGAATAAGTGTCCGAGTGTTCGAACCCTAATGCATGAGAAATGGCAAGTAAACACCATAATTACATATCTGCCATCATGTAAGAGGGTTTGAATAAGTGTTCGAGTGTTCGAAACCTAATGTATGAGAAATGGCAAGTAAACACCATAATTACATATCTGCCATCATCCAAGAGGGTTCGAATAAGTGCCTGAGTGTTCGAACCCTAATGTATGAGAAATGCCAAGTAAACACCATAATTACATATCTGCCATCATGCAAGAGGGTCCGAATAAGTGTACGAGTGTTCAAACCCTAATGTATGAGAAATGATAAGTAAACACCATAATTACATATCTGCCATCATGCAGGAGGGTCCGAATAAGTGTCCGAGTGTTCGAACCCTAATGCATGAGAAATGGCAAGTAAACACCATAATTACATATCTGCCATCATGTAAGAGGGTTTGAATAAGTGTTCGAGTGTTCGAAAGCTAATGTATTAGAAATGGCAAGTAAACACCGTAATTACATATCTGCCATCATCCAAGAGGGTCCGAATAAGTACCTGAGTGTTCGAACCCTAATGTATGAGAAGTGGAAAGTAAACACTATAATTACATATCTGCCATCGTGCAAGAGGGTCTGAATTAGTGTCTGAGTGTTTAAACCCTAATGCATGACAAATCGCAAGTAAACACCGTAATTACATATCTGCCATCATACAAGAGAGTCCGAATAAGTGTCCGAGTGTTCGAACCCTAATGGATGAGAAATGGCAGGTAAACACCATAATTACATATCTACCATCATGCAAGAAGGTCCGAATAAGTGTCGGAGTGTTTGAACCCTAATGTATGAGAAATGGCAAACAAACACCATAATTACATATCTACCATCATGCAAGAGGGTTTGAATAAGTGTCCGAGTGTTCGAACCCTAATGCATGAGAAATGGCAACTAAACACTGTAATTACATATCTGTCATCATGAAAGAGGGTCCGAATAAGTGTCCGAATGTTCGAACCATAATGCATAAGAAATGGCAAACAAATAACATAATTACATATCTACCATCATGCAAGAGGATCCGAATAAGTGCTGGGTGTCTAAATCGTAATGCATGAGAAATACCAAGGAAACACCATAATTACATATCTTCCATCATGCAAGAGGGTCCGAATAAGTGTCCGAGTGTCCGAACCCTAATGCATGAGAAGTACCAAGTAAACACCATAATTACATATCCGCCATCGTCCAAAAGTGTCTGAAAATGTGTCCGATTGTTTAAACCCTAATGCATGAGAAATGGCAAGTGAATACCATAATTACATATCTGCCATTATGCAAGAGGGTCCGAAAAAGTGTTTGAGTGTTCGAACCCTAATATATGAGAAAAGGCCAGTAAACACCATAATTACATATCTGCGATCATGCAAGTGGGTCCGAATAAGTGCTGGATGTCTAAATTGTAATGCATGAGAAATATCAAGGAAACACCATAATTACATATCTGCCATCATGCAAGAGGGTCCGAATAAGTGTCCGAGTGTTCGAACCCTAATGGATGAGAAATGGCAGGTAAACACCATAATTACGTATCTGCCATCATGCAAGAGGGTTCGAATAAGTGTCCGAGTGTTCGAACCCTAATGCATGAGAAATGGCAAGCAAACACCATAATTACATATCTTCCATCATGTAAGAGGGTTTGAATAAGTGTCCGAGTGTTCGAACCCTAATGTTTGAGAAATGGCAAGTAAACACCATAGTTACATATCTGCCATCATGCAAAAGGGTCCGAATAAGTGTCCGAGTGTTCGAATCCTAATGCATTAGAAATGGCAAGTAAACACTGTAATTACATATCTGCCATCATGCAAGAGGGTCCGAATAAGTGTTCGAGTGTTCGAACCCTAATGCATGAGAAAGTGCAAGTAAACACCATAATTACATATCTACCATCATGCAAGAGGGTCCGAATAAGTGTCCGAGTGTTCGAACCCTAATGCATGAGAACTGGCAAGTAAACACCATAATTACATATCTGCCATCATGCAAGAGGGTCCGAATAATTGTCCGAGTGTTCGAACCCTAATGCATGAGAAATGGCAAGTAAACACTGTAATTACATATCTGCCATCATGCAAGAGGGTCCGAATAAGTGTTCGAGTGTTCGAACCCTAATGCATGAGAAATGGCAAGTAAACACCATAATTACATATCTGCCATCATGCAAGAGGGTCCCAATAAGTGTCCGAGTGTTCGAACCCTAATGCATGAGAAATGGAAAGTAAACACCAAAATTACATATCTGCCATCATGCAAGTGGGTCTGACTTAGTGTCCGAGTGTTTAAACCCGAATGCATGAGACATGGCACGTAAACAACGTAATTACATTTCTGTCATCATGCAAGAGGGTGTCCGAATAAGTGACTGAGTGTTCGAACCCTAATGCATGAGAAATGGCAAGTAAACACCATAATTACATATCTGCCATCATGCAAGAGGGTCCGAATAAGTGTCCGAGTGTTCAAACCCTAATGCTTGTGAAATGGCAAGTAAACACGATAATTACATATCTGCTATCATGTAAGAGGGTTTGAATAAGTGTCCGAGTGTTCGAACCCTAATGTATGAGAAATGGCAAGTAAATACCATAATTACATATCTGCCATCATGCAAGAGGGTCCGAATAAGTGTCCAAGTGTTTGAACCCTAATGCAAGAGAAATGGCAAGTAAACACCATAATTACATATCTGCCATCTTGCAAGAGGGTCCAAATAAGTGTCTGAGTGAGTGTACTCTCTACTGAATTCTGCCCCAAAATTCTGCCCCGAATCTGAGTCTGATACCCACAGGTAAAGCTGACTCCCAAATACTGATAGTAATGCCCGCAGGCCTGATGCCCAGACTTCCAAACTGATACATGCATTCCTGTAGAGACGCACTCTAAAGCACATAACAAATAAGTGAGAGTCAAAACACCCCTATGTTGGGGTAGGGTTTCCCTGTCCTATTTTGTCAGGAGCTAGGGTTTCACTACGCACGCAGCGGTTTCTAACAACCTATAAACGGGTAAGCAACCTGTCCTAGTTTGGAATGGTCACTATGGATCCGAATATGCACTAGGTCGAATGGTCAAAGAGGGTGCCCCGGTAAAACCGGGGTTTGTGTTCCCATACTGGCAGAGCCCACAACCGGTCAGCCTTATGGTCATGCCTTGACAAGACAAGCCTCCGGCAAACCGTTCAGGAATAGCAGATGGCAAACATGGTGTCCTAGGCGCATCAATGCAAATGCAAATGCAAAGAAACACACAAGTGTAGTCAAAAACAGATATCAAGAGTTCGAGTCAAGTTCTCTAAATCCCCAGCAGAGTCGCCAGAAACTGTAGACGTCTCCGAACGCCCCGGGAGGAACGAGCTCCCGTTCTGTTCATTTTGGGGTCACTACAGCTCAGGACTCTCCAAATTTGTCACGGTTCTAAGTCTGAACCAAAGAGTCCAAATCCGGCAAATCGTTTTGAGAAAAACAAATTTTTGAAAGAAGTGCCAAACATGGACTGCTTTGCCAGATACAGAGTCGCCACCTAAATATTTTATTTTGGGAAATTTAGGAAACCCTGACTCGTTGCCAAAGGCCACGTGTCCGTCATCACCAAAGTTGCCTCGGCTCGGGAACTTGGGTACGATTGGGGAATGTCACTTCGTGAGCACCCCCGCTCGCCCGGTCATAGACCGGCCTCTACTAACCATGATATCTATTTTTGAAAACTTTGTATGTTCTTATTCCGGTTATTAGCCTAGGTTACTATGTGATGCATACAGCATATAAGTATAGACTGGGTCACCCGAATTGGAACAAAACATTTCATGCTTGTTTATTTGAAAGATGGTTTGCTACTCGCAAGTAGGCTTAAAATGCAGATTTTGCCACCCGCAGGTGGGCTTAGAGAAGATGGTTTTTGCCACTATCTAGTGGGCTTAAAACTCGCAGTCAACGATTTGTTCCAATCCAAACAACCCAACCTTCACCCACAGGCATTCAGGCAGATATATCACATAAGCAATTAGCCTCATGGTAAGCATGCTATTCATGGCAATCACTCACACGCATGCAAGGGTGCTAAAGCATAAAAACTCACCGAGTACTCCGAGCCAAAACAGAAACTACATTAGAAATCTATGCATGAATCCTAAGTATACAGAAATGCCTAATGCAACACATGCAAGAATGCAAACTATAGCAGGCTCGGCTATTCTAAACATGGCATATGGAATGCTACAGCTAACATGTATTCAACTTGGAATTGAAATACAAATGTAGTTAGTATGATGCGCCGAGCCCGGTGCATGCAAAACAGATGAATGATGCAAACATGCTGTCATACTGTATGCTAATTGAAACATGCCCTAATCTAACCATCACAAGCAGGTAAATAAAAGGGAAGAAAGACGTGGGGTTGGAAGACATACATCACACTCACCCACACTTATTACAGCATTGCCCTCGCGCAGAGGGTCCGAATAAATAATACAGTCCCAAATGAAAGAATAGTACAGTCCAAATAATACAGTCCGAATAATATACAAATTCCTAATTAATTAACAAATTAACTAAGAAAATAAATAAAACTGGCATGCAAGCCAGGGACTGCCTCGCTTCTGACGGATGATGCATGTCCGGGTTGTCTTGCGCGCAAATCCACCGGGATGCCCCAATTAGCCTCTGTTTAGCAGTTAATCTTGGAAAGCGTGTCGAGCTCCGAAAAGTTGTTGATTCTTTATTTTGCTGTAACAGAGAGCAGGAAAGGGGCATAGCAATGTATTTTCACAGATATATGCATGCCCCGATCCTCGTGCCACCAATCACGCATACCGAGGCATGATGGCCGAGGAGTCGAAATGCACAATTCAATATAGGATGAATGCACATGAAAACACAATAAAACCTAACTCCATCATGGGTAATCCGGAGTGTCGGTGGCTGGGGAATTGAGACACATTCCGTCACTCGGAGTACGAAATGCACCTCGTTTCCCGCGCCCAGGCTAACTCTTATCCCGAACACGATGCAATATGCATGAAATGCAACTAAGATATAATCCAGTATGCACAATGCTATGAAAATGAGATGCCTCGAAGTGCGTGCGCACGGGCACGCAAACCGAGGAAATGCGTGAATGCGATCTAAGATACAACCTAGTATGCACTATGCTGTGAAAACGAGATGCCTCGAAATGCGTGCACACGGGCACGCAAACCGAGAAAATGCATGAATGCGATCTAAGATACAACCTAGTATGCACTATGCTGTGAAAATGAGATGCCTCGAAATGCGTGCACACGGGAACGCAAACCGAGAAAATGACATACGCAATGCAAATGACATGGAAATATGATATGGGCTTACACTAACATGAGAGAGCCTCAGCCACACTCACATAAGAGGCCGATGGATGAAAATGAAGTGCCTCGAAATGCGTGCATACGGGCATGCAAACCGAGGCGATGGCATACGCAATGCAAATGACATGAAAATATGATATGGGCTTACACTAACATGAGAGAGCCTCAGCCACACTCACATAGGATGCCGATGGATGAAAATGAAGTGCCTCAAAATGCGTGCATACGGGCATGCAAACCGAGGCGATGGCATATGCAATGCAAATGCATGGAAAATGATATGCAAACATGTTAATGTATTTTCAGCAATGAAATGTGGGGGAAAACAGCCCCGAAATGAGGCGAAAACACACCCGATGCATGGAATCTCTCCCGAAATGCAAAAGTAGGCACATAGAATGAACTACAGCTATACAAAGCATGCATAATTGGTACATGGAATGAAAAGACAGAAGCAAGGTAGCCCCAAAATAAACATTTTACCAGTACAAATCATGGCCAAACAGCAAGCAAAGATAGGGCAACAATGGCATGCAAAAATGGCCCTAAACATGAGATTATGAAGCAACTCACAGCTGCTAACTCCAAATAGGTTAGGGCCCTTCAACAACATTGAAGAGGGGCCAAAAATAAACCACTTTACAGAACTATAAAAACCCTAAAAACAAACATAGATATGGCTAAGCTCTTATGCAAGAAAAAGGGCCAAAAGGTGGCCAAAGAGGCAAGTGGTATATGCAAAGCCCAAACTGAAAAATTCCATTCTACAACATTGAAGAGGGACCAAAAATATGCACATTTACAGAACTGTAAAAACCCCAAAACAGTATACAAACACGCTAAAAATGCAATGCAAAAAGAGGCTCAAAAGTGGCTTATAACACAAAGTATACAAAATATTCATCAAACAGCCAAAGACCCTTAATGAAACATGTTAATAAGGTCAAAATAAGACTACTTCTAGGCCTGTAAAAAGACCAAAAATAGAAGCATGATAGGCTGCCAAAGCATGCAAGAAAACGGTATTTAAGGAAGACATTGAAGCAAGTGCAAGATGGGGGGCTCAAACAGGGTTGAGCCCTTAAGAAAAAGTGAAAAAGGGCTCAAAAAAATTCCCTTTTCAGTTTTGGTCGGAGCTCAAATATACAAGAAAGAGAGGCTAAGAAATGTTGCAAAAATGAGCTAGAAAAGAGGAAAAGTGAACTTACCCTTGAAGACTTGACTTTGGTTGCCTCTTGGCTTGCCTTTGTGGCTCCTTAGGCCTTGGAGAACACCTTCAATCTCCTGGAATGGAGGATGGAAGGGTGGGGGGTGGTGGTGTAGAAGGAATGGTGGTGTAGGACTTGGAAGTTTTTCAAGGAAATGAGAGAGATGAAGAGGGATTCTTGTATTCAAGCTTGAAGAGCAAATTTTCTAACCCCTATCCCCAATGCCACCTGCTGGTTATATGAACGAAAAAGAGGGAGCAAAGGGAGGCAAAGGATGGAGGAAAAGTAGGCAAGCTTTCCCCCACAAAATATCCCCCGGATTGGGATATTTTCTGGGAGAAACAGCTATACAGCTGTAAAGTGTGTTTGGTGAGGATCATGGCCGGCCCATTTTTGGGCTTGCATGTGGCCGGCCGGCCACCTCCCCTAGCCGGCCGGCCAAGGGTCAAAAAGGCCAAGTTGCTTTAATGGCCGGCCACCACATATTGGTGGCCTCCCAGGTCTCCTCTTCATAACCCTGTGGTTCGAATTTGGAAATTCTAAAACAGGAGAGAGAACAAGCCACTTCTAGGGGGGGTCAAAAGGGTCAGGTGACATTAGTGGCCGGCCACCAACTTTTAGGGTCCTCCCATGTGTGTACATCACAAATATGTGGTTTGGGGTTGAAGAAAATGGCTCCAAGGTGTTCAACATTGGCTCGGAAGGAGGGGTTCAAAAGGGTCAAGCAACATTAGTGGCCGGCCATAAACTTTTAGGGTCCTCCCATGTGTGTACATCACAAATATGTGGTTCGGGGTTGAAGAAAATGGCTCCAAGGTGTTCAACATTGGCTCGGAAGCGCGAAAAACGGGCGTCGGAGGGCGAAAATGGAATATAACTGGTTGCCGAGATAATTGCTGGCCTCCCCCCCCTCCAGTGACCTTCCTGGTGATAAAATAGGAGCACCTGCCAAAAATGAACGAAAACCGATGCAAAACGAATGCTCGGGGGTCGAAACACGCAGTTCGGGGTCCCGAAAACTGCCTGTTAAGCACCGAAAGTGGCGTTCGGCCACGAAGTGGGTTTCTCAGGCCCCAGTGTCCCTTGAAAGGGAGAAAATAAGATGTATGCCAAAATTTAGATCAAACGGAGATGGTTAAGCGGTCCCGAACCGAGGCACACGGCCAACGGTCTCGAAAAACCGGAAACCGGGCTCCGAAATGGGAAAAATGGCCTACGGCCACAAAATGTAGCCCGCGGCCACTGAGAGATGGTCTACAGGACCTCTCCCTCCCCTCAGGAAAAGAAACAGAGAAAACTGAGTCTGGTTCGCAAACCGAGGCAAGGCACAGAAGATGGTTCGGAAGTCCGGAGGTGGGGCTCACGGCCGCGACTCTGAAACTTCTGAACGAGCACATTATGCAATATCACCAAGTGCTCAATTGGTGACGTCTGAGTCTCAAGGTCGGTCAAAAATGGGGTGTCTACAGTTGCCCCTCTTTGATAGAACTCGGAAGTCATAAGAATGACGGGAGTGAATGTCAAAGCCCAGAGACGACCCATTTTTGACAAGGCCGAAGACTTAGACAGAGCAGACAGGATAGACAAAGATGTGCCCGCAGGCAGGGGGAAAATGCAAATGATATGCAGAAAAAATTTGAAGATTGGACTTATACGCTACGCGAAGCCGGTTCGAAAATTGAGGATTCATGCAATGCACTGTAATGTAGTGGCTAAAATGCAATGTAATGGCTAAGAGGTAATGGCGATGACTTACCTCATGCTGCTGGGAATCTTTCGCTTCTTCTTGGTTGAACTGCAGGTACTACTTTTCTCCCTGACTATGGTCGCAGCTTTCCCTATTCCCCGACAGGGTGACAAACTAGGTTGGTTCAGTATCCAGAATTGAGGTGCATACAGATGCTATCTCAATCTATGGGGCTGCCATACAGATTTCAAGCCGAGGATATACCCCTGGGTATTTAAACCAGACTTTAATCTCGGAAATTCCGAACCTTTGCGTTCTAGACATAAGCCATTCGAACTCTAGTTTCCACCGTCTCAGTTGGTCTCCTAGGAACTCACCGCAAACACAGGCAGGTGGCTATACCAGACCACCGAAAGTCGTTCGGGCATGACAAACACCAAAGGAATTGCACCTTTAGAGGATTTAAGGTCTCCTAGACCGGGGAGTGCACAAGACAGTGCGATGTAGAGTGAATGCACAAAACAGTGCTAAACAGATAAGGTGCGCGAGATAGCGCAATACCATGCACTAACAAGTACAGGTGAGATGCGCAAGATAGCGCGATGGAATGCGTGCAAAATGCAAGTAAGGTGCACAAAACAGTGCAATGCGCAAGAAAACGCGAGTGATTTTGAAATGCACTAAACAGTGTGATACACTAAACAGCGCGATTGAAATGCACTAAACAGTGCGATATGCTAAACAGCGCGATTGAAATGAAATGCACTAAACAGTGCGATACGCTAAACAGCGCGATTGATTTGAAATGCACTAAACAGTGCGATACGCTAAACAGCGCGATTGAAATGCACTAAACAGTGCGATACGCTAAACAACGTGATTGATTTTGAAATGCACTAGACAGTGCGATACGCTAAACAGCGCGATTGAAATGCACTAAACAGTGCGATACGCTAAATAGCGTGATTGATTTTGAAATGCACTAGATAGTGCGATACGCTAAACAGCGCGATTGAAATGCACTAAACAGTGCGATACGCTAAACAGTGTGATTGATTTTGAAATGTAATGCACAAAATAGTGCGAGTGAGATACAACCACAAGATGCACAAGACAGTGCTAGTAAGATACAAAGTGTAAGTGCACAAGATAGTGCGAGTGAATGCATGTTCTATGCGAATGAGGTGCATTTTCTATGCAAGTATGGAAGAGTGCATTTTCTATGCAAAAGATACGAGCATTTTCTATGCAAGAAACAGGAGCATATTCTATGCAATATTGAAAGCAAATTCTATGTAGAATCGAAAGCAAGCATATTCTATGCATAAATCATAACGATGCGCGGCACGCATGTCACAGAAGTGTATATGAAAGTGCACATTCTATGTAGTAGAGGAGCATCAAATATGTACTCTGGTGCCTCTGATTTACCTCTTAGAGGACTTTGCAACACACTCAGCTAAAAAAGGGCACACCCTGTTCATATTGACGAGAGATAACATCTGCTGCTGCTGCTTTAATTGCCGTTCTGACTTGAAGCATGCCTAAGCTTGGAGTAGAGGCACACTCATTCTTCGGGGCACTGGCAAGGCCTGAAGAGGTACATATGGAATGCAATCTCAGAATTTTCTGAAGGTGAAACACACTCAGATGCTCAAAATTTTCCCTATTTTCTTTTGCTTCATAGTCCGGAACTTATATAGCTTCAGATAGGTCCTTGTTTTACCGCTCACACTTATCGGGGGTAGACCCTGCAGTTTTATGAAAGACCAAATCTTGTTTTGTACAAATGTGGAGAATGGCACAGCACTCTAAGCACAAAAAGATTTATGGAAATTGAGAAATAAGTTCTTAACCGGGTATTGAGCCTACGACTGCATACAGTGAAAAAGACTCAGCAACGGAAAACAAAAGGTAAACAACCTAAACACATCGAGTAACACTCGAAGCGACTCACAACAAGAAACGAGACAGACAAAATAAAACACAAGACTCAAATGTGCACATGGAGCCTGTTTCCCCGGGTATTGTTTCCCACCCTTTCTCATTTGTGATCCTCACATCACTCAGCCCTCAAGCTCTATTTTTTTGAAAAAGCCCTCTTCTCACTTTTTCTCTCATCGCACATCTCTCTATCCTTCAATCTCTCATTTTTTTTAATCCCTCCCCCGGGTGGTTGATGGATAAACAGCAAATTGTGGGCTCTTGCCTCTAGCATTCTGCTAGATTCTCTTTCTTCCACTCACAGCTAGTGAATTCCTCCCGCGGAAAGGTTGCGCTACAACTGGGTGTGTAGCAAATCTGTAGCTAACATCAGTTGATGATGCCTTGCTGGGGAGTTTGGACGTGATAAGATCTGTCCAGATGATGGAGTGGAATATCTTGCCCCATTCCGGTTCGTGCTTCGCACTTGGCTTGATACCTTGTTGCTTGGTGTAACAAGCCCGCGGGGGACCTCGCTACAGCTCGGACTCGACTTTGTAGTCACAGTTCTAAATCTGAACCAAAGAGTCCAAATCCGGTAAATCGTTTTGAGAAAACAGATTTTTGAAAGAAGTGCCAAACATGGACTGCTTTGCCAGATACAGAGTCGCCACCTAAATATTTTATTTTGGGAAATTTAGGAAACCCTGACTCGGTGCCAAAAGGCCACGTGTCCGTCATCACCAAAGTTGCCTCGGCTCGGGAACTTGGGTACGATTGGGGAAGGTCACTTCGTGAGCACCCCCGCTCGCCCGATCAAAGATCGGCCTCTACTAACCATGATATCTATTTTTTAAAACATTGTATGTTCTTATTCCGGTTATTAGCCTAGGTTACTATGTGATGCGCGCAGCATACAAGTATAGATCGGGTCGCCCGAATTGGAACAAAACATTTCATGTTTGTTTTTGAAAGATAGTTTGCTACTCGCAAGTAGGCTTTAAAATGCAGATTTTGCCACCCTCGGGTGGGCTTAGAAAAGATGGTTTTGCCACTATTTAGTGGGCTTAAAACTCGCAGTCAATGATTTGCTCCAATTCAAATAACCCAACCTTCACCCACAGGCATTCAGGCAGTTATATCACATAAGCAATTAGCCTCATGGCAAGCATGCTATCATGGCATTCACTCACACGCATGCAAGGATGCTAAAGCATAAAGCTTACCGAGTACTCCAAGCCAAAACAGAAACTTCATTAGAAATCATGCATGGTCCTAAGTATACAGAAATGCCTAATGCAACACATGCAAAAATGCAACTATAGCAGGCTCGGCTATTCTAAGATGGCATATGAAATGCTACAACTATCATGTATTCAATTTGGAATTGAAAATACAATGCAGTTAGTATGATGCGCCGAGCCCGGTGCATGTAATACAGATGAATGATTGCAAACATGCTATCATACTGTATGCTAATTGAAATATGCCCTAATCTAACCATCATAAGCGGATAAATAAAATGGAAGAAAGACGTGGGGTTGGAAGACATACAACACACACACGCACACTTATTACAGTTGTGCCCTCGCGCAGAGGGTCCGAATAAATATACAGTCCCGAATGAAAGAATATTACAGTCCAAATATTACAGTCCGAAAAATATACAAATTCCTAATTAATTAACAAATTAACTAAGAAAGCTTAATAAAACTGGCATGCAAGCCGGGGACTGCCTTGCTTCTGATGGATGATGCATGTCCGGGTTGCCTTGCGTGGAAATCCACCGGGATGCCCCAACTAGCCTCTGTTTAGCAGTTATTCTTGGAAAGCGTGCCGAGCTCCGAAAAGTTGCTGATTCTTCATTTTGCTGCAACAGAGAGCAGGAAAGGGGCATAGCAATGTATTTCACAAATATATGCATGCCTCGATCCTCGTGCCACCAATCACGCATACCGAGGCATGATGGCCGAGGAGTCGAAATGCACAACTCAATATAGAATGAATGCACGTATAAACCCAATAAAACCTAACTCCATCATGGATAATCCGGAGTGTCGGTGACTGGGGAATTGAGATACATTCTGTCACTCGGAGTACGAAATGCACCTCGTTTCCCGTGCCCGGGCTAACTCCTATTCCGAACACAATGCAATATGCATGATATGCATGAATGCAACTAAGATACAATCCTAACATACGCAATGCTATGAAAATGAGATGCCTCGAAGTGCGTGCACATGGGCACGCAAACCGAGAAAATGACAGAATGCGATCTAAGATGCAACCTAGTATACACTATGCTATGAAAATGAGATGCCACGCAATACAACCTAGTATGCACTATGCTGTAAAAAAGAGATGCCTCGAAGTGCGTGCATACGGGCACGCAAATCGAGGAAATGCAGAATGCGATCTAAGATACAACCTAGTATACACTATGCTGTAAAAAAGAGATGCCTCGAAATGCGTGCACACGGGCACGCAAACCGAGAAAATGCAGAATGCGATCTAAGATACAACCTAGTATGCACTATGCTGTAAAAAAGAGATGCCTCGAAATGCATGCACACGGGCACGCAAACTGAGGAAATGCAGAATGCGATCTAAGATACAACCTAGTATGCACTATGCTGTAAAAAAGAGATGCCTCGAAATGCGTGCATACGGGCACGCAAACCGAGGCGATGCATGAATGCGATCTAAATGACATGGAAATGTGATATGGGCTTATACCAACATGAGTGAGCCTCAGCCACACTCATATAGGATGCCGACGGATGAAAATGGAGTGCCTCGAAATGCGTGCACACGGGCACGCAAACCGAGGCAATGGCAGAATGCGATGCAATGACATAGAAAATGTGATATGGGCTTATACCAACATGAGTGAGCCTCAGCCACACTCACATAGGATGCCAGTGAATGAAAATGAAGTGCCTCAAAATGCGTGCACACGGGCACGCAAACTGAGGCAATGGCAGAATGCGATGCAATGACATGAAAATGTGATATGGGCTTATACCAACATGAGTGAGCCTCAGCCACACTCACATAGGATGCCGGTAGATGAAAATGAAGTGCCTCGAAATGCGTGCACACGGGCACGCAAACCGAGGCAATGGCAGAATGCGATGCAATGACATAGAAAATGTGATATGGGCTTATACCAACATGAGTGAGCCTCAGCCACACTCACATAGGATGCCGGTAGATGAAAATGAAGTGCCTCGAAATGCGTGCACACGGGCACGCAAACCGAGGCAATGGCAGAATGCGATGCAATGACATGAAAATGGCAAGCAATCATTCTAATGGAATTTCAGCACTAAAATATGGGGGAAAACAGTCCCGAAATGAGGCGAAATGACACCAAATGCATGAAATAGTTCCAAAATGCGAATTTAGGCACCCGAAATGGCCTATAGCTATGCAATGCGTGCACAATATGGACATGTAATGCAAAGACAGAAGCTAGGCAGTCCCAAAAAAGGCACTTTCACAGTTATAAACATGGCCAAACAGCAAGCATAGGTATGGCAAAAATGGCATGCAAGAATAGGGGCCAAGAGAGGGTTAATGAAGCAAGTGATATAAGAAAAATCCAAAATGAAAAAGTTCCTTCTACAACATTGAAGAGGGACCAAAAATATGAATGTTTACAGTATATGGAAAGCCTCAAATCAATATACAAACATGCTAAAAAAACGGCACAAGATTGAGGCTCAAAAGGTGCTATAACAAGAAGTATACAAAATAATCACCAAACAGAAAAAAAATGTTAATGAAACATTAAGTATAGGCCAAAATAAGTCCACTTTCAGTTCTGTGGAAAAGCCAAAAACAGAAGCAAAGGGGGCTGCCAATTTATGCCAAAAATGGGGCCAAATAAGGGATATAACTACAAGTGGCACATGGAGGCATCAAATGGTGAGGGGCCCTTCAACAATGTTGAAGAAGAGCACAAAATAAGCACATTCATAGATTACATCATGCTCAAAAACAGATTACTCATGGGCCAAAAATAGCATGCAAGATTATGACATATAAGAGGATCAATGAAGCAAGTGCATCATGGAGGGCTCAAACAGGGTTGAGTCCTTAATGAAAAGTGAAAATGAGCTCAAAAGAAGGCCACTTTCAGTTAGGGCCGGAGCTTGAAACAATAAGCATATAGGGATTACAAATGGATCAAGAAAAAGGGTCAAAAGAGGAGAAATGTCACTCACCCTTGAAGACCAAAGCTTTTGTTGCTTATTGGACCAATTTGCAGCTCCTTTAGCCTTTGAGAAGCCCTCCTTGTTGCTGGAAATGAAGTGGTGATGGTAGAGCTTGGTGGTGATGAAGAAAACAAGGTGTAGGACTTAAGGATTTTTAGGAAAATGAGAAGGATGGAGGGAGATATGGATCTTGAGGCTTCAAGACAATTTTTTCTAACCCCAAAATGTGATGTTGGCTGCTGGTTATATGGCTCAAAAAGGGGGTGTAAAGGTGGGGGAAAAGGAGGCCAACTTTCCCCCACAAAATATCCCCCGGATATAGATATTTTCTGGGGGATAAAGCCATACAGCTGTAAAGTGAACAGTGTGAGGATCTCGGCCGGCCAGTTATTTTGGTTGCAGGTGGCCGGCCGGCCACACCCCCTAGCCGGCCGGCTAGGGGTCAAAAGGGTCAAGCTGATTTAGTGGCCGGCCACCACATGATGGTGTCCTCCCATGTGTGTACAACACAACCCTGTGGTTCAAAGTCCAAGAAAGTGGCTCAAGGGTGTTCAACATTAGCTCGGAAAGAGGGGTTCAAAAGGGTCAGGTGGAATTACTGGCCGGCCACCAACTTTTAGGGTCCTCTCATGTGTGTACATCACAAATATGTGGTTCAAAGTTCAAGAATGTGACCCCAAGGTGTTCAACATTAGCCCGGAAGGAGGGGTTCAAAAGGGTCAGGTGGAATTACTGGCTGGCCACCAACTTTTAGGGTCCTCTCATGTGTGTACATCACAAATATGTGGTTCAAAGTTCAAGAATGTGACCCCAAGGTGTTCAACATTAGCCCGGAAGTGTGAAAAACGGGCGCCGGAGGGCGTCGGAGGATGTATAACTGGTTGCTGCAACAATTACTGGCCTCCCACCCTTCAGTGACCTCCCCGGTGATAAAACAGAGGTACCTGCCAAAAATGAACGAAAACCGTTGCAAAACAAATGTTCGGGGGCCAAAACACGCAGTTCGGGGCCCCGGAAACTGCCCGTTAAACACCGAAAATGGTATTCGACCTCGAAGTGGGTTTCTCAGACCCCAGTGTCCCTCAAAAGGGATTAAATAAGATGCATGCCAAAAATCAGAGCAAACGGAGATGGTTAGGCGGTCCCGAATCGAGGCACACGGCCAACGATCCCGAAAACCGGGAACCAGACTCCGAAATGGGCAAAATGGCCTACGGCCACCAAATGTAGCCTACGGCCACTGAGAGATGGTCTACAGGACCTCTCCCTCCCCTCGGGGAAAGAAACAGAGAAAACCGAGCCTGGTTCGCAAACCGAGACAAGGCACAAAAGAGGATTCGGAAGTCCGGAGGCAGGGCTCACGGCCGCAACTCTGAAGCTTCTGAACAAGCACATTATGCAACATCACCAAGCGCTCAATCGGTGACGTCTGAGTCTTAAGGTCGGTCAAAAATGGGGTGTCTACAGTTGCCCCTCTTTGACAGAACTCGGAAGTCACAAGTGACGGGAGTGAATGTCAAAGCCCAGAGACGACCCATTTTTGACAAGGCCGAAGACTTAGACAAACGTACAAGATAAACAGAGATGTGCCCGCAGGCATGCCCGCAGGCAGGGGCAAAATACAAATGATATGCAAGAAGCCGAACATAACTCAAAGATCATGCAAA
The DNA here is from genome assembly GCF_055761805.1 of Camellia sinensis. Lineage (NCBI taxonomy): Eukaryota > Viridiplantae > Streptophyta > Magnoliopsida > Ericales > Theaceae > Camellia > Camellia sinensis. The sequence continues at coordinate 162,279,549 of NC_138972.1, forward strand.
TGCAACAAGCTGTAATGAGGAAAATATTCGTAAATAGATGCAACAGTTTTAAGCAAGAATGCAAAGCAACAACTACATTTCATGCAGTTAAGAATGCGGAGGATTATTCAATCCCCGCCACATCTCACACGGAGAAGATACGATACCTGCGCGATTCGTCTGGTCGCACCAGCCTCAATTGAACCGTACATACAATATCGTGCCTGCAAAAAGAGAGAAATTGCAACAAGTACAATATGCTACCAACATATATTCAATGTGATTCAGGAAGTTTGACACACGCAGTGCCGGTGAGTGAATGCATCGCAATGCAAGAGTGGAACATGTGTGACAACGCATGCTCAAGCACAGAAGTATGGTCAACATCAAGGAATGTGCATAAAAATGAGAGTATGCTCATGAGAATGCAAGTTATGTGCATGATAGTGCGAAACGAGCATGAATCAGGGTGCCCGTTTGTCATGAAATAACGAGTACGGAAACGCGTGTTTCGGCGAAGGCAACTCGATCACGGCCTCCGATCCGTTTCCCGGAAAGGCTACAACTCATTCAAAAAGGATACACTTCGATTTCGATGAATGATGATGAGACATATGTCAGAACTTGAAGCTGAAGTCCCGGCGGATCATTTCGCGACCGGAAGTGTACTTTTCTTGAACTTTTTCAGGTCCCGGGAACTCCAATCTTCCTCAAAATTTGCAGAGAGCTAGGTGAGCCTGTGAGGGATATGGCCGGCCGGTTTTATGGGAAGGGGGAGGTGGCCAACCAGTTTTCCAAAAAGCAAATGGCTGGCCGGCCGGTTTTCCAAAAAGGAAATGGCTGGCCGGCTAGAAAAGGTGGCCGGCCGGCCATATGCCCAAATCCGAGGGCATTTTGGTCTTTTCACCTCCTTTCTTCATGCTTCTTTATCCCATGACTTGGAGCCTATATAATGCAGCCGAGATCTTCTCCTCTCTTGCCTCCTACAACACTTTCTTCTCCAGATCTGAGTTCCATACGCGTTTTCCAACGCCCCACGCAAATTGTTTCCGCAAAAATATTCAGTTTCAAGCACTTTGAAGCGATTAAATTTTGGTTTCGGAGCTTCTTTTCTCATTTTCGCCACTTGAGGTAAGTTTGTCTCAATATTTGGAAGATTTTCTCGGGAGTTGACTTTTGTTGACTTTTTCATTTCCCAAGAGTTGACTTTTGTTGACTTTTTCCAATTTTGGCTCATTTTCGCTCATTTTGCAGATTCTTTGAAAATGGCGGGTAATTCTCCCCACGGCAGAGGTTTTCCGGGTGCCGGGGACGATTTTGATCCCATGACTTTGCCCCCGAGGACCCGACCTTTTATTCCTGGGAGGTACAATCCGCTAGCACATGTCCTTCCGCGTGCCGTTTTCCGTCACTTCACTAGCTTTGACGAGCGAGCACCTGGGGATCTGCTTCTCCGAGAGCCGGAGCATCACCTCTCTCATGAGGCCCGAGAGGTATTTACTTCGTTTTCTGCATTTTTCGTACATTTCGCACCTTTGCCATGCTTGAACACGCAGTTTAGCTTACGACATAGTACTTTGCTTGCATCCTGAACATGTAGTTTAAACACTCGAATTTTTGAACACTCGGCTTATTAATTAATTGCGAACGCACAGTACACTAGTTAAGAAATGAACACACGGCTCAATACGCTGGTTTGTCGAACACACAGCCCGAATTCGAAAGTGAACACACGGCCCACACTTTAAATTTTCTGAACACACAGCCCAGATTAGAATAGTGAACACGCAGCCCACACTGATTGAAAGTTGAACACGCAGCCCAAACTTAAATTTTCTGAACACGTAGCCCAGATTAGAATAGTGAACACGCAGCCCACACTGATTGAAAGTTGAACACGCAGCCCAAACTTAAATTTTCTGAACACGCAGCCCAGATTGATAGTGAACACGCAGCCCACACTGATTGAAAGTTGAACACGCAGCCCAAACTTAAATTTTCTGAACACGCAGCCCAGATTGATAGTGAACACGCAGCCCACACTGATTGAAAGTTGAACACGCAGCCCAAACTTTAAATTTTCTGAACACGCAGCCCAGATTAGAATAGTGAACACGCAGCCCACACTGATTGAAAGTTGAACACGCAGCCCAAACTTTAAATTTTATGAACACGCAGCCCAGATTAGAATAGTGAACACGCAGCCCACACTGACAAACCTGTTTTTGAAAACTTGTGCTTAATTTCAGGGACGAAATTCTTTAAGGGAGGGAGGTTATAACGATCCCGGGTTTTACTCCTTGTTGTACAGTGGTCCGGACATGTTTCCGCGGACATTAGCAATTGTTACTATCTTGTTTACATCCTTTCATACTTTATTTTTGAGTTATAGGATGTGTTGGGCAGGTTTGTTACAGGATGGTTATGTTTGGGAATAAATGGTTGCTACCCAAGTTTTTGGTCTTTCGCTCGAGCGAGGAGTTTTTCGCTCAAGCGAGCTCATTGCCTTGGTCCTTCGCTCGAGCTAGGTTTTGTTCGCTCGAGCGAGAGTTGCGTTTTGTTTCTGGTGGCTCGAGCCAGGGTGTCTTCGCTCGAGCGTGCGTCTGCGTCTCATTTGGACCTGAGAGCTATGATTTTTGGATCGAGCGAGCTTTCCTTCGCTCGAGCGAGCGAGGTGTATGTTTTCGAGTTCGTCACTCGAGCGTGCTTCTGGGTTGAAGACCTAAAGCTTCCAGTTTTTGGCTCGAGCGAGACTTTCTTCGCTCTATCGAGGGTTTCTTGTGTCTGGTCGCTCGAGCGACCAAGTCTTCGCTCGAGCAAGCCTGTTTTATATCAGCAGACAGCAGCGATTTTAAACATCACTTTTTCATTCCCTTCTCTTTTCAAACCCTAGATCCGGGACTCTCTCTTTCCAAACATGCTCTCTCTCTAAGGTTTGATCTCTCTAGAGTGTGAATCTACCCTAGGGCCTTTGTTAAAAAGATAGAGGGTATTGAGAGCTTTGTTTTAATCTGAAAAAGTTGGGATTTGGAGCACGTTGGATTTTGGTCTTCATCTCGGTTTGAGCTCAAACTTCGAGGTAGGGATATCCTACTCCTCTTTATGAGCTTTGTCTTTGAATTTTAGCATTTTGATATGTTGGGGGTTATTATGTAATTCCGAGAAAGTTTGGGGGTCTTTATGTAATTTTCATAAAAGAGGGGTTTTAACTAAATTGAACCCATGTATATTTGTAGCATTGAAAATGGAAATTTTGTTATGAAATTAGTGGAAATGGGACCTTAGGGTCGGTGTTGAGAATTATGGGAAATTGCCCTAATTGGTTTAATAAATTAATTTGCATAATTAATTTGAGAAATGAGGAATTGAATTGGGAATGTTGAAATCGGGAATGTATGGGATTAAAGGGTGTAGTTGGAGCATTTATCGCTCACCTAGTTGAAATGTTGATTTATTATCCATTTGGTGCATTTATTTTCTGTTTAGAAATAGCTGCTTTGGGCTATCGGTGGAGGATAGTCTTGATTGTTGTAGACAATGCATGATGATTAGGCAAACAAAAACTAATCAATGGAATGTGTCATTGCGTATGACGGTTGAATGAATACATTAACTTTATGCATTGATTGATGATGTGTGTAGTAATTGTTTATATTCATTGTGTTGTGTTGGAGAAGATAGGGGATGCACTCCACGGTTTAGGGGAAGATAGGGGATGGACCTCTAAACCGGATGTTGTGTGGGAGGAGATAGGGGATGGACTCCGTAGATACAGCTCATATGCTTATCTATTGATGTGTTGATACAGCTCATATGCTTATCTTTGGAGTGTTGGTACAGCTAATATGCTTATCTGTTGACGTGTTGATATAGCTAATATGTTTATCTATTGTGAAATGGGGAAAATGTTTAATGTGAGTTACTGTCTCATATAAGTTGCTTGGCCAAGTTCTGAGCCATGGTTATCAATTGAGAAATGAATAAGAAATGGAAAATGAAAAGTAACATGAACTTGTATGTCATGAAACTATAATGTGATAAAAGTGGAGGTACCAAGGTTGGCCATCTATCAACTGCTAATCTTTTAGTCATTGCTCATAGTTGGTTTAGTGTATTTCTACTGGTCTGTGCCTCACCTTATATGGGAACATCATTTTCAGGTACAGGTAGCATGCCACCTCCAAGGACATAGCTTGGGAGGCTAGAGACTGACAGACTTTTTTTGGTGTTTCTTTCTTTTGATGTATTACATGTAAACTCAAGCCTAGGGCTTAATGTGTATATGAGTTAGTACTCATTTCTTGTAACGAAGTGTTGGCTTGGAAAGTTGTAAGCCCATGGGGCATTTACTTTTGTTGTCAACATGTAATATTTTTGTAAGGAATTACTCTGATGAATAGAAGGATGTTGATCTTTTTCATATCAATGCATGTCAATATTGATGGGTTTAATGTTATTATTTTGAGGGCGTTACAGCATTGGTATATTATTCATGCAAAAAAATTTGTTCGATTCAATAGTCATAATTTTTTATTTTATCGCATTTATCTTCGAAAAAATGGATGACAAATATACTTTTAAAATAGATGATCCATTTTTTAGAGATAAATGTGATAAAATTAAAAACTTCTGATTATCAAATTACTAAATTTTTTATGGATAATATATTTTGAGAACCCTACAAAATGAACTATTTAGATTATCGAAATAAGACCCGTGATGACCCTATAAACCCCTCAAATTCTCTCATATTGAAAAATTCCAACATAAGAAAAACTCAACTTTTATTTTTATCTTTTCTTAATCTTTTTTTTTCGTTATTAGCTCACGTTGAGACCAAAGCTCAGGATAATATTAGCCTCATTCTCTATTGCGACTAGATTTGTAATCAGACTCTTTTATCCTTTTTTGGTTGAAGGGAAGAGAAGGGTAAAATGGACATTTTGATTATTCTAGTTATTTTGGGAAATCAATGACTAATAATGTTATGTTGGCTCTTCAAATTCAAGCAATTATTATTATTATTATTATTATTATTATTATTATTTTCCTTTTTTGGTGCAATGGAAAGAAAGAAATCTCTTAAGGGAAATATTAAATGCTATTTATTTTTTTTCTTAGATGGGGAAATGTTATTAGTTGATGAGATATAAATGCCACATTAGAGCAATTCTAATTCTATTATTCATTTTTTGCTAGTTAAAATATAAAATTAAAAAAAAAGAGATAATTATTTATTTTGCCTAACTTTTTTTTATTTATGTACTATAACGCTACTTTTTTTTTTTATTTTACCTATTTATACACACAAACTATTTCAAGAGCCTCCTAAGACTATCCATATCAACCTAGCTATAATGGTTTTAGGACTAAATTTTCTTAGCAAGGTGCAAAATCACTCCTTCATCAGCCTCATTACATCAAAATTAAATTTGGCATTACTACGGTAAATCGTTACATGTAGCGATACAGTGTTCACATGTTATATGATATTTTATCATTTATTCTTAAGAGTGACTGGATATCCTGTCAGGCGACCAACTGCTACACTATTTTTATTTTTATTTTTGAATATGAAATATAATATTTTATTATTTATTACTAGACATCCGGCCGAATGACGGGATGTGCACAATTATTACTTTTTCTCTTTTTTTCTTCTTTTTTTTTTTGAGTAATATGGTTAACTTTTCCTAGAACCTTCTAGAAGTTGCTTTGGGTAGGGTTGTTTGCATATAATTCAGTATATCATAAAAATGAATATTTATAAAATTAAATTTTAGAATAGAGGGTGTGATGGAGGTGTACGTACAAAAAATACTAGATAAAATAGGAAAAAAATAACTTTTTGGTTATAATATAGCTTTAAATTTGTTGAGCCATCTCCAAGGGGATAGCTAAAAAATGCTTGTTGGGCATTTTAGGCAATGTAACTCTAATTTTGGACTCCAATGGGCGAGCTAGCTACTTTACCATTCTATCTTTTTATTGGCTACAATTAAAGAGCTTTATAAGCTCTCCAAACAAATATGTATGTATATGTCTTGAATTTTTGCATATTTATATATTGGATTTGGGATTTTATATATTTTATACATGTATATGTGTATGTAACAATTTTATACGTTCTTTCAATTCTGTTTGGTGAATTACAGAATAACTTATTTTGTATTTTGTATTTTTTTTTCTCCCCATTCTATAGGTTTTATATGCTTGTTTGAGCAAATTTATTATTTTTGCAAATTTACATTGGTAAAATGTCAACAATTAGTATTTTTTGTTTTAAAAATTAATTAAGTTAGTTTGAATGATTAGCTAAAATAAAGAGTGTGGTTGGAGAACACAATAGCTAAAATAAAGAGAGTATTTTTTTCATACTTTAGCTAGTGAAAAGTAGATAGTATGATTGGAGTTGCTCGAGGCTCTTCAAATGTAGCTAGTCCAAATTTTTTTTGTTAAAATAGCTATTATAAAAATTAAAAAAAAATATATATATATATATGATAATGTTAGCCATAGCTAACAAGACTCATTTAAAGAGTCCAATTGAGATGCTCTTAGGAGTGTTTGGGAATAAGCTATATATTAGTTAAAAAGTCCAAAAACTAATACGAAAAGTTAACGAGGATTGAAGAAACTGTTGTTCACCTTAAAAATAATTGTCCCCTTCAACCTAAAATTCCAGAAATTCATCATGTAGCTATTAAACCTACACCTACAGTAACAAATTTCAATTTAAAATCCAAGAAATCAAATACAGAATTTATGGATACTCTTATTAATAAGATTAAAGATCTTCATATAGGAGAATCCTCTCAAATTAATATGTTATTCAGAAACCATTTCCAGGAATTAGATGAAAATTACCAGAATTTGGATCTCCACCAAATATCTGAAATTCAGGCTAATTTTCAAAATGAACCTTCATCAGTCAATAAAGTCCATTATGGATCTAATATTGATAGAACTACCTATACAGCACCTAGTAGGTATTATTACTCTAGACCTACTCCCACGGATATTCTTTATGAGGAAGATTTTCTTCATAACCAGAAATCTTTCCATAGTAGAACCATTTATGAAAGGAATATTGATGGTTTTTCTGAATATCAAAATTTTGAACTTTTATAGCATATGTTGATGTTTGCAACAGTGTGCAAACAGAATGAAAATACTGATCACCAAGTAGCCAGATTTATTGTCAGTGGCTTTACTGAACTACTTAAAGGATGGTGGGATAATATTCTCACAACTGTTCAAAATGATGAAATTTGAAATTCCACCAGAACTATAATTGATGCAGATCTTGAGCGACAAGAACAAGATGCTGTATATACTCTAGTTAATACTATCGTCCTTCATTTTATCGGTGCAGTTCCCGGTATTGAAGATCGTAGTAGAGAACTATTACAGAAATTAAGATGTCCATCTTTATCTCATTTTAGATGGTATAAAGATGTTTTTCTAATGAAAGTACATCGTCGAGCTGATGCTAATTCAGATCATTGGAAAGCCAAATTTATTGATGGTCTACCTACTCTTTTTGCTAAGAGAGTTAGGAAAAAGTTAAGAGATTGTCATAATCAATTGGCTATCCTGTATAATCGATATACCAATGGTCAATTAATAGGTGTTATCAGTGATGAAGGCCTTGCTTTATGCAATGACCTTAACTACAGCAATAGTTGAAACAACAACATCTTATAGGAAGAAAAGAGTTAGGTGAATTTTGTGAACAATTTGCCTATGACACGAAATTACAGTATCCTCACAAACATAAGAAACATAAGAAAATTCAAAAGAATTTTCCTAAAAAGTCCAGAAAGTATAAGCCCTCTAAAGCTTATACCCAGCAAACACCTTCAAAAGGTAGACAAAAATATTCCAGACAAAAACCAAAATCCACAATTAAATGTTATAAATGTGGACAAACAGGTCATTATGCTAATCGTTGTAAATCTAAAATACCACAAAAGCTTAATGAACTATCTATAGATGATGAACTTTAGCAAAAGATTCTTCAAATGTTATCTGACGAATCTAGTTCTTCTGACAATTCTGCAGATAATCTTGCAGCAATTTTAATCATCTGATTCTGCTACCGAATCTGATAATACTCCAGAAATTTGTGATTGTAAAACTCATATTAATCAAATATCAGATGAAGTCAACTATTGGAAAGCAATAGTTGAAATGAATGGACTTGATATTGGTGGACCCAGTATCAATGTTCTTACAGAAGAAGAGCAGAGTATCATCAACATAGCTGGTCAAATTGCTAATCCAGAAATGAAATTAATGTAACGCCCTCAAAAAAACAACATTAAACCCATCAATAAAGACATGCATTTATATGTAAAAGTTCCACATTCTTCCATTTAACAGAGTTTCATTACAAAAGTATTACATGTTAACGACAAAAGCAAATGCCCTAAAGGCTTACAGCTTTCCAAGTTAACACTTGGTTACAACAAAAGAATGCTAACTCGTTTACACATTAAGCCCTTGGCTTGAATTTACATGTAATACATCAAAAATAAGACAACAAAAGCGTGTCCGCCTCTAGCCTCCCAAGCTACGTCCTTGGAGGTGGCATGCTACCTGTACCTGAAAGTGATATTCCCATATAGGGTGAGCCACAGCCTAGTAGAAATACACTAAACCAAATATGAACAATGACTAAAAGATTAGCAGTTGATAGATGGTCAACTATGATACTTTCTCTTATCACACTTTACAGTTTCATTTACAATTCATTTTCCAGTTCTTTTCAATTCTCATTTTTATAACCATGGCTCAGAACCTGGCCAACAACTCATATGAGACAGTAACTCATATCAAACACTTCCCATTTCACATTAGATTAGCATACTAGCTATATCACACAACAATAGATAAGCATACAAGCTATATCATCACTTCCACAGATATGCATATGAGCACTATCACACTTCCAATGACAAGCATATGAGCTCTGTCAATACATCACTAGATAAGCATATGAGCTCTATCTATGGAGTCCATCCCCTATCTCCTCCCAACACATCCGGTTTAGAGGTTCATCCCCTATCTTCCCCTAAACCGTGGAGTACATCCCCTATCTCCTCCAACACAACACAATGCATATAAACAATAATTATACACATCATCACACAATACATAAAGTTAATGTATTCTTTCAATCGTCAATCTCAATGACACATTCCAGCGATTAGTTACAGTTTGCCTAATCATCATGCATTGTCTACAACAATCACGACTATCCTCCACCGATAGCCCAAAGCAGTTATTTCTATATAGAAAATAAATGCAACAAATGGATATAAAATCAACATTTCAATTCGGTGAGCGATAAATAATTCAACTACACCCTTTTTCCCCATACATTCCCAATCTCAACAATTCCATTTCATTTCCTCATTTCTCACAATTAATTATCCCAATTAATCAAACAATGTAATTAGGTCACCTTCCATGATTAACATTTCAACCCTTAGGTCCCATTTTCATCAATGCTTCAACATTAATTTCCATTTCTCTATGCCAAACATACATCTAGGTTTATTATAAATAAAACCCCAACTTTTGTAAAAATAACACAAAAGCCCCAAACTCTCACAAAATTACCAAACCAACCCAACATCTCAAAATACTAAAATTTAAGGACAAAATCCATAGAGAGGAGTAGGATATCCCTACCTCAAAGTTTGAGCTCCAAAGGAGATGAAGACCAAAATCAAAATGCTCCAAAGACCAAGATTCTCAAATGAAAATGACGCCCTCGACGATCAACACGACTTTTACAAAGGCCGAAGGTGAGGAACTCACCCTAGCTAGATCAAAATCTAGAGAGAAGGGAAGATTTTAGAGAGAGGAGCTCTCAAAATGGCTTTTAGAAAAAGTAGGAGAGAGAAAGAGAAGCAAAAAGTGATTTGAAATCACCCAGCGGATAACTCATATACGTATGACCCGCTCGAGCGGAGAACACGACGCTCGAGCGCCAAGAACAACAATCTGGACACGCTCGAGCTCAATAAGGCCCGCTCGAGCGCCAAGACATAAGAATAAAGCACTTCCGCTCGAGCGCGAAAACCAGTCCGCTCGAGCGTTGATTTCCCCCTCCCAGAACTTATACTCTGGAAGTACTACCCGCTCGAGCGGCCACCGCTCGAGCGCAAAAATCACATCTGCAGAAGTTTTGCAGAGACACGAAATACTGGAAGTGTGTAATCCCCGCTCGAGCGCAAGAAGACCTGCTCGAGCGGACAGGCAAAAATCTGGGCAACTAGTTTTGGTTTCTAAACTCAACCAACCCATAACAAACCTACCCAACACATCCTATTACTCAAATACAAAGTAAGAAAGGATGTAAACAAGATAATGATCAGCTACCAACATCCACGGACACATGTCCGGACCACTGTACAACAAGGGTAAACCCGGGATCGCTATAACCTCCCCCCCTTAAAGAATTTCGTCCCCGAAATTAAGCACAAGTTTCAAAAACAGATTTTCCTCTATTTTTAACAATGTTACATTTTAACATTCAAAACTCGACCCATTACCGGTCATCCCATCTCTTATCAAGAGGCATTTCACAATATGTAAACAACATATGTACTTTCAACATGCATCAACATTATGCAATTCCTTTCCAATTTCAACAAAATATTCAACAGATATAATGTTACATTCAACTTCCATATGAGGCAAGTTCTAAAACATATTTCCAATAAACCAAACATTTTCAATGTTTCACAACTTAAGACATATATAAAGGCTCTTAAGTTCAATAATAGTCCAAAATTTAAATACAAGATTACATATCAATAAACATGTCCGGATATTTCTCACGGACCTCTAACTCACGTTCCCAAGTGGCTTCCTCCACTCCGTGATGTTTCCACAAGACTTTCACCAAAGGAATGGTCTTGCCACGCAGGACCTGATCCCGCCTATCCAAGACCCGAACCGGTCTCTCCTCATACGAGGCATCCTCATCTACCTCTAAGTCAGTCCAATCCAATACATGTGATGGATCTGGCTCATACTTCCGAAGCATACTCACATGAAACACGTCATGAACTCCGGACAACTGCGGCGGTAAAGCTAACCGATAAGCAACCTCGCCAATCCTCTCAAGGATCTCAAAAGGACCAATAAACCAAGGGGATAACTTCCCACTCTTCCCAAACCTCATCAAACCTCGCCTAGGTGATATTTTCAAGAAAACATGATCACCTACCTCAAACGCCAATGGCCTCCTCCTACGGTCAGCATAAGATTTCTGACGACTCTGGGCTGTAACAAGCCTCCTACGGATAAGCTCAACTTTCTTCGTCGTCTCTCTAACTAACTCCGGACCCAACAAACGTGCATCACCCACCTTGGCCCAACAAACTGGAGACCTACACGGTCGGCCATACAAGGCCTCAAACAGTGCCATACCGATACTAGACTGAAAGCTGTTGTTGTAGGCAAACTCCACCAATGGCAAGTGCCTCTCCCACGTCCCACTGAAGTTTAGGACACAGCCTCGAAGCATATCCTCAAGGATCTGAATAGTACGCTCGGAATGCCCGTCAGTCTGAGGGTGATAAGCCGTACTAAAGGTCAACTTAGTGCCCAAGGCACTCTGCAAACTCTGCCACAACCTAGCAGTAAAACGAGGATCTCTATCTGAGACGATCGTCACTGGGACCCCGTGCAATCTCACTATGTCCCGAATATACAAGTCGGTAAGATGATCTACCGAATCTCTCACGCACATAGGAATGAAATGCGCCGACTTGGTCAACCGGTCTACAACCACCCAAATAGCATCACTACCCCGCTGAGTCCTCGGAAGACCAACAACGAAGTCCATAGTGACATGCTCCCACTTCCACTCGGCAATAGGCAAGGGTTGTAACAAACCCGCCGGCCTCTGATGCTCGGCCTTCACTTGTTGGCAAGTAAGGCATTTCGATACGAAGACGGCCACATCTCTCTTCATACCCCGCCACCAAAACTGGCGACCCAAACCCCGATACATCTTAGTACCTCCCGGATGCACCGCAAGGCGCGAATGATGGAACTCTCGAAGTACTTCCTCTCGGTAAGACTCCGGCACGAACAAACGGTCTCGGTATTTCACACTCTGGTCGGGATACACCGTCAAACCCTTCTCAACCTTCCCACCTGAGATCTTCTCTCGGAGGGATTCTACCTCAAGATCGCCTCTCTGTGCCTCTAACACTCGAGTCACAAGTGTAGGCTGCGCGACAACGGAGAACAAGGCCACAGCCCCAACAGATTCGCCCAGTAGCAAATCAAACTCGCCAAGTGCTTCCAACATCCCCCATTCCCGGATGGCTATACAAGCTACATCACTAATGGATTTCCTGCTAAGGGCATCGGCCACAACATTGGCTTTTCCCGGGTGATAATGCAACTCGAAATCATAGTCCTCAATGAATTCCAATCATCTCCTCTGCCTCAAATTCAAGTCTCTCTGTGTAAACAGATACTTTAAACTCTTATGGTCCGAGAACACCTCGAACTTCTCACCATAGAGGTAGTGCCTCCAGATTTTCAAGGCAAAGATCACAGCCGCTAACTCTAGGTTGTGCGTAGGGTAATTCTTCTCGTGAATTTTCAATTGACGTGAGCCATAAGCTACCACTTTCCCCTCTTGCATCAATACATAACCCAAACCCTCTCGCGAGGCATCACAATAAACCGCATAACCCAACCCTCTCTCCGGAATAATCAAAATCGGAGCGGTGGTCAATCTAACCTTCAACTCTTGGAACGACTTTTCACAAGTCTCACTCCATACAAAATTGACCCCTTTCCGCGTCAATCTAGTCAACGGCGAAGCTAGCCTGGAGAAATCCTTCACAAACCGACGGTAATACCCAGCTAATCCCAGAAAATTGCGGATCTCAAACACACTCTTAGGCTGTGCCCAATCTTGCACTGCCTCAACCTTGGATGCATCAACAGACACCCCTTCCCCGGATACTACGTGGCCTAAGAATTTGACTTCCCCCAGCCAGAACTCACACTTCCCAAACTTGGTATACAGCCTATGGGCTCTAAGTAATTCAAGCACCACTCTCAAGTGTGCCTCGTGCTTCTCCTCTGAAGGCGAGTAAACCAGGATGTCGTCCACGAAAACGACTACAAATCAATCCAAGAATTCCCGGAAGATCCGGTTCATCAAGTCCATAAAGACTGCCGGCGCATTGGTAAGCCCGAATGGCATCACCAGAAACTCATAATGGCCATACCGCGTACGGAATGCCGTCTTAGGAATATCCTCCTCCCTGACCCTCAACTGGTGGTAACCCGATCTCAAGTCTATCTTAGAGAAACAACGGGAACCCTTCAACTGGTCAAACAGATCATCTATACGGGGCATAGGGTACTTATTCTTGACCGTAGCCCGATTCAATTTCCGGTAGTCTATACACAATCTCAAGGCACCATCATTCTTTTTAGCAAAGAGGGCCGGTGCTCCCCACGGTGAGACACTAGGGCGAACAAAACCCTTATCTAGCAATTCCTGGAGCTGAACTTTCAACTCAACCAACTCTGCTGGAGCAAAACGGTAAGGTGCCATAGAAATCGGCGCCGTGCCGGGCACTAAATCAATGGAGAACTCTATCTCTCGGTGAGGTGGCAAACTAACAAGATCTTCGGGAAAGACGTCTGAATACTCACAAACCACTCTCGGCAACACAACATAGGTCTCATCACACTCACCACTCTCAAAGCTAGCAAGTAGACCACTAAGCTCACTTCGCCCTCGCGAATCATACCCCGGTGGCAAAACACTACCAACCCGGTCTCCCAAGAAATGGAACCACTCCCCGCTCAAGGTACATAACGTGACCCTCTGGCAGTAGCAATCAATAACAGCCCGGTATGACGACAGCCAGTCCATACCCAAAATAACATCAAAGCCCTTCATGGACATGACAACAAACGAAAAAGGAAGCCTATGGTCGGCGACCTCTATATCACAACCTCTAACACCTTGTTTCAAGATCAACTCACCCCCAAGAGGTGACACTACACAAATAGGAGATGCTAACTGTGCCAACTCCAATTCCAAAACAGATGCAAATGCAGCAGATACAAAAGAATGAGATGCACCCGTGTCTATTAACACACTAGCAACCGAGTTGCAAAACAGAAAAGTACCTCTCACTACTGATGGAACCGGTACTAAATCCTGCGCGGTAACAGCATACACGCGCCCTGTAGGCCCCTGATCCACCTGCTCACCTCTAGGAGCAAAAGACTGCTGCACTGACTAGGATGACGAAGCTCCCGGATTGGCCCTCGAGGCCTGCACAGACTGAGCTGGCTGAAAACCCTGCGTCTGCCTAGAACCAGACGCTCCCGAAGTAGCACTCAACTTGAGGCCCCGCCTCAACTTCCGCTCAAACTCATAGCAACGGCGTTCCTCGGAAGCCACCAACTTAGGTGCAAACCTGGACAAACTAGTGAAAGTGGCCTCGAACTCTGCCACAGACATGCCCTGCTGATTAAGCCGGCTAAACTGATCCCTCAGCTTCTACCTAGCCACTGCAGATAAAAACCTCTCCTGGAAAGCATTCACAAATGCCTCCCATGTACCACCAACACGAGCCTTCTCGTACTTCCACCATTGACCCGCATCTCCCTTTAGCTGGAAGGATGCCAAGGTCACTTTCAGTGCCCCGTCCTCGATGCCAAGCATCTCGAACGTCTTACTCATTTCCTCTAGCCACTCATCAGCCTTCAGTGGCTCCTTCGGATCCCCGATAAACTCATCCGGATTAGACCGGAAAAACTCCCTCTTCAAGAAAGAAGGTCCTGCCTCAGCTGCCAGATTCCCAGCCCTGAGAATACCCAAGGCCCCTGCTATCTCTCGTGCTAAGGCACTCATAGCCTGTTGACCTGCTGGCTCGGCCACGTTGGCCTGACCAACTCCCTCCTGCACTGCCGGAACCTCCTCTAGTAACGGTACTTCCTGCCTCGCAGGCCTACCACGCCTAGCACCTCTTTCTCGTCCTGACATCCTAATAAAGGTAACCAAGACTATTAGCACATTCACAAATGTGCCAAAGCTAAACACTCACATCCTAATGCATGAACAACTGTAATTCACTCCACGTAAGCACATAAACACATAAGCACTTACGAATTTCATTTCCGGATAATGATAGTTCCGAGGCGTTACTAGAGTTCCAGTTAGAAACAGCATTGATCAAGTGCCTTTCCAACAAGACTCACAGAACCCAAGGATTCAATCAACATCCTAGAAATCAAATCCCATACCCACATAGTCACACAAACATGTCATCAGTTAAGCACATGGCATATGACAATACATCTAAGTCTCTATCAAGCGAGACAAACCCATTGTGATCCTAATCACTTCCCACGTACCCCAAAGTATTCGAACCCGGTACGCTCTGATACCAAGTTGTAACGCCCTCAAAAAAACAACATTAAACCCATCAATAAAAACATGCATTTATATGTAAAAGTTCCACATTCTTCCATTTAACAGAGTTTCATTACAAAAGTATTACATGTTAACGACAAAAGCAAATGCCCTAAAGGCTTACAGCTTTCCAAGTTAACACTTGGTTACAACAAAAGAATGCTAACTCGTTTACACATTAAGCCCTTGGCTTGAATTTACATGTAATACATCAAAAATAAGACAACAAAAGCGTGTCCGCCTCTAGCCTCCCAAGCTACGTCCTTGGAGGTGGCATGCTACCTGTACCGGAAAGTGATATTCCCTTATAGGGTGAGCCACAACCCAGTAGAAATACACTAAACCAAATATGAACAATGACTAAGAGATTAGCAGTTGACAGATGGTCAACTGTGATACTTTCTCTTATCACACTTTACAGTTTCATTTACAATTCATTTTCCAGTTCCTTTCAATTCTCATTTTTATAACCATGGCTCAGAACCTGGCCAACAACTCATATGAGACAGTAACTCATATCAAACACTTCCCATTTCACATTAGATAAGCATACTAGCTATATCACACAACAACAGATAAGCATACAAGCTATATCATCACTTCCACAGATATGCATATGAGCACTATCACACTTCCAATGACAAGCATATGAGCTCTGTCAATACATCACTAGCCACAACCCAGTAGAAATACACTAAACCAAATATGAACAATGACTAAGAGATTAGCAGTTGACAGATGGTCAACTGTGATACTTTCTCTTATCACACTTTACAGTTTCATTTACAATTCATTTTCCAGTTCCTTTCAATTCTCATTTTTATAACCATGGCTCAGAACCTGGCCAACAACTCATATGAGACAGTAACTCATATCAAACACTTCCCATTTCACATTAGATAAGCATACTAGCTATATCACACAACAACAGATAAGCATACAAGCTATATCATCACTTCCACAGATATGCATATGAGCACTATCACACTTCCAATGACAAGCATATGAGCTCTGTCAATACATCACTAGATAAGCATATGAGCTCTATCTATGGAGTCCATCTCCTATCTCCTCCCAACACATCCGGTTTAGAGGTCCATCCCCTATCTTTCCCTAAACCGTGGAGTACATCCCCTATCCCCTCCAACACAACACAATACATATAAACAATAATTATACACATCATCACACAATACATAAAGTTAATGTATTCTTTCAATCGTCAATCTCAATGACACATTCCAGTGATTAGTTACAGTTTGCCTAATCATCATGCATTGTCTACAACAATCACGACTATCCTCCACCGATAGCCCAAAGCAGTTATTTCTATACAGAAAATAAATGCAACAAATGGATATAAAATCAACATTTCAATTCGGTGAGCGATAAATAATTCAACTACACCCTTTTTCCCCATACATTCCCAATCTCAACAATTCCATTTCATTTCCTCATTTCTCACAATTAATTATCCCAATTAATCAAACAATGTAATTAGGTCACCTTCCATGATTAACATTTCAACCCTTAGGTCCCATTTTCATCAATGCTTCAACATTAATTTCCATTTCTCTATGCCAAACATACATCTAGGTTTATTATAAATAAAACCCCAACTTTTGTAAAAATAACACAAAAGCCCCAAACTCTCACAAAATTACCAAACCAACCCAACATCTCAAAATACTAAAATTTAAGGATAAAATCCATAGGGAGGAGTAGGATATCCCTACCTCAAAGTTTGAGCTCCAAAGGAGATGAAGACCAAAATCAAAATGCCCCAAAGACCAAGATTCTCGGATGAAAATGACGCCCTCGATGATCAACACGACTTTTACAAAGGCCGAAGGTGAGGAACTCACCCTAGCTAGATCAAAATCTAGAGAGAATGCAAGATTTTAGGGAGAGGAGCTCTCAAAATGGCTTTTAGAAAAAGTAGGAGAGAGAAAGAAAAGTAAAAAGTGATTTGAAATCACCCAGCGGATAACTCATATACGTATGACCCGCTCGAGCGGAGAACACGACGCTCGAGCGCCAAGAACAACAATCTGGACACGCTCGAGCTCAATAAGGCCCGCTCGAGCGCCAAGACACAAGAATAAAGCACTTCCGCTCGAGCGCGAAAACCAGTCCGCTCGAGCGTTGATTTCCCCCTCCCAGAACTTATACTCTGGAAGTACTACCCGCTCGAGCGGCCACCGACCCGCTCGAGCGCCACCGCTCGAGCGTAAACAAACCCGCTCGAGCGCAAAAATCACATCTGCAGAAGTTTTGCAGAGACACGAAATACTGGAAGTGTGTAATCCCCGCTCGTGCGCAAGAAGACCCGCTCGAGCGGACAGGCAAAAATCTGGGCAACTAGTTTTGGTTTCTAAACTCAACCAACCCATAACAAACCTGCCCAACACATCCTATTACTCAAATACAAAGTAAGAAAGGATGTAAACAAGATAATGATCAGCTACCAACATCCACGGACACATGTCCGGACCACTGTACGACAAGGGTAAACCCGGGATTGCTATAATTAAAATATTTAGAATTATGCTTACAACAACAAAAGAAGCAAGAAATACTTCCTCCTAAACATTATAGTATGGAAGAAGTTTTCAACAGAATCCAGAATACAACTGAGGAAAAACCTCTAACAATCCAGGATTTAAAAATGGAAGTTAATGCCTTAAAAGTAGAAATTAAGCAATTACAAACTTCCGATATTACTATTAATTCTGAAATTAAAAAGATTAATAGTAAAATTCAGAACAATCAACAAGGAATAATAATTCCTGAGTCCAGTAAAACTCAAGATGATAAAAAATTTGAGTCTAATTATCTTATGCTTATGAACACAGTTACTTTCCAGATATGGTATATCAGAATTACTTTTATGATAAAACCCGATTTTATTATAAAAGTTGCTATTGCCCTTGAAAATCACCAAACTAAAATCATTTTAATAAACAAGATTAACGATTGGAGATGCAAAGGATAAATAAAAGCGACATCAAGGGAATTAGGAGATGAAATGACAACAAATTAAAGCGAGATCAAGCTTCAATGAATCTATCCTGTAGCCACAGCAAAGCAAAATGAGCACACTTTACAAACACACTCACTCTGAGAAGATATAGGAATGCCTTAGACTAACAGCAGTGAAACAACATACGATCATATATAAAGCACACACAAGCACACGCATCTAAAAGCACACAAAACTCATATTTCTACCTACATGCATATATAACATGTATCTAAAACTGAAAATTCAAAAACAAAAATCAGGTTGTGTTGTAATCTATGTTACATAGACTCTTCAATATAAATCAAATACCGATATTAGATACTCAACACTTGAACAAGAGTATGGAATATGTGTCGGTTATTTCTCAATAGACACTTCTTATATATTTGTATTTAAGATTGTTATTATATATATATTGTTGTATAATTGTTATAAATTCTTTTTTGACACTGTAGACTACACAACACCATTTAATCATTAAAAATATTAAAAAAATTACATTTTTTGCCGAGTAAACATGCCCTTAAATTGAAGGTTTGAGGAGTCCACCCTCAACATACACACCCGCACCAGACACAAAATCACTGACGATTTCTCTCCCAGAAAAACGACTTAAAACACAAAAACTAGAAATAATAGAAACAAGTCATAGATTAAGTGAAAAAAACAAGGTAAAGCAAAGAATACGAAGAAAATCCTATCTCAGCCACTTCGAAATATGAAAATACATCAATCATCATCAAAATTTCAAAACAATGAAAAAGTTAACCCTCAAACAACCAATAACAAGTTGATCATATCAAATATCCATTCAAAAAATATTTTTTTTTTAAAATAAGCAAAATAACCGCTAAAAGCAAATCACTCGAATCTACTTAAATGACTGTAAGATAAACCACCACAATGATTGAGAACACACTAATAGACTTACAATATCAACCATATTTCACTTAATGATGATACATTTTAGTAAAATAATAAAAAAAATTGAAGAAATTAAATATAAACAACGTATCGATACAGGAAACGATGCAGGAGATGAGAGATTTGAAGCTTACTTTTTCAAGAAATCGGATGATCAACGAATGGGGAATAGATTGGAGAGCTCTTTGAGAGACTTCGTTGTGTAAGAATAGTTAGAGAGAGAGAGAGAGACAGAGAATTTGGAGATATTTTAGGGTTGTGAAAGAGCAGAGTGAGGAAACCGGGGGACTGAGAGAGAGACCACAAGAAGAGTGCCAAGGGCAATGGGCAAGGATTTCTATAAAAACTCATGAAGCATTTTGTAACGTACTCCATGTTAATTTTTTCCAAACTTTGCTTCATAATCAAGTTGGCAATGGGTAAGCGTGTCCAATTGAAATGTCCATGTTACCCTCCGAAATTCTTTTTCTAGTTTCTTCTTTTATACGTGGCACCAAATATGGTTTGCCATATTTTAAGCGCGGTGGACGATTCCCAATTTTACCAAAATAAATTTATTTATTACACTAACAACCCTCTGTTTAATTTTTTTTTTTGTGTTTTTTTTTTTTTTGACGAAAATAAAATACACAAAAATAAAAAGAATAATTTAATGATTTTTAATTAAAAATCTTACTTCTCAAACAAAATATAAATCCTATATTCGAAATATGTATTAACTATTTAATTTATAGTTTATTGTCTTATCAAAAGGTGCAATAATGTTTTTATCTTTTAAGAGACACAGTAAAATTTTTTGGATTAGGTTTTTTCATATTGACATCTTAACATAAGAATTGAAAGGTTCTATAAAACCCATCATAGGTCCTGTGTTGACGATTTAAGCAGTTCATTTTGTAAGGCATTGGTATATTATTCATGCACAAAAATTTGTTCGATTCAATAGTCCTAATTTTTTATTTTATCGCATTTATCTACGAAAAAATGGACGACAAATATATTTTTAAAATAGATGATCCATTTTTTAGAGATAAATGTGATAAAATTAAAAAGTTCTGATTATGAAATTACTAAATTTTTTATGGATAATATATTTTGAGAACCCTACAAAATGAACTATTTAGATTATCGAAATAAGACCCGTGATGACCCTATAAACCCCTCAAATTCTCTCATATTGAAAAAATCCAACATAAGAAAAACTCAACTTTTATTTTTATTTTTTCTTAATCTTTTTTTTCGTTATTAGCTCACGTTGAGAGCAAAGCTCAGGATAATATCAGCCTCATTCTCTATTGCGACTAGATCTGTAATTAGACTCTTTTATCTTTTTTTGGTTGAAGGGAAGAGAAGGGTAAAATGGACATTTTGATTATTCTAGTTATTTTGGGAAATCAATGACTAATAATACTATGTTGGCTCTTCAAATTCAAGCAATTATTATTATTATTATTATTATTATTATTATTTTCCTTTTTTGGTGCAATGGAAGGAAAGTAGTCTCTCAAGGGAAATATTAAATGCTATTTATTTTTTTTCTTAGATGGGGAAATGTTATTAGTTGATGAGATATAAATGCCACATTAGAGCAATTCTAATTCTATTATTCATTTTTTGCTAGTTAAAATATAAAATTAAAAAAAAAGAGTTAATTATTTATTTTGCCTAACTTTTTTTTATTTATGTACTATAACGCTACTTTTTTTTTATTTTACCTATTTATACACACAAACTATCTAAAGAGCCTCCTAAGACTATCCATATCAACCTAGCTATAATGGTTTTAGGACTAAATTTGCTTAGCAAGGTGCAAAATCACTCCTTCATCAGCCTCATTACATCAAAATTAAATTTGGCATTACTACGATAATTCGTTACATGTAGCAATACAGTGTTCACATGTTATATGATATTTTATCATTTATTCTTCAGAGTGACTAGACATCCTGTCAGACGACCAACTGCTAGACTATTTTTATTTTTATTTTTGAATATGAAATATAATATTTTATTATTTATTACCAGACATCCAGCCGAATGACGGGATGTGCACAATTATTACTTTTTTTTTTTTTTTTTTTTTGAGTAATATGGTTAACTTTTCCTAGAACCTTCTTGTCATGACCCGAACCCGCCCCTATGGGTTAAGGACATAACCGGCCAGCAATCTTGAGATTACCTACGGCCTCAGACCAAAACAGACATAACTTGTCAGAGTAAAGGGCCCAAACGGAAGTAATAAATAAAAACTTTGTCCATAGAGCCGTGCTTATATGCACATCAACAGACCATAATCAGTTCCGCTAATAACCCACATCAAAAGTACAGTTTCACAAAATTCATTACAGACAGGATCATCCAAAACGAGTCAACCTATGACAGACTATTTACAGATATACATAAAGTCCTTGCCGGTAATACAAAATATAACTACATAGCAAAAAGGCAAGGGTAGGTCTCAAGAGTGAGACGCAAGGCTGACTTCCTCAAAACTCGGATTTTTCCTAGCAGACTTCACTGTGGCTGGGTTTGGACTTCCCTTGGCTCACCTACAAACACATGAATGAGCGTGAGCGATAGCCTAGTGAATAATATCAAATGCAGAAATTACATAACAGTGTAGAACAACATGTTCCAAACGGCCTTTGGCCCAATTCACATTTCTACTTAACATATATATATACTTATACAAAATTTAGATCAAGTGACTGTAGTTCCAACATACTGGCCTTTGGCCCATTCGGTTTCCATTCTTGTCAAAACGGCCTTCGGCCCATTCATTTATGTCAAAACGGCCTTCGGCCCATCCATTTATGTCAAAACGGCCTTCGGCCCATTCATTTATGTCAAAATGGCCTTTAGCCCATTCATTTATGTCAAAACAACCTTCGGTCCATTCATATTCATCTAAACGACCTTCGGTCCTCTCATTTACATCAAAACAACCTTTGGTCCATTCATATACATCAAAATGACCTTTGGTCCATTCATATACATCAAAACGACCTTTGGTCCATTCATATACATCAAAACGACCTTCGGTCCATTCATTCTTATCAAAACGACCTTTGGTCCATTCATTGATTCCTGTCAGACTTTTGTCCACAATCCCAATTAACGACTCATAAAGTTTATAAGGGAAAAACAATTGGACATTGACAAGCTTTCAAATGTTGATATTACTCACAGTGATCGGCTTGTGGATTCGCCCTGGAGCTTGACCCTACACATTCCATGCACACAAAAGGGTCATTAACAATTCAATCCGTCCTTTAATTTACATATTCCTCTTTAGGCTTTATTCTTATCTCATTAACTCATTTATAATGTTTAACACACGCCTAAGAGTGATTACAAGTGAAAGAGAACGGAAAACGAAACACAGAACGCATGAACAAAATTCCAGAAATTAGGGTCCCTGCTCGAGCGTCAATTTACCCGCTCGAACGGACCCTCAAGGCCTGCAAAAGTACTGGTTGCATGAAAAATACGCTCGAGCGTTAAATAGGGCGCTCGAGCGGAAGGCCTGTCAAAATAGCTCCCATGCTCGAGCGTCAACTTCCCCGCTCGAGCGGGAACCATGTCTGCAGAAAATGATGGGAGCTCGATTTCTCCGCTCGAGCGTCATCTCGACATTCAAAGGCTCTAAATGCATGATTTCAGTCCAAACTTCACATAATCATATACTAACATGATACAAACATAGAATTACAACATATTGAAGCTCAATTTCATAATTTATCTACATGCATGTCCCAAAATATGTCAAACTCAATCATTAACATAACAAATTCATGCATTCCAGCTCATATCTTCTCAATTTGTACATGCATTTGATGGATTAGCCACATTCTCAACTTAGATAACACAAATGGTGATCAAGACATGAGTTTCCTTTAATATTTCACATGGATTATACACATTTGTGCTCAAACATGCAATATCAAGGTGATTTCCTACATGCATGCACATATTAAAGCTTCAATTCAACAATTACAACCCAATTTCATTTCAATATTACTTTTGATCACCCAATCAGCTTGAACACACAAAATTACAAACTATAATCCAAGAATTACTCACCTAGAAGCTTTGATTCACACAAAGTATAACAATTCTTGGATTATCTTCAAGGTTCCCAAGCTTTAAGCTACAATTTGCACAATTCTCTCCTCTCTCCCTCTCTACAACAGACCCTCCTCATTCTCTCAAGATTTGATCAGCCAAAATCAATACATAGGAGAGAATGGGAAGTGTAGTGACCTTCTGTAATACCCCTGTTCCGTAATATGTTAATTGGTCCTTAACATGATGTGATTATGTATTTTGATATGATTTGTGTTCCACTATGTGAAAATATGTGATTTGAAGTTCCATCTGTTCACCGTAGGAATATCTGTTTGAATAATCAGCTTTGGAAACTTAATTGAGGGCCTTATCGGCCACAGAACCCGAAATCGATTACGCCATTGTGGTTGGCATAATTTTTAGAGCCTACGGTGAAATTTAATTGAAAATTGATTCTGGTCAATTTAAACTGATTGAAATGATAAATTAAGTACCCCATTATTTTATATTATTATATTGACTTAGTGGGACTTAATATATTTGAGCACTACACCTTATTTCTCTCCCTTGGCTTATTTTGGCTGATTCTTGAACTCAATTTGAGAGGGAGAGCCGACCATAGGAGGGAGAAAGAGGGATTATGCAACTTTGGTCTTGAAACTTGGAGATTGGAAGTCTAATTCAAGATTTGATCATAGATTGTGAGGATCAAGCTCCTAGGTGAGTGATTCTTGGATTATAATTGTAATTTTGTGCATGTCCAAGCTATCTTGGTGATCAAGAACAAGATTGTAATGAAGTTGAGTTGTGTTTGTTGAATTGAAGCTTAATATGTGCATGCATGTAAGAAATACTTTGAAATTTGCATGTTTGAGCACAAATGTGTATAACCCATGTGAAATATTAAAGGAAACTCATGTCTTGATCACCATTGGTGTTATCTAAGTTGAGAATGTGGCTAATCCATCACATGCATGTACAAATTGAGAAGATATGAGCTTTGAATGCATGAAATGGCTACATCGGTAATGAGTTGGTGGAAAATGAGCCATGCATGTAAATAAATTATGAAATTGAGCTTCAATATGTTGTAATTCTATGTTTGTACCATGTTAGTATATGATTATGTGAAATTTGGTCCGAAATCATGCATTTAGAGCCTTTGAATGTCAAGATGAAGCTCAAGAACTCAATCTGGAAAACCCAGATTTTCGATGTACGCTCGAGCGGGTGAAGTTATGCTCGAGCGGAGAAAACGAGCTCCCAGCATTTTCTGCAGATGTGGTGTTCGCTCGAGCGGGGAAGTTTACGCTCGAGCAGGGAGCTGTGTAGGCAGGCAGTCCGCTCGAGCGGCCTAGTTCACGCTCGAGCTGGAATAGAAGGCAACCAGTACTTTCGCAGACTTAAGGGTCCGCTCGAGCGGGTAAGTCCACGCTCGAGCGGGGACCCTATTTTCTGAAATTCTGTTTTTGCATTTTGTGTTCTGTTTTCCGTTCTCTTTCACTTGCAAGCACTCTTAGGCATATGTTAAGCATTGTAAATGAGTTAATGAGATAATAATAAAGCCTAAAGAGGAATATGTGAATTAAAGAACGGATTGAACTGTTAATGACCCTTTTGTGTTCATGAAACGTGTAGGGTCAAGCTCCAGGGCAAATCCACAAGCCGATCACTGTGAGTAATATCAATATTTGAAAACTTGTCAATGTCCAATTGTTATTCCCCTATAAATATTATGAGTTGTTAATTGGGATTGTGGACAAAAGTCTGATAAGAATAAATGAATGAATGGGCCAAAGGCCGTTTGACATGAATGAATGGGCCAAAGGCCGTTTGACATGAATGAATGGGCCAAAGGCCGTTTGACATGAATGAATGGGCCAAAGGCCGTTTGACATGAATGAATGGGCCAAAGGCCGTTTGACATGATTGAATGGGCCAAAGGCCGTTTGACATGAATGAATGGGCCAAAGGCCGTTTGACATGAATGAATGGGCCAAAGGCCGTTTGACATGATTGAATGGGCCAAAGGCCGTTTGACATGAATGAATGGGCCAAAGGCCGTTTGACATGAATGAATGGGCCGAAGGCCGTTTGACATGAATGAATGGGCCAAAGGCCGTTTGACATGAATGAATGGGCCGAAGGCCGTTTGACATGAATGAATGGGCCAAAGGCCGTTTGACATGAATGAATGGGCCGAAGGCCGTTTTGCCATGAATGGAAACCCGGATGGGCCAAAGGCCAGAATGTTTGGAACTACAGCTACTTGACTTGCATTTCGTATAGTTATATATATTTTGCTGTTAAACAGAAGTATGAATTGGGCCCAAGGCCGTTTGGAGCATGTTGATCTACATATTGTTATGTAATTGTTATATTTGATATTATTCACTGGGCTATCGCTCACGCTCATTCATGTATTTGTAGGTGAGCCAAGGGAAGTCCAAACCCAGCCCCAGTGAAGTCTGCTAGGAACAACAGGAGTTTTGGGAGAGTCAGCCTTGTGCCTCGCGCATGAGACCATCCTTGCCCTTTTACTATGTACCTATGTTTTGTCTTGTTGGCAAGGACCCAGTGCATGTCTGTACATAGTCTGTTATAGGTTGACTCGTTTTGGACGATCCTGTCTGTAATGAATTTTGTGAAGCTGTACTTTTGATGTGAGTTATTAACGTATCTGAGTATGGTTTGTTTGATGTGCATATAAGCACGGCTCTATGGACAAAGTTTTAAATTTTTGCTTCCGTTTGGCCCCCATTAACTCTGTTAAAATACGTTTAGAACAGTTTGAGGCCGTAGGTAATCTCATGATTACTGGCCGGTTACGTCCTTAACCCACGGGGGCGGGTTCGGGTCGTGACAGAGTGGTATCAGAGCACGAGTTAATAACTCACACACTTGTCCAAAAGAGCAATAAGCGTCTAGAAAAGATCTAGGATGCATTCATGAGATAAGTATGAATTCGAAAGCATCGAGAATATGCTTAAGTGTTTTGATTTGGGCAATTATGTGCTATAAGTTGTGTTGTACTTGCATTGCAAACTGTTTGATTACATGTACTCTCTAGTATATGCATATTCGTAGAATCTTTTGTATATTGTATAATGCAAGTTTAATCAGACGGTGAATAAGAACTCCGTAAAGTTGTGTTTAACTTTAAATATTTGTTAATGATATGAAATGACAAAGTCCCCTAAAATGTTATGTTGGTATGAATTAATGATTGTTCAAAATTTTCCTTGAACATAATTGTGGTATCCTTAGCAGAGGCCCTCGCCCAGGGGACATAATACTGTGGCTTATGGTCATGAGGCCCTAGCCCGGGGGAAATAATACCGTGGCCTATGTATGAGACATGTTGCCAGTATCGAAGATTCCCTTATGGAACTTGATGTGCTTGACCAATATGATATGTTACGCTAAGGGAAGTACCACACATGACTTGAATATGAGATATGAATTGTTACACTAACGTGTCAAACAAGTTTGTTTTGTTGAAATGCACACCCATGAAAAGTTGTTTATGCGCATCCAATTCTGCCTACGGGTGTCTATGTGAAATATGAACATGATTTGAGTATATAATTACTTAGTAAATGTTCAGCATGCGATATTTGATAAATATGCAATTATCTGTTACGTAAGTGATTAATTGCGTGCGATATGTGAAAGGAGAATATAACAATGTGTCTATGTGCGAATGTACTCATGTGATTTTGTGTTTAATTTCGTATTGGGCATCCCAGTATTTGGTAAAGTTTGATAAGAATTTGTGTAGAGTGTGGGCAAATTAAGGGCATACGGGTTGGAAGGTTCTTCCACAGCCCGACTTAATAGTTCGGAAAGAGTAGTACAAGAATTGGCAGAGATCTTGAGACAACAGCGTCAGTTGCCGCTACGGCAAGAACCTTTGCCACCACCAGTGTGAGAAACACCGAGGAGTTTGTTATCAGACTCCTGGGGCTCGTTATAGATATGGTAAAATGGACCATACGGTAAGGAACTGTCCCCGGATTGAACGAAGTGTGAATGAATCCTCTGCCTTGGCTAAATCCGTACCAGTGGTAGGAATTGCTACTCAGGATGGAGTAATCACACTCATCCCAGAAAGCACTCAGAATGTTGTAACCATTATCCCAGGTATCTATACTGTTTACAAAACGAATGCTTATGTGTTGATTGATTCTGAATTAGTACGTTTGTATGTCTTCGCTTGGGATATTACTTGATTCGGATCGGCATATATTTCATATCTGCTGCATGTGTATCTAGATTGGTTAGACCCACATGATCGAGACTGTATTCATTGGAGGTATATGCCCCGTTTGGGAAATTTGTGAAATACGTTTTGGGATATTGATGGACTCTGCACATGCACATATATCTATCTACACCTAAGCTCAGGGTGATTTATTATGTTATCGTCGTCAATGACTAAACCACTGGAATTGTGACCTTGTGATTGTATAACTAAGTTGAGCACCCCAAATAATAAACTCTGCAAATTATGGATCATGTATGTGGAACTGGTAGAAAATTGACTGAACTGCGTGACTAAACTGAGCTTGACTCGTAAGTCTTTGTTTTGTGACCGATTTGGAACTTTTGCGTGACAATCCTAGGTTATGTGTAACTGAGGAACCTTGTTTACCGTGTTACTGTGCACTATGTACTTGCATATAAGACTTATTTGGGAACTGCTGATTTGATTATGATACATACCTTTTTATATGAACAACTGCATGCAAATGCATCTACACCTGGACTTATGTGAACAATGTCGTATTGTACGTGACCTGAGTCATTTTGATATAAACAGTTGTGATGAATGACCCTGATTTGACTTTGAGAACTGATAGACTTAGGACAGTTGTGTAACTATCAACCAAGTACCTAAGCAAACGAAGTATGCCTTACAGAACCGAATGTGCCTATTTGAGAAAATTTTTATCTGATTCGATCCGGTAGAACCTTTGCCTGATATTGTTCCGATGGAACCCTCATTTGATATAATTTGATAGAACCTTTGTTCGATCTAATCTGACAAAACCGTTGCTTGGATCGACCGATAAGACCCTCTATCTAATTTGATTTTGTAAAAAGGGGATTAAGAATGGCTTGTGAATAAATAGCCAGATTATTCTTGGCAGAAAAACTGATAGACCCAAAACTTGAATTCATTTGGGATACTTGATTTATTTGAAAGACCTTTTGTGGGCTATCAACAGATTGATCTGACTATGAACACCGTTGAGAACCAATCCCCAACTATTGAGAACATACGTGTTAAAAACGAACGGAATTGTACAAACCCCGTGATTGGGTGTCGTAAGGAGTGTTGTTCCATTTTGTTTGTTTGACGCTATGGGAACCGATGACGGTAGACTGATTTGATTTTGAGCAGTACTGAACATTTGTCTTTGACTGATCAGAACATGTTTTGTAAGGGAGAGTGGTTGTTTCAGTATTATCAGATTTTGGAGAAATCAGGTTATAGTGAATGGTGTTGTGTTGCTTTGATGACATTCTTAGAGTGTCCTTTTATGCTAGGGGACGTTAAGCCTATGTAGCACCTTTGATTGAGATACCTTTTGCCACCGACGGTTTCGTACGGGTGGGTTTGACTAATCGATCTGGAATCGGCCGCCGACGGTCGCAAACGGGTGTGCTTCGATTCCGAGACGATTATTCCTTTGTTTTGTTTGGAATGTCATCCTTTGGCATTATGTAAATGTTATAGACGTCCAAGAAGCTTTGAAAAATCCTGATCAACCATAAGTGTGCGAATTCAGTGCGCCATGTGAACGCCTGCCCAGCGCCATCATATTCTGTAATTGGGGCCCTGAGGATGTGTAAATTGTGCTTAACATGTGATTGACTCCTTTGATACTACCTTTGCCATTATGGAGGTTTATATATGAATTGCCTTATGCTTTTAACGACTATAAGATAAAGTAGAAAGACTTGATGGAACAGAGAATTGAATACTGAACTGAATTGTGAATTGCAAACTGTAAACTGTTGAATGAACTGAGAATACGTGTGTTCTATTAGAAGTCGATTGCCTCAGTGTTATTGTACCTTACAATCAGTATTATGGGGATGTCTGGACTATGTGTATTGTGTGGGTAATTACTTCGATGTTACCTTTGTTGTTTCGGGAATCAGTATCTGGATCCATCTTATGTTCCTGAAGACTGCTAATTGACCTTGGATAATTGTGATGAGTCACTGGACTAAATACCGAATCAGATCGTGAATTGGGAAAATTATTGAAGAATGAATTGAACTTTTGTGACACAGAATAGACCGAACTTCTGTGATAAAGTTAGCCGACATCTAAAATAAATTTGTTGGTGACCTACCATGAATGGGGCAATTAGTGAATTTGTGTTTGAATATTTTCGGTACCAACAGGTCGAAGTCGAATATCAGTGGTGGCAGAACTGCTTCAATCTCTCCATTTTGGAATGGGAATGGGAATATGTGGCTACGAATTTCGTTGTGGGGCTACCTTGAGCACCCAAGGTATAAGTCCCATTTGGGCTATTGTAGGTAAAATTATTGAAGTTGCCCATTTCTCCCTATAAAATTTTGTATGATGCTTGTAGACTAGCCACTGTTTACATCGATGAGATCGCTCATTTACATGGAGTCCCAGTACCTATTGTTTAGACAGAAATTCTAAAATGTGTTTGAATCCGGAAAAGCCTTCAAAAGGCAATGGGGGCTCAGCTTCTGTTCTGTTATGTTACCCGGACCCGAAGGTTCCCTTATGAAACTGGTTATTCGTAACCTCACATGTATATGTTCTGTACTGTTCCGTTCTGTTCTGTTCTGTTAATGCTAATGGATGTGTCACGTAAACTTAATCATGACTTATGATTTCTGTATATGATCTGGACAAATTACGAATTTGATACGAAACTGAATTATGATTCGGCGCCGTTTTTCCATCCGCAAATTGATGTATGATCAGAAAGAACTTGTTAGACTCTGGGAGAAATGCTCCAAATGTGTACCTTAGATTTTCGAGGAATTGGAAAGATCTATTCATCGTTGGCAGACCTTACTCACGACGACGGCTTACACTTTAGTTTCGGTATGGCACCATATAGGCCTTGTATGGAAGAAAAGGTAAGTCTCTGACCGAGTAAGAACTGAGTTTTGTTTGACTTTGGGGCTAAGTAAGTGGCTATCAAAAAGAAATGGAACCGTTGAATAAGAAAGTATTCCGAATTGTTTTCGACTACAGGTAAATTAAGTTTGGAGGACCAAACTTCCTAAAGGGGGGAAGACTGTAATACCCCTGTTCCGTAATATGTTAATTGGTCCTTAACATGATGTGATTATGTATTTTGATATGATTTGTGTTCCACTATGTGAAAATATGTGATTTGAAGTTCCATCTGTTCACCGTAGGAATATCTGTTTGAATAATCAGCTTTGGAAACTTAATTGAGGGCCTTATCGGCCACAGAACCCGAAATCGATTACGCCATTGTGGTTGGCATAATTTTTAGAGCCTACGGTGAAATTTAATTGAAAATTGATTCTGGTCAATTTAAACTGATTGAAATGATAAATTAAGTACCCCATTATTTTATATTATTATATTGACTTAGTGTGACTTAATATATTTGAGCACTACACCTTATTTCTCTCCCTTGGCTTATTTTGGCTGATTCTTGAACTCAATTTGAGAGGGAGAGCCGACCATAGGAGGGAGAAAGAGGGATTATGCAACTTTGGTCTTGAAACTTGGAGATTGGAAGTCTAATTCAAGATTTGATCATAGATTGTGAGGATCAAGCTCCTAGGTGAGTGATTCTTGGATTATAATTGTAATTTTGTGCATGTCCAAGCTATCTTGGTGATCAAGAACAAGATTGTAATGAAGTTGAGTTGTGTTTGTTGAATTGAAGCTTAATATGTGCATGCATGTAAGAAATACTTTGAAATTTGCATGTTTGAGCACAAATGTGTATAACCCATGTGAAATATTAAAGGAAACTCATGTCTTGATCACCATTGGTGTTATCTAAGTTGAGAATGTGGCTAATCCATCACATGCATGTACAAATTGAGAAGATATGAGCTTTGAATGCATGAAATGGCTACATCGGTAATGAGTTGGTGGAAAATGAGCCATGCATGTAAATAAATTATGAAATTGAGCTTCAATATGTTGTAATTCTATGTTTGTACCATGTTAGTATATGATTATGTGAAATTTGGTCCGAAATCATGCATTTAGAGCCTTTGAATGTCAAGATGAAGCTCAAGAACTCAATCTGGAAAACCCAGATTTTCGATGTACGCTCGAGCGGGTGAAGTTATGCTCGAGCGGAGAAAACGAGCTCCCAGCATTTTCTGCAGATGTGGTGTTCGCTCGAGCGGGGAAGTTTACGCTCGAGCAGGGAGCTGTGTAGGCAGGCAGTCCGCTCGAGCGGCCTAGTTCACGCTCGAGCTGGAATAGAAGGCAACCAGTACTTTCGCAGACTTAAGGGTCCGCTCGAGCGGGTAAGTCCACGCTCGAGCGGGGACCCTATTTTCTGAAATTCTGTTTTTGCATTTTGTGTTCTGTTTTCCGTTCTCTTTCACTTGCAAGCACTCTTAGGCATATGTTAAGCATTGTAAATGAGTTAATGAGATAATAATAAAGCCTAAAGAGGAATATGTGAATTAAAGAACGGATTGAACTGTTAATGACCCTTTTGTGTTCATGAAACGTGTAGGGTCAAGCTCCAGGGCAAATCCACAAGCCGATCACTGTGAGTAATATCAATATTTGAAAACTTGTCAATGTCCAATTGTTATTCCCCTATAAATATTATGAGTTGTTAATTGGGATTGTGGACAAAAGTCTGATAAGAATAAATGAATGAATGGGCCAAAGGCCGTTTGACATGAATGAATGGGCCAAAGGCCGTTTGACATGAATGAATGGGCCAAAGGCCGTTTGACATGAATGAATGGGCCAAAGGCCGTTTGACATGAATGAATGGGCCAAAGGCCGTTTGACATGATTGAATGGGCCAAAGGCCGTTTGACATGAATGAATGGGCCAAAGGCCGTTTGACATGAATGAATGGGCCAAAGGCCGTTTGACATGATTGAATGGGCCAAAGGCCGTTTGACATGAATGAATGGGCCAAAGGCCGTTTGACATGAATGAATGGGCCGAAGGCCGTTTGACATGAATGAATGGGCCAAAGGCCGTTTGACATGAATGAATGGGCCGAAGGCCGTTTGACATGAATGAATGGGCCAAAGGCCGTTTGACATGAATGAATGGGCCGAAGGCCGTTTTGCCATGAATGGAAACCCGGATGGGCCAAAGGCCAGAATGTTTGGAACTACAGCTACTTGACTTGCATTTCGTATAGTTATATATATTTTGCTGTTAAACAGAAGTATGAATTGGGCCCAAGGCCGTTTGGAGCATGTTGATCTACATATTGTTATGTAATTGTTATATTTGATATTATTCACTGGGCTATCGCTCACGCTCATTCATGTATTTGTAGGTGAGCCAAGGGAAGTCCAAACCCAGCCCCAGTGAAGTCTGCTAGGAACAACAGGAGTTTTGGGAGAGTCAGCCTTGTGCCTCGCGCATGAGACCATCCTTGCCCTTTTACTATGTACCTATGTTTTGTCTTGTTGGCAAGGACCCAGTGCATGTCTGTACATAGTCTGTTATAGGTTGACTCGTTTTGGACGATCCTGTCTGTAATGAATTTTGTGAAGCTGTACTTTTGATGTGAGTTATTAACGTATCTGAGTATGGTTTGTTTGATGTGCATATAAGCACGGCTCTATGGACAAAGTTTTAAATTTTTGCTTCCGTTTGGCCCCCATTAACTCTGTTAAAATACGTTTAGAACAGTTTGAGGCCGTAGGTAATCTCATGATTACTGGCCGGTTACGTCCTTAACCCACGGGGGCGGGTTCGGGTCGTGACACCTTCCCCACCAATTCCCACTAACTCATGATAATAATAGTAAATAATTGGGCACCAATTTACCAATTTAATCAACTTAATCTGGTCCGAATCAATTTTTCAATTAAATTTCACCGTAGGCTCTAAAAATTATGCCAATCACAATGGCGTAATCGATTTCGGGTTCTGTGGCCGATAAGGCCCTCAATTAAATTTCCGAAGCTGATTATTCAAACAGATATTCCTACGGTGAACAGATAAAACTTCAAAATCACATATATTCACATAATGGCACATAAAATCATGGTAAACACATAATCATACTCAATTTAAGGACCAATTAGCATACTACGGAACAGGGGTATCACAGTCTTCCCCCCTTTAGGAAGTTTGGTCCTCCAAACTTAATTTACCTTCGTCGGGAAACAAATGTGGATAGCGTAGACGCATTTCCTCCTCTTTTTCCCAGGTAGCATCTGTCCCATAGTGTTCCTTCCATTCCACTTTCACCATCGGAATGGATTTGTTTCTCAATTCTTTCACTTGTCGGTCAACAATTCTTTCCGGCCATTCAGCATATTCCATATTTTCATCAATAGCAACCCGGTGATAATCAATCACATGCAACGGGTCTCGGAGGTAACCCCTCAACATTGACACATGAAACACATTGTGGATTTGCTCAAATCCCGGTGGCAAAGCAACTCTATAAGCAACTGGACCAAGCCTCTCCAAAATTTGAAACGGCCTAATGTAACGGGGCGACAACTTGCCCTTTTTCCCAAACCTAACTTGGCCTTTCATCGGGGAAACTCGGATGAACACATGGTCGCCGACCTCATACTCAAGAGGTCTTCTCCGAACGTCTGCATAACTCTTCTGTCGGTCTTGAGCTGTTTTGAGCCTTTGCCGAATAGTTTTGATCTTTTCAGAGGTGTCTTGTACAATTTCAGGCCCAAGCAAAGCTCTGTCCCCGACCTCTGTCCAACAAATAGGTGATCTACACCTCCTACCATACAAAGCCTCGTATGGTGCCATACCGATGCTGGAGTGGAAGCTGTTATTATAAGCAAACTCTGCAAGCGGCAAATAGTCTTCCCAACTCCCCTGAAAATCCAAAGCACACATGCGAAGCATATCTTCCAAAGTTTGTATCGTTCGTTCTGACTGGCCATCTGTCTGTGGGTGGAATGCAGTACTGAACCTTAGTTCTGTTCCCATAGCTTCCTGCAAACTTTTCCACAATCTAGATACAAATTTCAGATCCCTATCTGACACAATGGACACCAGAACTCCGTGTAACCGGACAATTTCATCAACACAAATAGTAGCTAATCTATAAGCAGTAAATGTAGTTTTGACAGGCAGAAAATGTGCAGATTTGGTCAGTCTATCAACTACAACCCAAACAGAATCCATACCTTGGGAAGTCCGAGGTAGGCCAACAACGAAATCCATAGTCAGATGTTCCCACTTCCATTCAGGAATAGGGAGAGGTTGAAGTAGACCGCCTGGTTTCTGATGTTCAGTCTTAACTTGCTGACACTGAAGGCACTTGGACACATATTCTGCAATCTCTTTCTTCATTTTAGGCCACCAATAGGTTTGTTTCAAATCCCGATACATTTTATTGTTACCCGGATGCATAGCAAATACAGATCTGTGGGCTTCATCTAAAACCCTCTTCCTTAGCTCCGGAATATCTGGGACACATATTCGGTTTCGAAATTTCAACATCCCATTCTCGACACTGAACTCCGCTTTTGGGCTTACTTCAAATTCATCAATTACCTTTCTGAGGAACTCATCTTCTTTCTGTTTCTGCTTGATTTCATCAACAATTGTCGGTTCGGCTGTAATAGCGGCTATCAATCCGCCCTGTTCACATACCACCACTTCAATTTCAGACTTTTCAAAGTCTTGCAAAATCTCCCTTTGTTCAGTAAGCAAACAAGCCATACTCCCTGTTGATTTTCTGCTTAAGGCATCAGCCACTGTATTAGCTTTCCCGGGGTGATACTGAATTTCTAGGTCGTAATCTTTTATCAATTCCACCCATCTTCTCTGACGCATATTCAACTCTTTCTGCGTGAAGAAGTATTTTAGGCTCTTATGATCTATGTAGACTTCACATTTTGCTCCATACAGATAATGCCGCCAAATTTTCAAGGCAAAAACAACTGCGGCCAATTCTAAGTCATGTGTTGGATAATTCTTCTCATGTGGCCTCAACTGTCGGGAGGCGTAAGCAATAACCTTTCTGTTCTACATTAACACACAACCCAAACCCTCATAAGATGCGTCACTAAAAATCACAAAATTTTCCATACCTGAAGGTAGTGTCAAAACTGGTGCCGTGGTCAATCTTGTCTTCAATTCCTGAAAGGCTGATTCTCTTTCACTATTCTATTCAAATGGTTGTCCCTTACGTGTCAATTGGGTGAAAGGCACAGCTAATTTCGAAAAGTCCTTTACAAACCTCCTGTAGTACCCAGCCAAACCCATGAAACTGCGAACTTCCGTCACATTAGTTGGTGTAGGTCAATTCACAATTGCTTCTATTTTCTGCGAGTCCACTGAAATTCCTTCCTTGTTGACCACATGCCCTAAGAAAACAACCTCATCCAACCAAAACTCACATTTCTTTAGTTTAGCAAATAATTTCCTTTCCCGAAGTATTTGTAAAACAGTCCTCAAATGATGTTCATGTTCAAGTCTATCTTTAGAGTATATCAAAATTTCATCGATGAAGACTACAACAAACTCATCAAGGTAGGTTTTAAAAATTCTATTCATTAAGTCCATAAATGCTGCCGGAGCATTAGTCACTCCAAATGGCATAACAAGAAACTCAAAATGACCATACCTCGTTCTGAATGCGGTTTTCTCAACATCCTCTGCTTTAACCTTCAGCTGATGATACCCGGATCTCAAATCAATCTTAGAAAACACCTGTGATCCCTGCAACTGGTCAAATAAGTCATCAATACGAGGTAAGGGATATTTGTTCTTTATCGTTACCTTGTTCAGTGCCCGGTAATCAATGCACAGGCGCAAAGTACCATCCTTCTTCTTTACAAATAACACTGGTGCACCCCAAGGCGAAGTGCTAGGCCGGATAAACCCTTTATCAAGAAGGTCTTGCAATTGTTCCTTTAATTCTTTCATTTCAGCAGTAGCCATTCTGTAGGGAGTTTTAGAAATAGGCTGGGTGCCTGGCACAGTCTCAATAGTAAACTCTATCTTCCTGTCTACCAATTCCCCTGGTAATTCATTCGGAAACACATCCGGAAATTCTCTAACAATAGGAATATTATTCAATTCAACACTCTCAGATTGCTCAGACAACACATAGCACAAATAACCCTTGCACCCTTTCCTGATCAGTTTACATGCTTTCATTGCAGATACCAAATAAGGTGGAGGCACTACCCCATTACCCACAAACACAATCTCTTTCTGTTCTGGTGGTTTAAATACAACCCTTTTTGTCACACAGTCAATGGTGGCACAATACTTGGTCAACCAATCCATGCCCAAAATTACATCGAAATGTCTAAAGTTCAAGGGCAACAAATCTACATATAGGGTAGCATCCTCAATACGCATGTCCCAAAACCGATATATATATTCACATAACACAGATTCCCCCGCTGGAGTAGACACACATAACAAATATGGTAATAACTCTAGGGGTCTATTCAGTCTAGATGCAAATGCATATGTCACAAATGAGTGCGTCGATCCAGAATCAATTAATACAAAGGCATCCTGATTACATATTGAAATAGTACCTGAGACAACGGCATTGGCATTCCGTGTATCGCCCGGAACGAGTGCAAAAACCCTCCCTTGTCTCACTGTATCCCCAGTAGTAGCAGATCTCAAAGTGTTTCCCGGCTTTGGGATCGATGCAGTGGAGCTAGCAGCTATCTTCCCACTATTCTGATTAAAATCTCGGGCTATATGCCCTTGTTTCCCACACTTAAAACAGGCTCCCGATGCACGGTAACAGACTCCACAGTGCCTTTTGCTACAAGTGTTGCACATGGGAGCTGTGTCTCGGGAAGAACTTGAAGTAGTTGAGGAGCCCGTGTTTTGCTTTTTCAGAAATTTCTTTTTCGAAAAGAAGCCTTGTCTTTTGTTGCCTATCCATTCGGTTGTTGGCTTAGCTTGTCTAGCTATGTTAGCCTCTGATATGATGGCTCGGTCAAGCACCCCGATGTAGGTCTCTAACTTCAGGACATTCACTCTCTCTAGGATGTCACTTCGGAGCCCACCTTCAAAATGCCTTGCCTTCTTATAATCAGTGTCAATTACGTGTGGTGCAAACCTGGCCAACTCAGTAAATTTGGCCTCATACTCCGCTACAGTCATGCTGCCTTGCTTGACTTCCATGAACTCTGCCACTTTCCTATCCTGGACACACTGCGGAAAGTACTTGTCATAGAATATTTCTAGGAACTTTACCCAGTCAACATCCTTATGATTCTCTCGCATCAACATCCACCATCTCCTCGCTTCGTCTTCTAGCATAAAGGTGGCTAGAAGCAGTTTCTGTGTATCCGAGCACGGAAACACCTCAAACAGTTTTTCGATCCCAAGAACCCAAGCCTCAGCTTTCAAAGGATCCAGTCCGCCATGGAACTGTGGTGGTTTCATTTTCTTGAATTCCTTGGTGAGAGCGATTATCCGATCATCATTTTGATTATCTGGCACAGGTGGTGCCGGAGGTGGAGGTGGCGGGTGTGGTTGCTGCCACTGTTGTTGCCACTCCTGTTGCTGTCTCAAAGCTTCTGCCATTTCCTGTATCAGTCTTTCCATTCTGTCCAATCTGGCAGTAGAAGATTCCTCTATCTCATCACCTCTGGTTCTCACCATCTGATTAAACTTGCATTATATTTCATACAAAAGGTACACAAGTACGCATACACTAAGGAGCACATATTTCCAGATAATTTGCAATGCAAGTAGTTTACAACTTACACATATAATTATTCATAACAAAACATTTAAGCATATAATCAATGCTTCCAAACTCGTACTTATCACATGAATGCATCCTAGATCTTATCTAGACGCTTATTGCTCTTTTTGGACAAGTGTGTGAGTTATTAACTCGTGCTCTGATACCACTCTGTCATGACCCGAACCCGCCCCTATGGGTTAAGGACATAACCGGCCAGCAATCTTGAGATTACCTACGGCCTCAGACCAAAACAGACATAACTTGTCAGAGTAAAGGGGCCAAACGGAAGCAATAAATAAAAACTTTGTCCGTAGAGCCGTGCTTATATGCACATCAACAGACCATAATCAGTTCCGCTAATAACCCACATCAAAAGTACAGTTTCACAAAATTCATTACAGACAGGATCATCCAAAACGAGTCAACCTATGACAGACTATTTACAGATATACATAAAGTCCTTGCCGGCAAGACAAAATATAACTACATAGCAAAAAGGCAAGGGTAGGTCTCAAGAGTGAGACGCAAGGCTGACTTCCTCAAAACTCGGATTTTTCCTAGCAGACTTCACTGGGGCTGGGTTTGGACTTCCCTTGGCTCACCTACAAACACATGAATGAGCGTGGGCGATAGCCCAGTGAATAATATCAAATGCAGAAATTACATAACAGTGTAGAACAACATGTTCCAAACGGCCTTTGGCCCAATTCACATTTCTACTTAACATATATATATACTTATAAAAAATTTAGATCAACTGACTGTAGTTCCAACATACCGGCCTTTGGCCCATTCGGTTTCCATTCTTGTCAAAACGGCCTTCGGCCCATTCATTTATGTCAAAACGGCCTTCGGCCCATCCATTTATGTCAAAACAGCCTTCGGCCCATTCATTTATGTCAAAACGACCTTCGGTCCATTCATATTCATCTAAACGACCTTCGGTCCGCTCATTTACATCAAAACGACCTTTGGTCCATTCATATACATCAAAACGACCTTCGGTCCATTCATTCTTATCAAAACGACCTTTGGTCCATTCATTGATTCCTGTCAGACTTTTGTCCACAATCCCAATTAACGACTCATAAAGTTTATAAGGGAATAACAATTGGACATTGACAAGCTTTCAAATGTTGATATTACTCACAGTGATCGGCTTGTGGATTCGCCCTGGAGCTTGACCCTACACATTCCATGCACACAAAAGGGTCATTAACAATTCAATCCGTCCCTTAATTTACATATTCCTCTTCAGGCTTTATTCTTATCTCATTAACTCATTTATAATGTTTAACACACGCCTAAGAGTGATTACAAGTGAAAGAGAACGGAAAACGAAACACAGAACGCATGAACAAAATTCCAGAAATTAGGGTCCCCGCTCGAGCGTCAATTTACCCGCTTGAGCGGACCCTCAAGGCCTGCAAAAGTACTGGTTGCATGAAAAATACGCTTGAGCGTTAAATAGGGCGCTCAAGTGGAAGGCCTGTCAAAATAGCTCCCACGCTCGAGCGTCAACTTCCCCGCTCGAGCGGGAACCATGTCTGCAGAAAATGCTGGGAGCTCGATTTCTCCGCTCGAGCGTCACTTCACCCGCTCGAGCGGACATCGAAAATTTGGGTTTTCTAGATTGAGTTCTTGAGCTTCATCTTGACATTCAAAGGCTCTAAATGCATGATTTCGGTCCAAACTTCACATAATCATATACTAACATGGTACAAACATAGAATTATAACATATTGAAGCTCAATTTCATAATTTATCTACATGCATGTCCCAAAATATGTCAAACTCAATCATTAACATAACAAATTCATGCATTCCAGCTCATATCTTCTCAATTTGTACATGCATGTGATGGATTAGCCACATTCTCAACTTAGATAACACAAATGGTGATCAAGACATGAGGTTCCTTTAATATTTCACATGGATTATACACATTTGTGCTCAAACATGCAATATCAAGGTGATTTCCTACATGCATGCACATATTAAGCTTCAATTCAACAATTACAACCCAATTTCATTTCAATCTTACTTTTGATCACCCAATTAGCTTGAACACACAAAATTACAAACTATAATCCAAGAATTACTCACCTAGAAGCTTTGATTCACACAAAGTATAACAATTCTTGGATTATCTTCAAGGTTCCCAAGCTTTAAGCTACAATTTGCACAATTCTCTCCTCTCTCCCTCTCTACAGCCGACCCTCCTCCTTCTCTCAAGATTTGATCAGCCAAAATCAATACATAGGAGAGAATGGGAAGTGTAGTGACCTTCCCCACCAATTCCCACTAACTCATGATAATAATAGTAAATAATTGGGCACCAATTTAGCAATTTAATCAACTTAATCTGGTCCGAATCAATTTTTCAATTAAATTTCACCGTAGGCTCTAAAAATTATGCCAATCACAATGGCGTAATCGATTTCGGGTTCTGTGGCCGATAAGGCCCTCAATTAAATTTCTCAAGCTGATTATTCAAACAGATATTCCTACGGTGAACAGATAAAACTTCAAAATCACATGTATTCACATAATGGCACATAAAATCATGGTAAACACATAATCATACTCAATTTAAGGACCAATTAGCATACTACGGAATAGGGGTATCACACTTCTAGAAGTTGCTTTGGGTAGGGTTGTTTGTATATAATTCAGCAGATCATAAAAATGAATATTTATAAAATTAAATTTTTGAATAGTGGGTGTGATGGAGGTGTACATACAAAAAATACTAGATAAAATAGAAAAAAATAACTTTTTGGTTATAATATAACTTTAAATTTGTTGAGCCATCCCCAAGGGGATAGCTAAAAAAGGCTTGTTAGGCATTTTAGCCAATGTAACTCTAAATTTGGACTCCAATGAGCGAGCTAGCTACTTTACCATTCTACCTTTTTATTGGCTACAATTAAAGAGCTTTATACGCTCTCCAAACAAATATGTATTTATGTCTTGAATTTTTGCATATTTATATATTGGATTTGGGATTTTATATATTTTATATATATGTATATGTGTATGTAACAATTTTATATGTTCTTTCAATTCTGTTTGATGAATTATACAATAACTTATTTTGTATTTTGTATTTTTTTTTCTCCCCATTCTATAGGTTTTATATGCTTGTTTGAGCAAATTTATTATTTTTGCAAATTTACATTAGTAAAATGTCAACAATTAGTATTTTTTGTTTTAAAAATTAATTAATTTAGTTTGAATGATTAGCTAAAATAAAGAGTGTGGTTGGAGAATACAATAGCTAAAACAAAGAGAGTATTTTTTTCATACTTTAGCTAGTGAAAAGTAGATAGTATGATTGGAGTTGCTCCAGGCTCTTCAAATGTAGCTAGTCCAATTTTTTTTGTTAAAATAGCTATTATAAAAATAAAAATATATATATATATATATGATAATGTTAGCCATAGCTAACAAGACTCATTTAAAGAGTCCAATTGAGATGCTCTTAGGAGTGTTTGGGAATAAGCTATATATTAGTTAAAAAGTCCAAAAACTAATACAAAAAGTTAACCGGGATTGAAGAAACTGTTGTTCACCTTAAAAATAATTGTTCCCTTCAACCTAAAATTCCAGAAATTCATCCTGTAGCTATTAAACCTACACCTACAGTAACAAATTTCAATTTAAAATCCAAGAAATCAAATACAGAACTTATGGATACTCTTATTAATAAGATTAAAGATCTTCATATAGGAGAATCCTCTCAAATTAATATGTTATCCAGAAACCATTTCCAGGAATTAGATGAAAATTACCAGAATTTGGATCCCCACCAAATATCTGAAATTCAGGCTAATTTTCAAAACGAGCCTTCATCTGTCAATAAAGTCCATTATGGATCTAATATTGACAGAACTGCCTATACAGCACCTAGTAGGTACTATTACTCTAGACCTACTCCCACGGATATTGTTTATGAGGAAGATTTTCTTCATAACCAGAAATCTTACCATAGTGGAACCATTTATGAAAGGAATATTGATGGTTTTTCTCAATATCAAAATTTTGAACTTTTATAGCATATGTTGATGTTTGCAACAGTGTGCAAACAGAATGAAAATACTGATCACCAAGTAGCCAGATTTATTGTCAGTGGCTTTACTGGACTACTTAAAAGATGGTGGGATAATATTCTCACAACTGTTCAAAATGATGAAATTTGAAATTCCACCAGAACTATAATTGATGCAGATCTTGAGCGACAAGAACAAGATGCTGTATATACTCTGGCTAATACTATCGTCCTTCATTTTATCGGTGCAGTTATCGGTATTGAAGATCGTAGTAGGGAACTATTACAGAAATTAAGATGTCCATCTTTATCTCATTTTAGATGGTATAAAGATGTTTTTCTAATGAAAGTACATCGTCGAGCTGATGCTAATTCAGATAATTGAAAAGCCAAATTTATTGATGGTCTACCTACTCTTTTTTCTGAGAGAGTTAGGAAAAAGTTAAGAGATCCTGTATAATCGATATACCTATGGTCAATTAATAGGTGTTATCACTGATGAAGGCCTTCCTTTATGCAATGAC
Organism: Camellia sinensis; assembly: GCF_055761805.1. Lineage (NCBI taxonomy): Eukaryota > Viridiplantae > Streptophyta > Magnoliopsida > Ericales > Theaceae > Camellia > Camellia sinensis. Next base: position 162,322,516 of record NC_138972.1, read on the forward strand.
CTTAAACTACAACAACAGATGAAACAACAACATCTTACAGGAAGAAAAGAGTTTGGTGAATTTTGTGAACAATTTGCCTATGACACGAAATTACAGTATCCTCACAAACATAAGAAACTTAAGAAAATTCATAAGAATTTTCCTAAAAAGTCCAGAAAGTATAAGCCCTCTAAAGCTTGTACCCAACAACCAACACTTTCAAAAGGTAGACAAAAATATTCCAAACAAAAACCAAAATCCACAATTAAATGTTATAAATGTGGACAAACAGGTCATTATGCTAACTGTTATAAATCTAAAATATGACAAAAGCTTAATGAACTATCTATAGATGATGAACTTCAGCAAAAGATTCTTCAAATGTTATCTGATGAATCTAGCTCTTCTGACAATTCTGCAGATGATCTTGCAGCAATTTATTCATCTGATTTTGCTACTATAGCGATCCCGGTATTTCCTGTTGTTGTTTAACTGTAATCCGGACTCAGTTCCGTAGATTTTTTATTGTCTTATCCTCTTCCTACCCTTTTCTCTTTGTGTTCGAGCTTCGGGTTGTGTTGGGCAAGTAGGGAATAAGTTGGTTGTGTTTTAAAACGTAAAATCCTTGCCCAGTTTTTGGTCCCTCCGCTCGAGCGGCGCTTTTGACGCTCGAGCGGGACTCTGTTGTTGCATGTCCGCTCGAGCGGTGGTGTTGGCGCTCGAGCGGGTAAATCACCCATCCAGTATTTCGTCTGCAGTGGTATACGCTCGAGCGAGGGATTGGACGCTCGAACGGGAGTATGTGTCTGACGCTCGAGCGGGGAGTTTGACGCTCAAGCGGGCATCATGTCTGTAAAAGTTCTGGGAGCGTTCATTCGCCGCTTGAGCAGGGGATTGGACGCTCGAGCGGGGATCTGTGATTGACGCTCGAGCGGGGCGACTTTTATATAAAGCCGAGATCCGACCTTTTTGTTCACTTTTCAACATCCTTTCTCTCTCCTACTTTTCCAAAAAGCTATTTTGAGAGTTCCTCTCACTAAAACCCAAACTTCTCTCTTAGGATTGATCTAGTAGGAGTTATTTTCTCACCTTGGGCCTTTACAAAAGTTGTGTTGATCGTCGAGGGCTATTTTCTAATCTGAAAATTTCAGGATTTGGAGCATTTCCATTTCTTCATCTCCTTCGTTGAGCCCTATCATTCGAGGTAGGGATAACCTAGTCCATCTTATGAGCTTTTTCTTTGAATTTTAGCATTTTGATATGTTGGGGTTGTTGGGTAATTTTGAGAAAGTTTGGGCCTTTGTGTAATTTTACAAAAGTTAGGGTTTTAAATATATAAACCTATATGCATGTTAGGCATAGAGAAATGAGATTAATGTTGGGACATTGATGGAAATGGAACCTTAGGGCTGTTTTGTGAATTATGGTAATTTGTCCTAATTGGATTAATTAATTAATGCATATAATTAATTGAAGAAAACGAGGAATTGAATTGAGAATGTTGAAATTGGGAATGTATGGAACTAAAGAGTGTAGTCGAATCTTTCATTGCTCATCTAATTGAAATGTTGATATATTATCCATTTGTGCATTTATTTCCTGTTTAGAAATAATTGCTTTGGGCTACCGGTGGGGGGTAGTGTTGATTGTTGTAGACAATGCATGATGATTAGGCGAACTAAAACTAATCAATTGGATGCGCCATAGAGTATGACGGTTGATTGAATACATTAACTTTATGTGTTGGTTGATTGCGCAGATAGCCGATGTGTTTATATGCGTTATGTGTAGACAGTTGATAGAATACGTTAACTCTTTGTAATGATTGATTGCGTATATGATTCTGTGTTTATATGCATTACTTGTGTATGGGAGGAGATAGGGGATGTACTCCACGGTTTAGAGGAAGATAGGGGATGTACCTCTAAGCTGGTTAATGGTTTAGGGGAAGATGGGGAATGTACCTCTAAACTGGAATATGGTTAAGGGAAGATGGGGGATGGACCCTGGGATGCAGCTCATATGCTCATCCGTTGAAGTGTTGAAACAGCTCATATGCTTATCTATTGAAATGTTGATATAGCTCATATGCTTATCTGTTGTAGTAGTGATATAGCTCATATGCTTATCTGTTGTAGTGGTGATATAGCTCATATACTTATCTGTTGTAGTAGTGATATAGCTCGTATGCTTATCTGTTGAAGTATTGATATAGCTCATATGCTTATCTGTTGTAATAGTGATATAGCTCATATGCTTATCTGTTGAAGTACTGATATACCTCATATGCTTATCTGTTGTAATAGTGATATAGCTCGTATGCTTATCTGTTGAAGTATTGATATAGCTCATATGCTTATCTGTTGTAGTGGTGATATAGCTCATATGCTTATCTATTGAAAGGTTTGTTCGATTTGATATAACACTAAAATGTATGTCATCATCGTTTGTGAAGTATGGAAGTAGTTTATGTGTTATTGATACAACACCAAAATGTGTATTCACCTTGAATTTCAAAATGTTCTAGTGATGGACTATAATCTCGTCAAATGTTTTGGCCAGAATACTGAACCTTGTTTTCTAACTCAAAGTTGAATAAGAACTAGAAAGTGAATTGTAACATAAACTTGACTGTCTTGGAATTTTAGCAAGATGTAAATGGAAGTGTAAGTGTTGACCATCTACCAGTTGCTAATCTCTTAGTCATTGTTCATAGTTGGTTTAGTATATTTCTACTGGGCTGTGGCTCACCCTATATGGGGACATCATTTTCAGGTACAGGTAGCATGCCACCTCTAAGGACATAGCTTGGGAGGCTAGAGGCGGACATACTTTGGTTGTCTTATTTTTTTTTGTATTATATATAGTTTCAAGCCAAGGGCTTAAGGTGTATTTGAGTTAGCATTCTCTTTTGTAACCAAGTGTTAACTTAGAAAACTGTAAGCCCGTAGGGCATTTGTTTTTTTTTTTGTAAGCATGTAATACTTTTGTAATAAAATACTCTGATGGATAGATGAATGTGGATCTTTTATGTATAAATGCATGTGTACAAAGATGGTTTAAATGTTATTTTTTTGAGGGCGTGACAACTTGGTATCAGAGCGTACCGGGTTCGAATACTCTGGGTACGTGGGAAGTGATTAGTATCACATTGGGTTTGTCTCGCTTGTTAGAGACTTAGACGTAATGTTATGTACTTAAGTGATAACATGTTTATGTGATTATTTGGGTATGGAATGTAGTTTCTTGGATGTTGATTGGATCCTTGGGTTTCTGGGAGTCCTATTGGAAAGGCACTTGATCAATGTTGTTTCTGACCGTAACTCTAGCAACGCCTCGGGACTATCATTATCCGGAAATGAAATTCGTAAATGCTTATGTGTTTATGTGCTTACGTGGAGTAAATTGCAGTTGTCCATGCATTAGGACGTGAGTGTTTAGCTTTGGCACATGTATGAGTGTGGTAACGTGTCTCTGTTACTTTTACTAGGATGCCTAGGCAAGGAGGTTGTGGTTTCCCTCCTTCCGCTCGGGAAGAGTTGCGGAAACAGTTTGTGGAGTTACGCCAAGGTACTACACCTTTGGTGCGGTTCGAAAGATGGTTTGCTAACCTGTCGAGGTTTGCTCCAGAATTGGTGGAGACGGAGGACTTGCGCTGTTTCGAGTTTGAGAGTAAGCTGCGTGACGACATTCGTGTAAGGATAGCGGGGTCTTGGCATAAAAGATATAGTGTGCTTGTTGAGGCAGCTGCCCACGTAGAGATTGCGGTGCTAGCAATGGGGCAGGGTGGGGAGGGAGCCATCTCGGCAACTCCCGTGACTCAGGGTGTGGGTAGGCCTTTTAAGAGGCAAAGGGGTTTAAACCCGCAACAGGGAGGTCGGGCTAAAACTACCCTTCCAATGTCGGATTTGGATTCGGGAGAACGTAAACAGAGGGGTGTCTTTTGTTTCAAATGTGGTCTACTGGGCCACAAGGTTTCGGGTTGCCCACAGAAGAAGGGGGCAGGGTTAGCAGTTCAACCAGTAGTCGTACCACCAGGATCATCTAACCAGCCGGGTTTTGGGCCGATCAAATGCTCAGTGGGGAGGCAGTTGTTGGGGTCTTCATCAGCCCAGATTCTGAACCAGTCTCGTGCTCAGGCACCACCTACTTGTTGGATGTGTAATCAGCCGGGTCATATTCGACGTTTCTGTACTCAGCCGGGGGCTTCTTTAGGGGTTTTGCAACCTAGCCAGGCTCAGTTTCATTCGACTGGGCAGGAACAGTATCGTTTTGGGGGACTAGCAGGCCAGATTGCGAGGGCCTCAGTAGAGTCGAGTTCCCAAGCCCCAGTTGGGGAAGTTTGTAGTTGTTCTAGGTGTGGACAGAGGGGGGCACGTCAGTAGTTCTTGTCCGTGGCTTGTAAGCTCGTAGGTTATCTTATGTTTGGGGATGACCAACTTCGGCGGTCCAACAAGGGACGGTAGTAGTAGTAATACTGATGGGATGGTTTTGTTTTGACTAATCCGTTTAGTAATCAGTGGATTATTGTTTTGTGATCATTGGGTTCTGTTGTGTAACCAATGTGTTTTGGGAATGTTGAAACATATAAACTGTTTGTTTATCTATATATATACATATATGCTTTGTTTGTTAATTTCCCTGGAGTGGGTGAATTGGAGCATGTTGTAGTTCTAAAGTTTTATTAATGTATAAAGTTGCTGTAAAACCATAAAATTCTTTTTTTGGTATTAATGCATTATTTTTATTATTATGCGTGTGACTTGATTTGGGAAAGATGAGGGTTGAGGAGCCGTGTTTTCAAAATTTGAAAGAACCACCGAGGAGTGCGTGTCCTAGCCAAGGCAATATTGGAGCGAGAACTGTTTTACTTGCCGAGTGTGTGGAATTTCATAGGTATTACCCATTTAAAATTTTGTGCGTGGTATAGATTTTGGTCTACTGTAGGGTGAACTCGAGAGGATGTTATCAGAAGGGTTAATTGGGTATATAGCCCGTGGCTAGAATGTGACCCGTGGATGGAGTCACAGTGGTACGGTGTTTGCAGATGAAGATGTAGGTTAATGACGAGGGAGGCGAGGACTTTTACTCCTCTGGAAAGTTAGAAGAGTGAATGTTTGAGAGCCTTGTCGGCGACTTGCAACGGTGTCGGGGTTTGGTTCATGATGGTTGCCCAGCGGTAGTTTTGACTAGTGGTTTAGCACGGAGGCCGGGCCTCTTGATAGTACTCACGAGATGAGTGACAAGTAGGATGTAGAGTAACGAGTGGACCCTATGAGTTACTGGGGGATTCGGTGTGGGGGTAAGAGGGCTCGCAAAATAAGGATGTTTTTTCTAGTACGGTTGAATGTGTTAGATGTGATGGTTTCAAGAGTTGCGCGGTGTTGACAAGACCATGTGAGGATGTTCGAGGGATGTGAGATTTGTATCTCAAGTTAGCGAGAATGGTACCTGTTCGTTGGTTCGTGTTTTGGGTCTTGCTAGTTAGCGAGTCCGTGGTGACCCGATCGGTTGTATAGAGGCAGTGTTCGTGTTGAGATTGGTTATCAATGTTGGGTATGGTTGTGAGTGGATGCTGGCGGCATTCTTTGGAGGGAGAACAGTTTGAGTTCTACAGTAATGAGAATAGCGTTGGTCAAAATTGTCCTTCGTGATTGAGGTTGACCGTGTCGGTCTTGAGTCGAGGAGATGAGCAGGCTTGCTAGGTAGCAATGGGAGGGGCAAATAGTGATTCCCTTAGGCACAGTGTTGATGTGGTTCGATTTTAGGAGACCCGTTGAGATTCCAAAATTTGGGGGTTTGTGTGGGGAACTCCGTGTTTGGGGCTAGTGGCACATCAGTGTGTGGACTACTGAGTGTGGAGTTTATTGAGTTGTTTAGTCAGCTTGCTGGTATCAGGTTTTGGGTTGACATCGGTCACCTTGAGGTTAGTCTCGTTTGTTGAAGACTTGGTATGTTGGTTAAGGAAAACTGAAACTAGTCGAACATGTTATGCCATTGAGGCCAAGTTTGACATAACCTAAATAATACAAAAAGTCAAAAAGTCATTATCCTATTTAAGTCACATCATCTTATTTAAATCACATCACCTCTCTAATACATCACATCAAACCCAACCCAAACCCAACCTATATAAGCCAATAAGTCAAAAAGTACACTTTTTTAGAACATCCCAAACCAACCCTGAATCTCACAGTTGATAGAATACATTAATTTTATGTATTGATTAATTGTGTATAGAACCTTTGTGTTTATATGCATTGTGTGTAGAGGAGGAGATGGGGGATGTACTCCGCGGTTTAGGGGAAGATGGGGGATGTACCTCTAAACCGGATAGGATTGGGAGGAGATGGGGGATGAACTCCGTAGATACAGCTCATATGCTTGTCTAGAGAAGTGAAGATACAGCTCATATGCTTATCTTTGTGAAGTGTAGATAAAGCTCATATGCTTATCTTTGAAAGTGTGATATAGTTTTTATACTTATCTATTGTGAAGTGAGAAATGTCTTATATGAGTTACTGTCTCATCTAAATTGTTGGTCAGGTTCTAACCCATATTTATGATTTTAAATTGGTTAAGTAAAGGGAGGCGGAATGAAATTGCAAAACCATGAATTTCTTATGCCTTATGTGTTGATAGTACTGTGGTTACTTCTATTAAGTATCATTATAGAAATGTTATGTTCTGCGTTGGTTGTGGTATCACGGTGTGCGTGATGGTTGTTGATAGGGTTATTTTGGAAAGAAATGGAAAACAAAATTTTCCCAGTGTTTGGGACCATCTAAATGCGTTGTTGAAAAGTTGATTTAATTCAAGGATTTTAAAGAATTCCAGATTAATCTTTTAGGCAAATAAACCGTGGATGACTCTGCGTTTTGGGTAACACCGTATTTGTGAAAAATGTTTACAAAGCTTTTGAGTTTTCGTATGGAAAAGGCAAAAAAAAAAAAAATTATTCCGGGACGTTAACGTTGAAAATTTGAACATCCTTGAGAAATGCCTCTTGAACAAGAAAATGTTTTCTTATTATCTACTCTAAAGATTTGCTTTGGTCGTGTTGTTGAGTAGTGACTTAGCATGAAGCACTAGTCGGTTGTTGGTGAATTGTTTTGGGGAGGGTTTGGTTTTGTTGAGGCTTTTGTACCTATAGTGTTGTCGTTTAGAACATGTTCCCTTGGTTAGTCTCTTCCACGGTAAGAATGAATCGAAGGTTTGTTTGAGAGTAATTTCTTTCCTTGGGGCTCAGGTGTTGAGTGCTCTGTGATCAATTGGCCTTGTGTTTTGGCGTACCCATAATTTCAGGGACGAAATTCTTTAAGGGGGGGAGGTTATAGCGATCCCGGTATTTCCTGTTGTTGTTTAACTGTAATCCGAACTCGGTTCCGTAGATTCGTTATTGTCTTATCCTCTTCCTACCCTTTTCTCTTTGTGTTCGAGCTTCGGGTTGTGTTGGGCAAGTAGGGAATAAGTTGGTCGTGTTTTAAAACGTAAAATCCTTGCCCAGTTTTTGGTCCGTCCGCTCGAGCGGCGCTTTTGACGCTCGAGCGGGACTCTGTTGTTGCATGTCCGCTCGAGCGGTGGTGTTGGCGCTCGAGCGGGTAAATCACCTATCCAGTATTTCGTCTGCAGTGGTATACGCTCGAGCGGGGGATTGGACGCTCGAGCGGGAGTATGTGTCTGACGCTCGAGCGGGGAGTTTGACGCTCGAGCGGGCATCATGTCTGTAAAAGTTCTGGGAGCGTGCATCCGCCGCTCGAGCGGCGGATTGGACGCTCGAGCGGGGATCTGTGATTGACGCTCGAGCGGGGCGACTTTTTTATAAAGCCGAGATCCGACCTTTTTGTTCACTTTTCAACATCCTTTCTCTCTCCTACTTTTCCAAAAAGCTATTTTGAGAGTTCCTCTCACTAAAACCCAAACTTCTCTCTTAGGATTGATCTAGTAGGAGTTATTTTCTCACCTTGGGCCTTTACAAAAGTTGTGTTGATCGTCGAGGGCTATCTTCTAATCTGAAAATTTCGGTATTTGGAGCATTTCCGTTTCTTCATCTCCTTCGTTGAGCCCCATCATTCGAGGTAGGGATAACCTACTCCATCTTATGAGCTTTGTCTTTGAATTTTAGCATTTTGATATGTTGGGGTTGTTGGGTAATTTTGAGAAAGTTTGGGCCTTTGTGTAACTTTTCAAAAGTTGGGGTTTTAAATATATAAACCTATATGCATGTTAGGCATAGAGAAATGAGATTAATGTTGGGACATTGATGGAAATGGAACCTTAGAGTTGTTTTGTGAATTATTGTAATTTGTCCAAATTGGATTAATTAATTAATGCATATAATTAATTGAAGAAAACGAGGAATTGAATTGAGAATGTTGAAATTGGGAATGTATGGGACTAAAGAGTGTAGTCGAATCTTTCATTGCTCATCTAATTGAAATGTTGATATATTATCCATTTGTGCATTTATTTCCTGTTTAGAAATAATTGCTTTGGGCTACCGGTGGAGGGTAGTGTTGATTGTTGTAGACAATGCATGATGATTAGGTGAACTAAAACTAATCAATTGGATGCGCCATAGAGTATGACGGTTGATTGAATACATTAACTTTATGTGTTGGTTGATTGCGCATATGGCCGATGTGTTTATATGCGTTATGTGTAGACAGTTGATGGAATACGTTAACTCTTTGTAATGATTGATTGCATATATGATTCTGTGTTTATATGCATTACTTGTGTATGAGAGGAGATAGGGGATGTACTCCACGGTTTAGAAGAAGATGGGGGATGTACCTCTAAGCTGGTTAATGGTTTAGGGGAAGATGGGGGATGTACCTCTAAACTGGAATATGGTTAAGGGAAGATGGAGGATGGACCCTGGGATGCAGCTCATATTCTCATCCGTTGAAGTGTTGATACAACTCATATGCTTATCTATTGAAATGTTGATATAGCTCATATGCTTATCTGTTGTAATAGTGATATAGCTCATATGCTTATCTGTTGTAGTGGTGATATAGCTCATATGCTTATCTGTTGTAGTAGTGATATAGCTCATATGCTTATCTGTTGAAGTATTGATATAGCTCCTATGCTTATCTGTTGTAATAGTGATATAGCTCGTATGCTTATCTGTTGAAGTATTGATATAGTTCATATGCTTATCTGTTGTAATAGTGATATAGCTCGTATGCTTATCTGTTGAAGTATTGATATAGCTCATATGCTTATCTGTTGTAGTGGTGATATAGCTCATATGCTTATCTGTTGAAAGGTGTGTTCGATTTGATATAACACTAAAATGTATGTCATCATCGTTTGTGAAGTATGGAAGTAGTTTATGTGTTATTGATACAACACCAAAATGTGTATTCACCTTGAATTTCAAAATGTTCTAGTGATGAACTATAATCTCATCAAATGTTTTGGCCAGAATACTGAATCTTGTTTTCTAACTCAAAGTTGAATAAGAACTGGAAAGTGAATTGTAACATAAACTTGACTATCTTGGAATTTTAGCAAGATGTAAATGGAAGTGTAAGTGTTGACCATCTACCAGTTGCTAATCTCTTAGTCATTGTTCATAGTTGGTTTAGTATATTTCTACTGGGCTGTGGCTCACCCTATATGGGGACATCATTTTCAGGTACAGGTAGTATGCCACCTCTAAGGACATAGCTTGGGAGGCTAGAGGCGGACATACTTTGGTTGTCTTATTTTTTTTGTATTATATATAGTTTCAAGCCAAGGGCTTAAGGTGTAATTGAGTTAGCATTGTCTTTTGTAACCAAGTGTTAACTTGGAAAACTGTAAGCCCGTAGGGCATTTGTTTTTTTTTTTTTGTAAGCATGTAATACTTTTGTAATAAAATACTCTGATGGATAGATGAATGTGGATCTTTTATGTATAAATGCATGTGTACAAAGATGGTTTAAATGTTATTTTTTTGAGGGCGTGACAGCTACCGAATCTGATAATACTCCAAAAATTTGTGATTGTAAAACTCATATTAATCAAATATCAGATGAAGTCAACTATTGGAAAGCAATAGTTGAAATGAATGGACTTGATATTGGTGGACCCAGTATCAATGTTCTTACAGAAGAAGAGCAGAATATCATCAACATAGCTGATCAAATTGCTAATCCAGAAATGAAATTAAAATATTTAGAATTATGCTTACAGCAACAAAAGAATGAAGAAATACTTCCTCCTAAACATTATAGTATGGAAGAAGTTTTCAACAGAATCGAGAATACAACTGAGGAAAAACCTCTACCAATCCAGGATTTAAAAATGGAAGTTAATGCTTTAAAAGTAGAAATTAAGCAATTACAAACTTCCGATATTACTATTAATTCTGAAATTTAAAAGATTAATAGTAAAATTCAGAATAATCAACAAGGAATAATAATTCCTGAGTCCAGTAAAACTCAAGATGATAAAAAATCTGAGCCTGATTATCTCATGCTTATGAATACAGTTACTTTCCAGAAATGGTACATCAGAATTACTTTTATGATAAAACCGGATTTTATTATAAAAGATGCTATTGCCCTTGAAAATCACCAAACTAAAATCTTTTTAATAACAACATTAACGATCGGAGATGCAAAGAATAAATAAAAGGGACATCAAGGGAATTAGGAGAAGAAACGACAACAAATTAAAGCGAGATCAAGCTTCAATGAATCTATCCTGTAACCACAGCAAATCAAAATGAGCACACTTTACAAACACACTCACTCTGAGAAGATATAGGAATGCCTTAGACTAACAGCAGTGAAACAACATACGATCATATATAAAGCACACACAAGCACATGCATCTAAAAGCACACAAAACTTATATATCTACATAACATGTATCTAAAACTGAAAATTCAAAAACAAAAATCAGGTTATGTTGTAATCTATGTTACATAGACTCTTCAATATAAATCAAATACCGATATTAGATACTCAACACTTGAACAAGAGTATGGAATATGTGTCGGTTATTTCTCAATAGACACTTCTTATATATTTGTATTTAAGATTGTTATTATAAATATATATATATTGTTGTATAATTGTTATAAATTCTTTTTTGACACTGTAGACTACACAACACCATTTAATCATTAAAAATATTAAAAAATTACATTTTTTGCCGAGTAAACATGCCCTTAAATTGAAGGTTTGAGGAGTCCACCCTCTACATACACACCTGCACCAGACACAAAATCACTAACGATTTCTCTCCCAGAAAAATGACTTGAAACACAAAAAATGGAAATAACATGAACAAGTTGTAGATTAAGTGAAAAAAACAAGGTAAAGCAAATAATACGAAGAAAATCCTATCTCAGCCACTTCGAAATATGAAAATACATCAATCATCATCAAAATTTTCAAAACAATGAAAAAGATAACCCTCAAACAAGCAATAACAAGTTGATCAACTCAAATATCCATTCAATTTTTTTTTTTAAAATAAGCAAAATAACCGCTAAAAGCGAATCACTCGAAACTCCTTAAATGACTGTAAGATAAACCACCACAATGATTGAGAACACACTAATAGACTTACAATATCAACCATATTTCACATAATGATGAGACATTTCAGTAAAATAATCAAAAAAAATCGAAGAAATTAAATATAAACAACGTATCGATACAGGAAACGATGCAGGAGAGGAGAGATTCGAAGCTTACTTTTTCAAGAAATCGGACAATCAACGAATGGGGAAGAGATTGGAGAGCTCTTTGAGAGACTTCATTGTGTAAGAATAGTTAGAGAGAGAGAGAGACAGAGAATTGGGAGATATTTTAGGGCTGTGAAAGAGCAGAGTGAGGAAACCGGAGGATTGAGAGAGAGACCACAAGAAGAGTGCCAAGGGCAATGGGCAAGGATTTCTATAAAAACTCATGAAGCATTTTGTAACGTACTCCATGTTAATTTTTTCCAAACTTTGCTTCATAATCGAGTTGGCAATTGGTAAGTGTGTCCAATTGAAATGTCCATGTTACCCTCTGAAATTCTTTTTCTAGTTTCTTCTTTTATACGTGGCACCAAATAAGGTTTGCCATATTTTAAGCGCGGTAGACGATTCTCAATTTTACCAAAATAAATTTATTTATTACACTAACAACCCTCTGTTTATTTTTTTTTTTTTGTGTTTTTTTCTGACAAAAATAAAATGTACAAAAATAAAAAGAATAATTTAATGATTTTTAATTAAAAATCTTACTTCTCAAACAAAATATAAATCCTATATTCAAAACATGTATTAACTATTTAATTTATAGTTTATTGTCTTATCAAAAGGTGCAATAATGTTATTATCTTTTAAGAGACACAGTAAAATTTTTTGGATTAGGTTTTTTCATATTGACATCTTAACATAAGAATTGAAAGGTTCTATAAGACCGATCATAGGTCCTGTGTTGACGATTTAAATCATTCATTTTGTAAGGCATTGGTATATTATTCATGCGAAAAAGTTTGTTCAATTCAATAGTCCTGATTTTTTATTTTATCACATTTATCTTCGAAAAAATGGACGACAAATATATTTTTAAAATAGATGATCCATTTTTTAGAGATAAATGTGATAAAATTAAAAACTTCTGATTATCAAATTGCTAAATTTTTTATGGATAATATATTTTGAGAACCCTACAAAATGAACTATTTAGATTATCGAAATAAGACCCGTGATGACCCTATAAACCCCTCAAATTCTCTCATATTGAAAAATTCCAACATAAGAAAAACTCAACTTTTATTTTTATCTTTTCTTAATCTTTTTTTTCGTTATTAGCTCACGTTGAGACCAAAGCTCAGGATAATATCAGCCTCATTCTCTATTCCGACTAGATTTGTAATCAGACTCTTTTACCTTTTTTTGGTTGAAGGGAAGAGAAGGGTAAAATGGACATTTTGATTATTCTAGTTATTTTGGGAAATCAATGACTAATAATATTATGTTGGCTCTTCAAATTCAAGCAACTATTATTATTATTATTATTATTATTATTATTATTATTATTATTATTATTATTATTTTCCTTTTTCGGTGCAATGGAAAGAAAGAAGTCTCTCAAGGGAAATATTAAATGCTATTTATTTATTTTCTTAGATGGGGAAATGTTATTAGTTGATTAGATATAAATGCCACATTAGAGCAATTCTAATCCTATTATTCATTTTTTGCTAGTTAAAACAAAAAATTAAAAAAAAAAAGAGATAATTATTTATTTTGCCTAAATTTTTTTTATTTATGTACTATAACGCTACTTTTTTTTTATTTTTTTTATTTTACCTATTTATACACACAAACTATTTAAAGAGCCTCCTAAGACTATCCATATCAACCTAGCTATAATGGTTTTAGGACTAAATTTGCTTAGCAAGGTGCAAAATCACTCCATCATCAGCCTTATTACATCAAAATTAAATTTGGCATTACTACGATAAATCGTTACATGTAGCGATACAGTGTTCACATGTTATATGATATTTTATCATTTATTCTTAAGAGTGACTGGATATCCTGTCAGGCGACCAACTGCTACACTATTTTTATTTTTATTTTTGAATATGAAATATAATATTTTATTATTTATTACCAGACGTCCGGCTGAATGACGAGTTGTGCACAATTATTACTTTTTTTTTTTTTTTTTTTGAGTAATATGGTTAACTTTTCCTAGAACCTTCTAGAAGTTGCTTTGGGTAGGGTTGTTTGCATATAATTCAGCAGATCATAAAAATGAATATTTATAAAATTAAATTTTAGAATAGTGGGTCTGATGGAGGTGTACATACAAAAAATATTAGATAAAATAGAAAAAAATAACTTTTTGGTTATAATATAGCTTTAAATTTGTTGAGCCATCTCCAAGGGGATAGCTAAAAAAGGCTTGTTAGGCATTTTAGCCAATGTAACTCTAATTTTGGACTCCAATGGGCGAGCTAGCTACTTTACCATTCTACCTTTTTATTGGCTAGAATTAAACAGCTTTATAAGCTCTCCAAAAAAATATGTTTGTATATGCCTTGAATTTTTGCATATTTATATATTGGATTTGGGATTTTATACATTTTATACATGTATATGTGTATGTATCAATTTTATATTTTCTTTCAATTTTTTTTTGATGAATTACAGAATAAATTATTTTGTATTTTGTATTTTTTTTTCTCCCCATTCTATAGGTTTTATATGCTTGTTTGAGCAAATTTATTATTTTTGCAAATTTACATTAGTAAAATGTCGGCAATTAGTATTTTTTGTTTTAAAAATTAATTAAGTTAGTTTGAATGATTAGCTAAAATAAAGAGTGTGGTTGGAGAACACAATAGCTAAAATAAAGAGAGTATTTTTTTCATACTTTAGCTAGTGAAAACTAGATAGTATGATTGGAGTTGCTCAAGGCTCTTCAAATGTAGCTAGTCCAAATTTTTTTTCTTAAAATAGCTATTATAAAAATAAAATATATATATATATATATATATACATATATGATAATGTTAGCCATAGCTAACAAGACTCATTTAAAGAGTCCAATTGAGATGCTCTTAGGAGTGTTTGGGAATAAGCTATATATTAGTTATAAAGTCCAAAAACTAATACAAAAAGTTAACCAGGATTGAAGAAACTGTTGTTCACCTTAAAAATAATTGTTCCCTTCAACCTAAAATTCCATAAATTCATACTGTAGCTATTAAACCTACACCTACAGTAACAAATTTCAATTTAAAATCCAAGAAATCAAATACAGAATTTATGGATACTCTTATTAATAAGATTAAAGATCTTCATATAGGGAAATCCTCACAAATTAATATGTTATCCAGAAACCATTTCCAGGAATTAGATGAAAATTACCAGAATTTGGATCCCCACCAAATATCTGAAATTCAAGCTAATTTTCAAAATGAACCTTCATCTGTCAATAAAGTCCATTATGGATCTAATATTGACAGAACTGCCTATACAACACCTAGTGGGTATTATTACTCCTGACCTACTCCCATGGATATTCTTTATGAGGAAGATTTTCTTCATAACCAGAAATCTTACCATAGTAGAACCATTTATGAATGGAATATTGATGGTTTTTCTGAATATCAAATTTTTGAACTTTTATAGCATATGTTGATGTTTGCAACAGTGTGCAAACAGAATGAAAATACTAATCACCAAGTAGCCAGATTTATTGTCAGTGGCTTTACTGGACTACTTAAAGGATAGTGGGATAATATTCTCACAACTGTTCAAAATGATGAAATTTTAAATTCCACCAGAACTATAATTGATGCAGATCTTGAGCGACAAGAACTAGATGATGTATATACTCTAGTTAATACTATCGTCCTTCATTTTATCGGTGCAGTTACCAGTATTGAAGATCGCAGTAGAGAACTATTACAGAAATTAAGATGTCCATCTTTATCTTATTTTAGACGGTATAAAGATGTTTTTCTAATGAAAGTACATCGTCGAGCTGATGCTAATTCAGATCATTGGAAAGCCAAATTTTATTGATGGTCTACCTACTCTTTTTGCTGAGAGAGTTAGGAAAAAGATAAGAGATTGTCATAATCAATTGGCTATCCTGTATAATCGATATACCTATGATCAATTAATAGGTGTTATCACTGATGAAGGCCTTGCTTTATGCAATGACCTTAAACTACAGCAACAGATGAAACAACAACATCTTACAGGAAGAAAAGAGTTAGGTGAATTTTGTGAACAATTTTCCTATGACACGAAATTACAGTATCCTCACAAACATAAGAAACATAAGAAAATTCATAAGAATTTTCCTAAAAAGTCCAGAAAGTATAAGCCCTCTAAAGCTTATACCCAGCAACCAACACCTTCGAAAGTGTCACGCCCTCAAAATAATACATTCTTGACATGCAATAATATAAGAGAAATAAACATCCTTCTATTCATCAGAGTAGTTCTTACAAAAGTATTACATGTTAACAACAAAAGCAAATGCCCTGCGGGCTTACAGCTTTCCAAGCTAACACTTGGTTACAAAAAAAAGAGTACTAACTCAATACATATTAAGCCCTTGGCTTGAAATTTACATGTAATACAACAAAAGAAAATCAAAACAACCAAAAAGTCTGCCTGCCTCTAGCCACGCAAGCTATGTCCTTGGAGGTGGATGTTGCATGTACCTGAAAATGATGTCCCATATAGGGTGAGCCACAGCCCAGTAGAAATACACTAAACCAGCTATGAACAATGGCTAAAAGATTAACAATTGATAGACGGTCAACACAGATACATCCACTTATATCACATTACAGTTTCATGACATTAAGTCCATGTTACATTTGATTTCCCATTTCTTTTTCAACTTTGAGTTTGAAAAACAAGGCTCAATACCTAGCCAAATGACTTAATGAGGTTAAGACTCATCTTTAAAACACTTTCGAAATTTATGATGGATACACATTTTAATGTTGTATCAATAACACATAAACCATTTCCACCCTTTACGAAAGATACACATTTTGGTGTTGTATCAACATAACATAGAATCACTTTTATACTTCACAATTGATAATGATATACATTTTAGTGCTATATCAAATCAATTTAAACACTCCCATAATCAACACTTGATACACATTATAGTGGTGCATCAATGTCACACACAATCCGGTTTAGAGGTCCATTCCCTATCTTCCCCTAAACCGTGGGGTACATCCCCTATCTCCTCCCACACACACAATGTATATAAACATAGATCATATACATAAACAATCAATACAGAAAGTTGATGCATTATTCCAACTGCTACATTCGATAGCATACTCAATCGATTAGTTTTAGTCTGCCTAATCATCATGCATTGTCTATAACAATCAAGACTATCCTCCACCGATAGCCCAAAACAGTTATTTCTAAACAGAAAATAAATACACTAAATGGATATATTATCAACATTTAACCTAGATGAGCGATTAAATGAATCCAACTACACCCTTTAATCCCATAATCTTTTCAATTTGAATATTCTCAATTCAATTCCTCATTTCTCAAAATTAATTATACAAGTTAATTTATCCAACTAATTAGGGCATTTTCCCATATTTAACATAACAACCCCAAGGTTCCATTTTCATCCAAACTTCATCATCTAACTCATTTCTCTATGCCAAACATGCATATAGGTTTAATTATAACCAAAACCCCATCTTTTGTAAAATTACACAAAGGCCCAAACTTTCTCAAAATTACCCAACAACCCCCAACATATCAAAATGCTAAAATTCAAAGACAAAGCTCATAAAGAGGAGTAGGATATCCCTACCTCGAAGTTTGAGCTCGAACGGAGATGAAGACCCGAAATCCAACGTGCTTCAAATCCCAAGTTTTTCATATTAAAACGAAGCCCTCAACCCACTCTATCTTTTTAACAAAGGACTTAGGGTAGATTCACACTCTAGCTAGATGATACCTTAGAGAGAAGACAAGTATAGAGAGAGACAGAGTCGGCTCTAGGGTTTTGAAAGAAGAAGAGAATGAAAATGCTAAGTGTAACCCGCTGCTGTCTACTGATACATAACAGGCTCGCTCGAGCGAAGACTTGGTCGCTCGAGCGACCAGACACAAGGAACCCTCGCTCGAGCTAAGAAAGTCTTGCTCAAGCAAAAAAACTCGAAGCTTCAGGTCTGCAACCCAGAAGCACGCTCGAGCGACAGAATGCTCGCTCGAGCGAGGAACTCGAAAACATACACCTCGCTCGCTCGAGCGAAGGAAAGCTCGCTCGAGCCACGAAACACAGCTCTCAGGTCCAAAACCAGACACAGACGCTCGCTCGAGCGACGAAACTCTGGTTCGTGCCACCAGACACAAAACTCAACTCTTGCTCGAGTGAAGAAACCCTGGATCGAGCGAAGGACCAAAAGCAAGGAGCTAGCTCGAGTGACGAACTTCTTGCTCGAGCGACGGACCAAAATTCTGGGCAGCAACCATTTGCTCCCAAACACAACCGACCTGTAACAAACATGCCCATCACATCCTATAACTCAAATGCGAAGTATGAAAGGACGTAAACAAGATTTATACAACTACTAACATCCACGGAACCAAGTCTGGATTACTGTACAACAAGGGGTAAAACCCAGGATCGCTATAACCTCCCCCCCCTTAAAGAATTTCGTCCCCGAAATTAAACACAAGTTTTCGAAAATAGTTCTTTTCTTAATTTAAACAATGTTACATCTTAACATTCAATAACTCGACCCATTACCGGTCATTCCATCTCTTATCAAGAGGCATTTCACAATATGCAAAACAACATATATTTCAACCTGCATTAACATTATGCATTTTCCTTCCAATTCCAACAATTTCATATCAGAACTAATGTTCATGATACATTTCCATTTCTACAATATATTCAACATATACAATGTTACACTAAACTTCCATTTCGGGGCAAGTTTCAAAATTCTTCCATTAAACCAAAACATTTTCAATGTTTTACAACTTAAGACATATATAATGCTCTTAAAGTTCGATAATATTACAAAATCTCATTACATGATCACATATCAACAAACATGTCCGGATATTTCTCACGGACTTCCAACTCACGTTCCCAAGTGGCTTCCTCCATCCCGTGATGTTTCCACAAAACTTTTACCAAGGGAATGGTCTTGCCTCGCAAGACTTGATCCCGTCTATCCAAGACCCGAACCGGTCTCTCCTCATACGAGGCATCCTCATCTACCTCCAAGTCGGTCCAATCCAATACATGCGATGGATCCGGCTCATACTTCCGAAGCATACTCACATGAAACACGTCATGCACTCCGGACAACTACGGCGACAAAGCTAAACGATAGGCAACCTCGCCAATCCTCTCAAGGATCTCAAAAGGGCCAATAAACCAAGGGGACAACTTCCCTCTCTTCCCAAATCTCAATAATCCCCACCTAGGTGATATCTTTAGAAAGACATGATCACCTACCTCAAACACCAAAGGTCTCCTCCTACGGTCGACATACGATTTCTGATGACTCTGGGCTATAACAAGCCTCCTGCGGATAAGCTCAACTTTCTCCGTCGTTTCCCTTACCACCTCTGGGCCCAACAAAGGTGCATCACTCACCTCGGCCCAACAAACTGGAGACCTACACGGTCGGCCATACAAGGCCTCAAACGGTGCCATACCGATACTAGACGGAAAGCTGTTGTTGTAGGCAAACTCCACCAAGGGCAAGTGCCTCTCCCACGTCCCACTAAAGTCAAGGACACAACCCCGAAGCATATCCTCAAGGATCTGAATAGTATGCTCGGACTGCCCGTCAGTCTCAGGATGATAATCCGTACTAAAGGTCAACTTAGTACCCAAGGCACTCTGCAAACTCTAATACAGCCTGGCAGTGAAACGAGGATCTCTATCTGAGACGATCGTCACTGGGACCCCATGCAACCTTACTATGTCCTGAATATACAAGTCGGCAAGATGATCTACCGAATCCCTCACGCGCATAGGAATGAAGTGCGCCGACTTAGTCAACCGGTCAATAACCACCCAAATAGCGTCACTACCCCGCTGAGTGCTCGGAAGACCTACAACGAAGTCCATAGTGACATGCTCCCACTTCCACTCGGCAATAGGCAAGGGTTGTAACAAACCCGCTGGCCTCTGATGCTCGGCCTTCACTTGTTGGTAAGTAAGTCACTTAGACACGAAAACTGCCACATCTCTTTTCATACCTCGCCACCAAAACTGGTGACCCAAATCTCGATACATCTTAGTGCCTCCGGGATGCACCGCAAGGCGTGAATGATGAAACTCTCGGAGTACCTCCTCTCGGCAAGACTCCGGTACAAACAAGCGGTCTCAGTACCTCACACTCAGGTCGGGATACGCCGTCAAGCCCTTCTCAACCTTTCCACTGGAGATCTTCTCTCGGAGGGACTCTACCTCAAGGTCACCTCTCTATGCCTGTAACACTCGTGTCACAAGTGTAGGCTGCGCAACAACTGAAAACAAGGCTGCAACCTCAACAGATTCGCCCAGAAGCAAATCAAACTCACCAAGAGCACCCAACATCTCCCACTCCCGGATGGCTATACAAGCTACATCACTAATGGATTTTCTGCTAAGAGCGTTGGCCACAACATTGGCCTTCCCCGGATGATAATGCAACTCGAAGTCATAGTCCTCAATGAACTCCATCCACCTCCTCTGCCTCAAGTTTAAGTATTTCTGTGTAAACAGATATTTCAGACTCTTGTGGTCCGAGAACACCTCGAACTTCTCACCATAAAGGTAGTGCCTCCAAATCTTCAAGGCGAAGATCACTGCTGCTAACTCTAGGTCGTGCATAGGGTAATTCTTTTCGTGTATTTTCAACTGACGTAAGCCATAAGCTACCATTTTCCCCTCTTGCATCAACACACAACCCAAACCCTCTCATGAGGCATCACAATAGACTGCATAACCCAACCTTCTCTCCGGAATAATCAAAATCGGAGCGGTGGTCAATCTAACCTTTAACTCTTGGAACGACTTCTCACAAGTCTCACTCCATACAAATTTGACTCCTTTCCGAGTCAATCTAGTCAACGGCGAAGCTAGTCTGGAGAAATCCCTCACAAACCGGTGGTAATACCCAGCTAATCCCAGAAAACTGCGGATCTCAAACACACTCTTAGGCTGTGCCCAATATTGCACTGCCTCTGTCTTGGATGTATCAACAGACACCCCTTTCCTGGAAACCACATGGCCTAAGAACTTGACTTCTCCTAGCTAGAACTCACACTTCCCAAACTTGGCATACAGCCTATGGGCTCTAAGTAACTCAAGCACCACTCTCAAGTGCTCCTCGTGCTCCTCCTCAGAAGGTGAATAAATTAGAATGTCGTCCATGAAGACAACTACAAAACGATCCAAGAATTCCTGAAAGATCCGGTTCATCAAGTCCATAAAGACTGCCGGTGCATTGGTGAGCCCAAACGGCATCACCAGAAACTCATAGTGGCCATACCGCGTACGGAATGCCGTCTTCGGAACATCCTCCTCCCTGACCCTCAACTGGTGGTAACCCGATCTCAGGTCTATCTTAGAGAAACAACGGGAACCCTTCAACTGATCAAACAAATCAACAATACGGGGCATAGGGTACTTAATCTTAATCGTAGCCCGATTCAACTTTCGGTAATCTATACAAAGTCTCAAGGCACCATCTTTCTTTTTAGCAAAGAGGGTCGGTGCTCCCCACGGCGAAACACTTGGGCGAATAAAGCCCTTATCCAACAACTCTTGAAGCTGAACCTTCAACTCAACTAACTCGGCTGGGGCAAAACGATAAGGTGCCATAGAAATCGGCGCCGTACTGGGCACTAGATCAATAGAGAACTCAATCTCTCGATGAGGTGGCAAACTAACGAGATCCTCGGGAAAGACGTCCGAGTACTCACAAACCACTCTCGGCAACACAGTCTGGGTCTCACCGCACTCACTACTCAAAAAGCTATTAAGTAGACCACTAAGCTCACTCCGCCCTCGCGGATCATACACCGGTGGCAAAATACTACCGACGCGGTCCCCCAAGAAATGGAAACACTCCCCGCTCAAGGTACAAACCGTGACCCTCTGGCGGTAGCAATCAATGACAGCCTGGTATGACCATTATAGCGATCCCGGTTGTCCCTTTACTGTTCTGTTGTATTCCGGAATCGGTTCCATGAAGTTGGTAGTGGTATCTATCTTGTTGCCGTCCTTCAATTCCACTTGATTGAGTTTTGGGATGTTTTGGGCAGGTTTGTTACAGGTTGGTTAAGCCTTGGTTTCAATTCCTTGTTGTTCAGTTTTTAGGCGATCCGCTCGAGCGGGTCTTCTTACGCTCGAGTGGGGACTGCACACCTCCAGTATTTCGTGTTCCTGCAAAACTTCTGCAGATGTGATTTTTACGCTCGAGCTGGTTTGGGGGATCTCGACCGGGTAGTACTTTCTGGGTATAAGTTCTGGGAGGTGGAAATCTACGCTCGAGCGGACTGGTTTTCGCGCTCGAGCGGAAGTGCTTTATTCTTGTGTCTTGGAGCTCGAGCGGGCCTCAGATTTTTGTTCTTGGTGCTCGAGCGTTGTGTTCTCCGCTCGAGCGGGTCATACGTATATGAGTTATCCCTGGGTGATTTTAAATCACTTTTTGCTTTTCTTTCTCTCTCATACTTTTCCTAGAAACCATTTTGAGAGCCTCTCTCTCTAGAAACTCCCTTCTCTCTAGGGTTTGATCTAGTTAGAGTGTCCTCCTTCTCTTCGGCCTTTGTAAAAGTCGTGTTGATCGTCGAGGGCGTCGTTTTGATCCAAAAATCTTGGGCTTTGGAGCATTTTGGTTTTGGTCTCTTCTCCATCCGAGCTCTAACTTCGAGGTAGGGATAACCTACTCCTTACTATGAGCTTTGTCTTTAATTTTTTGCATTTTGATATGTTGGGGGTTGTTGGGTAATTTCGAGAGAGTTTGGGCCTTTGTGTAATTTTACAAGAGTTGGGGTTTTTATTTATATAAGACCTAAATGCATGTTTTGCATGGAAAAGTGAAATTAATGTTGAAGCATTAATGAAAATGGAACCTAAGGGTTGTAATGTTAATTATGGAAAATGCCCTAATTACATTGATTGATTAATTTGTATAATTAATCGTTGGAGATGAGGGATTGATTTGAAAATGTGGAAATTGGAAAGGGAAGGGGTTAAAGGGTGTAGTTGGATCATTTATCACTCACCTAGTTGAAATGTTGATTATATATCTATTGTTGCATTTATTTTCTGTATAGAAATAACTGCTTTGGGCTATCGGTGGAGGATAGTCTTGATTGTTGTAGACAATGCATGATGATTAGGCAAACTGGAGCTAAACACTGGAATGTGTCATTGAGTATGACGGTTGAAAGAATACATTAAATTTATGTGTTGTGTGATGATGTGTATAATTATTATTTATATGCATTGTGTTGTGTTGGAGGAGATAGGGGATGTACTCCACGGTTTAGGGGAAGATAGGGGATGAACCTCTAAACCGGATGTTGTTGGGAGGAGATAGGGGATGAACTCCATAGATAGAGCTCATATGCTTATCTATTATTGTGTTGACAGAGCTCATATGCTTGCCATTGGAAGTGTGATACTGCTCTTATGCATATCTATGGAAGTGATGATATAGCTTATATGCTTATCTGTTGATGTATTGATATAGCTAGTACGCTTATCTAATATGAGTTGGGAAAGTGCTTAATTTGAGATATCGCCTCATATGAGTTGTTTGGCCAGGTTCTGAGCCATGGTTATAAATTGACAATTGAACATAATTGGAAAATGGATTGTAACATGGACTTGTATGTCATGAAACTGTAAAGTGTGTTAAGGGAAAATATCAGTGTTGGCCATCTATCAACTGCTAATCTTTTAGTCGTTGTTCATATTTGGTTTAGTGTATGTCTACTGGGCTGTGGCTCACCCTATATGGGAATATCATTTTCAGGTACAGGTAGCATGCCACCTCCAAGAACGTAGTTGGGAGGCTAGGGGCGAGCGGACTTTTTGTTGTTTTATTCCTTTGATGTATTACGTGTATATTCAAGCCAAGGGTTTAATGTGTAAATGAGTTAGTACTCTTTGTTGTAACCAAGTGTTAACTTGGAAAGCTGTAAGCCTTTAGGGCATTTGCTTTTGTTGTTAACATGTAATACTTTTGGTAATGGAACTCTGATGAATAGAAGAAAGTGGAACTTTTATATATCTGTGCATGTCTATATTGATGGGTTTAATGTTGTTTTTTTTGAGGGGGTGACAACGATAGCCAGTCCATACCCAAAATAACATCAAATCCCGACATGGGCATCACTACAAAAGGAAACGGAAGCTGTCGATCGGCGACTTCTATATCACAACCTCTAACACCTTGTTTCAAAATCAACTCACCCCCAACAGGCGATACTACACATATAGGAGATGCTAATTGTGCCAACTCCAATTCCAAAACTGATGCAAATGCAGCAGATACAAAAGAATGAGACGCACCCGTATCAATCAACACACTAGCAACCGAGCTGCAAAACAGAAAGGTACCTCTCACTACTGATGGAGCCGGTACTAGGTCCTACGCGGTAACAGCATACACGCGCCCTGTAGGCCCCTGATCCACCTGCTCACCTCTCGGAACATACGACTGCTGCACAGAAATCACTACACCATAACGAATTATTTGGATTTTAAATAAAAAAAAGGATGTTGAATAAAAAAGCTAATTGAATTAAAATGGAAGTTGAATAAAACTAAAAATGGAAGTTGCTTAATATAACGCCCTCAAAATAAACCCAGAAACCATACATTCTTAAGCATAAGAGAATGAAGCATAATTACATTTCATCAAAGTATTCATTACAAAATGTATTACATGTTGACAATGAAAGTAAATGCCCTATAGGCTTACGACTTTCCAAGTCAACACTTGGTTACAAAAAGGAGAGTACTACCTCTACACAAAATAAGCCCGTGGCTTGATATGCATGTAATAGAACAAAAGAACAACAAAAAAAGGTCAAACAACCTCAAGCCTCCCAAGCTACGTCCTTGGAGGTGGCATGTTACCTACACCTGAAAATCATGTCCCATATAGGGTGAGCTAACGCCCAGTAGAGATATGCTAAACATAACATGAGCAATAACTAAAACATTAGCATTTGATAAATGTTTAACTCACATAAATCAATTTACAACCCAATTCAATTACATGACAAAAGTATCCATGTTTCATTCCATTTTCTCAATTCATAACTATGGCTCAGAACCTGGCCAAACAATTTAAATGAGAATGTATCGCATATTAAAGCATTATCCTTATCCATAATTCATTTTCAGATGAGATATCACTCATATCAAAACACTTCCATAATTCACAAGAGATACACATTTTTGCTGTATCAATATCACATTAACACTTCCATACTTCATAAATGATACACAGATTCGATGTATCATTACATCAAAAGATACACATTTTTGTTGTATCCATGGAGTCCATCCCCTATCTCCTCCCAAACAATATCCGGTTTAAGAGTCCATCCCCTATCTTCCCCTAAACCGTGGAGTATATCTCCTATCTCCTCCCACACAATACAATGTATATAAACACGTATCATATACATAATTACTCAATACATAAATTTGATGTATTAATTCAACCGTCATATCCAATGACATATTCAATTGATTAGTTTTAGTTTGCCTAATCATCATGCATTGTCTACAACAATCAAGATTATCCTCCACCGATAGCCCAAGCCAGTTATTTCTAAACAGATAATAATTATATCAACAGATAATTTATCAACAAATTTCAAAAGTGAGTGATTAATAAATCCAACTCCACCATTCCATCTCATATTATGCCAATTCCATTAATTCTAACTCAATTTCATGTTCCCATAATTCCCAAATTAATTACATGAATTAATTTGCCATAACAATTTAGGGCTTTTTCCCCCATTTCTCAATATTGACCCAAAGACCCAAAATAGTTTCAATAACTTCAATACTACCATTTTAAGACCCAAGCCACACATTTATGAGTCAAGACCACAAAATCCCTCTTTTGAAAATAACACATTTTAAACCCTAACTTTCCAAATCAACCCATCTATACAAATAACTCAATGTCTATGTTAAAGCACATAAGAATGAGTAGGAATCCCTACCTCAAATTCGGAGCTCAAAGGAAGAAGATGAAGAAATTCAAGATGCTCCAAAACCCACGATTTTCGGATCAAAAGATAGCCTCAACGATGTAACGACCCCAAAATCCGTATTAGAGATTACCTTTACGGCCTTATGGGTTAATGCATTTTGATTTATTGATATGTGTTCAAATTGAGGAATTATTTGTTGAGCCACGACTGTAAAATTGAAATTACCGACCTTTACGGGTTCAGAAATCACAATTGAGGACTTGGATGTGTTAATGAAAATTTTTAGAACTATTTGGGAAACTTAATTGGAAATCTAATTTGTCTGTTTAAAGTTTGTGATCCTGGCATGATAGTAGTAGCTCAATGGAGTTTGTTTCTATTGTCAAATTTTGATATTTAATGCTTCCGTTCAGGCCCCATATGTTATATATAACAGGTTAAGTATCCGTTTCTGAAGTGGTCATGCCCAAACTTCTAGGGGCGGGTTTGGGGTGTGACAAGTGGTATCAGAGCACGAGTTGCTATCCCACACACGGATCCATTGAGCTTTAGAATGTATAGAAAAGACTTAGGCATCATGCATGACATCCTTAGTGCATATAAAAAGAATTGATAGCAACGTTAATGGTATCCGTAATGACATTGACCGCAATGGTTATTATTCATGCCTGTTTCATTTTTTGTATATATTGTGATTGATTGCTATGCAGAACATGGTAAGACCTGCAGATGGGATTAAATCGATAAAGTAGCGCAACGGAAGCGTGGTGAGGGTTCGAACTGGTCGGTAAGACGATTTATATGTAAAGGTTAAATGAAATGTATGTTGTCGGTTGTTAGTCATCTGTGAGAAATGATGACGATATAAGTAGGTTTTTTAGCATCTTTCTAAGTGCATTGGTGAATCGATTAAACTCTAAGCGTGGACTATTTCTAAGACCAAAGAAAATGATATATGTGATACTTTAACTTTTATGATATAATTATGTCTTCCGTGCCGTAGTAATGTTTGGACCCATGATTTTGAAAAACTATTGTGTTAGGTATTTTGATAAGTTGTGTTTTACATGATAGTTGAATTATATTAAGTGTAACCGGCTGTAAGAGAAGGTTATGTATCAGTGCTTCCCCTTTGAATTGTGTAAAAGGTTAATTCAATATAACCTGTTTTGTTATGTGAAATTTGTAATCCGTAATCAGGATTTTGTAGAAAGAATGATTGAACGACATGAAGAACTTTACCCACATTATGTATTCGCCTACATGAGACTTGTAAAGAAGAGGCAGTTAAAATCCTATTTCTGTATATCAATGACTTACGATTGAGAAACCATTTTTGTGAAATATTTTTATGTAAATATGCAAATGTTCGATATTACAAATTTCCACTTTGGTCCTCTATTTTGTATTGGGAGCTATAATATGAACTGTTCTGTATGATAAGGTAAACTTTGTTCAAAAGAAAGGACATGGAGATATTCTATATTGATGGTACCGATATGTACCCCACTCATGATATGATTACAAATTGACTTACTGTCATATTGAACTGACCTTGCTAAGAATCCGAACTCTGATATTAATGGCCAAATCATTTTATTGCTATATTATTGAATTCCTAAACATTATGGAATCTGGATGGACGTGATTGCAGGCTATTGCTGACCCAAGGTAATTATAAGTTGTGAATGCGAAACCATGTGGTTGATCTCGTGTCTCATAGTAGGAAAAGAAAGAACCATCTGAATAGTGGGATATTGAAACGATTAAAAAGAGGCCAAATTAATTTGTGTTGTCACAAGAAGATGTTCCACCTTATGATTATGGTTAGGAATCTGATTTGAAGTGATAAGTTAATTCTGATTATTTGAGCCTTCATTGAAGTTGAGGATTTGAGCCTGACTTTGAATATTCAAAACTTAGACCTCACTTATCCTGTCTGTTATGGAAGTAAAGCGCTTGAGGATACTTCAAAGTACTGAAACCATGGTTTTGAATATTTAATTTATCAGTGAGCAAGAGTTATAAAGTCGTTAATGTAGAACTCATTTATTTATTCCAGGCCAAATTGTTGTAGTATGTTTGTACCATCGGGAACCCGATTGAGTAATGAACACTTCCTTAACCCTTGAGGAATTATGATAATGGGGGTTGTTGTGGACCTAAAGAATTTGAATGATGTTTGATAGCTTATGAGTCGCATGCAATCGAATACTCGAATGAATTCATTTCTGTGAGTAATAAATTGAAATGTACAAGATTCATGAATAATGAGATGATGTTTTGATGACATTGAGTATTTTTATTAATTGGGTTACCAATTAGCTAGTAAAGATGAATTACTTGTGACTCTTGGAGCAAACTCCATTGAAATTGACTATATAGGATTGTGAATTGTTAAATAATTGAGAGGTGTTGTATACCCAAGACGAAACTGGACTTGTGGCAGGGTGAATCAAGTTTGGAGGACCAAACTTTTTAAGGTGGGGAGGATGTAACGACCCAAAATCCGTATTAGAGATTACCTTTACGGCCTTATGGGTTAATGCATTTTGATTTATTGATATGTGTTCAAATTGAGGAATTATTTATTGAGCCACGACTGTAAAATTGAAATTACCGACCTTTACGGGTTCAGAAATCACAATTGAGGACTTGGATGTGTTAATGAAAATTTTTAGAACTATTTGGGAAACTTAATTGGAAATCTAATTTGTCTGATTTGTTAATGTGCGTTTGGGTGGTTAAGTTGGCACTACAAATTAAAGGCCTTAGAGGCTTCAGAAACCAGAATAGGGGACCTATTTATGATCATCATAATTTTTAGAGTCATTTGGAAAGTTTAATTGAAATTTAATTTTTCGCGATTCGTAAGGGCGTGTTTGGCCCTCCTTATTTGTGATAAAGCTTGTATAATTAAATATATAGGTGTGTATGAGTTATATAAGTGGTGAACTCATACTTTTGGAGTCAAAAAAACAAAATATCTAAAGAGAGAGAGAGGAAACCGTGAAAGGGAGAGAGGGAAGAGTGTCAATTTTCCCAACATCCATGGAGGCCTTGAAGATGATGGAAGAGAATTGAAGGAAAAGAAAGAAGATCACCCATGGGACTTGGAGGAATTGAAGAGAGCTAAGAGATAGACAAAGATTGAGTTAGGTATAAAAATCTATCTTGAAATCTTGTGTTTAAAGTATCAATTTGGTAAAATCATAGAGATCTTGGAAGATTTAAACCCATTTTGGGTTAAGGTTTATCTATGTATTTACTTGAGCTAATTTGAGGAATTAGAAATTGAGTTCTTTAATTTTGTTTATGAGTGGAGCTCAAGCTCATGGATATCATGAAATAAACTTTAGATTATGCAAGAATCATGTGAATTTGTGGGTTGTGGGTTGTGTTTTTAAGAACCTTGAAGATCATGAAAGATTAAGCATTAATCTTGAACTTTGAGACAAAGATTGAATTGTTTGAAATGAAATTACACTTGGTTGATGTTAGTTTATCATGTTATAGGGCAATTCTACATGTTTTTGAGTGATTTATGTTAAGAACCAAGCTTAAAAATGGAAAAACCAAGTGTTGGAGCAAAAAGAGCCATTTTCGGACTGCACACTGCCCAGAGCCGCACGTGCGGCCTTGTTTCCCGCACGTGCGGGAGACAGCTTTGTCCAGCCATCTTTGAATAAGCATATCTTTTGCCTTGGGACTCCGTTTTGAGTGATTCTTGAGCCTAAAATCAAGCCCCAGAAGTCTAGTTTCCAATGGAAGTGGTCTCACTCCAAAATTCTAAATAAAAAAGTAGTTATGTCCAAATTAGTGACGACTGTTCACTTTCTGTCAACTAATTTTATACCATTTCTTCAGCTAAACCATTTTCCATTGATTTCTCCTGTTTCTGTGACATGGAGTATAACTTATTAAGGAATAATGAGCTTGATACCACCATGGTTAATTAATTGAATGATCAAAGAGAATAAGTAAATGATCAAGTATAATCTCATATTCTGTGTTGTGCGTTGTACTTGTAGGTCGAGACGAGGACATCGTCCTATTACTACCGGGAGCTGATCACTGTGAGTAGTAGTACAAAAATGTACATTTTATCTACTGTTGACAATTATTGTCACTAATGCTCTGTTCCTTGTAAGTGTTATACGAACATTTATGACAATTGGAAAGCAATGTGAACTTATATGAACGCTGAAAGCTTCGCGTACGTTGGTATGATTTTGGAATCCTTATGTTCTGTTAATGACGAATATTAGCCACTTGTTATTTATCAGCATGCTATGTTATTTCTTAAAGAATAAGTGGAACCTATGTTCATCCTTGAAGAATGATATTTGTGTGAATCTAAAATTATGTTACGAAGGGACCCAAGATCGTTTAGAATCTATGATATGAATGTAAAGGTTTACCATCAGTATGCAACCCATATAAGAATATGAATTATTCTATTTTGTTAAGCGCATGATAATGATATGATATAACAAGAAATGCTCTGTTTTCTATTAACTTAATGAATGATTATTCATATATGTAGAAGTATTCACATCATCTGTAGCACAAGGCCCTTATCCAGGGGTAATAATACCGTGGTTCAAATAATTAAGTTACAAGTTTACGTATGTTCTAAGTTTAAGTCTGTTATAAGTTTACGTATGCTATAAGTCAAGAATGTTACAAACTCAAGAATGTTACAAGTTTGTATATGTGACAAGTTCAAATATGTACAAGTTTAAGTAAGGTTACAAGTACAAGTATATACAAGTTTAAATGTGTTACAAGTTTTCAAGTTTAAGTATGTTATAAGTTCATGTATGTTACAAGTCCAAGTATGTTATAAGTCCATGTATGTTATAAATTCAAGTATGTTACAAGTTTAAGTACGTTACAAGCTTAAGTATGTTACAAGTTTAAGTACGATACAAGCTTAAGTATGTTACAAGCTACATTACATGCTTACATATGTACAAGTTCAAGTGTACTATAAGTTCACAATGTTGAGGAATTTCTTTATGGAACTAACAAGGATGCTTTTTATTGATTTGCCAGCGCTATTAAAAGGCTAAGTATAAGTAAGTATGAATTCTGATTTCTATTAATGATTCAAGCATAATGCATATGTATGAATTTATTTCCGTTTATAGTATGACATTTATGTATGGTTTGGTCTGTAAGACCTGCTAATTATTGGTATGGAACAAAGTGCTACTTGGAACTAAGTGCTACATTGTGAGCCACCGCTAGAGTCCATGTGAGACACCTCTTGAGTCCATACATATGTGAAAATTATGAGGCTGAAAGCCATTCTGTGAAAGTTATGAGGCTCATGGCCATCTGTATAAGTTGTTATGAAATGAAACAAAGTGCTACACGGAACTAAGTGCTACGATGTGAGTCACCTCTAGAATCCGTGTAAGACACCTCTTGGGTTCGTATAGATATATATATGTTTCAAGGGCTTTAATGCCAATATGTTTTAAGCGCTTAATGCCATTCTGATAAGGGCTGTAATGCCATTATGATAAGGGCTTTATGCCATTCTGACAAGGGCTTCATGCCATATGTACAAGGGCTATATGCCACCATGTTTAAGGGCTCCATGCCATATGTTCAAGGGCTATATCCCATCATGTTTAAAAGTTTAATGTTAATGTGTTCAAGGGTTTTAAGCCACTATGTCTCACGATTGGGCCTAAGGCCATTTTGAAATGAAAACAGGAACAGATTAACTGCGTGATCTTTGTATTTAAGTATGCGTTGCTAGATGTTATGTGAAAATCGAGCATTTAAGTACTATTACCCACCGAGTTTGCCTCACTTTATGTTATGTCTGTTTCTGTAGGTAAACAACCAAGTGGTTAATCTTGAGCCATGATGCTCGTTCATTTTGTCAACCTTTGACTGCCCAGACTCTAGATGAAGCCACTCATATTTTTGTGAAGTCTTGACAAACTTTTGGCTCTACGCTTTACTTATTGGCCTAAGGTTGAAATGTGTATAATACTTTCTTCCGAAATGTTTTTGATGTATGCCCAATTATAGAGCTGGGCTTGTATATATGTGCGTATATATCCGATATTCAGGTGTATGTTTTAGATTTTATTTGTCTGTTTAAAGTTTGTGATCCTGGCATGATAGTAGTAGCTCAATGGAGTTTGTTTCTATTGTCAAATTTTGATATTTAATGCTTCCGTTCAGGCCCCATATGTTATATATAACAGGTTAAGTGTCCGTTTCTGAAGTGGTCATGCCCAAACTTCTAGGGGCGGGTTTGGGGTGTGACAAATGATCCCCACAATTTTTACAAAGGCCCAAGGTGAGGAAATCACTCCTACTAGATCAATCCCTAGAGAGAAGGTGAGGTTTTACAGAGAGGAGCTCTCCAATGGAGGTTTTGAAAAAGTAAGAGCGAGAAAGGAAATCAAAAAGTGATCGAAAAAGAGAAAACTCGGACTGATAAACTAGTCGCCCCGCTCGAGCGTCAGACACTGACGTCGTGATGTTTCCACAAAAGTTTCACCAAGGGAATGGTCTTGCTTCGCAAGACTTGCTCCCGCCTATCCAAGACCCGAACCGGTCTCTCCTCATACGAGATATCGTCGTCAACTTCCAAATTGGTCCAATCCAGCACATGGGACGGATCCGGTTCATACTTCCGAAGCATACTAACATGAAACACGTCATGCACTCCGGACAATTGCGGCGATAAAGCTAAACGATAGGCAACCTCGCCAATCCTCTCAAGAATTTCAAAAGGGCCAATAAACCTAGGGGACAACTTCCCACTCTTCCCAAATCTCATCATACCTCGCCTAGGTGATATTTTCAGAAAAACAGGATCACTCGTCTCAAATGCTAAAGGCCTCCTCCTACGGTCGGCATAACTCTTTTGGCGACTCTGGGCTGTAATAAGCCTCCTACGGATAAGCTCAACTTTCTCCGTCGTTTACTAAACCAACTACGGCCCAACAAAGGTGCATCACCCACTTCGGTCCAAAAAACTGGAGACCTTCAAGGTCGGCCATACAAGGCCTCAAACGGTGCCATACCGATACTCGACTGGAAACTGTTGTTATAGGCAAATTCCACCAAGGGCAAGTGCCTCTCCCACGATCCACCAAAGTCAAGAATACAACCCCGAAGCATATCCTCAAGGATTTGAATGGTACGCTCGGACTGCCCGTCAGTCTGAGGATGATAAGCCGTGCTAAAGGTCAACCTAGTGCCCAAGGCACTCTACAAGCTTTGCCACAACCTAGCAGTAAAACGAGGGTCTCTATCAGAGACGATCGACACTGGGACCCCGTGCAACCTCACTATGTCCTGAATATATAAGTCGGCAAGATGATCTACCGAATCTCTCACGCGTATAGGGATAAAGTGCGCCGATTTAGTCAACCGGTCTACAACCACCCAAACAGCGTCACTACCCCGCTGAGTCCTCGGAAGACCTACAACGAAATCCATAGTGACATGCTCCCACTTCCACTCGGCAATAGGCAAGGGTTGTAACAAACCCGCTGGCCTTTGATGCTCGGCCTTCACTTGCTAACAAGTAAGGCACTTCGATACGAAAACTGCCACATCTCTCTTTATACCCCGCCACCAAAACTGGCGACCCAAATCACGATACATCTTGGTGCCTCCCGGATGCACTGCAAGGCGTGAACGGTGAAACTCTTGGAGTACCTCCTCTCGGCAAGGCTCCGGCACAAACAAACGGTCTCGGTATCTTACACTCAGGTCGGGATACACAGACAAATCCTTCTCTGCCTTCCCACTGGAGATCTTCTCTCGAAGGGATTCTACCTCAAGGTCACCTCCTTGTGCCTCTAACACTCGATTCACAAGTGTAGGCTACACAACAACAGAAAACAAGGTCGCAGCCTCAACGGATTTTCCCAGAAGCAAATCAAACTCCCCCAGTGCACCCAACATCTCCCACTCTCGGATGGCTATACAAGCGACATCACTAATGGATTTCCTACTAAGGGTATCAGCTACAACATTGGCCTTTCCCGGATGATAGTGCAACTCAAAATCATAGTCCTCAATGAACTCTATCCACCTCCTCTGCCTCAAATTCAAGTCTCTCTGTGTAAACAGATACTTCAGACTCTTATGGTCCGAGAACACCTCGAACCTCTCACCATAAAGGTTGTGCCTCCAAATCTTCAAGGCAAAAATCACAGCTGCTAACAATAGGTCATGTGTAGGGTAATTTCTCTCGTGTATTTTCAACTGATGTGAGCCATAAGCTACCACTTTCCCCTCTTGCATCAACACACAACCCAAACCCTCTCGTGAGGCATCACAATAAACCGCATAACCCAAACCTCTCTCCGAAAAATTCAAAACTGGGGCGGTGGTCAATCTAACTTTCAACTCTTGGAACAACTTTTCACAAGTCTCACTCCATACAAATTTGACCCCTTTCCTTGTCCATCTAGTCAGCGGCGAAGCTAGCCTGAAGAAATCTTTCACAAACCGGCGGTAATACCCGACTAGTCCCAGAAAACTGCGGATCTCAAAAATACCCTTAGGCTGTGCCCAATCTTACACTGCCTCCATCTTGGATGTATCAACAGACACCGCTTCCCCGGAGACCACATGGCCTAAGAACTTAACCTCGCTTAGCTAGAACTCACACTTCCCAAACTTGGCATACAGCCTATGGGCTCTAAGCAACTCAAGCACCACTCTCAAGTGTTCCTCGTGCTCCTCCTTCGAAGGCGAATAAATCAGAATGTCGTCCACAAAAACGACCACAAAGCGATCTAAGAATTCCCGGAATATCCAGTTCATCAAATCCATAAAGACTGCCGGTGCATTAGTGAGCCCAAATGGCATCACCAGAAACTCATAATGGCCATACCGCATACGGAATGCCGTCTTCGGAATATCCTCCTCCCTGACCCTCAACTGGTGGTAAACCGATCTCAAGTCTATCTTAGAGAAACAATGGAAACCCTTCAACTGGTCAAACAAATCATCTATACGGGGCATAGGGTACTTATTCTTAACCATAGACCGATTTAACTTCTTGTAATCAATACAAAGTCTCAAGCCACCATCTTTCTTTTTAGCAAAGAGGGCCGTTGCTCCCCACGGTGAAACACTAGGGCGAATAAAACCCTTATCTAGCAACTCCTAGAGCTGAATCTTCAACTTACTCAACTCGGCTGGGGCAAAACGATAAGGTGTCATAGAAATCGGTGCCGTGCCAGGCACTAAATCAATAGAGAATTCAATCTCTCGATGAGGTGGCAAACTGACAAGATCCTCGGGAAAAACATCCAAATACTCGCAAACCACTCTCGAAAAACTCAACCCCAGTCTCGTCACACTCACTACTCATAAGGTTGGCGAGAAGACCACTAAGCTCACTCCGCCCTCGCGGATCATACACCAGTGGCAACACACTACCAACCCGATCCCCCAAGAAATGAAAACAATCCCCGCTCGGGGTACATATTGTGACCCTCTAGCGGTAACAATCGATAACAACCCGGTATGACGATAGCCAGTCCGTATCCACAATAACATCCAAACCCGATATAGGCATAACTACAAAAGGAAATGGAAGTCGGCGGTCGGCGACCTCTATATCACAGCCCCGACACCCTTGTTTCAAAATCAATTCACCCGCAACAAGTGATACTACACAAATAGGGGATGCTAACTGTGCCAACTCCAATCCCAAAACAGATGCAAATGCAGCAGATATAAAAGAATGGGATGCACCCGTATCAATCAACACATTGGCAACCGAGTTGCAAAAAAAAAAGGTACCTCTCACAACAGATGGAGCCGGTACTAGGTCCTGCGCGGTGACAGCATACACGCGCCCTGAAGGCCCCTGATCTACCTGCTCACCTCTAGGAGCAAAAGACTGCTGCATAGACTGAGAGGATGAAGCCCCCTGATTGGCCCTCGAGGCCTGAAGTGACTGAGCTGGCTGAAAACTCTGCCTCAACCCAGATGCACCAAATGTGCCACTCAACTGTGGGCAAAACCTCTTCAGGTGCCTCGCCTGACCACAATGATAACAAGACAGTGGCTGACCTCCGCCCTGACTCTGGCTCTGAGGTCGAGCCGAAGATGAAGCTGCTTTCTGACCTCCTCCCCTCTGCGGGCAAGCTGAAGACTTGTGACCCAACTGGCCACATTTGTAACAGGTAATGTCTCCCTGACTGCCTCTCCTAAAACCTGAACTTGGCACTGGGAAGGTAGACCTCACAAAAGCACCCTGGGACTGCTGAGGGTTAGTACCCCTTTGCCTCCTACCGTCCCCCTGACCATCCTGACTCCTCTTGGAGCCTCTTTGCCTCTCATCCTCCTCTTGCATCATAATCTCCATATGGGCTACAGCGTCTACAAGGCGTCTATACTTCCGGGTCATAGAACCCCCAACTCTCATCTTGAGGCCATGCCTCAACTTCTTCTCAAACTCCAGACAACAGCGTTCCTCAAACGCCACTAGTTCCGGTGCAAACCTGGATAGACTAGTAAATGCGGCCTCAAACTCGGCCACCGAGGAACTCAACTGCTTAAGCTGGCAGAACTGATCTCTCAACCTCTCCCTGACAGTGAGAGACAGAAACTTCCCCTGGAAGGCACTCACGAAGTCCTCCCAAGTACCACCAATACGGCCCCTCATGACCTTCCACCACTGACCCGCATCCCCCTTAAGTTGGAAAGATGCCAAGGTCACCTTCAATACTCCGTCTTCGATGCCAAGCATCTCAAAACGTTGTCGTTATCTACTCCAACCACTCATCAGCCTTAAGTGGCTCTTTCGGTTCCCCAACAAACTCATCCGAATTAGACCAGAAGAACTCCCTATTCAGAAAGGAAGGCCCTGCCTTTGCAACATGGGCCTGGGCTTGATTCTCAGCCCTGAGAATGCCCAAGGACTCCCTCAAAGCTCCTTCCATCTCACGGGCTAAGGCGCCCATGGCCTGTTGACCTACTGGCTCGGCCATATTGGCCTGACCAACTCCCTCCTACTGCTCCGGAATCTCATCTGGTATAGGCATCTCCTGCCTCTTAGGCCTACCACACCTACCTCCGTGTCCTCGTCCTGACATCCTAATAAAGGTAACGAAGAACGTTAGCACATTCATAAATGTGCCGAAGCTACAACACTCACGTCCTAATACATTGGACGACAATAATTCATTCCACGTAAGCACATAATCGCTTAAGCACCTGCGAATTTCATTTCCAGATAATGATAGCTCCGAGGCATTACTAGAGTTCCGGCTAGAAACAACATTGATCAAGTGCTTTTCCAACAAGACTCACAAAAACCCAAGGATCCAATCAACATCCTAGAAACTAAATCCCATACCCATATAGTCACATAAACATGTTATCACATAAGCACATAACATTACACCTAAGTCTCTAACAAGTGAGACAAACCCATTGTGATACTAATCACTTCCCACGTTCCCAAAGTATTCAAACCCAGTACGCTCTGATACCAAGTTGTAACGCCCTCAAAATAAACCCATAAACCATACATTCTTAAACATAAGATAATGAAGCATAATTACATTTCATCAGAGTATTCATTACAAAATGTATTACATGTTGACAATGAAAGTAAATGCCCTATAGGCTTACAACTTTCCAAGTCAACACTTGGTTACGAAAAGGAGAGTACCAACACTACACAAAATAAGCCCATGAATGCCCTATAGGCTTACAACTTTCCAAGTCAACACTTGGTTACAAAAAGGAGAGTACTAACTCTACACAAAATAAGCCCTTGGCTTGATATACATGTAATACAACAAAAGAACAACAAAAAAAGGTCAAACAGCCTCAAGCCTCCCAAGCTACTTCCTTGGAGGTGGCATGCTACCTGTACCTAAAAATGATGTCCCATATAGGGTGAGCCAACTCCCAGTAGAGATATGCTAAACATAATATGAGCAATAACTAAAACATTAGCATTTGATAAATGTTTAACTCACATAAATCAATTTACAACCCATTTCAATTACATGACAAAAGTGTCCATGTTTCATTCCAGTTTCTCAATTCATAACTATGGCTCAGAACCTGACCAACAATTTAAATGAGAATGTATCTCATATTAAAGCATTATCCTTATCCATAATTCATTTTCAGATGAGATATCACTCATATCAAAACACTTCCATAATTCACAAGAGATACACATTTTTGCTGTATCAATATCACATAAACACTTCCATACTTCATAAATGATAAACAGATTCGCTGTATCATTACATCAAAAGATACACATTTTTGCTGTATCCATGGAGTCCATCCCCTGTCTCTTCCAAAACAATATCCGGTTTAAGAGTCCATCCCCTATCTTCCCCTAAACCGTGGAGTACATCCCCTATGTCCTCCCACACAATACGATGTATATAAACACGTATCATATACATAATCACTCAACCACATAAATTTGATGTATTAATCCAACCGGCATATCCGATGACATATTCAATTGATTAGTTTTAGTTTGCCTAATCATCATGCATTGTCTACAACAATCAAGACTATCCTTCACCGATAGCCCAAACCAGTTATTTCTAAACAGATAATAATTACATCAACAGATAATTTATCAACAAATTTCAAAAGTGAGTGATTAATAAATCCAACTCCACCATTCCATCTCATATTATGCCAATTCCATTAATTCCAACTCAATTTCATGTTCCCATAATTCCCAAATTAATTACATGAATTAATTTGCCATAACAATTTAGGGCTTTTTCCCCCATTTCTCAATATTGACCCAAAGACCCAAAATAGTTTCAATAACTTCAGTACTACCATTTTAAGACCCAAACCACACATTTATGAGTCAAGACCACAAAATCCCTCTTTTGAAAATAACACATTTTAAACCCTAACTTTCCAAATCAACCCATCTATACAAATAACTCAATGTCTATGTTAATGCACATAAGAATGAGTAGGAATCCCTACCTCAAATTCGGAGCTCAAAGGAAGAAGATAAAGAAATTCAAGATGCTCCAAAACCCATGATTTTCGGATCAAAAGATAGCCCTCAACGATCCCCACAATTTTTACAAAGGCCCAAGGTGAGGAAATCACTCCTACTAGATCAATCCCTAGAGAGAAGGTGAGGTTTTAGAGAGAGGAGCTCTCCAATGGAGGTTTTGAAAAAGTAAGAGAGAGAAAGCAAATCAAATAGTGATCCAAAAAGGGAAAAACTCGGACTGATGAACCAGTCGCCTCGCTCGAGCGTGGAAACCCCTGCTCGAGCATTAGACACAGACTCACGCTCGAGCGTCAAAACGCCCGCTCGAACATCGATTGCACACCTGCAAAAGTTTTGCAGACCAGGTCCCCGCTCGAGCATCAAACTCCCTGCTCAAGCGGAGGAACAAAATTAAAGGGTCACGCTCGAGTGTCAGAACTCTCGCTTGAGCGTCCGAAGACTTGCAGAGGAAAAAATACTGGGAGATGGAAAATCACGCTCGAGCGTCAAAACGCCCGCTCGAGCGGAGAAGAAAAATCAAAGGGCCCGCTCGAGCGTCAAAAGCCCCGCTCGAGCGTGAAGGCCAAAATTTGGGCATCAACTATTGGTTTCTAAACACTCCCAACCTGAAACAAACCTGCCCAACACATCCTATAACTCACAAATAAGGAATCAAAGGATGACAACCAAGTATATATAACAACCGACTCCATAGAACCTAAGTCTGGAGACAACAAACAAAGGAGAAAGAACCGGGATCGCTATACTTAAAATTAAAAATGGAAGTTCATTCAAAAAATCACTATACCTTAACGATATATTTGGAAATTACATAAAAATGGAAGTTGAATAGAAAAGGAAGTTGAATAAAAATAAAAATGAAAATTGCATATAATAAAAAATGGAAGTTTATTCAAGAAATCACTATACCTTAACGATCTATTTGGAAATTAAATAAAAAAGGAAGTTGAATAGAAAAAAATATTGAACAAAAATGGAAGTTAAATAAAAATAAAAATGAAAATTGCATAAAATTAACAGTGGAAGTTCATTCATGAAACCACTATACCTTAACGATCTATTTGGAAATTAAATAAAAAAGGAAGTTGAATAGAAAAGAAAATTGAATAAAAAAAGAAGTTGAATAGAAATAAAAATGGAAGTTGCATAAAATTAAAAATGGAAGTTCATTCAAGAAACCACAATACATTAAAGATCTATTTGGAAATTAAATAAAAAAGGAAGTTGAAAGGAAATGGAAATTGAATAAAAATGGAAGTTGAATAAAAATAAAAATAGAAGTTGAATAAAATAAAAAATGGAATTCATTGAAGAAACCACTATAACTTAACGATCTATTTGAAAATTATATATAAAAAAAATTAAATAGAAAAGGAAATTGAATAAAAATGTAAGTTGAATAAAAATAAAAATGGAAGCTGCATAAAATTAAAAATGGAAGTTCTTTCCAGAAACCACTTTCCTTTTACAATCTATTTGGAAATTAAATAAAAGTAATAGTTAAATAGAAAAGGAAATTGAATAAAAATGGAAGTTGAATAAAAATAAAAATGAAAATTGTATAAAAGTAAAAGTGGAAGTTCATTTAAGAAACCACTATACCTTAACGATCTATTTGGAAATTAAATTTAAAATGAAGTTGATTAGAAAAGGACATTGAATAAGAATGGAAGTTCATTCAAGAAACCACTACACCCTAACGAATTGTTTGGAAATTAAATAAAAGAAGGAAGTTGAACAGAAAAGGAAATTGAATTAAAATGGAAGTTGAATAAAAATAAAAATGGAAGTTGCATAAAATTAAAAATGGAAGTTCATTCAAGAAACCACTATACCTTAACGATCTATTTGGAAATTAAATAAAAAAAGAAGTTGAATAGAAAAGGAAATTGAATAAAAATAGAAGTTGAAGTAAAATAAAATTGGAAGTTGCATAAAATTAAAAATGGAAGTTCATTCAAGAAACCACTAGACCTTAACGATCTATTTGGAAATTAAATAAAAAAGGAATTTGAATAGCAAAGGAAATTGAATAAAAATTGAAGTTGACTAAAAATAAAAATGGAAGTTGCATAAATTTAAAAATGGAAGCTCATTCAAGAAACCACCATACTTTAATGACCTATTTGGAAATTAAATAAAAAATGAAGTTGAATTGAAAAGGAAATTGAATAAAAATCGAAGTTGCATAAAATTAAAAATGGAAGTTCATTCAAGAAACCACTACACGTTAACAATCTATTTGGAAATTAAATAAAAAATGAAGTTGAAACGAAATGAAAATTGAATAAAAATAGAAGTTGAATAAAAATAAAAATAGAAGTTACATAAAATTAAAAATGGAAGCTCATTGAAGAAACCACTATAACTTAACGATCTATTTGGAAATTAAATATAAAAAAAAAGTTAAATAGAAAAGGAAATTTAATAAAAATTGAAGTTGAATAATAATAAAAATGGAAATTGTATAAAATTAAAAATGGAAGTTCATTGAAGAAACCACTATACCTTAGCGATCTATACGGAAATTAAATAAAAAATGAAGTTGAATAGAAAAGGAAATTGAATAAAAATGGAAGTTGAATAAAAATAAA
Source organism: Camellia sinensis (assembly GCF_055761805.1). Classification (NCBI taxonomy): domain Eukaryota; kingdom Viridiplantae; phylum Streptophyta; class Magnoliopsida; order Ericales; family Theaceae; genus Camellia; species Camellia sinensis. The sequence goes on from NC_138972.1 coordinate 162,363,840, forward strand.
AATGGAAATTGTATAAAATTAAAAATGGAAATTTATTCAAGAAACCACTATAACTTAACGATCTATTTGGAAATTAAATAAAAAAGGAAGTTGAAACGAAATGGAAATTGAATAAAAATGGAAGTTGAATAAAAATAAAAATAGAAGTTGCATAAAATTAAAAATTGAAGTTCACTGAAGAAAACACTATAACTTAGCGATTTATTTGGAAATTAAATAAAAAAAAAGTTAAATAGAAAAATAATTGATTAAAAATGGAAGTTGAATAAAAATAAAAATGGAAGTTGCAATAAATTAAAAATGGAAGTTCATTCAAGAAACTACTTTACTTTTACGATCTATTTGGAAATTAAATTTAAAAAAAAGTTAAATAGAAAACGAAATTGAATAAAAATGGAAGATAAATAAAAATGAAAATTGTATAAAATTAAAAATGGAAGTTCATTCAAAAAACCACTATACCTTAACGATCTATTTGGAAATTAAATAAAAAAAGAAGTTAATTAGAAAAGGAAATTGAATAAAAATGGAAGTTCATTCAAGAAACCACTGCACTATAACGAATTATTTGGATTTTAAATAAGAAAAGGAAGTTGAATAGAAAAGGAAATTGAATTAAAATGGAAGTTGAATAAAAAAAAATGGAAGTTGCTTTAAAATTAAAAATGGAAGTTCATTCAAGAAACCATTATAGCTTAACGATCTATTTGAAAATTAAATAAAAATGGAAGTTGAATAGAAAAGGAAACTGAATAAAATTGGAAGTTGAATAAAAATAAAAATGAAAATTGCATTTAATTAAAAATGGAAGTTCATTCAAGAAACCACTATACCTTAACGATTTGTCACGCCCGCATTTTATTACTCAGATTACTATTACCAAACCTTTATTATACACTCAATTTCAGAGTTAGTATACAAAAGCTCATAATATTCTCAAGGAATATATATACATACAGAATTCTCTCAGTCAGATAAAAATGAATGCAACATGAATATACAATTAAAGAAGTTGCCCGTAGGCTTACATCATTTAAAAATCAAGAAGAAGGGGATAACCCTTTTACATCAATGGCATTCCGCCTACACATAAAGAGGCCTCGTGGCCAACAAATAAGGAAGATCAAAAATCTTGTAGCACATCCTGATTATCACCTGAAAAAGATTCAACAACATAGGGTGAATATATAATCCAGTAGGAATCTCAACATGATCCTCAACGATAACAACTTGCAGATAGCTATGATCATGAATGCTAATCTCATACCATATAAATAATGTGACATTTTATAACCAAAGTATATATATATACTATTCTCAAAATCATTCAGTTCTTTTAACAACATCAATTTCCACTTTTACTACCCTTTTCCCCAATGAACAACTCTTATCCATTTCCAGGTTTCCATTTGTGACAAATACCCATAATACCCACTTTATATTTTTGAAAACACGTTCACCAAAACCATTGCGCTCATATATTTATCAATTCAGAATAGAAACCCAAGTCTGACTCCACGCATTCATTGCATCTCAACCTTACCTTCAAGTTAAAGAGATATTATCAATAATTCATTGTTGGTAAGCAACTCCCTCAACCACTCTCAACACGTCCAAACATACCCAAACATATTTACACTACATTTAACGCCCTCAAAATAATAACATAAAATCCATCAATATAGACATGCATTGATATATAAAAGCTCCACTTTCTTCTATTCATCAGAGTTCCATTACCAAAAGTATTACATGTTAACAACAAAAGCAAATGCCCTAAAGGCTTACAGCTTTCCAAGTTAACACTTGGTTACAAAGAAAAGAGTACTAACTCGATTACATATTAAGCCCTTGGCTTGAATTTACATGTAATACATCAAAAGAAATAAGACAACAAAAGTGTGTCCGCCTCTAGCCTCCCAAGCTACGTCCTTGGAGATGGCATGCTACCTGTACCTGAAAATGATATTCCCATATAGGGTGAGCCACAGCCCAGTAGAAATACACTAAACCAAATATGAACAATGACTAAAAGATTAGCAGTCGATAGATGGCCAACACTGATACTATCCCTTATCACAATTTAGGATTTCATGACACACAAGTCCATGTTACAATCCATTTTCCAATTCTTTTAAATTCTCAGTTTATAACCCTGGCTCAGAACCTGGCCAAACAACTTATATGAGACAATAACTCATATTAAGCCTTTTCTCATTTCATAATAGATAAGCATACTAGCTATATCACACACCAACAGATAAGCACACAAGCTATATCTCACACCAACAGATAAGCATACAAGCTATATCATAACTTCCATAGATATGCATAAGAGCACTATCACACTTCTAACGACAAGCATATGAGCTCTGTCAACACATTAATAGATAAGCATATGAGCTCTATCTATGGAGTCCATCCCCTATCTCCTCCCAACAACATCCGGTTTAGAGGTCCATCCCCTATCTTCCCCTAAACCGTGGAGTACATCCCCTATCTCCTCCAACACAACACAATGCATATAAACAATAATTATACACATCATCACACAATACATAAATTTAATGTATTCTTTCAACCGTCATACTCAATAACCCATTCCAGTGATTAGTTTCAGTTTGCCTAATCATCATGCATTGTCTACAACAATCAAGACTATCCTCCACCGATAGCCCAAAACAGTTATTTCTATACAGAAAATAAATGCAACAATGGATATACAATCAACATTTCAACTAGGTGAGCGATAAGTAATCCAACTACACCCTTTAATCCCATACCTTTCCAAATCGATTCTTCATTTCTCATAATTAATCATGCAATTTAATTAACCAATGTAATTAGGGCATTTTCCATAATTAACATTACAACCCTTAGGTTCCATTTTCATTAATGTTTTAACATTAATTTCACTTTTCCATGCCAAACATGCATCTAGGTTTTATATAATTAAAACCCCCAACTTTTGTAAAATTACACAAAGGCCGAAACTCTCTCAAAATTACCCAACCACGCCCAACATATCGAAATGCCAAAATTTAAAGACAAAACTCATAAAGAGGAGTAGGATATCCCTACCTCAAAGAATGACACCCAACCAAGAAGATGATGGAAACGAAAATGCTCCAAACCACGAACTTCTCGGCTCAAAAGATAGCCCTCGACGATCAACAACCTTTTTGTAAAGGCCAAAGGTGAGGAAATCACTCCTACTAGATCAATAATTAGAGAGAAGTCAAGGTTTTAGAGAGAGGAGCTCTCAAAATGGGTTTTAGAAAAAGTAGGAGAGAGAAAGGAAAGTAAAAAGTGATTTAAAATCACCCAGCGGATAACTCATATACGTATGACCCGCTCGAGCGGAGAACACAACGCTCGAGCTCCAAGAACAAAAATCTAGACACGCTCGAGCGCAATAAGGCCCGCTCGAGCGCCAAGACACAAGAATAAAGCACTTCCGCTCGAGCGCGAAAACCAGTCCGCTCGAGCGTAGATTTCCCCCTCCCAGAACTTATACGTAGAAAGTACTACCCGCTCGAGTGCCAACAAACCCGCTCGAGCGCTACCGCTCGAGCGTAAACAAACCCGCTCGAGCGTAAAAATCCCATCCGCAGAAGTTTTGCAGGAACACGAAATACTGGATGTGTGCAATCCCCGCTCGAGCGCAAGAAGACCCGCTCGAGCGGATCGCTTAAAAACTGAATAACAAGGAATTGAAATCAAGGCCTAACCAACCTGTGACAAACCTGCCCAAAACATCCTAAAACTCAATCAAATGGAATTAAAGGACGGCAACCAGATAGATACCACCACCAACTTCACAGAACCGAGACCGGAATACAACAGAACAGTAAAGGGACAACCGGGATTGCTATAACCTCCCCCCCTTAAAGAATTTCGTCCCCGAAATTAAACACAGGTTTTTCAAAAACAGGTTTTCTCCATTCTCAACAATATTACGACATAATATTAAACACTTCAACCCTTTACCGGGCAATTCCATCTCTTTTCAAGAGGCATTTCACAACATATATTACAAGTGCATTATCAACATGCAATTTTCTTCCATTTCCAACCATTTCGAACATACTTGGTTCACAGTTCACATCATAATCAATATACATGATACAACTCCAATTCTACAATATAGCCAACATATGCAATATCATAATCAACTCCCATATCATGGTAAGTTCTACAACATACTTCCATTAAACCAAAACATTACCAATGTTTTACAACTTAAGACATATATAAAGCTCTTAAGTCCAACAACATTACAAAATTTAAATACAAGATTATTCATCAGTAAACAAGTCCGGCTATTTCTCGCGTACCTCCAACTCACGTTCCGAAGTGGCTTCCTCCACTCCGTGATGTTTCCACGAAACCTTTACCAAAGGGATGGTCTTGCCACGCAGGACTTGATCCCGCCTATCCAAGACCCGCACCAGTCTCTCATCATACGAGGCATCCTCATCTACCTCTAAGTCGGTCCAATCTAATACATACGATGGATTTGGCTCATACTTCCAAAGCATACTCACGTGAAACACGTCATGAACTCCGGACAACTGCGGCGGTAAGGCTAAACGATAAGCAACCTCGCCAATCCTCTCAAGGATCTCAAAAGGCCCAACAAACCGAGGGGATAACTTCCCACTCTTGCCAAATCTCATCAAACCCGCCTAGGTGATATCTTCAGAAAGACATGATCACCTATCTCAAACGCCAAAGGCCTCCTCCTACGGTCAGCATAAGATTTCTGACGACTCTGGGCTGTAACAAGCTTCCTACGGATAAGCTCAACTTTCTCCGTCGTCTCTCTAACCAACTCCGGACCCAACAAAGGTGCATCACCCACCTCGGCCCAACAAACTGGAGACCTACACGGTCGACCATACAAGGCCTCAAACGGTGCCATACCGATACTACACTGAAAGCTGTTGTTGTAGGCAAACTCCACCAATGGTAAGTGCCTCTCCCACGTCCCACTAAAGTCAAGGACACAACTCCGAAGCATATCCTCAAGGATCTGAATAGTACCCTCGGACTGCCCGTTAGTCTGAGGATGATAAGCCATACTAAAGGCCAACTTAGTACCCAAGGCACTCTGCAAACTCTGCCACAACCTAGCAGTAAAACGAGGATCTCTATCTGAGACGATCGTCACTAGGACCCCGTGCAATCTCACTATGTCCCGAATATACAAGTCGTCAAGATGGTCTACCGAATCTCTCACACGCATGGGAATGAACTGCGCCGACTTAGTTAACCGGTCTACAACCACCCAAATAGCATCACTACCCCGCTGAGTCCTCAGAAGACCTACAATGAAGTCCATAGTGACATGCTCCCACTTCCACTCGGCAATAGGCAAGGGTTGCAACAAACCCGCTGGCCTCTGATGCTCGACCTTCACTTGCTGGCAAGTAAGGCACTTCGATACGAAAACAGCCACATCTCTCTTCATATCCCGCCACCAGAACTGGCGACCCAAATCCCGATACATCTTAGTACCTCCGGGATGCACCGCAAGACGTGAATGATGGAAATCTCGGAGTACTTCCTCTCGGCAAGACTCCGGCACAAACAAACGGTCTCGGTATCTCACACTCAGGTCGGGATACACCGTTAAACCCTTCTCGGCCTTTCCATTGGAGATCTTTTCTCGGAGGGACTCTACCTCAATGTCACCTCTCTGTGCCTCTAACACTCGAGTCACAAGTGTAGGTTGTGCAACAACAGAAAACAAGGCCGCAGCCTCTACAGATTCGCCCAAATGCAAATCAAACTCGCCAAGTGCACCCAACATCTCCTATTCTCGGATGGCTACACAAGCTACATCACTAATAGATTTCCTACTAAGGGCATCGGCCACAACATTGGCCTTCCCCAGGTGATAGTGCAACTCAAAATCATAGTCCTCAATGAACTCCATCCATCTCCTCTGCCTCAAATTCAAGTCTCTCTGTGTAAACAGATACTTCAAACTCTTGTGGTCCGAGAACACCTCGAACCTCTCACCATAAAGGTAGTGTCTCCAGATCTTCAAGGCAAAGATCACTGCTACTAACTCGAGGTCGTGTGTAGGGTAATTCTTCTCGTGAATTTTCAACTGACGTGAGCCATAAGCTACCACTTTCCCCTCTTGCATCAACACACAACCCAAACCCTCTCGTGAGGCTTCACAATAAACCGCATAACCCAACCCTCTCTCCGGAATAATCAAAACCGGAGCGGTGGTCAATCTAACCTTCAACTCTTGGAACGACTTTTCACAAGTCTCACTCCAAACGAACTTGACCCCTTTCTGCGTCAATCTAGTCAACGGCGAAGCTAACCTGGAGAAATCCTTCACAAACCGACGGTAATACCCAACTAATCCCAGAAAACTGCGGATCTCAAACACACTCTTAGGCTGTGCCCAATCTTGCACTGCCTCAACCTTGAATGCATCAACGGACACCCTTTTCCCGGATACCACGTGGCCTAAGAATTTGACTTCCCTCAACCAGAACTCACACTTCCCAAACTTGGCATACAGCCTATGGGCTCTAAGCAACTCAAGCACCACTCTCAAGTGTTCCTCGTGCTCTTCCTCTGAAGGCGAATAGATAAGAATGTCATCCACGAAAACGACTACAAATCGATCCAAGAATTCCCGGAAGATTCGGTTCATCAAGTCCATAAAGACTGCCGGTGCATTGGTGAGCCCAAACGGCATCACCAGAAACTCATAATGGCCATACTGCGTACGGAATGCTGTCTTAGGAATATCCTCCTCCCTGACCCTCAACTGGTGGTAACCCGATCTCAAGTCTATCTTAGAGAAACAACGGGAACCCTTCAACTGGTCAAACAGATCATCTATACGGGGCATAGGGTACTTATTCTTGACCGTAGCCCGATTCAACTTTCGGTAGTCGATACACAATCTCAAGGCACCATCTTTCTTTTTAGCAAAGAGGGCCGGTGCTCCCCACGGTGAAACACTAGGGTGAACAAAGCCCTTATCTAGCAATTCCTGGGGCTGAACTTTCAACTCAACCAACTCTGCTGGGGCAAAACGGTAAGGTGCCATAGAAATCGGTGCCGTGCCGGGCACTAGATCAATAGAGAACTATATCTCTCGGTGAGGTGGCAAACTAACAAGGTCCTCGGGAAAGACATCCGAATACTCACAAACCACCCCCGGCAACACAAGCTGGGTCTCATCACCCTCAGCACTCTCAAAGCTAGCAAGTAGACCACTAAGCTCACTCCGTCCTCGCGAATCATACCCCGGTGGCAAAACACTACCAACCCGGTCTCCCAAGAAATGGAACCACTCCCCGCTCAAGGTACATAACGTGACCCTCTGGCGGTAGCAATCGATAACAGCCCGGTATGACGATAGCCAGTCCATACCCAAAATAACATCAAAACCCTTCATGGGCATAACCACAAAAGGAAAAGGAAGCCTATGGTCGGCGACCTCTATGTCACAACCTCTAACACCTTGTTTCAAGATCAGTTCACCCCCAAGAGGTGACACTACACAAATAGGAGACGCTAACTGTGCTAACTCCAACTCCAAAGCAGATGCAAATGCAGCAAATACAAAAGAATGAGATGCACCCGTGCCAATCAACACATTAGCAACCGAGTTGCAAAACAGAAAAGTACCTCTCACTACTGATGAAGCCGGTACTAGATCCTGCGCGGTAATAGCATATACGCGCCCCGTAGGCCCCTGATCCACTTGTTCACCCCTCGGAGCATACGACTGCTGCACTGACTGGGACGACGAAGCCCCCGGATTGGCCCTTGAGGCCTGCACAGACTGAGCTGGCTGAAATCCCTGCGTCTGTCTAGAACCAAACGCTCCTGAAGTGGCACTCAACTGCGGGCAATACCTCTTCAGGTGCCCAGGCTGACCACACAGATAGCAAGACAAGGGTTGGCCCCTGCCCAGACTCTGGCCCTGAGGCCTAGCTGATGAAGAAGCAGCTCGCTGACCCCCCCTTTCTGCGGGCAAACCGAAGACTTGTGACCCAGCTGGCCACACGCAAAACAAGTCAAGCCTCCCTGACTGCCTCTCCCAGAGCCTGCACTCGGCACCGGAAAGGTCGATCTAGCAACTTCACCCTGAGACTGCTGAGGGTTATAACCCCTCTGTCTCCTACCATCACCCTGACCCTCCTGGCCCCTCTTGGAGCCTCTATGTTTCTCCTCGTCCTCCTCCTGCATCATAAGCTCCATATGAGCTGCAGCATCCACTAAATGTCTATACTCTCGGATGTAAGACCCACAAACCCTCAACTTGAGGCCCCGTCTCAACTTCCGCTCAAACTCATAACAACGGCGTTCTTCGGACGCCACCAACTCAGGTGCAAACCTGGACAAACTAGTAAAAGTGGCCTCAAACTCTGCCACAGACATACCCTGCTGATTAAGCCGGCTAAACTGATCCCTCAGCTTCTCCCTAGCAACTGCAGATAAGAACCTCTCCTGGAAAGCATTCACAAACGCCTCCCATGTACCACCCACACGAGCCTTCTCGTATTTCCACCAATGACCCGCATCTCCCTTTAGCTAGAAGGATGCCAAGGTCACTTTCAATGCTCCGTCCTCGATGCCAAGCATCTCGAACGTCTTACTCATTTGTTCTAACCACTCGTCAGCCTTCAGTGGTTCCTTCGGATCTCCAACAAACTCGTCCGGATTAGACCAGAAGAACTCCCTCTTCAAGAAAGAAGGCCCTGCCTCTGCTGTCTGATTCCCAGCTCTGAGAATACCCAAAGCTCCTGCTATCTCTCGGGCCAAGGCACTCATAGCCTGCTGACCCGCTGGCTCGGCCACATTGGCCTTGCCAACTCCCTCCTGCACTGCTGGAATATCATCCGGTAAAGGTGCTTCCTGCCTCGCAGGCTTACCACGCCTAGCGCCTCTTCCTCGTCCTGACATCCTAATAAAGGTAATACAGAACGTTAGCACATTCAGAATGTGCCAAAACTAAACACTCACATCCTAATGCATGGACAACCGTAATTCATTCCACATAAGCACATAAACACATAAGCACTTACGAATTTCATCTCCGGATAATGATAGTCCCGAGGCGTTATTAGAGTTTCGGTTAGAAACAGCATTGATCAAGTGCCTTTCCAACAAGACTCAATGAAATCCAAGGATCCAATCAACATCCCAGAAACTAAATCCCATACCCACATAGTCACATAAGCATGTTATCAATTAAGCACATAGCATATGACACTACATCAAAATCTCTATCAAGCGAGACAAACCCATTGTGATCCTAATCACTTCCCACGTACCCAAAGTATTCGAACTCAGTACGCTCTGATACCAAGTTGTAACGCCCTCAAAATAATAACATAAAACCCATCAATATAGACATGCATTGATATATAAAAGCTCCACTTTCTTCTATTCATCAGAGTTCCATTACCAAAAGTATTACATGTTAACAACAAAAGCAAATGCCCTAAAGGCTTACAGCTTTCCAAGTTAACACTTGGTTACAAAGAAAAGAGTACTAACTCGATTACATATTAAGCCCTTGGCTTGAATTTACATGTAATACATCAAAAGAAATAAGACAACAAAAGTGTGTCCGCCTCTAGCCTCCCAAGCTACGTCCTTGGAGGTGGCATGCTACCTGTACCTGAAAATGATATTCCCATATAGGGTGAGCCACAGCCCAGTAGAAATACACTAAACCAAATATGAACAATGACTAAAAGATTAGCAGTCGATAGATGGCCAACACTGATACTATCCCTTATCACAATTTAGGATTTCATGACACACAAGTCCATGTTACAATCCATTTTCCAATTCTTTTAAATTCTCAGTTTATAACCTTGGCTCAGAACTTGGCCAAACAACTTATATGAGACAATAACTCATATTAAGCCCTTTCTCATTTCATAATAGATATGCATACTAGCTATATCACACACCGACAGATAAGCATACAAGCTATATCTCACACCAACAGATAAGCATACAAGCTATATCATAACTTCCATAGATACGCGCATAAGAGCACTATCACACTTCCAATGACAAGCATATGAGCTCTGTCAACACATTAATAGATAAGCATATGAGCTCTATCTATGGAGTCCATCCCCTATCTCCTCCCAACAACATCCGGTTTAGAGGTCCATCCCCTATCTTCCCCTAAACCGTGGAGTACATCCCCTATCTCCTCCAACACAACACAATGCATATAAACAATAATTATACACATCATCACACAATATATAAATTTAATGTATTCTTTCAACCGTCATACTCAATAACCCATTCCAGTGATTAGTTTCAGTTTGCCTAATCATCATGCATTGTCTACAACAATCAAGACTATCCTCCGCCGATAGCCCAAAGCAGTTATTTCTATACAGAAAATAAATGCAACAATGGATATACAATCAACATTTCAACTAGGTGAGCGACAAGTAATCCAACTACACCCTTTAATCCCATACCTTTCCAAATCGATTCCTCATTTCTCATAATTAATCATGCAAATTAATTAACCAATGTAATTAGGGCATTTTCCATAATTAACATTACAACCCTTAGGTTCCATTTTCATTAATGTTTTAACATTAATTTCACTTTTCCATGCCAAACATGCATCTAGGTTTTATATAATTAAAACCCCCAACTTTTGTAAAATTACACAAAGGCCGAAACTCTCTCAAAATTACCCAACCACGCCCAACATATCGAAATGCCAAAATTTAAAGGCAAAACTCATAAAGAGGAGTAGGATATCCCTACCTCAAAGAATGACACCCAACCAAGAAGATGATGGAAACGAAAATGCTCCAAACCACGAACTTCTCGGCTCAAAAGATAGCCCTCGACGATCAACAACCTTTTTGTAATGGCCAAAGGTGAGGAAATCACTCCTACTAGATCAATACTTAGAGAGAAGTCAAGGTTCTAGAGAGAGGAGCTCTCAAAATGGGTTTTAGAAAAAGTAGGAGAGAGAAAGGAAAGTAAAAAGTGATTTAAAATCACCCAGCGGATAACTCATATACGTATGACCCGCTCGAGCGGAGAACACAACGCTCGAGCTCCAAGAACAAAAATCTGGATACGCTCGAGCGCAATAAGGCCCGTTCGAGCGCCAAGACACAAGAATAAAGCACTTCCGCTCGAGCGCGAAAACCAGTCCGCTCGAGCGTAGATTTCCCCCTCCCAGAACTTATACGTAGAAAGTACTACCCGCTCGAGCGCCAACAAACCCGCTCGAGCGCTACCGCTCGAGCGTAAACAAACCCGCTCGAGTGTAAAAATTCCATCTGCAGAAGTTTTGCAGGAACACGAAATACTGGATGTGTGCAATCCCCGCTCGAGCGCAAGAAGACCCGCTCGAGCAGATCACCTAAAAACTGAACAACAAGGAATTGAAACCAAGGCCTAACCAACCTGTAACAAGCCTGCCCAAAACATCCTAAAACTCAATCAAATGGAATTAAAGGACGGCAACCAGATAGATACCACCACCAACTTCACGGAACCGAGTCCGGAATACAACAGAACAGTAAAAGGACAACCGGGATCGCTATACTACATATAAGACAATTCCTTCTCCCTGAATCATGATCATCACAGCACATAAAAAACATAACCAAGTAAGACAACAATAACAACAGTTCTCCGCTCTACTTGCCACAAGCACAGTAAGGCAATGGTTTCACCTCTCAACAATAACATGCCAATTTGCCAGACACCAGCTGGAAGGGAATGGTACGTCTGCTCCATTTTACCAGGCACTAGTTGGAAGGGTGTGGTACCTCTGAGTCTTAGCGCAGCCAATTCTCTAGGCGCTAGCTGGAAGGTAATGGTACCTCTGATTCTCAGTGCATTACACCCCTTTCAACCATCACAACATGACAATTCAACACAATAATGTCATCCACCATCGACGACCAAGAACAAAACCCTTTAGTGTTTATATTCTCAACGCATTTGTTTTAGCAATTTAATTCTCATGAGGTTTTAAGTCCAATAATCAACAACAAAGAAGTACAGCATTAGTGATCCAAACTCAAGTCTCCGGGACTCATATTATGTTAACGTCACATTCCTTCCATTACAAAACCAATTACCTTTTTCTTCCACAATAACATTCTCCACCTTGTGCCTTAAATCAAATTTTACTTCATTTCACAAAATATGACCAATCCACTTTCCATCATTTTAAATAGGAGATTTTTATCATGGTGGCAAGTTATAATTCACATCATTTCTATTTAATGGTAATGTAATTCATTACTAATCTAATTTCACGGTTATATCCCTTTCTACAATTAACAAATTTATTAATTTATTATATTAAAATGTAGTCAGTCCAACACCAAAATAATACCCAAATCGTAAGATCCAATTAAACCTTAAACCAAATTCCAACACATTAACTGTCACGCCCTAAGCTTGCCCCTAAAATTTTGGGCATGACCTACTCAGAAACAGACACTTATCCTGCTATATATAATATCCAGGGCCTTGTAGACGCGCCCGCGGGCCTCACTACAGTTCGGACTCAATTTGTGTCACGGTCCTTAATCTGAACCAAAGAGTCCAAATCTGGCAAATCGTTTTGAGAAACAGATTTTTGAAAAGAAGTGTCAAACATGGACTGCTTTGCCAGATACAGAGTCGCCACCTAAATATTTTTTTTTTATGGGAGAATTTAGGAAACCCTGACTCGGTGCCAAAGGCCACGTGTCCGTCATCACCAAAGTTGCCTCGGCTCGGGAGCTTGGGTACGATTGGGGAAGGTCAGCTATGAGCACCCCCTCTCGCCCGATCCGAAGATCGGCCTTTACTAACCGTGATATCTGTTTTTGAAAACGTTATGTGTTCTTATTCCATTTATTAGCCTAGAATTACTATGTTATGTGCGCAGCAAACAAGTATAGACCAAATTGCCTAAATTGGAACAAAACATTTCATGCTTGTTTTGAAAATGGTTTGCTACTCGCAAGTAGGCTGAAATGCAGGTTTTTCCACCCTCAAGTGGGCTTTAGAAAAGATGATTTTGCCACTATCTAGTGGGCTCAAAACTCACAGTTTTAATGCATTATCCCAATTTAGGTAATTCAACCTCCATCCACAGGCATTCAAGCAGTTATATCACATAAGCAGCTAGCCTCATGGTAATCATGCTATTATGGCAACACTCACACGCATGCGGTATGCTAAAGCATAAATGCTTACCGAGTACTCCGAGCCAAAACAAAAACTAGTTAGTAATCATATGCATGATCCTAGTTCATGTTAAGATGGCTAATGCAACACATGCAAAATGCAACTAAGATAGGCTCGGCTAATCTACAATGACATGTGAAATGCTACAACTAACACGTATTCAATTTGGAATTGAAATACAAATGCAGTTAAAATGATGCGCCGAGCCTGGTGCGTGCAAGACAAATGTATGAATGCACGCATGCATAGCATAAGGTATGCTAATTTAAATATGCCCTAGTCTACCATCATAAGCTGGTAAATAAAAGGGAAGAAAGACGTGGGGTTGGAAGACATACACACACTCACGCACACTTATTACACAATTGCCCTCGCTCGGAGGGTCCAAATAAATATTACAGTCCGAATACTAAATTAATTATTACAGGATTTCTAATTAAACACAGGATTAAAGTGGCCACAGTCCATGCCTCGAAATGCGTGGATGATGCATGCTTGACTCGCCTTGCTCGGAAACCCGTGCCATGCCACTGTTGCCTCTGTTTATACTGACTTGCTCCTCTGAAAATTGCGCAACTCCCAAGGTGCACTCTCTGGACACTGGGGAGCATCACCGACGAAGTGGGATCACCACTGGCCATGTCCGGATGGTTATCGGCCATTTATAAGTCCATCGACCAACAATGTTTTGCCAGTCGGCACCCAACACTGCCGGCCGGCCAATCCTTCTTGCTGAAACCTGCAGCTGGCAGCAGCAAAGGGCAAGCAGTGTATGGCATGGAATTTTTAAACAAATGTGACGATGGACACACTCCCTATCATGCAAGGGACTCAAGGGAGCATGACCCTCGACCCCCGGGCCATCAATCACGCATTTCAATGCATGATGGCCCAAAAGGCAAGTGTGCAACTTCGATATCAAATGAAATGCAAGAATAAAACACATGAAAGGGCCCCAACCCCTATCATTGTTGATCAAGAGGCGAGGCAATGCACAACGATGCACATGCGACCTAAGCATGCAAGCAAACATACAAACATGCAATGCAGCTACATGGTACACACAATGCTAGCAACATAACATGTACAACGCATTGAAACATGGCATAAATAATGCAGGCTGGACTTACACTAACATGAATGGACCTCAGCCACACTCACACCAGTAGCCATTAGGTGAAAATGAAACTCTCGAAATGCGTGCACGCATGCACGCAAACCGAGGACTGAACCTAAAGCATAACATGTAACTCTAACAAGACATGGCAAGGGATGCAAGATGGCATGCAAAATCACAAATTTCAGCACTGAAATATGATGCTAAACAGCCCCAAAACATGAAAAATGACACCCGATGCATGAGACGAAACCCGAAACTCGAAACTAGGCACATGGAATGACTTATAGCTATACAAAGCATGCATTATTTGATCATGAAGCATGAATACAAAGCCAAGGCAGTCCCAAAACATGGACACTTCCAGTTCAAAGCATGGCCAAAAGATGCTAACATGGTGGACAAAATAGCATGCAATCTTGACTAGCAATCATGGTTTACATGGCAAGTATATGAAGCAAATGTAATCCCACCAAACCAGCAAAAATCAGTGAATAAATCATGTTAAAATAGGCCCAAATAACCACTGATATGCAACCATGATATGCAAAAATAATGAGTTACTTTGGAGGGCCATGGAAGGAGTTATTAAGCGCATGCAAGATAGACATTTAGCATGGCATAAACAACCATGAAAATCAAATATGATAGTCTTAGAACTCACCAAATTGATCCTGGAAAGTGACTTCAAAGCATGCACGATAGGGTCTCTTTGGAAGGCCAAAAATGACCACCAAACAAGTCAAGGTGAGAGGGGGTCTCAAACCACACATGCAATTGGGGCTTAGGTGCAAGGCTCAAAAACAAGGGAGAATCAAGCATACAAGGAAGCATGTGGCCTCAAATAAAATAATGCCCTTAATAAAACATGAAGATGATGTCAAAACAAGCCCTTTTCCAGTTTTGTAACAAGTCTAAAAAATGAACATAATTAGGGCTAATCTATCATGCCAAAATGGCTCTAAAAAAGAGAATAGAGACAAGGGACAACAGCTGGCCCCAAACAGTTAAAAGCCCTTCAACAAAGTTGAAGAGGGGCTCAAAATGAAGCACTCTACAGTTTATGACCAAGTCCAAAACAGTTCACAAATAAGCCTAAAATATCATGCAAAAATAGGACTAAAAGAGAGTTTAAACACAAAGGGGGAGGAGGAGACCTCAAACAGAGAAAGACCCTTGATCAAACATGAAAAAGAGCTCAAAATATGACTATTTACAGCTCAGGTCGGAGCCCAAAAATGTAAGCAAAAGTGGCTAAGATAGTATGCAAAATAGGGCAAGAAAAGAGGAAATAGGGACTCACCCTTGTAGCATAGGTTTCCAGCAGCTTTTGGTCCAAGAAATGGTGTTCCTAAGCTCTAAAAAACAGCTTCAAGTTGCTGGAATGGTGTATGGAGGTTGTAGGCTTGGAGGTATAGTGTAAAGGGTGCAAGAACCTTAGGATTTGAAGGGTTTGGGAGAAAGAGATAGGGAGAGAGAGATATGGAGAGAGAGCTGAGAATTTTTAGAGAGAGAGGATTTTTTTTTCTCCAAGTTGTATCTCTCTTCTTTTCTTCTTCTCCTCTCTTTTGAGAGAGCTTGATTGATATAGATATATCAATCTGCAGCCCCCTCAGAAGTCCCACGTCCAGGCATGGGCTGGGGTATAGCCTGGAATGACAGCTGCCAGCTGTCTACAGAAATATCTGTTGAAAACCACACTTGGCCGGCTGGCTGTCAAAGTGGTCGATCGGCAGTCAAATTGGCCGGCCGGCCAGCCATCACATTTGGCCGATGGCAACATAACACAGCCGGTGGCCTCAAGCCATGGCCGGTGGAGTGTGGGGATGTCCCAAAAGCCATTCCCTGCCCTCCAAAGCAAAAACACAAGTGTTTGGTGCAAAACCAGACACAAAACGGTCGAGTCGAGAGATCCTGAGGCAAGGCGCGTAGCCGAGGCCTCTGGGAACTCAAGATGAACACAAACATGGATGATCACCGAGTGTTCAAGCGGTGACGTCCAAGTCTTGAGGACGGTCAAAAATGGGGTGTCTACAGTTGCCCCTCTTTGATAGAACTCGAAAGTCATAACAATGACGGGAGTGAATGTCAAAGCCCAGAGACGACCCATTTTTGACAAGGCCGAAGACTTAGACAAACATGCAAGGCAGACAAGATATGCGCCCGAAGGCAGAGGCAAAATACAAGACAATGCACAAAGCCGAACATAACTTATGATCATGCAAAGAAAGCTGTAACGAAGCATAACATGCGACAGTTTTAAGCTAGCATACACCAAACTACACTACAATGCAGAAAGGATGTAAGAGAATTATGCAATTCTCGATACGTCTCACTCGGAGAATACAATACCTGTGCGGTTCGTCTGGTTACACCAGCCTCAAATGAGCCGTACATACAATATCGTGCCTGAAAAGAAAGCAAGCTTAACAGGTACAGATATCATTAGCAATATGCATAACATGCAATCGAAAGTGCGTGACAATGCAATTTGAGTGGGACGCATAACAATGCTGTGAAGGCACAAACACATGTAAGTAAAGAACACATGGCAACGTGCACAATGTTGTAGCCGCGCCCGCGTGGGCCTCAATGCTACAGTTCGGACTCGATTTGTGTCACGGTTCTTAATCTGAACCAAAGAGTCCAAATCTGGCAAATCGTTTTGAGAAACAGATTTTTGAAAAAGTAGTGCCAAACATGGACTGCTTTGCCAGATACAGAGTCGCCACCTAAATATTTTTAAAACGGGAAATTTAGGAAACCCTGACTCGGTGCCGAAGGCCACATGTCCGTCATCACCGGAGTTGACTCGGCTCGGGAGCTTGGGTACGATCGGGGAAGGTCAGCTATGAGCACCCCCTTTTGCCCGGTCCGAAGACCGGCCTCTACTAACCGTGATATCCGTTTTTGAAAACTTTACGTGTTCTTATACCAATCATTAGCCTAGAATTACTATGTTACGCGCGCGGTAAACAAGTATAGACTAGATTGCCTAATTTGGAAAGAAACATTGCATATCCGTTCATTTCGAAAATGCTTTGGAATTTGCTACTCGCAAGTAGGCTAAAATACGGATTTCAACGAGTTTTTCCAACTCAAACAATCCAACCTTCACCCACAGGCATTCAAAACAGTTTAACACATAAGCATCTAGCCACATATTAAGCATGCTGTTATGGCAACATTCACACTCATGCGATATGCTAAAGCGGAAATACTTACATAGTACTCCGTGCCAAAACAAAGAACTTGTTAGCACACATGCATGATCCAAGTCCATGTGAAGTGCCTAATGCATCGCATACAAAATGTTGCTAGAATAGGCTCGGCTATCCTAAACATGTCATGTGAAAATGCACAGTTATCACATATTCAGTTTGGAATTTGAAGTATTGATGCAATTAGCGTGATGTACCGAGCCTAATGCATGTAATACAAATGCATGGATGCACACATGCATAGCATAAGGTATGCTAAATTAGACGTGCCCTAATACTAACCATCAAAGCAGGTAAGTAAAAGGGAAGAAAGACGTGGGGATTGGAAGACATTCACACACCCACACACGCTTATTACAGATTTGCCCTCACTCGGAGGGACTGAATAAATATTACAAATTAATTAACTACGCAAGCTAATTAATATTACAAATTAACTAATTTAATTAACAAATTAAATTAAATTAATTAAAGCAGGAAAGCGTCTCGGAAAACGCGCCACCATGCGCAAGCTGCCTCTGTTTCCCTTCCTTTCCTCCTCTGGAGGCTGTCAAAACCTCAGGACTGCATCCTTGGACAGAGGGGATCATCACCGGCTGAATGAAACTTCCACCGGCAGTGTAGTATGGCCATCGGCACAAAATAGGATCTGTCGGCAGAGAAAATGGTGCCGGTCGGCACATTACACTGCCGGTCGGCAGAGTATTCCTGCAGAACCTGCGACTCACAGCAACAGAGGGCAAAACAAGGCATGGCAGCATATTTCAAGACATGTATGCACTAACCATGTCTCTTATCATTGTAATGACTCAAAGGGACATGTGCCTCGGTTCTTGGACCACCAATCACGCATTTCCATGCATGATGGCCCAAAGAACTAAGTATGCAACTTCGATTTCAAATGCAATGCAAACCAATCAAACAAATTAAGCCCTATTCCTATCACCAATTCAAGGAACAAGGCATGCATGCAAAATGCAATGCAACCTAGGCATACAAGCTAGGAATGCAACATGGCATGGCAATTAATTCATGCAAGCATACAAGCATGCATATGGCAACACAAATGAGTGCAAAGATGGACTTAAACATGAATTAAGCGGCTCTAAAAAGGCCTAAAACAGTATCCAAAAGTGCTAAAGAGTGAGAGCTAAATGGCATGCACACACACATGCACATAAGGACCAACACTTAAGCATGAATCAAACAACATTCAAGCACACTTGAAAGAAGGAAACATGGACAAATTAGCATGCAACATGAGCCCTAAAATCATGTTAGGATGGTGCCAAACCAAGCAACAAAATCAAGCCAAAACATGCAACGAATAGTCCAAGTGTTCAAAGCAAATCAATAAGGCATTGAACTACACTTAACATGACCAAACATGGCATGCATAGAAGGACCAAAATCAGAGGTTTAGCATGTTAAAACAAAGCTAAAGGACTACTTAGATGGCATCTAAATGGCCCAAATACAAAGGCATGCACCATGGTCAAAACATGGAGCATTGCAACACATGCTTTCAAAGCATTAAAGAGACATGCAAGGCAATCCAACAAGCATGGAAATGGGACTGAAATAGCATGTAGGATGATTCCAAATCATCAAAACAATGCAAAGATGGCATGCTACACATGCACATACTCAAGGCCGACAAGCCCAAATACAAAAGAGCTATATAATGCATGCAAAGATCAACCCAAACGACTATGGACAGAGCTAAAACATGTCAAAATAAGCACATAAACTTCACAAATACAAGCCTAAAACATGCTCCAACTAAGGCTAACAACCTAAGGCACATTAAGGCATAAACATGGCATTACAAGGCAACTATGCTAAACATGCATGGAGTTCCAAAACCAACTTTAAATCATGTTATATCATGGATATATAAGCATGAAAAACAAACCAAATATGCTCAACACACACTCAAGCATAGGCTTCTTTAAGGGGCCAAAATGTGTCCTTTTCAAGGACAACAAGGAGAGGGGGTTGCCCTCTCCTTCTTGGGACTTCAAAGGATCATCTTCACCACTGAAATCCCTCTAGATTTCAGTGGTGAAGAGACCTCAACACCAAAATCCCGGAGCTAACACAAAATGGCTCAAAATGAGGCCTTTTGAGGCCTAAGGGTGGTCAACACCCCTCAAACAACAAAACACTCTTAATAAACAATAAAGAGGGCTTAAAAATAGAACTTTTTTATGTTATACAATAATCACAAAAACAGCTCTAAGACTAGTAGAAAATCAATGCAAAAAAGGGGGAAAAAAAAGGACTAGTTTCTCACCCTTGATGCCTTCTTCAACAATGGTGCTCCAATGGCCTCCTTGAGCTTGAATCCAAGACCAAAACTTCAAAACACACTCTTTAGAACCTCAGCTCCTAGAGGAAGGTGAAACACTAGGTGTTTGTGTGCAATAATGAGACACAAAACACCTAGTATGCAAAAATGAGAGGAAAGGAGAGATAGGTTGTGTATGTCTAACCCTAACCCTAGAAAACCAGAGCTCTCCTCTGTATTTTCACTCTCTCAAAAATGTCTAAGCCTCCTCCTTTTTTGCCTTAGAGAGAGCTTCTCTCTATATGCCTCTTGTAAAGCTTACAAGACAAGCTTTGCAAGAGGGAGATCCCTCCATACACGTGTATGGAGGGGAGCAAAAGTTATACAGCTGTCCAAAAATATCTGCAAAAGCAGATGAACAGCAATCGGCCGGCAAAAAATGCCATCTTGGCCAAACAAAGTGCCGACCGGCACAAAAAAGTGCTGACCGGCAACAAATAGTGCCGACCGGCAAACTATATTGCCGGTGGTAGCAAAAACCAGCCGGTGGCATCTAGCCACTGCCGGTGATGGGTGGGGATGGTCTACAAGCCCCACCCTGCCTCTCAAAGGCAAGATGCAAGTGTTTGGTGCAAAACCAGACACTAAACGGTCGAGTTCGGGGATCCTGAGGCGGGGCGCGCGAGCCGAGACCTCCGGGAACTCCAAACGAACACAAACATGGATAATCACCGAGTGTTCAAATGGTGACGTCCAAGTCTTGAGGACGGTCAAAAATGGGGTGTCTACAAATGTGTATGAAGAAATTTGAACACTTGTAAGCAAATCGTGCGGTCTATGCAAGCAATGTGTATAGAAACTTGAAATTGAACACATGTAAGTAAAGCATGCGGTCTACGCATGCAATGTGTATAGACACTTGAAATTGAACACATGTAAGTAAAGCGTGCGGTCTACGCAAGCAATGTGAAGGGAAAGAAACTTGAACACATGTAAGTAAAGCATGCGGTCTACGCATGCAATGTGTATAGAAACTTGAAATTGAACACATGTAAGTAAAGCGTGCGGTCTACGCATGCAATGTGTATAAAAAGGAACTTGAACACATGTAAGTAAAGCATAATGCGACAACGCATGCAATGTGTATAAAAGGAACTTGAAATTGAACACATGTAAGTAAAGCAATGCACGCATGCACGCAATGTGTATAGGAACTTGAAATTGAACACATGTAAGTAAAGCAATGCACGCATGCACGCAATGTGTATAAAAAGGAACTTAAACACATGTAAGTAAAGCATGCGGTCTACGCAAGCTATGTGTATAGAAAGGAACTTGAAATTGAACACATGTAAGTAAAGCATAATGCGACAACGCATGCAATGTGTATAAAAGGAACTTGAACACATGTAAGTAAAGCATGCGATCTACGCAAGCAATGTGTATAGGAAGGAACTTGAAATTGAACACATGTAAGTAAAGCATAAAGCGACAACGCATGCAATGTGTATAGAAACTTGAAATATGGTAAGGACTAGTTATTCATGATGTTGAAATGCCAAGCATTGTAACATGGTATAATTGAAGCGATTTGTGGAATTCACAAGATACGAAAAGGATACGGGAAGGGACGTTCCTTGCGCGTACCGAGCATCGCTCATAGAAGACACGGCTTGAGGTCAACTCGAAGGCCTACTAATGTTCCGAAAGTGTACTTCCTTGCACTGTCTCAAGTAATGAAGGTGCCAAACCACATAGTCGAACAAGGGCGCTGGAGGTGCATTGACCACAAGGGGAGGTTACCAGTATCAATTCCGATACTTTGCTGCCCTGCTCTTCTTTTTGCTTTACTTTCCTTTTTACTAGTAGTTTAAACACATTGCACTGCCTTAGGCAGGTTTACCTTTTAAAAAATGTGTATTTTTTTCAAAACACATGAGGGAAATGAAACAACCATTTTGTTCAAAATGATGTTACATTTGTGCTTTCTATGCATCGTATCGCATGGTATCACATAACAATGTGAATGAAATTGAACTTGGTTTGAAAATTGAGCACTCGCATCGTAATAATCAGGTAGTGAGCTGACTTACAACTCGATAAGCAAAACAAGGAAACTCGATAAACTAGCCAAGTGCGAGTACAACTCGACAAGCAACGAAGACTTGAAAAGAGTGAAATACAACTCAATAAGCAAATTTACAACAACTCGATAAGCAAATGGGCGTGACGCCGCAAAATCCATCATCAGCGGGCCTTGGAAGTGGTGGCATTCCTCAAATTCTCAGCATAAACAGTTCATAGAACAAGGAGGAAGGCCACCGGCCAGGGGTGGAGGCCATCGGCCATGATAACTTGTCACCGGCCAAAAGTGGTGGTCGGTCGGCACTATATTTGGCCAGCCGACCATGAATGAAAGAATCACCAGAATGTTGACACCTGTCCTCCACTCAATCTTATCCCCTACAAAAGGCCCTAGCTTCGTAGTTCTACTCAAATCAACACTGATTTGCTCGAAACGGAGGGATTCCTTGCCCAGAATCTCTCGTCCTGGATTAACAACTTGGATGGCTCGGAAAACCTGAATTTCCGGGGTTTCGGCATAAATGCACTATTCACTCTAAGTCGCACTCCGCTGCACTTTCCATTTCTTCATGTCGCAGTGAGGTTTTGGAACCCGGTGACTCATGTCTTTAGCTTTAGCGGGCAAGAGGTATGCCCTACCTTCGAAGATTTTCAAGCTTTAATGGAATCGGACCGTGACGAGGAGATCTTACCCCAGCTTAACTTTGGTCATGTTCAGACCTTAGGGCGAATGTGCGGACTCACTATGTATGACGCTCGATCCCTGATTTGTGACGGAATGCTAGATATTCCGAGTTTGATTCATCGATTTTCGGATACCAGTGACCGCGGCGACCATCATTGGCAAGGCTTCCAGCGACATGCCCTCTGTTTGTGCATGCTATCTCATTTTCTGTTTTCCCCAGGCTTCAGGGGATCTAGCGTCCAATTGATCGAGGTTGCCCTAGGCTTGAAGGAGGGCAAGAGCTGCATTACCATGACTCTGGCAGAGACGTTGATGGGCTTAGACGCCTTTTATCGTCGAGAGATGACCAGATTTGCGGGGAGTCCATTACTGCTGCAGGTAATGTTTCCCACCCAATCTTACATATGTATTGCTCACATCACTCGACCCTCAAGCTCGGTTTTTTTCACAAAATCCCTTTTCTCACTTTTCTCTCATCGTACTTCTCTCTATTCTTTATTCTCTTATTTTTCATCCCTTCCCAGGTGTGGTTGATGGATAAGTTGTAGGTTGTGGACTCTTGCCCAGCATACTCAGCTCGCGGCTACTTCTTCAGGCAACGTCTAGTCAATGCCCTTGACGAGGGATGGTGGTTTGATTGGATGTGCAGCCTATCCGCAGACCGCATTGCTTGGTGGTGCCCTTGGCTCAATCTACCGGCAATGGGCTACATCATGTCCTGATAGATCGAGATTCAGTTGATTGGCTTGACCCACTGCGTATTCTATTTCCCGATCCGGTTCCAGCGCCAGTTTGGCCACGACCAGATTTGCCCCGCAGAGGGGATAGAATATCCAGCTGCCTTTCCGTTTCGAGGTGTGCAGCTTGTTCGGCAGGCCACAGCGTGGAGGACAAGAGAACTCCTGGCCCCCGCTCCTACTTTCAGTCGTACTTTGTCTGATGAGTGCATAGATTGGCTTAATGAGGATGCACAGATCGGGCCCAGCTTGGCATCGAGGGTTTCGACTAGCTCTAGGAGGGG
Organism: Camellia sinensis; assembly: GCF_055761805.1. Lineage (NCBI taxonomy): Eukaryota > Viridiplantae > Streptophyta > Magnoliopsida > Ericales > Theaceae > Camellia > Camellia sinensis. Next base: position 162,387,495 of record NC_138972.1, read on the forward strand.
GCGCAGGAACACCTGACTTGGCTATGCCCCGAATTTATTGCTTTATTAGTACTTTCAAGTTTTCCTTATGAATGTAATAAATAGCAACTTCAATTTGTATGCAAGAACAGGAGGACTTTGTACTGAAATCAATGAACTTTGAAGGTTATGGTACTGAAAATTTCCCGTTTTGGTCTAGAGATGGTCTTAGTTGTAAAAAGATTAATTTGAACAAAGTCAACTTTTATCAAAACTTTTCAAAAACCATTTTCGATATGGATCAGAACTGGACATGGCTGAAATCTGTCATTGAGATGCACAACCTCGGATCCCAGCAACTGGAAAGTTGCCCCTAGTCTGAATAGTACCGCAGCACTGCATGGCAATGGAAAGTTGCCCCTAGTCTGAAAAGTACTACACCGGAGATCACCACCGAAACTTTTGAATGCTGAATAGACAAAAACGACCGAGATGATCAAATGGACAAAGTTGATCGGGGAAAAGTTTATGGCTGAACTTCAGGATGAAGTTGCCTACATATCCCAAAGATGGGAATCAAGCCTTACGTAGTTCAGGCTTAGGTTCACTCGAGTATTTTCACTCTCCTTTTACGCTCTAACTTTTGCCAAGGCCGCCCTTTGCGGGTTTTCAACCTTGCGAGCTCAGTTGTTATATTTTCCAATTTTCTATGCTCTAACTTTTGCCTAGGTCGCCCTTTCGGGTTTTCGGCCTAGCGAGCCTCTCAAGGGTAATATTTCTTCAACTTGTCCATGTTGATCGGTTGGGAGAACTCTAGGCCATCTAGATCCATCAGAACCACAGCTCCACCTGACCAGATAGCTTTGATGATGTAGGGACCGGTCCAATTGGGTCTGAACTTGCCCCTTGGGTTGTGGATGGGAGCTCGATTGTCCTTGAGCACCAAATCTCCTTCTTTTAGATTCCTGGATTTGACTTTCTTGTTGAAAGCTCGGGCAATTCTACGCTAATAACCTTGGACATGGTACAGTGCTTTCAGTCTTCTCTCATCAAAGAGCATGAGTTCCTCAAACCTGCTCTGCTGCCAATCTGCTTCGGCTATTTGACACTCAGCCAATACTCACAATGACGGAACCTCAATCTCGATAGGTAGAACGACCTCCATCCTATAAACCAATGAATACAGAGTCGCTCCGGTAGAAGTTCTAATTGAAGTCCTATAGCCCCACAGAGCAAATGGCAGCTTATCTGGCCAATCTCGGTAGGTTTCCACCATCTTCTGCAGTATGTGTTTGATATTTTTGTTTGCGACCTCGACCGCTCCGTTGGTTTGCGGCCAGTATGTGGATGACTTGTGAAAAGCCACGTTGTATTTCTCCAACAAGTCAATTGACTCATATGCTGGCGCAAACTTCTGGTCAATGATGACTGGACGCATCCGGACTCCGAACGGGATGTCTATCATGGAAGATAGAGTTGTTAAGGAATCTACGAACCTATTGTTCTCTCTTAGTAAATGAGCAAAGTTTAGCTTCTCAAATCGAGGAATTAACAAGTCCAAGGTCTGGTGATACATCATCATTTTTTCTTCTTTGACCTTCCAGTCTCCTTTTGCTTGAGGCACAACAAGGTTTGAATCCCCGATGACGTCCAACCGTCTTGCTCCTAATTCCAGGGCTGCTTCTAGACCGGCAATGCATGCCTCATATTCTGCTTCGTTGTTCAAGACTTTGAACTAGAGTTTGAAGGCTAGAGGGATACGGGAATTGTCGGGTGCTATCAGTAACACACCTATCCCATACCCGTATTGATTTGACGCTCCGTCAAAATACATCGTCCAAGTTTCATCTTCGATGTGCCAAATGGCCTCGTTTGGGAATAAGTACTCAACTGCTTCACCCCCTTTCACTGGATGATCGGCCAAGAACTCTGCCACTGCTCTTTCCTTGACTGACTTGTGTGTCACATATTTTAGATCGAATTCAGAAAGCAACAGCAACCAACGAGCTAGCCTACCTATAAGTGCCGGTTTCTCGAAAAGATATTTGATGGGATCAAGTCGTGAAACCAACATTACGGAGTGAGCTAACAGGTAGTGCCGCAACTTCCTGGTAGCCCATACCAAAGCTAAGCAAGCCTTCTCCGACAGTGTGTAGCGCGTCTCATACTCTAGCATCTTCTTGCTCAGATAGTAGATGGCTCTCTCCACTTTGTCCTCTGATTCTTGCGTGAGCATGCAGCCCATTGTGGTCTCGGTTACCAAAAGATACAATATCAATGGTCTCCCCGGCTCTGGTGGTGACAACACAGGCGGGTTCTGTAAGTATTCCTTGAACTGTTCAAAAGCAGCTTGGCATCAGCCGTCCCATTGGAATTTCTTTCCTTTCTTCAGGAGACCAAAAAGTGGTTCACAAGTCAAGGTTAATTTTGAGATAAACCGTCTTATGAATTGCACTTTACCTAGAAAGCCTCGCACCTCCTTTTCAGTCCTTGGTGGTGGCATTTCTAGGATGGCCTTGATTTTGGAAGGGTCGACTTCGATGCCCTTTGTGTAATTAGAAACCCTAGCATTTTTCCGGCCGTAACACCGAACGTACACTTCTAAGGATTCAGCCGCAGTCGGAATTCTCTGATCCTTTGGAAGAACTTTTGCAAGGCAGTGTAGTGGCCTTCTCTTTCTTTGGACTTGACAATCATGTCGTCCACGTACACCTCCACCTCTTTGCAGATCATGTCATGCAATATCGTGGTCGCGGCCCGTTGATATGTAGCTCCAGCATTCTTCAACCCAAACGGCATCACTCTGTAGCAGTATGTCCCCCACGAGGTGGTGAAGGCAGTCTTTTCCCGGTCTTCTGGTGCCATCACTATCTGATTGTAACCTGAGAAGCCATCCATAAACGAAAGCAAGGCATGCCCTGCCGTGAAATCCACCAACTCATCAATATGTGGCAAGGGGAAGTCGTCCTTCGGACTAGCTCTGTTCAAATCCCTGAAATCCACACATACTCGGATTCTGCCGTCTTTCTTCGGCACTGGAACAATGTTGGCCACCCAGGTCGGGTATTCGGATACCAGTAGGAAGCCTGCATCGATTTGCTTGGTGACCTCTTCCTTAATCTTGATGGCCCAGTCTGGACGAATCCTTCTGAGTTTCTGTTTGACAGGTCGGGCCTCGGGGTCAAGAGGGATCCGGTGCTGTACAATCTCAGGATCGATTCCAGGCATGTCTTCGTAGGACCACGCGAAAACATCTTTGAAATCTTTTAATAAAGCGACTAAGCGCTCGCGTTCCTCCGAAGACAACGTGGACCCGATCTGGACCAGCTGCGGGTCCTTCTCAGTACCAATATTCACAGTAGTGATTTCATCAACTAAAGGTTTAACAAATCTTTCCTGCTCTTGATCAATTAATCGTTGCACAACCGGAGGAATTTCTTCCTCGTCGTTTTCGTCAAAATTTTGAAAGTCCTGATTTAAGCAATATATCAAAGGCACAGAAAAGTACTCAGAAACCACATCCACATTATTCTCTTTAAGTACTTCCAAACCGTCCGATTCTTCTGTTACAACAGACTCAAAGGAGAAAGAAAAAGACGACCTGGACAGGACTGTGGCATCCGGGTTATCACCCCCAGGAATACCGGACTCAGACTCAGTCAAGCTGGAACCTGATTCCGACTCACAAGACTCGGTGGAATCAGATTCCGGCTCACTACCCGACCCGGTGCTACTTGATAAAAATCCCTCTTCGTATTGACAAACGAGAGAGGGTGCGATGGATACATCCAAAATAGTTGATGGTAGGCCCGCATCCGTTTCATTCCCGATCATGGACACCGAGAAGTTATCCCCCAAGCACTTCTGTTCGATCGGAGGATCTGAAAGTAGACATGCCAGTGCTATCCACATTTCAAGTTCGGTGTCCTCAGACTCCATTTCCCCACTATGATCAGCCTCGACTGTCGAGTCTGTCTGCTCTTCGGCAACATCATCCCCAAGTAATTGTAGGTCAAAGAAAATCTCAAATCCCGACATGCGCTTCCTCTCCGCGTTCAGCCATGGCTCTGGGAAGCCACAGAACGGAAAGTCCTCCCCCTCCCGGACGAAGCGTCCGTTTAGGGAACCATGAATGGGCCGGTGCATTAAGTCAAAAGGCTTCCCCATCTGTTTCACTCTGGCTCTTCCAGCCATTTCTTTTCCTTTCCTTACCCAATCCTCCTTGGTGGGCAGATAACCCAAGCCAAAGGTATGTGGGTTATGTGGCACCTCGGCCAATGCTGCGACGCCCTTCCAGCCGCTCTTTCCCAATCCCATCCCGGGGATATGTTGAAGCTTGTTCATCAGGTATACCGCTTGAGCACTGACATATACCCCCTCGTTAGCAGCCATGATGTCTTGTACAACCCGAGCCTCAGCAAGGGTGAAACCTGACATAAACACGTCCTCCATACCGTGCTCAATTTCCAAAACTGGCGTAGATACTTCCGGCGGTGGATGGATCGATGAATTCCCAAAACAATGGCTACTCCCTTTCCATAGGGGTATTTCACCATTTGATGCAAGGTAGAAGAAATTGCCTTGACTTGATGCAGCCGCGGCCGCCCCAAGCGTAGATTGAAAGTGGCAGGAACCTCTAGGATGTGAAAGTAAATTTCATGCTGCCCTGGCCCAACCTTGGTCTGGATCTTCACTGTTCCCATGACTTCTCGGCTTGTATTGTCGTATGCCCGAATCACCTGGGCTGTTGGTACAAAGTCCGCAGTTTTCAAACCAATTGCATAGGCAGTCCTCACCGGACATACATTGATGACGGACCCTGTGTCGACAAGCACCACGGGTATCCATTTATTCCTGCACTCCACGGAGATGTAGAGTGGCTTGTTATGGTTCGCACCCTCAGGTGGCAGTTCTTTGTCAGAAAAGGTCAGCATAGGGGTAGCTTCTCCCGGAAAAACTAGGCCCACCAGCTGTTCGGGCGTGGTGTCTATAGAAAGCTTGACCTTGTCCATGGCTGATAAGACAGCTTGTCGATGTACTCGCGATGCCATAAGTAGTCCCCAGATGGACATGTCTGCTTGTATCCTCTTTAACTGCTTCAGTACAGCCTTTTCTTCGACTTGTTTCTCTTTCTGTCTCTCAGCTTCCTTATCTTTCCCAGATGCCTCCGGCTGGTCTAGGTGCGGGGGCTTGAAATACCGTCCGCTTCTAGTCATATGATCGACTTCTCCAAGGTACCAGGTGTCATTGGGTTGGTTGTTCTCCCAATCTTCGTCCGTGTGGGCAAGACGTAAATCCTCATCTTCCCACCACATTCCATCAGCAGCCGACAGACACCTGTCCGGCTCTGGTATGACTATTCTCGTACTCGCGGTACCTTCCATCCCTATGCTCGCAGCAGTCTCTGTTCTTGTGCACATAGCAGTTTCAGTCCCCACTTGGGCCTTTGCCTTTCTGATTCTTGCAGGATCTTCAAATCTTTCCTGTTCCAACCGTATTAACACAGCTGGCTGCTTAATAATTCCTATATTGAAAATACTCCAATCCCGAGCGAAATTCTTAGCACCGGCGCTCCCTGGTGACGCATTCTGATTTCTGACTCCCTCGACTGTCACTGACATTCGTGCCCCTGCCGGACCCTGTCCTGGTTGGAACTCTTCCACCACATCCGGTTGATCTTCTAACCACCCAGTAGCCTCTGCTGATTCCTCATAATCAAACCAGTTGACTGCTGCGCCCCCTGGATCTTGGTCACTGTAAAACTGGAGATTGGCAAGGTCCTCTTCCACAGCCCTTAAATCATCTGTCCCCTATCCCAGACTACCCCCTTGGATCACACACAGTTCTCCCCCTGTTGGCAATTCCACATCTGGCCCATCCTGGCCTATTAGTGAAATGTAGTCACCCGGACTATATGTCTTCTCAACACGACTCCCATATTCTGCAGATTCTGACTCAACAAGCTTCTTCTCCTTTGGGATCTCTTCTCTCTTGTTCTCGACAGTCACCACTGTTGGCTTAGGTCGGGTCACGGAGATGTCCATCATGCACAAGTCGGTGCAGTCGGGAAGGAATATCTCCAGCTTAGGCAGGTGTGAAGGAGTGATATAGATGCTAGGATCGTAAGGCACGACCCCAGTTTGGATGAAGTTGATCCTTTTAGGTAGTGGAGCTTGGTTATGTGTGGGGAGGGGATTTGTTGTAACATTGGGTTTCTCGGGAGGCAGAATCACCCCGTTATCGATGAGATCTTGGATCTCATGACGTAATCGGAAGCACAGATCGGTGTCATGATCGTGCTGTTGGTGAAATGCGCAATATTTGGCTGGGTTGTGGGTAGGAGGAAATCTTTTTGGTAAGGGCCGCGGTTCTAGGGGCTTCAAATGCCCTTTTCTGATTAAAACCCCTAGAGCTTTGGATAAGGGCATATACAGTGGAGCGAAGGTTCTTGTGTTTTTGGGTGGGTATTTGGCTGTTTGGGTATGGCTTCCGGATGCGCCGGAAAATGGCGCAGCTGCCATGGTTCTTGGAGGGGGGTTGGTGGTGACCATGCACACTTCGGAGGCTCTTGTAGTTGTAATACCGCTTGGGCCTACATTATCGTTGCGGTTGAAAGTTCTTCGGGGTTGCTCTCGGTCATTATCAATTAAGCCTTGCTTTAAGCCATCCTCAATCTGCACCCCCATTTCATGTAGATCAGCAAAGGTAGGGAAGGGGAGTACAATCATCTTTTGCATCAACTTCGGTTGAAGATTGCGCACAATCATCCGGATCTGGTCTTTGTCTGCAGGCCTTAGGGTCGTCATCGAAGCCTTGGCCCTCCATCTAGTCACGAATTCTGAGAAACTCTCTTTAGGCACTTGCCTTGTTGTCTCGAGATCACGGGTTGTAATCTCGATTTGTGTATTATATGAGTACTGCGTAATGAAGGCCTCGGCCATCTCGTCCCAGTTTCTCTTGACATCATCTTATAATTTGGCATACCATATGGCCGCCACACCCGACAGGGTTCAGCCGAACAGAGACAGCTTCTGAAGTTTGCTGAGGCCCATTGGCCTCAAGATGTCTGAAAACAATCTCAGGTGCACCATGGGGTCCCCGGACCCATCAAATCGATCGATGTGTGGCATTTTGAATCTGTCAGGCAGCGTCACAGCTGCGTCGGTATATCCATGTTCAATGTCAGGGATGGTCTTGACTCCCTGGGATCTCTTGAACAGCTTTTCGAGCTTGCTCAATTTTAATGCTGTGGGATCGGTCTCGAACTCAAAGGGAGAGTTTGGTAGGTTGGTGGGTGTTTTGGATAACTGGGGTTGGGTTTGGGGTAGGATCGGGGGTGGAGGTGGTCCCGTGGGAATGTCTGTATCATTCTGAACATTAGTTGTTTCCCCGGGGGTTGGAATTCCTGGCGGGGGAGGAACTTGCTGCGAAGCAGATGCTCCGGTTTGCGGCTGTAATCTTATGATTAACTCTGCTTGTTCATTCATAACCGTGGCCTACTGCTTGGCGAACTCTGCCTGTCGGACAGCATCCTGCTGCATCATTTTCATACTCTCTTGGAGCGGGCGCACCATCTCCTCTAAATTGGCCATACTGTTCTGCTCTGACTGAATTATCGGTCTATGTTCCCTTTCTCTGGGAGAAGCAGAATCCTGATCCCTACCGTACACAGGTGGGGTAGATAAAGCCCTCTGTACTGACGGTTGAACTGATGCCCTCTGCTTAGCTGTCCTCCGTCTAGTAACTGGGGGGAGAGAGTGGTACACTGGTTGCCCGTCTACCAGATCCTCAGATCGATGGAGCCAACGACCTCTAATCCAGAGTGCTTGGGGAATATCTACTGGGTCAGAAGCAATTGTGCTCGACTACCTAGTAAAAAGATAAATAAAGCATATAAATAAACAGGCAATTGGATTGCGTAACAACATAAAATAAACACAACACATAGTTGGGTATCACAACAAATTGCCAGCAAGCTGAATGTACTGTTCCTTAATCACTGATCACTGTTTCCAAATCGTTGCCCCAAAGTCTGAATCTGATACCCGTAGATGACTGATTCCCAAAAACACTGATGCCCGCAGGCCTGACACTCAGACTTGCGAACTGATATGTGTGCTCCCTGCATAGATACACTCTAAAAACACGTAGCAAGTAAAAGAGAACCAAAACACCCTAAGTTGGAGTAGGGTTTCCCTGTCCTATTTTTGTCAGGAGCTAGGGTTTCATTATGTACGCAGCAGTTTTCAAACAACCTATCATCGGGTAAGCAACCTGTCCTAGTTTGGAATAGTCACTATGGATTTCGATATGCACTAGGTCGAATGGTCGAAAAGGGTGCCCCGGTAAAACCGGGGTTTGTGTTCCCATACTGTCAGAGCCCACAACCGGTCAGCCTTATGGCATGCTTTGACAAAGTTAAGCCTCCGGAAAACCGTTCAGGAATGGCAGATGGCAAACATGGTGTCCTAGGCGCACCAATGCACATGCAATGCAAAGAGACACATAAATGAAATCAAAACAGGATATCACGAGTTCAAGTCAAGCTCTCTAACTCCCCAGCAGAGTCGCCAGAAACTGTAAACGCGCCCGTGGGCCTCACTACAATTCGGACTCAATTTGTGTCACGGTCCTTAATCTGAACCAAAGAGTCCAAATCCGGCAAATCATTTTGAGAAACAGATTTTTGAAAATAAGTGCCAAACATGGACTGCTTTGCCAGATACAGAGTCTCCGCCTAAATATTTTTTTTTTATGGGGGAATTTAGGAAACCCTGACTCGGTGCCAAAGGCCACGTGCTCGTCATCACCAAAGTTGCCTCGGCTCGGGAGCTTGGGTACAATTAGGGAAGGTCAGCTATGAGCACCCCCTCTAGCCCAATCCGAAGATTGGCCTCTATTAGCCGTGATATTCGTTTTTGAAAACGTTATGTGTTCTTATTCCATTTATTAGCCTAGAATTACTATGTTATGCGCGCAGCAAACAAGTATAGACCAAATTGCCTAAATTGGAACAAAACATTTCATGCTTGTTTTGAAAATGGTTTGCTACTCGCAGGTAGGCTGAAATGCAGGTTTTGCCACCCTCAAGTGGGCTTTAGAAAAGATGGTTTTGCCACTATCTAGTGGGCTTAAAACTCACTGTTTTAATGCATTATCCCAATTTAGTTAATTCAACCTCCATCCATAGGCATTCAAGCAGTTATATCACATAAGCAACTAGCCTCATGGTATCATGCTGTTATGGCAACACTCACACGCATGCGGTACGCTAAAGCATAAATGCTTACCGAGTACTCCGAGCCAAAACAAAAACTAGTTAGTAATCATATGCATGATCCTAGTTCATGTTAAGATGGCTAATGCAACACATGCAAAATGCAACTAAGATAGGCTCGGCTAATCTACAATGACATGTGAAATGCTACAACTAACACGTATTCAATTTGGAATTGAAATACAAATGCAGTTAGAATGATGCGCCGAGCCCAGTGCATGCAAGACAAATGTATGAATGCACGCATGCATAGCATAAGGTAGGCTAATTTAAATATGCCCTAGTCTACCATCATAAGCGGGTAAATAAAAGGGAAGAAAGACGTGGGGTTGGAAGACATACATACTCTCACGCACACATATTACACAATTGCCCTCGCTCGGAGGGTCCAAATAAATATTATAGTCCGAATACTAAATTAATTATTACAGGATTTCTAATTAATTAACAAATTAAACGCAGGATTAAAGTGGCCACAGCCCCTACCTCGAAATGCGTGGATGATGCATGCTTGACTCGCCTTGCTCGAAAACCCGTGCCATGCCACGGTTGCCTCTGTTTACACTGCCTTGTGTAGATACCCCATTTTTTACCGTCCCCAAGACTTGGACGTCACCGTTTGAACACCCGGTGATCATCCATGGTTGTGTTCGTTTGGAGTTCCCGGAGGTCTCGGCTACGCGCCTTGCCTCAGGATCTCCGAACTCGACCGTTTAGTGTCTGGTTTTGCACCAAACACTTGCATTTTGCCTTGGAGGGGCAGGGAATGCCTTGTGAGGTATCCCCACACACCACCGGCCATGGCCAGAGGCCACCGGCTGGTTTTTGCTGCCACCGGCAATGTATATTGCCGGCCGACACTACTTATTGCCGGTCGGCACTCCATTTTGCCAAAATGGCATCTTTGGCCGACCGACTACTGTGCATCTGCTTTTGCAGATATTTTATCACAGCTGTCTTGCATTTGGCTCCCCTCCATACACGTGATCTCCCTCTTTAGAAGCTTGTCTTGTAAGCTTTACAAGACAAGAGGCTCTATAAGAGGAGCCCTTCTCTCCCTTGCTTAGGGTTGGTTGGTTAGACATTTTAGAGATAGAAAAGACAGAGGAGAGCTCTAGTTTTAGGGTTAGGGTTTGATACATATCCTATCTTTATTTCCCTCTCTTGAGTGTTCTAGGTGTTTTAGTCCATACTATTGCACACAAACACCTAGTGTTTCACCTTCCTTTGGCTACTGAGGTTCTAAGGGGCTGGTCTTGGTGTTTTGGAGTTGGATTCAAGCCAAGGAGGGCTGTTGGAGCACCATTGTTGAGGGGTCTTCAAGGGTAAGAAACTAGTCCCTTTATTCCCCATTTTTGCATCGCTTTTCTACCTATCTTAGAACTGTTTTTGTGCTTAGTGTATAATACAAAAAAGTTCTATTTTTTAGCCCTCTTGATTGTTTATTAAGAGTGTTTTGTAGTTTGAGGGAGTTTGACCCCTCTTAGGCCTTGAAAGGCCCCATTTTGAGCCATTTTGAGTGAGTTTCGAGACTTTGGTGTTTGGGCCTCTTCACCACTGAAATCTTGAGGGATTTCAGTGGCGGAGATGGTGCCTTGAAGTCTCCAAAAGGGGAGGGCCACCCCCTCCCCTTGTTGTCCTTGAAAGGGACCCTTTTTGGCCTCTTGAGGGAGCATCATGTTAGAGTGTGTATTGATCATGTCTTGGCTGTTTTGCATGCTTATTATGCCATGATATAATCTTTTTGTGTGTTGGTTTTGGTACACCATGCATGCTTAGCATACCTACCATGTAATGCCTTGTTATTGCCTTAATATGCCTTAGGTTGTTAGCCCTTGTTCAAGCATGTTTTAGGCTTAGTCTTGTGAAGCTTTTGTACATATTTTGCCATGTTTAAGGTCTGTCCTAGGTTGTTTGGGTCGGATTTGGCATGCTTAGTATAGCTCCTTTGTATTCGAGCTTGTATGTTTCAAGTATGTGGATGTGTAGTATGTGTTGCTTGCATCATTTCGGTGGTTTGGAACCACCCTACACGTTATTTCAGTCCCTTTGGCATGCCCATATGTTTGCCTTGGATGTCTCCTTAATGCTTTGAAAGCTTGTGTAGCATGTTCCATGTTTTGGCCATTGTACATGCCTTTGAATTTGAGCCACCTAGATGCCACCTAGGGGGCCCCCTTTGCATGGTCTAGGTCTGTCTTGAACCTATTTTAAGTCCTCTTAGCCTTGTGAGGCTTGGTCGGCTTAGCCATGGTTCAAGTCCCTTTGACTTGCTTCAAGTACTTGAGCCATTCATTGCATGCTTGGTCAATTTTGTTTACTTGGTTTAACACCTTCCTAACATGATTTTCAATGCTTACCTTGCATGCCATATGTCCATGATTGCCTCATTCAAATGTGCTTGAGAGTTGCCTCATTTCTGCCTAAGTGTTGGCCCTTTAACATGTGCATGCGTGTATGTGTACTTGGTCATTTATTTTGGTCACTTTGGCCACTGTTTTGGGTCTTTTTAGAGCTACCCAAATCATGTTTAAGTCCACCTTTTCATTGGTTGGCATTGCCTCATGTTTGCTTGTATGCTTGCATAAGTGTCTTGCCATGCCATGTTGCATCCTTAGCTTGCATGCCCAGGTTGCATTGCATCTTGCATGCATGCCTTGTTCCTTGACTTGGTGATAGGAATTGGGCTTTGGTTCGTTTGTTTGGTTTGCATTTCATTTGACATGAAAGTTACACACTTGACTCTTCGGGCCATCATGCATGGAAATGCGTGATTGGTGGTCCGAGAATCGAGACACGTGTCCGTTTGAGTCACAAACATGATAGGGGACATGATTGGTGCATATATGCCTTGAATTGTACTGCCATGCTCTGCCTTGCCCTCTGTTGCTGTCAATTGCAGATTCTGCAGAAACACTCTGCCGACCGGCAGTACCAAGTGCCGACCGGCAATCTTTTCTTTGCCGATAGCTTCACCAATGGCCGGTGGCCACATAACGATGCCGGTGATAGTCCTACTCGGCCGGTGATGTCTCCCAGTGTCCAGAGAAGCAATCCTAAGGTTCTGGAAGCCTCCAGAGGAGTAAAGGAAGGAAAACAGAGGCAGCCTATGCATGGCGGTGCATTTCCGAGCAGGACCGAGCATGCATTGCATCGAGCTCTTATCCCGGGGTGGTTTATCTGTTTTCCCTAGATTAGTTAATTTGCTTAGCTGATTAGGCAATTTGTAATATTTAATTAGCTTGCGTAGTTAATTAATTTTTATTATTTATTTGGTCCCTCCGAGGAGGGAAATTATGTAATAAGTGTGCGTGAGTGTGTGTATGTCTTCCAACCTCACGTCTTTCTTCCCTTTTATTTATCTGCTCATGATGGTAGACTAGGGCATTTTTAAAATTAGCATACCTTATGCTATGCATGCGTGCATTCATGCATTTGTATTGCATGCATTAGGCTCGGTACATCACGCTAACTGCATTTGTACTTCAATTCAAAATTGAATATGTGCATCAAATTGATCGCATTTCACATGCCATGTTTAGGTTAGCCGAGCCTACTCTAATTGCATTTTTGCATGCGATGCATTAGTCATTTTTAACATGAACTAGGACATGCATGTTTGCTAACTAGTTTATTGTTTTGGCATGGAGTACGATGTAAGTATTTATGCTTTAGCATCCCGCATGCGTTTGAGTGTTGCCATGGCAGTATGCTTGCCATGCGGCTAAATGCTTACGTGATAAATTGCTTAGATGCCTGTGGGTGAAGGTTGGATTGTTTGAGTTGGGAAAACTCGTTGAAATCCGTATTTTAGCCTACTTGCGAGTAGCAAATTCCAAAACATTTTTCCAAAACAAACGGATATGCAATGCTTATTCCCAAATTAGGCAATCTAGTTTACACTTGTTTGCTGTGCGCATAATATAGTAATTCTAGGTTAATAACTGGAATAAGAACACATAACGTTTTCAAAAATGGATATCACAGTTAGTAGAGGCCGATCTTCGGATCGGGCGAGAGGGGGTGCTCATAGCTGACCTTCCCCAATCGTACCCTAGCTCCCGAGCGGAGATAACTCCGGCGATGACGGACATGTGGCCTTCGGCACCGAGTCAGGGTTTCCTAAATTCTCCCATTTTAAAATATTTAGGTGGTGACTCTGTATCTGGCAAAGCTGTCCATGTTTGGCACTTCTTTCAAAAAAATCTATTTTTCTCAAAACGATTTTCCAGATTTGGACTCTTTGGTTCAAGATTAAGAACCGTGACGATTTGAGGGTCCGAGCTATAGTAACCCCAAATGAACGGAACGGGACCTCACCCTCTCGGGGCGTTCGGGGATGTCTACAGTTTCTGGCGACTCTGCTGGGGATTCAGAGAGCTTGACTCGAACTCGTGATATCCTGTTTTGATTTCATTTATGTGTTTCTTTGCATTGCATGTGCATTGGTGCACCTAGGAACACCGTGTTTGCCATCTGCCATTCCTGAACGGTTTGCCGGAGGCTTGTCTTGTCCAGGCATGACCATAAGGCTGACCAGTTATGGGCTCTGACAGTATGGGAACACAAACCCCGGTTTTACAGGGGCACCCTTTTCGACCATTCGACCTAGTGCATATTCGGATCCATAGTGACCATTCCAAGTTAGGACAGGCTGCTTACCCGATTATAGGTTGTTTGAAAACTGCTGCATGCATAGTGAAACCCTAGCTCTGACAAAATAGGACAGGGAAACCCTACCCCAACATAGGGGTGTTTTGGCTCTCTTTACTTGCTATGTGCTTTTAGAATGTATCTCTACAGGAATGTACATATCAGTTTACAAGTTTGAGTATCAGGGCCCGAGGGCACCAGTATCAGTGTTGTTGAGAATCAGTTATCTACGGGTATCAGGGTTCAGTTTTGGGGACAGTGATTTCCGGGGAACAGTGGTCAGTAGTAGAGTGCAGTTGTTCGGCAACGCCCGTGTTTGATCTGTTTGGGCTGAAATGCTGTCTGTTTTTCGTTTCAGTTCAGAGGGTCGGAGAGTTGATACAGAATAGCCAGTGTTCCCCCTTGCTGAGGCAGGACTTATGACGATGCAGAATTCAGAAGAGTTCGTGGTTATGACGACTGCATTAGATCAAGGGATCACTCTGCAAAGTGAGACCAACATTGATATGCCACATCCACCCAGGTAACTTGTTGTGCACCCGGTCTGGGCTCCCCAGTTGTATCAGGCTCGTGAGCCCACCACCTTTGAACTAATGGGGATGATAGGTGATCTCCAGAGGTCTGTGGCAGATCTCGCCTACGGAATGTCAGCTTCACCTCCACCCGCACCATATGCCGGGAGTTTTGTACCCCAGGAGCCCCCGCTGTTGGGGTGAATTGTGATCATACTTAGCCAATCGGAGATGGCCTCCAGCTATGGCAATGACATGTCAACACCAACCCAGACCCTCGATCAGGCTGAGGCCAGAGGAAAAGACAAAGCAAAGGTAGACGCCGATCCCATCGAACAACTGCTGTGGGCAGTCGAGGCTTTGAAAGCCGGGGGGATGAACAAGCAACAGATATTCGCAGTTGTGGCAAAAACTGTGGAGGATGCTTTCCCCACTCCACCTGAGGGTAGTTCAAGTCAGTCAGAAAATCGGGCTGGGCCCCGTCATGCAAGAACAGTTCCTCCTATTCCCGCCCCTGCACCTGGGAAAGATCAGAAAGCTAAGGTGGCACCTGCCGACCCTTTCGCTTGTGCAGCTAGTAAGAGCGCTCAGACTCCAAAGTACCTGCCCCGGGGGCGCAGGACCTTTCATGCTCTCTACATGCCTCTGTCCAAGGCACTTCAGATCCTTGCCGAGAGGGGACACCTTAAACCCTTGGAGCCTCGGCCACTCCCGAAGAATCTCCCTGCCACGCATGATGCTGCTCAGTACTGCGCGTACCACCAGCAGACAAGCCATCCTACTGACAATTGTTTCCGCCTCCGTCATGAGGTGCAAGATTTGATCAACAACGAGGTTATCCTCCCGCCCACCTCAGCCAAGTCCGTTACCACCCAGTTGTTGGATTTTGAGGACACAGATACTGCAAGTATGCAGTCATAAAGTGAATCACCTGCGGGCGACATTCGGTATATTTTTGGATGTGGCGTCTGGCAGGCATTTTTGAGCATCGGTGAAACCGAGTTTTGTAAATTCTGGCTTGGGTGTCGAGTCAGTCTTTTGTTTTGAGTCTGTTTCCTTGTCTTGAGTCAGTCTTTTTTGCTTAAGGGTCTGTCTTGTTATGCCGAGTCAGTCCCCTTTGTATAGAATACCAGGTGATTCTGGGGTTGTTGTCCCGAACACCATTTTGTCTTGTAATTACCTGTTTTTGTTTTTGAGTCTGTTTCTGCCGAGGGGCCAGTTATACCAACAAATCTGAATGAAACAACTGTGGCCATCTCATTTTCATGCTTGCTTTCAGTGTAAGTTAGTTGTGCCAGAGGACTTGAATGGGCTGACAGTACATCTCACCTGCTCTCCAGCGCGCCAAGCTCATTGCATTAACCTAAGTTTTTTCCAAAAAAAAAGAACTCCTTTTAAACACTGCGGTGATAAAAACGAAGAGGAAGGAATTCCTCTGGTTTTACAAAATTTTGATCATTTTGAGAGAAAGAGAAGCATGCTAAGCCTTTTAATGAATGAAACCATGCTTGTCGGCGTGAGTACTGGGAAGGACCCTGGCTTGATCCAGATTGGTTCCACACTATCTTCGGCGCGAGCGATTTGTCGCTTTCTTAAAAACTTTCAAAAACAAATGTTTTACACAGCCCTGTGAAGACCTGTGTGGAACCGCTCTTGAGATCGTGCACCCTAGGATCGCTCTCAGCCTCAAGATTCAACTTGTCCGTTTCGAACCACGAACTCATCCGGAACGTTCAATGGTCAAACGTCATGTAAGGTCTGTATGGCCAGATCAGAAGCAGCCCTCGAACAAGAGGCAGCAAAAGCCGAATCAAAAAGATTAGATCTCACCAGAAGAAGCTCGTCGAGTAGCCATGATGGATTCTCCTAGAAATCATCGCAACAGCCGTTCTCCTAGACACAGAGAGGCTTCAACTTCAAAAACCATTTGGCATGGACTTGTTACACTTTTACCCTTTGAGAGGCTCGCTGGGCCGAAAACCCGGAAGGGCGACCCAGGCAAAAGTTAGAGCAAGAGAAAAATACAAAAAATACAAAAAAAGAAAAGAAAAGAAAAGAAAAGACAAGAAAAGAAAAAGATGCGAAAAAGAAAAGAAAAAGAAATGAACAAAAGAGAACGAGAAGAAGCTCGCAAGGTCGAAAACCCGCATCGGACACCTTGGCAAAAGTTAGAGCCCGAAGAGTGAAGGTTAAAATACCCGAGTGTACCTTAACCGAAACTACGTAAGGCTTGATTCCCATGTTTGGGATACGTAGGCAACTTCATCCTGGAGTCCAGCCCCCAACGCTTTCATAGCGTCTCGGTCCATGCAATGGCTTCGACTTCATCCCAAAGTCTAGTCGCCAACACCTTCTAAGGTGATTGTGTCCATATATCTGTTATAACCGTCTTCGTCATCTCTGTGTCCAAGAGTTCGACCACCACCAATGAAGACTGTCTGCGGACTGCTGCGGCACCATCCAAACAAGGGGCAACTTTCCGTTGCCACAAGTCGTCGTGAGCCGCCGTTCAAACCAGGGGCAACTTTCCGTTGCCATCCACCTCCTTTAAGCCAGGGGAAATTTTCCATTGCCTCCGATCCGAGGTTGCACATCTCAAAGGGTAAGTTCCATGCTCGCTGAGCATCGGCTGTTTGCAAAAATAGTTTTTGAAAATTTTTACTAAGATTGACTATTTTCTCGAAAACTATCCCATTGTCCAAAACTGGACCATTTTCTTGGACCCAAAAAGGAAAATTTTCAGTGCTTGAAGCCTGACTCGCGTGGCTTTCAAATCAAAAATCGAACGAGTACGTTAATCTGACTCTCATCTTGATCAAAACTGTTTTAGTGGAAAGCAAAAACAAAAAATGGTCAAAATGATGAACTAGGGGCACAGTTGAGTCAGGTGTTCTGTCTTTCCCCCGTCGTCAACGTACTTTCCAGAAGGGCACTCTACCCACCAGAAGAAATAGCCGTGAGCTAACGGTGTTGAGCATGAACCCGCAACTTTCTATTCATCCATTAATCACCTTGGGGAGGGACGAAAAATGAGAGAGTAAAGAATAGAGAGGTGTAAGTTGAGAGAAAAAGCGAGCCAAAGGGTTTTGAGAGAAAAACCGAGCTTGAGGGTTGAGTGATAGGAGAATCACAAATGAGAAAAGGGTGGGAAACAATACCCAGAGAAACTGGCTCCTCGTGATCTGAGGTCCCCCGTATTCATTTAACGCGTCTGTGTGTCGTGTCTTTTGTTTTGTTTACCTCAATCTTTGTCCTAGGTTTCTCCCGAGCGTGTCTCGTTGTGTTTAGGCCGTGTACACTTTTGTTTGAGTCCTCCCCACTGTGTTCAGTTGTAAGCTCGATGCCCCGGTTTGAAAAACCCTTATTTAATTACAAAAATTGTTTATGCTCGGAATGCTGTGCCATTCTCTACATTTGGGCAAACCATAAAAGGGAAAGGAAAAGTTGGGACATCTGAGCATGTTTCAACTCCAGCTAGTTTCACCTCCGTAGTCCGTCTTGTCAGATTGGGCTGTTTGTGTTTAAAGTTTGTTGTGTGCAAAATGAACCAAATGCTGTGTTACGGGCTGTATGCAGATTAATCCCCGGCAGAGTAAGGGTTGTGTGTCCAGAATCAGGCAGTGGGTTGCTTGGGTTATTTTGCTGTTGGCTGTTTAGTTATCTGATTATTACAGTGCAAGTGTTCAATTTTCAGACAACCAATCAATTTCATTTACATTGAGGTGTAATATGGTGTGATGCGATGCAAAGTATGAAATGTAAAGACATACGGATGTAACGCTTTTTAAGATAAAAATTTTGTTCATTTCATAATCTTTTAAGTACACAAGTTTTGGAAAACAAAAATCTGCCTGCGGCAGTACAGAGTATCCTAACTACCAACAAAAAGGAAAAGTACAAGAAAGAGAAAAAATAGCAAAAATCTGTATCCATGACAAGCACTCCGAGGGCTATCAATCTGTCCTAGTCCTGTTCTTGGACAAAGGTCCAGGAGCATCATCAGCATCGTCGTCAGAGCCCGAGCTAGTACCGCCTCCGGTCTCCTCCTCCGATGACTCCGCCTCCGCCTCTGCCTCTGCCTCCGCCTCTGACTGCTCGTCATCATCATCGTCAGGGACTGGAGCTCGCGAATTACTCCCAAAATGAGTGCGCCCCGCCTTGGTGCGGGGGAATGCTCTGCCCTCCTCATCTCTCCCTCGAGCAGGGATGGAAGGTCCAGCTGGAGCACCTCCTGCCATGGGAATCTGGAAAGGAGGCTGAAAAAGTACATAAAAGGAAAATGCATCAGTATACTGTGTACAGTTTATCAGTGCAGAATGCAGTGTATGACTACAGTGTGAGAATGCCGTGGGCAGTTTATCAGTGCAGAATGCAATGTATGAGTACAGTATGAGAATGTTGTGGACAGTTTATCAGTGCAGAATGCAATGTATGAGTACAGTGTGAGAATGCTGTGGACAGTTTATCAGTGCAGAATGCAGTGTATGAGTACAGTGTGAGAATGCCGTGGGCAGTTTATCAGTGCAGAATGCAGTGTATGAGTACAGTGTGAGAATGTCGTGAGCAGTTTATCAATGCAGAATGCAGTGTATGAGTACAATGTGTGAATGCCATGAGCAGTTTATCATCGTAGAGTACAGTGTAGAATGCAGTGTGTGCAGTGTATCACACGCTGTGAGATCAGTGTATCAGGTGTCATGCCGTGCATCAGATTACGTGAATAAGCTAGTGAGTGATTTGAGGTCGTGATCAGAAGAACATACCGGAATACTGTAGAGGGCCAAGAGATCAAAGGTTCGCTGAAACATCCCCATCATGGAGGCATTCATCTCCAATGACTGCCGGGTATACTCAGAAGAGGCCTGCAAAAGTATCAGATGCATCAATATTTTGTGGAATATCAAATAAGCTGAAGTGAAATGACTGTACCAAAATGCAGTAATACGTACCGGAGGCAAGTCGGGGACGCCGACAAACTTGTGATCAGCCGGCGGAGGGGCGAAGGGGATCTGATAGGTCGCCCCACCCTGCCCTCAGAAAGTCAATGAAGCGGGCAGAGCAGGCCAACCGGTCCCCCGTCCTCCCTGAACTCCGCCCCTGCCCCGAACTCGAGCCCTCCTCGAAGCTCCTATCCCAGGTCCCGCTCCTGCCCCAGCTGCTGGCGCCACGGGCCTGGATCCCTCCACTCGACGGCCGCCGTTTAGAGACTCCATAAGGTACGTCTCTGTAGTTGCCGATGCCTCTAAAGCGGGTCGCCTCCCAGCCGATAGTGTAATCGGCCATCTGCTCGGTGGTGAGCCTCTCGGTGTCCCTCATATCCTCAGGAGGGTGAGCCGGGACTATCTGCTCCGGTAACCCTTGGGTCTGGCGTAGGAAACGCTCACCCAGGTACCAAGCCCGATAGACCGGGCCCTCCAGTAAGATCCGGAAACGCGAGGTCTCCTCAACACCGGCAAATCGGTCCCACATCGTCGCCGGCAACGGAGCCCACGGCTGCCAAGTGATCTGAAAGTGACATACAGTCTGTTATCTACTATTTTTGAAATATGCAGTGGAAAGACGAAGCTTAAATGAACTGCAAGTAAAACGTACCTCGGCAGGAGTGATGGTGTCGAAGTAGCGGCGGAAAAAGCCAAATGTCTCTCGCGGCCTCCGGGTGCATCTCCCGTCAAAGCGACGCGAAAAAGGGACGACCAGAGGAGTCTCCGTCGCCGGCGCGGGAGCGAGCCTAGGAAAGTAGGCATAAACCCACAACTGCAAGGTAGATACCAATGCATTTATCAGATAAAGCAGAATATAGAGTAAAAGCAGAAATAGTAGAGCCATGCATTGTGCAGTGTATAGTCAGTGTAAAGCAGAGTATGTGTGTGCTGTGTGTACAGTATACAGCGAGTATGAAGCAGACTACAGAGTGTGCAGTGTACAGAATACAGAAAGCAGAAAGCAAAAATGTAAAAAGGGAAGAAGATGTACCTCCCAGACACGCCAATAGCCTCCGAGCAACTGTCCGCTGTCGTGGGAAGCTGAGCTCATATACCCGTAGAGAGTGGCCAGAGCGGCGCCACCCCAGTCGTAATGCAAGATGTCCCTGACGTCCACCAGTGCACTGAGTAGGCAGAGAGGCACGGTGTTCGCCCGGTCGGCGAAGATGGTCGTCCCGAACAAGAACATGAGGAAGCCGCGTGCGTACCTCTCCACAGCCTCCGGGGTCATCGGGGCTGCATCAACAAGGGTCGGCTGGACCCTGAACTGCACCTCGAACCAGGAATATCGGACAAAGCCTGGACGAGCGAGAGGTGGCGCCTCACCCAGCAGATGGACCTGAGCGGCAGTCCACTCGTCCATGTCAACATCAAAGGGGATCGGATCACCCCCTACCCCGATGCCTGTGAGCATCGAGAAATCGTAAGGGGTCATCGTCATGTCCCCTGCCGCGGACAAATGAAATGAATCCGTGGTGTCCCACCACCTCTCCACCAGAGCGGCGAGAAGAGGTCTGCATGTAGTGAGCCTGGAGAGTCCTCTGCAGAAGGCGCGAAAGCCCGCCTGGTCCACTATGCGACAGACCGCATCTGGAAGCTCAGCGTACCACTCCCAAGCGCCGGTGTTCCCATACCCGCGGATGGTATGGGAATCCCCCCGTAAACATAAAATAATGATTGCAAGGCAATATTCAAAATGCAGTTCTAAGAAGCATACAGATGTAGCATGTGTGCAAGTTTGACAGATTTGAACAAATACCGGGTGCCGGTGTGCTTACAGTGAACTACAGCGTGTGATGCGTTAGCGTGTTTGGATGGTTCAGAACAGATGTAGCATGCGTGCAAGTTTGACAGATTTGAACAAATATCGGGTGCCGGTGTGCTTACAGTGAACTACAGCGTGTGATGCGTCAGCATGTTTGGATGGTTCAGAACAGATGTAGCATGCGTGCAAGTTTGACAGATTTGAACAAATACCGGGTGCCGGTGTGCTTACAGTGAAATACGTGTGATGCGTCGACGTGTTCTGGTGGTTCAGTACAGTATAGCATGTGTGCATAGTTTGACAGATTCAAGCAAATGCTGGGTACCAGTGTGTATGCAGTGAAATACAGTGTGTTTGGGTGATTCAGGGCTAGTGCAGTGTGTGTGCATGTGTCAGTTTCAAGCAGATATCAGTCGCGTGTATGTTTACAATCAACTACAGTATACAGGGTATCTGAACTAAAGCAGTTAAAGAGCATAAATAAGCTACGACAGTTTTTGTGCCCTACATTGCAGAAAGTAAAGTAGAGAAAAGAGAGTTACCTCGGAAGCGCCGAAGGACAGGTGGAAGGTAGGCTCACGCAGTAATAGCTCGGGTGGCACGTGCCTCTCGAAGCTCCGAAACTGGCGGAGTCCGTCAGGGGGCAGAACATGAATCGCCGGCCGGTAGGTCGCTGGGTCGAACGGGCGCTCGCTCAAAGGTAGGAGCTTGACCCCGGGATCCATCTCGTGATCCGGGGGAGTCCCGCCGCGTGGAATGTCGTCCGCCATGTCAAGAGTGATGAGAAAAAAGCCGGAAGAAGGAAAACCGGACTAGAATACGGAAAGTCAACCAAAAAGTCAACTCCTGAGAAGGTCGAAAATGGCCGAAAAGGCCGGGATGTGGAAAGGGCACGGAAATCAAGAGGAAAGCAAGGGGAACAAACCCCAAAAAGGTGGGAACGGCAAACGAGGCACCGAAACGAAGATTTGTTCGGTTGAAAGTGTCCGAAACGCGAAGAAAATCGCGAATCCGACGACGAAACGGGCGTAGAACGCGGAGAAACGGGGAAAAGAGGAGAGGAAAACACTCTAGAGAGAGAGAGGGTGTGAGATTTCGGCGGAAGAGAAAGTGAGAAATAGGGTTTAGAAACCCTATTTTAAAACACCCATGGTGAAATGTCGAATCTGCCCCGACTCAGGAACGTTTTGCCGGTCGGCAACGTTTTGTGCCGGCCGGCAGTATATTGTGCCGATGAAGTTATTTTGCAGCCGATGGACAGCCGGTGGCTTCCCCTCCTAGCCGGTGGTGTTCCCACAACCTTTTTTAGGCCATATGAGTAGTTTTTGGTCTTCATAGCTCATGAAAGTGCAAGAAAGTGTATCTTCGACGCTCAATTGGCCTCCGTTTCGACCTCGGACCGCGTCTCCTGTGCGTAGCACTCCAACTCAGACAACGTTGTATCCTTTGGTATCCTTTTTGCCTTTTTACAGGACCCAAAAATTACCCCACATGCGTTGCACATGTTCATTGCACTATTTCGGTGCATTACATCGCGCTATCATGCGCCTCACAATTGCATTGTTATGCACACACTACATGCGTTGTAACACGCACCCCTTGCATTGTCATGCATATCTCTCATGCATTGTCATTGCATTTTTGATTACAAGCATTGTCATGTTTTTCAATACATACCTCGCCTCGTGCATCGTTCGCGTTGTCGTGCATTCCCTTACCATGCATTCCGAAACGCGTGCGTTGTCACGCATTCAAGTCCATTTACATTTTGCATTCCGTGTGGCATGCGTGTCACACTTAGCAACATTTTACATTCCGTGTGGCATGCGTGTCACACTTAGCATCATTTTACATTCCGTGTGGCATGCGTGTCACACTTAGCATCATTTTACATTCCGTGTGGCATGCGTGTCACACTTAGCATCATTTTATATTCTGCGAGGCATGCGTGTCTCATTCGTTTCATTTTGCATCTTATGAGGCATGCGTGTCTCATTTGTTTCATTTTGCATCTTATGAGGGATGCGTGTCTCATTTGTATTATTTGCATTGGCACGTGTGCCTCATTCTCATTGGCACGTGTGCCTCATTCTCATCGGCATGCGTGCCCCATTTGCATTGGAATGCGTGCCCCATTTGCATCGGCATGCGTGCCTCATTCTCATTGGCACGTGTGCCTCATTCTCATCGGCATGCGTGCCCCATTTGCATCGGCATGCGTGCCTCATTGTCATCGGCATGTGTGCCTCATTCTTATCGGCATGCGTGCCTCATTGTCATCGGCATGCGTGCCTCATTCTCATCGGCATGTGTGCCTCATTTGCATCGGCATGCGTGCCTCATTCTCATTGGCACGTGTGCCTCATTGCATCGGCATGCATGCCCCATTTTGCATCGGCATGTGTGCCTCATTCTCATTGGCACGTGTGCCTCATTTGCATCGGCATGCGTGCCCCATTTGCATCGGCATGCGTGCCTCATTCTCTTTGGCACGTGTGCCTCATTCTCATTAGCACGGGTGCCTCATTCTCATCGGCACGCGTGCCCCATTTGCATTGGCATGCGTGCCCCATTTGCATCGGCATGCGTGCCTCATTGTCATCGGCATGCGTGCCTCATTCTTATCGGCATGCGTGCCTCATTGTCATCGGCACGCGTGCCTCATTTGCATCGGCACGTGTGCCTCATTTGCATTGGCATGCGTGCCTCATTTGCATTGTCTCACATTCCTTGCGACTTGCGTAGACCGCATGCTAATTACATTACCTGCGTAGACCGCATGTTTGTAATCAATTTCATTACTTGCGTAGACCGCATGTTTGTTCAATTTCATTACCTGCGTAGACCGCATGTATTGCTTCCGTAGACCGCATGTTTGTTCAATTTCATTACCTGCGTAGACCGCATGTATTGCTTGCGTAGACCGCATAATTGTTCAAATTCATTACCTGTGTAGACCGCATGTTTTGATTGCGTAGACCGCATGTTTGTTCAATTTCATTACCTGCGTAGACCGCATGTATTGCTTGCGCAGACCGCATGTTTGTTCAATTTCATTACCTGCGTAGACCGCATGTATTGCTTGCGTAGACCGCATAATTGTTCAATTTCATTACCTGCGTAGACCGCATGTATTGCTTGCGTAGACCGCATGTTTGTTCAATTTCATTACCTGCGTAGACCGCATGTATTGCTTGCGTAGACCGCATAATTGTTCAAATTCATTACCTGCGTAGACCGCATGTTTTGATTGCGTAGACCGTATGTCTGTTCAATTTTATTGCCTGCGTAGACCGCATGTATTGCTTGCGTAGACCGCATGTTTGTTCAATTTCATTATGTGCGTAGACCGCATGTATTGCTTGCATAGACCGCATAATTGTTCAATTTCGTTACCTGCGTGGACCGCATGTTTTGATTGCGTAGACCGCATGTTTGTTCAATTTTATTACCTGCGTAGACCGCATGTTTGTTCAATTTCATTACCTGCGTAGACTGCATGTATTGCTTGTGTAGGCCACATGTTTGTTCAATTTCATTACCTGCGTAGACCGCATGTATTGCTTGCGTAGACCGCATAATTATTCAATTTCATTACCTGCGTAGACCGCATGTATTGTTTGCGTAGACCGCATGTTTGTTCAATTTCATTACCTGCGTGGACCGCATGTATTGCTTGTGTAGACCGCATAATTGTTCAAATTCATTACCTGCGTAGACCGCATGTTTTGATTGCGTAGACCGCATGTTTGTTCAATTTCATTACCTGCGTAGACCGCATGTATTGCTTGCGTAGACCGCATGTTTGTTCAATTTCATTACTTGCGTAAACCGCTTGTATTGCTTGCGTAGACCGCATAATTGTTCAATTTCATTACCTGCGTAGACCGCATGTTTTGATTGCGTAGACCGCATGTTTGTTCAATTTCATTACCTGCGTAGACTGCATGTTTTGATTGCGTAGACCGCATATTTGTTAATTTCATTACCTGCGTAGACCGCATGCTTATGATCAATTTCGTTGCCTACGTAGACCGCATGCTCCACTTACATGTCTGTATTTTCACAGCCTTGTTATGCTCCCCACTTGCCTTGCGTTGTCACGCATTTCGGGTACACTACTATGCATGTTGTTGACAATATTGTACCTGTTAAGTTTGTTTTTTTTGCAGGCACGATATTGTATGTACGGTTCAGTTGAGGTTGGTGCGACCAGACGAACCGCACAGGTATTGTATCCTCCGAGTGAGACGTATAGAGAATTACATAATTCTCTTACATCCTTTCTGCATTGTAGTGTAGTTTGGTGTATGCTAGCTTAAAGTTGTCGCATGTATGCTTCATTACAGCTTTCTTTGCATGATTATAAGTTATGCTCGGCTTCGTGCATTGTCTTGCATTTTGCCCCTGCCTTCGGGCGCATACCTTGTTTGTCTTGCATGTTTGTCTAAGTCTTCGGCCTTGTCAAAAATGGGTCGTCTCTGGGCTTTGACATTCACTCCCGTCATTGTTATGACTTTCGAGTTCTGTCAAAGAGGGGCAACTGTTGACACCCCATTTTTGACCGTCCTCAAGACTTGGACGTCACCGTTTGAACACCCGGTGATCATCCATGGTTGTGTTCGTTTGGAGTTCCAGGAGGTCTCGGCTACGCGCCTTGCCTCAGGATCTCCGAACTCAACCGTTTAGTGTCTGGTTTTGCACCAAACACTTGCATTTTGCCTTGGAGGGGCAGGGAATGCCTTGTGACGTATCCCCACACACCACCGGCCATGGCCAGAGGCCACCGGCTGGTTTTTGCTGCCCCCAGCAATGTATATTGACGGCCGGCATTACTTATTGCCGGTCGGCACTCCATTTTGCCAAAATGGCATCTTTGGCCGGTCGACTACTGTGCATCTGCTTTTGCAGATATTTTATCACAGCTGTCTTGCATTTGGCTCCCCTCCATACACGTGTATGGAGGGATCTCCCTCTTTAGAAGCTTGTCTTGTAAGCTTTACAAGACAAGAGGCTCTATAAGAGGAGCCCTTCTCTCCCTTGCTTAGGGTTGGTTGGTTAGACATTTTAGAGATAGAAAAGACAGAGGAGAGCTCTGGTTTTAGGGTTAGGGTTTGATACATATCCTATCTTTATTTCCCTCTCTTGAGTGTTCTAGGTGTTTTAGTCCATACTATTGCACACAAACACCTAGTGTTTCACCTTCCTTTGGCTACTGAGGTTCTAAGGGGCTAGGTTTGGTGTTTTGGAGTTGGATTCAAGCCAAGGAGGGCTGTTGGAGCACCATTGTTGAAGGGGTCTTCAAGGGTAAGAAACTAGTCCCTTTATTCCCCATTTTTGCATCGCTTTTCTACCCATCTTAGAACTGTTTTTGTGCTTAGTGTATAATACAGAAAAGTTCTGTTTTTTAGCCCTCTTGATTGTTTATTAAGAGTGTTTTGTAGTTTGAGGGTGTTTGACCCCTCTTAGGCCTTGAAAGGCCCCATTTTGAGCCATTTTGAGTGAGTTTCGAGACTTTGGTGTTTGGGCCTCTTCACCACTGAAATCTTGAGGGATTTCAGTGGCGGAGATGGTGCCTTGAAGTCTCCAAAAGGGGAGGGCCACCCCCTCTCCTTGTTGTCCTTGAAAGGGACCCTTTTTGGCCTCTTGAGGGAGCATCATGTTAGAGTGTGTATTGATCATGTCTTGGCTGTTTTGCATGCTTATTATGCCATGATATAATCTTGTTGTGTGTTGGTTTTGGTACACCATGCATGCTTAGCATACCTACCATGTAATGCCTTGTTATTGCCTTAATATGCCTTAGGTTGTTAGCCCTTGTTCAAGCATATTTTAGGCTTAGTCTTGTGAAGATTTTGTACATATTTTGCCATGTTTAAGGTCTGTCCTAGGTTGTTTGGGTCAGATTTGGCATGCTTAGTATAGCTCCTTTGTATTCGAGCTTGTATGTTTCAAGTATGTGGATGTGTAGTATGTGTTGCTTGCATCATTTCGGTGGTTTGGAACCACCCTACATGTTTTTTCAGTCCCTTTGGCATGCCCATATGTTTGCCTTGGATGTCTCCTTAATGCTTTGAAAGCTTGTGTAGCATGTTCCATGTTTTGGCCATTGTACATGCCTTTGAATTTGAGCCACCTAGATGCCACCTAGGGGGCCCCCTTTGCATGGTCTAGGTCTATCTTGAACCTATTTTAAGTCCTCTTAGCCTTGTGAGGCTTGGTCGGCTTAGCCATGGTTCAAGTCCCTTTGACTTGCTTCAAGTACTTGAGCCATTCATTGCATGCTTGGTCTATTTTGTTTGCTTGGTTTGACACCATCCTAACATGATTTTCAATGCTTACCTTGCATGCCATATGTCCATGATTGCCTCATTCAAATGTGCTTGAGAGTTGCCTCATTTGTGCCTGAGTGTTGGCCCTTTAATAGGTGCATGCGTGTATGTGTACTTGGTCATTTATTTTGGTCACTTTGGCCACTGTTTTGGGTCTTTTTAGAGCTGCCCAAATCAGGTTTAAGTCCACCTTTTCATTGGTTGGCATTGCCTCATGTTTGCTTGTATGCTTGCATAAGTGTCTTGCCATGCCATGTTGCATCCTTAGCTTGCATGCCCAGGTTGCATTGCATTTTGCATGCATGCCTTGTTCCTTGACTTGGTGATAGGAATTGGGATTTGGTTCGTTTGTTTGGTTTGCATTTCATTTGACAGGAAAGTTGCACACTTGACTCTTTGGGCCATCACGCATGGAAATGCGTGATTGGTGGTCCGAGAATCGAGACACGTGTCCTTTTGAGTCACAAACATGATAGGGGACATGATTGGTGCATATATGCCTTGAATTGTACTGCCATGCTCTGCCTTGCCCTCTGTTGCTGTCAATTGCAGATTCTGCAGAAACACTATGCCGACCGGCAGTACCAAGTGCTGACCGGCAATCTTTTATTTGCCGATAGCTTCACCAATGGCCGGTGGCCACATAACACTGCCGGTGATAGTCCTACTCGGCCGGTGATGTCTCCCAGTGTCCAGAGAAGCAATCCTGAGGTTCTGGCAGCCTCCAAAGGAGTAAAGGAAGGAAAACAGAGGCAGCCTATGCATGGCGGTGCATTTCCGAGCAGGACCGAGCATGCATTGCATCGAGCTCTTATCCCGAGGTGGTTTATCTGTTTTCCCTAGATTAGTTAATTTGCTTAGCTGATTAGGCAATTTGTAATATTTAATTAGCTTGCGTAGTTAATTAATTTGTATTATTTATTTGGTCCCTCCGAGTGAGGGCAATTATGTAATAAGTGTGCGTAAGTGTGTGTATGTCTTCCAACCTCACGTCTTTCTTCCCTTTTATTTATCTGCTCATGATGGTAGACTAGGGCATTTTTAAAATTAGCATCCCTTATGCTATGCATGCGTGCATTCATGCATTTGTATTGCATGCATTAGGCTCGGTACATCACACTAACTGCATTTGTACTTCAATTCAAAATTGAATATGTGCATCAAATTGATCGCATTTCACATGCCATGTTTAGGTTAGCCGAGCCTACTCTAATTGCATTTTTGCATGCGATGCATTAGTCATTTTTAACATGAACTAGGACATGCATGTTTGCTAACTAGTTTATTGTTTTGGCACGGAGTACGATGTAAGTATTTATGCTTTAGCATCCCGCATGCGTGTGAGTGTTGCCATGACAGTATGCTTGCCATGCGGCTAAATGCTTACGTGATAAATTACTTAGATGCCTGTGGGTGAAGGTTGGATTGTTTGAGTTGGGAAAACTCGTTGAAATCCGTATTTTAGCCTACTTGCGAGTAGCAAATTCCAAAACATTTTTCCAAAACAAGCGGATATGCAATGCTTATTCCCAAATTAGGCAATCTAGTCTATACTTGTTTGCTGTGCGCATAATACAGTAATTCTAGGTTAATAACTGGAATAAGAACACATAACGTTTTCAAAAACAGATATCACGGTTAGTAGAGGCCGATCTTCGGATCGGGCGAGAGGGGGTGCTCATAGCTGACCTTCCCCAATCGTACCCTAGCTCCCGAGCCGAGACAACTCCGGTGATGACAGACATGTGGCCTTCAGCACCGAGTCAGGGTTTCCTAAATTCTCCCATTTTAAAATATTTAGGTGGCGACTCTGTATTTGGCAAAGCAGTCCATGTTTGGCACTTCTTTCAAAAAAATCTATTTTTCTCAAAACGATTTGCCAGATTTGGACTCTTTGGTTCACGATTAAGAACCGTAACGATTTGAGGGTCCGAGCTGTAGTAACCCCAAATGAACGGAACGGGACCTCACCTTCCCGGGGCGTTCAGGGACGTCTACACCTTGCTCCTTTGAAAATTGCGCAACTCCCAAGGTGCACTCTCTGGACACTGGGGAGCATCACCGACCAAGTGGGATCACCACCGGCCATGTCCGGATGGTTATCGGCCATTTATAAGTCCATCGGCCAACAATGTTTTGCCGGTCGGCACCCAACACTGCCGGCCGGCCAATCCTTCTTGCTGAAACCTGCAGTTGGAAGCAGCAAAGGGAAAGCAGTGTATGGCATGGAATTTTCGAACAAATGTGAGCATGGACACACTCCCTATCATGAAAGGGATTCAAGGGAGCATGACCCTCGACCCCGGGCCATCAATCACGCATTTCAATGCATGATGGCCCAAAACCCAAGTGTGCAACTTTGATATCAAATGAAATGCAAGCACAAAACATATCAAAGGGCCCCAACCCCTATCATGGTTGATCAAGAGGTGAGGCAATGCACAATGATGCACATGCGACCTAAGCATGCAAGCAAACATACAAACATGTAATGCAACTACATGGTACACACAATGCTAACAACATAACATGTACAACGCATTGAAACATGGCATACATAATGCAAGATGGACTTACACTAACATGAATGCACCTCAGCAACACTCACACCAGTAGCCATTAGGTGAAAATGAGACTCTCGAAATGCGTGCACGCATGCACGCAAACCGAGGACTGAACCTAAAGCATAACATGTAACTCTAACAAGACATGGCAAGGGATGCAAGATGGCATGCAAACTCACAAATTTGAGCACTGAAATATGATGCTAAACAACCCCAAAACATGAAAAATGGCACCCGATGCATGAGACGAAACCCGAAACTCGAAACTAGGCACATGGAATGACTTATAGCTATACAAAGCATGCATTATTTGATCATGAAGCATGAAGACAAAGCCAAGGCAGTCCCAAAACATGGACACTTCCAGTTCAAAGCATGGCCAAAAGATGCTAACATGGTGGACAAAATAGCATGCAATCTTGACTAGCAATCATGGTTTACATGGAAAGTATATGAAGAAAATGTAATCTCACCAAACCATCAAAAATCAGTGAATAAATCATGTGAAAATAGGCCCAAATAACCACTGATATGCAACCATGATATGCAAAAATAATGAGTTACTTTGGAGGGCCATGCAAGGAGTTATTAAGCACATGCAAGATAGACATTTAGCATGGCATAAACAACCATGAAAATCAAATATGATAGTCTTGGAACTCACCAAATTGACCCTGGAAAGTGACTTCAAAGCATGCACGATAGGGTCTCTTTGGAAGGCCAAAAATGACCACCAAACAAGTCAAGCTGAGAGGGGGTCACCCCCCTCTGATTTGGAGGCTCAAAACAGTGTGCTAGCCACTGAAAATCCACTGGATTTCAGTGGCTAGAAGGTCAAACCACACATGCAATTGGGGCTTAGGTGTAAGGCTCAAAACAAGGGACAATCAAGCATACAAGGAAACATGTGGCCTCAAATAAAATAATTCCCTAATAAAACATGAAGATGATGTCAAAACAAGCCCTTTTCCAATTTGTAACAAGTCTCAAAAATGAACATAAATAGGGCTAATCTATCATGTCAAAATGGCCCTAAAAGGGAGAATAGAGACAAGGGACAACAGCTGGCCCCAAACAGTGAAGAGCCCTTCAACAAAGTTGAAGAGGGACTCAAAATGAAGCACTTTATAGTTTATGACCAAGTCCAAAACAGCACACAAATAAGCCTAAAATATCATGCAAAAATAGGCCTAAAAGAGAGTTTAAACACAAAGGGGGAGGAGGAGACCTCAAACAGAGAAAGACCCTTGATCAAACATGAAAAGGAGCTCAAAATATGACTATTTACAGTTCAGGTCGGAGCCCAAAAATGTAAGAAAAAGGGGCTAAGATAGTATGCAAAATAGGGCAAGAAAAGAGGAAATAGGGACTCACCCTTGTAGCACAGGTTTCCAGCAGCTTTTGGTCCAAGAAATGGTGTTCCTAAGCTCTGGAAAATAGCTTCAAGTTGCTGGAATGGAGTATGGAGGTTGTAGGCTTGGAGGTATAGTGTAAAGGGTGCAAGAACCTTAGGATTTGAAGGGTTTGGGAGAGAGAGATAGGGAGAGAGAGCTGAGAATTTTTAGAGAGAGAGGAAATTTTTTTTTCTCCAAGTTGTATCTCTTTTCTTTTCTTCTTCTCCTCTCTTTTGAGAGAGCTTGATTGATATAGATATATCAATCTGCAGCCCCCTCAGAAGTCCCACGTCCAGTCATGGGCTGGGGTATGGCCTAGACAGACAGCTGCCAACTGTCTACAGAAATATCAATTGAAAACAACACTTGGCCAGCCGGCTATCAAAGTGGTCGACCGGCAGTCAAATTGGCCGGCCGGCCATCACATTTGGCCGATGGCAACATAACACAGCCGGTGGCCTCAAGCCATGGCCGGTGGATTGTGGGGATGTCCCAAAAGCCATTCCCTGCCCTCCAAAGCAAAAACACAAGTGTTTGGTGCAAAACCAGACACAAAACGATCGAGTCGAGAGATCCTGAGGCAAGGTGCGTAGCCGAGGCCTCCGGGAACTCAAGACGAACACAAACATGGATGATCACCGAGTGTTCAAGCGGTGACGTCCAAGTCTTGAGGACGGTCAAAAATGGGGTGTCTACAGGCCTGAACGGAAGCATTAATATAATAGATTAACATGAAAACATATCCATTGAGCCATTACTACTATGCCAGGATCACGACTCACAAATAACCATATAGGGAACATGCATCTGAAAATAAGGTACATACATACGTATATATTTACAAGTCTAGCCCAGGAGGTGGGCATAAGACAAAACATTAGATACAATTCAACCTTGGTCGGCGATTAGCGTATAAGCCAACAAAATTTAACAAAACTGTACTAAGACGAAAAGGGCTTCTTCAAGTGCCTGGTCGTACTTAGGTTGACAAAAGTTAGATGATAACGTTGTTAGGACGGACCTCCAAGTTGGTTACCTACAGAATCAAACAAAATTACAGAGTGAGACAAGCTCAGTGAATAATAGTATTTAAACATATCCAACTTTAATCATAATACATAATAGTGTATTCACAAAATGAAATCCACATAGTTAGTCTGATGTTGTTTTACTTTCAGAACGGCCTTGGGCCTAATTATCACAGTTATAACAGAACAGCCTACTGGCCCCGAAATACAAAACAGCCTTTCAGCCCAGAAGTATACAGAACAGCCTTTCAGCCCAGAAATATACAGAATAGCCTTTCGGCCCAAAAATATACAGAATAGTACATAATCCTTTCAACATTACATTTCCACCGAGTTCCAGTCAATATATATGTTAATGTCGTAACTGACAGAAAACAGAACCTTAATAGCAGATATTAATAGTAAATAAATGTACATTCAGTGTACTATTACTCACAGTGTTGTTGCGGAGCGGTCGTTCCTCCTGTGGTGTGTCCTACACACATAGATAACACACATTAGTTTCTTTCTCCTTTTAAACCATTTCTTGCATTATTACATTTCAATTGTAGGTACAATCATCAAAAGCTATCAATTACAACTTTCGAAAACGGCTGAGGGTTAAGCACGTAAAACGGAGTGAACGGGATTTCTGACCTGGGCCGCACGTGCGGCCATCCCCTTCGCTCGTGCGGACATGCACCGCATGTGCGGTCCCTTCTCTCCGCTCGAGCGGTCGAAAGCAGTAGTCAAACCCAGTTTTTTTCTTCTTCTCCGCACGTGCGGCCACGACCTCTGCACGTGCGGCCTGGCCCCTGTTTGGCAGCTCACTTCCATACAAAACTCCATCTTTGAAAACACAAAACAAGGTCTCAAAGTGGATAGATTTAACATCAAAATAAAGTGCTAAATCACACAAGAAATTAATCACAACACTTCTTAAACCCTCAATCAATTGAATTCAAACTCATAACCACCATAAACCTTGCCAAAGTTCTCATTATTTTGGGTTTACACAAACACATACATATAGAGCCATCTAGGCTTATAATTCAAACACATAGTTGAGTATTTTCATGAGATAGTAAGGAAGCAAGATGTAGATTTCCCTCCTATAACTCAATTTGGTTCTTAAACATAAATCATCACATAGAACCTTCAACATCTACCTTAACTTTTCCAAACAAAAGGAGAATGTTCACCCATGATCAAGAGAGAGTTTATATAAAGTAATTCTTCATACCTTAAGTTCAAATTAGACAATCTTCACAAAATTTCCCAAATCCTTCACTTGAAGGACTTCTCTCCAACTTTCACGAATTTCCCTCTTCTAGGTTGCATACAGAAGATATTTCAGGTCAAAGATATCTACAAGCTTTGATATAGATATATATGTTTATAATAAGACAAAATTCAATCGTTTAATCAACCCAAATTGAAATTACACAGAAAATCTCATTATAGCTTAAAAATCATGCAGATTTCAGATGTCAAACCAATTTCAGAAAATTAAGTCTCTAAGGCGTCCAATTTCGGATTCAAATAGTTTAAGTGCGACAGATAATTTTCTTATTCAACAAATAGGAAGCCATATTTCCAAGTTTCACTTAATTCAACGTAATTTCACATAGAGTTTCGCAATAAGCATTCAAAAGCACAGAATAGAGGGCTGAAAAGATACCAGAATCATGTACGAGGGTCGGGTTATTACATTAACCTCATTTCATAAGTTCATAACATAATTATTTCACAAATTCCATCCATTTTTATCCATTAGACATTACTTCAAAAATTAGGGCTTTGACTGTCTACTCATGAATATAATAAATCACGCCCCAAATTTAACCCAACATTTCCCCACCTCACGAAATTTCAATCTCTACACCCATATCTTATACCCTCTAACATGATTTTCGAAAATAGATCCATACTACATGGCTTTTATGCAATAAAAACATACCACATATCTATCTATAGTAGAGGCATTGAAAAGAATCAAAGAAATCCCTACCTCTTGAAGCTAAGAGATGACGACCCAAAAGTCAATGGCGATGAAACCATGAACCAATCAGAACAAGAGGAAGCCCTCGTCGAGATCTACACTTTTTCTCAAGGACCATGGTGAAACAATCACTCTAGGTGAGTAGATCTAGAGATCTTAGTGCCAAAAACTTGATTTTAGAGAGAGAGAGAGAGGTGAGCTCACAGTTTGAGAGAGAGGGAAGAGGAGAAAAGTGAAATGAAATTATGTTTGGGACCTATTTATAGTTGTAGAGAAGTAGCCCCAAGGTCAATAAAATAATAGGCCCAAAACCCCCCCCAAAGGTAGGGCCCAAACCAGCCCAAAAATCTGAAAAAAACACGCAGGTGTCGACACCACCAAGGTTGGTGTCGACCCTATTTTCCAGCCACCAACATACACAGATTCTGTAACACAAGAGGGTCGACCCTTTCCCAGACTGGTGTCTACCCTTGTGGACAGCAACAAGAGGCAGGTGTCGACACCACCAAGGCTGGTGTTGACCCTATATTCCAGCGACACTTCCAGAAACATTACAACATGCAAGGGTCGACCCTTAGGAAGGCTAGTGTCGACCCCAAGGCAAAATATCTAAGTTTCCAAGGAACTTTAGACCAGAACACACACGAACAACCAAACCCAACAAGATTAAATCGGATTATACTCCTCCAAAACCAACATTCAATAACACCAAAGATTTTCAAAACAAAATAAAGGATTCAAATACACTTCCCAAAAATTTTAAAAAGGGTGCAAATGCTACAACCTCCTCACCTTAGGAAATTTCGTCCCCGAAATTTAACAATGCCGAGATAAAACCAACACTTCAAGAAGGGAACATGGTACCAAAGAAGACCTCCCAATGAACCAAGAAAAACACCACACCAATTCCCAGTTACAACCGAATTTGGAAGACTACCCCGACTCTAGGAGCACCAAAGATACTGAATTATTCAAGAACACAAGGAAAGGGTCACCGACTTCCCCTCGATTCACACCGCTCATTGGGTCTACGAGACAAGAACAACAACAACCACGCACACACTCAGGGTATCCACCACCACAAGCCAAACACTCCCCAACACTTAATACTCTAACGAGAAGGAGACAAGACTTTCACTACAAGATCATTGGTTACTGATTTTAAGGAAAAAGTTACAACAAAACTCGACTCATGACAAGACTCCCGTCTAACAAGTTCTTACAACACCCATCAATCCACATAACTGAACGTACAAAATTCAAGATTTAACAACACAATCAAGTGGTTACACCAACTCAACCACAAAGGTACAACAATTAACATCTCAAACCCAAAAGAAATTTCATCATTTTCTCAGTTCTTGGTAAACATCTTGTCCTTACATAATAAACATTTTCTTAGAGAGGTTCAAATTTTTACACCGGCCACAAGCCAAGGTACAATTTCATTCCCACATAACAATCGGTGAGCCTCTACCGTCACCCAATAACACCCGTCACCCACATGGTGATGCCACAACTAACATGACGCACATTTTCCACAATGGTAAATAACAAATACAAGTATTGTGCCATAAACACAGATTATCACAATCATACCATTCCGTTTGACCAATAACATTATATTTACTATGCCACTTATCATCCATACAAAGTAACAAAAGGCCACATAAACGACTTTCAACGAAATTTATTTACATCCTCTTGAATGAAAACTCTTTTCCTTATTCATGCATTAAAAAAAAAATCACTTAAATTAAAAATGGAAGGTTGAGCTTATCCATAAGCATGCTAAAAATGTATGGTTTATGGGTTTATTTTGAGTTTATTTTGGGCCCGGAGTTGGTGAGCGAAACGACGGAGAAGGTTGAGCTTATCCGTAGGAGGCTTGTTACAGCCCAGAGTCGCCAAAAGAGTTATGCCGACCGTAGGAGGAGGCCTTTGGCTTTTGAGACGAGTGATCATGTCTTCTTGAAAATATCACCTAGGCGGGGTTTGATGAGATTTGGTAAGAGTGGGAAGTTGTCCCCTCGGTTTATTGGCCCTTTTGAGATCCTTGAGAGGATTGGCGAGGTTGCCTATCGCTTGGCTTTGTCGCCGTAGTTGTCCGGAGTGCATGACGTGTTTCATGTTACTATACTTTGGAAGTATAAGCCGGATCCGTCCCATGTGCTGGATTGGACCGATTTGGAAGTTGACAAGGATATCTTGTATGAGGAGAGACCGGTTCGGGTCTTGGATAGGCCGGATCAAGTCTTGCGAGGCAAGACTATCCCATTGGTTAAAGTTTTGTGGAAACATCACGGAGTGGAGGAAGCCACTTGCGAACGTGAGGTGGATGTCCGTGAGAAATATCCGGACTTGTTTGTAAATGTTTAACCATGTAATGGGAATTTCGTAATACTGTAGAACTTGTCTCGAAATGGAAGTTTATTTTAACACTGTGTATGTAAATTATATTGTGAAATGCCTCTTGAATAGAGATGGAATGACCGGCAATGGGTCAAGTTGTTGAATTTTGCATTGTAATAATGTTGGTAATTGAGAAATCATGTTTTTGAAAAACTTGTACTTAATTTCGGGGACGAAATTCCTTAAGGGGGGGAGGTTAGAGTGATCCCGGTTTTCCCTTTCTTTAGTTATTGTATTCCGGACTCGATTCTGTGGAGTTGGTTGTTGTGTATGCCGTGTTGTCATCCTTTAATTCCATATATTTGAGTTTTAGGATGCGTTGGGTAGGGTTGTTACAGATTGGTTGAGTTTGAGTTCCAAACCATGTTGCCCAGTTTTCAGGTGATCCGCTTGAGCAGGTCTTCTTGCACTCGAGCGGGGTTTACATACTCTCAGCATTTCGTGCCTTTGCAAAACTTCTGCAGGTGTGCTTTTCATGCTCGAGCAGATTTTCTTACGCTCGAGCGGGTATCTTGGTGCTTGAGCGGGTAGTTCATTGACTGTAAAAGTACTGGAAGGGGGAAATCTACGCTCGAGCGGCTTTCCCTTTGCGCTCGAGCGGGTGTGTTTTGCAGTTGTGTCTTGGAGCTCGAGCGAGTACCCTTGTGCTCGAGCGGGTCCAGTTTTTGTGCTTGATGCTCAAGTGTCCTATTCTCCGCTCAAGCGGGTCATACGTATATCAGATATCAGCTGGGTCTTTTTAGATCACTTTTCAACTTTCACTCACTTTCTTACTTTTCCAAAAACCCATTTTTGAGAGCCTCTCTCTCTACATTTCACCTTCTCTCTAGGGATTGATCTATCTTGAGTGATCTACTCCCTTAGTGTCTTTACATAAAGTGTAGAGCTTGATTTGGGCTTCCTTTTGATCCAAAATTTTCTTGGTTTGGAGCACTTCGAGATTTCTCCATCATCTCCATTGAGTTTCATCTCTTGAGGTTGGGATTCCTACTCATTCGTATGTGCTTTAACATAGATGTTGAGCTTTTTGTATAAATGGTTTAATTTGGGTAATTTTGGGTGTTAGGGTTTCAAAGGTATCAAAAAGGGGTTTTGTGATTTTGACTCATAAATATGTAATTTGGGTCTTAAAATGATAGTATTGTTGTTGGTTGTTGATATTTGTGCCTTTGGGCCAAAGTTGAGAAAGAGGGAAGGAAACCCTAATTTTTGTTATAAATTAATTTATACAATTAATTTAGGATTGTTATGGAAATATGAAATTGAGTTGAAGAATATGAAATTGACTCATCATGAGTTAGAATGGTGAAGTTGGAATTATTAATCACTCACCTTGGAAATTGTTAATAATTTATCTGTTGGATGAAATTATTATCTGTTTAGAAATAATTGCTTTGGGCTACGGGTGGAGGGTAGTCTTGATTGTTGTAGACAATGCATGATGATTAGGCAAACTAAAACTAATCAACTGAGTATGCCATCGAATATAGCGGTTGATATAATACACGAATTTTATGTATTGATTTGATTATGTATATGATATGTGTTTATATACATTGTGTTGCATGGGAGGAGATAGAGGATGTACTCCACGGTTTAGAGGAAGATAGGGATGGACCTCTAAATCGGATATTGTTTGGGAGGAGATAGGGGATGCACTCCATTGATACAACACTAAAATGTGTATCATTTGTGAAGTATGGAAGTGTTGTTACGTGTTATTGATGCAGCATCAAAATGTGTATCTGTTATGAAGTGTGAAATGTTTAATATGAGTTATTATCTCATCTGAAATAGAAATACTGTTGATATGAGGTGTGATCTCAATCAAATTGTTTGGCCAGGTTCTGAGCCATAGTTATGAATTGAGAAATTGGATAAGAAATGGAAAATGGAATGAAACATGGACACTTTTGTCATGTAATTGAGATGAGTTGTAAACTGATTTATGTGAGTTAAACATTTATCAAATGCTAATGTTTTAGTTATTGCTCATATTATGTTTAGCATATCTCTACTGGGCGTTGGCTCACTCTATATGGGACATCATTTTCAGGTACAGGTAGCATGCCACCTCCAATGACGTAGCTTGGGAGGCTTGAGGCTGTTTGACCTTATTTTGTCGTTCTTTTGTTGTATTACATGTATATCAAGCCAAGGACTTATTTTGTGTAGAGTTAGTACTCTTTTTTTTGTAACCAAGTGTTGACTTGGAAAGTTGTAAGCCTATAGGGCATTTACTTTTGTTGTCAACATGTAATATATTTTGTAAGGAATACTCTGATGAAATGTAATTATGCTTCATTCTCTTATGCTTAAGCATGTCAAGAATGTATGATTTATTGAGTTTATTTTGAGAGTGTTACATGAATAGTAAAGGAAATTGAATAAAAATAAAAATGAAAGTTGCATAAAATTAAAAATGAAAGTTCAATCAAGAAAACACTATACTTTAACTATCTATTTGGAAATTAAATAAAAAATGAAGTTGAATAGAAAAGGAAATTGAATAAAAATGGAAGTTGCATAAAATTAACCATGGAAGTTCATCCAAGAAACGAATATACCTTAACGATATATTTGGAAACTAAATAAAAAAGGAAGTTGAATAGAAAAGGAAATTGGATAAAAATAGAAGGTGAATTAAAATAAAAATGAAAGTTGCATAAAATTAACAATGGAAGTTCATTCAAGAAAACACTATACCTTAACGATCTATTTGGAAATTAAATAAAAAACGAAGTTGCAAAAGAAAAAGAAATTGAATAAAAATGGAAGTTGAATAAAAATAAAAATGGAAGTTGTATAAAATTAAAAATGAAAGTTCATTGAAGAAACCACTATACCTTAACGATCTATTTGGAAATTAAATAAAAAAAGAAGTTGAATAGAAAAGGAAATTGAATAAAAATGGAAGTTGAATTAAAAAAAAAATGGAAGTTGCATAAAACTAACAATGAAAGTTCAGTCTAGAAACCACTATACCTTAACGATCTATTTGGAAATTAAATAAAAAAAAAGTTAAATAGTAAAGGAAATTGAATAAAAATGGAAGTTGAATAAATATAAAAATGAAAATTGCATAAAATTAAAAATGAAAGTTCATTCTAGAAATCATTATACCTTAACGATAAATTTGGAAATTAAATAAAAAAGGAAGTTGAAACGAAATTGAAATTGAATAAAAATAGAAGTTGAACAAAAATAAAAATAGAAGTTGCATAAAATTAAAAATGAAAGTACATTGAAGAAACCACTATAACTTAACGACCTATTTGGAAATTAAATAAAAAAAAAGTTAAATAGGAAAGGAATTGAACAAAAATGGAAGTTGAATAAAAATAAAAATACAAGTTGCATAAAATTTAAAATGGAAGTTCATTAAAGAAACTACAATACCTTAACGATCTATTTGGAAATTAAATAAAAAAAAAAGTTAAATATAAAAGGAAATTGAATAAAAATGGAAGTTGAATAAAAATAATAATGGAAATTGCATAAAATTAAAAATGGAAGTTCATTCAAGAATCCACTATACCTCAATAATCTATTTGGAAATTAAATAAAAAAGGAAGTTGAAACGAAATGGAAATTGAATAAAAATGGAAGTTGAATGAAAATAAAAATAGAAGTTGCATAAAATTAAAAGTGGAAGTTCATTGAAGAAACCACTATAACTTAACCATCTATTTGGAAATTAAATAAAAGAAAAAGTTAAATAGAAAAGGAAATTGAATAAAAATGGAAGTTGAATAAAAATAAAAATGGAAATTGCATAAAATGAAAAATGGAAGTTCATTAAAGAAACCACTATACCTTAACGTCTATTTGAAAATTAAATATAAAAGGAAAGTTCAATAGGAAAAGAAATTGAATAAAAATGGAAGTTGAATAAAAATAAAAATGGAAATTGCATAAAATTAAAAATGGAAGTTCATTGAAGAAACCACTATGCATTAACTATCTATTTGGAAATTAAATAAAAAAGGAAGTTGAATAGAAATGGAAATTAAATAAAAATAAAAGTTGAATAAAAATAAAAATGAAAATTGCGTAAAATTAACAATGGATGTTAATTCATGTAACCGAAATACCTTAATGATCTATTTGGAAATTAAATAAAAAAAGATGTTGAATAGAAAAAGAAATTGAATAATAATGGAAGTTGCATAAAATTAAAAATAGAAGTTCATAAAATAAACCACTATATCTTAACGATCTATTTAGAAATTAAATAAAAAAGGATGTTGAATAGAAAAGTAAATTGAATAAAAATGGAAGTTAAATAAAAATAAAAATGAGAATTGCATGAAATTAAAAATGGAGGTTCATTCAAGAAATCACTATACCTTAACGATCTATTTGGAAATTAAATAAAAAAGGAAGTTGAATAGAAAAGGAAATTGAATAAAAATGGAAGTTGAATAAAAATAAAAATGGAAGTTGCATAAAATTAAAAATGGAAGTTTATTCAATAAACCACTATACCCTAACGATCTATTTGGAAATTAAAAAAAAAAAAAGTTAAACAGAAAATTAAATTGAATAAAAATGGAAGTTGAATAAAAATAAAAATAGAAATTGTATAAAATTAAAAATCTAAGTTCATTCAAGAAAGCACTATACCTTAACGATCTATTTGAAAATTAAATAAAAAAGGAAGTTGAAAAGAAATGGAAATTGAATAAAAATGGAAGTTGAATGAAAATAAAAATAGAAGTTGCATAAAATTAAAAATGGAAGTTCATTGAAGAAACCACTATAACATAACGATCTATTTGGAAATTAAATAAAAAAAAGTTAAATAGAAAAGGAAATTGAATAAAAATGGAAGTTGAATAAAAATAATTCCAATTAATAGGAGCATGGAATTTGCATCTAAGTTTCCAGATGAAATTAAAGATAAAACCCAATTAAAGAGATTTTTAGGTAGTTTGAATTATATTCATGATTACTGTCCTAATCTTGCTACTGATGCAGCAATTTTATATTCCAGACTTAGAAAAAACCCTCCACCATGGGGTCTAGAACTTACCCAAGTTGTTCAAAAAATTAAGGCTAAAGTTAAAACTTTACCTTGTCTTTCTTTACCATATCCCGAATGGAAGAAAATTGCTGAAACAAATGCCTCTAATTTAGGTTTTGGTGGCATACTTAAACAATTTAATCCTAACAATAAAATTGAAGAACTTTTAAGATTTCATTCGGGAATTTGGAATACAGCAACAAAAAATTACCCGACAATTAAACAAGAATGTTTAGCTTGTAACGCCCTCAAAATAAATCCATAATATCATACAAACACGATAAAGAAAAGTGATCTCATATTATAATCATCAGAGTATTCTTACAAGAAGTATTATATGTTGACGACAAAAGGAAATGCCCTCTAGGCTTACAACTTTTCAAGTCAACACTTGGTTACAAAAGAAGAGAGTACTAACTCTACACGAAAAAGCCCTTGGCTTGATATACATGTAATACAACAAAAATTAACAAAAAAAGAGTCTTTAACTCCCACAACAATCCATGCTAAGATCTCGGGGGCGGCATAGTACCTAAACCTAAAAATGATGTCCCATATAGGGTGAGCCACAACCTAGTAGAAATATACTAAACCAACTATAAACAATGACTAAAATAATAGCATTCGATAGATGGTCCACACTTATACATCCACTTACATCACATTACAATTCCATGACAATCATGTCCATATTATATTTCATTTAAAAAACGTGGCTCAGAACTTGGCCAGAAAATCCGATATAGATTACATCTCTTATTAACAATATTTCCAATTCATTGGGATAACAACTCATGTTAAACATTTTTTACATCATAATAGATACACATTTTGGTGTTGTATCAATCTCAACCAAAATCACTTCCATACTTCATAAATGATATACATTTTAGTGTTGTATCAATGTCAAACAAAATCCGGTTTAGAGGTCCATCCCCTATCTTCCACTAAATCGTGGAGTACATCACCTATCTCCTCCCATATAACAGAATGTATATAAGCAATTATCATATACATGTTCATTCAATCAATACACAATTTCGATGTATTATACCAACCACCATATTCTATGGCATACTTAATTGATTAGTTTTAGTTCGCCTAATCATCATGCATTGTCTACAACAATCAAGACTATCATCTACCGATAGCCCAAAGCAGTTATTTCTAAACAGAAAATAAATGCACCAAATGGATATATTATCAACATTTTGTCTAGGAGAGCGATAAATTAATCCAATTACACCCTTTAATCCCATAATTCCCCAATTCCAACATTCTCAATTCAATTTCTCATATCTCAAAATTAATTATACAAATTAATTTTACCAAACTAATTAGG
Source organism: Camellia sinensis (assembly GCF_055761805.1). Taxonomy (NCBI): domain Eukaryota; kingdom Viridiplantae; phylum Streptophyta; class Magnoliopsida; order Ericales; family Theaceae; genus Camellia; species Camellia sinensis. Next base: position 162,430,721 of record NC_138972.1, read on the forward strand.
GCATTATCCCATGATTTACATAACAACCCTAAGGTTCCATTTTTATCAATATTCCAACATTAGCTCCTTTTCTCAATGTATTACACACATGTGGGTTTATATATATCAAAACCTCCTCTTTTGTAAATTACACAAAGACCCCAAACTTTTCCAAAATTACCCAACAACCCCCAACATATCAAAATGCCAAAATTTAAAGACAAAGCTCATAAGATGGAGTAGGATATCCCTACCTCGAAGTTAGAGCTCAGAAGGAGAAGAAGACCAAACTCAAAGTGCTCCGAACTCCAAACTTTTCGGATCAAAATGTAGCCCTCAACGATCAATAAACTTTTTACAAAGACACCAAGGGAGTGAATCACTCTAGCTAGATCAAACCCTAGAGAGAAGGGAGATTCTAGAGAGAGGAGCTCTCAAAATCGATTTTTGGGAAATGAAGAGAGAGAATGAAAGTTGAAAAGTGATTCAAAAATGCCCAGCTGGCAACTGATATACGCATGATCCGCTCGAGCAGAGAATAGGACGCTCGAGCGTCAAGCACAACAAACTGGACCCGCTCGAGCACAAGAAGACCCGCTCGAGCTCCAAGACACAAGAATAAAATACATCCGCTTGAGCGCGAAAACCAGTCCACTCGAGCGTAGATTCTCCTCTCCTAGTATTTTCAAAGAAAATGAAAACTTCGCTTGAGCGCAAAAAGCCCGCTCGAGCGCGACCCGCTCGAGCGTAAGGAAACCCGCTCGAACGTGAAAAACACGTCTGCAGAAGTTTTGCAGAGGCACATATACTGGAAGTGTGTAAATTCTGTTCAAGCGCAAAGGGACCCGCTCGAGCAGACCAACAACAAAACAAACTCCGCTCGAGCGCAAAAGGACCCGCTCGAGCGGACCACCAAAAGTCTGGGCAACAAGAAATGAGACCAAGGGCCAACCAACCTGTTCGAAACGCGCCCAACACATCCTAAACCCAAACATAGAGAATTAAAGGATGACAACAAGATATACAACTATCAACTCCACGGAACCTAAGTCCGAGATGCAATAAACAATGAAAGGGAAAACTGGGATCGCTATAACCTTCCCCCCTTAAAGAATTTCGTCCCTGAAATTAAATACAAGTTTTTCAAACACAGGATTTCCCAATTACAAACATTAACACAATGCGAAATTTAACAACTTGACCCATTACCGGTCATCTCACCTCTTTTCAAGGGACAATTTACATCATTTTCCACAACATGCATTATAAATATACATTCCCTAGAATTTCGCAAATTTCAATACCACATTCCACAATTCTATATCATACTCAGTATTCATGATATATTTCCATTTCTACAATACATTCAACATATGCAATGTTACATAAGACTTCCATTTCGAGGCAAGTTTCAAAATACTTCAATTAAACCAAAACATATACGATGTTTTACAACCTAAGAGTTCAATAATACAACAAAATATACAACATATGCTCAAACATCCACAAATAGATCCGGATATTTCTCTCGGACCTCCAACTCACGTTCCCAAGTGGCTTCTTCCACTCCGTGATGTTTCCACAAAACTTTCACCAAGGGAATGGTCTTGCCTCGCAAGACTTGCTCCCGCTTATCCAAGACCCGAACCGGCCTCTCCTCATACGAGGCATCTTCATCTACCTCCAAGTCCGTCCAATCTATACATGTGACGGATCCGGCTCATACTTCCAAAGCATACTAACATGAAACACATCATGCACTCCGGACAACTGCGGCGGTAAAGCTAAACGGTAAGCAACCTTGCCAATCCTCTCAAGGATCTCAAAAGGGCCAATAAACCGAGGGGATAACTTCCCACTCTTCCAAACCTCATCAAACCCCGTCTAGGTGATATTCTCAAAAAAACATGATCACCCGTCTCAAATGCCAAAGGCCTCCTCCTACGGTCGGCATAACTCTTTTGGCGACTCTGGGCTGTAACAAGCCTCTTACGGATAAGTTCAACTTTCTCCGTCGTTTCCCTCACCAACTCCGGGCCTAACAAAGGTGCATCATCCACCTCGGCCCAACAAACTAGAGACCTACACGGTCGGCCATACAAGGCCTCAAACGGTGCCATACCAATACTAGACTGAAAACTGTTGTTGTAGGCAAACTCTACCAAGGGCAAGTGCCTCTCCCACGTCCCACTAAAGTCAAGGACACAACCTCGAAGCATATCCTCAAGGATCTGAATAGTACGCTCAGACTGCCCGTCAGTCTGAGGATGATAAGCCGTGCTAAAGGTCAACTTAGTGCCCAAGGCACTCTGCAAACTCGGCCACAACCTAGCAGTAAAACGAGGATCTCTATCTGAGACGATCGTCACTCGGACCCCGTGCAACCTCACTATGTCCCGAATATACAAATCGGCAAGATGATGTACCGAATCTCTCACGCACATAGGGATAAAGTGCGCCGACTTAGTCAACCGATCTACAATCACCCAAATAGCATCACTACCCCGCTAAGTCCTCGGAAGACCTACAACTAAGTCTATAGTAACATGCTCCCACTTCCACTCGGCAATAGGCAAGGGTTGCAACAAACCCACTGGCCTCTGATGCTCGGCCGTCACTTGCTGACAAGTAAGGCACTTAGACACAAAAACTGCCACATCTCTCTTCATACCCCACCACCAAAACTGGCGACCCAAATCTCGATACATCTTAGTGCCTCCCGGATGCACCGCAAGGCGTGAATGGTGAAACTCTTGGAGTATTTCCTCTTGGCAAGACTTCGGCACAAACAAACGGTCCCGGTATCTATAGACACCTCATTTTTGACCATCCTCAAGACTTGGACGTCACCGTTTGAACACTTGGTGATCATCCTTGTTTGTGTTCGTCTTCAGTTCCCGGAGGCCTCGGCGGCGCGCCTTGCCTCAGAATCTCTCGACTCGATCGTTTTGTGTCTGGTTTTAAACCAAACACTTGTGTTTTTGCTTTGGAGGGCAGGGAATGGCTTTTGGGACATCCCCACATTCCACCGGCCATGGTTTGAGGCCACCAGCTGTGCTTTGTTGCCATCGGCCAAATGTGATGGCCGGCTGGCCAGTTTGACTGACGGTCGGCTAATTTTATGGCCGGCTGGCCAAGTGTGGTTTTCAACAGATATTTCTGTAGACAGCTGGCAGCTCTCATTCTAGCCCATACCCCAGCCCATGCCTGGACGTGGGAGTTCTGAGGGGGCTGCAGATTGATATATCTATATCAATCAAGCTCTCTCAAAAGAAAAGAAAAGAGAGATACAACTTGGAGCAAAAAAAATTTTCCTCTCTCTCTCAAATTCTCAGCTCTCTCTCTCTCTCTCTCTTCCTATATTGTGTGTATAGAAGCATATAAGTGCCCAAAAGTGAGTGTTCTTCCCATTTCTTGAGCCTCCACCCTTGATCAAACTTGCCTATCTTGAAGAGGTGATCCTTGGAGGTGTATTTGGAGCTCCTAAGGCTGATTTTGGTCCAAGAAGAACCTGTTTTGGCACAGAGCTTTAGGGGTAAGACTCTTCTCCTCTTGAGCTCACTCTTGGTGTACTTGTATAGCCATCTTTGCATGCTTCTTTCAGCCTGGTTTTCAACTAAAAAAACCTTTGTTTTTATGGATAAAAAATGATGGTTTAAAGCCCTTTTTGAGTTAAGGTTGATCTACCCACTTTTGTAGCTTTTTGGCTATGTGTTGAGCCTTGTTCTAAAGCTTCTAAAACAACCTTTCTTTGGCCTTTAAACCACTGAATTCCAGTGGAATTTCAATGGTGGAAAAGTCATTTTGAGGTCCCAAATGGGAGGGGATAGCCTCCCCTCCTAGTTTCCTCATGCCATGCCATGTTGGCTTTGTAAAAAAGCATCTTTTTTTGGGTTGTTTTAGCTTAAGCCCAGCATGTTTTAGGCCCTATTTTTCCATGTTTCAGATCTGTTTTGGGGTGGATAGGGCCCTTGTTGCTTATTTCTTGCACTTGTAGTGCAATCTCGCTTTCTAGCCTAACATGCTTCATGTTTTACCCTAACTTCCTAACATGTGCTAGCTTAACTTTGGCCTATAATTGTTCATATCTCGGCATGTTTAAGCTCTGTTTTAACTTGTTTGGATGGTTTGTATATGGCCTTGTGGTTTGAGTGCTTAGAATGGCCTAAAAGAAAGCACGCTTTGCGAGTTTGTTTTGGTGCATGACCAGCATGTTTTTAGCTCATATTTGACATATAGAAAATCTGTTTTGAGCTGAATACAACTCTCATGCATTACATCACATAGTTGTAGTTCATGTGCTTCAAGAGCCCAATGCGTTGGTATACTATATCGCTTTGTTTTGGTGCATGTCCATAGCATTTTCAGCATTGTTTTGGCATGTAGAAACACTGTTTTGAGGTGGTTGAGACCTGCATGCATCGTACCATACAGCTATGGTTTATGTGCTTCATTGGCCTCTTGCATGAGCATGCTTCATTGACTTGTTTTGGCCTTTGTTCCATGCACTTTAGCAACTGTTTTGAGGCTGCATAACTCTGTTTTGAGTTGATTTTGTTGTTTAAGGCTTGCCTTGTGTGGTTACGATGTAATGCTCTTGCATGCCTAGTCGATTGGTCCATTTGACCATGAGTGCTTGAGCCATTTGCATGTTGTAGTAGTGTCTTGCACACAATTTCAGAGCATACTTCATGTCATTCATGCCATTTCCTTACATGTTTCACTTTCACTGCTTTGAAAGTAGCCTTGAGCCTCTTGTTGGTTTGAGCTTGAAGTTGAGACGTTCATGCTTAATGGCTTTAACCCTCTTGAGGGTTTCTACTAGACAACAGCATGAGGTCTTCTTCATGCTCAAGGCACTTGAGGCTTAGGCCCTCTTTCCCATTAAAGGACTCTCATTTGGACTTAATCAATTAAAGGATAGATGGGTAATGCTAAAATGAGTAAATAAAATTGACCAAGTAAAATGGCAAGATAAGCATAACATGAGTTGGCATTACATGTGTCAGGTGTTCGATCGGACATTATATCGAACACAAGGCGGATTAGTCCATTTCACACTCAAAGTGATGTAATGAGCTAATCCCCTTAGTCGCCAACACACTTGATCATACATGATAGGGTGTTGGCATTCATGTGTTTTGTTGCATTCATTCACATTGAATTGCAAACTTGGCCTCTTAGGCTATCATGCGTCGAAATGCATAATTGATGGCCCGGGGGTCGAGGGTCATGCTCCCTTGAGTCCCTTGCATGATAGGGAGTGTGTCCATGCTCACACTTGTTTGAAAATTCCATGCCATACACTGCTTGCCCTCTGCTGCTGTCAGCTGCAGGTTTCAACAAGAAGAATTGGCCGGCCGCCAGTTTTGGGTGCCGACAGGCAAAACATGTTCGGCCGATACCGTATTCAGTGGTCGGTGATCATTCCCTCCGGCCGGTGGCGTTTCTACTTGGTCGGTGGTATCCCCTAGTACACAAAGAGCATACCCTTGGACTTTGGCAGTCCTTAGAGGAGCAGAGCAGTGTAAACAGAGGCAACAGTGGCATGGTACAGATTTTTTGGGCGAGACGGATTCGAGCATGCATTATTCACGCATCCCGAGGCGGGGCTGCGGCCACCTTTCCTCTGCATTTAATTTGTTAATTAATTAGAAATTTTTGTAATTAATTATTTAGCTTGAGAGTTAATTAATTAGGTGGTTTGTAATATTTATTCGGACCCTCTGAGTGAGGGCAATTATGTAATAAGTGTGCCTGAGTGTGTGTATGTCTCTCAATCCCACGTCTTTCTTCCCTTTTATTTACTAGGTTTTGATGGTTAGCCTAGGGCATGTTTCAATTAGCATACAGTATGATAGCATGCGTGCATCCGTACATTCGTCTTACATGCACCGGGCTCGGTGCATCATACTAACTGCATTTGTATTTCAATTCCAAAATTGAATACATGTTAGTTGTAGCATCATCACATGCCATCTTAGAATTGCCGAGCCTATTATAGTTGCATCTTGTATGTGTTGCATTAGCCATCTAAACATGAGCTAGGATCATGCATTGATTACTAACTAGCTTTTGTTTTGGCTCGGAGTACTAGGTAAGCATTTATGCTTTAGCGTACCGCATGCGTGTGAGTGTTGCCACAATAGCATGATTACCGTGAGGCTAGCTGCTTATGTGATATAACTGCTTGAATGCCTATGGATGGAGATTGAATTAACTAAATTGGGATAATGCATTAAAACTGTGAGTTTTAAGCCCACTAGATAGTGGCAAAACCATCTTTTCTAAAGCCCACTTGAGGGTGGCAAAATCTGCATTTTGGCCTACTTGCCAGTAGCAAACCGTTTTGAAAATAAACATGAAATGTTTTGTTCCAATTTAGGCAATTTGGTCTATACTTATTTGTTGTGCGCATAACATAGTAATTCTAGGCTAATAACCGGAATAAGAACACATAACGTTTTCAAAACGGATATCGCGGTTAGTAGAGGCCGATCTTCGGATCAGGGGAGAGGGGGTGCTCATAGCTGACCTTCCCCAATCGTACCTGAGCCCCCGAGCCGAGGCAACTTTGGTGATGACGGACACGTGGCCTTTAGCACCGAGTCAGGGTTTCCTAAATTCCCCCATAAAAAATATTTAGGTGGCGACTCTATATCTGGCAAAGCAGTCCATGTTTGGCATTTCTTTCTAAAAATCTGTTTTCCAAAACGATTTGCCGGATTTGGACTCTTTGGTTCAGATTAAGAACCGTGACAATTCGAGAGTCCAAACTGAAGTGAGCCCAAATGAACAGAACGGGGCTCATCCTCCCAGGGCGTTCAAGGACGTCTACAGTTTCTGGCGACTCTGCTGGGGATTTAGAGAGCTTGACTCGAACTCGTGATATCCTATTTTTATTTCATTTATGTGTCTCTTTGCATTGCATGTGCATTGGTGCGCCTAGGACACCGTGTTTGCCATCTGCCATTCCTGAACGGTTTGTCGGAGGCTTGACTTTGTCAAAGCATGCCATAAGGATGACCGGTTGTGGGCTCTGACAGTATGGGAGCACAAACCCCGGTTTTACCGGGGCACCCTTTTCGACCATTCGACCTAGTGCATATCGAAATCCATAGTGACTATTCCAAACTAGGACAGGTTGCTTACCCGATGTTAGGTTGTTTGAAAACTTCTGCGTGCATAGTGAAACCCTAGCTCCTGACAAAAATAGGACAGGGAAACCCTACCCTAACTTAGGGGTGTTTTGGCTCTCTTTTACTTGCTACGTGTTTTTAGAGTGTATCTATGCAGGGAACACACATATCAGTTCGCAAGTCTGAGTGTCAGGCCTGCGGGCATCAGTGTTTTTGGGAATCAGTCATCTACGGGTATTAGATTCAGACTTAGGGGCAACGATTTGGAAACAGTGATCAGTGATTAAGGAACAGTACATTCAGCTTGTTGGCAGTTTGTTGTGATACCCAGCTGTGTGTTGTGTTTATTTTATGATGTTACGCTGTCCAATTGTCTGTTTATTTATATGCTTTATTTATCTTTTTACTAGGTAGTCGAGCACAATTGCCTCTGACCCAGTAGATATTCCCCAAGCACTCTAGATTAGAGGTCGTCGACTCCATCGATCTGAGGATCTGGTAGACGGACAACCAGTGTACCACTCTCTACCCCCGGTTACTAGATGGACGACAGCTAGGCAGAGGGTACATAGGGCTTTGTCTACCCCACCTGTGTACAGTAGGGATCAGGTTTCTATTTCTCCCACAGAAACGGAACATATACCGATAATTCAGTCAAAGCAGAACAGTATGGCCAATTTAGAGGAGATGGTGCGCCAGCTACAAGGGAGTATGAAAATGATGCAGCAGGATGCTGTCCGACAGGCAGAGTTCGCCATGCAGCAGGCCACGGTTATGAATGAACAAGCAGAGTTCATCGTGAGGTTACAGCAGCAAACCGGAGCATCTGCTTCGCAGCAAATTCCTCCCCCGCCAGGAATTCCAACCCCCCGGGAAACAGCTAATGTTCAGAATGATGTGGACATTCCCACGAGACCACCTTTACCCCCGATCCTACCCCAAATCCAACCCCAGTTATCCAAAACACCCACCAACCTACCGGACTTTCCCTCAGAGTTCGAGACAGACCCCACAGCATTAAAGTTGAGCAAGCTCGAAAAGCTGTTCAAGAGATCCCAGTGAGTCAAGACCATCCTTGACATCGAAGATAGATATACTGACGCAGCTGTGACGCTGCCTGATAGATTCAAAATGCCACACATTGATCGATTTGATGGGTCTGGGGACCCCATGGTGCACCTGAGATTGTTTTCAGACATCTTAAGGCCAATGGGCCTCAGCGGACTTCAGAAGCTATCTCTGTTCGGCTGAACCCTGTCGGGTGTGGCGGCCACATGGTATGCCAAATTAGAAGATGATGTCAAGAGAAACTGGGACGAGATGGCCGAGGCCTTCATTACACAATACTCATTCAATACACAAATCGAGATTACAACCCATGATCTCGAGACAACAAGGCAAGAGCCTAAAGAGAGTTTCTCAGAATTCGTGACTAGATGGAGGGCGAAGGCTTCGATGATGACCTTAAGGCCCACAGAAAAAGACCAAATTCGGATGATTGTGCGCAATCTTCAGCCGAAGTTGATGCAAAAGACGATTATACTCCCCTTCCCTACCTTTTCTGATCTACATGAAATGGGGGTGCAGATTGAGGATGCCTTCAAGCAAGGCTTTAATGATAATGAGCGGGAGCAACCCCGAAGAACTTTCAACCGCAACGCTAATGCAGGCCCGAGAGATACTACAACTACAAGAGCCTCCGAAGTGAGCATGGTCACCACCAACCCCCCTCCAAGAACCATGGCAGCTGCGCCATTCTATGGCGCGTTCGAAAGCCATACCCAAACAGCCAAATACCCACCCAAAAACACAAGAACCTTCGCTCCACTGTACATGCCCCTATCCAAAGCTCGGGGGGTTTTAATCAAAAAGGGGCATTTGAAGCCCTTAGAACCGCGGCCCTTACCAGAAAGACTTCCCTCTACCCACAATCCAGCCAAATATTGCGCATTTCACCAACAGCACGGTCATGACACCGATCTATGCTTCTGATTACGTCATGAGATTCAAGATCTCATCGATAACGGGGTGATTCTGCCTCCCGAGAAACCCAATGTTACAACAAACCCTCTCCCCACACATAACCAAGCTCCACCGCCTAAATGGATCAACTTCATCCAAATTGGGGTCGTGCCTTACGATCCTAGCATCTATATCACTCCTTCCCACCTGCCTAAGCCGGAGGTATTCCTTCCCGACTGCACCAACTTGTGCATGATGGACATCTCCATGACCCGACCTAAGCCAACGGTGGTGACTATCGAGAACAGGAGAGAGGAGATCCCAAAGGAGAAGAAGGTTGTTGAGTCAGAGTCTGTAGAATCTGGGAGTCGTGTTGAGAACACATATAGTCTGGGTGACTACATTTCATCAATAGGCCAGGATGGGCCAGATGTGGAATTGCCAACAGGGGGAGAACTGTGTGTGATCCAAGGGGATAGTCTGGGACAAGGAACAGATGATTTAAGGGCTGTGGAAGAGGACCTTGCCAATCTCCAGTTTTACAGTGACCAAGATCCAGGGGGCGCAGCAGTCAACTGGTTTGATTATGAGGAATCAGTAGAGGCTACTGGGTGGTTGGATGATCAACCAGATGTGGTGGAAGAGTTCCAACCAGGACAGAGTCCGGCAGGGGCACGAATGTCGGTGATAGTCGAGAGAGTCGGAGAACAGAATACATCGCCGGGGAGCGCTGGTGTTAAGAATTTCGCTAGGGATTGGAGCATTCTGAATGCAGGAATTATTGAGCAGCCCGCTGTGTTGATACGGTCGGAACAAGAAAGATTTGAAGATCCCGCGAGAATCAGAAAGGTAAAGGCCCGTGTGGGGACTGAAATTGCTGTGTGCGCAGGAACAGAGAATGCTGTGAGCATAGGGGTGGAAGGTACCGCGAGTACGAGAACAGTCATACCAGAACCGGACAGGTGTCTGTCGGCTGCTGATGGAATGTGGTTGGAAGATGAGGATTTATGTCTTGCCCATACGGACGAAGATTGGGGAACAACCAACCCGATGACACTTGGTACCTTGGAGAAGTCGATCACATGACGAGAAGCGGATGGTATTTCAAGCCCCCGCACCTAGACCAGCCGGAGGCATCTGGGAAAGATAAGGAAGCTGAGAGACAGAAGGAGAAGCAAGTCGAAGAAGAGGCAGTACTAAAGCAGTTAAAAAAGATACAAGCAGACATCTCTATCTGGGGACTGCTTATGGTATCACGAGTGCACAGACAGGCTGTCCTATCAGCCATGGACAAGGCAAAGCTTTCGATAGAAACTACGCCAGAACAGCTAGTAGGCTTAGTTTTTTCGGGAGGAGCTACCCCGATGTTGACCCTTTCTGACAAAGAACTGCCACCTGAGGGTGCGAACCACAACAAGCCACTCTACATCTCCGTGGAGTGCAGAAACAAATAGATACCCGTGGTGCTTGTCGACACAATGTCCGCCATCAATGTATGTCCAGCAAGGACTGCCTATGCAATTGGCTTGAAGACCGCGGACTTTGTGCCAACAGCCTAGGTGATTCAGGCATACGATAACACAAGTAGAAAGGTCATGGGGACGGTGAAAATTCAGACTAAAGTTGGGCCAGGACAGCATAAGATAGATTTCCATGTCTTAGAAGTGCCGGCAACTTTCAATCTACTCTTGGGACGACTGTGGCTGCATCAGGTGAAGGCAGTATCATCCACCTTACATCAGATGGTGAAATACCCCCATGGGAAGGGAGTAGCCATTGTTTTCAGAAATTCGTCGATCCACCCACCACCAAAAGTATCTACGCCAGTTTTGGAAATAGAGCACGGAATGAAGTATGTGTTCATGTCAGGCTTTACCTTAGCTGAGGCTCGGGTCGTGCAGAACATCATGGCAGCTGATGAGGGGATATATGTTAGTGCTCAAGCGGTATACCTCATGAACAAACTCCAACACATCCCCGGGATGGGGTTAGGAAGGAGCGACCGGAAGGGCGTCGCAGCATTAGCCGAAGTGCCACATAACCCTCATACCTTTGGCTTGGGTTATTTGCCCACCAAGGAGGATTAGGTAAGGATAGGAAAGGAAATGGCTGGAAGAGCCAGTGCGAAATAGATGGGGAAGCCTTTTGAGTTGATGCACCGGTCCATCCAGGGTACCCTAAACGGACGCTTCATCCGGGAGGGGGTGGATTTTCCATTCTGTGGTTTTCCGGAGCCGTGGCTGAATGCGAAGAGGAAGCGCGTACCGGGGTTCGAGATTTTCTTTGACCTACAATTATTTGGGGACGATGTTGCCGAAGAGCAGGCAGACCCGACAGTCGAGGCTGAGCATAGTGGGGAAATGGAGTCCGAGAACACCGAACTTGAAATGGGGGTAGCACTGGCTTGTTTACTTTCAGATCCTCCAATCGAACAGAAGTGCTTGGGGGATGACTTCTCGGTGTCCATGATCGGAAATGAAACGGCTGCGGGCCTACCATCAACTATTTTGGATGCATCCATCGCACCGTCTCTCGTTTGGCAATACGAAGAGGGATTTTTATCAAGCAGCACCGGGTCAGGTAGTTAGCCGGAATCTGATTCCACCGAGTCTTGTGAGTCGGAATCAGGTTCCAGCTCAACTGAGTCTGAGTTCGATATTCCTGGGGGTGATAACCCGGATGCCACAGTCCTGTCCAGGTCGTCTTTTTCTTTCTCCTTTGAGTTTGTTGTAACAGAAGAATCGGACGGTTTGGAAGTACTTAATGAGAATAATGTGGATGTGGTTTCCGAGTACTTTTCTATGCCTTTGATCTATTACTTAAATCAGGACTTTCAAAATTTTGATGAAAACGACGAGGAAGAAATTCCTCCGATTTTGCAACGATTAATTGATCAAGAGCAGGAAAGATTTGTTAAACCTTTAGTTGATGAAATCACTACTGTGAATATTGGTATTGAGAAGGACCCGCGGCTGGTCCAGATCGGGTCCACGTTGTTTTCGGAGGAACGCGAGCGCTTAGTCGCTTTATTAAAAGATTTCAAAGATGTTTTCGTGTGGTCCTATGAAGACATGCCTGGAATCGATCTTGAGATTGTACAGCACCGGATCCCTCTTGACCCCGAGGCCCGACCTGTCAAATAGAAACTCAGAAGGATTCGTCCGGACTGGGCCATCAAGATTAAGGAAGAGGTCACCATGCAAATCGATGCAGGCTTCCTACTGGTATGCGAATACCCGACTTGGTTGGCCAACATTGTTCCGGTGCCGAAGAAGGATGGCAAGATCTGAGTATGCGTGGACTTCAGGGATTTGAACAGAGCTAGTCCAAAGGACGACTTCCCCTTGCCACATATTGATGAGTTGGTGGATTTTATGGCAGGGCATGCTTTGCTTTCGTTTATGGATGGCTTCTCAGGTTACAATCAGATAGTGATGGCACCCGAAGACCGGGAGAAGACTGCTTTCACCATCCCGTGGGGGACATACTGCTACAGAGTGATGCCGTTTGGGTTGAAGAATGCTGGAGCTGCATATCAACGGGCCGCGACCACGATATTGCATGACATGATCCGCAAAGAGGTGGAGGTGTACGTGGATGACATGATTGTCAAGTCCAAAGAAAGAGAAGGCCACTACACCACCTTGCAAAAGTTCTTCCAAAGGATCAGAGAATTCCGGCTGCGGCTGAATCCTCAGAAGTGTACGTTCGGTGTTACGGCGGGAAAAATGCTAGGGTTTCTGATTACACAAAGGGGGATCGAAGTCGACCCTTCCAAAATCAAGGCCATCCTAGAAATGCCACCACTAAGGACTGAAAATGAGGTGCGAGGCTTTCTGGGTAAAGTGCAATTCATAAGACGGTTTATCTCAAAATTAACCTTGACTTGTGAACCACTTTTTGGTCTCCTGAAGAAAGGAAAGAAATTCCAATGGGACGGCCGATGCCAAGTTGCTTTTGAACAAGTCAATAAATATTTACAGAACCCACCCGTGTTGTCACCGCTAGAACTGGGAAGACCGTTGATATTGTACCTTTCAGTAACTGAGACTACAATGGGCTGCATGCTCGTGCAAGAATCAGAGGACAAAGTGGAGAGAGCCATCTACTATCTGAGTAAGAAGATGCTAGAGTATGAGACTTGCTACACATCGTTGGAGAAGGCTTGCTTAGCTTTGGTATGGGCTACCAAGAAGCGACGACACTACCTGTTAGCTCACTCCGTAATGTTGGTTTCACGACTTGATCCCATCAAATATCTTTTCGAGAAACCGGCACTTACAGGTAGGCTAGCTCGTTGGTTGCTGTTGCTTTCCGAATTCGATCTAAAATATGTGACGCGCAAGTCAGTCAAGGGAAAAGCAGTGGCAGAGTTCTTAGCCGATCATCCAGTAGAAGGGGGTGAAGCAATTGAGTACTTATTCCCAAACGAGGCCATTTGGCACATCGAAGATGAAACTTGGACGATGTATTTTAACGGAGCGTCAAACCAGTACGAGTATGGGATAGGAGTGTTGTTGATAGTGCCCGACAACTCCCGTATTCCTCTAGCCTTGAAACTCCGGTTCAAAGTCTCGAACAACGAAGCAGAATATGAGGCATGCATTGCCGGTCTAGAAGCAGCCCTGGAACTAGGGGCAAGACGGTTGGACGTCATTGGGGACTCGAACCTTGTTGTATCTCAAGCGAAAGGAGATTGGAAAGTCAAAGAAGAAAAGATGATGATGTATCATCAGGCCTTGGATTTGTTGATTCCTCAGTTTGAGAAGTTAAACTTTGCTCATCTACTAAGAGAGAACAACAGGTTCGCAGACTCTTTAGCAACTCTATCTTCCATGATAGAGTCCAGATGCGTCCAGTCATTATTGACCAGAAATTTGCACCAGCTTATGAGTCAATTGCTACTATAGACGAGGTTCAAGATGAGAACCCCTGGTATTACGACATTTGGAATTTCTTGGAGAAGGAAGCATACCCACCAGGGGTAAATGCCAAGGATAAAAGAGCCATCAGAAGAATGGCCGTTCAGTTCATCATCTGCGGAGGTAAATTGTATAGGAGAGGTCATCTAGGAATGCATAAGCTGTGTGTAGAAGCTGAGGAATCCAAGCGCCTGATGGAGGCCATCCACGGAGGAGAATATGGGGCACATATGAATGGGGTAATGCTAGCACGGAAGATCCTCAGACAGGGTTACTACTGGTCCACCATGGAGGAGGATTGTATCGGCTTTGTTTGGCGATGCCACAAATGCCAGATCCATGCAAATCGCATGAACATTCCGCCATCGAAGCTGTACAATATGACTTTGCCATGGCCATTTTCAGTTTGGGGAATCGATGTGATCGGGGTTGTTACTCCAAAGGGGTCGAATGGGCATGAGTTCATTCTGGTTGCGATAGATTACTTTACGAAGTGGGTCGAGGCCCAATCTTATGCGGTGTTGAAGGCTTCACATGTTGCGAAATTCATTAGAAACAACATCATCTGCCGCTATGGGGTCCAAACGAGATTATTTCAGACAATGGTTCCCATTTCAGGGAGGAGGTGATTGATTTGTTAAAGAAATACAATGTGGCTTTTCATAAGTCGTCCATATACCGACCGCAGACCAACAGAGCAGTTGAGGCCGCCAACAAGAACATCAAGCACATACTGCAGAAAATGGTGGAAACCTACCGGGATTGGCCAAATAAGCTGTCGTTTGCTCTGTGGGGCTACCGGACTTCAATTAGAACTTCTACTGGGACGACTCCATATTCATTGGTTTATGGGATGAAGGCCGTTCTACACATCGAAATTGAGGTTCCGTCCTTGCGAGTATTGGCTGAGTGTCAAATAGCCGAACCAGATTGGCAGCAGAGCAGGTTCGAGGAACTCATGCTCTTTGATGAGAGAAGACTGAAAGCACTGTACTATGTTCAAGGTTATCAGCGCAGAATTGCCCGGGCTTTCAACAAGAAAGTTAAGTCTAGGAATTTAAAGGAAGGAGATTTGGTGCTCAAAGACAACCGAACTCCCATCCACGACCCAAGGGGCAAGTTCAGACCCAATTGGACTGGTCCCTACATCATTAAGTCTATCTGGTCAGGTGGAGCTGTGGTTCTGATGGATCTAGATCGCTTCGAGTTCTCACAACTGATCAATATGGACAAGTTGAAGAAATATTACCCTTGAGAGGCTCGCTAGGCCGAAAACCTGAAAGGGCGACCTAGGCAAAAGTTAGAGCATAGAAAATTTGAAATGACAAAAACCGAGCTCGCAAGGTTGGAAACCCGCAAAGGGCGGCCTTGGCAAAAATTAGAGCGTAAAAGGAGAGTGAAAATACTCGAGTGAACCTAAGCCTGAACTACGTAAGGCTTGATTCCCATCTTTGCGAAACGTAGGTAGCTTCATCCTGAAGTTCAGCCATAAACTTTTACCCGATTAGCTTTGTCCATTTGATCATCTCGATCATCTTCGTCTATTCAGCATTCAAGAGTCTGGTCATGATCTCCGGTACAGTGTTTTTCATACTAGGGTTAACTTTCCGTTGCCATGCAGTGCTGCGGTACTATTCAGACTAGGGGCAACTTTCCAGTTGCTGGGATCCGGGGTTTGTGCATCTCAGTGACAGATCTTAGGCGTGTCCAGTTCTGATCCATATCGAAAATAGTTTTCAAAAGTTTTGATAAAAGTTGACTTTGTTCAAATTAATCTTTTTACAGCTAAGACCATCTCTAGACCAAAACGGGGAATTTTCAGTACCACAACCTTCAAAGTTCATTGATTTCAGTACAGAGTCCTCCTGCTCTTGCATACAAATTGAAGTTGCTTTTTTTTATTACATTCATAAGGAAAACATGAAAGTACTGAATAAAGCAATAAATCTGGGGCACAGTCAAGTCAGGTGTTCCTGCACCCCCTCCCAGAGCTGGTTAAAGCCTCTGATGCTAAAGTGGGCCCTTCCTGTGCCTCTTCATTGAGCCAATCCAAGCACTCATCAGACAAAGTGCAACTGAAAGTAGGAGCGGGGGCCAGGAGTTCTCTTGTCCTCCACGCTGTGGCCTGCCGAACAAGCTGCGCACCTCGAAACGGAAAGGCAGCTGGATATTCTATCCCCTCTGCGGGACAAATCTGGTCATGGCCGAACTGGCGTCGGAACCGGAATGGGAAATAGAACACACAGTGAGTAAAGCCAATCAACTGAATCCCAGTTTTCCAGGACATGCTGTAGCCCATTGCCGGTAGATTGAGCCAAGGGCACCGCCAAGCAATGACGTCGGTAGATAAATTGCACATCCAGTCGAACCACCAACCTTCATCAAGGGCGTCAACCAGACGTTGCCTGACGAAGTAGCCACGAGCTGAGTATGCTGGGCAGGAGTCCACAACCTGCAACTTGTCCATCAACCACACCTGGGAAGGGATGAAAAATGAGAGAATAAAGAATAGAGAGAAGTACGATGAGAGAAAAGTGAGAAAAGGGATTTTATGAGAAAAACCGAGCTTGAGGGTCGAAGTGATGTGAGCAATACATATGTAAGATTGGGTGGGAAACATTACCTGCAGTAGTAGTGGACTCCCCGCAAATCTAGTCGTCTCTCGATGATAAAAGGCGTCTAAGCCCATCAATGTCTCTGCCAGAGTCATGGCAATGCAACTCTTGCCCTCCTTCAAGCCTAGGGCAACCTCGATCAATTGGACGCTAGATCCCCCGGAGCCTAAGGAAAACAGAAAATGAGATAGCATGCACAAATAGAGGGCATGTCACCAGAAGCCTGGCCAATGATGGTCGCTGTGGTCACCGGTATCCGAAAACCGATGAATGAAACTCGGAATATCTAGCATTCCGTCACGAATCAGAGATCGAGCGTCATACATCAAAGTGTGGAAAAAGAAAATGACAAAAGAGTGACGGCTGGTCGCAGACAAATCATTCTAATTCAAGCTTTTGGTCCAATCTTACTTTACCATCATATTACCACCTCAACCAATACTCCAAAATAAAATAGAAAGTTCCAAAATACTAATAAAAAGGTCCAAAAACGAACCCCTGTGCCTCAGAAACACAACTCAACTTGGAGACCCGCTCGAGCGCCCAAACTTGCGCTCGAGCGCGAAGACTAACAAAGACGTCCGCTCGAGCGTCAACTCCCCCGCTCGAGCGGAAAATCACAACTCCCAGAATCTCAAGCCGTCTGCACAATTTGCTGGAAACCCCAAAAGTACGCTCGAGCGCCCACTGCTCCGCTCGAGCGGAGGGAAAAAGTTCCAGATTCTTTGGTAAAGGTCACAAATTCCAGTTTCAAAGGCATAACCCAACGGATCGTTCTTCGATTCCGATAGCAAACACAGTAACCCCTAATTAAATAAGGATTACTTCCTATACGCACTTTGGGGTCATTACATGTATAGCCATCTTTGCATGCTTCTTTCAGCCTAGTTTTCAACTAAAAAAACCTTTGTTTTTATGGATAAAAAATGATGGTTTAAAGCCCTTTTTGAGTTAAGGTTGATCTACCCACTTTTGTAGCTTTTTGGCTATGTGTTGAGCCTTGTTCTAAAGCTTTTAAAACAACCTTTCTTTGGCCTTTAAACCACTGAATTCCAGTGGAATTTCAATGGTGGAAAAGTCATTTTTAGGTCCCAAATGGGAGGGGATAACCTCCCCTCCTAGTTTCCTCATGCCATGCCATGTTGGCTTTGTAAAAAAGCATCTTTTTTTGGGTTGTTTTAGCTTAAGCCCAGCATGTTTTAGGCCCTATTTTTCCATGTTTCAGATCTGTTTTGGGGTGGATAGGGCCCTTGTTGCTTATTTCTTGCACTTGTAGTGCAATCTCGCTTTCTAGCCTAACATACTTCATGTTTTACCCTAACTTCCTAACATGTGCTAGCTTAACTTTGGCCTACAATTGTTCATATCTCGGCATGTTTAAGCTCTGTTTTAACTTGTTTGGATGGTTTGTATATGGCCTTGTGGTTTGAGTGCTTAGAATGGCCTAAAAGAAAGCACGCTTTGCGAGTTTGTTTTGGTGCATGACCAGCATGTTTTTAGCTCATATTTGACATATAGAAACTCTGTTTTGAGCTGGATACAACTCTTATGCATTACATCACATAGTTCTAGTTGATGTGCTTCAAGAGCCCAATGAGTTGGTATACTATATTGCTTTGTTTTGGTGCATGTCCATAGCATTTTCAGCATTGTTTTGGCATGTAGAAACACTGTTTTGAGGTGGTTGAGACTTGCATGCATCGTACCATACAACTATGGTTTATGTGCTTCATTGGCCTCTTGCATGAGCATGCTTCATTGACTTGTTTTGGCCTTTGTTCCATGCACTTTAGCTACTGTTTTGAGGCTGCATAGCTCTGTTTTGAGTTGATTTTGTTGTTTAAGGCTTGCCTTGTGTGGTTACGGTGTAATGCTCTTGCATGCCTAGTCGATTGGTCCATTTGAGCATGAGTGCTTGAACCATTTGCATGTTGTAGTAGTGTCTTGCACCCAATTTCAGAGCATACTTCATGCCATTCATGCCATTTCCTTACATGTTTCACTTTCATTGCTTTGAAAGTAGCCTTGAGCCTCTTGTTGGTTTGAGCTTGAAGTTGAGACGTTCATGCTTAATGGCTTTAACCTTCTTGAGGGTTTCTGCTAGCCAACGGCATGAGGTCTTCTTCATGCTCAAGGCACTTGAGGCTTAGGCCCTCTTTCCCATTAAAGGACTCTCATTTGGACTTAATCAATTAAAGGATGGATGGGTAATGCTCAAATGCGTAAATAAAATTGACCAAGTAAAATGGAAAGATAAGCATAACATGAGTTGGCATTGCATGTGTCAGGTGTTCAATCGGACGTTATATCGAACACAAGGCGGATTAGTCCATTTCATACTCAAAGTGATGAAATGAGCTAATCCCCGTAGTCGCCAACACACTTGATCATACATGATAGGGTGTTGGCATTCATGTGTTTTGGTGCATTCATTCACATTGAATTGCAAACTTGGCCTCTTAGGCCATCATGCGTCGAAATGCATAATTGATGACCCGGGGGTCGAGGGTCATGCTCCCTTGAGTCCCTTGCATGATAGGGAGTGTGTCCATGCTCACACTTGTTTGAAAATTCCATGCCATACACTGCTTGCCCTCTGCTGCTGTCAACTGCAGGTTTCAGCAAGAATAATTGGCCGGCCGGCAGTTTTGGGTGCCGACCGGCAAAACATGTTTTGCCGATAGCGTATTCAGTGGTCGGTGATCATTCCCTCCGGCCGGTGGCGTTTCTACTTGGTCGATGGTATCCCCCAACATCCAAAGAGCATACCCTTGGACTCTAGCATACCCTTGGACTTTGGCAGTCCTCAGAGGCGCAGAGCAGTGTAAACAGAGGCAACAGTGGCATGGTATGGATTTTTCGGGCGAGGCGGATTCGAGCATGCATCATTCACGCATCCCGAGGCGGCGCTGCGGCCACCTTTCCTCTGCATTTAATTTGTTAATTAATTAGAAATTTGTTGTTTAGCTTGAGAGTTAATTAATTAGGTGGTTTGTAATATTTATTCGGACCCCCCGAGTGAGGGCAATTGTGTAATAAGTGTGCGTGAGTGTGTGTATGTCTCCCAATCCCACGCCTTTCTTCCATTTTATTTACTAGCTTTTGATGGTTAGCCTAGGGCATGTTTCAATTAGCATACAATATGATAGCATGCGTGCATCCGTATATTCGTCTTACATGCACCGGGCTCCACGCATCATACTAACTGCATTTGTATTTCAATTCCAAAATTGAATACGTGTTAGTTGTAACATCATCACATGCCATCTTAGAATAGCCGAGCCTATTGTAGTTGCATCTTGTATGTGTTGCATTAGCCATCTAAACATGAGCTAGGATCATGCATTGATTACTAACTAGCTTTTGTTTTGGCTCGGAGTACTAGGTAAGCATTTATGCTTTAGCGTACCGCATGCGTGTGAGTGTTGCCACAATAGCATGATTACCATGAGGCTAGCTGCTTATGTGATATAACTGCTTGAATGCCTGTGGATGGAGGTTGAATTAACTAAATTGGGATAATGCATTAAAACTGTGAGTTTTAAGCCCACTAGATAGTGGCAAAACCATCTTTTCTAAAGCCCACTTCAGGGTGGCAAAATCTGCATTTTGGCCTACTTGCGAGTAGCAAACCGTTTTGAAAATAAACATGAAATGTTTTGTTCCAATTTAGGCGATTTGCTCTATACTTATTTGCTGTGCGCATAATATAGTAATTCTAGGCTAATAACCGGAATAAGAACACATAACGTTTTCAAAAACGGATATCGCGGTTAGTAGAGGCCGATCTTCGGATCGGGCGAGAGGGGGTGCTCATAGCTGACCTTCCCCAATCGTACCTGAGCTCTCGAGCCGAGGCAACTTTGGTGATGACGGACACGTGGCCTTTGGCACCGAGTCAGGGTTTCCTAAATTCCCCCATAAAAAATATTTAGGGCAGTCCATGTTTGGCACTTCTTTCTAAAAATCTGTTTTCCAAAACGATTTGCCGGATTTGGACTCTTGGGTTCAGATTAAGAACCGTGACAATTCGAGAGTCCAAACTGTAGTGAGCCCAAATGAACAGAACGGGGCTCATCCTCCCAGGGCGTTCGGGGACGTCTACAATATCTCACGTTCAGGTCGGGATACACCGTCAAACCCTTCTCAACCTTCCCACTGGAGATCTTTTCTCAGAGGGTTTCTACCTCAAGGTCATCTCTCTGTGCTTCTAACACTCGAGTCACAAGTGTAGGCCACGCAACAACAGAAAACAAGGCCGCAGTCTCAACGGATTCGCCCAGAAGTAAATCAAACTCGCCAAGTGCACCCAGCATCTCCCACTCCCGGATGGCTACATCACTAATGGATTTCCTGCTATGGGCATCGGCCACAACATTGGCCTTTCCCAGATGATAATGTAACTTGAAGTCGTAATCCTTAATAAACTCCATCCACCTCCTCTGCCTCAAGTTCAAGTCCTTCTGTGTAAATAGATATTTTAGACTCTTATGATCCGAGAACACCTCAAATCTCTCACCATAAAGGTAGTGCCATCAGATTTTCAAGGCAAAGATCACAGCTACTAGCTCTAAGTCATGTGTAGGGTAATTCTTCTCGTGTATTTTCAACTGACGAGAGCCATAGGCTATCACTTTCCCCTCTTGCATCAACACACAACCCAAACCCTCTCGTGAGGCATCACAATAAACAGCATAACCCAAACCTCTCTCCGGAATAGTCAAAATCGGAGCGGTGGTCAATCTAACTTTCAGCTCGTGGAACGACCTTTCACAAGTCTCACTCCATACAAACTTGACCCCTTTCCGCGTCAGTCTAGTCAACGACGAAGCTATCCTGGAGAAATCTTTTACAAACCGGCGGTAATACCCAGCTAATCCCAGAAAGCTGTGGATCTCAAAAACATTCTTAGGCTGTGCCCAATCCAGCACTGCCTCTATCTTGGATGTATCAACAGACACCCCTTCCCCGGAAACCACATGGCCTAAGAACTTGACTTCTCCTAGCCAGAACACACACTTCCCAAACTTGCCATACAGCCTATGGGTTCTAAGCAACTCAAGCACCACTCTCAAGTGTTCTTTGTACTCCTCTTCAGAAGGTGAATAAATTAGAATGTCGTCCATGAAAACGACCACAAAA
This sequence comes from Camellia sinensis, assembly GCF_055761805.1. NCBI lineage: Eukaryota > Viridiplantae > Streptophyta > Magnoliopsida > Ericales > Theaceae > Camellia > Camellia sinensis. The sequence continues at coordinate 162,452,480 of NC_138972.1, forward strand.
CGATCTAAGAATTCCCAGAATATCCGGTTCATCAAATCCATGAAGACTGCCGGTGCATTGGTGAGCCCAAATGGCATCACCCGAAACTCATAGTGGCCATACCGCGTACGGAATGCCGTCTTCGAAATATCCTCCTCCCTGACCCTCAATTGGTGGTAACCCGATCTCAAGTCTATCTTGGAGAAACAACGGGAACCTTTCAACTGGTCAAACAAATCATCTATACGGGGCATAGGGTACTTATTCCTAACCGTAGCCTGATTCAACTTCCGATAATCGATACAAGGTCTCAAGGCGCCATCTTTCTTTTTAGCAAATAGGGCCGGTGCTGTGATACACCTATCCCGTAATATTCTAATTGGTCCTTAATTTGAGTATGATTATGTGTTTACCATGATTTTGTGTGCCATTATGTGATCTTGAAGTTTTATATGTTTACCGTAGGAATATCTGTTTGAATAATTAGCTTTGGAGACTTAATTAAGGGCCTTATCGGCCACAGAACCCGAAATTGATTACGCCATTGTGATTGGCATAATTTTTAGAACCCACGGTGAAATTTAATTGAAAGACTGATTCGGGCCAGATTAAATTGATTAATTAACGAATTGGTGCTACAATATGTGATATTAAGTTAATGGGGCTTAGTGGGGTTATATGGGACCCTTATGTATTCAACTCCCTCCTTTTATTTCATTTTTGGGGCTGATTAAACTCTCTAGAGGAGGAGAGACCCGAACTAGAGAGAGAGAGAGGGGAGGAAATCAAAGTTTTGCTCTTAAATCTTGGAAGTCTTGAAGGCAATTCTAGACTTGACCATAAATTGGAAGAATTGAGCCTCTAGGTAAGCATTGATTCTTGAATCCATGAGTTAATATGTAATCTTGTGTGTTCAAGAGTTGTGGTGATCAATAACATGATTTGAGCTGGTTTTATTGAAATTGAGGCTTGATATGTGCATGCATGTAGAGAATTCCTATGGAATCACAAAATCTAGCATGTAATTTGTGAAATTGTGAAAGATTGGTAGTGTAATCCCACATGCAAGCATGTCTTTGTTGAATCTTATAGCAATGAGCACTAATTGCATTAATTGAAATGAATGTGAAGTCAAAATGGGCATGCATGTACAAAACATGGGGGTATAAGTTTTGAATGTTTGAATTTGAGCATGTTGGTGATGGGTTTGAGATATTTTGGGACATGCATGTAGATAAATCATGAAATTAAGCTTCTTGATGTTGTAATCTTGTATTAGTAGCATGTTAGCATGTGTAAATGTGTAATTTGAGCCATAACATGCATGAATTGGTTGAAAGTCGAAATGAAGCTCAGGAACACAGTTCCGGGTTTTCCAGAATTTTGAGGTCCGCTCGAGCGGGGAACCTGACGCTCGAGCGGGAAATGCGGGCTCCCAGTACTTTTTTGCAGACTTGATGTCCGCTCGAGCGGGGTAATTAACGCTCGAGCGTGGGAGCTGTTTTAACAGGACTTCCGCTCGAGCGCCCTATTTAACGCTCGAGCGTATTTTTCATGCAACCAGTACTTTTGCAGGCCTTAAGGGTCCGCTCGAGCGGGTAAGTTGACGCTCGAGCGGGGACCCTGTTTTCTGAAATTTCGTTCATGCATTCTGTGTTCTGTTTTCCGTTCTCTTTCACTTGTAAGCACTCTTACGCATATGTTAAGCATTGTAAATGAGCAAATGAAATGTGAATTAAGCCTAAAGAGAGATATGTGAGTTAAAGAACGGATTGAACTGTTAGTGACCCTTTGTGCTCATGAAATGTGTAGGGTCAAGCTCCAGGACAAATCCACAAGCCGATCACTGTGAGTAATATCAATACTTGAAAGCTTATCAATGTCCAATTGTGTATTCCCTTATAAGCTTTATGAGTTACTAATTGGGATTATGGACAAAGGCCTGACATGAATGAATAATTGGGCCAAAGGCCGTTTTGATATAAATGAATGGGCCAAAGGCCGTTTTGATATAAATGAATGGGCCAAAGGCCGTTTTGATATAAATGAATGGGCCAAAGGCCGTTTTGATATAAATGAATGGGCCAGAGGCCGTTTTGATATAGATGAATGGGCCAAAGGCCGTTTTGACACAGATGAATGGGCCAAATGCCGTTTTGACATGAATGAATGGGCCAAAGGCCGTTTTGACACAGATGAATGGGCCAAAGGCCGTTTTGACATGAATGAATGGGCCGAAGGCCGTTTTGACGTAGATGGAAATCAGATTGGGCCAAAGGCCAATATGTTTAGAACTACAGTCACTTGATCTGAACTTTGTATAAATGTACATATGTTAAGTAGGAATATGAATTGGGCCCAAGGCCGTTTGGAGTATATTGTTCTACATATTGTTCATATGACTTTTGTATTTGATATTATTCACTGGGCTATCGCTCACGCTCATTCATGTGTTTGTAGGTGAGCCAAGGGAAGTTCAAACCCAGCCCCAGTGAAGTCTGCTAGGAAAAATCCAAGTTTTTTGGGGAGTCAGCCTTGCGTCTCACTCTTGAGACCTATCCTTGCCTCTTTGCCATGTATTTTACATTTGGTCTTGTCGGCAAGGACTTCATGTATATCTGTATATAGTCTGTCATAGGTTGACTCATTTTGGATGAACCTGTCTGTAATGAATTTTGTGAAACTGTACTTTTGATGTGGGTTATTAACGTATCTGAGTATGGTCTGTTGATGTGCATATAAGCACGGCTCTATGGACAAAGTTTTAATTTTTGCTTCCGTTTGGCCCCTTTACTCTGACAAGTCATCTTATTTCGGTCTGAGGCCGTAGGTAATCACAGGATTACTGGCCGGTCATGTCCTTAACCCATAGGGACGAGTTTGGGTCGTGACAGAGTGGTATCAGAGCACGAGTTAATAACTCACACACTTGTCCAAAAGAGCAATAAGCGTCTAGATAAGATCTAGGATGCATTTATAAATATGAGTTTGGAAGCATTGATTATATGCTTAAATGTTTTGTTAGGAATGATTATATGTGTAAGTTGTGAACTACTTGCATTGCAAATTATCTGGAAATGTGTGCTTCTTAGTGTATGCATACTCGTGTATCTTTTGTGTAAAATATAATGCAAGTTTAATCAGATGGTGAGAACCAGAGGTGATGAGTTAGAGGAATCTTCTACTGCCAGACTGGATAGAATGGAAAGACTGATCCAAGAAATGGCAGAAGCTTTGAGGCAGCAACAGGAGTGGCAACAACAGTGGCAACAACCACACCCGCCACCTCCACCTCCGGCACCACCTGTGCCAGATCATCAGAATGATGACCGGATTATAGCTCTCACTAAGGAATTCAAGAAAATGAAACCACCACAGTTTCACGGGGGTTAGACCGTTGAAAGCCAAAGCGTGGGTCCTCGGCATTGAGAAATTATTCGAAGTGTTCCCCTGTTCGGAGACTCAGAAAGTGCTTCTAGCCACTTTTATGCTAGAAGATGATGTGAGAAGATGGTGGATGTTGATGAGAGAAAACCACAGAGATGTTGATTGGGTGAAATTTTTAGAAATCTTCTATGACAAGTACTTCCCGCAGTGTGTCCGGGATAGGAAAGTGGCGGAGTTCATGGAACTCAAGCAAGACAGCATGACTGTAGCGGAGTATGAGGCCAAATTCACTGAGTTGGCCAGGCTTGCCCCACACGTGATTGACACTGATTATAAGAAGGAAAGACATTTTGAAGGTGGGCTCCGCAATGACATCCTAGAGAGGGTGAATGTCCTGAAATTGGAAACCTACATTGGGGTGCTTGACAGAGCCATCATATCAGAGGCTAATATAGCCAGACAAGCTAAGCCAGTAACAGAATGGAAAGGCAACAAAAGACAAGGCTTCTATTCGAGGAAGAAATTTCTGAAAAAGCAAAATACGGGCTCCTCAAATACTTCGAGTTCTGCCCGAGACACAGCTCCCATGTGCAATAATTGTGGCAAAAGGCACCGTGGAGTCTGTTACCGTGCATCAGGAGCCTGTTTTAAATGTGGAAAGCAAGGGCACATAGCCCGAGAATGTAATCAGAACAGTGGGAAACTCGCAGCTAGTTCAACTGCATCAGCTCCAAAGCCGGGAAATACTTTGAGATCTCCTACTACTGGGGACATAGTGAGACAGGGGAGAGTCTTTGCACTTGTTCCGAGCGATACACGGAATGTCAATGCCGTTGTTTCAGGTACTATTTCAATATGTAATCTAGATGCCTTTGTATTAATTGATTCTGGATCAACGCACTCATTTGTGACATATACGTTTGCATCTAGACTGAATAGGCCCCTAGAGCTATTGCCATATTTGTTGTGTGTGTCTGCTCCATCGGGGGAATCTGTGTTATGTGATTATATATATCGGTTTTGTGACATGCATATCGAGGATGCTACCCTATATGTAGATTTGTTACCTTTGAACTTTAGACATTTCGATGTAATTTTGGGCATGGATTGGTTGACCAAGTATTGTGCCACCATAGACTGCATGACGAAAAGGGTTGTATTTAACCTACCGGAACGGAAAGAGATTGGGTTTGTGGGTAATGGGGTAGTGCCTCCACCGTATTTGATATCCGTAATGAAAGCATGTAAACTGATTAGGAAAGGGTGCCAGGGTTATTTGTGCTATGTGTTGTCTGAACAATCTGAGAATGTTGAATTGAATAATATTCCTATTGTTAGAGAATTTCCGGATGTGTTTCCGAATGAATTACTAGGGGAATTGGTAGACAGGGAGATCGAGTTTACCATTGAAACTACGCCAGGCACCCAGCCTATTTCTAAGGCTCCCTACAGAATGGCTACTGCTGAAATGAAAGAATTAAAGGAACAGTTGCAAGACCTTCTTAATAAAGGGTTTATCCGGCCTAGCACTTCGCCTTGGGGTGCACCAGTGTTATTTGTAAAGAAAAAGGATGGTACCTTGCGCATGTGCATTGATTACCGGGAGTTGAACAAGGTAACGATAAAGAACAAATATCCTTTACCCCGTATTGACGACTTATTTGACCAGTTGCAGGGATCCCAAGTGTTTTCTAAGATCGATTTGAGATCCAGTTATCATCAGCTGGAAGTTAAGGCAGAGGATGTCGAGAAAACCGCATTCAGAACGAGGTATGGTCATTTTGAGTTTCTTGTTATGCCGTTTGGAGTGACTAATGCTCCGGCAGCATTTATGGACTTAATGAATAGAATTTTTAAAACCCACCTTGATGAGTTTGTTGTAGTCTTCATCGATGATATTTTGATATACTCTAAAGATAGACTTGAACATGAACATCATTTGAAGACTGTTTTGCAAATACTTCGGGAAAGAAAACTATTTGCTAAATTAAAGAAATGTGAGTTTTGGTTGGATGAGGTTATTTTCTTAGGGCACGTGATCAATAAGGAAGGAATTTCAGTGGACCCGCAGAACATAGAGGCAATTGTGAATTGGCTTACACCGACCAATGTGACAGAAGTTCGCAGTTTCATGGGCTTAGCTGGGTACTACAGGAGGTTTGTGAAGGGCTTTTCGAAATTAGCAGTACCTCTTACCCAATTGACACGTAAAGGACAACCATTTGAGTGGAATAGTGAAAGAGAATCATCCTTTCAGGAATTGAAGACAAGATTGACCACTGCACCAATTTTGACACTACCTTCAGGTACGGAAAATTTTGTGATTTTCAGTGATGCATCTTATAAGGGTTTGGGTTGTGTGTTAATGCAGAACGGAAAGGTTATTGCTTACGCCTCCCGACAGTTGAGGCCACACGAGAAGAACTATCCAACGCACGACCTAGAACTGGCCGCAGTTGTTTTTGCCCTGAAGATTTGGCGGCATTATCTGTATGGAGCAAAATGTGAAGTTTACACGGATCATAAGAGCCTGAAATACTTCTTCACGCAGAAAGAGTTGAATATGCGTCAGAGAAGATGGCTAGAACTGACAAAGGACTACGATCTAGAGATTCAGTATCATCCCGGGAAAGCTAATACAGTGGCGGATGCCTTGAGCAGAAAATCAACAGGGAGTATGGCTTGTTTGCTTACTGAACAAAGGGAGATTTTGCAAGACTTTGAAAAGTCTGAAATTGAAGTGGTAGTGTGTGAACAGGGCGGATTGATAACCGCTATTACAGCCGAGCCGGCAATTGTTGATGAAATCAAGCAAAAACAGAAAGAGGATGAGTTCCTCAAAAAGGTGATTAACGAATTTGAAGCAAGCCTGAAAGCAGAATTCAGTATTGAGAGCAAAATGTTGAGATTTCGGAACCGAATATGTGTCCCAGACATTCCGGAACTAAAGAAGAGGATTTTGGATGAAGCCCACAGATCCGTATTTGCTATGCATCCGGGTAACAATAAAATGTATTGGGATTTGAAACAAACCTATTGGTGGCCTAAAATGAAGAAAGAAATTACAGAATATGTGTCCAAGTGCCTACCGTGTCAACAAGTTAAGGCTGAACATCAGAAACCAAGCGGTCTACTTCAACCTCTCGCTATTCCTGAATGGAAGTGGGAACATGTGACTATGGATTTCGTTGTTGGCCTACCTCGGACTTCCCGAGGTATGGATTCTGTTTGGGTTGTAGTTGATAGACTGACTAAATCTGCACATTTTCTGCCTGTCAAAACTACATTTACTGCTTACAGGTTGGCTACTATTATGTTAATGAAATTGTCCGTTTACACGGAGTTCCGGTGTCCATTGTGTCGGATAGGGATCCAAAATTTGTATCTAGATTGTGGAAGAGTTTGCAGGAAGCTATGGGAACAGAACTGAGGTTCAGCACTGCATTCCACCCATAGACAGATGGGCAGTCAGAACGAACGATACAGACTTTGGAAGATATGCTTCGCATGTGCGCTTTGGATTTTCAGGGGAGTTGGGAAGATTACTTGCCACTCGCAGAATTTGCTTATAATAATATCTTCCACTCCAGCATCGGTATGGCACCATACGAGGCTTTGTATGGTAGGAGGTGTAGATCACCTATTTGTTGGACAGAGGTCGGGGACAGAGCTTTGCTTGGGCCTGAAATTGTACAAGAGACCTCTGAAAAGATCAAAACTGTTCGGCAAAGACTCAAAACAGCTCAAGACCGACAGAAGAATTATGCAGACGTTCGGAGAAGACCTCTTGAGTATGAGGTCGGTGACCATGTGTTCATCCGTGTTTCTCCGATGAAAGGCCAAGTCAGGAGAAAAAGGGCAAGCAGTCGCCCCGTTACATTGGGCCGTTTCAGATTTTGGAAAGGCTTGGTCCAGTTGCCTACAGAGTTGCTTTGCCACCGGGATTCGAGCAAATCCATAATGTGTTTCATGTGTCGATGTTGAGGGGTTACCTCCGAGACCCGTTACATGTGATTGATTATCACCGGGTTGCTATTAATGAAAATATGCAATATGCTGAATGGCCGGAAAGAATTGTTGACCGACAAGTGAAAGAATTGAGAAACAAATCCATTCCAATGGTGAAAGTGGAATGGAAAGAACACTATGGGACAGATGCTACATGGGAAAAAGAGGAGGAAATGCGTCTACGCTATCCACATTTGTTTCCCGACGAAGGTAAATTAAGTTTGGACGACCAAACTTCCTAAAGGGGGGAAGACTGTGATACCCCTATCCCGTAATATTCTAATTGGTCCTTAATTTGAGTATGATTATGTGTTTACCATGATTTTGTGTGCCATTATGTGATTTTGAAGTTTTATCTGTTCACCGTAGGAATATCTGTTTGAATAATTAGCTTGGGAGACTTAATTGAGGGCCTTATCGGCCACAGAACCCGAAATTGATTACGCCATTGTGATTGGCATAATTTTTAGAACCCACGGTGAAATTTAATTGAAAGACTGATTCGGGCCAGATTAAATTGATTAATTAAAGAATTGGTGCTCCAATATGTGATATTAACTTAATGGGGCTTAGTGGGGTTATATGGGACCCTTATGTATTCAACTCCCTCCTTTTATTTCATTTTTGGGGCTGATTAAACTCTCTAGAGGAGGAGAGACCCGAACTAGAGAGAGAGAGAGGGGAGGAAATCAAAGTTTTGCTCTTAAATCTTGGAAGTCTTGAAGGCAATTCTAGACTTGACCATAAATTGGAAGAATTGAGACTCTAGGTAAGCATTGATTCTTGAATCCATGAGTTAATGTGTAATCTTGTGTGTTCAAGAGTTGTGGTGATCAATAACATGATTTGAGCTGGTTTTATTGAAATTGAGGCTTGATATGTGCATGCATGTAGAGAATTCCTATGGAATCACAAAATCTAGCATGTAATTTGTGAAATTGTGAAAGATTGGTAGTGTAATCCCACATGCAAGCATGTCTTTGTTGAATCTTATAGCAATGAGCACTAATTGCATTAATTGAAATGAATGTGAAGTCAAAATGGGCATGCATGTACAAAACATGGGGGTATAAGTTTTGAATGTTTGAATTTGAGCATGTTGGTGATGGGTTTGAGATATTTTGGGACATGCATGTAGATAAATCATGAAATTGAGCTTCTTGATGTTGTAATCTTGTATTAGTAGCATGTTAGCATGTGTAAATGTGTAATTTGAGCCATAACATGCATGAATTGGTTGAAAGTCGAAATGAAGCTCAGGAACACAGTTCCGGGTTTTCCAGAATTTTGAGGTCCGCTCGAGCGGGGAACCTGACGCTCGAGCGGGAAATGCGGGCTCCCAGTACTTTTTTGCAGACTTGATGTCCGCTCGAGCGGGGTAATTAACGCTCGAGCGTGGGAGCTGTTTTAACAGGACTTCCGCTCGAGCGCCCTATTTAACGCTCGAGCGTATTTTTCATGCAACCAGTACTTTTGCAGGCCTTAAGGGTCCGCTCGAGCGGGTAAGTTGACGCTCGAGCGGGGACCCTGTTTTCTGAAATTTCGTTCATGCATTCTGTGTTCTGTTTTCCGTTCTCTTTCACTTGTAAGCACTCTTACGCATATGTTAAGCATTGTAAATGAGCAAGTGAAATGTGAATTAAGCCTAAAGAGAGATATGTGAGTTAAAGAACGGATTGAACTGTTAGTGACCCTTTGTGCTCATGAAATGTGTAGGGTCAAGCTCCAGGACAAATCCACAAGCCGATCACTGTGAGTAATATCAATACTTGAAAGCTTATCAATGTCCAATTGTGTATTCCCTTATAAGCTTTATGAGTTGCTAATTGCGATTATGGACAAAGGCCTGACATGAATGAATAATTGGGCCAAAGGCCGTTTTGATATAAATGAATGGGCCAAAGGCCGTTTTGATATAAATGAATGGGCCAAAGGCCGTTTTGATATAAATGAATGGGCCAGAGGCCGTTTTGATATAGATGAATGGGCCAAAGGCCGTTTTGACACAGATGAATGGGCCAAATGCCGTTTTGACATGAATGAATGGGCCAAAGGCCATTTTGACACAGATGAATGGGCCAAAGGCCGTTTTGACATGAATGAATGGGCCGAAGGCCGTTTTGACGTAGATGGAAATCAGATTGGGCCAAAGGCCAATATGTTTAGAACTACAGTCACTTGATCTGAACTTTGTATAAATGTACATATGTTAAGTAGGAATATGAATTGGGCCCAAGGCCGTTTGGAGTATGTTGTTCTACATATTGTTTATATGACTTTTGTATTTGATATTATTCACTGGGCTATCGCTCACGCTCATTCATGTGTTTGTAGGTGAGCCAAGGGAAGTTCAAACCCAGCCCCAGTGAAGTCTGCTAGGAAAAATCCAAGTTTTTGGGGGAGTCAGCCTTGCGTCTCACTCTTGAGACCTATCCTTGCCTCTTTGCCATGTATTTTACATTTGGTCTTGTCGGCAAGGACTTCATGTATATCTGTATATAGTCTGTCATAGGTTGACTCATTTTGGATGATCCTGTCTGTAATGAATTTTGTGAAACTGTACTTTTGATGTGGGTTATTAACGTATCTGAGTATGGTCTGTTGATGTGCATATAAGCACGGCTCTATGGACAAAGTTTTAATTTTTGCTTCCGTTTGGCCCCTTTACTCTGACAAGTCATCTTATTTCGGTCTGAGGCCGTAGGTAATCACAGGATTACTGGCCGGTCATGTCCTTAACCCATAGGGGCGGGTTCGGGTCGCGACAGGTGCTCCCCACGGCGAAACACTAGGGCGAATAAAGTCCTTATCTAATAACTCCTGGAGCTGAATCTTCAACTCACTCAACTCGGCTGGGGCAAAACGATAAGGTGACATAGAAATCGGCGCTGTGCCGGGCACTAAATCAATATAGAACTCGATATCTCAGTGAGGTGGAAAACTAACGAGATCCTCGGGAAAAACATCCGAATACTCACAAACCACTCTCGGCAATACAATCTAGGTCTCATCACACTCACTACTCAAAAGGCTCGCAAGAAGACCACTGAGCTCACTCCGCCCTCGCGGATCATGCACCGGTGGCAAAACAGTACCAACCCAATCCCCCATGAAATGGAAACAATCCCCGCTCAAGGTACATACTGTGACCCTCTGGCGGTAACAATCCATAACAGGCCGGTATGACGATAGCTAATCCGTATCCAAAATAACATCAAAACCCGACATGGGCATAACTACCAAAGGAAACGGAAGCCGGCAATCGGCGACTTCTATATCACAACCTCTACATCCTTGTTTCAAAATCAACTCACCCCCAAACAGGTGATACAACACAAATAGGAGATGCTAACTATGCCAACTCCAAACCGAAAACTGATGCAAATGCAGCAGATATAAAAGAATGGGATGCACCTGTATCAATCAACACACTTGCAACCGAGTTGCAAAACAAGAAGGTACCTCTCACAACTGATGGAGCTGATGCAAGATCCTCCGCAGTAACAGCATACACGCGTCCTGTAGGCCCTTGATCAACCTGCTCACCTCTAGGAGCAAACGACTGCTGCACAGACTGGGACGATGAAGCCCCCTGATTGGCCCTCGAGGCCTGAACTGACTGAGCTGGCTGAAAACTCTGCCTCTGCCCAGATGCACCGGATGTGCCACTCAACTGCGGGCAAAACCTCTTCAGGTGCCCCGCCTGACCACACTGATAACAAGACAGTGGCTAACCCCTGCCCTGACTCTGGCTCTGCGGTCTAGTTGAAGATGAAGCAGCTCTCTGACCTCCTCCCCTCTGTGGGCAAGCTGGAAACTTGTGACCCAACTGGCCACATTTAAAACAAGTCACGTCTCCCTGACTGCCTCTCCCAGAGCCTGCACTCGACATTGGAAAAGTAGATCTAGCAAAACCTCCCTGAGACTGCTGAGGGTGTGAACCCCTCTGTCTCCTGCCATCACCCTGACCATCCTGACTCCTCTTGGAGCCTTTCTGTCCCTCCTCCTCATGCATTATGATCTCCATATGGGCTGCAGCATCAACCAGACGCCCATAGTCTCGAGTCACAGACCCGCCAACTCTCATCTTGAGGCCACGCCTCAACTTCTTCTCGAACTCGATACAACGGTGTTCCTTGGACGCCACAAGTTCGGGTGCAAACCTGGACAAACTAGTAAATGCAGCCTCAAATTCGGCTACTAAAGAACTCAGCTGCAAAAGCTGGCAGAACTGATCTCTCAGCTTCCCCCTGACAGCTGGAGATAAGAACTTCTCCTGGAAAGCATCCACAAAAGCCTCCCAAATGCCACCAATACGACCCTTCATGAATTTCCACCACTGACCCGCATCCCCCTTAAGCTGGAAAGATGCCAACGTCACTTTCAAAGCCTCGTCTTCGATGCCTAGTATCTCAAACGTCTTCGTCATTTGTACCAACCACTCATCCGCCTTAAGTGGCTCCTTCGGATCACCGACAAACTCATTCGGATTAGACCAGAAGAACTCCCTCTTCAGAAAGGAAGGACCTGCATCCACAACCTGGGCCTGAACTTGGCCCTGAATTGGATTCTCAACTCTGAGAATGCCCATAGATTCCCTCAAAGCATCGGCTATCCCACGGGCTAAAGCGCCCATAGCCTGCTGACTTGCTGGCTCGGCCATATTGGCCTGGCCAACTCCCTCCTGCATCATCGGAATCTCCTCTGATACAGGCACTTCCTGCCTCCTAGGCCTACCACGCCTACCACCTCGTCCTCGTCCTCGTCCTGACGTCCTATGAAAGGTAAGAAAGACGTTAGCACATTCACAAATGTGCCGAAGCTATAACACTGGCGTCCTAATACATGGACAATTGTAATTCATTCCACATAAGCACATAAACACATAAGCACTTACGAATTTCATTTTCGGATAATGATAGTCCCGAGGCGTTGCTAGAGTTCTGGTTAGAAACAGCATTGATCAAGTGTTTTTCCAATAAGACTCACAGAAGCCCAAGGATCCAATCAACATCCTAGAAACTAAATCCCATACCCAGTTAGTCATATAAACATGTTATCACATAAGCACATAACATTACATCTAAGCCTCTAACAAGCAAGACAAACCCATTGTGATACTAATCACTTCCCAAGTACCCAAAGTATTCAAACCCCGGTACGCTCTGATACCAATTTGTAACGCCCTCAAAATAAATCCATAATATCATACAAACACGATAAAGAAAAGGGATCTCATATTATAATCATCAGAGTATTCTTACAAGAAGTATTACATGTTGACGACAAAAGGAAATGCCCTCCAGGCTTATAACTTTCCAAGTCAACACTTGGTTACAAAAGAAGAGAGTACTAACTCTACACAAAAGAAGCCCGTGACTTGATATACATGTAATACAACAAAAATTAACAAAAAAAGAGTCTTTAACTCCCACAACAATCCATGCTAAGATCTCGGGGGCGGCATAGTACCTGAACCTGAAAATGATGTCCCATATAGGGTGAGCCACAGCCCAGTAGAAATATACTAAACCAACTATAAACAATGACTAAAATAATAGCATTTGATAGATGGTCCACACTTATACATACTTACATCACATTACAATTCCATGACGATCATGTCCATATTATATTTCATTTCAAAAATGTGGCTCAGAACCTGGCCAGATAATGCGACAGAGATTACATCTCTTATTAACAATATTTCCAATTCATTGGGATAATAACTCATGTTAAACATTTCTTACATCATAATAGATACACATTTTGTTGCTGTATCAATCTCAACCAAAATCACTTCCATACTTCATAAATGGTACACATTTTAGTGTTGTATCAATGTCAAACAAAATCCGATTTAGAGGTCCATCCCCTATCTTCCCCTAAACCGTGCAGTACATCCCCTATCTCCTCCCATATAACACAATGTATATAAGCAATTATCATATACATGTTCATTCAATCAATACACAATTTCGATGTATTATACCAACCACCATATTCTATGGCATACTCAATTGATTAGTTTTAGTTCGCCTAATCATCATGCATTGTCTACAACAATCAAGACTATTCTCCACCGATAGCCCAAAGCAATTATTTCTAAACAGAAAATAAATGCACCAAATGGATATATTATCAACATTTTGTCTAGGTGAGCGATAAATTAAACCAACTACACCCTTTAATCCCATGATTCCCCAATTCCAATATTCTCAATTCAATTTCTCATATCTCAAAATTAATTATACAAATTAATTTTACCAAACTAATTAGGGCATTATCCCATGATTCACATAACAACCCCAAGGTTCCATTTTCATCAATATTCCAACATTAGCTCCTTTTCTCAATGTATTACATACATATGGGTTTATATATATGAAAACCCCCTCTTTTGTAAATTACACAAAGACCCCAAACTTTTCCAAAATTACCAAACAACCCCCAACATATCAAAATGCCAAAATTTAAAGACAAAGCTCATAAGATGAAGTAGGATATCCCTACCTTGAAGTTAGAGCTCAAACGGAGAAGAAGACCAAATTCAAAGTGCTCCAAACTCCAAACTTTTTGGAACAAAATGTAGCCCTCAACGATCAACACACTTTTTACAAAGACACCAAGGGAGTGAATCACTCTAGCTAGATCAAACCCTAGAGAGAAGGGAGATTCTGGAGAGAGGAGCTCTCAAAATCAGTTTTTGGGAAAGTAAGAGAGAGAATGAAAGTTGAAAAGTGATTCAAAAATGCCCAGCTGCCAACTGATATACGCATGATCCGCTCGAGCGGAGAATAGGACACTCGAGCGTCAAGCACAACAAACTGGACCCGCTCGAGCGCAAGAAGACCCGCTCGAGCTCCAAGACACAAGAATAAAATACATCCTCTTGAGCGCAAAAACCAGTCCGCTCGAGCGTAGATTCTCCTCTCCCAATATTTTCACAGAAAATGAACACTCCGCTCGAGCGCGACCTGCTCGAGCGTAAGGAAACCCGCTCAAACGTGAAAAACACGTTTGCAGAAGTTTTGAAGAGGCACAGATACTGGAAGTGTGTAAATTCCGCACGAGCGCAAAGGGACCCGCTCGAGCGGACCAATAACAAAACAAACTCCGCTCGAGCGCAAAAAGACCCGCTCGAGCGGACCACCAAAAGTCTGGGCCACAAGGAATGAGACCAAGGCTCAACCAACTTGTTCGAAACGCGCCCAACACATCCTAAACCCAAACATAGGGAATTAAAGGATAACAACAAGATATACAACTATTAACTCCGCGGAACCTAAGTCCGGGATGCAATAAACAATGAAAGCGAAAACTAGGATCGCTATATAGCTATTGTTAAATGTGTCTTGAAATTTCAGGATGATTTATTAAATCAACATTTTCTTATAAGAGTTGATTGTTCTACAGCAAAACAAAACTTTAAAAAATATGTTCAGAATTTAGCTCAAAAACAAATTTTTGCAGCTTGGCAAGGCCAACTTTCAGTATTTGATTTTGATATTGAATATATCAAAGGAGAAAATAATTCTCTTCCTGATTTTCTAACTCGTGAATATTTGCAGCGTTCTAATGCAGAGTAGAGGCCGGGGCTCCGGCTGAAGGTGTAACGCCCTCAAATAATAACATTAAGCCCATCAATCTAGACATGCATTGATATAAAAGATAACCGTCATTCTATTCATCAGAGTAATTCATTACAAAAGTATTACATGTTAACAACAAAAGCAATTGCCCTACGGGCTTACAGCTTTCCAAGTTAACACTTGGTTACAAAAAGGAGAGTACTAACTCAAATACACATTAAGCCCTTGGCTTGAATTTACAAGTAATACATCCAAAAGATAACAAAGGGACAACAGTCTGTCTGCCTCTAGCCTCCGAAGCTATGTCCTTGGAGGTGGCATGCTACCTGTACCGGAAAATGATGTCCCATATAGGGTGAACCATAGCCCAATAGAAATATACTAAACTAACTATGAACAAAGACTAAAATAACAGCATTTGATAGATGGTCCACACTTATATTCCCACTTATCACATTACAGTTTCATGACATTCAAGTCCATGCAACATTTCATTTCCCATTTCTTTTTCAATCTTTGAGTTTGAAAACAAGGCTCAGAACCTAGCCAAATGACTTAATGTGATTTTTTACTCATCTTTAAAACACTTTTGAAATTCCTAATGGATACGCATTCTGATGCTGTATCAACAACACATAAACCACTTTCATACTTTACGAATGATACACATTTTGGTACTGTATCAATATATCATAGAAACACTTCTATACTTCACAATTGATAACGATATACATTTTAGTGCTATATCAAATCAATTCAAACACTTCCATAATCAACACTTGATACACATTGCAATGTTGTATCAATGTCACAAAAAATCCGGTTTACAGGTCCATCCCCTATCTTCCCCGAAACCATGGAATGCATCCCCTATCTCCTCCCACACAACACAATGTATATAAACACAGATCATATACACAACCAATCAATACATAAAATTAATGTATTATTCCAACCGCTGTATTCGATAGCATACTCAATTGATTAGTTTTAGTTTGCCTAATCATCATGCATTGTCTACAACAATCAAGACTATCCTCCACCGATAGCCCAATGCAGTTATTTCTAAATAGAAAAATAAATGCACCAAATGGATATATTATCAACATTTCAACTAGGTGAGTGATAAATGATCCAACTACACCCTTTAATCCCATACGTTCCCAATTTCAACATTCTCAATTCAATTTCTCATTTCTCAAAATTTGTTTCACAAATTAATTTATCAATGTAATTAGGGCATTTCCCATAATTAACAAAACAACCCTAAGGTTCCATTTCTATCATTAACCCACCATTTATCTCATTTCTCCAGGCTAAACATGCATATAGGTTTATTATAAATAAAACCCCATCTTTTGTAAAATTACACAAAGACCCAAACTTTCACAAAATTACCCAACAACCCCCAACATATCAAAATGCTAAAATTCAAAGACAAAGCTCATAAGGAGGAGTAGGATATCCCTACCTCGAAGTTTGAACTCAAACGGAGATGAAGACCAAAATCCAACGTGCTCCAAATCCCAAGTTTTTCAGATTAAAACGAAGCCCTCGACCCACTCTATCTTTTTAACAAAGGACCTAGGGTAGATTCACACTCTAGCTAGATGAAGCCTCAGAGAGAAGGCAAGTTTAGGGAGAGATAGAGTCGGCACTAGGGTTTTGAAAAAGAAGAGGATGAAAAAATGCTAAGTGAAACCGCTGTTGTCTACTGATATAACGCAGGCTCGCTCGAGCGAAGACTTGGTCGCTCGAGCGACCAGACATAAGAAACCCTCGCTCGAGCGAAGAAAGTCTTGCTCGAGCCGAAAACTCGAAGTTCAGGTTTGCAACCTAGAAGCTCGCTCGAGCGACAGAATGCTCGCTCGAGCGAAGAACTCAAAAACATACACCTCACTCGCTCCAGCAAAGAAAATCTCGCTTGACCCAAGAAACACAGCTCTCAGGTCCAGAACCAAACGCCGTCGCTCGCTCGAGCTAAGGAACTCTGGCTTGAGCCACCAGACACAAAACTCAACTCTCACTCGAGCGAAGAAACCCTGGCTCGAGCGAAGGACCAAAATTCTGGGCAGCAACCATTTGCTCCCAAACATAACCAACCTGTAACAAACCTGCCTATCACATCCTATAGCTCAAATACGAGGTATGAAAGGACATAAACAAGATTTATACAACTACTAACATCCACGGAACCAAGTCCGGATCACTGTACAACAAGGGGTAAAACCCGGGATCGCTATAGTATCCCCCCCTTAAAGAATTTCGTCCCCGAAATTAAGTGCAAGTTTTCAAAAGAACAGGTTTTTCTTCATTTTAAACAATGTTACATTCAACATTCAATAACTTGACCCATCCCGGTCATTCCATCTCTTGTCAAGAGGCATTTCACAACATATACATTTCCACATGCATTTCCCTTCCATTTCAACAGTTTACAGTATACGTGATTCCTATTTCCATATCATATTCATTTTTCATGATATAATTCCATTTCTACAATATAATCAACATATGCAATGTTACCCTAAACTTCCATTTCGAGGCAAGTTTCAAAATTCTTCCATTAAACCAAAACATTTTCAATGTTTTACAACTTAAGACATATATAAAGCTCTTAAGTTCAACGATATTACAAAATCTAAATACATGATTACATATCAATAAACATGTCCGGATATTTCTCACGGACTTCCAACTCACGTTCCCAAGTGGCTTCCTCCACTCTGTGATGTTTCCACAAAACTTTTACCAAAGGAATGGTCTTGCCTCGCAAGACTTGATCCCGTCTATCCAAGACCCGAACCGGTCTCTCCTCATACGAGGCATCCCCATCTACCTCTAAGTCGGTCTAATCTAACACATGTGATGGATCCGGCTCATACTTCCTAAGCATTCTCACATGAAACACGTCATGGACTCCAGACAACTACGGCGGTAAATGATAGGCAACCTCAACAATCCTCTCAAGGATCTCAAAAGGGCCAATAAACCGAGGGGACAACTTCCCACTCTTCCCAAACCTCATCAATCCCCGCCTAGGTGATATCTTTAGAAAGACATGATCACCCACCTCAAATACCAAAGGTCACCTCCTACGGTCGGCATAAGATCTCTGACGACTCTAGGCTGTAACAAGCCTCCTACGGATAAGCCCAACTTTCTCCGTCGTTTCCCTCACCAACTCCGGACCCAACAAAGGTGCATCACCCACCTCGGCCCAACAAACTGGAGACCTACAAGGTCGTCCATACAAGGCCTCGAACGGTGCCATACCGATACTAGACTGGAAACTGTTGTTGTAGGCAAACTCCACCAATGGCAAGTGCCTCTCCCACGTCCCACTAAAGTCAAGGACACAACTCCGGAGCATATCCTCAAGGATCTGAATAGTACGCTCGGACTGCCCGTCAGTCTGAGGATGATAAGCTGTACTAAAGGTCAACTTAGTACCCAAGGCACTCTGCAAACTCTACCATAACCTAGTAGTAAAACGAGGATCTCTATCTGAGACGATCGTCACTGGGACCCTGTGCAACCTCACTATGTCCCGAATATACAAGTCGGCAAGATGATCTACCGAATCTCTCACGCGCATAGGAATGAAGTGCGCCGACTTAGTCAACCGGTTTACAACCACCCAAATAGCATCACTACCCCCCTAAGTCCTTAGAAGGCCTACAACGAAGTCCATAGTGACATGCTCCCACTTCCACTTGGCAATAGGCAAAGGTTGTAACAAACCCGCTGGCCTCTGATGTTCGGCCTTCACTTGCTGACAAGTAAGGCACTTAGACATGAAAACTGCCACATCTCTCTTCATACCCCGCCACCAAAACTGGCGACCCAAATCCCGATACATCTTAGTGCCTCCTGGATGCACTGCAAGGCGTGAATGATGAAACTCTCAGAGTACCTCCTCTCGGCAAGACTCCGGCACAAACAAACGGTCTCGGTATCTCACACTCTGGTTGGGATACACTGTTAAACCCTTTTCAACCTTCCCACTAGAGATCTTCTCTCGGAGGGATTCTACCTCAATGTCACATCTCTGTGCCTCTAACACTCGACTCACAAGTGTAGACTGAGCAACAACAGAAAACAAGGCCGCAGCCTCAACGGATTCGCCGAAAAGCAAATCAAACTCACCAAGCGCACCTAACATCTCCCACTCCCGGATGGCTATACAAGCTACATCACTAATGGATTTCCTGCTAAGGGCATCGGCCACAACATTGGCCTTCCTCGGATGATAGTGCAACTCGAAGTCGTAATCCTCAATAAACTCCATCCAGCTCCTCTGCCTCAAGTTCAAGTCTTTCTGTGTAAACAGATATTTCAGACTCTTATGGTCCGAGAACACCTCGAACCTCTCACCATAAAGGTAGTGCCTCCAAATCTTCAAGGCAAAGATCACTGCTGCTAACTCTAGGTCATGTGTAGGGTAATTCTTCCCGTGTATTTTCAACTGACGTGAGCCATAGGCAACCACTTTCCCCTCTTGCATCAACACACAACCCAAACCCTCTCGTGAGGCATCACAATGGACTGCATAACCCAACCCGCTCTCCGGAATAATCAAGATCGGAGCGGTGGTCAATCTAACTTTCAGCTCTTGGAACGACTTTCACAAGTCTCACTCCATACAAATTTGACTCCCTTCCGAGTCAGTCTAGTCAACGGCGAAGCTAACCTGGAGAAATCCTTCACAAACCGCCGGTAATACCCAGCCAATCCCAGAAAACTGCGGATCTCAAACACACTCTTAGGCTGTGCCCAATCTTGCACTGCCTCAATCTTGGATGTATCAACAGACACCCCTTCCCCAGAAACCACATGGCCTAAGAACTTGACTTCTCCGAGCCAGAACTCACACTTCCCGAACTTAGCATACAGCCTATGGGCTCTAAGCAACTCTAGCACCACTCTGAAGTGTGCCTCGTGCTCCTCCTCAGAAGGTGAATAAATCAGAATGTCGTCCACGAAAATGACTACAAAACGGTCTAAGAATTCCCGGAATATCCGGTTCATCAAATCCATAAAGACTGCCGGTGCGTTGGTGAGCCCAAACGGCATCACCAGAAACTCATAGTGGCCATACTGCGTACGGAATGCCGTTTTCGGAATATCCTCCTCCCTGACCCTCAACTGGTGGTAACCCGATCTCAAGTCTATCTTAGAGAAACAATGGGAACCCTTCAACTGGTCAAACAAATCATCAATACGGGGCATAGGGAACTTATTCTTGATCGTAGCTCGATTCAACTTCCGGTAGTCAATACACAGTCTCAAGGCACCATCTTTCTTTTTAGCAAAGAGGGCCGGTGCTCCCCACGGTGAAACACTAGGGCGAATAAAGCCCTTATCCAGCAATTCCTGGAGCTGAACCTTCAACTCAACCAACTCAGCTGGGGCAAAACAGTAAGGTACCATAGAAATCGGCGTCGTGCCGAGCACTAGATCAATAGAGAACTCAATCTCTCAATGAGGTGGCAAACTAACAAGATCCTCGGGAAAGACGTCCGAGTACTCACAAACCACTCTCGGCAACACAATCTGGGTCTCATCACACTCACTACTCATAAAGCTAGCAAGTAGACCACTAAGCTCACTCCGCCCTCGCGGATCATACACCGGTGGCAAAACACTACCAACTCGGTCCCCCAAGAAATGGAAACACTCCCCGCTCAAGGTACATACAGTGACCCTCTGGCGGTAGCAATCGATAACTGCCCGGTATGACGATAACCAATCCATACCCAAAATAACATCAAAGCCCTTCATGGGCATAACCACAAAGGGAAACGGAAGCCTACGATCGGCGACCTCTATATCACAACCTCTACAGCCGTGCCTCAAAATCAATTCACCCCCAATAGGTGATACTACACAAATAGGAGATACTAATAGTGCCAACTCTAACTCCAAAACAGATTCAAATGCAGCAAATACAAAGGAATGAGATGCGCCCGTATCAATCAACACACTAGCAACCGAGTTGCAAAACAGAAAGGTACCTCTCTCAACTGATGGAGCAGGTACAAGATCCTGCGCGATAACAGCATACACGCGCCCAGTAGGCCCCCGATCCACCTGCTCACCCCTCGGAGCATACGACTGCTGTACAGACTGGGATGACGAAGCTCCCGGATTGGCCCTCGAGGCCTGCACAGACTGAGCTGGCTGAACACCCTGCGTCTGCCTAGAACTAGACGCGCCCGAAGTGGCACTCAACTGTGGGCAGAACCTCTTCAGGTGCCCAGGCTGACCACACTGATAACAAGACAAGGGCTGGCCCCTGCCCTGACTCTGGCTCTGCGGTCTAGCTGAAGATGAAGCAGTTCTCTGACCTCCTCCCCTCTGCGGGCAAACCGAAGCCTTGTGGCCCAGCTGACCACACTTGTAATAGGTGAACTCCCCCTGATTGCGTCTCCTCGAGCCTGCAATCGGTACTGGAAAGGTCGATCTAGCAACACCACCCTAAGACTGCTGAGGGTTAGCACCCTTCTGTCTCCTGCCATCTCCCTAACCATCCTGGCTCCTCTTGGAGCCTCTCTACCTCTTCTCCTCCTGCATCATGATCTCCATATGGGCTGCAGCATCAACCAAACGTCCATAGTCTCGGATCATAGAACCTCCAACTCTCATCTTAAGGCAACGCCTCAACCTCTTCTCGAACTCAATACAGCGACGTTCCTAGACGCCACAAGTTCAGGTGTGAACCTGGACAAGCTAGTAAAAGCAGCCTCATACTCGGCTACTGAAGAACTCAATTGCAAAAGCTGACAGAATTGGTCTCTCAGCTTCTCCCTGACTGCTGGAGATAAGTACTTCTCCTGAAAAGCCTCCACAAAAGCCTCCCACGTGCTAGCAATACGGCCCCTCATATATTTCCACCACTGACCCGCCCCCCCTTTAAGCTGGAAGGATGCCAAGGTCACTTTCAACACTCCGTCCTCGATGCAAAGCATCTCGAACATCTTACTCATTTGCTCTAACCACTCGTTCACCTTTAGTGGCTCCTTCGGATCCCCAATAAACTCGTCCGGGTTAGACCAGAAGAACACCCTTTTCAAGAAGGAAGGCCCTGCCTTAACAACCTGGGCTTGCACTGGAGCCTGAACTGGATTCTCAGCTCTGAGAATACCCATAGACTCCCTCAAAGCATCGGCCATCCCTCGGGCTAAATCGCCCATAGCCTCCTGACCTGCTGGCTCGGCCACATTCGCCTGGCCAACCCCCTCCTGCTGTGCTTTTATATCATCTGGTAAAGGCATCTCCTGCCTACCACGTCTACCACCTCTTCCTCATCCTGACATCCTAATAAAGGTAACGAAGAACATTAGCACATTCATAAACGTGCCAAAACTAAAACACTCGGGTCCTAATACATGGACAACTGTAATTCACTCCACGTAAGCACATAAACACATAAGCACTTACGAATTTCATTTTCGGATAATGATAGTTCTGAGGCGCTACTAGAGTTCCGGTTAGAAACAGCATTGATCAAGTGCTTTTCCAACAAGACTCACAGAGACCCAAGGATCCAATCCATATCCTAGAAACTAAATCCCATACCCACATAGTCACATAAGCATGTTATAAAATAAACACATAATGTCACACATAGGTCTCTAACAAACGAGACAAACCCATTGTGATACTAATCACTTCTCACGTACCCAAAGTATTCGAACCCGGTACGCTCTGATACCAAGTTATAACGCCCTCAAATAATAATATTAAGCCCATCAATCTAGACATGCATTGATATAAAAGATAAACGTTATTCTATTTATCAGAGTAATTCATTACAAAAGTATTACATGTTAACAACAAAAGCAAATTCCCTACAGGCTTACAGCTTTCCAAGTTAACACTTGGTTACAAAAAGGAGAGTACTAACTCAAATAAACATTAAGCCCTTGGCTTGAATTTACATGTAATACATCGAAAAGATAACAAAGGGACAACAGTCTGTCTGCCTCTAGCCTCCGAAGCTATGTCCTTGGAGGTGGCATGCTACCTGTACCTGAAAATGATGTCCCATATAGGGTTAGCCACAGCCCAATAGAAATATACTAAACCAACTATGAACAAAGACTAAAATAACAGCATTTGATAGATGGTCCACACTTATATTCCCACTTCTCACATTACAGTTTCATGACATTCAAGTCCATGCTACATTTCATTTCCCATTTCTTTTTCAATCTTTGAGTTTGAAAACAAGGCTCAGAACCTAGCCAAATGACTTAATGAGATTTTTCACTCATCTTTAAAACACTTTTGAAATTCATAATGGATACACATTCTGATGCTGTATCAACAACACATAAACCACTTTCATACTTTACGAACGATGCACATTTTGGTACTGTATCAATATATCATAGAAACACTTCTATACTTCACAATTGATAACGATATACATTTTAGTGCTATATCAAATCAATCCAAACACTTCCACAATCAGCACTTGATACACATTGTAGTATTGTATCAATGTCACACAAAATCCAGCTTAGAGGTCCATCCCCTATCTTCCCCTAAACCGTGGAGTACATCCCCTATCTCCGCCCACACAACACAATGTATGTAAACACAGATCATATACACAACCTATCAATACATAAAATTAATGTATTATTCTAACCGCTATATTCGATAGCATACTCAATTGATTAGTTTTAGTTTCCCTAATCATCATGCATTGTCTACAACAATCAAGACTATCCTCCACCGATAGCCCAAAACAGTTATTTCTAAATAGAAAAATAAATGCACCAAATGGATATATTATCAACATTTCAACTAGGTGAGTGATAAATGATCCAACTACACCCTTTAATCCCATACGTTCCCAATTTCAACATTCTCAATTCAATTTCTCATTTCTCAAAATTTGTTTCACAAATTAATTTATCAATGTAATTAGGGCATTTCCCATAATTAACAAAACAACCCTAAGGTTCCATTTCTATCATTAACCCATCATTTATCTCATTTCTCCAGGCTAAACATGCATATAGGTTTATTATAAATAAAACCCCATCTTTTGTAAAATTACACAAAGACCCAAACTTTCTCAAAATTACCCAATAACCCCCAACATATCAAAATGCTAAAATTCAAAGACAAAGCTCATAAGGAGGAGTAGGATATCCCTACCTCGAAGTTTGAACTCAAACGGAGATGAAGACCAAAATCCAACGTGCTCTAAATCCCAAGTTTTTCAGATTAAAACGAAGCCCTCGACCCACTCTATCTTTTTAACAAAGGACCTAGGGTAGATTCACACTCTAGCTAGATGAAGCCTTAGAGAGAAGGCCAGTTTAGGGAGAGAGAGAGTCGGCTCTAGGGTTTCGAAAAAGAAGAGGATGAAAAAATGCTAAGTGAAACCGTTGCTGTCTACTGATATAACACAGGCTCGCTCGAGCGAAGACTTGGTCGCTCGAGCGACCAGACACAAGAAACCCTCGCTCGAGCGAAGAAAGTCTTGCTCGAGCCAAAAACTCGAAGTTCAGGTTTGCAACCTAGAAGCACGCTCGAGCGACAGAATGCTCTCTCGAGCGAAGAACTCGAAAACATACACCTCACTCGCTCGAGCGAAGAAAATCTCGCTCGAGCCAAGAAACACAGCTCTCAAGTCCAGAACCAGACGCAGACGCTCGCTCAAGCTAAGGAACTCTGGCTCGAGCCACCAGACACAAAACTCAACTCTCGCTCGAGCGAAGAAACCCTGGCTCGAGCGAAGGACCAAAATTCTGGGCAGCAACCATTTGCTCCCAAACATAACCAACCTATAACAAACCTGCCTATCACATCCTATAGCTCAAATACGACATATGAAAGGACATAAACAAGATTTATACAACTACTAACATCCACGGAACCAAGTCCGGATCACTGTACAATAAGGGGTAAAACCTGGGATCGCTATAGAAGGGGCTGAGGTAGGGGTAATCCCTACAATACAGAATTTCTCGGGCTTCATGCCCCTTCCAGTAAAAAAGGAGAATCTAGCCGCACGGCTAAAGATGTCCTTTTCGCTCCAGAGTCATCCTATTTCCAGAATACTATCAGAGAGGAAACTGTCCTCTATATAAATTCCGAAGACATCCAGTGGATGGAAGATCCCTAGGAAATTCAAAGGCGGTATTTTACTACGTAGAATGCTCCACCCCACTTTGACCATTACAGATATATTTTCAAGCAAATTCTTACCGAACTTGCGTCGATTGATTTCAAACATACATTGGCTGAACCCAATAGGACAGCTAGTCCAATAAATTACAGCAAAGCCACTATCCAACAAATTTTGCCTATGACGGCCTGGGGCTTACATCCTCATGTTACCAGAACTGTTGAGATCCGTAATAAGGAATCTCGCTACAGCTATTGGGATTATATCGATGCTTTTATCCAAGCATTTTATTATATGAATTCCCCTCGAAGCCATTCTTGGTTTTTTCGAGTCCTCCCTCATGTCCTACAAAATGATCTCCCAAACTGGTTTCTCGTTAGGTGGGATAAGTTTGGTTTACAGTTAGATGGATTTCCCGAACGCATCAGACTTGCATTCAATGAATGGCAGCCATATTCCAGTAAATAAGGATGTTTCTATGTGCAAATCTACAGCTCATTTTGTTATCCGATTTGGAATCTCATGGATATGGAAATGGGATTTCCGTTGTGATTTCCAGAACAAAATTCCCCATTTAAAAAGAATTAATTTTTATAAATGGTGGAATAAGATGGACGATGCTAAGCCTCGTCAAGAACTTCTCCAGACAATAAAAAAGCATACACAGGCTTGCTGGGATGCAACCCCTAAAACGATCCCTGCTGCTCCAGTCCAGAATCCTTTTGTTCAAATCCAGAATGAATTAAGACAAAAGTTTCCAGCCTTATCCGAGCAATAACTAGTTGTTAAAAGCATGGACTTCAAGAAAGAACAATTCTTGCAGTCATTTTCCAGAGATGATACCAGTATGAAATCTGGTTCCAATAGCCATGGAGGTCATGAAGATGAAGAACAGTTTGATCCACTAGTGGATGAAAATGAATTTTCAGTCTTAGCTGGTGAAGCACAGGATCCTACCGACGCAGATCCCAACTTTGGAGATTTTTTGGACACTCTTACAAGCCTGATCGCTGAAAAGATGAGTCAGGACAAACAGTCAAAAGGAAAAAGAAAAGCTGCTGATTAATGCTTTGCCCCCAACTTTATTCCAGCAACTTTCCAACTCCGCAAAACGCCAAAATTACTTTCGGCTAAGGTGGATGCCTTTGTCTAAATGATTATCCAGCCAACCATTCTACTGATAATTGAAGATAAGCGAATCAAGAGGAGATAAGGAAGAACGACTCCAAGCCATTTAGGACACGCCACCTGTCTGCCTCATCCTTATCCTTTTATTTATTTATTTTTTCTATATAAGGGATGCCTCACCCTTGTTGAAGGCACGCTGAATTTTCAAAGTTTATACTCTTATAAGTGTGTACTCTCTCCCTCTCTCTCAAGTGTACTTCCTCTACTACTGTTTCAAGAAGAATAAAAATACTCAAGTACTGGTTGTAAGTATTTCTTTTTGTATTTGTTTAAATGCATGTCTGTTTATACTCTTGTTATATTAAATGATATATTAGCATTTCATATTGAAAGAAAAAATAATTTTCTTGAAAACTTTTTATCAATCTGGCCCAATGACCCTTGGGGTCTTCAGTAGTTAGAAGAAACAAATCGACAGATAAACCAAGTCCAGTTACGACTACAGGAACAAATTTTCCTTTTGGCTGCGGCCGTTAGGCCTCCCTCTCCAGCACAGTAGATTATGAGACCATATATGGCATAATTAGGATAAAATAAAATAAAAATACGATTAATATTATTCTTGGGATAGTGCTTAATAATGGGTAGAACAGTGTTAGGGTTAGTGGGACATCACCCAAGTCGCGTAGAGTTAGACCGTTAGCTGTGATTGCGGTTAGGTCATTCTCGTAAGCCATTGACAGACGTGATAGCTCTACCCTGTGTCAAGCACCATTGTTGGTATCAGAGCCAAGTTTACTGTTCGTCATAGTTAGTTTTATTTCATTTTAATTATACATATATGGTCACCATAAATCCAGATGAGTACTGTTCCTCCAGAAGAAATGTCGACCACAGTAGCCAATACAGTAGCTTCTACATCAGAAGCCAGAGAACTTGTTGCTTACCAAGATGTTAAGGAAGCACTTGATAAGTGGACTATCCCGAAGGTCGAACCAAATACTATGTATAAGATAGGTATGCTAGACTTTTCCGGTAAAAAAATCATCAAAACTTTTGAGCATGCAGCCTCAGTATAGAATAATGATGAACTTATGTATTTATTACATATCCAGGATCTATACCCTTTCTTGCAGAAATATAAGTATGTCCATATAGGACTTGTCCATATAGCTTTTAAACCTTTGACCCTTTTAGGGAAAAATACCAGTATACAGTGTACACTACGGGATGGTAGGTGTACCAATTGGCGAGCCTCACTCATGGAAGCCATAGAAACTAGCCTTGCTCATGGTCCAGTATATTTTGATATATACCTTTCAGATCAAAATTTATCTAAGGTTTTGGAACTTAGAATGTTATCTCATGGTTATGAATATCTTCCAGGATCTCCACCTTTCATGGTAATTTCCAGGATTTATCTCAAAATTCTAACCACTTTGAATCCATACATTCGAAAGCAAAGTACCCAAGATCATACAATGCTTATTGACACCAATCTGTACAGTAGTCAAGTAGCTGTACCAAAAATGATTAGGTGGGAAAAAATTACTTTTCCAGAAAGATGGCAAATCACTAATGCTGTTCCCCCAAGACCAATTGCTCAACAGTCATTAGATGAAATCATTCAAACCGATGGAGGTAATGTTTACCTTCGATTCCAGCGACCCCAAAGACAATTATCCAGAAGTATGTCAACCACTAGTGTGAGATCTACTCCCTCCTTTAGGGAACCTTACCGAGCAGATTTTCCAGAATCTTCTAGACATTCCACTGCTGAACCCTTAGAATCAGTAATGCAAGGGATGCCTTTCAGACCTCCTAGTAACCCTGACCAAATTTCAGATCCAATGGATCCAGTAGTTCAATGATTACAATTTTCTGTAAATAAAATCCCACATGGAATTTACGAACCAAGGGAATCCAGTAGCAACCAGAGGCCCTATAGCCCTACTGCCAGTGACATGAATTTTGAAGTTTAATGGATTTTAGTCCAGGCAGTGAAAACAGAAAAATCCTTAATCAAGATTTATACCAGGATAAATATTCTGAATTTAGGACTTGGTACTTTAGTAGCCATAGTCAAACACAACTACAAGAGTTTAAACTCCAGTATTATGATTATCTTGAAACTCACCAGATCTTAAAACCTTTCCCTTTATGGTTTAAAGAAAATACTGAATATGCTAACAAGCAACTTAATGTTTTAGAAAATATCCAGAAGAGTTGGGTGACCACTGATGGTCAAAGTATTACTTCAATACACCCTCCTCCAAAATCTTTAGAGTTATGACCTAGTGACTCTACTTCCAGTCAACCTTTAGTTATAACTGCCTTTGTGGAACCTCCAGCAAAAAGTAATGCTGCTTTGACAACTAGAGAAATTATTTCAACTATCAAACAGAATAATTATACTAATCTTTATTGTCAAACAGTAGGCAAGCAGTTAACCAGGATTGAAGAAACAGTTGTTCACCTTAAAAATAATTGTTCCCTTCAACCTAAAATTCCAGAAATTCATCATGTAGCTATTAAACCTACACCTACAGTAACAAATTTCAATTTAAAATCCAAGAAATCAAATATAGAATTTATGGATACTCTTATTAATAAGATTAAAGATCTTCATATAGGAGAATCCTCTCAAATTAATGTGTTATCCATAAACCATTTCCAGGAATTAGATGAAAATTACTAGAATTTGGATCCCCACCAAATATCTGAAATTCAGGCTAATTTTCAAAATGAACCTTCATTTGTCAATAAAGTCCATTATGGATCTAATATTGACAGAACTGCCTATATAGCACCTAGTAGGTATTATTACTCTAGACCTACTCCCATGGATATTCTTTATGAGGAAGATTTTTTTCATAACCAGAAATCTTACCATAGTAGAACCATTTATGAATGGAATATTGATAGTTTTTCTGAATATCAAATTTTTGAACTTTTATAGCATATGTTCATGTTTGCAACAGTGTGCAAACAGAATGAAAATACTGATCACCAAGTAGCCAGATTTATTGTCAGTGGCTTTACTGGACTACTTAAAGGATGGTGGGATAATATTCTCACAACTGTTCAAAATGATGAAATTTTAAATTCCACCAGAACTATAATTGATGCAGATCTTGAGCGACAAGAACAAGATGCTGTATATACTCTAGTTAATACTATCGTCCTTCATTTTATCGGTGTAGTTACCGGTATTGAAGATCGTAGTAGAGAACTATTACAGAAATTAAGATGTCCATCTTTATCTCATTTTAGATGGTATGAAGATGTTTTTCTAATGAAAGTACATCGTCGAGCTGATGCTAATTCAGATCATTGGAAAGCCAAATTTATTGATGGTCTACCTACTTTTTTGGTTGAGAGAGTTACGAAAAAGTTAAGAGATTGTCATAATCAATTGGCTATCCCGTATAATCGATATACTTATGGTCAATTAATAGTTGTTATCACTGATGAAGGCCTTGCTTTATGCAATGACCTTAAACTATAGCAACAGATGAAACAGCAACATCTTACAGGAAGAAAAGAGTTAGGTGAATTTTATGAACAATTCGCCTATGACACGAAATTACAGTATCCTCACAAACATAAGAAACATAAGAAAATTCATAAGAATTTTCCTAAAAAGTCCAGAAAGTATAAGCCCTCTAAAGCTTATACCCGGCAACCAACACCTTCAAAAGGTAGACAAAAATATTCCAGACAAAAACCAAAATCCACAATTAAATGTTATAAATGTGGACAAACAAGTCATTATGCTAACCGTTGTAAATCTAAAATACAACAAAGCTTAATGAACTATCTGTAGATGATGAACTTTAGCAAAAGATTCTTCAAATGTTATCTGATGAATCTAGTTCTTCTGACAATTCTACAGATGGTCTTGCAGCAATTTATTCATCTGATTCTGCTACCGAATCTGAAAATACTCCAGAAATTTGTGATTGTAAAACTCATATTAATCAAATATCAGATGAAGTCAACTATTGGAAAGCAATAGTTGAAATGAATGGACTTGATATTGGTGGACCCAGTATCAACGTTCTTACAGAAGAAGAGCAGAATATCATCAACATAGCTGATGAAATTGCTAATCCAGAAATGAAATTAAAATATTTAGAATTATGCTTACAGCAACAAAAGAAGGAACAAATACTTCCTCCTAAACATTATAGTATGGAAGAAGTTTTCAACAGAATCCAGAATACAACTGAGGAAAAACCTCTAACAATCCAAGATTTAAAAATGGAAGTTAATGCCTTAAAAGTAGAAATTAAGCAATTACAAACTTCCAATATTACTATTAATTCTGAAATTAAAAAGATTAATAGTAAAATTCAGAATAATCAACAAGGAATAATAATTCCTGAGTCCAGTAAAACTCAAGATGATAAAAAATCTGAGCCTGATTATCTCATGCTTATGAACACAGTTACTTTCCAGAAATGGTATATCAGAATTACTTTTATGATAAAACCCGATTTTATTATAAAAGATGCTATTGCCCTTGAAAATCACCAAACTAAAATCTTTTTAATAAACAACATTAATGATCGGAGATGCAAAGAATAAATAAAAGGGACATCAAGGGAATTAGGAGAAGAAACGACAACAAATTAAAGCGAGATCAAGCTTCAATGAATCTATCCTGTATCCACAGCAAATCAAAATGAGCACACTTTACAAACACACTCACTCTGAGAAGATATAGGAATGCCTTAGACTAACAACAGTGAAACAACATACGATCATATATAAAGCACACACAAGAACATGCATCTAAAAGCACACAAAACTCATATATCTACCTACATGCATATATAACATGTATCTAAAACTGAAAATTCAAAAACAAAAATCAGGTTGTGTTGTAATCTATGTTACATAGACTCTTCAATATAAATCAAATACCGATATTAGAAACTCAACACTTGAACAAGAGTATGGTATATGTGTCGGTTATTTCTCAATAGACACTTCTTATATATTTGTATTTAAGATTGTTATTATATATATATTGTTGTGTAATTGTTATAAATTCTTTTTTGACACTGTAGACTACACAACACCATTTAATTGTTATAAATTCTTTTTTGACACTGTAGACTACACAACACCATTTAATCATTAAAAATATTAAAAAATTACATTTTTTGCCGAGTAAACATGCCCTTAAATTGAAGGTTTGAGGAGTCCACCCTCTACATACACACCCGCACCAGACACAAAATCACTGACGATTTTTCTCCCACAAAAACGACTTAAAACACAAAAAATGGAAATAACAGAAACAAGTCGTAGATAAAGTGAAAAAAACAAGGTAAAGCAAATAATATGAAGAAAATCCTATCTCAGCCACTTCGAAATATGAAAATACATCAATCATCAGCAAAATTTTCAAAACAATGAAAAAGATAACCCTCGAACAACCAATAACAAGTTGATCAAATCAAATATCCATTCAAAAAATATTTTTTTTTTACAATAAGCAAAATAACCGCTAAAAGCAAATCACTCGAAACTCCTTAAATGACTGTAAGATAAACCACCACAATGATTGAGAACACACTAATAGACTTACAATATCAACCATATTTCACATAATTATGATACATTTTAGTAAAATAATCAAAAAAAATCGAAGAAATTAAATATAAACAACGTATCGATACAGGAAACGATGCAGGAGAGGAGAGATTCGAAACTTACTTTTTCATAGAAATCAGACGATCAACGAATGGGGAAGAGATTGGAGAGCTCTTTGAGAGACTTCGTTGTGTAAGAATAGTTAGAGAGACAGAGAGAGACAGAGAGAAAGAGAGACAGAGAATTGGGAGATATTTTAGGGCTGTGAAAGAGCAGAGTGAGGAAATCGGAGGACTGAGAGAGAGACCACAAGAAGAGTGCCAAGGGCAATGGGCAAGGATTTCTATAAAAACTCATGAAGCGTTTTGTAACGTACTCCATGTTAATTTTTTCCAAACTTTGCTTCATCATCGAGTTGGCAATGGGTAAGCGTGTCCAATTGAAATGTCCATGTTACCCTCCGAAATTCTTTTTCTAGTTTCTTCTTTTATACGTGGCACCAAATATGGTTTGCCATATTTTAAGCGTGGTGGACGATTCCCAATTTTACAAAAATAAATTTATTTATTACACTAACAACCCTCTGTTTAATTTTTTTTTTTTTGTGTTTTTTTCTGACAAAAATAAAATATACAAAAATAAAAAGAATAATTTAATGATTTTTAATTAAAAATCTTACTTCTCAAACAAAATATAAATCCTATATTCAAAACATGTATTAACTATTTAATTTATAGTTTATTGTCTTATCAAAAGGTGCAATAATGTTATTATCTTTTAAGAGACACAGTAAAAGTTTTTGGATTAGGTTTTTTCTATTGACATCTTAACATAAGAATTGAAAGGTTCTATAAGACCTATCATAGGTCCTGTGTTGACGATTTAAACCGTTCATTTTGTAAGGCATTGGTATATTATTCATGCAAAAAAAAAAAATCAATTCAATAGTCATAATTTTTCATTTTGTCGCATTTATCTTCGAAAAAATGGATGACAAATATATTTTTAAAATAGATGATCCATTTTTCAGAGATAAATGTGATAAAATTAAAAACTTCTGATTATCAAATTGCTAAATTTTTTATGGATAATATATTTTGAGAACCCTACAAAATGAACTATTTAGATTATCGAAATAAGACCCATGATGACCCTATAAACCCCTCAAATTCTCTCATATTGAAAAATTCCAACATAAGAAAAACTCAACTTTTATTTTTATTTTTTCTTAATCGTTTTCTTAGTTATTAGGTCACGTTGAGAGCAAAGCTCAGGATAATATCAGCCTCATTCTCTATTGCGACTGGATCTGTAATCAGACTCTTTTATCTTTTTTTGGTTGAAGGGAAGAGAAGGGTAAAATGGACATTTTGATTATTCTAGTTATTTTGGGAAATCAATGACTAATAATATTATGTTGGCTCCTCAAATTCAAGCAATTATTATTATTATTATTATTATTATTATTATTATTATTATTATTATTATTATTATTATTATTATTATTATTATTTTCCTTTTTTGGTGCAATGGAAAGAAAGAAGTCTCTCAAGGGAAATATTAAATGCTATTTTTTTTTTCTTAGATGGGGAAATGTTATTAGTTGATGAGATATAAATGCCACATTAGAGCAATTCTAATCCTATTATTTATTTTTTGCTAGTTAAAATATAAAATTAAAAAAAAAAGAGATAATTATTTATTTTGCCTAACATTTTTTTATTTATGTACTATAACGCTACTTTTTTTTATTTATTTTAAAGAGCCTCCTAAGACTGCCCATATCAACCTAGCTATAATGGTTTTAGGACTAAATTTGCTTAGCAAGGTGCAAAATCACTCCTTCATCAGCCTCATTACATCAAAATTAAATTTGGCATTACTATGATAAATCGTTACATGTAGCGATACAGTGTTCACATGTTATATGATATTTTATCATTTATTCTTAAGAGTGACTGGATATCCTGTCAGGCGACCAACTGCTACACTATTTTTATTTTTATTTTTGAATATGAAATATAATATTTTATTATTTATTACCAAACATCCGGCCGAATGACGGGATGTGCACAATTATTACTTTTTCTCTTTTTTTTTTTTTTTTTTGAGTAATATGGTTAACTTTTCCTAGAACCTTCTAGAAGTTGCTTTGGGTAGTGTTGTTTGCATATAATTCAGCAGATCATAAAAATGAATATTTATAAAATTAAATTTTAGAATAGTGGGTCTGATGGAGGTGTACGTACAAAAAATACTAGATACAATAGAAAAAAAAAAACTTTTTGGTTATAATATAGTTTTAAATTTGTTGAGCCATCTCCAAGGGGATAGCTAAAAAAGGCTTGTTAGGCATTTTAGCCAATGTAACTCTAATTTTGGACTCCAATGGGCGAGCTAGCTACTTTACCATTCTACCTTTTTATTGGCTACAATTAAAGAGCATTATAAGCTCTCCAAACAAATATGTATGTATATGTCTTGAATTTTTGCATACTTGTATATTGGATTTGGGATTTTATATATTTTGTATATGTATATGTGTGTGCAACAATTTTATATGTTCTTTCAATTCTGTTTGGTGAATTACAGAATAACTTATTTTGTATTTTGTATTTTGTTTTCTCCCCATTTTATAGGTTTTATATGCTTGTTTGAGCAAATTTATTATTTTTGCAAATTTACATTGGTAAAATGTCAGCAATTAGTATTTTTTGTTTTAAAAATTAATTAAGTTAGTTTGAATGATTAGCTAAAATAAAGAGTGTGGTTGGAGAACACAATAGCTAAAATAAAGAGAGTATTTTTTCCATACTTTAGCTAGTGAAAAGTAGATAGTATGATTGGAGTTGCTCAAGGCTCTCAAATGTAGCTAGACCAAATTTTTTTTGTTAAAATAGCCATTATAAAAATAAATATATATATATATATATATATATGATAATGTTAGCCATAGCTAACAAGACTCATTTAAAGAGTCCATGTCACGCCCTCAAAAAAATACATAAAACCCATCATTTTAGACATGCCATGATGTACGAGAAATAAATATCTTTCTATTAATCAGAGTAGCTCTTACAGGAATATTACAAGCTACAAACAAACAAATGCCCTATGGGCTTACAGCTTTCCAAGTTAACACTTGGTTACAAAAAGAGAAGAGTACTAACTCAGTACATTTTACGCCCTTGGCTTGAAATTTACATATAATACATCAAAGAAAGCAAAACAACAAAGCAGTCTGTCTGCCTCTAGCCTCCCAAACTACGCCATTGGAAGTGGCATGCTTCCTGTACCTGAAAATGGTGTCCCATATAGGGTGAGCCACAGCGCAGTAGAAATACACTAAACCAACTATGAACAAATGACTAAGATAATAGCGTTCAATGGGTGGTCCGCACTTATATTCCAATTTATACTGTGTTACAGTTTAACGACAATCATGTCCATGTTATATTCACTTTCCATTTCTTAACCAATTCTCAATTCATAACTATGACTCAGAGCCTGGTCAAACAACCTATATGAGACAAACACTCATATTAAGCATTTACATTTCGCAATAGATAAGCATACTAGCTATATCAATACATCAACAAATAACCATACAAGTCGTATCAATACATCAACAAATAAGCATATTAGCTGTATCTACACTTCAATAGATAAGCATATGAGTTGTATCTGCACTTCAATAGATAAGCATATGAGCTGTATCTGCACTTCAATTTCCGGTTTAGAGGTCTAGCCCCTTTCTTCCAATAAACCTTCCGGTTTAGAGGTCCACCCCCTTTCTCCTCCCACACAAACAATGTATACAAACAGTTATCATATACAACCAATCAATACATAAAGTTAATGTATTGTTCCATTCGCTATATTCAATAGTACACTTAATCGATTAGTTGTAGTTTGCCTAATCATCATGCATTGTCTACAACAATCAAAACTATCCTCCACCGATAGCCCCAAGCAGTTATTTCTAAATAGAGAATAAATGCGCCACATGGGTAAAATATTGACATTTTAATTTGGTGAGTGATGAGTAACGCAACTGCACCCTTTAATCCCATACATTCCCAATTCCAACATTTTCAATTCCATTTCTCATTTCTCACATTTATTTCACAAATTGATTTAACAATGCAATTAGGGCATTTCCCATAATTAACCAAACAACCCTAAGGTTTCATTTTTATCAACAATCCAACATTCATCTCATTTCTCTATGCCCAACATGCATATAGGTAATAATAAATAAAACCCCAACTTTGCAAAATTACGCAAAGACCCAAACTTCCTCAAAATTACCCAACGACTCCAAACATATCAAAATGCCAAAATTCAAAGACAAAGCTCATAAGATGGAGTAGGATATCCCTACCTCGAAGTTAGAGCTCAAACGGAGGAGAGAACCAAACTCAAAGTGCTCCAAACTCCAATCTTTTCGGAACAAAACGTAGCCCTCGATGATCAACACACTTTTTGTAAAGGCCAAAGGGTAGAAGAACACTCTAACTAGATCAATACTTAGAGAGAAGTTGAGTTTTAGTGAGAGAAGCTCTCAAATGGCTTTTTTGGAAAAGTAAGGGAGAGAAAGGATGTTGAAATGTGATTA
This sequence comes from Camellia sinensis, assembly GCF_055761805.1. Lineage (NCBI taxonomy): Eukaryota > Viridiplantae > Streptophyta > Magnoliopsida > Ericales > Theaceae > Camellia > Camellia sinensis. Next base: position 162,488,946 of record NC_138972.1, read on the forward strand.
AAAAATGCACAGCTGCCAACTGATATACGCATGATCCGCTCGAGCGGAGAATAGAACGCTCGAGCGTCAAGCACAAAACTGGACCCGCTCGAGCGCAAGAAGGACCGCTCGAGCGCCAGGACACAAGAACAAAATAGCCAGGACACAGTTCGCTCGAGCGTAGATTACCCCCTCTCAGAACCTTCGCAGACAATGAACACCCCGCTCGAGCGCCAACAGACCCGCTCGAGCGTAAGGAAACCCGCTCGAGCGTGAAAAACACATCTGCAGAAGTTTTGCAGAGGCACAGATACTGGAAGTGTGAAAACTCCGCTCGAGCGTGATATGGTCCGCTCGAGCGTACAACTAAAAATAAAACTCTGCTCGAGCGCAAGGGTACCCGCTCGAGCGTACCACCAAAACTCTGGGCAACAAGGAAAGGGACTAAGGCTCAACCAGCCTGTTCGAAACACGCCCAACATGTCACACCCCAAACCCGCCCCTAAAAGTTTGGGCATGACCTATTCAGAAACGGACATGTAACTTGGTAATATAACATACGGGGCCTTATCGGAAGCACGAAAAAAATGGAAATAATGAAACAAATAAACTCCATTGAGCTACTTCTACATGCCAGGATCTTATTCATCATATGCATTATAGTGGATAGATAAAGTTCCAACTATAACTCGGAGCATATACATACACATTTACAATGCCAGCCCCATGATTGGGCGTATACAAAAAAACAAACATGAAAGGATATACAACAACCTTAGAGGGACACCCATAAGCAAGTCAACATCTTAACAACTTGACAAAATAAATGGCTTATACAGTGCCTGGGCATACGAAGGTTGACAAAAGAAAGCGGGCGTCTTGGCTAGGACTGACCACCTGATTGGTGACCTACAGAAATAGACATAATAGAGAGTGAGCCGGGCTCAGTGAATAGTAATACATAAATAAAATGATGCTTAACTTGAAACATAATACATGTCAATGTAATAGTCTGATTCTGTGCTAAGTACATAACGGCCTTAGGCCCAATCTTGCAACATAAACTTGATGGCTATAAGCCCTTGAAATGTGGTGGCATGAGGCCCTTGAAACATTGGCATAATGCCCTTGAAACTTGTTTGACCTTGTAGTATATTCAAACTTGTAACATATACTTGAAACATACCTCAGCATACTTGAACTTGTAACATACTGGAAACATACCTAAAACATACTTGAACATCATTCATTAATTCAAACGGAACATATTATAACTGGAGCGTTTCTTGTTGTATCATGTCATTATCATACGCTTAACAATAAGAGACTAATTCACATTCTCATAAGAGTCACATAATAATGCTAAACTTTGCACTTATATCGTAGATTCTGAATAACTTCCAATTCATAAGCAACATAGCAACATAACTTCAAATTCATATGGATACACATAGCTACTCTTATATTTACTCAGAATCTATTCTTCAAGAATGAACATAAATTCTTTTGGGTAAATGACTTAATTCACGTGCTCTATTAATCAATAGTATACACCGTTGTTTAATCGTTCTTATATGTTAACATAGTTGCCTTGCCTTGTAATTAATAGAGTCCTAATGGTAACCGTTACATCATTCCCACGAGTTGACATAATTAACATAAAGTTAACAGGACAAAGTAAGCACATTTTCATTAGATTACAGATGACTTTATCGGTTTCACAATTCCACAGTTCGGCCCTTGGCCTGAGGGGTTCACACATTCACAATAGCCTTTAGGTTTCATAGATTCACAACTTATCAGATCGGCCTTCGGCCCTTTGGATTCACAAGTTCACAAGTTTGGCCCTTGACCTCATAGCTTCATAATTTCACAAATGGCCCCTGGCCACATAGGTTCATAGTTCACAAATGGCCCCTGGCCACATAAATTCACAAGTCAGCCCTTGGCCTCATAAATTCACAAGTCGGCGCCCGGCCTCATAAATTCACATATACATAAATTAGCTTTTGGGTTTCATAGGTTCACAATTCGGCTCTTGGCTTCATAGTTTCACAATTCACAATTCGGAAATTCATACTTCACAAATGGCCCTCGGCCACATCGTTTCATATTTCACAAGTTGGTGATCCATACTTCACAAATTCGAGATGCATATTTCACAAATCCTTTTTGATGTTTCCATAATTTCACAATGTTCCTCATATAGCATACACCTTTGATGTTTCCATAATTTCACAATATTTACGTAGCATACATAACATACATGTCAACATAATTCTTATGGCAAAGATCATAACGTCGATAACAATAATCATTAATGGTTAAAGATACATCGAAGTACTACTACTCACAGTGCTACAACGGAGTGCTTGGCCCTCCTGAAGTATGCCCCGTACACATATATAACTTAGTCATTAGTTCTTTTTCCTTCCTTCATTATTCTTCACAAGCCTACCATTATCCATTCATTATACCACAATTTCCTCCATCTCAATATATCTATATATAGAAATAGAAGATTACCATTCTTGCAAACACAATATGGAATTTTTAATCAATCACTTCGATTTCAAGATAGGAAGGAATTGTATGGACATCTTCCACATTTTTCCAAAAATAAATCATTCTCTTGATTTTAATAGCTAAGCAAGCCCACAAGTATTTAGCAAAATAATTTGGGATTAACCCATTTTGGAAAACTCTACATTTCAAGTCACAAAAATCAAAGTCAACATAGTTAATACCATCTCACATAATCACTACAATTCAACATAAGCAACATGATTCAACTCAATATCATTAAATATAATTCAACATAATTCAAGAGAAATTCTTAAATTCCATTTCAACATTCCATAACCGAGTTTATGTCATCTATATCATTTATAAATCATTTCCTTCAATTTCCTTCTCATTATAACATGATTTACATTGCTCATAACAAAATTCATTCGCAAATTTTAAACATAATTTTCTAACATAACCAAATTCCAATTAAACTTGTACATAGATAATTCAACCTACCAATTTCATGATTCAACTTTCAATTTGGGCCAAATAATTGATTATCATCAAAAATCAACCTAGGGTTTCTAGAAAAACCTAGAAATTTCAAGAAAAATTCAAACTTCTTAACCCATTATTTTTTTCTTCCAATTTTCCCCCTGATTATATATCCTAGGTTCATAATCCATAATCTAAACCCAACAACAAAACCCCAAATTCTTCAAATCCGAAATCCCCAAATTTCCATAATATAACCCTATATGCTCAACATGTAGATTTTGCATTTATATACTCCAAAATACCAAAAATCTATCTATTTATGTAAGCATTGAAGGAGAACTAGGACCCCTACCTCAAGATTGAAAGCAAGGAAGCTAGGTCAAGAGCATAACTTCGAAATTTCAAAATCCAATCGGTTGAAAATGTTGATCTTCACTTGTTCTTCATCGTTGATGCAAAATCCATGGTTGATTTGTTGATAAAAGTGGAGGAAATCAAGGTTTTTAGGGCTAAGTTTTCGGACATGGAAGAGGGGAGAAGAAGAGAGGAAAAGAAAATGTAAGAAATGGTCCAAAAATCACGTTTTTTTAGCTGCTGTCCCGCACAGCCCGCACGTGCGGCGCTATTCCCCGCACGTGCGGCTGTGCTTCCAGCACAGATGTGGAAACTTCAAACTGGTATAACTCTCTCATCGGGACTCCTTTCTAGGCCGTTCTTGTGTTCAAATTGAAGCCCCGGAAACAAGCTTTCTAATGGTTCCAACCTCACATTCAAATTCTAAGTATGGAAAGAGAAAAGGGCAAAAGAGTGACGGCTGGTCAAAAATTCAAACTCAAATTTGGGACTTTTTATCTAATCTTATCTATATATCTTGTTAATGCTTCGATCAAGGTTCCAAACATCATCCAAAGGTCCTCAATTATAATATTTATAGTTCACTTGCCAACCCATCAATATCAAGAGTCCGACAACCATACAAATTTTAAGGTGACCGGCACCACTATATATCAATCCAATGTGAATTTAAAATCCGAGTCGTTACACCCTTCCCACCTTAAAAAATTTCATCCCCGAAATTTGCATCCGTTCTAACAAAAATAGCAATAACCTTATACTCACCAATTCTTAACAACCCCTAGTTCACAACAAAGCATGAGAGCATCCTACATATCCACCCAACCTTAACAACTTCCAATTACACCTTACTTCATTCCTCAACCCAAAATACAAAGTGTTATAACTTACCCACCTTGGGGATATTTTATCCTCGAAATTGAAGAAAACCAAATAGAAGACAACTCAAACAGGCCCATTCTAGGTATGTAAAATAAAAGGAAACATCTCATATTTTATTTCACAGGATCTTGTATCGAACAAGATATAATTACAAGAGTCCTTGACAGGACATTCCAGACATAAACTCCCTAGTAGGCAGGGTTTGTAATCACAATATTTTCATGTCGCATCAATTCCCAGCTATAGAAACATATAATTCTTAAATACAGAAACATAATAAATAGCATTCCCCTAAGCACATAATTCATAACTTCCCACAGCATACGTTAATTTCCTTCACAATATACTATGTTCATAACCAAATTGATCCAACCTTAATAGTTCATATGTAATTCTCATTCAAAAGTACATGTTCAAACTTGCCCAGTTAAGTAGTTCTTTGGCTAAATTTCAGAGTGCCATTTACTCGGAGATGGGTTGTCCATTAAAGTCATAAACAGTTCCAAAATAATTAAATTAGTCACGTGGTTAGATCCAAATTCGGTTATGCATAATGAAATCATATATTAGAGCCTACCAACAAGGTTTTGCCTAATTAACGAGGCATATTTCATTCCAATAGTCACAAATAAATCGTTTATGTACGCAGCCTTTAGCTTTATAACTCGCTGGTAATATCCCTTGTTCCCAAAAACACTTCAGAGTCATACCGGTATATTAATTCAGAATGATATGGTCAATACAATAGAAAAAGATATCACAGTACACATCGTGAATTCCTTATAGCATTACTTCTAAGTTCAGTAACACAAGAGGACTATACTCCAAGTCAAATAGCTATGACCATATCAAAACTAGTATCATACACTTTTATAAATTCATACAGACGTGTCATAATAGACATTTAATCATACTATTAAAAGCTTGGGTCTAAGTAGTATGCATAGCTCACAATTACAATGGGTCAGCAAACAGTCATATAGAAATTATAGACCAGTCGTCTGGCTCAATCAATTAACATAAACAGAGTATCCAGTTATTTCACATACGTAGGTCCTACTAGGTCCATTCATAGGGTCATAGATTTCCTTAAGTATACAGTAACCACACCCATGCAGATACATCTAGAAGTCAACAATTCGGTGACAAAATGATTTGATCACCTAATATCAGAGTTAGACTTCTTAGCCAAATTAGTTCAATATTGCGTCGCGCATATCATATTGTATAAGCATACCGAATGAGATAAATGTCCAGTACATAACGTTAATTCACCATCAATAGAGAACACTTCCCTGTCTATTCGTCTTTTTTTTTTTTTTTAAAGTTCACAGTGTCGTGCAGAACAGTTTACATTACATCCTTCAAATACGGAGTAGGGATTAATTTAACAAATTGCAATATCTAACATTTGTACATTTACACAGAAATTTTCATAGAAATGATTTCTTAATCTTTCGTCATAATATACATAGGCAGGATTTTAATTCTTGCGGTAACTTATCAGTTTATCAATTAATTGGGTTGTTCTCAAAGTAGTCATTAGCTGCCTCCCTTTTTACAAGTCTCACACAAGCAAACACGTAATGTGGGTAAGGTCATTCATGTCGTTCAACCATTCTTTATATGGAATTTTAATTACAGATTACTATTTACACATAACAAAACAGATTACAGATGACAAAGTCAAATGTCATATTTCAAATGTCTAATTTCATATTTCAGAATGCAAATTTCAAATTACAGACTTCCATAACAAATTACACACAATTCTAAGAGGGGTCATTATATACATAACTTCTTCAAACAGCCATTCGTATTCAACACAAGTTCAGTTAGCCCACAAACACATCTTATCAAAATACTCATATGCAGTAATTGCACAAAATCACAGATCTAAACATTGTTGTGACAAGGAAGACTATATCATTTCCTTTAGTCTTAGGATTATTCCATACCTAGGGTTTAATCACTTCATCTAAACAGATGATAAGAAACTTCCAATCCGCAAATAACAATCGATAACATACATCTTATTTAGGGACTGTCTTACCGATCAGCTCGAACCCTTACCATGCTTCCGCTGCGCAATTCTGATGATTTAACCCCATCTGCATGTCTTACCATGTTCTACATCACAATCATTCACAATATACACAAAGAATATACAATAGACAGGGGTGATAATCGTTAGCGCTAACAGATTGCATTTAACGTTGCCATCACTTTCTTTCATATGCACTAAGGGTTTAATGCATGATGCCTAAGTCTTTTCTAGACATCCTAAAGCTCAATGGATTCGTGTGTGAGATAGCAACTCGTGCTCTGATACCACTTGTCACACCCCAAACCCGCCCCTAAAAGTTTGGGCATGACCTATTCAGAAACGGACATGTAACTTGGTAACATAACATACGGGGCCTTATCGGAAGCACGAAAAAAATGGAAATAATGAAACAAATAAACTCCATTGAGCTACTTCTACATGCCAGGATCTCATTCATCACATGCATTATAGTGGATAGATAAAGTTCCAACTATAACTCGGAGCTGTAGACACCCCATTTTTGACCGTCCTCAAGACTTGGACGTCACCGTTTGAACACTCGGTGATCATCCATGTTTGTGTTCGTTTGGAGTTCCCGGAAGCCTCGGCTCGCGCGCCCTGCCTCAGGATCTCCGAACTTGACCGTTTAGTGTCTGGTTTTGCACCGAACACTTGTGTTTTGCCTTGGAGGGGCAGGGAAAGCCTTGTGAGACATCCCCACACCCCACCGGCAGTGGCTAGAGGTCACCGGCTGGTCTTTTGCTGCTATCGGCACTTTTGTTTGCCGGTCGGCACATTTTAATGCCGGTCGGCATAGTTTGTTGCCGGTCGGCACTGTTTTTTGCCGAAATGGCATTTTTGGGCAGCCGACCACTGTTCATCCACTTTATGGAGATATTTTGTGCCAGCTGTGATAGCTGGCACCAACTCTTCCCCCCTCCATACACGTGTATGGAGGGATCTCCCTCTAAGCAAGCTTGTTGAATAAGCTTTGCAAGAGGGAGTCTTATAAGAGGAGGGCCTTCCTCTTTGATCTAGGTTAGACTCTTGCAACCAAAAACCAGACCTTGGAGATATAGATACATATTATCTCTATACCTCCCTCTCTCTCCTCCTTTGTGTGTGTTTCTTAGCTCAAAAGGTGGTTTTTACCTTACTTTTGCACCATTACACACACCATTACACCTTACTCCGAGATTGAGGGACTTGGGGGGTTGTTTCTTGATTTTTTGGACTGGTTTTGATCAAAAGAAGGAGGCTAAACCATTTGTTCTTCAAAGGTTCTTCAAGGGTGAGCATCTTGATTTATATTCCCCAAACTTGCAATTTTTTTTTACCTATCTTGCTTGCTATTTTAGGCCTTGTGTATAACATAAAAAGGGCTTGTATTTTCCTGCTCTAGCACTTTCATTAAGGTCATTTTGTGGTTTGAGTGCAAACTCACCCTTCTAGGCCTTGTTTGGTCCATTTTGGTGCCTCTTTGATAAGGTTTTGTTCACTTCAGTGTTTTGGCCCTTTGACCATCGAAAATCAGTGTATTTTTAGTGTCAAAAAAGTTGGTTTGAAGTCTTGCATAGGGGAGGGACACCCCTCTCCCTTTATGGTTTTGTTTCCTTGAGTTGTAGCCCAAGAGGGTGACATGCATGCTTGCTTGGTTTTTGCTTCATTTCAGAACTTTTTGGGTGTTTTTAGGTCATGTGGGGTCTCTATTTTTGGCTGGATTTGTACCTCCTTGTATGCTTGTAGTACTTGCTTTGTATTGCTCTATTTTGCTTAGAAGTGCATCTCATGATTAGGCCATGATCCTTGTGTGTGTTGGCTTAGTTCCATGAAGTTTTTAATGTTGTCTTTCCATGCTAAAATCTGTTGGTCATCCACTTTCTCATGCTTGACGTGTTTGTTAGGGTTGCTTTGCATTTTGGCTTAAAAGCCTTAAGCATGTTGACCTCTAGCATGCATGGTTGTGATTACCCTCATGATTTAACACCATCTAGGACCACATTTTAGTCCAAGAATCATGTTTGTATGTGTGCATGCACGACCTCTTTGATGCCTTGAGGGTGTACCCCCTTATGCCTGGGAATGAGCCTTAGTGCATGTGCCTCTTGGGAGTCACCTTAGCTGCCATTTTAGGGGAGTTTGGAGTCCCATTTTGCATGTAAAAAAATCTGTCCTTACTTGTCTTAATCATGCCGTAGCTTGGTCTTGTTGTTGGAGGCAAAGTGGCCCTTTTGGCGCCTTAGCTCGGGCCTATTAGCTTGCATGTTGGCATGGGTTGTTTATCCATCATTTTGAGCACTCTTGGTGCTGTTTTGAGGTGAATAAAGGTCTGCACCTTTATCACTTTGAGGCTTCATTGCATGCTTGTTTCATGTAAGTTGCATGATTGCTTCATTAAGCCTCCTAGCATGCTAATCCCATTACCAAATTGGTCTATGTTTGCACCACATTTGCACCTTGCATGCTTGGCATTACACATTTGTCATGTTGGTCGCATAGTGCTTGTTGTGCTTTACATCTTGGTACCATGTTGCATTTTGAGCCTTGTGAGCATAACATGCATTGCATCATTTGGCTTGGGGTGTCAGGCCAAATATGAGGGTCAAGGGACATTCATACTCCAAGTGATGCAATGTACGTTGATTCTCGGTCACCGGGGCCTTTGACCTCGACATGAAAAGGCTTCGGATCTCATTTTGTTTGTTGCATGCATCCTTACATTGAGTGGCGAATTTGATCCCTTGGGTCATCATGCTCCCTTGATGGCTCAAAGATCGAGGGTCGTGCTTCTTTGAGTTCAAAACATGATAAGAAGCACAACCATGCCCACATGTACCTAAGAACCCCATGCCATGCACTGTCTGTTCTCTGTTTGCTGTCAAATTGTCTTCTGCAGGAAGTTTCTGCCGACCGGCAGAATTTAGTGCCGACCGGCAATATCTGGAGTGGCGAGGAATCCAACAAATGCCGATGGGAGTTGTGAAGTGCCGGTGGGAATTCTGTCCGGCCGGTGGTGCCCTGCAGGATGCAAGGAACTTGCTCCAGTACTTTGGCAATTTTCAGAAAGACAAGGCAGTACAAACAGAGGCGGCAAGAGTACGGTACGGGTTTTTCGGGTGAGACGGATTCGAGCATGCACCATTCGCGCATCCCGAGGCAGAGGCTGCGGCTGCCCTCTTCTTTCCTTTGCCATCTTTTCTTTTAAATTAAATTAGAAATTTTGTAATAATTTGATTTGGTTATTATTTTGGGACTGTAATATTTATTTGGGCCCTCCGAGTGAGGGCAAATCTGTAATAAGTGTGTGTGGGTGGTGTGTATGTTTTCCAATCCCCATTTCTTTCTTCCCTTTTATTTACCCGCTTATGATGGTAGATTAGGGCATTTTTTAAAATTAGCATACCTTATGCTATGCATGCGTGCATCCATGCATTTGTATTGCATAGATTAGGCTCGGTACATCACGCTAACCGCATTTGTATTTCAAATTCTAAACCGAATATGTGATAATTGTGCATTTTCACATACCATGTTTAGGGCTAGCCGAGCCTGCCTAGATCGCATTTTGCATGTGATGCATTAGCCACTTTTAACATGAACTAAGACATGCATGTTTGCTAACTAGTTTACTGTTTTGGCACGGAGTACAATGTAAGTATTTTTGCTTTAGCGTCCAGCATGCGTGTGAATGTTGCCATAATAGTATGCTTGCCATGCGGCTAAGTGCTTACATGAGATAAACTGCTTGAATGCCTGTGGGTGGAGGTCAAATTGCTTAAATTGGGATAATGCGTTAAAACTGTGAATTTTAAGCCCACTAGATAGTGGCGAAACCATCTTTTCCAAAAGCCCACTTGAGGGTGGCAAAATCTGCATTTTAGCCTACTTGCGAGTAGCAAACCATTTTCAAAACAAACATAAAATGTTTTATTTCCAATTTGGGCGATTTGGTCTATACTTGTTTGCCGCGCGTATAACATAGTAATTCTAGGCTAATAACCGGGATAAGAACACATAACGTTTTCAAAACTGGATATCACGGTTAGTAGAGGCTGGTCTTCGGACCAGGCGAGAGGGGGTGCTCATAGCTGACCTTCCCCGATCGTACCCAAGCTCCCGAGCCGAGACAACTCCGGTGATGACGGACATGTGGCCTTCGGCACCGAGTCAGGGTTTCCTAAATTTCCCCATTTAAAAATATTTAGGTGGCGACTCTGTATCTGGCAAAGCAGTCCATGTTTGGCACTACTTTTTCAAAAATCTGTTTCTCAAAACGATTTGCCAGATTTGGACTCTTTGGTTCAGATTAAGAACCGTGACACAAATCGAGTCCGAACTGTAGCATGAGGCCCACGGGCGCGTCTACAGTTTCTGGCGACTCTGCTGGGGAAATTTAGAGAGCTTGACTCAAACTCGTGATATCCTGTTTTGATTTCGCTTATATGTTTCTTTGCATTGCATGTGCATTGGTGCGCCTAGGAACACAGTGTTTGCCATCTGCCATTCCTGAACGGTTTGCCGGCGGCTTGTCTTGTCAAGGCATGTCCATAAGGCTGACCGGCTATGGGCTCTGACAGCATGGGAACACAAACCCCGGTTTACCAGGGCACCCTTTTTGACCATTCGACCTAGTGCATGTTCAGAATCCATAGTGACCATTCCAAGTTAGGACAGGTTGCTTACCCGATGTTAGGTTGTCTGAAAACTGCTGCGTGCATAGTGAAACCCTAGCTCCTGACAGAATAGGACAGGGAAACCCTACCCCAATATAGGGGTGTTTTGGCTCTCTTTACTTGCTATGTGCTTTTAGAATGTATTTCTACAGGGGAATGTACATACCAGTTTGCAAGTTTGGGCATCAGGCCTGAGGGCATCAGTATCAGTTTAAGAGAATCAGTTATCTGCGGGTATCAGGGTTCAGTGTTGGGAACAGAGTTTGTTTTTGGGGAAAACAGTGATCAATTTCAAGGAACAGTGTGTTCGGCTCACCGACTTTGTATTGAATATCCAACTGTGTATTATATGTTTATTTTATGCTATTGTGCTGTCCGGTTGTTGGTTTATTTATTGCTTTATTTATCTTTTTGCTAGGTAGTTTAGCATCATTGCGTCCAACCCAGTAGACATTCCCCAAGCACTCTGGATCAGAGGTCGTCGGCTCCATCGATCTGAGGATCTGATAGAAGGACAACCGGTGTACCATTCTCTACCCCCGGTTACTAAACGGAAGGCAACTAGGCAGAGGACATCGGTTCAACAGTCAGTACAAAGGGCTTCGTCTACCCCACCTGTGTACAGTAGGGATCAGGATCCCGTTTCACCCACAGAGAGGGAACGCATACCAGTAATTCAACCAGAGCAGAACAGTGTGGCTAGCTTAGAGGAGATGGTGCGCCAACTTCAAGAAAGTATGAAAATGATGCAGCAGGATGCTGTCCGACAGGCAGAATTCGCCAGACAGCAAGCCACAGTTATGAGTGAGCAAGCAGATTTAATTGGGAGATTGCAACAGCAAACTGGGGCATCACCTTCGCAGCAAATCCCTCCTCCATTAAGGGTTCCAATACTCGAAGAGACACCAAACGCCCGGAATGTCCAAGAGGATACAGACATCCCAACAGGGCCAGCTCCCCTCCCGATTCCACCTCAACAATCCAAGGCACCCACCCCCATCAATTTGTCGGATTCTCCCTTCGAGTCCGAGGTGGACCCCATGACGTTAAAAATGCACAAGCTTGAAAAGATGTTCAAGAAATCTCAAGGTGCGAAGTCCATTCCGGACATTGGAGACGGATACATCGACACAGCTGTGACGCTGCCGGATCGGTTTAAGATGCCACAAATTGATTGTTTTGACGGATCTGAGGATCCCATGGTACACCTGCGACTATTCTCAGACGTCCTAAGGCCAATGGGCCTCACTAGATTGCAGAAGCTATCTTTATTCGGCCGGACCTTGTCGGGTGTGGCGGCCGCATGGTATGCCAAGTTGGAGGATGGCGTCAAGAGAAATTGGGACGAGATGGCCGAGGCCTTCATCCTGCAGTACTCGTATAACACACAAATCGAGATCACGACCCAGGATCTGGAGACAACGAGGCAAGAACCCAAGGAGAGCTTCTCAGAATTTGTAACCAGATGGCGAGCTAAGGCTTCGATGATGACCTTAAGACCCACAGACAAAGATCAGATTCGGATGATTGTGCGCAATCTCCAGCCGAAGTTAATGCAAAAGATGATCGTAGTCCCCTTCCCTACCTTTGCTGATCTGCATGAAATGGGGGTACAGATCGAGGACGCCCTAAGACAAGGGTGGATTGATAATGACCGGGAGCAACCCCGCAGAAATTTCAATCGTAATACTAATGCAGGCCCGAGCGGCGCTACGACTGCCAGGACCTCCGAAGTGAGTATGGTCACCACTAACCCTTCCCCAAGAAATACGGCAGCCACACCATTCTCTGGTGCGTCCGGAAGCAACTCACAAACAGCCAAATACCCTCCCAGAAACACCAGAACCTTCGCTCCACTTTATATGCCCCTATCCAAAGCTTTGGGGGTTTTGATCAGAAAAGGGCATCTGAAGCCCCTAGAGCCGCGGCCCTTACCTGAAAGAGTGCCTGCCACCCACAATCCGGCCAAGTATTGTGCGTTCCATCAGCAGCACGGTCACGACACCGACCTATGCTTTCGTTTACGTCATGAGATTCAAGATCTCATTGATAATGGGGTGATTCTACCCCCTGAGAAACCCAATGTTACTACAAATCCTCTCCCCACACATAACCAAGTTCCACCACCCAAGAGAATCAACTTCATCCACACTGGGGTCGCATCCTACGATCCTAGTATCTATATTACGCCCTCCTACCTGCCTAAGTTGAAAGTTTCCTCCCTGATTGCACCGATTTGTGCATGATGGATGTCTCTATAACCCAACCCAAACCAGTGGTGGTGACCATCGAGAACAGGAAAGAGATTGTCGAACCAGAGTCTGCAAAATCCGGGAGTCATGATTGGAACACTTACAGTCCGAGTGACTACATTTCACTAGTGGGTCAGAATAGACCGAATGTCGAATTTCCAGTCGGGGGAGGGCTGTGTGTAATCCGAAAGAACAGCCCAAGACAGGGAATGGATGATTTGGCAGCCGCGGAAGAGGATCTTGCCAAGTTCCAATTTTGCGATAACCAAGATCTAGAATATTCAGCCACCAACTGGTACGATAATGAAGAATCTGCGGAGGCCACGGGATGGTTAGACGATCAGCCAGATGTAATAGGGGAGTTTCAGTCAGAACAAGGCCCGGCAGGGGCGGGAATGTCCACAATGGCCGGGGGTGTTGAAGAACGGAATACATCGCCGAAGAGCGCCGGTGTCTAGAATTTTGCTCAGGAATGGAGCATTTTGAGTACAGGGATCAGTGAGCAATCTACTGCATTGACACAGTCAGAACAGGAGAAATTCGAAGATTCTGAGAGGATCAGGAAAGCAAAAGGCCACGTGGGGGTTGAGACCGCCACATGTACGGAAATGGAGAATGCTGCGAGCATAGGGATAAAAGGTAGTTCAAGTATCAGGACAGTTATGACAGAGCCAGACAGATGCTTGTCAGCAGCAGATGGTATGTGGTGGGAAGACGACGATCTATGTCTTGCCCACACGGACGAGGATTGGGAAGGTAACCAACCAGATGATACCTGGTATATCGGCGAAGTCGATCACATGACTAGGAGTAGACGGTATTTCAAGCCTCCACACCTAGATCAACCAGAGGCGTCTGGAAAAGATAATGAAGCAGAGAAACAAAAGGAGAAGCAACTCGAAGACGAGGCCGTGTTGAGACAATTAAAAAAGATACAAGCAGACATCTCCATCTGGGGACTGCTTATGGCTTCTCGAGTACACAGGCAGGTTGTCCTTTCAACCATGGACAAAGCCAAACTTTCCATAGATACCACACCCGAACAGCTGGTGGGCTTAGTCTTTCGGGAGGAAGTTCCCCAGCATTGAGTTTTTCTGACAAAGAGCTGCCACCCGAGGGTGCGAACCATAACAAGCCGCTCTACATCTCTGTCGAATGCAAAGATAAATGGATACCCGTGGTGCTTGTTGACACGGGGTCCGCCATCAACGTCTGCCTGGCAAGGACAGCTTATGCGATTGGTTTGAAAGTCGCGGATTTTGTGCCAACGGCTCAGGTGATTCGGGCGTATGACAACACAAGCCGGGAAGTAATGGGAACAGTTAAGATTCAAACAAAGGTTGGGCCGGGACAACACGAGATAGATTTCCACGTCTTGGAGGTTCCTGCAACGTTCAACCTGCTTTTGGGGCGGCCGTGGCTGCATCAGGTAAAGACGGTCTCCTCTACCCTACATCAAATGGTGAAATACCCCTATGGGAAGGGAGTAGCCATTGTCTTTGGAAACTCATCAATTCATCCACCACCGGAGGTATCTACGCCTGTTCTAGAAATCGAGCACGGTATGGAAGATGTGTTCATATCAGGTTTTACCTTGGCCGAGGCTCGGGTCGTACAGAACATCATGGCAGCTAATGAAGGGTTGTATGTCAGTGCCCAAGCAGTCTATCTCATGAACAAACTCCAGCACATCCCTGGGATGGGATTAGGCAAGAGCGGCAGGAAAGGTGCCGCAGCATCGGCCGAAGTGCCACATAACCCACATACCTTTGGTTTGGGCTACCTACCCACCAAAGAGGATTGGATAAGGAAAGGAAAGGAAATGGCCGGAAGGGCCAGGGCAAAACAGATGGGGAAACCCTTTGACTTAATGCACCAGCCCATTTGGGGTACCCTAAATGGACGCTTCGTCCGGGAGGGGGAGGATTTTCCATTCTGTGGTTTCCCGGAGCCATGGCTCAACGCGGAGAAGAAGCGCGTGCCGGGATTTGAGATTTTCTTTGATTTACAGTTACCTGAGGATGACATCGCCGAAGGGCGGGCAGAACTATTGGCTGAGGCTGAGCAAAGTAAGGAAGTGCAGTCTGAGGACGCTGAAAACGAAATGGGGGCAGCACTGGCGTGTCTGCTTTCAGATCCTCCGATTGAACAGAAGTGCTTGGGGGATAGCTCCTCGGTATGTGTGATTGGGAATGAAGCGGCTGCGGGCCTACCATTAGCTATTTTGGATGCGTCCATCGCACCTTCTCTCATCTGGCAATATGAAGAAGGCTTTTTATTAAGCAGCACCGGGTCAGGTAGTGAGCCGGAATCTGATTCTACCGAATCTTGTGCGTCGGAATCAGATTCCAGCTCAACTGAGTCTAAGTCCGGTATTCCCGGGGGTGATAACCCGGATGCCACAGTCCTGTCTAGGTCGTCTTTTTCATTTTCTTTTGAGTCTGTTGTAACAGAGGAATCCGACGGCTCGGAAGTATTTAATGAGAACGACATGGATGTGGTTTCGAAGTATTTTTCTGTGCCTTTGATTTATTGCTTAAATCAGGATTTTCAAAATTTTGATGAAAACGACGAGGGAGAAATCCCTCCGATTTTGCAACGGTTAATTGATGAAGAGCAGGAAAGATTTGTTAAACCTTTAATGGATGAAATCACTACTATGAATGTTGGTACTGAGAAGGACCCGCGGCTGGTCCAGATCGGGTCCACGTTGTCTTCTGAGGAACGCGAGCGCTTAGTCGCTTTGTTCAAAGATTTCAAAGATGTTTTCGCGTGGTCCTACGAAGACATGCCTGGAATCGATCCTGAGATTGTACAGCACTGGATCCCTCTTGATCCTGAGGCCCGACCTGTCAAACAGAAGCTCAGAAGGATCCGCCCTGATTGGGCCATTAAGATCAAGGAAGAGGTCACCAAGCAGATTGAGGCAGGCTTCCTGTTGGTATCTGAGTACCCTACTTGGTTGGCCAACATTGTTCCGGTACCGAAGAAGGACGGCAGAATTCGGGTCTGTGTAGACTTCAGAGATTTGAACAGGGCCAGTCCGAAGGACGACTTTCCCTTGCCGCACATTGATGAATTGGTAGATTTCACGGCAGGACATGCCTTGCTTTCGTTTATGGATGGCTTCTCAGGCTATAATCAGATAGTAATGGCACCCGAAGACCGGGAGAAGACTGCATTCACTACCCCGTGGGGTACATATTGTTATAGAGTGATGCCATTTGGGCTGAAAAACGCTGGAGCTACCTATCAACGGGCAGCAACTACAATATTGCATGATATGATCCATAAAGAGGTCGAGGTACATGTGGATGACATGATTGTCAAGTCCAAAGAAAGAGAGGGCCACTACGCCGCCTTACAAAAATTCTTTCAGAGGATCAGAGAGTTTCGGCTGCGGCTGAATCCCCAGAAGTGTACTTTTGGTGTTACAGCAGGGAAGATGCTAGGGTTTCTGATTACGCAAAGGGGCATCGAGGTCGACCCTTCCAAAATCAAGGCCATCTTAGAAATGCCACCACCGAGGACTGAAAAGGAGGTGCGAGGCTTTCTAGGTAAAGTGCAATTCATAAGACGGTTTATCTCTAAATTAACCTTGACTTGTGAACCACTTTTTGGTCTCCTGAAGAAAGGAAAGAAATTCCAATGGGACGGCCGATGTCAAGCAGCTTTTGAGCAGATCAAAGAGTATCTACAGAACCCGCCTGTGTTGTCACCGCCAGAACCGGGGAGACCGTTGATATTGTATCTTTCGGTAACTGAGACCACCATGGGCTGCATGCTCGCACAGGAGTCAGAAGACAAAGTGGAAAGGGCCATCTACTATCTGAGCAAAAAGATGCTGGATTACGAGACCCGCTACACTCCGCTCGAGAAGGCTTGCTTGGCCTTGGTATGGGCTACCAGGAAGCTGCGACACTACCTGTTAGCTCACTCTGTAATGTTGGTTTCACGTTTGGATCCCATCAAATATCTTTTCGAGAAACCAGCACTTACGGGTAGGCTAGCTCGTTGGTTGCTATTGCTTTCCGAATTTGACTTGAAGTATGTAGCACGCAAGTCGGTGAAAGGGAGAGCGGTAGCGGAATTCCTTGCCGACCATCCAGTTGAGGGGGATGAAGCGGTTGAGTACCTATTCCCAGATGAAGCCATTCTGCACATCGAAGATGAAACTTGGACGATGTACTTTGACGGAGCGTCAAAACAGTATGGGTATGGGATAGGGGTGTTGCTGATAGCACCTGATGATTCCCGTATCCCTTTAGCGTTCAAGCTCCAGTTCAGAGTCTCGAACAATGAAGCAGAGTATGAGGCATGTATTGCTGGTCTGGAAGCAGCCCTAGAACTAGGGGTAAGACGATTGGACGTCATTGGGGACTCGAATCTTGTTGTGTCTCAGGCAAAAGGAGACTGGAAGGTCAAGGAGGAAAGGATGATAATTTACCACCAAACCTTGGATTTGTTAATTCCTCGGTTCGAGAAACTAAATTTCACCCACCTCGTAAGAGAGAACAACAGGTTCGCAGATTCACTAGCAACTCTATCTTCCATGATAGACATCCCGTCGGGTGTCCGGATGCGTCCAGTCATCATTGATCAGAAGTTTGCACCAGCATACGAGTCAATTTCCGCCATAGATGAGGCTCAAGATGACAACCCCTGGTATTACGATATTTGGAACTTCTTGGAAAAGGAGACGTATCCCCTAGGGGCAAATGCCAAGGATAAGAGGGCCATTAGAAGAATGGCTATTCAGTTCATCATCTGCGGAGGTAAGCTGTACAAAAGGGGTCATCTGGGAATGCATAAGCTCTGTGTAGAAGCCGAAGAGTCGAAGCGCCTAATGGAGGCCATCCACGGAGGGAAGTGCGGCGCGCACATGAATGGAGTAATGTTGGCCAGAAAGATCCTCAGGCAGGGTTACTACTGGTCGACCACGGAGGAGGATTGTATCGGCTTCGTTCGGCGATGCCACAAATGCCAGATCCATACAAACCGTATGAATATCCCACCATCCAAGCTTTACAACATGACGTCCCCGTGGCCATTTTCCGTGTGGGGGATTGATGTGATTGGAGCTGTTACCCCGAAGGGGTCGAACGGACATGAGTATATCCTGGTAGCGATAGATTATTTCACAAAGTGGGTCGAGGCCCAATCATATGCGGTGTTGAAAGCGTCACACGTCGCCAAGTTCATCAGAAACAACATCATTTGTCGCTACGGGGTGCCAAACGAGATTATTTCAGATAACGGATCCCACTTTAAGAAAGAAGTGGTCGACTTGTTGGAGAAGTATAACGTGGCTTTTCATAAGTCGTCCACATACCGGCCGCAAACCAACGGAGCAGTTGAGGCCGCCAACAAGAACATCAAGCATATACTGCGGAAAATGGTGTAGACCTACCGAGATTGGCCAGATAAGTTGCCGTTTGCTCTGTGGGGCTATAGGACTTCAATTAGAACTTCTACCGGAGCAACTCCGTATTCGTTAGTTTATGGAATGGAGGCTGTTCTACCTATTGAGATTGAAGTTCCGTCTTTACGGGTATTGGCCGAGTGTCAGATAGCTGAGGCAGATTGGCAGCAGAGCAGGTTCGAGGAACTTATGCTCTTTGACGAAAGAAGGCTGAAAGCACTGTATCACGTTCAGAGTTATCAGCGCAGGATTGCTCGGGCTTTTAACAAGAAGGTTAAGTCCAGAAATCTAAAGGAAGGGGATTTGGTACTCAAAGACAACCGAGCACCCATCCACGACCTGAGGGGCAAGTTCAGACCCAATTGGACTGGTCCCTACATCATCAAAGCTATCTGGTCAGGTGGAGCTGTGGTTCTGATGGACTTAGATGGCTTAGAATTTTCCCAACCGATCAACATGGACAAGTTGAAGAAATACTACCCTTGAGAGGCTCGCTAGGCCGAAAACCCGGAAGGGCGACCTAGGCAAAAGTCAGAGCACAAAAAATTAGAAAATATAAAAACTGAGCTCGCAAGGCTGAAAACCCGCAAAGGGCGGCCTTGGCAAAAGTTAGAGCGCAAAAGGAGAGTGAAAATACTCGAGTGAACCCCAGCCGGAACTACGTGAGGCTTGATTCCCATGTTTGGGATACGTAGGCAGCTTCATCCTGAAGTTCAGCTATAACACTTCCCCGATCAACTTTGTCCATTTGATCATCTCAGTGATCTTTGTTCATCAGCATTCGTTGGAATCTCCGGTGCGGTGCCACTCAGACTAGGGGCAACTTTCCGTTGCTATGCAGTGCTGCGGCGCTCTTCAAACTAGGGGCAACTTTCCAGTTGCAGGAATCTGGGGTTGTGCATCTCGAGTGACAGATCTCAGGCGTGTCCAGTTCTGATCCGCATCAAAAATGTCTGAGAAGTTTTAATAAAAGCTGACTTTGTTCAAATCATCTTTTTACAACTTTGACCATTTTTGGACCAAGGTGGAAAACTTTCAGTGCCACAACTTTCAATTTCTTTGATTTCAAAACAGAGATCTCCTGCTCTTACATACAATTGAAGTTGCTTTTTATTACATTCATAAGAGAAAACTTGAAAGTACTAATAAAGCAATAAATCTAGGGCATAGTCAAGTCAGGTGTTCCTGCGCCCCCTCCCAGAGCTAGTCGAAGCCTCTGATGCCAAGCTGGGCCCAATCTGCGCTTCTTCATTGAGCCAATCCATGCACTCATCAGACAAAGTGCAACTGAAAGTAGGAGCGGGGGCCAAGAGTTCTCTCATCCTCCACGCAGTGGCCTGCCAAACAAGCTGTGTGCCTCGGGCTGGAAATGCAACAGGATACTCTATCCCCTCTGGCGGGCAGGTCTGGTCATGGCCAAATTGACGTCGAATCCGAAATGGGAAATAGAATACACAGTGAGTGAGACCAACCAGTTGAATCCCAGTCTGCCGGGGCATGTTGTAACTCATCGCTGGAAGGTTCAGCCAAGGGCACCCCCAAGCAATATGGTCTGCGGACAGGCTACACATCCAATCAAACCACCATTCCTCATCCAAGGCATTGACTAGATGATGCCGGAAGAAGTAGCCGCGAGCTGAATATGCTGGGTAGGAGTCCACAACCTGCAGTTTATCCATCAGCCACACCTGGGGAGGGATTGAAAAATGAGAGATTAAAGAATAGAGAGATGTACGAGGAGAGAAGAGTGAGAACGGGGTTTTTGTGAGAAAAGATCGAGCTCGAGGGCCGAGTGATGTGAGCAATACATAAATGCGAGATTGGGTAGGAAACATTACCTGTAGTAGTAGTGGACTCCCCGCCAATCTAGGCGTCTCATGACGATAAAAGGCGTCTAAGCCCATTAGCGTCTCGGCCAGAGCCATGGCAATACAGCTCTTGCCCTCCTTCAAGCCCTGGGCAACCTCAATCAACCGGATACTAGCCCCTCCAGAGCCTGAGACGAACAGGAAATGGGACAGCATGCACAAGCAGAGGGCATGTCGCCGGAAGCCTTGCCAGTGATGGTTGTTGCGATCACCAGCATCAGAAAATCGATTGGCCAAACTCGGAATGTCCAACATCCCGTCACAAATCAGAGACCGAGCGTCACGCATGCTGAGCCCACACATGCGCCCTAAGGATCGGACATGACCAAAATTAAGTTGGGGCAGGAGTTCCTCGTCGCGCTCGGACTCCATTAAGGCTCGGAAGTCTTCGAAGGTCGGACATATCTCTTGCCCGGCGAAGCTAAAGACATGTGTCACCGGATTCCAAAACCTTGCCGCGGCTTGAAGAAACGGGAAGTGCAAGGGGGTACGACCCAAAGTGAATAGTGCATTTATGCCAAAACCCCGGAAATTCACTTTTTCCGAGCCATCCAAGCTAGCAATCCAAGCTGTGAGGTTTTGAGCAAGAAACTCTTCCATTGGAGCAAATCAGTGTGAAAATGGGAAAAACTACGAAGCTGGGATCTTTTGTAGGAGATAAGGATAAGTGGGGGACAGGTGTCAACATTCTGCTGATCCCCTCATTTAGTGCCGACCGGCCAAAAACTATGCCGACCGGCCATTTTATTTTGTCGGCAAAACAGACACATGGCCGGTAGCCATTCCTTGCAGCCGGTGGTCCCTACACCATGCCGGTGGACTTCCTTCTGCTTTTCTGAGCTGTTTATGCTAAGAATTGGGGAACTTAACCACCTCCAACCCCTCCCCGGCGATCGACTCTTGCGGAGCCACGCCTGTCTGCTTGTCGAGTTTTGAACATTTGCTTATCGAGTTGTATTTCGCTCTCTTGGAGCTCTTGATTTGTTTATCGAGTTGTATTCACACTTGTTTGGTTGTGTCATGTCCTTGTTTTGCTTATCGAGTTGTAAGTCGGTTCACTACCTGATTATTACGATGGCAAATTTCCAAAATGAGTTTAATTTCGTTCACATTGTGGTGTGATACCCTGCGATGCGATGCACAGAAGATCCACAAATGCAACATCTTTTAAATAAAATGATTTGTTTCATTCCCATCACATGTTTTGCAAAGTGTGTGAATTTTGAGAAAGAAAATAAACCTGCCTGAGGCAGTGCAATGCGCTTAAACTACTAGTAAAAAGGAAAATAAAACGTAGAATGGAAGGGTAGCCAAGTGTCGGAATAGATACCAGCAAAACTCCCCTTGTGGATAACGCACCTTCCGCACCTCCGTTCGGGTCAGCCACGTCGCTGGACGCCCTCACAATACGAGAAAGCACGCCTTTGAAACGTGAACCTTTGAGTTGACCTCAGGCCACAACTACTGCAAGCAATGCTCAATGAGTGCGAAGAATGTCCCGCCCCATATCCTTTTCATGCTTTGTGAACTCCACAAATTGTTTCAATTATGCTATGTAATGGTAATCCTTTCTTTATTTGCGTAGACCGCATGTTTAATTCCATTACCTGCGTAGACCGCATGTTTTGATTGCGTAGACCGTATGCTTAATTCCATTACCTGCGTAGACCGCATGTTTTGATTGCGTAGACCGCATGTTTAATTCCATTACTTGCGTAGACCGCATGTTTTGATTGCGTAGACCGCATCTTCTTTAATTTCATTACCTGCGTAGACCGCATGTTTTGATTGCGTAGACCGCATGTTTAATTCCATTACCTGCGTAGACCGCATGTTTTGATTGCGTAGACCGCATGTTTAATTCCATTACCTGCGTAGACCGCATGTTTTGATTGCGTAGACCGCATGCTTAATTCCATTACCTGCGTAGACCGCATGTTTTGATTGCGTAGACCGCATGTTTAATTCCATTACCTGCGTAGACCGCATGTTTTGATTGCGTAGACCGCATCTTCATTAATTTCATTACCTGCGAAGACCGCATGTTTTGATTGCGTAGACCGCATGTTTAATTCCATTACCTGCGTAGACCGCATGTTTTGATTGCGTAGACCGCGTGTTTAATTCCATTACCTGCGTAGACCGCATGTTTTGATTGCGTAGACCGCATGCTTAATTCCATTACCTGCGTAGACCGCATGTTTTGATTGCGTAGACCGCATGTTTAATTCCATTACCTGCGTAGACCGCATGTTTTGATTGCGTAGACCGCATGTTTAATTCCATTACCTGCGTAGACCGCATGTTTTGCTTGCGTAGACCGCATGATTTATCAATTTCATTACCCGCGTAGACCGCATGTTTTGATTGCGTAGACCGCATATTTAATTTCAATACCTGCGTAGACCGCATGTTTTGCTTGCGTAGACCGCATACTTGTCAATTTCATTACCTGCGTAGACCGCATGCTTATGATCAATTTCGTTGCCGGCGTAGACCGCATGCTCCACTTACATGTTTGTATTTCCACAGCATTGTTATGCTCCCCACTTGCTTTGCGCTGTCACGCATTTCGAGTATACTACTATGCATGTTGCTAACAATATTGTACCTGTTAAGTTTGTTTTCTTTTCAGGCACGATATTGTATGTACGGTTCATTTGAGGTTAGTGCAACCAGACGAGCCGGACAGGTATTGTATCCTCCGAGTGAGACGTATTGAGAATTCCGTAATTCTCTTACACCCTTTCTGCATTGTAGTGTAGTTTGGTATGCTAGCTTAAAACTGTCGCATGTTTGCTTCATTACAGCTTTCTTTGCATGATCATAAATTATGCTCGGCTTCGTGCATTGTCTTGCATTTTGCCCCTGCCTTCGAGCGCATATCTTATTTGTCTTGTGTGTTTGTCTGAGTCTTCGGCTGTGTCAAAAATGGGTCGTCTCTAGGCTTTGACATTCACTCCCGTCATTGTTATGACTTTCGAGTTCTGTCAAAGAGGGGCAACTGTAGACACCCCATTTTTGACCGTCCTCAAGACTTGGACGTCACCGTTTGAACACTCGGTGATCATCCATGTTTGTGTTCGTTTGGAGTTCCCGGAAGCCTCGGCTCGCGCGCCCTGCCTCAGGATCTCCGAACTTGACCGTTTAGTGTCTGGTTTTGCACCGAACACTTGTGTTTTGCCTTGGAGGGGCAGGGAAAGCCTTGTGAGACATCCCCACACCCCACCGGCAGTGGCTAGAGGCCACCGGCTGGTCTTTTGCTGCTATCGGCACTTTTGTTTGCCGGTCGGCACATTTTAATGCCGGTCGGCATAGTTTGTTGCCGGTCGGCACTGCTTTTTGCCGAAATGGCATTTTTGGGCAGCCGACCACTGTTCATCCACTTTATGGAGATATTTTGTGCCAGCTGTGATAGCTGGCACCAACTCTTCCCCCCTCCATACACGTGTATGGAGGGATCTCCCTCTAAGCAAGCTTGTTGAATAAGCTTTGCAAGAGGGAGTCTTATAAGATGAGGGCCTTCCTCTTTGATCTAGGTTAGACTCTTGCAACCAAAAACCAGACCTTGGAGATATAGATACATATTATCTCTATACCTCCCTCTCTCTCCTCCTTTGTGTGTGTTTCTTAGCTCAAAAGGTGGTTTTTACCTTACTTTTGCACCATTACACACACCATTACACCTTACTCCGAGATTGAGGGACTTGGGGGGTTGTTTCTTGAGTTTTTGGACTGGTTTTGATCAAAAGAAGGAGGCTAGACCATTTGTTTTTCAAAGGTTCTTCAAGGGTGAGCATCTTGATTTATATTCCCCAAACTTGCAATTTTTTTTTACCTATCTTGCTTGCTGTTTTAGGCCTTGTGTATAACATAAAAAGGGCTTGTATTTTCCTGCTCTAGCACTTTCATTAAGGTCATTTTGTGATTTGAGTGCAAACTCACCCTTCTAGGCCTTGTTTGGTCCATTTTGGTGCCTCTTTGATAAGGTTTTGTTCACTTCAGTGTTTTGGCCCTTTGACCATCGAAAATCAGTGTATTTTTAGTGTCAAAAAAGTTGGTTTGAAGTCTTGCATAGGGGAGGGACACCCCTCTCCCTTTATGGTTTTGTTTCCTTGAGTTGTGGCCCAAGAGGGTGACATGCATGCTTGCTTGGTTTTTGCTTCATTTCAGAACTTTTTGGGTGTTTTTAGGTCATGTGGGGTCTCTATTTTTGGCTGGATTTGTACCTCCTTGTATGCTTGTAGTACTTGCTTTGTATTGCTCCATTTTGCTTAGAAGTGCATCTCATGATTAGGCCATGATCCTTGTGTGTGTTGGCTTAGTTCCATGAAGTTTTTAATGTAGTCTTTCCATGCTAAAATCTGTTGGTCATCCACTTTCTCATGCTTGACGTGTTTGTTAGGGTTGCTTTGCATTTTGGCTTAAAAGCCTTAAGCATGTTGACCTCTAGCATGCATGGTTGTGATTACCCTCATGATTTAACACCATCTAGGACCACATTTTAGTCCAAGAATCATGTTTGTATGTGTGCATGCACGACCTCTTTGACACCTTGAGGGTGTACCCCCTTATGCCTAGGAATGAGCCTTAGTGCATGTGCCTCTTGGGAGTCACCTTAGCTGCCATTTTAGGGGAGTTTGGAGTCCCATTTTGCATGTAAAAAAATCTGTCCTTACTTGTCTTAATCATGCCGTAGCTTGGTCTTGTTGTTGGAGGCAAAGTGGCCCTTTTGGCGCCTTAGCCTCGGGCCTATTAGCTTGCATGTTGGCATGGGTTGTTTGTCCATCATTTTGAGCACTCTTGGTGCTGTTTTGAGGTGAATAAAGGTCTGCACCTTTATCACTTTGAGGCTTCATTGCATGCTTGTTTCATGTAAGTTGCATGATTGCTTCATTAAGCCTCCTAGCATGCTAATCCCATTACCAAATTGGTCTATGTTTGCACCACATTTGCACCTTGCATGCTTGGCATTACACATTTGTCATGTTGGTCGCATAGTGCTTGTTGTGCTTTACATCTTGGTACCATGTTGCATTTTGAGCCTTGTGAGCATAACATGCATTGCATCATTTGGCTTGGGGTGTCAAGCCAAATATGAGGGTCAAGGGACATTCATACTCCAAGTGATGCAATGTACCTTGATTCTCGGTCACCGGGGCCTTTGACCTCGACATGAAAAGGCTTCGGATCTCATTTTGTTTGTTGCATGCATCCTTACATTGAGTGGCGAATTTGATCCCTTGGGTCATCATGCTCCCTTGATGGCTCAAAGATCGAGGGTCGTGCTTCTTTGAGTTCAAAACATGTAAGAAGCACAACCATGCCCACATGTACCTGAGAACCCCATGCCATGCACTGTCTGTTCTCTGTTTGCTGTCAAATTGTCTTCTGCAGGAAGTTTCTGCCGACCGGCAGAATTTAGTGCCGACCGGCAATATCTGGAGTGGCGAGGAATCCAACAAATGCCGATGGGAGTTGTGAAGTGCCGGTGGGAATTCTGTCCGGCCGGTGGTGCCCTGCAGGATGCAGGGAACTTGCTCCAGTATTTGGCAATTTTCAGAAAGACAAGGCAGTACAAATAGAGGCGGCAAGAGTATGGTACGGGTTTTCCGGGCGAGACGGATTCGAGCATGCACCATTCGCGCATCCCGAGGCAGAGGCTGCGGCTGCCCTCTTCTTTCCTTTTCCATCTTTTCTTTTAAATTAAATTAGAAATTTTGTAATAATTTTATTTGTTTATTATTTTGGGACTGTAATATTTATTTGGGCCCTCCGAGTGAGGGCAAATCTGTAATAAGTGTGTGTGGGTGGTGTGTATGTTTTCCAATCCCCATTTCTTTCTTCCCTTTTATTTACCCGCTTATGATGGTAGATTAGGGCATTTTTTGAAATTAGCATACCTTATGCTATGCATGCGTGCATCCATGCATTTGTATTGCATACATTAGGCTCGGTACATCACGCTAACCGCATTTGCATTTCAAATTCTAAACCGAATATGTGATAATTGTGCATTTTCACATACCATGTTTAGGGCTAGCCGAGCCTGCCTAGATCGCATTTTGCACGTGATGCATTAGCCACTTTTAACATGAACTAAGACATGCATGTTTGCTAACTAGTTTACTGTTTTGGCACGGAGTACAATGTAAGTATTTTTGCTTTAGCATCCATCATGCGTGTGAATGTTGCCATAATAGTATGCTTGCCATGCGGCTAAGTGCTTACATGAGATAAACTGCTTGAATGCCTGTGGGTGGAGGTCAAATTGCTTAAATTGGGATAATGCGTTAAAACTGTGAATTTTAAGCCCACTAGATAGTGGCGAAACCATCTTTTCCAAAAGCCCACTTGAGGGTGGCAAAATCTGCATTTTAGCCTACTTGCGAGTAGCAAACCATTTTCAAAACAAACGTAAAATGTTTTATTTCCAATTTGGGCGATTTGGTCTATACTTGTTTGCCGCGCGTATAACATAGTAATTCTAGGCTAATAACCGGGATAAGAACACATAACGTTTTCAAAACTGGATATCACGGTTAGTAGAGGCTGGTCTTCGGACCAGGCGAGAGGGGGTGCTCATAGCTGACCTTCCCCGATCGTACCCAAGCTCCCGAGCCGAGACAACTCCGGTGATGACGGACATGTGGCCTTCGGCACCGAGTCAGGGTTTCCTAAATTTCCCCATTTTAAAAATATTTAGGTGGCGACTCTGTATCTGGCAAAGCAGTCCATGTTTGGCACTACTTTTTCAAAAATCTGTTTCTCAAAACGATTTGCCAGATTTGGACTCTTTGGTTCAGATTAAGAACCGTGACACAAATCGAGTCCGAACTGTAGCATGAGGCCCACGGGCGCGTCTACAGGAGCATATACATACACATTTACAATGCCAGCCCCATGATTGGTCGTATACAAAAAACCAAACATGAAAGGATATACAACAACCTTAGAGGGACACCCATAAGCAAGTCAACATCTTAACAACTTGACAAAATAAATGGCTTATACAATGCCTGGGCATACGAAGGTTGACAAAAGAAAGCGGGCGTCTTGGCTAGGACTGACCACCTGATTGGTGACCTACAGAAATAGACATAATAGAGAGTGAGCCGGGCTCAGTGAATAGTAATACATAAATAAAATGATGCTTAACTTGAAACATAAAACATGTCAATGTAATAGTCTGATTCTGTGCTAAGTACATAACGGCCTTAGGCCCAATCTTGCAACATAAACTTGATGGCTATAAGCCCTTGAAATGTGGTGGCACGAGGCCCTTGAAACATTGGCATAAAGCCCTTGAAACTTGTTTGACCTTGTAGTATATTCAAACTTGTAACATATACTTGAAACATACCTCAGCAAACTTGAACTTGTAACATACTGGAAACATACCTGAAACATACTTGAACATCATTCATTAATTCAAACGGAACATATTATAACTGGAGCGTTTCTTGTTGTATCATGTCATTATCATACGCTTAACAATAAGAGACTAATTCACATTCTCATAAGAGTCACATAATAATGCTAAACTTTGCACTTATATCGTAGATTCTGAATAACTTCCAATTCATAAGCAACATAGCAACATAACTTCAAATTCATATGGATACACATAGCTACTCTTATATTTACTCAGAATCTATTCTTCAAGAATGAACATAAATTCTTTTGGGTAAATGACTTAATTCACGTGCTCTATTAATCAATAGTATACACCGTTGTTTAATCTTTCTTATATGTTAACATAGTTGCCTTGCCTTGTAATTAATAGAGTCCTAATGGTAACCGTTACATCATTCCCACGAGTTGACATAATTAACATAAAGTTAACAGGACAAAGTAAGAACATTTTCATTAGATTACAGATGACTTTATCGGTTTCACAATTCCACAGTTCGGCCCTTGGCCTGAGGGGTTCACACATTCACAATAGCCTTTAGGTTTCATAGATTCACAACTTATCAGATCGGCCTTCGGCCCTTTGGATTCACAAGTTCACAAGTTTGGCCCTTGGCCTCATAGCTTCATAATTTCACAAATGGCCCCTGGCCACATAGGTTCATAGTTCACAAATGGCCCCTGGCCACATAAATTCACAAGTCAGCCCTTGGCCTCATAAATTCACAAGTCGGCGCCCGGCCTCATAAATTCACATATACATAAATTAGCTTTTGGGTTTCATAGGTTCACAATTCGGCTCTTGGCTTCATAGTTTCACAATTCGCAATTCGGAAATTCATACTTCACAAATGGCCCTCGGCCACATCGTTTCATATTTCACAAGTTGGTGATCCATACTTCACAAATTCGAGATGCATATTTCACAAATCCTTTTTGATGTTTCCATAATTTCACAATGTTCCTCATATAGCATACACCTTTGATGTTTCCATAATTTCACAATATTTACGTAGCATACATAACATACATGTCAACATAATTCTTATGGAAAAGATCATAACGTCGATAACAATAATCATTAATGGTTAAAGATACATCGAAGTACTACTACTCACAGTGCTACAACGGAGTGCTTGGCCCTCCTGAAGTATGCCCTGTACACATATATAACTTAGTCATTAGTTCTTTTTCCTTCCTTCATTATTCTTCACAAGCCTACCATTATCCATCCATTATACCACAATTTCCTCCATCTCAATATATCTATATATAGAAATAGAAGATTACCATTCTTGCAAACACAATATGGAATTTTTAATCAATCACTTCGATTTCAAGATAGGAAGGAATTGTATGGACATCTTCCACATTTTTCCAAAAATAAATCATTCTCTTGATTTTAATAACTAAGCAAGCCCACAAGTATTTATCAAAATAATTTGGGATTAACCCATTTTGGAAAACTCTACATTTTAAGTCACAAAAATCAAAGTCAACATAGTTAATACCATCTCACATAATCACTACAATTCAACATAAGCAACATGATTCAACTCAACATCATTAAATATAATTCAACATAATTCAATAGAAATTCTTAAATTCCATTTCAACATTCCATAACCGAGTTTATGTCATCTATATCATTTATAAATCATTTCCTCCAATTTCCTTCTCATTATAACATGATTTACGTTGCTCATAACAAAATTCATTCGCAAATTTTAAACATAATTTTCAAACATAACCAAATTCCAATTAAACTTGTACATAGATAATTCAACCTACCAATTTCATGATTCAACTTTCAATTTGGGCCAAATAATTGATTATCATCAAAAATCAACCTAGGGTTTCTAGAAAAACCTAGAAATTTCAAGAAAAATTCAAACTTCTTAACCCATTATTTTTTTCTTCCAATTTTCCCCTTGATTATATATCCTAGGTTCATAATCCATAATCTAAACCCAACAATAAAACCCCAAATTCTTCAAATCCGAAATCCCCAAATTTCCATAATATAACCCTATATGCTCAACATGTAGATTTTGCATTTATATACTCCAAAATACCGAAAATCTATCTATTTATGTAAGCATTGAAGGAGAACTAGGACCCCTACCTCAAGATTGAAAGCAAGGAAGCTAGGTCAAGAGCATAACTTCGAAATTTCAAAATCCAATCGGTTGAAAATGTTGATCTTCACTTGTTCTTCATCGTTGATGCAAAATCCATGGTTGATTTGTTGATAAAAGTGGAGGAAGTCAAGGTTTTTAGGGCTAAGTTTTCGGACATGGAAGAGGGGAGAAGAAGAGAGGAAAAGAAAATGTAAGAAATGGTCCAAAAATCACGTTTTTTTAGCTGCTGTCCCGCACAGCCCGCACGTGCGGCGCTATTCCCCGCACGTGCGGCTGTGCTTCCAGCACAGATGTGGAAACTTCAAACTGGTATAACTCTCTCATCGGGACTCCTGTCTAGGCCGTTCTTGTGTTCAAATTGAAGCCCCGGAAACAAGCTTTCTAATGGTTCCAACCTCACATTGAAATTCTAAGTATGGAAGGAGAAAAGGGCAAAAGAATGACGGCTGGTCAAAAATTCAAACTCAAATTTGGGACTTTTTATCTAATCTTATCTATATATCTTGTTAATGCTTCGATCAAGGTTCCAAACATCATCCAAAGGTCCTCAATTATAATATTTATAGTTCACTTGCCAACCCATCAATATCAAGAGTCCGACAACCATACAAATTTTAAGGTGACAGGCACCACTATATATCAATCCAATGTGAATTTTAAATCCGAGTCGTTACACAACACATCCTAAAACTCAGACATACGGAACCTAAAGGATGGAAACAAGACATACAACCACCAACTCCACGAAAACCTACGACCGGAGCACTGTTTATATAGGGGACAAACCCGGGATTGCTATAACCTCCCCCCTTAAAGAATTTCGTCCCCGAAATTAAGAAAATAACATAATTACAAGGTCAACCGACCACAAAGCACTCAACCCCCGAGCATTTAGGGAAGAAACTATTCTCTCGTCAAATTTGTAGTTAACTCTAACAAAAGAAGGACCAACTAAGGGAACACGTTCCAACGACAACAATCAGGCACAAAAGACCTCAACAAAACCAAACTCTTCCCGAGATAGATCACCAAAAACACCCGACTAGCGCTCCCAGCTAAGTCACTTCTCAACAATTATAGTTCCAAATAAAACAACCAATGCAAATCCTTTGTATAAATATAAGGGAAATCATTCTCTTGCTCATGAGGCGTATCTCATAGAAAATCAAATTTTCAACGTTGGCATTCCAAAACAAACTTTGCATTTTCCATGCGAAACTTAAAAGTTTTGTAAACATTTTTCACAAACGCGGCGTCATTCATAACACATGACCATCCACAATTCACTTGCCAAATACCTCTCGTTGAAATGTTTCATAACGTTTAAGTTAAATCAATTTCTCAACAATATCATAATTTAATATTCAACAACTTGACCCATTACTGCTCACTTCACCCCTATTAAAGGGGTCATTTAGAATATATGCTTCAACATGCATTCCTTTAATTCTAACAATTCCCAATATACAAGGTTCACAATTTCACACATATCATAGTCACTGTTCATGATATATTTTCAGTCTTGCAATACATTCAACATACGCAATGTTACACAACTTAAGACATGTTCAATGCTCTTAAATTTTAACAACACAACAAAGATACAACAAGTGCTCAACAATCAGAGACAGATCCGGATTTTTCTCACGGACTTGAAATTCACTCACCCAAATGGTTTCCTCAACCCCCATTACGTTTTCATAATACCTTACGAATGGAAAAGTCCGGCCTAGCCAGACTCGATAACAATGATAATAATAAGACACATTCAATCACTACAGTGTTCTGAGACATCCACCACGTCTCGACTACTCACAACACTCAAACCAGTATTTGGTACTAAATATCCCAGCAAAGGAAACACGGAAACGTTTGTACATAAGGCTTCCAGTCAACTCTCACAAAACACGTATGTAAGACGAAGTACGGGTAGGGAACAACATTACGGCACATTACTACCCCACTACTTCAAGGTCTCACCAAAATCACACAGCATATAACCAGCAACTCAGGCTAGGTTGAGTCTAACTTCCTGTAAAATATTCAGGTTCGTAAGGCTACCACTAAACACGTCATTTACATCTGGCCACAACCGAACTCAAAGATTTCTCTCAAATTATTTTCCTGAAAATAAGGGTAGCAAAACTCACGTTTCGATTCAAAAATCATTTTAGTTTACGAAGAGCACTCAATGACCCCTGAGTGAACCTCAACACAGCAAACCCACAAAACCCGCCATACTCACAGTGATGACGCAATACCCAAAAACAGAACTTCCATAAAAAGGACTCCTAAACACTTAAAATTTTCAATAACGTAACGACACAACGGATAACATTGCACACCCCCGTGCCTCGCACACACAAACAAGGGCCAAACGGGTCAAAACGACTCTAACAAGGTGCCTTACTCACTTTTCACAACCTTACCACCTCGCTTGTGTTACCACTGTCCAAACTGGACGGCGGACACTTATGTCGAAGCGACCTGACTTAACCAAACATCCAACCTCTCGACTTCACTAAGAAACCACACTATTGCCTTATCAAGGTATTCACTTGGGATTTTCCAGGACTGATCCCCTTCTACACACCATCTAATAACAACCTACGAACCACAAACTAATTCGTACCGCACTAGGCAAAACCTCCTTATTTTGCAAGCTATCTTACTCCCATACCGAGTCCCCCCATGACCCATAGGGTCCACTCTTTACCTCACATCTTACTTGTCACTCATCCCGAGAGTACCATCAAGAAGCCCAACCTCCGTGTCGAACCACTAGCCAATGCTACCGCTAGACAACCACCATGAACCAAACCTTGACATCGTTGCCTGTCGCCGACAAGTGTAGACGTTCCCGAACGCCCCGGGAGGAACGAGCCCCCGTTCCGTTCATTTGGGGTCACTACAGCTCAGGACTCTCAAATTTGTCACGGTTCTTAATCTGAACCAAAGAGTCCCAATCCGGCAAATCGTTTTGAGAAAACAGATTTTTGAAAGAAGTGCCAAACATGGACTGCTTTGCTAGATACAGAGTCGCCACCTAAATGTTTTTTTAAAATGGGAAATTTAGGAAACCCTGACTCGTTGCCTAAGGCCACGTGTCCGTCATCACCAAAGTTGCCTCGGCTCGGGAACTTCGGTACGATTGGGGAAGGTCACTTCGTGAGCACCCCCGCCCGCCCGATCAAAGCTCGGCCTCTCCTAACCATGATATCTATTTTTGAAAACATTGTGTGTTCTTATTCCGGTTATTAGCCTAGGTTACTATGTGATGCGCACAGCATACAAGTATAGACTGAGTTGATTTAATTGGAGCAAAACATTTCGTGTTTGTTTTTGAAAGATGGTTTGCTACTCGCAAGTAGGCTTAAAATACAGATTTTTCCACCCTCAGGTGGGCTTAGGAAAAGATGGTTTTGCCACTATCTAGTGGGCTTAAAACTCACAGTCAATGATTTGTTCCAATCCAAATAACCCAACCTTCACCCACAGGCATTCAGGCAGATATATCACATAAGCAATTAGCCTCATGGTAAGCATGCTATTCATGGCAGCCACTCACACGCATGCAAGGATGCTAAAGCATAAAACTTACCGAGTACTCCAAGCCAAAATAGAAACTACATTAGAAATCATGCATGATCCTAAGTATACAGAAATGCCTAATGCAACACATGCAAAAATGCAACTATAGCAGGCTCGGCTATTCTAAACATGGCATATGAAATGCTACAGCTAACATGTATTCAATTTGGAATTGAAATACAAATGCAGTTAGTATGATGCGCCGAGCCCGGTGCATGCAAAACAGATGAATGATGCAAACATGCTGTCATACTGTATGCTAATTGAAATATGCCCTAATCTAACCATCATAAGCAGGTAAATAAAAGGGAGAAAGACGTGAGGTTGGAAGACATACAACACACACACGCACACTTATTACAATATTGCCCTCGCACAGAGGGTCCAAATAAATATACAGTCCCGAATAAAAGAATATTACAGTCCAAATAATACAGTCCAAATAATGTACAAATTCCTAATTAATTAACAAATTAACTAAGAAAGTTGTAAAACTGGCATGCAAGCCAGGGACTGCCTTGCTTCTGATGAATGATGCATGTCTGGGCTGCCTTGGGCGGAAATCCACTGGGATGCCCCAATTAGCCTTTGTTTACACATTTTCTTGAAATGCGCGCCAAACTCCAAAAAGTTGCTGATTCTACATTTTGCTGCAACAGAGAGCAGGAAAGGGGCATGGCAGTGTATTTTCACATATATATGCATGCCTCGATCCTCGTGCCACCAATCACGCATATCGATGCATGATGGCAGAGGAGTCGAAATGTGCAACTCAATATAGAATGAATGCACGTGTAAACACAACAAGAACCTAACTCCATCATGGGTAATCCGGAGTGTCAGTGACTGGGAATTGAGACACGTTCCGTCACTCGGAGTACGAAACGCACCTCGTTTCCCGTGCCCGGGCTAACTCCTATCCCGAACACAATGTGATATGCATGACATGCATGAAATGCAACTAAGATACAATCCTAACATACACAATGTTATGAAATGGCATACACGCTACACGAGGTAATACACAACCGGCCATACACAATGCTATGGATGAAATGGCATACGCAATGCAATAATGGGCTTACACCAACATGAGAGAGCCTCAGCCACACTCACATAGGAGGCCGATGGATGAAAATGAAGTGCCTCGAAATGCGTGCACACAGGCACGCAAATCGAGGCAATGGCGTATGCAATGCAATATGGCTAAAATGGCATATAGAATGCAACATGGACTTACACTAACATGAGAGAGCCTCAGCTACACTCACATAAGAGGCCAATGGATGAAAATGAAGTGCCTCGAAACGCGTGCACACGGGCACGCAAATCGAGGCAATGGCATATGCAATGCAATAATGGGATTACACCAACATGAGAGAGCCTCAGCCACATTCACATAGGAGGGCATCAGATGAAAACAAGACAACTCGAAATGCGTGCACGCGTGCACGCAAACCGAGGACCGACCCTCAAGCACCGAAATGCCACTCTAATGAGACATGGCAAAGACATGTAATAGGATATGCAAACATGCAAAAATCAGTAGCAAAATGAGGGGGAAAACAGCCCCGAACGAGGCGAAAGTACACCCGATGCATGGAATAGTCCCGAAACATGGATTTTGGCACCCGAAATGGCCTATAGCTATACC
This sequence comes from Camellia sinensis, assembly GCF_055761805.1. NCBI lineage: Eukaryota > Viridiplantae > Streptophyta > Magnoliopsida > Ericales > Theaceae > Camellia > Camellia sinensis. Next base: position 162,524,231 of record NC_138972.1, read on the forward strand.
AAACATGCACAATATGGACATGAGATGAAAATACAGAAGCAAGGCAGCCTCAAAATAAGGGTTTTTACAGTTCAAAGCATGGCCAAACAGCTAACAGAAACAGGGCAAAACTAGCATGCAAAAATGGCCCTAAATATGAGATAATGAAGCAACTCACAGTTGCTGACCCCAAACAGGTTAGGGCCCTTCAACAACATTAAAGAGGGGCCCAAAATATGACATTTTTCAGAGCTGTAAAAACCCCAAAAACAAACATAGATATGGCTAAGCTCTTATGCAAGAATTGGACCGAAAAATGGACAAAGAAGCAAGTGGTAGATACAAAGCCCAAACAGAAAAAGACTCTTCTATAACACTGAAGAGGGGCCAAAAATATGACTATTTACAGTTTATGGAAGCCCCAAAAACAGTATATAAATACACTCAAAATGTCATGCAAGATGAGGCTCAAAAGAGGCTATAACACAAAGTATACAAAATATTCAACAAAAAGCCAAAGACCCTTAATGAAACATGACAAGGGGGTCAAAATATGGCTGTTTTTAGTTCGGACCAAAGTCCAAAAACAGAAACATCAGGGGCTGCCAAGGCATACAAAAATGGGATCAAAAAGAGGACATAAAGGAAGGTACAACATGGAAGTCCCAAACAGTGTTGAGCCCTTCTTCAATATTTAAGAGGGGCTCAAAATAAGCCCATTTACAGTTTACATCAGGCTCCAAAACAGATCACACATAGGCTAGAAAAAGCATGCAAAATATTGACATACAAAGAGATATTGAAACAAGTGTGAGATAGGGTTCTCAAAGAGGGTTGAGCCCTTCAACAAACATGTAGAATAGCTCAAAATAGGGATAGTTTCAGTTAGGGTCGGAGCCTAAAACCGTAAGCAAGATGGCTAGAGGAATGGTGCAAAAATGAGCTAGAAAAGAGGGAAAGTGGACTTACCCTTGAAGACCAATGCTTTTGTTGCTTCTTGGACCAACTTTGATGACTCTAAGCTGCTGGAATGGAGTGGTGGTGGTAGAGCTTGATGATGATGAAGAAATGGAGCCAAAACTTGAAGGAAATGGAGAGATATGTATCTATATCTTGAAAGCAATTCTTGTAACCCTTTCTCTTGAGTTGGGAGGCCAACTATATAGGCAAGAGAGGGAGAGAAGAGTCTAGGCAAAAGTGGAGGGAAATGAGGCCTCTTTTCCGTCCAAAAGGGTCCCCCGGATGTAGATATTTTTGGGGGAAAACCAAGGCACAGCTGGAATGCACTCAACCTGAAGAAGCAGGCCGGCCAACATTTTGAGCTGCAGGTGGCCGGCCGGCCACCTCCCCTAGCCGGCCGGCCAAGGGTCAAAAGGGCCAAGTTGAGTTAGTGGCCGGCCACCACATATTGATGTCCTCCCATGCTTCCTCATCACAACCCTGTGGTTCAAAATTACAAACTGTAAAACAGGAGAGAGAATAGGCCATTTTTAAGAGGGGTTCAAAAGGGTCAAATGGGATTTCTGGCCGGCCATATGATATTAGGATCCTCCCATGTGTGTACAACACGAATATGTGGTTTGGGTTGAAGAAAGTGGCCCCAAGGTGTTCAACATTGGCTCGGAAGTGAGAAAAACGGGCCCCAGAGGGCGAAAATGGAATATAACTGGTTGCTAAGATAATTGCTGGCATCCCACCCTCCAGTGACCTTCCTGGTGATAAAACAGAGGTACCTGCCAAAAAAGAATGAAAACCGATGCAAAACAAATGCTCGAGGGCCAAAACACGCAGTTCGGGGTCTCGAAAATGGGCTGTCAAGCACCGAAAGTGGTGTTCGGCCACGAAGTGGGTTTCTCATACCCCAGTGTCCCTCGAAAGGGAGAAAATAAGATGTATGCCAAAAATCAGAGCGAATGGAGATGGTTGAGCGGTCCCGAACCGAGCCACACGGCCTGACGGCTCTGAAAATCGGAAACCGGGCTCCGAAATGGGCAAAATGGCCTACAGCCACAAAATGTAGCTCACGGCCACTGAGAGATGGTCTACAGGACCTCTCCCTCCCCTCAGGAAAAGAAACAGAGAAAATCAAGTCTGGTTCGCAAACCGAGGCAAGGCAAAAAAGAGGGTTCGGAAGTCCAGAGGCAGGGCTCACGGCCGCGACTCTGAGACTTCTGAACTAGCACGATATGCCACATCACCAAGTGCTCAACTGGAGACGTCTGAGTCTCAAGGTCGGTCAAAAATTGTGTGTCTACAGTTGCCCCTCTTTGACAAAACTCGGAAGTCACAAGTGACGGGAGTGAATGTCAAAGCCCAGAGACGACACATTTTTGACAAGGCCGAAGACTTAGACAAACGTGCAAGATAAACAGAGATGTGCCCGCAGGCGAGCCCGCAGGCAATGGGGCAAAATGCAAAGCCAATGCAAGAAGCTGAACATAACTTGTGATCATGCAAAGAAAGCTGTAATGAAGCATACCATGCAACAGTTTTAAGCAAGTGAATACAAATCTAACTACATTTCATGCAGAAAGGATGTAAGAAAATTATGCAATTCTCACTGCGTCTCACGTGGAGAAGGCTAAAAGCGACTACCGAGACTACCCGGAGCCTTACACACAACATCTCTCTGCGTATCACACATAGGAGAGGAAGAAGGTAAACCTCTCAGCGTATCACACGCAAAAGAGGAAAGGTAAACTTCTCAGCGTATCACATGCAAGAGAAGAAAGGCAAATTCCTCAGCGTATCACACGCAAGAGAAAACCTCTCAGCATATCACATGCAAGGGAGGAAAGATAAATTTCTCAGCGTATCACACGCAAGAGAAAACCTCTCAGCATATCACATGCAAGGGAGGAAAGATAAATTTCTCAGCGTATCACACGCAAGAGAAAACCTCTCAGCATATCACATGCAAGCGAGAAAAGGTAAATTTCTCAGCGTATCACACGCAAGAGAAAACCTCTCAGCATATCACATGCAAGAGAGAAAGGGTAAATTTCTCAGCGTATCACACGCAAGAGAAAACCTCTCAGCATATCACATGCAAGGGAGGAACGATAAATTTCTCAGCGTATCACACGCAAGAGAAAACCTCTCAGCATATCACATGCAAGGGAGGAAAGATAAATTTCTCAACGTAACACACGCAAGAGAAAACCTCTCAGCATATCACTTGCAAGGGAGGAAAGATAAATTTCTCAGCGTATCACACGCAAGAGAAAACCTCTCAGCATATCACATGCAAGGGAGGAAAGATAAATTTCTCAGCGTATCACACGCAAGAGAAAACCTCTCAGCATATCACATGCAAGAGAGAAAGGGTAAATTTCTCAGCGTATCACACGCAAGAGAAACCTCTCAGCATATCACATGCAAGGGAGGAAAGATAAGTTTCTCAGCGTGTCACACGCAAGAGAAAACCTCTCAGTATATCACATGCAAGGGAGGAAAGATAAATTTCTCAGCGTATCACACGCAAGAGAAAACCTCTCAGCATATCACATGCAAGGGAGGAGAGGTAAATTTGTCAGCGTATCACACGCAAGAGAAAACCTCTCAGCATATCACATGCAAGGGAGGAAAGGGAAATTTCTCAGCGTATCACACGCAAGAGAAAACCTCTCAGCATATCACATGCAAGGGAGGAAAGATAAATTTCTCAGAGTGTCACACGCAAGAGAAAACCTCTCAGCATATCACATGCAAGGGAGGAAAGATAAATTTCTCAGTGTATCACACGCAAGAGAAAACCTCTCAGCATATCACATGCAAGGGAGGAAAGGTAAATTTCTCAGCGTATCACACGCAAGAGAAAACCTCTCAGCATATCACATGCAAGGGAGGAAAGGGAAATTTCTCAGCGTATCACACGCAAGAGAAAACCTCTCAGCATATCACATGCAAGGGAGGAAAGATAAATTTCTCAGCGTGTCACATGCAAGAGAAAACCTCTCAGCATATCACATGCAAGGGAGGAAAGATAAATTTCTCAGTGTATCACACGCAAGAGAAAACCTCTCAGCATATCACATGCAACAGAGGAAAGATAAATTTCTCAGCGTATCACACGCAAGAGAAAACCTCTCAGCATAACACATGCAAGAGAGAAAGGGGATGAATGAACACCGGAACTCATCCGAATGTTCAAAACCAAAGATGCCCTAACGCATTGCATGTGAGAGGAGAAAAGACGACAATTGTAAGTGAAAAGGTGCATAACGATGCAGGTGAAGTGTACATAACAATGCAAGTAATGAGCATAACAATGCTAGATAGATGTGCATAACAATGCAAGCAATGAGCATAACAATGCTAGATAAATGTGCATAACAATGCAAGCAATGAGCATAACAATGCTAGTGAAGTGGGTGCATAACAATGCAATTGGAACGTGCATCACAATGCAAGCATGAGAAGTGCATAACAATGCGGGTGGAAGGATGCATAACAATGCAAGTGGAGCGTGCATGACAACGCATATTTGAAAGAAAATGCCGAACAAGGGAATACAAGCCTTAAGTAGACCAAATTCCAAACGCAACCTCCGATTTACCTCTCGGAGGGGTCACGATATATTCCAAAAAGGATACACCTCGTGCATGCCGACTGACGATGAGCTACACATCGAAGACATGAGTTGAAAATTCCACAGAAACATTTTGAGCTGAAAAGAGTGGGTTCTCCTTGCACTTTCTTGATTGTACTTCCAAAGCGCAGTTACTACCTTTCCTTCCTAGCCATGTCCACCACTTTCCCTATTCTCCAACGGGGTGACAGACTAGGTTGATTCAGTATCCAGAATCGAGGCGCATTCACATGCTATCTCAATCTATGGGGCTACCATACAGATTTCAAGTCGAGGATACACCCCTGGGTATTTAAACCAGACTTTAGTCTCGGAAATCCCGAACCTTTGCGTTCTAGGCAATAGCCGTTCGAACTCTAGTTTCCACCGTCGCAGTTGGTCTCCTAGGAACTCATGGCAAACACAGCCAAGATGCATCTGGCAGGGGCTGGTTTTCTGAGGGAGCACTTCGATTGCCATTTTGGCTTGAAGCAGACTTGATCTTGAGCTTGAGGTAGAGGCACACTCATACTTCGGAGCTTTGGCAAGACTTGAAGGGGTACACGCGGAATGTAGTCTTGGAACTTACTGAAGTTGAAACAAACTCAGATACCCGACATTTCCCTCTTTTGCTTTTGCTTTGCAGTCTGGAACCATATATAGCTTCAGATAGGTCCTAGTTCTACTGTTCTCACATGACCTGGGTTGAATCTTGCGATTTTATGAAAGAACAAATTTTGTTTTGTACAAATGTGGAGAATGGCATGGCACTCGGAGCACAAAACGATTTTATTTTTGAAATTCAGAGATGAGCTTTCGACCAAGTATTGAGCCTATGACTGAACACATCAAAACGACTCAACAAGGAAATAAAAGGTACACAACCTAGACACATCGAGTAACACTCGAAACGACTCAAAACAAGAACAAAAAGACACGACACTCAGACGTGCACAGGGAGCCTGTTTCACCGGGTAGTGTTTCCCACCCTCTTTCATTTGTGGTTCTCACATCACTCGGCCATCAAGCTCTGTTTTTCTGAAAAAGCCCTCTTCTCACTTTTCCTCTCATCGCACATCTCTCTATTCTTCAATTTCTCATTTTTCATTCCTCCCCTGGGTGGTTGATGGATAAACAGCAAACTGTGGGCTCGTGCCCCTAGCATTCTGCTAGATTCTTCTCTTCCTGCGCACAGCTAGTGAGTTTCTCCCGCAGAGGGGCTGTGCTACAACTGGGTGTGTAGCAAATCTGTAGCTGACATCGATTGATGATGCTTTGCTTGGAGTTCGGACGTGATCAGATCTATCCAGATAAGGAAGTGGAATATCTTGTCCCATTCCGGTTCGTGCTTCGCACTTGGCTTGATACCTCGCTGCTTGGAGGATGATAGAGCTTTCAGCCCTTTGTTGTTCCCTTTTCTGGCAAATATGGTGACAATGGGAAAGACAGGAAGCCTGACTCAACCGTGCCCCTAGTTCATCATCTTGACCATTTTTTGTTTTAGTTTTCTCCTAAAAAATTTTGACCAAAATGAGAGCTAGATTAACATGTTTGTTCAATTTTCTGATTTAAAATCATGCAAGTCAGGCCATGAGCACTGAAAATTTTCCTCTTTTGGATCCAAGAAATGGTCCGATTTTGAAAATGGAATACTTTTCGAGAAGATTAGTCAACCTCAGTAAAAATTCTCAAAAACTATTTTTGCAAACGACCACTGCTCAACGAGCACGGAACCTACTCTTGAGATGCGCAACTTCGGATCCATGGCAATGGAAAATTGCCCCTTGTCTGAAGGACACTGCATAGCAACGGAAAGTTGCCCCTTGTTTGAATGGCACCGCAGCACATTAAATAGCAACGGAAAGTTGCCCCTTGTTTGAATGGCACCGCAGCGCATTGTAGTCAGTCCTCAGAGTAACGAACATAACCAAATCCTCAGATACAGAGAAGACAAAGATGACCAGAACCATCACATGGACATAGTCGAATTTGAAGTGTTTTACGGCTGGACTCCAGAATGAAGTTGCCTACGTATCCCAAAGATGGGAATCAAGCCTTACGTAGTTCGGGGTTAAGGTACACTCGGGTATTAACCTCTCCTTTTTAGGCTCTAACTTTTGCCAAGGCGCCCGTTGCGGGTTTTCGACCTTGCGAGCTTTGTTCTTCTTTTCTTTTCAATTCTTTTCCTTTTTTTTTTGATTTTCTTTTTTGTTCTTTTCTTTGCATATTTCTTTTTTGTTCTCTTTTTTCTTTTCTTTTGCATTTTTTTTGCTTCTTTTTTGTATTTTTCTCTTGCTCTAACTTTTGCCTGGGTCGCCCTTCCGGGTTTTCGGCCCAGCGAGCCTCTCAAGGGGTAAAAGTGTAACGAGTCCATGCCAAATGGTTTTGAGATCCTGAAATTATCTGAATCCAGGAGAATGGCTGCTGTTTTGCTTTATATGCTTCTTCTAGTGAGATCTGATCTTCTTGACCTGACTTTCCTGGCCTCTTGTTCGAGGGCTGCTTCAAATTCGGCCACACAGGCCTCACATCATAGTTGACCGTTGAACCTTCTGAATTCAAGTTTCAAGGTTTGGAAGCAAAGGGGTTGAGTCTCGAGACTGAGAGCGATCCTAAACTGCACAATCTCAAGAGCGATTCCACACAAGTCTTCGCAGGACCGCGCAAAACATTTTGTTTTTTGAAAATTTTTAAGAAAGCGACAAATCGCTCGCGCTGAAGATAGTGTAGAACCAATCTGGATCAAGCTAGGATCCTTCCTAGTACTCACGCTAACAAGCATGATCTCAATCATTAAGGGCTTAGCATGCCTCTCTTTCTCCCGAATGATCAAAGTTTTGCAAAACCCGAGGAATTCCTTCCTCTTCGTTTTCACCGCAGTATTCAAAAGGTTTTGAAAAACTTAGGTCAATGCAATGATTTTGGGGTGCAGAAGAGTAGGCGAAGAGTACTGCCGTTTCATTCAAACTTTCTGGCACAATTGGCACACGGCCGAGGCAAACACAAGAGCGTGAAAAACCACTGCTGTTTCATTCAGAATCTGTTGGCACAACTGGCTCCCTGACAGAAACATACTCAAAACAAAACGAAAAGACAAACACAAAACAAAATGGTGATGCCCGAGGCAACACCCCCTGGAATCACCTAACTCCTATACAACAGGACTGACTCGATACAACAAGACAGACCCAAAACAAAAGAGACTGACTCAAAACAAAACGACAGACTCAAAACAAAACGACAAGACTGACTCAATACCCAAGTTAGAATGTAGCATTCGCCAACTGCTCAAAACGATGCGTGCCATACGCCATATCTGGAGTAAATTGAGCGCCGCCCGCAGGTGGTTCATCCCTCGATCACATCACATTATCCCCTACAAGTTCACTGATCAAGTGCCGATAGAGTTTGCGGGACCTGGTGCGGGGATGACCCCATTGTCAATCAAATCTTGTATTTCATGGCAGAGGCGAAAGCACATGTCAGTGTCATGGCCAGCTCGCTGATGGAAGGCACAGTAGTCGGTTGGGTTGTGTGAGAGAGGGAGGTTCTTTGGTAATGGCTACGGTTCCAGGGGCTTCAGATGCCCTTTCTTGATCAAGACCCCTAGAGCCTTTGACAAAGGCGTATAAAGTGGGGTGAAAACTTTCTTGGCTTGGGGTGGATATTTGGCAGCTTGCGAGCTACTCCCGAATGCACCGGTGAAAGGGGTAGCCTTTTTTGATGCGGTGGTAGTGACTGTGTCCACTTCAGAAGATCTTACAGCTGCATCACCACTGGTGGTCGCATTCGAACTGCGGGTAAACGCCCTCCTGGGCTGCTCCTTTTCCTGGTCAATGAGGCCCTGCTTCATAGCATCCTCGATCTGTACTCCCATCTCATGTAAGTCTGAAAAGGTGGAGAAGGGGAGAACGATCATTTTCTGCATGAGCTTGGGCTAGAGATTGCGCACAATCATCCGAATTTGATCTTTGTCAGTGGGCCTAAGGGTCATCATTGAAGCCTTGGCCCTCCAGCGGGCTACGAATTCTGAGAAGCTCTCCTTCGGCTCCTGCCTCATTGTCTCAAGATCACAGGTCGTAATCTCGATTTGGGTATTGTATGAATATTGTGCGACGAAGGCCTCGACCATCTCCTCCCAGCTTCGTTTCACTAAATCCTCTAATTTGGCATACCAGGTGACCGCAATACCCGACAGGGTCCAGCCAAAAAGGGAGAGCTTCTGTAATCTTGTCAAGCCCATCGGGCGCAAAACATCTGAAAACAAGCTCAGGTGGACCATGGGATCTCCTGACCCATCAAAACGGTCGATGTGAGGCATCTTGAACCTGTTCGGCAGAGTTACAGCTGCGTCGGTGTACCCGTCCTCAATGCCCGGGATGGACTTTACCCCCTGGGATTTCTTGAACAACTTTTCAAGCTTGCTCAACTTCAATGCTGTGGGGTCGACCTCAAACTCGAAGGGAGAGTCCGGTAGTTTGGTAGGTGTTTTGGATAGTTGGGGTAAAATTGGGGGCGGAGCCAGCCCTACCGGAATGTCCGTACCTTCCTGGACATTTGGCGTCTCCCCAGGTGCTGGAGCTCCTGTTGGGGGAGGAACTTGTTGTGAAGCGGACGCGCCGCTTTGCTGTTGCAGCTTGGTGATGAGCTCGGCTTGCTGGGCCATGATCGCAGCCTGCTGTTTGGCAAATTCCTCCTGACGGGCAGCATCTTGCTGCATAAGTTTCATACTTTCTTGCATCTGGCGCATCATTGCCTCCATCCCTGACGTGTTCTGCTGATCCATCTGACTGATTGGTATCTATCCCTGCAGTAGAAACTGAGACCTCAGCCTGACTGTTCACTGGTGGAGTGGATAAGGGCCACTGACCCGGTAACTGCTGAACCGGTGATGTGTGCCCAACTAGCCCTTTTTACCCTACCTCTGGCGGAGGAACACTGATTGCCCTTGAACTGAATCTCTGACCTAGCAAAGTCTATCAGCACAAGTTCGATGAACCTCGGGGGATATCGGAGCCTTCTGAAGCCATGGTTCCCAGACTACCTAGCAAAAGAGAAAACAGACAACATCTCAGCCTGATTCCATCTGAACAGATACGAGCATAGTTGAATGAGTGTGCCCTCCACTAGATTCTGCCCCATAAACTGATACCCTCAGGTAAACTGAATCCCAAAATGCTGAACTGGTGCCCGCAGGCCTGATGCCCAAACTTGTAAATTGATACATGCATTCCTGTAGAGACGCACTCTAAAGCACATAGCAGATAAGTGAGAGCCAAAACACCCCAATGTTGGGGTGGGGTTTCCCTGTCCTATTTTGTCAGGAGCTAGGGTTTCACTACGCTCGCAGCGGTTTCAAACAACTTATAAACGGGTAAGCAACCTGTCCTAGTTTGGAATGGTCACTACGGATCCGAATATGCACTAGGTCAAATGGTCAAAAAGGGTGCCCCGGTAAAACCGGGGTTTGTGTTCCCATACTGGCAGAGCCCACAACCGGTCAGCCTTATGGTCATGCCTTGACAAGTCAAGCCTCCGGCAAACCGTTCAGGAATAGCAGATGGCAAACACGGTGTCCTAGGCGCACCAATGCAAATGCAATGCAAAGAAACACACAAGTGTAGTCAAAAATAGATATCATGAGCTCGAGTCAAGTTCTCTAAACTCCCTAGCAGAGTCGCCAGAAACTGTAGACGTCCCCGAACGCCCCGGGAGGAACGAGCCCCCGTTCCGTTCATTTGGGGTCACTACAGCTCAGGACTCTCAAATTTGTCACGGTTCTTAATCTGAACCAAAGAGTCCAAATCCGGCAATTCGTTTTGAGAAAACAGATTTTTGAAAGAAGTGCCAAACATGGACTGCTTTACCAGATACAGAGTCGCCACCTAAATGTTTTTTTAAAATGGGAAATTTAGGAAACCCTGACTCGTTGCCTAAGGCCACGTGTCCGTCATCACCAAAGTTGCCTCGGCTTGGGAACTTGGGTACGATTGGGGAAGGTCACTTCGTGAGCACCCCCGCTCGCCCGATCAAAGATCGGCCTCTACTAACCATGATATCTATTTTTGAAAACATTGTGTGTTCTTATTCCGGTTATTAGCCTAGGTTACTATGTGATGCGCACAGCATACAAGTATAGACTGAGTCGATTGAATTGGAGCAAAACATTTCGTGTTTGTTTTTGAAAGATGGTTTGTTACTCGCAAGTAGGCTTAAAATACAGATTTTGCCACCCTCAGGTGGGCTTAGGAAAAGATGGTTTTGCCACTAGCTAGTGGGCTTAAAACTCACAGTCAATGATTTGTTCCAATCCAAATAACCCAACCTTCACCCACAAGCATTCAGGCAGATATATCACATAAGCAATTAGCCTCATGGTAAGCATGCTATTCATGGCAGCCACTCACACACATGCAAGGATGCTAAAGCATAAAACTTACCGAGTACTCCAAGCCAAAATAGAAACTACATTACAAATCATGCATGATCCTAAGTATACAGAAATGCCTAATGCAACACATGCAAAAATGCAACTATAGCAGGCTCGGCTATTCTAAACATGGCATATGAAATGCTACAGCTAACATGTATTCAATTTGGAATTGAAATACAAATGCAGTTATTATGATGCGCCGAGCCCGGTGCATGCAAAACAGATGAATGATGCAAACATGCTGTCATACTGTATGCTAATTGAAATATGCCCTAATCTAACCATCATAAGCAGGTAAATAAAAGGGAGAAAGACGTGGGGTTGGAAGAGATACAACACACACACGCACACTTATTACAATATTACCCTCGCACAGAGGGTCCAAATAAATATACAGTCCCGAATAAAAAAATATTACAGTCCAAATAATACAGTCCAAATAATGTACAAATTCCTAATTAATTAACAAATTAACTAAGAAAGCTGTAAAACTGGCGTGCAAGCCAGGGACTGCCTTGCTTCTGATGAATGATGCATGTCTGGGCTGCCTTGCGCGGAAATCCACTGGGATGCCCCAATTAGCCTTTGTTTACACCTTTTCTTGAAATGCGCGCCAAACTCCAAAAAGTTACTGATTCTACATTTTGCTGCAACAGAGAGCAGGAAAGGGGCACGGCAGTGTATTTTCACATATATATGCATGCCTCGATCCTCGTGCCACCAATCACGCATATCGATGCATGATGGCAGAGGAGTCGAAATGTGCAACTCAATATAGAATGAATGCACGTGTAAACACAACAAGAACCTAACTCCATCATGGGTAATCCGGAGTGTCGGTCACTGGGAATTGAGACACGTTCCGTCACTCGGAGTACGAAACGCACCTCGTTTCCCGTGCCCGGGCTAACTCCTATCCCGAACACGATGCGATATGCATGACATGCATGAAATGCAACTAAGATACAATCCTAACATACACAATGTTATGAAATGGCATACACGCTACACGAGGTAATACACAACCGGCCATACACAATGCTATGGATGAAATGGCATACGCAATGCAATAATGGGCTTACACCAACATGAGAGAGCCTCAGCCACACTCACATAGGAGGCCGATGGATGAAAATGAAGTGCCTCGAAATGCGTGCACACGGGCACGCAAATCGAGGCAATGGCATATGCAATGCAATATGGCTAAAATGGCATATAGAATGCAACATGGACTTACACTAACATGAGAGAGCCTCAGCTACACTCACATAAAAGGCCAATGGATGAAAATGAAGTGCCTCGAAACGCGTGCACACGGGCACGCAAATCGAGGCAATGGCATATGCAATGCAATAATGGGCTTACACCAACATGAGAGAGCCTCAGCCACATTCACATAGGAGGCCATCAGATGAAAACAAGACAACTCGAAATGCGTGCACGCGTTCACGCAAACCGAGGACCGACCCTCAGGCACCGAAATGCCACTCTAATGAGACATGGCAAAGACATGTAATAGGATATGCAAACATGCAAAAATCAGTAGCAAAATGAGGGGGAAAACAGCCCCGAACGAGGCGAAAGTACACCCGATGCATGGAATAGTCCCGAAACATGGATTTTGGCACCCGAAATGGCCTATAGCTATACCAAACATGCACAATATGGACATGAGATGAAAATACAGAAGCAAGGCAGCCTCAAAATAAGGGTTTTTACAGTTCAAAGCATGGCCAAACAGCTAACAGAAACAGGGCAAAACTAGCATGCAAAAATGACCCTAAATATGAGATAATGAAGCAACTCACAGTTGCTGACCCCAAACAGGTTAGGGCCCTTCAACAACATTAAAGAGGGGCCCAAAATATGACATTTGTCAGAACTGTAAAAACCCCAAAAACAAACATAGCTATGGCTAAGCTCTTATGCAAGAATTGGACCGAAAAATGGACAAAGAAGCAAGTGGTAGATGCAAAGCCCAAACAGAAAAAGACTCTTCTATAACACTGAAGAGGGGCCAAAAATATGATTATTTACAGTTTATGGCAGCCCCAAAAACAGTATATAGATACACTCAAAATGTCATGCAAGATGAGGCTCAAAAGAGGCTATAACACAAAGTATACAAAATATTCAACAAACAGCCAAAGACCCTTAATGAAACATGACAAGGGGGTCAAAATATGGCTGTTTTTAGTTCAGACCAAAGTCCAAAAACAGCAACATCAGGGGCTGCCAAGGCATACAAAAATGGGATCAAAAAGAGGACATAAAGGAATGTACAACATGGAAGTCCCAAACAGTGTTCAGCCCTTCTTCAATGTTGAACAAGGGCTCAAAATAAGCCCATTTACACTTTACATCAGCCTCCAAAACGGATCACACATAGGCTGGAAAAAGCATGCAAAATATTGACATACAAAGAGATATTGAAACAAGTGTGAGATAGGGTTCTCAAAGAGGGTTGAGCCCTTCAACAAACATGTAGAATAGCTCAAAATAGGCCTAGTTTAAGTTAGGGTCGGAGCCTAAAACCGTAAGCAAGATGGCTAGAGGAATGGTGCAAAAATGAGCTAGAAAAGAGGGAAAGTGGACTTACCCTTGAAGACCAATGCTTTTGTTGCTTCTTGGACCAACTTTGATGACTCTAAGCTGCTGGAATTCCTCCCCTTGCTGCTGGAATGGAGTGGTGGTGGTAGAGCTTGATGATGATGAAGAAATGGAGCCAAAACTTGAAGGAAATGGAGAGATATGTATCTATATCTTCAAAGCAATTCTTGTAACCCTTTCTCTTGAGTTGGGAGGCCAACTATATAGGCAAGAGAGGGAGAGAAGAGTCTAGGCAAAAGCGGAGGGAAATGAGGCCTCTTTTCCGTCCAAAAGGGTCCCCCGGATGTAGATATTTTTGGGGGAAAACCAAGGCACAGCTGGAATGCACTCAACCTGAAGAAGCAGGCCGGCCAACATTTTGAGCTGCAGGTGGCCGGCCGGCCACCTCCCCTAGCCGGCCGGCCAAGGGTCAAAAGGGCCAAGTTGAGTTAGTGGCCGGCCACCACATATTGATGTCCTCCCATGCTTCCTCATCACAACCCTGTGGTTCAAAATTACAAACTGTAAAACAGGAGAGAGAATAGGCCATTTTTAAGAGGGGTTCAAAAGGGTTAAATGGGATTTCTGGCCGGCCATATGATATTAGTATCCTCCCATGTGTGTACAACACGAATATGTGGTTTGGGTTGAAGAAAGTGGCCCCAAGGTGTTCAACATTGGCTCGGAAGTGAGAAAAACGGGCGCCAGAGGGCGAAAATGGAATATAACTGGTTGCTAAGATAATTGCTGGCCTCCCACCCTCCAGTGACCTTCCTGGTGATAAAACAGAGGTACCTGCCAAAAAAGAACGAAAACCGATGCAAAACAAATGCTCGGGGGCCAAAACACGCAGTTTGGGGTCCCGAAAATAGGCTGTTAAGCACCGAAAGTGGCGTTCGGCCACGAAGTGGGTTTCTCAGACCCCAGTGTCCCTCGAAAGGGAGAAAATAAGATGTATGCCAAAAATCAGAGCGAATGGAGATGGTTGAGCGGTCCCGAACCGAGGCACACGGCCTGATGGCTCCAAAAACCGGAAACCGGGCTCCGAAATGGGCAAAATGGCCTACAGCCACAAAATGTAGCCCACGGCCACTGAGAGATGGTCTACAGGACCTCTCCCTCCCCTCAGGAAAAGAAACAGAGAAAACCGAGTCTGGTTCGCAAACTGAGGCAAGGCAAAGAAGAGGGTTCGGAAGTCCGGAGGCAGGGCTCACGGCCGCGACTCTGAGACTTCTGAATGAGCACGATATGCCACATCACCAAGTGCTCAACTGGTGACGTCTGAGTCTCAAGGTCGGTAAAAAATGGGGTGTCTACAACAAGGCTTTCACATATTCACCATTCTAAATTTCTGGAGGAGTAAAAGTCCTCAACCTTCTCATTACCATCCCAAACCTTTCTTCGCAAAGACCAAACCACAGTGACTCTACTCACGGTTCACACCCAAACCATGGGTTATACACCCAACCAATCCCATCGTCAGCATCACTTGACCTACCCGGTATTAAGGTACAAACCTATCGTATTCTACCATCAAAAGGGAGTTTGGGAACTTAAGAAACACACATTACTCCACCGCTCGGGATATAACGCCAGTTGCTCACTACACACCACTCTCGATGCCAATAACCACTATCTTATATAGGGTCTCACACTCTCTCTAATCAAACTACCAGTCGGTACAGATGCAAATTTGACGACATTACCTATCATGAAGGGATAAGTCTAGTCCTAACGAAATTATGCACTATGACTCCGCAAAGCATCATGTTAAATATATACTACACCTAGTATTAATCACACGCTTCACATCCTCTCGAGGAGTTCTCCCGACAAGAGACCAAAATCTCTACCACAAACATAAGGTCAAATGGGTTACACCCATGAAGTTCCGTATACCCGGCGAGTACAACTATTCAAGCCCCAAAATAGCCCCACAATAGTCCTGATTAGGATACGCATCCCTCAATTCTTTCCCAAACCAAATCACATGCATATAAATGCATTATTACCAAAAATTTTATGGTCTTACAACAACTTAGTGCATTAATAAAACTTTAAAGCTACTACATGCTCCAATCCACCCAATCCAAGGAAGTTAACAAACAAAGCATATATATATATAGATAAGCAAACAGTTTAGATGTTTCAACACTCCCAAAACACATTGGTTACACAACAGAACCCAATGATTACAAAACGATAATTCACCGATTACAAAATGGATTAGTCAAAACAAAACCATCCCCTCGGTATTACCACCACTACCGTCCCTCACTGGACCGCCAAAGTTGATCATCACCCAAACATAAGATAACCTACGAGCTTACAAGCCACGGACAAGAACTACTGTTATGCTCCAACTGGCCACACCTGGAACAACTGCGGACTTTCCCAAGTGGCACTTGGGAACTCGTCTCTCCTGAAGCCCTCGAAGTCTGGCCTGTTTGTCCCCCAAAATGGTATTGCCCCTGTCCAGTCAAATAAGGCTGGACCCGACTAGGTTGCGAGACTTCCAAAGAAGCTCCTGGCTGAGTACAGAAACGCCTGATATGACCTAGCTGATTACACACCCAACAAGGAAACGACTCCCAAGCACGAGACTGGTTCAAAGTCTGAGCTGATGATGGCCCCAACAACTGTTTCCCCAATGAACATTCAATCGGCCCAAAACCCGGCTGACTAGATGATTCTGATGGTACAACTACTGGTAGGACTGCCAACCTTACTCTCTTTTTCTGGGGACACACCGAAGCCTTGTGGCCTAGCTGACCACATCTGAAAGAGCTAGCCGATCCCCTACTCTGAGGCTGGCCTGAAACCCGAACCTCTCTGGACCGCCCAACAGAAGAGTCCGAAACCCCATACGAAGAAAAGGACACAGCCTGGGACAGAACACACTTTCGCCTCTACCTCTTACCGGGCCTAGAGTACCTATAAGCCGTAGGAGTTACCGAAATGGCCTCCTCTCTACTCCAACCAACATTCTCAACCATGGCCTCTCCCCTATTCTGGCCCATAGCCAGCACTGCTGCCTCCACATGGGCCGCAGCCCCGACAAGCGCACTATAGCTCCTATGCCAAGACCCAGCAACCCTTTCCCGGATGCTATCGCACAACCTACCCTCAAACTCTGAACAACGCAACTCATTTCTCACATTTATTTCACAAATTGATTTAACAATGCAATTAGGGCATTTCCCATAATTAACAAAACAACCCTAAGGTTTCATTTCTATCAACAATCCAACATTCATCTCATTTCTCTATGCCCAACATGCATATAGGTAATAATAAATAAAACCCCAACTTTGCAAAATTACACAAAGACCCAAACTTCCTCAAAATTACCCAACGACTCCAAACATATAAAAATGCCAAAATTCAAAGACAAAGCTCTTAAGATGGAGTAGGATGTCCCTACCTCGAAGTTAGAGCTCAAATGGAGGACAGAACCAAACTCAAAGTGCTCCAAACTCCAAACTTTTCAGAACAAAACGTAGCCCTCGACGATCAACACACTTTTTGTAAAGGCCAAACGACAGAAGAACACTCTAACAAGATCAATATTTAGAGAGAAGTTGAGTTTTAGTGACAGAAGCTCTCAAATGGCTTTTTTTGAAAAGTAAGAGAGAGAAAGGATGTTGAAATGTGATTCAAAAATACACAGCTGCCAGCTGATATACGCATGATCCGCTCGAGCGGAGAATAGAACGCTCAAGCGGCAAGCACAAAACTGGACCCGCTCGAGCGCAAGAAGGCCCGCTCGAGCGCCAGGACACAAGAACAAAATACATCCGCTCGAGCACGAAAACCAGTTCGCTCTAGTGTAAATTACCCCCTCTCAGAACCTTTGCAGACAATAAACACCCCGCTCGAGCATAAGGAAACCCGCTCGAGCGTGAAAAACACATCTGTAGAAATTTTGCAAAGGCACAGATACTGGAAGTGTGAAAACTCCGCTCGAGCATACAACTAAAAATAAAACTCCGCTCGAGCGCAAGGGTACCCGCTCGAGCGTACCACCAAAACTCTTGGCAATAAGGAAAGGGACTAAGGCTCAACCAGCCTGTTCGAAACACGCCCAACACATCCTAAAACTCAGACATATGGAACCTAAAGGATGGCAACAAGATATACAACCACCAACTCCACGGAAACCTACGACCGGAGCACTGTTTGTATAGATGACAAACCCGGGATCGCTATAACCTCCCCCCTTAAAGAATTTCGTCCTCAAAATTAAGAAAATAACATAATTACAAGGTCAACCGACCACAAAGCACTCAACCCCCAAGCATTTAGGGAAGAAACTATTCACTCGTCAAATTTGTAGTTAACTCTCACAAAAGAAAGGACTAACTAAGGGAACACGTTCCAACGACAACACTCAGGCACAAAAGACCTCAACAAAACCAAACTCTTCCTGAGATAGATCACCAAAAACACCCGACTAGCGCTTCCAACTAAGTCACTTCTCAACAATTATAGTTCCAAATAAAACAACCAACGCAAATCCTTGTATAAATATAAGGGAAATCATTCTCTTGCTCATGAGGCGTACCTCATAGAAAATCAAATTTTCAACGTTGGCATTCCAAAACAAACTTTGCATTTTCCATGCGAAACTTAAAAGTTTTGTAAACATTTTTCATAAACACGGCGTCATTCATAACACATGACCATCCACAATTCACTTGCCAAATACCTCTCATTGAAATGTTTCGTAACATTTAAGTTAAATCAATTTCTCAACAATATCATAATTTAATATTCAACAACTTGACCCATTACTGGTCACTTCACCCCTATTCAAGGGGTCATTTACAATATATGCTTCAACATGCATTCCTTTAAATCTAACAATTCCCAATATACAAGGTTCACAATTTCACACATATCATAGTCAGTGTTCATGATATATTTTCAGTCTTGCAATACATTCAACATACGCAATGTTACACAACTTAAGACATGTTCAATGCTCTTAAATTTTAACAACATAACAAAGATACAACAAGTGCTCAACAATCAGAGACAGATCCGGATTTTTCTCACGGACCTGAAATTCACTCACCCAAATGGTTTCCTCAACCCCCGTTACGTTTTCATAATACCTTACGAATGGAAAAGTCCGACCTAGCCAGACTCGATAACAATGATAATAGTAAGACACATTCAATCACTACAGTCCAATTGAGATGCTCTTAGGAGTATTTGGGAATAGTAAGACACATTCAATCACTACAGTCCATTCAATCACTATAGGGGACAAACCCGGGACCGCTATAGTCCAATTGAGATGCTCTTAGGAGTGTTTGGGAATAAGCTATATATTAGTTAAAAAGTCCAAAAACTAACACAAAAAGTTAACCAGGATTGAAGAAACTGTTGTTCACCTTAAAAACAATTGTTCCCTTCAACCTAAAATTCCAGAAATTCATCCTGTAGCTATTAAACCTACACCTACAATAACAAATTTCAATTTAAAATCGAAGAAATCAAATACAGAATTTATGGATACTCTTATTAATAAGATTAAAGATCTACATATAGGAGAATCCTCTCAAATTAATATGTTATCTAGAAACCATTTCCAGGAATTAGATGAAAATTACCAGAATTTGGATCCCCACCAAATATCTGAAATTCAGGCCAATTTTCAAAACGAGCCTTCATCTGTCAATAAAGTCCATTATGGATCTAATATTGACAGAACTGCCTATACAGCACCTAGTAGGTATTATTACTGTAGACCTACTCCCATGGATATTCTTTATGAGGAAGATTTTCTTCATAACCAGAAATCTTACCATAGTAGAACCATTTATGAATGGAATATTGATGGCTTTTCTGAATATCAAATGTTTGAACTTTTATAGCATATGTTGATGTTTGCAACAGTGTGCAAACAGAATGAAAATACTGATTACCAAGTAGCCAGATTTATTGTCAGTGGCTTTGTTGGACTACTTAAAGGATGGTGGGATAATATTCTCACAACTGTTCAAAATGATGAAATTTTAAATTCCACCAGAACTGTAATTGATGCAGATCTTGAGCGACAAGAACAAGATGCTGTATATACTCTAGTTAATACTATCGTCCTTCATTTTATCGGTGCAGTTACCGGTATTGAAGATCGTGGTAGAGAACTATTACAGAAATTAAGATGTCCATCTTTATCTCATTTTAGATGGTATAAAGATGTTTTTCTAATGAAAGTACATCGTCGAGCTGATTCTAATTCAGATCATTGGAAAGCCAAATTTATTGATGGTCTACCTACTCTTTTTGCCGAGAGAGTTAGGAAAAAGTTAAGAGATTGTCATAATCAATTGGCTATCCTGTATAATCGATATACCTATGGTCAATTAATAGGTGTTATCACTGATGAAGGCCTTGCTTTATGCAATGACCTTAAACTACAGCAACAGATGAAACAGCAACATCTTACTGGAAGAAAAGAGTTAGGTGAATTTTGTGAACAATTTGCCTATGACACGAAATTACAGTATCCTCACAAACATAAGAAGCATAAGAAAATTCATAAGAATTTTCCAAAAAAGTCCAAAAAGTATAAGCCCTCTGAAGCTTATACCCAGCAACCAACACCTTCAAAAGGTAGACAAAAATATTCCAGAAAAAAACCAAAATCCACAATTACAGATGAATTTTCTTATGCTAACCGTTGTAAATGTAAAATATAGGTCATTATGCTAACCGTTGTAAATCTAAAATACCACAAAAGCTTAATGAACTATCTATAGATGATGAACTTTAGCAAAAGATTCTTCAAATGTTATCTGACGAATCTAGTTCTTCTGACAATTCTACAGGTGATCTTGCAGCAATTTATTCATCTGATTCTGCTATCGAATCTGATAATACTCTAGAAATTTGTGATTGTAAAACTCATATTAATCAAATATCAGATGAAGTCAACTATTGGAAAGCAATAGTTGAAATGAATGGACTTGATATTGGTGGATCCAGTATCAATGTTCTGACAGAAGAAGATAAGAATATCATCAACATAGCTGATCAAATTGCTAATCCAGAAATGAAATTAAAATATTTAGAATTATGCTTACAGCAACAAAAGTAGGAAGAAATACTTCCTCCTAAACATTATAGTATGGAAGAAGTTTTCAACAGAATCCAGAATACAACCGAGGAAAAACCTCTAACAATCCAGGATTTAAAAATGGAAGTTAATGCCTTAAAAGTAGAAATTAAGCAATTACAAACTTCCAATATTACTATTAATTCTGAAATTAAAAAGATTAATAGTAAAATTCAGAATAATCAACAAGGAATAATAATTCCTAAGTCCAGCAAAACTCAAGATGATAAAAAATCTGAGCCTGATTATCTCATGCTTATGAACACAGTTACTTTCCAGAAATGGTATATCAGAATTACTTTTATGATAAAACCCGATTTTATTATAAAAGATGCTATTGCCCTTGAAAATCACCAAACTAAAATCTTTTTAACAAACAACATTAACGATCGGAGATGCAAAGAATAAATAAAAGGGACATCAAGGGAATTAGGAGAAGAAACGACAACAAATTAAAGCGAGATCAAGCTTCAATGAATCTATCCTGTAACCACAGCAAATCAAAATGAGCACACTTTACAAACACACTCACTCTGAGAAGATATAGGAATGCCTTAGACTAACAGCAGTGAAACAACATACGATCATATATAAAGCACACACAAGCACATGCATCTAAAAGCACACAAAACTCATATATCTACCTACATGTATATATAACATGTATCTAAAACTGAAAATTCAAAAACAAAAATCAGGTTGTGTTGTAATCTATGTTAAATAGACTCTTCAATATAAATCAAATACCGATATTAGAAACTCAACACTTGAACAAGAGTATGGTATATGTGTCGGTTATTTCTCAATAGACACTTCTTATATATTTGTATTTAAGATTGTTATTATATATATATATTGTTGTGTAATTGTTATAAATTCTTTTTTGACACTGTAGACTACACAACACCATTTAATCATTAAAAATATTAAAAAAATTACATTTTTTGCCGAGTAAACATGCCCTTAAATTGAAGGTTTGAGGAGTCCACCCTCTACATACACACCCGCACCAGACACAAAATCACTGACGATTTTTCTCGCAGAAAAATGACTTAAAACACAAAAAATGGAAATAACAGAAACAAGTCGTAGATTAAGTGAAAAAAACAAGGTAAAGCAAATAATATGAAGAAAATCCTATCTCAGCCACTTCGAAATATGAAAATACATCAATCATCATCAAAATTTTCAAAACAATGAAAAAGATAACCCTCAAACAACCAATAACAAGTTGATCAAATCAAATATCCATTCAAAAAATATTTTTTTTTTTAAAATAAGCAAAATAACCGCTAAAAGCAAATCACTCGAAACTCCTTAAATGACTGGAAGATAAACCACCACAATGATTGAGAACACACTAATAGACTTACAATATCAACCATATTTCACATAATTATTATACATTTTAGTAAAGTAATCAAAAAAAATCGAAGAAATTAAATATAAACAACGTATCGATACAGGAAACGATGCAGGAGAGGATAGATTCGAAGCTTACTTTTTCAAGAAATCAGACGATCAACGAATGGGGAAGAGATTGGAGAGTTCTTTGAGAGACTTCGTTGTGTAAGAATAGTTAGAGAGAGAGAGAGACAGAGAATTGGGAGATATTTTAGGGCTGTGAAAGAGAAGAGTGAGGAAATCGGAGGACTGAGAGAGAGACCACAAGAAGAGTGCCAAGGGCAATGGGCAAGGATTTCTATAAAAACTCATGAAGCGTTTTGTAACGTACTCCATGTTAATTTTTTCCGAACTTTGCTTCATAATCTATTTGGCAATGGGTAAGTGTGTCCAATTGAAATGTCCATGTTACCCTCCGAAATTCTTTTTCCAGTTTCTTCTTTTATACGTGGCACCAAATATGGTTTGCCATATTTTAAGCGCGGTGGACGAATCCCAATTTTACCAAAATAAATTTATTTATTACACTAACAACCCTCTGTTTAATTTTTTTTTTATGTTTTTTTCTGACAAAAATAAAATGTACAAAAATAAAAAGAATAATTTAATGATTTTTAATTAAAAATCTTACTTCTCAAACAAAATATAAATCCTATATTCAAAACATGTATTAACTATTTAATTTATAGTTTATTGTCTTATGAAAAGGTGCAATAATGTTATTATCTTTTAAGAGACACAGTTTTTGGATTAGGTTTTTTCATATTGACATCTTAACATAAGAATTGAAAGGTTCTATAAGGCCCATCATAGGTCCTGTGTTGACGATTTAAACCGTTCATTTTGTAAGGCATTGGTATATTATTCATGAAAAAAAAAATTTCAATTCAATAGTCATAATTTTTCATTTTGTCGCATTTATCTTCGAAAAAATGGACGACAAATATATTTTTAAAATAGATGATCCATTTTTTAGAGATAAATGTGATAAAATTAAAAATTTCTGATTATCAAATTGCTAAATTTTTTATGGATAATATATTTTGAGAACCCTACAAAATGAACTATTTAGATTATCAAAATAAGACCCGTGATGACCCTATAAACCCCTCAAATTCTCTCATATTGAAAAATTCCAACATAAGAAAAACTCAACTTTTATTTTTATTTTTTCTTAATCTTTTTCTTAGTTATTAGCTCACGTTGAGAGCAAAGCTCAGGATAATATCAGCCTCATTCTCTATTGCGACTAGATCTGTAATCAGACTCTTTTATCTTTTTTTGGTTGAAGGGAAGAAAAGGGTAAAATGGACATTTTGATTATTCTAGTTATTTTGGGAAATCAATGACTAATAATATTATGTTGGCTCTTCAAATTCAAGCAATTATTATTATTATTATTATTATTATTATTATTATTATTATTATTATTATTTTCCTTTTTTGGTGCAATGGAAAGAAAGAAGTCTCTCAAGTGAAATATTAAATGCTATTTTTTTTTTCTTAGATGGGGAAATGTTATTAGTTGATGAGATATAAATGCCACATTAGAGCAATTCTAATCCTATTATTTATTTTTTGCTAGTTAAAATATAAAATTAAAAAAAAAGAGAGATAATTATTTATTTTGCCTAACTTTTTTTTATTTATGTACTATAATGCTACTTTTTTTTATTTATTTATTTTAAAGAGCCTCCTAAGACTGTCCATATCAACCTAGCTATAATGGTTTTAGGACTAAATTTGCTTAGCAAGGTGCAAAATCACTCATTCATCAGCCTTATTACATCAAAATTAAATTTGGCATTACTACGATAAATCGTTACATGTAGCGATACAGTGTTCACATGTTATATGATATTTTATCATTTATTCTTAAGAGTGACTGGATATCCTGTCAGGCAACCAACTGCCACACTATTTTTATTTTTATTTTTCAATATGAAATATAATATTTTATTATTTATTACCAAACATCCGGCCGAATGACGGGATGGGCACAATTATTACTTTTTCTCTTTTTTTCTTTTTTTTTCTTTGAGCAATATAGTTAACTTTTCCTAGAACCTTCTAGAAGTTGCTTTGGGTAGTGTTGTTTGCATATAATTCAGCAAATCATAAAAATGAGTATTTATAAAATTAAATTTTAGAATAGTGGGTCCGATGGAGGTGTACGTACAAAAAATACTAGATAAAATAGAAAAAAATAACTTTTTGGTTATAATATAGCTTTAAATTTGTTGAGCCATCTCCAAGGGGATAGCTAAAAAAGGCTTGTTAGGCATTTTAGCCAATGCAACTCTAATTTTGGACTCCAATGGGCGAGCTAGCTACTTTACCATTCTACCTTTTTATTGGCTACAATTAAAGAGCATTATAAGCTCTCCAAACAAATATGTATGTATATGTCTTGAATTTTTGCATATTTGTATATTGGATTTGGGATTTTATATATTTTGTATATGTATATGTGTGTGTAACAATTTTATATGTTCTTTCAATTCTGTTTGGTGAATTATAGAATAAACTTATTTTGTATTTTGTATTTTGTTTTCTCCCCATTCTATAGTTTTTATATGCTTGTTTGAGCAAATTTATTATTTTTGCAAATTTACATTGGCAAAATGTCGGCAATTAGTATTTTTTGTTTTAAAAATTAATTAAGTTAGTTTGAATGATTAGCTAAAATAAAGAGTGTGGTTGGAGAACACAATAGCTAAAATAAAGAGAGTATTTTTTTCGTACTTTAGCTAGTGAAAAGTAGATAGTATGATTGGAGTTGCTCAAGGCTCTCAAATGTAGCTAGACCAATTTTTTTTTGTTAAAATAGCCATTATAAAAATATATATATATATATATATATATGATAATGTTAGCCATAGCTAACAAGACTCATTTAAAGAGTCCATGTCACGCCCTCAAAAAAATACATAAAACCCATCATTTTAGACATGCCATGATGTACGAGAAATAAATATCTTTCTATTAATCAGAGTAGCTCTTACAGGAATATTACAAGCTACTAACAAACAAATACCCTACGGGCTTACAGCTTTCCAAGTTAACACTTGGTTACAAAATGAGAAGAGTACTAACTAAGTACATTTTAAGTCCTTGGCTTGAAATTTACATGTAATACATCAAAGAAAGTAAAACAACAAAGCAGTCTGTCTGCCTCTAGCCTCCCAAACTACGCCCTTGGAAGTGGCATGCTTCCTGTACCTGAAAATGGTGTCCCATATAGGGCGAGCCACAGCGCAGTAGAAATACACTAAACCAACTATAAACAATGACTAAGATAATAGCGTTCAATGGGTGGTCCGCACTTATATTCCAATTTATACTGTGTTACAATTTAACGACAATCATGTCCATGTTACATTCACTTTCCGTTTCTTAACCAATTCTCAATTCATAACTATGACTCTGAGCCTGGTCAAACAACCTGTATGAGACAAACACTCATATTAAGCATTTACATTTCGCAATAGATAAGCATACTACCTATATCAATACATCAACAGATAACCATACAAGCCATATCAATACATCAACAAATAAGCATATTAGCTGTATCTGCACTTCAATAGATAAGCATATGAGTTGTATCTGCACTTCAATAGATAAGCATATGAGCTGTATCAGCACTTCAATTTCCGATTTAGAGGTCCAGCCCCTTTCTTCCAATAAACCTTCCGGTTTAGAGGTCCACCCCCTTTCTCCTCCCACACAAACAATGTATATAAACAGTTATCATATACAACCAATCAATACATAAAGTTAATGGATTGTTCCATTCACTATATTCAATAGTACACTTAATCGATTAGTTGTAGTTTGCCTAATCATCATGCATTGTCTACAACAATCAAACTATCCTCCACCGATAGCCCCAAGCAGTTATTTCTGAACAGAGAATAAATGCGCCACATGGGTAAAATATTGACATTTCAATTTGGTGAGTGATGAGTAACCCAACTGCACCCTTTAATCCCATACATTCCCAATTCCAACATTTTCAATTTCATTTCTCATTTCTCACATTTATTTCACAAATTGATTTAACAATGCAATTAGGGCATTTCCCATAATTAACAAAACAACCCTAAGGTTTCATTTCTATCAACAATCCAACATTCATCTCATTTCTCTATGCCCAACATGCATATAGGTAATAATAAATAAAACCCCAACTTTGCAAAATTACGCAAAGACCCAAACTTCCTCAAAATTACCCAACGACTCCAAACATATCAAAATGCCAAAATTCAAAGACAAAGCTCATAAGATGGAGTAGGATATCCCTACCTCGAAGTTAGAGCTCAAACGGAGGAGAGAACCAAACTCAAAGTGCTCCAAACTCCAATCTTTTCGGAACAAAACGTAGCCCTCGACGATCAACACACTTTTTGTAAAGGCCAAAGGGTAGAAGAACACTCTAACTAGATCAATACTTAGAGAGAAGTTGAGTTTTAGTGAGAGAAGCTCTCAAATGGCTTTTTCAGAAAAGTAAGGGAGAGAAAGGATGTTGAAATGTGATTCAAAAATGCACAGCTGCCAACTGATATACGCATCATCCGCTCGAGCGGAGAATAGAACGCTCGAGTGTCAAGCACAAAACTGGACCCGCTCGAGCGCAAGAAGGCCTGCTCGAGCGCCAAGACACAAGAACAAAATACATCCGCTCGAGTGCAAAAAGCAGTTCGCTCGAGCGTAGATTACCCCCTCTCAGAACCTTCGCTGACAATGAACACCCCGTTCGAGCGCCAACAAACCAGCTCGAGCGTGACCCGCTCGAGCGTAAGGAAACCCGCTCGAGCGTGAGAAACACATCTGCAGAAGTTTTACAGAGGCACAGATACTGGAAGTGTGAAAACTCCGCTCGAGTGTGATATGGTCCGCTCGAGGGTACAACTAAAAATAAAACTCTGCTCGAGCGCAAGGGTACCCGCTCGAGCGTACCACCAAAACTCTAGGCAACAAGGAAAGGGACTAAGGCTCAACCAGCCTGTTCGAAACACGCCCAACACATCCTAAAACTCAGACATATGGAACCTAAAGGATGGCAACAAGACATACAACCACCAACTCCACGAAAACCTACGACCGGAGCACTGTTGATATAGGGGACAAACCCGGGATTGCTATAACCTCCCCCCCTTAAAGAATTTCGTCCCTGAAATTAAGAAAATAACATAATTACAAGGTCAACCGACCACAAAGCACTCAACCCCCGAGCATTTAGGGAAGAAACTATTCTCTCGTCAAATTTGTAGTTAACTCTCACAAAAGAAAGGACTAACTAAGGGAGCACGTTCCAACGACAACACTCAGGCACAAAAGACCTCAACAAAACCAAACTCTTCCCGAGATAGATCACCAAAAACACCCGACTAGCGCTCCCAGCTAAGTCACTTCTCAACAATTATAGTTCCAAATAAAACAACCAACGCAAATCCTTTGTATAAATATAAGGGAAATCATTCTGTTGCTCATGAGGCGTATCTCATAGAAAATCAAATTTTCAACGTTGGCATTCCAAAACAGACTTTGCA
The DNA here is from genome assembly GCF_055761805.1 of Camellia sinensis. Classification (NCBI taxonomy): domain Eukaryota; kingdom Viridiplantae; phylum Streptophyta; class Magnoliopsida; order Ericales; family Theaceae; genus Camellia; species Camellia sinensis. The sequence goes on from NC_138972.1 coordinate 162,551,887, forward strand.
TTTTCCATGCGAAACTTAAAAGTTTTGTAAACATTTTTCATAAACGCGGCGCCATTCAAAACACATGACCATCCACAATTCACTTGCCAAATACGTCTCTTTGAAATGTTTCATAACGTTTAAGTTAAATCAATTTCTCAACAATATCATAATTTAATATTCAACAACTTGACCCATTACTGGTCACTTCACCCCTATTCAAGGGGTCATTTACAATATATGCTTCAACATGCATTCCTTTAAATCTAACAATTCCCAATTTACAAGGTTCAAAATTTCACACATATCATAGTCAGTGTTCATGATATATTTTCAGTCTTGCAATACATTCAACATACGCAATGTTACACAACTTAAGACATGTTCAATGCTCTTAAATTTTAACAACACAACAAAGATACAACAAGTGCTCAACAATCAGAGACAGATCCGGATTTTTCTCACGAACTTGAAATTCACTCACCCAAATGGTTTCCTCAACCCCCATTACGTTTTCATAATACCTTACGAATGGAAAAGTCTGGCCTAGCCAGACTCGATAACAATGATAATAGTAAGACACATTCAATCACTACAGTGTTCTGAGAGATCCACCACGTCTCGACTACTCACAACACTCAAACCAGTATTTGGTACTAAATATCCCAACGAAGGAAACACGGAAACGTTTGTACATAAGGCTTCCAGCCAACTCTCACAAAACACGTATGTAAGACGAAGTACGGGTAGGGAACAACATTACGGCACATTACTACCCCACTACTTCAAGGTCTCGCCAAAATCACACAGCATATAACCAGCAACTCAGGCTAGGTTGAGTCTAACTTCCCGTAAAATATTCAGGTTCGTAAGGATACCACTAAACACGTCATTTACATCTGGCCACAGCCGAACTCAAAGATTTCTCTCAAATTATTTTCCCGAAAATAAGGGTAGCGAAACTCACGTTTCGATTCAAAAATCATTTTAGTTGACGAAGAGCACTCAATGACCCCTGAGTGAACCTCAACACAGCCAACCCACAAAACCCGCCATACTCACAGTGATGACGCAATACCCAAAAACAGAACTTCCATAAAAAGGACTCCTAAACACTTAAAATTTTCAATAACGTAACGACACAACGGATAACATTGCACACCCCCATGCCTTGCACACACAAACAAGGGCTAAACGGGTCAAAACGACTCTAACAAGGTGCCTTACTCACTTTTCACAACCTTACCACCTCGCTTGTGTTACCACTGTCCAAACTGGACAGCAGACACTTATGTCGAAGCGACCTGACTTAACCAAACATCCAACCTCTCGACTTCACTAAGAAACCACACTATTGCCTTATCAAGGTATTCACCTGGGATTTTCCAGGACTGATCCCCTTCTACACACCATCTAATAACAACCTACGAACCACAAACTAATACGTACCGCACTAGGCAAAGCCTCCTTATTTTGCAAGCTATCTTACTCCCATACCGAGTCCCCCCATGACCCATAGGGTCCACTCTTTACCCCACATCTTAGTTGTCACTCATCCCGAGAGTACCATCAAGAGGCCCAACCTCCGTGTTGAACCACTAGCCAATGCTACCGCTAGACAACCACCATGAACCAAACCCTGACATCGTTTCCTGTCGCCGACATGGCTTTCACATATTCACCATTCTAAATTTCTGGAGGAGTAAAAGCCCTCAACCTTCTCATTACCATCCCAAACCTTTCTTCGCAAAGACCAAACCACAGTGACTCTACTCACGGTTCACACCCAAACCATGGGTTATACACCCAACCAATCCCATCGTCAGCATCACTTGACCTACCCGGTATTAAGGTACAAACCTATCGTATTCTACCATCAAAAGGGAGTTTGGGAACTTAAGAAACACCCATTACTCCACCGCTCGGGATATAACGCCAGCTGCTCACCACACACCACTCTCGATGCCAATAACCACTATCTTATATAGGGTCTCACACTCTCTCTAATCAAACTACCAGTCGGTACAGATGCAAATTTGACGACATTACCTATCATGAAGGGATAAGTCTAGTCCTAACGAAATTACGCACTATGACTCTGCAAAGCATCATGCTAAATATATACTACACCTAGTATTAATCACACGCTTCACATCCTCGCGAGGAGTTCTCCCGACAAGAGACCAAAATCTCTACCACAAACATAAGGTCAAATGGGTTACACCCATGAAGCTCCGCATACCCGGCGAGTACAACTATTCAAGCCCCAAAATAGCCCCACAATAGTCCTGATTAGGATACGCATCCCTCAATTCTTTCCCAAACCAAATCACATGCATATAAATGCATTATTACCAAAAATTTTATGTTCTTACAACAACTTATTGCATTAATAAAACTTTAAAGCTACTACATGCTCCAATCCACCCAATCCAAGGAAGTTAACAAACAAAGCATATATATATATATATAGATAAACAAACAGTTTAGATGTTTCAACACTCCCAAAACACATTGGTTAAACAACAGAACCCAATGATTACAAAACGATAATTCACCGATTACAAAATGGATTAGTCAAAACAAAACCATCCCCTCGGTATTACCGCCACTACCGTCCCTCACTGGACCGCCAAAGTTGATCATCCCCCAAACATAAGATAACCTACGAGTTTACAAGCCACGGACAAGAACTACTGTTGTGCCCCAACTGGCCACACCTGGAACAACTGCGGACTTTCCCAAGTGGGACTTGGGAACTCGTCTCTCCTGAGGCCCTCGAAGTCTGGCCTGTTTGTCCCCCAAAACGGTATTGCCCCTGTCCAGTCAAATAAGGCTGGACCCGACTAGGTTGCGAGACTTCCAAAGAAGCTCCTGGCTGAGTACAGAAACGCCTGATATGACCTGGCTGATTACACACCCAACAAGTAAACAGCTACCAAGCACGAGACTGGTTCAAAGTCTGAGCTGATGATGGCCCCAACAACTGTTTCCCCACTGAACATTCAATCGGCCCAAAACCCGGCTGACTAGATGATTCTGATGGTACAACTACTGGTAGGACTGCCAACCCTGCTCTCTTTTTCTGGGGACACACCGAAGCCTTGTGGCCTAGCTGACCACATCTGAAAGAGCTAGCCGATCCCCTACTCTGAGGCTGGCCTGAAACCCGAACCTCTCTGGACCCCCCAACAGAAGAGTCCGAAACCCCATACGAAGAAAAGGACACAGCCTGGGACTGAACACACTTTCGCCTCCACCTCTTACCGGTCCTAGAGTACCTATAAGCCGTAGGAGTTACTGAGATGGCCTCCTCTCTACTCCAACCAACATTCTCAACCGTGGCCTCTCCCCTATTCTAGCCCATAGCCAGCACTGCTGCCTCCATATGGGCCGCAGCCCCGACAAGCGCACTATAGCTCCTATGCCAAGACCCAGCAACCCTTTCCCGGATGCTATCGCACAGCCTACCCTCAAACTCTGAACAACGCAATTCCTCCGTCTCCACCAATTCCGGGGCAAACCTTGACAGATTAGCAAACCATGCCTCAAACTGCACCAAAGGAGTAGTACCTTGGCGTAACTCTACAAACTGTTTCCGCAACTCGTCCTGAGCAGAAGGAAGGAAATCACAACTTCCTCATCTAGGCATCCTAGTGGAAGTAACAAAGGTATTAGTACAACAACAAAGGTGCCGAAACTATTTCACTAGCGTCCTAACACGATGGACAGCTGTAATTCATTCCACGTAAGCACATAAACACTTAAGCACTTACGAATTTCATTTCCGGATAATGATAGTCCCGACGCGTTACTAGAGTTCCGGTTAGAAACAGCATTGATCAGGTGCCTTTCCAACAGGACTCCCAGAAACCCAAGGATCCAATCAACATCCAAGAAACTACATTCCATACCCACATAAACATGTTATCACATAAGCACATAACATTACATCTAAATCTCTAACAAGCGAGACAAACCCAATGTGATACTAATCACTTCCCACGTACCCAAAGTATTCGAACCCGGTAGGCTCTGATACCAAGTTGTCACGCCCTCAAAAAAATACATAAAACCCATCATTTTAGACATGCCATGATGTACGAGAAATAAGTATCTTTCTATTAATCAGAGTAGCTCTTACAGGAATATTACAAGCTACTAACAAACAAATGCCCTACGGGCATACAGATTTCCAAGTTAACACTTGGTTACAAAAAGAGAGGAGTACTAACTCAGTACATTTTAAGCCCTTGGCTTGAAATTTACATATAATACATCAAAGAAAGCAAAACAACAAAGCAGTCTGTCTGCCTCTAACCTCCCAAACTACGCCCTTGGAAGTGGCATGCTTCATGTACCTGAAAATGGTGTCCCATATAGGGTGAGCCACAGCCCAGTAGAAATACACTAAACCAACTATAAACAATGACTAAGATAATAGCGTTCAATGGGTGGTCCGCACTTATATTCCAATTTATACTATGTTACAGTTTAACGACAATCATGTCCATGTTACATTCACTTTCCGTTTCTTAACCAATTCTCAATTCATAACTATGACTCCGAGCTTGGTCAAACAATCTATATGAGACAAACACTCATATTAAGCATTTACATTTTGCAATAGATAAGCATACTAGCTATATCAATACATCAACAGATAACTATACAAGCTGTATCAATACATCAACAAATAAGCATATTAGTTGTATCTTCACTTCAATAGATAAGCATATGAGTTGTATCTGCACTTCAATTTCTGGTTTAGAGGTCCAGCCCCTTTCTTCCAATAAACCTTCTAGTTTAGAGGTCCAGTCCCTTTCTTCCAACAAACCGTGGAGTAAAGCCGCTTTCTCCTCCCACACAAACAATGTATATAAACAGTTATCATATACAACCAATCAATACATAAAGTTAATGTATTATTCCATTCGCTATATTCAATAGTACACTTAATCAATTAGTTGTAGTTTGCCTAATCATCATGCATTGTCTATGACAATCAAAACTATCCTCCACCGATAGCCCCAAGCAGTTATTTCTAAACAGAGAATAAATGCGCCACATGGGTAAAATATTGACATTTCAATTTGGTGAGTGATGAGTAACCCAACTGCACCCTTTAATCCCATACATTCCCAATTCCAACATTTTCCATTCCATTTCTCATTTCTCACATTTATTTCACAAATTGATTTAGCAATGCAATTAGGGCATTTCCCATAATTAACAAAACAACCCTAAGGTTTCATTTCTATCAACAATCCAACATTCATCTCATGTCTCTATGCCCAACATGCATATAGGTAATAAATAAATAAAACCCCAACTTTGCAAAATTACACAAAGACCCAAACTTCCTCAAAATTACCCAACGACTACAAACATAACAAAATGCCAAAATTCAAAGACAAAGCTCATAAGATGGAGTAGGATGTCCCTACCTCGAAGTTAGAGCTCAAACGGAGGAGAGAACCAAACTCAAAGTGCTCCAAACTCCAAACTTTTCGGAACAAAACGTAGCCCTCGATGATCAACACACTTTTTGTAAAGGCCAAAGGATAGAAGAACACTCTAACTAGATCAATACTTAGAGAGAAGTTGAGTTTTAGTGAGAGAAGCTCTCAAATGGCTTTTTTTGAAAAGTAAGAGAGAGAAAGGATGTTGAAATGTGATTCAAAAATGCACAGCTGCCAACTGATATACGCATGATCCGCTCGAGCGGAGAATAGAACGCTCGAGCATCAAGCACAAAACTGGACCCGCTCGAGCGCAAGAAGGCCGGCTCGAGCGCCAGGACACAAGAACAAAATACATCCGCTCGAGCGCAAAAACCAGTTTGCTCGAGTGTAGATTACCCCCTCTCAGAACCTTCGCAGACAATGAACACCCCGCTCGAGCATAAGGAAACCCGCTCGAGCGTGAAAAACACATCTGCAGAAGTTTTGCAAAGGCACAGATACTGGAAGTGTGAAAACTTCGCTTGAGCGTACAACTAAAAATAAAACTCCGCTCGAGCGCAAGGGTACCCGCTCGAGCGTACCACCAAAACTCTAGGCAACAAGGAAAGGGACTAAGGCTCAACCAGCCTGTTCGAAACACGCCCAACACATCCTAAAACTCAGACATATGGAACCTAAAGGATGGCAACAAGACATACAACCACCAACTCCACGGAAAGCTACGACCGGAGCACGGTTTGTATAGGGGACAAACCCAGGATCGCTATAACCTCCCCCCTTAAAGAATTTCGTCCCCGAAATTAAGAAAATAACATAATTACAAGGTCAACCGACCACAAAGCTCTCAACCCCCGAGCATTTAGGGAAGAAACTATTCTCTCGTCAAATTTGTAGTTAACTCTCACAAAAGAAAAGACTAACTAAGGGAACACGTTCCAACGACAACACTCAGGCACAAAAGACCTCAACAAAACCAAACTCTTCCTGAGATAGATCACCAAAAACACCCGACTAGTGCTCCCAGCTAAGTCACTTCTCAACAATTATAGTTCCAAATAAAACAACCAACGCAAATCCTTTGTATAAATATAAGGGAAATCATTCTCTTGCTCATGAGGCGTATCTCATAGAAAATCAAATTTTCAACGTTGGCATTCCAAAACAAACTTTGCATTTTCCATGCGAAACTTAAAAGTTTTGTAAACATTTTTCATAAACACGGCGTCATTCATAACACATGACCATCCACAATTCACTTGCCAAATACCTCTCATTGAAATGTTTCGTAACGTTTAAGTTAAATCAATTTCTCAACAATATCATAATTTAATATTCAACAACTTGACCCATTACTGGTCACTTCACCCCTATTCAAGGGGTCATTTACAATATATGCTTCAACGTGCATTCCTTTAAATCTAACAATTCCCAATATACAAGGTTCACAATTTCACACATATCATAGTCACTGTTCATGATATATTTTCAGTCTTGCAATACATTCAACATACGCAATGTTACACAACTTAAGACATGTTCAATGCTCTTAAATTTTAACAACACAACAAAGATACAACAAGTGCTCAACAATCAGAGACAGATCCGGATTTTTCTCACGGACCTGAAATTCACTCACCCAAATGGTTTCCTCAACCCCCATTACGTTTTCATAATACCTTACGAATGGAAAAGTCCGGCCCAGCCAGACTCGATAACAATGATAATAGTAAGACACATTCAATCACTACAGTCCAATTGAGATGCTCTTAGGAGTGTTTGGGAATAGTAAGACACATTCAATCACTACAGTCCATTCAATCACTATAGGGGACAAACCCGGGACCGCTATAGTCCAATTGAGATGCTCTTAGGAGTGTTTGGGAATAAGCTATATATTAGTTAAAAAGTCCAAAAACTAACACAAAAAGTTAACCAGGATTGAAGAAACAGTTGTTCACCTTAAAAATAATTGTTCCCTTCAACCTAAAATTCCAGAAATTCATCCTGTAGCTATTAAACCTACACCTACAGTAACAAATTTCAATTTAAAATCGAAGAAATCAAATACAGAATTTATGGATACTCTTATTAATAAGATTAACACTACGCCAAAATAGGGTATTAACGGCGGTAATGAAAACCGTCGTTAAAGGTATCATTAACGGCGGTTTTGTTACCGCCGTTAAAAAAACTGCCGTTAATGCTCACTTTTAACGGCGGTAACAAAACCGCCGCTAATGCCCAATCATTACCGCCGTTAATGACGGCGGTCTTTGCCGGCGAAACTCCGGCGTAACTCCGGCGAGCTCTAGCGAAACCATCTACAATAAAGTAAAAGTAATGTTTAAATATTTATTTAGGGAATATATTTCATGAAGAGTGGCTATGGTAGAGTGGTTAGTGTGGGTGGATGAGAGGTTGAGGGTTCAAGACTCGGGGAGTGCAAGAAGAAAGAATTATTTTTTGAAAAATTTGAACCTATTTACGGCGGTAAAAAACCGCCGTTTTTGGTCCTATGTTACCGCCGTTTTTGGTCGACTTTTAACAACAGTAATTTACCTTTTTACGATGGTTGTACTTTTCCGAGACGCGCATAAACGGCAGTAACAAAACCGCTGTTAATACCGCCGTTAAAGGCTTTAACGGCTGTAAAAAACCGCCGCTAAAGCCCAATTTTGGCGTAGTGTAAAGATCTTCATATAGGAGAATCCTCTCAAATTAATATGTTATCCAGAAACCATTTCTAGGAATTAGATGAAAATTACCAGAATTTGGATCCCCACCAAATATCTGAAATTCAGGCTAATTTTCAAAACGAGCCTTCATCTGTCAATAAAGTCCATTATGGATCTAATATTGACAGAACTGCCTATACAGCACCTAGTAGGTATTATTACTGTAAACCTACTCCCATGGATATTCTTTATGAGGAAGATTTTCTTCATAACCAGAAATCTTACCATAGTAGAACCATTTATGAATGGAATATTGATGGCTTTTCGGAATATCAAATGTTTGAACTTTTATAGCATATGTTGATGTTTGCAACAGTGTGCAAACAGAATGAAAATACTGATTACCAAGTAGCCAGATTTATTGTCAGTGGCTTTACTAGACTACTTAAAGGATGGTGGGATAATATTCTCACAACTGTTCAAAATGATGAAATTTTAAATTCCACCAGAACTATAATTGATGCAGATCTTGAGCGACAAGAACAAGATGCTGTATATACTCCAGTTAATACTATCGTCCTTCATTTTATCGGTGCAGTTACCGGTATTGAAGATCGTGGTAGAGAACTATTATAGAAATTAAGATGTCCATCTTTATCTCATTTTAGATGGTATAAAGATGTTTTTCTAATGAAAGTACATCGTGGAGCTGATTCTAATTCAGATCATTGGAAAGCCAAATTTATTGATGGTCTACCTGCTCTTTTTGCTGAGAGTGTTAGGAAAAAGTTAAGAGATTGTCATAATCAATTGGCTATCCTGTATAATCGATATACCTATGGTCAATTAATAGGTGTTATCACTGATGAAGGCCTTGCTTTATGCAATGACCTTAAACTACAGCAACTGATGAAACAGCAACATTTTACAGGAAGAAAAGAGTTAGGTGAATTTTGTGAACAATTTGCCTATGACACGAAATTACAGTATCCTCACAAACATAAGAAGCATAAGAAAATTCATAAGAATTTTCTTAAAAAGTCCAGAAAGTATAAGCCCTCTAAAGCTTATACCCAGCAACCAACACCTTCAAAAGGTAGACAAAAATATTCCAGACAAAAACCAAAATCCATAATTACAGATGAATTTTCTTATGTAACCGTTGTAAATGTAAAATACAGGTCATTATGCTAACCGTTGTAAATCTAAAATACCACAAAAGCTTAATGAACTATCTATAGATGATGAACTTCAGCAAAAGATTCTTCAAATGTTATCTGACGAATCTAGTTCTTCTGACAATTCTACAGGTGATCTTGCAGCAATTTATTCATCTGATTCTGCTATCGAATCTGATAATACTCTAGAAATTTGTGATTGTAAAACTCATATTAATCAAATATCAGATGAAGTCAACTATTGGAAAGCAATAGTTGAAATGAATGGACTTGATATTGGTGGATCCAGTATCAATGTTCTGACAGAAGAAGATAAGAATATCATCAACATAGCTGATCAAATTGCTAATCCAGAAATGAAATTAAAATATTTAGAATTATGCTTACAGCAACAAAAGTAGGAAGAAATACTTCCTCCTAAACAATATAGTATGGAAGAAGTTTTCAACAGAATCCAGAATACAACCGAGGAAAAACCTCTAACAATCCAGGATTTAAAAATGGAAGTTAATGCCTTAAAAGTAGAAATTAAGCAATTACAAACTTCCAATATTACTATTAATTCTGAAATTAAAAAGATTAATAGTAAAATTCAGAATAATCAACAAGGAATAATAATTCCTAAGTCCAGCAAAACTCAAGATGATAAAAAATCTGAGCCTGATTATCTCATGCTTATGAACACAGTTACTTTCCAGAAATGGTATATCAGAATTACTTTTATGATAAAACCCGATTTTATTATAAAAGATGCTATTGCCCTTGAAAATCGCCAAACTAAAATCTTTTTAATAAACAACATCAACGATCGGAGATGCAAAGAATAAATAAAAGGGACATCAAGGGAATTAGGAGAAGAAACGACAACAAATTAAAGCGAGATCAAGCTTCAATGAATCTATCCTGTAACCACAGCAAATCAAAATGAGCACACTTTACAAACACACTCACTCTGAGAAGATATAGGAATGCCTTAGACTAACAGCAGTGAAACAACATACGATCATATATAAAGCACACATAAGCACACCCATCTAAAAACACACAAAACTCATATATCTACCTACATGCATATATAACATGTATCTAGTTAAGACAAGTCAAGAAAATTCACTACTGCAACTTAGCAAAACAAGATTATACAAATGCTCATGCCCGAGTCTAAGGTGGGGAATGACGGTCACTACAGTTACCCTCCGAAATTCTTTTTCTAGTTTCTTCTTTTATACGTGGCACCAAATATGGTTTGCCATATTTTAAGCGCGGTGGACGATTCCCAATTTTACCAAAATAAATTTATTTATTACACTAACAACCCTCTGTTTAATTTTTTTTTTTGTGTTTTTTTCTGACAAAAATAAAATATACAAAAATAAAAAGAATAATTTAATGATTTTTAATTAAAAATCTTACTTCTCAAACAAAATATAAATCCTATATTCAAAACAGTTATTAACTATTTAATTTATAGTTTATTGTCTTATCAAAAGGTGCAATAATGTTATTATCTTTTAAGAGACACAGTAAAATATTTTGGATTAGGTTTTTTCATATTGACATCTTAACATAAGAATTGAAAGGTTCTATAAGACCCATCACAGGTCCTGTGTTGATGATTTAAACCGTTCATTTTGTAAGGCATTGGTACGTTATTCATGCAAAAAAATTTGTTCGATTCAATAGTCATAATTTTTTATTTTATCGCATTTATCTTCGAAAAAATGGACGACAAATATATTTTTAAAATAGATGATCCATTTTTTAGAGATAAATGTGATAAAATTAAAAACTTCTGATTATCAAATTACTAAATTTTTTATGGATAATATATTTTGAGAACCCTACAAAATGAACTATTTAGATTATCGAAATAAGACCCGTGATGACCCTATAAACCCCTCAAATTCTCTCATATTGAAAAATTCCAACATAAGAAAAACTCAACTTTTATTTTTTTTTTTCTTAATCTTTTTTTTTCGTTATTAGCTCACATTGAGAGCAAAGCTCAGGATAATATCAGCCTCATTCTCTATTGCGACTAGATCTGTAATCAGACTCTTTTATCTTTTTTTGGTTGAAGGGAAGAGAAGGGTAAAATGGACATTTTGATTGTTCTAGTTATTTTGGGAAATCAATGACTAATAATATTATGTTGGCTCTTCAAATTCAAGCAATTATTATTATTATTATTATTTTCCTTTTTTGGTGCAATGGAAAGAAAGAAGTCTCTCAAGGGAAATATTAAATGCTATTTTTTTTTTCTTAGATGGGGAAATTTAACGCCCTCAAAATAATACATAAAACCCATCACTTTTGACATGCATTGATATAAAAGAAACTAACAGTTTCTATTCATCAGAGTAAATTTTACAACGGTATTACATGTTAACAACAAAAGCAAATACTCTATGGGCTTACAGCTTTCCAAGTCAACACTTGGTTACACAAAAGAAGAGTACTAACTCTATCCAAAATAAGCCCTTGGCTTGATATACATGTAATACAAACAAAATAATCAAAAAGAGTCTTCAACTCTCATCATCATCATCCGAGCTATGTCCTTGGAGGTGGCATGCTACCTGTACCTGAAAATAATGTCCCATATAGGGTGAGCCAACGCCCAGTAGAGATATGCTAAACACAGTATGAGCAATAACTAAGACATTAGCAATTGATAAATGTTCAATTCCCATAAATCATTTCATAATCCGTTTTCCTTTACATGACTACTATGTCTATGTTCCATTTCATTTTCCATTCCTATCCAATTTCCCAATTACAACAACGGCTTAGAACCTGGCCAACAATTTTCATGAGACAGTGACTCATATTAAACGTTTCTCATTACGTGATAGATAAGCCTACTAGCTATATCAACATCTCAACAGATAAGCATGCAAGCTGTATCCACATTTCAACAGATAAGCATATGAGCTATATCAACACTTCTATAGATAAGCATATGAGCTGTATCAGTGGAGTCCATCCCCTATCTCCTCCCAAACAACATCCGGTTTAGAGGTCCATCCCCTATCTTCCCCTAAACCGTGGAGTACATCCCCTATCTCCTCCCACACACACAACGTATATACACATAGGTCATATACACAATCAATCAATACATAACGCAAATGTATTCTATCAACCGTCATACTCTATGACACATCCAATTGATTAGTTTTAGTTTGCCTAATCATCATGCATTGTCTACAACAATCACGACTACCCTCCACCGGTAGCCCCAAGCAATTATATCTAAACAGATAATAAATGCATTAACAGATAAATTATCAATGTTTTCAAAAGTGTGCGATTAACAAATCCAACTCCACTAGTCCGTCACATAATGAACCAATTTCATTATTTATAACTCAATTTCATAAATCCATAACTTTCCCAAATTAATTATACAAATTAATTTATCATACAAATTAGGGCATTCTTCCCTATTTCCCAATAATGACCTAATGGTCTATGTTTCATCAACCAACAACCATACTATTATTTTGAAACCCAAGATACACATTTTAGAATCAAAATAACAAATCCTCTTTTATACATTTTGAAACCCTAGATCTCAAAATCAAACCATTTAACAAAATGCTCAAAAATCTAGGTCAAAACCCATAGTAGTGAGTAGGAATCCCTACCACAACAGTTGACACCCAACGAAGAAGATGATAAAAAAAGAAGTTGCTCCAAATCACAAGTTTCTCGGATCAAAAGATAGCCCTCGACGATCAACAACTTTTTTGTAAAGGCCAAAGGTAAGGAAACAACTCCAACTAGATCAATACCTAGAGAGAAGGCAAGGTTCTAGAGAGAGAGGCTCAACAATGGAGTTTTTAGAAAAGTAAGAGAGAGAAGAGATGAGAAAAAGTGATTTAAAAATGCCCCACAGCCAATTGATATACGACATTCCCGCTCGAGCGGAAAACACAACGCTCGAGCGTCAAGAACAAAAACTAGGTCCACTCGAGCGCAAGAAGGCCTGCTCGAGCGCCAAGACACAAGAATAAAGTACATCCGCTCGAGCGAGAAAACCAGTCCGCTTGAGCGCAAATCTCCCTCTCCCAGAACTTTCACCAAGACAGTACTACCCGCTCGAGCGCAGGACACCCGCTCGAGCATAGAAATCACACCTGCAGAAGTTTTGCAGGGACACGAAATACTGGGAGTGCATACTCTCCGCTCGAGCGCCAAACGACCCACTCGAGCGGAACGACCAAAAGCCTGGCAACAAGATTTTAGACCAAGGTTCTACCCACCTGCTCGAAACATACCCAACACATCCTAAAACTCAAACAAATGGAATTAAAGGACGGCAACAAGATAGATACAACTACCAACTTCACAGAACCAAGTCCGAAATACAACAGAACAGTAAAGGGACAACCGGGATCGCTATAGGAAATGTTATTAGTTGATGAGATATAAATGCCACATTAGAGCAATTCTAATCATATTATTCATTTTTTGCTAGTTAAAAAATAAAATTAAAAAAAAAAGTGATAATTATTTTATTTTGCCTAACTTTTTTTTATTTATGTACTATAACGCTACTTTTTTTTTATTTTACCTATTTATACACACAAACTATTTAAAGAGCCTCCTAAGACTGTCCATATCAACCTAGCTATAATGGTTTTAGGACTAAATTTGCGTAGCAAGGTGCAAAATCACTCCTTCATCAGCCTCATTACATCAAAATTAAATTTGGCATTACTACGGTAAATCGTTACATGTAGCGATACAGTGTTCACATGTTATATGATATTTTATCATTTATTCTTAAGAGTGATTGGACATCCTGTCTGGCGACCAACTGCTAGACTATTTTTATTTTTATTTTTGAATATGAAATATAGTATTTTATTATTTATTACCAGACATCCGGCCGAATGACGGGATGTGCACAATTATTACTTTTTTTCTTTCTTTTTTTTTTTTTTGGAGTTATATGGTTAACTTTTCCTACAACCTTCTAGAAGTTGCTTTGGGTAGGGTTGTTTGCATATAATTCAGCAGATCATAAAAATGAATATTTATAAAATTAAATTTTAGAATAGAGGGTCTGATGGAGGTGTACATACAAAAAATACTAGATAAAATAGAAAAAAATAACTTTTTGGTTATAATTTAGCTTTAAATTTGTTGAGCCATCTCCAAGGGGATAGCTAAAAAAGGCTTGTTGGGCATTTTAGGCAATGTAACTCTAATTTTGGACTCCAATGGGCGAGCTAGCTACTTTACCATTCTACCTTTTTATTGGCTACAATTAAAGAGCTTTATAAGCTCTCCAAACAAATATGTATGTATATGTCTTGAATTTTTGCATATTTGTATATTGAATTTGGGATTTTATATATTTTATATATGTATATGTGTATGTAACAATTTTATATGTTCTTTCAATTATGTTTGATGAATTACAGAATAACTTATTTTGTAATTTGTTTTTTTTTTCTCCTCATTCTATAGGTTTTATATGCTTTGTTTGAGCAAATTTATTATTTTTGCAAATTTACATTAGTAAAATGTCGGCAATTAGTATTTTTTGTTTTAAAAATTAATTAAGTTAGTTTGAATAATTAGCTAAAATAAAGAGTGTGGTTGGAGAACACAATAGCTAAAATAAAGAGAGTATTTTTTTCATACTTTAGCTAGTGAAAAGTAGATAGTATGATTGGAATTGCACAAGGCTCTTCAAATGTAGATAGTCCAAATTTTTTTTGTTAAAATAACTATTATAAAAATAAAAAAAAAATATATATATACGATAATGTTAGCCATAGCTAACAAGACTCATTTAAAGAGTCCAATTGAGATGCTCTTAGGAGTGTTTGGGAATAAGCTATATATTAGTTAAAAAGTCCAAAAACTAATACAAAAAGTTAACCAGGATTGAAAAAACTGTTGTTCACCTTAAAAATAATTGTGTCCTTCAACCTAAAATTCTAGAAATTCATCCTGTAGCTATTAAACCTACACCTAGAGTAACAATTTTCAATTTAAAATCCAAGAAATCAAATACATAATTTATGGATACTCTTTTTAATAAGGTTAAAGATCTTCATATAGGAGAATCCTCTCAAATTAATATGTTATCCAGAAACCATTTCCAGGAATTAGATGAAAATTACCAGAATTTGGATCCCTACCAAATATCTGAAATTCAGGCTAATTTTCAAAATGAACCTTCATTTGTCAATAAAGTCCATTATGGATCTAATATTGACAGAACTGCCTATACAGCACCTAGTAGGTATTATTACTCTAGACCTAGTCCCATGGATATTCTTTATGAGGAAGATTTTCTTCATAACCAGAAATCTTACCATAGTAGAACCATTTATGAATGGAATATTGATGGTTTTTCTGAATATCAAATTTTTGAACTTTTATAGCATATGTTGATGTTTGCAACAGTGTGCAAACAGAATGAAAATACTGATTACCATGTAGCTAGATGTATTGTCAGTGGCTTTACTGGACTACTTAAAGGATGGTGGGATAATATTCTCACAACTGTTCAAAATGATGAAATTTTAAATTCCACCAGAACTATAATTGATGTAGATCTTGGGCGACAAGAACAAGATGCTGTATATACTCTAGTTAATACTATCGTCCTTCATTTTATCGGTGCAGTTACCGGTATTGAAGATCGTAGTAGAGAACTATTACAGAAATTAAGATGTCCATCTTTATCTCATATTAGATGGTATAAAGATGTTTTTCTAATGAAAGTACATCGTCGAGCTGATGCTAATTCAGATCATTGGAAAGCCAAATTTATTGATAGTCTACCTACTCTTTTTGCTGAGAGAGTTAGGAAAAAGTTAAGAGATTGTCATAATCAATTGGCTATCCTGTATAATCGATATACCTATGGTCAACTAATAGGTGTTATCACTGATGAAGGCCTTGCTTTATGCAATGACCTTAAACTACAGCAATAGATGAAACAGCAACATCTTACAGGAGGAAAAGAGTTAGGTGAATTTTGTGAACAATTTTCCTATGACATGAAATTACAGTATCCTCACAAACATAAGAAACATAAGAAAATTCATAAGAATTTTCCTAAAAAGTTCAGAAAGTATAAGCCCTCTAAAGCTTATACCCAGCAACCAACACCTTCAAAAGGTAGACAAAAATATTCCAGACAAAAACCAAAATCCAATATTAAATGTTATAAATGTGGACAAACAGGTCATTATGCTTACCGTTGTAAATCTAAAATACAACAAAAGCTTAATGAACTATTTATAGATGATGAACTTCAGCAAAAGATTCTTCAAATGTTATCTGACGAATGTAGTTCATCTGACAATTCTGCAGATGATCTTGTAGCAATTTATTCATCTGATTCTGCTATCGAATCTGATAGTACTCCAGAAATTTGTGATTGTAAAACTCATATTAATCAAATATCAGATGAAGTCAACTATTGGAAAGCAATAGTTGAAATGAATGGACTTGATATTTGTGGACCCAGTATCAATGTTCTTACAGAAGAAGAGCAGAATGTCATCAACATAGCTGATCAAATTGCTAATCCAGAAATGATATTAAAATATTTAGAATTATGCTTACAGCAACAAAAGAAGGAAGAAATACTTCCTCCTAAACATTATAGTATGGAAGAAGTTTTCAACAGTGTCATGACCCGAACCCGCCCCCTATGGGTTAAGGACATAACCGGCTAGTAATCCTGGGATTACCTACGGCCTCAGACCAAAACAGACATAACTCGTCAGAGTAAAAGGGCCAAACGGAAGCAATAATTAAAAACTTTGTCCATAGAGCCGTGCTTATGTGCACATCAAACAAACCATACACGTATATGTTAATAACCCACAACAAAATACAGTACCATCAAAATCCTTTAGAAACAGGATCACCCAAAATGAGTTAACCTATATCAAAACTATGTACAGATATACATAAAGTCCTTGCCAGCAAGACAAACTATGAATGCATAACAAAATGGCAAGGATGGGTCTCGTGCGTGAGACACAAGGCTGACTCTCCAAAACTCATGTTGTTCCTGGCAGGCTTCACTGGGGCTGGGTTTGTGCTTCTCTTGGCTCACCTACAAACACATGAATGAGCGTGAGCGATAGCCCAGTGAATAATATCAAATATGACAGTTACATAACAATATATAGAACAACATGCTCCAAACGGCCTTGGGTTCATACTTCTATTTAACAAATATATATGACTATATGAAATGCAATTCAAGTAACTGTAGTTCCAAACATTCTGGCCTTTGTCCCATTCGGGTTTCCATTCACCTATGTCGAAACGGCCTTCGGCCCATTCATTTCTGTCAAAATGGCCTTCGGCCCATTCATTTATGTCAAAACGGCCTTTGGCCCACTCATTCATGTCACAACGGCCTTTGGCCCAGTTGTTCATGTCAAAACGGCCTTCGGCCCACTCATTCATGTCAAAACAGCCTTCGGCCCACTCATTCATGTCACAACGGCCTTTGGCCCACTTGTTCACGTCAAAACGGCCTTCAGCCCACTCATTCATGTCAAAACGACCTTTGGTCCATTCATTTGCATCAAAACGACCTTCGGTCCATTCACGTATATCAAAACGACCTTTGGTCCATTAATTCGCATCAAAACGACCTTCGGTCCATTCATTCGCATCGAAACGACCTTCGGTCCATTCATTTATATCAAAACGACCTTTGGTCCATTCATTCGTTCCTGTCAGAATTTTGTCCACAATCCCAATTAACAACTCATAAGGTTTATAGGGAATAAACAATTGGACATTGACAAGTTTTCAAATATTGATATTACTCACAGTGATCGGCTTGTGGATTTGCCCTGGAGCTTGACCCTACACATTTCATAACACAAAAGGGTCATTAACAGTTCAATCCGTTCTTTAGTTCACATATTCCTCTTTAGGCTTTATTATCATCTCATTAACTCATTTACAATGCTTAACATATGCCTAAGAGTGCTTGCAAGTGAAAGAGAACGGAAAACAGAACACAAAACACAAAAACAGGATTTCAGAAAGTAGGGTCCCCGCTCGAACGGACCTTTGGGTCTGCAAAAGTACTGGTTGCCTTCGATTCCAGCTCGAGCGTGAACTCGGCCGCTCGAGCGGACTGTCTGTCTACCTAGCTCCACGCTCGAGCGTCAACTTCCCCGCTCGAGCGGGAACCATGTCTGCAGAAAATGCTGGGAGCTCGATTTCTCCGCTCGAGCGGTACTTCACCCGCTCGAGCGCACATCGAAAATCTGGGTTTTCCAGATTGAGTTCTTGAGCTTCATCTCGACATTCAAAGGCTCTATATGCATGATTTCGGTCCAAACTTCACATAATCATATACTGACATGGTACAAACATAGAATTTCAACATATTGAAGCTCAATTTCATAATTTATCTACATGCATGGCTCATTTTCCACCAACTCATTACTAATGTAACCATTTCATGCATTCAAAGCTTCTACTTCCATGGATTGTACATGCATGTGATGTCTAGCTCCCAATCTCAACTTAGATGATACCAATGGTGATTTTACATGAGCTTCAACTACAAATTTACATGGACCTTACCCCTTTGAGCTCAAACATGCAACATTCAAAGCAATTACACACACATTGTGTTCAAATATGGAAATTCATAACAATTTCCTACATGCATGTGTTCTAAGACTTCAATTTTAACAAAACCAACTCAATTCATGTCCTTTAACATTTTTTCAACTTTGAACTTACAAATTACAAACAAGACTCCATGAATTCACTTACCTAAGAGCTTCAACCCTCAAGCTCTAGCCAAATCTTGAGCTAGATTTACAAATTCCCAAGTCTTGAGCCCAAATTACACAAGTCTCTCCCTTCCTCTCTCTACAACCGGCCCTCTCATCTCTTCTTTGAGTTTAATATCAGTCAAAATGAGGCTAGGGAGGGAGAGATTGAGTGTTTAAAGCTTGACAACAAAATCCACTAAGGCCAAGATTATAATAATAAAGTAGTTGGGCTCTATTTCATCAATTTAATCGGTTTAATCTAACCCGAATCAATTTTCAATTAAATTTTACCGTAGGTTCTAAAAATTATGCCAATCACAATGGCGTAATCGATTTAGGGTTCTGTGGCCGATAAGGCCCTCAATTTAATTTCCAAAGCAGGTTATTCAAACAGATATTCCTACGATGAACAGATAAGACTTCAAAATCATATATGTTCGCATAATGGCACACAAAATCATGCTAAACACATAACCATAAACAAATTAAGGACCAATTTAGCATAATACAGAACAGGGGTATCACAGTCTTCCCCCCTTTAGGAAGTTTGGTCCTCCAAACTTAAGTTACCTTCGTCGGGAAACAAATGTGGATAGCGTAGACGCATTTCCTCCTCTTTTTCCCATGTAGCATCTGTCCCATAGTGTTCCTTCCATTCTACTTTCACCATTGGAATGGATTTGTTTCTCAATTCTTTCACTTGTCGATCGACAGTTCTTTCCGGCCATTCAGCATATTCCATATTTTCATCAATAGCAACCCGGTGATAATCAATCACATGCAACGGGTCTCGGAGGTAACCCCTCAACATTGACACATGAAATACGTTATGGATTTGCTCGAATCCCGGTGGCAAAGCAACTCTATAAGCAACTGGACCAAGCCTCTCCAAAATTTGAAACGGCCCAATGTAACGGGGCGACAACTTGCCCTTTTTCCCAAACCTGACTTGGCCTTTCATCGGAGAAACTCGGATGAACACATGGTCGCCGACCTCATATTCAAGAGGTCTTCTCCGAACGTCTGCATAATTTTTCTGTCGGTCTTGAGCTGTTTTGAGCCTTTGCCGAATAGTCTTGATCTTTCAGAGGTGTCTTGTACAATTTCAGGCCCAAGCAAAGCTCTGTCTCCGACCTCTGTCCAACAAATAGGTGATCTACACCTCCTACCATACAAAGCCTCGTATGGTGCCATACCGATGCTGGAGTGGAAGCTATTATTATAAGCAAATTCTGTAAGTGGCAGGTAATCTTCCCAACTCCCCTGAAAATCCAAAGCACACATGCGAAGCATATCTTCCAAAGTCTGCATCGTTCGTTCTAACTGCCCATCTGTCTGTGGGTGGAATGCAGTGCTGAACCTTAGTTCTGTTCCCATAGCTTCCTGCAAACTTTTCCACAATCTAGATACAAATTTCGGATCTCTATCCGACACAATGGATACCCGAACTCCGTGTAAATGGACAATTTCATCAACATAAATAGTAGCCAACCTGTAAGCAGTAAATGTAGTTTTGACAGGCAGAAAATGTGCAGATTTAGTCAGTCTATCAACTACAACCCAAACAGAATCCATACCTCGGGAAGTCCGAGGTAGGCCAACAACGAAATCCATAGTCACATGTTCCCACTTCCACTCAGGAATAGGGAGGGGTTGAAGTAGACCGCCTGGTTTCTGATGTTCATCCTTGACTTGCTGACATTGAAGGCATTTGGACACATATTCTGCAATCTCTCTCTTCATTCTAGGCCACCAATAGGTTTGTTTCAAATCCTGATACATTTTATTGTTACCCGGATGCATAGCAAATACAGATCTGTGGGCTTCATCTAAAACCCTCTTCTTTAGTTCCGTGATATCTGGGACACATATTTGGTTTCAAAATTTCAACACTCCATTCTCGACACTGAACTCCGCTTTTGGGCTTACTTCAAATTCATCAATTACCTTTCTAAGGAACTCATCTTCTTTCTGTTTCTGCTTGATTTCATCAACAATTGCCGGTTCGGCTGTAATAGCGGCTACCAATCCGCCCTGTTCACATACCACCACTTCAATTCCAGACTTTTGAAAGTCTTGCAAAATCTCCCTTTGTTCAGTAAGCAAACAAGCGATACTCCCTGTTGATTTTCTGCTTAAGGCATCAGCCACTGTATTAGCTTTCCCGGGGTGATACTGAATTTCTAGGTTGTAATCTTTTATCAATTCCAGCCATCTTCTCTGACGCATATTCAACTCTTTCTGCGTGAAGAAGTATTTTAGGCTCTTATGATCTGTGTAGATTTCACATTTTGCTCCATATAGATAATGCCGCCAAATTTTCAAGGCAAAAACAACTGCGGCCAATTCTAAGTCATGTGTTGGATAATTCTTCTCATGTGGCCTCAACTGTCGGGAGGCGTAAGCAATAACTTTTCCATTCTGCATTAACACACAACCCAAACCTTTATAAGATGCATCACTGAAAATCACAAAATTTTCCGTACCTGAAGGTAGTGTCAAAATTGGTGCAGTGGTCAATCTTGTCTTCAATTCATGAAAGGCTGATTCTCTTTCACTATTCCACTCAAATGGTTGTCCCTTACGTGTCAATTGGGTAAGGGGCACAGCTAATTTCGAAAAGTCCTTTACAAACCTCCTGTAGTACCCAGCCAAACCCATGAAACTGCGGACTTCCGTCACATTGGTCGGTGTAGGCCAATTCACAATTGCCTCTATTTTCTGCGGGTCCACTGAAATTCCTTCCTTGTTGATCACGTGCCCTAAGAAAATAACCTCATCCAACAAAAACTCACATTTCTTTAGTTTAGCAAATAGTTTTCTTTCCCGAAGTATTTGTAAAACAGTCCTCAAATGATGTTCATGCTCAAGTCTATCTTTAGAGTATATCAAAATATCATCGATGAAGACTACAACAAACTCATCAAGGTAGGTTTTAAAAATTCTATTCATTAAGTCCATAAATGCTGCCGGAGCATTAGTCACTCCAAATGGCATAACAAGAAACTCAAAATGACCATACCTCATTCTGAATGCGGTTTTCTCAACATCCTCTGCTTTAACCTTCAGCTGATGATACCCGGATCTCAAATCAATCTTAGAAAACACCTGTGATCCCTGCAACTGGTCAAATAAGTCATCAATACGGGGTAAGGGATATTTGTTCTTTATCGTTACCTTGTTCAATTCCCGGTAATTAATGCACAGGCGCAAGGTACCATCCTTCTTCTTTACAAATAACACTGGTGCATCCCAAGGCGAAGTGCTAGGCCGGATAAACCCTTTATCAAGAAGGTCTTGCAACTGTTCCTTTAATTCTTTCATTTTGGCAGTAGCCATCCTGTAGGGAGTTTTAGAAATAGGCTGGGTGCCTGGCACAGTCTCAATAGTAAACTCTATCTCCCTGTCTACCAATTCCCCTGGTAATTCATTCGGAAACACATCCGGAAATTCTCTAACAATAGGAATATTATTCAATTCAACACTCTCAGATTGTTCAGACAACACATAGCACAAATAACCCTGGCACCCTTTCCTGATCAGTTTACATGCTTTCATTGCAGATATCAAATAAGGTGGAGGCACTACCCCATTACCCACAAACACAATCTCTTTCTGTTCTGGTGGTTTAAATACAACCCTTTTCGTCACACAATCTATGGTAGCATAATATTTGGTCAACCAATCCATGCCCAAAATCACATCGAAATGTCTAAAGTTCAAGGGCAACAAATCTACATATAGGGTAGCATCTTCGACGTGCTTGTCACAAAACCGATATATATATTCACATAACACAGATTCCCCCGATGGAGCAGACACACACAACAAATATGGCAATAACTCTAGGGGTCTATTCAGTCTAGATGCAAATGTACATGTCACAAATGAGTGTGTTGATCCAGAATCAATTAATACAAAGGCATCCTGATTACATATTGAAGTAGTACTTGAGACAACGGCATTGGCATTCCGTGTATCGCCCGGAACGAGTGCAAAAACTCTCCCCTGTCTCACTGTATCCCCAGTAGTAGCAGATCTCATGGTATTCCCCGGCTTCGGGATCGATGCAGTGGAACTAGCAGCTATTTTCCCACCATTCTGATTATAATCTCGGGCTATATGTCCTTGTTTCCCATACTTAAAACAGGCTCCCGATGCACGGTAACAGACTCCACAGTGCCTTTTGCTACAAATGTTGCACATGGGAGCTGTGTCTCGGGAAGAACTTGAAGTAGTCGAGGAGCCCGTGTTTTGCTTTTTCAAAAATTTCTTCTTCGAAAAGAAGCCTTGTCTTTTGTTACCTTTCCATTCGGTTGTTGGCTTAGCTTGTCTAGCTATGTTAGCCTCTGATATGATGGCCCGATCAAGCACCCTGATGTAGGTCTCCAACTTCAGGACATTCACTCTCTCTAGGATGTCACTTCGGAGCCCACCTTCAAAATGCCTTGCCTTCTTATAATCAGTGTCAATTACGTGTGGTGCGAACCTGGCCAACTCGGTAAATTTGGCCTCATACTCAGCTACAGTCATGCTGTCTTGCTTGAGTTCCATGAACTCTGCCACTTTCCTATCCCGGACACACTGCGGAAAGTACTTGTCA
This sequence comes from Camellia sinensis, assembly GCF_055761805.1. Taxonomy (NCBI): domain Eukaryota; kingdom Viridiplantae; phylum Streptophyta; class Magnoliopsida; order Ericales; family Theaceae; genus Camellia; species Camellia sinensis. The sequence goes on from NC_138972.1 coordinate 162,575,581, forward strand.
TAGAATATTTCCAAAAATTTCGCCCAATCAACATCCCTGTGGTTTTCCCTCATCAACATCCACCATCTTCTCGCTTCATCTTCTAGCATAAAGGTGGCTAGAAGCACTTTCTGTGTATCCGAGCACGGAAATATTTCAAACAGTTTTTCGATCCCAAGTACCCAAGCTTCGGCTTTTAGAGGGTCTAGTCCGCCATGGAACTGTGGTGGTTTCATCTTCTTAAACTCCTTGGTGAGGGCGATTATCCAATCATCATTTTGATTATCTGGCACAGGTGGTGCCGGAGGTGGAGGTGGCGGGTGTGGTTGCTGCCACTGTTGTTGCCACTCCTGTTGCTGTCTCAAAGCTTCTGCCATTTCTTGGATCAGTCTTTCCATTCTGTCCAGCCTGGCAGTAGAGGATTCCTCTAACTCATCACATCTGGTTCTCACCATCTGATTAAACTTGCATTATATTTCATACAAAAGGTACACAAGTATGCATACACTAAGAAGCACATATTTCCGGATAATTCGCAATACAAGTAGTTCACAACTTACACATATAATTATTCATAACGAAACATTTAAGCATATAATCAATGCTTCCAAACGCGTATCTATCACATGAATGCATCCTAGATCTAATCTAGACGCTTATTGCTCTTTTTGGACAAGTGTGTGAGTTATTAACTCGTGCTCTCATACCACTCTGTCATGACCCGAACCCGCCCCCTATGGGTTAAGGACATAACCGGCCAGTAATCCTGGGATTACCTACGGCCTCAGACCAAAACAGACATAACTCGTCAGAGTAAAGGGGCCAAACGGAAGCAATAATTAAAAACTTTGTCCATAGAGCCGTGCTTATGTGCACATCAAACAAACCATACACGTATATGTTAATAACCCACAACAAAATACAGTACCATCAAAATCCTTTACAAACAGGATCACCCAAAATGAGTCAACCTATATCAAAACTATGTACAGATATACATAAAGTCCTTGCCAGCAAGACAAACTATGAATGCATAACAAAATGGCAAGGATGGGTCTCGTGCGTGAGACACAAGGCTGACTCTCCAAAACTCATGTTGTTCCTGGCAGGCTTCACTGGGGCTGGGTTTGTGCTTCTCTTGGCTCACCTACAAACACATGAATGAGCGTGAGCGATAGCCCAGTGAATAATGTCAAATATGACAGTTACATAACAATATGTAGAACAACATGCTCCAAACGGCCTTGGGCCCAATTCATACTTCTATTTAACAAATATACATGACTATACGAAATGCAATTCAAGTAACTGTAGTTCCAAACATTCTGGCCTTTGGCCCATTCGGGTTTCCATTCACCTATGTCGAAACGGCCTTCGGCCCATTCATTTCTGTCAAAATGGCCTTCGGCCCATTCATTTATGTCAAAACGCCTTCGGCCCACTCATTCATGTCACAACGGCCTTTGGCCCACTTGTTCATGTCAAAACGGCCTTCGGCCCACTCATTCATGTCAAAACGGCCTTCGGCCCACTCATTCATGTCACAACGGCCTTTGGCCCACTTGTTCACGTCAAAACGGCCTTCGGCCCACTCATTCATGTCAAAACGACCTTTGGTCCATTCATTTGCATCAAAACGACCTTCGGTCCATTCACTTATATCAAAACGACCTTTGGTCCATTCACTTATATCAAAACGACCTTTGGTCCATTCATTCGCATCAAAACGACCTTCGGTCCATTCATTCGCATCGAAACGACCTTCGGTCCATTCATTTATATCAAAACGACCTTTGGTCCATTCATTCGTTCCTGTCAGACTTTTGTCCACAATCCCAATTAACAACTCATAAGGTTTATAGGGAATAAACAATTGGACATTGACAAGTTTTCAAATATTGATATTACTCACAGTGATCGGCTTGTGGATTTGCCCTGGAGCTTGACCCTACACATTTCATGAACACAAAAGGGTCATTAACAGTTCAATCCGTTCTTTAGTTCACATATTCCTCTTTAGGCTTTATTATCATCTCATTAACTCATTTACAATGCTTAACATATGCCTAAGAGTGTTTGCAAGTGAAAGAGAACGGAAAACAGAACACAAAACACAAAAACAGGATTACAGAAAGTAGGGTCCTCGCTCGAACGGACCCTTGGGTCTGCAAAAGTACTGGTTGCCTTCGTTTCCAGCTCGAGCGTGAACTCGGCCGCTCGAGGGGACTGTCTGTCTACCTAGCTCCACGCTCGAGCGTCAACTTCCCCGCTCGAGCCGGAACCATGTCTGCAGAAAATGTTGGGAGCTCGATTTCTCCGCTCGAGCGGTACTTCACCCGCTCGAGCGTACATCGAAAATCTGGGTTTTCCAGATTGAGTTCTTGAGCTTCATCTCGACATTCAAAAGCTCTAAATGCATGATTTCGGTCCAAACTTCACATAATCATATACTAACATGGTACAAACATAGAATTACAACATATTGAAGCTCAATTTCATAATTTATCTACATGCATGGCTCATTTTCCACCAACTCATTACTAATGTAACCATTTCATGCATTCAAAGCTTCTACTTCCATGGATTGTACATGCATGTGATGTCTAGCTCCCAATCTCAACTTAGATGATACCAATGGTGATTTTACATGAGCTTCAACTACAAATTTACGTGGACCTTACCCCTTTGAGCTCAAACATGCAACATTCAAAGCAATTACACACACATTGTGTTCAAATATGGAAATTCATAACAATTTCCTACATGCATGTGTTCTAAGACTTCAATTTTAACAAAACCAGCTCAATTCATGTCCTTTAACATTTTTTCAACTTTGAACTTAAAAATTACAAACAAGAGTCCATGAATTCACTTACCTAAGAGCTTCAACCCTCAAGCTTTAGCCAAATCTTGAGCTAGATCTTCAAATTCCCAAGTCTTGAGCCCAAATTACACAAGTCTCTCCCTTCCTCTCTCTACAACCGGCCCTCTCATCTCTTCTTTGAGTTTAATATCAGTCAAATTGAGGCTAGGGAGGGAGAGATTGAGTGTTTAAAGCTTGACAACAAAATCCACTAAGGCCAAGATTATAATAATAAAGTAGTTGGGCTCTAATTCATCAATTTAATCAGTTTAATCTAACCCGAATCAATTTTCAATTAAATTTCACCGTAGGTTCTAAAAATTATGCCAATCACAATGGCATAATCGATTTAGGGTTTTGTGGCCGATAAGCCCCTCAATTTATTTTCCAAAGCAGGTTATTCAAACAGATATTCCTACGATGAACAGATAAGACTTCAAAATCATATATGTTCGCATAATGGCATACAAAATCATGCTAAACACATAACCATAAACAAATTAAGGACCAATTTAGCATAATACAGAACAGGGGTATCACAAACAGAATCCAGAATGCAACTGAGGAAAAACCTCTAACAATCCAGGATTAAAAAATGGAAGTTAATGCTTTAAAAGTAGAAATTAAGCAATTACAAACTTCCAATATTACTATTAATTCTGAAATTAAAAAGATTAATAGTAAAATTCATAATAATCAACAAGGAATAATAATTGCTGAGTCCAGTAAAACTCAAGATGATAAAAAATCTGAGCCTGATTATCTCATGCTTATGAATACAGTTACTTTCCAAAAATGGTATATCAGAATTACTTTTATGATAAAACCCGATTTTATTATAAAAGATGCTATTGCCCTTGAAAAATAGCAAACTAAAATCTTTTTAATAAACAACATTAACGATCGGAGATGCAAAGAATAAATAAAAGGGACATCAAGGGAATTAGGAGAAGAAACGACAACAAATTAAAGCAAGATCAAGCTTCAATGAATCTATCTTGTAACCACAGCAAATCAAAATGAGCACACTTTACAAACACACTCACTCTGAGAAGATATAAGAATGCCTTAGACTAACAGCAGTGAAACAACATATGATCATATATAAAGCACACACAAGCACACGCATCTAAAAGCACACAAAACTCATATATCTACCTACATGCATATGTAACATGTATCTAAAACTGAAAATTCAAAAACAAAAATCAGGTTGTGTTGTAATCTATGTTACATAGACTCTTCAATATAAATCAAATACCGATATTAGATACTCAACACTTGAACAAGAGTATGGTATACGTGTCAGTTATTTCTCAACAGACACTTCTTATATATTTGTATTTAAGATTGTTATTATATATATATTGTTGTATAATTGTTATAAATTTTTTTTGACCTTGTAGACTACACAACACCATTTAATCATTAAAAATATTAAAAAATTACATTTTTTGCCGAGTAAACATGCCCTTAAATTGAAGGTTTGAGGAGTCCACCCTCTACATAAACACCCGCACCAGACACAAAATCACTGACGATTTCTCTCCCAGAAAAATGATTTAAAACACAAAAAATGGAAATAACAGAAACAAGTCGTAGATTAAGTGAAAAAAAACAAGGTAAGCAAATAATACGAAGAAATTCCTATCTCAGCGACTTCGAAATATGTAAATACATCAATCACCATCAAAATTTTCAAAACAATGAAAAAGATAACCCTCAAACAACCAATAACAAGTTGGTCAAATCAAATATCACATCAATTTTTTTTTTTTTTTAAATCAGCAAAATAACCGCTCGAAACTCCTTAAATGACTGTAAGATAAACCACCACAATGATTGAGAACACACTAATAGACTTACAATATCAACCACATTTCACATAATGATGATACATTTTAGTAAAATAATCAAAAAAAATCGAAGAAATTAAATATAAACAACATATCGATACAGAAAACGATGCAGGAGAGGAGAGATTCGAAGCTTACTTTTTCAAGAAATCGGACGATCAACGAATCGGGACGAGATTGGAGAGCTCTTTGAGAGACTTCGTTGTGTAAGAATAGTTAGAGAGAGAGAGAGAGAGATAGAGAATTGGGAGATATTTTAGGGTTGTAAAAGAGCAGAGTGAGGAAATCGGAGGACTGAGAGAGAGACCACAAGAAGAGTGCCAAGGGCAATGGGCAAGGATTTCTATAAAAACTCATGAAGCATTTTGTAACGTACTCCATGTTAATTTTTTTCCAAACTTTGCTTCATAATCGAGTTGGCAATGGGTAAGTGTGTCCAATTGAAAAGTCCATGTTACTGTCACGACCCCATTCTGCCCCTAGTATAGAATGGTGCCATGACGGCCAGTAATCCGAGATTACTGAAGGCCAACTTTCAAATCTCACACATGATCAGAGTATTACATAGGGGGCTAACATGTGCGGAAGCATTATATACAAATTTAATTAGTCCATAAGAGTTGTGCATAAGTTAAAAGGGATGGCATACATCTTTACATCGCTTTAATACAACAATGAAGTATAAAACTACATCTTGACCAAAAGGCTTCTCAGCCATCAAATACAAAATACAATGAAGTACAACTAAGAAGCATAATCTTCAAGATGCTGCAAAAGTGCAAAATCCAAAACAAGTAGCAAGTACATCTAGGCGTCGCCGCCGTCCTGCTCGTCACCTACATATATATAGAGAGGGGTGAGCTTGGATACTCAGTGAATGGTACAAATAACAAAGGGGTTTACATGAATGATATCCTAAATCTTTATCAAATCAAAGCGTAACACATCTTGTACAAAATCTAAGGGCGGAACAAGTTTATCTAACAAATCTTTGAAGTCTCGACAATTAAAGTCTTTCAAGGTTTTCGAGTTCCAAGGGATGATATTAACAAAGGTTGTGCTACAAATGCATATAGTCCCCTAGCACGTACGAACTTTCAAAGGTTGTGCTACAAATGCTTATAGTCCCCTAGCATGTACGGACTTTCAAGATTGTGCTACAAATGCTTATAGTCCCCTAGCACGTACGGGCTTTCAAAGGTTGTGCTACAAATGCTTATAGTCCCCTAGCACGTACGGACTTTCAAGATTGTGCTACAAATGCTTATAGTCCCCTAGCACGTACGGACTTTCAAATGTTGTGCTACAAATGCTTATAGTCCCCTAGCACATACGGACTTTCAAAGGTTATGCTACAAATGCTTATAGTCCCCTAGCACATACGGACTTTCAAGATTGTCATCCGAAACAAGACTAATACTAGGTATACAAAATAGGGATCATCATTCATGCTTCACAAAATACTTTCCAAAACAAGAAAGGCAAAACTTTATCAAAACTTAATAACATAACTTTATTAAAAGGTACCACTCACATGGCCCTTCAGACGTCGGGGTCAAGGCAAGTCCAAGTCCTACAAACACATGGCAAAGTCTGTTGGATGCACTTTCAAACAAATTCACATGCATACAGATGATCTCGGCATCTTTCAAAACCAAGCTAAATCAAAACAAGACAGTGTTTGTCATCTCGGGAAGACATGCTGGGCGACTACCAAGTCTAGGCCGAGGTCCCACACCTCCTTGCCGAGGTGTTGCCTCGATGGCCACATTCAAGGAAATGAGGTCGGGAAAATCTGGGTTTCCCTCTCTAGAAGAACATGAGCATGAAGAATCATGAAGGTGAGGAAGATGAATGCAAGACCATCATTTGCTATTACAAAATCTGAGATTTCATGCTATGAATTCAAATACATGAACCTGGGTACCCATATTCAAGGATCTTGCGAAAACAGACACAAAACATGAATTTTTAAGGCAAACTTTCGGATCAAACAAGACTTTTTCTTCAAGAACACATGAACACTATTTTTTCTTTCTAAAACCAACTTCAAATCAATGCATGATGTGCAGAACATGCTCGATCATGCAATGCAGCTGGATGATCAATAAGAGCAACAAGAGTGAATCACGAATCTAACCTCAATACACGAATCTAACGGTTTGATCTCCAGAAATCAAGCTCGAAAGTCTACTCTCTCACTCTAAGACTTCTTCTTCTTCCTAGAGCCTCTCTCTCTACAAGGCAAAGATGTAATACAGAAAAATGTATATTTTCTGGGTCTACCGGCTGACTTAACACTCAGCTGGGACACGTGGCACTGCCGGGTTGGTTCTCCTCAGAAGGTGGCTGAGTGAAAAGACAAGACTATGACAAGGTGTGTTCAACAAGCAAGATGGCATGGGCACTCTGGCGGGTAATGATCTCGGCTAAGAAAAAGACATCGGCAAGTAAGGGAACAATGATCTCGGCTAGGAAGGACAACACTTGACTAAGCTGTGCCACACCTTGGTCTAGGTCACACCACTCCGGGACAAGATCACTTAGGTGCAAAGGTGACATCTCGGCCCAGATACACACATCTCGGCCTTGGTGACGAACACCTCCGCCTAGACAATGACATCTCGGCCAAAATGTCAGGGCGAAGGTGGAGGTCAGCCAAAGTGGTTTCAAGATGGTTCTGGCTTTAAGGTGACCTCGGCTAGACTCACCAGAAGGAACAAGGCTCAACAAGTAAATTTCACATACTTACAAACCAAGACAAAAATCTCATTCTAGTTAAGACAAGTCAAGAAAATTCACTACTGCAACTAAGCAAAACATGATTATACAAATGCTCATGCCCGAGTCTAAGGTGGGGAATGAGGGTCACTACAGTCTACCCTCCTTTGAGAAGTTTGGTCCCCAAAATTTAGTTATCTTGTTCTACAAATAACTCCGGATAACAGATTTTTATTTCCTCTTCCTTTTCCCATGTAGCCTCCTTGCCATAATGCCCCTCCCATTCGATCTTTACCATGGGTATCGATTTGCTTCTCAACTGCTGCTCTTGCCTGTCAATAATTCTCATCGGCTTTTCCTCGTAGCCTAAATCTTCATTAACCGAAATCTTAGAATAGTCAATCACATGCAGTGGATCTCGGGTATATTTCCTCAACATTGAAACATGAAACCCGTTGTGGACTTGGCTTAATTCTGGCGGCAGAGCAAGCCGGTAGGCAACAGGGTTGACCTTCTCAAGAATTTCAAATGGCCCAATATATTGAGGTGCTAATTTACCCTTCTTCCCAATTCTGGAAACCCCTGTCGTCGGCGAGATCTTCAAAAATACATGATCCCCAGTCTCAAATTCTAATTCCCTCTTTCTCTGGTTGGCATAACTCTTCTACCGGCTCTGTGCGGTTTTAATCCTTTGTTGAATGAGCTTAATCTTCTCGGTTGTAACTCGAACCAGTTCGGGACGAATCAAGGCTTTGTCTCCTACTTCGGTCCAACATATCGGCGACCTGCACTTCCTTCCATACAAAGCTTCGTACGGTGCCATGCCAATGCTGGCTTGGTAACTGTTGTTGTAGGCGAATTCTACTAACGGTAGATGTGCTTCCCACTTTTCCTTGAAATCTAACACACATAGCCTGAGCATATCTTCGAGTGTCTGAATCATTCTTTCTGTTTGTCCATCGGTCTGGGGATGAAATGATGTGCTAAACTTCAACTCGGTTCCCAAGGCCCTTTGTAAACTCTGCCAAAATCTAGAAACAAACTTCAAATCTCGATCTGACACTATGAACATCGGCACTCCATGAAGCTTCACAATCTCATTCATATACAGTCCCGCAAGTCAGTCGGCATTGAATGTAGTCTTGGCAGGCAAAAAGTGAGCTGACTTAGTAAATCTGTCGACTATAACCCAAATTGAGTTCATACCTTTTTGCGTCCTCGGCAAACCAATCAAAAAATCCATGGAGATATGTTCCCATTTCCACTCAGGGATTGACAAGGGTTGAAGAAGTCCTGCCGGCCTCTGGTGTTCTGCTTTCACTTGTTGACAACATAGACACTGGGATACAAACTCGGCTATTTCTTTTTTCATATTCGACCACCAGAAGGTCTACTTTACATCTTGGTACATCTTGGTGCTTCCCGGATGAACGGCAAATCTGGAGCTATGGGCTTCTTGCAAAAACTTCCTTTTTAACTCTGGAACTTCGGCCATGCACAATCTCCCTTCAAACTTAAGCACTCGATTTTCAATGGTGTACCCTGGCCTTGGCTTGGTGACGAATTCATCAATTACCTTCTTGAGGAACTTATCCTCCATTTGTCTGGTCTTCACTTCCTCAATTATGGTCGGCTCTACGGAAATCATTGCCAGGCACGCCAAACTTCCAACTAAGTTCCTGCTCAACGCGTCTGCTACGGAGTTTGCCTTACCCGGATGGTACTGAATCTACATGTCGTAGTCCTTTAATAGTTCGAGCCATCTTCACTGTCTCATATTCTGTTCCTTTTGGGTGAACAAGTACTTCAGACTTTTGTGGTCTGTGAAAACTTGGCAAGAAGTTCCATACAAGTAATGACGCCATATCTTTAGAGCAAAGACCACGGCTGCCTGTTCCAAATCCTGGGTTGGATAGTTCTTCTCGTTGGGTTTTAACTGACGAGATGCGTATGCTATAACCTTACCCCCTTACATTAACACACAGCCCAATCCCTTATGCGAAGCATCACTATAAATCTGAAATTCTTCCTTTTCTAACGGTAAAGCAAGTATCGGCGCGGTAACCAACCTCGTCTTTAACTCTTGGAAAGTGGATTCCCTATCCTTGGTCCATTCATACGCTACTCCTTTCTGAGTTAGTCGTGTCAGCGGTACTGCAATCCTTGAAAAATCCCTCACAAATTTCCTGTAATAGCCAGCCAAACCAAGAAAATTACGAATCTCGAATACATTAGTCGGTGTCGGCCAATTCACAACGGCTTCAATCTTACTTGGGTCGACTGAAATAGCTTCTTCGTTAATCACATGCCCTAGGAACGAGATACTGGAGAGCCAAAATTCACACTTGCTAAGCTTGGCATATAATTTCTTGTCTCTTAGGACTTGTAAGGCTAGCCCCAAGTGCTTCCCATGCTCGACTTCATTCTTGGAATAGATCAATATGTCGTCGATGAAAACAACCACAAACTCGTCTAGGTACGGCCTGAAGACCCTATTCATTAAATCCATGAATGCTGCAGGAGCATTGGTCACTCCGAAAGGCATTACCAAAAATTCGTAGTGACCATACCTTGTCCGAAAAGTAGTCTTCTCGACATCCTCGGCCTTAACCTTCAGCTGGTGGTAGCCCGACCTGAGGTCAATCTTAGAAAAGACTCGTGCCCCTTGTAGTTGGTCAAGCAAATCATCGATCCTCGGCAACGGATACTTGTTCTTAATGGTTACCTTGTTCAGTTCTCGGTAGTCGATACAAAGGCGAAGTGCGCCATCTTTTTTCTTAACAAACAGAACGGGTGCTCCCCATGGTGAAGTGCTCGGCCTAATAAATCCCTTACCCAACAATTCTTGTAATTGCAGTTTCAGTTCTTTAAGTTCGGCTGGGGCCATTCTGTAAGGTGTTTTGGAGATAGGTTGGGTTCCCGGTGTAATGTCAATCGTAAATTCTATTTCTCTATCGACAAAGCAGCCAGGCAAGTCATCTGGAAAAACGTCGGGGAATTCCTTGACAACTGGGATGTCGGCTAGCTCAGCACTTCCATTTGAATTACTCAATATACTACACAAGTAACCTCGACATCCTTTTTGGATCAATTTATAGGCTTTCATAGATGAGATTAAGTAAGGTGGGGCTACTACTCCTTCCCCCTGAAAAATAACCTCGGCTTGGTTTGGGGGTTTCAATGTGACATTCTTTGAAACATAATTAATAGATGCGTGATTCGCTACTAACCAGTCCATCCCCAATATGACATCAAAGTGGGTCATGCTTAACGGCATCAAATCAACTAATAGTTCTACACCCCCTATCACAACAACACACGCCCTATAAATGGATGCAACAATCATAGTTCTCCCAGATGGAGTAGCCACATGTAACATATAATCAAGGGGTTCTTGTTCTCTATTTAATTTCTCGGCAAACTTAACAGATATGAATGAATGTGTAGATCCCGAATCAATTAATGTGTGTGCATCTTGAGAGCAAATTGAGAGTGTACCTGACACCACTGCCTCAGCATTCGTAGTGTCTCCTGGTACCAACGCAAAAACTTTGCCCTGTCTCATTTGGGCCCTCCCGATGTTATTTCTTTGCGCAGAGCCCGAGGTGCTCCCATCCTTCTTACCATCGTCAGTTCTTGTCTTCGGACTGTCTCTCACACGATGACCTATTAAACCATATTCAAAACAGGCTCCTGATGCCCAACGGCAAACTCCAGAATGTGGCTTCCCACAACTTGCACACGTCGGCTTAGCGCTACTTTCCTGGTTCGAATTGCTGGAACTGCCGACATTCACCTTTTTCTTGGCGCTAAACGGAACTCGATGGCTATCATTATTCTGTCTCTTCCTCTGGTTCTCTCTCGAATTCTGATATCGGTTTAGGTTAGCTTCTGCAAGGATGGCCTTATCCAACACTCCGGCGTAAGTCGGCATGTTGAGCATGTTAACTCGATCCTGAATTGGTCCACGCAATCCACTTTCGAACTTTCTAGCTTTTCTGTATTCATCATCGACCATGTGAGGTGCATATCTCGCCAACTCGGTGAAAGCGTGGTCGTATTCTGCGACTGTCTTGTTACCTTGTGTCAGAGTCTGAAATTTCGTGGTCTTGCGATCTCGGACACTAAGGGGAAAATGTTTGTTGTAGAATAGCTCCAAAAATCTGGCCCAAGTCAGACCTCGGTTGCTCTCTCAGGTCATCATCCACCATCTTCGTGCATCATCGTCTAAGGTGAATGTTGCTAATGACACCTTCTGGGCGTCGGTGCTGGGAAAGATCTCGAACAGCTTCTCCATTTCCAAGACCCACGCTTCGGCCTTCATCGGTTCAATACCGCCAGAGAACCTCGGCGGCTTCATCTTTTTAAACTCTCTGATCAAGGCTATGGTGCCGTCTCCATATAAAGCTTGTTGTGGTGGCACTTACGGCACTGGAGGAGGCGGGGGTGGAACTGCATGTCAGCCATTTGTTTGCTCGGCCTGGTTAGAAGTAGTACTAGCGTCCTGTGGCCGAGGTTGCCTTAACTCACGGACCAAACCTTCGACCAATCTCTCCAATCTGTCCAATCTGTCCTCGGGGTGATCTCGGCCAACGGGTGGTCTACCTCTCCTCATGATGCTAGGAGTATGCAAAATGTGACTCTTAAACAAAATGAACAAGTAAACATGCATGCAAGTAATAAATGACCATGCTGAGATGATGCACACCTTATCAAGTAGCAAGCAACATGATGCAGTCCTAACATCACTCTAGGGGACATCCTATGCTCTTTAGAACTCAAAGTGTGTGGATAACATACTATAAGAAACTTCTGCTCTGATACCAATCTGTCACGGCCTCATTCCGCCCCTAGTATAGAATGGTGCCATAACGGCCAGTAATCCGAGATTACCGAAGGCCAACTTTCAAATCTCACACATGATCAGAGTATTACATAGGGGGCCAACATGTGCGGAAGCATTATATACAAATTTAATTAGTCCATAAGAGTTGTGCATAAGTTAAAAGGGATGGCATACATCTTTACATCGCTTTAATACAACAATGAAGTATAAAACTACATCTTGACCAAAAGGCTTCTCAGCCATCAAATACAAAATACAATGAAGTACAACAAAAAAGCATAATCTTCAAGATGCTGCAAAAGTGCAAAATCCAAAACAAGTAGCAAGTACATCTAGGCGTCGCCGCCGTCCTGCTCGTCACCTACATATATATAGAGAGGGGTGAGCTTGGATACTCAGTGAATGGTACAAATAAAAAGGGGTTTACATGAATGATATCCGAAATCTTTATCAAATCAAAGCGTAACACATCTTGTACAAAACCTAAGGGCGGAACAAGTTTATCTAACAAATCTTTCAAGTCTCGACAATTAAAGTCTTTCAAGGTTTTTGAGTTCCAAGGGATGACATTAACAAAGGTTGTGCTACAAATGCTTATAGTCCCCTAGCACGTACGGACTTTCAAAGGTTGTGCTACAAATGCTTATAGTCCGCTAGCACGTACGGACTTTCAAGATTGTGCTACAAATGCTTATAGTCCCCTAGCACGTACGGACTTTCAAAGGTTGTGCTACAAATGCTTATAGTCCCCTAGCACGTACGGACTTTCAAGATTGTCATCCGAAACAAGACTAATACTAGGTATACAAAATAGGGATCATCATTCATGCTTCACAAAATACTTTCCAAAACAAGCAAGGCAAAACTTTATCAAAACTTAATAACATAACTTTATTAAAAAGTACCACTCACATGGCCCTTCAGACGTCGGGGTCAAGGCAAGTCCAAGTCCTACAAACACATGGCAAAGTCTGTTGGATGCACTTTCAAACAAATTCACATGCATACAGATGATCTCGGCATCTTTCAAAACCAAGCTAAATCAAAACAAGACACTGTTTCTCATCTCGGGAAGACATGCTGGGCGACTACCAGGTCTAGACCGAGGTCCCACACCTCCTTGCCGAGGTGTTGCCTCGATGGCCACATTCAAGGAAATGAGGTCGGGAAAATCTGGGTTTCCCTCTCTAGAAGAACATGAGCATGAAGAATCATGAAGGTGAGGAAGATGAATGCAAGACCATCATTTGCTATTACAAAATCTGAGATTTCATGCTATGAATTCAAATACATGAACCTGGGTACCCATATTCAAGGATCTTGCGAAAACAGACACAAAACATGAATTTTTAAGGCAAACTTTCGGATCCAACAAGACTTTTTCTTCAAGAACACATGAACACTATTTTTTCTTTCTAAAACCAACTTCAAATCAATGCATGACGTACAGAACAGGCTCGATCGTGCAATGCAGCTGGATGATCAATAAGAGCAACAAGAGTGAATCAAGAATCTAACCTCAATACACGAATCTAACGGTTTGATCTCCAGAAATCAAGCTCAAAAGTCCACTCTCTCACTCTAAGACTTCTTCTTCTTCCTAGAGCCTCTCTCTCTACAAGGCAAAGATGTAATACAAAAAAATGTATATTTTCTGGGTCTACCGGCTGACTTGACACTCAGCTGGGACACGTGGCACTACCGGGTTGGTTCTCCTCAGAAGGTGGCTGAGTGAAAAGACAAGACTATAACAAGGTGTGTTCAACAAGCAAGATGGCATGGGCACTCTGGCGGGTAATGATCTCGGCTAAGAACAAGACATCGGCAAGTAAGGGAACAATGATCTCGGCTAGGAAGGACAACACTTGACTAAGCTGTGCCACACCTTGGCCTAGATGTGCCACACCTTGGTCTAGGTCACAACACTCCGGGACAAGATCACTTAGGTGCAATGGTGACATCTCGGCCCAGATACACACATCTCGGCCTTGGTGATGAACACCTCGGCCCAGATACACACATTTCGGCCTTGGTGATGAACACCTCGGCCTAGATAATGACATCTCGGCCAAAATGTCAGGGCGAAGGTGGAGGTCAGCCAAAGTGGTTTCAAGATGGTTCTGGCTTTAAGGTGACCTCGGCTAGACTCACCAGAAGGAACAAGGCTCAACAAGTAAATTTCACATACGTACAAACCAAGACAAATATCTCATTCTAGTTAAGACAAGTCAAGAAAATTCACTACTGCAACTTAGCAAAACAAGATTATACAAATGCTCATGCCCGAGTCTAAGGTGGGGAATGACGGTCACTACAGTTACCCTCCGAAATTCTTTTTCTAGTTTCTTCTTTTATACGTGGCACCAAATATGGTTTGCCATATTTTAAGCGCGGTGGACGATTCCCAATTTTACCAAAATAAATTTATTTATTACACTAACAACCCTTTGTTTAATTTTTTTTTTGTGTTTTTTTCTGACAAAAATAAAATATACAAAAATAAAAAGAATAATTTAATGATTTTTAATTAAAAATCTTACTTCTCAAACAAAATATAAATCCTATATTCAAAACATGTATTAATTGTTTATTTTATAGTTTATTGTCTTATCAAAAGGTGCAATAATGCTATTATCTTTTAAGAGACATAGTAAAATTTTTTGGATTAGGTTTTTTCATATTGACATCTTAACATAAGAATTGAAAGGTTCTATAAGACCCAAAATAGGTCCTGTCTTGACGATTTAAACCGTTCATTTTGTAAGGCATTTATAGCGATCGCGGGTTTTACTCCTTGTTGTACAGTGGTCCGGACCTGTTTCCGTGGACATTAGCAGTTGTTACTATCTTGTTTACATCCTTTCATACTTTATTTTTGAGTTATAGGATGTGTTGGGCAGGTTTGTTATAGGATGGTTATGTTTGGGAATAAATGGCTGCTGCCCAGGTTTTTGGTCTTTTGCTCGAGCGAGGAGTTTTTCGCTCGAGCGAGCTCATTGCCTTGGTCCTTCGCTCGAGCTAGGTTTTGTTCGCTCGAGCAAGAGTTGCGTTTTGTTTCTGGTGGCTCGAGCCAAGGTTTCTTCGCTCGAGCGTGCGTCTGCGTCTCATTTGGACCTGAGAGCTGTGATTTTTGGATCGAGCGAGCTTTCCTTCGCTCGAGCGAGCGAGGTGTATGTTTTCAAGTTCCTTGCTCAAGCGAGCATTCTGTCGCTCGAGCGTGCTTCTGGGTTGCAGACCTGAAGCTTCGAGTTTTTGGCTCGAGCGAGACGTTCTTCGCTCGATCGAGGGTTTCTTGTGTCTGGTCGCTCGACCGACCAAGTCTTCGCTCGAGCGAGCCTGTTTTATATCAGCAGACAACAGCGATTTTAAACATCACTTTTTCATTCGCTTCTCTTCTCAAACCCCAGATCCGGGACTCTCTCTCTCTCTAAACTTGCTCTCTCCCTAAGGTTTGATCTCTCTAGAGTGTGAATCTACCCTAGGGCCTTTGTTAAAAAGATAGAGGGTGTTGAGAGCTTTGTTTTAATCTAAAAAATTTGGAATTTGGAGCACGTTGGATTTTGGTCTTCATCTCAGTTTGAGCTCAAACTTCAAGGTAAGGTTATCCTACTCCTCTTTATGAGCTTTGTCTTTGAATTTTAGCATTTTGATATGTTAGGGGTTGTTGTGTAATTCTGAGAAAGTTTGGGGGTCTTTATGTAATTTTCATAAAATAGGGGTTTTTACTAAATTGAACCCATGTATATTTGTAGCATTGAAAATGGAAATTTTGTTATGAAATTGGTTGAAATGGGACCTTAGGGTCGGTGTTGAGAATTATGGGAAATTGCCCTAATTGGTTTAATAAATTAATTTGCATAATTAATTTGAGAAATGAGGAATTGAATTGGAAATGCTGAAATCGGGAATGTATGGGATTAAAGGGTGTAGTTGGATCATTTATCGCTCACCTAGTTGAAATGTTGATTTATTATCCATTTGGTGCATTTATTTTCTGTTTAGAAATAACTGCTTTGGGCTATCGGTGGAGGATAGTCTTGATTGTTGTAGACAATGCATGATGATTAGGCAAACGAAAACTAATCAATGAAATGTGTCATTGTGCATGACGGTTGAATGAATACATTAACTTTATGTATTGATTAATGACGTGTGTAGTAATTGTTTATATACATTGTGTTGTGTTGGGGAAGATAGGGGATGCACTCCACGGTTTCGGGGAAGATAGGGGATGGACCTCTAAACCGGATGTTGTGTGGGAGGAGATAGGGGATGGACTCCGTAGATACAGCTCATATGCTTATCTATTGATGTGTTGATCTAGCTCATATGCTTATCTTTCGAATTGTTGGTACAGCTAATATGCTTATATGTTGACGTGTTGATATAGCTAATATGCTTATCTGTTGTGCAATGGGGAAAATGTTTAATGTGAGTTACTGTCTCATATAAGTTGCTGGGCCAGGTTTTGAGCCATGGTTATGAATTGAGAAATGAATAAGAAATGGAAAATGAATATGAAACTATAATGTGATAAAAGTGGAGGTACCAAGTGTCACGACCCCAAACCGCCCCTTGTAGTTTAGTGTCGTGATGGCCAGTAATCCGAGATTACTGAAGGCCAACTTACAAAATTCACACACAATCAGAGTATAAATATATATAGGGCTCACAAGTACGGAAGCAATAATCCAAAATACAAGTGGTCCATAAGAGCAGTGCATAAGTCAAATGGAATGGTATACATCTTTGCATAACATTACAACTTGAATACAATTAGAAATGAAGTACAAAAATACATTTTTACTTCTTGATCAAAAGGCTTCTCCAGCCGACATGTGTAAATTACAAGCATTTTAAGCCGAGAAGCATAATTTTCAAGACTGCCGACATGAATACAAGTTAGGGCGACATAACAAAAACCCAAAACAAGCTTTGCGAGTCACACCTAGGCGTCACTGCCTTCCTGCTCATCACCTACATATATATATATATATAGAGGGTGAGCTTGGATACTCAGTGAATGGTACAAGTAATAAAGGGTTTGCATGTATGACATCTGAGATCCTTAACAAACAATGCATAATCATAGCATATGACAACCGTGGAATAAATCGAGTTCATCTAACAAATCTATCGAGCTTCATCAATCAAAGTCTTTCAGGTTTCATGGGTGACATTAACAAGAATTGTGCTACAAATGCTTATAGTTCCCTAGCACGTACGGACGTCACGTGTGTGCTACTAATGCTTATAGTCCCTTACCATGTACGGACTTCACATGTGTGCTACTAATGCTTATAGTCCCTTAGCACGTACGGACTTGTGCCACAAAAGCTTAAAGTCCCCTGGCACGTACGGACTTTCAAAGATTGTCATCAAAACAAAGCTTACTTGATACATTACCATCCAAAACAGAGTTTATACTTGATGCATAAAATAGGGATATCATTCATGCTTAACAGATACTTTTATCAAAACAAGGCAAAGATTTATCAAAACATTAAGAACATAACTTTATTAAAAATACCACTCACCTAGTTCTTCAACGTCGTGGTCAAGCGAGAGCCCAAGTCCTTAATACACGAATCTAACGGTTAGATTTCTAAGAATCAAGCTCGAAGATCCACTCCTTCACTCTAAAACTCCTTCTAGAGCTTCTCTCTCTCAAGGCAAATATATAATACCAAATGATAGGTTCTACTCACTGCCGGCTGATTTAACACTCAGCTCGGACACGTGGCAACGGCTGGTTGGTTCTCCCCGAAAAGGTGGCTGACAGGCCAGACAGAGTATGGCGAAAGGGTGTTTAACGAGTAAAGTGGCATGGCATTCTGACAAGGTACTGACATCGGGTGAAAACATCGGCTCCGGTAGGTGAGGTATCAATGATCCCGGCTAGGACGGACGACACTCGGCCTAGATGTGCCACACCTCGCTCTAGGTCGCACCAATCCGGAACAAGATCACTTGGGTTCAAGGGTAACATCTCGACCCAGATGGTACACCTCTCGGCCTTGATGATACACCTCGGCCTAGAAGATGACATCTCGGCCAATATGCCAGGACGAAGGTAGAGGTCAACCAAAGTGGTTTCAAGGTGGTTCTGGCTTTGAGGTGACCTCGACTAGACTCACCAGAAAAGAACAAGGCCCAACAAGTAAATTTCACATAAGTACAAACCAAGTCAAAATCTCATTCTAGTTAGGACAAGTCAAGAAAATTCACTACTACAACTTAGCAAAACAAGATTATACAAATGCTCATGCCCGAGGCTAAGGTGAGTAATGAGGGTCACGACAGTCTACCCTCCTTAGAGAAGTTTGGTCTCCAAACTTTAGTTATCTGGCTCTACAAATAACTCTAGATAACGGATTTTTATTTCCTCTTCCTTTTCCCATGTAGCCTCCTTGCCATAATGCCCCTCCCATTCGATCTTTACCATTGGTATCGATTTGTTTCTCAACTGCCGCTCTTGTCTGTCAATAATTCTCATCGGCTTTTCCTCGTAGCCTAAATCCTCATTAACTACAATCTCAGAATAATCAATCACATGCAGTGAATCTCGAACATATTTCCTCAACATCGAAACATGAAATACGTTGTGGACTTGGCTTAATTCTGGTGGCAGGGCAAGCCGACAGGCAACAAGGTTGACCTTCTCAAGAATTTCAAATGGCCCAATATATCGAGGTGCTAATTTACCCTTCTTCCCAAATCTTGAAACCCCTGTCATCGGTGAGATCTTCAAAAATACATGATCCCCAGTCTCAAATTCTAGTTCCCTCATTCTCTGGTCGGCATAACTCTTATGCCGGCTCTGTGCGGTTTTAATCCTTTGTTGAATGAGCTTAATCTTCACGGTTGTAACTTGAATCAGTTCAGGACCAATCAAGGCTTCCAACATATCGGTGACCTGCACTTCTTTCCATACAAAGCTTCGTATGGTGCCATGCCTATGCTGGCTTGATGGCTGTTGTTGTTAGCGAATTGTACCAACGGTAGATGTACTTCCCAATTTCCCTTGAAATCTAACACACATAGTCTGAGCATATCTTCGAGTGCCTGAATCATTCTTTATGTCTCTCCATCGGTCTGGCGATGAAATGCTGTGCTGAACTTCAACTCGGTTCCTAAAGCCCTTTGTAGACTCTGCCAAAATCTAGAAACAAACTTCGAATCTCGGGCTGACACTATGGACATCGGCACTCCATGAAGCTTCACAATCTTATTCATATATAGTCCAGCAAGTTGGTCGGCATTGAATGTAGTCTTGACGGGCAAAAAGTGTGCTGACTTAGTAAATCTGTCGAGTATAACCCAAATTGAGTTCATACCTTTTTGCGTCCTCGGCAAACCAATCACAAAATCCATGGAGATATGTTCCCATTTCCACTCAGGGATTGACAAGGGTTGAAGAAGTCCTGCTGGCCTCTGGTGTTCTGCTTTCACTTGCTGACAACATAGACACTGGGATACAAACTTGGCTATCTCTCTTTTCATATTTGACCACCAGAAAGTTTGCTTCACATCTTGGTACATCTTGGTGCTTCTCGGGTGAACGGCAAATTTGGAGCTATGGGCTTCCTGCAAAATCTTCCTTTTCAACTCTGGGACGTCGGCCACGCACAATCTCCCTTCAAACTTAAGCACTCGATTTTCAATGGTGTACCCTGGCCTTGGCTTGGTGACGAATTCATCAATTACCTTCTTGAGGAACTTATCCTCCATTTGTCTGGTCTTCACTTCCTCAATTCTGGTCGGCTCTACTGAAATCATTACCAGGCACGCCAAACTTCCAACTAAGTTCCTGCTTAACGCGTCTGCCACGGAGTTTGCCTTACCCGGATGGTACTAAATCTGCATGTCGTAGTCCTTTAATAGTTCGAGCCATCTTCTCTGTCTCATATTCAGTTCCTTTTGAGTGAACAAGTACTTCAGACTTTTGTGGTCTGTGAAAACTTGGCAAGAAGTTCCGTACAAGTAATGACGCAATATCTTTAAAGCAGAGACCACGGCTGCCAGTTCCAAATTGTGGGTAGGATAATTCTTTTCATTAGGTTTCAATTGACGAGATACGTATGCTATAACCTTACCTCTTTGCATTAACACACAGCCCAATCCCTTATGTGACGCATCACTATAAATTTGAAATTCTCCCTTGTCGGACGGTAAAGCGAGTATCGGCGCTGTAACAAGCCTCGTCTTTAACTCTTGGAAGGCAGACTTCCTATCCTCGATCCATTCATACGCCACTCCTTTCTGAGTTAGTTGTGTCAGCGGTACAGCAATCCGTGAAAAATCCTTCACAAATTTCCTGTAATAACCGGCCAAACCCAGGAAGCTACGAATCTCAGATACATTAGCCGGTGTCGGCCAATTCACAACGGCTTCAATCTTACTTGGATCGACTGAAATACCTTCTTCGTTAATCACATGCCCTAGGAATGAGATACTGGAGAGCCAAAATTCACACTTGCTAAGCTTGGCATATAATTTCTTGTCTCTTAGGACTTGTAAGGCTGGCCCCAAGTGCTTCTCATGCTCAACTTCGTTCTTGGAATATATCAATATGTCGTTGATGAAAACAACCACGAACTCGTCTAGGTACGGCTTGAAGACCCTATTCATTAAATCCATGAATGCTGTAGGGGGATTGGTCACTCCGAAAGGCATTACCAAAAATTCGTAGTGGCCATACCTTGTCCGGAAGGCAGTCTTCTCGACATCCTCGGCCTTAACTTTCAACTGATAGTAGCCCGACCTGAGTTCAATCTTAGAAAAGAATCGTGCCCTTTGTAGTTGGTCAAGCAAATCATCGATCCTCGGTAACGGATACTTGTTTTTAATGGTTACCTTGTTCAGGTCTCAGTAGTCGATACAAAGACGAAGTGTGCCATCATTTTTCTTAACAAACAAAACAGGTGCTCCCCATGGTGAAGTACTCGGCCTAATAAATCCCTTACCCAACAATTCTTGTAATTGCAGTTTCAGTTCTTTAAGTTCGGCTGCGGCCATTCTGTAGGGTGTTTTGGAGATAGGTTGGGTTCCTGGTGTAATATCAACCGTAAATTCTATTTCTCTATCGACAAGGCAGCCAGGCAAGTCATTTGGAAAGACGTCGGGGAATTCCATGACAACTGGTATGTTGGCTAACTCGACACTCCCATTCGGATCACTTAGTATACTGCACAAATAACCCTGACACCCTTTTTGGATCAACTTATAGGCTTTCATGGATGAGATTAAGTAAGGTGGGGGTACTACTCCTTTACCTTGGAAAATTACTTCGGCTTGGTTTGGAGGTTTCAATATAACACTCTTTGAATCACAGTTAATGGATGCATGATTCGCTACTAACCAATCCATTCCCAATATGACATCGAAGTGAGTCATGGTTAACGGCATTAAGTCGACCAACAATTCTACACCCTCAATCGCAACAACACACGCCCTAAAAACGGATGCAACAATCATAGTTCTCCCAGATGGAGTAGACACATATAACACATGGTCAAGGGGTTCTTGTTCCCTATTTAGCTTCTCGGCAAAGTTAGCAGATACAAATGAATGCGTAGATCCCGAATCAATTAATATATATGCATCTTGAGAGCAGATTGGGAGTATACCTGACACTACTGTCTCAGCATTCTGAGTGTCTCCTGGCACCAATGCAAAAACTCTGCCCTGTCTCGTGTGTGCCCTCCCGATGTTATTCCTCTGTGCATAGCCCGGGGTATTCCCATTCGTCTTACCATCATCAGTCTTTGCCTTTGGGCAGTCTTTCACTCGATGACCCATTTCACCACATTCAAAACATGCTCCCGATGCCCAATGGCAAACTCCGGAATGCGGCTTCCCACAGCTTGCACACGTCGACCTAGTATTACCTTCTTGGTTCGAGTTGCTGGAGCTGCCCACATTTGCTTTCTTCTTGGCGTTAAATGAAGCTCGGCGATTGTCATAGTTCTGCCTCTTCTTCTGATTTTCTCCTGAGTTCTGATATCGGTTCAAGTTAGCCTCTGCCAAGATGGCCTTGTCCAACACTCCGGCGTAGGTCGGCATATTGAGCATGTTAACTCGATCCTGAATTGGTCCACGCAATCCACTTTCGAACTACCTGGCCTTTCTGTATTCATCATCGACCATGTGAGGCGCATATCTCGCCAACTCGGTAAAAGCACGGTCATATTCTGCCACTGTCTTGTTGCCTTGTGTCAGAGTCTGAAATTCCGTGGTCTTGAGATCTCGGACACTAAAGGGAAAATGCTTGTTGTAGAACAGCTCCAAAAATCTGTCTTAAGTCAGACCTAGGTTGTTTTCTCGGGTCATCGTCCGCCATCTTCGTGCATCGTCGTCTAAGGTGAATGTTGCTAATGACACCTTCTGGGCGTCGGTGCTGGGAAAAATCTCGAACAGCTTCTCCATTTCCAAGACCCACGCTTCGGCCTTCATCGGTTCAATACCCCCAAAGAAGCTCGGCGGCTTCATCTTTTTACACTCTCTGATCAGGGCTATGGTGCCGTCCCCATATAAAGCTTGTTGTGGTGGCACTTGCGGCAATGGAGGAGGCGGAGGTGGAACTGCATGCCGGTCATTTGTCTGCTCGGCCTGGGTAGAAGTAGTACTAGCGTCCTGTGGCCGAGGTTGCCTTAATTCATGGACCAAACCTTCGACCAGTCTCTCTATCCTATCCAATCTGTCCTTAGGATGATCTCGGCCAACGGGTGGTCTACCTCTTCTCATGATGCTAGGAGTGTGCAAAATGTGACTTTAAAACAAGATGATCAAACAATATGCATGCAATAGCAAATAGTCACGCCGAAATGATGCACACATTGTCAAGTAGCAAGCATAATGATGCAACCCTAACATCAATCCTACGGAAAGTCCTATGCTTCTTAGGACTCAAAGTGTGTGAATAACATACTATAAGAAACTTGTGCTCTGATACCAATCTGTCACGACCCCAAACCGGCCCTAGTAGTTTAGTGCCGTGATGGCCAGTAATCCGAGATTACTGAAGGCCAACTTACAAAATTCACACACAATCAGAGTATAAATATATATAGGGCTCACAAGTACGGAAGCAATAATCCAAAATACAAGTGGTCCATAAGAGCAGTGCATAAGTCAAATGGAATGGCATACATCTTTAAATAACTTTACAACTTGAATACAATTAGAAATGAAGTACAAAAATAAATTTTAACTTCTTGGTCAAAAGGCTTCTCCAGCCGACGTGTGTAAATTACAAGAATTATAAGCCGAGAAGCATAATTTTCTAGACTGCCGACATGAATACAAGTTAGGCCGACATAAAAAAAACCCAAAACAAGCTTTGCGAGTCACACCTAGGCGTCACCGCCTTTTTGCTCATCACCTACATATATATATAGAGAGGGCGAGCTTGGATACTCAGTGAATGGTACAAGTAATAAAGGGTTTGCATGTATGACATCCGAGATCCATAACAAACAATGCATAATCATAGTTTATGACAACCGTGGAATAAATCGAGTTCATCTAACAATTCTATCGAGCTTCATCAATCAAAGTCTTTCAGGTTTCATGGGTGACATTAACAAGGATTGTGCTACAAATGCTTATAGTTCCCTAGCACGTACGGACTTCACGTGTGTGCTACTAATGCTTACAGTCCCTTAGCACATACGGACTTCACATGTGTGCTACTAATGCTTATAGTCCCTTAGCACGTACGGACTTGTGCCACAAAAGCTTAAAGTCCCCTGGCACGTACGGACTTTCAAAGATTGTCATCAAAACAAAGCTTACTTGATACATTACCATCCAAAACAGAGTTTATACTTGATGCATAAAATAGGGATATCATTCATGCTTAACAGATACTTTTATCAAAACAAGGCAAAGATTTATCAAAACCTTAAGAACATAACTTTATTAAAAATACCACTCACCTAGTTCTTCAACGTCGGGGTCAAGCGAGAGCCCAAGTCCTTAATACATGAATCTAACGGTTAGATTTCTAAGAATCAAGCTCGAAGATCCACTCCTTCACTCTAAAACTCCTTCTAGAGCTTCTCTCTCTCAAGGCAAATATATAATACCAAATGATAGGTTCTACTCACTGCCGGCTGATTTAACACTCAGCTCGGACACGTGGCAACAGCTGGTTGGTTCTCCCCGAAAAGGTGGCTGACAGGCCAGACAGAGTATGGCGAAAGGGTGTTTAACGAGTAAAGTGGCATGGCATTCTGACAAGGTACTGACATCGGTTGAAAACATCGGCTCCGGTAGGTGAGGTATCAATGATCCTGACTAGGACAGACGACACTTGGCCTAGCTGTGCCACACCTCGGCCTAGATGTGCCACACCTCGCTCTAGGTCGCACCAATCCGGAACAAGATCACTTGGGTTCAAGGGTAACATCTCGACCCAGATGGTACACCTCTCGGCCTTGATGATACACCTCGGCCTAGAAGATGACATCTCGGCCAATATGCCAGGACGAAGGTAGAGGTCAACCAAAGTGGTTTCAAGGTGATTCTGGCTTTAAGGTGACCTCGACTAGACTCACCAAAAAAGAACAAGGCCCAACAAGTAAATTTCATATATGTACAAACCAAGTCAAAATCTCATTCTAGTTAGGACAAGTCAAGAAAATTCACTACTGCAACTTAGCAAAACAAGATTATACAAATGCTCATGCCCGAGGCTAAGGTGAGTAATGAGGGTCACTACACCGAGGTTGGCCATCTATCAACTACTAATCTTTTAGTCATTGTTCATAGTTGGTTTAGTGTATTTCTACTGGGCTATGGCTCTCTCTATATGGGAACATCATTTTCAGGTACAGGTAGCATGCCACCTCCAAGGACATAGCTTGGAAGGCTAGAGACTGACAGACTTTTTTTGGTGTTGCTTTCTTTTGATGTATTACATGTAAACTCAAGCCTAGGGCTTAATGTGTATATGAGTTAGTACTCATTTCTTGTAACCAAGTGTTGGCTTGGAAAGTTGTAAGCCTATGGGGCCTTTACTTTTGTTGTCAGCATGTAATACTTTTGTAAGGAATTATTCTGATGAATAGAAGGATGTTGATCTTTTTTATATCAATGCATGTCAATATTTATGGGTTTAATGTTATTATTTTGAGGGCGTTACAACTTGGTATCAGAGCGTACCGGGTTTGAATACTTTGGGTATGTGGGAAGTGATTAGTATGACAATGGGTTTGTCTCGCTTGATAGAGACTTAGGTGTAGTGTCATATGCTATGTGTTTAAATTGACAACATGCATATGTGACTATGTGTGTATGGGATTTAATTTCTAGTATGTTGATTGGATCCTTGGGTTTCTGTGAGTCTTGTTAGAAAAGCACTTCATCAATGTTGTTTCTAATTGGAACTCTAGTAACGCCTCGGGACTATCATTATCTGGAAATGAAATTCGTAAGTGCTTATGTGTTTATGTGCTTACGTGGAGTGAATTACAGTTGTCCGTGCATTAGGACGCGAGTGTTTAGTTTCGGCACATTTGTGAATGTGCTAATGTTCTTCATTTCCTTTATTAGGATGTCAAGACGAGGAAGAGGTGATAGGCGTGGTAGGCCTAGGAGGCAGGAAGCGCCTATACCGGATGAGATTTCGGCAGTGCAGGAGGGAGTTGGTCAGGCTAATGCGGCCGAGCCACCAGGTCAGCAAGCTATGAGTGCCTTGGCCCGAGAAATAGCAGGAGCTTTGGGTATTCTCAGAGCTGGGAATCAGGTTCAGGCCCAGGTTGATGCAGGGCCTTCCTTCTCGAAGAGGGAATTCTTCTGGTCTAATCCGAACGAGTTCATTGGGGATCCGAAGGAGCCACCTAAAGCTGACGAGTGGTTGGAACAGATGGAGAAGACGTTCGAGATGCTTGGCATCAAGGACGAGGCTTTAAAGATGACCTTGGCATCTTTCCAACTGAAGGGAGATGCGGGTCAATGGGGGAAGTACGAGAAGGGCAGTGTTGGTGATGCATGGGGGGCTTTTGTGACTGCCTTCCAGGAGAAATTCTTATCTTCAGCTGCCAGGGAGAAGCTGAGGGAACAGTTTTGCCAGCTTAAACAGCAGGGTTTGTCAGTGGCCGAATTTGAGGCTACTTTTACTAGTTTGTCTAGGTTTGCACCTGAACTCGTGGCGTCCGAGGAATGTCGTTGCTCTGAGTTTGAGCGGAAGTTGAGACGTGGTCTCAAGTTGAGGGTTGGAGGGCCCTTTATTCCAGAGTATAGACGTTTGGTGGATGCTGCTGCTCATATGGAGATTATGATGCAGGAAGAGGATGATGAGAAGCATAAAGGCTCCAAGAGGAGCGAAGATGGCCAGGGTGATGGCAGGAGACAGAGAGGTTTTTACCCTCAGCAGTCTCAGGGTGGTTTTCCTAGGTCGACCTTTCCAGTGCCGAGTGCAGGATCTGGGAGAGGTAATCAGGGAGGCTTGACTTGTTTTGCATGTGGCCAGCTGGGTCACAAGTCTTCGGTTTGCCCGCAGAAGGAAGGGGGTCAGCGAGTTGCTTCTTCTTCTGCTAGACCTCAGGGCCAGAGTCAGGGCAGGGACCAACCTTTGTCTTGTTATCAGTGTGGACAGTCTGGGCACCTAAAGAGGTTTTGGCCACAGTTGAGTGCCACTTCAGGGGCATCTGGTTCAAGGCAGACGCAGAGTTATCAGCCAGCTCAGTCTGTTCAGGCCTCGAGGGCCAATTTGGGAGCTTTGTCATCCCAGTCTGTGTAACAGTCGTATGCTCCTAGAGGTGAGCAAGTGGATCAGGGGCCTACAGGGCACGTGTATGCTGTTACCGCGCAAGACCTAGTACCGGCTCCATCAGTTGTGAGAGGTACCTTTCTGTTTTGCAACTCGGTTGCTAGTGTATTGATTGATACGGGTGCGTCTCATTCTTTTGTATCTGCTGCATTTGCATCTGTGTTGGAGTTGGAGTTGGCACTGTTAGGATCTCCCATTTGTGTAATGTCACCTGTTAGGGGTGAATTGATTTTGAAACACGGGTGTAGAGGTTGTGATATAGAGGTCACCGACCGTAGGCTTCCGTTTCCTTTTGTTGTTATGCCCATGAAGGGCTTTGATTTTATCTTGGGTATGGACTGGTTATCATCATATCGGACAGTTATTGATTGTTACCGCCAGAGGGTCACGGTTTCTACCTTGAGTGGGGAGTGTTTCCATTTTTTGGGGGACCGGGTTGGTAGTGTGTTGCCACCGGTGTACGATCCGCAAGGGCGGAGTGAGCTTAGTGGTCTACTTGCTAGCTTTATGAGTGGTGAGTGCGATACCCAGATTGTATTGCCAAGGGTGGTTTGTGAGTATTCGGATGTTTTTCCCGAGGATCTCGTCGATTTGCCACCTCACCGAGAGATTGAGTTCTCTATTGATTTAATGCCCGGCACGACGCTGATTTCTATGGCACCTTATCGTTTTACCCCAGCAGAGTTGGTTGGGTTGAAAGTTCAGCTCCAGGAATTGCTAGATAAGGGCTTCATTTGCCCTATTGTTTCGCCGTGGGGAGCACCGGCCCTCTTTGCTAAAAAGAAAGATTGTGCCTTGAGACTTTGTATCGACTACTGGAAGTTGAACCGGGCTACGGTTAAGAATAAGTACCCTATGCCCCATATAGATGATTTGTTTGACCAGTTGAAAGGTTCCCATTGTTTCTCTAAGATAGACTTGAGATCGGGTTACCACCAGTTGAGGGTCAGGGAGGAGGATATTCTGAAGACGACATTTCATACGCGATATGGCCATTATGAGTTTCTGGTGATGCCGTTTGGGCTCACCAACGCACCGGCAATCTTTATGGACTTGATGAACCGGATCTTCCGGGAATTCTTGGATCGTTTCGTGGTTGTCTTCATGGACGACATTCTTATCTATTCACCTTCTGAGGAGAAGCACGAGGAGCACTTGAGAGTGGTGCTTGAGTTACTTAAAGCCCATAGGCTATATGTCTGGGAAGTGTGAGTTCTGGCTAGGAGAAGTCAAGTTCTTAAGCCATGTGGTTTATGGGGAAGGAGTGTTTGTTGATACGTCCAAGATTGAGGCAGTGCAAGATTGGGCACAGCCTAAGAGTGTGTTTGAGATCCGTAGTTTTCTGGGATTAGCTGGGTATTATCGACGGTTCGTGAAGGATTTCTCCAGATTAGCTTCTCCGTTGACTAGATTGACTCGGGAGGAAGTTAAATTTGTGTGGAGTGAGACGTGTGAAAAGTCGTTCCAAGAGCTGAAAGTTAGATTGACCACAGCTCCGGTCTTGATTCTTCCGGAGAGGGGGTTGGATTATGCGGTCTATTGTGATGCCTCACGAGAGGGTTTGGGTTGTGTGTTGATGCAAGAGGGGAAAGTGGTTGCATATGGCTCACATCAGTTGAAAATACCCGAGAAGAATTACCCTACACATGACCTAGAGTTAGCAGCAGTGATCTTTGCCTTAAAAATCTAGAGGCACTACCTTTATGGTGAGAGATTCAAGGTGTTCTCGGATCATAAGAGTCTGAAATATCTGTTTACACAGAAAGACTTGAACTTGAGGCAGAGGAGGTGGATGGAGTTCATAGAGGATTATGACTTTGAGTTGCATTATCATCCGGGAAAGGCCAATGTGGTGGCCGATGCCCTTAGCAGAAAACCTGTTGGTGTCATAGCTAGTATAGCCATCCGAGAATGGGAGATGTTGGGAGCACTTCGCGAGTTTGATTTGCTTCTAGGCGAATCTGTTGAGGCTGCGGCCTTGTTTTCTGTTGTTCCACAGCCTACACTAGTGACTCGAGTGTTAGAGGCACAGAGAGGTGACTTTGAGGTAGAATCCCTCCGAGAGAAGATCTCTAGTGGGAAGATTGAGAAGGGTTTGACGGTGTATCCCGACCTGAGTGTGAGATACCGAGACCGTTTGTTTGTGCCGAAGTCTTGCCGAGAGGAGGTACTCCGAGAGTTTCACCATTCACGCCTTGCGGTGCATCCGGGAGGCACTAAGATGTATCGGGATTTGGGCCGCCAGTTCTGGTGGCGGGGTATGAAGAGAGATGTGGCAGTTTTCGTGTCTAAGTGCCTTACTTGTCAACAAGTGAAGGCCGAGCATCAGAGGCTAGCGGGTTTGTTACAACCCTTGCCTATTGCCGAGTGGAAGTGGGAGCATGTCACTATGGACTTCGTTGTAGGTCTTCCGAGGACTCAGCAAGGTAGTGATGCTATTTGGGTGGTTGTAGACCGGTTGACTAAGTCGGCACACTTCATTCCTATGAGCGTCAGAGATTCGGTAGATCATCTTGCCGACTTGTATATTCGGGACATAGTGAGATTGCACGGGGTCCCAGTGACGATCCTCTCAGATAGAGACCCTCGTTTTGCTGCCAGGTTGTGGCAGAGTTTGCAGAGTGCCTTGGGCACTAAGTTGACCTTTAGTACTGCTTATCATCCTCAGTCTGACGGGCAGTCCGAGCATACTATTCAGATCCTTGAGGATATGCTTCGAGGTTGTGTCCTTGACTTCAGTGGGACGTGGGAGAGGCACTTGCCCTTAGTAGAGTTTGCCTTCAACAACAGTTTCCAGTCTAGCATCGGTATGGCACCGTTTGAGGCCTTATACGGCCGACCGTGTAGGTCTCCAGTTTGTTAGGCTGAGGTGGGTGATGCACCTATGTTGGGTCCGGAGTTGGTGAGGGAAACGACGGAGAAGGTTGAGCTTATCCGTAGGAGGCTTGTTACAGCCCAGAGTCGTCAGAAATCTTATGCCGACCGTAGGAGGAGACCTTTGGTGTTTGAGGCAGGTGATCATGTCTTTCTAAAGATATCACCTAGGCGGGGATTGATGAGGTTTAGGAAGAGTGGGAAGTTGTCCCCTCGATTTATTGGTCCTTTTGAGATCCTTGAGAGGATTGGCGAGGTTGCTTATCGTTTAGCTTTGCCACCGCAGTTGTCCGGAGTTCATGACGTGTTTCATGTGAGCATGCTTCGGACGTATGAGCCGGATTCATCACATGTACTGGATTGGATCGACTTAGAGGTAGATGAGGATGCCTCGTATGAGGAGAGACCGGTTCGGGTCTTGGATAGACGTGATCATGTCCTACGTGGCAAGACCATTCCCTTGGTAAAGGTTTTGTGGCAACATCACGGAGTGGAGGAAGCAACTTGGGAACGTGAGTTGGAAGTCCGCGAGAAATATCCGGACTTGTTTATTGATGTGTAATCATGTATTGAGATTTTGTAATTTTAATGAACTTTAAGAGCATTAAAGATGTCTTAAGTTGTAAAACAATGTTAATGTTTTGGTTTATGGAAGTACGTTTGAAACTTGCCTTGAAATGGAAGTTGATTATAATATCGCATATGTTGGCTATATTGTAGAAATGGAGTTTTATCATGAAAATTGAATATGATATGGAAATAAGAATCATGTGTATTGAAAACTGTTGAAATGGAAAGGAAATGCATATTGAAATGTATATGTTGTGAACTGCCTCTTGATAAGAGATGGAATGACCGGTAGTGGGTCAAGTTGTTTAATGCTGAAATGTAACACTATTTAAAATGGAGACAAACCTGTTTTTGAAAACTTGTGCTTCTTTAAGGGGGGGAGGTTATACCGTTCCCGGGTTTTACTCCTTGTTGTACAGTGGTCCGGCCCTGTTTCCGTGGACATTAACAGTTGTTACTATCTTGTTTACATCCTTTCATACTTTATTTTTAAGTTATAGGATGTGTTGGGCAGGTTTGTTACAGGATGGTTATGTTTGGGAATAAATGGTTGCTGTCTAGGTTTTTGGTCTTTCGCTCGAGCGAGCTCGTTGCCTTGGTCCTTCGCTCGAGCTAGGTTTTCTTCGCTTGAGCGAGAGTTGCGTTTTGTTTCTAGTGGCTTGAGCCAGGGTTTCTTCGCTCGAGCGTGCGTCTGCGTCTCATTTGGACCTGAGAGCTGTGATTTTTGGATCGAGCGAGCTTTCCTTCGCTCGAGCGAGCGAGGTGTATGTTTTCGAGTTCCTCGCTCGAGCGAGCATTCTGTCGCTCGAGCGTACTTCTGGGTTGCAGACCTGAAGCTTCGAGTTTTTGGCTCGAGCGAGACTTTCTTCGCTCGATCGAGGGTTTCTTGTGTCTGGTCGCTCGAGCGACCAAGTCTTTGCTCGAGCGAGCCTGTTTTATATCAGCAGACAGCAGCGATTTTAAACATCACTTTTCATTCCCTTCTCTTTTCAAACCCTAGATCCGGGACTCTCTCTCTCTAAACTTGCTCTCTCCTTAAGGTTTGATCTCTCTAGAGTGTGAATCTACCCTGGGGCCTTTGTTAAAAAGATAGAGGGTGTTGAGAGCTTTGTTTTAATCTGAAAAAGTTGGGATTTGGAGCACGTTGGATTTTGGTCTTCATCTCGGTTTGAGCTCAAACTTCGAGGTAGGGATATCCTACTCCTCTTTATGAGCTTTGTCTTTGAATTTTAGCATTTTGATATGTTAAGGGGTTGTTGTGTAATTCCGAGAAAGTTTGGGGGTCTTTATGTAATTTTCATAAAATAGGGGTTTTAACTAAATTGAACCCATGTATATTTATAGCATTGAAAATGGAAATTTTGTTATGAAATTGGTCGAAATGGGACCTTAGGGTCGGTGTTGAGAATTATGGGAAATTGCCCTCATTGGTTTAATAAATTAATTTCCATAATTAATTTGAGAAATGAGGAATTGAATTGGAAATGTTGAAATCGGGAATGTATGGGATTAAAGGGTTTAGTTGGATCATTTATCGCTCACCTAGTTGAAATGTTGATTTATTATCCATTTGGTGCATTTATTTTCTGCTTAGAAATAGCTGCTTTGGGCTATCGGTAGAGGATAGTCTTGATTGTTGTAGACAAAGCATGATGATTAGGCAAACGAAAACTAATCAATGGAATGTGTCATTGTGTATGACGGTTGAATGAATACATTAACTTTATGTATTGATTGATGATGTGTGTAGTAATTGTTTATATGCATTGTGTTGTGTTGGAGAAGATAGGGGATGCACTCCACGGTTTAGGGGAAGATAGGGGATGGACCTCTAAACCGGATGTTGTGTGGGAGGAGATAGGGGATGGACTCCATAGATACAGCTCATATGCTTATCTATTGATGTGTTGATACAGCTCATATGCTTATCTTTAGCAGTGTTGGTATAGCTAGTATGCTTATCTATTGACGTGTTGATATAGCTAATATGCTTATCTATTGTGAAAAGGGGAAAATGTTTAATGTGAGTTACTGTCTCATATAAGTTGCTTGGCCAAGTTCTGAGCCATGGTTATGAATTGAGAAATGAATAAGAAATGGAAAGTGAAAAGTAACATGAACTTGTATGTCATGAAACTATAATGTGATAAAAGTGGAGGTACCAAGGTTGGCCATCTATCAACTGCTAATCTTTTAGTCATTGTTCATAGTTGGTTTAGTGTATTTCTACTGGGCTGTGGCTCACCCTATATGGGAACATCATTTTCAGGTACAGGTAGCATGCCACCTCCAAGGACATAGCTTGGGAGGCTAGAGACTGACAGACTTTTTTTGGTGTTGCTTTCTTTTGATGTATTACATGTAAACTCAAGCCTAGGGCTTAATGTGTATATGAGTTAGTACTCATTTCTTGTAACCAAGTGTTGGCTTGGAAAATTGTAAGCCCATGGGGCCTTCACTTTTGTTGTCAACATGTAATACTTTTGTAAAGAATTACTCTGATGAATAGAAGGATATTAATCTTTTTTATATCAATGCATGTCAATATTGATGGGTTTAATGTTATTATTTTGAGGGCGTTACATCATTGGTATATTATTCATGCAAAAAAATTTGTTCGATTCACTAGTCATAATTTTTTATTTTATCGCATTTATCTTCGAAAAAATGGACGACAAATATATTTTTAAAATAGATGATCCATTTTTTAGGGATAAATGTGATAAAATTAAAAACTTCTGATTATCAAATTGCTAAATATTTTATGGATAATACATTTTGAGAACCCTACAAAATGAACTATTTAGATTATCGAAATAAGACCCGTGATGACCCTATAAACCCCTCAAATTCTCTCATATTGAAAAATTCCAACATAACAAAAACTCAACTTTTATTTTTATTTTTTCTGAATCTTTTTTTTCGTTATTAGCTCACGTTGAGAGCAAAGCTCAGGATAATATCAGCCTCATTCTCTATTGCGACTAGATCTGTAATCAGACTCTTTTATCTTTTTCTAGTTGAAGGGAAGAGAAGGGTAAAATGGACATTTTGATTATTCTAGTTATTTTGGGAAATCAATGACTAATAATATTATGTTGGCTCTTCAAATTCAAGCAATTATTATTATTATTATTATTTTCCTTTTTTGGTGCAATGGAAAGAAAGAAGTCTCTCAAGGGAAATATTAAATGCTATTTATTTTTTTTCTTAGATGGGGAAATGTTATTAGTTGATGAGATATAAATGCCACATTAGAGCAATTCTAATCCTATTATTCATTTTTTGCTAGTTAAAATATAAAATTAAAAAAAAAAAGAGATAATTATTTATTTTGCCTAACGTTTTTTTATTTATGTACTATAACGCTACTTTTTTTTTTATTTTACCTATTTATACACACAAACTACTTAAAGAGCCTCCTAAGACTATCCATATCAACATAGCTATAATGGTTTTAGGACTAAATTTGCTTAGCAAGGTGCAAAATCACTCCTTCATCAGCCTCATTACATCAAAATTAAATTTGGCATTACTACGATAAATCGTTACATGTAGGGATACAGTGTTCACATGTTATATGATATTTTATCATTTATTCTTAAGAGTGACTGGATATCCTGTCAGGTGACCAACTGCTACACTATTTTTATTTTTATTGTTGAATATGAAATATAATATTTTATTATTTATTACCAGACATCCGGCCGAATGACGGGATATGCACAATTATTATTTTTTCTCTTTTTACCTTTTTTTTTTTTTGAGTAATATGGTTAACTTTTCCTAGAACCTTCTAGAAGTTGCTTTGGCTAGGGTTGTTTGCATATAATTCAGTAGATCATAAAAATGAATATTTATAAAATTAAATTTTAGAATAGTGGGTCTGATGGAGGTGTACGTACAAAAAATACTCGATAAAATAGAAAAAATAACGTTTTTGTTATAATATAGCTTTAAATTTGCTGAGCTATCTCCAATGGGATAGCTAAAAAAGGCTTGTTAGGCATTTTAGCCAATGTAACTCTAATTTTGGACTCCAATGGGCGAGCTAGCTACTTTACCATTCTACCTTTTTATTGGCTACAATTAAAGAGCTTTATAAGCTTTCCAAACAAATATGTATGTATATGTCTTGAATTTTTGCATATTTATATATTGGATTTGGGATTTTATATATTTTATATATGTATATGTGTATGTAACAATTTTATATGTTCTTTCAATTCTGTTTGGTGAATTACAGAATAACTTATTTTGTATTTTGTATTTTTTTTTTCTCCCCATTCTATAGGTTTTATATGCTTGTTTGAGCAAATTTATTATTTTTGCAAATTTATATTGGTAAAATGTCGGCAATTAGTATTTTTTATTTTAAAAATTAATTAAGTTAGTTTGAATGATTAGCTAAAATAAAGAGTGTGGTTGGAGAACACAGTAGCTAAAATAAAGAGAGTATTTTTTTCATACTTTAGCTAGTGAAAAGTAGATAGTATGATTGGAGTTGCTCAAGGCTCTTCAAATGTAGCTAGTCCAAATTTTTTTTGTTAAAATAGCTATAATAAAAAAAAAATATATATATATATATATATGATAATGTTAGCCATAGCTAACAAGACTCATTTAAAGAGTCCAATTGAGATGCTCTTAAGAGTGTTTGGGAATAAGCTATATATTAGTTAAAAAGTCCAAAAACTAATACAAAAAGTTAACCAGGATTGAAGAAACTGTTGTTCACCTTAAAAATAATTGTTCCCTTCAACCTAAAATTCCATAAATTCATCCTGTAGCTATTAAACCTACACCTACAGTAACAAATTTCAATTTAAAATCCAAGAAATCAAATACAGAATTTATGGATACTCTTATTAATAAGATTAAAGATCTTCATATAGGAGAATCCTCTCAAATTAATATGTTATCTAGAAACCATTTCCAAGAATTAGATGAAAATTACCAGAATTTTGATCCCCACCAAATATCTGAAATTCAGGCTAATTTTCAAAATGAAACTTCATCTGTCAATAAAGTCCATTGTGGATCTAATATTGACAGAACTGCCTATACAGCACCTAGTAGGTATTATTACTGTAGACCTACTCCCATGGATATTCTTTATGAGGAAGATTTTCTTCATAACCAGAAATCTTACCATAGTAGAACCATTTATGAATGGAATATTGATGGTTTTTCTAAATATCAAAATTTTGAACTTTTATAGCATATGTTGATGTTTTGCAATAGTGTGCAAACAGAATGAAAATACTGATTACCAAGTAGCCAGATTTATTGTCAGTGGCTTTACTGGACTACTTAAAGGATGGTGGGATAATATTCTCACAACTGTTCAAAATGATGAAATTTGAAATTCCACCAGAACTATAATTGATGCAGATCTTGAGCGACAAGAACAAGATGCTGTATATACTCTAGTTAATACTATCGTCTTTCATTTTATCGGTGCAGTTACCGGTATTGAAGATCGTAGTAGAGAACTATTACAGAAATTAAGATGTCCATCTTTATCTCATTTTAGATGGTATAAAGATATTTTTCTAATGAAAGTACATCGTCGAGCTGATGCTAATTCAGATCATTGGAAAGCCAAATTTATTGATGGTCTACCTACTCTTTTTGCTGAGAGAGTTAGGAAAAAGTTAAGAGATTGTCATAATCAATTGGCTATCTTGTATAATCGATATACCTGTGGTCAATTAATCGGTGTTATCACTGATGAAGGCCTTGCTTTATGCAATGACCTTAAACTACAGCAACAGATGAAACAGCAACATCTTACAGGAAGAAAAGAGTTAGGTGAATTTTGTGAACAATTTGCCTATGACACGAAATTACAGTATCCTCACAAACATAAGAAACATAAGAAATTCATAAGAATTTTCCTAAAAAGTCCAGAAAGTATAAGCCCTCTAAAGCTTATACCCATCAACCAACACCTTCAAAAGGCAGACAAAAATATTCCTGACAAAAACCAAAATCCACAATTAAATGTTATAAATGTGGACAAACAGGTCATTATGCTAATCGTTGTAAATCTAAAATACCACAAAAGCTTAATGAACTATCTATAGATGATGAACTTCAGCAAAAGATTCTTCAAATGTTATCTGACGAATCTAGTTCTTCTGAAAATTCGGCAGATGATCTTGCAGCAATTTATTCATCTGATTCTGCTACCGAATCTGATAATACTCCAGAAATTTGTGATTGTAAAACTCATATTATTCAAATATCCGATGAAGTCAACTATTGGAAAGCAATAGTTGAAATGAATGGACGTGATATTGGTGGACCCAGTATCAATGTTCTTACAGAAGAAGAGCAGAATATCATCAACATAGCTGATCAAATTGCTAATCCAGAAATGAAATTAAAATATTTAGAATTATGCTTACAGCAACAAAAGAAGGAAGAAATACTTCCTTCTAAACATTATAGTATGGAAAAAGTTTTCAACAGAATCCAGAATACAACTGAGGAAAAACCTCTACCAATCCAGGATTTAAAAATGGAAGTTAATGCTTTAAAAGTAGAAATTAAGCAATTACAAACTTCCGATATTACTATTAATTCTGAAATTAAAAAGATTAATAGTAAAATTCAGAATAATCAACAAGGAATAATAATTCCTAAGTCCAGTAAAACTCAAGATGATAAAAAATCTGAGCCTGATTATCTCATGCTTATGAATACAGTTACTTTCCAGAAATCGTATATCAGAATTACTTTTATGATAAAACCCGATTTTATTATAAAAGATGCTATTGCCCTTGAAAATCACCAAACTAAAATCTGTTTAATAAACAACATTAACGATCAGAGATGCAAAGAATAAATAAAAGGGACATCAAGGGAATTAGGAGAAGAAACGACAACAAATTAAAGCGAGATCAAGCTTCAATGAATCTATCTTGTAACCACAGTAAATCAAAATGAGCACACTTTACAAACACACTCACTCTGAGAAGATATAGGAATGCCTTAGACTAACAGCAATGAAACAACATACGATCATATATAAAGCACACACAAGCACATGCATCTAAAAGCACACAAAACTCATATATCTACCTACATGCATATATAACATGTATCTAAAACTGAAAATTCAAAAACAAAAATCAGGTTGTGTTGTAATCTATGTAACATAGACTCTTCAATATAAATCAAATACCGATATTAGATACTCAACACTTGAACAAGTGTATGGTATATGTGTCGGTTATTTCTCAATAGACACTTCTTATATATTTGTATTTAAGATTGTTATTATATATATATTGTTGTATAATTGATATAAATTCTTTTTTGACACTGTAGACTACACATCACCATTTAATCATTAAAAATATTAAAAAATTACATTTTTTGCCGAGTAAACATGCCCTTAAATTGAAGGTTTGAGAAGTCCACCCTCTACATACACACCCGCACCAGACACAAAATCAGTGACGATTTCTCTCCCAGAAAAACGACTTAAAACACAAAAAATGGAAATAACATAAACAAGTTGTAGATTAAGTGAAAAAAACATGGTAAAGCAAATAATACGAAGAAAATCCTATCTCATCCACTTCGAAATATGTAAATACATCAATCATCATCAAAATTTTCAAAACAATGAAAAAGATAACCCTCAAACAACCAATAACAAGTTGATCAAATCAAATATCCATTCAAAAAATACTTTTTTTTTTAAATACGCAAAATAACCGCTAAAAGAAAATCACTCGAAACTCCTTAAATGACTGTAAGATAAACCACCACAATGATTGAGAACACACTAATAGACTTACAATATCAACCATATTTCACATAATGATGATACATTTTAGTAAAATAATCAAAAAAAATCGAAGAAATTAAATATAAACAACGTATCGATACAGGAAACGATGCAGGAGAGGAGAGATTCGAAGCTTACTTTTTCACGAAATCAGACGATCAACGAATGGGGAAGAGATTGGAGAGCTCTTTGAGAGACTTCGTTGTGTAAGAATAGTTAGAGAGAGAGAGAGAGAGAGAGAGAGAGAGAGACCGAGAATTGGGAGATATTTTAGGGCTATGAAAGAGCAGAGTGAGGAAACCGGGGGACTGAGAGAGAGACCACAAGAAGAGTGCCAAGGGCAATGGGCAAGGATTTCTATAAAAACTCATGAAGCATTTTGTAACGTACTCCATGTTAATGTTTTCCAAACTTTGCATCATAATCATGTTGGCAATGGGTAAGCGTGTCCAATTGAAATGTCCATGTTACCCTCCGGAACTCTTTTTCTAGTTTCTTCTATTATACGTGGCACCAAATATGGTTTGCCATATTTTAAGCGCGGTGGACGATTCTCAATTTTACCAAAATAAATTTATTTATTACACTAACAACCCTCTGTTTTATTTTTTTTGTGTGTTTTTTTTTGACAAAAATAAAATATACAAAAATAAAAAGAATAATTTAATGATTTTTGATTAAAAATATTACTTCTCAAACAAAATATATATCCTATATTCAAAACATGTATTAACTATTTAATTTATAGTTTATTGTCTTCTCAAAAGGTGCAATAATGTTATTATCTTTTAAGAGACACAGTAAAATATTTTGGATTAGGTTTTTTCATATTGACATCTTAACATAAGAATTGAAAGGTTCTGTAAGACCCATCATAGGTCCTGTGTTGACGATTTAAACCGTTCATTTTGTAAGGCATTGGTATATTATTCATGAAAAAAAATTTGTTCGATTCAATAGTCCTAATTTTTTATTTTATCGCATTTATCTTCGAAAAAATGGACGACAAATATATTTTTAAAATAGATGATCCATTTTTTAGAGATAAAAGTGATAAAATTAAAAACTTCTAATTATCAACTTGCTAAATTTTTTATGGATAATATATTTTGAGAACCCTACAAAATGAACTATTTAGATTATCGAAATAAGACCCGTGATGACCCTATAAACCCCTCAAATTCTCTCATATTGAAAAATTCCAACATAAGAAAAACTCAACTTTTATTTTTATTTTTTCTTAATCTTTTTTTTCGTTATTAGCTCACGTTGAGAGCAAAGCTCAGGATAATATCAGCCTCATTCTCTATTGCGAC
Source organism: Camellia sinensis (assembly GCF_055761805.1). Lineage (NCBI taxonomy): Eukaryota > Viridiplantae > Streptophyta > Magnoliopsida > Ericales > Theaceae > Camellia > Camellia sinensis. The sequence goes on from NC_138972.1 coordinate 162,615,186, forward strand.
TAGATCTGTAATCAGACTCTTTTATCTTTTTTTGGTTGAAGGGAAGAGAAGGGTAAAATGGACATTTTGATTATTCTAGTTATTTTGGGAAATCAATGACTAATAATATTATGTTGGCTCTTCAAATTCAAGCAATTATTATTATTATTATTATTATTATTATTATTATTATTATTATTATGATTATTATTATTATTATTATTATTTTCCTTCTTTGGTGCAATGGAAAGAAAGAGGTCTCTCAAGGGAAATATTAAATGCTATTTATTTTTTTTCTTAGATGGGGAAATGTTATTAGTTGATGAGATAAAAATGCCACATTAGAGCAATTCTAATCCTATTATTCATTTTTTGCTAGTTAAAATATAAAATTAAAAAAAAAAAGAGATAATTATTTATTTTGCCTAACTTTTTTTTATTTATGTACTATAACGCTACTTTTTTATTTTTTTTATTTTACCTATTTATACACAGAAACTATATAAAGAGCCTCTTAAGACTATCCATATCAACCTAGCTATAATGGTTTTAGGACTAAATTTGCTTAGCAAGGTGCAAAATCACTCCTTCATCAGCCTCATTGCATCAGAATTAAATTTGGCATTACTATGATAAATCGTTACATGTAGCGATACAGTGTTCACATGTTATATGATATTTTATCATTTATTCTTAAGAGTGACTGGATATCCTGTCAGGCAACCAACTGCTACACTATTTTTATTTTTATTTTTGAATATGAAATATAATATTTTATTATTTATTACCAGACATCCGGCCGAATGACGGGATGTGCACAATTATTACTTTTTTTTTTCTTTTTTTTTTTTTTTGAGTAATATGGTTAACTTTTCCTAGAACCTTCTAGAAGTTGCTTTAGGTAGGGTTGTTTGCATATAATTCCGCAGATCATCAAAATGAATATTTATAAAATTAAATTTTAGAATAGTGAGTCTGATGGAAGTGTACACACAAAAAATACTCGATAAAATAGAAAAAAATAACTTTTTGGTTATAATATAGTTTTAAATTTGTTCAGCCATCTCCAAGGGGTTAGCTAAAAAAGGCTTGTTAGGCATTTTAGCCAATGTAACTCTAATTTTGGACTCCAATGGGCGGGCTAGCTACTTTACCATTCTACCTTTTTATTGGCTAGAATTAAAGAGCTTTATAAGCTCTCCAAACAAATATGTATGTATATGTCTTGAATTTTTGCATATTTATATATTGGATTTGGGATTTTATATATTTTATATATGTATATGTGTATGTAACAATTTTCTATGTTCTTTCAATTCTGTTTGATGAATTACAGAATAACTTATTTTGTATTTTGTATTTTTTTTTCTTCCCATTCTATAGGTTTTATATGCTTGTTTGAGAAAATTTATTATTTTTGCAAATTTACATTAGTAAAATGTCGGCAATTAGTATTTTTTGTTTTAAAAATTAATTAAGTTAGTTTGAATGATTAGCTAAAATAAAGAGTGTGGTTGGAGAACACAATAGCTAAAATAAAGAGAGTATTTTTTTCATACTTTACCTAGTGAAAAGTAGATAGTATGATTGGAGTTGCTCAAGGCTCTTCAAATGTAGCTCGTCCAAATTTTTTTTGTTAAAAAAGTTATTATATAAATAAAAAAATAAATATTTATACATATATGATAATGTTAGCCATAGCTAACAATATGATAATGTTAGCCATAGCTAACAAGACTCATTTAAAGAGTCCAATTGAGATGCTCTTAGGAGTGTTTGGGAATAAGCTATATATTAGTTAAAAAGTCCAAAAACTAATACAAAAAGTTAACCAGGATTGAAGAAACTGTTGTTCACCTTAAAAATAATTGTTCCCTTCAACCTAAAATTCCAGAAATTCATCCTGCAGCTATTAAACCTACACCTACAGTAACAAATTTCAATTTAAAATCCAAGAAATCAAATACAGAATTTATGGATACTCTTATTAATAAGATTAAAGATCTTCATATAGGAGAATCCTCTCAAATTAATATGTTATCCAGAAACCATTTCCAGGAATTAGATGAAAATTACCAAAATTTTGATCCCCACCAAATATCTGAAATTCAGGATAATTTTCAAAATGAACCTTCACCTGTCAATAAAGTCCATTATGGATCTAATATTGACAGAACTGTCTATACAGCACCTAGTAGGTATTATTACTCTAGACCTACTCCCATGGATATTCTTTATGAGGAAGATTTTCTTCATAACCAGAAATCTTACCATAGTAAAACCATTTATGATTGGAATATTGATGGTTTTTCTGAATATCAAATTTTTGAACTTTTATGGCATATGTTGATGTTTGCAACAGTGGGCAAACAGAATGAAAATACTGATAACCAAGTAGCCAGATTTATTGTCAGTGGCTTTACTGGACTACTTAAAGGATGGTGGGATAATATTCTCACAACTGTTCAAAATGGTGAAATTTGAAATTCCACCAGAACTATAATTGATGCAGATCTTGAGCGACAAGAACAAGATGCTGTATATACTCTAGTTAATACTATCGTCCTTCATTTTATCGGTGCAGTTACCGGTATTGAAGATCGTAGTGGAGAACTATTACAGAAATTAAGATGTCCATCTTTATCTCATTTTAGATGGTATAAAGATGTTTTTCTAATGAAAGTACATCGTCGAGCTGATGCTAATTCAAATCATTGGAAAGCCAAATTTATTGATGGTCTACCTACTCTTTTTGCTGAGAGAGTTAGGAAAAAGTTAAGAGATTGTCATAATCAATTGGCTATCTTGTATAATCGTTATACCTATGGTCAATTAATAGGTGTTATCACTGATGAAGGCCTTGCTTTATGCAATGACCTTAAACTAAAGCAACAGATTAAACAGCAACATCTTACAGGAAGAAAAGAGTTAGGTGAATTTTGTGAACAATTTTCCTATGACACGAAATTACAGTATCCAGACAAACATAAGAAACATAAGAAAATTCATAGGAATTTTCCTAAAAAGTCCAGAAAGTATAAGCCCTCTAAAGTTTATACCCAGCAACCAACACCTTCAAAAGGTAGACAAAAATATTCCAGACCAAAACCAAAATCCACAATTAAATGTTATAAATGTGGACAAACAAGTCATTATGCTAACCGTTGTAAATCTAAAATACAACAAAAGATTAATGAACTATCTATAGATGATGAACTTCAGCAAAAGATTCTTCAAATGTTATCTGACGAATCTAGTTCTTTTGACAATTCTGCGGATGATCTTGCAGCAACTTATTCATATTATTCTGCTACCGAATCTGATAATACTCCAGAAATTTGTGATTGTAAAACTCATATTAATCAAATATCCGATGAAGTCAACTATTGGAAAGCAATAGTTGAAATGAATGGACTTGATATTGGTGGACCCAGTATCAATGTTCTTACAGAAGAAGAGCAGAATATCATCAACATAGCTGATCAAATTGCTAATACAGAAATGAAATTAAAATATTTAGAATTATGCTTACAGCAACAAAAGAAGGAAGAAATACTTCCTCCTAAATATTATAGTATGGAAGAAGTTTTCAATAGAATCCAGAATACAACTGAGGAAAAACCTCTACCAATCCAGGATTTAAAAATGGAAGTTAATGCTTTAAAAGTAGAAATTAAGCAATTACAAACTTCCGATATTACTATTAATTCTGAAATTAAAAAGATTAATAGTAAAATTCAGAATAATCAACAAGGAATAATAATTCCTAAGTCCAGTAAAACTCAAGATGATAAAAAATCTGAGCCTGATTATCTCATGCTTTTGAATACAGTTACTTTCTAGAAATGGTATATCAGAATTAATTTTATGATAAAACCCGATTTTATTATAAAAGATGCTATTGCCCTTGAAAATCACCAAACTAAAATATTTTTAATAAACAACATTAACGATCGGAGATGTGAAGAATAAATAAAAGGGACATCAAGGGAATTAGGAGAAGAAACGACAACAAATTAAAGCGAGATCAAGCTTCAATGAATCTATCCTGTAACCGCAACAAATCAAAATGAGCACACTTTACAAACACACTCACTCTGAGAAGATATAGGAATGCCTTAGACTAACAGCAGTGAAACAACATACGATCATATATAAAGCACACACAAGCACACGCATCTAAAAGCACACAAAACTCATATATCTACCTACATGCATACATAGCATGTATCTAAAACTGAAAATTCAAAAACAAAAATCAGGTTGTGTTGTAATCTATGTTACATAGACTGTTCAATATAAATCAAATACCGATATTAGATACTCAACACTTGAACAAGTGTATGGTATATGTGTCGGTTATTTCTCAATAGACACTTCTTATATATTTGTATTTAAGATTGTTATTATATATATATTGTTGTATAATTGATATAAATTCTTTTTTGACACTGTAGACTACACAGCACCATTTAATCATTTAAAATATTAAAAAATTACATTTTTTGTCGAGTAAACATTCCCTTAAATTGAAGGTTTGAGGAGTCCACCCTCTACATACACACCCACCAGACACAATATAGCGATCCCGGGTTTACCCTTGTTGTACAGTGATCCGGACATGTGTCCGTGGATGTTGGTAGTTGATTATTGTCTTGTTTACATCTGTTACTACTTTGTATATTGAGTTATAGGATGTGTTGGGCAGGTTTGTTACAGGTTGGTTGTGTTTGGGAGCCTAGTGCTGCTGCCCAGATTTTTTGACCTTCGCTCGAGCGAGGAGTTGGTCGCTCGAGCGAACGTTGAGTTCGTGTCTGGTGGATCGAGCCAGAGTGGCTTCGCTCGAGCGAGCGATTGCATCTGGTTCTGGGCCTGAGAGTTGCATTTCTTGGCTCGAGCGAGTTTTCTTCGCTCGAGCGGTCTGGTTTGTTCTTCGCTCGAGTAAGAAGTCTGTCGCTCGAGCGTACTTCTGGTTGCAGACCTGAGGGTTTGAGTTGTTGGCTCGAGTGAGCATTCTTTCGCTCGAGCGCACTTCTGAGTTTTCGGCTCGAGCGAGAACTTTTTGGCTCGAGCGAGAGTTTTCTGTGTCTGGTCGCTCGAGCGACAAAGTCTTCGCTCGAGCGAGAGTGTTTTATATCAGCGGACAGTAGCGTTTTTGAACATCAGTTTTTCACTTTCTTTTTATTTCAAACCCTAGATCCGAGACTCTCTCTCTCTAAACTTACACTCTCTCTAAGATTTGATCTCCCTAGAGTGTGAATCTAGCCTAGGGCCTTTGTTAAAAAGATAGAGGGCGTTGAGAGCTTCGATTTAATCTGAAAAAGTTTGGATTTGGAGCACGTTGATCTTCGAGTCTTCATCTCCTTTTTGGCTCAAACTTCGAGGTAGGGATATCCTACTCCTCTCTATAGGTTTTGTCTTTAAATTTTAGTATTTTGAGATGTTGGGGTTGGTTTGGTAATTTGGGGAAAGTTTGGGGCTTTTGTGTTATTTTACAAAAGTTGGGGTTTTATTCATAATAAACCTAGATGCATGTTTGGCATAGAGAATGGAATAAATGTTGAATCATTGATGAAAATGGGACCTAAGGGTTGAAATGTTAATTATGGAAAATGACCTAATTACATTGTTTGATTAATTGGGATAATTAATTGTGAGAAATGAGGAAATGAAATGAGATTGTTGAGATTGGGAATGCAAAGGGTTAAAGGGTGTAGTTCAATTATTTATCACTCACCAGAATGAAATGTTGATTGAATATCGATTTGTGCATTTATTTTCTGTTTAGAAATAATTGTTTTGGGCCATCGGTGGAGGGTAGTCGTGATTGTTGTAGACAATGCATGATGATTAGGCAAACGGAAACTAATCAACGGAATGTGTCATGGAATTTGACGGTTGATAGAATACATTAACAGCATGTATTGAGTGATTGTATATAGAACCAATGTGTTTGTATACGTTATGTGTAGAGGAGGAGATGTGGGATGTACTCCGCGGTTTAGGGGAAGATAGGGGATGTACCTCTAAACCGGATAGTGTTGGGAGAAGATAGGGGATGAACTCCGTAGATACAGCTCATATGCTTGTCTAGAGAAGTGAAGATAGAGCTCATATGCTTATCTTTGTGAAGTATGGATACAACTTATATGCTTATCTGTGAATGTGGGATATTGTCGTTATACATATCTGTTGAGAATGTGGATATAGCTTATATGTTTATCTGTGAATGTGGGATATAGTTTTTATACATATCTGTTGAAATAATGATAGAGCTAACATGCTTATCTGTTGAAAAAGGGAAAATGAAAAGTAACTTGGACTCATAAGTCGTATGACATAAATATGTGATTTATGTGAATGTATCAGTGTTGGCCATCTATCAATTGCTAATCTTTTAGTCATTGTTCATGGTTGGTTTAGTGTATTTCTACTGGGCTGTGGCTCACCCTATATGGGAACATCATTTTCAGGTACAGGTAGCATGCCACCTCCAAGGACATAGCTTGGGAGGCTAGAGGCGGACATACTTTTGTCGTTTTCTTTTTGATGTATTACATGTAATTTCAAGCAAAGGGCTTAATGTGTAAACGAGTTAGTACTCTTTTGTTGTAACCAAGTGTTAACTTGGAAAGCTGTAAGCCTGTAGGGCATTTTGCTGTTGTTGTTAACATGTAATACTTTTGTAATGAAACTCTGATGAATAAAAGAATGTGGTTATTTCATATATCAACGAATGTCTTATTTGATGGGTTTAATGTTATTATTTTGAGGGCGTTACAACTTGGTATCAGAGCATACCGGGTTCGAATACTTTGGGTACGTGGGAAGTGATTAGTATCACAATGGGTTTGTCTCGCTTGATAGAGACTTAGATGTAGTGTTATATGCTACGTGCTTAATTGATAACATGCTTATGTGACTATGTGGGTATGGGATTTAATTTCTAGGTTGTTGATTGGATCCTTGGGTTTCTGGGAGTCTTGTTGGAAAAGCACTTGATCAATGCTATTTCTAACCGGAACTCTAGTAACGCCTCGGGACTATCATTATCCAGAAATGAAATTCGTAAGTGCTTATGTGTTTACGTGCTTACGTGGAGTGAATTATAGTTGTCCATGCATTAGGACGTGAGTGTTTAGTTTCAGCACATTTGTGAATGTGCTAATGTTCTGTGTTACCTTTATTAGGATGTCAGGACGAGGAAGAGGTGCTAGGCGTGGTAGACCTGCGAGGCAGGAAGTACCGTTACCGGGTGAGATTCCGGCAGTGCAAGAGGGAGTTGGTCAGGCCAATGTGGCCGAGCCAGTGGATCAGCAGGCCATGGGTGCCTTGGCCAGAGAGATAGCAGGAGCTTTGGGTATTCTTAGAGCTGGGAATCAGGCAGCTGAGGCAGGGCCTTCTTTCTTGAAGAGGGAGTTTTTCCGGTCTAATCCGGATGAGTTTATCGGGGATCCGAAGGAGCCACTGAAGGCTGATGAGTGGCTAGAGCAAATGAGTAAGACATTCGAGATGCTTGGCATCGAGGACGGAGCACTGAAAGTGACCTTGGCATCCTTCCAACTGAAGGGAGATGCGGGTAAATGGTGGAAGTACAAGAAGGCTCGTGTTGGTGGTACTTGGGAGGCGTTTGTGAATGCTTTTCAGGAGAGGTTTTTGTCTGCAGCAGCTAGGGAGAAGCTGAGGGACCAGTTTAGCCGGCTTAAACAGCAGGGCTTGTTAGTGGCCGAGTTTGAGGCTACTTTTACCAGTCTGTCCAGGTTTGCACCGGAACTAGTGGCGTCTGAGGAACGCCGTTGCTATGAGTTTGAGCGGAAGTTGAGGCGGGGCCTCAAGTTGAGAGCTGGTGGGTCTTATATCCGAGAGTATAGGCACCTGGTAGATGCTGTTGCTCATATGGAAATTATGATGCAGGAAGAGGAGGAAGAACAGAGGGGCTCCAAGAGGAGCCAGGATGGTCAGGGTGATGGCAGGAGGCGGAGGGGTTATAACCCTCAGCAGCCTCAGGGTGTAGTTTCCAGATCGACCTTTCCAGTGCCGAGTGCAGGCTCGGGGAGAGGCAATCAGGGGGAGTTTGCTTGTTACAAGTGTGGCCAGTTGGGTCACAAGGTTTCAGTTTTCCCGCAGAAGGGTGGGGGTCAGAGAGCTGCTGCTTCTTCTTCAGCTAGACCGCAGAGTCAGAATTTGGGCAGGGGGCAGCCCTTGTCTTGTTATCAGTGTGGACAGCCTGGGCACCTGAAGAGGTTTTACCCGCAGTTGAGTGCCACTTCGGGAGCGTCTGGTTCTAGGCAGATGTAGAGTTTTCAGCCAGCTCAGTCTGTGCAGGCCTCGAGGGCCAATCCGGGAGCTTCGTCATCCCAGTCTGTGCAGCAGTCTTTTGCTCTGAGAGGTGAGCAGGTAGGCCAGGGGCCTACGGGGCGCGTGTATGCTGTTACCGCGCAGGATTTAGTACCGGCTCCATCGGTACTGAGAGGTACTTTTCTGTTTTGCAACTCGGTTGCTAGTGTGTTGATTGACACGGGTGCATCTCATTCTTTTGTATCTGCTGCATTTGCATATGTTTTGGAATTGGAGTTAGCACAGTTAGCATCTCCTATTTGTGTGGTATCGCCTTTGGGTGGTGAGTTGATCTTGAAACAGGGTGTTAGAGGTTGTGATATAGAGGTCGCCGACTATAGGCTTCCTTTTCCGTTTGTTGTCATGCCCATGAAGGATTTTGATGTTATTTTGGGTATGGACTGGCTATCGTCATACCGGGCTGTTATCGATTGCTACCGCCAGAGGGTCACGTTATGTACCTTGAGCGGGGAGTGGTTCCATTTCTTGGGAGACCGGGTTGGTTGTGTGTTGCCACCGGGGTATGATTCGCGAGGGCGAAGTGAGCTTAGTAGTCTACTTGCCAGCTTTGAGAGTGGTGAGAGTGGTGACACCCAGCTTGTGTTGCCGAGGGTGGTTTGTGAGTATTCGGATGTCTTTCCCGAAGATCTTGTGAATTTGCCACCTCACCGAGAGATAGAGTTTTCTATTGATTTGGTGCCCGGCACGGCGCCGATTTCTATGGCACCTTACCGTTTTGCTCCAGCAGAGTTGGTTGAGTTGAAAGTTCAGCTCCAGGAATTGCTAGATAAGGGCTTTGTTCGCCCTAGTGTTTCGCCGTGGGGAGCACCGGCCCTCTTTGTTAAAAAGAAAGATGGTGCCTTGAGATTGTGTATTGACTACCAGAAGTTGAATCGGGCTACGGTTAAGAATAAGTATCCTATGCCCCGTATAGATGATTTGTTTGACCAGTTGAAGGGTTCCCGTTGTTTGTCTAAGATAGACTTGAGATCGGGTTACCACCAGTTGAGGGTCAGGGAAGAAGATATTCCGAAGACGGCATTCCGTACGCGGTATGGCCATTATGAGTTTCTGGTGATGCCATTTGGGCTTACCAATGCACCGGCAGTCTTTATGGACTTGATGAACCGGATCTTCCGGGAATTCTTGGATCGGTTTGTAGTCGTTTTTGTGGACGACATCCTTATCTATTCGCCTTCTGAGGAGGAGCACGAGGAACACTTGAGAGTGGTACTTGAGTTGCTCAGAGTCCATAGGCTGTATGCCAAGTTTGGGAAGTGTGAGTTCTGGCTGAGGGAAGTCAAATTCTTAGGCCACGTGGTATCTGGGGAAGGGGTGTCTGTTGATACATCCAAGGTTGAGGCAGTGTAAGATTGGGCACAGCCTAAGAGTGTGTTTGAGATCCGCAGTTTTCTGGGATTAGCTGGGTATTACCGTCGGTTTGTGAAAGATTTCTCCAGGTTAGCGTCACCGTTGACTAGACTGACTCGGAAGGGAGTCAAGTTTGTGTGGAGTGAGACTTGTGAAAAGTCGTTCCAAGAGCTGAAAGTTAGATTGACCACCGCTCCGGTGTTGATTATTCCGGAGAGAGGGTTGGGTTATGCGGTTTATTGTGATGCCCCACGAGAGGGTTTGGGTTGTGTGTTGATGCAAGAGGGGAAAGTGGTAGCTTATGGCTCACGTCAGTTGAAAATACACGAGAAGAATTACCCCACACACGACCTAGAGTTAGCAGCAGTGATCTTTGCCTTGAAAATTTGGAGGCACTACCTTTATGGTGAGAGGTTCGAGGTATTCTCGGATCACAAGAGTTTGAAGTATCTGTTTACACAGAGAGACTTGAATTTGAGGCAGAGGAGATGGATGGTGTTCATTGAGGACTATGATTTTGAGTTACACTATCACCCGGGAAAGGCCAATGTTGTGGCTGATGCCCTTAGTAGGAAGTCCAATAGTGATGTAGCTTGTATAGCCATCCGGGAATGGGAGATGTTGGGAGCACTTGGCGAGTTTGATTTGTTACTGGGCGAATCTGTTGAGGCTGCGGCCTTGTTTTCTGTTGTTGCGCAGCCTACACTTGTGACTAGAGTGTTAGAGGCACAGAGAAGTGACCTTGAGGTAGAATCCATCCGAGAGAAGATCTCCAGTGGGAAAGTTGAGAAGGATTTGACGGTGTATCCCGACCTGAGTGTGAGATACCGAGACCGTTTGTTTGTACCGGAGTCTTGCCGAGAGGAGGTACTCCGAGAGTTTCACCATTCGCGCCTTGCGGTGCATCCGGGAGGTACTAAGATGTATCAGGATTTGGGTCGCCAGTTTTGGTGGCGGGCTATGAAGAGAGATGTGGCTGTTTTCGTATTGAAGTGCCTTACTTGCCAGCAAGTGAAGGCCGAGCATCAGAGGCCAGCGGGTTTGTTGCAACCCTTGCCTATTGCCGAGTGGAAGTGGGAGCATGTCACTATGGACTTCGTTGTAGGTCTTTCGAGGACTCAGCGGGGTAGTGATGCTATTTGGGTGGTTGTAGACCGGTTGACTAAGTCGGCGCACTTTATTCCTATGCGCGTGAGAGATTCGGTATATCATCTTGCCGACTTGTATATTCGGGACATAGTGAGATTGCACGGGGTCCCAGTGACGATCGTCTCAGATAGAGATCCTCGTTTTACCGCCAGGTTGTGGCAGAGTTTGTAGAGTGCCTTGGGCACTAAGTTGACCTTTAGTACGGCTTATCATCCTCAGACTGACGGGCAGTCCGAGCGCACTATTCAGATCCTTGAGGATATGCTTCGGGGTTGTGTCCTTGACTTTAGCGGGACGTGGGAGAGGCACTTGCCATTGGTAGAATTTGCCTATAACAACAGTTTCCAGTCTAGCCTCGGTATGGCACCGTTTGAGGCCTTGTATGGCCGACCGTGTAGGTCTCCAGTATGTTGGGCCGAGGTGGGTGATGCACCTTTGTTGGGTCCGGAGTTGGTTAGGGAGACGACGGAGAAAGTTGAGCTTAACCGTAGGAGGCTTGTTACAGCCCAGAGTCGTCAGAAATCTTATGCCGACCGTAGGAGGAGACCTTTGGCGTTTGAGGTAGGTGACCATGTCTTTCTGAAGATATCACCTAGGCGAGGTTTGATGAGGTTTGGAAAGAGTGGGAAGTTATCCCCTCGGTTTATTGGTCCTTTTGAGATCCTTGAGAGGATTGGCGAGGTTGCTTATCGGTTAGCCTTACCGCCGCAGTTGTCCGGAGTGCATGACGTGTTTCATGTGAGTATGCTTCGGAAGTATGAGCCAGATCCAACACATGTGTTGGATTGGACCGATTTAGAGGTAGATGAGGATGCCTCGTATGAGGAGAGACCGGTTCGGGTCTTGGATAGGCGGGATCAGGTCCTGCGTGGCAAGACCATTCCTTTGGTGAAAGTCTTGTGAAAACATCACGGAGTGGAGGAAGCCACTTGGGAACGTGAGTTGGAAGTCCGTGAGAAATATCCGGACTTGTTTGTTGATATGTAATCTTGTATTTAAATTTTGAACTATTGTTGAACTTAAGAGCTTTTATATATGTCTTAAGTTGTGAAACATTGAAAATGTTTTGGTTTATTGGAAGTATGTTTTGGAACTTGCCTCATATGGAAGTTGAATGTAACACTATATGTGTTGAATATATTGTTGAAATTGGAAAGATAATGTGTAATGTTGATGCATGTAGAAAGTACATATGTTGTTTACATATTGTGAAATGCCTCTTGTTAAAGGGAGGGGGTGACCGGTAATGGGTCGAATTGTTGAATGTTAAAATGTAACATTGTTTAAAATGGAGAAAAACTTGTTTTTCAAAACCTGTGCTTAATTTCGGGGACGAAATTCTTTAAGGGGGGGAGGTTATAGCGATCCCGGGTTTACCCTTGTTGTACAGTGATCCGGACATGTGTCCGTGGATGTTGGTAGTTGATTATTGTCTTGTTTACATCTGTTACTACTTTGTATATTGAGTTATAGGATGTGTTGGGCAGGTTTGTTACAGGTTGGTTGTGTTTGGGAGCCTAGTGCTGCTGCCCAGATTTTTGGACCTTCGCTCGAGCGAGGAGTTGGTCGCTCGAGCGAGCGTTGAGTTCGTGTCTGGTGGATCGAGCCAGAGTGGCTTCGCTCGAGCGAGCGATTGCGTCTGGTTCTGGACCTGAGAGTTGCATTTCTTGGCTCGAGCAAGTTTTCTTCGCTCGAGCGGTCTGGTTTGTTCTTCGCTCGAGCGAGAAGTCTGTCGCTATAGTTCTTTTGCTCGAGCGTGTGTCTGGACACAGACCTGAGGGTTTGAGTTCTTCGCTCAATCGAGTTTTCTTTCGCTCAAGCGAGCTTTTGGGTTGTTGGCTCGAGCAAGGCTTCCTTGGCCCGAGCGTAGCTTCTCTGTGTCTGGTCGCTCGAGCGACCAAGCCTTCGCTCGAGCGAGCCTGTCAGGTTTAAATAGGCAGCAACGTGTTTCAGATCTGTTTTTCATACACTTTCATATTCCAAAACCCTAGTTACGAGTTTTCTCTCCCTATACACACCTTCTCTCTTAGGATTGATCTACTTAGGGTGTGTTTCTACCCTAGATCCTTCATTAAAAAGAGTGTGTGAGTCGAGGGCTTCGTTTTAATCTGAATTATTGGTTGTTTGGAGCACATTGGTATTTGGGCACTCATCTCTGTCTTCACCATTTGGGTTGTTTTCTTCGAGGTAGGGATTTCCTACTCCATTTTATAGGTTTTGTTCTAAGTTTTGGTATTTTGATATGTTGGGGATACTTTGGAAAATTTTGGGAAAAACCCTAGTTGTATTATTAAATTAATTTGTATAATTAATTCATGGAATTGGGAAAAGATGGTTAAATTCATGGAATTGGGAAAAGATGGTTAAATTCATGGGATTGGGGAATTTATGGATTAAATGGCGTAGTTGGATAATTTGAATCATTTGTCTATTGAATTGTTGACATAGTTATTTTCAGTTTAGAAATAACTGTTTTGGGCTATCGGTGGAGGATAGTCGTGATTGTTGTAGACATTGCATGTGGATTAGAAATAACTGAAACTAATCACATTGGTTAAGTCATTAATTTTGACTATTGCATTGATACAGAAAATATGTGTATTGATTGAGCATTGCATTTGCATACATTGTTTTGTGTGGGAGGAGATAGGGGATGTACTCCACGGTTTAGGGGAAGATAGGGGATGGACCTCTAAACCGGATTTTGTTTGGGAGGAGATAGGGGATGGACTCCATTAGCATCACTTTTATGTGTGCTTATTTATATAGAAGTGTTTTATTGATACAGCACTAAAATGTGTATCAATCTGGAAGTATGAACTGTTTTGATTTGAGCTTGAGTCTCATTTGTTTGTTGATATTGGAAGGATGTGAATATGATATATGTAATTCACTGTTGTAAGTTTGGCCAGGTTCTGAGCCATGTTGATAAAATTGGAAAGTAAAACGTGTCTTAGACAATAGTGTCATGAGACTGTAAAATGAAGTAATTGATTACCTTGGTTAACCATCTGTTGAATGCTATTGCTTTATTCATTGCTTATATGTGGTTTAGTATTTTTCTACTGGGCTGTGGCTCACCCTTTATGGGAACATCATTTTCAGGTTCAGGTGATAAACTACCTCCAAGGACTTAGCTTGGGAGGGTTTGGCTTCTGGATTGAAGAAGACTACCTTTAGTTAATGGTCTTTATTTATTAGTACATGTAAACATTCAAGCCTAGGGCTTTTCTTGTATTGAGTTAGAACTCATATTTTTTTGTATCCAAGTGTTGGCTTGGAAAGATGTAAGCCTGTAGGGCATTTTATTCGATGTTACATGTAATGCTTTTAATTAGTAATACTCTGATGAATGAATTAGTAAATTGATTTCTTTAATTAATGCATGTCAATGATATATATATAATGGGTTTATTTTGAGGGCGTTACAACTTGGTATCAGAGCGTACCGGGTTTGAATACTTTGGGTACGTGGGAAGTGATTAGTATCACATTGGGTTCGTCCCGTTTGATAGAGACTTAGTGTAATGTTTTATGCTTATGTGATAACATGTTTATGTGAATATGTGGGTATGGAATGTAGTTCCTAGGTTGTTGATTGGACCCTTGAGTTTCTAGTAGTCTTGTTGGAAAGGCACTTGATCACTGCTGCTTCCAACCGGAACTATAGTAACGCATTGGGACTATCATTATCCGGAAATGAAATTCGTAGGTGCTTATGTGATTATGTGCTTACGTGGAATGAATTATTGTTGTCCAATGCATTAGGACGCGAGTGTTTAGCTTCAGCACATTTATTAATGTGCTAATGTCTTTGTTTCCTTTATTAGGATGTCAGGACGAGGACGAGGACGTGGTAGGCGTGGTAGGCCGGGTAGGCAGGAGGTGCCTGTGCCAGAGGAGATTCCGGCAGTTCATGAGGGAATTGGCCAGGCCAATGTGGCCGAGCCAATAGGCCAGCAGGCTATGGGCACTCTAGCCCGAGAGATAGCAGGGGCATTCAGGGAGTCAGTAGGCATTCTCAGAGCTGAGAATCAAGCTCAGGTTGTTGTTGCGGATGCAGGACCTTCCTTTCTGAAGAGGGAGTTCTTCCGGTCTAATCCGGATGAATTTGTGGGTGATCCTAAAGAGCCGCTTAAGGCAGATGAATGGCTCGAACAGACAACGAAGACGTTTGAGATGCTTGGCATCGAAGACGAAGGGTTGAAAGTGACCTTGGCATCTTTCCAGTTGAAGGGGGATGCGGGTCAGTGGTGGAAGTTTACTAAGGGTCGTATAGGAGGTACAGGGGAGGCTTTTGTGAATGTTTTCCAGGAGAAGTTCTTGTCTCCAGCCGTCAGGGAGAAGCTGCGAGACCAGTTTTGTCAGCTTAAGCAGTCGAGTTCTTCGGTAGCCGAGTTTGAGGCTGCATTTACTAGCTTGTCCAGGTTTTCACCTGAGTTGGTGGCGTCTGAGGAACGCCGTTGTATTGAGTTTGAGAAGAAGTTGAGGCGTGGCCTCAAGCTGAGAGTTGGGGGAACAATGATTCGGGATTATGGGAGTATGGTTGATGCTGCAGCCCACATGGAAATTATGATGCAGGAGGAGGAGGAGGAAGGACAGAAGGGCTCCAAGAGGAGTCAGGATAGTCAGAGTGATGGTAGGAGACAGAAGGGTTTTAATCCTCAGCAGTCTCAGGGTAGCTTTTCTAGATCGACTTTTCCTGTGCCGAGTGCTAGTTCGGGGAAAGGCAGTCAGGGAGACATTACTTGTTTCAAGTGTGGCCAGCTGGGCCACAAGTCTCCAGTTTGTCCTCAGAGGGGAGGAGTGTAGAGAGCAGCATCATCTTCGGCTCGATCTCAGAGCCAGAGTCAGGGTAGAGGCCAGCCACTCTCGTGTTATCAGTGTGGTCAGCCAGGGCATATGAAGAGGTATTGCCCACAGTTGGGTGGCACACCCGGAGCATCTGGTTTGAGGCAGATTCAGGGTCAGCAGCCAGCTCAGTCGGGTCAGGCCTCGAGGGCAAATCAAGGGGCTTCATCGTCCCAGTCAGTGCAGCAATCTTATGCTCCTAGGGGTGAGTAGGTTGATCAGAGGTCGTCTGGGCACGTGTATGCAGTTACCGCGCAGGATCTTGTACCGGCACCATCAGTTGTGAGAGGTACCTTCTTGTTTTGCAACTCGGTTGCTAATGTTTTGATTGACACGGGTGCATCTCATTCCTTTGTGTCTGCTGCATTTGCATCTGTTTTGGAGTTGGAGTTAGCACAGTTAGCATCTCCTATTTGTGTAGTGTCACCTCTTGGGGGTGAATTGATTTTGAAACAAGGTGTTAGGGGTTGTGATATAGAGGTTGATTACCATAGAATCCCATTTTCCTTTGTAGTTATGCCTATGAGAGGTTTCGATGTTATTTTGGGTATGGACTGGTTATCGTCATACCGGGCAGTTATTGATTGCTACCGCCAGAGAGTCACTTGTTGTACCGTGAGCGGAGAGTATTTTCATTTTCTGGGGGACCGGGTTGGTAATGTGTTGCCACCGGGGTATGTTCCGCGAGGACGGAGTGAGCTTAGTAGTCTACTTGCTAACCTTTCGATTAGTGAGGAAGATGAGTCTCATATTGTGTTGCCAAGGGTGGTTTGTGAGTACTCGGACGTTTTTCCCGAGGATCTTGCTGGTTTGCCACCGCATCGGGAGATTGAGTTCTCTTTTGACCTAGTGCCCGGCACGGTGCCGATTTCTATGGCACCTTATCGTTTTGCCCCAGCCGAGTTAGTTGAGTTGAAGATTCAGCTTCAGGAGTTACTAGACAAGGGTTTTATACGTCCTAGTGTTTCGCCGTGGGGAGCACCAGCCCTCTTTGTTAAAAAGAAAGGTGGTGCTTTGAGACTTTGTATAGATTACTGGAAATTGAATCGGGCTACGGTTAAGAATAAGTACCCTATGCCTCGTATAGATGATCTGTTCGATTAGTTGAAAGGTTCCCGTTGTTTCTCGAAGATAGACTTGAGATCGGGTTATCATCAGTCAAGAGTCAGGGAGGAGGATATTCCGAAAACGGCATTCCGTACGCGGTATGGCCACTATGAGTTTCTGGTGATGCCATTTGGGCTCACTAATGCACCGACAGTTTTTATGGATTTGATGAACCGAATATTCCGGGAGTTTTTAGATCGTTTTGTAGTTGTCTTCGTGGACGACATTCTTATCTATTCACCTTCTGAGGAGAAGCACAAGGAACACCTGAGAGTGGTGCTTGAGTTACTTAGAGCCCATAAGCTTTATGCTAAGTTTGGAAAGTGTGAGTTCTGGCTAGAAGAGGTCAAGTTCTTAGGCCATGTAGTTTCTGGGGAAGGAGTGTCTGTTGATACATCCAAGACTGAGGCAGTGCAAGATTGGGCACAGCCTAAGAGTGTGTTTGAGATCCGCAGTTTTCTGGGATTAGCTGGGTATTACCGTCGGTTTGTGAAAGATTTCTCCAGGTTAGCGTCACCGTTGACTAGACTGACTCGGAAGGGAGTCAAATTTGTATGGGGTGAGACTTGTGAAAAGTCGTTCCAGGAGTTAAAAGTTAGATTGACCACCGCTCCAGTATTGATTATTCCAGAGAGAGGGTTGGGTTATGCAGTCTATTGTGATGCCTCACGAGAGGATCTGGGTTGTGTGTTAATGCAAGAAGGGAAAGTAGTTGTCTATGGCTCACGTCAGTTGAAAATTCACGAGCAGAATTACCCTACGCATGACCTAGAGTTAGCAGCTGTGATATTTGCCTTGAAGATTTGGAGGCATTATCTTTATGGTGAGAGATTCGAGGTATTCTCGGATCATAAGAGTCTGAAATATTTGTTTACACAGAAAGACTTGAACTTGAGGCAGAGGAGGTGGATGGAGTTCATAGAGGATTATGACTTTGAGTTGCATTATCATCCGGGAAAGGCCAATGTGGTGGCCGATGCCCTTAGCAGAAAACCTGTTGGTGTCATAGCTAGTATAGCCATCCGAGAATGGGAGATGTTGGGTACACTTGGGGAGTTTGACCTACTTCTAGGCGAATCCGTAGAGGCTGCAGCCTTGTTTTTTGTTGTTGTACAGCCTACACTCGTGACTCGAGTGTTAGAGGCTCAGAGGGGTGACCTTGAGGTAGAAACCCTCCGTGAGAAGATTTCTGGTGGGAAGGTTGAGAAGGGTTTGATGGTGTATCCCGACCTGAGTGTGAGATACCGAGACCGTCTGTTTGTGCCAGAGTCTTGTCGAGAGAAGGTACTCCGAGATTTTCATCATTCACGCCTTGCGGTGCATCCGGGAGGTACTAAGATGTATCGGGATTTGGGTCGTCAGTTCTGGTGGCGGGGTATGAAGAGAGATATGGCAGCTTTCGTATCTAAGTGCCTTACTTGTCAGCAAGTGAAGGCCGAACATCAGAGGCCAGCGGGTTTGTTGCAACCCTTGCCTATTGCCGAGTGGAAGTGGGAACACGTCACTATGGACTTCGTTGTCGGTCTTCCGAGGACTCAGCGGGGTAGTGATACTATTTGGGTGGTTGTAGACCGGTTGACTAAGTCGGCGCACTTCATTCCTATGCGCGTGAGAGATTCGGTAGATCATCTTGCCGACTTGTACATTCGGGATATAGTGAGGTTACACGGGGTTCCAGTGACGATCGTCTCAGATAGAGATCCTCGTTTTACTGCCAGGTTGTGGCAGAGTTTGCAGAGTGCCTTAGGCACTAAGTTAACCTTTAGCACGGCTTACCATCCTCAGACTGACGGGCAGTCCGAACGTACTATTCAGATCCTTGAGGATATGCTTCGGGGTTGTGTTCTAGACTTTAGTGGGTCGTGGGAGAGGCACTTGCCGTTGGTGGAGTTTGCCTACAACAACAGTTTCCTGTCTAGTATCGGTATGGCTCCATTTGAGGCCTTGTATGGCCGACCGTGTAGATCTCCTGTGTGTTGGGCCGAGGTGGGTGATGCACCTCTGTTGGGTCCGGAGTTGGTGAGGGAAACGACGGAGAAAGTTGAGCTTATCCGTAAGAGGCTTGTTACAGCACAGAGTCGTCAGAAATCTTATGCCGACCGTAGGAGGAGACCTTTGGTGTTTGAGGTGGGTGATCATGTCTTTCTGAAGATATCACCTAGACGGGGTTTGATGCGATTTGGGAGGAGCGGGAAGTTGTCCCCTCTGTTCATTGGTCCGTTTGAGATCCTTGAGAGGATTGGCGAGGCTGCTTATCGGTTAGCCTTGCCGCCGCAGTTGTCCGGAGTACATGACGTGTTTCATGTGAGTATGCTTCGGAAGTATGAGCCGGATCCATCACATGTGTTGGATTGGACCGATTTAGTGGTTGATGAGGATGTTTCGTATGAGGAGAGACCGGTTCGGGTCTTGGATAGGCGGGATCAAGTTTTGCGAGGCAAAACCATCCCTTTGGTCAAAGTTTTGTGGAAACACCACGGAGTGGAGGAAGCCACTTGGGAACGTGAGTTGGAAGTCCGCCAGAAATATCCGGACATGTTTGTTGATTTGTAATCTTATAATTAGATTCTGTTATATTATTGAACTTAAGAGCTTTATATATGTCTTAAGTTGTAAAACATTGAGTTTGTATTGGTAAATGGGTGTATCTTGAAACTTGCTTCATTATAGAAGTTTAGTGTAATATTGCATCTGTTGAGTACATTGTTGAATGGGTTGTATATATCATGCGATTGAATATGATATGGGAATTGTTAACATTGAAAGGAATAATGCATAATAATGATACAAGTTGAGATATATGTTGTGTTATATATTTAATGTGACATGCCTCTTGATAAAGAGATGAAATGACCAGTTTTGGGTCAAGATGTTTACTAATGAATTGTCAAAAAAAAAAAAAAAGAATCTGTTTTCAAAAACTTATGCTTAATTTCGGGGACGAAATTCTTTGAAGGGGGGGAGGTTATAGCGACCCCAATCTTCTCCCATTTGATTATTGTATCCGGACTTAGGTTCCGTAGATTCTGTCATTGTATAATTGTTGTTGTTGTCCCATATTTTCTTATTTGA
The DNA here is from genome assembly GCF_055761805.1 of Camellia sinensis. NCBI lineage: Eukaryota > Viridiplantae > Streptophyta > Magnoliopsida > Ericales > Theaceae > Camellia > Camellia sinensis. Next base: position 162,635,052 of record NC_138972.1, read on the forward strand.
AGTTATTGGATGTGTTGGGCAGGTTTGTTTCATGTCAGTTGGGTTTAAAAACCAAGTGTTGCTGTCCAGAATTTTGGATCTTCGCTCGAGCGAGGAGTTTGTCGCTCGAGCGAGCTGTTATTTTTGGTTCTTCGCTCGAGCTGAGGTGTTGGTCGCTCGAGCGAGAGATGGCGTCCAGTATGGACCTGTAGCTTTGCATTCTTGGCTCGAGCGAGCTTCTCTTCGCTCGAGCGTGTTAGTTCGTTCTTCGCTCGAGCGATAGTTCCTTCGCTCGAGCGTGTGTCTGGACACAGACCTGAGGGTTTGAGTTCTTCGCTCGATCGAGTTTTCTTTCGCTCGAGCGAGCTTTTGGGTTGTTGGCTCGAGCAAGGCTTCCTTGGCTCGAGCGTAGCTTCTCTGTGTCTGGTCGCTCGAGCAACCAAGCCTTCGCTCGAGCGAGCCTGTCAGGTTTAAATAGGCAGCAGCGTGTTTCAGATCTGTTTTTCATACACTTTCATATTCCAAAACCCTAGTTACGAGTTTTCTCTCCCTATACACACCTTCTCTCTTAGCACATTGGTATTTGGGCACTCATCTCTGTCTTCACCATTTGGGTTGTTTTCTTCGAGGTAGGGATTTCCTACTCCATTTTATAGGTTTTGTTCTAAGTTTTGGTATTTTGATATGTTGGGGATACTTTGGAAAATTTTGGGAAAAACCCTAGTTGTATTATTAAATTAATTTGTATAATTAATTCATGGAATTGGGAAAAGATGGTTAAATTCATGGAATTGGGAAAAGATGGTTAAATTCATGGGATTGGGGAATTTATGGATTAAATGGCGTAGTTGGATAATTTGAATCATTTGTCTACTGAACTGTTGACATAGTTATTTTCAGTTTAGAAATAACTGTTTTGGGCTATCGGTGGAGGATAGTCGTGATTGTTGTAGACATTGCATGTGGATTAGAAATAACTGAAACTAATCACATTGGTTAAGTCATTAATTTTGACTATTGCATTGATACAGAAAATATGTGTATTGATTGAGCATTGCATTTGCATACATTGTTTTGTGTGGGAGGAGATAGGGGATGTACTCCACGGTTTAGGGGAAGATAGGGGATGGACCTCTAAACCGGATTTTGTTTGGGAGGAGAAAGGTGATGGACTCCAGTAGCATCACTTTTATGTGTGCTTATTTATATAGAAGTGTTTTATTGATACAGCACTAAAATGTGTATCAATCTGGAAGTATGAAGTGTTTTGATTTGTGCTTGAGTCTCATTTGTTTGTTGATATTGGAAGGATGTGAATATGATATATGTAATTCACTGTTGTAAGTTTGGCCAGGTTCTGAGCCATGTTGATAAAATTGGAAAGTAAAACGTGTCTTAGACAATAGTGTCATGAGACTGTAAAATGAAGTAATTGATTACCTTGGTTAACCATCTGTTGAATGCTATTGCTTTATTCATTGCTTATATGTGGTTTAGTATTTTTCTACTGGGCTGTGGCTCACCCTTAATGGGAACATCATTTTCAGGTTCAGGTGATAAACTACCTCCAAGGACTTAGCTTGGGAGGGTTTGGCTTCTGGATTGAAGAAGACTACCTTTAGTTAATGGTCTTTATTTATTAGTACATGTAAACATTCAAGCCTAGGGCTTTTCTTGTATTGAGTTAGAACTCATATTTTTTTGTATCCAAGTGTTGGCTTGGAAAGATGTAAGCCTGTAGGGCATTTTATTCGATGTTACATGTAATGCTTTTAATTAGTAATACTCTGATGAATGAATTAGTAAATTGATTTCTTTAATTAATGCATGTCAATGATATATATATAATGGGTTTATTTTGAGGGCGTTACAAGCGTGCTTCTGGTTGCAGACCTGAGGGTTTGAGTTGTTGGCTCGAGCGAGCATTCTTTCGCTCGAGCGCACTTCTGAGTTTTCGGCCCGAGCAAGAACTTCTTGGCTCGAGCGAGAGTTTTCTGTGTCTGGTCGCTCGAGCGACAAAGTCTTCGCTCAAGCGAGAGTGTTTTATATCAGCGGACAGTAGCGTTTTTGAACATCAGTTTTTCATTTTCTTTTTCTTTCAAACCCTAGATCCGAGACTCTCTCTCTCTCTAAACTTACACTCTCTCTAAGATTTGATCTCCCTAGAGTGTGAATCTAGCCTAGGGCCTTTGTTAAAAAGATAGAGGGCGTTGAGAGCTTCGATTTAATCCGAAAAAGTTTGGATTTGGAGCATGTTGATCTTCGAGTCTTCATCTCATTTTTGGCTCAAACTTCGAGGTAGGGATATCCTACTCCTCTCTATGGGTTTTGTCTTTAAATTTTAGTATTTTGAGATGTTGGGGTTGGTTTGGTAATTTGGGGAAAGTTTGGGGCTTTTGTGTTATTTTACAAAAGTTGGGGTTTTATTCATAATAAACCTAGATGCATGTTTGGCATAGAGAAATGGAATAAATGTTGAATCATTGATGAAAATGGGACCTAAGGGTTGAAATGTTAATTATGGAAAATGACCTAATTACATTGTTTGATTAATTGGGATAATTAATTGTGAGAAATGAGGAAATGAAATGAGATTGTTGAGATTGGGAATGCAAAGGGTTAAAGGGTGTAGTTGAATTATTTATCTCTCACCAGAATGAAATGTTGATTAAATATCCATTTGTGCATTTATTTTCTGTTTAGAAATAATTGCTTTGGGCTATCGGTGGAGGATAGTCGTGATTGTTGTAGACAATGCATGATGATTAGGAAAACGGAAACTAATCAACGTAATGTGTCATGGAATTTGACGGTTGATAGAATACATTAACTGTATGTATTGAGTGATTGTATATATAACCAATGTGTTTGTATACGTTATGTGTAGAGGAGGAGATGGGGGATGTACTCCGCGGTTTAGGGGAAGATAGGGGATGTACCTCTAAACCGGATAGTGTTGGGAGAAGATAGGGGATGAACTCCGTAGATACAACTCATATGCTTGTCTAGAGAAGTGAAGATAGAGCTCATATGCTTATCTTTGTGAAGTATGGATACAGGTTATATGCTTATCTGTGAATGTGGGATATTGTCGTTATACATATCTGTTGAGAATGTGGATATAGCTTATATGCTTATCTGTGAATGTGGGATATAGTTTTTATACATATCTGTTGAAATAATGATAGAGCTAACATGCTTATCTGTTGAAAAAGGGAAAATGAAAAGTAACTTGGACTCATAAGTCGTATGACATAAATATGTGATTTATGTGAATGTATCAGTGTTGGCCATCTATCAATTGCTAATCTTTTAGTGATTGTTCATGGTTGGTTTAGTGTATTTCTACTGGGCTGTGGCTCACCCTATATGGGAACATCTGTGGCTCACCCTATATGGGAACATCATTTTCAGGTACACGTAGCATGCCACCTCCAAGGACATAGCTTGGGAGGCTAGAGGCGGACATACTTTTGTCATTTTCTTTTTGATGTATTACATGTAATTTCAAGTCAAGGGCTTAATGTGTAAACGAGTTAGTACTCTTTTGTTGTAACCAAGTGTTAACTTGGAAAGCTGTAAGCCTGTAGGGCATTTTGCTGTTGTTGTTAACATGTAATACTTTTGTAATGAAACTTTGATGAATATAAGAATGTGGTTATTTCATATATCAACGAATGTCTTATTTGATGGGTTTAATGTTATTATTTTGAGGGAGTTACACACAAAATCACTAACGATTTCTCACCCAGAAAAATGACTTAAAACACAAAAAATGGAAATAACAGAAACAAGTTGTAGATTAAGTGAAAAAAACAAGGTAAAGCAAATAATACGAAGAAAATCCTATCTCAGCCACTTCGAAATATGCAAATACATCAATCATCATCAAAATTTTCAAAACAATGAAAAAGATAACCCTCAAACAACCAATAACAAGTTGATCAAATCAAATATCCATTCAAAAAATATATATTTTTTTTAAATACGCAAAATAACTGCTAAAAGAAAATCACACGAAACTCCTTAAATGACTGTAAGATAAACCACCACAATGATTGAGAACACACTAATAGACTTACAATATCAACCATATTTCACATAATGAGGATACATTTTAGTAACATAATCAAAAAAAATCGAAGAAATTAAATATAAACAACGTATCGATACAGGAAACGATGCAGGAGAGGAGAGATTCGAAGCTTACTTTTTCAAGAAATCGGACGATCAACGAATGGGGAAGAGATTGGAGAGCTCTTTGAGAGACTTCGTTGTGTAAGAATAGTTAGAGAGAGAGAGAGAGAGAGAGACAGAGAGAGAGAGAGACCGAGAATTGGGAGATATTTTAGGGCTGTGAAAGAGCAGAGTGAGGAAATCGGCGGACTGAGAGAGAGACCACAAGAAGAGTGCCAAGGGCAATGGGCATGGATTTCTATAAAAACTCATGAAGCATTTTGTAACGTACTCCATGTTAATTTTTTTCAAACTTTGCGTCATAATCGAGTTGGCAATGGGAAAGCGTGTCCAATTGAAATGTCCATGTTACCCTCCGAAATTCTTTTTCTAGTTTCTTCTTTTATACGTGGCACCAAATATGGTTTGCCATATTTTAAGCGCAGTGGACGATTCCCAATTTTACCAAAATAAATTTATTTATTACACTAACAACCCTCTGTTTAATTTTTTTTGTGTGTGTTTTTTTCGGACAAAAATAAAATATACAAAAATAAAAAGAATAATTTAATGATTTTTAATTAAAAATCTTACTTCTCAAACAAAATATAAATCCTATATTCAAAACATGTATTAACTATTTAATTTATAGTTTATTGTCTTATCAAAATGTGCAATAATGTTATTATCTTTTAAGAGACACAGTAAAATTTTTTGGATTAGGTTTTTTCATATTGACATCTTAACATAAGAATTGAAAGGTTCTGTAAGGCCCATCATAGGTCCTGTGTTGACGATTTAAACTGTTCATTTTGTAAGGCATTGGTATATTATTCATGCAAAAAAATTTGTTCGATTCAATAGTCCTAATTTTTTATTTTATCGCATTTATCTTCGAAAAAATGGACGACAAATATATTTTTAAAATAGATGATCCATTTTTTAGAGATAAATGTGATAAAATTAAAAACTTCTGATTATCAAATTGCTAAATTTTTTATGGATAATATATTTTGAGAACCCTACAAAATGAACTATTTAGATTATCGAAATAAGACCCGTGATGACCCTATAAACCCCTCAAATTCTCTCATATTGAAAAATTCCAACATAAGAAAAACTCAACTTTTATTTTTATTTTTTCTTAATCTTTTTTTTCGTTATTAGCTCACGTTGAGAGCAAAGCTCAGGATAATATCAGCCTCATTCTCTATTGCGAATAGATCTGTAATCAGACTCTTTTATCTTTTTTTGGTTGAAGGGAAGAGAAGGGTAAAATGGACATTTTGATTATTCTAGTTATTTTGGGAAATCAATGACTAATAATATTATGTTGGCTCTTCAAATTCAAGCAATTATTATTATTATTATTATTATTATTATTATTATTATTATTATTATTATTGTTATTGTTATTATTATTATTATTATTATTATTATTATTATTATTATTATTATTATTATTTTCCTTTTTTGGTGCAATGGAAAGAAAGAAGTCTCTCAAGGGAAATATTAAATGCTATTTATTTTTTTTCTTAGATGGGGAAATGTTATTAGTTGATGAGATATAAATGCCACATTAGAGCAATTCTAATCCTATTATTCATTTTTTGCTAGTTAAAATATAAAATTAAAAAAAAAAGAAGAGATAATTATTTATTTTGCCTAGCTTTTTTTTTATTTATGTACTATAACGCTACTTTTTTTTTTTAATTTTGTTTTACCTATTTATACACACAAACTATTTAAAGAGCCTTCTAAGACTATCCGTATCAACCTAGCTATAATGGTTTTAGGACTAAATTTGCTTAGCAAGGTGCAAAATCACTCCTTCATCAGCCTTATTACATCAAAATTAAATTTGGCATTACTACGAGAAATCATTACATGTAGCGATACAGTGTTCACATGTTATATGATATTTTATCATTTATTCTTAAGAGTGACTGGATATCTTGTCAGGCGACCAACTGCTACACTATTTTTATTTTTATTTTTGAATATGAAATATAATATTTTATTATTTATTACCAGACATCCGGCCGAATGACGGGATGTGCACAATTATTACTTTTTTTTTTTTTTTTTTTTTTTGAGTAATATGGTTAACTTTTCCTAGAACCTTCTAGAAGTTGCTTAGAGTAGGGTTGTTTGCATATAATTCAGCAGATCATAAAAATGAATATTTATAAAATTAAATTTTAGAATAGTGGGTCTGATGGAGGTGTACATACAAAAAATTCTAGATAAAATAGAAAAAAATAACTTTTTGGTTATAATATAGCTTTAAATTTGTTGAGCCATTTCCAAGGGGATAGCTAAAAAAGGCTTGTTAGGCATTTTAGCCAATGTAACTCTAATTTTGGACTCCAATGGGCGAGCTAGCTAGTTTACCATTCTACATTTTTATTGGCTTGAATTAAAGAGCTTTATAAGCTCTCCAAAAAAATATGTATGTATATGTCCTGAATTTTGGCATATTTATATATTGGATTTGGGAGTTTATATATTTTATATATGTATATGTGTATGTAACAATTTTATATGTTCTTTCAATTTTTTTGATGAATTACAGAATAACTTATTTTGTATTTTGTATTTTTTTTTCTCCCCATTCTATAGGTTTTATATGCTTGTTTGAGCAAATTTATTATTTTTGCAAATTTACATTAGTAAAATGTCGGCAATTAGTATTTTTTGTATTAAAAATTAATTAAGTTAGTTTGAATGATTAGCTAAAAGAAAGATTGTGGTTGGAGAACACAGTAGCTAAAATAAAGAGAGTATTTTTTTCATACTTTAGCTAGTGAAAAGTAGATAGTATGATTGGAGTTGCTCAAGGCTCTTCAAATGTAGCTAGTCCAATTTTTTTTTTTGTTAAAATAGCTATTATAAAATATATATATATATATATATATATACATATATGATAATGTTAGCCATAGCTAACAAGACTCATTTAAAGAGTCCAATTGAGATGCTCTTAGGAGTGTTTGGGAATAAGCTATATATTAGTTAAAAAGTCCAAAAACTAATACAAAAAGTTAACCAGGATTGAAGAAACTGTTGTTCACCTTAAAAATAATTGTTCCCTTCAACCTAAAATTCCAGAAAGTCATCCTGTAGCTATTAAACCTACACCTACAGTAACAAATTTCAATTTAAAATCCAAGAAATCAAATACAGAATTTATGGATACTCTTATTAATAAGATTAAAGATCTTCATATAGGAGAATCCTCTCAAATTAATATGTTATCCAGAAACCATTTCCAGGAATTAGATGAAAATTACTAGAATTTGGATCCCCACCAAATATCTAAAATTCAGGCTAATTTTCAAAATGAACCTTCATCTGTCAGTAAAGTCCATTATGGATCTAATATTGACAGAACTGCCTATACAGCACCTAGTAGGTATTATTACTGTAGACCTACTCCCATGGATATTCTTTATGAGGAAGATTTTCTTCATAACCAGAAATCTTACCATAGTAGAACCATTTATGAATGGAATATTGATGGTTTTCTGAATATCAAAATTTTGAACTTTTATATCATATGTTGATGTTTGCAACAGTGTGCAAACAGAATGAAAATACTGATAACCAAGTAGCCAGATTTATTGTCAGTGGCTTTACTGGACTACTTAAAGGATGGTGGGATAATATTCTCACAACTGTTTAAAATGATGAAATTTTAAATTCCACCAGAACTATAATTGATGCAGATCTTGAGCGACAAGAACAAGATGCTGTATATACTCTAGTTAATACTATCGTCCTTCATTTTATCGGTGCAGTTACCGGTATTCAAGATCGTACTAGAGAACTATTACAGAAATTAAGATGTCCATCTTTATCTCATTTTAGATGGTATAAAGATGTTTTTCTAGTGAAAGCACATCGTCGAGCTGATGCTAATTCAGATCTTTGGAAAGCCAAATTTATTGATGGTCTACCTACTCTTTTTGCTGAGAGAGTTAGGAAAAAGTTAAGAGATTGTCATAATCAATTGGCTATCCTATATAATCGATATACCTATGGTCAATTAATCGGTGTTATCACTGATGAAGGCCTTGCTTTATGCAATGACCTAAAACTACAGCAACAGATGAAGCAGCAACATCTTACAGGAAGAAAAGAGTTTGGTGAATTTTGTGAACAATTTGCCTACGACACGAAATTACAGTATCCTCACAAACATAAGAAACATAAGAAAATTCATAAGAATTTTCCTAAAAAGTCCAGAAAGTATAAGCCCTCTAAAGCTTATACCCAGCAACCAACACCTTCAAAAGTGTCACGCCCTCAAAATAATACATTCTTGACATGCAATAATATAAGAGAAATAAACATCCGTCTATTCAACAGAGTAGTTCTTACAAAAGTATTACATGTTAACAACAAAAACAAACTCCCTACGGGCTTACAGCTTTCCAAGCTAACACTTGGTTACAAAAAAAAGAGTACAAACTCAATACATATTAAGCCCTTGGCTTGAAATTTACATGTAATACAACAAAACAAAATCAAAACAACCAAAAAGCTTGCCTGCCTCTGTAGACACCCCATTTTTGACCGTCCTCAAGACTTGGACGTCACCGTTTGAACACTCGGTGATCATCCATGTTTGTGTTCGTTTGGAGTTCCCGGAGGTCTCGGCTCGCGTGCCCTGCCTCAGGATCTCCGAACTTGACCGTTTAGTGTCTGGTTTTGCACCGAACACTCATGTTTTGCCTTGGAGGGGCAGGGAATGCCTTGTGAGACATCCCCACACACCACCGGCAGTGGCTAGAGGCCACCGGCTGGTTTTTTGATGCCATCGGCACTTTTGTTTGCCGGTCGGCGTATTTTATTGCCGGTCGGCATAGTTTGTTGCCGGTCGGCACTGTTTTTTGTCGAAATGACATTTTTGGGCAGCCGACCACTGTTCATCCACTTTATGGAGATATTTTGTGCCAGCTGTGATAGCTGGCACAAACTCTTCTCCCCTCCATACACGTGTATGGAGGGATCTCCCTCTAGCCAAGCTTGTTGTATAAGCTTTGCAAGAGGGAGTCCTATAAGAGAGGGGCTTTCCTCTTGGATCTAGGTTAGACTTTTGCAACCAAAAACCAGAGCTTTGAGATATAGATGCACTCTATCTCTATATCTCCCTCTCTCCCCTCATTTGTGTGTGTTTCCTTGGCCTAAAGGTGGTTTTTACCTTACTTTTGCACCATTACACACACTATTACACCTTACTCTGAGATTGAGGGACTTGGAGGGTTGATTCTTGAGTTTTTGGACTGGTTTTGATCAAAAGAAGAGGGCTAGACCATTTGTTCTTCAAGGGTTCTTCAAGGGTGAGCATCTTGCTTTTTATTCCCCAAACTTGCAATAGTTTTCTACCTATCTTGCTTGCTGTTTTAGCTCTTGTGTATAACATGAAGAGGCTTATATTTTCATGCTTTAGAACTTTCATTAAGGTCATTTTGTGGTTTGAGTACAAACTCACCCTTCCAGGCCTTGTTTGGTCCATTTTGGTGCCTCTTTAGTAAGGCTTTGTTCATTTCAGTGTTTTGGTCCTTTGACCACTAAAAACCAGTTGATTTTTAGTGTTAAAAAAGGTGGTTTGAAGTCTTGCATAGGGGAGGGACACCCCTCTCCCTTCTTTGTTTTGTTTCCTTGCTTTTTGGCTTAAAAGGATAACATGTGTGCTTGATCATTCTTGGCCTCATTTCAGAAGTTTTTTAGGTGTTTTAGGTCATGTGTAACCTCTGTTTTTGGCTGGATTTGTGCCTCCTTGTATGCTTGTAATACTTGCTTTGTATTGCTCCATTTTGCTTAGAAGTGTATCTCATGATTAGGCCATGATTCTTGTGTGTGTTGGCTTAGTTCCATGAAGCTTTTAGTATTGTTTTTCCATGCTTAAAGTCTGTTGGTTATCCATTTGGTCATGCTTGGCATGTTTGTCATAGGTGCTATGTATTTCGGCTTGAAAGCTTTGAGCATTTTGACCTCTAACATGCATGGTTGTGATTACCCTCATGATTTAACATCATCTAGGACCACATTTTAATCCAAGAATCATGTTTGTATATGTGCATGCATGACCTCTTTTATGCCTTGAGGGTGTACCCTCTTATGCCTAGGAATGAGCCTTGGTGCATATGCCTCTTGGGAGTCACCTTAGCTGCCATTTTAGGAGGGTTTGGAGTCCTATCTTGGTCTGCAAAATTCTGTTTTTACTTGTTTTAATCATGCCATGAGAGGTGATGTTGGTGGGGGTAAGTTGTCTCCTTTTTGTGCCTTAATCTTGGGACCATAACTTTGCTTGTTAACATGAGATGTTGCCCATCATTTTGAGCATTTTTTTTGGTGCTGTTTTGGGGTGGACTAAGGTCTGTCCCTTTATGGTTCAAGGCCCCCATTGCATGCTTGCTTCATGTTTGTTGTATGGTTGTTCCATTAAGCCTCGTAGCATGTGAATCCCATTCCCAAATTGGTCCATATTTGCATCATATTTGCATCTTGTATGCTTGGCATTATACATTTGTCATGTTGGTTGCATAATGCTTGTTGTGCTTTGCATCTTGGTATCATGTTGCATGTTGAGCCATGTTTGCATAACATGCATTACATTCACTTGGTTTGGGGTGTCAAACCAAGTGTGGGAATCAAGGAACATTCATACTTCAAGTGATGTAATGTGCCTCGATTCCCGGTCATCGGGGCCTTTGACTCCAACTTGATAAGGCTTCGGATCCCATTTTGTTTGTTGCATGCATCCTTACATCAAATGGCAAATTTGATTCTTTGAGCCACCATGCACCATTGATGGCTCGAGGATCGAAGGTCATGCTTCTTTGAGTTCAAAACATGATAGGAAGCATAACCATGCTCATATGTACCTGAAAACCCCATGCCATGCACTGTCTGTTCCCTGTTTGCTGTCAAATTGTCTTCTGCAGGAAGTTTCTGCCGACCGACAGAATTTTGTGCCGACCGGCAATCTCTGGAGTGCCGATGAATCCAATAAATGCTGGTGGAAATTTCGAAGTGCCGGTGGGAATTCTGTCTGGCCGGTGGTGCTCTGCAGCATGTGAGGAACCTGCTCCAGGACTTTGGTAATTTTCAGAGAGACAAGGCAGTACAAACAGAGGTGGCAGGAGTACGGTATGGGTTTTTCGGGCAAGTCAAGTTCCGAGCATGCATCATCTGCGCATCCCGAGGCAGAGGCTGCGACCACCCTCTTCTTTCTTTTGCATCTTTTCTTTTAATTAATTAGAATTTTTGTAATAATTTTGTTTGTTTATTATTTGGGACTGTAATATTTTATTTGTTTATTATTTTTGGGACTGTAATATTCATTTGGACCCTCTGAGTGAGGGTAAATATGTAATAAGTGTGGGTGAGTGTGTGTATGTCTTCCAATCCCCATTTCTTTCTTCCCTTTATTTACCTGCTTATGATGGTAGATTAGGGCATTTTTTGAAATTAGCATACCTTGTGCTATGCATGCGTGCATCCATGCATTTGTATTGCATACATTAGGCTCGGTACATCACGCTAACTGCATTTGTACTTCAAAATTCTAAACCGAATATGTGATAATTGTGCATTTTCACATGCCATGTTTAGGGCTAGCCGAGCCTGCCTAGATTGCATTTTGCATGTGATGCATTAGCCATTTTTAACATGAACTAGGACATGCATGTTTGCTAACTAGTTTACTGTTTTGGCACGGAGTACGATGTAAGTATTTATGCTTTAGCATCCCGCATGCATGTGAGTGTTACCATGACAGTATGCCTGCCATGCGGCTAAATGCTTATGTGTTAAACTGCTTTGAATGCCTGTGGGTGGAGGTTGGATTGTTTGAGTTGGAAAAACTCGTTGAAATCCGCATTTTAGCCTACTTGCGAGTAGCAAATTCAAAACATTTTCCAAAACAAACGGATATGCAATGCTTACTTCCAAATTAGGCAATCTAGTCTATACTTGTTTGCTACGCGCATAACATAGTAATTCTAGGCTAATAATTGGTTTAAGAACACGTAACGTTTTCAAAATTGGATATCACGGTTAATAGAGGCCGGTCTTCGGACCGGGCGAAAGGGGGTGCTCATAGCTGACCTTCCCCGATCGTACCCAAGCTCCCGAGCCGAGACAACTCCGATGATGACGGACATGTGGCCTTCGGCACCGAGTCAGGGTTTCCTAAATTTCCCCATTGAAAAATATATTTAGGTGGCGACTCTGTATCTGGCAAAGCAGTCCATGTTTGGCACTACTTTTTCAAAATCTGTTTCTCAAAACGATTTGCCAGATTTGGACTCTTTGGTTCAGATTAAGAACCGTGACACAAAATCGAGAGTCCGAACTGTAGCGGCGTCCCCCTCGCGAGCTTGTTACAGTTTCTGGCGACTCTGCTGGGGACTTAGAGAGCTTGACTCAAACTTGAAATACCCTGTTTTGATCTCATTTATGTGTTTCTTTGCATTGCATGTGCATTGGTGCGCCTAGGAACACAGTGTTTGCCATCTGCCATTCCTGAACGGTTTGCCGGAGGCTTGTCTTGTCAAGGCATGTCCATAAGGCTGACCGGCTATGGGCTCTGACAGCATGGGAACACAAACCCTGGTTTGCCGGGGCACCCCTTTTGACCATTCGACCTAGTACATATTCGGAATCCATAGTGGCCATTCCAAGTTAGGACAGGTTGCTTACCCGATGTTAGGTTGTTTGAGAACTGCTGTGTGCATAGTGAAATCCTAGCTCCTGACAAAATAGGACAGGGAAACCCTACCCCAACATAGGGGTGTTTTTGGCTCTCTTTACCTGCTATGTGCTTTTAGAGTGTTGCTCTATAGGAATGTGCATATCAGTTTGCAAGATTGAGTATTAGGCCCGAGGGTATCAGCATCAGTTTATGAGAATCAGTTATCCGCGGATATCAGGGTTCAGTTTTGGGAACAGAGATTTCAGGAAACAGTGATCAGTATCGGGGAACAGTGTGTACGGCTTATCGAACTGTGCATTGTGAATGCCCAACTGCATGTTGTATGTGTTTATTTTAAAGCGGTTATGCCGTCCGATTACTTGTTTATTTACTGCTTTGTTTATCTTTTTGCTAGGTAGTTTAGCATCATTGCTTCCAACCCGGTAGACATCCCCCAAGCACTCTGGGTCAGAGGTCGCCGACTCCATCGATCTGAGGACCTGATAGCAGGACAACCGGTGTACCATTCTCTACCCCCGGTTACTAAACGGAAGGCAACTAGGCAGAGGGCATCGGTTCAACAGTCAGTTCAGAGGGCCTTATCTACCCCACCTGAGTTCAGTAGGGATCAGGGTCCTGTTTTCACCTGCAGAAAGGGAACGCATACCAGTAATTCAACCAAAGCAGAATAGTATGGCTAGCTTAGAGGAGATGGTGCGTCAACTTCAGGAAAGCATGAAAATGATGCAGCAGGATGCTGTCCGACAGGCAGAATTCACGAAACAACAAGCCACAGTTATGGGTGAGCAAGCGGAGTTAATTGTGAGATTGCAGCAGCAAACGGGGACGTCAACTTCACAGCAAGTCCCTCCCCCACTAAGGGTTCCGATACCCGAAGAGACTCCAAACGCCCGGAACGTCCAAGAAGATACGGGCATCCCAACGAGGCCAGCTCCACCCCCGATTCTGCCTCAGCAATCCAAGGCACCCACTCCTATCAACCTATCGGAGTCTCCCTTCGAGTCCGACGTGGACCCCGTGGCATTGAAAATGCACAAGCTTGAAAAGTTGTTCAAGAAGTCTCAGGGTGCGAAGTCCATTCCGGACATTGGAGACGGATACACTGATACGGCCGTAACGCTGCCAGATCGATTTAAGATGCCACAAATTGATCGTTTCGACGGATCTGACGATCCCATGGTACACCTGCGACTATTTTCAGACGTCCTAAGGCCAATGGGCCTCACTAGATTGCAGAAGCTGTCTTTATTCGGCCGGACCCTGTCGGGTGTAGTAGCCGCATGGTATGCCAAGTTGGAAGATGACGTCAAGAGAAGTTGGGACGAGATGGCTGAGGCCTTCATCCTGCAGTACTCATACAACACACAAATTGAGATCACGACCCGGGATCTCGAGACAACAAGGCAAGAACCCAAGGAAAGCTTCTCAGAATTTGTAACCAGATGGCGGGCTAAGGCTTCGATGATGACCTTGAGACCCACAGACAAAGACCAGATTCAGATGATTGTGCGCAATCTTCAGCCGAAGCTAATGCAAAAGATGATTGTAGTCCCCTTTCCCACCTTTGCTGATCTGCATGAAATGGGGGTGCAGATCGAGGACGCCTTAAGACAAGGATGGATTGATAATGACCGGGAGCAACCCCGCAGAAATTTCAATCGTAATACTAATGCAGGCCCGAGTGGCGCTACAACTGCCAGAACCTCTGAAGTGAGTATGGTCACCGCCAACCCTTCCCCAAGAACTACAGCAGCCACACCATTCTCCGGTGCGTCTGGAAGCAACCCTCAAACCACCAAATACCCTCCCAGAAATACCAAAACCTTCGCTCCACTTTATATGCCCCTATCCAAAGCTTTGGGGGTTTTGATCAGAAAAGGGCATCTGAAGCCCCTAGAGCCGCGGCCCTTACCTGAAAGACTGCCCGCCACCCACAATCCAGCCAAGTATTGTGCGTTCTACCAGCAGCACGGTCACGACACCGACCTGTGCTTTCGGTTGCGTCATGAGATTCAGGATCTCATTGATAATGGGGTGATTTTACCCCCTGAGAAACCCAATGTTACTACAAATCCTCTCCCCACACATAACCAAGTTCCACCACCCAAAAGCATCAATTTCATCCACACTGGGGTCGCATCCTACGATCCTAGTATCTATATCACACCCTCCTAC
Source organism: Camellia sinensis (assembly GCF_055761805.1). Lineage (NCBI taxonomy): Eukaryota > Viridiplantae > Streptophyta > Magnoliopsida > Ericales > Theaceae > Camellia > Camellia sinensis. The sequence goes on from NC_138972.1 coordinate 162,650,107, forward strand.
CTGCCTAAGCCGAAAGTTTTCCTCCCTGATTGCACCGATTTGGGCATGATGGACGTCTCTATAACCCAACCCAACCCAAGCCAGTGGTGGTGACCATCAAGAACAGGAAAGAGGTTGTCAAAGCAGAGTCTGCGGAATCTGAGAGTGATGTTGGGAACACTTATAGTCTGAGTGACTACATTTCACCAGTGGGCCAGAATAGACCAGATGTCAAGTTCCCAGCCGGGGGAGAGCTGTGTGCAATCCAAGGGGACAGCCCAGGACGGGGAATGGATGATTTGACAGCTGTGAAAGAGGATCTTGCCAAGTTCCAGTTTTACGGTAATCAAGATCCAGAAGACCCAACCGTCAACTGGTTCGATTATGAGGAATCAGCTGAGGCCACGGGATGGTTGGACGATCAGCCGGATGTGGTAGGGGAGTTTCAGTCAGAACAAGGCCCGGCAGGGGCAGAAGCATCAATAACAGCCGGGGAGGTCGAAGAACAGAATACATCGTCGGAGAGCGCCGGTGTCGAAAGTTTCGCTCAGGAATGGAGCATTTTGAGTACAGGGATCATTGAGCAATCTACTGCGTTGACACAGTCAGAACGAGGAAGATTCGAAGATTCTGAAAGGATCAGGAAGGCAAAAGGCCACGTGGGGATCGAGGCTGCCACAAGTACGGAAATGGAGAATGCTGCGAGCATAGGGATAAAAAGCACTGCAAGTATCGGGACAGTTGTGACAGAACCAGACAGATGCCTATCGGCTGCAGATGGTATGTGGTGGGAAGACGACGATCTATGCCTTGCCCACACGGACGAGGATTGGGAAGGTAACCAACCGGATGATACCTGGTATATCGGCGAAGTCGATCACATGACTAGGAGTGGACGGTATTTCAAGCCCCCACACCTAGATCAACCAGAGGCGTCTGGAAAGGATAAGGAAGCAGAGAAACAAAAGGAGAAGCAACTCGAAGACGAGGCCGTATTGAGACAATTGAAAAAAATACAAGCAGACATCTCCATCTGGGGACTGCTTATGGCTTCTCGAGTACATAGGCAGGCTGTCCTTTCAGCCATGGACAAGGCCAAGCTTTCCATAGATACCACGCCCGAACAGCTGGTGGGCTTAGTCTTTTCGGGAGGAAGTTCCCCAGCATTGAGTTTTTCTGATAAAGAACTGCCACCCGAGGGTGTGAACCATAACAAGCCGCTCTACATCTCTATGGAGTGCAGGGATAAATGGATACCTGTGGTGCTTGTCGACACGGGGTCCGCCATCAACGTCTGCCCGGCAAGGACAGCTTATGCGATTGGTTTGAAAGTCGCGGATTTTGTGCCAACGGCCTAAGTGATTCGGGCGTATGACAACACAAGTCGGGAAGTAATGGGAACAGTTAAGATTCAAACAAAGGTTGGGCCGGGATAGCACGAGATAGATTTCCATGTCTTGGAGGTTCCTGCAACGTTCAACTTGCTTTTGGGGCGGCCGTGGCTGCATCAGGTAAAGGCGGTCTCCTCTACCCTACATCAAGTGGTGAAATACCCCTATGGGAAGGGAGTAGCCATTGTTTTTGGAAACTCATCAATTCATCCACCGCCGGAGGTATCTACGCCTGTTCTAGAAATCGAGCACGGAATGGAAGATGTGTTCATATCAGGCTTTACCTTGGCTGAGGCTCGGGTTGTACAGGACATCATGGCAGATAACGAAGGGGTGTATGTCAGTGCCCAAGCAGTCTATCTCATGAACAAACTCCAGCACATCCCCGGGATGGGATTGGGCAAGAGCGGCAGGAAAGGTGCCGCAGCATCGGCCGAAGTGCCACATAACCCCCATACCTTTGGTTTGGGCTACCTACCCACCAAAGAGGATTGGATAAGGAAAGGAAAGGAAATGGCCGGAAGGGCCAGGGCGAAACAGATAGGGAAGCCCTTTGACTTAATGCACCAGCCCATTCGGGGGACCCTAAACGGACGCTTCGTCCGGGAGGGGGAGGACTTTCCGTCCTGTGGCTTCCCAGAGCCGTGGCTCAATGCGGAGAAGAAGCGCATGCCGGGATTTGAGATCTTCTTTGATTTACAGTTACCTGAGGATGACATCGCCGAAGGGCAGGCAGATCTATCGGCTGAGGCTGGGCAAAGTAAGGAAGTGCAGTCTGAGGACGATGAAACGAAATGGGGGCAGCGTTGGCATGTCTGCTTTCAGATCCTCCGATCGAACAGAGGTGCTTGAGAGATAGCTCCTCGGTATGTGTGATTGGGAATGAAGCGGCTGCGGGCCTACCATCAGCTATATTGGATGTGTCCATCGCACCTTCTCTCATCTGGCAATATGAAGAAGGCTTTTTATCAAGCAGCACCGGGTCAGGTAGTGAGCCGGAATCTGATTCTACCGAATCTTGTGCGTCGGAATCAGATTCCAGCTCAACTGAGTCTGAGTCCGGTATTCCCGGGGGTGATAACCCGGATGCCACAGTCCTGTCTAGGTCGTCTTTTTCATTTTCTTTTGAGGCTGTTGTAACAGAGGAATCCGATAGCTCGGAAGTATTTAATGAGAACGACGTGGATGTGGTTTCGGAGTATTTTTTTGTGCCTTTGATTTATTGCTTAAATCAGGATTTTCAAAATTTTGATGAAAACGACGAGGAAGAAATTCCTCCGATTTTGCAACGGTTAATTGATCAAGAGCAGGAAAGATTTGTTAAACCTTTAGTGGATGAAATCACTACTGTGAATGTTGGTACTAAGAAGGACCCGCAGCTGGTCCAGATCGGGTCCACGTTGTCTTCTGAGGAACGCGAACGCTTAGTCGCTTTGTTAAAAGATTTCAAAGATGTTTTCGCGTGGTCCTACGAAGACATGCCTGGAATCGATCCTGAGATTGTACAGCACCGGATCCCTTTTGATCCCGAGGCCCGACCTGTCAAACAGAAGCTCAGAAGGATCCGTCCTGATTGGGCCCTTAAGATCAAGGAGGAGGTCACCAAGCAAATTGATGCAGGCTTCCTGCTGGTGTCTGAGTACCCGACTTGGTTGGCCAACATTGTTCCGGTGCCGAAGAAGGACGGCAGAATTCGGGTCTGTGTAGACTTCAGAGATTTGAACAGGGCCAGTCCGAAGGACGACTTTCCCTTGCCGCACATTGATGAATTGGTAGATTTCACGGCAGGACACGCCTTGCTTTCGTTTATGGATGGCTTCTCAGGCTATAATCAGATAGTAATGGCACCCGAAGATCGGGAGAAGACTGCATTCACTACCCCGTGGGGTACATATTGTTATAGAGTGATGCCATTTGGGCTGAAAAATGCTGGAGCTACCTATCAACGGGCAGCAACCACAATATTGCATGATATGATCCATAAAGAGGTCGAGGTGTATGTGGACGACATGATTGTCAAGTCCAAAGAAAGAGAAGGCCACTACACCGCCTTACAAAAATTCTTCCAAAGGATCAGAGAGTTTCGGCTGCGGTTGAATCCCCAGAAGTGTACTTTTGGTGTTACAGCAGGGAAGATGCTAGGGTTTCTGATTACACAAAGAGGCATCGATGTCGACCCTTCCAAAATCAAGGCCATCTTAGAAATTCCGCCACCAAGGACTGAAAAGGAGGTGCGAGGCTTTCTAGGTAAAGTGCAATTCATAAGACGGTTTATCTCTAAATTAACCTTGACATGTGAACCACTTTTTGGCCTCCTGAAGAAAGGAAAGAAATTCCAATGGGACGGCCGATGTCAAGCAGCTTTTGAACAGATCAAAGAGTATCTACAGAACCCGCCCGTGTTGTCACCGCCAGAGCCGGGGAGACCGTTGATATTGTATCTTTCGGTAACTGAGACCACCATGGGCTGCATGCTCGCGCAAGAGTCAGAGGACAGAGTGGAAAGGGCCATCTACTATCTGAGCAAGAAGATGCTAGATTACGAGACCCGCTACACACCACTGGAGAAGGCTTGTTTGGCCTTGGTATGGGCTACCAGGAAGCTGCGGCACTACCTGTTAGCTCACTCTGTAATGTTGGTTTCATGTTTGGATCCCATCAAATATCTTTTCGAGAAACCAGCACTTACGGGTAGGCTAGCTCGTTGGTTGCTATTGCTTTCCGAATTTGACTTGAAGTATGTAACACGCAAGTCAGTGAAAGGAAGAGCGGTAGCGGAGTTCCTTGCCGACCACCCGGTTGAGGGGGATGAAGCGGTTGAGTACCTATTCCCAGATGAAGCCATTCTGCACATCGAAGATGAAACTTGGACGATGTACTTTGACGGAGCGTCAAACCAGTATGGGTATGGGATAGGGGTGTTGCTGATAGCGCCTGACGATTCCCGTATCCCTTTAGCATTCAAGCTCCAATTCAGAGTCTCGAACAATGAAGCAGAGTATGAGGCATGTATTGCTGGTCTGGAAGCAGCCCTAGAACTAGGGGTAAGACGATTGGACGTCATTGGGGACTCGAATCTTGTTGTGTCTCAAGCAAAAGGAGACTGGAAGGTCAAGGAGGAAAGGATGATAATTTACCACCAAACCTTGGATTTGTTAATTCCTCGGTTTGAGAAGCTAAAATTCACCCACCTCGTAAGAGAGAACAACAGGTTCGCAAATTCACTAGCAACTCTATCTTCCATGATAGACATCCCGTCTAGAGTCCGGATGCGTCCAGTCATCATTGATCAGAAGTTTGCGCCAGCATACGAGTCAATTTCTACCATAGATGAGGCCCAAGACGACAACCCCTGGTATTACGATATTTGGAACTTCTTGGAAAAGGAGACGTATCCACTAGGGGCAAATGCCAAGGATAAGAGGGCGATCAGAAGAATGGCTATTCAGTTCATCATCTGCGGGGGTAAACTGTACAAAAGGGGTCATCTGGGAATGCATAAGCTCTGTGTAGAGGCTGAAGAGTCGAAGCGCCTAATGGAGGCTATTCATGGAGGGGAGTGCGGTGCGCACATGAATGGAGTAATGTTGGCCAGAAAGATCCTCAGGCAGGGTTACTACTGGTCGACCATGGAGGAGGATTGTATCGGCTTTGTTCGGCGATGCCACAAATGCCAGATCCACGCAAACCGTATGAACATCCCACCATCCAAGCTTTACAACATGACGTCCCCGTGGCCATTTTTCGTGTGGGGGATTGATGTGATCGGAGCTGTTACCCCGAAGGGGTCGAACGGACATGAATATATCCTGGTAGCGATAGATTATTTCACAAAGTGGGTCGAGGCCCAATCATACGCGGTGTTGAAAGCGTCGCACGTCGCAAAGTTCATCAGAAACAACATCATCTGTCGCTACGGAGTGCCAAACGAGATTATCTCGGATAATGGATCCCACTTTAAGAAAGAAGTGGTGGACTTGCTGGAGAAGTATAACGTGGCTTTTCATAAGTCGTCTACATACCGGCCGCAAACCAACGGAGCAGTTGAGGCCGCCAACAAGAACATCAAGCACATACTGCGGAAAATGGTGGAGACCTACCGAGATTGGCCAGATAAGTTGCCGTTTGCTCTGTGGGGCTACAGGACTTCGATTAGAACTTCTACTGGAGCGACTCCGTATTCGTTAGTTTACGGAATGGAGGCCGTTCTACCCATCGAAATTGAAGTTCCGTCTTTACGGGTATTGGCCGAGTGTCAGATAGCTGAGGCAGATTGGCAGCAGAGCAGGTTCGAGGAACTTATGCTCTTTGACGAAAGAAGGCTGAAAGCACTGTATCACGTTCAGAGTTATCAGCGCAGGATTGCTCGGGCTTTTAACAAGAAGGTTAAGTCCAGAAATCTAAAGGAAGGGGATTTGGTACTCAAAGACAACCGAGCTCCCATCCACGACCCGAGGGGCAAGTTCAGACCCAATTGGACTGGTCCCTACATCATCAAAGCTATCTGGTCAGGCGGAGCTGTGGTTCTAATGGACTTAGATGGCTTAGAATTCTCTCAACCGATCAACATGGACAAGTTGAAGAAATACTATCCTTGAGAGGCTCGCTAGGCCGAAAACCCGAAAGGGCGACCTAGGCAAAAGTTAGAGCACAAAAAATTAGAAAATATAAAAACTGAGCTCGCAAGGCTGAAAACCCGCAAAGGGCGGCCTTGGCAAAAGTTAGAGCGCAAAAGGAGAGTGAAAATACTAGAGTGAACCCCAGCCGGAACTATGTGAGGCTTGATTCCCATGTTTGGGATACGTAGGCAGCTTCATCCTGAAGTTCAGCTATAACACTTCCCCGATCAACTTTGTCCATTTGATCATCACAGTCATCTCTGTCTATCAGCATTCGTTGGAATCCCCAATACAGTGCTACTCAGACTAGGGGCAACTTTCTGTTGCTGTGCAGTGCTGCGGCGCTCTTCGGACTAGGGGCAACTTTCTAGTTGCGGGGATCTGGGGTTGTGCGTCTCAGTGACAAATCTCAGGCGTGTCCAGTTCTGATCCACATCAAAAATGTTTTTGAGAAGTTTTAATAAAAGCTGACTTTGTTCAAATAATCTTTTTACAACTTCGACCATCTTTGGACCAAACGGAAAATTTTTAGTACCACAACTTTCAATTTCATTGATTTCAAAACAGAGTTCTCCTGCTCTTGCATACAATTGAAGTTGCTTTTTAATACATTCATAAAGAAAACTTGAAAGTACTAATAAAGCAATAAATCTGGGGCACAGTCAAGTCAGGTGTTCCTGCGCCCCCTCCCAGAGTTGGTCGAAGCCTCTCATGCCAAGCTGGGCCCAATCTGTGCTTCTTCGTTAAGCCAATCCACGCACTCGTCAGACAAAGTGCAACTGAAAGTAAGAGCGGGAGCCAGGAGTTCTCTCATCCTCCATGCGGTGGCCTGCCAAGCAAGCTGTGTGCCTCGGGCTGGGAATGCAGCAGGATACTCTATCCCCTCTGGCGGGCAGGTCTGATCATGGCCAAATTGGCGTCGAATCCGAAATGGGAAGTAGAATACGCAGTGAGTGAGACCAATCAATTGAATCCCAGTCTGCCGGGGCATGTTGTAACTCATTGCCGGAAGGTCCAGCCAAGGGCACCGCCAAGCAATACAGTCTGCGGACAAACGGCACATCCAAGAGAACCACCATCCCTCATCCAAGGCATTGACTAGACGGTGCAGGAAGAAGTAGCCGCGAGCTGAATATGCTGGGCAGGAGTCCACAACTTGTAGCTTATCCATCAGCCATACCTGGGGAGGGATTGAAAAATGAGAGAGTAAAGAATAGAGAGATGTACGAGGAGAGAAGAGTGAGAATGGGGTTTTTGTGAGAAAAGACCGAGCTTGAGGGCCGAGTGATGTGAGCAATACATGAATGCGAGATTGGATGGGAAACATTACCTGTAGTAGTAGTGGAGTTCCTGCTAATCTGGTCGTCTCATGGCGATAAAAGGCGTCTAAGCCCATTAACGTCTCGGCCAGAGCCATGGCAATACAGCTCTTGCCCTCTCTCAAGCCTTGGGCAACCTCAATCAGCCGGACACTAGCCCCTCCAGAGCCCGAGACAAATAGAAAATGGGATAGCATGCACAAACAGAGGGCGTGCCGCCGGAAGCCTTGCCAGTGATGGTTGCTGCGATCACCAGCATCAGAAAATCGATTGGCCAAACTCGGAATGTCCAGCATCCCGTCACAAATCAGGGACCGAGCGTCACGCATGCTGAATCCGCACATGCTCCCTAAGGATTGGGCATGACCAAAATTAAGTTGGGGCAGGAGCTCCTCGTCGCGTTCGGACTCCATTAAGGCTCGGAAATCCTCGAAGGTGGGACATATCTCTTGCCCGGCGAAGCTAAAGACATGTGTCACCGGATTCCAAAACCTTGCCGTGGCATAAAGAAACGGGAAGTGCAAGGGGGTGCGACCCAGAGTGAATAGTGCATTTATGCCAAAACCCCGGAAATTCACTTTTTCCGAGCCATCCAAGCTAGCAATCCAAGCTGTGAGGTTTTGAGCAAGAAACTCTTCCATTGGAGCAAATCAGTGTGAAAATGAGAAAAACTTCGAAGTTGGGATCTTTTGTAGGAGATAAGGTTGAGTGGGGGACAGGTGTCAACATTCTGCTAATCCCCTCATTCAGTGCCGGCCGACCAAACTGTTTGCCGACCGGCCATAATAGTTTGCCGACGAGGAAATTTTATGGCCGGTAGCCATTCTTTGTAGCCGATGGTCTCTCCCCTATGCCGGTGGACTTCCTTCTAGTTTTCTAAGCTGTTTACACTAGGCATCAGGGAATTTCACCACCTCCAACCCCTCCCCGGTGATCGATTCTCGCAGGGGCACGCCTGTCCGATTGTCAACTTGTTGTGCATTTGCTTATCGAGTTGTATTTCACCCTCTTTGAGTTTTTGATTTGTTTATCGAGTTGTACTCACGCTTGTTTGGTTATATTATGTCTTTGTTTTGCTTATCGAGTTGTAAGTCGGTTCACTACCTGATTATTACGATGCAAATTTCCAAAATGAGTTCAATTTCGTTCACATTGTGGTGTGATACCTTGCGATGCGATGCATAAGAAGTTTACAAATGCGACGTCTTTCGAATAAAATGATTTGTTTCATTCCCATCACGTGTTTTGCAAAGTGTGTAAATTTTGAGAAAGAAAATAAAACCTGCCTGAGGCAGTGCAATGTTCTTAAACTACTAGTAAAAAGGAAAATGAAACGTAGAATGGCAGGGTAGCCAAGTGTCGGAATAGATACCAGCAAAACTCCCCTTGGGGTTAACGCACCTTCCGCGCCTCCATTCGGGTCAGCCACGTCGTTGGACGCCCTCACAATACGAGAAAGCACACCTTTGAAACGTGAACCTTTGAGTTGACCTCAGGCCACAACTTCTGCGAGCGATGCTCAATGAGTGCGAAGAATGTCCCGCCCCATATCCTTTTCATGGTTTGTGAACTCCATAAATTGTTTCAATTATGTTATGTAATGGTACATCCTTTCTTTACTTGCGTAGACCGCATGTTAATTACATTACCTGCGTAGACCGCATGTTTGTAATCCTTTCTTTACTTGCGTAGACCGCATGTTAATTACATTACCTGCATAGACCGCATGTTTATAATCCTTTCTTTACTTGCGTAGACCGCATGTTAATTACATTACCTGCGTAGACCGCATGTTTTGATTGCGTAGACCGCATATTTCATTACTTGCGTAGACCGCATGTTTTGATTGCGTAGACCGCATCTTCTTTAATTTCAATACATGCGTAGACCGCATGTTTTGATTGCGTAGACCGCATGCTTTGATCGCGTAGACCGCATCTTTCTTAATTTCATTACTTGCGTAGACCGCATGTTTTGCTTGCGTAGACCGTATCTTCTTTAATTTCATTACTTGCGTAGACCGCATGCTTTGATCGCGTAGACCGCATGCTTTGATCGCGTAGACCGCATCTTCTTCAATTTCATTACTTGCGTAGACCGCATGTTTTGCTTGCGTAGACCGCATCTTCTTTAATTTCAATACCTGCGTAGACCGCATGTTTTGATTGCGTAGACCGCATGCTTTGATCGCGTAGACCGCATCTTTCTTAAATCCATTACTTGCGTAGACCGCATGTTTTGCTTGCGTAGACCGCATCTTCTTTAATTTCATTACTTGCGTAGACCGCATGCTTTGATCGCGTAGACCGCATCTTCTTCAATTTCATTACTTGCGTAGACCGCATGTTTTGCTTGTGTAGACCGCATCTTCTTTAATTTCAATACCTGCGTAGACCGCATGTTTTGATTGCGTAGACCGCATGCTTTGATCGCGTAGACCGCATCTTTCTTAATTTCATTACTTGTGTAGACCGCATGTTTTGCTTGCGCAGACCGCATCTTCTTTAATTTCATTACCTGCGTAGACCGCATGTTTTGATTGCGTAGACCGCATATTTCATTACTTGCGTAGACCGCATGTTTTGATTGCGTAGACCGCATCTTCTTTAATTTCAATACCTGCGTAGACCGCATGTTTTGATTGCGTAGACCGCATGCTTTGATCGCGTAGACCACATCTTTCTTAATTTCATTACTTGCGTAGACTGCATGTTTTGCTTGCGTAGACCGCATCTTCTTTAATTTCATTACTTGCGTAGACCACATGCTTTGATCGCGTAGACCGCATCTTCTTCAATTTCATTACTTGCGTAGACCGCATGTTTTGCTTGCGTAGACCACATCTTCTTTAATTTCATTACTTGCGTAGACCGCATGTTTTGCTTGCGTAGACCGCATCTTTCTTAATTTCATTACCTGCGTAGACCGCATGTTTTGATTGCGTAGACCACATATTTCATTACTTGCGTAGACCGCATGTTTTGATTGCGTAGACCGCATGCTTTGATCGCGTAGACCGCATCGTTGCTCAATTTCATTACTTGCGTAGACCGCATGTTTTGCTTGCGTAGACCGTATCTTTCTTAATTTCATTACCTGCGTAGACCGCATGTTTTGATTGCATAGACCGCATCATATTTAATTTCAATACCTGCGTAGACCGCATGTTTTGATTGCGTAGACCGCATCTTTGTTGTTTTCATTACCTGCGTAGACCGCATGCTTATGATCGATTTCGTTGCCTGCGTAGACCGCATGCCCCACTTACATGTTTGTATCTTCACAGCATTGTTATGCTCCCCGCTTGCTGTGCGCTGTCACGCATTTCGAGTATACTACTCTACATGTTGCTAACGATATTGTACCTGTTAAGTTTGTTTTCTTTTCAGGCACGATATTGTATGTACGGTTCATTTGAGGCTGGTGCAACCAGACGAGCCGCACAGGTATTGTATCTCCCGAGTGAGACGTATTGAGAATCGCATAATTCTCTTACATCCTTTCTGCATTGTAGTGTAGTTTGGTGTATGCTATGCTTAAAACCGTCGCATGTATGCTTCGTTACAGCTTTCTTTGCATGATCATAAGTTATGCTCGGCTCTGCGCATTGTCTTGCATTTCGTCCCTGCCTTCGGGCGCATATCTTGTTTGTCTTGCATGTTTGTCTGAGTCTTCGGCCTTGTCAAAAATGGGTCGTCTCTAGGCTTTGACATTCTGTAATAACCCGACCCTCGTACATGCTCTTTGTTATATTTTCGGATCCTATTTTGTGATTTTGAATGCTTATTGTAGAATCCTATGGGAAATCTTAATTAAGTAAGTAAACCATGGGATTAAAGATGTTTATCTGTTCAATAAGGAAAGTATCTGTTACATGAGAATGCTTAGATCAGGAATTGGAAGCCTTAGAGGCTTAATTATCTGCAACTGATTTCATATCTATAATCAGCATAATTTTTAAGTAATATTAAGCACTTCTGTGAAATTTCAATTTCGGATGTTTAAACGAATGATTTTCGTCTTATTAGCCTTATATATATATATATGTGTGTTCTTTGAGCTTTGAGGAGAGTTCAACACATTTCATGGAAAAAGAATAGGGAGAGTAAGAGTGGAGAGGATTGAGAAGGGAGTCTCACTAAAGGCTAGAGGTTGCATAATCTAGAGAGACTTTGGGAGATTTCAACTCAAGGTAAGTTTGTCTAACTTTTATAATTCCTCTCTTGAATTTGAGGATGATATAACCATGACAATTGAACCCAAGGGGTAATTGAATCATGTTTTATCCATTGGATGAGCTTGAACTAGGTTGCTTATGTATGTATGTGGAGAATTTGGCTTCGTTTCTTTCCTTCTCATAGAAGATCATGAAGAACATACCTTATATATGTATGTTGATGCAATATATGTGATGTTGTTGAAAAAGGAGAACATTTGATCATGGTTAAGAATTCAAGAACTAATGTTACCTACTTTAATGTATGTACTTGAAGCCTTTGTAATATAAATTTTTGATTAAGTATTGTCAACTAAATATGTCAAAATGAGCCTTGTGGGGATGTACCAAAAGATGGGATTTTGTAAGAAATTTTCGGACATTTTGGGCAGAATCGCCGCACGTGCGGGGGTCATGGCCGCACGTGCGGGAGGTGTTGCCGCACGTGCGGGAGTCATGGCCGCACGTGCGGGATGTGTTGCCGCACGTGCGGGAGTCATGGCCGCACGTGCGGGAAATGGTGAAAAACAGGGGCTTCTATTCTGCTAAAAAGGCACGTGCGGGACCTCAAGGCCGCACGTGCGGGGCCAACTGCCGCACGTGCGGGGCTCACAGCCGCACGTGCGGCTCATGCTGAAAAATACGGTTTGCTCCGTTTTGCGTGTAGAACCCTCTAATGTTGTCGGAATATGTATTTGATGCCTTTTAATGTGTATAAATTCCTTCGAAGTAAAACGAAACAGAAAGTGATCTAATATGGAAAGAAAACTAACTTGTGTAAGGTTGAATGTGTGCAGGGCACACTCCGGGAAGAACAAGTACGTCGTCGTAACACTGTGAGTAGTAATATCATTATCCGCTATGCATATAGCTAATGATTTTCATTAGCGTTTCGTTCACGCAATTATGTTAATGTTTCAAGTATGCAACTATGTTTATAATTTAAGTGTGTATACTAATGTTCAAGTATATATGAATATATGCTAATGTCCAAGCATGTTTTAAGTATGTAAGGAAAGGAATGGGAAAGATAAAAGACCTTTATTCTATAAGACTCTGGGCCTACGGCCACTCAATATAAGATATTATGATATGAAACAAAGTGCTACACGGAACTAAGTGCTACGTTGTGAGCCACCTCTAGAATCCGTGTGAGACACCTCTTGAGTTCGTATAAATATGTTTCAAGGGCTTTATGCCACTTTCAAGGGCTTTATGCCACTTTCAAGGGCTTTATGCCACTTTCAAGGGCTTCAATGCCAACAAGTTACAAGGGCCTTGTGCCACACGTTCCAAGGGCCTTAGTGCCATATGTTACAAGGGCTTCGTGCCATCATGTTTAAGGGCCTTGTGCCACTATGTTCAAGGGCATTATGCCACCATGTTTTAAGGCTTCAAGCCGTTATGAATTAAGAATGTGATATAGCAAGCTCTTATGTTCAAAATTGGGCCTAAGGCCGTTATAAGATGCATACAGAATCAGGCTGACTTGTAATTTCTGTATTTACACACATATTGATATATGTCATGTTTTAAGATGAGCATTGCTTCATTATGCATTACTATTCACTGAGCCCGGCTCACTCTTTGCTATGTCTGTTTCTGTAGGCAACCATCCAGGTGGTCAAACCTAACCCAAGATGCGCAGTTTCTGTTGTCAACCTGCATGTACCCAAGCACCCATGAGGCCACTTTTTGTGAAGTGTGTTAAGATAATTAGCTTGTATATAACTTTAATAGTTTTGTTACATGCCCGATACTAGGGCTGGATCTGTATATATGTTTGTATATATGCCTCCTGCTAAAGAATATTTTGGACTCTATTACCCTTCATGGTGCATGTAATGTATGAGATCCTGGCATGTTAGAAACAGCTCAATGGAATTTGCTTGGTTTTTATATTCTACAGCGTTTGTGCTTCCGTCAAGGCCCCATATACTATATGAACACCAGGTTGCATGTCTGTTTGTGAATAGGTCATGCCCAAACTTTTAGGGGCAAGTTGGGGGCGTGACACATTCACTCCCGTCATTGTTATGACTTTCGAGTTCTGTCAAAGAGGGGCAACTATAGACACCCTATTTTTGACCGTCCTCCAGACTTGGACGTCACCGTTTGAACACTCAGTGATCATCCATGTTTGTGTTCGTTTGGAGTTCCCGGAGGTCTCGGCTCGCGTGCCCTACCTCAGGATCTCCGAACTTGACCGTTTAGTGTCTGGTTTTGCACCGAACACTCATGTTTTGCCTTGGAGGGGCATGGAATGCCTTGTGAGACATCCCCACACACCACCGGTAGTGGCTAGAGGCCACCGGCTGGTTTTTTGATGCCATCGGCACTTTTGTTTGCCGGTCGGCATATTTTATTGCCGGTCGGCATAGTTTGTTGCCGGTCGGCACTGTTTTTTGTCGAAATGACATTTTTGGGCAGCCGACCACTGTTCATCCACTTTATGGAGATATTTTGTGCCAGCTGTGATAGCTGGCACCAACTCTTCTCCCCTCCATACACGTGTATGGAGGGATCTCCCTCTAGCCAAGCTTGTTGTATAAGCTTTGCAAGAGGGAGTCCTATAAGAGAGGGGCTTTCCTCTTGGATCTAGGTTAGACTTTTGCAACCAAAAACCAGAGCTTTGAGATATAGATACACTCTATCTCTATATCTCCCTCTCTCCCCTCCTTTGTGTGTGTTTCCTTGGCCTAAAGGTGGTTTTTACCTTACTTTTGCACCATTACACACACTATTACACCTTACTCCGAGATTGAGGGACTTGGAGGGTTGATTCTAGAGTTTTTGGACTGGTTTTGATCATAAGAAGAGGGCTAGACCATTTGTTCTTCAAGGGTTCTTCAAGGGTGAGCATCTTGCTTTTTATTCCCCAAACTTGCAATAGTTTTCTACCTATCTTGCTTGCTGTTTTAGCTCTTGTGTATAACATGAAAGAGGCTTATATTTTCATGCTTTAGAACTTTCATTAAGGTCATTTTGTGGTTTGAGTACAAACTCACCCTTCCAGGCCTTGTTTGGTCCATTTTGGTGCCTCTTTAGTAAGGCTTTGTTCATTTCAGTGTTTTGGTCCTTTGACCACTAAAAACCAGTTGATTTTCAATGTTAAAAAAGGTGGTTTGAAGTCTTGCATAGGGGAGGGACACCCCTCTCCCTTCTTTGTTTTGTTTCCTTGCTTTTTGGCTTAAAAGGATAACATGTGTGCTTGATCATTCTTGGCCTCATTTCAGAAGTTTTTTAGGTGTTTTAGGTCATGTGTAACCTCTGTTTTTGGCTGGATTTGTGCCTCCTTGTATGTTTGTAATACTTGCTTTGTATTGCTCCATTTTGCTTAGAAGTGTATCTCATGATTAGGCCATGATTCTTGTGTGTGTTGGCTTAGTTCCATGAAGCTTTTAGTATTGTTTTTCCATGCTTAAAGTCTGTTGGTTATCCATTTGGTCATGCTTGGCATGTTTGTCATAGGTGCTATGTATTTCGGCTTGAAAGCTTTGAGCATTTTGACCTCTAACATGCATGGTTGTGATTACCCTCATGATTTAACATCATCTAGGACCACATTTTAATCCAAGAATCATGTTTGTATATGTGCATGCATGGCCTCTTTTATGCCTTGAGGGTGTACCCTCTTATGCCTAGGAATGAGCCTTGGTGCATATGCCTCTTGGGAGTCACCTTAGCTACCATTTTAGGAGGGTTTGGAGTCCTATCTTGGTCTGCAAAATTCTGTTTTTACTTGTTTTAATCATGCCATGAGAGGTCATGTTGGTGGGGGTAAGTTGTCTCCTTTTTGTGCCTTAATCTTGGGACCATAAATTGCTTGTTAACATGAGATGTTGCCCATCATTTTGAGCATTTTTTTTGGTGCTGTTTTGGGGTGGACTAAGGTCTGTCCCTTTATGGTTCAAGGCCCCCATTGCATGCTTGCTTCATGTTTGTTGTATGGTTGTTCCATTAAGCCTCGTAGCATGTGAATCCCATTCCCAAATTGGTCCATATTTGCATCATATTTGCATCTTGTATGCTTGGCATTATACATTTGTCATGTTGGTTGCATAATGCTTGTTGTGCTTTGCATCTTGGTATCATGTTGCATGTTGAGCCATGTTTGCATAACATGCATTACATTCACTTGGTTTGGGGAGTCAAACCAAGTGTGGGAATCAAGGAACATTCATACTTCAAGTGATGTAATGTGCCTCGATTCCCGGTCATCGGGGCCTTTGACTCCAACTTGATAAGGCTTCGGATCCCATTTTGTTTGTTGCATGCATCCTTACATCAAATGGCAAATTTGATTCTTTGAGCCACCATGCACCATTGATGGCTCGAGGATCGAAGGTCATGCTTCTTTGAGTTCAAAACATGATAGGAAGCATAACCATGCTCATATGCACCTGAAAACCCCATGCCATGCACTGTCTATTCCTTGTTTGCTGTCAAGTTGTCTTCTGCAGGAAGTTTCTGCCGACCGACAGAATTTTTTGCCGACCGGCAATCTCTGGAGTGCCGATGAATCCAATAAATGCCGGTGGAAATTTCGAAGTGCCGGTGGGAATTCTGTCTGGCCGGTGGTGCTCTGCAGCATGTGAGGAACCTGCTCCAGGACTTTGGTAATTTTCAGAGAGACAAGGCAGTACAAACAGAGGTGGCAGGAGTACGGTACGGGTTTTTCGGGCAAGTCAAGTTCCGAGCATGCATCATCTGCGCATCCCGAGGCAGAGGCTGCGGCCACCCTCTTCTTTTTTTTGCATCTTTTCTTTTAATTAATTAGAATTTTTGTAATAATTTTGTTTGTTTATTATTTGGGACTGTAATATTTTATTTGTTTATTATTTTTGGGACTGTAATATTCATTTGGACCCTCTGAGTGAGGGTAAATATGTAATAAGTGTGGGTGAGTGTGTGTATGTCTTCCAATCCCCATTTCTTTCTTCCCTTTTATTTACCTGCTTATGATGGTAGATTAGGGCATTTTTTGAAATTAGCATACCTTGTGCTATGCATGCGTGCATCCATGCATTTGTATTGCATACATTAGGCTCGGTACATCACGCTAACTGCATTTGTACTTCAAAATTCTAAACCGAATATGTGATAATTGTGTATTTTCACATGCCATGTTTAGGGCAAGCTGAGCCTGTCTAGATTGCATTTTGCATGTGATGCATTAGCCATTTCTAACATGAACTAGGACATGCATGTTTGCTAACTAGTTTACTGTTTTGGCACGGAGTACAATGTAAGTATTTATGCTTTAGCATCCCGCATGCGTGTGAGTGTTACCATGACAGTATGCCTGCCATGCGGCTAAATGCTTATGTGTTAAACTGCTTTGAATGCCTGTGGGTGGAGGTTGGATTGTTTGAGTTGGAAAAACTCGTTGAAATCCGCATTTTAGCCTACTTGCGAGTAGCAAATTCAAAACATTTTCCAAAACAAACGGATATGCAATGCTTACTTCCAAATTAGGCAATCTAGTCTATACTTGTTTGCTGCGCGCATAACATAGTAATTCTAGGCTAATAATTGGTTTAAGAACACGTAACATTTTCAAAATTGGATATCACGGTTAATATAGGCCGGTCTTCGGACCGGGCGAAAGGGGGTGCTCGTAGCTGACCTTCCCCGATCGTACCCAAGCTCCCGAGCCGAGACAACTCCGGTGATGACGGACATGTGGCCTTCGGCACCGAGTCAGGGTTTCCTAAATTTCCCCATTAAAAAATATATTTAGGTGGCGACTCTGTATCTGGCAAAGCAGTCCATGTTTGGCACTACTTTTTCAAAATCTGTTTCTCAAAACGATTTGCCAGATTTGGACTCTTTGGTTCAGATTAAGAACCGTGACACAAAATCGAGAGTCCGAACTGTAGCGGCGTCCCCCTCGCGAGCTTGTTACAGCCTCTAGCCTCCCAAGCTATGTCCTTGGAGGTGGCATGTTACCTGTATCTGAAAATGATGTCCCATATAGGGTGAGCCACAACCCAGTAGAAATACACTAAACTAGCTATGAACAATGGCTAAAAGATTAGCAATTGATAGACGGTCAACACAGATACATCCACTTATATCACATTACGGTTTCATGACATTAAGTCCATGTTACATTTGATTTCCCGTTTCTTTTTCAACTTTGAGTTTGAAAAACAAGGCTCAATACCTAGCCGAATGACTTAATGAGGTTAAGACTCATCTTTAAAACACTTTCGAAATTTATGATGGATACACATTTTAATGCTGTATCAATAACACATAAACCATTTCCACCCTTTACGAAAGATGCACATTTTGGTGCTGTATCAACATAACATAGAATCACTTCTATACTTCACAATTGATAACGATATACATTTTAGTGCAATATCAAATCAATTTAAACACTCCCATAATCAACACTTGATACACATTATAGTGCTGTATCAATGTCACACACAATTCGGTTCAGAGGTCCTTCCCCTATCTTCCCCTAAACCATGGAGTACATCCCCTATCTCCTCCCACACACACAATGTATATAAACATAAATCATATACATAAACAATCAATACATAAAGTTGATGCATTATTCCAACTGCTATATTCGATAGCATACTCAATCAATTAGTTTTAGTCTGCCTAATCGTCATGCCTTGTCTACAACAATCAAGACTATCCTCCACCGATAGCCCAAAGCAGTTATTTCTAAACAGAAAATAAATGCACTAAATGGATATATTATCAACATTTAACCTAGACGAGCGATTAAATGAATCCAACTACACCCTTTAATCCCATAATCTTTTCAATTTGAATATTCTCAATTCAATTCCTCATTTCTCAAAATTAATTATACAAATTAATTTATCCAACTAATTAGGGCATTTTCCCATATTTAACATAACAACCCCAACGTTCCATTTTCATCCAAAGTTCATCATCTAACTCATTTCTCTATGCCAAACATGCATATAGGTTTAATTATAAACAAAACCCCATCTTTTGTAAAATTACAGAAAGACCCAAACTTTCTCAAAATTACCCAACAACCCCCAACATATCAAAATGCTAAAATTCAAAGACAAAGCTCATAAAGAGGAGTAGGATATCCCTACCTCGAAGTTTGAGCTCGAACGGAGATGAAGACTCGAAATCCAACGTGCTCCAAATCCCAAGTTTTTCAGATTAAAACGAAGCCCTCAACCCACTCTATCTTTTTCACAAAGGACTTAGGGTAGATTCACACTCTAGCTAGATGATACCTTAGAGAGAAGACAAGTATAGAGAGAGAGAGAGAGTCGGCTCTAGGGTTTTGAAAGAAGAAGAGAATAAAAAATACTAGGTGTAACCCGCTGCTGTCTACTGATGTATAACAGGCTCGCTCGAGCGAAGACTTGGTCGCTCGAGCAACCAGACACAAGGAACCCTCGCTCGAGCGAAGAAAGTCTCGCTCGAGCAAAAAAACTCGAAACTTCAGGTCTGCAACTTAGAAGCACGCTCGAGCAACAGAATGCTCGCTCGAGCGAGGAACTCGAAAACATACACCTCGCTCGCTCAAGCGAAGGAAAGCTCGCTTGAGCCACGAAACACAACTCTCAGGTCCAGAACCAGACGTAGATGCTCGCTCGAGCGACGGAACTCTGGTTCGAGCCACCAGACACAAAACTCAACTCTCGCTCGAGCGAAGGACCAAAAGCAAGGAGCTAGCTCGAGCGACGAACTTCTCGCTCGAGCGAAGGACCAAAATTCTGGGCAGCAACCATTTGCTCCCAAACACAACTGACCTGTAACAAACCTGCCCATCACATCCTATAACTCAAATACGAAGTATGAAAGGACGTAAACAAGATTTATACAACTACTAACATCCACGGAACCAAGTCCGGATCACTGTACAACAAGGGGTAAAACCCGGGATCGCTATAACCTCCCCTCCTTGAAGAATTTCATCCCCGAAATTAAACACAAGTTTTCGAAAACAGTTCTTTTCTCAATTTAAACAATGCTACATCTCAACATTCAATAACTCGACCCATTACCGGTCATTCCATCTCTTATCAAGAGGCATTTCACAATATGCAAAACAACATATATTTCAACCTGCATTAACATTATGCATTTTCCTTCCAATTCCAACAATTTCATATCATAACTAATGTTCATGATACATTTTCATTTCCACAATATATTCAACATATACAATGTTATACTAAACTTCCATTTCGAGGCAAGTTTCAAAATTCTTCCATTAAACCAAAACATTTTCAATGTTTTACAACTTAAGACATATATAATGCTCTTAAAGTTCGATAATATTACAAAAGCTCATTACATGATCACATATCAACAAACACGTCTAGATATTTCTCACGGACTTCCAACTCACGTTCCCAAGTGGCTTCCTCCACCCCGTGATGTTTCCACAAAACTTTTACCAAGGGAATCGTCTTGCCTCGCAAGACTTGATCCCGTCTATCCAAGACCCGAACTGGTCTCTCCTCATACGAGGCATCCTCATCTACCTCCACGTCGGTCCAATCCAATACATGCGATGGGTCCGGCTCATACTTCCGAAGCATACTCACATGAAACACGTCATGCACTCTGGACAACTACGGCGGCAAAGTTAAACAATAGGCAACCTCGCCAATCCTCTCAAGGAACTCAAAAGGGCCAATAAATCGAGGGGACAACTTCCCTCTCTTTCCAAATCTCATCAATCCCCGCCTAGGTGATATCTTTAGAAAGACATCATCACCTACCTTAAACACCAAAGGTCTCCTCCTACGGTCGGCATACGATTTCTGACGACTCTGGGCTGTAACAAGCCTCCTACGGATAAGCTCAACTTTCTCCGTCGTTTCCCTCACCAACTCCGGGCCCAACAAAGGTGCATCACCCACCTCGGCCCAACAAACTGGAGACCTACACGGTCGACCATACAAGGCCTCAAACGGTGCCATACCGATACTAGACAGAAAGATATTGTTGTAGGCAAACTCCACCAAGGGAAAGTGCCTCTCCCACGTCCCACTAAAGTCAAGGACACAACCCCGAAGCATATCCTCAAGGATCTGAATAGTACGCTCGGACTGCCCGTCAGTCTGAGGATGATAAGCCATACTAAAGGTCAACTTAGTACCCAAGGCACTCTGCAAACTCTGCCACAGCCTGGCAGTGAAACGAAGATCTCTATCTGAGACGATCGTCACTGGGACCCCGTGCAACCTCACTATGTCCCCAATATTCAAGTCGGCAAGATGATCTACCGAATCTCTCACGCGTATAGGAATGAAGTGCGCCGACTTAGTCAACCGGTCTTCAACCACCGAAATAGCGTCACTACCCCGCTGAGTCCTCGGAAGACCTACAACGAAGTCCATAGTAACATGCTCCCACTTCCACTCGGCAATAGGCAAGGGTTGTAACAAACCCACTGGCCTCTGATGCTCGGCCTTCACTTGTTGGCAAGTAAGGCACTTAGACACGAAAACTGCCACATCTCTTTTCATACCTCGCCACCAAAACTGGCGACCCAAATCTCGATACATCTTAGTGCCTCCCAGATGCACCGCAAGGCGTAAATGATGAAACTCTCAGAGTACCTCCTCTCGGCAAGACTCCGGTACAAACAAGCGGTCTCGATACCTCACACTCAGGTCGGGATACGCCGTCGAACCCTTCTCAACCTTCCCACTGGAGATCTTCTCTCGGAGGAACTCTACCTCAAGGTCACCTCTCTGTGCCTCTAACACTCATGTCACAAGTGTAGGTTGCGCAACAACTGAAAACAAGTCCGCAACCTCAACAGATTCGCCCAAAAGCAAATCAAACTCACCAAGAGCACCCAACATCTCCCACTCCCGGATGGCTATACAAGCTACATCACTAATGGATTTTCTGCTAAGAGCGTCAACCACAACATTGGCCTTCCCCGGATGATAAAGCAACTCGAAGTCATAGTCCTTAATGAACTCCATCCACCTCCTCTGCCTCAAGTTTAAGTCTTTCTGTGTAAACAGATATTTCAGATTCTTGTGGTCTGAGAACACCTCGAACTTCTCACCATAAAGGTAGTGCCTCCAAATCTTCAAGGCAAAGATCACTGCTGCTAACTCTAGGTCGTGCGTAGGGTAATTCTTCTCATGTATTTTTAACTGACGTAAGCCATAAGCTACCACTTTCCCCTCTTGCATCAACACATAACCCAAACCCTCTCGTGAGGCATCACAATAGACTGCATAGCCAAACCTTCTCTCCAGAATAATCAAAACCGGAGCGGTGGTCAATCTAACCTTCAACTCTTGGAACGACTTCTCACAAGTCTCACTCCATACAAATTTGACTCCCTTCCGAGTCAATCTAGTCAACGGTGAAGCTAGTCTGGGGAAATCCCTCACAAACCGGCGGTGTAGACGTCCCCGAACGCCCCAGGAGGATGGGTCCCGTTCTGTTCATTTGGGCTCACTACAAGTTCGGACTCTCAATTTGTCACGGTTCTTAATCTGAACCAAAGAGTCCAAATCCGACAAATCGTTTTGAGAAAAAAGATTTTTGAAAGAAGTGCCAAACATGGACTGCTTTGCCAGATACAGAGTCGCCACCAAAATGTTTTATTTTGGGGAAATTTAGGAAACCCTGACTCGTTTGCCTAAGGCCACGTGTCCGTCATCACCAAAGTTGTCTCGGCTCGGGAACTTGGGTACGATTAGGGAAGGTCACTTCGTGAGCACCCCCGCTCGCCAGATCAAAGATCGGCCTCTACTAACCATGATATCTATTTTTGAAAACATTATGAGTTCTTATTCCATTTATTAGCCTAGAATTACTATGTTATGCGCGCAGCAAACAAGTATAGACCAAATCGCCTAAATTGGAACAAAACATTGCATGTTCGTTTTGAAGATGGTTTGCTACTCGCAAGTAGGCTAAAATGTAGGTTTTGCCACCCTCGAGTGGGCTTTTAGAAAAGATGGTTTTGCCACTATCTAGTGGGCTTAAAACTCACAGTTTTATTGCATTATTCCAATTTAGGTAATTCAACCTCCATCCATAGGCATTCAAGCAGTTATATCACATAAGCAGCTAGCCTCATGGTAATCATGCTGTTATGGAAACACTCACACGCATGCGGTATGCTAAAGCATAAATGCTTACCGAGTACTCCAAGCCAAAACAGAAACTAGTTAGTAATCATATGCATGATCCTAGTTTAAGATGGCTAATGCAACACATGCGAAATGCAACTAGAAATGGGCTCGGCTATTCTAAACATGGCATGTGAAATGCTACAACTAACACGTATTTAATTTGGAATTGAAACACAATGCAGTTAGCATGATGTGCCGAGCCTGGTGTATGCAAGACAAATGTATGAATGCACGCATGCATAGCATAAGGTATGCTAATTTAAATATGCCCTAGTCTACCATCGTAAGCGGGTAAATAAAAGGGAAGAAAGACGTGGGGTTGGAAGACATACACACGCTCACGCACACTTATTACACAATTGCCCTCGCTCGGAGGGTCCA
This sequence comes from Camellia sinensis, assembly GCF_055761805.1. Taxonomy (NCBI): domain Eukaryota; kingdom Viridiplantae; phylum Streptophyta; class Magnoliopsida; order Ericales; family Theaceae; genus Camellia; species Camellia sinensis. The sequence continues at coordinate 162,673,147 of NC_138972.1, forward strand.
AATAAATATTACAGTCCGAATAAATAATACTAAATTAATTATTACAGAATTTCTAATTAATTAATATATTAAACGCAGAATTAAAGTGGCCACAGGCCCCGCCTCGAAATGCGTGGATGATGCATGCTTGACTCGTCTTGCCCGAAAATTCGTACCATGCCACTGTTGCCTCTGTTTACACTGCCTTGCGCCTCTGAGGACTGCCAAAGTCCAAGGGCATGCTCTCTGGATGTTGGGGAATACCACCGACCAAGTAGAAACACCACCGGCCTAATAGGGTGATCACCGATCGCCATTTAACCTGTCGGCCACAGATTACTGGCCGATCGGCACTATATTTAGCCGACCGGCCAAAGCTTCCTGCAGAACCTGCAATTGACAGCAGCAGAGGGCAAGCAGTGTATGGCATGGAATTTTTCAGGAAAATGTATGCATGGCCACACCCCCTATCATGCAATGGACTCAAGGGAGCATGGCCCTTGACCCTCTGGCCACCAATTGCGCATTTCGATGCATGATGGCCGAAGAGTCAAGTATGCATTTCAATGTCAAATGCAATACACACAAAACATACAAGGGACCCAACCTCAATCATGGTTGATCAAGAGGCGAGGCAATGAACAACAATGAACATGCAACTTAAGCATGCAAGCAAACATACAAACTTGTGGCACACAAAATGCTAACAACATAACATGCACAACGCATTGAAACATGGCACACATAATGTAGGATGGACTTACACTAACATGAATGGACCTTAGCCACACTCACATCAGTAGCCATTAGATGAAAATGAGACTCTCGAAATGCGTGCACGCACGCACGCAAACCGAGGACCAAACCTATGGCATAGTATGCAACTCTAACAAGGCATGAAATATGGCATACAAGCGTGTAATTCCAGCACTGAAATGTGATACAAAACAGCCCCGAATCATGGAAACATGGCACCCGATGCATGGAATGGCCCCGAAACACAAAACTAGGCATACGCATTGGCCTATAGCTATACAAAGCATGCATTATTTGCTCATGAAGCATGAATAAAGATGCAAGACAGTCCCAAAACATGCATATTTCCAGTTTATAACAAGTCCCAAAAATGAATGCAAATAGGGCTAATCTGTAATGCAAAAATGGCCCGAAAAGAGAGATTAAACACAAAGGGACAGCAGCTGGCCCCAAATGGCAAAGATCCCTTCAACAAAGTTGAAGAGGTGCTCAAAAAATGGCACTTTATAGTTTACATCAAGCCACGAAAATAACCACAAATAAGGCCAAACTATCATGCAAGAAAAGGAATAAAAAGAGGGGTAAAGAGGCAAGTGGCAGCTGCTGTTCTCAAATAGAGGAGAGCCCTTCAACAATGTTGAAGAGGGGCTCAAAAAAAAGATATTTTACAGTTTATGGAAAGATCCAAAACAGCTCACAAATAGGCCTAAAATACTATGCAAAAATAACGCCTAAAAGAGAGATAAAGAAGCAAGTGATAGCAGCTGGCCTCAAACAGAGAAAGACCCTTAATCAAACATGAAAAGGGGCTCAAAATATGACTATTTACAGTTTGGTTCAGAGCCCAAAAATGCTAGAAAGTATGGCTTAGATACAAAGCAAAATAAGGCAAGAAAAGAGGAAATAGGGACTCACGCTTGAAGACCAATGAACCAGCAGCTTTTGGTTGAAGAAATGGTGCTCCTAACCTCTGGAAATAACCTCCAAGTTGCTGGAATGGAGTATGGAGGTGTGGTGCTATGAGGTGCTGTAGAAATGGTCCAAGAACAAAGGTGTTTTGAGGCTTGGAAGAGAAGGAGAGGGAGGATGAATGCAAGAGCTCTAAACCAAATCTTGTAACCCTAAAAAATGGAGCTGGGGGGTCTGGTTTTATAGAGGGAGGAGTGGAGGAAAAGGGGGGGAAAACCAATTCAAATTTCCCTCCCAAAAGGGCAGACCCTCGGGCAGCGGTTTTGGTGCAAAACAGCTAGCACTGCTGGCATCCACTCAATTTGTAGAATACTCCGGAAGGTCGTCGGCTAGCAAAATTGTTCAGTCGGCTACTTTAAATGGTCGGTTGGCCATCTATTTGGCCGGTCGGCCATCTGTTCTGGTCGGTCGGCCATCTATTTGGTCGGTCGGCAGAATGTTTGGTGGGCTGGCAGGAAAAATCTGCTCTGCAGGTCCAACTTCAAACGGGCATAACTCCTTCATATGAACTCCTTTTCAGGTCATTCTTGTGTCAAAATTGAAGCCCCGGAAGTAAGCTTTCCAATGGCACCAGAGTTGCATCAAAATTGCAACTGTACAAAAAGTTATGATTGTTTTGGTGAAGGCTGCTCAGTTTCGGTCCGACCGGGATGATGCCCAACTTCAACCAATCATATCTCCGCCATCCGGACTCGGATTTAAGAGATTCTTGAATGAAAAATGAAGCCCCGAAAGTCTTCTTTCCAATGATGGTGGCCTAATAGCTTAACTCTAAGTGCACAGACCGATAAACATGACTTGGCAAGGACCGCTCGACTCTCCCTTAGCGATTCATACCCAATTTCTTCTTCAGCTAGGTTTCTTCTCTCTTCTCCTCTTTTCTTCAACTCTAAACCCCTAAACCAGGTGTTTTAAAAGATTTTTCAAATATTTCATCTCTCTTTCATTCATTTCCACTTTGTCCTTGCTCGGTTTATCGAAAAGCGCATCATTTGACAAAATGTGAGCCTCGAAACATTGTAGAAACTTTATTTCAAAAATGTTTTGAAAGAGAGGATTTTAAGGTCTAAAAACCATCCAAAATAACTTTGGTCCAAAATGGGGTGTGAAGTCGAGATTTGTCTCTCTCCTTGTCGAAGAAACTGAACCTTTACCCTGCATACCTTTCTCCACCAAGTAAACCATCAGTAACGCCCAAGTCTTGAGGGCGGTCAAAAATTTGGTGTCTACAGTTGCCCCTCTTTGACAGAACTCGAAAGTCAAGAAGTGACGTGAGTGAATGTCAAAGCCTAGAGACGACCCATTTTTGGCAAGGCCGAAGACTTGGACAAACAAACAAAATACCGATAAATAAATGGCTGTGCCCGCAGGCTGCCTATGTATCCCTTTGCAAGGAATCAAACCAGCGTAGTTCAATGGCAGGATGCAAATGATATGCAGGAAGACTTTGATAATTGGACTTATACGCTACGCGAAGCCGGTTTGAAAATTGTGAAATCTTCACGAACATGTGCGATAGATATACAAAGTGAGTAAACATGTGCGATAGATACACTAAGTGAGCATAGTGTGATAGATACACAAAGCGAGCGTGTGATAGATACACAAAGCAAGTAAAGTGTGATAGATACACAAAAGTGAGCACGTGTGATAGATACTCAAAGTAAGTATAGTGTGATAGATACACAAGGTGAACAAAGTGTAGTAGATGCATTAGGTAAGCGTGTGATTGATACACAAAGTAAAGCGAGTGTGATGGATACACTATATGAAGCAAAGTGTGATGGATACACTAGGTGAGCGTGTGATAGATACACAAAGGTGAACACAAAGTGTACTAGACGCACTAAGTGAACAAAGTGCGATGGATACACAAAAGGTGATGATGTGTGATTGATACACTAAACATGGACACAAAGTGTGATAGATGCACCAAGTGAACAAAGTATGATTGATATACTAAATGTGAACACAAAGTGTGATAAATGCACTTAGTGAACAAGTATGATGGATACACTAAAGGTGAACACGAAGTGTGATAGATGCACTTAGTGAACAGAGTATGATAGATATAATAAATGTGAACACAAAGTGTGATAGATGCACTTAGTGAACAGAGTATGATAGATATACTAAATGTGAACATGAAGTGTGATAGATGCACTTAGTGAACAAGTATGATGGATACACTAAAGGTGAACACAAAGTGTGATAGATGCACTTAGTGAACAGAGTATGATAGATATACTAAATGTGAACACAAAGTGTGATAGATGCACTTAGTGAACAGGTATGATAGATATACTAAAGGTGAACACAAAGTGTGATAGATGCCCTTAGTGAACAAAGTATGATTGATATACTAAAGGTGAACACAAAGTGTAATAGATGCACTTAGTGAACAGAGTATGATAGATATACTAAAGGTGAACACAAAGTGTGATAGATGCACTTAGTGAAGAAAGTATGATTGATATACTAAATGAATGAAGTGTGATAGATGCACTTAGTGAACAAAGTATGATTGATCTACTAAAGGTGAACACAAAGTGTGATAGATGCACTTAGTGAACAGAGTATGATAGATATACTAAAGGTGAACACAAAGTGTGATAGATGCACTTAGTGAAGAAGTGTGATTGATACACTAAATGAATGAAGTGTGATTGATACACTAAATGTGAACACGAAGTGTGATAGATGCACTATGTGAACAGAGTATGATTGATATACTAAATGTGAACACGAAGTGTGATAGATGCACTTAGTGAACAGAGTATGATTGATATACTGAAAATGAACACAAAGTGTGATAGATGCACTATGTGAACAAAGTATGATTGATATACTGAATGAAGTGTGATTGATACACTAAATGAATGAAGTGTGATTGATACACTAAACGAGAATGTATGTGATAGATACACTAAAGTGAATATGTGCATGGTAGATACACAAAATGAGAATGTGTGTGACAGATACACAAAAGTGAATGAAGTGTGATTGATACACTAAGTGAATGAAGTGAAGTGTGATTGATACACAAAATGAGAATGTATGTGATAGATACACAAAATGAAAGAAGTGTGATTGATACACTAAATGAATGAAGTGTGATTGATACACTAAACGAGAATGTATGTGATAGATACGCTAAAGTGAATATGTGCATGGTAGATACACAAAATGAGAATGTGTGTGATAGATACACAAAAGTGAATGTGAATGAAGTGTGATTGACACACTAAGTGAATATGTGCATGGTAGATACACAAAATGAGGATGTGTGTGATAGATACAGAAAATGAGAATGTGTGTGATAGATACACAAAATGAAAGAAGTGTGATTGACACACTAAGTGAAGAGAGTGTGATTGATACACTAAATAAATGAAGTGTGATTGATACACTAAATAATTGAAGAAAGTGAAGCGTGATTGATACACTAAGTAAATGAAGGAAGTGAAGCGTGATTGATACACTAAGTAAATGAAGGAAGTGAAGTGTGATTGATACACTAAGTAAATGAAGTGTGATTGATACACTAAATAAATGATCTGAAACGAAACTTCTTTGAATGAACCGTACATACAATATTGTGCATGAATGAGAAAGAAACTTGATAGGTATAATGCAATACATTGCATGATGTTTAAGGAACGCAATAAACAAGCGTAGCAGCGCTTTAGAAAGCACCTCACGGGGTGAGTGGCGATGAACTACTCTACTCTGACAGGGATCTCCCTTCGTGTTCGAACACTTACCTTCAACTTACAGTACAAAGGCTCTGAAATACTGACAAGGGTTCTTCACGTAGAACACTTTGGATGCTGCCTTTCTTCCTGATCATATTCACAACTTTCCCTATTCTCCAACGGGGTGACAGACTAGGTTGGTTCAGTATCCACAATTGAGGTGCATACACGCTATCTCAACCTATGGGGCTTCCACACAGATTTCAAGTCGGAGATACACCCTTGGGTATTTAAACCAGACTTTAGTCTCGGAAATCCCAAATCTTTGCGTTCTAGGCAACAGCCATTCGAACTCTAGTTTCCACCGTCGCAGTTGGTCTCCTAGGAACTCATTGCGAATACAGCCAAGATGCCTCTGGTAGGGAATGGTACTCAGGGAGAGCACTTCTGATTGCCATTCTGACTTCAAGTAGACTTGATCTTGAGCTTGAGGTAGAGGCACACTTATACTTCGGAGCATTGGCAAGACCTGAAGAGGTACACACGGAATGTAGTCTCAGAACTTACTGAAGTTGAAACAAACTCAGATGCTCGACATTTCCTCTTTTCTTTTGCTTTGCAGTCTGGAACCTATATAGCTTCAGATAGGTCCTGGTTTTACTGTTCTGACATGACCTGGGTTGAACCCTACAGTTTTATGAAAGAACGAATCTTGTTTTGCACAGATGTGGAGAACAGTACGGCACTCGGAGCGCAAAACGATTTTATTTTGAAATTGATAAATGAGTTCTCGACCGGGTATTGAGCCTACAACTGAACACAACGCACTACGACTCAACAATGGAAAACAAAAGGTAAACAACCTAAACACAAATACAGACACTCAAAAAAAAAAAAGACTCAAGACAAGAATCGAGGTAAAACAAAAAGGCACGACAGTCAGACGCGCACAGGGAGCCTGTTTCTCTGGGTATTGTTTCCCACCCTTTCTCATTTGTGATTCTCACATCACTTGGCCTTCAAGCTCGATTTTTCTCACAAAACCCTTTTCTCACTTTTCTCTCATCATACATCTCTCTATTCTTTATTCTCTCATTTTTATCCCTCCCCAGGGTGGTTGATGGATAAACAAAAAGTTGTGGGCTCTTGCCCCTAGCACTCAGCTAGATTCTTCTTTTTCTGCGCGCAGCTAGTGAGTTCCTCCCACAGAGGGGTTGTGCTGCAACTCGGTGTATAGCAAATCTGCAGCTAGCATCGGTTGATGATTCTTTGCTGGGGAGTTTGGACGTGATCAGATCTGTCCAGATGAGGGAGTAGAATATCTTGGTCCATTCTAGTTCGTGCTTCGCACTTGACCTGATACCTCGTTGCTTGAAGGATGTGAGAGCTTTCTCCCCTGTTGCGGTCAGCTTCAGTGGTGCCTTTTTCCGGCAGGTCGAGTGTCCTTCTTGGCAAGTATGGTGCCCTTTCTGGCAAATGCATTGAGAACAGGGAAAAGATAGGACGCTTGACTCAATTGTGCCCCTAGTTCATTATTTTGACCTTTTTTTTTTTTTTTTGGCTTTCTACTAAAACAATTTTGACCAACATGAGAGTTAGATTAACATGTTTGTTCGATTTTCTGATTTAAAATCATGCAAGTCAGGCTGTGAGCACTGAAAATTTTCTTGTGTTAGGTCCAAGAAATGGTTCAGTTTTGGAAAAATGGAATAATTTTCGAGAGAATTAGTCAACCTCAGTAAAAAATTCTCAAAAACTATTTTCGCAAACGACCACTGCTCAACGAGCACGGAACCTACTCTTGAGATGCACAACCTTAGATCTGAAGGAAAATTGCCCCTTGCTTGGAGGACAATGCATGGCAACGGAAAGTTGCCCCTTGTTTGGACGGCACCGCAGCGCATTGAATGGCAACGGAAAGTTGCCCCTTGCTTGAACGGCACCACAGCGCATTGAATGGCAATGGAAAGTTGCCCCTTGTCTGAATGGCCTCGCAGCGCATTGTAGTCAGTCCTCAGAGTGACGAACACAACCAAATTCTCGGATACAGAGAAAGCGAAGATGATCAAAACCAATACATGGACACAATCAATTTGAAGTGTTTTACGGCTGGACTTCAGAGTGAAGTTGCCTACGTATCCCAAAGATGGGAATCAAGCCTTACGTAGTTCAGGGTTAACGTACACTCGGGTATTTAACCTCTCCTTTTTATGCTCTAACTTTTGCCAAGGCCGCCCTTTGCGGGTTTTCAACCTTGCGAGCTCTATTTTTCTTTTCTTTTTTATTTCTTTTGTATTTTCTTTTTTCTTTTTCATCTTTTCTTTTTATTTTCTTCATTTTTTTTTGTCTTCTTTTTTTTTCATTCTCTTTTTTTGTATTTTTCTCTTGCTCTAACTTTTTCCTGGGTCACCCTTCCGGGTTTTCAGCCCAGCGAGCCTCTCAAAGGGTAAAAGTTTAACAAGTCCATGTCAAATGGTTTTGAGATCCTGAAGTCATCTGAGTCCTGGAAAATGGCGGTTGTTCGCTGACGATGCAGGAGTCCATCCAATAGGGGGTTGAATTTGTCCTTAGTGTTGCGGATAGGAACTCAGTTGTTCTTCAGCAGAAACGGTCTTCTTTGCTCCCTTCTGGGATTTGGCATTCTTGCCGACTTTCTTTGATTTGTGGAATGATCCATCTTCGGCTCCTCGAGCACATTTGAAATCCTTTGCCCCTAGTTCGAAGGGTGCTTCTCATCTAGCTTTGCAAGCTTTTTTTTTTTTTGATGACATCTGATCTTCTTGATCTGACTTTCTTGCCTCTTGTTCGAGGGCTGCTTTGAATCTCGCCACACAGGTCTCACGTTGTAATTGACCATTGAACATTTCTGAACTTAAGTCCAAGGTTTGACAATGAGGGGTCGAGTCTTAAGGCTGAGAGCGATTCTAGGCTGCACAATCTCAAGAGCGATTCCACACAGGTCTTCGCAGGATCGCGCAAAACATTTTTTTGAAATCTTTTAAGAAAACGACTAGTCGCTCTCGCTGAAGACAGTGTGCGACCAATCTGGATCAAGCTAGGATCCTTCTCAATACTCGCATTAACAAGCATGATCTCAATCATTGAAGGCTTAGCATGCCTCTCTTTCTCTCAAATGATCAAATTTTTGCAAAGCCCGAGGAATTCCTTCCCCTTTGTTTTTATCACAATGTTTCGAAAAAAGTTTTGGAAAACTTAGGTCGATGCAATGAATTCAAGGCACAGAAATGACACAGCTTGTAGTCAGATACTGCCATCTCATTTAGAATTTCTGGCATAACTGGCACACGGCAGAAGCAAACACAAGAGTGCGAAAATCACTGCTGTTCCATTCAAATTTGTTGGCGTAACTGGCTCCTCGGCAGAAACAGACTCAAAAGAAAGCAAAAAAAAAAAAAAAGACAAGCACAAAACAAGCAAGTGATGTCCGAGGTAACACCCCCAAAATCACCAGACTCCAACAAAACAGGACTGGCTCGATACAACATGACAGACCCGACTGACTCAGTACAAAAGACTAATTATATACAAAACAACAGATTGACCCAATACCCAAGTTAGAAAGTACAAAAACTAGCATTCACAAATGCTCGAAACAGTGCGTGCCATACGCCACATCAGGAGTAAACTGAGCACTGCCCGCAGGTGGTTCATCCCTTGATCACATCACATTATCCCCCACAAGTTCACTGATCAAGTGCCGATAGACTTTGCAGGACCTGGTGCGGCAATGACCCCGTTGTCAAACAGATCTTGTACATCATGGCGCAGACGAAAGCAACTGTCGGTGTCATGACCGGTTTGTTGATGGTAGGCACAGTATTTAGTATGATCATGCTTTGCAGGGATAGGATTGGGTAAGGGCCGTTGTTCTAATGGTTTCAGATGTCTTTTCCGAATTAAGACCTCTAGAGCCTTTGACAAAGGCATATGAAGTGGAGTGAAAACCCTCTTGACTCGAGGTGGATATTTGGTTTCTTGTGAGCTACTTCTGGACGCACCGGTGAATGGGGTAGCTGTTTTTGATGCAGTGGTGGTGACCATGCCCACTTCAAAAGATCTCGCAGCTTCATCACCACTGGTGGTCGCATTCGAACCGCGGGAAAACGCCCTCCTGGGCTGCTCCTTCTCCTGGTCAATGAGGCCCTGCTTCATAGCGTCCTCAATTTGTACCCCCATCTCATGTAAATCTGAAAAGGTAGGGAAGGGGAGAACAATCATTTTCTGCATCAGTTTTGGCTGGAGATTGCACACAATCATCCTGATTTGGTCTTTGTTAGTGGGCCTAAGGGTCATCACTGAGGCCTTGGCCCTCCAGCGGGCTATGAAATCAGTAAAACTCTCCTTAGGTTCTTGGCTTGTTGTCTCAAGATCATGGGTGGTAATCTCGATTTGCGTGTTATAAGAGTACTGCGCAACGAAGGCCTCGGCCATCTCATCCCAGTTCCGTTTGACATCGTCTTCTAATTTTGCATACCAGATAGCGGCCACACCCAACAAGGTCCGGCCGAATAATGAAAGTTTCTGCAGCCTGGTGAGGCCCATCAGCCTTAGTATGTCCGAAAACAACTGGAGGTGCACTATGGGATCGCCAAATCCATCAAATCAGTCGATGTGTGGCATCTTAAATCTGTCCGGCAGCGTCACAGCTACGTCGGTATACCCATCCTCAATGTCCGGAATGGATTTTACTCCCTGAGATTTCTTGAACATCTTTTCTAGCTTGCTCACCTTCAGCGCTGTAGGGTCTAACTCGAATTCAAAGGGTGAATCCGGCAGGTTGATCGGTGCTTTAGACAGCTGGGGTAAGATTGGTGGCGGAGCCGGTCCTATCGGAATGTTCGTATCTCCCTGGACATTTGGTGCCTCCTCGGGTGCTGGAACTCCTGGTGGGGGAGGGGCTTGGTGCGAGGCAGATGCTCCATTTTGCTGTTGCAGCCTGGTGATTAGCTCAGCCTGCTGGGCCATGATCGCAGCCTGCTGCTTGGCAAATTTTGCTTGACGGGCAGCGTCCTGCTGCATGAGTTTCATACTTTCTTGGAGTTGATGCATCATTTCCTCCATCCCTGCCATGTTCTGCAATTCCGGCTGACTGACTGGTGAGGTGACTAAAAACTGATAAAAATTGAGGCCTTTGCCTGACTATTCACTGGTAGGGTGGATAAGGGCCACCGATTTGGTAACTGCTGAACTGGTGATCTGTGCCTGACTGGCCCTTTTACCCTGCCTCTGGCAAAGGAACACTGATTGCCTTTGAACTGAATCTCCGACCTGACAAAGTCTATCAGCACAAGTCCGATGAACCTCGGGGGATATTGGAGCCTTCTGAAGCTATGGTTCCAAGACTACCCTGGCAAAAGAGAAAACAGCCAGCATCTCAGCCTGATTTCACCTGAACAGATACGAGCATAGTTGAATGAGTGTGCTCTCTACTGAATTCTGCCCAAAATTCTGCTGGTAAACTGATACCCTCAGGTAAAACTGATTCTTCCAAATACTGATGCCCGCAGGCCTGATACCCAGACTTGCAAACTGATACATGCATTCCTGTAGAGACACACTCTAACAGTACATAACAGATAATTGAGAGCCAAAACACCCCTATGTTAGGGTATGGTTTCCCTGTCCTATTTTGTCAGGAGCTAGGGTTTCGCTACGCACGCATCGGTTTCAAACAACCTATAATCAGGTAAGCAACCCGTCCTAGCTTGGAATGGTCACTATGGATCCGAATATGCACTAGGTCGAATGGTCGAAAAGGGTGCCCCGGTAAAAACCGGGGTTTATGTTCCCACACTGTCGGAGCCCATAACTGGTCAGCCTTATGGTCATGCCTTGACAAGACAAGCCTCCGGCAAACCGTTCAGGAATGGCAGATGGCAAACACGGTGTCCCAGGCACACCAATGCACATGCAATGCAAAGAAACACATAAGTCCAGTCAAAACAAGATATCATGAGTTCGAGTCACGTTCTCTATTATCCCCAGCAGAGTCGCCAGAAACTGTAGACGTCCCCGAACACCCCGGGAGGATGGGTCCCGTTCTGTTCATTTGGGCTCACTACAAGTTCGGACTCTCAATTTGTCACGGTTCTTAATCTGAACCAAAGAGTCCAAATTCGGCAAATCGTTTTGAGAAAATAGATTTTTGAAAGAAGTGCGAAACATGGACTGCTTTGCCAGATATAGAGTCGCCACCTAAATATTTTATTTTGGGAAAATTTAGGAAACCCTGACTCGTTTGGCTAAGGCCACGTGTCCGTCATCACCAAAGTTGCCTCGGCTCGGGAACTTGGGTACGATTGGGGAAGGTCACTTCGTGAGCACCCCCGCTCGCCGGATCAAAGATCGGCCTCTACTAACCATGATATCTATTTTTTAAAACATTATGAGTTCTTATTCCATTTATTAGCCTAGAATTACTATGTTGTGTGCAGCAAACAAGTATAGACCAAATCGCCTAAATTGGAACAAAACATTGCATGTTGTTTTGAAAATGGTTTGCTACTCGCAAGTAGGCTAAAATGCAGGTTTTGCCACCCTCGAATGGGCTTTTAGAAAAGATGGTTTTGCCACTATCTGGTGGGCTTAAAACTCACAGTTTTAATGCATTATTCCAATTTAGGTAATTCCACCTCCATCCACAGGCATTCAAGCAGTTATATCACATAAGCAGCTAGCCTCATGGTAATCATGCTGTTAGGGCAACACTCACACGCATGCGGTATGCTAAAGCATAAATTCTTACCGAGTACTCCAAGCCAAAACAGAAACTAGTTAGTAATCATATGCATGATCCTAGTTTAAGATGGCTAATGCAACACATGCGAAATGCAACTAGAAATGGGCTCAGCTATTCTAGACATGGCATATGAAATGCTACAACTAACACGTATTCAATTTGGAATTGAAACACAATGCAGTTAGCATGATGTGCCGAGCCTGGTGTATGCAAGACAAATGTATGAATGCACGCATGCATAGCATAAGGTATGCTAATTTAAATATGCCCTAGTCTACCATCATAAGCCGGTAAATAAAAGGGAAGAAAGACGTGGGGTTGGAAGACATACACACACTCACGCACACTTATTACACAATTGCCCTCGCTCGGAGGGTCCAAATAAATATTACAGTCCGAATAAATAATACTAAATTAATTATTACGGAATTTCTAATTAATTAATAAATTAAACGCAGAATTAAAGTGGCCACAGGCCCCGCCTCGAAATGTGTGGATGATGCATGCTTGACTCGTCTTGCCCGAAAATCCGTACCATGCCACTGTTGCCTCCGTTTACACTGCCTTGCCCCCTCTGAGGACTGCCAAAGTCCAAGGGCATGCTATCTGGATGTTGGGGAATACCACCGACCAAGTAGAAACACCACTGGCCTAATAGGATGATCACCGGCCGCCATTTAACCTGTCGGCCACAGATTACTAGCCGGTCGGCACTATATTTAGCCGACCGGCCAAAGCTTCCTGCAAAACCTGCAATTGACAGTAGTAGAGGGCAAGCAGTGTATGGCATGGAATTTTTCAGGAAAATGTATGCATGGCCACACCCCCTATCATGCAATGGACTCAAGGGAGCATGGCACTTGACCCTCGGGCCACCAATTGCGCATTTCGATGCATGATGGTCGAAGAGTCAAGTATTCATTTCAATGTCAAATGCAATACACACAAAACATACAAGGGACCCAACCTCAATCATGGTTGATCAAGAGGTGAGGCAATGCACAACAATGCACATGCAACTTAAGCATTCAAGCAAACATACAAACATGCAATGCAACTATATGGCACACAAAATGCTAACAACATAACATGCACAACGCATTGAAACATGGCATGCACAATGCAGGATGGACTTATACTAACATGAATGGACCTCAGCCACACTCACATCAGTAGCCATTAAATGAAAATGAGACTCTCGAAATGCGTGCACGCATGCACGCAAACTGAGGACCAAACCTAAGGCATAGTATGCAATTCTAACAAGGCATGACAAGGCATGAAATATGGCATACAAGCATGTAATTCCAGCACTGAAATGTGATACAAAACAGCCCCGAATCATGGAAACATGGCACCCGATGCATGGAATGGCCCCGAAACACAAAACTAGGCATACTCATTGGCCTATAGCTATACAAAGCATGCATTATTTGATCATGAAGCATGAATAAAGATGCAAGACAGTCCCAAAACATGCATATTTCGAGTTTATAACAAGTCCCAAAACTGAATGCAAATAGGGCTAATTTATCATGCAAAAATGGCCCTAAAAGAGAGATTAAACACAAAGGGACAGCAGCTGGCCCCAAATGGCAAAGATCCCTTCAACAAAGTTGAAGAGGGGCTCAAAAAAGGGACTTTATAGTTTACATAAAGCCACAAAAATAATCACAAATGAGGCCAAACTATCATGCAAGAAAAGGCCTAAAAGAGGGGTAAAGAGGCAAGTGGCAGATGCTGTTCTCGAACAGAGGAGAGCCCTTCAACAATGTTGAAGAGGGGCTCAAAAAAAGATATTTTACAGTTTATGGAAAGATCCAAAACAGCTCAAAAATAGGCCTAAAATACTATGCAAAAATAAGGCCTAAAAGAGAGATAAAGAAGCAAGTGATAGCAACTGGCCTCAAACAGAGAAAGACCCTTAATCAAACATGAAAAGGGGCTCAGAATATGACTATTTATAGTTTGGGTCGGAGCCCAAAAATGCTAGAAAGTATGGCTTAGATACAAAGAAAAATAAGGCAAGAAAAGAGGAAGTAGGGACTCACCCTTGAAGACCAATGAACCAGCAGTTTTGGTTGAAGAAATGGCGCTCCTAACCTCTGGAAATAACCTCCAAGTTGCTAGAATGGAGTATGGAGGTGTGGTGCTATGAGGTGCTGTAGAAATGGTCCAAGAACAAAGGTGTTTTGAGGCTTGGAAGAGAAGGAGAGGGAGGATGAATGCAAGAGCTCTAAACCAAATCTTGTAACCCTAAAAAATGGAGCTGGGGGGTCTGGTTTTATAGAGGGAGGAGTGGAGGAAAAGGGGGGGAAAACCAATTCAAATTTTCCCCCCAAAAGGGCAGACCCTCGGGCAGGGGTTTTGGTGCAAAGCAGCTGGCACAGCTGGCATCCACTCAATCTGTAGAATACTCCGGAAGGTCGTCGGCTAGAAAAATTGGTCGGTCGGCTACTTTAACTGGTCGGTCGGCCATCTATTTGGCTGGTCGGCCATCTGTTCTGGTCGGTCGGCCATCTATTTGGTCGGTCGGCAGAATGTTAGGTCGGCCGGCAGGAAAAATCTGCTCTGCAGGTCCAACTTCAAACGGGCATAACTCCTTCATATGAACTCCTTTTCAGGTCATTCTTGTGTCAAAATTGAAACCCCGGAAGAAATATTTCCAATGGCACCAGGCTTGCATCAAAATTCCAACTGTACAAAAGGTTATACTTGTTTTGGTGAAGGCTTCTCAGTTTCGGTCCGATCGGGATGATGCCCAACTTCAACCAATCATATCTCCGCCATCCGGACTCGGATTTAAGAGATTCTTGAATTAAAAATGAAGCCCCGGAAGTCTTATTTCCAATGATGGTGGCCTCATAGCTTAACTCTAAGTGCATAGACAGATAAACCTGACTTGGCAAGGACCACTCGACTCTCCCTTAGCGATTCATACCCAATTTCTTCTTCAGCTAGGTTTCTTCTCTCTTCTCCTCTTTTCTTCAACTCTAAACGCCTAAACCAGGTGTTTTCAAAGATTTTTCAAAGATTTCATCTCTCTTTCATTCATTTCCACTTTGTCCTTGCTTGGTTTATCAAAAAGCGCATCATTTGACGAAATGTGAGTCTCGGAACATTGTAGAAACTTTATTTCAAAAATGTTTTGAAAGAGAGGATTTTAAGGTCTAAAAACCATCCAAAATAACTTTGGTTCAAAATGGGGTGTGAAGTTGAGATTTGTCTCTCTCCTTGCCGAAGAAACTGAACCTTTGCCCTGCACACCTTTCCCCACCAAGTAAACCATCAGTAACGCCCAAGTCTTGAGGGCGGTCAAAAATTGGGTGTCTACAGGCGGTAATACCCAGCTAATCCCAGAAAACTGTGGATCTCAAACACACTCTTAGGCTGTGCCCAATCTTGCACTACCTCAGTCTTGGATGTATCAACAGACACCCCTTTCTCGGAAACCACATGGCCTAAAAACTTGACTTCTCCTAGCTAGAACTCACACTTCCCAAACTTGGCATACAACCTATGGGCTCTAAGTAACTCAAGCACCACTCTCAAGTGCTCCTCCTGCTCCTCCTCAGAAGGGGAATAAATCAAAATGTCGTCTACGAAGACAACTACAAAACAATCAGAGAATTCCCAGAAGATCCGGTTCATCAAGTCCATAAAGACTGCCGGTGCATTGATGAGCCCAACGGCATCACCAGAAACTCACAGTGGCCATACCGCGTACGAAATGCCGTCTTCGGAACATCCTCCTCCTTGACCCTCAATTGGTGGTAACCCGATCTCGAGTCCATCTTAGAGAAACAACGGGAACCCTTCAACTGGTCAAATAAATCATCAATACGGGGCATAGGGTACTTATTCTTAACCGTAGCCCGATTCAACTTTCGGTAGTCTATACAAAGTCTCAAGGCACCATCTTTCTTTTTGGCAAAGAGGGCCGGTCTTCCCTACGGCGAAACACTTGGGCGAATAAAGCCCTTATCCAACAACTCTTGGAGCTGAACCTTCAACTCAACTAACTCGGCTGGGGCAAAACGATAAGGTGCCATAGAAATCGGCGCCGTGTCGGGCACTAGATCAATAGAGAACTCAATCTCTCGATGAGTTGGCAAACTAACGAGATCCTCGGGAAAGACGTCCGAGTACTCACAAACCACTCTCGGCAACACAGTCTGGGTCTCACTGCACTCACTACTCAAAAAGCTAGCAAGTAGACCACTAAGCTCACTCCACCCTCGCGGATCATACACCGGTGGCAAAACACTACCAACCCGGTCCCCCAAGAAATGGAAACACTCCCCGCTCAAGGTACAAACCGTGACCCTCTGGCGGTAGCAATCAATGGCAGCCCGGTATGACGATAGCCAGTCCATGCCCAAAATAACGTCAAATCCCGACATGGGCATCACTACAAAAGGAAACGGAAGCCATCGATCAGCGACTTCTATATCACAACCTCTAACACCTTGTTTCAAAATCAACTCACCCCCAACAGGCGATACTACACATATAGGAGATGCTAATTGTGCCAACTCCAATTCCAAAACAGATGCAAATGCAGCAGATACAAAAGAATGAGACGCACCCGTATCAATCAACACACTAGCAACCGAGTTGCAAAACAAAAAGGTACCTCTCACTACTGATGGAGCCGGTACTAGGTCCTGCGCGGTAACAGCATACACGCGCCCTGTAGGCCCCTGATCTACCTGCTCACCTCTCGGAACATACGACTGCTGCACAGACTGGGATGATGAAGCTCCCGGATTGGCCCTCGAGGCCTGCACAGACTGAGCTGGCTGAAAACCCTGCGTCTGCCTAGAACTAGACGCGCCCGAAGTGGCACTCAATTGTGGGAAAAACCTCTTCAGGTGCCCAGGCTGACCACACTGATAACAAGACAAGGGCTGGCCCCTGCCCTGACTCTGGCTCTGCGGTCTAGTTGAAGATGAAGCAGCTCTCTGACCTCCTCCCCTCTGTAGGCAAACCGAAGCCTTGTGGCCTAGCTGACCACACTTGTAACAGGTGAAATCCCCCTGATTGCCTTTCCCCGAGCCCACACTCGGCACCGGAAAGGTCGATCTGGCAACACCCCCTGAGATTGCTGAGGGTTAGCACCCCTCTGTCTCCTGCCATCACCCTGACCATCCTGGCTCCTCTTGGAGCCTCTCTGTCCCTCCTCTTCCTGCATCATGATCTCCATATAGGCTGCAACATCAACCAAGCGCCCATAGTCTCGGATCATCGAACCTCTAACCCTCATCTTGAGGCCGCGCCTCAACCTCTTCTCGAACTCAATACAGCAGCGTTCCTCGGACGCCACAAGTTCAGGTGCGAACCTGGACAAACTAGTAAAAGCAGCCTCATACTCGGCTACTGAAGAACTCAACTGCAAAAGCTGACAGAATTGGTCTCTCAGCTTCTCCCTGACTGTTGGAGATAAGTACTTCTCCTCAAAACCCTCCTCAAAAGCCTCCCACGTGCCAGCAATACGGCCCCTCATGTATTTCCACCACTGACCCGCACCCCCTTTGAGCTGGAAGGATGCCAAGGTCACTTTCAACACCCCATCCTCGATGCCAAGCATCTCGAACGTCTTGCTCATCTGCTCTAACCACTCGTCAGCCTTAAGTGGTTCCCTTGGATCCCCAATAAACTCGTTCAGGTTAGACTGGAAGAACTCCCTCTTCAGGAAGGAAGGCCCTGCCTCAACAACCTGGGCCTGCACTAGAGCCTGAACTGGATTCTCAGCTATAAGAATACCCATGGACTCCCTCAAAGCATCGGCTATCCCTCGGGCGAAAGCACCTATAGCCTCCTGACCTGCTGGCTCGGCCACATTGGCCTAGCCAACCCCCTTCTGCTGTGCCGGAATATCATCCGGTAAAGGCACCTCCTGCCTACCACGTCTGCCACGTCTACCACCTCTTCCTCGTCCTGACATCCTAATAAAGGGAATGAAGAACATTAGCACATTCATAAATGTGCCGAAACTAAACAATCGCGTCCTAATACATGGACAACTGTAATTCATTCCACGTAAGCACATAATCACATAAGCACCTACGAATTTCATTTCTGGATAATGATAGTCCCGAGGCGTTACTAGAGTTCCGGTTAGAAACAACATTGATCAAGTGCTTTTCCAACAAGACTCACAGAAACCCAAGGATCCAATCAACATCCTAGAAACTAAATCCCATACCTAAGTAGTCACATAAACATGTTATCAAATAAACACATAATGTCACACATAAGTCTCTAACAAGCGAGACAAACCCATTGTGGTACTAACCACTTCCCACGTACCCAAAGTATTCGAACCCGGTACGCTGTGATACCAAGTTGTCACGCCCTCAAAATAATACATTCTTAACATGCAATAATATAAGAGAAATAAACATCCTTCTATTCATCAGAGTAGTTCTTACAAAAGTATTACATGTTATGTCACACCCCAGAACTCGCCCCTAAAAGTTTGGGCATGACCACCTCAGAAAAAAGGACATAAAGCCTGATGAATATAATCTATGGGGCCTGAACGGAAGCATTTAATAGTATATAATAGCGTAAAATAATAATAATAATAATAAACATATCCATTGAGCTACCATTACTATGCCAGGATCCCAAACAAAACATAATGCAGATAATATACATTGTCATGCACCCGAAGATAGCTTTGTACATATACATATACGCCGATCTTAACAGACAATTAGGGTACAAATTAAAACTTAGCAAAACTCCATAACTTGAACAATCAACATCTAATAGCTTTGATACTCAGGGTTTGACAACTGGCTAACAAAAGCCACAGGTGAAGGTTGAATCTCCAGGTTGAGTGCCTACAGAAATAGACATAACAGAAGGTGAGTCGGGCTCAGTGAATAGTATGAAACATAATTGCACAATTTAAACATAATACATAACAATGCATAAATAAATGCGAAGATCATGTAGTTAATCTGTTCCTGTTTTCATTTCATATGGCCTTAAGCCCAGTCCTGCAACATAAACATGATGGCTATAAAGCCTCTGAAACATGGTGGCACGAGACCCTTGAAACGTGTGGCACGAGGCCCTTGTAACTTGTGGCATAAAGCCCTTGTAACATATGGCACTAAGGCCCTTGAAACTTGTTGGCGTTAAAGCCCTTGAAAATGGCAAAAAGCCCTTGTAACATATGGCACTAAGGCCCTTGAAACTTGTTGGCGTTAAAGCCCTTGAAAATGGCATAAAGCCCTTGTAACATATTGGCATTGAAGCCCTTGAAAGTGGCAAGAAGCCCTTGAAAGTGGCATAAAGAATACTTAAACTTGTAACATATTTAAAATATACCTGAAACATACTTGAGCTCGTAACTTACTTGAAGCATACCTGAAACATACTTGAACTTGTAATATACTGGGAACCATACGTGAAACATGTTTGAAATATACTTGAAACCATACTTGAACTATTCTTGAAATATACTTGAAACCATACTTGAACTATTCTTGAAATATACTTGAAACCATACTTGAACTTGCAACATGCGTAACTTAGAACATACATGAACTTCTATCATACATAAACTTGTAACACATTTAAGCTTGTATCGTACTTAAACTTGTAACATACTTGAATTTCTAACATACGTGAACTTGTAACATACATGGACTTGTAGCATACGTAAAACTCGTAACATACTTTAACTTGTATATACTTGAACTTGCAAATTTACTTAAACTTGTATATACTTGAATTTGCCACACAATTAAACTTGTAACGCTCTTGAGCTTATAACATACTTGGCTTATAACATATGCAAACTTATAACAGACTTAACTTATAAACTTCTAACACAACAAAATAACTTCCAATTCACATGGAGTCACATAACTTTCCAATTTTTATAGTATTCGTAGAACACTTACAAAGAACAGAGCATTAGTGACAATAATTATCAACAATAAATAACATGTACATTTTTGTACTACTACTCACAGTGTTCAGGTGCGTAGTCCATCCTTGTAGCTAATCCTACACAAGTCACGTAATTCAAACATAATTCATCATAGTACAACATCATTTAGTTCATTAATACTATTGGCAATTCAACATAATACAAGATAAACCCTTGAATCTCATTTTAACATTCCAAAAATCGAGTTCATGTCATCCATATTCTTACTAAATTATTCTCCTAATTTTTCCTTTCCATGATAGCATGAATTCCAACATTTATAACAAGGTTCATTCGCAAATTGTAAACATAATTTCCAAATATTCCCAAATTCCAATTAAACTTGAACACATCTAATTCAATATCTCAATTTCATTACTCTACTTTCAATTTGGGCCAATTCATTGGTTATCATCTTTAAACAACCTAGGGTTTCAAGAAAATATGAAGATTTCAAGAAATAATCGAACTTATTAACCTAACACTTTTTATTCCAACTTTTCCATTGATTATACACCTAGGACTCATAATTCACCATTTTAACCCATTAATTAACTCCCAACATCTTCAAACCATAAAACCCCAAATCTCATACTATACACTACATGCTCTAAATATGGAAATTGTGTATTTAGATAATAAAAGTCACAAATCTATCTATGGATATAAGTATTGAAGAGTATGCAAACCCTTACCTCAATAATCAAGCAAAGAAGTGAGCTTGAGAAGAAGCCTTCACAAATCCAAGTTCTAATCGGGTAAAAACATCGATCCTCCCTTGTTCTCCATTCTTGATGCCAAAACCATGGTGGATTGTTGATCAAAGTAAAGGAAATCACGGTTTTGGGGCTAGGGTTTCGGACCTTGAAGGAGAGAAAAGAAGAGGGGAAAGGAAAATATCAAGAATGATCTAGAAATCCCGATTTTAAGCTGCTGTACCCGCTATTCCCGCTCGAGCGTCCCAATTCCCGCTCGAGCGGACCTGTTCCCAGCACAAATTTCAAAACTTTAAACAGGTGTAACTCTCCCATCTGGACTCCGTTTTAGGTCGTTCTTGTGCCCAAATTGAAGCCCCAGAAGTAAGCTTTCCAAGGGTTCTAACCTCACATCCAAATTCAAAGTGTGGAAAAAGAAAAGGGCAAAAGAGTGACTGTTGAACATAAACAAATTGTTCGGATTAAAGGTTTTTGGTCCTATCTTACTTTGCCATCATATTACCATCTCAATCAATACTCCAAAATAAAATAGAAAGGTTCCAAATACACTACTACAATGCCAAGGATAATCTTACTTTTCACGGTCGAGCGTCGCTTCAACCGCTCGAGCGCGCACAGACCAATAAAGCAGTCCGCTCGAGCGCCAACTTCTCCGCTCGAGCGGAGATTCACAACTCCCAGAATCTCAGGCCATCTGCCAAATTGCTGGGAACCCCAAAAATCCGCTCGAGCGTCAACTCCTCCGCTCGAGCGGAGGGAAAAATTCTTGGTCGTCACACCCTTCCCTCCTTAAAAAATTTCATCCTCGAAATTGGAGAAACCAAATAGAAGACAATTCAAACATGAACGGAAACACACCCTGTAATGTTCCAAAACTAGACCCACATTTGCGATAGGGTAGGGTCACAAATACTTTCGATCAACACACACATATCAGAATTCAACGGGTAAGGAGCAACACTAAGCATTAATAATCCCAAAGTCCATAACAACTTCTCAATTAACAACAAATTTTCGATTACATTTCACTTAACGGCATCACCAATTCTTTATTCCTCTTGACATTAAAAAAAAACAGTGAAGACCATCATACAATTACTCCTTAAAAACAATTACGTAGAGGAGTTCCTACTTAACTTCAAGAGAGGCCAAACAAACATACCTTAAGCTTTAGGATTTCTATACCCTCTTTCACTTTCTCCTTTGCTCCCTAGAAGATCTATGCTCTTCTTTTCAACCCTTATTCCTTTCCGTACGTAAGAAGATTTAGGTATACATATAGATAGTCATATATATAAAAATATATATGACAAAATCCAGTCGTTAAATCATTCCGAAATTGAAATCTCGTAAACATACTTAAGATTGCATAAAAATTATGCTGATCACAGATACATAATCAATTCAGATAATTAAACCTTTAAGGCTTCCAATACCTTATTCGATTATTCTAAGTCTAACAGATACGTTTCTTGTTAAACAGATAGGCATCCTTAAACATGGTTTCACTATTTAGTCTTAACTGCTCAGGGGATTTCACCGTAAATATTTAAAAGTACAAAACAAGGACTGAAAAAACATGATTTATAAATTCCTACAGCATGCATTAATTCCTTAAGTGAATCTTATAAGGCAATTTACTCGGTGGTACATGACCATTACGGTTACATATAGTTCTCAAAATAACTTAATTACGTGGTCAAATTAAAATCCGATTTTGCATCATTGAATCAGATCTTAGAACCTACCAAATAAGGTTCTTCCTAAGAGGCGCGATATATTCCATTTCATCAGTCCCCAATACAGTGATAAGCTCAAAGTCATATTTCATTTCCGAAAACATATCAAAATCATATCATTATGTGGAATCAAAACCACATTTACTAATTGTTGAAAAGATCGGAATGGTGGGAAGAAGAATCCCCATTATAAACACCTGATCATGCCGTCATAAGTTCAAATCTGGATAATAAATACAGCTATCAAAGCAAGGCTAGAAATCGAATTCAAAATCTCACTTGATTAATCAATCATAACCGTAAGGTATGATATTTTCCTTTACTAGCACTTTTTCTTGTCATAGCACAAATTAATTTGGCCTCTTCTCTTCTTCTTTTTTTTTCTGTCATTCAAACAATTCTTCTTTTTCTTACTGGAAGACACGAGGTCAATCACATGGTTTCGTATTCACATCTTGTACTTATTGTGGATCAGCAAACGGTCATACAAAAATTAGAGACCAATCATCGAGCTCAATCAATTTATAATCATGTAGTGAGTATTGTACAAGGTTGTCTAAATATGCAAGAGAAGGTAAATGTCCAATACGTATTGCTAACCTATTAACAAAATGGGATATTCCCATGTCCATTTGTTTTCACCAAAATCCACGATATCATGCAAAACAGTTCACATCATAACTGCCATATAGGTGATACAGGACAATGTCATAATCGCTAACATTTGCATAGTTACACAAATAGTTCACAGGAATGATTTCTCAATCTTAAATCACTTAATATACAAAAACAGTATTTGAATTCTTGCAGTAGCTTAGCTATTCACCGATCATTTAGTTTGACGTCAATGTAGTCAATAGCTGCTCTATTTTTTCTTCTTGACTCGTGTAAGTAGACACGTGATGTGGGTGAGGTCCTTTATATCATTCAATCATTTTTACAAAAAAAAATCCTGATCGCAAATTACAGAATACACGTAAACCAACCGGATTACAGACTTCAAATCACAATTCATGGATTCCATAATCAAATCCTGATTGCACATAAACGAAACAGATAAATAGAAACATATTCATACATATTCCTAGGTACACTTGAATCAGAAACAGAAATCAGAGTTTATGCTTGATCATAATCCACCCGTATAAGACCGTCGGTGGCACCATCCGTACAAGACCGTCGATGGCAAAACATATCTTGTAACATACTGGAACCACGGTATCATTACCCCCAGGCAAGGGCCTTATACTAAGGATGCCATGAATATTTTTACATATATCGATCATCATTCCTTACTTCGTAACATAACACATCAGAAAATAAAGCATTGCTTGTCGTATCATGTCATTGTCATGCGCTTAACAAAATAAGATAATCAAAGTACGTATCATATGGGGCCTGAACGGAAGCATTAATATAGCGATCCCGGGTTTACCCTTGTTATACCGTGATCCGGACATGTGTCCGTGGATGTTGGTAGTTGTTTATTATCTTGTTTACATCCTTTCTTACTTTGTATTTGAGTTATAGGATGTGTTGGGCGGGTTGGTTACAGGTTGGTTGAGTTAGAAACCAAAACTAGTTGCCCAGATTTTTTTGGCCTGTCCGCTCGAGCGGAGGTGTTGGCGCTCGAGCGGGGAATACATCCATCCAGTATCTTGTTGTGCAGTGTTGTGAGCTCGAGCGTAGGGTTGGGAGCTCGAGCGTAGGCCTGGTTCTGCAAAAGTGCTGGGCGAGTGCATTTTGCGCTCGAGCGGGAGGTTGGCCGCTCGAGCGGAAGTCTGTGAGTGGCCGCTCGAGCGGGGTGTTTTACGCTCGAGCGGAGACCTGGGTTAAAGTCCCGAATTTGTGACTTTCCAAATCACTTTTTCACTTTCTCTTCTCTCTCTTACTTTTCCAAAAACACCATTGTTGAGTCTCTCACTCTAGACTCTACCTTCTCTCTAGGTTTTGATCTAGTAGGAGTGATTTACTCACCTTTGGCCTTTACAAAAAAGTTGTTGATCGTCGAGGGCTTCATTTTAATCTGAAGATCTCGGATTTTGGAGCACGTTGGGTTTTGTCGTCTTCTCCTTTGGGACTCCGAATTTGAGGTAGGGATAACCTACTCCTCTCTATGGGTTTTGTCTTTAAATTTTGGTATTTTGAGATGTTGGGCTTGGTTTGGTAATTTTGTGAAAGTTTGGGGCTTTTGTGTAATTTTACAAAAGTTGGGGTTTTATTCATAATAAACCTAGATGCATGTTTGGCATAGAAAAGTGTAATGATTGTTGAATCATTGATGAAAATGGGACCTAAGGGTTGAAATAGTAATTATGGAAAATAGCCTAATTACATTGTTTAATTAATTGGGATAATTAATTGGTGAGAAATGAGGAAATGAAATGTTGATTGAATATCCATTTGTGCATTTATTTTCTGTTTTAGAAATAACTGCTTTGGGCTATCGGTGGAGGATAGTCGAGATTGTTGTAGACAATGCATGATGATTAGGTAAACGGAAACTAATCAATGGAATGTGTCATGGAACTTGACGGTTGATAGAATACATTAATTGTGTGTATTGTGTGATTGTATATAGAACCAATGTGTTTATATACGTTATGTGTAGAGGAGGAGATAGGGGATGTACTCCGCGGTTTAGGGGAAGATAGGGGATGTACCTCTAAACCGGATAGGTATTGGGAGGAGATAGGGGATGAACTCCGTAGACAGAGCTCATATGCTTGTCTAGAGAAGTGAAGATAGAGCTCATATGCTTATCTTTGTGAAGTGTGGATACAGCTTGTGTGCTTATCTGTGGATATTGTTGATATACATATCTGTTGTAGAATGTGGATACAGCTTGTATGCTTATCTGTGGATATTGTTGATATACATATCTGTTGAGAATGTGGATATAGCTTTTATGCTTATCTGAATGTGAGATATAGTTTTTATACATATCTGTGGAAATGATGGTAGAGCTAGCAAGCTTATCTGTCGAAAAAGGGAAAATGAAAAGTAATTGGGACTTGTAAGTCGTTGACATAAATATGTAATTTATGTGATTGTATCAGTGTTGACCAACTATCAATTGCTAATGTTTTAGTCATTATCCATGGTTGGTTTAGTGTATTTCTACTGGGCTGTGGCTCACCCTATATGGGAATATCATTTTCAGGTACAGGAAGCATGCCACCTCCAAGGACATAGCTGGGAGGCTAGTGGCGGGCATAGTTTTGTCGTTTTACTTTTGATGTATTACATGTAATTTCAAGCCAAGGGCTTAATGTGTAAACGAGTTAGAACTCTTTGTTGTAACCAAGTATTAACTTGGAAAGCTGTAAGCCCGTAGGGCATTTTGTTATGAGGTTAACATGTAATACTTATTTCCTGAAATTCTAATGAATGAAAGGAATGCGGTTAGTTTAAATGTAAATGCATGTCTTATCTGATGGGTTTATTGTTATTATTTTGAGGGCGTTACAACTTGGTATCAGAGCGTACCGGGTTCGAATACTTTGGGTACGTGGGAAGTGATTAGGATCACAATGGGTTTGTCTCGCTTGATAGAGACTTAGATGTAGTATCATATGCTATGTGCTTAAGTGATAACATGCTTATGTGACTATGTGGGTATGGGATTTAATTTCTAGGATGTTGATTGGATCCTTGAGTTTCTGGGAGTCTTGTTGGAAAAGCACTTGATCAATGCTATTTCTAACCGGAACTCTAGTAACGTCTCGGGACTATTATTATCCGGAAATGAAATTCGTAAGTGCTTATGTGTTTATGTGCTTATGTGGAGTGAATTACACTTGTCCATGCATTAGGACGTGAGTGTTTAGTTTCGGCACACCTATGAATGTGCTAACGTTCTGTGTTGCCTTTATTAGGATGTCAGGACGAGGAAGAGGTGCTAGGCGTGGTAGACCTGTGAGGCAGGAAGTACCGTTACAGGGTGAGATTCCGGCAGTGCAGGAGGGAGTTGGGCAGGCCAATGTGGCCGAGCCAGTAGGTCAGCAGGCTATGGGTGCCTTGGCCAGAGAGATAGCAGGAGCTTTGGGTATTCTTAGAGCTGGGAATCAGGCAGCTGAGGCAGGGCCTTCCTTCTTGAAGAGGGAGTTCTTCCGGTGTAATCCGGACGAGTTTGTCGGGGATCCTAAAGAGCCGCTTAAGGCAGATGAATGGCTCGAACAGACAACGAAGACGTTTGAGATGCTTGGCATCGAGGACGGAGCACTGAAAGTGACCTTGGCATCCTTCCAACTGAAGGGAGATGCGGGTCAATGGTGGAAATACGAGAAAGCTCGTGTTGGTGGTACTTGGGAGGCGTTTGTGAATGCTTTTCAGGAGAGGTTTTTATCAGCAGCAGCTAGGGAGAAGCTGAGGGATCAGTTTAGCCGGCTTAATCAGCAGGGCTTGTCAGTGGCCGAGTTTGAGGCTACTTTTACCAGTCTGTCCAGGTTTGCACCTGAACTGGTGGCGTCTGAGGAACGCCGTTGCTATGAGTTTGAGCGGAAGTTGAGGCGGGGCCTCAAGTTGAGAATTGGTGGGTCATATATTCGAGAGTATAGGCACCTGGTAGATGCTGCAGCTCATATGGAGCTTATGATGCAGGAGGAGGATGAGGGTCAGAGAGGCTCCAAGAGGAGCCAGGATAGTCAGAGTGATGGCAGGAGGCAGAGGGTTTCTAACCCTCAGCAGTCTCAGGGTGCAGTCTCTAGATCGACCTTTCCAGTGCCGAGTGTAGGCTCGGGGAGAGGCAGTCAGGGGGAATTCACTTGTTACAAGTGTGGCCAGCTGGGTCACAAGGTTTCTGTTTGCCCGCAGAAGGGTGGGGGTCAGAAAGCTGCTTCTTCTTCAGCTAGATCGCCGAGTCAGAGTTTGGGCAGGGGCCAGCTCTTGACTTGTTATCAGTGTGGACAACCTGGGCACATGAAGAGGTTTTGCCCACAGTTGAGTGCCACTTCGGGAGCGTCTGGTTCTAGACAGACGCAGGGTTTTCAGCCAGCTCAGTCTGTGCAGGCCTCGAGGGCCAATCCGGGAGCTTCGTCATCCCAGTCTGTGCAGCAGTCTTTTGCTCCGAGAGGTGAGCAGGTAGACCAGGGGCCTACGGGGCGCGTGTATGCTGTTACCGCGCAGGACTTAGTACCGGCTCCATCAGTAGTGAGAGGTACTTTTCTGTTTTGCAACTCAGTTGCTAATGTGTTGATAGACACGGGTGCATCTCATTCTTTTGTATCTGCTGCATTTGCATCTGTTTTGGAATTGGAGTTAGCACAGTTAGCATCTCCTATTTGTGTGGTATCGCCTTTGGGTGGTGAGTTGATTCTGAAACAGGGTGTTAGAGGATGTGATATAGAGGTCGCCGACTATAGGCTTCCTTTTCCGTTTGTTGTCATGCCCATGAAGGGTTTTGATGTTATTTTGGGTATGGACTGGTTATCGTCATACCGGGCTGTTATTGATTGCTACCGCCAGAGGGTTACATTGTGTACCTTGAGCGGGGAGTGGTTCCATTTCTTGGGAGACCGGGTTGGTAGTGTTTTGCCACCGGGGTATGATTCGCGAGGGCGAAGTGAGCTTAGTGGTCTACTTGCTAGCTTTGAGAGTGGTGGGAGTGGTGAGACCCAGCATGCATTGCCGAGGGTGGTTTGTGAGTATTCGGATGTTTTTCCCGAAGATCTTGTTAGTTTGCCACCTCACCGAGAGATAGAGTTCTCTATTGATTTAGTGCCTGGTACGGCACCGATGTCTATGGCACCTTACCGTTTTGCTCCAGCAGAGTTGGTTGAGTTGAAAGTTCAGCTCCAGGAATTGCTCGATAAGGGCTTTGTTCGCCCTAGTGTTTCACCGTGGGGAGCGCCGGCCCTCTTTGTTAAAAAGAAAGATGGTGCCTTGAGATTGTGTATTGACTATCGGAAGTTGAATCGGGCTACGGTTAAGAATAAGTATCCTATGCCCCGTATAGATGATTTGTTTGACCAGTTGAAGGGTTCCCGTTGTTTCTCTAAGATAGACTTGAGATCGGGTTACCATCAGTTGAGGGTCAGGGAGGAAGATATTCCTAAGACGGCATTCCGTACGCGGTATGGCCATTACGAGTTTCTGGTGATGCCATTCGGACTTACCAATGCACCGGCAGTCTTTATGGACTTGATGAACCGGATTTTCCGGGAGTTCTTAGACCGATTTGTGGTTGTTTTCGTGGACGACATCCTTATCTATTCGTCTTCTGAGGAGGAGCACGAGGCACACTTGAGAGTGGTGCTTGAGTTACTTAGAGCCCATAGGCTGTATGCCAAGTTTGGGAAGTGTGAGTTCTGGCTGGGGGAAGTCAAATTCCTAGGCCACGTGGTATCCGGGGAAGGGGTGTCTGTTGATACGTCCAAGGTTGAGGCAGTGCAAGATTGGGCACAGCCTAAGAGTGTGTTCGAGGTCCGCAGTTTTCTGGGATTAGCTGGGTATTACCGTCGGTTTGTGAAAGATTTCTCCAGGTTAGCGTCACCGTTGACTAGACTGACTCGGAAGGGAGTCAAGTTTGTGTGGAGTGAGACTTGTGAAAAGTCGTTCCAAGAGTTGAAAATTAGATTGACCACCGCTCCGGTGTTGATTATTCCGGAGAGAGGGTTGGGTTATGCGGTTTATTGTGATGCTTCACGAGAGGGTTTGGGTTGTGTGTTGATGCAAGAGGGGAAAGTGGTAGCTTATGGCTCACGTCAGTTGAAAATACACGAGAAGAATTACCCCACACACGACCTAGAGTTAGCAGCTGTGATCTTTGCCTTGAAAATCTGGAGGCACTACCTTTATGGTGAGAGGTTCGAGGTATTCTCGGATCATAAGAGTTTGAAGTATCTGTTTACACAGAGAGACTTGAATTTGAGGCAGAGGAGATGGATGGAGTTCATCGAGGATTATGATTTTGAGTTACATTATCATCCGGGAAAGGCCAATGTTGTGGCCGATGCCCTTAGTAGGAAATCCATTAGTGATGTTGCTAGTATAGCCATCCGGGAATGGGAGATGTTGGGAGCACTTGGCGAGTTTGATTTGCTACTGGGCGAATCTATCGAGGCTGCGGCCTTGTTTTCTGTTGTTGCGCAGCCTACACTTGTGATTAGAGTGTTAGAGGCACAGAGAGGTGACCTTGAGGTAGAATCCCTCCGAGAGAAGATCTCCAGTGGGAAAGTTGAGAAGGGTTTGACGGTGTATCCCGACCTGAGTGTGAGATACCGAAACCGTTTGTTTGTACCGGAGTCTTGCCGAGAGGAAGTACTCCGAGAGTTTCATCATTCGCGCCTTGCGGTGCATCCGGGAGGTACTAAGATGTATCAGGATTTGGGTCGCCAATTTTGGTGGCGGGGTATGAAGAGAGATGTGGCTGTTTTCGTATCGAAGTGCCTTACTTGCCAGCAAGTGAAGGCCGAGCATCAGAGGCCAGCGGGTTTGTTGCAACCCTTGCCTATTGCCGAGTGGAAGTGGGAGCATGTCACTATGGACTTCGTTGTAGGTCTTCCGAGGACTCAGCGGGGTAGTGATGCTATTTGGGTGGTTGTAGACCGGTTGACTAAGTCGGCGCACTTTATTCCTATGCGCGTGAGAGATTCGGTAGATCATCTTGCCGACTTGTATATTCGGGACGTAGTGAGATTGCACGGGGTCCCAGTGACGATCGTCTCAGATAGAGATCCTCGTTTTACTGCTAGGTTGTGGCAGAGTTTGCAGAGTGCCTTGGGCACTAAGTTGACCTTTAGTACGGCTTATCATCCTCAGACTGACGGACAGTCCGAACGTACTATTCAGATCCTCGAGGATATGCTTCGGGGTTGTGTCCTGGACTTTAGTGGGACGTGGGAGAGGCACTTGCCATTGGTAGAGTTTGCCTACAACAACAGTTTTCAGTCTAGCATCGGTATGGCACCGTTTGAGGCCTTGTATGGCCGACCGTGTAGGTCTCCAGTTTGTTGGGCCGAGGTGGGTGATGCACCTTTGTTGGGTCCGGAGTTGGTTAGGGAGACGACGGAGAAAGTTGAGCTTATCCGTAGGAGGCTTGTTACAGCCCAGAGTCGACAAAAGAGTTATGCCGACCGTAGGAGGAGGCCTTTGGCGTTTGAGGTAGGTGATCATGTCTTTCTGAAGATATCACCTAGGCGAGGTTTGATGAGGTTTGGGAAGAGTGGGAAGTTATCCCCTCGGTTTATTGGTCCTTTTGAGATCCTTGAGAGGATTGGTGAGGTTGCTTATCGATTAGCCTTACCACCGCAGTTGTCCGGAGTGCATGACGTGTTTCATGTGAGTATGCTTCGGAAGTATGAGCCAGATCCATCACATGTGTTGGATTGGACTGATTTAGAGGTAGATGAGGATGCCTCGTATGAGGAGAGACCGGTTCGGGTCTTGGATAGGCGGGATCAGGTCCTGCGTGGCAAGACCATTCCTTTGGTGAAAGTCTTGTGGAAACATCACGGAGTGGAGGAAGCCACTTGGGAACGTGAGTTGGAAGTCCGTGAGAAATATCCGGACTTGTTTGTTGATGTGTGATCTTGTATTTAAATTTTCCGTTTTGTTGAACTTAAGAGCTTTTATATATGTCTTAAGTTGTGAAACATTGAAAATGTTTGGTTTATTGAAAGTATGTTTTGGAACTTGCCTCATATGGAAGTTGAATGTAACATTATATCTGTTGAATATATTGTTGAAATTGGAAGGATAGTGCATAATGTTGATGCATGTTGAAAGTACATATGTTGTTTACATATTGTGATTTGTCTCTTGTTTAAGGGATGGGATGACCGGTAATGGGTCGAATTGTTGACTGTTCAAGTGTAACACTGTTTAAAATGGAGGAAAGCTTGTTTTGCAACTTGTGCTTAATTTCGGGGGCGAAATTCTTTAAGGGGGGGAGGTTATAGCGATCCCGGGTTTACCCTTGTTATACCGTGATCCGGACATGTGTCCGTGGATGTTGGTAGTTGTTTATTATCTTGTTTACATCCTTTCTTACTTTGTATTTGAGTTATAGGATGTGTTGGGCGGGTTGGTTACAGGTTGGTTGAGTTAGAAACCAAAACTAGTTGCCCAGATTTTTTTGGCCTGTCCGCTCGAGCGGAGGTGTTGGCGCTCGAGCGGGGAATACATCCATCCAGTATCTTGTTGTGCAGTGTTGTGAGCTCGAGCGTAGGGTTGGTAGCTCGAGCGTAGGCCTGGTTCTGCAAAAGTGCTGGGCGAGTGCATTTTGCGCTCGAGCGGGAGGTTGGCCGCTCGAGCGGAAGTCTGTGAGTGGCCGCTCGAGCGGGGTGTTTTACGCTCGAGCGGAGACCTGGGTTAAAGTCCCGAATTTGTGACTTTCCAAATCACTTTTTCACTTTCTCTTCTCTCTCTTACTTTTCCAAAAACACCATTGTTGAGTCTCTCACTCTAGACTCTACCTTCTCTCTAGGTTTTGATCTAGTAGGAGTGATTTACTCACCTTTGGCCTTTACAAAAAAGTTGTTGATCGTCGAGGGCTTCATTTTAATCTGAAGATCTCGGATTTTGGAGCACGTTGGGTTTTGTCGTCTTCTCCTTTGGGACTCCGAATTTGAGGTAGGGATAACCTACTCCTCTCTATGGGTTTTGTCTTTAAATTTTGGTATTTTGAGATGTTGGGCTTGGTTTGGTAATTTTGTGAAAGTTTGGGGCTTTTGTGTAATTTTACAAAAGTTGGGGTTTTATTCATAATAAACCTAGATGCATGTTTGGCATAGAAAAGTGTAATGATTGTTGAATCATTGATGAAAATGGGACCTAAGGGTTGAAATAGTAATTATGGAAAATAGCCTAATTACATTGTTTAATTAATTGGGATAATTAATTGGTGAGAAATGAGGAAATGAAATGTTGATTGAATATCCATTTGTGCATTTATTTTCTGTTTTAGAAATAACTGCTTTGGGCTATCGGTGGAGGATAGTCGAGATTGTTGTAGACAATGCATGATGATTAGGTAAACGGAAACTAATCAATGGAATGTGTCATGGAACTTGACGGTTGATAGAATACATTAATTGTGTGTATTGTGTGATTGTATATAGAACCAATGTGTTTATATACGTTATGTGTAGAGGAGGAGATAGGGGATGTACTCCGCGGTTTAGGGGAAGATAGGGGATGTACCTCTAAACCGGATAGGTATTGGGAGGAGATAGGGGATGAACTCCGTAGACAGAGCTCATATGCTTGTCTAGAGAAGTGAAGATAGAGCTCATATGCTTATCTTTGTGAAGTGTGGATACAGCTTGTGTGCTTATCTGTGGATATTGTTGATATACATATCTGTTGTAGAATGTGGATACAGCTTGTATGCTTATCTGTGGATATTGTTGATATACATATCTGTTGAGAATGTGGATATAGCTTTTATGCTTATCTGAATGTGAGATATAGTTTTTATACATATCTGTGGAAATGATGGTAGAGCTAGCAAGCTTATCTGTCGAAAAAGGGAAAATGAAAAGTAATTGGGACTTGTACGTCGTTGACATAAATATGTAATTTATGTGATTGTATCAGTGTTGACCAACTATCAATTGCTAATGTTTTAGTCATTATCCATGGTTGGTTTAGTGTATTTCTACTGGGCTGTGGCTCACCCTATATGGGAATATCATTTTCAGGTACAGGAAGCATGCCACCTCCAAGGACATAGCTGGGAGGCTAGTGGCGGGCATAGTTTTGTCGTTTTACTTTTGATGTATTACATGTAATTTCAAGCCAAGGGCTTAATGTGTAAACGAGTTAGAACTCTTTGTTGTAACCAAGTATTAACTTGGAAAGCTGTAAGCCCGTAGGGCATTTTGTTATGAGGTTAACATGTAATACTTATTTCCTGAAATTCTAATGAATGAAAGGAATGCGGTTAGTTTAAATGTAAATGCATGTCTTATCTGATGGGTTTATTGTTATTATTTTGAGGGCGTTACAATTAAAAATAAATAGATAAATAATAATGAACAATTAAACTCCATTGAGCTACTCCTACATGCCAGGATCTCATTCATCACATGCATTGTACCGGATAAATAAAGTTCCAAACTATATCCCAGAGTATGTACATACACATTTACAGTTCTAGCCCTACAGTCGGACGTATACAAAGACAAACATGAAAGGTATATACGACAACCTTAGATGGACACTCACAAGCAAACCAACATCTTGACAACTTAAGAAATTAAATGACTTAAACAGTGCCTGAACATATGAAGGTTGACAAAAGGAAGCGGCGTCTTGGCTAGGACTGACCGCCTGATTGGTAACCTACAGAAACACACATAACAGAGGGTGAGCTGGCTCAGTGAATAGTAATACATACATAAACCAATGCTTAACTTGAAACATAATTCATATCAATGAATAAAAAGGTGCAGAGTTCACATAGTTAGTCTGAATCTGTGCAAAGTACATAACGGCCTTAGGCCCAATCCTGCAACATAAACATAATGACTATAAAGCCTTTGAAACATGGTGGCACGAGGCCCTTGAAATGTGTGGCACGAGGCCCTTGTAACTTGTGGCATAAAGCCCTTGTAAATGGCACTAAGGCCCTTGAAACGTGTGGCACGAGGCCCTTGAAATGTGTGGCACGAGGCCCTTGTAACTTGTGGCAGAAAGCCCTTGTAAATGGCACTAAGGCCCTTGAAACGTGTGGCACGAGGCCCTTGTAACTTGTGGCATAAAGCCCTTGAAAATGGCATGAAGCCCTTGTAAGCATATTGGCATTAAAGCCCTTGAAAATGGTATGAAGCCCTTGTAAATATATTGGCATTAAAGCCCTTGAAAATGCACTTGAAACTTGTGGCACAGGGCCCTTGAATACACTTGAAACTTGTACATACGTAAACTTGTAACATAGCTTGTAACATACTTAAGCTTGTATCGTACTTAAACTTGTAACATACT
Source organism: Camellia sinensis (assembly GCF_055761805.1). Lineage (NCBI taxonomy): Eukaryota > Viridiplantae > Streptophyta > Magnoliopsida > Ericales > Theaceae > Camellia > Camellia sinensis. The sequence goes on from NC_138972.1 coordinate 162,707,640, forward strand.
TAAATTTATAGCATACGTGAACTTGTAACATGCTTATACTTGTCATATACTTGAACTTGTAACGTACATACAATTGTAACTTAATTATTTAAACCACGGTATTATTACCCCCGGGTAAGGGCCATGTGCTAAGGATATCATGAATTCATTAATTCAAACGTAACATATCATAACTAGAGCATTTCTTGATTATTTAGACTTGTTGGCCTTTAGCTCTTACATATATTGGCATTAAACTTGTTGGCATTTAGCCCAAACATTATCATAGCAAACTTAATTCAGAGTCTTACAGAATTCCAGAATCATAGGTGGGTTGCTTCATTCTTTCTCTTACTTATGTACTTTCCTTGAATCATTTACACAAACACATAACATTTATCTTCCTTGAATCATTTACATGCATATAACCTTTATCTTTCTTGAATCATTTACATACATAAATAACGGAATTAACAGAATACTAGTGGCAAGCATTAGCGGTGGTAAAGCGTACTACTACTCACAGTGTTCAGGTGCGTGGTCCGTCCTTGTAGTTAATCCTACACAAGTCACGTAATTCAAACATAATTCATCATAGTACAACATCATTTAGTTCATTAACACCATTTGTAACTTCACATAATTCACAATAAATCTTTGAATCCTATTTCAACATTCTAAAACCAAGTTCATATCATCTATATCCTTAATAGATTATTTCTCTAATTTTCCTTTACATGATAGCATGAATTTCAACATTTATAACATGATTCATTCGCAAATTCTAAACATAAGTTCCAACATTCCCAAACTCCAATTCAACTTGAACACATATACTTCACTACTTTAATTTCATTACTTTACTTTCAACTTGAGCCAATTTATTGGTTGTCATCATTAATCAACCTAGGGTTTCCAAGAAAATGAGGATTTTTAACAAAAAAATCAAACTTCTTAAATCATCACTTTTAATTCCAATTTTCCCAATGATTCTACATCTAGGATTCCCAATCCATCATTTAAACCCACCAATTTAACTCCCAACATCACAAACCCTAAAACCCCCAATTCTCATACCATACACTACATGCTCAAAATGGAAATTTGTACATTTATATAATGAAAACACCATAAATCTATCTATCAATATAAGTATTGAAGAGTATTCAAACCCTTACCTCAATAATCAAGCAAAGAAGTGAGCTTGAGAAGAAGCCTTCACAAATCCAAGTTCTAATCGGGTAAAAACATCGATCCTCCCTTGTTCTCTATCCTTGATGCCAAAAACCAAGGTGGATCATGAGCAAAGTAAAGGAATTCAAGGATTTGGGGCTAGGGTTTCGGACTTAGGCAAAGAGGAAGGAAGAGGGAAGAAGAAAAATGTGAGAAATGATCCAAAATCCCGTTTTTAAAGCTGCTGTCCCGAAAAACCTGCTATTCCCGCTCGAGTGGACCTGCTCCCAGCACAGATTTCAAAACTTCAAACAGGTATAACTCCCCCATCTGGACTCCGTTTTAGGTCGTTCTTGTGCCCAAATTGAAGCCCCGAAAATAAGCTTTCCAATGGTTCTAACCTCACATCCAAATTCCAAGTCTGGAACAAGAAAAGAGCAAAAGAGTGACGGTTGGTCGTAAAATAATTATTCGAATTAAAGTTTTTGATCTAATCTTACTTTACCATCATATTACCGCCTCAACCAATACTCCAAAATAAAATAGAAAGTTCCAAAACACTAATAAAAATATCCAAAAACGAACCCCTGTGCCTCAGAAATACAACTCAACTTGGAGACCCGCTCGAGCGCCCAACCTTGCGCTCGAGCGCAAAGACCAACAAAGACGTCCGCTCGAGCGTCAACTCCCCCGCTCGAGCGGAAAATCACAACTCCCAGAATCTCAGGCCGTCTGCACAATTTGCTGGAAACCCCAAAAGTACGCTCGAGCGCCTACTGCTCCGCTCGAGCGGAGGGAAAAAGTTCCAGATTCTATGGTAAAGGTCACAAATCCCAGTTCCAAAGGCATAACTCAATGGATCGTCCTTCAATTCCAATAGAAAACACATTAACCCCTAATTAAATAAGGCTAACTTTCTATACGCATTTTTGGGGTCGTTACATAACATATGGCACTAAGGCCCTTGAAACTTGTTGGCGTTAAAGCCCTTGAAAATGGCATAAAGCCCTTGTAACATATTGGCATTGAAGCCCTTGAAAGTGGCATGAAGCCCTTGAAAGTGGCATAAAGCATACTTAAACTTGTAACATATTTAAAATATACCTGAAACATACTTGAGCTCGTAACTTACTTGAAGCATACCTGAAACATACTTGAACTTGTAATATACTGGGAACCATACGTGAAACATGTTTGAAATATACTTGAAACCATACTTGAACTATTCTTGAAATATACTTGAAACCATACTTGAACTATTCTTGAAATATACTTGAAACCATACTTGAACTTGCAACATGCGTAACTTAGAACATACATGAACTTCTATCATACATAAACTTGTAACACATTTAAGCTTGTATCGTACTTAAACTTGTAACATACTTGAATTTCTAACATACGTGAACTTGTAACATACATGGACTTGTAGCATACGTAAAACTCGTAACATACTTTAACTTGTATATACTTGAACTTGCAAATTTACTTAAACTTGTATATACTTGAATTTGCCACACAATTAAACTTGTAACGCTCTTGAGCTTATAACATACTTGGCTTATAACATATGCAAACTTATAACAGACTTAACTTATAAACTTGTAACACAACAAAATAACTTCCAATTCACATGGAGTCACATAACTTTCCAATTTTTATAGTATTCGTAGAACACTTACAAAGAACAGAGCATTAGTGACAATAATTATCAACAATAAATAACATGTACATTTTTGTACTACTACTCACAGTGTTCAGGTGCGTAGTCCGTCCTTGTGGCTAATCCTACACAAGTCACGTAATTCAAACATAATTCATCATAGTACAACATCATTTAGTTCATTAATTCTATTGGCAATTCAACATAATACAAGATAAACCCTTGAATCTCATTTAACATTCCAAAAATCGAGTTCATGTCATCCATATTCTTACTAAATTATTCTCCTAATTTTTCCTTTCCATGATAGCATGAATTCCAACATTTATAACAAGGTTCATTCGCAAATTGTAAAGATAATTTCCAAATATTCCCAAATTCCAATTAAACTTGAACACATCTAATTCAATATCTCAATTTCATTACTCTACTTTCAATTTGAGCCAATTCATTGGTTATCATCTTTAAACAACCTAGGGTTTCAAGAAAATATGAAGATTTCAAGAAATAATCGAACTTATTAACCTAACACTTTTTATTCCAACTTTTCCATTGATTATACACCTAGGACTCATAATTCACCATTTTAACCCATTAATTAACTTCCAACATCTTCAAACCATAAAACCCCAAATCTCATACTATACACTACATGCTCTAAATATGGAAATTGTGTATTTAGATAATAAAAGTCACAAATCTATCTATGGATATAAGTATTGAAGAGTATGCAAACCCTTACCTCAATAATCAAGCAAAGAAGTGAGCTTGAGAAGAAGCCTTCACAAATCCAAGTTCTAATCGGGTAAAAACATCGATCCTCCCTTGTTCTCCATTCTTGATGCCAAAACCATGGTCGATTGTTGATCGAAGTAAAGGAAATCAAGGTTTTGGGGCTAGGGTTTCGGACCTTGAAGGAGAGAAAAGAAGAGGGGAAAGGAAAATATCAAGAATGATCTAGAAATCCCGATTTTAAGCTGTTGTACCCGCTATTCCCGCTCGAGCGGACCTGTACCCAGCACAAATTTCGAAACTTTAAACAGGTGTAACTCTCCCATCTGGACTCCGTTTTAGGTCGTTCTTGTGCCCAAATTGAAGCCCCAGAAGTAAGCTTTCTAATGGTTCTAACCTCACATCCAAATTCAAAGTTTGGAAAAAGAAAAGGGCAAAAGAGTGACTGTTGAACATAAACAAATTGTTTGAATTAAAGGTTTTTGGTCCTATCTTACTTTGCCATCATATTACCATCTCAATCAATACTCCAAAATAAAATAGAAAGGTTCCAAATACACTACTACAATGCCAAGGATAATCTTACTTTTCACGCTCGAGCGTCGCTTCAACCGCTCGAGCGCGCACAGACCAATAAAGCAGTCCGCTCGAGCGCCAACTTCTCCGCTCGAGCGGAGATTCACAACTCCCAGAATCTCAGGCCATCTGCAAAATTGCTGGGAACCCCAAAAATCCGCTCGAGCGTCAACTCCTCCGCTCGAGCGGAGGGAAAAATTCTTGGTCGTCACATGTTAACAACAAAAGCAAATGCCCTGCGGGCTTACAGCTTTCCAAGCTAACACTTGGTTACAAAAAAAAGAGTACTAACTCAATACATATTAAGCCCTTGGCTTGAAATTTACATGTAATACAACAAAAGAAAATCAAAACAACCAAAAAGTCTGCTTACCTCTAGCCTCCCAAGCTATGTCCTTGGAGGTGGCATGTTACCTGTACCTGAAAATGATGTCCCATATAAGGTGATCCACAGCCCAGTAGAAATACATTAAACCAGCTATGAACAATGGCTAAAACATTAGCAGTTGATAGACGGTCAACACAGATACATCCACTTATATCGCATTACGGTTTCATGACATTAAGTCCATGTTACATTTGATTTCCCATTTCTTTTTCAACTTTGAGTTTGAAAAACAAGTCTCAATACCTAGTCAAATGACTTTTGTCTACCTAATCATCATGCATTGTCTACAACAATCAAGACTATCCTCCATCGATAGCCCAAAGCAGGTATTTCTAAACAAAAAATAAGTGCACTAAATGGATATATTATCAACATTTAACCTAGATGAGCGATTAAATGAATCCAACTACACCCTTTAATCCCATAATCTTTTCAATTTGAATATTCTCAATTCAATTCCTCATTTCTCAAAATTAATTATACAAATTAATTTATCCAACTAATTAGGGCATTTTCCCATATTTAACATAACAATCCCAAGGTTCCATTTTCATCCAAAGTTAATCATCTAACTCATTTCTCTATGCCAAACATGCATATAGGTTTAATTATAAACAAACCCCATCTTTTGTAAAATTACACAAAGACCCAAACTTTCTCAAAATTACCCAGCAACCCCCAACATATCAAAATGCTAAAATTCAAAGACAAAGCTCATAAAGAGGAGTAGGATATCCCTACCTCGAAGTTTGAGCATGAACGGAGATGAAGACCAGAAATCCAACGTGCTCCAAATCCCAAGTTTTTCAGATTAAAACGAAGCCCTCAACCCGCTCTATCTTTTTAACAAATGACTTAGGGTAGATTCACACTTTAGCTAGATGATACCTTAGAGAGAAGACAAGTATAGAGAGAGGGAGTCGGCTCTAGGGTTTTGAAAGAAGAAGAGAATGAAAAATGCTAAGTGTAACCCGCTGCTGTCTACTGATATATAACAGGCTCGCTCGAGCGAAGACTTGGTCGCCCGAGCGACCAGACACAAGGAACCCTCGTTCGAGCGAAAAAAGTCTCGCTCGAGCAAAAAAACTCGAAGCTTCAGGTCTGCAACCCAGAAGCATGCTCAAGTGACAGAATGCTCGCTCAAGCGAGGAACTTGAAAACATACACCTCGCTCGCTCGAGTAAAGGAAAGCTCGCTCGAGCCACGAAACACAACTCTCAGGTCCAGAACCAGACGCAGACGCTCGCTCGAGCGACGAAACTCTGGTTTGAGCCACCAGACACAAAACTCAACTCTCGCTTGAGTGAAGAAACCCTGGATCGAGCGAAGGACCAAAAGCAAGGAGCTAGCTCGAGTGACGAACTTCTCGCTCGAGCGAAGGACCAAAATTTTGGGCAGGAACCATTTGCTCCCAAACACAACCAACCTGTAAGAAACCTTCCCATCATATCCAAAAACTCAAATGCGAAGTATGAAAGGACGTAAACAAGATTTATACAACTACTAACATCCACGGAACCAAGTCCGGATCACTGTACAACAAGGGGTAAAACCCGGGATCGCTATAAAAAGGTAGACAAAAATATTCCAGACAAAAACCAAAATCCACAATTAAATGTTATAAATGTGGACAAAAAGGTCATTATGCTAACCATTGTAAATCTAAAATACAACAAAATCTTAATGAACTATCTATAGATGATGAACTTCAGCCAAAGATTCTTCAAATGTTGTCTAACGAATCTAGTTCTTCTGACAATTCTGCAGATGATCTTGCAGCAATTTATTCATCTGATTCTGCTACCGAATCTGATAATACTCCAGAAATTTGTGATTGTAAAACTCATATTAATCAAATATTAGATGAAGTCAACTATTGGAAAGCAATAGTTGAAGTGAATGGACTTGATATTGGTGGACCCAGTATCAATGTTCTTACAGAAGAAGAGCGGAATATTATCAACATAGCTAATCAATTGCTAATCCAGAAAGGAAATTAAAATATTTAGAATTGTGCTTACAACAACAAAAGAAGGAAGAAATACTTCCTCCTAAACATTATAGTATGGAAGAAGTTTTCAACAGAATCCAGAATACAACTGAGGAAAAACCTCTAACAATCCAGGATTTAAAAATGGAAGGTAATGCTTTAAAAGTAGAAATTAAGCAATTACAAACTTCCAATATTACTATTAATTCTGAAATTAAAAAGATTAATAGTAAAATTCAGAATAATCAACAAGGAATAATAATTCCTAAGTCCAGTAAAACTCAAGATGATAAAAAATCTGAGCCTGATTATCTCATGCTTATGAACACAGTTACTTTCCGGAAATGGTGTATTAGAATTACTTTTATGATAAAACCCGATTTTATTATAAAAGATGCTATTGCCCTTGAAAATCACCAAACTAAAATCTTTTTAATAAACAACATTAACAATTGGAGATGCAAAGAATAAATAAAAGGGACATCAAGGGAATTAGGGGAAGAAACGACGACAAATTAAAGGGAGATCAAGCTTCAATGAATCTATCCTATAACCATAGCAAATCAAAATGAGCACACTTTACAAACACACTCACTCTGAGAAGATATAGGAATGCCTTAGACTAACAGTAGTGAAACAACATACGATCACATATAAAGCACACACAAGCACACACATCTAAAAGCACACAAAACTCATATATCTACCCACATGCACATATAACATGTATCTAAAACTGAAAATTCAAAAACAAAAATCAGGTTGTGTTGTAATCTATGTTACATAGACTCTTCAATATAAATCAAATACCGATATTAGATACTCAACACTTGAACAAGAGTATGGTGTATGTGTCGGTTATTTCTTAATAGACACTTCTTATATATTTGTATTTAAGATTGTTATTGTATATATATATATATATATTGTTGTATAATTGTTATAAATTGTTTTTTCACACTGTAGACTACACAACACCATTTAATCATTAAAAATATTAAAAAATTACATTTTTTGCCGAGTAAACATGCCCTTAAATTGAAGGTTTGAGGAGTCCACCCTCTACATACACACCCGCACCAGACACAAAATCAGTGACGATTTCTCTCCCATAAAAATGACTTACAACACAAAAAATGGAAATAACAGAAACAAGTCGTAGATTAAGTGAAAAAAACAAGGTAAAGCAAAGAATACGAAGAAAATCCTATCTCAGCCACTTCGAAATATGAAAATACATCAATCATCATCAAAATTTTCAAAACAATGAAAAAGATAACCCTCAAACAACCAATAACAAGTTGATCAAATCAAATATCCATTCAAAAAATAATATTTTTTTTAAAATAAACAAAATAACCGCTAAAAGCAAATCACTCGAAACTCCTTAAATGACTATAAGATAAACCACCACAATGATTGAGAACACACTAATAGACTTACAATATCAACCATACTTCACTTAATGATGATACATTTTAGTAAAATAATCAAAACAAATCGAAGAAATTAAATATAAACAACGTATCGATACAGGAAACGATGCAGGAGAGGAGAGATTCGAAACTTACTTTTTCAAGAAATCGGATGATCAACGAATGGGGAAGAGATTGGAGAGCTCCTTGAGAGACTTCGTTGTGTAAGAATAGCTAGAGAGAGAGAGAGGCAGAGAATTGGGAGATATTTTAGGGCTATGAAAGAGCAGAGTGAGGAAATCAGAGGACTGAGAGAGAGACCACAAGAAGAGTGCCAAGGGCAATGGGCAAGGATTTCTATAAAAACTCATGAAGCGTTTTGTAACGTACTCCATGTTAATTTTTTCCAAACTTTGCTTCATAATCGAGTTGGCAATGGGTAAGCATGTCCAATTGAAATGTCCATGTTACCCTCCGAAATTCTTTTTCTAGTTTCTTCTTTTATACGTGGCACCAAATATGGTTTGCCATATTTTAAGCGCGGTGGACGATTCCCAATTTTACCAAAATAAATTTATTTATTACACTAACAACCCTCTGTTTAATTTTTTTTTTTTTTTGTGTTTTTTTTTTGACAAAAATAAAATATACAACAATAAAAAGAATAATTTAATGATTTTTAATTAAAAATCTTACTTCTCAAACAAAATTTAAATCCTATATTCAAAACATGTATTAACTATTTAATTTATAGTTTATTGTCTTATCAAAAGGTGCAATAATGTTATTATCTTTTAAGAGACACAGTAAAATTTTTTGGATTAGGTTTTTTCATATTGACATCTTAACATAAGAATTGAAAGGTTCTGTAAGTCCCATCATAGGTCCTGTGTTGACGATTTAAACCGCTCATTTTGTAAGGCATTGGTATATTATTCATGCAAAAAAATTTGTTCGATTCAATAGTCCTAATTTTTTATTTTATCGCATTTATCTTCGAAAAAATGGACGACAAATATATTTTTAAAATAGATGATCCATTTTTTGGAGATAAATGTGATAAAATTAAAAACTTCTTATTATCAAATTACTAAATTTTTTATGGATAATATATTTTGAGAAACCTACAAAATGAACTATTTAGATTATCGAAATAAGACCCGTGATGACCCTATAAACCCCTCAAATTCTCTCATATTGAAAAATTCCAACATAAGGAAAACTCAAATTTTATTTTTATTTTTTCTTAATCTTTTTTTACGTTATTAGCTCGCGTTGATAGCAAAGCTCAAGATAATATCACCCTCATTCTATATTGCGACTAGATCTGTAATCAGACTCTTTTATCTTTTTTTGGTTGAAGGGAAGAGAAGGGTAAAATGGACATTTTGATTATTCTAGTTATTTTCTGAAATCAATGACTAATAATATTATGTTGGCTCTTCAAATTCAAGCAATTATTATTATTATTATTATTATTATTATTATTATTATTATTATTATTATTATTATTATTATTATTATTTTCCTTTTTTGGTGCAATGGAAAGAAAGAAGTCTCTCAAGGGAAATATTAAATGCTATTTATTTTTTTTCTTAGATGGGGAAATGTTATTAGTTGATGAGATATAAATGCCACATTAGCGCAATTCTAATCCTATTATTCATTTTTTGCTAGTTAAAATATAAAATTAAAAAAAAAAGAGATAATTATTTATTTTGCCTAACTTTTTTTATTTATGTACTATAACGCTACTTTTTTTTTTTTATTTTACCTATTTATACACACTATTTAAAGAGCCTCTTAAGAATATCCATATCAACCTAGCTATAATGGTTTTAGGACTAAATTTGCTTAGCAAGGTGCAAAATCACTCCTTCATCAGCCTCATTACATCAAAATTAAATTTGGCATTACTACGATAAATCGTTACATGTAGCGATACAGTGTTCACATGTTATATGATATTTTATCATTTATTCTTCAGAGTGACTGGACATCCTGTCAGGCGACCAACTGCTACACTATTTTTATTTTTATTTTTGAATATGAAATATAATATTTTATTATTTATTACAAGACATCCGGCCGAAGGACGGGATGTGCACAATTATTACTTTTTTTTTTTTTTTTTTGAGTAATATGGTTAACTTTTCCTAGAACCTTCTAGAAGTTGCTTTGGGTAGGGTTGTTTGCATATAATTCAGGAGATCATAAAAATGAGTATTTATAAAATTAAATTTTAGAATAGTGGGTTTGATGGAGGTGTACATACAAAAAATACTAGATAAAATAGAAACAAATAACTTTTTGGTTATAATATAGCATTAAATTTGTTGAGCCATCTCCAAGGGGATCGCTAAAAAAGGCTTGTTAGGCATTTTAGCCAATGTAACTCTAATTTTGGACTCCAATGGGCGAGCTAGATACTTTACCATTCTACCTTTTTATTGGCTACAATTAAAGAGCTTTATAAGCTCTCCAAACAAATATGTATGTATATGTCTTGAATTTTTGCATATTTATATATTGGATTTGGGATTTTATATATTTTATATATATGTATATATGTATGTAACAATTTTATATGTTCTTTCAATTCTATTTGATGAATTACAGAATAACTTATTTTGTATTTTGTATTTTTTTTCTCCTCATTCTATAGGTTTTATACGCTTGTTTGAGCAAATTTATTATTTTTGCAAATTTACATTAGTAAAATGTCGGCAATTAGTATTTTTTGTTTTAAAAATTAATTAAGTTAGTTTGAATGATTAGCTAAAATAAAGAGTGTGGTTGGAGAACACAATAGCTAAAATAAAGAGAGTATTTTTTTCTTACTTTAGCTAGTGAAAAGTAGATAGTATGATTGGAGTTGCTCAAGGCTCTTCAAATGTAGCTAGTCCAATTTTTTTTTGTTAAAATAGCTATTATAAATATATATATATATATATATATATATATATGATAATGTTAGCCATAGCTAACAAGACTCATTTAAAGAGTCCAATTGAGATGCTCTTAGGAGTGTTTGGGAATAAGCTATATATTAGTTAAAAAGTCCAAAAACTAATACAAAAAGTTAACCAGGATTGAAAAAACTGTTGTTCACCTTAAAAATAATTGTTCCCTTCAACCTAAAATTCCAAAAATTCATCCTGTAGCTATTAAACCTACACATACAGTAACAAATTTCAATTTAAAATCCAAGAAATCAAATACAGAATTTGTGGATACTCTTATTAATAAGATTAAAGATCTTCATATAGGAGAATCCTCTCAAATTAATATGTTATCCAGAAACCATTTCCAGGAATTAGATGAAAATTACCAGAATTTGGATCCCCACCAAATATCTGAAATTCAGGCAAATTTTCAAAATGAACCTTCATCTGTCAATAAAGTCCATTATGGATTTAATATTGACAGAACTGCCTATACAGCACCTAGTAGGTATTATTACTCTAGACCTGCTCCCATGGATATTCTTTATGGGGAAGATTTTCTTCATAACTAGAAATCTTACCATAGTAGAACCATTTATGAATGGAATATTGATGGTTTTTCTGAATATCAAATTTTTGAACTTTTATAGCATACGTTGATGTTTGCAACAATGTGCAAACAGAATGAAAATACTGATCACCATGTAGCCAGATTTATTGTCAGTGGCTTTACTAGACTACTTAAAGGATGGTGGGATAATATTCTCACAACTGTTCAAAATGATGAAATTTTGAATTCCACCATAACTATAATTGATGCAGACACAAATCTTGAGCGACAAGAACATGATGCTGTATATACTCTAGTTAATACAATCGTCCTTCATTTTATCGGTGCAGTTACCGGTATTGAAGATCGTAGTAGAGAACTATTACAGAAATTAAGATATCCATCTTTATCTCATTTTAGATGGAATAAAGATGTTTTTTTAATGAAAGTACATCGTCGAGCTGATGCTAATTCAGATCGTTGGAAAGCCAAATTTATTAATGGTCTACCTACTCTTTTTGCTGAGAGAGTTAGGAAAAAGTTAAGAGATCGTCATAATCAATTGGCTATCCCGTATAATTGATATACCTATGGTCAATTAATGGTAGTTATCACGGATGAAGGCCTTACTTTATGCAATGACCTTAAACTACAGCAACAGATAAAACAGCAGTATCTTACAGGAAGACAAGAGTCAGGTGAATTTTGTGAACAATTTGCCTATGACACGAAATTACAGTATCCTCACAAACGAAAGAAACATATGAAAAGTCATAAGCATTTTCCTAAAAAGTCCAGAAAGTATAAGCCCTCTAAAGCTTATACCCAGCAACCAACACCTTCAAAAGGTAAACAAAAATATTCCAGACAAAAATTAAAATCCACAATTAAATGCTATAAATGTGGACAAACAGGTCATTATGCTAACCGTTGTAAATCTAAAATACAACTAAAGCTTAATGAACTATCTATAGATGATGAACTTCAGCAAAAGATTCTTCAAATGTTATCTGACAAATCTAGTTCTTCTGAACATTCTGTAGATGATCTTGCAGCAATTTATTCATCTGATTCTGCTACCGAATCTAATAATACTCCAGAAATTTGTGATTGTAAAACTCATATTAATCAAATATCAGATGAAGTCAACTATTGGAAAGCAATAGTTGAAATGAATGGACTTGATATTGCTGGACCCAATATCAATGTTCTTACAGAAGAAGAGCAAAATATGATCAACATAGCTGATCAAATTGCTAATACAGAAATGAAACTAAAATATTTAGAATTATGCTTACAACAACAAAAGAAGGAAGAAATACTTCCTCCTAAACATTATAGTATGAAAGAAGTTTTCTACAGAATCCAGAATACAACTAAGGAAAAACCTCTAACAATCCAGGATTTAAAAATGGAAGTTAATGCTTTAAAGTAGAAATTAAGCAATTACAAACTTCCAACATTACTATTAATTCTGAAATTAAAAACATTAATAGTAAAATTCAAAATAATCAACAAGGAATAATAATTCCTGAGTCCAGTAAAACTCATGATGATAAAAAATCTGAGCCTGATTATCTCATGCTTATGAATACATTTACTTTCAAAAAATGGTATATCAGAATTACTTTTATGATAAAACCCGATTTTATTATAAAAGATGCTATTGCCCTTGTTGATAGTGGTGCTGATATGAATTGTATTCAAGAGGGATTAATCCCTACTAAATACTTTCATGAAACAGCCCAATCACTCACAAGTGCAAGTTGTAACTCATTATACATCCCGTATAAACTTCCAGAAGTTTTAATTTGTAATCAGGGATTATGTCTTCCCACTTCTTTTGTTCTTATCAAGAATATGTCCCAGGCCATAATCCTAGGAACACCTTTTCTGTGTTTACTAATGCCAATTTCCAAAATTGATTCTATTGGCATTCACACAACCTTAAATAATCAACCGATTATTTTTGAGTTTATTACAGAACCTTACACTAAAGATTTAGATCAGATTAAAGATCTAGTTAATTTCAAAGAAAAACAAATTAATTTCTTACAAAAGGAAATTAGTTTTTTAACTACAGAACAAAGACTACAGCAGTCCTCTTTCCAGCAAAAAATCAAATCACTTGAAAAAGAATTTCAAGATGAAATTTGCAGCGATATCCCTAATGCTTTTTGGGGTAGGAAGAAACATATTGTTTCTCTCACTTATGAACCAGGCTATGATGAGCGGAAAATTCCAACTCGCGCTTGACCTAGTCAAATGAAAAAAGAGTGTTTAGAACTTTGTAAAACAGAAATTAATACTCTTCTCCAGAAAAAGGCTTATTTGGTCCAGCAAATCCCCATGGAGCTATACAGCATTTTATGTTAAGAAGAATGCAGAAATAGAAAGAGGTGTGCGAAGATTGGTTATCAATTATAAGCCTCTTAATGATGCTTGACAGTGGATTAGGTATCCAGTTCCGAATAAAAAAGATCTTTTAGATCGTCTCCAAGATGCAATCATATTTTCCAAATTTGATATGAAATCAGGTTCTTGGCAAGTCCAAATAGCGGAAAAAGATAGATACAAAATTGCTTTTACAGTACCTTTTGGGCATTTTGAATTGAATGTTATGCCATTTGGATTAAAAAATGCTCCATCTGAATTCCAGCATATTATGAATGATATTTTTAATCCTTATACCGAATTTACAATTTGCTATATTGATGATGTTTTAATTTTTTCTTCATCAATTGATCAGCATATCAAACATCTTAATATTTTTAAGCATGTTATTACCCACAATGGATTAGTAGTTTCTGCATCCAAAATGAAACTTTTCTAGACTACAGTTAGATTTTTGGGCCATAACATTCATAATGGAACTATAATCCCAATTAATAGGAGCATGGAATTTGCATCTAAGTTTCCAAATGAAATTAAAGATAAAACTCATTTACAGAGATTTTTAGGTAGTTTGAATTATATTTCATGATTACTATCCTAATCTTGCTACTGATGCAGCAATTTTATGTTCCAGACTTAGAAAAAACCCTCCACCATGGGGTCTAGAACATACCCAAGCTGTTTAGAAAATTAAGGCTAGAGTTAAAAACTTTACCTTGTCTTTCTTTACCACATCCCGAGTGGAAGAAAATTGTTGAAACAGATGCCTCTAATTTAGGTTTTGGTGGCATACTTAAACAATTTAATCCTAACAATAAAACTGAAGAACTTTTAAGATTCCATTCAGGAATTTGGAATACGGCAGCAAAAAATTACCCGCCAATTAAACAAGAATGTTTAACTATTGTTAAATGTGTCTTGAAATTTCAGGATGACTTATTAAATCAACATTTTCTTATAAGACTTGATTCTTTTTCAACAAAACAAATCTTTAAAAAAGATGTTCAGAATTTAGCTCAAAAATAAATTTTTGCAGCCTGGCAAAGTCAACTTTCAGTATTTGATTTTGATATTGAATATATCAAAGGAGAAAATAATTCTCTTCCTGATTTTCTAACTCGTGAATATTTGTTGCGTTCTCATGCAGAATAGAGGCCGGGGCTCCGGCAGAAGGGGCCGAGGTAGGGGTAATCGCTACAATACAGAATTTCCCGGGCTTCATGCCCTTTCCAGTAAAAAAGAGGAATCTAGCCGCACGGCTAAAGATGTCCTTCTCGCTCCAGAATCATCCTATTTCCAAAATACTATCAGAGAGGAAACTGTCCTCTATATAAATTCTGAAGACATCCAGTGGATGGAAGATCTTGGGAAATTAAAAGGCGGTATCTGACTACGCAAAATGCTCCATCGCACTTTGACCAATACAGATATATTTTCGAGCAAATTCTTACCAAACTTGCGTCGATTGATTTCAAACATACATTGGCTGAACCTAATAGGACAGCCAGTCCAATAAATTACAACAAAGCCACTATCCAGCAAATTTTGCCTATGACGGCCTGGGGCTTATATCCTCATGTTACCAGAACCGTTAAGATCCGTAATAAGGAATCGCGCTACAGCTATTGGGATTATACCGATGTTTTTACCCAAGCATTTTATTATATGAATCGCCCTCGAAGCCATTCTTGGTTTTTTCTAGTCCTCCCTCATGTCCTACAAAACGATCTCCCAAACTGGTTTCTCGTTTGGTGGGATAAGTTTGGTTTATAGTTAGATGCATTTCCCGAACCCATCAGACTTGCATTCAATGAATGGCAAGTGACTTTTAGCCATATTCCAGTAAATAAGGATGTTTCTATGTCCAAATCTACAGCTCATTTTGTTATCTGATTTGCAATCCCATGGATATGGAAATGGGATTTCCATTGTGATTTCCAGAACAAAATTCCCCGTTTAAAAAGAATTTATTTTTATAAATGGTGGAATGAGATGAACGATGCTAAGCCTCGTCAAGAACTTCTCCAGAAAATAAAAGAGCATACACAGCCTTGCTGGCATGCAACTCCTAAAGTGATCCCTGCTGCTCCAATCCAGAATCCTTTTGTTCAAATCCAGAATGAATTAAGACAAAATTTTCCAGCCTTATCCGAGCAAGAATTAGTTGTTAAAAGCATGGACTTCATGAAAGAACAATTCTTCTAGTCATTTTCCAGAGATGAAACCAGTATGAAATGTAACGCCCTCAAAATAAACCCATAATAACCATAACATTAACATGCATTTATAAAAGAAAATGAATCATTTGAGTTATTCATCAGAGTATTCTTATTGAAAGGCATCACATGTAACATCCTGCAACATCAAAATAAATGCCCTAAGGGCTTACATCTTTCCAAGCTAACGCTTGGACACAAAAAGGATGAGTACTAACTCATTTACAAGTTAAGCCCTAGGCTTGAATGTTTACATGAAATCTCAAAAATAACAAAATAAAACATATAACTAAAGACTAGTCTTCAAAATCCCAAACATCAAATCCTTCCAGGCTAAGTCTGTGGAGGTAGCTTATCACCTGAACCTGAAAATGATGTTCCCATAAAGGGTGAGCCACAGCCCAGTAGAAAAACACTAAACCAAATATAAGCATTGAATAAAGCTATAGCATTCAATAGATGGTTAACTAAGATAATCAATTTTATCATTAAACAGTCTCATGACACTAATGTCTAAGTCACATTTCACTTTCCATTATTATCAACATGGCTCAGAACCTGGCCAACTTACAACAGTGAATTGTATATCATATTCACATTACTTCCAATATCAACAAAACAAACGAGACTCATGCTCATATCAAAACACTTCATACTTCCCATTTGATACACATTTTAGTGCTGTATCAATAATCATGTAAAAACACTTCAATATAATAAGCACACATAAAAATGGTGCTAATGGAGTCCATCCCCTATCTCCTCCCAAACAAAAATCCGGTTTAGAGGTCCATCCCCTATCTTCCCCTAAACCGTGGAGTACATCCCCTATCTCCTCCCACACAAACAATGTATGCAAATGCAATGCTCAATCAATACACGTATTTTCTGTATTAATGCAATAGTCAAAATTAATGACTTAACCAATGTGATTAGTTTCAGTTATTCCTAATCCACATGCAATGTCTACAACAATCACGACTATCCTCCACCGATAGCCCAAAACAGTTATTTCTAGACTGGAAATAAATACAACAACAATTCACTAGGCGAGTGGTTTAAATTATCCCACCACACCATTTAATCAATGAATTCCTCAATTTCATGAATTTAACCAAATTCCCTTAAACTAATTATACAAATTAATTTATTAATACAACTAGGGTTTTTCCCAAAATTACCAAAGTATCCCCAACATATCAAAATACCAAAACTTAGAACAAAACTTATAGAATGGAGTAGGAAATCCCTACCTTGAAGTGAAGAACTCGAATGGATAAGATGAAGATGAAGACCCAAATTCCAAAGTGCTCCAAACCACCAAACGTTCAGATTAAATGGAAGCCCTCGACTCACTCTATCTTTTTAACAAAGGACTTAGGGTAGAAATACACTCTAAGTAGATCAAACCTAAGAGAGAAGGTGTGTAGGGAGAGGGAGAAGACGGTTCTAGGGTTTTAAAATAAAAAAGGAGATGAAAAATGATCCAGAAAGTCGGATCTCGGGTTTTTATACCAGTCGCCCCGCTCGAGCGTGGAAACCCCCGCTCGAGCGGCGAATGCACACTCCCAGAAATTTTTGCAGACAGGTCCCCGCTCGAGCGCCCAACTCCCCGCTCGAGCGTCACTCACGACTTCCCGCTCGAGCGTCCAATCCCCCGCTCGAGCGGCCAACACTACACAGGAGATACTGGATGGGTGTATTCCCCGCTCGAGCGTCCAAACTTCCGCTCGAGCGGATAAGCCAAAATCTGGGCAACTAGACTTGGTTCCTAAGCTCAACCAACCTGCTCCAAATCTTCCCAACACAACCCAAGACTCAAAATAAGAAAATAATGAATGACAACAACAATTATACAATGACGGAATCTACGGAACCTAAGTCCGGATACAATAATCAAATGGGAAAAGACCGGGGTCGCTATAACCTCCCCCCCTTAAAAGAATTTCGTCCCCGAAATTAAGCATAAGTTTGTAAATAAAAACAAGTTTTTCTCAATTCTCAAAGATATTGTATAACAACAATAAACATCTTGACCCAATACTGGTCACTTCATCTCTTTATCAAAGGGTATCTCACAATATATATAAAACAACATATATTTCAACCTGTATCATTATTATGGATTATTCCTTTTAATGTCAACAATTCCCATATCATATTCAATCGCATGATATAAACAACATATTCAACGATGTATTCAATAGATGCCATGTTACACTAAACTTCTACAATGAAGCAAGTTTCAAGATACACCCATTTATCAAAACATACTCAACGTTTTACAACTTAAGACACATGTAAAGCTCTTAAGTTTAACAATATTACAAAATCTAAATACTAGATTATAAATCGACAAACATGTCCGGGTATTTTTCGCGGACTTCCAACTCACGTTCCCAAGTGGCTTCCTCCACTCCGTGATGTTTCCACAAAACTTTGACCAAAGGGATGGTTTTGCCTCGCAAAACTTGATCCCGCCTATCCAAGACCCGAACCGGTCTCTCCTCATACGAAACATCCTCATCAACCACTAAATCGGTCCAATCCAACACATGTGATGGATCCGGCTCATACTTCCGAAGCATACTCACATGAAACACGTCATGTACTCCGGACAACTGCGGCGGCAAAGCTAGACGATAGGCAGCCTCGCCAATCCTCTCAAGGATCTCAAAAGGACCAATGAATCGAGGGGATAACTTCCCGCTCTTCCCAAACCTCATCAATCCCCGTCTTGGTGATATCTTCAAAAAGACATGATCACTCACCTCAAACACCAAAGGTCTCCTCCTACGGTCGGCATAAGATTTCTGACGACTCTGGGCTGTAACAAGCCTCTTACGGATAAGCTCAACCTTCTTCGTTGTTTCCCTCACTAACTCCGGACCCAACAGAGGTGCATCACCCACCTCGGCCCAACAAACAGGAGACCTACACGGTCGGCCGTATAAGGCCTCAAACGGTGCCATACCGATACTAGACTGGAAGCTGTTGTTGTAGGCAAACTCCACTAATGGCAAGTGCCTCTCCCACGACCCGCTAAAGTCAAGAACACAACCCCGAAGCATATCTTCAAGAATCTGAATAGTACGCTCGGATTGCCCATCAGTCTGAGGATGATAAGCTGTGCTAAAGGTCAACTTAGTACCTAAGGCGCTCTGCAAGCTCTGCCATAATCTGGCAGTAAAACGAGGGTCCCTATCGGAGACGATCGTCACTGGAACCCCGTGCAACCTCACTATGTCCCGAATATACAAGTCGGCAAGATGATCTACTGAATCTCTAACGCGCATAGGAATGAAGTGCGCCGACTTAGTCAACCGGTCTACAACCACCCAAATAGCATCACTGCCCCGCTGAGTCCTTGGAAGACCTACAACGAAGTCCATAGTGACATGCTCCCACTTCCACTCGGCAATAGGCAAGGGTTGCAACAAACCCGCTGGCCTCTGATGTTCGGCCTTCACTTGCTGACAAGTAAGGCACTTAGATACGAAAGCTGCCACATCTCTCTTCATACCCCGCCACCAAAACTGGCGACCCAAATCCCGATACATCTTAGTACCTCCCGGATGCACCGCAAGGCGTGAATGATGAAACTCTCGGAGTACCTCCTCTCGATGAGACTCCGGCACAAACAGACGGTCTCGGTATCTCACACTCAGGTCGGGATACACCGTCAAACCTTTCTCAACCTTCCCACCAGAAATCTTCTCACGGAGGGATTCTACCTCAAGGTCGCCCCTCTGAGCCTCTAACACTCGTGTCACAAGTGTAGGTTGCGCAACAACAGAAAACAAGGCCGCAGCCTCAACGGATTCGCCCAGAAGCAAATCAAACTCTCCAAGTGCACCTAACATCTCCCACTCTCGGATGGCTATACTAGCTATGTCACCAACAGGTTTCCTGCTAAGGGCGTCGGCCACCACATTGGCCTTTCCCGGATGAAAATGCAATTCAAAGTCATAATCCTCAATAAATTCCATCCACCTCCTCTGCCTCAAGTTCAAGTCTTTCTGTGTGAACAGATATTTCAGACTCTTATGATCCGAGAATACCTCGAACCTCTCACCGTAAAGATAATGTCTCCAAATCTTCAAGGCAAATATCACAGCTGCTAACTCTAAATCATGCGTAGGGTAATTCTTCTCGTGAACTTTCAACTGACGTGAGCCATAGGCAACCACTTTCCCCTCTTGCATCAACACACAACCAAGACCCTCTCGTGAGGCGTCACAATAGACTGCATAACCCAACCCTCTCTCCGGAATAATCAAGACTGGAGCAGTGGTCAGTCTAACTTTCAACTCCTGGAACGACTTTTCACAAGTCTCACTCCAAGTAAATTTGACTCCCTTCCGAGTCAATCTAGTCAAAGGCGAAGCTAATCTGGAGAAATCTCTTACAAACCGGCGATAATACCCAGCTAATCCCAGAAAACTGCGGATCTCAAACACACTCTTAGGCTGTACCCAATCTTGCACTGCCTCTGTCTTGGATGTATCAACAGACACCCCTTCCCTAGAAACTACATGGCCTAAGAACTTCACCTCCTCTAGCCAGAACTCACACTTCCCAAACTTAGCATAAAGCTGATGGGCTCTAAGTAAATCAAGCACCACCCTCAAGTGTTCCTCGTGCTCTTCCTCTGAAGGTGAATAGATAAGAATGTCGTCCACGAAGACGACTACAAAACGATCTAGAAATTCCCGGAATATCCGGTTCATCAAATCCATAAATACTGCCGGTGCATTGGTGAGCCCAAATGGCATCACCAAAAACTCATAGTGGCCATACCGCGTACGGAATGCCGTCTTTGGAATATCCTCCTCCCTGACTCTCAACTGATGATAACCTGATCTCAAGTCTATCTTCGAGAAACAACGGGAACCTTTCAACTGATCGAACAGATCATCTATACGGGGCATAGGGTACTTATTCTTAACCGTAGCCCGATTCAATTTCCGGTAATCTATACAAAGTCTCAAAGCACCACCTTTCTTTTTAACAAAGAGGGCCGGTGCTCCCCAAGGCGAAACACTAGGACGTATAAAGCCTTTATCTAGCAACTCCTGGAGTTGGATCTTCAACTCAACTAACTCAGCTGGGGCAAAACGATAGGGTGCCATAGAAATCGGCGCCGTGCCGGGCACTAAGTCAATAGAGAATTCAATCTCTCGATGCGGTGGCAAACCAACAAGATTCTCGGGAAAAACGTCCGAGTACTCACACACCACCCTTGGCAACACAATCTGAGTCTCACCGTCCTCACTAATCGAAAGGTTAGCAAGTAGACCACTAAGCTCACTCCGTCCTCGCGGAACATACCCCGGTGGCAAAACACTACCAACACGGTCCCCCAGAAAATGAAAACACTCACCATTCACGGTACAACAAGTGACTCTCTGGCGGTAGCAATCAATAACTGCCCGGTATGACGATAACCAGTCCATACCCAAAATAACATCGAAACCTCTCATAGGCATAACTACAAAGGAAAATGGGATTCTATGGTAATCAACCTCTATATCACAACCCCTAACACCGTGTTTCAAAATCAATTCACCCCCAAGAGGCGACACTACACAAATAGGAGATGCTAACTGTGCTAACTCCAACTCCAAAACAGATGCAAATGCAGCAGACACAAAGGAATGAGATGCACCCGTATCAATCAAAACATTAGCAACCGAGTTGCAAAACAAGAAAGTACCTCTCACAACAGATGGAGCCGGTACAAGATCCTGCGCGGTAACAACATACACTCGCCCAGATGACCTCTGATCAACCTGCTCACCCCTAGGAGCATAAGATTGTTGCACCGACTGAGACGATGAAGCCCCCTGATTGGCTCTCGAGGCCTGACCCGACTGTGCTGGCTGTTGACCCTGAATCTGCCTCAAACCAGATGCACCAGGTGTGCTACCCAACTGCGGGCAATACCTCTTCATATGCCCTGGCTGACCACACTGATAACACGAGAGTGGCTGGCCTCTACCCTGACTCTGGCTCTGAGATCGAGCCGAAGATGATGCTGCTCTCTGCACTCCTCCCCTCTGAGGACAAACTGGAGACTTGTGGCCCAGCTGGCCACACTTGAAGCAGGTAATGTCTCCTTGACTGCCTTTCCCCGAACTAGCACTCGGCACAGGAAAAGTCGATCTAGAAAAGCTACTCTGAGATTGTTGGGGATTAAAACCCTTCTGTCTCCTACCATCACTCTGACCATCCTGACTCCTCTTGGAGCCCTTCTGTCCTTCCTCCTCCTCCTGCATCATGATTTCCATGTGGGCTGCAGCATCAACCAAACGCCCATAATCCCGAATCATAGTTCCCCCAACTCTCAGCTTGAGGCCACGCCTCAACTTCCTCTCAAACTCAATACAACGGCGTTCCTCAGACGCCACCAATTCAGGTGCAAACCTGGATAAACTAGTAAATGCAGCCTCAAACTCGGCCACTGAAGAACTCGACTGCTTAAGCTGGCAGAACTGGTCTCTCAGCTTCTCCCTAACTGCTGGAGATAAGAACTTCTCCTGGAAAGCATTCACAAAAGCCTCCCATGTACCTCCTATACGCCCCTTAGTGAACTTCCACCACTGACCCGCATCCCCCTTCAACTGGAATGATGCCAAGGTCACCTTCAACCCCTCGTCTTCGATGCCAAGCATCTCAAACGTCTTCGTTGTCTGTTCGAGCCATTCGTCTGCCTTAAGCGGCTCTTTAGGATCACCCACAAATTCATCCGGATTAGACCGGAAGAACTCCATTTTCAGAAAGGAAGGTCCTGCATCCGCAACAACAACCTGGGCTTGATTCTCAGCCCTAAGAATGCCTACTGACTCCCTGAATGCCCCTGCTATCTCTCGGGCTAAAGCGCCCATAGCCTGCTGGCCTACTGGCTCGGCCACATTGGCCTGGCCAATTCCCTCATGAACTGCCGGAATCTCCTCTGGCACCGGTACCTCCTGCCTACCCGGCCTACCACGCCTACCGCGTCCTCGTCCTCGCCCTGACATCCTAATAAAGGAAACAAACAAAGACGTTAGCACATTAATAAATGTGCCGAAACTAAACACTCGCGTCCTAATGCATTGGACAAAAATAATTCATTCCACGTAAGCACATAATCACATAAGCACCTACGAATTTCATTCCTGGATAATAATAGTCCCGAAGCGTTACTATAGTTCCGGTTGGAAACAGCATTGATCAAGTGCCTTTCCAACAAGACTACTAGAAACTCAAGGGTCCAATTAACATCCTAGAAACTACGTTCCATACCCACATAATCACGTAAACATGCTATCATATAAGCACATAACAGTACATCTAAGTCTCTATCAAGCGAGACGAACCCATTGTGATACTAATCACTTCCCACGTACCCAAAGTATTCGAACCCGGTACGCTCTGATACCAAGTTGTAACGCCCTCAAAATAAACCCATAATAACCATAACATTAACATGCATTTATAAAAGAAAATGAATCATTTGAGTTATTCATCAGAGTATTCTTATTGAAAGGCATCACATGTAACATCCTGCAACATCAAAATAAATGCCCTAAGGGCTTACATCTTTCCAAGCTAACGCTTGGACACAAAAAGGATGAGTACTAACTCATTTACAAGTTAAGCCCTAGGCTTGAATGTTTACATGAAATCTCAAAAATAACAAAATAAAACATATAACTAAAGACTAGTCTTCAAAATCCCAAACATCAAATCCTTCCAGGCTAAGTCTGTGGAGGTAGCTTATCACCTGAACCTGAAAATGATGTTCCCATAAAGGGTGAGCCACAGCCCAGTAGAAAAACACTAAACCAAATATAAGCATTGAATAAAGCTATAGCATTCAATAGATGGTTAACTAAGATAATCAATTTTATCATTAAACAGTCTCATGACACTAATGTCTAAGTCACATTTCACTTTCCATTATTATCAACATGGCTCAGAACCTGGCCAACTTACAACAGTGAATTGTATATCATATTCACATTACTTCCAATATCAACAAAACAAACGAGACTCATGCTCATATCAAAACACTTCATACTTCCCATTTGATACACATTTTAGTGCTGTATCAATAATCATGTAAAAACACTTCAATATAATAAGCACACAAAAAAATGGTGCTAATGGAGTCCATCCCCTATCTCCTCCCAAACAAAAATCCGGTTTAGAGGTCCATCCCCTATCTTCCCCTAAACCGTGGAGTACATCCCCTATCTCCTCCCACACAAACAATGTATGCAAATGCAATGCTCAATCAATACACGTATTTTCTGTATTAATGCAATAGTCAAAATTAATGACTTAACCAATGTGATTAGTTTCAGTTATTCCTAATCCACATGCAATGTCTACAACAATCACGACTATCCTCCACCGATAGCCCAAAACAGTTATTTCTAGACTGGAAATAAATACAACAACAATTCACTAGGCGAGTGGTTTAAATTATCCCACCACACCATTTAATCAATGAATTCCTCAATTTCATGAATTTAACCAAATTCCCTTAAACTAATTATACAAATTAATTTATTAATACAACTAGGGTTTTTCCCAAAATTACCAAAGTATCCCCAACATATCAAAATACCAAAACTTAGAACAAAACTTATAGAATGGAGTAGGAAATCCCTACCTTGAAGTGAAGAACTCGAATGGATAAGATGAAGATGAAGACCCAAATTCCAAAGTGCTCCAAACCACCAAACGTTCAGATTAAATGGAAGCCCTCGACTCACTCTATCTTTTTAACAAAGGACTTAGGGTAGAAATACACTCTAAGTAGATCAAACCTAAGAGAGAAGGTGTGTAGGGAGAGGGAGAAGACGGTTCTAGGGTTTTAAAATAAAAAAGGAGATGAAAAATGATCCAGAAAGTCGGATCTCGGGTTTTTATACCAGTCGCCCCGCTCGAGCGTGGAAACCCCCGCTCGAGCGGCGAATGCACACTCCCAGAAATTTTTTCAGACAGGTCCCCGCTCGAGCGCCCAACTCCCCGCTCGAGCGTCACTCACGACTTCCCGCTCGAGCGTCCAATCCCCCGCTCGAGCGGCCAACACTACACAGGAGATACTGGATGGGTGTATTCCCCGCTCGAGCGTCCAAACTTCCGCTCGAGCGGATAAGCCAAAATCTGGGCAACTAGACTTGGTTCCTAAGCTCAACCAACCTGCTCCAAATCTTCCCAACACAACCCAAGACTCAAAATAAGAAAATAATGAATGACAACAACAATTATACAATGACGGAATCTACGGAACCTAAGTCCGGATACAATAATCAAATGGGAAAAGACCGGGGTCGCTATATGAAATCTGGTTCCAGTAGCCATGGAGGTCATGAAGACGAAGAACAATTTGATCCACTAGTGGATGAAAATGAATTTTCAGTCTTAGCTGGCGAAGCACAGGATCCTACCGACGCAGATCCCAACTTTGGAGATTTTTGGGACTCTCTTACAGGCCTGATCGCTGAAAAGATGTGTCAGGACAAACAATCAAAAGGAAAAGGAAAAGCAGCTGATTAATGCTTTGTCCCCAACTTTATTCCAGCAACTTTCCAACTCCGCAAAACGCCAAAATTACTTTCGGATAAGGTGGATGCCTTTGTCTAAATAATTATCTAGCAGACCATTCTACTGGCAATTGAAGATAAGGGAATCAAGAGGAGATAAGGAAGAACGACTCCAAGCCATTCAGGACACGCCACCTGTCTGCCTCATCCTTATCCTTTTATTTTTTTTTCTATATAAGGGATGCTCACCCTTATTGAAGGCACACTGAATTTTCAATGTTTTTACTCTTATAAGTGTGTACTCTCTCCTTCTCTCTCAAGTGTACTTCCCCTACTACTATTTGAAGAAGACTAAAAATACACAAGTACTGGTTGTAAGTATTTCTTTTTGTATTTGTTTAAATGCATGTCTGCTTATACTCTTGTTATATTAAATGATATATTAGCATTTCATATAGAAAGAAAAAATAATTTTCTTGAAAACTTTTTATCAATCTGGCCTACTGACCCTTGGGGTCTTCAGCACCGGCCCTAGTGTTTTGCCGTGGGGAGCACCAGCTCTCTTTGCTAAAAAAAAAGATGGTGCCTTGAGACTTTGTATTGACTATCGGAAGTTGAGTCGGGCTACGGTTAAGAATAAATACCCTATGCCTCGTATAGATGATTTGTTTGACCAGTTGAAGGGTTCCCGTTGTTTCTCTATGATAGACTTGAGATCGGGTTACCACCAGTTGAGGGTCAGGGAGAAGGATATTCCTAAGACGGCATTCCGTACGCGGTATGGCCATTATGAGTTTCTGGTGATGCCATTTGGGCTCACCAATGCACCGGCAGTGTTTATGGATTTGATGAACTGGATCTTCCGAGAATTCTTGGATCGTTTTGTAGTCATTTTCGTGGACGACATTCTGATTTATTCACCTTCGGAGGAGGAGGACGAGAAACACTTGAGAGTGGTGCTTGAGTTGCTTAGAGCCCATAGGCTGTATGCCAAGTTTGGGAAGTGTGAGTTCTGGCTAAGAGAGGTTAAGTTCTTAGGCCATGTGGTTTCCGGGGAACGGGTGTCTGTTGATACATCCAAGATAGAGGCAGTGCAGGATTTGGGCACAGTCTAAGAGTATTTTTGAAATCCGTAGTTTTCTGGGATTAGCTGGGTATTACCGCTGATTTGTGAAAGATTTCTCCAGGCTAGCTTCGCCGTTGACTAGATTGAAGTGGAAAGGGGTCAAATTCGTATGGAATGAGACTTGTGAAAAGTCGTTTCAAGAGTTGAAGGTTAGATTGACCACCGCTCCGGTCTTGATTATTCCGGAGAGAGGTTTGGGTTATACGGCTTACTGTGATGCCACACGAGAGGGTTTGGGTTGTGTATTGATGCAAGAGGGGAAAGTGGTAGCCTATGGCTCACGTCAGTTGAAAATACACGAGAGGGACTACCCTACACATGACCTAGAACTAGCAGCTGTAATTTTTGCCTTGAAGATTTGGAAGCAGTACCTTTATGGTAAGAGATTCGAGGTATTCTCGGATCATAAGAGTTTGAAGTATCTGTTTACACAGAGAGACTTGAATCTGAGGCAGAGAAGGTGGATGGAGTTCATTGAGGACTACGACTTTGAGTTGCACTATCACCCGGGAAAGGCCAATGTTGTGGCCGATGCCCTTAGTAGGAAATCCATTAGTGATGTAGCTTGTATAGCAATTCGGGAGTGGGAAATGTTGGGCACACTTGGCGAGTTTGATTTGCTTTTGGGTGAATCTGTTGGGGCGGCGGCCTTGTTTTCTGTTGTTGCGCAACCTACACTTGTGAGTCGAGTGTTAGAGGCATAGAGAGGTGACCTTGAGGTAGAAACCCTCCGGAAAAAGATCTCCAGTGGGAAGGTTGAGAAGGGTTTGACGGTGTATCTCGACCTGATTGTGAGATACCGAGACCGTTTGTTTATGCCGGAGTCTTGCTGAGAGAAGGTGTAGACACGCCATTTTTGACCGTCCTCAAGACTTGGACGTCACCGCTTGGAACACTTGGTGATTATCCATGTTTGTGTTCGTTTGGAGTTCCCGGAAGTCTCGGCTCGCGCCCCCTACCTCAGGATCTCCGAACTTGACCGTTTAGTGTCTGGTTTCACACGGAACACTTGTGTTTTGCCTTGGAGGGGCAGGGAATGCCTTGTGAGGTATCCCCACACACCACCGGCAGTGGCTAGAGGCCACCGGCTGGTTTTTTTCTGCCATCGGCACTATTTGTTGCCGGTCGGCACATTTTATTGCCGGTCAGCATAGTTTGTTGCCGGTCGGCACTTTTTTTTGTCGAAATGACATTTTTGGGCAGCCGACCACTGTTCATTTACTTTATGGAGATATTTTGTGCCAGCTGTGACAGCTGGCACCAACTCTGCCTCCCTCCATACACGTGTATGGAGGGATCTCCCTCTAACCAAGCTTGTTGTATAAGCTTTGCAAGAGGGAGTCCTATAAGAGGAAGGCTCTCCTCTTTGATCTAGGTTAGAGACTTGGAACCAAAAACCAGAGCTTAGAGATATAGATACATCCTATCTCTATATCTCCCTCTCTCTCCTCCTTTGTGTGTGATTTTTGGCCCAAAAGTGTGTTTTTACCTTACTTTTGCACCATTACACACACTATTACACCTAGCTCCAAGATTGAGGGACTTGGGGGGTTGATTCTTGAGTTTTTGGACTGATTTTGATCAAAAGAAGAGGGCTGGACCATTTGTTCTTCAAAGGTTCTTCAAGGGTGAGCATCTTGCTTTATATTCCCCAAACTTGCAATAGTCTTTTACCTATCTTGCTTGTTGATTTAGCTTTTGTGTATAACATAAAAAAGGCTTATATTTTCATGCTTTAGAACTTTCATTAAGGTTTTTTTGTGTTTTGAGTGCAAACTCACCCAATTAGGCCTTGTTTGGCCCCTTTTGTTGCCTCTTTGGTAAGGCTTTGTTTACTTCAGTGTTTTGATCTCTTCACCACTGAAAACTAGTGTATTTTTAGTGGTAAGGAAGATGGTTTGAAGTCTTGCATAGGGGAGGGACACCCCTCTCCCTTCATTGTCTTGTTTCCTTGAGTTTTGGCCCAAAAGGGTAACATGCATGCTTGCTTGTTCTTTTGCCTTATTTCAGAAATTTTTGGGTGTTTTTGGGTCATATGGGATCTCTGTTTTTGGCCGGATCTATGGCCCTTTGCATGCTTATTATACTTGCTTCATACTCCCCCATTTGGCCTAGAATCGTGTCTTGTGTTTGGGCCTTAATTCTTGCATGCGTTGGCTTGGTTCCATGAAGATGTTGGCTTTATTTCATCATGTTTAAAGTCTGTCGGCCCTTCATTTCAGTCATGCTTGCATGGTTTGATGTCATCCCTTTGTGTTTTGGCTTGTAAGCCTTGAGCATTTCAACCTCTAACATGTATGGCTTGAACTATCTTCATGATTTTGGCATCATTTAGGACCTTATTTCAGCCCAAGAATTATGTTTGTGTGTGTGCATGTATGATCTCTTTCATGCCTTGATGGTGCGCTCTTTTATGCCTACACATGAGCCTTGGTGCATATGCCTTTTGGAGCTACTTTAGTTGCCATATTAATGAGGTTTTTGGAGTCCATTTTTGCATGTGAAAATTCTGTTTTTACTTGTCTTGACCATGCCATGAGTGGTCATGTTGGTGGGAGTTAAATGCCTCTTTTTGTACCTTAGCCTTAGGACCTTTGGTTTGCTTGTTGGCATGAGCATTGGTCCACTTTTTGGACACTTTTTGCCACTGTTTTAAGGTGGGTGAAGGTCTGTCCCTTTACCATTTAAGGCCCTCTTGCATGCTTGTCTCATGTTTGTTGCATAATTGTTTCATTAATGTGTAGTCCCATGCTAACTTTATGGCAAATTGGTCCATGTTTGCATCACATTTGCACCTTGCATGCTTAGCATTGCATATTTGTCATGATAGTTCCATAACATTTGCCATGACTTGAATAATTGGTATCATGTTGCATTTGAACCATATTTGCATAGCATGCATTGCATTTCTTGGTTTGGGATGTCAAACCAAGTATGAGTGTTAAGGAGTGTTCACACTACAAGTGATGAAACACGCCTCAACTCTCGGTCGCCGGGGCCTTTGATTTCGACATGATAAGGCTTTGGGTCTCATTTGTATGTTGCATGCATCTTTACATTAAGTGGCAAATTTGATCCCTTGGGCTATCATGCACCATTGATGGCTCGAGGATCGAGGGTCATGCTTCTTTGAGTTCAAAGCATGATGGGGAGCATGATGGGAAGCATGACCATGCTCACATATGCCTGAAACCCCATGCCATGCACTGTCTGTTCTCTGTTTGCTGTCAAAACTGTCTTCTGCAGGAAGTTTCTGCCGACCGGCAGAATTCAGTGCCGACCGGCAATCTTTGAATGGCCGATAAATCAAAACAGTGCCGATGGAAATCTTGGACTGCCGGTGGTAATTCTGTTAAGCCGGTGGTACTCTGCAACATTCAAGGAACCTGTCCTAGGGTTTTGGCGATTTTCAGAAAGACAGGGCAGTGTAAACAGAGGTGGCAAAGATATGGTACGGGTTTTTCAGGCAAGCCGGTTTCCGAGCACGCATCATTCGCGCATCCCGAGGCAGAGGCTACGGCCACCCTCTTCTTTCTTTTGCATTCTTTCTTTTAATTAATTAGAAATTTTGTAATAATTTTATTTGTTTAGTATTTGGGACTGTAATATTTATTTGGACCCTCCGAGTGAGGGCAATTGTGTAATAAGTGTGTGTGAGTGTGTGTATGTCTTCCAACCCCACGTCTTCCTTCCCTTTTATTTACCCGCTTATGATGGTAGACTAGGGCATATTTAATTTAGCATACCTTATGCTATGCATGCGTGCATCCATGCATTTGTATTGCATGCATTGGGCTTGGTACATAATGCTAACTGCATTTGTGTTTCAGTTCCAAATTGAATACGTGCATCAAATTGATCGCATTTCATATGCCATGCTTAGGTTAGCTGTGACACCCCTGTTCCGTAGTATGTTAATTGGTCCTTAACATGATGTGATTATGTATTTTGATATGATTTTGTGTTCCACTATGTGAAAATATGTGGTTTGAAATTTTATCTGTTCATCGTAGGAATATCTGTTTGAGTAGTCTGTTTTGGAAATTTAATTGAGGGCCTTATCGGCCACGGAACCCGAAATTGACTACGCCATTGTGGTTGGCATAATTTTTAGGGCCTACGGTGAAATTTAATTGAAATTTGATTCTGGTCAATTTAAACTGATTAAATTGATAAATTAAGTACCCCATTATTTTATATTAAAATATTTGTTAGTGGGGCTTGTTGTATATTTGCATTGCACTCCCCTTTAGCTCTCTTAAAACTCAAAATCTGAGTTAGACAATTGAGAGGGAGAGAGAGGCCGGCCATGGAGAGAAAAAGGGAGAGATTTGTGTAATTTGGGCTCAAGACTTGGGAATTTGAAGATCTAGCTCAAGATTTGGCTAGAGCTTGAGTGTTGAAGCTCTTAGGTAAGTGATTTCTTGAACTCTTACTTGTAATTTGTAAGTTCAAGGGTTGTTTGTGATCAAGAACATGTAATGAGTCGATTTTGTTGAGATTGAAGTCTTAGAACTCATGCATGTAAGAAATTACTTTGAATTTGCATGTTTGAGCTTGAAACACATGATTCATGTGGAGTTTTGGGTAAAGCTCATGTTGTAGTCACCATTTGTACCATCTAAGTTGAGAATGATGAGCATCTCCCACATGCATGTACAAATCATGGGAGTATAAGTCTTGAATGTTTGAATTTGAGCATGTTGATGATGGGTTTGAGACAATTTGGGACATGCATGTAGATAATTCATGTGATTGAGCTTCCTAATGTTGTAATCTGCATTAGTAGCATGTTAGCATGTGTAAATGTGTAATTTGAACCATTGCATGCAAGAAATGTAGATGGAAAACTGATTTGGAGCTCAAGAACACGATCTGGGAAACCCAGATTTTTGAGGTCCGCTCGAGCGGGGTAATGGCCGCTCGAGCGGGAAAATCGTGCTCCCAGCATTTTGCAGAGTTGGATGCCCGCTCGAGCGGGACATTTCACGCTCAAGCGTGGATCTTTGTAGACGGACCTTCAGCTCGAGCGCATCTTTTGTGCAACCAGTACCTTGCAGGCCTTAAGGGTCCGCTCGAGCGGAGAAGCTTACGCTCGAGCGGGGACCCTGTTTTCTGGAATTTTGTTCATGCATTCTGTGATTCGTTTTCCGTTCTCTTTCACTTGTAAGCACTCTTAGGCATGTGTTAAGCATTGTAAATGAGTTAATGAGATAAGAACAAAGCCTAAAGAGGAATATGTGAATTAAAGAACGGATTGAACTGTTAGTGACCCTTTTGTATTCATGAAATGTGTAGGGTCAAGCTCCAGGGCGCATCCACAAGCCGATCACTGTGAGTAATATCAATATTTGAAAACTTGTCAATGTCCAATTGTTATTCCCCTATAAATATTAGGAGTTGTTAATTGGGATTGTGGACAAAAGTTTGACATGAATGAATGGGCCAAAGGCCGTTTGACATGAATGAATGGGCCAAAGGCCGTTTGACATGAATGAATGGGCCAAAGGCCGTTTGACATGAATGAATGGGCCAAAGGCCGTTTGACATGAATGAATGGGCCAAAGGCCGTTTGACATGAATGAATGGGCCAAAGGCCGTTTGACATGAATGAATGGGCCAAAGGCCGGGCCGAAGGCTGTTTTGCCATGAATGGAAACCCGGATGGGCCAAAGGCCAGAATGTTTGGAACTACAGTTACTTGACTTGCATTTCGTATAGTTATATATATATTTTGCTGTTAAACAAAAGTATGAATTGGGCCCAAGGCCGTTTGGAGCATGTTGATCTACATATTGTTATGTAACTGTTATATTTGATATTATTCACTGGGCTATCGCTCACGCTCATTCATGTATTTGTAGGTGAGCCAAGGGAAGTCCAAACCCAGCCCCAGTGAAGTCTGCTAGGAACAACAGGAGTTTTGGGAGAGTCAGCCTTGTGCCTCGCGCATGAGACCATCCTTGCCCTTTTACTATGTACCTATGTTTTGTCTTGTTGGCAAGGACCCAGTGCATGTCTGTACATAGTCTGTTATAGGTTGACTCGTTTTGGACGATCCTGTCTGTAATGAATTTTGTGAAGCTGTACTTTTGATGTGAGTTATTAACGTATCTGAGTATGGTTTGTTTGATGTGCATATAAGCACGGCTCTATGGACAAAGTTTTAATTTTGCTTCCGTTTGGCCCCCATTAACTCTGTTAAAATACGTTTAAAACAGTTTGAGGCCGTAGGTAATCTCATGATTACTGGCCGGTTACGTCCTTAACCCACGGGGGCGGGTTCGGGTCGTGACAGAGTGGTATCAGAGCACGAGTTAATAACTCACACACTTGTCCAAAAAGAGCAATAAGCGTCTAGATAAGATCTAGGATGCATTCATGTGATAAATACGAGTTTGGAAGCATTGATTATATGCTTAAATGTTTTGTTATGAATAATTATATGTGTAAGTTGTGAACTACTTGCATTACGAATTATCTGGAAATATGTGCTCCTTAGTGTATGTGTACTTGTGTACCTTTGGTATGGAATATAATGCAAGTTTAATTAGATGGTGAGAACCAGAGGTGATGAGTTAGAGGAATCCTCTGCTGCCAGACTGGACAGAATGGAAAGACTGATTCAGGAAATGGCAGAAGCTTTGAGACAGCAACAGGAGTGGCAACAACAGTGGCAGCAACCACATCCGCCACCTCCACCTCCGGCACCACCTGTGCCAGATAATCAAAATGATGATCGGATAATCGCCCTCACCAAGGAATTCAAGAAAATGAAACCACCACAGTTCCATGGTGGACTAGATCCCTTAAAAGCCGAAGCTTGGGTACTTGGGATTGAAAAACTGTTTGAGGTGTTTCCGTGCTCGGATACACAGAAAGTGCTTCTAGCCACCTTTATGCTAGAAGATGAAGCGAGAAGATGGTGGATGTTGATGAGGGAAAGCCACAGAGATATTGATTGGGCGAAATTTTTGGAAATCTTCTATGACAAGTACTTCCCGCAGTGTGTCCGGGACAGGAAAGTGGCAGAGTTCATGGAACTCAAACAAGACAGTATGACTGTAGCTGAGTATGAGGCCAAATTTACTGAGTTGGCCAGGTTTGCACCACACGTAATTGACACTGATTATAAGAAGGCAAGGCATTTTGAAGGTGGGCTCCGAAGTGACATCCTAGAGCGGGTGAATGTCCTGAAATTGGAGACCTACATTGGGGTGCTTGACCGGGCCATCATATCAGAGGCTAATATAGCTAGACAAGCTAAGCCAACAACCGAATGGAGAGGCAACAAAAGACAAGGCTTCTCTTTGAAGAAGAAATTTCTGAAAAAGCAAAACACGGGCTCCTCAACTACCTCAAGTTCTTCCCGAGACACGACTCCCATGTGCAACACTTGTAGCAAAAGGCACCGTGGAGTTTGTTACCGTGCATCGGGAGCCTGTTTTAAGTGTGGGAAACAAGGGCATATAGCCCGAGATTGTAATCAGAATAGTGGGAAGATAGATGCTAGCTCCACTGCATCGATCCCGAAGCCGGGAAACACTTTGAGATCTGCTACTACTGCGGATACAGTGAGACAAGGGAGAGTCTTTGCACTCGTTCCGGGTGATACACGGAATGCCAATGCCGTTGTCTCAGGTACTATCTCGATATGTAATCAGGATGCTTTTGTGTTAATTGATTCTGGATCAACGCATTCATTTGTGACATATGCATTTGCATCTAGACTGAAAAGACCCCTAGAATTGTTGCCATATTTGTTATGTGTGTCTGCTCCATCGGGGGAATCTGTGTTATGTGACTATATATATCGGTTTTGTGACATGCATATTGAGGATGCTACCCTGTATGTAGATTTGTTGCCCTTAAACTTTAGACACTTTGATGTAATTTTGGGCATGGATTGGTTGACCAAATACTGTGCCACTATAGATTGTGTGACAAAGAGGGTTGTATTTAAACCACCAGAACAGGAAGAAATTGTGTTTGTGGGAAATGGGGTAGTACCTCCACCATATTTGATATCTGCAATGAAAGCATGTAAATTGATCAGGAAGGGATGCCAGGGTTATTTGTGTTATGTATTGACTGAACAATCCGTGAATGTTGAATTGAATGATATTCCCATCGTTAGAGAATTCCCAGATGTGTTTCCAAATGAATTACCAGGGGAATTGGTAGACAGGGAGATAGAGTTTACTATTGAAACTGTGCCAGGCACCCAACCTATTTCTAAAACTCCCTACAGGATGGCTACGGCCGAAATGAAAGAATTAAAAGAACAGTTGCAAGACCTTCTTGATAAAGGGTTTATCCGGCCCAGTACTTCGCCTTGGGGCGCACCAGTGTTATTCGTAAAGAAAAAGGACGGTACCTTACGCCTATGTATTGATTACCGGGAATTGAACAAGGTAACGATAAAGAATAAATATCCTTTACCCCGTATTGATGACTTATTTGACCAGTTGCAGGGATCACAGGTGTTTTCTAAGATTGATTTGAGATCTGGGTATCATCAGCTGAAGGTTAAGGCAGAAGATGTTGAGAAAACCGCATTCAGAACGAGGTATGGTCATTTTGAATTCCTTGTCATGCCATTTGGAGTGACTAACGCTCCGGCAGCGTTTATGGACCTAATGAATAGAATTTTTAAAACCTACCTTGATGAGTTTGTTGTAGTCTTCATCGATGATATTTTGATTTACTCTAAAGATAAACTTGAACATGAACATCATTTGAGGATTGTTTTACAAATACTTCGGGAAAGAAAACTATTTGCTAAGTTAAAGAAATGTGAGTTTTGGTTAGATGAGGTTATTTTCTTAGGGCACGTGGTCAACAAGGAAGGAATTTCAGTGGACCCGCAGAAAATAGAAGCAATTGTGAATTGGCCTACACCAACTAATGTGACAGAAGTTCGCAGTTTCATGGGCTTAGCTGGGTACTACAGAAGGTTTGTAAAGGACTTTTCGAAATTAGCTGTGCCTCTTACCCAATTGACACGTAAAGGACAACCATTTGAGTGGAATAGTGAAAGAGAATCAGCCTTTCATGAATTGAAGACAAGATTGACCACTGCGCCAATTTTGACACTACCTTCAGGTACGGAAAATTTTGTGATTTTCAGTGACGCATCTTATAAGGGTTTGGGTTGTGTGTTAATGCAGAACGGAAAGGTTATTGCTTACGCCTCCCGACAGTTGAGGCCACATGAGAAGAATTATCCAACACATGACCTAGAATTGGCCGCAGTTGTTTTTGCTTTGAAAATCTGGCGGCATTATTTGTATGGGGCAAAGTGTGAAGTCTACACAGATCATAAAAGCCTAAAATACTTCTTCACGCAGAAAGAGTTGAATATGCGTCAGAGAAGATGGCTGGAATTGATAAAAGATTACGACCTAAAAATTCAGTATCACCCCGGAAAAGCTAATACAGTGGCTGATGCCTTGAGCAGGAAATCAACGGGAAGTATGGCTTGTTTGCTTACTGAGCAAAGGGAGATTTTGCAAGACTTTGAGAAGTCTGAAATTGAAGTGGTAGTGTGTGAACAGGGCGGATTGATAGCCGCTATTACAGCCGAGCCGGCGATTGTTGATGAAATCAAGCAAAAACAGAAAGAGGATGAGTTCCTCAGAAAGGTAATTGGTGAATTTGAAGTCAGCCCAAAAGCAGAGTTCAGTATCGAGAATGGAATGTTGAAATTTCGAAACCGAATATGTGTTCCAGTTATTCCGGAGCTAAAGAAGAGGGTCTTAGATGAAGCCCACAGATCCGTATTTGCTATGCATCCGGGTAACAATAAAATGTATCGGGATTTGAAACAAACCTATTGGTGGCCTAAAATGAAGAAAGAGATTTCAGAACATGTGTCCAAGTGCCTTCAGTGTCAGCAAGTTAAGGCTGAACATCAGAAACCAGGCGGTCTACTTCAACCTCTCCCCATTCCTGAGTGGAAGTGGGAACATGTGACTATGGATTTCGTTGTTGGCCTACCTCGGACTTCCCGCGGTATGGATTCTGTTTGGGTTGTAGTTGATAGACTGACTAAATCTGCACATTTTCTGCCTGTCAAAACTACATTTACTGCTTACAGGTTGGCTACTATTTATGTTGATGAAATTGTCCGCTTACATGGAGTTCCAGTATCCATTGTGTCGGATAGAGATCCGAAGTTTGTATCTAGATTGTGGAAGAGTTTGCAGGAAGCTATGGGAACAGAACTAAGGTTCAGCACTGCATTCCACCCACAGACAGATGGGCAGTCAGAACGAACAATACAGACTTTGGAAGATATGCTTCGCATGTGTGCTTTGGATTTTCAGGGGAGTTGGGAAGATTACCTGCCACTTGCAGAATTTGCCTATAATAATAGCTTCCACTCCAGCATCGGTATGGCACCATACGAGGCTTTGTATGGTAGGAGGTGTAGATCACCTATTTGTTGGACAGAGGTCGGGGACAGAGCTTTGCTCGGGCCTGAAATTGTACAAGACACCTCTGAAAAGATCAAAACTATTCGGCAAAGGCTCAAAACAGCTCAAGACCGACAGAAGAGTTATGCAGATGTCCGGAGAAGACCTCTTGAGTATGAGGTCGGCGACCATGTGTTCATCCGTGTTTCTCCAATGAAAGGCCAAGTCAGGTTTGGGAAAAAGGGCAAGTTGACGCCCCGTTATATTGGGCCGTTTCAAATTTTGGAGAAACTTGGTCCAGTTGCTTATAGAGTTGCTTTGCCACCGGGATTTGAGCAAATCCACAATGTGTTTCATGTGTCAATGTTGAGGGGTTACCTCCGAGACCCGTTGCATGTGATTGATTATCACCGGATTGCTATTGATGAAAATATGGAATATGCTGAATGGCCGGAAAGAATTGTTGACCGACAAGTGAAAGAATTGAGAAACAAATCCATTCCAATGGTGAAAGTGGAATGGAAGGAACACTATGGGACAGATGCTACATGGGAAAAAGAGGAGGAAATACGTCTACGCTATCCACATTTGTTTCCCGACGAAGGTAAGTTAAGTTTGGAGGACCAAACTTCCTAAAGGGGGGAAGACTGTGACACCCCTGTTCCGTAGTATGTTAATTGGTCCTTAACATGATGTGATTATGTATTTTGATATGATTTTGTGTTCCACTATGTGAAAATATGTGGTTTGAAATTTTATCTGTTCATCGTAGGAATATCTGTTTGAGTAGTCTGTTTTGGAAATTTAATTGAGGGCCTTATCGGCCACGGAACCCGAAATTGACTACGCCATTGTGGTTGGCATAATTTTTAGGGCCTACGGTGAAATTTAATTGAAATTTGATTCTGGTCAATTTAAACTGATTAAATTGATAAATTAAGTACCCCATTATTTTATATTAAAATATTTGTTAGTGGGGCTTGTTGTATATTTGCATTGCACTCCCCTTTAGCTCTCTTAAAACTCAAAATCTGAGTTAGACAATTGAGAGGGAGAGAGAGGCCGGCCATGGAGAGAAAAAGGGAGAGATTTGTGTAATTTGGGCTCAAGACTTGGGAATTTGAAGATCTAGCTCAAGATTTGGCTAGAGCTTGAGTGTTGAAGCTCTTAGGTAAGTGATTTCTTGAACTCTTACTTGTAATTTGTAAGTTCAAGGGTTGTTTGTGATCAAGAACATGTAATGAGTCGATTTTGTTGAGATTGAAGTCTTAGAACTCATGCATGTAAGAAATTACTTTGAATTTGCATGTTTGAGCTTGAAACACATGATTCATGTGGAGTTTTGGGTAAAGCTCATGTTGTAGTCACCATTTGTACCATCTAAGTTGAGAATGATGAGCATCTCCCACATGCATGTACAAATCATGGGAGTATAAGTCTTGAATGTTTGAATTTGAGCATGTTGATGATGGGTTTGAGACAATTTGGGACATGCATGTAGATAATTCATGTGATTGAGCTTCCTAATGTTGTAATCTGCATTAGTAGCATGTTAGCATGTGTAAATGTGTAATTTGAACCATTGCATGCAAGAAATGTAGATGGAAAACTGATTTGGAGCTCAAGAACACGATCTGGGAAACCCAGATTTTTGAGGTCCGCTCGAGCGGGGTAATGGCCGCTCGAGCGGGAAAATCGTGCTCCCAGCATTTTGCAGAGTTGGATGCCCGCTCGAGCGGGACATTTCACGCTCAAGCGTGGATCTTTGTAGACGGACCTTCAGCTCGAGCGCATCTTTGTGCAACCAGTACCTTGCAGGCCTTAAGGGTCCGCTCGAGCGGAGAAGCTTACGCTCGAGCGGGGACCCTGTTTTCTGGAATTTTGTTCATGCATTCTGTGATTCGTTTTCCGTTCTCTTTCACTTGTAAGCACTCTTAGGCATGTGTTAAGCATTGTAAATGAGTTAATGAGATAAGAACAAAGCCTAAAGAGGAATATGTGAATTAAAGAACGGATTGAACTGTTAGTGACCCTTTTGTATTCATGAAATGTGTAGGGTCAAGCTCTAGGGCGCATCCACAAGCCGATCACTGTGAGTAATATCAATATTTGAAAACTTGTCAATGTCCAATTGTTATTCCCCTATAAATATTAGGAGTTGTTAATTGGGATTGTGGACAAAAGTTTGACATGAATGAATGGGCCAAAGGCCGTTTGACATGAATGAATGGGCCAAAGGCCGTTTGACATGAATGAATGGGCCAAAGGCCGTTTGACATGAATGAATGGGCCAAAGGCCGTTTGACATGAATGAATGGGCCAAAGGCCGTTTGACATGAATGAATGGGCCAAAGGCCGTTTGACATGAATGAATGGGCCAAAGGCCGTTTGACATGAATGAATGGGCCAAAGGCCGTTTGACATGAATGAATGGGCCGAAGGCTGTTTTGCCATGAATGGAAACCCGGATGGGCCAAAGGCCAGAATGTTTGGAACTACAGTTACTTGACTTGCATTTCGTATAGTTATATATATATTTTGCTGTTAAACAGAAGTATGAATTGGGCCCAAGGCCGTTTGGAGCATGTTGATCTACATATTGTTATGTAACTGTTATATTTGATATTATTCACTGGGCTATCGCTCACGCTCATTCATGTATTTGTAGGTGAGCCAAGGGAAGTCCAAACCCAGCCCCAGTGAAGTCTGCTAGGAACAACAGGAGTTTTGGGAGAGTCAGCCTTGTGCCTCGCGCATGAGACCATCCTTGCCCTTTTACTATGTACCTATGTTTTGTCTTGTTGGCAAGGACCCAGTGCATGTCTGTACATAGTCTGTTATAGGTTGACTCGTTTTGGACGATCCTGTCTGTAATGAATTTTGTGAAGCTGTACTTTTGATGTGAGTTATTAACGTATCTGAGTATGGTTTGTTTGATGTGCATATAAGCACGGCTCTATGGACAAAGTTTTAATTTTGCTTCCGTTTGGCCCCCATTAACTCTGTTAAAATACGTTTAAAACAGTTTGAGGCCGTAGGTAATCTCATGATTACTGGCCGGTTACGTCCTTAACCCACGGGGGCGGGTTCGGGTCGTGACATTAGCCGAGTCTATCTAATTGCATCCTGTATGTGTTGCATTAGGCAATTTAACATGAACTAGGACATGCATGTTTGCTAACTAGTTTATTGTTTTGGCACGGAGTACGATGTAAGTATTTTTGCTTTAGCATCCCGCATGCGTGTGAGTGTTGCCATGATAGTATGCTTGCCATGTGGCTAAATGCTTATCTGATAAACTGATTGAATGCCTGTGGGTGAAGGTTGGATTGTTTGAGTTGGAAGAACTCATTGAAATCCGTGTTTTAGCCTACTTGCGAGTAGCAAATTCCAAAGCACTTTTCAAAACAAACGGATATGCAATGCTTATTTCCAAATTAGGCAATCTAGTCTATACTTGTTTGTTGTGCGCATAACATAGTAATTCTAGGCTAATAAATGGAATAAGAACACATAACGTTTTCAAAAACGGATATCATGGTTAGTAGAGGCCGGTCTTCAGATCGGGCGAAAGGGGGTGCTCATAGCTGACCTTCCCCGATCGTACCCAAGCTCCCGAGCCGAGACAACTCCGGTGATGACGGACATGTGGCCTTCGGCACCGAGTCAGGGTTTCCTAAATTTCCCCATTAAAAAATATTTAGGTGGTGACTCTGTATCTGGAAAAGCAGTCCATGTTTGGCACTACTTTTTCAAAAATTTGTTTCTCAAAACGATTTGCCAGATTTGGACTCTTTGGTTCAGATTAAGAACCGCGACAACAAAATCGAAAGTCCAAACTGTACTAGCGAAGCCCCCCACGCTGGCACGTCTACAGTTTCTGGCGACTCTGCGGGGGAAAATTAGAGAGCTTGACTCGAACTCGTGATATCCCATTTTGACTTCATCTATGTGTCTCTTTGCATTGCATTTGCATTGGTGCGCCTAGGAACACAGTGTTTGCCATCTGCCATTCCTGAACGGTTTGCCGGAGGCTTGTCTTGTCAAGGCATGTCCGTAAGGCTGACCGGTTATGGGCTCTGACAGCATGGGAACACAAACCCTGGTTTTACCGAGGCACCCTTTTCGACCATTCGACCTAGTGCATATTCGGATCCATAGTGACCATTCCAAGTTAGGACAGGCTGCTTACCTGATGTTAGGTTGTTTGAGAACCGCTGCATGCATAGTGAAACCCTAACTGCTGACAAAATAGGACAGGGAAACCCTACCCCAACATAGGGGTGTTTTGGCTCTCTTTACTTGCTATGTGCTTTTAGAGTGTTGCTCTACAGGAACGTGGATCATGTAGGATTACTAACTAGTTTCTTGATTTGGCTCGGAGTACACTATAAGTGTTTATGCTTTAGCGTTTTGCATGTATGTGAGTGTTAACATGACAAAATGCTTGCCATGAGGCTAATTGCTTATGTGATATAACTGCCTGAATGCCTGTGGGTGAAGGTTGGATTGCTTGAATTGGAACAATTCATCGAAATCCGCATTTTAGCCTACTTTCGACTAGCAAACTTCTAACCATTTTCCAAAAAAAAGGAGATGTGATGCTTTGTTCCAAATTAGGCGATCCAGTCTATACTTGTTTTGTTGTGCGCATCACGTTGTAATTCTAGCTAATAATCGGAATAAGAACACATATGTTTTCAAAACAAAATATCATGCTTAGTATGGGCCGATCTTCGGATCGGGCGAGAGGGGGTTCTCATAAATAACCTTCCCCAATCGTAACCAAGTTCTCGAGCCGAGGCAACTTTGGTGATGACGGACATGTGGCCTTAGGCAACGAGTCAGGGTTTCCTAAATTTCCCAAAATAAAATATTTAGGTGGCGACTCTGTATCTGGCAAAGCAGTCCATGTTTGGCACTTCTTTCTTAAAAATCAGTTTTCCAAAACGATTTGCTGAATTTGGACTCTTTGGTGATTTATCAGTCTTGCATTGCACTTTGCAAGATTAGATTCAGAACCGTGACATTTAAGTCCGAACTATGGTAGCATAAGCCCCCAAGGGCGCGTCAACACCACCTCAAATGCCAAAGGCCTCCTCCTACAGTTGGCATAACTTTTTTGGTGACTCTGGGCTGTAACAAGCCTCCTACGGATAAGCTCAACTTTCTCCGCCGTTTCTCGAACCAACTCCAGGCCCAACAAAGGTGCATCACCCACTTCGGCCCAACACACTAGAGACATACACGGTCGGCCATACAAGGCCTCAAACGGTACCGTACCGATTCTCGACTGGAAACTCTTGTTGTAGGCAAACTCCACCAAGGGCAAGTGCCTCTTCCCCAACCCACTAAAGTCAAGGACACAACCTCAAATCTTATCCTCAAGGATCTGAATAGTACGCTCAGACTCTGAGGATGATAAGCCGTGCTAAAGGTCAATCTAGTGCCCAAGGCACTCCGCAAACTCTGCCACAACCTAGCAGTAAAACATGGATCTCTATCTGAGACGATCGACACTGGGACCCCGTGCAACCTCACTATGTCCCGAATATACAAGTCGGCCAGACGATCTACCGGATCTCTCACGCGCATAGGGATAAAGTGTGCCGACTTAGTCAACCGGTCTACAACCACCCAAATAGCATCACTACCCCGCTGAGTCCTCGGAAGACCTACAATGAAGTCCATAGCAACATGCTCCCACTTCCACTCGGCTATAGGCAAGGGTTGTAACAAACCCGCTGGCCTCTGATGCTCGGCCTTCACTTGTTGACAAGTAGGGCATTTCGATACAAAAACTGCCACATCCTTCTTCATTCCCCGCCACCAAAACTGGCGACCCAAATCATGATACATCTTAGTGCCTCCCGGATGCACTGCAAGGCGTGAATGGTGAAACTCTCGGAGTACCTCCTCTCGGCAAGACTCCGGCACGAACAAACGGTCTTGGTATCTCACACTCAGGTCGGGATACACAGTCAAACCCTTCTCAACCTTCCTACTAAAGATCTTCTCTCGGAGGGATTCTACCTCAAGGTCACCTCTATGTGCCTCTAATACTCGAGTCACAAGTGTAGGCTGCGCAACAACAGAAAACAAGGCTGTAACCTCAACGGATTCACCCAAAAGCAAATCAAACTCGCCAAGTGCACCCAATATCTCCCACTCCCGGATGGCTATACAAGCTATATCACT
Source organism: Camellia sinensis (assembly GCF_055761805.1). NCBI lineage: Eukaryota > Viridiplantae > Streptophyta > Magnoliopsida > Ericales > Theaceae > Camellia > Camellia sinensis. Next base: position 162,750,942 of record NC_138972.1, read on the forward strand.
AATGGATTTCTTGCTAAGGCCATCGGCCGCAACATTGGCCTTTCCTGGGTGATAGTGCAACTCAAAGTCATAATCCTCAATAAACTCCATCCACCTCCTCTCCCTCAAATTCATATCTCTCTGTGTAAACAGATACTTCAGACTCTTATGATCCGAGAACACCTTGAATCTCTCACTATAAGGGTAGTGCCTCCAAATCTTCAAGGCAAAAATCACAGCTGCTAACTCTAGGTCATGTGTAGGATAATTCCTCTCGTGAATTTTCAACTGACGTGAGCCGTAGGCTACCACTTTCCCTTCTTGCATCAGCACACAACCCAAACCCTCTCGTGAGGCACCACAATAAACTGCATAACCCAAACCTCTCTCCGGAATAATCAAAATCGGAGCGGTGGTAAGTCTAACTTTTAGCTCTTGGAATGACTTTTCACAAGTCTCACTCCACACAAATTTCACCCCTCTTCGTGTCAATCTAGTCAACGGCGAAGCTAGTCTGGAGAAATCTTTCACAAATCGGCGGTAGTACCCACCTAATCCCAAAAAATAGCGGATCTCAAAAACACTCTTAGGCTGTGCCCAATCCTGCACTGCCTCTATCTTGGATGTATCAACCGACACCCCTTCCCCGGAAACTACATGGCCTAAGAATTTAGCCTCTCTTAGCCAGAACTCACATTTTCCAAACTTAGCATATAGCTTATGAGCTCTAAGAAACTCAAGCACCACTCTCAAGTGTTCCTCGTGCTCCTCCTCAGAAGGTGAATAAACCAGGATGTCGTCCATGAAAACAACCACAAAACGATCTAAGAATTCCTGAAATATCCTGTTCATCAAATCCATAAACACTGCCGGTGCATTGGTGAGCCCAAACGGCATCACCTGAAACTTATAATGGCCATACCGCGTACGGAATGCCGTCTTCGGAATATCCTCCTCCTTGACCCTCAACTGGTGGTAACCCGATCTCAAATCTATCTTAGAGAAACAACGGGACCCTTCCAACTGGTCAAACAGATCATCTATACGGGGCATAGGGTATTTGTTCTTAACCGTAGCCCGATTCAATTTTCGGTAATCGATACAAACTCTCAAGGCACCATCTTTCTTCTTAGCAAAGAGGGCCGGTGCTCCCCACGGCGAAGTACTAGGGCGGATAAAACCCTTATCTAGCAACTCCTGGAGTTGAATCTTTAACTCACTCAACTCGGCTGGGGCAAAACAGTAAGGTGCCATAGAAATCGGCGCCGTGCAGGGCACTAACTTAATAGAAAATTCCACCTCTCGATGTGGTGGCAAACTAACAAGATCCTCAGGGAAGACGTCCGAGTACTCACAAACCACTCTTGGCAATATAATCTGGGTCTCATCACACTCACTACTCATAAAGCTAGCAAGAAGACTACTAAGCTCACTCTGCCCTCGCAGATCATACACTGGTGACAACACTCTACCAACCCGATCGAGCAGAGAATAGGACGCTCGAGCGTCAAACACAAAAAACTTAACCCACTCGAGCGCAAAAATACCCGCTCGAGCTCCAAGGCACAAAACAAGACACCATCCGCTCGAGCACAAAAAGGAACCCGCTCGAGCATAGATTACACTCTTCCAGAACTTTAACAGACATCGAACACCCGCTCGAGTGCAAGGATACCCACTCGAGTGCGACCCGCTCGAGTGTAAGGAAATCCGCTCGAGCGTGAAAAACACATCTGCAGTATTTTTGTAGACAGAGAAACTACTGAAGGTATGCAAACTCCGCTCGAGCGCAAGAAGACCCGCTCAAGCAGATCACTAAAAATCTGGGCAACAAGAGTTGGGACAAAAGCTCAACCAACCTGTTCGAAACACGCCCAAGACAATTCTAAACTCAAATACAAAGAGTTAAAGGACAGAAATGAAATAAAGACAACAACAGCTATCCACGAAACCGAGTCTGGAATATAGTAAACATGAGAGGAAAATCGGGATCGCTATAAAATGGATGTTGAATAAAAATAAAAATGGAAGTTGCATAAAATTGAAAATGGAAGTTCATTCAAGAAACCACTATACCTTAACGATCTATTTAGAAATTAAATAAAAAAGGAAGTTGAATAGAAAAGGAAATTGAATAAAAATGGAAGTTGAATAAAAATAAAAATGAAAATTGCATAAAATTAAAAATGGAAGTTCATCCAAAAAACCACTATACGTTAACGATCTATTTGGAAATTAAATAAAAAATGAAGTTGAATAGAAAAAGAAATTGAATAAAAATGGAAGTTGAATAAAAATAAAAATGGAAATTGCATGAAATTAAAAATGGAAGTTCATTCAACAAACCACTATACCTTAACGAGCTATTTGGAAATTAAATAAAAAAAATAGTTCGAATAGAAAAGGAAATTGAATAAAAATGGAAGTTGAATAAAATTAAAAATGGAAGTTGCATAAAATTAAAAATGGAAGTTCATTCAAGAAACCACTATACCTTAACGATCTGTTTGGAAATTAAATAAAAAAATGAAATTGAATAAAAATGGAAGTTGCAAAAAATTAACCATTGAAGTTCATTCAAGAAACGAATATACCATTACGATGTATTTGGAAATTAAATAAAAAAGGAAGTTGAATAGAAACGAAAATTGGATAAAAATAGAAGTTGAATTACAACAAAAATGGAAGTTGCATAAAATTAACAATGGAAGTTCATTCAAGAATCAAGTATACCTTAGCGATCTATTTGGAAATTAAATAAAAAAAAAGTTAAATAGTAAATGAAATTGAATAAAAATGGAAGTTGAATAAAAATAAAAATGGAAATTGCATAAAATTAAAAATGGAAGTTCATTCAAGAAACCATTATACCTTAACGATCTATTTGGAAATTAAATCAAAAAGGAAGTTGAAACGAAATTGAAATTGAATAAAAGTGGAAGTTGAATAAAAATAAAAATAGAAGTTGCTTAAAATTAAAAATGGAAGTTCATCGAAGAAATCATTATAAATTAACGATCTATTTGGAAATTAAATATAAAAAAAAAGTTAAATACAAAAGGAAATTGAATAAAATTGAAGTTGAAAAAAAATAAAAATGGACATTGCATAAAATTAAAAATGGAAGTTCATTAAAGAAACCACTATACCTCAACGATCTATTTGGAAATTAAATAAAAAAAAAAGTTAAATAGAAAAGGAAATTGAATAACAATGGAAATTGAATAAAAATAAAAATGGAAATTGCATAAAATTGAAAATGGAAGTTCATTCAAGAAACAACTATACCTTAACGATCTATTTGGAAATTAAATAAAAAAGAAAGATGATTAGAAAAGGAAATTGAACAAAATGGGAAATTCATTCAAGAAATCACTACACCTTAACGAATTATTTGGAAATTAAATAAAAAAAGGAAGTTGAATAGAAAAGGAAATTGAATAAAAATGGAAGTTGAATAAAAATAAAAATGGAAATTGCATAAAATTAAAAATGGAAGTTCATTCAAGAAACCACTATACCTTAACGATCTATTTAGAAATTAAAGAAAAAAGGAGGTTGAATAGAAAAAAAAAAAATTGAATAAAAATGGAAATCGAATAAAAATAAAAATGGAAATTGTATAAAATTAAAAATGGAAGTTCATTCAAGAAACCACTATACCTTAACGATCTATTTGGAAATTAAATAAAAAAATAAGTTGAATAGAAAAGAAAATTGAATAAAATTCGAAGTTGAATAAAAATTAAAATGGAAGTTGCATAAAATTAAAAATGGAAGTTCATTCGAGAAACCACTATAGCTTAACGATCGATTTGGAAAGTAAATAAAAAAAGAAGTTGAATAGAAAAGGAAATTGAATAAAAATGGAAGTTGTATAAAATTAACAATGGAAGTTCATTCAAGAAACGAATATACCTTAAAGATATATCTGGAAATTAAATAAAAAAATAAGTCGAATGGAAAAGGAAATTGGTTAAAAATAGAAGTTGAATTAAAATAAAAATGAAAGTTGCAGAAAATTAACAATGGAAGTTCATTTAAGAATCCACTATACCTTTACGATCTATTTGGAAATTAAATAAAAAAAAAAGTTAAATAGTATAGTAAATTGAATATGTAACGCCCTAAAAAAAAACCCATAATATCATACATGCAAGATATAGGAAAGAGATATTATATTACGATCATCAGAGTATTCTTACAAAATGTATTACATATTGACAATAAAAGTAATCGCCCTATGGGCTTACAACTTCCTAAGTCAACACTTGGTTGCAAAAAGAGAGTGCAAACTCTATACAAAGAAAGCCCTTGGCTTGATATACATGTAACACAACAAAACAATAAAAGGTGGTCTAACAGCCTCAAGCCTCCCAAGCTACGTCCTTGAAGGTGGCATAACACCTATACCTGAAAATGATATCCCATATAGGGTGAGCCAACGCCCAATAGAGATATGCTAAACATAGTATGAACAGTAACTAAAACGTTAGCAATTGATAAACATTTAACTCTTACACAACAACTTATAACACATTACAATCCCATGACTAATATGTCCATGTTCTATTCCAATTTCCATTTCTTATCAAATTCTCAATTCATAACTATGACTCAGAACTTGGAATCAATTTAAACGAGACCACATCTCATATCAATGGTATTTCTATTTTAGGTGAGATAATAACACATTTTAAACATTTCATACTTCATAATAGATACACATTTTAGTACTGTATCAACCTAAGACAAATACAGTTCCATATTTCACAAATGATACACATTTTAGTGCTGTATCAATATCAAACAAAAACACTTCTATACTTCACAAATGATACACATTTTAGTGTTGTATCAGTATCAAACAAAAATCCGGTTCAGAGGTCCATCCCCCATCTTCCAATAAACCGTGGAGTACATCCCCCATCTCCTCCTGCACAAAACAATGTATATAAGCAATTATCATATACAAATTTAATCAATCAATACACAATTTAGATGTATTATACTAACCGCTATATTCAATGGCATGCTCAACTGATTAGTTTTAGTTTGCCTAATCACCATGCATTGTCTACAACAATCAAGACTACCCTCCACTGGTAGCCCAAAACAATTATTTCTAAGCAGGTAATAATTGTTATAACAGATAAATTGTCATTATTTTTAGAAGTGAAGGATTAATATAATCCAACTCCTTCATTCCATCTCAAAATTCATTATATTCAACTCAATTTCATATTTCCACAACAAAAGCCACTAATTACACTAATGACCCAAATATACCCAAACATGGCATTTTTCCACTTTTTCTCAATATTAACCCAAAGGCCCAAATATTACTAACAACATCAACAATCTCTATTTTCGACCCAAAACACGTATAGGTGCGTCAAATAAACAAAACCCCTCTTTTCAAAATAGCACATTTCAAAACCCTAACTTCCCAAATCAAAACATTTAAACAAAAGCCCAACATCTAGGTTAAAGCTCATAAAGATGAGTTGGAATCCCTACCTCAAATTCGGAGCCCAAAGGAAGAAGAAGAAAAAATTGAAGATGCTCGAAAACCCAAGATTTTCGGATGAAAGTGTAGCCCTCGACAATCCCCAGAACTTTTACAAAGGCCCAAGGTGAGGAAATAACTCCTACTAGATCAATCCCTAGAGAGAAGGTAAGGTTTTAGAGAGAGGAGCTCTCAAATCTGTGTTTGGGAAAGTAAGAGAGAGAAAGAGTGTTGAAAAAGTGATCCAAAAAGTGAAATCTCAGAATGATATAATCGTCTCCCCGCTCGAGCGGGAGCATGGAAATCCCCGGTCGAGCGTCAGACACAAACTCACGCTCGAGCGTGAAAAGAGCCGCTCGAGTGTCGATTACACACTTCCAGAAGTTTTGCAGACATGGTCCCCGCTAAAGCGTCAAACTCCCCGCTCGAGCGGAGGAACAAAATCAAAGGGTCACGCTCCAGCGTCAAAACACCCGCTCGAGCATATGAAGACTTGTAGAGGAAAGTACTAGGAGATGGAAAATCACGCTCGAGCGTCAAAACTCCCGCTCGAGCGGAGAAGCAACAATGAAGGGCCCGCTCGAGCGTCAAAAGACCCGCTCGAGCGTGAAGGCCAAATTCTGGGCATCAACTTTTGGTTTCAAAGTACAACCAACCTGTTTCAAACCTGCCCAATCCAACCCAAGACTCAAATACAAGGAGTAAAGGCTAGGAATGAGAATGAGACAACAACACAACCACGGAACCGAGTCCGGAATACAATAAATAAAGAGAGGGAAAACCAGGATTGCTATAACCTCCCCCCTTAAGGAATTTCGTCCCCGAAATTAAGAACACGCCAGAAGAACAAGGCCAACTGATCACACAGTACCCAACACCCGGGTACTAAGGAAGATCCTAACTTCACAATAACTTTTGGATTTACTCTCACAAAAGGAAGGGCTTACCAAGGGAACACGTCCCGAAAGAAAATAACACTCCGGCATACCAAAAACTCCAACAAAACCAAACCCTTCTCAAGATAAATCACCAAAACGCCCGACTAGCGCTCCAAGCTATGTCACTACTCAACAATCAAAATTTCAAATAGAACAACCAACACAATTTTTTATTTTATTTTATACATATACGGGAAATTTTTCTCTGGTCCATGAGGCATTTCTCAAAGATAATCAAATTTTCAACGTTGACATTCCGAAATGAATTTTTCATTTTCCTTGCGAAACTTAAAAGTTTTGTAAACATTTTTCATAGATGCGATGTTATCCATAACATATGACCATTCACAATTTGTTTGCCAAAGACTCCCCATTGAAATTTTTCAACAATATTACAATTCAATATTCAACAACCTAACCCATCATCGGTCACTTCATCTTTATTCAAGAGGCAATTTACAATATATACTACAACATGCATTTCTTCAAATCTAACAATCTCCAATATGCATGGTTCACAATTCCATACCATAGTCAATGTTCACGATATATTTCCAGTTCTATAATACATTCAACATATGCAATGTTACATTAAACTTTCATTTTAAGGCAAGTTTCAAAATACTTCTGTAAACCAAAACATATGCACTGTTTTTCAACTTAAGACATATTTAATGCTCTTAAAGTTCAACAATACAACAAAAATACAACACATGCTCAAACATCCACAAATAGATCCGGATATTTCTCTCGGACCTGAAATCCACTCACCCAAGTGTTTTTTTTTTTTTACCCCGTTACGTTCCCACAACACCTCAGTAAATGGAAGAGTCCCGTTCTCCAAGACCCGATGACAATGATAATAGTAAGCCACACGCAACCACTACAGTGTTCTGAAACACCCATTATGTCTCGACTACCAACAATACCCAAACCATTATTTAGTACTTGCCACCCCAACAAAGGAAACATGAAATCATTTGTACACAAGGCTTTCAGTCGACTTTCACAAAACAGGAATGCAAGACGAAGCAAGGGTAAGGAACAACATTACGGCACATTTATACCCTAAAATTTCAAGGTCTTACCAAAGACACACAACATGTAACCGGCAACTCAGGCTAGGTCAAATCTAACTTCCCACAAAATATTCCATTCGGGTTAAAGAATCTTCTTTAATTGCTCCGTTTATTTCAAAGCACTCGATTTTCCCCAAAGATATTTAGACTTATACCGTCACCACTTAAACACGTCATTTACAACTGGCCACAGCTGAACTCAGAGATTCCCCTCGAATTGTTTTCCGAAAATAAGGATCGAAAACTCACGTTTTAATTCAAAATCATTTTAGTTTACGAAGAGTACTCAATGTCCCTCAAACGAATCACAACGTAACCAACCCACAAAACCCGCCATACTCATAGTAATGGCGCAATTCTCACAAACAGTACTTTCACGATAGGGACTCCTAAACGTTTGAAATTCCCAACAATGCAACAACATAAAAGATAACTTTATACACCCCGCGCCTTACACCGCACAGACAAGATTGAACAAGTTGGAACGACTCTAACAGTGTGCCACACTCACTTTACACAATTTCGCTACCTCACTCGTATTACCACTATCCAAACTGGACGACGAACACTTATATCAAAGTGACCTAGCTTTACCAAACGTCAAACAACGTGATTCCATCAGTAACCACACTATAGCTTTACCAAGGCATTCGCCTGGGATTCCCTAGATTAATCCCCTTCTACACATCATCTAATAACAACATACGAACCACACATTATCACGTCTCGCACTATACAAAACTCCCTCATTTAGAGATTTCATTCACCACCTCGTCTGAACTCGAAGTAACAGAATTTGCATACCCCTTCCCTCGTACCGAGTTAACTGATATGGTTTGCTACACCACGACATTTAACATTACCAAGTAACCGTTCGTACCGAACATAAGCAAACATAGCTCCTTCATCCGTCAACGACCTATAGGGTCCACAATTTATTCCACATCCTATTTGTCACTCATTCCGAGAGTACAACCGAGACATAAGGTCTCCGTGCCTAACAACCAGCCATGCTAACCTTCCAAAAGAGTAAAAGTCCTCACCCTCCTTGCTATTATCCCAAATCTACAGCCGTAAACACCATACTACTGTGACACCATCCACGGGTCACCCTCTAACTACGGGCTATATACCTAATCAACCTTTCCGATAGCATCTCCTGACCTAACCAGTGCTAAGATAGAAACCTATCGCATTCGATCATAATAAAGGAGCCCGAAAACTTAGGAAACAGCCATATACTACTACCCAAGATATAGCACCAGCTGCTCACAACACACCACTCCCCGGTGCCAACAACCACAACCTTATATAGGGACTAACACTCCCTCAATCGAAACGACTAGTCAGTACATAGGCAAATTCGGCAACGTTACCTACCACGAAGGTACAAGTCTATTCCTAACAAGATTATGCACTATGCCCTCGTAAAATACCATGTTAAATACATACTACACCCAGTATTAATCGCACACTTCACATCCCCTCGAGGAGTTTCCGTGACAGTAGATCAACATCACTTTCACGCATATAAGATCAATTAGAGAGCACTAATGAAATTCCGAACGCCCAACAAGTATAACCGTTCTCGCCCCCTAGTAATCTTGATTAAGATACGCATCCCTCAGTAATCCCTCCAAATTTGAAAACATGGCTCATCAGCCCTCATTTTTCCCAAACCAGATCGCACGCATATAATAGCATTATTACCAAAAATTTTATGGTCTCACAACAACTTACTACATTAATAAAACTTTTAGAGCCATTACATGCTCTAATCTGCCCATTTCAAGAAAATAGATAAGCACAGGCACACATAACTATATATATATAGAAACAAACAACCTCGATGTTCCAACATTTCCAAAACACATTGGTTACATAACAGAACCCAATGATTACCAAATGATAATTCACCGATTACAAAACGGATTAGTCAAGACAAAACTACCCCATCGGTATTACCACCACTACCGTCCCTCGCTGGACCGCTAAAGTTGGTCATCCTCAGACCCAAGTTATCCTATGAGCTTACATGCCACGGACAAGAACTACCGATGTACCCCAACCGGCCACACTTGGAACAACTGCGAACTTCTCCAACTGGGGCTTGGGAACTCGACTCTCCTGAGGCCCTTGAAATCTGGCCTGATTGTCTCCCAAAATGATATTGCCCCTGCCCGGTCGAATAAAATGAGCCCGACTAGGTTGCAAAAACCCCAAAAAAGCCCCTAGCTGTGTACAGAAACGTTGGATATGACCCGGCTGATTACACACCCAACAAGTAAGCGGCTCCCGAGCACGAAACTAGTTCAAAGTCTGAGTTGATGAAGACCACAATGACTGCTTCCCCACTGAACATTCGATCATCCTAAAACCTGGCTGGCTAGATGATTCTAGTGGGGCAACTACTGGTCAAACTGCCAACCCAGCCCTCTTCCTTTATGGGCAAGATGGGGACTTGTGGCCCAGCTGACCACATTTGAAACAAGTGACAACCTTTCGTTCACGCTTTTCCGAATCTAGACTTGGCATTGGAAAAGTAGAGCTAGGCTGAGCTCTCTGAAATTGTTGTGGATTGAAACCCTTCTGCCTCTTAAAAGGCCTACCAGCACTCTGAATCACAAGAGTCGCCGAAATGGCCTCCTTATTTTGGCCCATAGCTAGCACCGTTGCCTCCACATGAGTTGCAGCCTTAACAAGTACATTGTAACTCCTATGCCAAGACCACGCAATCCTTTCACGGATGTCGTCACTGTAGACACCCCATTTTTGAACGTCCTCGAGACTTGGTTGGGCTTGCAGGTACACCCAACAACTAGTTCGATTGCTCCCTGAGTACTCGACTGTCACGGCGGAACGTCACCGGTTCGAGCTTCCCAGACCCTGTATCCTTTCTGCCCCATTTTTGGACCTTGGCTAGGTCCTTTCAGAGTGACCTTTTTGGTGCACTTTCGGCCATGGCATGGCACTGCCAGCCATGGTTTTGCACCTGCCGGCCATTGGTGATGCCCTGTCGGCCATCAGTGAGCCACTGCCGGCCATTGATGATGGCTGGCACCCCCCTTGTCTCAGCTGGTTTTTCACCAGAACTTTTGAGCCATCTGATTTTTTGTTTGCTCCCCTCCATACACGTGTATGGAGGGATGGAGCCCTTGCAAAGCTTCTTGAAGAAGCTTTAGCTTTGCATTCTTCTATATAAGCAAGAGGGCTCCCTTTATATCAGGGGTTCAGCTATTTTTGAAGAGAAGAAACTCTCTTTCTCTCTATATTGTTTGTGTTTTGTGCTTAAAAGTTGGATTTCCTTGCACTTTTACACTACAACACATAGAGATTCACCACCACCATTGGACCAAGCTTCTTGGGAGGTCTTCTTGAGGTCTGAAAACTGGTTTCCACCACTTGAAGTTTCTGGTTTCGAAAATGGTCTTCAAGGGTGAGTATTTTCCCCATTTTTGCACCTTATTGCACCTCACTTTAGCCCTCCTTTCATATTAATTTGGGCTTTGCTTATAACTGAAAAAAGTCTTGTATTTAAGTGCTTTTGAAGTCTGCTTCGGGTCATTTTGTTGTTAGGGGTGTGTAGCCCCCTTGCATGCTTTGTTTGGCTTTGTTTTAAGGCATTCCTTGAGGCCTCCGAGCTAGCCTTGGTATGGCCTTCTTACCACTAAGATCTAGTGGATTTTTAGTGGTAAAGGTGTAGTTTTGAGGTCCTTAATCAGAAGGGGTGGCCCCCTCTCTTTTGGTTCATCTTTGCTTGCATTTTTGGCCTTCCAAAGGACCATCCCTCCATGCATTTTTTAGGCTTGTTTCAGGCCTATTTTTGTGACTTTTAGGACCTGCCATAGGTCTTTCCATGGCCGGTTTGGTCATATTTTGCATGCATCTTGTATGTGTAGTGTAACTCCATTCATAGCTCATCAAAGTAGCATGTGTGCTTAGCTTGTGTTGAGTCCATTTCAGTAGGTTTTTGGTGATGTTTTACCATGCCATGAATCTTTTTTGGGTTGGTTTTGTCACTCCATGCATGCATAATGTACTTGTAGTGTAAATCCCCTAAACTAGCTTCATATGCTCCATGCTTTGCCATGTCATGTTAACTTGTTTGGTTTACATTTCAGCATGTATTTGGTCATCATTTGGCATGTCATGACCCTATCCATAGTTGGTTTGATCATCCTTTGCATGCTTCATATAGGTGTAGAACAAATCTTGTTTACTAGCCTCTTGTGCATGATGCTTTGACTCATCATCCTAGCATATTTTGGCTTTGCTCTAACATGATTTTATGCTTATTTTGGGCTTCTCTAGGACTGTTTTGGGCTTCCATGGCCATATCACTCATGCTTTGTATAGCTATAGTGTAAATGCTTAGGCTAGTCTTAGGTTTTGAGGCCCCTACCATGCCATACATGTGATGTTTGCATGCCTTGACCTCATTCCCCATGCTATTTCAGTCCATGAAATGTTGTCATACACTTGCATTTGACATGTTTTGAATGCTTTATAGAGCTTGTGCTTTATGTCTCAAGAATGGACTTCTGTGCATACTATTAAGCCTAAGCCTTTGGCTCATCATTTTAGTGCATTTTCAGTCTTGTTATACCATAATGTAGCTCTATTTTATGTTGTCCAAGTCTTCTCACGATTGGTTTCAATAGGTGTAGTGCATTGCCTCTTTATAGCCTTGCATGCTCTTTGTTTTTAGCCTTGTGTTCTAGCCCGTGTTGGCTAGCTTTGAGCTTGATTTTGGTCTTGATTGGACCTACCCTAGGATTGTTTTAGGTCCCCTCGGCCCTTTGGGGCTTGCCTTGTATGGCCATGGCTTAAGTCCCTTTGCTTACTTTGAGCTTTGAGCATCATAACATGCTATGCTTGCATTGTTGAGTTGATTTGGCATCAATTTACATGAGATTTCAGAGCTTACCTCATTGCCATATATCCATGTTTGTCGCTCCTTGTGCCTTAATACTTGGGCCATTTGGCATACATGTTTGCCTTGCCATTTGATGCTTTTGATGCCATCATTTCAACACTTTTTGGCCACTGATTTGGGCTTAGTTGAGAGCTGTCCACATTAGTTTAAGTCCATCCCTTTGCATGTTGTCTCATGCTTGTCTTGCATATTATTGTATGCTTGCTCCATCTTTGCATGTTGTCGCATGCTAGCCCCATTACATGTTGTTGCATGTCCATGTTGCATTTTGTCATGTTGTCCAAGGTTGTTGCCTCACATCATGCTTATATGCTTGTTGCATGCTTGAGTTAGTTACATGCTTGCACACTTAGGTCATATTGCATGTTTGCTATGCTTATGTGTCGCATTGTTTGGATTAAGTGTTAATCCGAGCACGAGGAACGAGGGGCGTTTCATACTCCGAGTGATGAAACGTGGCTCAATTCTCGGTCGTCGAAGCTCTTGATGATTCATGATGGAGTTCTAGGCTTTACTTGTTGTATTTGTGCATTCATTTTCATATTGATTTGCACAAGTTGGATTTTTGGCCATCATGCATCGGGATGCGTGATTGATGGTTGTGGATCCGACTATGCCTCTCCCTTGATGTTTTGAGGTGATTTGGGGTGGCATAGTGCGTACACACCCTTGGGAGACCCTCCATTCTCTCTATTTTGTGCTTTGTTGCAGCTTGGTGTCACAGCACACCAGTGGCTGGCAGTGCACCACTGATGGCCGACAGTGCCTTGTTGTTGGCCGACATCTCTCCTTTCATGGCCGGCAGGCCACTGGTGAATTCCCCAGCAGTGTTTTGGTAAGCTCCATCAGCAAACACTGGAAGACACCCTGTAAACAGAGCCTCTAAAGGGCAATCGGAAGGTATTTCGAGGCGAAGAACCGAAGCGAGCATGCATACCTCCCTCTTCTCCAAACAGAGCTGGAATAGCATTCATTTACTGCTTACTTGTTAGTTAGTAGTTGTGTAATAATTAGTTATAGCTAGTTATTAATTCAGTTTTGTAATAATTAATTAGCTTGTTAGTTAGTTAATTAGGCGGCTTGTATTATTTATTCGGACCCTCCGAGAGAGGGCCAATTTTGTAATAAGTCTGCGTGTGTGCGATGCATGTCTTCCAACCCCACGTCTTTCTCCCTTTCATTTACCAGCCAATGATGGTTAAATTAGGGCATGTTTCAATTAGCATACTTATGCTTGCATATTTGCATTCATTCATCTGTCTTGCATGCACCGGGCTCGGTGCATCATACTAACTGCATCGTGTTTCAATTCCAATGTTGAATACGTGTTAGCTATAGCATCATCATATGCCATCTTAGAATAGCCGAGCTTATTGCAGTTGCATTTTTGCATGTGTTGCATTAGCCATTTCTGTATAGTTAGGATCATGCATAGATTTCTAACATAGCCTCTGTTTTGGCTTGGAGTACTCGGTAAGTATTTATGCTTTAGCATCCTTGCATGCGTGTGAGTGACTGCCATGACAGCATGCTTACCATGAGGCTATGTGCTTATTTGATATAACTGCCTGAATGCCTGTGGGTGAAGGTTAGGTTATTTGGATTGGAACAATTCATCAATTGTGAGTTTTAAGCCCACTTGAGAGTGGCAAATCACCCTATTTCTTAAGCCCACCCGAGAGTGGCAAATCAACGTTTTAGCCTACTTGCGAGTAGCAAACCATTTTCAAAACAAACATGAGATGTTTTGTTCCAATTCAGGCGATCCAGTCTATACTTGTATGCTGTGTGCGTCACATAGTAAATCTAGGTTAATAACCGGAATAAGAACGCATAATGTTTTCAAAACTAGATATCATGGTTAGTAGAGGCCAATCTTTGATCAGGCGAGCGGGGGTGCACACGAAGTGACCTTCCCCAATCGTACCCAAGTTCCCGAGCCGAGGCAACTTTGGTGATGACGGACACGTGGCCTTAGGCATGAGTCCGGATTTCCTAAATTCCCCCAAAATAAAATATTTAGGTGGCGACTCTGTATCTGGCAAAGCAGTCCATGTTTGACACTTCTTTCTAAAAATCTATTTTTCAAAACGATTGTAGACACCCCATTTTTGACCGCCCTCAAGACTTGGGCGTTACTGATGGTTTACTTGGTGGAGAAAGGTGCGCAGGGCAAAAGTTCAGTTTCTTCGGCAATGAGAGAGCCAAATCTCAACTTCACACCCCATTTTGGACCAAATCTATTTTAGATTGTTTTTAGAGTTTAAAACCCTCTCTTTCAAAACATTTTTGAAATAAAATTCCTACGATGCTCTGAGACTCACATTTTGTCAAATAAAGCGCTTTTCGATAAACTGAGCAAGGAAAAAGTGGAAATTAATGAAAGAGAGATGAAATCTTTGAAAAATCTTTCAAAACACCTTACTTACGGGTTTGAAGTTGAAGAAAAGAGGAGAAGAGGGGAGAAAACAAGTTGGAGAAGAAGTTCGGCAAGGATCCGGGTAGAAGAGAATCGAGCGACCCCCGCTGAATCAAGCTTATTCATCTGCATATTTGGATTTAAGCTATGAGGCCACCACCATTGGAAAGCTTACTTCCGGGGCTTCGTTTTGCACTCAAGAATCTCCTGAAGCCAAGTTTGCGTGGGGGAGATATGGTTGGTTGAAGTTGGGTATCATCCCAGTTGGATCGAATCTACGCAGCTTCACCAAAAAGGGCATAACTTTTTGCACAGGAGGAATTTTAATGCAAGGTTTGCGGCATTGGAAATCTAACTTCTGGGGCTTCAATTTGGACACCCACTGGCCATTTTTTGACCTTGGCAGCATCTATCGTCAATCTATTTAGCCGACCGGCAATTTATTGTGCCGACCGGCCATTTATTTTGGCCGACGACCTCCTTTTTTGGCCGGTTTGACCTTTTTGCACCTCCCAGGCATGGTGCATGCCAGCTGTGCCAGCTGGGATGCACAAACCCGTCCCCCCATGCACATAGGTGGTTGTTTTGAGCCCTTGATCCCTTTTTTTACACCCTTTGCTCAAGGCTTCTTGAGGAAGCCTTGACCCCTTATCTTGGCTTCCTCAAGAAGCTTACCAGCTGTCCTTGCTTCTGTGAGAAGCCTTGGCCCTCTTGCCCCTCTTGACCCTTTCTCTTAAGCTTGTCTTATAAGCTTAGAGCCATTTCCATTGCCTATTTAAGGGCCTCTCCTCCTCCATTGTTAAGGGTTGGTGATTTTGAAAGCAAAAACCAGACCTAAGGCATATATATCTGATATATATACACCCTCTCTCTATATATCTCCCTCCCTCTCATCCTTTGTGTGTGTTTAAGAGCCTTAAAGTGTGTTTTGACCATAGTATTGCACCAACACACACACCATTACACCACACTTCGACTTGAGAGGCCTTGAGGGTTTGTTCTTGGAGTTTTAAGCTGGTTTTGATCACAAGAAGAGGTCTGACCTTGCTGTTCATCAAAGGTTCTTCAAGGGTAACTTCTTTGCTTTAGTTTCCCCAATCTTGCATTAGCTTTTGACCTGTCTTGCATGCTGATTTAAGCTTTGTGTATAACAGAAAAAAGTCTTGTTTTTAGCTCCCTTTTAAGTTTGTTCAAGACCACTTTGGTGTTTGGGGTTGTTTGACCCCTCTTAGGCCTTGTTTGGCCTCATTTTTGTGCATTTTTAGTGAGCTTCGGGACTACCTTGTTTGGGCCTCCTCACCACTGGTTTAAGGTCCTAAGAAGGAGAGGGCCACCCCCCTCTTCTTATTGTCTTCATTACTTGCATTTTTGGCCTTACAAAGGGGCCTATGTTTGCACACTTCTTGAGCTCGGTTCAGGCATTTTTTAGTGGGTTTTAGGACCCTTAAAACTCATTTTCAGAGTTGATTTGGTCTTGCTAAATGTCTATCTTGCATGTGTTTAATAACTCCTTTCATGGCCCTCTAAAGTAACTTATCATTTTTGCATGCCATGGTTGCGTATCAGTGGTTATTTGGGCCTATTTTCACATGTTTTATTCACTGATTTTTGATGGTTTGGTGAGATTCCATGTGCATCATATACTTGCCATACAACCCATGTTTGCTAGTCAAAGTTGCATACTATTTTAGTCCATCTTGCTAACATCTTTTGGCCATGCTTTGAACTGGAAATATGCATGTTTTGGGACTGCCTTGACTCTGTCTTCATGCTTCATAATCAAATAATGCATGCTTTGTATAGCTATAGGCCAATGCGTATGCCTAGTTTTGTGTTTCGGGGCCATTCCATGCATCGGGTGCCATGTTTCCATGCTTCGGGGCTGTTTTGTATCACATTTTAGTGCTGGAATTACATGCTTGTATGCCATATTTCATGCCTTGCCATGCCTTGTTAGAGTTGCATACTATGCCTTAGGTTTGGTCCTCGGTTTGCGTGCACGCGTGCACGCGTTTCGAGAGTCTCTTTTTCATCTAATGGCCACTGTTTTGAACCTAGTAGAGAGCCGTCCAATTAGTGTAAGTCCATCCCTTGTAAGCCATTCAAGTGTTGTTACATTATCCCATGTTTGCGTGCTTTGGTTGCACGTGTTGCATGCTCGAAATCATTTGCATTTGGCATGCATTCCCTTGGTCAAATTACTAGCATGTTGCATGATTAGATCACAATCTTGCATGCTCTAAGTAGTTTGTATAGTTGTGGCATGCTTGTATGCTTGTTTGCTTAGTTTATGTACCTAGTGTGCATCACTTGCTTGTATGTTCATGTTGCATGCTAGCTCACATGATTAGAGTTGCATTGCCTTGGCATGCATGCTCTACCTCTTGGCCAAGTCATGATGGAGGTAGAAGCCCCTTGGTTTGATTGTGTGCATTACATTTCATTTGACATCAAAATATGCACACTTGGTCCCTTGGGCCATCACGCATGGAAATGCACAATTCATGGTCCGAGAGCCAAGGACCATGTCCCTTTGAGTCATGCACATGAAAAGGGGCTTGGTAGGTGCATACATTGCTTGAATTGCATTGCCATGCAAAGTCTTATCCTCTGCTGCTGTCAAATAGGTTCTGCAGGCACTTTCTGCCGATCGACTGCATAGAGTGCCGACCGGCAACCCATTGATGGCCGATGGATGCATTCTTGGCCGATGACCGCCAGATCACAGCCGAGGATGATTCCTTCCAGCCGGTGGCATTCCCCAGTATCCAGAGAAGCAATTCTGAGACTTTGGCAGTCTTCAGAGGGGCAGAGCAGGGAAAACAGAGGCAGATTGTGCATGGTAGTGAATTCCCGAGCAAGACCGAGCATGCATTGCATTGAGCTCTCTTCCCGAGGAGGTTTACTGTTTTTCCTAGCTTAGTTAATTTGTTAACTAATTAGGTAATTTGTAATAATTAATTAGCTAGGGTGGTTAATTCATTATTCAAACTGTATTATTCTTTCGGTCCCTCCGAGCGAGGGTAAACCTGTAATAAGTGTGAGTGAGTGTGTGCATGTCTTCCAACCCCCACTTCTTTCTCCCTTTTACTTACCTGCTTTGATGGTTAGTAATAGGTCATGTTTAAATTAGCATACCTTATGCTGCGCATGCGTGCATCCATGCATTTGTCTCGCACGCACCGGGCTCGGTACATCGTGCTAACTGCATTTGTACTTCAATTCCAAATTGAATACGTGCATCAATTGATTGCATCTCACATGCCATGTTTAGGTTAGCCGAGCCTACTCTAAATTGCATCATGTATGTGTTGCATTAGTGACTTTGACATGACCTAGGACCATGCATATTGGCTAACTAGTTTATTGTTTTGGCACGGAGTACGATGTAAGTATTTTATGCTTTAGCATACCGCATGCGTGTGAATGCTATTATGACAGCATGCTTACCATGTGGCTAGATGCTTATGTGATAAACTGTTTGAATGCCTGTGGGTGAAGGTTGGATTGTCTGAGTTGGAAACACTCATTGAAATCCGTGTTTTAGCCTACTTGCGGGTAGCAAATTCCAAAATATTTTTCCAAAACAAACGGATATGCAATGCTTATTTCCAAATTAGGCGATCTAGTCTATACTTTTTTGCTGTGCGCATAACATAGTAATTCTAGGCTAATAACCGGAATAAGAACACATAACGTTTTCAAAAACGGATATCATGGTTAGTAGAGGCCGATCTTCGGATCGGGCGAGAGGGGGTGCTCATGGCTGACCTTCCCCGATCGTACCCAAGTTCCCGAGCCGAGGCAACTTTGGTGATGACGGACACGTGGCCTTTGGCGCCGAGTCAGGGTTTCCTAAATTCCCCCATTTTAAAATATTTAGGTGGCGACTCTGTATCTGGCAAAGCAGTCCATGTTTGGCACTTCTTTTCAAAAAAGAAACTGCTACTCAAAACGATTTGCCGGATTTGGACTCTTTGGTTCAGATTCAGAACCGTGACACAAATCGAGTTCGAGCTGTAGTAACGAGGCCCCACGCGGGCGCGTCTACAACGATTTGCCAGATTTGGACTCTTTGATGATTCATCGGTCTTGCATTGCACTCTGCGAGATTAGATACAAGACCGTGACATTGAGTCCTGAGCTGTAGTGAGCCCAATGAACAAAACGGGGGATTCCTCCCGTGACGTTTGGGGATGTATACAGTTTCTGGCGACTCTGTTGGGGATTTAGAGAACTTGACTCGAACTCATGATATCGGGTTTTGACTACACTTATGTGTTTCTTTGCATTGCATTTGCATTGGTGCGCCTAGGACACCATGTTTGCCGTATGCTATTCTTGAACGGTTTGCCGGAGGCCCGCTTTGAGAAGCGTGCCATAAGGCTGACTGGTTGTGGGCTCTACCACAACGGGAACACAAACCTGGGTTTTTACCAGGGCACCCTTTTTTGACCATTGGACCTAGTGCATATTTGGAAGCCATAGTGACCATCCCAAACTAGGACGGGTTGCTTACCCGATTGTAGGTTGTTTTAAACCGCTGCGTGCGTAGTGAAACCCTAGTTCCTGACAAAATAGGACAGGGAAACCCTACCCCAATATAGGGGTGTTTTGGCTCTCACTTTTTTGCTATGTGCTTTAGAGTTGGCCTCTACAGGAATGCATATATCAACACACGAGTTTGGGTATCAGGCCTGAGGGCACCAGTTCAATAATTTGAGAATCAGTTATCTGCGTGTATCAGATTCAGCTTCGCGGACAGTGATTTGGGGATAATGACCAGTGTTTAAGAACAATATTTTCATCTTATCAACTGTGTGTTGTGATGCCCAACTGTGTGTTGTCTGTTTATTTTAAGCCGTTATGCTGTCCGTTTGTATGGTTATTTATTTCCTTATCACTTTATTTATTTTTTTGCTAGGCAGTTTTAGCACAATTGCTTCAGACCAAGGAGATATTCCCCAAGCACTCTGGACAAGAGGTCGCCAACTCCATCGATCTGAGGATCTGGTAGACGTACAACCAGTGTACTACTCATTACCCCTAGTTACTAGACGGAGGGCAGTTAGGCAGAGGATATCAGTTCAGCAGTTAGTTCAGAGAGCTTTGTCTACCTCACCTGAGTACAATAGGGAACAGAGTTCCGTTTCTCCCGCAGAGAGGGAATATACACCAATAATCCAGCTAAATCAGAACAATATGGCAAGCTTAGAGGGGATGGTGCGCCACCTCCAAGAAAGTATGAAAACTATGCAGCAAGATGCTGTCCGACAAGTGGAATTCGCCAAACAACTGGCTATGGTTGTGACTCAGCAAGCAGAGTTAATCACAAGGCTGCAGGAGCAAGCGGGGGCATCCGCTTCACATCAAGCTCCTCCTCCACCAAGAGTGCCAATACTCAGGGAGACGGCCAATGTCCAAAATGTCCAAAAGGATACAGATATCCCAACAGGCCACCTCCGTCCCCGCTTCTACCACAACTATTCAAGGCGCCCATGCCTATCAATGTATCGGACTCTCCCTTCGAGTTTGAGGTCGACCCCACAGCACTAAAATAGAGCAAGCTCGAGAAGTTGTTCAAGAAATCCCAAGGGGTAAAGGCTATCACGGATATCGAGGACGGATATATCGACGTGGCTGAAACACTGCTAGATAGGTTCAAAATGCCGCAAATCGATCGTTTTGACGGATATGGGGATCCCATGGTGCATCTCTGGTTATTCTCAGATATACTACGGTCGATGGACCTCACCAGACCGTAGAAGCTTTCATTATTCTGCTGGACCCTGTCGGGTGTGGCCGCTATCTAGTATGCGAAATTAGAGGATGATGTCAAGCAGAGTTGGGATGAAATGGCCAAGGCCTTTGTTGCGCAATACTCTTACGATACCCAAATTAAGATTACAACCCGTGATCTTGAAACAACAAGGCAGGAGCCTAAGGAGAGCTTCTCGGATTTTGTAACTCGGTGGAGGGCGAAGGCTTCAATGATGACCCTAAGGCCTACTGACAAAGATCAAATTCGAATGATTGTGCGCAATCTCTAGCCGAAACTGATGCAAAAAATGATCGTGCTCCCCTTCCCTACCTTTTCTGACCTGCATGAGATGGGAGTATAGATTGAAGATGCAATGAAACAAGGTCTGATTGACCAAGATAAAAAGCAGCCCAGAAGGACTTTCAACCGCAACAACAATGCAGGCACAAGCAGTGCTGCGAATACAAGGGCTTCGGAAGTCAGCATGGTCACCACCATCCCCCCTCCGAGACCCATGGCAGCTGCACCTTCCTCCAATGCGTCCGGGAGTAACACACAAACCACCAAATACCAACCGCAAAGCCAAAGAACCTTCACCCCATTATATATGCCCCTGTCCAAAGCTCTGGGGGTTTTAATCAGGAAAGGGCACTTGAAGCCCCTGGAGCCAAGGCCGTTGCCTGAAAAACTTCCCTCTTCCCATAATCTTGCCAAATACTGCACATATCACCAGCAACAAGGTCACGACACTGACCAATGTTTTCAATTACGTCATGAGATTCAAGATCTCATTGACAAACAGGTGATTTTGCCTCCGGAGAAACCCAATGTCACAACCAACCCTCTCCCACCACACAACCAGGCTCCACCTCCCAAAAGAGTCAACTTTATCCAGACCGGGGTTGTGTCTTACGATCCTAGCGTATATATCACCCCGTCCCACCTACCCAAGCCGGAGGTGCTCCTTCTTGACTGCACTGAGTTGTGCATGTTAGACATCTCCAGAACCCAACCCGAACCAATGGTGGTGACTGTCGAAGACAGAATAAGGGAGGTTTCAAAGGAGAATGGGATTATTGAGTCAGAATCTGAGGAATCTGGGAGTTTTGCTGGGAAGGTATACAGTCCGAGTGACTACATTTTATCAGTAGGACAGGTTGGGCCGAATGGGGAATTACCGGGAAGGGCAGAGCTTTGTGTGATCCAGGGGGATGGATTTGAGCATGGGACAGATGGCTTAGCAGCGTTGGAAAAGGGCATAGCTAACCTGCAGTTTTTCAAAAAACAAGACTTAGCAGTCAACTGGTTTGATTTTGAGGAGTCAGCAGAGGCTACTCGGTGGCTTGATGACCTACCAGACGTTGTTGAAGAATCCCAGTTGGGACGGGGCTCAGTAAGGCCAAGAACACCAATTGTGGCCGGAAGGGCCGAAGAGCAGAGTACATTGCCGGAGAGCGCTGGTACTAAGAATTTTGCTCAGGACTTGGGCATTGTGAATGCAAAGAAAGTTGAACAACAAACTGCACTGACGCAGTCGGAACAGGAAAAGTTTGGGGATTCTGAGAGAATCAGGAAAGCTAAAGCCCTCGTGGGGGCTGAAGGTGTTGTGTGGACGAGGACAGAGAATGCTGCAAGCATGTGGACGGAAAGTACTGCGAGTACAATTATACCAGAGCCGGACAGGTGCCTGTCGGCTGCCGACGGAATGTGGTGGGAGGATGATGACTTATGTCTTGCCCACATGGATGAGGATTGGGGGAGCAATCAACCCGACGATACCAGGTATATCGGCGAAGTCGATCATATGACTAGGAGTGGACGGTATTTCAAGCCTCCACACCTAGATCAGCCAGAGGCGTCTGGGAAAGACAAGGAGGCAGAGAAGCAAAAAGAGAAGCAAATCGAAGAAGAAGCTGTACTGAAGCAGTTAAAGAAGATACAGGCAGACATCTCCATCTGGGGACTGCTTATGGCATTACGAGTGCATCGACAAGCTGTGTTATCGGCCATGGACAGGGCCAAGCTCTCAATAGACACCACGCCCGAACAGCTGGTGGGCTTAGTTTTTCTGGGAGGAGCTACCCCGATGTTGACTTTCTCCAACAAAGAATTGCCACCTGTGGGTGCGAACCATAACAAGCCACTCTATATCTCTGTGGAGTGTAGGAACAAATGGATACCCGTGGTACTTGTCGACACAGGGTCCGCCATCAATGTGTCCCCGGCAAGAACTGCATATCCAATCGGTTTAAAGACCGCAGACTTTGTGCCAACAGCCCAAGTGATTTGGGCATATGACAACACAAGCAGAGAGGTAACGGGGACGATGAAAATTCAGACCCAGGTTGGCCAAGGACAACATGAAATTGACTTTCACGTCCTGGAAGTTCCTGCGACCTTCAACCTGCTCTTGGGGCGGCCATGGTTGCACCAAGTGAAGGCAGTTTCGTCCACCTTGCATCAGATGGTGAAATACCCCTATGGGAAGAGAGTAGCCATTGTTTTTGGAAATTCGTCGATCCATCCACCACCAGAAGTATCTATGCCAGTTTTGGAAATTGAGCACGGTATAGAGGATATGTTCATGTCAGGTTTTACCCTGGCTGAGGCTCGGGTGGTTCAGAACGTCATGGCTGTTAATGGGGAGGTGTATGTCAGTGCTCAATCAATATACCTCATGAACAAGCTCCAACACATCCCCGGGATGGGATTGGGAAAGAGCGGTTGGATGGGCGTCGCAGCATTGGCCGAAGGGCCACACAACCCGCATACCTTTGGTTTGGGTTATCTGCCCACCAAAGAGGATTAGATAAGGAAAGGCAAGGAGATGGTTGGGAGAGCCAGAGCAAAACAGGCAGGGAAGCCTTTTGAGTTAATGCATCGGCCCATCCAGGGTACCCTAAACGGACGCTTCATCCGGGAGGGGGAGGACTTTCCATTTTGTGGCTTCCCAGAGCCATGGCTGTACGCGGAGAGGAAGCACGTACCATGTAGACACCCCATTTTTGACCGTCCTCAAGACTTGGACGTCACCGCTTGAACACTCGGTGATCATCCATGTTTGTGTTCGTCTTGAGTTCCCGGAGGTCTCGGCTACGCGCCTTGCCTCAGGACCTCTTGACTCGACTGTTTTGGGTTTGGTTTTGCACCAAACACTTGTGTTTTGCCTTGGAGGGGCAGGGAATGGCTTGTGAGCCATCCTTACACATCACCGGTCATGGCTTGAGACCACCGGCTGTGTTTTGTTGCCACCGGCCAAATGTTTGGCCGGCCGACACTATAGATAGCTGGCCGGCTATCTTTTTTTGGTCAAATGGATTTTTGGCTGGCCGACCACTGTTCATCTGCTTTTGCAGATATTTCTGTGCCTGTTGTGATAGCTGGCACCCACTCTGCTCCCCTCCATACACGTGTATGGAGGGATTTCTCTCTTGGATGGCTTGTTTTGGAAGCCTTACAAGAGGGAACTCCTATAAGAGGAGGCCTCCTCTCCCTCTCTTAGAGGTTAGACAATTTTAGACAACATTTTTAGAGAGCTTTGAGTTTTAGGGTTTGTGTGTTGTATGCATCCTATCTCTATTTCTCCCTCTCTTTAGCTCTAAGTGTGTGTTTAGTCTTATTATTGCACACAAACACATAGTATCACACCTTTTCTTGGTTGCTGAGGGCCAGAGGAGTGTTCTTGGAGTTCTTAGAGTTGGTTTGGAGCCAAAGAAGCTGCTGGAGCTTCATTTGTGAAGAGGGTCTACAAGGGTAAGAAACTTATCCCTGTATTCCCCGTTTTTTCATTGCATTTTTTCCTATCTTGCATCTGTTTTTGAGCTTTGTGTATAACATATAAAAGTTTTGATTTTTAGTGCTCTAAATAGTTTGTTAAGGGTGTTTTAAGCTTTGAGGTTGTTTGACCCCTCTTAAGGCTTGTTTAGCTCCATTTTGTGCCTTTTTTGGTGAGCTCCGGGACCATACTATTTGGGCCTCACCATTGAAAGCTTGAGGGATTTCAGTGGTGAGGATGGTGCCTTGAGGTCCCAAGAAGGAGAGGGCCACCCCCTCTCCTTGTTGTCCTTGAAAAGGGCCATTTTTGGCCTCTTGAGGGAGCATATAGTTTGAGTATGTATTGACCATGCCTTGACTGATTTTCAGGCTTATTATGCCATAATATAGCATTGTTGTATGTTGGTTTTTATACACCATGCTTGTCTAGCATACATACCTTGTAATGCCATGATTTGACTCAATACGCGCATAGCATTTAGACTACCGTGCTTTTGTGTTTTGGCCAAGCTTTGTGAAGCTTATATGCATATTTTGATGTGCTAAGGGACTGTTTTAAGTCATTTGAGTCATCCATGCCTTGCTTTGTATAGCTACCATGTAATCCCTCTTGTATGCCTTAAGCTTTGGCCCTTCTAGCATGCCATCCTTGCTTTGTTTTAGTGGTTTGGAACCACTTGACATGTTATTTCAGACCTCATGATGTGCCCATATGCTTGCATTTGATCCCCCTTCAATATGTTTAAAGGTTGTTGCCTTATGCCCCTTGTTTAGGCCTTGGAGTATGCTTGCATTTTTAGACCACTTAGATGCCATCTAAGTACATCCTTAGCTTTTTTTAGGTATGCATTAGACCTATTTTAAGTCCCTTTGGCCTTGTGAGGATTGGTTGACCTAGCCTTGGTTTACCTCCCCTTTGGCTTGCCTTAAGTCTTGGACCATTGTTGCATGTTTGGCTTGCTTTGTTTACTTGGTTTGGCACCTTCATAACATGTTTTTCAGAGCTTTATGTGCATGCCATTAATCCATGTTTTGTCACTTTAAGTGTGCTTAAAGGTTGCATGTTTGATGCTTGAGTGTTGGCCCATTAGCATGTGCATGTGTGTGTGTGTGTTGGCCCTCATTTCCATAGCATTGGCTACTGTTTTGGACCTAGTTTAGGGCTGTCCAATTAGTGTAAGTCCCTTCCTTGCATGCCATTCAAATGTCATTACATTATTCCATGGTTGCATGCTTTGGTTGCATGTGTTGCATGCTTAAAACCACTTGCATTGGGTATGCATCCTCTTGGTCAAGTTGTTAGCATATTTGTATGACTTGCATGTTTGCATGGTTGAGTTGCACATTGCATACTTGATTAGCTTGCATGGATTGCATGCCTAGTGAGCATTGTGCATTGCATCTCCATGTTACACACTTAGGCTCACATGCTTAGGTTGCATTGTACTAGCATGCATGCTTGGCCTCTTGAATTGCTTGTGATGGAGGTTGAGTTCAATTTGTTTGTTTATGTGCATTGCATGACATTTAAAATGAAAATGCACAACTTGGTCTCTTGGGCCATCACGCATTGAAATGCGCGATTGGTGGTCCGAGAACCAAGGACCATATCCCTTGGAGTCTTAAACATGATAAGGGATGTGTTGGTGCATACATTTGCTTGAAATGCATTGCCATGCCATGTTTTGTCCTCTGCTACTGTTAAACCAGTTTCTGCAGGAAGATTTGGCCTGCCGGCCATCTTCAGTACCGACCGGAAAATAGTGTTGGCCGATGGATCAATTTTGTGGCCGGTGATCATTTCCCTTGGCCGATGGCCATTCCCCTCAATCAGTGGTGTTCCACAGTGTGCAGAGAGCATATCCTAGGACTTGTACAATTTTCAGAGGAGCAAAGCAGGGAAAATAGAGGCAACTTGTGCATGGTGGCGGATTTCCGAGCAGAACCGAGCACGCATTGCAGTGGACCCTCTTCCCGAGGCTGATTTTATTGCTTAATTAGCTTAGTTAATTTGCTTAGCTAGTGAATTGTCTGTAATAATTAATTAGCTTGATAGTTAGTTAATTGTATTATTCTTTTGGTCCCTCCGAGCGTGGGCTAATTTGTAATAAGTGTGGGTGCATGTGTGCATGTCTTCCAACCCCCACTTCTTTCTCCGTTTTACTTACCCGCTTTGATGGTTAGTATTAGGACATGTTTAATTTAGCATACCTTATGCAATGCATGCGTGCATCATTCATCAGTATTGAATGCACCGGGCTCGGTGCATCATGCTAACTGCATAAGTATTTCAAATCTAACTTGAATACATGCCACTTGTGCATTTTCACATATCATTTATAGACTAGCCGAGCCTACTCTAGTGACATTCCGTATGCGTTGCATTAGGCATTTAAACATGGACATGGATCATGCATGTTTGCTAACATGTTCTTGTTTTGGCACGGAGTACTAGGTAAGCTTTTATGCTTTAGCATCTTGCATGAGTGTGAGTGTTTGCCATGACAGCATGCTTACCATGTGGCTAGATGCTTATGTGATATAAACTGCTTGAATGCCTGTGGGCGAAGGTTGGATTGTTTGAGTTGGAACAACTCGTCGAAATCCGTATTTTAGCCTACTTGCGAGTAGCAAACCTGAAGACGTTTTTTGAAACAAACGGATATGCAATGCTTTGTTCCAAATTAGATGATCTAGTCCATACTTGTGTGTTGTGCACATTACCTAGTAAATTCTAGCTAATTAACTGGGATAAGAACACATAACGTTTTCAAAACTGGATATCATGGTTAGTAGAGGCCGATCTTCGGATCGGGCGAGAGGGGGTGCTCATAGTTGACCTTCCCCAATCGTACCCAAGCTCCCGAGCCGAGGCAACTTTGGTGATGACGGACACGTGGCCTTTGGCACCGAATCAGGGTTTCCTAAATTCCCCCATAAAAAATATTTAGGTGGCGACTCTGTATCTGGCAAAGCAGTCCATGTTTGGCTCTTCTTTCAAAACTTGTTTTCTCAAAACGATTTGCCGGATTTGGACTCTTTGGTTCGGATTTAGAACCGTGACACAAATCGAGTCCGAATTGTAGCACGAAGGCCTCACGCGGGCGCGTCTACAGTTTTTGGCGACTCTGCTGGGGAGATTAGAGAACTTGACTCGAACTCGTGATATCCTGTTTTGATTTCGCTTATGTGTTTCTTTGCATTGCATGTGCATTGGTGCGCCTAGGACACCGTGTTTGCCATCTGCCATTCCTGAACGGTTTGCCGGAGGCTTGTGTTGTCAGGGCATGACCATAAGGTTGACCGGTTATGGGCTCTGATAGTATGGGAACACAAACCCCGATTTTTCCGGGGCACCCCTTTTGACCATTCGACCTAGTGCATATTCGGAATCCATAGTGACCATTCCAAACTAGGACAGGTTGCTTACCCGATTATAGGTTGTTTGAAACCGTTGCGTGCGTAGTGAAACCCTAGCTCCTGACAAAATAGGACAGGGAAACCCTACCCCAACATAGGGGTGTTTTGGTTCTCACTTATCTGCTATGTGCTTCAGAGTGTATCTCTGCAGGGAATGCATATACCAGTTTGCAAGTTTGAGAATCAGGCCCGAGGGCATCAGTATCAGTGTTTTGGGGAATCAGTTGTATTTGCGGGTATCAGATTCAGTGTTTTGGGCAGTGATTTTTTAGGACAATGATCAGTGGTAAAATACAGTTATTCAGCTGCCCTTGTGTCGGTTCAGTTGGGCTGAAACGCTGCATGTTTTTTTTGTCTTTCAGTTCAGAGAGTTGATACAGAATAGCCAGTGTTCTCCCTTGCTGAGGCAAGACAGATATCCGAGCCGTCAATCACCGTTCAGTACAGTGGACTTACCATGGCGCAGAATTCAGAGGAAATTGTGGTAATGACAGCCGCGCTAGATCAAGGAACCAACCTGCGGGATGAAGCTAATGTTAGTGTGCCACACCCGCCCAGGTCACCGGTTGCGCACCCGGTCTGGATACCCTAGCTATATCAGGCTCGCGAGCCTACTACATTTGAACTAATGGGGATGATCGGTGACCTCCAGAGGTCTGTGGCTGATCTTCCTTATGGGATGTCGGCTTCGCCACCAACCACCTCATACGCTGGAAATTTTGTACCACAGGAGCCCCCGCTACTGGGGCGGATTGTGATCGAGCTCAGCCAACCAGAGGTTGCCTCCAGCTACAGTAACGATGTGTCAGCAGCAACCGGGCTTCGCTCTGATGTAGTAACCCAAACCCCCGATCAGGCTGAGTCCAGGGGTAAGGACAAGATGAAGGCAGACACTGATCCCATTGAACAACTGCTGCGGGCAGTCGAGGATTTGAAAACCGGGGGGATGAACAAGCAACAGATATCCGCAATTGTGGTAAAAACTGTGGAGGATGCTTTCCCCACTCCACCTGAGGGTAGTTCAAGTCAGTCAGAAAATCGGGATAGGCCCCGTCATGCCAGACCAGTTCCTCCTATTCCCAACCCTGCACCTGGGAAAGATCAGAAAACCAAGGCAGTGCCTGCCGACCCTTTTGCTAGTGCGTCTAGTAAGAATACTCAGACTTCAAAGTACCTGCCCCGAGGGCGCAGGATCTTTCATGCTCTCTACATGCCTCTGTCTAAAGGACTTCAGATTCTTGCCGAAAGGGGACACCTCAAACCCCTTGAACCTCGGCCTCTCCCGAAGAATCTCCCTCTCACACATGATGCTGCCTTGTACTGCGCATACCACCAACAGACCGGTCATAGCACTGACAACTGTTTCCGCCTTCGCCATGAAGTGCAGGATCTGATTGATAATGAGGTCATTCTTCCACCTACCTCAGCGAAGTCTGTTACCACCGAGCTGTTGGACTTTGAGGATACTGCGAGTATGTGATCAGGGGTTGGACTACCTGCGGGCGGCGCTCGGTGTATTTCGGATGTGGCGTCTGGCACGTACTTTTTGAGCATTTGTAAATGCAGTTTTGTAGCTTCTGGCTTGGGTTTTGAGTCAGTTCTCTGTTTTGTTTTTGAGTCTGCCTCTTTGCTTTGAGTCAGTCTTTCTGTTTTTGGGTCTGTCTTGTGATACCGAGTCAGTCCCGTTGTATAGGATGTCAGGTGATTCTAGGGTTGTTGCCTCGAACACCGTTTTGGTTTTGTAAATACCCTTTTGTTTTGAGTTTGTCTCTGTTGTGGAGCCAGTTACAATCAGGGAATTTGAATGAAGCAGCTGCGGCTATCATGTTTCCATGCTTATTGTTAATTTTGAGCTAGTTGTGCCAAAGGATTTGAATCGAACGGCCGTGCATTCCACCTGCTCTCTTGTGCCCTGAAAATCATTGCATTGACCTATGTTTTTCAAAACCTCTTTAACACTACGGTGAAAACGAAGAGGAACGAATTCCTCGAGTTTTGCAAAACTTTGATCAATTTGAGAAAAAGAGAGGCATGCTAAGCCTTTAATGAATGAAACCATGCTTGTTAGCGTGAGTATTGAGAAGGACCCTGGCTTGGTCCAGATTGGTTCCACACTATCTTCGGCGCGAGCGATTTGTCGCTTTCTTAAAAACTTTCA
Source organism: Camellia sinensis (assembly GCF_055761805.1). Classification (NCBI taxonomy): domain Eukaryota; kingdom Viridiplantae; phylum Streptophyta; class Magnoliopsida; order Ericales; family Theaceae; genus Camellia; species Camellia sinensis. The sequence goes on from NC_138972.1 coordinate 162,780,915, forward strand.
AAAACAAATGTTTTGCGCGGCCCTGTGAAGACCTGTGTGGAATCGCTCTTGAGATTGTGCAGCCTAGGATCGCTCTAAGCCTCAAGATTCAACCCGTTCATTTTCGAACCTTGAACCCATTCAGAACGTTCAACGGTCAACCGCTATGTAAGGTCTGTGTGGCCAGATTAGAAGCAGCCCTCGAACAAGAGGCACCAAAATCAGATCAAGAAGATCAGATCTCACCGGAAGAAGCGTGTGAAGCAACCGTGATGGATCCTTCTGCAAATCAACGCAACAGCCATTCTCCTGGATTCATATGATTTCGGGATCTCAAAACCATTTGGCATGGACTTGTTACACTTTTACCCTTTGAGAGGCTCGCTGGGTCGAAAACCCGGAAGGGCGACCCAGGCAAAAGTTAGAGCAAGAGAAAAATACAAAAAAGAAGAAAAAAAAGAAAAATGCAAAAAGAAAAAAATATATATACAAAAAAAATCAAAAATTGAAAACAAGACAAAAAAAAAAAGAAGCTCACAAGGTCGAAAACCCGCAACGGGCGCCTTGGCAAAAGTTAGAGCCCAAAAAAGTGAAGGTTAAAATACCCAAGTGTACCTTAACCGGAACTACGTAAGGCTTGATTCCCATGTTTGGGATACGTAGGCAACTTCAGCCTGAAGTCCAGCCCCCAACGCTTTCATAGCGACTAAGTCCATGCAATGGTTTTAATCATCCTTGATTCCCATGTCTGGGATATGTAGGCAGCTTCATTCTGAAGTCCAGCCACCAACACTTTCAAAGTTACTGTGTCCATATATTGGTTTTGACCATCTTCGTCTTCTCTTTATCCGAGAGTTCAGTTGCGATCATCACTAAGAAGGAATGACTACAGTATGCTGCGGCGTTATCCAGACAAGGGGCAACTTTCCGTTGCCATCAGTCGCCGTTCAAACCAGGGGCAACTTTCCGTTGCCATGTAGCATCCTTCGAACAAGGGGCAATTTTCCATTGCCTCCGATCCGAGGTTGTGCATCTCAAAAGTAAGCTCCGCGCTCGTTGAGCGGCGGCGGTTTACGAAAATAGTTTTTGAAAATTTTTACTAAGGTTGACTATTTTCTCGAAAATTATTTCATTTTCCAAAACTGGACCATTTTCTTGGACCCAAAAAGGAAAATTTTCAGTGCTCATGGCCTGACTTGCATAATTTTCAAATCAGAAAATTGAACAAGTGTGTTAATCTAACTCTCATATTGGTCAAAATTGTTTTAGTAGAAAACCAAAACAAAAATGGTCATAACGATGAACTAGGGGCACAATTGAGTCAGGCGTTCTGTCTTTCCCCATTGCCAACATACTTGCCAGAAAGGGCACAACTGAAGCTATTATTAAAGGGCTGAAAGCTCTCTCAACCTCCGAGCAACGAGGTATCGAACCAAGTGCGAAGCACAAATCTGAAGGGATTAGGGTACTCTGTTCCCTTACCTGGGCCATCGACCAGACATCCCCGAAGGAAATAGCCGCAAGCTAACCAGTGTTGGGCGTGAACCCACAACTTCCTATTCATCCATTAAAAATCCTGGGGAGGGATAAAAATCAGAGAATAAAGAATAGAGAGGTGTAAGTTGAGAGAAAAAGCGAGCCAAAGGGTTTTGAGAGAAAAATCGAGCCTGAGGGCCGAGTGATGTGAGAATCACAAATGAGAAAGGGTGGGAGATAATGCCCGGAGGAACTGGCTCCTCGTGATTTAAAGTCTCTTTTTTATGCACGTCGGTATGTCGTGTCTTTTGTTTTGTTTACTTCAACATTTGTTTTGAGTCTTTTCCGAGTGTGTCTCGTGGTGTTCAGGTAGTTTACCTTTTGATTTTCGCTGTTGAGTCTTTCTCGCTGAGTTAGTTGTGGGCTCAATACCCCGGTTTGAAAAAAAAAAAACCTTCTTCAATTTCAAAAATTAATCGTTTTGTGCTCAGAATGCTGTGCCATTCTCCACATTTGTACAAAAACATGATTTGATTCTTTCATACAACTGCAGGGTCCACCCCCGATAAGCGTGAACAGGAAAACCTGGGCCTCTTTGAAGCTTCTGGGTTTCATATCGCATCTGAGTGTGCTTCAACTTCAGTAGATTCAACCTTCATTGTCCGTCTTGTCAGATTTGAGCTGTTTGTTTAGGATCCGCTGTGTGCAAAATGAATCAAGCACTGTGTTATGAGCTGTATGCAGATTAATCCCCAGTAGAGTATGAGCCGAGTGTTCAGAATGTGTAGTGGTTGGTATGGTTTGTTTTGCTATTGATTGGTTCGTTATCTGATTATTACAATGCAAGTGTTCAATTTTCAGACAATAGATCAATTTCATTTCATTTGAGATGTAACATGGTGCAATGCGATGTCATATATGAAATGTACAAATGCAACACTTTTTCAGACAAAAAGTTTGTTTCATTTCATCATCTTTTTCAAGTACATGGTTTGGGAAAAAAAAATCTGCCTTCGGCAGTACAAGGTACTCTAGCTACCAGCAAAAGGTACAAAACAAAAAGAAAAAAAAAACAACGAAAAAAAAACAAAACAAAAAAAAGCAAAAAAGCAAAAGTCTGGATCAATGACAAAAGGCTGTGGGTCTAGGGGGTCCTCGTCCTCTTCCTGGACGAAGGTCCAGGAGTATCATCAGCGCTGTCATCTGAGTCCGAGTCCGAGCCGTCTCCGGTCTCCTCCGACGACGACTCTGCCTCCGCCTCTGTCTCCGCCTCAAACTCGTCATCGTCAGGAACTGGCGCCCGTGAGCTACTCCCGACATGGGTGCGTCCCGCTTTGGTGCGGGGGTATACTCTCCCATCTCCTCCGGTAGGAACAGAAGGTCCAGCTGGGGCACCTCCTACGGAAGAGATCTGGAAGGGATGCTGAAAAGTACAAAAAGCGAATGCATCAGAATACTGTGAACAGAGTATCAGTGCAGAATGCAGTGTATGAGTACAGTGTGTGAATGCCATGAGCAGTTTATCAGTACAGAATACAATACATTAGATACTGTGAGGGCGGTATGTCAGGTGTCGTTTTGTGTGTCAGAGTATGTGAAACAGTCTATGTATGGTTCGAGACCGTGGTCAGAAGGACATACCGGAATGCTATAAATGGATAGAAGGTCGAGACTCTGCTGGAGCATCCCCATCACTGAAGCGGTCAGCTCCAAGGACTGGCGAGTGCACTCAGAAGAGGCTTGCAAAAGTGTTAAGAAGCATCAATATTCTGCGGAATATCAAATCAAATGAAATGAACTAACTATGCAGAATGCAATATGTAGTAGTACATACCGGAGGCAGGTCGTAGAAACCGACCAACTCGTGATCAGGCGGAGGGGGAGCAATAGGGATCTGGTAGGTCGCCCCACCACGCCCTCTGCATGTCATCGCCGTGGGCAGAGCAGGCCAACCAGCCCCCCGCCCTCCCTGAACTCTACTCCTGCTGCGGACCCGAGCCCTCCTCGATGCTCCTGCCCCAGCCCCTGCTCCTGCCCTAGCTATCGGCACCGCAGGTCTCTCTCTCTCAGCTCGACGGCCACTACTCAGAGGCCGCATAATGTAGGTCTGGACGTACTCTCTGTAGTCACCCTCGCCCCTAAAGCCCTCCGCGTCCCAACCGATCGTGTAATCGGCCATCTCCTGGGCGGTGAACCTCTCGGTGTCTCTCATGTGGGTAGGAGGTGGACCTGGAACTATCTGCTCTGGCAAGCCCAGGGTCTGGCATAGGAAACGCTCACCCAAGTACCAAGCCCGACAGACCGGGCCCTCCAGCAAAATCTGGAAACGTGCAGTCTCCTCTGCACTGGCAAACCGATCCCGAGTCACGGTTGGCAGTGGAGCCCAAGGCTGCCAGGTGATCTGAAAATGAAATACAGATTGTTATCTACTATTATTGAAAATACAGTGTGAAGCGAAGCTTAAATGAACCGCAAGTAAAACATACCTCTGTGGGGGTAATAGTGTCAAAGTAGCGGCGGAAAAAGATGAATGTCTCCCGCGGCCTCCGCACACACCTCACGTCAAAGCGACGCAAAAATGGGACGACGAGAGGGGTCTCTACGTCTGGCACTGGGGCGAGTCTCGGAAAGTAGGCGTAGACCCACAACTGCAGAGCAAATACCAGAAGGGTTATCAGATAAAGCAGAATGCAGAATAAAGCAGAAATTGCAGGACTATGTACTGTGCGGTGTGTTGACAGGAGTGTACGGTGTATACAGTGTACAGTCAATATAAAGCAGGGTATATGTGTGTCGTGTGTGCAGTATACGATCAGCATGAAACAATAAGTACAATGTGTGCAGTGTACAGAGTACAGAAATATAAAGCAGAAAAAGGAAAATGTACCTCCCAAGCGCGCCAATAGCCTCCGAGCAACTGCCCACTGCCACAGGAAGCTGAGCTCATGTACCCATAGAGAGTGGCCAGAGCGGCGCCGCCCTAGTCGTAGTGCAGGATCTGCCTGACATCCACCAGTGCACTAAGTAGGCAGAGAGGCACAGTGTTCGCCCGGTCGGCGAAAATGGTAGTCCCAAACAGAAACATGAGAAAGCCGCGTGCGCATCTCTCCACAGCCGCCTGAGTCATCGGAGCCTCCTCGGTCAAAGCTGGCTGGACCCTAAACTGGACCTCGAACTAGGAATATCAAACGAAGCCGGGACGCGCAAGAGGCGGCACCTCACCAAGCGGGTAGGTCATTGTCTATAAAAGTACTGGAAGGGGGAGATCTACGCTCGAGCGGTTTTCCCTTTGCACTCGAGCGGGTGTGTTTTGCAGTTGTGTCTTGGCGCTCGAGCAGGTACCCTTGCGCTCGAGCAGGTCCAGTTTTTGTGCTTGACACTCGGGCGTCCTATTCTCCGCTCGAGCGGGTCATACGTATATTAGATATCAGCTGGGTCTTTTTAGATCACTTTTCAACTTCCAGTCTCTCTCTTACTTTTCCAAAAAACCCATTTTTGAGAACCTCTCTCTCTACATTGCACCTTCTCTCTAGGGATTGATCTATCTTGAGTGATCTACTCCCTTAGTGACTTTACAAAAAGTGTAGAGCTCGGTTTGGGCTTCCTTTTGATCTGAAATTTTCTTGGTTTGGAGCACTTTGAGATTTCTCCATCATCTCCATTGAGTTTCATCTCTTGAGGTAGGGATTCTTACTCATTCTTATGTGCTTTAACATAGATGTTGAGCTATTTGCATAAATGGTTTGATTTGGGAAATTCTGGGTGTTAGGGTTTCAAAGGTACTAAAAAGGGGTTTTTATTATTTTGACTCATAAATATGTAATTTGTGTCTTAAAATTATGGTATTGTTGTTGGTTGTTGACATTTGTGCCTTTGGGCCTAAGTTGAGAAAGAGAGAAGAAAACCCTAATTTTTGTTATAAATTAATTTATACACTTAATTTGGGAATATTATGGAAATATGAAATTGAGTTGAAGAATATGAAATTGACTCATTATGAGATAGAATGGTGAAGTTGGAATTATTAATCACTCACCTTGGAAACTGTTAATAATTTATCTGTTCAGAAATGATTGCTTTGGGCTACCGGTGGAGGGTAGTCTTGATTGTTCTAGACAATGCATGATGATTAGCCAAACTAAAACTAATCAATTGAGTATGCCATCGAATATGGCGGTTGATATAATACATGAATTTTATGTATTGATTTGATTATGTATATCATATGTGTTTTTATACATTGTGTTGTGTGGGAGGAGATAGGGGATGTACTCCACGATTTAGTGGAAGATAGGGGTTGGACCTCTAAATCGGATATTGTTTGGGAGGAGATAGGGGATGGACTCCATTGATATAGCACTAAAATGTGTATCATTTGTGAAGTATGGAAGTGTTTTTGTTTGGCATTGATACAGCACTAAAATGTGTATCATTTGTGAAGTATGGAAGTGTTGTTACGTGTTATTGATACAGCACCAAAATGTGTATCTGTTATGAAGTGTGAAATATTTAATATGAGTTATTACCTCACCTGAAATAGAAATACTGTTGATATGAGATGTGATCTCAATCAAATTGTTTGGCTAGGTTTTGAGCCATAGTTATGAACTGAGAAATTGGATATGAAATGGAAAATGGAATGAAACATGGACACGTTTGTCATGTAATTGAAATGGGTTGTAAACTGATTTATGTGAGTTAAACATTTATCAAATACTAATGTTTTAGTTATTGCTCATATTATGTTTAGCATATCTCTACTGGGCGTTGGCTCACCCTATATGGGACATCATTTTCAGGTACAGGTAGCATGACACCTCCAAGGACGTAGCTTGGGAGGCTTGAGTATGTTTGACCTTATTTTGTCATTCTTTTGTTGTATTACATGTATATCAAGCCAAGGGCTTATTCTGTGTAGAGTTAGTAGTCTTTTTTTTTTTTTTGTAACCATGTGTTGACTTGAAAAGTTGTAAGCCTATAGGGTATTTACTTTTGTTGCCAACATGTAATACATTTTGTAAGGGATACTCTGATGAAATGTAATTATGCTTCATGCTTTTATGCTTAAGCATGTAAACAATGTATGATTTATTGGGTTTTTTTTTTAGGGCGTTACAATTACTTTTATGATAAAACCCGATTTTATTATAAAAGATGCAATTCCCATGAGACTACGGCTCATGTTAAAAACCTTTCCAATATCAACAATTCAAATGAACTAAAATTCATAACAAACACTTCAATACTTCACAATTCACATGAGATAACAACTTATATTAAAACACTTTCGTACTTAATAAATGATACACAGATTTGCTGTATCAATGGAGTCCATCCCCTATCTCCTCCCAAATAATATCTGGTTTAGGAGTCCATCCCCTATCTCCTCCCAAACCGTGGAGTACATCCCCCTATATCCAAGGTGGGTGATTAATAAATCCAACTCCACCATTCTACCTCATAATGAACCAATTTCATTATTTCCAACTCAATTTCATATTCTCATAACTTTCCCAAATTAATTATGTAAATTATTTCATAACAAACATTAGGGTTTTTCTACCATTTTTCACAACTTTGACCCAAAGGCTCAAATACTAACAACAAACATCAAAAATCTCATTTTAAGACCCAAAATACATATGTATGGGTTAAAATAACAAAACCCCTCTTTCAATATTCCAAATCTCAAACCCTAACTTCCCTAATTAAACCATTTAATCAAAATACCAAACATCTATGTTAAAAATCATAAAAAATGAGTAGTTATCCCTACCTCAAGAGATGAAACCAAGTGAATAAGATGAAGAAATTTGAAACGCATCAAACCCAAAGATTTTCGGATTGATAGGTAGCCCACACCAAGCTCTACACGTTTTATAAAGGAACTAAGGTAGAAGATCACTAGAAATAGATCAGACCTTAGAGAGAACTTGTATTCTAGAGAGAGGAGCTCTCAAATGGAGAGTTTGAAAAGTAAGAGAGAGAGAGAAAGTAAAAAAAGTGATCTAAAATGACCCAGCTGCTAACTGATATATACGTATGACCCGCTCGAGCAGAGAATAGGACGCTCGAGCATCAAACACAAAAAACTTAACCCGCTTGAGTGCAAAATTACCCACTCGAGCGCCAAGGCACAAAACAGGACACCACCCGCTCGAGCGCAAAAAGGAACCCGCTCGAGCGTAGATTACACTCTTCCAGTACTTTTACAGACATCGAACACCTGCTCGAGCGCAAGGATACCCACTCGAGTGCGACCTGCTCGAGCGTAAGGAAATCCGCTCGAGCGTGAAAAACACATCTGCAGTATTTTTGCAGACGGACAAACTACTGAAGGTATGCAAACTACGCTCGAGCGCAAGAAGACCCGCTCGAGCGGATCACTAAAAATCTGGGCAACAAGAGTTGGGACAAAAGCTCAACCAACCTGTTCGAAACACGCCCAAGACAATTCTAAACGCAAATGCAAAGAGTAAAAGGACGGAAATGAAATACATACAACAACAACTATCAATGGAACTGAGTCCGGAATACAGTAAACATGAGAGGAAAACCGAGATCGCTATAACCTCCCCCCCTTAAAGAATTTCGCCCCCAAAATTAGATACAAGTTTCAAAAAACTTGTTTCCTCAATTCTTAACAATATTACAACTCAATATTCAACAACCTGACCCATTACCAATCATCTCATCTCTTTTCAAGAGGCAAATCACAATACATTACTCAATATGCATTATCAACATGCTTTCCCTTGAAATTTACCAATTTCAACACATATTCCACCATTCAAGTACATATTCAATGCCAATAATATATTTGCATTTCTAAAACAGAATTAACATATGCAATGTTAAAATAAACTTCCATCTCAAGGCAAGTTCCATAATACTTCCATAAACCGAAACATTTACAATGTTTTACAACTTAAGACATATTCAATGCTCTTAAAGTTCATCAATACAACAAAATACACAACATATGCTCAAACATCCACAAATAGATCCAGATATTTCTCTCGGACCTCCAACTCATGTTCCCAAGTGGCTTCTTCCATTCCGTGATGTTTCCGCAAAACCTTCACCAAGGGAATGGTCTTGCCTCGCAAGACTTGATCCCGCCTATCCAAGGCCCGTACTGGTCTCTCCTCATACGAGGCATCCTTGTCTACCTCTAAGTCGGTCCAATCCAATACATCCGATGGATCCGGCTCGTACTTCCGAAGCATACTGACATGAAACACGTCATGCACTCCGGACAACTGGGGCGGTAAAGCTAAACGGTATGCAGCCTCCCCAATCCTCTTAAGGATCTCAAAGGGACCGATAAACCGAGGGGACAACTTCCCACTCTTCCCAAACCTCATCAAACCCTGCCTAGGTGATATTTTCAAGAAGACGTGATCACCCGCCTGTAGACACCCCATTTTTGACCGTCCTTAAGACTTGGACGCAATCGTTTGAACACTCGATGATCATCCATGCTCGTGTTCATTTTGAGTTCCCGGAGGCCTCAGCGACGCACCTTGCCTCAGGATCTCTCAACTTGCCTGCTTTGTGCTTGGTTGTGGACCAAACACTTGTGTTTTTTCTTCTGAGGGAAGAGGGTGACTTGTTGGCCATTTCCTCAACCCACCAGCCAAGGCTTGAGGCCATTGGCCCTGTTTTCCTGCCATCGGCCAAAAGTGTTAGCCGATCGGCACTTTGTTTGGTCGGCCGGCTATTGTGTTGGTCGATCGGCCATTTTTGCTGGCTGAACCCCATTCATCTACTTTATGCAGATATTTTGTGCCAACTGGCCCAGTCGGCACCCATAATTGACCTCCTTCATACACGTGTATGAAGGGATATGCTTCTTGGTTTAGCTTGCATTGGAAGCTTTAGAATTGAACTTCTATAAAGAGGGAGCTCCTCTTCCCTCCTCAAGGGTTCAAAAAAATTAGGTTAGAGAGTTTAGATATAGTTTTGTATCTATACTCCCTTGTTTGATCATATTTTGTGCCTTAAAGTGTAGTATTGTCTTACTATTTCACACAAACACCGAGTAGAACACCATCCTCTTGGAGCTGAGGTCCCTTGAGGTTGATTTCAGAGTTCTTGGACTAGTTTAAGCTTGGAAAAGTTGCTGGAGTTGTGTTCTTGAAGGTGGTCTTCAAGGGTGAGCCTTTTGCTTTTAAACCCCCAATCTTGCTTAAGCTTTAAGCCCTTCTTGCTTATTGTTTTAAGCTTAGCTCTTAACTGAAAAAAGTTCTGTTTTTACTTGCTTTAGACCTTTGTTTAAGGTCTCTTCTTGGTTTGGGCTCGTTTACCCCCTCCAAGGCCTTGTTAGGCCTTGTTTTAGGCCATCCCTTTTGGCCTTTGTTCTTAGCTTTGCATGACCTTTCTACCACTGAAATCCAGAGGATTTTCAGTCATGGAAAGGTGGTTTTGGTGTTTTAAATAAGAGAGGGTCATCCCCTCTCCTTGTTGTTTTGAATGCTTGCATAAATGGCTTATGTGGGTGGCTTGTATGCCTAGCTTGTTTTAGCTTTATCTCAGTGTGTATTAGACTTTGTTTTTCCATAATATACCTCTGTTTCAAGTTGGTTTCATGGTCTCTTATATGCTTCATATACTTGCCTTGCAATCCTCTTGTTTGCCTTAACATGCATCATGTTGTAACATGTCATTTTAGTATGATTTTGGCTCAACTCCATGAAGATTTTAGCATTGTTTTAACATGCTAAAGCTCTGATATTCATTGTCTTGGCCATGCTTACATTGTTTTGTATAGCTACCATGTAGTCTAGCTTGTTGGCTTTAAGTGTCCAAGTCACTAGCATGCTTTACTTGGGTCATTTCAGTGATTTGGCATCACTTGTTATGTTATTTCAGTCCATACAGTATGCTCATATACTTGTATTTGTCACTCCTTTAATGTTTTAAAGGGTTTGTGTTTTATGTCTCATGAATGTGCCATCACATATGCCATCATGCTTAGGCCTTTGGGATGCCATCTAAGTGAGTTTTTAGGCTTGTTTTAACATGCCATATCTCTGATTTTTGTTGCCTAATTCATGCCATTTTTGGTTTTGATAGGTGTAGTGTAACACCCACTTTGTAACCTTGCATGCCTTATGCTTTTGACCCTTTGTTATAACTCATTTTGGCTTTGGTCATTGCATGTTTTAGGCTCATTTTGACATGATTTAGGACTGTTTTGGGTCATACTTGCCATATACTCTTTGTTTTGTGTAGCTTTGGTTCAAGTCCCTTTACTAGTCTTAGGCTTTAAGCCTTATGCATGCTATGATTATGATTATATGTGTGATTTGGCATCATTTCTAACATCATTTCAGAACATGTAGTATTGCCATACTTGCATGCTTTTCACTCTTTTTAAGTGTGCTTAAGAGTTGTGTCTTCATGCCTAGGTGATAGACCAATTAGCATGAATGTTTGTATATGCTTTTGTCCCTCATTTCCAAGCATTTTGGCCACTGATTTGGACCTATTTGAGAGCTGTCCATTTTAGTGCAAGTCCATCCCTCGCATGTTGTTGCATGCTTGCCTTGCATGTTGTTACATACTTGGACCTTTGCATGTTGTTGCATGCTATGTGTGATTGTAATGTTTAGATGGTAGGTCTATTGGCATGTTGTTGCATGTTTAAGTGGTATTGCATTTGGCATGCATCTTTGGTTAGGTTGCTTTGCATGTTTGCATGCATTGTTCCTCCCATGTTGTTACATGCTTGCCTATCCTTGAGTGTAGTCACATGCCTTGCATGTTTGCATGCTTGTTCACATGCTCATGTTGCATTAGCTAGTTTCCATGCTTAGGTTGCATAGCATTGAGCATGCATCCCTTACCTCTTGATCAAGCATGATAGAGGTTGGGGTCCCATATGTGTTTTGTGCATTTCATTTGACATTAAAATGCACACTTGGCTCCTTTGGCCATCATGCGTTGAAATGCGTGATTGGTGGCTCGAGGGTCGAGAACCATACTATTTTGAGTCTTAAACATGATAAGGATGGTGGTTGTGCACACATCATCTTGTAAATGGATTGTCATGCTCTGTTTGTCCTCTGCCGCAGCAAAACAGCATTCTGCAGGAAGAGATGGCCGGTCGGCCATCTTCAGTGCCGGCCGGCTATGCATTGTTGGCCGAGAGCCTCACACATGGTCGATGACCAGTTCCCCTTGGCCAGTGGCCTCATCTCTTGGTCAATGAGCTCTCACAGTGTTCATGGAGTGATTCAGAAGCATCCTTGAGACTTGTGCAGTTTCCAGAGGTACAGAACAGTGCAAACAGAGGCAACATGAAGCATGGCAACGGATTTCCGAGCGGAGCCGATTGAGCATGCATTCATCCCTCTTCCCGAGACTATTTTACTGCTTTAGTACCTTAATTAATTTTTTTAATTAGTTAAGTGTTGTGTAATTAATTAATTAGTTTGTTAGTTAGTTAATTAGTCGATTTGTATTATTCTTTCAGTCTCTCCCCTGAGAGAGCCAATTGTTGTAATAAGTGTGCATGAGTGTGAATGTCTTCCAACCTCACGTCTTTCTCCCTTTTACTTACCTGCTTATGATGGTTAGTTTTAGGGCATATTTCATTTTAGCATCCTTATGCTATGCATGTTTGCATCCATTCATCAGCATTGGATGCACTATGCTCGGCGCATCATACTAATTGCATTGTATTTCAATTCCAAGTTGAATACATGTATCAAATTGTCGCATCTCATATGCCATTCTTAGGATAGCGAAGCCTATCTTAAATGCATTTCGCATGTGTTGCATTAGCCATCTCAACATGAACGAGGATCATGTAGGATTACTAACTAGTTTCTTGTTTTGGCTTGGAGTACACTGTAAGTGTGTATGCTTTAGCATTTTGCATGTATGTGAGTGTTAACATGACAACATGCTTGCCATGAGGCTAATTGCTTATGTGATATAACTGCCTGAATGCCTGTGGGTGAAGGTTGGATTGCTTGAATTGGAACAATTCATCGAAATCTATGTTTTAGCCTACTTGCGAGTAGCAAACTTCAAACTGTTTTTTCAAACAAACGAATATGCGATGCTTTGTTCCAAATTAGGAGATCTAGTCTATACTTGTTTGCTGTACGCATCACATAGTAGGACTAGCTAGTTAACCAGAATACGAACGCATGGGTTTTCAAAAACTAGATATCGTGTTTAGTAGTGGCCGATCTTTGATCGGGGGAGCGGGGGTGCTCATTGCATGACCTTCCCCAATCGTACCCAAGTTCCCGAGCCGAGGCAACTTTGGTGATAACGGACACGTGGCCTTAGGCACGAGCCAGGGTTTCCTAAATTCCCCAAAAATAAATATTTAGGTGGCGACTCTGTATCTGGCAAAGCAGTCCATGATTGGCACTTCTTTCTTAAAAATCAGTTTTCCAAAACGATTTGCCGGATTTGGACTCTTTGGTGATTAATCGGTCTCGCATTGCACTTTGCGGGATTAGATTCAGAACCGTGACATTTGAGTCCGAACTGTGGTAGCAAAGCCCCCAGGGCGCGTCCACCGTCCTTAAGACTTGGACGTCATCGTTTGAACACTCGATGACCATCTATGCTCGTGTTCGTTTTGAGTTCCCGGAGGCCTCGACTGCACGCCTTGCCTCAGGATCTCTCAACTTGCCTGTTTTGTGCTTGGTTGTGGACCAAACACTTGTGTTTTTTCTTCTGAGGGAAGAGGGTGGCTTGTTGTCCATTTCCTCAACCCACCAGCCAAGACTTGAGGCCATCGGCCCTGTTTTCCTGCCATCAGTCAAAAGTGTTGCCCGATCGGCACTTTGTTTGGTCGGCCGGCCATTGTGTTGGTTGATCGGCCATTTTTACTGGCCGAACCCTGTTCATCTGCTTTATGTAGGTATTTTGCGCCAGCTGGCACAACTGGCACCCACAATTGACCCCCTCCATACACGTGTATGGAAGGATTTGCTTCTTGGTTTAGCTTGCTTTGGAAGCTTTAGAATTGAACTTCTATAAAGAGGGAGCTCCTCCTCCCTCCTCAAGGTTTCAGAAAAATTAGGTTAGAGAGTTTAGATATAGTTTTGTATCTATACTCCCTTGTTTGATCATATTTTGTGCCTTAAAGTGTAGTATTGTCCTATTATTGCACACAAACACACAGTAGAACACCATCCTCTTGGAGCTGAGGCCCCTTGATGTTGATTTCAGGGTTCTTGGACTAGTTTAAGCTTGGAAAAGTTGTTGGAGTTGTGTTCTTGAAAGTGGTCTTCAAGGGTGAGCTTTTTGCTTTTAATACCCCATTCTTGCTTAAGCTTTTAGCCTATCTTGCATATTGTTTTAAGCTTCGACTATAACTGATAAAAGGTTTGATTTTGTGTGTTTTATGTCTTTTTTTAAGGTCATTTTGAGGTTTGGGGTTGTTTCCCCCTCTCTTAGGCCTTATTAGGCCTTGTTTTAAGCCATCTCTTTTGTTTTAGCCCATTCTTGCTTAAGCTTTTAGCCTATCTTGCATATTCTTTGCTTTGCCTGACCTTTCTACCATTGAAATCCAAAAGATTTTCAGTGGTGGAAAGGTAGTTTTGGTGTCCTAAATAGGAGAGGGTCATCCCCTCTTCTTGTTGTCTTGAAACCTAGCATAAGTGGCTTATGCTTATAGCTTATATGCTTAGCTTGTTTTAGCTTCATTTCAGTATATATTAGGCTTTGTTTTGCCATGATATAGCACTGTTTTAAGTTGGTTTAGACATACCATGCATGCTTCATGTACTTGTCTTGTAATCCCATGATTTGCCTTAACATGCATCATGCTTTAAGCCGGGTTTCTAGTATGATTTTGGCTCAACTCCGTGAAGCTTTTAGCCTTGTTATAGCATTCTTAAGCTCTAATTTGAGTTGTTTTAACCATGTATGCCATGCTTTGTATAGCCACCCTGCATTTTAGCTTGTTAGCTTTGAGTGTCCAAGTCACTAGCATGCTTTACTTGGCTCATTTCAGTGGTTTGGAATCACTTGTTATGTTATTTCAATCCATATAATATGCTCATATGCTTGTATTTGTCACTCCTTTAATGTTTTAAAGGGTTTGTGTTTTATGCCTCATGAATGTGCCATCGCGTATGCCATCATGTTTAGGTCTTTGGAATGCCATCTAAGTGGCTTTTTAGGCATTCTTTAACATGCCGTAACTCTGATTTTGGTCGCTTAAATCATGCCATGTTTGGTTGTATTAGGTGTAGTGTAACGCCTCTTTTCTAGCCTTGTATGCCTCATGTTTTTGGTATTGCATTCTAGCTTGTGTTGGCTAGTTTCGAGCATGTTTTTGGTCTTCTTTAGACCTATCTTGGGACTGTTTTAGGTCCCCTTGGCCCTTTGGGGCTTGCTTCATGTAGCCTTGGCTTGAGTCCTTTGCCTAGTTTCAAGTTTTGGGCTTTGTTGCATGGCTTACTTGCCTTGTTTGGTTGGTTTGGCACCTTTCCTAATATGATTTCGGAGCTTGTCATGTCAATCATATGTCCATGTTTATTCCCTTTTAAGTGTGCTTAAAAGTTCCCCTTTTATGCCTAAGGGTTAGGTTAACTAGCATCCATGTTCGTATGTGTATTTCATGCTTTTGTCGCATCATTTTGGTGTAAGTCCATCCCTCGCAAGTTGTTGCATGCTTGCGTTGCATGTCGTTACATACTTGGCCCTTTGCATGCTGTTGCATGCCATGTATGTTTGTATTGTTTAGATGGTAGGTCTATTGGCATGTTGTTGCATGTTTAAGTGGTATTGCATTTGGCATGCATCTTTGGTTAGGTTGCTTTGCATGTTTGCATGAATTGTCCCTCCCATGTTGTTACATGCTTGCCTATCCTTGAGTGTAGTCACATGCCTTGCATGTTTGCATGCTTGTTCACATGCTCATGCTGCATTAGCTAGTTTGCATGCTTAGGTTGCATAGCATTGAGCATGCATCCCTTACCTCTTGATCAAGCATGATAGAGGTTGGGGTCCCTTATGTGTTTTGTGCATTTCATTTGACATTAAAATGCACACTTGGCTCCTTTGGCCATCATGCGTTGAAATGCGTGATTGGTGGCCCGAGGGTCGAGAACCATACTCCTTTGAGTCTTAAACATAATAAGGATGGTGGTTGTGCAAACATTATCTTGTGAATGCATTGTCATGCTCTGTTTGTCCTTTGCTGCAGCAAAACAACATTTTGCAGAAAGAGATGGCCAGTCGCCTATCTTCAGTGCCGACCGGCTATGCATTTTTGGCCGAGAGCCTCACACATGGTCGATGACCAATTCCCCATGGCCGGTGGCCTCATCTCTTGGTCGATGACCTCTCACAATGTTCATGGAGTGATTCAGAAGCATCCTTGAGACTTGTGCAGTTTTCAGAGGTACAGAGCAGTGCAAACAGAGGCAACATGAAGCATGGCAACGGATTTTCGAGCGAGCCAATTGAGCATGCATTCATCCCTCTTCCCAAGACTGTTTTACTTCTTTAGTAGCTTAATTAATTTGTTTAATTAGTTAAGTGTTGTGTAATTAATTAATTAGCTTGTTAGTTAGTTAATTAGTCGATTTGTATTATTCTTCCAGTCTCTCCCTCGAGAGAGCCAATTGTTGTAATAAGTGTGCGTGAGTGTGTGAATGTCTTCCAACCTCACGTCTTTCTCCCTTTTACTTACCTGCTTATGATGGTTAGTTTTAGGTCATATTTCATTTTAGCATCCTTATGCTATGCATGTTTGCATCCATTCATCAGTACTGCATGCACCAGGCTTGGCGCATCATACTAACTGTATTGTATTTCAACTCCAAGTTGAATACGTGTATCAAATTGTCGCTTCTTATATGCCATTCTTAGGATAGCCGAGCCTATCTTAATTGCATTCCGCATGTGTTGCATTAGCCATCTCAATATGAACTAGGATCCTGCATGATTATTAACTAGTTTCTTGTTTTGGCTCGAAGTACACTGTAAGTGTTTATACTTTAGCATTTTGCATATATGTGAATGTTAACATGACAACATGCTTGCCATGAGGCTAATTGCTTATGTGATATAACTGCCTGAATGCCTATGGGTGAAGGTTGGATTGCTTGAATTGGAACAATTCATCGAAATCCGCATTTTAGCCTACTTTTGAGTAGCAAACTTCTAACCATTTTCCAAAAAAACGGAGATGTGATGCTTTGTTCCAAATTCGGCGATCTAGTCTATACTTATTTTGTTGTGCGCATCACGTTGTAATTCTAGCTAATAATCGGAATAAGAACACATATGTTTTCAAAAAAAAATATCATGCTTAGTATGGGCCGATCTTCGGATCGGGCGAGAGGGGTTTCTCATAAATAACCTTCCCCAATCGTACCCAAGTTCCTGAGCCGAGGCAACTTTGGTGATGACGGACATGTGGCCTTAGGCAACGAGTCAGGGTTTCCTAAATTTCCCAAAATAAAATATTTAGGTGGCGACTCTGTATCTGGCAAAGCAGTCCATGTTTGGCACTTCTTTCTTAAAAATCAGTTTTCCAAAATGATTTGCTGAATTTGGACTCTTTGGTGATTTATCAGTCTTGCATTGCACTTTGCAAGATTAGATTCAGAACCGTGACATTTAAGTCCGAACTATGGTAGCATAAGCCCCCAAGGGTGCGTCCACACCACCTCAAATGCCAAAGGCGTCCTCCTACGGTCGGCATAACTTTTTTGGTGACTCTGGGCTGTAACAAGCCTCCTATGGATAAGCTCAACTTTCTCCGTCGTTTCTTGAACCAACTCCGGGCCCAACAAAGGTGCATCACCCACTTCGGCCCAACACACTAGAGACCTACACGGTCGGCCATACAAGGCCTCAAACGGTACCATACCGATTCTCGACTGGAAACTCTTGTTGTAGGCAAACTCCACCAAGGGCAAGTGCCTCTTCCACAACCCACTAAAGTCAAGGACACAACCTCAAATCATATCCTCAAGGATCTGAATAGTACGCTCGGACTCTGAGGATGATAAGCCGTGCTAAAGGTCAATCTAGTGCCCAAGGCACTCCGCAAACTCTGCCACAACCTAGCAGTAAAACATGGATCTCTATCTGAGACGATCGACACTAGGACCCCGTGCAACCTCACTATGTCCCGAATATACAAGTCGGCCAGACGATCTACCGGATCTCTCACGCGCATAGGGATAAAGTGTGCCGACTTAGTCAACCGGTCTACAACCACCCAAATAGCATCACTACCTCGCTGAGTCCTCGGAAGACCTACAATGAAGTCCATAGCAACATGCTCCCACTTCCACTCGGCTATAGGCAAGGATTGTAACAAACCCGCTGGCCTCTGATGCTCGGCCTTCACTTGTTGACAAGTAGGGCATTTCGATACAAAAACTGCCACATCCTTCTTCATTCCCTGCCACCAAAACTGGCGACCCAAATCATGATACATCTTAGTGCCTCCCGGATGCACCGCAAGGCGTGAATGGTGAAACTCTCGGAGTACCTCCTCTCGGCAAGACTCCGGCACGAACAAACGGTCTTGGTATCTCACACTTAGGTAGGGATACACAGTCAAACCCTTCTCAACCTTCCCACTAAAGATCTTCTCTCGGAGGGATTCTACCTCAAGGTCACCTCTATGTGCCTCTAATACTCGAGTCACAAGTGTAGGCTGCGCAACAACAGAAAACAAGGCCGTAACCTCAACGGATTCACCCAAAAGCAAATCAAACTCGCCATGTGCACCCAACATCTCCCACTCCCGGATGGCTATACAAGCTATATCACTAATGGATTTCTTGCTAAGGCCATCGGCCACAACATTGGCCTTTCCTGGGTGATAGTGCAACTCAAAGTCATAATCCTCAATAAACTCCATCCACCTCCTCTCCCTCAAATTCAAATCTCTCTGTGTAAACAAATACTTCAGACTCTTATGATCCGAGAACACCTTGAATCTCTCACTATAAGGGTAGTGCCTCCAAATCTTGAAGGCAAAAATCGCAGCTGCTAACTCTAGGTCATGTGTAGGATAATTCCTCTCGTGAATTTTCAACTGACGTGAGCCGTAGGCTACCACTTTCCCTTCTTGCATCAGCACACAACCCAAACCCTCTCGTGAGGCACCACAATAAACTGCATAACCCAAACCTCTCTCTGGAATAATCAAAATCGGAGCGGTGGGAAGTCTAACTTTTAGCTCTTGGAATGACTTTTCACAAGTCTCACTCCACACAAATTTCACCCCTCTTCGTGTCAATCTAGTCAACGGCGAAGCTAGTCTGGAGAAATCTTTCACAAATCGGCGGTAGTACCCAGCTAATCCCAAAAAATAGCGGATCTCAAAAACACTCTTAGGCTGTGCCCAATCCTGCACTGCCTCTATCTTGGATGTATCAACCGACACCCCTTCCCCGGAAACTACATGGCCTAAGAATTTAGCCTCTCTTAGCCAGAACTCACATTTTCCAAACTTAGCATATAGCTTATGAGCTCTAAGCAACTCAAGCACCACTCTCAGGTGTTCCTCGTGCTCCTCCTCAGAAGGTGAATAAACTAGGATGTCGTCCATGAAAACAACCACAAAACGATCTAAGAATTCCTGAAATATCTTGTTCATCAAATCCATAAACACTGCCGGTGCATTGGTGAGCCCAAACGGCATCACCTGAAACTTATAATGGCCATACCGCGTACGGAATGCCGTCTTCGGAATATCCTCCTCCTTGACCCTCAACAGGTGGTAACCCGATCTCAAATCTATCTTAGAGAAACAACGGGACAGTGATACCCCTATCCCGTAATATTCTAATTGGTCCTTAATTTGAGTATGATTATGTGTTTACCATGATTTTGTGTGCCATTATGTGATTTTGAAGTTTTATCTGATCACCGTAGGAATATCTGTTTGAATAATTAGCTTTGGAGACTTAATTGAGGGCCTTATCGGTCACAGAACCCGAAATTGATTACGCCATTGTGATTGGCATAATTTTTAGAACCTACGGTGAAATTTAATTGAAAGACTGATTCGGGCCAGATTAAATTGATTAATTAACGAATTGGTGCTCCAATATGTGATATTAACTTAATGGGCTTTGTGGGGTTATATGGGACCCTTATGTATTCAACTCCCTCCTTTTATTTCATTTTTGGGGCTGATTAAACTCTCTAGAGGAGGAGAGACCCGAACTAGAGAGAGAGAGAGGGGAGGAAATCAAAGTTTTGCTCTTAAATCTTGGAAGTCTTGAAGGCAACTCTAGACTTGACCATAAATTGGAAGAATTGAGCCTCTAGGTAAGCATTGATTCTTGAATCCATGAGTTAATGTGTAATCTTGTGTGTTCAAGAGTTGTGGTGATCAATAGCATGATTTGAGCTGGTTTTATTGAAATTGAGGCTTGATATGTGCATGCATGTAGAGAATTCCTATGGAATCACAAAATCTAGCATGTAATTTGTGAAATTGTGAAAGATTGGTAGTGTAATCCCACATGCAAGCATGTCTTTGTTGAATCTTATAGCAATGAGCACTAATTCCATTAATTGAAATGAATGTGAAGTCAAAATGGGCATGCATGTACAAAACATGGGGGTATAAGTCTTGAATGTTTGAATTTGAGCATCTTGGTGATGGGTTTGAGATATTTTGGGACATGCATGTAGATAAATCATGAAATTGAGCTTCTTGATGTTGTAATCTTGTATTAGTAGCATGTTAGCATGTGTAAATGTGTAATTTGAGCCATAACATGCATGAATTGTTGGTTGAAAGTCAAAATGAAGCTCAGGAACACAGTTCTGGGTTTTCCGGAATTTTGAGGTCCGCTTGAGCGGGGAACCTAACGCTTGAGCGGGAAATGCGGGCTCCCGGTACTTTTTGGCAGACTTGATGTCCGCTCGAGCAGGGTAATTAACGCTCGAGCGTGGGAGCTGTTTTAACAGGACTTCTGCTCGAGCGCCCAATTTAACGCTCGAGCGTATTTTTCATGCAACCAGTACTTTTGCAGGCCTTAAGGGTCCGCTCGAGCGGGTAAGTTGACGCTCGAGCGGGGACCCTGTTTTCTGAAATTTCGTTCATGCATTCTGTGTTCTGTTTTCCGTTCTCTTTCACTTGTAAGCACTCTTAGGCATATGTTAAGCATTGTAAATGAGCAAATGAAATGTGAATTAAGCCTAAAGAGAGATATGTGAGTTAAAGAACGGATTGAACTGTTAGTGACCCTTTGTGCTCATGAAATGTGTAGGGTCAAGCTCCAGGACAAATCCACAAGCCGATCACTGTGAGTAATATCAATACTTGAAAGCTTATCAATGTCCAATTGTGTATTCTCTTATAAGCTTTATGAGTTGCTAATTGGGATTATGGACAAAGGCCTGACATGAATGAATAATTGGGCCAAAGGCCGTTTTGATGTAAATGAATGGGCCAAAGGCCGTTTTGATATAAATGAATGGGCCAAAGGCCGTTTTGATATAAACGAATGGGCCAGAGGCCGTTTTGATATAGATGAATGGGCCAAAGGCCGTTTTGACACAGATGAATGGGCCAAAGGCCGTTTTGACATGAATGAATGGGCCGAAGGCCGTTTTGACGTAGATGGAAATCAGATTGGGCCAAAGGCCAATATGTTTAGAACTACAGTCACTTGATCTGAACTTTGTATAAATGTACATATGTTAAGTAGGAATATGAATTGGGCCCAAGGCCGTTTGGAGTATATTGTTCTACATATTGTTTATGTGACTTTTGTATTTGATAATATTCCATCGGCTATCGCTCACGCTCATTCATGTGTTTGTAGGTGAGCCAAGGGAAGTTCAAACCCAGCCCCAGTGAAGTCTGCTAGGAAAAATCCAAGTTTTGGGGGGAGTCAGCCTTGCGTCTCACTCTTGAGACCTATCCTTGCCTCTTTGCCATGTATTTTACATTTGGTCTTGTTGGCAAGGACTTCATGTATATCTGTATATAGTCTGTCATAGGTTGACTCGTTTTGGATGATCCTGTCTGTAATGAATTTTGTGAAACTGTACTTTTGATGTGGGTTATTAACGTATCTGAGTATGGTCTGTTGATGTGCATATAAGCACGGCTCTATGGACAAAGTTTTAAATTTTTGCTTCCGTTTGGCCCCTTTACTCTGACAAGTCATCTTATTTCGGTCTGAGGCCGTAGGTAATCACAGGATTACTGGCCGGTCATGTCCTTAACCCATAGGGGCGGGTTCGGGTCGTGACAGAGTGGTATCATAGCACGAGTTAATAACTCACACACTTGTCCAAAAGAGCAATAAGCGTCTAGATAAGATCTAGGATGCATTTATAAATATGAGTTTGGAAGCATTGATTATATGCTTAAATGTTTTGTTAGGAATGATTATATGTGTAAGTTGTGAACTACTTGCATTGCAAATTATCTGGAAATGTGTGCTTCTTAGTGTATGCATACTCGTGTATCTTTTGTGTAAAATATAATGCAAGTTTAATCAGATGGTAAGAACTAGAGGTGATGAGTTAGAGGAATCTTCTACTGCCAGACTGGACAGAATGGAAAGACTGATCCAAGAAATGGCAGAAGCTTTGAGGCAGCAACAGGAGTGGCAACAACAGTGGCAGCAACCACACCCGCCACCTCCACCTCCGGCACCACCTGTGCCAGATCATCAGAATGATGACCGGATTATAGCTCTCACTAAGGAATTCAAGAAAATGAAACCACCACAGTTTCACGGGGGATTAGATCCGTTGAAAGCCGAAGCGTGGGTCCTCGGCATTGAGAAATTATTCGAAGTGTTCCCCTGTTCGGAGACTCAGAAAGTACTTCTAGCCACTTTTATGCTAGAAGATGAAGCGAGAAGATGGTGGATGTTGATGAGAGAAAACCACAGAGATGTTGATTGGGTGAAATTTTTAGAAATCTTCTATGACAAGTACTTCCCGCAGTGTGTCCGGGATAGGAAAGTGGCGGAGTTCATGGAACTCAAGCAAGACAGCATGACTGTAGCGGAGTATGAGGCCAAATTCATTGAGTTGGCCAGGTTTGCCCCACGCGTGATTGACACTGATTATAAGAAGGCAAGACATTTTGAAGGTGGGCTCCGCAATGACATCCTAGAGAGGGTGAATGTCCTGAAATTGGAAACCTACATTGGGGTGCTTGACAGAGCCATCATATCAGAGGCTAATATAGCCAGACAAGCTAAGCCAGTAACAGAATGGAAAGGCAACAAAAGACAAGGCTTCTATTCGAGGAAGAAATTTCCGAAAAAGCAAAATACGGGCTCCTCAAATACTTCGAGTTCTGCCCGAGACACAGCTCCCATGTGCAATAATTGTGGCAAAAGGCACCATGGAGTCTGTTACCGTGCATCAGGAGCCTGTTTTAAATGTGGAAAGCAAGGGCACATAGCCCGAGAATGTAATCAGAACAGTGGGAAACTCGCAGCTAGTTCAACTGCATCAGCTCTAAAGCCGGGAAATACTTTGAGATCTGCTACTACTGGGGACACAGTGAGACAGGGGAGAGTCTTTGCACTTGTTCCGGGCGATACACGGAATGCCAATGCCGTTGTTTCAGGTACTATTTCAATATGTAATCAAGATGCCTTTGTATTAATTGATTCTGGATCAACGCACTCATTTGTGACATATACGTTTGCATCTAGACTGAATAGGCCCCTAGAGCTATTGCCATATTTGTTGTGTGTGTCTGCTCCATCGGGGGAATCTGTGTTATGTGATTATATATATCGGTTTTGTGACATGCATATCGAGGATGCTACCCTATATGTAGATTTGTTACCTTTGAACTTTAGACATTTCGATGTAATTTTGGGCATGGATTGGTTGACCAAGTATTGTGCCACCACAGACTGCATGACGAAAAGGGTTGTATTTAACCTACCGGAACAGAAAGAGATTGTGTTTGTGGGTAATGGGGTAGTGCCTCCACCGTATTTGATATCCGCAATGAAAGCATGTAAACTGATTAGGAAAGGGTGCCAGGGTTATTTGTGCTATGTGTTGTCTGAACAATCTGAGAATGTTGAATTGAATAATATTCCTATTGTTAGAGAATTTCCGGATGTGCTTCCGAATGAATTACCAGGGGAATTGGTAGACAGGGAGATCGAGTTTACCATTGAAACTATGCCAGGCACCCAGCCTATTTCTAAGGCTCCCTACAGAATGGCTACTGCTGAAATGAAAGAATTAAAGGAACAGTTGCAAGACCTTCTTGATAAAGGGTTTATCGGGCCTAGCACTTCACCTTGGGGTGCACTAGTGTTATTTGTAAAGAAAAAGGATGGTACCTTGTGCCTGTGCATTGATTACTGGGAGTTGAACAAGGTAACGATAAAGAACAAATATCCTTTACCCCGTATTGACGACTTATTTGACCAGTTGCAGGGATCCCAAGTGTTTTCTAAGATCGATTTGAGATCCGTGTATCATCAGCTGAAAGTTAAGGCAGAGGTTGTCGAGAAAACCGCATTCAGAACGAGGTATGGTCATTTTGAGTTTCTTGGTATGCCGTTTGGAGTGACTAATGCTCCGGCAGCATTTATGGACTTAATGAATAGAATTTTTAAAACCTACCTTGATGAGTTTGTTGTAGTCTTCATCGATGATATTTTGATATACTCTAAAGATAGACTTGAACATGAACATCATTTGAAGACTGTTTTGCAAATACTTCGGGAAAGAAAACTATTTGCTAAATTAAAGAAATGTGAGTTTTGGTTGGATGAGGTTTTTTTCTTAGGGCACGTGATCAATAAGGAAGGAATTTCAGTGGACCCGCAGAAGATAGAGGCAATTGTGAATTGGCCTACACCGACCAATGTGACAGAAGTTCGCAGTTTCATGGGCTTAGCTGGGTACTACAGGAGGTTTGTGAAGGGCTTTTCGAAATTAGCAGTACCTCTTACCCAATTGACACGTAAAGGACAACCATTTGAGTGGAATAGTGAAAGAGAATCAGCCTTTCAGGAATTGAAGACAAGATTGACCACTGCACTAATTTTGACACTACCTTCAGGTACGGAAAATTTTGTGATTTTCAGTGATGCATCTTATAAGGGTTTGGGTTATGTGTTAATGCAGAACGGAAAGGTTATTGCTTACGCCTCCCGACAGTTGAGGCCACACGAGAAGAACTATCCAACGCACGACCTAGAACTGGCTGCAGTTGTTTTTGCCTTGAAGATTTGGCGGCATTATCTGTATGGAGCAAAATGTGAAGTTTACACGGATCATAAGAGCCTGAAATACTTCTTCACGCAGAAAGAGTTGAATATGCGTCAGAGAAGATGGCTAGAACTGATAAAGGACTACGATCTAGAGATTCAGTATCATCCCGAGAAAGCTAATACAGTGGCGGATGCCTTGAGCAGAAAATCACACAGAGAGAATGGCTTGTTTGCTTACTGAACAAAGGGAGATTTTGCAAGACTTTGAAAAGTCTGAAATTAAAGTGGTAGTGTGTGAACAGGGCGGATTGATAACCGCTATTACAGCCGAGCCGACAATTGTTGATGAAATCAAGCAAAAACAGAAAGAGGATAGTTCCTCAAAAAGGTGATTAACGAATTTGAAGCAAGCCCGAAAGTAAAATTCAGTATTGAGAGCGAAATGTTGAGATTTCGGAACCGAATATGTGTCCCAGACATTCCGGAACTAAAGAAGAGGATTTTGGATGAAGCCCACAGATCCGTATTTGCTATGCATCCGGGTAACAATAAAATGTATCGGGATTTGAAACAAACCTATTGGTGGCCTAAAATGAAGAAAGAAATTGCAGAATATGTGTCCAAGTGCCTACCGTGTCAACAAGTTAAGGCTGAACATCAGAAACCAGGCGGTCTACTTCAACCTCTCCCTATTCCTGAATGGAAGTGGGAACATGTGACTATGGATTTCGTTGTTGGCCTACCTCGGACTTCCTGAGGTATGGATTCTGTTTGGGTTGTAGTTGATAGACTGACTAAATCTGCACATTTTCTGCCTGTCAAAACTACATTTACTGCTTACAGGTTGGCTACTATTTATGTTGATGAAATTGTCCGTTTACACGGAGTTCCGGTGTCCATTGTGTCGGATAGGGATCCGAAATTTGTATCTAGATTGTGGAAGAGTTTGCAGGAAGCTATGGGAACAGAACTGAGGTTTAGCACTGCATTCCACCCACAGACATATGGGCAGTCAGAACGAACGATACAGACTTTGGAAGATATGCTTCGCATGTGTGCTTTGGATTTTCAGGGGAGTTGGGAAGATTACTTGCCACTCGCAGAATTTGCTTATAATAATAGCTTCCACTCCAGCATCGGTATGGCACCATACGAGGCTTTGTATGGTAGGAGGTGTAGATCACCTATTTGTTGGACAGAGGTCGGGGACAGAGCTTTGCTTGGGCCTGAAATTGTACAAGACACCTCTGAAAAGATCAAAACTGTTCGGCAAAGACTCAAAACAGCTCAAGACCGACAGAAGAATTATGCAGACGTTCGGAGAAGACCTCTTGAGTATGAGGTCGGCGACCATGTGTTCATCCGTGTTTCTCCGATGAAAGGCCAAGTCAGGTTTGGGAAAAAGGGCAAGCTGTCGCCCCGTTACATTGGGCCGTTTCAGATTTTGGAAAGGCTTGGTCCAGTTGCCTACAGAGTTGCTTTGCCACCGGGATTCGAGTAAATCCATAATGTGTTTCATGTGTCGATGTTGAGGGGTTACCTCCGAGACCCGTTACATGTGATTGATTATCACCGGGTTGCTATTGATGAAAATATGGAATATGCTGAACGGCCGGAAAGAATTGTTTACCGACAAGTGAAAGAATTGAGAAACAAATCCATTCCAATGGTGAAAGTGGAATGGAAAGAACACTATGGGACAGATGCTACATGGGAAAAAGAGGAGGAAATGCGTCTACGCTATCCACATTTGTTTCCCGACGAAGGCAAATTAAGTTTGGAGGACCAAACTTCCTAAAGGGGGGAAGACTGTGATACCCCTATCCCGTAATATTCTAATTCGTCCTTAATTTGAGTATGATTATGTGTTTACCATGATTTTGTGTGCCATTATGTGATTTTGAAGTTTTATCTGTTCACCGTAGGAATATCTGTTTGAATAATTAGCTTTGGAGACTTAATTGAGGGCCTTATCGACCACAGAACCCGAAATTGATTACGCCATTGTCATTGGCATAATTTTTAGAACCCACGGTGAAATTTAATTGAAAGACTGATTTGGGCCAGATTAAATTGATTAATTAACGAATTGGTGCTCCAATATGTGATATTAACTTAATGGGCTTAGTGGGGTTATACGGGACCCTTATGTATTCAACTCCCTCCTTTTATTTCATTTTTGGGGCTGATTAAACTCTCTAGAGGAGGAGAGACCCGAACTAGAGAGAGAGAGAGGGGAGGAAATCAAAGTTTTGCTCTTAAATCTTGGAAGTCTTGAAGGCAACTCTAGACTTGACCATAAATTGGAAGAATTGAGCCTCTAGGTAAGCATTGATTCTTGAATCCATGAGTTAATGTGTAATCTTGTGTGTTCAAGAGTTGTGGTGATCAATAGCATGATTTGAGCTGGTTTTATTGAAATTGAGGCTTGATATGTGCATGCATGTAGAGAATTCCTATGGAATCACAAAATCTAGCATGTAATTTGTGAAATTGTGAAAGATTGGTAGTGTAATCCCACATGCAAGCATGTCTTTGTTGAATCTTATAGCAATGAGCACTAATTCCATTAATTGAAATGAATGTGAAGTCAAAATGGGCATGCATGTACAAAACATGGGGGTATAAGTCTTGAATGTTTGAATTTGAGCATGTTGGTGATGGGTTTGAGATATTTTGGGACATGCATGTAGATAAATCATGAAATTGAGCTTCTTGATGTTGTAATCTTGTATTAGTAGCATGTTAGCATGTGTAAATGTGTAATTTGAGCCATAACATGCATGAATTGTTGGTTGAAAGTCAAAATGAAGCTCAGGAACACAGTTCTGGGTTTTTCGGAATTTTGAGGTCCGCTCGAGCGGGGAACCTGACGCTTGAGCGGGAAATACGGGCTCCCAGTACTTTTTCGCAGACTTGATGTCCGCTCGAGCGTGGTAATTAACGCTCGAGCGTGGGAGCTGTTTTAACAGGACTTCCGCTCGAGCGCCCTATTTAACGCTCGAGCGTATTTTTCATGCAACCAGTACTTTTGCAGGCCTTAAGGGTCCGCTTGAGCGGGTAAGTTGACGCTCGAGCGGGGACCCTGTTTTCTGAAATTTCGTTCATGCATTCTGTGTTCTGTTTTCCGTTCTCTTTCACTTGTAAGCACTCTTAGGCATATGTTAAGCATTGTAAATGAGCAAATGAAATGTGAATTAAGCCTAAAGAGAGATATGTGAGTTAAAGAACGGATTGAACTGTTAGTGACCCTTTGTGCTCATGAAATGTGTAGGGTCAAGCTCCAGGACAAATCCACAAGCCGATCACTGTGAGTAATATCAATACTTGAAAGCTTATCAATGTCCAATTGTGTATTCCCTTATAAGCTTTATGAGTTGCTAATTGGGATTATGGACAAAGGCCTGACATGAATGAATAATTGGGCCAAAGGCCGTTTTGATATAAATGAATGGGCCAAAGGCCGTTTTGATATAAATGAATGGGCCAAAGGCCGTTTTGATATAAATGAATGGGCCAAAGGCCGTTTTCATATAAATGAATGGGCCAGAGGCCGTTTTGATATAGATGAATGGGCCAAAGGCCGTTTTGACACAGATGAATGGGCCAAAGGCCGTTTTGACATGAATGAATGGGCCGAAGGCCGTTTTGACGTAGATGGAAATCAGATTGGGCCAAAGGCCAATATGTTTAGAACTACAGTCACTTGATCTGAACTTTGTATAAATGTACATATGTTAAGTAGGAATATGAATTGGGCCCAAGGCCGTTTGGAGTATATTGTTCTACATATTGTTTATATGACTTTTGTATTTGATATTATTCACTGGGCTATCGCTCACGCTCATTCATGTGTTTGTAGGTGAGCCAAGGGAAGTTCAAACCCAGCCCCAGTGAAGTCTGCTAGGAAAAATCCAAGTTTTTGGGGGAGTCAGCCTTTCGTCTCACTCTTGAGACCTATCCTTGCCTCTTTGCCATGTATTTTACATTTGGTCTTGTCGGCAAGGACTTCATGTATATCTGTATATAGTCTGCCATAGGTTGACTCGTTTTGGATGATCCTGTCTGTAATGAATTTTGTGAAACTGTACTTTTGATGTGGGTTATTAACGTATCTGAGTATGGTCTGTTGATGTGCATATAAGCACGACTCTATGGACAAAGTTTAAATTTTTGCTTCCGTTTGGCCCCTTTACTCTGACAAGTCACCTTATTTCATTCTAAGGCCGTAGTTAATCACAGGATTACTGGCCGGTCATGTCCTTAACCCATAGGGGCGGGTTCGGGTCGTGACAGGGACCCTTCCAACTGGTCAAACAGATCATCTATACGGGGCATATGGTATTTGTTCTTAACCATAGCCCGATTCAATTTTCAGTAATCGATACAAACTCTCAAGGCACCATCTTTCTTCTTAGCAAAGAGGGCTGGTGCTCCCCACGGCGAAGTACTAGGGCGGATAAAACCCTTATCTAGCAACTCCTGGAGTTGAATCTTTAACTCACTCAACTCGGCTGGGGCAAAACAGTAAGGTGCCATAGAAATCGGCGCCGTGCAGGGCACTAACTTAATAGAAAATTCCACCTCTCGATGTGGTGGCAAACTAACAAGATCCTCAGGGAAGACGTCCGAGTACTCACAAACCACTCTCGGCAATATAATCTGGGTCTCATCACACTCACTACTCATAAAGCTAGCAAGAAGACTACTAAGCTCACTCTGCCCTCGCAGATCATACACTGGTGGCAACACTCTACCAACCCACTCGAGCGCAAAAATACCCGCTCGAGCTCCAAGGCACAAAACAAGACACCATCCGCTCGAGCACAAAAAGGAACCCGCTCGAGCATAGATTACACTCTTCCAAAACTTTAACAGACATCGAACACCCGCTCGAGTGCAAGGATACCCACTCGAGCGCGACCCGCTCGAGTGTAAGGAAATCCGCTCGAGCGTGAAAAACACATCTGCAGTATTTTTGTAGACAGACAAACTACTGAAGGTATGCAAACTCCGCTCGAGCGCAAGAAGACCCGCTCAAGCGGATCACTAAAAATCTGGGCAACAAGAGTTGGGACAAAAGCTCAACCAACCTATTCGAAACACGCCCAAGTCAATTCTAAACTCAAATACAAAGAGTTAAAGGACAGAAATGAAATAAAGACAACAACAGCTATCCACGAAACCGAGTCTGGAATATAGTAAACATGAGAGGAAAATCGGGATCGCTATAAAATGGATGTTGAATAAAAATAAAAATGGAAGTTGCATAA
Source organism: Camellia sinensis (assembly GCF_055761805.1). Classification (NCBI taxonomy): domain Eukaryota; kingdom Viridiplantae; phylum Streptophyta; class Magnoliopsida; order Ericales; family Theaceae; genus Camellia; species Camellia sinensis. The sequence goes on from NC_138972.1 coordinate 162,810,820, forward strand.
AATTGAAAATGGAAGTTCATTCAAGAAACCACTATACCTTAACGATCTATTTAGAAATTAAATAAAAAAGGAAGTTGAATAGAAAAGGAAATTGAATAAAAATGGAAGTTGAATAAAAATAAAAATGGAAATTGCATAAAATTAAAAATGGAAGTTCATCCAAAAAACCACTATACGTTAACGATCTATTTGGAAATTAAATAAAAAATGAAGTTGAATAGAAAAAGAAATTGAATAAAAATGGAAGTTGAATAAAAATAAATATGGAAATTGCATGAAATTAAAAATGAAAGTTCATTCAACAAACCACTATACCTTAACGAGCTATTTGGAAATTAAATAAAAAAAATAGTTCGAATAGAAAAGGAAATTGAATAAAAATGGAAGTTGAATAAAAATAAAAATGGAAATTGCATAAAATTAAAAATGGAAGTTCATTCAAGAAACCACAATACCTTAACGATCTGTTTGGAAATTAAATAAAAAAGTGAAGTTGAATAGAAAAGGAAATTGAATAAAAATGGAAGTTGCAAAAAATTAACTATGGAAGTTCATTCAAGAAACGAATATACCATTACGATATATTTGGAAATTAAATAAAAAAGGAAGTTGAATAGAAACGAAAATTGGATAAAAATAGAAGTTGAATTACAATAAAAATGGAAGTTGCATAAAATTAACAATGGAAGTTCATTCAAGAATCAAGCATACCTTAGCGATCTATTTGGAAATTAAATAAAAAAAAAAAGTTAAATAGTAAACGAAATTGAATAAAAATGGAAGTTGAATAAAAATAAAAATGAAAATTGCATAAAATTAAAAATGGAAGTTCATTCAAGAAACCATTATACCTTAACGATCTATTTGGAAATTAAATCAAAAAGGAAGTTGAAACGAAATTGAAATTGAATAAAAGTGGAAGTTGAAAAAAAATAAAAATAGAAGTTGCTTAAAATTAAAAATGGAAGTTCATCGAAGAAATCACTATAAATTAACGATCTATTTGGAAATTAAATATAAAAAAAAAAAGTTAAATACAAAAGGAAATTGAATAAAACTGAAGTTGAAAAAAAATAAAAATGGGCGTTGCATAAAATTAAAAATGGAAGTTCATTAAAGAAACCACTATACCTCAACGATCTATTTGGAAATTAAATAAAAAAAAAAGTTAAATAGAAATGGAAATTGAATAACAATGGAAATTGAATAAAAATAAAAATGGAAATTGCATAAAATTAAAAATGGAAGTTCATTCGAGAAACCACTATACCTTAACGATCTATTTGGAAATTAAATAAAAAAGAAAGATGATTAGAAAAAGAAATTGAACAAAATGGGAAATTCATTCAAGAAACCACTACACCTTAACGAATTATTTGGAAATTAAATAAAAAAAGGAAGTTGAATAGAAAAGGAAATTGAATAAAAATGGAAGTTGAATAAAAATAAAAATGGAAATTGCATAAAATTAAAAATGAAAGTTCATTCAAGAAACCACTATACCTTAACGATCTATTTGGAAATTAAAGAAAAAAGAAGGTTGAATAGAAAAAAAAAATAAAAAATTAAATAAAAATGGAAGTCGAATAAAAATAAAAATGGAAATTGTATAAAATTAAAAATGGAAGTTCATTCAAGAAACCACTATACCTTAACGATCTATTTGGAAATTAAATAAAAAAATAAGTTGAATAGAAAAGAAAATTGAATAAAAATCGAAGTTGAATAAAAATAAAAATGGAAGTTGCATAAAATTAAAAATGGAAGTTCATTCGAGAAACCACTATACCTTAACGATCGATTTGGAAAGTAAACAAAAAAAGAAGTTGAATAGAAAAGGAAATTGAATAAAAATGGAAGTTGCATAAAATTAATAATGGAAGTTCATTCAAGAAACGAATGTACCTTAAAGATATATCTGGATATTAAATAAAAAAATAAGTCGAATGGAAAAGGAAATTGGTTAAAAATAGAAGTTGAATTAAAATAAAAATGAAAGTTGTAGAAAATTAACAATGGAAGTTCATTTAAGAATCCACTATACCTTTACGATCTATTTGGAAATTAAATAAAAAAAAAGTTAAATAGTATAGTAAATTGAATATGTAACGCCCTCAAAAAAAACCCATAATATCATACATGCAAGATATAGGAAAGAGATATTATATTACGATCATCAGAGTATTCTTACAAAAAGTATTACATATTGACAATAAAAGTAATCGCCCTATGGGCTTACAACTTCCTAAGTCAACACTTGGTTGCAAAAAGAGAGTGCAAACTCTATACAAAGAAAGCCCTTGGCTTGATATACATGTAACACAACAAAACAATAAAAGGTGGTCTAACAGCCTCAAGCCTCCCAAGCTACGTCCTTGGAGGTGGCATAACACATGTACCTGAAAATGATATCCCATATAAGGTGAGCCAACGCCCAATAGAGATATGCTAAACATAGTATGAACAGTAACTAAAACGTTAGCAATTGATAAACATTTAACTCTTACACAACAACTTATAACACATTACAATCCCATGACTAAAATGTCCATGTTCTATTCCAATTTCCATTTCTTATCAAATTCTCAATTCATAACTATGACTCAAAACTTGGAATCAATTTAAACGAGACCACATCTCATATCAATGGTATTTCTATTTTAGGTGAGACAATAACACATTTTAAACATTTCATACTTCATAATAGATACACATTTTAGTACTGTATCAACCTAAGACAAATACAGTTCCATACTTCACAAATGATACACATTTTAGTGTTGTATCAATATCAAACAAAAACACTTCTACACTTCACAAATGATACACATTTTAGTGTTGTATCAGTATCAAACAAAAATCCAGTTTAGAGGTCCATCCCCCATCTTCCAATAAACCGTGGAGTACATCCCCCATCTCCTCCCACAAAAAACAATGTATATAAGCAATTATCATATACAAATTTAATCAATCAATACACAATTTAGATGTATTATACTACCGCTATATTCAATGGCATGCTCAACTGATTAGTTTTAGTTTGCCTAATCACCATGCATTGTCTACAACAATCAAGACTATCCTCCACCGGTAGCCCAAAACAATTATTTCTAAGCAGGTAATAATTGTTATAACAGATAAATTGTCATTATTTTTAGAAGTGAAGGATTAATATAATCCAACTCCTCCGTTCCATCTCAAAATTCATTATATTCAACTCAATTTCATATTTCCACAACAAAAGCCACTAATTACACTAATGACCCAAATATACCCAAACATGGCATTTTTCCACTTTTTCTCAATATTAACCCAAAGGCCCAAATATTACAAACAACATCAACAATCTCTATTTTCGACCCAAAGCACGTATAGGTGCGTCAAATAAACAAAACCCCTCTTTTCAAAATAGCACATTTCAAAACCCTAACTTCCCAAATCAAAACATTTAAACAAAAGCCCAACATCTAGGTTAAAGCTCATAAAGATGAGTAGGAATTCCTACCTCAAATTCGGAGCCCAAAGGAAGAAGAAGAAAAAATTCAAGATGCTCGAAAACCCAAGATTTTCGGATGAAAGTGTAGCCCTCGACAATCCCCAGAACTTTTACAAAGGCCCAAGGTGAGGAAATAACTCCTAGTAGATCGATCCCTAGAGAGAAGGTAAGGTTTTAGAGAGAGGAGCTCTCAAATCTGTGTTTGGGAAAGTAAGAGAGAGAAAGAGTGTTGAAAAAGTGATCCAAAAAGTGAAATCTCGGAATGATATAATCGTCTCCCCGCTCGAGCGGGAGCATGGAAATCCCCGGTTGAGCGTCAGACACAGACTCACGCTCGAGCGTGAAAAGAGCCGCTCGAGTGTCGATTACACACTTCCAGAAGTTTTGCAGACATGGTCCCCACTCAAGCGTCAAACTCCCCGCTCGAGTGGAGGAACAAAATCAAAGGGTCACGCTCGAGCGTCAAAACACCCGCTCGAGCGTATGAAGACTTGCAGAGAAAAGTACTGGGAGATGGAAAATCACGCTCGAGCGTCAAAACTCCCTCTCGAGCGGAGAAGCAACAACGAAGGGCCCGCTCGAGCGTCAAAAGACCCGCTCGAGCGTGAAGGCCAAATTCTGGGCATCAACTTTTGGTTTCAAAGTACAACCAACCTGTTTCAAACCTGCCCAATCCAGCCCAAGACTCAAATACAAGGAGTAAAGGCTCGGAGTGAGAACGAGACAACAACACAACCACGGAACCGAGTCCGGAATACAATAAATAAAGAGAGGGAAAACCAGGATTGCTATAACCTCCCCCCCTTAAGGAATTTCGTCCCCGAAATTAAGAACACGCCAGAAGAACAAGGCCAACTGATCACACAGTACCCAACACCCGGGTACTAAGGAAGATCCTAACTTCACAACAACTTTTGGATTTACTCTCACAAAAGGAAGGGCTTACCAAGGGAACACGTCCCAAAAGAAAATAACACTCCGGCATACCAAAAACTCCAACAAAACCAAACCCTTCTCAAGATAAATCACCAAAATGCCTGACTAGCGCTCCAAGCTATGTCACTACTCAACAATCAAAATTTCAAATAGAACAACCAACACAATTTTTTTTTTTTTTTTGTTATACATATATGGGAAATTTTTCTCTGGTCCATGAGGCATTTCTCAAAGATAATCAAATTTTCAACGTTGACATTCCGAAATGAATTTTGCATTTTCCTTGCGAAACTTAAAAGTTTTGTAAACATTTTTCATAGATACGATGTTATCCATAACATATGACCATTCACAATTTGTTTGCCAAAGACTCCCCATTGAAATTTTTCAACAATATTACAATTCAATAGTCAACAACCTAACCCATCATCGGTCACTTCATCTTTATTCAAGAGGCAATTTACAATATATACTACAACATGCATTTCTTCAAATCTAACAATCTCCAATATGCATGGTTCACAATTCCATACCATAGTCAATGTTCACGATATATTTCCAGTTCTATAATACATTCAACATATGCAATGTTACATTAAACTTTCATTTTAAGGCAAGTTTCAAAATACTTCTGTAAACCAAAACATATGCACTGTTTTTCAACTTAAGACATATTCAATGCTCTTAAAGTTCAACAATACAACAAAAATACAACACATGCTCAAACATCCACAAATAGATCCGGATATTTCTCTCGGACCTGAAATCCACTCACCCAAGTGTTTTTTTTTTTTTTACCCCGTTACGTTCCCGCAACACCTCAGTAAATGGAAGAGTCCCGTTCTCCAAGACCCGATGACAATGATAATAGTAAGCCACACGCAACCACTACAGTGTTCTGAGACACCCATTACGTCTCGACTACCAACAATACCCAAACCAGTATTTAGTACTTGCCACCCCAACAAAGGAAACATGAAATCATTTGTACACAAGGCTTTCAGTCGACTTTCACAAAACAGGAATGCAAGACGAAGCAAGGGTAAGGAACAACATTACGGCACATTTATACCCTAAAATTTCAAGGTCTTACCAAAGACACACAACATGTAACCGGCAACTCAAGCTAGGTCAAATCTAACTTCCCACAAAATATTCCATTCAGGTTAAAGAATCTGCTTTAATTGCTCCGTTTATTTCAAAGCACTCGATTTTCCCCAAAGATATTTAGACTTATACCGTCACCACTTAAACACGTCATTTACAACTGGCCACAGCCGAACTCAGAGATTCCCCTCAAATTATTTTCCGAAAATAAGGATCGCAAACTCACGTTTTAATTCAAAATCATTTTAGTTTACGAAGAGTACTCAATGTCCCTCAAACGAATCACAACGTAACCAACCCACAAAACCCGCCATAATCATAGTAATGGCGCAATTCTCACAAACAGTACTTTCACGATAGGGACTCCTAAACGTTTGAAATTCCCAACAATGCAACAACATAAAAGATAACTTTATACACCCCGCGCCTTACACCGCACAGACAAGATTGAACAAGTTGGAACGACTCTAACAGTGTGCCACACTCACTTTACACAATTTCGCTCCCTCACTCGTATTACCACTATCCAAACTGGACGACGAACACTTATATCAAAGTGACCTAGCTTTACCAAACCTCAAACAACGCGATTCCATCAGTAACCACACTATAGCTTTACAAAGGCATTCGCCTGGGATTCCCTAGATTAATCCCCTTCTACACATCATCTAATAACAACATACGAACCACACATTATCACGTCTCGCACTATACAAAACTCCCTCATTTAGAGATTTCATTCACCACCTCGTCTGAACTCGAAGTAACAGAATTTGCATACCCCTTCCCTCGTACCGAGTTAACTGATATGGTTTGCTACACCACGACATTTAACATTACCAAGTAACCGTTCGTACCGAACATAAGCAAACATAGCACCATCATCCGTCAACGACCTATAGGGTCCACAATTTATTCCACATCCTATTTGTCACTCATTCCGAGAGTACAACCGAGACACAAGGTCTCCGTGCCCAACAACCAGCCATGCTAACCTTCCAAAAGAGTAAAAGTCCTCACCCTCCTTGCTATTATCCCAAATCTCCAGCCGCAAACACCATACCACTGTGACTCCATCCACGGGTCACCCTCTAACTACGGGCTATATACCTAATCAACCTTTCCGATAGCATCTCCTGACCTAACCAGTGCTAAGGTAGAAACCTATCGCATTCGATCATAATAAAGGAGCCCGAAAACTTAGGAAACAGCCATATACTACTACCCAAGATATAGCACCAGCTGCTCACAACACACCACTCCCCGGTGCCAACAACCACAACCTTATATAGGGACTAACACTCCCTCAATCGAAACGACTAGTCAGTACATATTCAAATTCGGCAACGTTACCTACCACGAAGGTACAAGTCTATTCCTAACAAGATTATGCACTATGCCCTCGTAAAATACCATGTTAAATACATACTACACCCAGTATTAATCGCACACTTCACATCCCCTCGAGGAGTTTCTGCGACAGTAGATCAACATCACTTTCACGCATATAAGATCAATTAGACAGCACTAATGAAATTCCGAACGCCTGACAAGTATAACCGTTCTCGCCCCCTAGTAATCCTGATTAAGATACGCATCCCTCAGTAATCCCTCCAAATTTGAAAACATGGCTCATCAGTCCTCATTTTTCCCAAACCAAATCGCACGCATATAATAGCATTATTACCAAAAATTTTATGGTCTCACAACAACTTACTACATTAATAAAACTTTTAGAGCCATTACATGCTCTAATCTGCCCATTTCAAGAAAATAGATAAGCACAGGCACACATAACTATATATATATATATATAGAAACAAACAACCTTGATGTTCCAACATTTCCAAAACACATTGGTTACATAACAGAACCCAATGATTACAAAATGGTAATTCACCGATTACAAAACGGATTAGTCAAGACAAAACCACCCCATCGGTATTACCACCACTACTGTCCCTCGCTGGACCGCTAAAGTTGGTCATCCTCAGACCCAAGTTATCCTATGAGCTTACATGCCACGGACAAGAATTACTGATGTACCCCAACCGGCCACACTTGGAACAACTGCGAACTTCTCCAACTGGGGCTTGGGAACTCGACTCTCCTGAGGCCCTTGAAATCTGGCCTGATTGTCCCCCAAAATGATATTGCCCCTGCCCGGTCGAATAAAACTGAGCCCGACTAGGTTGCAAAAACCCCAAAAAAGCCCCTGGCTGAATACAGAAATGTTGGATATGACCCAGCTGATTACACACCCAACAAGTAAACGGCTCCCGAGCACGAAACTAGTTCAAAGTCTGAGCTAATGAAGACCACAACGACTGCTTCCCCACTGAACATTCGATCATCCTAAAACCTGGTTGGCTAGATGATTCTAGTGGGGCAACTACTGGTCAAACTACCAACCCAGCCCTCTTCCTTTGTGGGCAAGCTGGGGACTTGTGACCCAGCTGACCATATTTGAAACAAGTGACAACCTTTCGTTCACCCTTTTTCGAATCTAGACTTGGCACTGGAAAAGTAGAGCTAGGCTGAGCTCTCTGAAATTGTTGTGGATTGAAACCCTTCTACCTCTTAAAAGGCCTACCAGCACTCTGAATCACAGGAGTCGCCAAAATGGCCTTCTCCTTATTTTGGCCCATAGCTAGCACCGTTGCCTCCACATGAGTCGCAGCCTTAACAAGTACACTGTAACTCCTATGCCAAGACCACGCAATCCTTTCACGGATGTCGTCACTGTAGACACCCCATTTTTGAACGTCCTCGAGACATGGTTGTGCTTGTAGGTACACCCAACAACTAGTTCGATTGCTCCCTGAGTACTCGACTGTCACGGCGGAACGTCACCAGTTCGAGCTTCCCGGACCCTGTATCCTTTCTGCCCCATTTTTGGACCTTGGCTAGGTCCTTTCAGAGTGACCTTTTTGGTGCACTTTCGGCCATGGCATGGCACTGCCGGCCATGGTTTTGCACCTGTCGGGCATTAGTGATGCACTGCCGGCCATTGATAATGGCTGGCACCCCCCCTGTCTCAGCTGGTTTTTCTCCAGATCTTCTATATAAGCATGAGGACTCCCTCTATATCAGGGGTTCATCTATTTTTGAAGAGAAGAAACTCTCTTTCTCTCTATATTGTTTGTGTTTTGTGCTTAAAAGTTGGATTTCCTTGCACTTTTACACTACAACACATAGAGATTCACCACCACCATTTGACCAAGCTTCTTGGGAGGTCTTCTTGAGGTCTGAAAACTGGCTTCCACCCCTTGAAGTTTCTGGTTTCGAAAATGGTCTTCAAGGGTGAGTATTTTCCCCATTTTTGCACCTTCTTGTACCTCACTTTAGCCCTCCTTTCATATTGATTTGGGCTTTGCTTATAACTGGAAAAAGTCTTGTATTTAAGTGCTTTTGAAGTTTGCTTAGGGTCATTTTGTTGTTAGGGGTGTGTAGCCCCCTTGCACGCTTTGTTTGGCTTTGTTTTAAGGCATTCCTTAAGGCCTCCGAGCTAGCCTTGGTATGGCCTTCTTACCACTGAGATCCAGTGGATTTTCAGTGGTAAAGGTGTAGTTTTGAGGTCCTTAATCAGAAGGGGTGGCCCCCTCTCTTTTGGTTCCTCTTTGCTTGCATTTTTGGCCTTCCAAAGGACCATCCCTCCATGCATTTTTGAGGCTTGTTTCAGGCCTATTTTTGTGACTTTTCAGACCTTCCATAGGTCTGTCCATGGCCGGTTTGGTCATATTTTGCATGCATCTTGTATGTGTAGTGTAACTCCATTCATAGCTCATCAAAGTAGCATGTGTGCTTAGCTTGTGTTGAGTCCATTTCAGTAGGTTTTGGGTGATGTTTTACCATGCCATGAATCTTTTTTGGGTTGGTTTTGTCACTCCATGCATGCATAATGTACTTGTAGTGTAAATCCCCTAAACTAGCTTCATATGCTCCATGCTTTGCCATGTCATGTTAGCTTGTTTGGTTTACATTTCAGCATGTATTTGGTCATCATTTGGCATGTCATGACCCTATCCATAGTTGGTTTGATCATCCTTTGCATGCTTCATATAGGTGTAGAACAAATCTTGTTTACTAGCCTCTTGTGCATGATGCTTTGACTCATCATCCTAGCATATTTTGGCTTGCTCTAACATGATTTTATGCTTATTTTGGGCTTCTCTAGGACTGTTTTGGGCTGCCATGGCCATATCACTCATGCTTTGTATAGCTATAATGTAAATGCTTAGGCTAGTCTTAGGTTTTGAGGCGCCTACCAAGCCATACATGTGATGTTTGCATGCCTTGCCCTCATTTCACATGCTATTTCAGTCCATGAAATGTTGTCATACACTTGCATTTGATATGTTTTGAATGCTTTATAGAGCTTGTGCTTTATGTCTCAAGAATGGACTTTTGTGCATACCATTAAGCCTAAGCCTTTGGCCATCATTTTAGTGCATTTTCAGTCTTGTTATACCATAATGTAACTCTACTTTATGTTGTCCAAGTCTTCTCACGATTGGTTTCAATAGGTGTAGTGCATTGTCTCTTTATAGCCTTGCATGCTCTTTGTTTTTAGCCTTGTGTTCTAGCCCGTGTTGGCTAGCTTTGAACTTGATTTTGGTCTTGATTGGACCTGCCCTAGGACTGTTTTAGGTCCCCTCGGCCCTTGGGGGCTTGCCTTGTATGGCCATGGCTTAAGTCCCTTTGCTTACTTTGAGCTTTGAGCATTATAACATGCTATGCTTGCATTGTTGAGTTGATTTGGCATCAATTTACATGAGATTTCCGAGCTTACCTCATTGCCATATATCAATGTTTGTCGCTCCTTGTGCCTTAATACTTGGGCCATTTGGCATACATGTTTGCCTTGCCATTTCATGCTTTTGATGCCATCATTTCATCACTTTTTGGCCACTGATTTGGGCTTAGTTGAGAGCTGCCCACATTAGTTTAAGTCCATCCCTTTGCATGTTGTCGCATGCTTGTCTTGCATATTGTTGTATGCTTGCTCCATCTTTGTGTGTTGTCGCATGCTAGCCCCATTACATGTTGTTGCATGTCCATGTTGCATTTTGTCATGTTGTCCAAGGTTGTTGCCTCACATCATGCTTATATGCTTGTTGCATGCTTGAGTTAGTTACATGCTTGCACACTTAGGTCATATTGCATGTTTGCTATGCTTATGTGTCGCATTGTTTGGATTAAGTGTTAATCCGAGCACGAGGAACGAGGGGCATTTCATACTCCGAGTGATGAAACGTGGCTCAATTCTCGGTCGTCGAAGCTCTTGATGATTCATGATGGAGTTCTAGGCTTTACTTGTTGTATTTGTGCATTCATTTTCATATTGATTTTCACAAGTTGGATCTTTGGCCATCATGCATCGGGATGTGTGATTGATGGTCGTGGATCCGACTATGCCTCTCCCTTGATGTTTTGAGGTGATTTGGGGTGGCATAGTGCGTACACACCCTTGGGAGACCCTCCATTCTCTCTATTTTGTGCTTTGTTGCAGCTTGGTGTCACCGCACACCAGTGGCTGGCAGTGCACCACTGATGGCCGGCAGTGCCTTAAGGTTTTAGCAACCCTTAAACCTTATATCCGGAAACAAAGTGATCAAGGCATACTGTCTTGATAAATACAAATAAGTCTTCGATGGTTCGAACCCAAATGCATGAGAAATGGTAAGTAAACCCATAATTACATATCTGCCATCGTGCAAGTTGGTCTGAATAAGTGTCTGACTTTTCATACCTAACGCGTGAGAAATGGTAAGTAAACACCATAATTACTTATTTTCCATCAAGGAAGAGGGTCTGAATAAATGTCCGAGTGTTCGAACCCTAAAACATGAGAAATGGTTAGTAAACACCATAATTACATATCTGCCAATATGCAAGAGGGTCCGAATAAGTGTCCGGGTGTTCGAACCCTAGTGCATGAGAAATGATAAGTAAACACCACAATTACATATTTGCTATCATGCAAGAGGGTCCGAATTAGTGTCCATGTGTTCGAATGCCAATGCATGGGAAATGGTAAGTAAACACCATAATTACATATTTACCATCATGCAAGAGGATCCGAAAAAGTGTCTGAATGTTCAAACCCTAATGCATTATTAATGGTAGCTACACAGCATAATTACATATGTGCCATCATCCAAGAGCGTCCTAATAAGTGTCCGAGTGTTCAAACCCTATTGCAGGAGAAATGGCAAGTAAACAATATAATTAGATATTTGCCATCATGCAAGAGGGTTCGAATAAATGTCCAAGTGTTCAAACCCTAATACGTGATAAGTTGTAAGTAACACCAGAATTACATATTTTTCATTTTGCAAAGGGGTCGGAATAAGTGTCCGAGTGTTCGAACACTAATGCATGGGAAATGTTAAGTAAACCCCATAATTACATACTAGCCTTCATGCTAGAGGGTCCGAATTAGCGTCCGAGTGTTCGAACCCTAATGCATGAGAAATGGTAAGTAAACACCATAATTACATATCTTCCATCACGGAAGAGGGTCTGAATAAGTATCCGAGTTTTCGAACCCTAATGCATGAGAAATGGTAACTAAACACCATATTTTCATAGCTGTCGTCGTGCAAGAGGGTCCGAATAATTGTTTGAGCTTTCGAAACTAATGCATGAGAAATAGTAACTAAACACCATAATTACATATTTGTCATCACGCAAGAGGGTATGAATAAGTGTTCGAGTGTTTGAACCCTAATTCATGAGAAACGGAAAGAAAACACCATAGTTACATATTTGACATCAACATAGAGGCTCCGAACAAGTGTTTGAGTGATCGAAACCTAATGCATGAGAAATGGTAAGTAAACACCACAATTACATATTTGCCATCATGCAAGAGGGTCCGAATAAGTGTCCGAGTGTTCGAACCCTAATGCAAGAGAAATGGTAAGTAAACACCCTAATTACATATTTGCCATCATGCAAGATGGTCCGAATAACTGTCCTAGTGTTCAAACCGTAATGCAAGGGAAATGGTAAGTATATACCAAAATTACATACTAGCCATCATGCAAGAGGGTCCGAATATATGTCTGAGTGTTCTAACCCTAATTCATGAGAAATGGAAAGTAAACACCATAATTATATATCCGCGATCACACAAGAGGGTCCAAATAAGTCTATGAGTGTTCGAACCGTAATGCAAGAGAAATGGAAAGTAAACCACATAATTACATATCTGCCTTCATGCAAGAGGGTACGAATAAGTGTCCGACTTTTCGAACCTAATGCATGACAAATGGTACGTAAACACCATAATTACATATTTGTCATCGTGCAAGAGGTTCCGAATAAGTTTCCGAGTGTTCGAACCCTAATGCATGAGAAATGGTAAGTAAACTCCATAATTACATATTTGCCATCATGGAAGACAATCCGAATAAATGTCTAAGTGTTCGAACCCTAATGCGTGATTAATGGTAAGTTAACAACATAATTACATATTTGTCTTCAAGGAAGAGGGTCCGAATAAGTGTCCAATTGTTCGAACCCCAACGCACGAAAAATGGTAAGTATACACCAAAATTACATATTTGTCATCATGCAAGAGGGTCCGAATAAGTGTCCGAGTGTTCGAACCCTAATGTATGAGAAATGGTAAGTAAACTCCATAATTACAAACCTGCCATCATGCAAGAGGGTCCGAATAAGTCTCCGAGGGTTCGAGCCCTAATGCATGAGAAATGGTAAATACACCCCATAATTACATATCTGCCATCATGCAAGAAGGTCCGAATAAGTGTCCTACTTTTCGTACCTAATGCATGAGAAATGGTATGTAAACACCATAATTTCATATTTTCCATCAAGAAAAAGGGTCCGAATAACTGTCTGAGTGTTCGAACCCAAATATATGAGAAATGGTTGGTAAACACCATAATTACGTATCTGCCAATATGCAAGAGGGTCCAAATAAGTGTCCGAGTGTTCGAACCCTAGTGCATGAGAAAGAGTAAGTAAACACCGTAGTTACATATTTGCCATCATGCAAGAGGGTCCGAATTAGTGTCCGTGTGTTCGAACGCCAATGCATGATAAATGGTAAGTAAACACTATAATTACATACTTGCCATCAGGCAAGAGGATCGGAATAAGTGTCCGAGTATTTGAACTCTAATGCATTATTAATGGTAGCTACACAACATAATTACATATGTGCCATCATGCAAGAGGGTCTGAATAAGTGTCTGAGTGTTCAAACCCTAAAGCAGGAGAAATGGTAAGTAAACAATATAATTACATATTTGCCATCACGCAAGAGGGTCCGAATAAGTGTCCAAGTGTTCGAACCCTAATGCATCAGAAATGGAAAGTATACATCAAAATTACATATTTTCCATCATGCAAGAGGGTCTGAATATGTGTCCGAGTGTTCGAACCCTAATGCATGATAAATGGGAAGTAAACACCATAATTACATACCTGCCATCATGCAAGAGGGTCCGAATATGTATCCGAGTGATCGACCCCTAATGTATGAGAAAGGTAAGTAAACCCCATCATTACATATTTGCCATCATGCAAGAAGGTTCGAATAAGTGTCTGACTGTAGACCGCCCGAACTCTCTCCGCGCGCCCCCCTTTCGGAGAGGGTGCGGATTTGGGTTCGTAGCTACTACAGTTCAGACTCCTATCACGATTCGGAATCTAATGTCAGAAACTGCAATGTAAGACTGATAAATCACCAAAGAGTCTAAATTCGGCAAATCATTTTGGAAAATTGATTTTAATCAAAAAGCGCCAAACATGGACTGCTTTTCTAGATTTCAGAGTCGCCACCTAAATATTTTATTTTGGGAAATTTAGGAAACCCTGACTCGTGCCAAAGGCCACGTGTCCGGCATCACCAAAGTTGCCTTGGATCGGAACTTGGGTATGAGAGGGGAAGGTCCTGAAATGAGCACCCCCGCTCGCCCAATCAAAGGATCGGCCTCTACTAAACATGATATGTTATTTTATAAACCTCATGTGTTCTTGTTCCAGTTATTTAGCTAACTTACTACGTGATGCGTGCAGGATACAAGTATAGACTAAATCACTCAATTTGGAACAACTCAACTCATGTTTGTTTTTCGAAAATGGTTTGAAAGTGCTACTCGCAAGTAGGCTAAAGCGCGGATTTGCCACCCTCGAGTGGGCTTTAAAACATGACGATTTTGCCACTCCCCAAAGTGGGCTTAAAACGTACATTTGATGAATTGTCCCAATTCAAGCAGTAAAGCCTTCATCCATAGGCATTCATGCTGTTAATCATTTAAGCAAGTAGCCTCATGGCAAGCATGCTGTAATGGCAACACTCACACTCATGCAAGTATGCTAAAGCGTAAACACTTATAGTGTACTCCGGGCCAAAACAGAAAACTAGTTAAAAATCATGCAGGATCCTAACTATACAAGAATGCCTAATGCAACACATGCAAAAATGCAACTAAGTAGGCTCGGCTATCTAAGATGGCATATGAATGTAGCACTTCGATACACGTATTCAAGTAGGTATTGAAATACGATGCAGTTTGAATGATGCGCCGAGCTCGGTGCATGCAAGACAAATGAATGGTGCACGCATGCAAAGCATAAGGTATGCTAATCGAAATATGCCCTAAACTAACCATCAAAAGCTAATAAGTAAAAGAGAGAAAGAAGTGGGGTTGGAAGATATGCACACACACACGCACACTTATTGCAACATTGTGCCCTCGCGAAGCAGGGTCTGAATAAATAAGCTAAGCTACACTAGCTACGCTACTTATTACAAATCAATTAATTAACTATGCTAAGCTAATTAATTACAAACCGAATTGAAACTAGCTATACTAAGCTCATTAGAATATTACAATGACAAATTAAATTAGCTAAGCACATTAACTAATTAATTACAAAACAGGCAAATTAATTAGCTAAGAAAGCGGTAAAATGGCCTCGAGGGCCAGGGAGAGATGCATGCTCGGTTTGCTTCTACTCGGAAATGTACTGCCTTGCTATGAGTTGCCTCTGTTTACACTCGCGGTGATCTCAAGACATCATACGGACTTCCAGGTTGCACCTGCTCCAAAACAAGAAGATTTTGGACAATTTTCCTACAGGTGGCTGGTCGGCCACCTTAACTGGTCGGTAGGCTGTATCAACTGGCCAGCTGGCCAGTGCGAGTGGTCGGTCGGCTAGTGCAAGTGGCCGACCGGCCACATCTCCTTCCATAATTCCAATTTTGCTGCAACAGAGAACAACAAAGGCACAACAATGCATTTGCAAGGAAATTTGTGGGCAACTACTCTCCTTATCATTTCTCAAGCTCAAATGAGCGTAGTACTCGGCTCTCAGGGCACCAACCACGCATCTCAATGCATGATGGACGAAGAGTCAAGCTTGCACAATGTTAATGAATGCACAAACAACACATAGGAGCCTCCACCTCTATCATGCATGATCAAGGGTGACGACGACCAAGAAATGTGACATGTTTCATCACTTCAAGTATGAAACGTCCCATATTTCTTGTGTTTGGATTAACGCCTGATCCAAACACAATGTAATGCAAACATGTGCTATCTTGGTGTGCTAAAGACCATAAAGCATGCAAGCGATACAAGCATAACATGTTAAGGGACTAAAATGATGAAACTAGTGAAGGACACAACACTAAAGACATGCAATACAATGCTCCATGGACCAAACCAGCCCTAAACAGACCTCATGCATGCCAAAACAGTGGCCAACAAGGGCTCAGATGATAGTATAAAAGGCAAGAAAATGCATGCTCAACTTATGGCTCACGAGTAAGATACAAAGCTCAACTCTCAAAACACATTGAAAGAGTGATATATACGAGAGTATGGCAAAGATATGAGCACTGAAATCACACGCCAAATGATGATGTATCATGCAAACATCACAAGTATAGCATGCAAGAGGCCCTAAAACTCAAAGCTAGTTAAGGCATTCACACAAGAGGCATACAATGCATGGCCTAAACAGCCAAACTAGCTTTGGACAGAGCTCAATCATGTCTAAACAAAGGCCAAAACATGCTGAGAAGGAAGTTCATGAGGCGATAAAATCATGCTCATGCATTGGCTCACAAACAAGGCATAAAGCACAACTCACAAAAGCTATGAAAGAGTGGAATATGTGAGAGTGTGACTATGCCATATACACTGAAATCATGTGAGAACTGAGGCTAAGGCATGCAATCATCACATACAAAGCATGCTAGGGACTTTAAAGCTCAAAGCTAGTCAAAGGCCTTTACACCATAGCTATACGAAGCAAGCCCCAAAGGGCTAAGACCACTTCAAACAGAGTTTAAGCATGCTAAAACATGAGTAAAATCATGCTAGAGTGTTGCCAAAATAAGCTAGAATGGTGGGCTAAAGCATCAAGCATACAAGGCCAATTAGCAAGATTACACTACAAGTGTAAGAAGCATGCAAGCAATAACCAAACCAGCCTAAAACAGAGTTAGAGTAGGCCCAAAAAGACACAAAAACATGCTTGAACTCAGCTTGAAGAAAGGAGAAGTACATGCTCACTTAGTAGGCCAACAGGACATGCAAGCAAGACAAAAGGAGAGGGGACCACCCTCTCCCATTTTTGGGCCACAAAACCAACTTTTTACCCCTGAAATTCCTCTGAGTTTCAGTGGTTAAAAGACCAAACAAGGGGTGATTCAAAAGCTTAGAGAGTTGGCTCAAGAGACTTAACAAGTCAAAGAGTAAAAGAGGGGAACCATCCCCCTAACCACACAAGGCTCAAACCAACATTTTCAAGCCTTAAAATAAGAGTTTTGAGAGGCTAAAAATAGCCCCAAAGTAGCATGTAAAGGTGGTTAAGCTATTAATCAAAACAAAGCTTTAAAAGGGACAAGTGCCTTACCCTTGAAGCATAGCAGCAAGGAGGCAACTTTACCAATAATTTTGAACCAAAAGCAATCCAAAGACCTCAAATGAAACTCCAATGGACCTCAGCTCCAAAGTGAAGGTGTTTAACTAGGTACCTAGTGCAAATGTGTGAAGAAAACACATTTTAAGGCTCAAAATAGCACAATATGGAGAGAGAGAGAGAGAGAGAGAGTGTGAGAATTCTAGAGAGAGAGATGGAGATTTTTGCTCTGGAAAATCTGAACCGTCAAATAGGGGGAGGGAGCTCCTCTTATATAGAGCAAGCAAGCAAGCAAAAAGGCTTGCTTGATCCCTCCATACACCTGTATGTGTAGACACTCCATTTTTGACCGACCTTAAGACTTAGACGTCATCGATTGAGCGCGCGGTGATTATGCATGTTTGAGCTCGTTTCGAGTTTCCGAGGTTTTTGGCCGAGTGCCTTGCCTCCAGGCCTTTGAACTCTTTTTGCTTTGGCTCGGTTTGTGGAGCGAACCTTGTTTTCTCTTCCTTGAAGGGAGGGAGGGGTCTCGTAGACCACTTTTTGCCGATCGTAGACCACTTTTGCCACTTGGAGACTAGTTTCCGATTTTTGGAGCCTTCGGTTGCGCGCCTTGTCTTGAGACAACTTAACGTACTCGGTTTGGCTTGGTTTTTGAACCAGATCTTGTTTCCTCTTCCTAGAGGGACACTGTGGTCTGGGAGACCACTTTCGGTGCCCGTCAACTAGTTTTCGAGGCTCCCGGCTGCGCGCCTCGCCTCCCGGACTTTCGTCTTGCATCCTTTTTGGTTTTGTTTTTGGCACAAACCTTGTATTCCTTGTTTGGAAGGTTGTACAAGGGTGGGAGACTAGTTCTTTCCCTTGGAGACCACTTTCCTTCCTGCCAGTCAGTTTTCTGGCTGGGAAACTGGTTTTCTTGGTCTTTGGGCCACCTTTTTTGGTCGGCCACTACACCACCACCTTGCTTTCAATGTGCAAACCACCTCCCCCTCTTGGATGACCACTTTTTGCCCTGGCTGACCACTTCCACTGGTTGGCCGACCAGTGTAAGTAGCTGGCCGACCACTTCAGGTGGTCGGCAGCTTTCCAGCTCATTCCTGGAGATATTTTCTTTACAGTTGTAACAGCTGGAGGGCTCAAAAACCATCCTCTATACACGTGTATGGAGGGATGGCCTTGAGCCCTTAGCGTCCTCAACAAGCTTGAGGTTTGTTTTTCTATAAGAGGGAGGCTCCCCCTCCCTCCTCTAGGTTCAGATTTTGGTGCTTGAGCTATACATATCATTCTATCTCTATAATTCTCCATCTCTTTCATTTTTGTGCCTTAAAGTGTAGTTTCTTCCCACTTTTTCACAGAAACACATAGTGAAACACCACCCTTCTGTTGTTGAGGCATCTTGAGGTTGTTTTTGGAGTTTTTGGACTAGTTTGAGCTCAAAGAGGTTGCTAGAGTTGCAACCTTGAAGTGTTTCTACAAGGGTGAACTTCTAACCCTTAAAACCCTTATTTTTGCTTAAGCTTTTGGCCCTACTTGCATGTTGTTTTACACATAACTTTAAAATACAAAAAATTCTATTTTGTATGCTTAACATGTTTTTTTAAGGTCACTTTTGCATTGGGGGTGGTCTACTCCCTCTTAGGCCTTGTTCTTGTGCCATGTTTTTAAGCTATTGGGATCACCTGGTTTTGGCCTTCTCACCACTAAAACTCAGAGGAATTTTAGTGGTGGAAATGGTGCTTTGAGGTCCCAAATAGGAGAGGGTCATCCCCTCTCCCTGTATTCTTGAATGCTTGCTTCATTTGCCTCATGTTTGAACATGTTTGTTAAGCCTATGTTGGCTCCATCTTAGCATGTATTTGGGGTTATTTTGACATGGCATACCACTTTTTTGACTTGGTTTTGTTATTCTTTGCATGCCTTATACACTTGTAGTGTAAATCTTGCGAAATAGCTTTGTGTGCTTCATGAAGTCGCATGTCTTTCTAGCTTATTTTGAGTCCATCTCAGCATGTTCTTGGTGTTTTTTTTCCATGATATACCTCTGTTAAGGTTTGGTTTGATAGCCCCTTGCATGCTCCATGCACTTGTAGTGTAATCTCATTCAATAGCCTAATGTGTATCATTCTTTAGACCATCCTTCTAGTATGATTTTGGCTTAACTCTAAGAAGCTTTTGTTCATGTTTTAGCATGATCTAGCTCTGATTTGTGTCGTCTTGATCATGCATGCCATGCTTTGTATAGCTATAGTGCATTTTGGTTTGTTAGCTTTGTGTATCAAGTCCACTAGCATGCATTGCTTGGCCCATTTGAATGATTTGGCATCATTTGTTATGATATTTCAGTGCATGTTTCATAGTCATACACTTGCATTTGTCACTCTTTCGATGCTTTGGAGAGTTTGTGTTTTATGCCTTAACATGAGTCATTGCGTATACCTTCATGACTAAGCTTGTGAGCTATCATTTCAGTATGTTTTTGGGGTTATTTTTCCATGATATAACTCTGATTTTTGTTGGCGAAGCCATCTCATGCTTGGTCTTGGTAGGTGTAGTGTAATCCTCCCTTTTGGCTTTGCGTATTTCATGCTTCATGCTCACTATGCTAGCTTATTTTGGCTTCCTTCCATACATGTTTTAGACTCATTTTGACATGTTCTAGGACTATTTTGGGCTACCTTAGCCATATGCATCATGTTTTGCGTAGCTGTAGTGCAAATGCTTATGCTAGCTTTGAGTTTTGAGCACCGTAGCATGCTTCATTTGTGTTGTTTGGATGATTTGGCATCATTTAACATTAAGTTTTAGAGTATGTAGCATTTCCATATTCCCATTTCTTTCACCCTTTGGGTGCCTCTAAGGGCTGTGCATTGTTGCCTTGTTTGTGGCCAAGTATGCATGCATGCTTGCCTAGGCCGTTGAGCCTCCATCTTAGCATGTTTTGGTCTTTGTTTTGACCTGCTTGAGCTGTGTTTGTGTCTGGTTCATGCTTTTGTGCCATGTATTGCATGTCCTTAGAGTACTCCTCTTTGCTAGCTTTAATGCTCAAGGACTCTAGTATGCTATACTTGTGTTGATTGAATGATTTGGTATCATTTCTTGTCTAATTTTAGTGCACTTAGTGTTGTTACACTTCCACATTTGTCACTCCTTGAGCACTCTTGAGAGTTGTGCTCTTATGCCTAGTTGATGGGCCATTGTATTTAGCATGCTTGTCTTGATCTTCATGCCTTAGTTTCATCACCATGGCCACTGATTGTGGCATGACTGACGTCTTTCCATATTGGTTTAAGTCCATCGAGCATGTTATGTGAATGTTGTTACATTGTATCATGTTGTTGCATGCTTATGTTGCCTTGAATTGTGTATGCATGCATTAGCATTGTTTGCATGTCATTAGCTTTGTTAAGTTGCTTATGTCACATTGCATTGTGTATGCCATGTTACATTGCATTGAGTATGCCATGTTATTGCATTACATTGTGTATGCATGCCTTACATTATGTTCAGCATGCTTGAGTTGCATTGCATGTTTGCATGTTTGAGTTGCATTGCATGTTTGCATGCTTGAGTTGCATTGCATTTGTTTGGATTAAGTGTTAATCCGAGCACGAGAAATGAGGGACGTTTAATACTTGAAGTGATGAAACGTGCCTCAATTCTCGGTCGTCGACCCTCTTAATCATATATGATAGAGGTCAAGGCTTTATGTGTTTATGTGTGCATTCATTTTACATTGAATTGTGCAATTTGGCTTCTCGGCCATCATGCATTAAAATGCGCGATGGGTGGCCCGAGAGCCGGGAACCACACTCCCTTGAGCTTGAGAAATGATAGGGAGAGTGGCTGTGCACACATATCTTGCAAATACATTGCCATGCTCCTTCTTGTTCTCTGTTGCAGCAAATTGGGGTTTAGCAGCAAAAACTGGTTGGCCAACCAGTAAAAGTGGCTGACCGATCACTTTTTCCAGTCTCCAGCAAAGAAAGGTGGTCGGCAGGTGGTCTACACCACCATAAACTGGTCGGCCACCCTTCTGGGGGTTCCCAAGGTGAGTTAGAAGCTATCTGGAGCTTGGTGCAAGGTTCTGAGAACAATTGCAAACAGAGGCAAGTTGGGGCATCGCGATGGATTTCTGCACGAGGCGACCAGGCATGCATCCTTTATCATTCACGGCAAAGCTGAGGCAGTCTACTTCATATAGTTTACATGTTTAGTTAGCTGCTAATTTAGTTGGCTTGTTAATTAATCAAAGTTGTGTAATAATTAGTTGTAGCTAATTATTCAATTTTTTGTGTAATAACTAATTTAATTAGATTAATTAGATTAGTTGGTTTAAATAGCTTAGTTTAGCTGGTTTAGCTTATTATTCGGACCCGCCGTCGAGAGGGCCAACTGTTGTAATAAGCATGCGTGTGTGCGATGCATGTCTTCCAACCCCCATTTCTTTCTCCCTTTTACTTACCTGCTTTCAGTGATTAGTTTTAGGGCATATTCTGTTTAGCATACCTTATGCTTCGCATGTGTGCATCCATTCATCTGTCTTGCATGCACCGGTCTCGGCGCATCATACTAGTTGCATTGTATTTCAATTCCAATTTGAATACATGTACCAAGTTGCATTTCACATGACATCTTAGGATAGCCAAGCACGTCTTAGTTGCATTTTGCATGTGTTGCATTAGCCATCTTAACATGAACTAGGATCATGCATGATTTCTAACTAGTTCTCTGTTTTGGCTCGGAGTACACTGTGAGTGTTTACGCTTTAGCATACTGCATGAGATATGTATGTTGCCATGTTAGCATGCTAGCCATGAGGCTAACTGCTTAAGTGATTAACTGCTTGAATGCCTGTGGGTAAAGGTTGGGTTACTTGAATTGGGACAATTCATCAAATTGTGTGTTTTAATCCCACTTGAGAGTGGCAAAATCAAGAACATCATCAATATAACAAATGGCAAATTCTGTATAAGGATTAAAAATATCATTCATAATATGCTGGAATTCAGATGGAGCATTTTTTAATCCAAATGGCATAACATTCCATTCAAAATGTCCAAAGGGTACTATAAAAGTAGTTTTATATCTGTCTTCTTCGGCTACTTGGACTTGCCAATAACCTGATTTCATATCAAATTTGGAAAATATGATAGCATCCTGGAGGCGATCTAAAAGGTCTTGTTTATTTGGAACTGGATACCTAATCCATTGTAAGGCATAATTAAGAGGTTTGTAATTGATGACCAATCTTGGCACACCTCTTTCAATTTTGGCATTTTTATTGACATAAAAAGCTGTACAACTCCAAGGAGATTTATTGGAGTGAATTAGTTTCTTCTGAAGAAGAGTATGAATCTCTGTTTTGCAGAGTTCTAAATACTATTTTTTCATTTGACTGGGACGAGCGCGAGTTGAAATTTTTCACTCATCATAACCTGGTTCATAAGAAAGAAAAACTATATGTTTCTTCCGATCCCAAAAAGCATTAGGGATATCATTACAAATTTCATGTTGAAATTCTTTTTCAAGTGATTTAATTTTTTGCTGGAAAGAAGACTGATGTAGTCTTTGTTCTGTAGTTAAAAAACTAATTTCTTCTTGTAAGAAATTAATCTGTTTTTCTTTGAAATCAACTAGATCTTTGATCTGATCTAATTCTTTTGTATAAGGTTCAGCAATAAACTAAAAAATAATCGACTGATTATTAAGGGTTGTATGAATGCCAACAGTGTCAATTTTAGTAATGGGCATTAATAAACACAGGAATGGTGTTCCGAGGATTATGGCTTGAGACATGTTCTTAATAAGAACAAAAGAAGTGGGAAGACATAACCCTTGATTACAAATTAAGACTTCTAGAAGCTTATACTGGATGTACAAAGAGTTACCACTTGCACTGGTAAGAGATTGGGTTGTTTTATGAAAGTATTTAGTAGGAATTAATCCTTCCTAAATAAAATTCATAACAGCACCACTATCTACCAAGGCAATGGCATCTTTTATAATAAAATCAGGTTTTATCATAAAAGTAATTCTGATATACCATTTTTGGAAAGTAACTGTATTCATGAGCATGAGATAATCAGGCTCATATGATTTTATTTCAGTAGGATGGCTGGAACTAGGAACTTCAATTTCCTTAGTTTAACGCTGTAATTTGCTATTTATTTTTCGTATTTCAAAATTAATAGCAATATTCAAAGTCTGTAAATGTTTAATTTCAACTTTTAAAGCATTTACTTCCATTTTTAATTACTGAATTGTTAAGGGTTTTTGTTTAGGAATGGGCTGAAGTCTTTGAAAAACCTCTTTCATACTGTAATGTTTAGGAGGAAGAATTTCTTCCTTCTTATGTTGCTATAAACATAATTCTAAAAATTTTAATTTCATTTCTGGATTAGAAATTTGATCAGCAACAATGATCATATTTTGTTCAGTTTTTGTAAGAACATTGATACTGGGTCCTCCAATATCAAGTCCATTCATTTCAACTATGGCTTGCCAATAGTTCACCTCTTCTGAAATCTAATTAATATTGGTTTTACAATCACAAATGTCTGGAGAAGTATCCAGGTCATCACTACCATCTGATGAGTACAAGGCTGCAATTTCATCCTCTTCATCAGAAGAAGTGTTAGATTCATCTGAAAGCATTCTGAGAATTTGTTGTTGGATATCATAATCTAGAGACAGCTCATTAACCTTTTGTTGTATTTTGTATTTACAACGATTAGCATAATGACCTGTCTGTCCACATTTATAACATTTAATTATGGATTTAGATTTTTTTTGAATATTTTTGTTTACCTTTAGAAGGTGGTTTTTGTTGGATATAATCCTTCAAAGGTTTATACTTTTTGGATTTTTTCAAAGTTTTCTTTGAAAATTTTTTATGTTTCTTTTGTTTATGAGGATATTGTAATTTTGTGTCATAGGCAAATTGTTCGCAAAATTCACCTAATTCTTTTCTTCCTGTAAGATGTTGTTGTTTCATTTGTTGTTGTAATTTAAGGTCATTGCATAAAGCAAGTCTTTCGTCAGTGATAATACCTATTAATTGACCATAGGTATATCGATTATACTGTATAACCAATTGGTTATGACGGTCTCTTGGCTTTTTTCTAACTCTTTCCGCAAAAAGAGTAGGAAGACCATCAACAAATTTGGCTTTCCAATGATCAGAATTAGCATTTACTCTGCGATGCACTTTCATTAGAAATACATCTTTATACCATATAAAATGAGATAAAGATGGGCATCTTAGCTTCTGTAATAGTTCTCTACTACGATCTTCGATGCCAGTAACATCTTGTTCCTCCATAACACTGCCCATATCAGTTTCTGTTGTTGCTCTAATTGAGCTTAAAATTTCATCATTTTGTGCTGCGGTGAGAATATTATCCCACCATCCTTTAAGAATACCTGTAAAGCCACTGACAATAAATCGGGCTACTTGATGATCTGTATTTTCATTTTGTTTACAAACAGTTGCAAACATGAGCATATGCTGTAAAATCGCATAAATTTGATATTCTGGAAGACCATCAATATTCCATTCATAAATGGTTCTATTGTGGTAAGATTTCTGGTTGTGAAGGAAATCTTTTTCATAAAGAATATCCATTGGAGTAGGTCTAGTGTAGTAGTACCTACTAGGTGCTGTATATGCTGTACGATTTATGTTTGTTCCATAATGAACCTTATTTATGGATGAAGGTTCATTTTGGAAATTTGCTTGAATTTCAAACATTTGGTCTGGTGCCAAATTCTGATAATTTTCATCTATTTCCTAGAAATGATGTCTGGATAACATATTAACTTGTTGAGGGGATTCTCCTATATGAAGGTCTTTAATCTTGTTAATAAGAGTATCCATAAATTCTGTATTAGCTTTCTTAGATTTTAGATTAAAATTTGTTACTGTAAGAGTGGGCTTAATTGCTACTGGATGAATTGCTGATGGTTTAGGTTGGAGAGATCAATTGTTTCTGAGATGAACAACTGTTTCTTCTATCCTGGTCAATTGTTTGCCTACTGTTTGATAGTAAAGGTTAGTATAATTATTTTGTTTAATTATTGGAATAATTTCCTTAGCTATCAAAGCAGTATAGCTTTGTGATGCCCCTGTTCCATAGTATGCTAATTGGTCCTTAACTTGAGTATGATTATGTGTTTAGCATGATTTTATGTGTCATTTTGTGAGTATATGTGGTTTTGAATTTCTATCTGTTCACCGTAGGAATATCTATTTGAATAATCTGCTTTGGAAATTAAATTGAGGGCCTTATCGGCCACAGAACCCAAAATTGATTACGCCATCGTGATTGGCATAATTTTTAGAGCCTACGGTGAAATTTAATTAGAAATTGATTCGGGTTAGATTAAATCGATTAAATTGATGAATAGTGCCAAATTGCTTTATTATAATTATTATATTGTGAGTGGGGATTTATGTAAAGGCATTTTACACTCAATTCCCTTCCTTTAACTTCATTTGGGCTGATCAACTCTCTAGAGAGAGGCAAGGCCGGCCGTCAGAGTGAGAGAGGAGAGAATTGTGCAAATTTGGCCTAAAGCTTGGGAATCTTGGAGATTTAGCTCAAGAATTGACTAGAGCTTAGGAGATCAAAGCTTCTAGGTGAGTAATTCTTGGAGTATAGTTTGTGATTTTGTGTGTTCAAACTAATTTGGTGATCAAGAGTAATGTTAAAATGAAATTGGGTTGTATTTGTTGAATTGAAGCTTAATATGTGCATGCATGTAGGAAATCACCTTGATATTGCATGTTTGAGCACAAATGTGTATAATCCATGTGAAATGGTAAAGGAAACTCATGTCTTGATCACCATTTGTGTTATCTAAGTTGAGAGTGTGGCTAATTCATCACAAGCATGTACAATTTGAAAAGATATGAGCTTGAACGCATGAGCTTGTTATGTTGGTGTTGAGTTTGACATATTTTGGGACATGCATGTAGATAAATCAACAAATTGAGCTCCATAATGTTATAATCTTGCATTGGTGCCATGTTGATATGATTATATTTGAGATTTGAGCCATTGCATGCAAGTGTGGTGGCTGGAAAGCTGAAATGAAGCTCAAGAATGCAATTCTGGGTTTTCCAGAATTCTGAGGTCCGCTCGAGCATGGGACACGACGCTCAAGCGGGAAAATCATACTCCCAGCACATTTCGCTGAGTTGGATGTCCGCTCGTGCGGGACATATCACGCTCGAGCGGGGAGTTTTTGCAGTCGGGCCTCCTACTCGAGCGATCTGTTCCACGCTCGAGTGTATTTTTTGTGCAACCAGTACTTTTGCAGGCCTTATGGGTTCGCTTGAGCAGGGAAGTTGGCGCTCGAGCGGGGGCCCTATTCTCTGAAATTTTGTATGCTCGTTTTGTGTTTTGTTTTCCGTTCTCTTTCACTTATAAGCACTCTTAGGCATATTTTAAGCATTGTAAATGAGTTAATGAGATAAGAATAAAGCCTCAAGAGGAAAATGTAAATTAAAGAACGGATTGAACTGTTAGTGACCCCTTTTGTGTTCATGAAATGTGTAGGGTCAAGCTCCAGGGCAAATCCACAAGCCGATCACTGTGAGTAATATCGATATTCGAATAATTGTGAATGTCCAATCGTTTATTCCCTTATAAGCTTTATGATTTGCTGATTGGGATTGTGGACAAAAGTCTGACATGAAAATGATTAGACCTAAGGTCGTTTTGATAGAAATGAATGGACCAGAGGTCGCTTTGATCGAAATGAATGGACCAGAGGTCATTTTGATAGAGATGAGTGGACCAAAGGTCGTTTTGATAGTAATGAATGGACCGGAGGTCGTTTTGATAGAAATGAATGGACCGAAGGTCGTTTTGAGTTTTGATGTACATGAACGGACCGAAGGCCGTTTTGACATATATGGATGGACCGATGGTCGTTTTGACATGAATGAGTGGGCCGAAGGCCGTTTTGACACAAATGACTGGGCCAAAGGCCGTTTTGCCACAAATATATGGGCCGAAGGCCGTTATGACTTAAATGGATGGGCCGAAGGCCGTTTTGACATAAATGAATGGGCCAAAGGCCAGTATGTTTGGAACTACAGTCACTTGATCTAAACCTTGTATAAATGTACATATTTTAAGTAGGAATATGAATTGGGCCCAAGGCCATTTGGAGTATGTTGTTCTACATATTGTTTATATGACTTCTGTATTTGATATTATTCACTAGGCTATCGCTCACGCTCATTCATGTGCTTGTAGGTGAGCCGAGGGCAGTCCAAACCCAGCCCCAGTGAAGTCTGCCAGGAACAACGTGAGTTTTGAGAAAGTCAGCCTTATGTCTCACGCACGAGACCTATCCTTGACATTTTGTTATGTAACTATATTTTGTTTTGCTGGCAAGGACTTTATGTATATGTCACGACCCCAAACCGCCCCTAGTAGTTTGGTGCCGTGATGGCCAGTAATCCGTAATTACCGAAGGCCAACTTACAAAAATCACACACAATCAGAGTATAGAATATGGGGCTTACAAGTTGCGGAAGCAAAATATACATATATAAACTGAGTAGTCCATGAGAGCCGTGCATAAGTCCAATGGAATGCCATACATCAAACATCTTTACAAGTCTTACAATTTTAGATACAACAAAATGGAACACAAAATACATCCTGACCAAAAGGCTTCTCAAGCCGACATATGCCAAAACAAACAAAGAAAACATAAGCCGAGAAGCATAATCTTCAAGACGATGCAAAACGCAAATCCAAAACATGTCGGCAAGGCACCCAAAACACATCGACAATCACGTCTAGGCCTCAATGCCTTCTTGTTCATCACCTACATATATATAGAGAGGGTGAGCTTGGATACTCAGTGAATGATACTAGAAATAAAGGTTTTGCATGATTGATATCCAAGATTTCTTTCAAAACTATACATAGCATACTTTTCGATCAAGAGGGAAATCAAGTTCATTTGCCGGCTTTCAAGTTCCTTGGATGTTAATAACATCTACCTACTTCAAGGGGTGATGACATATCAAGACAAGAGCTTCAAGACAAGCTGTGCTGCGAAAGTTTAGAGTCCTCTAGCACTAAGGACTGTCAAGACAAGCTGTGCTGCGAAAGTTTAGAGTCCTCTAGCACTAAGGACTGTCAAGACAAGCTGTGCTGCGAAAGTTTAGAGTCCTCTAGCACTAAGGACTGCCAAGACAAGCTGTGCTGCGAAAGTTTAGAGTCCTCTAGCACTAAGGACTGTCAAGACAAGCTGTGCTGCGAAAGTTTAGAGTCCTCTAGCACTAAGGACTGTCAAGACAAGCTGTGCTGCGAAAGTTTAGAGTCCTCTAGCACTAAGGACTGTCAAGACGAGTCATCAAAACAAGATAGCATTTGATATACAAAATAGGGATAGTCATTCATGCTAGATCGAGTACTTTTCAAAACAAGGCAAAACAAGATTTATCAAAACAAGTGTAACATAGCTTTATTAAAAATACCACTCACATCGTTTCTCCACACGTCGGGGTCGAGACAAGCCCAAGTCCTACAACACATGGCAAAGCCTATTGAATGCGCTTTCAAACAAGTCTCTCGTATACACAAATGTTTTCGGAAAACAGGCTGGGCACCAACCAGGTCTAGGCCGAGGTTCCACACCTCCTTGCCGAGGTGTGTTCCCGAGGGCCACATGCAAGGAAAGAGGTCGGGAAACTCTGGGTTTCCCTCTGCTGATGAACATGAAGAACATGGGGGTGAAAACATGAAAAATACGAATGTTTGATCATAATCTGTCATCACAAATCTGGGGTTTTCGTGCTATGAGTTTGAAAACATGGACCTGGGTACCCATACTTGGAAATCATGCAAGAACAAACACAAAACGTGAATCTAGGCATAAAGCTTTCGGATCAAAACAAGACTTTCTTGAAGAACACATGAATGTCATTTTCTCTTTCTAAAATCGAGCTTCAAAACGATGCATGGCTTACAAATCATTTTCAATCATGCAATGCAATAACATAAACATAAAGAACATCACGAGTAGATCAAGAATCTAACCTTAGAACGCGGATCTAACGGTTGGATCTCTAGAAATCAAGCTTGAAGATCTACTTCCCCACTCTAAAACTCTTTCTTCTTCCTAGAGCTTCTCTCTCTACAAGACAAGGTTATGACACCAAATGATAGTTTTCTATACCCGGTTCTGGGGTTAACCCTCTGCTGAGACACGTGGCGGCGACTGGTTGGGTTCAGCCTGAAAAGGTGGCTGACAGGCCAGACAAAGCATGGTGGAAGGGTGTTCAACAAGGAAAGCGGTATGGGCTTTCTGACAGACCATGACATCGGCTAACAACAAGGCGTTTCTAACACGCTATACGGAATGGCACGCCGGCAAGGGGGTGACATCGGCTAACAAAAGACTTCGGCGACTATGGTGACAATGACCTCGGCTAGGAAGGACAACGCTTGACTAAGCTGTGCCACATCTTGGCCTAGATGCGCCACACCTCGGTCTAGGTCATACCACTCCAGGACGAGTTCACTGGGGTGCAGGGTAACATCTTGGCTAATGTGTTCAAGGCAATGACGGAGGTCAACAAGGGGTTCCAAGATACTAATGCCAGACTAAGGATGACCTCGGCATAGGAACAACGTCGGCTAAACATAACTCAGACAAGCACATAACACTTAGGCAAATCACAAAGGTACCGAATCAAGACATGTATCACATTAACTCAACGAAACAAATCGCAACACACACATGCAAGCTAAACAAGTCATAATCATACAAATGCTCATGAACATGATCAAGATGAAAAATGTGGGTTCTTACAGTCTACCCTCCTTAAGGAAGTTTGGTCCCCAAACTTAAGTTACCTTGACCTACGAATAACTCCGGGTAACAGATTTTCATCTCCTCTTCCTTTTCCCATGTGGCCTCCCCGCCATAATGCTTCTCCCATTCGATTTTCACCATCGATATCGACTTGTTTCTTAACTGTCTCACTTGTCTGTCAATAATCCTCATCGGTTTCTCTTCGTAGCCCAAGTCTTCATTAACTACAACCCCGGAGTAATCTATTACATGCAGTGGGTCTCGGATATATTTTCTCAGCATCGAAACATGGAACACACTGTGGACTCGACTCAAATCTGGTGGCAAAGCAAGCCTGTAAGCAACGGTGTTAATCCTCTCAAGAATTTCAAATGGCCCAACGTATCGGGGTGCAAGTTTACCCTTCTTCCCAAATCTCGAAACTCCTGTCATCGGCGAGACCTTCAAAAATACATGGTCCCCAATTTCAAATTCTAACTCCCTCCTTCTTTGATCGGCATAACACTTCTGTCGACTCTGTGCAGTCTTAATCCTTTGCTGAATGAGTTTGATCTTTTCAGTTGTCATTCGAACCAATTCGGGGCCAATTAGAGCTTCGTCTCCCACTTCAGTCCAACATATCGGCGATCTGCACTCCCTTCCATACAAAGCTTCATACGGCGCCATGCCTATGCTGGCTTGATAACTGTTGTTGTACGCGAACTCCACTAATGGCAAATGCGATTCCCAGCTTCCTTGAAAATCTAGCACGCACAATCTGAGCATGTCTTCGAGTGTCTGAATCATTCTTTCTGTCTGCCCGTCGGTCTGGGGGTGAAAGGCTGTGCTAAATCTCAACTCTGTTCCCAAGGCTCCTTGTAGACTCTGCCAAAATCTAGAAACGAACTTCGGATCTCGGTCTGACACAATGGACATCGGCACACCATGAAGTCTAACGATCTCATTCACGTACAATTCGGCAAGTCGGTCGGCATTGAATGTGGTCTTGACAGGCAAGAAGTGAGCTGACTTAGTAAGCCTGTCGACTATAACCCAAATGGAATCCATACTTCTTTGCGTCCTCGGCAAACCCACTACGAAATCCATGGAGATGTGCTCCCATTTCCACTCAGGAATTGACAAGGGTTGAAGAAGTCCTGCTGGTCTCTGGTGTTCTGCTTTCACTCGCTGACAACTCAGACACTGAGATACAAACTCGGCTATCTCCCTTTTCATGTTTGGCCACCAAAAGGTCCGCTTTACGTCCCGATACATCTTGGTGCTCCCTGGATGAATGGCAAACTTGGAACTATGGGCCTCTTGCAAAATCTTCCTTTTTAACTCTGGTACGTCGGCCACGCACAATCTTCCTTCAAACTTAAGCACTTGATTCTCCATAGTGTATCCCGGCCTCGGCTTGGTGACGAATTCATCAATTACCTTCTCGAGGAATTTATCCTCCCTCTGTCTGGTCTTCGCTTCCTCAATAATGGTTGGTTCCACCGAAACCGTTGTCAGGCACGCCAAACTTCCAACTAACTTCCTGCTCAATGCGTCGGCTACGGAATTTGCCTTACCTGGGTGGTACTGAATCTGCATGTCATAATCTTTCAGTAGCTCGAGCCATCTTCTCTGCCTCATATTTAACTCTTTCTGAGTGAACAAGTACTTCAGACTCTTGTGGTCGGTGAAAACTTGGCAAGATGTTCCGTACAGGTAATGACGCCAGATCTTCAGAGCAAAAACCACGGCAGCTAACTCCAGGTCATGGGTAGGATAATTCTTTTCATTGGGCTTCAATTGACGAGACGCGTACGCTATGACTTTACCCTCTTGCATTAACACGCAACCCAAACCTTTATGTGAAGCATCGCTGTAAATCTGAAATTCCTCATTAGCTGATGGTAGTACCAAAACTGGTGCTGTAACCAACCTCGCCTTCAGCTCCTGGAAAGCTGATTCTCTTTCGTCGGTCCATTCATAAGCTGTTCCCTTCTTCGTTAGTTGTGTCAATGGCACTGCAATCCTCGAGAAATCCTTTACAAACTTTCTGTAATAACCTGCCAAACCCAGAAAACTACGAATCTCGGACACGTTGGTCGGCGTCGGCCAATTCACAATGGCTTCAATCTTACTGGGGTCAACTGATATACCGTCTTCATTAATCACATGCCCTAGAAACGAAATGCTGGAAAGCCAAAACTCGCATTTACTTAACTTGGCGTACAACTTCTCATCTCTCAAGGTCTGCAGGGCAAGTCTCAGATGATTCTCGTGCTCGCTCGCACTCCCAGAATAGATCAATATGTCGTCGATAAAAATAATGACAAATTCATCTAGGTACGGCTTAAAGACTCTGTTCATCAGGTCCATGAATGCTGCTGGGGCATTGGTTACTCCGAAGGGCATCACCAAAAATTCGTAGTGGCCATATCTTGTCCGAAAAGCAGTCTTCTCGATATCCTCGGCTTTAACCTTCAACTGGTGGTAGCCCGACCTAAGGTCAATCTTGGAAAAGACTCGTGCTCCTCGTAGCTGATCAAGCAAATCATCGATTCTTGGCAATGGGTATTTGTTCTTAATGGTCACCTTATTAAGTTCTCTGTAGTCAATGCAAAGACGAAGGGTGCCGTCCTTTTTCTTAACAAATAAAACGGGTGCTCCCCACGGTGAAGTGCTCGGCCTGACGAATCCCTTATCCAACAATTCTTGTAATTGCGATTTCAGTTCTCTAAGTTCAGCTGGAGCCATTCTGTAGGGTGTTTTGGAGATAGGTTGTGTTCCTGGCAAGACGTCCACAGCAAACTCTATTTCTCTATCGACAAGGTGGCCAGGCAACTCAGTCGGAAAGACGTCGGAGAATTCCTCCACAACGGGTATGTCGGCTAACTCAACATTTCCATTCAGATCACTTAGTATACTGCATAAGTAACCCTTACATCCTTTTTGGATCAACTTGTAGGCCTTCATGGATGAGATTAAGTAAGGTGGGGGTACAACTCCTTTACCCTGGAAAATGACTTCGGCTTGACTTGGGGTCTTCAATGTGACGTTCTTAGTAACACAATTAATGGATGCATGATTCGCCGCTAACCAGTCCATTCCCAATATAACATCGAAGTGAGTCATGTTTAATGGCATCAAATCAACTAACAATTCTACACTCTCAATCATAGCAATACACGCCCTATAAATGGATGTAACAATCATATTTCTCCCAGATGGGGTAGACACAGATAATACATAATCAAGGGGTTCTAATTCTCTATCCAACTTCTCGGCGAATATAGTGGACACAAATGAATGCGTAGAACCCGAATCAATCAGTACGTATGCATCTTGAGAACAAATTGAGAGGGTACCTGACACTACCGCCTCGGCATTCTGGGCGTCTCCTGGTACTAATGCAAAAACTCTGCCCTGCCTCGCCTGTATTCCCCCGATGTTATTCTTCTGTGTAGAGCCCGAGGTGCTTCCATTCCTCTTCCCATCATCGGTCCTTGCTTTCGGGCAGTCCTTCACGCGATGGCCTATCTCGCCGCACTCATAACAAGCTCCTGTTGCCCAACGACAAACCCCGAAATGTTGCTTTCCACAACTCGCGCACATCGGCTTGGCGTTACCTTCCTGATTTGAGTTGCTGGAACTGTCTGTGCTCATTCTCTTCTTGGCATTGAACGGAACTCGGCGACTATCATAATTCTGTCTCTTCCTCTGACCCTCACTTGAACTCTGGTATCGGTTTAAATTAGCTTCAGCCAGGATGGCCTTGTCCAGTACTCCGGCGTACGTCGGCATATTGAGCATATTGACCCGATCTTGTATCGGCCCACGCAACCCACTTTCGAACTTCCTCGCCTTTCGATACTCGTCATCAACCATATGAGGCGCATATCTCGCTAGTTCAGTAAAGGCACGATCGTATTCTGCGACCGTCTTGTTCCCTTGGACCAGATTCTGAAACTCCGTGGTCTTTCGGTCTCGGACGCTGAGGGGGAAATGCTTGTTGTAGAACAACTCCAAAAATTTTGCCCAAGTCAAACCCGGATTGCTTTCTCGGACCATCATCCACCACCTACGAGCATCGTCGTCTAACGTGAATGCTGCCAGAGATACCTTCTGAGCGTCTGTACTGGGGAAAACTTCAAACAACTTCTCCATCTCTAAAACCCATGCCTCGGCTTTCATTGGTTCTATGCCCCCCTGAAATCTCGGCGGTTTCATCTTCTTGAACTCTCTGATTAGAGTTATCGTGTCGTTCCCATACAAAGCTTGCTGCGGAGGCACTTGTGGCGCTGGAGGGGGTGGAGCTGCATATCGGCCATTCGTCTGTTCGGCATGCGTAGAAGTGGTACCAGTATCCTGTGGCCTAGGTTGTCTCTGCTCACGAACCAAGCCTTCGACTAACCTTTCCAATCTCTCCAACCTGTCTTCCGATCGATCTCGGCCAACCGGGGGTCTACCTCTCCTCATGATGCTAGGGGGATGCAAGATGAGACTTTAAAGCAACTAAGCAGATAACACATATATTAATATCAAACGTCTATGCCAAAATGATGCACACATAGTCAAGTAGCAAGCAATATGATGCAATCTTAACTTTCTTCTAAGGGAAATCCTAGGCTCTCTAGAACTCAAGGTGTGTGATTAACGTACTACAAGGATCTTGTGCTCTGATACCAATCTGTCACGACCCCAAACCGCCCCTAGTAGTTTGGTGCTGTGATGGCCAGTAATCCGTAATTACCGAAGGCCAACTTACAAAAATCACACACAATCAGAGTATAGAATATGGGGCTTACAAGTTGCGGAAGCAAAATATACATATATAAACTGAGTAGTCCATGAGAGCCGTGCATAAGTCCAATGGAATGCCATACATCAAACATCTTTACAAGTCTTACAATTTTAGATACAACAAAATGGAACACAAAATACATCCTGACCAAAAGGCTTCTCAAGCCGACATATGCCAAAACAAACAAAGAAAACATAAGCCGAGAAGCATAATCTTCAAGACGATGCAAAACGCAAATCCAAAACATGTCGGCAAGGCACCCAAAACACATCGACAATCACGTCTAGGCCTCAATGCCTTCTTGTTCATCACCTACATATATATAGAGAGGGTGAGCTTGGATACTCAGTGAATGATACTAGAAATAAAGGTTTTGCATGATTGATATCCAAGATTTCTTTCAAAACTATACATAGCATACTTTTCGATCAAGAGGGAAATCAAGTTCATTTGCCGGCTTTCAAGTTCCTTGGATGTTAATAACATCTACCTACTTCAAGGGGTGATGACATATCAAGACAAGAGCTTCAAGACAAGCTGTGCTGCGAAAGTTTAGAGTCCTCTAGCACTAAGGACTGTCAAGACAAGCTGTGCTGCGAAAGTTTAGAGTCCTCTAGCACTAAGGACTGTCAAGACAAGCTGTGCTGCGAAAGTTTAGAGTCCTCTAGCACTAAGGACTGTCAAGACAAGCTGTGCTGCGAAAGTTTAGAGTCCTCTAGCACTAAGGACTGTCAAGACAAGCTGTGCTGCGAAAGTTTAGAGTCCTCTAGCACTAAGGACTGTCAAGACAAGCTGTGCTGCGAAAGTTTAGAGTCCTCTAGCACTAAGGACTGTCAAGACGAGTCATCAAAACAAGATAGCATTTGATATACAAAATAGGGATAGTCATTCATGCTAGATCGAGTACTTTTCAAAACAAGGCAAAACAAGATTTATCAAAACAAGTGTAACATAGCTTTATTAAAAATACCACTCACATCGTTTCTCCACACGTCGGGGTCGAGACAAGCCCAAGTCCTACAACACATGGCAAAGCCTATTGAATGCGCTTTCAAACAAGTCTCTCGTATACACAAATGTTTTCGGAAAACAGGCTGGGCACCAACCAGGTCTAGGCCGAGGTTCCACACCTCCTTGCCGAGGTGTGTTCCCGAGGGCCACATGCAAGGAAAGAGGTCGGGAAACTCTGGGTTTCCCTCTGCTGATGAACATGAAGAACATGGGGGTGAAAACATGAAAAATACGAATGTTTGATCATAATCTGTCATCACAAATCTGGGGTTTTCGTGCTATGAGTTTGAAAACATGGACCTGGGTACCCATACTTGGAAATCATGCAAGAACAAACACAAAACGTGAATCTAGGCATAAAGCTTTCGGATCAAAACAAGACTTTCTTGAAGAACACATGAATGTCATTTTCTCTTTCTAAAATCGAGCTTCAAAATGATGCATGGCTTACAAATCATTTTCAATCATGCAATGCAATAACATAAACATAAAGAACATCACGAGTAGATCAAGAATCTAACCTTAGAACGCGGATCTAACGGTTGGATCTCTAGAAATCAAGCTTGAAGATCTACTTCCCCACTCTAAAACTCTTTCTTCTTCCTAGAGCTTCTCTCTCTACAAGACAAGGTTATGACACCAAATGATAGTTTTCTATACCCGGTTCTGGGGTTAACCCTCTGCTGAGACACGTGGCGGCGACTGGTTGGGTTCAGCCTGAAAAGGTGGCTGACAGGCCAGACAAAGCATGGTGGAAGGGTGTTCAACAAGCAAAGCGGTATGGGCTTTCTGACAGACCATGACATCGGCTAACAACAAGGCGTTTCTAACACGCTATACGGAATGGCACGCCGGCAAGGGGGTGACATCGGCTAACAAAAGACTTCGGCGACTATGGTGACAATGACCTCGGCTAGGAAGGACAACGCTTGACTAAGCTGTGCCACATCTTGGCCTAGATGCGCCACACCTCGGTCTAGGTCATACCACTCCAGGACGAGTTCACTGGGGTGCAGGGTAACATCTTGGCTAATGTGTTCAAGGCAATGACGGAGGTCAACAAGGGGTTCCAAGATACTAATGCCAGACTAAGGATGACCTCGGCATAGGAACAACGTCGGCTAAACATAACTCAGACAAGCACATAACACTTAGGCAAATCACAAAGGTACCGAATCAAGACATGTATCACATTAACTCAACGAAACAAATCGCAACACACACATGCAAGCTAAACAAGTCATAATCATACAAATGCTCATGAACATGATCAAGATGAAAAATGTGGGTTCTTACAGTATATTTGTAAATAGTCTGTCATGGGTTGACTTAGTTGGATGATCCTGTCTGTAAAGAATTTTATGGTACTGTACTTTTGACGTGGGTTATTAACGTATATGAGTATGGTTTGTTTTGAAGTGCATATAAGCACGGCTCTATGGAGAAAGTTTTTGATTATTGCTTCCGTTTGGCCCCTTTACTCTGTTGAGTTATGTCTGTTTTGGTCTGAGGCCGTAGGTAATCACAGGGTTACTGGCCGATTATGTCCTTAACCCATAGGGGTGGGTTCGGGTCGTGACAGAGTGGTATCAGAGCACAAGTTAATAACTCACACACTTGTCCAAAAAGTGCAATAAGCGTCTAGATAAGATCTAGGATGCATTCATGTGATAAAAATGAATTTGGAAGCATTGATTATATGCTTAAATGTTTTGATATGAACAATTGTATGTTGTAAGTTGTGAATTATTTGCATTGCAAATTACGTGAATATGTATGCTCTTTGTTACATGCGTACTTGTGTATATCCTGTATAAAGTATAATGCAAGTTTAATCAGATGGTGAGAACCAGAGGAGATGAAATAGAAGAATCCTCAACTGCCAAAATGGACAGAATGGAAAGGCTGATACAGGAAATGACAGAAGCTTTGAGACAGCAACAGGAGTGGCAACAACAGTGGCAACAACCACACCCGCCACCTCCACCTCCGGCACCACCCGTGCCAGATCATCAAAATGATGACCGAATAATAGCTCTCACCAAGGAATTCAAGAAAATGAAACCACCACAGTTCCGCGGGGGATTAGATTCGTTGAAAGTGGGATATCCCTACCTCGAAGTTAGATTTCAAATGGAGAAGACACCAAAACAAAAGTGGTCGAAACTCCAAACTTTTCGGATCAAAACGAAGCTCTCGACGATCAAAACAACTTTTACAAAGGCCGAAGAGAAGGGAAGCACTCGAACTAGATCAAACCCTAGAGAGAAGAGAGTTTCTAGAGAGAGAGGCTCTCAAAATATCTTTTTAGAAGGTAGGAGAGAGAGAGAGTGAATGACAAAAGTGATTCAAAAATGCCCAACTGTCTTCTTATATATGATAGGTCTGCTCGAGCGGAGAACAGAACGCTCGAGCGTCAAGAACAAAAACCATGGTCCGCTCGAGCTCAAGAAGGCCCGCTCGAGCGCCAAGACACGAAGATAAAGCACATCCGCTCGAGCGTGAAAAATCAATCCGCTCGAGCGCAAATCTCCCCCTCCCAGAACTTTTACCAAAAGGTACTACCCGCTCGAGCGCGACTCGCTCGAGCGCAAGAAACCCGCTCAAGCGTAGAAACCACACCTGCAGAAGTTTTGCAGGGACACGAAATACTGGAAGGGTGTAATTCCCGTTCGAGCGCAGAAAGTCCCGCTCGAGCGGACCAGTCAAAAACTGGGCAACAACAATTGGAGCCAAAGCTCTTCCAACCTGTAACAACCAAGCCCATCACCACCTAAAACTCAAACAAATGGAATTAAAGGACGACAACAAGATGGATACCACTAACCACTCCACGGAACCGAGTCCAGAATACAACGGAACAGTAAAGGGAAAACCGGGATCGCTATAATTTTTATGTTTTTTGGCTTCAAAATTTTTTTCAATGGTTTTCAGTGTCTGTATGTTCTAGATTGGGTGTAGATATGTTACTGTGTCATTTTTTTTTTAATTAAGTGGCGAAATCTAGGGAAATTCTAATATGCCATTATATTATTTTTTTATTATTTTAGTTGCGATTGATGAGATGGTTAGTTTTGTTTTATGTTTTGTTTAATTATGATATTTTATTTTTATTTTTATTATGATTCAGAAAATATAAAGTTATGTTTTTTATTTTTATTTTTTATTTTTTTTATATATATAAAAGGTGCATATGTAATCATAGTGTTTCCCCGAAATCTATGATGTTGATATAAATCTTCATTGTTCTTCATCATATTCATAATAATGATTTGCTGAAAATGCTTCATAAGAGGTTATATTCTGGTACTCTTCATCATTTTGTACCCCTTTTCCTCCTATATGCCAGAGGTCTGATTAAAATTTTCAGCATTTCATGGCATGTTTTAGGGAGATATTAGAGCACCTCCAACGCTTCATCCTTTGTCTCATCAAATTTAAATTTGATAAAAACTGTACAAAATTGATGTTCCAGCATTAACATCGAATCAGCATCAAATTGAAGATATCTTCAATTTTCAGCAAATTGAAGATGCTGAAACCTTTTACTAAATTATTATAGATAGCCGTTAGCTTTACAGGTGGTTGTTGGACAATGCTTGAGTACTGGATGACTGGCTGGATGTCCAGCCGGTTGTCCTCCTGGTTGACTACCTCCTTGGAAAATTGAGGGAAAGTCTATTTCAGAATTTGGAAAATTTATGCTAGCTGGTCGACCGACCAAACATGTCCTCAGTTGTCCTCCCAGTCGACTGGTGGTTTGATAAAATCTCAAATTGTTCCGTTGAAACGCGTGATATCAGATGAAAATTTTATTCAAATTTGATGAAAAAAAAAAGAGTAAACATTGAAGATTCTTAGGAGTACTTTGACTATTTAGAGCTTGTTAAAAGGGTTCTTTAATTCCCCTCTACATGTTGAACTGGTCATGCATAATAATAAACCACACAAAGACTCGTGCTATTTGTTGTTTTAGGGTCTCATTTCCTGAATTTGGTATCATCATGTTTGATGGGGTAAATTATAGTTTGCACCCTTTAGGTTTTAGCATTTTCTCACTTTTGGTCTTGAAGTTATTTCATAATTTTTTTAATTGCTTCTATTATTTATCATTTTACTTGAACAATTTTGAATGAAAAGGCCACGTGGCATCATCACACATTATTATACAAATTTGGTAAATTATAATTTGCCACCCTTAAGTTTCAATGTTGTTGTTATTATTATTTTACTTTGGTCCCTAATGTTAACTAATTTTTTCTAAATTGCTCCAATAGCTAACACCCATATGGGTTAAATTGCAGCCAATTTGCCCCAATTCGAACTGCACACTCCATTCTCTATCCTCCTGGAGGATTATATCCAACAGAAACCACCTTCTAAAGGTAAACAAAAATATTCAAAAAAATTTAAATCCACAATTAAATGTTATAAATGTGGATAGACAGGTCATTATGCTAATCCTTGTAAATCTAAAATACAACAAAAGCTTAATGAGCTGTCTCTAGACAATGATATCCAGCAACAAATTCTCAGAATGCTTTCAGATGAATCTAACACTTCTTCTGATGAAGAGGATGAAATTGCGGCCTTGTACTCATCAGATGGTAGTGATGAGCTGGATACTTCTCCAAACATTTGTGATTGTAAAACCAATATTAATCAGATTTCAGAACATGCCAACTATTGGAAAGCCATAGTTGAAATGAACGGACTTGATATTGGAGGACCCAGTATCAATGTTCTTACAGAAACTGAACAAAATATGATCACTGTTGCTGATCAAATTTCTAATCCAGAAATGAAATTAAAATTTTTAGAATTATGTTTACAGCAACATAAGAGGGAAGAAATTCTTCCTCCTAAACATTACAGTATGAAAGAGGTTTTTCAATGACTTCAGCCCATTACTGAAGACAAACCCTTAACAATCCAACGACTAAAAATGGAAGTAAATGCTTTAAAAGTGGAAATAAAACATTTACAGACTTCGAATATTGCTTTTAATTCTGAAATATAAAAAATAAATAGCAAATTAACGCATCAAACTAAGGAAATTGAAGTTCGTAGTTCTAGATACTATCTACAAGATAGGTATGTTAGACTTCTCCAGCAGAAAAATCATCAAAACCTTTGAGCTTGCTGCCTCAATCCAGAATACTGATGAGCTTATGTATTTACTACAGGTCCAGGATCTTTATCCTTTCTTACAGAAACACAAATATGTCCACATAGGACTAGCTCAGATTGCTTTCAAACCGCTGACTCTTCTAGGTCACGATACTAGCATTCAGTGCACCCTTAGGGATGGTAGATGCACTAATTGGAGAGCTTTACTTATGGGAGCCATAGAAACCAGCTTAGCACACGGTCCAGTTTGTTTGACAGTAAAG
This sequence comes from Camellia sinensis, assembly GCF_055761805.1. Lineage (NCBI taxonomy): Eukaryota > Viridiplantae > Streptophyta > Magnoliopsida > Ericales > Theaceae > Camellia > Camellia sinensis. The sequence goes on from NC_138972.1 coordinate 162,852,296, forward strand.
GTTAGTATAATTATTCTGTTTGATTATTGGAATAATTTCCTTAGCTATCAAAACAATATTGCTTTTAGCTGGTAGTTCAACAAAAGCTGCTATAACCAATGGTTGACTGGAAGTAGAATCACTAGGTCGTAATTCTAAGGATTTTGAAGGGTGTATAGAAGTAATACTTTGATAATCAGTGGTCACCCAATTCTTCTGAATATTTTCTAAAACATTTATTTGGGAATTCTGGATATTACCATTTTCCATAAGCCATAAAGGAAAATGTTAGAGTTGCTAACATTCTGCTAAGTATGTATAATACTGGATTTTAATTTCTTTTAATTGTTCTAGAGTATGATTTGCAAAATACCAATCTCTGAATTTCACATATTTTTTCTGGTAGAAATCCTGATTTAGGATTTTCCTATTTTCACTGCTTGGACTAAAATCCATTAAACTTCAAAGTTCATGTCACTGGTAGTAGGAATGTAAGGTCCTTTGATACTGGATTCCCTAGGTTCATATATACCATGTGGGATTTTATTTGCTGAAAATTATAGTCCTTGCACTATGGGATCTATAGGGTCTGAAAACTAGTGAGGATTACTAGGTGGTCTGGACGGCATGCCTTGCATGACAGATTCTATTAGCTCATCAGTAGAATGCCTAGAGGATTCAGGAAAGTGTACTCTATATTCTTCTCGAAAAGAGGGAGTAGATCTAACACTAGTGGTTGACATGCTTCTGGATAATTGCCTTTGTGGTCTTTGAAAGCGAAGGTATACATTTCCTCCTTCAGTCTGGATCTCATCATCTAAATTGTGCTGGATAATTGGTCTGGATGGAACAGCATTAGTTATTTTCCACCTTTTTGGAAATGTTATTTTTTGCCATTCGATAATTTTTGGTATGGCTACTTGGCTGCTGTATAAATTCATGTCAATTAGCATTGTGTGACCTTGATCACTTTGCTTTTGAATGTATGGATTTAAATTTGATAAAACTTTTAAATAAATTTAGGAAATTACTGTAAATGGTGGTGATCCGGGAAGATACTCATTACCATGAGATAAGACTCTCAATTCTAAAACCTTAGATAGGTTTTGATCTAAAAGGGCTATACTCAAGTTTGGGTATATATCAAAGTAAACTGGACCATGTGCTAAGCTGGTTTCTATGGCTCCCATAAGTGAAGCTCTCCAATTAGTGCATCTACTATCCCTAAGGGTGCATTGAATGCTGGTTTCTTGACCTAGAAGAGTCAATTGTTTGAAAGCAAACTGAACTAGTTCTATGTGGACATATTTGTATTTTTGTAAGAAAGGATAAAGATCCTGGATATGTATTAAATACATAAGCTCATCATTATTTTGGATTGAGGCAGCATGCTCAAAGGTTTTGATGATTTTTCTGCTGGAGAAGTCTAACATACCTATCTTATAGATAGTATCTGGTTTAACTTTAGGTATTGTCCATTTATCAGGTGCTTTCTTAGCATCTTGATAAGCAACAAGCTCTTTGGCTTTTGATGTAGAAGCTACTGTATTGACCACTTTGTTGGCTACTGCATTTGCTATTTCTTCTGGAGGTACAACACTCATTTATAGATGTATGTGACGATATATGTATAATTAAAAGTAAATAAAACTAACTGTAACTAATAGTAAACTTGGCTCTAAAAGAAGAGAGAGGGAGGAAGTAGAAAGAAAAGAGAGAAGGAAGGAAAAAAATAAGGAAAGTTAAGAGGGTTTTTGGTAGTGGAAAGAAATAGTAAGGTATTACTCTTAAGGTGAGTTATATTATACCTTGATTCACCAAAATATATTTTACATATGTTTTGACTTACCATATTTATTAGATACAAGTTATGTTTTATAAACTATTATAAATTATATAAATATTTCAGTTACGTGGATTAATTTCTGAACCCTACTTGCTAAAATGAAACCCATGGATATGTCTGTTTATATTTTAAAGAATACTTGGCTATAACCTTATAAACAATTATGTTTTGTAAGTACCACCACGGGAGTCCCACGCCTTGGAGGACTTAAATAACCATTGGCCTTTGTTTGACGACTTTGTGGTCCTCTGTTTGTCATGGATCCATTGACCTTTGTTCTGTACGGAGCAAAGTGCTGTATGGAGCTAAGTGCTACAATGTTGTGGGAGCCACCTCTAGAGTTCGTACGAGGCACCTCTTGAATCTGTACCTCTGTTCTGACTGTCACTCCTATGACCTCTGTTCTGTTATGTTCGGTACCGTGATTCTGGTGATATATTTACATAATTTCTGTATTTCAGTTTTTGTCACTTAAATGATTTGTTTACGAATGATTTATTTACCAAAATTAGTTATCTTGAATGTTTTGGCTTAACTAACTATCCATGGTTATTTCGTTTCCTTTTATACTGTTAGTATAATATTTCTCACTCTGCCATGTGCTTATAACTGTTTACCAATTTTCAGGAAACAATGCAATTCAGAAATAGCTTTTGGAAAGTCTTAGACGCGGGGCTGCGGAATAGACACACACAGCACTTTTATGATATTTTTATGTGTAAATATCAACATTTTTGGTCAATAAATTTTGTAATAAAAAATAGAAGCTTCAATGATTATTTTGGTACCCTCATTTGAATATTACTTCTACTCGCGTATATTGATTTATTTAAGAATTGACCGGAGGTAACCTCAGTTACTGACCATCACGATACGTAACCCTTGAGTACGGGGAGCGGGTCGTGACATTTGGGTAAAATTTTCTCCTACATTTTTAGCCAATTGATTCAATGACATTTATGCCATTAAATGACACTTTCATGACACTGTCAAAAAGTACAACTTGATTGATGCCACCACATATTTTCCTTTTGTAGTTAAATGGAATTTTTTAGTAAATGACATCACTACTTATATTTAGTGCATCTTATTAAAATATAACATAAAAGAATTTTGATTTATTTGTGGTTGAGTGACATTTTATTATGTAATGTCATTAGAATGAATTTTCATAGTGCGACTAAATAAAGTTTTTGTTGGAATGGAATGTGAGATTTGAAGAAGATGGATGGGTGGTGATTAAAGTATGTACTCTCATAAATCTTAACTCATGATATAATGAATGTATGAACTTAATTATGAAATAAAATATTTTAAAATTATTGATTTATTTTTTAATAATTTCATAGCACTCATTTTTTTTTTTTTCTCACTCCACTCAAATTTTCACTTAAAATTTAGAAAAAAGTTTAGGACTCTTAATTTGGAGACCTCATGACCCATAAATGTATGTAATCGATCAACGTCTATTTTTAATTTTTTTATTCAGTATTTTACCTCTCTACCGTGTGGGGTTATAAGGTGAAGTTTTTTGTGAGGATTTCAATCATTCCTTTTAAACCCTTTTATATCGTACAAAGCATAATCATTGCGGGTGTCAAAAACGTGCCATAAGCGCAATTACCGAACCACTCTCTCCGTACGCGCGCCAGCTCTCGGATTGCATCACCTGAGGCGTAGCCGGCGCGGGGGTTAATCAGCGTCCTCATCGCGTACGGTTGCCTCAGGCCACTTATTTTATTTCCATTCTTCGAAAAAATGTGCATAGTATATATACATGAGCTGTGTCCCTTAACCGCCTATTTCTGGTACATTCTCTGCAACAACAACAAGCAACGCCCCCCAAACCCCTTAACATTCTTTATTTCTACTCTCTCTCCTCTTTTTAAGAACCCTAACTCTTTCTCTCTCTAAATTCCCTCTTCGACAACCGTTCTGGCCTAATGAGGTTCCGTGAAGGTATTTTCTCTTGCCTCTTTCCATATTATTTTCTTGTATTATTTTTATGAATTTTGAGTTCAAATTTTTTTTCAATGATTTTCAGTGTCTGTACGTTCTTGATTGGGTTTAGATATATTACTGTGTCATTTTTTTTAATTAAGTGACAAAATCTAGGGAAATTCTAATATGTCATTATATTATTTTTTTATTATTTTAGTTATGATTGATTAGATGGTTAGTTTTGTTTAATTATGATATTTTTTTTTATTATGATTCAGAAAATATAAAGTTATGTTTTTTTTTTGTTTTTTTTTTAATTTTTTACATATATAAAAGATGCATATGTAATCATAGTGTTTCCACGAAATCTATGATGTTGATAGAAATCTTCACTGTTCTTCATCATGTTCATAATAATGATTTGCTAATAATGTTGAAGATTCTTAGGAGTACTTTGACTATTTAGAGCTTGTTAAAAGGGTTCTTTAATGCCCCATTACATGTTGAACTGGTCATGCATAATAATAACCCACACAAAGACTCGTGCTATTTGTTGTTTTAGGGTCTCATTTCCTGAATTTGGTGTCATCATGTGTGATGGGGTAAATTATAGTTTGCACCCTTTAGGTTTTAGCATTTTCTCACTTTTGTTCTTGAAGTTATTTCATAATTTTTTTAATTGCTTCTATCATTTATCATTTTACTCGAACAATTTTGAATGAAAAGGACACGTGGCATCATCACACATTATTATACAAATTTGGTAAATTATAATTTGCCACCCTTAAGTTTCAATATTGTTATTATTATTATTTTACTTTGGTCCCTAATGTTAACTAATTTTTTCTAAATTACTCCAATAGCCAACACCCATATAGGTTAAATTGCAGCCAATTTGCCCCAATTGGAACCGCACACTCCATTCCCTATCCTCCTGGAGGATTATATCCAACAGAAACCACCTTCTAAAGGTAAACAAAAATATTCAAAGAAATCTAAATCCACAATTAAATGTTATAAATGTGGACAGCCAAGTCATTATGCTAATCCTTGTAAATCTAAAATACAACAAAAGCTTAATGAGCTGTCTCTAGACAATGATATCCAGCAACAAATTCTCAGAATGCTTTCAGATGAATCTAACACTTCTTCTGATGAAGAGGATGAAATTGCAGCCTTGTACTCATCAGATGGTTGTGATGAGCTGGATACTTCTCGAGACATTTGTGATTGTAAAACCAATATTAATCAGAGTTCAGAAGAGGTCAACTATTGGAAAGCCATAGTTGAAATGAATGGACTTGATATTGGAGGAGCCAGTATCAATGTTCTTACAGAAATTGAACAAAATACGATCACTGTTGCTGATCAAATTTCTAATCCAGAAATGCAATTCAATTTTTTAGAGTTATGTTTACAGCAACATAAGAAGGAAGAAATTCTTCCTCCTAAACATTACAGTATGAAAGAGGTTCTTGAACGACTTCAGCCCATTACTAAAGACAAACCCTTAACAATCCAAGAATTAAAAATGGAAGTAAATGCCTTAAAAGTTGAAATTAAACATTTACAGACTTCGAATATTGCTATTAGTTCTGAAATACAAAAAATAAATAGCAAATTACAGCATCAAACTAAGGAAATTGAAGTTCGTAGTTCCAGATACTATCTACAAGATAGGTACGGTAGACTTCTCCAGCAGAAAAATCATCAAAACCTTTGAGCATGCTACCTCAATCCAGAATAATGATGAGCTTATGTATTTACTACATATCCAAGATCTTTATCCTTTCTTGCAGAAATACAAATATGTCCACATAGGACTAGTTCAGATTGTTTTCAAACCATTGACTCTTCTAGGTCAAGATACCAGCATTCAGTGCACCCTTAGGGATGGTAGATGCACTAATTGGAGAGCTTCACTTATGGGAGCCATAGAAACTAGCTTAGCACACGGTCCAGTTTGTTTGACAGTAAAGGTTAGTATAATTATTCTGTTTAATTGTTGGAATAAGTTCCTTAGCTGTCAAAGTAGTATTGCTTTTAGCTGGTGGTTCAACAAAAGTTGTTATAACCAACGGTTGACAGGAAGTAGAATCACTAGGTCATAATTCTATGGATTTTGGAGGAGGGTGTATAGAAGTAATACTTTGACCATCAGTGGTCACCCAATTCTTCTGAATATTTTCTAAAACATTTATTTGGGAATTCTGGATATTACCATTTTCCATAAACCATAAAGGAAAATGTTGGAGTTGCAGACATTCTTCTAAGAATGTATAATACTGGATTTTAATTTCTTTTAATTGTTCTGGAGTATGATTTGCAAAATACCAATCTCTGAATTTCGCATATTTTTTCTGGTAAAAATCCTGATTTAGGATTTTCCTATTTTCACGGCTTGGACTAAAATCCATTAAACTTCAAAGTTCATGTCACTGGCAGTAGGACTGTAAGGTCCTTTGCTACTGGATTCCCTAGGTTAACAAATGCCGTGTGGGATTTTATTTGTTGAAAATTGTAGTCCTTGCACTATGGGATCTATAAGGTCTGAAAACTGGTCAGGATTACTAGGTGGTTTGGACGGCATGCCTTGCATGACGGATTCTATTGGCTCAGCAGTAGAATGCCTAGAGGATTTAGGAAAATCTACTCTATATGCTTCTCGAAAAGACAGAGGAGATCTAACACTAGTGGTTGACATGCTTCTGGATAATTGCCTTTGTGGTCTTTGAAAGCGAAGGTATACATTTCCTCCTTCAGTCTGGATCACATCATCCAGATTGTGCTTGATAATTGGTCTGGGTGGAACAACATTAGTTATTTGCCACCTTTCTGGAAATGTTATTTTTTGCCATTCGATATGTTTTGGTATGGTTACTTGGCTGCTGTATAAACTCGTGTCAATAAGCATTGTGTGACCTTGATCACTTTGCTTTCGAATGTATGGATTTAAATTTGATTAAACTTTTAAATAAATTCGGGAAATTACTGTAAATGGTGGTGAAACTGGAAGATACTCATAACCATGAGATAAGACTCTCAATTCTAAAACCTTGGATAGGTTTTGATCTGAAAGGGCTATACTCAAGTTTGGGTATATATCAAAGTAAACTGGACCGCGTGCAAAGCTGGTTTCTATGGCTCCCATAAGTGAAGCTCTCCAATTAGTGCATCTACCATCCCTAAGGGTGCACTGAATGCTTGTATCTTGACCTAGAAGAGTCAATTGTTTTAAAGCAAACTGAACTAGTCCTGTGTGGACATATTTGAATTTCTGCAAGAAAGGATAAAGATCCTGGATATGTAGTAAATACATAAGCTCATCGTTATTCTGGATTGAGGCAACATGCTCAAAGGTTTTGATGATTTTTCTGCTAGAGAAGTCTAACATACCTATCTTGTAGATAGTATCTGGTTTAACTTTAGGTATTGTCGATTTATCAAGTGCTTCCTTAACATCTTGATAAGCGACAAGCTCTTTGGCTTCTGATGTAGAAGCAACTGTATTGGCCACTGTGATGGCTATTGTATTTGCTATTTCGTCTGGAGGTACAGTACTCATTTATAGATGTATGTGACCATATATGTATAATTAAAATTAAATAAAAATAACTGTAACTAATATTAAACATGGCTCCGATACCAACAATGGTGCTTGACACAGGATAAAAGCTAGCACGTCTGTCAACGACTTACGAGATGACCTAACCGCCTTTTTGGTCAATAAATTTTGCAATAAAAAATAGAAGCTCCAATGATTATTTTGGTACCCTCATTTAAATATTACTTCCGCTCGCGTTTATTGATTTATTTAAGAATTGGCCGGAGGTAACCTCAGTTACTGGCCATCACGATGCTTAACCCTTGGGTACGAGGAGCGGGCCGTGACAAACAGTATCAGAGCAATGTTTTATAAAATAATAAATAAATTATCATTGGACCTTAGGACACACGCACATTTAAGAAGTAGGATAGCGGGTAATTGGTACCTAAATATTATATTTTGTTAGTCGATTTAATTATATTATAATTTTATAGGATTTTACATATATATATATATATATATTTTGTGCATAATTTGTGAAGGATATTAGATATAATTTATATTTGTTATAGTAAAAGAAGGAAAAGAAGCAAAGGATTTCGGGCCCAAACACCTACCAAAATTATAATATAATTAAATACATATAATTTCCAGTTTAGTATTAAAAAAAAATTATTTTGACTTTTAAAAGTGTGTTCAAATTATAAAAATACTAATTTTGAAACTATTTCCCACTAATGAAAAGTTTTTCAAGTCACCGATTGCTTCTCATTATGGCCCAAAACAATTTTTGACCAATAGATAGTGAGTGGTTTTTGGTAAAGTTTTTTTTTTTTTTTTTTTGAGGTAATATTTTCTATCAGATTAATCATCTAATATATATTTATCAGAATGCGCATCGGATAACTTACACCTATGACAAATTTTGAGGACGAAATTTTAAAAAAGGGAAGTGTGACAACCCTCACCTTGCTCTTGCCATATTTGCGTACATTCTTGCATGGACTTGCCGCTTATGTTAATTTAAAGGTTTTATCTTGGCTTGATTTGCTTAAGTTGCTTGCATGATTTTGTTCCTTGCTTAGTGTGTGTGTGTAGCCGAGATCATCTTGAGCTTAGTCCGCCTTTGACCCTTTGTACTTAGAACCATCTTGAGATCTTGTTCAACCCCATCTTCACCTCGGGCATTCATTGCCGAGATGTTTTGCACTTGAACCTTGTCCGCAGGCAGGTATGGCCTAGGCCGAGATGTGGCGCACCCCGGCCAAGGTGTGGCACAGCTTAGTCAAGCGTCGTCCTCCCTAGCCGATGTTTTTCCATCCCGTTGTTGGATCCTTGTTTTGAGCCGATGTCATCTTGTTGCCGATGTGTCTTACCCGAGCTTGCTGCATAAGCTTTGTCAGAGGCTTGTCTTGTCCATCAATCACCTTTTTGGAGCTGAACCAACCCGGTAATGCCACGTGTCCGAGCTGTTTGTTAAAGCAGCCGACAGACCTTGAAACAAATCATTTCTTGTCTCAAATCTTTGTTTTAGAGAGAGAAGCTCTAGAGAGGAGGAAGAAGAGTTCTTGAGTGAGAGTAGTCTTCCAAGCTTGATCTTTGTGGCTTGAACCGTTAGATCCGAGTTTTGAGGTTAGAATCTTGATCTCCTTTGGTTGTTCTTGCTGAATATCTAGCTGCATTGCATGATCGGATTTGTTTTGCATGTCATGCATCGTTTTGAAGTTGGTTTTAGAAAGAGAAAATGGTTTTTCATGTGTTCTTGAACAAAGTCCCATTTTGATCGAAGAGTTTGGAACGAAAACCATGTTTTTGTGTTTGTTCTTGCATGACTTTCTTTAATGGGTACCCAAGTCCATATGTTTTGAACTCTTGGCATGAAAACTCAGATTTTTGTAACAAGTTGTGAGCTTGCATCCGTCTTTCAATGATCATGTTCTTCATATTCTTCAAAGGAAAACCCAGGTCTTTCCTGGCTTTGTTTAACGGGACCTCGGCTTAGTCCTGGTCAGTACCCGGTGTGTTTTTGAGCGGGAGCAGTGATTTAACTCCCAGCTTGTTTTGCTTTGTCTTTGACTTGGATCTGGCAAGAATGCCGAGATCATTTGCATGTATTTGGAGCTTGCTTTGAGAATGTGACTTGCCATGTGATTGTAGGTCCTTGATATTTGCTTTGAGTCTACACCTGAAGGACTAGGTGAGTGGTATTATTGATAAAGCTATGTTATACTCGTTTTGGTAAATCTTGCTTGCTTGTTTTGACGAAAGTATTTGATAGCATGAATAAATAGCTCTTGTTTGATGAGTCAAGTATACTCCTTGTTTTGATGCCATCTTTGGAAAGGATACGGTCCTTGTTAAATCGGGCTACGGGCCTAAGTAACACAAGTCCCTTGTGCTGGAGGACTCTAAACTTTCGCAGTACTATGTGTAAAGGATACGGTCCTTGTTAAATCGGGCTACGGGCCTAAGTAACACAAGTCCCTTGTGCTGGAGGACTCTAAACTTTCGCAGTACTATGTGTAAAGGATACGGTCCTTGTTAAATCGGGCTACGGGCCTAAGTAACACAAGTCCCTTGTGCTGGAGGACTCTAAACTTTCGCGGTACCAAGTGCACAAGTCCCTTGTATTGGAGGACTCTAAACTTTCGCAATACTTTTGACCAAACGATTACGGATCGTACAGCTTTTGTTATTTGATGATGAATACGGTTCATCCCTTGTCTCGCCGATGTTACGATATTTGATGATGAATACGGTTCATCCCTTGTCTCGCCGATGTTACGATATTTGATGATGAATACGGTTCATCCCTTGTCTCGCCGATGTTACGATATTTGATGATGAATACGGTTCATCCCTTGTCTCGCCGATGTTACGATATTTGATGATGAATACGGTTCATCCCTTGTCTCGCCGATGTTACGATATTTGATGATGAATACGGTTCATCCCTTGTCTCGCCGATGTTACGATATTTGACGATGAATACGGTTCATCACTTGCCTTGCTAAAGTTTTGATGTGTTTCGTTTTGAAGGACCTCGGCTTTATTCATGTAAAACCTTTATTTTTAGTACCATTCACTGAGTTTTGTACTCACCCCTCTATATATATGTAGGTGATGAGCAGGACGGCGGCGACGCCTAGTTCGTTGGGATACTTGTTTTGGATTCGTGTATTTGTCGGCCTTACTTTGTATTTACGTCGGCGATGCCCTGTTTTGCATGTCGGCGAATTCTTGAAAATCATGCTTCTTGACTTGTATTAGCTGTATTTTGTCTATGTCGGCTCGAGAAGCCTTTTGATCAAGATGTAACATGTATTTTTGTACCTTGTTGTATTTAAATTGTGAAGTTAATTGGAAATGTTTGGCACTGCTTTAATCTACGCACAGCTCTTATGGACCGCTTGTAATTGATTTATCGCTTCCGCATTTGTGAGCCCCCTATATTCGTACTCTGATTGTGTTAAGTTTTGAAAGGTTGGCCTTCGGTAATTATGGATTACTGGCCATCACGGCACCAAACTACTAGGGGCGGTTTGGGGTCGTGACAGAGTGGTATCAGAGCACAAGTTCCTCGATATACGCTGTTCACACACTTTGAGTCCTGAAGAGCATAGGTCTTCCCTTAGAAAGATGTTAGGGTTGTATCATGGTAATTGTTGTTTGAGTGGAATGTGCATTGTCCTGATATACTTATTTGTTGCTTGCCTATGTGGTTATTTGCTTATTTGTTTAAAAGTCATACTTTGCACGCTCATAGCATCATGAGGAGAGGTAGACCACCACTTGGCCGAGATCAGCCCGAAGATAGAATGGACAGATTGGAAAGATTAGTTGAAGGTTTGGCCCGCGAGTTGAGGCAAACCAGACAGCAGTTCGCTAGTGCTACGTCGACTCAAGCCGAGCAGACCAACGGCCGAAATGTAGCTCCACCTCCACCTCCTCCTGTGCCACAGATTCCCCCGCAACCAGCCTTGTATGGGGATGGGACGATAGCTTTGATCAGGGAGTTCAAGAAAATGAGACCACCGAGATTTTCTGGGGGTATAGAGCCGATGAAGGCTGAGGCATGGGTTTTAGAAATGGAGAAGTTGTTCGAGATCTTCCCTAGCACCGACGCTCAGAAAGTGACGTTGGCAGCATTCACATTGGATGATGATGCTCGCAGATGGTGGACGATGGTTAGAGGGAGCAATCCAGATCTGACCTGGACCCGATTTTTAGAGTTGTTCTACAAGAAACATTTTCCCCTAAGTGTTCGAAACCGCAAGGCTACCGAATTTCATACTCTGACGCAAGGCAACAGAACAGTGGCGGAATATGACCGCGCTTTTACTGAACTGGTAAGGTTTGTACCTCACATGACCAACGACGAATATATGAAGGCCAGGAAGTTCGAGTGTGGGCTTCGTGGACCGATTCAAGACAGGGTGAGTTTACTCGATATGCCGACTTATGCCGAAGTATTGGACAAAGCCATTCACGCCGAAGCTAATTTGAACCGATACCAGAGCTCGGGAGAAAACCAGCGAAAGAGACAGAACTATGACAATCGCCGAGGACAGCTGAACACCAAGAAGAGAACGAACATGGACAGTACTGGTAACCTAAGGCAGGAAGGGAGTGTTAAACCGACGTGTTCGGATTGTGGGAAACAGCATTTCGGGATCTGCCGACGAACGTCTGGAGCCTGTTATGAATGTGGCGAGATGGGCCATTATGTGAGGGATTGCCCCAAAACAAAGACTGATAACAACAAGAAAGGAGAAAATACCTCGGGTTCCGTTCAGAAGGGAAATGCTGGGAGAGTACAGATGAGACAGGGCAGAGTGTTTGCATTAGTACCAGGAGACACTCAGAATGCTGAGGCAGTGGTGTCAGGTATTTTACTAATTTGCTCCCAAGATGCTTATGTGTTAATTGATTCGGGTTCTACTCATTCGTTTATATCTACTAAGTTTGCTGAGAAAATTAATAGAGAACTAGAGCCCCTTGATTATGTGTTGTCTGTATCTACTCCATCTGGGAGATCTATGTTTGTTGCATCCATTTACAGAGCATGTGTTGTTGTGATTGAGAATGTTGAATTGCTAGTAGATCTGATGCCTCTAGACCTAGCTCATTTTGATATTATACTGGGAATGGACTGGTTAGTTGCAAACAATGCATCTATTAATTGTGTTTCGAAAGGTGTCACCTTGAGACCCCCAAACCTAACCGAGGTTACTTTCCAGGGTAAAGGGGTAGTGCCCCCACCATACTTGATTTCGTCCATTAAGGCCTGTAAGTTGATTCAGAAAGGGTGTCGAGGTTACTTGTGTAGTATACTGAGTGATCAGGATGGAAATGTTAACTTAGCCGACATCCCGATTGTTAGTGATTTCCCCGACGTCTTTCCGGATGAATTGCCTGGCCACTTGACCGATAGAGAAATAGAGTTTACGGTCGATATTATATCGGGAACGCAGCCGATCTCCAAACCACCTTATAGAATGGCCCCCGCTGAACTTAGAGAATTGAAACTGCAATTGCAAGAGTTGTTAGATAAGGGATTTATTAGGCCGAGCACTTCACCATGGGGAGCACCTGTTCTATTTGTTAAAAAGAAGGATGGCACACTCCGTTTGTGTATCGACTATAGAGAACTTAATAAGGTCACCATTAAGAACAAGTACCCGTTACCTAGAATTGATGATCTGCTTGACCAATTACAAGGAGCGCGAGTCTTTTCTAAGATCGACCTTAGGTCTGGTTACCATCAGCTTAAGGTTAAAGCCGAAGATGTCGAGAAGACTGCCTTTCGAACAAGATATGGCCACTACGAGTTTTTAGTAATGCCTTTTGGAGTGACTAATGCCCCTGCTGCATTTATGGATTTGATGAACAGAGTCTTCAAGCCGTATTTAGATGAGTTTGTTGTTGTCTTCATCGACGATATCTTGATCTATTCCAAGAGTAAGACTGAACACGAAAATCACTTGAGACTTGCCTTGCAGATTTTGAGAGAACGGAGATTGTATGCTAAGTTTAACAAGTGTGAGTTTTGGCTTCCTACTATCTCATTCTTAGGTCATGTGATTAGTGAAGAGGGTATCTCAGTTGATCCTAGCAAAATCGAAGCCGTAGTGAATTGGCCGAGACCGACTAATGTGTCCGAGATTCGTAGTTTTCTGGGTTTGGCAGGTTATTACAGAAAGTTTGTGAAAGATTTCTCCAGGATTGCAATTCCATTGACGCAACTGACTCAGAAGGGAACACTGTATGACTGGACTAAAGATCGGGAGTCAGCCTTCCAGGAACTGAAGACGAGGTTAGTTACAGCGCCAGTACTCGTACTCCCAACAGGTAACGAAGAGTTTCATGTCTATAGTGATGCATCGCATAAGGGTTTGGGTTGTGTATTAATGCAGAAGAGTAAAGTTATAGCTTATGCATCTCGTCAGTTGAAACCTCATGAGAAAAACTATCCTACCCATGACTTAGAATTGGCGGCCGTGGTTTTTGCTTTAAAGATTTGGCGTCACTATTTGTATGGAGCTACTTGTCAGGTTTTCATAGATCATAAGAGCTTAAAATATCTATTCACTCAGAAGGAACTGAATTTGAGGCAGAGAAGGTGGCTTGAGTTGTTAAAAGACTACGATATGCAAATTCAATATCACCCCGGTAAAGCCAACAGTGTAGCCGACGCTTTGAGCAGGAAGTCAGATGGAAATTTGGCGTGTTTAACCGTGATGTCAGCAGAACCGACTATCGTTAATGAAGTAAAGACAAGACAGATGGAGGATAACTTCCTCAAGAAAATTGCCGAGGAGATTGACACGAAGCCGAGACCAGGGTATACCATCGAAAACCAAGTACTCAAGTTTGAAGGAAGGTTATGTGTGGCCGACATTCCAGAGCTGAAGAAAAAGATTTTGCAGGAAGCTCATGGTTCCAAGTTTGCTGTCCACCCAGGGAACACCAAGATGTATCAAGATATGAAACAGACCTTCTGGTGGCCAAATATGAAGAGAGAAATAGCCGAGTTTGTGTCCCAGTGTTTACATTGTCAGCAAGTGAAGGCAGAACATCAAAGACCAGCAGGACTCCTTCAACCTTTGTCGATCCCTGAGTGGAAATGGGAGCACATCTCCATGGATTTTGTGATTGGGTTGCCGAGAACACCAAAGAGTATGGATTCAATTTGGTTTGTTGTGGATAGATTAACTAAGTCAGCACACTTTCTACCCGTTAAGGCTACCTTCAACGCCAATCAACTTGCCTTGCTATATGTGAACGAGATTATCAGACTTCATGGAGTGCCGATATCAATTGTTTCAGACCGAGATCCTAAATTTGTTTCTAAATTTTGGCAGAGTCTTCAGAGAGCTTTCGGAGCCGAGCTGAGGTTTAGTACAGCCTTTCATCCCCAGACCGATGGGCAGACAGAGAGGACAATTCAGACACTCGAAGATATGCTGAGACTTTGTGTATTGGATTTCCAAGAAAGTTGGGGAACACATTTGCCTTTAGTGGAATTCGCTTACAATAACAGTTACCAAGCTAGCATTGGCATGGCGCCGTATGAAGCCTTGTATGGAAGAAAATGTAGGTCGCCGATATGTTGGACCGAAGTCGGGGACAGAACTTTGCTTGGTCCCGAATTGATTCAAGTGACAACAGAAAAGATTAAACTTATCCAACAGAGGATTAAAACTGCCCAGAGCCGACAAAAGAGCTACGCCGATCAGAGAAGGAATGAGGTAGAGTTCGAAGTTGGGAATCATGTATTCCTGAAAGTCTCACCAATGAAAGGAGTTTCCAGATTTGGAAAGAAAGGTAAGTTAGCACCCCGCTATATTGGGCCATTTGAAATTCTTGAGAGAATTAACCCCGTTGCCTACAGACTTGCTTTGCCGCCAGATTTGAGCCAAGTCCACAATGTGTTTCATGTTTCGATGTTGAGAAAGTACATCCGAGATCCACTGCATGTAATTGATCATTCCGAAATCGCAGTTAATGAGAATCTAGGCTACGAAGAAAGGCCAATGAGAATTATTGACCGACAAGTGAAGCAATTGAGGAACAGATCGATACCGATGGTAAAGGTCGAATGGAAGGAACATTATGGCACAGAAGCCACGTGGGAAAAGGAAGAGGACATGAGAGTCCGTTACCCGGAGTTGTTCTGGGAACAAGGTAATCTAAGTTTGGGGACCAAACTTCTTTAAGGGGGGTAGGATGTGACAACCCTCACCTTGCTCTTGCCATATTTGCGTACATTCTTGCATGGACTTGCCGCTTATGTTAATTTAAAGGTTTTATCTTGGCTTGATTTGCTTAAGTTGCTTGCATGATTTTGTTCCTTGCTTAGTGTGTGTGTGTAGCCGAGATCATCTTGAGCTTAGTCCGCCTTTGACCCTTTGTACTTAGAACCATCTTGAGATCTTGTTCAACCCCATCTTCACCTCGGGCATTCATTGCCGAGATGTTTTGCACTTGAACCTTGTCCGCAGGCAGGTATGGCCTAGGCCGAGATGTGGCGCACCCCGGCCAAGGTGTGGCACAGCTTAGTCAAGCGTCGTCCTCCCTAGCCGATGTTTTTCCATCCCGTTGTTGGATCCTTGTTTTGAGCCGATGTCATCTTGTTGCCGATGTGTCTTACCCGAGCTTGCTGCATAAGCTTTGTCAGAGGCTTGTCTTGTCCATCAATCACCTTTTTGGAGCTGAACCAACCCGGTAATGCCACGTGTCCGAGCTGTTTGTTAAAGCAGCCGACAGACCTTGAAACAAATCATTTCTTGTCTCAAATCTTTGTTTTAGAGAGAGAAGCTCTAGAGAGGAGGAAGAAGAGTTCTTGAGTGAGAGTAGTCTTCCAAGCTTGATCTTTGTGGCTTGAACCGTTAGATCCGAGTTTTGAGGTTAGAATCTTGATCTCCTTTGGTTGTTCTTGCTGAATATCTAGCTGCATTGCATGATCGGATTTGTTTTGCATGTCATGCATCGTTTTGAAGTTGGTTTTAGAAAGAGAAAATGGTTTTTCATGTGTTCTTGAACAAAGTCCCATTTTGATCGAAGAGTTTGGAACGAAAACCATGTTTTTGTGTTTGTTCTTGCATGACTTTCTTTAATGGGTACCCAAGTCCATATGTTTTGAACTCTTGGCATGAAAACTCAGATTTTTGTAACAAGTTGTGAGCTTGCATCCGTCTTTCAATGATCATGTTCTTCATATTCTTCAAAGGAAAACCCAGGTCTTTCCTGGCTTTGTTTAACGGGACCTCGGCTTAGTCCTGGTCAGTACCCGGTGTGTTTTTGAGCGGGAGCAGTGATTTAACTCCCAGCTTGTTTTGCTTTGTCTTTGACTTGGATCTGGCAAGAATGCCGAGATCATTTGCATGTATTTGGAGCTTGCTTTGAGAATGTGACTTGCCATGTGATTGTAGGTCCTTGATATTTGCTTTGAGTCTACACCTGAAGGACTAGGTGAGTGGTATTATTGATAAAGCTATGTTATACTCGTTTTGGTAAATCTTGCTTGCTTGTTTTGACGAAAGTATTTGATAGCATGAATAAATAGCTCTTGTTTGATGAGTCAAGTATACTCCTTGTTTTGATGCCATCTTTGGAAAGGATACGGTCCTTGTTAAATCGGGCTACGGGCCTAAGTAACACAAGTCCCTTGTGCTGGAGGACTCTAAACTTTCGCAGTACTATGTGTAAAGGATACGGTCCTTGTTAAATCGGGCTACGGGCCTAAGTAACACAAGTCCCTTGTGCTGGAGGACTCTAAACTTTCGCAGTACTATGTGTAAAGGATACGGTCCTTGTTAAATCGGGCTACGGGCCTAAGTAACACAAGTCCCTTGTGCTGGAGGACTCTAAACTTTCGCGGTACCAAGTGCACAAGTCCCTTGTATTGGAGGACTTTAAACTTTCGCAATACTTTTGACCAAACGATTACGGATCGTACAGCTTTTGTTATTTGATGATGCATACGGTTCATCCCTTGTCTCGCCGATGTTACGATATTTGATGATGAATACGGTTCATCCCTTGTCTCGCCGATGTTACGATATTTGATGATGAATACGGTTCATCCCTTGTCTCGCTGATGTTACGATATTTGATGATGAATACGGTTCATCCCTTGTCTCGCCGATGTTACGATATTTGATGATGAATACGGTTCATCCCTTGTCTCGCCGATGTTACGATATTTGATGATGAATACGGTTCATCCCTTGTCTCGCCGATGTTACGATATTTGACGATGAATACGGTTCATCACTTGCCTTGCTAAAGTTTTGATGTGTTTCGTTTTGAAGGACCTCGGCTTTATTCATGTAAAACCTTTATTTTTAGTACCATTCACTGAGTTTTGTACTCACCCCTCTATATATATGTAGGTGATGAGCAGGACGGCGGCGACGCCTAGTTCGTTGGGATACTTGTTTTGGATTCGTGTATTTGTCGGCCTTACTTTGTATTTACGTCGGCGATGCCCTGTTTTGCATGTCGGCGAATTCTTGAAAATCATGCTTCTTGACTTGTATTAGCTGTATTTTGTCTATGTCGGCTCGAGAAGCCTTTTGATCAAGATGTAACATGTATTTTTGTACCTTGTTGTATTTAAATTGTGAAGTTAATTGGAAATGTTTGGCACTGCTTTAATCTACGCACAGCTCTTATGGACCGCTTGTAATTGATTTATCGCTTCCGCATTTGTGAGCCCCCTATATTCGTACTCTGATTGTGTTAAGTTTTGAAAGGTTGGCCTTCGGTAATTACGGATTACTGGCCATCACGGCACCAAACTACTAGGGGCGGTTTGGGGTCGTGACAGGAAGATTGTAACAACACAGATTTTTAATTATTCTGTAAAATTTATACTAATATTATTTAATCACAATTAAGAAAATATACGATTTATTTTGTATTAGTATGTGTAATTTTGTAAAATAATATAATTATTAAGAATTTAGGGGTCAAAGTGTAAATAATAATAATATTGATAATAATATATAATAATAATAATGGGTGTGGTAGTAAAATAAATAATTAATTTTCTGTGGGTATACGATAAAGTATAATTTAATTATTGATTAATTAAGTTTATATAATTATATTAAAATATTAGGTCAAAGTGTAATTATTTTAAATATCTGTTAAAGATAAGTATAAATCTTTATAATTTATTATCGAATTTGTTGGAAAGATTAGCATGGGCCACATAATGCTCACCTAGGGAGGAGTGATCAACTCAAACGAAAGAAAGAAAAGGAAAAGAAGGAAAGAAAGAAAAGAAAGAAGAGAGAAAGGAAGGAGAAAGAAAAGAGAGAATGAAGGAAAAAATAAGGAAAGTTAAGAGGGTTTTTGGTAGTGGAAAGAAACAGTAATGTATTACTCTTAAGGTGAGTTATAGTATACCTTGATTCCCCAAAATATATTTTACATATGTTTTGACTTACAACATTTATTATATACAGGTTATGTTTTATAAACTATTATAAATTATATAAATATTTCAGTTACGTGGATTAATTTCTTAACCGTATTTGCTAAAATGAAACCCATGGATATGTCTGTTTATATTTTAAAAAATATTTGGCAATAACCTTATAAACAATTATGCTTTGTAAGTACCACCACGGGAGTCCCACGCCTTGGGGGAATTAAATAAACATTGGCCTCCGTTTGACCACTTTGTGGTCCTCTGTTTGTCATGGTTCCATTGACCTCTGTTCTGTATGGAGCAAAGTGCTGTATGGAGCTAAGTGCTACATTGTTGTGGGAGCCATCTCTAGAGTTCGTACGAGCCACCTCTTGAATCCGTACCTCTGTTCTGACTGTCACTCCTGTGACCTCTGTTCTGTTCTGTTAGGATTCAAACACTCGGACAGTTATTCGGACCGTCTTGCATGATGGCAGATATGTAGCTATGGTGTTTATTTGCCATTTCCCATGCATTAGGGTTTAAACACTTGGACACGTATTCAGAACCTCCTGCATGATGGCAGATATGTAATTAAGGTGTTTACTTCCCATTTCTCATGCATTTGGGTTCGAAAACCAAGATAGTTATTCAGACGCTCTTGCATGATGGCAGATATGTAATTATCGTGCTTACTTGCCATTTCTCATGCATTAGGGTTTGAACACTCGGGCACTTATTCGGACCCTCTTGCATGATGGCAGATATGTAAGTATGGTGTTTACTTGCTATTTCTCTTGCATTAGGGTTTAAACACTCGGACACTTATTCGGACCCTCTTTCAAGATGGCAGATATATAATTACGGTGTTTACTTGCCATTTCTAGTGCATCAGGATTTGAACACCCGAACAATTATTTGAACCCCACTGCATGATGGCAGATATGTGATTATGGTGTTCTTACTAGCCATTTCTCATGCATTATGGTTTAAACACTCGGACACTTATTTGAATCCTTTTGCATGATGGCAGATATGTAACTATGGCGTTTACTTACCGTTTCTCGTGCATTACGATTCGAACACTCGGACACTTATTCGGACCCTCTTGTATGATGGCAGATATGTAATTATGGTGTTTACTTGCCATTTTTCATGCATTAGGGTTTAAACACTCGGACACTTATTCAGCCCCTCTTGCATGATGGCAGATATGTAATTATGGTGTTTACTTACCATTTCTCATGCATTAGAGTTCAAAATTCAGACACTTATTCGGACCTTCTTGCATGATGGCAGATATGTAATTATGCTGGTTACTTGCCATTTTTCATGCATTATGGTTTAAACACTCGGACACTTATTTGGACTCTCTCTCATGATGGCAGACGTATAATTATGGTGTTTACTTGCCATTTCTCATGCATATGGTTTAAACACTCGGACATTTATTCGGACCCTCTTGTATGATGGCAGATATGTAATTATGGTGTTACTTACCATTTCTCATGCATTAGGGTTTAAACACTCGGGCATTTATTTGAACCCTTTTGCATGATGGCAGATATGTAATTATGGTGTTTACTTGCCATTTCTCATGCTTTTGGGTTTGAAAACCTGGACACTTATTCGGACCCACTTGCATGATGGCAGATATATAATTACGGTGTTTACTTGCCATTTCTCGTGCATTACGATTCGAACATTTGGACACATATTCGGACCGTCTTGCATGATGGTAGATATGTAATTATGACGTTTACTTGCCATTTCTCATGCATTAGGGTTTAAACACTCGGGCACTTATTCGAACCCTCTTGCACGATGGCAGATACGTAATTATGGTGTTTACTACCATTTCTCATGCATTAAGGTTCGAACACTCGGACACTTATTCAGATCCTCTTGCATTATGGCAGATATGTGATTAAGGTGTTTACTTGCCATTTCTCATGCATTAGGATTCTAACACTCGGACACTTATTTGGACCCTCTTGCATGATGGTAGATATGTAGCTATGGTGTTTACTTGCCATTTCCCATGCATTAGGGTTTAAACACTCGGACACTTATTCAGAACCTCTTGCATGATGGCAGATATGTAACTATGGTGCTTACTTGCCATTTCTCATGCATTTGGGTTCGAAAACCAGGACACTTATTTAGACTCTCTTGCATGATGGCAGATATGTAATTACGGTGTTTAATTGCCATTTCTCGTGCATTACGATTCTAACACTCAGACACTTATTCAGGCCGCCTTGCATGATGGCAGATATGTAATTATGGCGTTTACTTGCCATTACTCATTGTAGAACACCCGAACTCCGCTCCGCGTGCGAGGGTGCGAATTGTAGTTCTAGCTACTACAGTTCGGACTCCTGTCACGGTTCTGAGTCTAATCGCACAAAGTGCTATGTAAGACTGATAAATCACCGAAGAGTCCAAATCCGACAAATCGTTTTGGAAAATCGATTTTAATAAAAAAGCACCAAAGATGGACTGCTTTGCCAGATCTCAGAGTCGCCACCTAAATGTTTTATTTCAGGAAATTTAGGAAACCCTGACTCGTGACTAAGGCCACGTGTCCGTCATCACCAAAGTTGCCTCGGCTCGGGAACTTGGGTATGAGAGGCGAAGGTCCTGAAATGATCACCCCCGCTCGCCCGATCAAAGATTGGCCTCTACTGACATGATATGTTGTTTTTGAAAACACATGTGTACTTATTCCGATTCATTAGCTAGCTTTCTATGTGATGCGCACAGCATACAAGTATAGATTAAATCATTCAAGTTGGAACAAAACATCTCATGCTTGTTTGTTTGAAAATGGTTTGAAGGTGCTACTTGCAAGTAGGCTAAGACGCGGATTTTGCCACCCTCAAGTGGTCTTAGAAAACAACATGATTTGCATTTTCAAGTGGGCTAAAAACGCACATTTCGATGAATTGTTGCAATTCAAGTAATGAAGCCTTCATCCACAGGCATTCATGCACTTAAACACTTAAGCAGTTAGCCTCATGGCAAGTATGCTAATCATGGCAATCATTTACACACATGCAAGGATGCTAAAGTGTAAACACTTACAGCATACTCCGAGCTAAAACAGGAAACTAGTTAGAAAACCATGCATGCTCCTAACTATGTTAAGAATGCCTAATGCAACACATGCAAAATGCCACTAAGATAGGCTTGGCTATTCTAAGATGTCATGTGAATGCAACTTGATAACATGTATTCAAATTAGTATTGAAATACAATGCGATTTCTATGATGCGCTGAGCCCAATGCATGCAAGACAGATGAATGGATGCACACATGCAAGCATAAGGTATGCTAATTGAAATATGCCCTAAACTAACCATCGAAAGCAGGTAAGTAAAAGGGAGAAAGAAATGGGGGTTGGAAGACATGCATCACACACACGCACACTTATTACAACAGTTGTGCCCTCTCGATGGAGGGCCTGAATAATAAGCCAACTAGCTAATCTAAGCTAATTAAACTAATTATTACAAAACAAAGCTAATTAACTAACAAGTTAATTAATTACAAACACAAATGAATAGCTAAGTGCATTAACTACTTAAGTATAGAACCAAATAGTTAACTAGCTAAGCAAAGCAATCAAACAGGAGCCTCGAGGCGAGAAGTGCATGCATGCTCGATCGCCTCGTTCAGAAATCCATCACCATGTCCCAACTTGCCTCTGTTTGCATTTGATTTCAGATCACTGCACAAACTTCAAGATAGCTTCTAATCCATCCTAGAGACCTCCAGGAAGGTTGCCGACCACTTAATGGTGGCGTAGACCACCTGTAGACCACCTTAACATGTTGCAGACCAGAAAAAGTGGTCAGCCAGCCACTTTTATTGGTCTGCCGACCAGAAAATCTTGGCAAGCTCCAATTTGATGCAACAGAGAATAAGAAGGGGCACATCAGTGTATTTGCAAGGTATGTGTGCACAACCACCCTCCCTATCATTTCTTAGGCTCAAGGGAGTGCAGTTCTCGACTCTCGGGCTACCAACTGAGCATCTCAATGCACGATAGCCGAGAAGCCAAGATTGCATAATTCAATGTCAATGAATGCACAAATAACAAATAAGAGACATAACCTCTATCATGCATGATCAAGAGGGTCGGCAACAGAGAAATGAGACACGTTTCATCACTTCAAGTATGAAACGTCCCTCGTTTCTCGTGTTTGGAGTAATACCCTATCCAAACAAAATGCAATGCAACAACATAAGCATGATCAACCTATCAATGCTAATGGCACACAAACAATAATGCAATGCATGCACATGCAAACAACATGCAAACACAACGCAAACACAATGCGATGTAACAACATGCAAACAACATGCTCTTCTATTAATGCTAGAATGGCATGCACAAGATTGTATCATACAAACAATGCATGCATGGCAAGTTTAGAAGCTTAAGGCATCAAAGCTAGGAAAGTGCATCTCACAAGAGGCATGCAAAACAATGCTGAATGGACTTAAACCGAATATGGACAGACCTAAATCATGCCAAAACAGTGGCCAGAATGCTATAAAATGATGGCATGAAAGGCAAGATGGTGATGCTCATGCAATGGCTCATCTACTAAGCACAAGAGCACAACCCTCAAACATGATTAAGAAGTGACAAACATGGAAGTGTGACAACACTATATGCACTGTAATCATGTATGAAATGATGCCAAATCACTTAAACAAAGCAAGCACAGCATGCTAGAAAGCCTAAAGGCACAACACTAGCCAAGCCCATTTGTACTGCAGTTATGCAATACATGAACCATATGGCCAAGAAAACCCAAAACAGTCCTAAAGCATGTCAAAATGATGCTGAAACATGTATGGAGTAGAGCTAACACATGCTAGCATGAAGGGCATGAAGCATAGAGTATGCAAGGCCAATAAGGAGGATTACACTACACCTACCAAAACCAAGCATGAGATGACTTCACCAACAAAAATCAGAGTTGTATCATGGCAAAATAGAACCAAATACACACTGAAATGGTGGCCCAAAAAGCTAGGCAAGATGGCATACATATTGGCTCATACTTAAGGCATAAAGCACCAACCCTCAAAGCATTGAAAGAATGAAACCTGAGAGAGTATGACCACAATACATGCACTGAAATCACATAGCAAATGATGCCAAATCATGCAAATAGCCCAATCAATGCATGTTAGTGACTTGGGAATTCAAAGCTAGTGAACTAGAATGCACTATGGTTATACAAAGCAAGGCATGCATGACCAAAACAACATAAAACAGAGCTAGAGCATGCTAAAACATGGCCACAAGCTTGCTGGAGTAAAGCCAAAAGCATGCTAGAATGATGGTCCAAAGCATGATGCATGTTAGGCTAGTTTGTGGAATTGCACGACAAGTGCAAGGAGCATGCAAGAGGTAATCAAACCAACCCTAGACAGAGCTATAACATGCTGAAATAATGCCTAAGACGTGCTAAGGTGGAGCCAAAACATGCTAGAAAGACATGCCACTTTGATGAGTTACAAGTAGGATTACACTACACATACAAGAAGCATGCAAGTGATGACCAAGATAGCCAAAAATAGAGTCATGACAGGTCTAAAAGGTCACAAAAAAGTGCTCAAACAAAGCCTCAAGAAGATAGAACTACATGCTCTTTTGATGAGCCATCAACACAAGAACATACGAGAAAAGGAGGGGGGACAACCCCCATCCATTTAAGACCTCAAAACACACTTTCCACCACTGAAATTCGTCTAGAATTCAGTGGTAGAAAGGTCATGCAAAGGTGATCATAAAGGCCTAAAGTGATGGCCCAAAACACGGCAAAATAGGACACAAAAGGGGGTAGACCACCCCCAACACCGAAGAGACCTTAAACAAACATTTCAATCACTTAAAATTAGAACTTTTTTCAGTTGAAAGTTAAGCCTAAAACATCATGCAAATAGGGCCAAAAGCTTAATCAAAAACAAAGGTTTAAGGGGTTAGAAACTCACCCTTGAAGAACAACTTCAAAGCAGCAACTCCAGCAGCTTTTCTGAGCTAAAAACCAACTCTTGAATTCAAACAAGACCCTCAGGTACCTCAGCAACAAAAGTGTGGTGTTTCACTATGTGTTTGTGTGCAAAAGTGTGAAGAAACTGTACTTTTAAGCACAAATATGGAGCAAAGTAAGAAATATAGAGATAGATATGTATGTATAGCTCTATGTGTGGAGAAGTGGTTTGGAAATACTCTTCAGATCCTGGGGGACGCTCGTGATCCTCAGTTAGCCACCTGAAAAAGAATTAACACTCCGGTCGGGGGTGCCGAAATTAGCACTCCGACGGGCAAGTCAGTTTCTACTCTCTGAATTACTTGTATTTTAAGGTAAGTGAAATGGTTCTCATATACCTCTTTATGGCTAATGTTCTTCTATTTATATCTTTTCTTTCTTGGGCCTCGGGATTGGGTCCACTTTCAATTCGTCATTCGGCTTCTTTTATAGCAAACTGCTTTTCACTTGGCCCCTTGCTCGACTGGCTATTTGCAAGAACAGGATAGGGTTCGAGCATGCGAGACGGCGCCAAGTGCTATATATTTCAACTCTCCAAGTTCGATTATTCGGCCTTTCTACAACTCCCACTATTCGTGTAATACCCCTGTTCCGTAGTATGCTAATTGGTCCCTAATACGTATGTGACTATATGTTTTGATATGATTTTTGTGTCCCATTATGTGAATATATGCGACTTTGGAATTCTACACGTTCACCGTAGGAATATCTGTTTGAATAATCCGCTTTGGAATTAAATTGAGGGCCTTATCGGCCATAGAACCCGAAATTGATTACGCCATTGTGATTGGCATAATTTTTAGAGCCTACGGTGAAATTTAATTGAAAATTGATTCTGGTCAATTTAAACTGATTAAATTGATAAATTAAGTGCCCCATTATTTTATATTAAAATATTTGTTAGTGGGGCTAGTTGTATATTTGCATTGCACTCTCCTTTAGCTCTCAAAAACTCAAAATCTGAGTTAGACACTTGAGAGTGAGAGAGAGGCCGGCTATAGAGAGAGAAAGGAAGAGACTTGAGCAATTTTTGGTTCTAGCTTGGGGATTTGAAGATTTAACTCAAGAATTGACTAGAAATTGGAAGATTAAAGCTCCTAGGTGAGTAACCAACCCCTAACTCATGAATTTGAGTTGTGATTTCGGGAATTAAAGATTAATTTGTGATCTAGAACATGAAAGGAGTTGGTTTTGATGAATTTGAAGACTATATGTGCATGCATGTAAAGAATTCCTATGGAATCACAAAATCTAGCATGTAATTTGTGAAATTGTGAAAGATTGGTAGTGTAATCCCACATGCAAGCATGTCTTTGTTAAATTTTATGGGAATGAGCACTAATTACATTATTTGAAGTGAATATGAAGTCAAATGGGCATGCATGTCTGAATAATTGAAGATGGGAGCTTTGAATGCATGAATATGTATGATAGAATTGAGTTTGGTGTCAATTTGAGACATGCAAGTGTTTAATCCTTGAAATTGAGCTCCATAATAAGGTGTTTTGGTGTTTATACCTTGTTAGTATACTTATATGTGATATTTGAGCTACAACATGCATGATTTGTTGGTTAAAAGTCGGAATGGAGCTCAAGAACTCAACCTGGGATTCCCAGATTTTCGTCGTCCGCTCGAGCGGGTGAAGTGACGCTCGAGCGGAGAAATCGAGCTCCCAGCATTTTCTGCAGACATGGTTCCCGCTCGAGCAGGGAAGTTTACGCTCGAGCGGGGAGCTATGTAGACAGGCAGTCCGCTAGAGCGGCCGAGTTCACGCCCGAGCTGGAATTGAAGGCAACCAGTACTTTCGCAGACCTAAGGGTCCGCTCGAGCGGGGAAGTCCACGCTCGAGCGGGGACCCTATTTTCTGAAATCCTATTTTTGTATTTTGTGTTCTGTTTTCCGTTCTCTTTCACTTGCAAGCACTCTTGGGCATATGTTAAGCATTGTAAATGAGTTAATGAGATGATAATAAAGCCTAAAGAGGAATATGTGAATTAAAGAACGGATTGAACTGTTAATGACCCTTTTGTGTTCATGAAACGTGTAGGGTCAAGCTCCAGGGCAAATCCACAAGCCGATCACTGTGAGTAATATCGATATCTGAATGCTTGTGAATGTCCAATTGTTTACTCCCTTTTAAGCTTTATGAATTGCTGATTGGGATTGTGGGATTGTGGACGCAAGTCTGATATGAATGCATGAATGGACCCAAGGTCGTTTCGATAAGCATGAATGCACCCAAGGTCGTTTCGATAAGCATAAATGGACCCAAGGTCGTTTCGATAAGCATAAATGGACCCAAGGTCGTTTTGATGAACATGAATCGATCAAAGGTCGTTTTGATAAACTTGAATGGACCAAAGGTCGTTTTGAAATGAACGAGTGGGCCGAAGGCCGTTTTGAAATGAATGAGTGGGCCGAAAGGCCGTTTTGACATGAATAAGTAGGCCGAAGGTCGTTTGACATGAACGAGTAGGCCAAGGGAGCCGAAGGTCGTTTGACATGAACGAGTAGGCTAAAGGCCGTTTTGACATGAATAAGTAGGCCGAAGGTCGTTTGACATGAACGAGTAGGCCAAAGGAGCCAAAGGTCGTTTGACATGAACGAGTAGGCTAAAGGCCGTTTTGACATGAATGAGTAGGCCGAAGGTCGTTTGACATAAACGAGTAGGCCGAAGGCCGTTTTGACATGAATGAGTGGGCCGAAGGCCATTTTGACAGAAATGAATGGGCCGAAGGCCGTTTCGACATAAGTGAATGGCCAAAGGCCAGAATGTTAGAACTACAGTTACTTGATTTGAATTTGTATGGTTATATATATCTGTTAAATAGAAATAGGAATTGGGCCTAAGGCCGTTTGGAACGTGTTGTGCTACATTGTTATGTAACTTCTGTATTTGATTTGATATTATTCACTGGGCTTTCGCTCACGCTCATTCATGTGTTTGTAGGTGAGCCAAGAGAAGTCCAGACCCAGCCTCAGAGAAGTCTGTATGGAACCACTAAGGTTTTGAGAGAGTCAGCCCTTGTGTCTCACGCATGAGACCCGCTTTCGCCTTTTGTTGTGTATTTGCATTTTGTCAGGTTGACGAAGTTTTGTATATGTCTGCTTATAGTTTTATGGGTTGACTTAGTTTTGGATGATCCTGTCGGTACAGAACCTATATCACTATGTTTCTGTTGTGAGTTATTAACGTACATATGTATGGTTTGTTTGATGTGCCATGTAAGCACAGCTCTATGGACAAAGTTTTAAATTTTGCTTTCGTTTGGCCCCCATTAACTCTGTTAAAATACGTTTGGATCAGATTGAGGCCGTAGGTAATCTCATGATTACTGGCCGGTTACGTCCTTAACCCATGGGGGCGGGTTCGGGTCGTGACAGAGTGGTATCAGAGCACAGGTTAATAACTCACGCACTTGTCCAAAAGAGCAATAAGCGTCTAGAAAAGATCTAGGATGCATTCATGAGATAAGTATGAATTCGAAAGCATCGAGAATATGCTTAAGTGTTTTGATTTGGGCAATTATGTGCTATAAGTTGTGCTGTACTTGCATTGCAGACTGTTTGATTACATATGCTCTCTAGTATATATATATTTGTAGAATCTTTTGTATATTGTATAATGCAAGTTTAATCAGACGGTGAATAAGAACTCCGTAAAGTTATGTTTAACTTTAAATATTTGTTAATGATATGAATTGAATGAATGATTTCCTAAATTCTCCTTAAACATGATTGTGGTATCCGTAGCGGAGGCCCTCGCCCAGGGGATATAATACTGTGGCTTATGGTCATGAAGCCCTAGCCCGGGGGAAATAATGCCGTGGCATAGGCCCTCGCCCGGGGGAAATAATACCGTGGCCTATGTATGAGATATGTTGATATGCTTGACCAACATGATATGTCACGCTAAAAGAAATACCACACATGATTCGAATATGAGATATAGATTGTTACACTAATGTGTACAATAAGTTTGTTTTGTTATAATGCACATCATGAAAAGTTGTCTATGTGCATTCAATTCAGCGTACGGGTGTCTATGTGAAACATGAACATGATTTGAGTATATAATTACTTAGTAAATGTTCAGCATGCGATATTTGATAAATATGCAATTATCTGTTGCGTAAGTGATTAATTGCGTACGATATGTGAAAGGAGAATATAACAATGTGCCTATGTGTGAATGTACTCATGTGATTTTGTGTTTAATTTCGTATTGGGCATCCCAGTATTTGGTAAAGTTTCATAAGAATTTGTGTAGAGTATGGGCAAATTAAGGGCATACGGGTTGGAAGGTTCTTCCACAGCCCGACTTGATAGTCCGGAAAGAGTAGTACAAGAATTGGCAGAGATCTTGAGACAGCGGTGTCAGTTGCCGCTACGGCAAGAACCTTTGCCACCACCAGTGTGAGAAACACCGAGGAGTTTGTTATCAGAATTCTGGGGCTCGTTATAGATATGGTAAAATGGACCATACGGCAAGGAACTGTCCCCGGATTGAACGAAATGTGCATGAATCCTCTGCCTTGGCTAAATCCGTACCAGTGGTAGGAATTGCTACTCAGGATGGAGTAATTACACTCATCCCAGAAAGCACCCAGAATGTTGTAACCATCATCCCAGGTATCTATACTGTGTACAAATGAATGCTTATGTGTTGATTGATTCTGAATTAGTACGTTTGTACATCTTCGCTTGGGATATTATTTGATTCGGATCGGCATATATTTCATATCTGCTGTATGTGTATCTAGATTGGTTAGACTCACATGATCGAGACTGTATTCATTGGAGGTATATGCCCCGTTTGGGAAATTTGTGAAATACGTTTTGGGATATTGATTGACTCTGCACATGCACATATATATCTACACCTATGCTCAGGGTGATTTATTATATCACCGCCTTCAATGACTAAACCACTGGAATTATGATTCTGTAATCGTGTGACCAAGTTGAGCGCCCTAAATGATGAACTCTAATTGTGAGACCATATATTTTGATTGGTAGAAAGTTGACTGGGTGATGTGACTAATTTGGAACTTTTGCGTAACAATCTCATACTATGTGTACCCGAGAAACTTTGTATAATGTATTACTGTGCACCATATTCTTGCATATAAGGCTTATTTGGGAACTGCTATACTGCTTATGATACATACCTCCTGACATGAACACTTGCATGCTTATGTAACTATACTTGAACTTATGTGGACAATACCGTATTGTACGTGATTTGAAACACTTTGATATGAACAGTTGTGATGAATGATTCTGATATGACTTTGAGAACTAATAAATTTAGGACAGTTGTGAAACTATCAGCCATGTGCCTAAACAAACGAAGTGAGCTTTACAGAATCAAATGTACCCTATTTGAGAAAACTTCTATCTGACTTGATCCAATAGAACCTTTGTCTGAATTGACCCGATAGAACCCTCATTGGATATAATTTGACGGGACCTTGTTTGATTTAATCTGACAAGACCTTTGCTTGGATTGATTGATAAGAACCTCTATCTAAGTTGATTTGGTAAAAGGGGGTTAAGAATTGTCTATAAATAAATGACCGGATTATTATTGGCAGGAAAATTGATGGACTCAAAATTTGAATCCGTTTGGAGTGCTTGACTTATTTGAAAGACCTTTTGTGGGCTATCAATAGATTGATCTACCTATGAACACCATTGAGAACCAACCTTCAACTATTGAGGACATATGTGTTATAGATGAACTGAACTGTACAAATCCCGTGATTGGGTGTCTTAAGGAACGATGCTTGTGTATTGTCCCATCCTGGTTGGTTTGGTGCTATGGGGACTGATGACGGTAGATTGATTTCATTTCGAGCAGTACTGAACATTTGTCTTTGACTGATCAGAATATGTTGTGTATGGGAGAGTGGTTGCTTCAGTGTTATCGGATTTTGGAAGATCAGGTTACGGTGAGTGGTATTATGTTTGTTTTGATGACATTCTTGGGGCGTCCTTTCGTGCTAGGGGACGTTAAGCCTATGTAGCACCTTTGATCGAGATACCTTTTGCCACCGACGGTTTCGTACGGGTGGGTTTGACTAATCGATCTCGAGTCGGCCACCGACGGTTGTGAACGGGTGTGCTTGATTCCGAGACGATTATTCCCTTGTTTTGTCCGGAATGTCATCTTTTGGTATTATGCAGATGTTATAGACATCCAAGAAGCTTTGAAAAAAAAAAAATCCTGATTATCCATAAGTGTGCGAATTCAGTACACCTTGTGAACGCCTGCCCAGCGCCATTATATTCTGTAATTGGGGCCCTGAGGATGTGTAAATTGTGCTTAACATGTGATTGACTCCTTTGATACTACTTTTGCCATTATGGAGGTTTATATATGAATTGCCTTATGCTTTTGATGACTATCAGATAATGTGGAAAGACTCGATAGAACAGGGAATTGAATATTGAACTGAATTGTGAACTGTAAACTGTTGAATGAATTGAGAACACGTGTATTATGTCAGAAATTGCCTGCTTCGATGTTATTGTACTTTACAATCAGTATTATGGGGATGTCTGGACTATGTGTATTGTGTGGGTAATTACTTCGATGTTACCTTTGTTGTTTCGGGAATCAGTATCTGGATCCACCTTATATTCCTGAAGACTTTTAATTGACCTTGGATAATTGTGATGAGTCACTGGACTAAATACCGAATCAGATCGTGAATTAGGGAATTATTGAAGAATGAATTGAACTTTTGTGACACGGAATAGACCGAACTTCTGTGATAAAGTCAACTGACATTGAAATAAATATGTTGGTGACCTACCTTGAAGAGGTCAGTTGGTGAATATGTCCAAATATTTTTCGGTGCCAACAGGTCGAAGTTGAATTTCAGATAGTGGCGGGACTACTTCAACCTCCCTCCATTTTGGAATGGAAATGGAAATATGTGGCTACGAATTTCGTTGTGGGGCTACCTTGAGCACCCAAGGTATAAGTCCCATTTGGGCTATTGTAGGTAAAATTATTGAAGTTGCCCATTTCTCCCTATAAAATTTGTATGATGCTTGTAGACTAGCCACTGTTTACATTGATAAGATCGCTCGTTACATGGGGTCCCAGTATCTATTGTTTAGACAGGAATTC
Organism: Camellia sinensis; assembly: GCF_055761805.1. Classification (NCBI taxonomy): domain Eukaryota; kingdom Viridiplantae; phylum Streptophyta; class Magnoliopsida; order Ericales; family Theaceae; genus Camellia; species Camellia sinensis. The sequence continues at coordinate 162,884,247 of NC_138972.1, forward strand.
TAAGATGTGTTTGAATTCTGAAAAGCCTCCAAGAGGAATGGGGGCTCAGCTTCTGTTCTGTTATGTTACCCGGACCCGGAGGTTCCCTTATGGAACTGGTTATTCGTAACCTCACGTGTATATGTTCTGTTCTATTCTGTTCTGTTTTGTTCTGTTAATGCTAATGGATGTGTCACGTAAACTTAATCATGACTTATGATTTCTGTATATGATCTGGACAAATTATGAATTTGATACGAAACTGAATTATGATTCGGCGCTGTTTTCCATCCGCAAATTGATGTATGATCAGAAAGAACTTGTTAGAGTTTTGGGAGGAATGCTCCAAAGATATGCATTAGATTTTTCAGGGGAGTTGGAAAGATCTATCCATCGTTGGCAAACTTTGCTTCCAACAACAGCTCTCACTCTAGTTTTGGCATGGCACCGTACAAGCCGTGTATGGCGGAAAAAGGGAAATCTATGACTGATTGAGAATAGAGCGTTGCTTGATTTTGAGACTAAGTGAATGGCTATAAGAATGATTGGAACCGTTGAATGAAAAGTGTTCCGAATTGTTTCGACTAAAGGTAAAATAAGTTTGGAGGACCAAACTTCCTAAAGGGGGGAAGACTGTAATACCCCTGTTCCGTAGTATGCTAATTGGTCCCTAATACGTATGTGACTATATGTTTTGATATGATTTTTGTGTGCCATTATGTGAATATATGCGACTTTGGAATTCTACCCGTTCACCGTAGGAATATCTGTTTGAATAATCCGCTTTGGAATTAAATTGAGGGCCTTATCGGCCATAGAACCCGAAATTGATTACGCCATTGTGATTGGCATAATTTTTAGAGCCTACGGTGAAATTTAATTGAAAATTGATTCTGGTCAATTTAAACTGATTAAATTGATAAATTAAGTGCCCCATTATTTTATATTAAAATATTTGTTAGTGGGGCTAGTTGTATATTTGCATTGCACTCTCCTTTAGCTCTCAAAAACTCAAAATCTGAGTTAGACACTTGAGAGTGAGAGAGAGGCCGGCTATAGAGAGAGAAAGGAAGAGACTTGAGCAATTTTTGGTTCTAGCTTGGGGATTTGAAGATTTAACTCAAGAATTGACTAGAAATTGGAAGATTAAAGCTCCTAGGTGAGTAACCAACCCCTAACTCATGAATTTGAGTTGTGATTTCGGGAATTAAAGATTAATTTGTGATCTAGAACATGAAAGGAGTTGGTTTTGATGAATTTGAAGACTATATGTGCATGCATGTAAAGAACTCCTATGGAATCACAAAATCTAGCATGTAATTTGTGAAATTGTGAAAGATTGGTAGTGTAATCCCACATGCAAGCATGTCTTTGTTAAATTTTATGGGAATGAGCACTAATTACATTATTTGAAGTGAATATGAAGTCAAATGGGCATGCATGTCTGAATAATTGAAGATGGGAGCTTTGAATGCATGAATATGTATGATAGAATTGAGTTTGGTGTCAATTTGAGACATGCAAGTGTTTAATCCTTGAAATTGAGCTCCATAATAAGGTGTTTTGGTGTTTATACCTTGTTAGTATACTTATATGTGATATTTGAGCTACAACATGCATGATTTGTTGGTTAAAAGTCGGAATGGAGCTCAAGAACTCAACCTGGGATTCCCAGATTTTCGTCGTCCGCTCGAGCGGGTGAAGTGACGCTCGAGCGGAGAAATCGAGCTCCCAGCATTTTCTGCAGACATGGTTCCCGCTCGAGCAGGGAAGTTTACGCTCGAGCGGGGAGCTATGTAGACAGGCAGTCCGCTCGAGCGGCCGAGTTCACGCCCGAGCTGGAATTGAAGGCAACCAGTACTTTCGCAGACCTAAGGGTCCGCTCGAGCGGGGAAGTCCACGCTCGAGCGGGGACCCTATTTTCTGAAATCCTGTTTTTGTATTTTGTGTTCTGTTTTCCGTTCTCTTTCACTTGCAAGCACTCTTAGGCATATGTTAAGCATTGTAAATGAGTTAATGAGATGATAATAAAGCCTAAAGAGGAATATGTGAATTAAAGAACGGATTGAACTGTTAATGACCCTTTTGTGTTCATGAAACGTGTAGGGTCAAGCTCCAGGGCAAATCCACAAGCCGATCACTGTGAGTAATATCGATATCTGAATGCTTGTGAATGTCCAATTGTTTACTCCCTTTTAAGCTTTATAAATTGCTGATTGGGATTGTGGGATTGTGGACGCAAGTCTGATATGAATGCATGAATGGACCCAAGGTCGTTTCGATAAGCATGAATGGACCCAAGGTCGTTTCGATAAGCATAAATGGACCCAAGGTCGTTTTGATAAGCATAAATGGACCCAAGGTCGTTTTGATGAACATGAATGGATCAAAGGTCATTTTGATAAACTTGAATGGACCAAAGGTCGTTTTGAAATGAACGAGTGGGCCGAAGGCCGTTTTGAAATGAATGAGTGGGCCGAAAGGCCGTTTTGACATGAATAAGTAGGCCGAAGGTCGTTTGACATGAACGAGTAGGCCAAGGGAGCCGAAGGTCGTTTGACATGAACGAGTAGGCTAAAGGCCGTTTTGACATGAATAAGTAGGCCGAAGGTCGTTTGACATGAACGAGTAGGCCAAAGGAGCCGAAGGTCGTTTGACATGAACGAGTAGGCCAAAGGAGCCGAAGGTCGTTTGACATGAACGAGTAGGCTAAAGGCCGTTTTGACATGAATGAGTAGGCCGAAGGTCGTTTGACATAAACGAGTAGGCCAAAGGCCGTTTTGACATGAATGAGTGGGCCGAAGGCCATTTTGACAGAAATGAATGGGCCGAAGGCCGTTTCGACATAAGTGAATGGCCAAAGGCCAGAATGTTAGAACTACAGTTACTTGATTTGAATTTGTATGGTTATATATATCTGTTAAATAGAAATAGGAATTGGGCCTAAGGCCGTTTGGAACGTGTTGTGCTACATTGTTATGTAACTTCTGTATTTGATTTGATATTATTCACTGGGCTTTCGCTCACGCTCATTCATGTGTTTGTAGGTGAGCCAAGAGAAGTCCAGACCCAGCCTCAGAGAAGTCTGTATGGAACCACTAAGGTTTTGAGAGAGTCAGCCCTTGTGTCTCACGCATGAGACCCGCCTTCGCCTTTTGTTGTGTATTTGCATTTTGTCAGGTTGACGAAGTTTTGTATATGTCTGCTTATAGTTTTATGGGTTGACTTAGTTTTGGATGATCCTGTCGGTACAGAACCTATATCACTATGTTTCTGTTGTGAGTTATTAACGTACATATGTATGGTTTGTTTGATGTGCCATGTAAGCACAGCTCTATGGACAAAGTTTTAAATTTTGCTTCCGTTTGGCCCCCATTAACTCTGTTAAAATACGTTTGGATCAGATTGAGGCCGTAGGTAATCTCATGATTACTGGCCGGTTACGTCCTTAACCCATGGGGACGGGTTCGGATCGTGACAATTCGACCCCCACAATTGGCCCAAAAGCATTCCACTAAGGACAGTTGGCTGGAGTGTTTGGTTTCGAACTCGAAAAGTTAGAGCCGAAATTCGGCGGCTAACCTCATTCCAATGCAAATGTCTGAGCACACGCTTCTCGGTTGTCATTTCAACTTCCCGTCCCTTCGTACACTTTTATTTGTTGTGATTTAAAATTTCGACGTCTTTTCAAATCCATACACACTTTTAGATGCTCATCACTAGACTGCCTTCTGAATTATCTTTGCAGCTTCCTTTTCTTCGTTATCCTCTTCGTCTCTTGTAAGTTCTCTCCCTCTCTGGTCTAAATCTATTTTATTGCTTTGTTTTTGGCTTAGCATGTTCCTATAGGCTGAAGGAGATGGAAAAATATTTAAAAGATCTCCTCTCCTCGGATCGGATTTCTGGCTTCCGACGCCATTTCTCCATTGCTGATGACGTTCATCTGTCACTTGTGACAGACGACACCCTCGATATGGAGAGGGCTGATGAAACCACGATTATCTTTCCTCTCCTATCAATCACAGAGGGTGGAGTCCATTTTCCCCTTCACCCATTCCTTAGGGCTGTACTTTGCCATTGGGGTTTAATCCCTTCCCAACCCAATGTCAACTTTTTTAGAATCGTAATGGGGATTATAGCACTAAGCCGTCGCCTTAGGATTAACCTCGGCATTCCTGCTATTCAGCATTGTTATGCCTTGGCCAAGTCTTCTGGTCGGCACAGACGCTATTTCCTTAGGGCCAAGGACACCGACCATTAATTAGTGACTATGATTTCCAGTTCTGGGAAGCGAGTTGATGATGTTATGGTCGTTATCCAAGGTAACTGGGAATTCAGCAAAGGCGAGGATCATCTCGATCCTATTCCTAGACGGAGCGGCGAACCCGATGGCTGTGTACCTTCCTTTATTTATTTTTTGTTATATTTATAAAGCTTCATTTTCGAGACCTCATGGTTTTGTTTGTGCAGGAAACGAGTTGAAGAAAGTCCTGACTTCAACCGACGACGCCGTTCTTTCGAAAATCAAAGTCGCGCTCAAATATTTCGGCCGGCCGAGTCTTCAAAAACAGGGGAGGGCGGCCTACGTTCTACACCGTTATGAGCTGACTTATACAACCTTCTCGGCGGCGGAAAACATCCCAATTTCGAAGGGTGAGGAGTTTCTTACTGCTCTCATCTTGATCGATTTCATAAACTTGTGGCAAGTTGCTTTCGAGGGGTCCGATTCGAAGCGAGCGGAAGTAGCTGAGGTCTCCGAGTCAGATCAGTCTGAACCCGAAGCCGACAAGGCATTGAAGTTGGCCTTTGAGGAAGCTGGCCTCAATTCAGCCGACCCTCCGTTTGCTTCGGGCCGAGAGGACCTTCCACTTGACGATACTTTTCACGGTCTAGAGGACCTTCCCGGTGCGTACCACGAAGATATAGCCGAGTTAAGCCTTACGTAACTTGCCAAGAAGGCAAACGCAGAGAGGATGGCCGCGCGGCGAAGAGCAGAGGCCATTCGAGCTGGAGTGCCTCCTTCCGCTGAATCGCAGCCCTCCCTGCTTGTTAGCGAATCTCTTCACTACTTGCCTATTATTGAGGAGGGAACGGCAAAAAATTGAAGTGCCGAGGTTGATTTGGTTGTGCGGGCCGATCAACAGACTGAGCAAAGGGCAGAGAAGCACCCTGCCGAGGGCGAGGCCGGCTCAGAAGAAAATCGTGCCGACAAACGACCTCGTTTAGAGGAATCAGACGTGATTATGCCTTTTGTCAGTCAACTAAAGATAAAAAACATGCCAATCTCCTCTGATGCTTTGGTAATTAAAGATCTAGCGGTCGCACTCAGCATGGCTACGTCCGTTTCATTGCCGACTGACAAGGCGGCTTTCTGGGCGGAGCCGGATCTAGTTGCAATAGCATTGGCCGCGCAATCGGCTCTTTTGGTATATATCTTGACTGTCGTTTCACTTTATGCAAATGCTATTTTGGTTTTAATTTCCTGTTTGGCAGACCGTCGGATGGATAGCCGAGATGGGCCATCGCAATCATGACGCCGTCGAACATCTTGGCTGTTTACAAACAGAAGTTGAGGGCCAACGGAGCAAGGCCGAGTTCGAAGCTTTACGGGCAAAGATGGAAGGTGCGCGAGCCATGGCAGAGGTGGAGAGGGCGCATAACGCGGACCAACTGAGATTAGCCACCGAGAAGAGGGCGGACGTGAGTGAAGACGCGCCCAAATTGGCCCAGGAGGCGATCTCCAAATTGAAGGCTGAGTTGGAGGAAGTAAAGAAGGCGAAGGAAGCAGCCGACTCGGAGGCTTGCAAGGCATTTGAGGCCGAGAAAAGTGCTGCTTTCGCCGACCATGTGGACGAAGTCCCCAAATTTGAAAATCAAGGATTCAAACACAACTAGCTCAAAGCCCTTACTGCTGCTGATGTGACATTGGCTATGCTGATTCCATACGAGCAAGTGGATGTTGAGCTGCTGGAGTCTGACTCCGAGGACTAATTTGGGCGACACTTGTTTTTCTTTTAGGATTTCGAATGTATTTTTACAGCTTTTTGTTTGGTAATTTTCATGTATTGCTACAGTCATAGTTTTTTGCTAGGCATTTTCATGCAAACTTGTAGCTTTTTGTGTAGTAATTTTCGTATGTAAAATGGCTACAATTTGTGCCCAATTTACTAACGAAAATTTCCTTTTTTACCTTGCGATTATTTGTTCTAAATTTTTTTTATTAATGAATGGTAATGCTTGCAATCATAAAATGGCTACATTCCGTTTTTAATGCTAAGTATCATAATTCATGGAGTGGCTGTGGCATAACTCGATCAGCATTGGGTTTAGTTAGTTGGCTGATCAGATTAATAAATCTACCCTTGCCCCAGCCAGTTCATGAGCTTCTGAAGCCGAATAGAACCAGTTCGTGGAGTGGCTGCGACATAAATTGATCGGCATTGGGTTTAGGTACTTGGCCGATCAGATTAATAAATCTGCCCTTACCCCAGCTAGTTCGTGAGCTGTGGCAGCCGAATAGGACCAGTTCGTGGAGTGGCTGCGGTATAAATCGATCGACATTTGGTTTAGGTACTTGGCCGATCAGATTAATAAATCTACCCTTGCCCCAGCCAGTTCATGAGCTTCCAAAGTCGAATACGACCAGTTCATGGAATAGTTGCAGCATAAATCAATCGGCATTGGGGTTAGGTACTTGGCCGATCAGATTAATAAATCTACCCTTGTCCTAGCCAGTTCATGAGCTTCCGAAGCCGAATAGGACCAGTTTATGTAATGGTCCGATCGGCATCTGGCTTTTGGCATTTAGAATTAATGACGTCGCCTCGGGGGCACTGCATACATTAAGGATAAATGGGGTGAGTTTGCGCCAGTGATTCTAATTATTCTTATTCAGACTTGATTTAAACTAGCCTGGGATAAGGGCGAATGTCAAACAAACTATTCTTCAACCGCAGAGGAGAAGGACAAACATTGGCTCAGCTAGACATTGCAACGAATCGTAGCAGTGAGCCTACACGCACCGAAGGAAGGACGGCCAAGGAACGGGAAAAACGTCAACCCCCAAGTCGTCGAAGCAGATCACCCCGAAAAGAAAAACAGCAGTGGGGAAGTTTCCCGCGACCGCGACCGAGAAGCGAGCTCAATGCGATGCCACGATCGTTGAGTTTTGCAGTTTTCATGGGAAATAAACCGATGATGGAGGCAGATTCCATCGTTAACGATCCAGGTGTAGCAGTCAAGTTCGCTCGACAGATCTTTTCACCGGAGGTCTAGCAGTCGATGGTTGGACGACAAGACTTCGAAGTATTTCATGAAGGCATCCATGGGGCGGTGAAGGGGCTGTACACCGCTTATGAAGTCGGCATGCGTTTGCGCGCCGCATGATGGGAAATAGAGAAGAAGGACGAACGAATCCGTAATTTGGAGGCTCGCGCGGAGAAGGCTGAGCTTGAGCTTAGGGAGCTTAGGAAAGTTCAAGCTACCGAGCCACGTGCGGCGGGTCAATCTAACCTGATCGTGGATGAGAGAGTGACCCAATGGCTATTGAGTCACGCCATTGCCGACTGAGATACGGCAAGCATGTTTGCCATAGAAAATGCGAGGACCACGGGTTATTGTTGATTCGGCATTACCACGGTACCATCATGATCATTTTCCCTTCTCCACCTTTGAAGTCGAAAAGAGTGACGATGAGGGAGAAGCCGTGTAAAAGTTGACATTGTAGGCATTGTAATGAAAAATTCATGTAATTATTGTTTAATTGAATAACAGTACACTTTCTATTTTAAGTGTTATTGTACTTTCTAATTATATTAGTACACTCCATGCCAATTGATTAATTTAAGGACGCATTTTATTTTGAACATTTGTACGACATGTTTATACGTCATGTTTCTCCACGCACTTATTCAGCTTGCCCCATTTCATTTTGAATGTTTAGATGTTTCAGCCCTTGTTTATACGGTCTCATGCACTAATGGGGCTCCGAGTTCAGAGACGGCCAATCGTCTTATCCACTAAGGGCGCTCCGAATTCAGAGGCTTAATTGGCCCAAGGGTGTCCCGCACCGATGGGGTTTCGAATCCGGAGCCTTATCATGATATCCACGAACGACGCTACGAATCCGGAGACTTAATCGGCCAATCGTGATATCCACGAAGGGCGCTCCGAATTCGGAGGCTTACTCGGCCCAAAGGCGTCATGCACCGACGGGGCTTCGAATCCGGAGACCTATATGGGCCAATCGTGATATCCACGAAGGGCGCTCCGAATGCAGAGAATTTTTCAGCCAATTGTGATATCCACGAAGGGCACCTCGAATCCAGAAGCTTAATCAGCAAATCGTGATCTCCAAGAAAGGCGCTCCGAATCCGGAGACTTTTTCGGCCAACCGTGATATCCACGATGGGCGCTCCAAATCCGGAGGCTTAATCGGCCAATCGTGATATCCACGAAGGGTGCTCCGAATCCAAAGACTTTTTCGGCCAATCGTGATATCCACGAAGGGAGCTCCGAATTCAGAGGCTTAATCGGCCAATCATGATACCCATGAAGGGCACTCCGAAACCGGAGGCTTTTTCGGCCCGAAGCTGTCATGCGCTGACGAGGCTCTGAATCCGAATACTTGTATGGGCAAATCGTGATATCCACGAAGGGCGCTCCGAATTCGGAGACTTTTTTGGCCAATCGTGATATTCACGAAGGGCACTCCGAATCCGGAGGCTTAATCGGCCAATCGGGATATCCACGAAGGGCACTTTGAATCCGGAGGCTTAATTGGCCAATTGTGATATCCACGAACGGCGCTCTGAATTCAGAGACTTTTTCAGCCAATCGTGATATCCACAAAGGGCGCTCCGAATCCGGAGGCTTAATTAGCCAATCATGATATCCATGAAGGGTGCTCCGAATCTAGAGGCTTACTCAGCCAATCGTGATATCCACGAAGGGGGCTTCGAATCCGAAGGCTTTTTCAGCCCAAAGGCGCCATGCGCCGACGGGGTTCCAAATCCGAAGACTTGTATGGGCCAATCGTGATATCCACGAAGGGCGCTCCGAATCTAGAGGCTTAATCGTCCAATCGGGCTTTCCACAAAGGGCGCTCCGAATCCGGAGGCTTAATCAGAACACTTTTGAACTAGAGTTGGCAGTAAGTGAACAGGAATCTTTGTATTATAAAAGTGGAATGTGTACATGGTGAGCCATTCAAAGCTAGTATCATTCCCCACAGGTGGGGTTCAATGATAGAATTTGTGCAAGTGCGTTGAATTCTAAGGCCGTGGCAGACTCCTTCCAGACATGTCTTTGAGCCAATACACCCCTACTCTTGCGATCGAATCGACCTGATAGGGGCCGTCCCAATTAGGACCCAATTTTCCATCAGTCGATTTCCTGGCGGCTGGGAGTACTTTCTTCAGGACCAACTCTCCTGGTGTGTAGAGGTGCAGCTGAACACGCTGATTATATGACTTAGCAAGCTGCTGTTGATACCGTGCCATGGATGCGAGGGCACGGTCTCTTCGTTCTTCAATCAGAATCAAAACGAAGGCCAGCATCATGTCGTCTTGGCCCATATAAAAAACTGTCGATTTCAAGGTTGGGAGGCCGATCTCCAAGGTTTGATTGCCTGGGTTCCAAAGCATAGAACAAACAACGTTTCCCCAGTAGATCGTCTCAGCATAGTTCGATAAGCCCACAACACACTCGGCAATTCTTCGACCCATTTGCCTTTAGCTTTCTCCAGCCTTTTCTTGATGCCGTCCAAGATGGATTTGTTAAAGGCTTCAGCTTGACCATTACTTTGTGGATAAGCCGGCGTGGAAAAGTAAGGCCGGATACCATACTTGCTCCACAACTCTCGGTAGACACCACAATCGAACTGGGTGCCGTTGTCTGAGATAAATGCTCTTGGAATGCCGAATCGTGTTATGATGTTTGTCCAAACAAAATGCTTCACGTCGGTATCTCAGATGTGCATTAGTGCCTCCGCTTCTACCCATTTTGTAAAATAATCTGCCGCGACAATCAAAAATCACTTGTTACCTGGGGCACGAGGCAGTGGTCCGACGATGTCAAGTCCCTATTGGGCAAACGACCAAGGACTGGTTATGGAGCTTAGCTCTTCAGCAGGCAGGTGGGTCAAAGGATAGAACTTCTGGCACTGTTCACACTTTTTCACGTAACATTCGGTATCTGCTCTCATTGTCGGCCAGTAATACCCCTGTGTCACGGCTCGATGAGCCAAGGACCACCCGCCAGAATGGGCGCCACAACTGCCTTCACGTATTTCAGTCAGAAGCTCCTCGACTTTGTCCGGGTGCACACATTCCAAATATGGACCAGAGAGGGATTTTTTATAAAGCCTTCCTTGCAAATCCAAGTAGTATCGCAGGGCTTTGTTTCGCAGCTTGTGCGCTTCTTTCTTATCCTCTAGGAGCTGTTCGGAAGACAGGAATGCAGTAATGGGATCCATCCAGCTCGGTCCAGATTCTATAACATTGACCTGGACTCCCTCCGAAGGGCCAATGCTCGGTTCCGGGATGAAACCTACTTCGATGGTCCGTTTAATCTCTAAGTTAATAGCAGAGGCTGGGCAAGCAAGGGTATCTGCGTGTGTGTTCTGATCACGTGTTATTTGGTTCAATTCATGATGGTCAAATTTTGCCAGCAAGGAGTTGGTCATTTTCATGTAAGCCGCCATACGGTTGTTTCTTGCCACGTACTACCCTTTTAGCTTATTGATCACCAGTTTTGAATCGGAAAAAACAAGCAAACACTGAGCACCTAGAAGGCGTGCATTCTACAAACCGGCTAGAAGGGCTTCGTATTCAGCTTGATTATTTGATGCTTTGAAGCCGAGCTTGACGGCCTGCTCAATTATTGCGCCATCGAGAGCCATGATTACAACTCTAGCTCTGCTGCCCCACTGATTGGATGATCCATCACAGTACAACTGCCAAATGTCCCCAACATAAATTCTTCAGTTCGACGTTGGTCGAATTTCATCAGTCTTGAAATCGGCAAGACCCCCACTGAATTCGGCAACAAAGTCGACAAGCACCCGTCCCTTGATTGAGGTTCTAGGTAGAAACTGAATGTCGTACTGGCTGAGTTCAAGAGCCCACTTTGAAACCGGTCCTGATGCTTCTACACTTCATAGTACTGATCGAAGGGGATAATTTGTTGGCACCCCAATGCTATTTCCCTGGATGTAATGCATCAGTTTCCTTGCCACCATGACTAGGGCTAGGATGAGATTTTCCAGTGGCAGGTAGCATGTTTCGGCATCAACCATTGCCCTGCTCACATAATACACTGGCCGCTACTCCCCTAGCTCTTCCTTTATCAGTATGGCACTGGCGGCCCTGTCGAAAACTACCAGACACAAAATGAGCGGGTCACCGGCCGTAGGTGTTGTCAAGAGTGGTACTGAGCGGAGGTAGGTCTTAAGGCCGTTGAAAGTGGCTTCGCATTTGGTGGGCCATTCAAAAGCCTTGCCCTGCCGTAGTATATGAAAGAATTGTTGGCAGCGATCTGTGCACCGACTGATGAACCTGTTGAGTGCGGTGGCCATCCCCATCAACTTTTGAACCTCGTTTACTAAGCGAGGGGAGCCAAGCTTCAGGATTGCTGTGATTTTCCTTGGGTTGGCTTCGATTCCTCGGTGCTTGACAATGTAACCCAAGAATTTGCCAGAGCCGATCCCAAATGCACGTTTGGAAGCATTCAGCTTCATTCCATATTTGCGTAGAACGACGAATGTCTCTTCCAGATCGGCTATATGATTTTGCTCTTGCATGGAGTTGACCATCATATCGTCAACGTACACTTCCATAGTGTGGCCCAGTTGCTCCTTGAACATGGTGGTGACTAGTCTTTGGTAAGTTGTCCCTGCATTCTTCAGCCCAAAAGGCATAACTTTATAGCAATAGGTTCCTCTTGGGGTGAGAAATACAATTTTGTTTTGGTCCTCCGAATGCATAGTGATTTGATGATAGCCTCTGCAGGCGTCGAGGAAGCTCATACGCTGATGATGCGCCGTAGCATCTAGAAGTTGGTCTATCCAGGGGAGGGGAAAACAGTCTTTGGGGCAGGCTTTGTTTATGTCCGTGAAATCGACGCAGACTCGCCAAGTCCCATCAAGCAACCGGTCAACCTCTTCAACGATGGCGGCAGTGTGCTCTGAGGCTGATCGCTGGCTTTTCTGAATGATCGATTTGTATTTAGGGTCAGCATTCAAACGATGCTGTGAAACAGATGGATCTGCACCCGGCATCTCATATGGAGTTGTAGACTCCCCATTTTTAACTGTCCTCAAGACTTGGATGTCATCGTTGGAACACTCGATGATTATCCATGATCGTGTTCGTTTTGAGTTCCCGAAGGTCTCGGCCGCGCGCCTTGCCTTAGGATCTCTCAACCTATCTGTTTTGTGCTTGGTTGTGGAGCAAGGACTTGGGGTTTTGCTTCTGAGGGAAGTGATTGGCTTGTTGGCCATCCTTACAACCCATCGGCTAAGGCATTGTGCCATCGGCACTCTTTTTGGTCGATCGGCCATATTTTCTGGCGGAGACCTTTCCACCTGCCTTTTCAGATATTTTTGTGCCAGCTGTGACAACTGGTAAGCACCATTCTCGTCCTTCATACACGTGTATGGAGGGATTGCATCAAGACTTAACCTTGTTCGACAAGCTTGAGAATTGAAATTCTATAAGAAGGGAGACCCGTCTCCCTTTCCAAAGGTTCTAAAAAATTGAGATACAAGTGATATATCTCTCTATATTCCTCCCTCTCTCTCTATATTTGTGTGAGTTTGAGCTCAAAAGTGTAATTTTTTCATACTTTTGCACTAAAGCACCCACTATAACACCATCCTTTTGTTGCTGAGGCTTCTTGAGGTTTTTTTTGGTTGTTTTGGATTGGTTTTGATCCAAGAAGAGTGCTGGAGTTGTGTTCCTGAAGGTGTTTTTCAAGGGTGAGTAAATTACCTTTTAATCCCTTGTTTTGGCTTAAGCTTTTAGACCTCTTTGCATGCTGATTTAAGCTTCACTTTCTACTATTAAAGGTTCTAATTTTTCATGCTTGTGATGTTTGTTTAAGGTCACTTTTGTTTTTGGGGTAGTCTAACCCCTCTTAGGCTTTGTTTGGCCTTGTTTTGAATCATCCTTTTAAGCTATTGAGACCACCTTGTTTGGGCCTTCTCACCACTGAAATCTAGAGGATTTTCAGTGGTGGAAAGGTGGTTTTGAGGTCTCAAATAAGAGAGGGTCATCCCCTCTCCTTGTGTCTTGTATGTTACTATAAATGGCTCATAATTGTAGCATGTTTCCATAGCATGTTTTGGTTCCATTTTAGCAACTTTTTGGTGTCATTGTAGCATGCTTCACCTCTGCCTAAAGTTGGTTTGATAGCATCTTGCATGCTTCACATACTTGTAGAGTAATCTTGCATGCTAGCATAACATGGATCATTTTTTTGGACCATTATTCTTGCATGTTTTGGCTCAACCCAAAGAAGCTTTTAGCCTTGTTTTAGCATGCTCAAGCTCTGATTTGTGTTGTTTTGGTCATGAATACCGTGCTTTGTATGGCCTTAGTGCATTCTACCTTGTTAGCTCACTTGTTTGATGCTTCGTAAGTTTGGCTCTTTATGCTTCAATAATCGGTCTTTGTGCATGTCTCTATGCTTAGGCCTTTGGGATGCCATCTCAGTGGGTTTTTGGGCTTATTTTGACATGCCATAACTCTGTATTTTTTGTTGGTTAAGTCATGCCATGTTTGGTTTTAGTAGGTGTAGTGTAATGCCCCTTTGTAGCCTTGCATGCTTCATGCTTTTGGTCTCTTGTTCTAGCTTGTGTTGGCTAGGTTCAAGCATGTTTTTGGTCTTATTTTGACCTGGATTGGGACTATTTTGGATGCCCTAGCCCCTTTGGGGCTTGCTTTGCATGGCCATGGTTTAAGCCCCTATGCTAGTTTCAAGCTTTGAGCTTTCTTGCATGCTATGCACGTCTTGTTGGAGTGGTTTGGCACCATTCCCTGCATGATTTTAGAGCCTATAGTATTATCATACATCCATGCTTTTCACTCATTGCTCATGCGCGGGAGTTGTTATCTTCATGCCTTGTTTATGAACCGATGTGTATGCTTGCTTGCATGTGCTTTTGTACTTCATTTCCATAGCAATTTGGCCACTAATTTGGCCATGGCTAAGGTCTGTCCATTTTTAATTTACGTCCATTTTTGCATGTTGTTGCATGCTTGTCTTTGCATGTTGTTGCATGCTTGCTCCATTTTGTTGTTATTCCATGCTTGGTACATTGCATGTTTGCATGTCTAGGTTGCATTGCATTTTGCATGCTTGATACATTGCATGTTTGCATGTTTAGGTTGCATGACATTGTTTCATATTTGTAACATTGCATTTGGCATGCTTTTGTTGCATTACATAGCATCTCCATGTTGCATACATTGCATTGTGTTTGGTTTGGGGCATTACGCCAAACATGAGAAACGAGGGACGTTTCATACTCGAAGTAATGAAATGTGCCTCAATTCTCGATCGTCGACACTCTTGATCAAACATGATAGAGGTTAAGGTCCCTTATGTGTTTTTGTGCATTTCATTCCATATTGATTTGTGCAACTTGGCCTCTTTGGGCATCATGCATCGAAATGCGTGATTGATGGCTCAAGAGCTAAGCACTACACTTCTTTGATTTCCAAACATGATAAGGGGTGTAGTCGCACAATATTTTCTTGCAAATGTATTGCCATGCCTCTGTTTGTACTCTGCTGCAGCAAAAAGAGCAGTTAGCAGGAAGAGATGGCCGATCGGCTATCTAGTGTGCCGATCGGCTAAGAATTCTTGGCCGATGGACTCAAAAGTGGTCGATGACCCTTATCCCTTGGCCAGTGACCATACTTTTTGGCCAATGGCCTCTCAGAGTGCCCATGGGGTGAATCAGAAGTGTGTTGGAGATTTGTACAATTTTCAAAGGTGTAGAACAGTGCAAACAGAGGCAACATGATGCATGGCAACGGATTTCAGAGCGAAGCCGACCGAGCATGCATGTCTTTCACCCCTGCGAGGCCATTTCAGTATCCATGATTAGTTCGTATAATTTAGTCATTTAATTGGTTTTGTAATATTCATTTAGCTTAGTGTAGCTATTAGTTTCAATTTGGATTGTAATAATTAATTAGCTTGTTAGTTAATTACTTTCGATGTTATAATAATTAGTCTAATTAGATTATTAGATTAGTTAGAATAGCCTAGCGTAGCAAGCTTCTATTATTCATTTGGACCCTCCGTCAAGAGGGAGAATTTTGTAATAAGTGTGCATGAGTGTGTGAATGTCTTCCAACCACACGTCTTTCTCCATTTTACTTCACCGCTTACAATCGTTAGTTCTAGGTCATGTTTTGATTAGCATCCTTATGCTTGCACGTTTGCATCCATTCATTCGTATTGCATGCACCGGGCTCGGCGCATCATACCAACCGTATTGTATTTCAATACCGAGTTGAATACATGATTATCAAGTTACATCTCATATGACATCTTAGAATAGCCGAGCCTATTTTAGTTGTATTTCGCATGTGTTGCATTAGCCTCTTAACATGAACTAGGATCATACATTGATTACTAACTAGTTGTTGTTTTGGCTCGAAATACACTGTAAGTGTTTATGCTTTAGCATCTTGCATGTGTGTAAGTGTTCCCATGATAGCATGCTTGCCATGGGGCTATTTGTTTAAATGACATAACTGCCTGAATGCCTGTGGGTGAAGGTTGGATTGCTTGAATTGGAACAATTCATTGAAATGCGAGTTTTAAGCCCACTTGAGAGTGGCAAAATCATGTTTTCTAAGCCCACTTGAGGGTGGCAAATCCACGTCTTAGCCTACTTGCGAGTAGCACCTTCAAACCATTTTCAAGCAAACAAACATGAGATGTTTTGTTCCAACTTAGGCGATCTAGCCTATACTTTTATATTGTGCCCATCACATAGTAATTCTAGGCTAATAAACCGTAATAAGAATGCATGTGTTTTCAAAAACAAGATATCATGTTAGTAAAGGCCAATCTTTGATCGGGCGAGCGGGGGTGCTTATTGCATGACCTTCCCCTCTCATACCCAAGTTCCCGAGCCGAGGCAACTTTGGTGATGACGGACACGTGGCCTTAAGCACGAGTCAAGGTTTCCTAAATTTTCCAAAACAAAACATTTAGGTGGCGACTCTGTATCTAGCAAAGCAATCCATGTTTGGTACTTCTTTATTAAAAATTAGTTTTGCAAAACGATTTGTCGGATTTGGACTCTTTGCTGATTTATCGGTCTTGCGTTGCATTTTGCGAGATTAGGTTCAAAACTGCGACATTGAGTCCGAACTATAGTAAGCTAATGAACAAAACGGATTTTGCGCCATTTGCGCGCGGAGTCCGGATGTTCGAGCACGTCTACAGTTTCTAGCGACTCTGTTGGGGACTTAGAGAACTTGACTCGAACTCATGATATCTTGTTTTGACTACACTTATATGTCTCTTTGCATTGCATTTGCATTGGTACGCCTATAACACCGTGTTTTCCGTATGCTGCACTTCTTTCTAAAAATTAGTTTTTCAAAACGATTTGTCGGATTTGGACTCTTTGGTGATTTATCAATCTCGCATTGCACTTTGCGAGATCAGATTAAGAACCGTGACATTGAGTCCGAACTGTAGTGAGCCCAATTGAACAAAACGGGATTTTTCTTGGGACGTTCAGGGACGTCTACAGTTTCTGGCGACTCTGCTGGGGATTTAGAGAACTTGACTCAAACTCATGATATCTTGTTTTGATTATACTTATGTGTCTCTTTGCATTGAATTTGCTTTGGTGTGCCTAAGACACTGTGTTTGCCATCTGCAATTCCTGAACGGTTTGCCGGAGGCTCGATATGCGAAGGGTACCATAAGGCTGACCGATTACGGGCTCTGCCACAATGGGAACACAAACCCTGATTTTTATCGGGACACCCTTTTTGACCATTCGACCTAGTGCATATTCGGAATCCATAGTGACTATTCCAAACTAGGACAGGTTGCGTACCCGATTATAGGTTGTTTGAAACCGCTGCATGCGTAGTGAAAGCCTAGCTCCTGACAAAATAGGACAGGGAAACCCTACCCCACCATAGGGGTATTCTGGCTCTCATTTGCTTGTTATGTGCTTTTAGAGTGTGCCTTTACAAGGAATGCATGTATCAGGCCTGAGGGCATCAGTATTTTGGGGGAATCAATTTTACCTGAGGGTATCAGTTTACAGGCCAAATATGGAGCAGAATTCAGTAAAGAGCACGGTCATGCAACTATGCTTATATCTGTTCTGGTGAAATTGGGCTGAGATGCTGCCTGTTTTCTCTTTTGCTAGGGGGTAGTCTTGGGGCCGTAGCTACAGAAGGCTCCAATATCCCCCAGATACATTGGACTTGTGCGGATAGACTTTGTCAAGTCAGAGATTCAGTTCAGAGTAGCCAATGTTTTCCTTCGCTGAGGCAAGTTAAAGAAAGGCCAGTCAAGGCTTACTGGTTCATCTGATCCGTCAGTCACCAGTCGCATTACCTTTGTCCAAACTTAGCAGACTGTGATGGCACAGAGTTCAGAAGAAGTTGTGGCCATGGTAGCAGCGTTAAACCTGGGAATCGCCATGTAGGGTGAGATCGATGTCGAAATGCAACACCCATCTGGGGCACCTACCACATATCCAGTCTCGGAATCCCAGTCATCTCAAACCCGTGAACCCACCACTTCTGAGCTGATGAGGATGATTAATGATCTTCAGAGAACAGTGGCGGGTTTAGCCTGTGGAGTTTTGGCTCCATCATCAACCACATCGCCTACCCGGGATTTCACACCAAAAGGCTCCCCAATCTTGGGACTAGCTGCAGTAGAATAAGGCCGGTCTCCTGGCAAAGTGGAGGCTAGGGGTAAGAACAAGGTAGGGGCAGGCATTGATCCTCCTGAACACCTTCTGTGGGCTATGGAGGCTTTGAAAGCGGAAGGGCTAAACAAAAAGCAAGTGCTCGCAGTTGTTGCAAAGATTATGGAGGATACTTTCGTCACTCAGAACAAGAGCAGTTCGAAGCAAGGGGAAAACTGGGAGAACGGCCATCGTACCAGAAATGATCCTATTAGCCCTAATCCTCCACTCGGAAGAGATCAGCAAACCAGGCTAGCACCTGCTAATCCCTTTGCTGGTGCATCCAGCAAAAATCCACAAACTTTGAAGTACCAACCCTGAGGTCAGAGGGTCTTCCATGCCTTCTATATGCCTTTGTCGAAAGCTCTCCAAATCCTCATTAGACAAGGCCATCTCAAACCCCTTGAGCCTCGGCCTCTCCCGAATCCTCTTCCAGCTACGCATGATGCTGCCCAGTACTGTGCCTTCCATCAACAAACCGGTCATGGCACCGACAATTGCTTTCATCTTCGCCATGAAGTGCAAGATTTAATTGACAACGGGGTCATTGCCATGCCAAGCTCGGCAAAGTCTATCGGCAGTGGCTCGGTGAACTTGGGGGATAATTTAACCATGCGATCGAGGGATGAACCAGCTGCCGGTGGCGCTCGATTTACTCCAGACGTGGGAATGGCACGCACTGTTTTGAGCAATATGCAAATACTAGTTTTTGTACTTTCTAACTTGGGTATTGGGTCAGTTTTTTTGTTTTGTATATAGTTAGTCTTTTTGTACTGAGTCAGTCGGGTCTGTCTTGTTGTATCGAGTCAGTTCTATTGCGTTGGAGTCTGGTGATTCCGGGGGTGTTACCTCAGACATCACTATGTTGTTTTGTGTTTGTCTTTTTGCTTTCTTTTGAGTTTGTTTCTGCCTTGGAGCCAGTTATGCCAACAGATCTGAATGAAACAGTAGTGATTTTCACACTCTTGTGTTTACTTCTGCCTTGCGCCAGTTGTGCCAGAAGTTTGAATGAAACGACAGTGCATTTCACTTGCTCTTTTGTGCCTTTAAGTCATTGTATTGACCTAAGTTTTTCAAAACTTTTTGAACAATGTGTTGAAAACAAAGAGAAGGGAATTCCTTGGGATTTGCAAAAATTTGATCAAGTGAGAGAAAGAGAGGCATGCTAAGCCCTTAATAAATGAGATCGTGTTTGTTAATGTGAGTACTGAGAAGGATCCTGGCTTGATCCAGATTGGTTCTGCATTGTCTTCGACGTGAGTGATTAGTCGCTTTCTTAAAAGATTTCAAAAAATGTTTTGCGTGGTTCTACGAAGACCTGTGTGGAATCACTCTTGAGATTATGCAGCTTAGGATCGCTCTCGGCCTCGAGACTCAACCCCTTTGTTTCCAAACCTTTAACCTTAATTCAGAATGTTCAACGGTCAACGACAATGTAAGGCCCGTGTGGCCGGATCAGAAGCAGCCCATGAACTAGGGGCGAGAATATCAGATGTTATCAAAGGAAGCTTGCGAAGCTAGATCAAAAGCAGCCCTTGAACTAGGGGCAAAATTGTCAGATGTGCTCGAAGAGTCAAAGATGAGTCTTTTCTGCAAACCAGGGAAGACTGGCAAGAATGCCAAATCCTAGAAGGGGGAAAGAAGAAAGTATTGCTGAAGAACAACCAAGTTCCTATCCACAACACTAGGGGCAAATTCACCCTCCATTGGATGGACTTCTACATCATCAGTGAACAACAGCCATTCTCTTGGATTCAGATGGCTCCGAGATCTCAAACCATTCAACATGGACAAAGCTAAACTTTTATCCTTCAGAGGCTCGCTGGGTCGAAAACCCGGAAGGGCGACCCAGGCAAAAGTTAGATCAAGAAAAAGAAGAAAAAGAATAAAAAAAAAGAAAAATACAAAGAATGAAAAAAAGAAAAAGAAGAAAAATGAAAAAAATGAAAGGAAAAGATGAAAAAGAAAAAGTAGAAAAGAAATGAAAAGAATTGAAAAGAAAAGAAGAACATAGCTCGCAAGGTTGAAAACCCACAAGAGCGGCCTTGGAAAAAGTTAGAGCGCAAAAGGAGAGGTTAATACCCGAGTGTACCTTAACCCTAAACTACGTAAGGCTTGATTCCCATCTTTGGGATATGTAGGCAACTTCATTTTGAAGTCCAGCCGTAAAACACTTGAAATTCGACTGTGTCCATCTGACGGTTTGGGTTTTTGTCTTCTCCATATCTGAGAATTTGGTTGTAATTGTCACTGTGAGGACTGGTTGCCATATGCTGCGGTGCTATTCAGACTAGGGGCAACTTTCCATTGTCGTGCAGTGCTGCGGTGCTATTCAGAGTAGGGGAAACTTTCAGTTGCCATGCAATGCCGTTAAGATGAGGGGCAATTTTCCATTGTTTTGGATCTAAGGTTGTACATCACAAGAGTAAATCCTGCGTTGGTCGAGCAGTGGCCATTTGTAAAAACAGTTTTGAGAATTTTTAATGAAGTTGACTAATTTTCTCGAAAATTACTCCGTTTTTCCAAAACTTGACCATTTCTTGTAGCCAAAAAAGGAAATTTTTCAGTGCTCATAACCTGACTTGCATGATTTCAAATCAGAAAATCGAACAAGCATGTTAATCTAACTCTCATTTTGGTCAAAATTGTTTTAGTAGAAAGCCAAAAACAAAAAATGGTCAAAATGATGAACTAGGGGCATAGTTGAGCCAAGTTTTCTGTCTTTTCCCCATTGCCAACATACTCGCCAAGAAGGGCACTCATACCTGCCGGAAAAGGGTATCACGAAAGCTAACCGCAAAAGGGCAGAAAGCTCTCACATCCTCTAACCAGCGAGGTATCAAGCCAAGTGCGAAGCACGAACTGGAATGGATCAAGATATTCCACTCCCTCATCTGGATAGATCTGATCACATCCACACTCCCCGGCAGAGCTTCGTCAACCGATGTCAGCTGCAGATTTGCTACACACCCAGTTGTGGCGCAACCCCTCTGCGGGAAAAATTCACTGTTGTGAACAAGAACAAGAATATGGTAGAATACCAGGGCCAAGAGCCCACAACTTCCTGCTTATCCATCAACCATCCAGGGGAGGGATAAAAAATGAAAGATTGAAGAATATAGAGATGTGCGCTGAGAGAAAAAGTGAGGAAAAGGACTTTTTTAGAAAAACAGAGCTTGAGGGACGAGTGATGTGAGAATCACAAGCGAGAAAGAGTGGGAAACAATACCCGGAGAAATTGGCTCCTCGTGCACCAAGAGGTCTCTTGCCTTTATAACACAGTTGAGTGTTGTGTTTGTGTGTTTTTGTTTGTTTCGATTCTTGTTTTGAGTCGTTTGAGTGTCAATAGATGTGTTTAGGTTGTTTTACCTTGTTTTTCCTTTGTTGAGTTGTGTGTAGGTTGTTTTACCTTGTTTTTCCTTTGTTGAGTTGTGTTTAGGTTGTTCTACCTTTTGTTTTCCATTGTTGAGTCGTTTCAGCTGTGGTCAGTTGTAGGCTCAATACTCGGTTGAGAACCCTTTTCTTATCTCACTTTCAAAAAATCGTTTTATGCTCAGAGTGCCGTGCCATTCTCCACATTTGTGAAAAACAGAATTTGTTCTTTCATAAAATCGCAGGGTTCAACCCGAGTCATATGAGAATAGTAAAAACCAAGACCCATCTGAAGCTATGAAAGTTCCGGGCGGCAAAGCAAAAGAAAAGAGGGAAAATTTGGAGCGCCTTGTAGACACCCCATTTTTGACCGTCCTCAAGACTTGGACGTCACCGTTTGAACACTCGGTGATTATCCATGTTTGTGTTCGTTTGGAGTTCCCGGAGGTCTCGGCTACGCGCCTTGCCTCAGGATCTCCGAACTTGACTGTTTAGTGTCTGGTTTCACACCAAACACTTGTGTTTTGCCTTGGAAGGGGAGGGAATGCCTTGTGAGACATCCCCACACACCACCGGCAGTGGCTAGGGGTCACCGGCTGGTTTTTTGCTTCCATCGGCGATCTTTTCGGCCGGTCGACATATTTTGTTGCCGGTCAGCAAATTTTGTTGCCGGTCGGCACTCTTTTTTGTCAAAATGACTTTTTTTGGCAGCCGACCACTGTTCATCTACTTTATGTAGATATTTTGTGCCAGCTGTGATAGCTGGCACCAACTCTGCCTCCCTCCATACACGTGTATGGAGGGATCTCCCTCTAAGCAAGCTTGTTGTATAAGCTTTGCAAGAGGGAGTTCTATAAGAGGACAAGCCTCCTCTTGGCTCTAGGTTAGAAAGTTTGAAGGCAAAAACCAGAGCTTCCACAGATAGATACACCCTATCTCTATATCTCCCTCTCTCTCCTCCTTTGTGTGTGTTTCTTGGCTTAAAAGTGTGATTTTACCTTACTTTTGCACCATTACACACACTATTACACCTTGCTCCGTGTTTGAGGGACTTGGGGGGTTCATTCTTGAGTTTTTGGACTGATTTTGATCAAAAGAAGAGGGCTGGACCATTTGTTCTTCAAAGGATCTTCAAGGGTGAGCACTTCACTTTAGTTTCCCCAAACTTGCAATAGTTTTTTACATATCTTGCTTGCTGATTTAGCTTTTGTGTATAACATAAAAAAGGCTTACATTTTCATGCTTTAGAACTTTCATTAAGGTTGTTTTGTGGTTTGAGTGTAAACTCACCTTATTAGGCCTTGTTTGGCCCCTTTTTGTACCATCTTTGTTAAGCTTTGGTCACTCTTGTGTCTTGGCCTTCTCACCACTGAAATCCAGTGGATTTTCAGTGGTGAAGAAGGGATTTTGAAGTCTTTCATAGGGGAGGGACACCCCTCTCCCTTGGTCCCTCTTTTGTCCTCATTTTTGGCTTAATATGGTAGCATGTATGCTCAGTTGTTTATGACTGCTTTTCAGAGGTTTTTTTGGGTGTTTTGGATCATGTTATACCTCTGTCCTATGTTGGGTTTATTGGCATTTTACGTGAATAACATACTTGCTTTGAAATCCCATTACTTGGCTTAAAGAGTGCCATGTTGTAACACATCATTTGAGCATGATTTTGGTTCGGCACTAAGAAGTTTTTAGCATTGTTTTTCCATACTTAAGGTCTGTTGGTTATCAATTTGGTCATGTTTGACATGTTTGTTATGGTTGCTATGCATTTTGGCTTGTGAGCCCTCAAGTGTATGAGTCATAAGTATGCCTTAGTTGGTCTACTTTGATGAGTTGAAGTTGTTTGCCATGTCATTTCAGTCCCGAAATCATGCTAGCATGCTTGCATTCATCGTTCCTTTCATGCTTAGAAGATGTGCCCTCTTTATGCTTTGAAATGAACATTATGCATGCCTAAGTATTTGAGCCTTCAAGGTTGCCATATCATTGGGTTTTAGGGCTGATTTCAGTGTATTCAAACTCCGTTTTTGGTTGCATAGCTCATACCATGTTGGCTTGGGGTAGGGATAGTAAGATGCTCCTTTGTTGTGCCTTAACTTTGGGCCTATTAGTGTGTATGCTTCCATGCTTGATTGTCCATTACTTTGGCATCTTTGGCCACTGTTTTGGGGTGTGGCGGAGACCTCCCATTTCAGCCTAAATCCACTCTTGTTTATGGCTACATGCTTAATACATCACCTTTGCATGTTTGGTTTGCATTGCATTTGGCATGTTTTGCATTTTAACTTCATGTTGCATCTTTAAGTCAAGCTTGTATACATGCATTCCATTGTTTGGTTTGGGGTGTCAAACCAAACTCGAGGGGCGAGGAGTGTTTGTACTTCAAGTGACAAAACACGTCTCAACCCTTGGTCGCCAATCCCCTTGACTCTAACATGATAGGGTCTTGGCATTCATATATTTGCTGCATGCATCTTTACATCAAGTGGAAAATTTGATCCCTTGAGCTATCATGCACCATTGATGGCTCAAGGATCGAGGGCCATGCTTCCCTGAGCTCAAAGCATGATAGGAAGCATGACCATGCTTACATGTGCCTGAAATCCCATACCGTATACTGTCTGTTCTCTGTTGCTGTCAAAACTATCTTCTGCAGGAAGCTTCTGCCGACCGGCAGAATTAAGTGCCGACCGGCAATATTTGAACAGCCGATAAATCCAAGGACAACCGATGGAAATCCTGGACTGCCGGTGGGGATTCCCCCTAGCCAGTGGTACTCTGCAGCATGCAAGGAACCTGTCCTAAGGCTTTGGAATTTTTCAGAGAGACAGGGCTGTGTAAACAGAGGTAGCAGAGGTATGGTACGGATTTTTCAGGCAAGCCGGGTTCCGAGCCTGCATCATTCGCGCGTCCCGAGGCAGAGGCCGTGGCCATCCTCTTCTCTCTTTTGCATTCTTCCTATTAAGAAAATTAGAAAATCTGTAATAATTTTATTTGCTTATTATTTGGACTGTAATATTTATTTGTATCCTCCGAGCGAGGGCAAATCTGTAATAAGTGTGGGTGAGTGTGTGTATGTCTTCCAATCCCCACTTCTTTCTTCCCTTTTATTTACCTGCTTATGATGGTAGATTAGGGCATTTTTGAAATCAGCATACCTTATGCTATGCATGCGTGCATTCATGCATTTGTATTGCATGCATTAGGCTCGTTACATCATGCTAACTGCATTTCTATTTCAAATTCCGAATTGAATACGTGAATCAATCGATCGCATTTCACATGCAATGTTTAGGGTTAGCCGAGCCTGTCTAGATTGCATTTTTGCATGCGATGCATTAGCCATTCTTAGCATGAACTAGGACATGCATGCTTGCTAACTAGTTTATTGTTTTGGCATGGAGTACGATGTAAGTCTTTATGTTTTAGCATCCCGCATGCGTGTGAGTGTTGCCATAACAGTATGATTGCCATGCGGCTAAATGCTTATATGCTATAAACTGTTTGAATGCCTGTGGGTGAAGGTTGGATTGTCTGAGTTGGAAATACTCGTTGAAATCCATGTTTTAGCCTACTTGCGAGTAGCAAATCCCAAAACATTTTTCCAAAACAAACGGATATGCAATGCTTATTTCCAAATTGGGCGATCTAGTCTATACTTGTTTGCTGTGCACATAACATAGTAATTAGGCTAATAAATGGAATAAGAATACATAATGTTTTCAAAAAACGGATATCACGGTTAGTAGAGGCCGATCTTCGGATCGGGCGAGAGGGGGTGCTCATAGCTGACCTTTCCCAATCGTACCCTAGCTCCTGAGCCGTGACAACTCCGGTGATGACGGACATGTGGCCTTCGGCACCGAGTCAGGGTTTCCTAAATTCCCCATAAAAAACATATATTTAGGTGGCGACTCTGTATCTGGCAAAGCAGTCCATGTTTGGCACTTCTCTTTTCAAAAATCTGTTTCTCAAAACGATTTGCCGGATTTGGACTCTTTGGTTCAAGATTAAGAACCGTGACACAAAATCGAGTCCGAACTGTAGCGAGGGCCCCACGCGGGCGCGTCTACAGTTTCTGGCGACTCTGCTGTTGAGTTATAGAGAGCTTGACTCGAACTCGTGATATCCCATTTTGATTTCATTTATGTGTCTCTTTGCATTGCATTTGCATTGGTGCGCCTAGGAACACAGTGTTTGCCATCTGCCATTCCTGAACGGTTTGCCGGAGGCTTGTCTTGTCAAGGCATGACCATAAGGCTGACCGGTTATGGGCTCTGACAGCATGGGAACACAAACCCCGGCTTACCGGGGCACCCTTTTGACCATTCGACCTAGTGCATATTCGGAATCCATAGTGACCATTCCAAACTAGGACAGGTTGCTTACCCAATGTTAGGTTGTTTGAAAACTGCTGCGTGCATAGTGGAACCCTAGTTCCTGACAAAATAGGACAGTGAAACCCTACCCCAACATAGGGGTGTTTTGGCTCTCTTTACTTGCTATGTGCTATTAGAATGTATTTCTACAGGGAAAGTGCATATCAGTTTGCAAGATTGAGTATTAGGCCTGAGGGTATCAACATCAGTTTATGAGAATCAGTTATCCGCGGATATCAGGTTCAGTTTCTGGAACAGAGATTTTTGGGAACAGTGATCAGTATCAAGGAACAGTGTGTCCAGTTTACCGACTATGTATTATGGATACCCAACTGTGTATTGTATGTGTGTATTGTATGCCGTTATGCTGTCCGGTTGTTAGTTTATTTACTGCTTTATTTATCTTTTTGCTAGGTAGTTTAGCATCATTGCTTCCAACCCGGTAGATATTCCCCAAGCACTCTGGATCAGAGGTCGTCGGCTCCATCGATCTGAGGATCTGATAGCAGGACAACCGGTGTACTACTCTCTACCCCCGGTTACTAAACGGAAGGCAACTAGGCAGAGGGCATCGGTTCAACAGTCAGTACAGAGGGCTTTATCTACCCCACCTGTGTACAGTAGGGATCAGGATCCTGTTTCACCCGTAGAAAGGGAACATATACCAACAATTCAGTCAGAACAGAGCAGCGTGGCTAGTTTAGAAGAGATGGTGCGCCAACTCCAAGAAAGCATGAAAATGATGCAGCAGGATGCTGTCCGACAGGCAGAATTCGCCAGACAACAAGCCACGGTTATGAGTGAGCAAGCAGAGATAATTGTGAGATTGCAACAGCAAACTGGAGCGTCAACTTCACCGCAAGAGACGCCAAACGCCCGGAATGTCCAAGAAGAAACAGACATCCCAACGGGGCCGGCTCCACCCCCGATTCTGCCTCAACAATCCAAGGCACCCACTCCTATCAATCTATCGGATTCTCCCTTCGAGTCCGAGGTAGACCCCGTGGCATTAAAAATGCACAAGCTTGAAAAGCTATTCAAGAAATCTCAAGGTGTGAAGTCCATTCCGGACATTGGAGATGGATACACTGACGTAGCCGGGACGCTGCCAGATCGGTTTAAGATGGCACAAATCGATCGTTTTGACGGATCTAAGGATCCCATGGTACACCTGCGACTATATTCAGACGTCCTAAGGCCAATGGGCCTCACTAGATTGCAGAAGCTGTCTTTATTTGGCCGGACCCTGTCAGGTGTAGCGGCCGCATGGTATGCCAAATTGGAGGATGATGTCAAGAGAAGTTGGGACGAGATGGCTGAGGCCTTCATCTTGCAGTACTCATATAACACACAAATCGAGATCACGACCCGGGATCTCGAGACAACGAGGCAAGAAACCAAGGAGAGCTTCTCAGAATTCGTAACCAGATGGCGGGCTAAAGCTTTGATGACGACCTTAAGACCCACGGACAAAGACCAGATTCGGATGATTGTGCGTAATCTTCAGCCAAAGCTAATGCAAAAGATGATTGTAATCCCTTTCCCTACCTTTGCTGATCTGCATGAAATGGGGGTGCAGATCGAGGATGCCTTAAAACAAGGCCTGATTGATAATGACCGGGAGCAACCCCGCAGAAGTTTCAATCGTAATACTAATGCAGGCCCGAGTGGCGCTACGACTACCAGGACTTCCGAAGTGAGTATGGTCACCACCAATCCTTCCCCGAGAACTATGGCAGCCACACCATTCTCCGGTGCGTCCGGAAGCAACCCACAAACAGCCAAATACCCTCTAAAAAATACCAGAACCTTCGCTTCACTTTATATGCCCCTGTCCAAAGCTTTGGGGGTTTTGATCAGAAAAGGGCATCTGAAGCCCCTAGAGTCGCGGCCCCTACCGGAAAGACTCCCCGCTGCCCACAATCCAGCCAAGTATTGCGCGTTCCATCAGCAGCACGGTCACGATACCGACCTGTGTTTTCGATTGCGTCATGAGATCCAAGATCTCATTGATAATGGGGTGATTTTACCTACTGAGAAACCCAATGTCACTACAAATCCTCTCCCCACACATAACCAAGCTCCACCACCTAAAAGAATCAACTTCATCCACACTGGGGTCGCATCCTACGATCCTAGTATCTATATCACACCCTCCTACCTGCCTAAGCCGGAGGTTTCCTTTCCTGATTGCACCGACTTGTGCATTATGGACGTCTCCGTAACCCAACCCAAGCCAATGGTGGTGACCATCGAGAGCAGGAGGGAGAAGACTCCGAAGGAAAAGGGGGTTGTCAAGCCAGAGTCTGCGGAATCTGGGAGTGATGTTGGGAACGTTTATAGTCCGAGTGACTACATTTCACCAGTGGGCCAGAATAGACCAGATGTCGAATTTCCAGCCGGGGGAGAGCTGTGTGCAATCCAAGGGGACAGTCCAGGACAGGGGACGGATGATTTGGCAGCCATGGAAGAGGATCTTGCCAAGTTCCGGTTTTACGATAACCAAGATCCAGAAGACTCAGCCATCAACTGGTTCGATTATGAAGAATCGGCGGAGGCCATGGGATGGTTGGACGATCAGCCAGATGTGGTAGGAGGGTTTCAGTCAGAACAAGGCCCGACAGGGACAGAAATGTCAATAACAGCCGGGATGGTTGAAAAGCAGAATACATCGCCAGAGAGCGCCGGTGTCGAGAGTTTCGCTCGGGAATGGAGCATTTTGAGTACAGGGATACTGCATTGACACAGTCAGAATAGGAAAGATTCGAAGATTCTGAGTGGATCAGGAAGGTAAAAGGCCACGTGGGGGTTGAGACTGCCACGAGTACAGAAATGTAGAATGCTGCGAGCATAGGGATAAAAGGTACTGCAAGTATCGGGACAATTATGCCAGAACCGGACAGGTGCGTGTCAGCTGCAGATGGCATGTGGTGGGAAGACGATGATCTATGTCTTGCCCACACGGACGTGGATTGGGAGGGTAACCAACCAGATGATACCTGGTATATCGGCGAAGTCGATCACATGACTAGGAGTGGACGGTATTTCAAGCCTCCACACGTAGATCAACCAGAGGCGTCTGGAAAAGATAAGGAGGCAGAGAAGCAAAAGGAAAAGCAACTCGAGGATGAGGCCGTATTGAGACAATTGAAAAAGATACAAGTAGACATCTCCATCTGGGTACTGCTTATGGCTTCTCGAGTACATAGACAAGTCGTCCTTACAGCCATGGACAAAGCCAAGCTTTCTATAGACACCACGCCCGAACAGCTGGTGGGCTTAGTCTTTTCGGGAGGAAGTTCCCCGACATTGAGTTTTTCTGACAAAGAACTGCCACCCGAGGGTGCGAACCATAACAAGCCACTCTACATCTCTGTGGAGTGCAGAGATAAACGGATACCCGTGGTGCTTGTTGACATGGGGTCCGCCATCAACGTCTGCCCGGCAAGGACAGCTTATGCGATTGGTTTGAAAGTCGCGGATTTTGTGCCAACGGCCCAAGTGATTCGAGCGTATGACAACACAAGCCGGGAAGTAATGGGAACGGTTAAGATTCAAACAAAGGTTAGGCCGGGACAGCATGGGATAGATTTCCATGTCTTGGAGGTTCCTGCAACTTTCAACCTGCTTCTAGGGCAGCCGTGGCTGCATCAGGCAAAGGCAGTCTCCTCCACCCTACATCAAGTGGTGAAATACCCCTATGGGAAGGGAGTAGCCATCGTCCTCGGAAACTCATCGATTCATCCGCCAACAGAAGTATCCACGCCTGTTCTAGAAATTGAACACGGTATGGAAGATGTGTTCATATTGGGTTTTACCTTGGCTGAGGCTCGGGTTGTTCAGGACATTATGGCTGCTAGTGAAGGGGTATATGTCAGTGCTCAGGCAGTCTATCTCATGAACAAGCTCCAACATATCCCTGGGATGGGATTGGGCAAGAGCGGCCGGAAAGGCGTTGCAGCATTGGCCGAAGTGCCGCACAACCCTCATACCTTTGGATTGGGTTATCTACCCACCAAAGAGGACTGGATAAGGAAAGGAAAGGAAATGGCCGGAAGAGCCAGAGCGAAGAAGGCTGCGAAGCCTTTCGAGTTGATGCATAGGCCCATTCGGGGTACCCTAAACGGACGCTTCGTCCGGGAGGGGGAGGACTTTCCGTTTTGTGGCTTCCCAGAGCCATGGCTGAACGCGGAGAAGAAACGCGTTCCAGGTTTCGAGATCTTCTTTGACCTGCAGCTACCTGAGAATGACGACGTCGAAAGGGAGGCAAATCTATCGGTTGAGGCTGAGCAAAGTAAGGAAGTGCAGTCTGAGGACGTTGAAAATGAAATGGGGGCAGCGCTGGCGTGTCTGCTTTCAGATCCTCCGATCGAACAGAAGTGCTTGGGGGATAGCTCCTCGGTATGTGCGATCGGGAACGAAACGGCTGGGAGCCTACCAACAACTATTTTGGATGCATCCATCACACCCTCTCTCATTTGGCAATATGAAGAAGGATTTTTGTCCAGCAGCACCGGGTCAGGTAGTGAGCCGAAATCTGATTCCACCGAGTCCTGTGAGTCGGAATCTGGTTCCAGCTCGACTGAGTCTGAGCCCGGTATTCTTGGGGGTGATAACCCAGATGCCACAGTCTTGTCTAGGTCGTCATTTTCTTTCTCTTTTGAGTCTGTTGTAACAGAAGAATCAGATGGCTTGGAAGTGTTTACTGAGAACGACGTGGATGTGGTTTCTGAGTATTTTTCTGTGCCTTTGATTTATTGCTTAAATCAGGATTTTCAAAATTTTGATGAAAACGACGAGGAAGAAATTCCTCCGGTTTTGCAACGATTAATTGATCAAAAGCAGGAAAGATTTGTTAAACCCTTAGTGGATGAAATCACTACCGTGAATGTTGGTACTGAGAAGGACTCGCGGCTGGTCCAGATCGGGTCCACGTTGTCTTCAGAGGAACGCGAGCGCTTAGTCGCTTTACTAAAAGATTTCAAAGATGTTTTCGCGTGGTCCTACGAAGACATGCCTGGAATCGATCCTGAGATTGTACAGCACCGGATCCCTCTTGATCCCGAGGCCCGACCTGTCAAGCAGAAGCTCCGAAGGATCTGCCCTGATTGGGCCATTAAGATCAAGGAAGAGGTCACCAAGCAAATCGATGCAGGCTTCCTGCTGGTATCCGAATACCCGACTTGGTTGGCCAACATTGTTCCGGTGCCGAAGAAGGATGGCAGAATTGGGGTCTGTGTGGACTTCAGAGATTTGAACAGGGCCAGTCCGAAGGACGACTTTTCCTTGCCGCACATTGATGAATTGGTAGATTTCACGGCAGGACACGCCTTGCTTTCGTTTATGGATGGCTTCTCAGGCTATAATCAGATAGTAATGGCACCCGAAGACCGGGAGAAGACTGCATTCACTACCCCGTGGGGTACATATTGTTATAGAGTGATGCCATTTGGGTTGAAGAACACTGGAGCTACTTATCAACGGGCAGCAACCACGATCTTGCATGACATGATCCATAAAGAGATCGAGGTGTACGTGGACGACATGATTGTCAAGTCCAAAGAAAGAGAGGGCCACTACACCGCCTTACAAAAGTTCTTCCAAAGGATCAGAGAGTGTCGGCTGCAGTTGAATCCCCAGAAGTGTACATTCGGTGTTACAGCGGGGAAGATGCTAGGGTTTCTGATTACACAAAGGGGCATCGAGGTCGACCCTTCCAAAATCAAGGCCATCTTAGAAATGCCACCACCAAGGACTGAAAAGGAGGTGCGAGGCTTTCTAGGTAAAGTGCAATTCATAAGACGGTTTATCTCAAAATTAACCTTGACTTGTGAACCACTTTTTGGTCTCCTGAAGAAAGGAAAGAAGTTCCAATGGGACGACCGATGTCAAGCAGCTTTTGAACAGATCAAAGAGTATCTACAGAACCCGCCCGTGTTGTCACCGCCAGAGCTGGGGAGACCGTTGATATTGTATCTTTCAATAACTGAGACTACCATGGGCTGCATGCTCGCACAAGAGTCAGAAGACAAAGTGGAAAGGGCCATCTACTATCTGAGCAAGAAGATGCTGGATTACGAGACCCGCTACACCCCAGTGGAGAAGGCTTGTTTGGCCTTGGTATGGGCTACCAGGAAGCTGCGGCACTACTTGTTAGCTCATTCTGTAATGTTGGTTTCACGCTTGGATCCCATCAAATATCTTTTCGAGAAACCGGCACTTACGGGTAGGCTAGCTCGTTGGCTGCTGTTGCTCTCTGAATTTGATTTGAAGTATGTAACACGCAAGTCAGTAAAAGGAAGAGCGGTAGTGGAGTTCCTTGCCGACCACCCGGTTGAGGGGGATGAAGCGGTTGAGTACCTATTCCCAGATGAAGCCATTCTGCACATCGAAGATGAAACTTGGACGATGTACTTTGACGGAGCGTCGAACCAGTATGGGTATGGGATAGGGGTGTTGCTGATAGCGCCTGACGATTCCCGTATCCCTTTAGCATTCAAACTCCGGTTCAAAGTCTCGAACAATGAAGCAGAGTATGAGGCATGTATTGCTGGCCTAGAAGCAGCCCTAGAACTAGGGGCAAGGTTGTTGGATGTCATTGGGGACTGAAACCTTGTTGTATCTCAAGCAAAAGGAGACTGGAAAGTTAAAGAGGAAAGGATGATAATTTACCATCAAACCTTGGATTTGTTAATTCCTCGATTTGAGAAGCTAAATTTCACCCACCTAGTAAGAGAAAACAACAGGTTCGCAGATTCACTAGCAACTCTATCTTCCATGATAGACATCCCGTCCGGAGTCCGGATGCGTCCAGTTATTATTGATCAGAAGTTTGCGCCAGCATACGAGTCAATTTCCGCCATAGATGAGGCTCAGGACGACAAGCCCTGGTATTACGATATTTGGAACTTCTTGGAAAAGGAGGCGTATCCACTAGGGGCAAATGCCAAGGATAAAAGGGCAATCAGAAGAATGGCTGTTCAGTTCATCATCTGCGGGGGTAAGCTGTACAAGAGAGGTCATCTGGGGATGCATAAGCTCTATGTAGAAGCCGAAGAGTCGAAGCGCCTGATGGAGGCCATCCGTGGAGGGGAGTGCGGTGCGCACATGAATGGAGTAATGCTGGCCAGAAAGATCCTCAGACAGGGTTACTACTGGTCAACCATGGAGGAGGATTGTATCGGCTTTGTTCGGCGATGCCACAAATGCCAGATCCATGCAAACTGTATGAACATCCCACCGTCCAAGCTGTACAACATGACGTCCCCATGGCCAGTTTCCGTTTGGGGAATTGATGTGATCGGAGCTGTTGCCCCGAAGGGGTCGAATGGACATGAGTATATCCTGGTAGCGATAGATTATTTCACAAAGTGGGTCGAGGCCCAATCATACGCGGTGTTGAAGGCGTCGCACGTCGCAAAGTTCATCAGAAACAACATCATCTGTCGCTACGGGGTGCCAAACGAGATTATTTCGGATAATGGATCCCACTTTAAGAAAGAAGTGGTCGACTTGTTGGGGAAGTATAACGTGGCTTTTCATAAGTCATCTACATACCGGCCACAAACCAACGGAGCAGTTGAGGCCACCAACAAGAACATCAAGCACATACTGCGGAAGATGGTGGAAACCTACCGGGATTGGCCAGATAAGTTACCGTTTGCTCTGTGGGGCTACATGACTTCAATTAGAACTTCTACCGGAGTGACTCCGTATTCGTTGGTTTATGGAATGGAGGCCGTTCTACCTATCGAAATTGAAGTTCCGTCTTTACGGGTATTGGCTGTGTGTCAGATCGCTGAGGCAGATAGGCAGCAGAGCAGGTTTGAGGAACTCATGCTCTTTGACGAGAGAAGGCTGAAAGCACTGTACCACGTCCAAAGTTATCAATGGAGAATTGCCCGGGCTTTCAACAAGAAGGTTAAGTCCAGAAATCTAAAAGAAGGGGATTTGGTGCTCAAGGACAACCGAGCTCCCATCCACGACCCAAGGGGCAAGTTCAGACCCAATTGGACCGGTCCCTACATCATCCAAGTTATCTGGTCAGGTGAAGCTGTGGTTCTGATGGACTTAGATGGCTTGGAATTCTCCCAACCGATCAACATGGACAAGTTGAAGAAATATTACCCTTGAGAGGCTCGCTAGGCCGAAAACCCGAAAGGGCGACCTAGGCAAAAGTTAGAGCACAAAAAATTAGAAAATATAAAAACTGAGCTCGCAAGGCTGAAAACCCGCAAAGGGCGGCCTTGGAAAAAGTTAGAGCGCAAAAGGAGAGTGAAAATACTCGAGTGAACCTAAGACTGAACTACGTAAGGCTTGATTCCCATCTTAGGGAGACGTAGGCAGCTTCATCTTGAAGTTCAGCCATAACACTTCCCCGATCAGCTTCGTCCATTTGATCCTCTCAGTCATCTTTGTCTATCAGCATCCATTGGAATCTCCAACGCATTGCTTTTCAGACTAGGGGCAACTTTCCGTTGCTGTGCAGTGTTGCGGTGCTCTTCAAACTAGGGGCAACTTTCCAGTTGCAGGGATCTGGGGTTGTGCATCTCAGTGACAGATCTCAGGCATGTCCAGTTCTGATCCACATCGAAAATGATTTTGAAAAGTTTTAATAAAAGCTGACTTTGTTTCAAATAATCTTTTTACAACTTTGACCATTTTTGGACCAAAGCGGAAAATTTTCAGTACCACAACTTTCAATTTCATTGATTTCAAAACAGAGTTCTCCTGCTCTTGCAAACAATCGAAGTTGCTTTTTATTACATTCATAAAGAAAACTTGAAAGCACTAATAAAGCAATAAATCTGGGGCATAGTCAAGTCAGGAGTTCCTGCGCCCCCTTCCAGAGCTGGTCGAAGCGTCTGATGCCAAGCTGGGCCCAATCTGTGCTTCTTCATTGAGCCAATCCACGCACTTGTCAGACAAAGTGCAACTGAAAGTAGGAGCTGGAGCCAGGAGTTCTCTCATCCTCTATGCGGTGGCCTGCCAAGCAAGCTGTGCGCCTCGGGCTGGGAATGCAGCAGGATACTCTGTCCCCTCTGGCGGGAAGGTTTGGTCATGGCCAAATTGGCGTCGAATCCGAAATGGAAAGTAGAATACACAGTGAGTAAGGCCAACCAATTGAATCCCGGTCTGCCGGGGCATATTGTAACTCATTGCCGGGAGGTTCAGCCAAGGGCACTGCCAAGCAATACGGTCTGCGGACAAGCAGTACATCCAAGCGAACCACCATCCCTCATCCAAGGCATTGACTAGACGGTGTGGGAAGAAGTAGCCGCGAGCTGAATATGCCGGGCAAGAGTCCACAACCTGCAGTTTGTCCATCAACCATACCTGGGGAGGGATGAAAAATGAGAGAATAAAGAATAGAGAGATGTACGAAGAGTGAAAAGCGAGAATAGGGTTTTTTTGAGAAAAGACCGAGCTTGAGAGCCGAGTGATGTAAGCAATACAAAAATGCGAGATTGGGTGGGAAACATTACCTGTAGTAGTAGTGGACTCCCTGCTAATCTGGTAGTCTCATGACGATAAAAGGCGTCTAAGCCCATTAACGTCTTGGCCAGAGTCATGGCAATGCAACTCTTACCCTCCTTCAAGCCTTGGGCAACCTCAATCAGCCGGACAGTAGACCCTCCAGAGCCTGAGACAAATAGAAAATGGGATAGCATGCACAAACAGAGGGCGTGTCGCCGGAAGCCTTGCCAGTGATGATTGTTGCGATCACCAGCATCAGAAAACCGATCGGTCAAACTCAGAATGTCCAGCATCCCGTCACAAATCAGAGACCGAGCGTCACGCATACTGAGTCCACACATTCGCCCTAAGGATTGGGCATGGCCAAAATTAAGTTGGGGCAGGAGCTCCTCGTCGCGCTCGGACTCCATTAAGGCTCGGAAATCTTCAAAGGTAGCACATACCTCTTGCCCGGCAAAGCTAAAGATGTGTGTCACCGGATTCCAAAACCTTGCCGCAGCTTGAAGAAACGGGAGGTGCAACAGGGTACGACCCAAAGTGAATAGTGCATTTATGCCGAAGCCTCGGAAACTCAGCTTTTTTGAGCCATCCAAGCTAGCAATCCAAGCTGTGAGATTTTGAGCAAGGAACTCTTCCATCAGAGCAAATCAGTGTAGAATTGAGAAAAACTACGAAGTTGGGGTCTTTTGTAGGAGATAAGGTTGGGTGGAGGACAGGTGTCAACATTCTGGTGATTACCTCATTCATAGTCGGCCGGCCAAAAACTCTGTCGACCGGCCATCATGTTTTGCCGACCGAACAAATTTTTGGCCGATGGCCATTCCTTGCAGCCGGTGGCCTCTGACCCTGGCCGATGGGCTTCCTCCTGGTTCCCTGAGCTGTTTATGCTAGGGATTGGGGAACTCCACCACCCCCGATCCCTCTCCCGGTGGTCGGTTCTTGCGGAGTCACGCCTGTCTGCTTGTCGAGTTTTTGTACATTTGCTTATCGAGTTCTATTTCACTCTCTTTGAGTTTTCGATTTGTTTATCGAGTTGTACTCACGCTTGTTTGGTCCTATCATGCCTTTGTATATTTGCTTATCGAGTTATAAGTCGGTTCACTGCCTGATTATTACGATGCGAATACTCGATGTTCAAAATGAGTTCAATTTCGTTCACATTGTGGTGTGATACCTTGCGATGCGATGCATAGGAAGTTTACAAATACAACATCTTTAGAATAAAATGGTTGTTTCATTCCCGTCACGTGCTTTGCAAAATGTGTAACTTTGAAAAAGAATAAAACCTGCCCGAGGCAGTGCAATGTGCTTAAATTACTAGTAAAAAAGGAAAGTAAAACATAGAATGACAGGGTGGCCAAGTGTCGGAATAGATACCAGCAAAAGTCCCCTTGCGGACAACGCGCCCTCCATGCCTTTGATTTGGGTCAACGACATGGTTTCGCACCTTCGTTACTTGAGACCATGTGGGGAAGCGCACTTCTGAAACGTGGACCTTCGAGTTGACCTTAGGCCACAACTTCTATGAATGATACTCGATACGTACGAAGAACGTTCCTTCCCGTATCCTTTTCATGTCTTGGGGGTTCCCATAAATCGCTTCAATTACGCTGTGTTACATCCCTGCATTGTGGATGATATATCCTCACTCGCCTATGTTCAAGCATGATTAATCGATTTCATTACCTGCGTAGACCGCATGTTTGTAATCAATTTTATTACTTGCGTAGACCGCATGTCGATTTCATTACCTGCGTAGACCGCATGTTTGTAATCAATTTTATTACTTGCGTAGACCGCATGTTAGTTACATTACTTGCGTAGACCGCATGTTAATTACATTACCTGCGTAGACCGCATGTTTGTAATCAATTTTATTACTTGCGTAGACCGCATGTTAATTACATCACCTGCGTAGACCGCATGTTTGTAATCAATTTTATTACTTGCGTAGACCGCATGTTAATTACATCACCTGCGTAGACCGCATGTTTGTAATCAATTTTATTACTTGCGTAGACCGCATGTTAATTATATCACCTGCGTAGACCGCATGTTTGTAATCAATTTTATTACTTGCGTAGACCGCATGTTAATTACATAACCTGCGTAGACCGCATGTTTGTAATCACTTTTTTTGCTTGCGTAGACCGCATGATTAATCAATTTCATTACCTGCGTAGACCGCATGTTTTGCTTGCGTAGACCGCATGTTAATTTCATTATTTGCATAGACCGCATGATTAATCAATTCCATTACTTGCGTAGACCGCATATTTTGCTTACGTAGACCGCATGATTAATCAATTTCATTACCTGTGTAGACTGCATGTTTTGCTTGCGTAGACCGCATGTTAATTTCATTACTTGCGTAGACCGCATATTTAGTCAATTTCATTACCTGCGTAGACCGCATGTTTTGCTTGCGTAGACCGCATGTTAATTTCATTACTTGCGTAGACCGCATGTTTAATCAATTTCATTACTTGCGTAGACCGCATGTATTGCTTGCGTAGACCGCATTATTGTTCAATTTCATTACTTGCGTAGACCGCATATTCTACTTGCATAGACCGCATGACTGTCCAGCTTCATTGCTTGCGTAGACCGCATTATTGTTCAATTTCATTACTTGCGTAGACTGCATGTTTCGACTTGTGTAGACCGCATGCTTATGTTCAATTTCACTGCCTGCGTAGACCGCATGCTCATGATCAATTTCATTGCCTGCGTAGACCGCATGTTCCACTTACACATCTGTACCTTCACAGCATTATTATGCTCCCCACTTGCTTTGCATTGTCACGCATTCCGAGTATGCTATTATGTATGTTCCTAACAATATTGTACCTGTTAAGTTTGTTTTCTTTGCAGGCACGATATTGCATGTACGATTCATTTGAAGCTGGTGCAACCAGACGAGCCGCACAGGTATTGTATCCCCTGGGTGAGACGTATTGAGAATTGCATAATTATCTTACATCCTTTCTGCATTGTAGTGTAGTTCAGTGTATGCTAGCTTAAATCGTCGCATGTGTGCTTCGTTACAGTTTTCTTTGTATGATCTTAAGTTATGCTCGGCTTTGTGTATTGTCTTGCATTTTGCCTCTGCTTTCGGGCGTGTACCTTGTTTGTCTTGCATGTTTGTCTGAGTCTTCGGCCTTGTCAAAAATGGGTCGTCTCTGGGCTTTCACATTCACTCCCGTCATTATTATGACTTTCGAGTTCTGTCAAAGAGGGGCAACTGTAGACACCCCATTTTTGACCGTCCTCAAGACTTGGACGTCACCGTTTGAACACTCGGTGATTATCCATGTTTGTGTTCGTTTGGAGTTCTCAGAGGTCTCGGCTACGCGCCTTGCCTCAGGATCTCCGAACTTGACTGTTTAGTGTCTGGTTTCACACCAAACACTTGTGTTTTGCCTTGGAAGGGGAGGGAATGCCTTGTGAGACATCCCCACACACCACCGGCAGTGGCTAGGGGTCACCGGCTGGTTTTTTGCTTCCATTGGCAATCTTTTCGGCCGGTCGGCAAATTTTGTTGCCGGTCGGCACTCTTTTTTGTCAAAATGACATTTTTGGGCAGCCGACCACTGTTCATCTACTTTATATAGATATTTTGTGCCAGCTGTGATAGCTGGCACCAACTCTGCCTCCCTCCATACACGTGTATGGAGGGATCTCCCTCTAAGCAAGCTTATTGTATAAGCTTTGCAAGAGGGAGTTCTATAAGAGGACAAGCCTCCTCTTGGCTCTAGGTTAGAAAGTTTGAAGGCAAAAACCAGAGCTTCCATAGATAGATACACCCTATCTCTATATCTCCCTCTCTCTCCTCCTTTGTGTGTGTTTCTTGGCCTAAAAGTGTGATTTTACCTTACTTTTGCACCATTACACACACTATTACACCTTGCTCCGAGTTTGAGGGACTTGGGGGGTTGATTCTTGAGTTTTTGGACTGATTTTGATCAAAAGAAGAGGGTTGGACCATTTGTTCTTCAAAGGATCTTCAAGGGTGAGCACTTCACTTTAGTTTCCCCAAACTTGCAATAGTTTTTTACCTATCTTGCTTGCTGATTTAGCTGTTGTGTATAACATAAAAAAGGCCTACATTTTCATGCTTTAGAACTTTCATTAAGGTTGTTTTGTGGTTTGAGTGTAAACTCACCTTATTAGGCCTTGTTTGGCCCCTTTTTGTACCATCTTTGTTAAGCTTTGGTCACTCTTGTGTCTTGGCCTTCTCACCACTGAAATCCAGTGGATTTTCAATGGTGAAGAAGGGATTTTGAAGTCTTGCATAGGGGAGGGACACCCCTCTCCCTTGGTCCCTCTTTTGTCCTCATTTTTGGCTTAATATGGTAGCATGTATGCTCAGTTGTTTATGACTGCTTTTCAGAGGTTTTTTTGGGTGTTTTGGATCATGTTATACCTCTGTCCTATGTTGGGTTTATTGGCATTTTACATGAATAACATACTTGCTTTGAAATCCCATTACTTGGCTTAAAGAGTGCCATGTTGTAACACATCATTTGAGCATGGTTTTGGTTCGGCACTAAGAAGTTTTTAGCATTGTTTTTCCATGCTTAAAGTCTGTTGGTTATCAATTTGGTCATGTTTGACATGTTTGTTATGGTTGCTATGCATTTTGGCTTGTGAGCCCTCAAGTGTATGAGTCATAAGTATGCCTTAGTTGGTCTACTTTGATGAGTTGAAGTTGTTTGCCATGTCATTTCAGTCCCCAAATCATGCTAGCATGCTTGCATTCATCGTTCCTTTCATGCTTAGAAGATGTGCCCTTTTTATGCTTTGAAATGAACATTATGCATGCCTAAGTATTTGAGCCTTCAAGGTTGCCATATCATTGGGTTTTAGGGCTGATTTCAGTGTATTCAAACTCCGTTTTTGGTTGCATAGCTCATACCATGTTGGCTTGGGGTAGGGATAGTAAGATGCTCCTTTGTTGTGCCTTAACTTTGGGCCTATTAGTGTGTATGCTTCCATGCTTGATTGTCCATTACTTTGGCATCTTTGGCCACTGTTTTGGGGTGTGGCGGAGGCCTCCCATTTCAGCCTAAATCCACTCTTGTTTATGGCTACATGTTTGAATTATTGCCTCTAGTTATATACTTGCATTGTGCCAAGTTTGCATCTCATTTTAGGTTGCATTGTATCGCATTTTGCATGCTTAATACATCACCTTTGCATGTTTGGTTTGCATTGCATTTGGCATGTTTTGCATTTTAACTTCATGTTGCATCTTTAAGTCAAGCTTGTATACATGCATTCCATTGTTTGGTTTGGGGTGTCAAACCAAACTCGAGGGGCGAGGAGTGTTTGTACTTCAAGTGACAAAACACGTCTCAACCCTCGGTCGCCAATCCCCTTGACTCTAACATGATAGGGTCTTGGCATTCATATATTTGTTGCATGCATCTTTACATCAAGTGGCAAATTTGATCCCTTGAGCTATCATGCACCATTGATGGCTCGAGGATCGAGGGCCATGCTTCCCTGAGCTCAAAGCATGATAGGAAGCATGACCATGCTTACATGTGCCTGAAATCCCATACCGTATACTGTCTGTTCTCTGTTGCTGTCAAAACTGTCTTCTACAGGAAGCTTCTGCCGACCGGCAGAATTAAGTGCCGACCGGCAATATTTGAACAGCCGATAAATCCAAGGACAACCGATGGAAATCCTGGACTGCCGATGGGGATTCCCCCTAGCCGGTGGTACTCTGCAGCATGCAAGGAACCTGTCCTAAGGCTTTGGAATTTTTTAGAGAGACAGGGCAGTGTAAACAGAGGTAGCAGAGGTATGGTACGGATTTTTCAGGCAAGCCGGGTTCCGAGCATGCATCATTCGCACGTCCCGAGGCAGAGGCCGCGGCCATCCTCTTCTCTCTTTTGCATTCTTCCTATTAAGCAAATTAGAAAATCTGTAATAATTTTATTTGCTTATTATTTGGACTGTAATATTTATTTGTATCCTCCGAGCGAGGGCAAATCTGTAATAAGTGTGGGTGAGTGTGTGTATGTCTTCCAATCCCCACTTCTTTCTTCCCTTTTATTTACCTGATTATGATGGTAGATTAGGGCATTTTTGAAATCAGCATACCATATGCTATGCATGCGTGCATTCATGCACTTGTGTTGCAAGCATTAGGCTCGGTACATCATGCTAACTGCATTTGTATTTCAAATTCCGAATTGAATACGTGAATCAATCGATCGCATTTCACATGCAATGTTTAGGGTTAGCCGAGCCTGTCTAGATTGCATTTTTGCATGCGATGCATTAGCCATTCTTAACATGAACTAGGACATGCATGCTTGCTAACTAGTTTATTGTTTTGGCACGGAGTACGATGTAAGTCTTTATGTTTTAGCATCCCGCATGCGTGTGAGTGTTGCCATAACAGTATGATTGCCATGCGGCTAAATGCTTATGTGCTATAAACTGTTTGAATGCCTGTGGGTGAAGGTTGGATTGTCTGAGTTGGAAATACTCGTTGAAATCCATGTTTTAGCCTACTTGCGAGTAGCAAATCCCAAAACATTTTTCCAAAACAAACGGATATGCAATGCTTATTTCCAAATTGGGCGATCTAGTCTATACTTGTTTGCTGTGCGCATAACATAGTAATTCTAGGCTAATAAATGGAATAAGAACACATAATGTTTTCAAAAAATGGATATCACGGTTAGTAGAGGCCGATCTTCGGATCGGGCGAAAGGGGGTGCTCATAGCTGACCTTCCCCAATCGTACCCTAGCTCCCGAGCCGAGACAACTCCGGTGATGACGGACATGTGGCCTTCGGCACCGAGTCAGGGTTTCCAAAATTCCCCATAAAAATAATAAATTTAGGTAGCGACTCTGTATCTGGCAAAGCAGTCCATGTTTGGCACTCCTCTTTTCAAAAATATGTTTCTCAAAACGATTTGCCGGATTTGGACTCTTTGGTTCAAGATTAAGAACCGTGACACAAAATCGAGTCCGAACTGTAGTGAGGGCCACACGCTGGCGCGTCTACACGCCTGAGCTTGTTTCAACTTCTGCAAGTTCTGTCACTACATCCCATATGTTCGGAATGAGCTGGGTACCGAATAAACCGAGTACTATGCTACGAGTTGTGTGTTCAGAGTGAGCAGTGTACTATTAGGAGCCGTGTGTTCAAAATTACCAGAATACTGTGTTATGAGCTGTATGTTCAAAAGAAACAGAGTACAGTGTTACGGGCTGCGTGTTCAGAATGAGCAGTGTGCTATATGAGCTGTGTGTTCAGAGTGAACAGAATACTATGTTGATTGTTTCAAAGCCAGAATGGCAATCAGATGTGCTCTTCCTAAGTACCATTCCCTGCCGGAGGCATCTTGGCTATGTTTGCAACGAGTTCCTAGGAAAAGTTATGAATATGATCAAGAGGAAAAACGGCATTTGTGGTTTCTAAATGCAGATGTTGCTCCTTGTCAGCATTTCAGAACCTTTATACTGTGAGTTGAAAGTAAGTATTCCAAGAATACAAGAAGAGATCCCCGTCAGAGTAAAACGGTTTACCGCCACTCACTCCACGAGGGGCTTTCTAAAGTCCCGCTTTGTCTGTTTATTGCATTCCCTGAACATCATGCTTTACATTGCTTGTAACATGTACTGTATCATCGCACTTATTGCGTTTATTTGCATCTTGTGTTATCTTGTATCATTTGTCCTTTTACGTTGAACTGTGTTTAGGATCGTTGTCCTTTGGGA
Source organism: Camellia sinensis (assembly GCF_055761805.1). Taxonomy (NCBI): domain Eukaryota; kingdom Viridiplantae; phylum Streptophyta; class Magnoliopsida; order Ericales; family Theaceae; genus Camellia; species Camellia sinensis. The sequence goes on from NC_138972.1 coordinate 162,927,160, forward strand.
CTTTCTCAGGTTGCGCCGAACACACACCTGATAGTTTGTGTTGGACCTCCTCTCATGATTTCAGCGTGATTTGAGTGTCCCATTCCTTACACGATTACAGTGTGTTTGGAATTTATCTCAGAATGCCTGATGCGCGGGCCTGGGCGGGTTTTATCTTGGGTTGCGTTGTAGACGCGCTGGGCGGGTTGTGTTGGACCTCCTCTCACGATTTCAGCGTGGTTAGAGTGTTCCTTTCTTTACACAATTTCAACGTGTTTGGAATTTATCTCAGGACGCCTGATGCGCGGGCCTGGGCAGGTTTTATCTCTGGTTGCGTTGTAGATGCGCTGGGCGGGTTGTTAAACTCCTCTCACAATTTCAGTGTAGTTTGAGTGTCCCATTCCTTACGTGATTTCAGCGTGTTTGGAATTTATCTCAGGACACGTGATGCGCAGGCCTGGGCGGGTTTTATCTCAGGTTGCGTTGTAGATGTGCTGGGCGGGTTGTTAGACCTCCTTTCATGATTTCAGCGTGGTTAGAGTGTTCCGTTCCTTGCGCGATTTCAGCGCGTTTAGAATTTATCTCAGGACGCCTGATGTGTGGGCCTGGGCAAGTTTTATTCCAGGTTGCGTTGTAGACACGCTGGGCAGGTTGTTGGACCTCCTCTGACAATTTCAGCGTCATTTGAGTGGCCCGTTCCTTACGCAATTTCAGCGTGTTTGGAATTTGTCTCAGGACGCCGAATGTGCCGGCCTGCACGAGTTTTATCTTAGGTTACGTTGTAGACGCGCTAGGCGGTTTGTTTTGGACCTCCTCTCACGATTTTAGCGTGGTTTGAATGTCCCTTTCCTCACGCAATTTCAGCGCGTTTGGAATTTGACTTATGTTACGTCGTATGCGCGCCTGATTGTTTGTTTTTCCTCCTCCCATGATTCCAGCATGGTTGGAGTATTTTCCTCTTTGCATTCACCATTGCATTTTCCATGCATTGTATCGTCCTATCTTGCGCCCTTTACCTGCACTCATTAGTGCATTGTTCGCGCTTTTTTGCGCACCTTACCTACACTTGTTAGTGCATTGCTTTGTTCGCGCTTTCGTGCTGATCTTACCTGCACTTGTTAGTGCATTGCTCGCGCTTTCTTACGCACCTCACATGCACTTGTTAGTGCATAGCATCACACTGTCTTGTGCACTCTCTGGTCTGGGAGACCTTAAATCCTGCATCTTTATTCGCACTGTCTTGTGCACTCTCTGGTCTAGGAGACCTTCAATCCTCTAAATGTGCAATTCCTTTGGTGTTTATTGTGCCCGAACGACTTCCAGTGGTCTGGTATAGCCACCTGTCTGTGTTTGCAGTGAGTTCCTAGGAGACCAACTGACATGGTGGAAACTAGAGTTTGAATGGCTCATGCCTAGAATGCAAAGGTTCGGGATTTTCGAGACTAAATTCTGGTTTAAATACCCAGGGGTATATCTTCAGCTTGAAATCTGTATGGCAGCCCAATAGATTGCGATAGCATGTGTATGCGCCTCTATTCGGGATACAGAACCAACCTAGTCTGTCACCCTGTTGGACAATAGGGAAAGCTATGACCATAGTCAGGGAGAAAAGTAGTACCTGCGGTTCAACCGAGAAGAAGGGGAAGATTCCCACATCAGCATGAGGTAGGACATTGCCTAGGTAAGTCATTGCCAATTGACCCTGTAAGGTACCTTCACCTCTTAGCTATTACATTGCATTTTAGCCACTACATTACAGTGCATTGCTTAAATCCTAAATTTTCAAACCGGCTTCGCTTACCGTATAAGCCCAATTATCAAACTAGCTTCGCGAAAGCATATAAGTCCAATTGTCAAACCGGCTTCGCTTAAGCGTATAAGTTCAATTTTCAAACCGGCTTCGCTTAGCGTATAAGTCCAATTACCAAACCGGCTTCGCGAAAGTGTATAAGTCCAATTATCAAAACCGGCTTCGCACAGCGTATAAGGCCAATTATCAAACCGGCTTCGCGAAAGCGTATAAGTCCAATTTTTAAACCGACTTTGCTTAGCGTATAAGTCCAATTATCAAACTTGCTTCGCGAAAGCGTATAAGTCCAATTATCAAACCGGCTTCCTGAAAGCGTATAAGTCTAATTTTCAAACCGGCTTCGCTTAGCGTATAAGTCCAATTATCAAACCGGCTTCGCGAAAGCATATAAGTCCAATTTTCAAACCGGTTTCGCGAAAGCGTATAAGTCCAATTTTGAAACCGGCTTCGCGAAAGCCTATAAGTCCAATTTTCAAACCGGCTTTGCGTGGCATATAAGTCCAATTATCAAACCGGCTTCGCGCAGCGTATGAGTCCAATTATCAAACCGACATTGCGAAAGCGTATAAGTCCAATTATCAAACCTGCTTCGCGAAAGCGTATAAGTCCAATTATCAAACCGGCTTCGCGAAAGCGTATAAGTCCAATTTTCAAACCGGCTTCGCGTGGCGTATAAGTCTAATTATCAAACCGGCTTCGCATGGCGTATAAGTCCAATTATCAAAATCTTCCTGCATAAAATTTTGCATCCTGCCCCTGAACTACGCTGGTTTGATTCCTTGCAAAGGGATACGTAGGCAGCCTGCGGGTTCAACCAACTGCATCCGTATTTTGTTTATTTGTCCAAGTCTTCGGCCTTGTCAAAAATGGGCCGTCTCTGGGCTTTGACATTCACTCCCGTCACTTCTTGACTTCCGAGTTCTCTTAAAGAGGGGCAACTGTAGACACCCTATTTTTGACCGCCCTTAAGACTTGGGCACTACTAATGGTTTACTCGGTGATGAAGGTGCGCTGGGCAAAGCTTCAGTTTGTTCGGCAAGGAGAGAGTCAAATCCCAACTTCATACCGCTTTTGGACCAAAACAATCTTGATCAAAAGATTTTAGACCTTGAAACCCTCTCTTTCAAGATGTTTCGAAAATAAAGTTCCTACGATGTTCCGACGCTCGCATTTCGTTAAATGTTGTGCTTTTAGGTAAACCGAGCAAGGACAAAGTGGAAATGAATGAAAGAGAGATAAAATCTTCAAAAAATCTTTCAAAACACTTTGTTTAGGAGTTTGGAGTTGAAGAAAAGAGGAAAGGAGAGAAGAAAACTAGTTTGGGAGAAGTTTGGCACGAATCCGGGTAGGATCAAAACTGCGCGGCTTCACCAAAACAGGTAAAACTTTTTTCACAGTTACAATTTTGATACAGGTCTGGTGCCATTGGAAAGCTTACTTCCGGGGCTTCAATTTGGAGACAAGAATGACCTAAAAAGGAGTCCAGATGAAGGAGTTATGCCCGTTTGAAGTTGGACCTTGAAAGCAGAAAAGCGGTCGGCCGACTAGAAAAAGTAGCTAGCCGACCAGAAAAAGTGGTCGGCTGACAAAGAAAGTGGTATACAGGTCCCAAACTCAGATATTTATCCCCCAGCTGTCTTCCACAACCTCCAGCTGTCTAATAGACAGATATTTTCGAGCCAACTCCCATTTCTGCTATATATGAGGCTATATCTCTCATTTTCAAGGGACAATCTTCTTGGAGAAGCTTGGGAGCTTCTCACTCTAAAAAGTCTCTCTCTCTCTACAACTTCTAGGGCTGAATCTCTGCTCCTCTCTCTGTATACTCCACTCCCTTGCCCATTTTGTGCATAGAAGTGTTTGAAAGTGAAGAAATGCTTCAAGTTTGCCTAGGCATCCTTCATCAAAGTTAACCACCATTGGGTTGAATTTCTTTGAGAATCATTTTGAGCTTCAAAAGCTGGCCTTGGCTCAGATTTTGGGCTGGTTTTGCAGTGTTTCAAGGGTAACCCTCTTTTTTTCCTTTTTAAGCATTATTTTGATCCTTCTCTTAGCCTCATTTGCATGCTTATTTGAGCTTTGTTGTCAACTGAAAAAAAGGTTCATATTTAAGTGGTTTTCATGTTCGTTTAAGGCTCTTTTGGTGTTGGGGGTCATCTACCCTCTTGCATGCTCTATTTAGCCTTATTTTGAGCCATGCCATGTGACCTTTGTATTGATCTTTGCTTGGCCCTTTAGCCACTGAAATCTAGTGGATTTTCAGTTGTTGGCATGTGGTTTTGAGGGCCAAAATCAGAGAGGGGTGACCCTCTCTCTTTTGGCCTTGTTTGCTTGCATTTATGGCTTTCCAAGGGAGCATATATTTCCACACTTCCTAACCATGGTTCAGGCCCTTTTTAGTGACTTTTAGGACCTGCCTAGACTCTTTCTATGCCGGGTTTGGTCACCTTTTGATTGCCTCTTGCATGTGTAGAACAATCCCTTGCATAGCTTATCAAAGTAGCACCTCATTTTTTCATGTATTGGTCATGTTTTAGCGGGTTTTTGGCCACCATTTGGCATGCCATGGTTTTGTTTTTGTCTGGTTTGGTAGCCTCTTGTGCTTCATATGGTTGTAGTGTAAACCATGGTTTACTAGCTTGAAATGCATGTTGTTTTGGCCTTCTATTCTAGCATATTTTGGCCATGGTCCAAACTAATTTTATTCATATTTTGGGCTGCCTTAGCTCTGTTTCGAGGTCCCTTGGTCGAATGATGATTTCCATGCACGCTTATAGTGTAATAGCCTTGCCTAGCTTTGAGTTTTGAAGCCGCTTGCATGCTTACCTTGCGGTGTTTTCTTGTTTTGTCATCATTGAGCATGATATTTCAGAGTATATAGGGCTTCCATATTCTCATGTTTTTCACTCTTTCAATGTGTTTGAGAGTTGCATCATTATACCCTATTTATGAGCCTTTGCATTGAGCTTCATTCTTATGCCTTTCAAGCCACCATCTTGGCTCATTTTGCCACTATTTTGGGTCTGCTTAAGGTTTGTTTGGAGTTGATTTTGTCATTTGAGCATCGCCTTGCATGCCTCTAGTGTAATGTGCATCACTAGCTTCGGTACTTAAGCCTTTCAACATGTATTGTGTGAGTTGTTTGCATGATTCGGAGCCATTTTGTCTCTCATTTCAGAGCTGGAACATGTGTCATTGTATGCCATATTTCATCCTTTCAATGATTTTGTGGAGTTGCATTTTATGCCTTAGGCTTGGAGCGCTCGCATTGTGCATGCTTGTGTGTTTTTCGAGGCCTTGTTTTCATCATCTTTGGCTACTGATTTGGGTGTGGCTGAGGCCCATCCATTTTGGTTTAAGTCCATCTTGCATTATGCATGCCATGTAGTTCGTCACATTGAGTATGCTATTTGACATTCGCATTGTGTATGCTAGTCGCATTGTGTCATACTGTTACATGCTTATGTTGTCTTGCATTGAGCATGCGCGCATTAGCATCGGGCATTGTGCATTGTGCATGCCATTAGCCTTGTTAGGTTGTTCATGTCACATTCCATATTGGCATTGTGTATGCTATCATGTCCCTTGCATGTTTTCATACTTATGTTGCATTCCATTATGCTTGCATGCATTGCATTGTAGTTAATCATTGTGCATTGTATTGTAGTTAATCTTAGTTGCATTGCATTTAGGTTGCCTACTTCGAATCGCATTGTGTACGACATGCCTTATTACGTGTTGCATTGTGTTTCAGATAGGAGTTAGCCTATGCACGGGAAACGAGGGATGTCTCGTACTTAAAGTGACGAAACGTGCCTCGATTCCCGGTCGCCGAAATTCTTGACTACCCATGTTGGAGTTGTTGGCTTTAGGTGCTTATGTGTGCATTCATTTCACATTGAGACGTGCAATTCGGCTCCTCGGCCATCATGCATTGAAATACGTGATTGGTGGCCCGAGGGTTGAGGACTACATTCCCTTGAGCTTATGCAATGATGGAAAGAGTGGTCGTGCACACATATGTAGCGAATATTTTGCCATCTCTCTCTCTTGCCTTCTATTGTAGAAAACTGAAAACCAGGAGAGGAAACTGGTCGACCGACCAGGTTTACTGGTTGGCCCACAACTTTTGTTGGTTTCCACCACAAAAAAGGTGGTCGGTAGTTGGTCTCCCATGCCTATAAGCTGGTCGGCAGCCTTCCCACAGTTTCCCGAGGTGGAGTTTCATCTCTCTGCAGCTTTGTGCAAATTTCTGAAATCAATTGCAAACAAAGGCAAGCCGGGGTATCGTGATGGATTTCCCGACAAGGCGACTCGAGCTGAGGTAGTCCACATTCATGTAGTTTGCATGCTAGTTTAATTGCTTACTTAGTTAGTTTGTTAATTAATTAGAGTTGTGTAATAATTAGTTGTAATTTATTATTCATTTTGGTTGTGTAATAACTAGCTTAATTAGATTAGCCCAGATTTGCTAGTTGGTATTGTATTATTTATTTAGGCACTCCGTCCAGAGGGCCAACTATTGTAATAAGTGTGCGTGTGTGTCATGCATGTCTTCCAACCCCCATTTCTTTCTCCCTTTTATTTACCAGCCTACGATGGTTAGTCTTAGGGCATGTTTCAATTAGCATCCTTATGCTCGCGTGTTTGCATCCATTCATCTGTCTTGCATGCACCGGGCTCGGCGCATCATACTAACTGTATTGTATTTCCATTCCTATTTGAATACATGTATCAAATTGCATTTCACATGACATTTTAGAATAGCCGAGCCTATCTTCGTTGCATTTTGTATGTGTTGCATTAGGCCATCTTAACATGAACTTGGATCATGCATTGATTACTAACTAGTTTCTGTTTTGGCTTGGAGTACTCGGTAAGTGTTTATGCTTTAGCATCGTTGCATGTGTGTGAGTGACTGCCATGATAGCATGCTTGCCATGAGGCTATTTGCTTACGTGATTAACTACCTAAATTCCCATGGGTGAAGGTTACATTACTTGAATTGGGACAATTCATTGAAATTTGCGTTTCAGCCTACTTGCGAGTAGCAAACTTCAAACCATTTTCCAAACAAACAAATATGCAATGCTTTGTTCCAAATTAGGTGGTCTAGTCTACACTTGTTTTGCTATGCGCATCACATAGTAATTCTACGCTAATAAACTGGAATAAGAACGCACGTGTTTTCAAAAACAAGATATCATGTTTAATAGTGGCTGATCTTTGATCGGGCTAGCAGGGGTGCCCATTGCATGACCTTCCCCAATCGTACCCAAGTTCCCGAACTGAGGCAACTTTCGTGATGACGGACACGTGGCCTTAGGCACGAGTCAGGGTTTCCTAAATTCCCCCAAAATAAAATATTTAGGTGGCGACTCTGTATCTGGCAAAGCAGTCCATGTTTGCACGTCTTTCTAAAAATTAGTTTTTCAAAACGATTTGCCGGATTTGGACTCTTTGGTGATTTATCAATCTCGCATTGCACTTTGCGAGATCAAATTAAGAACCGTGACATTGAGTCCGAACTGTAGTGAGCCCAAATGAGCAAAACGGGATTTTTCCCGGGACGTTCGGGGACGTCTGCAGTAGTGTAATGCTACTTATTAGCCTAACATGCTCTATGCTTTTGATCATCATTCTAGTATGATTTTGGCCTAACTCAAAGAAGCTTTTACTCATATTTTAGCATGCTTAAGCTCTGTGTGAAGTGTCTTGGGTCCTGCATGCATTGTTGTGTGCGGTCATGGTTCAATCTAGCTTACTAGCTTTGCATATCGGGTCCACTAGCATGCGTTGCTTGGGCTTTTGGCATGATTTAGCATTATTTCTACCATGGTTTCAGTGCATATTCCATGGCCATGCACTCACATTTGTCACTCCTTCCATGCATTGGAAGGTTTATGCTTTAAGCCTTAAGAGTGAGCCATCATGTATGCATGTTTGCCCAAGCTCATGAGCTCCATTCTAGCATGTTCTTGACTCTTAATTTGGCATGATTAAGCACTGTCCAGAGCTGTTTTAGTGGTCTAAGCTTGGTATTGTATGCTCCTTGTGTATTGCTCTTGACTAGCCCTATGCTCTAGGCCTTCTATCATGCCTTATTTGTGTTGTTTGATTGATTTGGCATCATTTAATACTCCATTTCAGAGCATCTAGCATTGTCATATTCTCGTGCATGTCACTCTTTAATCGCGCTTAAGAGTTGTGCCTTTATGCTTTACTTTCGAGCCATGAGTTGAATGTGCATTTCATGCTCTTTGTGCCCAGGGTTTGCTGAGTTTTGGCCAATGATTTAGGTGTGGCTGAGGCCCATCCATTTTGGTTTAAGTCCATTTTGCATTGAGTATACCATGTTAGCCATTGCTTTGTGTAGGCCATGTTGTTTGCATTGTTGTATTGCATATTGTTGCATGCCATTAGCATTAATAGGTGGTTTATGTTGTTTTGCATTGAGTGTGCATGCTATTGGCATTGGTGGTTTGATCATGTTGTTGCATGCTTGTCCCTTGCATTGCATGTTTGCATACTTATGTTGCGTTCCATTATGTTTGCATGCATTGCATTGTAGTTAATCATAGTGCATTGCATTGTGTGTGTAGACACCCCATTTTAGACCGTCCTCAAGACTTGGACGTCACCGTTTGAACACTCGGTGATCATCCATGTTTGTGTTCGTCTTGAGTTCCCGGAGGTCTCAGCTACGCGCCTTGCCTCAGGATCTCTCGACTCGACTATTTTGTGTTTGGTTTTACACCAAACACTTGTGTTTTTTGCTTTGGAGGGTGGGGAATGGCTTGTTGGCCATCCCCACACTCCACCGGCCATGGCTTGAAGCCACTGGCTGTGTTTTATTGCCACCAGCCAAATATTTGGCTGGCCGGCACTCTGGATGGTCGACCGGCCATCTTTTTTGGCCAAATTACATTTTTGGCCGGCCGACCACTGTTCATCTGCTTTTGCAGATATTTTTGTGCCAGCTGTGATAGTTGGCACCCACCTTTGCTCCCCTCCATACACGTGTATGGAGGGATTTCAACCTTGTTAGCTTGCCTTGGAAGCTTTACAAGATTGAATCTTCTATAAGAGGAGGCCTTTTCTCCCTCTTTTAGGTTAGACAACATTTTTCCAGAGCTTTGAGTTCTAGGGTTAGGGTTTGCATATATCCTATCTCTATATCTCTCTCTTTGTGTATTTGTGTGTGTTTAAGTCTTAGTATTGCACACAAACACTCACCATTACACCTTCTCTTGGAGCTGAGGTCCTTGGAGGTTGTTCTTGAAGTTTTAGAGCTGGTTTGGACCTAAGCAAGCTGCTGGTCCACCTTTTTTGAAGAGGATCTACAAGGGTAACCACTTTCCCCTTTTATTCCCCATTTTTGCATAGTTTTTTTGACTACCTTGCAACTGTTTTTAGGCGTTACATATAACATATAAAAGTCTTGTTTTTCATTGCTTTAAATAGTTGGTTAAGGGTGTTTTGAGCTTTGAGGTTGTTTGACCCCTCTTAGGGCTTATTTGACCCCTTTTTTGTGCCATTTTGGTGGGCTCCGGGACCATTGTGTTTGGGCCTCCTCACCACTAAAATCTTGAGGGATTTCAGTGGTAAGGATGGTGCCTTGAGGTCCTAAGAAGGAGAGGGCCACCCCCTCTCCTTGTTGTCCTTGAAAAGGGCCATTTTAGCCTCTTGAGAGAGCATCTTGTTTAAGTGCATGTTGGCCATGCCTTAAATGATTTTTGTGCTTATTATGTCATAATATAGCTCTGTTTTCAGTTGGTTTAGTTACGCCATGCTTGCTTAGCATACATGCCTTGTAATGCCATGTTTTGGCCTTAACATGCTTTAATTGTCGACCCTTGTTCTAGCATGATTTTGGCCAAGCTTTGTGAAGCTTTTGTGTATGTTTTAGTGTGCTTTTAGCTCTGTTTTTAGTTGCTTTCGTCATGCTCAACATGTTTTGTAATGTCTCTTTGCGTTCTAGCTTGTAGGCCATGAATGTGTGATGTCATGAGCATGCTTTACTTGCTTTAATTAGTTGGTTTGGCACCTCTATTTTATGCAATTTTAGAGTTTGGTATGCTTGCCATATGTCCATGATCATCTCTTTTAAGTGTGCTTAGAAGTTGCCTTTTGATGCTTAGGAATTGGATCATGTATGCATGCATGTTTGTATGTGCATTTGGCCCCATTTCCATAGTGTATGGCCACTGTTTTAGGCTTGTTTGAGGGCTGCCTAAATTAGTCTAAGTCTGTCATGACCCGAACCCGCCCCTATGGGTTAAGGACACAATCGGCCAGTAATCCTGAGATTACCTACGGCCTCAGACCAAAAGAGACATAACCTGTCAGAGTAAAGGGGCCAAACGGAAGCAATAAATAAAAACTTTGTCCATTGAGCCGTGCTTATATGCACATCAAACAAACCATACTCAGATACGTTAATAACCCACATCAAAAGTACAGTTTCACAAAATTCATTACAGACAGGATCAACCAAAACGAGTCAACCTATGACCGACTATTTACAGATATACACAAAGTCCTTGCCGGCAAGACAAAGAATAGTTACATAGCAAAAAGGCAAGGGTAGGTCTCAAGAGTGAGACGCAAGGCTGACTTCCTCAAAACTCAGATTTTTCCTAGCGGACTTCACTGGGGCTGGGTTTGGACTTCCCTTGGCTCACCTACAAAACACATGAATGAGCGTGAGCGATAGCCCAGTGAATAATATCAGATGCAGAAATTACATAACAATGTAGAACAACATGTTCCAAACGGCCTTGGGCCCAATTCATACTCCTATTCATGGCAAAACGGCCTTCGGCCCATTCACTTATGTCGAAACGGCCTTCGGCCCATCCATTTCTGTCAAAATGGCCTTCGGCCCATTCATTTATGTCAAAACGACCTTCAGCCTACTCGTTCATGTCAAAACGACCTTCGGCCTACTCGTTCATGTCAAAACGGCCTTCGGCCCACTCACATGTGTCAAAACGACCTTTGGTCCATTCATTTACATCAGGACGACCTTTGGTCCATTCATTTATATCAAAATGACCTTCGGTCCATTCATTCACATCAGGACGACCTTCGGTCCATTCATTTATATCAAAACGACATTTGGTCCATTCATTTATATCAAAACGACCTTTGGTCCATCCATTCGTTCCTGTCAGACTTTTGTCCACAATCCCAATTTACAACTCATAAAGTTTAAGGGAATAAACAATTGGACATTGACAAGCTTTCGAATAGTTATATTACTCACAGTGATCGGCTTGTGGATGCGCCCTGGAGCTTGACCCTACACATTTCATGAGTACAAAAGGGTCACTAACAGTTCAATCCGTTCTTTAATTCACATATTCCTCTTTAGGCTTTATTTTTATCTCAATAACTCATCTACAAGGTTTGACATATGCCTAAGAGTACTTACAAGTGAAAGGGAACGGAAAACGAAACACAGAACGCATAAACAAAATTTCAGAAAATAGGGTCCCCGCTCGAGCGTCAACTTATCCGCTCGAGCGGACCCTTAAGGCCTGCAAAAGTACTGGTTGCATGAAAATTACGCTCGAGCGTTAAATAGGGCGTTCGAGCGGAAGGCCTGTCTACAAAATTCCACGCTCGAGCGTGATATGTCCCGCTCGAGCGGACATCCAACTCTGCAAAAATGCTGGGAGCACGATTTTCCCGCTCGAGCGGCCATTACCCCGCTCGAGCGGACTTCGAAATTCTGGAAAACCCAGAACTGTGTTCTTGAGTTCCAACATCGAATTCAAGGGCCCCAAATGCCTGATTTCGGCTCAAACTTCATATATATGTGTACTAACATGATATAGACACCAAATTACCACATATTGAAACTCAATTCCCGTGAATCAATCACATGCAAACCCAAATTATACCAAACTTACTTCCAATACATTAAATTCATGCATTTAAGTTTCATATCTTCATCAATCATGCATGCATGTCAATTCTTGACTCCATTTCTATTCCAATCAATGCAAATGGTGTTCATTCTCATGGAACACAACAAAAACATGCTTGCATGTAGGATTTAACACTCATATTTCTATATTCATCCCAATACATGCTTGATTATGCAAAACCATGGTGATTCTATACATGCATGTGCATTTTAACTTCAATTCCATCAACTAGAGTACAACTCTTGTTCTTGATCACCAATTAACCTTTAATTCACAAAATCACAAGTTCAAACTCAAGAATTCATAAACAATCACTTACCTAGAAGCTCAATCTATGGTCAGTTCTTGAGTTGGACTTCAAATTCGTAGCCTTGGGCCAAAAATTACACAACTTTCTCCCTCACTCTCTCTAGCAGCCGACCTCCCCCCCCCCCCCCCTTTCTTAGAGTTTGATCAGCCCAAAGATGAAGGTATATGAGAGAATGAGAAGTGTAGTGCTCAAACACAAGAAACCCCACTAGCCACAATTAAGATATTAAACAATTTGAGCACAATGCCATTAAATAATTCAATTTAATCTGGCCCGAATCAAGTTTTCAATTAAATTTTACCGTAGGCTCTAAAAATTATGCCAATCACAATGGCGAAATCAATTTCGGGTTCTGTGGCCGATAAAGCCTCCAATTTAATTTCCAAAGCTGATTATTCAAACAGATATTCCTACGGTGAACAGATAAAACTTTCAAAATCACCTATATTCACGTAATGGCACATAAAATCATGGTAAACACATAATCACATTCAATTTAAGGACCAATTAGCATATTACGAAACAGGGGTATTACAGTCTTCCCCCCTTTAGGAAGTTTGGTCCTCCAAACTTAATTTACCTTCGTCAGGAAACAAATGTGGATAGCGTAGACGCATTTCCTCCTCTTTTTCCCATGTAGCATCTGTCCCATAGTGTTCCTTCCATTCCACTTTCACCATTGGAATGGATCTGTTTCTCAATTCTTTCACTTGTCGGTCAACAATTCTTTCCGGCCATTCAGCATATTCCATATTTTCATCAATAGCAACCCGGTGATAATCAATCACATGCAACGGGTCTCGGAGGTAACCCCTCAACATCGACACATGAAATACGTTATGGATTTGCTCGAATCCCGGTGGCAAAGCAACTCTATAAGCAACTGGGCCAAGCCTCTCCAAAATCTGAAACGGCCCAATGTAACGGGGCGACAACTTGCCCTTTTTCCCAAACCTGACTTGGCCTTTCATCGGAGAAACTCGGATGAACACATGGTCACCGACCTCATACTCAAGAGGTCTTCTCCGAACGTCTGCATAATTCTTCTGTCGGTCTTGAGCTGTTTTGAGCCTTTGCCGAATAGTTTTGATCTTTTCAGAGGTTTCTTGTACAATTTCAGGCCCAAGCAAAGCTCTGTCTCCGACCTCTGTCCAACAAATAGGTGATCTACACCTCCTACCATACAAAGCCTCGTATGGTGCCATACCGATGCTGGAGTGGAAGCTATTATTATAGGCAAATTCTGCAAGTGGCAAGTAATCTTCCCAACTCCCCTGAAAATCCAAAGCACACATGCGAAGCATATCTTCCAAAGTCTGTATTGTTCGTTCTGACTGCCCATCTGTCTGTGGGTGGAATGCAGTGCTGAACCTTAGTTCTGTTCCCATAGCTTCCTGCAAACTCTTCCACAATCTAGATACAAACTTCGGATCTCTATCCGACACAATGGATACTGGAACTCCGTGTAGGCGGACAATTTCATCAACGTAAATAGTAGCCAACCTGTAAGCAGTAAATGTAGTTTTGACAGGCAGAAAATGTGCAGATTTAGTTAGTCTATCAACTACAACCCAAACAGAATCCATACCTCGGGAAGTCCGAGGTAGGCCAACAACGAAATCCATAGTCACATGTTCCCACTTCCACTCAGGAATGGGGAGAGGTTGAAGTAGACCGCCTGGTTTCTGATGTTCAGCCTTAACTTGCTGACACTGAAGGCACTTGGACACATATTCTGCAATCTCTTTCTTCATTTTAGGCCACCAATAGGTTTGTTTCAAATCCCGATACATTTTATTGTTACCCGGATGCATAGCAAATACGGATCTGTGGGCTTCATCTAAGACCCTCTTCTTTAGCTCCGGAATATCTGGAACACATATTCGGTTTCGAAATTTCAACATTCCATTCTCGACACTGAACTCTGCTTTTGGGCTGACTTCAAATTCATCAATTACCTTTCGGAGGAACTCATCTTCTTTCTGTTTCTGCTTGATTTCATCAACAATTGCCGGTTCGGCTGTAATGGCGGCTATCAATCCGCCCGGTTCACATACCACTACCTCAATTTCAGACTTCTCAAAGTCTTGCAAAATCTCCCTTTGTTCAGTAAGCAAACAAGCCATACTCCCTGTTGATTTTCTGCTCAAGGCATCAGCCACTGTATTAGCTTTCCCGGGGTGATACTGAATTTCTAGGTCGTAATCTTTTATCAATTCTAGCCATCTTCTCTGACGCATATTCAACTCTTTCTGCGTGAAGAAGTATTTTAGGCTTTTATGATCTGTGTAGACTTCACACTTTGCCCCATACAAATAATGCCGCCAGATTTTCAAGGCAAAAACAACTGTGGCCAATTCTAAGTCATGTGTTGGATAGTTCTTCTCATGTGGCCTCAACTGTCGGGAGGCGTAAGCAATAACCTTTCCGTTCTGCATTAACACACAACCCAAACCCTTATAAGATGCATCACTGAAAATCACAAAATTTTCCGTACCTGAAGGTAGTGTCAAAATTGGTGCAGTGGTCAATCTTGTCTTTAATTCATGAAAGGCTGATTCTCTTTCACTATTCCACTCAAATGGTTGTCCCTTACGTGTCAATTGGGTAAGAGGCACAGCTAATTTCGAAAAGTCTTTTACAAACCTTCTGTAGTACCCAGCTAAGCCCATGAAACTGCGAACTTCTGTCACATTAGTTGGTGTAGGCCAATTCACAATTGCTTCTATTTTCTGCGGGTCCACTGAGATTCCTTCCTTGTTGATCACGTGCCCTAAGAAAATAACCTCATCCAACCAAAACTCACATTTCTTTAACTTAGCAAATAGTTTCCTTTCCCGAAGTATTTGTAAAACAGTCCTCAAATGATGTTCGTGTTCAAGTCTATCTTTAGAGTATACCAAAATATCATCGATGAAGACAACAACAAACTCATCAAGGTAGGTTTTAAAAATTCTATTCATTAAGTCCATAAATGCTGCCGGAGCATTAGTCACTCCAAATGGCATAACAAGAAACTCAAAATGACCATACCTCGTTCTGAATGCAGTTTTCCCAACATCTTCTGCTTTAACCTTCAGCTGATGATACCCAGATCTCAAATCAATCTTAGAAAACACCTGTGATCCCTGCAACTGGTCAAATAAGTCATCAATACGGGGTAAGGGATATTTATTCTTTATCGTTACCTTGTTCAATTCCCGGTAATCAATACACAGGCGCAAAGTACCATCTTTCTTCTTTACAAATAACACTGGTGCACCCCAAGGCGAAGTGCTAGGCCGGATAAACCCTTTATCAAGAAGGTCTTGCAACTGTTCCTTCAATTCTTTCATTTCGGCAGTAGCCATTCTGTAGGGAGTTTTAGAAATAGGCTGGGTGCCTGGCACGGTCTCAATAGTAAACTCTATCTCCCGGTCTACCAATTCCCCTGGTAATTCATTCGGAAACACATCTGGGAACTCTCTAACAATGGGAATATCATTCAATTCAACATTCACTGATTGTTCAGTCAATACATAACACAAATAACCCTGGCACCCCTTCCTGATCAATTTACATGCTTTCATTGCAGATATCAAATATGGTGGAGGCACTACCCCGTTTCCCACAAACACAATTTCTTTCTGTTCTGGTGGTTTAACCACAACCCTCTTTGTCACACAATCTATAGTGGCACAATATTTGGTCAACCAATCCATGCCCAAAATTACATCGAAGTGTCTAAAGTTTAAGGGCAACAAATCTACATATAGGGTAGCATCCTCAATATGCATGTCACAAAACCGATATATATAGTCACATAACACAGATTCCCCCGATGGAGCAGACACACACAACAAATATGGCAACAGTTCTAGGGGTCTTTTTAGTCTAGATGCAAATGCATATGTCACAAATGAGTGCGTTGATCCAGAATCAATTAACACAAAAGCATCCTGATTACATATTGAGATAGTACCTGAGACAACGGCATTGGCGCTCCGTGTATCGCCCGGAACGAGTGCAAAAACTCTCCCTTGTCGCACTGTATCCCCAGTAGTAGCAGATCTCAAAGTGTTTCCTGGCTTTGGGATCGATGCAGTGGAGCTAGCAGCTATCTTCCCACTATTCTGATTACAATCTCGGGCTATATGCCCTTGTTTTCCACACTTAAAACAGGCTCCCGATGCACGGTAACAGACTCCACGGTGCCTTTTGCTACAAATGTTGCACATGGGAGCTGTGTCTCGGGAAGAACTTGAAGTAGTGGAGGAGCCCGTGTTTTGCTTTTTCAAAAATTTCTTCTTCGGAAAGAAGCCTTGTCTTTTGTTGCCTTTCCATTCTGTTGTTGGCTTAGCTTGTCTAGCTATGTTAGCCTCTGATATGATGGCCCGGTCAAGCACCCCGATGTAGGTCTCCAACTTCAGGACATTCACTCGCTCTAGGATGTCACTTCGGAGCCCACCTTCAAAATGCCTTGCCTTCTTATAATCAGTATCAATTACGTGTGGTGCAAACCTAGCCAACTCAGTAAATTTGGCCTCATACTCAGTTATAGTCATGCTGTCTTGCTTGAGTTCCATGAACTCTGCCACTTTCCTGTCCCGGACGCACTGCGGGAAGTACTTGTCATAGAAGATTTCCAAAAATTTCGCCCAATCCACATCTCTGTGGTTTTCCCTCATCAACATCCACCATCTTCTTGCTTCATCTTCTAGCATAAAGGTGGCTAGAAGCACTTTCTGTGTATCCGAGCACGGAAACACCTCAAACAGTTTTTCGATCCCAAGGACCCAAGCCTCAGCTTTCAAAGGGTCTAGTCCGCCATGGAACTGTGGTGGTTTCATTTTCTTGAATTCCTTGGTGAGTGCTATTATCCGGTCATCATTTTGATCATCTGGCACGGGTGGTGTCAGAGGCGGAGGTGGCGGGTGTGGTTGCTGCCACTGTTGTTGCCACTCCTGTTGCTGTCTCAAAGCTTCTGCCATTTCTTGGATCAGTCTTTCCATTCTGTCCAGTCTGGCAGTAGAAGATTCCTCTAACTCATCACCTCTGGTCCTCACCATCTGATTAAACTTACATTATATTTCATACAAAAGGTACACAAGTATGCATGCACTAAGAAGCACATATTTCCAGATAATTTGCAATGCAAGTAGTTCACAACTTACACATTTAATTATTCCTAACAAAACATTTAAGCATATAACCAACGCTTCCAAACTCGTATTTATCACATGAATGCATCCTAGATCTCATCTAGACGCTTATTGCTCTATTTGGACAAGTGTGTGAGTTATCAACTCGTGCTCTGATACCACTCTGTCATGACCCGAACCCGCCCCTATGGGTTAAGGACACAACCGGCCAGTAATCCTGAGATTACCTACGGCCTCAGACCAAAAGAGACATAACCTGTCAGAGTAAAGGGGCCAAACGGAAGCAATAAATAAAAACTTTGTCCATTGAGCCGTGCTTATATGCACATCAAACAAACCATACTCAGATACGTTAATAACCCACATCAAAAGTACAGTTTCACAAAATTCATTACAGACAGGATCAACCAAAACGAGTCAACCTATGACCGACTATTTACAGATATACACAAAGTCCTTGCCGGCAAGACAAAGCATAGTTACATAGCAAAAAGGCAAGGGTAGGTCTCAAGAGTGAGACGCAAGGCTGACTTCCTCAAAACTCAGATTTTTCCTAGCGGACTTCACTGGGGCTGGGTTTGGACTTCCCTTGGCTCACCTACAAAACACATGAATGAGCGTGAGTGATAGCCCAGTGAATAATATCAGATGCAGAAATTACATAACAATGTAGAACAACATGTTCCAAACGGCCTTGGGCCCAATTCATACTCCTATTAATGGCAAAACGGCCTTCGGCCCATTCACTTATGTCGAAACGGCCTTCGGCCCATCCATTTCTGTCAAAATGGCCTTCGGCCCATTCATTTATGTCAAAACGACCTTCGGCCTACTCGTTCATGTCAAAACGACCTTCGGCCTACTCGTTCATGTCAAAACGGCCTTCGGCCCACTCACATGTGTCAAAACAACCTTTGGTCCATTCATTTACATCAGGATGACCTTTGGTCCATTCATTTATATCAAAATGACCTTCGGTCCATTCATTCACATCAGGACGACCTTCGGTCCATTCATTTATATCAAAACGACCTTTGGTCCATTCATTTATATCAAAACGACCTTTGGTCCATCCATTCGTTCCCGTCAGACTTTTGTCCACAATCCCAATTTACAACTCATAAAGTTTAAGGGAATAAACAATTGGACATTGACAAGCTTTCGAATAGTTATATTACTCACAGTGATCGGCTTGTGGATGCGCCCTGGAGCTTGACCCTACACATTTCATGAGTACAAAAGGGTCACTAACAGTTCAATCCGTTCTTTAATTCACATATTCCTCTTTAGGCTATATTTTTATCTCAATAACTCATCTACAAGGTTTAACATATGCCTAAGAGTACTTACAAGTGAAAGGGAACGGAAAACGAAACACAGAACGCATAAACAAAATTTCAGAAAATAGGGTCCCCGCTCGAGCGTCAACTTATCCGCTCGAGCGGACCCTTAAGGCCTGCAAAAGTACTGGTTGCATGAAAATTATGCTCGAGCGTTAAATAGGGCGCTCGAGCGGAAGGCCTGTCTACAAAATTCCACGCTCGAGCGTGATATGTCCCGCTCGAGCGGACATCCAACTCTGCAAAAATGCTGGGAGCACGATTTTCCCGCTCGAGCGGCCATTACCCCGCTCGAGCGGACATCGAAATTCTGGAAAACCCAGAACTGTGTTCTTGAGTTCCAACATCGAATTCAAGGGCCCCAAATGCCTGATTTCGGCTCAAACTTCATATATATGTGTACTAACATGATATAGACACCAAATTACCACATATTGAAACTCAATTCCCATGAATCAATCACATGCAAACCCAAATTATACCAAACTTACTTCCAATACATTAAATTCATGCATTTAAGTTTCATATCTTCATCAATCATGCATGCATGTCAATTCTTGACTCCATTTCTATTCCAATCAATGCAAATGGTGTTCATTCTCATGGAACACAACAAAAACATGCTTGCATGTAGGATTTAACACTCATATTTCTATATTCATCCCAATACATGCTTGATTATGCAAAACCATGGTGATTCTATACATGCATGTGCATTTTAACTTCAATTCCATCAACTAGAGTACAACTCTTGTTCTTGATCACCAATTAACCTTTAATTCACAAAATCACAAGTTCAAACTCAAGAATTCATAAACAATCACTTACCTAGAAGCTCAATCTATGGTCATTTCTTGAGTTGGACTTCAAATTCGTAGCCTTGGGCCAAAAATTACACAACTTTCTCCCTCACTCTCTCTAGCAGCCGACCTCCCCCCCCCCCCTTTCTTAGAGTTTGATCAGCCCAAAGATGAAGGTATATGAGAGAATGAGAAGTGTAGTGCTCAAACACAAGAAACCCCACTAGCCACAATTAAGATATTAAACAATTTGAGCACAATGCCATTAAATAATTCAATTTAATCTGGCCCGAATCAAGTTTTCAATTAAATTTTACCGTAGGCTCTAAAAATTATGCCAATCACAATGGCGAAATCAATTTCGGGTTCTGTGGCCGATAAAGCCTCCAATTTAATTTCCAAAGCTGATTATTCAAACAGATATTCCTACGGTGAACAGATAAAACTTTCAAAATCACCTATATTCACGTAATGGCACATAAAATCATGGTAAACACATAATCACACTCAATTTAAGGACCAATTAGCATATTACGAAACAGGGGTATTACAAAGTCCATCCTCCATGTGTTATAGCATGCTTGTCATTAACATGATTGTTATATGCCTTGTATGTTTGCTTGAATACTTGCATGCCCACATTGCACCTTGTATGCTTGTCACTAGCATAGTGGTTGCATGCTTGTTTGCCTTGCATGATTAGTTGTTTAGGTTGCATGCCTAAATACACATTGCATGTCCATGTTGCATATTAGTTCAAATGCCTAGGACGCATTGCATTACATGCATCTTTCACCTCTTGATCAAGCCATGATAGAGGTTGAAAGCCCCTATGTTTGATTATGTGCATTGCATTCCATTTGAAATCAAAATGTACACTTGGTTTCCTTGGGCCGTCATGCATTGAAATGCGCGATTGGTGGTCCGAGAACCGAGAACCATGTCCCTTTGAGTCATAAACATGATAAGGGATGTGGTGGCACACACATTTTCTTGAAATGCATTGCCATGCTATGTTTTGCCCTCTGCTGCTGTCAAAAACAGATTCTGCAGGAAGCTTTGGCCGGCCGGCCATATCCAGTGCCGACCAGCCATGCATCAATGGCCGATAGCTTAAACAAGTGGGCAGTGATCATTCCCTTTGGCCGATGACCAATTCCATTAGCCGGTGGTGTTCCACAGCATTCAGAGAAGTAACCCCGGGACTTGTGCAGTCTTCAGAAGAGGATAACAGTCAAAGCAGAGGCAACTTGTGCACGGCAGTGGCTTTCCAAGCGGAGCCGAGCACGCATTGCATTGGGCCCTCTTCCCGAGGCTGCTTACTGTTTTATTAGATTAGTTAATTTGTTAACTAGTTTAATTGGTCTGCACTATTTAATTAGCTTATAGGCTAGTTAAACCTGTATTATTCTTTCGGTCCCTTCAAGTGAGGGCTAATTTGTAATAAGTGTGGGTGCGTGTGTGCATGTCTTTCAACCCCCACTTCTTTCTCCCTTTTACTTACCTGCTTTGATGGTTAGTATTAGGACATGTTTACCTTAGCATACCTTATGCCATGCATCCGTGCATCATTCATCAGTATTGCATGCACCGGGCTCGGCGCATCATACTAACTGCATAGGATTTTCAAATCTAACTTAAGTACGTGCTACATGTTGCATCCCACATGCCATCCTAGGATTAGCCGAACCTATTCTAGTGACATTCTCTATGCGTTGCACTAGCCACTTAACATGGACTTGGATCATGCATGATTGCTAACATGTTTTGTGAGGCCCCTGACTTTTTTTGTAAACCTTATTAGGTCCCTAAATTTTAAATTATTATAATAAAGCCCTTAGTTCGTCGATTAATCGCAAATTAAGCCCTAGGACTGAAAACGCATCACGGGCGAATCCATACAAACCCTAATCGATCTTGGAAGCTTAGAAATCACTTCTAACACTCTAATATTAATTACTTAACTCTCAAATTTTAGATTAATCGCTCTAAACCTTAACTTTCAATTTTTACAGTCATCGTTCGGTTATTTACCTTTAAATTTAAAGCAAGATAATACAAACTGAATTATTTTACACTTGGAATAGATACTTTGATTGAACCCAAGCCCTCACATTTTTATTAAATCACAAATTGACCCCAAACAAGTACTATTATATATATATATATATATGCACTTATACCCAAAAATCTTTTTTAATAATGTATTTTACAATTTTCAAGATTTGTACAAAATATATATATATATATATATATAACATGTCCATCAATTCACCATCACATGGCTAGCCATCATACCCCCCCTAGACTATAATCATTGTACTTTAAAATCTCTTGAAATCTTGGAGCAATAATGACTTTGGTACCTATAAAGATTTGCTATATTTTTGTGTGTACTTCTAAGATATTTACATTAGTCCTAGACCTAAATAGATCATAATTAAATACATCATTAAGGTTCTAATCCTTCTCATTTCATTACATTTAATGTGAAGCCCTGGAAAAATGTATTTGAATTATTTCCTTAAAGCTCCTGAGTTTCTTAAATTATTTCGAATCTTGTCAGTTAGCATTTTTAATTTTTATCAGAACAAGAATATCCTAGCCTAATTAGGTTCCTTAGCCTAATTTAATTTAATTATACATAAGTAAGGTTCCAATACATGAGTTTAATGCCAAGCCCTCACTTCTTTATTCAAATTCTAAACTTACCCAAAACTAGTATTTGTACCTTGTACCTTGAAGTACCATCAATCATGTAATATAAATATATGTATACATCTTGAAGAGTGTACCCTAGGACATAAAATAATAAAGAATTTGCCCTCCACACTTCCCTATGGCTGCCCTTCCTCGGAGAATGTGAGAAATCAAATTCCAAGAAATACCATCATGAGATTTTAGGAAAATATACAACCTAGTGACCTACCTAGGATACAAAAATCCAAGAATTAGTTTTATTACAACTAGATGTGGCCTAAACCAATGGAACACACCTCCTAAGTCCCTTCCATTCCTTTAGAATTCAAGCAAAATCCTAACTTTCCATCCAATTCCAACTAAAGGGCTTTTATGCCCTTTTACCCCAAATTTGCCTATATATACCACACCCTCCCTAGCTTGCAAACATACTGTGACGAGCCAGAATTTTTCCCTCCGCTCGAGCGGAAGAGTTAACGCTCGAGCGGACTTTTGGGGTTTCCAGTAATTGTGCAGACGGCTTGAGATTCTGGGAGTTGTGATTTCCCGCTCGAGCGGGGGAGTAGACGCTCGAGCGGATTGCCTTGTTGGTTTGCACGCTCCAGCGCAAGGTTGGGCGCTCGAGCGGGTCGTCTGGTTAAGTTTGCTTCTGAGGCATGTGGGCTCATTTTGATGTTCTTCTTCGTGTATTTGGAATGTTTTTACCTTATTTTGGGGTATTGATTGAGATGATAATATGATGGTAAAGTAAGATTGGACCAAAAACTTTAATTTGAATAATTCGTTTACGACCAACCTTCACTCATTTGCCCTTTTATTTTTCCACACTTTGAATTTAGATGTGAGGTTAGAACCATTGGAAAGCTTATTTCCGGGGCTTCAATTTGGACACAAGAACGACCTAAAACGGAGTCCGGATGGGAGAGTTACGCATGTTTGAAGTTTCAGAATCTGTGCTGGGAGCAGGTCCGCTCGAGCGGGAATAGGGACGCTCGAGCGGAAATAGCGGGTACAGCAGCTTAAAATCGGGATTTTGAGATCATTTCTTATGTTTTCCTTTTCTCTCTTGATCCCTCTTGCCCTAAGTCCGAAAACCCTAGGGTTTTGATCCCCAAATACCTCCATTTCCCTTAGGTTTGAGCAAGATCTTCCACCAAGAAGTGAAGAAGGCAAGAAGATGAACATTTTCAACCGATTGGAATTTCGAGATTTTGGTGGATTATTCTCAAAGCTTTGCTCCTTGCTTGGTTCTTGAGGTAGGGGTCCTTGTTCTCTTACAATACTTGTATTCATGGATGGATTTGTGGTGTTTTGAGTATATAAATACAAAATCTACGGTTTTGAGCATTTTGTGTCAACTTGAGATTTGGGGTTTTATGGTTTGTGATGTTGGGAGTTAATTGTTGGGTTTAAATGATGGATTGTGAATCCTAGGTGTAGAATTATTGGGAAAATTGGAATTAAAAGTGGTGATTTAAGAAGTTTGAATTTTTGCTTAAAATCATCATTTTCCTTGAAACCCTAGGTTGATAAATGATGAAAACCAATGAATTGGTCCAAATTGAAAGTAGAGGAATGAAATTGAGATATTGAATTAGATGTGTTCAAGTTTAATTGGAATTTGGAAATGTTTGGAAATTATGTTTAAAATTTGCGAATGAACTTTGTTATAAATGTTGGAATTCATGCTATCATGTAAAGGAAAAATTAGAGAAATAATCTATTAAGGATATGAATGACATAAACTCGATTTTGGAATGTTAAAATGAGATTCAAGGGTTTATTTTGAATTATGTTGAATTGTAAATGATGTTGTACTATGATGGATTATGTTTGGGTTACGTGATTTGTGTAGGGTTAGCTTCAAGGGCGGACCACGCACCTGAATACTGTGAGTAATAGTACTTTGATGTACCTTTAACCATTTATCGTTATTGATGTTAAATCTTCGTCGTAAGAATTATGTTGACATAAATGTTATAAATGCCATGTGAGAAATACTGTGATATTATGGAAACATCAAAAGAGTTTATGAAGTTATGTATGTTATGTGAGAAACATTATGGAATTAGGAAAACATCAAAGGAACTTGTGAATGTGTGAACCCCTCAGGCCAAGGGCCGAACTGTGAAATTGTGAAACCAACAAAGTCATCTATAATCTAACGAAAATGTACTTACTTTTCGTTACTAATTATCAGGGATGTTCTGTTAACCTTACGTTAATTATGTCAACTCATGGGAATGATGTAACAGTTACCATTAGGACTATGTTAATTACAAGGCAAGGCAACTATGTTAACATATAAGAATGATTAAACAAAGGTGTATGCTATTGATAAGAGAGCACGTAAAGTAAGTCATTTACCCAAAAGAATTTATGTTCATTCTTGAAGAATGGATTCTGAGTAAATATAAGAGTAGCTACATGTATCCAGATGAATTGAAGTTAATTTGTCATGTTGCTTATGAATTGGAAGTGATCCAGAATCTACGATATAAGTGCAAAGTTTAGCATCATTATGTGACCCTCATGAGAATGTGAATTAGTCTCTCATTGTTAAGCGTACGATAATGACACGACACAACAAGAAATGCTCTAGTTATGATATGTTCCGTTTGAATTAATGCATGATGTTGAAGTATGTTTCAGGCATGTTTCCAGTATGTTACAAGTTCAAGTATGTTCAGGTATGTTTCAAGTATATGTTACAAGTTTAAGTCTGTCACAAGTTTATGTATGTTACAAGTTTATGCTGTTACAAGTTGATGTATGTTACAAGTTGATGTATGTTACAAGTTTATGTATGTTACAAGTTTATGCTGTTACAAGTTGATGTATGTTACGAGTTTATGTTGTTACAAGTTGATGTATGTTACAAGTTGATGTATGTTACAAGTTTATGTTGTTACAAGTTATGTATGTTACAAGTTCTTTGTTTTAAGGGCCTTCATGCCAATCTTTCAAGGGCTTAATGCCAATCTTTCAAGGGCTTATAGCCATATGTTTCAAGGGCCTTAGTGCCACAAGCTTCAAGGGCTTATAGCCATATGTTTCAAGGGCCTTAGTGCCACAAGTTTCAAGGGCTTATAGCTACCATGTTTCAAGGGCGTTAGTGCCATATGTCACAAGGGCTTTATGCCATATGTTTCAAGGGCCTTTGTGCCATACGTTACAAGGGCTTTATGCCATATGTTTCAAGGGCCTTAGTGCCACAAGTTTCAAGAGTTTGTAGCCACCATGTTTATGTTGCAAGATTGAACTTAAGGCTGTTCTGTATATATATACTTCTAGGCCAAAAGGCTGTTCTGTTATATATATATATATGCATTTCTGGGCCTATGGCCATTTCGTATCTGCAGACCTATGGAAGTTCCGTACATACTAGGTTTAAAACTACTCTGTTAAGAAAACTGAATTCATGGCTGTTTTGAAGTGATTATGGAATGAAGTTAATCATATGTCTCTGCAGTCTTATGCCTTACTATTCAGGTTACACTTTACATTAGTTATGTACTATTATTCATTGAGTTTCACTCATTCTATATTTTGTCTGTTTCTGTAGGTGATCAACTGGGAAGCTAGTCCTAACCCTTAATGCTCGTCTCTCTCTTGTCAACCTCGATGTGTCCAGGCACTAACCGAAGCCTGTGTATTTGTTATTGAG
Source organism: Camellia sinensis (assembly GCF_055761805.1). Taxonomy (NCBI): domain Eukaryota; kingdom Viridiplantae; phylum Streptophyta; class Magnoliopsida; order Ericales; family Theaceae; genus Camellia; species Camellia sinensis. The sequence goes on from NC_138972.1 coordinate 162,952,842, forward strand.
TTTTTGGGGTTATGCTTCGGTTGTCCTTCATTAATATGCTTTGTTATATGCCCAATTATGGGCGGAGTCGATGTATGTGTATGTATGTTTTCTGTATATTATTTACTTTTATGATGTTGTGATCCTGGCATGATAGTGGTAGCTCAATGGAATAGATTTTTGTTTATCAGGTGCTTCCGTTCAGGCCCCATAGGTTATATTTATCAGGTTCTATGTCCATTTTTTTTTGAGGTGGTCATGCCCAAACTTTTAGGGCCGGGTTCAGGGCGTGACAAGTGGTATCAGAGCACGAGTTGCCATCTCACACACGAATCCATTGAGCTGTAGGATGTCTAGAAAGATTTAGGCATCATGCATGATATTCTACAAGTACATGAAAAGAAAAGAATGATGGCAACGTTAACTGTCTGTTGCTAACTCTGATTACTACAATCTATATCTGTTGTATGTCCTTTTATTGCCTCTGTTTATCTTATATAGGCTGGTGAAGAATGCAGGACATGCAATGTGAATATTGCACTGCGGAAACATGGTAAGGATTTGAGCTGATCGGTAAGAACTAAATGAAATTTGTATTATTGGTTCACGGTTATCTGTAGAAATAATGATAATATGGTTGGGCTTTTAGCCTTGGCTTAATTGCAACATCAAAGGAATGATATATAAGTTATTTTAATTTCTGACAACTTCTGATAAGAAATTATTGATAGTGCCTAATGAGTATAGTTTCTGCGTAATCGGGATTTTTTTTATCAGAAATGGCTGAAGGACATGAAGGACCCCACCTATATTATATGTCTGTTTATATGACACCCGTAAAAAGGTAGTTAAGGACTACCGTGAAACCAAATTAAATGAGTGGGATCTGATAAATTGCCGCAAAGATAGTTTACCTTATATGTTTTTATGGTTCATATCCAAACTTAGGATATTCTGATTAATGTCTCTCATGGTGCACTTACAGGAAATTGCAAAGTATAATGCTAGTTTTGATATTACTGTAACTGTTAGATTTAGAATACGGTCCTCCTTACGTTATTGTATGTAGAAATAATACTATGTTGGGATTCTGAAAGGGATATGAAATATTTAATATGATAAGTTTTCTGGATAAGTTCCCCAAAATGTACGAAATTTTGAATGCTTAAGATATGACAGATTTTCTGACAAAGTTTAAATAAGCTTACTGCTATGGGGAAATAGTCCATTGTCTGATATCTTTGAAAGGTCTGATAAGTTTCTGAGTACTGTCTCTGAACAACGTGTTATACCATATTGTAATTTGGGAATTGTGAGAGGTTAATCTGTATTTGATTTCGCTAATAATTTACCTTGAACATGTAATTCCCTGATATGGGGGTTGAGTTGTTATTTGGAGTCTGTTAGAAATCTGATTTGGCCTGATAAGTCTAATTATGATAGTGAGCAAGAGCCACAAAGTCATTGATTTAGAACTTGTTTATGAACCTAAAGAGGTTGAACTAGGTATGACAGCCTATGAGTCACATGTGATCAAATACTTGAGTAAACCCATTTCTGAATGTCCTTAAGATGTTATAGTATTTGGAAGGTATGACCTTTGGGTCAATAAATTGAAATATACGAGGATTGTGAATAATGAGATGATGCTTTGGTGTGTTAATGGGAATTTTTAGAACTATTGGGGAAAAGTAATTGAAATTGAGGTTTGGGCATTCACTAGACGTGGCCCGCTTAGTTGTTAATTGAGAAGTTGCTATGGACTTTGGGACTATAAATGGCTCCTTGTCGTTGAGTTTCTGATACATGTATGTTGATCGAAAGTATTTGTGATCCTTTCCTATCTCAAGTGTGGATCTAGTTTTGGAACATTGCAAAATGTGTTTCCATTTATGTCTGAACTGTCTTCTATTTGGTTTTTTTCAATTTCGAGGACGAAATTTTTTAAGGAGGGAAGGATGTGACGAGCCAGAATTTTTCCCTCCGCTCGAGCGGAAGAGTTAACGCTCGAGCGGACTTTTGGGGTTTCCAGTAATTGTGCAGACGGCTTGAGATTCTGGGAGTTGTGATTTCCCGCTCGAGCGGGGGAGTAGACGCTCGAGCGGATTGCCTTGTTGGTTTGCACGCTCCAGCGCAAGGTTGGGCGCTCGAGCGGGTCGTCTGGTTAAGTTTGCTTCTGAGGCATGTGGGCTCATTTTGATGTTCTTCTTCGTGTATTTGGAATGTTTTTACCTTATTTTGGGGTATTGATTGAGATGATAATATGATGGTAAAGTAAGATTGGACCAAAAACTTTAATTTGAATAATTCGTTTACGACCAACCTTCACTCATTTGCCCTTTTATTTTTCCACACTTTGAATTTAGATGTGAGGTTAGAACCATTGGAAAGCTTATTTCCGGGGCTTCAATTTGGACACAAGAACGACCTAAAACGGAGTCCGGATGGGAGAGTTACGCATGTTTGAAGTTTCAGAATCTGTGCTGGGAGCAGGTCCGCTCGAGCGGGAATAGGGACGCTCGAGCGGAAATAGCGGGTACAGCAGCTTAAAATCGGGATTTTGAGATCATTTCTTATGTTTTCCTTTTCTCTCTTGATCCCTCTTGCCCTAAGTCCGAAAACCCTAGGGTTTTGATCCCCAAATACCTCCATTTCCCTTAGGTTTGAGCAAGATCTTCCACCAAGAAGTGAAGAAGGCAAGAAGATGAACATTTTCAACCGATTGGAATTTCGAGATTTTGGTGGATTATTCTCAAAGCTTTGCTCCTTGCTTGGTTCTTGAGGTAGGGGTCCTTGTTCTCTTACAATACTTGTATTCATGGATGGATTTGTGGTGTTTTGAGTATATAAATACAAAATCTACGGTTTTGAGCATTTTGTGTCAACTTGAGATTTGGGGTTTTATGGTTTGTGATGTTGGGAGTTAATTGTTGGGTTTAAATGATGGATTGTGAATCCTAGGTGTAGAATTATTGGGAAAATTGGAATTAAAATTGGTGATTTAAGAAGTTTGAATTTTTGCTTAAAATCATCATTTTCCTTGAAACCCTAGGTTGATAAATGATGAAAACCAATGAATTGGTCCAAATTGAAAGTAGAGGAATGAAATTGAGATATTGAATTAGATGTGTTCAAGTTTAATTGGAATTTGGAAATGTTTGGAAATTATGTTTAAAATTTGCGAATGAACTTTGTTATAAATGTTGGAATTCATGCTATCATGTAAAGGAAAAATTAGAGAAATAATCTATTAAGGATATGAATGACATAAACTCGATTTTGGAATGTTAAAATGAGATTCAAGGATTTATTTTGAATTATGTTGAATTGTAAATGATGTTGTACTATGATGGATTATGTTTGGGTTACGTGATTTGTGTAGGGTTAGCTTCAAGGGCGGACCACGCACCTGAATACTGTGAGTAATAGTACTTTGATGTACCTTTAACCATTTATCGTTATTGATGTTAAATCTTCGTCGTAAGAATTATGTTGACATAAATGTTATAAATGCCATGTGAGAAATACTGTGATATTATGGAAACATCAAAAGAGTTTATGAAGTTATGTATGTTATGTGAGAAACATTATGGAATTAGGAAAACATCAAAGGAACTTGTGAATGTGTGAACCCCTCAGGCCAAGGGCCGAACTGTGAAATTGTGAAACCAACAAAGTCATCTATAATCTAACGAAAATGTACTTACTTTTCGTTACTAATTATCAGGGATGTTCTGTTAACCTTACGTTAATTATGTCAACTCATGGGAATGATGTAACAGTTACCATTAGGACTATGTTAATTACAAGGCAAGGCAACTATGTTAACATATAAGAATGATTAAACAAAGGTGTATGCTATTGATAAGAGAGCACGTAAAGTAAGTCATTTACCCAAAAGAATTTATGTTCATTCTTGAAGAATGGATTCTGAGTAAATATAAGAGTAGCTACATGTATCCAGATGAATTGAAGTTAATTTGTCATGTTGCTTATGAATTGGAAGTGATCCAGAATCTACGATATAAGTGCAAAGTTTAGCATCATTATGTGACCCTCATGAGAATGTGAATTAGTCTCTCATTGTTAAGCGTACGATAATGACACGACACAACAAGAAATGCTCTAGTTATGATATGTTCCGTTTGAATTAATGCATGATGTTGAAGTATGTTTCAGGCATGTTTCCAGTATGTTACAAGTTCAAGTATGTTCAGGTATGTTTCAAGTATATGTTACAAGTTTAAGTCTGTCACAAGTTTATGTATGTTACAAGTTTATGCTGTTACAAGTTGATGTATGTTACAAGTTGATGTATGTTACAAGTTTATGTATGTTACAAGTTTATGCTGTTACAAGTTGATGTATGTTACGAGTTTATGTTGTTACAAGTTGATGTATGTTACAAGTTGATGTATGTTACAAGTTTATGTTGTTACAAGTTATGTATGTTACAAGTTCTTTGTTTTAAGGGCCTTCATGCCAATCTTTCAAGGGCTTAATGCCAATCTTTCAAGGGCTTATAGCCATATGTTTCAAGGGCCTTAGTGCCACAAGCTTCAAGGGCTTATAGCCATATGTTTCAAGGGCCTTAGTGCCACAAGTTTCAAGGGCTTATAGCCACCATGTTTCAAGGGCCTTAGTGCCATACGTTACAAGGGCTTTATGCCATATGTTTCAAGGGCCTTAGTGCCACAAGTTTCAAGAGTTTGTAGCCACCATGTTTATGTTGCAAGATTGAACTTAAGGCTGTTCTGTATATATATACTTCTAGGCCAAAAGGCTGTTCTGTTATATATATATATATATATGCATTTCTGGGCCTATGGCCATTTCGTATCTGCAGACCTATGGAAGTTCCGTACATACTAGGTTTAAAACTACTCTGTTAAGAAAACTGAATTCATGGCTGTTTTGAAGTGATTATGGAATGAAGTTAATCATATGTCTCTGCAGTCTTATGCCTTACTATTCAGGTTACACTTTACATTAGTTATGTACTATTATTCATTGAGTTTCACTCATTCTATATTTTGTCTGTTTCTGTAGGTGATCAACTGGGAAGCCAGTCCTAACCCTTAATGCTCGTCTCTCTCTTGTCAACCTCGATGTGTCCAGGCACTAACCGAAGCCCGTGTATTTGTTATTGAGTTTTTGGGGTTATGCTTCGGTTGTCCTTCATTAATATGCTTTGTTATATGCCCAATTATGGGCGGAGTCGATGTATGTGTATGTATGTTTTCTGTATATTATTTACTTTTATGATGTTGTGATCCTGGCATGATAGTGGTAGCTCAATGGAATAGATTTTTGTTTATCAGGTGCTTCCGTTCAGGCCCCATAGGTTATATTTATCAGGTTCTATGTCCATTTTTTTTGAGGTGGTCATGCCCAAACTTTTAGGGCCGGGTTCAGGGCGTGACACATACACACAACACACTCACTCACACACACATTTTGAGAGGGAGGAGAGCAAGGAAGAGAAGTCTAGAGGAGGAGAGGGAAGAAGAAGAGAGTTTCTTGTGCAAAGCTAGAAGGTAAGCCACCAACACAACCTTCGCTTCATTTTCTTTTCTAATGCATGTCCTTTTAAAGATTTTAAGTGATGTTTCAGATCTGTTATTATCATGTTCTTATGTTAAAAATACCAAGATTTGAGTATTGTTTCCATCTCTCTTGTATTTTCCTCATTTTGGCACAAACCATCTTCTTTTTGTACAAATCTCCCAACTTTTCAAGGGCACTATTTCAAACAAATTTTCTGAGTTAAACATGTGATAGTTAGCATATTTTCCTCGCAAAATAAATGAAACTTTCCATTGGTGGAACCCCCTTTCTCTAAATTTTCTTGTTTCGGGCATTCCACCTTAAAACCTGTTTTTGCAGTCAACTTTCAAAAATTCCAGAAACATGTACAAAAATATTCTGAACCTCTTTTTTTGGTCAAAACCTTCCTTTATAAGTTAGCTTTCAACTAAAATTGGTTTCATCAAAAAACCTTAAACGGTTTGCAAAAAAATCAAGTTTTCGTAACGGTCGACGGATCTGGACAGATTCTGGACAGCACTGGACCATTTTCTAAATAACTTAAAATCGGAAAAAGCAATCCCATTTCCGAAAAATGTTCTAGGAATTAGATCAAATTCTCTACGAACCATAGGAAAACCGAGTCTGGTGGATGAACCTAAGTAGTCCTTCCATATTAACCTTCACGTGATGTTAAATCTGGAAATTTGTTATGTTTGGATGTTTTATACCCTTGTATTCATGAAAATGTTTAGTGGCTTATTATCATATCTTGGCATAATGTTGTATGGGTATGTTATGTTATTTATCTTCTTATCTTGAGGAGGCATGCTTATGTGAATTTTATTTTATCGTTTAGTTGAACTAACCTTGACTTAAAACACTTAATTCAACGGGAAACCTAATTGGGAGGGTATTGGGTTTTCGAGCACTTGAGAAATGAAAAGATGAGAATATGTGTCATATGGATTGTTGGGATGCGTTCCCTATTTGAAGTTAAAGTCTTGAGCAAGTGGTTTTCGGAACCCTTGAACGGAGCGGTTGTATTCGGACCCTAGGTGGTTTGGTGTGAGGAGGGATTCGGGCAAGGCCCTATTTCACCGTCTCTTTTGAGGCCCTGCGGTTGGCGCTACGTGGTATATAACCGTTGGTAGGCATCCGAGGTTAGTTCTGCAACAAAGCAGCAAAAGGGGGGGCATACCGAATAATCCGCGTCCGATTCTTGTGGTTGGGAGGACAAAATCTCTTTGGGGGATTTCTAGTTGCTAACACCTAACCTAACCCTTTATTTATTTATTGAAGTATCATGCTTTACTAGTTGACATTATAATTGTGATTGTGTATTGGACTGGGAAAAAAGGGTGGGGTGTGTGTGTGTGTTTACTGGGCATTCAAAGCTCACGGCGTATCATGCCAGGTGACGAAGAGGAACTCATAGCTGGAGATGTCGAACCTGAAGCATTTGAAGAATTTTGGTTATCCTAGAAAAAAAAAAAAGTTAGGAGTTCTTTTTGGATATTTTGTAAGACTCATGCGAAGATTTAAACTTTCTTTTGGGATGTAATGTAATGGAACGAACTTTTGTAATAAAGGATATTCATGGCTATTATGTTCTATAGATTTATATGTATGAACCTTATCATTGCTTATGAGACCTTGTGTCAATACCTTTTAAGATCTGTCAAAAGGGTAGTGCGCTGCCTAAGAAAGCTGGACTTAGAAGGGAGGCTATTTTGACTCCTCCGGCGATCTGGGATCTTACTTGGCTATTGACCATAGGACTCATTAGTGACTCTCCCTTGTCTGCAACCAATAGTGTAGAATCGGGGCATCACATGTTTATTGTTTTGGCTTGGAGTACACTGTAAGTGTTTTATGTTTTAGCATCTCGCATGAGTGTGAATGTTAACATGATAGCATGATTACCATGTGGCTATATGCTTATTTGATTAACTGCCTGAATGCCTGTGGGTAAAGGTTGGATTGTTTAAGTTGGAACAACTCGTTGAAATCCGTGTTTTAGCCTACTTGCGAGTAGCAAATCTCAAATAATTTTCCAAACGAACAGATATGCAATGCTTTGTTCCAAATTAAGTGATCTAGTCTATACTTGTTTTGCTGTGCGCATCACATAATAATTCTAGGTAATTAATCGGAATAAGAACACATAACATTTTCAAAATCGGATATCATGGTTAGTAGAGGCCGATCTTCGGATCGGGCGAGAGAGGGTGCTCATAGCTGACCTTCCCCAATCTTACCCAAGTTCCCGAGCCGAGGCAACTTTGGTAATGACGGACACGTGGAATTAGGCAAACGAGTCAGGGTTTCCTAAATTCCCCCACTAAAAAATATTTAGGTGGCGACTCTATATCTGGCAAAGCAGTCCATGTTTGGCACTTCTTTTCTAAAAATCTGTTTTCTCAAAATGATTTGCCGGATTTGGACTCTTTGGTTCAGATTAAGAACCGTGACAAAAATTGAGTCCGAACTGTGGGGTGAGGCACTCACGCGGGGCGCGTCCACAGTATGCCACGTTCTTGTTTGCATAGTTGCATTGCATTTCCATGATTGTTGCATCATGTTTGGGATAGGAGTTAGCCCAAACACGGGAAACGAGGAGCGTTTCTTACTCGAAATGATGAAACGCGCCTCGATTCCCGATCACCGACACTCTTGACTACCCATGACGGAGTTGTTGGCTTTAGGTGCTTGTATGTGCATTCATTTCACATCGAGTCATTTAATTCGACTCCTTGGCCATCATGCATCGAAATGCGTGATTGGCGACCCGAAAGTCGAGGACTACACTCCCTTGAGCTTATGCAAAGATGGGAAGAGTGGTCGTGCACACATGTGTTGCAAATACTTTGTCCTGCCTCTCTCTTTCCCTTTGTTGCAGAAAACCAGAAACCAGGAGAGGGTACTGGTCGGCCGACCAAATTTAGTGGCTGGCTGACCACTTTTTCTGGTTTTTCACCACAAAAGTGGTCGGTGGGTGGTCTCCCGACCCAATATTTGGTCGGCAGCCTTCCCACAAATTCCTAGGGTGGAGTTTCATCTCCTTGGAGCTTTGTGCAAGTTTCTGAGATCAATTGCAAACAAAGACAAGTCGGGGCATCGTGAGGGATTTCCGAACAAGGCAATTCGAGCATGCGTGCATCCTTCATCATCCGAGGCAGAGTTGAGGCAGCCCACTTCACGTACTTTGCATGCTTATTTACTTGCTTACTTAGTTAATTTGTTGATTAATTAGAGCTGTGTAATAATTAGCTGTGATTGTTATTCATTTCGTCGTGTAATAATTAGTTTAATTCGATTAGCTAGTTGGTCCTATATTATTTATTTGGACCCTCCGTCGGGAGGGCGAATTTTGTAATAAGTGTGTGTGTGTGTGATGCATGTCTTCCAACCCCACGTCTTTCTCCCTTTTACTTACTTGCTTTTGAAGGTTAGTTTTAGGGCATGCTTCAATTAGCATCCCTATGCTTCGCATGTTTGCATTCATTCATTTGTCTTGCATGCACCGGGCTCGACACATCATCCTAACTGCAGTGTATTTCAATTCCGAGTTGAATACATGTTATCTGTAGCACCTCATATGCCATCTTAGAATATCTGAGCCTATCTTAGTTGCATTTTGCATGTGTTGCATTAGCCATCTTAACATGAACTAGGATCATGGATTGATTACTAACTAGTTTCTGTTTTGGCTTGGAGTACTCGGTGAGTGTTTATGCTTTAGCATCCTTGCATGTGTACGAGTGACTGCCATGATAGCATGCTTGCCATGAGGCTAACTGCTTATGTGATATACCTGCCTGAATGCCTGTGGGTGAAGGTTGGATTATTTAAATTGGAACAATTCATCGATTGATAGTTTTAAGCCCACTTGATAGTCGCAAATCACCATGTTTTCTAAAGCCCACTTGAGGGTGGCAAAATCCACATTTTCACCTACTTGCGAGTAACAAACCACTTTCAAAAACAAACATGAGTTGTTTTGTTCCAACTTAGGTGATCCAGTCTATACTTGTATGTTGCGCGCATCACATAGTAATTCTAGGCTAATGAATTGGAATAAGAACGCATGTGTTTTCAAAAACAAGATATCATGTTTAGTAGTGGCCGATATTTGATCGGGCAATTGGAGGTGCTCATTGCATGACCTTCCCCAATCGTACCCAAGTTCCCGAGCCGAGGCAACTTTGGTGATGACGGACACGTGGCCTTAGGCATGAGTCAGGGTTTTCTAAATTCTCCCGAAATAAAATATTTAGGTGGCGACTCTGTATCTGGCAAAGCAGTCCATGTTTGGCACTTCTTTCTAAAAATCAGTTTTTCAAAATGATTTTTCGGATTTGGACTCTTTGGTGATTTATCGATCTTGCATTGCACTTTGTGAGATTAGAGTCAGAACCATGACATTTGAGTCTGAACTGTAGTAAGCCCAAATGAACAAAACGGGATTTTTCTCAGGACGTTCGGGGACATCTACAGTTTCTGGCAACTTTGCTGGGGAGTTAGAGAACTTGACTCGAACTCATGATATCTTGTTTTGATTACACTTATGTGTTTCTTTGCATTGCATTTGCATTGGTGCGCCTAGGACACCGTGTTTGCCATCTGCTATTCCTGAACAGTTTGCCGGAGGCTCGCTTTGAGAAGCGTGCCATAAGGCTGACCGGTTACGGGCTCTGCCACGATGGGAACACAAACTCCGATTTTTACCAGGGCACCCCTTTTGACCATTCGACCTAGTGCATATTCGGAATCCATAGTGTCCATCCCAAGCTAGGACAGGTTGCCCACCCGATTATAGGTTGTTTGAAACCGCTGCGTGCATAATGGATTTAATCCCAAATCATTTTACTAAAATGTGGGCTTGCTTAGTTATTAAAATCAAGAGAATGATTTAATGGGGTTTCTTTATGGGGACGGGTAATGTTTGGTTTTTGGTAAAAACCCTAGACATTCCGGGAGTTTTGGAAAAATGTCGAAGATGTCCATACAATTCATTCGAAGTAAAATGAAGCAAGAAATGAATTAAGAAATGAAAAGACCTAGTGACTAAGTTATGTTTGTGTACAAGGCAGACTCCAGGAGGGACAAGCACTCCGTTGTAGCACTGTGAGTAGTAGTACTGTGGTCCAACATTTAATCATCGTTACTGATCTTTATTGTTAGCATTCCATTTCTTGCAAGTGATTATACTAATATTATATTGGTTGGAAGATTTTGTGTATGCTAGTATGACTTGGAAACTACTCTACATTCCGGTTACGAGTAAGGGTTATCATTAATGTCCTAGAATCTGTAAATTATCTCATGGAACTATTAAAGTCGAGTCCATTAGGATAAAAAGAAACCCATGTTATGGAAAAGAAGCTATGTGTGTTAAGGGAATGATTTTGCTGTACTTCCGTAATCGGGAGTTAATACTATGGAATTGGTTAACAGGAAGGAATGGTAAATGTGAACCTTCCTTTTTGGGAACATGACGGTTTGGACATTCCATAATGAACCTTCAAAATTGGATGATGAAATAGCACTGTGGATAGTTCTAAACTGGTACGTTTGTTTACCGTTAATAGGTGTTATTAACGTCTTGTTATCTTAAAGTTCACTTTATTGATTCATGATGAACAAATGGAATAATGATGCATGTGTCTTCTATCAATAAGTATTACTACGATTCCGATATACGTAGGACGATTATTTTAGCTTGGAATAACCTATGAAGAGATTTGTGTACACTATTGGGTGATAGTATTTTTATGAACCTGGGGTTATTCTGTCCTGGTTATTCGTTCTGTTTATGATATGATATATACCGATATGATTTCTGGTATGGAACAAAGTGCTGTACGGAACAAAGTTATGAGGGCTATGGCCGTTCTGTGAAAGATATAATTTGTGAAATTATGAAGGATATAATTTGTGAAGATATGAAAGGTACAACTTGTGAATTTGTGAACTTGTGAGGCCGAGGGCGACTTTGTGAAATTGTGAACTTATGAGGCCGAGGGCCAACTTGTGAATTATGAAATTATGAGGCCGAGGGCCAACTTGTGAAATATGAATCTGTAACTTGCGAATCTATGAATCTTAGAGGCCGAGGGCCAATTTGTGCAGTTGTGCATCTAAGTTAAGCCAAGGGCTAATTTGTGAATGTGTGAACCCATCGGGCCAAGGGCCAATCTGTGAAGTTATGAACCGACAAGGCCGTTCTGAAATGTGTACAGAATTAGACTAACCACAGGATTTTTGCATTTACTTATGTAATTAAATGAATATGTACATTGTAAGTGAGTTAAGTTAAGCTTTAAATTGTTTATGTACTACTGTTCACTGAGCTTGACTCACTTTGTGTTATGTCTGTTTCTATAGGCATTCCACCTGGAGGTCAGTTTTTGCCCATGGCATTTGTGCTTCTTTTGTCAACCTCAAAGTGTCCAGACACTTAAGTGCAGGCAGCTCATTTTGCTAAGCTTTTGATTTTGCACCCTGATTGTCTGCTTAAAGTTGATGTATATATAATTCCTTTGCCTGTCCATGTGGTTTTGCGCCCAATTCTAAGGGTTGGGTTTGTATATATATATATATGTACATAGCTAATTCTCTGATGCACGTCACTATATGTTTATTTGCCTTATGTTTTGTTTGTAGTCCTGGCATGATAGTGGTCGCTCAATGGATACAGTTCTTTTATTTATGTTAATTTTTATTGGTGAATGCTTCCGTTCAGGCCCCATATGATATGTGCACCAGGTTATGCGTCCGTTTCTAGGTAGGTCATGCCCAAACTTTTAGGGGCAAGTTTGGGGCGTGACATGTGGTATCAGAGCACGAGTTGCTATCTCACACACGAATCCATTGAGCTTTAGGATGTCTAGAAAAAAAACTTATGCATCATGCATTAAATCCTTAGTGCATATGAAAGAAAGTGATGGCAATGTTAAATGCAATCTGTTAACGCTAACGATTATAACCCATGTCCATTGTATATTCTTTGTGCATATTGTGAGTGATTGTTATGCAGAACATGGTAAGACATGCAGATGGGGTTAAGTCAACAGAATTGCGTAGTGGAAGCATGGTAAGGGTTCGAGCTGATCGGTAAGACAATCCATATGTCAATATTTGCGGATTGGAAGTTGCTTATCATCTGTTTCGATGAAGTGATTAAACCCTAGGTATGGAATATTCCTAAGACTAAAGAAAATGATATAGTCTTCCTTGTCACAATAATGTTTAGATCTGTGATTTTGTACAATTACTGCATATGAGTATTTTGATAAGATGTGTTTGTGTGCTAACTGAAATTGTATTGAGTACGATTGGCTGTAAGAAGAAGTTATGCATATGATGACCCCTTTTAGAACTGTGCAATTTATTTATGGAAACCCGTGACCTGAAATCTGTAAGCTGAAAGTTGTACCTTATCATTTGTAATCTATTTTGTTATGTGTAAATTGTAATCCGTAATTAGGATTTCTTATAAAGAATGGTTGAAAAACATGAGAGACCTACCCACCTTACGTGTCTGCATACATGAGACTTGTAAAAGAGAGGCAATTAAGGACTATCATAGGAATTAAAATCCTGCTTCTGTATATCAATGACTTAAGATTGAGAAATCATGTCTGTGAAATATTTTTGTGTAGATATGCAAAGGTTAGATATTGCAAATTATTGAATTAATCTTTGTTCTGTCTTTGAGGGATATAATGTAAACTGTTCTGCACGACACTGTGAACTAAAGAGAAAATGGAACGAATAGACAGGGAAATACTCTTTATTGATGGTGAGTTAATGATATGTACTGGACATTTACGTCCTCTAGTATGTTTATACAGATTTGTATAATATCCGCGACGTAATATTGAACTAATTTGGCTAAGAATTCTAACTCTGATATTAGGTGATCAAATTATTTTGCCACTAAATTGTTGACTTCCAGACGTATCTGCATGGGTGTGGTTACTGTATACTTAAGGAAATTTATGACCCTATGAATGGACTCAGTAGGACCTACGTATGTGAAATAACTGGATACTCTGTTTATGTTAATTGATTGAGCCAGACGACTGGTCTATAATTTCTGTATGACTGTTTGCTGACCCATTGTAATTGTGAGTTATGAATACGAAACCATGTGGATGATCTCGTGTCTTACAGTAGGAAAGAAAGAATCATCTGAATAGTGGAATACTGAAATGATTAAAAGAGAGGCCAAATTAATTTGTGCCGTGACAAGAAGAAATGTTATTAAGAGAAGACGTTACACCTTACTGTTATGACTAGTTGATTAAACATGATTTAAATTTGATTTCTGGCTTTATCTTTGAACGGCTCCCTCTGCTCGAAAGATGGGTGTCTTATAATAGTATGATTAAATGTCTATTATGACACGTCTGTATGAATTTATAAAAGTGTATGATACTAGTTTTGATATGGTCGTAACTATTTGATCTGGGGCATGGTCCTCTCGTGTTACTGAACTAAGAAGTAATGCTATGAGGAATTTACGATGTGTACTGCGATCTCTCTTTTTGTTGTATTGCATATCATTCTGAATTAATATCCTGGTATAACTCTGAAGTGCTTTTGGGAACAAGGGATATCACAAGCGAATTATAAAGCTAAGGGTTGCGTACATAAACGATTTATTTGTGACTATTGGAATGAAATATGCCTCGTTAATTAGGCAAAACCTTGTTGGTAAGCTTTGATCTAGGATTTTATTATGCATAACCGAATTTGGATCTAATCACGTGACTAATTTAATTATTTTGGAACTGTTTATGACTTTAATGGACAACCCCTCTCTGAGTAAATGGCATTCCGAAATTTACCCAAAGAACTACTTAACTGGGCAAGTTTGAACATGTACTTTCTAATGAGAATTACATATGAACTATTAAGGCTGGATCAATTTGGTTATGAACATACTAAAGAACATATTGTGAAGGAAATTAACGTATGCTGTGGGAATTTATGAATTATGTGCTTAGGGGAAATGCTACGTATTATGTTTCTGTATTTAAGAATTATATGTTTCTATAGCTGAGAATTGATGCGACAGGAAAAATATTGTGATTACAAACCCTGGCTACTGGGGAGTTTATATCTAGAATGTCCTACCAAGGACTCTTGTAGTTTTGTCTTCTTCAATACAAGATCCTGTGAAATAAAATATGAGATGTTTTCTTTCATTTTACATACCTGGAATGGGCATGTTTGAGTTGTCTTCTATTTGGTTTTCTTCAATTTCGAGGATGAAATTTCCCTAAGGTGGGTAAGTTATAACACTTTGTATTTTGGGCTTAGGAATGAAGTAAGGTCTAATTGGAAGTTGTTAAGGTTGGGTGGATATGTATGGTGCGCTCATGCTTTGTTATGAACTAGGGGTTGTTAAGAATTGATGAGTATACGGTTGTTGCTATTCTTGTCAGAACGGATGCAAATTTCGAGGACGAAATTTCTTAAGGTGGGAAGGGTATAACGACCCGGATTTTAAATTCACATCGGATGGATGCATAGTGGTGCCTGTCACCTTAAAACTCGTATGGTTGTCGGACTTTTGATATTGATGAGTTAGCAAGTGAACTTTAAATATTATAATTGAGGACCCTTGGATAATGTTTGGAACCTTGATTGAAGCCTTAATAAGATATATAGATAAGATAAGATAAAAAGTCCCAAATTTGAGTTTGAATTTTTGACCAGCCGTCAGTCTTTTTCCCTTTTCCCCTTACATACTTGGAATTTGAATGTGATTTTGGAACCATTGGAAAGCTTGTTTCCGGGGCTTCAATTTGGACACAAGAACGACCTAGAACGGAGTCCCGATGAGAGAGTTGTACCCATTTGAAGTTTTCACATCTGTTCTGGAAGCAGAGCCGCACGTGCGGGGAATAGCGCCGCACGTGCGGGTTGTGCGTGACAGCAGCTCAAAAACGTGATTTTTGGACCATTTCTTACATTTTGTTTTCCTCTCTTCTTCACCCCTCCTCCATGTCCGAAACCCTAGCTCCCCAAACCTTGATTTCCTCTACTTTTATCAACAAATCCACCATGGATTTTGCATCAACAATGAAGAACAAATGAAGATCAACATTTTCAACCGATTGGATTTTGGAATTTCGAAGTCATGCTCTTGACCTAGCTTCCTTGCTTTAAATCTTGAGGTAGGGGTTCTAGTTCTCCTTCAATGCTTACATTAATAGATAGATTTGTAGTATTTTGGAGTATATAAATGCAAAATCTACATTTTGAGCATATGGAGTTATATTATGGAAATTGGGGATTTCGAATTTGAAGAGTTTGGGGTTTTATTGTTGGGGTTTAGATTATGGCTTATGGATTATGGACCTAGGGTGCATAATAAATGGGAAGATTTGAAACAAAAAGTAATGGGTTAAGGAATTTGGATTTTTCTTGAAATTTCTAGATTTTTCTTGAAACCCTAGGCTGATTTTTGATGATAATCAATGATTTGGCCTAAATTGAAAGTTGAATCATGAAATTGGTAGGTTGAATTATATATGTACAAGTTTAATTGGAATTTGGTTATGTTTGAAAATTATGTTTAAAATTTGCGAATGAATTTTGTTATGAGCACTGTAAATCATGTTACAATGAGAAGGAAATTGGAGGAAATGATTTATTCATTGTATAGATGATATAAACACGGTTATGGAATGTTGAAATGGGATTTAAGAATCCCTCTTGAATTATGTTGAATTTTATTTAATGATGTTGAGTTGAATCATATTGCTTATGTTGAATTGTGGTGATTATGTGGGATGGTATTGACTATGTTGAGTTTGATTTTGTGACCTAAAATGTAGAGTTTTCAATAATGGGTTTAATCCCAAATCATTTTACTAAATATTCATGGCCTTGCTTAGTGATTAAAACCAAGAGAATGATTTAATGGGGTTTCTTTATGGGGATGGGTAATGTTTGGTTTTTGGTCAAAACCCTAGACATTCCGAGAGTTTTGGAAAAATGTGGAAGATGTCCATACAATTCGTTCGAAGTAAAATGAAGCAAGAAATGAATTAAGAAAGGAAAAGACCTAATTACTAAGTTATGTTTGTGTACCGGGCACACTCCAGGAGGGACAAGCACTCCGTTGTAGCACTGTGAGTAATAGTACTGTGGTCCTACATTTAATCATCGTTACTGATCTTTATTGTTAACATTCCATTTCTTGCAAGTGATTATACTAATGTTATATTGGTTGGAAGATTTTGTGTATGTTAGTATGACATGGAAACTACTCTACATTCCGGTTACGAGTAAGGGCTATCATTAATATGCTAGAATCTGTAAATTATCTCATGGAACTATTAAAGTCGAGTCCATTAGGATAAAAAGCAACCCATGTTATGGAAAAGAAGTTGTGTGTGTTGAGGGAATGATTTTACTGTACTTCCGTAATCGGGAGTTAATACTATGGAATTGGTTAACATGAAGGAATGGTAAATGTGAACCTCCCTTTTTGGGAACATGACGGTTTGGACATTCCATAATGAACCTTCAAAATTGGATTATCAAATAGGACTGTGGATAGTTCTAAACTGGTACATTTGTTTACCGTTAATAGGTGTTATTAACGTCTTGTTATCTGAAAGTTCACTTTATTGATTGATGATGAACAAATGGAATAATGATGCATGTGTCTTCTATCAATAAGTATTACTACGATTCCGATATACGTAAGACGATTATTTTCGCTTGGAATAACCTATGAAGAGATTTGTGTACACTATTGGGTGATAGTATTTTTATGAACCTAGGGTTATTCTATCCTGGTTATTCATTCTGTTTATGATATGATATATAACGATATGATTTCTGGTATGGAACAAAGTGCTGTACGGAACTAAGTGCTGCAATATGAGTCACCTTTAGAATCCGTACGAGCCACTTCTTGAGTCCATACATATGTGAACTGGGCTTAAAGCCGATGTGAAAGTTATGTGGCCTATGGCCGTTCTGTGAAAGATATAATTTGTGAAATTATGAAAGATATAATTTGTGAAGATATGAAAGGTATAACTTGTGAATTTGTGAACTTATGAGGCCGAGGGTCACTTTGTGAATTTGTGAACTTCTGAGGCCGAGGGCCAACTTGTGAATTATGAAATTATGAGGCCGAGGGCCAACTTTTGAAATATGAATCTGTAACTTGCGAAGCTATGAATCTCAGAGGCCGAGGGCCAATTGTGAAGTTGTGCATCTATGTTAAGCCAAGGGCTAATTTGTGAATGTGTGAACCCATCGGGCCAAGGGCCAATCTGTGAAGTTATGAACCGACATGGCCGTTCTGAAATGTGTACAGAATCAGACTAACCACAGGATTTTTGCATTTACTTATGTAATTAAATGAATATGTACATTGTAAGTGAGTTAAGTTAAGCTTTAAATTGTTTATGTACTACTGTTCACTGAGCTTGACTCACTTTGTGTTATGTCTGTTTCTGTAGGCATTCCACCTGGAGGTCAGTTTTAACCCATGGCATCCGTGCTTCTTTTGTCAACCTCAAAGTGTCCAGACACTTAAGTGAAGGCGGCTCATTTTGCTAAGCTTTTGATTTTGCACCCTGATTGTCTGCTTAAAGTTGATGTATATATAATTCCTTTGCCTGTCCATGTTGTTTTGCGCCCATTTCTAAGGGCTGGGTCTGTATATATATATATATATATGTGCATAGCTAATTCTCTGATGCACGTCACTATATGTTTATTTGCCTTATGTTCTGTCTGTGATCCTGGCATGATAGTGGTCGCTCAATGGATGCAGTTCTTTTATTTATGTTAATTTTTATTGGTGAATGCTTCCGTTCAGGCCCCATATGATATGTATACCAGGTTATGCGTCCGTTTCTGTGTAGGTCAAGCCCAAACTTTTATGGGCAAGTTTGGGGCGTGACAAAAAACCTAGCTCCTGACGAAATAGGACAGGGAAACCCTACCCCTCCATAGGGGTGTTTTTGGGTGTCGCTTGCTTGCTATGTGCTTTTAGAGTGCGTCTCTACAAGAATGCATGTATCAGTTTGTGAGTCTGGGCATCGGGCCTGTGGGCATCAGCATTAGTGTTTTGAGAATCAGTTATATCTGCGGGTATCAGATTCAGATTTGGGGCTGTAATTTGGAAACAATGATCAGTAGTTGAGAACAGTAAATTCAGCTTACAAATGTCAACTGTGTGTTGTCATACCGACTATGTGTTGTGTTTATTTAAGCCGTTATGCTGTCTGTTTTCTGGCTGTTTATTTCCTTATTATGCTTTATTTATCTTTTTGCTAGGTAGTTTAGCACAATTGCTTTCCACCAAGCAGATATTCCCCAAGCACTCTGGACTAGAGGTCGCAGACTCCATCGATCTGAGGATCTGGTAGACGGACAACCAGTGTTCCATTCTCTACCCCCGGTTACCAGACAGAGGGTAGTTAGGCAGAGTATGTCAGTTCAGCAGTCAGTTTAAAGGGCTTTGTCTACCCCACCTGAGTATAGTAGGGATTAGAGTTCTGTTTCTCCCGCAGAGAGGGAACATATACCGGTAGTTCAGCTAGATCAGGGCAGTATGGCAGGAATGGAGGAAATGATGCGTCAGCTCTAGGAGAGCATGAAAGCCATGCAGCAGGACGCTGCCCGTCAAGCAGAAGTGGTTGTACGCCAGGCCGAGGTCATGGCTCAACAGACAGAGTTAATTGCCAGGTTACAACAATAAACCGGAGCATCGGCTTCACACCAAGTTCCTCAAGCTCCTTCTCCGCTAAGAGTGCCAATACACGGGGAGGCAACTAATATCCAGGAAGATACAGGCATTCCAACAGGGCCAGCTCCGCCCTGGATCCTACCTCAACTATCCAAGGCACCCACGCCTATCAACCCACCGGATTCTCCCTTCGAGTTCGAAGTGGACCCCACAACATTAAAAGCTGTTCAAGAAATCTAAAGGTCTGAAGTCCATTCTGGACATTGAGGATGGGTATGCCGATGCGGTAGTAACTTTTCCAGACTGTTTTAGGATGCGACATATTGACCGGTTTGACGGATCTGGGGATCCCATGGTGCATTTGTGGCTGTTTTCGGACATACTAAGATCGATGGGCCTCACCAGGTTACAGAAGCTTTCTTTGTTCGGCCAGACCTTGTCAGGTGTAGCGGCCATTTGGTATGCGAAATTGGAAGATTCTGTCAAGAGGAGTTGGGAGGAGATGGTCGAGGCCTTTATAGTACAATACTCCTATAATACGCAGATCGAGATTACAACCCGTGATCTTGAGACGACTAGGCAGGAGCCTAAGGAGAGTTTCTCCGATTTTGTAACTCGCTGGAGGGCCAAGGCCTCAATGATGACCATTAGGCCGACTAACAAAGATCAAATACAGATGGTTGTGCGCAACCTCTAGCCTAAGCTTATGCAGAAGATGATCGTCCTCCCTCTCCCCACTTTGCAGATCCACATGAAATTGGGGTGCAGATTGAGGACGCCTTAAAGCAGGGTTTGATTGACAATGATATAGAGCAGCCCAGGAGGACCTTCAACCGTAACGCAAATGCAAGCACAAGCAGTGCTGCAAATTCCAGAGCCTCAGAAGTAAGCATGGTCACCACCACCCCTCCAAGAGCCCTTGCAGCTACACCATTCACTGGTGCGTCCGGAAGCAACCGACAAACAACCAAGTACCAACCTCGAGGCCAAAGAACCTTCACTCCATTATACATGCCCCTGTCCAAAGCTCTGGGTGTTTTAATTAAGAAAGGGCACTTGAAGCCCCTAGAGCCGCGACCATTGCCAGAAACACTTCCCCCCTCCCATAAACCAGCCAAATACTGTGCCTTCCACCGACAGCATGGTCACGACACCGACCATTGCTTTAGATTGCGCCATGGGATCCAAGATCTCATTGACAACTGGGTGATTGTGCCTCCAGAGAAACCCAATGTCATAACGAACCGTCTCCCACCACATAACCAAGCTCCACCTCCCAAACACATGAACTTAATTCAGACCTGGGTTATGTCATACAACCCTAGCATATATATCACTCCTTCTCACCTACCCAAGCCGGAGGTGTTCATTCCCGACAGCACCGACTTGTGCATATTGGACATCTCCCAAACCCAACCTGAACCAATGGTGGTGATTGTCGAAGGCAGAACAGGGATGGTTTCGAAGGAAAGTGGGGTTGTTGACTCAGGGTCTAAGGAACTTGGAAGCTATGCTAAGGAGGTATATAATTCGAGTGATTATATTATGTTAGTAGGCCAGGTTGGGATGACGGTGGAATTGCCAATGGGGGTAGAGATTTGCGTAATCCGGGGACACAGACTTGATTAGAGGATAGCTGACTTAGCAGCTCTGGAAGGGGCCTTCGCTGACCTTCTGTTTTTCAATGAACAAGACTCAGGAGACATGACAGTCAACTGGTTTGATTCTGATGGATCAGCAGAGGTTACAGGCTGGTTTGACGACCAACCAGATGTTATCGAAGAATATCTCAGCTCGGACAGGGCCAGTTAGGGACAAGGAGATCAACTGTGGCCGGAAGGGTCGGGAATCAGAATGCATCACCGGAGAGCGCCGGTACCATCAATTTCGCTCAGAATTTGGGCATTTTGAATACAGGGAATGTTGAACAGCAGGCTACACTAACACAATTAGAATGGAAAGGAATCGAAGATTCTGAGAGAGCTAGGAAAGCCAAGGCTCCTGTGGGGATTGAACGTGCTGTGTGTACAAGAACAGAACATACTACAAACACAGGAATGCAAGGTGCTGTGGGCACAGGAATGGTTGTGACGAAGCCGGACAGGTGTCTATCGGCTCCCAACGGAATGTGGTGCCAAAACGATGACCTATGTTTTGCCCACACCGATGACGACTGGGGGAAAAGTCAATAGAATAATACCTGGTACATTGGTGAGGTTGACCATATGACTAGGAGTGGGCGGTACTTCAAGCCCCCGTACCTAGATCAACTAGAGGCGTCTGGGAAGAACAAGGAGTAGGAGAAGCAGAAAGAAAAGCTACTTGAAGAAGAGGTCGTGCTGAAGTAGTTGAAGAAGATACAAGCAGACATCTCCATCTGGGGACTGCTTATCGCAACACGTGTTCATAGACAAGCTGTCCTATCGGCAATGGACAGGGCCAAACTCTCAATAGACACCACGCCTGAACAGCTGGTGGGATTGGTTTTTCCGGGAGGGGCTTCCCCGATGTTGACCTTTTCTGACAAGGAACTGCCGCCTGAGGGTGCAAATTATAACAAACCGCTCTACATCTCTATGGAGTGTAGAAACAAGTGGATACCAGTGGTTCTTGTCGACACAGGATCCGCTATTGACGTGTGCCCGTCAAGGAAGACATATGCAATCGGGTTGAAGCCCGCAGACTTTGTGCCAACAGCCCAGGTGATAAGGGCATATGATAACACAAGCAGAGAGGTGATGGGGACCGTGAAAATTCAGACTCAGGTTGGTCCAGGACAACACGAGATTGACTTTCATGTCTTGGACATTCCCGCAACCTTCAATCTACTCCTGGGGTGGCCGTGGCTGCAACAAGTGAACGCAGTCTCTTACACCTTGCATCAGATGTTGAAATACCCTCATGGGAAAAGGGTGGCTATAGTTTTTGGGAATTCGTCAATCCATCCGCCGCCAGAAGTGTCTACACCGGTTTTGGAAATCCAGCATGGCACGGAGGATGTGTTCCTATTAGGTTTTACCCTAGCCGAGGCCCGAGTCGTACAGAACATCTTAACTGCTGAGGAAGGGCTGTATGTTAGCACTCAGTTAGTATTCCTCATGAACAAACTCCAGCACATCCCTGGGATGAGACTGGGAAGAAGTGGCCGGAAAGGCATTGCAGTATCGGCCGAAGTGCCGCAGAACCCATATACCTTCGGTTTGGGTTATCTGCCCACCAAAGAGGACTGGGTGAGAAAAGGCAAGGAGATGGTTGGAAGAACCAGAGCAAAGTAGGCGGGGAAACCTTATGAGTTAATGCACCGACCCATCCAAGGCACCCTAAACGGACGCTTTGTCTGGGAGGGGGAGGATTTTCCATTATGCGGCTTCCCAGAGTCATGGTTGAATGCAAAGAGCGCCGCTTGCCAGGGTTTGAGATCTTCTTTGACCTACAGTTATCTGGGATGACGTTGCCGAGAAGCAGACAGACCCATCAGCTGAAGTTGAGAGGTGTAGGAAAGTGGATTCTGAGGACACCGAAATTGAAATGGGGGTAGCGCTGGCTTGTCTATTTTTAGATCATCTGATCGTACAGAAGTGCTTGGGGGATAACTTCTTGGTGTCCCTGATCGAAAATGAAATGGCTACAAGTCCACCTTCAAACATTTTGGATGCATCCATCGCACCCTCCCTCATCTGGCAGTACGAGGAGGGATTTTTATCAAGCAGCATCGGGTCAGGTAGTGAGTCAGAATCTGATTCCACCGAGTATGTGGAGTGGGAATCAGGTTCCAGCTCGACTGAGTCTGAGTCCGGTGTTGCTGGGGGTGACAGCCCGGATACCACAGTCCTGTCTAGGTCGTCTTTTTCTTTCTCTTTTGAGTCTGTTGTAACAGAAGAATCGGATGATTTGGAAGTGATTAATGAGAATGGAATGGCTATGGTTTCTGAGTACTTTTCTGTGTCTTTGATTTATTGTATTAATCAGGACTTTCAAAATTTTGATGAAAATGACGAGGAAGAAATTCCTTCGGTTTTACAACGATTAATTGATCAAGAGCAGGAGAGATTTGTTAAACCCTTGGTTGATGAAATTACTACAGTTAATGTTGGTACTGAGAAGGACTCACGGCTGGTCCAGATCGGGTCCACGTTATCTTCAGAGGAACGCGAGCACTTAGTCGCTTTATTAAATGATTTCAAAGATGTTATCGCATGGTCCTACGAAGACATGACTGGAATCGATCCTGAGATTGTACAGCACTGGATCCCTCTTGACCTAGAGGCTCGACCCGTTAAACAGAAACTCAGAAGGATCCGCCCGGACTGGGCTCCGAAGATTGACACAGGGTTCCTGCAGGTATCTGAGTACCCAACTTGGCTGGCCAACATAGTTCCAGTGCCGAAGAAGGATGGCAAGATTCGGGTGTGTGTGGATTTTAGGGATTTGAAGAAAGCTAGTCCGAATGACGACTTTCCTCTGCAACACATCGACGAGTTAGTGGATTTCACTGCGGGGCATGCGCTGCTTTCGTTCATGGTTGGATTCTCAAGCTACAATCAGATATTGATGGCACTCGAAGACCGAGAGAAGACCGTTTTCACCACTCTGTGGGAGACATATTGTTATAGCGTGATGACATTTGGGTTGAAGAATGCTGGAGCTACATATCAATGGGCCGCGACCACGACATTGCATGACATGATCCACAAACAAGTTGAGGTGCATGTGGAAGACACGATTGTCAAGTCCAAACAAAGAGAGGGCCACTACACCGCCTTGCAAAAGTTCTTCCAAAGGATCAGAGAATTTCGGTTGCGGCTGAATCCTCAGAAATGTACATTTGGTGTTACAGCAGGAAAAATGCTGGGGTTCTTTATTACACAGAGAGGTATCGAAGTCGACCCTTCCAAAATCAAGGCCATCTTAGAAATGCCACCACCAAGGACTGAAAAGCAGGTGCGAGGCTTTCTGGGTAAAGTGCAATTCATAAGTCGGTTTATCTCAAAATTAACCTTGACTTGTGAACGACTTTTTGGTCTCCTGAAGAAAGGAAAGAAATTCCAATGGGACGGCCGATGCTAAACTGCTTTTGAACAGATCAAGCAATATCTACAGAACCCACCCGTGCTGTCACCGCCTGAGCCGGGGAAACCGTTGATTTTGTACCTTTTAGTGACTAAAACTACAATGGGTTGCACACTTGCACAAGAGTCCGAGGACAAAGTGGAAAGTGATATCTACTACCTGAGCAAGAAGATGTTGGATTACGAGACCCGCTACACTCTACTTGAGAAGGCTTCTCTGGCCTTGGTATGGGCTACCAGGAAGTTGCGGCACTACCTGTTAGCTCACTCTGTAATGTTGGTTTCAAGATTAGATCCCATCAAATATCTCTTCGAGAAATCGACACTTACGGGTAGGCTAGCTCGTTGGTTGCTTCTGCCTTCTGAATTTGATCTGAAGTATGTGACTCGCAAGTCAGTAAAGGGGAGAGCGGTAACGGAGTTCCTAGCCGATCACCGAGTGGAAGGGATGAAGCAGTTGAGTACTTATTCCCGGACGAGGCCATTCTGCATGTCGAAGAAGAATTTTGGACGATGTACTTTGGTGGAGCGTCAAACCAATGCGGGTATGGGATAGGGGTGTTGCTGATATCACCCGATAACTCCCGTATACCTCTAGCATTCAAACTCCAGTTCAAAATCTCAAACAATGAGGCAGAGTATGAGGCGTGTATTGCTGGACTCGAAGCAGCCTTAGAACTAGGGACAAAACGGTTGGACGTCATTGGGGACTCGAACCTTGTTGTATCTCAAGCTAAAGGAGATTGGAAAGTCAAAGAAGAAAATATGAGAATCTACCACCAGACCTTGGACTTGTTGATTCCTCGGTTTGAGAAGCTGAACTTCGCTCATCTGTTAAGAGAAAACAACAGGTTCGCAGATTCACTAGCAACTCTATCTTCCATGATAGACATCCCTTTTGGAGTCTAGATGCCTCCGATCATCATCGAACATAAATTTGCACCGGCCTACGAGCTGATTATTGCCATAGACAAGGTACAAGATGAGAACCCCTGGTATTACGATGTCTGGAATTTCTTGGAAAAAGAGGCATATCCACCAGGGGCAAATGCCAAAGATAAGAGGGCAATCCGAAGAATGGCTGCTCAGTTCATCGTCTACGGGGGAAAACTGAATAAGAGAGGTCATCTCAGGATGCATAAGCTGTATGTTGATGCTGAAGAATCGAAGCACCTGATGGAGGCCATCCATCGAGGAGAGTGCAGAACGCACGTGAACGGGGTTATGCTAGCCCGAAAGATCCTTGGACGAGGTTGCTACTGGTCCACCACGGAGGAGGATTGTATCGGCTTCGTTCAGCGATGCCACAAATGTCAGATCCATGCAAACTGCGTGAACATCCCACCGTTGAAGCTGTACAATATGACTTTGCCATGGCCATTTTCAGTTTGGGGGATCGATGTGATCGGGGCCGTCACTCCGAAAGGGTCCAATGGACACGAGTTTATTCTGGTCGCGATAGACTATTTCACAAAGTGGGTTCAGGTCCAATCTTATACAGTGTTGAAGGCTTCACATGTTGCGAAGTTCATCAGGAACAACATCATCTGTCGCTACGGGGTCTCGAGCAAGATTATTTCAGATAACGGTTCCCACTTTAAGAAGGAAGTGATTACTTGTTGGAAAAATACAACGTGGCTTTTCATAAGTCATCCACATATCGGCCGCAGACCAATGGAGCAATTGAGGCCGCCAACAAGAACATCAAACACATTTTGCAGAAGATGGTGGAAA
Source organism: Camellia sinensis (assembly GCF_055761805.1). Lineage (NCBI taxonomy): Eukaryota > Viridiplantae > Streptophyta > Magnoliopsida > Ericales > Theaceae > Camellia > Camellia sinensis. The sequence continues at coordinate 162,978,885 of NC_138972.1, forward strand.
CCTGCCGGGACTGGCCAGATAAGCTGCCATTTGCTCTGTGGGGTTACCGAACTTCAATCAGAACTTCCACTAGGGCGACTCCGTATTCATTGGTTTATGGGATGGAGGTCGTTCTACCTATCGAAATTGAGGTTCCGCCACTGTGAGTACTGGCTGAGTGTCAGATAGCTGAGGCAGATTGGCAGCAGAGCAGATTCGAAGAACTCATGCTGTTTGATGAGAGAAGACTGAAAGCGCTGTACCATGTTTAGGGTTACCAACGAAGAATCGCCAGGGCTTTCAACAAGAAGGTTAAGTCCAGGAATTTGAAAGAAGGAGATTTGGTGCTCAAAGACAACCGAGCTCCCATCCACGACCCTAGGGCCAAGTTCAGACCCAATTGGACTGGTCCCTACATCATTAAGTCTATCTGGTCGGGTGGAGCTGTCGTTTTGATGAACCAAGATGGCCTGGAGTTCTCACAGCCGATCAATATGGACAAGTTGAAGAAATATTACCCCTGAAAGGCTCGCTAGGCCGAAAACCCGACAGGGCGACCTAGGCAAAAGTTAGAGCATGAAAAATTTGAAATTACAAAAAAAACTGAGCTCGCAAGGTTGAAAACCTGCAAAGGGTGGCCTTGGAAAAAATTAGAGCGTAAAAGGTGAGGGTTAATACACGAGTGAACCTGAACCGAACTACGTAAGGCTTGATTCCCATCTTTGGGATACGTAGGCGACTTCATCTTGAAGTCCAGCTATAAACATTTCCCCGATCAACTATATCTATTTGATCATCTCGGTCATCTTTTCCTATTCCGCATTCAAGAGCTTCGGTTGTGATCTCCAGTGCAGTGCTGCTCAGACTAGGGGCAACTTTCCAGTTGCTGAAATCCGAAGTTGTGCATCTCAGTGACAGATCTCAGGCGTGTCCAGTTCTGATCCATATCGAAACTGGTTTTGAAAAGTTTTAATAAAAGTTGATTTTGCTCAAATTAATCTTTTTACAACTTAGACCATTTTTGGACCAAATGGAAAATTTTCAGTACCCACAACCTTCAATTTCATTGATTTCAACACAGAGTTCTCCTGCTGTTGAATACAAATCGAAGTTGCTTTTTATTACACTCATAAAGAAAACTTGAAAGTTCTGGTTAAAGCAAATAAATCAGGGGCATAGTCAGGTGTTCCTACGTCCCCTCCCAAAGCTGGTCGAAGCTTTTGATGCCAAGCTGGGCCCAATCTGTGCCTCTTTATTGAGCCAATCTATGCACTCATCAGATAAGGTGCAACTGAAAGTGGGAGCGGAGGCCAGAAGTTCCCTCGTCCTCCATGCCGTGGCATACCGAGCTAGCTGTGCGCCTTGGACCGGAAATGCAACTGGGTACTCTATCCCCTCTGCCGGGCAAGTCTGATCATTTCCAAACTGATGCAGGAACCAGAACGGAAAGTAGATGACACAATGTGTTAGACCAATCAACTGAATCCCGGTCTGCCGGGATATGCTGTAGCTCATTGCCCGTAGATTGAGCTAAGGACAGCGCCAAGCAATGCGGTCTGCGGACAAATTGTACATCCAGTCGAGCCACCATCCCTTCTCAAGGTCATCGACTAGACGTAGTCAGAAGAAGTAGCCGCGAGTTGAGTATGCTGGGCAAGAGTCCGCAACCTACAATTTGTCCATCAACCACACCTGGGGAGGGACGAACAATGAGAGATTAAAGAATAGAGAGATGTACAATGAAAGAAAAGTGAGAAAAAGAGTTTGGAGAGAAAAATCGAGCCCGAGGGCCGAGTGATGTGAGCCAGAAATACGTAAGGAAGGGTGGGAACATTACTTGTAGCAGTAGTAGACTCCCCGCAAATCTGGTCGTTTCCCGGCGATGGAAAGCATCCAAGCCCATCAATGTCTCAGCCAATGTCATGGCAATGCAGCTCTTGCCCTCTTTCAAGCTTTGGGCAACTTTGATCAGATGAATGTTAAACCCGCTGAAGCCTGGGGCAGGCAAAGAGTGAGATAGCATGCACAAACAAAGGACATGACGCCGAAAACCTTGCCAGTGGTGATCACCGCGGTCCCCAGCATCAGAAAAACGATGAATCAGGCTGAGGATGTCAAATTCTCCATCACGGATCAGAGATCGAGCGTCCTGCATAATGACCCCACACATTCCTCCTAGGGCTTGAGCATGGTAGAAGCGAAGCTGGGGCAAGATTTCTTCGCCACGTTCAGATTCCATCAAAGCTTGGAAATCTTCGAAGGTAGAACACACCTCTTGCCCGCCAAAGCTAAAGACATGTGTTACCAGATTCCAAAACCTTGCCGCGGCATGGAGAAATGGAAGATGCTGCGGAGTGCAACTCAACGTGAATAGTGCATTTATGCCGATGCCACGGAAGTTCAACTTTTCCGAGCTGTCCAAGGTAGCAATCCAAGCTGTGAGATTTTGGGATGAGAAATGCCTCCATTTTGATGTAAAACTGAGATGGAATGAGAGAACCATGAAGCTAGAACCTTTATGGAGGATAAGGCACTGTTCGGAAGACACGTGTCAAAAATCTAGAGGTTGCTAAACCAACTAGTCGGCCGACCACTTTTTTTAGTTGGCCGACCACATAACTGGTCTCCAGGGCAAAAAACTGGTCGGCCAGCCACTTTTGGTGGTCGGCCATGAGGGAAAACTGGTTTTTGGTCTTTTCCTAGTCTCTAGAAGAGAGCTCCTAGGCTTTCCATGTGTTGACAGTATTGAAGGTCCGCGTTTCCCTCTGTTTCGGATGCATTCCGTCGCCCGGTTTGTCCGAAATGCATTTGCTTATGGAGTTGTTATTCGGTTTTGCTTATCGAGTTGTTCTTAAGTTTTGCTTATCGAGGTGTTAAGTTTTGCTTATCGAGTTGTTAAGTGTTATCGAGTTGTCAAGTTTTGTTCGTCGAATTGTTGCTCTTCATTTATCAACATCGTCGAGATTTTCTTATCGAGTTGTAAACTTGCTAAGGTTTTGTTGTTTCTTAGTAAGTTAAGTTATTTAGTTTGTTGCATCAGTTCACTACCTGACTTGGCAATGTACAATGCCCAATTACCATTCAATCTCATTTTTGTGCAAAGTGATGCGATGCGATGCTAAGAACACAAAATACAACACTTTTTGAACAAAAAGTTGTTTCATTCCATCATAGTTCTTTTTTACAACATTTTACAACAAGGGTACAAGTTTAAAAGAAAACGAAACTGCCTAACACTGTATAATGTGCTACAACTACAAGTAAAAAAAGAAAATAAAGCAGGAACATCTGTATCAGCGCTCTCAAGCTCAAGACTGGAAGGCCCTCTTCGTCCTCTTCAACTGAGAAGTCCCTGCACCATCTCCACCAGCGTCACTATCTGAATCGGAGATGCCGTCCTCCGAACCCTCCTCGGCATCACCTTCACTCTCAGAACCAGAGCCAGAGTCCTCCTCTCTGCCTGCGGATGTCTCTGATTGACGACGCGCAGATTCATCCTCCTCGCTGGACTCCTCATCATCTCTGATAGGCGCTCTACGTCTGCATCAGCTACGAGTCGAGCCCCCTCTCCCAGCTCCTCGAGAAGGCCTGGATGGCCCAGCATGTAGCTGTGGCATCTTAAAAAAGAGGGCAATTTGAATACATTAGCCAATATGTATATCAGATGCAGAGACAAGAAAGCTACATAGAGTGGGTGGATGTAGATATAGTATATGAATGTGGTGTGTGTCAGATGTGCTCTACACATGCAATCGACCAATGCAGTGAAATAGTCAAATTCAGCATGTCATCAGAAGTATGATAAATGCAAGAAAATTGAAAAGTACCGAAGCACTGGCGATGAACAACTGCGTCTCCCCCCCGCAAAACCATGTTCTCGAGTGAGGCCACTACTCCAAGTAACCTATCAAAATACTCTCTGGGAGGCTGCAGATACAAGCTCAAGTCATCAGTGAATGAACGAATGTCTAACTAGCTGAATGTTACATCAAAACTGTAAAGCGTACCGGTGGCGAGTCAGGGTCACTGACGTATCAATGATCAGGCAATGGAGGCTCCAATGGAATCGAGTAAGACGTCCCATACCGCCAGCCTGTCAGCTCAGTCGGGAGATCTGGCCATCCAGCATGATGGTATGTCGGGGGAATCAGTCCAGCCCACCTCTCGATGTACTGGCCCTGCTAGTTGAAGCGGTATCTGCGACCTGGACTCGACTCGATGATGATGCGCCAGCGGCCCTCCGTGTGCGAGTACGGATACCTGACAGTGGAGGCAACAAGTATGTATGGCGGTTGGTCGCGTACTCCCCCTCCTCCAAAAGCAGAACTGCATCAGTACCCAACATGAGCTCCTCGATCTCCCGGGAAGTGAGTCTCTCAATGGATCGCATGTCATCTGGAGGTGCTGCAGGGATACTCTGATCGTCTGACGCATGAAGCGATCCCCTAGAAACCAGGCTCTGCCATCTAGCCCCTCAAACAAAATCCTGTATCGAGAAGTGGCACACCCCCTAGGGAACCGAAATCGAATATCTCCCCCCAAGGGTGCCCAAGGCTGCCAAGTGATCTGCGGGTAACGAGTGCACAAACTAATTAGATATCATAAATATGCAAAACCAAAGCTGAAAACATGAGGAACTGAGAGTTCTGGATTACCTCCGTCGGTTGTACGATATCGAAGAACTGTCTAGGGTAGGGCAGAGTCTCCCGAGTCCTCGGCCGACACCGACCCTCGAATCTGCGAGAATAAGGGATCTCAAGAGGAGCCTCAACCTCTAGCTCGGGAGCGATTGTTGGGAAGTTGGCATAAACCCACAACTGTGAAAGGCAAGACAGTGGCTGTCAGAATACAGAATGTATAGAAAGTACAAAATGCTGAGCGCAAAATGTGAATATAGAATGTACAGAGAATGCAGAATGCTGAGAGCGGAGTGCAAAGTACAGAATGTAAAGTGTGCCACGTGTGCAGCATACAGATAATGAAAAGCAGAAATGTAAATCAAGAGGGCAAAAAGTACCTCCCAGGCTCTCCAGTAGCCAGTGACTCTGTTCCCCTGCCCACGGGAGGTCGCGCTCATATAAGAGTAAAGGGTAGCGAGGCCGGCACCACCCCAATCATACTGGCTGACCTGTGATAGGTCTACCAAAGCACTCAGCAGATAAAGTCCAACAGTGTTCCCCCTGTCGGAGAACAAAGTGGTCCCGAGGAGGAACATCAAAAACCCCCGAGCATACTGCTCTATGTCCTCGACAGTCTCGGGCGAAGTCCCCCTATACTGCATGGGAAACTGGGTGTACCTGACTCTACCCGATGATCTGTCGATCGGCGGGCGGACTCCTAGTAGATAAATCCAAGTCGCCTCCCACTCGTCTATATTTGCGTCATAGGGGACCAATCGGCCGGCTACGTCAAGGCCAGTCAGCATGGCGAAGTCGAATGGGGTCATCGTCATGTCCTTAGTAGCTGAAAAGTGGAACGAGTTGGTGGTGTCCCACCACCTCTCCACGAGTGCCCCTATAAGGGTCCTACTCGCCGGGTAACGTGATAGCCCCGCGCAGAAAGGTACAAATCTCACCTCGTCAACGATGTGGCAAACGGTATCTGGGGGCCCCATATACCACTTCCTAGCAAGGATCAATCCATAACCCCATGTGGAATGGTAAGAAACCTACATTCAGAATGGACAGATATATTCAGGTTCAGATTCAAATGTATGAGCTGTGTGCAAATCAAATCAGACACTGTCTTATGGACTGTGTGTTCAGTATGAGCTGTGTGCAAATCAACTCAGACACTGTGTTATGGACTGTGTGTTCAGTATGAGCTGTGTGCAAATCAAATCAGACACTGTGTTATGGACTGTGTGTTCAATATGAGCTCTGTGCAAATCAAATCAGACACTGTGTTATGTACTGTGTGTTCAGTATGAGCTGTGTGCAAATCAAATCACATACTGTGTTATGGACTGCGTGTTCAGTGTGAGCTGTGTGCAAATCAAATCAGATACTTTGTTATGGACTACGTGTTCAGTATGAGCTGTGTGTTCACGAATGAAAGTGTATGAGCTGCATGTAAATGCCACGAATGAGCTGTGTGTTCACCAATGAAAATGTATGAACTGTGTGTTCAGAATTGAAATGCGTGAGCTGCATATTCAAAATGAAGTGTATGAGCTGCGTGTTCAGTATTGCAATGTGTGAGCGACGTGTTCAAGATGAAATGTATGAGCTGCGTGTTCACAATTGAAATGTGTGAGCTGTGTGTTCACGATGAAGTGTATGAGTTGCGTGTTCAGAATTGAAATGTGTGAGCTGCGTGTTCAGAATTGAAATGTGTGAGCTGCGTGTTCAAAATGAAGTGTATGAGCTGCGTGTTCAGAATTGAAATGTGTGAGCTGCAGGTTTAAAGTGAAGTGAACGAGCTGTGTGCCCGAAAATGTGTTGTGTGCCCGAAATAAACTATGTGGTCAGGACAAACCGATTGTTTTCATTAGGTTGTGTGCCAAATTAACAGAATATTGTGCTGTGAGCAGTGTGCCAAGTTAGCATCATATATGAAAAAGCTGTGTGCCAAATCGGTACTGTGCTATGTGCGAGCCGTATGCCAGGATAAGTGAAAGTATCATGCGTGTGAATGTATTCAGAATGAGCAAATAAAATACATAGCAAAAGCATGAAACGTGTAGTAAATGCAGAATACTTAGCGGAAAGTGTAAAAGTAAAGTACGTACCTCTCGCGTGCGATGCGATAGATGAGTATAGACACCCCATTTTTGACCGTCCTCAGGACTTGGACGTCACCGTTTGAACATTCGGTGATCATCCATGTTTGTGTTCGTCTTGAGTTCCCGAAGGTCACGGCTACGAGCCTTGCCTTAGGATCTCTCGACTCGACTGTTTTGTGTTTGGTTTTACACCAAACGCTTGTGTTTTTGTTTTGGGGGGCAGGGAATGGCTTGTTGGCCATCCACACACTCCACCGGCCCTGGCCTGAGGCCACCGGCTATGTTTTGTTGCCATCGGACAAATGTTTGGCTGGCCGGCACTATAGATGTTCGACCGGCCATCTTTTTTGGTCAAATTGCATTTTTTGCTGGTCGACCACTGTTCATCTGCTTTTCCAGATATTTTTGTGCCAGCTGTGATAGCTGGCACCCACCTTTGCTCCCCACCATACACGTTTATGGAGGGATTTCAACCTTGTTAGCTTGCCTTGAAATCTTTACAAGATTGAATCTTCTATAAGAGGAAGCCTCTTCTCCCTCTCTTAGGTTAGACAACATTTTCAGAGGGCTCTGGTTTTAGGGTTTGAGTTGTGTACCTATCCTATATCTATATCTCCCTCTCTCTTGTGTTTTGTGTGTGTTTTGTCTTACTTTTGTGCACAAACACCCACCATCACACCTTCCTTTAGCTACTAAGGTACTAAGAGGCTGTTCTTGAAGTTTTGGAGCTGGTTTTAGCCAAGGATGCTGCTGGTCCATCATTTTTGAAGAGGGTCGACAAGGGTAAGAACTCACCCATTTTATTCCCCATTTTTGCATAGCTCTTTAGCCTGCCTTGCAACTATTTTTAGACTTGGGGTATAACATATAAAAGTCTTTTTTTTGCCTACTCAAAATATTTGTTTAAGAGTGTTTTGTGGTTTGAGGTTGTTTAACCCCTCTTAAGCCTTGTTAGGCTTCATTTTTGTGCTATTTTGGTAAGCTCCGGGACCACCTTGTTTGGGCCTCATCACCACAGAAATCTTGAGGGATTTCAGTAGTAAGAATGGTGCCTTGAGTTCCCAAGAAGGAGAGGGCCACCCCCTCTCCTTGTTGTCCTTGAAAAGGGCCATCTTTGCCTGATTAATGAACACCATGTTTAGGTGTATGTTGGTCATGCCTTAGCTGTTTTTTTTTTTTTTGTGTTTATTATGTCATAATATAGCTCTGTTTTTACTTGGTTTAGACATACATTGCATGCCTTGCATACATGTCTTGTAATGCCATGTTTTGGCCTTAACATGCTTTAGGTTTTGACCCTTGTTCTAGCATGATTTAGGCTTAGCTTTGTGAAGCTTTTATGTTCGTTTTAGCATGCTTAAGTTCTGTTTTTGGTTGTTTTGGCCGACCATGACATGCTTAGTGTAGCCACCTTGCATGCTTAGTGTAGCCACCTTAGGTGTGTGGGTGTGTGGCATGCTTTATTTGCATTATTTCAGTGGCTTGGAACCACTTATCATGCCATTTCAGTCCTTGTGACATGCTTGCATGCTTGCATTTGATACTACTTTGATGCTTCAAGAGGTTGTGTTTTGTGCTCCATGTTTAAGTATTTGTGCATGCCCCCATGTGTAGGACATTTAGACGCCATCTAAGTGGTTTTTGAGGCTTGCCTTAGCATGATTTGGGACTGTTTTGGTTCATTTTGGTCATTTACTTCATGTGTCATATGATCATGCCTTAGGTCCTTGGGCTTGGTTGCATGCTTGGCTTGTATTAGTAGGTTGATTTGGCATCATTTCCTACTTGTTTTCAGAGCTTACATTGCATGCCGCTTGTCCATGTTATTCTCCTTTTAAGTGTGCTTAAAAGTTGTCTCTATATGCTTAAGTGTTGGCCCATTAACGTGTGCATGTATGTGTGTGTGTTGGCCCTCATTTCCATAGCATTTGGCCACTGTTTTAGGCTTGTTTGGGGGCTGCCTAAATTAGTTTAAGTCCATAGTTCACATGTAGGTGCATGCTAACCTTGTGTGTTGTTGCATACTTGTGTGTTGTCGCATGATTGAATGAATTCACATGCTTGCTTGCATGCTTGAACACCCGTATTGCATCTTGCATAATTGTTGCTCGCATTGCTTCATGCCTTGCATGCTTCTTTACCTAGGTTGTGTGACTAACATACATTGCTTGTTTGCATACTCATTTTGCACACTTAGGCTCACATGCTTAGGATTGCATTGCATTGGCATGCATGCTTTACCTCTTGAAGTTGAGTATGATAGAGGTTGAGCCCCTTTGTTTATTTATGTGCATTACATTTCATTTAAAATCAAAATGCATACCTGGTTTCTTGGGCCATCACCCATTGAAATGCGCGATTGCTGGTCCGGGAATCGAGAACCATGTTTCTTCGAGTCATAAACATGATAAGGAATATGTTGGTGCACACATTTGCTTGAAATGCATTGCCATGCTTTGTTTTGCCCTCTGCTGCTGTCAAAACAGGATTCTGCAGGAAGGTTTGGCCGGCCGGCCATCTTCAGTGCCGACCGGCCATCCATCAGTGGCCGATAGCTTAATTAGTGGCCGGTGACCATTCCCCATGGCCGATGACCATTCGTCATGGCCGGTGGTGTTCCACAACACTCATAGAAGCAACCCTGGAGTTTGTGCAATTTTCAGAGGTGCCAGGCAGGGAAAACAGAGGCAAGGTGGACTTCCGAGCGGATCCAAGCACGCATTGCATTGGGCCCTCTTCCCGAGGCTGTTTATTGCTTAAATTAGATTAGTTATTTGCTTAACTTGTTAAGTGGTCTGTAATATTTAATTAGCTTGTAGGTTAATTGATTTGTATTATTCTTTTGGTCCCTCCGAGCAAGGGCGAATTTGTAATAAGTGTGGGTGCATGTGTGCATGTCTTCCAACCTCCACTTCTTTCTCCCTTTTACTTACCTACTTTTGATGGTTAGTATACCTTATGCTATGCATGCGTGCATCCATACATTTGTCTTGCATGCACCGGGCTCGGCGCATCATACTAACTGCATTGTATTTCAATTCCAAGTTGAATACATGTTATTTGTAGCATCTCATATGCCATCTTAGATTGGCTGAGCCTATTCTAGCTGAATTTTGCCTGTGTTGCATTAGCCATCTTAACTTGAACTAGGATCATGCATTGATTACTAACTAGTTTCTGTTTTGCCTTGGAGTACTAGGTAAGCTTTTATGCTTTAGCATCCTTGCATGCGTGTGAGTGTTTGCCATGACAGCATGCTTACCATGTGGCAAGATGCTTATGTGATATAAACTGCTTGAATACCTGTGGGTGAAGGTTGGATTGTTTGAGTTAGAACAACTCATTGAAATCCGCATTTTAGAGTAGTTGCAAGTAGCAAATTTCGAACTTTTTTCAGACAAACGGATATGCAATGCTTCGTTCCAAATTTGGCGATCTAGTCTACACTTTTGTGTTGTGCGCATCACATAGTAATTCTAGCTAATTAACCGGAATAAGAACACATAACATTTTCAAAATCGGATATCATGGTTAGTAGAGGCCGATCTTCGGATTGGGCGAGAGGGGGTGCTCATAGCTGACATTCCCCAATCGTACCCAAGTTCCCGAGCCGAGGCAACTTTGGTAATGACGGACACGTGGCCTTAGAAAAACGAGTCAGGGTTTCCTAAATTCCCCCATTAAAAAATATTTAGGTGGCGACTCTATATCTGGCAAAGCAGTCCATGTTTGGCACTTCTTTCAAAAAAAATCCGTTTTCTCAAAATGATTGGCCGGATTTGGACTCTTTGGTTCAGATTAAGAACCGTGACAATTTGAGTCCGAACTGTAGTAGACCCATAGACGAACAAGATGGGATTCATCCTCCCGGGGCGTTCGGGGACGTCTACAGTTTCTGGTGACTCTGCTGGGGAGATTAGAGAGCTTGACTCGAACTCGTGATATCTTGTTTTGATTTCACTTATGTGTTTCTTTGCATTTCATGTGCATTGGTGCGCCTAGGACACCGTGTTGGCCATCTGCTATTCCTGAGCGGTTTGCCGGAGGCTTGACTTTGTCAAAGCATGCCATAAGGCTGACCGGTTGCGGGCTCTACCAGTATGGGAACACAAACCCTGGTTTTACCGGGGCACCCCTTTGACCATTCGACCTAGTGCATGTTTGGAATCCGTAATGACCATTCCAAGCTAGGACAGGTTGCTTGCCCGATGTTAGGTTGTTTGAAACCACTGCGTGTGTAGTGAAACCCTAGCTCCTGACAAAATAGGACAGGGAAACCCTACCCCAACATAGGAGTGTTTTGGCTCTCTTTTACTTGCTAGGTGCTTTTAGAGTATATCTCTACAGGAACGCACATATCAGTTTGTAAGTTTGAGTATCAGGCCTGAGGGCACCAGTATCAGCATTTGTGAGAATCAGTTATATCTGCAGGTATCCAATTCAGTGTTTTGAGGCATTGATTTTGGGGAACAATGATCAGTAGTAGAGTACAGTTATTCGGCTACACCTGCGTTTGTTCCGTTTGGGCTGAAATACTGCTTGTTTTTCCTTTCAGTTCAGAGAGTTGGTACAGAGTAGCTAGTGTTTTCCCTCGCTGAGGCAAGGCAGATATCTGATCCGTTAGTCACTGTTCAAAGATCAGCGGACTTATCATGACATAGAATTCAGAGGAAATCGTGGTTATGACAGCCGCGTTAGATCAAGGAATCCCCCTGCAAAGTGAGACCAATGTTGATGTGTCGCATCCACCCAAGTCGCTTGCCGCTCGCTCGATCTAGGAACCCCAGTTGTATCAGGCTCGTGAGCCCACCACATTCGAATTGATAGGGATGATTGGTGACCTTCAGAGATCTGTGGCGGATCTTGCTTACGGAATGTCAGCTTCGCCACCAGCCGCACCATATGCCGGGAATTTTGTACCGTAGGAGCCCCCGCTATTGGGGCGAATTGTGATCGAGCTTAGCCAACCTGAGGTTGCCTCCAGCTACGGCAATGACGTGTCAACATCAACCCAAACTCTCGATCAGGCTGAGGCCAAAGGCAAGAACGAAGTGGGAACATATGCTGATCCTATTGAACAACTGCTGTTGGCAATCGAGGCTTTGATAGCCGGGGGGATGAGTAAGCAACAGGTATTCGCAGTCGTGGCCAAGATTGTGGATGATGTTTTCCCCACTCCAACCGAAGGTAGTACAAGCCAGTCAGAAAACCGGGATAGGCCCCATCATGCCACAACAGTTCCCTCCACTCCCAACTCCGCACCAGGGAAAGATCAGAAAGCCAAGGCAGTGCCTGCCGACCCTTTCTCTAGTGCGTCTAGCAAAAATTCTCAGACTTCAAAGGATCTGCCCCGAGGGCGCAGAGTCTTCCACGCTCTCTACATGCCTTTGTCTGGGGCACTCCAGATCCTTGCCGAAAGGGGGCACCTTAAACCCCTCGAGCCTAGGCCTCTCCCAAAGAATCTCCCTCCCACACATGATGCTGTTTTATACTGCACGTACCACCAGCAAACCGATCACGCTACCGATAACTTTTTTCGCCTTCGTCATGAAGTGCAAGATTTGATCGACAATGAGGTTATCCTCCCACCTACCTCAGTGAAGTCTGCCACTGCTAGGTTGTTGGATTTTGAGGATACTGTGAGTATGTGATCGGGGAGCGAACCACTTGTGGGCGACCCTCGGTATTTTGGATGTGGCGTCTGGCACACATTTTTGAGCATCTGCGAATGCTAGTTTTGTAACTTCTGGCTTGGGTGTCGAGTCAGTCCTTTGTTTTGTTTTGAGTCTGTCTCATCATCTTGAGTCAGTCCTTTATGCTTAAGGGTCTGTCTTGTTATAGCGAGTCAGTCCCCTTGTATAGAAGGTGACTCCGGAGTTGTTGCCTCAAACACTGTTGTTGTCTTCTTTTGAGTCTGTCTCTGCTGTGGAGCCAGTTGCAACGAGGAAATCTGAATGAAACAGCTGAGGCTATCATGTTTCCGTGCTTATTGCTGTTATTGAGCTAGTTATGCCAGAGGATTCAAATGGAACGACAGTACATGCCACCTGCTCTCTTGTGCCCTGAGAATCGTGGCATTGACCTTTAGTTTTTCAAAACCTTTTGAACAAAACCTTTTGAACACTGTGGTGATGAAAACGAAGAGGAAGGAATTCCTCGGGTTTTGCAAACTTTGATCAATTTGAGAGAAAGTGAGGCATGCTAAGCCTTTTAAATGAATGAAATCGTGCTTGTTAGCGTGAGTACTGAGAAGGACCCCGGCTTGATCCAGATTGGTTCCACACTATCTTCAGCGCGAGCGATTTGTCGCTTTCTTAAAAGCTTTCAAAAACAAAATGTTTTGCGCGGTCCTGTGAAGACCTGTGTGGAATCGCTCTTAAGATTGTGCAGCCTTGGATCGCTCTCAGCCTCAAGATTCAATCCATTTGTTTCGAACCTTGCACCCATTCAGAATGTTCAACGGTCAGCCACAATGTGAGGCCTGTGTGGCTAGATTTGAAGCAGCCCTCGAACAAGAGGCACCAAAGTCAGATGAAGAGGTCAGACGTCGTCAACAGAAGCTTGCGAAGCTAGAATGGAAGCACCCCTCGAACTAGGGGTAAAAATGTTCGATGTGCTCGGAGAGCCGAAGATGGGTCCTCCTGCAAATCAATACCACAGCCACTCTCCTGGATATAGAGGGCTTCAATCTCAAAACCATTTGGCATAGACTTGTTACACTTTTACCCTTTGAGAGGCTCGCTGGGCAGAAAACCAGGAAGGGCGACCCAGGCAAAAGTTAGAGCAAAAGAAAAAAGAAAAAAATAAGAAAAGAAAAGATATACAAAAAAAAAAAGCAAAAATGTGACGACCCAGAATTTTTCCCTCCGCTCAAGCGGAGGAGTTTACGCTCGAGCGGACTTTTGGGGTTCTCAGCAATTTTGCAGACGGCCTGAGATTCTGGGAGTTGTGAATCTCCGCTCGAGCGGAGAAGTTGACGCTCGAGCGGACTGCTTTATTGGTCTGTGCGCGCTCGAGCGGTTGAAGCGACGCTCGAGCGTGAGAAGTAAGATTTCCCTTGACATTGTAGTGGTGTATTTGGAACCTCGTTATTTTATTTTGGGGTCTTGATTGTGGTGGTAATATGATGGTAGAGTAAGATGGGATCAAAAACTTTAGTTTGAATATTTTGTCTACGATCAGCCGTCACTCTTTTGCCCTTTTCTTTTTCCACACTTTGAATTTGGATGTGAGGTTGGAACCATTCGAAAGCTTATTTTCGGGGCTTCAATTTGAGCACAAGAACGACTTAAAACGAAGTCCGGATGGGAGAGTTATGCCTATTTGAAGTTTTGACATCTGTGCTGAATGCATGTACGCTCGAGCGTGAAGATATGCGCTCGAGCGGGTTTTTCGGACCAGCAGCTTTAAAAACGGGATTTTGGATCATTTTAGATGTTTTTCTTCTTTCCTCTTCCTTCCTCTCTTCCATGTCCGAAACCCTAGCCCCCAAACCCTTGAATTCCTTTACTTTGATCACGATCCACCATGGTTTTTGGCATCAAGGATGAAGAACAAGGGAGGATTAATGTTTTTACCCGATTGGAACTTGGATTTGCGAAGGCTTCTTTCCAAGCTCACTCTTTTGCTTGATTATTGAGGTAGGGGTTCTATTTCTCTTCAATACTTACATCCATGGTTAGATTTGAGGTATTTTCATTGTATAAATGTATAAATTTTCATTTTGAGCATATAGAGGAAATTATGAGATTTTGGGAATTTTGAGTTTGAAACATTGAAGGTTCAATTGATGGGTTAAAGTGATGGAGTATGATCCCTAGATGTATAATCAAGGAGGGAATTGGGATGTAAGGTCATGGTATGAGAAGTATGAATATTTTTATGGAAAACTTTATGTTCTTGAAACCCTAGATGAATTTGTGATGATAAAGAATGATTTTGCTCAAATTGGAAATAGAATCATGGAATTGGTGGGTTGAGTTATACGTGTACAAGTTTAATTGGATTTCTAAAATGTTTTGCAATAATGTTAAAAAATTTACGAATGAACCTTGTTATGGGCATTATAAATCATGTTAAATTGAGAAAGGAAATTAGGGGAAATGATTTAAAGAATTAATGTGTGACTTCATATGTGTGTAGGACACGCTTCGGGAGGAATAAATGCTCCACCAATGCACTGTGAGTAATAGTACGGAGATGTACATTTTATTTATTATTGATGATTATTATCACTAACGCTCTATTTCTTGTAAGTGTTACACGAACATGTTACATGAACAATTATGATGAGTGAAAGTCAATGTGAACGTTGAAAGATTGGCATATATCGGTATGACTTTGGAATGACTTCGTTCTATCAATAGCAAATAATAATTCTCTATTATCTATAAGCAAACTACGTCGTTTCTTAATGAATAAATAGAATTATGTTCCTCTTTAAGCCAAGTATCTGTATGAAACTGAGATTATTCTATTGTGTTACTTATGGACCCGAGGTCATCAAGAACCTATGACACGCATGCAATGTTTAATATTATTATGTGGCTTCAGTTAATAATTGTTATGATTATTATTATCCAGTTGTTCGCGAGACACCTGTATTAATTTGTAATCAAGCCATGGGAAACTTATGTGCATTATTGCATACTGAAACTTTAAGAAGACTGAAATCATCCTCATTACAAGTTTTATGGGCTTTATGCCATTACAAGGGCTTTATGCCATCACAAGTTACAAGGGCTTTATGCCATTACAAGGGCTTTATGCCATCACAAGTTACAAGGGCTTTATGCCATTCCAACGGCTTCATGCCAACTTTTCAAGGGCTATATGCCATATTTCAAGGGCTTTTATGCCATATGTTTCAAGGGGCTATTGTGCCAGATGTTCCAAGGGCTTTTATGCCATATGTTTCAGGGCTTTAATGCCAATGTGTTTCTAGGGCTTTATGCCGTTTTGATAAGAGCTTCATGCCCTTTTGTTAAGGATTTCAAGCCGTTCTGTTAAGGGCTTAAAGCCATTGTGTTCAAGATTAGGCTCAAGGTCGTTCCGTAAAAGATACTTAAAATATAAATGACTTTGATGAAATCCGTATTTGGAGTTACGAAATGTTTCATATGATAAGTAATTTCTGAAATGAGAAAAATGCTATGAACTTATGATATGTTTATAATATGATATGCTTGCCGGATAATTTTCCCCAAAATGCCTAGATGCACTGTGGAACCCCGAATGTTCAAGATATGACAAGTTTTCTGAAAAAGATACTTAGCTATGCATACAGAAACAAATAAACCATATGTTCTCTTTATTGATAAGCACACGGATATGGATTATAATTCACGTTGAGCATTGAATTGTTATGTATTATTATTCACTGAGCTTGACTCACTCTATTTTATGTTTGTTTCTGTAGACACTCAACCTAGAGACCAACCTTCACTTGTGGCTTTAATTACCCAGTTGTCAAACCCTGAGTATCTAAGCCCTTAGATGTTGATTGTTCAAGTTATGGAGTTTTGCTAGTTTTAATTTGTACCCTAAATGTCTGTTAAGATCGGCGTATATGTATATGTACACAGCTATCTTCAGGTGCACGTCATTGTATATTTAACTGCATTATGTTATGTTTGTGATCCTGGCATGGTAGTGGTAGCTCAATGGATATATTGTTATAATTATTATTATTTTTGTTTGCTATTATATACTATTAAATGCTTCCGTTCAGGCCCCGTAGATTATATTCATCAGGTTTTATGTTCGTTTTTCTGATGTGGTCATGCCCAAACTTTTAGGGGCGAGTTCTGGGCGTGACAAGAAATATATATACAAAATGAAAAAATGAAAAAAAAAGAGAAAAAAGAAAAAAGAAAAGAAGAAAGGCAGAAGCTCGCAAGGTCAAAAACCCGCAACGGGCACCTTGGCAAAAGTTAGAGCCTAAAAAAAGTAAAGGTTAAAATACCCGAGTGTACCTTAACCGGAACTACGTAAGGCTTGATTCCCATGTTTGGGATACGTAGGAAACTTCACTTCGAAATCCAGCCCCCAACGCTTTCGTAGCGACTCTGTCCATGTAATGGTTTGATCATCCTTGCCTTCTCTGAATCCGATGGTTCGGTTGTGACACCGAAACTACGTAGGCTTGATTCCCATGTTGGGATACGTAGGCAACTTCATCCTGAAGTCCAGCCACCAACGCTTTCAGAGTGACTGTACCCATATGTTGGTTCTGACCATCTTTGTCTTCTCTGTGTCCGAGAGTTCGGTCGTAATCATCAATGAGGACTGTTTACAAAATGCTGTGGCATCATCCAAACAAGGGACAACTTCCGTTGCCGTAAGAGTCGCCATTCAAACCAGGGTAACTTTCCGTTGTCGTGCAGTGCCATCCACACAAGGGGCAATTTTCCATTGCCTCCAATCCGAGGTTGCGCATCTAAAGAGTAAGTTCTGTGCTCGTTGAGCATTGACCGTTTGCAAAAATAGTTTTTAAGAATTTTTACTGAGGTTGACTATTTTCTCGAAAATTATTCCATCTTTTCCAAAATTGGACCATTTTCTTGGACCCAAAAAAGGAAAATTTTCAGTGCTCATAGCCTGACTTGCATGATTTTCAAATCAAAATCTAACAAGTATGTTAACCTAACTCTCATATTGATCAAAACTGTTTTAGTAGAAAACCAAAACAAAAAAAAATGGTCAAAGAGATGAACTAGGGGCACAGTTGAGTCAGGTGTTCTGTCTTTCCCCCCCATCATCAACATACTTGCCAGAAGGGCACTCTATTCGCCAGAAGAAGGCACAACTGAAATTAACAACAAAAGGGCTGAAAGCTCTCACATCCTCCAAACAACGAGGTATCAAGCCAAGTGCGAAGCACAAATTGGAATGGATTGAGATACTCCATCCCCCATCTGGAACATCGACTAGACCTCCCGGGAGGAAATAACCGTGAGCTGAGTATGCTGGGCAAGAGTCCACAGCCTGCAATTTATCCATCAACCATACCTGGGAAGGGATGAAAAATGTGAGAATAAAGAATAGAGAGATGTACGACGTGAGAAAAGTGAGAAAAGGGTTTTGAGAGAAAAACTGAGCTTGAGGGCCGAGTGATGTTAGAATCACAAATGAGAAAGTGTGGGAAACATACCTGGAGGAACTGGCTCCTCGTCGTTTGAGGTCTTTCGTTTTTTTATGTAAACACGTCTATATGTCGTGTCTTTTGTTTTGTTTATCTCAACTTTTGTTTTGAGTCTTTTCCGAGCGTGTCTCGTTGCGTTTAGGGTTGTGTCCTTTTTTTGTTTGAGTCTTTTTTGCTGTGTTCAGTTGTAGGCTCAATACCCAGGTTTGAAAAACCCTTTTTCAAATTTCAAAAACAAATCAGTTTGCGCTCAGAGTGCTGTGCCATTCTCCACATTTATGCGAAGCAAAAGAAGAAAGGGAAAATTTGGGACATCTGAGTGTGTTTCAACTTCAGCAGATTCAACCTTTATAGTCCGTCTTGACAGATTGGACTGCTTGTTCAGGATCCGCCATGTACAAAATGAACCAAGCGCTGTGTTATGGGTTGTATGCAGATTAATCCCAAGTAGGGTATAAGCCGAGTGTTCAGAATGAGCAGTGGTTTGTATGGGTTGTTTTGCTATTGGTTGGTTCATTACCAGGTTATTACAATGTAAATGGTTGGTTTTCAAAACAAGATATCAATCTCATTTATATTAAGGTGTAACATGATGCAATGCGAAGCATGAAAATGTACTAAAATATAACACTTTTTTTAGACAAAAAGTTTTTTTCATTTCATCATCTTTTCAAGTACAAAATTTTGAAGAAATCAAAAACCTGCCTGCGGCAGTACATGGTACTCTAGCTACCAGCAAAAAAGAAAAAGTACAAAAAAGAAGAAAAATAGCAAAAATCTGGATCAATGTCAAATGGTCTCAGGCCCAGGGGTCTGTCCTCGTCCTCTTCCTGGACGAAGGTCCTGGAGCATCGTCATCAGCATCGTCATCCGAGCCTGAGTCAGTGCCATCTCCGGTCTCCTCCTCACATGACTCCGCCTCCGCCTCCGCCTCATCATCATCATTAGGGACGGGTGCCCGAGAGCTACTCCCAATATGAGTGCGCCCCACCTTGGTGCGGGGGTATACTCTGCCATCTCCTCGGGCAGGAACAGAAGGTCTAGCAGGAGCACCTCCTACGGTAGGGTTCTGGAAGGGAGGCTGAAAAGTACAAAATGCAAACGCATCAGTATACACAAAACAGAGTATCAGTACAGAATGCAGTGTATGAGTACAGTATGTGAATACTACGAACAGAGTATCAGTACAGAATGCAGTGTTTGAGTGCAGTGTATGAATGCCGTGAGTAATGCTATGAACAGTCTATGGGCTATAGTATATCAGATGCCGTGAAGGTCGTGTATTGGGTGTTGTGTTGGTAGTATGATGCATCTGATTGTGTAAAGTTTGGGACTGCGGTTGAAAAACATACCAGAATGCCATAGATGGCCAGAAGATCGACGCTCCGCTGGAACGTCCCTATCACAGAGCCGGTCAGCTCCAGTGACTGGCGGGTGTACTCGAAGGAAGCCTGCAAAAGTATTAGATGGATCAGTATTCTGCAGAATATCAAATAAACTGAAATGAAATGGCAATGCAAGTACTACATACTGGAGGTAAGTCATGGAACCCAACTAACTCATGATCAGTTGGAGGGGGAGCAATGGGAATCCGATAAGTCTCCCCACCCTGCCCTCGACATGTCATCGTAGTGGGTAGTGCTGGCCAACTACCCCCCCTCATCTCCGAGCTCCACTCCTGCCACGGACTCGAGCCGTCCTCGATGTCCCTACCCCGCCTCCTGTCCTAGCCTCTGGCGCCACGGGCCTCTCTCGCTCAACTCGACGGCCACCGCTCAGAGGCCACATAATGTACGT
The DNA here is from genome assembly GCF_055761805.1 of Camellia sinensis. NCBI lineage: Eukaryota > Viridiplantae > Streptophyta > Magnoliopsida > Ericales > Theaceae > Camellia > Camellia sinensis. The sequence continues at coordinate 162,998,528 of NC_138972.1, forward strand.
CCGAACGTACTCTGAGTAGTCGCCTATGCCTCTAAAGCAGATCACATCCCAGCCAGTCATGTAGTCGGCCATCTGCTCAGGAGTCAACCTCTCCGTATCCCTCATATGCTCAGGAGGGTGGACCGGGACTATCTGCTCCGGTAAGCCTAGGGTCTGGCGTAGGAAACGCTCACCTAGGTACCAAGCCCGACAAACCGGGCCCTCCAGCAAGATCCTGAACCGGGCGGTCTCCTCAGCACTGGCAAACCTCTCCCGAATCATCGCGGGCAATGGAACCCAAGGCTGCCAGGTGATTTGTGAATGACATATAGTTTGTTATCTACTGTCATTAGAAAATACAGTGTAAAGCGAAGCTTAAATGAACTGCGAGTTCTAAACATACCTCTGCAGGGGTGATGGTGTCAAAGTAGCAGCGGAAGAAGATGAACGTCTCCCGGGGTCTCCGCACACACCTGACGTCGAAACAGCGGGAGAAGGGAACACCGAGAGCGGTCTCTACGTCTGGCACGTGCGCAAGTCTCGGAAGGTAGGCGTAGACCCACAATTGCAGAGCAAATATCAGTATGCTTATCAGATAGGGCAGAACACAGAATAAAGCAGAAATCACAGAGCCGCGTATTGTGCAGTGTATTGTGCAGAGTGTACAGTGTGTGCAGTGTACAGTCAGTGTAAAGCAGAGTATGTATGTGCCGTGTGTGCAGTATATAGTCAGTGTGAAGCAAAGTGTACAGTGTGTGCCATGTACCTAGTACGGAAAATGTAGAGCAGAAATGAAAAAAATCGAAGAAGAAAATGTACCTCCCAAGCTCGCCAGTAGCCCCCGAGCAACTGTCCGCTGCAACGGGAGGCTGAGCTCATATATCCGTACAGAGTCGCCAAGATAGCGCCACCCCAGTCGAAGCGCAAGATCCTGGTGACGTCCACGAGAGCGCTGAGCAGACAGAGGGGCACAGTGTTTGCCCGATCGGCAAAAATGATCGTCTCCAGCAGAAACATCAGGAAACCGCGCGCATACCGCTCCACCACCTCATGGGTCATCGGTGCCTCCTCAACTAAGGTTGGTTGAACCCTGAACTGGACCTCGAACCATGAATATCTGACGAAGCCGGGATGCGCGAGAGGTGGCACCTCGCCAAGCAAGTAGATCTGAGCGGCCTCCCACTCATCCATGTCGGTGTCGAAGGGGATCGGATCACCCCCTACCCCGATGCCAGTGAGCATCGAAAAGTCATAGGGAGTCATCGTCATGTCTCCCACAGCAGAAAAGTAGAAGGAGTCGGTGGTGTCCCACCACCACTCCACCAGAGCGGCGAGGAGAGGCATGCTCACGGTGAGTCTGGAAAGTCCCCTGCAGAATGCGCGGAAGCCGGCCTGGTCCACGATCTGGCAGACCGCATCAGGCAGCTCCATGTACCAGTCTCGGGCGGCAATGTTCCCACACCCCCGGAAGGCATGGGAATCTCCCGGTATTCAAAAACAAAATAGTAGCGAAGCAATATAAAATGTACAGATTTGAAGAACAGTGAAAATTGAGGCCAATACAGCGTGTGTGCACGTTTTCAAGTTCAAACAGATATCGGGTGCCGGTGTGCTCGCAGTGAACTACAGTGTATGATGTGTCAGTGTGTTTGAGTGGCTCAGGGAAAATACAATGTGTGTGCGTGTTCCAATTCAAACAGATATCAAGTACAAATGTGTTCACCGTCAACTACAATATACAGTGTATCAGGGTATCCGGGCTAAGAAGTTAAAGAACAGAATCAACTATGGCAGTTAAAATGTTCTACATTACGGAAAAAGAAACGGGGAAGAATGTACCTCAAAAGCGCCAAATGACAAATACGACTCCGGCTTGCGTAGGAGAAGATCTGGAGGCACCGTCCTATCGAAGCTCCTGAACTGGCGAAGTCCATCGGGAGGCAGTATGTGAATCGTCGGCCTGTAGGTCGCCGGGTCGAACGGGCAAACGCTCAAGGGGAGGAGCTCGGCCCTGGGATCCATCTCGTGCTCCGGGGGAGTCCCGCCCCGCGGAATATCGTCCGCCCTGTCAAAAGTGATGAGAAAATGACCGGAAGAGGGAAAACCGGGCTAGAATACGAAAGGTCAACGAAAAGTCAACCCCGAGAGGGCGAAAAATGGCCAGAAAAGTCGTGGTGCGGAAAAGACAAGAAGATCAAGAAAAACTCGGGGGAAACAAACCCTAAGAGGCGGAAATCGAAAAGGAGAAACCGAAACGAAGTTTCGTTCAGACAAAAATGTTCGAAACGCGAAGAACTTCGCGAATCAAACGATGAAACAGACACGAAAATCAAGGAAAATAGAGAATAAGGCTCGGGAAATACTCTAGAGAGAGAGAGGAAGAAATTTCGGCCAAGGCAAAGTGAGAAAAATAGGGTTTGAAACCCTATTTTAAAAAGACCCAAGGCCAAAAGTCCAAACTGCCCCGATTCAGGCATGTTTGGCCGGTCGGCCACATTTTTGGCCGGTCGGCCAAATATTTGGCCGGTGTAATGTTTTGATGGCCGGTGGATGGCCGGTGACCTCCCCTGATGGCCAGTGAGCCTCCTACAACCTTTTTTGGGTCAGATGTGTAGTTTGGGGCCTTCAGTGCTCAAGATAGTGCAAGGAAAGTGCATTTCTGAAGCTCAACCGGTCTCCATTTTGACTCCAAACCGTGTCTTCTGTGCGTGGCACTTGAATACGGGTGCGGTGTATCCCTTTTGTATCCTTTTGTCTCTTTCAAGATTCGAAAGTTGCCCCGCATGCTTTGCTTCGCAATGCTTTGTCGTGAACATGCATTGGTTATGCGTCATTTCATTCACATTGAAATGCACCTTTCATTTGCATTATCTTACTTGCATTGTTATGCATACCATGGTCTGGCAAGACCTTCAACATGCATGGTTTGGCGAGCCCTAAACACAATGGTCTAGCGAGACCTTAAACACGCACGGTCTGGCAAGACCTTAAACACGCTCGGTTAGTGTTTACATGTCGACATGCATCGTAACGTACGCCATGCATGCATTGATATGCACAGTTTATCTGCATTGTCATGCATCTCAAAAGCCGTGCGTTGTCGTGCATTTCGAACTCATGCATTTTCAAGCACTTCAAAAATCAGCACGCATTTTCATGCATTTCAAACGATGCGCATTGTCGCGCATTTCCTGTTTATCTGCATTGTCTTGCATCTTAAGCCGCGCGTTTTCGCGCATTTCAAAATCATGCATTTTTTATGCATTCAAAAAAAACAAAACAAAAAATTGCATATGTCATGCGTCATTGTAAATATTGCATATGTCATGCATCATTGTAAATATTGCATATGCCATGCATTCACTCTATACATTCCATTGCATATTTGTAAATATTGCATATGTCATGCATTCATCCTATCCATTCCATTGCATATTTGTATATATTGCATTGTAGCTTGCATGCATTCACTGCATCACTTCCATCTATGGCTTGCGCCTTTCCATGTTGAGCTTGGTCTGGTATGTGCCCATACTCTTCACGTCTATACACTCATAGCTCTGTATGACCTTTTCTATGTTAGACGCGGTTTGTGTGTGTCCATGTCTTTCCTAGGCAAGACAAGGTTTGGCCCCAGGTCTTATCCATTGTATCATATCCATTCCATTGCATATTTCTATATAGTGCATTGTAACTTGCATGCATTCACTGCATCACTTCCATCTATGGCTTGCGCCTTTCCATGTTGAGCTTGGTCTGGTATGTGCCCATACTCTTCACGTCTATACACTCATAGTTTTGTATGACCTTTTCTATGTTAGACGCGGTTTCCATGTGTCCATGCCTTTCCTAGGCAAGACACGGTTTGGCTGCAGGCCTTATCCATTATATCCTATCCATTCCATTGCATATTTGAATATATTGCATTGTAGCTTGCATGCATTCACCGCATCACTTCCATCTACGGCATGCGCCTTTCCATGTTGAGTTTGGTCTGGTATGTGCCCATACTCTTCACGTCTATACACTCATAGTTCTGTATGACCTTTTCTATGTTAGACGCGGTTTGTGTGTGTCCATGCGTTTCCTAGGCAAGACACGGTTTGGCCGCAGGCCTTATCCATTGTATCCTATCCATTCCATTGCATATTGTATATATGGCATTGTAGATTGCATGCATTCACTGCATCACTTCCATCTATGGCTTGCGCCTTTCCATGTTGAGCTTGGTCTGCTATGTGCCCATACTTTTGATGTTGAAACACGGTTATGAGATTTGGTGTACGCCGCCTATTCCACACTGGCATGTTGGTTTGAGGGTGACGGCGCCATTTTTCGTGTTAGATGTGGTTTGTTTGTGTCCATGCCTTTCGTAGGCAAGATATGTTTTGGCCTGCAAGCCATATCCATTGTACATATTACATTGTAGTGTAATTTTTGCATCCAGCATTAGGATCATTGTTCTTTTGTTAGCGGGTTATTTCCCCACTTATGTCATTCCACCCAATTACTTGTTCTTGTGTCCGTCTATATTACTCATAGTTCTATATGACCTTTTCTACGGTAGACGGACTTGTCATCTCCATTAATCTATTTGACATTTGTGTGGTTTTGAACCGCTCATGATTTGATCATGATTCAATTGCATTGCATATCATTTGCATTGTTTATACATAGTTTTGTAAGCATTGCATTTTCATTTGCATTATTATGCATAGTTTTGTATATATTGCATATCATTTTGCATTCATTTTGCATGTTATGCATGTTGCTAACAATATCGTACCTATTAAGTTGCTTTCTTTTGCAGGCACGATATTGTATGTACGGTTCATTTGAAGTTGGTGCAACTAGATGAACCGCACAGGTATTGTATCCTCTTAGTGAGACATATCGAGAATTGCATAATTCTCTTACATCCTTTTTTGCATTGTAGTGTAGTTTGGTGTATGCTAGCTTAAAACTGTCGCATGTTATGCTTCGTTATAGCTTTCATTGCATGATCATAAGTTATGCTCGGCTTCTTGCATTATCATTGGCATTTTGCCCCTGCTTTCGGGCGCATATCTTGTCTGCAGCTTGTATGCTTTGTCTAAGTCTTCGGCCTTGTCAAAAATAGGTCGTCTCTGGGCTTTGACATTCACTCCTGTCATTCCAATGACTTCCGAGTTCTGTCAAAGGGGGGCAACTGTGGACACCCCATTTTTCACCGTCCTCAAGACTTGGACGTCACCGTTTGAACACTCGGTGATCATCCATGTTTGTGTTCGTCTTGAGTTCCCGGAGGTCTCAGCTACACGCCTTGCCTCAGGATCTCTCCACTCGACTGTTTTGTGTTTGGTTTTACACCAAACACTTGTGTTCTTGCTTTGGGGGGCAGGGAATGGCTTGTTGGCCATCCCCACACTCCACCGGCCATGGCTTGAGGCCACCGGCTGTGTTTTGTTGCCATCGGCCAAACGTTTGGCCGGCCGGCACTATAGATGGTCGACCGGCCATCGTTTTTGGTCAAATTGCATTTTTGGCTGGCCGACCACTGTTCATCTGCTTTTGGAGGTATTTTTATGCCAGCTGTGATAGCTGGCACCCACCTTTTGCTCCCTTCCCTACACGTGTATGGAGGGATTTCAACCTTGTTAGCTTGCCTTGGAAGCTTTACAAGATTGAATCTTCTATAAGAGGAAGCCTCTTCTCCCTCTTTTAGGTTAGACAACATTTTCAGAGGGCTCTGGTTTTAGGGTTTGAGTTGTGTATCTATCCTATATCTATATCTCCCTCTCTCTTGTGTTTTGTGTGTGTTTTGTCTTACTTTTGTGCACAAACACCCACCATCACACCTTCCTTTAGCCACTGAGGTACTAAGAGGCTGTTCTTGAAGTTTTGGAGCTGGCTTGAGCTAAGGAAGCTGCTAGTCCATCATTTTTGAAGAGGGTCAACAAGGGTAAGAAATTACCCCTTTTATTCCCCATTTTTGCATAGCTCTTTAGCCTGCCTTGCAACTGTTTTTAGACTTGGTGTATAACATATAAAAGTCTTGTTTTTTCCTACTCTAAATAGTTGTTTCAGAGTGTTTTTTTGTTTGAGGTTGTTTGGCCCCTCTTCAGCCTTGTTAGGCTTTATTTTTGTGCTATTTTGGTGAGCTCCGGGACCACCTTATTTGGGCCTCCTCACCACAGAAATCTTGAGGGATTTCAGTAGTAAGGATGGTGCCTTGAGGTCCCAAGAAGGAGAGGGCCACCCCCTCTCCTTGTTGTCCTTGAAAAGGGCCATTTTTGCCGCATTAATGAGCACCATGTTTAGGTGTATGCTGGCCATGCCTTAACTGTTTTTTTTGTGTGTTTATTATGTCATAATATAGCTCTGTTTTTACTTGGTTTAGACAAACCTTGCATGCCTTGCATACATGTCTTGTAATGCCATGTTTTGGCCTTATTTTGACCCTTGTTCTAGCATGATTTAGGCTTAGCTTTGTGAAGCTTTTATGTTTGTTTTAGCATGCTTAACTTCTGTTTTTGGTTGTTTTGGCTGACCATGACATTCTTAGTGTAGCCACCTTGCATTTTGGCCTGTTAGCCTTAGGTGTGTGGGTGTGTAGCATGCTTTACTTGCATTATTTCAGTGGCTTGGAACCACTTATCATGCCATTTCAATCCTTGTGCCATGCTTGCATGCTTGCATTTGATACTACTTTGATGCTTCAAGAGGTTGTGTTGTATGCTCCATGTTTAAGTATTTGCACATGCCCCCATGTGTAGGACATTTAGACACCATCTAAGTGGTTTTTGAGGCTTGCCTTAGCATGATTTGGGACTGTTTTGGTTCATTTTGGTCATTTACTTCATGTGTCATATGATCATGCCTTAGGTCCTTGGGCATGGTTGCATGCTTGGCTTGTATTAGTAGGCTGATTTGGCATCATTTCCTACATGTTTTCAGAGCTTACATTGCATGCCACTTGTCGATGTTGTTCTCCTTTTTAGTGTGCTTAAAAGTTGTGTCTATATGCTTAAGTGTTCGCCCATCAACATGTGCATGTATGTGTGTGTGTTGGCCCTCATTTCCATAGCATTTGGTCACTGTTTTAGGCTTGTTTGGGGGCTGCCTAAATTAGTTTAAGTCCATAGTTTGCATGTAGGTGCATGCTAACCTTGTGTGTTGTTGCATGATTGAATGAATTCACATGCTTGCTTGCATGCTTGAACACCCGTATTGCATCTTGCATAATTGTTGCTCGCATGGCTTCATGCCTTGCATGCTTTTTGACATAGGTTGTGTGCCTAACATACATTGCTTGTTTGCATACTCATTTTGCACACTTAGGTTCACATGCTTAGGATTGCATTGCATTGGCATGCATGCTTCACCTCTTGAAGTTGAGTATGATAGAGGTTGAGCCCCTTTGTTTATTTATGTGCATTGCATTTCATTTAAAATCAAAATGCATACCTGGTTTCTTGGGCCATCATGCATTGAAATGCGCGATTGGTGGTCCGGGAATCGAGAACCATCTCCCTTTGAGTCATAAACATGATAAGGATTATGTTGGTGCACACATTTGCTTGAAATGCATTGCCATGCTTTGTTTTGCCCTCTGCTGTTGTCAAAACAGGATTCTGCAGGAAGCTTTGGCCGGCCGGCCATCTTCAGTGCCGACCGTCCATCCATCAGTGGCCGATAGCTTAATTAGTGGCCGGTGACCATTCCCCATGGCCGGTGACCATTCCTCATGGCCAGTGGTGTTCCACATCACTCATAGAAGCAACCCTGGAGTTTGTGCAATTTTCAGAGGTGCCAAGCAGGGAAAACAGAGGCAACTTGTGCATGATAGTGGACTTCAGAGCGGAGCCAAGCACGCATTGCATTGGGCCCTCTTCCCGAGGCTGTTTATTGCTTAAATTAGATTAGTTATTTTCTTAACTAGTTAAGTGGTCTGTAATATTTAATTAGTTTGTAGGTTAATTGATTTGTATTATTCTTTTGGTCCCTCCGAGCGAGGGCGAAATTGTAATAAGTGTGGGTGCGTGTGTGCATGTCTTCGAACCCTCACTTCTTTCTCCCTTCTACTTACCTGCTTTCGATGGTTGGTATTAGGGCATATTTAAATTAGCGTACCTTATGCTATGCGTGCGTGCATCCATACATTTGTCTTGCATGCACCGGGCTCGACGCATCATACTAACTGCATTTTATTTCAATTTCAAGTTGAATACATGTTATTTGTGGCATCTCATATGCCATCTTAGATTAGCCGAGCCTATTCTAGCTGCATTTTGCCTGTGTTGCATTAGCCATCTTAACATGAACTAGGATCATGCATTGATTACTAACTAGTTTCTGTTTTGGCTTGGAGTACTAGGCAAGCTTTTATGCTTTAGCATCCTTGCATGCGTGTGAGTGTTTGCCATGACAGCATGCTTACCTTGTGGCTAGATGCTTATGTGATATAAACTGCCTGAATACCTGTGGGTGAAGGTTGGATTGTTTCAGTTGGAACAACTCATTGAAATCCGTGTTTTAGCCTACTTGCGAGTAACAAATTTCAAACGTTTTTCAGACAAACGGATATGCAATACTTCGTTCCAAATTAGGCGATCTAGTCTATACTTTTGTGTTGTGCGCATCACATAATAATTCTAGCTAATTAACCAGAATAAGAATACATAACGTTTTCAAAATCGGATATCATGGTTAGTAGAGGCCGATCTTCGGATCGGGCGAGAGGGGGTGCTCATAGCTGACCTTCCCCAATCGTACCCAAGTTCCCGAGCCGAGGCAACTTTGGTAATGACGGACACGTGTCCTTAGGCAAATGAGTTAGGGTTTCGTAAATTCCCCCATTAAAAAATATTTAGGTGGCGACTCTGTATCTGGCAAAGCAGTCTATGTTTGGCACTTCTTTTAAAAAAAATCTGTTTCCTCAAAATGATTGGCCGGATTTAGACACTTTGGTTTAGATTAAGAACCCTGACAATTTGAGTCCGAACTGTAGCAGACCCATAGACGAACAAGATGGGATTCATCCTCCTGGGGCGTTCGGGGACGTCTACAATGAGACTCAGGCTCTCGTAGCAGCAAGTCTGCAGGCGCCCGTTGCGCAAAGTCAGTGAAATGGAGGAAAGTACTAAGCTGAAGGATATGCTCCTGCGGGTCGTACCTCTTGGGGTCAAAAGGCCGAATCCTTGGAGGCAATGAGACGAAGTCTGGCTCATCCCCAGCATGTGACGGACCTCCACCATGATGAAAGTGATCCGTCATTCAAAGAAATCTGCAAAAGTGAGCAAAAATGAGTGAAATGAGCAAAAATTGCAAAAAGTCAACAAAAGTCAACTCTCGGGAAAGAAAAAAGTCAACAAAAGTCAACTCCCAAGAAAGTGTGCCAAACTTCAAGACAAACATACCTCAAGTGGTGAAAATGGAGAAAGAAGCTCCGAAATCAAATTTTAATCGGTTCAAAGTGAAGAAAATCGATAGTTTTCGTGAAACAACTTTGCGTGGGGCGTTGGAAAACGCGTATAAAGCGCAGATCTGAGGGAGAGAATGGTCTAGGAAGGAAGAGGGGCTGATTTCGGCCTTAGAGGTGTGAGCAAAAGTGTTTTGGCCAAGTGAACTTAAAGAACCAAACATAAAAGGACAAAACTACCCCAACTTTTGTAAACTGGTCGGCCGACCAGTTTTTCTTGCTGGCCGACCACCCTGTGAGCAAAAACTGGTCGGTGGCCATTCAAGGTGGTCGGGCATCCCCCCTGGGTGGTCTCCATGGTCCCTTGGTTCTCCCTGTGTATTTTGGTGATGATTGGAGTCCTCAGCTCTCAAGAAAGTACAAGAAAAGTGCACTTTTCGGCGCAAGATGTCTTCGCGGGAACTTCAATTCAAATCTTCGACGTATGGCTTGTCGTTACTCGCCCAGAGCAAGGTGTATCCTTTTTGAGTACGTTGCGACCCCTCCGAGAGGTAAATTGGGGGTTGCATTTGAGTTGCTCTCTTTGAGGCTCGTACTTCTTTACTCAGCGTTTTGTTTCAAGCATGCTTTTAAAGTTGCATTGTTATGCACACCACTTGCATTGTTGTGCACATTCCACTGGTATTGTCTTGCGCCCATACTTTACTTATGTCGTCACGCATGTTTCGCTTGCATTGCTATGCACTTTTCCATCGGTGTTATACGTATCCGTGTTCGATATAGCGCTGAACAACTGTTGCTAACCGTGCTGTACTTGTTAAGTTTCTCTCTTTTGCAGGCACAATATTGTATGTACAGTTCATTTGAGGCTGGTTCCACCAGACGATATTGTATGTACGGTTCATTTGAAGCTGGTGCAATCAGACGAACCGGAAGGAATTGTATTCTCTGCGTGAGACGTAGCGAGAATGGTGCAATTCTCTTACATCCTTTCTGCATGTGATGTAGTTTGTTCTATATTCGCTTGCTTAAATTGTTGCATTTATTGCGCAAATTTGCTTTATTACAGTTTTCTTTGCATGATCTTAAATTATGTTCAGCCTCGTGCATGTCTTTTGCATTTTGCCCCTGCCTGCAGGCACATCCCTTTGATTATCATGCCTGTTTGCCTAAGTCTTCGGCCTTGTCAAAAAAGGGTCATCTCTGGGCTTTGACATTCACTCCCGTCACTTATGACTTTCGAATTTTGTCAAAGAGGGGCAACTGTAGACACCCAATTTTTGACCGACCTTAAGACTTAGACGTCATCGATTAAGCACTCGGTGATTGTGCATGTTGTGCTCGTTTCGAGGTTTTGAAGTTTCGGCTGAGAGCCTTGCTTCCGAGCCTTGGAACTTTTTGTGCTTAGAGTTGGTACGTGGACCAACTCATGTTTTCCCTTCCCTGAGGGAGGGAGAGGTCTTGTAGACCATCTCTCAGTGGCCGTAGACTACTATTCGTGGTCGTAGGCCACAGTTCCCGTTTGGAGGCTAGTTTCCGGTTTTCAGAGCTGTCGGTCGCGCGCCTCGACTCAGGACCGCTTAACATTCTCCGATTGGCACAGTTTTTTGAACCGACCTTGTGTAGACGCGCCCGCGGGCCTCATGCTACAGTTCGGACTCGATTTGTGTCACGGTTCTAAATCTGAACCAAAGAGTCCAAATCCGGCAAATCGTTTTGAGAAAACAGATTTTTGAAAGGAGTGCCAAACATGGACTGCTTTGCCAGATACAGAGTCGCCACCTAAATATTTTTTATTGGAGAATTTAGGAAACCCTGACTCGGTGCCGAAGGCCACATGTCTGTCATCACCGGAGTTGTCTCGGCTCGGGAGCTTGGGTACGATCAGGGAAGGTCAGCTATGAGCACCCCCTTTCGCCCGGTCCGAAGACCGGCCTCTACTAACCGTGATATCTGATTTTGAAAACTTTATGTGTTCTTATTCCGGTTATTAGCCTAGAATTACTATGTTATGCGCGCAGCAAACAAGTATAGACCAAATCGCCCAAATTGGAACAAAACATTTCATGTTTGTTTTGAAAATGGTTTGCTACTCGCAAGTAGGCTAAAATGCAGATTTTGCCACCCTTAAGTGGGCTTTTAGAAAAGATGATTTTGCCACTATCCAGTGGGCTTAAAACTCACAGTTTTAATGCATTATTCCAATTTAGGTAATTCAACCTCCATCCACAAGCATTCAAGCAGTTATATCACATAAGCAGCTAGCCTCATGGTAATCATACTGTCATGGCAACACTCACACGCATGTGATATGCTAAAGCATAAAAGCTTACCTAGTACTCCGAGCCAAAACAGAAACTAGTCAGTAATCATATGCATGATCCTAGTTCATGTTAAAAATTGCTAATGCAACACATGCAAAGATGCAATCTAAACAGGCTCGGCTAACCCTAGAATGGCATATGAAATGCTACAAATAACATGTATTCAATTTGGAATTGAAAAGTACAATGTAGTTTGTATGATGTACCGAGCCCAATGCATGTCAACAAATGCATGAATGCACGCATGCATAGCATAAGGTATGCTAAAATAAATGTGCCCTAATCTACCATCATAAGCAGGTAAATAAAAGGGAGAAAGAAGTGGGGGTTGGAAGACATACACACACGCACCCACACTTATTACAAGTTTGCCCTCGCTCGAAGGGACCAAATAAATATTACAAATTAATTAACTACGCCAGCTAATTAATATCACAAATTAATTAATTAATTAAACTAACAAATTAATTAAATTAATTAAAATAGGAAAATCGTCTCGGGAAACGTGCCGCCATGCATAGGCTGCCTCTGTTTTCCTTCCTCTGCTCCTCTGGAGGCTGTCAAAACCTCAGGACATCATCCCTGGACACTGGGGAGTACCATCGGCTGAGTGGAATCACCACCGGCAGTGGTATGTGGCCATCGGCACAAACTGAAGCTGTCGGCAGAGAAAAGATTGCCGGCCGGCACCTTACACTGCCGGTCGGCAAAGAAAGCCTGCAGAACCTGCAACTCACAGCAACAGAGGGCAAGGCAAAGCATGCCAACACAATTCAAGGCATGTATGCACCAACCATGTCCCTTATCATGATAATGACTCAAAGGGGCATGTGCCTCGATTCTCGGATCACCAATCACGCATTTCTATGCATGATGGCCCAAAGAACCAAGTAGGCAACTTTGATTTCAAATGCAATGCAAACCAATCAAACCAAACAAGGCCCAATTCCTATCATCAAGTCAAGGAACAAGGCATGCATGCAAGATGCAATGCAACCTAAGCATACAAGCTAAGGATGCAACATGGCATGGGGACAAGCTTATGCAAGCATACAAGCATACATATAGCAATGCAAATGGATGCAAAGATGGACTTATACGTGAATTAGGCAGCTCTAAATAGGCCCAAAACAGTAGCCATTAATGCCCAAAATGGATGCTAAGCACACATGCACACATACACATGTTAAGATCCAACACTTAGGCACAAAGCAAGCAACATTCAAGCACACTTGAAAGAGGTATTCATGGACTAAAAGCATGCAACATGAGCTCTGAAATCATGCTAAAACATGGTGCCAAACCAAGCAATATATCAAGCCAAATATGCAACAAATAGCCCAAGTGTTCAAAGCAAACCAATGGGGCATTGAACTACACTTAGTAAGACCAAACATGGCATGAGCGTATCAACCAAAAACAGAGTTTTGGGGCATCAATACAAGGCCTAAGGACCACTTAGATGGCATCTAAATGACCCAAAAACAAAGGCATGCATAAACACCAAAACATGGAGCATGCAACACATGCTTACAAAGCATCAAAGAGGCATGCAAGGCAATCAAGCAAGCATGAAAATGGGACTGAAATAGCATGTAGGGTGGCCCCAAATCACCAAAACAATGCAAAGGTGCCATGCTATACATGCACATGCTCAAGGCCAACAAGCCTAAATACAAAGGAGCTATATGATGCATGCCAAATTCGACCCAAGCAACCTAGGACAGACCTAGAACATGGCAAAACATGCACATAATCTTCACAAGACTAAGCCTAAAACATGCTCCAACAAAGGCTAACAACCTAAGACATGTTAAGGCATAAACAAGGCATTACATGGCAACTATGCTAAGCATGCATGGAGTACCAAAACCAATTGAAAATCATGTTATATTATGGATATATAAGCATGAAAAATAGACCAAACATGCTCAACACACACTCAAGCATAATGCTCTCTCAAGAGGCCAAAATATGCCCTTTTCAAGGACAACAAGGAGAGGGGGTGGCCCTCTCCTTCTTGGGACTTCAAGGCATCATCTTCACCACTGAAATCCCTCAAGATTTCAGTGGTGAAGAGACCCCAACACCAAAATCCCGGAGCTAGCACAAAATGGCCCAAAATGAGGCCTTTCAAGGCCTAAGGGTGGTTAACTACCCTCAAATAACAAAACACTCTTAATAAACAACAAAGAGGGTCTAAAAAGAGAACTTTTTTATGTTATACAATAAGCACAAAAACAGCTCTAAGATAGGTATAAAATCAATGCAAAAATGGGGGAAAATGGGACTAGATTCTCACCCTTGAAGCCTTCTTCACAAATGGTGCTCCAATGGCCTCCTTTAGCTTGGATCCTACACCAAAACTTCAAAAACAATCCTTTAGAACCTCAAGAGCCAAAGGAAGGTGAAACACTAGGTGTTTGTGTGCAATAGTAAGACACAAAACACCTAGTGCACAAATGAGAGGGGAAGAGAGATAGAAAATGTATCTAACTCAAAACCTAGAACAAGAGCTCAACAATGGCTGTTTTTTGCTCTCAAAATATCTCTCTCTCTAACCTAAGTCCTCTCTTCTTTGTTCTAGAGAGAGCTTCTCTCTATATGTCTTGTAAAGCTTACAAGACAAGCTTTACAAGAGGGAGATCCCTCCATACACGTGTATGGAGGGGAGCAAAAGCAAGACAGCTGTCTAAAAATATCTGCAAAAGCAGATGAACAGCAATCGGCCGGCCAAAAATGCCATCTTGGCCAAAAAGAGTGCCGGCCGGCACTAAATAGTGCTGACCTGCAACAAAAGGTGCCGACCGGCAAACTACATTGCCGGTGGCAGCAAACACCAGCCGGTGGCATCTAGCCAATGCCGGTGGTGGGTGGGGATGGTCTACAAGCCCTACCCTGCCCTTTCAAGGCAAAACAAAAGTGTTTGGTGCAAAACCAGACACTAAACGGTCGAGTTCGGGGATCCTGAAGCAAGGCGCGCGAGCCGAGACTTCCGGGAACTCCAAACGAACACAAACATGGATAATCACCGAGTGTTCAAACGGTGACGTCCAAGTCTTGAGGACGGTCAAAAATGGGGTGTCTACAGTTGCCCCTCTTTGACAGAACTCGAAAGTCATAACAATGACGGGAGTGAATGTCAAAGCCCAGAGACGACCCATTTTTGACAAGGCCGATGACTTAGACAAACATGCAAGACAATCAAGATATGCGCCCGAAGGCAAGGGCAAAATGCAAGACAATGCACGGAGCCGAGCATAACTTATGATCAATGCGAAGAAAGCTGTAATGAAGCAAACATGCGACAGTTTTAAGCTAGCATACCAAACTACACTACAATGCAGAAAGGATGTAAGAGAATTATGGAATTCTCAATACGTCTCACTCGGGAGATACAATACCTGTGCGGCTCGTCTGGTTGCACCAGCTTCAAATGAACCGTACATACAATATCGTGCCTGCAAAGAAAACAAACTTAACAGGTACAATATTGTTAGCAACATGCATGACAATGCAAATGTGGATGCATAACGAAATGCAATATATACAAAACAATGTATAAACAATGCAAATGAAGATGCAATGTAATTGAAACAATGCAAGCTACATGCAAAGCATTTGAATCGTGATCCAATCACGAACGGTTCGAAATCGCACCTATGTCAAATAGATTGATGGAGATAACAAGTCTGTCTACCATAGAACGGTCAACTGAACTATGAGTATTGTAGACAGACGCAAGAACAAGTATTGGGTGGAATCGACATAAGTGGGGAAATGACCCGCTGGAGAAAGGACTATGATCCTAATGCCGGATGCAAAAACTACACTACAATGTAATACAGGAATATGCTAGGAAGATGGCAATGGATATGGCACGCAGGCCAAACCAAATCTTGCCTAGGAAAGGCATGTACACATACAGGTCATGTGTAACACAGAAAAGGTGCCGCAACCCTCAACCAACATATCAGCGTGGAATTGGCGCGATACACATGCAGAACTGTGTTCTAACATAAAAAGTAAGGACACATACCAAACCAAGCTCAACCTGGAAAGGCGTAAGCCATGGGCGGAAGGCGATGCAATGAATGGATGCAACCTACAATGCAATATGTACAAATATGCAATGATGCATGACAATGCAACTATTTACGATGATGCGTGACAATGCATGTTTTTTGTTTGTTTTTTTTGAGATGCACATGATGCATGGAATGCGCGACTACACGCGGCTAAAGATGACGCAACTTATCAAAAGTCGTTCGGGCACGACAAACACCGAAGGACTTGCACCTTCAGAGGATTTTGGGTCTCCTAGACCGTGCGCATTTAAGGTCTCGCCAGACCATGCGTGTTTAAGGTCTCGCCAGACCGTCATGTTACAGGACGGTGTGATGCGCAAAATAGCGCGAATGAATACATGCAAGATGTAAGTGAGGTGCACAAAACAGTGCGATGCGCAAAACAGCGCGATTGAAATATAATGCACAAAACAGTGCAATGCACAAAACAGCGCGATGCGCAAAAATGCACAAAACAGTGCGATGGTTTGAAATGCACAAAACAGTGCGATGGATTGAAATGCACAAAACAGTGCGATGGTTTGAAATGCACAAAACAGTGCGATGGTTAAGTGTGACACGCATGCCACACGGAATGTAAATGGGCTTAAATGCGCAACAACGCACGTATTCCGGAATGCATGACAATGCATGGAATGGAAATGCAATGATGATGCATGAGAAATGTGCACGACAATGCAAAGGGGTGCGTGTTGCAATGCATGTAACACGTGCATAACAATGCAAATGTGTGGCGCATGACAGCGCGATATGATGCACCGAAGTAGTGTGATGAACTCGTGCAACACACATGGGGCAACTTTTGAATTTAAAAGGATACAAAAAGGATACACCTTGCACGAATTCGAGTGCCGCACATTGGAGACACGGCCTACGGTCAGAACGGAGGCCGGTTGAGCGTCGGAGATGCACTTTCTTGCACTTTCTTGAGCTATGAAGACCACAAACTTCTCATATGGCCTAAACAAGGCTGTGGGAACCCCATCGGCCGAAAGGGGAGGCCACCGGCTGGCCACCGGCATCAAAATAAGTTCATCGGCACAAAAAAGTGCCGGCCGGCACAAAAAATTGCCGACCGGCAAACAGTTACTGATTCAGGGCAGTTTCGACTTTTCACTCTGGGTGTTTTAAAATAAGGTTTCAAAACCCTATTCTTTACTTTTCCACCACCGAAAACCTTCACACTCTCTCTCTAGAGTGTTTCCCTCTCATTTTTCACCCGTTTCTTCGCATTCTACGCCCGTTTCGTCGTCGGATTCGCGATTTCCTTCGCGTTTCGGACATTTTCAACCGATCAAATTCTTGTTTCGGTGCCTCATTTGGCGTTCTCGCCTTTTCGGGGTTTGTTCCCCTCACTTTCCTTTTCATTCTTGTGCCTTTTCACATTTCGGCCTTCCCGGTCATTTCCGACCCTCTCAGGAGTTGACTTTCCGGTTGACTCTTCGTATTTCGGTCCGGTTTTCCTTTTCTCGGCCATTTTCTCATCACTCTTGATATGGCGGATGATGTTCCACATGGCGGGACTCCCCCGGACCACGAGATGGATCCCGGGGCCGAGCTCCTACCACTGAGCGAGCGTCCGTTCGACCCGGCGACCTACCAGCCGGCGATCCATGTTCTGCCCCCCGACGGCCTGCGTCAGTTCCGGAGCTTCGAGAGGCATGTGGCGCCTGAGCTACTACTGCGTGAGCCTACCTCCCACCTTTCATTCGGCACTTCCGAGGTAACTCTTTGTCTTCTGCTTTACTTTCCGCAATGTAGGATACAAAACTGTCATAGTTAGTTGTATTCTTTAACTGCTGAAAACTGATATGCTGTAGACCGTAGTTGACTGTAAACATACATACAACTGATATGTGCTTGAGACTGACACATGCACACACACTGCACTAGCCCCAAATCATTCAAACACACTGCGCTCACTGTATTTCACTACATACACACTGGCACCTAGTATTTGTCTGAATTTGTTGAATTTGCACACATGCTATATCTATTCTGAAACACCCAAACACGCTGACACATCACACGTATTTCACTGTAAGCACACCGGCACCGGGTATTTTCCTGAATCTGACAAACTTGCATACATGCTATATCTGTCCTTTCAAAACTGCATTTTGAATGTTGTCTTGCCACCGTTATTTTCTGTTTACAGGAGGGTTCCCATACCATTCGCGGTATGGGAATACTGGTGCACGGGAGTGGTATGATGAGCTCCCTGACGCAGTCCGACGCATCGTGGATCGAGCGGGTTTCGGCGCCTTCTGCCGAGGACTCTCTAGGCTCTCCACATGCAGACCTCTCCTGGCTGCTCTGGCGGAGAGGTGGTGGGACACCACCGATTCTTTTCACTTCTCTGCCGCAGGGGATATGACAATGACCCCTCATGACTTCTCGATGCTCACAGGCATCGGGGTGGGGGGTGATCCGATCCCTTTTGACATCGCGATGGATGAGTGGACCGCAGCTCAGGTCCATCTACTGGGGGAGGCGCCACCCCTAGCTCGCCCAGGTTTCGTGCGGTACTCCTGGTTTGAGGTCCAGTTTCGGGTCCAGCCCGTGTTGGAGGAGGAGGCGCAGATGACCCCGGAGGACGTGGAGAGGTATGCTCGCGGCTTCCTCATGTTCCTGTTCGGGACTACCATTTTCGCCGATCGGGCGAACACCGTGCCTCTTTGTCTTCTCAGCGCACTGGTGGACGTCCGGGACATTCTGCACTATGACTGGGGCGGCGCTGCTCTGGCCACCCTTTATGGATATATGAGCTCGGCTTCGCGCGGCAGCGGCCAGCTACTCGGAGGTTACTGGCGGGCTTGGGAGGTACATTTCTTCTCCGCTTTTTTCATTTCTGTCTCGTACTTTCTATACTTTGTACACTGCACACACTGTACTCTACTTTACACTTGTTGTATACTGTACACATGGCACACACATACATTCTGCTTTACACTGACTGTACACTGCTCACACTATACACTGCACACAATACACTGCACAACACACGGCTCTGCCATTTCTGCTTTATCTGACGGTCATACTAACATCTGTTTTGCAGTTGTGGGTTTATGCCTACTTCCCTAGGCTCGCCCCCGTGCCAGTTGCGGAGACTCCCCTGGTCGTCCCCTTTTCGAGTCGCTTCGACGGGAGATGCACCCGGCGACCACGAGAGACTTTCGGCTTCTTCCGCCGATATTTCGACACCATCACCCCCGCGGAGGTATGCTTTACTTTCAGTTCATTTAAGCTTCGCTTTTCAACTGTATATTTCAATAACAGTAGATAACAAACTGTCTGCCATTTTCAGATCACATGGCGGCCGTGGGCTCCTATGCCGGCGGCGATGGGGGGTCGGTTCCCTGGTGCGGAGGAGACCTCGCGTTTCCGGATCTTGCTTGAGGGCCCGGTCTGTCGGGCTTGGTACCTGGGGGAGCGTTTTCTACCCCAGACCCTAGGGTTACCTGAGCAGATAGTCCCGGTTCCCCCTCCTGCAGACATGAGGGAGACCGAGGGGCTCACCACTGAGCAGCTGGATGATTACTCCATCGGCTGGGAGGAGGCCGGCTTCCGAGGCACCGGCGACTATGGGGAGTATGTGCGGACATACCTGATGCGACCCCTGAGCGGCCATCGAGCAGAGGGGGCCCGGCCTGTGGCATCAGCGGCTGGGGCCGGAGCGGGAGCAGGGCTGGATCTTCGAGGAGGGCCCGGGTCCGTGGTAGGGGCGGAGTGCAGGGAGGACGGGGAGCTGGCTGGCCTGCCCTGCCTGCTGTACTGACTTTCCAGGGACAGGGTGGGTCGACCTATCAGATCCCCTTCGCCCCTCCACCGGCTGGTCACGAGTTCATCGACGTCCCCAACTTACCACCGGTACGTATCACTGCACTTCGTACAGTTATTCATTTCAGTTTACTTGATATTCCACAGAATATTGATGCATCTGATACTTTTGCAGGCTTCTTCTGGGTATACCCGTCAGTCGTTGGCGATGAATGCCTCGATGATGGGGATGCTCCAGCGGACATTTGATCTCCTAGCCCTCTACAGCATACCGGTATGTCCTTCTGACACTGGCCTCAAACCACTCATACACTGCTTTGCATAATCTGATGCACGGCACAACCCCTGATACACTGATCTCACAGTATCTGACACACTGCATACACTGCATTCTGCACCGTACTCTGTACTGATAAACTGCTCACGGCATTCATACACTGCACTCATATACTGCATTCTGCACTGGTAAACTGCTCACGGCATTCATACACTATACTCGGCATTGCATTCTGCACCGATAGACTGCTCACGCCATTCATACACTGTACTCGACATTGCATTCTGCACTGATAAACTGTCTACAGTATACTGATGCATTTCACTTTTGTGCACTTTTTCAGCCTCCTTTCCAGATTCCCATGGCAGGAGGTGCTCCAGCCGGACCTTCTGTCCCTGCTCGGGGGAGAGATGAGGGGGGCAGGATATTTCCCCGTACCAGGGGAGGGCGTACTCATGTCGGGAGTAGCTCGCGAGCTCCAGTCCCGGACGATGATGATGACGAGGAGTCAGAGGCAGAGTCTGAGTCATCAGAGGAGGAGACCAGAGGCGGTTCTAGCTCGGGCTCTGATGACGATGCTGATGATGCTCCTGGACCCTCGTCCAGGAAGAGGACTAGGACGGATTGACGACCCCCCCGGAGTGCTCGACATGGATGCAGATTTTTGCTATCTTCTTCTTTCTTGTACTTTTCTTTTTGTTGGTAGATAGATTACCTTGTACTGCCGCAGGCAGATTTTTGTTTCCAAAACTTGTACAGCTGAAAAGATAATGAAATGAAACGGACTTTTTATCTGAAAAAGTGTTTAAATTTACACATTTCATGCATTGCATCGCATCTCATCATGTTACACCTCAATGTAAATGAAATGATTGGTTGTCTGAAAATTAAACACTTGCATTGTAATAATCAGATAACTTAAACAGCCAACAGCCAAAATAACCCAAGCAACCCACTGCCTGATCCTTGGACGCACAACCCTTACTCTGTTGGGGATTAATCTGCATACAGCCCAAAACACAGCATTCGGTTCATTCTGCACACGGCAAATTCTGAACAAACGGCCCAATCTAACATGACGGACCTCAAAGATGGAACCGGTTGGAGTCGAAACACGCTCAAATATAGAGAATGGCACAGCATTCTTGAGCATAAATGATTTTTGAAATCGAATGAGGGTTTTTCAGACCGGGATGTCGAGCCTACAACTGAACACAGCGGGGAGGACTCAAATATAGGTACATGACCTAAACACAACGAGACACGTTCGGAAAAGACTAAAAACAAAAGTCGAGAGCGTCAAATCAAAGAAACACGACACACAGAAGCGTGAACGAAGATGGGGGACCTCAGATCACGAGGGGCCAGTTTCTTTAGGCATTGTTTCCCACCCTTTCTGATTTGTGATTCTCACATCACTCAACTCTCAAGCTCGGATTTTCTCTCGAAACCCTTCTCCTCACTTTTCTCTCAACTTGCACCTCTCTATTCTTCATTCTCTCATTTTCCATCCCTCCTCGGGGTGACTGATGAATGAACAGGGAGTTGCAGGTTCACGCCCGATGCCGTTAGCTCACAGCTATTTCTTCTGGCGGGCAGAGCGCCCTTCTGGCAAGTACGTCGATGACGGGAGAAAGACAGAACGCCTGGCTCGACTGTGCCCCTAGTTCATCATTTTAACCATTCTTTGTTTTTGCTTTCTACTAAAACAGTTTTGATCAAAATAGGAGTCGGATTAACGCACTTGTTCGATTTTTGATTTGAAAAGCGTGCAAGTCAGGCAGTAAGCACTGAAAGTTTTCCTTTTTTGGATCCAAGACAACGGTCCAGTTTTGGAAAATGGAATAGTTTTCGGGAAAATAGTCAACCTCAGTAAAAATTTTCAAAAACTACTTTTCAAACAGCTGATGCTCGACAAGCATGGAACTTACTCTTCGAGATGCACAACCTCGGATCGGAGGCAATGGAAAATTGCCCCTGGTTTGAAGGGGGGGAAGGCAACGGAAAGTTGCCCCTGGTTTGAATGGCAGCTCACGGCGGCTCGTGGCAACGGAAAGTTGCCCCTTGTTTGGGATGGTGCCGCAGCAATCTGTAAACAGTCTTCATTGGCGATGGTCGAACTCTCAGACACAGAGATGACGAAGACGGTCACAACACATATATGGACACAATCACCTTGAAGGGTGTCGGCCACTGGACTTTGGGGATGAAATCGAAACCATTGCATGGACTGAGACGCTATGAAAGCGTTGGGGGCTGGACTTCATGATGAAGTTGCCTACGTATCCCAAACATGGGAATCAAGCCTTACGTTGTTCCGGTTAAGGTACACTCGGGTATTTTAACCTTCACTTTTCAGGCTCTAATTTTTGCCAAGGTGCCCGATGCGGGTTTTCGACCTTGCGGGCTTCTTTTCATTTTCTATTTCTTTTTCAATTCTTTTTCTTTTCTTTTTTGCATTTTTTGTCTTTTCTTTTCTTTTCTTCTTTTTTTGTATTTTTTGCTTTTTTCTATTTTTCTCTTGCTCTAACTTTTGCCTGGGTCGCCCTTCCGGGTTTTCGGCCCAGCGAGCCTCTCAAAGGGTAAAAGTGCAGCAAGTCCATGCCAAATGATTTTTTGAATTGAAGCCTCTCTGTGTCTAGGAGAACGGCTGTTGTACTGATTTGCGAAGAATCCATCCCGGTTACTCCACAAGCTTCTTCCGGTGAGATCTACTCCTTCCGATTTGGCTTTGGTGCCTCTTGCTCGAGGGCTGTTTCGAAACTGGCCATACAGACCTTTCATAGCGTTTGTCCGTTAAACTTTCTGAACATTCTGAACGGGTTCAAAGTCGGAAAACGAACGGGTTGGATCTCGAGGCTGAGAGCGATCCTAGGCTGCGCAATCTCAAGAGCGATTCCACACAGGTCTTCGCAGGGCCGCGTAAAACATTTGTTTTTGAAAGTTTTTAAGAAAGCGACAAATCGCTCGCGCCGAAGATAGTGTGGAACCAATCTGGATCAGGCCAGGATCCTTCTCAGTACTCACGCGAACAAGCATGATTTCATTCATAAAAAGGCTTAGCACGCCTCTCTTTCTCTCAAAATGATCAAAAATCTGCAAAACCCGAGGAATTCCTTCCTCTTCGTTTTTATCACCGCAGTGTTCAAAAGGTTTTTTTTTTTGAAAAACTTAGGTTAATGCAATGAGTTTGGCGCGCAGGAGAGCAGGCGAGGTGTACTGTCAGCCCAATCAAATTCTCTGGTACTTATGCTGAAAGCAAGCTTGAAGTTTGAGATAGCAACAGCTGTTTCAATCGGCTCTGTTGGTGCAACTGGCCCCTCGGCAGAAACAGACTCAAAACAAAAATAGATAATAATTACAAAACAAAATGGTGTTCGGGACAACAACCCCTGAATCACCTGGTATTATATACAACGGGGACTGACTCGATACAACCAGACAGACCCTTAAGTAAAAAAGACTGACTCAAGACAAAGAGACAGACTCAAAACAAAAGACTGCCTCGACATCCAAGCCAGGATTTACAAAACTCGGTTTCACCGATGCTCAAAAATGCGTGCAAGACGCTTCATCCGAAATATACCAAATGTCGCCCGCAGGCGGTTCACTTTACATACTCGCAGTATCTGAGCCCTCGAAATCCAACAACTGAGTGGTGACGGGCTTGCCCGAGTTGGGTGGTAGGATAACCTTGTTATCAATCAAATCCTGCACTTCGTGACGAAGGCGGGAACATCCATCGGTACTGTGACCGGACTGTTGATGGTACGCGCAGTACAAGGTAGCATCATGAGTGGCGGGGAGATTCTTCCGGAGTGACCGAGGCTCCAAAGGCTTAAGATGCCCATTCTTCGCCAATATTAGCAATGCCCTAGACAAAGGCATGTGGAGGTCGTGAAAGACCCTGCGCCCTCGGGGCAGGTACTTTGCAGTTTGAGGATTCTTGCCAAATGCGCTGGCGAAAGGGTCGGCTGGCGCTGCCTTGGCTTTTTGACCCTTTCCCGGTGCAGGGTTGGGAACTACAGGAATTGCCTGGGCATGACGGGGCCCATCCCGATTTTCTACCTGGCTTGAACTGCCTTTGATTGGAGTGGGGAAAGCATCATCCACAGCTTTGATCACGATTGCAGATGTTTGTTGCTTGTTCATCCCTCTGACTTTCAGAGCCTCGACTGCGCACAGCAGTTGTTCAATAGGATCGGCGTCTACCTTTCCCTTGTCTTTTCCTCTGGCCTCAGCCTGATCAAGGGTCTGGGTCGGTGCTGGTATGTCGCAGTTGTAGCTAGAAGCCACCTCTGGCTGGCTGAGCTCTATCACAATCCGCCCTAGTAGCGGGGGCTCCTGTGGTACGAAATTCCTGGTATATGGCGCCGCTGGCGGCGAAGCCGACATTCCATAGGTTAGATCGGCCACGGTCCTCTGGAGGTCCCCTATCATTCCCATCATCTCAAAGGTGGTGGGCTCACGAGCCTGATATAAGTGGGGAGCCCAGACCGAGTGCACAACGAGCGACCTGGGCGGGTATGACATACTGATGCTGGCCTCACTCTGCGGAGCGGTCCCCTGCTCCAATACAGCCGTCATAACCACAACTTCTTCTGAATTTTGTGCCGCCATAAATCCTGCCTCAGCAAGGGGAGACACTGGCTATTCTGTATCAACTCTGCGACTCTCTGAACTGAAAGGAAAAACAGGCAGCATTTCAGTCTAAACTGATCAAACACGGGTGTAGCCAAACAACTGTACCCTACTGCTGGTCACTGTTCCCAGATTTCTGTTCCCAAAATACTGAATCTGATACTCGCGGATAACTGATTCCTGATAACTAATTCTCAACAATACTGATTCTGGTGCCCTCGGGCCCGATACTCAAACTCGCAAACTGGTATATGCGTTCCTGTAGAGATACACTCTAAAAGCACATAGCAAGTAAGTGAGAGCCAAAACACCCCTATGTTGGGGTAGGGTTTCCCTGTCCTATTTCGTCAGGAGCTAGGGTTTCACTACACACACAGCGGTTTTCAAACAACCTAACATCGGGTGAGCGGCCTGTCCTAATTTGGAATGGTCACTATGGATCCGAACATGTACTAGGTCGAATGGTCAAAAGGGGTGCCCCGGTAAACCGGGGTTTGTGTTCCCATGCTGTCAGAGCCCATAGCCGGTCAGCCTTATGGACATGCCTTGACAAGACAAGCCTCCGGCCAACCGTTCAGGAATGGCAGATGGCAAACACTGTGTTCCTAGGCGCACCAATGCACATGCAATGCAAAGAAACACATAAATGAAGACAAAATGGGATATCACGAGTTCGAGTCAAGCTCTCTAAAATCCCCAGCAGAGTCGCCAGAAACTATAGACGCGCCCGCGGGCCTCATGCTACAGTTCGGACTCGATTTGTGTCACGGTTCTAAATCTGAACCAAAGAGTCCAAATCCGGCAAATCGTTTTGAGAAAACAGATTTTTGAAAGGAGTGCCAAACATGGACTGCTTTGCCAGATACAGAGTCGCCACCTAAATATTTTTTATGGGAGAATTTAGGAAACCTTGACTCGGTGCCGAAGGCCACATGTCCGTCATCACCGGAGTTGTCTCGGCTCGGGAGCTTGGGTACGATCGGGGAAGGTCAGCTATGAGCACCCCCTTTCGCCCGGTCCGAAGACCGGCCTCTACTAACCGTGATATCTGATTTTGAAAACTTTATGTGTTCTTATTCCGGTTATTAGCCTAGAATTACTATGTTATGCGCGCAGCAAACAAGTATAGACCAAATCGCCCAAATTGGAACAAAACATTTCATGTTTGTTTTGAAAATGGTTTGCTACTCGCAAGTGGGCTAAAATGCAGATTTTGCCACCCTTTAGTTGGCTTTTAGAAAAGATGATTTTGCCACTATCCAGTGGGCTTAAAACTCACAGTTTTAATGCATTATTCCAATTTAGGTAATTCAACCTCCATCCACAGGCATTCAAGCAGTTATATCACATAAGCAGCTGGCCTCATGGTAATCATACTGTCATGGCAACACTCACACGCATGCGATATGCTAAAGCATAAAAGCTTACCTAGTACTCCGAGCCAAAACAGAAACTAGTCAGTAATCATATGCATGATCCTAGTTCATGTTAAAAATGGCTAATGCAACACATGCAAAGATGCAATCTAAACAGGCTCGGCTAACCCTAGAATGGCATATGAAATGCTACAAATAACATGTATTCAATTTGGAATTGAAAAGTACAATGTAGTTTGTATGATGTAGCGAGCCCGATGCATGTCAACAAATGCATGAATGCACGCATGCATAGCATAAGGTATGCTAAAATAAATGTGCCCTAATCTACCATCATAAGCAGGTAAATAAAAGGGAAAAAGAAGTGGGGGTTGGAAGACATACACACACACACCCACACTTATTACAAGTTTGCCCTCGCTCGAAGGGACCAAATAAATATTACAAATTAATTAATTAAACTAACAAATTAATTAAATTAATTAAAACAGGAAAATCGTCTCGGGAAACGTGCCGCCATGCATAGGCTGCCTCTGTTTTCCTTCCTCTGCTCCTCTGGAGGCTGTCAAAACCTCAGGACTTCATCCCTGGACACTGGGGAGTACCATCGGCTGAGTGGAATCACCACCGGCAGTGGTATGTGGCCATCGGCACAAACTGAA
Source organism: Camellia sinensis (assembly GCF_055761805.1). Classification (NCBI taxonomy): domain Eukaryota; kingdom Viridiplantae; phylum Streptophyta; class Magnoliopsida; order Ericales; family Theaceae; genus Camellia; species Camellia sinensis. Next base: position 163,025,055 of record NC_138972.1, read on the forward strand.
GCTGTCGGCAGAGAAAAGATTGCCGGCCGGCACCTTACACTGCCGGTCGGCAAAGAAAGCCTGCAGAACCTGCAACTCACAGCAACAGAGGGCAAGGCAAAGCATGGCAGCACAATTCAAGGCATGTATGCACCAACCATGTCCCTTATCATGATAATGACTCAAAGGGGCATGTGCCTCGATTCTCGGACCACCAATCACGCATTTTTATGCATGATGGCCCAAAGAACCAAGTAGGCAACTTTGATTTCAAATGCAATGCAAACCAATCAAACCAAACAAGGCCCAATTCCTATCATCAAGTCAAGGAACAAGGCATGCATGCAAGATGCAATGCAACCTAAGCATACAAGCTAAGGATGCAACATGGCATGGGGACAAGCTTATGCAAGCATACAATCATACATATAGCAATGCAAATGGATGCAAAGATGGACTTATACGTGAATTAAGCAGCTCTAAATAGGGCCAAAACAGTAGCCATTAATGCCCAAAATGGATGCTAAGCACACATGCACACATACACATGTTAAGATCCAACACTTAGGCACAAAGCAAGCAACATTCAAGCACACTTGAAAGAGGCATTCATGGACTAAAATCATGCAACATGAGCTCTGAAATCATGCTAAAACATGGTGCCAAACCAAGCAATATATCAAGCCAAATATGCAACAAATAGCCCAAGTGTTCAAAGCAAACCAATGGGGCATTGAACTACACTTAGTAAGACCAAACATGGCATGAGCTTATCAACCAAAAACAGAGTTTTGGGGCATCAATACAAGGCCTAAGGACCACTTAGATGGCATCTAAATGACCCAAAAACAAAGGCATGCATAAACACCAAAACATGGAGCATGCAACACATGCTTACAAAGCATCAAAGAGGCATGCAAGGCAATCAAGCAAGCATGAAAATGGGACTGAAATAGCATGTAGGGTGGCCCCAAATCACCAAAACAATGCAAAGGTGCCATGCTATACATGCACATGCTCAAGGCCAACAAGCCTAAATACAAAGGAGCTATATGATGCATGCCAAATTCGACCCAAGCAACCTAGGACAGACCTAGAACATGGCAAAACATGCACATAATCTTCACAAGACTAAGCCTAAAACATGCTCCAACAAAGGCTAACAACCTAAGACATGTTAAGGCATAAACAAGGCATTACATGGCAACTATGCTAAGCATGCATGGAGTACCAAAACCAATTTAAAATCATGTTATATTATGGATATATAAGCATGAAAAATAGACCAAACATGATCAACACACACTCAAGCATAATGCTCTCTCAAGAGGCCAAAATATGCCCTTTTCAAGGACAACAAGGAGAGGGGGTGGCCCTCTCCTTCTTGGGACTTCAAGGCATCATCTTCACCACTAAAATCCCTCAAGATTTCAGTGGTGAAGAGACCCCAACACCAAAATCCCGGAGCTAGCACAAAATGGCCCAAAATGAGGCCTTTCAAGGCCTAAGGGTGGTCAACTACCCTCAAATAACAAAACACTCTTAATAAACAACAAAGAGGGTCTAAAAAGAGAACTTTTTTATGTTATACAATAAGCACAAAAACAGCTCTAAGATAGGTATAAAATCAATGCAAAAATGGGGGAAAATGGGACTAGATTCTCACCCTTGAAGCCTTCTTCACAAATGGTGCTCCAATGGCCTCCTTTAGCTTGGATCCTACACCAAAACTTCAAAAACAGTCCTTTAGAACCTCAAGAGCCAAAGGAAGGTGAAACACTAGGTGTTTGTGTGCAATAGTAAGACACAAAACACCTAGTGCACAAATGAGAGGGGAAGAGAGATAGAAAATGTATCTAACTCAAAACCTAGAACAAGAGCTCAACAATGGCTGTTTTTTGCTCTCAAAATATCTCTCTCTCTAACCTAAGTCCTATCTTCTTTGTTCTAGAGAGAGCTTCTCTCTATATGTCTTGTAAAGCTTACAAGACAAGCTTTACAAGAGGGAGATCCCTCCATACACGTGTATGGAGGGGAGCAAAAGCAAGACAGCTGTCTAAAAATATCTGCAAAAGCAGATGAACAGCAATCGGCCGGCCAAAAATGCCATCTTGGCCAAAAAGAGTGCCGGCCGGCACTAAATAGTGCTGACCAGCAACAAAAGGTGCCGACCGGCAAACTACATTGCCGGTGGCAGCAAACACCAGCCGGTGGCATCTAGCCAATGCCGGTGGTGGGTGGGGATGGTCTACAAGCCCTACCCTGCCCTTTCAAGGCAAAACAAAAGTGTTTGGTGCAAAACCAGACACTAAACGGTCGAGTTCGGGGATCCTGAAGCAAGGCGCGCGAGCCGAGACTTCCGGGAACTCCAAACGAACACAAACATGGATAATCACCGAGTGTTCAAACGGTGACGTCCAAGTCTTGAGGACGGTCAAAAATGGGGTGTCTACACCTTGTTTCCTCTGTCTAGAGGGACACTATGGCCCGGGAGACCACTTTTGTGGTCGCACGCCACTTTCGGTGCTCAACAGCCAGTTTTCAACGCACCCGGCCGCGCGCTTTCCCTCCTGAACTCGTTTTGCATCCGTGTTGGTTCATTTTTGGCATGAACCTTGTTTTCCTTGTTTGGGAGGTGGTACAAGGCTGGGAGACCACCTTTTCTCCTTGGAGACCACTTTTTCCCCGCCAGCCAGTTTTCTTGTCGGGAAACTGGTTTTCCTGATCTTTGGGCCACATTTACTGGTCTCCCCCCACACCTTTAGCTTGCTTTCAATGTGGAGACCACCAATCCCTTTGGCCGACCACTTTTTGTCTGGGAGACCACTTGTCCTGGTTGGCCGACCAGGGGAAGTGGTCGGCCGACCACCTTTTCTGGTCGGCTGGTTTCCTCCTATTTTGTCAGGTTGTGTGAATGCCAGCTGCGCCAGCTGGAAGGCACAGACTGTATCCTCCGTACACGTGTATGGAGGATTTGCATCCAAGTTTTTTGCATCCAAGCTTTAGCTCCTTTGCTGAGGTTTAGAAAAATTTGTTTAAGACAAAAAATATATATCTTCCTCTATATATCTCTCTTTTAGACCAAAATTGTGCCTTGTTGATAACCTTTTGCACCACACCTCATAGCCATACACCACCACCGTTGATCTGAGGTTCTTGGAGGGTATTTTCAGAGGTTGGAGGGTTGGTTTTTGGTCCCAAAACTTGCTGGTTTTGCTAAGCTTCAAGGGTAACTCATTTTCCCTCTTTTTAAGCTCTTTCTTGATCATTCTATTAGCCATACTTGCATGTATATTTCGGCTTTGTTGTCAACTGAAAAAAGATTTATATTTAAGTTCTTTTCATGTTTGTTTAAGGCTCTTTTGGTGTTAAGGGTCATCTACCCTCTTGCATGCTCTATTTAGCCTTGTTTTGTGCCATGCCATGAGACCTTTGCATTGATCATTCCTTGGCCTTTTAGCCACTGAAATCTAGCGGATTTGTAGTGGTTGGCATGTTGTTTTGAGGGCCTAAATCAGAGAGGGGAGACTCTCTCTCTTTTGGCTTTGTTTGTTTGCATTTTTCGCCTTTCAAAGGAGCCCATGCTTTCATACTTCCAAGGCTTGGTTCAGGCCCTTTTTGGTGACTTTTGGAACATGCCTAGACTCTGTCTATGGCTGGTTTGGTCACCTTGTGTTGGCCTCTTGCATGTGTAGAATAATCGCTTTCATGGCTTATCAATGTAGCACCTCATTATTGCATGTATTGGTCATGTCTCAGTGGGTTTTTGGCCATCATTTGGCATGCCATGATTCTGTTTTGGGCTGGTTTGGTAGCCTCTCATATGCTTCATATGCTTGTAGTGTGAATCATGGTTTACTAGCTTGAAATGCATGATGTTTTGGCCCTCTATTCTAGCATATTTTGGCCATGATCCAAACTGATTTTGCTCATATTTTGGGCTGCCTTAGCTCTTTTTTGAAGCCTCTTGGTCAAATGATGCTTTCGATGCATGCTTGTAGTGTAATGCTACTTATTACCCTAACATGCTCTATGCTTTTGATCATCATTCTAGCATGATTTCAGCCTAACTCAAAGAAGCTTTTGCTCATATTTCAGAATGCTTAAGCTCTGTTTGAAGTGTCTTAGGTCATGCATGGATTGTTGTGTATGGTCATGGTTCAATCTAGCTTACTAGCTTTGCATATCGGGTCCACTAGCACGCGTTGCTTGGGCTTTTGGCATGATTTAGCATCATTTCTACCATGATTTCAGTGCATATTCCATGGCCATGCACTCACATTTTTCACTCCTTCCATGCATTGGAAGGTTTATGCTTTAAGCCTTAAGAGTGAGCCATTCTTGTGATTTGGAGCATTTTCGAGTTCTTTATAGCGTTCCCGGTTTCTCTTCCTTTGATTGTTGTATTCCAGACTTAGGTTCCGTGGAGTTGGCAGTTGTATATCTTGTTGTTATCATTTAATTCCGTGTGTTTGAGTTTTAGGATGTATTGGGCGTGTTTCGAACATGTTGGTTGAGCTTTAGTCCCATTCGTTGTTGCCCAAAATTTTGGTGGTGCGCTCGAGCGGAGTTTGATTTTTGGTTATTCGCTCGAGCGGGATTTAGACACTCTTAGCATTTCGTGCCTCTGCAAAACTTCTGCAGGTGTGTTTTTCACGCTCGAGCGGATTTTCTTGCGCTTGAGCGGGTCGCGCTCGAGCGGGTGTGTTTTGCAGTTGTGTCTTGGCACTCGAGCGCGTTCAGTTTTGTGTGCTTGACGCTCGAGTGTCCTATTCTCTGCTCGAGCGGACTAGTCGTATATCAGATCTGGACTGTGTGATTTTAGATCACTTTTTACACTCACTCTCTCTCTCTTACTTTCCAAAAATCGATTTTGAGAGCTCCTCTCTCTAGAAAATACCTTCTCTCTAGGGATTGATCTAGTTTGAGTGGTCTCCCTCCTTAGCTTCTTTGTAAGAAGTGTTGATCTTGGTGTGGGCTATCTTTCCATCCGAAAATCCTTGGATTTGGAACATATTCGAGTTTCTCATCTTCTCTTTTGGGTCTCATCTCTTGAGGTAGGGATTCCTACTCATTCTTATGTGTTTTAACATAAATGTTGAGCTATTTGTATAGATGGTTTGATTTGGAAGGTTAGGGTTTGAAATGTGTTATTTTGAAAAGAGGGGTTTTATCCTCTTGACTCATGTATATTTATTTTGGGTCTTAACAAGGGGATTATTGATGTTATTGTTAATATTCGAGCCTTTGGGTCAATATTGGGAAAAATGGGATAAATGCCATGTTTGGTTTTATTTGGGTCATTAGTGTAATTAATGACAATTGTTATTGAAATACGAAATTGAGTTGGAAATAATGAAATTGGCTCATTCTGAGATAGAATGGTGGAGTTGGATTTATTAATCGCTCACTTTGAAAATGTTGAGATTATATATATCTGTTGAGGCATTTATTATCTGTTTAGAAATAACTGCTTTGGGCTATCGATGGATGATAGTCTTGATTGTCGTAGACAATGCATGATGATTAGGCAAACTAAAAGTAATCAATTGAGTATGCCATTGAATATGGCGGTCGATATAATACATGAATTTTATGTATTGATTTGATAATGTATATGATATGTGTTTATATAGATTGTGTTGTGTGGGAGGAGATAGGGGATGTACTCCATGGTTTAGGGGAAGATAGGGGATGGACCTAAAAATCAGTTATTGATTGGGAGAAGATAGGGGATGAACTCCATTGATACAGCACTAAAATGTGTATCATTTGCGAAGTGTGGAAGTGTTTTTGTTGACATTGATACAACACTAAAATGTGTATCATTTGTGAAGTATGGAAGTGTTGCCACGTGTTACTGATACAGCGTCAAAATGTGTATCTGTTATGAAGTGTGAAATGTTTAATATGAGTTATTATCTCATCTGAAATAGAAATACTGTTGATATGAGATGTGATCTCAACCAAATTGTCTGGCCAGGTTCTGAGCCATAGTTATGAATTGAGAATTGGATAAGAAATGGAAAATGGAATGAAACATGGACACACTTGTCATGTAATTGAAATGGGTCATGAATTGATTTATGTGAGTCAAACATTTATCAAATGCTAATGTTTTAATTATTGCTCATATTATGGACACATTTATCACGTTGGATCACCCTTTATGGGACATCATTTTCAGGTTCAGGTAGTTTTCCGCCTCCGAGATCTTAGCTTGGATGGTTGTGGGAGTTGAAGACTCTTTTGTTTATTTTTGGTTATCTCTTGTTGTATTACATGTAAATTCAAGTCATGGGCTTAATATGTATTGGAGTTAGTACTCTCTTTTTGTAACCAAGTGTTGGCTTGGAAAGTTGTAAGCCCATAGGGCATTTACTTTGTTGGTCAACATGTAATACATCCTATAAGAATACTCTGATTTACGAAATATGATATATCTTTCTTGTATCATGAATGTCTATTTATGGGTTTATTTTGAGGGCGTTACAACTTGGTATCAGAGCGTACCGGGTTTGAATACTTTTGGTACGTGGGAAGTGATTAGTATCACAATGGGTTTGTCTCGCTTGTTAGAGACTTATATGTAATGTTATGTGCTTATGTGATAACATGTTTATGTGACTATTTGGGTATGGGATTTAGTTTCTAGAATGTTGATTGGATCCTTGGGTTTCTGTGAGTCTTGTTGGAAAAGCATTTAATCAATGCTGTTTCTAACCGGAACTCTAGTAACGCCTTGGGACTATCATTATCCAGAAAGGAAATTCGTAGGTGCTTATGTGATTATGTGCTTACGTGGAATGAATTACAGTTGTCCATGCATTAGGACGCGGGTGTTATAGCTTCGGCACATTTATGAATGTGCTAACGTTCTTCGTTATTTTTATTAGGATGTCAGGACGAGGACGTGGAGGTAGGCAGGAGATGCCTATACCGGAGGAGATTCCAGAGCAACAGGAGGGTGTTCGTCAGGCCAATGTGGCCGAGCCAGTAGGTCAGCAGGCCATGGGCGCCTTAGCCCGCGAGATGGCAGGAGCTTTGAAAGAATCTATGGACATTCTCAGGGCTGAGAATCAGGTCCGAGCCCATGTTGCTGAGGCAGGGCCATCCTTTCTAAAAAGGGAGTTCTTCCGGTCGAATCTGGATGAGTTTGTTGGAGATCCTAAGGAGGCACTTAAGGCTGATGAGTGGTTGGAGTAGTTGACGAAGACATTTGAGATGCTTGGCATCGAAGACGGTGCTTTGAAAGTGACCTTGGCATCTTTCCAGCTTAAGGGGGATGCGGGTTAGTGGTGGAAGTACATGAGGGCCCGTATTGGTGGCACATGGGAGGCTTTTGTGGATGCTTTTCAGGAGAAGTACTTATCTCCAACCGTCAGGGAGAAGCTGAGGGACCAGTTTTGCCAGCTCAAGCAGCTGAGTTTGTCAGTGGCTGAGTTTGAGGCTGCTTTTACTAGTTTGTCCAGGTTTGCACCTGAACTTGTGGCGTCCGAGGAACGCCGTTGCATTGAATTTGAGCGGAAGTTGAGGCGCGGGCTCAAGATGAGAGTTGGGGGGTCTATGACTCGAGATTATAGGCGTCTTGTAGACGCTACGGTGCATATGGAGATTATGATGCGGGAGGAGGAGGAGGGGCAGAGAGGCTCTAAGAGGAGTCAGGACGGCTAGGGTGATGGCAGGAGACAGAGGGATTCTAACCCACAGCAGTCTGAGGGCGGTTTTGCTAGATCTACCTTTCCAGTGCCGAGTGCAGGTTCTGGGAAAGGCAGTCAGGGAGAGGTGACCTGTTACAAATGTGGTCAGCTGGGCCACAAATCTCCAGCTTTCCCACAGAGGGGAAGGGGTCAGAGATTAGCTTCATCATCAGCTCGACCTCAAGGCCAGAGTCAGGGCAGGGGTCAGCCACTGTCTTGCTACCAGTGTGGTCAGGCGGGGCACCTGAAGAGGTTTTGCCTGCAGTTGAGTGGCACATCTGGTACATCTGGGTAGAGGTAGAGTTTTCAGCCAGCTCAGTCGGTTCAGGCCTCGAGGGCCAATCAGGGGGCTTCATCGTCCCAGTTTGTGCAGCAGTCTTTTGCTTCGAGAGGTGAGCAGGTAGATCAGGGGCCTACAGGGCGCGTGTATGCTGTTACCGTGCAGGATCTTGTACCGGGTCCATCTATTGTGAGAGGTACTTTCTTGTTTTGCAACTCGGTTGCCAATGTATTGATCGATACAGGTGCGTCCCATTCCTTTATATCTGCTGCATTTGCATCTGTTTTGGGTTTGGAGTTGACAAAGTTAGCATCTCCGATTTGTGTAGTATCGACTGTTGGGAGTGAGTTGATTCTGAAACAAGGCTGTAGAGGTTGTGATATAGAGGTCGCCGATCGTCGGCTTCTGTTTCCTTTTGTAGTCATGCCCATGTCGGGTTTCAATGTTATTTTGGATATGGACTGGCTATCGTCATACCGGACAGTTATTGATTGTTACCGTCAGAGGGTCACAGTATGTACCTCGAGCGGGGATTGTTTCCATTTCTTAGGGGATCGGGTTGGTAGTGTGTTGCCACCGGTGTATGATCCGCGAGGGCGGAGTGAGCTGAGTGGTCTTCTTGCTAGCCTTATGAGTAGTGAGTGTGATGAGACCGGGGTTGAGTTGCCGAGAGTGGTTTGCGAGTATTTGGATGTTTTTCCCGAGGACCTTGTTAGTTTGCCACCTCACCGAGAGATCGAGTTCTCTATTGACTTAGTGCCCGGCACGGCGCCGATTTCTATGGCACCTTATCGTTTGGCCCCAGCCGAGTTGAGTTAGTTGAAGATTCAACCCCAAGAGTTGCTGGATAAGGGCTTTATTTGCCCTAGTGTTTCGCCGTGGGAAGCACTGGCCCTCTTTGCTAAAGAGAAAGATGGTGCCTTGATACTTTGTATTGACTACCGGAAGTTGAATCAGGCTACGGTTAAGAATAAATACCCTATGCCCCATATAGATGATTTGTTTGACCAGTTGAAGGGTTCCCGTTGTTTCTCTAAGATAGACTTCAAATCGGGTTACCACCAGTTGAAGGTCAGGGAGGAGGATATTCCTAAGACGGCATTCCGTACGCGGTATGGCCATTATGTGTTTCTGGTGATGCCATTTGGGCTCACCAATGCACCGGCAGTGTTTATGGATTTGATGAACCGGATCTTCCGGGAATTCTTGGATCGTTTTATAGTCGTTTTCGTGGACGACATTCTGATTTATTCAACTTCGGAGGAGGAGGACGAGGAACACTTGAGAGTGGTGCTTGAGTTGCTTAGAGCCTATAGGCTGTATGCCAAGTTTGGGAAGTGTGAGTTCTGGCTAAGAGAGTTTAAGTTCTTAGGCCATGTGGTTTCCGGGGAAGGGGTGTCTGTTGATACATCCAAGATAGAGGCAGTGCAGGATTGGGCACAGCCTAAGAGTGTTTTTGAAATCTGCAGTTTTCTGGAATTAGCTGGGTATTACCGCCGATTTGTGAAAGATTTCTCCAGGCTAGCTTCGCCGTTGACTAGATTGACGCAGAAAGGGGTCAAATTCGTATGGAATGAGACTTGTGAAAAGTCGTTCCATGAGTTAAAGGTTAGATTGACCACCGCTCCTGTCTTGATTATTCTGGAGAGAGGTTTGGATTATGCGGTTTACTGTGATGCCTCACAAGCGGGTTTGGGTTGTGTGTTGAAGCAAGAGGGGAAAGTGGTAGCCTATGGCTCACGTCAGTTGAAAATACACGAGAGGAACTATCGTACACATGACCTAGAACTAGCAGCTGTAATTTTTGCCTTGAAGATTTGGAGGCACTACCTTTATGGTGAGAGATTCGAGGTATTCTCGGATCATAAGAGTTTGAAGTATCTGTTTACACAGAGAGACTTGAATCTAAGGCAGAGAAGGTGGATGGAGTTCATTGAGGACTACGACTTTGAGTTGCACTATGACCCGGGAAAGGCCAATGTTGTGGCCGATGCCCTTAGTAGGAAATCCATTAATGATGTAGCTTGTATAGCCATCCGGGAGTAGGAAATGTTGGGTACACTTGGGGAGTTTGATTTGCTTCTGGGCGAATCTGTTGGGGCGGCGGCCTTGTTTTCTGTTGTTGGGCAGCCTACATTTGTGAGTCGAGTGTTAGAGGCACAGAGAGGTGACCTTGAGGTAGAAACCCTCTGGGAAAAGATCTCCAGTGGGAAGGTTGAGAAGGGTTTGACAGTGTATCTCGACCTGAGTGTGAGATACCAAGACCGTTTGTTTGTGCCGAAGTCTTGCCGAGAGGAGGTACTCCGAGAGTTTCACCATTCACGCCTTACGGTGCATCCGGGAGGCACTAAGATGTATCGTGATTTAGGTCGCCAGTTTTGGTGGCAGCGAATGAAGAAAGATGTGGCAGTTTTTGTGTCTCAGTGCCTTACTTGTCAGCAAGTGAAGGCCGAGCATCAGAGGCCAGCGGGCTTGTTACAAGGAGCTAATTGATCGATTATGAATGTATGCAGGGCACACTCCAGGAGGGACTAGCACATCATCGCAACACTGTGAGTAGTAGTACGCTTTACTACAGCTAATGTTTTCTATTAGCATTCTGTTAATTCCGTATGTAAGCACCTATGTGAATGTGAATAACTAATGGAAAGAATGAAACTACTTTTGTATGACTATGGAATTTTGTAAGACACTGAGATCAGTTTGCTCTAAAGATATGAAACAAACTGCTACACGGAACTAAGTGCTACAATGTGAGTCACCTCTAGAATCCGTGTGAGACACCTCTTGAGTTCAGACATGCATATGTTCAAGGGCTCAATGCCAATACATTCAAGGGCTTAATGCCAATGTACTCAAGGGCTCAATACCAATATGTTCAAGGGCTGAATGCTAATATGTTCAAAGGCGTAATGCCAACATGTTTTTGTGTCGAAACTATTTGCTCCTAATTTAGATAAAATTGAAGAAAACTTGTCTTATATGTTAAGTGTGTCTTCACCATTCGGAGACTCTATGATCTGTGCTTCTGTATACTTAGCTTGTGAACTCCAACTTGGGGATAGTCGAGTGTATGCTAATCTGTTACCTCTCGACATGACCTATTTTGATGTTATTCTAGGAATGGATTGGTTGAGTGAATATGGGGCGACTATAGACTGCTTGGCTAAGCAAATGAATTTCCACCCTCTGGGGTAGTCGGAGTCTGTTTTTCAGGGGCAGGAAGTGACTTCTCCACCTTATTTGATTTCGACAACAAGGGCCTGTAACCTAATTCAGAAAAGGTGTCAAGGGTATTTATGTAGTGTTTTGGCGGGGCAAGTGATGAATGGGGACGTTAACATGATCCCAGTTGTTCGTGAATTTCTGGATGTTTTTCCGGAAGAATTACCAGGGCAGTTGATAGACCGTGAAATTGAGTTTACCAGTGAGGGGGCGCCAGGGACTCAACCCATTTCTAAGACTCCTTATAGAATGTCACCAGTTGAAATGAATGAATTAAAAGTTCAATTGCAGGATTTACTTGACAAAGGGTTCATCCGCCCGAGTGTGTCTCCTTGGGGTGCGCCAGTTCTGTTTGTGAAAAAGAAGGATAGAACACTCCGACTTTGTATTGATTACAGGGAACTCAATAAGGTAACAATCAAGAATAAATACCCACTTCCGTGGATTGATGATTTATTTGACCAGCTACAAGGAGCACAGATCTTTTCGAAGATTGATTTACGGTCCAGATACCATCAATTGAAGGTCAAAGTGTAGACACCCCATTTTTGACCGTCCTCAAGACTTGGATGTCACCATTGGAACACTTGGTGATTACCCTTGTTTGTGTTCGTCGTGAGTTCCCGGAGGTTTCGGTTGCGCGCCTTGCCTCAGGATCTCTCGACTCGACCGTGTTGTGTCTGGTTTTGCACCAAACACTTGTGTTTTGCCTTGGAGGGGTAGGGAATGCCTTGTGAGGTATCCCCACACATCACCGGCCATGGCTTGAGGCCACCGGCCAGTGATTTTGTGCCATCGGCAATGTATATTGCCAGTCGGCACTCTTTGTTGCCGGTCGGCCATTTATTTTGCCAAAATGGCAATTTGGAATGGCCGATCACTGTTCATCTACTTTTAGTAGATATTTTGTGCCAGCTGTGACAGCTGGCACCCACTTTGTTCTCCACCATACACATGTATGGAGGGATTTCTCTCTTGACAAGCTTATTTGACAAGCTTTACAAGAGAGAGTTCTATAAGAGAGAGTCTCCTCTCTTGGATTTAGGGTCAGACAACATAGTTAGAGAGCTCTGATATTAGGGTTAGGAATTTATATATTATATCTCTATACCAAAAGGTTGTTTTGGAGGTTTTGAAGCTGGTTTCAACCTAAAAAAGCTGCTGGAGCTCCATTCTTGAAGAGGGTCTTCAAGGGTAAGAAACTTGCTCCTTTTTACCCCTTTCTTGCATTGTATTTTTGCCTACCTTACAACTATTTTTGTGTTTAGTTTATAACATAAAAAAGTTCTGTTTTTAGGCCCTCTAAATAGTTGTTTGAGGTTGCTTCAAGCTTTGGGGTTGTTTGACCACTCTTAAGCCTTGTAAGGCTCCATTTTGTGCCATTTTGAGTGAGCTCCGAGACCTTGGTGTTGGGCCTCCTCACCACTGAAATCTTGAGGGATTTTAGAGGTGAGGATGGTGCCTTAAGGTCCCAAGAAGGAGAGGGCCACCCCCTCTCCTTGTTGTCCTTGAAAAGGACCATTTTTGGCCTCTTGAGGGAGCACCATGTTTAGTTTCATGTTGACCAAGCCTTAGCTGATTTTTGGGCTTATTATGTCATAATATGCCTCTGTTTTTAGTTGGTTTTGGTACACCATGCTTGCTTAGCATACATGCCTTGTAATGCTATTTTGTTGCCTTAACATGCCTTAGGTTGTAAACCATTGTTCTAGCATGTTTTAGGCTTAGTTTTGTGAAGCTTTCATGATTATTTCGCCATTTTTAAAGTCTATCCTTAGCCATTTTGGTCGACCATGGCATGCATTATGTAGCCCCTTTGCATTTTTGGTTTGTTGGCCTTAAGTGTATGAGTGTATTGCATGCATTACTTGCATCATTTTCAGTGGTTTGGGACCACTTGCCATGCTATTTCAGTCCTCATAACATGCTTGCATGCTTGCCTCTTGATGCTTCTGTGATGCTTTAAAAGCTTATGTTGCATGCTCCATGTTTTGGCCTTTGTGCATGCTTTCGAATTTGAGCCACTTAGATGCTATCTAGGGGGTCCCTTTGCATGGTCTAGGTCTGCCTTGGACCTGTTTTAAGCCTTCTTGGCCTTGTGAGGCTTGGTTGGCTTAGCCATGGTTTAAGTCCCCTTTGACTTGCTTTAAATGCTTGGACCATTTGCTTGCTAATGTTTGTCTTGTTTAAGTTGGTTTGGCACCTCTTATAGCATGATTTTCAAGGCTTATAATGCATGCAATATGTCCATGATTCTTCCCTTTTAAGTGTGCTTAAAAGTTGTCCTTTGATGCTTAAGCGTTAGGCCTTAACATGTGCATGTGTGTATGTGTGTTTGGCCCCATTTTCTTGAGCTTTTGGCCACTGTTTTAGACCTAACTTAGAGCTGTCCAATTAGTGTAAGTCCATCCCTTGCATGTCATTCAAGTGTTGTTACACCATCCCATGTTTGCATGCTTTGGTTGCACATGTTACATGCTTGAAATCACTTGCATTCGCCTTGCATTCCATTAGTCAAGTTGCTAGCATATTGCGTGATTGGATTACATCTTGCATGCTCTAGTGGTTTGCATAATTATGGCATTCTTGTTTGCTTTGTTGCTTAGTTTGTGTACCTAATGTGCATTGCATGTCTGTATGCTCTCTTTTATGCCATGTTGCATATTGGCTAACATGCTTAGGTTGCATCGCATTGAACATGCATGCCTTGCCTCTTGAAGTCAAGTGATAGAGGTTGGGCCTTTATGTGCTTATTTGGTTTGCATTTCATTGGACATGAAAATGCTCAACTTGGTCTCTTGGGCCATCACGCATTGAACTGCGCGATTGATGGTCCAAGAACCAAGGATCATGTCCCTTTGAGTCATACACATGATAAGGGATAGGATTGGTGCATACATTGCTTGAATTACATTGCCATGCTATGCCTTGCCCTCCGCTGCTGTCAATTGCAGATTCTACAGACATCCTTTGCCGACCGGCAGTGTTCAGTGCGGACCGGCAATCCATTGGTGTCCGATAGCTTCACCAACAGCCGATGATCACATACTACTGCCGGTGGCCATTCTATTCAGCCGGTGGTGTCTCCTAAGACTTTGGCAGTCTTCAAAGAAGCAGAGCAGGGAAAACAGAGGCAGCCTATGCATGGCAGTGCACTTCCGAGCAAGACCCGAGCACGCGCGCATCAGGCCCTCTTCCCGAGGCCCCTTTTATTGCTTTTCTTATGCTTAGTCAATTTGTTAATTAATTAGATAATTTGTAATAATTAATTAGCTTGCGAGTTAGTTAATTTGTATTCTTCTTTCGGTCCCTCCGAGCGAGGGTGAATTTGTAATAAGTGTGGGTGAGTGAGTGCATGTCTTCCGACCCCCATTTCTTTCTCCCTTTTACTTACCTGCTTGGATGGTTAGTAATAGGTCATGTTTAGTTTAGCATATCTTATGCCATGCATGCGTGCATCATTCATCAGTATTGCATGCACCGGGCTCGGTGCATCATGCTAACCGCACTAGTATTTCAAATCTAACTTGAATACATGCTACTTGTGCATTTTCACATGTCATTCATAGACTAGCCGAGCCTACTCTAGTGACATTTCGTATGTGTTGCATTAGGCATTTGAACATGGACTTGGATCATACATTGATTGCTAACGAGTTCTTTGTTTTGGCACGGAGTATGATGTAAGTATTTATGCTTTAGCATCCTTGCATGCGTGTGAGTGTTGCCATGATAGCATAATTACCATGAGGCTAGCTGCTTATGTGATATAACTGCTTGAATGCCTGTGGATGAAGGTTGGATTGTCTGAGTTGGAATAGCTCATTGGAATCCGTGTTTTAGCCTACTTGCGAGTAGCAAATCCCAAAACGTTTTCCAAAACAAACGGATATGCAATGCTTATTCCCAAGTTAGGCAACCTAGTCTATACCTGTTTGTTGTGCGCATAACATAGTAATTCTAGGCTAATAATCGGGATAAGAACACATAACGTTTTCAAAAACGGATATCACGGTTAGTAGAGGCCGATCTTCGGATCGGGCGAGAGGGGGTGCTCATAGCTGACCTTCCCCAATCGTACCCAAGCTCCCGAGCCGAGACAACTTTGGTGATGACGGACACGTGACCTTTGGCACCGAGTCAGGGTTTCCTAAATTTTCCCCAAAAATAAAATATTTAGGTGGCGACTCTGTATCTGGCAAAGCAGTCCATGTTTGGCACTTCTTTTCTAAAAATCTGTTTTCTCAAAACGATTTGCCAGATTCGGACTCTTTGGTTCAGATTAAGAACCGTGACACAAATCGAGTCCGAACTGTAGCGGGGTCCCTCGCGGACGTTGTTACTGTTTCTGGCGACTCTGCTGGGGATTTTAGAGAGCTTGACTCGAACTCATGATATCCTGTTTTGATTTCATTTATGTCTTTCTTTGCATTGCATGTGCATTGGTGCACCGTGGAACACAGTGTTTGCCATTTGCCATTCCTGAACGGTTTGCTGGAGGCTTGTCTTGTCAAGGCATGGCCATAAGGCTGACCGGTTGTGGGCTCTGACAGTATGGGAACACAAACTCCGGTTTTACCGGGGCACCCCTTTTTTGACCATTCGGCCTAGTGCATATTCGGAATCCATAGTGACCATTCCAAAACTAGGACAGGTTGCTTACCCGATGCTAAGTTGTTTGAAACCGCTGCGTGCATAGTGGCAGCCCAGCTCCTGACAAAATAGGACAGGGAAACCCTACCCCTCCATAGGGGTGTTTTGGCTCTCTTTACTTGCTATGTGCTTTTAGAGTGTATCTCTACAGGAACGTACATATCAGTTTGCAAGTTTGAGTATCAGGCCCGAGGGCACCAGTATCAGTATTGTTGAGAAATCAGTTATCTGTGGGTATCAAGTTCAGTTTTGGGAACAGTGGTCCTGGGGAACAGTGATCAGTAGTAGAGTGCAGTTATTCGGCTACACCTGTGTTTGATCTGTTTGGGCTGAAATGCTGTTTGTTTTTCCTTTTAGTTCAGAGGTTCAAAGAGTTGATACAGAGTAGCTAGTGTTCCCCCTTACTAAGGTAAGACAAATATCTGATCCGTCAGTCACCCTTCAATACAGCGGACTTATGATGACGCATAATTCAGAAGAGATTGTGATTATGACGGCTACGCTAGATCAAGGGATCACCCTGCAGGATGAAACCAATGTTGATGTATCGCATCCGCCCAGGTCGCCTGTCGCGCACCCGATCTGGACTCCCCAGTTGTATCAGGCTCGCGAGCCCACTACATTCGAGCTGATGGGAATGATTGGTGACCTCTAGAGATCCGTGGCCAATCTGGCCTATGGAATGTCGGCTTCGCTGCCAGCGGTACCGTATGCCGGGAATTTCATGCCACAGGAGTCCCCCGCTACTGGGACGGATTGTGATAGAGCTCAGTCAACCAGAGGTTGCCTCCAGCTACAGCAACGACGTGTCAGCAACAATCGGGCTTCGCCCTGAAGTTACAACCCAAACCCTTGACCAGGCCGAGGCCAGAGGCAAGAACAAATTGAAGGCAGATGCCGATCCCATTGAACAACTGTTGTGGGCAGTCGAGGCTTTGAAAGCCGGGGGGATGAATAAGCAACAGATATCCGCAGTTGTGGCAAAAACTGTGGAGGATGCTTTCCCCACTCCACTTGAGGGTAGTTCAAGTCAGTCAGAAAATAGGGATAGGCCCCGTCATGCCGGAACAGTTCCTCCTATTCCCAACCCTGCACCTGGGAAAGATCAGAAAGCTAAGGCAGTGCCTGCCAACCTTTTTGCTAGTGCGTCTAGTAAGAATGCTCAGACTTCAAAATACCTGCCCCGAGGGCGCAGGACCTTTCATGCTCTCTACATGCCTCTGTCTAAGGCACTTCAGATTCTTGCCGAAAGGGGGCACCTCAAACCCCTTGAACCTCGGCCTCTCCCGAAGAATCTCCCTCTCACACACGATGCTGCTTTGTACTGCGCATACCACCAACTGACCGGTCACGCCACCGACAACTGTTTCCGCCTTCGCCATGAAGTGCAGAATCTGATCGATAATGAGCTCATTCTTCCACCTACCTCAGCGAAGTCTGTTACCACCGAGCTGTTGGACTTTGAGGATACTGCGAGTATGTGATCAGGGGTTGGACCACCTGCGGGCGGCGCTCGGTGTATTTCAGATGTGGCGTCTGGCACGCACTTTTTGAGCATTTGTAAATGTAGTTTTGTAACTTCTGGCTTGGGTTTTGGGTTAGGTCTCTGTTTTGTTTTTGAGTCTGCCTCTTTGCTTTGAGTCAGCCTTTTTGTTTTTGGGTCTGTCTTGTGGTACCGAGTCAGTCCCGTTGTATAGGATGTCGAGTGATTCCGGGGTTGTTGCCTCAAACACGGTTTTTGTATTTAACCTTTTTGCTTTCTTTTTGAATGTGTCTCTGCCGTGGAGCCAGTTACATCCGAGAAACCTGAATGAAACAGCTGCGGCTATCATGTTTCCGTGCTTATTGTTTGTTTTGGGCTAGTTGTGCCAGAGAATTTGAATCAGACGACCGTGCATTCCACCTGTTCTCTTGTGCGCTAAAAATTATTGCATTGACCTATGTTTTTCAAAACCTCTTTAACACTGCGGTAAAAAAACGAAGAGGAAGGAATTCCTCTGGTTTTGCAAAAATTTGATCAATTGAGGGAAAAAGAGGCATGCTAAGCCTTTAATGAATGAAACCATGCTTGTTAGCGTGAGTACTGAGAAGGACCCTGGCTTGATCCAGATTGGTTCCACACTATCTTCGGCGCGAGCAATTTGTCGCTTTCTTAAAAACTTTAAAAAACAAATGTTTTACGCGGCCTTGTGGAAACTTGTGTGGGATCGCTCTTGAGATTGTGCAGCCTAGGATCGCTCTCAGCCTCAAGATTCGACCTGTTTGTCTTGAACCTCGAACTCATTCGGAACATTCAACGGTCAACTGTCAGAGGAGGCCCGTGTGGCCAGTTTTGAAGCAGCCCTCGAACAAGAGGCACCAAAGTCGAATCAAAAGATGAGATCCCACTAGAAGAAGCTCGTGGAGCAGCCATGATGGATTATTTTGCAAATCATTACAACAGCCGTTCTCCTAGACACAGAGAGGCTTCAACTTCAAAAACCATTTGGCATGGACTTGTTACACTTTTACCCTTTTGAGAGGCTCGCTGGGCCGAAAACCCGAAAGGGCGACCCAGGCAAAAGTTAGAGCAAGAGAAAAATACAAAAAATGCAAAAAAAAAGAGAAGAAATAAAATCAAAAGAGAAAAAAAAAGAGAACGAAAAGATAGAAAAAAAAGAAAAAAAATCAAGAAAAAAAAGAAAATGAAAAGAAGCTCGCAAGGTCGAAAATCCGCATCGGGCACCTTGGCAAAAGTTAGAGCCTGAAAAGTGAAGGTTAAAATACCCGAGTGTACCTTAACCGGAACTACGTAAGGCTTGATTCCCATGTTTGGGATACGTGGGCAACTTCATTCTGAAGTCCAGACCCCAACGCTTTCATAGCATCTCAGTCCACACAATGGTTTCGATTTCATCCCAAAGTCCAGTCGCCAACACTTCCAAAGTGACTGTGTCCATATATTGATTATGACCATCTTCGTCATCTCCGTGTCCAAGAGTTCGACCACCACCAATGAAGACTGTTTGCGGACTGCTGCGGCATCATCCAAACAAGGGGCACCTTTCCATTGCCATGATGCCGCCGTTCAAACCAGGGGCAACTTTCCGTTGCCATCCACCCCTTTTAAGCCAGGGGCAATTTTCCATTGCCTCCGATTCGAGGTTGCGCATCTCGAGGATAAGTTCCGCGCTTGTTTAGCACCGGTCGTTTGCAAAAATAGTTTTTGAGAATTTTTTGCTAAGGTTGACCATTTTCTCAAAAATTATTTCATTTTCCAAAACTGGACCATTTTTCTTGGACCCAAAAAGGAAAATTTTCAGTGCTCACAGTCTGACTTCCATGGTTTTCAGATCAAAAATCGAACAAGTACGTTAATCCGACTCTCATCTTGATCAAAACTGTTTTAGTAGAAAAACCAAAACAAAAATGGTTAAAATGATGAACTAGGGGCACAGTTGAGTCAGGCGTTCTGTCTTTCCTCCGTCGTTAACGTACTTGCCAGGAGGGCACTCTACCCACCAGAGGAAATAGCTGTGAGCTAACGGCATTGGGCATGAACCCACAACTTCCTATTCATCCATTAAAAAATCCTGGGGAGGGATGAAAAAATGAGAGAATAAAGAATAGAGAGGTGTAAGTTGAGAGAAAAAGTGAGCAAAAGGGTTGTGAGAGAAAAACCGAGCCTGAGTGCCAAGTGATGTGAGAATCACAAATGAGAAAGGGTGGGAAATAACACCTGGAGAAACTGGCTCCTCGTGATGTGAGAAGTCTCTCGTTTATATAACGTGTCTGTGTGTCGTGTCTTTTGTTTTGTTTACCTTAACTCTTGCTTTGAGTCGGTTCCGAGCGTGTCTCGTTGTGTTTAGGTTGTTTACCTTTTGTTTTTCGTTATTGAGTCTTTTTCACTGTGTTCAGCCGTAGGCTCAATACCCGGTTGAAAACCCTTTTTCTCAAATCGTTTTGTGCTCATAGTGCTGTGCCATTCTCTGCATTTCTGTAAAACAGGTTTGGTTATTTTGTAAAACTGCAGGGGTTCAACCCGGGTCACTTAGAAATAGTGAACATGTGGGTTCCAGATTGCATCTGAGTGTGCTTCAACTTCAGCCGATCCCACCTATGTATTCCATCTTTTCAAATTTAAACTGTTTTCGCTGCGTGCAGAATGAACTAAGAATACTGTGTTATGGGCTATGAAGTTCAGAATGAGCAGAGTTTAGAATGGGCAGTGTTCAGAATCAGTTGTGAGCTGTGTGGGCTGTATGCAGATTAAACCAAGCACTGTGTTACGAGCTGAGTGTTCAAAATGGGCAGTGGTTTGTTTGAGTTGTTTCGCTGTTGGCCGGTCTGCAAAATATTGTGCCGGTGGAATTTTGTAATGGCCGATGGATTGCCTGTGATGCGTTTTGATGGCCGGTGGACATCCGGTGGTCTCCTACAGTGATTTTGAAGCCTCCTACACCCTTGTTTGAGTTATATGTGGGGTCCAGGGCCTTTAGTGCTCAAAACAGTGCAAAACAGTGTATTTTCGACGCTCAACCGGCCTCCGTTTTGATCTCGGGTCGTGTCTTCTGTGCGTGGCACTCAAATTCGTGCAAGGTGTATCCTTTCCGTATCCTTTTGGCTTTTACGAAACTCAAAAGTTGCCCCCATGTGCATCGCACTATCTTGTGCACTCACGTTGTCTAAACGCATCGCGCTATTTTGCGTATCTCATTGCATTTTGTATGCATTCAAATCGCGCTATTTTGCGCATCTCATTGCATTTTGCATGCATTCAATCACGCTATTTGCGTAGAGCGCATACTTTACTTGCGTAGACTGCATGTTTTGCTTGTGTAGACCGCATGTTTATAATTAATTACGTTACTTGCGTAGACCGCATGTTTGTAATCAATTTCACTACTTGCGTAGACCGCATGTTTTGCTTGCGTAGAACGCATGTTTGTAATCAATTTTATTACTTGCGTAGACCGCATGTTTTGCTTGCGTAGACTGCATGTTCATAATTAATTATGTTACTTGCGTAGACCGCATGTTTTGCTTGCGTAGAC
Organism: Camellia sinensis; assembly: GCF_055761805.1. Taxonomy (NCBI): domain Eukaryota; kingdom Viridiplantae; phylum Streptophyta; class Magnoliopsida; order Ericales; family Theaceae; genus Camellia; species Camellia sinensis. The sequence goes on from NC_138972.1 coordinate 163,045,925, forward strand.
CGCATGTTTTACTTGCGTAGACCGCATGTTTGTAATCAATTTTATTACTTGCGTAGACCACATGTTTGTTCAAACTCATTGCTTGCGTAGACCGCATGTTTTGCTTGCGTAGACCGCATGTTTTGCTTGCGTAGACCGCGTGTTTATAATTAATTACGTTACTTGCGTAGACCGCATGTTTGTAATCAATTTCATTACTTGCGTAGACCGCATGTTTTGCTTGCGTAGACCGCATATTTTGCTTGCGTAGACCGCATATTTTGCTTGCGTAGACCGCATGTTTGTAATCAATTTCATTACCTGCGCAAATTGCATGTTTCGCTTGCGTAGATCGCATCTTTTGCTTGTGTAGACCTCATGTTTATCATCAATTTCATTACTTGCGTAGACCGTACGTTTTGCTTGCGTAGACCGCATGTTTCGCTTGCGTAGACCGCATATTTTGCTTGCGTAGACCGCATGTTTTCCTTGCGTAGACCGCATTCCCGTGTTCAAATTCATTACCTGCGTAGACCGCATGTTCTGCTTGCGTAGACCGCATGTTTATGTTCAATTTCATTGCTTGCATAGACCCCATGCTTATGATCAATTTCGTTGCCTGCGTAGACCGCGTGCTCCACTTACATGTCTGTGCCTTCACAGCATTGTTGTGCTTCCCACTTGCTTTGCGTTGTCACGCATTTTCAAGTACATTAATATGCGTGTTGTTAATCACATTGTACCTGTTGAGTTTGTTTTCTTTGCAGGCACGATATTGTATGTACGGTTCATTTAAGGTTGGTGCAACCAGACGAGCCGCACAGGTATTGTATTTTACGGTCTAGGAGACCTTAAATCCTCGGAAGGTGCAAGACCTTTAGTGCATTGATGTGCACAGTCCATTTACATTGTCATGTATCTTAAAAGACGCGCGTTGTCGCGCATTTCAAAATCATGCATCATCATGCATTTGCATTTCAAAAACAAAAACAAAACAAAAGAATATAGTCGCATTGTCATGCATCATCGTAAATAGTTGCATTGTCATGCATCATCATAAATAGTTGCATTGAAATGCATCATTGCATATTTGTAGATATTGCATTGTAGCTTGCATACATTCACTGCATCACCTCCGCCTGTGGCTCGTGCCTTTCCATGATTGAGCTTGGTCCGGTATGCGCCCATACTTCTCATGTTGAAGCATAGTTCAGTGGACTGTTCTATGTTAGACGTGGCTTGTACGTGTACATGCCCTTCCTAGGCAAGATTTGGTTTGGCCCGCAGGCCATATCCATCGTATTTTTGCTACCCCAGTAGATATCGCATTGTAATTTGCATGCATTCATTGCATCACCCCCCGCCTATGGCTCGCGCCTTTCCATGATTGAGCTTGGTCCGGTATGCGCCCATACTTCTCGTGTCGAAGCATAGTTCAGTGGATCGTTCTATGTTAGGCACGGTGTGTATGTGTACATGCTTTTCCTAGGCAAGATTTGGTTTGGCCCGCAGGCCATACCCATTGTATCCATTTCCATTCCATTGCATATTTATAGATATTGCATTGTAGCTTGCATACATTCACTGCATCACCTCCGCCTATGGCTCGCGCCTTTCCATGATTGAGCTTGGTCCGGTATGCGCCCACACTTTTCACGTCGAAACATAGTTCAGTAGACCGTTCTATGTTAGGCACGGCTTGTATGTGTACATGCTTTTCCTAGGCAAGATTTGGTTTGGCCCCCAGGCCATACCCATTGTATCCATTTCCATTCCATTGCATATTTGTAGATATTGCATTGTAGCTTGCATACATTCACTGCATCACCTCTGCCTATGGTTCGCGCCTTTCCATGATTGAGCTTGGTCCGGTATGCACCCATACTTCTCGTGTCGAAGCATAGTTCAGTGGACCGTTCTATGTTAGACGCGGCTTGTACATGTACATGCCCTTCCTAGGCAAGATTTGGTTTGGCCTGCAGGCCATATCCATCGTATCTTTTCCACCCTAGTAGATATTGCATTGTAATTTGCATGCATTCATTGCATCACCCCCCGCCTATGGCTCGCGTCTTTCCATGGTTGAGCTTGGTCCGGTATGCACCCATACTTCTCGTGTCGAAACATAGTTCAGTGGACCGTTCTATGTTAGACGCGGCTTGTACGTGTACATGCCCTTCCTAGGCAAGATTTGGTTTGGCCCGCAGGCCATATCCATTGTATTGCTTTTCCATTTCATTGCACATTTGTAGATATTGCATTGTGATTTGCATGCATTCATTGTATCCCCTCCGTCTGTGGCTTGCGCCTTTCCATGATTGAGCTTGGTCTGGTATGTGCCCATACTCTTCATGTCGAAACATAGTTCAGTAGACCGTTCTATGTTAGGCACGGCTTGTATGTGTACATGCTTTGCCTAGGCAAGATTTGGTTTGGCCCGCGTGCCATATCCATTGCCATTTCCCCAGCATTTTCATTATATATTACATTGTAGTGTAATTGTTGCATCCGGCATTAGGATCATTGTCCTTTCCCCAGCGGGTCGTTTCCCCACTTATGTCATCCCCCCCCCAATACTTGTTCTTGTGTCCGTCTACATTACTCATAGTTCTGTTGATCGTTCTATGGTAGACGGACTTGTTACCTCCATCAATCTATTTGACATGGGTGTGGTTTCGAACCGCTCATGATTGGATCATGATTCAATTGCTTTGCATATAGTTTGCATTGTTTCAATTACATTGTATCTTCATTTGCATTGTTTATACATTGTTTTGTATATATTGCATATCATTTTGCATCCATTTTTGCATTGTCATGCATGTTGCTAACAACATCGTACCTGTTGAGTTGTTTTCTTTGCAGGCACGATATTGTATGTACGGTTCATTTGAGGCTGGTGCAACCAGACGAGCCGCACAGGTATTGTATCCTCCGAGTGAGACATATCGAGAATTGCATAATTCTCTTACATCCTTTCTGCATTGTAGTGTAGTTTGGTGTATGCTGGCTTAAAACTCTCGCATGTATGCTTCATTATAGCTTTCTTTGCATGATCATAAGTTATGTCCGGCTCTGTGCATTGTCTTGCATTTTGCCCCTGCCTTCGGGCGCATATCTTGTTTGTCTTGCATGTTGTTTGAGTCTTCGGCCTTGTCAAAAATGGGTCGTCTCTGGGCTTTGACATTCACTCCCGTCATTGTTATGACTTTCGAGTTCTGTCAAAGAGGGGCAACTGTAGACACCCCATTTTTGACCGTCCTCAAGACTTGGACGTCACCATTGGAACACTTGGTGATTACCCTTGTTTGTGTTCGTCGTGAGTTCCCGGAGGTTTCAGTTGCGCGCCTTGCCTCAGGATCTCTCGACTCGACCGTGTTGTGTCTGGTTTTGCACCAAACACTTGTGTTTTGCCTTGGAGGGGCAGGGAATGCCTTGTGAGGTATCCCCACACATCACCGGCCATGGCTTGAGGCCACCGGCCAGTGATTTTCTGCCATCGGCAATGTATATTGCCAGTCGGCACTCTTTGTTGCCGGTCGGCCATTTATTTTTCGGAAATGGAAATTTTGAATGGCCGATCACTGTTCATCTACTTTTAGTAGATATTTTGTGCCTGCTGTGATAGTTGGCACCCACTCTATTCTCTTCCATACACGTGTATGGAGGGATTTCTCTCTTGACAAGCTTATTTGACAAGCTTTACAAGAGAGAGTTCTATAAGAGAGAGTCTCCTCTCTTGGATTTAGGGTCAGACAACATAGTTAGAGAGCTCTGATATTAGGGTTAGGAATTTATATATTCTATCTCTATACCTCTCTTTCTTGAGTGTTCTAGGTGTGTTGGTTCATAGTATTGTACACAAACACACACTACTACACCTTTTCTTGGTTATTGAGGGCCAAAGGGTTGTTTTGGAGGTTTTGAAGCTGGTTTCAACCTAAAAACGCTGCTGGTGCTCCATTGTTGAAGAGGGTCTTCAAGGGTAAGAAACTTGCTCCTTTTTACCCCTTTCTTGCATTGTATTTTTGCCTACCTTACAACTATTTTTGTGTTTAGTGTATAACATAAAAAAGTTCTATTTTTAGGCCCTCTAAATAGTTGTTTAAGGTTGTTTCAAGCTTTGGGGTTGTTTGACCACTCTTAAGCCTTGTAAGGCTCCATTTTGTGCCATTTTGAGTGAGCTCCGAGACCTTGGTGTTTGGGCCTCCTCACCACTGAAATCTTGAGAGATTTTAGAGGTGAGGATGGTGCCTTGAGGTCCCAAGAAGGAGAGGGCCACCCCCTCTCCTTGTTGTCCTTGAAAAGGACCATTTTTGGCCTCTTGAGGGAGCACCATGTTTAGGTTCATGTTGACCATGCCTTAGCTGATTTTTGTGCTTATTATGTCATAATATGCCTCTGTTTTTAGTTGGTTTTGGTACACCATGCTTGCTTAGTATACATGCCTTGTAATGCCATTTTGTTGCCTTAACATGCCTTAGGTTGTAAACCATTGTTCTAGCATATTTTAGGCTTAGCTTTGTGAAGCTTTCATGATTATTTCGCCATTTTTAAGGCCTGTCCTTAGCCATTTTGGTCGACCATGGCATGCATTATATAGCCCCTTCGCATTTTTGGTTTGTTGGCCTTAAGTGTATGAGTGTATTGCATGCATTACTTGCATCATTTTCAGTGGTTTGGGACCACTTGCCATGCTATTTCAGTCCGCATAACATGCTTGCATGCTTGCCTCTTGATGCTTCTTTGATGCTTTAAAAGCTTATGTTGCATGCTCCATGTTTTGGCCTTTGGGCATGCTTTCGAATTTGAGCCACTTAGATGCCATCTTGGGGGTCCCTTTGCATGGTCTAGGTCTGCCTTGGACCTGTTTTAAGCCTTCTTGGCCTTGTGAGGCTTGGTTGGCTTAGCCATGGTTTAAGTCCCCTTTGACTTGCTTTAAATGCTTGGACCATTTGCTTGCTAATGTTTGTCTTGTTTAAGTTGGTTTGGCACCCCTTATAGCATGATTTTCAAGGCTTATAATGCATGCCATATGTCCATGATTCTTCCCTTTTAAGTGTGCTTAAAAGTTGTCCTTTGATGCTTAAGCGTTAGGCCTTAACATGTGCATGCGTCTATGTGTGTTTGGTCCCATTTTCTTGAGCTTTTGGCCACTGTTTTGGACCTAACTTAGAGCTGTCCAATTAGGGTAAGTGCATCCCTTGCATGTCATTCAAGTGTTGTTACACCATCCCATGTTTGCATGCTTTGGTTGCACATGTTACATGCTTGAAATCACTTGCATTTGCCTTGCATTCCATTGGTCAAGTTGCTAGCATGTTGCGTGATTGGATTACATCTTGCATGCTCTAGTGGTTTGCATAATTATGGCATGCTTGTTTGCATTGTTGCTTAGTTTGTGTACCTAATGTGCATTGCATGTCTGTATGCTCTCTTTTATGCCATGTTGCATATTGGCTAACATGCTTAGGTTGCATCGCATTGAACATGCATGCCTTGCCTCTTGAAGTCAAGTGATAGAGGTTGGGCCTTTATGTGTTTATTTGGTTTGCATTTCATTTGACATGAAAATGCACAACTTGGTCTCTTGGGCCATCACGCATTGAAATGCGCGATTGATGGTCCAAGAACCAAGGATCATGTCCCTGTGAGTCATACACATGATAAGGGATAGGATTGGTGCATACATTGCTTGAATTGCATTGCCATGCTATGCCTTGCCCTCCGCTGCTGTCAATTGCAGATTCTGCAGACATCCTTTGCCGACCGGCAGTGTTCAGTGCCGACCGGCAATCCATTGGTGGCCGATAGCTTCACCAACAGCCGATGATCACATACTACTGTCGGTGGCCATTCTATTCAGCTGGTGGTGTCTCCAAATGTCCAGCGAAGCAATTTTGAGACTTTGGCAGTCTTCAAAGAGGCAGAGCAGGGAAAACAGAGGCAGCCTATGCATGGCAGTGCACTTCCGAGCAAGACCCGAGCACGCGCGCATCAAGCCCTCTTCCCGAGGCCCCTTTTATTGCTTTTCTTATGCTTAGTTAATTTGTTAATTAATTAGATAATTTGTAATAATTAATTAGCTTGCGAGTTAGTTAATTTGTATTCTTCTTTCGGTCCCTCCGAGCGAGGGTGAATTTGTAATAAGTGTGGGTGAGTGAGTGCATGTCTTCCAACCCCCATTTCTTTCCCCTTTTTAGTTACCTGCTTGGATGGTTAGTAATAGGTCATGTTTAATTTAGCATATCTTATGCCATGCATGCGTGCATCATTCATCAGCATTGCATGCACCGGGCTCGGCGCATCATGCTAACCGCACTAGTATTTCAAATCTAACTTGAATACATGCTACTTGTGCATTTTCACATGTCATTCATAGACTAGCCGAGCCTACTCTAGTGACATTCCGTATGCGTTGCATTTGGCATTTGAACATGGACTTGGATCATACATTGATTGCTAACGAGTTCTTTGTTTTGGCACGGAGTACGATGTAATTATTTATGCTTTTATCATCCTTGCATGCGTGTGAGCGTTGCCATGATAGCATAATTACCATGAGGCTAGCTGCTTATGTGATATAACAGCTTGAATGCCTGTGGATGAAGGTTGGATTGTCTGAGTTGGAATAGCTCATTGGAATCCGTGTTTTAGCCTACTTGAGAGTAGCAAATCCCAAAACGTTTTCCAAAACAAACGGATATGCAATGCTTATTCCCAAGTTAGGCAACCTAGTCTATACTTGTTTGCTGTGCGCATAACATAGTAATGCTAGGCTAATAATCGGGATAAGAACACATAACGTTTTCAAAAACGGATATCACGGTTAGTAGAGGCCGATCTTCGGATCGGGCGAGAGGGGGTGCTCATAGCTGACCTTCCCCAATCGTACCCAAGCTCCCGAGCCGAGGCAACTTTGGTGATGACGGACACGTGGCCTTTGGCACCGAGTTAGGGTTTCCTAAATTTTCCCCAAAAATAAAATATTTAGGTGGCGACTCTGTATCTGGCAAAGCAGTCCATGTTTGGCACTTCTTTTCTAAAAATCTGTTTTCTCAAAATGATTTGCCAGATTTGGACTCTTTGGTTCAAATTAAGAACCGTGACACAAACCGAGTCCGATCTGTAGCGGGGTCCCTCGCGGACGTTGTTACACAAAGCTGATAATGTTGAGAAAACAGCTTTTCGAACCCAATACGGTCATTATGAATTTCTGGTTATGCCCTTTGAAGTTACCAACGCACCAACAACATTTATGGATTTAATGAATCGTGTCTTTAAACCTTATCTGGACGAGTTTGTGGTAGTCTTTATCGATGATATCCTTATATGCTCAACGAGTGCAGAGGCTCACGAGAATCATCTTCGTATAATTCTTCAAACACTCTGGGAGAAGAAATTATACGCAAAGCTGAAGAAATGTGAATTTTGGCTACAAGAGGTGGCATTTTTGGGGCATGTGGTAACAAAGGAAGGAGTCTCGGTGGATCCACACAAAATTGAGGCAAGTGTGAACTGGCCAACTCCTACTAATGTAACTGAAGTGCGTAGTTTCATGGGATTAGCCGAATATTACAGGAGGGATGTTCAAGATTTCTCCAAAATTGTTGTACCGCTTACACAACTGACACGAAAGGGAGTTGCATTTCAATGGTCAAAAGAACGGGAATCGGCTTTCCAGGAATTGAAAACAAAGTTAACTACAGCTCCAGCTCTGGCCTTACCGCCTGGCACCGAAGGGTTTGTAATATACAGTGATGCATCCCACAAAGGATTAGGGTGTGTGCTTATGCAAGGTGGAAGGGTTATCGCTTATGCTTCACGTCAGCTTAAACCCCATGAAAGAAATTATCCCACGCATGATCTTGAGCTCGCGGCGGTAATTTTTGCTTTGAAGATATGGCGGCACTATCTGTATGGCACTACCTGTGAAGTTTACACAGACCACAAAAGTCTCAAGTACCTTTTTACTCAGAAGGAGTTGAATATGCAACAACGACGGTGGTTAGAGTTGCTTAAGGACTATAATTTGCAGATCCATTACCATCCTGGTAAAGCCAACACGGTTGCAGATGCACTTAGCCGGAAAAATATGGGAGATTTGGCCAACCTAGTTATGGAACAAAAAGAGTTGAGGATTGAATTAGATAAAATGAATATGGATCTGGTGGTACGTGGGCAAGAGGCCGTACTAGTAGCAGTAGTGGCTCAACCGACCTTACTTGACGAGATCAAGTTACATCAAATGGAGGATGACACCCTAAGGAAGATATGTGATGAGTTAGAGATGAAACCAAAACTGGGATTCAATATAATAGATTCCATACTCAAATTTCAAAACTGGATATGTGTTCCCAATGTGTTGGAACATAAACAGAAACTAATGGAAGAAGCACATACGTCAAGATTTGCAATGCACCCAGGAAGTACTAAAATGTACCTAGATTTGAAGCAAAATTTTTGGTGGCCAAGTATGAAGAGGGAGATCGTAGAGTTCGTCCCTAAATGTTTACAATGTCAACAAGTAAAAGCGGAACATCAGAGACTAGCAGGTTTGCTACAACCCCTTCCAATCCCGGAGTGGAAATGGGAACATCTGACCAAGGATTTTGTTGTGGGGTTACCACGGACTCCTCGGGGTATGAATGCAATATGGGTTATCATGGACCGCTTAACTAAATCCGCTCACTTCCTACCAGTAAAGACTCAGTATAATGTAGATAAACTGGCGGTAATTTATGTGAATGAAATTGTACGACTTCATGGAGTACCGGTTTCAGTTGTGTCGGATAGAGATCCAAAATTCGTTTCAAGGTTTTGGCAAAGTCTGCAGGAAGCAATGGGTATAGAATTAAAGTTTAGCACAGCCGTCCATCCGCAAATAGATGGACAGTCTGAAAGGACAATACAGACGTTGGAAGATATGCTCCGAATGTGTGTGTTGGATTTCCAAGAAAGCTAGGAGACCTACCTACACTTGTTAGAATTTGCGTATAATAATAGCTACCGTTCGAGTATTGAAATGGCACCTTATAAGGCTTTATATGGAAGGTCGTGTTGTTCTCCTGTGTGTTGGGCTGAAGTTGGAGATAAATCCTTGCTAGGACCTGAACTTGTTCAGTTGACAACTGAAAAGGTTAAAATCATTCGGGAAAGGTTGAAAACTGCTCAAAGTAGACAGAAAAATTATGTGGATAACCGACGAAGAGATTTGGAATTCGAAGTGGATAGTCATGTCTTTGTAAAGATCACTCCGATAAAAGGGCATCCAAGGTTCAGAAAGAGGGGTAAGTTAACACCCTGATATGTTGGCCCCTTTCAAATTTTGGAAAGAGTGGGTCCGGTAGCTTATCGAGTTGCTCTTCCGCCAAGTATGAGCCAGGTGCATAATGTGTTTCATGTCTCTATGCTTCGGAGATACCTTTCAGATCCGTCTCACATCATTGATTATCATTAGATAGTCCTAGATGACAATTTAGAATATGAAGAAAAGCCACTACGAATTCTAGACCGGCAAGTAAAGCAACTACGAAATCAAGAAATCCCCATGGCAAAAGTTGAATGGCAAGAACATTACGGAACTGAGGCAACTTGGGAAAAAGAAGAAGATATACAACACCAATATCCGCATCTGTTTCTGTCATAAGGTAAAAACAAGTTTGAGGGACCAAACTTATTTAAGGGGGGGAGAGTGTAATAACCCGACCCTCGTATACGATTCTGACATACTTTCAGTCCCTATTTTGTGCTTACTGTGAAACACCATAAGAAATTGAGATTACTTAAGTGAATATTATGATTATGGATGAATATCTGTCTAATAAGGAAAAACATCTGTTACAATGAGCATGTTTGAATCAAAAATTGGAAGCCTTAGAGGCTTATTTATCATAAATTTATTTTATATTTGGAATCGGGATAATTTTTAAGTATTAATAAGCATTGCGGTTAAATTTCAATTTAGGATGATTAAACGATTGATTTTTGTCCTATTTATTTCCTATATATATATATGTATGTGTTCTTTAAGCCATGACTTAGAACTCAAATTAGATCCTGAGAAGAGGTTGGAGAGGAGGAAGAGTTCCTCAAGGGAGAATTGGGGAGGTGAAAAAGGTGTAGAGATCTTTAAGCTCAAGGTATGTAAATTTCTTTTTGATGAACTCCTCTCTTATGTTTGGAGAAGATTTTATGTGAGTTCATGGAGGTACATGTAGGAGAAGGGTTGTATATGTGTATATGTATCATTATAAGATTGAATGAGTGTCCTCTATCATGTTGTATGCTATATATTAAGTTGAATCATGTAAAAGAGATTTCATTCCATCTTTTCTTGGCATGTTTGAGTTCAAAAATTGGACAAATAGCTAGAAGTATCCAGGTTAAGTGTATGCATGAATAAGAACTTTATGAAGTTTGAATTGTATGTATGAGCTTTAAGGATGGTAAGTGTAAATTATGGTTGGAGTTTGGTATGTTATGATTCTAATAACATGAATTTTAAATCTACTTAGAGCCTTGTAAACACTTCTAAAAGAATGGGAGTTTGATGCAAATTTCGGACCAAAATAGGGGAATTGCCGCACGTGCGGGAGTCACTGCCGCACGTGCGGCAAATGCCAAAAATTTTGGTTTTGGTTCTGCCTAAAAGGCACGTGCGGGACCTCAAGGGCGCACATGCGGGGCCAACTGCCGCACTTATATATAAAGCAGGTTTAGTGCCTATTTCTGGGCAGGTCATGCCCAAACTTTTAGGGGCGAGTCTTGGGTTGTGACATGAAATTTCTTGAATTATGCTATCAACAGCATAAAAAAGAAGAAATTTTACCTCCCGAACATTACAGCATGAAAGAAGTGTATAAAAGAATCCAGAATATTTCTGAAGAAAAATCCATAACAATCCAGGAGCTAAAAATGGAAGTAAATGTTTTAAAAGTTTAGATAAAGCATTTACAAACAGCAAATATTGCTATTAATATAGATCCCAGAAAAATCAAAGAACAAGTTAGTTTTAAAAATTCAGGAAAATTAGAAATTACAGAAGTAACTGAATCCAGTACTACTCAAGATGCATAAGTTGCATACTTGAACCTTATCAACAAGGTTACTTTCCAAAAATGGTATATCATAATTACTTTTATTATAAAACCAGATTTTATAATAAAAGATGCTATTGCTCTTGTTGATAGCGGTGCTGATATGAGCTGTATCCTGGAAGGATTAATTCCTACTAAGTACTTCCAGAAAACAACTCAATCACTTACCAGTGGCAGTGGTAATTCTTTGTATGTCAGATACAAACTTCCAAAAGTGCTTATTTGCAATCAAGGATTGTGCTTACCAACATCCTTTGTTCTGATAAAAAAAATGTCTGAAGCTATCATCTTAGGGACACCATTCATGTGTTTATTAATGCCAATCACAAAAATTGACGCCATTGGCATTCATACAACCTCAAATAATCAGCCGATTATTTTTGAGTTCATTACAGAACCTTAAACCAAAGAATTTGATCAAATCAAAGATTTAGTTGATTTTAAGGAAAAACAAATTAATTTCTTGCAAAAGGAAATTAGTTTTTTAACTACAAAACAAAGATTATAGCAATCTTCTTTCCAGCAAAAAAATTAAATCACTTGAGCAGGAATTTCAAACTGAAATTTGTAGTGATATTCTGAATGCTTTTTGGGATAGGAAGAAACACATAGGGTATGTTTGGTTTGAGTTTTAGAAAAAAAATTCCAAAAAATTGTTTGGTTTGAGATTTTTCTCAAAAAAATTTCAAAATCACTTTCTCTCTCTTACACATCAATCAATCACTTTTTCTCTCTCCTCTCTCCTTCTCAATCACTTTTTCTCTCACACACTTCTACTCAGTTACAACAAAATATCAAATCATCCCAAACTTCCAAACTCCAAAACTACTCTCAAAATATACAACCAAACAAACCAAAAAAATTTCTAAACTCTCTCTCCAAATTTTTTTTCAAAAACAACTCTCCCAAAAACAAATCAAACAAGCCCATAGTTTCCCTTCCTTATGAACCAGGATATGATGAGCGGAAAATTCCAACCAGAACTCGCCCCAGTCAGATGAAAAAAGAGTATTTAGAACTTTGCAAAACAGAGATAAGTACTCTTCTCCAGAAAAAAACTGATTAGATCCAATAAATCTCCGTGGAGTTGTACAGCATTTTATGTGAATAAAAATGAAAAAATTGAAAGAGGTGTGCCAAGTTTGGTAATAAATTACAAACCTCTCAATGATGTCTTACAATGGATTAGGTATCCAGTTCAAATTAAAAAGATCTTTTAGATCATCTCCAGGATGCTATCATATTTTCAAAATTTGATATGAAATCAAGATATTGGCAGGTACAAGTCGCTGAGAAAGACAAGTACAAAACTGCTTTTACAGTACCTTTTAGGCATTTTGAATGGAATGTAATGCCATTTGGATAAAAAAATGCTCCTTCAGAATTCCAGCATATCGTGAATGATATTTTTAATCCTTATACAGAATTTGCAATTTGTTATACTGACGATGTTTTAATTTTTTCATCATCTATTAACCAGCATATGAAACATTGTAGACACCCCATTTTTGACAGCCCATAAGACTTGGGCACTACTGATGGCTTGCTCGGTGTTGAGAGATGTGCAGGGCAAAGATTCAATTTCATCGGCAAGGAGAGAGGCAAATCTTTCAAAACACTTTGTTTAGGGGTTTGGAGTTGAAGAGAAGAGGAAAGGAGAGGAGAAAACTAGTCTGGGAGAAGTTCGGCATGAATCCGGGTAGGAGAGAATCGAGCAGCCCTCGCTAAATCGGGCTTATTCAATTGCATACTTGGAGTTAAGCTATGAGGCCACCATCGTTGGAAAGCTTACTTCCGGGGCTTCATTTTGCACTCAAGAATCTCTTAAAGCCAAGTCCGGGTGGGGGAGATATGATTGGTTGAAGTTGGGTATCATCCCGGTTGGATCGAATCTACGCGGCTTCACCAAAATGGGCATAACTTTTTCCACAGGAGGACTTTTAATGCAAGGTTTGCGCCGTTGGAAAGATAACTTCCAGGGCTTCAATCTAGACATCAACCGGCCATTTTTTGACCTTACCGGAAATCCACCGGCACTATATTTACTCGGCTGGCAATTTATTGTGCCGACCGGCACTTTATTTTGCTGACCGGCAATTTTTGCTAGCCGAGGACCTTCCGGAGCATTCTGCAGATTGAGTGGATTCCAGCTGTGCCAGCTGGAATGCACAGAATTGATCCCCCACGCACATGTGTGTTTGTTTTGCACCTTGTGAGCCTTTGAACCCCTTAACCTTCTAGAAGCTTGAACCCTTTGGCCAAGCTTCTTGGAGAAGCTTGGCCAGCTGTTTTAGCTTCCTCTAGAAGCCTTGCACCCCCCTTGAACCCCTTGGCCCCTTTGAAGCTTGTCTTAGAAGCTTAGCATTGCCTTATATAAGCACCTCTCCTCCTCCTTTGTTTAGGTTGGATTTTTGGAACAAAAAACCAGAGATATACCATATATATCTGATATACATACATACAACCCTCCATCTTTCTCCATATCTCTCTCATCCAACCATCAAACACCCTTGTTCTTCGGCCATTTCTTCATCAACTCATAGCACAAGGCATCCAACGCCCATTCCAGCAGCTTGAGGCTGTTCTCCAGAGCTTAGGAGCACCTAAACTTGGTCCAAGAGGTGCTGGTTTGCTGGTCTTCAAGGGTGAGTCCTCATCTTCCCTTTTCTAGCCTTTTCTTGCTTCATATCTAAGCCATAGTTGCTTGCACTTTTGGGCTCCGACCTAAACTTCAAATCATCATATTTTGAGGTCCTCTTTATGCCATAATTTTGCATAATATTTTTGGCTTGTGTGTGATATGTTTTGAGGCATGTTATAAACTGTGAAGTTGCTTATTTTGAGCCCTTCTTCAACATTGAAGAAGGGCTCAACACTATTTGGATACTCTATGTGCTACTTGCTTTGAAATCCAAGTGTTAGCCCCGTTTTTGTATGCCATTTTAGCCCCATCTTTGCTTGCTGTTTGGCCATGTCATAAACTGTAAAAATGCTTGTCTCAGAGCTGTCTTGCTTCTGTATTCATGCTCCATGTCCATATTATGCATGCTTTGTATAGCTGTAAGCCATTTCATGTGCCTAATTTTGCATTTCGGGATTCATTCCATGCGTTGAGTGTTGTTTCGTTATGTTTCGGGGCTGTTTTGCATCATCTATCACCTCTGAAATTCGCATGAAAATTGTCCATGTTTGTGCCTTTCAAATGCGTCGAAAAGTCGCTTCATTATGCTTAAGTCTTGGACCATGTATCTATGCATGTTTGCATGTCATTTGCCTCCATGCACTTAGCATTTTGGCCACTGTTTTGGGCCTAACTAGAGCTGCCTAATTCATGTTTAAGACCATCCTTTGCTTATTTGCATGCTCACCTTGCATGTTTGCTTGTATCGGCATGTTGCATCCTTAGCTCGTATGCCTAAGTTGCATTGCATCTTGCATGCATCACCTTGCCTCTTGAGATGAGTATGATAGAGGTTAGGCCTCCTTGTGTGTTTATTTGGCTTCCATGCATTTTGAAATTGAAGTTGCACACTTGATTCTTTGGGCCATCATGCATGGAAATGCGTGATTGGTGGTCCGAGAATCGGGGCACATCCTCCTTTGAGTCATTAACATGATAAGGAATGTGATTGGTGCATAAATTGTTTGAATTGCATTGCCATGCAAGATTTTGCCCTCTGCTGCTGTGAGTTGCAGGTTTTGCAGGAATTTATTGCCAGCCGGCAGTATTTAGTGCCGACCGGCAGTCAATCGATGGCCGGTGGATATATTTTGTGCCGGTGACTAAATGCTACTGCCGGTGGAAATTCTGCTCAGCCGATGATATCCCCCAGTGTCCTGAGAGGCATCCCTAAGACTTTGGCAGTTTTCAGAGGAGCAGAGCAGGGAAAACAGAGGCAAACTATGCATGGCAGTGCGATTCCGAGCCAGTCTCGAGCATGTGTTGCATCTGGCCCTCGCCCCGGGGCGGTTTACTGTTTTTTATTTAGTTTAGTTAATTTGTTAATTAATTGAGCAATTTGTAATATTTAATTAGCTTGCGTAGTTAATTAATTTGTATTATTATTTTGGTCCCTCCGAGCGAGGGCAAACTTGTAATAAGTGTGGGTGCGTGCGTGCATGTCTTCCAACCCCCACTTCTTTCTCCCTTTTATTTATCTGCTTATGATGGTAGACTAGGGCATATTTAAATTAGCATAACAGTATGATAGCATGCGTGCATCCATACATTTGTCTTACATGCACCGGACTCGGCACATCATGCTAACTGCACTTGTATTTCAATCCCAAGTTGAGTACTTGTTAGTTGCAGCATTTCACATGCCATCTTTAGGATAGCCGAGCCTGTTTAGATTGCATCTTTGCATGTGTTGCATTAGCCATTTTAACATGAACTAGGATCATGCATATGATTACTAACTAGTTTCTGTTTTGGCTTGGAGTACTAGGTAAGCTTTTATGCTTTAGCATATCGCATGCGTGTGAATGTTGCCATGATAGCATGATTACCATGAGGCTAGCTGCTTATGTGATATAACTGCTTAAATGCCTGTGGATGAAGGTTGAATTACCTAAATTGGAATAATGCATTAAAACTGTGAGTTTTAAGCCCACTAGATAGTGGCAAAATCATCTTTTCCAAAAACCCACTTGAGGGTGGCAAAATCTGTATTTTAGCCTACTTGCGAGTAGCAAACCATTTTCAAAACAAACATGAAATGTTTTGTTCCAATTTGGGCAATTTGGTCTATACTTGTTTGCTGTGCGCATAACATAGTAATTCTAGGCTAATAACCAGAATAAGAACACATAAAGTTTTTAAAAACGGATATCACGGTTAGTAGAGGCCGGTCTTCGGACCGGGCGAAAGGGGGTGCTCATAGCTGACCTTCCCCGATCGTACCCAAGCTCCCGAGCCGAGACAACTCCGGTGATGACGGACACGTGGCCTTCGGCACCGAGTCAGGGTTTCCTAAATTCCCCCATAAAAAATATTTAGGTGGCGACTCTGTATCTGGCAAAGCAGTCCATGTTTGGCACTTCTTTCAAAAAATCTGTTTTTCTCAAAACGATTTGCCGGATTTGGACTCTTTGGTTCAGACTTAGAACCGTGACACAAATCGAGTCCGAACTGTAGCATGAGGCCCGCGGGCGCGTCTACAAACATCTTAATATATTTAAGAATGTTATTATCAGAAATGGTTTAGTGGTTTCTGCATCAAAAATGAAACTTTTCCAAACTACAGGTAGATTTTTGGGCCATAATATTCATAATGGTACCATTATTCCAATCAATAGAAGTATGGAGTTTGCATTTAAATTTCCAGATGAAATTAAAGATAAAACTCAACTACAGAGAATTTTTGGTAGTTTAAATTATATTCATGACTATTATCCTAATTTAGCTACAGATGCAGCTGTTTTATATTCCAGATTAAGAAAAAATCCTCCACTGTGGGGTCCAGAACATACACAAGCAGTTCAGAAGATCAAAGCTAGAGTTAAAAAAGATGTCTAGAATTTAGCTCAAAAACAAATTTTTGCAGCCTGGCAGGGCCAACTTTCAGTACTTGATTTTGATATTGAATATATCAAAGGAGAACATAATTCTCTTCCCAAATTTCTAACCCGTGAATATTTGCAGGGATCAAACCATGTCCAGTAGAGGTCGAGGCCCATGTAGACGGGGCCGCGGAAGGGGCAATCCCTACCATACAGATTTTCCAGGGCTTAATGCTTTTTCCAGTAAAAAAGCGGAATCCAGCCAAACGGCTAAGGATGTCCTCCTAACACCTCCAAAACCTTACTTCCAGAATTCCATTATTCAGGAAACAGTCCTCTATGTAAATACAGAAGACATCCAATGGATGAATGATCCATGGGAAATCAAAAGACGGTATCTCACAACTCAGCATGCTCCACCACATTTTGATCAATACAGATATATTTACGAACAAATCCTTACAGAAACTGCTTCAGTAGAATTTAAGCATACGGTGGCTAAGCCCAACCGTACAGCTAGTCCAATTAATTACAGTAAGGCTACTATCCAAAAAATCTTGCCTACGCAGGCTTGGGGTATGCATCCCCATGTTACCAGATCTCTAGAGATTCGTAATAAAGAATCTCGGTACAGTTATTAGGATTATATTGATTCTTTTACCCAAGCATTCTATTATATGAATTCCCCACGCAACCATTCTTGGTTTATTCGCGTGGTTCCAGAAGTTCTCTGAAACAATCTCCCCAACTGGTTTCTTGTTTGGTGGGATAAGTTTGGTTTATAGCTCAATGTTTTTCCAAAACCTATTCGTCTTGCTTTTAATGAATGGCAAGTGGCATATAGTCACATTCCAGTATATAAGGATATTTCAATGTCCAAATCTACAGCCCATTTTGTCATAAGATTTGGAATTCCATGGATTTGGAAATGGGATTTCTAGTGTGATTTTCATAATAAAATTCCACTTTTAAAAAGAGTCTTTTTTATTAAATGGTGGACTACGGGACTCGACAATCCCCCAAAACAGAAGGATCTTTTATAGAAAATTAAAAGCCATACTCAGGCTTGATGGGATGCTTCTCCAAAATTACTCCCAGCCACACTAGTCCAAAACCCATTTGTCCAAATTCAAAATGAATTACGACAAAAATATCCAGCATTATCTGAGCAAGAATTAGTTATTAAAAGCATGGATTATATGAATGAACAATTCTTACAATTGATTTCTAGAGATGGCACCAGTATGAAGTCTGGTTCCAGTAGCCATGGATGTCCTGAAGAAGAAGAAACATAAGGTCATTTTGATCCTCTCTTGGATGAAATTGAATTTATAATATTAGCCGGAGAATCACAGGACCCTACAGAAGCTGATCTCAATTTTGGAGATTTTTGGGATTCTTTGACTGGTTTAATTGCTGAAAAGATGAGTTAGGAAAAAGACAGGAAAGGAAAAGGAAAAGAAGAATGATTTGATTCTTTGTCCTCCAATCCAGCATGACTTTCCAATAACATGTGGCGACAAAATTACTTTCGGCAAAAGTAAAGTTTTTGTCTGCCATCGTAACAGCTGGCCAACCAGCTATCCCTTGCCGACACTTAAAGATAAGGGAAATCTTGAGGAGATAAGGATGATCGACTCCAAACCAACTAGGACACGCCACCTATCTTCCTCATCCTTATCTTGTTTTCTTTTCTTTTCTATTTAAGGGATGCCTCACCCTTGTTGAAGGCAGAGTAAGTTGTAAGAATAATAATTTTCAGTTTATAAGAGTGTTTGTTTTCTCTCCTTCCTCTAGTGTGTACTCCTCCTTCCCTACTAAAGTATAATAAAAGTTTGCAGTACTGATTGTAAGTATTCTTTTCGTCTTTTTATAATGCATGAGTTCTATTAATATACTAGTTCTTTTGAATGAAATTTTAGATTTCCATTTTCAAAGAAAAAACTATATTTTAAATTTTCTTCGTTTATTTCCTAATGACCCTTGGGGTCTCCAGCAATTAGAAGGCTATGATAGATTAATCCAGAATACCCAAACACAGATCTAGGAACAGATAGTTGCCTAGGCGGCCGCTGGTAGGCCTCCACCTCCTCTACAGTAAATCTTGAGACCATATATGGCATAATTTGGATAAAATAAAATAAAACTATGACTAGTAGTATTCTTGGGTTTGTGATGTATGAGGGTAGAATAGTGTAAGGTTAAGTGGGACGTCACCCAAGTCGCGTAGAGTCAGACCATTAGCACTGATTGTGGTTAGGTCATTTGATCTCGTAAGTCGCTGACAGACGTACTTAGCTAAACCCTGTGTCAAGCACCTCATTATGCTATCAGAACCAAGTTTAGTATTGGTTATAGTTAGTTTTATTTAATTTTAGTTATACATATATGGTCACATATATCTACACATTAGTACCAAACCTACAGAAGAAGCAGCTAGTACAGTATCCAATACAGTAGCAAATACAGTAGCTTCTATATCAGAAGCCAGAGAGCTTGCTGCTTACCAGGATGTGAAGGAAGCCCTTGATAAGTGGACTATCCCTAAGGTCAAATTAGATACTATCTACAAGATAGGAACTTTTGACTTTTCCAGTAGAAGAATAATCAAAACCTTTGAACATGCAGTATCTATATCCTTTTCTATAGAAATACAAGTGTGTCGACATAGGACTTGTATTGATAGCTTTCAAAACTTTGACTCTCTTAGGACAAAACACCAGTATCTAGTGTACCCTTCGAGATGGTAGATGTCTCGACTAGAGAGCATCACTCATGGGAGCTATAGAAACCAGTCTCTCACATGGTCCGGTATATTTCAATATATATCCAAACCTAAGCATAGCACTCACAGATGCTAATTTGTTTAAAGTCTTAGAACTTAGAGTGTTTATCCAATGGTTGTGAATATCTTCCAGGATCTCCACCTTTCACGGTGATTTCCAGAATTTACCTTAAGGTTTTAGCAACCCTTAAACCTTATATCCGGAAACAAAGTGATCAAGGCATACTGTCTTGATAAATACAAATAAGTCTTCGATGGTTCGAACCCAAATGCATGAGAAATGGTAAGTAAACCCATAATTACATATCTGCCATCGTGCAAGTTGGTCTGAATAAGTGTCTGACTTTTCATACCTAACGCGTGAGAAATGGTAAGTAAACACCATAATTACTTATTTTCCATCAAGGAAGAGGGTCTGAATAAATGTCCGAGTGTTCGAACCCTAAAACATGAGAAATGGTTAGTAAACACCATAATTACATATCTGCCAATATGCAAGAGGGTCCGAATAAGTGTCCGGGTGTTCGAACCCTAGTGCATGAGAAATGATAAGTAAACACCACAATTACATATTTGCTATCATGCAAGAGGGTCCGAATTAGTGTCCATGTGTTCGAATGCCAATGCATGGGAAATGGTAAGTAAACACCATAATTACATATTTACCATCATGCAAGAGGATCCGAAAAAGTGTCTGAATGTTCAAACCCTAATGCATTATTAATGGTAGCTACACAGCATAATTACATATGTGCCATCATCCAAGAGCGTCCTAATAAGTGTCCGAGTGTTCAAACCCTATTGCAGGAGAAATGGCAAGTAAACAATATAATTAGATATTTGCCATCATGCAAGAGGGTTCGAATAAATGTCCAAGTGTTCAAACCCTAATACGTGATAAGTTGTAAGTAACACCAGAATTACATATTTTTCATTTTGCAAAGGGGTCGGAATAAGTGTCCGAGTGTTCGAACACTAATGCATGGGAAATGTTAAGTAAACCCCATAATTACATACTAGCCTTCATGCTAGAGGGTCCGAATTAGCGTCCGAGTGTTCGAACCCTAATGCATGAGAAATGGTAAGTAAACACCATAATTACATATCTTCCATCACGGAAAGGGTCTGAATAAGTATCCGAGTTTTCGAACCCTAATGCATGAGAAATGGTAACTAAACACCATATTTTCATAGCTGTCGTCGTGCAAGAGGGTCCGAATAATTGTTTGAGCTTTCGAAACTAATGCATGAGAAATAGTAACTAAACACCATAATTACATATTTGTCATCACGCAAGAGGGTATGAATAAGTGTTCGAGTGTTTGAACCCTAATTCATGAGAAACGGAAAGAAAACACCATAGTTACATATTTGACATCAACATAGAGGCTCCGAACAAGTGTTTGAGTGATCGAAACCTAATGCATGAGAAATGGTAAGTAAACACCACAATTACATATTTGCCATCATGCAAGAGGGTCCGAATAAGTGTCCGAGTGTTCGAACCCTAATGCAAGAGAAATGGTAAGTAAACACCCTAATTACATATTTGCCATCATGCAAGATGGTCCGAATAACTGTCCTAGTGTTCAAACCGTAATGCAAGGGAAATGGTAAGTATATACCAAAATTACATACTAGCCATCATGCAAGAGGGTCCGAATATATGTCTGAGTGTTCTAACCCTAATTCATGAGAAATGGAAAGTAAACACCATAATTATATATCCGCGATCACACAAGAGGGTCCAAATAAGTCTATGAGTGTTCGAACCGTAATGCAAGAGAAATGGAAAGTAAACCACATAATTACATATCTGCCTTCATGCAAGAGGGTACGAATAAGTGTCCGACTTTTCGAACCTAATGCATGACAAATGGTACGTAAACACCATAATTACATATTTGTCATCGTGCAAGAGGTTCCGAATAAGTTTCCGAGTGTTCGAACCCTAATGCATGAGAAATGGTAAGTAAACTCCATAATTACATATTTGCCATCATGGAAGACAATCCGAATAAATGTCTAAGTGTTCGAACCCTAATGCGTGATTAATGGTAAGTTAACAACATAATTACATATTTGTCTTCAAGGAAGAGGGTCCGAATAAGTGTCCAATTGTTCGAACCCCAACGCACGAAAAATGGTAAGTATACACCAAAATTACATATTTGTCATCATGCAAGAGGGTCCGAATAAGTGTCCGAGTGTTCGAACCCTAATGTATGAGAAATGGTAAGTAAACTCCATAATTACAAACCTGCCATCATGCAAGAGGGTCCGAATAAGTCTCCGAGGGTTCGAGCCCTAATGCATGAGAAATGGTAAATACACCCCATAATTACATATCTGCCATCATGCAAGAAGGTCCGAATAAGTGTCCTACTTTTCGTACCTAATGCATGAGAAATGGTATGTAAACACCATAATTTCATATTTTCCATCAAGAAAAAGGGTCCGAATAACTGTCTGAGTGTTCGAACCCAAATATATGAGAAATGGTTGGTAAACACCATAATTACGTATCTGCCAATATGCAAGAGGGTCCAAATAAGTGTCCGAGTGTTCGAACCCTAGTGCATGAGAAAGAGTAAGTAAACACCGTAGTTACATATTTGCCATCATGCAAGAGGGTCCGAATTAGTGTCCGTGTGTTCGAACGCCAATGCATGATAAATGGTAAGTAAACACTATAATTACATACTTGCCATCATGCAAGAGGATCGGAATAAGTGTCCGAGTATTTGAACTCTAATGCATTATTAATGGTAGCTACACAACATAATTACATATGTGCCATCATGCAAGAGGGTCTGAATAAGTGTCTGAGTGTTCAAACCCTAAAGCAGGAGAAATGGTAAGTAAACAATATAATTACATATTTGCCATCACGCAAGAGGGTCCGAATAAGTGTCCAAGTGTTCGAACCCTAATGCATCAGAAATGGAAAGTATACATCAAAATTACATATTTTCCATCATGCAAGAGGGTCTGAATATGTGTCCGAGTGTTCGAACCCTAATGCATGATAAATGGGAAGTAAACACCATAATTACATACCTGCCATCATGCAAGAGGGTCCGAATATGTATCCGAGTGATCGACCCCTAATGTATGAGAAAGGTAAGTAAACCCCATCATTACATATTTGCCATCATGCAAGAAGGTTCGAATAAGTGTCTGACTGTAGACCGCCCGAACTCTCTCCGCGCGCCCCCCTTTCGGAGAGGGTGCGGATTTGGGTTCGTAGCTACTACAGTTCAGACTCCTATCACGATTCGGAATCTAATGTCAGAAACTGCAATGTAAGACTGATAAATCACCAAAGAGTCTAAATTCGGCAAATCATTTTGGAAAATTGATTTTAATCAAAAAGCGCCAAACATGGACTGCTTTTCTAGATTTCAGAGTCGCCACCTAAATATTTTATTTTGGGAAATTTAGGAAACCCTGACTCGTGCCAAAGGCCACGTGTCCGGCATCACCAAAGTTGCCTTGGATCGGAACTTGGGTATGAGAGGGGAAGGTCTTGAAATGAGCACCCCCGCTCGCCCAATCAAAGGATCGGCCTCTACTAAACATGATATGTTATTTTATAAACCTCATGTGTTCTTGTTCCAGTTATTTAGCTAACTTACTACGTGATGCGTGCAGGATACAAGTATAGACTAAATCACTCAATTTGGAACAACTCAACTCATGTTTGTTTTTCGAAAATGGTTTGAAAGTGCTACTCGCAAGTAGGCTAAAGCGCGGATTTGCCACCCTCGAGTGGGCTTTAAAACATGACGATTTTGCCACTCCCCAAAGTGGGCTTAAAACGTACATTTGATGAATTGTCCCAATTCAAGCAGTAAAGCCTTCATCCATAGGCATTCATGCTGTTAATCATTTAAGCAAGTAGCCTCATGGCAAGCATGCTGTAATGGCAACACTCACACTCATGCAAGTATGCTAAAGCGTAAACACTTATAGTGTACTCCGGGCCAAAACAGAAAACTAGTTAAAAATCATGCAGGATCCTAACTATACAAGAATGCCTAATGCAACACATGCAAAAATGCAACTAAGTAGGCTCGGCTATCTAAGATGGCATATGAATGTAGCACTTCGATACACGTATTCAAGTAGGTATTGAAATACGATGCAGTTTGAATGATGCGCCGAGCTCGGTGCATGCAAGACAAATGAATGGTGCACGCATGCAAAGCATAAGGTATGCTAATCGAAATATGCCCTAAACTAACCATCAAAAGCTAATAAGTAAAAGAGAGAAAGAAGTGGGGTTGGAAGATATGCACACACACACGCACACTTATTGCAACATTGTGCCCTCGCGAAGCAGGGTCTGAATAAATAAGCTAAGCTACACTAGCTACGCTACTTATTACAAATCAATTAATTAACTATGCTAAGCTAATTAATTACAAACCGAATTGAAACTAGCTATACTAAGCTCATTAGAATATTACAATGACAAATTAAATTAGCTAAGCACATTAACTAATTAATTACAAAACAGGCAAATTAATTAGCTAAGAAAGCGGTAAAATGGCCTCGAGGGCCAGGGAGAGATGCATGCTCGGTTTGCTTCTACTCGGAAATGTACTGCCTTGCTATGAGTTGCCTCTGTTTACACTCGCGGTGATCTCAAGACATCATACGGACTTCCAGGTTGCACCTGCTCCAAAACAAGAAGATTTTGGACAATTTTCCTACAGGTGGCTGGTCGGCCACCTTAACTGGTCGGTAGGCTGTATCAACTGGCCAGCTGGCCAGTGCGAGTGGTCGGTCGGCTAGTGCAAGTGGCCGACCGGCCACATCTCCTTCCATAATTCCAATTTTGCTGCAACAGAGAACAACAAAGGCACAACAATGCATTTGCAAGGAAATGTGTGGGCAACTACTCTCCTTATCATTTCTCAAGCTCAAATGAGCGTAGTACTCGGCTCTCAGGGCACCAACCACGCATCTCAATGCATGATGGACGAAGAGTCAAGCTTGCACAATGTTAATGAATGCACAAACAACACATAGGAGCCTCCACCTCTATCATGCATGATCAAGGGTGACGACGACCAAGAAATGTGACATGTTTCATCACTTCAAGTATGAAACGTCCCATATTTCTTGTGTTTGGATTAACGCCTGATCCAAACACAATGTAATGCAAACATGTGCTATCTTGGTGTGCTAAAGACCATAAAGCATGCAAGCGATACAAGCATAACATGTTAAGGGACTAAAATGATGAAACTAGTGAAGGACACAACACTAAAGACATGCAATACAATGCTCCATGGACCAAACCAGCCCTAAACAGACCTCATGCATGCCAAAACAGTGGCCAACAAGGGCTCAGATGATAGTATAAAAGGCAAGAAAATGCATGCTCAACTTATGGCTCACGAGTAAGATACAAAGCTCAACTCTCAAAACACATTGAAAGAGTGATATATACGAGAGTATGGCAAAGATATGAGCACTGAAATCACACGCCAAATGATGATGTATCATGCAAACATCACAAGTATAGCATGCAAGAGGCCCTAAAACTCAAAGCTAGTTAAGGCATTCACACAAGAGGCATACAATGCATGGCCTAAACAGCCAAACTAGCTTTGGACAGAGCTCAATCATGTCTAAACAAAGGCCAAAACATGCTGAGAAGGAAGTTCATGAGGCGATAAAATCATGCTCATGCATTGGCTCACAAACAAGGCATAAAGCACAACTCACAAAAGCTATGAAAGAGTGGAATATGTGAGAGTGTGACTATGCCATATACACTGAAATCATGTGAGAACTGAGGCTAAGGCATGCAATCATCACATACAAAGCATGCTAGGGACTTTAAAGCTCAAAGCTAGTCAAAGGCCTTTACACCATAGCTATACGAAGCAAGCCCCAAAGGGCTAAGACCACTTCAAACAGAGTTTAAGCATGCTAAAACATGAGTAAAATCATGCTAGAGTGTTGCCAAAATAAGCTAGAATGGTGGGCTAAAGCATCAAGCATACAAGGCCAATTAGCAAGATTACACTACAAGTGTAAGAAGCATGCAAGCAATAACCAAACCAGCCTAAAACAGAGTTAGAGTAGGCCCAAAAAGACACAAAAACATGCTTGAACTCAGCTTGAAGAAAGGAGAAGTACATGCTCACTTAGTAGGCCAACAGGACATGCAAGCAAGACAAAAGGAGAGGGGACCACCCTCTCCCATTTTTGGGCCACAAAACCAACTTTTTACCCCTGAAATTCCTCTGAGTTTCAGTGGTTAAAAGACCAAACAAGGGGTGATTCAAAAGCTTAGAGAGTTGGCTCAAGAGACTTAACAAGTCAAAGAGTAAAAGAGGGGAACCATCCCCCTAACCACACAAGGCTCAAACCAACATTTTCAAGCCTTAAAATAAGAGTTTTGAGAGGCTAAAAATAGCCCCAAAGTAGCATGTAAAGGTGGTTAAGCTATTAATCAAAACAAAGCTTTAAAAGGGACAAGTGCCTTACCCTTGAAGCATAGCAGCAAGGAGGCAACTTTACCAATAATTTTGAACCAAAAGCAATCCAAAGACCTCAAATGAAACTCCAATGGACCTCAGCTCCAAAGTGAAGGTGTTTAACTAGGTACCTAGTGCAAATGTGTGAAGAAAACACATTTTAAGGCTCAAAATAGCACAATATGGAGAGAGAGAGAGAGAGAGAGAGAGTGTGAGAATTCTAGAGAGAGAGATGGAGATTTTTGCTCTGGAAAATCTGAACCGTCAAATAGGGGGAGGGAGCTCCTCTTATATAGAGCAAGCAAGCAAGCAAAAAGGCTTGCTTGATCCCTCCATACACCTGTATGTGTAGACACTCCATTTTTGACCGACCTTAAGACTTAGACGTCATCGATTGAGCGCGCGGTGATTATGCATGTTTGAGCTCGTTTCGAGTTTCCGAGGTTTTTGGCCGAGTGCCTTGCCTCCAGGCCTTTGAACTCTTTTTGCTTTGGCTCGGTTTGTGGAGCGAACCTTGTTTTCTCTTCCTTGAAGGGAGGGAGGGGTCTCGTAGACCACTTTTTGCCGATCGTAGACCACTTTTGCCACTTGGAGACTAGTTTCCGATTTTTGGAGCCTTCGGTTGCGCGCCTTGTCTTGAGACAACTTAACGTACTCGGTTTGGCTTGGTTTTTGAACCAGATCTTGTTTCCTCTTCCTAGAGGGACACTGTGGTCTGGGAGACCACTTTCGGTGCCCGTCAACTAGTTTTCGAGGCTCCCGGCTGCGCGCTTCGCCTCCCGGACTTTCGTCTTGCATCCTTTTTGGTTTTGTTTTTGGCACAAACCTTGTATTCCTTGTTTGGAAGGTTGTACAAGGGTGGGAGACTAGTTCTTTCCCTTGGAGACCACTTTCCTTCCTGCCAGTCAGTTTTCTGGCTGGGAAACTGGTTTTCTTGGTCTTTGGGCCACCTTTTTTGGTCGGCCACTACACCACCACCTTGCTTTCAATGTGCAAACCACCTCCCCCTCTTGGATGACCACTTTTTGCCCTGGCTGACCACTTCCACTGGTTGGCCGACCAGTGTAAGTAGCTGGCCGACCACTTCAGGTGGTCGGCAGCTTTCCAGCTCATTCCTGGAGATATTTTCTTTACAGTTGTAACAGCTGGAGGGCTCAAAAACCATCCTCTATACACGTGTATGGAGGGATGGCCTTAAGCCCTTAGCGTCCTCAACAAGCTTGAGGTTTGTTTTTCTATAAGAGGGAGGCTCCCCCTCCCTCCTCTAGGTTCAGATTTTGGTGCTTGAGCTATACATATCATTCTATCTCTATAATTCTCCATCTCTTTCATTTTTGTGCCTTAAAGTGTAGTTTCTTCCCACTTTTTCACAGAAACACATAGTGAAACACCACCCTTCTGTTGTTGAGGCATCTTGAGGTTGTTTTTGGAGTTTTTGGACTAGTTTGAGCTCAAAGAGGTTGCTAGAGTTGCAACCTTGAAGTGTTTCTACAAGGGTGAACTTCTAACCCTTAAAACCCTTATTTTTGCTTAAGCTTTTGGCCCTACTTGCATGTTGTTTTACACATAACTTTAAAATACAAAAAATTCTATTTTGTATGCTTAACATGTTTGTTTAAGGTCACTTTTGCATTGGGGGTGGTCTACTCCCTCTTAGGCCTTGTTCTTGTGCCATGTTTTTAAGCTATTGGGATCACCTGGTTTTGGCCTTCTCACCACTAAAACTCAGAGGAATTTTAGTGGTGGAAATGGTGCTTTGAGGTCCCAAATAGGAGAGGGTCATCCCCTCTCCCTGTATTCTTGAATGCTTGCTTCATTTGCCTCATGTTTGAACATGTTTGTTAAGCCTATGTTGGCTCCATCTTAGCATGTATTTGGGGTTATTTTGACATGGCATACCACTTTTTTGACTTGGTTTTGTTATTCTTTGCATGCCTTATACACTTGTAGTGTAAATCTTGCGAAATAGCTTTGTGTGCTTCATGAAGTCGCATGTCTTTCTAGCTTATTTTGAGTCCATCTCAGCATGTTCTTGGTGTTTTTTTTCCATGATATACCTCTGTTAAGGTTTGGTTTGATAGCCCCTTGCATGCTCCATGCACTTGTAGTGTAATCTCATTCAATAGCCTAATGTGTATCATTCTTTAGACCATCCTTCTAGTATGATTTTGGCTTAACTCTAAGAAGCTTTTGTTCATGTTTTAGCATGATCTAGCTCTGATTTGTGTCGTCTTGATCATGCATGCCATGCTTTGTATAGCTATAGTGCATTTTGGTTTGTTAGCTTTGTGTATCAAGTCCACTAGCATGCATTGCTTGGCCCATTTGAATGATTTGGCATCATTTGTTATGATATTTCAGTGCATGTTTCATAGTCATACACTTGCATTTGTCACTCTTTCGATGCTTTGGAGAGTTTGTGTTTTATGCCTTAACATGAGTCATTGCGTATACCTTCATGACTAAGCTTGTGAGCTATCATTTCAGTATGTTTTTGGGGTTATTTTTCCATGATATAACTCTGATTTTTGTTGGCGAAGCCATCTCATGCTTGGTCTTGGTAGGTGTAGTGTAATCCTCCCTTTTGGCTTTGCGTATTTCATGCTTCATGCTCACTATGCTAGCTTATTTTGGCTTCTTTCCATACATGTTTTAGACTCATTTTGACATGTTCTAGGACTATTTTGGGCTACCTTAGCCATATGCATCATGTTTTGCATAGCTGTAGTGCAAATGCTTATGCTAGCTTTGAGTTTTGAGCACCGTAGCATGCTTCATTTGTGTTGTTTGGATGATTTGGCATCATTTAACATTAAGTTTTAGAGTATGTAGCATTTCCATATTCCCATTTCTTTCACCCTTTGGGTGCCTCTAAGGGCTGTGCATTGTTGCCTTGTTTGTGGCCAAGTATGCATGCATGCTTGCCTAGGCCGTTGAGCCTCCATCTTAGCATGTTTTGGTCTTTGTTTTGACCTGCTTGAGCTGTGTTTGTGTCTGGTTCATGCTTTTGTGCCATGTATTGCATGTCCTTAGAGTACTCCTCTTTGCTAGCTTTAATGCTCAAGGACTCTAGTATGCTATACTTGTGTTGATTGAATGATTTGGTATCATTTCTTGTCTAATTTTAGTGCACTTAGTGTTGTTACACTTCCACATTTGTCACTCCTTGAGCACTCTTGAGAGTTGTGCTCTTATGCCTAGTTGATGGGCCATTGTATTTAGCATGCTTGTCTTGATCTTCATGCCTTAGTTTCATCACCATGGCCACTGATTGTGGCATGACTGACGTCTTTCCATATTGGTTTAAGTCCATCGAGCATGTTATGTGAATGTTGTTACATTGTATCATGTTGTTGCATGCTTATGTTGCCTTGAATTGTGTATGCATGCATTAGCATTGTTTGCATGTCATTAGCTTTGTTAAGTTGCTTATGTCACATTGCATTGTGTATGCCATGTTACATTGCATTGAGTATGCCATGTTATTGCATTACATTGTGTATGCATGCCTTACATTATGTTCAGCATGCTTGAGTTGCATTGCATGTTTGCATGTTTGAGTTGCATTGCATGTTTGCATGCTTGAGTTGCATTGCATTTGTTTGGATTAAGTGTTAATCCGAGCACGAGAAATGAGGGACGTTTAATACTTGAAGTGATGAAACGTGCCTCAATTCTCGGTCGTCGACCCTCTTAATCATATATGATAGAGGTCAAGGCTTTATGTGTTTATGTGTGCATTCATTTTACATTGAATTGTGCAATTTGGCTTCTCGGCCATCATGCATTAAAATGCGCGATGGGTGGCCCGAGAGCCGGGAACCACACTCCCTTGAGCTTGAGAAATGATAGGGAGAGTGGCTGTGCACACATATCTTGCAAATACATTGCCATGCTCCTTCTTGTTCTCTGTTGCAGCAAATTGGGGTTTAGCAGCAAAAACTGGTTGGCCAACCAGTAAAAGTGGCTGACCGATCACTTTTTCCAGTCTCCAGCAAAGAAAGGTGGTCGGCAGGTGGTCTACACCACCATAAACTGGTCGGCCACCCTTCTGGGGGTTCCCAAGGTGAGTTAGAAGCTATCTGGAGCTTGGTGCAAGGTTCTGAGAACAATTGCAAACAGAGGCAAGTTGGGGCATCGCGATGGATTTCTGCACGAGGCGACCAGGCATGCATCCTTTATCATTCACGGCAAAGCTGAGGCAGTCTACTTCATATAGTTTACATGTTTAGTTAGCTGCTAATTTAGTTGGCTTGTTAATTAATCAAAGTTGTGTAATAATTAGTTGTAGCTAATTATTCAATTTTTTGTGTAATAACTAATTTAATTAGATTAATTAGATTAGTTGGTTTAAATAGCTTAGTTTAGCTGGTTTAGCTTATTATTCGGACCCGCCGTCGAGAGGGCCAACTGTTGTAATAAGCATGCGTGTGTGCGATGCATGTCTTCCAACCCCCATTTCTTTCTCCCTTTTACTTACCTGCTTTCAGTGATTAGTTTTAGGGCATATTCTGTTTAGCATACCTTATGCTTCGCATGTGTGCATCCATTCATCTGTCTTGCATGCACCGGTCTCGGCGCATCATACTAGTTGCATTGTATTTCAATTCCAATTTGAATACATGTACCAAGTTGCATTTCACATGACATCTTAGGATAGCCAAGCACGTCTTAGTTGCATTTTGCATGTGTTGCATTAGCCATCTTAACATGAACTAGGATCATGCATGATTTCTAACTAGTTCTCTGTTTTGGCTCGGAGTACACTGTGAGTGTTTACGCTTTAGCATACTGCATGAGATATGTATGTTGCCATGTTAGCATGCTAGCCATGAGGCTAACTGCTTAAGTGATTAACTGCTTGAATGCCTGTGGGTAAAGGTTGGGTTACTTGAATTGGGACAATTCATCAAATTGTGTGTTTTAATCCCACTTGAGAGTGGCAAAATCAAGAACATCATCAATATAACAAATGGCAAATTCTGTATAAGGATTAAAAATATCATTCATAATATGCTGGAATTCAGATGGAGCATTTTTTAATCCAAATGGCATAACATTCCATTCAAAATGTCCAAAGGGTACTATAAAAGTAGTTTTATATCTGTCTTCTTCGGCTACTTGGACTTGCCAATAACCTGATTTCATATCAAATTTGGAAAATATGATAGCATCCTGGAGGCGATCTAAAAGGTCTTGTTTATTTGGAACTGGATACCTAATCCATTGTAAGGCATAATTAAGAGGTTTGTAATTGATGACCAATCTTGGCACACCTCTTTCAATTTTGGCATTTTTATTGACATAAAAAGCTGTACAACTCCAAGGAGATTTATTGGAGTGAATTAGTTTCTTCTGAAGAAGAGTATGAATCTCTGTTTTGCAGAGTTCTAAATACTATTTTTTCATTTGACTGGGACGAGCGCGAGTTGAAATTTTTCACTCATCATAACCTGGTTCATAAGAAAGAAAAACTATATGTTTCTTCCGATCCCAAAAAGCATTAGGGATATCATTACAAATTTCATGTTGAAATTCTTTTTCAAGTGATTTAATTTTTTGCTGGAAAGAAGACTGATGTAGTCTTTGTTCTGTAGTTAAAAAACTAATTTCTTCTTGTAAGAAATTAATCTGTTTTTCTTTGAAATCAACTAGATCTTTGATCTGATCTAATTCTTTTGTATAAGGTTCAGCAATAAACTAAAAAATAATCGACTGATTATTAAGGGTTGTATGAATGCCAACAGTGTCAATTTTAGTAATGGGCATTAATAAACACAGGAATGGTGTTCCGAGGATTATGGCTTGAGACATGTTCTTAATAAGAACAAAAGAAGTGGGAAGACATAACCCTTGATTACAAATTAAGACTTCTAGAAGCTTATACTGGATGTACAAAGAGTTACCACTTGCACTGGTAAGAGATTGGGTTGTTTTATGAAAGTATTTAGTAGGAATTAATCCTTCCTAAATAAAATTCATAACAGCACCACTATCTACCAAGGCAATGGCATCTTTTATAATAAAATCAGGTTTTATCATAAAAGTAATTCTGATATACCATTTTTGGAAAGTAACTGTATTCATGAGCATGAGATAATCAGGCTCATATGATTTTATTTCAGTAGGATGGCTGGAACTAGGAACTTCAATTTCCTTAGTTTAACGCTGTAATTTGCTATTTATTTTTCGTATTTCAAAATTAATAGCAATATTCAAAGTCTGTAAATGTTTAATTTCAACTTTTAAAGCATTTACTTCCATTTTTAATTACTGAATTGTTAAGGGTTTTTGTTTAGGAATGGGCTGAAGTCTTTGAAAAACCTCTTTCATACTGTAATGTTTAGGAGGAAGAATTTCTTCCTTCTTATGTTGCTATAAACATAATTCTAAAAATTTTAATTTCATTTCTGGATTAGAAATTTGATCAGCAACAATGATCATATTTTGTTCAGTTTTTGTAAGAACATTGATACTGGGTCCTCCAATATCAAGTCCATTCATTTCAACTATGGCTTGCCAATAGTTCACCTCTTCTGAAATCTAATTAATATTGGTTTTACAATCACAAATGTCTGGAGAAGTATCCAGGTCATCACTACCATCTGATGAGTACAAGGCTGCAATTTCATCCTCTTCATCAGAAGAAGTGTTAGATTCATCTGAAAGCATTCTGAGAATTTGTTGTTGGATATCATAATCTAGAGACAGCTCATTAACCTTTTGTTGTATTTTGTATTTACAACGATTAGCATAATGACCTGTCTGTCCACATTTATAACATTTAATTATGGATTTAGATTTTTTTTGAATATTTTTGTTTACCTTTAGAAGGTGGTTTTTGTTGGATATAATCCTTCAAAGGTTTATACTTTTTGGATTTTTTCAAAGTTTTCTTTGAAAATTTTTTATGTTTCTTTTGTTTATGAGGATATTGTAATTTTGTGTCATAGGCAAATTGTTCGCAAAATTCACCTAATTCTTTTCTTCCTGTAAGATGTTGTTGTTTCATTTGTTGTTGTAATTTAAGGTCATTGCATAAAGCAAGTCTTTCGTCGGTGATAATACCTATTAATTGACCATAGGTATATCGATTATACTGTATAACCAATTGGTTATGACGGTCTCTTGGCTTTTTTCTAACTCTTTCCGCAAAAAGAGTAGGAAGACCATCAACAAATTTGGCTTTCCAATGATCAGAATTAGCATTTACTCTGCGATGCACTTTCATTAGAAATACATCTTTATACCATATAAAATGAGATAAAGATGGGCATCTTAGCTTCTGTAATAGTTCTCTACTACGATCTTCGATGCCAGTAACATCTTGTTCCTCCATAACACTGCCCATATCAGTTTCTGTTGTTGCTCTAATTGAGCTTAAAATTTCATCATTTTGTGCTGCGGTGAGAATATTATCCCACCATCCTTTAAGAATACCTGTAAAGCCACTGACAATAAATCGGGCTACTTGATGATCTGTATTTTCATTTTGTTTACAAACAGTTGCAAACATGAGCATATGCTGTAAAATCGCATAAATTTGATATTCTGGAAGACCATCAATATTCCATTCATAAATGGTTCTATTGTGGTAAG
Source organism: Camellia sinensis (assembly GCF_055761805.1). Lineage (NCBI taxonomy): Eukaryota > Viridiplantae > Streptophyta > Magnoliopsida > Ericales > Theaceae > Camellia > Camellia sinensis. The sequence goes on from NC_138972.1 coordinate 163,079,386, forward strand.
ATTTCTGGTTGTGAAGGAAATCTTTTTCATAAAGAATATCCATTGGAGTAGGTCTAGTGTAGTAGTACCTACTAGGTGCTGTATATGCTGTACGATTTATGTTTGTTCCATAATGAACCTTATTTATGGATGAAGGTTCATTTTGGAAATTTGCTTGAATTTCAAACATTTGGTCTGGTGCCAAATTCTGATAATTTTCATCTATTTCCTAGAAATGATGTCTGGATAACATATTAACTTGTTGAGGGGATTCTCCTATATGAAGGTCTTTAATCTTGTTAATAAGAGTATCCATAAATTCTGTATTAGCTTTCTTAGATTTTAGATTAAAATTTGTTACTGTAAGAGTGGGCTTAATTGCTACTGGATGAATTGCTGATGGTTTAGGTTGGAGAGATCAATTGTTTCTGAGATGAACAACTGTTTCTTCTATCCTGGTCAATTGTTTGCCTACTGTTTGATAGTAAAGGTTAGTATAATTATTTTGTTTAATTATTGGAATAATTTCCTTAGCTATCAAAGCAGTATAGCTTTGTGATGCCCCTGTTCCATAGTATGCTAATTGGTCCTTAACTTGAGTATGATTATGTGTTTAGCATGATTTTATGTGTCATTTTGTGAGTATATGTGGTTTTGAATTTCTATCTGTTCACCGTAGGAATATCTATTTGAATAATCTGCTTTGGAAATTAAATTGAGGGCCTTATCGGCCACAGAACCCAAAATTGATTACGCCATCGTGATTGGCATAATTTTTAGAGCCTACGGTGAAATTTAATTAGAAATTGATTCGGGTTAGATTAAATCGATTAAATTGATGAATAGTGCCAAATTGCTTTATTATAATTATTATATTGTGAGTGGGGATTTATGTAAAGGCATTTTACACTCAATTCCCTTCCTTTAACTTCATTTGGGCTGATCAACTCTCTAGAGAGAGGCAAGGCCGGCCGTCAGAGTGAGAGAGGAGAGAATTGTGCAAATTTGGCCTAAAGCTTGGGAATCTTGGAGATTTAGCTCAAGAATTGACTAGAGCTTAGGAGATCAAAGCTTCTAGGTGAGTAATTCTTGGAGTATAGTTTGTGATTTTGTGTGTTCAAACTAATTTGGTGATCAAGAGTAATGTTAAAATGAAATTGGGTTGTATTTGTTGAATTGAAGCTTAATATGTGCATGCATGTAGGAAATCACCTTGATATTGCATGTTTGAGCACAAATGTGTATAATCCATGTGAAATGGTAAAGGAAACTCATGTCTTGATCACCATTTGTGTTATCTAAGTTGAGAGTGTGGCTAATTCATCACAAGCATGTACAATTTGAAAAGATATGAGCTTGAACGCATGAGCTTGTTATGTTGGTGTTGAGTTTGACATATTTTGGGACATGCATGTAGATAAATCAAGAAATTGAGCTCCATAATGTTATAATCTTGCATTGGTGCCATGTTGATATGATTATATTTGAGATTTGAGCCATTGCATGCAAGTGTGGTGGCTGGAAAGCTGAAATGAAGCTCAAGAATGCAATTCTGGGTTTTCCAGAATTCTGAGGTCCGCTCGAGCATGGGACACGACGCTCAAGCGGGAAAATCATACTCCCAGCACATTTCGCTGAGTTGGATGTCCGCTCGTGCGGGACATATCACGCTCGAGCGGGGAGTTTTTGCAGTCGGGCCTCCTACTCGAGCGATCTGTTCCACGCTCGAGTGTATTTTTTGTGCAACCAGTACTTTTGCAGGCCTTATGGGTTCGCTTGAGCAGGGAAGTTGGCGCTCGAGCGGGGGCCCTATTCTCTGAAATTTTGTATGCTCGTTTTGTGTTTTGTTTTCCGTTCTCTTTCACTTATAAGCACTCTTAGGCATATTTTAAGCATTGTAAATGAGTTAATGAGATAAGAATAAAGCCTCAAGAGGAAAATGTAAATTAAAGAACGGATTGAACTGTTAGTGACCCCTTTTGTGTTCATGAAATGTGTAGGGTCAAGCTCCAGGGCAAATCCACAAGCCGATCACTGTGAGTAATATCGATATTCGAATAATTGTGAATGTCCAATCGTTTATTCCCTTATAAGCTTTATGATTTGCTGATTGGGATTGTGGACAAAAGTCTGACATGAAAATGATTAGACCTAAGGTCGTTTTGATAGAAATGAATGGACCAGAGGTCGCTTTGATCGAAATGAATGGACCAGAGGTCATTTTGATAGAGATGAGTGGACCAAAGGTCGTTTTGATAGTAATGAATGGACCGGAGGTCGTTTTGATAGAAATGAATGGACCGAAGGTCGTTTTGAGTTTTGATGTACATGAACGGACCGAAGGCCGTTTTGACATATATGGATGGACCGATGGTCGTTTTGACATGAATGAGTGGGCCGAAGGCCGTTTTGACACAAATGACTGGGCCAAAGGCCGTTTTGCCACAAATATATGGGCCGAAGGCCGTTATGACTTAAATGGATGGGCCGAAGGCCGTTTTGACATAAATGAATGGGCCAAAGGCCAGTATGTTTGGAACTACAGTCACTTGATCTAAACCTTGTATAAATGTACATATTTTAAGTAGGAATATGAATTGGGCCCAAGGCCATTTGGAGTATGTTGTTCTACATATTGTTTATATGACTTCTGTATTTGATATTATTCACTAGGCTATCGCTCACGCTCATTCATGTGCTTGTAGGTGAGCCGAGGGCAGTCCAAACCCAGCCCCAGTGAAGTCTGCCAGGAACAACGTGAGTTTTGAGAAAGTCAGCCTTATGTCTCACGCACGAGACCTATCCTTGACATTTTGTTATGTAACTATATTTTGTTTTGCTGGCAAGGACTTTATGTATATTTGTAAATAGTCTGTCATGGGTTGACTTAGTTGGATGATCCTGTCTGTAAAGAATTTTATGGTACTGTACTTTTGACGTGGGTTATTAACGTATATGAGTATGGTTTGTTTTGAAGTGCATATAAGCACGGCTCTATGGAGAAAGTTTTTGATTATTGCTTCCGTTTGGCCCCTTTACTCTGTTGAGTTATGTCTGTTTTGGTCTGAGGCCGTAGGTAATCACAGGGTTACTGGCCGATTATGTCCTTAACCCATAGGGGTGGGTTCGGGTCGTGACAGAGTGGTATCAGAGCACAAGTTAATAACTCACACACTTGTCCAAAAAGTGCAATAAGCGTCTAGATAAGATCTAGGATGCATTCATGTGATAAAAATGAATTTGGAAGCATTGATTATATGCTTAAATGTTTTGATATGAACAATTGTATGTTGTAAGTTGTGAATTATTTGCATTGCAAATTACGTGAATATGTATGCTCTTTGTTACATGCGTACTTGTGTATATCCTGTATAAAGTATAATGCAAGTTTAATCAGATGGTGAGAACCAGAGGAGATGAAATAGAAGAATCCTCAACTGCCAAAATGGACAGAATGGAAAGGCTGATACAGGAAATGACAGAAGCTTTGAGACAGCAACAGGAGTGGCAACAACAGTGGCAACAACAGTGGCAACAACCACACCCGCCACCTCCACCTCCGGCACCACCCGTGCCAGATCATCAAAATGATGACCGAATAATAGCTCTCACCAAGGAATTCAAGAAAATGAAACCACCACAGTTCCGCGGGGGATTAGATTCGTTGAAAGTAGGATATCCCTACCTCGAAGTTAGATTTCAAATGGAGAAGACACCAAAACAAAAGTGGTCGAAACTCCAAACTTTTCGGATCAAAACGAAGCTCTCGACGATCAAAACAACTTTTACAAAGGCCGAAGAGAAGGGAAGCACTCGAACTAGATCAAACCCTAGAGAGAAGAGAGTTTCTAGAGAGAGAGGCTCTCAAAATATCTTTTTAGAAGGTAGGAGAGAGAGAGAGTGAATGACAAAAGTGATTCAAAAATGCCCAACTGTCTTCTTATATATGATAGGTCTGCTCGAGCGGAGAACAGAACGCTCGAGCGTCAAGAACAAAAACCATGGTCCGCTCGAGCTCAAGAAGGCCCGCTCGAGCGCCAAGACACGAAGATAAAGCACATCCGCTCGAGCGTGAAAAATCAATCCGCTCGAGCGCAAATCTCCCCCTCCCAGAACTTTTACCAAAAGGTACTACCCGCTCGAGCGCGACTCGCTCGAGCGCAAGAAACCCGCTCAAGCGTAGAAACCACACCTGCAGAAGTTTTGCAGGGACACGAAATACTGGAAGGGTGTAATTCCCGTTCGAGCGCAGAAAGTCCCGCTCGAGCGGACCAGTCAAAAACTGGGCAACAACAATTGGAGCCAAAGCTCTTCCAACCTGTAACAACCAAGCCCATCACCACCTAAAACTCAAACAAATGGAATTAAAGGACGACAACAAGATGGATACCACTAACCACTCCACGGAACCGAGTCCAGAATACAACGGAACAGTAAAGGGAAAACCGGGATCTCTATAATTTTTATGTTTTTTGGCTTCAAAATTTTTTTCAATGGTTTTCAGTGTCTGTATGTTCTAGATTGGGTGTAGATATGTTACTGTGTCATTTTTTTTTTAATTAAGTGGCGAAATCTAGGGAAATTCTAATATGCCATTATATTATTTTTTTATTATTTTAGTTGCGATTGATGAGATGGTTAGTTTTGTTTTATGTTTTGTTTAATTATGATATTTTATTTTTATTTTTATTATGATTCAGAAAATATAAAGTTATGTTTTTTATTTTTATTTTTTATTTTTTTTATATATATAAAAGGTGCATATGTAATCATAGTGTTTCCCCGAAATCTATGATGTTGATATAAATCTTCATTGTTCTTCATCATATTCATAATAATGATTTGCTGAAAATGCTTCATAAGAGGTTATATTCTGGTACTCTTCATCATTTTGTACCCCTTTTCCTCCTATATGCCAGAGGTCTGATTAAAATTTTCAGCATTTCATGGCATGTTTTAGGGAGATATTAGAGCACCTCCAACGCTTCATCCTTTGTCTCATCAAATTTAAATTTGATAAAAACTGTACAAAATTGATGTTCCAGCATTAACATCGAATCAGCATCAAATTGAAGATATCTTCAATTTTCAGCAAATTGAAGATGCTGAAACCTTTCAGCAAATTATTATAGATAGCCGTTAGCTTTACAGGTGGTTGTTGGACAATGCTTGAGTACTGGATGACTGGCTGGATGTCCAGCCGGTTGTCCTCCTGGTTGACTACCTCCTTGGAAAATTGAGGGAAAGTCTATTTCAGAATTTGGAAAATTTATGCTAGCTGGTCGACCGACCAAACATGTCCTCAGTTGTCCTCCCAGTCGACTGGTGGTTTGATAAAATCTCAAATTGTTCCGTTGAAACGCGTGATATCAGATGAAAATTTTATTCAAATTTGATGAAAAAAAAAAGAGTAAACATTGAAGATTCTTAGGAGTACTTTGACTATTTAGAGCTTGTTAAAAGGGTTCTTTAATTCCCCTCTACATGTTGAACTGGTCATGCATAATAATAAACCACACAAAGACTCGTGCTATTTGTTGTTTTAGGGTCTCATTTCCTGAATTTGGTATCATCATGTTTGATGGGGTAAATTATAGTTTGCACCCTTTAGGTTTTAGCATTTTCTCACTTTTGGTCTTGAAGTTATTTCATAATTTTTTTAATTGCTTCTATTATTTATCATTTTACTTGAACAATTTTGAATGAAAAGGCCACGTGGCATCATCACACATTATTATACAAATTTGGTAAATTATAATTTGCCACCCTTAAGTTTCAATGTTGTTGTTATTATTATTTTACTTTGGTCCCTAATGTTAACTAATTTTTTCTAAATTGCTCCAATAGTTAACACCCATATGGGTTAAATTGCAGCCAATTTGCCCCAATTCGAACTGCACACTCCATTCTCTATCCTCCTGGAGGATTATATCCAACAGAAACCACCTTCTAAAGGTAAACAAAAATATTCAAAAAAATTTAAATCCACAATTAAATGTTATAAATGTGGATAGACAGGTCATTATGCTAATCCTTGTAAATCTAAAATACAACAAAAGCTTAATGAGCTGTCTCTAGACAATGATATCCAGCAACAAATTCTCAGAATGCTTTCAGATGAATCTAACACTTCTTCTGATGAAGAGGATGAAATTGCGGCCTTGTACTCATCAGATGGTAGTGATGAGCTGGATACTTCTCCAAACATTTGTGATTGTAAAACCAATATTAATCAGATTTCAGAACATGCCAACTATTGGAAAGCCATAGTTGAAATGAACGGACTTGATATTGGAGGACCCAGTATCAATGTTCTTACAGAAACTGAACAAAATATGATCACTGTTGCTGATCAAATTTCTAATCCAGAAATGAAATTAAAATTTTTAGAATTATGTTTACAGCAACATAAGAGGGAAGAAATTCTTCCTCCTAAACATTACAGTATGAAAGAGGTTTTTCAATGACTTCAGCCCATTACTGAAGACAAACCCTTAACAATCCAACGACTAAAAATGGAAGTAAATGCTTTAAAAGTGGAAATAAAACATTTACAGACTTCGAATATTGCTTTTAATTCTGAAATATAAAAAATAAATAGCAAATTAACGCATCAAACTAAGGAAATTGAAGTTCGTAGTTCTAGATACTATCTACAAGATAGGTATGTTAGACTTCTCCAGCAGAAAAATCATCAAAACCTTTGAGCTTGCTGCCTCAATCCAGAATACTGATGAGCTTATGTATTTACTACAGGTCCAGGATCTTTATCCTTTCTTACAGAAACACAAATATGTCCACATAGGACTAGCTCAGATTGCTTTCAAACCGCTGACTCTTCTAGGTCACGATACTAGCATTCAGTGCACCCTTAGGGATGGTAGATGCACTAATTGGAGAGCTTTACTTATGGGAGCCATAGAAACCAGCTTAGCACACGGTCCAGTTTGTTTGACAGTAAAGGTTAGTATAATTATTCTGTTTGATTATTGGAATAATTTCCTTAGCTATCAAAACAATATTGCTTTTAGCTGGTAGTTCAACAAAAGCTGCTATAACCAATGGTTGACTGGAAGTAGAATCACTAGGTCGTAATTCTAAGGATTTTGAAGGGTGTATAGAAGTAATACTTTGATAATCAGTGGTCACCCAATTCTTCTGAATATTTTCTAAAACATTTATTTGGGAATTCTGGATATTACCATTTTCCATAAGCCATAAAGGAAAATGTTAGAGTTGCTAACATTCTGCTAAGTATGTATAATACTGGATTTTAATTTCTTTTAATTGTTCTAGAGTATGATTTGCAAAATACCAATCTCTGAATTTCACATATTTTTTCTGGTAGAAATCCTGATTTAGGATTTTCCTATTTTCACTGCTTGGACTAAAATCCATTAAACTTCAAAGTTCATGTCACTGGTAGTAGGAATGTAAGGTCCTTTGATACTGGATTCCCTAGGTTCATATATACCATGTGGGATTTTATTTGCTGAAAATTATAGTCCTTGCACTATGGGATCTATAGGGTCTGAAAACTAGTGAGGATTACTAGGTGGTCTGGACGGCATGCCTTGCATGACAGATTCTATTAGCTCATCAGTAGAATGCCTAGAGGATTCAGGAAAGTGTACTCTATATTCTTCTCGAAAAGAGGGAGTAGATCTAACACTAGTGGTTGACATGCTTCTGGATAATTGCCTTTGTGGTCTTTGAAAGCGAAGGTATACATTTCCTCCTTCAGTCTGGATCTCATCATCTAAATTGTGCTGGATAATTGGTCTGGATGGAACAGCATTAGTTATTTTCCACCTTTTTGGAAATGTTATTTTTTGCCATTCGATAATTTTTGGTATGGCTACTTGGCTGCTGTATAAATTCATGTCAATTAGCATTGTGTGACCTTGATCACTTTGCTTTTGAATGTATGGATTTAAATTTGATAAAACTTTTAAATAAATTCAGGAAATTACTGTAAATGGTGGTGATCCGGGAAGATACTCATTACCATGAGATAAGACTCTCAATTCTAAAACCTTAGATAGGTTTTGATCTAAAAGGGCTATACTCAAGTTTGGGTATATATCAAAGTAAACTGGACCATGTGCTAAGCTGGTTTCTATGGTTCCCATAAGTGAAGCTCTCCAATTAGTGCATCTACTATCCCTAAGGGTGCATTGAATGCTGGTTTCTTGACCTAGAAGAGTCAATTGTTTGAAAGCAAACTGAACTAGTTCTATGTGGACATATTTGTATTTTTGTAAGAAAGGATAAAGATCCTGGATATGTATTAAATACATAAGCTCATCATTATTTTGGATTGAGGCAGCATGCTCAAAGGTTTTGATGATTTTTCTGCTGGAGAAGTCTAACATACCTATCTTATAGATAGTATCTGGTTTAACTTTAGGTATTGTCCATTTATCAGGTGCTTTCTTAGCATCTTGATAAGCAACAAGCTCTTTGGCTTTTGATGTAGAAGCTACTGTATTGACCACTTTGTTGGCTACTGCATTTGCTATTTCTTCTGGAGGTACAACACTCATTTATAGATGTATGTGACGATATATGTATAATTAAAAGTAAATAAAACTAACTGTAACTAATAGTAAACTTGGCTCTAAAAGAAGAGAGAGGGAGGAAGTAGAAAGAAAAGAGAGAAGGAAGGAAAAAAATAAGGAAAGTTAAGAGGGTTTTTGGTAGTGGAAAGAAATAGTAAGGTATTACTCTTAAGGTGAGTTATATTATACCTTGATTCACCAAAATATATTTTACATATGTTTTGACTTACCATATTTATTAGATACAAGTTATGTTTTATAAACTATTATAAATTATATAAATATTTCAGTTACGTGGATTAATTTCTGAACCCTACTTGCTAAAATGAAACCCATGGATATGTCTGTTTATATTTTAAAGAATACTTGGCTATAACCTTATAAACAATTATGTTTTGTAAGTACCACCACGGGAGTCCCACGCCTTGGAGGACTTAAATAACCATTGGCCTTTGTTTGACGACTTTGTGGTCCTCTGTTTGTCATGGATCCATTGACCTTTGTTCTGTACGGAGCAAAGTGCTGTATGGAGCTAAGTGCTACAATGTTGTGGGAGCCACCTCTAGAGTTCGTACGAGGCACCTCTTGAATCTGTACCTCTGTTCTGACTGTCACTCCTATGACCTCTGTTCTGTTATGTTCGGTACCGTGATTCTGGTTATATATTTACATAATTTTTGTATTTCAGTTTTTGTCACTTAAATGATTTGTTTACGAATGATTTATTTACCAAAATTAGTTATCTTGAATGTTTTGGCTTAACTAACTATCCATGGTTATTTCGTTTCCTTTTATACTGTTAGTATAATATTTCTCACTCTGCCATGTGCTTATAACTGTTTACCAATTTTCAGGAAACAATGCAATTCAGAAATAGCTTTTGGAAAGTCTTAGACGCGGGGCTGCGGAATAGACACACACAGCACTTTTATGATATTTTTATGTGTAAATATCAACATTTTTGGTCAATAAATTTTGTAATAAAAAATAGAAGCTTCAATGATTATTTTGGTACCCTCATTTGAATATTACTTCTACTCGCGTATATTGATTTATTTAAGAATTGACCGGAGGTAACCTCAGTTACTGACCATCACGATACGTAACCCTTGAGTACGGGGAGCGGGTCGTGACATTTGGGTAAAATTTTCTCCTACATTTTTAGCCAATTGATTCAATGACATTTATGCCATTAAATGACACTTTCATGACACTGTCAAAAAGTACAACTTGATTGATGCCACCACATATTTTCCTTTTGTAGTTAAATGGAATTTTTTAGTAAATGACATCACTACTTATATTTAGTGCATCTTATTAAAATATAACATAAAAGAATTTTGATTTATTTGTGGTTGAGTGACATTTTATTATGTAATGTCATTAGAATGAATTTTCATAGTGCGACTAAATAAAGTTTTTGTTGGAATGGAATGTGAGATTTGAAGAAGATGGATGGGTGGTGATTAAAGTATGTACTCTCATAAATCTTAACTCATGATATAATGAATGTATGAACTTAATTATGAAATAAAATATTTTAAAATTATTGATTTATTTTTTAATAATTTCATAGCACTCATTTTTTTTTTTTCTCACTCCACTCAAATTTTCACTTAAAATTTAGAAAAAAGTTTAGGACTCTTAATTTGGAGACCTCATGACCCATAAATGTATGTAATCGATCAACGTCTATTTTTAATTTTTTTATTCAGTATTTTACCTCTCTACCGTGTGGGGTTATAAGGTGAAGTTTTTTGTGAGGATTTCAATCATTCCTTTTAAACCCTTTTATATCGTACAAAGCATAATCATTGCGGGTGTCAAAAACGTGCCATAAGCGCAATTACCGAACCACTCTCTCCGTACGCGCGCCAGCTCTCGGATTGCATCACCTGAGGCGTAGCCGGCGCGGGGGTTAATCAGCGTCCTCATCGCGTACGGTTGCCTCAGGCCACTTATTTTATTTCCATTCTTCGAAAAAATGTGCATAGTATATATACATGAGCTGTGTCCCTTAACCGCCTATTTCTGGTACATTCTCTGCAACAACAACAAGCAACGCCCCCCAAACCCCTTAACATTCTTTATTTCTACTCTCTCTCCTCTTTTTAAGAACCCTAACTCTTTCTCTCTCTAAATTCCCTCTTCGACAACCGTTCTGGCCTAATGAGGTTCCGTGAAGGTATTTTCTCTTGCCTCTTTCCATATTATTTTCTTGTATTATTTTTATGAATTTTGAGTTCAAATTTTTTTTCAATGATTTTCAGTGTCTGTACGTTCTTGATTGGGTTTAGATATATTACTGTGTCATTTTTTTTAATTAAGTGACAAAATCTAGGGAAATTCTAATATGTCATTATATTATTTTTTTATTATTTTAGTTATGATTGATTAGATGGTTAGTTTTGTTTAATTATGATATTTTTTTTTATTATGATTCAGAAAATATAAAGTTATGTTTTTTTTTTGTTTTTTTTTTAATTTTTTACATATATAAAAGATGCATATGTAATCATAGTGTTTCCACGAAATCTATGATGTTGATAGAAATCTTCACTGTTCTTCATCATGTTCATAATAATGATTTGCTAATAATGTTGAAGATTCTTAGGAGTACTTTGACTATTTAGAGCTTGTTAAAAGGGTTCTTTAATGCCCCATTACATGTTGAACTGGTCATGCATAATAATAACCCACACAAAGACTCGTGCTATTTGTTGTTTTAGGGTCTCATTTCCTGAATTTGGTGTCATCATGTGTGATGGGGTAAATTATAGTTTGCACCCTTTAGGTTTTAGCATTTTCTCACTTTTGTTCTTGAAGTTATTTCATAATTTTTTTAATTGCTTCTATCATTTATCATTTTACTCGAACAATTTTGAATGAAAAGGACACGTGGCATCATCACACATTATTATACAAATTTGGTAAATTATAATTTGCCACCCTTAAGTTTCAATATTGTTATTATTATTATTTTACTTTGGTCCCTAATGTTAACTAATTTTTTCTAAATTACTCCAATAGCCAACACCCATATAGGTTAAATTGCAGCCAATTTGCCCCAATTGGAACCGCACACTCCATTCCCTATCCTCCTGGAGGATTATATCCAACAGAAACCACCTTCTAAAGGTAAACAAAAATATTCAAAGAAATCTAAATCCACAATTAAATGTTATAAATGTGGACAGCCAAGTCATTATGCTAATCCTTGTAAATCTAAAATACAACAAAAGCTTAATGAGCTGTCTCTAGACAATGATATCCAGCAACAAATTCTCAGAATGCTTTCAGATGAATCTAACACTTCTTCTGATGAAGAGGATGAAATTGCAGCCTTGTACTCATCAGATGGTTGTGATGAGCTGGATACTTCTCGAGACATTTGTGATTGTAAAACCAATATTAATCAGAGTTCAGAAGAGGTCAACTATTGGAAAGCCATAGTTGAAATGAATGGACTTGATATTGGAGGAGCCAGTATCAATGTTCTTACAGAAATTGAACAAAATACGATCACTGTTGCTGATCAAATTTCTAATCCAGAAATGCAATTCAATTTTTTAGAGTTATGTTTACAGCAACATAAGAAGGAAGAAATTCTTCCTCCTAAACATTACAGTATGAAAGAGGTTCTTGAACGACTTCAGCCCATTACTAAAGACAAACCCTTAACAATCCAAGAATTAAAAATGGAAGTAAATGCCTTAAAAGTTGAAATTAAACATTTACAGACTTCGAATATTGCTATTAGTTCTGAAATACAAAAAATAAATAGCAAATTACAGCATCAAACTAAGGAAATTGAAGTTCGTAGTTCCAGATACTATCTACAAGATAGGTACGGTAGACTTCTCCAGCAGAAAAATCATCAAAACCTTTGAGCATGCTACCTCAATCCAGAATAATGATGAGCTTATGTATTTACTACATATCCAAGATCTTTATCCTTTCTTGCAGAAATACAAATATGTCCACATAGGACTAGTTCAGATTGTTTTCAAACCATTGACTCTTCTAGGTCAAGATACCAGCATTCAGTGCACCCTTAGGGATGGTAGATGCACTAATTGGAGTGCTTCACTTATGGGAGCCATAGAAACTAGCTTAGCACACGGTCCAGTTTGTTTGACAGTAAAGGTTAGTATAATTATTCTGTTTAATTGTTGGAATAAGTTCCTTAGCTGTCAAAGTAGTATTGCTTTTAGCTGGTGGTTCAACAAAAGTTGTTATAACCAACGGTTGACAGGAAGTAGAATCACTAGGTCATAATTCTATGGATTTTGGAGGAGGGTGTATAGAAGTAATACTTTGACCATCAGTGGTCACCCAATTCTTCTGAATATTTTCTAAAACATTTATTTGGGAATTCTGGATATTACCATTTTCCATAAACCATAAAGGAAAATGTTGGAGTTGCAGACATTCTTCTAAGAATGTATAATACTGGATTTTAATTTCTTTTAATTGTTCTGGAGTATGATTTGCAAAATACCAATCTCTGAATTTCGCATATTTTTTCTGGTAAAAATCCTGATTTAGGATTTTCCTATTTTCACGGCTTGGACTAAAATCCATTAAACTTCAAAGTTCATGTCACTGGCAGTAGGACTGTAAGGTCCTTTGCTACTGGATTCCCTAGGTTAACAAATGCCGTGTGGGATTTTATTTGTTGAAAATTGTAGTCCTTGCACTATGGGATCTATAAGGTCTGAAAACTGGTCAGGATTACTAGGTGGTTTGGACGGCATGCCTTGCATGACGGATTCTATTGGCTCAGCAGTAGAATGCCTAGAGGATTTAGGAAAATCTACTCTATATGCTTCTCGAAAAGACAGAGGAGATCTAACACTAGTGGTTGACATGCTTCTGGATAATTGCCTTTGTGGTCTTTGAAAGCGAAGGTATACATTTCCTCCTTCAGTCTGGATCACATCATCCAGATTGTGCTTGATAATTGGTCTGGGTGGAACAACATTAGTTATTTGCCACCTTTCTGGAAATGTTATTTTTTGCCATTCGATATGTTTTGGTATGGTTACTTGGCTGCTGTATAAACTCGTGTCAATAAGCATTGTGTGACCTTGATCACTTTGCTTTCGAATGTATGGATTTAAATTTGATTAAACTTTTAAATAAATTCGGGAAATTACTGTAAATGGTGGTGAAACTGGAAGATACTCATAACCATGAGATAAGACTCTCAATTCTAAAACCTTGGATAGGTTTTGATCTGAAAGGGCTATACTCAAGTTTGGGTATATATCAAAGTAAACTGGACCGCGTGCAAAGCTGGTTTCTATGGCTCCCATAAGTGAAGCTCTCCAATTAGTGCATCTACCATCCCTAAGGGTGCACTGAATGCTTGTATCTTGACCTAGAAGAGTCAATTGTTTTAAAGCAAACTGAACTAGTCCTGTGTGGACATATTTGAATTTCTGCAAGAAAGGATAAAGATCCTGGATATGTAGTAAATACATAAGCTCATCGTTATTCTGGATTGAGGCAACATGCTCAAAGGTTTTGATGATTTTTCTGCTAGAGAAGTCTAACATACCTATCTTGTAGATAGTATCTGGTTTAACTTTAGGTATTGTCGATTTATCAAGTGCTTCCTTAACATCTTGATAAGCGACAAGCTCTTTGGCTTCTGATGTAGAAGCAACTGTATTGGCCACTGTGTTGGCTATTGTATTTGCTATTTCGTCTGGAGGTACAGTACTCATTTATAGATGTATGTGACCATATATGTATAATTAAAATTAAATAAAAATAACTGTAACTAATATTAAACATGGCTCCGATACCAACAATGGTGCTTGACACAGGATAAAAGCTAGCACGTCTGTCAACGACTTACGAGATGACCTAACCGCCTTTTTGGTCAATAAATTTTGCAATAAAAAATAGAAGCTCCAATGATTATTTTGGTACCCTCATTTAAATATTACTTCCGCTCGCGTTTATTGATTTATTTAAGAATTGGCCGGAGGTAACCTCAGTTACTGGCCATCACGATGCTTAACCCTTGGGTACGAGGAGCGGGCCGTGACAAACAGTATCAGAGCAATGTTTTATAAAATAATAAATAAATTATCATTGGACCTTAGGACACACGCACATTTAAGAAGTAGGATAGCGGGTAATTGGTACCTAAATATTATATTTTGTTAGTCGATTTAATTATATTATAATTTTATAGGATTTTACATATATATATATATATATATTTTGTGCATAATTTGTGAAGGATATTAGATATAATTTATATTTGTTATAGTAAAAGAAGGAAAAGAAGCAAAGGATTTCGGGCCCAAACACCTACCAAAATTATAATATAATTAAATACATATAATTTCCAGTTTAGTATTAAAAAAAAAATTATTTTGACTTTTAAAAGTGTGTTCAAATTATAAAAATACTAATTTTGAAACTATTTCTCACTAATGAAAAGTTTTTCAAGTCACCGATTGCTTCTCATTATGGCCCAAAACAATTTTTGACCAATAGATAGTGAGTGGTTTTTGGTAAAGTTTTTTTTTTTTTTTTTTTTGAGGTAATATTTTCTATCAGATTAATCATCTAATATATATTTATCATAATGCGCATCGGATAACTTACACCTATGACAAATTTTGAGGACGAAATTTTAAAAAAGGGAAGATTGTAACAACACAGATTTTTAATTATTCTGTAAAATTTATACTAATATTATTTAATCACAATTAAGAAAATATACGATTTATTTTGTATTAGTATGTGTAATTTTGTAAAATAATATAATTATTAAGAATTTAGGGGTCAAAGTGTAAATAATAATAATATTGATAATAATATATAATAATAATAATGGGTGTGGTAGTAAAATAAATAATTAATTTTCTGTGGGTATACGATAAAGTATAATTTAATTATTGATTAATTAAGTTTATATAATTATATTAAAATATTAGGTCAAAGTGTAATTATTTTAAATATCTGTTAAAGATAAGTATAAATCTTTATAATTTATTATCGAATTTGTTGGAAAGATTAGCATGGGCCACATAATGCTCACCTAGGGAGGAGTGATCAACTCAAACGAAAGAAAGAAAAGGAAAAGAAGGAAAGAAAGAAAAGAAAGAAGAGAGAAAGGAAGGAGAAAGAAAAGAGAGAATGAAGGAAAAAATAAGGAAAGTTAAGAGGGTTTTTGGTAGTGGAAAGAAACAGTAATGTATTACTCTTAAGGTGAGTTATAGTATACCTTGATTCCCCAAAATATATTTTACATATGTTTTGACTTACAACATTTATTATATACAGGTTATGTTTTATAAACTATTATAAATTATATAAATATTTCAGTTACGTGGATTAATTTCTTAACCGTATTTGCTAAAATGAAACCCATGGATATGTCTGTTTATATTTTAAAAAATATTTGGCAATAACCTTATAAACAATTATGCTTTGTAAGTACCACCACGGGAGTCCCACGCCTTGGGGGAATTAAATAAACATTGGCCTCCGTTTGACCACTTTGTGGTCCTCTGTTTGTCATGGTTCCATTGACCTCTGTTCTGTATGGAGCAAAGTGCTGTATGGAGCTAAGTGCTACATTGTTGTGGGAGCCATCTCTAGAGTTCGTACGAGCCACCTCTTGAATCCGTACCTCTGTTCTGACTGTCACTCCTGTGACCTCTGTTCTGTTCTGTTAGGATTCAAACACTCGGACAGTTATTCGGACCGTCTTGCATGATGGCAGATATGTAGCTATGGTGTTTATTTGCCATTTCCCATGCATTAGGGTTTAAACACTTGGACACGTATTCAGAACCTCCTGCATGATGGCAGATATGTAATTAAGGTGTTTACTTCCCATTTCTCATGCATTTGGGTTCGAAAACCAAGATAGTTATTCAGACGCTCTTGCATGATGGCAGATATGTAATTATCGTGCTTACTTGCCATTTCTCATGCATTAGGGTTTGAACACTCGGGCACTTATTCGGACCCTCTTGCATGATGGCAGATATGTAAGTATGGTGTTTACTTGCTATTTCTCTTGCATTAGGGTTTAAACACTCGGACACTTATTCGGACCCTCTTTCAAGATGGCAGATATATAATTACGGTGTTTACTTGCCATTTCTAGTGCATCAGGATTTGAACACCCGAACAATTATTTGAACCCCACTGCATGATGGCAGATATGTGATTATGGTGTTCTTACTAGCCATTTCTCATGCATTATGGTTTAAACACTCGGACACTTATTTGAATCCTTTTGCATGATGGCAGATATGTAACTATGGCGTTTACTTACCGTTTCTCGTGCATTACGATTCGAACACTCGGACACTTATTCGGACCCTCTTGTATGATGGCAGATATGTAATTATGGTGTTTACTTGCCATTTTTCATGCATTAGGGTTTAAACACTCGGACACTTATTCAGCCCCTCTTGCATGATGGCAGATATGTAATTATGGTGTTTATTTACCATTTCTCATGCATTAGAGTTCAAAATTCAGACACTTATTCGGACCTTCTTGCATGATGGCAGATATGTAATTATGCTGGTTACTTGCCATTTTTCATGCATTATGGTTTAAACACTCGGACACTTATTTGGACTCTCTCTCATGATGGCAGACGTATAATTATGGTGTTTACTTGCCATTTCTCATGCATATGGTTTAAACACTCGGACATTTATTCGGACCCTCTTGTATGATGGCAGATATGTAATTATGGTGTTACTTACCATTTCTCATGCATTAGGGTTTAAACACTCGGGCATTTATTTGAACCCTTTTGCATGATGGCAGATATGTAATTATGGTGTTTACTTGCCATTTCTCATGCTTTTGGGTTTGAAAACCTGGACACTTATTCGGACCCACTTGCATGATGGCAGATATATAATTACGGTGTTTACTTGCCATTTCTCGTGCATTACGATTCGAACATTTGGACACATATTCGGACTGTCTTGCATGATGGTAGATATGTAATTATGACGTTTACTTGCCATTTCTCATGCATTAGGGTTTAAACACTCGGGCACTTATTCGAACCCTCTTGCACGATGGCAGATACGTAATTATGGTGTTTACTACCATTTCTCATGCATTAAGGTTCGAACACTCGGACACTTATTCAGATCCTCTTGCATTATGGCAGATATGTGATTAAGGTGTTTACTTGCCATTTCTCATGCATTAGGATTCTAACACTCGGACACTTATTTGGACCCTCTTGCATGATGGTAGATATGTAGCTATGGTGTTTACTTGCCATTTCCCATGCATTAGGGTTTAAACACTCGGACACTTATTCAGAACCTCTTGCATGATGGCAGATATGTAACTATGGTGCTTACTTGCCATTTCTCATGCATTTGGGTTCGAAAACCAGGACACTTATTTAGACTCTCTTGCATGATGGCAGATATGTAATTACGGTGTTTAATTGCCATTTCTCGTGCATTACGATTCTAACACTCAGACACTTATTCAGGCCGCCTTGCATGATGGCAGATATGTAATTATGGCGTTTACTTGCCATTACTCATTGTAGAACACCCGAACTCCGCTCCGCGTGCGAGGGTGCGAATTGTAGTTCTAGCTACTACAGTTCGGACTCCTGTCACGGTTCTGAGTCTAATCGCACAAAGTGCTATGTAAGACTGATAAATCACCGAAGAGTCCAAATCCGACAAATCGTTTTGGAAAATCGATTTTAATAAAAAAGCACCAAAGATGGACTGCTTTGCCAGATCTCAGAGTCGCCACCTAAATGTTTTATTTCAGGAAATTTAGGAAACCCTGACTCGTGACTAAGGCCACGTGTCCGTCATCACCAAAGTTGCCTCGGCTCGGGAACTTGGGTATGAGAGGCGAAGGTCCTGAAATGATCACCCCCGCTCGCCCGATCAAAGATTGGCCTCTACTGACATGATATGTTGTTTTTGAAAACACATGTGTACTTATTCCGATTCATTAGCTAGCTTTCTATGTGATGCGCACAGCATACAAGTATAGATTAAATCATTCAAGTTGGAACAAAACATCTCATGCTTGTTTGTTTGAAAATGGTTTGAAGGTGCTACTTGCAAGTAGGCTAAGACGCGGATTTTGCCACCCTCAAGTGGTCTTAGAAAACAACATGATTTGCATTTTCAAGTGGGCTAAAAACGCACATTTCGATGAATTGTTGCAATTCAAGTAATGAAGCCTTCATCCACAGGCATTCATGCACTTAAACACTTAAGCAGTTAGCCTCATGGCAAGTATGCTAATCATGGCAATCATTTACACACATGCAAGGATGCTAAAGTGTAAACACTTACAGCATACTCCGAGCTAAAACAGGAAACTAGTTAGAAAACCATGCATGCTCCTAACTATGTTAAGAATGCCTAATGCAACACATGCAAAATGCCACTAAGATAGGCTTGGCTATTCTAAGATGTCATGTGAATGCAACTTGATAACATGTATTCAAATTAGTATTGAAATACAATGCGATTTCTATGATGCGCTGAGCCCAATGCATGCAAGACAGATGAATGGATGCACACATGCAAGCATAAGGTATGCTAATTGAAATATGCCCTAAACTAACCATCGAAAGCAGGTAAGTAAAAGGGAGAAAGAAATGGGGGTTGGAAGACATGCATCACACACACGCACACTTATTACAACAGTTGTGCCCTCTCGATGGAGGGCCTGAATAATAAGCCAACTAGCTAATCTAAGCTAATTAAACTAATTATTACAAAACAAAGCTAATTAACTAACAAGTTAATTAATTACAAACACAAATGAATAGCTAAGTGCATTAACTACTTAAGTATAGAACCAAATAGTTAACTAGCTAAGCAAAGCAATCAAACAGGAGCCTCGAGGCGAGAAGTGCATGCATGCTCGATCGCCTCGTTCAGAAATCCATCACCATGTCCCAACTTGCCTCTGTTTGCATTTGATTTCAGATCACTGCACAAACTTCAAGATAGCTTCTAATCCATCCTAGAGACCTCCAGGAAGGTTGCCGACCACTTAATGGTGGCGTAGACCACCTGTAGACCACCTTAACATGTTGCAGACCAGAAAAAGTGGTCAGCCAGCCACTTTTATTGGTCTGCCGACCAGAAAATCTTGGCAAGCTCCAATTTGATGCAACAGAGAATAAGAAGGGGCACATCAGTGTATTTGCAAGGTATGTGTGCACAACCACCCTCCCTATCATTTCTTAGGCTCAAGGGAGTGCAGTTCTCGACTCTCGGGCTACCAACTGAGCATCTCAATGCACGATAGCCGAGAAGCCAAGATTGCATAATTCAATGTCAATGAATGCACAAATAACAAATAAGAGACTTAACCTCTATCATGCATGATCAAGAGGGTCGGCAACAGAGAAATGAGACACGTTTCATCACTTCAAGTATGAAACGTCCCTCGTTTCTCGTGTTTGGAGTAATACCCTATCCAAACAAAATGCAATGCAACAACATAAGCATGATCAACCTATCAATGCTAATGGCACACAAACAATAATGCAATGCATGCACATGCAAACAACATGCAAACACAACGCAAACACAATGCGATGTAACAACATGCAAACAACATGCTCTTCTATTAATGCTAGAATGGCATGCACAAGATTGTATCATACAAACAATGCATGCATGGCAAGTTTAGAAGCTTAAGGCATCAAAGCTAGGAAAGTGCATCTCACAAGAGGCATGCAAAACAATGCTGAATGGACTTAAACCGAATATGGACAGACCTAAATCATGCCAAAACAGTGGCCAGAATGCTATAAAATGATGGCATGAAAGGCAAGATGGTGATGCTCATGCAATGGCTCATCTACTAAGCACAAGAGCACAACCCTCAAACATGATTAAGAAGTGACAAACATGGAAGTGTGACAACACTATATGCACTGTAATCATGTATGAAATGATGCCAAATCACTTAAACAAAGCAAGCACAGCATGCTAGAAAGCCTAAAGGCACAACACTAGCCAAGCCCATTTGTACTGCAGTTATGCAATACATGAACCATATGGCCAAGAAAACCCAAAACAGTCCTAAAGCATGTCAAAATGATGCTGAAACATGTATGGAGTAGAGCTAACACATGCTAGCATGAAGGGCATGAAGCATAGAGTATGCAAGGCCAATAAGGAGGATTACACTACACCTACCAAAACCAAGCATGAGATGACTTCACCAACAAAAATCAGAGTTGTATCATGGCAAAATAGAACCAAATACACACTGAAATGGTGGCCCAAAAAGCTAGGCAAGATGGCATACATATTGGCTCATACTTAAGGCATAAAGCACCAACCCTCAAAGCATTGAAAGAATGAAACCTGAGAGAGTATGACCACAATACATGCACTGAAATCACATAGCAAATGATGCCAAATCATGCAAATAGCCCAATCAATGCATGTTAGTGACTTGGGAATTCAAAGCTAGTGAACTAGAATGCACTATGGTTATACAAAGCAAGGCATGCATGACCAAAACAACATAAAACAGAGCTAGAGCATGCTAAAACATGGCCACAAGCTTGCTGGAGTAAAGCCAAAAGCATGCTAGAATGATGGTCCAAAGCATGATGCATGTTAGGCTAGTTTGTGGAATTGCACGACAAGTGCAAGGAGCATGCAAGAGGTAATCAAACCAACCCTAGACAGAGCTATAACATGCTGAAATAATGCCTAAGACGTGCTAAGGTGGAGCCAAAACATGCTAGAAAGACATGCCACTTTGATGAGTTACAAGTAGGATTACACTACACATACAAGAAGCATGCAAGTGATGACCAAGATAGCCAAAAATAGAGTCATGACAGGTCTAAAAGGTCACAAAAAAGTGCTCAAACAAAGCCTCAAGAAGATAGAACTACATGCTCTTTTGATGAGCCATCAACACAAGAACATACGAGAAAAGGAGGGGGGACAACCCCCATCCATTTAAGACCTCAAAACACACTTTCCACCACTGAAATTCGTCTAGAATTCAGTGGTAGAAAGGTCATGCAAAGGTGATCATAAAGGCCTAAAGTGATGGCCCAAAACACGGCAAAATAGGACACAAAAGGGGGTAGACCACCCCCAACACCGAAGAGACCTTAAACAAACATTTCAATCACTTAAAATTAGAACTTTTTTCAGTTGAAAGTTAAGCCTAAAACATCATGCAAATAGGGCCAAAAGCTTAATCAAAAACAAAGGTTTAAGGGGTTAGAAACTCACCCTTGAAGAACAACTTCAAAGCAGCAACTCCAGCAGCTTTTCTGAGCTAAAAACCAACTCTTGAATTCAAACAAGACCCTCAGGTACCTCAGCAACAAAAGTGTGGTGTTTCACTATGTGTTTGTGTGCAAAAGTGTGAAGAAACTGTACTTTTAAGCACAAATATGGAGCAAAGTAAGAAATATAGAGATAGATATGTATGTATAGCTCTATGTGTGGAGAAGTGGTTTGGAAATACTCTTCAGATCCTGGGGGACGCTCGTGATCCTCAGTTAGCCACCTGAAAAAGAATTAACACTCCGGTCGGGGGTGCCGAAATTAGCACTCCGACGGGCAAGTCAGTTTCTACTCTCTGAATTACTTGTATTTTAAGGTAAGTGAAATGGTTCTCATATACCTCTTTATGGCTAATGTTCTTCTATTTATATCTTTTCTTTCTTGGGCCTCGGGATTGGGTCCACTTTCAATTCGTCATTCGGCTTCTTTTATAGCAAACTGCTTTTCACTTGGCCCCTTGCTCGACTGGCTATTTGCAAGAACAGGATAGGGTTCGAGCATGCGAGACGGCGCCAAGTGCTATATATTTCAACTCTCCAAGTTCGATTATTCGGCCTTTCTACAACTCCCACTATTCGTGTAATACCCCTGTTCCGTAGTATGCTAATTGGTCCCTGATACGTATGTGACTATATGTTTTGATATGATTTTTGTGTCCCATTATGTGAATATATGCGACTTTGGAATTCTACACGTTCACCGTAGGAATATCTGTTTGAATAATCCGCTTTGGAATTAAATTGAGGGCCTTATCGGCCATAGAACCCGAAATTGATTACGCCATTGTGATTGGCATAATTTTTAGAGCCTACGGTGAAATTTAATTGAAAATTGATTCTGGTCAATTTAAACTGATTAAATTGATAAATTAAGTGCCCCATTATTTTATATTAAAATATTTGTTAGTGGGGCTAGTTGTATATTTGCATTGCACTCTCCTTTAGCTCTCAAAAACTCAAAATCTGAGTTAGACACTTGAGAGTGAGAGAGAGGCCGGCTATAGAGAGAGAAAGGAAGAGACTTGAGCAATTTTTGGTTCTAGCTTGGGGATTTAAAGATTTAACTCAAGAATTGACTAGAAATTGGAAGATTAAAGCTCCTAGGTGAGTAACCAACCCCTAACTCATGAATTTGAGTTGTGATTTCGGGAATTAAAGATTAATTTGTGATCTAGAACATGAAAGGAGTTGGTTTTGATGAATTTGAAGACTATATGTGCATGCATGTAAAGAACTCCTATGGAATCACAAAATCTAGCATGTAATTTGTGAAATTGTGAAAGATTGGTAGTGTAATCCCACATGCAAGCATGTCTTTGTTAAATTTTATGGGAATGAGCACTAATTACATTATTTGAAGTGAATATGAAGTCAAATGGGCATGCATGTCTGAATAATTGAAGATGGGAGCTTTGAATGCATGAATATGTATGATAGAATTGAGTTTGGTGTCAATTTGAGACATGCAAGTGTTTAATCCTTGAAATTGAGCTCCATAATAAGGTGTTTTGGTGTTTATACCTTGTTAGTATACTTATATGTGATATTTGAGCTACAACATGCATGATTTGTTGGTTAAAAGTCGGAATGGAGCTCAAGAACTCAACCTGGGATTCCCAGATTTTCGTCGTCCGCTCGAGCGGGTGAAGTGACGCTCGAGCGGAGAAATCGAGCTCCCAGCATTTTCTGCAGACATGGTTCCCGCTCGAGCAGGGAAGTTTACGCTCGAGCGGGGAGCTATGTAGACAGGCAGTCCGCTCGAGCGGCCGAGTTCACGCCCGAGCTGGAATTGAAGGCAACCAGTACTTTCGCAGACCTAAGGGTCCGCTCGAGCGGGGAAGTCCACGCTCGAGCGGGGACCCTATTTTCTGAAATCCTATTTTTGTATTTTGTGTTCTGTTTTCCGTTCTCTTTCACTTGCAAGCACTCTTAGGCATATGTTAAGCATTGTAAATGAGTTAATGAGATGATAATAAAGCCTAAAGAGGAATATGTGAATTAAAGAACGGATTGAACTGTTAATGACCCTTTTGTGTTCATGAAACGTGTAGGGTCAAGCTCCAGGGCAAATCCACAAGCCGATCACTGTGAGTAATATCGATATCTGAATGCTTGTGAATGTCCAATTGTTTACTCCCTTTTAAGCTTTATGAATTGCTGATTGGGATTGTGGGATTGTGGACGCAAGTCTGATATGAATGCATGAATGGACCCAAGGTCGTTTCGATAAGCATGAATGCACCCAAGGTCGTTTCGATAAGCATAAATGGACCCAAGGTCGTTTCGATAAGCATAAATGGACCCAAGGTCGTTTTGATGAACATGAATCGATCAAAGGTCGTTTTGATAAACTTGAATGGACCAAAGGTCGTTTTGAAATGAACGAGTGGGCCGAAGGCCGTTTTGAAATGAATGAGTGGGCCGAAAGGCCGTTTTGACATGAATAAGTAGGCCGAAGGTCGTTTGACATGAACGAGTAGGCCAAGGGAGCCGAAGGTCGTTTGACATGAACGAGTAGGCTAAAGGCCGTTTTGACATGAATAAGTAGGCCGAAGGTCGTTTGACATGAACGAGTAGGCCAAAGGAGCCAAAGGTCGTTTGACATGAACGAGTAGGCTAAAGGCCGTTTTGACATGAATGAGTAGGCCGAAGGTCGTTTGACATAAACGAGTAGGCCGAAGGCCGTTTTGACATGAATGAGTGGGCCGAAGGCCATTTTGACAGAAATGAATGGGCCGAAGGCCGTTTCGACATAAGTGAATGGCCAAAGGCCAGAATGTTAGAACTACAGTTACTTGATTTGAATTTGTATGGTTATATATATCTGTTAAATAGAAATAGGAATTGGGCCTAAGGCCGTTTGGAACGTGTTGTGCTACATTGTTATGTAACTTCTGTATTTGATTTGATATTATTCACTGGGCTTTCGCTCACGCTCATTCATGTGTTTGTAGGTGAGCCAAGAGAAGTCCAGACCCAGCCTCAGAGAAGTCTGTATGGAACCACTAAGGTTTTGAGAGAGTCAGCCCTTGTGTCTCACGCATGAGACCCGCTTTCGCCTTTTGTTGTGTATTTGCATTTTGTCAGGTTGACGAAGTTTTGTATATGTCTGCTTATAGTTTTATGGGTTGACTTAGTTTTGGATGATCCTGTCGGTACAGAACCTATATCACTATGTTTCTGTTGTGAGTTATTAACGTACATATGTATGGTTTGTTTGATGTGCCATGTAAGCACAGCTCTATGGACAAAGTTTTAAATTTTGCTTTCGTTTGGCCCCCATTAACTCTGTTAAAATACGTTTGGATCAGATTGAGGCCGTAGGTAATCTCATGATTACTGGCCGGTTACGTCCTTAACCCATGGGGGCGGGTTCGGGTCGTGACAGAGTGGTATCAGAGCACAGGTTAATAACTCACGCACTTGTCCAAAAGAGCAATAAGCGTCTAGAAAAGATCTAGGATGCATTCATGAGATAAGTATGAATTCGAAAGCATCGAGAATATGCTTAAGTGTTTTGATTTGGGCAATTATGTGCTATAAGTTGTGCTGTACTTGCATTGCAGACTGTTTGATTACATATGCTCTCTAGTATATATATATTTGTAGAATCTTTTGTATATTGTATAATGCAAGTTTAATCAGACGGTGAATAAGAACTCCGTAAAGTTATGTTTAACTTTAAATATTTGTTAATGATATGAATTGAATGAATGATTTCCTAAATTCTCCTTAAACATGATTGTGGTATCCGTAGCGGAGGCCCTCGCCCAGGGGATATAATACTGTGGCTTATGGTCATGAAGCCCTAGCCCGGGGGAAATAATGCCGTGGCATAGGCCCTCGCCCGGGGGAAATAATACCGTGGCCTATGTATGAGATATGTTGATATGCTTGACCAACATGATATGTCACGCTAAAAGAAATACCACACATGATTCGAATATGAGATATAGATTGTTACACTAATGTGTACAATAAGTTTGTTTTGTTATAATGCACATCATGAAAAGTTGTCTATGTGCATTCAATTCAGCGTACGGGTGTCTATGTGAAACATGAACATGATTTGAGTATATAATTACTTAGTAAATGTTCAGCATGCGATATTTGATAAATATGCAATTATCTGTTGCGTAAGTGATTAATTGCGTACGATATGTGAAAGGAGAATATAACAATGTGCCTATGTGCGAATGTACTCATGTGATTTTGTGTTTAATTTCGTATTGGGCATCCCAGTATTTGGTAAAGTTTGATAAGAATTTGTGTAGAGTATGGGCAAATTAAGGGCATACGGGTTGGAAGGTTCTTCCACAGCCCGACTTGATAGTCCGGAAAGAGTAGTACAAGAATTGGCAGAGATCTTGAGACAGCGGTGTCAGTTGCCGCTACGGCAAGAACCTTTGCCACCACCAGTGTGAGAAACACCGAGGAGTTTGTTATCAGAATTCTGGGGCTCGTTATAGATATGGTAAAATGGACCATACGGCAAGGAACTGTCCCCGGATTGAACGAAATGTGCATGAATCCTCTGCCTTGGCTAAATCCGTACCAGTGGTAGGAATTGCTACTCAGGATGGAGTAATTACACTCATCCCAGAAAGCACCCAGAATGTTGTAACCATCATCCCAGGTATCTATACTGTGTACAAATGAATGCTTATGTGTTGATTGATTCTGAATTAGTACGTTTGTACATCTTCGCTTGGGATATTATTTGATTCGGATCGGCATATATTTCATATCTGCTGTATGTGTATCTAGATTGGTTAGACTCACATGATCGAGACTGTATTCATTGGAGGTATATGCCCCGTTTGGGAAATTTGTGAAATACGTTTTGGGATATTGATTGACTCTGCACATGCACATATATATCTACACCTATGCTCAGGGTGATTTATTATATCACCGCCTTCAATGACTAAACCACTGGAATTATGATTCTGTAATCGTGTGACCAAGTTGAGCGCCCTAAATGATGAACTCTAATTGTGAGACCATATATTTTGATTGGTAGAAAGTTGACTGGGTGATGTGACTAATTTGGAACTTTTGCGTAACAATCTCATACTATGTGTACCCGAGAAACTTTGTATAATGTATTACTGTGCACCATATTCTTGCATATAAGGCTTATTTGGGAACTGCTATACTGCTTATGATACATACCTCCTGACATGAACACTTGCATGCTTATGTAACTATACTTGAACTTATGTGGACAATACCGTATTGTACGTGATTTGAAACACTTTGATATGAACAGTTGTGATGAATGATTCTGATACGACTTTGAGAACTAATAAATTTAGGACAGTTGTGAAACTATCAGCCATGTGCCTAAACAAACGAAGTGAGCTTTACAGAATCAAATGTACCCTATTTGAGAAAACTTCTATCTGACTTGATCCAATAGAACCTTTGTCTGAATTGACCCGATAGAACCCTCATTGGATATAATTTGACGGGACCTTGTTTGATTTAATCTGACAAGACCTTTGCTTGGATTGATTGATAAGAACCTCTATCTAAGTTGATTTGGTAAAAGGGGGTTAAGAATTGTCTATAAATAAATGACCGGATTATTATTGGCAGGAAAATTGATGGACTCAAAATTTGAATCCGTTTGGAGTGCTTGACTTATTTGAAAGACCTTTTGTGGGCTATCAATAGATTGATCTACCTATGAACACCATTGAGAACCAACCTTCAACTATTGAGGACATATGTGTTATAGATGAACTGAACTGTACAAATCCCGTGATTGGGTGTCTTAAGGAACGATGCTTGTGTATTGTCTCATCCTGGTTGGTTTGGTGCTATGGGGACTGATGACGGTAGATTGATTTCATTTCGAGCAGTACTGAACATTTGTCTTTGACTGATCAGAATATGTTGTGTATGGGAGAGTGGTTGCTTCAGTGTTATCGGATTTTGGAAGATCAGGTTACGGTGAGTGGTATTATGTTTGTTTTGATGACATTCTTGGGGCATCCTTTCGTGCTAGGGGACGTTAAGCCTATGTAGCACCTTTGATCGAGATACCTTTTGCCACCGACGGTTTCGTACGGGTGGGTTTGACTAATCGATCTCGAGTCGGCCACCGACGGTTGTGAACGGGTGTGCTTGATTCCGAGACGATTATTCCCTTGTTTTGTCCGGAATGTCATCTTTTGGTATTATGCAGATGTTATAGACATCCAAGAAGCTTTGAAAAAAAAAAAATCCTGATTATCCATAAGTGTGCGAATTCAGTACACCTTGTGAACGCCTGCCGAGCGCCATTATATTCTGTAATTGGGGCCCTGAGGATGTGTAAATTGTGCTTAACATGTGATTGACTCCTTTGATACTACTTTTGCCATTATGGAGGTTTATATATGAATTGCCTTATGCTTTTGATGACTATCAGATAATGTGGAAAGACTCGATAGAACAGGGAATTGAATATTGAACTGAATTGTGAACTGTAAACTGTTGAATGAATTGAGAACACGTGTATTATGTCAGAAATTGCCTGCTTCGATGTTATTGTACTTTACAATCAGTATTATGGGGATGTCTGGACTATGTGTATTGTGTGGGTAATTACTTCGATGTTACCTTTGTTGTTTCGGGAATCAGTATCTGGATCCACCTTATATTCCTGAAGACTTTTAATTGACCTTGGATAATTGTGATGAGTCACTGGACTAAATACCGAATCAGATCGTGAATTAGGGAATTATTGAAGAATGAATTGAACTTTTGTGACACGGAATAGACCGAACTTCTGTGATAAAGTCAACTGACATTGAAATAAATATGTTGGTGACCTACCTTGAAGAGGTCAGTTGGTGAATATGTCCAAATATTTTTCGGTGCCAACAGGTCGAAGTTGAATTTCAGATAGTGGCGGGACTACTTCAACCTCCCTCCATTTTGGAATGGAAATGGAAATATGTGGCTACGAATTTCGTTGTGGGGCTACCTTGAGCACCCAAGGTATAAGTCCCATTTGGGCTATTGTAGGTAAAATTATTGAAGTTGCCCATTTCTCCCTATAAAATTTGTATGATGCTTGTAGACTAGCCACTGTTTACATCGATAAGATCGCTCGTTACATGGGGTCCCAGTATCTATTGTTTAGACAGGAATTCTAAGATGTGTTTGAATTCTGAAAAGCCTCCAAGAGGAATGGGGGCTCAGCTTCTGTTCTGTTATGTTACCCGGACCCGGAGGTTCCCTTATGGAACTGGTTATTCGTAACCTCACGTGTATATGTTCTGTTCTATTCTGTTCTGTTTTGTTCTGTTAATGCTAATGGATGTGTCACGTAAACTTAATCATGACTTATGATTTCTGTATATGATCTGGACAAATTATGAATTTGATACGAAACTGAATTATGATTCGGCGCTGTTTTCCATCCGCAAATTGATGTATGATCAGAAAGAACTTGTTAGAGTTTTGGGAGGAATGCTCCAAAGATATGCATTAGATTTTTCAGGGGAGTTGGAAAGATCTATCCATCGTTGGCAAACTTTGCTTCCAACAACAGCTCTCACTCTAGTTTTGGCATGGCACCGTACAAGCCGTGTATGGCGGAAAAAGGGAAATCTATGACTGATTGAGAATAGAGCGTTGCTTGATTTTGAGACTAAGTGAATGGCTATAAGAATGATTGGAACCGTTGAATGAAAAGTGTTCCGAATTGTTTCGACTAAAGGTAAAATAAGTTTGGAGGACCAAACTTCCTAAAGGGGGGAAGACTGTAATACCCCTGTTCCGTAGTATGCTAATTGGTCCCTAATACGTATGTGACTATATGTTTTGATATGATTTTTGTGTGCCATTATGTGAATATATGCGACTTTGGAATTCTACCCGTTCACCGTAGGAATATCTGTTTGAATAATCCGCTTTGGAATTAAATTGAGGGCCTTATCGGCCATAGAACCCGAAATTGATTACGCCATTGTGATTGGCATAATTTTTAGAGCCTACGGTGAAATTTAATTGAAAATTGATTCTGGTCAATTTAAACTGATTAAATTGATAAATTAAGTGCCCCATTATTTTATATTAAAATATTTGTTAGTGGGGCTAGTTGTATATTTGCATTGCACTCTCCTTTAGCTCTCAAAAACTCAAAATCTGAGTTAGACACTTGAGAGTGAGAGAGAGGCCGGCTATAGAGAGAGAAAGGAAGAGACTTGAGCAATTTTTGGTTCTAGCTTGGGGATTTAAAGATTTAACTCAAGAATTGACTAGAAATTGGAAGATTAAAGCTCCTAGGTGAGTAACCAACCCCTAACTCATGAATTTGAGTTGTGATTTCGGGAATTAAAGATTAATTTGTGATCTAGAACATGAAAGGAGTTGGTTTTGATGAATTTGAAGACTATATGTGCATGCATGTAAAGAACTCCTATGGAATCACAAAATCTAGCATGTAATTTGTGAAATTGTGAAAGATTGGTAGTGTAATCCCATATGCAAGCATGTCTTTGTTAAATTTTATGGGAATGAGCACTAATTACATTATTTGAAGTGAATATGAAGTCAAATGGGCATGCATGTCTGAATAATTGAAGATGGGAGCTTTGAATGCATGAATATGTATGATAGAATTGAGTTTGGTGTCAATTTGAGACATGCAAGTGTTTAATCCTTGAAATTGAGCTCCATAATAAGGTGTTTTGGTGTTTATACCTTGTTAGTATACTTATATGTGATATTTGAGCTACAACATGCATGATTTGTTGGTTAAAAGTCGGAATGGAGCTCAAGAACTCAACCTGGGATTCCCAGATTTTCGTCGTCCGCTCGAGCGGGTGAAGTGACGCTCGAGCGGAGAAATCGAGCTCCCAGCATTTTCTGCAGACATGGTTCCCGCTCGAGCAGGGAAGTTTACGCTCGAGCGGGGAGCTATGTAGACAGGCAGTCCGCTCGAGCGGCCGAGTTCACGCCCGAGCTGGAATTGAAGGCAACCAGTACTTTCGCAGACCTAAGGGTCCGCTCGAGCGGGGAAGTCCACGCTCGAGCGGGGACCCTATTTTCTGAAATCCTGTTTTTGTATTTTGTGTTCTGTTTTCCGTTCTCTTTCACTTGCAAGCACTCTTAGGCATATGTTAAGCATTGTAAATGAGTTAATGAGATGATAATAAAGCCTAAAGAGGAATATGTGAATTAAAGAACGGATTGAACTGTTAATGACCCTTTTGTGTTCATGAAACGTGTAGGGTCAAGCTCCAGGGCAAATCCACAAGCCGATCACTGTGAGTAATATCGATATCTGAATGCTTGTGAATGTCCAATTGTTTACTCCCTTTTAAGCTTTATAAATTGCTGATTGGGATTGTGGGATTGTGGACGCAAGTCTGATATGAATGCATGAATGGACCCAAGGTCGTTTCGATAAGCATGAATGGACCCAAGGTCGTTTCGATAAGCATAAATGGACCCAAGGTCGTTTTGATAAGCATAAATGGACCCAAGGTCGTTTTGATGAACATGAATGGATCAAAGGTCGTTTTGATAAACTTGAATGGACCAAAGGTCGTTTTGAAATGAACGAGTGGGCCGAAGGCCGTTTTGAAATGAATGAGTGGGCCGAAAGGCCGTTTTGACATGAATAAGTAGGCCGAAGGTCGTTTGACATGAACGAGTAGGCCAAGGGAGCCGAAGGTCGTTTGACATGAACGAGTAGGCTAAAGGCCGTTTTGACATGAATAAGTAGGCCGAAGGTCGTTTGACATGAACGAGTAGGCCAAAGGAGCCGAAGGTCGTTTGACATGAACGAGTAGGCCAAAGGAGCCGAAGGTCGTTTGACATGAACGAGTAGGCTAAAGGCCGTTTTGACATGAATGAGTAGGCCGAAGGTCGTTTGACATAAACGAGTAGGCCAAAGGCCGTTTTGACATGAATGAGTGGGCCGAAGGCCATTTTGACAGAAATGAATGGGCCGAAGGCCGTTTCGACATAAGTGAATGGCCAAAGGCCAGAATGTTAGAACTACAGTTACTTGATTTGAATTTGTATGGTTATATATATCTGTTAAATAGAAATAGGAATTGGGCCTAAGGCCGTTTGGAACGTGTTGTGCTACATTGTTATGTAACTTCTGTATTTGATTTGATATTATTCACTGGGCTTTCGCTCACGCTCATTCATGTGTTTGTAGGTGAGCCAAGAGAAGTCCAGACCCAGCCTCAGAGAAGTCTGTATGGAACCACTAAGGTTTTGAGAGAGTCAGCCCTTGTGTCTCACGCAAGAGACCCGCCTTCGCCTTTTGTTGTGTATTTGCATTTTGTCAGGTTGACGAAGTTTTGTATATGTCTGCTTATAGTTTTATGGGTTGACTTAGTTTTGGATGATCCTGTCGGTACAGAACCTATATCACTATGTTTCTGTTGTGAGTTATTAACGTACATATGTATGGTTTGTTTGATGTGCCATGTAAGCACAGCTCTATGGACAAAGTTTTAAATTTTGCTTCCGTTTGGCCCCCATTAACTCTGTTAAAATACGTTTGGATCAGATTGAGGCCGTAGGTAATCTCATGATTACTGGCCGGTTACGTCCTTAACCCATGGGGACGGGTTCGGATCGTGACAATTCGACCCCCACAATTGGCCCAAAAGCATTCCACTAAGGACAGTTGGCTGGAGTGTTTGGTTTCGAACTCGAAAAGTTAGAGCCGAAATTCGGCGGCTAACCTCATTCCAATGCAAATGTCTGAGCACACGCTTCTCGGTTGTCATTTCAACTTCCCGTCCCTTCGTACACTTTTATTTGTTGTGATTTAAAATTTCGACGTCTTTTCAAATCCATACACACTTTTAGATGCTCATCACTAGACTGCCTTCTGAATTATCTTTGCAGCTTCCTTTTCTTCGTTATCCTCTTCGTCTCTTGTAAGTTCTCTCCCTCTCTGGTCTAAATCTATTTTATTGCTTTGTTTTTGGCTTGGCATGTTCCTATAGGCTGAAGGAGATGGAAAAATATTTAAAAGATCTCCTCTCCTCGGATCGGATTTCTGGCTTCCGACGCCATTTCTCCATTGCTGATGACGTTCATCTGTCACTTGTGACAGACGACACCCTCGATATGGAGAGGGCTGATGAAACCACGATTATCTTTCCTCTCCTATCAATCACAGAGGGTGGAGTCCATTTTCCCCTTCACCCATTCCTTAGGGCTGTACTTTGCCATTGGGGTTTAATCCCTTCCCAACCCAATGTCAACTTTTTTAGAATCGTAATGGGGATTATAGCACTAAGCCGTCGCCTTAGGATTAACCTCGGCATTCCTGCTATTCAGCATTGTTATGCCTTGGCCAAGTCTTCTGGTCGGCACAGACGCTATTTCCTTAGGGCCAAGGACACCGACCATTAATTAGTGACTATGATTTCCAGTTCTGGGAAGCGAGTTGATGATGTTATGGTCGTTATCCAAGGTAACTGGGAATTCAGCAAAGGCGAGGATCATCTCGATCCTATTCCTAGACGGAGCGGCGAACCCGATGGCTGTGTACCTTCCTTTATTTATTTTTTGTTATATTTATAAAGCTTCATTTTCGAGACCTCATGGTTTTGTTTGTGCAGGAAACGAGTTGAAGAAAGTCCTGACTTCAACCGACGACGCCGTTCTTTCGAAAATCAAAGTCGCGCTCAAATATTTCGGCCGGCCGAGTCTTCAAAAACAGGGGAGGGCGGCCTACGTTCTACACCGTTATGAGCTGACTTATACAACCTTCTCGGCGGCGGAAAACATCCCAATTTCGAAGGGTGAGGAGTTTCTTACTGCTCTCATCTTGATCGATTTCATAAACTTGTGGCAAGTTGCTTTCGAGGGGTCCGATTCGAAGCGAGCGGAAGTAGCTGAGGTCTCCGAGTCAGATCAGTCTGAAGCCGAAGCCGACAAGGCATTGAAGTTGGCCTTTGAGGAAGCTGGCCTCAATTCAGCCGACCCTCCGTTTGCTTCGGGCCGAGAGGACCTTCCACTTGACGATACTTTTCACGGTCTAGAGGACCTTCCCGGTGCGTACCACGAAGATATAGCCGAGTTAAGCCTTACGTAACTTGCCAAGAAGGCAAACGCAGAGAGGATGGCCGCGCGGCGAAGAGCAGAGGCCATTCGAGCTGGAGTGCCTCCTTCCGCTGAATCGCAGCCCTCCCTGCTTGTTAGCGAATCTCTTCACTACTTGCCTATTATTGAGGAGGGAACGGCAAAAAATTGAAGTGCCGAGGTTGATTTGGTTGTGCGGGCCGATCAACAGACTGAGCAAAGGGCAGAGAAGCACCCTGCCGAGGGCGAGGCCGGCTCAGAAGAAAATCGTGCCGACAAACGACCTCGTTTAGAGGAATCAGACGTGATTATGCCTTTTGTCAGTCAACTAAAGATAAAAAACATGCCAATCTCCTCTGATGCTTTGGTAATTAAAGATCTAGCGGTCGCACTCAGCATGGCTACGTCCGTTTCATTGCCGACTGACAAGGCGGCTTTCTGGGCGGAGCCGGATCTAGTTGCAATAGCATTGGCCGCGCAATCGGCTCTTTTGGTATATATCTTGACTGTCGTTTCACTTTATGCAAATGCTATTTTGGTTTTAATTTCCTGTTTGGCAGACCGTCGGAAGGATAGCCGAGATGGGCCATCGCAATCATGACGCCGTCGAACATCTTGGTTGTTTACAAACAGAAGTTGAGGGCCAACGGAGCAAGGCCAAGTTCGAAGCTTTACGGGCAAAGATGGAAGGTGCGCGAGCCATGGCAGAGGTGGAGAGGGCGCATAACGCGGACCAACTGAGATTAGCCACCGAGAAGAGGGCGGACGTGAGTGAAGACGCGCCCAAATTGGCCCAGGAGGCGATCTCCAAATTGAAGGCTGAGTTGGAGGAAGTAAAGAAGGCGAAGGAAGCAGCCGACTCGGAGGCTTGCAAGGCATTTGAGGCCGAGAAAAGTGCTGCTTTCGCCGACCATGTGGACGAAGTCCCCAAATTTGAAAATCAAGGATTCAAACACAACTAGCTCAAAGCCCTTACTGCTGCTGATGTGACATTGGCTATGCTGATTCCATACGAGCAAGTGGATGTTGAGCTGCTGGAGTCTGACTCCGAGGACTAATTTGGGCGACACTTGTTTTTCTTTTAGGATTTCGAATGTATTTTTACAGCTTTTTGTTTGGTAATTTTCATGTATTGCTACAGTCATAGTTTTTTGCTAGGCATTTTCATGCAAACTTGTAGCTTTTTGTGTAGTAATTTTCGTATGTAAAATGGCTACAATTTGTGCCCAATTTACTAACGAAAATTTCCTTTTTTACCTTGCGATTATTTGTTCTAAATTTTTTTTATTAATGAATGGTAATGCTTGCAATCATAAAATGGCTACATTCCGTTTTTAATGCTAAGTATCATAATTCATGGAGTGGCTGTGGCATAACTCGATCAGCATTGGGTTTAGTTAGTTGGCTGATCAGATTAATAAATCTACCCTTGCCCCAGCCAGTTCATGAGCTTCTGAAGCCGAATAGAACCAGTTCGTGGAGTGGCTGCGACATAAATTGATCGGCATTGGGTTTAGGTACTTGGCCGATCAGATTAATAAATCTGCCCTTACCCCAGCTAGTTCGTGAGCTGTGGCAGCCGAATAGGACCAGTTCGTGGAGTGGCTGCGGTATAAATCGATCGACATTTGGTTTAGGTACTTGGCCGATCAGATTAATAAATCTACCCTTGCCCCAGCCAGTTCATGAGCTTCCAAAGTCGAATACGACCAGTTCATGGAATAGTTGCAGCATAAATCAATCGGCATTGGGGTTAGGTACTTGGCCGATCAGATTAATAAATCTACCCTTGTCCTAGCCAGTTCATGAGCTTCCGAAGCCGAATAGGACCAGTTTATGTAATGGTCCGATCGGCATCTGGCTTTTGGCATTTAGAATTAATGACGTCGCCTCGGGGGCACTGCATACATTAAGGATAAATGGGGTGAGTTTGCGCCAGTGATTCTAATTATTCTTATTCAGACTTGATTTAAACTAGCCTGGGATAAGGGCGAATGTCAAACAAACTATTCTTCAACCGCAGAGGAGAAGGACAAACATTGGCTCAGCTAGACATTGCAACGAATCGTAGCAGTGAGCCTACACGCACCGAAGGAAGGACGGCCAAGGAACGGGAAAAACGTCAACCCCCAAGTCGTCGAAGCAGATCACCCCGAAAAGAAAAACAGCAGTGGGGAAGTTTCCCGCGACCGCGACCGAGAAGCGAGCTCAATGCGATGCCACGATCGTTGAGTTTTGCAGTTTTCATGGGAAATAAACCGATGATGGAGGCAGATTCCATCGTTAACGATCCAGGTGTAGCAGTCAAGTTCGCTCGACAGATCTTTTCACCGGAGGTCTAGCAGTCGATGGTTGGACGACAAGACTTCGAAGTATTTCATGAAGGCATCCATGGGGCGGTGAAGGGGCTGTACACCGCTTATGAAGTCGGCATGCGTTTGCGCGCCGCATGATGGGAAATAGAGAAGAAGGACGAACGAATCCGTAATTTGGAGGCTCGCGCGGAGAAGGCTGAGCTTGAGCTTAGGGAGCTTAGGAAAGTTCAAGCTACCGAGCCACGTGCGGCGGGTCAATCTAACCTGATCGTGGATGAGAGAGTGACCCAATGGCTATTGAGTCACGCCATTGCCGACTGAGATACGGCAAGCATGTTTGCCATAGAAAATGCGAGGACCACGGGTTATTGTTGATTCGGCATTACCACGGTACCATCATGATCATTTTCCCTTCTCCACCTTTGAAGTCGAAAAGAGTGACGATGAGGGAGAAGCCGTGTAAAAGTTGACATTGTAGGCATTGTAATGAAAAATTCATGTAATTATTGTTTAATTGAATAACAGTACACTTTCTATTTTAAGTGTTATTGTACTTTCTAATTATATTAGTACACTCCATGCCAATTGATTAATTTAAGGACGCATTTTATTTTGAACATTTGTACGACATGTTTATACGTCATGTTTCTCCACGCACTTATTCAGCTTGCCCCATTTCATTTTGAATGTTTAGATGTTTCAGCCCTCGTTTATACGGTCTCATGCACTAATGGGGCTCCGAGTTCAGAGACGGCCAATCGTCTTATCCACTAAGGGCGCTCCGAATTCAGAGGCTTAATTGGCCCAAGGGTGTCCCGCACCGATGGGGTTTCGAATCCGGAGCCTTATCATGATATCCACGAACGACGCTACGAATCCGGAGACTTAATCGGCCAATCGTGATATCCACGAAGGGCGCTCCGAATTCGGAGGCTTACTCGGCCCAAAGGCGTCATGCACCGACGGGGCTTCGAATCCGGAGACCTATATGGGCCAATCGTGATATCCACGAAGGGCGCTCCGAATGCAGAGAATTTTTCAGCCAATTGTGATATCCACGAAGGGCACCTCGAATCCAGAAGCTTAATCAGCAAATCGTGATCTCCAAGAAAGGCGCTCCAAATCCGGAGACTTTTTCGGCCAACCGTGATATCCACGATGGGCGCTCCAAATCCGGAGGCTTAATCGGCCAATCGTGATATCCACGAAGGGTGCTCCGAATCCAAAGACTTTTTCGGCCAATCGTGATATCCACGAAGGGAGCTCCGAATTCAGAGGCTTAATCGGCCAATCATGATACCCATGAAGGGCACTCCGAAACCGGAGGCTTTTTCGGCCCGAAGCTGTCATGCGCTGACGAGGCTCCGAATCCGAATACTTGTATGGGCAAATCGTGATATCCACGAAGGGCGCTCCGAATTCGGAGACTTTTTTGGCCAATCGTGATATTCACGAAGGGCACTCCGAATCCGGAGGCTTAATCGGCCAATCGGGATATCCACGAAGGGCACTTTGAATCCGGAGGCTTAATTGGCCAATTGTGATATCCACGAACGGCGCTCTGAATTCAGAGACTTTTTCAGCCAATCGTGATATCCACAAAGGGCGCTCCGAATCCGGAGGCTTAATTAGCCAATCATGATATCCATGAAGGGTGCTCCGAATCTAGAGGCTTACTCAGCCAATCGTGATATCCACGAAGGGGGCTTCGAATCCGAAGGCTTTTTCAGCCCAAAGGCGCCATGCGCCGACGGGGTTCCAAATCCGAAGACTTGTATGGGCCAATCGTGATATCCACGAAGGGCGCTCCGAATCTAGAGGCTTAATCGTCCAATCGGGCTTTCCACAAAGGGCGCTCCGAATCCGGAGGCTTAATCAGAACACTTTTGAACTAGAGTTGGCAGTAAGTGAACAGGAATCTTTGTATTATAAAAGTGGAATGTGTACATGGTGAGCCATTCAAAGCTAGTATCATTCCCCACAGGTGGGGTTCAATGATAGAATTTGTGCAAGTGCGTTGAATTCTAAGGCCGTGGCAGACTCCTTCCAGACATGTCTTTGAGCCAATACACCCCTACTCTTGCGATCGAATCGACCTGATAGGGGCCGTCCCAATTAGGACCCAATTTCCCATCAGTCGATTTCCTGGCGGCTGGGAGTACTTTCTTCAGGACCAACTCTCCTGGTGTGTAGAGGTGCAGCTGAACACGCTGATTATATGACTTAGCAAGCTGCTGTTGATACCGTGCCATGGATGCGAGGGCACGGTCTCTTCGTTCTTCAATCAGAATCAAAACGAAGGCCAGCATCATGTCGTCTTGGCCCATATAAAAAACTGTCGATTTCAAGGTTGGGAGGCCGATCTCCAAGGTTTGATTGCCTGGGTTCCAAAGCATAGAACAAACAACGTTTCCCCAGTAGATCGTCTCAGCATAGTTCGATAAGCCCACAACACACTCGGCAATTCTTCGACCCATTTGCCTTTAGCTTTCTCCAGCCTTTTCTTGATGCCGTCCAAGATGGATTTGTTAAAGGCTTCAGCTTGACCATTACTTTGTGGATAAGCCGGCGTGGAAAAGTAAGGCCGGATACCATACTTGCTCCACAACTCTCGGTAGACACCACAATCGAACTGGGTGCCGTTGTCTGAGATAAATGCTCTTGGAATGCCGAATCGTGTTATGATGTTTGTCCAAACAAAATGCTTCACGTCGGTATCTCAGATGTGCATTAGTGCCTCCGCTTCTACCCATTTTGTAAAATAATCTGCTGCGACAATCAAAAATCGCTTGTTACCTGGGGTACGAGGCAGTGGTCCGACGATGTCAAGTCCCTATTGGGCAAACGACCAAGGACTGGTTATGGAGCTTAGCTCTTCAGCAGGCAGGTGGGTCAAAGGATAGAACTTCTGGCACTGTTCACACTTTTTCACGTAACATTCGGTATCTGCTCTCATTGTCGGCCAGTAATACCCCTGTGTCACGGCTCGATGAGCCAAGGACCACCCGCCAGAATGGGCGCCACAACTGCCTTCACGTATTTCAGTCAGAAGCTCCTCGACTTTGTCCGGGTGCACACATTCCAAATATGGACCAGAGAGGGATTTTTTATAAAGCCTTCCTTGCAAATCCAAGTAGTATCGCAGGGCTTTGTTTCGCAGCTTGTGCGCTTCTTTCTTATCCTCTAGGAGCTGTTCGGAAGACAGGAATGCAGTAATGGGATCCATCCAGCTCGGTCCAGATTCTATAACATTGACCTGGACTCCCTCCGAAGGGCCAATGCTCGGTTCCGGGATGAAACCTACTTCGATGGTCCGTTTAATCTCTAAGTTAATAGCAGAGGCTGGGCAAGCAAGGGTATCTGCGTGTGTGTTCTGATCACGTGTTATTTGGTTCAATTCATGATGGTCAAATTTTGCCAGCAAGGAGTTGGTCATTTTCATGTAAGCCGCCATACGGTTGTTTCTTGCCACGTACTACCCTTTTAGCTTATTGATCACCAGTTTTGAATCGGAAAAAACAAGCAAACGCTGAGCACCTAGAAGGCGTGCATTCTACAAACCGGCTAGAAGGGCTTCGTATTCAGCTTGATTATTTGATGCTTTGAAGCCGAGCTTGACGGCCTGCTCAATTATTGCGCCGTCGAGAGCCATGATTACAACTCTAGCTCTGCTGCCCCACTGATTGGATGATCCATCACAGTACAACTGCCAAATGTCCCCAACATAAATTCTTCAGTTCGACGTTGGTCGAATTTCATCAGTCTTGAAATCGGCAAGACCCCCACTGAATTCGGCAACAAAGTCGACAAGCACCCGTCCCTTGATTGAGGTTCTAGGTAGAAACTGAATGTCGTACTGGCTGAGTTCAAGAGCCCACTTTGAAACCGGTCCTGATGCTTCTACACTTCATAGTACTGATCGAAGGGGATAATTTGTTGGCACCCCAATGCTATTTCCCTGGATGTAATGCATCAGTTTCCTTGCCACCATGACTAGGGCTAGGATGAGATTTTCCAGTGGCAGGTAGCATGTTTCGGCATCAACCATTGCCCTGCTCACATAATACACTGGCCGCTACTCCCCTAGCTCTTCCTTTATCAGTATGGCACTGGCGGCCCTGTCGAAAACTACCAGACACAAAATGAGCGGGTCACCGGCCGTAGGTGTTGTCAAGAGTGGTACTGAGCGGAGGTAGGTCTTAAGGCCGTTGAAAGTGGCTTCGCATTTGGTGGGCCATTCAAAAGCCTTGCCCTGCCGTAGTATATGAAAGAATTGTTGGCAGCGATCTGTGCACCGACTGATGAACCTGTTGAGTGCGGTGGCCATCCCCATCAACTTTTGAACCTCGTTTACTAAGCGAGGGGAGCCAAGCTTCAGGATTGCTGTGATTTTCCTTGGGTTGGCTTCGATTCCTCGGTGCTTGACAATGTAACCCAAGAATTTGCCAGAGCCGATCCCAAATGCACGTTTGGAAGCATTCAGCTTCATTCCATATTTGCGTAGAACGACGAATGTCTCTTCCAGATCGGCTATATGATTTTGCTCTTGCATGGAGTTGACCATCATATCGTCAACGTACACTTCCATAGTGTGGCCCAGTTGCTCCTTGAACATGGTGGTGACTAGTCTTTGGTAAGTTGTCCCTGCATTCTTCAGCCCAAAAGGCATAACTTTATAGCAATAGGTTCCTCTTGGGGTGAGAAATACAATTTTGTTTTGGTCCTCCGAATGCATAGTGATTTGATGATAGCCTCTGCAGGCGTCGAGGAAGCTCATACGCTGATGATGCGCCGTAGCATCTAGAAGTTGGTCTATCCAGGGGAGGGGAAAACAGTCTTTGGGGCAGGCTTTGTTTATGTCCGTGAAATCGACGCAGACTCGCCAAGTCCCATCAAGCAACCGGTCAACCTCTTCAACGATGGCGGCAGTGTGCTCTGAGGCTGATCGCTGGCTTTTCTGAATGATCGATTTGTATTTAGGGTCAGCATTCAAAC
This sequence comes from Camellia sinensis, assembly GCF_055761805.1. Classification (NCBI taxonomy): domain Eukaryota; kingdom Viridiplantae; phylum Streptophyta; class Magnoliopsida; order Ericales; family Theaceae; genus Camellia; species Camellia sinensis. The sequence goes on from NC_138972.1 coordinate 163,120,617, forward strand.
GATGCTGTGAAACAGATGGATCTGCACCCGGCATCTCATATGGAGTTGTAGACTCCCCATTTTTAACTGTCCTCAAGACTTGGATGTCATCGTTGGAACACTCGATGATTATCCATGATCGTGTTCGTTTTGAGTTCCCGAAGGTCTCGGCCGCGCGCCTTGCCTTAGGATCTCTCAACCTATCTGTTTTGTGCTTGGTTGTGGAGCAAGGACTTGGGGTTTTGCTTCTGAGGGAAGTGATTGGCTTGTTGGCCATCCTTACAACCCATCGGCTAAGGCATTGTGCCATCGGCACTCTTTTTGGTCGATCGGCCATATTTTCTGGCGGAGACCTTTCCACCTGCCTTTTCAGATATTTTTGTGCCAGCTGTGACAACTGGTAAGCACCATTCTCGTCCTTCATACACGTGTATGGAGGGATTGCATCAAGACTTAACCTTGTTCGACAAGCTTGAGAATTGAAATTCTATAAGAAGGGAGACCCGTCTCCCTTTCCAAAGGTTCTAAAAAATTGAGATACAAGTGATATATCTCTCTATATTCCTCCCTCTCTCTCTATATTTGTGTGAGTTTGAGCTCAAAAGTGTAATTTTTTCATACTTTTGCACTAAAGCACCCACTATAACACCATCCTTTTGTTGCTGAGGCTTCTTGAGGTTTTTTTTGGTTGTTTTGGATTGGTTTTGATCCAAGAAGAGTGCTGGAGTTGTGTTCCTGAAGGTGTTTTTCAAGGGTGAGTAAATTACCTTTTAATCCCTTGTTTTGGCTTAAGCTTTTAGACCTCTTTGCATGCTGATTTAAGCTTCACTTTCTACTATTAAAGGTTCTAATTTTTCATGCTTGTGATGTTTGTTTAAGGTCACTTTTGTTTTTGGGGTAGTCTAACCCCTCTTAGGCTTTGTTTGGCCTTGTTTTGAATCATCCTTTTAAGCTATTGAGACCACCTTGTTTGGGCCTTCTCACCACTGAAATCTAGAGGATTTTCAGTGGTGGAAAGGTGGTTTTGAGGTCTCAAATAAGAGAGGGTCATCCCCTCTCCTTGTGTCTTGTATGTTACTATAAATGGCTCATAATTGTAGCATGTTTCCATAGCATGTTTTGGTTCCATTTTAGCAACTTTTTGGTGTCATTGTAGCATGCTTCACCTCTGCCTAAAGTTGGTTTGATAGCATCTTGCATGCTTCACATACTTGTAGAGTAATCTTGCATGCTAGCATAACATGGATCATTTTTTTGGACCATTATTCTTGCATGTTTTGGCTCAACCCAAAGAAGCTTTTAGCCTTGTTTTAGCATGCTCAAGCTCTGATTTGTGTTGTTTTGGTCATGAATACCGTGCTTTGTATGGCCTTAGTGCATTCTACCTTGTTAGCTCACTTGTTTGATGCTTCGTAAGTTTGGCTCTTTATGCTTCAATAATCGGTCTTTGTGCATGTCTCTATGCTTAGGCCTTTGGGATGCCATCTCAGTGGGTTTTTGGGCTTATTTTGACATGCCATAACTCTGTATTTTTTGTTGGTTAAGTCATGCCATGTTTGGTTTTAGTAGGTGTAGTGTAATGCCCCTTTGTAGCCTTGCATGCTTCATGCTTTTGGTCTCTTGTTCTAGCTTGTGTTGGCTAGGTTCAAGCATGTTTTTGGTCTTATTTTGACCTGGATTGGGACTATTTTGGATGCCCTAGCCCCTTTGGGGCTTGCTTTGCATGGCCATGGTTTAAGCCCCTATGCTAGTTTCAAGCTTTGAGCTTTCTTGCATGCTATGCACGTCTTGTTGGAGTGGTTTGGCACCATTCCCTGCATGATTTTAGAGCCTATAGTATTATCATACATCCATGCTTTTCACTCATTGCTCATGCGCGGGAGTTGTTATCTTCATGCCTTGTTTATGAACCGATGTGTATGCTTGCTTGCATGTGCTTTTGTACTTCATTTCCATAGCAATTTGGCCACTAATTTGGCCATGGCTAAGGTCTGTCCATTTTTAATTTACGTCCATTTTTGCATGTTGTTGCATGCTTGTCTTTGCATGTTGTTGCATGCTTGCTCCATTTTGTTGTTATTCCATGCTTGGTACATTGCATGTTTGCATGTCTAGGTTGCATTGCATTTTGCATGCTTGATACATTGCATGTTTGCATGTTTAGGTTGCATGACATTGTTTCATATTTGTAACATTGCATTTGGCATGCTTTTGTTGCATTACATAGCATCTCCATGTTGCATACATTGCATTGTGTTTGGTTTGGGGCATTACGCCAAACATGAGAAACGAGGGACGTTTCATACTCGAAGTAATGAAATGTGCCTCAATTCTCGATCGTCGACACTCTTGATCAAACATGATAGAGGTTAAGGTCCCTTATGTGTTTTTGTGCATTTCATTCCATATTGATTTGTGCAACTTGGCCTCTTTGGGCATCATGCATCGAAATGCGTGATTGATGGCTCAAGAGCTAAGCACTACACTTCTTTGATTTCCAAACATGATAAGGGGTGTAGTCGCACAATATTTTCTTGCAAATGTATTGCCATGCCTCTGTTTGTACTCTGCTGCAGCAAAAAGAGCAGTTAGCAGGAAGAGATGGCCGATCGGCTATCTAGTGTGCCGATCGGCTAAGAATTCTTGGCCGATGGACTCAAAAGTGGTCGATGACCCTTATCCCTTGGCCAATGACCATACTTTTTGGCCAATGGCCTCTCAGAGTGCCCATGGGGTGAATCAGAAGTGTGTTGGAGATTTGTACAATTTTCAGAGGTGTAGAACAGTGCAAACAGAGGCAACATGATGCATGGCAACGGATTTCAGAGCGAAGCCGACCGAGCATGCATGTCTTTCACCCCTGCGAGGCCATTTCAGTATCCATGATTAGTTCGTATAATTTAGTCATTTAATTGGTTTTGTAATATTCATTTAGCTTAGTGTAGCTATTAGTTTCAATTTGGATTGTAATAATTAATTAGCTTGTTAGTTAATTACTTTCGATGTTATAATAATTAGTCTAATTAGATTATTAGATTAGTTAGAATAGCCTAGCGTAGCAAGCTTCTATTATTCATTTGGACCCTCCGTCAAGAGGGAGAATTTTGTAATAAGTGTGCATGAGTGTGTGAATGTCTTCCAACCACACGTCTTTCTCCATTTTACTTCACCGCTTACAATCGTTAGTTGTAGGTCATGTTTTGATTAGCATCCTTATGCTTGCACGTTTGCATCCATTCATTCGTATTGCATGCACCGGGCTCGGCGCATCATACCAACCGTATTGTATTTCAATACCGAGTTGAATACATGATTATCAAGTTACATCTCATATGACATCTTAGAATAGCCGAGCCTATTTTAGTTGTATTTCGCATGTGTTGCATTAGCCTCTTAACATGAACTAGGATCATACATTGATTACTAACTAGTTGTTGTTTTGGCTCGAAATACACTGTAAGTGTTTATGCTTTAGCATCTTGCATGTGTGTAAGTGTTCCCATGATAGCATGCTTGCCATGGGGCTATTTGTTTAAATGACATAACTGCCTGAATGCCTGTGGGTGAAGGTTGGATTGCTTGAATTGGAACAATTCATTGAAATGCGAGTTTTAAGCCCACTTGAGAGTGGCAAAATCATGTTTTCTAAGCCCACTTGAGGGTGGCAAATCCACGTCTTAGCCTACTTGCGAGTAGCACCTTCAAACCATTTTCAAGCAAACAAACATGAGATGTTTTGTTCCAACTTAGGCGATCTAGCCTATACTTTTATATTGTGCCCATCACATAGTAATTCTAGGCTAATAAACCGTAATAAGAATGCATGTGTTTTCAAAAACAAGATATCATGTTAGTAAAGGCCAATCTTTGATCGGGCGAGCGGGGGTGCTTATTGCATGACCTTCCCCTCTCATACCCAAGCTCCCGAGCCGAGGCAACTTTGGTGATGACGGACACGTGGCCTTAAGCACGAGTCAAGGTTTCCTAAATTTTCCAAAACAAAACATTTAGGTGGCGACTCTGTATCTAGCAAAGCAATCCATGTTTGGTACTTCTTTATTAAAAATTAGTTTTGCAAAACGATTTGTCGGATTTGGACTCTTTGCTGATTTATCGGTCTTGCGTTGCATTTTGCGAGATTAGGTTCAAAACTGCGACATTGAGTCCGAACTATAGTAAGCTAATGAACAAAACGGATTTTGCGCCATTTGCGCGCGGAGTCCGGATGTTCGAGCACGTCTACAGTTTCTAGCGACTCTGTTGGGGACTTAGAGAACTTGACTCGAACTCATGTTATCTTGTTTTGACTACACTTATATGTCTCTTTGCATTGCATTTGCATTGGTACGCCTATAACACCGTGTTTTCCGTATGCTGCACTTCTTTCTAAAAATTAGTTTTTCAAAACGATTTGTCGGATTTGGACTCTTTGGTGATTTATCAATCTCGCATTGCACTTTGCGAGATCAGATTAAGAACCGTGACATTGAGTCTGAACTGTAGTGAGCCCAATTGAACAAAACGGGATTTTTCTTGGGACGTTCAGGGACGTCTACAGTTTCTGGCGACTCTGCTGGGGATTTAGAGAACTTGACTCAAACTCATGATATCTTGTTTTGATTATACTTATGTGTCTCTTTGCATTGAATTTGCTTTGGTGTGCCTAAGACACTGTGTTTGCCATCTGCAATTCCTGAACGGTTTGCCGGAGGCTCGATATGCGAAGGGTACCATAAGGCTGACCGATTACGGGCTCTGCCACAATGGGAACACAAACCCTGATTTTTATCGGGACACCCTTTTTGACCATTCGACCTAGTGCATATTCGGAATCCATAGTGACTATTCCAAACTAGGACAGGTTGCGTACCCGATTATAGGTTGTTTGAAACCGCTGCATGCGTAGTGAAAGCCTAGCTCCTGACAAAATAGGACAGGGAAACCCTACCCCACCATAGGGGTATTCTGGCTCTCATTTGCTTGTTATGTGCTTTTAGAGTGTGCCTTTACAAGGAATGCATGTATCAGGCCTGAGGGCATCAGTATTTTGGGGGAATCAATTTTACCTGAGGGTATCAGTTTACAGGCCAAATATGGAGCAGAATTCAGTAAAGAGCACGGTCATGCAACTATGCTTATATCTGTTCTGGTGAAATTGGGCTGAGATGCTGCCTGTTTTCTCTTTTGCTAGGGGGTAGTCTTGGGGCCGTAGCTACAGAAGGCTCCAATATCCCCCAGATACATTGGACTTGTGCGGATAGACTTTGTCAAGTCAGAGATTCAGTTCAGAGTAGCCAATGTTTTCCTTCGCTGAGGCAAGTTAAAGAAAGGCCAGTCAAGGCTTACTGGTTCATCTGATCCGTCAGTCACCAGTCGCATTACCTTTGTCCAAACTTAGCAGACTGTGATGGCACAGAGTTCAGAAGAAGTTGTGGCCATGGTAGCAGCGTTAAACCTGGGAATCGCCATGTAGGGTGAGATCGATGTCGAAATGCAACACCCATCTGGGGCACCTACCACATATCCAGTCTCGGAATCCCAGTCATCTCAAACCCGTGAACCCACCACTTCTGAGCTGATGAGGATGATTAATGATCTTCAGAGAACAGTGGCGGGTTTAGCCTGTGGAGTTTTGGCTCCATCATCAACCACATCGCCTACCCGGGATTTCACACCAAAAGGCTCCCCAATCTTGGGACTAGCTGCAGTAGAATAAGGCCGGTCTCCTGGCAAAGTGGAGGCTAGGGGTAAGAACAAGGTAGGGGCAGGCATTGATCCTCCTGAACACCTTCTGTGGGCTATGGAGGCTTTGAAAGCGGAAGGGCTAAACAAAAAGCAAGTGCTCGCAGTTGTTGCAAAGATTATGGAGGATACTTTCGTCACTCAGAACAAGAGCAGTTCGAAGCAAGGGGAAAACTGGGAGAACGGCCATCGTACCAGAAATGATCCTATTAGCCCTAATCCTCCACTCGGAAGAGATCAGCAAACCAGGCTAGCACCTGCTAATCCCTTTGCTGGTGCATCCAGCAAAAATCCACAAACTTTGAAGTACCAACCCTGAGGTCAGAGGGTCTTCCATGCCTTCTATATGCCTTTGTCGAAAGCTCTCCAAATCCTCATTAGACAAGGCCATCTCAAACCCCTTGAGCCTCGGCCTCTCCCGAATCCTCTTCCAGCTACGCATGATGCTGCCCAGTACTGTGCCTTCCATCAACAAACCGGTCATGGCACCGACAATTGCTTTCATCTTCGCCATGAAGTGCAAGATTTAATTGACAACGGGGTCATTGCCATGCCAAGCTCGGCAAAGTCTATCGGCAGTGGCTCGGTGAACTTGGGGGATAATTTAACCATGCGATCGAGGGATGAACCAGCTGCCGGTGGCGCTCGATTTACTCCAGACGTGGGAATGGCACGCACTGTTTTGAGCAATATGCAAATACTAGTTTTTGTACTTTCTAACTTGGGTATTGGGTCAGTTTTTTTGTTTTGTATATAGTTAGTCTTTTTGTACTGAGTCAGTCGGGTCTGTCTTGTTGTATCGAGTCAGTTCTATTGCGTTGGAGTCTGGTGATTCCGGGGGTGTTACCTCAGACATCACTATGTTGTTTTGTGTTTGTCTTTTTGCTTTCTTTTGAGTTTGTTTCTGCCTTGGAGCCAGTTATGCCAACAGATCTGAATGAAACAGTAGTGATTTTCACACTCTTGTGTTTACTTCTGCCTTGCGCCAGTTGTGCCAGAAGTTTGAATGAAACGACAGTGCATTTCACTTGCTCTTTTGTGCCTTTAAGTCATTGTATTGACCTAAGTTTTTCAAAACTTTTTGAACAATGTGTTGAAAACAAAGAGAAGGGAATTCCTTGGGATTTGCAAAAATTTGATCAAGTGAGAGAAAGAGAGGCATGCTAAGCCCTTAATAAATGAGATCGTGTTTGTTAATGTGAGTACTGAGAAGGATCCTGGCTTGATCCAGATTGGTTCTGCATTGTCTTCGACGTGAGTGATTAGTCGCTTTCTTAAAAGATTTCAAAAAATGTTTTGCGTGGTTCTACGAAGACCTGTGTGGAATCACTCTTGAGATTATGCAGCTTAGGATCGCTCTCGGCCTCGAGACTCAACCCCTTTGTTTCCAAACCTTTAACCTTAATTCAGAATGTTCAACGGTCAACGACAATGTAAGGCCCGTGTGGCCGGATCAGAAGCAGCCCATGAACTAGGGGCGAGAATATCAGATGTTATCAAAGGAAGCTTGCGAAGCTAGATCAAAATCAGCCCTTGAACTAGGGGCAAAATTGTCAGATGTGCTCGAAGAGTCAAAGATGAGTCTTTTCTGCAAACCAGGGAAGACTGGCAAGAATGCCAAATCCTAGAAGGGGGAAAGAAGAAAGTATTGCTGAAGAACAACCAAGTTCCTATCCACAACACTAGGGGCAAATTCACCCTCCATTGGATGGACTTCTACATCATCAGTGAACAACAGCCATTCTCTTGGATTCAGATGGCTCCGAGATCTCAAACCATTCAACATGGACAAAGCTAAACTTTTATCCTTCAGAGGCTCGCTGGGTCGAAAACCCGGAAGGGCGACCCAGGCAAAAGTTAGATCAAGAAAAAGAAGAAAAAGAATAAAAAAAAGAAAAATACAAAGAATGAAAAAAAGAAAAAGAAGAAAAATGAAAAAAATGAAAGGAAAAGATGAAAAAGAAAAAGTAGAAAAGAAATGAAAAGAATTGAAAAGAAATGAAGAACATAGCTCGCAAGGTTGAAAACCCACAAGAGCGGCCTTGGAAAAAGTTAGAGCGCAAAAGGAGAGGTTAATACCCGAGTGTACCTTAACCCTAAACTACGTAAGGCTTGATTCCCATCTTTGGGATATGTAGGCAACTTCATTTTGAAGTCCAGCCGTAAAACACTTGAAATTCGACTGTGTCCATCTGACGGTTTGGGTTTTTGTCTTCTCCATATCTGAGAATTTGGTTGTAATTGTCACTGTGAGGACTGGTTGCCATATGCTGCGGTGCTATTCAGACTAGGGGCAACTTTCCATTGTCGTGCAGTGCTGCGGTGCTATTCAGAGTAGGGGAAACTTTCAGTTGCCATGCAATGCCGTTAAGATGAGGGGCAATTTTCCATTGTTTTGGATCTAAGGTTGTACATCACAAGAGTAAATCCTGCGTTGGTCGAGCAGTGGCCATTTGTAAAAACAGTTTTGAGAATTTTTAATGAAGTTGACTAATTTTCTCGAAAATTACTCCGTTTTTCCAAAACTTGACCATTTCTTGTAGCCAAAAAAGGAAATTTTTCAGTGCTCATAACCTGACTTGCATGATTTCAAATCAGAAAATCGAACAAGCATGTTAATCTAACTCTCATTTTGGTCAAAATTGTTTTAGTAGAAAGCCAAAAACAAAAAATGGTCAAAATGATGAACTAGGGGCACAGTTGAGCCAAGTTTTCTGTCTTTTCCCCATTGCCAACATACTCGCCAAGAAGGGCACTCATACCTGCCGGAAAAGGGTATCACGAAAGCTAACCGCAAAAGGGCAGAAAGCTCTCACATCCTCTAACCAGCGAGGTATCAAGCCAAGTGCGAAGCACGAACTGGAATGGATCAAGATATTCCACTCCCTCATCTGGATAGATCTGATCACATCCACACTCCCCGGCAGAGCTTCGTCAACCGATGTCAGCTGCAGATTTGCTACACACCCAGTTGTGGCGCAACCCCTCTGCGGGAAAAATTCACTGTTGTGAACAAGAACAAGAATATGGTAGAATACCAGGGCCAAGAGCCCACAACTTCCTGCTTATCCATCAACCATCCAGGGGAGGGATAAAAAATGAAAGATTGAAGAATATAGAGATGTGCGCTGAGAGAAAAAGTGAGGAAAAGGACTTTTTTAGAAAAACAGAGCTTGAGGGACGAGTGATGTGAGAATCACAAGCGAGAAAGAGTGGGAAACAATACCCGGAGAAATTGGCTCCTCGTGCACCAAGAGGTCTCTTGCCTTTATAACACAGTTGAGTGTTGTGTTTGTGTGTTTTTGTTTGTTTCGATTCTTGTTTTGAGTCGTTTGAGTGTCAATAGATGTGTTTAGGTTGTTTTACCTTGTTTTTCCTTTGTTGAGTTGTGTGTAGGTTGTTTTACCTTGTTTTTCCTTTGTTGAGTTGTGTTTAGGTTGTTCTACCTTTTGTTTTCCATTGTTGAGTCGTTTCAGCTGTGGTCAGTTGTAGGCTCAATACTCGGTTGAGAACCCTTTTCTTATCTCACTTTCAAAAAATCGTTTTATGCTCAGAGTGCCGTGCCATTCTCCACATTTGTGAAAAACAGAATTTGTTCTTTCATAAAATCGCAGGGTTCAACCCGAGTCATATGAGAATAGTAAAAACCAAGACCCATCTGAAGCTATGAAAGTTCCGGGCGGCAAAGCAAAAGAAAAGAGGGAAAATTTGGAGCGCCTTGTAGACACCCCATTTTTGACCGTCCTCAAGACTTGGACGTCACCGTTTGAACACTCGGTGATTATCCATGTTTGTGTTCGTTTGGAGTTCCCGGAGGTCTCGGCTACGCGCCTTGCCTCAGGATCTCCGAACTTGACTGTTTAGTGTCTGGTTTCACACCAAACACTTGTGTTTTGCCTTGGAAGGGGAGGGAATGCCTTGTGAGACATCCCCACACACCACCGGCAGTGGCTAGGGGTCACCGGCTGGTTTTTTGCTTCCATCGGCGATCTTTTCGGCCGGTCGACATATTTTGTTGCCGGTCAGCAAATTTTGTTGCCAGTCGGCACTCTTTTTTGTCAAAATGACTTTTTTTGGCAGCCGACCACTGTTCATCTACTTTATGTAGATATTTTGTGCCAGCTGTGATAGCTGGCACCAACTCTGCCTCCCTCCATACACGTGTATGGAGGGATCTCCCTCTAAGCAAGCTTGTTGTATAAGCTTTGCAAGAGGGAGTTCTATAAGAGGACAAGCCTCCTCTTGGCTCTAGGTTAGAAAGTTTGAAGGCAAAAACCAGAGCTTCCATAGATAGATACACCCTATCTCTATATCTCCCTCTCTCTCCTCTTTTGTGTGTGTTTCTTGGCTTAAAAGTGTGATTTTACCTTACTTTTGCACCATTACACACACTATTACACCTTGCTCCGTGTTTGAGGGACTTGGGGGGTTCATTCTTGAGTTTTTGGACTGATTTTGATCAAAAGAAGAGGGCTGGACCATTTGTTCTTCAAAGGATCTTCAAGGGTGAGCACTTCACTTTAGTTTCCCCAAACTTGCAATAGTTTTTTACATATCTTGCTTGCTTATTTAGCTTTTGTGTATAACATAAAAAAGGCTTACATTTTCATGCTTTAGAACTTTCATTAAGGTTGTTTTGTGGTTTGAGTGTAAACTCACCTTATTAGGCCTTGTTTGGCCCCTTTTTGTACCATCTTTGTTAAGCTTTGGTCACTCTTGTGTCTTGGCCTTCTCACCACTGAAATCCAGTGGATTTTCAGTGGTGAAGAAGGGATTTTGAAGTCTTTCATAGGGGAGGGACACCCCTCTCCCTTGGTCCCTCTTTTGTCCTCATTTTTGGCTTAATATGGTAGCATGTATGCTCAGTTGTTTATGACTGCTTTTCAGAGGTTTTTTTGGGTGTTTTGGATCATGTTATACCTCTGTCCTATGTTGGGTTTATTGGCATTTTACGTGAATAACATACTTGCTTTGAAATCCCATTACTTGGCTTAAAGAGTGCCATGTTGTAACACATCATTTGAGCATGATTTTGGTTCGGCACTAAGAAGTTTTTAGCATTGTTTTTCCATACTTAAGGTCTGTTGGTTATCAATTTGGTCATGTTTGACATGTTTGTTATGGTTGCTATGCATTTTGGCTTGTGAGCCCTCAAGTGTATGAGTCATAAGTATGCCTTAGTTGGTCTACTTTGATGAGTTGAAGTTGTTTGCCATGTCATTTCAGTCCCGAAATCATGCTAGCATGCTTGCATTCATCGTTCCTTTCATGCTTAGAAGATGTGCCCTCTTTATGCTTTGAAATGAACATTATGCATGCCTAAGTATTTGAGCCTTCAAGGTTGCCATATCATTGGGTTTTAGGGCTGATTTCAGTGTATTCAAACTCCGTTTTTGGTTGCATAGCTCATACCATGTTGGCTTGGGGTAGGGATAGTAAGATGCTCCTTTGTTGTGCCTTAACTTTGGGCCTATTAGTGTGTATGCTTCCATGCTTGATTGTCCATTACTTTGGCATCTTTGGCCACTGTTTTGGGGTGTGGCGGAGACCTCCCATTTCAGCCTAAATCCACTCTTGTTTATGGCTACATGCTTAATACATCACCTTTGCATGTTTGGTTTGCATTGCATTTGGCATGTTTTGCATTTTAACTTCATGTTGCATCTTTAAGTCAAGCTTGTATACATGCATTCCATTGTTTGGTTTGGGGTGTCAAACCAAACTCGAGGGGCGAGGAGTGTTTGTACTTCAAGTGACAAAACACGTCTCAACCCTCGGTCGCCAATCCCCTTGACTCTAACATGATAGGGTCTTGGCATTCATATATTTGCTGCATGCATCTTTACATCAAGTGGAAAATTTGATCCCTTGAGCTATCATGCACCATTGATGGCTCAAGGATCGAGGGCCATGCTTCCCTGAGCTCAAAGCATGATAGGAAGCATGACCATGCTTACATGTGCCTGAAATCCCATACCGTATACTGTCTGTTCTCTGTTGCTGTCAAAACTATCTTCTGCAGGAAGCTTCTGCCGACCGGCAGAATTAAGTGCCGACCGGCAATATTTGAACAGCCGATAAATCCAAGGACAACCGATGGAAATCCTGGACTGCCGGTGGGGATTCCCCCTAGCCAGTGGTACTCTGCAGCATGCAAGGAACCTGTCCTAAGGCTTTGGAATTTTTCAGAGAGACAGGGCTGTGTAAACAGAGGTAGCAGAGGTATGGTACGGATTTTTCAGGCAAGCCGGGTTCCGAGCATGCATCATTCGCGCGTCCCGAGGCAGAGGCCGTGGCCATCCTCTTCTCTCTTTTGCATTCTTCCTATTAAGAAAATTAGAAAATCTGTAATAATTTTATTTGCTTATTATTTGGACTGTAATATTTATTTGTATCCTCCGAGCGAGGGCAAATCTGTAATAAGTGTGGGTGAGTGTGTGTATGTCTTCCAATCCCCACTTCTTTCTTCCCTTTTATTTACCTGCTTATGATGGTAGATTAGGGCATTTTTGAAATTCCGAATTGAATACGTGAATCAATCGATCGCATTTCACATGCAATGTTTAGGGTTAGCCGAGCCTGTCTAGATTGCATTTTTGCATGCGATGCATTAGCCATTCTTAGCATGAACTAGGACATGCATGCTTGCTAACTAGTTTATTGTTTTGGCATGGAGTACGATGTAAGTCTTTATGTTTTAGCATCCCGCATGCGTGTGAGTGTTGCCATAACAGTATGATTGCCATGCGGCTAAATGCTTATATGCTATAAACTGTTTGAATGCCTGTGGGTGAAGGTTGGATTGTCTGAGTTGGAAATACTCGTTGAAATCCATGTTTTAGCCTACTTGCGAGTAGCAAATCCCAAAACATTTTTCCAAAACAAACGGATATGCAATGCTTATTTCCAAATTGGGCGATCTAGTCTATACTTGTTTGCTGTGCACATAACATAGTAATTAGGCTAATAAATGGAATAAGAATACATAATGTTTTCAAAAAACGGATATCACGGTTAGTAGAGGCCGATCTTCGGATCGGGCGAGAGGGGGTGCTCATAGCTGACCTTTCCCAATCGTACCCTAGCTCCTGAGCCGTGACAACTCCGGTGATGACGGACATGTGGCCTTCGGCACCGAGTCAGGGTTTCCTAAATTCCCCATAAAAAACATATATTTAGGTGGCGACTCTGTATCTGGCAAAGCAGTCCATGTTTGGCACTTCTCTTTTCAAAAATCTGTTTCTCAAAACGATTTGCCGGATTTGGACTCTTTGGTTCAAGATTAAGAACCGTGACACAAAATCGAGTCCGAACTGTAGCGAGGGCCCCACGCGGGCGCGTCTACAGTTTCTGGCGACTCTGCTGTTGAGTTATAGAGAGCTTGACTCGAACTCGTGATATCCCATTTTGATTTCATTTATGTGTCTCTTTGCATTGCATTTGCATTGGTGCGCCTAGGAACACAGTGTTTGCCATCTGCCATTCCTGAACGGTTTGCCGGAGGCTTGTCTTGTCAAGGCATGACCATAAGGCTGACCGGTTATGGGCTCTGACAGCATGGGAACACAAACCCCGGCTTACCGGGGCACCCTTTTGACCATTCGACCTAGTGCATATTCGGAATCCATAGTGACCATTCCAAACTAGGACAGGTTGCTTACCCAATGTTAGGTTGTTTGAAAACTGCTGCGTGCATAGTGGAACCCTAGTTCCTGACAAAATAGGACAGTGAAACCCTACCCCAACATAGGGGTGTTTTGGCTCTCTTTACTTGCTATGTGCTATTAGAATGTATTTCTACAGGGAAAGTGCATATCAGTTTGCAAGATTGAGTATTAGGCCTGAGGGTATCAACATCAGTTTATGAGAATCAGTTATCCGCGGATATCAGGTTCAGTTTCTGGAACAGAGATTTTTGGGAACAGTGATCAGTATCAAGGAACAGTGTGTCCAGTTTACCGACTATGTATTATGGATACCCAACTGTGTATTGTATGTGTGTATTGTATGCCGTTATGCTGTCCGGTTGTTAGTTTATTTACTGCTTTATTTATCTTTTTGCTAGGTAGTTTAGCATCATTGCTTCCAACCCGGTAGATATTCCCCAAGCACTCTGGATCAGAGGTCGTCGGCTCCATCGATCTGAGGATCTGATAGCAGGACAACCGGTGTACTACTCTCTACCCCCGGTTACTAAACGGAAGGCAACTAGGCAGAGGGCATCGGTTCAACAGTCAGTACAGAGGGCTTTATCTACCCCACCTGTGTACAGTAGGGATCAGGATCCTGTTTCACCCGTAGAAAGGGAACATATACCAACAATTCAGTCAGAACAGAGCAGCGTGGCTAGTTTAGAAGAGATGGTGCGCCAACTCCAAGAAAGCATGAAAATGATGCAGCAGGATGCTGTCCGACAGGCAGAATTCGCCAGACAACAAGCCACGGTTATGAGTGAGCAAGCAAAGATAATTGTGAGATTGCAACAGCAAACTGGAGCGTCAACTTCACCGCAAGAGACGCCAAACGCCCGGAATGTCCAAGAAGAAACAGACATCCCAACGGGGCCGGCTCCACCCCCGATTCTGCCTCAACAATCCAAGGCACCCACTCCTATCAATCTATCGGATTCTCCCTTCGAGTCCGAGGTAGACCCCGTGGCATTAAAAATGCACAAGCTTGAAAAGCTATTCAAGAAATCTCAAGGTGTGAAGTCCATTCCGGACATTGGAGATGGATACACTGACGTAGCCGGGACGCTGCCAGATCGGTTTAAGATGGCACAAATCGATCGTTTTGACGGATCTAAGGATCCCATGGTACACCTGCGACTATATTCAGACGTCCTAAGGCCAATGGGCCTCACTAGATTGCAGAAGCTGTCTTTATTTGGCCGGACCCTGTCAGGTGTAGCGGCCGCATGGTATGCCAAATTGGAGGATGATGTCAAGAGAAGTTGGGACGAGATGGCTGAGGCCTTCATCTTGCAGTACTCATATAACACACAAATCGAGATCACGACCCGGGATCTCGAGACAACGAGGCAAGAAACCAAGGAGAGCTTCTCAGAATTCGTAACCAGATGGCGGGCTAAGGCTTTGATGACGACCTTAAGACCCACGGACAAAGACCAGATTCGGATGATTGTGCGTAATCTTCAGCCAAAGCTAATGCAAAAGATGATTGTAATCCCCTTCCCTACCTTTGCTGATCTGCATGAAATGGGGGTGCAGATCGAGGATGCCTTAAAACAAGGCCTGATTGATAATGACCGGGAGCAACCCCGCAGAAGTTTCAATCGTAATACTAATGCAGGCCCGAGTGGCGCTACGACTACCAGGACTTCCGAAGTGAGTATGGTCACCACCAATCCTTCCCCGAGAACTATGGCAGCCACACCATTCTCCGGTGCGTCCGGAAGCAACCCACAAACAGCCAAATACCCTCTAAAAAATACCAGAACCTTCGCTTCACTTTATATGCCCCTGTCCAAAGCTTTGGGGGTTTTGATCAGAAAAGGGCATCTGAAGCCCCTAGAGTCGCGGCCCCTACCGGAAAGACTCCCCGCTGCCCACAATCCAGCCAAGTATTGCGCGTTCCATCAGCAGCACGGTCACGATACCGACCTGTGTTTTCGATTGCGTCATGAGATCCAAGATCTCATTGATAATGGGGTGATTTTACCTACTGAGAAACCCAATGTCACTACAAATCCTCTCCCCACACATAACCAAGCTCCACCACCTAAAAGAATCAACTTCATCCACACTGGGGTCGCATCCTACGATCCTAGTATCTATATCACACCCTCCTACCTGCCTAAGCCGGAGGTTTCCTTTCCTGATTGCACCGACTTGTGCATTATGGACGTCTCCGTAACCCAACCCAAGCCAATGGTGGTGACCATCGAGAGCAGGAGGGAGAAGACTCCGAAGGAAAAGGGGGTTGTCAAGCCAGAGTCTGCGGAATCTGGGAGTGATGTTGGGAACGTTTATAGTCCGAGTGACTACATTTCACCAGTGGGCCAGAATAGACCAGATGTCGAATTTCCAGCCGGGGGAGAGCTGTGTGCAATCCAAGGGGACAGTCCAGGACAGGGGACGGATGATTTGGCAGCCATGGAAGAGGATCTTGCCAAGTTCCGGTTTTACGATAACCAAGATCCAGAAGACTCAGCCATCAACTGGTTCGATTATGAAGAATCGGCGGAGGCCATGGGATGGTTGGACGATCAGCCAGATGTGGTAGGAGGGTTTCAGTCAGAACAAGGCCCGACAGGGACAGAAATGTCAATAACAGCCGGGATGGTTGAAAAGCAGAATACATCGCCAGAGAGCGCCGGTGTCGAGAGTTTCGCTCGGGAATGGAGCATTTTGAGTACAGGGATACTGCATTGACACAGTCAGAATAGGAAAGATTCGAAGATTCTGAGTGGATCAGGAAGGTAAAAGGCCACGTGGGGGTTGAGACTGCCACGAGTACAGAAATGTAGAATGCTGCGAGCATAGGGATAAAAGGTACTGCAAGTATCGGGACAATTATGCCAGAACCGGACAGGTGCGTGTCAGCTGCAGATGGCATGTGGTGGGAAGACGATGATCTATGTCTTGCCCACACGGACGTGGATTGGGAGGGTAACCAACCAGATGATACCTGGCGTCACATGACTAGGAGTGGACGGTATTTCAAGCCTCCACACGTAGATCAACCAGAGGCGTCTGGAAAAGATAAGGAGGCAGAGAAGCAAAAGGAAAAGCAACTCGAGGATGAGGCCGTATTGAGACAATTGAAAAAGATACAAGTAGACATCTCCATCTGGGTACTGCTTATGGCTTCTCGAGTACATAGACAAGTCGTCCTTACAGCCATGGACAAAGCCAAGCTTTCTATAGACACCACGCCCGAACAGCTGGTGGGCTTAGTCTTTTCGGGAGGAAGTTCCCCGACATTGAGTTTTTCTGACAAAGAACTGCCACCCGAGGGTGCGAACCATAACAAGCCACTCTACATCTCTGTGGAGTGCAGAGATAAACGGATACCCATGGTGCTTGTTGACATGGGGTCCGCCATCAACGTCTGCCCGGCAAGGACAGCTTATGCGATTGGTTTGAAAGTCGCGGATTTTGTGCCAACGGCCCAAGTGATTCGAGCGTATGACAACACAAGCCGGGAAGTAATGGGAACGGTTAAGATTCAAACAAAGGTTAGGCCGGGACAGCATGGGATAGATTTCCATGTCTTGGAGGTTCCTGCAACTTTCAACCTGCTTCTAGGGCAGCCGTGGCTGCATCAGGCAAAGGCAGTCTCCTCCACCCTACATCAAGTGGTGAAATACCCCTATGGGAAGGGAGTAGCCATCGTCCTCGGAAACTCATCGATTCATCCGCCAACAGAAGTATCCACGCCTGTTCTAGAAATTGAACACGGTATGGAAGATGTGTTCATATTGGGTTTTACCTTGGCTGAGGCTCGGGTTGTTCAGGACATTATGGCTGCTAGTGAAGGGGTATATGTCAGTGCTCAGGCAGTCTATCTCATGAACAAGCTCCAACATATCCCTGGGATGGGATTGGGCAAGAGCGGCCGGAAAGGCGTTGCAGCATTGGCCGAAGTGCCGCACAACCCTCATACCTTTGGATTGGGTTATCTACCCACCAAAGAGGACTGGATAAGGAAAGGAAAGGAAATGGCCGGAAGAGCCAGAGCGAAGAAGGCTGCGAAGCCTTTCGAGTTGATGCATAGGCCCATTCGGGGTACCCTAAACGGACGCTTCGTCCGGGAGGGGGAGGACTTTCCGTTTTGTGGCTTCCCAGAGCCATGGCTGAACGCGGAGAAGAAACGCGTTCCAGGTTTCGAGATCTTCTTTGACCTGCAGCTACCTGAGAATGACGACGTCGAAAGGGAGGCAAATCTATCGGTTGAGGCTGAGCAAAGTAAGGAAGTGCAGTCTGAGGACGTTGAAAATGAAATGGGGGCAGCGCTGGCGTGTCTGCTTTCAGATCCTCCGATCGAACAGAAGTGCTTGGGGGATAGCTCCTCGGTATGTGCGATCAGGAACGAAACGGCTGGGAGCCTACCAACAACTATTTTGGATGCATCCATCACACCCTCTCTCATTTGGCAATATGAAGAAGGATTTTTGTCCAGCAGCACCGGGTCAGGTAGTGAGCCGAAATCTGATTCCACCGAGTCCTGTGAGTCGGAATCTGGTTCCAGCTCGACTGAGTCTGAGCCCGGTATTCTTGGGGGTGATAACCCAGATGCCACAGTCTTGTCTAGGTCGTCATTTTCTTTCTCTTTTGAGTCTGTTGTAACAGAAGAATCAGATGGCTTGGAAGTGTTTACTGAGAACGACGTGGATGTGGTTTCTGAGTATTTTTCTGTGCCTTTGATTTATTGCTTAAATCAGGATTTTCAAAATTTTGATGAAAACGACGAGGAAGAAATTCCTCCGGTTTTGCAACGATTAATTGATCAAAAGCAGGAAAGATTTGTTAAACCCTTAGTGGATGAAATCACTACCGTGAATGTTGGTACTGAGAAGGACTCGCGGCTGGTCCAGATCGGGTCCACGTTGTCTTCAGAGGAACGCGAGCGCTTAGTCGCTTTACTAAAAGATTTCAAAGATGTTTTCGCGTGGTCCTACGAAGACATGCCTGGAATCGATCCTGAGATTGTACAGCACCGGATCCCTCTTGATCCCGAGGCCCGACCTGTCAAGCAGAAGCTCCGAAGGATCTGCCCTGATTGGGCCATTAAGATCAAGGAAGAGGTCACCAAGCAAATCGATGCAGGCTTTCTGCTGGTATCCGAATACCCGACTTGGTTGGCCAACATTGTTCCGGTGCCGAAGAAGGATGGCAGAATTGGGGTCTGTGTGGACTTCAGAGATTTGAACAGGGCCAGTCCGAAGGACGACTTTTCCTTGCCGCACATTGATGAATTGGTAGATTTCACGGCAGGACATGCCTTGCTTTCGTTTATGGATGGCTTCTCAGGCTATAATCAGATAGTAATGGCACCCGAAGACCGGGAGAAGACTGCATTCACTACCCCGTGGGGTACATATTGTTATAGAGTGATGCCATTTGGGTTGAAGAACACTGGAGCTACTTATCAACGGGCAGCAACCACGATCTTGCATGACATGATCCATAAAGAGATCGAGGTGTACGTGGACGACATGATTGTCAAGTCCAAAGAAAGAGAGGGCCACTACACCGCCTTACAAAAGTTCTTCCAAAGGATCAGAGAGTGTCGGCTGCAGTTGAATCCCCAGAAGTGTACATTCGGTGTTACAGCGGGGAAGATGCTAGGGTTTCTGATTACACAAAGGGGCATCGAGGTCGACCCTTCCAAAATCAAGGCCATCTTAGAAATGCCACCACCAAGGACTGAAAAGGAGGTGCGAGGCTTTCTAGGTAAAGTGCAATTCATAAGACGGTTTATCTCAAAATTAACCTTGACTTGTGAACCACTTTTTGGTCTCCTGAAGAAAGGAAAGAAGTTCCAATGGGACGACCGATGTCAAGCAGCTTTTGAACAGATCAAAGAGTATCTACAGAACCCGCCCGTGTTGTCACCGCCAGAGCTGGGGAGACCGTTGATATTGTATCTTTCAGTAACTGAGACTACCATGGGCTGCATGCTCGCACAAGAGTCAGAAGACAAAGTGGAAAGGGCCATCTACTATCTGAGCAAGAAGATGCTGGATTACGAGACCCGCTACACCCCAGTGGAGAAGGCTTGTTTGGCCTTGGTATGGGCTACCAGGAAGCTGCGGCACTACTTGTTAGCTCATTCTGTAATGTTGGTTTCACGCTTGGATCCCATCAAATATCTTTTCGAGAAACCGGCACTTACGGGTAGGCTAGCTCGTTGGCTGCTGTTGCTCTCTGAATTTGATTTGAAGTATGTAACACGCAAGTCAGTAAAAGGAAGAGCGGTAGTGGAGTTCCTTTCCGACCACCCGGTTGAGGGGGATGAAGCGGTTGAGTACCTATTCCCAGATGAAGCCATTCTGCACATCGAAGATGAAACTTGGACGATGTACTTTGACGGAGCGTCGAACCAGTATGGGTATGGGATAGGGGTGTTGCTGATAGCGCCTGACGATTCCCGTATCCCTTTAGCATTCAAACTCCGGTTCAAAGTCTCGAACAATGAAGCAGAGTATGAGGCATGTATTGCTGGCCTAGAAGCAGCCCTAGAACTAGGGGCAAGGTTGTTGGATGTCATTGGGGACTGAAACCTTGTTGTATCTCAAGCAAAAGGAGACTGGAAAGTTAAAGAGGAAAGGATGATAATTTACCATCAAACCTTGGATTTGTTAATTCCTCGATTTGAGAAGCTAAATTTCACCCACCTAGTAAGAGAAAACAACAGGTTCGCAGATTCACTAGCAACTCTATCTTCCATGATAGACATCCCGTCCGGAGTCCGGATGCGTCCAGTTATTATTGATCAGAAGTTTGCGCCAGCATACGAGTCAATTTCCGCCATAGATGAGGCTCAGGACGACAAGCCCTGGTATTACGATATTTGGAACTTCTTGGAAAAGGAGGCGTATCCACTAGGGGCAAATGCCAAGGATAAAAGGGCAATCAGAAGAATGGCTGTTCAGTTCATCATCTGCGGGGGTAAGCTGTACAAGAGAGGTCATCTGGGGATGCATAAGCTCTATGTAGAAGCCGAAGAGTCGAAGCGCCTGATGGAGGCCATCCGTGGAGGGGAGTGCGGTGCGCACATGAATGGAGTAATGCTGGCCAGAAAGATCCTCAGACAGGGTTACTACTGGTCAACCATGGAGGAGGATTGTATCGGCTTTGTTCGGCGATGCCACAAATGCCAGATCCATGCAAACTGTATGAACATCCCACCGTCCAAGCTGTACAACATGACGTCCCCATGGCCAGTTTCCGTTTGGGGAATTGATGTGATCGGAGCTGTTGCCCCGAAGGGGTCGAATGGACATGAGTATATCCTGGTAGCGATAGATTATTTCACAAAGTGGGTCGAGGCCCAATCATACGCGGTGTTGAAGGCGTCGCACGTCGCAAAGTTCATCAGAAACAACATCATCTGTCGCTACGGGGTGCCAAACGAGATTATTTCGGATAATGGATCCCACTTTAAGAAAGAAGTGGTCGACTTGTTGGGGAAGTATAACGTGGCTTTTCATAAGTCATCTACATACCGGCCACAAACCAACGGAGCAGTTGAGGCCACCAACAAGAACATCAAGCACATACTGCGGAAGATGGTGGAAACCTACCGGGATTGGCCAGATAAGTTACCGTTTGCTCTGTGGGGCTACATGACTTCAATTAGAACTTCTACCGGAGTGACTCCGTATTCGTTGGTTTATGGAATGGAGGCCGTTCTACCTATCGAAATTGAAGTTCCGTCTTTACGGGTATTGGCTGTGTGTCAGATCGCTGAGGCAGATAGGCAGCAGAGCAGGTTTGAGGAACTCATGCTCTTTGACGAGAGAAGGCTGAAAGCACTGTACCACGTCCAAAGTTATCAATGGAGAATTGCCCGGGCTTTCAACAAGAAGGTTAAGTCCAGAAATCTAAAAGAAGGGGATTTGGTGCTCAAGGACAACCGAGCTCCCATCCACGACCCAAGGGGCAAGTTCAGACCCAATTGGACCGGTCCCTACATCATCAAAGTTATCTGGTCAGGTGAAGCTGTGGTTCTGATGGACTTAGATGGCTTGGAATTCTCCCAACCGATCAACATGGACAAGTTGAAGAAATATTACCCTTGAGAGGCTCGCTAGGCCGAAAACCCGAAAGGGCGACCTAGGCAAAAGTTAGAGCACAAAAAATTAGAAAATATAAAAACTGAGCTCGCAAGGCTGAAAACCCGCAAAGGGCGGCCTTGGAAAAAGTTAGAGCGCAAAAGGAGAGTGAAAATACTCGAGTGAACCTAAGACTGAACTACGTAAGGCTTGATTCCCATCTTAGGGAGACGTAGGCAGCTTCATCTTGAAGTTCAGCCATAACACTTCCCCGATCAGCTTCGTCCATTTGATCCTCTCAGTCATCTTTGTCTATCAGCATCCATTGGAATCTCCAACGCATTGCTTTTCAGACTAGGGGCAACTTTCCGTTGCTGTGCAGTGTTGCGGTGCTCTTCAAACTAGGGGCAACTTTCCAGTTGCAGGGATCTGGGGTTGTGCATCTCAGTGACAGATCTCAGGCATGTCCAGTTCTGATCCACATCGAAAATGATTTTGAAAAGTTTTAATAAAAGCTGACTTTGTTTCAAATAATCTTTTTACAACTTTGACCATTTTTGGACCAAAGCGGAAAATTTTCAGTACCACAACTTTCAATTTCATTGATTTCAAAACAGAGTTCTCCTGCTCTTGCAAACAATCGAAGTTGCTTTTTATTACATTCATAAAGAAAACTTGAAAGCACTAATAAAGCAATAAATCTGGGGCATAGTCAAGTCAGGAGTTCCTGCGCCCCCTTCCAGAGCTGGTCGAAGCGTCTGATGCCAAGCTGGGCCCAATCTGTGCTTCTTCATTGAGCCAATCCACGCACTTGTCAGACAAAGTGCAACTGAAAGTAGGAGCTGGAGCCAGGAGTTCTCTCATCCTCTATGCGGTGGCCTGCCAAGCAAGCTGTGCGCCTCGGGCTGGGAATGCAGCAGGATACTCTGTCCCCTCTGGCGGGAAGGTTTGGTCATGGCCAAATTGGCGTCGAATCCGAAATGGAAAGTAGAATACACAGTGAGTAAGGCCAACCAATTGAATCCCGGTCTGCCGGGGCATATTGTAACTCATTGCCGGGAGGTTCAGCCAAGGGCACTGCCAAGCAATACGGTCTGCGGACAAGCAGTACATCCAAGCGAACCACCATCCCTCATCCAAGGCATTGACTAGACGGTGTGGGAAGAAGTAGCCGCGAGCTGAATATGCCGGGCAAGAGTCCACAACCTGCAGTTTGTCCATCAACCATACCTGGGGAGGGATGAAAAATGAGAGAATAAAGAATAGAGAGATGTACGAAGAGTGAAAAGCGAGAATAGGGTTTTTTTGAGAAAAGACCGAGCTTGAGAGCCGAGTGATGTAAGCAATACAAAAATGCGAGATTGGGTGGGAAACATTACCTGTAGTAGTAGTGGACTCCCTGCTAATCTGGTAGTCTCATGACGATAAAAGGCGTCTAAGCCCATTAACGTCTTGGCCAGAGTCATGGCAATGCAACTCTTACCCTCCTTCAAGCCTTGGGCAACCTCAATCAGCCGGACACTAGACCCTCCAGAGCCTGAGACAAATAGAAAATGGGATAGCATGCACAAACAGAGGGCGTGTCGCCGGAAGCCTTGCCAGTGATGATTGTTGCGATCACCAGCATCAGAAAACCGATCGGTCAAACTCAGAATGTCCAGCATCCCGTCACAAATCAGAGACCGAGCGTCACGCATACTGAGTCCACACATTCGCCCTAAGGATTGGGCATGGCCAAAATTAAGTTGGGGCAGGAGCTCCTCGTCGCGCTCGGACTCCATTAAGGCTCGGAAATCTTCAAAGGTAGCACATACCTCTTGCCCGGCAAAGCTAAAGATGTGTGTCACCGGATTCCAAAACCTTGCCGCAGCTTGAAGAAACGGGAGGTGCAACAGGGTACGACCCAAAGTGAATAGTGCATTTATGCCGAAGCCTCGGAAACTCAGCTTTTTTGAGCCATCCAAGCTAGCAATCCAAGCTGTGAGATTTTGAGCAAGGAACTCTTCCATCAGAGCAAATCAGTGTAGAATTGAGAAAAACTACGAAGTTGGGGTCTTTTGTAGGAGATAAGGTTGGGTGGAGGACAGGTGTCAACATTCTGGTGATTACCTCATTCATAGTCGGCCGGCCAAAAACTCTGTCGACCGGCCATCATGTTTTGCCGACCGAACAAATTTTTGGCCGATGGCCATTCCTTGCAGCCGGTGGCCTCTGACCCTGGCCGATGGGCTTCCTCCTGGTTCCCTGAGCTGTTTATGCTAGGGATTGGGGAACTCCACCACCCCCGATCCCTCTCCCGGTGGTCGGTTCTTGCGGAGTCACGCCTGTCTGCTTGTCGAGTTTTTGTACATTTGCTTATCGAGTTCTATTTCACTCTCTTTGAGTTTTCGATTTGTTTATCGAGTTGTACTCACGCTTGTTTGGTCCTATCATGCCTTTGTATATTTGCTTATCGAGTTATAAGTCGGTTCACTGCCTGATTATTACGATGCGAATACTCGATGTTCAAAATGAGTTCAATTTCGTTCACATTGTGGTGTGATACCTTGCGATGCGATGCATAGGAAGTTTACAAATACAACATCTTTAGAATAAAATGGTTGTTTCATTCCCGTCACGTGCTTTGCAAAATGTGTAACTTTGAAAAAGAATAAAACCTGCCCGAGGCAGTGCAATGTGCTTAAATTACTAGTAAAAAAGGAAAGTAAAACATAGAATGACAGGGTGGCCAAGTGTCGGAATAGATACCAGCAAAAGTCCCCTTGCGGACAACGCGCCCTCCATGCCTTTGATTTGGGTCAACGACATGGTTTCGCACCTTCGTTACTTGAGACCATGTGGGGAAGCGCACTTCTGAAACGTGGACCTTCGAGTTGACCTTAGGCCACAACTTCTATGAATGATACTCGATACGTACGAAGAACGTTCCTTCCCGTATCCTTTTCATGTCTTGGGGGTTCCCATAAATCGCTTCAATTACGCTGTGTTACATCCCTGCATTGTGGATGATATATCCTCACTCGCCTATGTTCAAGCATGATTAATCGATTTCATTACCTGCGTAGACCGCATGTTTGTAATCAATTTTATTACTTGCGTAGACCGCATGTCGATTTCATTACCTGCGTAGACCGCATGTTTGTAATCAATTTTATTACTTGCGTAGACCGCATGTTAGTTACATTACTTGCGTAGACCGCATGTTAATTACATTACCTGCGTAGACCGCATGTTTGTAATCAATTTTATTACTTGCGTAGACCGCATGTTAATTACATCACCTGCGTAGACCGCATGTTTGTAATCAATTTTATTACTTGCGTAGACCGCATGTTAATTACATCACCTGCGTAGACCGCATGTTTGTAATCAATTTTATTACTTGCGTAGACCGCATGTTAATTATATCACCTGCGTAGACCGCATGTTTGTAATCAATTTTATTACTTGCGTAGACCGCATGTTAATTACATCACCTGCGTAGACCGCATGTTTGTAATCACTTTTTTTGCTTGCGTAGACCGCATGATTAATCAATTTCATTACCTGCGTAGACCGCATGTTTTGCTTGCGTAGACCGCATGTTAATTTCATTATTTGCATAGACCGCATGATTAATCAATTCCATTACTTGCGTAGACCGCATATTTTGCTTACGTAGACCGCATGATTAATCAATTTCATTACCTGCGTAGACCGCATGTTTTGCTTGCGTAGACCGCATGTTAATTTCATTACTTGCGTAGACCGCATATTTAGTCAATTTCATTACCTGCGTAGACCGCATGTTTTGCTTGCGTAGACCGCATGTTAATTTCATTACTTGCGTAGACCGCATGTTTAATCAATTTCATTACTTGCGTAGACCGCATGTATTGCTTGCGTAGACCGCATTATTGTTCAATTTCATTACTTGCGTAGACCGCATATTCTACTTGCATAGACCGCATGACTGTCCAACTTCATTGCTTGCGTAGACCGCATTATTGTTCAATTTCATTACTTGCGTAGACTGCATGTTTCGACTTGTGTAGACCGCATGCTTATGTTCAATTTCACTGCCTGCGTAGACCGCATGCTCATGATCAATTTCATTGCCTGCGTAGACCGCATGTTCCACTTACACATCTGTACCTTCACAGCATTATTATGCTCCCCACTTGCTTTGCATTGTCACGCATTCCGAGTATGCTATTATGTATGTTCCTAACAATATTGTACCTGTTAAGTTTGTTTTCTTTGCAGGCACGATATTGCATGTACGATTCATTTGAAGCTGGTGCAACCAGACGAGCCGCACAGGTATTGTATCCCCTGGGTGAGACGTATTGAGAATTGCATAATTATCTTACATCCTTTCTGCATTGTAGTGTAGTTCAGTGTATGCTAGCTTAAATCGTCGCATGTGTGCTTCGTTACAGTTTTCTTTGTATGATCTTAAGTTATGCTCGGCTTTGTGTATTGTCTTGCATTTTGCCTCTGCTTTCGGGCGTGTACCTTGTTTGTCTTGCATGTTTGTCTGAGTCTTCGGCCTTGTCAAAAATGGGTCGTCTCTGGGCTTTCACATTCACTCCCGTCATTATTATGACTTTCGAGTTCTGTCAAAGAGGGGCAACTGTAGACACCCCATTTTTGACCGTCCTCAAGACTTGGACGTCACCGTTTGAACACTCGGTGATTATCCATGTTTGTGTTCGTTTGGAGTTCTCAGAGGTCTCGGCTACGCGCCTTGCCTCAGGATCTCCGAACTTGACTGTTTAGTGTCTGGTTTCACACCAAACACTTGTGTTTTGCCTTGGAAGGGGAGGGAATGCCTTGTGAGACATCCCCACACACCACCGGCAGTGGCTAGGGGTCACCGGCTGGTTTTTTGCTTCCATTGGCAATCTTTTCGGCCGGTCGGCAAATTTTGTTGCCGGTCGGCACTCTTTTTTGTCAAAATGACATTTTTGGGCAGCCGACCACTGTTCATCTACTTTATATAGATATTTTGTGCCAGCTGTGATAGCTGGCACCAACTCTGCCTCCCTCCATACACGTGTATGGAGGGATCTCCCTCTAAGCAAGCTTATTGTATAAGCTTTGCAAGAGGGAGTTCTATAAGAGGACAAGCCTCCTCTTGGCTCTAGGTTAGAAAGTCTGAAGGCAAAAACCAGAGCTTCCATAGATAGATACACCGTATCTCTATATCTCCCTCTCTCTCCTCCTTTGTGTGTGTTTCTTGGCCTAAAAGTGTGATTTTACCTTACTTTTGCACCATTACACACACTATTACACCTTGCTCCGAGTTTGAGGGACTTGGGGGGTTGATTCTTGAGTTTTTGGACTGATTTTGATCAAAAGAAGAGGGTTGGACCATTTGTTCTTCAAAGGATCTTCAAGGGTGAGCACTTCACTTTAGTTTCCCCAAACTTGCAATAGTTTTTTACCTATCTTGCTTGCTGATTTAGCTGTTGTGTATAACATAAAAAAGGCTTACATTTTCATGCTTTAGAACTTTCATTAAGGTTGTTTTGTGGTTTGAGTGTAAACTCACCTTATTAGGCCTTGTTTGGCCCCTTTTTGTACCATCTTTGTTAAGCTTTGGTCACTCTTGTGTCTTGGCCTTCTCACCACTGAAATCCAGTGGATTTTCAATGGTGAAGAAGGGATTTTGAAGTCTTGCATAGGGGAGGGACACCCCTCTCCCTTGGTCCCTCTTTTGTCCTCATTTTTGGCTTAATATGGTAGCATGTATGCTCAGTTGTTTATGACTGCTTTTCAGAGGTTTTTTTGGGTGTTTTGGATCATGTTATACCTCTGTCCTATGTTGGGTTTATTGGCATTTTACATGAATAACATACTTGCTTTGAAATCCCATTACTTGGCTTAAAGAGTGCCATGTTGTAACACATCATTTGAGCATGGTTTTGGTTCGGCACTAAGAAGTTTTTAGCATTGTTTTTCCATGCTTAAAGTCTGTTGGTTATCAATTTGGTCATGTTTGACATGTTTGTTATGGTTGCTATGCATTTTGGCTTGTGAGCCCTCAAGTGTATGAGTCATAAGTATGCCTTAGTTGGTCTACTTTGATGAGTTGAAGTTGTTTGCCATGTCATTTCAGTCCCCAAATCATGCTAGCATGCTTGCATTCATCGTTCCTTTCATGCTTAGAAGATGTGCCCTTTTTATGCTTTGAAATGAACATTATGCATGCCTAAGTATTTGAGCCTTCAAGGTTGCCATATCATTGGGTTTTAGGGCTGATTTCAGTGTATTCAAACTCCGTTTTTGGTTGCATAGCTCATACCATGTTGGCTTGGGGTAGGGATAGTAAGATGCTCCTTTGTTGTGCCTTAACTTTGGGCCTATTAGTGTGTATGCTTCCATGCTTGATTGTCCATTACTTTGGCATCTTTGGCCACTGTTTTGGGGTGTGGCGGAGGCCTCCCATTTCAGCCTAAATCCACTCTTGTTTATGGCTACATGTTTGAATTATTGCCTCTAGTTATATACTTGCATTGTGCCAAGTTTGCATCTCATTTTAGGTTGCATTGTATCGCATTTTGCATGCTTAATACATCACCTTTGCATGTTTGGTTTGCATTGCATTTGGCATGTTTTGCATTTTAACTTCATGTTGCATCTTTAAGTCAAGCTTGTATACATGCATTCCATTGTTTGGTTTGGGGTGTCAAACCAAACTCGAGGGGCGAGGAGTGTTTGTACTTCAAGTGACAAAACACGTCTCAACCCTCGGTCGCCAATCCCCTTGACTCTAACATGATAGGGTCTTGGCATTCATATATTTGTTGCATGCATCTTTACATCAAGTGGCAAATTTGATCCCTTGAGCTATCATGCACCATTGATGGCTCGAGGATCGAGGGCCATGCTTCCCTGAGCTCAAAGCATGATAGGAAGCATGACCATGCTTACATGTGCCTGAAATCCCATACTGTATACTGTCTGTTCTCTGTTGCTGTCAAAACTGTCTTCTACAGGAAGCTTCTGCCGACCGGCAGAATTAAGTGCCGACCGGCAATATTTGAACAGCCGATAAATCCAAGGACAACCGATGGAAATCCTGGACTGCCGATGGGGATTCCCCCTAGCCGGTGGTACTCTGCAGCATGCAAGGAACCTGTCCTAAGGCTTTGGAATTTTTTAGAGAGACAGGGCAGTGTAAACAGAGGTAGCAGAGGTATGGTACGGATTTTTCAGGCAAGCCGGGTTCCGAGCATGCATCATTCGCACGTCCCGAGGCAGAGGCCGCGGCCATCCTCTTCTCTCTTTTGCATTCTTCCTATTAAGCAAATTAGAAAATCTGTAATAATTTTATTTGCTTATTATTTGGACTGTAATATTTATTTGTATCCTCCGAGCGAGGGCAAATCTGTAATAAGTGTGGGTGAGTGTGTGTATGTCTTCCAATCCCCACTTCTTTCTTCCCTTTTATTTACCTGATTATGATGGTAGATTAGGGCATTTTTGAAATCAGCATACCATATGCTATGCATGCGTGCATTCATGCACTTGTGTTGCAAGCATTAGGCTCGGTACATCATGCTAACTGCATTTGTATTTCAAATTCCGAATTGAATACGTGAATCAATCGATCGCATTTCACATGCAATGTTTAGGGTTAGCCGAGCCTGTCTAGATTGCATTTTTGCATGCGATGCATTAGCCATTCTTAACATGAACTAGGACATGCATGCTTGCTAACTAGTTTATTGTTTTGGCACGGAGTACGATGTAAGTCTTTATGTTTTAGCATCCCGCATGCGTGTGAGTGTTGCCATAACAGTATGATTGCCATGCGGCTAAATGCTTATGTGCTATAAACTGTTTGAATGCCTGTGGGTGAAGGTTGGATTGTCTGAGTTGGAAATACTCGTTGAAATCCATGTTTTAGCCTACTTGCGAGTAGCAAATCCCAAAACATTTTTCCAAAACAAACGGATATGCAATGCTTATTTCCAAATTGGGCGATCTAGTCTATACTTGTTTGCTGTGCGCATAACATAGTAATTCTAGGCTAATAAATGGAATAAGAACACATAATGTTTTCAAAAAATGGATATCACGGTTAGTAGAGGCCGATCTTCGGATCGGGCGAAAGGGGGTGCTCATAGCTGACCTTCCCCAATCGTACCCTAGCTCCCGAGCCGAGACAACTCCGGTGATGACGGACATGTGGCCTTCGGCACCGAGTCAGGGTTTCCAAAATTCCCCATAAAAATAATAAATTTAGGTAGCGACTCTGTATCTGGCAAAGCAGTCCATGTTTGGCACTCCTCTTTTCAAAAATATGTTTCTCAAAACGATTTGCCGGATTTGGACTCTTTGGTTCAAGATTAAGAACCGTGACACAAAATCGAGTCCGAACTGTAGTGAGGGCCACACGCTGGCGCGTCTACACGCCTGAGCTTGTTTCAACTTCTGCAAGTTCTGTCACTACATCCCATATGTTCGGAATGAGCTGGGTACCGAATAAACCGAGTACTATGCTACGAGTTGTGTGTTCAGAGTGAGCAGTGTACTATTAGGAGCCGTGTGTTCAAAATTACCAGAATACTGTGTTATGAGCTGTATGTTCAAAAGAAACAGAGTACAGTGTTACGGGCTGCGTGTTCAGAATGAGCAGTGTGCTATATGAGCTGTGTGTTCAGAGTGAACAGAATACTATGTTGATTGTTTCAAAGCCAGAATGGCAATCAGATGTGCTCTTCCTAAGTACCATTCCCTGCCGGGGGCATCTTGGCTATGTTTGCAACGAGTTCCTAGGAAAAGTTATGAATATGATCAAGAGGAAAAACGGCATTTGTGGTTTCTAAATGCAGATGTTGCTCCTTGTCAGCATTTCAGAACCTTTATACTGTGAGTTGAAAGTAAGTATTCCAAGAATACAAGAAGAGATCCCCGTCAGAGTAAAACGGTTTACCGCCACTCACTCCACGAGGGGCTTTCTAAAGTCCCGCTTTGTCTGTTTATTGCATTCCCTGAACATCATGCTTTACATTGCTTGTAACATGTACTGTATCATCGCACTTATTGCGTTTATTTGCATCTTGTGTTATCTTGTATCATTTGTCCTTTTACGTTGAACTGTGTTTAGGATCGTTGTCCTTTGGGACTTTCTCAGGTTGCGCCGAACACACACCTGATAGTTTGTGTTGGACCTCCTCTCATGATTTCAGCGTGATTTGAGTGTCCCATTCCTTACACGATTACAGTGTGTTTGGAATTTATCTCAGAATGCCTGATGCGCGGGCCTGGGCGGGTTTTATCTTGGGTTGCGTTGTAGACGCGCTGGGCGGGTTGTGTTGGACCTCCTCTCACGATTTCAGCGTGGTTAGAGTGTTCCTTTCTTTACACAATTTCAACGTGTTTGGAATTTATCTCAGGACGCCTGATGCGCGGGCCTGGGCAGGTTTTATCTCTGGTTGCGTTGTAGATGCGCTGGGCGGGTTGTTAAACTCCTCTCACAATTTCAGTGTAGTTTGAGTGTCCCATTCCTTACGTGATTTCAGCGTGTTTGGAATTTATCTCAGGACACGTGATGCGCAGGCCTGGGCGGGTTTTATCTCAGGTTGCGTTGTAGATGTGCTGGGCGGGTTGTTAGACCTCCTTTCATGATTTCAGCGTGGTTAGAGTGTTCCGTTCCTTGCGCGATTTCAGCGCGTTTAGAATTTATCTCAGGACGCCTGATGTGTGGGCCTGGGCAAGTTTTATTCCAGGTTGCGTTGTAGACACGCTGGGCAGGTTGTTGGACCTCCTCTGACAATTTCAGCGTCATTTGAGTGGCCCGTTCCTTACGCAATTTCAGCGTGTTTGGAATTTGTCTCAGGACGCCGAATGTGCCGGCCTGCACGAGTTTTATCTTAGGTTACGTTGTAGACGCGCTAGGCGGTTTGTTTTGGACCTCCTCTCACGATTTTAGCGTGGTTTGAATGTCCCTTTCCTCACGCAATTTCAGCGCGTTTGGAATTTGACTTATGTTACGTCGTATGCGCGCCTGATTGTTTGTTTTTCCTCCTCTCATGATTCCAGCATGGTTGGAGTATTTTCCTCTTTGCATTCACCATTGCATTTTCCATGCATTGTATCGTCCTATCTTGCGCCCTTTACCTGCACTCATTAGTGCATTGTTCGCGCTTTTTTGCGCACCTTACCTACACTTGTTAGTGCATTGCTTTGTTCGCGCTTTCGTGCTGATCTTACCTGCACTTGTTAGTGCATTGCTCGCGCTTTCTTACGCACCTCACATGCACTTGTTAGTGCATAGCATCACACTGTCTTGTGCACTCTCTGGTCTGGGAGACCTTAAATCCTGCATCTTTATTCGCACTGTCTTGTGCACTCTCTGGTCTAGGAGACCTTCAATCCTCTAAATGTGCAATTCCTTTGGTGTTTATTGTGCCCGAACGACTTCCAGTGGTCTGGTATAGCCACCTGTCTGTGTTTGCGGTGAGTTCCTAGGAGACCAACTGACATGGTGGAAACTAGAGTTTGAATGGCTCATGCCTAGAATGCAAAGGTTCGGGATTTTCGAGACTAAATTCTGGTTTAAATACCCAGGGGTATATCCTCAGCTTGAAATCTGTATGGCAGCCCAATAGATTGCGATAGCATGTGTATGCGCCTCTATTCGGGATACAGAACCAACCTAGTCTGTCACCCTGTTGGACAATAGGGAAAGCTATGACCATAGTCAGGGAGAAAAGTAGTACCTGCGGTTCAACCGAGAAGAAGGGGAAGATTCCCACATCAGCATGAGGTAGGACATTGCCTAGGTAAGTCATTGCCAATTGACCCTGTAAGGTACCTTCACCTCTTAGCTATTACATTGCATTTTAGCCACTACATTACAGTGCATTGCTTAAATCCTAAATTTTCAAACCGGCTTCGCTTACCGTATAAGCCCAATTATCAAACTAGCTTCGCGAAAGCATATAAGTCCAATTGTCAAACCGGCTTCGCTTAAGCGTATAAGTTCAATTTTCAAACCGGCTTCGCTTAGCGTATAAGTCCAATTACCAAACCGGCTTCGCGAAAGTGTATAAGTCCAATTATCAAAACCGGCTTCGCACAGCGTATAAGGCCAATTATCAAACCGGCTTCGCAAAAGCGTATAAGTCCAATTTTTAAACCGACTTTGCTTAGCGTATAAGTCCAATTATCAAACTTGCTTCGCGAAAGCGTATAAGTCCAATTATCAAACCGGCTTCCTGAAAGCGTATAAGTCTAATTTTCAAACCGGCTTCGCTTAGCGTATAAGTCCAATTATCAAACCGGCTTCGCGAAAGCATATAAGTCCAATTTTCAAACCGGTTTCGCGAAAGCGTATAAGTCCAATTTTGAAACCGGCTTCGCGAAAGCCTATAAGTCCAATTTTCAAACCGGCTTTGCGTGGCATATAAGTCCAATTATCAAACCGGCTTCGCGCAGCGTATGAGTCCAATTATCAAACCGACATTGCGAAAGCGTATAAGTCCAATTATCAAACCGGCTTCGCGAAAGCGTATAAGTCCAATTATCAAACCGGCTTCGCGAAAGCGTATAAGTCCAATTTTCAAACCGGCTTCGCGTGGCGTATAAGTCTAATTATCAAACCGGCTTCGCATGGCGTATAAGTCCAATTATCAAAATCTTCCTGCATAAAATTTTGCATCCTGCCCCTGAACTACGCTGGTTTGATTCCTTGCAAAGGGATACGTAGGCAGCCTGCGGGTTCAACCAACTGCATCCGTATTTTGTTTATTTGTCCAAGTCTTCGGCCTTGTCAAAAATGGGCCGTCTCTGGGCTTTGACATTCACTCCCGTCACTTCTTGACTTCCGAGTTCTCTTAAAGAGGGGCAACTGTAGACACCCTATTTTTGACCGCCCTTAAGACTTGGGCACTACTAATGGTTTACTCGGTGATGAAGGTGCGCTGGGCAAAGCTTCAGTTTGTTCGGCAAGGAGAGAGTCAAATCCCAACTTCATACCGCTTTTGGACCAAAACAATCTTGATCAAA
The DNA here is from genome assembly GCF_055761805.1 of Camellia sinensis. NCBI lineage: Eukaryota > Viridiplantae > Streptophyta > Magnoliopsida > Ericales > Theaceae > Camellia > Camellia sinensis. The sequence continues at coordinate 163,154,083 of NC_138972.1, forward strand.
AGATTTTAGACCTTGAAACCCTCTCTTTCAAGATGTTTCGAAAATAAAGTTCCTACGATGTTCCGACGCTCGCATTTCGTTAAATGTTGTGCTTTTAGGTAAACCGAGCAAGGACAAAGTGGAAATGAATGAAAGAGAGATAAAATCTTCAAAAAATCTTTCAAAACACTTTGTTTAGGAGTTTGGAGTTGAAGAAAAGAGGAAAGGAGAGAAGAAAACTAGTTTGGGAGAAGTTTGGCACGAATCCGGGTAGGATCAAAACTGCGCGGCTTCACCAAAACAGGTAAAACTTTTTTCACAGTTACAATTTTGATACAGGTCTGGTGCCATTGGAAAGCTTACTTCCGGGGCTTCAATTTGGAGACAAGAATGACCTAAAAAGGAGTCCAGATGAAGGAGTTATGCCCGTTTGAAGTTGGACCTTGAAAGCAGAAAAGCGGTCGGCCGACTAGAAAAAGTAGCTAGCCGACCAGAAAAAGTGGTCGGCTGACAAAGAAAGTGGTATACAGGTCCCAAACTCAGATATTTATCCCCCAGCTGTCTTCCACAACCTCCAGCTGTCTAATAGACAGATATTTTCGAGCCAACTCCCATTTCTGCTATATATGAGGCTATATCTCTCATTTTCAAGGGACAATCTTCTTGGAGAAGCTTGGGAGCTTCTCACTCTAAAAAGTCTCTCTCTCTCTACAACTTCTAGGGCTGAATCTCTGCTCCTCTCTCTGTATACTCCACTCCCTTGCCCATTTTGTGCATAGAAGTGTTTGAAAGTGAAGAAATGCTTCAAGTTTGCCTAGGCATCCTTCATCAAAGTTAACCACCATTGGGTTGAATTTCTTTGAGAATCATTTTGAGCTTCAAAAGCTGGCCTTGGCTCAGATTTTGGGCTGGTTTTGCAGTGTTTCAAGGGTAACCCTCTTTTTTTCCTTTTTAAGCATTATTTTGATCCTTCTCTTAGCCTCATTTGCATGCTTATTTGAGCTTTGTTGTCAACTGAAAAAAAGGTTCATATTTAAGTGGTTTTCATGTTCGTTTAAGGCTCTTTTGGTGTTGGGGGTCATCTACCCTCTTGCATGCTCTATTTAGCCTTATTTTGAGCCATGCCATGTGACCTTTGTATTGATCTTTGCTTGGCCCTTTAGCCACTGAAATCTAGTGGATTTTCAGTTGTTGGCATGTGGTTTTGAGGGCCAAAATCAGAGAGGGGTGACCCTCTCTCTTTTGGCCTTGTTTGCTTGCATTTATGGCTTTCCAAGGGAGCATATATTTCCACACTTCCTAACCATGGTTCAGGCCCTTTTTAGTGACTTTTAGGACCTGCCTAGACTCTTTCTATGCCGGGTTTGGTCACCTTTTGATTGCCTCTTGCATGTGTAGAACAATCCCTTGCATAGCTTATCAAAGTAGCACCTCATTTTTTCATGTATTGGTCATGTTTTAGCGGGTTTTTGGCCACCATTTGGCATGCCATGGTTTTGTTTTTGTCTGGTTTGGTAGCCTCTTGTGCTTCATATGGTTGTAGTGTAAACCATGGTTTACTAGCTTGAAATGCATGTTGTTTTGGCCTTCTATTCTAGCATATTTTGGCCATGGTCCAAACTAATTTTATTCATATTTTGGGCTGCCTTAGCTCTGTTTCGAGGTCCCTTGGTCGAATGATGATTTCCATGCACGCTTATAGTGTAATAGCCTTGCCTAGCTTTGAGTTTTGAAGCCGCTTGCATGCTTACCTTGCGGTGTTTTCTTGTTTTGTCATCATTGAGCATGATATTTCAGAGTATATAGGGCTTCCATATTCTCATGTTTTTCACTCTTTCAATGTGTTTGAGAGTTGCATCATTATACCCTATTTATGAGCCTTTGCATTGAGCTTCATTCTTATGCCTTTCAAGCCACCATCTTGGCTCATTTTGCCACTATTTTGGGTCTGCTTAAGGTTTGTTTGGAGTTGATTTTGTCATTTGAGCATCGCCTTGCATGCCTCTAGTGTAATGTGCATCACTAGCTTCGGTACTTAAGCCTTTCAACATGTATTGTGTGAGTTGTTTGCATGATTCGGAGCCATTTTGTCTCTCATTTCAGAGCTGGAACATGTGTCATTGTATGCCATATTTCATCCTTTCAATGATTTTGTGGAGTTGCATTTTATGCCTTAGGCTTGGAGCGCTCGCATTGTGCATGCTTGTGTGTTTTTCGAGGCCTTGTTTTCATCATCTTTGGCTACTGATTTGGGTGTGGCTGAGGCCCATCCATTTTGGTTTAAGTCCATCTTGCATTATGCATGCCATGTAGTTCGTCACATTGAGTATGCTATTTGACATTCGCATTGTGTATGCTAGTCGCATTGTGTCATACTGTTACATGCTTATGTTGTCTTGCATTGAGCATGCGCGCATTAGCATCGGGCATTGTGCATTGTGCATGCCATTAGCCTTGTTAGGTTGTTCATGTCACATTCCATATTGGCATTGTGTATGCTATCATGTCCCTTGCATGTTTTCATACTTATGTTGCATTCCATTATGCTTGCATGCATTGCATTGTAGTTAATCATTGTGCATTGTATTGTAGTTAATCTTAGTTGCATTGCATTTAGGTTGCCTACTTCGAATCGCATTGTGTACGACATGCCTTATTACGTGTTGCATTGTGTTTCGGATAGGAGTTAGCCTATGCACGGGAAACGAGGGACGTCTCGTACTTAAAGTGACGAAACGTGCCTCGATTCCCGGTCGCCGAAATTCTTGACTACCCATGTTGGAGTTGTTGGCTTTAGGTGCTTATGTGTGCATTCATTTCACATTGAGACGTGCAATTCGGCTCCTCGGCCATCATGCATTGAAATACGTGATTGGTGGCCCGAGGGTTAAGGACTACATTCCCTTGAGCTTATGCAATGATGGAAAGAGTGGTCGTGCACACATATGTAGCGAATATTTTGCCATCTCTCTCTCTTGCCTTCTATTGTAGAAAACTGAAAACCAGGAGAGGAAACTGGTCGACCGACCAGGTTTACTGGTTGGCCCACAACTTTTGTTGGTTTCCACCACAAAAAAGGTGGTCGGTAGTTGGTCTCCCATGCCAATAAGCTGGTCGGCAGCCTTCCCACAGTTTCCCGAGGTGGAGTTTCATCTCTCTGCAGCTTTGTGCAAATTTCTGAAATCAATTGCAAACAAAGGCAAGCCGGGGTATCGTGATGGATTTCCCGACAAGGCGACTCGAGCTGAGGTAGTCCACATTCATGTAGTTTGCATGCTAGTTTAATTGCTTACTTAGTTAGTTTGTTAATTAATTAGAGTTGTGTAATAATTAGTTGTAATTTATTATTCATTTTGGTTGTGTAATAACTAGCTTAATTAGATTAGCCCAGATTTGCTAGTTGGTATTGTATTATTTATTTAGGCACTCCGTCGAGAGGGCCAACTATTGTAATAAGTGTGCGTGTGTGTCATGCATGTCTTCCAACCCCCATTTCTTTCTCCCTTTTATTTACCAGCCTACGATGGTTAGTCTTAGGGCATGTTTCAATTAGCATCCTTATGCTCGCGTGTTTGCATCCATTCATCTGTCTTGCATGCACCGGGCTCGGCGCATCATACTAACTGTATTGTATTTCCATTCCTATTTGAATACATGTATCAAATTGCATTTCACATGACATTTTAGAATAGCCGAGCCTATCTTCGTTGCATTTTGTATGTGTTGCATTAGGCCATCTTAACATGAACTTGGATCATGCATTGATTACTAACTAGTTTCTGTTTTGGCTTGGAGTACTCGGTAAGTGTTTATGCTTTAGCATCGTTGCATGTGTGTGAGTGACTGCCATGATAGCATGCTTGCCATGAGGCTATTTGCTTACGTGATTAACTACCTAAATTCCCATGGGTGAAGGTTACATTACTTGAATTGGGACAATTCATTGAAATTTGCGTTTCAGCCTACTTGCGAGTAGCAAACTTCAAACCATTTTCCAAACAAACAGATATGCAATGCTTTGTTCCAAATGAGGTGGTCTAGTCTACACTTGTTTTGCTATGCGCATCACATAGTAATTCTACGCTAATAAACTGGAATAAGAACGCACGTGCTTTCAAAAACAAGATATCATGTTTAATAGTGGCTGATCTTTGATCGGGCTAGCAGGGGTGCCCATTGCATGACCTTCCCCAATCGTACCCAAGTTCCCGAACTGAGGCAACTTTCGTGATGATGGACACGTGGCCTTAGGCACGAGTCAGGGTTTCCTAAATTCCCCCAAAATAAAATATTTAGGTGGCGCCTCTGTATCTGGCAAAGCAGTCCATGTTTGCACGTCTTTCTAAAAATTAGTTTTTCAAAACGATTTGCCGGATTTGGACTCTTTGGTGATTTATCAATCTCGCATTGCACTTTGCGAGATCAAATTAAGAACCATGACATTGAGTCCGAACTGTAGTGAGCCCAAATGAGCAAAACGGGATTTTTCCCGGGACGTTCGGGGACGTCTGCAGTAGTGTAATGCTACTTATTAGCCTAACATGCTCTATGCTTTTGATCATCATTCTAGTATGATTTTGGCCTAACTCAAAGAAGCTTTTACTCATATTTTAGCATGCTTAAGCTCTGTGTGAAGTGTCTTGGGTCCTGCATGCATTGTTGTGTGCGGTCATGGTTCAATCTAGCTTACTAGCTTTGCATATCGGGTCCACTAGCATGCGTTGCTTGGGCTATTGGCATGATTTAGCATTATTTCTACCATGGTTTCAGTGCATATTCCATGGCCATGCACTCACATTTGTCACTCCTTCCATGCATTGGAAGGTTTATGCTTTAAGCCTTAAGAGTGAGCCATCATGTATGCATGTTTGCCCAAGCTCATGAGCTCCATTCTAGCATGTTCTTGACTCTTAATTTGGCATGATTAAGCACTGTCCAGAGCTGTTTTAGTGGTCTAAGCTTGGTATTGTATGCTCCTTGTGTATTGCTCTTGACTAGCCCTATGCTCTAGGCCTTCTATCATGCCTTATTTGTGTTGTTTGATTGATTTGGCATCATTTAATACTCCATTTCAGAGCATCTAGCATTGTCATATTCTCGTGCATGTCACTCTTTAATCGCGCTTAAGAGTTGTGCCTTTATGCTTTACTTTCGAGCCATGAGTTGAATGTGCATTTCATGCTCTTTGTGCCCAGGGTTTGCTGAGTTTTGGCCAATGATTTAGGTGTGGCTGAGGCCCATCCATTTTGGTTTAAGTCCATTTTGCATTGAGTATACCATGTTAGCCATTGCTTTGTGTAGGCCATGTTGTTTGCATTGTTGTATTGCATATTGTTGCATGCCATTAGCATTAATAGGTGGTTTATGTTGTTTTGCATTGAGTGTGCATGCTATTGGCATTGGTGGTTTGATCATGTTGTTGCATGCTTGTCCCTTGCATTGCATGTTTGCATACTTATGTTGCGTTCCATTATGTTTGCATGCATTGCATTGTAGTTAATCATAGTGCATTGCATTGTGTGTGTAGACACCCCATTTTAGACCGTCCTCAAGACTTGGACGTCACCGTTTGAACACTCGGTGATCATCCATGTTTGTGTTCGTCTTGAGTTCCCGGAGGTCTCAGCTACGCGCCTTGCCTCAGGATCTCTCGACTCGACTATTTTGTGTTTGGTTTTACACCAAACACTTGTGTTTTTGCTTTGGAGGGTGGGGAATGGCTTGTTGGCCATCCCCACACTCCACCGGCCATGGCTTGAAGCCACTGGCTGTGTTTTATTGCCACCAGCCAAATATTTGGCTGGCCGGCACTCTGGATGGTCGACCGGCCATCTTTTTTGACCAAATTACATTTTTGGCCGGCCGACCACTGTTCATCTGCTTTTGCAGATATTTTTGTGCCAGCTGTGATAGTTGGCACCCACCTTTGCTCCCCTCCATACACGTGTATGGAGGGATTTCAACCTTGTTAGCTTGCCTTGGAAGCTTTACAAGATTGAATCTTCTATAAGAGGAGGCCTTTTCTCCCTCTTTTAGGTTAGACAACATTTTTCCAGAGCTTTGAGTTCTAGGGTTAGGGTTTGCATATATCCTATCTCTATATCTCTCTCTTTGTGTATTTGTGTGTGTTTAAGTCTTAGTATTGCACACAAACACTCACCATTACACCTTCTCTTGGAGCTGAGGTCCTTGGAGGTTGTTCTTGAAGTTTTAGAGCTGGTTTGGACCTAAGCAAGCTGCTGGTCCACCTTTTTTGAAGAGGATCTACAAGGGTAACCACTTTCCCCTTTTATTCCCCATTTTTGCATAGTTTTTTTGACTACCTTGCAACTGTTTTTAGGCGTTACATATAACATATAAAAGTCTTGTTTTTCATTGCTTTAAATAGTTGGTTAAGGGTGTTTTGAGCTTTGAGGTTGTTTGACCCCTCTTAGGGCTTATTTGACCCCTTTTTTGTGCCATTTTGGTGGGCTCCGGGACCATTGTGTTTGGGCCTCCTCACCACTAAAATCTTGAGGGATTTCAGTGGTAAGGATGGTGCCTTGAGGTCCTAAGAAGGAGAGGGCCACCCCCTCTCCTTGTTGTCCTTGAAAAGGGCCATTTTAGCCTCTTGAGAGAGCATCTTGTTTAAGTGCATGTTGGCCATGCCTTAAATGATTTTTGTGCTTATTATGTCATAATATAGCTCTGTTTTCAGTTGGTTTAGTTACGCCATGCTTGCTTAGCATACATGCCTTGTAATGCCATGTTTTGGCCTTAACATGCTTTAATTGTCGACCCTTGTTCTAGCATGATTTTGGCCAAGCTTTGTGAAGCTTTTGTGTATGTTTTAGTGTGCTTTTAGCTCTGTTTTTAGTTGCTTTCGTCATGCTCAACATGTTTTGTAATGTCTCTTTGCGTTCTAGCTTGTAGGCCATGAATGTGTGATGTCATGAGCATGCTTTACTTGCTTTAATTAGTTGGTTTGGCACCTCTATTTTATGCAATTTTAGAGTTTGGTATGCTTGCCATATGTCCATGATCATCTCTTTTAAGTGTGCTTAGAAGTTGCCTTTTGATGCTTAGGAATTGGATCATGTATGCATGCATGTTTGTATGTGCATTTGGCCCCATTTCCATAGTGTATGGCCACTGTTTTAGGCTTGTTTGAGGGCTGCCTAAATTAGTCTAAGTCTGTCATGACCCGAACCCGCCCCTATGGGTTAAGGACACAATCGGCCAGTAATCCTGAGATTACCTACGGCCTCAGACCAAAAGAGACATAACCTGTCAGAGTAAAGGGGCCAAACGGAAGCAATAAATAAAAACTTTGTCCATTGAGCCGTGCTTATATGCACATCAAACAAACCATACTCAGATACGTTAATAACCCACATCAAAAGTACAGTTTCACAAAATTCATTACAGACAGGATCAACCAAAACGAGTCAACCTATGACCGACTATTTACAGATATACACAAAGTCCTTGCCGGCAAGACAAAGCATAGTTACATAGCAAAAAGGCAAGGGTAGGTCTCAAGAGTGAGACGCAAGGCTGACTTCCTCAAAACTCAGATTTTTCCTAGCGGACTTCACTGGGGCTGGGTTTGGACTTCCCTTGGCTCACCTACAAAACACATGAATGAGCGTGAGCGATAGCCCAGTGAATAATATCAGATGCAGAAATTACATAACAATGTAGAACAACATGTTCCAAACGGCCTTGGGCCCAATTCATACTCCTATTCATGGCAAAACGGCCTTCGGCCCATTCACTTATGTCGAAACGGCCTTCGGCCCATCCATTTCTGTCAAAATGGCCTTCGGCCCATTCATTTATGTCAAAACGACCTTCAGCCTACTCGTTCATGTCAAAACGACCTTCGGCCTACTCGTTCATGTCAAAACGGCCTTCGGCCCACTCACATGTGTCAAAACGACCTTTGGTCCATTCATTTACATCAGGACGACCTTTGGTCCATTCATTTATATCAAAATGACCTTCAGTCCATTCATTCACATTAGGACGACCTTCGGTCCATTCATTTATATCAAAACGACATTTGGTCCATTCATTTATATCAAAACGACCTTTGGTCCATCCATTCGTTCCTGTCAGACTTTTGTCCACAATCCCAATTTACAACTCATAAAGTTTAAGGGAATAAACAATTGGACATTGACAAGCTTTCGAATAGTTATATTACTCACAGTGATCGGCTTGTGGATGCGCCCTGGAGCTTGACCCTACACATTTCATGAGTACAAAAGGGTCACTAACAGTTCAATCCGTTCTTTAATTCACATATTCCTCTTTAGGCTTTATTTTTATCTCAATAACTCATCTACAAGGTTTGACATATGCCTAAGAGTACTTACAAGTGAAAGGGAACGGAAAACGAAACACAGAACGCATAAACAAAATTTCAGAAAATAGGGTCCCCGCTCGAGCGTCAACTTATCCGCTCGAGCGGACCCTTAAGGCCTGCAAAAGTACTGGTTGCATGAAAATTACGCTCGAGCGTTAAATAGGGCGTTCGAGCGGAAGGCCTGTCTACAAAATTCCACGCTCGAGCGTGATATGTCCCGCTCGAGCGGACATCCAACTCTGCAAAAATGCTGGGAGCACGATTTTCCCGCTCGAGCGGCCATTACCCCGCTCGAGCGGACTTCGAAATTCTGGAAAACCCAGAACTGTGTTCTTGAGTTCCAACATCGAATTCAAGGGCCCCAAATGCCTGATTTCGGCTCAAACTTCATATATATGTGTACTAACATGATATAGACACCAAATTACCACATATTGAAACTCAATTCCCGTGAATCAATCACATGCAAACCCAAATTATACCAAACTTACTTCCAATACATTAAATTCATGCATTTAAGTTTCATATCTTCATCAATCATGCATGCATGTCAATTCTTGACTCCATTTCTATTCCAATCAATGCAAATGGTGTTCATTCTCATGGAACACAACAAAAACATGCTTGCATGTAGGATTTAACACTCATATTTCTATATTCATCCCAATACATGCTTGATTATGCAAAACCATGGTGATTCTATACATGCATGTGCATTTTAACTTCAATTCCATCAACTAGAGTACAACTCTTGTTCTTGATCACCAATTAACCTTTAATTCACAAAATCACAAGTTCAAACTCAAGAATTCATAAACAATCACTTACCTAGAAGCTCAATCTATGGTCAGTTCTTGAGTTGGACTTCAAATTCGTAGCCTTGGGCCAAAAATTACACAACTTTCTCCCTCACTCTCTCTAGCAGCCGACCTCCCCCCCCCCCCCCTTTCTTAGAGTTTGATCAGCCCAAAGATGAAGGTATATGAGAGAATGAGAAGTGTAGTGCTCAAACACAAGAAACCCCACTAGCCACAATTAAGATATTAAACAATTTGAGCACAATGCCATTAAATAATTCAATTTAATCTGGCCCGAATCAAGTTTTCAATTAAATTTTACCGTAGGCTCTAAAAATTATGCCAATCACAATGGCGAAATCAATTTCGGGTTCTGTGGCCGATAAAGCCTCCAATTTAATTTCCAAAGCTGATTATTCAAACAGATATTCCTACGGTGAACAGATAAAACTTTCAAAATCACCTATATTCACGTAATGGCACATAAAATCATGGTAAACACATAATCACATTCAATTTAAGGACCAATTAGCATATTACGAAACAGGGGTATTACAGTCTTCCCCCCTTTAGGAAGTTTGGTCCTCCAAACTTAATTTACCTTCGTCAGGAAACAAATGTGGATAGCGTAGACGCATTTCCTCCTCTTTTTCCCATGTAGCATCTGTCCCATAGTGTTCCTTCCATTCCACTTTCACCATTGGAATGGATCTGTTTCTCAATTCTTTCACTTGTCGGTCAACAATTCTTTCCGGCCATTCAGCATATTCCATATTTTCATCAATAGCAACCCGGTGATAATCAATCACATGCAACGGGTCTCGGAGGTAACCCCTCAACATCGACACATGAAATACGTTATGGATTTGCTCGAATCCCGGTGGCAAAGCAACTCTATAAGCAACTGGGCCAAGCCTCTCCAAAATCTGAAACGGCCCAATGTAACGGGGCGACAACTTGCCCTTTTTCCCAAACCTGACTTGGCCTTTCATCGGAGAAACTCGGATGAACACATGGTCACCGACCTCATACTCAAGAGGTCTTCTCCGAACGTCTGCATAATTCTTCTGTCGGTCTTGAGCTGTTTTGAGCCTTTGCCGAATAGTTTTGATCTTTTCAGAGGTTTCTTGTACAATTTCAGGCCCAAGCAAAGCTCTGTCTCCGACCTCTGTCCAACAAATAGGTGATCTACACCTCCTACCATACAAAGCCTCGTATGGTGCCATACCGATGCTGGAGTGGAAGCTATTATTATAGGCAAATTCTGCAAGTGGCAAGTAATCTTCCCAACTCCCCTGAAAATCCAAAGCACACATGCGAAGCATATCTTCCAAAGTCTGTATTGTTCGTTCTGACTGCCCATCTGTCTGTGGGTGGAATGCAGTGCTGAACCTTAGTTCTGTTCCCATAGCTTCCTGCAAACTCTTCCACAATCTAGATACAAACTTCGGATCTCTATCCGACACAATGGATACTGGAACTCCGTGTAGGCGGACAATTTCATCAACGTAAATAGTAGCCAACCTGTAAGCAGTAAATGTAGTTTTGACAGGCAGAAAATGTGCAGATTTAGTTAGTCTATCAACTACAACCCAAACAGAATCCATACCTCGGGAAGTCCGAGGTAGGCCAACAACGAAATCCATAGTCACATGTTCCCACTTCCACTCAGGAATGGGGAGAGGTTGAAGTAGACCGCCTGGTTTCTGATGTTCAGCCTTAACTTGCTGACACTGAAGGCACTTGGACACATATTCTGCAATCTCTTTCTTCATTTTAGGCCACCAATAGGTTTGTTTCAAATCCCGATACATTTTATTGTTACCCGGATGCATAGCAAATACGGATCTGTGGGCTTCATCTAAGACCCTCTTCTTTAGCTCCGGAATATCTGGAACACATATTCGGTTTCGAAATTTCAACATTCCATTCTCGACACTGAACTCTGCTTTTGGGCTGACTTCAAATTCATCAATTACCTTTCGGAGGAACTCATCTTCTTTCTGTTTCTGCTTGATTTCATCAACAATTGCCGGTTCGGCTGTAATGGCGGCTATCAATCCGCCCGGTTCACATACCACTACCTCAATTTCAGACTTCTCAAAGTCTTGCAAAATCTCCCTTTGTTCAGTAAGCAAACAAGCCATACTCCCTGTTGATTTTCTGCTCAAGGCATCAGCCACTGTATTAGCTTTCCCGGGGTGATACTGAATTTCTAGGTCGTAATCTTTTATCAATTCTAGCCATCTTCTCTGACGCATATTCAACTCTTTCTGCGTGAAGAAGTATTTTAGGCTTTTATGATCTGTGTAGACTTCACACTTTGCCCCATACAAATAATGCCGCCAGATTTTCAAGGCAAAAACAACTGTGGCCAATTCTAAGTCATGTGTTGGATAGTTCTTCTCATGTGGCCTCAACTGTCGGGAGGCGTAAGCAATAACCTTTCCGTTCTGCATTAACACACAACCCAAACCCTTATAAGATGCATCACTGAAAATCACAAAATTTTCCGTACCTGAAGGTAGTGTCAAAATTGGTGCAGTGGTCAATCTTGTCTTTAATTCATGAAATGCTGATTCTCTTTCACTATTCCACTCAAATGGTTGTCCCTTACGTGTCAATTGGGTAAGAGGCACAGCTAATTTCGAAAAGTCTTTTACAAACCTTCTGTAGTACCCAGCTAAGCCCATGAAACTGCGAACTTCTGTCACATTAGTTGGTGTAGGCCAATTCACAATTGCTTCTATTTTCTGCGGGTCCACTGAGATTCCTTCCTTGTTGATCACGTGCCCTAAGAAAATAACCTCATCCAACCAAAACTCACATTTCTTTAACTTAGCAAATAGTTTCCTTTCCCGAAGTATTTGTAAAACAGTCCTCAAATGATGTTCGTGTTCAAGTCTATCTTTAGAGTATACCAAAATATCATCGATGAAGACAACAACAAACTCATCAAGGTAGGTTTTAAAAATTCTATTCATTAAGTCCATAAATGCTGCCGGAGCATTAGTCACTCCAAATGGCATAACAAGAAACTCAAAATGACCATACCTCGTTCTGAATGCAGTTTTCCCAACATCTTCTGCTTTAACCTTCAGCTGATGATACCCAGATCTCAAATCAATCTTAGAAAACACCTGTGATCCCTGCAACTGGTCAAATAAGTCATCAATACGGGGTAAGGGATATTTATTCTTTATCGTTACCTTGTTCAATTCCCGGTAATCAATACACAGGCGCAAAGTACCATCTTTCTTCTTTACAAATAACACTGGTGCACCCCAAGGCGAAGTGCTAGGCCGGATAAACCCTTTATCAAGAAGGTCTTGCAACTGTTCCTTCAATTCTTTCATTTCGGCAGTAGCCATTCTGTAGGGAGTTTTAGAAATAGGCTGGGTGCCTGGCACGGTCTCAATAGTAAACTCTATCTCCCGGTCTACCAATTCCCCTGGTAATTCATTCGGAAACACATCTGGGAACTCTCTAACAATGGGAATATCATTCAATTCAACATTCACTGATTGTTCAGTCAATACATAACACAAATAACCCTGGCACCCCTTCCTGATCAATTTACATGCTTTCATTGCAGATATCAAATATGGTGGAGGCACTACCCCGTTTCCCACAAACACAATTTCTTTCTGTTCTGGTGGTTTAACCACAACCCTCTTTGTCACACAATCTATAGTGGCACAATATTTGGTCAACCAATCCATGCCCAAAATTACATCGAAGTGTCTAAAGTTTAAGGGCAACAAATCTACATATAGGGTAGCATCCTCAATATGCATGTCACAAAACCGATATATATAGTCACATAACACAGATTCCCCCGATGGAGCAGACACACACAACAAATATGGCAACAGTTCTAGGGGTCTTTTTAGTCTAGATGCAAATGCATATGTCACAAATGAGTGCGTTGATCCAGAATCAATTAACACAAAAGCATCCTGATTACATATTGAGATAGTACCTGAGACAACGGCATTGGCGCTCCGTGTATCGCCCGGAACGAGTGCAAAAACTCTCCCTTGTCGCACTGTATCCCCAGTAGTAGCAGATCTCAAAGTGTTTCCTGGCTTTGGGATCGATGCAGTGGAGCTAGCAGCTATCTTCCCACTATTCTGATTACAATCTCGGGCTATATGCCCTTGTTTTCCACACTTAAAACAGGCTCCCGATGCACGGTAACAGACTCCACGGTGCCTTTTGCTACAAATGTTGCACATGGGAGCTGTGTCTCGGGAAGAACTTGAAGTAGTGGAGGAGCCCGTGTTTTGCTTTTTCAAAAATTTCTTCTTCGGAAAGAAGCCTTGTCTTTTGTTGCCTTTCCATTCTGTTGTTGGCTTAGCTTGTCTAGCTATGTTAGCCTCTGATATGATGGCCCGGTCAAGCACCCCGATGTAGGTCTCCAACTTCAGGACATTCACTCGCTCTAGGATGTCACTTCGGAGCCCACCTTCAAAATGCCTTGCCTTCTTATAATCAGTATCAATTACGTGTGGTGCAAACCTAGCCAACTCAGTAAATTTGGCCTCATACTCAGTTATAGTCATGCTGTCTTGCTTGAGTTCCATGAACTCTGCCACTTTCCTGTCCCGGACGCACTGCGGGAAGTACTTGTCATAGAAGATTTCCAAAAATTTCGCCCAATCCACATCTCTGTGGTTTTCCCTCATCAACATCCACCATCTTCTTGCTTCATCTTCTAGCATAAAGGTGGCTAGAAGCACTTTCTGTGTATCCGAGCACGGAAACACCTCAAACAGTTTTTCGATCCCAAGGACCCAAGCCTCAGCTTTCAAAGGGTCTAGTCCGCCATGGAACTGTGGTGGTTTCATTTTCTTGAATTCCTTGGTGAGTGCTATTATCCGGTCATCATTTTGATCATCTGGCACGGGTGGTGCCGGAGGCGGAGGTGGCGGGTGTGGTTGCTGCCACTGTTGTTGCCACTCCTGTTGCTGTCTCAAAGCTTCTGCCATTTCTTGGATCAGTCTTTCCATTCTGTCCAGTCTGGCAGTAGAAGATTCCTCTAACTCATCACCTCTGGTCCTCACCATCTGATTAAACTTACATTATATTTCATACAAAAGGTACACAAGTATGCATGCACTAAGAAGCACATATTTCCAGATAATTTGCAATGCAAGTAGTTCACAACTTACACATTTAATTATTCCTAACAAAACATTTAAGCATATAACCAACGCTTCCAAACTCGTATTTATCACATGAATGCATCCTAGATCTCATCTAGACGCTTATTGCTCTATTTGGACAAGTGTGTGAGTTATCAACTCGTGCTCTGATACCACTCTGTCATGACCCGAACCCGCCCCTATGGGTTAAGGACACAACCGGCCAGTAATCCTGAGATTACCTACGGCCTCAGACCAAAAGAGACATAACCTGTCAGAGTAAAGGGGCCAAACGGAAGCAATAAATAAAAACTTTGTCCATTGAGCCGTGCTTATATGCACATCAAACAAACCATACTCAGATACGTTAATAACCCACATCAAAAGTACAGTTTCACAAAATTCATTACAGACAGGATCAACCAAAACGAGTCAACCTATGACCGACTATTTACAGATATACACAAAGTCCTTGCCGGCAAGACAAAGCATAGTTACATAGCAAAAAGGCAAGGGTAGGTCTCAAGAGTGAGACGCAAGGCTGACTTCCTCAAAACTCAGATTTTTCCTAGCGGACTTCACTGGGGCTGGGTTTGGACTTCCCTTGGCTCACCTACAAAACACATGAATGAGCGTGAGCGATAGCCCAGTGAATAATATCAGATGCAGAAATTACATAACAATGTAGAACAACATGTTCCAAACGGCCTTGGGCCCAATTCATACTCCTATTCATGGCAAAACGGCCTTCGGCCCATTCACTTATGTCGAAACGGCCTTCGGCCCATCCATTTCTGTCAAAATGGCCTTCGGCCCATTCATTTATGTCAAAACGACCTTCGGCCTACTCGTTCATGTCAAAACGACCTTCGGCCTACTCGTTCATGTCAAAACGGCCTTCGGCCCACTCACATGTGTCAAAACAACCTTTGGTCCATTCATTTACATCAGGATGACCTTTGGTCCATTCATTTATATCAAAATGACCTTCGGTCCATTCATTCACATCAGGACGACCTTCGGTCCATTCATTTATATCAAAACGACCTTTGGTCCATTCATTTATATCAAAACGACCTTTGGTCCATCCATTCGTTCCCGTCAGACTTTTGTCCACAATCCCAATTTACAACTCATAAAGTTTAAGGGAATAAACAATTGGACATTGACAAGCTTTCGAATAGTTATATTACTCACAGTGATCGGCTTGTGGATGCGCCCTGGAGCTTGACCCTACACATTTCATGAGTACAAAAGGGTCACTAACAGTTCAATCCGTTCTTTAATTCACATATTCCTCTTTAGGCTATATTTTTATCTCAATAACTCATCTACAAGGTTTAACATATGCCTAAGAGTACTTACAAGTGAAAGGGAACGGAAAACGAAACACAGAACGCATAAACAAAATTTCAGAAAATAGGGTCCCCGCTCGAGCGTCAACTTATCCGCTCGAGCGGACCCTTAAGGCCTGCAAAAGTACTGGTTGCATGAAAATTATGCTCGAGCGTTAAATAGGGCGCTCGAGCGGAAGGCCTGTCTACAAAATTCCACGCTCGAGCGTGATATGTCCCGCTCGAGCGGACATCCAACTCTGCAAAAATGCTGGGAGCACGATTTTCCCGCTCGAGCGGCCATTACCCCGCTCGAGCGGACATCGAAATTCTGGAAAACCCAGAACTGTGTTCTTGAGTTCCAACATCGAATTCAAGGGCCCCAAATGCCTGATTTCGGCTCAAACTTCATATATATGTGTACTAACATGATATAGACACCAAATTACCACATATTGAAACTCAATTCCCATGAATCAATCACATGCAAACCCAAATTATACCAAACTTACTTCCAATACATTAAATTCATGCATTTAAGTTTCATATCTTCATCAATCATGCATGCATGTCAATTCTTGACTCCATTTCTATTCCAATCAATGCAAATGGTGTTCATTCTCATGGAACACAACAAAAACATGCTTGCATGTAGGATTTAACACTCATATTTCTATATTCATCCCAATACATGCTTGATTATGCAAAACCATGGTGATTCTATACATGCATGTGCATTTTAACTTCAATTCCATCAACTAGAGTACAACTCTTGTTCTTGATCACCAATTAACCTTTAATTCACAAAATCACAAGTTCAAACTCAAGAATTCATAAACAATCACTTACCTAGAAGCTCAATCTATGGTCAGTTCTTGAGTTGGACTTCAAATTCGTAGCCTTGGGCCAAAAATTACACAACTTTCTCTCTCACTCTCTCTAGCAGCCAACCTCCCCCCCCCCCCTTTCTTAGAGTTTGATCAGCCCAAAGATGAAGGTATATGAGAGAATGAGAAGTGTAGTGCTCAAACACAAGAAACCCCACTAGCCACAATTAAGATATTAAACAATTTGAGCACAATGCCATTAAATAATTCAATTTAATCTGGCCCGAATCAAGTTTTCAATTAAATTTTACCGTAGGCTCTAAAAATTATGCCAATCACAATGGCGAAATCAATTTCGGGTTCTGTGGCCGATAAAGCCTCCAATTTAATTTCCAAAGCTGATTATTCAAACAGATATTCCTACGGTGAACAGATAAAACTTTCAAAATCACATATATTCACGTAATGGCACATAAAATCATGGTAAACACATAATCACACTCAATTTAAGGACCAATTAGCATATTACGAAACAGGGGTATTACAAAGTCCATCCTCCATGTGTTATAGCATGCTTGTCATTAACATGATTGTTATATGCCTTGTATGTTTGCTTGAATACTTGCATGCCCACATTGCACCTTGTATGCTTGTCACTAGCATAGTGGTTGCATGCTTGTTTGCCTTGCATGATTAGTTGTTTAGGTTGCATGCCTAAATACACATTGCATGTCCATGTTGCATATTAGTTCAAATGCCTAGGACGCATTGCATTACATGCATCTTTCACCTCTTGATCAAGCCATGATAGAGGTTGAAAGCCCCTATGTTTGATTATGTGCATTGCATTCCATTTGAAATCAAAATGTACACTTGGTTTCCTTGGGCCGTCATGCATTGAAATGCGCGATTGGTGGTCCGAGAACCGAGAACCATGTCCCTTTGAGTCATAAACATGATAAGGGATGTGGTGGCACACACATTTTCTTGAAATGCATTGCCATGCTATGTTTTGCCCTCTGCTGCTGTCAAAAACAGATTCTGCAGGAAGCTTTGGCCGGCCGGCCATATCCAGTGCCGACCAGCCATGCATCAATGGCCGATAGCTTAAACAAGTGGGCAGTGATCATTCCCTTTGGCCGATGACCAATTCCATTAGCCGGTGGTGTTCCACAGCATTCAGAGAAGTAACCCCGGGACTTGTGCAGTCTTCAGAAGAGGATAACAGTCAAAGCAGAGGCAACTTGTGCATGGCAGTGGCTTTCCAAGCGGAGCCGAGCACGCATTGCATTGGGCCCTCTTCCCGAGGCTGCTTACTGTTTTATTAGATTAGTTAATTTGTTAACTAGTTTAATTGGTCTGCACTATTTAATTAGCTTATAGGCTAGTTAAACCTGTATTATTCTTTCGGTCCCTTCAAGTGAGGGCTAATTTGTAATAAGTGTGGGTGCGTGTGTGCATGTCTTTCAACCCCCACTTCTTTCTCCCTTTTACTTACCTGCTTTGATGGTTAGTATTAGGACATGTTTACCTTAGCATACCTTATGCCATGCATCCGTGCATCATTCATCAGTATTGCATGCACCGGGCTCGGCGCATCATACTAACTGCATAGGATTTTCAAATCTAACTTAAGTACGTGCTACATGTTGCATCCCACATGCCATCCTAGGATTAGCCGAACCTATTCTAGTGACATTCTCTATGCGTTGCACTAGCCACTTAACATGGACTTGGATCATGCATGATTGCTAACATGTTTTGTGAGGCCCCTGACTTTTTTTGTAAACCTTATTAGGTCCCTAAATTTTAAATTATTATAATAAAGCCCTTAGTTCGTCGATTAATCGCAAATTAAGCCCTAGGACTGAAAACGCATCACGGGCGAATCCATACAAACCCTAATCGATCTTGGAAGCTTAGAAATCACTTCTAACACTCTAATATTAATTACTTAACTCTCAAATTTTAGATTAATCGCTCTAAACCTTAACTTTCAATTTTTACAGTCATCGTTCGGTTATTTACCTTTAAATTTAAAGCAAGATAATACAAACTGAATTATTTTACACTTGGAATAGATACTTTGATTGAACCCAAGCCCTCACATTTTTATTAAATCACAAATTGACCCCAAACAAGTACTATTATATATATATATATATATGCACTTATACCCAAAAATCTTTTTTAATAATGTATTTTACAATTTTCAAGATTTGTACAAAATATATATATATATATATAACATGTCCATCAATTCACCATCACATGGCTAGCCATCATACCCCCCCTAGACTATAATTATTGTACTTTAAAATCTCTTGAAATCTTGGAGCAATAATGACTTTGGTACCTATAAAGATTTGCTATATTTTTGTGTGTACTTCTAAGATATTTACATTAGTCCTAGACCTAAATAGATCATAATTAAATACATCATTAAGGTTCTAATCCTTCTCATTTCATTACATTTAATGTGAAGCCCTGGAAAAATGTATTTGAATTATTTCCTTAAAGCTCCTGAGTTTCTTAAATTATTTCGAATCTTGTCAGTTAGCATTTTTAATTTTTATCAGAACAAGAATATCCTAGCCTAATTAGGTTCCTTAGCCTAATTTAATTTAATTATACATAAGTAAGGTTCCAATACATGAGTTTAATGCCAAGCCCTCACTTCTTTATTTAAATTCTAAACTTACCCAAAACTAGTATTTGTACCTTGTACCTTGAAGTACCATCAATCATGTAATATAAATATATGTATACATCTTGAAGAGTGTACCCTAGGACATAAAATAATAAAGAATTTGCCCTCCACACTTCCCTATGGCTGCCCTTCCTCGGAGAATGTGAGAAATCAAATTCCAAGAAATACCATCATGAGATTTTAGGAAAATATACAACCTAGTGACCTACCTAGGATACAAAAATCCAAGCATTAGTTTTATTACAACTAGATGTGGCCTAAACCAATGGAACACACCTCCTAAGTCCCTTCCATTCCTTTAGAATTCAAGCAAAATCCTAACTTTCCATCCAATTCCAACTAAAGGGCTTTTATGCCCTTTTACCCCAAATTTGCCTATATATACCACACCCTCCCTAGCTTGCAAACATACTGTGACGAGCCAGAATTTTTCCCTCCGCTCGAGCGGAAGAGTTAACGCTCGAGCGGACTTTTGGGGTTTCCAGTAATTGTGCAGACGGCTTGAGATTCTGGGAGTTGTGATTTCCCGCTCGAGCGGGGGAGTAGACGCTCGAGCGGATTGCCTTGTTGGTTTGCACGCTCCAGCGCAAGGTTGGGCGCTCGAGCGGGTCGTCTGGTTAAGTTTGCTTCTGAGGCATGTGGGCTCATTTTGATGTTCTTCTTCGTGTATTTGGAATGTTTTTACCTTATTTTGGGGTATTGATTGAGATGATAATATGATGGTAAAGTAAGATTGGACCAAAAACTTTAATTTGAATAATTCGTTTACGACCAACCTTCACTCATTTGCCCTTTTATTTTTCCACACTTTGAATTTAGATGTGAGGTTAGAACCATTGGAAAGCTTATTTCCGGGGCTTCAATTTGGACACAAGAACGACCTAAAACGGAGTCCGGATGGGAGAGTTACGCATGTTTGAAGTTTCAGAATCTGTGCTGGGAGCAGGTCCGCTCGAGCGGGAATAGGGACGCTCGAGCGGAAATAGCGGGTACAGCAGCTTAAAATCGGGATTTTGAGATCATTTCTTATGTTTTCCTTTTCTCTCTTGATCCCTCTTGCCCTAAGTCCGAAAACCCTAGGGTTTTGATCCCCAAATACCTCCATTTCCCTTAGGTTTGAGCAAGATCTTCCACCAAGAAGTGAAGAAGGCAAGAAGATGAACATTTTCAACCGATTGGAATTTCGAGATTTTGGTGGATTATTCTCAAAGCTTTGCTCCTTGCTTGGTTCTTGAGGTAGGGGTCCTTGTTCTCTTACAATACTTGTATTCATGGATGGATTTGTGGTGTTTTGAGTATATAAATACAAAATCTACGGTTTTGAGCATTTTGTGTCAACTTGAGATTTGGGGTTTTATGGTTTGTGATGTTGGGAGTTAATTGTTGGGTTTAAATGATGGATTGTGAATCCTAGGTGTAGAATTATTGGGAAAATTGGAATTAAAAGTGGTGATTTAAGAAGTTTGAATTTTTGCTTAAAATCATCATTTTCCTTGAAACCCTAGGTTGATAAATGATGAAAACCAATGAATTGGTCCAAATTGAAAGTAGAGGAATGAAATTGAGATATTGAATTAGATGTGTTCAAGTTTAATTGGAATTTGGAAATGTTTGGAAATTATGTTTAAAATTTGCGAATGAACTTTGTTATAAATGTTGGAATTCATGCTATCATGTAAAGGAAAAATTAGAGAAATAATCTATTAAGGATATGAATGACATAAACTCGATTTTGGAATGTTAAAATGAGATTCAAGGGTTTATTTTGAATTATGTTGAATTGTAAATGATGTTGTACTATGATGGATTATGTTTGGGTTACGTGATTTGTGTAGGGTTAGCTTCAAGGGCGGACCACGCACCTGAATACTGTGAGTAATAGTACTTTGATGTACCTTTAACCATTTATCGTTATTGATGTTAAATCTTCGTCGTAAGAATTATGTTGACATAAATGTTATAAATGCCATGTGAGAAATACTGTGATATTATGGAAACATCAAAAGAGTTTATGAAGTTATGTATGTTATGTGAGAAACATTATGGAATTAGGAAAACATCAAAGGAACTTGTGAATGTGTGAACCCCTCAGGCCAAGGGCCGAACTGTGAAATTGTGAAACCAACAAAGTCATCTATAATCTAACGAAAATGTACTTACTTTTCGTTACTAATTATCAGGGATGTTCTGTTAACCTTACGTTAATTATGTCAACTCATGGGAATGATGTAACAGTTACCATTAGGACTATGTTAATTACAAGGCAAGGCAACTATGTTAACATATAAGAATGATTAAACAAAGGTGTATGCTATTGATAAGAGAGCACGTAAAGTAAGTCATTTACCCAAAAGAATTTATGTTCATTCTTGAAGAATGGATTCTGAGTAAATATAAGAGTAGCTACATGTATCCAGATGAATTGAAGTTAATTTGTCATGTTGCTTATGAATTGGAAGTGATCCAGAATCTACGATATAAGTGCAAAGTTTAGCATCATTATGTGACCCTCATGAGAATGTGAATTAGTCTCTCATTGTTAAGCGTACGATAATGACACGACACAACAAGAAATGCTCTAGTTATGATATGTTCCGTTTGAATTAATGCATGATGTTGAAGTATGTTTCAGGCATGTTTCCAGTATGTTACAAGTTCAAGTATGTTCAGGTATGTTTCAAGTATATGTTACAAGTTTAAGTCTGTCACAAGTTTATGTATGTTACAAGTTTATGCTGTTACAAGTTGATGTATGTTACAAGTTGATGTATGTTACAAGTTTATGTATGTTACAAGTTTATGCTGTTACAAGTTGATGTATGTTACGAGTTTATGTTGTTACAAGTTGATGTATGTTACAAGTTGATGTATGTTACAAGTTTATGTTGTTACAAGTTATGTATGTTACAAGTTCTTTGTTTTAAGGGCCTTCATGCCAATCTTTCAAGGGCTTAATGCCAATCTTTCAAGGGCTTATAGCCATATGTTTCAAGGGCCTTAGTGCCACAAGCTTCAAGGGCTTATAGCCATATGTTTCAAGGGCCTTAGTGCCACAAGTTTCAAGGGCTTATAGCCACCATGTTTCAAGGGCGTTAGTGCCATATGTCACAAGGGCTTTATGCCATATGTTTCAAGGGCCTTTGTGCCATACGTTACAAGGGCTTTATGCCATATGTTTCAAGGGCCTTAGTGCCACAAGTTTCAAGAGTTTGTAGCCACCATGTTTATGTTGCAAGATTGAACTTAAGGCTGTTCTGTATATATATACTTCTAGGCCAAAAGGATGTTCTGTTATATATATATATATGCATTTCTGGGCCTATGGCCATTTCGTATCTGCAGACCTATGGAAGTTCCGTACATACTAGGTTTAAAACTACTCTGTTAAGAAAACTGAATTCATGGCTGTTTTGAAGTGATTATGGAATGAAGTTAATCATATGTCTCTGCAGTCTTATGCCTTACTATTCAGGTTACACTTTACATTAGTTATGTACTATTATTCATTGAGTTTCACTCATTCTATATTTTGTCTGTTTCTGTAGGTGATCAACTGGGAAGCCAGTCCTAACCCTTAATGCTCGTCTCTCTCTTGTCAACCTCGATGTGTCCAGGCACTAACCGAAGCCTGTGTATTTGTTATTGAGTTTTTGGGGTTATGCTTCGGTTGTCCTTCATTAATATGCTTTGTTATATGCCCAATTATGGGCGGAGTCGATGTATGTGTATGTATGTTTTCTGTATATTATTTACTTTTATGATGTTGTGATCCTGGCATGATAGTGGTAGCTCAATGGAATAGATTTTTGTTTATCAGGTGCTTCCGTTCAGGCCCCATAGGTTATATTTATCAGGTTCTATGTCCATTTTTTTTTGAGGTGGTCATGCCCAAACTTTTAGGGCCGGGTTCAGGGCGTGACAAGTGGTATCAGAGCACGAGTTGCCATCTCACACACGAATCCATTGAGCTGTAGGATGTCTAGAAAGATTTAGGCATCATGCATGATATTCTACAAGTACATGAAAAGAAAAGAATGATGGCAACGTTAACTGTCTGTTGCTAACTCTGATTACTACAATCTATATCTGTTGTATGTCCTTTTATTGCCTCTGTTTATCTTATATAGGCAGGTGAAGAATGCAGGACATGCAATGTGAATATTGCACTGCGGAAACATGGTAAGGATTTGAGCTGATCGGTAAGAACTAAATGAAATTTGTATTATTGGTTCATAGTTATCTGTAGAAATAATGATAATATGGTTGGGCTTTTAGCCTTGGCTTAATTGCAACATCAAAGGAATGATATATAAGTTATTTTAATTTCTGACAACTTCTGATAAGAAATTATTGATGGTGCCTAATGAGTATAGTTTCTGCGTAATCGGGATTTTTTTTATCAGAAATGGCTGAAGGACATGAAGGACCCCACCTATATTATATGTCTGTTTATATGACACCCGTAAAAAGGTAGTTAAGGACTACCGTGAAACCAAATTAAATGAGTGGGATCTGATAAATTGCCGCAAAGATAGTTTACCTTATATGTTTTTATGGTTCATATCCAAACTTAGGATATTCTGATTAATGTCTCTCATGGTGCACTTACAGGAAATTGCAAAGTATAATGCTAGTTTTGATATTACTGTAACTGTTAGATTTAGAATACGGTCCTCCTTACGTTATTGTATGTAGAAATAATACTATGTTGGGATTCTGAAAGGGATATGAAATATTTAATATGATAAGTTTTCTGGATAAGTTCCCCAAAATGTACGAAATTTTGAATGCTTAAGATATGACAGATTTTCTGACAAAGTTTAAATAAGCTTACTGCTATGGGGAAATAGTCCATTGTCTGATATCTTTGAAAGGTCTGATAAGTTTCTGAGTACTGTCTCTGAACAACGTGTTATACCATATTGTAATTTGGGAATTGTGAGAGGTTAATCTGTATTTGATTTCGCTAATAATTTACCTTGAACATGTAATTCCCTGATATGGGGGTTGAGTTGTTATTTGGAGTCTGTTAGAAATCTGATTTGGCCTGATAAGTCTAATTATGATAGTGAGCAAGAGCCACAAAGTCATTGATTTAGAACTTGTTTATGAACCTAAAGAGGTTGAACTAGGTATGACAGCCTATGAGTCACATGTGATCAAATACTTGAGTAAACCCATTTCTGAATGTCCTTAAGATGTTATAGTATTTGGAAGGTATGACCTTTGGGTCAATAAATTGAAATATACGAGGATTGTGAATAATGAGATGATGCTTTGGTGTGTTAATGGGAATTTTTAGAACTATTGGGGAAAAGTAATTGAAATTGAGGTTTGGGCATTCACTAGACATGGCCCGCTTAGTTGTTAATTGAGAAGTTGTTATGGACTTTGGGACTATAAATGGCTCCTTGTCGTTGAGTTTCTGATACATGTATGTTGATCGAAAGTATTTGTGATCCTTTCCTATCTCAAGTGTGGATCTAGTTTTGGAACATTGCAAAATGTGTTTCCATTTATGTCTGAACTGTCTTCTATTTGGTTTTTTTCAATTTCGAGGACGAAATTTTTTAAGGAGGGAAGGATGTGACGAGCCAGAATTTTTCCCTCCGCTCGAGCGGAAGAGTTAACGCTCGAGCGGACTTTTGGGGTTTCCAGTAATTGTGCAGACGGCTTGAGATTCTGGGAGTTGTGATTTCCCGCTCGAGCGGGGGAGTAGACGCTCGAGCGGATTGCCTTGTTGGTTTGCACGCTCCAGCGCAAGGTTGGGCGCTCGAGCGGGTCGTCTGGTTAAGTTTGCTTCTGAGGCATGTGGGCTCATTTTGATGTTCTTCTTCGTGTATTTGGAATGTTTTTACCTTATTTTGGGGTATTGATTGAGATGATAATATGATGGTAAAGTAAGATTGGACCAAAAACTTTAATTTGAATAATTCGTTTACGACCAACCTTCACTCATTTGCCCTTTTATTTTTCCACACTTTGAATTTAGATGTGAGGTTAGAACCATTGGAAAGCTTATTTCCGGGGCTTCAATTTGGACACAAGAACGACCTAAAACGGAGTCCGGATGGGAGAGTTACGCATGTTTGAAGTTTCAGAATCTGTGCTGGGAGCAGGTCCGCTCGAGCGGGAATAGGGACGCTCGAGCGGAAATAGCGGGTACAGCAGCTTAAAATCGGGATTTTGAGATCATTTCTTATGTTTTCCTTTTCTCTCTTGATCCCTCTTGCCCTAAGTCCGAAAACCCTAGGGTTTTGATCCCCAAATACCTCCATTTCCCTTAGGTTTGAGCAAGATCTTCCACCAAGAAGTGAAGAAGGCAAGAAGATGAACATTTTCAACCGATTGGAATTTCGAGATTTTGGTGGATTATTCTCAAAGCTTTGCTCCTTGCTTGGTTCTTGAGGTAGGGGTCCTTGTTCTCTTACAATACTTGTATTCATGGATGGATTTGTGGTGTTTTGAGTATATAAATACAAAATCTACGGTTTTGAGCATTTTGTGTCAACTTGAGATTTGGGGTTTTATGGTTTGTGATGTTGGGAGTTAATTGTTGGGTTTAAATGATGGATTGTGAATCCTAGGTGTAGAATTATTGGGAAAATTGGAATTAAAAGTGGTGATTTAAGAAGTTTGAATTTTTGCTTAAAATCATCATTTTCCTTGAAACCCTAGGTTGATAAATGATGAAAACCAATGAATTGGTCCAAATTGAAAGTAGAGGAATGAAATTGAGATATTGAATTAGATGTGTTCAAGTTTAATTGGAATTTGGAAATGTTTGGAAATTATGTTTAAAATTTGCGAATGAACTTTGTTATAAATGTTGGAATTCATGCTATCATGTAAAGGAAAAATTAGAGAAATAATCTATTAAGGATATGAATGACATAAACTCGATTTTGGAATGTTAAAATGAGATTCAAGGGTTTATTTTGAATTATGTTGAATTGTAAATGATGTTGTACTATGATGGATTATGTTTGGGTTACGTGATTTGTGTAGGGTTAGCTTCAAGGGCGGACCACGCACCTGAATACTGTGAGTAATAGTACTTTGATGTACCTTTAACCATTTATCGTTATTGATGTTAAATCTTCGTCGTAAGAATTATGTTGACATAAATGTTATAAATGCCATGTGAGAAATACTGTGATATTATGGAAACATCAAAAGAGTTTATGAAGTTATGTATGTTATGTGAGAAACATTATGGAATTAGGAAAACATCAAAGGAACTTGTGAATGTGTGAACCCCTCAGGCCAAGGGCCGAACTGTGAAATTGTGAAACCAACAAAGTCATCTATAATCTAACGAAAATGTACTTACTTTTCGTTACTAATTATCAGGGATGTTCTGTTAACCTTACGTTAATTATGTCAACTCATGGGAATGATGTAACAGTTACCATTAGGACTATGTTAATTACAAGGCAAGGCAACTATGTTAACATATAAGAATGATTAAACAAAGGTGTATGCTATTGATAAGAGAGCACGTAAAGTAAGTCATTTACCCAAAAGAATTTATGTTCATTCTTGAAGAATGGATTCTGAGTAAATATAAGAGTAGCTACATGTATCCAGATGAATTGAAGTTAATTTGTCATGTTGCTTATGAATTGGAAGTGATCCAGAATCTACGATATAAGTGCAAAGTTTAGCATCATTATGTGACCCTCATGAGAATGTGAATTAGTCTCTCATTGTTAAGCGTACGATAATGACACGACACAACAAGAAATGCTCTAGTTATGATATGTTCCGTTTGAATTAATGCATGATGTTGAAGTATGTTTCAGGCATGTTTCCAGTATGTTACAAGTTCAAGTATGTTCAGGTATGTTTCAAGTATATGTTACAAGTTTAAGTCTGTCACAAGTTTATGTATGTTACAAGTTTATGCTGTTACAAGTTGATGTATGTTACAAGTTGATGTATGTTACAAGTTTATGTATGTTACAAGTTTATGCTGTTACAAGTTGATGTATGTTACGAGTTTATGTTGTTACAAGTTGATGTATGTTACAAGTTGATGTATGTTACAAGTTTATGTTGTTACAAGTTATGTATGTTACAAGTTCTTTGTTTTAAGGGCCTTCATGCCAATCTTTCAAGGGCTTAATGCCAATCTTTCAAGGGCTTATAGCCATATGTTTCAAGGGCCTTAGTGCCACAAGCTTCAAGGGCTTATAGCCATATGTTTCAAGGGCCTTAGTGCCACAAGTTTCAAGGGCTTATAGCCACCATGTTTCAAGGGCCTTAGTGCCATACGTTACAAGGGCTTTATGCCATATGTTTCAAGGGCCTTAGTGCCACAAGTTTCAAGAGTTTGTAGCCACCATGTTTATGTTGCAAGATTGAACTTAAGGCTGTTCTGTATATATATACTTCTAGGCCAAAAGGCTGTTCTGTTATATATATATATATATATATATGCATTTCTGGGCCTATGGCCATTTCGTATCTGCAGACCTATGGAAGTTCCGTACATACTAGGTTTAAAACTACTCTGTTAAGAAAACTGAATTCATGGCTGTTTTGAAGTGATTATGGAATGAAGTTAATCATATGTCTCTGCAGTCTTATGCCTTACTATTCAGGTTACACTTTACATTAGTTATGTACTATTATTCATTGAGTTTCACTCATTCTATATTTTGTCTGTTTCTGTAGGTGATCAACTGGGAAGCCAGTCCTAACCCTTAATGCTCGTCTCTCTCTTGTCAACCTCGATGTGTCCAGGCACTAACCGAAGCCCGTGTATTTGTTATTGAGTTTTTGGGGTTATGCTTCGGTTGTCCTTCATTAATATGCTTTGTTATATGCCCAATTATGGGCGGAGTCGATGTATGTGTATGTATGTTTTCTGTATATTATTTACTTTTATGATGTTGTGATCCTGGCATGATAGTGGTAGCTCAATGGAATAGATTTTTGTTTATCAGGTGCTTCCGTTCAGGCCCCATAGGTTATATTTATCAGGTTCTATGTCCATTTTTTTTGAGGTGGTCATGCCCAAACTTTTAGGGCCGGGTTCAGGGCGTGACACATACACACAACACACTCACTCACACACACATTTTGAGAGGGAGGAGAGCAAGGAAGAGAAGTCTAGAGGAGGAGAGGGAAGAAGAAGAGAGTTTCTTGTGCAAAGCTAGAAGGTAAGCCACCAACACAACCTTCGCTTCATTTTCTTTTCTAATGCATGTCCTTTTAAAGATTTTAAGTGATGTTTCAGATCTGTTATTATCATGTTCTTATGTTAAAAATACCAAGATTTGAGTATTGTTTCCATCTCTCTTGTATTTTCCTCATTTTGGCACAAACCATCTTCTTTTTGTACAAATCTCTCAACTTTTCAAGGGCACTATTTCAAACAAATTTTCTGAGTTAAACATGTGATAGTTAGCATATTTTCCTCGCAAAATAAATGAAACTTTCCATTGGTGGAACCCCCTTTCTCTAAATTTTCTTGTTTCGGGCATTCCACCTTAAAACCTGTTTTTGCAGTCAACTTTCAAAAATTCCAGAAACATGTACAAAAATATTCTGAACCTCTTTTTTTGGTCAAAACCTTCCTTTATAAGTTAGCTTTCAACTAAAATTGGTTTCATCAAAAAACCTTAAACGGTTTGCAAAAAAATCAAGTTTTCGTAACGGTCGACGGATCTGGACAGATTCTGGACAGCACTGGACCATTTTCTAAATAACTTAAAATCGGAAAAAGCAATCCCATTTCCGAAAAATGTTCTAGGAATTAGATCAAATTCTCTACGAACCATAGGAAAACCGAGTCTGGTGGATGAACCTAAGTAGTCCTTCCATATTAACCTTCACGTGATGTTAAATCTGGAAATTTGTTATGTTTGGATGTTTTATACCCTTGTATTCATGAAAATGTTTAGTGGCTTATTATCATATCTTGGCATAATGTTGTATGGGTATGTTATGTTATTTATCTTCTTATCTTGAGGAGGCATGCTTATGTGAATTTTATTTTATCGTTTAGTTGAACTAACCTTGACTTAAAACACTTAATTCAACGGGAAACCTAATTGGGAGGGTATTGGGTTTTCGAGCACTTGAGAAATGAAAAGATGAGAATATGTGTCATATGGATTGTTGGGATGCGTTCCCTATTTGAAGTTAAAGTCTTGAGCAAGTGGTTTTCGGAACCCTTGAACGGAGCGGTTGTATTCGGACCCTAGGTGGTTTGGTGTGAGGAGGGATTCGGGCAAGGCCCTATTTCACCGTCTCTTTTGAGGCCCTGCGGTTGGCGCTACGTGGTATATAACCGTTGGTAGGCATCCGAGGTTAGTTCTGCAACAAAGCAGCAAAAGGGGGGGCATACCGAATAATCCGCGTCCGATTCTTGTGGTTGGGAGGACAAAATCTCTTTGGGGGATTTCTAGTTGCTAACACCTAACCTAACCCTTTATTTATTTATTGAAGTATCATGCTTTACTAGTTGACATTATAATTGTGATTGTGTATTGGACTGGGAAAAAAGGGTGGGGTGTGTGTGTGTGTTTACTGGGCATTCAAAGCTCACGGCGTATCATGCCAGGTGACGAAGAGGAACTCATAGCTGGAGATGTCGAACCTGAAGCATTTGAAGAATTTTGGTTATCCTAGAAAAAAAAAAAAAGTTAGGAGTTCTTTTTGGATATTTTGTAAGACTCATGCGAAGATTTAAACTTTCTTTTGGGATGTAATGTAATGGAACGAACTTTTGTAATAAAGGATATTCATGGCTATTATGTTCTATAGATTTATATGTATGAACCTTATCATTGCTTATGAGACCTTGTGTCAATACCTTTTAAGATCTGTCAAAAGGGTAGTGCGCTGCCTAAGAAAGCTGGACTTAGAAGGGAGGCTATTTTGACTCCTCCGGCGATCTGGGATCTTACTTGGCTATTGACCATAGGACTCATTAGTGACTCTCCCTTGTCTGCAACCAATAGTGTAGAATCGGGGCATCACATGTTTATTGTTTTGGCTTGGAGTACACTGTAAGTGTTTTATGTTTTAGCATCTCGCATGAGTGTGAATGTTAACATGATAGCATGATTACCATGTGGCTATATGCTTATTTGATTAACTGCCTGAATGCCTGTGGGTAAAGGTTGGATTGTTTAAGTTGGAACAACTCGTTGAAATCCGTGTTTTAGCCTACTTGCGAGTAGCAAATCTCAAATAATTTTCCAAACGAACAGATATGCAATGCTTTGTTCCAAATTAAGTGATCTAGTCTATACTTGTTTTGCTGTGCGCATCACATAATAATTCTAGGTAATTAATCGGAATAAGAACACATAACATTTTCAAAATCGGATATCATGGTTAGTAGAGGCCGATCTTCGGATCGGGCGAGAGAGGGTGCTCATAGCTGACCTTCCCCAATCTTACCCAAGTTCCCGAGCCGAGGCAACTTTGGTAATGACGGACACGTGGAATTACGCAAACGAGTCAGGGTTTCCTAAATTCCCCCACTAAAAAATATTTAGGTGGCGACTCTATATCTGGCAAAGCAGTCCATGTTTGGCACTTCTTTTCTAAAAATCTGTTTTCTCAAAATGATTTGCCGGATTTGGACTCTTTGGTTCAGATTAAGAACCGTGACAAAAATTGAGTCCGAACTGTGGGGTGAGGCACTCACGCGGGGCGCGTCCACAGTATGCCACGTTCTTGTTTGCATAGTTGCATTGCATTTCCATGATTGTTGCATCATGTTTGGGATAGGAGTTAGCCCAAACACGGGAAACGAGGAGCGTTTCTTACTCGAAATGATGAAACGCGCCTCGATTCCCGATCACCGACACTCTTGACTACCCATGACGGAGTTGTTGGCTTTAGGTGCTTGTATGTGCATTCATTTCACATCGAGTCATTTAATTCGACTCCTTGGCCATCATGCATCGAAATGCGTGATTGGCGACCCGAAAGTCGAGGACTACACTCCCTTGAGCTTATGCAAAGATGGGAAGAGTGGTCGTGCACACATGTGTTGCAAATACTTTGTCCTGCCTCTCTCTTTCCCTTTGTTGCAGAAAACCAGAAACCAGGAGAGGGTACTGGTCGGCCGACCAAATTTAGTGGCTGGCTGACCACTTTTTCTGGTTTTTCACCACAAAAGTGGTCGGTGGGTGGTCTCCCGACCCAATATTTGGTCGGCAGCCTTCCCACAAATTCCTAGGGTGGAGTTTCATCTCCTTGGAGCTTTGTGCAAGTTTCTGAGATCAATTGCAAACAAAGACAAGTCGGGGCATCGTGAGGGATTTCCGAACAAGGCAATTCGAGCATGCGTGCATCCTTCATCATCCGAGGCAGAGTTGAGGCAGCCCACTTCACGTACTTTGCATGCTTATTTACTTTCTTACTTAGTTAATTTGTTGATTAATTAGAGCTGTGTAATAATTAGCTGTGGTTGTTATTCATTTCGTCGTGTAATAATTAGTTTAATTCGATTAGCTAGTTGGTCCTATATTATTTATTTGGACCCTCCGTCGGGAGGGCGAATTTTGTAATAAGTGTGTGTGTGTGTGATGCATGTCTTCCAACCCCACGTCTTTCTCCCTTTTACTTACTTGCTTTTGAAGGTTAGTTTTAGGGCATGCTTCAATTAGCATCCCTATGCTTCGCATGTTTGCATTCATTCATTTGTCTTGCATGCACCGGGCTCGACACATCATCCTAACTGCAGTGTATTTCAATTCCGAGTTGAATACATGTTATCTGTAGCACCTCATATGCCATCTTAGAATATCTGAGCCTATCTTAGTTGCATTTTGCATGTGTTGCATTAGCCATCTTAACATGAACTAGGATCATGGATTGATTACTAACTAGTTTCTGTTTTGGCTTGGAGTACTCGGTGAGTGTTTATGCTTTAGCATCCTTGCATGTGTACGAGTGACTGCCATGATAGCATGCTTGCCATGAGGCTAACTGCTTATGTGATATACCTGCCTGAATGCCTGTGGGTGAAGGTTGGATTATTTAAATTGGAACAATTCATCGATTGATAGTTTTAAGCCCACTTGAGAGTCGCAAATCACCATGTTTTCTAAAGCCCACTTGAGGGTGGCAAAATCCACATTTTCACCTACTTGCGAGTAACAAACCACTTTCAAAAACAAACATGAGTTGTTTTGTTCCAACTTAGGTGATCCAGTCTATACTTGTATGTTGCGCGCATCACATAGTAATTCTAGGCTAATGAATTGGAATAAGAACGCATGTGTTTTCAAAAACAAGATATCATGTTTAGTAGTGGCCGATATTTGATCGGGCAATTGGAGGTGCTCATTGCATGACCTTCCCCAATCGTACCCAAGTTCCCGAGCCGAGGCAACTTTGGTGATGACGGACACGTGGCCTTAGGCATGAGTCAGGGTTTTCTAAATTCTCCCGAAATAAAATATTTAGGTGGCGACTCTGTATCTGGCAAAGCAGTCCATGTTTGGCACTTCTTTCTAAAAATCAGTTTTTCAAAATGATTTTTCGGATTTGGACTCTTTGGTGATTTATCGATCTTGCATTGCACTTTGTGAGATTAGAGTCAGAACCATGACATTTGAGTCTGAACTGTAGTAAGCCCAAATGAACAAAACGGGATTTTTCTCAGGACGTTCGGGGACATCTACAGTTTCTGGCAACTTTGCTGGGGAGTTAGAGAACTTGACTCGAACTCATGATATCTTGTTTTGATTACACTTATGTGTTTCTTTGCATTGCATTTGCATTGGTGCGCCTAGGACACCGTGTTTGCCATCTGCTATTCCTGAACAGTTTGCCGGAGGCTCGCTTTGAGAAGCGTGCCATAAGGCTGACCGGTTACGGGCTCTGCCACGATGGGAACACAAACTCCGATTTTTACCAGGGCACCCCTTTTGACCATTCGACCTAGTGCATATTCGGAATCCATAGTGTCCATCCCAAGCTAGGACAGGTTGCCCACCCGATTATAGGTTGTTTGAAAGCGCTGCGTGCATAATGGATTTAATCCCAAATCATTTTACTAAAATGTGGGCTTGCTTAGTTATTAAAATCAAGAGAATGATTTAATGGGGTTTCTTTATGGGGACGGGTAATGTTTGGTTTTTGGTCAAAACCCTAGACATTCCGGGAGTTTTGGAAAAATGTCGAAGATGTCCATACAATTCATTCGAAGTAAAATGAAGCAAGAAATGAATTAAGAAATGAAAAGACCTAGTGACTAAGTTATGTTTGTGTACAAGGCAGACTCCAGGAGGGACAAGCACTCCGTTGTAGCACTGTGAGTAGTAGTACTGTGGTCCAACATTTAATCATCGTTACTGATCTTTATTGTTAGCATTCCATTTCTTGCAAGTGATTATACTAATATTATATTGGTTGGAAGATTTTGTGTATGCTAGTATGACTTGGAAACTACTCTACATTCCGGTTACGAGTAAGGGTTATCATTAATGTCCTAGAATCTGTAAATTATCTCATGGAACTATTAAAGTCGAGTCCATTAGGATAAAAAGAAACCCATGTTATGGAAAAGAAGCTATGTGTGTTAAGGGAATGATTTTGCTGTACTTCCGTAATCGGGAGTTAATACTATGGAATTGGTTAACAGGAAGGAATGGTAAATGTGAACCTTCCTTTTTGGGAACATGACGGTTTGGACATTCCATAATGAACCTTCAAAATTGGATGATGAAATAGCACTGTGGATAGTTCTAAACTGGTACGTTTGTTTACCGTTAATAGGTGTTATTAACGTCTTGTTATCTTAAAGTTCACTTTATTGATTCATGATGAACAAATGGAATAATGATGCATGTGTCTTCTATCAATAAGTATTACTACGATTCCGATATACGTAGGACGATTATTTTAGCTTGGAATAACCTATGAAGAGATTTGTGTACACTATTGGGTGATAGTATTTTTATGAACCTGGGGTTATTCTGTCCTGGTTATTCGTTCTGTTTATGATATGATATATACCGATATGATTTCTGGTATGGAACAAAGTGCTGTACGGAACAAAGTTATGAGGGCTATGGCCGTTCTGTGAAAGATATAATTTGTGAAATTATGAAGGATATAATTTGTGAAGATATGAAAGGTACAACTTGTGAATTTGTGAACTTGTGAGGCCGAGGGCGACTTTGTGAAATTGTGAACTTATGAGGCCGAGGGCCAACTTGTGAATTATGAAATTATGAGGCCGAGGGCCAACTTGTGAAATATGAATCTGTAACTTGCGAATCTATGAATCTTAGAGGCCGAGGGCCAATTTGTGCAGTTGTGCATCTAAGTTAAGCCAAGGGCTAATTTGTGAATGTGTGAACCCATCGGGCCAAGGGCCAATCTGTGAAGTTATGAACCGACAAGGCCGTTCTGAAATGTGTACAGAATTAGACTAACCACAGGATTTTTGCATTTACTTATGTAATTAAATGAATATGTACATTGTAAGTGAGTTAAGTTAAGCTTTAAATTGTTTATGTACTACTGTTCACTGAGCTTGACTCACTTTGTGTTATGTCTGTTTCTATAGGCATTCCACCTGGAGGTCAGTTTTTGCACATGGCATTTGTGCTTCTTTTGTCAACCTCAAAGTGTCCAGACACTTAAGTGCAGGCAGCTCATTTTGCTAAGCTTTTGATTTTGCACCCTGATTGTCTGCTTAAAGTTGATGTATATATAATTCCTTTGCCTGTCCATGTGGTTTTGCGCCCAATTCTAAGGGTTGGGTTTGTATATATATATATATGTACATAGCTAATTCTCTGATGCACGTCACTATATGTTTATTTGCCTTATGTTTTGTTTGTAGTCCTGGCATGATAGTGGTCGCTCAATGGATACAGTTCTTTTATTTATGTTAATTTTTATTGGTGAATGCTTCCGTTCAGGCCCCATATGATATGTGCACCAGGTTATGCGTCCGTTTCTAGGTAGGTCATGCCCAAACTTTTAGGGGCAAGTTTGGGGCGTGACATGTGGTATCAGAGCACGAGTTGCTATCTCACACACGAATCCATTGAGCTTTAGGATGTCTAGAAAAAAAACTTATGCATCATGCATTAAATCCTTAGTGCATATGAAAGAAAGTGATGGCAATGTTAAATGCAATCTGTTAACGCTAACGATTATAACCCATGTCCATTGTATATTCTTTGTGCATATTGTGAGTGATTGTTATGCAGAACATGGTAAGACATGCAGATGGGGTTAAGTCAACAGAATTGCGTAGTGGAAGCATGGTAAGGGTTCGAGCTGATCGGTAAGACAATCCATATGTCAATATTTGCGGATTGGAAGTTGCTTATCATCTGTTTCGATGAAGTGATTAAACCCTAGGTATGGAATATTCCTAAGACTAAAGAAAATGATATAGTCTTCCTTGTCACAATAATGTTTAGATCTGTGATTTTGTACAATTACTGCATATGAGTATTTTGATAAGATGTGTTTGTGTGCTAACTGAAATTGTATTGAGTACGATTGGCTGTAAGAAGAAGTTATGCATATGATGACCCCTTTTAGAACTGTGCAATTTATTTATGGAAACCCGTGACCTGAAATCTGTAAGCTGAAAGTTGTACCTTATCATTTGTAATCTATTTTGTTATGTGTAAATTGTAATCCGTAATTAGGATTTCTTATAAAGAATGGTTGAAAAACATGAGAGACCTACCCACCTTACGTGTCTGCATACATGAGACTTGTAAAAGAGAGGCAATTAAGGACTATCATAGGAATTAAAATCCTGCTTCTGTATATCAATGACTTAAGATTGAGAAATCATGTCTGTGAAATATTTTTGTGTAGATATGCAAAGGTTAGATATTGCAAATTATTGAATTAATCTTTGTTCTGTCTTTGAGGGATATAATGTAAACTGTTCTGCACGACACTGTGAACTAAAGAGAAAATGGAACGAATAGACAGGGAAATACTCTTTATTGATGGTGAGTTAATGATATGTACTGGACATTTACGTCCTCTAGTATGTTTATACAGATTTGTATAATATGCGCGACGTAATATTGAACTAATTTGGCTAAGAATTCTAACTCTGATATTAGGTGATCAAATTATTTTGCCACTAAATTGTTGACTTCCAGACGTATCTGCATGGGTGTGGTTACTGTATACTTAAGGAAATTTATGACCCTATGAATGGACTCAGTAGGACCTACGTATGTGAAATAACTGGATACTCTGTTTATGTTAATTGATTGAGCCAGACGACTGGTCTATAATTTCTGTATGACTGTTTGCTGACCCATTGTAATTGTGAGTTATGAATACGAAACCATGTGGATGATCTCGTGTCTTACAGTAGGAAAGAAAGAATCATCTGAATAGTGGAATACTGAAATGATTAAAAGAGAGGCCAAATTAATTTGTGCCGTGACAAGAAGAAATGTTATTAAGAGAAGACGTTACACCTTACTGTTATGACTAGTTGATTAAACATGATTTAAATTTGATTTCTGGCTTTATCTTTGAACGGCTCCCTCTGCTCGAAAGATGGGTGTCTTATAATAGTATGATTAAATGTCTATTATGACACGTCTGTATGAATTTATAAAAGTGTATGATACTAGTTTTGATATGGTCGTAACTATTTGATCTGGGGCATGGTCCTCTTGTGTTACTGAACTAAGAAGTAATGCTATGAGGAATTTACGATGTGTACTGCGATCTCTCTTTTTGTTGTATTGCATATCATTCTGAATTAATATCCTGGTATAACTCTGAAGTGCTTTTGGGAACAAGGGATATCACAAGCGAATTATAAAGCTAAGGGTTGCGTACATAAACGATTTATTTGTGACTATTGGAATGAAATATGCCTCGTTAATTAGGCAAAACCTTGTTGGTAAGCTTTGATCTAGGATTTTATTATGCATAACCGAATTTGGATCTAATCACGTGACTAATTTAATTATTTTGGAACTGTTTATGACTTTAATGGACAACCCCTCTCTGAGTAAATGGCATTCCGAAATTTACCCAAAGAACTACTTAACTGGGCAAGTTTGAACATGTACTTTCTAATGAGAATTACATATGAACTATTAAGGCTGGATCAATTTGGTTATGAACATACTAAAGAACATATTGTGAAGGAAATTAACGTATGCTGTGGGAATTTATGAATTATGTGCTTAGGGGAAATGCTACGTATTATGTTTCTGTATTTAAGAATTATATGTTTCTATAGCTGAGAATTGATGCGACAGGAAAAATATTGTGATTACAAACCCTGGCTACTGGGGAGTTTATATCTAGAATGTCCTACCAAGGACTCTTGTAGTTTTGTCTTCTTCAATACAAGATCCTGTGAAATAAAATATGAGATGTTTTCTTTCATTTTACATACCTGGAATGGGCATGTTTGAGTTGTCTTCTATTTGGTTTTCTTCAATTTCGAGGATGAAATTTCCCTAAGGTGGGTAAGTTATAACACTTTGTATTTTGGGCTTAGGAATGAAGTAAGGTCTAATTGGAAGTTGTTAAGGTTGGGTGGATATGTATGGTGCGCTCATGCTTTGTTATGAACTAGGGGTTGTTAAGAATTGATGAGTATACGGTTGTTGCTATTCTTGTCAGAACGGATGCAAATTTCGAGGACGAAATTTCTTAAGGTGGGAAGGGTATAACGACCCGGATTTTAAATTCACATCGGATGGATGCATAGTGGTGCCTGTCACCTTAAAACTCGTATGGTTGTCGGACTTTTGATATTGATGAGTTAGCAAGTGAACTTTAAATATTATAATTGAGGACCCTTGGATAATGTTTGGAACCTTGATTGAAGCCTTAATAAGATATATAGATAAGATAAGATAAAAAGTCCCAAATTTGAGTTTGAATTTTTGACCAGCCGTCAGTCTTTTGCCCTTTTCCCCTTACATACTTGGAATTTGAATGTGATCTTGGAACCATTGGAAAGCTTGTTTCCGGGGCTTCAATTTGGACACAAGAACGACCTAGAACGGAGTCCCGATGAGAGAGTTGTACCCGTTTGAAGTTTTCACATCTGTGCTGGAAGCAGAGCCGCACGTGCGGGGAATAGCGCCGCACGTGCGGGTTGTGCGTGACAGCAGCTCAAAAACGTGATTTTTGGACCATTTCTTACATTTTGTTTTCCTCTCTTCTTCTCCCCTCCTCCATGTCCGAAACCCTAGCTCCCCAAACCTTGATTTCCTCTACTTTTATCAACAAATCCACCATGGATTTTGCATCAACAATGAAGAACAAATGAAGATCAACATTTTCAACCGATTGGATTTTGGAATTTCGAAGTCATGCTCTTGACCTAGCTTCCTTGCTTTAAATCTTGAGGTAGGGGTTCTAGTTCTCCTTCAATGCTTACATTAATAGATAGATTTGTAGTATTTTGGAGTATATAAATGCAAAATCTACATTTTGAGCATATGGAGTTATATTATGGAAATTGGGGATTTCGAATTTGAAGAGTTTGGGGTTTTATTGTTGGGGTTTAGATTATGGCTTATGGATTATGGACCTAGGGTGCATAATAAATGGGAAGATTTGAAACAAAAAGTAATGGGTTAAGGAATTTGGATTTTTCTTGAAATTTCTAGATTTTTCTTGAAACCCTAGGCTGATTTTTGATGATAATCAATGATTTGGCCTAAATTGAAAGTTGAATCATGAAATTGGTAGGTTGAATTATATATGTACAAGTTTAATTGGAATTTGGTTATGTTTGAAAATTATGTTTAAAATTTGCGAATGAATTTTGTTATGAGCACTGTAAATCATGTTACAATGAGAAGGAAATTGGGGGAAATGATTTATTCATTGTATAGATGATATAAACACGGTTATGGAATGTTGAAATGGGATTTAAGAATCCCTCTTGAATTATGTTGAATTTTATTTAATGATGTTGAGTTGAATCATATTGCTTATGTTGAATTGTGGTGATTATGTGGGATGGTATTGACTATGTTGAGTTTGATTTTGTGACCTAAAATGTAGAGTTTTCAATAATGGGTTTAATCCCAAATCATTTTACTAAATATTCATGGCCTTGCTTAGTGATTAAAATCAAGAGAATGATTTAATGGGGTTTCTTTATGGGGATGGGTAATGTTTGTTTTTTGGTCAAAACCCTAGACATTCCGAGAGTTTTGGAAAAATGTGGAAGATGTCCATACAATTCGTTCGAAGTAAAATGAAGCAAGAAATGAATTAAGAAAGGAAAAGACCTAATTACTAAGTTATGTTTGTGTACCGGGCACACTCCAGGAGGGACAAGCACTCCGTTGTAGCACTGTGAGTAATAGTACTGTGGTCCTACATTTAATCATCGTTACTGATCTTTATTGTTAACATTCCATTTCTTGCAAGTGATTATACTAATGTTATATTGGTTGGAAGATTTTGTGTATGTTAGTATGACATGGAAACTACTCTACATTCCGGTTACGAGTAAGGGCTATCATTAATATGCTAGAATCTGTAAATTATCTCATGGAACTATTAAAGTCGAGTCCATTAGGATAAAAAGCAACCCATGTTATGGAAAAGAAGTTGTGTGTGTTGAGGGAATGATTTTACTGTACTTCCGTAATCGGGAGTTAATACTATGGAATTGGTTAACATGAAGGAATGGTAAATGTGAACCTCCCTTTTTGGGAACATGACGGTTTGGACATTCCATAATGAACCTTCAAAATTGGATTATCAAATAGGACTGTGGATAGTTCTAAACTGGTACATTTGTTTACCGTTAATAGGTGTTATTAACGTCTTGTTATCTGAAAGTTCACTTTATTGATTGATGATGAACAAATGGAATAATGATGCATGTGTCTTCTATCAATAAGTATTACTACGATTCCGATATACGTAAGACGATTATTTTCGCTTGGAATAACCTATGAAGAGATTTGTGTACACTATTGGGTGATAGTATTTTTATGAACCTAGGGTTATTCTATCCTGGTTATTCATTCTGTTTATGATATGATATATAACGATATGATTTCTGGTATGGAACAAAGTGCTGTACGGAACTAAGTGCTGCAATATGAGTCACCTTTAGAATCCGTACGAGCCACTTCTTGAGTCCATACATATGTGAACTGGGCTTAAAGCCGATGTGAAATTTATGTGGCCTATGGCCATTCTGTGAAAGATATAATTTGTGAAATTATGAAAGATATAATTTGTGAAGATATGAAAGGTATAACTTGTGAATTTGTGAACTTATGAGGCCGAGGGTCACTTTGTGAATTTGTGAACTTCTGAGGCCGAGGGCCAACTTGTGAATTATGAAATTATGAGGCCGAGGGCCAACTTTTGAAATATGAATCTGTAACTTGCGAAGCTATGAATCTCAGAGGCCGAGGGCCAATTGTGAAGTTGTGCATCTATGTTAAGCCAAGGGCTAATTTGTGAATGTGTGAACCCATCGGGCCAAGGGCCAATCTGTGAAGTTATGAACCGACATGGCCGTTCTGAAATGTGTACAGAATCAGACTAACCACAGGATTTTTGCATTTACTTATGTAATTAAATGAATATGTACATTGTAAGTGAGTTAAGTTAAGCTTTAAATTGTTTATGTACTACTGTTCACTG
Organism: Camellia sinensis; assembly: GCF_055761805.1. Lineage (NCBI taxonomy): Eukaryota > Viridiplantae > Streptophyta > Magnoliopsida > Ericales > Theaceae > Camellia > Camellia sinensis. Next base: position 163,194,848 of record NC_138972.1, read on the forward strand.
AGCTTGACTCACTTTGTGTTATGTCTGTTTCTGTAGGCATTCCACCTGGAGGTCAGTTTTAACCCATGGCATCCGTGCTTCTTTTGTCAACCTCAAAGTGTCCAGACACTTAAGTGAAGGCGGCTCATTTTGCTAAGCTTTTGATTTTGCACCCTGATTGTCTGCTTAAAGTTGATGTATATATAATTCCTTTGCCTGTCCATGTTGTTTTGCGCCCATTTCTAAGGGCTGGGTCTGTATATATATATATATATATATATATGTGCATAGCTAATTCTCTGATGCACGTCACTATATGTTTATTTGCCTTATGTTCTGTCTGTGATCCTGGCATGATAGTGGTCGCTCAATGGATGCAGTTCTTTTATTTATGTTAATTTTTATTGGTGAATGCTTCCGTTCAGGCCCCATATGATATGTATACCAGGTTATGCGTCCGTTTCTGTGTAGGTCAAGCCCAAACTTTTATGGGCAAGTTTGGGGCGTGACAAAAAACCTAGCTCCTGACGAAATAGGACAGGGAAACCCTACCCCTCCATAGGGGTGTTTTTGGGTGTCGCTTGCTTGCTATGTGCTTTTAGAGTGCGTCTCTACAAGAATGCATGTATCAGTTTGTGAGTCTGGGCATCGGGCCTGTGGGCATCAGCATTAGTGTTTTGAGAATCAGTTATATCTGCGGGTATCAGATTCAGATTTGGGGCTGTAATTTGGAAACAATGATCAGTAGTTGAGAACAGTAAATTCAGCTTACAAATGTCAACTGTGTGTTGTCATACCGACTATGTGTTGTGTTTATTTAAGCCGTTATGCTGTCTGTTTTCTGGCTGTTTATTTCCTTATTATGCTTTATTTATCTTTTTGCTAGGTAGTTTAGCACAATTGCTTTCCACCAAGCAGATATTCCCCAAGCACTCTGGACTAGAGGTCGCAGACTCCATCGATCTGAGGATCTGGTAGACGGACAACCAGTGTTCCATTCTCTACCCCCGGTTACCAGACAGAGGGTAGTTAGGCAGAGTATGTCAGTTCAGCAGTCAGTTTAAAGGGCTTTGTCTACCCCACCTGAGTATAGTAGGGATTAGAGTTCTGTTTCTCCCGCAGAGAGGGAACATATACCGGTAGTTCAGCTAGATCAGGGCAGTATGGCAGGAATGGAGGAAATGATGCGTCAGCTCTAGGAGAGCATGAAAGCCATGCAGCAGGACGCTGCCCGTCAAGCAGAAGTGGTTGTACGCCAGGCCGAGGTCATGGCTCAACAGACAGAGTTAATTGCCAGGTTACAACAATAAACCGGAGCATCGGCTTCACACCAAGTTCCTCAAGCTCCTTCTCCGCTAAGAGTGCCAATACACGGGGAGGCAACTAATATCCAGGAAGATACAGGCATTCCAACAGGGCCAGCTCCGCCCTGGATCCTACCTCAACTATCCAAGGCACCCACGCCTATCAACCCACCGGATTCTCCCTTCGAGTTCGAAGTGGACCCCACAACATTAAAAGCTGTTCAAGAAATCTAAAGGTCTGAAGTCCATTCTGGACATTGAGGATGGGTATGCCGATGCGGTAGTAACTTTTCCAGACTGTTTTAGGATGCGACATATTGACCGGTTTGACGGATCTGGGGATCCCATGGTGCATTTGTGGCTGTTTTCGGACATACTAAGATCGATGGGCCTCACCAGGTTACAGAAGCTTTCTTTGTTCGGCCAGACCTTGTCAGGTGTAGCGGCCATTTGGTATGCGAAATTGGAAGATTCTGTCAAGAGGAGTTGGGAGGAGATGGTCGAGGCCTTTATAGTACAATACTCCTATAATACGCAGATCGAGATTACAACCCGTGATCTTGAGACGACTAGGCAGGAGCCTAAGGAGAGTTTCTCCGATTTTGTAACTCGCTGGAGGGCCAAGGCCTCAATGATGACCATTAGGCCGACTAACAAAGATCAAATACAGATGGTTGTGCGCAACCTCTAGCCTAAGCTTATGCAGAAGATGATCGTCCTCCCTCTCCCCACTTTGCAGATCCACATGAAATTGGGGTGCAGATTGAGGACGCCTTAAAGCAGGGTCTGATTGACAATGATATAGAGCAGCCCAGGAGGACCTTCAACCGTAACGCAAATGCAAGCACAAGCAGTGCTGCAAATGCCAGAGCCTCAGAAGTAAGCATGGTCACCACCACCCCTCCAAGAGCCCTTGCAGCTACACCATTCACTGGTGCGTCCGGAAGCAACCGACAAACAACCAAGTACCAACCTCGAGGCCAAAGAACCTTCACTCCATTATACATGCCCCTGTCCAAAGCTCTGGGTGTTTTAATTAAGAAAGGGCACTTGAAGCCCCTAGAGCCGCGACCATTGCCAGAAACACTTCCCCCCTCCCATAACCCAGCCAAATACTGTGCCTTCCACCGACAGCATGGTCACGACACCGACCATTGCTTTAGATTGCGCCATGGGATCCAAGATCTCATTGACAACTGGGTGATTGTGCCTCCAGAGAAACCCAATGTCATAACGAACCGTCTCCCACCACATAACCAAGCTCCACCTCCCAAACACATGAACTTAATTCAGACCTGGGTTATGTCATACAACCCTAGCATATATATCACTCCTTCTCACCTACCCAAGCCGGAGGTGTTCATTCCCGACAGCACCGACTTGTGCATATTGGACATCTCCCAAACCCAACCTGAACCAATGGTGGTGATTGTCGAAGGCAGAACAGGGATGGTTTCGAAGGAAAGTGGGGTTGTTGACTCAGGGTCTAAGGAACTTGGAAGCTATGCTAAGGAGGTATATAATCCGAGTGATTATATTATGTTAGTAGGCCAGGTTGGGATGACGGTGGAATTGCCAATGGGGGTAGAGATTTGCGTAATCCGGGGACACAGACTTGATTAGAGGATAGCTGACTTAGCAGCTCTGGAAGGGGCCTTCGCTGACCTTCTGTTTTTCAATGAACAAGACTCAGGAGACATGACAGTCAACTGGTTTGATTCTGATGGATCAGCAGAGGTTACAGGCTGGTTTGACGACCAACCAGATGTTATCGAAGAATATCTCAGCTCGGACAGGGCCAGTTAGGGACAAGGAGATCAACTGTGGCCGGAAGGGTCGGGAATCAGAATGCATCACCGGAGAGCGCCGGTACCATCAATTTCGCTCAGAATTTGGGCATTTTGAATACAGGGAATGTTGAACAGCAGGCTACACTAACACAATTAGAATGGAAAGGAATCGAAGATTCTGAGAGAGCTAGGAAAGCCAAGGCTCCTGTGGGGATTGAACGTGCTGTGTGTACAAGAACAGAACATACTACAAACACAGGAATGCAAGGTGCTGTGGGCACAGGAATGGTTGTGACGAAGCCGGACAGGTGTCTATCGGCTCCCGACGGAATGTGGTGCCAAAACGATGACCTATGTTTTGCCCACACCGATGACGACTGGGGGAAAAGTCAATAGAATAATACCTGGTACATTGGTGAGGTTGACCATATGACTAGGAGTGGGCGGTACTTCAAGCCCCCGTACCTAGATCAACTAGAGGCGTCTGGGAAGAACAAGGAGTAGGAGAAGCAGAAAGAAAAGCTACTTGAAGAAGAGGTCGTGCTGAAGTAGTTGAAGAAGATACAAGCAGACATCTCCATCTGGGGACTGCTTATCGCAACACGTGTTCATAGACAAGCTGTCCTATCGGCAATGGACAGGGCCAAACTCTCAATAGACACCACGCCTGAACAGCTGGTGGGATTGGTTTTTCCGGGAGGGGCTTCCCCGATGTTGACCTTTTCTGACAAGGAACTGCCGCCTGAGGGTGCAAATTATAACAAACCGCTCTACATCTCTATGGAGTGTAGAAACAAGTGGATACCAGTGGTTCTTGTCGACACAGGATCCGCTATTGACGTGTGCCCGTCAAGGAAGACATATGCAATCGGGTTGAAGCCCGCAGACTTTGTGCCAACAGCCCAGGTGATAAGGGCATATGATAACACAAGCAGAGAGGTGATGGGGACCGTGAAAATTCAGACTCAGGTTGGTCCAGGACAACACGAGATTGACTTTCATGTCTTGGACATTCCCGCAACCTTCAATCTACTCCTGGGGTGGCCGTGGCTGCAACAAGTGAACGCAGTCTCTTACACCTTGCATCAGATGTTGAAATACCCTCATGGGAAAAGGGTGGCTATAGTTTTTGGGAATTCGTCAATCCATCCGCCGCCAGAAGTGTCTACACCGGTTTTGGAAATCCAGCATGGCACGGAGGATGTGTTCCTATTAGGTTTTACCCTAGCCGAGGCCCGAGTCGTACAGAACATCTTAACTGCTGAGGAAGGGCTGTATGTTAGCACTCAGTTAGTATTCCTCATGAACAAACTCCAGCACATCCCTGGGATGAGACTGGGAAGAAGTGGCCGGAAAGGCATTGCAGTATCGGCCGAAGTGCCGCAGAACCCATATACCTTCGGTTTGGGTTATCTGCCCACCAAAGAGGACTGGGTGAGAAAAGGCAAGGAGATGGTTGGAAGAACCAGAGCAAAGTAGGCGGGGAAACCTTATGAGTTAATGCACCGACCCATCCAGGGCACCCTAAACGGACGCTTTGTCTGGGAGGGGGAGGATTTTCCATTATGCGGCTTCCCAGAGTCATGGTTGAATGCAAAGAGCGCCGCTTGCCAGGGTTTGAGATCTTCTTTGACCTACAGTTATCTGGGATGACGTTGCCGAGAAGCAGACAGACCCATCAGCTGAAGTTGAGCAGTGTAGGAAAGTGGATTCTGAGGACACCGAAATTGAAATGGGGGTAGCGCTGGCTTGTCTATTTTTAGATCATCTGATCGTACAGAAGTGCTTGGGGGATAACTTCTTGGTGTCCCTGATCGAAAATGAAATGGCTACAAGTCCACCTTCAAACATTTTGGATGCATCCATCGCACCCTCCCTCATCTGGCAGTACGAGGAGGGATTTTTATCAAGCAGCATCGGGTCAGGTAGTGAGTCAGAATCTGATTCCACCGAGTATGTGGAGTGGGAATCAGGTTCCAGCTCGACTGAGTCTGAGTCCGGTGTTGCTGGGGGTGACAGCCCGGATACCACAGTCCTGTCTAGGTCGTCTTTTTCTTTCTCTTTTGAGTCTGTTGTAACAGAAGAATCGGATGATTTGGAAGTGATTAATGAGAATGGAATGGCTATGGTTTCTGAGTACTTTTCTGTGCCTTTGATTTATTGTATTAATCAGGACTTTCAAAATTTTGATGAAAATGACGAGGAAGAAATTCCTTCGGTTTTACAACGATTAATTGATCAAGAGCAGGAGAGATTTGTTAAACCCTTGGTTGATGAAATTACTACAGTTAATGTTGGTACTGAGAAGGACTCACGGCTGGTCCAGATCGGGTCCACGTTATCTTCAGAGGAACGCGAGCACTTAGTCGCTTTATTAAATGATTTCAAAGATGTTATCGCATGGTCCTACGAAGACATGACTGGAATCGATCCTGAGATTGTACAGCACTGGATCCCTCTTGACCTAGAGGCTCGACCCGTTAAACAGAAACTCAGAAGGATCCGCCCGGACTGGGCTCCGAAGATTGACACAGGGTTCCTGCAGGTATCTGAGTACCCAACTTGGCTGGCCAACATAGTTCCAGTGCCGAAGAAGGATGGCAAGATTCGGGTGTGTGTGGATTTTAGGGATTTGAAGAAAGCTAGTCCGAATGACGACTTTCCTCTGCCACACATCGACGAGTTAGTGGATTTCACTGCGGGGCATGCGCTGCTTTCGTTCATGGTTGGATTCTCAAGCTACAATCAGATATTGATGGCACTCGAAGACCGAGAGAAGACCGTTTTCACCACTCTGTGGGAGACATATTGTTATAGCGTGATGACATTTGGGTTGAAGAATGCTGGAGCTACATATCAATGGGCCGCGACCACGACATTGCATGACATGATCCACAAACAAGTTGAGGTGCATGTGGAAGACACGATTGTCAAGTCCAAACAAAGAGAGGGCCACTACACCCCCTTGCAAAAGTTCTTCCAAAGGATCAGAGAATTTCGGTTGCGGCTGAATCCTCAGAAATGTACATTTGGTGTTACAGCAGGAAAAATGCTGGGGTTCTTTATTACACAGAGAGGTATCGAAGTCGACCCTTCCAAAATCAAGGCCATCTTAGAAATGCCACCACCAAGGACTGAAAAGCAGGTGCGAGGCTTTCTGGGTAAAGTGCAATTCATAAGTCGGTTTATCTCAAAATTAACCTTGACTTGTGAACGACTTTTTGGTCTCCTGAAGAAAGGAAAGAAATTCCAATGGGACGGCCGATGCTAAACTGCTTTTGAACAGATCAAGCAATATCTACAGAACCCACCCGTGCTGTCACCGCCTGAGCCGGGGAAACCGTTGATTTTGTACCTTTTAGTGACTAAAACTACAATGGGTTGCACACTTGCACAAGAGTCCGAGGACAAAGTGGAAAGTGATATCTACTACCTGAGCAAGAAGATGTTGGATTACGAGACCCGCTACACTCTACTTGAGAAGGCTTCTCTGGTCTTGGTATGGGCTACCAGGAAGTTGCGGCACTACCTGTTAGCTCACTCTGTAATGTTGGTTTCAAGATTAGATCCCATCAAATATCTCTTCGAGAAATCGACACTTACGGGTAGGCTAGCTCGTTGGTTGCTTCTGCCTTCTGAATTTGATTTGAAGTATGTGACTCGCAAGTCAGTAAAGGGGAGAGCGGTAACGGAGTTCCTAGCCGATCACCGAGTGGAAGGGATGAAGCAGTTGAGTACTTATTCCCGGACGAGGCCATTCTGCATGTCGTAGAAGAATTTTGGACGATGTACTTTGGTGGAGCGTCAAACCAATGCGGGTATGGGATAGGGGTGTTGCTGATATCACCCGATAACTCCCGTATACCTCTAGCATTCAAACTCCAGTTCAAAATCTCAAACAATGAGGCAGAGTATGAGGCGTGTATTGCTGGACTCGAAGCAGCCTTAGAACTAGGGACAAAACGGTTGGACGTCATTGGGGACTCGAACCTTGTTGTATCTCAAGCTAAAGGAGATTGGAAAGTCAAAGAAGAAAATATGAGAATCTACCACCAGACCTTGGACTTGTTGATTCCTCGGTTTGAGAAGCTGAACTTCGCTCATCTGTTAAGAGAAAACAACAGGTTCGCAGATTCACTAGCAACTCTATCTTCCATGATAGACATCCCTTTTGGAGTCTAGATGCCTCCGATCATCATCGAACATAAATTTGCACCGGCCTACGAGCTGATTATTGCCATAGACAAGGTACAAGATGAGAACCCCTGGTATTACGATGTCTGGAATTTCTTGGAAAAAGAGGCATATCCACCAGGGGCAAATGCCAAAGATAAGAGGGCAATCCGAAGAATGGCTGCTCAGTTCATCGTCTACGGGGGAAAACTGAATAAGAGAGGTCATCTCAAGATGCATAAGCTGTATGTTGATGCTGAAGAATCGAAGCACCTGATGGAGGCCATCCATCGAGGAGAGTGCAGAACGCACGTGAACGGGGTTATGCTAGCCCGAAAGATCCTTGGACGAGGTTGCTACTGGTCCACCACGGAGGAGGATTGTATCGGCTTCGTTCAGCGATGCCACAAATGTCAGATCCATGCAAACTGCGTGAACATCCCACCGTTGAAGCTGTACAATATGACTTTGCCATGGCCATTTTCAGTTTGGGGGATCGATGTGATCGGGGCCGTCACTCCGAAAGGGTCCAATGGACACGAGTTTATTCTGGTCGCGATAGACTATTTCACAAAGTGGGTTCAGGTCCAATCTTATACAGTGTTGAAGGCTTCACATGTTGCGAAGTTCATCAGGAACAACATCATCTGTCGCTACGGGGTCTCGAGCAAGATTATTTCAGATAACGGTTCCCACTTTAAGAAGGAAGTGATTACTTGTTGGAAAAATACAACGTGGCTTTTCATAAGTCATCCACATATCGGCCGCAGACCAATGGAGCAATTGAGGCCGCCAACAAGAACATCAAACACATTTTGCAGAAGATGGTGGAAACCTGCCGGGACTGGCCAGATAAGCTGCCATTTGCTCTGTGGGGTTACCGAACTTCAATCAGAACTTCCACTAGGGCGACTCCGTATTCATTGGTTTATGGGATGGAGGTCGTTCTACCTATCGAAATTGAGGTTCCGCCACTGTGAGTACTGGCTGAGTGTCAGATAGCTGAGGCAGATTGGCAGCAGAGCAGATTCGAAGAACTCATGCTGTTTGATGAGAGAAGACTGAAAGCGCTGTACCATGTTTAGGGTTACCAACGAAGAATCGCCAGGGCTTTCAACAAGAAGGTTAAGTCCAGGAATTTGAAAGAAGGAGATTTGGTGCTCAAAGACAACCGAGCTCCCATCCACGACCCTAGGGCCAAGTTCAGACCCAATTGGACTGGTCCCTACATCATTAAGTCTATCTGGTCGGGTGGAGCTGTCGTTTTGATGAACCAAGATGGCCTGGAGTTCTCACAGCCGATCAATATGGACAAGTTGAAGAAATATTACCCCTGAAAGGCTCGCTAGGCCGAAAACCCGACAGGGCGACCTAGGCAAAAGTTAGAGCATGAAAAATTTGAAATTACAAAAAAAACTGAGCTCGCAAGGTTGAAAACCTGCAAAGGGTGGCCTTGGAAAAAATTAGAGCGTAAAAGGTGAGGGTTAATACACGAGTGAACCTGAACCGAACTACGTAAGGCTTGATTCCCATCTTTGGGATACGTAGGCGACTTCATCTTGAAGTCCAGCTATAAACATTTCCCCGATCAACTATATCTATTTGATCATCTCGGTCATCTTTTCCTATTCCGCATTCAAGAGCTTCGGTTGTGATCTCCAGTGCAGTGCTGCTCAGACTAGGGGCAACTTTCCAGTTGCTGAAATCCGAAGTTGTGCATCTCAGTGACAGATCTCAGGCGTGTCCAGTTCTGATCCATATCGAAACTGGTTTTGAAAAGTTTTAATAAAAGTTGATTTTGCTCAAATTAATCTTTTTACAACTTAGACCATTTTTGGACCAAATGGAAAATTTTCAGTACCCACAACCTTCAATTTCATTGATTTCAACACAGAGTTCTCCTGCTGTTGAATACAAATCGAAGTTGCTTTTTATTACACTCATAAAGAAAACTTGAAAGTTCTGGTTAAAGCAAATAAATCAGGGGCATAGTCAGGTGTTCCTACGTCCCCTCCCAAAGCTGGTCGAAGCTTTTGATGCCAAGCTGGGCCCAATCTGTGCCTCTTTATTGAGCCAATCTATGCACTCATCAGATAAGGTGCAACTGAAAGTGGGAGCGGAGGCCAGAAGTTCCCTCGTCCTCCATGCCGTGGCATACCGAGCTAGCTGTGCGCCTTGGACCGGAAATGCAACTGGGTACTCTATCCCCTCTGCCGGGCAAGTCTGATCATTTCCAAACTGATGCAGGAACCAGAACGGAAAGTAGATGACACAATGTGTTAGACCAATCAACTGAATCCCGGTCTGCCGGGATATGCTGTAGCTCATTGCCCGTAGATTGAGCTAAGGACAGCGCCAAGCAATGCGGTCTGCGGACAAATTGTACATCCAGTCGAGCCACCATCCCTTCTCAAGGTCATCGACTAGACGTAGTCAGAAGAAGTAGCCGCGAGTTGAGTATGCTGGGCAAGAGTCCGCAACCTACAATTTGTCCATCAACCACACCTGGGGAGGGACGAACAATGAGAGATTAAAGAATAGAGAGATGTACAATGAAAGAAAAGTGAGAAAAAGAGTTTGGAGAGAAAAATCGAGCCCGAGGGCCGAGTGATGTGAGCCAGAAATACGTAAGGAAGGGTGGGAACATTACTTGTAGCAGTAGTAGACTCCCCGCAAATCTGGTCGTTTCCCGGCGATGGAAAGCATCCAAGCCCATCAATGTCTCAGCCAATGTCATGGCAATGCAGCTCTTGCCCTCTTTCAAGCTTTGGGCAACTTTGATCAGATGAATGTTAAACCCGCTGAAGCCTGGGGCAGGCAAAGAGTGAGATAGCATGCACAAACAAAGGACATAACGCCGAAAACCTTGCCAGTTGTGATCACCGCGGTCCCCAGCATCAGAAAAACGATGAATCAGGCTGAGGATGTCAAATTCTCCATCACGGATCAGAGATCGAGCGTCCTGCATAATGACCCCACACATTCCTCCTAGGGCTTGAGCATGGTAGAAGCGAAGATGGGGCAAGATTTCTTCGCCACGTTCAGATTCCATCAAAGCTTGGAAATCTTCGAAGGTAGAACACACCTCTTGCCCGCCAAAGCTAAAGACATGTGTTACCAGATTCCAAAACCTTGCCGCGGCATGGAGAAATGGAAGATGCTGCGGAGTGCAACTCAACGTGAATAGTGCATTTATGCCGATGCCACGGAAGTTCAACTTTTCCGAGCTGTCCAAGGTAGCAATCCAAGCTGTGAGATTTTGGGATGAGAAATGCCTCCATTTTGATGTAAAACTGAGATGGAATGAGAGAACCATGAAGCTAGAACCTTTATGGAGGATAAGGCACTGTTCGGAAGACACGTGTCAAAAATCTAGAGGTTGCTAAACCAACTAGTCGGCCGACCACTTTTTCTAGTTGGCCGACCACATAACTGGTCTCCAGGGCAAAAAACTGGTCGGCCAGCCACTTTTGGTGGTCGGCCATGAGGGAAAACTGGTTTTTGGTCTTTTCCTAGTCTCTAGAAGAGAGCTCCTAGGCTTTCCATGTGTTGACAGTATTGAAGGTCCGCGTTTCCCTCTGTTTCGGATGCATTCCGTCGCCCGGTTTGTCCGAAATGCATTTGCTTATGGAGTTGTTATTCGGTTTTGCTTATCGAGTTGTTCTTAAGTTTTGCTTATCGAGGTGTTAAGTTTTGCTTATCGAGTTGTTAAGTGTTATCGAGTTGTCAAGTTTTGTTCGTCGAATTGTTGCTCTTCATTTATCAACATCGTCGGGATTTTCTTATCGAGTTGTAAACTTGCTAAGGTTTTGTTGTTTCTTAGTAAGTTAAGTTATTTAGTTTGTTGCATCAGTTCACTACCTGACTTGGCAATGTACAATGCCCAATTACCATTCAATCTCATTTTTGTGCAAAGTGATGCGATGCGATGCTAAGAACACAAAATACAACACTTTTTGAACAAAAAGTTGTTTCATTCCATCATAGTTCTTTTTTACAACATTTTACAACAAGGGTACAAGTTTAAAAGAAAACGAAACTGCCTAACACTGTATAATGTGCTACAACTACAAGTAAAAAAAGAAAATAAAGCAGGAACATCTGTATCAGCGCTCTCAAGCTCAAGACTGGAAGGCCCTCTTCGTCCTCTTCGACTGAGAAGTCCCTGCACCATCTCCACCAGCGTCACTATCTGAATCGGAGATGCCGTCCTCCGAACCCTCCTCGGCATCACCTTCACTCTCAGAACCAGAGCCAGAGTCCTCCTCTCTGCCTGCGGATGTCTCTGATTGACGACGCGCAGATTCATCCTCCTCGCTGGACTCCTCATCATCTCTGATAGGCGCTCTACGTCTGCATCAGCTACGAGTCGAGCCCCCTCTCCCAGCTCCTCGAGAAGGCCTGGATGGCCCAGCATGTAGCTGTGGCATCTTAAAAAAGAGGGCAATTTGAATACATTAGCCAATATGTATATCAGATGCAGAGACAAGAAAGCTACATAGAGTGGGTGGATGTAGATATAGTATATGAATGTGGTGTGTGTCAGATGTGCTCTACACATGCAATCGACCAATGCAGTGAAATAGTCAAATTCAGCATGTCATCAGAAGTATGATAAATGCAAGAAAATTGAAAAGTACCGAAGCACTGGCGATGAACAACTGCGTCTCCCCCCCGCAAAACCATGTTCTCGAGTGAGGCCACTACTCCAAGTAACCTATCAAAATACTCTCTGGGAGGCTGCAGATACAAGCTCAAGTCATCAGTGAATGAACGAATGTCTAACTAGCTGAATGTTACATCAAAACTGTAAAGCGTACCGGTGGCGAGTCAGGGTCACTGACGTATCAATGATCAGGCAATGGAGGCTCCAATGGAATCGAGTAAGACGTCCCATACCGCCAGCCTGTCAGCTCAGTCGGGAGATCTGGCCATCCAGCATGATGGTATGTCGGGGGAATCAGTCCAGCCCACCTCTCGATGTACTGGCCCTGCTAGTTGAAGCGGTATCTGCGACCTGGACTCGACTCGATGATGATGCGCCAGCGGCCCTCCGTGTGCGAGTACGGATACCTGACAGTGGAGGCAACAAGTATGTATGGCGGTTGGTCGCGTACTCCCCCTCCTCCAAAAGCAGAACTGCATCAGTACCCAACATGAGCTCCTCGATCTCCCGGGAAGTGAGTCTCTCAATGGATCGCATGTCATCTGGAGGTGCTGCAGGGATACTCTGATCGTCTGACGCATGAAGCGATCCCCTAGAAACCAGGCTCTGCCATCTAGCCCCTCAAACAAAATCCTGTATCGAGAAGTGGCACACCCCCTAGGGAACCGAAATCGAATATCTCCCCCCAAGGGTGCCCAAGGCTGCCAAGTGATCTGCGGGTAACTAGTGCACAAACTAATTAGATATCATAAATATGCAAAACCAAAGCTGAAAACATGAGGAACTGAGAGTTCTGGATTACCTCCGTCGGTTGTACGATATCGAAGAACTGTCTAGGGTAGGGCAGAGTCTCCCGAGTCCTCGGCCGACACCGACCCTCGAATCTGCGAGAATAAGGGATCTCAAGAGGAGCCTCAACCTCTAGCTCGGGAGCGATTGTTGGGAAGTTGGCATAAACCCACAACTGTGAAAGGCAAGACAGTGGCTGTCAGAATACAGAATGTATAGAAAGTACAAAATGCTGAGCGCAAAATGTGAATATAGAATGTACAGAGAATGCAGAATGCTGAGAGCGGAGTGCAAAGTACAGAATGTAAAGTGTGCCACGTGTGCAGCATACAGATAATGAAAAGCAGAAATGTAAATCAAGAGGGCAAAAAGTACCTCCCAGGCTCTCCAGTAGCCAGTGACTCTGTTCCCCTGCCCACGGGAGGTCGCGCTCATATAAGAGTAAAGGGTAGCGAGGCCGGCACCACCCCAATCATACTGGCTGACCTGTGATAGGTCTACCAAAGCACTCAGCAGATAAAGTCCAACAGTGTTCCCCCTGTCGGAGAACAAAGTGGTCCCGAGGAGGAACATCAAAAACCCCCGAGCATACTGCTCTATGTCCTCGACAGTCTCGGGCGAAGTCCCCCTATACTGCATGGGAAACTGGGTGTACCTGACTCTACCCGATGATCTGTCGATCGGCGGGCGGACTCCTAGTAGATAAATCCAAGTCGCCTCCCACTCGTCTATATTTGCGTCATAGGGGACCAATCGGCCGGCTACGTCAAGGCCAGTCAGCATGGCGAAGTCGAATGGGGTCATCGTCATGTCCTTAGTAGCTGAAAAGTGGAACGAGTTGGTGGTGTCCCACCACCTCTCCACGAGTGCCCCTATAAGGGTCCTACTCGCCGGGTAACGTGATAGCCCCGCGCAGAAAGGTACAAATCTCACCTCGTCAACGATGTGGCAAACGGTATCTGGGGGCCCCATATACCACTTCCTAGCAAGGATCAATCCATAACCCCATGTGGAATGGTAAGAAACCTACATTCAGAATGGACAGATATATTCAGGTTCAGATTCAAATGTATGAGCTGTGTGCAAATCAAATCAGACACTGTCTTATGGACTGTGTGTTCAGTATGAGCTGTGTGCAAATCAACTCAGACACTGTGTTATGGACTGTGTGTTCAGTATGAGCTGTGTGCAAATCAAATCAGACACTGTGTTATGGACTGTGTGTTCAATATGAGCTCTGTGCAAATCAAATCAGACACTGTGTTATGTACTGTGTGTTCAGTATGAGCTGTGTGCAAATCAAATCACATACTGTGTTATGGACTGCGTGTTCAGTGTGAGCTGTGTGCAAATCAAATCAGATACTTTGTTATGGACTACGTGTTCAGTATGAGCTGTGTGTTCACGAATGAAAGTGTATGAGCTGCATGTAAATGCCACGAATGAGCTGTGTGTTCACCAATGAAAATGTATGAACTGTGTGTTCAGAATTGAAATGCGTGAGCTGCATATTCAAAATGAAGTGTATGAGCTGCGTGTTCAGTATTGCAATGTGTGAGCGACGTGTTCAAGATGAAATGTATGAGCTGCGTGTTCACAATTGAAATGTGTGAGCTGTGTGTTCACGATGAAGTGTATGAGTTGCGTGTTCAGAATTGAAATGTGTGAGCTGCGTGTTCAGAATTGAAATGTGTGAGCTGCGTGTTCAAAATGAAGTGTATGAGCTGCGTGTTCAGAATTGAAATGTGTGAGCTGCAGGTTTAAAGTGAAGTGAACGAGCTATGTGCCCGAAAATGTGTTGTGTGCCCGAAATAAACTATGTGGTCAGGACAAACCGAGTGTTTTCATTAGGTTGTGTGCCAAATTAACAGAATATTGTGCTGTGAGCAGTGTGCCAAGTTAGCATCATATATGAAAAAGCTGTGTGCCAAATCGGTACTGTGCTATGTGCGAGCCGTATGCCAGGATAAGTGAAAGTATCATGCGTGTGAATGTATTCAGAATGAGCAAATAAAATACATAGCAAAAGCATGAAACGTGTAGTAAATGCAGAATACTTAGCGGAAAGTGTAAAAGTAAAGTACGTACCTCTCGCGTGCGATGCGATAGATGAGTATAGACACCCCATTTTTGACCGTCCTCAGGACTTGGACGTCACCGTTTGAACATTCGGTGATCATCCATGTTTGTGTTCGTCTTGAGTTCCCGAAGGTCACGGCTACGAGCCTTGCCTTAGGATCTCTCGACTCGACTGTTTTGTGTTTGGTTTTACACCAAACGCTTGTGTTTTTGTTTTGGGGGGCAGGGAATGGCTTGTTGGCCATCCACACACTCCACCGGCCCTGGCCTGAGGCCACCGGCTATGTTTTGTTGCCATCGGACAAATGTTTGGCTGGCCGGCACTATAGATGTTCGACCGGCCATCTTTTTTGGTCAAATTGCATTTTTTGCTGGTCGACCACTGTTCATCTGCTTTTCCAGATATTTTTGTGCCAGCTGTGATAGCTGGCACCCACCTTTGCTCCCCACCATACACGTTTATGGAGGGATTTCAACCTTGTTAGCTTGCCTTGAAATCTTTACAAGATTGAATCTTCTATAAGAGGAAGCCTCTTCTCCCTCTCTTAGGTTAGACAACATTTTCAGAGGGCTCTGGTTTTAGGGTTTGAGTTGTGTACCTATCCTATATCTATATCTCCCTCTCTCTTGTGTTTTGTGTGTGTTTTGTCTTACTTTTGTGCACAAACACCCACCATCACACCTTCCTTTAGCTACTAAGGTACTAAGAGGCTGTTCTTGAAGTTTTGGAGCTGGTTTTAGCCAAGGATGCTGCTGGTCCATCATTTTTGAAGAGGGTCGACAAGGGTAAGAACTCACCCATTTTATTCCCCATTTTTGCATAGCTCTTTAGCCTGCCTTGCAACTATTTTTAGACTTGGGGTATAACATATAAAAGTCTTTTTTTTGCCTACTCAAAATATTTGTTTAAGAGTGTTTTGTGGTTTGAGGTTGTTTAACCCCTCTTAAGCCTTGTTAGGCTTCATTTTTGTGCTATTTTGGTAAGCTCCGGGACCACCTTGTTTGGGCCTCATCACCACAGAAATCTTGAGGGATTTCAGTAGTAAGAATGGTGCCTTGAGTTCCCAAGAAGGAGAGGGCCACCCCCTCTCCTTGTTGTCCTTGAAAAGGGCCATCTTTGCCTGATTAATGAACACCATGTTTAGGTGTATGTTGGTCATGCCTTAGCTGTTTTTTTTTTTTTTGTGTTTATTATGTCATAATATAGCTCTGTTTTTACTTGGTTTAGACATACATTGCATGCCTTGCATACATGTCTTGTAATGCCATGTTTTGGCCTTAACATGCTTTAGGTTTTGACCCTTGTTCTAGCATGATTTAGGCTTAGCTTTGTGAAGCTTTTATGTTCGTTTTAGCATGCTTAAGTTCTGTTTTTGGTTGTTTTGGCCGACCATGACATGCTTAGTGTAGCCACCTTGCATGCTTAGTGTAGCCACCTTAGGTGTGTGGGTGTGTGGCATGCTTTATTTGCATTATTTCAGTGGCTTGGAACCACTTATCATGCCATTTCAGTCCTTGTGACATGCTTGCATGCTTGCATTTGATACTACTTTGATGCTTCAAGAGGTTGTGTTTTGTGCTCCATGTTTAAGTATTTGTGCATGCCCCCATGTGTAGGACATTTAGACGCCATCTAAGTGGTTTTTGAGGCTTGCCTTAGCATGATTTGGGACTATTTTGGTTCATTTTGGTCATTTACTTCATGTGTCATATGATCATGCCTTAGGTCCTTGGGCTTGGTTGCATGCTTGGCTTGTATTAGTAGGTTGATTTGGCATCATTTCCTACTTGTTTTCAGAGCTTACATTGCATGCCGCTTGTCCATGTTATTCTCCTTTTAAGTGTGCTTAAAAGTTGTCTCTATATGCTTAAGTGTTGGCCCATTAACGTGTGCATGTATGTGTGTGTGTTGGCCCTCATTTCCATAGCATTTGGCCACTGTTTTAGGCTTGTTTGGGGGCTGCCTAAATTAGTTTAAGTCCATAGTTCACATGTAGGTGCATGCTAACCTTGTGTGTTGTTGCATACTTGTGTGTTGTCGCATGATTGAATGAATTCACATGCTTGCTTGCATGCTTGAACACCCGTATTGCATCTTGCATAATTGTTGCTCGCATTGCTTCATGCCTTGCATGCTTCTTTACCTAGGTTGTGTGACTAACATACATTGCTTGTTTGCATACTCATTTTGCACACTTAGGCTCACATGCTTAGGATTGCATTGCATTGGCATGCATGCTTTACCTCTTGAAGTTGAGTATGATAGAGGTTGAGCCCCTTTGTTTATTTATGTGCATTGCATTTCATTTAAAATCAAAATGCATACCTGGTTTCTTGGGCCATCACCCATTGAAATGCGCGATTGCTGGTCCGGGAATCGAGAACCATGTTTCTTCGAGTCATAAACATGATAAGGAATATGTTGGTGCACACATTTGCTTGAAATGCATTGCCATGCTTTGTTTTGCCCTCTGCTGCTGTCAAAACAGGATTCTGCAGGAAGGTTTGGCCGGCCGGCCATCTTCAGTGCCGACCGGCCATCCATCAGTGGCCGATAGCTTAATTAGTGGCCGGTGACCATTCCCCATGGCCGATGACCATTCGTCATGGCCGGTGGTGTTCCACAACACTCATAGAAGCAACCCTGGAGTTTGTGCAATTTTCAGAGGTGCCAGGCAGGGAAAACAGAGGCAAGGTGGACTTCCGAGCGGATCCAAGCACGCATTGCATTGGGCCCTCTTCCCGAGGCTGTTTATTGCTTAAATTAGATTAGTTATTTGCTTAACTTGTTAAGTGGTCTGTAATATTTAATTAGCTTGTAGGTTAATTGATTTGTATTATTCTTTTGGTCCCTCCGAGCAAGGGCGAATTTGTAATAAGTGTGGGTGCATGTGTGCATGTCTTCCAACCTCCACTTCTTTCTCCCTTTTACTTACCTACTTTTGATGGTTAGTATACCTTATGCTATGCATGCGTGCATCCATACATTTGTCTTGCATGCACCGGGCTCGGCGCATCATACTAACTGCATTGTATTTCAATTCCAAGTTGAATACATGTTATTTGTAGCATCTCATATGCCATCTTAGATTGGCTGAGCCTATTCTAGCTGAATTTTGCCTGTGTTGCATTAGCCATCTTAACTTGAACTAGGATCATGCATTGATTACTAACTAGTTTCTGTTTTGCCTTGGAGTACTAGGTAAGCTTTTATGCTTTAGCATCCTTGCATGCGTGTGAGTGTTTGCCATGACAGCATGCTTACCATGTGGCAAGATGCTTATGTGATATAAACTGCTTGAATACCTGTGGGTGAAGGTTGGATTGTTTGAGTTAGAACAACTCATTGAAATCCGCATTTTAGAGTAGTTGCAAGTAGCAAATTTCGAACTTTTTTCAGACAAACGGATATGCAATGCTTCGTTCCAAATTTGGCGATCTAGTCTACACTTTTGTGTTGTGCGCATCACATAGTAATTCTAGCTAATTAACCGGAATAAGAACACATAACATTTTCAAAATCGGATATCATGGTTAGTAGAGGCCGATCTTCGGATTGGGCGAAAGGGGGTGCTCATAGCTGACATTCCCCAATCGTACCCAAGTTCCCGAGCCGAGGCAACTTTGGTAATGACGGACACGTGGCCTTAGAAAAACGAGTCAGGGTTTCCTAAATTCCCCCATTAAAAAATATTTAGGTGGCGACTCTATATCTGGCAAAGCAGTCCATGTTTGGCACTTCTTTCAAAAAAAATCCGTTTTCTCAAAACGATTGGCCGGATTTGGACTCTTTGGTTCAGATTAAGAACCGTGACAATTTGAGTCCGAACTGTAGTAGACCCATAGACGAACAAGATGGGATTCATCCTCCCGGGGCGTTCGGGGACGTCTACAGTTTCTGGTGACTCTGCTGGGGAGATTAGAGAGCTTGACTCGAACTCGTGATATCTTGTTTTGATTTCACTTATGTGTTTCTTTGCATTTCATGTGCATTGGTGCGCCTAGGACACCGTGTTGGCCATCTGCTATTCCTGAGCGGTTTGCCGGAGGCTTGACTTTGTCAAAGCATGCCATAAGGCTGACCGGTTGCGGGCTCTACCAGTATGGGAACACAAACCCTGGTTTTACCGGGGCACCCCTTTGACCATTCGACCTAGTGCATGTTTGGAATCCGTAATGACCATTCCAAGCTAGGACAGGTTGCATGCCCGATGTTAGGTTGTTTGAAACCACTGCGTGTGTAGTGAAACCCTAGCTCCTGACAAAATAGGACAGGGAAACCCTACCCCAACATAGGAGTGTTTTGGCTCTCTTTTACTTGCTAGGTGCTTTTAGAGTATATCTCTACAGGAACGCACATATCAGTTTGTAAGTTTGAGTATCAGGCCTGAGGGCACCAGTATCAGCATTTGTGAGAATCAGTTATATCTGCAGGTATCCAATTCAGTGTTTTGAGGCATTGATTTTGGGGAACAATGATCAGTAGTAGAGTACAGTTATTCGGCTACACCTGCGTTTGTTCCGTTTGGGCTGAAATACTGCTTGTTTTTCCTTTCAGTTCAGAGAGTTGGTACAGAGTAGCTAGTGTTTTCCCTCGCTGAGGCAAGGCAGATATCTGATCCGTTAGTCACTGTTCAAAGATCAGCGGACTTATCATGACATAGAATTCAGAGGAAATCGTGGTTATGACAGCCGCGTTAGATCAAGGAATCCCCCTGCAAAGTGAGACCAATGTTGATGTGTCGCATCCACCCAAGTCGCTTGCCGCTCGCTCGATCTAGGAACCCCAGTTGTATCAGGCTCGTGAGCCCACCACATTCGAATTGATAGGGATGATTGGTGACCTTCAGAGATCTGTGGCGGATCTTGCTTACGGAATGTCAGCTTCGCCACCAGCCGCACCATATGCCGGGAATTTTGTACCGTAGGAGCCCCCGCTATTGGGGCGAATTGTGATCGAGCTTAGCCAACCTGAGGTTGCCTCCAGCTACGGCAATGACGTGTCAACATCAACCCAAACTCTCGATCAGGCTGAGGCCAAAGGCAAGAACGAAGTGGGAACATATGCTGATCCTATTGAACAACTGCTGTTGGCAATCGAGGCTTTGATAGCCGGGGGGATGAGTAAGCAACAGGTATTCGCAGTCGTGGCCAAGATTGTGGATGATGTTTTCCCCACTCCAACCGAAGGTAGTACAAGCCAGTCAGAAAACCGGGATAGGCCCCATCATGCCACAACAGTTCCCTCCACTCCCAACTCCGCACCAGGGAAAGATCAGAAAGCCAAGGCAGTGCCTGCCGACCCTTTCTCTAGTGCGTCTAGCAAAAATTCTCAGACTTCAAAGGATCTGCCCCGAGGGCGCAGAGTCTTCCACGCTCTCTACATGCCTTTGTCTGGGGCACTCCAGATCCTTGCCGAAAGGGGGCACCTTAAACCCCTCGAGCCTAGGCCTCTCCCAAAGAATCTCCCTCCCACACATGATGCTGTTTTATACTGCACGTACCACCAGCAAACCGATCACGCTACCGATAACTTTTTTCGCCTTCGTCATGAAGTGCAAGATTTGATCGACAATGAGGTTATCCTCCCACCTACCTCAGTGAAGTCTGCCACTGCTAGGTTGTTGGATTTTGAGGATACTGTGAGTATGTGATCGGGGAGCGAACCACTTGTGGGCGACCCTCGGTATTTTGGATGTGGCGTCTGGCACACATTTTTGAGCATCTGCGAATGCTAGTTTTGTAACTTCTGGCTTGGGTGTCGAGTCAGTCCTTTGTTTTGTTTTGAGTCTGTCTCATCATCTTGAGTCAGTCCTTTATGCTTAAGGGTCTGTCTTGTTATAGCGAGTCAGTCCCCTTGTATAGAAGGTGACTCCGGAGTTGTTGCCTCAAACACTGTTGTTGTCTTCTTTTGAGTCTGTCTCTGCTGTGGAGCCAGTTGCAACGAGGAAATCTGAATGAAACAGCTGAGGCTATCATGTTTCCGTGCTTATTGCTGTTATTGAGCTAGTTATGCCAGAGGATTCAAATGGAACGACAGTACATGCCACCTGCTCTCTTGTGCCCTGAGAATCGTGGCATTGACCTTTAGTTTTTCAAAACCTTTTGAACAAAACCTTTTGAACACTGTGGTGATGAAAACGAAGAGGAAGGAATTCCTCGGGTTTTGCAAACTTTGATCAATTTGAGAGAAAGTGAGGCATGCTAAGCCTTTTAAATGAATGAAATCGTGCTTGTTAGCGTGAGTACTGAGAAGGACCCCGGCTTGATCCAGATTGGTTCCACACTATCTTCAGCGCGAGCGATTTGTCGCTTTCTTAAAAGCTTTCAAAAACAAAATGTTTTGCGCGGTCCTGTGAAGACCTGTGTGGAATCGCTCTTAAGATTGTGCAGCCTTGGATCGCTCTCAGCCTCAAGATTCAATCCATTTGTTTCGAACCTTGCACCCATTCAGAATGTTCAACGGTCAGCCACAATGTGAGGCCTGTGTGGCTAGATTTGAAGCAGCCCTCGAACAAGAGGCACCAAAGTCAGATGAAGAGGTCAGACGTCGTCAACAGAAGCTTGCGAAGCTAGAATGGAAGCACCCCTCGAACTAGGGGTAAAAATGTTCGATGTGCTCGGAGAGCCGAAGATGGGTCCTCCTGCAAATCAATACCACAGCCACTCTCCTGGATATAGAGGGCTTCAATCTCAAAACCATTTGGCATAGACTTGTTACACTTTTACCCTTTGAGAGGCTCGCTGGGCAGAAAACCAGGAAGGGCGACCCAGGCAAAAGTTAGAGCAAAAGAAAAAAGAAAAAAATAAGAAAAGAAAAGATATACAAAAAAAAAAAGCAAAAATGTGACGACCCAGAATTTTTCCCTCCGCTCAAGCGGAGGAGTTTACGCTCGAGCGGACTTTTGGGGTTCTCAGCAATTTTGCAGACGGCCTGAGATTCTGGGAGTTGTGAATCTCCGCTCGAGCGGAGAAGTTGACGCTCGAGCGGACTGCTTTATTGGTCTGTGCGCGCTCGAGCGGTTGAAGCGACGCTCGAGCGTGAGAAGTAAGATTTCCCTTGACATTGTAGTGGTGTATTTGGAACCTCGTTATTTTATTTTGGGGTCTTGATTGTGGTGGTAATATGATGGTAGAGTAAGATGGGATCAAAAACTTTAGTTTGAATATTTTGTCTACGATCAGCCGTCACTCTTTTGCCCTTTTCTTTTTCCACACTTTGAATTTGGATGTGAGGTTGGAACCATTCGAAAGCTTATTTTCGGGGCTTCAATTTGAGCACAAGAACGACTTAAAACGAAGTCCGGATGGGAGAGTTATGCCTATTTGAAGTTTTGACATCTGTGCTGAATGCATGTACGCTCGAGCGTGAAGATATCCGCTCGAGCGGGTTTTTCGGACCAGCAGCTTTAAAAACGGGATTTTGGATCATTTTAGATGTTTTTCTTCTTTCCTCTTCCTTCCTCTCTTCCATGTCCGAAACCCTAGCCCCCAAACCCTTGAATTCCTTTACTTTGATCACGATCCACCATGGTTTTTGGCATCAAGGATGAAGAACAAGGGAGGATTAATGTTTTTACCCGATTGGAACTTGGATTTGCGAAGGCTTCTTTCCAAGCTCACTCTTTTGCTTGATTATTGAGGTAGGGGTTCTATTTCTCTTCAATACTTACATCCATGGTTAGATTTGAGGTATTTTCATTGTATAAATGTATAAATTTTCATTTTGAGCATATAGAGGAAATTATGAGATTTTGGGAATTTTGAGTTTGAAACATTGAAGGTTCAATTGATGGGTTAAAGTGATGGAGTATGATCCCTAGATGTATAATCAAGGAGGGAATTGGGATGTAAGGTCATGGTATGAGAAGTATGAATATTTTTATGGAAAACTTTATGTTCTTGAAACCCTAGATGAATTTGTGATGATAAAGAATGATTTTGCTCAAATTGGAAATAGAATCATGGAATTGGTGGGTTGAGTTATACGTGTACAAGTTTAATTGGATTTCTAAAATGTTTTGCAATAATGTTAAAAAATTTACGAATGAACCTTGTTATGGGCATTATAAATCATGTTAAATTGAGAAAGGAAATTAGGGGAAATGATTTAAAGAATTAATGTGTGACTTCATATGTGTGTAGGACACGCTTCGGGAGGAATAAATGCTCCACCAATGCACTGTGAGTAATAGTACGGAGATGTACATTTTATTTATTATTGATGATTATTATCACTAACGCTCTATTTCTTGTAAGTGTTACACGAACATGTTACATGAACAATTATGATGAGTGAAAGTCAATGTGAACGTTGAAAGATTGGCATATATCGGTATGACTTTGGAATGACTTCGTTCTATCAATAGCGAATAATAATTCTCTATTATCTATAAGCAAACTACGTCGTTTCTTAATGAATAAATAGAATTATGTTCCTCTTTAAGCCAAGTATCTGTATGAAACTGAGATTATTCTATTGTGTTACTTATGGACCCGAGGTCATCAAGAACCTATGACACGCATGCAATGTTTAATATTATTATGTGGCTTCAGTTAATAATTGTTATGATTATTATTATCCAGTTGTTCGCGAGACACCTGTATTAATTTGTAATCAAGCCATGGGAAACTTATGTGCATTATTGCATACTGAAACTTTAAGAAGACTGAAATCATCCTCATTACAAGTTTTATGGGCTTTATGCCATTACAAGGGCTTTATGCCATCACAAGTTACAAGGGCTTTATGCCATTACAAGGGCTTTATGCCATCACAAGTTACAAGGGCTTTATGCCATTCCAACGGCTTCATGCCAACTTTTCAAGGGCTATATGCCATATTTCAAGGGCTTTTATGCCATATGTTTCAAGGGGCTATTGTGCCAGATGTTCCAAGGGCTTTTATGCCATATGTTTCAGGGCTTTAATGCCAATGTGTTTCTAGGGCTTTATGCCGTTTTGATAAGAGCTTCATGCCCTTTTGTTAAGGATTTCAAGCCGTTCTGTTAAGGGCTTAAAGCCATTGTGTTCAAGATTAGGCTCAAGGTCGTTCCGTAAAAGATACTTAAAATATAAATGACTTTGATGAAATCCGTATTTGGAGTTACGAAATGTTTCATATGATAAGTAATTTCTGAAATGAGAAAAATGCTATGAACTTATGATATGTTTATAATATGATATGCTTGCCGGATAATTTTCCCCAAAATGCCTAGATGCACTGTGGAACCCCGAATGTTCAAGATATGACAAGTTTTCTGAAAAAGATACTTAGCTATGCATACAGAAACAAATAAACCATATGTTCTCTTTATTGATAAGCACACGGATATGGATTATAATTCACGTTGAGCATTGAATTGTTATGTATTATTATTCACTGAGCTTGACTCACTCTATTTTATGTTTGTTTCTGTAGACACTCAACCTAGAGACCAACCTTCACTTGTGGCTTTAATTACCCAGTTGTCAAACCCTGAGTATCTAAGCCCTTAGATGTTGATTGTTCAAGTTATGGAGTTTTGCTAGTTTTAATTTGTACCCTAAATGTCTGTTAAGATCGGCGTATATGTATATGTACACAGCTATCTTCAGGTGCACGTCATTGTATATTTAACTGCATTATGTTATGTTTGTGATCCTGGCATGGTAGTGGTAGCTCAATGGATATATTGTTATAATTATTATTATTTTTGTTTGCTATTATATACTATTAAATGCTTCCGTTCAGGCCCCGTAGATTATATTCATCAGGTTTTATGTTCGTTTTTCTGATGTGGTCATGCCCAAACTTTTAGGGGCGAGTTCTGGGCGTGACAAGAAATATATATACAAAATGAAAAAATGAAAAAAAAAGAGAAAAAAGAAAAAAGAAAAGAAGAAAGGCAGAAGCTCGCAAGGTCAAAAACCCGCAACGGGCACCTTGGCAAAAGTTAGAGCCTAAAAAAAGTAAAGGTTAAAATACCCGAGTGTACCTTAACCGGAACTACGTAAGGCTTGATTCCCATGTTTGGGATACGTAGGAAACTTCACTTCGAAATCCAGCCCCCAACGCTTTCGTAGCGACTCTGTCCATGTAATGGTTTGATCATCCTTGCCTTCTCTGAATCCGATGGTTCGGTTGTGACACCGAAACTACGTAGGCTTGATTCCCATGTTGGGATACGTAGGCAACTTCATCCTGAAGTCCAGCCACCAACGCTTTCAGAGTGACTGTACCCATATGTTGGTTCTGACCATCTTTGTCTTCTCTGTGTCCGAGAGTTCGATCGTAATCATCAATGAGGACTGTTTACAAAATGCTGTGGCATCATCCAAACAAGGGACAACTTCCGTTGCCGTAAGAGTCGCCATTCAAACCAGGGTAACTTTCCGTTGTCGTGCAGTGCCATCCACACAAGGGGCAATTTTCCATTGCCTCCGATCCGAGGTTGCGCATCTAAAGAGTAAGTTCTGTGCTCGTTGAGCATTGACCGTTTGCAAAAATAGTTTTTAAGAATTTTTACTGAGGTTGACTATTTTCTCGAAAATTATTCCATCTTTTCCAAAATTGGACCATTTTCTTGGACCCAAAAAAGGAAAATTTTCAGTGCTCATAGCCTGACTTGCATGATTTTCAAATCAAAATCTAACAAGTATGTTAACCTAACTCTCATATTGATCAAAACTGTTTTAGTAGAAAACCAAAACAAAAAAAAAATGGTCAAAGAGATGAACTAGGGGCACAGTTGAGTCAGGTGTTCTGTCTTTCCCCCCCATCATCAACATACTTGCCAGAAGGGCACTCTATTCGCCAGAAGAAGGCACAACTGAAATTAACAACAAAAGGGCTGAAAGCTCTCACATCCTCCAAACAACGAGGTATCAAGCCAAGTGCGAAGCACAAATTGGAATGGATTGAGATACTCCATCCCCCATCTGGAACATCGACTAGACCTCCCGGGAGGAAATAACCGTGAGCTGAGTATGCTGGGCAAGAGTCCACAGCCTGCAATTTATCCATCAACCATACCTGGGAAGGGATGAAAAATGTGAGAATAAAGAATAGAGAGATGTACGACGTGAGAAAAGTGAGAAAAGGGTTTTGAGAGAAAAACTGAGCCTGAGGGCCGAGTGATGTTAGAATCACAAATGAGAAAGTGTGGGAAACATACCTGGAGGAACTGGCTCCTCGTCGTTTGAGGTCTTTCGTTTTTTTATGTAAACACGTCTATATGTCGTGTCTTTTGTTTTGTTTATCTCAACTTTTGTTTTGAGTCTTTTCCGAGCGTGTCTCGTTGCGTTTAGGGTTGTGTCCTTTTTTTGTTTGAGTCTTTTTTGCTGTGTTCAGTTGTAGGCTCAATACCCAGGTTTGAAAAACCCTTTTTCAAATTTCAAAAACAAATCAGTTTGCGCTCAGAGTGCTGTGCCATTCTCCACATTTATGCGAAGCAAAAGAAGAAAGGGAAAATTTGGGACATCTGAGTGTGTTTCAACTTCAGCAGATTCAACCTTTATAGTCCGTCTTGACAGATTGGACTGCTTGTTCAGGATCCGCCATGTACAAAATGAACCAAGCGCTGTGTTATGGGTTGTATGCAGATTAATCCCAAGTAGGGTATAAGCCGAGTGTTCAGAATGAGCAGTGGTTTGTATGGGTTGTTTTGCTATTGGTTGGTTCATTACCAGGTTATTACAATGTAAATGGTTGGTTTTCAAAACAAGATATCAATCTCATTTATATTAAGGTGTAACATGATGCAATGCGAAGCATGAAAATGTACTAAAATATAACACTTTTTTTAGACAAAAAGTTTTTTTCATTTCATCATCTTTTCAAGTACAAAATTTTGAAGAAATCAAAAACCTGCCTGCGGCAGTACATGGTACTCTAGCTACCAGCAAAAAAGAAAAAGTACAAAAAAGAAGAAAAATAGCAAAAATCTGGATCAATGTCAAATGGTCTCAGGCCCAGGGGTCTGTCCTCGTCCTCTTCCTGGACGAAGGTCCTGGAGCATCGTCATCAGCATCGTCATCCGAGCCTGAGTCAGTGCCATCTCCGGTCTCCTCCTCACATGACTCCGCCTCCGCCTCCGCCTCATCATCATCATTAGGGACGGGTGCCCGAGAGCTACTCCCAATATGAGTGCGCCCCACCTTGGTGCGGGGGTATACTCTGCCATCTCCTCGGGCAGGAACAGAAGGTCTAGCAGGAGCACCTCCTACGGTAGGGTTCTGGAAGGGAGGCTGAAAAGTACAAAATGCAAACGCATCAGTATACACAAAACAGAGTATCAGTACAGAATGCAGTGTATGAGTACAGTATGTGAATACTACGAACAGAGTATCAGTACAGAATGCAGTGTTTGAGTGCAGTGTATGAATGCCGTGAGTAATGCTATGAACAGTCTATGGGCTATAGTATATCAGATGCCGTGAAGGTCGTGTATTGGGTGTTGTGTTGGTAGTATGATGCATCTGATTGTGTAAAGTTTGGGACTGCGGTTGAAAAACATACCAGAATGCCATAGATGGCCAGAAGATCGACGCTCCGCTGGAACGTCCCTATCACAGAGCCGGTCAGCTCCAGTGACTGGCGGGTGTACTCGAAGGAAGCCTGCAAAAGTATTAGATGGATCAGTATTCTGCAGAATATCAAATAAACTGAAATGAAATGGCAATGCAAGTACTACATACTGGAGGTAAGTCATGGAACCCAACTAACTCATGATCAGTTGGAGGGGGAGCAATGGGAATCCGATAAGTCTCCCCACCCTGCCCTCGACATGTCATCGTAGTGGGTAGTGCTGGCCAACTACCCCCCCTCATCTCCGAGCTCCACTCCTGCCACGGACTCGAGCCGTCCTCGATGTCCCTACCCCGCCTCCTGTCCTAGCCTCTGGCGCCACGGGCCTCTCTCGCTCAACTCGACGGCCACCGCTCAGAGGCCACATAATGTACGTCCGAACGTACTCTGAGTAGTCGCCTATGCCTCTAAAGCAGATCACATCCCAGCCAGTCATGTAGTCGGCCATCTGCTCAGGAGTCAACCTCTCCGTATCCCTCATATGCTCAGGAGGGTGGACCGGGACTATCTGCTCCGGTAAGCCTAGGGTCTGGCGTAGGAAACGCTCACCTAGGTACCAAGCCCGACAGACCGGGCCCTCCAGCAAGATCCTGAACCGGGCGGTCTCCTCAGCACTGGCAAACCTCTCCCGAATCATCGCGGGCAATGGAACCCAAGGCTGCCAGGTGATTTGTGAATGACATATAGTTTGTTATCTACTGTCATTAGAAAATACAGTGTAAAGCGAAGCTTAAATGAACTGCGAGTTCTAAACATACCTCTGCAGGGGTGATGGTGTCAAAGTAGCAGCGGAAGAAGATGAACGTCTCCCGGGGTCTCCGCACACACCTGACGTCGAAACAGCGGGAGAAGGGAACACCGAGAGCGGTCTCTACGTCTGGCACGTGCGCAAGTCTCGGAAGGTAGGCGTAGACCCACAATTGCAGAGCAAATATCAGTATGCTTATCAGATAGGGCAGAACACAGAATAAAGCAGAAATCACAGAGCCGCGTATTGTGCAGTGTATTGTGCAGAGTGTACAGTGTGTGCAGTGTACAGTCAGTGTAAAGCAGAGTATGTATGTGCCGTGTGTGCAGTATATAGTCAGTGTGAAGCAAAGTGTACAGTGTGTGCCATGTACCTAGTACGGAAAATGTAGAGCAGAAATGAAAAAAATCGAAGAAGAAAATGTACCTCCCAAGCTCGCCAGTAGCCCCCGAGCAACTGTCCGCTGCAACGGGAGGCTGAGCTCATATATCCGTACAGAGTCGCCAAGATAGCGCCACCCCAGTCGAAGCGCAAGATCCTGGTGACGTCCACGAGAGCGCTGAGCAGACAGAGGGGCACAGTGTTTGCCCGATCGGCAAAAATGATCGTCTCCAGCAGAAACATCAGGAAACCGCGCGCATACCGCTCCACCACCTCATGGGTCATCGGTGCCTCCTCAACTAAGGTTGGTTGAACCCTGAACTGGACCTCGAACCATGAATATCTGACGAAGCCGGGATGCGCGAGAGGTGGCACCTCGCCAAGCAAGTAGATCTGAGCGGCCTCCCACTCATCCATGTCGGTGTCGAAGGGGATCGGATCACCCCCTACCCCGATGCCAGTGAGCATCGAAAAGTCATAGGGAGTCATCGTCATGTCTCCCACAGCAGAAAAGTAGAAGGAGTCGGTGGTGTCCCACCACCACTCCACCAGAGCGGCGAGGAGAGGCATGCTCACGGTGAGTCTGGAAAGTCCCCTGCAGAATGCGCGGAAGCCGGCCTGGTCCACGATCTGGCAGACCGCATCGGGCAGCTCCATGTACCAGTCTCGGGCGGCAATGTTCCCACACCCCCGGAAGGCATGGGAATCTCCCGGTATTCAAAAACAAAATAGTAGCGAAGCAATATAAAATGTACAGATTTGAAGAACAGTGAAAATTGAGGCCAATACAGCGTGTGTGCACGTTTTCAAGTTCAAACAGATATCGGGTGCCGGTGTGCTCGCAGTGAACTACAGTGTATGATGTGTCAGTGTGTTTGAGTGGCTCAGGGAAAATACAATGTGTGTGCGTGTTCCAATTCAAACAGATATCAAGTACAAATGTGTTCACCGTCAACTACAATATACAGTGTATCAGGGTATCCGGGCTAAGAAGTTAAAGAACAGAATCAACTATGGCAGTTAAAATGTTCTACATTACGGAAAAAGAAACGGGGAAGAATGTACCTCAAAAGCGCCAAATGACAAATACGACTCTGGCTTGCGTAGGAGAAGATCTGGAGGCACCGTCCTATCGAAGCTCCTGAACTGGCGAAGTCCATCGGGAGGCAGTATGTGAATCGTCGGCCTGTAGGTCGCCGGGTCGAACGGGCAAACGCTCAAGGGGAGGAGCTCGGCCCTGGGATCCATCTCGTGCTCCGGGGGAGTCCCGCCCCGCGGAATATCGTCCGCCCTGTCAAAAGTGATGAGAAAATGACCGGAAGAGGGAAAACCGGGCTAGAATACGAAAGGTCAACGAAAAGTCAACCCCGAGAGGGCGAAAAATGGCCAGAAAAGTCGTGGTGCGGAAAAGACAAGAAGATCAAGAAAAACTCGGGGGAAACAAACCCTAAGAGGCGGAAATCGAAAAGGAGAAACCGAAACGAAGTTTCGTTCAGACGAAAATGTTCGAAACGCGAAGAACTTCGCGAATCAAACGATGAAACAGACACGAAAATCAAGGAAAATAGAGAATAAGGCTCGGGAAATACTCTAGAGAGAGAGAGGAAGAAATTTCGGCCAAGGCAAAGTGAGAAAAATAGGGTTTGAAACCCTATTTTAAAAAGACCCAAGGCCAAAAGTCCAAACTGCCCCGATTCAGGCATGTTTGGCCGGTCGGCCACATTTTTGGCCGGTCGGCCAAATATTTGGCCGGTGTAATGTTTTGATGGCCGGTGGATGGCCGGTGACCTCCCCTGATGGCCAGTGAGCCTCCTACAACCTTTTTTGGGTCAGATGTGTAGTTTGGGGCCTTCAGTGCTCAAGATAGTGCAAGGAAAGTGCATTTCTGAAGCTCAACCGGTCTCCATTTTGACTCCAAACCGTGTCTTCTGTGCGTGGCACTTGAATACGGGTGCGGTGTATCCCTTTTGTATCCTTTTGTCTCTTTCAAGATTCGAAAGTTGCCCCGCATGCTTTGCTTCGCAATGCTTTGTCATGAACATGCATTGGTTATGCGTCATTTCATTCACATTGAAATGCACCTTTCATTTGCATTATCTTACTTGCATTGTTATGCATACCATGGTCTGGCAAGACCTTCAACATGCATGGTTTGGCGAGCCCTAAACACAATGGTCTAGCGAGACCTTAAACACGCACGGTCTGGCAAGACCTTAAACACGCTCGGTTAGTGTTTACATGTC
Source organism: Camellia sinensis (assembly GCF_055761805.1). Classification (NCBI taxonomy): domain Eukaryota; kingdom Viridiplantae; phylum Streptophyta; class Magnoliopsida; order Ericales; family Theaceae; genus Camellia; species Camellia sinensis. The sequence continues at coordinate 163,225,568 of NC_138972.1, forward strand.
GACATGCATTGTAACGTACGCCATGCATGCATTGATATGCACAGTTTATCTGCATTGTCATGCATCTCAAAAGCCGTGCGTTGTCGTGCATTTCGAACTCATGCATTTTCAAGCACTTCAAAAATCAGCACGCATTTTCATGCATTTCAAACGATGCGCATTGTCGCGCATTTCCTGTTTATCTGCATTGTCTTGCATCTTAAGCCGCGCGTTTTCGCGCATTTCAAAATCATGCATTTTTTATGCATTCAAAAAAAACAAAACAAAAAATTGCATATGTCATGCGTCATTGTAAATATTGCATATGTCATGCATCATTGTAAATATTGCATATGCCATGCATTCACTCTATACATTCCATTGCATATTTGTAAATATTGCATATGTCATGCATTCATCCTATCCATTCCATTGCATATTTGTATATATTGCATTGTAGCTTGCATGCATTCACTGCATCACTTCCATCTATGGCTTGCGCCTTTCCATGTTGAGCTTGGTCTGGTATGTGCCCATACTCTTCACGTCTATACACTCATAGCTCTGTATGACCTTTTCTATGTTAGACGCGGTTTGTGTGCGTCCATGTCTTTCCTAGGCAAGACAAGGTTTGGCCCCAGGTCTTATCCATTGTATCATATCCATTCCATTGCATATTTCTATATAGTGCATTGTAACTTGCATGCATTCACTGCATCACTTCCATCTATGGCTTGCGCCTTTCCATGTTGAGCTTGGTCTGGTATGTGCCCATACTCTTCACGTCTATACACTCATAGTTCTGTATGACCTTTTCTATGTTAGACGCGGTTTCCATGTGTCCATGCCTTTCCTAGGCAAGACACGGTTTGGCTGCAGGCCTTATCCATTATATCCTATCCATTCCATTGCATATTTGTATATATTGCATTGTAGCTTGCATGCATTCACCGCATCACTTCCATCTACGGCATGCGCCTTTCCATGTTGAGTTTGGTCTGGTATGTGCCCATACTCTTCACGTCTATACACTCATAGTTCTGTATGACCTTTTCTATGTTAGACGCGGTTTGTGTGTGTCCATGCGTTTCCTAGGCAAGACACGGTTTGGCCGCAGGCCTTATCCATTGTATCCTATCCATTCCATTGCATATTGTATATATGGCATTGTAGATTGCATGCATTCACTGCATCACTTCCATCTATGGCTTGCGCCTTTCCATGTTGAGCTTGGTCTGCTATGTGCCCATACTTTTGATGTTGAAACACGGTTATGAGATTTGGTGTACGCCGCCTATTCCACACTGGCATGTTGGTTTGAGGGTGACGGCGCCATTTTTCGTGTTAGATGTGGTTTGTTTGTGTCCATGCCTTTCGTAGGCAAGATATGTTTTGGCCTGCAAGCCATATCCATTGTACATATTACATTGTAGTGTAATTTTTGCATCCAGCATTAGGATCATTGTTCTTTTGTTAGCGGGTTATTTCCCCACTTATGTCATTCCACCCAATTACTTGTTCTTGTGTCCGTCTATATTACTCATAGTTCTATATGACCTTTTCTACGGTAGACGGACTTGTCATCTCCATTAATCTATTTGACATTTGTGTGGTTTTGAACCGCTCATGATTTGATCATGATTCAATTGCATTGCATATCATTTGCATTGTTTATACATAGTTTTGTAAGCATTGCATTTTCATTTGCATTATTATGCATAGTTTTGTATATATTGCATATCATTTTGCATTCATTTTGCATGTTATGCATGTTGCTAACAATATCGTACCTATTAAGTTGCTTTCTTTTGCAGGCACGATATTGTATGTACGGTTCATTTGAAGTTGGTGCAACCAGACGAACCGCACAGGTATTGTATCCTCTTAGTGAGACATATCGAGAATTGCATAATTCTCTTACATCCTTTTTTGCATTGTAGTGTAGTTTGGTGTATGCTAGCTTAAAACTGTCGCATGTTATGCTTCGTTATAGCTTTCATTGCATGATCATAAGTTATGCTCGGCTTCTTGCATTATCATTGGCATTTTGCCCCTGCTTTCGGGCGCATATCTTGTCTGCAGCTTGTATGCTTTGTCTAAGTCTTCGGCCTTGTCAAAAATAGGTCGTCTCTGGGCTTTGACATTCACTCCTGTCATTCCAATGACTTCCGAGTTCTGTCAAAGGGGGGCAACTGTGGACACCCCATTTTTCACCGTCCTCAAGACTTGGACGTCACCGTTTGAACACTCGGTGATCATCCATGTTTGTGTTCGTCTTGAGTTCCCGGAGGTCTCAGCTACACGCCTTGCCTCAGGATCTCTCCACTCGACTGTTTTGTGTTTGGTTTTACACCAAACACTTGTGTTCTTGCTTTGGGGGGCAGGGAATGGCTTGTTGGCCATCCCCACACTCCACCGGCCATGGCTTGAGGCCACCGGCTGTGTTTTGTTGCCATCGGCCAAACGTTTGGCCGGCCGGCACTATAGATGGTCGACCGGCCATCGTTTTTGGTCAAATTGCATTTTTGGCTGGCCGACCACTGTTCATCTGCTTTTGGAGGTATTTTTATGCCAGCTGTGATAGCTGGCACCCACCTTTTGCTCCCTTCCCTACACGTGTATGGAGGGATTTCAACCTTGTTAGCTTGCCTTGGAAGCTTTACAAGATTGAATCTTCTATAAGAGGAAGCCTCTTCTCCCTCTTTTAGGTTAGACAACATTTTCAGAGGGCTCTGGTTTTAGGGTTTGAGTTGTGTATCTATCCTATATCTATATCTCCCTCTCTCTTGTGTTTTGTGTGTGTTTTGTCTTACTTTTGTGCACAAACACCCACCATCACACCTTCCTTTAGCCACTGAGGTACTAAGAGGCTGTTCTTGAAGTTTTGGAGCTGGCTTGAGCTAAGGAAGCTGCTAGTCCATCATTTTTGAAGAGGGTCAACAAGGGTAAGAAATTACCCCTTTTATTCCCCATTTTTGCATAGCTCTTTAGCCTGCCTTGCAACTGTTTTTAGACTTGGTGTATAACATATAAAAGTCTTGTTTTTTCCTACTCTAAATAGTTGTTTCAGAGTGTTTTTTTGTTTGAGGTTGTTTGGCCCCTCTTCAGCCTTGTTAGGCTTTATTTTTGTGCTATTTTGGTGAGCTCCGGGACCACCTTATTTGGGCCTCCTCACCACAGAAATCTTGAGGGATTTCAGTAGTAAGGATGGTGCCTTGAGGTCCCAAGAAGGAGAGGGCCACCCCCTCTCCTTGTTGTCCTTGAAAAGGGCCATTTTTGCCGCATTAATGAGCACCATGTTTAGGTGTATGCTGGCCATGCCTTAACTGTTTTTTTTGTGTGTTTATTATGTCATAATATAGCTCTGTTTTTACTTGGTTTAGACAAACCTTGCATGCCTTGCATACATGTCTTGTAATGCCATGTTTTGGCCTTATTTTGACCCTTGTTCTAGCATGATTTAGGCTTAGCTTTGTGAAGCTTTTATGTTTGTTTTAGCATGCTTAACTTCTGTTTTTGGTTGTTTTGGCTGACCATGACATTCTTAGTGTAGCCACCTTGCATTTTGGCCTGTTAGCCTTAGGTGTGTGGGTGTGTAGCATGCTTTACTTGCATTATTTCAGTGGCTTGGAACCACTTATCATGCCATTTCAATCCTTGTGCCATGCTTGCATGCTTGCATTTGATACTACTTTGATGCTTCAAGAGGTTGTGTTGTATGCTCCATGTTTAAGTATTTGCACATGCCCCCATGTGTAGGACATTTAGACACCATCTAAGTGGTTTTTGAGGCTTGCCTTAGCATGATTTGGGACTGTTTTGGTTCATTTTGGTCATTTACTTCATGTGTCATATGATCATGCCTTAGGTCCTTGGGCATGGTTGCATGCTTGGCTTGTATTAGTAGGCTGATTTGGCATCATTTCCTACATGTTTTCAGAGCTTACATTGCATGCCACTTGTCGATGTTGTTCTCCTTTTTAGTGTGCTTAAAAGTTGTGTCTATATGCTTAAGTGTTCGCCCATCAACATGTGCATGTATGTGTGTGTGTTGGCCCTCATTTCCATAGCATTTGGTCACTGTTTTAGGCTTGTTTGGGGGCTGCCTAAATTAGTTTAAGTCCATAGTTTGCATGTAGGTGCATGCTAACCTTGTGTGTTGTTGCATGATTGAATGAATTCACATGCTTGCTTGCATGCTTGAACACCCGTATTGCATCTTGCATAATTGTTGCTCGCATGGCTTCATGCCTTGCATGCTTTTTGACATAGGTTGTGTGCCTAACATACATTGCTTGTTTGCATACTCATTTTGCACACTTAGGTTCACATGCTTAGGATTGCATTGCATTGGCATGCATGCTTCACCTCTTGAAGTTGAGTATGATAGAGGTTGAGCCCCTTTGTTTATTTATGTGCATTGCATTTCATTTAAAATCAAAATGCATACCTGGTTTCTTGGGCCATCATGCATTGAAATGCGCGATTGGTGGTCCGGGAATCGAGAACCATCTCCCTTTGAGTCATAAACATGATAAGGATTATGTTGGTGCACACATTTGCTTGAAATGCATTGCCATGCTTTGTTTTGCCCTCTGCTGTTGTCAAAAGAGGATTCTGCAGGAAGCTTTGGCCGGCCGGCCATCTTCAGTGCCGACCGTCCATCCATCAGTGGCCGATAGCTTAATTAGTGGCCGGTGACCATTCCCCATGGCCGGTGACCATTCCTCATGGCCAGTGGTGTTCCACATCACTCATAGAAGCAACCCTGGAGTTTGTGCAATTTTCAGAGGTGCCAAGCAGGGAAAACAGAGGCAACTTGTGCATGATAGTGGACTTCAGAGCGGAGCCAAGCACGCATTGCATTGGGCCCTCTTCCCGAGGCTGTTTATTGCTTAAATTAGATTAGTTATTTTCTTAACTAGTTAAGTGGTCTGTAATATTTAATTAGTTTGTAGGTTAATTGATTTGTATTATTCTTTTGGTCCCTCCGAGCGAGGGCGAAATTGTAATAAGTGTGGGTGCGTGTGTGCATGTCTTCGAACCCTCACTTCTTTCTCCCTTCTACTTACCTGCTTTCGATGGTTGGTATTAGGGCATATTTAAATTAGCGTACCTTATGCTATGCGTGCGTGCATCCATACATTTGTCTTGCATGCACCGGGCTCGACGCATCATACTAACTGCATTTTATTTCAATTTCAAGTTGAATACATGTTATTTGTGGCATCTCATATGCCATCTTAGATTAGCCGAGCCTATTCTAGCTGCATTTTGCCTGTGTTGCATTAGCCATCTTAACATGAACTAGGATCATGCATTGATTACTAACTAGTTTCTGTTTTGGCTTGGAGTACTAGGCAAGCTTTTATGCTTTAGCATCCTTGCATGCGTGTGAGTGTTTGCCATGACAGCATGCTTACCTTGTGGCTAGATGCTTATGTGATATAAACTGCCTGAATACCTGTGGGTGAAGGTTGAATTGTTTCAGTTGGAACAACTCATTGAAATCCGTGTTTTAGCCTACTTGCGAGTAACAAATTTCAAACGTTTTTCAGACAAACGGATATGCAATACTTCGTTCCAAATTAGGCGATCTAGTCTATACTTTTGTGTTGTGCGCATCACATAATAATTCTAGCTAATTAACCAGAATAAGAATACATAACGTTTTCAAAATCGGATATCATGGTTAGTAGAGGCCGATCTTCGGATCGGGCGAGAGGGGGTGCTCATAGCTGACCTTCCCCAATCGTACCCAAGTTCCCGAGCCGAGGCAACTTTGGTAATGACGGACACGTGACCTTAGGCAAATGAGTTAGGGTTTCGTAAATTCCCCCATTAAAAAATATTTAGGTGGCGACTCTGTATCTGGCAAAGCAGTCTATGTTTGGCACTTCTTTTAAAAAAAATCTGTTTCCTCAAAATGATTGGCCGGATTTAGACACTTTGGTTTAGATTAAGAACCCTGACAATTTGAGTCCGAACTGTAGCAGACCCATAGACGAACAAGATGGGATTCATCCTCCTGGGGCGTTCGGGGACGTCTACAATGAGACTCAGGCTCTCGTAGCAGCAAGTCTGCAGGCGCCCGTTGCGCAAAGTCAGTGAAATGGAGGAAAGTACTAAGCTGAAGGATATGCTCCTGCGGGTCGTACCTCTTGGGGTCAAAAGGCCGAATCCTTGGAGGCAATGAGACGAAGTCTGGCTCATCCCCAGCATGTGACGGACCTCCACCATGATGAAAGTGATCCGTCATTCAAAGAAATCTGCAAAAGTGAGCAAAAATGAGTGAAATGAGCAAAAATTGCAAAAAGTCAACAAAAGTCAACTCTCGGGAAAGAAAAAAGTCAACAAAAGTCAACTCCCAAGAAAGTGTGCCAAACTTCAAGACAAACATACCTCAAGTGGTGAAAATGGAGAAAGAAGCTCCGAAATCAAATTTTAATCGGTTCAAAGTGAAGAAAATCGATAGTTTTCGTGAAACAACTTTGCGTGGGGCGTTGGAAAACGCGTATAAAGCGCAGATCTGAGGGAGAGAATGGTCTAGGAAGGAAGAGGGGCTGATTTCGGCCTTAGAGGTGTGAGCAAAAGTGTTTTGGCCAAGTGAACTTAAAGAACCAAACATAAAAGGACAAAACTACCCCAACTTTTGTAAACTGGTCGGCCGACCAGTTTTTCTTGCTGGCCGACCACCCTGTGAGCAAAAACTGGTCGGTGGCCATTCAAGGTGGTCGGGCATCCCCCCTGGGTGGTCTCCATGGTCCCTTGGTTCTCCCTGTGTATTTTGGTGATGATTGGAGTCCTCAGCTCTCAAGAAAGTACAAGAAAAGTGCACTTTTCGGCGCAAGATGTCTTCGCGGGAACTTCAATTCAAATCTTCGACGTATGGCTTGTCGTTACTCGCCCAGAGCAAGGTGTATCCTTTTTGAGTACGTTGCGACCCCTCCGAGAGGTAAATTGGGGGTTGCATTTGAGTTGCTCTCTTTGAGGCTCGTACTTCTTTACTCAGCGTTTTGTTTCAAGCATGCTTTTAAAGTTGCATTGTTATGCACACCACTTGCATTGTTGTGCACATTCCACTGGTATTGTCTTGCGCCCATACTTTACTTATGTCGTCACGCATGTTTCGCTTGCATTGCTATGCACTTTTCCATCGGTGTTATACGTATCCGTGTTCGATATAGCGCTGAACAACTGTTGCTAACCGTGCTGTACTTGTTAAGTTTCTCTCTTTTGCAGGCACGATATTGTATGTACAGTTCATTTGAGGCTGGTTCCACCAGACGATATTGTATGTACGGTTCATTTGAAGCTGGTGCAATCAGACGAACCGGAAGGAATTGTATTCTCTGCGTGAGACGTAGCGAGAATGGTGCAATTCTCTTACATCCTTTCTGCATGTGATGTAGTTTGTTCTATATTCGCTTGCTTAAATTGTTGCATTTATTGCGCAAATTTGCTTTATTACAGTTTTCTTTGCATGATCTTAAATTATGTTCAGCCTCGTGCATGTCTTTTGCATTTTGCCCCTGCCTGCAGGCACATCCCTTTGATTATCATGCCTGTTTGCCTAAGTCTTCGGCCTTGTCAAAAAAGGGTCATCTCTGGGCTTTGACATTCACTCCCGTCACTTATGACTTTCGAATTTTGTCAAAGAGGGGCAACTGTAGACACCCAATTTTTGACCGACCTTAAGACTTAGACGTCATCGATTAAGCACTCGGTGATTGTGCATGTTGTGCTCGTTTCGAGGTTTTGAAGTTTCGGCTGAGAGCCTTGCTTCCGAGCCTTGGAACTTTTTGTGCTTAGAGTTGGTACGTGGACCAACTCATGTTTTCCCTTCCCTGAGGGAGGGAGAGGTCTTATAGACCATCTCTCAGTGGCCGTAGACTACTATTCGTGGTCGTAGGCCACAGTTCCCGTTTGGAGGCTAGTTTCCGGTTTTCAGAGCTGTCGGTCGCGCGCCTCGACTCAGGACCGCTTAACATTCTCCGATTGGCACAGTTTTTTGAACCGACCTTGTGTAGACGCGCCCGCGGGCCTCATGCTACAGTTCGGACTCGATTTGTGTCACGGTTCTAAATCTGAACCAAAGAGTCCAAATCCGGCAAATCGTTTTGAGAAAACAGATTTTTGAAAGGAGTGCCAAACATGGACTGCTTTGCCAGATACAGAGTCGCCACCTAAATATTTTTTATTGGAGAATTTAGGAAACCCTGACTCGGTGCCGAAGGCCACATGTCCGTCATCACCGGAGTTGTCTCGGCTCGGGAGCTTGGGTACGATCAGGGAAGGTCAGCTATGAGCACCCCCTTTCGCCCGGTCCGAAGACCGGCCTCTACTAACCGTGATATCTGATTTTGAAAACTTTATGTGTTCTTATTCCGGTTATTAGCCTAGAATTACTATGTTATGCGCGCAGCAAACAAGTATAGACCAAATCGCCCAAATTGGAACAAAACATTTCATGTTTGTTTTGAAAATGGTTTGCTACTCGCAAGTAGGCTAAAATGCAGATTTTGCCACCCTTAAGTGGGCTTTTAGAAAAGATGATTTTGCCACTATCCAGTGGGCTTAAAACTCACAGTTTTAATGCATTATTCCAATTTAGGTAATTCAACCTCCATCCACAAGCATTCAAGCAGTTATATCACATAAGCAGCTAGCCTCATGGTAATCATACTGTCATGGCAACACTCACACGCATGTGATATGCTAAAGCATAAAAGCTTACCTAGTACTCCGAGCCAAAACAGAAACTAGTCAGTAATCATATGCATGATCCTAGTTCATGTTAAAAATTGCTAATGCAACACATGCAAAGATGCAATCTAAACAGGCTCGGCTAACCCTAGAATGGCATATGAAATGCTACAAATAACATGTATTCAATTTGGAATTGAAAAGTACAATGTAGTTTGTATGATGTACCGAGCCCAATGCATGTCAACAAATGCATGAATGCACGCATGCATAGCATAAGGTATGCTAAAATAAATGTGCCCTAATCTACCATCATAAGCAGGTAAATAAAAGGGAGAAAGAAGTGGGGGTTGGAAGACATACACACACGCACCCACACTTATTACAAGTTTGCCCTCGCTCGAAGGGACCAAATAAATATTACAAATTAATTAACTACGCCAGCTAATTAATATCACAAATTAATTAATTAATTAAACTAACAAATTAATTAAATTAATTAAAATAGGAAAATCGTCTCGGGAAACGTGCCGCCATGCATAGGCTGCCTCTGTTTTCCTTCCTCTGCTCCTCTGGAGGCTGTCAAAACCTCAGGACATCATCCCTGGACACTGGGGAGTACCATCGGCTGAGTGGAATCACCACCGGCAGTGGTATGTGGCCATCGGCACAAACTGAAGCTGTCGGCAGAGAAAAGATTGCCGGCCGGCACCTTACACTGCCGGTCGGCAAAGAAAGCCTGCAGAACCTGCAACTCACAGCAACAGAGGGCAAGGCAAAGCATGCCAACACAATTCAAGGCATGTATGCACCAACCATGTCCCTTATCATGATAATGACTCAAAGGGGCATGTGCCTCGATTCTCGGATCACCAATCACGCATTTCTATGCATGATGGCCCAAAGAACCAAGTAGGCAACTTTGATTTCAAATGCAATGCAAACCAATCAAACCAAACAAGGCCCAATTCCTATCATCAAGTCAAGGAACAAGGCATGCATGCAAGATGCAATGCAACCTAAGCATACAAGCTAAGGATGCAACATGGCATGGGGACAAGCTTATGCAAGCATACAAGCATACATATAGCAATGCAAATGGATGCAAAGATGGACTTATACGTGAATTAGGCAGCTCTAAATAGGCCCAAAACAGTAGCCATTAATGCCCAAAATGGATGCTAAGCACACATGCACACATACACATGTTAAGATCCAACACTTAGGCACAAAGCAAGCAACATTCAAGCACACTTGAAAGAGGCATTCATGGACTAAAAGCATGCAACATGAGCTCTGAAATCATGCTAAAACATGGTGCCAAACCAAGCAATATATCAAGCCAAATATGCAACAAATAGCCCAAGTGTTCAAAGCAAACCAATGGGGCATTGAACTACACTTAGTAAGACCAAACATGGCATGAGCGTATCAACCAAAAACAGAGTTTTGGGGCATCAATACAAGGCCTAAGGACCACTTAGATGGCATCTAAATGACCCAAAAACAAAGGCATGCATAAACACCAAAACATGGAGCATGCAACACATGCTTACAAAGCATCAAAGAGGCATGCAAGGCAATCAAGCAAGCATGAAAATGGGACTGAAATAGCATGTAGGGTGGCCCCAAATCACCAAAACAATGCAAATGTGCCATGCTATACATGCACATGCTCAAGGCCAACAAGCCTAAATACAAAGGAGCTATATGATGCATGCCAAATTCGACCCAAGCAACCTAGGACAGACCTAGAACATGGCAAAACATGCACATAATCTTCACAAGACTAAGCCTAAAACATGCTCCAACAAAGGCTAACAACCTAAGACATGTTAAGGCATAAACAAGGCATTACATGGCAACTATGCTAAGCATGCATGGAGTACCAAAACCAATTGAAAATCATGTTATATTATGGATATATAAGCATGAAAAATAGACCAAACATGCTCAACACACACTCAAGCATAATGCTCTCTCAAGAGGCCAAAATATGCCCTTTTCAAGGACAACAAGGAGAGGGGGTGGCCCTCTCCTTCTTGGGACTTCAAGGCATCATCTTCACCACTGAAATCCCTCAAGATTTCAGTGGTGAAGAGACCCCAACACCAAAATCCCGGAGCTAGCACAAAATGGCCCAAAATGAGGCCTTTCAAGGCCTAAGGGTGGTTAACTACCCTCAAATAACAAAACACTCTTAATAAACAACAAAGAGGGTCTAAAAAGAGAACTTTTTTATGTTATACAATAAGCACAAAAACAGCTCTAAGATAGGTATAAAATCAATGCAAAAATGGGGGAAAATGGGACTAGATTCTCACCCTTGAAGCCTTCTTCACAAATGGTGCTCCAATGGCCTCCTTTAGCTTGGATCCTACACCAAAACTTCAAAAACAATCCTTTAGAACCTCAAGAGCCAAAGGAAGGTGAAACACTAGGTGTTTGTGTGCAATAGTAAGACACAAAACACCTAGTGCACAAATGAGAGGGGAAGAGAGATAGAAAATGTATCTAACTCAAAACCTAGAACAAGAGCTCAACAATGGCTGTTTTTTGCTCTCAAAATATCTCTCTCTCTAACCTAAGTCCTCTCTTCTTTGTTCTAGAGAGAGCTTCTCTCTATATGTCTTGTAAAGCTTACAAGACAAGCTTTACAAGAGGGAGATCCCTCCATACACGTGTATGGAGGGGAGCAAAAGCAAGACAACTGTCTAAAAATATCTGCAAAAGCAGATGAACAGCAATCGGCCGGCCAAAAATGCCATCTTGGCCAAAAAGAGTGCCGGCCGGCACTAAATAGTGGTGACCTGCAACAAAAGGTGCCGACCGGCAAACTACATTGCCGGTGGCAGCAAACACCAGCCGGTGGCATCTAGCCAATGCCGGTGGTGGGTGGGGATGGTCTACAAGCCCTACCCTGCCCTTTCAAGGCAAAACAAAAGTGTTTGGTGCAAAACCAGACACTAAACGGTCGAGTTCGGGGATCCTGAAGCAAGGCGCGCGAGCCGAGACTTCCGGGAACTCCAAACGAACACAAACATGGATAATCACCGAGTGTTCAAACGGTGACGTCCAAGTCTTGAGGACGGTCAAAAATGGGGTGTCTACAGTTGCCCCTCTTTGACAGAACTCGAAAGTCATAACAATGACGGGAGTGAATGTCAAAGCCCAGAGACGACCCATTTTTGACAAGGCCGATGACTTAGACAAACATGCAAGACAATCAAGATATGCGCCCGAAGGCAAGGGCAAAATGCAAGACAATGCACGGAGCCGAGCATAACTTATGATCAATGCGAAGAAAGCTGTAATGAAGCAAACATGCGACAGTTTTAAGCTAGCATACCAAACTACACTACAATGCAGAAAGGATGTAAGAGAATTATGGAATTCTCAATACGTCTCACTCGGGAGATACAATACCTGTGCGGCTCGTCTGGTTGCACCAGCTTCAAATGAACCGTACATACAATATCGTGCCTGCAAAGAAAACAAACTTAACAGGTACAATATTGTTAGCAACATGCATGACAATGCAAATGTGGATGCATAACGAAATGCAATATATACAAAACAATGTATAAACAATGCAAATGAAGATGCAATGTAATTGAAACAATGCAAGCTACATGCAAAGCATTTGAATCGTGATCCAATCACGAACGGTTCGAAATCGCACCTATGTCAAATAGATTGATGGAGATAACAAGTCTGTCTACCATAGAACGGTCAACTGAACTATGAGTATTGTAGACAGACGCAAGAACAAGTATTGGGTGGAATCGACATAAGTGGGGAAATGACCCGCTGGAGAAAGGACTATGATCCTAATGCCGGATGCAAAAACTACACTACAATGTAATACAGGAATATGCTAGGAAGATGGCAATGGATATGGCACGCAGGCCAAACCAAATCTTGCCTAGGAAAGGCATGTACACATACAGGTCATGTGTAACACAGAAAAGGTGCCGCAACCCTCAACCAACATATCAGCGTGGAATTGGCGCGATACACATGCAGAACTGTGTTCTAACATAAAAAGTAAGGACACATACCAAACCAAGCTCAACCTGGAAAGGCGTAAGCCATGGGCGGAAGGCGATGCAATGAATGGATGCAACCTACAATGCAATATGTACAAATATGCAATGATGCATGACAATGCAACTATTTACGATGATGCGTGACAATGCATGTTTTTTGTTTGTTTTTTTTGAGATGCACATGATGCATGGAATGCGCGACTACACGCGGCTAAAGATGACGCAACTTATCAAAAGTCGTTCGGGCACGACAAACACCGAAGGACTTGCACCTTCAGAGGATTTTGGGTCTCCTAGACCGTGCGCATTTAAGGTCTCGCCAGACCATGCGTGTTTAAGGTCTCGCCAGACCGTCATGTTACAGGACGGTGTGATGCGCAAAATAGCGCGAATGAATACATGCAAGATGTAAGTGAGGTGCACAAAACAGTGCGATGCGCAAAACAGCGCGATTGAAATATAATGCACAAAACAGTGCAATGCACAAAACAGCGCGATGCGCAAAAATGCACAAAACAGTGCGATGGTTTGAAATGCACAAAACAGTGCGATGGATTGAAATGCACAAAACAGTGCGATGGTTTGAAATGCACAAAACAGTGCGATGGTTAAGTGTGACACGCATGCCACACGGAATGTAAATGGGCTTAAATGCGCAACAACGCACGTATTCCGGAATGCATGACAATGCATGGAATGGAAATGCAATGATGATGCATGAGAAATGTGCACGACAATGCAAAGGGGTGCGTGTTGCAATGCATGTAACACGTGCATAACAATGCAAATGTGTGGCGCATGACAGCGCGATATGATGCACCGAAGTAGTGTGATGAACTCGTGCAACACACATGGGGCAACTTTTGAATTTAAAAGGATACAAAAAGGATACACCTTGCACGAATTCGAGTGCCGCACATTGGAGACACGGCCTACGGTCAGAACGGAGGCCGGTTGAGCGTCGGAGATGCACTTTCTTGCACTTTCTTGAGCTATGAAGACCACAAACTTCTCATATGGCCTAAACAAGGCTGTGGGAACCCCATCGGCCGAAAGGGGAGGCCACCGGCTGGCCACCGGCATCAAAATAAGTTCATCGGCACAAAAAAGTGCCGGCCGGCACAAAAAATTGCCGACCGGCAAACAGTTACTGATTCAGGGCAGTTTCGACTTTTCACTCTGGGTGTTTTAAAATAAGGTTTCAAAACCCTATTCTTTACTTTTCCACCACCGAAAACCTTCACACTCTCTCTCTAGAGTGTTTCCCTCTCATTTTTCACCCGTTTCTTCGCATTCTACGCCCGTTTCGTCGTCGGATTCGCGATTTCCTTAGCGTTTCGGACATTTTCAACCGATCAAATTCTTGTTTCGGTGCCTCGTTTGGCGTTCTCGCCTTTTCGGGGTTTGTTCCCCTCACTTTCCTTTTCATTCTTGTGCCTTTTCACATTTCGGCCTTCCCGGTCATTTCCGACCCTCTCAGGAGTTGACTTTCCGGTTGACTCTTCGTATTTCGGTCCGGTTTTCCTTTTCTCGGCCATTTTCTCATCACTCTTGATATGGCGGATGATGTTTCACATGGCGGGACTCCCCCGGACCACGAGATGGATCCCGGGGCCGAGCTCCTACCACTGAGCGAGCGTCCGTTCGACCCGGCGACCTACCAGCCGGCGATCCATGTTCTGCCCCCCGACGGCCTGCGTCAGTTCCGGAGCTTCGAGAGGCATGTGGCGCCTGAGCTACTACTGCGTGAGCCTACCTCCCACCTTTCATTCGGCACTTCCGAGGTAACTCTTTGTCTTCTGCTTTACTTTCCGCAATGTAGGATACAAAACTGTCATAGTTAGTTGTATTCTTTAACTGCTGAAAACTGATATGCTGTAGACCGTAGTTGACTGTAAACATACATACAACTGATATGTGCTTGAGACTGACACATGCACACACACTGCACTAGCCCCAAATCATTCAAACACACTGCGCTCACTGTATTTCACTACATACACACTGGCACCTAGTATTTGTCTGAATTTGTTGAATTTGCACACATGCTATATCTATTCTGAAACACCCAAACACGCTGACACATCACACGTATTTCACTGTAAGCACACCGGCACCGGGTATTTTCCTGAATCTGACAAACTTGCATACATGCTATATCTGTCCTTTCAAAACTGCATTTTGAATGTTGTCTTGCCACCGTTATTTTCTGTTTACAGGAGGGTTCCCATACCATTCGCGGTATGGGAATACTGGTGCACGGGAGTGGTATGATGAGCTCCCTGACGCAGTCCGACGCATCGTGGATCGAGCGGGTTTCGGCGCCTTCTGCCGAGGACTCTCTAGGCTCTCCACATGCAGACCTCTCCTGGCTGCTCTGGCGGAGAGGTGGTGGGACACCACCGATTCTTTTCACTTCTCTGCCGCAGGGGATATGACAATGACCCCTCATGACTTCTCGATGCTCACAGGCATCGGGGTGGGGGGTGATCCGATCCCTTTTGACATCGCGATGGATGAGTGGACCGCAGCTCAGGTCCATCTACTGGGGGAGGCGCCACCCCTAGCTCGCCCAGGTTTCGTGCGGTACTCCTGGTTTGAGGTCCAGTTTCGGGTCCAGCCCGTGTTGGAGGAGGAGGCGCAGATGACCCCGGAGGACGTGGAGAGGTATGCTCGCGTCTTCCTCATGTTCCTGTTCGGGACTACCATTTTCGCCGATCGGGCGAACACCGTGCCTCTTTGTCTTCTCAGCGCACTGGTGGACGTCCGGGACATTCTGCACTATGACTGGGGCGGCGCTGCTCTGGCCACCCTTTATGGATATATGAGCTCGGCTTCGCGCGGCAGCGGCCAGCTACTCGGAGGTTACTGGCGGGCTTGGGAGGTACATTTCTTCTCCGCTTTTTTCATTTCTGTCTCGTACTTTCTATACTTTGTACACTGCACACACTGTACTCTACTTTACACTTGTTGTATACTGTACACATGGCACACACATACATTCTGCTTTACACTGACTGTACACTGCTCACACTGTACACTGCACACAATACACTGCACAACACACGGCTCTGCCATTTCTGCTTTATCTGACGGTCATACTAACATCTGTTTTGCAGTTGTGGGTTTATGCCTACTTCCCTAGGCTCGCCCCCGTGCCAGTTGCGGAGACTCCCCTGGTCGTCCCCTTTTCGAGTCGCTTCGACGGGAGATGCACCCGGCGACCACGAGAGACTTTCGGCTTCTTCCGCCGATATTTCGACACCATCACCCCCGCGGAGGTATGCTTTACTTTCAGTTCATTTAAGCTTCGCTTTTCAACTGTATATTTCAATAACAGTAGATAACAAACTGTCTGCCATTTTCAGATCACATGGCGGCCGTGGGCTCCTATGCCGGCGGCGATGGGGGGTCGGTTCCCTGGTGCGGAGGAGACCTCGCGTTTCCGGATCTTGCTTGAGGGCCCGGTCTGTCGGGCTTGGTACCTGGGGGAGCGTTTTCTACCCCAGACCCTAGGGTTACCTGAGCAGATAGTCCCGGTTCCCCCTCCTGCAGACATGAGGGAGACCGAGGGGCTCACCACTGAGCAGCTGGATGATTACTCCATCGGCTGGGAGGAGGCCGGCTTCCGAGGCACCGGCGACTATGGGGAGTATGTGCGGACATACCTGATGCGACCCCTGAGCGGCCATCGAGCAGAGGGGGCCCGGCCTGTGGCATCAGCGGCTGGGGCCGGAGCGGGAGCAGGGCTGGATCTTCGAGGAGGGCCCGGGTCCGTGGTAGGGGCGGAGTGCAGGGAGGACGGGGAGCTGGCTGGCCTGCCCTGCCTGCTGTACTGACTTTCCAGGGACAGGGTGGGTCGACCTATCAGATCCCCTTCGCCCCTCCACCGGCTGGTCACGAGTTCATCGACGTCCCCAACTTACCACCGGTATGTATCACTGCACTTCGTACAGTTATTCATTTCAGTTTACTTGATATTCCACAGAATATTGATGCATCTGATACTTTTGCAGGCTTCTTCTGGGTATACCCGTCAGTCGTTGGCGATGAATGCCTCGATGATGGGGATGCTCCAGCGGACATTTGATCTCCTAGCCCTCTACAGCATACCGGTATGTCCTTCTGACACTGGCCTCTAACCACTCATACACTGCTTTGCATAATCTGATGCACGGCACAACCCCTGATACACTGATCTCACAGTATCTGACACACTGCATACACTGCATTCTGCACCGTACTCTGTACTGATAAACTGCTCACGGCATTCATACACTGCACTCATATACTGCATTCTGCACTGGTAAACTGCTCACGGCATTCATACACTATACTCGGCATTGCATTCTGCACCGATAGACTGCTCACGCCATTCATACACTGTAGTCGACATTGCATTCTGCACTGATAAACTGTCTACAGTATACTGATGCATTTCACTTTTGTGCACTTTTTCAGCCTCCTTTCCAGATTCCCATGGCAGGAGGTGCTCCAGCCGGACCTTCTGTCCCTGCTCGGGGGAGAGATGAGGGGGGCAGGATATTTCCCCGTACCAGGGGAGGGCGTACTCATGTCGGGAGTAGCTCGCGAGCTCCAGTCCCGGACGATGATGATGACGAGGAGTCAGAGGCAGAGTCTGAGTCATCAGAGGAGGAGACCAGAGGCGGTTCTAGCTCGGGCTCTGATGACGATGCTGATGATGCTCCTGGACCCTCGTCCAGGAAGAGGACTAGGACGGATTGACGACCCCCCCGGAGTGCTCGACATGGATGCAGATTTTTGCTATCTTCTTCTTTCTTGTACTTTTCTTTTTGTTGGTAGATAGATTACCTTGTACTGCCGCAGGCAGATTTTTGTTTCCAAAACTTGTACAGCTGAAAAGATAATGAAATGAAACGGACTTTTTATCTGAAAAAGTGTTTACATTTACACATTTCATGCATTGCATCGCATCTCATCATGTTACACCTCAATGTAAATGAAATGATTGGTTGTCTGAAAATTAAACACTTGCACTGTAATAATCAGATAACTTAAACAGCCAACAGCCAAAATAACCCAAGCAACCCACTGCCTGATCCTTGGACGCACAACCCTTACTCTGTTGGGGATTAATCTGCATACAGCCCAAAACACAGCATTCGGTTCATTCTGCACACGGCAAATTCTGAACAAACGGCCCAATCTAACAGGACGGACCTAAAAGATGGAACCGGTTGGAGTCGAAACACGCTCAAATATAGAGAATGGCACAGCATTCTTGAGCATAAATGATTTTTGAAATCGAATGAGGGTTTTTCAGACCGGGATGTCGAGCCTACAACTGAACACAGCGGGGAGGACTCAAATATAGGTACATGACCTAAACACAACGAGACACGTTCGGAAAAGACTAAAAACAAAAGTCGAGAGCGTCAAATCAAAGAAACACGACACACAGAAGCGTGAACGAAGATGGGGGACCTCAGATCACGAGGGGCCAGTTTCTTTAGGCATTGTTTCCCACCCTTTCTGATTTGTGATTCTCACATCACTCAACTCTCAAGCTCGGATTTTCTCTCGAAACCCTTCTCCTCACTTTTCTCTCAACTTGCACCTCTCTATTCTTCATTCTCTCATTTTCCATCCCTCCTCGGGGTGACTGATGAATGAACAGGGAGTTGCAGGTTCACGCCCGATGCCGTTAGCTCACAGCTATTTCTTCTGGCGGGCAGAGCGCCCTTCTGGCAAGTACGTCGATGACGGGAGAAAGACAGAACGCCTGGCTCGACTGTGCCCCTAGTTCATCATTTTAACCATTCTTTGTTTTTGCTTTCTACTAAAACAGTTTTGATCAAAATAGGAGTCGGATTAACGCACTTGTTCGATTTTTGATTTGAAAAGCGTGCAAGTCAGGCAGTAAGCACTGAAAGTTTTCCTTTTTTGGATCCAAGACAACGGTCCAGTTTTGGAAAATGGAATAGTTTTCGGGAAAATAGTCAACCTCAGTAAAAATTTTCAAAAACTACTTTTCAAACAGCTGATGCTCGACAAGCATGGAACTTACTCTTCGAGATGCGCAACCTCGGATCGGAGGCAATGGAAAATTGCCCCTGGTTTGAAGGGGGGGAAGGCAACGGAAAGTTGCCCCTGGTTTGAATGGCAGCTCACGGCGGCTCGTGGCAACGGAAAGTTGCCCCTTGTTTGGGATGGTGCCGCAGCAATCTGTAAACAGTCTTCATTGGCGATGGTCGAACTCTCAGACACAGAGATGACGAAGACGGTCACAACACATATATGGACACAATCACCTTGAAGGGTGTCGGCCACTGGACTTTGGGGATGAAATCGAAACCATTGCATGGACTGAGACGCTATGAAAGCGTTGGGGGCTGGACTTCATGATGAAGTTGCCTACGTATCCCAAACATGGGAATCAAGCCTTACGTTGTTCCGGTTAAGGTACACTCGGGTATTTTAACCTTCACTTTTCAGGCTCTAATTTTTGCCAAGGTGCCCGATGCGGGTTTTCGACCTTGCGGGCTTCTTTTCATTTTCTATTTCTTTTTCAATTCTTTTTCTTTTCTTTTTTGCATTTTTTGTCTTTTCTTTTCTTTTCTTCTTTTTTTGTATTTTTTGCTTTTTTCTATTTTTCTCTTGCTCTAACTTTTGCCTGGGTCGCCCTTCCGGGTTTTCGGCCCAGCGAGCCTCTCAAAGGGTAAAAGTGCAGCAAGTCCATGCCAAATGATTTTTTGAATTGAAGCCTCTCTGTGTCTAGGAGAACGGCTGTTGTACTGATTTGCGAAGAATCCATCCCGGTTACTCCACAAGCTTCTTCCGGTGAGATCTACTCCTTCCGATTTGGCTTTGGTGCCTCTTGCTCGAGGGCTGTTTCGAAACTGGCCATACAGACCTTTCATAGCGTTTGTCCGTTAAACTTTCTGAACATTCTGAACGGGTTCAAAGTCGGAAAACGAACGGGTTGGATCTCGAGGCTGAGAGCGATCCTAGGCTGCGCAATCTCAAGAGCGATTCCACACAGGTCTTCGCAGGGCCGCGTAAAACATTTGTTTTTGAAAGTTTTTAAGAAAGCGACAAATCGCTCGCGCCGAAGATAGTGTGGAACCAATCTGGATCAGGCCAGGATCCTTCTCAGTACTCACGCGAACAAGCATGATTTCATTCATAAAAAGGCTTAGCACGCCTCTCTTTCTCTCAAAATGATCAAAAATCTGCAAAACCCGAGGAATTCCTTCCTCTTCGTTTTTATCACCGCAGTGTTCAAAAGGTTTTTTTTTTTGAAAAACTTAGGTTAATGCAATGAGTTTGGCGCGCAGGAGAGCAGGCGAGGTGTACTGTCAGCCCAATCAAATTCTCTGGTACTTATGCTGAAAGCAAGCTTGAAGTTTGAGATAGCAACAGCTGTTTCAATCGGCTCTGTTGGTGCAACTGGCCCCTCGGCAGAAACAGACTCAAAACAAAAATAGATAATAATTACAAAACAAAATGGTGTTCGGGACAACAACCCCTGAATCACCTGGTATTATATACAACGGGGACTGACTCGATACAACCAGACAGACCCTTAAGCAAAAAAGACTGACTCAAGACAAAGAGACAGACTCAAAACAAAAGACTGCCTCGACATCCAAGCCAGGATTTACAAAACTCGGTTTCACCGATGCTCAAAAATGCGTGCAAGACGCTTCATCCGAAATATACCAAATGTCGCCCGCAGGCGGTTCACTTTACATACTCGCAGTATCTGAGCCCTCGAAATCCAACAACTGAGTGGTGACGGGCTTGCCCGAGGTGGGTGGTAGGATAACCTTGTTATCAATCAAATCCTGCACTTCGTGACGAAGGCGGGAACATCCATCGGTACTGTGACCGGACTGTTGATGGTACGCGCAGTACAAGGTAGCATCATGAGTGGCGGGGAGATTCTTCCGGAGTGACCGAGGCTCCAAAGGCTTAAGATGCCCATTCTTCGCCAATATTAGCAATGCCCTAGACAAAGGCATGTGGAGGTCGTGAAAGACCCTGCGCCCTCGGGGCAGGTACTTTGCAGTTTGAGGATTCTTGCCAAATGCGCTGGCGAAAGGGTCGGCTGGCGCTGCCTTGGCTTTTTGACCCTTTCCCGGTGCAGGGTTGGGAACTACAGGAATTGCCTGGGCATGACGGGGCCCATCCCGATTTTCTACCTGGCTTGAACTGCCTTTGATTGGAGTGGGGAAAGCATCATCCACAGCTTTGATCACGATTGCAGATGTTTGTTGCTTGTTCATCCCTCTGACTTTCAGAGCCTCGACTGCGCACAGCAGTTGTTCAATAGGATCGGCGTCTACCTTTCCCTTGTCTTTTCCTCTGGCCTCAGCCTGATCAAGGGTCTGGGTCGGTGCTGGTATGTCGCAGTTGTAGCTAGAAGCCACCTCTGGCTGGCTGAGCTCTATCACAATCCGCCCTAGTAGCGGGGGCTCCTGTGGTACGAAATTCCTGGTATATGGCGCCGCTGGCGGCGAAGCCGACATTCCATAGGTTAGATCGGCCACGGTCCTCTGGAGGTCCCCTATCATTCCCATCATCTCAAAGGTGGTGGGCTCACGAGCCTGATATAAGTGGGGAGCCCAGACCGAGTGCACAACGAGCGACCTGGGCGGGTATGACATACTGATGCTGGCCTCACTCTGCGGAGCGGTCCCCTGCTCCAATACAGCCGTCATAACCACAACTTCTTCTGAATTTTGTGCCGCCATAAATCCTGCCTCAGCAAGGGGAGACACTGGCTATTCTGTATCAACTCTGCGACTCTCTGAACTGAAAGGAAAAACAGGCAGCATTTCAGTCTAAACTGATCAAACACGGGTGTAGCCAAACAACTGTACCCTACTGCTGGTCACTGTTCCCAGATTTCTGTTCCCAAAATACTGAATCTGATACTCGCGGATAACTGATTCCTGATAACTAATTCTCAACAATACTGATTCTGGTGCCCTCGGGCCCGATACTCAAACTCGCAAACTGGTATATGCGTTCCTGTAGAGATACACTCTAAAAGCACATAGCAAGTAAGTGAGAGCCAAAACACCCCTATGTTGGGGTAGGGTTTCCCTGTCCTATTTCGTCAGGAGCTAGGGTTTCACTACACACACAGCGGTTTTCAAACAACCTAACATCGGGTGAGCGGCCTGTCCTAATTTGGAATGGTCACTATGGATCCGAACATGTACTAGGTCGAATGGTCAAAAGGGGTGCCCCGGTAAACCGGGGTTTGTGTTCCCATGCTGTCAGAGCCCATAGCCGGTCAGCCTTATGGACATGCCTTGACAAGACAAGCCTCCGGCCAACCGTTCAGGAATGGCAGATGGCAAACACTGTGTTCCTAGGCGCACCAATGCACATGCAATGCAAAGAAACACATAAATGAAGACAAAATGGGATATCACGAGTTCGAGTCAAGCTCTCTAAAATCCCCAGCAGAGTCGCCAGAAACTATAGACGCGCCCGCGGGCCTCATGCTACAGTTCGGACTCGATTTGTGTCACGGTTCTAAATCTGAACCAAAGAGTCCAAATCCGGCAAATCGTTTTGAGAAAACAGATTTTTGAAAGAAGTGCCAAACATGGACTGCTTTGCCAGATACAGAGTCGCCACCTAAATATTTTTTATGGGAGAATTTAGGAAACCTTGACTCGGTGCCGAAGGCCACATGTCCGTCATCACCGGAGTTGTCTCGGCTCGGGAGCTTGGGTACGATCGGGGAAGGTCAGCTATGAGCACCCCCTTTCGCCCGGTCCGAAGACCGGCCTCTACTAACCGTGATATCTGATTTTGAAAACTTTATGTGTTCTTATTCCGGTTATTAGCCTAGAATTACTATGTTATGCGCGCAGCAAACAAGTATAGACCAAATCGCCCAAATTGGAACAAAACATTTCATGTTTGTTTTGAAAATGGTTTGCTACTCGCAAGTGGGCTAAAATGCAGATTTTGCCACCCTTAAGTTGGCTTTTAGAAAAGATGATTTTGCCACTATCCAGTGGGCTTAAAACTCACAGTTTTAATGCATTATTCCAATTTAGGTAATTCAACCTCCATCCACAGGCATTCAAGCAGTTATATCACATAAGCAGCTGGCCTCATGGTAATCATACTGTCATGGCAACACTCACACGCATGCGATATGCTAAAGCATAAAAGCTTACCTAGTACTCCGAGCCAAAACAGAAACTAGTCAGTAATCATATGCATGATCCTAGTTCATGTTAAAAATGGCTAATGCAACACATGCAAAGATGCAATCTAAACAGGCTCGGCTAACCCTAGAATGGCATATGAAATGCTACAAATAACATGTATTCAATTTGGAATTGAAAAGTACAATGTAGTTTGTATGATGTAGCGAGCCCGATGCATGTCAACAAATGCATGAATGCACGCATGCATAGCATAAGGTATGCTAAAATAAATGTGCCCTAATCTACCATCATAAGCAGGTAAATAAAAGGGAAAAAGAAGTGGGGGTTGGAAGACATACACACACGCACCCACACTTATTACAAGTTTGCCCTCGCTCGAAGGGACCAAATAAATATTACAAATTAATTAATTAAACTAACAAATTAATTAAATTAATTAAAACAGGAAAATCGTCTCGGGAAACGTGCCGCAATGCATAGGCTGCCTCTGTTTTCCTTCCTCTGCTCCTCTGGAGGCTGTCAAAACCTCAGGACTTCATCCCTGGACACTGGGGAGTACCATCGGCTGAGTGGAATCACCACCGGCAGTGGTATGTGGCCATCGGCACAAACTGAAGCTGTCGGCAGAGAAAAGATTGCCGGCCGGCACCTTACACTGCCGGTCGGCAAAGAAAGCCTGCAGAACCTGCAACTCACAGCAACAGAGGGCAAGGCAAAGCATGGCAGCACAATTCAAGGCATGTATGCACCAACCATGTCCCTTATCATGATAATGACTCAAAGGGGCATGTGCCTCGATTCTCGGACCACCAATCACGCATTTTTATGCATGATGGCCCAAAGAACCAAGTAGGCAACTTTGATTTCAAATGCAATGCAAACCAATCAAACCAAACAAGGCCCAATTCCTATCATCAAGTCAAGGAACAAGGCATGCATGCAAGATGCAATGCAACCTAAGCATACAAGCTAAGGATGCAACATGGCATGGGGACAAGCTTATGCAAGCATACAATCATACATATAGCAATGCAAATGGATGCAAAGATGGACTTATACGTGAATTAAGCAGCTCTAAATAGGGCCAAAACAGTAGCCATTAATGCCCAAAATGGATGCTAAGCACACATGCACACATACACATGTTAAGATCCAACACTTAGGCACAAAGCAAGCAACATTCAAGCACACTTGAAAGAGGCATTCATGGACTAAAATCATGCAACATGAGCTCTGAAATCATGCTAAAACATGGTGCCAAACCAAGCAATATATCAAGCCAAATATGCAACAAATAGCCCAAGTGTTCAAAGCAAACCAATGGGGCATTGAACTACACTTAGTAAGACCAAACATGGCATGAGCTTATCAACCAAAAACAGAGTTTTGGGGCATCAATACAAGGCCTAAGGACCACTTAGATGGCATCTAAATGACCCAAAAACAAAGGCATGCATAAACACCAAAACATGGAGCATGCAACACATGCTTACAAAGCATCAAAGAGGCATGCAAGGCAATCAAGCAAGCATGAAAATGGGACTGAAATAGCATGTAGGGTGGCCCCAAATCACCAAAACAATGCAAAGGTGCCATGCTATACATGCACATGCTCAAGGCCAACAAGCCTAAATACAAAGGAGCTATATGATGCATGCCAAATTCGACCCAAGCAACCTAGGACAGACCTAGAACATGGCAAAACATGCACATAATCTTCACAAGACTAAGCCTAAAACATGCTCCAACAAAGGCTAACAACCTAAGACATGTTAAGGCATAAACAAGGCATTACATGGCAACTATGCTAAGCATGCATGGAGTACCAAAACCAATTTAAAATCATGTTATATTATGGATATATAAGCATGAAAAATAGACCAAACATGATCAACACACACTCAAGCATAATGCTCTCTCAAGAGGCCAAAATATGCCCTTTTCAAGGACAACAAGGAGAGGGGGTGGCCCTCTCCTTCTTGGGACTTCAAGGCATCATCTTCACCACTAAAATCCCTCAAGATTTCAGTGGTGAAGAGACCCCAACACCAAAATCCCGGAGCTAGCACAAAATGGCCCAAAATGAGGCCTTTCAAGGCCTAAGGGTGGTCAACTACCCTCAAATAACAAAACACTCTTAATAAACAACAAAGAGGGTCTAAAAAGAGAACTTTTTTATGTTATACAATAAGCACAAAAACAGCTCTAAGATAGGTATAAAATCAATGCAAAAATGGGGGAAAATGGGACTAGATTCTCACCCTTGAAGCCTTCTTCACAAATGGTGCTCCAATGGCCTCCTTTAGCTTGGATCCTACACCAAAACTTCAAAAACAGTCCTTTAGAACCTCAAGAGCCAAAGGAAGGTGAAACACTAGGTGTTTGTGTGCAATAGTAAGACACAAAACACCTAGTGCACAAATGAGAGGGGAAGAGAGATAGAAAATGTATCTAACTCAAAACCTAGAACAAGAGCTCAACAATGGCTGTTTTTTGCTCTCAAAATATCTCTCTCTCTAACCTAAGTCCTATCTTCTTTGTTCTAGAGAGAGCTTCTCTCTATATGTCTTGTAAAGCTTACAAGACAAGCTTTACAAGAGGGAGATCCCTCCATACACGTGTATGGAGGGGAGCAAAAGCAAGACAGCTGTCTAAAAATATCTGCAAAAGCAGATGAACAGCAATCGGCCGGCCAAAAATGCCATCTTGGCCAAAAAGAGTGCCGGCCGGCACTAAATAGTGCTGACCAGTAACAAAAGGTGCCGACCGGCAAACTACATTGCCGGTGGCAGCAAACACCAGCCGGTGGCATCTAGCCAATGCCGGTGGTGGGTGGGGATGGTCTACAAGCCCTACCCTGCCCTTTCAAGGCAAAACAAAAGTGTTTGGTGCAAAACCAGACACTAAACGGTCGAGTTCGGGGATCCTGAAGCAAGGCGCGCGAGCCGAGACTTCCGGGAACTCCAAACGAACACAAACATGGATAATCACCGAGTGTTCAAACGGTGACGTCCAAGTCTTGAGGACGGTCAAAAATGGGGTGTCTACACCTTGTTTCCTCTGTCTAGAGGGACACTATGGCCCGGGAGACCACTTTTGTGGTCGCACGCCACTTTCGGTGCTCAACAGCCAGTTTTCAACGCACCCGGCCGCGCGCTTTCCCTCCTGAACTCGTTTTGCATCCGTGTTGGTTCATTTTTGGCATGAACCTTGTTTTCCTTGTTTGGGAGGTGGTACAAGGCTGGGAGACCACCTTTTCTCCTTGGAGACCACTTTTTCCCCGCCAGCCAGTTTTCTTGTCGGGAAACTGGTTTTCCTGATCTTTGGGCCACATTTACTGGTCTCCCCCCACACCTTTAGCTTGCTTTCAATGTGGAGACCACCAATCCCTTTGGCCGACCACTTTTTGTCTGGGAGACCACTTGTCCTGGTTGGCCGACCAGGGGAAGTGGTCGGCCGACCACCTTTTCTGGTCGGCTGGTTTCCTCCTATTTTGTCAGGTTGTGTGAATGCCAGCTGCGCCAGCTGGAAGGCACAGACTGTATCCTCCGTACACGTGTATGGAGGATTTGCATCCAAGTTTTTTGCATCCAAGCTTTAGCTCCTTTGCTGAGGTTTAGAAAAATTTGTTTAAGACAAAAAATATATATCTTCCTCTATATATCTCTCTTTTAGACCAAAATTGTGCCTTGTTGATAACCTTTTGCACCACACCTCATAGCCATACACCACCACCGTTGATCTGAGGTTCTTGGAGGGTATTTTCAGAGGTTGGAGGGTTGGTTTTTGGTCCCAAAACTTGCTGGTTTTGCTAAGCTTCAAGGGTAACTCATTTTCCCTCTTTTTAAGCTCTTTCTTGATCATTCTATTAGCCATACTTGCATGTATATTTCGGCTTTGTTGTCAACTGAAAAAAGATTTATATTTAAGTTCTTTTCATGTTTTTTTAAGGCTCTTTTGGTGTTAAGGGTCATCTACCCTCTTGGATGCTCTATTTAGCCTTGTTTTGTGCCATGCCATGAGACCTTTGCATTGATCATTCCTTGGCCTTTTAGCCACTGAAATCTAGCGGATTTGTAGTGGTTGGCATGTGGTTTTGAGGGCCTAAATCAGAGAGGGGAGACTCTCTCTCTTTTGGCTTTGTTTGTTTGCATTTTTCGCCTTTCAAAGGAGCCCATGCTTTCATACTTCCAAGGCTTGGTTCAGGCCCTTTTTGGTGACTTTTGGAACATGCCTAGACTCTGTCTATGGCTGGTTTGGTCACCTTGTGTTGGCCTCTTGCATGTGTAGAATAATCGCTTTCATGGCTTATCAATGTAGCACCTCATTATTGCATGTATTGGTCATGTCTCAGTGGGTTTTTGGCCATCATTTGGCATGCCATGATTCTGTTTTGGGCTGGTTTGGTAGCCTCTCATATGCTTCATATGCTTGTAGTGTGAATCATGGTTTACTAGCTTGAAATGCATGATGTTTTGGCCCTCTATTCTAGCATATTTTGGCCATGATCCAAACTGATTTTGCTCATATTTTGGGCTGCCTTAGCTCTTTTTTGAAGCCTCTTGGTCAAATGATGCTTTCGATGCATGCTTGTAGTGTAATGCTACTTATTACCCTAACATGCTCTATGCTTTTGATCATCATTCTAGCATGATTTCAGCCTAACTCAAAGAAGATTTTGCTCATATTTCAGAATGCTTAAGCTCTGTTTGAAGTGTCTTAGGTCATGCATGGATTGTTGTGTATGGTCATGGTTCAATCTAGCTTACTAGCTTTGCATATCGGGTCCACTAGCACGCGTTGCTTGGGCTTTTGGCATGATTTAGCATCATTTCTACCATGATTTCAGTGCATATTCCATGGCCATGCACTCACATTTTTCACTCCTTCCATGCATTGGAAGGTTTATGCTTTAAGCCTTAAGAGTGAGCCATCATGTATGCATGTTTGCCCAAGCTCATGAGCTCCATTCTAGCATGTTCTTGACTCTTAATTTGGCATGATTAAGCTCTGTCCAGAGTTGTTTTAGTGGTCTAAGCTTGGTATTGTATGCTCCTTGTGTATTGCTCTTGACTAGCCCTATGCTCTAGGCCTTCTAGCATGACTTATTTGTGTTGTTTGATTGATTGATTTGGCATCATTTAATACTCCATTTCAGAGCATCTAGCATTGTCATATTCTCGTGCATGTCACTCTTTAATCACGCTTAAGAGTTGTGCCTTTATGCTTTACTTTTGAGCCATGAGTTGAATGTGCATTTCATGCTCTTTGTGCCCAGGTTTTGTTCAGTTTTGGCCACTGATTTGGGTGTGGCTGAGGCCCATCCATTTTGGTTTAAGTCCATTTTGCATTAAGTATGCCATGTTAGCCATTGCTTTGTGTAGGCCATGTTGTTTGCATTGTTGTATTGCATATTGTTGCATGCCATTAGCATTAATAGGTGGTTTATGTTGTTTTGCATTGAGTGTGCATGCTATTGGCATTGGTGGTTTGATCATGTTGTTGCATGCTTGTCCCTTGCATTGCATGTTTGCATACTTATGTTGCGTTCCATTATGTTTGCATGCATTGCATTGTAGTTAATCATAGTGCATTGCATTGTGTATGCCATGTTCTTGTTTGCATAGTTAGATTGCATTTCCATGATTGTTGCATTGTGTTTGGGATAGGAGTTAGCCCAAACACGGGAAACGAGGAGAGTTTCATACTCGAAGTGATGAAACGCGCCTCAATTTCCGGTCGCTGACACTCTTGACCACCCATGACGAAGTTGTTGGCTTTAGGTGCTTGTATGTGCATTCATTTCACATCGAGTTGTGCAATTCGACTGCTCGGCCATCATGCATCGAAATGCGTGATTGGTGGCCTGAGGGTCGAGGACTACACTCCCTTGAGCTTATGCAAAGATGGGGAGAGTGGTCGTGCACACATGTGTTGCAAATACTTTGCCATGCCTCTCTTTTTCCCTTTGTTGTAGAAAACCATAAACCAGGAGAGGAAACTGGTCGGCCGACTAGATTTAGTGGCTGCCTGACCACTTTTTCTGGTTTTTCACCACAAAAGTGGTCGGTGGGTGGTCTCCCAAGCCAATAGCCGGTCGGCAGCCTTCCTACTGATTCCCAGGG
Organism: Camellia sinensis; assembly: GCF_055761805.1. NCBI lineage: Eukaryota > Viridiplantae > Streptophyta > Magnoliopsida > Ericales > Theaceae > Camellia > Camellia sinensis. The sequence goes on from NC_138972.1 coordinate 163,254,608, forward strand.
TGGAGTTTCATCTCCTTGGAGCTTTGTACAAGTTTCTGAGATCAATTGTAAACAAAGGCAAGTCGGGGCGTCGCGAGGGATTTCTGAGCAAGGCAATCCGAGCATGCATGCATCCTTCATCATCCGAGGCAGAGTTGAGGCAGTCCACTTCACATACATTGCATACTTATTTACTTGCTTACTTAGTAAATTTGTTTATTAATTAGAGTTGTGTAATAATTGGCTGTGATTTGTTAATCATTTCGTCGTGTAATAATTAGTTTAATTAGATTAGCTTAGATTAGCTAGTTGGTCCGGTATTATTTATTTCGACCATCCGTCGAGAGGGAAATTTTGTAATAAGTGTGCGTGTGTGTGATGCATGTCTTCCAACCCCTCGTCTTTCTCCCTTTTACTTACCTGCTTTCGATAGTTAGTTTTAGGGCATGTTTCAATTAGGATCCTTATGCTTCGCATATTTGCATTCATTCATCGGTCTTGCATGCACCGGGCTCGGCGCATCATACTAACTGCATTGTATTTCAATTTCGAGTTAAATACATGTTATCAGTAGCATCTCATATGCCATCTTAGAATAGCCGAGCCTATCTTAGTTGTATTTTGCATGTGTTGCATTAGCCATCTTAAGATGAACTAGGATCATCCATTGATTACTAACTAGTTTCTGTTTTGGCTTGGAGTACTCGGTGAGTGTTTATGCTTTAGCATCCTTGCGTGTATGTGAGTGACTGCCATGATTGCATGCTTGCCATGAGGCTAACTGCTTATGTGGCAAAATCCGCATTTTAGCCTACTTGCGAGTAGTAAACCGCATTAAAAAAAAACATGAGTTGTTTTGTTCCAACTTAGTTGATCCAGTCTATACTTGTATGCTGTGCGCATCACATAGTAATTTTAGGTAACTTTGTTGATCCAGTCTATATCATGTTTAGTAGTGGCCGATCTTTGATCGGGCGAGCGGGGGAGCTCATTGCATAACCTTCCCCAATCGTACCCAAGTTCCCGAGCCGAGGTAACTTTGTTGATGACGGACACGCGGCCTTAGGCACGAGTCAGGGTTTCCTAAATTCCACCAAAATAAAATATTTAGGTGGCAACTCTGTATCTAACAAAGCAGTACATGTTTAGCACTTCTTTCTAAAAATCAATTTTTCAAAATGATTTGTCGGATTCGGACTCTTTGGTGATTTATCGATCTTGCATTGCACTTTGTGAGATTAGATTCAGAACCGTGACATTTGAGTCTGAACTATAGTAAGCCCAAATGAACAAAACGGGATTTTTCCCGGGATGTTCGGGGACGTCTACAGCCATTTCTCGTGCATTTGGTTTCGAACACTTGGACAATTTTCTAACCCTCTTGCATGATGGCAGATATCAAATTATGGTGTTTACTTGCCATTTCTCATGCATTAGGGTTTAAACACTCGGAAACTTATTCGGACCCTCTTGCATGATGGCCGAGATGTAATTACGGTGCTTCTTGCCATTTCTCGTGCATTAGCATTCGAACACTCGGACACTTTTTCGGACCCTCTTGCATGATGGCAGATATCTAATTATGGTGTTACTTGCCATTTCTCATGCATTAGGGTTGAAACACTCGGACACATATTCGAACCTTCTTGCATGATGTCAAATATGTAATTATGTTGTTTACTTGCCATTTCTCGTGCATTACGGTTTAAATACTCGGACAGTTATTCGGACCCTCTTGCATAACGACAGATATGCAATTATGGTGTTTACTTACCATTTCTCATGCATTAAGGTTCATTCGGACCCTCTTGCATGATGACACATACGTCATTATGGTGTTTCTTTCCCATTTCTCATGCATTAGGCTTTAAACACTTGGACTATTATTCGAAACCTCTTGCATGATGGCAGATATGTAATTATCGTGTTTACTTGCCATTTCTCTTGCATTTATGATCAAAAATCAGGACACCTATTCCAACCCTCTTACATGATGGCAGATATGTATTTATGGTGTTTATTTGCCATTTCTCATGCATTAGGGTTTAAACACTCGGACACTTATTCGGACCCTCTTGCATTATGGCAAATATGTAATTATGGTGTTTACTTTCGATTTCTGTTGCATTAGGGCTTAAACACTCGGACACTTATTCGGACCCTCCTGCATAATGGTAGATACGTAATTATGGTGTTTACTTGCCATATCTCATGCATTAGGGTTTAAACACTTGGACACTTATTCGGACCCTTTTGCATGGTGGCATATATGTATTTATGGTGTTTATTTGCCATTTCTCATGCATTAGGGTTTAAACACTTAGACACTTATTCGGACACTCTTGCATTATGGGAGATATGTAATTACGATGTTGACTTCCTATTTCTCATGCATTAGGGTTTTAACACTCGGACACTTATTCGGACCGTCTTGCAGGATGGCAGATATGTAATTATTGTGTTTACTTGCCATTTCTTATGCATTAGGGTTTAAACACTTGGACACCTATTCGGACCCTCTTGCATTATGGCAGATATGTAATTATGGTGTTCCCTTGCTATTTCTCTTGCATTACGATTTAAATACTCAGACACTTATTCGGACCCTCTTGCATTATGGCAGATATGTGATTATGATGTTGACTTCCTATTTCTCTTGCATTAGGGTTTAAACACTCGAACAATTATTCGGACCCTCTTGCATGATGGCAGATATGTAATTATGGTGTTTATTTGCCATTTCTCATGCATTAGGGTTTAAACACTTGGACACTTATTCGTACCCTCTTGCATGATGGCAGATATGTATTTATGGTGTTTATTTGCCATTTCTCATGCATTGGGGTTTTAACACTCGGACACTTATTCGGACCCTCTTCCATTATGGTAGATATGTAATTATGATGTTGACTTCCTATTTCTCTTGCATTAGGGTTTAAACAGTGGGACACTTATTTGGACCTCTTGCATGATGGCAGATTTGTAATTATGGTGTTCACTTGTCATTTCTCATTCATTACCGTTTAAACACTGGACCCTCTTGCATGATGGAAGATATGTAATTATGGTGTTTATTTACCATTTCTCATGTATTAGGGTTTGAAATTCAGACACTTATTCGGACCCTCTTACATGATGGGAAATATGTAATTATGGTGTTTACTTGCCATTTCTCATGTATTAGTTTTTAACCACTTGGACACTTATTCGTACCCTCTTGGATGATGGCCGAGATGTAATTGTAGTCTTTACTTGCTATTTCTCGTTCATTACGATTCGAACACTCAGACACTTTTTTGGAACCTCTTGCGTGATGGTAGAATGTAATAACGGTTTTTACTTGCCATTTCTCATGCCTTAGTGTTTAAATACTCAGACACTTATTTGGACCCTCTTGCATGATGGCAGATATGTATTTGTGGTGTTTACTTGCCATTTCTCTTGGATTAGGGTTTAAACACTCGGACACCTATTCGTACCCTTTTGCATGAGGGCAGATATATAATTACGGTGTTTACTTGCCATTTTTCATGCATTAGGGTTTAAACACTCGGACACTTATTCGGACCCTCATGCATAATGGAAGATATTTATTTATGGTGTTTATTTTCCATTTCTCATGCATTAGGGTTAAAACACTCGGACACTTATTCGGACCTCTTGCATTATGGCAGATATGTAGTTATGGTGTTTACTTGCCGCTTCGCGAGCATTAGGATTCAAACACTCGGACACTTATTCGGACCCTCTTGCATGATGGCAGATATGTAATTATGGCACTTACATGCCATTTCTCTTACAGTAGGGTTTAAACAGTAGGGCATTTATTCGGACCCTCTTGCATGATGACAGATATGTAATTATGCTGTTTACGTGCCATTTCTCATGCATTAGGGTTTAACCACTCGGAAGCTTATTCGGACCCTCTTGCTTGATGTCAGATATCTAATTATGGTGTTTACATGCCGTTTCTCATGCATTAGGGTTTAACCACTCGGACACTTATTCGGACCCTCTTGCATGATGGTAGATATGTAATTATGGTGTTTACTTGCCATTTCTCATGCTTTAGTGTTTAAACACTCGGACACTTATTCGTACCCTCTTGCATGATGGAAAATATGTATTTATGTCGTTTACTTCCCATTTTTTGTGCATTAGGGTTAAAACGCTAGGACACTTAATTGAACCCTCTTGCATGACGGCATATATGTAATTATGGTGTTCACTTTCCATTTCTCATGCTTTAGTGTTTAAACACTCGGACACTTATTCGGATCCTTTTGCATGATGGCAGATATGTAATTATGGTGTTACTTGCCATTTCTCATGCATTAGGGTTTAAACATTCGGACACTTATTCGGACCCTCTTAAATTATGGCAGATATGTAGTTATGTTGTTTGCTTCCCAATTCTTGTGCATTAGGGTTTAAACATCGGACACTTATTCAGACCCCCTTGGATGATGGCGGATATGTAATTATGGTGTTTACTTGCTACTTCTCGAGCATTAGGATTCGAACACTCGGACACTTATTCAGACCCTCTTACATGATGGCGGATATGTAATTATGGTGTTTACTCCCCATTTCCCTTGCATTAGGGTTTAACCACTCGGACACTTATTCGGACCCTCTTGCATGATGGCAGGTATGTAATTATGGTGTTTACTTGTCATTTCTCATGCATTAGGGTTTAAACACACGGACACTTATTTGGATCCTCTTGCATGATGGCAGATATGTAATTATGGTGTTTACTTACCATTTTTCATGCATTAGGGCTCAAAACTCGAACACTTATTCGGATCCTCGTGCTTGATGGAAGATATGTAATTATGGTGTTTATTTGCCATTTCTCGTGCATTTGGATTCAAACACTTGGACACTTTTTCTGACCCTCTTGCATGATGGCAGATATCTAATTATGGTGTTACTTGCCATTTTTCATGCATTAGGGTTTAAACACCCGGACACTTATTCAGACCCTCTTACATGACGGCCGAGATGTAATTTCGGTGTTGACATGCCATTTCTCGTGCATTAGGATTCGAACACTCTTGACACTTTTTCGGACCCTCTTACATGATGGCAGATATGTAATAATGGTGTTACTTGCCATTTTTCATGCATTACGGTTTAAACACTCGAACACTTATTCGGACCCTCTTGCATGATGGCAGATATGTATTTATGGTTTTTATTTGCCATTTCCCATGCTTTAGGGTTTAAACACTCGGACAATTAATCGGACCCTCTTGCATTATGGCAGTTATGTGATTATCATGTTGACTTCCTATTTCTCTTGCATTAGGGTTTAAACACTCGGACACTTATTCGGACTCTCTTGCATGGTGGTTGATATGTAATCATGGTGTTTACTTGCCATTTCCCATGCATTACGGTTTAAACACTCGGACACTTATTTTGACCCTCTTGCGTGATGGAAGATATGGCAAGTAAACACCATTAGGGCTCGAAATTCGAACACATATTCGGACCCTCTTGCATGATGGCAGACATGTAATTACGGTGTTCACTTGTCATTTCTCATGCATTTGGGTTTAAACACTCGGACACTTATTCGGATCATCTTGCATGATGGTAGATATGTAATTATGCTGTTTACTTACCATTTTTCATGCATTACGGTTCCAAATCCGGACACTTATTCAGACCCTCTTGCTTGATGGCAGATATCTAATTATGGCGGTTGTCATTTCTCATGCATTAGGGTTTAAACACTCGAAAACTTATTCGGCCCTCTTGCATGATGGCCAAGATGTAATTACGGTGTTTACATGCCATTTCTCGTGCATCAGGATTCAAACACTCGGACACTTTTTCGGACCCTTTTGCGTGGTGGCAAATTTGTAATTATGGTTTTACTTGCCATTTCCCATGCATCAGGGTTTAAATACTCGGACACTTATTCGGACCCTCTTGCATAATGGCAGATATGTAATTATGGTGTTCACTTGCTACTGCTCTTGCATTAAGGTTTAAAAACGCAGACAGTTATTCGGACCCTCTTGCGTGATGGCAGATATGTAATTATGGTGTTTAGTTGCCATTTCTCATGCATTAGGGTTCAAACACTCGGACACTTATTCAGTCCCTCTTGCATGATGGAAGATATGTAATTATGGTGTTTACTTACCATTTCTCATGCATTAAGGTTCGAAATTCGGACATTTATTCGGACCGTTTTGGATGATGGTAGATATGTAGTTATGGTGTTTACTTGCCAATTCTCATGCATTTGTTTTTAACGACTCAGACACTTATTCGGACCCTCTTGGAAGATGGCAGAGACGTAATTGTGGTGTTTACTTTCCATTTCTCGTGCAGTAGGATTCGAACAATCAAAAACTTTTTTCGACCCACTTGCATGATGGTAGATATGTAGTTATGGTGTTTACTTGCCATTTCTCGTGCATTAGTATTTGAACACTCGCAAACTTCTTCGGACCCTCTTGCATGATGGCAGATATGTATTTATGGTGTTTACTTGCCATTTCTCATGCATTAGGGCTTAAACACTCGGACACTTTTTCTAACCCTCTTGCATGGTGGCAGATATCTAATTATGGTGTTTACTTGCCATTTCTCGTGCATTTTGATTTAAACACTCGGACAGTTATTCGAACCCTCTTGCATGATGGACGAGATGTAATTACGGTGTTTACATGCCATTTCTCGTGCATTTGGATTTGAACACTCGGACACGTTTTTGGACCCTATTGCATGATGGCAGTTATGTAATTATGTTGTTACTTGCCATTTCTGATGCATTAGGGTTTAAACAGTTGGACACTGATTCGGACCCTCTTATATTATGGCAGATATGTAATTCTGGTGTTCCCTTTATATTTCTCTTGCATTAGGGTTTAAACACTCGGATATTTATTTGGACCCTCTTGCATAATGGCAGATATGTAATTACGGTGTTTACTTGCCATTTCTAATGCATTAGCGTTTAAACACTCGAACACTTATTCGGACCCACTTGCAGGATGGAAGATATGTAATTATGGTGTTTACTTACCATTTCTCAAGCCTTAGGGTTCGAAATTCGGATACTTTTTCGAACCCTCTTGCATGATGGCGGATATGTAATTATGGTGTTTACTTGCCATGTCACACCCCAAACCCGCCCCTAAAAGTTTGGGCATGACCTCTTTAGAGACGGACATGTAACCTGGTAATATAACATACGGGACCTTATCGGAAGTAGAAAAAAATAAATAAATAGATAAATAATAATGAACAATTAAACTCCGTTGAGCTATTCCTACATGCCAGGATCTCATTCATCACATGCATTATACCGAATAAATAAAGTTCCAAACTATATCCCAGAGTATGCACATACACATTTACAGTTCCAGCCCTAAAGTCGGGCATTACAAAAACAAACATGAAAGGTATATACAACAACCTTAGATGGACACTCATAAGCAAACCAACATCTTGACAACTTAAGAAATTAAATGACTTAAACGGTGCCTGAACATATGAAGGTTGACAAAAGGAAGCGGCGCCTTGGCTAGGACTGACCGCCTGATTGGTGACCTACAGAAACAGACATAAAAAAGGGTGAGCCGGGCTCAGTGAATAGTAATACATAAATAAACCAATGCTTAACTTGAAACATAATTCATATCAATGAATAAAAAGGTGCAGAGTTCACATAGTTAGTCTGAATCTGCACAAAGTACATAACGGCCTTAGGCCCAATCCTGCAACATAAACATAATGGCTATAAAACCTTTGAAACATGGTGGCACGAGGCCCTTGAAACGTGTGGCACGAGGCCCTTGTAACTTGTGGCATAAAGCCCTTGTAACATATGGCACTAAGGCTCTTGAAACTTGTTGGCATTGAAGCCCTTGAAAGTGGCATAAAGCCCTTGAAAATGGCATGAAGCCCTTGTAAACATATTGGCATTAAAGCCCTTGAAAATGGAATGAAGCCCTTGTAAACGTATTGACATTAAAGCCCTTGTAACATATACTTGAAACATACCTGAAACATACGTGAACTCGTAACATACTTGAAACATACCTGAAACACACTTGAACTTGTACATAAGTAAACTTGTAACATAGCTTGTAACATACTTAAGCTTGTATTGTACTCAAACTTGTAACATACTTAAATTTATAACATACGTGAACTTGTAGCATGCTTATACTTGTAATATACATGAACTTGTGACGTACATACACTAGTAACTTAATTATTTAAACCACAGTATTATTACCCCCGGATAAGGGCCATGTGCTAAGGATATCATGAATTCATTAATTCAAACGTAACATATCATAACTAGAGCATTTCTTGATTATTTAGACTTGTTGGCCTTTAGCTCTTACATGTATTGGCATTAAACTTGTTGGCATTTAGCCCAAACATTATCATAGCAAACTTATTTCAGAGTCTTACAGAATTCCAGAATCATAGGAGGGTTGTTTCATTCTTTCTCTTACTTATGTACCTTCCTTGAATCATTTACATAAACATATAACATTTATCTTCCTTGAATCATTTATATACATATAACATTTATCTTCCTTGAATCATTTACATACATATAACATTTATCTTCCTTGAATCATTAACATACATAAGTAACGGAATTAACAGAATACTAATGGCAAGCATTAGCGGTGGTAAAGCGTACTACTACTCACAGTGTTCAGGTGCGTGGTCCATCCTTGTAGCTAATCCTACACAAGTCACGTAATTCAAACATAATTCATCATAGCATAACATCATTTAGTTCATTAAAACCATTTGCAATTCAACATAATACAAAATAAACCCTTGAATCTCATTTTAACATTCCAAAACCGAGTTCATGTCACCCATATCCTTACTAAATTATTCCCCTAATTTTTCCTTTCCATGATAGCATGAATTCCAACATTTATAACAAAGTTCATTCGCAAATTTTAAACATAATTTCCAAATATTTCCAAATTCCAAATAAACTTGAACACATCTAATTCAATATCTCAATTTCATTATTCTACTTTCAATTTGGGCCAATTCATTGGTTCTCATCATTAGTCAACCTAGGGTTTTAAGGAAATGAAGATTTTTAACAAAAAATCAAACTTCTTAAATCATCACTTTTAATTCCAATTTTCCCAATGATTCTACATCTAGGATTCCCAATCCATCATTTAAACCCACCAATTTAACTCCCAACATCACAAACCCTAAAACCCCCAATTCTCATACCATACACTACATGCTCAAAATGGAAATTTGTACATTTATATAATGAAAATACCATAAATCTATCTATCAATATAAGTATTGAAGTGGATTAGAACCCCTACCTCAAGAACCAAGCAAGAAAAGTAAGCTTTGAGAAGAATTCTTCACAATCCCGAATTCTAATCGGTTAAAAGTGTTGATCCTCTCTTGTTCTTCATCCTTGATGTAAGAATCATGGTGGATTGTTGATCAAAGTAAAGGAAATCAAGGTTTTGGGGCTAGGGTTTCGGACCTAGAATGAGAGGAAAGAAGAGGGGAAAAGAAAATATCAAGAATGATCTAGAAATCCCGATTTTAAGCTGCTGTCCCCGCTATTCCCGCTCTAGCGTCCCTATACCCGCTCGAGCGGACCTGTCCCCAGCACATATTTCAAAACTTCAAACATGTATAACTCTCCCATCCGGACTCCGTTTTAGGTCATTCTTGTGTCCAAATTGAAGCCCCGGAAATAAGATTTCCAATGGTTCTAACCTCACATCCAAATTCAAAGTGTGGAAAAAGAAAAAGCGAAAGAGTGATGGCTGATCACAGACGAATTATTCTAATTAAAACTTTTGGTTCAATCTTACTTTACCATCATATTACCATCTCAATCAATACCCCAAAATAAGATAAGGAGGTTCTAAATACACTAATAAAAATGTCCAAAAACGAACCTACGTGCCTCAGAAATTTAAACTTAACTAGGAGACCCGCTCGAGCGCCCAACCTTGCGCTCGAGCGCGTAGACCAACAAGGCAGTCCGCTCGAGCGTCTAATCCCCCGCTCGAGCGGGAAATCACAACTCGCAGAATCTCAGGCCGCCTGCAAAATTTGCTGGGAACCCCAAAATTACGCTCGAGCGCCAACTATTCCGCTCGAGCAGAGGGAAAATTTCCAGGTTGTTTGGTAAAGGCCACCAATCCAGTTTCAAAGGCATAACCCAACGGATAGTTCTTCAATTCCAATAGAAAACACATTAACCCCTAATTAAATAAGGCTAACTTTCTATACGCATTTTTGGGGTCGTTACATGCCATTTCTCATGTATTAGTTTTTAACCACTCGGACACTTATTCGGACCCTCTGGGATGATGGCCGAGATGTAATATTGGTGTTTACTTTCCATTTCTCGTGCATTAGGATTCGAATGATCGGACACTTTTTGGACCCTGCTGCATAATGGTAGGTATGTAATTATGGGGTTTACTTTCCATTTCTTATGCATTAGTGTTTAAACACTCAGGCACTTATTCGGACCCTCTTGCATGATGGCAGATATGTATTTGTGGTGTTTACTTGCCATTTCTCATGCATTAGGGTTTAAACACTCAAACACCTATTCGGACCCTTTTGCAAGATGGCAGATCTATAATTATGGTGCTTATTTGCCATTTCTCTTGCATTATGGTTTAAACACTCGGACATTTATTCGGACCCTCTTTTATGCTGGCAGATATGTATTTATGGCGTTTAGTTACCATTTCTCGTGCATTAGGGTTTAAACACTCGGACACTTACTTGAGCCCTCTTGCATTATGGCAGATATGTAATTATGGTGTTTACTTGCCACTTCTCGAGCATTAGGGTTCGAACACTCAGACACTTTTTCGGATTCGGTTCCATGATGGCAGATATGTAATTATGGTGTTTACATGCCATTTCTCTTGCATTAGTGTTTAAACACTCGAGCACTTATTTGGACCCTGTACCATGATGGCAGAGATGTAATTATGGTGTTTACTTGTCATTTCTCATGCAATAGGGTTTAAATACTCAGACACTTATTCGGACCCTCTTGCATGATGGCCCATATGTAATTATGGTGTTTACTTGCCATTTCTCATGCATTTGCATTTAACCAGTAGGACACTTATTTGGACCCTCTTGGATGATGGCAGAGATGTAATTACGGTGTTTACTTGCCATTTCTCGTGCAATAGGATTCGTGCCCTCGGACACTTTTTTGCACCCTCTTGCATGATGGTAGATATGTAATTATGGTGTTTACTTGCCATTTATCATGCTTTAGGCTTTAAACACACGGGCACTTATTCGGACCCTGTTGCATGATGGCAAATATGTAATTATGGTGTTACTTGCCATTTCTCATGCATTAGGGTTTAAACACTCGGACACTTATTCGGACCATCTTCCATGATAGTAGATATGTAATTATGGTGTTTACTTGCCATTTCTGTTGCATTAGTGTTTAAATACTCGGACACTTATTCGGTCCCTCTTGCATGATGGCAGATATGTAATTGTGGTGTTTACTTGTCATTTCTCATGCATTTGGGTTTAAATAGTCGGACACATATTCGGACCATCTTGCATGATGGTAGATATGTAATTATGGTGTTTACTTACCATTTCTCATGCATTACGGTTCAAACTCCAGACACTTATTCAGACCCTCTTGCTTGATGGCAGATATCTAATTATGGTGCTTACTTGTCATTTCTCATGCATTAAGGTTTAAACACTCGAAAACTTATTCGGACCCTCCTGGATGATGGCTGAGTTGTAATTACGGTGTTTACTTGCCATTTCTCGTGCATTAGGATTTGAACACTCGGACACTTTTTCGGACGCTCTAGCATGACGCCAGATATGCAATTATGGTGTTACTTGCCATTTCTCATGCATCGTGGTTTAAACACTCGGACACTTATTCGGACCCTCTTGCATTATGGCATATATGTGATTATGGTGTTCACTTGCTATTTCTCTTGCATTAGAGTTTACACACTCGGACAATTATTCAGACCCTCTTGCATGATGGCAGATATGTGGTTATGATGTTTACTTGCCATTTCTCATGTATTTGTTTTTAACCACTCAGACACTTATTCGGACCCTCTTAGATGATGGCCGAGATGTAATTATGGTGTTTACTTTCCATTTCTCGTGCATTAGGATTCGAACACTCGGAAACATTTTTGGACCCTCTTGCATTATGGTAGATACGTAATTATGGTGTTTACTTGCCATTTCTCATGCATTAGTGTTTAAACACTCGGACACTTATTCGGACCCTCTTGCATGATGGTAGATATGTATTTATGGTGTTTACTTGCCATTTGTCATGCATTTGGGTTTAAACAATCGGACACTTATTCGGACCCTCTAGCATTATCGAAGATATGTAATTATGGTGTTACTTGACATTTCTCATGCATTAGTGTTTAAACACTCGGACACTTGTTCGGACCCACTTGCATTACAGCAAATAAGTAATTATGGTGTTTACATGCCATTTCTCGTGGATTAGGGGTCGAACACGCGGACACTTATTCCGACTGTCTTGCATGGTGGCAAATTTGTAAATATGGTGTTTACTTGCCACTTCTCATGCATTAGGGTTTAAACACTCGGATACTTATTCGTACCCTTTTGCATCATGGCAGATATGTAATTATGTTGCTTACTTCCCATTTCTCGGGCATTAGGGTTCGAAATTCGGACATTTGTTCGGATCCTCCTGCATGATGGCAGATATGTAATTATGGTGTTTATTTGCCATTTCTCATGTATTAGCTTTTAACTACTCGGACTCTTGTTCGGACCCCCATGGATGATGGCCGAGATCTAATTATGGAGGTTACTTTCCATTTCACGTGCATTAGGATCCGAACACTCAGACACTTTTTTGGACCCTCTTGCATGATGGTAGATATGTAATTATGGTGTTTACTTAACATTTCTCATGCATTAGGATTCAAAATTCGGACACTTATTCAGACCTTCTTGCTTGATGGCAGATATGCAATTATGGTGTTTACTTGCCATTTCTCGTGCATTTGAATTCAAACACTTGGACACTTTTTCTAACTCTCTTGCATGATGGCAGATGTCTAATCGTGGTGTTTACTTGCCATTTCTCATGCATTACGGTTTAAACACTCGAACACTTATTCGGACCCTCTTGCATAATGGCCGAGATGTAATTACGGTGTTTACTTGCCATTTCTCGTGCATTAGGATTCGAACACTCTGACACTTTTTCAGATCCTCTTGCATGATGGCAGATATGTAATTATGTTGTTACTTGCCATGTCTCATGCATCAGGGTTTAAACACTCGGACACTTATTCAGACCCTCTTATATTATGGAAGATATGTAATTATGGTGTTACCTTGCTATTTCTCATGCATTAGGCTTTAAACACTCGGACACTTTTGCATGATGGTAGATATGTAATTATAGTGTTTACTTGCCATTTCTCTTGCATTAGCATTTAAACACTCAGACACTTATTCGGACCCTCTTGCATGGTGGTAGATATGTAATTATGGTGTTTACTTACAATTTCTCATGCCTTAGGGTTCGAAATTTGGACACTTTTTCTGACCCTCTTATGTGATGGCAGATATGTAATTATGGTGTTTACATGCCATTTCGCATGTATTAGTTTTTAACCACTCGGACACTTATTCGGACCCCCTTGGATGATGGCCGAGATGTAATTATGGTGCTTACTTTCCATTTCTCGTGCATTAGGATTCGAACACTCGGACACTTTTTTAGACCCTGTTGCATGATGGTAGATATATAATTATGGTGTTTGTTGCCATTTCTCATGCATCAGTGTTTAAACACTCGACCAGCTATTCGGACCCTTTTGCAAGATGGCATATATATAATTATGGTGTTTACTTGCCATTTCCCATGAATTATGGTTTAAACACTCGGACATTTATTCAGACCCTCTTGCATGCTGGCTGATATGTATTTATGCCGTTTAGTTGCCATTTCTCATGCGTTAGGGTTTAAACACTCGGACACTTATTTGGACCCTCTTGCATTATGGCGGATATGTAATTACAGTGTTTTCTTGCCATTTCTCATGTATTAGCGTTTAAACCCTCGGACACTTATTCGGATCCACTTGCAGGATGGAAGATATGTAATTATGGTGTTTACTTACCACTTCTCAAGCCTTAGGGTTCGAAATTCGGACCCTTTTTCGGACCCTATTGCATGATGGCAGATATGTAATTATGGTGTTTACTTGCCATTTCTCATGTATTAGTTTTTAACCACTCGGACACTTATTCGGACCCTCTTGGATGATGGCCGAGACGTAATTATGGTGTTTACTTTCCATTTCTCGTGCATTAGGATTCGAACAATCGGACACTTTTTTGGACCGTGCTGCATAATGGTAGGTATGTAATTATGGGGTTTACTTGCCATTTCTCATGCATTAGTGTTTAAACACTCAGGCACTTATTCGGACCCTCTTGCATAATGGCAAATATGTATTTGTGGTGTTTACTTGCCATTTCTCATGCATTAGGGTTTAAACACTCGAACACCTATTCGGACCCTTTTGCAAGATGGCAGATATATAATTATGGTGCTTATTTGCCATTTCTCTTGCATTATGGATTAAACACTCGGACATTTATTCGGACTCTCTTTCGTGTTGGCAGATATGTATTTATGGCGTTTAGTTGCCATTTCTCATGCATTAGGGTTTAAACACTCGGTCACTTGCTTGGGCCCTCTTGCATTATGGCAGATATGTAATTATGGTGTTTACTTGCCACTTCTCGAGCATTAGGGTTCGAACAATCAGACACTTTTTCGGACCCGGTTGCATGATGGCAGATATAAAATTATGGTGTTTACATGCCATTTCTCTTGCATTAGTGTTTAAACACTTAGGCACTTATTCGGACCCTCTACCATGATGGCAGAGATGTAATTATGGTGTTTACTTGTCATGTCGCATGCAATAGGTTTAAATACTCAGACACTTATTCGGACCCTCTTGCATGATGGCCCATATGTAATTATGGTGTTTACTTGCCATTTCTCATGCATTTGGATTTAACCAGTCAGACACTTATTCGGACCCTCTTGGATGATGGCTAAGATGTAATTACGGTGTCTACTTGCCATTTCTCGTGCAATAGGATTCATGCCCTCAGACACTTTTTTGCACCCTCCTACATGATGGTAGTTGTGTAATTATGGTGTTTACTTGCCATTTCTCATGCTTTAGGGTTTAAACACACAGACACTTATTCGGACCCTGTTGCATGATGGCAAATATGTAATTGTGGTGTTACTTTTCATTTCTCATGCATTAGGGTTTAAACACTCGGACACTTATTCAGATCATCTTGCATGATGGTAGATATGTAATTATGGTGTTTAGTTGCCATTTCTCTTGCATTAGGGTTTAAACACTCGGACACTTATTCGGACCCTCTTGCATGATGGCAGATATGTAATTGTGGTGTTTACTTGTCATTTCTCATGCATTTGGGTTTAAATAGTCGGACACATATTCGGACCATCTTGCATGATGGTAGATATGTAATTATGGTGTTTACTTACCATTTCTCATGCATTACGGTTCGAACTCCGGACACTTATTCAGACCCTCTTGCTTGATGGCAAATATCTAATTATGGTGCTTACTTGCCATTTCTCATGCATTAAGGTTTAAACACTCGAAAACTTATTCGGACCCTCTTGCATGATGGCTGAGATGTAATTACGGTGTTTACTTGCCATTTCTCGTGCATTAGGATTCAAACACTCGGACACTTTTTCGGACCCTCTAGCATGACGCCAGATATGCAATTATGGTGTTACTTGCCATTTGTCATGCATCATGGTTTAAACACTCGGACACTTATCCGGACCCTCTTGCATTATGGCATATATGTAATTATGGTGTTCACTTGTTGTTTCTCTTGCAATAGGGTTTACACACTCGGACATTTAGTCAGACCCTCTTGCATGATGGCAGATATGTAGTTATGATGTTCACCTGCCATTTCTCATGTATTTGTTTTTAACCACTCAGACACTTATTCGGACCCTCTTGGATGATGGCCGAGATGTAATTATGGTGTTTACTTTCCATTTCTCGTGCATTAGGATTCAAACACTCGGAAACATTTTTGGACCCTCTTGCATGATGGTAGATATGTAATTATTGTGTTTACTTGCCATTTCTCATGCATTAGTGTTTAAACACTCGGACAATTGTTTGGACCCTCTTGCATGATGGTAGATATGTATTTATGGTGTTTACTTGCCATTTCTCATGCATTAGGGTTTAAACAATCGGACACTTATTCGGACCCTCTAGCATTATCGCAGATATGTAATTATGGTGTTACTTGCCATTTCTCATGCATTAGTGTTTAAACACTCGGACACTTATTCGGACCCTCTTGCATTACAGCAAATAAGTAATTTTGGTGTTTACATGCAATTTCTCGTGGATTAGGGGTCGGACACGCAGACACTTATTCTGACTGTCTTGGATGATGGCAGATATGTATACATGGTGTTTACTTGCCACTTCTCATGCATTACGATTTAAACACTCGGACACTTATTCGTACCCTTTTGCATGATGGCAGATATGTAATTATGTTGCTTACTTCCCATTTCTCGGGCATTAGGGTTCGAAATTCGGACATTTGTTCGAATCATCCTGCATGATGGCAGATATGTAATTATAGTGTTTATTTGCCATTTCTCATGTATTAGCTTTTAACTACTCGGACTCTTATTCGGACCCTCTTAGATGATGGTCGAGATCTAATTATGGAGTTTGCTTTCCATTTCACGTGCACTAGGATCCGAACACTCAGACACTTTTTTGGACCCTCTTGCATGATGGTAGATATGTAATTATGGTGTTTACTTAACATTTCTCATGCATTAGGATTCAAAATTCGGACACTTATTCAGACCTTCTTGCTTGATGGCAGATATGTAATTATGGTGTTTACTTTCCATTTCTCGTGCATTTGGATTCAAGCACTTGGACACTTTTTCTAACTCTCTTGCATGATGGTAGATATCTAATCGTGGTGTTTACTTGCCATTTCTCATGCATTACGGTTAAAACACTTGGACACTTATTCGGACCCTCTTGCATGATGGCCGAGATGTAATTACGGAGTTTACTTGCCATTTCTCGTGCATTAGGATTCGAACACTCAGACACTTTGTCAGACCTTCTTGCACGATGGCAGATATGTAATTATGTTGTTACTTGGCATTTCTCATGCATCAAGGTTTAAACACTCGGACACTTATTCGGACCCTCTTATATTATGGCAGATATGTAATTATGGTGTTACCTTGCTATTTCTCTTGCATTAGGCTTTAAACACTCAGACACTTATTCAGACACTTTTGCATGATGGCAGATATGTAATTATAGTGTTTACTTGCCATTTCTCTTGCATTAGCGTTTTAACACTCAAACACTTATTCGGACCCTCTTGCATGGTGGTAGATATGTAATTATGGTGTTTACTTACCGTTTCTCATGCCTTAGGGTTCAAATTTCGGACACTTTTTCTGACCCTCTTACGTGATGGCAGATATGTAATTATGGTGTTTACTTGCCATTTCTCATGTATTAGTTTTTAACCACTCGGACACTTATTCGGACCTTTTTACGTAATGGCAGATATGCATTTATGGTGTTACTTGCCATTTCTCATGCATTAGGGTTTAAATACTCGGACACTTATTCGGACCCTCTTGTATTATGGCAGATATGTAATTCTGGTGTTTACTTGCCCCTTGTCGAGCATTCGGATTCGAACACTCGGACACTTATTCGGACTGTCTTCCATGATGGCAGATATGTAATTACTGTGTTTACATGCCATTTCTCTTGCACTAGGGCTTAAGCACTCGGGCACTTATTCAGACCCTCTTGCATGATGGTAGATTTGTAATTATGGTGTTTACTTGCCAATTATCATCTGTAGACACCCCATTTTTGACCGAACCTAAGACTCAGACGTCATCGGTTGAGCGCCCGCTGATTTCGCATGTTGTGCTCATTTCGAGGTGTCGGAGTTCCTGGCTGAGAGCATCATCTCCGGACCTCGGGACTCTTTGTCCTTCGACTCGGTCTGCGGACTAAGTCTTGTTTTCTCTTCCCAGAGGGAGGGAGAGGTCTTGTAGACCATCTCTTAGTGATCGTAGACTACTTTTCGTTGTCATAGGCCACTATTCCCGTTGGGAGACTAGTTTCCGGTTTTCATAGTCATCGGCCGTGCACGTCGGTTCGGGACCGCTTAAAATTCTCCGTTTCGCCCGGTTTCAGGTACACACCTTGTTTCCTCTGTCTAGAGGAACACTGGGGCCTGGAAGACCACTTTTGTGGTCGCACGCCCTTTTCAATGCTCAACAGCCAGTTTTCAGGGCCTCCGGCCGTGCGTTTTGGCTCCTGAACTCTCGTTTTGCATCCGTCTTGGTTCATTTTTGGCATGGACCTTGTTTCACTGTTTGGAAGTTGGTACAAGGGTGGGAGACCACCTTTTCTCCTTGGAGAC
This sequence comes from Camellia sinensis, assembly GCF_055761805.1. Taxonomy (NCBI): domain Eukaryota; kingdom Viridiplantae; phylum Streptophyta; class Magnoliopsida; order Ericales; family Theaceae; genus Camellia; species Camellia sinensis. The sequence continues at coordinate 163,273,187 of NC_138972.1, forward strand.
CATTTTTCCCCCGCCAGCCAGTTTTCTTATTAGGTTACTAGTCTCCATGATTTTTGGGCCACAATTGCTGGTCTCCCACCACACCACTAGCTTGTATTCAGTTGGGAGACCACCAAATGGGCTAGCCGACCACTTTTCATTGGGTTCAACCTTTTGAACTGGTCAGTCGACCAGGGGAAGTGGTCGGCCGACCACCTGAACTGGTCGGCCTACCTCCCCCAGTCTTGTCTCTGTGAGTTGTTGCCAGTAGTGCCAGCTGGAAGGCACAGACTGCATCCTCCATACACGTGTATCAAGGATCTTTGGCCTTGGTTTTTAGCTTCTTTGCGAAGCGAAGACCTTGTATCTCTATAAAGGAGGGCCTCCCTTTCCTTTGTGACGGTTCAGAATTGGGTTAAAGGCATACCATATATCTCTCCTTTTATCTCTCTATTTTGGCCCAAAAAAGTGTATTGTTCTTGCACCTTTCCAAACCACCTCATAGCCTAACCCTTCCACCATTGCTTGGAGCTTCTTGGAGGCCATTTTCAGAGGTTAAGAAGTTGGGTTTTGGGTCCCGAAGTTGCTACCTTGCTGTGTTTCAAGGGTAACACACTTTTTCGCTCTTTTAAGCTTTATTTCGATCCATCTCTTAGCCTTATTTGCATGGATATTTGAGCTTTGTTGTCAACTGAAAAAAGCCTTGTTTTGAGGTTCTTTTCATGTTTGTTTAAAGTCATTTTCCTGTTGGGGTCATCTACCCTCTTGCATGCTTAATTTAGTCTTGTTTTGAGCCATGCCTTAAGGCCTTTGTGTTGAACTTTGTTTGGTGTTTGAGCCACTGAAATCCAGCAGATTTTCAGTGGTTGGCATGCTATTTGAGGGCCAAAATCAGAGAGGGGAGACCCTCTCTCTTTTGGCCTTGTTTGTTGGCGTTTTTGGCCTTTCAAAGGAGCCTTCATTTGCATACACCCAAGCCTTGTTTCAAGCCCTTTTTAGTGACTTTTAAGGCCTACCTAGGCTCTGTCTAGAGTTTGTTTTGTCACCTTGGGTGTGTCTCTTGCATGTGTAGAATAACCCCTCTTATAGCCTATCAAAGGAGCATAACATTCTGGCATGCATTGATCATGTTTCAGTGGCTTTTTGGGATTTATTTGGCATTTGATGTCTCTGAATTTTTTTGGTTTAGTGGCATCTTGATTGCTTCATATGATTGTAGTGTAATCCATGTTCACTAGCTCACATTGTTTGTTGTTTTGGCCCTTGATTCTAGCATATTTTGGCCATGTTCTAAGTTGATTTTATTCATGATTTGGGCTGCCTTAGCTCTGTTTTGAGGTCCCATGGTCGAATGATGCTTGCCATGCATGCTTGTAGTGTAATACCCTTGCCTAGCTTCGAGTTTTGAAGCCTCTTGCATGCTTAACTTGAGTGGTTTTCATGTTTTGGCATCATTGAACATGTTATTTCAAAGCCTATACTTGTGCCATATTCCCATGTTTTTCACTCTTTAAATGCGTTTGAGAGTTGTGCTTGTATGCCTCATTTTTGGACTATTGCACGAGCTTCATTTTTGTGCATTGCAAGCCGTCATTTTAGTCCATTTTACTACTATTTTGGGTCTGTATAGGGACTGTTTGCGGTTGGTTTGGTCATTTGGGCATCATTTTGCATACCTTTTGTGTAATACACTTTACTAGTATCGGTAATTGTGCCATCCAGTTGTTTGCATAATTCGGGACCATCTTGTATGTCATTCCAGAGCTGGAGCATGTGTCATTGTATGCCATATTTCATCCTTGTCATGCTTTGGTAGAGTTGCACTTTGTTTCTTAGGTTTGGTCCCTTGCATTTGTGCATGTTTGCATGTACCTTATTGCCTCATTCTCATCATAATGGCCAGTGATTTGGGTGTGGCTGAGGCCCATTCATTTTGGTTTAAGTCCATTTTGCATCGAGTATGCCATTGTAGTTCATAGCATTGAGTATGCCGTGTTGTCTCATTTTTCATCATTGCATTGCGCATGCCTTGTTCACTTCGTTGTGCATGATAGTCTTCAGATGTGCATTGTGTACGACATATAGTATCATGTGCATTGAGTATGCCATTGTTAGTTCGTAGCATTGCGTATGCTAGTTTGCATATTTGCACGTCATCCTTTGCATGTTTGCATGACTTGGTTGCATCGCCTTAGGATTGCATGGTAGAAGTCGCATTGTGCATGTCATTGTTTGTCGCATTGTGTTCGGAATAGGGGTTAGTTTGAACACGGGAAACGAGGGACGTCTTGTGCTCAAAGTGACGAAACGTGCCTCAGTTCCCAGTCGTCGACGCTCTTGACTTCCCTTGATGGAGTTGTTGGCTTTAGGTGCTTATGTGTGCATTAATGTCACATTGAGTCATGCGATTCGGCTCCTCGGCCATCACACATCGGGATGCATGATTGGTGGCCCGAGGGTCGAGGTCTACACCCCCTAGAGCTTATGCAATGACGAGGAGAGTGGTCATGCACACATGTGTTGCAAATACTTTGTCGTGCCTCTCTTTCCCTTTGTTGCAAAAAAACAGAATCCAGGAGAACAAACTGGTCGGCCGACCAGGTTTTCTGGCATGCCGACCACCTTCTTTGGTTTCCACCACAAAAGGTGGTCGGTAGTTGGTCTCCCATGCCTATAAGTTGGTCGGCAGCCTTCCCGTAGATTCCCGAGGTAGAGTTTCATCTCCTTGGAGGCTTGTGCAAGTTTCTGAGATCGACTGCAAACAAAGGCCAGTTGGGGCGTCACGAGGGATTTCTGAGCAAGGCAACTCGAGCATGCACGCATCCATTATCTTCCAGAACAGAGTTGAGGCAGCCCATTTTACATAGTTTGCATGCTCGTCTAGTTCATTTGTTAATTCGCTAGTGTTGTGAAATAATTAGTTATTTCAATTATGTATTATTTATTTGAACCCTCCGAGAGAGGGCAATGTTGTGATAAGTGTGCGTGTGTGTGATGCATGTCTTCCAACACCACGTCTTTCTCTCTTTTATTTACCAGCTTATTGTGGTTAGTTTTAGGGCACGTTTCAATTAGCATCCTTATGCTCGTATGTTGGCATCCATTCATCTGTTTTGCATGAACCGGGCTCGGCCCATCATACTAACTGCATTGTATTTCAATTTCAAGTTGAATAGATGTTATCCGTAGCATCTCATATGCTATCTTGGAATAGCCAAGCCTATCTTAGTTTCATTTTGCATGTGTTGCATTAGCCATCTGTAGACACCCCATTTTTGACCGTCCTCAAGACCTGGACATCATCTTTTGAACACTCGGTGATCATCCATACTCATGTTTGTTTTGAGTTCTCAGAGGTCTTGGCTACGCGCCTTGCCTCAAGATCTCTCAACTTGTCTATTTTCTGCTTGGTCATGGACCAAACACTTGTGTTTTTGCTTCTAAGGGAAGAGGGTGGCTTGTTGGCCATCCCTACACCCCACCGGCCAAGGTTTGAAGCCACCGGCCCCTTTTTCTAGCCATCGGCCAAAGGTTGTGGCCGGTCGGCACCTTTTGTGGTCGATCGGCCACCTTGGTTGGTCAATTGGCCACTTATGCTGGTCGACCCCTTTCCATCTGTTGTTGGCAGATATTTTATGCCAGCTGTGACAGCTGGCATCCACTTTGCATCCCCTCCATACATGTGTATGGAGGGATTTGCTTCTCTTGCTAAGCTTCTTCAACAAGCTTTGAGCTTGGAATTCTATAAAGAGGGAGCTTCTCCTCCCTCCTCAAGGGTTCTAGAGGTTTAGAGAATTAGGGTTAGAGAGTGAGATACAACTTTGTATCTATATTCCCTTACTTGATCCCATTTTGTGACCTAAAGTGAGTTTTTGCCTTACTTTTGCACTAGCACACCTAGTATTACACCATCCTTGGGTTGTTGAGGCCTTAGAAGGTTGTTGTTAGGGTTCTTGGACTGGTTTTGACCAAAGAAAGGTGCTGGAGCCTTGTTCTTGAAGGTGGTCTACAAGGGTGAGCATCCTTACTTTATATTCCTCTTTCTTGCTTAGGTTTTTTGCCATTCTTGCTTATTGTTTCAAACTTCGACTATAACTGATAAAAGTTCTGATTTTGTGTATTTTATAACTTTGTTTAATGTTACTTTGAGGTTTGGGGTTGTCTCCCCCCTCCAAGGCCTTGTTAGGCCTTGTTTTAGGCCATCCATTTTGGTCCTTGCTTTGGTCTTTGCATGACCTCTCTACCACTAAAATCCAGAGGATTTTTAGTGGTGGAGAGGTGGTTTTGAGGTCCAAAATAGGAGAGGGTCATCCCCTCTCCTTGTTGTCTTTGATGCTTACACAAATGGCTTGTGTTGTAGCTTGTATGCCTAGCTTGCTTTAGCTTCATTTCAGTAGGTACTAGGCTTTGTTTTTCCATGATACACCTCTGTTTTAAGTTGGTTTAGACATGCCATGCATGCTTTGTACACTTGTCTTGTAATCCCATGATTTGCCTTAACATGCACCATGTTGTAACATGTCATTTTAGCATGATTTTGGCCTAATCTCATGAAGCTTCTAGTTTTTTTTTTAACATGCTAAAGCTCTAATTTTGGTTGTTTTGGTCGTCCATGACTTGCTTTGTATAGCTACCATGTAATCTTGCTTGTGAGCTTCGAGTGTTGAATCCTCTAGCATGCTCCATTTGGAACATTTTTGTGGTTTGGCACCATTTATAATGCTATTTCAGTCCATATGTTATGCGTGTATGCTTGCATTTATAACTCCTTTAATGCTTTAAAGAGTTAGTGTTGTATGCCTCATGGATGTGTCATTGTGTATGCCATCATGTCTAGGCATTTGAGATGCCATCTAAGTGGGTTTTTGGGCTCATTTTAGCATGTCATATCTCTGATTTTGGTCACCTAAATCATGCCATGTTTGGTTGTCTTAGGTGTAGTGTAACACCTCTTTGGTGGCCTTGTATGCCCCATGCCTTGCCCCTTTTGTTTTAGCTTGTTTTAGCTTTGGCCATTATATGTTTTAGGCTTACTTTGGCATGATTTGGAACTGTTTGGTCGACTTTGGTCATTTGCTTCACGTGTCACATGATCATGGATTGAGCCTTTGGGCTAGTTTCAAGCTTTTTGTGCATGACTTGTTTGCATTATTAGGTTGATTTGACATCATCCTTTGCATGTTTTCAGAGCATTAAAATGCTTGCCATACGTCCATGTTTGTCCCTTTTAAGTGTCCTTAAAAGTTACCCTTTTATGCTTAATTGTTGGACCATTATACATGCATGTTTGTATGTGACTTTGTCCCTTATCCCTTAGCATATTGGCCACTGATTTGGGCCTATTTGAGAGTTGCCCATATTGGTTTAAAACCATCCTTTGCATGTTGTTACATGCTTGCCTTGCATGTTGTCGCATACTTGGCCCCTTTGTATGTTGTTGCATGCTGTGTACGTTTGTACGTCTAGACGATAGGACTATTAACATGTTGTTGCTTGTTTAAGTGATATTGCATTTGGCATGCATCCTTGATTGAGTTGCTTAACATGTTGTTACATGTCTTGCATGTTTGCATGTTTAAATTGCATCTTGCATGCTTGTTAGCTTGCATACTTGTTACATACTTGCATGTTTGCATGCTTGTTCACATGCTCATATTGCATGCTTAGCTTGCATAGCATTGTGCACGCATCACATCCCTCTTGATCAAAAATGGTAGAGATTGGAGAGACCCTTTGTATGTTTTGTGTGCATTTCATTTGACATCAAATTGCACACTTGGCCTCCTTGGCCATCATCCATCGAAACGCGTGATTGATGGCCCGAGGGTCGAGGACCACACTCCTTTGAGTTCATGGCATGATAAGGAGGGTGTTTGTGCATATATTGCATTGCAAATGCTTTGCCATGCTCTGTCTGTCCTCTGCTGCTATCAAACATGATTATGCAGGAAGAGATGGCCAGTTGGCCATCTTCAGTGCCGGCCGACTATCCATATTTGGCCAAGAGTTTCATTTGTGGTCGATGACCACTTTTCCATGGCCGGTGACCATTTCTCTTGGCCGATGACATCCCACAGTGTTCAGGGAATGTTCCAGAACCAACCTTGGGACTTGTGCAATTTTCAGAGGCATAAAACAGTGCAAACAGAGGCAGCATGAGTATGGCGTTGGATTTTCGAGCGAAGCCGAGCATGCATGCATGCACCCCTCTCCCTGAGGCTATTTTACTGCTTTCAGAAGCTTAATTAATTTGTTTAATTAGTAAAGTGGTTATGTAAATAATTAATTCGCTTGTTAGTTAGTTAATTTGTATTATTCTTTTGGACCCTTCGAGAGAGGGCAATGTTGTAATAAGTGGGCGTGTGTGTGATGCATGTCTTCCAACCCCACATCTTTCTCCCTTTTACTTACCTGCTTTGATGGTTAGTTCTAGGTCATGTTTTGATTAGCATACTTATGCTCACATGTTTGCATCCATTCATCTGTCTTACATGCACCGGGCTCGGCGCATCATGCTAACTGCATTGTATTTCAATTCCAAAATGAATACATGTATCAAGTTGCATTTCACATGGCATCTTAGAATAGCCGAGCCTATTCCTAGTTGCATTTTGCGTGTGTTGTATTAGCCATCTTAACATGAACTAGGATCATGCATTTGATTACTAACTAGTTTCTGTTTTGGCTTGGAGTACTGGGTAAGCATTTACGCTTTAGCGTCCTTGCATGTGTGTGAGTGTTGCCATGACAGCATGCTTACCATGAGGCTATCTGCTTAGTTGATTAACTGCCTGAATGCCTGTGGATGAAGGTTGGATTACTTGAATTGGAATAATTCATTGAAATCTGTGTTTTAGCCTACTTGCGAGTAGCAAACTTCAAACCATTTCCAAACAAACAGATATGCGATGCTTTGTTCAAAATTAAGCGATCTAGTCTATACTTGTTTGCTGTGCCCACCACGTAGTAAGATTAGCTAATTAAACCGGAATAAGAGCACATGTGTTTTTCAAAAAACAAGATATCATGCTTAGTATAGGCCGATCTTTGGATCGGACCAGCAGGGGTGCTCTAGCTGACCTTCCCCAATCGTACCCAAATTCCCGAGCCGAGGTAACTTTGGTGATGATGGACACGTGGCCTTAGGCAATGAGTCAAGGTTTCCTAAATTCCCCCAAAATAAATATTTATGTGGCGACTCTGTATCTGGCAAAGCAGTCCATGTTTGGCACTTCTTTACAAAAATTTGTTTTCCAAAATGGTTTGTCGGATTTGGACTCTTTGATGATTCATCGGTCTTGCATTGCACTATGCGAGATTAGATACAGGACCGTGACATTGAGTCTTAAACTGTAGTAAGCCCCAAATGAACAAAACGGGATCTCCTCCCGAGACGTTCGGGGACGTCCACAGTTTCTGGCGACTCTGCTGGGGATTTAGAGAACTTCACTCAAATTCATGATGTCTTGTTTTGACTACACTTATGTGTTTCTTTGCATTGCATGTGCATTGGTGCGCCTAAGACACGGTGTCTGTCGTCTGCTATTCCTGAACAGTTTGCCAGAGGCTGTGTGCGATAAGGATGACGAGTTACGGGCTGTGCCATGATGGGAACACAAACCCTGGTTTGCCGGGGCACCCTTTTCGACCATTCGACCTAGTGCATGTTCAGAATCCGTAGTGACCATTCCAAAATAGGACAGGTTGCTTACCCGATTATAGGTTGTTTGAAACCACTGTGTTCGTAGTGAAACCCTAGTTCTTGACAAAACTAGGACAGGGAAACCCTACCCCTCCATAGGGGTGTTTTGGCTCTCATTTGCTTTTATATGTGCTTTTAGAGTTGACCTCTATAGGGAACGCACATATCCGTTTGCAAGTCTGGGCATCAGGCTTGCGGGCATCAGTTCAGTGTATTGAGAATCAGTTATATCTGCAGGTATCAGATTCAGTTCTGGAGCAGTAGTTTTGGGGAACAATGATCAGTGATCGAATACCGTTATTCAGTTGTGCTTGAGATTGTTTGGGTAAAATTGGGCTAAGACGCTGCCTGTTTTCTCTTTCAGGAGGAGGGGGAAGTTTCAGAGATCTGAGTTCAGAATAGCCAGTGTTCTCCTTCACCGAAGCAAGGCAGATATCTGATCAATCAAGTCACCAGTCACATCACCTCCGTTTAGTTCAGCGGGTTTATGATGTCACAAAATTCAGAGGAAGTTGTGGTTATGGCAGCCGCACTAAAGCAAGGGATCATCTTACAGGGTGAGATCAATGTTGAGATATCACACCCGCCCAGGTCGCCTGCTGCGTGCCCGATCTGAGAACCCCAGTTGTTTCAAGCTCGTGAACCCACCACGTTCGAGTTAATGGGAATGATTGGCGACCTCCTGAGATCTGTGGCTGATCTAGACTACGGAATGTCAGCCCCACAACCAACTGCATCGTATGCTGGGAACTTTATGCCAGAGGAGCCTCCACTACTGAGGCGAATTGTAATTGAGCTCAGCCAACCTTAAGCTATTTTGAGCTTCGGGAATGATATGTTGACAACAGTAAGGCCCCGCTCTGATCAGGCAACCCAAACCGTCCACCAAGCTGAGGCTAGTGGAAAGAATAAGATGAAGGTGGACACTAATCCCTATGAACAACTTTGGCAATCTGTTGAGGCTCTGAGAGCCGAAGGGATGAATAAACAACAAGTACTCGCGATTGTGGCTAAAACTGTGGATGACATTTTCCCTACCTAGACCGAGAGCAGTACAAGCCAAAGGGAAAATCGTGATAAGGACCGTCACACCCGGACTGTTCCTCCCAATCCTAACCCTGCAACTAGAAAAGATCTGAGAGCCAAGGCAGCACCTGCTGATCCTTTTGCTAGTGCGTCCAGCAAAAATCCATAGACTTCAAAGTACCTACCCCGAGGGTCCAGGGTTTTTCATGCCCTCTACATGCCTTTGTCTAAGGCGCTTCAAATCCTTGCTGAAAAGGGACATCTTAAACCCCTTGAGCGTCGGCCTCTCCATGCTCATCTTCCATCGGGTCATGATGCTACCCAGTACTGCGCGTACCATCAACAGGCTGGTCATACCACCGACAGTTGCTTCCGTCTTTGCCACGAAGTGCAAGACTTGATCGATGATGAGGTCATCCTCCCACCCAGCTCAACAAAGTCTGTCACCACCGAGTTTGTGGACTTCGAAGATAATGCAAGCATGTGATCAGGGTTAGGTCCACCTGCGGGCGGCGCTCGGTTTATTTCAAGATGTGGCGTATGGTGCACACTCTTTTGAGCATTTTGTGAATGCTGACTTTTGTACTCTCTGACTTGGGTATTGAGTCAGTTTTGTGGTTTTGTTTTGAGTTTGTCTCTTTGTTTTGAGTCAGTCTTTTAGCTTAAAGGACTGTCTTACTTTATCGAGTCTGTCCTGTTGTATAGGAGTCGGTTGGTCCCGGGGTTGTTACCTCGGACACCATTGACTTTTCTGTGTTTGTCTTTTCCTTTCTTTTGAGTCTATTTCTGTCATGGAGCCAGTTACACCAAAAGATCTGAATGAAACAGTTGCTACTTTAAGCCTGTTGTGCCAACGATGTCTAAAATGAAACGGCAGTGGTTTTCGCCTACTTTTCTGTGCCTTTTAACCCATTGCATTGACCTAAGTTTTTCAAAACTTTTTAAACACTGTGTTGAAAATGAAGAGGAAGGAATTCCTCTGGTTTTGCAAAATTTGATCAATTGAGAGAAAGAGAGGCATGCTAAGCCCTTAATGAATGAAATCATGTTTGTTAATGTGAGTACTGATAAGGACCCTAGCTTGATCCAGATTGGTTCTACACTGTCTTCAGCGCGAACGATTTGTCATTTTCTTAAAATATTTCAAAAAAAATGTTTTGCATGGTCCTACGAAGACTTGTGTGGAATCGCTCTTGAGATTGGGCAGCTTAGGATCGCTCTCAACCTTGAGACTCGACCCCTTTGCTTTCAAAGCTTGAACTTGCATCCAGAATGTTCAACGGCCAACCACCATGTAAGGCCTGTGTGGCCGGATCAGAAGCAGCCCTCAAACTAGGGGCAGGGAAGTCAGATCAAGAAGATCAGATGTTATCAAAAGAAGCTTGCAAAGCTAGATCATAAGCACCCCTCGAGGTAGGGGCAAAAGATGCCAGATTGTGCTCGAAGAGCCGAAGATGGACCATTCCGCAAATCAATGAAGATTCGCAAGAATGCCAAATCCCAGAAGGGAAGAAAGAAGAAAGTATTGTTAAAGGACAACCGAGTTCCTATCCACGACACTGGGGTAATTAAGCCCCCTATGGGATGGACTCCTACATCATCAGCGAACAACAGCCACTCTCCTGGATTCAGATGGCTTCGAGATCTCAAAACTATTTGACATGGACAAAGCTACACTTTTACCCGTGAGAGGCTCGCTGGACTGAAAACCCGGAAGGGCGACCCAGGCAAAAGTTAGAGCAAGAAAAAGAAGAAAAATGAAAAGAAAAAGAACAAAAAAAAGAAAAGAACAAAAGTGAAAAAAGAAATGAAAAATTCTGAAGCGAAAAGAATGAAAAAAAAGAAAAGAAATGAAAAGAAATGAAAAAAGAAGAAGAACATAGCTCGCAAGGTTGAAAACCCAGAAAGGGCGGCCTTGGCAAAAGTTAGAGCGCAAAAGGAGAGGTTAATACCCGAGTAAACCCACCGGAACTACATAAGGCTTGATTCCCATGTCTAGGATACGTAGGCAACTTCATCCTGAAGTCCAACCACAAACACTTCGAAAATTGACTATGTCCATGTAATGGTTCTGAACATCCTCGCCTTTTTTGTATCCGAGAGTTTCGGTGGTGATCGTTACTCTGAGGACTGATTATGGTATGCTGCGGTCTATCCAAACAAGAGGCAACTTTCCATTGCCAATGCTCCGCGGCGCCATCCAAACGAGGGGCAACTGTCCATTGCCATGTAGTGCCAATCAAGAAAGAGGTAATTTTCCATTGTTATGGATCCGAGGTTGCGCATCTCGAGGGTAGGTTTCGTGCTCGTTGGGCAGTGGCCGTTTGCAAAATAGTTTCTGAGAATTTTTATTGGCGTTGATTGATTCTCTCGAAAATTGTCCCATTTTTCCAAAACTGGACCATTTTCTTGGACCTAGAAATGGAAAATTTTCAGTGCTCATAACCTAACTTGCATGATTTTGAATCAGAAAAGTTGAACAAGTGTGTTAATCTGACCCTCATATTGATCCAAATTGTTTTAGTAGAAAACCGAAACAAAAAATGGCCAAGATGATGAACTAGGGGCACAATTAAGTCAGGTGTTATGTCTTTTCCCTCATTGTCAACTTACTTGCCGAAAAGGGCACCATATTCGCCAGAAAAGGGCATGACTGAGGTTAGCAACAAAGGGATGAAAGCTCTTATACTCTCCAAACAGCGAGGTATCAAGTCAAGTGCGAAGCACGAATTGGGATGGAACGAGATACTCCAGTCTCTTATCCGGGCATCGATTAAATGTCACCGGAGGAAATAGCCGCGGGCTAATAATGTTGGGCGTGATCCCTCAACATCTTATTTACTCATCGACCACCCAGGGGAGGGATGAAAAAAAAAATGAGAGATTGAAGAATAGAGAGATGTGCGTTGAGAGAAAAAGTGAGAAAAGGGCTTTTTCAAAAAAACAGAGCCTGAGGGCCAGAGTGATGTGAGAATTACAAATGAGAAAGGGTGCGAAACAATACCCAGAGAAACAGGCTCCCTGTGCGCGTCTGAGTGTCGTGTCTTTTTGTTTTATCTCGATTCTTGTTTTGAGTCTTTTCGAGTGTTACTCGACGTGTTTAGGTTGTTACCCTTTGTTCTTCGGTTGAGTTTTTTTTACTGTGTTCAGTCGTAGGCTCAATACCCGGTCAAAAACTCATTATTTATTTCAAAATAAGTTTGTTTTGTGCATAGGGTGCTACGCCATTCTTCACATTGGTGCAAAACAGAATTCGTTCTTTCATAAAACTGCAGGGTATAACCCAGGTCATGTGAGAACAGTGGAACCAGGACCTATCTGAAGCTATAGGTTCTAGACTGCGACAGAAAAGAAAAGAGGAAGGGTCCGGAGCATCTGAGGTTGTTTCGACTTCTGCAAACACTGTCTTTGCATTATGTGTGTTAAAAATAAGTAGAATACTGTGTTATGAGCTGTGAATTCAGAATGAGCAATGTTCAGAATGGGCTGCGTGTTTAGAATCAGCAGTGTCTTGCATGAGCCGTATGTTCAAAATAAATTGAGTATTGTCTTACGAGCTGTGTATTCGAAATGAGCAGTCTATGTGTTGAACATGTTGCGAACTTGTGATTAGTTCCACTACCAATGGCTTCTAGTTTTGATTTTTGCGAAGTCACACCTGTGTTACTTCAATTTTGTTTATCGAGTTGTTGCTCATTTGCTTATCGAGTTGTTGCTCATTTTGTTGCTCATTTGTCTATCGAGTTGTTGCTCACTTGGTTACCAAGTAGTCGCAATTTATTTATCGAGTTGTTGCTCTTTGTTAATCGAGTTGTAAACTTGTCAAGGTTTTATTGTCGCTTATTGGGTTAAGATGCTACGTTGGTCTACCTGACCTGGTGATACATGCATGTTCAATTTCCAATTCAACTACATTGTTATGTAATATGATGCGGTGCGATGTATGAAATATGCGATGCAACACTTTTTTAGGAAAAAGTTTGTTTCATTCCATCATCTTTTCAAGTACATAGTTTTCAAGAAAACAAAACCTGTCTGCGGCAGTACAATGTGCTCAATCTACCAGCAAAAAGAAAAGCAAAAAAAGAAGAAAAGCAGTAAAAGTCTAGATCAATGGTCTCAGGCATTAGAGTCTGTCCTCATCCTCTTCTTGGATGAAGGTCCAGGACTATCGTCACCGGCTCCACCATCTGAGCTCGAGCCGAATCATCTCCAGTCTCATCCTCCGATGACTCTGCCTCTGCCTCTGTCTCGGACTCATCGTCGTCTGGAATCGGTGCTCGTCAGCTGCTCCCAACATGAGTGCACTCCGCTTTGGTGCGGGGGTGTACTGTGGTCCCTCGTCCAGCTCTCTCTCTTCCTCGGGCAGATGCAGATGGTCCTGCTAGAGCACCCCCTGCAACCAATATCCGGAACGGGGCCTGTAAAGGACAAATGGCAGATGCATCAGTCGCAGATAAAACAGAATACAGTGTGCGAGTACAGTGTATGAATGCTGTGAGCAGTGTATCAGAACAGAATACAGTGTGTGAGTATAGTGTATGAATGCTGTGAGCAGTGCATCAGTACAGAATGCAGTGACTGAGTGTAGTGTACGAATGTTGTAAGCAATTTTGCGAGCAGTCTATGGGTTACAATGTATCAAATGCCGTGAGGGCTGTGTATCAAGTGATGTGTTGATAATGCGATGCATCAGATTATGAAGGGTTTGAGATTGTGGTTGAAAGAGCTTACCAGGATACTGTAAATAGCTAGCAGGTCGAGGCTCCGCTGTAGCATCCCCATCACGGAGACAATCAACTACAAGGACTGGCGCGTATACTCGGCAGAAGCCTGCAAGGGTATTAGAAATATCAGTATTCTGCGGAACATCAAGAGAATTGAAATGACTTTACATGATGCAAAATGCAGTAATACATACCGGCAGCAAGCTGTGGAATCTGACTAGCTCGTGATAAGCCGGAGTGGGAGCAATGGGGATCTGGTAAGTCTCCCCACCCTGCCCTCGGCAGGTCATCATCATAGGCAGCGCTGACCTGGCCACTCACCTCTCTGCTCTCTCTGAGATCTACCCCTGCCACGACCCCGAACCGCCCTCTGTGCTCCTACCCCAACAATTGGCGCCGCAGGCCTCTCCCTTTCAGCTCGGCGAGGACCGGCTAGAGGTGGCATTAGATAAGCCCGAATGTACTCGGCGTAGTCACCCTCCTCCCTGAAAGGCTCGGAGCCCCAGCCGATCGTGTAGTCTATCATCTCCTCCGGAGTGTACATCTCTGTTTACCTCATGGTTGTAGGGGGAGGTACTGGAACTACCTACTCTGGCAAGCCCCAGGTCTGCAGCATGAAGCGCTCACCCAAGTACCAGGCGCGGCAGACGGGGCCCTCTAGAAGAACTCTGAATCGGCCCGTCTCTCGGGCACCGGCATATCGATCCCGAACTGCATCGGGCAATGGGGCCGAAGGCTGCCAGGTAACCTGCAAATACAATAATGCAGATAAAGCAGAAAGTGGTATGTGCAGTGTGTTGCACAGTGTGTGCGGTGTACAGAGTACAGATAATGTGAAACGGAACTGAAAAGACAAGAAAAGGGAATATGTACCTCTCAAGCTCGCCAGTAGCCTCCAAGCAACTGTCCGCTGAGGCGGGAGGACGAGCTTATGTAGCCATAGAGAGTGGCCAAGCCTGTGCCACCCCAGTCATAGCGGCGGATCTGTGTCACATCCACCAGTGCGCTCAGCAAGAAGGGGCCTGCTCGCAGTAAGGTGCAAGAGCCCCATGCAGAAGGTCCCAAAGCCGGCCCGATCGACGATGCGACGAACCGCGTCAGGTAGCTCCATGTACCAACCTCGGGCGGCAACGTTCTCATACACCCGGGGGGCATGGGAATCTCCCTCTGGTCAAAACAAACAGTTGCGAAGCAGTGTTACAAATACAGTGTTGAATGCACTCAGGTTCAGTGGAAAATGCAGTGTGTGTGCACGTGTTCATATTCAAACAGATATCGGGTGCAGGTGTGCTCGCAGTGAACTCCAGTATATGATGTATCTGTGTGTTTGAGTGGTTCAGTGAAAATGCAGTGTGTGTACACGTGTTCAGATTCAAACAGATATCAGGTGCGGATGTGCTCGCAGTGAACTACAGCGTATGATGTGTCAGTGCATCATGGTTCAAGCAGTTAAAGAACAAGTTTGACTATTGTAGTTATATGTTCTACATTGCAGAAAATGAAACTGAGGAAGAGTGTACCTCGGAAGCGCCGAAGGACAGGTGTGACTCTGGCTCGCGTAGTAGAAGCTCCGGTGCCACACCCCTCACAAAGCGGCTAAAGTGGCGGATGCCGTCGAGCTGCAATACGTGAATTGCCGGCCTGTACGTCGCTGGGTCAAATGGCCGAATGTGAAGAGGCAGGAGCTCAGCCTCGGGGTCCACATCCATCTCCGGGGGAGCCCCACCCAGTGGAATATCGTCTCCCATCTCAGAAAGAGTGCAGAAATGGCCGGGAATGTGAAAAACGGGCAAGAATGTGAAAAGTCAACCCTAAGGTTAACCTCGAGAGGGTGAAAAATGGACGGATAGGTCGGAATGTGGAAAAGACACAAAGATCGAGGAAAACTTGGGGAAAACAAACCCCAAGTGGTGGAAATCAAGAAAAGTACACCGAAACGAAGATTCGTTCGATTCAAAACATGCGAAACAGGGAGGGTTTCGCGAATCGAACGACGAAAAAGTGTTTAGAAGGTGAGAAAAGCAAGGATCGAAGGTTGGAAAATCACCTCGAGAGAGAGGGGAGGGGTTTTCGAGCTTGGAGGAAATTAGAAAATAGGGTTTGAGCCAATATTTAAAGACCCGTGGCCAAAAGGACAAAACTG
The DNA here is from genome assembly GCF_055761805.1 of Camellia sinensis. NCBI lineage: Eukaryota > Viridiplantae > Streptophyta > Magnoliopsida > Ericales > Theaceae > Camellia > Camellia sinensis. The sequence continues at coordinate 163,288,764 of NC_138972.1, forward strand.
CCCCGATACAACAATTTTTGGCCGGTCAGCCACATTTTTAGCCAATCGGCCAAATGTTTGGCCGATTACCTCTTTTGGTGGCCGATGGATGGCCGGTGGTCTTCCTCGGGGGTCGGTGAGCCTTCCACACCCTTGTTTGGGTCCGTTATGTGGTTTGGAACCTTCATTGCTCAAGACAATGCAAGAAAGTGCATTTTCAAAGCTTAAACAACCTCTGTGTTGACCTCGAGCCGTATCCTCTGTGCATGGCACTTGATATGTACGAGGTGTATCCTTTTGCATCGTATCCTTTTGTCTCTTCAGAGATTCAGAATTGGCTTTACCTGTGTTGCATTACAAACATTTTGTTGTGACTGCGCGTTGGTTATACGCCATGTCACTTGCATTGTTATCCGCACATTTTGTGCGTTGTCGCGCACGCCATACTTGCATTATTTTACACATGCATGGGTCGCATCGTCATGCGTACCTTACATGCATTGTCATGCATTTTCCCCGTCTTACATTGTTATGCACTGTTCATTTGCATTGTCTTGCATTTCAAGAAACATGCGTTATCATGCGTTCGAGTTCATTTGCATTGTCATGCATTTCAAAAACAAAACGTACGTTGTCGCGCATTTTAGTTCATTTGCATTGTCATGCATTTCAAGAAACATGCATTGTCGTGCATTCGAGTTCATTTGCATTTTTGTGCATCCCAATAGTTTGCATTGTGATGCATTTCAATAAATCATGCATTGTCATGCATCTTTCATCTACATTTCGGTTCATTGCCATGCGTGTCTCGTTTGCATTATCATGCATTTCAATAAATCATGCATTGTCACACATTTCAATTACACGCATTATCATGCGTCTTTCCTCTACATTTCGGTTCATGCATTGTCATGCATTTCAGTTCATGCATTGTCATGCGTGTCTCACTTGCATCGTTATGCATTTCAATAAATTGTATATTATCATGCATTTCAATCACACGCATTGTCATGCACCTCTCGTTTGCATTGTCTTGCATTTCGAACAACTCACATTGTCATATATCTTCTATTTGCATTATCATGCATGTCAATCTCTCGCATTATCTAATTTTTCTCCACTCGCGTGCCACGTGTGGACGTATCTAACTCTAACCCTTACTAATCATTACTAACCCCTGTCTCACCCTTTTTGCATTGGGACACACACTGCATGCGTTTTTGTGTGTGCTGTGTGTTTATGCACCTTTCTCTCCCTTTTGCATTGTGACACACATTGCATGCGTTTTTGCGTGTGCTTTATGTTTATGCACTTTTCTCCCCTTTTTCACGTTCCTATACACATTGCATGCGTTGTCGCGTTATGCTTTACTTATATGTGTTCAAGTTCCTATAAATATTGCATGCGTTGTCGCGTTATGCTATACTTATATGTGTTCAAGTTCCTATACACATTGCATACGTTTTCGCATGTGTTTTACCTACATATGTTTATACACCCTTTTGTATCTACTACACTATCACCTCATCGCACTGTTTTGTGCATCGCACTGCATTTTGCATGCATTTCAATCGCGCTATCTTGCGTATCGCACTGTTTTGTGCATCCCATTCATTTTGCATACATTTCAATTGCGCTATTTTGCGCATTGCACTATCTTGTGCATTTGAATCGCGCTATTTTGCGCATCGCGCTATCTTGTGCACTGCATACATACACTTGTTAGTGCATTACATTTCACATTGCATTTTGCATACATTTCAGTTGCGCTATTTTGCGCATCGCACTATCTTGTGCATTTCAATCGCGCTATTTTGCACATCGCGCTATCTTGCTCACTGCATACATGCACCTGTTAGTGCATTACATTTCACATTGCATTTTGCATGCATTTGAATCGTGCTATTTTGCGCTTCACACTATCCTGTGCATTTGAATCGTGCTATTTTGCGCATCGCGCTATCTTGTGCACTACATACATGCACTTGTTGGTGCATTACATTTCACATTGCATTTTTCATGCATTTCAATCGCGCTATTTTGCGCATCGCACTATCTTGTGCATTCAATCGCATTATCTTGCGCATCGCGCTATCTTGCGCACTCTACCTGCACTTGTTAGTGCATTGCATTGTTATGCACAACTTCACTTGCGTTGTCACGCACCTTTCAATTGCATTTTTATGCATACTTCTAACAATGTTGTACCTGTTAAGTTTTCTTTCTCTTTCAGGCACGATATTGTATGTACGGTTTATTTGAAGCTAGCACGACCAAACGAAGCGCACAGGTATTGTATTCTGCGTGTCAAGCGTAGCGAGAATTACATAATTCTCCTACATCCTTTCAACATTGTAATGTAGTTTGGTCTTTGGCTTGCTTAAAACTGTTGCATGTTATGCTTCGTTACAGTTTTCTTTGCATGATCATAAGTTATCCTCGGCTTTGTGCATTGTTCTTGCATCTTGCCCCTGCCTTTGGGCGCATATCTTTGCTGGCTTGTATGCTTTGTCTAAGTCTTCGGCCTTGTCAAAAATGGGTCATCTCTGGGCTTTGACACTCACTCCCGTCATTGTTCTGTCAAAGAGGGTCAACTGTTGACACCCCATTTTTGACCGTCCTCAAGACCAGGACATCATCGTTTGAACACTCGGTGATCATCCCTGCTCGTATTCGTTTTGAGTTCTCGGAGGTCTCAGCTACGCGCCTTGCCTCGAGATCTCTCAACTTGTCTACTTTGTGCTTGGTCATGGACCAAACACTTGTGTTTTTGCATCTAAGGGAAGAGGGTGGTTTGTTGGCCATCCCTACACCCCACCGGCCCCTTTTTCTGGCCATCGGCCAAAGGTTGTGGCCAGTCAGCACCTTTTGTGGTCGATCGGCCACCTTGGTTGGTCAATCGACCACTTATGCTGGTCGACCCCTTTCCATCTGCTTTTGGCAGATATTTTATGCCAGCTGTCACAGCTGGCAACCACTTTGCACCCCCTCTATACACGTGTATGGAGGGATTTGCTTCTCTTGCTAAGCTTCTTCAACAAGCTTTGAGATTGGAATTCTATAAAGTGGGAGCTTCTCCTCCCTCCTCAAGAGTTCCAGAGGTTCAGAGAATTAGGGTTAGAGAGTGAGATACAACTTTGTATCTATATTCCCTTATTTGATCCTATTTTGTGAACTAAAGTGAGTTTTTGCCTTACTTTTGCACTAGCACACCCAGTATTACACCATCCTTGGGTTGTTGTGGCCTTAGAAGGTTGTTGTTAGGGTTCTTGGACTGGTTTTGACCAAAGAAAGATGCTGGTGCCTTGTTCTTGAAGGTGGTCTACAAAGGTGAGCATCCTTACTTTATATTCCCCTTTCTTGCTTAGGCTTTTTGCCATTCTTGCTTATTGTTTTAAGCTTCGACTATAACTGATAAAAGTTCTGATTTTATGTGTTTTAGAACTTTGTTTGAGGTTACTTTGAGGTTTGGGGTTGTCTCCCCCCTCTAAGGCCTTGTTTGGCCATGTTTTAGGCCGTCCATTTTGGCCCCTGCTTTGGTCTTTGCATGACCTCCCTACCACTGAAATCCAGAGGATTTTTAGTGGCGGAGTAGTGGTTTTGAGGTCCTAAATGGGAGAGGGACATCCCCTCTCCTTGTTGCCTTTGATGCTTGCACAAATGGCTTGTGTTGTAGCTTGTATGCCTAGCTTGCTTTAGCTTCATTTCAGTAGGTATTAGGCTTTGTTTTGCCGTGATACACCTCTGTTTTGAGTTGGTTTAGACATGCCATCCATGCTTTGTATACTTGTCTTGTAATCCCATCATTTGCCTTAACATGCACCATGTTGTAACATGTCTTTTTAGCATGATTTTGGCTCAATCTCATGAAGCTTCTAGCTTCTTTTTTTTTAACATGCTAAAGCTCTGATTTTGGTTGTTTTGGTCATCCATGACTTGCTTTGTATAGCTACCATGTAATCTTGCTTGTTAGCTTCGAGTGTTGAATCCTCTAGCATGCTCCATTTGGATCATTTCAGTGGTTTGGCACCACTTATAATGCTATTTCAGTCCATATGTTATGCTTGTATGCTTGCATTTATAACTCCTTTAATGCTTTAAAGAGTTAGTGTTGTATGCCTCATGGATGTGTCATTGTGTATGCCATCATGTCTAGGCTTTTGGGATGCCATGTAAGTGGGTTTTTGGGCTCATTTTAGCATGTCATATCTCTGATTTTGGTCGCCTAAATCATGCCATGTTTGGTTGTCTTAGGTGTAGTGTAACACCACTTTGGTGGTCTTGTATGCCTCATGCCTTGCCCATTTTGTTTTAGCTTGTTTTAGCTTTGGCCATTGCATGTTTTAGGCTTACTTTGGCATGATTTGGAACTGTTTTGGTCGACTTTGGTCATTTGCTTCATGTGTCACATGATCATGGTTTGAGCCTTTGGGCTAGTTTCAAGCTTTTTGTGTATGACTTGTTTGCATTATTAGGTTGATTTGGCATCATCCTTTGCATGTTTTCAGAGCATTAAAATGCTTGCCATATGTCCATGTTTGTCCCTTTTAAGTGTCCTTAAAAGTTACCCTTTTATGCTTAAGTGTTGGACCATTATACATGCATGTTTGTATGTGACTTTGTCCCTTATCCCTTAGCATATTGGCCACTGATTTGGGCATATTTGAGAGCTACCCATATTGGTTTAAGATCATCCTTTGCATGTTGTTACATGCTTGCCTTGCATGTTGTCGCATACTTGGCCCCTTTGCATGTTGTTGCATGCTATGTATGTTTTATGTCTAGATGATAGGACTATTGACATGTTGTTGCATGTTTAAGTGATATTGCATTTGGCATGCATCTTTGATTAAGTTTCTTAACATGTTGTTACATGTCTTGCATGTTTGCATGTTTAAATTGCATCTTGCATGCTTGTTTGCTTGCATACTTGTTACATACTTGCATGTTTGCATGCTTGTTCACATGCTCATACTGCATGCTTAGCTTGCATAGCATTGTACATGCATCCCATCCCTCTTGATAAAAAATGATAGAGATTGAAGAGACCCTTTGTATGTTTTGTGTGCATTTCATTTGATATCAAATTGCACACTCGGCGTCCTTGGCCATCATGCATCGAAACGCGTGATTGATGGCCCGAGGGTCGAGGACCACACTCCTTTGAGTTCATAACATGATAAGGAGGGTGTTTGTGCATATATTGCATTGTAAATGCTTTGCCATGCTCTGTCTGTCCTCTGCTGTTGTCAAACAGGATTTTGCAGGAAGAGATAGCCGGTCGGCCATCTTCAGTGCCGGCCGGCTATCCATATTTGGCCGAGAGCTACATTTGTGGTCGATGACCACTTTTCCATGGCCGGTGACCATTTCTCTTGGCCGGTGACATCCCACAGTGTTCAAGAAATGTTCCAGAACCAACCTTGGGACTTGTGCAATTTTCAGAGGCATAAAACAGTGCAAATAGAGGCAGCATGAGTATGGCGTTGGATTTTCGAACGAAGCCGAGCGTGCATGCATGCACCCCTCTCCCCGTGGTTGTTTTACTACTTTCAGTAGTTTCATTAATTTGTTTAATTAGTTAAGTGGTTATGTAAATAATTAATTAGCTTGTTAGTTAGTTAATTTGTATTATTCTTTTGGACCCTCCAGGAGAGGGCAATGTTGTAATAAGTGTGCGTGTGGGTGATGCATGTCTTCCAACCCCACATCTTTCTCCCTTTTACTTACCTGCTTTGATGGTTAGTTCTAGGTCATTTTTTGATTAGGTCGTATTTATTGTTTGCATCCATTCATCTGTCTTGCACGCATCGGGTTTGGCGCATCATTCTAACTGCATTGTATTTCAATTCCAATTTGAATACATGTATCAAGTTGCATTTCACATGACATCTTAGAATAGCCAAGCCTATTGCTAGTTGCATTTTGCATGTGTTGCATTAGCCATCTTAACATGAACTAGGATCATGCATTTGATTAGTAACTAGTTTCTGTTTTGGCTTGGAGTACTAGGTAAGCCTTTACGCTTTAGCATCCTTGCATGTGTATGAGTGTTGCCATGACAACATGCTTACCATGAGGCCATTTGCATAGTTGATTAACTGCCTGAATGCCTGTGGATGAAGGTTGGATTACTTGAATTGGAATAATTCATTAAAATCCGTGTTTTAGCCTACTTGCGAGTAGCAAACTTCAAACCATTTCCAAGCAAACGGATATGCGATGCTTTGTTTCAAATTAGGCGATCTAGTCTACACTTGTTTGTTGTGCGCATCACGTAGTAAGATTAGCTAATTCAACCGGAATAAAAACACATGTGTTTTTCAAAAAACAAGATATCATGCTTCGTACAGGCCGATCTTTGGATCGGGCGAGCGGGGGTGCTCATAGCAGACCTTCCCCAATCGTACCCAAGTCACCGAGCCGAGGCAACTTTGGTGATGACGGACACGTGGCCTTAGGCAACGAGTCAGGGTTTCCTAATTTCCCCCAAAATAAATATTTAGGTGGCGACTCTGTATCTGGCAAAGAAGTCCATGTTTTGCACTTCTTTACAAAAATCTGTTTTCCAAAACGATTTGCCAGATTTGGACTCTTTGATGATTCATCAGTCTTGCATTGCACTCTACGAGATTAGATACAGGACAATGACATTGAGTCCTGAACTGTAGTAAGCCCCAAATGAACAAAATGGGAACTCCTCCCGGGACGTTTAGGGACGTCCACACCATCTTAACATGAACTAGGGTCATGCATTGGTTACTAACTAGTTTCTGTTTTGGCTCGGAGTACTCGGTAAGTATTTTTGCTTTAGCATCCTTGCATGTGTGTGAGTGACTGCCATGATAGCATGCTTGCCATGAGGCTAACTGCTTATGTGATATGCCTGCTTGAATGCCTGTGGGTGAATGTTGGATTACTTCAATCAAGATGATTCGTTGAGATCCGTGTTTTACCCTACTTGCGGGTTGCAAAGTTCAAACCATTTTCCAAATAAACGGATATGCAATGCTTTGTTCCGAATTAGGCGATCTAGTCTATACTTGTTTTGCTGTGCGCATCACATAGTAATTCTAGGCTAATAAACTGGAATAAGAACGTATGTGTTTTCAAAAACAAGATATCATGTTTAGTAGTGGCCGATCTTTGATCGGGCGAGCGGGGTTTCTCATTGCATGACCTTCCCTAATCGTACCCAAGTTCCCAAGGCGAGGTAACTTTGCTAATGATGGACATGTGGCCTTCGGCACGAGTTAGGGTTTCCTAAATTCCCCCTAAATAAAATATTTAGGTGGCGACTCTGTATCTGGCAAAGCAATCCCTGTTTGGCACTTCTTTCTAAAAATCAGTTTTTCAAAACGATTTGCCGGATTTGGACTCTTTGGTGATTTATCGATCTTGCATTGCACTTTGCAAGATTAGATTCAGAACCGTGACATTTGAGTCTGAGCTGTAGTGAGCCTCAATGAACAAAACGGGAGTTTTCCTGGGCCGTTCGGGGACATCTACAGTTTCTGGCGACTATGCTGGGGATTTAGAGGACTTGACTCGAACTCATGATATGTTGTTTTGATTACACTTATGTGTTTCTTTGCATTGCATGTGCATTGGTGTGCCTAGGACACCGTGTTCGCTATCTGTTATTCCTGAACAGTTTGCCAGAGGCTCGCTTTGAGAAGCGTGCCATAAGGCTGACCGGTTACGGGCTCTGCCACGATGGGAACAAAAACCCCAATTTTTACCGAGGCACCCCTTTTGACCATTCGGCCTACTGCATATTCGGAACCCATAGTGACTATTCCAAACTAGGACAGGTTGCTTAACCGATTATAGGTTGTTTGAAACCGCTGCGTGCGTAGTGAAACCCTAGCTCCTGTCAAAATAGGACAGGGAAACCTTACCCCTCCATAGGGGTGTTTTTGGTACTCACTTGTTTGCTATTTGCTTTTAGAGTGTGTCTCTACAGGAATGCATGTATTAGTTTGCAAGTTCGGGTATCAGGCCTGCGGGCATCAGTGTTTTGAGAATCTGTTATATCTGCGGGTATCAGATTCAGTTTTGGGGCAGTAATTTGGGGAACAGTGATCAATGGTTGAATGTAGTTATCCAGCTATTCTTATATCTGTCCTAGTGAAATTGGGCTAAGATGCTGCCTGTTTTCTCTTTTAGGGTTCGGAGATTCAGTTCAGAGCAGTCAGTATCTTCCTTCGCTGAGGCAAGGCAGAGAAAGGCAAGTTAGGGCTCACCGGTTCGTTTGATCTGTCAGTCACTATTCACATCACCTCCGATCAGTTCAGCCGACTCGTGATGACGCAGAATTCAGAAAAAAATGTGGTCATGGCTACAACATTGAACTAGAGAATCACCATGCAGGGTGTGTAGACACCCCATTTTTGACCGACCTTAAGACTCAGACGTCACCGATTGAGCGCTTGGTGATGTTGCATAATGTGCTCGTTCAGAAGTTTCAAAGTCTCGGCTGCGAGCCCTGCCTCCGAATTTCCGAACCCTCTTCTGTGCCTTGCCTCGGTTTGCGAACCAGACTTGGTTTTCTCTATTTTCTCTTCGCGAAGGGAGGGAGAGGTCTCTTATATCATCTCTCAGTGGCCGTAGGCTACGTTTTGTGGTCGTAGGCCATTTTGCCCATTTTGGAGTCCGGTTGCCGGTTTTTCGGAACCGTTGGTCGTGTGCCTCGGTTCGGGACCGCTTAACCATCTCCATTTGCCCCGGTTTTTGGCATACTTCTTATTTACTCCCTTTTGAGGGACACTGAGGTCTGAGAGACCCACTTCGTGGCCGAATGCCACTTTTGGTGTTTAACAGGCAGTTTTCGGGACCCCGAACTGCGCGTTTTGGCCCCCGAGCATTCGTTTTGCATCAGTTTTCGTTCATTTTTGGCAGGTTTTATCCCCAGGAAGGCCGTAGAGGGGTGGGAGGCCAGCAATTGTTTCAGCAACCATTTATATTCCTCCGGCGCCCTCCGACGCCCGTTTTTTCTCACTTCCGAGCCAATGTTGAACAACCTTGGGCCATTTTCTTGAACTTTTAACCACATATTTGTGTTGTACACACTTGGAGGACACCAAAAGTTGGTGGCCGGCTAGTAATTCCACCTGACCCTTTTGAACCCTTCCTGAAAATGGCCTGTTTTCTCTCCTGTTTCACTGTTTCCAAATTTGAACCACAGGGTTGTGTTGAGGGCACCTGGGAGGACACCTATTTGTGGTGGCCGGCCAGAAATTCCACTTGACCCTTTTGACCCCTAGCCGGCCGGCCATGGAAGGTAGCCGGCCAGCCACCTGCAGCTCCAAAAAGTGGTCGGCCATGATCCTTGCAATGTGTAGTTTACAGCTGTATAGCTGTTGTCCCCCAAAAATATCTATATCCGGGGGACAGCCTTTGGGGAAAAAACTTGGTCCTTTTCCCCCACTCTTTCCCTCCATGCTCCCCCTCTCCTTGGTCCATATAACCAGCCTCCAGCATTGGTCTTGAGGGTTGGAAAAAATTGCCTTCAAGCTTTGGTGTACAAGTCTCCCTCCATCTCTCTCTTTTAAGCAAAAGCATCCAAGTCCTACCACCTTTTCTTCATCACCACCTAGCATCACCACCACTACATTTCCAGCAGCTTGGGGAGCTTTCCAGCAGCTAGGAGGCATCATTTCTCAAGCCAAGAAGCAAGCAAAGACTTGTCTTCAAGGGTAAGTACCATTTTTCCCCTTTTTTGGCTCATTCTTGTATCATTTATAAGCCATACATGCTTGCTGTTTTGAGCTCTGGCCCTAACTAAAAGTGGCTTTCTTTTGAGCTCTTTTTCACTTTTTCTTAAGGGCCTCTCACTGTTTGAGGTCCCCATCTTGCACTTGCTTCATTATCCCTCTTGTGTGCCATAATATTGTATAGTATTTTTGGACTATGTGTGATCTGTTTTGGAGCATGATATAAACTGTATATAGGCTTATTTTGAGCCCCTCTTCAACATTGAAGAAGGGCTCATCACTGTTTGGGACCTCCATGTGCCACTTGTCATTATACCCCTCTTTGGTCCCCATTTTTGCATGATTTATTAGCCTACTATGCTTCTGTTTTTGGGCAATTTTCAGAACTGGAAACAGTCTTATTTTGGCCTCCTCTTCATGTTTCATTGAGGGTATTTCACTGTTTGAGGCATATTTTATACACTTTGTGTTATATCTCTCTTTTGGTCCCCATTTTTGCATGATTTATTAGCCTGCTATGCTTCTGTTTTTGGGCAATTTTCAGAACTGGAAACAGTCTTATTTTGGCCTCCTATTCATGTTTCATTGAGGGTATTTCACTGTTTGAGGCATCTTTTATATACTTTGTGTTATATCTCTCTTTTTGGGCCATATTTTGCATAATATTTTTGGCTTGTATGCTTACTGTTTTGGGTCCGGCCATCAACTGTAAAATGCATTGTTTTTGGCCCCTCTTCAATGTTGTTGAAGGGCCCCTTTGTGTTTAAGGCCAGCAGCCACCACTTGCTTCTTTGGCCATCTTTTGGCCCATTTCTTGCATGAGAGTTTAGCCATACCTGTGCTGGTTTTTGGGCTCTTTTCAGAACTATAAAAGATCATGTTTTGGGCCTCTCTTCAACTTTGTTGAAGTTCCCTAATCTGTTTGGGGGCAGAAGCTGTGAGTTGCTTCTTTATCTCACATTTAGGGCCATCTTTGCATGCCAGTTTTGCCCTATTTTTGTTTGCTCTTTCGCCATGCTTTGAACGGTAAAAATGCTTATTTTGGGGCTGCCTTGCTTCTGTCTTTTCATTCCATGTACCAATTATGCATGCTTTGTATAGCTGTAAGTCATTTCATGTACCTAGCTTTGCATTTCGGGAGAAGTTACATGCATCGGGTGTCATTTCGCCTTGTTTCGGAGCTGTTTTCCCCCTCATTTTGCTACTGTTTTTTGCATGCTTGCATATCATATTCCATGTCTTTGCCATGCCTCATTAGAGTGGCATTTCGGTGCCTGAGGGTCAGTCTTCGGTTTGCGTGCACGCGTGCACGCATTTCGAGTTGTCTTGTTTTCATCTGATGGCCTCCTATGTGAGTGTGGCTGAGGCTCTCTCATGTCGGTGTAAGCCCATCATTGCATTGCGTATGCCATTTCATCCATAGCATTGTGTATGCCCGGTTGTATATTACCTCGCGTAGCGTGTATGCCATTCCATAACATTGTGTGTGTTAGGATTGTATCTTAGTTGCATTTCATGCATGTCATGCATATTGCATTGTGTTCGGGATAGGAGTTAGCCCGGGCACCGGAAACGAGGTGCATTTCGTACTCCGAGTGACGGAACGTGTCTCAATTCCCCTGTCACCGACACTCCGGATTATCCATGATGGAGTTAGGTGTTGTTGTATTTTTCATATGCATTCATTCCATATCAAATTGTGCAATTCAACTACTCGGCCATCGTGCCTCGATATGCGTGATTGGTGGCACGAGGATCGAGGCATGCATATATTTGTGAAAATACATTGCTATGCCCCTTTCCTGCTCTCTGTTGCAGCAAATCAAGAATCAACGGTCTTCTGAGGATTGGCACGCATTTCAAGAACAGGTGCAAACAGAGGCTAATCGGGGCATCGTCATGGATTTCCACGCAAGGCAGCCTAGACATGCATCATTCATCAGAAGCAAGGCAGTCCCTGGCTTGCACCCTAGTTTTACAGCTTTCCTAGTTAATTTGTAAATTAATTAGGAATTTGTACATTATTTGGACTGTATTATCTGGACTGTAATATTCTTTCATTCGGGACTGTATATTTATTCAGACCCTCTGCGCGAGTGCACAACTGTAATAAGTGTGCGTGTGTGTGTTGTATGTCTTCCAACCCCACGTCTTTCTCCCTTTTATTTATCCGCTTATGATGGTTAGATTAGGGCATATTTCAATTAGCATACAGTATGATAGCATGTTTGCATTCATTCATCTGTTTTGCATGCACCGGGCTCGGCGCACCATACTAACTGCATTGTACTTTCAATTCTAAATTGAATACATGTTAGTTGTAGCATTTCATATGCCATGTTTAGAATAGCCGAGTCTGCTATAGTTGCATTTTACATGTGTTGCATTAGGCATTTCTGTATACTTAGGATCATGCATGATTTCTAATGAACTTCTGTTTTTGGCTTGGAGTACTTGGTAAGTTTTATGCTTTAGCATCCTTGCATGCGTGTGAGTGACTGCCATGAATAGCATGCTTACCTTGAGGCTATATGCTTATGTGATATAATTGCCTGGATGCCTGTGGGTGAAGGTTGGGTTACTTGGATTAGAATAATTCATCAAATGTGTGTTTTAAGCCCACTAAATAGTGGCAAAATCATGTTTTCTAAACCCACCTGAAGGTGGCAAATCCATGTCTTAGCCTACTTGCGAGTAGTACCATCAAACCATTTTCAAACAAACAAACATGAAATGTTTTGTTCCAATTCAGGCGACCCAGTCTATACTTGTATGCTGTGCGCATCACATAGTAAATCTCGGCTAATAACCGGAATAAGAACACACAATGTTTTCAAAAATAGCTATCATGGTTAGTAGAGGCCGATCTTTGATCGGGCAAGCGGGGGTGCTCACGAAGTGACCTTCCCCAATCGTACCCAAGTTCCCGAGCCGAGGCAACTTTGGTGATGACGGAGACGTGGCCTTAGGCAACGAGTCAGGGTTTCCTAAATTTCCCAAAATAAAATATTTAGGTGGCGACTCTGTATCTGGCAAAGCAGTCCATGTTTGGCACTTCTTTCAAAATCTGTTTTCTCAAAACGATTTTCCGGATTTGGACTCTTTGGTTTAGATTTAGAACCGTGACGAATTGAGAGTCCTGAGCTGTAGTGACCCCAAATTGAACAGAACGGGAGCTCACCCTCCCGGGGCGTTCGGGGACGTCTACAGTTTCGGGCGACTCTGCTGGGGATTTAGAGAACTTGACTCGAACTCTTGATATCTGTTCTTGACTACACTTGTGTGTTTCTTTGCATTGCATTTGCATTGGTGCGCCTAGGACACCGTGTGTGCCATCTGCTATTCCTGAACGGTTTGCCGGAGGCTTGTCTTGTCAAGGCATGACCATAAGACTGACCGGTTGTGGGCTCTGCCAGTATGGGAACACAAACCCCGGTTTTACCGGGGCACCCTCTTTGACCATTCGACCTAGTGCATATTCGGATCCATAGTGACCATTCCAAACTAGGACAGGTTGCTTACCCGTTTATAGGTTGTTTGAAACCGCTGCGTGCGTAGTGAAACCCTAGCTCCTGAGAAAATAGGACAGGGAAACCCTACCCCAACATAGGGGTGTTTTGGCTCTCACTTATCTGTTATGTGCTTTAGAGTGTGTCTCTACAGGAATGCATGTATCAGTATATGAGTTTGGGCATTAGGCCTGCGGGCGTCAGTTCAGTATTGTGGGTATCAGGCCTGCGGGCATCAGTTAGTATTTGAGAATCAGTTATCTGCGGGTATCAGATTCAGTCTTTGGGGGCAGTGATACAGGGATAATAATCAGTGTTTGAGGATAGTGTATATTCAGCTTATCGACTGTGTGTTGTTATGCCCGACTGTGTGTCATGCATTTACTTTACGCTGTTGTGCTGTCCGTTTATCTGTTTATTTATTTCCTTATTGCTTTATTTATCTTTTGTCTAGGGGCAGTTCTAGCACAATTGCTTCAAACCCAGCAGATATTCCCCAAGCACTTTGGACACGAGGTCGCCGACTCAATCGATCTGAGGATCTAATTGACGGACAGCCAGTGTTCCATTCTCTACCCCTGTTATCAGAAGAAAGCCGAGAAAGCGCAGTGTATCTGAACAGAGGTCACCAGAACAGTGGTTTCCCCCATCAGCGGACAGTCGGATTGAGATCCCCATTGTTGCTGTAGAGATAGATCTGCCAGTAGTCCTGATAGATCAAAACACTATGGTGGCACCAACAGGAGTTGAGGAGATGATGCGCCAAATGCAAGAAACCATGCGGGCCATGTAGCAGGATGCCATTCGCCGAGATGAGTTCGCCAAGCAACAGGGCGAGATTATGGCCCAGCAGGCTGAGCTAATTACCAGACTGCAACAGCAGAATGCGGCATCTGCTTCACATCAAGTCCCTCCTCCACCAGGGGCTTCATTACCTGAGAAGACAACTACTGTCCAAAACGCTCCGCCAAACACCCAGAATATCGTGCCAAATATTCAGAACCTACAAGAGGACACGAACCTCCCAACGGGGCCAGCTCCGCCCCCGCTTCCGCCACAACTGTCCAAGACCCATACAACCAATCATCCGGACTCTCCCTTTGAGTTCGAGATAGACCACACAGCTCTGAAATTGAGCAAGCTGGAGAAGCTCTTCAAGAAATCGCAAGGGGTGAAGGCTATTCCAGACATCGAGGATGGATATACCGATGTGGCCGTGACATTGCCCGATAGGTTCAAGATGCCACAAATTGACCGCTTTGACGGGTTCGGGGACCCCATGGTCCATCTTAGGCTATTCTCAGACATCCTTCGGCCAATGGGCCTAACCCGACCACAGAGGCATTCACTGTTCGGCCGGACTCTGTCGGGTGTGGCCGCCATCTGGTACGCGAAGCTAGAGGATGAGGTCAAAGGAAATTGGGATGAAATGGCTGAGGCCTTTGTCGCACAATACTCATATAACACCCAGATCAAGATTACAACTCGTGATCTCGAAACGACAAGACAAGAGCCCAAGGAAACTTTCTCAGACTTTGTGACCCGGTGGAGGGCAGAGGCGTCGATGATGACCTTGAGGCCCACTGATAAAGATCCAATCCGGATGATTGTGTGCAATCTCCAACCGAAGTTGATGTAGAGAATGATTGTGCTCCCCTTTCCCACCTTCTCAGATTTGCACGAAATGGGGGTGCAAATTGAGGATGCAATGAAACAAGGTCTGATTGACCAAGACCGGGAGCAACCCCGGAGAACATTCAACCGAAACAACAATGCGGGCCCGAGTGGCGCTGCGACTGCAAGAGCTTCAGAGGTGAGCATGGTCACCACCATTCCCCCTCCCCTTCCAAGGCCCATGGCGGCCACACCCTTCTCCGGTGCATCCGGAAGTAATACTCAAGCCAATAAGTACACGCCCAGAGGCTAAAGAACCTTCACCCCACTATACATGCCCCTGTCCAAAGCTCTAGGAGTATTGATCAGGAAAAAGCATTTGAAACCCCTGGAGCCGAGGCCACTACCGAATCCACTCCCTCCCTCTCATGACCCAGCAAAACACTGCGCATATCACCAACAACACGGTCACGACACCGACCGTTGTTACAGATTGCGTCATGAGATCCAGGATCTTATTGACAAACAGGTGATTGCGCCTCCCGACAAACCCAATGTCACAACCAATCCTCTCCCACCACATAACCAAGCTCCTCCTCCCAATAGAATCAATTTCATCCAAACTGGGGTCGCATCTTACGATCCTAGTATCTATATCACTCCATCCCACCTACCCAAGCCGGAGGTGTTCCTTTCCGACTGTACTAACTTCTTGTGCATGTTGGACATCTCTACAACCCAACCCGAGCCAGTGGTGGTGACTGTGGAGGATAGCGCAGCAAGAGTTGCAGAGGGGGATGGAATGGTCGAGGCAAGGTTTGAACAGTCTGGAAATTTTGCTGGGGAAGCCTACGATCCAAGTGAATACATCCTATCGATGGGCCAATCTGAGCAGAGTGTGGGGTTGCTAGAGAGTGCAGAACTGTGTATGATCCGGGGGGGATTTGAGCAAGAGACAGATGATCTGACAGCTATAGAGGAGGACTTTGCCAACCTGCAATTTATCGATGATCAGGAACTAGGGGATATGGCAATCAACTGGTTCGACTATGAGGAATCGGCAGAGGCCACTGGATGGCTCGATGATCAGCCAGATGTAGTGGGGAAATCCCAACCAGAACAGGGCCCGGCAGGGGCAAGAGTATCAGCTGTGGCCGGAAGTCAAGTTATATTGCCGGAGAGCGCCGGTACGAAGAATTTCACTCTGGACGAAAGCATTGTGAATGCGGGGAAGATTGAACAAACTGCACTGACGCAGGTGGAACAACAGGGTTCTGAGAGAACCGGAAAAGCTAAAATCCCTGAGGGGATCGAAAGTGCTATGGGCACGGGAATAGAGGATGCTATGGGCATACAAACTGAAAGTACTGTGAGTACAAACGTATCCGGGCCAGATAGGTGCCTTTTGGATGCCAACGGAATGTGGTGGGAAGACGATGACTTATGTCTTGCCCACACAGACGAAGACTGGTGAAGTGGCCAACCGGATGACACTTGGTACCTTGGTGAGGTGGATAACATGACAAGAAGTGGGCGGTACTTCAAGCCCCCACACATAGACCAACCCGAGACATCCGGGAAAGACAAAGAAGCCAAGAGGCAGAAGGAGAAGCAGATTGAAGAGGAAGCTGTACTGAAATAGCTAAAGAAGATACAAGCAGACATCTCCATTTGGGGACTGCTTATGGCATCGCGAGTACATAGACAAGCTGTCTTAACTGCTATGGACAAATCCAAACTCTCCATCGATACTACACCAGAGCAGCTGGTTGGGCTGGTTTTCCCGGGAGGAGGTTCCCCAACATTGACCTTTTTAGACAAGGAACTACCGCCTGAGGGCATAAATCACAACAAACCCCTCTATATTTCTGTGGAATGTAGAGACAAGTGGATACTAGTGGTACTTGTTGATACTGGGTCCGCTATTAATGTCTGCCCAACCAGGACAATGTATGCAATCGGGTTGAAGCCCGCGGACTTTATGCCGACTACTCAAGTGATCAGAGCATACGACAACACTAGCAGGGAAGTGATGGGGACTGTCAAGATCCAGACCCAGGTTGGTCCAGGACAACACAACATCGAATTCCATGTCTTCGACGTTCCCGCAACCTTTAACCTACTTTTGGGGCGACCGTGGTTGCACCATGTCAAGGCAGTCTCTTCCACTCTATATCAGATGCTGAAGTACCCTCATGGGAAGGGGGTAGCGATTGTTTTTGGGAATTCATCAATCCATCCGCCACCGGAAGTGTCCACGTCGGTCTTAGAAATCGAGCACGGCACTGAGGATGTGTTCTTATCCGGGTTCACTTTGGCTGAGGCTCGAGTGGTACAGAACATTATGGCTATGAATGAGGGGATGTACGTCAGTGCTCAATCCGTCTACCTCATGAACAAGCTACAACACATCCCCGGAATGGGATTGGGAAGGAGCGGCCGGAAGGACGTCTCAGCGTTGGCCGAAGTGCCACACAACCCTCACACCTTTGGACTCGGCGCACCATACTAACTGCATTGTACTTTCAATTCCAAATTGAATACATGTTAGTTGTAGCATTTCATATGCCATGTTTAGAATAGCCGAGCCTGCTATAGTTGCATTTTGCATGTGTTGCATTAGGCATTTCTGTATACTTAGGATCATGCATGATTTCTAATGAACTTCTGTTTTTGGCTTGGAGTACTTGGTAAGTTTTATGCTTTAGCATCCTTGCATGCATGTGAGTGACTGCCATGAATAGCATGCTTACCTTGAGGCTATATGCTTATGTGATATAACTGCCTGAATGCCTGTGGGTGAAGGTTGGTTTACTTGGATTGGAATAATTCATCAAATGTGTGTTTTAAGCCCACTAGATAGTGGCAAAATCATGTTTTCTAAACCCACCTGAGGGTGGCAAATCCATGTCTTAGCCTACTTGCAAGTAGTACCATCAAACCATTTTCAAACAAACAAACATGAAATGTTTTGTTCCAATTCAGGCGACCCAGTCTATACTTGTATGCTGTGCGCATCTCATAGTAAAACTAGGCTAATAACCGGAATAAGAACACACAATGTTTTCAAAAATAGATATCATGGTTAGTAGAGGTCGATCTTTGATCGGGCGAGCGGGGGTGCTCACGAAGTGACCTTCCCCAATCGTACCCAAGTTCCCGAGCCGAGGCAACTTTGGTGATGACGGACACGTGGCCTTAGGCAACGAGTCAGGGTTTCCTAAATTTTCCAAAATAAAATATTTAGGTGGCGACTCTGTATCTAGCAAAGCAGTCCATGTTTGGCACTTCTTTCAAAATCTGTTTTCTCAAAACGATTTGCCGGATTTGGACTCTTTGGTTCAAATTTAGAACCGTGACGAATTGAGAGTCCTGAGCTGTAGTGACCCCAAATTGAACAGAACGGGAGCTCACCCTCCCGGGGCGTTCGGGGACGTCTACAGGGTGATGCCGACGTTGAAGTGCCACACCCACCCAGGTCACCTGCCGCACATCCGATATGGGAACCCCAGTTATTTCAAACCCGTGAGCCCACCACTTTCGAATTGATGGGAATGATTGGCGATCTTCAGAGATTTGTGGCTGATCTAGCCTACGAGATGTCAGCTCCGCCACCAACCACATCGTATGCCGGGAACTTCATGCCGGATGAGCCCCCGCTACTAGGTCAAATTGTAATCAAACTCAGCCAACCTGAAGCCATCCCAAGTTCCGGCAATGGCATGTCGACAACAATGGGGCTCCGCTCTGATGTAGTAACTCAAACCTTCTACTAAGCTGAGGCAAGTGGTAAGAACAACGTGAAGGTGGACACCGATCCCTACAAACAACTCCTGTGGGCTGTTGAGGCTTTGAAAGCCGGAGGATTGAATAAACATCAAGTGCTCGCTGTTGCTGTAAAAACTGTGGATGACACTTTCCCCACTCAGAGTAAGAGCAGTTCAAGCGAAGGGGAAAACCGAGAGAAGGGCCGTTGTACCATAAACGATCCTTTGCGATCTAATCCTGCACTCGGAAGAGATCGGCAAACCAAGCCAGCACCTACTGACCCTTTCGCTAGTGCGCCCAGCAAAAATCCACAAACCTCGAAGTACCCACCCCGAGGTCACAGGGTCTTCCATGCCCTCTATATGCCTTTGTCTAAGGCGCTTCAAATCCTTGCTGAAAAGGGGCATCTCAAACCCCTTGAGCCTCGACCTCTCCCTGCTCATCTTCCATCGGGTCATGATGCTACCGAGTACTGTGCGTACCATCAACAGACTGGTCATACCACCAACAATTGCTTCCGTCTTCGCCACGAAGTATAGGATTTGTTTGGCAATGGGGTCGTCCTCCCACCAAGCTCAACAAAGTCTATCGTCACTGGATTAGTGAATTCGAAGGATAATGTGATGTGATCAGGGGGTGAACCACCTGCGACGGCGCTCGATTTACCCCAAATGTGGCGTATGGCATGCACTTTTTGAGCATTTTGCGAATGACGGTTATTTTACATTCTGACTTGCGTATTGGGTCAGTCTTGTTGTTTTGTTTTGAGTAAGTCTTTTCATACTGAGGCAGTTGGGTCTGTCTTGTTGAATCGAGTCAGTCGCTATTTTGTTTTGTGTTTGTCTTTTCGTTTTCTTTTGAGTCTGTTTCTGCCGGGGAGCCAGTTACACCAGAAGATCTAATTGAAATAGGTTTGCCTTTCATGCTTTTGTGCTTGTTTCTGCTTTGAGCTTGTTGTACCAGCAAACTTGAATGAAACAACAGTGCCTTTTACCTGCTCTTCTGTGCCTTGAAATCATTGCATTGACCTAAGTTTTTCAAAACCTTTTGAACACTGTGATGAAAACGAAGAGGAAGAAATTCCTCGGGATTTGCAAAAATTTGATCAATTGAGAGATAGAGAGGCGTACTAAGCCCTTAATGAATGAAATCATGTTTGTTAACGTGAGTACTGAGAAGGATCCTGGCTTGATCCAGATTGGTTCTACACTGTCTTCAGCGCGAGCGACTAGTCGTTTTCTTAAAAGATTTCAAAAGATGTTTTGCGTGGTCCTGCAAAGAGCTGTGTGGAATTGCTCCTGAGATTACGCAGTCTAGGATCGCTGTCAGCCTTGAGACTCACCCCCTTTGCTTTCAAACCTTGAATTTAAATTCAGAGTGTTCAATGGTTGACCATCGAAGGAGGCCTGTAGGGCCAGATTTGAAGCAGCCCATGAATTAGCGGCAAGAAAGTCAGATCAAGAAGATCAGATGTCATCAAAAGAAGCTTGCAAAGCTAGATCAGAAGTACCCCTGGAAATAGGGGCAAAAATGTCCGTTGCGCTCGAAGAGCCGAAGAGGGATCAATTCGCAAATCAATGAAGATCGACAATAATGCCAAATCCCAGAGTGGAGGAAAGAAGAAAGTTTTGTTGAAGAACAACCGAGTTCCTATCCGCAACACTAGGGGCAAATTCAGCCCCCATTGGATGGACTCCTGCATCGTCAGCAAACAGCAACCATTCTCCTAGATTCAGATGACTTCAGGATCTCAAAACCATTTGACATGGACAAAGCTACACTTTTACCCTTGAGAGGCTCGCTGGGCCGAAAACCCGAAAGGGTGACCCAGGCAAAAGTTAGAGCAAGGAAAAAAGAAGAGAAAGAACAAAAAAAAATACAAAGAATAAAAGAAAAGAAGAAAAATGAAGAAAATGAAAGGAAAAGACGAAAAAGGAAAAAAGTAGAAAAGAAATGAAAAAGAATTGAAAAGAAAAGAAGAACACAAATCGTATGGTTGAAAACCTGGAAGGGTGGCCTTGGCAAAAGTTAGAGCACAAAAGCAGAGGTTAATACCCGAGTGTACCTTACCCCGAACTACGTAACGCTTGATTCCCATGTTTGGGGTACGTAGCCAACTTCATTTTGAAGTCCAGCCACAAACACTTCCAAATCGACTGTGTCCATGTAATGGTTCTGATTATCGTTGTCTTCTCTGTATCCGAGAGTTCGGTTGTGATCGTCACCTTGAAAACTGGTTATAGTGTGCTGCGGTGCTATTCAAACAGAGGGGCAACTTTCTGTTGCCATACGATGCGCTGCGCTGCCATTCAAACAAGGAGCAACTTTCTGTTGCCATGCAGTGCCATTCAGACAAGGGGCAATTCTCCTTCGGATCTGAGATTGTGCATCTCGAGAGTAGGTTTCGTGCTCGTTGAGTAGTGGCCGTTTGCAAAAATAGTTTTGAGAATTTTTGCTGAGGTTGACTAATTTTCTGAAAAATTATTCCACTTTTCCAAAATTGGACCATTTGTTGGACCCAAAAAGGAAAATTTTCAGTGCTCATGACCTAACTTGCATGATTTCAAATCAGAAAATCGAACAAGTGTGTTAATCTAACCCTCATATTGGTCAAAATTGTTTTAGTAGAAAGCAAAAAAAAAAAAAATTGATCAAAATAATGAACTAGGGGCACAGTTGAGTCAAGTGTTCTATCTTTTCCCCGTTGTCAACATACTTGCTAGAAAAGGGCATAACTAAAGCTAACAACAAAGGGCTGAAAGCTCTCAACATCCTCCAAGCAACGAGGTATCAAGCCAAGTGCAAAGCATGTACTGGAGTGGATCAAGATATTCCACTCCCTCGTCTGGACACATTTGATCATGTCCAATCTCCCCAGCAGAACATCGTCAACCGATGTCAGCTGCAGATTTGCTACACACCCAGTTGTAGCGCAACCCCTTTGTTGTGGGAAAGTTCACTGTTGCGAGCAGAAGAAGAGAATCTAGCAGAATGCTAGGGGCAAGAGCCCGTAACTTCCGGTTTATCCATCAACCACCCTGGGGAGGGATGAAAAATTGGAGATTAAAGAATAGAGAGATGTGCGCTGAGAGGAAAACCGAGGACAGGGTTTTGAGAGAAAACCGAGCTTGAGGGCCGAGTGGTGTGAGAATCACAAATAAGAAAGGGTGGGGAATAATACCCAAAGAAACTGGTTCCTCGTGCACTGAGAGGTCTCTTCCCATTGGAACACGTCTGTGTGTTGTGTCAGTCATTTTGTTTGTCTCGATTCTTGTGTTGAGTCGTTTCGGGTGTCTATAGATGTGTTTAGGTTGTCTTACCTTGTCTTTCTCTTTGTCGTTGAGTCGTGGTGTGCTGTGTTCAGTCGCAGGCTCAATACCCAGTTGAGAAGTTAGTCTCACTCTCAATTTCAAAAAATCGTTTCGTGCTCAGAGTGCCATGTCGTTCTTCATATTTGTGCAAAATAAGATTTTGTTCTTTCAAAATCTGCAAGGTTCAAGCCGGGTCATGTGGGAATAGTAAAACCAGGACTTATCTAAAGCTATATAGGTTCCAGACTTTGAAGCAAAAGAAAAAAAGGAAAATGTCGGGCATCTGAGTTTGTTTCGACTTCTACAAGTTCCGTCATCGCATCCTGTATTTTCAAAATTAGCTGTGTGTTCAAAATTAAAAGAATACTGTGTTATGAGCCGTGTGTTCAGATCGAGCAGTGTTGTGTTATGAGCTGCGTGTTCAAAATTGAAATGTGTGAGCTGCGTGTTCAAAGTGGAATGTGTGAGCTGCATGTTCAAAGTGGAATGTGTGAGTTGTGTGTTCAGAAATGAAAAGTTATGAGCTGCGTGTTCAGAATTAAGAATGAGCTACGTACAAATGAAATGTTTGAGCTGCGTGTTCAGAAATGAAATGTGTGAGCTGCGTGTTCAGAAATGAAATGTGTGAGCTGCGTGTTCAGAATTGAACTGTGTGAGCTGCGTGCTCAAAATGAAGTGAATGAGCTATGTGTTCAGAAATGAAAATTTATGAGCTGTGTGTTCAGAATTAAGAATGAGCTGCGTGCAAATAAAAATGTATGAGCTGCATGTTCAGAATTGAGATGTGTGAGCTGCGTGTTCAAAGTAAAGTGAATGAGCTGTGTGTTCAGAATGAAAAAACACTGAGCTGGGTGTTTAAAATTGAAAAAATGAGCTGTGTGCCCGAAATGAACTATGTGTTCAGAATGAGCGGCGTGCCCCATATGTGCTGCGCCCCAAATGTGCGGTGTGTCCCAAAATGAGCTGTGTGCCTGAAATGAATTGTGTGTTCAGAATGAGTTGCGTGCCCCAAATGTGCTGTGTGCCCCAAAATGAGCTGTGTGCCCGAAATGAACTGTCTGTTCAGAATGAGCTGCGTGCCCCAAATGTGCTGTGTGCCCTGAAATGAGCCGTGTGCCTGAAATAAGCTGTGTGCCCGAAATTATCTGTGTGCTCGAAAAATGAGCCGCGTGCCCGAAATGAGTTGTGCACCCGAAGAATGAGTCGTGTGCCCAAAAAATGAGCCGTGCGCCCAAAAAATGAGTTTTGTGCACGAAAAATGACCTGTCTGCCCGAAAAATGAGCTGTGCGGCAGAAGAATGAGCCGTGTGCCCAAAAAATAAGTTGTGCGCCCAAGATCTGTTGTGTGCCCGAAATGTGCTATATGTTGCCCAAAAAATAAGTTGTGCGCCCAAGATCTGTTGTGTGCCCGAAATGTGCTATATGCCCCCAAGATGAGCTGTGTGCCCGATATCTACTGCGTGCCCCAAATGTGCTGTGTGCCCTGCAATGAGCCGTGTGCCCTGCAATGAGCTGTGTGCTCGAAAATTAGCCATGTGCCCGGAATGAGCTGTGTTCTCGAAAAATGAGCTGTGTGCCTGAAATGAACTGTGTGTTCAGAATGAGCTGCGCGGCCCAAATGTGCTATGTGCCCTAAAATGAGTCGTGTGCCTGAAATGAGCCGTGTGCCCGAAATGAGCTGTGTGCTCGAAAAATGAGTCGTGTGCCCGGAATGAGCTGTGTGCTCAAAAAATGAGTTGTGTGCCCGAAATGAGCTGTGTGCCCGAAAAATGAGCTATGTGCCCGAAAGTTGAGCTGTGTGCCCCTAAGAGGAGCTGTGCGCCCGAAATGTGCTGTGTACCCCGAATTATGCTGTGTGCCCGAAATGAGCTGTGTGCCCAAAAAAGCTGTATGCCCAGATAAAGAAAGTGCTGTGTTTCGAGCTGCGTGCCAAATTAACAGAATATTGTGCTGTGAGCCGTGTGCCAAGTCAGCATCGTATTCTAAATAAGCTGCGTGCCAAATCAGTATTGTGCTATTTGCGAGCCGTATGCCAGAATGAGCAGAAGTATTGTGCATATGAATGTGTTCAGAATGAGCAGATATAATACATAGCAAAAGCATGACGTGTGCAAGAAATGCAAAATGCATCGTTATGCACACCTTTCTCTCACTGTTATGCACACTACTCGTCACATTATCACGCATGTCTACCTTGCATTGTTATGCATCTTACTTGCGTTGTGCGTGCATTTTATCGCGCTATTTTGCGCATCGTGCTATTTTGTGCACCTTACTTGCATGGTGGACGCATCTTATCGTGCTATTTCGCGCAACGCACTGTTTTGTGTAGTTTATCACTCGTGCGTTCTTGCGCATCACACTGTTTTGTGCAGTTTTACACTCGCGCTTTCTTGCTCATCGCCCTATCCTGTGCATTTCATTACAAGCTCTCATCTTGCATAGAAAATGCTTGCATCTTTTGCATTAAACGTGTTTACGCTTTCGTGCGCATCTTACCGACACTTGTTAGTGCATTGCATTGTTCGCGTTTTCATGCGCATCTTACCTACACTTGTTAGTACATCGCATTGCTCACGCTGCCTTGCACATCCTTTGCCTTAGCACTATCTTGTGCACACACTTACATCGCACTGTCTTGTGCATCCATCCTGCATCTTCATTTGCACTGTCTTGTGCACTCTTCGTTCTAGGAGACCTTAAATCCTCTAAAGGTGCAATTCCTTTGGTGTTTGTCGTGCCTGAACGACTTCTGGTGGTCTGGTATAGCCACTTGCTTGTGTTTGAGGTGAGTTCCTAGGAGACCAACTAAGATGGTGGGAACTAGAGTTCGAATGGCTCATTCCTAGAACGCAAAGGTTCGGGATTTCTGAGACTAAAGTCTGGTTTGAATACCCAGGGGTATATCCTCAGCTCGAAATCTGTATGGCAGCCCCATATATTGAGATAGCATGTGTATGCACCTTCATTCTGGATACTGAACCAACCTAGTCTGTCACCCTGTTGTAGAATAGGGAAAGCTGCGACCATAGTCAGGGAGAAAAGTAGTGCATGTGGTTCAACCCAGAAGAAGCAAGAGAACCGCAGCAACATGAGGTATGTCACACCCCAGGCTCGCCCCTAAAAGTTTGGGCACGACGTAATCAAAAATGGACACTTAACCTGATATATAACATAGGGGCTTAAACGGAAGCATTGATATCATATAATAGTATATAAGAAGATATGACATCCATTGAGCTACTATTACCATGCCAGGATCACAAGGGTTGCAAAAAAGAAATACACATTCGAGAGCTAGTTATAAACATATGCATATATAGATCTAGCCCTAAGATTGGGCATATAAGAAAACATTATATACACTTTATCCCAAGTCAACAACTAGAATGCAAGCCATTATCTAGCAAAACACCACAAAAATGAACGGCTTCGACCAAGTGCCTGGTTATGCTTAGGCTGACAAAAGTGTGACGGCGACAGGACTAGGGCTGACCTCTAGGTTGGTTACCTACACAAACAAACATAACATAGGGTGAGCCAGGCTCAATGAACAATAGTACTTGAATGCTTCAATATTTAGTTATAATTGTAACACATCCAAAAGTATAAGTAATGTGGACTTCATGTGGTTGATCCGATTCTGTGCAAATTTACGGAATGACCTTGTTGCTTCACAACTTGACAGATTGGCCCTTGGCCTGATGGGTTCACACGTTCACAAATTGGCTCTCGTCCGTTCACAAATTGGCCCTCGGCCATTTAGATTCATAGCTTCACAAATGGGTACTCGGCCTCATAGATTCATATTTCAAAAGTTGGCCCTCGGCCTCATAGATTCCTATTTCACAAGTCCTTTCAATGGTTCCAAACTTTCACCTTGTTTCTCGACACATACATGGTCACATCGTTTCTTGTGAAGAACACAACAACAATAACAATAAGTATCAACGATATTAAAGGTGCATGATAGTACTATTACTCACAGTGTTGCTGCAGGGCACTAGTTCCTCCCGAAGCGTGTCCTGCACACATTCAAAACTTTTAAGTTAGTTAATTCCTCTTTGTTGAATTAGTTCCTGATTCACTCCACTTCAAACGAATTTACAAACATCAATACGTAGAAAATACAATTTCTAAACATATCCGAGGGTCGAGCATGCGAAACGGAGCGAACCATTTTTTCCAGCTTGGGCCGCACCTGCGGTTGTGAGCCCTACACGTGCGGCAAAGGGTCCCGCACGTGCGGCAATGATGCCCTACACGTGCCTTTTTAGCAGTGTTCAAGCCCAAAAATGCCTCATTCCCCACACGTGCGGCCATTACTCCCGCATGTGCAGTTCGGGTTCCCGCACGTGTGGCCATGACCCCCGCACGTGCGGCAATTCTGCTCAAAATAGTCCGCAAATTCCCTCAAAATTCCATTTTTGTGTAGGTATTTTTAGAGCCTCAAACCTAACCATAAATTGCTTGTATAAAGTCCTAAATTCATGTAACTGGGAATCAAAATAATACATCAATTGAGTATAAGTTAGATCATTATTCTTAAGTTCATAAACACATTCAATATCATGAGATTTCTAACTTTACTCACACATATACACAAAGCCATGCCTCATATTTTAATTCAAGCAAGGAAATTGAAGGAATAGAGGGTAGCTTCTCATAGACACTTCAAATTGAATCAAAACATTCAAAAATAAGGTTATTTTACCAATTCACTTCTTACACACACATAACAACATGATCCCCACCCTTAAGTGACAAGTTTATGAGGATATCTCACACAAATTAGGAAAAGAAGAGTTGTAGGAGTTAATTAAGATAAACACTACATACCTGAAGCTTAAATTTCTGAAATTCCCAACTTTTTGATGATCTTCCACCTCTTCCCTTCAACCCTTCTCTCCTCAAATGTTTTCTCTCTCAGGAGCTATGTTTGAGTTAGGAACTCTTCTTAATCAAATGGTCAAAGAACATACATATATTCATAAGGAGACGATAGGACGAAAATCAATCGTTTAGTCATACCAAATTGAAATTTCTCAGGAAGGCTCATTATTACTTAAAAATTATGCTTACTGCAATTGTGTAGTCAATTTTGGATTATCAAGTCTCTATGGCGCTCAATTTCTGATTTAACATTCTAATTGTAACAGATACTTTCCTTACCTAACAGATACAGGCTCAATTCTTAAGATATATCTATTTAAACTTAACTTCTCATGAAGCTTCACATTAAGCATTTGAAAGCACAGAATAAGAGACTAAAAATATGTCAGTTTCATATGTGAGGGTCGTGTTATTACACTTTTCCCCCCTTAAATAAGTTTGGTCTCTCAAACTTGTTTTACCTTAAAACGGAAATAGATGCGGATATCTGTGTCGCATTTCTTCTTCCTTTTCCCAAGTTGCTTTGGTCCCATAATGCTCTTGCCATTCAACCTTTACCATTGAAATTTCGCGATTCCGTAACTGTTTCACTTGTCGGTCCAGAATTCGAATTGGTTTTTCTTCATAAGTTAGCTTGTCATCCAACTCAATTTGGTGGTAATCAATGACATGTGACGGATCTGGAAGGTATCCTCAAAGCATAGAGACATGAAACACGTTGTGTACTTGACTCATATTTGGCGGAAGGGCAATCCGGTAAGCTACCGGACCCACTCTTTCCAAAATTGAAAATGGACCAACATATCGGGGTGTTAACTTACCCTTTTTTCCGAATCTTGGATGTCCTTTCATTGGAGTGACCTTTACAAAGACATGACTATCCACTTCAAATTCCAAATCCCTTCGTCGATTATCTGCATAAATTTTCTGTCTACTTTGGGCAGTTTTCAATCTTTCCCGAATAATTTTAACCCTTTTACTTGTTAACTGAACAATTTCAGGCCGAAGCAAGGATTTATCTCCAACTTCAGCCCAACACACAGGAGAAGAACACAATCTTCCATACAAGGCTTCATAGGGTGCCATTTCAATACTCGAGTGGTAACTATTATTGTACGCAAACTCTACCAACGGTAGATGGGTTTCCTCCAACTTTCTTGAAAATCTAACACACACATTTGGAGCATATCTTCCAGAGTTTGTATCGTTCTCTCGGATTGACCATCAGTCTGAGGGTGGAAAGTTATGCTGAACTTTAATTCTGTACCCATTGCTTCCTGCTGACTTTTCCAGAATCTGGAAACAAACTTTGGATCCCTATCTGACACAATTGAGACTGGAACACCATGAAGTCTCACAATTTCATTCACATAAATTACTGCCAATTTATTAGCATTATACTGATTCTTCACCTGTAGGAAGTGAGCGGACTTAGTTAATCGATCTACAGCGACCCATATAGAATTCAGACCCCGAGGTATCCGTGGTAACCCCACAACAAAATCCATGGTCAGATGTTCCCACTTCCATTCTGGGATTGGTAGGGGTTGCAAAAATCCTGCTGGTCTTTGATGTTCCGCCTTTACTTGGTGACATCGCAAACACTTAGAAACGAATTCCGCGATCTCCTTTTTCATACTTGGCCACCAAAAGTTTTGTTTCAAGTCCTGGTACATTTTAGTACTTCCTGGATGTATTGAAAATCTCGAGGC
This sequence comes from Camellia sinensis, assembly GCF_055761805.1. NCBI lineage: Eukaryota > Viridiplantae > Streptophyta > Magnoliopsida > Ericales > Theaceae > Camellia > Camellia sinensis. The sequence goes on from NC_138972.1 coordinate 163,317,266, forward strand.
ATGTGCTTCTTCCATTAGTTTCCGTTTAAGTTCCAATACATTGGGGACACATATTCGATTTTGAAATTTGAGTACTGAATCCATGAAGCTGAACCCTGATTTTGGTTTTGTCCCCATCTCATCACATATCTTCCTCAGAGTTTCATCCTTCATTTGATGTGACTTGATCTCTTCAAGTAAGGTCGGTTGAGCCATTACTGCTGCTATTGCAGCCTCTTATCCACGTACCGCAAGATCCACATTCATTTTATCCAATTCAACTACCAATTCCTTTTGCTCCGTAAGTAGGGTTGCCAAATCTCCCTTATTTTTCTGACTAAGTGCATCTGCAACCGTGTTGGCTTTACTAGGATGGTAATGAATCTGCAAATCATAGTCTTTAATCAGCTCTAACCACCATCGCTGTCGCATGTTCAACTCTATCTGGGTAAAAAGGTACTTGAGACTTTTGTGATCGGTATAGACTTCGCAAGTAGTACCATACAGATAATGCCACCATATCTTCGAAGGAAAAACTACTGCTACTAGCTCAAGATCGTGTGTAGGATAATTCTTCTCATGGGGTTTCAATTGTCGAGAGGCATAAGCGATAACTCTTCCATTTTGCATAAGTACACAACCAAGCCCTTTATGCGAAGCATCACTGTTAATTACAAACCCTTCGGTACCGGATGGTAAGACCAGAACTGGTGTTGTAGTCAACTTTGTTTTCAACTCCTGGAAAGCAATTTCCCGCTCTTCTAACCATTCAAATACCACTCGCTTTCGAGTCAGTTGTGTGAGCGACACCGTGATTTTGGAGAAATCTTGCACAAACCTCCTGTAATATTCGGCTAATCCCATGAAACTACGTACCTCAGCTACATTGGTAGGAGTTGGCCAATTAACAATCGCCTCAGTTTTGTGTGGATCAACAGAGACTCCTTCCTTTGTTATGACATGACCCAGAAATGCCACTTCTTGTAGCCAAAATTCACATTTCTTCAACTTTGCATATAACTTCTTCTCTCGAAGTGTTTGAAGGATTAAACGAAGATGACCCTTATGAGCTTCGGTATTCTTCGAGTAAATAAGGATGTCATCAATAAATACTACCACGAACTCATCCAAATAGGGCTTGAATACACGGTTCATTAAATCCATAAAAGCTGCTGGTGCGTTCGTTACTCCGAAAGGCATAACCAGAAATTTGTAATGGCCATATCGGGTTCGAAAAGCTGTCTTCTCAACATCATCAGCTTTGACCTTCAATTGATGGTAACCAGATCGCAAATCAATCTGCAAAAAGACCTGTGCCCCTTGTAATCAATCAAACAAATCATCGATCCGTAGTAGTGGGTACTTATTCTTGATCGTTACCTTATTGAGTTCCCTATAATCAATACAAAGCCGGAGTGTTCCATCCTTCTTTTTCACAAACAGAACCGGTGCACCCCAAGGTGATACGCTCGGGCGGATGAACCCCTTATCAAGTAAATCTTGCAATTGAACCTTTAATTCCTTCATTTCAGCTAGTGACATTCTATACGGAGTCTTAGAAATGGGTTGGGTTCTCGGCGCTACTTCAATTGTAAACTCAATTTCACGGTCTATCAACTGCCCTGGTAATTCTTCTGGAAAGACATCCGAAAATTCCCGAACAACTGGAATCGCATCTTTATTTCCATTCATTTCTTGCCCTCCCAAAACAATGCATAAATACCCCCGACACCCTTTCTGAATTAATTTACAAGCCTTTACTGTAAAAATCAAATAAGGTGGAGGAGTCACTTCCTATCCCTGAAAAATAGACTTTGTTTGTCCCGGAGGGTAAAAATTGATTTACTTAGTCAAGCAGTTTATAATTGCACCATAATTACTCAACCAATCCATTCCCAGAATAACATCAAAGTAGGTCATGTCAAGAGGTAGCAAATTAGCATACACCCGAATATCCCCAAGTTGGAGTTCACACGCAACATACATAGAAGTGCAGATCATAGAATTCCCCAAATGTGAGGTTACACATAACACTTAAGGTAATACTTCCGCACATCTATTTAAATTTTGAGTAAATAATTTTGACACATAGGAATGGGTAGAGCCAGAATCAAATAAGACATCAGTAGAGTGACCATAAACAATAGATGTACCTGACACCATGGTTGCAGCCTTGGGCACATCCCCTGGAACTAATGCAAATACCCTGCCCTGTCTTACGGTGTCTTTATTGTTAGCAGGCTTGGCAGTTGGTTTGGTGTTAGGGGTTGGTCTAGACCCCACAAAACTTGTAGCAGTTCTATTGCCCTTTTGTTGAGTCCACTGCGGACAATCCCTTACCAGATGACCCATTTTGCAACACTTGAAACAGGCTTCAGCCTTCTAATGGCAAGTCCCACGATGCTGTCTTCCACAGTCTGAACACACAGGAGTGGAGTTTTGAGCCGGGGTGGTGATGCTGGACTTCCCTAAATTATGCTTCTTATTTGGTGGAGTAATTGATCCCTTTGACCATTGATTGTTTTGCCTCTTCCCTTTCCACTCAGAAATCCGATTCTGAGCCGCAAGGTTTCCTTCTGCTATAACCGCCCTTTCTAGCACATCAACATAAGTAGGTAGCTTTAACATATTGACCCGGTCTAGGATAGCACCCCATAATCCCCCTTCAAATTTCTGTGCCTTCCTGTAATCTGTATCCACCATATGAGGCACAAACCGAGCTAGTTCTGCAAATTGGGCTTCATATTCTGCAACAGTCTTACTTCCTTGTCTAAGTGTTTCAAATTCAGTCACCTTTTTATCTCGCATACTCTGGGGAAAGTACTTATCATAGAACATCTCCAAAAATCTATCCCATATTAAGCCTTGGTGCACAGTTCTCGTAAGCATCCACCATCTTCGTGCCTCATCTTCAAGAGTGAAGGCGGCAAGTTGCACTTTCTGGACATCGGTACATGGAAATACTTCAAACAGTTCTCTATTCCCAGCACCCATGCTTCAGCTTTCATCGGTTCTATTCCTCCCTTGAATGACGGTGGTTTCATCTTTTTAAACTCCTTTGTGAGTGTAATGGTTTGGTCCTCAACATGAAAATCTTGTACTACCGGTGGAGGTACCGGTGGCGGTGGCGGTTGCGGTTATTGCTGTTGTTGCCGTAAGGTCTCTGCCATTTCCATAATCATTCTTTCCATTCTGTCTAACTACGCCGAAGTAGCATCTTCCGGATCTTCTGCCCTTGTTCTCACCATAACCTACATAACATTCAACTATATAATACACATAGTTCAAATTGTTAGCATTAGCAGAGTACATTTAACGTTGCCGTTGATCTTTTCATATGTTTTCAGGATGTCATGCATAATGCCTAAGTCTTTTCTAGACATCCTAAAGCTCAAAGGATTCGTGTGTGAGATAGCAACTCGTGCTCTGATACCACTTATCACACCCCATGCTCGCCCCTAAAAGTTTTGGCATGACCTAATCAGAAATGGACACTTAACCTGATATATAACATAGCGGCTTAAACGGAAGCATTGATATCATACAATAGTATATAAGAAGATATCACATCCATTGAGCTACTATTACCATGCCAGGATCACAGGGGTTGCAAAAAAGAAATACACATTCGAGAGCTAGTTATAAACATGTGCACATACAGATCCAGCCCTACGATTGGGCATATAACAAAACATTATATACACTTTATCCCAAGTCAACAACTTGAATGCAAGCCATTATCTAGCAAAACACCACAAAAATGAACGGCTTCGACCAAGTGCCTGGTTATGTGTAGGCTGACAAAAGTGTGACGGCGACAGGACTAGGGCTGACCTCCAGGTTCGTTACCTACAGAAACAAACATAACATAGGGTGAGACAGGCTCAGTGAACAATAGTACTTGAATGCCTCAATATTTAGTTATAATTGTAACATATCCAAAAGTATTCGTAATGTGGACTTCATGTGCTTGATCTGATTTTGTACAAATTTACGGAATGACCTTTTTGCTTCACAACTTCACAGATTGGCCCTTGGCCTGAAGGGTTCACATGTTCACAAATTGGCTCTCGGCCGTTCACAAATTGGCCCTCGGCCATTAGATTCATAACTTCACAAATGGGCCCTCGGCCTCATAGATTCATATTTCACAAGTTGGCCCTCGGCCTCACAGACTCATATTTCACAAGTCCTTTCCATGGCTCCAAACTTTCACATTGTTTCTCGACACATACATGGTCACATCGTTTATTGCGAAGAACACAACGTCAATAACAATAAGTATCAACGATATTAAAGGTGCATCGATAGTACTATTACTCATAGTGTTGCTGCGGGGCACTAGTTCCTCCCGAAGCGTGTCCTGCACACATTCACAACTTTTAAGTTAGTTAATTCCTCTTTGTTGAATTACTTCCTGATTCACTCCACTTCAAACGAATTTACAAACATCAATAGGCACAAAATACAATTTCTAAACGTATCCGAGGGTCGAGCATGCGAAACGGTGCGAACCATTTTTTCCAGCTTGGGCCGCACATGCGGCTGTGAGCCCTGCACGTGCGACAAAGGGTCCCGCACGTGCGGCAGTGATGCCCCGTACGTGCCTTTTTAGCAGTGTTCAAGCCCAAAAATGCCTCATTCCCTGCACGTGCGGCCATGACTCCCGCACGTGGGGTTGGTGTTCCCGCATGTGCGGCCATGACCCCCGCACGTGCGGCCATTCTGCTCAAAGTAGTCCGCAAATTCCCTCAAAATTCCATTTTTGTGTAGGTATTTTTAGAGCCTCAAACCTAACCATAAATTGCTAGTATAAAGTCCTAAATTCATGTAACTAGGAATCAAAATAATACATCAATTGAGTATAAGTTAGATCATTATTCTTAAGTTCATAAACACATTCAATCTCACATGATTTCTAACTTTACTCACACATATACACAAAGCCATGCCTCATATTTGAATTCAAACAAGGAAATTGAAGGAAGAGAGGGTAGCTTCTCATAGACACTTCAAATTGAATCAAAACATTCAAAAATAAGGTTATTTTGCCAATTCACTTCTTACACACACATAGCATCATGATCCCCACCCTTAAGTGACAATCTTATGAGGATATCTCACACAAATTAGGAAAAGAAGAGTTGTAGGAGTTAATTAAGATAAACACTGCACACCTGAAGCTTAAAATTCTCAAATTCCCAACTTTTTGATGATCTTCCCCCTCTTCCCCTCAACCCTTCTCTCCTCAAATGTTTTCTCTCTCAGGAGCTATGTTTGAGTTAGGAACTCTTTTTAATCAAATGGTCAAAGAACACACATATATTCATAAGAAGAGGATAGGACGAAAATCAATCGTTTAATCATCCCAAATTGAAATTTCTCAGAAAAGCTCATTATTACTTAAAAATTATGCTGACTCCAATTGTGTAGTCAATTTTGGATTATCAAGTCTCTATGGCCCTCAATTTCTGATTTAACATTCTAATTGTAACAGATACTTTCCTTACCTAACAGATACACGCTCAATTCATAAGATATATCTATTTAAACTTAATTTCTCATGAAGCTTCCCATTAATCATTTGAAAGCACAAAATAAGAGACTAAAAATATATCAGATTCGTATGCGAGGGTCGGGTTATTACAAGGTAAGTCATTGCCAATTGCCCTTGTAAGGTACCTTCACTTCCTAGTTATTACGTTGCATTTTAGCTACTACATTGCTTTGCATATAGCATCTATCGCATGCATCTACCGCATATCCATTTTATCGCCTGCATCCTTTCCATGTTAAGTTTAGTCTGGCATGTGCCCATACTTTTTGCATTAAAGCATGGTTCTGTGATTATGTGTACGTGCCTATTCCACTAAGAGAATTGTGGTCTGAGGGTGTCGGCACCATTTCTGTGTTAGACGTGGTCTGTTTTGTGTTTATGCCTTTTCTAAGTAAAAATTTTGTTTGGCCGTGTGCCTTATTCATTACATTCATTGCATCCATTGCATTGTAGTTTGTTGCATTCAGTTGCATTGTCCATCTATCACTTCCGCCTTTCCATGTTAAGCTTGGTCTGGTATGTGCCTATACTTTTCACATTAAAGCATGGTTCTATGTTTATGTGTACGTGCCTATTCCACTAAGGGAATTGTGGTTTGAGGGTGACGGCACCATTTCTGTGTTATATGTGGTTTGTTTGTGCTTGTGCCTTTTCTAGGAAAAATGTGGTTTGGCTACGCCCCTTTTTCACTTCATCCATTTCATCCATTGCATCATATTTTAGTCTGTTGCATCCAGCATCTAGGATCACGATCTTTCCTTAGCAGATCATTCCTCACTTATATCACGCTACCCACTTACTTGTATTTTGTGTTCTGTCTACGACATACATAGTTCCGCACGTGTACGCGCCTATTCCACTGAGATTGTGGTTTGAGGGTGTCGGCACCTTTTCTATGGTAGGCACGAAGTTCAATCTTGCATCTCCATCCCTTCATGATATTTGTGTGGTTTTGTACTGCTTGTGGTTTGATCATCTCAAATGCATTGCATATTGTTTGCATTGTTTTCATAATGTTACATGTCATTTTGCATTGCTCATGCTATTTTACGCACCCTCACCTGCACTTCTTAGTGCATTGCATCGCGCTATCTTGTGCATCTTATCAGCACTTGTTAGTGCATTGCACTGTATTCCGCATTGTTATGCGCCACACTTAGGTTGCATTGTCATGCGTTCCTCGACTTGCGTTCTTGCGCACTTTTCGCTTGCATTGCCATGCATTGTTTCTGACGATATTGTACCAGTTGAGTTTCTTCCTCTTTCAGGAATGATATCGTATGTACGGTTCATTTGAAGCTGGTGCGACCAGATGAACCGGACAGGTATTGTATTCTCTGTGTGAGACGTAGCGAGAATTGTATAATTCTCTTACATTCTTACTGCATGAAATGTAGTTTGATATGCATTCTTGCTTAAAATTGTTGCATTTATCGTGTGTATTTGCTTCATTATAGTTTTCTTCGCATGATCATAAGTTATGTTCGGCCTCGTGCATGTCTTTTGCATTCTGCCCCTGCCTGCGAGCACAGCTCTTTGATTATCTTGCCTGTTTGTCTAAATCTTCGGCCTTGTCAAAAATGGGTCGTCTTTGGGTTTTGACATTCACTGCCGTCACTTATGACTTTCGAGTTCTGGCAAAGAGGGGCAACTGTAGACACCCCATTTTTGACCGACCTTAAGACTCAGACGTCATTGATTGAGCGCCCGGTGATTGCGCATGTTGTGCTCGTTTTGAGGTTTCGGAGTTCCTAGCTAAAAGCCTCATCTCCGGACCTCGGGACTCTTTGTCCTTTGACTCGGTCTGCGGAGTAAGTTTTGTTTTCTCTTCCCGGAGGAAGGGAGAGGTCTTGTAGACCATCTCTTAGTGATCGTGGACTACTTTTCGTGGTCGTAGGCCACAGTTCCTATTTGGAGACTAGTTTTTTGTTTTCGGAGCCGTCGGCCGTGCGCCTCGGTTCAGGACCGCTTAACATTCTCCGTTTGGCCCAATTTTGGTACACACCTTGTTTCCTTTGTCTAGAGGAACACTGTGGCCCGGGAGACCACTTTTGTGGTCACACGCCGCTTTCGATGCTCAACAGCCAGTTTTCGGGGCCTCCGGCCGCGCGTTTTGACTCCCGAACTCTCATTTCGCATCCGTCTTGGTTCATTTTTGGCATGGACCTTGTTTTCATTGTTTGGAAGGTGGTACAAGGGTGGGAGATCACTTTTTCTCCTTGGATACCACTTTTCCCGTGCTAGTCGATTTTCTTGTCAGGTAACTGGTCTCCTTTATTTTTGGGCCACAATTGCTGGTCTCCCACCACACCACTAGCTTGCATTCAGTTGGGAGACCACCAAATGGGATGGCTGACCACCTTTCATTGGGTTGAACCTTTTGAACTGGTCAGCCAACCAGGGGAAGTGGTCGGCCAACCACCTGAACTGGCCGGCCTGCCTCCCCCAGTCTTGTCTCTGTGAGTTGTTGCCAGCTGTGCCAGCTGGATGGCACAGACTGCATCCTCCATACACATGTATGGACGATCTTTGGCCTTGGTTTTTAGCTTCTTTGAGAAGCTAAGACCTTGTATCTCTATAAAGGAGGGCCTCCCCCTCCTTTGTGAGGGTTTAGAATTTGGTTAAAGGCATACCATATATCTCTCCCTTTATCTCTCTATTTTGGCCCAAAAAAGTGTATTGTTCTTGCACCTTTGCACACCACCTCATAGACTAACCCTTCCACCATTGCTTGGAGCTTCTTGGAGGCCATTTTTAGAGGTTAAGAAATTGGGTTTTGGGTCCAGAAGTTGCTGCCTTGCTGTGCTTCAAGGGTAACACACCTTTTCCCTCTTTTAAGCTTTATTTTGATCCATCTCTTAGCCTTATTTGCATGAATATTTGAGCTTTGTTGTCAACTAAAAAAAGTCTTTTTTGGAGGTCCTTTTCATGTTTGTTTAAGGTCATTTTCCTGTTGGGGGTCATCTACCCTCTTGTATGCTTCATTTAGTCTTGTTTTGAGCCATGCCTTAAGGCCTTTGTGTTGACCTTTGTTTGGCCTTTGAGCCACTAAAATCCAGCAGATTTTTAGTGGTTGGCATGCTATTTTGAGGGCCAAAAGCAGAGAGGGGATACCCTCTCTCTTTTGGCCTTGTTTGTTGGCATTTTTAGCCTTTCAAAGGAGCCTTCATTTGCACACCCCCAAGACTTGTTTCAAGCCCTTTTTAGTGACTTTTAGGGCCTGCCTAGGCTCTGTCCAGAGTTTGTTTTGTCACCTTGGGTTTGTCTCTTGCATGTGTAGAATAACCCCTCTTATAGCCTATCAAAGGAGCATAACATTCTTGCATGCATTGATCATGTTTCAGTGGGTTTTTGGGATTTATTTGGCATTTGATGTCTCTAACTTTTTCTGGTTTAGTTGCCTCTTGATTGCTTCATATGCTTGTAGTGTAATCCATGTTCACTAGCTCACATTGTATGTTGTTTTGGCCCTTGATTCTAGCATATTTTGGCCATGTTCTAAGCTGATTTTATTCATGATTTGGGCTACCTTAGCTCTGTTTTGAGGTCCCATGGTCGAATGATGCTTGCCATGCATGCTTGTAGTGTAATACCCTTGCCTAGCTTCGAGTTTTGATGCCTCTTGCATGCTTAACTTGAGTGGTTTTCATGTTTTGGCATCATTGAACATGTTATTTCAGAGCCTATACTTGTGCCATATTCCCATGTTTTTCACCCTTTAAATGCGTTTCAGAGTTGTGCTTGTGTGCCTCATTTTTGGGCTATTGCACGAGCATCATTTTTGTGCATTGCAAGCCATCATTTTAGTCCATTTTGCCACTGTTTTGGGTCTGGATAGGCACTGTTTGGGGTTGGTTTGGTCATTTGGGCACCACTTTGCATACCTCTAGTGTAATACACTTTACTAGTTTCGGTAATTGTGCCATCCAACATGAATCAGGTGAGTTGTTTGCATAATTCGGGACCATCTTGTATGTCATTCCAGAGCTAGAGCATGTGTCACTGTATGCCATATTTCATCCTTGTCATGCTTTGGTAGAGTTGCACTTTGTTCCTTATATTTGGTCCCTTGCATTTGTGCATGTTTGCATGTACCTTATTGCCTCATTCTCATCATAATTGCCACTGATTTGGGTGTGGCTGAGGCCCATTCATTTTGGTTTAAGTCCATTTTGCATCGAGTATGCCATTGTAGTTTCTAGCATTGAGCACGCCGCGTTGTCGCATTTTTGATCATTGAATTGCTCATGCCTTGTTCACTTCGTTGTGTATGATAGTCTTCACATGTGCATTGTGTATGACATATAGTATCATGTGCATTGAGTAAGCCATTGTTAGTTCGTAGCATTGCGTATGTTAGTTTGCATGTTTGCACGTCATCCTTTTCATGTTTGCATGACTTGGTTGCATCGCCTTAGGATTGCATGCTAGAAGTCGCATTGTGCATGTCATTGTTCGTCGCATTGTGTTCGAAATAGGGGTTAGTCCGAACACGGGAAACGAGGGATGTCACGTACTCAAAGTGACGAAATGTGCCTCGGTTCCCGATCACCGACCCTCTTGACTTCCCATGATGAAGTTGTTGGCTTTAGGTGCTTATGTGTGCATTCATGTCACATTGAGTCGTGCAATTTGGCTCCTCGGCCATCACGCATTGGGATGCGTGATTGGTGCCCCAAGGGTCAAGGACTACACCCCCTAGAGCTTACGTAATGACAAGGAGAGTGGTCTTGCACACATGTGTTTCAAATACTTTGCCGTGCCTCTCTTTCCCTTTGTTGCCGAAAAACAGAATCCAGGAGAAGAAACAGGTCGGCCGACCAGGTTTTCTGGCAAGCCGACCACCTTCTTTGGTTTCCACCACAAAAGGTGGTCGGTAGTTGGTCTCCCATGCCTATAAGCTGGTCGGCAGCCTTCCCGCAGATTCCCGGGGTAGAGTTTCATCTCCTTGGAGCCTTGTGCAAGTTTCTGAGATCGATTGCAAACAAAGGCGAGTTGGGGCATCACGAGGGATTTCCGAGCAAGGCAACTCGAGCATGCACGCATCCATTATCTTCCAAAACAGAGCTGAGGCAGTCCATTTTACATAGTTTGCATTCTAGTTTAGTTAATTTGTTAATTAGCTAGTGTTGTGTAATAATTAGTTAATTCGATTCTGTATTATTTATTCAGACCCTCCGAGAGAGGGCAATGTTGTAATAAGTGTGCATGTGTGTGATGCATGTCTTCCAACCCCACGTCTTTCTCCCTTTTATTTACCAGCTTATGATGGTTAGTTTTAGGGCACGTTTCAAATAGTATAGCTATGCTCGTATGTTTGCATCCATTCATCTGTTTCGCATGCATCAGGCTCGGCGCATCATACTAACTGCATTGTATTTCAATTCCAAGTTGAATACATGTTATCCGTAGCATCTCATATGCCATCTTAGAATAGCCGAGCCTATCTTTGTTGCATTTTGCATGTGTTGCATTAGCCATCTTAACATGAACTAGGATCACGCATTGATTACTAACTAGTTTCTGTTTTGGCTCGGAGTACTCGGTAAGTGTTTATGCTTTAGCATCGTTGCATGTGTGTGAGTGACTGCCATGATAGCATGTTTGCCATGAGCCTAACTGCTTATGTGATATACCTACCTGAATGTCTGTGGGTGAATGTTGGATTACTTGAATTGGGACGATTCATTGAGATCCGTGTTTTACCCTACTTGCGGGTAGCAAAGTTCAAACCATTTTCCAAATAAATGGATATGCAATGCTTTCTTCCGAATTACGCGATCTAGTCTATACTTGTTTTGCTGTACGCATCACATAGTAATTCTAGGCTAATAAACTGGAATAAGAACGCATGTGTTTTCAAAAACAAGATATCATGTTTAGTAGTGGCCGATCTTTGATCGGGCGAGCGAGGGTGCTCATTGCATGACCTTTCCCAATCTTACCGAAGTTCCCGAGCCGAGGAAACTTTGGTGATGAAGGACACGTGGCCTTAGGCATGAGTCAGGGTTTCCTAAATTCCCCCAAAATAAAATATTTAGGTGGCGACTCTGTATCTGGCGAAGCAGTCCATGTTTGGCACTGCTTTCTAAAAATCAGTTTTTCAAAACGATTTGCCGGATTTGGACTCTTTGGTGAATTATCGATATTGCATTGCACTTTGCGAGATTAGATTCAGAACCGTGACATTTGACGCCGAGCTGTAGTGAGCTTCAATGAACAAAACGATTTGCCGGGATCTTGCTTTGCACGTTCGGGGACGTCTACATCATGCATTAGGGTTTAAAGACTCGGATACTTATTTGGACCCTCTTGCATGATGGCAGATATGTCATTATGGTTTTTACTCGCCATTTCTCACGCATTAGGGTTTAACCACTCGGACACTTATTCGGGCCCTCTTAGATGATGGCAGAGATGTAATTATGATGTTTACTCTCCAGTTCTCGAGCAATAGGATTCGAACACTCGGACACTTTTTTGGACCCCCTCGCATGATGGTAGATAAGTAAATATGGTGTTTACTTGTCATTTCTCATGCTTTAGTGTTTAAACACTCAGACACTTATTCGGACCCTCTTGCATGATGGCAGATATATATTTATGTGTTTACTTGCCATTTCTCATGCATTAGGGTTTAAACACTCGGACACTTATTTGGACCCTCCAGCATGATCGCAGATATGTAATTATGGTGTTAAATGCCATTTCTCATACATTAGGGTTTAAACACTCGGACACTTATTCGGACCCTCTTGCATGATGGCAGATATGTAATTATGTCGTTTACTTCCCATTTCTCGTGCATTAGAGTTCCAACGCTCGGGCACTTATTCAGACCCTCTTGCATGATGGCAGATATGCAATTATGGTGTTTACTTGCCACTTCTCGAGCATTAGGATTCTAACACCCGGACACTTATTTGGACCCTCTTGCATGATGGCAGATATGTAATTATGGTGTTTACTTGCCATTTCTCTTGCATTAGGGTGTAACACTCGGACACTTATTCGGACCATCTAGCATGATGGCAGATATGTAATTATGGTGTTTACTTGTCATTTCTCACGCATTAGGGTTTAAACACTCGGACATTTATACGGATCTTCTTGCATGACAGCAGATATGTAATTATGGTGTTTACTTACCATTTCTCATGCATTGGGGTTCAAAATTCGGACACTTATTCAGACCCTCTTGCTTGATGGCAGATATGTAATTATTGGTGTTTACTTGACATTTCTCGTGCATTTGGATTCGAACACTCGGACACTATTTCCAGCCCTCTTGCATGATGGCTGATATCTAATTGTGGTTTTTACTTGCCATTTCTCATGCATTAGGGTTTAAACACTCGGACACTTATTTGGACCCTCTTCCTTGATCACCGAGATGTAATTACAGTGTTTACTTGCCATTTCTTGTGGATTAGGATTCAAACACTCGGACACTTTTTCGGACCCTCTTGCATGATGGCAGATATGTAATTATGGTGTTTACTTGCCATTTCCCTTGCATTAGGGTATAAACACTCGGACACTTATTCCGACCCTTTGGCATGATGGCAGATATGTAATTATGGTGTTTACTTACGTTTTCTCATGTATTAGGGTTCAAAATTCGGACACTTATTCAGACCCTCTTGCTTGATGGCAGATATGTAATTATGGTGTTTACTTGCCATTTCTCGTGCATTTGGATCTGAACACTAGGACACTTTTTTGGACCCTCTTCCATGATGGCAGATATCAAATTATCGTGTTTACTTGCCATTTCTTAGGCATTTGGATTTAAACACTTGGACACTTATTCGGACTAACTTGCATGATGGCCGAGATGTGATTACGGTGTTTACTTGCCATTTCTCGTGCATTAGGATTCGAACACTGGGACACTCTTTTGGACCCTCTTGCAAGAAGGCAGATATGTAATTATGGTGTTATTCGCCATTTGTCATGCATTAGGGTTTAAACACTCGGACACTTATTCGGACCCTCTTGGATTATGGTAGATACGTAATTATGGTGTTTACTTGCTATTTCTCTAGCATTAGGGTTCAAAATTCGAACACTTATTCGGACCCTCTTACATGATGGCAGATATGTAATTATGGTGTTTACTTGCCATTTCTCATGTATTAGTTTTTAACTGCTTGGGCACTTATTCGAATGCACTTGGATGAACGCCGAGATATAATTGTGGTGTTTACCTGCTATTTCTCGTGCATTAGCATTCGAACACTCGAACACTTTTTTGAGCCCTCTTGCATGATGGTAGATATATAATTATGGTGTTTACTTGCCATTTCTCGTGCATTAGTGTTTAAATACTCTGACAATTATTTGGAGCCTCTTGCATGATGGTGGACATGTATTTGTGGTGTTTACTTGCCATTTCTCACGCATTCGGGTTTAAACACTCGGACACCTATTCGGACCCTTTTGCATGATGGCAGATATATAATTGTGTTGTTTACTCGCAATTTCTCATGCATTAGGGATTAAGCACTCGGACACTTATTCGGACCCTCTTGCATGATGGCAGATATGTATTTATGGCGTTTAGTTTCCATTTCTCATGCATTAGGGTTTAAACACTCGGACACTTATTCGGACCCTCTTGCATGATGACAAATATGTAATTATGGTGTTTACTTGCGTTTTCTCATGCATTAGGGTTCAAAATTCGGACACTTATTCAGACACTCTTGCTTGATGGCAGATATGTAATTATGGTGTTTATTGCCATTTCTCGTGCATTCGGATCTGAACACTGGGACACTTTTTTGGACCCTCGGACACTTTTTCCAGCCCTCTTAGATGATGGCTGATATCTAATTGTGGTGTTTACTTGCCATTTCTCATGCATTAGGGTTTAAACACTCTGACACTTATTCGGACCCTCTTCATTTATCACCGAGATGTAATTACGTTGTTTACTTGCCATTTCTCGTGCATTAAGATTCAAGCACTCGGACACTTTTTCGGACACTCTTGAATGATGGCAGATATGTAATTATGGTGTTTACTTGCCATTTCCCTTGCATTAGGGTGTAAACAGTCCGACACTTATTCCGACCCTCTTGCATGATGGCAGATATGTAATTATGGTGTTTACTTACGTTTTCTCATGTATTAGGGTTCAAAATTTGGACACTTATTCAAACCCTCTTGCTTGATGGCAGATATGTAATTATGGTGTTTACTTGTCATTTCTCGTGCATTTTGATCTGAACACTGGGACCCTTTTTTGGACCCTCTTCCATGAGGGCAGATATCTAATTATCGTGTTTACTTGCCATTTCTCAGGCATTTGGGTTTAAACACTTAGACACTTCTTCGGACTTCCTTGCATGATGGCCGAGATGTAATTATGGTGTTTACTTTCCATTTCCCGTGCATTAGCATTCGAACACTGGGACACTCTTTTGGACCCTCTTGCAACAAGGCAAATATGCAATTATGGTGTTACTTGCCATTTGTCATGCATTAGGGTTTAAACACTCAGACACTTATTTGGACCCTCATGCATTATGGCAGATACATAATTATGGTGTTTACATGCTATTTCTGTTGCATTATGGTTTAAATACTCAGACACTTATTTGGACCCTCTTGCCTGATGGTAGATATGTAATTATGTTGTTTATTTGCCATTTCTCATGCATTCGGGTTTAAACCCTCGAAGTCTTATTCGGACCCTCTTGCATGATGGAAGATATGTAATTATGGTGTTTAGTTACTATTTCTCATGCATTACGGTTCAAAATTCGAACACTTATTCGGACACTGTTACATGATGGCAGATATGTAATTATGGTGTTTACTTGCCATTTCTCATGTATTAGTTTTTAACCGCTCGGGCACTTATTCGGACGCTCTTGGATGATGGCCGAGATATAATTATGGTGTTTACTTGCCATTTCTCGTGCATTAGCATTCGAACACACGAACACTTTTTTGAGCCCTCTTGCATGATGGTAGATATGTAATTATGGTGTTTACTTGCCATTTCTCGTGCGTTAGTGGCTAAACACTCGGACAATTATTTGGACCCTCTTGCATGATGGCAGACATGTATTTGTGGTGTTTCCTTGCCATTTCTCATGCATTAGGGTTTAAACACTCGGACACCTATTCGGACCCTTTTCAATGATGGCAGATATATAATTGTGTTGTTTCCTTGTCATTTCTCATGCATTTGGGTTTAAGCACTCGGACACTTATTCGAAACCTCTTGCATGATGGCAGATATGTATTTATGGCATTTGGTTTCCATTTCTCATGCATTTGGGTTCAAAACACTAGGACACTTATTCGGACCCTCTTGCATGATGGTAGATATGTAATTATGGTGTTTTCTTGCGTTTTCTCATGCATTAGGGTTCAAAATTTGAACTCTTTTTCAGACCCTCTTGCTTGATGGCAGATCTGTGATTATGGTGTTTACTTGCCATTTCTCGTGCATTCGGATCTGAACACTGGGACACTTTTTTGGACCCTCAGACACTTTTTCCAGCCCTCTGGGATGATGGCTGATATCGAATTGTGGTGTTTACTTGCCATTTCTCATGCATTCGGGTTTAAAGACTCGGACACTTACTTGGACCCTCTTGCTTGATCGCCGAGATGTAATTACGGTGTTTACTTGCCATTTCTCGTGCATTAGGATTCGAACACTCGGACACTTTTTCGGACCCTCTTGCATGATGGCAGATATGTAATTATGGTGTTTACTTGCCATTTCCCTTGCGTTAGGGTATACACACTCGGACACATATTCCGACCCTCTTGCATTATAACAGATATGAAATTATGGTGTTTACTTACGTTTTCTCATGTATTAGGGTTCAAAATTCGGACAGTTATTCAAACCCTCTTGCTTGATGGCAGATATGTAATTATGGTGTTTACTTGATATTTGTCGTGCATTTGGATCTGAACACGGGGATACTTTTTTGGACCCTCTTCCATGATGGCAGATATATAATTACCATGTTTACTTGCCATTTCTCATGCATTTGGGTTTAAACACTTGGACACTTGTTCGAACTTTCTTGCATGATGGCCGAGATGTAATTACGGTGTTTACATGCCGTTTCTCGTGCATTAAGATTCGAAAACTGTGACACTTTTTCGGACCCTCTTGCAAGAAGGCAAAAATGTAATTATGGTGTTACTCGCCATTTCTCATGCATTAGGGTTTAAACACTCGGAAAGTTATTCGGACCCTCTTGCGTTGTGGCAGATATGTAATTATGGTGTTTACTTGCTATTTCTCTCGCATTAGGGCTTAAACACTCGGACACTTATATGGACCCTCTTGCATGATGGCAGATATATAATTTTGGGGTTTACTTGCCATTTCTCATGCATTCGGGTTTAAACCCTCGGAGACATATTCGGACCCTCTTGCATGATGGAAGATATGTAATTATGGTGTTTACTTATAATTTCTCATGCATTACGGTTCAAAATTCGAACACTTATTCGGACCCTCTTACATGATGACAGATATGTAATTATGGTGTTTACTTGCCATTTCTCATGTATTAGTTTTCAACCACTCGGGCACCTATTCGAACGCTCTTCGATGATGGCCCAGATATAATTGTGGTGTTTACTTGCCATTTCTCGTGCATTAGCATTCGAACACTTGAACACGGTTTTGAGCCCTCTTGCATGGTGGTAGATATGTAATTATGGTGTTTACTTGCCATTTCTCGTGCATTAGTGTTTAAACACTCGGACAAATATTCGGAGCCTCTTGCATGATGGTAGACATGTATTTGTGGTGTTTACTTGCCATTTCTCACGCATTACGGTTTAAACACTCGGACACCTATTCGAACCCTTTTTCATGATGGCAGATATATAATCGTGGTGTTTACTTGCCATTTCTCATGCATTAGGGTTTAAGCACTCGGACACTTATTCGGACCCTCTTGCATGATGGCAGATATGTAATTATGGTGTTTACTTGAGTTTTCTCATGCTTTAGGGTTCAAAATTCGGACACTTATTCAGACCCTCTTGCTTGATGGCAGAGATGTAATTATGGTGTTTACTTGCCATTTCTCGTGCATTCGGATCTGAACACTGGGACACTTTTTCGGACCCTCTTCCATGATTGCAGATATCTAATTATCGTGTTTACTTGCCATTTCTCATGCATTTGGCTTTAAACACTCGGACACTTATTCGGACTTACTTGCATGATGGCCGAGATGTAATTACGGTGTTTACTTGCCATTTCCCGTGCATTAGGATTCGAACACTGGGACACTTTTTCGGACCCTCTTGCAAGAACGCAGATATGTAATTATGGTGTTACTCGCCATTTCTCATGCATTAGGGTTTAAACACATGGACACTTATTTGGACCCTCTTGCATTATGGAAGATATGTAATTATGGTGTTTACTTGCTATTTCTCTCGCATTAGGGTTGAAACACTCGGACACTTATTCGGACCCTCTTGCATGATGGCAGATACGTAATTATGGTGTTTACTTGCCATTTCTCAAGCATTCAGGTTTAAACCCTTGGAGACTCATTCAAACCCTCTTGCATGATGGAAGATATGTAATTATGGTGTTTACTTACAATTTCTCATGCCTTACGGTTCGAAATTCGAACACTTATTCGGACCCTCTTACATGATGGCAGTTATGGAATTATGGTGTTTACATGCCATTTCTCATGTATTTGTTTTTTATCGCTCAGGCACTTGTTCGGACGCTCTTGGTTGATGGCCGAGATATAATTATGGTGTTTACTTGCCATTTATCGTGCATTTGCATTGAACACTCGAACACTTTTTTGAGCCCTCTTGCATGATGGTAGACATGTAATTATAGTGTTTACTTTCCGGTTCTTATGCATTAGTGTTTAAACACTTGGACAGTTATTCGGAGCCTCTTGCATTATGGCAGATATCTATTTGTGGTGTTTACTTGCTATCTCTCATGCATTAGGGTTTAAACACTCGGACACCTATTCAGACCCTTTTGCAGGATGGCAGATATATAATTATGGTGTTTCTTTGCCATTTCTCATGCATTTGGGTTTAAACACTTGGACACTTGTTCGAACTTTCTTGCATGATGGCCGAGATGTAATTACGGTGTTTACATTCCGTTTCTCGTGCATTAAGATTCGAAAACTGTGACACTTTTTCGGACCCTCTTGCAAGAAGGCAAAAATGTAATTATGGTGTTACTCGCCATTTCTCATGCATTAGGGTTTAAACACTCGGAAAGTTATTCGGACCCTCTTGCGTTGTGGCAGATATGTAATTATGGTGTTTACTTGCTATTTCTCTCGCATTAGGGCTTAAACACTCGGACACTTATATGGACCCTCTTGCATGATGGCAGATATATAATTTTGGGGTTTACTTGCCATTTCTCATGCATTCGGGTTTAAACCCTCGGAGACATATTCGGACCCTCTTGCATGATGGAAGATATGTAATTATGGTGTTTACTTATAATTTCTCATGCATTACGGTTCAAAATTCGAACAGTTATTCGGACCCTCTTACATGATGACAGATATGTAATTATGGTGTTTACTTGCCATTTCTCATGTATTAGTTTTCAACCACTCGGGCACCTATTCAAACGCTCTTCGATGATGGCCCAGATATAATTGTGGTGTTTACTTGCCATTTCTCGTGCATTAGCATTCGAACACTTGAACACGGTTTTGAGCCCTCTTGCATGGTGGTAGATATGTAATTATGGTGTTTACTTGCCATTTCTCGTGCATTAGTGTTTAAACACTCGGACAAATATTCGGAGCCTCTTGCATGATGGTAGACATGTATTTGTGGTGTTTACTTGCCATTTCTCACGCATTACGGTTTAAACACTCGGACACCTATTCGAACCCTTTTTCATGATGGCAGATATATAATCGTGGTGTTTACTTGCCATTTCTCATGCATTAGGGTTTAAGCACTCGGACACTTATTCGGACCCTCTTGCATGATGGCAGATATGTAATTATGGTGTTTACTTGAGTTTTCTCATGCTTTAGGGTTCAAAATTCGGACACTTATTCAGACCCTCTTGCTTGATGGCAGAGATGTAATTATGGTGTTTACTTGCCATTTCTCGTGCATTCGGATCTGAACACTGGGACACTTTTTCGGACCCTCTTCCATGATTGCAGATATCTAATTATCGTGTTTACTTGCCATTTCTCATGCATTTGGCTTTAAACACTCGGACACTTATTCGGACTTACTTGCATGATGGCCGAGATGTAATTACGGTGTTTACTTGCCATTTCCCGTGCATTAGGATTCGAACACTGGGACACTTTTTCGGACCCTCTTGCAAGAACGCAGATATGTAATTATGGTGTTACTCGCCATTTCTCATGCATTAGGGTTTAAACACATGGACACTTATTTGGACCCTCTTGCATTATGGAAGATATGTAATTATGGTGTTTACTTGCTATTTCTCTCACATTAGGGTTGAAACACTCGGACACTTATTCGGACCCTCTTGCATGATGGCAGATACGTAATTATGGTGTTTACTTGCCATTTCTCAAGCATTCAGGTTTAAACCCTTGGAGACTCATTCAAACCCTCTTGCATGATGGAAGATATGTAATTATGGTGTTTACTTACAATTTCTCATGCCTTACGGTTCGAAATTCGAACACTTATTCGGACCCTCTTACATGATGGCAGTTATGGAATTATGGTGTTTACATGCCATTTCTCATGTATTTGTTTTTTATCGCTCAGGCACTTGTTCGGACGCTCTTGGTTGATGGCCGAGATATAATTATGGTGTTTACTTGCCATTTATCGTGCATTTGCATTGAACACTCGAACACTTTTTTGAGCCCTCTTGCATGATGGTAGACATGTAATTATAGTGTTTACTTTCCGGTTCTTATGCATTAGTGTTTAAACACTTGGACAGTTATTCGGAGCCTCTTGCATTATGGCAGATATCTATTTGTGGTGTTTACTTGCTATCTCTCATGCATTAGGGTTTAAACACTCGGACACCTATTCAGACCCTTTTGCAGGATGGCAGATATATAATTATGGTGTTTCTTTGCCATTTCTCATGCATTTGGGTTTAAGCACTCGGATACTTATGCGGACCCTCTTGCATAATGGCGGATATGTATTTATGGCGTTTAGTTTCAATTTCTCATGCATTAGGGTTTAAACTGTCGCACACTTATTCGGATCCTCTTGCATTATGGCGGATATGTAATTATGGTGCTTACTTGCCACTGCATCAGCATTAGGATTTGAACACTCAGACACTTATTCGGACCCTCTTGCATGACGGCAGATATGTAATTATGGTGTTCACATGCCATTTCTCTTCCATTGGGGTTTAAACACTCGGGCGCTTATCCGCACTCTCTTGGATGATGGAAGATAAGTAATTGTGGTGTTTACTTTCCATTTCGCGTGTATTAGGGTTTAAACACTCGGACACTTATTTGGACCCTCTTTTATGATGGCAGATGTGTAATTCCGGTGTTTTCTTGTCATTTCTCATGCGTTTGGGTTTAACCACTCAGGCACGTATTCGGACCCTCTTGGATGATTGCCGAGATATAATTATGGTGTTTTCTTGCCGTTTCAAGTGCAATAGGATTCGAACACTCGGACACATTTTTGGTCCCTCATACATGATGGTAGATTTGTAATTAGAGGTTTTACTTTCCATTTCTCATGCTCTAGGGTTTAAACGCTCGGACACTTATTCGGACCCTCTTGCATTATGGATGATATGTAATTATGGTGTTTACTTGCCACTTCTCGAGCATTAGGATTTGAACACTGGGACACTTATTCGGACCCTCTTGCATGATGGCAGATATCTAATTATGGTGTTTACTTGCGATTTGTCTTGCATTAGGGTTTAACCACTAAGATACTTATTCAGACCCACTTCCCCGATCGCAGAAATGTAATTATGGTGTTTACTTGCCATTTCTCGTGTATTAGTTTCTAACCGCTCTGGCACTTATTCGGAACCTCTTGGATGATGGCCGAGATATAATTATGGTGTTTACTTGCCATTTCTCGTGCATTAGCATTCGAACACTCGAACACTTTTTTGAGCCCTCCTGCATGGTGGTAGATATGTAATTATGGTGTTTACTTGCCATTTCTCGTGCATTAGTGTTTAAGCACTCGGACAAATATTCGGAGCCTCTGGCATGATGGCCGACATGTATTTGTGGTGTTTACTTGCCATTTCTCATGGATTAGGGTTTAAATACTCGGATACCTATTCGGAACCTTTTGCCTGATGGCAGATATATAATTGTGGTGTTTACTTGCCATTTCACATGCATTTGGGTTTAAGCACTCGGACACTTATTCGGACCCTCTTGCATGATGGCAGATATGTATTTATGGCGTTTAGTTTCCATTTCTCATGCATTAGGGTTTAAACACTCGGACACTTATTCGGACCCTCTTGCATGATGGCAGATATGTAATTATGGTGTTTACTTGCGTTTTCTCATGCATTAGGGTTCAAAATTCGGACACTTATTCAGACCCTCTTGCTTGATGGCAAATATGTAATTGTGGTGTTTGCTTGTCATTTCTCGTGCATTCGAACCTGAACACTGGGACACTTTTTTGGACCCTCTTCCATGGTGGCAGATATCTAATTATCGTGTTTACTTGCCATTTCTCATGCATTTGGGTTTAAACGCTCGGACACTTATTTGGACCCTCTTGCATTATGGAAGATATGTAATTATGGTGCTTACTGGCTATTTCTCTCGCATTAGGGTTTAAACACTCAGACACTTATTCGGACCCTCTTGCATGATGGCAGATACGTAATTATGGTGTTTACTTGCCATTTCTCATGCATTCAGGTTTAAACCCTCGTAGACTTATTCGGACCCTCTTACATGATGGAAGATATGTAATTATGGTGCTTACTTACAATTTCTCATGCATTACCGTTCAAAATTCGAACACTTATTCGGACCCTCTTACATGATTGCAGATATGTAATTATGGTGTTTACGTGCCATTTCTCATGTATTTGTTTTTAATCGCTCGTGCACTTGTTCGGACGCTCTTGGATGATGGCTGAGATATAATTATGGTGTTTACTTGCCATTTCTCGTGCATTAGCATTAGAACACTCGAACACTTTTTTGAGCCCTCTTGCATGATGGAAGATATGTAATTATGGTATTTACTTGCCATTTCTTGTGCATTAGTGTTTAAACACTCGGACAGCTATTCAGAGCCACTTGCATGGTGGCAGACATGTATTTGTGGTGTTTACTTGGTATTTCTCATGCATTAGGGTTTAAACACTGGGAAACCTATTCATACCCTTTTGAATGATGGCAGATATATAATTATGATGTTTTTTTGCCATTTCTCATGCATTAGGGTTTAAGCACTCGGACACTTATGCGGACCCTCTTGCATAATGGCGGATATGTATTTATGGAGTTTAGTTTCCACTTCTCAAGCATTAGGTTTAAACAGTCGGACACTTATTCGGACCCCCTTGCAATATGGCAGATATGCAATTATGGTGTTTACTTGCCACTGCATGAGCATTAGGATTTGAACACTCAGACACTTATTCGGACCCCTTGCATGACGGCAAATATGTAATTATGGTGTTTACATGCCATTTCTCTTCCATTGGGGTTTAAACACTCGGGCACTTATCCGGACTCTCTTGGATGATGGAAGATAAGTAATTATGGTGTTTATTTGCCATTTCGCGTGTATTAGGGTTTAAACACTTGGACACTTATTCGGACCCTCTTTTATGATGGCAGATGTGTAATTCTGGTGTTTACTTGTCATTTCTCATGCGTTTGGGTTTAACCACTCAGGCACGTATTCGGACCCTCTTGGATGATTGCCGAGATATAATTATGGTGTTTTCTTCCCGTTTCTAGTGCAATAGGATTCGAACACTCGGACACATTTTTGGGCCCTCTTACATGATGGTAGATTTGTAATTATGGGGTTTACTTTCCATTTCTCACGCTCTAGGGTTTAAACGCTCCGACACTTATTCGGACCCTCTTGCATTATGGGAGATATGTAATTATGGTGTTTACTTGCCACTTCCCGAGCATTAGGATTTGAACACTGGACACTTATTCGGACCCTCTTGCATGATGGCACATATGTGATTATGGTGTATACTTCCGATTTCTCTTGCATTAGGGTTTAACCACTCGGACACTTATTCGGACCCACTTCCACGATCGCAGAAATGTAATTATGGTGTTTACTTTCCATTTCTCATGTATTAGTTTTTAACCGCTCGGGCACTTATTCAGACCCCCTTGGAAGATGGCCGAGATATAATTATGGTGTTTACTTGCCATTTCTCGTGCATTAGCATTCGAACACTCGAACACTTTTTTGAGCCCTCTTGGATTGTGGTAGATATGTAATTTTGGTGTTTACTTGCCGTTTCTCATGCATTAGTGTTTAAGCACTCGGACAAATATTCGGAGCCTCTTGCATGGTGGCAGACATGTATTTGTGGTGTTTACTTGCCATTTCTCATGGACTAGGGTTTAAACACTCGGATACCTATCCGGACCCTTTTGCATGATGACGGATATATAATTGTGGTGTTTACTTGCCATTTCTCATGCATTAGGGTTTAGGCACTCGGACACTTATTCGGACCCTCTTGCGTGATGGCAGATATGTATTTAAGGCGTTTAGCTTCAATTTCTCATGCATTAGGGTTTAAACAGTCTGACATTTATTCGGACCCTCTTACATGATGGCAGATATGTAATTATGTTGTTTACTTGCGTTTTCTCATGCATTAGGGTTCAAAATTCGGACACTTATTTAGACCCTCTTGCTTGATAACAGATATGTAATTATTGTGTTTACTTGTCATTTCTCGTGCATTCGGACCTGAACACTGGGACACTTTTTTGGACCCTCTTCCATGATGGCAGATATCTAATTATCGTGTTTACTTGCCATTTCTCATGCATTTGGGTTGAAACACTCGGACACTTATTCGGACCCTCTTGCATTATGGAAGATATATAATTATGCTGCTTACTTGCTATTTCTCTCGCATTAGGGTTTAAACACTCGGACACTTATTCGGACCCTCTTGCATGCTGGTAGATACGTAATTATGGTGTTTACTTGCAATTTCTCATGCATTCAGGTTTAAACCCTCGGAGACTTATTCGGACCCTCTTGCATGATGGAAGATATGTAATTATGGTGTTTACTTACAATTTCTCATGCATTACCGTTCAAAATTCGAACACTTATTCGGACCCTCTTACATGATTGCAGATATGTAATTATGGTGTTTACTTGCCATTTCTCATGTATTTGTTTTTAATCGCTCGGGCACTTGTTCAGACGCTCTTGGATGATGGCTGAGATATAATTATGGTGTTTACTCGCCACTTCTCGTGCATTAGCATTCGAACACTCGAACACTTTTTTGAGCCCTCTTGCATGATGGAAGATATGCAATTATGGTATTTACTTGCCATTTCTTGTGCATTAGTGTTTAAACACTCAGACAGCTATTCGGAGCCACTTGCATGGTGGTAGACATGTATTTGTGGTGTTTACTTGGTATTTCTCATGCATTAGGGTTTAAACACTCGGACACTTATTCTGACCCTTTTGAATGATGGCAGATATATAATTATGGTGTTTTTTTGTCATTTCTCATGCATTAGGGTTTAAGCACTCGGACACTTATGCGGACCCTCTTGCATAATCGCGTATATGTATTTATGGCGTTTAGTTTCCACTTCTCAAGCGTTAGGTTTAAACGGTCGGACACTTTTTCGGACCCTCTTGCATTATGGCAGATATGCAATTATGGTGTTTACTTGCCACTGCATGAGCATTAGGATTTGAACACTCAAACACTTATTCGGACCCCTTGCATGACGGCAGATATGTAATTACGGTGTTTACATGCCATTTCTCTTCCATTGGGGTTTAAACACTCGGGCACTTATCCGGACTCTCTTGGATGATGGAAGATAAGTAATTATGGTGTTTATTTGCCATTTCGCGTGTATTAGGGTTTAAACACTCGGACACTTAATCGGACCCTCTTTTATGATGGCAGATGTGTAATTCTGGTGTTTACTTGTCATTTCTCATGCGTTTGGGTTTAACCACTCAGGCACGTATTCGGACCCTCTTGGATGATGGCCGAGATATAATTATGGTGTTTTCTTGCCGTTTCAAGTGTAATAGGATTCGAACACTCGGACACATTTTTGGGCCCTCTTACATGATGGTAGATTTGTAATTATGGGGTTTACTTTCCATTTCTCATGCTCTAGGGTTTAAACGCTCCGACACTTATTCGGACCCTCTTGCATTATGGGAGATATGTAATTATGGTGTTTACTTGCCACTTCCCGAGCATTAGGATTTGAACACTGGATACTTATTCGGACCCTCTTGCATGATGGCAGATATGTGATTATGGTGTTTACTTGCGATTTCTCTTGCATTAGGGTTTGACCACTCGGACACTTATTCGGACCCACTTCCACGATCGTAGAAATGTAATTATGGTGTTTACTTGCCATTTCTCATGTATTAGTTTTTAACCACTCGGGCACTTATTCAGACCCCCTTGGAAGATGGCCGAGATATAATTATGGTGTTTACTTGCCATTTCTCGTGCATTAGCATTCGAACACTCGAACACTTTTTCAGCCCTCTTGCATTGTGGTAGATATGTAATTATGGCGTTTACTTGCCATTTCTCATGCATTAGTGTTTAAGCACTCGGACAAATATTCAGAGCCTCTTGCATGATGGCAGACATGTATTTGTGGTGTTTACTTGCCATTTCCCATGGATTAGGGTTTAAACACTCGGATACCTATTCGGACCCTTTTGCATGATGACGGATATATAATTGTGGTTTTTACTTGCCATTTCTCATGCATTAGGGTTTAAGCACTCGGACACTTATTCGGACCCTCTTGCATGATGGCAGATATGTATTTATGGCGTTTTACTTCCACTTCTCATGCATTAGGGTTTACACACTCGGACATTTATTCGGACGCTCTTACATGATGGCAGATATGTAATTTTGTTGTTTACTTGCGTTTTCTCATGCATTAGGGTTCAAAATTCGGACACTTATTTGGACCCTCTTGCTTGATAGCATATATGTAATTATTGTGTTTACTTGTCATTTCTCGTGCATTCGGACCTGAACACTGGGACACTTTTTTGGACCCTCTTCCATGATGGCTGATATCTAATTATCGTGTTTACTTGCCATTTCTCATGCATTTGGGGTTAAACACTCGGACACTTATTCGGACCCTCTTGCATTATGGAAGATATGTAATTATGGTGCTTACTTGCTATTTCTCTCGCATTAGGGTTTAAACACTCGGACACTTATTCGGACCCTCTTGCATGATGGCAGATACGTAATTATGGTGCTTACTTTCCATTTCTCATGCATTCAGGTTTAAACCCTCGGAGACTTATTCGGACCCTCTTGCATGATGGAAGATATGTAATTATGGTGTTTACTTACAATTTCTCATGCATTACCGTTCAAAATTTGAACACTTATTTGGACCCTTTTACATGATTGCAGATATGTAATTATGGTGTTTACTTGCCATTTCTCATGTATTTGTTTTTAATCGCTCGGGCGCTTGTTTGGACGCTCTTGGATGATGGCTGAGATATAATTATGGTGTTTACTTGCCATTTCTCGTGGATTAGCATTCGAACACTCGAACACTTTTTTGAGCCCTCTTGCATGATGGAAGATATGCAATTATGGTATTTACTTGCCATTTCTTGTGCATTAGTGTTTAAACACTCGGACAGCTATTCGGAGCCACTTGCATGGTGGCAAACATGTATTTGTGGTGTTTACTTGGTATTTCTCAAGCATTAGGGTTTAAACACTCGGACACCTATTCAGACCCTTTTGAATGATGGCAGATATATAATTATGGTGTTTTTTGCCATTTCTCATGCATTAGGGTTTAAGCACTCGGACACTGATGCAGACCCTCTTGCATAATGACGGATATGTATTTATGGCGTTTAGTTTCCACTTCTCAAGCATTAGGTTTAAACAGTCGGACACTTATTCGGACCCTCTTGCATTATGGAAGATATGTAATTATGGTGTTTACTTGCTATTTCTCTTGCATTAGGGTTTAAACACTCGGACACTTATTCGGGCCCTCTTGCATGATGGCAGATACGTAATTATAGTGTTACTTGCCATTTCTCATGCAATCACGTTTAAACCCTCGGAGACTTATTCGGACCCTCTTGCATGATGGAAGATATATAATTATGGTGTTTACTTACAATTTCTCATGTATTTGTTTTTAATCGCTCGGGCACTTGTTCGGACGCTCTTGGATGATGGCCGAGGTATAATTATGGTGTTTACTTGCCATTTCTCGTGCATTAGCATTCAAACACGCGAAAATTTTTTTGAGCCCTCTTGCATGATGGTAGATATGTAATTATGGTATTTATTTGCCATTTCTTGTGCATTAGTGTTTAAACACTCGGACAGTTATTCGGAGCCTCTTGCATGACGGCAAATATGTATTTGTGATGTTTACTTGCTATTTCTCATGCATTAGGGTTTAAACACTCGGACACCTATTTAGACCCTTTGGCAAGATGGCAGATATATACTTATGGTGTTTCTTTGCCATTTCTCTTGCATTTGGGTTTAAGCATTCGGACACTTATGCGGACCCTCTTGCATAATGACGGATATGTATTTATGGTGTTTAGTTTCCATTTCTCATGCTTTAGGGTTTAAACACTCAGGCACTTATTCGGACCCTCTTGCATGACGACAGATATGTAATTGTGGTGTTTACATGCCATTTCTCTTCCATTGGGGTTTAAACACTCGGGCACTTATCCTGACTCTCTTGGATGATGGAAGATAAGTAATTATGGTGTATTAGGGTTTAAACACTCGGACACTTATTCGGACCCTATTTTATGATGGCAGATGTGTAATTCTGTTGTTTACTTGTCATTTCTCATGCGTTTGGGTTTAACCACTCGGGCACTTATTCAGACCCTCTTGGGTGATGGCCGAGATGTAATTATGGTGTTTGCTTGCCATTTCTCATGAATTAGGGTTTAAGCACTCGGACACTTTTTCGGACCCTCTTTCATGATGGCAGATATGTATTTATGGCGTTTAGCTTCCATTTCTCATGCATTAGGGTTTAAACACTCGGACATTTATTCGGACCCTCTTACACGATGGCAGATATGTAATTATGTTGTTTACTTGCGTTTTCTCATGCATTAGGGTTCAAAATTCGGACACTTATTTAGACCCTCTTGCTTGATAGCAGATATGTAATTTTTGTGTTTACTTGTCATTTCTTGTGCATTCGGACCTGAACACTGGGACACTTTTTTGGACCCTCTTCCATGATGGCAGATATCTAATTATCGTGTTTACTTGCCAATTCTCACGCATTTGCATTTAAACACTCGGACACTTATTCGGACCCTCTTGCATTATGGAAGATATGTAATTATGGTGCTTACTTGCTATTTCTCTCGCATTAGGGTTTAAACACTCGAACACTTAGTCGGACCCTCTTGCAAGATGGCAGATACGTAATTATGGTGTTTACTTGCCATTTCTCATGCATTCAGGTTTAAACCCTCGGAGACTTATTCGGACCCTCTTGCATGATGGAAGATATGTAATTATGGTGTTTACTTACAATTTCTCATGCATTACCGTTCAAAATTCGAACACTTATTCGGACCCTCTTACATGATTGCAGATATGTAATTATGGTGTTTACTTGCCATTTCTCATGTATTTGTTTTTAATCGCTCGGGCACTTGTTCGGATGCTCTTGGATGATGGCTGAGATATAATTATGGTGTTTACTTGCCATTTCTCGTGCATTAGCATTCGAACACTCGAACACTTTTTTGAGCCCTCTTGCATGATGGAAGATATGTAATTATGGCATTTACTTGCCATTTCTTGTGCATTAGTGTTTAAACACTCGGACAGTTATTCGAAGCCACTTGCATGGTGGGAGGCATGTATTTGTGGTGTTTACTTGGTATTTCTCATGCATTAGGGTTTAAACACTCGGACACCTATTCAGACCGTTTTGCATGATGGCAGATATATAATTATGGTGTTTTTTTGCCATTTCTCATGCATTAGGGTTTAAGCACTCGGACACTTATGCGGACCCTCTTGCATAATGGCAGATATGTATTTATGGCGTTTAGTTTCCATTTCTCAAGCATTAGGTTTAAACAGTCGGACACTTATTCGGACCCTCTTGCATTATGGCAGATATGTAATTATGGTGTTTACTTGCCACTGCATGAGCATTAGGATTCGAACACTCAGACACTTATTCGGACCCTCTTGCATGACGGCAGATATGTAATTATGGTGTTTACATGCCATTTCTCTTCCATTGGGGTTTAAACACTCAAGCACTTATCTGGACTCTCTTGGATGATGGAAGATAAGTAATTATGGTGTTTATTTTCCATTTCGCGTGTATTAGGGTTTAAACACTAGGACACTTATTCGGACCCTCTTTTACGATGGCAGATGTGTAATTCTGGTGTTTACTTGTCATTTCTCATGCGTTTGGGTTTAACCACTCAGGCACGTATTCGTACACTCGGACACTTTTTTGGGCCCTCTTACATGATGGTAGATTTGTAATTATGGGGTTTACTTTCCATTTCTCACGCTCTAGGGTTTAAACGCTCGGACTATTATTCGGACCCACTTGCATTATGGGAGATATGTAATTATGGTGTTTACTTGCCACTTCTCGAGCATTAGGATTTGAACACTGGACACTTATTCGGACCCTCTTGCATGATGGCAGATATGTGATTATGGTGTTTATTTGCGATTTCTCTTGCATTAGGGTTTAACCACTCGGACACTTATTCGGACCCACTTCCACTATCGCAGAAATGTAATTATGGTATTTACTTGCCATTTCTCATGTATTAGTTTTTAACTGCTCGGGCACTTATTCAGACCCTCTTGGAAGATGGCCGAGATATAATTATGGTGTTTACTTGCCATTTCTCATGCATTAGTGTTTAAACACTCGGACAAATATTCGGAGCCTCTTGCATGATGGCAGATATGTATTTGTGGTGTTTACTTGCCATTTCTCATGCATTAGGGTTTAAACACTCAGATACCTATTCGGATCCTTTTGCGTGATGACGGATATATAATTGTGTTGTTTACTTGCCATTTCTCATGCATTAGGGTTTAAGCACTCGGACACTTATTCGGACCCTCTTGCATGATGGCAGATATGTATTTATGGTGTTTACTTGCGTTTTCTCATGCATTAGGGTTCAAAATTCGGACACTTATTCAGACCCTCTTGCTTGATGGCAGATATGTAACTATGGTGTTTACTTGCCATTTCTCGTGCATTCGGATCTGAACACTGGGACACTTTTTTGGACCCTCTTCCATGATGGTAGATATATAATTATCATGTTTAGCTGCCATTTCTCATGCATTTGGGTTTAAACACTCGGACACTTATTCTCACTTTCTTGCATGATGGCCGAGATGTAGTTACGGTGTTTACTTGCCATTTCCCGTGCATTAGGATTCGAACACTGGGACACTTTTTCGGACCCTCTTGCAAGAACGCAGATATGTAATTATGGTGTTACTCGCCATTTCTCATGCATTAGTGTTTAAAAACTCAGACACTTATTCGGACCCTCTTGCATTATGGAAGATATGTAATTATGGTGTTTACTTGCTATTTCTCTCGCATTAGGGTTTAAACACTCGGACACTTATTCGAGCCCCTTGCATGATGACAGATACGTAATTATAGTGTTACTTGCCATTTCTCATTCAATCAGGTTGAAACCCTTGGAGACTTATTCGGACCCTCTTGCATGATGGAAGATATATAATTATGGTGTTTACTTACAATTTCTCATGTATTTGTTTTTAATCGCTCGGGCACTTGTTCGGACGCTCTTGGATGATGGCCGAGATATAATTATGGTGTTTGCTTGCCATTTCTCGTGCATTAGCATTCGAACACTCGAAAACTTTTTTGAGCCCTCTTCCATGATGGTAGATATGTAATTATGGTATTTACTTGCCATTTCTTGTGCATTAGTGTTTAAACACTTGGACAGTTATTCGGAGCCTCTTGCATGACGACAAATATGTATTTGTGATGTTTACTTGCTATTTCTCATGCATTAGGGTTTAAACACTCGAACACCTATTTAGACCCTTTTGCATGATGGCAGATATATAATTATGGTGTTTCTTTGCCATTTCTCTTGCATTTGGGTTTAAGCACTCGGACACTTTTGCGGACCCTCTTGCATAATGGCGGTTATGTATTTATGGCGTTTAGTTTCCATTTCTCATGCTTTAGGGTTTAAACACTCAGGCACTTATTCGGACCCTCTTGCATGACGACAGATATGTAATTGTGGTGTTTACATGCCATTTCTCTTCCATTGGGGTTTAAACACTCGGGCACTTATCCGGACTCTCTTGGATGGTGGAAGATAAGTAATTATGGTGTTTACTTTCCATTTCATGTGTATTAGGGTTTAAACACTCGGACACTTATTCGGACCCTATTTTATGATGGCAGATGTGTAATTCTGTTGTTTACTTGTCATTTCTCATGCGTTTGGGTTTAACCACTCGGGCACTTATTCGGACCCTCTAGGGTGATGGCCGAGATGTAATTATGGTGTTTGCTTGCCATTTCTCGTGCAATAGGATTCGAGCACTCCGACACATTTTTGGGCCCTCTTACGTGATGGTAGATTTGTAATTATGGGGTTTACTTTCCATTTCGCATGCCCTGGGGTTTAAACGCTCGGACACTTATTCGGACCCTCTTGTATTATGGGAGATATGTAATTATGGTGTTTACTTGCCACTTCTCGAGCATTAGGACTTGAACACTGGACACTTATTCGGACCCTCTTGCATGATGGCAGATATGTGATTATGGTGTTTACTTGCGATTTCTCTTGCATTAGGGTTTAACGACTCGGACACTTATTCGGACCCACTTCCACGATCGCAGAAATGTAATTATGGTGTTTACTTGCCATTTCTCATGTATTAGTTTTTAACCGCTCGGGCACTTATTCGAACCCTCTTGGAAGACGGCCGAGATATAATTATGGTGTTTCCTTGCCATTTCTCATGCATTAGGGTTTAAACACTCGGATACCTATTCGGACCCTTTTGTATGATGATGGATATATAACAGTGGTGTTTACTTGCCATTTCTCATGCATTAGGGTTTAAGCACTCGGACACTTATTCGGACCGTCTTGCATGATGGCAGATATGTATTTATGGTGTTTACTTGCGTTTTCTCATGCATTAGGGTTCAAAATTCGGACACTTATTCAGGCCCTCTTGCTTGATGGCAGATATGTAATTATGATGTTTACTTGCCGTTTCTCGTGCTTTCGGATCTGAGCACTGGGACACTTTTTTGGACCCTCTTCCATGATGGTAGATATCTAATTATCGTGTTTACTTGCCATTTCTCATGCATTTGGGTTTAAACACTCGGACACTTATTCGGACTTTCTTGCATAATGGTCGAGATGTAGTTACGGTGTTTACTTGCCATTTCCCGTGCATTAGGATTCGAACACTGGGACACTTTTTCGGACCCTCTTGCAAGAACGCAGATATGTAATTATGGTGTTACTCGCCATTTCTCATGAATTAGGGTTTAAACACTCGGACACTAATTCGGACCCTCTTGCATTATGGAACATATGTAATTATGGTGTTTACTTGCTATTTCTCTTGCATTAGGGTTTAAACACTCGGACACTTATTCGGGCCTTCTTGCATGATGGCAGATACGTAATTATAGTGTTACTTGCCATTTCTCAGGCATTCAGGTTTAAACCCTCGGAGACTTATTCGGACCCTCTTGCATGATGGAAGATATATAATTATGGTGTTTACTTACAATTTCTCATGTATTACGGTTCAAAATTCGAACACTTATTCGGACCTCTTACATGATTGCTGATATGTAATTATGGTGTTTACTTGCCATTTGTCATGTATTTGTTTTTAATCGCTCTGGCACTTGTTTGGACGCTCTTGGATGATGGCCGAGATATAATTATGGTGTTTACTTGCCATTTCTCGTGCATTAGCATTCGAACACTCGAACACTTTTTTGAGCCCTCTTGCGTGATGGTAGGTATATAATTATGGTATTTACTTGCCATTTCTTGTGCATTAGTGTTTAAACACTCAGATAGTTATTTGGAGCCTCTTGCATGACGGCAGATATGTATTTGTGGTGTTTACTTGCTATTTCTCATGCATTAGGGTTTAAACACTCGGACACCTATTTAGACCCTTTTGCATGATGGCAGATATATAATTACGGTGTTTCTTTGCCATTTCTCTTGCATTTGGGTTTAAGCACTCGGACACTTATGTGGACCCTCTTGGCGGATATGTATTTATGGCGTTTAGTTTCCATTTCTCATGCTTTAGGGTTTAAACACTCAAGCACTTATTCGGACCCTCTTGCATGACGACAGATATGTAATTATGGTGTTTACATGCCATTTCTCTTCCATTGGGGTTTAAACACTCGGGAACTTATCCAGACTCTCTTGGATGATGGAAGATAAGTAATTATGGTGTTTACTTGCCATTTCACGTGTATTAGGGTTTAAACATTGGGACACTTATTCGGACTCTATTTTATGATGGCAGATGTGTGATTCTGGTGTTTACTTGTCCTTTCTCATGCGTTTGGGTTTAACCACTCGGGCACTTATTCGGACCCTCTTGGGTGATGGTCGAGATGTAATTATGGTGTTAGCTTGCCATTTCTCATGCAATAGGATTCGAGCACTCCGACACATTTTTGGGCCCTCTTACGTGATGGTAGATTTGTAATTATGGGGTTTACTTTCCATTTCTCATGCTCTAGGGTTTAAACGCTTGGACACTTATTCGGACCCTCTTGCATCATGGGAGATATGTAATTATGGTGTTTACTTGCCACTTCTCGAGCATTAGGATTTGAACACTAGGACACTTATTCGAACCCTCTTGCAAGATGGCAGATATGTAATTATGGTGTTTACTTGCGATTTCTCTTGCATTAGGGTTGTACCACTCGGACACTTATTCGGTCCCACTTCCATGATTGCAGAAATGTAATTATGGTGTTTACTTGCCATTTCTCATGTATTAGTTTTTAACCGCCCGGGCACTTATTCGGACCCTCTTGGATGATGGCCGAGATATAATTATGGTGTTTACTCTCCATTTCTCGTGC
Organism: Camellia sinensis; assembly: GCF_055761805.1. Taxonomy (NCBI): domain Eukaryota; kingdom Viridiplantae; phylum Streptophyta; class Magnoliopsida; order Ericales; family Theaceae; genus Camellia; species Camellia sinensis. The sequence goes on from NC_138972.1 coordinate 163,352,195, forward strand.
ATTAGCATCTGAACACTTGAACACTTTTTTGAGCCCTCTTGCATGATGGTATATATGTAATTAAGGTGTTTACTTGCCATTTCTCGTGCATTAGTGTTTAAACACTCGGATAGTTATTCTGACCCTCTTGCATGATGGCAGATATGTATTTGTGGTGTTTACTTGCCATTTCTCATGCATTAGGATTTAAACACTCGGACACCTATTCGGACCCTTTTGCATGATGGCAGATATATAATTATGTTGTTTACTTCCCATTTCTCATGCATTAGGGTTTAAGCACTCGGACACTTATTCGGACCCTCTTTCGTGATGGCAGACATGTATTTATGGCGTTTAGTTTCCATTTCTTATGCATTAGTATTTAAAAACTCGGACACTTATTCGGACCCTCTTGCATTTTGGCAGATATGTAATTATGGTGTTTACTTGGCACTACACGAGCATTAAGACTCAAACACTCAGACACATATTCGGACCCTCTTACAAGACGGCAGACATGTAATTATGATGTTTACATGCCATTTCTCTTCCATTGGGGTTTAAACACTCGGGCACTTATCCGGACCCTCTTGGATTATGACAGATAAGTAATTATGGTGTTTACTTGCCATTTCGCGTGTGATAGGGTTTAAACACTTGGACAGTTATTCGGACCCTCTTTCATGATGGCAGATGTGTAATTATAGTGTTTACTTGCCATTTCTAATGCATTTTGGTTGAACCACTCGGACACTTATGCAGACGCTCTTGGATGATGGCCAAGATGTAATTATTGTGTTTACTTGCCATTTCTTGTGCAATAGGATTCGAGCACGCGGACACATTTTCGGACCCTCTTGCATGATGTTGGATTTGTAATTATGGTTTTTATTTGCCATTTCTCATGCTTTAGGGTTTAAACGCTCGGACAATTATTCGGACCCTCTTGCTTGATGACTGATATGTAATTATAGTGTTTACTTGCAACTACTCGAGCATTAGGATTTGAACACTCGGACACTTATTTGGACCCTCTTGCATGATGACAGATATGTAATTATGGTGTTACTTGCGATTTCTCTTGCATTAGGGTTTAACCACTCGGACACTTATTCGGACCCTCTTGCATGGTGGCCAATAAGTAATTATGGTGTTTATTTGTCATTTCTCATGCATTAGGTTTTAAACACTCGGATACTTATTCAGATCCTCTTGCATGATGGTAGATATGTAATTATGGTGTTTCTTGTAAATTTCTCATGCATTAGGGTTCAAAATTCGGGCACTTATTCAGACCCCTTGCTTGATGGCAGATATGTAATTATGATGTTTACTTTCCATTTCTTGTGCATTTGGATTCGAACAGTCAGACACTTTTTCTAACCCTCTTGGATGATGGCAGATATCTAATTATGGTGTTTGCTTGTCATTTCTCATAAATTAGGGCTTAAACACTAGGACACTTATTCAGACCGTCTTGCGTGATGGCCGAGATGTAATTACGGTGTCTACTTACCATTTCTCGTGCATTAGGATTCGAACACTCGGACACTTATTCGGACCCTCTTGCTTGATAGTAGATATGTAATTATGTTGTTTACTAGCCATTTCTCGTGCATTAGGGTTTATACACTTCGACAGTTATTCCGACCTTCTTGCATGATGGCAGATATGTAATTGTGGTGTTTACTTGCCACTTCTCGAGCATTAGGATTCGAACACGCGGACACTAATTCGGTCCCTCTTGCATGATGGCAAATGTGTAATTATGGTGTTTACTTGCTGTTTCTCTTGCATTTGGATTTAAACACTCGGACACTTATTCGGACCCTCTTGCTTGATGGCCGAGATGTAATTACGGTGTTTACATGCCATTTCTCGTGTGTTAGGATTCGAACACCCAGACACATTTTCAGATCCTCTTGCATGTCGGTAGATATGTAATTATGGTGCTTACTTCCAATTTCTCTTACATTAGGTTTTAAACACTCAGACATTTTTTCGGACCCTCTTGCATGATGGCATATATGTAATTATGGTGTTTATTTGTCATTTCTCATGCATTAGGGTTTAAACACTCAGACACTTATTCGGATCCTCTTGCATCATGGCAGATATGTAATTATGACATTTACTTACCATTTCTCACGCATTAGGTTTCAAAATTTGGACACTTATTCAGACCCTCTTACTTGATAGTAGATATGTAATTATGGTGTTTGTTTGCCGTTTCTCGTGCATTTGGATTCAAACACTCAGACACTTCTTCCAACCCTCGTGCATGATGGCAGATATCTAATTATGGTGTTTACTTTCCATTTCTCATGCATTAGGGTTTAAACACTCGTTCACTTATTCAGACCCTCTTGCATGAAGGCTAAGATGTAATTATGGTGTCTACTTGCCATTTCTCGTGCATTAGCATTCGAACACTCAGACACTTTTTTGGACCCTCTTGCATGACGGCAGATATGTAATTATGGTGTTACTTGCCATTTCTCACGCGCTAGGGTTTAAAAACTCGGACACTTATTCGGACCCCCTTGCATTATGGCATATATGTAATTATGGTTTTTACTTGCTATTTCTCTTGCATTAGGGTTTAAACACTCGGACACTTATTTGGATCCTCTTGCATAATGGCAGATACGTAATTATGGTGTTTACTTGCTATTTCTCACGCATTACGGTTTAAACACTCGGACACTTATCCAAACCCTCCTACATGATGGAAGATATGTAATTATGGTGTTTACTTACCATTTCTCATGCATTACGGTTCGAAATTCGAACAGTTATTCAGACTCTCTTGCATGATGACAGATGTGTAATTATGGTATTTACTTGCCATTTCTCATGTGTTAGTTTTTAACCACTCGGACACTTATTCGGACCCTCTTGGATCGTAACCGAGATGTAATTATGGTGTTCACTTGCCATTTCTCGTGCATTAGGATTCGAACGCTCAGACACTTTTTTGGACCCTCTTGCATGATAGTAGATATGTAATTATGGTGTTTACTGGCCATTTCTCATGCATTAGTGTTTAATCACTCAGACATTTATTCAAACCCTCTTGCATGATGCCAGATATGTATTTGTGGTGTTTACTTGCCGTTTCTCATGCATTCGTGTTTAAACCCTCGGACACCTATTCGGACCCTTTTGCATGACGGCATATATATAATTATGATGTTTACTGGCCATTTCTCATGCATTAGGGTTTAAACACTCGGACACTTTTTCGGACCCTCTTGCATGATGGCAGATATGTATTTATGGCGTTTAGTTGCCATTGCTCATGCATTAGGTTTAAACCCTCGGACACTTATTCAGACCCTCTTGCATTGTGGCGGATATGTAATTATGGTGTTTACTTGGCACTTCTCGAGCATTAGGATTCGAACACTTTGACACTTATTCCGACCCTCTTGCATGATGGTAGATATGTAATTATGGTGTTTACATGCCATTTCTCTTCCATTGGGGTTTAAACACTGGGGCACTTATTCGAACCCTCTAGCATGATGGCAGATATGTAATTATGGTGTTACTTGCCATTTCTCATGCATTAGGGTTTTAACACTCGGACACTTATTCAGACCCTCTTGCATGATGGCAGATATGTAATTATGTTGTTTACTTCCCATTTCCTGTGCATTGGGTTTAAACGCTCGGACACTTATTAGGATCGTCTTGCATGATGGCAGGTATGTAATTATGGTGTTTACATGCAACTTCTCAAGCATTAAGATTTGAACACTTGAACACTTATTCGGACTCTCTTGCATGATGGCAGATATGTAATTATGGTGTTTCCTTCCCATTTCTGTTGCATTACCGTTTAAACACTCGGACGCTTATTCGGACCCTCTTGCATGATGGTGTAGACACCCCATTTTTTACTGTCGTCAAGACTTGGACGTCATCGTTTGAACACTCGATGATCACCCATGCTCGTGTTCGTTTTGAGTTCCCGATGGGCTCGGCTGCGCGCCTTGTCTTGGGATCTCCCGACTTGCCTATTTTTTGCTTGGTTGTGGACCAAACACTTGTATTTTTGCTTCTGAGGGAAGAGGGTAGCTTGTTTGCCATTCCCTCAACCCACCGGCCAAGGCTTGATGCCATCGGCCATGTTTTCTTGCTATCAGCCAAAAGTGTTGGCCGATCGGCACTTCTTTTGGTCGATCGGCATTCTTTTTGGTCAGTCGACCATATTTTCTGGCCGAGGCTGCTTTTTCTGCTTTTGCAGACTTTGTGCATGCCAGTTGTGCCAGCTAGTGAGCACAGAGTGGCTCCTCCATACACATGTATGGAGGGATTTGAACCTTGACGAAGCTTCTCCAAGAAGCTTTGTTTTGGATTTCTATAAGAAGGGAGCTCCTCCTCCCTCTCCAGGTTCTAAATTTTGAGAGTTAGAAAAGTTGTATCTATCTATCTCTATATCTTCCTCTCTTTTGATTTGTGTGTGTATTTTGTGTCTTAAAGTGTGATTTTGTCTTACTTTTGCACTAAAGCACCTAGCAGTACACCATTCCCTTGTTGCTAAGGCACTAGGAAGTTAGTTTCAGAGTTCTTGGAGTGGTTTAAGCTTGGAAAATTTGCTAGAGCTTTGTTCTTGAAGTTGTTCTTCAAGGGTAGGCATTCTAGCTTTAGATACCCCATTCTTACATAAGCTTTTAGCCCTTCTTTCTTATTGTTTTAAGATTGACTTATAACTAATAAAAGATCTATTTTTACATGCTTTTCATCTTTGTTTAAGATCACTTTTGTGTTTGGGGTTGTTTACCCACTCTTAGGCCTTGTTTGGCCTCATTTTTCTGCCTTTTTACTGAGCTTCAGGACCACCTTGTATTGGCCCTCTCATCACTAAAATCCAGAGGGATTTCAGTGATGGGGATGGTGTCTTGAGGTCCTAAGAAGGAGAGGGCATCCCCTCTCCTTGTTGTCTTCAATACTTGTCATATTTGCCTCATATGTGAGCAACTTTGTTAAGTTCATGTTGGCCATGTCTTAGCTGGTATTTGTGTTTTTTTTTTGCTGTGATGTGCCACTATTTTTGCCTACCTTGGTCATTTCATGCATGGTTTACACACTTGTAGTGTAAATTTTGCGAACTAGTCTTGTATGTTTTATGTTTGAGCATGTCATTCTAGCATGTGTTGACCTCATTTCAGTGGGTTTTTGGTGTTGTTTTAACAGGCCATGACTCTATTTTAGGAGGGTTTAGTTGGCTCTTACATGCTTCATGTACTTGCTTTGCAATCCTCTCAATGGCCTTAACATGCACCTTGTGTTTGGGCCACCTTGCATACATGTTTTGGCTTAACTTTGAGAAGCTTCTAGCCTTGTTTTATCATGCTTGAGGTCTGATTTTGGTTGCTTTGGTTGCATGTGCCATGCTTTGTATAGCTACCATGTAATCTAGCTTGTTAGCTTTGAGTGTTCAAGTCATTAGCATGCTCTGTTTCGACCATTTCAGTTGTTTGGCATCACTTGTTATGTCATTTCATTCCATATAATATGCTCATATACTTGCATTTTTCAGTCCTTTAATGATTCAAAGAGTTGAGGTGTTGTGCCTCATGAATGTGTCATTGTGTGTGCCATCGTGTTTAAGCCTTTTGGATGCCATCTGAGTGTGCTTTTGGTCTTGTTTGGACCTGCCTTGGGACTGTTTTGGGTGCCTTTGGCCCATTGGAGCTTGGTTCTTATGGCCATGGTTTGAGTCCTTCGGCTAGCCTTAAGCTTTGGGCTTCCTTGCATGCTATACTTGCTTTGATTGGTTGACTTGGCATCATTCCTCACCTATTTTCAGAGCTCATTGCATTTGTCACATTCTCATGTTTGTCACACCTTGCTCATGTTTCAGAGTTGTGTTTCATTGCCTAGATTATGGATCAATTGGCATGCATGTTTGTTTTGTATTTTGGCATCATCATTTTGGTACTTTTGGCCTCTAATTTTAGGCATGGCTGTGGTCTCCATCTTTAGTCTAAGTCCATTTACCATGTTGTTCAAAGTAGCTACTTTAAATCATGCCCACATGCTTGTTGCATACTTGTCCCTTATCTGTTGTCACATGCTTGTTGTGTACTTAGATGTGCTTCATGTTGTGGCATGCTAGTTCTATTGCATCTTGCTTGCATGCTGAGGTTGCATTGCGTTATGTGTGTATGCCTTGCCTCTTGATCAAGCATGATAGAGGCTTAAGGTCCCTTATGTGTTTTTGTGCATTTTCATTCCATATTGAATCGCATACTTGGCTCCTTTGGCCATCAAGAATTGAAATGCGTTATTAATAGCCTGAGGGTCGAGAACCACACTCCTTTGAGTCTCAAACATGATAAGGAGAGCAGTGATGCCAACATTACCTTGAAAATGCATTGACGTGCTCTGTTTGTCCTCTGCTGTAGCAAAAACAGCATTCTGTAGAAAAAAATGGTCAATCGGCCATCTCGAGTGCCAGCTGGCTATGCATTGTTGGCCGATAGCTTCACACATGGTCGAGGACCAGTTCCACATGGCCGATGGCCTGATCTCCTGGTCGACGACCTCTTATAGTGTTCAGAGGGTGGTTCAAAAGCATCCTTAAGACTTGTGCAATTTCCAAAGGTGCAGAGCAGTGCAAACAGAGGCAGCATGTGACACAACAATGAATTTCTGAGCGGAACCGAGCATGCACGCATTCATCCCTCTTCCCGAGGCCTTTTTACTGCTTTCGTAGCTTAATTAATTTGTTTAATTAGTTAAGTGTTGTGCAATAATTAATTAGCCTGTTAGTTAGTTAATTTGTATTATTCTTTCGGACCCTCCGTCGAGAGGGCCAATTGTTGTAATAAGTGTACGTGTGTGTGATGCATGTCCTCCAACCGCCATTTCTTTCTCCCTTTTATTTACCAACTTTCGATGGTCAGATTTAGGGCATGTTTCAATTAGCATATTTATACTCGCATGTTTGCATTCATTCATTTGTCTTGCACGCACCGGGCTCAGCGCATCATCCTAATTGCATCGTATTTTAATTTCAAGTTGAATACATGTATTTACTGTTGCATCTCACATGCCATCTTAGAGTAGCCAAGCCTATCTTAGTTGCATTTTCGCATGTGTTGCATTAGCCATCTTAACATGACCTAGGATCATGCATCGATTTCTAACTAGTTCTATGTTTTGGCTTGGAGTACTCGGTGAGTGTTTATGCTTTAGCATCCTTGCATGTGTGTGAGTGACTGCCATGATAGCATGCTTGCCATGAGGCTAACTACTTATGTGATATAACTGCCTGAATGCCTGTGGGTGAAGGTTGGATTACTTGAATTGGAACAATTCATCAAATGCGAGTTTTTAGCCCACTTGCGAGTGGCAAAATCATGTTTTTCTAAGCCCACCTGAGGGTGGCAAATCCATGTCTTAGCCTACTTGCGAGTAGCACCTTCAAACCATTTTCAAACAAACATGAGATGTTTTGTTCCAATTTAGGCGAACTAGTCTATACTTGTATGTTGTGCGCATCGCGTAGTAAATTCTAGGCTAATAACCGGAATAAGAACACATGTTTTCAAAAACAAGATATCATGCTTAGTACAGGCCGATCTTTGATCGGACGAGCGGGAGTGCTCATTGCATGACCTTCTCCAATCGTACCCAAGTTCCCAAGCCGAGGCAACTTTGGTGATAACGGACACATGGCCTTTGGCATGAGTCAGGGTTTCCTAGATTTCCCAAAAATAAAACATTTATGTGGTGACTCTGTATATGGCAAAGCAGTCCATGTTTGGCACTTTTTTACAAAAACCAGTTTTCCACAACGATTTGCCGAATTTGGACTCTTTGGTGATTTGTAGGTCTCGCATTGTACTTTGCGGGACTAGATTCAGAACCGCGACATTTGAGTCCGAACTGTACCATGCAAGCCATGAGGGCGCGTCTACAGCTTCTGGCGACTCTGCTGGGGAATTAGAGAACTTGACTCGAACTCATGATTTGCTTACACTTATGTGTTTCTTTGCATTGGTGCGCCTAGGACACCATGTTTGCCATCTGCTATTCCTGAACGGTTTGCCAGAGGCTGCATGCCATAGGGCTGATCGGTTACGGGCTCTGCCGCGGTGGGAACACAAACCCCGGTTTTCGCCGAGGCATCTTTTTTGACCATTCGACCTAGTGCATATCAAAAACTATAGTGACCATTCCAAGCTAGGAGAGGTTGCTTACTCAATTGTAGGTTGTTTGAAACCGCTGTGTGCGTAGTGAAACCCTAGTTCTTGATGAAACTAGGATAGGTAAACCCTACCCCTCCATAGGGGTGTCTTGGCTCTCACTTGCTTGCTCTGTGCTTTTAGAGTGTGTCTGTACAGGAATGCTTGTATCAGTTTCCAAGTCAGGGTATCAGGCCTGTGAGCATCAGTATGAGTATTTGGGAATCAGTTTTACCTGTGGGTATCGAATTCAGATTTGGGGAAGTGATGTGGGAACAGTGATCAGCGATTGAGAACAATCCTTTCAGCTTCTGTTTGCCAACTGTGTGTTGTCTTTATTTAAGCTATTATGCTCTCCGTTTTCCGCTTATTGTTTCCTTATCATGCTTTATTTATCTTTTTGCTAGGTAGTTTAGCGCAATTGCCTCCGACCAAGCAGATATTCCCCGAGCACTCTAGGTTAGAGGTCATAGACTTAATCGATCCAGGGATCTGATAGACGGACAAGCAGTGTTCCTTTCTTTACCCCTGGTTACTAGACGGAGGTCAGCAAGGCGCAGTGTATCGGTACGATGGTTACAACATCAGTGGTCTTTGGCGAGTTGAGATTTCCGAGTCTACTGCGGGAACAGATATACCAGTTGTTCAGTTAGATCAGGGAGATATGGCAGGTTTGGAAGAGATGATGCGTCAGCTCTAGGAAAGTATGTGGGTCATGCAGGACGATGCCTCCCGCCAGGCAGAAGCGGATACACGCCAAGCAGAAGTAGTGACCCAACAGGCAGAGTTAATTGCCAGTTTGCAACAGTAGGCCGGAGCATCTGCCTCACGCCAAGCTCCTCCCCTACCTAGACTTCCGACACATGGGGGGTCAGCTAATGTCCAGGATGAAACGGACATTCTGACAGGACAGGCTCCACCCCCAGTCCTACCCCAGCAATCCAAAACACCTACCAACCTACCAGATTCTCCCTTTGAGTTTGAGGCAGACCCCATAGCACTAAAAGTGAGCAAGCTAGAAAAGCTGTTCAAGAAGTGCCAAGGGGTCAGTTCCATTCCAGACATAGGGGACGGGTATACCGACTTGGCCGTGACTCTGCTAGACAGGTTGAAAATGCCGCACGTAGACCGTTTCGATGGGTCTGGGGATCCTATGGTGCACCTACGATTGTTTTCAAATATCTTAAGGCCGATGGGCCTCTCCAGATTGCAGAAGCTTTCTCTGTTTGGCCGGACCCTGTCAGGTGTAGCGGCTATTAGGTATGCAAAACTGGAAGATTGAGTTAAGAGGAACTGGGAAGAGATGGCTGATGCCTTTGTGGCCCAATGCTCCTACAATACACAGATCGAGATCACAACTCGTCATCTTGAGATGACTAGACCGGAGCCAAAGGAGAGCTTCACCGATTTTGTGACCCCCTAGAGGGCTAAGGCCTCGATGATGACCATTAGGCCTGTGGACAAAGATCAGATTCGGATGGTAGTGCGCAACCTCCAGCCGAAGCTCATGCAGAAGATGATCGTGCTCCCCCTCCCCACCTTTACAGACTTACATGAGATAGCGGTGCAGATCAAGGACGCGATGAAACAGGGTTTGATTGACCACGATAGAGAGTAGTGCAGGAGGACTTTCAACCGCAGTGCGAATGCAGGCACAAGCAGTACTGCAGCTGCTAGATCTTCAGACGTGGGTATGGTCACCACCACAACCCCAAGAATCCTTGCAGCCTCACCCTTTTCTGGCACATCTGGAAGTAGCTCATAAACAACTAAGTACCCACCCCGAGACCAAAGAACCTTCACTCCACTATACATGCCCTCGTCCGAAGCTCTGGGGGTTTTGATCAGAAAAGGGCACTTGAAGCCCCTGGACTCGCGGCCATTGCCAGAAAAACTTCACCCGTCCCATAACCCAGCTAAGTGCTGCGCCTTTCACCAGCAGCATGGTCATGACACCGACCAGTGCGTCCGATTACGTCACGAGATTCAGGATCTCGTTGATAATAGGGTGATTGTGCCTCCAAAGAAACCCAATGTCACCAACAATCCTCTCCCACCACATAACTAAGCTCCACCTCCCAAACGCATCAACTTGATCCAAACTGGGGTTACGTCATACAATCCTAGCATATACATCACTCCTTCCCACCTACCAAATCCGGAGGTGTCCATTCCTGACAGCACTGACTTGTGCATGACGAACATCTCCCAAACCCAACCTAAACCAGTGGTGGTGACTATCGTAGATAGAACGGGGATGACTTCGGAGGAAAATGGGAGTGTTGATTTAGGGTCTGTGGAGTCTGAAAGCTTTGCTGAGGAGGTATGCAATCCAAGTGGTTACATTACATCAGCAGGTCAGGCTAGGCCGAATGTGAAGTTGCCAGTAGGGGCAGAGATTTGTGTAGCATGGGAAGATAGACTTAATCAGGGGCCAGATGACCTAGCAAATCTGGAAGAAGACATTGCGAATCTGCAGTTCTTTGAGGAGCAAAATTCAAGGGACGTGGTAGTCAATTAGTTTGAGCGGTCAACAGAGGTTACAGGGTGGCTTGACGACCAACCAAATATTGTTGAAGAACTTCAGCCAGAACAGGGGGAATCAGAAACCAGGGCATCATCAGTTTGCATCGCCGGAGAGCGCTAGTACTAAGAATTTCGCTCGCGATCTGGGCAGTTTAAATATAGGGAATACTGAACAATAGGCTGTACTGAAGATGTTTGAATAGGAAAGGATCGAGGATTCCGAGAAGGCCAGAAAGGCCAAGGCCCCTGTCGGGACGGAAGGTGCTGTGAGCACGAGAACTAAACGTGCTGCGAGCGCTGGAACGGAAGGTGTTGTGGGCACAGGAATAGTTATAACGGAGCCAGACAGGTGTTTGTCAGCCGCCAATGGTATGTGGTGGGAAGATGGCAACCTATGTCTTGCCCACACAGATGAAGACTGGGGGCGAAGTCTGCCGGATGATACCTGGTACGTGGAGGAGGTTGACCACATGACTAGGAGCGGGCGGTATTTCAAGCCCCCGCACTTAGATCAACCAAAGGCATCCCGAAAGGACAAGGAGGCGGAGAAGTAGAAGGAGAAGTTGCTCGAAGAAGACGCTGTGCCTAAACAGCTGAAGAATATACAGGCAGACATCTCCATCTGGGACTGCTAATGGCTTCCATGGTACATAGACAGGCTGTCCTTTTTGTAATGGACAAGGCCAAACTTTCAATAGATACCATGCCTGAGTGGCTGGTAGGATTGGTTTTTCTAGGAGGAGCTTCTCCGATGTTGACCTTTTTTGACAAGGAACTGCCGCCTGAGGGCGCAGATCATAACAAACCTCTCTACATCTTTGTCGAGTGTAGAAACAAGTGGATACCAATGGTTCTTGTCGACACGGGGTTCGCCATTAATGTATGCCCGTCGAGGACAACATATGATCGGGTGAAAGCCCGCAGACTTTGTACCAATTGCCCAGGTGATACGGGTGTCTGACAATACCAGCAGAGAAGTGATAGGGACTGTGCAGATTTAGACCCAGGTTGGTCCAGGACAACACGATGTCCACTTTCATGTCTTGGACATTCCCTCAACCTTCAATCTACTCCTGGGGCAGCCGTGGCTTCACCAGGTGAAGGCAGTCTCTTCCACCCCGCGCCAGATGTTGAAATACCCCCACGGGAAGGGGGTGGCTATTGTTTTTGGGAATTCATCAATCCATCCGCCGCCCAGAAGTGTCTACACCAGTTTTGGAAATCGAGCATGGCACGGAGGATGTGTTCATGTCAGGATTTACCCTAGCCAAGGCCCAGGTTGTTCAGAATATCTTAGCTGTTAATGAAGGGTTATATGTCAGTGCACAATCAGTATACCTCATGAACAAGCTCCAGCACATCACTGGGATAGGACTAGAGAAGAGTGATCAGAAGGGCATTGAAGTATCGGCCGAAGTGTCTCACAATCCGCATACTTTTGGCTTGGGTTATCTGCCCGCCAAAGAAGACTAGGTGAGGAAAGGCAAGGAAATAGCTGGGAGAGCTAGAGCAAAGCAGGCAGGGAAGCCTTTTGAGTTGATGCATCGGCCTATCCAGGGTACCCTGAATGGACGCTTCGTCCGGGAGCGGGAGGACTTTCCATTATGTGGCTTCCTAGAGCCATGGCTAAACACAGAAAAGAGGCGCCTGCCGGGAATTGAAATCGTCTTCGACTTACAGTTATCCGGGGATGATGTTGCCGAGGAGCAGACAGACCCATCTGCTAAGGTTGAGCAATGTAATGAAGTGGATTCCGAGAACACCGAGATTGAAATGGGGGTAGCACAGGCTTGTCGGGAATCATCTTTCAGTGTCTATGATTGGGAATGGAGCGGCTGCAAGCCCACCTTCAAACATTTTGTATGCATCCATCGCACCCTCCCTCATCGAGCAATACGAGGAGGGATTCTTGTCGAGCAGCACCAGGTCCGGTAGTGAGCCGGAATCTGATTCCACCGAGTCTGTGGAGTCAGAATCAGGTTCCAGCTCGTCTGAGTCTGAGTCCGGTATTCCTGGGGGTGACAATCCGGATGCCATAGTCCTGTCTAGGTCGTCTTTTTCTTTCTCTTTTGAGTCTGTTGTAACAGAGGAATCTGGCAACTTGGAGATGATTAATGAGAATGGAATGGCTGTGGATTTTAAGTATTTTTCTGTGCCTTTAATTTATTGCTTGAATCAGGACTTTCAAAATTTTGATGAAAACGACGAGGAAGAAATTCCTCCGATTTTACAATGTTTAATTGATCAAGAGCAGGAGAGATTTGTTAAACCCCTAGTTGATGAAATCACTACAGTAAATGTTGGTACTGAGAAGGGCCAACGGCTGGTCCAAATCAGGTCCACGTTTTCTTCGGAGGAGCGCGAGCGCTTAGTCGCCTTATTAAAAGATTTCAAAGATGTTTTCGCGTGGTCCTACAAAGACATGCCTGGAATCGATCCTGAGATTGTACAGCAACGGATCCCTCTTGACCCCGAGGCCCGATCCGTTAAACAGAAGCTCAGGAGGATCCGCCCAGACTGGGCTCTCAAGATTAACGAAGAGGTCACCAAGCAAATTGACGCAAGGTTCCTGCTGGTATCAGAATACCCAACTTGGCTGGGCAACATAGTTCTGGTACCGAAGAAGGATGGCAGGATTCGGGTATGTGTGGATTTCAGGGATTTGAACAAAGCCAGTCCAAAGGACGACTTTCCTTTACCGCATATCGACGAGTTGGTGGACTTCACTGCTGGGCATGCGCTGCTCTCATTCATGGATGGATTCTCAGGCTATAATAAGATTTTGATGGCACCCAAAGACAGGGAGAAGACTGCTTTCACCACCCCGTGGGGGACTTATTGCTATAGGGTGATGCCATTTGGGTTGAAGAATGTTGGAGCTACATATCAACGGGCTGCGACCACGATTTTGCACGACATGATCCACAAAAAGGTTGAGATGTACGTGGATGACATGATTGTCAAGTCCAAGGAAAGAGGGGGCCACTACACCATCTTGAAAAAGTTCTTCCAAAGGATTAGAGAATTCCGGTTGCAGCTGAATCCTCAGAATTGTACGTTTGGTGTTACAGCAGGGAAAATGCTGGGGTTCTTGATCACACAGAGAGGTATCGAAATCGACCCTTCCAAGACGAAGGCCATCTTAGAAATGCCACCACCAAGGACTGAAAAGGAGGTGCGAGGCTTTCTGGGTAAAGTGCAATTCATGAGACGGTTTATCACAAAATTAACCTTGACTTGTGGACCACTTTTTGGTCTCCTGAAGAAAGGAAAGAAGTTCCAATGGGACGGCCGGTGCCAAACAGCTTTTGAGAAGATCAAACAATACTTGCAGAACTTGCCTGTGTTGTCACCACCTGAGCCAGGGAAACCGTTGATTTTGTATCTTTCAGTGACTGAGACTACAATGGGCCACATGCTTGCACAAGAATCTGAGGACAAAGTGGAGAGAGCTATCTACTACCTGAGTAAGAAGATCCTGGATTATGAGACCCGCTACACTCCGCTCAAGAAGGCTTGTGTGGCCTTGGTATGGGCTACCAGGAAGCTGCGGCACTACCTGTTACCTCACTCCGTAATGTTGGTTTCGAGATTAGATCCCATCCAATATCTTTTCGAGAAACCAGCACTTACGGGTAGGCTAGCTCGTTGGTTGCTTCTGTTTTCCAAATTTGATCTAAAGTATGTGACATGCAAGTCAGTGAAAGGGAGAGCGGTAGCGGAGTTCCTAGCCGATCACCCAGTTGAAGGGGATGAAGCAATGGAGTACCTATTTTCCAGATGAGGCTATTCTGTATGTTGAAGAAAAATTTTGGACGATGTACTTTGACGGAGCGTCAAACCAATACGGGTATGGGATAGGGGTGTTGCTGATAGCACCGGACAATTCCCGCATACCTTTAGCAATCAAACTCTGTTTCAAAGTATCGAACAATGAAACAGAGTACGAGACATGTATTGCTGGACTGGAAGCAGCTCTGGAACTAGAGGCAAAATGGTTGGACGTCATCGGGGACTCAAACCTTGTTGTATGTCAAGCTAAAGGAGACTGGAAAGTCAAAGAGGAAAAGATGAAAATCTATCACCAAACCTTGGACATGCTGATTCCTCGGTTTGAGAAACTGAATTTCGCTCATCTGTTAAGAGAGAACAGCAGGTTCGCAGATTCGTTAGCAACTCTATCATCAATGATAGACATCCCTTTTGGAGTCCGAATGTGTCCAATCATCATCGAACAGAAATTTGTGCCGGCCTATGAGCTGATTGCTGCCATAGAAGAGGTTCAAGATGAGAACCCCTGGTATTATAATGTTTGGAACTTCTTGGAGAAGGAAATGTATCCACCAGGGGAAAATGCCAAGGATAAGAGGGCAATTAGAAGAATGGCTGCTTAGTTCATCGTCTGCGGGGGTAAACTATATAAAAGGGGTCATCTTGGGATGCATAAGCTGTCTGTTAAGGCCGAAGAATCGAAGCGCCTGATGGAGGCCATCCATGGAGGAGAATGCGGAGCGTACATGAACGGGGTGATGTTAACTCGGAAGATCCTTAGACACGGTTATTATTGGTCGACCATGGAGGAGGATTGTATTGGTTTTGTTCGGCGATGCCACAAATGTCAGATCCATGCAAACTGCATGAACATCCCGCCGTCGAAGCTGTACAACATGACTTCGCCATGGCTATTTTCAATCTGGGGAATTGATGTGATTGGGGCTGTCGGTCCGAAGGGGTCCAATGGGCATGCGTTCATTATGGTCGCGATAGACTATTTTATAAAGTGGCTTGAGGAACAATCTTATGCGGTATTGAAAGCTTCACATGTTGCCAAGTTTATCAGAAACAACATCATCTGTCGCCACGGGGTCCCGAACGAGATCATTTCCGATAATGGTTCCCACTTCAAGAAAGAAGTGATCGACTTGTTGGACAACTACAACGTGGCTTTCCATAAGTCATCCACATATCGGCCGCAGACCAACGGAGCAGTTGAGGCCGCCAACAAGAACATCAAGCACATTCTGCAAAGATGGTGGAAACCTACCGGGACTGGGCAAACAAGCAGCCATTTGCTCTGTGGGGCTACCAGACTTCAATTCGAACTTCTACTGGAGCAACTCCGTATTCATTGGTCTATGGGATGGAGGCTGTTCTACCTATTGAAATTGAGGTTCCGTCATTACAAGTACTGGCTAAGTGTCAGATAGCCGAGACAGATTGGCCGCAGAGTAGATTTGAAGAACTCATGCTCTTTGATGAATGAAGGCTGAAAGCACTGTATCATGTTCAGGGTTATCAACGGAGAATCACTAGGGCTTTCAACAAGAAGGTTAAGTCTAGGAATTTGAAAGAAGGAGATCTTGTGCTCAAGGACAACCGAGCTCCCATCCACGACCCTAGGGGCAAGTTCAGACCTAATTGGACTGGTTCTTACATCATCAAGTCTATCTGGTCAGGTGGTGCTGTCGTTTTGATAGACCTAGATGGCCTAGAATTCTCGCAGCTGATCAACATGGATAAGTTGAAGAAATATTATCCCTAATTGGCTCGCTAGGCCGAAAACCCGAAAGGGGGACCTAGGCAAAAGTTAGAGCATGAAAAATTTGAAATTATAAAAACTGAGCTCGCTAGGTTGAAAACCCGCAAAGGGCGGCCTTGGCAAAAGTTAGAGCGTAAATGGTGAGGGTTAATACATGAGTGAACCCAAGCCGAACTACGTAAGCTTGATTCCCATCTTTGGGATACGTAGGCAACTTTATCCTGAAGTCCATCCGTAAACTCTTCCCCGATCAACTCTGTCCAAGTGATCATGTCTGGTCATCTTTGTCTATTCTGCATTCAAGAGCTCGGTTGTGATCTCCAGTGCAGTGCTATTCAGACTAGGGGCAACTTTCCAGTTGTTGGGATCCAGGGTTGTGCATCTCAGGGACAAATCTCAGGCGTGTCCAGTCCAGATCCATATCAAAAATGGTTTTGAAAAGTTTTAATAAAAGTTGATTTTGCTCAAATTAATCTTTTCACAACTAAGACCATTTTTGGACCAAACGGAAAATTTTCAGTACCCACAACCTTCAATTACATTGATTTCAGTATAGAGTTCCCTTGCTCTTGAATACAAATTGAAGTTGCTGTTTATTACATTCATAAAGAAAACTTGAAAGTACTTATTAAAGCGAATAAATCCGGAGCATAGTCAGGTGTTCCTGCGTCGTCTCCCAGAGCTAGTGGAGGCCTTTGATGCCAAAGTGGGCCCTACCTGTAATGACCTCAAAATGCGTATAAGAAATCATCTTTATTTCTCTATGAAATGATGTGGTTTAATTTAATTATATCTATTAGAATTGAAGCATTATCAGTTGAGTTACGGACTTAAAATGGGAATTACCGACCTTTATGGGTTCAAAAAATCAAAATTGAGTACTTGGATATGTTAATGGGAATTTTTGGAATTTTTTGGGAAAATTAATTTGAAATTTAATTTGTCTGATTTGTTAATGGACGTTTGGGTGATTAACTTTATATTGCAAATTAAAGGCCTTAAAGACTTCAGATACCGGAACAGGGGACATATTTATGATCAGCATAATTTTTAGAGTTATCTGGGAAGTTTGATTGAAATGTGATTTTGTGCGATTCGTAAGGGCGTGTTTGGCCCTTCCTATTTGTGGGAAGCTTTTATATATGCATATATGCCTTATGAGTTATTAAACTCATCTATTTTGAACCAAACAAAAAATAAAAATATCTAGAGACAGGGGAAGGAGAACCGTGAGAGAGAGAGAGGGAGAGAGAGAAGAGGCAAAGCTTCTCCCTAAGGAATTCAACATCCATGGAAGCTTGAAGATGGTTGAAGAAGATAGAAGAGAGAGGAAAGATCAACCAAAAGCTTGGGAAAAATTGAAGAGACTAAGGGATGAACAAAGGTTTGGGTAAGGTATGTGGCTCTAATTACTAACCTTGTATAGAATCCATCTACTACTTGAAATCATGGATTGATATAGAAGATGTGAGCTTTGAACCCATGAACCTTGATTTTCTAAGAATTCCTTGATTGAAGAAGTAAAATCATTAAATTTGTTTATTGTGAGATTATGGTGTTTGATGAAGAATAATAATGTGAAATTGGTCATGTATTAAAGGGTTTTGGGCTTTGATTTACATGTAATTAAGGTTTGATTTTTGGAAATGAGAAGTCCCACAATTTCAGCCATTTTCGGACTGCTGCTGTCCAGGGCCGTACGTGCGGCACTGTTCACCCGCACGTGCAGAGACAGCTCTGTCCAGCCAAATTTGAATAGGTATATCTTTTGCATCCGGACTCCGTTTTGAGTGATTCGTGAGCCTAAAATCAAGCCCCGGAAGTCTAGTTTCCAATGGAGCTAGTCTCACTCCCAAATTCTAAATACAGAAAAAGTTATACCCAAATTAGTGACGACTGTTCACGTTATGCCAATTAGTTATGTACCATTTCTTCACCTAAACCAATTCCTATCGATTTCTCCTGTTTTGTAAGACATGGATTACAACATATTAAAGAATAATGAGCTTGGTACCACCATGACTAATTGATTGAACGATCAAAGAGAATAAGTAAAGGATCGAGTATAACCTCATATTATGTGTTGTACACTGTAATTGTAGGTCGAGACGAGGACATTGTACCATTACCACCGGGAACTGATCACTGTGAGTAGTAGTACAAAAATGTACATTTTTTTCTACCATTGACAATTATTGTCACTAATGCTCTGTTCTTTGTAAGTATTATACGAACATTTATGACAATTGGAAAGCAATGTGAACTTATATGAACGCTGAAAGATTCGCGTACGTCGGTATGATTTCGGAATCCTTATGTTCTGTTAATGACGAATATTAGCTCGTTGTTATTTATTAGCATACTATGTTATTTCTTAAAGAATAAGTGGAACTTATGTTCATCCTTGAAGAATGATATTTGTGTGAATCTAAGATTATGTTACGAAGGGACCCAAGAACGTTTAGAATCTATGATATGAAAATAAAGGTTTACCATCAGTATGCAACCCACATAAGAATATTAATTATTCTATTTTGTTAAGTGCATGATAATGACATGATATAACAAGAAATGTTCTGGTTTCTATTACCTTAATGATTATTCATATATGTAGAAGTATTCACATCATCTTTAGCACAAGGCCCCTACCCAGGGGTAATAATACCGTGGTTCAAATAATTAAGTTACAAGTTTATGTATGTTCTAAGTTTAATCCTGTTATAAGTTTACGTATGCTATAAGTCAAGAATGTTACAAACTCAAGAATGTTACGAGTTTATATATGTGACAAGTTCAAGTATGTACAAGTTTAAGTAAGGTTACAAATACAAGTTTAAATATGTTACAAGTTTTCAAGTTTAAGTATGTTATAAGTTCAAGTATATTACAAGTAGACGCATGTTACAAGTTCATGTATGTTATAAATTCAAGTATGTTACCAGTGTACGCATGTTATAAGCTCAAGTATGTTACAAGTTTAAGTACGTTACAAGCTTAAGTATGTTACAAGTTTAAGTGCGTTACAAGCTTAAGTATTTTACAAGTTTAAGTACGACACAAGCTTAATTATGCTACAAGATACGTTACAAGCTTACCTATGTACAAGTTCAAGTGTACTATAAGTTCACAATGTTGAGGAATTTCTTTATGGAACTAACAAGAATGCTTTTTATTGATTTGCCAGCGCTATTAAAAGGCTAAGTATAAGTAAGTATAAATTTTGATTTCTGTTAATGATTCAAGCATAATGAATATGTATGAATTTATTTTCGTTTATGGTATGACATTACATGTGTGGTTTGGTCAGTAAGACCCTATGATTATTGGTATGGAACAAAGTGCTACTTGGAACTAAGTGCTACATTGTGAGCCACCGCTAGAGTCCATGTGAGACACCTCTTGAGTCCATACATATGTGAAAGTTATGAGGCTTATAGCCATCCGTATAAGTTGTTATGAAATGAAACAAAGTGCTACACGGAACTAAGTGCTACATTGTGAGTTACCTCTAGAGTCCGTGTGAGACACCTCTTGGGTTCATATATGCATGTCCAAGGGCTTCATGCCAACTTTTCAAGGGCTTCATGCCAACTTTACAAGGGCTTTATGCCATATGTTTCAAGGGCCTTAGTGCCATATGTTACAAGGGATTTATGCCACATGCTTCAAGGGCCTTAGTGCCACAAGTTTCAAGGGCTTATAGCCACCATGTTTCAAGGGCCTTGTGCCACCATGTTTCAAGGGCTTATAGCCACCATGTTTATGTTGCAAGATTGAACTTAAGGCCGTTATGTACGTAGCACAGAATCAGACTAACTATGTGAACTCTACATCTTTATATGCATTACTATGTGTTATGTTTCATTTTAAGCATCGTTTAATTTATGTATTACTATTCACTGAGCTTGGCTCACTCTGTCTAATGTCTGTTTCTGTAGGTAACCAACCAAGTGGTCAATCCTAGTCATGACACCTGTTTTCTATTGTCAACCTTCATGGGTTCAGGCACTGCACGAAGCCATTTGTTTTTGTAAAGTCTATTGAAATGTTGGCTTAATTTTGATTACCCATTTAAAGTTAAAGAGGTAGAACTTCAATGATTTTTATATAAGCCCAATGATGGGGCTGGGTCTGTACATATGGTTGTTTATCACCGATGCTACAACATATGGTTTGGAGCTTTATCTATTTTCCATGATGAATGTGATGTATAAGAGGTCCTGGCATGTAGATGTAGCTCAATGGAATTTATATGTATAGTTATTTTCCTACTTTATGCTTCCGATGAGGCCCCATATGTTATTTACTACAGGTTAAGTGCTCGTTTTCAAACGGGTCATGCCCAAACTTTTAGGGGCGGGTTTGGGGCGTGACACTACCTGTGCCTCTTCATTGAGCCAATCTATGCACTCATCAGAGAGGGTGTGGCTCAAAGTGGGAGCGGGGGCCAGAAGCTCTCTCGTCCTCCGTGCTGTGGCATACCAAGCTAGTTGCGCGCCTCAAATCGGAAATGCAGCAGGATACTCTATCCCCTCTGCTGGGCAAATATGATCATGTCCGAACTGACGTCGGAATCAGAATGGGTAGTAGAAAACACAGTGAGTCAGGCCAATCAGCTAGATTCTAGGCTGGTGAGACATGCTGTAACTCATCACCGGCAGATTGAGCCAGGGGCAGCGCTAAGCAATGTCGTCCGCGGACAAACTACACATCCAGTTGTACCGCCATCCCTCATCGGTGGCATTGACTAGACGTCGTCAGAAGAGATAGCTGTGGGCTGAATATGCTTGGCATGAGTCCACCACTCTCAACTTGTCCATCAACCATACTTGGAGAGGGATAGAAAAATGAGAGATAAAAGAATAGAGAGGTGTAAGTTGAGAGAAAAGTAAGAAAAAGGTTTTGAGAGAAAAATAGAGTCTAAGGGCCGAGTGATGTGAGAAAATATATGTGAGATAGGGTGGGAAACATTACCTGCAGCAGTAGGGGACTCCCCGCAAATCTAGTCGTCTCTCGGCGATGGAAAGCATCCATGCCCATCAATGTCTTAGCTAGTATCATGGCGAAGCAGCTTTTGCCCTCTTTTAAGCCTTGGGAAACTTTGATCAAACAGACACTAGAGCCTCCGAAACCTGAGGCAAGCAAGAAATGAGACAACATGCACAAGCAAAGGGCATGTCGCCGAAGACCCTGCCAATGGTGGTCACCGCGGTCACCGGCATCAGAAAACTGATGAATCAAGCTGGGGATGTCAAATTCCCCGTCATGGACCAAAGAACGAGCGTCGTGCATAGTGAGTCTACACATCCGTCGTAAGGCTTGGATGTGGCCAAAGTGGAATTGTGGCAGAATCTCCTCCTCGCATTCGGATTCCATCAAAGCTCGGAAGTCTTTGAAAGTGGGACACATCTCTTGACCGCCAAAGCTAAGCACGTATGTCACCGGGTTCCAAAACGTTGCCACGAGATGGAGGAATAGAAAACGCAGCGGGGTGTGACTCAACGTGAATAGTGCATTTATGCCGAGACCCCGAAAGTTGAGCTTTTCCGAGCCATCCAAGTTGGCAATCCAGTTTGTGAGATTTTGGACGAGAAATGCCTCCATTCTATGCAAAACCAATGCTGAAATGAACAAACTACAAAGCTGAGGTTTTTGTAGAGGATAAGGTGTTGAGTGGAAGACAGGTGGCAACATTTTGGTGGCCCTTGCCATTTTTGGCCAATCGACCAAAAATAGTGCCAGCCGACCATCATTTTTGGCCGATCGGCTAGTAATTATGGCCGGCAGCCATTTCTTGTGGCCGATGGCCTCTCCCTCCGACCGATGGCCTCTCCTCTTGTTCTCTGAGCTGTCTATGTGTTGGACATGTGGAGAACTTGTGATTGGTTCCATTGAAAATGCCTTTCGGTGATGATTTTGCGAAGTCATGCCCCTGTTACTCCGATTTGTTTATCGAGTTGTTGTACTTTTCTTTATCGAGTTGTATTTCGCATTCTTTAAGTCTTTGTTTTGCATATCAAGTTCTTTGTTTTGCTTATGGAGTTGTTTTTGTCGTTATTCGGTTAACTACCTGATTATTATGGTGTGAGTGCTTAATTTTCAAAACAAAGTTCAATCTCATTTACATTGTTATGTAATGCGATGCCATGCACAGAATGTACAAATGTAACACCTTTTGAACAAAACAGTTGTTTCATTTCATCATATGCCTTTTGCAAAAGTACATAATTTTGAGAAAATAAAATCTGCCTGAGGCAGTACAATGTGCTCAAACTACCAGTAAAAAAGAAAAGTAAAGCAAAAAAAGGGAAAAACAACAAAATGTTTGAATAAAGCAAAGAAAGGAAAAGCAGCAATGTCTGAATCAATGGCCTCAAGCATGGGAGTCGGTCCTGGTCCTCTTCCTGGATGAGGGTCCAGGGTCACCACTGCCACCTTCGAAGTTAGAGTCTGAGCTGTCTCTAGCCTCGCCCTGAGAAGACTCTACCTCTGCATCAGAATCATCGGGAGAGGGCTCTCGTGAACTGCTCTCAGCACGGACATGTCTGTGTCTGCCTCGGCTGTGGAATGTCATCCCCCGCCTAGCTCCCCCTCTTCCTCGAGCAAGAAAAGATGGTCCAGCTAGAGCACCTCCTACGGCCGAAATCTGGAATGGGGCCCGAAAGGGACTGATGGCAAATGCATCAGTTATGCTACGCAGTACAGAATATGAATATGAATACAGTGTCTGAGTACAATGTGTGAATGTCGTGAGCAATGCTGTGAGCCGTGTATGATTATAGTGTATCAGTGCCTTGAGTGCTGTGTATCAAGTGTTGTATTGACGAGTGCGATGCATCAGATCATGTATGGAACATATTATGTTGAATTTGAGACTGCGGTTGAAGGAACTTACCGGGATGCCATATATGGTCAACAAGTTGATGCTCCGCTGTAGCATCCCCACCACAGAGGCAGTCAGCTCCAAAGACTGGCGAGTGTACTCAACGGAAGCCTGCAAAAGTGTTAAAAGCATCAGTATTCTGCGGAATATCAAGAGAAATGAAATGAAATGGTTGTACAGAATGCAAAGTGTGGTAACACATACCGGGGTCGAGCCGTAGACTCTAACGAGCTCATGATCAGCCGGATGAGGAGCGATAGGTATCTGGTAGGTCTCCTCACCCTGTCGCCGGCATGTCATCATCGTAGGCAACTCGGGCCACCCAGCTCCCTGTCCTCTTCAGGACCCAGTCCTGCCTCGGGTTTGAGGTGCCTGCGATGCTTCTGCTTCCTCTACCGGCACTGTAAGTCTCTCTCGCTCAGCTCGGCGAGCACCGGTCAGAGGCCGCATCATGTAGGTCTGGATGAACTCGGCATAGTCGCCCTCGTCCCTAAAGCGCTCACAGTCCCAGCCGATCGTATAGTCCATCATATCCTCTAGGCTATATGTCTCGGTGTGCCTCACATAGGTAGGAGGTGGCCGTGGAACTATCTGCTCCGGTAAGGCAAGAGTCTGGCGCATGAAGCGCTCACCTAGGTACCAAGCCCAACAAATCGAGCCCTCCAGCAAAACCCTGAATCGGGCATTCTCCCGAGCACCCTCGTACCCATCTGTAGACACCCCATTTTTGATCGTCCTCAAGACTTGGATGTCACCATTGGAACACTTGGTGATTACCCTTGTTTGTGTTCGTCTTGAGTTCCCGGAGGTCTCGATCGCTCGCCTTGCCTCAGGATCTCTCGACTCGACCGTGTTGTGTCTGGTTTTGCACCAAACACTTGTGTTTTGCCTTGGAGGGGCAGGGAATGCCTTGTGAGGCATACCCACACATCACCGGCCATGGCTTGAGACCACCGACCAGTGATTTTATGCCATCGGCAATGTATATTGCCGGTCGGCCATTTATTTTTCCAAAATGGTAATTTTGAATGGCCGATCACTGTTCATCTACTTTTAGTAGATATTTTGTGCCAGCTGTGATAGCTGGCACCCACTCTGCTCCACTCCATACGTGTATGGAGGGATTTCCCTCTTGGATGGCTTGTTTTAGAAGCCTTACAAGAGGGAATTGCCTATAAGAAGAGGGCTCCTCTCTTGGCATTAGGGTTAAACAACATTTTTAGAGAGCTTTGATATTAGGGTTAGGCATTTGTATCTATTCCATCTCTATATTTCCCTCTCTTATTAGTTTAGTGTGTGTTTGGTCCTACTTTTGCACACAAACACCCACCATTACACCTTTTCTTGGTTATTGAGGGCCAAAGGAGTGTTTTTGGAGTTCTTGGAGCTGATTTCAACCTCAAGAAGCTGCTGGAGCTCCATTGTTGAAGAAGGTCTACAAGGGTAATCACTTTTCCCTTTTATCCCCTATTTTTGCACACTACTTTTACCTATGTGGCATCTATATTTAAGCTTTGTGTATAACATAAAAAAGTTCTGTTTTTAGGCCCTCTAAATAGTTGTTTAAGGTTGTTTCAAGCTTCGGGGCTGTTTGACCCCTCTTCAGCCTTGTAAGGCTCCATTTTGTGCCATTTTGGGAAAGCTCCGAGACCTTGGTGTTTGGGCCTCCTCACCACTGAAGTCTTGAGGGCTTTCAGAGGTGAGGATGGTGCCTTTAGGTCCCAAGGAGGAGAGGGCCACCCCCTCTCCTTGTTGTCCTTGAAAAGGACCATTTTTGCCTCTTGAGGGAGCACCTATCTTAGGCTCTTGTTGAGCATGCCTTAGCTGTTATTTATGCTTATTTTTCCATGAAATAGCATTGTTTTAAGTTTTTTTTGGTACACCGTGCTTGCTTAGCATACATGCTTTGTAATGCCATGGTTTGCCTCAACATGTGCCTAGCATTTAGACTACCATGCTCATGTGTTTTGGCCTACCTTTATGAAGTTTTTATGCATGTTTTAGTGTGCTTGAGGTCTGTTTTTGGTCATTTGGGTCATCCATGCTTTGCTTTGTATAGCTACCATGCAAACTCTCTTGTATGCCTTAAGCTTTGGCCCTTCTAGCATGCCATCCTTGCTTTGTTTTAGTGGTTTGAAACCACTTGACATGTTATTTCAGACCTCATGATGTGCCCATGTGCTTGCATTTGATCCCCCTTCAATGCGTTTAAAGGTTGTTGCCTTATGCCCCTTGTTTAAGCCTTGGAGTATGCTTGCATTTTTAGACCACTTAGATGCCATCTAAGTACATCCTTGGCTTTGTTTAGGTCTGCATTAGACCTACTTTAAGTCCCTTTGCCCTTGTGAGGCTTGGTTGACCTCGCCTTGGCTTACCTCCCCTTTGGCTTGCCTGAAGTCTTGGACCATTGTTGCATGTTTTGATTGCTTTGTTTAGTTGGTTTGGCACCATCCTTAACATGATTTTCAGAGCTTGGTATGTATGCCATATGTCCATGTTTATCTTCTTTTAAGTGTGCTTAAAAGTTGTCTCTTCGATGCTTAAGTGTTGGTCCATTTGCATGTATGTTTGTATGTGTATTTGCCCCTCATTCTATAGCATTTTGGCCACTGTTTTAGGTTAGTTTGAGGGCTGCCTAAATTAGTCTAAGTCCATTCTTGCATGTTGTGACATGCTTACCTTGTGTGTTGATTGCATGCCTGGCCTATCACGTGTTGTGGCATGTCTAAGTGACTTTGCATTTGGCATGCATTTCTCTTAGTTGGAATTACCTAACATGTTGCATACTTTGCATACTTGCATGCTTGAGTAACTAGCATAGTTATCACATGCCTTGTATGCTTGTTTGCATTACCATGTTGCATGCCTAGTTAACATGCTTAGGTTGCATTGCATGCATGCTTTGCCTCTTGATTATCCATGATTGAGGTTGAGCTCGTCACTTGTTTGTTGGTTTGCATTGCATTTGAAATCAACATGCATAAATTGGTCTCTTGGGCCATCACGCATTGAAATGCGCAATTGATGGTCCGAGAACCAAGGACCATGTCCCTTTGAGTCATAAACATGATAAGGGATATGGTCGGTGCATACATTGCTTGAATTGCATTGCCATGCAAAGCCCTGTCCTCTGCTGTTGTCAAACAGATTCTGCAGGAACTTTTTGCCGATCGACTACACAGAGTACCGACCGACAATCTATCTGTGGCCGATGGATTCATTTTTGGCCGATCGACACCAAATCACAGCCGATGATGATTCCCTCCAGCCGGTGGTGTCTCCCAATGTCCAGGGAAGCAATTCTAAGAATATGGCAGTCTTCAGAGAAGCAGAGCAGGGAAAACAGAGGCAGCTTGCGCATGGCAGTGGACTTCCGAGCAAGACCTGAGCACGCGTGCATTGAGCCCTCTTCCCGAGGCCCTTCTTCTTGCTATCTTAAATTAATTAATTTGTTTAATTAATTTAGTTGGCCTGTAATAATTAATTAGCTAGGATAGTTAATTCATTATTAGAATTGTATTATTCTTTTGGTCCCTCCGAGCGAGGGCGAATTTGTAATAAGTGTGGGTGAGTGTGTGCATGTCTTCCAACCCCCACTTCTTTCTCCCTTTTACTTACCTGCTTTGATCGTTAGTAATAGGTCATGTTTAATTTAGCATACCTTATGCTATGCATGTGTGCATCATTCATCAGTATTGCATGCACCGGGATCGGCTCATCATGCTAACTGCATTAGTATTTCAAATCTAACTTGAATACTTGCTACCTGTGCATTTTCACATATCATTCATAGACTAGCCGAGCCTACTCTAGTGACACTTCGTATGCATTGCATTAGACATTTCAACATGGACTTGGATCATGCATTGACTGCTAACGAGTTCTTTGTTTTGGCACGGAGTACGATGTAAGTATTTATGCTTTAGCATCTCGCATGAGTGTGAATGTTAACGTGACAGCATGCTTACCATGTGGCTAGATGCTTATGTGTTATAAATTGCCTGAATGCCTGTGGGTGAAGGTTGGATTGTCTGAGTTGGAATAGCTCATTGAAATCCGTGTTTTAGCCTACTTGTGAGTAGCATATTCCAAAACATTTTCTTCAAAACAAACGGATATGCAATGCTTATTTCCAAATTAGGCGATCTAGTCTATATTTTTGTGCTGTGCGCATAACATAGTAATTCTAGGGTAATAATCGGGATAAGAACACATAACGTTTTCAAAAACGGATATCACAGTTAGTAGAGGCCGATCTTCGGATCGGGTGAGAGGGGGTGCTCATAGCTGACCTTCCCCAATCGTACCCTAGCTCCCGAGCCGAGGCAACTTTGGTGATGACGGATACATGGCCTTTGGCACCGTGTCAGGGTTTCCTAAATTCCTCCATAAAAAATATTTAGGTGGCGACTCTGTATCTGGCAAAGCAGTCCATGTTTGGCACTTTTTTCAAAAATCTGTTTCTCAAAACGATTTGCCGGATTTGGACTCTTTGGTTCAGATTAAGAACCGTGACACAAATCGAGTCCGAATTGTAGCGGGGTCCCTCGCGGACGTGCTACACCATCCCTCACTCTATCCGGCAGTAGAGCCCAGGGTTGCCAGGTGATCTGCAAATAATAAACAGTTTGTTATCCACTGTTGAATGTACGATGTAAAGCAAAGCTTAAATGAACTC
Organism: Camellia sinensis; assembly: GCF_055761805.1. Classification (NCBI taxonomy): domain Eukaryota; kingdom Viridiplantae; phylum Streptophyta; class Magnoliopsida; order Ericales; family Theaceae; genus Camellia; species Camellia sinensis. Next base: position 163,380,004 of record NC_138972.1, read on the forward strand.
TAACGTTTGAAATACCTCTGTGGTGGTGATGGTATTAAAGTATCGGCGGAAGAACATGAAAGACTCCAGCGGCCTCCGCTCACATCTCACATCGAATTGATGAGAAAATGAAACGCTGAGAGGCATCTCTACATCTGGAACTGGGGCAAGCCTAGGAAAGTAGGCATACACCCACAACTACAGAATATAACAGAGCAGATATGAGTACACTTGTCGGATAAGGTAGAATGCAGAAAGAGCAGAAATCACAGAACAGTGTGCAGATTGTGCAGTGTGTGCAGTGTACAGTCAGTGTAAGGTAGATTGCATGTTTGCAGTTTGTGCAGTGTACAGATAATGTAAAGCAGAATTGAAAACACAGAAAGGGAAAATATACCTCCCAGGCTCGACAGTAGCCCCCAAGCAACTGTCCACTGTAGGGGAAGGATGAGCTCATATATCCGTAAAGGGTGGCCAAGCCTGCGCCACCCCAGTCATAGCGGCGGATCCGCGTCACGTCCACAAGTGCGCTCAGTAGAGAAAGGGCGACAGTGTTCACCCAGTCGGCGAAAAGTGTGGTCCCCAGCAGGAACATGAGGAAGCCGTGAGCGTACTGCTCCTCCTTCTCCCGGGTAGTAGGCGTCTGTACCCGGAAGTGGTCCTCGAACCATGAGTACCTCACAAACCCCGGCCGAGCAATAGCTGGGTGAGTGCCAAGCAAGCATTGCTGACCAGCGTCCCACTCGTCCAAATCAGTATCGAAGCAGATCGGATCACCCCCTACTCCAATGCCTGTGAGCATGGAGAAGTCAAAGGGAGTCATCGTCATCTCCCCGGTGGCAGAAAGGTGGAAGGAGTTGGTGGTGTCCCACCACCTTTCCAGCAAAGCAGCGAGAAGAGGCCTACTCGCAGTGAGGCGCGAGAGTCCCCTGCTGGAAACGCCGAAGCCGGCACGATCAACGATGTCACGAACTGCATGAGGTAGCTCAATATACCATCCTCGGGCAACGATATTCCCATACCCCCAGAAGGCATGGAAATCTCCCTCTGTTCAAAGACAAACAGATGCGAAGCAGTGTTAGATGTACAGTATTTGAATGCACTCAGAATTAGGGAAAATACAGTGTGTGCGCATCTGTTCAAATCTACGTAGATATCGGTGTGAGCGTGCTCACAGTGAACTACAGCATATGAGTTGTCAGTGCGTTTGAATTGTTCAGTCCATAATGCATTGTGTGTGCATGTGTTCAGATTTAAACAGATATCGGGTGTGGGTGTGCTCACAGTGAACTACAACATATGATATATCAATGTATCTGGGTTAAGCAGTTAAAGAACAGTATTGACTATTGAAGTTATACACTCTACATTGCAGAAAGTAAAGAGGAAGAATGTACCTCAAAAGCGCCGAATGAGAGGTGTGACCCAGGTTCGCGCAACAAAAGCTCTAGTGGCGTGCCCCGCGCATAGCTCCTGAAGTGGTGGATGCCATCGGAAGGCAACACGTGTACCACCGGCCTGTAGGTCGCCAGATAGAATGGTCGAATGCTCAACGGCAAGACCTCGACCTCAGGGTCCACGTCCATCTCCGGGGGAGCCCCACCCTGTGGAATGTCATCCGCCATCTCGAGGAAGGTGTAAACACGGTGAAAAGTGTGAAAAATGGGTGAGAATGTGAAAACTCAACCCTAAAGTCAACCCCGAGAGGGTGAAAATTGGAAGGAAAGGTCGGAGTGTAGAAAAGGCATGAACATTGAGGTATAACCTGGGGAAAACATACCCCAAGTGGTGGAAACCAAGAAAAGGCAACCGAAACGGAGTTGTGTTCGGTTCAAAGTGTGAGAAACGGGAAGGGTTTCGCGAATCAAACAATGAAAAGGTCTCGAAAACAAGAGAAAAACAAGCATTGAAGGTTAGGAAATCACCAAGAGAGGGAGAGGGAGGATTTTCGAGTTTGGGGGAAGTGAGGATATGGGGTATGGAACCCCATATTTAAAGACCCGTGGCAAAATGTCAAAACTACCCCGAAATTGCCATTTTTGGCCGATCGGCCAAATTTTTAGCCGATCGGCTAAATATTTGGCCGATGAGATTATTTGGTGCCCGATGGATGGCCGGTGGCCTCCCCTCGCGGTTGATGCACCTCCTACACCCTTGTTTGGGTCAGATATGATGTTTAGGACCTCCATTCCTCAATACAGTGCAAGGAAGTAGACTTTGAAGCTCAACTGGCCTTCGTGTTGACCTCGGATCGTGCCTCCCGAGTGCGATGCTCGGTACGCACAAAGTGTATCCTTTTCCATATCCTTTTGTATATTGCATGATTCGAAAATTACTTTGAATACATCGCATTGTCATGTACAGCTTTCTCGATACACATTGTATGCGTTGTCGCACATGCTTTACTTATATGTGTTCATGCCTTTCCTGCTTTACATGTTGTATGCGTTGTCGCGCATGCTTTACTTACATGTGTTCATGCCTTCCCTGCTTTACACATTGTATGCGTTGCCGCGCATGCTTTACTTACATGTGTTCATGCCTTTCCTACTTCACACATTGTATGCGTTGTTGCGTATGCTTTACTTATATGTGTTCTCTACACATTGTATGCGTTGTTGCGCATGCTTTAATTACATGGGTTTATGCACCCGTTTTCGCATTGTTGCACATTGTATGCGTTGTTGCGTATGCTTTACTTACATGTGTTTATTCCTTGCTTCACACATTGTATGCGTTATCGCGTATGCTTTACTTACATGTGTTCATGCCTTTCCTGCTTCACACATTGTATGCGCTGTCACGCATGCTTTACTTACATGTGTGCACACCTATCTTGCTTTACACATTGTATGCGTTGCTGCGCATGCTTTACTTACATTTGTTTATGCCTTTCCTGCTCTACACATTGCTTGCGTTGTCGTACGTGCTTTACTTACATGTGTTTATGACTCTCTCGTATTGCTTTACACATTGTATGCGTTGTCGCGTGTACTTTACTTACATGTGTTTATGCCTCTCTCGTATTTCTTTGCACATTGCTTGCATTGTCGCACATGTTTTACTTACATGTGTTTATTCCTCGCTTTGCACAATGTATACGTTGTCGCGTATACTTTACTTACATGTGTTTATGCCTCTCTCGTATTGCTTTACACATTGCTTGCGTTGTCGCGCATATTTTACTTACATGTGTTTATTCCCCGCTTTACACATTGTATGCGTTGTTGCATATACTTTACTTATATGTGTTATCGTGCACCCTATCCGCGTTGTTATGCGTCACCCCTAAGGTTGCATTGTCGTGCACCCCCTTCGCATTGTTATGCGTCACACCTAAGGTTGCATTGTCGTGCACCCCTTCTGCATTGTTATGCATCACACATAAGTTGCATTGTCATGCACCTCTTTCCTCTGCATTGTTATGCACACTTTACCTACGTTGTCACGCACTTTTCTCGCATTGTTATGCACGTTTCGCTCGCATTGTTATGCGTCACACTTAGGTTGCATTGTCATGCACCCTCCCCCACTTGCGTTGTCGAGCACCTTTCACTTGCATTGCTACGCATGTTTCTAACAATATTGTACCTGTTAAGTTTCTTTCTTTTGCAGGCACGATATTGTATGTACGGTTCATTTCAAGCTGGCGCGACCAGACAGATCGAACGGTATTGCATATCCCGTGTGAGACGCAGCGAGAATTGAATAATTCCCTTGCATCCTTTCTGCATGAAATGTAGTTTGGTTCATGTTTGCTTGCTTAAAATGTTGTATTTGTTTTGTATGAATGCTTCATTACAGCTCCCTTTGCATGATCATAAGTTATGTTCGGCACTGTGCACGCCTTTTGCATCTTGTCCCTGCCTGCGGGCGCATTTCTTTGTTATCTTGTATGCTTGTCTAAGTCTTCGGCCTTGTCAAAAATGGGTCGTCTCCGGGCTTTGACATTCACTCCCGCCAACTTATGACTTTCGAGTTCTGTTAAAGAGGGGCAACTGTAGACACCCCATTTTTGACCGTCCTCAAGACTTGGACGTCATCGTTTGAACACTCGATGATCACCCATGCTCGTGTTCGTTTTAAGTTCCCAAAGGTCCCAGCTACGCGCCTTGCCTTAGGATCTCCCGACTTGCCTGTTTTGTGCTTGATTGTGGACCAAACACTTGTGTTTTTGCTTTTGAGGGAAGAGGGTGGCTTGTTTGCCATTCCCTGAACCCACCGACCAAGGCTTGATGCCATCAGCCATGTTTTCTTGCTATCAGCCAAAAGTGTTGGCCGATCGGCACTTCTTTTGGTCGATCGGAACTCTTTTTGGTCGGTTGACCATATTTTCTAGCCGAGGCCTCTTTTTCTGCTTTTGCAGACTTTGTGCCTGCCAGTTGTGCCAGCGGGTGAGCACAGAGTGGCTCCCCCATACACGTGTATGGAGGGATTTGAACCTTGGCCAAGCTTCTCCAAGAAGCTTTGTTTTGGATTTCTATAAGAAGGGAGCTCCTCCTTCCTTCTCCAGGTTCTAAATTTTGAGAGTTAGAAAAGTTGTATCTATCTATCTCTATATCTCCCTCTCTTTTGATTTGTGTGTGTATTTTGTGTCTTAAAGTGTGATTTTGTCTTACTTTTGCACTAAAGCACCTAGCAATACACCATCCCCTTGTTGCTAAGGCACTAGAAAGTTAGTTTTAGAGTTCTTGGAGTGGTTTAAGCTTGGAAAAGTTGCTAGAGCTTTGTTCTTGAAGTTGTTCTTCAAGGGTGAGCATTCTAGCTTTAGATGCCCCATTCTTGCATAAGCTTTTAGCCCTTCTTTCTTATTGTTTTAAGCTTGACTTATAACTGATAAAAGTTCTATTTTTACATGCTTTTCATCTTTGTTTCAGATCACTTTTGTGTTTGGGGTTGTTTACCCCCTCTTATGGATTTCAGTGATGGGGATGGTGTCTTGAGGTCCTAAGAAGGAGAGGGCCATCCCCTCTCCTTGTTGTCTTCAATACTTGTCATATTTGCCTCATATGTTAGCACCTTTGTTAAGTTCATGTTGGCCATGTCTTAGCTGGTGTTTGTGGTTATTTTACTGTGATATGCCATTGTTTTTGCCTATCTTTGTCGTTCCATGCATGGTTTATACACTTGTAGTGTAAATTTTGCAAACTAGTCTTGTATGTTTCATGTTTGAGCATGTCATTCGAGCATGTGTTGACCTCACTTCAGTGGGTTTTTGGTGTTGTTTTAACATGCCATGACTCTGTCTTAGGAGGGTTCAGTTGGCTCCTACATGCTTCATGTACTTACTTTGCAATCCTCTCATTCGCCTTAACATGCACCTTGTGTTTGGGCCTCCTTGCTTACTTGTTTTGGCTTAACTTTGAGAAGCTTCTAGCCTTGTTTTATCATGCTTGAGGTCTAATATTGGTTGCTTTGGTCACATGTGCCATGCTTTGTATAGTTACCATGTAATCTAGCTTGTTACCTTTGAGTGTTCAAGTCATTAGCATGCTCTATTTCGACCATTTCAGTGGTTTGGCATCACTTGTTACGCCATTTCAGTTCATATAATATGCTCATATACTTGCATTTTTCACTCATTTAATGATTCAAAGAGTTGAGGTGTTGTTCCTCATGAATGTGTCATTGTGCGTGCCATCATGTTCAGGCCTTTTGGATGCCATCTGAGTGTGCTTTTGGTCTTGTTTGGACCTACCTTGGGACTGTTTTGGGTGCCCTTGGTGCTTTGGGGCTTGGTTCTTATGACCATGGTTTGAGTCCTTTGGCTAGCCTTAAGCTTTGGGCTTCCTTGCATGCTATACTTGCTTTGATTGGTTGATTTGGCATCATTCCTCACCTATTTTCAGAGCTCATTGCATTGTCACATTCGCATGTTTGTCACACATTGCTCATGTTTGGGAGTTGTGTCTCATTGCCTAGCTTGTGGACCAATTGGCATGCATGTTTGTTTTCCATTTTGGGATCATCATTTTGGTACTTTTGGCCACTGATTTTGGGCATGGCTGAGGCCTCCATCTTTAGTCTAAGTCCATTTACCATGTTGTTCAAAGTTGCTACTTTACATCATGCCCACATGCTTGTTGCATACTTGTCCCTTGCGTGTTGTCACATGCTTGTTGTGTACTTAGATGTGTTCCATGTTGTGGCATGCTTGTTCTATTGCATCTTGCTTCCATGCTTAGGTTGCATTGCATTGTGTGTGCATGCCTTGCCTCTTGATCAAGCATGATAGAGGTTTAAGGTCCCTTATGTGTTTTTGTACATTTCATTGCATATTGAATCGCATACTTGGCTCCTTTGGCCATCATGCATTGAAATGCGTGATTGATAGCCCGAGGGTCGAGAACCACACTCCTTTGAGTCTCAAACATCATAAGGAGAGTGGTGATGCAAACATTGCCTCGAAAATGCATTCCCATCCTCTGTTTGTTCTCAGCTACAACAAAAACAACATTCTACAGAAAGATATAGTCGGTCGACCATCTCCAGTGCCGGCCGACTATGCGTTGTTGGCCGTTAGCTTCACACATGGTCGAGGACCAGTTCCACATGGCCGATGGCCTCAACTCTTGGTCGACGGCCTCCTACAGTGTTAGAGGGTGGTTCAAAAGCATCTTTGGGACTTGTGAGTTTCTAGAGGTGCAGAGCAGTGCAAACAGAGGCAGCATGTGACATGGCAATGAATTTCTGAGTGGAGCCGAGCATGCACGCATTCATTCCTCTTCCCGAGGCCTTTTTACTGCTTTCGTAGCTTAATTAATTTGTTTAATTAGTTAAGTGTTGTGTAATAATTAATTAGCTTGTTAGTTAGTTAATTTGTATTATTCTTTCGGACCCTTCATCGAAAGGGGCAATTATTGTAATAATTGTGCGTGTGTGAGATGCATGTCCTCCAACCCCTATTTCCTTCTCCCTTTTATTTACCAGCTGTAGACACCCCATTTTTGACAGTCCTCAAGACTTGGACGTCATTGTTTGAACACTCAATGATCATTCGTGCTCGTGTTCGTTTTGAGTTCTCGGAGGCCTCAACTACGCACCTTGCCTCAACATCTCTCAACTTATCTGTTTTGTGCTTGGTCATTGACCAAACACTTGTGTTTTTGCTTCTAAGGGCAGAGGGTGGCTTGTTTGCCATCCCCTCAACCCACCGGCCATGGCATGAGGCCATCGGCCCCTCTTTCTTGCAACCGGCAAAAAAGTGTTGGCCGGTCGACACTATATTTGGTCGGTCGACGCTTTTGTTGGTTGATCGGCCATTTTTGTTGGCCGAACCCTATTCATCTGCTTTATGTAGATATTTTGTGCCAGCTGGTGCAGCTGGCATCCACAATTACCCCTCTCCATGCACGTGTATGGAGGGATTTGCCTCTTGTTTAGCTTCTCTTCGAAGCTTGAGGATTTGAACCACTATAAAGAGGGAGCCCCTCCTCTCTCCTCCAAGGTTCAGAAAATTTGTTCTTGGGAGGATAGATATATTGTTGCATCTATTTTTCTTGGTTTGGTCTTGTTTTGTGACCTAAAGTGAGTGTTGTCTTACTTTTGCATTAGAACACCTAGCATTACACCATCCTTACATTGTTGAGGCCTTAGAAGGTTGTTGTTAGGGTTCTTGGACTAGTTTTGACCAAAGAACAATGCTGGAGCTTTGTTGCTAAAGAAGGTCTACAAGGGTCAGCATCCTTACTTTAGTTACCCCTTTCTTGCTTAGGCTTTTAGCGATTCTTGCTTGTTGTTTTAAGCTTCGACTATAAATGATAAAAGTTCTTATTTTGTGTGCTTTAGAACTTTGTTTAAGGCAACTTTGGGGTTTGGGGTTGTCTCCCCCCTCCAAGGCCTTGTTAGGCCTTGTTTTAGGCCATACCTTTTGGCCATTGTTTTGGTCTTTGCATGACCTCTCTACCACTGAAAGCTAGAGGACTTTTAGTGGTGAAGAGGTGGTTTTGTGGTCCTAAATAGAAGGGGGTCATCCCCCCTCCTTGTTGTCTTTAATGCTTGCATAAATGGCTTATGTGGTAGCCTGTGTGTTTAGTTTGTTTTAGCTCCATTTCAGTATGTATTAGGCTTTGTTTTGCCACGATACACCTCTGTTTTGAGTTGGTTTAGACATGCCATGTATGCTTCATACACTTGTCTTGTGATCCCATGATTTGGCCTTAACATGCGTCATGTTGTAACATGTGTTTTTAGCATGATTTTGGCTCAACTCCATGAAGCTTTTAGCCTTGTTTTAGCATGCTTAAGCTCTATTTTTTATTGTTTTGGTTATGCTTGCATTGTTTTGTATAGCCACCGTGCAATCTAGCTTGTTAGCTTTGAGTGTCCAAGTTGATAGCATGCTCTATTTGGATCATTTCAGTGGTTTGGCATCACTTAGAATGCCATTTCAGTCCATATTTCATGCTTATAAACTTACGCTTATCACTCCTTTAATGTCTTAAAGAGTTTTTGTTTTATGCATCTTGAACGAATCATTGCTTATGCTTCCATGCTTAGGCCATTTGGATGCCATCTAAATGTGTTTTTGGCCTTGTCTTGACCTGCGTTGGGACTGTTTTGAGTCCCTTTGACCCTTTGGGACTTGCCTTGTATGGCCATGGTTTGACCCCTTTGGTTAGCTTTAGACTTTGGACCTTCTTGCATGCTTTGCTTGCTTTATTTGGTTGATTTGGCCTCATTCCTTACATATTTTCAGAGTTTAATGCATTGTCATTTTCTCATATTTATCACATCTTGCTCATGCTTGAGGATGGTGCATGGTTGCCTAAGTGTTGGACCACTCACATGTGCATGATTGTTTTGCATTTTCATGCCTCCAATTCTTAACTTTGGCCACTGTTTTGGACCTATTAGAGAGCTGTCCATCTTGGTGTAAGTCCATCGTTTGCATGTTGTTGCATGCTCGCCTTGTATGTTGTTGCATACTCGGCTCATTGCATGTTATTGCATACTTAAGTTGCATTTTGCATCCATGTTAGCTTGCATTTTGCCATGTGTTGGATATGTCGTTACATGTTTGCATGCTTGTTCACATGCTCATGTTGCATTAGCTAGCTTGCATGTTTAGGTTGCATAGCATTGTGCATGTTTGAATCCCTTGCCTCTCGATAAACCATGATAGAGGTCGGGGGACCCTTTATGTGTTTTGTGTGCATTTCATTTGACATTGAAAGGAACACTTGGCACCTTGGGCCATCATGCATTGAAATACGTGAATGATGGCCCGAGGGTCGAGAGCCATACTCTTTTGAGTCTCAAACATGATGAGGAGGGTGGTGGTGCACACACGGCCTTGAAAATGCATTGCCATGTCCTGTCTGTCCTCAGCTGCAGCAAAACAGGATCCTGCAGGAAGAGATGGCCGGTCGGCCATCATAAGTGCCAGCCGGCCGTGAATTGTTGGTCGAGATTATCACAATTGGTCGATGACCAGTTCCCCATGGCCGGTGGCCTCACCTCTTGGTCGTTGGCCTCCCACAACCCTCAGGGAGTAGTTCAAAAGTTACTTTGAGACTTGCGCAGTGTTCTCAGCTGCAGAGTAGTGTAAACAGAGGCAGCATGAGTATGGTGATGGATTTCCGAGCGGAGCCAAACATGCATGCATTTGTCCCTCTTCCCGAGGCTGCTTTACCGCTTTATTAGCTTAGTTAATTTGTTTAACTAGTTAAGTGGTTTTGTAATAATTGATAAGCTTTATTAGTTAGTTAATTTGTATTATTCTTTCAGCCCCTCCGAGAGAGGGCCAATCGTGTAATAAGTGTGCGTATGAGTGACGCATGTCTTCCAACCCCACGTCTTTTTCCCTTTTACTTACCAGCTTATGATGGTTAGTTTTAGGGCACGTTTTAATTAGCATCCTTATGCTCGCATGTTTGTATCATTCATCTGTATTGCATGCACCGGGCTCGGCGCATCATACTAATTGCATAGTATCTCAATTCCAACTTGAATACGTGTATCGAGTTGTCGCATTTCGTATGTCATTCTTAGATTAGCCGAACCTATTCTGGTTGCATTTTACATGCGTTACATTAGCCATCTTAAAATGAACTAGGCTCATGCATAATTTCTTACTAGTTCCTTGTTTTGGCTCGGAGTACACTATGAGTGTTTATGCTTTAGTACCTTGCATGTATGTGAGTGTTAACATGACAGCATGCTTGCCATGAGGCTAATTGCTTATGTGATATAATTGCCTGAATGCCTGTGGGTGAAGGTTGGGTTGCTTGAATTGGATCAAATTCATCGAAAATTCGTGTTTTAGCCTACTCGCAAGTAGGAAACTTCAAACCATTTCCAAACAAACCGATATGCGAAGCTCTTTTCCAAGTTAGGCGACCTAGTCTATACTTGTGTGTTGTGCGCATGTCACGCCCCAAACTCGCCCCTAAAAGTTTGGGCATGACCCACTCAAAAAGGGACACTTACCCTGGTATACATTATATACGGGGCCTAAACGGAAGCATTAAGTAATAATAAAATAACATGAAATAAAAAGAAGTATATCCATTGACCGACCACTATCATGTCAGGATCACCAACAGGGCATCAAATGATAAATATTTACATACACATATACAAACCCCGCCCCTTGTTGGGCGTATAACAAAAACATTGAAAGCTTAACATATAATAGACAATCATAGTGCAAGCTAAAACTTAGCAAAATTCCAAAGAAATGATCAGGCTTCACCCAAATGCCTGGACACACAAAGATTGGTGAAAGGTAGGCGAGCATCGAGGGTTAAGGCTGACCTCCAGACTTGCTACCTACAGAAACAAACAACATACAGAGTGAGACAATCTCAATGAATAATAGTACTTAAACAATTCAATGCTTAACTTGAATTATGATACGTATCAATGCTTATATAAATAAAGAGAGCATATGATTAATTTGATTCTGTCTTAAGTTCAGAATGGTCTTGTCGGTTCACAAATTCACAGATTGGCCCTCGGCCCAATGGCTCACACATTCACACATTGGCCCTCGGCCTAATAGATTCTTAACTTCACAAATTGGCCCTCGGCCTCATAGGTTCATAACTTCACAAATTGGCCCTCGGCCACATAGATTCACAACTTCACAAATTGGCCCTCGGCCTCATAGATTCACAACTTCACAAATATTCATAATTTCACAAATTGGCCCTTAAACAGAACGACATTAAGCCCAGAATGGAATATAGCCCTTTTTATGTACGTATGAACTCAAGAGGTGGCTCGTACGGATTCTAGAGGGGGCTCCCACCAAAGCGTAGCACTTAGCTCCGTACAACACTTTGTTTCATACTAACAGATCAGACAGAATGGCCGTTGGCCTCATAACTTTCACAGAACGGCCATAGGCCTCATAACTTTCACATCGGCTTTAAGCTCGGTTTACATGTGTATGGACTCAAGAGGTGGCTCGTACGGATTCTAGAGGTGGCTCCCACCAAAGTGTAGCACTTAGCTCCAAACAGCACTTTGCTCCATATCAAAAATACATAATGGCCTCTGGCCTAATAGTTCATACAGAAGCACATAGTTCCTTCTCATTATTCACATAAGTTAACATAGTTACGTTACGTTCAACAGAGTGCTAATAGCAGCTATTAACAGATTGGACTTCATAATGCACTCACATCCCAATTGTTTGTCGTGAATTCATGCCACTAGTTCATAGATAACAGAATGTTCATATAAACTATTAACATGATTGTCTCGTAAATAGCAATGCAAAACATTAATGAGGATCAAAGGCGAATGTACCATTAACAGAGGCATATATGTCATTCCATTACATTTAATAAGGATAGACCAATTTACATTCTAACGTGGTCACAGCGTAACATTAAACCTTTGCATACATGTCCTAGGATCTGAACGATCTAGGTTTCGTAGGCGACATATTCATTATGGACAGAATAGAATGATTGCAAAGTCATACCGATATGTGCCAATCTTTCAACATTCACATTGATTTCCAATCGTCATAATTATTCGTGTAACACTTACAAGGAACAGAGCGTTAGTGACAATAATTATCAATGGTAGATAAAATGTACATTTCCGTACTATTACTCACAACGTTGAGATGACGTGTTACTTCCTCCCCGAGTGTGTCTTGCGCACATTCAAAACTTGCACATTATTTCCCTTTTCTTTCTTAAGTCATTTCCTGCATCATTACACTTTGCATGAATTTACAACCATCTTAAAATCATCCGAAAAATATTCTAAAAATACCAGAGAGTCAAGCATGCAAAACTAAGTGAACCACTTTTCCAGCCAGGGCCGCACGTGCGGCCGAACCCTTCGCTCGAGCGGCCTTGCACCGCACGTGAGGTCCTCCCCCTCCGCTCGAGCGGCCGTGGACAGTATGCCTTCCCAGTTTTTTCTTCTTTGGCAGCACGTGCGGCCATGACCTCCGCACGTGCGGTGGTGACCCCTGTTTTGGGGCAGCTCGGTTCCATACCAAATTTCAACATCACCAAGTCAATTTACATGCAAACCAAGAAGAAATTCATGCAATATGTTAACCTAATATTACCATAGCATGAATTGGAACTTGAGCAACACAAAATACACATGATTAGAAGCTTAATCAAGTCACAACTTTTTCAATTTCCATCCTTGAATTCAAGTTCAAATAAAATCTACCTTGGCCAATACGTAGAAATGATTCCACTTAGATGAATTTCACACAAGAATAAAGTTTAAAAATCACCTACAAACATAATCACAATCCATGTGGACATGAACTAGATCTTTACTTCATAACCCATAAACAAAACTTATTTTACATACATAGCCATGTTCATATCTTGTTGTTCAAGTATATCAAGGAGGAATAAAATATAATTTCCCTTACAAGGTTCAAAGCAACACATCAACAACATGAAGAAACACTTCTTCGATTCTTTGGGTGCCATACACACACATACATAACCTTAATTTGTTTGAACATCCAAGAACTTCTTTACCCCTTAACAAGAAAGGAGTTAATGAAAGTAAATCACCAATACCTTGAGCTTCAATTTCTCTCCAAACCCTTATAATTTTGCCCCAACTCACCTCCTTGTTGCTTTCCCCTTTTCTTCCTTCTTCTCTTATTTTCTTACCCTCTCCAGGAGATAGCCATGAAATGAATCCCCAAATCAAGTGTTTGAAGGCAAATACATACATAGATATAAAGGTAAATAGGGCGAAATTCAATCGTTTAATCATTCCGAAATTGAAATTTCGTAAACAATCTTAATATTACTTAAAAATTATGCTGATCACAGATATATAATCAATTTCAGATAATTAAGCCGTTAAGGCCTCCAATTTCTGATTCAAATGTGTTAATAGTGACAGATAATGTTCATGTGAAACAGATAGACACCCTAAAACATGGAGTTCGTTTACTTAATCTTGATTTGTCGTCAGATTTCACAGCTAGCATTTAAAAGCACAAAATAAGGACGGAACATATATCAGAAAACATGTGCAAGGGTCGGGTTATTACAGCGCATCAAATAGTAATTCTAGCTAATTAACAGGAATAAGAACAGATATGTTTTCAAAACAAAATATCATGCTTAGTACAGGCCGATCTTCGGATCGGGCGAGAGGGGGTGCTCATAGATGACCTTTCCCAATCGTACCTAAGTTCCTAAGCCGAGGCAACTTTGGTGATGACAGACACGTGGCCTTAGGCAACGAGTCAGGGTTTCCTAAATTCCCCTCAAAAAAAATATTTAGGTGGCGACTCTGTATCTAGCAAAGCAGTCCATGTTTGGCACTTCTTTCTAAAAATCTGTTTTTCAAAGAGATTTGCCGGATTTCGACTGTTTGGTGATTTATCGGTCTCACATTGCACTTTGTAGGATTAGATTCAGAACCGTGACGTTTGAGTCCGAACTGTAGTAGGCGCAATGAACAAAACGGGATTTTTCCCATGACGTTCGGGGACATCTACAGTTTCTAGCGACTCCGCTGGGGAGTTTGGAGAACTTGACTCGAGCTCATGATATCTTGTTTTGACTACACTTATGTGTTTTCTTTGGATCGCATTCGCATTGGTGCGCCTAGGACACCATGTTTGCCATCTGCTATTCCCGAATGGTTTGCCGGAGGCTACATGCCGTAAGGCTGACCGGTTACGGGCTCTGCCACGATGGGAACACAAACCCCAGTTTACTGGGGCATCCTTTTTCGACCATTCGACCTAGTGCAGATTCGGAATCCATAGTGACCATTCTAAACTAGGGCAGGTTGCTACTCGATTATAGGTTGTTTGAAACCGCTACGTGCGTAGTCAAACCCTAGCTCCTGGCAAAATAGAATAGGGAAACCCTACCCCAACATAGGGGTGTTTTGGCTCTTACTTGCTTGTTATGTGCTTTTTTTGAGTTGACCTCTATAGGAAATGCACATATCAGTTTGCAAGTCTGGGTATCAGGCCTGCGGGCATCAGTGTTTTGAGAATCAGTTATATCTGCGGGTATCAGATTCAATTTTCGGATAAGTAATTTGGGAACCGTGATCAGTGATGGAACACAGTTATTCAGTTGTGCTTACGATTGTTTGGGTAGAATTGGGCGGAGATGCTGCCTGTTTTCTCTTTCAGGGGGGAAGTTTCGGAGATTTAGTTCGAAATAGCCAGTGTTCTCCCTCGCCGAAGCAAGGCAGATATCTGATCCATCAGTCACCGGTCGCATCACCTCCGTTTAGTTCAGCGGATTTATGATGGCACAAAATTCAGAGGAAGTTGTGGTTATGGAAGCCGCATTAAACCAAGGGATCATCTTACAGGGTGAGACCGATGTTGAGGTATCACACCTACCCAGGTCGCCTGTCGTGCACCCGATCTGGGAACCCCAGTTGTTTCAAGCTCGTGAGCCCACCATGTTTGAGTTAATGGGAATGATTGGCGACCTCCAGAGATCTGTGGCTGATCTAGCCTATGGAATGTCAGCCCCGCCACCAACTGCATCGTATGCTGGGTACTTTATGCCGCCAGAGCCCCCATTACTAGGGCGAATTGTAATTGAACTCAGCCAACCTGAAGCTGTCTCAAATTCCGGCAATGACACATCGACAACGGCGGGGCTTCGCACTGAAGTAGCAACCCAAACCATCCACCAAGCTGAGGCTAGTGGAAAGAACAAGACGAAGTCAGACGTAGATCCCTATGCACAACTCCAGCAAGCTGTTGAGGATCTGAAAGCCGGGGGATTAAATAAGCAACAAGTACTTGCAGTTGTGGCTAAAACCATGGATGACATTTTCCCCGTTCAGACCGAGAGCAGTACAAGCCAAAGGGAAAATCGGGATAGGGCTCGTCATATCCGAACAGTTCCCTCCCGTCCTAACCCTGCACCTGGGAAAGATCAGAGAGCCAAGGCAGCACCTGCTGATCCTTTTGCTAGTGCGTCCAGCAAAGGTTCACAGACTTCAAAGTATCTGCCCCGAGGGCGCAGGGTTTTTCATGCCCTCCACATGCCTTTGTCAAAGGCTCTTCGAATCCTCACTGAAAAAGGTCATCTCAAACCTCTTCAGCCTCAGCCTCTCCCGGGTAATCTCCCTCTCTCAGATAATGCTACCCAGTACTGTGCGTACCATCAACAGGCTAGTCATACCACCGACAATCGCTTTCATCTTCGCCACGAAGTGCAAAACTTGATCGATGATGAAGTCATCCTCCCACCTAGCTTAGCAAAGTCTGTCACCACTGAGTTTGTGGACTTTGAAGATAATACAAGTATGTGATCAGGGGTTCGCCCCCTGGTGGGCGGCGCTCGGTTTATTTCAGATGTGGTGTTTGGGACACAATTTTTTGAGCATTTGTGAATGCTAATTTTTGTATTCTCTGACTTGGGTATTGAGTCAATTCCATGGTTTTATTTTGAGTCTGTCTCGTTGTTTTGAGTCAGTCTTTTGATTAAGGTTTGTCTTGTTGTATCGAGTCAGTCCTGTTTGGCTAGAATCAGGTAATTTCAGGGGTGTTACCTCGGACATCACTTGCTTGTTTTGGTAATTGTCTTTTACACTCTTTTGAGTCTGTTTCTGCCATGGAGCCGGTCACACCAGAAGATCTGAACGAAACAACAGTGGTTTTCATGCTTTTGTGTTTGTTTCTGCCTTGAATTAGTTGCGCCAAAAGATTTAAATAAAGCAGCAGTGCTTTTCACTTACTTTTCTATGCCTTTTAAATCATTGCATTGACCTAAGTTTTTCAAAACCTTTCGAATAATGTGTTGAAAATGAAAAGGAAGGAATTCCTAGGGTTTTGCAAAGTGTGATCAATTGAGAGAAAGAAAGGCATGCTAAGCCCTTAATGAATGAGATCATGTTTGTTAACGTGAGTACTGAGGAAGATCCTGGCTTGATCCAGATTGGTTCTACACTGTCTTCAACGCGAGCGGGTAGTCGTTTTCTTAAAAGATTTCAAAAAATGTTTTGCGCAGACCTACGAAGACCTGTGTGGAATCGCTATTGAGATTGTGCAGCTTAGGATCGCTCTCAGTCTCGAGCCTCGACCCATTTGCTTTCAAACAATTGAACTTGCATTCAGAATGTTCAACGGTCAACCACAATGTAAGGCTTGTATGGCCAGATCAGAAGCACCCCTCGAACAGGAGGCAAAAGATGTCAGATAATGCACTCGAAGGGTCCAAGACGAAGATCGACAAGAATTCCAAATCCTAGAAGGGAGGAAAGAAGAAAATACTACCTGAGAACAACCGAGTTCCTATCCACAACACTAGGGGCAAATTCAGCCCCCATTGGATGGACTCCGACATCATCAGCAAACAACAACCACTCTCCTGGATTCAGATGGCTTCGAGATCTCTAAACCATTTGACATGGACAAAGCTACACTTTTACCTTTGAGAGGCTCGCTGGGCCGAAAACCCAAAAGGGCGACCCAGGCAAAAGTTAGAGCAAGAAAAGAAAAGAAAAAAAAAGCAAAAAGAAGAAATGAAAAAAAAAACAACAACAAAAAAAATAATAAAGGCAAATTGAAAAGAAATGAAAAGAAAAGAAAAACAAAGCTCGCAAGATTGAAAACCCAGAAGGGCTGCCTTGGCAAAAGTTAGAGCGTAAAAGGAGAGGTTAATACCCGAGTGTACCTAACCCGGAACTATGTAAGGCTTGATTCCCATGTTTGGGATACGTAGGCAACTTCATCCTAAAGTCCAGCCATAAACACTTCCAAATCGACTGTGTCCATGCAATGGTTTTGATCATCTTTGTCATTCCTGTATCCGAGAGTTCGATTGTGACCATCGCTATGAGAACTGCTTACAGTGTGCTGCGGCGCTATTCAAACAAGGGGCAACTTTCCGTTGCCATACAGTGCGCTGCAGTACTATTCAAACAAGGGGCAACTTGCCATTGTCGTGCATTGTCCTTCAGACAAAGGGCAATTTTCCATTGCTTCTGATTCGAGGTTGCGCATCTTGAGAGTAGGTTCCGTGCTCGTTGAGCAGTGCCTGTTTGCAGAAATAGTTTTTGAGAATTTATTTATTTTTTTTTTTATTATTATTTTTTAAACTGAGGTTGACTAATTCTCTCGAAAATTATTCAATTTTTCTAAAACTAGACCATTTCTTGGACCTAAAAAGGAAAATTTTCAGTGCTCATAACCTAACTTGCATGATTTTGAATCAGAAAAGTGAATAAGGATGTTAATCTAACTCTCATATTGGTCAAAATTGTTTTAGTAGAAAGCCAAAACAAAACAAAAAATGGTCAAAATGATTAACTAGGGGCACAGTTAAGTCAGGTGTTCTGTCTTTTCCCCCATTGTCAACTTACTTGCCAGAAAGGGCACCACATTCGCCAGAAAAGGGCACGACTGAGGTTAACAACAAAGGGATGAAAGCTCCCCTCCAAGCAACGAGGTATCAAGCCAAGTGCGAAGCACGAATTGGGACGGATCGAGATACTTCATTCCCTCATCCGGGGCATCGACTAAGCGTCACCAAAAGAAATAGCTGCCAGCTAATAGTGTTGGGGCATGAACCCACAACTTCCTGTTTATCAATCAACCACCCAGGGAAGGGATGGAAAATGAGAGATTGAAGAATAGAGAGATGTGCGTTGAGAGAAAAAGTGAGAAAAGGGCTTTTTCAGAAAACAGAGCCTGATGGCCGAGTGATATGGGAATCACAAATGAGAAAGGGTGGGAAACAATACCTGGAGAAACAGGCTCCCTGTGCACGTCTGAGCGTCGTGTCTTTTGTTCTATCTCGATTCTTGTTTTGAGTCGTTTCGAGTGTTACTCGATGTGTTTAGGTTGTCACCCTTTGTTTTTCGGTTGAGTCGTTTTTGATGTGTTTAGTCGTAGGCTCGATACCTGGTCAAAAAATCATTTCTTATTTCAAAATAAGTTGCTTTGTGCTCAGAGTGCTATGCCATTCTTCACATTTGTGCATAACAGAATTCGTTCTTTCATAAAACCGCAGGGTTTAACGTAGGTCATGTGAGAACAGTGAAACCAGGACCTATCTGAAGCTATGGGTTCCAGACTGTGATACAAATAAAAAGGGGAAAGATTCAAAGCATCTGAGTTTGTTTCGATTTCTACAAATGTCGTCTTTGCATCCTATGTGTTCAAAATGAATAGAATGCTGTGTTATGGGCTGTGAGTTCGGAATGAGCAATGTTCAGAATGGGCTGTGTGTTCAAAATCAGCAGTGTCCTGCATGAGCCATATGTTCAAAATAAACAGAGTACTGTGTTACGAGCTGTGTATTCAAAATGAGCAGTCTATGTGTTGAACATGTTGGGAACTTGTGATTAGTTCCACTTCCAGTGCCTTCCGGTGTTGATTTTGCAAAGTCACACCTGTGTTACTTCAATTTGCTTATCGAGTTGTTGCTCATTTGCTTATCGAGTTGTTGCTCATTTGTCTATCGAGTTGTTGCTCATTTGATTACCAAGTTGTCGTAATTTTGTTTATCGAGTTGTTGCTCTTTCCTTATCGAGTTGTAAACTTGTCAAGGTCTTATTGTTGCTTATTAAGTTAATTTGTTTTATTTGTTACGTTGGTCTACCTAACCTGGTAATACATGCATGTTCAATTTCCATTCGATTACATTGTTATGTCATATTATGCGATGCGATGTACAAATGCAACACTTTTTTAGCAAAAAGCTTGTTTCATTCCATCATCTTTTCAAATACATAGTTTTGAGAAAGTAAAACCCACCTCAGGCAGTACAATGTGCTCAATCTACCAACAAAAAAAGGAGGATAAAGCAAAAAAGAAGAGAAAAGCAACGAAATGTCTTAACAGAGCAAAGAAGTAAAAGGCAGCAGAAAGCCTGGATCAAAATCAGTCATCTCAGGAATGGGGGTCGGTCTTGGTCCTCTTCCTAGACGAGGGTCCAGGATCACCACCGCCATCTCCAAAATTAGAGTCTGAGCTATCTATGGCCTCACCCTGCCACAACACCGGCTCCTCATCTGACTCATCGTCATCTGGAGTGGGCTCTCGGGAACTGCTCTCAGCATGAGTGTGCCTATGTCTGCCCCGGCTATGGATAGTCATCCTTCGCCTGACTCCCCCTCCTCCCCGAGCAGGAACAGATGGTCCAGCTGGCGCACCTCCCGTGGCTGGAATCTTGGATGGCGCCTGAAAAGGACAAATGGCCAATGCATCAGTTGCAGATAAAACAGAATGTAGTGTTTGAATACAGTGTATGAATGTCGTGAGCAACACTATGAGCAGTATATGGGTTGCAGTGTATCAGTGCCGTGAGTGCTGTGTTTCAAGTGCTGTGTCAATGGTATGATGCATCAGGTTATGTATGAAACAGATTAGGCGGAGTTTGAAACTACAGTTGAAAGAACTTACCAGGATATTGTAGATGGTTAACAAGTCAAAACACCGCTGCAGCATCCCTACCGCTGAGGCAGTCATCTCCAGGGACTGGCAAGTGTACTCGACGGAAGCCTGCAAGAGTATTGAAGTCATTAGTATTTTGCGGGAGATTAAAGGAATTGAAATGACTGTACAAAATGTAAAGTTTAGTCGTGCATACCGAGGTCGAGCCATGGACTCCGACGAGCTTAGAATCAGCCGGAGGAGGGGCGAAGGGAATTTGATAGGTCTCCCCACCCTGCCCTCGGCATGTGATCATCGTAGGCAGTGCTGGCCACTCAGCTCCCTGTCCCCTCCGGGACCCACTTCTGCCTCGAGCCGAAGGTACCCTTGGTGCCCTCGGTGCTCCTGCTCCAGCCGCAGGCACCGCAGGCCTCTCTCTCTCAGCTCGACGAGTACTACTCAGAGGCGGCATCAGGTAAGCCTGAATGTACTCAGCGTAATCGCCCTCGTCTCTGAAGCTCTCCGAGTCCCAGCCGATAGTATAATCTGTCATCTCCTCAAAGGTATACCTCTTAGTATGCCTCATATGGGCTGGAGGCGGCCTAGGGACTGCCTGCTCTGGTAAGCTGAGGGTCTGTCACAAGAAGCACTCACCCAAGTACCTGGCGCGGAAGACGAGGCCCTCTAGTAGAACTCTGAATCGGGCTATCTCTAGAGCATCAGCATACCGATCCCGAACAGCGTCAAGCAACAGGGTCCAAGGCTGCTAGGTGATTTGCAAATAAAACACAGTTTGTTACTTACTGATATTGAAAGGGCAATGTAAAGCGAAGCTTAAATAAACTGTAATGTTTGACATACTTCGGCTGCGGTGATGGTATCAAAGTAATGGCGGAAGAACATGAAGGACTCCCGTGGCCTCTGCTCGCATGTCACGTCAAAACGGTGGGAGAATGGAACACCAAGAGGAATCTCCTCATCTGGCACTGGGGCAAGCCTAGGGAAGTAGGCATACACCCACAACTTTATAGTGTGACAGAACAGATATGAGCTTGCTTATCAGATAAAGTAGTATACAGATAAAGTAGAAAGCGGTATGTGCAGTGTATTGTGCAGTGTATAGAGTACAGATAATGTAAAACAGAACTGAAAAGACAGAAAAGGGAACATCTACCTCCCAGGCTCGCCAGTAGCCTCCAAGCAACTGCCCGCTGAGGCGGTAGGATGAACTCATATATCCGTAAAGAGTGGGCAAGCCCGCGCCACCCCAGTCACAGCGGCGGATCTGTGTCACATCCACAAGTGCGCTCAGCAGGTAGAGGGCGACAATGTTCGCCCAGTCGGCGAAAAGTGTGGTCCCCAACAGGAACATAATGAAGCCACGAGCGTACTGCTCCTCCTCGTCCCGGGTAGTAGGCGTATGAATCCGGAAGTGATCCTCAAACCATGAGTAACGCACAAACCCTGCCCGAGCGAGAGGTGGCTGAGTGCCGAGCAAGTATAGCTAAGCAGCGTCTCACTCGTCCATGTCTGTATCAAAGGGGATCGGATCACCCCCACTCCGATGCCTGTGAGCATAGAGAAGTCGAAGGTAGTCATCGTCATCTCCCCAGTGGCAGAAAGGTGGAAGGAGCCGGTGGTATCCTACCACCTCTCCACTAGAGCAGCAAGAAGGGGCCTGCTCGCAGTGAGGCACGAGAGTCCTATGCAGAAGGTCCCAAAGCCAGCTCGGTCGACAATGCGATGAACCGCGTCAGGTAGCTCCATGTACCAACCTCGGGCGACCGTGTTCCCATACCCCCAGAAGGCATAGGAATCTCCCTGTGATCAAAATAAGCAGTTGCGAAGAAGCGTTACAAACACAGTGTTGAATGCGCTCAGCATTGATGAAAATGCAGCGTGAGTGCACGTGTACAGATTCAAACAGATATCGGGTGCAAGTGTGCTCGTAGTGAACTACGGCATATGATGTATCAGTGTGCTTGAGTGGTTTAGTGAAAAATGCAGCGTGTGTACACGTGTTCAGATTCAAAGAGATATCGGATGCGAGTGTGCTCGCAGTGAACTACGGCATATGATGTATCAGTGTGTTTGAGTGGTTCAGTGGGAAATACAGCGTGTGTACACGTGTTCAGATTCAAAGAGATATCGGATGCGAGTGTGCTCGCAGTGAACTACGGCATATGATGTATCAATGTGTTTGAGTGGTTCAGTGGGAAATATAGCGTGTGTACACGTGTTCAGATTCAAACAGATATCGGGTGCGGGTGTGCTCGCAGTGAACTACAGCATGCAATGTACTAGTGTGCCTGAGTTAAACAGTTAAAAAACAGAATCGACTATTGCAGTTATGTGTTCTACATTGCGGAAAATGAAACAAAGAAGAGTGTACCTCAGAAACATCGTAGGACAGATGAGACTTTGGCTCGCGGAACAAAAGCTCCAGTGGCGCGCCTCATGCATAGCTCTAGAAGTGGCGGATGCCGTCGGGAGGCAACGTATGTATCGCTGGCCTGTAAGCCGCCGGATCAAACGGCCGGATGTGAAGAGGTAGGAGCTCGACCTCGGGATCCACGTCCATCTCCGGAGGAGGCCCACCCTGTGGTATGTCGTCTGCCATCTCAGAAAGAGTGCAAAAATGGCCGAGAATGTGGAAAATAGGCGAGAATGCCAAAAGTCGACCTAAAAGTCAACCCCGAGAGGGTGAAAAATTGGAGGAAAGGTTAGGGTGTGGAAAAGGCATGAAGATCATGGTATGACTCGGGGAAAACAAACCCCAAATGGTGGAAACCAAGAAAAATGTGTCGAAACCAAGATTTGTTCGGTTCAAAATGTGCGAAACAGTGAAGATTTCGTGAATCAAACGACGAAAAAGTGTCAAAAACACGAGAAAAACGAGGATCGAAGGTTGGAAAATCACCTAGAGAGAGAGGCGAGGGTTTTTCGAGCTTGGAGGAAGTCAAAATATAGGGTTTGAGGCCCTATATTTAAAGACCCGTGGCTAAAAATCGAAACTGCCCCGACTCGGTCATTTTTGGCCGGTCGGCCAAATTGTTAGCCAATCGGCTAAATAGTGTGCCGATGAACTCATTTTGTACCCGATGGGTGGCCGGTGGCCTCCCCTTCGGGTCTGTGAGTGTCCCACATCCTTAGTTGGGTCAGTTATGTGATTTGGAACCTTCATTACTGAAAACAGTGCAAGGAAATGGACTTTTGAAGTTTAACCGGCTTCCGTGTTGACCTCGAACCAGGATTTCTGTATGCGATGCTCAGTACTTGCAAGGTGTATTCTTTTCGTATCTCTTGGTATCTTGTGAAATTCGATAACTGCTTTAAGTGCGCTGCATTACAATATCTTGCCTTGTTTACAATAAACATACATAGTTTGCATCGTTATGCACGTCTACGTGCGTTGTCGCACATTTGAGTTCATTTACATTATCATGCATTTCAAGAAACGTGCGTTGACGCGCATTTGAGATCATTCGCATTGTCATGCATTTCAAAAAACGTGCGTTGTCACGCATTTGAGTTCTTTTGCATTGTCATGCATTTCAATTACACGCATTGTCATGCATCTTTCATCTACATTTCAGTTCATGCATTGTCATGCGTGTCTCATTTGCATTGTCGTGCATCCCAATAGTTTGCATTGTCATGCATTTCAATAAATCATGCATTATCATGCATTTCAATTACACGCATTGTCATGCATCTTTCATCTACATTTCAGTTCATGCATTGTCATGCGTGTCTCATGTGCATTGTTATGCATATCAATAATTCGCATTGTCATGCATCTTTTGTTTGCATTGTCTTGCATTTTGAAAAACTCGCATTGTCATGCATCTTCCATTTGCATTATCATGCATGTCAATATCTTGCGTTGATTGCGTATTTCATGTGCACTGTCCTGCACCCCTTTAACTTGCATTGTTCTGCACGTTCCTTCTCCGAAACACCGGGATACGTCCCTATGTTCCCCCCTCCCTTTCTTATTTTTGGAACACCGGGATATGTCCTATGTTTCCCTTTCTTTGGTTAAGAGCATTCGGAACATGTTCCGATGCCCAAACGTTTCTCCACTCGCATGCCGCGTGTGGACGTATCTAACTTTTCTCCACTCGTGTGCCGCGTGTGGACGTATCTAACTTTTCTCCACTCGCGTGCCGCGTGTGGACGTAACTCTAACTTTTCTCCACTCGCGTGCCGCATGTGGATGTAACTAACCCTTACTAACCTTTTCCTAACTCTAACTTTTCTCCACTTGCGTGTCGCGTATGGACGTATCTAACTTTGCTCCACTCGCGTGCCGCATGTGGACGTAACTAACCCTTACTAACCTTTGCTAACCCCTTTCTCCCCTTTTCGTATTGTTACACACATTGCATACGTTTTCACGTATGCTTTACTTACATGTGTTTATGCACCCTTTTCGCATTGTTGCGCACATTGCATATGTTTTCACGTATGCTTTACTTACATGTGTTTATGCCCCCTTCTCGCATTGTTACACACATTGGATGCGTTATGGCGTATGCTTTACTTACATGTGTTTATGCACCCTTTTCGCATTGTTACACACATTGCATACATTTTTACGTATGCTTTACTTACATGTGTTTATGCACCCTTCTCGCATTGTTACACACATATGCTTTACTTACATGCGTTTATGCACCCTTCTCGCATTGGTACACACATTGCATACATTTTCACGTATGCTTTACTTACATGTGTTTATGCACCCTTTTCGCATTGTTACACACATTGCATACATTTTTGCGTATGCTTTACTTGCATGTGTTTATGCCTCTCTTCTTACACACATTGTATGCGTTGTCGCGCATGCTTTACTTACATGTGTTTATACACTACTCGGTTTGCATTGTTATGCACCACTCGGCTTGCGTTGTCGCGCGTGCCCGCCTCGCATTGTTATGCTTGTTTCAAATCGCATTGTTATGCACAAACTCGGGTTGCGTTGTTATGCACCCCTTCCACCCGCATTGTCATGCACCCCCTCACTTGCGTTGTTACGCACTTTTCAGTTGCGCTGCTATGCATGTTTCTAACGATACTACACCTGTTAAGTTTCCTTCTTTTGCAGGCACGATATTGTATGTACGGTTCATTTGAAGCTGGCGCGACCAGACGAACCAGACAGGTATTGTATTCTCCGCGTGAGACGTAGCGAGAATTACATAATTCTTTTACATCATTTCTGCATTGTAATGTAGTATGGTTTTTGGCTTGCTTAAAACTGTTGCATGTTATACTTCGTTACAGCTTTCCTTGCATGATCATAAGTTATGCTCGGCTTTGTGCATTGTTCTTGCATCTTGCCCCTGCCTTCAGGCACATATCTTGCTATCTTGCATGCTTGTCTAAGTCTTCGGCCTTGTCAAAAATAGGTTGTCTCCGGGCTTTGACATTCACTCCCGTCATTGTTATAACTTTCGAGTTCTGTCAAAGAGGGGCAATTGTAGACATCCCATTTTTGACCGTCCTCAAGACTTGGACGTCCTCGTTTGAACACTCGATGATCATCCGTACTCCTGTTCATTTTGAGTTCTCGGAGGTCTCAGCTACGCGCCTTGCCTCAACATCTCTCAACTTATCTATTTTGTGCTTGGTCATGGACCAAACACTTGTGTTTTTGCTTCTAAGGGCAGAGGGTGGAATGTTTGCCATCCCCTCAACCCACCAGCCATGGCATGAGGCCATCGGCCCCTCTTTCTTGCAACCGGCCAAGAGTGTTGGCTGGTCGGCACTATATTTTGTCAGTCGGCGCTTTTCTTGGTCAATCGGCCATTTTTGCCGGCAGAACCATGTTCATCTGCTTTATGCAGATATTTTATGCCAGCTGGTGTTGCTGGCATCCACAATTACCCCCCTCCATACACGTGTATGGAGGGATTTGCCTTTTGTTTAGCTTCTCTTGGAAACTTGAGGATTTGAACCTCTATAAAGAGGGAGCCCCTCCTCCATCCTCCAAGGTTCTGAAAATTTGTTCTTGGGAGGATAGATATATTGCTGTATCTATTTTTCTCGGTTTCGTCTTGTTTTGTGACCTAAAGTGAGTGTTGTCTTACTTTTGCATTAGAACACCTAGCATAACATCGTCCTTAGGTTGTTGAGGCCTTAGAAGGTTTTTCTTAGGGTTCTTGGACTGGTTTTGACCAAAGAAAGGTGCTGGAGCTTTGTTCGTAAAGAAGGTCGACAAGGGTGAGCATCCTTACTTTAGTTACCTCTTTCTTGCTTAGGCTTGTAGCAATTCTTTCTTATTGTTTTAAGCTTCGACTAAAACTAATAAAAGTTCTGATTTTGTGTGCTTTAGAACTTTGTTTAAGGTCACATTGGGGTTTGAGGTTGTCTCCCCCCTCCACGGCCTTGTTAGGCCTTGTTTTAGGCCATACCTTTTGGCCATTGTTTTGGTCTTTGCATGACCTCTGTACCACTGAAATCCAGAGGATTTTCAGTGGTGGAGAGGTGGTTTTGAGGTCCTAAGTAGGAGGGGCTCATCCCCCCTCCTTGTTGTCTTTAATGCTTGCATAAATGGCTTACGTGGTAGCATGTGTGTTTAGTTTGTTTTAGCTCCATTTCAGTATGTATTAGGCTTTATTTTGCCATGATACACCTCTGTTTTGAGTTGGTTTAGATGTGCCACATATGCTTTATACACTTGTCTTGTGATCCCACGATTTGGCCTTAACATGCATCATGTTGTAACATGTGTTTTTAGCATGATTTTGGCTGAACTCCATGAAGCTTTTAGCCTTGTTGTGGCATGCTTAAGCTCTGTTTTTCATTGTTTTGGTTATGCTTGCATTGTTTTGTATAGCCACCGTTCAATCTACCTTGTTAGCTTTGAGTGTCCAAGTTGCTAGCACGCTCTATTTGGATCATTTCAGTGGTTTGGCATCACTTATAATGTCATTTCAGTCCATATTTCATGCTTATAAACTTATGCTTATCACTCCTTTAATGTCTTAAAGAGCTTGTGTTTTATGCTTCTTGAACGGATCATTGCGTATGCTTCCATGCTTAGGCCATTTGGATGCCATCTAAATATGTTTTTGGCCTTGTCTTGACCTGCGTTGGGACTGTTTTGAGTCCCTTTGACCCTTTGGGACTTGCCTTATATGGCCATGGTTTGACCCCTTTGGTTAGCTTTAGGCCTTGGACCTTCTTGCATGGTTTGCTTGCTTTATTTGGTTGATTTGGCATCATTCCTTACATATTTTCAGAGCTTAATGCATTGTCATTTTCTCATATTTATCACATCATGCTCATGCTTGAGGATTGTGCATGGTTGCCTAAGTGTTGGAACACTCACATGTTCATGATTGTTTTGCATTTTCATACCTCCAATTCTTAACTTTGGCCACTGTTTTGGACCTATTAGAGAGTTGTCCATCTTGGTGTAAGCCCATCCTTTGCATGTTGTTGCATGCTCGCCTTGTATGTTGTTGCATACTCGGCTCATTGCATGTTATTGCATACTTAAGTTGCATTTTGCATCCTTGTTAGCTTGCATTTTGCCATGTGTTTGATATGTCGTTACATGTTTGCATGCTTGTTCACATGCTCATGTTGCATTAGCTTGCTTGCATGTTTAGGTTGCATAGCATTGTGCATGTTTGCATCCCTTGCCTCTCGATAAATCATGATAGAGGTCCGGGGACCCTTTATGTATTTTGTGTGCATTTCATTTGACATTGAAATGCACACTTGGCACCTTGGGCCATCACGCATTGAAATGCGTGATTGATGGCCTGAGGGTCGAGAACCATACTCCTTTGAGTCTCAAACATGATGAGGAGGGTGGTGGAGCACACGTTGCTTTGAAAATGCATTGCCATGTCCTGTATGTCCTCTTCTGTAGCAAAACAGGATCTTGCAGGAAGAGATGGCCGGTCGGCCATCTTAAGTGTCGGCCGGCCGTGAATTGTTGGTCGAGATTAACACAATTGGTCGATGACCAGTTCCCCATGGCCGATTGCGTCACCTCTTGGTCGATGGCCTCCCACAACCCTCAAGGAGTAGTTCAAAAGTAACTTTGAGACTTGCGCAGTGTTGAGAGGCAGCATGAGTATGGCGATGGATTTCCGAGCGGAGCAGAGCATGCATGCATTTGTCCCTCTTCCCGAGGCTGCTTTACCGCTTTATTAGCTTAGTTAATTTGTTTAACTAGTTAAGTGGTTTTGTAATAATTGATAAGCTTTATTAGTTAGTTAATTTGTATTAATCTTTCAGCCCCTCCGAGAGAGGGCCAAACGTGTAATAAGCGTGCGTGTGAGTGATGCATGTCTTCCAACCCCACTTCTTTTTCCCTTTTACTTTCCAGCTTATGATGGTTAGTTTTAGGGCACGTTTTAATTAGCATCCTTATGCTCGCATGTTTGCATCATTCATCTGTATTGCGTGCACCGGGCTCGGCGCATCATACTAATTGCATAGTATCTCAATTCCAACTTGAATACGTGTATCGAGTTGTCGCATTTCATATGTCATTCATAGATTAGCCGAGCCTATTATGGTTGCATTCTGCATGCGTTGCGTTAGCCATCTTAAAATGAACTAGGATCATGCATAATTTCTAACTAGTTCCTTGTTTTGGCTCGGAGTACACTATGTGTTTATGCTTTAGCACCTTGCATGTATGTGAGCGTTAAGATGACAGCATGCTTGCCATGAGGCTAATTGCTTATGTCATATAATTGCCTGAATGCCTGTGGGTGAAGGTTGGGTTGCTTGAATTGGATCAAATTCATTGAAATCCGTGTTTTAGCCTACTTGCAAGTAGCAAACTTCAAACCATTTCCAAACAAACGAATATGCAATGCTCTTTTCCAAATTAGGCGATCTAGTCTATACTTGTGTGTTGTGCGCATCACATAGTAATTCTTGCTAATTAACAAGAATAAGAACACATATGTTTTCAAAAAAAAATATCATGCTTAGTACAGGCCGATCTTCGAATCAGGTGAGCGGGGGTGCTCATAGATGACCTTCCCAAATCGTACCTAAGTTCCCAAGGCGAGGCAACTTTGGTGATGACAGACACGTGGCCTTAGCCAACGAGTCAGGGTTTCCTAAATTCCCCCAAAAAAAAAATTTAGGTGGCGACTCTGTATTTGGCAAAGCAGTCCATGGTTGGCACTTCTTTCTAAAAATCTATTTTTAAAAACGATTTGCCAGATTTGGACTCTTTGGTGATTTATCGGTCTTGCATTGCACTTTGCTGGATTAGATTCAGAACCGTGACATTTGAGTCTAGACTGTAGTAAGCCCAATGAAAAAAACGGGATTTTTCCTGGGACGTTTGGGGACGTCTACACCGGCTTTTGATGGTTAGATTTAGGGCATGTTTCGATTAGCATACTTATACTCGCATGTTTGCATTCATTCATTTGTCTTGCACGCACTGGGCTCGGCACATCATCCTAATTACATCATATTTCAATTTCA
Organism: Camellia sinensis; assembly: GCF_055761805.1. Classification (NCBI taxonomy): domain Eukaryota; kingdom Viridiplantae; phylum Streptophyta; class Magnoliopsida; order Ericales; family Theaceae; genus Camellia; species Camellia sinensis. Next base: position 163,409,267 of record NC_138972.1, read on the forward strand.
AGTTGAATACATGTATCGACTGTTGCATCTCACATGCCATCTTAGAATAGCCGAGCCTATCTTAGTTGCATTTTCGCATGTGTTGCATTAGCCATCTTAACATGAACTAGGATCATGCATTGATTTCTAACTACTTCTCTGTTTTGGCTTGGAGTACTCGGTGAGTGTTTATGTTTAGCATCCTTGCATGTGTGTGAGTGACTGCCATGATAGCATGTTTTCCATGAGGCTAACTGCTTATGTGATATAACTGCCTGAATCCCTGTGGGTGAAGGTTGGATTATTTGAACTGGAACAATTCATGAAATGCGAATTTTAATCCCACTTGCGAGTGGCAAAATCATGTTTTTCTCAGCCCACCTAAGGGTGGCAAATCCACGTCTTAGCCGACTTGCGAGTAGCACCTTCAAACCATTTTCAAACAAACATGAGATGTTTCATCCCAATTTAGGCGATCTAGTCTATACTTGTATGTTGTGCGCATCGCGTAGTAAATTTTAGGCTAATAATCGAAATAAGAACACATGTGTTTTCAAAAACAAGATATCACGCTTAGTACAGGCCGATCTTTGATCGGGCCAGCGGGGCTGCTCATTGGATGACCTTCCCCAATCGTACCCAAGTTCCCAAGCTGAGGCAACTTTGGTGATGACGGACACGTGCCCTTAGGCACGAGTGAGGGTTTCCTAGATTTCCCAAAAATAAAACACTTAGATGGCGACTCTGTATCTGGAAAAGCAGTCCATGTTTGACACTTCTTTACAAAAATCAGTTTTCCAAACGATTTGCCAGATTTAGAGTCTTTGGCGATTTATCAGTCTCGCATTGCACTTTGTGGGACTAGATTCAGAACCGCGACATTTGAGTCCGAACTGTAGCGTGGAAGCCACAAGGGCGCGTCTACGGATGGCAGATATGTAATTATAGTGTTTACTTCTCATTTCACATGCATTAGGGTTTAAACACTCGGACACTTATTCGGATCCTCCTGCATGATGGTAGATATGTAACTATGATATTTACTTACCATTTCTCATGCACTAGGGTTCAAAATTCGAACACTTATACAGACCCTCTTGCATGATGGCAGATATGTAATTTTTGTGTTTACTTGCCGTTTCTCGTGCATTTGGATTCGAACAATCGGACACTTTTTCTAACCCTCTTGCATGATGGTAGATATCTAAATATGGTGTTTACTTGCCAATTCCCGTGCATTAGGGTTTAAACACTCGGACACTTATTCGGACCCTCTTGCGTGATGGCCGAGATGTAATTACAGTGTTTACTTGCCATTTCTCATCAATTAGGATTCGAACAGTCGGACACTTTTCGGACCCTCTTGCATAATGGCCGATATGTAATTATGGTGTTAGTTGCCATTTCTCATGCATTAGGGTTGAAACACTGGGACACCATTCAGACCCTCTTGCATTATGCCAGATATCTAATTATTGTTCTAATTTGCCATTTCTCATGCATTAGGGTTTAACCACTCGGACACTTATTCGGACCCTTTTGGAAGATGGCTGTGATATAATTATGGTGTTCACTTGCCATTTCTCGGGCATTACGATTCGAACACTTGGACACTTTTTTGGACCCTCTTGCATGATGGCAGATATGTTATTATGGTGTTTACTTGCCATTTCTCAAGCATTAATGTTTAAACACTCGGACACTTATTCGGACCCTCTTGCATGATGGCAGATATGTATTTATGACGATTACTTGCCATTTCTCATGCGTTAGGATTTAACCACTCGGACACCTATTCAGACCCTTTTGCATGATGGCAGATATGTAATTATGGTGTTTACTTGCCATTTCAAATCCATTAGATTTTAAACACTCGGACATTTATTCGGAACCTCTTGCATGATGGCAGATATGTAATTAGGGTGTTTACTTTCCATTTCTCATGCATTACGGTTTAAACACTCGGACACTAATTCGGACCCTCTTTCATGATGACAGATATGTAATTATGGTGTTTACTTGCCATTTCTCATGCATTAGTGTTTAAACACAGGGGCACTTATTCACACACTCTTGCATGATGGCAGATATGTATTTACGGTGTTTACTGACCATTTCTCATGCACTAAGGTTCGAACACTCAGACACTTATTCAGACCTTCTTGCATGATGGCAGATAAGTAATTATGGTGTTCACTTGCCTTTTCTCATGCATTAGGGATTAAACACTCGGGCACTTATTCGGACCCTTTTGCATGATGGCAGATATGTAATTATGATGTTTACTTGGCACTTCTCGAGTATTTGGATTCGAACACTCGGACACTTATTCGAACCCTCTTGCATGATGGTAGATATGTAATTATGGTGTTTACTTGCCATTTCTCTTGCATTAGGGTTTAAACACTCGGACCCTTGTTCGGACCCTCTTGCGTGATGGCAGATATGTAATTATGGTGTTTTCTTGCCATTTCCCGTGTATTAGGGTTTAAACAATCAGACCCTTATTCGGACCCCCTTGCGTGATGGCAGATATGTAATTATGGTGTCTACTTGCCATTTCTCATGCAATAGGGTTTAAACACTTGGACACTCATTCGAACCCTCTTGCAAGATTGCAGATATATAATTATGGTGTTTACTTTCCATTTCGCATCCGTTAGGGTTTAAACACGCTGACACTTATTCGGACCGTCTAGGATGATGGAAGATATGTAATTACGGTGTTTACTTACCATTTCTCATGCATTAAGTTTCGAACACTTGGACACTTATTCGGACCCTCTTGCACGATGGTAGATATGTAATTAGCGTGTTTACTTGCCATTTCTCATGCATTAGGGTTTAAACACTCGAACACTTATTCGGAAGCTCTTGCATGATGGCAGATATGTATTTATGGTGTTTATTTCCGAATTATCATGCATTCGGGTTTAAACATTCAGACACTTATTCGGTCCCTCTTCAATTATGGCAAATTTGTAATTATGTTGTTTACCTGCTATTTCTCTTGGATTAGGGCTTAAACACTCGCATTAGGGTTTAAACACTCGGACAGTTATTCGGACCCTCTTGCATGATGGCAAATCTGTAATTGTGGTGTTTACTTGCCATTTGTCATGCATTAGGGTTTAAACACTCGGACACTTATTCGGACCCTCTTCCATGGTGGAAGATATATAATAATGGTCTTTACTTTCCATTTCTCTTGCGTTAGGTTTCAAATTCAGACAGTTATTCGGACCCTCTTGCATTATGGCAGATATCTAATTATCGTTTTTATATGCCACTTTCTGTGCGATAGGTTTTAAGCACTCGGACACCTATTCAAACCCTTTTGCGTGATGGCAGATATGTAATTATGGTGTTTACTTGCCAGTTCTCATGCATTAGGGTTTAAACACTCGGACACTTATAATTATGGTGTTTGCTTGCCATTTCTCTTGCATTACGGTTTAAACACTCGGACACTTATTCGAAGGCTCTTGCATGATTGCAGATATATAATTATGGTGTTTACTTTCCATTTCGCATCCATTAGGGTTTAAACACTCGGACACTTATTCGGACCCTCTAGCATGATGGCAGATATGTAATTACGGTGTTTACTTACCGTTTCTCAAGCATTAAGTTTCGAACACTCGGACACTTATTCGGACCCTCTTGCATGATGGCAGATATGTAATTATCGTGTTTGCTTGCCATTTCTCACGCATTTGGGTTTAAACACTCGGACATTTATTCGGACCCTCTTGCGTGATGGCAGATATGTAATTATCGTGTTTACTTGCCATTTCTCAAGCATTAGGGTTTAAACACTCGGACACTTATTCCGAAGCTCTTGCATGATGGCAGATATGTATTTATGGTGTTTATTTCCCAACTCTCATGGATTTGGGTTTAAACATTCGGACACTTATTTTGTCCCTCTTGCGTTATGGCAAATATGTAACTATGTTGTTTACCGGCTGTTTCTCTTGCATTAGGGTTTAAACACTCGCATTAGGGTTTAAACAGTTGGATAGTTATTCGGACCCTCTTGCATGATGGCAAATATGTAATTGTGTTGTTTACTTGCCATTTGTCATGCATTAGGGTTTAAACACTCGGACACTTATTCGGACGCTCTTCCATGATGGAAGATATACAATTATGGTATTTACTTACCATTTCTCTTGCATTAGGGTTTGAAATTCAGACACTTATTTGGGACCCTCTTGCATTATGGCAGATATCTAATTATCGGTTTTATTTGCCATTTCTCATGCATTAGGGTTTAACCACTCGGACACGTATTCGGACCCTTTTGGATGATGGCTGAGATATAATTACGGTGTTTACTTGCCATTTCTCGTGCATTATGATTCGAACACTCAGACACTTTTTTGGACCCTCTTGCACGATGGTAGATATGTAATTATGGTGTTTGCTTGCCATTTCTCAAGCATTAGTGTTTAAACACTCGGACACTTATTCGGACCCTCTTGCAGGATGGCAGATATGTATTTAGGGTGATTACTTGCCATTTCTCATGCGTTAGGATTTAACCAATCGGACACCTATTAAGATCCTTTTGCATGATGGCAGATATGTAATTATGGTGTTTACTTGCCATTTGTCATCCACTGGGTTTTAAACACTCGGACACTTATTCGGAACCTCTTGCATGATGACAGATATGTAATTACGGTGTTTACTTTCCATTTCTCTTGCATTACGGTTTAAACACTCAGACACTAATTCGGACTCTCTTTCATGGTGACATATATGTAATTATAGTGTTTACTTGCCATTTCTCATGCATTAGGGTTTAAACACTGGGGCACTTATTCGCACACTCTTGCATGATGGCATATATGTATTTATGGTGTTTACTGACCATTTCTCATGCACTAAGGTTTGAACACTCGGACACTTATTCAGACCCTCTTGCATGATGGCAGATATGTAATTATGGTGTTTACTTGCCATTTCTCTTGCATTAGGGTTTAAACACTCGGACACTTATTCGACGGCTCTTGCATAATTGCAGATATATAATTATGGTGTTTACTTTCCATTTCTCATCCATTAGGGTTTAAACACTCGGACACTTATTCGGACCCTCTAGCATGATGGCAGATATGTAATTACGGTGTTTACTTACCATTTCTCATGCATTATGTTTCGAACACTCGGACACTTATTCAGACCCTCTTGCATGATGGTAGATATGTAATTATCGTGTTTACTTGCCATTTCTAATGCATTAGGGTTTAAACACTCGGACACTTATTTGGAACCTCTTGCATGATGGCAGATATGTATTTATGGTGTTTATTTCCCAATTCTCATGCAATCGGGTTTAATCATTCGGACACTTATTCGGTCCCTCTTGCATTATGGCAAATATGTAATTATGTTGTTTACCAGCTGTTTCTCTTGCATTAGTGTTTAAACACTCGCATTGGGGTTTAAACATTCGGACAGTTATTCAGACCCTCTTGCATGTTGGCAAATATGTAATTGTGGTGTTTACTTGCCATTTGTCATCCAATGGGTTTTAAACTATCGAACACTTATTCGGAACCTGTTGTATGCTGGCAGATATGTAATTAGGGTGTTTACTTTCCATTTCTCACGCATTACAGTTTAAACACTCGGACACTGATTCGGACCCTCTATCATGGTGACGGATATGTAATTATGGTGTTTACTTGCTATTTCTCATGCATTAGGGTTTAAACACTGGGGCACTTATTCGCACACTCTTGCATGGTGGCAGATATGTATTTATGGTGTTTACTGAACATTTCTCATGCACTAAGGTTTGAACACTCAGACACTTATTCAGACCCTATTGCTTGATGGCAGATATGTAATTATGGGGTTTACTTGCCTTTTCTCATGTATTAGGGTTTAAACACTCTGACACTTATTCGGACCCTCTTGCATGATTGCAGATATGTAATTATGGTGTTTACTTGCCACTTCTCGAGTATTTGGCTTCGAACACTCGGACACTTATTCGAACCCTCTTGCATGATGGCAGATATGTAATTATGGTGTTTACTTTCCATTTCTCATCCATTAGGTCTTAAACACTTGGACACTTATTCGGAACCTCTTGCATGATGGCAGATATGTATTTAGGGTGTTTACTTTCCATTTCTCATGCATTACGATTTAAACACTCGGACACTGATTCGGACCCTCTTTCATGGTGACAGATATGTAATTATGGTGTTTACTTGCCATTTCTCATGCATTAGGGTTTAAACACCGGGGCACTTAATCGCACACTCTTGCATGATGGCAGATATGTATTTATGGTGTTTACTGACCATTTCTCATGCACTAAGGTTTGAACACTTAGACACTTATTTAGACCCTCTTGCATGATGGCAGATATGTAATTATGGTGTTTAATTGCCATTTCTCTTGCATTAGGGTTTAAACACTCGGACCCTTATTCGGACCGTCTTGCGTGATGACAGATATGTAATTATGGTGTTTACTGGCATTTCTCATGCATTACGGTTTAAACACTCGGACACTTATTCGAAGGCTCTTGCATGATTGCAGATATATAATTATGGTGTTTACTTTCCATTTCTCATCCATTAGGATTTAAACACTCGGACACTTATTCGGACCCTCTAGCATGATGGCAGATATGTAATTACGGTGTTTACTTACCATTTCTCATGCATTATGTTTCGAACACTCGGACACTTATTCAGACCCTCATGCATGATGGTATATATGTAATTATCGTGTTTACTTGCCATTTCTCATGCATTAGGGTTTAAACACTCGGACACTTATTCGAAACCTCTTGCAAGAGGGCAGATATGTATTTATGGTGTGTATTTCGCAATTCTCATGCATTCGGGTTTAAACATTCGGACAGTTATTCGATCCCTCTTGCATTATGGCAAATATGTAAATATGTTGTTTACCTGCTGTTTCTCTTGCATTAGGGTTTAAACACTCGCATTAGGGTTTAAACATTTGAACAGTTATTCGGACCCTCTTGCATGTTGGCAAATATGTAATTGTGGTGTTTATTTGCCATTTGTCATCCATTAGGTTTTAAACACTCGAACACTTATTCGGAACATCTTGTATGATGGCAAATATGTAATTAGGGTGTTTATTTTCCATTTCTCATGCATTACGGCTTAAACACTCGGACATTGATTCGGACCCTCTATCATGGTGACGAATATGTAATTATGGTGTTTACTTGCCATTTCTCATGCATTAGGGTTTAAACACTGGCGCACTTACTCGCACACTCTTGCATGGTGGCAGATATGTATTTATGGTGTTTACTGACCATTTCTCATGCACTAGGGTTTGAACACTCGGGCACTTATTCGGACCCTCTTGCATGATTGCAGATATGTAATTATGGTGTTTACTTGCCACTTCTCGAGTATTTGGATTCGAACACTCAGACACTTATTCGAACCCTCTTGCATGATGGCAGATATGTAATTATGGTGTTTAGTTGCCATTTCTCATGCATTAGGGTTTAAACACTCGGACACTGATTCGGATCCTCTTTCATGATGACGGATATGTAATTATGGTGTTTACTTTCCATTTCCCATGCATTAGGGTTTAAACACTAGGGCACTTATTCGCACACTCTTGCATGATGGCATATATGTATTTATGGTGTTTACTGACTATTTCTCAGGCACTAAGGTTTGAACACTCAGACGCTTATTCAGACCCTCTTGCAGGGTGGCAGATATGTAATTATGCTGTTTATTTGCCTTTTCTCATGTATCACGGTTTAAACACTCAGGCAATTATTCGGACCCTCTTGTATGATTGCAGATATGTAATTATGGTGTTTACTTGCCACTTCTTGAGTATTTGGATTCGAACACTCGGACACTTATTCGAACCCTCTTGCATGATGGCAGATATGTAATTATGGTGTTTACTTGCCATTTCTCTTACATTAGGGTTTAAACACTCGAACCCTTATTCGGACCCTCTTACGTGATGGCAGATATGTAATTATGGTGTTTACTTGCCATTTCTCATGCATTAGGGTTTAAACACTTGGACACTTATTCGAACCCTCTTGCATGATTGCAGATATATAATTATGGTGTTTACTTTCCATTTCGCATCCATTAGGGTTTAAACAGTCGGACACTTATTCGGACCCTCTAGCATGATGGTAGATATGTAATTACGGTGTTTACTTACTATTTCTCATGCATTAAGTTTCGAACACTCGGACACTTATTCGGAAGCTCTTGCATCATGGCAGATATGTATTTATTGTGTTTATTTCCCAATTCTCATGCATTCGGGTTTAAATATTTCGGACACTTATTTGGTCCCTCTTGCATTATGGCAAATATGTAACTATGTTGTTTACCTGCTATTTCCCTTGCATTCGGGTTTAAACACTCGCATTTGGGTTTAAACACTCGGATAGTTATTCGGACCCTCTTGCATGATGGAAAATATGTAATAGTGGTGTTTACTTGCCATTTGTCACGCATTACGGTTTGAACACTCGGAAACTTATTCGGACGCTCTTCCATGATGGAAGATATATAATTATGGTGTTTACTTATCATTTCTCTTGCATTAGGGTTTGAAATTCAGACACTTATTTGGACCCTCTTGCATTATGGCAGATATCTAATTATTGTTTTTATTTGCCATTTCTCATGCATAGGGGTTTAACCACTCGGACACTTATTCGGACCCTTTTGGATGATGGCTGAGATATAATTATGGTGTTTACTTGCCATTTCTCGTGCATTACGATTCGAACACTCGGACACTTTTTTGGACCCTCTTGCATGATGGCAGCTATGTAATTATGGTGTTTACTTGCCATTTCTCAATCATTAGTGTTTAAACACTCGAACACCAATTCGGACCCTCTTGCAGGATGGCAGATATGTATTTATGGTGATTACTTGCCATTTCTCGTGCGTTAGGATTTAACCAATCGGACACCTATTCAGACCCTTTTGCATGATGGCAGATATGTAATTACGGTGTTTACTTGCCATTTCTCATCCACTGGGTTTTAAACACTCGGACACTTATTCGGAACCTCTTGGATGATGGCAGATATGTAATTAGGGTGTTTACTTTCCATTTCTCATGCATTACGGTTTAAACACTCGGACACTGATACGGACCCTCTTTCATGGTGACGGATTTGTAATTATGTTGTTTACTTGCCATTTCCCATGCATTAGGGTTGAAGCACTGGGGCACTTATTCGCACACTCTTCCATGATGGCAGATATGTATTTATGGTGTTTACTGACCATTTCTCATGCACTAAGGTTTGAACACTCAGACACTTATTCAGACCCTCATGCATGATGGTAGATATGTAATTATGGTGTTTACTTGCCTTTTCTCATGCATTAGGGTTTAAACACTCGGGCACTTATTCGGACCCTCTTGCATGATTGCAGATACGTAATTATGGTGTTTACTTGCCACTTCTCGAGTATTTGGATTCGAACACTCAGACACTTATTTGGACCCTCTTGCATGATGGCAGATATGTAATTATGGTGTTTACTTGCCATTTCTCATGCATTAGGATTTAAACAATCGGACACTTATTCGGACCCTCTTGCATGATGGCAGATATGTAATTATGGTGTTTACTTGCCATTTCTCATGCACTAGGCTTCGAACACTCGGACACTTATTCGGACCCTCTTGTATGATGGCAGATATGTAATTACGGTGTTTACTTGCCATTTCTCATGTTTAGGGTTTAAACACTCGAACACTAATTCAGACCCTCTTGCATGATGGCAGATATGTAATTATGGTGTTTACTTGCCATTTCTCATGCATTAGGGTTTGAATACTCGGACACTTATTCGGATCCTCTTGCATGATTGCAGATATGTAATTACGGTGTTTACATGCCATTTCTCATGCATTAGGGTTTAAACACTCGGACACTAATTTAGACCCTCTTGCATGATGGCAGTTATGTAATTATGGTGTCTACTTGCCATTTCTCCTGCATGAGGGTTTAAACACCCGGACACTTATTCAGAACCCTTGCATGATGGCAGATATGTAATTATGGTGTTACTTGCCATTTCTCATGCATTAGGGTTTAAATACTCGGACACTTATTCAGACCCTCTTACATGATGGCAGGTATGTAATTGTGGTGTTTACTTGCCATTTCTCATGCATTAGGGTTCGAACACTCGGACACTTATTCGGACCCTCTTGCATTACGGCAGATATGTATTTATGGTGTTTACTTGCAATTTCCCATGCATTAGGATTCGAACGCTCGGACACTTATTCAGACCCTCTTGCATGATGGCATATATCTAATTGTGGTGTTTACTTGCCATTTCTCATCCATTTGGGTTCGAACACTCGGTCACTTATTCGGACACTCTTGCACGATGACAGATATGTAATTTTGGTGTTTACTTGCCATTTCTCATGCATTAGGGTTTAGACACCCAGCACCTAATCAGACCATCTTGCATTGTGGCAGATATGTGTAGACGCGCCCGTGTGAGGCCTTCGTGCTACAGTTCGGACTCAATTTGTGTCACGATTCTTAATCTGAACCCAAGAGTCCAAATCTGGCAAATCGTTTTGAGAAAACAGATTTTTAGAAAAGAAGTGCCAAACATGGACTGCTTTGCCAGATACGGAGTCGCCACCTAAAGATTTTTTTTTTAAGGGGGAATTTAGGAAACCCTGACTCGGTGCCAAAGGCCACATGTCCGTCATCACTAAAGTTTCCTCGGCTCGGGAGCTAGCGTACCATTGGGGAAGGTCAGCTATGAGCACCCCCTCTCGCCCGATCTGAAGATCGGCCTCTACTAACCGTGATATCCGTTTTTGAAAACGTTATGTGTTCTTATTCCGGTTATTAGCCTAGAATTATTATGTTATGCGCACAGCAAACAAGTATAGACCAAATTGCCTAAATTGGAACAAAAAATTTCATGCTTGTTTTGAAAATGGTTTGCTACTCGCGGGTAGGCTGAAATGTAGGTTTTGCCACCCTTAAGTGGACTTTTAGAAAAGATGGTTTTGCCACTATCTAGTGGGCTTAAAACTCACAGTTTTAATGCATTATTCCAATTTAGGTAATTCAACCTCCATCCACAGGCATTCAAGCAGTTATATCACATAAGTAGCTAGCCTCATGGTAATCATGCTGTTATGGCAACACTCACACGCATGCGGTATATGCTAAAGCATAAATGCTTACCGAGTACTCCAAGCCAAAACAGAAACTAGTTAGTAATCATATGCATGATCCTAGTGTATGTTAAAGTGGCTAATGCAACACATGCAAAATGCAACTAAGATAGGCTCGGCTAATCTACAATGACATGTGAAATGCTACAACTAACACGTATTCAATTTGGAATTGAAATACAAATGCAGTTAGAATGATGCGCCGAGCCCGGTGCGTGCAAGACAAATGTTTGAATGCATGTATGCATAACATAAGGTATGCTAATCTAAATATGCCCTAGTCTACCATTATAAGCGGGTAAATAAAAGGGAAGAAAGACGTGGGGTTGGAAGACATACACACACTCACGTGCACTTATTACACAATTGCCCTCCCTCGGAGGGTTCAAATAAATATTATAGTCCGAATAAATAATACTAAATTAATTATTACAAAACTTCTAATTTCATTAATAAATTAAATGCAAATGGAAGGTGGCCACAACCCCCGCCTCGGGATACGCGAATGATGCGTGCTCGATTTGGACTGCCGGGAAATTCGCTGCCATAGCATTGCTGCCTCTGTCTGCCGGGAAATTCGCTGCCATAGCATTGCTGCCTCTGTTTACACTGTCCTGCCCCTCTGAAATTTATGAAAGTCTCCTGAACTGTTCTAAACTTCATTCTGAGGGTAGTGGAGTTCCACCGGCCGAATCAAAAGGCCACCGGCCATGGGAATGAGGTTATCGGCTAAAGATTTTGCTCTCGGCCAAAATTCTTTGCCGGTCGGCACTCTTCATTGCCGGCCGGCCAAATCTTCCTATTGAAACCTGCAGTTGACAGCAGCAGAGGGCAAGCAGTGTATGGCATGGAATTTTTGAGCAAATGTGAGCATGGGCATACTCCCTATCATGCAAGGGACTCAAGGGAGCATGACCCTCGACCCTCGGGCCATCAATTGTGCACTTTTGATGCATGATGGCCTAAGAGGCCAAGTTAGCAGCTTTGATGTAAATGCATGCAAAAAAAATGAATGCCAACACCCTATCATGTTGTGGTCAAGGGGATTGACGACCGAGGGTTGAGACGTGTTACATCACTTGGAGTATGAACACTCCTCAATCCTCATACTTGGTTTGACACCCCAAACCAAGCCAAACGTTATGCATGGATGCAATATACAATGCAAAGTGATGCAACTCATGCAAGATAACATGAACATGCTAAGCTAATGCAACATGACACTGTCTAATCCTGCATGCTAGACTAATGCAATATGGACATATCAAGCATACAACAAGACTATGTAATGCCATTAACTAAACAACATGCAAACATGCGAAAATGATACAATGTAAGCATGCAACCAATGAAATACAACATGCAGGCATGCAAAATATGCAAAGACGGACTTATACTGAAATGAGAGGACATCAGCCCACCCCCAAAACAGTGGCCTAAGAGGATACAAAAGAGCACAAATGATACATGCAAGCATGCACACTTCGAGGTCCATCACCTAAGCATAAAAGGGGACAACTCTAAGCATACTTAAAGGCGATATATATGGGCATTAAACCAACATGCTAAGCTCGGAAAATGAATAGAGAATGATGCCAAATCAAACAAAAAACATGCAAGCAAGACATACCACAATCACCAACACTTGAAGCCAATAAAGGGGGTCAAACCAAAGCTATGTCAACCAAACCTTAAAGGACCAAAATGACCTAAACCAGTCCCAAGGGACCCCAAAACAAGACTAAAGCATACATAGATCATGGTCAAAACATGCTTAGGAATGAGTCCAAAACATGGGCATTCAAGGCCAAAAATGGGAGCATTGCTCAACACCACCACCCAAGCAAACACGACATGAATTTTTCAATACAAAACGGAGTTTTAGCATGCAAAAAGGGCTCTCAAAATCCACTGATATGGCAGCCTAATGTCTAAACACATAGGCATGCACAATGACCATTTTCCAAGGCACAAAAGAACAACCTTTCAAGGCAAGAAAGTGATGATGAATGTGGGCATACAAGCATGGATTAGGGACTGAAATGGCGTATGAAATGACTCCAAATCATTGAAACAACCTAACTAAAGCATGCTAGTGACTCACACACCCAAGGCTCACAAGCCAAAATACAAAGGGGCTATACCAAACATGGCAAATACGAACAAACCAGCACCCAACAGACCTCAATCATGACAAATCATGACCAAAAGCTTCACAAAGCTAGGCAAGAATATGCAAGCACGATGGTCTAATGGCTAGATGCATTTCTAGACAAAATGGGGGAATACAAAGCAAGTGTATTAAGCATGTAAGGGACCACAAATCCGACCAAAAACAGAGGTAAGATATGCCCAAATAACACCCAAAAATCTCTGAAATAGGGCCAAATACAACCAAGCATACATGCTACCCTTATGAGCCAAAACATGAGCAAAATGAGAGACCAAGGGAGAGTGGTGTCCCTCCCCTTTATAAGACCTCAAAACCCCTTCTTCACCACTGAAAATCCACTGGATTTCAGTGGTGAGAAGGCCAAGACTCAAGAGTAAGCAAAGCTTAAGAAAGAAAGCACCAAAAGGGCCGAACAAGGCCTAAGAGGGGGAGGTCGACCCCGAACCACAAAACGACCTTAATGAAAGATCTCAAGCATGTAAATATAAGACTTTTTCATGTTATACACAAAGCTTAAATCAGCATGCAAGGCAGGTCAAAAACTAATGCAAGATTGGGGAAAATAAAGCAAAAGTCTTACCCTTGAAGAATACTTCAAGAACAGCTGGTCCAGCCACTCTCTTTTGACCAAAATCAGTCCAAAACTTCAAAAACAAACCCTCAAAGCCCTCAAGGTTGAAGCAAGGTGTAATGGTGTGTGTCTTAGTGCAAAACTAAGGTCAAAACACACTTTCTAGGCCTCCAAACACACACTAAGGATGAGAGAGAGGAAAATATAGAGAGAGAGAGTATATGACAGATGTATATATGTATAATCTCTGGTTTTTTGTTCAAAATCTCTAACCCTCTACAATGGAAGAAGAGAGGTGCTTATATAGGCAAAAGAAATGGTTCTAAGCTTCTCAAGGAAGCTAAGTAAAAGGGGGTAAAGGGGGCAAGGAGGTCAAGGCTTCTTGAGGAAGCTAAGACAGCTGGCCAAGCTTCTTGAGGAAGCTTTGACAAAGGGTCAAGCTTCCTCAAGAAGCTTTGACCAAAACGGGGTAAAAGGGGCAAAACAGCCACATGTTAGGCCCGGGGTAGGTTTGGTGTATTCCAGCTGGCACAGCTGGCATGCACCATGCCTGAAGAAGGCAAAAAGGTGTTACCGGCCAAAAAAGGAGGTCGCCTGCCAAACAGATAGCCGGCGGGCCATATGGAGTGCCGACCGGCCATTGGTATTAAGAAACCATGGCTGGTGTCAGCAATTAATGGCCGGTGATGCAAAGGGAAGGCCGATGGGGTGTGGGGATGGTCAACAAGCCATTCCCTACCCCTCAAAGCAAAAACACAAGAATTTGGTGCGAAACCAAACGCAAGACGAACAAGTTGAGAGATCCTGAGGCAAGGCACACAACCAAGGCCTTCGGGAACTCAAAATGAACACGAACATGGATGATCACCGAGTGTCCCCGCCGGTGACGTCCAAGTCTTGAGGACGGTCAAAAATGGGTTGTCTACAGTTGCCCCGCTTTGACAGAACTCGAAAGTCGTAACAATGACGGGAGTGATTGTCAAAGCCCAGAGACGACCCATTTTTGACCAGGCCGAAGACTTAGACAAACATGCAAGGCAAGCAAGATATGCGCCCAAAGGCAGGGGCAAAATGCAAGACAATGCACAAAGCCGAACATAACTTATGATCATGCAAAGAAAGCTGTAACGAAGCAGAACATGCAACAATTTTAAGCTAGCATACACCGAACTACACTACAATGCAGAAAGGATGTAAGAGAATTATGCAATTCTCAATATGTCTCACGCAGAGGATACAATACCTGTCCGGTTCGTCTGGTTGCACCAGCCTCGAATGAACTGTACATACAATATCGTGCCTGAAAAGAAAGCAAACTTAACAGGTACAATATTGTTAGCAACATACATAACATGCAATTGGAAGTGCGTGACAACGCAAGTTGAGTGGGACGCATAACAATGCCGTGAAGGCACAAACACATATAAGTAAAGAACATGTGACAACGCGCACAATGCGTATGAAGAAACTTGGACACATGTAAGTAAAGCATGCGGTCTACGCAAGCAATGTGTATAGAAACTTGAAATTGAACACATGTAAGTAAAGCATGCAGTCTACGCAAGCAATGTGTATAAAAGGAACTTGAACACATGTAAGTAAAGCATGCGGTCTACGCAAGCAATGTGTATAAAAGGGACTTGAACACATGTAAGTAAAGCATGCGGTCTACGCAAGCAATGTGTATAGAAACTTGAAATTGAACACATGTAAGTAAAGTATGCGGTCTACGCAAGCAATGTGTATAGAAACTTGAAATTGAACACATGTAAGGACCAGTTACTCATGATGTTGAAATGCCAAGCACTGTAACATGGTATAATTGAAGTGATTTGTGGAATTCATAAGATACAAAAAGGATACGGGAAGGGACGTTCCTTGCGCGTGCCGAGCATTGCTCATAGAAGACACGGCTTGAGGTTAACTCGAAGGCCTACTAATGTTCCGAAAGTGTACTTCCTTGCACTGTCCCGAGTAATGAAGCTGCCAAATCACATAGTTCACCCGAACAAGGGCGCGGGAGATGCATGGCTCACAAGGGGAGGTTACTGGCATCAATTCTGATACTTTGCCGCCCTGCTCTTCTTTTTGCTTTACTTTCCTTTTTACTAGTGGTTTGAACACATTGCACTGCCTTAAGTAGGTTTTACCTTTTCAAAAAAAAGTGTATTTTGCAAAACACATGAGGGAAAGAAAACAACCATTTTAATCAAAATGGTGTTACATTTGTGCTTTCCTAAGAATCGCATCACATGGTATCACATAACAATGTGAATGAAATTAAACTCGGTTTGAAATTTGAGCATTCGCTTCGTAATAATCAGGTAGTGAGCTGACTTACAACTCGATAAGCAAAAAAAGACTTGAAAAGAGTGAAATACAACTCGATAAGCAAATTTACATCCACTCGATAAGCAAATGGGCGTGACGCCGCAAAATCCATCGTCGGAGGGCCTTGGAAGTGGTGGCATTCTCCAAATTCTCAGTATGTTTCAACATATAAACAGCTTAGGGAGCAAAGAGGAAGACCACCAGCCGCGGGAGAAAGCCACAGGCCTCAAGAAACGGCCATCGGCCAGAATCTTTGATCGATCGGCCAAAAGTGGTGGTCGGTCAGCACTATATTTGGCCGGCCGGCCATGAATGAAAGAATCACCAGAATGTTGACACCTGTCCCCCACTCAATCTTATCCCCTACAAAAGGCCTCAGCTTCGTAGTTCTACTCAATTCAACACTGATTTGCTCGAAATGGAGGGATTTCATGCCCAGAATCTCTCGTCCTGGATTAACAACTTGGATGGGTCGGAAAAGCTGAATTTCCGGGGTTTCGGTATAAATGCACTATTCACTCTAAGTCGCACCCCGCTGCACTTTCCGTTTCTTCATGCCGCAGCGAGGTTTTGGAATCCGGTGACTCACGTCTTTAGCTTTAGCAGGCAAGAGGTATGCCCTACCTTCGAAGATTTTCAAGTTTTAATGGAATCCGAGTGTGACGAGGAGATCTTACCCCAGCTTAACTTTGGTTATGTTTAGACCTTAAGGTGAATGTGTGGACTCACTATGTATGATGCTCGATCACTGATTTGTGACGGAATGCTAGATATTCCGAGTTTGATTCCTCGATTTTCGGATACCGGTGACCGCGGCGACCATCATTGGCAAGGCTTCCGCCGACATGCCCTATGTTTGTGCATACTATCTCATTTTCTATTTTCCTCTAGCTCTGGGGGATCCAGCGTCCGGTTGATTGAGGTTACCCAAGGCTTGAAGGAGGGCAAGGGCTGCATTGCCATGACTCTGGCCGAGACGTTGATGGGCTTGGATGCCTTTTATCGCCGAGAGACGACCAAATTTGCGGGGAGTCCACTACTGCTGCAGGTAATGTTTCCCATCCAATCTGACATATGTATTGCTCACATCGCTCGACCCTCAAGCTCGATTTTTCTCACAAAATCCCTTTTCTCACTTTTCTCTCATCGTACTTCTCTCTATTCTTTATTCTCTCATTTTTCATCTCTTCCTAAGTGTGGTTGATGGATAAGTTACAGGTTGTGGACTCTTGCCCAGCATACTCAGCTCGCAACTACTTCTTCAGGCAACGTCTAGTCAACGCCCTTGACGAGGGATGGTGGTTTGATTGGATGTGAAGCCTGTCCGCAGACCGCATTGCTTGGCGGTGCCCTTGGCTCAATCTACCGGCAATGGGCAACAGCATGTCCCGACAGATCGGGATTCAGTTGATTGGCTTGACCCACTGCGTATTCTATTTCCCGTTCCGATTCCAGCGTCAGTTTGGCCACGATCAGACCGGTCCGGTAGAGGGGATAGAGTATCCAGCTGCATTCCCAGCCCAAGGTGCACAGCTCGTTCGGTAGGCCATAGCGTGGGGGACAAGAGAACTCCTGGTCCCCGCTCCTACTTTCAGTTGCACTTTGTCTGATGAGTGCTTGGATTGGCTCAATGAAGAGGCACAAGAAGCACTACAACAAAAGTAATCTATGGTGACGAAAAGTAGTGAAGAAAATAAATTTTCTCACTAAATAAGAACAATTCGTGACAAATTATAAAATTTTGTCACATATAATAAAAAAATAAAAATAATAGGTGACGAAATTTAATTTTGTCAATAAATACTTCTTTTTAGGTGAGGAAAAATTAAGTTTCGTCATCGAAGGTTTTCCCGCTAAATTTTTTTTGGTGGCGCCAAAATTCTGAGACTTTTGGTGAGAAAAAAATTTGTCACTAATTATAAAATTATTACTGAGGAATATATTTTCGTCACCAATAATTTTACCTTTTTCCTTTTTTTTGAAAAACTTGATTTTAAATATTTTAAGATTATTTGGTGTGAAATATATTTTCGTTATTAATAATTTTTAATATTTTGAGACCTTTTAGTGAGGAAATTATTTTGTCAGTAATTTTAGAGGGAAAATTTTGACAAATTGGGAGGTAATGAAAAAAAATAGACTACTAATTTTTTCCTCTCTTTGTTTTTTTAAATCAATTTTCCTCTCATATCTCTCTCACTACAACAAATTGCAAATTTAGTGACTAAAAAATTTCATAAAACACATAGATTTATTTTTTGGTAGGAATACTTTCATATTACTGCCCAATTTATGAATTATGATTTATTTTTATTTTTTTTTTCATATTTTTTGTTATATTTACATACACCCAAAATTGAAGCACCAAAAAAATTCTGATTTGGCACCTAAATTAGTCCCAAAAAAATTTTCAACTCCTTGATTAGAACATTGTGCCCTAATCCATCTACAGTTCTTTCACAAAACTGTAACAGAGAACCACTGTGAGGACGGTTCATCCACCACCCACCATGAGGACGGTTCATCCTCCACACCATGAGTTCGTCCTGTACCGACATTAAGCTACAGCACCACCGTGAGTTCCAGGTCAGTTAGTTGTCTCTGTTTCTCTTTTTCTACCCCTCTCTCTATCTCTTCAGGTCCTTGGGTTTCTCATTCTCTACCCTCACTCTGTATTCGGACTTGTTTGCGTGAATGGAATTCATTGTTAAGATGAGATTAAAGTCATTTCATTCATTACTTCTAACATCTCCAAAACTTCTCTACTTTAAAGGGTTCCATGAACAACTTGAATGATTTTAATTTGGGGAAAAAATATAGAAAATAGAAGGATTAACATGTTATGTATTCTGATTATGATATTCATATTCTACCCAATATAATCATTGAAGTGAATGAATTGTTGGTGATTCTACACTCAATAAAGTCTCATGCTTCTGATTATGGGTCTGCTCGGTGTTTGATAAAATGCCATAATGGTTAGTTTTTTCTTTATTGTTTTGTTTTTTTTGTTTTTTTTTTTTTGTTTTTGTTTTTTTTTTAAAGGAGCAACAGGATTGGATAATTATAAAATCTTATTCATCTTTCATTCCCTCCAATCACAAAGTTATTGTAATGACAATGATGTCCTTGTTTTGCATTTCGCATCCTTGGTTCTTGTAATGAATGATAAATGATAATGATGTCCCTGCTAGACATGGTCTAAATTCATGCCAGAATTGCTAATTTGCTAAGTAATAGAAATTCCCTTTCTTTTGTTAGATGTCCTGTTATTTTTCATGCCAGAATTGCTAATTTGCTAAGTCCTGTTCCACATTTTTCATGCCAGAATTGCTAATTTGCTATGTCCTGTTTTCACATTTTTCATGCCAGAATTGCTAATTTGCTAAGTCCTGTTCCACATTTTTCAAAGTAGAAGTATTTTTTTTATTATTTATAAAAAAATCTAAATCAGATGTAAGTCATTTACTTCTCACTTTGCACCCTTGACAATACATGTTTTATTCCCAATTCATTTCAGCAACCAGAACGTTATGAATTTGATCACATCCATTTTGATTCAAGTATTGGAAGTCCAGTTGCAATATTGTATGGTGCTCTTGGGACAGATTGCTTTAGAGAATTTCATGTCGCATTGGTGGCAACAGCCAAAGAGGTCTACTACTTGATGCTAAGCTATATTATTTTTACTTGTTACTACATTTTTTTATGTACCTACTGGTGAGCTATTCTATATGGTTGTGCTACTACTGGTGCATCATCAGTAAATATAGATTTTTCCATAGAGTAAACATTTGTCAAAATAGATTAGCATAAGGCTTCTTTAGTGATTGATTCCCACTTATCACATAATTGAGTTGTATTTTTTCCCACATGCATCCTGGTTATCAAAAACTCATTGGATACTCCAACACACAAGTCCATGTCTCAGACAGAGTGGTAGAGTCTTTCTAGGATAGACTAGAGTGCTGTAGTAGAGCATAATTGCAAAGTAGACAATAGTGCAAAACATCTTTTAAGATGGCTTCTTCAAGTTGATCTCTTATTGTAGTAGCAGACAACTTGAAGACCAAATGGGGGGCGTTTGTAAGAGAAAGTTTTGTAAAGCTACTATTTTGGTGAATAAAATTCAGATTTGCAGTGCCTAGATAAGCCTCTTTGTTACTATTTTTATTATCTATTTTTGGGTAGAAATTGATTGCATGAAGTTGAATATTTGTGTAGAAATAGTTAGATTTACATGTGTTATGTTTGTGCCTTGTTATGCCCTGTTTGTGGCTTCTTTTTTTTTTTTGTATTATTAACTAAATTTTTTGTTCATTTTTGACTTTCTATTCTTTTTTTCCCCCGTGTCACCTGTGTAAAAAATGTTGACATTGATCAGATTCAGATGATTGAAGATGTACTTAATTTGAGCCTTCTTGACTATGGAAAACTACTTTAACTTTCACCCAATGCTGTGGGTGCTAATAAAACATCTGAACATGGTCTTCTCTCTGAGCTCAACGTCGATGGTTCTATGCTTAGTTCTGGAAATCTGCTATCAAGTTTCTCTTCTATTGTTGATGAAGTGTTTGAGCTTGAGAGAGGGTCATCTGCACCTTCTTTCTCTAGTCAGAGTCACTCTTCATCATTTAATGCATCTGCTGTAGCGCATTGTGGCTTTGTTCTAATGAATTTTCAGAGTATGAAAGTTAGAACCTCCTTGCCTAAGCGGGAGGGAGGAACACAAATAGCACAGATCAATAATGCTCATAAAGTTTCTGGTAGATCTCCCCATTATAATAGTGGCTCTATTTATTCAACAAGCAATTTGAAGGGCATCATGCAGTCTAGCTCTGTAAGTTCACCACCTTCTGGCTTAGAAAGGTGCACAACTTTGAAAAACTGTTTGCTTCAAAATCTAACTAGGATTTGGCTTCTTTTATATCTCCACATTCTGCTGATTCTTGTGCCACAATGAATTTGTCTTCCCCACCAAGACTGACTAGCCCCCGAGTTTCTGCACCAATTGTAAAACCTAACAGGCCTAGAACCTCAGCAATTGGATCTTTTAAAGTTTCTGGATCTAGCCCTTAGGCTACAACTATCATATGTAAGTTACTTTGATTTTATCTGTATTAGCTGCGACTTATAAATTTCCATTAAATAGTATTTTTGTAGTTAATTGTATTTGTGATAAATGTGTTCCTTTCAACCGAAGCACTAGATTTTGCTGTTGGTCCTAGCTCAAATCTTGATGCTGTTACTAGACATGATAGAAGATCAAGAAAGTGTACAATTTCAGATATGTTGAATTTGATTCCATCACTTTAATGTTTAGAGCTCCAGTCAGGATTTAGTAAGAGAAAAAAAATCATGGATTCAGGATTCAGTTGTCAGATTTCACCACAGGCACTCATTTCATTGAAGATGATTGGCAAAACTGAAGGTTATAGTTATGCAAGTCTATTTGCTGAAGCAAATAAAGGAAATGCACCCTCTAGCATATATGTTTCAGCTCTTCTTCATGTGGTCAGGTATTGCTCACTTTGTATCAAGCATGCTCGACACTCTAGCCAGATGGATGCACTTGACATTTCATATGTTGAAGAAGTGGGTCTAAGAAATGCATCCTCAAATTTATGGTTCCGACTCCCATTTACAAAAGGCAATACATGGCAACACATATGCCTGCGACTTGGTCTACCTGGATGCATGTATTGAGATGTCAAAATAAATGACCAGCACTTCAGGGACTTATGGGAAATTTAGAATGGAAGCAATAGTACTCCATAGGGTTCTGGTGTTCGTATTGCCAATACGTCTGATGTAGATTCTCATATCTGTTATGATCCGGAAGGTGTTGTTTTGAGTTATCATTTTGTGGAGGCAGATAGCATCAAGAAGTTAGTGGCAGATATCCAAAGGCTCTCCAATGCTAGAATGTTTGCACTTGGAATGCGAAAACTGCTTGGAGTAAGACCAGATGAGAAACTAGAAAAAGACAATGCAAACTCCAATAGTAAAGCAGCAGTTGGAGCAAAAAGTGCTCTCGAGGCGTTTGACAACTTTTCAGAATAGATGAGGAGGGCTTTTCGCATTGAGGCAGTTGGTCTCATGAGTTTGTAGTTTAGTTTTGGTTCAGGGGTACTTGTTTGCTTTGTTGTCGAGTGGGAGTCTGGTAAAGAGGGATACACGATACATGTTTCTCCCGACCAGCTTTGGCCTCATACCAAGGTTAGTTTTTTGTTTGTTTTTGACTTTCTGTTCTGTTTTTCCTCCCTAAATAATGGAAATCAACCTACTTCAATTATTTTCCTTTTTTGTTTTTGAAATGTTACAGAGGTATTATTGTATATATACACTACAAAGTTGTTATAAGGTAGTGTTAAACTTGTGATATTCTTCACAGTAGCCACATGTTAGCTACAGGTTAAGACAATTGCAGTCAGAGTCAGTGAGGAAACTACTTATGGCCTAAGGTCTCCAAAATTCATCCAATAACCCTCTATTATGGAGTATTTCTATAATGTAAATGACATGGTCCCTAAATTTTTCCAAAATTCTTTTGGTTTTCCTATATTTCAGTAGTATTTTTACAGTGTATATGGGATGACTATTCACATATTAATATTATATAATAGCATCAGTGTGTACTTTGGCACCAAATATATATATATATATATATAATATGTAAAAGCATTTTTTTTTTCAAATATAAAAATCATTGAGGTATTTTTTTTTTCATTCATAGAGGTATTTCCTTTTAAATAAAGTAGCTACTGTGAAAATAATATAACAAAAATGAGGATCAAGGTAAGTTGTAGTTTCCTAATCAATTAGCTGAGCTACCTAAGCAATGCAGCTCTCCTCCAAGGAGCCTACTTCTTTACCTCTCCATTTCCCAAATGACCCCTTGGATGTTGTCATTTGTGGCAGATTATACTCCAATAGGTGTGAATGATCTGAACATCACTTTGGATAAAGTTATGCCAATGAACCTTATGTAGTAATGCCATTTTATTCAGATATTCTTACCCATTTGGGTTCACCAAGTAAGTTCAAACCAAATCTAACCGGCCTTATCAGATTGTTTTTGGGTAGCTTTTGCCACTATATAAGATCAATTATCACAGTTTCATGTGGTTACCACCCAATTTTGGGTAGCTTTTGTCAATTTTGAATTTGCTGTGTGATGCAGAGTGCATAAAACTGTTATGACCCTACCACTTTTATATATTTTTCAAAAAAATTCGTAAGTTTGCAAGCTTTGAAGAAGGGATTTCCTTTTAAGATGGATTTATTTTTCTGCAGGTTGTTGAGTTTGCCCTGGCTTTGCAGAAAGCTGGGTGCTTTTTAGTTGTTCTGAAATGTGTGCTTGCACCTGTTGCTACTGCTGCTGCAACATCTGCTCTTCGAATCGCTACAATTGGTTTTAGGACAGGGTCTTTCTGTATTGGCCAAGTTAATTGATTCTTTAGCTCTCTCTACTGCCCCTAATAATGAATTAGACTTGACTAGCTTGTGTTGTGCATAATCTTTTTGCTTTCATTTGTACATATAATTAGCTATCTGATCTTGTAATTTGCTTTTCAAGTACTAAAGTGGGCATTTTAGCGATATCATGTGTTCATATATTGAGTTTACTCATGTAATGAACTTTGAATTTGTTTTTCCTTTTAATTTGCTTTTTATATAACGGCATTTGTGTGCATGTCGTGAAAGAGTTTTTACGACATGCATTGCAAGCCGTAAAAATTCAATTTTGTTGTAGTGAGAACTTGCTCCGAAGAATGTGGAATACAAGGCTATGGATGACAGTGCAATAAAAAAAGGTTAGCATGCTTAACTCATGCTATTTTGCTAAGTTAATTGACTGACTTTAAAAGCTATGCAAAGTTTCATTCTCTTCTGGTTATGAAACTCCATAGATGGTGTCATTGAAACCTGTCTTCCACTTCATTTATAGAAATATGAATTGTAAGCTGAAATTATGCACTATACCTCGTAGTTTTTATTAATCAGTTCTATGACGCTGAATTATGGATAGTATGCGTATTCCAAAAAGTTATCCTAATATCCTATTGTTGTTTCTCTGATAATGTGTTTCTTTTGCTTTTTCTCTTTAAAATGATCCGTGCTAGTCAACTCTTCTTCTGATGCCTTTCCAGCAAAGTTATGCGTTTCTAAATTGTGATATTTTACTTCAGAATGTGTGAATTTGATTTGTTATTTGTTAACTTATCTATATTGTCCTTATCTTATTCCTATAGGTACAATGTTTCAGTTCTTTGATTTGAGTTAGGAATAGATTCTTAAACAATATGATGTTGGAGATGCAGGTGTAACTCTTGAAGATCCTCACAC
Organism: Camellia sinensis; assembly: GCF_055761805.1. Lineage (NCBI taxonomy): Eukaryota > Viridiplantae > Streptophyta > Magnoliopsida > Ericales > Theaceae > Camellia > Camellia sinensis. Next base: position 163,433,905 of record NC_138972.1, read on the forward strand.
TGAAGATCTCAGCCAAGAAGTTAAGGGCTTCATATTCTCTGGAATTCTGGTTCGTTTATGAAAGTCATAGTTGCCTCAATTGGAATTCCATTTCAAAATACTTTTGGTCACTTCTATAGTTGCATTAATTGTTGATCTTTCTCTCTATACATGATTTAGATATATTTAGTAGATGTTGCATGTTTACCGGAGACCATTATAATCTTTTATTTTCTGGATGGAGAATCTTTTTTGGCTGAAAACTCAAGTTTGAAAAATGTTTTTAAGCAATCATGAGTGGACTTTTCTTCATTTTGTAATAGTCTATCACATATAGGAAAATAAAGTTCTGCTTGGCTACTAACTATAAGCAATTGGACTATTAACACTTTTTGACAAATACTTTATTGATTACTATTATTATTTTTATTGTTATATTTAGTAAGACGAGAAAATTGATTATCACTAATACATAGGATATAGTTACAGCATGGAAATGAACTTTTTTCAATAAACCTTAAATGTTATACGTATCATTTTCTGATTTTCAATGAATCACAAATCTGAAACTGAAAATAGAAGTAATATACTTAGCTACGGAGAATGATTAGAAAATATGAACAATAATATGTGACATAAGTTTTTTTGGTGACATTTAAAATCTGCCAGCATTTTGTGACTGCCTTTACTTAAGTCTTGAAAATTCCTTCTTAGAACCTTGACTGTACTAGCAACATTATTTTTTTGGGTATTTTTTCTAGGTAGTGTTGGAGTTGCTCTAAGTTAGTAATATGATTAATAGGAGCTTGCCATGTACAAAGGAACTTCTGGTTGTCAAGCTAGACTCATTGTGTACACAATTTGTATTGACATGGATAGAGTGGTCTATACAGTGTAACTGATAATATGTTAATGTTTTTCTTGTTAATTTTCTTTGCAGATTGGTTTTTGATGACGTTTGGAAGCATACTTGCAAATCAAGATCAAGTGTTGAATTTATTTATTTATGGAATTGATACTTAGTTGTAGTTGCAAATCAAGATTGAGTGTTGATTTTTTTTTTGTGGACTCCACGTTAGTTTATTTTGGGATTTACTTTGATGGTTTTTTTGTTATACTCAATGGATTATTATTAAAGTTGTTTGATGGATATATTTTGATTTATAATATAAATTGTTTAGTGAATTTTTTTGGGGAGTGGTGTATAATAGTTAGTGGAATTCTTAATACATTTAAAAGGATATTGGGATATAAGCAGGGATATTTGTAAAATAATAATTTAAATTGAAATATAAAATATGGAACAAATTTAGTGACGAATTTGTTTCGTCATTTGTACTTGTTATTATGACAGTGATTATTCGTCGCAAATAAATATTTTTTGTGACAAAATTTATTACAGATTATATATGAAAGTTTTCATTGATTTTGTTGTTTGGTGACTAAAAATTTCATCACGTATATAAATATTTGCCACGAAATATATTTCGTCACCCATTTGACTTTTGGAGACGAAAAATTTGGTCAATTTTACATCTTATTGTGACGAAATTATTTTCTCATTAATGATTAACATGCGTGACGAATTTATTTGTCAACTAAAATTATAAATATAGTATTGAATAACTATTTGGTGACGAAAATGAGAATTTTTGGCGACAAAATGTTGTTTTATTGGTGACAAAAAAATTCGTCACTAAAGAAATTTCATTGGTGACGAAATTAGTTTTCGTCACGGTGGTTTTTAGTGACAAACATTCAATGACGAAACTAGTGAGGAAAATATTTCATCACAAATATCTATAGTGACGAAATTAGCTCTTTGGAGACAAAAAAAAATCGTCATTCAAGACCCAACTTGTTGTAGTGAAGGGCCTAGCTTGGCATCAGAGGCTTCGACCAGCTCTGGGAGGGGGCGCAGGAACACCTGACTTATCTATGCCCCAGATTTATTGCTTTATTAGTACTTTCAAGTTTTCTTAATGAATGTAATAAAAAACAACTTCAATTTGTATGCAAGAGTAGGAGGACTCTGTATTGAAATCAATGAACTTTGAAGGTCATGGTACTGAAAATTTCCCGTTTTGGTCGATTAATTTGAACAAAGTCAACTTTTATCAAAACTTTTCAAAACTATTTTCGATATGGATCAGAACTGGACACGCCTGAGATCTGTCACTGAGATGCACAAACCCCGGATCCCAGCAACTGGAAAGTTGCCCCTAGTCTAAATAGTACCGCAGCACTGCATGGCAACGCAAAGTTGCCCCTAGTCTGAATAACACTGTACCGGACATCATAACCGGACTCTTGAATGTTGAATAGACAAAGATGACCGAGATGATCAAATGGACAAAGCTGATTGGGGAAAAGTTTATGGCTGAACTTCAGGATGAAGCTGCCTACGTATCCCAAAGATGGGAATCAAGCCTTACGTAGTTCAGGCTTAGGTTCACTCAAGTATTTTCACTCTCCTTTTACGCTCTAATTTTTGCCAAGGCCGCCCTTTTGTGGGTTTTCAACCTTGCGAACTCAGTTCAGTTTTTTTATATTTTCTAATTTTTTCAATGCTCTAACTTTTGCCTAGGTCGCCCTTTCGGGTTTTCGGCCTAGCGAGCCTCTCAGGGATAATATTTCTTCAACTTGTCCATGTTGATCGGTTGGGAGAACTCTAGGCCATCTAGATCCATTAGAACCACAGCTCCACCTGACCAGATAGCTTTGATGATGTAGGGACCAGTCCAATTGGGTCTGAACTTGCCCCTTAGGTCGTGGATGGGAGCTTGGTTGTCCTTGAGCACCAAATCTCATTCCTTTAGATCCCTGGACTTGACTTTCTTGTTGAAAGCTCGGGCAATTCTACGCTGATAACTTTGAACATAGTACAATGCTTTCAGTCTTCTTTCATCAAAGAGCATGAGTTCCTCAAACCTACTCGGCTGCCAATCTGCTTCGGCTGTTTGACACTCAGCCAATACTCGCAATGACGGAACCTTAATTTCGATAGGTAGAACGGCCTCCATTCCATAAACCAATGAATACAGAGTCGCTCTGGTAGAAGTTCTAATTGAAGTCCTGTAGCCCCACAGAGCAAACGGCAGCTTATTTGGCCAATCCCGGTAGGTTTCCACCATCTTCTGCAGTATGTGTTTGATATTCTTATTGGCGAACTCGACCGCTCCGTTGGTTTGCGGCCGGTATGTGGATGACTTATGAAAGGCCACGTTGTATTTCTCTAACAAGTCAATCACCTCCTTCTTGAAGTGGGAACCGTTATCCGAAATAATCTCGTTTGGGACCCCGTAGCGGCAGATGATGTTGTTTCTGATAAATTTTGCAACGTACGACGCATTCAACACCACATATGATTAGGCCTCGACCCACTTTGTAAAGTAATCTATCGCGACCAGGATGAACTCATGTCCATTCGATCCCTTCGGAGTGACAGCCCCGATCACATCAATTCCCCAAACTGAAAATGGCCATGGCGAAGTCATATTGTACAGCTTCGACGGCGGAATATTCATGCGATTTGCATCGATCTGGCATTTGTGGCATCGCCGAACAAAACCGATACAATCCTCCTCCATGGTGGACCAGTAGTAACCTTGTCTGAGGATTTTTCGTGCTAGCATCACTCCATTCATATGCGCACCGCATTCTCCTCCATGGATGGCCTCCATCAGTCGCTTCGATTCCTCGGCTTCAACACACAGCTTATGCATTCCCAGATGACCTCTCTTGTACAATTTACCCCCACAGATGATGAACTAAACGGCCATTCTTCTAATTGCCCTTTTATCTTTGGTATTTACCCCTGGCGGGTATGCTTCCTTCTCCAAGAAATTCCAAATGTCGTAATACCGGGGGTTTTCGTCTTAAACCTCATCTATAGCAGCAATTGACTCGTAGGTTGGCGGAAATTTCTGGTCAATGATAACGGGACGCATCCGGACTCCGAACGGGATGTCTATCATGGAAGATAGAGTTGCTAAAGAATCTGCGACCCTGTTGTTCTCTCTTAGTAGATGAGCAAAGTTTAGCTTTTCAAACCGAGGAATTAACAAGTCCAAGGTCCGGTGATACATCATCATCTTTTCTTCTTTGACTTTCCAGTCTCCTTTTGCTTGAGACACAACAAGGTTCGAGTCCCCGATGACGTCCAACCGTCTTGCCCCTAGTTCCAGGGCTGCTTCTAGACCGGCAATGCATGCCTCATATTCTGCTTCGTTGTTCGAGACTTTGAACTAGAGTTTGAAGGTCAGAGGGATACAAGAATTGTCGGGTGCTATCAGCAACACTCCTATCCCATACCCGTACTGATTTGACGCTCTGTCAAAGTACATCATCCAATACTCGTCGTCGACGTGCAAAATGGCTTCATCCGGGAATAAGTATTCAACTGCTTCACCTCCTTCCACTGGATGATAGCCTAAGAATTCTTCCACTGCCCTTCCCTTGATTGACTTGCGCGTCACATATTTTAGATCGAATTTGGAAAGCAACAGCAACCAACGAGCTAGCTTACCCGTAAGTGCCGGTTTCTCGAGAAGATATTTGATGGGATCGAGTCGTGAAACCAACATTACGGAGTGAGCTAACAGGTAGTGCCGTAGCTTCCTGGTAGCCCATACCAAGGTAAGCAAGCCTTTTCAAACGGTGTGTAGCGAGTCTCATACTCTAGCATCTTCTTGCTCAGATAGTAGACAGCGCTTTCCACCTTATCCTCTGATTATTGCGCGAGCATGCAGCCCATTGTGGTTTGGGTTACCGAAAGATACAATATCAACGGTCTCCCCGGCTCTGGTGTTGACAACGCAGGCGGGTTCTGTAAGTATTCCTTGATCTATTCAAAAGTAGCTTGGCATCGGCCGTCCCATTGGAATTTCCTTCCTTTCCTCAGGAGACCCAAAAGTGGGTCACAAGTCAAGGTTAATTTTGAGATAAACCGTCTTATGAATTGCACTTTACCCAGAAAGCCTCACACCTCATTTTCAGTCCTTGGTGGTGGCATTTCCAGGATGGCCTTGATTTTGGAAGGGTCGACTTCGATGCCCCTTTGTGTAATCAGAAATCCCAGCATTTTTCCCGCTGTAACACCGAACGTACACTTCTGAGGAGTTAGCCGCAACCGAAATTCTCTGATCCTTTGAAAGAACTTTTGCAAGGCGGTGTAGTGGCCTTCTATTTCTTTGGACTTGACAATCATGTCGTCCACATACACCTCACTACTACAAAAATAGTTAAAGATCACACTTTGACAAAAAAAAAGATCTCACTTTTATTGAAAGTGTGATAAAAAAAAAATAGATTGATACTTTAATCACACTTAATTTGATTGAGTGTGATAATATTTATTTTTTACGTCACTTTTCAATTAAGTGTGATTATATATATATTTTTTAATCACACCTTCTAATTAAAGTGTGATTATATATACACTACTACTTTTTAATCAAACTTTTTAAACAAGTGTGATTATATATATATTTTTGAATCACACATTCTAATTAAAGTGTGATTATTTATATATTTTTTAATCACACTTTTTAATTAAAGTGTGATTATATATACACTACTACTTTTTAATCACACTTTTTAAGTAAGTGTGATTATATATATTTTTTTTAATCACACATTTTAATTAAAGTGTGATTATTTATATATTTTTTCATCACACCTTCTAATTAAAGTGTGATTATATCACTATTACAAAAATAGTTAAAGATCACACTTTGATAAATGAAAATATCTCACTTTTGTTAGAAGTGTGATAAAAAAAATTATATTGATATTTTAATCACACTTAATTTAATTGAGTGCGATAATATTTATTTTTTATGTCACTTTTTAATTAAGTGTGATTATATATAGATATATATATATTTTAACCCACTACAACAAAACTGAGTTTTTACGGCTTCACATCAACGACATACAGTAAATGTAAGCCGTGGTTTCTCACTTTTACGGCTTGTTTTTTTTGCATGTCGTAAATAATTTTTCAACCACGACATGTCTATTATGTAGGTCGTGAATGCTAATAATAATGACTTTTTTAAGGCATGCAATGTTAGTTGTAAATAATAAAACTTTTTATAACATGCATATGGCATGCCGTTAATAAATTAACTATAAAAATATTGAACATTTCACGACGCACAAAAAGTCTGTCGTTAAAAATTACACTTTCCACGACGTACAAAAGCCAGCCGTTTAAAATATTATGCTTTCCACGACACGCAATTGCTGTCGTGAAAGGTATGATCAGGAAAATAATAATAATAATACAAAAATGTTTTAGGCCCCATTTTCCCCCACCCCCTTTGACCCCCTCTCTCTCTCTCATTGGTTACATTTTTTTTCCCTGCTCCTCCAATCACCATCCGCCACGTGTGTATGGAGTGATAGAGGTGGTGATTGGAGGAGGTCTCTATCATGGCTCATAATAATAATAGAATAAAGGTTGAGACCCTCTTTGGGGGTCAACCCCCTTGACCCCTTTAGTTTTGATTGGTTAACTTTTCCTTTTCTTTTTTTTTTCTTCTCACCCAATCCCCAACCTCCATGTGTGTGAGGGATTGTGGGGTGAGTGTTCTACAGGGGTCTAAATCAATGCCCATAATGCCAAAATAAAAATTTCGAGCGCTAAAATGAAAAATTTAGCGGCAAATTAACCCCCAAAAAAAATAAAAAAATCCAAAACAACACTAGCACCATCAAAATTAAAAGAAATAAAAATGAAGAGACACATATGGAGAATAGCATAACCATTTTCTCCATCATCGACTGAAGTTCGTCAGCGACCAGTGCTTCCGTCGGCTACTATTACTTCCATCGGCCTCCTTTTTTTCCATTGTCAGGTATGTAATTACATCATTCTTTGTATCACAATGCCTCTTCTAAGTCCTCTTTGTCCAAATTTGAGGTAATTCGTGATGAGGCATAAGGAAATTGAAGCCAATGCCTCAACACTTTGAAGCTATTTTCTGAATCTTTGAAACTATTTTCTGAATCTTTGAAGCTTTTTTTTTTTTGGGTAAATGAATCTTTGAAGCTATCTAATATCCATCTATGTTTTTCTCTCATAGCCCTAAAGTTGTTCAACATCAATCGGTTTAGGGTAAATAGAAGTTGCGACTTTTATTCTTGAACAGAGCTTCGATTCTTCTTCTTCTTCAACATAGCTTCGACTTGCAGCCCTAACAGGTTAGTTTCGACGTGTCTTCTTCTTCTTCTTCTTCTTCTTCTTCTTCTTCTTGTAATTTGAAAATACTGCTACAAAGTTCGGTTTTCATTATTTATTTATTTATTATTGTCATTATTGAGTTCAAGCATGTGTTGTTGATGAATTTCACTTATCTTTCTCTATTTTTCTAGTTTTGTTTTTTAATGTAACATTGTGGTATGAATTACTTTTGACAAATTTGGTCAGATTTGTTAAGTTGATCCCAGTCCTCCTAAGGAAGATGGCTCAGAAGAATGCCCCTGTTAGGAAATTTCCTAGTGTTGAAATACTTGGTTGCACAACCGTGATTTGTTCTCAGCTTCATTCTTCATCTCAATTGATGAAATGTAAGAAAGCTAGTTACAAGGGTTTTGATTTTTCTGAATTTTCTTTTTCAATTTTGTGGCTGAGAATCTGTAATCTAATGATGAATTATGTGTTAAGGGGAGCTAGTTACAAAGGTTTTGATTTTCGTGGATAATTTGTAAATCTAATGATGAATTGTCTGTTTACTTTGTCATATTCTATTGAGAATTTTCCATATTTACTTCACAAATGATTATTCTCGTAATTTTCTACAATCCTCAGCAATCAAAATAGCATTGATTATTATTATTATTATTATTATTATTATTATTATTATTATTATTATTATTACTTTTGAATTGAAATATAAAGTGCTTTAGTAGATGTTTAATATTCTATTGGGAATGGACACATTTCATTGTGCAGGATAACATGACAATGGATTTTGATGAGAGGTACTTCCATGGGAAACCACAAAATAGCTTCCACAAAGCAGTGAATATCCCTGATGTGGCAGTTTTTCCAAGGTGAGATTGGGCTTTTTTTAACTTGGAAACTATAATTTTGTTAATTTTTATAATTTGGCACTTGTATTTATTTTCGTTATTTTCCATTTTTGTTGTGTTGGTCCCAGTTTACACCATGAGCTCGTGCATTCAAAAGAAACGCGACATTTTATTTGTTCACTAAATGCTCATAATTGATATGTCGCTTCTGTTTTCATCTACTCTTGAGAAAATCTATGTATGATGCAGTTCCTATTTTAGCTATTGATAGTGGACATAGATTTGACTTGTGTCTTGAATTTGTTCATTATTGATTCATAGGCTATTATTTCAACATTTCATGATATACATAGAATTTTCATCTAAATTGAACTAACACATGCAGTCCTTGGTGCTAGTTTGGTTGTTATCACAAATATGAAATACGGGATAAGACTGTCTATTGTAAAGATGGTTCATCAAGCTATTTTTTAGTAGTCCTTTTCTCCATTTTTTTGTGGTCTGCTCAGTAGTACATTGTGTAGTGTATCCTAGTTTTCTCTCCAAAATGCACCTTAACTGTAGTTTGTGCGTGCAGGAATGCAGAGGAAGCGTCCAAGATAGTCAAATCTTGTAACATGTATAAGGTCTGAGCTCCTTGCTTTTGAGGGTTGTCTGATTTTTCTCTTTTTCTTTTAATTGTTTTTTATTGTTTTTCAGTTGCTAATATATAATGTGAATGGGTAACTCTTCCTTTACGCATTTGAGTTTTGGGCTATTGGATTGTTCAAATTGATAATTATTTGTATCCATTCATTAGGCATGAAAATCCAAATTTGAAATGCAGAAAAGAACCAAATATAATTGTTGTTTTTATTTAACATATACATATTCACTATAAATAATTTTGACAACTGGCTTATTTATTTGAACTTTTCTTTTATTTTTTTTATAATTTATTTTTTGGTTTAATTTGATGAGCAGGTCCCTATGGTGGAGCCATATCACTCGAGGGTCATACATTATCTCCTCATGGAGGTGTTTGCATTGACATGAATTTGATGAAAGTATGAGCCTTTTTCTTATTATAAATCACGCCACATGATTTTAAGGCCCCTTTTATCAATAAAATTTAGTTTATTGACATTCATTAATAACTTGATTTTGTTTTAGCTATCAACCATACATTTTGGTGCTTTCTAATGCATTTTAATCTCAACATAGGGTTCGCATATGTTTGTTTTATAATGGAGATTATTTTGAATACTTTTCTTAGGTCTATTTTGGCCCTTTGGTGATATAATGTGTAGTTCATGTCACTTATGTTTCACTAGGTGCAGGGACCCCATTTGTAGATTTTGGCTCAATCAATAAGGCCTACTTGTTTCATGTTAGTGGTGAAGCTTGTGCAGGCTCACCATATTGCTTTACTTCGGGTCTGTGCGGTCGTCTCTGATTGAATGCCTTGGAGTGGAGACTTTCTACTAGTTTCCTTTCTTCTGAGCCTCTCTCTCTCTCTCTACTTTATTTTATTATTTTTTTTTTTTTGCAATTTTTGAGTTATATAAATTGTGATATCTTCTGTTAATGGAACCAAAATGGCTCTCTCTCTCTCTCTCTCTATTCTAGTTTTTTTTTTTTCCAATTTTTGAGTTATATAAATTGTGATATCTTCTGTTAATGGAACCAAAATGCGTTCTCTGTATTGTCTACAAACATTTTTTTTTGAACTTTCCTTCAAATTTTTTATTTTATAGGATCTTTTATTCCAAAAATCTTAAATAAGATGATCCAAAATCTAAAAATGAGCAATTTGTTAAATGGGATTTGTATTTGAGATGATACTATCATCATTGCTTTGCCAATTTTTTAAGTACCCATTCTAATTTATTCTAAACTTTGAGTAGGGTTAACTGGACATAAAAATAAAAAGGGCATTCAATATTTGGTGTTATGAGCTCACATCGACAACTAAGGTGTTCAATTATTTTTTTGAGGGATAAAGATGGCATTCTAATCTGCTCAAGATGTTGATTTTTTTTTTTTTTTCGAAGGTGACAATTGATAATCCAAGCAACTCATGGTATTCAAAAATTTCTGTTAAGGATGAAAAACATAGAAAATACATCCATTAAATGTATGAAAAAGAAAAAAGTTGAAAATGAATACCTTCTCACATGTGTGGTGCCGCCTGTCTACAAATATCATGCCATTTGTGTGTCTTTTGAGTTCTTATGTGATAATTAAATGTTCCAAATCCACAAAACAATAAATAAAATAAATCAAACACAGAGAACACAGAAATACGTGATTCTGCCTAACGCCTTGGTCCTCCAGCCTCCGTAAAACATCCCTGCAGTAAATCTGAGCATTAAAAAATACACAACCCCTCATAGCACGAGTGTTATAGGCTGTTTGCAATGAGCATCTAATGTAACCCAATTTTTGGTTGATATTCTTAGTAGTTAGTTGTCTAATCTTATCTTTATTTATTCTTGGGGCATAATTCTTGGCACATGATCCACAGTCTAGGCTATAAACATGATGATTGATGCGAGGTTTGGTGCGAGTTAGTGACAGAGAGTTCTTGAGAATGCTAACGGACCACTTTCTAGCCTCGAATGCCTTCCTTTTGCAGAACAAATGAACAACTGGGCTTTTGCTTTTTCTTTATGATGAATCTTTTTCTTTTTTCTTTTTTTTTTGGGGGCCTAGATCCTGTATAACGACTTAGCTTTTCTTTGTGGATTACTTTTTCTAATTGTTTTTGACTCCTCTAAGTGCAACATTTCTACCAGATACATCTTGATCGATATAAAAAAAAAGTGACCTTTATTTTTATTTCCTCTATTTTAAAGTCAACCAAGAACATTTTTGCATCTTGCTTTCTTATTTTTTTCCCAAATCTTCAACCTAAAGTGCACATTGATAATTTTTAACCATGTTCATTGATGTGCCCTATTTTTGTAGAAAATAGGAGCTTCTTTCACAGGGGTCATGCGTTATACTACCCACGGGGGTCATGTGTTATACTACCCTGACATTCTTCTTTAGGTAATAAAGCTAGGTGTCCTTGTATGTAAGGGAGAATATTATTATATTGAAATCTGAAGGGTCTCAATTAGAGTTACAATTACAATGTCAAAAAGGAGAAAAATAAAATATCCTAATACCATAATTTCTCCACATGAAGCACTGGACTTAAAAAAATTAAAATTGAGGGTTGGCTCATCTTCTATAAGGAGGGTCTATGTTCCAGTTCTTTCTACACTTGATGTTGCTTTTGTACTAGTTATAAACTAAAGAGTAGTGGAGTTCTGTTTCTCTTTAAAATAATAGTTCTCCTTTTTAACAGTGGTGGAGTTCTATTTCCCTATGTTCCCAAACTTTAAGTTTTCAATTTATTTTTAAAAAGATTTTCAATAGTGGAAAGAAAAAGATAAAATCAGCTTTACTTTCCATTATGAAGAATAGCTACAACAGAAATTCAAACTGAAATGTAAATAAATGATCATTTTGTTAACTTCTCAACTCTTAACTTCTTCAATGCTTCACTTCATTTGACAGTTCTCGGCTTCAAGACTACAATCAACTGAAACCATGCTTAAATGCGCAGAAGGGGAAGAAGTATAAACAATAAACTTTCAAATTTAAAGGTACTATAAAGCAAGAGTTAGAGAGAATATTGGTGCTAGTTGTATGATTTAATTTTAACTTCTCGTGGTGATAAGGACAGAATTCGGAATGTTTCTTAGAAGCTATGCTTTTAATCAATCATGGACAGAATTTTGTGTCCTCGTTTTCTGCAGGATGTTCACAGAAGCAATATCTTCTTTTGTTTCTGTCCCCTAGCATGCCCATTATGTTCAAATTTGTGGTGGTGTTTATCTGAGGTTGCTTTCGTTCTTTAGTTTTTTTTTTTAATCTTTGCAATATTGTTTCTGCTTCATTGGAAGATATTCAATCTATTTTTATTTGCAATTGGACCTCATTTATTCAATTTCTATCAATGCTCAAAAATTGTTTTGCATTTTTTTTCCTATGCTTGGAATAAAAAACAGAGTAGTTGTATTCTTATCTTTACTAATATTGTTGCTTCCTCCAGATACATGTATGATGAGCTAATTCATTGCAAGGTATCCATTGTTGAACCAGGAGAGTAACAAGAGTTGCTGAGGTCATATTCGAATCATTGATATGATTAGCATATACCCCACACTGAAGCTCCTCACGAAGCTCCAATCCTTTCAAGTGGTTACTTCCATTTTTATCCTATTGAAGCTCCTCATGAAGCTCCAATCCTTTGAAGTTGCTGCAAAGCAATAAATATTGAGCTGAAGCAATTTTCTCATCGTGAGTGTTTATGTTTTTTTAGGTTATGGTTGAGAAAATGGGACTTCCTGATGGATTGGATTCTGGTACATCTAAAGGTTATGGTGATGTTCTACGTAAGTTACAATTATAACTTATGTTTTTGTTGTTTACTAAACATGTGTACGTGGCTGCTAATGTGTACCATTTAATTTTATGTAATTGAAGGTTGTTGTCGGACGTGGAGTAAGATTGAAAGACAGATTGCCACTCTTGAGTTTGACCGTGATAGGAAATCGATGGGAGTTATAGTGAGTTCCAGCTCAAGAAGAAAGTCATTGCTTGTAAAGGTGCATACACCACCTTTTCCCTCCCTCACTCTTTTTTCATTTAGCCATGTGGAGTTTTATAGTTTTTAATTCGATGTATTGTCACATAGGAGAAACTGATTTTCTGATAAGAATTGCAAAACTATAAAATGTGGTTCCACCATTTTAATCTTTGTTTCAATTTTTTTTGTCTCTTTGCTAGTATTTTTTGCAACTTCAATTTGCGTGCGAGATAGATTGTGAACAAATTTACTTGGAACTTTAATGGGGAAGAGTATGATGAATGGGTGCTCAATGAACAAATAGAAAAAGGGTTGATGGACCATGGGATCTTGCTACAATTTCTACACTTCTAACACTGATTTGGAAGCACTATGTTAGATCTAGAGAAAATATTTTTTGGTTGAAAAGTTCATATCTAATTTGTAAAATGTACAAAATGAAAACTAGAAGAAGGTGAATATTGGCCCTGCGTGGGAAAGTAAACGTGTATGACATGTAGATGATTTTGGTTGAAAAATTCATATCTAACGCATTAAAGTGAACATTGATTTTGATTCTTTTGGGAGTTGTAGTAGATTGTTGATATCTATCTTATACCTCAAACACCACTAGCTTGTGGGATCACTGTTATTACTTCCTTTTAGTCTAGTATATAAATTAATGTATTAAATCAATATTCAATTATTGAACACAAGAATGACTGAGTAAAGCAGAGAAATATTTCAGTGAAGGGACTATCTAGTTTTAATTAATTCATTCAGCAGATTTTAGATTAGTAACACATTTTTAGCAGATTTTAGATTAGTAGGAGCCAAAGAATTGGGTCAGTAAAAATACTTTTGGACCTTTTTAGGTTCTGAAAATGAACAGAAATATGGAATAATAGGTTTACTTTCATTCCTAATTTTAGAATTTGCATAACCTAACTAGAATTTTTATCTATAGGCCCTACACCATATTCTGTCAAGATTTGACACACTTTTAGGAAAATGAGCTTTTGCATCAAAGTAAAGGGAGCATTTAATGCCAGAAATCAAACCGTTTGCATCAAAGAAAAGAGCTTCAAGTCACTTCTTGGGACTCCATATGCCAGGTAAGCCTGTTCATCAATAAAGATCATTTTCTTTTGTTGATTTAAAAAAAAAAAATGCTCATTTAATTTGATTAATAGGTTAGCTTTTGATTAATTACATCTATACATATATATACATATACGTATATGAGAATTAGGCAAAGAAATGCACAAATTATGTTTATATTATTGTATTGATAATTCTAAGAATGTTCATAACATGAAAAAACAAATACTTGTATCTAAATGATGTATTAATTTATCATATGTTATCCATTTCTAAATTTATCATACTCATGTGAATTTTATTGTATAAATGAGGTGACAGATGGATCTAGTGGCATTCACCAGGCTTCTCCACAAACACATCAGAGATCCTCTTTTGGAAGTCATGAAATGCAACCTTTTAATCGGGGTAAGTATTTCACTTATATATATATTTTATGGAATTGAAAAATCAATATTTTTCTCTTTTTTAATGTCATTTTCATGTTTCAGGTAAGTCACCATTACAAATTTTAATATCAACATCAAACTCTAATATGAAATCAAAAAATAGACCCTTGGATGTTTTTGTTGGTTGGTTGATTAGTGGCTGCTACAAACCCAACCTTTGGCATTGTTTGCATGAAGTGGCTGCCCTCAGATTATAATCTATAGTCCAAGCATTTACCATTCCACAAAGCAATTTTCCAGATATATGGTATCTACGTATGTGTATACAAACAGTGTAAAAGCATACGTACCTGTATATAAGCAGTGTAAAAGCATACATGAATGAAATGGTAGGTCTATCCCAGAACTTCCGGAATTCATGTCAAATTGAATATAGATTGAGCTTTGATCACTGTAGCACATATACAAAGAATGAGCATGAGATACATATATTACTCAGCAATGTTACGGTAGGGGTTGGCATAGATTGCTCAGTTAGAAAATAGAATGTGATAGATTTAATTGACAATTATAGGTCATCCTTCTTTTTACGAAATGGAACATACTTTCACTCTTGGCAGCATGTCTAGTTGAATTGATATGATTTGTTAATTGAGATTGGGAGATTGTTGGTGTTAGTGTTTCATACTAGGAAGCTTTTTGGGTAGTTCAAGAGCTATTTCTTGTGGACAACTAGCAGAGATGATGTTACTTTGCTTTTCTGGGTTGAACTATGGGCAGTTTTAATTATGTGTTTGGGTTGTTTAGTTTTCTGTTAAAATTATTAGAGCAATTGATGACTGTAGTGTTCTGTTCGACCTTAGTCTCACCACACAACCTCCAATCTTCTTCTTCATCACTGTATATATATTGAAAGTGCCCAGTTTCACTTTTCCTTTTTAACTTCGAGATATTAGCTATACAGGTTGCATATGTTTGATTGTTTGCTTTCAAATGTTTTATTTTTATTTTTTTCATTTCCTTTTGTTTTTGTTTTTGAACTAAATGTTGCGATTGTTGAATATATAAAAATTTCATGGAGCTTCTTTGATTTTTCAATAGAGATGCTTTGTCTCTGTAATTTCTTCATTTTTGTAGAATCTTTATTGCTCATGAATGCTTGATCTGCACAAAATGTGATTCAAATGCATGAAAATTGTAACTTTCTTATAGATTAGCAGTTCAAGCTCTTCAGTTTTGATGATTTTATTGTGTGTTGTTTAATAATTTTTATTTTTATATTTTTTTTCCCATTTTCTTGGGTGTAGAAGAAAGTTGGAAAATTTATAGCACTCCAATTGTTTGTTCTAAAGCCTAAAAAGAGACTCATTGATGACTTTGGTTTATCAAAATAACTTGTTTGAATTTTGAAACTATACCCTTATTTGGTCTGTGTTGTTCTCAGTTTTTGATTCGTCGATTTAATTGGCTAATGGTGATATTTGTTTGTAACAAGGGAATTTAGTGTTGTTCTAGGAAGAAAACCTAAACCTTGTACTGCTTTTTATTCTTCTTACCAGTGCAGGTAACTCATGTTCATTGAATGATAAATTTTAGTGAAGGAATGCATTTTCAAAATTTTGGCATATTTATGAAGGGCTGTAGGCTAGGGTTGCCTAATTCTTAAGTGTTTTTGTATGGGACATGGACATTCAACACACCACAGATATCTGAAATGTAGTCAAAGTATTTGCACAATCAACATTGAATTACATTTCTTTTCTAGAACATTAAATATTTGAGATGGATATAGCCTCTTAAATTAAGTTGTTGGTTATAGTAAAATTTCTATTGAACTTGCAACTTCTATGGATAAAGTGACATTTTGTTTTTGCATGTTTCATGTCCTGGCAAAGGTATTTAATGTTAAGACATTTGAAGGGTTGTGATTGGTCGGGACTTTATCTTTTGTAAGACTAGAACAATCTCTGCAAATAGTTAGTTTATTCATATGCTTCTAGTGGTGTCTGAATTAATTTGTGTTTTTATTTTTCAGGTTAGAAATTTTTTGGAGAGATGCAAAATATGGTCAAAGAATTGAAGGATTTAATTTTTCAAGTTTTTTATTTTTATTTTTTAATATATGTAAGCAGAGTCTAAAATTTTTTATTTAATTCCTTTGTATATACTTTTGAACATATTTAATTTTCATTTAATATATGTAAGCACAGTCTAAATTCCTTTCCGTTGAATATGTGGTTATGATTCAAAGTATAGTATATAGTGTGTATTACATTCCTGAAATGCGCGTACAAAAATAATATTGATTATTCTTCAAATATGTCAAATCTTTTTAGTAATTAATCACACTTAAAAGATATAATCTAAATGTTATTAATCACACTTGAAAGATGTGATCTAAAGTTTATTATCACGGGTTTTATTAGTTTTTAATCACACTTAAAAGATGTGATCTAAAGTTTATTATCACAGGTTTTATTAGTTTTTAATCACACTTAAAAGATGTGATCTAAATGTTTTTAATCACACTTAAAAGGTGTGATCTAAATGTTATTAATCACACTTAAAAGGTCTGATCTAAAGTTTATTATCACAGGTTTTATTAGTTTTTAATCACACTTAAAAGATGTGATCTAAATGTTTTTAATCACACTTAAAAGGTGTGATCTAAAGTTTATTATCACAGGTTTTATTAGTTTTTAATCACACTTAAAAAATATGATCTAAATGTTTTTAATCACACTTAAAAGGTGTGATCTAAATGTTATTAATCACACTTAAAAGGTGTGATTAAAAATGACCCCTTTTAATCACACTCCCAAAGATCACACTTTAATAAAACTTAAAAGGTGTGATTAAATAACAAACATCACACAAAAAAAGTGTGATCTTTATCTGTTTTTGTGGATCATGTCATGCAATATCGTGGTCGCGGCCCGTTGATATGTAGCTCCCGCATTCTTCAACCCAAACGGCATCACTCTGTAGCAGTATGTTCCCCACGGGGTGGTGAAAGCAGTCTTCTCCCGGTCTTCAAGTGCCATCACTATCTGATTGTAACCTGAGAAGCCATCTATAAACGAAAGTAAAGCATGCCCCGCTGTAAAATCCACAAATTCATCAATATGTGGCAAGGGGAAGTCGTCCTTTGGACTAGCTCTGTTCAAATCCCTGAAATCCACACATACTCGGATCTTGCCATCCTTCTTTGGTACTGGAACAATGTTGGCCAACCAAGTCGGGTATTCGGATACCAGCAGGAAGCCTGCATCGATTTGCTTGGTGACCTCTTCCTTAATCTTGATGGCCCAGTCTGGACGAATCCTTCTGAGTTTCTGTTTGACAGGTCGGGCCTCGGGGTCCAGAGGGATCCGGTGCTGTACAATCTTAGGATCGATTCCAGGCATGTCTTCGTAGGACCACGCGAAAACATCTTTGAAATCTTTTAATAAAGCGACTAAGCGCTCGCGTTCCTCTGAAGACAACGTGGACCCGATCCGGACCAGCCGTGGGTCCTTCTCAGTACCAATATTCATAGTAGTGATTTCATCAACTAAAGGTTTAACAAATCTTTCCTGCTCTTGATCAATTAATCGTTGCAAAACCGGAGGAATTTCTTCCTCGTCATTTTCGTCAAATTTTTGAAAGTCCTGATTTAAGCAATATATCAAAGGCACAGAAAAGTACTCGGAAACCACATTCACATTATTCTCATTAAATACTTCCAAACCGTCCGATTCCTCTATTATAACAGACTCAAAGGAGAAAGAAAAAGACGACCTGGACAGGACTGCGGCATCTGGGTTATCACCCCCAGGAATACCGGACTCAGACCCAGTCGAGCTGGAACCTGATTCTGACTCACAAGACTCGGTGGAATCAGATTCCGGCTCACTACCTGACCCGGTGCTGCTGGACAAAAATCCCTCTTCATATTGCCAAATGAGAGAGGGTGCGATGGATGCATCCAAAATAGTTAATGGTAGGCCCACAGCCGTTTCATTCCCGATCATGCATACTGAGAAGTTATCCCCCAAGCACTTCTGGTCGATCGGAGGATCTGAAAGTAGACATGCCAGCGCTACCCCCATTTCATTTTCAGCGTCCTCAAAATGCACTTCCTTACTCTGCTCAGCCTCAACTAATGGGTCTGTCTGCTCTTCGGCAACGTCATCCCCAGGTAACTGCAGGTCAAAGAAAATCTCAAACCCCGGCACGCGCTTCCTCTCCACGTTCAGCCACGGCTCTGGGAAGCCACAGAACGGAAAGTCCTTCCCCTCTCGGACGAAGCTTCCGTTTAGGGTACCCTGAATGGGCCAGTGCATTAAGTCAAAAGGTTTCCCCATCTGTTTCGCTCTGGCTCTTCCAGCCATTGCCTTTCCTTTCCTTTCCCAATCCTCCTTGGTGGGAAGATAACCCAAGCCAAAGGTATGTGGGTTATGTGGCACCTCGGCCAATGCTGCGGTGCCCTTCCGGCCGCTCTTTCCCAATCCCATCCCGGGGATATGTTGAAGCTTGTTCATGAGGTATACCACTTGGGCACTAACATATACCCCCTCGTTAGCGGCCATGATGTCCTGTACAACCCGAGCCTCAGCAAGGGTGAAACCCGACATAAACACGTCCTCCATGTCGTGCTCAATTTCCAAAACTGGTGTAGATACTTTCGGAGGTGGATGGATCGATGAATTCCCAAAAACAATGGCTATTCCCTTTCCATAGGGGTATTTCACCATTTGATGCAAGGTAGAAGAGACTGCCTTGACTTGATGCAGCCACGGCCGCCCCAAGAGTAGATTGAAAGTGGCGGGAACCTCTAGGATGTGAAAGTCAATTTCATGCTGCCTTGGCCCAACCTTGGTCTGGATCTTCACTGTTCCCATGACTTCTCGGCTTGTATTGTCGTATGCCTAAATCACCTGGGCTGTTGGTACGAAGTCCGCGGTCTTCAAGCTAATTGCATAGGCAGTCCTTGCTGGACATACATTGATGGCGGAGCCTGTGTCGACAAGTTCCATGGGTATCCACTTGTTTCTGCACTCCACGGAGATGTAGAGTGGCTTGTTGTGGTTCGCACCCTCAGGTGGCAGTTTTTTGTCAGAAAAGGTCAACATTGGGGTAGCTCCTCCTAGAAAAACTAAGCCTACTAGCTGTTCTGGCGTAGTTTCTATCGAAAGCTTTGCCTTGTCCATGGCTGATAGGACAGCCAGTCTGTGTACTCGTGATGCCATAAGCAGTCCCGAGATGGAGATGTCTGCCTGTATCTTTTTTAACTGCTTTAGTATAGCCTCTTCTTTGACTTGCTTCTCTTTCTGTCTCTCAGCTTCCTTATCTTTCCCAGATGTCTCCGGCTGGTCTAGGTGCGCGAGCTTGAAATACCGTCCGTTTCTTGTCATGTGGTCGACTTCTCCAAGGTACCAGGTGTCATCGGGTTGGCTGTTACCCCAATATTCGTCCGTATGGGCAAGACATAAATCTTCATCTTCCCACCACATTCCATCAGTAGCCGGCAGACACCTGTCTGGTTCTGGCATGATTGTTCTCGCACTCGCGGTATCTTCCACCCCTATGCTCGCAGCATTCTCTGTTCCTGCGCACATAGCAATTTCAGCCTCTACATGGGCCTTTGCCTTTCTGATTCTCGCGGGATCTTCAATTCTTTCTTGTTCCGACCGTATCAACACTGCTGGCTGCTCAATAATTCCTGCATTCAGAATGCTCCAATCTCTAGCGGAATTCTTAACACCGGCGCTCTCCGGCGATGTATTCTAATCTCTGACTCTTTCGACTATCGCCGACATTCGTGCCCCTGTCGGACTCTGTCCTGGTTGGAACTCTTCCACTATATCTGGTTGATCATCTAACCACCCAGTGGCCTCTGCTGATTCCTCATAGTCAAACCAGTTGACTGCTGCGCCCCTGTAGACACCCCATTTTTGACCGTCCTCAAGACTTGGACGTCACCGTTTGAACACTCGGTGATCATCCATGTTTGTGTTCGTCTTGAGTTCCCGGAGGCCTCGGCTTGCGCGCCTTGCCTCCGGATCTCTCGACTCGGCTGTTTAGTGTCTGGTTTTTGCACCAAACACTTGTGTTTCACCTTGGAGGGGCAGGGAATGCCTTGTGAGGCATCCCCACACATCACCGGCCATGGCTAGAGGCCACTGGCTGGTGTTTTGTTGCCATCGACAATGTATATTGCCGGTCGACATTCTTTGGTGCCGGTCGGCAGTCTATTTTGTCAAAATGGCAATTTTGAGTAGCCGACTACTGTTTATCTGCTTTTGCAGATATTTTAATACAGCTGTATGGCATTTTGTTCCCCTCCATACACGTGTATGGAGGGATGGCCTTCTTGTTAGCTTACCTTGTAAGCTTTACAAGATTGGCTCCTCTATAAGAGGAGCCCTCTCCTTTTGGCTTTAGGGTTAGACACTTTAGAGAGAAAAACATTGTTAGAGGCTCTGGTTCTAGGGTTAGAGCATATATATATTCTATCTCTATACCTCTCTCCCATTTGGCCTTTGTGTGTATATAAGTGTGTTTGTGTCTTACTATTGCACACAAACACATAGTGTTTCACCTTTTCTTGATTCTTGAAGGGCCAGAGGTTTGTTCTTGAAGTTTTGGAGCTGTTTTGAGCTCAAAGAAGCTACTAGAGCTTCATTTGTGAAGAGGGTCTTCAAGGGTAACAATCTTACTCCTCTATTCCCCATTTTTGCATACTATTTTTGCCTATCTTAGAACTATTTTTTAGCTTAGTGTATAATATAAAAAAGTTCTGTTTTTAGGCCCTCTAAATAGTTTGTTTAGAGTGTTTTGTGGTTTGGAGGTGTTTGACCCCTCTTAAGCCTTGAGAGGCTCCATTTTGTGCTATTTTGAGTGTGCTCCGGGACCTTTGTGTTTGGGCCTCCTCACCACTGAAATCTTGAGGGATTTTAGAAGTAAGGATGGTGCCTTGAGGTCCTAGGGAGGAGAGGGCCACCCCCTCTCCTTGTTGTCCTTGAAATGGACCATTTTTGGCCTCTTGAGGGAGCACCTAGCTAAGCTTCATGTTTACCATGCCTTAGCTGATTTTCATGCTTATTATGTCATAATATGCTTCTGTTTTTAGTTGGTTTTGGTACACCATGCATGCTTAGCATACCTACCTTGTAATGCCATGTTTAGGCCTTAATATGCCTTAGGTTGTAAACCATTGTTCAAGCATGTTTTAGGCTTAGCTTTGTGAAGCTTTTGTGCTTATTTTTCCATGTTTGAGGTCTACCCTTAGTCATTTTGGTCGGCCATGATGTGTTTGGTATAGCCCCTTTGCATTCCGACTTGTTGGCCTCAAGTGTGCGAGTATGTAGCATGCATTACTTGCTTTGTTTTAATGATTTGGCACCGTTTATAGCATCATTTCAGTCCCCTTAGCATGCTTGTATGCTTGCCTTGGATGCCTCTTTGATGACTTATGAACTTATGTAGTATGTTCCTTGAAAGTGCATTTGTGCATGCCTTTGAATTCAAGCCATTTAGATGCCGTCTAAGTGGTCTTTTGGGCTTTGTTTTATGTGATAAAACTCTGTTTTTGGTCATTCAAACCTTGCCATGTGTGGTCATATCAAGTGTAGTTCAATACTTCATTAGCTTGCCTTGAATGCTTGGGCCATTTGTTGCATGTTTAGCCTATCTTGTTTGCTTGGTTTGGCACTATGTTCTTGCATGATTTTCAATGCTTACTTTGCATGCCATTAGTCCATGTTATGCCTCTTTCAAGTGTGCTTGAGAGTTGCCCTTTTGTGCTTGAGTGTTAGCCATTTAACATGTGCATGTGTGTATGTGTGTTTAGTTCTTCATTTTGGGAATTTTGGCCACTGTTTTTGGGCTTAGTGAGGGCTGCCTAAACCATACTTAAGTCCACCCTTTGCTTGTTGGCATGTTTGCCTCGCACATTTGCTTGCATAATTGCGTGAATGCATTGCATTGCCATATCGCATCCTTAGCTCACATGCCTAGGATTGCATTCCATTTGCATGCATGCTTGGCCTCTTGAAATGCTTGTGATAGGGGTCGAGTCCCACTGGTTTGTTTATGTGCATTGCATTCCATATCAAAATGCACATTTGATTCTTTGGGCCATCACGCATGGAAATGCGCGATTGATGGTCCGAGAACCAAGAACCATGTCCCTTTGAGTCATACAGATGATAAGGGATAGGATTGGTGCATACATGGCCTGAATTGCATTGCCATACTCTGTCTTGTCCTCTGCTGCAGTCGATTGCAGGTTCTGCAGGTATTCTCTGCCGACCGGCAGTGTTCAGTACCGACCGGCAATTCATTGGTGGCCGATAGCTTCATCAACAGCCGATGATCACATACCACTGCCGGTGGATATTCTACTCAGCCGGTGGTGTCTCCCAATGTCCAGGGAAGCAATTCTGAGATTTTGGCAGTCTTCAGAGGAGTAGAGCAGGGAAAACAGAGGCAGCTTATGTATGGCAGTGTACTTCCGAGCAGGACCGAGCATGCATCGCATTGGGCCCTTTTCTCGAGGTGGTTTATCCGTTTTTCCTAGATTAGTTAATTTGCTTAGCCAATCAGATGGCTTGTAATATTTAATTAGCTTGTAGGTTAATTATCTGTAATATTTATTTGGTCCCTCCGGGTGAGGGAGAATCTGTAATAAGTGTGGGTGAGTGTGTGCATGTCTTCCAACCCCCGCTTCTTTTCTCCCTTTTACTTACCTGCTTTGATGGTTAGTAATAGGTCATGTTTAATTTAGCATACCTTATGCTATGCATGCGTGCATCCATACATTTGTCTTGCATGCACCGGGCTCGGTATATCATGCTAACTGCATTTGTACTCCAATTCCAAATTGAATACGTGCATCAATTGATTGCATTTCACATGCCATGTTTAGGTTAGCCGAGCCTACTCTAATTGCATCCTGTATGTGTTGCATTAGTCAATTTGACATGAACTAGGACCATGCATGTTGGCTAACTAGTTTATTGTTTTGGCACGGAGTACGATGTAAGTATTTTCATGCTTTAGCATATCGCATGCGTGTGAATGCTATCATGACAGCATGCTTACCATGCGGCTAGATGTTTATGTGATAAACTGTTTGAATGCCTGTGGGTGAAGGTTGGGTTGCCTGAGTTGGAATAGCTCATTGAAATCCATGCTTTTAGCCTACTTGCGAGTAGCAAATTCCAAAACATTTTCCAAAACAAACGGATATGCAATGCTTATTCCCAAATTAGGCAATCTAGTCTATACTTGTTTGCTGTGCGCATAACATAGTAATTCTAGGCTAATAATTGGTTTAAGAACACATAACGTTTTCAAAAACGGATATCATGGTTAGTAGAGGCCGATCATAGGATCAGGCGAGAGGGCTGCTCATAGCTGACCTTCCCCAATCGTACCCAAGTTCCCGAGCCGAGGCAACTTTGGTGATGACGGACATGTGGCCTTCGGCACCGATTCAGGGTTTCCTAAATTCCCCTATAAAAAATATTTAGGTGGCGACTCTGTATCTGGCAAAGCAGTCCATGCTTGGCACTTCTTTTCAAAAATCTGTTTCTCAAAACGATTTGCCGGATTTGGACTCTTTGGTTCAGATTAAGAACCGTGACACAAATCGAGTCCGAACTGTAGCGAGGGCCCCACGCGGGCGTGTCTACAGTTTCTGGCAACTCTGCTAGGGACTTAGAGAGCTTGACTCGAACTCGTGATATCCTATTTTGATTCCATTTATGTGTCTCTTTGCATTTGCATGTGCATTGGTGCGCCTAGGACACCGTGTTTGCCATCTGCCATTCTTGAACGGTTTGCCGGAGGCTTGTCTTGTCAAGGCATGACCATAAGGCTGACCGGTTATGGGCTCTGACAGTATGGCAACACAAACCCCGGTTTTACCGGGGCACCCTTTTCGACCATTCAGCCTGGTGCATATTCGGATCCATAGTGACCATTCCAAGTTAGGACAGGTTGCTTACCCGATGTTAGGTTGTTTGAAAACTGCTGCGTGCATAGTGGAATCTTAGCTCCTGACAAAATAGGACAGGGAAACCCTACCCCAGCATAGGGGTGTTTTGGCTCTCTTTACTTGCTATGTGCTTTTAGAGTGTATCTCTACAGGGAACGTACGTATCAGTTTGTAAGTTCAAGTATCAGGCCCGAGGGCACCCGTATCAGAGTTGTCGAGAAATCAGTTATCTACGGGTATTAGGTTCAGTTTTTGGGACAGTGATTTCTGGGGAACAGTGATCAGTAGTAGAGTGCAGTTGTTCGGCTACGCCCGTGTTCGATCTGTTTGGGCTGAAATGCTGTTTGTTTTTCCTTTCAGTTCAGAGTGCCCAAAGAATTGGTACAGAATAGCTAGTGTTCCCCCTTGCTGAGGCAGGACTTATGATGACGTAGAATTCAGAAGAGATCATTGTTATGACGGCTACATTAGATCAAGGGATCACTCAGCAAAGTGAGACCAATATTGATATGCCACATCCACGCAGGTCGCCTGTTGCGCACCCGGTCTGGGCCCCCCAGCTATACCAGGCTCGCGAGCCTACTACATTTGAACTAATGGGGATAATAGGTGATCTCCAGAGGTCTGTGGCGGATCTCGCCTACGGAATGTCAGCTTCACCTCCAGCCGCACCATATACCGGGAGTTTTGTACCCCAGGAGCCCCCATTGTTGGGGCGAATTGTGATTGAACTTAGCCAACTGGAGATGGCCTCCAGCTATGGTAATGACATATCAACATCAAACCAAACCCTCGACCAGGCTGAGGCCAGAGGAAAAGACAAAGTGAAGGCAGATGCCGATCCTAGTGAACAACTGCTGCGGGCAGTCGAGGCTTTGAAAGCCGGGGGGATGAATAAGCAATAGATATCCGCAGTTGTGGCAAAAACTGTGTAGGATGCTTTCCCCACTCCACCTGAGGGGAGTTCAAGTCAGTCGGAAAATCGGGATAGGCCCCGTCATGCCAGAACAGTTTCTCCTATTCCCGCCCCTGCACCTGGGAAAGATCAGAAAGCCAACGTGGCGCCTGCCGACCCTTTCGCTTGCGCGTCTAGTAAGAACGCTCAGACTATAAAGTACCTGCCCCGAGGGCACAGGGTCTTTCATGCTCTCTACATGCCTCTGTCTAAGGCACTTCAGATCCTTGCCGAGAGGGGACAGCTTAAACCCTTGGAGCCTCGGCCTCTCCCGAAGAATCTCCCTGCTACGCATGATGCTGCTCAGTACTGCGCGTACCACCAGCAGACAGGCCATGGTACCGACAATTGTTTCCGCCTCCGTCATGAGGTGCAAGATTTGATTGACAACGAGGTTATCCTCCTGCCCACCTCAGCCAAGTCCGTTACCACCCAGTTATTGGATTTTGAGGACACAGATACTGCAAGTATGTAATCAGAAAGTGGACCACCTGCAAGCGGCATTTCGTATATTTTGATGTGGCGTCTGGCACGCATTTTTGAGCACCTGCGAATGCTAGCTTTGTAAATTCTGGCTCGGGTATTGTAGACACCCCATTTTTGACCGTCCTCAAGACTTGGACGTCACCGTTGGAACACTCGGTGATCATCCATGTTTGTGTTTGTTTGGAGTTCCCGGAGGTCTCGGCTACGTGCCTTGCCTCAAGATCTCCGAACTCGACCGTTTAGTGTTTGGTTTTGCACCAAACACTTGCATTTTGCCTTGGAGGGGCAGGGAATGCCTTGTGAGGTATCCCCACACACCACCGGCCATGGCTAGAGGCCACCGGCTGGTTTTTACTGCCATCGGCAATATGTCGACACTATTTAGTGCCGGTCGGCACTCCATTTTGCCAAAATGGCATCTTTGGCCGGCCGACTACTGTGCATCTGCTTTTGCAGATATTTTGTCACAGCTGTCTTGCATTTGGCTCCCCTCCATACACGTGTATGGAGGGATCTCCCTCTTTAGAAGCTTGTCTTGTAAGCTTTACAAGACAAGGGGCTCTATAAGAGGAGCCCTTCTCTCCTTTGTTTAGGTGAGAGAGATTTTAGACATTTTAGAGACAAAAAACACAGAGAGAAGCTCTGGTTTTTAGGGTTAGGATCCATACATATCCTATCTCTCTTTTTCTCTCTTTGTGTTCTAGGTGTTTTAGTCCATACTATTGCACACAAACACCTAGTGTTTCACCTTCCTTTGGCTACTGAGGTTCTAAGGGGCTGGTTTTGGTGTTTTGGTACTGGTTTCAAGCCAAGGAGGGCCATTGGAGCATCATTTGAGAAGGTGGTCTACAAGGGTGAGAAACTTCCCTTTTATTCCCCATTTTTGCATTGCTTTTCTACCCATCTTTGAACTTTTTTTGTGCTTAGTGTATAATACAAAAAGTTCTATTTTTTAGCCCTCTTGATTGTTTATTAAGAGTGTTTTGTGGTTTGAGGGTGTTTGACCCCTCTTAGGCCTTGAAAGGCCCCATTTTGAGCCATTTTGAGTGAGTTTCGAGACTTTGGTTTTTGGGCCTCTTCACCACTGAAATCTTGAGGGATTTCAGTGGCAAAGATCGTGCCTTGAAGTCTCCAAAAGGGGAGGGCCACCCCCTCCCTTTGTTGTCCTTGAAAGGGACCCTTTTTGGCCTCTTGAGGGAGCATCATGTTAGAGTGTGTATTGATCATGTCTTGGCTGTTTTCCATGCTTATTATGCAATGATATAACCTTGTTGTGTGTTGGTTTTGGTACACCATGCATGCTTAGCATACCTACCATGTAATGCCTTGTTATTGCCTTAATATGCCTTAGGTTGTTAGCCCTTGTTCAAGCATGTTTTAGGCTTAGTCTTGTGAAGCTTTTGTGCCTATTGTGCCATGTTTAAGGTCTGTCCTAGGTTGTTTGGGTCGGATTTGGCATGCTTGGTATAGTCCCTTTGCATTCCGGCTTGTTGGCCTTAAGTATGTGAATGTATAGCATGACATTTTTGCACTGATTTGGTGATTTGGAACCATTCACCATGTCATTTCAGTCCCTTTGGCATGCCCATATGTTTGCCTTGGATGTCTCCTTAATGCTTTGAAAGCTCGTATAGCATGTTCCATGTTTTGGCCATTGTACATGCCTTTGAATTGAGCCACTTAGATGCCATCTAGGGGGCCCCTTTGCATAGTCTAGGTCTATCTTGAACCTATCTTAAGCCCTCTTAGCCTTGTGAGGCTTGGTTGGCTTAGTCATGGTTCAAGTCCCTTTGACTTGCTTCAAGTACTTGAGCCATTATTGCATGCTTGGTCTATCTTATTTGCTTGGTTTGACACCATCCTAACATGATTTTCAATGCTTATCTTGCATGCCATATGTCCATGATTGCCTCATTCAAATGTGCTTGAGAGTTGCTTCATTTGTGCCTAAGTGTTGGCCCTTTAACATGTGCATGCGTGTATGTGTGCTTGGTCATTTATTTTGGTCACTTTGGCCACTGTTTTGGGTCTTTTTAGAGTTGCCTAAATCATGTCTAAGTCCACCTTTTCATTAGTTGGCATTGCCTCATGTTTGCTTGTATGCTTGCATAAGTGTTTTGCCATGCCATGTTGCATCCTTAGCTTGTATGCCTAGGTTGCATTGCATCTTGCATGCGTGCCTTGTTCCTTCACTTGGTGATGGGAATTGGGCCTTGGTTTGTTTGTTTGGTTTGCATTTCATTTGACATGAAAGTTGCACACTTGATTCTTTGGGCCATCATGCATGGAAATGCGTGATTGGTGGTCCGAGAATCGAGACACATGCCCTTTTGAGTCACAAACATGATAGGGGACATGATTAGTGCATACATTGCTTGAATTGTATTTCCATGCAAGTTCTGTCCTTTGCTGCTGTGAGTTGCAGGTTCTGCAGGCATTCTTTGCCGACCGGCAGTATACGTTGCCGACCGGCAGTAAATCACCAGCCGATGGATTCATTTTGGGCCAGCGACCACAATCTATTGCCGGTGGCAATTCCACTCAGCCGGTGGTGATTTCCAGTATCCAGAAAGGCATCCTTGAGACTTTGGCAGTCTTCAGAGAAGCAGAGAAAGGAAAACAGAGGCAGACTATGTATGGCGGTGCATTTCCGAGCAGGACCAAGCATGCATTGCATCAAGCTCTTCTCCCGAGGCAGTTTATCTGTTTTCCCTAGATTAGTTAATTTGCTTAGCTGATTAGGCAATTTGTAATGTTTAATTAGCTTGCGTAGTTAATTAATTTGTATTATTTATTTGGTCTCTCCGGGCGAGGGCAAATCTGTAAGAAGTGTAGGTGTGTGTGTGTGCATGTCTTCCAACCCACACTTCTTTCTTCCCTTTTATTTACCTGCTTATGATGGTAGACTAGGGCATTTTTTGAAGTTAGCATACCTTATGCTGTGCATGCGCGCATTCATGCATTTGTCTTGCATGCATCGGGCTTGGTACATCATGCTAACTGCATTTGTATTTCAATTCCAAATTGAATACGTGCATCAATTGATTGCATTTTCACATGTCATTCATAGAATAGCCGAGCCTACTCTAGTGACATCCCGTATGCGTTGCATTAGACATTTAAACATGGACTTGGATCATGCATTGATTGCTAACGAGTTCTTTGTTTTGGCACGGAGTACGATGTAAGTATTTTTATGCTTTAGCATCCTCGCATGCGTGTGAATGCTATCATAACAGCATGTGTTACCATGTGACTAGATGCTTATGTGATAAACTGTTTGAATGCCTGTGGGTGAAGGTTGGATTGTCTGAGTTGAAAAAACTCGTTGAAATCCGTATTTTAGCCTACTTGCGAGTAGCAAATTCTAAAGTATTTTTCAAAGACAAACGGATATGCAATGCTTGTTTCCAAATTAGGCAATCTAGTCTATACTTGTTTGCTGCGTGCATAACATAGTAATTCTAGGCTAATAACCGGAATAAGAGCAAATAACGCTTTCAAAAACGGATATCACGGTTAGTAGAGGCCGATCTTTGGATTGGGCGAGAGGGGGTGCTCATAGCTGACCTTCCCCAATCGTACCCTAGCTCCCGAGCCGAGACAACTCCGGTGATGACGGACATGTGACCTTCGGCACCGAGTCAGGGTTTCCTAAATTCTCCCATTTTAAAATATTTAGTTGGCGACTCTGTATCTGGCAAAGCAGTCCATGTTTGGCACTTCTTCTCGAAAAATCTGTTTCTCAAAACGATTTGCCAAGATTTGGACTCTTTGGTTCAAGATTAAGAACCGTGACACAAATTGAGTCTGAACTGTAGCATGAGGCCCACGCGGGCGCGTCTACAGTTTCTGGAGACTCTGTTGGGGATTTAGAGAGCTTGACTCGAACTCGTGATATCCTGTTTTGATTTCAGTTATGTGTCTCTTTGCATTGCATGTGCATCGGTGCACCTAGGACACAGTGTTTGCCATCTGCCATTCCTGAACGGTTTGCCGGAGGCTTGCCTTGTCAAGGCATGACCATAAGGCTGATCGGTTATGGGCTCTGACAGTATGGGAACACAAACCCCGGTTTTACCGGGGCACCCTTTTCGACCATTCGACCTAGTACATATTCGGATCTATAGTGACCATTCCAAGTTAGGACAGGCTGCTTACCCGATTATAGGTTGTTTGAAACTACTGCGTGCATAGTGAAACCCTAGCTCCTGACAAAATGGGACAGGGAAACCCTACCCCAGCATAGGGGTGTTTTAGCTCTCTTTACTTGCTATGTGCTTTTAGAATGTATCTCTACAGGAATGTACATATCAGTTTACAAGTTTGAGTATCAAGCCCGAGGGCACCAGTATCAGTATTATTGAGAATCAGTTATCTGCGGGTATCAGGGTTCAGTTTTTGGGACAGTGATTTCTGGGAACAGTGATCAGTAGTAGAGTGCAGTTGTTCGGCAACGCTCGTGTTTGATCTGTTTCGGCTGAAATGCTGTTTGTTTTTCCTTTCAGTTCAGGGGGTCAGAGAGTTGATACAGAATAGCCAGTGTTCCCCCTTGCTGAGGCAGGACTTATGACGACGCAGAATTCAGAAGAGTTCGTAGTTATGACAACTGCATTAGATCAAGGGATCACCTTGCAAAGTGAGACCAACATTGATATGCCATATCCACCCAGGTCGCCTGTTGTGCACCCGGTCTGGCCCCCCCAGTTGTACCAGGCTCGTGAGCCCACCACCTTTGAACTAATGGGGATGATAGGTGATCTCCAGAGGTCTGTGGTGGATCTCGCCTACGGGATGTCAGCTTCACCTCCAGCCGCACCATATGCCGGGAGTTTTGTACCCCAGGAGCCCCCGCTGTTGGGACGCATTGTGATTGAACTTAGCCAACCGGAGATGGCCTCCAGCTATGGCAATGACATGTCAACACCAACCCAGACCCTCGATCAGGCTGAGGCTAGAGGAAAAGACAAAGCAAAGGTAGACGCCGATCCCATCGAACAACTGCTGCGGGCAGTCGAGGCTTTGAAAGCCGAAGGGATGAACAAGCAACAGATATCCGCAGTTGTGGTGAAAACTGTGGAGGATGCTTTCTCCACTCCACCTGAGGGGAGTTCAAGTCAGTCAGAAAATCGGGATAGGCCCCGTCATGCCAGAACAGTTCCTCCTATTCCCGCCCTTGCACCTGGGAAAGATCAGAAAGCTAAGGTGGCGCCTGCCGACCCTTTCGCTTGTGCGGCTAGTAAGAGTGCTCAGACTCCAAAATACCTGCCCCGAGGGCGCAGGGCCTTTCATGCTCTCTACATGCCTCTGTCAAAGGCACTTCAGATCCTTGCCGAGAGGGGACACCTTAAACCCTTGGAGCCTCGGCCACTCCCGAAGAATCTCCCTGCCACGCATGATGCTACTCAGTACTGCGCGTACCACCAGCAGACAGGCCATCCTACTGACAATTGTTTCCGCCTCCGTCATGAGGTGCAAGATTTGATCGACAACGAGGTTATCCTCCCGCCCACCTCAGCCAAGTCCGTTACCACCCAGTTGTTGGATTTTGAGGACACAGATACTGCAAGTATGTAGTCAGAAAGTGAATCACCTGCGGGCGGCACTCGGTATATTTTTGGATGTGGCGTCTGGCACGCATTTTTGAGCATCGGTGAAACCGAGTTTTGTAAATTCTGGCTTGGGTATCGAGTCAGTCTTTTGTTTTGAGTCTGTCTCTTTGCTTTGAGTCAGTCTTTTTGTTTAAGGGTCCGTCTTGTTGCATCGAGTCAGTCCCCTTTGTATAGAATACCAGGTGATTCCGGGGTTGTTGCCTCGAACACCGTTTTGTTTTGTAATTACCTGTTTTTGTTTTTTAGTCTGTTTCTGCCGAGGGGCCAGTTATACCAACAAATTTGAATGAAACAGTGGTGGCTATCTCATTTTCATGCTTGCTTTCAGTGTGAGTTAGTTGTGCCAGAGAATTTGAATGGGCTGACAGTACATCTCGCCTGCTCTCCTGCGCGCCAAGCTCATTGCATTAACCTAAGTTTTTCAAAAACCCCTTTTGAACACTGCGGTGATAAAAACGAAGAGGAAGGAATTCCTCTGATTTTGCGAAACTTTGATCATTTTGAGAGAAAGAGAGGCATGCTAAGTTTTTTTTAATGAATGAGACCATGCTTGTCAGCGTGAGTACTGGGAAGGACCCTGGCCTGATCCAGATTGGTTCCACACTATCTTCGACACGAGCGATTCGTCGCTTTCTTAAAAACTTTCAAAAACAAATGTTTTACACGGCCCTGTGAAGACCTGTGTGGAACCGCTCTTGAGATTGTGCAGCCTGGGATCGCTCTCAGCCTCAAGATTCAACTCGTCAGTTTCGAACCTTGAACCCGTTCAGAAAGTTCAACGGCCAAACGTCATGTATGGTCTGTATGGCCAGTATAGAAACAGCCCTCGAACAAGAGGCGCCGAAGTCGAATCAAAAGAGTAGATCTCACCTGAAGGAGCTTGTGGAGCAACCGGGACGGAGTCTCCTACAAATCATTGCAACAGCCGTTCTCCTAGACATAGAGAGGCTTCAACTTCAAAAACCATTTGGCATGGACTTGTTACACTTTTATCCTTTGAGAGGCTCGCTGGGCCGAAAACCCGGAAGGGCGACCCAGGCAAAAGTTAGAGCAAGAGAAAAACACAAAAAAAAAAAAAAAAAAAAATACAAGAAAAGAAAAGAAAAGAAAAGAAAAAATGCGAAAAAGAAAAGAAAAAGAAATGAACAAAAGAAAACGAGAAGAAGCTCGCAAGGTCGAAAACCCGCATCGGGCGCCTTGGCAAAAGTTAGAGCCAGAAAAGTGAAGGTTAAAATACCCGAGTGTACCTTAACCGGAACTACGTATGGCTTGATTCCCATGTTTGAGATACGTAGGCAACTTCATCCTGAAGTCCAGCCCCCAACGCTTTCATAGCAGCTCAGTCCACGCAATGGCTTCGACTTCATCCTAAAGTCTAGTCGCCAACACCTTCTAAGGTGATTGTGTCCATATATCTGTTATGACCGTCTTCGTCATCTCTGTGTCCAAGAGTTCGACCACCACCAATGAAGACTGTCTGCGGACTGCTGCGGCACCATCCAAACAAGGGGCAACTTTCCGTTGCCACAAGTCGTCGTGAGCCGCCGTTCAAACCAGGGGCAACTTTCCGTTGCCATCCACCTCCTTTAAGCCAGGGGCAATTTTCCATTGCCTCCGATCCGAGGTTGCGCATTTTAAAGAGTAAGTTTCATGCTCGTTGAGCATCAGCCGTTTGCGAAAATAGTTTTTGAAAATTTTTATTGAGGTTGACAATTTTCTCGAAAGCTGTTTCGTTTTCCAAAACTGGACCATTTTCTTGGACCCCAAAAAAGGGAATTTTCAGTTCTTACAGGCTGACTTGCGTGGTTTTCAAATCGAAAATCGAACGAGTACGTTAATCCGACTCTCATCTTGATCAAAACTGTTTTAGTGGAAAGCAAAAACAAAAAATGGTCAAAATGATGAACTAGGGGCACAGTTGAGTCAGGTGTTTTGTCTTTCCCCCGTCGCCAACATACTCGCCAGGAGGGCACTCTACCCGCCATAAGAAATAGCCGTGAGCTAACGATGTTGAGCATGAACCCGCCACTTCCTATTCATTCATTAATCACCTTAGGGAGGGACGAAAAATTAGAGAATAAAGAATAGAGAGGTGTATGTTGAGAGAAAAAGCGAGCCAGAGGGTTTTGAGAGAAAAACCGAGCTTGAGTGCCAGAGTGATGTGAGAATCACAAATGAGAAAAGGGTGGGAAATAATACCCAGAGAAACTGGCTCCTCGTGATCTGAGGTCCCCCGTCTTCGTTGACGCGTCTGTATGTCGTGTCTTTTGTTTCGTTTACCTCAACCTTTGTTTTAGTCTTGCCCGAGCGTGTGTCGTTGTGTTTAGGTCGTGTACCTTTGTTGAGTCCTTTTCTACTGTGTTCGGTTGTAGGCTCGATACCCCGGTTTGAAAAACCCTTATTTAAGTTCAAAAATCGTTTATGCTTAGAATGCTGTGCCATTCTCTACATCTGCGCAAAGCAAAAGAACAAAAAATTGGGGCATCTGAGCGTACTTCAACTCCAGCTGGTTTCACCTCCGTAATCCGTCTTGTCAGATTGGGCTGTTTGCTCAGGATTTGCTGTGTGCAAAATGAACCAAATGCTGTGTTACGGGCTGTATGCAGATTAATCCCTGGCAGAGTAAGGGCTGTTTGTCCAGAATCAGGCAGTGGGTTGCTTGGGTTATTTTGCTATTGGTTGTTTAGTTATCTGATTATTACAGTGCAAGTGTTTAATTTTCAGACAACCAATCAATTTCATTTACATTGAGGTGTAATATGGTCTGATGCGATGCAAAGTATGAAATGTAAAGATATACGGATGTAACACTTTTTAAGATAAAAAGTTTGTTCATTTCATAATCTTTTAAGTACACAAGTTTTGGAAAACAAAAATATGCCTGCGGCAGTACAGAGTATCCTAACTACCAACAAAAAGGAAAAGTACAAGAAAGAGAAAAAAAAAACAAAAATCTATGCCCATGTCAAGCGGCTCTGAGGGCTATCAGTCTGTCCTAGTCCTCCTCCTGGACGAAGGTCCAGGAGCGTCATCAGCATCGTCGTCAGAGCCCGAGCTAGTGCTGCCTCCGGTCTCCTCCTCCGATGACTCCGCCTCCGCCTCTGCCTCCGCCTCTGACTCCTCGTCATCATCATCGTCAGGGACTGGAGCTCGCGAGCTACTCCCGATATGAGTGTGCCCCGCCTTGGTGCGGGGAAATGCTCTGTCCTCCTCATCTCTCCCTCGGGCGGGGACGGAAGGTCCAGCTGGAGCAACCTCCTGCCATGGGAATCTGGAAAGGAGGCTGAAAAAGTACATAAAACGGAAATGCATCAGTATACTGTGGACAGTTTATCAGTGCAGAATGCAGTGTATGACTACAGTGTGAGAATGCCGTGGGCAGTTTATCAGTGCAGAATGTAGTGTATGAGTACAGTGTGAGAATGCTGTGGACAGTTTATCAATGTAGAATGCAGTGTATGAGTACAATGTGTGAACGTCGTGAGCAGTTTATCATCGCAGAGTACAGTATAGAATGCAGTGTATGCGGTGTATCAGATGCTATGAGATCAGTGTATCAGGTGTCGTGCCGTGCATCAGATTACGTGAAGCAGTGTATGAATGGTTTGAGGCCGTGATCAGAAGAACATACCGAAATGCTGTAGAGAGCCAGGAGATCAAAGGTCCACTGAAGCATCCCCATCATGGAGGCATTCATCTCCAATGACTGCCGGGTATACTCAGAAGAGGCCCACAAAAGTATCAGATGCATCAATATTCTATGGAATATCAAATAAACAGAAATGAAATGACTGAACAAAAGTGCAGTAATACATACCGGAGGTAAGTCGCGGACACCGACAAACTCGTGATTAGCCGGCCGAGGGGCGAAGGGGATTTGATAGGTCGCCCCACCCTGCCCTCGGAAAGTCAATAAAGCAGGCAGAATAGGACAACCGGTCCCCCGTCCTCCCTGAACTCCGCCCCGGCCACGGACTCGAGCCCTCCTCGAAGCTCCTGCCCCAGCTCTCGCTCCCGTCCCAGCTGCTGGCGCCACAGGCCTGGCTCCCTCCGCTCGACGGCCACCACTCAGAGACCGCATAAGGTACGTCTACACGTACTCTCGGTAGTCGCCGATGCCTCTGAAGCGGGCCGCCTCCCAGCCGATAGTGTAATCGGCCATCTGCTCGGTGGTGAGCCCCTCGGACTCCCTCATATCCTCAGGAGGGTGAGCCGGGACTATCTGCTCCGGTAACCCTAGGGTCTGGCATAGGAAACGCTCACCCAGGTACCAAGCCCAACAGACCGGGCCCTCCAATAAGATCCGGAACTACGAGGTCTCCTCAGCACCGGCAAACCGGTCCCACATCGTCACCGGCAATGGAGCCCACGGCTGCCAAGTGATCTGAAAGTGACATACGGTCTGTTATCTACTGTTATTGAAATATGCAGTGGAAAGGCGAAGCTTAAATGAACGGCAAGTAAAACATACCTTGGCAGGGGTGATGGTGTCGAAATAGCGGCGGAAAAAGCCGAATGTCTCTCGTGGCCGCCGGGTGCATCTCCCGTCGAAGCGTCGCGAGAACGGGACGACCAGAGGAGTCTCCGTGACTGGTACGAGAGCAAGCCTAGGAAAGTAGGCATAAACCCACAACTGCAAGGTGAATACCAGTGCATTTATCAGATAAAGCAAAATACCGAATAAAGCAGAAATGGCAGAGTCGTGTGTTGTGCAGTGTATTGTGCAGAATATGCAGTGTGAGCAGTGTGCAGCCAGTGTAAAGCAGAGTATGTGTGTGCCGTGTGTACAGTATACAGCAAGTATGAAGTAGACTACAGAGTGTGCAGTGTACAGAATACAGAAAGCCGAAAGCAGAAATGTAAAAAGGGAAGAAGACGTACCTCCCAGACACGCCAATAGCCTCCGAGCAACTGTCCGCTGCCGCGGGAAGCTGAGCTCATATA
Source organism: Camellia sinensis (assembly GCF_055761805.1). NCBI lineage: Eukaryota > Viridiplantae > Streptophyta > Magnoliopsida > Ericales > Theaceae > Camellia > Camellia sinensis. Next base: position 163,469,996 of record NC_138972.1, read on the forward strand.
TCCATAGAGGGTGGCCAGAGCGGTGCCACCCCAGTCGTAATGCAAGATGTCCCTGACGTCCACCAGTGCGCTGAGTAGGCAGAGAGGCACGGTGTTCGCCTGGTCGGCGAAGGTGGTTGTCCCGAACAAGAACATGAGGAAGCCGCGTGCGTACCTCTCCACGTTCTCCGGGGTCATCGGGGCTGCATCAACAAGGGTGGGTTGGACCCTGAACTGCACCTTGAGACTTTGGCAGTCTTTAGAGAGGCAGAGAAAGGAAAACAGAGGCAGACTATGTATGGCGGTGCATTTCCGAGCAGGACCGAGCATGCATTGCATCAAGCTCTTCTCCCGCGGCAGTTTATCTATTTTCCCTAGATTAGTTAATTTGCTTAGCTGATTAGGCAATTTGTAATGTTTAATTAGCTTGCGTAGTTAATTAATTTATATTATTTATTTGGTCCCTCCGGGCGAGGGCAAATCTGTAATAAGTGTGGGTGCGTGTGTGTGCATGTCTTCCAACCCCCACTTCTTTCTTCCCTTTTATTTACCTGCTTATGATGGTAGACTAGGGAATTTTTTAAAGTTAGCATACCTTATGTTGTGCATGCATGCATTCATGCATTTGTCTTGTATGCATCGGGCTTGGTACATCATGCTAACTGCATTTGTATTTCAATTCCAAATTGAATACGTGCATCAATTGATTGCATTTTCACATGTCATTCATAGAATAGCCGAGCCTACTCTAGTGACACCCCGTATGCGTTGCATTAGACATTTAAACATGGACTTGGATCATGCACTGATTGCTAACAAGTTCTTTGTTTTGGCACGGAGTACAATGTAAGTATTTTTATGCTTTAGCATCCTCGCATGCGTGTGAATGCTATCATAACAGCATGTTTACCATGTGACTAGATGCTTATGTCATAAACTGTTTGAATGCCTGTGGGTGAAGGTTGGATTGTCTGAGTTGGAAAAACTCGTTGAAATCCGTATTTTAGCCTACCTGCGAGTAGCAAATTCTAAAGCATTTTTCAAAGACAAACGGATATGCAATGCTTGTTTCCAAATTAGGCAATCTAGTCTATACTTCTTTGGTGCGCGCATAACATAGTAATTCTAGGCTAATAACCGGAATAAGAGCACATGACGCTTTCAAAAACGGATATCACGGTTAGTTGAGGCCGATCTTTGGATCGGGCGAGAGGGGGTGCTCATAGCTGACCTTCCCCAATCGTACCCTAGCTCCCGAGCCGAGACAACTCCGGTGATGACGGACATGTGACCTTCGGCACCGAGTCAGGGTTTCCTAAATTCTCCCATTTTAAAATTTTTAGGTTGCGACTCTGTATCTGGCAAAGCAGTCCATGTTTGGCACTTCTTTTCGAAAAATCTGTTTCTCAAAACGATTTGCCAGATTTGGACTCTTTGGTTCAAGATTAAGAACCGTGACACAAATTGAGTTCGAACTGTAGCATGAGGCCCACGCGGGCGCGTCTACAGGTATCGAGTCAGCCTTTTGTTTTGAGTCTTTCTCTTTGTCTTAAGTCAGTCTTTTTTTGCTTAAGGGTCTGCCTTGTTGTAGCGAGTCAATCCCCTTTGTATAGAATACCAGGTGATTCCGGGGTTGTTGCCTCGAAATACCGTTTTGTCTTGTAATTACCCGTTTTTGTTTTTGAGTCTGTTTCTGCCAAGGGGCCAGTTATGCCAACACATCTGAATGAAACAGCTGTGACTACCTCATTTTCATGCTTGCTTTCAGTGTGAGTTAGTTGTGCCAGAGGATTTGAATGCGCTGACAGTACATCTCGCCTGCTCTCCTGCGCGCCAAACTCATTGCATTAACCTAAGTTTTTCCAAAACCCCTTTTGAACACTGCGGTGATAAATAAATAAAGAGGAAGGAATTCCTCTGGTTTTGCAAAACTTTGATCATTTTGAGAGAAAGAGAGGCATGCTAAACCTTTTAATGAATGAAACCATGCTTGTCAGCATGAGTACTGGGAAGGACCCTGGCTTGATCCAGATTGGTTCCACACTATCTTCGGCGCGAGCGATTTGTTGCTTTCTAAAAAACTTTCAAAAACAAATGTTTTACACGGCCCTGTGAAGACCTGTGTGGAACCGCTCTTGAGATTGTGCAGCCTAGGATCGCTCTCAGCCTCAAGATTCAACCCGTCCATTTCGAACCTTGAACCCGTTCAGAAAGTTCAAACGGTTAAACGTCATGCAAGGTCTGTATGGCCAGATCAGAAGCAGCCCTCGAACAAGAGGCACCAAAGCCGAATAAAAAAGATTAGATCTCACCAGAAGAAGCTTGTGGAGCAGCCATGATGGATTCTCCTACAAATCATTACAACAGCCATCCTCCTTGATACAGAGAGGCTTCAACTTCAAAAACCATTTGGCATGGACTTGTTACACTTTTACCCTTTGAGAGGCTCGCTGGGTCGAAAATCTGGAAGGGTGACCCAGGCAAAAGTTAGAGCAAGAGAAAAATACAAAAAAGCAAAAAGTACAAAAAAAAGAAAAAGAAAAAAAAATGAACAAAAAAATGCGAAAAAGAAAAGAAAAAGAAATGAAAAAAAAAGAAATTAAAAGAAGCTCGCAAGGTCGAAAACCCAGATTGGGCACCTTGGCAAAAGTTAGAGCCTGAAAAGTGAAGGTTAAAATACCCGAGTGTACCTTAACCGGAACTACGCAAGGCTTGATTCCCATGTTTGGGATACGTAGGCAACTTCATCATGAAGTCCAACCCCCAACGCTTTCATAGCGTCTCAGTCCATACAGTGGTTTCGACTTCATCCCAAAGTCCAGTCGCCAACACCTTCCAAGGTGACTGTGTCCATATATTTGTTATGACCGTCTTCGTCATCTCTGTGTCCAAGAATTCGACCACCACCAATGAAGACTGTTTGCGGACTGCTGCGGCACCATCCAAACAAGGGGCAACTTTCCGTTGCCACGAGTCGTCGTGAGCCGCCATTCAAACCAGGGGCAACTTTCCGTTGCCATCCCCCCCTTCAAACCAGGGGTAATTTTCCATTGCCTCCGATCCGAGGTTGCACATCTCAAAGAGTAAGTTCCATGCTCGTTGAGCATTGACTGTTTGCAAAATAGTTTTTGAAAATTTTTACTGAGGTTGACTATTTTCTCGAAAACTATTCCATTTTCCAAAACTGGACCATTTTCTTGGACCCAAAAAAGGAAAATTTTCAGTACCCACAGACTGACTTGCGTGGTCTTCAAATCAAAATCGAACAAGTGTGTTGATCTAACTCTCATTTTGATCAAGACTGTTTTAGTAGAAAGTAGAAACAAAAAAATGGTCAAAGCGATAAACTAGGGGTGCAGTTGAGTCAGGTGTTCTGTCTTTCCCCCGTCGTCGACGTACTTGCCAGAAGGGCACCCTGTTCGCCGGGAGAAGCTTTCCCTACCGAAAACCTCGACTGAATGTCACCAGAAGAAATAGTCGCGAGCTAACAGTGTTGGGCGTGAACCCACGACTTCCTATTCACCCATCAATTACCCTGGGGAGGGATGAAAAATGAGAGAATAAAGAATAGAAAGGTGTAAGTCGAGAGAAAAGTGAGAAAAGGGTTTTGAGAAAAAAAACTGAGCCTGAGGGCCGAGTGATGTGAGAATCACAAATCGGAAAGGGTGGGAAATGATACCCAGAGAAACTAGCTCCTCGTGATCCGAGGTCCCCCGTCTTCGTTAACGCGTCTATATGTCGTGTCTTTTGTTTTGTTTACCTCAACTTTTGTTTTAGGTCTTTTCCGAGCGTGTCTCGTTGTGTTTAGGTCGTGTACCCTTTTGTTTGAGTCCTCCCCACTGTGTTCAGTTGTAGGCTCGATACCCCGGTTGAAAATCCTTTTTTTATTTCAAAAATCGTTTATGTTTAGAGTGCTGTGCCATTCTCTACTACTGTGTGAAGCAAAAGAAGAAGAAAAAAATTTGGGGCATCTGAGCGTGCCTTGACTTCAACTGGTTCCATATTTGTGTTCCGTCTTGTCAGATTGGGCCATTTGTTCAGGATTTGCTGTGTGCAGAATGGACCAAGTGTGGTATTACGAGCTGTATGCAGACTAATCCCCGACAGAGTAAGGGCTGTGTGTCCAGAATCAAGCAGTGTGTTGCTTGGGCTGTTTTGCTATGAAGTCGTTTGGTTATCTGATCATTACAGTACAAATGCTCAATTTTTTTCAAACAATAGGTCAATTCCATTTACATTGAGGTGTAACATGATGTGATGCGATGCAATACATGAGATATGTAAATGTAACACTTTTTAAGCAAAAAGTTTGTTCATTTCATTACCTTTTTTTATGTACATAGCTTTGAAAACAAAAATCTGCCTGCGGCTGTACAAGGTAATCTGACTACCAAAAAAGAGAAAGAAAAGAAAAGAAAACGAAAGAAAAAAAGTACAAAAGGAAGAAAAGCAACAATCTGGATCATCATCAGTAGTCTCGGGCCCGGGGATCTGTCCTCACCCTCTTCCTAAACGAAGGTCCAGGGGCATCGTCATCAGCGTCGCCATCTGAGCCTGAGTCTGAGTCGTCTCCAGCCTCCTCAGATGACCCGCCCTCTACCTCTACCTCAGACTCGTCATCATCATCATCGTCATCATCAGGGGTCGGCGCCCGAGAGCTACTCCTGACGTGAGTACGCCCTCCCCTGGTACTGGGACGTGCAGTGTCTCCACGCCCTCCTCGAGCAGGAATAGAAGGCCCAGCTGGAGCACCGCCCACCGGAGGAATCTGGAAGGGAGACTGAAAAGCATAAAAAGGTAAACACATCAGAATGCTGTGAGCAGTGTATCAGTGCAGAATGTAGTGTATGGGTACAGTGTGAACGCTGTGAGCAGTTTATCAGTGCAGAATGCAGTGTATGAGTACAGTGTGTAAATGTCGTGGGCAGTTTATCATTGCAGAGTACAGTGTATAAATGTAGTGTATGCAGTGTATCAGATGCTATGAGATCAGTGTATCAGGTGTTGTGTCGTGCATCAGATTACGTGAATCAGCTTATGAATGGTTTGAGGCCATTGTCAGAAGAACATACCGAATGCTATAGAGGGCCAGAAGGTCGAAGGTCCGCTGTAGCATCCCCATCATGGAGGCATTCAACTCCACGGACTGCCGGGTGTACTCGGACGACGCCTGCAAGAGTATAAGATACATCAGTGTTCTGCGGAATATCAAATAAACTGAAATGAAATGCCAATGCAAGATGCAAAATGAAGTAATACATACCGGAGGCAAGTCGGGTATAATGGCTAACTCATGATCAGCCGGGGGAGGGCAGGCCAGCCAGTCCCCCGTCCCCCCCGAGCTCCGCTCCTACCATGCACTCAAGCTCTCCTTGACACTCCTGCTCCAGCCCCCGCTCCCGCTCCAGCTGCCAGCGCCGATGGCCTCTCTGCCTCAGCTCAGCGGCACCACTCAAGGGTCGTATAATACAGGTCCGGAGGTACTCTGCGTAGTCGCCCTCGCCTCTGTGATGCTCTGCTCCCTAGCCGACGGTGTAATCCCTCATCTCCTAGGCGGCAAACCTCTCGGTATCTCTCATATGGGCAGGAGGTGGACCCGGCACTATCTGCTCCAGTAAACCCAGGGTCTGACGCAAGAAACGCTCGCCCAGGTACCAAGCCCGATAGACCGGGCCCTCTAACAGAATCCGACAACGGGCAGTCCCCCCTGCGCCCTCATAGTGATCCCTCACCACGGTCAGCAACGGAGCCCAGGGCTGCCAGGTGATCTGAAAATGAAATGCAGTTTATTATCTACCGTTATTGAAAACATACAGTGCTAAGTGAAGCAAAGCCAAAAAACTAAACTCTAAAGTTGAACATACCTCCGCAGCGGTGATGGTGTCGAAGTATCGGCGGAAGAAAGTAAAAGACTCCCGTGGTCTCCGCACACATCCAACATCGAAGCGATGAGAGAAGGGGACGCCGAGTGGGATCTCCTCATCGGGTACTGGGGCAAGCCTAGGAAAGCAGGCATACACCCACAACTGCAGAACAGGTATCAGCATGACTATCAGATAAGGCAAAATACAGAACGAAGCAGAAATGGCAGAACCGTGTGTTGTGCAGTGTATTGTGCAGAGTGTACAGTGTGTGCAGTATACAGTCAGTGTAAAGCAGAGTATATGTGTGCCGGGTGTGCAGTGTACAGTCAGTGTGGGGCAGTGTACAGTGTGTGTGCAGTGTACAGAATACAGGAAGCAGAAGGCAGAAATGTAAAAAGGGAAGAAGACGTACCTCCCAAGCTCGCCAGTAGCCACTAAGGAGCTGTCCGCTGAGGCGGGAAGAAGAGCTCATATAACCATACAATGTGGCCAGGCCTGCTCCACCCCAGTCATAATGGCGGATCTGTCTGACGTCCACCAACGCGCTCAACAAGCATAAGGGCACGGTGTTCGCTCGATCGGCGAAGAGAGTCGTCCCGAAGAGGAACATGGTGAAGCCCCGCGCATACTGGTCCACCTCCTCTGGGGACATCTGCGCCTCCTCTTCCATGGCCGCTGGATCCGGAAGTGGCTCTCAAACCACGAATACCTGACGAACCCCGCTCGAGCGAGGGGAGGCTGAGTGCCGAGCAGGTACAGTTGGGCAGCGTCCCACTCATCCATATCCGTGTTGAAGGGGATCGGATCACCCCCTACCCCAATTCCAGTAAGCATCGAGAAGTCGTAAGGCGTCATCGTCATGTCCCCTGCGACGGAGAAGTGGAAGGAGTTGGTGGTATCCCACCACCTCTCCGCTAGAGCAGCAAGCAAGGGCCTGCGGGTAGTCAGTCGAGAGAGCCCTCCTGCAGAAGATGCCAAAGCCGGCCTCGTCGACGATGTCACGAACCGCATCTGGCAGCTCGAGGTACCAGTCCCGAGCAACGGTGTTTCCATACCCGCGGAAGGTATGGGAATCCCCTTGTAATCAAAAACAACAATTGCAAGGCAATATTCAAAATGCAGTTCGGAGAAGCATATAGGTATACAGCATGTGTGCATGTTTTCAGTTTCAAACAAATACCGGGTGCCGGTGCACTTAGAGTGAACTACAGCGTGTGATGCGTCGGCGTGTTCGAATGGTTCAGTGCAAATGCAGCATGTGTTCATGTTTTCAGACTCAAGCCAATACCGGGTACCAGTGTGTATACAGTGAAATACAGTGTGCGCCATGTGTTCGGGTGATTCGAAGCCAGTGCAGTATGTGTGCATGTGTCAATCCTAAACAGATATCAGTTGCACGTATGTTTACAAACAACTACAGTATACAGTATATCAGAATTAAGCAGTTAAAGAGCATAACCAGCTACGGCAGTTTTGCATCCTACATTGCAGAAAGTAAAGCAGAGAAGGAAAGTTACCTCGGAAACGCCAAAGGACAGGTGGGAGGTAGGCTCACGCAGTAGTAGCTCGGGTGGCACGTGCCTATCAAAGCTCCTGAACTAGCGTAGTCCGTCAGGAAGCATCACGTCAATCGCGGGCCTGTAGGTCTCCGGATCGAACGGCTGGACGCGAGGTGGCAAGGGCTTGGCCCCGGGATCCATCTCGTGCTCTGGAGGAGCCCCGCCCTGTGGAAGATCGTCTGCCATCTCGAAGACAATGTGAAAATGGCCGGAAGATGGAAAACTGGGCAAGAATACGAAAAGTCAACAAAAGTCAAACCCCGAGAGGGTCGAAAAGGGCCGGAAAAGCCGGAGTGTGGAAAAGGTATAGAGATCGAGAGGAACTCGAGGGAAACAAGCCCCGAGTGGCGGAAATAAAAAAAAAAACACCGAAACGAAGTTTTGTTCGGTTGAAAATGTCTGAAACGCGAAGGAGATCGCGAATCGAACAACGAAATGGGAGCTAGAACGCACGAAAACGAGGAGGTCGAAGGACGAAAACACTCTACAGAGAGAGAGAGGCAATTTTTGAGCAAGAGGATGTGAGAAATATAGGGCTAGAGGCCCTATATTTAAAGACCCGTAGCGAAATGACAGAACTGCCCCGATACAGGGAGTTTTTGCCGGTCGGCCACACTCTTTGCCGGTCGGCAAAACATTGTGCCGATGGAATTGTATGATGGCCGATGGACGGCCGGTGATGCATTCTGATGGCCGGTGAGCATCCGATGGCCTCCTACAATGGTTTTGATCCTCCTACATCCTTGTTTGGGTCATATCTGTGGTTCAGGGCCTTCATTGCTCAAAACAGTGCATCTCCGATGCTCAGCCGGCCTCCGTTGTGACCTCGGATCGTGTCCTCTGTATGTGGCACTCGAATTCGTGCAAGGTGTATCCTTTTCGTATCCTTTTGGCTTTTACAAAACTCAAAAGTTGCCCCATGCGTATCGCATATGATTCGCACCGTCTTGTGCGCTCGCGTTGTCTAAAACGCATCGCGCGGTTTTGCACATCTCACTGCATGTTTGCATGTTTTCATTCAATTTCATTACTTGCATAGACCGCATGTTTTGCTTGCGTAGACCGCACGTTTGTTCAATTTCATTACCTGCGTAGACCGCACGTTTTGCTTGCGTAGACCGCATATTTTTTCAAATTTCATTACTTGCGTAGACTGCATCTTTTACTTGCGTAGACCGCATCTTTTACTTGCGTAGACCGCATGTTTTGCCTGCGTAGACCGCATGTTTGTTCAAATTCATTACTTGCGTAGACCACATCTTTTACTTGCGTAGACCGCATCTTTTACTTGCGTAGACCGCATGTTTTGCCTGCGTAGACCGCATGTTTGTTCAAATTCATTACTTGCGTAGACCGCATCTTTTACTTGCGTAGACCGCATCTTTTACTTGCATAGACCGCATGTTTTGACTGCGTAGACCACATGTTTGTTCAAATTCATTACTTGCGTAGACCGCATGTTTTGCTTGCGTAGACCGCATCTTTTATTTGCGTAGACCGCATCTTTTACTTGCGTAGACCGCATGTTTCGCTTGCGTAGACCGCATATTTGTTCAAATTTCATTACCTGCGTAGACCGCATGTTTTGCCTGCGTAGACCGCATATTTGTTCAAATTTCATTACCTGCGTAGACCGCATGTTTTGCTTGCGCAGACCGCATATTTGTTCAAATTTCATTCCTTGCGTAGACCGCATGTTTTGCTTGCGTAGACCGCATGTTCGTAATCATTTCATTACTTGCGTAGACCGCATGTTTTGCTTGCGTAGACCGCATGTTCGTAATCATTCATTACTTGCGTAGATCGCATGTTTTGCTTGCGTAGACCGCATGTTTGTAATCAATTCATTACCTGCGTAGACCGCATGTTCTGCTTGCGTAGACCGTATGTTTGTAATCAATTCATTACCTGCGTAGACCGCATGTTCTGCTTGCGTAGACCGCATGCTTGTGTCCAATTTCATCACTTGCGTAGACCGCATGCTTATGATCATTTTCGTTGCCTGCGTAGACCGCGTGCTCCACTTACGTCACTGTGCCTTCACCGCATTGTTATGCTTCCCACTTGCTTTGCGTTGTCACGCATTTCGAATACATTAATACGCATATTGTTAATCACATTGTACCCGTTGAGTTGTTTTCTTTGCAGGCACGATATTGTATGTACGGTTCATTTAAGGCTGGAGCAACCAGACGAACCGCACAGGTATTGCACGGTCTAGGAGACCCTAATTCCTCTGAAGGTGCAAGTCCTTTGGTGTTTGTCGTGCCCGAACGACTTTCGATAAGTTGCATTATACACGTATTTCAAGCGACTCGTATCGTCGCATATTCAAGTTCACGTGCGTCTCAAAAGCCGTGTGTTGTTGTGCATTCCATGCAACATGCATCGTCATGCATTTGCATTTCAAAAATAAATAAATAAATAAATAAATAAATAAATAAAAAAAATGCATTGTCATGCATCATCGTAAATAGTTGCATTGTCATGCATCATTAGAACATAGTGCATATTGCATTGTAGATCGCATGCATTCACTGCATCATCTCCGCCTATGGCTTGCGCCTTTCCATGTTGAGCTTGGTCTGGTATGTGCCCATACTTCTCGTGTCAAAGCATAGTTCAGTGGACCGTTCTATGTTAGCCGCGGCTTGTTTGTGTACATGCCTTTCCTAGGCAAGATTTGGTTTGGCCTGCGTGCCATTTCCATTGCATTTTAGATTGCATGCATGCACTGCATCATCTCCGCCTATGGCTTACGCCTTTCCATGTTGAGCTTGGTCTGGTATGTGCCCATACTTCTCGTGTCAAAGCATAGTTCAGTGGACCGTTCTATGTTAGCCGCGGCTTGTTTGTGTACATGCCTTTCCTAGGCAAGATTTGGTTTGGCCCGCGTGCCATTTCCATTGCATTTTAGATTGCATGCATTCATTGCATCACCTCCCATTTATGGCTTGCGCCTTTCCATGTTGAGCTTGGTCTGGTATGTGCCCATACTTCTCATGTTGGAGCATAGTTCAGTAGACCGTTCTATGTTAAACATGGCTTGTATGCGTACATGCCTTGCTTAGGCAAGATTTGGTTTGGCCCGCGTGCCATATCCATTACCATTTCCCCAGCATTTTCATTATATATTACAGTGTAGTGTAATTTTTGCATCCAGCATTAGGATCGTAGTCCTTTCCCCAGCGAGTCGTTTCCCCACTTATGTCATTCCCCCCCGCCAATACTTGTTCTTGTGTCCGTCTACATTACTCATAGTTCAGTAGACTGTCCTATGGCAGACGGACTTGTTACCTCCATCAATCTATTTGACATAGGTGTGGTTTTGAACCGCTCATGATTGGATCATGATTCAATTGCTTTGCATATAGTTTGCATTGTTTCAATTACATTGCATTTTTATTCGCATTGTTTATACATTGTTTTGTATATATTGTATATCATTTTGCATCCATTTTTGCGTTGTCATGCATGTTGCTAATAACATCGTACATGTTAAGTTGTTTTCTTTGCAGGCACGATATTGTATGTACGGTTCATTTGAGGCTGGTGCAACCAGACGAGCCTCACAGGTATTGTATCCTCCGAGAGAGACGTATCGAGAATTGCATAATTCTCTTACATCCTTTCTGCATTGTAGTGTAGTTTGGTGTATGCTAGCTTAAAACTGTCGCATGTATGCTTCGTTACAGCTTTCTTTGCATGATCATAAGTTATGTCCAGCTCTGTGCATTGTCTTGCATTTTGCCCCTGCCTTCGGGTGCATATCTTGATTGTCTTGCATATTTGTCTGAGTCTTCGGCCTTGTCAAAAATGGGTTATGACTTTCGAGTTCAGTCAAAGAGGGGCAACTGTAGACACCCAATTTTTGACCGTCCTCAAGACTTGGACGTCACCGTTTGAACACTCGGTGATCATCCATGTTTGTCTTCGTCGTGAGTTCCCGGAGGTCTCGGCTTGCGCGCCTTGCCTCAGGATCTCTCGACTCGACTGTTTAGTGTCCGGTTTTGCACCAAACACTTGTGTTTCACCTTGGAGGGGCAGGGAATGCCTTGTGAGGCATCCCCACACATCACCGGCCATGGCCAGAGGCCACCGGCTGGTGTTTTGTTGCCATCGACAATGTATATTGCCGGTCGGCATTCTTTGGTGCCGGTCGGCAGTCCATTTTGTCAGAATGGCAATTTTGAGCAGCCGACTACTGTTCATCTGCTTTTGCAGATATTTTAATACAGTTGTATGGCATTTTGTTCCCCTCCATACACGTGTATGGAGGGATGGCCTTCTTGTTAGCTTACCTTGTAAGCTTTACAAGATTGGCTCCTCTATAAGAGGAGCCCTCGCCTCTTGGTTTTAGGGTTAGACACTTTAGAGAGAAAAACATTGTTAGAGGCTCTGGTTCTAGGGTTAGAGCTTATATATATTCTATCTCTATACCTCTCTCCCATTTGGCCTTTGTGTGTGTATAAGTGTGTTTGTGTCCTACAATTGCACACAAACACATAGTGTTACACATTTTCTTGATTCTTGAAGGGCCAGAGGTTTGTTCTTGAAGTTTTGGAGCTGTTTTGAGCTCAAAGAAGCTGTTGGAGCTTCATTTGTGAAGAGGGTCTTCAGGGGTAACAATCTTACTCCTTTATTCCCCATTTTTTCATACTATTTTTGCCTATCTTAGAGCTGTTTTTGAGCTTAGTGTATAATATAAAAAAGTTCTGTTTTTAGGCCCTCTAAATAGTTTGTTTAGAGTGTTTTGTGGTTTGGAGGTGTTTGACCCCTCTTAAGCCTTGAGAGGCTCCATTTTGTGCTATTTTGAGTGAGCTCCGGGACCTTGGTGTTTGGGCCTCCTCACCACTGAAATCTTGAGGGATTTCAGAGGTGAGGATGGTTCCTTGAGGTCCTAGGGAGAAGAGGGCCACCCCCTCTCCTTGTTGTCCTTGAAATGAACCATTTTTGGCCTCTTGAGGGAGCACCTAGCTAAGCTTCATGTTTACCATGCCTTAGCTGATTTTCATGCTTATTATGTCATAATATGCTTCTGTTTTTAGCTGGTTTTGGTACACCATGCATGCTTAGCATACCTACCTTGTAATGCCATGTTTAGGCCTTAATATGCCTTAGGTTGTAAACCATTGTTCAAGCATATTTTAGGCTTAGCTTTGTGAAGCTTTTGTGCTTATTTTGCCATGTTTGAGGTCTGTCCCTAGTCATTTTGGTCGGCCATGATGTGTTTGGTATAACCCCTTTGCATTCCGGCTTGTTGGCCTCAAGTGTGCGAGTATGTAGCATGCATTACTTGCTTTGTTTTAATGATTTGGCACCGTTTATAGCATCATTTCAGTCCCCTTAGCATGCTTGTATGCTTGCCTTGGATGCGTCTTTGATGACTTATGAACTTATGTAGTATGCTCCTTGAAAGTGCATTTGTGCATGCTTTTGAATTCAAGCCATTTAGATGCCATCTAAGTGGTCTTTTGGGCTTTGTTTTATGTGCTAAAACTCTGTTTTTGGTCATTCAAGCCTTGCCATGTGTGGTCATATCAAGTGTAGTTCAATACTTCATTAGCTTGCCTTGAATGCTTGGGCCATTTGTTGCATGTTTAGCCTATCTTGTTTGCTTGGTTTGCCACCATGTTCTTGCATGATTTTCAATGCTTACTTTGCATGCCATTGGTCCATGTTATGCCTCTTTCAAGTGTGCTTGAGACTTGCCCTTTTGTGCTTGAGTGTTAGCCATTTAACATATGCATGTGCGTATGTGTGTTTAGTTCTTCATTTTGGGCATTTTGGCCACTATTTTTGGGCTTAGTGAGGGCTGCCTAAACCATGCTTCAGTCCACCCTTTGCTTGTTTCCATGTTTGCCTCGCAGATTTGCTTGCATAATTGCGTGAATGCATTGCATTGCCATATCACATCCTTAGCTCACATGCCTAGGATTGCATTCCATTTGCATGCATGCTTGGCCTCTTGAAATGCTTGTGATAGGGGTCGAGTCCCATTGGTTTGTTTATGTGCATTGCATTCCATATCAAAATGCACATTTGATTCTTTGGGCCATCACGCATGGAAATGCGCGATTGATGGTCCGAGAACCAAGAACCATGTCCCTTTGAGTCATACACATGATAAGGGATAGGATTGGTGCATACATGGCCTGAATTGTATTGCCATACTCTGCCTTGTCCTTTGCTGCTGTCGATTGCAGGTTCTGCAGGCATTCTCTGCCGACCGGCAGTGTTCAGTACCGACCGGCAATTCATTGGTGGCCGATAGCTTCATCAACCGTCGATGATCACATACTATAACAGCGCCCGCGTGGGGCCTCACGCTACAGTTCGGACTCGATTTGTGTCACGGTTCTTAATCTGAACCAAAGAGTCCAAATCTGGCAAATCGTTTTGAGAAACAGATTTTTGAAAAAAGTAGTGCCAAACATGGACTGCTTTGCCAGATACAGAGTCGCCACCTAAATATTTTTTAATGGGGGAATTTAGGAAACCCTGACTCGGTGCCGAAGGCCACGTGTCCGTCATCACCGGAGTTGTCTCGGCTCGGGAGCTTGGGTACGATCGGGGAAGGTCAGCTATGAGCACCCCCTTTCGCCCGGTCCGAAGACCGGCCTCTACTAACCGTGATATCCGTTTTTGAAGACTTTATGTGTTCTTAAACCAATTGTTAGCCTAGAATTACTATGTTATGCGCGCAGCAAACAAGTATAGACCAAATCGCCCAAATTGGAACAAAACATTTCATGTTTGTTTTGAAAATGGTTTGCTACTCGCAAGTAGGCTAAAATGCAGATTTTGCCACCCCCAAGTGGGCTTTTAGAAAAGATGATTTTGCCACTATCTAGTGGGCTTAAAACTCACAGTTTTAATGCATTATTCCAATTTAGGTAATTCAACCTCCATCCACAGGCATTCAAGCAGTTATATCACATAAGCAGCTAGCCTCATGGTAATCATGCTATCATGGCAACATTCACACGCATGCGATATGCTAAAGCATAAAAGCTTACCTAGTACTCCGAGCCAAAACAGAGAACTTGTTAGCAAACATGCATGATCCAAGTCCATGTTGAGTGTCTAATGCATCGCATACAAAATGTTGCTAGAATAGGCTCGGCTATCCTAAACATGTCATGTGAAAATGCACAATTATCACATATTCAGTTTGGGAATTGAAGTATTGATGCAGTTAGCGTGATGTACCGAGCCTAATGCATGCAATACAAATGCATGGATGCACACATGCATAGCATAAGGTATGCTAAATTAAACGTGCCCTAATACTAACCATTAAAGCGGGTAAGTAAAAGGGAAGAAAGAAGTGAGGTTGGAAGACATACACGCCACCCACACACGCTTATTACAGATTTGCCCTCGCTCGGAGGGACCGAATAAATATTACAAATTAATTAACTACGCAAGCTAATTAATATTACAAATTAACTAATTTAATTAACAAATTAAATAAATTAATTAAAACAGGAAAACGCCTCGGGAAGCGCGCCACCATGCATGGGCTGCCTCTGTTTTCCTTCTTTCACTCCTCTGGAGGCTGTCAAAGCCTCAGGACTGATCCCTTGGACAGAGAGGATCACCACCGGCTGATTGAAATTGCCACCGGCAGTGTAGTATGGCCATCGGCACAAAATTGAATCTGTCGGCAGAGAAAATGGTGCCGGTCGGCACATTACACTACCGGTCGGCAGAGTATTCCTGCAGAACCTGCAACTCACAGCAACAGAGGGCAAAACAAGGCATGGCAGCACAATTCAAGGCATGTATGCACCAACCATGTCTCTTATCATTGTGATGACTCAAAGGGACATGTGCCTCGGTTCTCGGACCACCAATCACGCATTTCCATGCATGATGGCCCAAAGAACCAAGTATGCAACTTTGATTTCAAATGTATGCAAACCAATCAAACAAAACTCCCAATCCCTATCACCCAAGTCAAGGGACAAGGAATGCATGCAAGATGCAATGCAACCTAGGCATACAAGCTAAGGATGCAACATGGCATGGCAAAGCACTTATACAAGCATACAAGCATACATATGGCAATGCAAATGGATGGAAAGTTGGTCTTATACATGAATTAGGCAGCTCTAAAATAGACCTAAAACAGTAGCCATAAGTGCTAAAGAGTGAGGGCTAAATGGCATACACACACACATGCACATAAGGACCAACACTTAAGCACAAATCAAGCAACATTCAAGCACACTTGAAAGGGACAAACATGAACAATTAGCATGCATTATAAGCTTTGAAATCATGCTAATACATGGTGCCAAATCAAGCAACAAATCAAGCCAAGCATGCACCAAATGGCCTAAGTGTTCAAAGCAAATCAATGAGGCATTGAACTACACTTAACATGACCAAACATGGCATGAAAAGAAGGACCAAAATCAGAGGTTTAGCATGTTAAAACAAAGCTAAAGGACTACTTAGATGGCATCTAAGTAACTCAAAACAAAGGCATGCATAAACAACAAAACTTGGAGCATCGCTACACAAGCTTCCAAAGCATTAAAGAGGCATGCAAGGCAATCAAACAAGCATGGAAATGGGACTGAAATGGCATGTAGAATGATCCCAAATCACCAAAACAATGCAGAGATGGCATGCTACACATGCACATACTCAAGGCCAACAAGCCCAAATACAAAGGGGCTATATAATGCATGCTAAAATCGACCCAAACACTTATGGACAGACCTAGAACATGGCAAAATAAGCACATAATCTTCACAAGACTAAGCCTAAAACATGCTCCAACAAAGGCTAACAACCTAAGGCACATTAAGGCATAAACAAGGCATTACATGGCAACTATGCTAAGCATGCATGGAGTTCCAAAACCAACTTAAAATCATGTTATATTATAGATATATAAGCATGAAAAACAGCCTAAACATGCTCAACACACACTCAAGCATAGGCTTCCTTAAGAGGCCAAAATATGCCCTTTTCAAGGACAACAAGGAGAGGGGGTGGCCCTCTCCTTCTTGGGACTTCAAAGCATCATCTTCACCACTGAAATCCCTTAAGATTTCAGTGGTGAAGAGACCTCAACACCAAAATCCCGGAGCTAGCACAAAATGGCTCAAAAAGAGGCCTTTTGAGGCCTAAGGGTGGTCAACAACCCTCAAACAACAAAACACTCTTAATAAACAATAAAGAGGGCCTAAAAATAGAACTTTTTTATGTTATACAATAAGCACAAAAACAGCTCTAAGATAGGTATAAAATCAATGCAAGAATGGGGAAAAAAAGACTAGAATCTCACCCTTGAAGACCCCTTTACAAATGGTGCTCCAATGGCCTCCTTGAGCTTGAATCCAACACCAAAATCTCAAAACAAACTCTTTAGAACCTCAGCTCCAAGAGGAAGGTGAAACACTAGGTGTTTGTATGCAATAGTGAGACACAAAACACCTAGTGAACAAAATGAGAGGGAAAGAGAGATAGAATGTATATCTAACACTAACCCTAGAACAAGAGCTCAACAATGGCTGCTTTTGCTCTCTAAAAATCCTAAGTCTCCTCCCTCTTTGCCTTAGAGAGAGCTTCTCTCTATATGCCTCTTGTAAAGCTTACAAGACAAGCTTTGCAAGAGGGAGATCCCTCCATACACGTGTATGGAGGGGAGCAAAAGCAATACAGCTGTCTAAAAATATCTGCAAAAGCAAATGAACAGCAATCGGCCGGCCAAAAATGCCATCTTGGCCAAAAAGAGTGCCGACCGGCACAAATACGTGCTGACCGGGAACAAATAGTGCCGGCCGGCAAACTATATTGCCGGTTGCAGCAAACACCAGCCGGTGGCCTCTAGCCACTGCCGGTGATGGGTGGGGATGGTCTACAAGCCCCACCCTGCCCTTCCAAGGCAAGATGCAAGTGTTTGGTGCAAAACCAGACACTAAACGGTCGAGTTCGGGGATCCTGAGGCAGGGCGCGCGAGCCGAGACCTCCGGGAACTCCAAACGAACACAAACATGGATAATCACCGAGTGTCCAAACGGTGACGTCCAAGTCTTGAGGACGGTCAAAAATGGGGTGTCTACACATACCACTGCCGATGGATATTCTACTCAACCGGTGGTGTCTCCTAATGTCCAGGGAAACAATTCTGAGATTTTGGCAATCTTCAGAGGAGTATAGCAGGGAAAACAGAGGCAGCTTATTTATGGCAGTGTACTTCCAAGCAGGACCGAGCATGCATCGCATTGGGCCCTTTTCCCGAGGCGGTTTATCCATTTTTCCTAGATTAGTTAATTTGCTTAGCTAATCAGATGGCCTGTAATATTTAATTAGCTTGTAGGTTAATTATCTGTAATATTTATTTGGTCCCTCCGGGTGAGGACGAATCTGTAATAAGTGTGGGTGAGTGTGTGCATGTCTTCCAACCCCCACTTCTTTTCTCCCTTTTACTTACCTGCTTTGATGGTTAGTAATAGGTCATGTTTAATTTAGCATACCTTATGCTATGCATGCGTGCATCCATACATTTGTCTTCCATGCACCGGGCTCGGTATATCATGCTAACTGCATTTGTACACCAATTCCAAATTGAATACGTGCATCAATTGATTGCATTTCACATGCCATGTTTAGGTTAGCCGAGCCTACTCTAATTGCATCCTGTATGTGTTGCATTAGTCAATTTGGCATGAACTAGGACCATGCATGTTGGCTAACTAGTTTATTGTTTCGGCACGGAGTACGATGTAAGTATTTTCATGCTTTAGCATATCGCATGCGTGTGAATGCTATCATGACAGCATGCTTACCATGCGGCTAGATGCTTATGTGATAAACTGTTTGAATGCCTGTGGGTGAAGGTTGGGTTGCCTGAGTTGGAATAGCTCATTGAAATCCATGCTTTTAGCCTACTTGCGAGTAGCAAATTCAAAAACATTTTCCAAAACAAATAGATATGCAATGCTTATTCCCAAATTAGGCAATCTAGTCTATACTTGTTTGCTGTGCGCGTAACATAGTAATTCTAGGCTAATAATTGGTTTAAGAACACATAACGTTTTCAAAAACGGATATCATTGTTAGTAGAGGCCGATCTTAGGATCGGGCGAGAGGGGGTGCTCATAGCTGATCTTCCCCAATCATACCCATGTTCCCGAGCCGAGGCAACTTTGGTGATGACGGACATGTGGCCTTCTGCACTGAGTCAGGGTTTCCTAAATTCCCCCATAAAAAATATTTAGGTGGCAACTCTGTATCTGCCAAAGCAGTCCATGTTTGGCACTTCTTTTCAAAAATCTGTTTCTCAAAAAGATTTGTCGGATTTGGACTCTTTGGTTCAGATTAAGAACCGTGACACAAATTGAGTCCGAACTGTAGCGAGGGCCACACGCGGGCGGGTCTACAGCCCCCTGGATCTTGGTCACTATAAAACTGGAGATTGGCAAGGTCTTCTTCCACAACCTTTAAATCATCTGTTCCCTGTCCCAGACTATCCCCTTGGATCACACACAGTTCTCCTCCTGTTGGTAATTCCACATCTGGCCCATCCTGGTCTATTGATGAAATGTAGTCACCCGAACTATATGTCTTCTTAACACGACTCCCGGATTCTGTAGATTTTGACTCAACAACCTTCTTCTCCTTTGGGATGTCCTCCCCCTTGTTCTCGACAGTCACCACCATTGGCTTAGGTCGGGTCGTGGACGTGTCCATCATGCAAAAGTTGGTGCAGTCGGGAAGGAGTACCTCTGGTTTAGGCAGGTGGGAAGGAATGATATAGATGCTAGGATCGTAAGGCACGACCCCAGTTTGGCTGAAGTTGATCCTTTTAGGCGGTGGAGCTTGGTTATGTGTGGGGAGAGGGTTTGTTGTAACATTGGGTTTCTCGGGAGGCAGAATCACCCCATTATCTTGAATCTCATGATGTAATCGGAAGCACAGATCAGTGTCATGACCGTGTTGTTGGTGAAATGCGCAATATTTCACTGGGTTGTGGGTAGGGGGAAGTATTTCTGGTAGGGGCCACGGTTCTAAGGGCTTCAGATGCCCTTTTCTGATTAAAACCCCTAGAGCTTTGGATAGGGGCATACATAGTGGAGCGAAGGTTCTCGTGTTTTTGGGTGGGTACTTGGCCGTTTGGGTATGGCTTCCGAACGCGCCGGAGAATGGCGCAGCTGCCATGGTTCTTGGAGGGGGCATGCTGGTGACCATGCTCACTTCGGAGGCTCTTGTAGTTGTAGTACCGGTCGGACCTGCATTAGTGTTGCGGTTGAAAGTTCTTCAGGGTTGCTCCCGGTCATTATCAATTAAGCCTTGCTTTAAGGCATCCTCAATCTGCACCCACATTTCATGTAGATTAGAAAAGGTAGGGAAGGGGAGTACAATCATCTTTTGCATCAACTTTGGCTGAAGATTGCGCACAATCATCCGAATCTGGTCTTTGTCTGTAGGCCTTAGGGTCATCATCGTAGCCTTGGCCCTCCATCTAGTCACGAATTATGAGAAGCTCTCTTTAGGCTCTTGCCTTGTTGTCTCGAGATTACGGATTGTAATCTCGATTTGTGTATTGTATGAGTATTGCGTAATGAAGACCTTGGCCATCTCGTCCTAGTCCCTCTTGACATCATCTTCTAATTTGGCATACCAAATGGCCGCCACACCTGACAGGGTTCGGCCGAACAGAGACAGCTTCTGAAGTCTGCTGAGGCCCATTGGCCTTAAGATGTTTGAAAACAATCTCAGGTGCACCATGGGGTCCCCGGACCCATCAAATCGATCAATGTGCGGCATTTTGAATCTGTCAGGCAGCGTCACAGCTACGTCGGTATACCCATCTCCGATGTCAGGGATGGTCTTGACTCCCTGGGATCTTTTGAACAGCTTTTCGAGCTTGCTCAACTTCAATGCTGTGGGATCTGTCTCGAACTCAAAGGGAGAGTCCGGTAGGTTGGTGGGTGTTTTGGATAACTGGGGTTGGATTTGGGGTAGGATCGGGGGTGGAGGTGGTCCCGTGGGAATGTCCGTGTCATTCTGAACATTAGCTGTCTCCCCGGGGGTGGGAATTCCTAGCGGGGGAGGAACTTGTTGCGAAGCAGATGCTCTGGTTTGTTACTGTAACCTTACGATTAACTCTGCTTGTTCATTCACAACCGTGGCCTGCTGCTTGGCGAACTCTGCCTGTCAGACAGCATCCTGCTGCATCATTTTCATACTCTCTTGGAGCTGGCGCACCATCTCCTCTAAATTGGCCATACTGTTCTGATCTGACTGAATTATCGGTGTATGTTCCCTTTCTGTGGGAGAAACAGAACCCTGATCCCTACTGTATTCGGGTGGGGTAGACAAAGCCCTCTGTACTGACTGCTGAACTGATATCCTCTGCCTAACTACCCTCCGTCTAGTAACCAGGGGTAGAGAGTGGTACACTGGTTGTCCGTCTACCAGATCCTCAGATCGATGGAGCCGACGACCTCTAATCCAGAGTGCTTGGGGAATATCTACTGGGTCAGAAGCAATTGTGCTCGACTACCTAGTAAAAAGATAAATAAAGCAAATAAATAAACGGGCAATTGGACAGCGTAACAACGTAAAATAAACACAACACGTAGTTGGGTGTCACAACAAATTGCCCACAAGCTGAATGTACTGTTCCTTAATCACTGATCACCGTTTCCGAATTGCCATCCCAAAGTCTAAATCTGATACCCATAGATGACTGATTCCCAAAAACACTGATGCCCGCAGGCCTGGCACTCAAACTTGCGAGCTGATATGTGTGTTCCCCTGCATAGATACACTCTAAAACACATATCAAGTAAAGACAGCCAAAACACCCCTATAGAGGGGTAGGGTTTCCCTGTCCTATTTTGTCAGGAGCTAGGGTTTCACTATGCACGCAGCAGTTTTCAAACAACCTAACATCGGGTAAGCAACATGTCCTAATTTGGAATGGTCACTATGGATTTCGATATGCACTAGGTCGATTGGTCGAAAAGGGTGCCCCTTCCCATACTGTTAGAGCCCACAACCGGTCAGCCTTATGACATGCTTTGACAAAGTCAAGCCTCCGGCAAACCGTTCAGGAATGGCAGATGGCAAACACGGTGTCTTAGGCGCACCAATGCACATGCAATGCAAAGAGACACATAAATGAAATCAAAACAGGATAGCATGAGTTCGAGTCAAGCTCTCTAAAATCCCAAGCGGAGTCGCCAGAAATTGTAGACGCGCCCACGTGAGGCCTTCATGCTACAGTTCGGACTCAATTTGTGTCACGGTTCTTAATCTGAACCAAAGAGTCCAAATCCGGCAAATCGTTTTGAGAAAACAGATTTTTAGAAAAGAAGTGCCAAACATAGACTGCTTTGCCAGATACAGAGTCGCCACCTAAATAATTTTTTTTTAAGGGGGAATTTAGGAAACCCTGACTCGGTGCCAAAGGCCACATGTCCGTCATCACCACAGTTGCCTCGGCTCGGGAGCTAGGGTACGATTGGGGAAGGTCAGCTATGAGCACCCACTCTCGCCCGATACGAAGATCGGCCTCTACTAACTGTGATATCCGTTTTTGAAAATGTTATGTGTTCTTATTCCGGTTATTAGCCTAGAATTATTATGTTATGCGCACAGCAAACAAGTATAGACCAAATTGCCTAAATTGGAACAAACCATTTCATGCTTGTTTTGAAAATGGTTTGCTACTTGCAAGTAGGCTGAAATGTAGGTTTTGCCACCCTTAAGTGGACTTTTAGAAAAGATGATTTTGCCACTATCTAGTGGGCTTAAAACTCACAGTTTTAATGCATTATTCCAATTTAGATCCACAGGCATTCAAGCAGTTATATCACATAAGCAGCTAGCCTCATGGTCATGCTGTTATGGCAACACTCACACGCATGCGGTATGCTAAAGCATAAATGCTTACCGAGTACTCCAAGCCAAAACAGAAACTAGTTAGTAATCATATGCATGATCCTAGTTTATGTTAAAGTGGCTAATGCAACACATGCAAAATGCAACTAAGATAGGCTCGGCTAATCTACAATGACATGTGAAATGCTGCAACTAACACGTATTTAATTTGGAATTGAAATACAAATGCAGTTAGAATGATGCGCCGAGCTCGGTGCATGCAAGACAAATGTATGAATGGACGTATGCATAGCATAAGGTATGCTAATCTAAATATGCCCTAGTCTACCATCATAAGCGGGTAAATAAAAGGGAAGAAAGACGTGGGGTTGGAAGACATACACACACTCACGCACACTTATTACACAATTGCCCTCGTTCGGAGGGTTCAAATAAATATTACAGTCCGAATAAATAATACTAAATTAATTATTACAAAACTTCTAATTTAATTAATAAATTAAATGCAAATGGAAGGTGGCCACAGCCCCCAACTCGGGATGCACGAATGATGCGTGCTCGATTTGGACTGCCGAGAAATTCGGTGCCATAGCATTGCTACCTCTGTTTACACTGCCCTGCCCCTCTAAAATTTAGGAAAGTCTCCTGAACTGTTCTGAACTTCATTCTGAGGGTAGTGGAGTTTCACCGGCCGAATCAAAAGGCCACCGGCCATGGGAATGAGGTTATCGGCTAAAGATTTTGCTCTCGGCCAAAATTCTTTGCCGGTCGGCACTCTTCATTGCCGGTCGGCCAAATCTTCCTGCTGAAACCTGCAATTGACAGCAGCAGAGGGCAAGCAGTGTATGGCATGGAATTTTCGAGCAAATGTGAGCATGGGCATACTCCCTATCATGCAAGGGACTCAAGGGAGCATGACCCTCGACCCTCGGGCCATCAATTGTGCACTTTTGATGCATGATAGCCTAAGAGGCCAAGTTAGCAACTTTGATGTAAATGCATGCAAAAAAAATGAATGCCAACACCCTATCATGTTGAGGTCAAGGGGATTGACGACCGAGGGTTGAGACGTGTTACATCACTTGGAGTATGAACACTCCTCAATCCTCATACTTGGTTTGACACCCCAAACCAGGCCAAATGTTATGCATGGATGCAATATACAATGCAAAGTGATGCAACTCATGCAAGATAACATGAACATGCTAAGCTAATGCAACATGACACTATCTAATCCTGTATGCTAGACTAATGCAATATGGACATATCAAGCATACAACAAGACTATGTAATGCCATTAACTAAACAACATGCAAACATGAGAAAATGATACAATGTAAGCATGCAACCAATGCAATACAACATGCAAGCATGCAAAATATGCAAAGACGGACTTATACAGAAATGAGAGGACCTCAGCCCACCCCCAAAATAGTGGCCTAAGAGGATACACAAGAGCACAAATGATACATGCAAGCATGCACACATCGAGGTCCATCACCTAAGCATAAAAGGGGACAACTCTAAGCATACTTAAAGGCGATATGTATGGGCATTAAACCAACATGCTAAGCTTTGAAAATGAATAGATAATGATGCCACATCAAACAAAAAACATGCAAGCAAGACATACCACAATGACCAACACCTGAAGCCAATACAGGGGGTCAAACCAAAGCTATGTCAACCAAACCTTAAAGGACCAAAATGACCTAAAACAGTCCCAAGGGACCCCAAAACAAGACTAAAGCATACATAGATCATGGTCAAAACATGCCTAGGAATGAGTCCAAAACATGGGCATTCAAGGCCAAAAATGGGAGCATTGCTCAACACCTCCCCCCAAGCAAACACGACATGAATTTTTCAATGCAAAACGGAGTTTTAGCATGCAAAAAGGGCTCTCAAAACCCACTGATATGGCAGCCTAATGTCTAAACACATAGGCATGCACAATGACCATTTTCCAAGGCACAAAAGAACAACCTTTCAAGGCAAGAAAGTGATGATGAATGTGGGCATACAAGCATGGATTAGAGACTGAAATGGCATATGAAATGACTCCAAATCATTGAAACAACCTAACTAAAGCATGCTAGTGACTCACACACCCAAGGCTCACAAGCCAAAATACAAAGGGGCTATACCAAACATGGAAAATACGAACAAACTAGCACCCAACAGACCTCAATGATGATAAATCATGACCAAAAGCTTCACACAGCTAGGCAAGAATATGCAAGCACGATGGTCTAATGGCTAGATGCATTTCTAGACAAAATGGGGGAATACAAAGCAAGTGTATTAAGCATGTATGGGACCACAAATCTGACCAAAAATAGAGGTAAGATATGCCCAAATAACACCCGAAAATCTCTAAAATTGCGCCAAATACAACCAAGCATACATGCTACCCTTATGAGCCAAAACATGAGCAAAATGAGAGACCAAGGGAGAGGGGTGTCCCTCCCCTTTACAAGACCTAAAAACCCCTTCTTCACCACTGAAAATCCACTGGATTTCAGTGGTGAGAAGGCCACGACTCAAGAGTAACCAAAGCTTAAGAAAGAAAGCACCAAAAGGGCCGAACAAGGCCTAAGAGGGGGAGGTCGACCCCGAACCACAAAAGGACCTTAATGAAAGATCTCAAGCATGCAAATATAAGACATTTTCATGTTATACACAAAGCTTAAATCAACATGCAAGGTAGGTCAAAAACTAATGCAAGATTGGGGAAAATAAAGCAAAAGTCTTACCCTTGAAGAACACTTCAAGAACAGCTGGTCCAGCCACTATCTTCTGACCAAAATCAGTCCAAAACTTCAAAAACAAACCCTCAAAGCCCCTCAAGGTCAAAGCAAGGTGTAATGGTGTGTGTCTTAGTGCAAAACTAAGGTCAAAACACACTTTCTAGGCCTCCAAACGCACACTAAGGATGAGAGAGAGGAAAATATATATATAGAGAGAGAGTATATGACAGATGTATATATGTATAATCTCTAGTTTTTTGTTCAAAATCTCTAACCCTCTACAATGGAAGAAGAGAGGTGCTTATATAGGCAAAAGAAATGGTTCTAAGCTTCGCAAGGAAGCTAAGTAAAAGAGGGCAAAAGGGGCAAGGAGGTCAAGGCTTCTTGAGGAAGCTAAGACAGCTGGCCAAGATTCTTGAGGAAGCTTTGACAAAGGGTCAAGCTTCCTCAAGAAGCTTTGACCAAAAGGGGGCAAAAGGGGCAAAACGGCCACATGTTAGTCCCGGGGTAGGTTTGGTGTATTCCAGCTGGCACAGCTGGCATGCACCATGCCTGAAAAAGGCAACAAGGTGTTACCGGCCAAAAAAGGAGGTCACCGGCCAAACAGAAAGCCGGCCGGCCATATGGAGTGCCGACCGGCCATTGGCATTAAGAAACCATGGCTGGTGTCAGCAATTAATGGCCGGTGATGCAAAGGGAAGGCCGATGGGGTGTGGGGATGGTCAACAAGCCATTCCCTACCCGTCAAAGCAAAAACACAAGTATTTGGTGTGAAACCAAACGCAAGACGAACAAGTTGAGAGATCCTGAGGCAAGGCGCGCAACCAAGGCCTCCGGGAACTCAAAACGAACACGAACATGGATGATCACCGAGTGTCCCTGCCGGAGACGTCCAAGTCTTGAGGACGGTCAAAAATGGGGTGTCTACAATATGTAATTATGCTGTTTACTTACTACTTATCATGCATTCGGATTTAGACACCCAGCACTTATTCGGACCCTCTTGCATGATCACAGATATGTAATTACGGTGTTTACTTGCCATTTCTCATACAATAGGGTTCGAACACTCAGACACTTATTCGGACCCTTTTGCATGATGGCAGATAAGTAATTACGGTGTTTACTTGCCATTTCTCATGCATTAGGGTTTAGATACCCAACACTTCTTCGGACCCTCTTGCATGACGGCAAATATGTAATTACGGTGTGCAGTTGGCATTTCTCATGCATTAGGGTTCAGACACCCAGCACTTATTCGGACTCTCTTGCATGATGGCAGATATGTAATTATGGTGTTTACTTGCCATTTCTCATGCATTAGGGTTTAAACAATCGAACACTTATACAAACCCTCTTGCATGATGGCAGATATGTAATTATGGTGTTTACTTGCCATTTCTCATGCATTAGGGTTCGAACACTGGGACACTTATTCGGACCCTCTTATATAATGGCAGATATGTAATTACGAAGTTTACTTGCGATTTCTCATGTGTTAGGGTCTAAACACTCGGACACTAATTCAGACCTTCTTGCATGACGGCAGATATGTAATTATCGTGCTTATTTGCCATTTCTCATGCATTAGGGTTTAAACACTCGGACACTTATTTAGACCCTATTGCACGATGGCAAATATGTAATTATGGTGTTACTTGCCATTTCTCATGCATTATGGTTTATACACCAAGCACTTATTCGAACCCTCTTGCATGATGGCAGATACGTAATTATGGTGTTTACTTGCCATTTCTCATGCATTAGGGGTTAAACAATCGGACACTTATTCAGACCCTCTTACATGATGGCAGATATGTAATTGCGGTGTTTACTTTCCATTTCTCATGCATTAGGGTTCGAACACTCGGACACTTATTCGGACCCTCTTACATGATGGCAGATATGTAATTATGGTGTTTACTTGCCATTTCTCCTACATTAGCGTTCGAACACTCGGACACTTGTTCAGACCCTCTTGCATGATGGCAGATTTGTAATTATGGTGTTTACTTGCCATTTCTCATGCATTAGGGCTCGAATACTCGGACACTTATTCGGACCCTCTTGCATGATGGCAGATATGTAATTATGGTGTTTACTTGCCATTTCTCATCCATTAGGGTTCGAACTCTCGAACACTTATTCGGACCCTCTTGCATGATGGCAGATATGTAATTATGGTGTTACTTGTTATTTCTCGTGCATTAGGGTTTATACACCTAGCACTTATTCCGACCTTCTTGCATGATGGCAGATATGTAATTATGGTGTTTACTTGCCATTTCTCATGCATTAGGGTGTAAACAATCGGTCACTTATTCGGACTCTCATGCATGATGGCGGATATGGAATTATGGTGTTTACTTGGCACTTCCCATGCATTAGCGTTCGAACACTCGGACACTTATTCGGACCCTCTCGCATGATGGCAGATTTGTAATTACGGTGTTTACTTGCGATTTCTAATGCATTAGGGTTTAAACACTCAGACACTAATTCAGACCCTCTTGCATTATGGCAGATATGTAATTATAGTGTTTAGTTGCCATTTCTCATGCATTAGGGTTCGAATACTCGGACACTTGTTCGGACCCTCTTGCATGACGGCATATATGTAATTATGGTGCTTACTTGCCATTTCTCGTGCATTAGGGGTCAAACACTCGGACACTCATTCTGACCCTGTTGGATTATGGCAGATATGTAATTATGGTGTTACTTGCCATTTCTCATGCATTAGGGTTTAGACAACAAGCACGTATTCGACCCTCTTGTATGATGGCAGATACGTAATTATGGTGTTTACTTGATATTTCTTATGCGTTAGGGTTTAAACACTCGGACACTTATTCAGACCCTCTTACATGATGGCAGAGACGTAATTGTGGTGTTTACTTGCCATTTATCATGCATTAGGGTTCGAACACTCGGACACTTATTCGGACCCTCTTGCGTGATGGCAGATATGTAATTACTTTGTTTACTTGCCATTTCTCATGCATTAGGGTTTAAACCCTTAGACACTATTTCAAACCCTCTTGCATGATGGAAGATATGTAATTATGGTTTTTACTTGCCATTTCTCATGCATTAAGGTTCCAACACTCGGACAATTACTCTAACCCTCTTGCATGACGGCAGATATGTAATGATGGTGTTTACTTGCCATTTCTCATGCATTGGGGTTCAAACACTCGGACACTTATTCAGACCCTCTTACATGATGGGAGGTATGTAATTGTGGTGTTTACTTGCCATTTCTCATGCATTAGGTTTCGAACACTCGGACACTTATTCGGACCGTCTTGCATGATGGCAGATATGTATTTATGGTGTTGACTAGCCATTTCTCATCCATTAGGGTTCAAACACTCGGACACTTATTCGCACCGTCTTGCATGATGGCAGATATGTAATTATGGTGTTACATGCCATTTCTCATGCATTAGGGTTTAGACGCCCAGCACTTATTCGGACCCTCTTGCATGATGGCAGGTATGTAATTATGGTGTTTACTTGCCATTTCTCATGCATTAGGGTTTAAACAATAGGGCACTTATTCGGACCGTCTTGCATGATGGCGGATCTGTAATTATGGTCTTTATTTGCCATTTCCCATGCATTAGGGTTCAAACACTCGGACACTTATTCGGACCTTCTTGCATGATTGCAGATATGTATTTATGGTGTTTACTTGCCATTTCTCATCCATTAGGGTTCAAACAGTCGGACACTTATTCGCACCGTCTTGCATGATGGCAGATATGTAATTATGGTGTTACTTGCCATTTCTCATGCATTAGGGTTTAGACACCCAGCACTTATTTGGACCCTCTTGCATGATGGCAGATATGCAATTATGGTGTTTACTTGCCATTTCTCATGCATTAGGGTTTAAACAACAGGACACTTATTCGGACCGTCTTGCTTGATGGCGGATCTGTAATTATGGTGTTTATTTGCCATTTCTCATGCATTAGGGTTCGAACACTCGGACACTTATTCGGACCCTCTTGCATGATGGCAGATATGTAATTACGGTGTTTACTTGCCATTTCTCATGCATTAGGGTTTAAACACTTAGACACTATTTCAGACCCTCTTGCATGATGGCAGATATCTAATTATGGTGTTACTTGCCATTTCTCATGCATTAGGGTTTAGACACTGTAGACACCCCATTTTTGACCGTCCTCAAGATTTGGACGTCACCGTTGGAACACTCGGTGATCATCCGTGCTTGTGTTCGTCTCGAGTTCCCGGAGGTTTCGGCTGCGCGCCTCGCCTTAGGATCTCTTGACTCGACTTTTCAGTGTCTGGTTTTGCACCAAACACTTGTGTTTCTGCCTCGAGAGGCAGCGAATGGCTTGTTGGCCATGCCCACACCCCACCGGCTGTCCCCTCACATCACCGGCCGTTTATTGGTGCCACCGGCAGTGGTTTCTTAAAACCAATGGCCGGTCGGCACTATATTTTTCTGACCGGCACTTTTCTCTGGCCGATGACTTTTTTTGCTGGCCAGTGTGACCCTTTTGTGCCCTTCAGACTTGGTGCATGCCAGCTGTGCCAGCTGGAATGCACCAACGCTCCTCCCCGTGCATATAGTGGCTGTTTTGCCCCTTTTGCCCCCTTTTGGTCAAAGCTTCTTGAGGAAGCTTGACCCTTTGGTCAAAGCTTCCTCAAGAAATTTGGCCAGCTATCTTAGCTTCCTCAAGAAGCCTTGACTCCCCTTGCACCCTTTGCCCCTTTTTACTTAGCTTCTTTGAGAAGCTTAAGCCTTGGCCTTTGCCTATATAAAGAACTCTCCTCCACCATGTTTAGGGTTGGAATTTTTGAACATAAAAACCAGAGCTTATATACATATACATCTTATACACTCTCTCTCTCTCTATATATTCCCCTCTCTCTCATCCTTTGTGTGTGTTTTGTGGCCTAAAAGTGCAATTTTACCTTAGTTTTGCACTAACACACACACTACCACAACTTACTTTGACTTTGAGGGACTTTGAGGGTTGTTTGTTGAGTTTTTGGACTGATTTTGGTTAGTAGAGGGTGGCTGGACCAACTATTCTTCAAGGGTTCTTCAAGGGTAATCACTATACTTTAGTTTCCCCAATCTTGCATTGGCTTTTGACCTATCTTGCTTTCTGTTTTAGACTTTGTGTATAACTGAAAAAAGCTTTGTATTTTCATGCTTAAGACATGTCATTGAGGTCATTTTGGCATTGGGGGTCGAACTCCACCTCTTAGGCCTCTTTTGGCCTCTTT
This sequence comes from Camellia sinensis, assembly GCF_055761805.1. Lineage (NCBI taxonomy): Eukaryota > Viridiplantae > Streptophyta > Magnoliopsida > Ericales > Theaceae > Camellia > Camellia sinensis. The sequence goes on from NC_138972.1 coordinate 163,500,290, forward strand.
TGGTGCCTTTTCTTTAAGCCTTGTTGACTTTGTTGTATTGCTTTTTTCACCATTGAAATCCAGTGGATTTTCAGTGATGAAGAAGATGGTTTGAGGTCTTGCATAGGGGAGGGACACCCCTCTCCCCTTTGTCTCTCTTTTATTCTTCAATGCTTGACTGATTTTGGCCCTATTTCAGAGGTTTTTAGGTGTCTTTTGATCATAATATATCTCTATCTTTGGTCGGGTTTGTGGTCTTTTGCATGCATAATACCCTTGTTTTGTATCCCTCTCTTTCGCATAGAAATGCATTTTCTATTTAGGCTTCCATGCTTGCACGATTTAGCTTAGGTTGTTGAAGCTTTCGGTCATGATTTGTCATGCTTAAGGTCTGTTGGCCACTGTTTTGGTCATGTTTGACATGCTTGATGTAGTTGCTTTGCATTTTGGCTTGTAGGCCTTGAGTATTTTGGCTTCTAGCATGCTTAGCTTGGACTATACTCATGATTTGGCATTATTTAAGATCCTATTTCAGTCCATGTAAGGTGGTCTTATATTGCCATTTGTGTCCCTTCCCATGCTTTAAGGTGTTGTAGTTTTGTGCCTTGAAATGGGCATTGTGCATGCTTGTATGTTTAAGACATTTTGGGGCTGCCATATCAGTGGGTTTTGTGGTGTATTTTGCTGCATTGAACATCTGTTTTGGTCGCTTAGTCCATGCCATGAGTGGTGATGATGATTGTAGTAGAATGCCCCTTGTTTGTGCCTTAGCTTTGGACCCCTTTGGCTTGCATGTTGGCATGAGTGCTTGTTCACCATTTTGGACACTTTTTGGTCACTGTTTTGGGATGGACTGAGGCCTGCCCTTCATGGTTTAGCACCACCATTGCATGATCATGTTGCATTGTTTTGGTCCTCATGCTTACATTGTATCATACTTGCATGTTGGCATGGCATTTATCTAGTTGCATCTCATATACATTGTACCATACTTGGCACATTTAGAATGCACTAACTTAGTTTGCTTGTTTAGGATGCATAACATTTGGCATGTTTTGCATTTTTAACCTCATGTTGTGCATTTGAGCCAAGTTTGTATATATGCATTGCATTGCTTGGTTTGGGGTGTCAAACCGGGCATGGGGATTGAGGAGTGTTTGTACTTCAAGTGACAAAACGTGCCTCAACCCTCGGTCACCAATCCCCTTGACCCTAATATGATGGGGTATTGGTATTCATGTGTTTTGTTTGCACGCATTTTACATTGAATTGCAACCTCGGCCTCTTAGGCCATCATGCATCAAAATGCACAATTGATGGCCCGAAGGTCGAGGGTCACGCTTCCTTGAGTCTCTTGCATGATTGGGAGTGTGACCAAGCTCACATTTGCTCAAAATTCCATGCCATGTACTGCTCTGCCCTCTACTGCTGTTAACTGCAGGTCCCAGCCGGAATTTGTGGCCGATCGGCAGTGTTTAGTGCCGACCGGCAAATAATATGTGGCCGATAGACTTGAAAGAAGCCGATGGAAATTTCCCACGGCCGGTGGTTATTTCTCTTAGCCGATGGTGTTCTACAGTGTGCAGAGAACATATCCCAAGACTTTGGCAATTTTCAGAGGAGCAGGGCAGCATTAACAGAGACAGCAGTGGCATGGTACGGGTTTCCGGGCAAGATGGATCGAGCATGCATCTTTCGCGTATCTTGAGGCAGGCCTGCGGCCATCCCTATTCTGCATTTAATTTGTTAAATTAGAGGGTCTGTAATAAATTAATTAGCTAGGATAGGTAATTCACTACTCGGATTGTATTATTCTTTTGGTCCCTCCGAGCGAGGGCAAATTTGTAATAAGTGTGCGTGAGTGTGTGTTTGTCTTCCAACCCCACGTCTTTCTTCCCTTTTATTTACCCGCTTAAGATGGTAGACTAGGACATATTTAAATTAGCATACCTTATGCTATGCATGCGTGCATCCATACATTTGTCTTACATGCACCAGGCTCGGTACATCATGCTAACTGCACTCGTATTTCAATTCCAAATTGAGTATTTGTTAGTTGCAGCATTTCATATGCCATGTGTAGGATAGCCGAGCCTGTTTGGACTGCATCTTTGCATGTGTTGCATTAGCCATTTCAAATATGAACTAGGATCATGCATGTGATTACTAACTGGTTTCTGTTTTGGCTTGGAGTACTACGTGAGCTTTTATGCTTTAGCATGCCGCATGCATGTGAGTGTTGCCATGATTGCATGATTACCATGAGGCTAGCTGCTTATGTGATATAACTGCTTGAATGCCTGTGGGTGAAGGTTGGATTGTCTGAGTTGGAATAGCTCATTGAAATCCATGTTTTAGCCTACTTGCGAGTAGCGAATTCCAAAACAAACGGATATGCAATGCTTATTTCCAAATTAGGCAATCTAGTCTATACTTTTGTGCTGTGCGCATAACATAGTAATTCTAGGCTAATAATCGGGATAAGAACACATAATGTTTTCAAAAACGGATATCACGGTTAGTAGAGGCCGATCTTCGGATCGGGCGAGAGGGGTGCTCATAGCTGACCTTCCCCAATTGTACCCTAGCTCCCGAGCCGAGGCAACTTTGGTGATGACGGACACGTGGCCTTTGGCACCGAGTCAGGGTTTCCTAACTTCCCCCTTAAAAAATATTTAGGTGGCGACTCTGTATCTGGCAAAGCAGTCCATGTTTGGCACTTATTTTCAAAAATCTGTTTCTCAAAATGATTTGCCGGAATTGGACTCTTTGGTTCAGATTAAGAACCGTGACACAAATCGAGTCCGAACTGTAGCAAGGGTCCCTCGCGGGCGTGTCTATAGTTTCTGGCGACTCTGCTGGGGAGTTAGAGAGCTTGACTCGAACTCGTGATATCCTGTTTTGATTTCATTTATGAGTTTCTTTGCATTGCATGTGCATTGGTGCGCCTTGGAACACAGTGTTTGCCATCTGCCATTCCTGAACGGTTTGCTGGAGGCTTGTCTTGTCAAGGCATGACCATAAGGCTGACCGGTTGTGGGCTCTGACAGTATGGGAACACGAACCCTGGTTTTTCCGAGGCACCCTTTTTGACCATTCGACCTAGTGCATATTTGAAATCCATAGTGGCCATTCCAAACTAGGACAGGTTGCTTACCCGATGCTAAATTGTTTGAAACCGCTGCGTGCATAGTGAAACCCTAGCTCCTGACAAAATAAGACAGGGAAACCCTACCCCAACATAGGGGTGTTTTGGCTCTCACTTACCTGCTATGTGTTTTAGAGTGTATCTCTACAGGAACATACATATCAGTTTGCAAGTTTGAGTATCAGGCCCGAGGGCACCAGTATCAGTGTTGTTGAGAAATCAGTTATCTGCGGGTATCAAGTTCAGTTTTGGGAACAGTAATTCTGGGGAACAGTGATCAATATCGAGGAACAGTGTGTTCGGCTTACCACCTGTGTGTTATAAATACCCAACTGTGCATTGTGTGTGTTTATTTTACATCGTTACGTTGTCCAATTGCCCGTTCATTTATTTGCTTTATTTATCTTTTTACTAGGTAGTCGAGCACAATTGCTTCTGACCTAGTAGATATTCCCCAAGCACTCTGGATTAGCAGTCGTCGGCTCCATCGATCTGAGGATCTGGTAGACAGACAACCAGTGTACCACTCTCTACCCCCGGTTGCTAGAGAGAGGGCAGTTAGACAGAGGATATCAGCTCCGCAGTCAGTACAGAGGGCTTTGTCTATCCCACCCGAGTACAGTAGGGATCAGGGTTCTGTTTCACCCACGGAGAGGGAACATATACCGATAATTCAATCAGAACAGAACAGTATGGCTAGTTTAGAGGAGATGGTGCGCCAACTCCAAGAAAGCATGAAGGTGATGTAACAGGATGTTGTCCAACAGGCAGAGTTCGCCAAACAGCAGGCCACGATTATGAATGAACAAGCAGAGTTAATCGTGAGGTTACAGCAGCAAACCGGAGCATCTGCTTCACAGCAAATCCCTCCCCCACTAAGGGTTCCGATACCCGAAGAAGCACCGAATGTCCGGAATGTCCAAGAGAATACAGACCTTCCAGCAGGGCCAGCTCCGCCCTCGATTCCACCACAACTATCCAAGGCGCCCACGCCTGTCAATATACCGGACTCTCCTTTTGAGTTCGAAGTGGACCCCACAGCCTTAAAACTAAACAACCTGGAAAAGATGTTTAAGAAGTCCCAGGGAGTCAAGACCATCCCTGACATCGAAAATGGATACACTGACACAGCTGTGACGTTGCCTGACAGATTCAAAATGCCGCACATTGATCGATTTGATGGGTCCGGGGACCCCATGGTGCACCTGAGGTTGTTTTCAGATATCCTGAGTCCAATGGGCCTCACTAGACTGTAGAAGCTGTCTCTATTTGGCCGGACCCTGTCGGGTGTAGCGGCCATATGGTATGCCAAATTGGAGGATGACGTCAAGAGAAGCTGGGACGAAATGGCTGAGGCCTTCATCTTGCAGTACTCATACAATACACAAATCGAGATTACGACCCGAGATCTCGAGACAACGAGGCAAGAACCCAAAGAGAGCTTCTCAGAATTCGTGACCAGGTGGCGGGCTAAGGCTTCGATGATGACCTTAAGGCCCACGGACAAAGATCAGATTCGAATGATTGTGCGCAATCTTCAGCCCAAGTTAATGCAGAAGATGATCGTACTCCCCTTTCCTACCTTTTCCCATTTACATGAAATGGGGGTACAAATTGAGGATGCACTGAAGCAAGGCTTAATTGATAATGATCGGGAGCAACCCCGCAGAACTTTCAATTGTAACACTAATGCAGGCCCGAGTGGCGCTACAACTACTAGGACCTCTGAAGTGAGTATGGTCACTACCAACCCTCCCCCAAGAACTGTGGCGGCCGCACCATTCTCCGGTGCGTCCGGAAGTAACCCACAAACAGCCAAATACCCACCCAAAAACACCAGAACCTTTGCTCCACTTTATATGCCCCTGTCCAAAGCTTTGGGGGTTTTAATCAGAAAAGGGCATCTGAAGCCCCTAGAGCTGGGGCCCTTACCAGAAAGGCTTCCCGCTACCCATAACCCAGCCAAATATTGTGCATTTCACCAACAGCACGGTCATGACATCGACCTATGCTACCGATTACGTCATGAGATTCAAGATCTCATCGATAACGGAGTGATTTTACCTCCCGAGAAACCCAATGTTACTACAAAACCTCTCCCCACACATAACCAGGATCCACCACCCAAAAGAGTCAACTTCATCCGAACTGGGGTCATGCCTTACGATCCCAGCATCTATATCACTCCTTCCCACCTGCCTAAGCCGGAAGTGTTCCTTCCCGATTGCACCGATTTGTGCATGATGGACACCTCCACAACCCAACCTAAGCCAGCAGTGATGACTGTCGAGGACAGGAGAGAGAAGATTCCAAAGGAGAAGGGGGTTGTTGAACCAAAGTCTGCAGAATCTGGGAGTAGTGTTGAGAAAGCTTATAGTCCAGGTTACTACATTTTGTCGATAGGCCGGGATAGGCCATATATGGAATTACCAACAGAGGAGGAGCTGTGTGTAATCTAGGGGGACGGTCTGGGACAGGGAACAGATGATTTAACGACCGTGGAAGAAGACCTTGCCAAGCTCCAATTTTACAATAACCAAGATCCAGGGGACCCAGTCGTCAACCAGATGTGGTAGAAGAGTTTCAGCCACAACAAGGCCCGGTAGCGGCAAGAATGTTAGCGACAACCGGAAGAGTTGAAGAATAAAATGCGTCGCCGGAGAGCGCCGGTGTTAAGAATTTCGCTCGGGATTGGAGCATTTCTAGTACAGGGATTATCGAACAGTCGATTGTATTGACACACCCAGAACAAGAAAGATTCGAAGATTCCGAGAGAATCAGGAAGGCAAAAGCCCATGTGGGGATTGAGACTGCTGTGAGCACAGAAATGGAGAATACCGCAAGTATAAGGATAGAAGGTACTGCAAGTACAAGAACAGTCATACCAAAGCCGGACAGATGTTTGTCAGCTGCTGATGGAATGTGGTGGCAAGATGAGGACTTGTGTCTTCTCCACACAGACGAAGATTGGAGGGATAACCAACCAGATGATACCTGGTATATCGGCGAAGTCGATCACATGACTAGGAGTGGACGGTATTTCATGCCTCCACACCGAGATCAACCAGAGGCGTCTGGAAAAGATAGGGAGGCAGAGAAGCAAAAAGAAAAGCAACTCGAGGATGAGGCCGTATTGAGACAATTGAAAAAGATGCAAGCAGACATCTCCATCTGGGGGCTGCTTATGGCTTCTCGAGTACATAGACAGGCTGCCCTTTCAGCCATGGACATGGCCAAACTCTCAATAGAGACTACGCCGGAGCAGTTGGTTGGATTGGTTTTTTCGGGAGGAGCTACCCCGATACTGACATTTTCCGACAAGGAATTACCGCCCGAGGGGGGAAACCATAACAAGCCGCTCTACATCTCTGTGGAGTGTAGGAATAAATGGATACCGGTGGTCCTTGTCGACACAAGGTCCGCCATCAACGTCTGCCCGGCAAGAACAGCCTATGCGATCGGTTTGAAAATCGCGGACTTTGTGCCAACAGCACAGGTGATTCGGGCGTATGACAACACAAGCTGGGAAGTAATGGGAACAGTTAAGATTCAAACAAAGGTTGGGCCAGGACAGTAGGAGATAGATTTCCATGTCTTAGAGGTTCCCGCCACTTTCAATCTACTCTTGGTTCGGCCGTGGCTGCATCAAGTCAAGGCAGTTTCTTTTACCTTGCATCAAATGCTGAAATACCCCTATGGAAAGGGAGTAGCCATTGTTTTCAGAAATTCATCGATTCATCCGCAGCTGGAGGTATCTACGCCTGTTCTAGAAATTGAGCAAGGTATGGAGGATGTGTTCATATCGGGTTTTACCTTGGCTGAGGCTCAGGTTGTACAGAACATCATGGCAGCTAATGAAGGGATATATGTCAGTGCTCAAGCAGTCTATCTCATGAACAAGCTCCAACACGTCCCCGGGTTGAGATTGGGTGAGGAAAGGAAAGGAAATGGCCGGAAGAGGATTGGGTGAGGAAAGGAATGGAAATGGCCGGAAGAGCTAGAGCGAAACAGATGGAGAAGCCTTTTGACTTAATGCACCGGCCCATTCAGGGTACCCTAAACGGACGCTTCGTCCGGGAGGGGGAGGACTTTCCGTTCTGTGGCTTCCCAGAGCCGTGGCTGAACACGGAGAGGAAGCGCGTACCGGGGTTTGAGATTTTCTTTGACCGGCAGCAACTTGAGAATGACGTTGCCGTAGGGCAGACAGATCTATCAGCTGAGGTTGAGCAGAGTAAAGAAACGCAGTCTGAGGACGCTGAAAATGAAATGGGGGTAGCGCTGGCATGTCTACTTTCAGATCCTCCGACCGAACAGAAGTGCTTGGGGGATAACTTCTCGGTATGCATGATCGGGAATGGAATGGCTGCGGGCCTACCAGCAACTATTTTGGATGCATCCATCGCACCCTCTCTCGTTTGGCAATACGAAGAGGGATTTTTATCAAGCAGCACCGGGTTAGGTAGTGAGCCGGAATCTGATTCCACCGAGTCTTGTGAGTCGGAATCAGGTTCCAGCTCGACTGAGTCTGAGTCCGGTATTCCTGGGGGTGATAACCCGGATGTCACAGTCCTGTCTAGGTCGTCATTTTCTTTCTCTTTTGAGTCTGTTGTAACAGAAGAATCGGACGGCTTGGAAGTATTTAATGAGAATGATGTGGATGTGGTTTCTGAGTATTTTACTGTGCCTTTGATTTATTGCTTAAATCAGGATTTTCAAAATTTTGATGAAAATGACGAGGAAGAAATTCCTCCGGTTTTGCAACGATTAATTGATCAGGAGTACGAAAGATTTGTTAAACCCTTAATGGATGAAATCACTACTGTGAATGTTGGTACTGAGAAGGACCCGCAGCTGGTCCAGATCGGGTCCACGTTGTCTTCGGAGGAACGCGAGCGCTTAGTCGCTTTATTAAAAGATTTCAAAGACATTTTCGCATGGTCCTACGAAGACATGCCTGGAATCGATCCTGAGATTGTACAGCACCAGATCCCTCTTGACCCCAAGGCCCGACCGATCAAGCAGAAACTCAGGAGGATCCGTCCAGACTGGGCTCTCAAGATTAAGGAAGAGGTCACCAAGCAAATCGACGCAGGCTTCCTGCTGGTATCCGAATACCCGACTTGGTTGGCCAACATTGTTCCAGTACCAAAGAAGGATGGCAAGATTCGAGTATGCGTGCATTTCGGGGATTTGAACAGAGCTAGTCCGAAGGACGACTTTCCCTTGCCACATATTGATGAGTTGGTGGATTTTACGGCGGGGCACGCTTTGCTCTCGTTTATGGATGGTTTCTCAGGCTACAATCAGATAGTGATGGCCCCCGAAGACCCGGAGAAGACTGCTTTCACCACCCCGTGGGGGACATAATGTTACAGAGTGATGCCGTTTGGGTTAAAGAATGCTGGAGCTACATATCAACGGGCCGCGACCATGATATTGCATGACATGATCCACAAAGAGGTGGAGGTGTACGTGGACGATATGATTGTCAAGTCCAAAGAAAGGGAGGGCCACTACACCACCTTGCAAAAGTTCTTTCAAAGGATCAGAGAATTCCGGTTGCGGCTGAATCCTAAGAAGCGAACGTTCGGTGTTACGGCAGGAAAAATGCTAGGGTTTCTGATTACACAAAGGGGCATCGAAGTCGACACTTCCAAAATCAAGGCCATCTTAGAAATGCCACCACCGAGGACTGAAACGGAGGTGCGAGGCTTTTTGGGTAAAGTGCAATTCATAAGACGGTTTATCTCAAAATTAACCTTGACTTGTGAACTACTTTTTGGTCCCCTGAAGAAAGGAAGGAATTTCCAATGGGACGGCCGATGCCAAGTTGCTTTTGAACAGATCAAAGAATATTTACAGAACCCGCCCGCGTTGTCGCCACTAGAGCAGGGGAGACCGTTGATATTGTACCTTTCGGTGACTGAGACCACCATGGGCTGTATGCTCACGGAAGAGTCAGAGGACAAGGTGGAGAAAGCCAGCTACTATCTGAGCAAGAAAATGCTGGAGTATGAGACTCGCTACACACCGTTGGAGAAGGCTTGCTTGGCCTTTGTATGGGCTACCAGAAAGCTGCGGCACTACCTATTAGCTCACTCTGTAATGTTGGTTTCACGACTGGATCCCATCAAATAGCTTTTCGAGAAACCAGCGCTTACGGGTAGGCTAGCTCGTTGGTTGCTGTTGCTCTCCGAGTTCGATCTGAAGCATGTGACGCGTCAGTCAGTAAAAGGAAGAGCTCTAGCAGAGTTCTTAGCCGATCATCCAGTGGAAGGAGGTGAAGCAGTTGAATACCTATTTCCAGATGAAGCCATTTTGCACGTCAACGACGAGTATTGGACGATGTACTTTGACGGAGCGTCAAATCAATACGGGTATGGGATAGGAGTGTTGCTGATAGCATCCGACAATTCCCGTATCCCTCTAGCCTTCAAGCTCCGGTTCAAAGTCTCGAACAACGAAGCAGAATATGAGGCATGTATTGTTGTTTAGAAGTAGCCCTGGAACTAGGGGCAAGACGGTTAGACGTCATCGGGGATTCAAACCTTGTTGTGTCTCAGGCAAAAGGAGACTGGAAAGTCAAAGAAGAAAAGATGATAATTTACCACCAGACCTTGGATCTGTTAATTCCTCGGTTTGAGAAGCTAACTTTCACTCATCTAGTAAGAGAGAACAACAGGTTCGCAGATTCACTAGCAACTCTATCTTCCATGATTGACATCCCGTCTGGAGTCCGGATGCGTCCAGTCATCATCGATCAGAAATTCGTGCCAGCCTACGAGTCAATTGCCGCTATAGATGAGGTTCATGACGAAAACCCCTGGTATTACGACATTTGGAATTTCTTGGAGAAGGAAGCATACCCGCCAGGGGTAAGTGCGAAGGATAAAAGGGCAATCAGAAGAATGTCGTCCAGTTCATCATCTGTGGGGGTAAGCCGTATAAGGGAGGTCATCTGGGAATGCATAAGCTATGTGTTGAAACCGAAGAATCGAAGCGCCTGATGGAGGCCATCCATGGAGGAGAATGCGGTGCGCATATGAACGGAGTAATGCTAGCGCGGAAGATCCTCAGACAGGGTTACTACTGGTCCACCATGGAGGAGGATTGTATCAGTTTTGTTCAGCGATGCCACAAATGTCAGATCCATGCAAACCGCATGAACATCCCGCCGTCGAAACTGTACAACATGACTTCACCGTGGCCATTTTCAGTTTGGGAAATTGATGTGATCGAGGCTGTCACTCCGAAGGGGTCGAATGGGCATGAGTTCATCTTCGTCGCGATAGACTACTTTACAAAGTGGGTCGAGGCCCAATCATATGCGGTGTTGAAAGCATCGCACGTTGCAAAATTTATCAGAAACAATATCATCTGTCGCTATGGGGTCCCAAACGAGGTCATTTCGGATAATGGTTTCCACTTTAAGAAGGAAGTGATTGACTTGTTGGAGACATACAACATGGCTTTTCATAAGTCATCCACATACCAGCCGCAAACCAACGGAGCGGTTGAGGCCGCCAATAAGAATATCAAACAAATACTGCAGAAGATGGTGGAAACCTACCGGGATTGGCCAGATAAGCTGCCATTTGCTCTGTGGGGCTACCGGACGTCAATCAGAACTTCTATCGGAGCGACTCCGTATTCATTGGTTTATGGGATGGAGGCCGTTCTACCTATCGAGATTAAGGTTCCGTCATTGCGAGTATTGGCCGAGTGTCAAATAGCCGAAGCAGATTGGCAGGTTTGAGGAACTCATGCTCTTTGATGAGAGAAGACTGAAAGCACTGTACCATGTTCAAGGCTATCAGCGCAGAATTGCCCGCGCTTTCAACAAGAAAGTTAAGTCCAGGAATCTAAAGGAAGGAGATTTGGTGCTCAAGGACAACCGAGCTCCCATCTACGACCTAAGGGGCAAGTTCAGACCTAATTGGACTAGTCCCTATATCATCAAAGCTATTTGGTCAGGTGGAGCTGTGGTTCTGATGGACCTAGATGGCCTAGAATTTTCCCAACCGATCAACATGGACAAGTTGAAGAAATATTACCCCTGAGAGGCTCGCTAGGCCGAAAACCCGAAAGGGCGACCTAGGCAAAAGTTAGAGCACAAAAAGTTAGAAAATATAAAAACTGAGCTCACAAGGTTGAAAACCCGCAAAGGGCGACCTTGGCAAAAGTTAGAGCGTAAAAGGAGAGTGAAAATACCCGAGTGAACCTAAGCCTGAACTACGTAAGGCTTGATTCCCATCTTCGGGATACGTAGGCAACTTCATCCTGAAGTTCAACCATAAACTTTTCCCCGATCAACTTTGTCCATTTGATCATCTCGGTCATCTTTGTCTATTCAACATTCAAGAGTCCGGTTATGATCTCCGGTACAGTGTCATTCAGACTAGGGGCAACTTTCCGTTGCCATGCCGTGCCGCGGTACTCTTCAGACTAGGGGCAACTTTCCAGTTGCAGGGATCTTGGGTTGTGCATCTCAGTGACAGATCTTAGGCGTGTCCAGTTCTGATCCATATCAAAAATGATTCTGAAAAGTTTTAATAAAAGTTGACTTTGTTCAAATTAATCTTTTTTACAACTTAGACCATTTTTGGACCAAAGGGGAAAATTTTCAGTGCCACAATCTTCAATTTCATTGATTTCAAAGCAGAGTTCTCCTGCTCTTGCATACAATCGAAGTTGTTTTTTATTACATTCATAAAGAAAACTTGAAAGTACTAATAAAGCAATAAATCTGGGGCATAGTCAAGTCAGGTGTTCCTGCGCCCCCTCCCAGAGCTGGTTGAAACCTCTGATGCCAAGGTGGGCCCGACCTGTGCCTCCTTATTAAGCCAATCCAAGCACTCATAGGATAGAGTGCAACTGAAAGTAGGAGCTGGGGCCAGGAGTTCTCTCATCTTGCACGCGGTGGCCTGCAGAGCAAGTTGTGCGCCTCGGGCTGGGAATGCAGCAGGATACTCTATCCCCTCTGGCGGGCAGGTCTGATCATGGCCAAATTGGCGCCGAATCCGGAATGGGAAGTATAATACACATTGAGTGAGACCGATCAATTGAATCCCAGTCTGTCGGGACATGTTGTAACTGATTGTCGGAAGGCTGAGCCAAGGGCACCGCCAAGCAATACGGTCTGCGGACAAGCGGCACATCCAAGCGAACCACCATCCCTGATCAAGGGCATTGACTAGACGGTGCTGGAAGAAGTAGCCGCGAGCTGAGTATGCTGGGCAAGAGTCCACAACCTGAAGTTTGTCCATCAACCATACTTGGGAAGGGATGGAAAATGAGAGAATAAAGAATAGAGAGATGTACGATGAGAGAAAAGTGAGAATAGGGTTTGTGAGAAAAACCGAGCTTGAGGGTCGAGCGATGTAAGCAATACATATGTTAGATTGGGTGGGAAACACTACCTGTAGTAGTAGTGGACTCCCTGCTAATCTTGTCGTCTCACGACGATAAAAGGCGTCTAAGCCCATCAACGTCTCATCCAGAGTCATGGCAATGCAACTCTTGCCCTCCTTCAAGCCTTGGGCAACCTCGGTCAGTCGGACACTAGACCCTCCGGAGCCTGAGACAAATAGAAAATGAGATAGCATGCACAAACAGAGGGCATGTCGCCGGAAGCCTTGCCAATGATGATTGTTGTGATCACCGGTGTCAGAAAACTGATCCATCAAACTCGGAATATCCAGCATCCCGTCACAAATCAAAGACCGAGCGCCACACATAATGAGTCCACACATTTGCCCTAACGATTGGGCATGGCCAAAATTAAGTTGGGGCATGAGCTCCTCGTCGCGCTCGGACTCCATTAAGGCTCGGAAATCTTCGAAGGTAGGACATATGTCTTGCCCAGCAAAGCTAAAGACATGCGTCACCGGATTCCAAAACCTCGCCGCGGCATGGAGAAACGGAAGGTGCAACGGGGTACGACCCAGAGTGAATAGTGCATTTATGTCGAAACCCCGGAAATTCAACTTTTCCGAGCCATCCAAGCTAGCAATCCAAGCTGTGAGATTTTGAGCAAGAAACTCTTCCATTATAGGAAATCAGTGTGGAATTGAGAAAAACTACGAAGCTGAGGTCTTTTGTAGGAGATAAGGTTGGGTGGAGGACAGGTGTCAGCATTCTGGTGGTTCCTTCATTCATGGCCGGCCAGCCAAATATTGTGCCGACCGGCCATCACTTTTGCCGACAGAACAAATTTCTGGCCGATGGCCATTTCTTGTGGCCGATGGCCTCTACCCCTGGCCGATGGTCTTCCTCCTTGTTCCCTGAGCTGCTTATGCTAGGGATTGAGGAACTCCACCACCTCCAATCCCCCCCGGTGATCGATTCTTGCGGAGTCACACTTATCTGCTTATCGAGTTATTGTACATTTGCTTATCGAGTTGTATTTCACTTTCTTTAAGTCTTTGATTTGTTTATCGAGTTGTACTCACACTTGATTGGTTATATCATGCCTTTGTTTTGCTTATCGAGTTGTAAGTCGGTTCACTACCTGATTATTACGATGCAAGTACTCAATGTTCAAAACAGGTTCAATTTCTTTCACATTGTGGTGTGATACCTTGCGATACGATGCATAGAAAATTTACAAATGGAACATCTTTTGAACAAAATGATTGTTTCATTCCCATCACGTGTTTTGCAAAATATGTAATTTTGATAAAGAATAAAACCTGCCCGAGGCAGTGCAATGTGCTTAAACTACCAGTAAAAAGCAAAGTAAAGCATAGAATGGCAGGGTAGCAAAGTGTCGGAATTGATACCAGTGAAACTCCCCTGGCGGTCAACGCACCTTCCGCACCTTTGTTCGGGTCAACTACATGGTTTGGCACCTTCATCACTCGAGACAATACGGGGAAGCACACTTTTGAAACGTGAAACTTCGAGTTGACCTCAGGCCACAACTTCTACGAGCGATGCTCGGTATGTACGAAGAACGTCCCTTCCCGTATCCTTTTCATGTCTTGTGGATTCCACAAATCGTTTCAATTATGCTGTGTTACAGTACTTTACATTCCAGCATTGTGAATAACATATTTTTACTTACATGTGTACATTCAACTCTTCTCATACATGTTTTGTTTGCGTAGACCGCATGTTTTGCTTGCGTAGACCGCATGTTTTGCTTGCGTAGACCGCATGTTTTGCTTGCGTAGGCTGCCTGTTTGTAATCAATTTCATTACTTGCGTAGACCGCATGTTTTGCTTGCGTAGACCGCATGTTTGTAATCAATTTCATTACTTGCGTAGACCGCATGTTTTGCTTGCGTAGACCGTATATTTGTAATCAATTTCATTACTTGCGTAGACCGCATGTTTTGCTTGTGTAGACCGCATGTTTTGCTTGCGTAGACCGCATGTTTATAATTAATTACGTTGCTTGCATAGACCGCATGTTTGTAATCAATTTCATTACTTGCGTAGACCGCATGTTTTGCTTGCATAGACCGCATGTTTGTAATCAATTTCATTACTTGCGTAGATCGTATGTTCTACTTACATGGACCGCATTCTTATGAAAACCGCATGTTCTACTTGCGTAGACCGCACGTTTGAAACCAATTTCATTGCTTACGTAGACCGCATGCTTATGATCAAATTCGTTGCCTGCGTAGACCGCGTGCTCCACTTACATGTCTGTGCCTTCACAGCGTTTTTATGCTTCCCACTTACTTTGCGTTGTCACGCATTTCAAGTACATTATTATGCATGTTGCTAACGATATTGTACCTGTTAAGTTTGTTTTCTTTGCAGGCACGATATTGTATGTACGGTTCATTTAAGGCTGGTACAACCCGACGAACCGGACAGGTGCAGTATATTCCGAGTGAGACGTATCGAGAATTACATAATTCTCTTACATCCTTTCTGCATTATAGTGTAGTTTGGTGTATGCTAGCTTAAAACTGTCGCATGTTATGCTTCATTACAGCTTTCTTTATATGATCATACGTTATGTTCGGCTTTGTGCATTGTCTTGCATTTTGCCCCTGCCTTCGGGCACATATCTTGCTTGTCTTGCATGTCTGTCTAAGTCTTCGGCCTTGCCAAAAATGGGTCGTCTCTGGGCTTTGACATTCACTCCCGTCATTGTTATGACTTTCGAGTTCTGTCAAAGAGGGGCAACTGTAGACACCCCATTTTTCACCGTCCTCAAGATTTGGACGTCACCGTTGGAACACTCGGTGATCATCCGTGCTTGTGTTCGTCTCGAGTTCCCGGAGGTTTCGGCTGCGCGCCTCACCTCAGGATCTCTGGACTCGACTTTTCGGTGTCTGGTTTTGCACCAAACACTTGTGTTTCTGCCTCGAGAGGCAGCGAATGGCTTGTTGGCCATCCCCACACCCCACCGGCTGTCCCCTCACATCACCGGCCGTTTATTGGTGCCATTGGCTGTGGTTTCTTAAAACCAACGGCCGGTCAGCACTATATTTTGCCGATCGGCACTTTTCTCTGGCCGGTGACTTTTTTTGCTGGCCGGTGTGACCCTTTTGCACCGTTCAGATTTGGTGCATGCCAGCTGTGCCAGCTGGAATGCACCAACACTCCTCCCCATGCATATAGTGGCTGTTTTGCCCCTTTTGCCCCCTTTTGGTCAAAGCTTCTTGAGGAAGCTTGACCCTTTGGTCAAAGCTTCCTCAAGAAACTTGGCCAGCTGTCTTAGCTTCCTCAAGAAGCCTTGACTCCCCTTGCACCCTTTGCCCCTTTTTACTTAGCTTCTTTGAGAAGCTTAAGCCTTTGCCTTTGCCTATATAAAGAGCTCTCCTCCACCATGTTTAGGGTTGGAATTTTTGAACATAAAAACCAGAGCTTATATACATATACATCTTATACACTCTCTCTCTCTCTCTCTATATATATTCCCCTCTCTCTCATCCTTTGTGTGTGTTTTGTGGCCTAAAAGTGTATTTTTACCTTAGTTTTGCACTAACACACACACTACCACACCTTACTTCGACTTTGAGGGACTTTGAGGGTTTTTTGTTGAGTTTTTGGACTAATTTTGGTCAGTAGAGGGTGGCTGGACCAACTGTTCTTCAAGGGTAATCACTATACTTTAGTTTCCCCAATCTTGCATTGGCTTTTGACCTATCTTGCTTTCTGTTTTTTACTTTGTGTATAACTGAAAAAAGCTTTGTATTTTCATGCTTAAGACATCTCATTGAGGTCATTTTGGCATTGGGGGTCGAACTCCCCCTCTTAGGCCTCTTTTGGCCTCTTTTGGTGCCTTTTCTTTAAGCCTTGTTGACTTTGTTGTATTGCTTTTTTCACCATTGAAATCCAGTGGATTTTCAGTGATGAAGAAGATGGTTTGAGGTCTTGCATAGGGGAGGGACACCCCTCTCCCCTTTGTCTCTCTTTTATCCTTGTTTTTGGCTTAAATGGCAACATGCATGCTTGACTGATTTTGGCCCTATTTTAGAGGTTTTTAGGTGTCTTTTGATCATAATATATCTCTATCTTTGGTCGGGTTTGTGGTCTTTTGCATGCATAATACCCTTGTTTTGTATCCCTCTCTTTTGCATAGAAATGCATCTTTTATTTAGGCTTCCATGCTTGCATGATTTAGCTTAGGTTGTTGAAGCTTTCGGTCATGATTTGTCATGCTTAAGGTCTGTTGGCCACTGTTTTGGTCATGTTTGACATGCTTGATGTAGTTGCTTTGCATTTTGGCTTGTAGGCCTTGAGTATTTTGGCTTCTAGCATGCTTAACTTGGACTATCCTCATGATTTGGCATTATTTAAGATCATATTTCTGTCCATGTAAGGTGGTCTTATATTGTCATTTGTGTCCCTTCCCATGCTTTAAGGTGTGGTAGTTTTGTGCCTTGAAATGGGCATTGTGCATGCTTGTATGTTTAAGACATTTTGGGGCTACCATCTCAGCGGGTTTTTGGGTGTATTTTGCTGCATTGAACATCTGTTTGGGTTGCTTAGTCCATGCCATGAGTGGTCATGATGATTGTAGTAGAATGCCCCTTGTTTGTGCCTTAGCTTTGGACCCCTTTGGCTTGCATGTTGGCATGAGTGCTTGTTCACCATTTTGGACACTTTTTGGTCACTGTTTTGGGATGGGCTGAGGTCTGCCCTTCATGGTTTAGCACCACCATTGCATGATCATGTTGCATTGTTTTGGTCCTCATGCTTACATTGTATCATACTTGCATGTTGGCATGGCATTTATCTAGTTGCATCTCATATACATTGTACCATACTTGGCACATTTAGAATGCACTAACTTAGTTTGCATGTTTAGGTTGCATTACATTTGGCATGTTTTGCATTTTTAACCTCATGTTGTGCATTTGAGCCAAGTTTGCATATATGCATTGCATTGCTTGGTTTGGGGTGTCAAACCGGGCATGGGGATTGAGGAGTGTTTGTACATCAAGTGACAAAACGTGCCTCAACCCTCGGTCACCAATCCCCTTGACCCCAATATGATAGGGTATTGGTATTCATGTGTTTTGTTTGCATGCATTTTACATTGAATTGCAACCTCGGCCTCTTAGGCCATCATGCATCAAAATGCACAATTGATGGCCCGAAGGTCGAGGGTCACGCTCCCTTGAGTCTCTTGCATGATTGGGAGTGTGACCAAGCTCACATTTGCTCAAAATTC
The DNA here is from genome assembly GCF_055761805.1 of Camellia sinensis. NCBI lineage: Eukaryota > Viridiplantae > Streptophyta > Magnoliopsida > Ericales > Theaceae > Camellia > Camellia sinensis. Next base: position 163,518,058 of record NC_138972.1, read on the forward strand.
CATTCCATGTACTGCTCTGCCCTCTGCTGCTGTCAACTGCAGGTCCCAGCAGGAATTTGTGGGCGATCGGCAGTGTTTAGTGCCGACCGGCAAATAATATGTGGCCGATAGACTTGAAAGAAGCCGATGGAAATTTCCCACGGCCGGTGGTTATTTCTCTTAGCCGATGGTGTTCTACAGTGTGCAGAAAACATATCCCAAGACTTTGGCAATTTTCAGAGGAGCAGGGCAACATTAACAGAGGCAGCAGTGGCATGGTACGGGTTTCCGGGCAAGATGGATCGAGCATGCATCATTCACGTATCCCGAGGCAGGGCTGCGACCATCCCTCTTCTGCATTTAATTTGTTAGATTAGAGGGTTTGTAATAAATTAATTAGCTAGGATAGGTAATTCACTACTCGGATTGTATTATTCTTTTGGTCCCTCCGAGCGAGGGCAAATTTGTAATAAGAGTGCGTGAGTGTGTGTATGTCTTCCAACCCCACGTCTTCCTTCCCTTTTATTTACCCGCTTACGATGGTAGACTAGGAGATATTTAAATTAGCATACCTTATGCTATGCATGCGTGCATCCATACATTTGTCTTACATGCACCAGGCTCGGTACATCATGCTAACTGCCCTCGTATTTCAATTCCAAATTGAGTATTTGTTAGTATCAGCATTTCACAAGCCATGTTTAGAATAGCCGAGCCTGTTTGGATTGTCTCTTTGCATGTGTTGCATTAGCCATTTCAAATATGAACTAGGATCATGCATGTGATTACTAACTGGTTTCTGTTTTGGCTTGGAGTACTAGGTGAGATTTTATGCTTTAGCATGCCGCATGCGTGTGAGTGTTGCCATAATTGTATGATTACCATGAGGCTAGCTGCTTATGTGATATAACTGCTTGAATGCCTATGGGTGAAGGTAGGATTGTCTGAGTTGGAATAGCTCATTGAAATCCATGTTTTAGCCTACTTGCGAGTAGCAAATTCCAAAACATTTTTTCAAAACAAACGGATATGCAATGCTTATTCCCAAATTAGGCAATCTAGTCTATACTTTTGTGTTGTGCGCATAACATAGTAATTCTAGGCAAATAATCGGGATAAGAACACATAATGTTTTCAAAAACAGATATCACGGTTAGTAGAGGCCGATCTTCGAATCGAGCAAGAGGGGGTGCTCATAGCTGACCTTCCCCAATTGTACCCTAGCTACCGAGCCGAGGCAACTTTGGTGATGACGGACGCGTGGCCTTTGGCACCGAGTCAGGGTTTCCTAAATTCCCCCTTAAAAAATATTTAGGAGGCGACTCTGTATCTGGCAAAGTAGTCCATGTTTGGCACTTCTTTTCAAAAATTTGTTTCTCAAAACGATTTGCCGGATTTGGACACTTTGGTTCAGATTAAGAACCGTCACACAAATCGAGTCTGAACTGTAGCGAGGGTCCCTCGCGGGCGCGTCTACAGACACCAAGCACTTTTTCGGATCCTCCTGCATGATGGCAGATATGTAATTATTGTGTTTACTTCTCATTTCTCATGCATTAGGGTTTAAACACTCGGACAGTTATTCAAACCCTCTTACATGATGGGAGGTATGTAATTGTGGTTTTACTTGCCATTTCTCATGCATTAGGGTTCGAACACTCGGACACTTATTCGGACCGTCTTGCATGATGGCAGATATGTATTTATGGTGTTTACTTGCCATTTCACATCCATTAGGGTTTAGACACCCAGCAATTATTCAGACCCACTTGCATGATGGCAGATATGTAATTATGGTGTTTACTTGCCATTTCTCATGCATTAGGGTTTAAACAATAGGACACTTATTCGGACCCTCTTGCAGGATGGCGGATCTGTAATTATGGTGTTACTTGCCATTTCTCATGCATTAGGGTTCGAACACTCGGACACTTATTCGGACCCTCTTGCATGATGGCAGATATGTAATTGCGGTGTTTACTTGCCATTTCGCATGCATTAGGGTTTAAACATTCGGACACTAATTCAGACCCTCTTGCATGATGGCAGATGTGTAATTATGGTGTTTACTTGCCATTTCTCATGCATTAGGGTTTAAACACACGGACACTTACTCAGACCTCTTGCATGATGGCAGATATGTAATTATGGTGTTACTTGCCATTTCTCATGCATTAGGGTTTAGACACCCAGCACTTATTCGGACCCTCTTGCATGATGGCAGATATGTAATTATGGTGTTTACTTGCCATTTCTCATGCATTAGGGTTTAAACAATAGGACACTTATTCGGACCCTCTTGCATGATGGCGGATATGTAATTATGGTGTTTACTTGCCATTTCTTGTGCATTAGGGTTCGAATACTCGGACACATATTCGGACCCTCTTGGATGATTGCAAATATGTAATTACGGTGTTTACTTGCCATTTCTCATTCATTAGGGTTTAAACACTCGGACACTAATTCAGACCCTCTTGCATGATGGCAGATATGTAATTATGGTGTTTACTTGCCATTTCTCATGCATTACGGTTTAAACACTCGGACACTTATTCAGACCCCTTGCACGATGGTAGCTATGTAATTATGGTGTTACTTGCCATTTCTCATGCATTATGGTTTAAACACTTGGACACTTATTCAGACCCTCTTACATGATGGCAGGTATGTAATTGTGGCGTTTACTTGCCATTTCTGATGCATTAGGGTTCGAACACTCGGACACTTATTCGGACCCTCTTGCATTCTGGCAGATATGTATTTATGGTGTTTCCTTCTAATTTCTCATGCATTAGGGTTCGAACACTCGGACACTTATTCAGACCCTCTTGCATGATGGCAGATATCTAATTATGGTGTGTACTTGTCATTTCTCATCCATTTGGGTTCGAACAATCGAACACTTATTCGGACGCTCTTGCATGATGACAGATATGTAATTTTGGTGTTTACTTGCCATTTCTCATGCATTAGGGTTTAGATACCCAGCACCTATTCGGACCATCTTGCATTGTGGCGGATATGTAATTATGGGGTTTAGTTACCACTTATCATGCATTCGGATTTAAACACTCAGACACTTATTCGGACTCTCTTGCATGATGGCAGATATGTAATTATAGTGTTTCCTTACTATTTCTCATGCATTAGGATTTAGACACCCAGCACTTATTCGGACCCTCTTGCATGATCGCAGATATGTAATTATGGTGTTTACTTGCCATTTCTCTTACAATAGGTTTCGAACACTCAAACACTTATTCGGACCCTTTTGCATGATGGCATATTTGTAATTATGGTATTTACTTGCCATTTCTCATGCATTAGGGTTTAGCCACCCAGCACTTCTTCGGACCCTCTTGCATGATGGCCAATATGTAATTATGGTATTTAGCTGGCATTTCTCATGCATTAGGGTTTAGACACCCAGCACTTATTCGGACCCTCTTGTATGATGGTAGATATGTAATTATGGTGTTTACTTGCCATTTCTCAGGCATTAGGGTTTAAACAATCGAACACTTATTCAGACCCCCATGCATGATGGCAGATATGTACTTATGGTGTTTACTTGCCATTTCTCATGCATTAGGGTTCGAACACTGGGACACTTATTCGGACCCACTTGTATGATGGAAGATATGTATTTACGGTGTTTCCTTACGGTTTCTCATGGATTAGGGTTTATACACTCCGACACTAATTCAGACCCTCTTGCATAATGCCAAATATGTAATTATGGTGTTTACTTGCCATTTCTCATGCATTAGGGTTCGAATACTCGGACACTTATTCGGACCCTTTTGCATGATGGCAGATATGTAATTATGGTGCTTACTTGCCATTTCTCATGCATTAGGGTTTAAACACTCGGACACTTATTCAGACCCTATTGCATGATGGCAAATATGAAATTTTGGTGTTACTTGCCATTTCCCATGCATTAGGGTTTAGACACCAAGAACTTATTCGGACCCTCTTGCATGATGGCAGTTACGTAATTATGGTGTTTACTTGCCATTTCTCATGCATTAGGGTTTAAGCACTCGGGCACTTGTTCAAACCCTCTTACAGGATGGCAGATATGTAAATGGTGATGTTTACTTGCCATTTTTCATGCATTAGGGTTCGAACACTCGGACACTTATTTGGACCCTCTTGCATGATGGAAGATATGTAATCATGGTATTTGCTTGCCATTTCTCGTACATTAGCGTTCGAACACTCGGAGACTTATTCAGACCCTCTTACTTGATGGCAGATATGTAATTACGGTGTTTACTTGCCATGTCTCTTGCATTAGTGTTTAAACAATCAGACACAAATTCGGACCCGCTTGCATGATGGCGGATATGTAATTATGGTGTTTATTTTCCATTTCTCATGCATTAGGGTTCGAACACTCGGACACTTATTCGGACCCTCTTGCATGATGACAGATATGTAATTATTGTGTTTACTTGCCATCTCTCATGCATTAGGGTTCGAACACTCGGACACTTATTCAGACCCTCTTGCATGACGGCAGATATGTAATTATGGTGTTTACTTGCCATTTCTCATGCATTAGGGTATAAACACTTGGACACTTATTCAGAACCTCTTGCATGATGGCAGATATGTAATTATGGTCTGACTTGCCATTTCCCATGCATTAGGGTTTAGACACCAAGCACTTTTTCGGATCCTCCTACATGATGGCTGTTATGTAATTATGGTTTTACTTGCCATTTCTCAAGCAATAGGGTTTAAGCAGTCGGACACTAATTCAGACCCTCTTACCTGATGGGAGGTATTGTTGACGCGCCCGCGGAGGGGGACCTCGCTACTACAGTTCGGACTCGCGATTTTGTGTCACGGTTCTTAATCTGAACCAAAGAGTCCGAATCTGGCAAATCGTTTTGAGAAACAGATTTTGAAAAAGTAGTGCCAAACATGGACTGCTTTGCCAGATACAGAGTCGCCACCTAAATATTTTTTTTTTTAAAATGGGGAAATTTAGGAAACCTTGACTCGGTGGCGAACGCCACATGTCCGTCATCACCGGAGTTGTCTCGGCTCGGGAGCTTGGGTACGATCGGGGAAGGTCAGCTATGAGCACCCCCTTTCGCCCGGTCCGAAGACCGGCCTCTACTAACCGTGATATCCAATTTTGAAAGCGTTTTGTCTTCTTATTCCATTTATCAGCCTAGAATTACTATGTTATGCGCGCAGCAAACAAGTATAGACTAGATTGCCTAATTTGGAAGTAAGCATTGCATATCCGTTTGTTTTGGAAAATATTTTGAATTTGCTACTCGCAAGTAGGCTAAAATGCGGATTTCAACGAGTTTTTCCAACTCAAACAATCCAACCTCCACCCACAGGCATTCAAAGCAGTTTAACACATAAGCACTTAGCCGCATGGCAGGCATACTGTCATGGTAACACTCACACGCATGCGGGATGCTAAAGCATAAATACTTACATCGTACTCCGTGCCAAAACAGTAAACTACTTAGCAAACATGCATGTCCTAGTTCATGTTAAAAATGGCTAATGCATCACATCCAAAATGCAATCTAGGCAGGCTCGGCTAGCCCTAAACATGGCATGTGAAAATGCACAATTATCACATATTCGGTTTAGAATTTTGAAGTACAAATGCAGTTAGCGTGATGTACCGAGCCTAATGTATGCAATACAAATGCATGGATGCACGCATGCATAGCATAAGGTATGCTAATTTCAAAAAATGCCCTAATCTACCATCATAAGCAGGTAAACAAAAGGGAAGAAAGAAATGGGGATTGGAAGACATAAACACACTCACCCACACTTATTACATATTTACCCTCACTCAGAGGGTCCAAATGAATATTACAGTCCCAAAAATAATAAACAAATAAAATATTACAGTCCCAAATAATAAACAAACAAAATTATTACAAAAATTCTAATTAATTAAAAGAAAAGATGCAAAAGAAAGAAGAGGGTGGCCGCAGCCTCTGCCTCGGGATGCGCAGATGATGCATGCTCGGAACTTGACTTGCCCGAAAAACCTGTACCGTACTCCTGCCACATCTGTTTGTACTGCCTTGTCTCTCTGAAAATTACCAAAGTCCTGGAGCAGGTTCCTCACATGCTGCAGAGCACCACCGGCCAGACAGAATTCCCACCGGCACTCTACAATTTTCATCGGCTGTTCTTGGATTCATCGGCACTTAAAAGATTGCCGGTCGGCACTAAATTCTGCCGGTCGGCAGAAACTTCCTGCAGAAGACAGTTTGACAGCAAACAGAGAATAGACAGTGCATGGCATGGGGTTTTTAGGCATATGTAAGCACGGCCATACTTCCTATCATGTTTTGAACTCAAGGAAACATGTCCTTCGATCTTCGAGCCACCAATGGTGCATGGTGGCTCAAGGAATCAAATTTACCATTTGATATAAAGATGCTTGCAACAAACAAAATGAAAACCGAAGCCTTATCAAGTTGGAGTCAAAGGCCCCGGTGACCGAGAATCAAGGTACATTACATCACTCGAAGTATGAATGTCCCTTGACCCTCATCTTTGGCTTGACACACCAAGCCAAATGATGCAATGCATGTTATGCTCACAAGACTCAAGATGCAACATGATGCTAAATATGCAAGACATGCCAAATGTTATGCAACAAATATGACAAGTATGCAATGCTAGCATGCAAGATGCAAGTGTGATGCAAACATGGACCAATTTGAGAATGGGATTAGCATGCTACGAGGCTTGATGGAACAACCATACAACAAACATGAAGCAAGCACGCAATGGGGGCCTTGAACCATTAAGGGACAGACCTTAGTCCACCCCAAAACAGCACCAAAAAAATGCTCAAAATGATGGACAACGTCTCATGTTAACAAGCAAAGTTATGGTCCAAAGATTAAGGCACAAAAAGGAGACAACTTACCCCCACCAACATGACCTCTCATGGCATGATTAAAACAAGTAAAAACAGAATTTTGCAGACCAAGATAGGACTCCAAACCCTCCTAAAATGGCAGCTAAGGTGACTCCCAAGAGGCATATGCACCAAGGCTCATTCCTAGGCATAAGAGGGTACACCCTCAAGGCATAAAAGAGGTCATGCATGCACACATACAAACATGATTCTTGGACTAAAATGTGGTCCTAGATGATGTTAAATCATGAGGGTAATCACAACCATGCATGCTAGAGGTCAAAATGCTCAAAGCTTTCAAGCCGAAATACATAGCACCTATGACAAACATGCCAAGCATGACCAAATGGATAACCAACAGACTTTAAGCATGGAAAAACAATGCTAAAAGCTTCATGGAACTAAGCCAACACACACAAGAATCATGGCCTAATCATGGGATGCACTTCTTAAGCAAAATGGAGCAATACAAAGCAAGTGCTACAAGCATACAAGGAGGCACAAATCCAGCCAAAAACAGAGGTTACACATGACCTAAAACACCTAAAAAACTTCTGAAATGAGGCCAAGAATGATCAAGCACACATGCTACCCTTTTAAGCCAAAAAACAAGGAAACAAAACAAAGAAGGGAGAGGGGTGTCCCTCCCCTATGCAAGACTTCAAACCACCTTTTTTAACACTGAAAATCAACTGGTTTTTAGTTGTCAAAGGACCAAAACACTGAAGTGAACAAAGCCTTACTAAAGAGGCACCAAAATGGACCAAACAAGGCCTAGAAGGGTGAGTTTGTACCAAAACCGCGAAATGACCTTAATGAAAGATCTAAAACATGGAAATATAAGCCTCTTTCATGTTATACACAAGAGCTAAAACAACAAGCAAGATAGGTAGAAAACTATTGCAAGTTTGGGGAATAAAAAGCAAGATGCTCACCCTTGAAGAACCCTTGAAGAACAAATGGTCTAGCCCTCTTCTTTTGATCAAAACCAGTCCAAAAACTCAAGAATCAACCCTCCAAGTCCCTCAATCTCAGAGTAAGGTGTAATAGTGTGTGTAATGGTGCAAAAGTAAGGTAAAAACCACCTTTAGGCCAAGGAAACACACACAAAGGAGGGGAGAGAGGGAGATATAGAGATAGAGTGTATCTATATCTCAAAGCTCTAGTTTTTGGTTGCAAAAGTCTAACCTAGATCCAAGAGGAAAGCCCCTCTCTTATAGGACTCCCTCTTGCAAAGCTTATACAACAAGCTTGGCTAGAGGGAGATCCCTCCGTACACGTGTATGGAGGGGAGAAGAGTTGGTGCCAGCTATCACAGCTGGCACAAAATATCTCCATAAAGTGGATGAACAGTGGTCGGCTGCCCAAAAATGTCATTTCGACAAAAAACAGTGCCGACCGGCAACAAACTATGCCGACCGGCAATAAAATATGCCGACCGGCAAACAAAAGTGCCGATGGCATCAAAAAACCAGCCGGTGGCCTCTAGCCACTGCCGGTGGTGTGTGGGGATGTCTCACAAGGCATTCCCTGCCCCTCCAAGGCAAAACATGAGTGTTCGGTGCAAAACCAGACACTAAACGGTCAAGTTCGGAGATCCTAAGGCAGGGCACGCGAGCCGAGACCTCCGGGAACTCCAAACGAACACAAACATGGATGATCACCGAGTGTTCAAACGGTGACGTCCAAGTCTTGAGGACGGTCAAAAATGGGGTGTCTACAGTTGCCCCTCTTTGACAGAACTCGAAAGTCATAACAATGACGGGAGTGAATGTCAAAGCCTAGAGACGACCCATTTTTGACAAGGCCGAAGACTCAGACAAACATACAAGACAAACAAGATATGCGCCCGAAGGCAGGGGCGAAATGCAAGACAATGCACAGAGCCGAGCATAACTTGTGATCATGCAAAGAAAGCTGTAACAAAGCATACATGCGACGGTTTTAAGCATAGCATACACCAAACTACACTACAATGCAAAAAGGATGTAAGAGAATTATGCGATTCTCAATACGTCTCACTCGGGAGATACAATACCTGTGCGGCTCGTCTGGTTGCACCAGCCTCAAATGAACCGTACATACAATATCGTGCCTGAAAAGAAAACAAACTTAACAGGTACAATATTGTTAGCAACATGTAGAGTAGTATACTCGAAATGCGTGACAGCGCAAAGCAAGCCGGGGAGCATAACAATGCTGTGAAGATACAAACATGTAAGTGGGGCATGCGGTCTACGCCGGCAACGAAATCGATCATAAGCATGCGGTCTACGCAGGTAATGAAAACACCAAAGATGCGGTCTACGCAATCAAAACATACGGTCTACGCAGGTATTGAAATTAAATATGATGCGGTCTATGCAATCAAAACATGCGGCCTACGCAGGTAATGAAATTAAGAAAGATGCGGTCTACGCAAGCAAAACATGCGGTCTACGCAAGTAATGAAATTATGAAAAATGCGGTCTACGCAAGCAAAACATGCGGTCTACGCAAGTAATGAAATTGAACAACGATGCGGTCTACGCGATCAAAGCATGCGGTCTACGCAATCAAAACATGCGGTCTACGCAGGTATTGAAATTAAAGAAGATGCGGTCTACGCAATCAAAACATGCGGTCTACGCAGGTAATGAAATTAAGAAAGATGTGGTCTACATAAGCAAAACATGCGGTCTACGCAAGTAATGAAATTGAACAACGATGCGGTCTACGCGATCAAAGCATGCGGTCTACGCAATCAAAACATGCGGTCTACGCAGGTATTGAAATTAAAGAAGATGCGGTCTACGCAATCAAAACATGCGGTCTACGCAAGTAATGAAATATGCGGTCTATGCAAGCAAAACATGCGGTCTACGCAAGTAATGAAATTAATAGAGATGCGGTCTACGCAATCAAAACATGCGGCCTACGCAGGTAATGAAATTAAAGGAGATGCGGTCTACGCAAGCAAAACATGCGGTCTACGCAAGTAATGAAATTGAAGAAGATGCGGTCTACGCGATCAATGCATGCGGTCTACGCAAGTAAAGAAAGGATTACAAACATGCGGTCTACGCAGGTAATGTAATTAACATGCGGTCTACGCAAGTAAAGAAAGGATTACAAACATGCGGTCTACGCAGGTAATGTAATTAACATGCGGTCTACGCAAGTAAAGAAAGGATTACAAACATGCGGTCTACGCAGGTAATGTAATTAACATGCGGTCTACGCAAGTAAAGAAAGGATTACAAACATGCGGTCTACGCAGGTAATGTAATTAACATGCGGTCTACGCAAGTAAAGAAAGGATTACAAACATGCGGTCTACGCAGGTAATGTAATTAACATGCGGTCTACGCAGGTAGAGAAAGGATTACAAACATGCGGTCTACGCAGGTAATGTAATTAACATGCGGTCTACACAAGTAAAGAAAGGATGTACCATTACATAACATAAATGAAACAATTTGTGGAGTTCACGAACCATGAAAAGGATATGGGGCGGGAAATTCTTCGCACTCATTGAGCATTGCTCGCAGAAGTTGTGGCCTGAGGTCAACTCAAAGGTTCACGTTTCAAAGGTGTGCTTTCTCGTATTGTGAGGGCGTCCAACGACGTGCCTGACCCGAACGGAGGTGCGGAAGGTGCGTTAGCCCTAAGGGGAGTTTTGCTGGTATCTATTCCGACACTTGGCTACCCTGCCATTCTACGTTTTATTTTCCTTTTTACTAGTAGTTTAAGCACATTGCACTGCCTCAGGCAGGTTTTATTTTCTTTCTCAAAATTTACACACTTTTGTAAAACACGTGATGGGAATGAAACAATTCATTTTGTTCAAAAGATGTTGCATTTGTAAACTTCTTATGCATCACATCGCAAGGTATCACACCACAATGTGAACGGAATTGAACTCATTTTGGAAATTTGCATCGTAATAATCAGGTAGTGAACCGACTTACAACTCGATAAGCAAAACAAAGACATAATATAACCAAACAAGCGTGAGTACAACTCGATAAACAAATCAAAAACTCAAAGAGGGTGAAATACAACTCGATAAGCAAATGCACAACAAGTTGACAATCGGACAGGCGTGCCCCTGCGAGATTTGATCACCGGGGAGGGGTTGGAGGTGGTGAAATTCCCTGATACCTAGTGTAAACAGCTTAGGAAACCAGAAGGAAACTCCATCGGCTTGGGGGAGAGATCATCGGCTACAAAGAATGGCTACCGGCCATAAAATTTCATTGTCGGCAAACTATTATGGCCGGTCGGCAAACAGTTTGGCCGGCCGGCACTAAATGAGGGGATCAGCAGAATGTTGACACCTGTCCCCCACTCAACCTTATCTCCTACAAAAGATCCCAACTTCGTAGTTTTTCTCATTTTCACACTTGATTTGCTCCAATGGAAGAGTTTCTTGCTCAAAACCTCACAGCTTGGATTGCTAGCTTGGATGGCTCGGAAAAAGTGAATTTCCGGGGTTTTGGCATAAATGCACTATTCACTCTGGGTCGCACCCCCTTGCACTTCCCGTTTCTTCATGCCGCGGCAAGGTTTTGGAATCCGGTGACACATGTCTTTAGCTTCGCCAGGCAAGAGATATGTCCTACCTTTGAAGACTTCCGAGCCTTAATGGATTCCAAGCGCGACGAGGAGCTCCTGCCCCAACTTAATTTTGGTCATGCCCAATCCTTAGGGCGCATGTGCGGATTCAGCATGCGTGACGCTCGGTCCCTGATTTGTGACGGGATGCTGGACATTCCGAGTTTGGTCAATCGATTTTCTGATGCTGGTGATCGCAGCAACCATCACTAGCAAGGCTTCCAGCGGCACGTCCTCTGTTTGTGCATGCTATCCCATTTTCTATTTGTCTCGGGCTCTGGAGGGACTAGTGTCCGGCTGATTGAGGTTGCCCAAGGCTTGAGAGAGGGCAAGAGCTGTACTGCCATGGCTCTGGCCGAGACGTTAATGGGCTTAGACGCCTTTTATCGCCATGAGACGACCAGATTAGCAGGAAGTCCACTACTATTACAGGCAATGTTTCCCACCCAATCTCGCATTCACGTATTGCTCACATCACTCGGCCCTCAAGCTCGGTCTTTTCTCACAAAAACACCATTCTCACTCTTCTCTCCTCGTACATCTCTCTATTCTTTACTCTCTCATTTTTCAATCCCTCCCCAGGTATGGCTGATGGATAAGCTACAAGTTGTGGACTCCTGCCCAGCATATTCAGCTCGCGGCTACTTCTTCCGGCACCGTCTAGTCAATGCCTTGGATGAGGGATGGTGGTTCGCTTGGATGTGCCGTTTGTCTGCAGACCGTATTGCTTGGCGGTGCCCTTGGCTGGACCTTCCGGCAATGAGTTACAAAATGCCCCGGCAGACTGGGATTCAATTGATTGGTCTCACTCACTGCGTATTCTACTTCCCATTTCGGATTCAACGCCAATTTGGCCATGATCAGACCTGCCCGCCAGAGGGGATAGAGTCTCTTGCTGCATTCACAGCCCAAGGCGCACAGCTTGCTTGGCAGGCCACCGCATGGAGGATGAGAGGACTCCTGGCTCCCGCTCTTACTTTCAGTTGCACTTTGTCTGACGAGTGCGTGGATTGGCTCAACGAAGAAGCACAGATTGGGCCCAGCTTGGCATCAGAGGCTTCGACCAACTCTGGGAGGGGGCGCAGGAACACCTGACTTGACTATGCCCCAAATTTATTGCTTTATTAGTACTTTCAAGTTTTCTTTATGAATGTAATAAAAAAAGAAACTTCAATTGTATGCAAGAGCAGGAGAACTCTGTTTTGAAATCAATGAAATTGAAAGTTGTGGTACTGAAAATTTTCCATTTGGTCAAAAGATGGTCGAAGTTGTAAAAAGATTATTTGAACAAAGTCAGATTTTATTAAAACTTCTCAAAAACATTTTTGATGTGGATCAGAACTGGACACGCCTGAGATTTGTCACTGAGACGCACAACCCCAGATCCCCGCAACTGGAAAGTTGCCCCTAGTCTGAAGAGCGCCGCAGCACTGCACAGCAACAGAAAGTTGCCCCTAGTCTGAGTAGCACTGTATTGGGGATTCCAACGAATGCTGATAGACAGAGATGACTGAGATGATCAAATGGACAAAGTTGATCGAGGAAGTGTTATGGCTGAACTTCAGGATGAAGCTGCCTACGTATCCCAAACATGGGAATCAAGCCTTACGTAGTTCCGGCTTAGGTTCGCTCGAGTATTTTCACTCTCCTTTTGCGCTCTAACTTTTGCCAAGGCTGCCCTTTGCGGGTTTTCAGCCTTGTGAGCTCAGTTTTTATATTTTCTAATTTTTTTGTGCTCTAACTTTTGCCTAGGTCGCCCTTTCGGGTTTTCGGCCTAACGAGCCTCTCAAGGGTAGTATTTCTTCAACTTGTCCATGTTGATCGGTTGGGAAAATTCCAAGCCATCTAAGTCCATCAGAACCACAGCTCCACCTGACCAGATAGCTTTGATGATGTAGGGACCAGTCCAATTGGGTCTGAACTTGCCCCTCGGGTCGTGGATGGGTGCTCGGTTGTCTTTGAGCACCAAATCCCCTTCCTTTAGATTTCTGGACTTAACCTTCTTGTTAAAATCCCGAGTAATCCTGCGCTGATAGCTCTGAACGTGATACAGTGCTTTCAGCCTTCTCTCGTCAAAGAGCATGAGTTCCTCGAACCTGCTCTGCTGCCAATCTGCCTCAGCTATCTGACACTCAGCCAATACCCTTAAAGACGGAACTTCAATTTCAATAGGTAGAACGACCTCCATTCCATAAACTAACGAATACGGAGTCGCTCCGGTAGAAGTTCTAATTGAAGTCCTGTAGCCCCACAGAGCAAAAGGCAACTTATCTGGCCAATCTCGATAGGTCTCCACCATTTTCCGCAGTATATGCTTGATGTTCTTGTTGGCGGCCTCAACTGCTCTATTGGTTTGCGGCCGGTACGTAGATGACTTATGAAAAGCCACGTTATACTTTTCCAACAAGTCGACCACTTCTTTCTTAAAGTGGGATCCATTATCCGAGATAATCTCGTTTGGCACTCCGTAGCGACAGATGATGTTGTTTCTGATGAACTTTGCGACGTGCGACGCTTTCAACACCGCGTATGATTGGGCCTCGACCCACTTTGTGAAATAATCTATCGCTACCAGGATATATTCATGTCCGTTCGACCCAGCTCCGATCACATCAATCCCCCACACGGAAAATGGCCACGGGGACGTCATGTTGTAAAGCTTGGACGGTGGGATGTTCATACGGTTTGCGTGGATCTGGCATTTGTGGCATCGTCGAACAAAGCCGATGCAATCCTCCTCCATGGTTGACCAGTAGTAACCCTGCCTGAGGATCTTTCTGGCCAACATTATTCCATTCATGTGCGCACCGCACTCCCCTCCATGAATAGCCTCCATTAGGCGCTTCGACTCTTCAGCCTCCACACAGAGCTTATGCATTCCCAGATGACCCCTTTTGTACAGTTTACCCCCGCAGATGATGAACTGAACAGCCATTCTTCTGATCGCCCTCTTATCCTTGGCATTTGCCCCTAGTGGATACGTCTCCTTTTCCAAGAAGTTCCAAATATCGTAATACCAGGGGTTGTCGTCTTGGGCCTCATCTATGGCGGAAATTGACTCGTATGCCGGCGCAAACTTCTGATCAATGATGACTGGACGCAGCCGGACTCCAGACGGGATGTCTATCATGGAAGATAGGGTTGCTAGTGAATCTGCGAACCTGTTGTTCTCTCTTACAAGGTGGGTGAATTTTAGCTTCTCGAACCGAGGAATTAACAAATCCAAGGTTTGGTGGTAAATTATCATCCTTTCCTCCTTGACCTTCCAGTCTCCTTTTGCTTGAGACACAACAAGATTCGAGTCCCCAATGACGTCCAATCGTCTTACCCCTAGTTCTAGGGCTGCTTCCAGACCAGCAATACATGCCTCACACTCTGCTTCATTGCTCGAGACTCTGAACTGGAGCTTGAATGCTAAAGGGATACGGGAATCGTCAGGCGCTATCAGCAACACCCCTATCCCATACCCATACTGGTTTGACGCTCCGTCAAAGTACATCGTCCAAGTTTCATCTTTGATGTGCAGAATGGCTTCATCTGGGAATAGGTACTCAACCGCCTGATCCCCCTCAACCGGGTGGTCGGTAAGGAACTCCGCTACCGCTCTCCCTTTCACCGACTTGCGTGTTACATACTTCAAGTCAAATTCAGAAAGCAATAGCAACCAACGAGCTAGCCTACCCGTAAGTGCTGGTTTCTCGAAAAGATATTTGATGGGATCCAAACGTGAAACCAACATTACAGAGTGAGCTAACAGGTAGTGCCGCAGCTTCCTGGTTGCCCATACCAAGGCCAAACAAGCCTTCTCCAGTGGTGTGTAGCGGGTCTCGTAATCTAGCATCTTCTTGCTCAGATAGTAGATGGCCCTTTCCACTCTGTCCTCTGACTCTTGCGCGAGGATGCAGCCCATGGTGGTCTCAGTTACCGAAAGATACAATATCAACGGTCTCCCCGGCTCTGGCGGTGACAACACGGGCGGGTTCTGTAGATACTCTTTGATCTGTTCAAAAGCTGCTTGACATCGGCCGTCCCATTGGAATTTTTTTCCTTTCTTCAGGAGACCAAAAAGTGGTTCACAAGTCAAGGTTAATCTAGAGATAAACCGTCTTATGAATTGCACTTTACCTAGAAAGCCTCGCACCTCCTTTTCAGTCCTTGGTGGCGGCATTTCTAAGATGGCCTTGATTTTGGAAGGGTCGACCTCGATGGCTCTTTGTGTAATCAGAAACCCTAGCATCTTCCCTGCTGTAACACCAAAAGTACACTTCTGGGGATTCAACTGCAGCCGAAACTCTCTGATCCTTTGGAAGAATTTTTGTAAGGCGGTGTAGTGGCCTTCTCTTTCTTTGGACTTGACAATCATGTCGTCCACATACACCTCGACCTCTTTATGGATCATATCATGCAATATTGTGGTTGCTGCCCGTTGATAGGTAGCTCCAGCGTTTTTCAGCCCAAATGGCATCACTCTATAACAATATGTACCCCACGGGGTAGTGAATGCAGTCTTCTCCCGGTCTTCGGGTGCCATTACTATCTGATTATAGCCTGAGAAGCCATCCATAAACGAAAGCAAGGCGTGTCCTGCCGTGAAATCTACCAATTCATCAATGTGCTGCAAGGGAAAGTCGTCCTTCGGACTGGCCCTATTCAAATCTCTGAAGTCTACACAGACCCGAATTCTGCCGTCCTTCTTCGGCACCGGAACAATGTTGGCCAACCAAGTCGGGTACTCAGACACCAGCAGAAAGCCTGCATCAATTTGCTTGGTGACCTCTTCCTTGATCTTAAGGGCCCAATCAGGGCGGATCCTTCTGAGCTTCTGTTTGACAGGTCGGGCCTCGGGATCAAGAGGGATCCGGTGCTGTACAATCTCAGGATCGATTCCAGGCATGTCTTCGTAGGACCACAGGAAAACATCTTTGAAATCTTTTAACAAAGCGACTAAGCGCTCGCGTTCTTCAGAAGACAACGTGGACCCGATCTGGACCAGCCACGGGTCCTTCTCAGTACCAACATTCACAGTAGTGATTTCATCCATTAAAGGTTTAACAAATCTTTCCTGCTCTTGATCAATTAACCGTTGCAAAACCGGAGGAATTTCTTCCTCGTCATTTTCATCAAAATTTTGAAAATCCTGATTTAAGCAATAAATCAAAGGCACAGAAAAATACTCCAAAACCACATCCACGTCGTTCTCATTAAATACTTCCGAGCTGTCGGATTCCTCTGTTACAACAGACTCAAAAGAAAATGAAAAAGACGACCTAGACAGGACAGTGGCATCCGTGTTATCACCCCCGGGAATACCGGACTCAGACTCAGTTGAGCTGGAATCTGATTCCGACGCACAAGATTCGGTAGAATTAGATTCCGGCTCACTACCTGACCCGGTGTTGCTTGATAAAAAGCCTTCTTCATATTGCCAGATGAGAGAAGGTGCGATGGACGCATCCAAAATAGTTGATGGTAGGCCCGCAGCCGCTTCATTCACAATCACACATACCGAGGAGCTATCCCCCAAGCACCTCTGTTCGATCGGAGGATCTGAAAGCTGACATGCCAGCGCTGCCCCCATTTCGTTTTCATCGTCCTCAGACTGCACTTCCTTACTTTGCCCAGCCTCAGCCGATAGATCTGCCTGCCCTTCGGCGATATCATCCTCAGGTAACTGTAAATCAAAGAAGATCTCAAATCCCGGCACGCGCTTCTTCTCCGCGTTGAGCCACGGCTCTGGGAAGCCATAGAACGGAAAGTCCTCCCCCTCCCGGACGAAGCGTCCGTTTAGGGTCCCCCGAATGGGCTGGTGCATTAAGTCAAAGAGCTTCCCCATCGGTTTCTCCCTGGCCCTTCCGGCCATTTCCTTTCCTTTCCTTATCCAATCCTCTTTGGTGGGTAGGTAGCCCAAACCAAAGGTACGGGGGTTATGTGGCACTTCGGCCGATGCTGCGGCACCTTTCCTGCCGCTCTTGCCCAATCCCATCCCGGGGATGTGCTGGAGTTTGTTCATGAGATAGACTGCTTGGGCACTGACATACACCCCTTCGTTAGCTGCCATGATGTCCTGTACAACCCGAGCCTCAGCCAAGGTAAAGCCTGATATGAACACATCTTCCATTCCGTGCTCGATTTCTAGAACAGGCGTAGATACCTCCGGCGGTGGATGAATTGATGAGTTTCCAAAAACAATGGCTACTCCCTTCCCATAGGGGTATTTCACCACTTGATGTAGGGTAGAGGAGACCGCCTTTACCTGATGCAGCCACGGCCGCCCCAAAAGCAAGTTGAACGTTGCAGGAACCTCCAAGACTTGGAAATCTATCTCGTGCTGTCCCGGCCCAACCTTTGTTTGAATCTTAACTGTTCCCATTACTTCTCGGCTTGTGTTGTCATACGCCCGAATCACTTGGGCCGTTGGCACAAAATCCGCGACTTTCAAACCAATCGCATAAGCTGTCCTTGCCGGGCAGACGTTGATGGCGGACCCCGTGTCGACAAGCACCACAGGTATCCATTTATCCCTGCACTCCACAGAGATGTAGAGCGGCTTGTTATGGTTCACACCCTCGGGTGGCAGTTCTTTGTCAGAAAAACTCAATGCTGGGGAACTTCCTCCCGAAAAGACTAAGCCTACCAGCTGTTCGGGCGTGGTATCTATGGAAAGCTTGGCCTTGTCCATGGCTGAAAGGACAGCCTGCCTATGTACTCGAGAAGCCATAAGCAGTCCCCAGATGGAGATGTCTGCTTGTATCTTTTTCAATTGTCTCAATACGGCCTCGTCTTCGAGTTGCTTCTCCTTTTGTTTCTCTGCTTCCTTATCCTTTCCAGACGCCTCTGGTTGATCTAGGTGTGGGGGCTTGAAATACCGTCCACTCCTAGTCATGTGATCGACTTCGCCGATATACCAGGTATCATCCGGTTGGTTACCTTCCCAATCCTCGTCCGTGTGGGCAAGGCATAGATCGTCGTCTTCCCACCACATACCCTCTGTAGCCGATAGGCATCTGTCTGGTTCTGTCACAACCGTCCCGATACTTGCAGTGCTTTTTATCCCTATCCTCGCAGCATTCTCTATTTCCGTACTTGTGGCAGCCTCGATCCCCACGTGGCCTTTTGCCTTCCTGATCCTTTCAGAATCCTCGAATCTTCCTCGTTCTGACTGTGTCAACGCAGTAGATTGCTCAATGATCCCTGTACTCAAAATGCTCCATTCCTGAGCGAAACTTTCGACACCGGCGCTCTCCGGCGATGTATTCTATTCTTCGACCTCCCCGGCTGTTATTGATGCTTCTGCCCCTGCCGGGCCTTGTTCTGACTGAAACTCCCCTACCACATCCGGCTGATCGTCCAACCATCCCGTGGCCTCAGCTGATTCCTCATAATCGAACCAGTTGACGGTTGGGTCTTCGGGATCTTGATTACCGTAAAACTGGAACTTGGCAAGATCCTCTTTCACAGCTGTCAAATCATCCATTCCCCGTCCTGGGTTGTCCCCTTGGATTGCACACAACTCTCACCCGGCTGGGAACTCGACATCTGGTCTATTCCGGCCCACTGGTGAAATGTAGTCACTCTGACTGTAAGTGTTCCCAACATCACTCTCAGATTCCGCAGACTCTGGTTTGACAACCTCTTTCCTGTTCTTGATGGTCACCACCACTGGCTTGGGTTGGGTTATAGAGACGTCCATCATGCACAAATCGGTGCAATCAGGGAGGAAAACTTTCGGCTTAGGGAGGTAGGAGGGTGTGATATAGATACTAGGATCGTAGGATGCGACCCCAGTGTGGATGAAATTGATTCTTTTGGGTGGTGGAACTTGGTTATGTGTGGGGAGAGGATTTGTAGTAACATTGGGTTTCTCAGGGGGTAAAATCACCCCATTATCAATGAGATCCTGAATCTCATGACGCAACCGAAAGCACAGGTCGATGTCGCGACCGTGCTGCTGGTGGAACGCACAATACTTGGCTGGATTGTGCGTGGCGGGCAGTCTTTCAAGTAAGGGACACGACTCTAGGTGCTTCAGATGCCCTTTTCTGATCAAAACCCCAAAGCTTTGGATAGGGGCATATAAAGTGGAGCGAAGGTTCTGGTATTTCTGGGAGGGTATTTGGTGGTTTGAGGGTTACTTCCAGACGCACCGGAGAACGGTGTGGCTGCTGTAGTTCTTGGGGAAGGGTTGGCGGTGACCATACTCACTTCAGAGGTTCTGGCAGTTGTAGCGCCACTCGGGCCTGAATTAGTATTACGATTGAAATTTCTGCGGGGTTGCTCCCGGTCATTATCAATCCATCCTTGTCTTAAGGCGTCCTCGATCTGCACCCCCATTTCATGCAGATCAGCAAAGGTGGGAAAGGGGACTACAATCATCTTTTGCATTAGCTTCGGCTGAAGATTGCGCACAATCATCCGAATCTGGTCTTTGTCTGTGGGTCTCAAGGTCATCATCGAAGCCTTAGCCCGCCATCTGGTTACAAATTCTGAGAAGCTTTCCTTGGGTTCTTGCCTTGTTGTCTTGAGATCCCAGGTCGTGATCTCGATTTGTGTGTTGTATGAGTACTGCAGGATGAAGGCCTCAGCCATCTCGTCCCAACTTCTCTTGACGTCGTCCTCCAACTTGGCATACCATGCGGCCGCTACACCCGACAGGGTCCGGCCAAACAAAGACAGCTTCTGTAATCTGGTGAGGCCCATTGGCCTTAGGACGTCTGAAAATAGTCGCAGGTGTACCATGGGATCCTCATATCCGTCAAAACGATCAATTTGTGGCATCTTAAACCGATCTGGCAGCGTCACGGCTGTGTCGATGTATCCGTCTCCAATGTCCGAAATGGACTTCGCACCTTGAGATTTCTTGAACAACTTTTCAAGCTTGTGCATTTTCAATGTCACGGGGTCCACCTCGGACTCGAAGGGGGAATCCGATAGATTGACAGGAGTTGGCGCCTTGGATTGTTGAGGCGGAATCGGGGGTGGAGCTGGCCCCGTTGGGATGTTCGTATCTTCTTGGACATTCCGGGCATTTGGCGTCTCTTCGGGTATCGGAACCCTTAGTGGGGGAGGGACATGCTGTGAAGCTGACGCCCCAGTTTGCTGTTGCAATCTCCCAATTAACTCCGCTTGCCCACTCATAACTGTGGCTTGTTGCCTGGCAAATTCTGCCTGTCGGACAGCATCCTGCTGCATCATTTTCATGCTTTCCTGAAGTTGGCGCAACATCTCCTCTAAGCTAGCCATACTGTTCTGCTCTGGTTGAATTACTGGTATGCGTTCCCTCTCTGTGGGTGAAACGGGATCCTGATCCCTACTGTACACAGGTGGGGTAGACAAAGCCCTCTGTACTGACTGTTGAACCGATGTCCTCTGCCTAGTTGCCTTCCGTTTAGTAACCGGGGGTAGAGAATGGTACACCGGTTGTCCTTCTATCAGATCCTCAGATCGATGGAGCCGACGACCTCTGATCCACAGTGCTTGGGGAATGTCTACTGGGTTGGACGCAATGATGCTAAACTACTTAGCAAAAAGATAAATAAAGCAATAAATAAACCAACAACTGGGCAGCACAACGGCATAAAATAAACAAATAATATACAGTTGGATATTCAAAATACATAGTCGGTAAGCCGAACACACTGTTCCTTGATACTGATCACTGTTCCCCAAAATCTCTGTTCCCAAAACTGAACCTGATACCCGCAGATAACTGATTCATAAACTGATACTGATACCCTCAGGCCTACTACTCAGTCCTGCAAACTGACATGCGCGTTCCTGTAGAACCATACTCTAAAAAGCACACAGCAAGTAAAGAGAGCCAAAACACCCCTATATTGGGGTAGGGTTTCCCTGTCCTACTTTGTCAGGAGCTAGGGTTTCACTGTGCACGCAGCAGTTTCAAACAACTTAGCATCGGGTAAGCAACCTGTCCTAGCTTGGAATGGTCACTATGGATTCCGAATATGCACTAGGTCGAATGGTCAAAAAGGGTGCCCCGGTAAACCGGGGTTTGTGTTCCCATGCTGTCAGAGCCCATAGCCGGTCAGCCTTATGGTCATGTCTTGACAAGACAAGCCTCCGGCAAACCGTTCAGGAATGGCAGATGGCAAACACTGTGTTCCTAGGCGCACCAATGCACATGCAATGCAAAGAAGCACATAAGCGAAATCAAACAGGATATCATGAGTTCGAGTCAAGCTTTCTAAAATCCCCAGCAGAGTCGCCAGAAACTGTTGACGCGCCCACGGAGGGGGACCTCGCTACTACAGTTCGGACTCGCGATTTTGTGTCACGGTTCTTAATCTGAACAAAAGAGTCCAAATCTGGCAAATCGTTTTGAGAAACAGATTTTGAAAAAGTAGTGCCAATCATAGACTGCTTTGCAAGATACAGAGTTGTCACCTAAATATTTTTTTTTAAAATGGGGAAATTTAGGAAACCCTGACTCGGTGCCGAAGGCCACATGTCCGTCATCACTGGAGTTGTCTCGGCTCGGGAGCTTGGGTACGATCGGGGAAGGTCAGCTATGAGCACCCCCTTTCGCCCGGTCCGAAGACCGACCTCTACTAACCGTGATATCCAATTTTGAAAGCGTTTTGTGTTCTTATTCCATTTATCAGCCTAGAATTACTATGTTATGCGCGCAGCAAACAAGTATAGACTAGATTGCCTAATTTGGAAGTAAGCATTGCATATCCGTTTGTTTTGGAAAATATTTTGAATTTGCTACTCGCAAGTAGGCTAAAATGCGGATTTCAACGAGTTTTTCCAACTCAAACAATCCAACCTCCACCCACAGGCATTCAAAGCAGTTTAACACATAAGCACTTAGCCGCATGGCAGGCATACTGTCATGGTAACACTCACACGCATGCGGGATGCTAAAGCATAAATACTTACATCGTACTCCGTGCCAAAATAGTAAACTAGTTAGCAAACCTGCATGTCCTAGTTCATGTAAAAAATGGCTAATGCATCACATGCAAAATGCAATCTAGGCAGGCTCGGCTAGCCCTAAACATGGCATGTGAAAATGCACAATTATCACATATTCGGTTTAGAAGTACAAATGCAGTTAGCGTGATGTGCCGAGCCTAATGTATGCAATACAAATGCATGGATGCACGCATGCATAGCATAAGGTATGCTAATTTCAAAAAATGCCCTAATCTACCATCATAAGCAGGTAAATAAAAGGGAAGAAAGAAATGGGGATTGGAAGACATACACACACTCACCCACACTTATTACATATTTACCCTCACTCAGAGGGTCCAAATGAATATTACAGTCCCAAAAATAATAAACAAATAAAATATTACAGTCCCAAATAATAAACAAACAAAATTATTACAAAAATTCTAATTAATTAAAAGAAAAGATGCAAAAGAAAGAAGAGGGTGGCCGCAGCCTCTGCCTCGGGATGCGCAGATGATGCATGCTCGGAACTTGACTTGCCCGAAAAACCCGTACCGTACTCCTGCCACCTCTGTTTGTACTGCCTTGTCTCTCTGAAAATTACCAAAGTCCTGGAGCAGGTTCCTCACATACTGCAGAGCACCACCGGTCAGACCGAATTCCCACCGGCACTCTACAATTTTCATCGGCTGTTCTTGGATTCATCGGCACTTAAAAGATTGCCGGTCGGCACTAAATTCTGCCGGTCGGCAGAAACTTCCTGCAGAAGACAGTTTGACAGCAAACAGAGAATAGACAGTGCATGGCATGGGGTTTTCAGGCATATGTAAGCATGGCCATACTTCCTATCATGTTTTGAACTCAAGGAAACATGTCCTTCGATCTTCGAGCCACCAATGGTGCATGGTGGCTCAAGGAATCAAATTTGCCATTTGATATAAAGATGCATGCAACAAACAAAATGAAAACCGAAGCCTTATCAAGTTGGAGTCAAAGGCCCCGGTGACCGAGAATCAAGGCACATTACATCACTCGAAGTATGAATGTCCCTTGACCCTCATATTTGGCTTGACACCCCAAGCCAAATGATGCAATGCATGTTATGCTCACAAGACTCAAGATGCAACATGATGCTAAATGTGCAAGACATGCCAAATGTTATGCAACAAATATGACCAGTATGCAATGCTAGCATGCAAGATGCAAGTGTGATGCAAACATGGACCAATATGAGAATGGGATTAGCATGCTACGAGGCTTGATGGAACAACCATACAACAAACCTGAAGCAAGCATGCAATGGGGGCTTGAACCATAAAGGGACAGACCTTAGTCCACCCCAAAACAGCACCAAAAAAATGCTCAAAATGATAGGCAACGTCTCATGTTAACAAGCAAAGTTATGGTCCCAAGATTAAGGCACAAAAAGGAGACAACTTACCCACACCAACATGACCTCTCATGGCATGATTAAAACAAGTAAAAACAGAATTTTCCAGACCAAGATAGGACTCCAAACCCTCCTAAAATGGCAGCTAAGGTGACTCCCAAGAGGCATATGCACCAAGGCTCATTCCTAGGCATAAGAGGGTACACCCTCAAGGCATAAAAGAGGTCATGCATGCACACATACAAACATGATTCTTGGACTAAAATGTGGTCCTAGATGATGTTAAATCATGAGGGTAATCACAACCATGCATGCTAGAGGTCAAAATGCTCAAAGCTTTCAAGCCGAAATACATAGCACCTATGACAAACATGCCAAGCATGACCAAATGGATAACCAACAGACTCTAAGCATGGAAAAACAATGCTAAAAGCTTCATGGAACTAAGCCAACACACACAAGAATCATGGCCTAATCATGGGATGCACTTCTTAAGCAAAATGGAGCAATACAAAGCAAGTGCTACAAGCATACAAGGAGGCACAAATCCAGCCAAAAACAGAGGTTACACATGACCTAAAACACCTAAAAAAACTTCTGAAATGAGGCCAAGAATGATCAAGCACACATGCTACCCTTTTAAGCCAAAAAGCAAGGAAACAAAACAAAGAAGGGAGAGGGGTGTCCCTCCCCTATGCAAGACTTCAAACCACCTTTTTTAACACTGAAAATCAACTGGTTTTTAGTAGTCAAAGGACCAAAACACTGAAGTGAACAAAGCCTTACTAAAGAGGCACCAAAATGGACCAAACAAGGCCTAGAAGGGTGAGTTTGTACCCAAACCACGAAATGACCTTAATGAAAGATCTAAAACATGGAAATATAAGCCTCTTTCATGTTATACACAAGAGCTAAAACAGCAAGCAAGATAGGTAGAAAACTATTGCAAGTTTGGGCAATAAAAGCAAGATGCTCACCCTTGAAGAACCCTTGAAGAACAAATGGTCTAGCCCTCTTCTTTTGATCAAAACCAGTCCAAAAACTCAAGAATCAACCCTCCAAGTCCCTCAATCTCGGAGTAAGGTGTAATAGTGTGTGTAATGGTGCAAAAGTAAGGTAAAAACCACCTTTAGGCCAAGGAAACACACACAAAGGAGGGGAGAGAGGGAGATATAGAGATAGAGTGTATCTATATCTCAAAGCTCTAGTTTTTGGTTGCAAAAGTCTAACCTAGATCCAAGAGGAAAGGCCCTCTCTTATAGGACTCCCTCTTGCAAAGCTTATACAACAAGCTTGGCTAGAGGGAGATCCCTCCATACACGTGTATGGAGGGGAGAAGAGTTGGTGCCAGCTATCACAGCTGGCACAAAATATCTCCATAAAGTGGATGAACAGTGGTCGGCTGCCCAAAAATGTCATTTCGACAAAAAACAGTGCCGACCGGCAACAAACTATGCCGACCGGCAATAAAATATGCCGACCGACAAACAAAAGTGCCGATGGCATCAAAAAACCAGCCAGTGGCCTCTAGCCACTGCCGGTGGTGTGTGGGGATGTCTCACAAGGCATTCCCTGCCCCTCCAAGGCAAAACATGAGTGTTCGGTGCAAAACCAGACACTAAACGGTCAAGTTCGGAGATCCTGAGGCAGGGCACGCGAGCCGAGACCTCCGGGAACTCCAAACGAACACAAACATGGATGATCACCGAGTGTTCAAACGGTGACGTCCAAGTCTTGAGGACGGTCAAAAATGGGGCGTCTACAGGTATGTAATTGTGGTGTTTACTTGCCATTTCTCATGCATTAGGGTTCGAACACTCGACACTTATTCGGACCGTCTTGCATGATGGCAGATATGTATTTATGGAGTTTACTTGCCATTTCTCATACATTAGGGTTCGAACACTCGGACAATTATTCAGACCATCTTACATGATGGCAGATATGTAATTATGGTGTTTATTTACAATTTCTCATGCACTAGGGTTCGAACACTCGGACACTTATACGGACCCTCTTGAATGGTGGCAGATATCTAATTATGGTGTTTACTTGCCATTTCTCAACCATCAGGGTTTGAACTTTCGGACACTTATTCGGACCCTCTTGCATGATGTCAGTTATGTAATTCTGGTGTTTACTTGCCATTTCTCATGCATTAGGGTTTAGACACCCAGCACTTATTCGGACCGACTAGCATGATGGCAGATATGAAATTATGGTGTTTACTTGCCATTTCTCTTGCATTAGGGTTTAAACAATCGGACACTTATTCGACCCTCTTGCATGATGGCGGATATGAAATTATGGTGTTTACTTGTCATTTCTCAAGCATTAGGGTTCGAACACTCTGACACTTATTCGAGCCCTCTTGTATCATGACAGGTATGTGATTACAGTGTTTACTTGCGATTTCACATGCATTAGGGTTTAAACACTCGGACACTAATTCAGACCCTCTTGCATGATGGCAAATATGTAATTATGGTGCTTAGTTTCCATTTCTCATGCATTGGGATTTAAATACTCGGACACTTATTCAGACCCTATTGCAAGATGGCAGATATGTAATTTTTGTGTTACTTTCCATTTCCCATGCATTAGGGTTTAGACACCAAGCACTTATTCGGACCATCTTGCATGATGGCAGCTACGTAATTACGGTGTTTACTTGCCATTTCTCATGCATTAGGGTTTAAACACGCGGACACTTATTCAAACCCTCTTACAAGATGGCAGATACGTAAATTGTGGTGTTTACTTGCCATTTCTCATGCATTAGGATTCGAACACTCGGACACTTATTCGAACCCACTTGCATGCTGGCAGATATGTAATTATGGCGTTACTTGCCATTTCTCATGCATTGGGGTTCGAACATTCGGACACTTATTCGAGCCCTCTTGCATGATGTCAGATATGTAATTATGGTGTTACTTGCCATTTCTCATGCATTAGGGTTTGAACACTCGGACACTTATTCGAACCCCCTTGCATAATGACAGATATGTAATTATGGTTTTACTTGCCATTTCTCATACATTAGGGTTTAGACACCCAGCACTTATTCGGATCCTCTTGCATGATGGCAGATATGTAATTACGTCGTTTACTTGCCATTTCTCACGCATTAGGGTTCGAACACTCGGACACTTACTCGGACCCTCTTGCATGATGGCAGATATGTAATTATGATGTTTGCTTGCCATTTCACATACATTAGCGTTCGAACACTAGGAGACTTTTTCAGACCCTCTTACTTGCTGAGAGATATGTAATTACGGTGTTTACTTGCCATGTCCCATGCATTAGGGTTTAAACACTCGGCCACTAATTCAGACCCTTTTGCATGATGGCAGATATGTAATTATGGTGTTTACCTGCCATTTCTCACGCATTAGGGTTCGAACACTCGGGCACTTATTCAGACCCTCTTGCATGATGGGAGAAATGTAATTATGGTGTTTTCTTGCCATTTCTGATGTATTAGGGTTTGAACACTCGGACACTTATTCAAATCCCCATGCATGATGGCAGATACGCAATTATGGTGTTTACTTGCCATTTCTGATGCATTAGGGTTCGAACATGCGGACACTTATTCGGACCCTCTTGCATGATGGTAGATATGTAATTACGATATTTACTTGCCATTTCTCATGCATTAGGGCTTAAACCCTCGAACACTAATTCAGACCCTCTTGCATGATGGCTGATATGTAATTATCGTGTTTACTTGCCATTTCTCATGCATTAGGGTTCAAACAATCGGGCACTTATTCCGACCCTCTTGCATGACGGCAGGTATGTAATTATGGTGTTTACTTGCCATTTCTCATGCATTAGGGTTTAAACACTCGGACACTTATTCAGAACCTCTTGCATGATGGCAGATATGTAATGATGGTCTTACTTGCCATTTCACATGCATTAGGGTTTAGACACCAAGCACTTTTTCGGATCCTCCTGCATGATGGCAGTTATGTAATTATGGTGTTTACTTGCCATTTCTCATGCAATAGGGTTTATACAGTCGGACACTAATTCAGACCCTCTTACCTGATGGGAGGTATGTAATTGTGGTGTTTACTTCCCATTTCTCATGCATTAGGGTTTGAACACTCGGACACTTATTCGGACCGTCTTGCGTGATGGCAGATATGTATTTATGGAGTTTACATGCCACTTCTCATACATTAGGGTTCGAACACTCGGACAATTATTCAGACCATCTTACATGATGGCAGATATGTAATTATGGTGTTTATTTGCAATTTCTCATGCACTAGGGTTCGAACACTCAGACACTTATACGGACCCTCTTGAATGATGACAGATATCTAATTATGATGTTTACTTGCCATTTCTCAACCATCTGGGTTTGAACTCCCGGACACTTATTCGGACCCTCTTGCATGATGGCAGTTATGTAATTCTGGTGTTTACTTGCCATTTCACATGCATTAGGGTTTAGACACCCAGCACATGTTTGGACCATCTTGCATGATGGCAGATATGTAATTATGGTGTTTACTTACCATTTCTCATGCATTCGGATTTAAACACTCGGACACTTATTCGGACCCTATTGCATGATGGCAGATATGTAAATATGGTGTTCCCTTGCTATTTCTCATGCATTAGGATTTAGACACCCAGCACTTATTCGTACCCTCTTGCATGATCGCAGATATGTAATTATGGTGTTTACTTGGCATTTCTCATACATTAGGGTTCGAACACTCAAACACTTATTCAGACCCTCTTGCATGATGGCAGATATGTAATTATGGTGTTTACTTGCCATTTCTCATGCATTTGGGTTTAGACACCTAGCACTTCTTCGGACCCTCTTGCAAGATGGCAGATATATAAATATGGTGTTTACTTGGAATTTCTCATGCATTAGGGTTTAGACACCTAGCACTTATTTGGACCGACTTGCATGATGGCAGATATGTAATTGTGGTGTTTACTTGCCATTTCTCATGCATTAGGGTTTGAACAATCGGACACTTTTTCGGCCCTGTTACATGATGGCGGATATGTAATTATGGTGTTTACTTGCCATTTCTCCAGGATTAGGGTTTGAACACTCTGACACTTATTCGAACGCTCTTGTATGATGACAGGTATGTAATTACAGTGTTTACTTGCGATTTCACATGCATTAGGGTTTAGACACTCGGACACTAATTCAGACCCTCTTGCATAATGGCAAATATGTAATTATGGTGTTTACTTGCCATTTCTCATGCATTAGGGTTCGAATACTCGGACACTTATTCGGACCCTCTTGCATGACGGCAGATATGTAATTATGGTGCTTACTTGCCATTTCTCATGCATTAGGGTTTAAAGACACGAACACTTATTCAGACCCTATTGCATGAGTGAAGATATGTAATTTTTGTGTTACTTGCCATTTCCCATGCATTAGGGTTTAGACACCAAGCACTCATTCGAACCCCCTTGCATGATGGCAGATATGTAATTTTGGTGTTACTTGCCATTTCTCATGCATTAGGGTTTAGACAACCAACACTTATTCGGATCCTCTTGCATGATGGCAGATATGTAATTACGGCGTTTACTTGCCATTTCTCACGCATTAGGGTTCGAACACTCGGACACTTACTCGGACCCTCTTGCATGATGGCAGATATGTAATTATGATGTTTGCTTGCTATTTCACATACATTAGCGTTCGAACACTAGGAGACTTTTTCAGACCCTCTTACTTGCTGAGAGATATGTAATTACGGTGTTTACTTGCCATGTCCCATGCATTAGGGTTTAAACACTCGGCCACTAATTCAGACCCTTTTGCATGATGGCAGATATGTAATTATGGTGTTTACCTGCCATTTCTCACGCATTAGGGTTCGAACACTCGGGCACTTATTCGGACCCTCTTGCATGATGGGAGAAATGTAATTATGGTGTTTTCTTGCCATTTCTGATGTATTAGGGTTTGAACACTCGGACACTTATTCAAATCCCCATGCATGATGGCAGATACGCAATTATGGTGTTTACTTGCCATTTCTGATGCATTAGGGTTCGAACATGCGGACACTTATTCGGACCCTCTTGCATGATGGTAGATATGTAATTACGATATTTACTTGCCATTTCTCATGCATTAGGGCTTAAACCCTCGAACACTAATTCAGACCCTCTTGCATGATGGCTGATATGTAATTATCGTGTTTACTTGCCATTTCTCATGCATTAGGGTTCAAACAATCGGGCACTTATTCCGACCCTCTTGCATGACGGCAGGTATGTAATTATGGTGTTTACTTGCCATTTCTCATGCATTAGGGTTTAAACACTCGGACACTTATTCAGAACCTCTTGCATGATGGCAGATATGTAATGATGGTCTTACTTGCCATTTCACATGCATTAGGGTTTAGACACCAAGCACTTTTTCGGATCCTCCTGCATGATGGCAGTTATGTAATTATGGTGTTTACTTGCCATTTCTCATGCAATAGGGTTTATACAGTCGGACACTAATTCAGACCCTCTTACCTGATGGGAGGTATGTAATTGTGGTGTTTACTTCCCATTTCTCATGCATTAGGGTTTGAACACTCGGACACTTATTCGGACCGTCTTGCATGATGGCAGATATGTATTTATGGAGTTTACATGCCACTTCTCATACATTAGGGTTCGAACACTCGGACAATTATTCAGACCATCTTACATGATGGCAGATATGTAATTATGGGGTTTATTTGCAATTTCTCATGCACTAGGGTTCGAACACTCGGACACTTATACGGACCCTCTTGAATGATGACAGATATCTAATTATGATGTTTACTTGCCATTTCTCAACCATCTGGGTTTGAACTCCCGGACACTTATTCGGACCCTCTTGCATGATGGCAGTTATGTAATTCTGGTGTTTACTTGCCATTTCACATGCATTAGGGTTTAGACACCCAGCACATGTTTGGACCATCTTGCATGATGGCAGATATGTAATTATGGTGTTTACTTACCATTTCTCATGCATTCGGATTTAAACACTCGGACACTTATTCGGACCCTATTGCATGATGGCAGATATGTAAATATGGTGTTCCCTTGCTATTTCTCATGCATTAGGATTTAGACACCCAGCACTTATTCGTACCCTCTTGCATGATCGCAGATATGTAATTATGGTGTTTACTTGGCATTTCTCATACATTAGGGTTCGAACACTCAAACACTTATTCAGACCCTCTTGCATGATGGCAGATATGTAATTATGGTGTTTACTTGCCATTTCTCATGCATTTGGGTTTAGACACCTAGCACTTCTTCGGACCCTTTTGCAAGATGGCAGATATATAAATATGGTGTTTACTTGGAATTTCTCATGCATTAGGGTTTAGACACCTAGCACTTATTTGGACCGACTTGCATGATGGCAGATATGTAATTGTGGTGTTTACTTGCCATTTCTCATGCATTAGGGTTTGAACAATCGGACACTTTTTCGGCCCTGTTACATGATGGCGGATATGTAATTATGGTGTTTACTTGCCATTTCTCCAGGATTAGGGTTTGAACACTCTGACACTTATTCGAACCCTCTTGTATGATGACAGGTATGTAATTACAGTGTTTACTTGCGATTTCACATGCATTAGGGTTTAGACACTCGGACACTAATTCAGACCCTCTTGCATAATGGCAAATATGTAATTATGGTGTTTACTTGCCATTTCTCATGCATTAGGGTTCGAATACTCGGACACTTATTCGGACCCTCTTGCATGACGGCAGATATGTAATTATGGTGCTTACTTGCCATTTCTCATGCATTAGGGTTTAAAGACACGAACACTTATTCAGACCCTATTGCATGAGTGAAGATATGTAATTTTTGTGTTACTTGCCATTTCCCATGCATTAGGGTTTAGACACCAAGCACTCATTCGAACCCCCTTGCATGATGGCAGATATGTAATTATGGTGTTACTTGCCATTTCTCATGCATTAGGGTTTAGACAACCAACACTTATTCGGATCCTCTTGCATGATGGCAGATATGTAATTACGGCGTTTCTTGCCATTTCTCATGCAATAGGGTTTGAATACTTGGACACTTATTTGGACCCTCTTGCATGATGGCAGATATGTAATTATGGTGTTTGCTTGCCATTTCTCATACATTAGCGTTCGAACACTAGGAGACTTATTCAGACCCTCTTACTTGATGACAGATACGCAATTACGGTGTTTACTTGCCATGTCCCATGCATTAGGGTTTAAACACTCGGACACTAATTCAGGCCCTTTTGCATGATGGCAAATATGTAATTATGGTGTTTACCTACCATTTCTCATGCATTAGGGTTCGAACACTCGGGCACTTATTCGGACCCTCTTGCATGATAGCAGAAATGTAATTATGGTGTTTCCTTGCCATTTCTGATGCATTAGGGTTTAAACACTCGGACACTTATTCAAACCCGCATGCACGATGGCAGATACGCAATTATGTTGTTTACATGCCATTTCTCATGCACTAGGGTTTGAACACACGAACACTTATTCGGACCCTCTTGCATGATGGTAGATATGTAATTACGATATTTACTTGCCATTTCTCATGCATTAGGGCTTAAACCCTCGAAGACTAATTCAGACCCTCTTGCATGATGGCAAATATGTAATTATCGTGTTTACTTGCCATTTCTCATGCATTAGGGTTCGAACACTCAGACACTTATTCGGACGCTCTTGCATGACGGCAGATATGTAATTATGGTGTATACTTGCCATTTCTCATGCATTAGGGTTAGAACACTCGGACACTTATTCGGACCTTATTGCATGATGTCATATACGTAATTGTGGTGTTCCCTTGCTATTTTTCATGCATTAGGATTTAGACACCCAGCATTTATTCGGACCCTCTTCCATGATAGCAGATATGTAATTACGGTGTTTACTTGTCATTTCTCATACATTAGGGTTCGAACACTCAGACACTTATTCGGACCCTCTTGCATGATGGCAGATATGTAATTACGGTGTTTACTTGGCATTTCTCATGCATTGGGGTTTAGACAGCCAGCACTTATTCGGACCGACTTGCATGATGGCAGATATGTAATTATGGTGTTTACTTTCCATTTCTCATGCATTAGGGTTTAAATAATCGGACACTTATTCGGACCCTCTTGCATAATGGCGGATATGTAATTACGATGCTTGCTTGCCATTTCTCATGCATTAGGGTTCGAACACTCGAACATTTATTCGGACCCTCTTGTATGATGGCAGATATGTAATTACGGTGTTTACTTGCGTTTTCTCATGCATTAGGGTTTAAACACTCGGACACTAATTCAGAACTTCTTGCATAATGGCAAATATGTAATTACGGTGCTTGCTTGCCATTTCTCATGCAATAGGGTTCGAACACTCGAACACTTATTCGGACCCTTTTGTATGGTGGCAGATATGTAATTACGGTGTTTACTTGCGTTTTCTCATGCATTAGGGTTTAAAGACTCGGACACTAATTCAAACCCCCTTGCATAATGGCAAATATGTAATTATGTGTTTACTTGCCATTTCTCATGCATTAGGGCTTAAACCCTCGAACACTAATTCAGACCCTCTTGCATGATGGCAGATATGTAATTTTCGTGTTTACTTGCCATTTCTCATGCATTAGGGTTCGAACACTCAGACACTTATTCGGACGCTCTTGCATGACGGCTGATATGTAATTATGGTGTATACTTGCCATTTCTCATGCATTAGGGTTAGAACACTCGGACACTTATTTGGACCCTATTGCATGATGTCATATATGTAATTATGGTGTTCCCTTGCTATTTCTCATGCATTAGGATTTAGACACTCAGTTTTTATTCGGACCCTCTTCCATGATCGCAGATATGTAACTACGGTGTTTACCTGTCATTTCTCATACATTAGGGTTCGAACACTCAGACACTTATTCGGACCCTCTTGCATGATGGCAGATATGTAATTACGGTGTTTACTTGGCATTTCTCATGCATTGGGGTTTAGACAGCCAGCACTTATTCGGACCGACTTGCATGATGACAGATATGTAATTATGGTGTTTACTTGCCATTTCTCATGCATTAGGGTTTAAATAATCGGACACTTATTCGGACCCTCTTGCATAATGGCGGATATGTAATTACGGTGCTTGCTTGCCATTTCTCATGCATTAGGGTTCGAAAACTCGGACACTTATTCCGACCCTCTTGTATGATGGCAGATATGTAATTGCGGTGTTTACTTGCGTTTTCTCATGCATTAGGGTTTAAAAACACGGACACTAATTCAGACCCTCTTGCATAATGGCAAATATGTAATTATGGTGTTTACTTGCCATTTCTCATGCATTAGGGCTTAAACCCTCGAACACTAATTCAGACCCTCTTGCATGATGGCAGATATGTAATTATCGTGTTTACTTGCCATTTCTCATGCATTTGGGTTCGAACACTGAGACACTTATTCGGACGCTCTTGCATGACGGCAGATATGTAATTATAGTGTATACTTGCCATTTCTCATGCATTAGTGTTAGAACACTCGGACACTTATTCGGACCCTGTTGCATGATGTCATATATGTAATCATGATGTTCCCTTGCAATTTGTCATGCTTTAGGATTTAGACACCCAGCTTTTATTCGTACCCTCTTCCATGATCGCAGATATGTAACTACGGTGTTTACCTGTCATTTCTCATACATTAGGGTTCGAACACTCAGACACTTATTCGGACCCTCTTGCAAGATGGCAGATATGTAATTATGGTGTTTACTTGGCATTTCTCATGCATTGGGGTTTAGACAGCCAACACTTATTCGGACCGATTTGCATGATGACAGATATGTAATTATGGTGTTTACAAGCCATTTCTCATGCATTAGGGTTTAAATAATCGGACACTTATTCGGAGCCTCTTGCATAATGGCGGATATGTAATTACGGTGCATGCTTGCCATTTCTCATGCATTAGGGTTCGAACACTCGAACACTTATTCGGACCCTCTTGTATGATGGCAGATATGTAATTACGGTGTTTACTTGCGTTTTCTCATGCATTAGGGTTTAAACACTCGGACACTAATTCAGACCCTCTTGCATAATGGCAAATATGTAATTGTGGTGTTTACTTGCCATTTCTCATGCATTAGGGCTTAAACCCTCGAACACTAATTCAGACCCTCATGCATGATGGCAGATATGTAATTCTTGTGTTTACTTGCCATTTCTCATGCATTAGGGTTCGAACACTGAGACACTTATTCGGACGCTCTTGCATGGTGGCAGATATGTAATTATGGTGTATAGTTCCCATTTCTCATGCATTAGGGTTAGAACACTCGGACATTTATTTGGACCCTATTGCATGATGTCATATATGTAATTATGGTGTTCCCCTGCTATTTCTCATGCATTAGGATTTAGACACCCAACACCTATTCGGACCCTTTTCCACGATCGCAGATATGTAATTACGGTGTTTACTTGTCATTTCTCATACATTACGGTTCAAATACTCAGGCACTTATTCGGACCCTCCTGCAAGATGGCAGATATGTAATTATGCTATTTACTTGGCATTTCTCATGCATTAGGGTTTAGACAGCCAACACTTATTCGGACCGACTTGCATGATGATAGACATGTAATTATGGTGTTTACTTGCAATTTCTCACGCATTAGGATTTCAACAATCGGACACTTATTCGGACCCTCTTGCATAATGGCGGATATGTAATTATGGTGCTTGCTTGCCATTTCCCATGCATTAGGGTTCGAACACTCGGACAGTTATTCAGACCCTCTTGTATGATGGCAGATATGTAATTACGGTGTTTACTTGCGTTTTCTCATGCATTAGGGTTTAAACACTCGGACACTAATTCAGACCCTCTTGCATAATGGCAAATATGTAATTATGGTGTTGACTTGCCATTTCTCATGCATTAGGGTTCGAACAATCGGACACTTATTCGGACCCTCTTGCATGACGGCAGATATGTAATTATGGTGATTACTTACCATTTCTCATGCATTAGGGTTTAAACACTCGGACATTTATTCAGACCCTATTGCATGATGGCAGATATGTAATTTTGGTGTTACTTGCCATTTCCCATGCATTAGGGTTTAGACACCAATCACTTATTCGGACCCTCTTGCATGATGGCGGCTACGTAATTATGGTGTTTACTTGCCATTTCACATGCATTAGGGTTTAAACACTCGGACACTTATTCAGAACCTCTTGCATGATGACAGATATGTAATTATGGTCTTACTTGCCATTTCCCATGCATTTGGGTTTACACACCAAGCACTTTTTTGAATCCTCTTGCATGATGGCAGATTTGTAATTATGGTGTTTACTTGCCATTTCTCATGCAATACGGTTTAAACAGTCGGACACTAATTCAGACCCTCTTACCTGATGGGAGGTATGTAATTGTGGTGTTTACTTGCCATTTCTCATGCGTTAGGGTTCGAACACTCGGACACTTATTCGGACCGTCTTGCATGATGGCAGATATGTATTTATGTTGTTTACTTGCCATTTCTCATACATTAGGGTTCGAACACTCGGACAATTATTCAGACCATCTTACATGATGGCAGATATGTAATTATGGTGTTTGTTTGCAATTTCTCATGTACTAGGGTTCGAACACTCGGACACTTATACAGACCCTCTAGAATGATGGCAGATATCTAATTATGGTGTTTGGTTGCCATTTCTCATGCATTAGGGATTAGACACCCAACACCTATTCGGACCATCTTGCATGATGGCAGATATGTAATTAGGGTGTTTCCTTACCATTTCTCATGCATTCGGATTTAAAAACTCGGACACTTATTCGGACCCTATTGCATGATCGCAGATATGTAATTATGGTGTTTACTTGGCTTTTCTCATACATTAGGGTTCGAACAATCAAACACTTATTCGGACCCTCTTGCATGATGGTAGATATGTAATTAGAGTGTTTACTTGACATTTCTCATGCATTTGGGTTTGGACACCCAGCACTTCTTCGGACCCTCTTGCAAGATGGCAGATATATAATTATGGTGTTTACTTGGCATTTCTCATGCATTAGGGTTTAGACAGCCAGCACCTATTCGGACCGACTTCCATGATGGCAGATATGTAATTATGGTGTTTACTTGCCATTTCTCAAGCATTACGGTTTAAACACTCTGACACTTATTCGAATCCTCTTGTATGATGACAGGTATGTAATTACGGTGTTTACTTGCGATTTCACATGCATTAGGGTTTAAACACTCGGACACTAATTCAAACCCTCTTGCATAATGGCAAATATGTAATTATGGTGTTTACTTGCCATTTCTCATGCATTACGGTTCGAATACTCGGACACTTATTCGGACCCTCCTGCATGACGGCAGATATGTAATTATGGTGCTTACTTGCCATTTCTCATGCATTAGGGTTTAAGTACTCGGACACTTATTCAGACCCTATTGCATGATGGCAGATATGCAATTTTTGTGTTACTTGCCATTTCCCATGCATTAGGGTTTAGACACCAAGCACTTATTCGGACCCTCTTGCATGATGGCAGCTACATAATTATGGTGTTTACTTGACATTTCTCATGCATTAGGGTTTAAACACTCGGACACTTATTCAAACCCTCTTACAAGACAGCAGATATGTAAATTGTGGTGTTACTTGCCATTTCTCAAGCATTAGGATTCGAACACCCGGACACTTATTCGAACCCACTTGCATGATGGCAGATATGTAATTATGGTGTTACTTGCTATTTCTCATGCATTAGGGTTTGAACACTCGGACACTTAATCGAACCCCCTTGCATGATGGCCGACAAGTAATTATGGTGTTACTTGCCATTTCTCATGCATTAGTGTTTAGACACCCAGCACTTATTCGGATCCTCTTGCGTGATGGCAGATATGTAATTACGGCGTTTACTTGCCATTTCTCATGCATTAGGGTTCGAACACTCGGACACTTATTCGGACCCTCTTGCATGATGGCAGATATGTAATTATGGTGTTTTCTTGCGATTTCACATACATTAGCGTTCGAACACTCGGACACTTATTCAGACCCTCTTACTTGATGACAGATATGTAATTACGGTGTTTACTTGCCATGTCCCATGCATTAGGGTTTAAACACTCGGACACTAATTCAGACCCTTTTGCATGATGGCAGATATGTAATTATGGTGTTTACCTGCCATTTCTCATGCATTAGGGTTCGAACACTCGGGCACTTATTCGGACCCTCTTGCATGACGGCAGAAATGTAATTAGGGTGTTTTCTTGCCATTTCTGACGCATTAGGGTTTAAACACTCGGACACTTACTCAAACCCCCATGCATGATGGCAGATTCGCAATTATGGTGTTTACTTACCATTTCTCATGCATTAGGGTTCAAATACTCGGACACTTATTCGGACCCTCTTGCATGATGGTAGATATGTAATTACGATATTTACTTGCCATTTCTCATGCATTAGGGCTTAAACCCTCGAACACTAATTCAGACCCTCTTGCATGATGGAAGATATGTAATTATCGTGTTTACTTGCCATTTCTCATGCATTAGGGTTCGAACACTCAGACACTTATTCGGACGCTCTTGCATGACGGCAGGTATGTAATTATGGAGTATACTTGCCATTTCTCATTCATTAGGGTTACAACACTCGGACACTTATTCGGACCCTATTGCATGATGTCATATATGTAATTATAGTGTTCCCTTGCTATTTCTCATACATTAGGATTTAGACACCCAGCATTTATTCGGACCCTCTTCCCT
This sequence comes from Camellia sinensis, assembly GCF_055761805.1. Lineage (NCBI taxonomy): Eukaryota > Viridiplantae > Streptophyta > Magnoliopsida > Ericales > Theaceae > Camellia > Camellia sinensis. The sequence goes on from NC_138972.1 coordinate 163,556,744, forward strand.
GATCGCAGATATGTAATTACGGTGTTTACTTGTCATTTCTCATACATTAGGGTTCGAACACTCAGACACTTATTCGGACCCTCTTGCATGATGGTAGATATGTAATTACGGTGTTTACTTGGCATTTCTCATGCATTAGGGTTTAGAGAGCCAGCACTTATTTGGACCGACTTGCATCATGACAGATATGTAATTATGGTGTTTAGTTGCCATTTCTCATGCATTAGGGTTTAAACAATCGGACACTTATACGGACCCTCTTGCATAATGGTGGATATGTAATTATGGTGCTTGCTTGCCATTTCTCATGCATTAGGGTTCGAACACTCGGACACTTATTCGAACCCTCTTGTATGATGGCAGATATGTAATTACGGGGTTTACATGCATTTTCTCATGCATTAGGGTTTAAACACTCGGACACTAATTCAGACCCTCTTGCATAATGGCAAATATGTAATTATGGTGTTTACTTGCCATTTTTCATGCATTAGGGTTCGAACACTCGGACACTTATTCGGACCCTCTTGTATGATTGCAGATATGTAATTACGATGTTTACTTGCGTTTTCTCATGCATTAGGGTTTAAAGACTCGGACACTAATTCAGACCCTCTTGCATAATGGCAAATATGTAATTATGGTGTTTACTTGCCCTTTCTCATGCATTAGGGCTTAAACTGTCGAACACTAATTCGGACCCTCTTGCATGAAGGCAGATATGTAATTATCGTGTTTACTTGCCATTTCTCATGCATAAGGGTTCGAACACTGAGACACTTATTCGGACGCTCTTGCATGACGGCAGATATGTAATTCTGGTGTATACTTGCCATTTCTCGTGCATTAGGGTTAGAACACTCGGACACTTATTCAGACCCTATTGCATGATGTCATATATGTAATTATGGTGCTCCCTTGCCATTTCTCCTGCATTAGGATTTAGACACCCAGCACCTATTCGTACCGTCTTCCACGATCGCAGATATGTAATTACGGTGTTTCCTTGTCATTTCTCATACATTTGGGTTCGAACACTCAGACACTTATTCGGACCCTCTTGCATGATGGCAGATATGTAATAATGGTGTTTACTTGGCATTTCTCATGCATTAGGGTATAGACAGCTAGCACTTATTCGGATCGACTTGCATGATGACAGATATGTAATTATGGGGTTTATTTTCCATTTCTCATACGTTAGGGTTTAAACAATCGGACACTTATTCGGACCCTCTTGCATAATGGCGGATATGTAATTATGGTGCTTGCTTGCCATTTCCCACGCATTAGGGTTCGAACACTCGGACACTTATTCGTAATTACGGTGTTTACTTGCGTTTTCTCATGCATTAGGGTTTAAACACTCGGACACTAATTCAGACCCTCTTGCATAATGGCAAATATGTAATTATGGTGTTTACTTGCCGTTTCTCATGCATTAGGGTTCGAATACTCAGACACTTATTCGGACCCGCTTGCATGATGGCAGTTATGTAATTCTGGTGTTTACTTGCCATTTCTCACGCATTAGGGTTTAGACACCCAACACTTATTCGGACCATCTTGCATTATGGCGGATATGTAATTATGGTGTTTACTTACCATTTCTCATGCATTCAGATTTAAACACTCGGACACTTGTTCGGACCCTTTTGCATGATGCCAGATATGTAATTACGGTGTTCCCTTGCTATTTCTCATGCATTAGGATTTAGACACCCAGCACTTATTCGTACCCTCTTGCATGATCGCAGATATGTAATTATGGTGTTTACTTGGCTTTTCTCATACATTAGGGTTGAAACACTCAAACACTTATTCGGACCCTCTTGCATGGTGGCAGATATGTAATTATGGTGTTTACTTGCCATTTCTCATGCCTTTGGGTTTAGACACCCATCATTTCTTCGGACCCTCTTGCAAGATGACAGATATATAATTATGGTGTTTACTTGGCATTTCTCATGCATTAGGGTTTAGACACCGAGCACTTATTCAGACCGACTTGCATGATGGCAGATATGTAATTATGGTATTTACTTGCCATTTCTCATGCATTAGGGTTTAAACACTCGGACAGTTACTCAAACCCTCTTACAAGACGGCTGATATGTAAATTGTGGTGTTACTTTCCATTTCTCATGCATTAGGATTCGAACACTCGGACACTTATTTGAACCCACTTGCATGATGGCAGATACGTAATTATGGTGTTACTTGCCATTTCTCATGCATTAGGGTTCGAACACTGGGACACTTATTCGAGCCCTCTTGCGTGATGGCAGATATGTAATTATGGTGTTACTTGCCATTTCTCATGCATTAGGGTTTGAACACTCGGACACTTAGTCGAACCCCCTTGCATGATGGCAGATACGTAATTATGGTGTTTCTTGCCATTTCTCATGCATTAATGTTTAGACACCTAGCACTTATTCGGATCCTCTTGCATGATGGCAGATATGTAATTACGGCGTTTACTTGCCATTTCTCATGCATTAGGGTTCGAACACTCGGACACTTATTCGGACCCTCTTGCATGCTGGCAGATATGTAATTATGGTGTTTGCTTCCCATTTCACATACATTAGCGTTCGAACACTCGGAGACTTATTCAGACCCTCTTACTTGATGACAGATATGTAATTACGGTGTTTACTTGCCATGTCCCATGCATTATGGTTTAAACACTCGGACACTAATTCAGAACCTTTTGCATGATGGCAGATATGTAATTATGGTGTTTACCTGCCATTTCTCATCCATTAGGGTTCGAACACTCGGGCACTTATTCGGCCCCTCTTGTATGACGGCAGAAATGTAATTACGGTGTTTTCTTGGCATTTCTGATGCATTAGGGTTTAAACACTCGGACTATTATTCAAACCCCCATGCATGATGGCAGATTCGCAATTATGGTGTTTACTTACCATTTCTCATGCATTAGGGTTCGAATACTCGGACACTTATTCAGACCCTCTTGCATGATGGTAGATATGTAATTACGATATTAACTTGCCATTTCTCATGCACTAGGGCTTAAACCCTCGAACACTAATTCAGACCCTCTTGCATGATGGCAGATATGTAATTATCGTGTTTACTTGCCATTTCTCATGCATTAGGGTTCGAACACTCAGACACTTATTTGGACGCTCTTGCATGACGGCAGATATGTAATTATGGTGTATACTTGCCATTTCTCATGCATTAGGCTTAGAACACTCGGACACTTATTCGGACCCTATTGCATGATGTCATATATGTAATTATGGTATTCCCATGCTATTTCTCATGCATTAGGATTTAGACACCCAGCATTTATTCGGACCCTCTTCCATGATCACAGATATGTAATTACGGTGTTTACTTGTCATTTCTCGTACATTAGGGATCAAACACTCAGACACTTATTCGGACCCTCTTGCATGATGATAGATATGTAATTACGGTGTTTACTTGGCATTTCTCATGAAATAGGGTTTAGACAGCCAGCACTTATTCGGACCGACTTGCATCATGACAAATATGTAATTATGGTGTTTGCTTGCCATTTCTCATGCATTAGGGTTTAAACAATCGGACACTTATACGGACCCTCTTGCATAATGGCGGATATGTACTTATGGAGCTTGCTTGCCATTTCTCATGCATTAGGGTTCGAACACTCGGACACTTATTCAGACCCTCTTGTATGATGGCAGATATGTAATTACGGTGTTTACTGGCGTTTTCTCGTGCATTAGGGTTTAAACACTCGGACACTAATTCAGACCCTCTTGCAAAATGGCAAATATGTAATTATGGTGTTTACTTGCCATTTCTCATGCATTAGGGTTCGAGCACTTGGACACTTATTCGGACCCTCTTGTACGATTGTAGATATGTAATTACGGTGTTTACTTGCGTTTTCTCATGCATTAGGGTTTAAAGACTCGGACACTAATTCAGACCCTTTTGCATAATAGCAAATATGTAATTATGGTGTTTACTTGCCATTTCACATGCAATAGGGCTTAAACCGTCGAACACTAATTCGGAATCTCTTGCATGATGGCAGATATGTAATTATCGTGTTTACTTGCCATTTCTCATGCATTAGGGTTCGAACACTAAGACACTTATTCGGACGCTCCTGCGTGACGGCAGATATGTAATTCTAGTGTAAACTTGCCATTTCTCGTGCATTAGGGTTAGAACACTCGGACACTTATTCGGAACCTATTGCATGATGTCATATATGTAATTATGGTGCTCCCTTGCTATTTCTCCTGCATTAGGATTTAGACACCCAGCACCTATTCGGACCCTCTTCCACGATCGCAGATATGTAATTACGGTGTTTACTTGTCATTTCTCATACATTAGGGTTCGAACACTCAGACACTTATTCGGTCCCTCTTGCATGATGGCAGATATGTAATTATAGTGTTTACTTGGCATTTCTCATGCATTAGGGTTTAGACAGCTAGCACTTATTCGGACCGACTTGCATGATGACAGATATGTAATTGTGGTGTTTACTTGCCATTTCCCATGCATTAGGGTTTAAACAATCGGACACTTATTCGGACCCTCTTGGATAATGGCGGATACGTAATTAGGGTGCTTGCTTGCCATTTCCCATACATTAGGGTTCGAACACTCAGACACTTATTCGGTCCCTCTTGCATGATGGCAGATATGTAATTATAGTGTTTACTTGGCATTTCTCATGCATTAGGGTTTAGACAGCCAGCACTTATTCGGACCGACTTGCATGATGACAGATATGTAATTATGGTGTTTACTTGCCATTTCCCATGCATTAGGGTTTAAACAATCGGACACTTATTCGGACCCTCTTGCATAATGGCGGATATGTAATTATGGTGCTTTCTTGCCATTTCCCATGCATTAGGGTTCGAACACTCAGACACTTATTCGGACCCTCTTGTATGATTGCAGATATGTAATTACGGTGTTTACTTGCGTTTTCTCATGCATTAGGGTTTAAACACTCGGACACTAATTCAGACCCTCTTGCATAATGGCAAATATGTAATTATGGTGTTGACTTGCCATTTCTCATGCATTAGGGTTCGAACAATCGGACACTTATTCGGACCCTCTTGCATGACGGCAGATATGTAATTATGGTGATTACTTACCATTTCTCATGCATTAGGGTTTAAACACTCGGACATTTATTCAGACCCTATTGCATGATGGCAAATATGTAATTTTGGTGTTACTTGCCATTTCCCATGCATTAGGGTTTAGACACCAATCACTTATTCGGACCCTCTTGCATGATGGCGGCTACGTAATTATGGTGTTTACTTGCCATTTCACATGCATTAGGGTTTAAACACTCGGACACTTATTCAGAACCTCTTGCATGATGGCAGATATGTAATTATGGTCTTACTTGCCATTTCCCATGCATTTGGGTTTACACACCAAGCACTTTTTTGAATCCTCTTGCATGATGGCAGATTTGTAATTATGGTGTTTACTTGCCATTTCTCATGCAATAGGGTTTAAACAGTCGGACACTAATTCAGACCCTCTTACTTGATGGGAGGTATGTAATTGTGGTGTTTACTTGCCATTTCTCATGCGTTAGGGTTCGAACACTCGGACACTTATTCGGACCGTCTTGCATGATGGCAGATATGTATTTATGTTGTTTACTTGCCATTTCTCATACATTAGGGTTCGAACACTCGGACAATTATTCAGACCATCTTACATGATAGCAGATATGTAATTATGGTGTTTGTTTGGAATTTCTCATGCACTAGGGTTCGAACAGTTGGACACTTATACGGACCCTCTTGAATGATGACATATATCTAATTATGGTGTTTACTTGCCATTTCTCAACCATCAGGGTTCGAATTCTCGGACACTTATTCGGACCCTCTTGCATGGTGGTAGTTGTGTAATTCTGGTGTTTACTTGCCATTTCTCACGCATTAGGGTTTAGACACCCAACACTTATTCGGACCATCTTGCATCATGGCGGATATGTAATTATGGTGTTTACTTACCATTTCTAATGCATTCTGATTTAAACACTCGGACACCTATTCGGACCCTATTGCATGATGGCAGATATGTAATTATGGTGTTCCCTTGCTATTTCTCATGCATTAGGATTTAGACACCCAGCACTTATTCGTACCCTCTTGCATGATCGCAGATATGTAATTATGGTGTTTACTTGGCTTTTCTCATACATTAGGATTGGAACACTCAAAGACTTATTCGGACCCTCTTGCATGATGGCAGATATGTAATTATGGTGTTTACTTGCCATTTCTCATGCATTTGGGTTTAGACACCCAGCATTTCTTCGGACCCTCTTGCAAGATGGCAGATATATAATTATGGTGTTTACTTGGCATTTCTCATGGATTAGGGTTTAGACACCCAGCACTTATTCGGACCGACTTGCATGATGGCAAATATGTAATTATGGTGTTTACTTGCCATTTCTCTTGCATTAGGGTTTAAACAATCGGACACTTATTCGGCCCTCTTGCATGATAGCGGATATGTAATTATGCTGTTTACTTGCCATTTCTCAAGCATTAGGGTTCGAACACTCTGACACTTATTCGAACCCTCTTGTATGATGACAGGTATGTAATTAAAGTGTTTACTTGCGATTTCACATGCATTAGGGTTTAAACACTCGGACACTAATTCAAACCCTCTTGCATAATGGCAAATATGTAATTATGGTGTTTACTTGTCATTTCTCTGGCATTAGGGTTCGAATACTCGGAAACTTATTCGGACCCTCTTGCATGACGGCAGATATGCAATTATGGTGCTTACTTGCCATTTCTCATGCATTAGGGTTCAAAATCTCGGACACTTATTCAGACCCTACTGCATGATGGTAGATATGCAATTTTTGTGTTACTTGCCATTTCCTATGCATTAGGGTTTAGACACCAAGCACTTATTCGGACCCTCTTGCATGATGGCAGCTACGTAACTATGGTGTTTACTTGCCATTTCTCATGCATTAGGGTTTAATCACTCGGACACTTATTCAAACCCTCTTACAAGATGGCAAATATGTAAATTGTGGGGTTCACTTGCCATTTCACATGCACTAGAATTTGAACACTCGGATACTTATTCGAACCCACTTGCATCATGGTAGATGTGTAATTATGGTGTTACTTGCCATTTCTCATGCATTAGGGTTCGAACAATCGGACACTTATTCGAGCCCTCTTGCATGATCGCAGATATGTAATTATGGTGTTACTTGCCATTTCTCAAGCATTAGGATTTGAACACTCGGACACTTATTCGAACCCCCTTGTAAGATGGCAGATATGTAATTATGGTGTTAGTTGCCATTTCTCATGCATTAGGATTTAGACACCCAGCACTTATTCGGATCCTCTTGCATGATGGAAGATATGTAATTACGGCGTTTACTTGCCATTTCTCATGCATTAGGGTTCGAACACTCGGACACTTATTCGGACCCTCTTGCATGATGGCAGATATGTAATTATGGTGTTTGCTTGCCATTTCACATACATTAGTGTTCGAACACTCGGAGACTTATTCAGACCCTCTTACTTGATGACAGATATGTAATTACGGTGTTTACTTGCCATGTCCCATGCATTAGGGTTTAAACACTCGGACACTAATTCAGACCCTTTTGCAGGATGGCAGATATGTAATTATGGTGTTTACCTACCATTTCTGATGCATTAGGGTTTAAACACTCGGACACTAATTCAAACCCCCATGCATGATGGCAGATTCGCAATTATGGTGTTTACTTTCCATTTCTCATGCATTAGGGTTCGAACACTCAGACACTTATTCGAACCCTCATGCATGATGGTAGATATGTAATTACGATATTTACTTGCAATTTCTCATGCATTACGGCTTAAACCCTCGAACAGTAATTCAGACCCTCCTGCATGATGGCAGATATGTAATTATCGTGTTTACTTGCCATTTCTCATGCATTAGGGTTCGAACACTCGGACACTTATTCGGACCGTCCTGCATGATGGCAGATATGTAATTACGGTGTTTGTTTGCCACTTCTCATACATTAGCGTTCGAACACTCGGACACTCATTCAAACCCACTTACTTGATGGCAGATATGTAATTATGATGTTACTTGTCATTTTTCATGCATTAGGGTTTAGACACCCAACACTTATTCGGATCCTCTTGCATGATGGCAGATATGTAATTATGGTGTTTACTTGCCATTTCTCATGCATTAGGGTTCGAACACTCGGACACTTATTCGGACCCTGTTTCAAGATGGCAGATATGTAATTATGGTGTTTGTTTGCCACTTCTCATACATTAGCGTTCGAACATTCGGACACTTATTCAAACCCACTTACTTGATGGCAGATAAGTAATTCTTGTGTTTACAAGCCATGTCTCATGCATTAGGGTTTAAACACTCGGACACTAATTCAGACCATTTTGCATGATGGCCGATACGTAATTAAGGTGTTTACTTGCGATTTCTCATGCATTAGGCTTCGAACACTTGGACACTTATTTGGACCCTCTTGCATGACGGCAGATATGTAATTATGGTGTTTACATTCCATTTTTGATGCACTAGGGTTTAAACACTCGGACAGTTATTCAAACCCCCTTGCATGGCGGCAGATATGTAATTATGGTGTTTACTTGCCATTTCACATGCATTAGGGCTCGAACACTCGGAAACTTATTCGGACCCTCATGCATAATGGCAGATATGTAATTGCGTTGTTTACTTGCCATTTCTCATGCATTTGGGTTTAAACACTCAGACATTAATTCAGACCCTCTTGCATGATGCAGATATGTAATTATGGTGTTTACTTGCCATTTCTCATGCATTAGGGTTTAAACACTCGGGCACTTATTCAGACCCTCTTGCACGATGGCAGATATGTAATTATATTGTTAGTTGGCATTTCTCATGCATTAGGGTTCGAACACTCAAACACTTATTTGGACCCTCACGCATTATGGCAGATATGTAATTATGGTGTTTACTTGCCATTTCTCATCCATTAGGGTTCGAACACTCGGACACTTATTCGGACCCTCTTACATGATGGCAGATGTGTAATTATGGTGTTCCATGCCATTTCTCATGCATTAGAGTTTAGACACCCAGCACTTATTCGGATCCTCTTCCGTGATGGGTGATATGTAATTATGGTGTTTAGTTGCCATTTCTCATGCATTAGGGTTCGAACACTCGGACACTTATTCGGACACTCTTGCATGATGGAAGATATGTAATTATGGTGTTTACTTGCCATTTCTCATGCATTAGGGTTCGAACACTCGGACACTTATTCAGACCCTGTTTCATGATGGCAGATATGTAATTATGGTGTTTGTTTGCCACTTCTCATACATTAGCGTTCGAACATTCGGACACTTATTCAAACCCACTTACTTGATGGCAGATAAGTAATTCTTGTGTTTACAAGCCATGTCTCATGCATTAGGGTTTAAACACTCGGACACTAATTCAGACCATTTTCCATGATGGCCGATATGTAATTAAGGTGTTTACTTGCGATTTCTCATGCATTAGGCTTCGAACACTCGGACACTTATTTGGACCCTCTTGCATGACGGCAGATATGTAATTATGGTGTTTACATGCCATTTCTGATGCATTAGGGTTTAAACACTCGGGCACCTATTCAGACCCTCTTGTACGATGGCAGATATGTAATTATGGTGTTACTTGGCATTTCTCATGCATTAGGGTTCGAACACTCAGACACTTATTCGGACCCTCATGCATTATGGCAGATATGTAATTATGGTGTTCACTTGCCATTTCTCATCCATTAGGGTTCGAACACTCGGACACTTATTCGGACCCTCTTGCATGATGGCCGATGTGTAATTATGGTTTTACATGCCATTTCTCATGCATTAGGGTTTAGACACCCAGCACTTATTCGGATCCTCTTCCATGATGGGAGATATGTAATTATGGTGTTTACTTGCCATTTCTCATGCATTAGGGTTCGAACACTCGGACACTTATTCGGACACTCTTGCATGATGGCAGATATGTAATTATGGCGTTTACTTGCCATTTCTCATGCATTAGGGTTCGAGCACTCGGACACTTATTCGGACCCTGTTTCATGATGGCAGATATGTAATTATGGTGTTTGTTTGCCACTTCTCATACATTAGCGTTCGAACACTCGGACACTTATTCAAACCCACATACTTGATGGCAGATAAGTAATTATGGTGTTTACTTGCCATTTCTCATGCATTAGGGTTCGAACACTCGGACACTTATTTGGACCCTCTTGCATGACGGCAGATATGTAATTATGGTGTTTACATGCCATTTCTGATGCATTAGGGTTTAAACACTCGGACAGTTATTCAAACCCCCTTGCATGGTGGCAGATATGTAATTATGGTGTTTACTTGCCATTTCACATGCATTAGGGCTCAAACACTCGGACACATATTCGTACCGTCTTGTATGACGGCATATATATATAGTTATGGTGTTTACTTTCCATTTCTCATGCATTGAGACTAAAACACTCGGACACTTATTCGTACCCTCTTGCCTGATGGTAGATCTGTAATTAGGGTGTTTACTTGCCATTTCTCATGCATTAGGGTTTGAACACTCGGACACTTATTCGGACCCTCATGCATAATGGCAGTTATGTAATTACGCTGTTTACTTGCCATTTCTCAAGCATTAGGGTTTAAACACTCGCACATTAATTCAGACCCTCTTGCATGATGCAGATATGTAATTATGGTGATTACTACCCATTTCTCATGCATTAGGGTTCGAATACTCGGACACTTATTCGGAACCTCTTGCATGACGACATATATGTAATTATGGTGTTCCCTTGCCATTTCTCATTCATTAGGGTTTAAACACTCGGACACTTATTCAGAACTTCTTGCAGATGGCAGATATGTAATTATGGTGTTACTTGCCATTTCTCATGCATTAGGGTTCGAACACTCAGACACTTATACGAACACCCTTGCGTGACGGCAGATATGTAATTATGGTGTTTACTTGCCATTTCTCATCCATTAGTGTTTAAACACTCAGACACTTATTCAGACACTCTTGCATGATGGTAAATATGTAATTATGGTGTTTACTTGCCATTTCTCATGCATTACGGTTCGAACACTCGGACACTTATTCAGACCCTCTTGCATGATGGCAAATATGTAATTATGGTGTTTACATGCCATTTGTAATGCATTAGGGTTTAAACACTCGGACACTTATTCAAACCCCATTGCATGATGGCAGATATATATAATTATGGTGTTTACTTGGCATTTCACATGCTTTAGGGTTCAAACACTCGGACACTTTTTCGGACCCTCTTGCATGTCGGCTGATATGTAATTATGGTGCTTACTTGCCATTACTCATGCATTAGGACTTGAACACTCGGACACTTATTTGGACCCTCTTGCATGATGGCAGATCTGTAATTAGGGTGTTTACTTGCCATTTCTCATGCATTAGGGTTCGACAACACAGACACTTTTTCGGACCCTCATGCATGACGGCAGATATGTAATTGTGTTGTTTACTTGCCGTTTCTCATTCATTAGGGTTTAAACTCTCGGACATTAATTCAGACCCTCTTGCGTGATGCAGATATGTAATTCTGGTGTTTACTTTCCATTTTTCATGCATTTGGGTTCGAACACTCGGACACATATTCGGACCTTCTTGCATGATGTCAGATATGTAATTATGGTGTTTACTTGCCATTTCTCATGCATTAGGATTTAAACAAACGGACACTTATTTAGACCCTCTTGCATGATGGCAGATATGTAATTATGGTGTTACTTGGCATTTCTCATACATTACGGTTCGAACACTCGGACACTTATTCGGACCCTTTTGCATGACGGCAGATATGTAATTATGGTGTTTACTTGCCATTTCTCATGCATTAGGGTTTAAACAATGGGACACTTATTCAGACCCTCTTACACGGTGGGAGATATGTAATTATGGTGTTTACTTGCCATTTCTCATGCATTAGGGTTCGAACACTCGGACACTTATTCGGACCCTCATGCATGATGGCAGATATGTAATTGCGTTGTTTACTTGCCATTTCTCATGCATTTGGGTTTAAACACTCAGACATTAATTCAGACCCACTTGCATGATGCAGATATGTAATTATGGTGTTTACTTGCCATTTCTGATGCATTAGGGTTCAAACATTCGGACACTTATTCAGACCCTCTTGCATGACGGCAGATATGTAATTATGGTGTTTAGTTTCCATTTCTCATGTATTAGGGTTTAAACACTCGGACAGTTATTCAGACCCTCTTGCACGATGGCAGATATGTAATTATGGTGTTGCTTGGCATTTCTCATGCATTAGGGTTCGAACACTCACACACTTATTCGGATCCTCATGCATAATGGCAGATATGTAATTATGGTGTTTACTTGCCATTTCTCATCCATTACTGTTCGTGTTCGAACACTCGGACACTTATTCGGACCCTCTTGCATGATGGCAGATGTGTAATTATGGTGTTACTTGCCATTTCTCATGCATTAGGGTCTAGACACCCAGCACTTATTCGGATCCTCTTCCATGTTGGGAGATATGTAATTATGGTGTTTACTTGCCATTTCTCATGCATTAGAGTTCGAACACCTGGACACTTATTCGGACCCTCTTGCATGATGACAGATATGTAATTATGGTGTTTACTGCCCATTTCTCATCCATTAGGGTTCGAACACTCGGACACTTATTCGGACTCTCTTGCATGATCGCAGATATGTAATTATGGTGTTGCTTGCCATTTCTCATGCATTAGGGTTTAGACACCCAACACTTATTCGGATCCTCTTGCATGATGGCAGATATGTAATTATGGTGTTTACTTGCCATTTCTCATGCATTATGGTTCGAACACTCGGACACTTATTCGGACCCTGTTTCATGATGGCAGATATGTAATTATGGTGTTTGTTTGCCACTTCTCATGCGTTAGCGTTCGAATACTCGGACACTTATTCAAACCCTCTTACTTGATGGCAGATAAGTAATTCTGGTGTTTGCAGGCCATGTCTCATGCATTAGGGTTTAAACACTTGGACACTAATTCAGACCCTTTTGCATGATGGCCGATACGTGATTATGGTGTTTACTTGCCATTTCTCATGCATTAGGGTTCGAACACACGGACACTTATTTAGACCCTCTTGCATGACAGCAGATATGTAATTATGGTGTTTACATGCCATTTCTGATGCATTAGGGTTTAAACACTCAGACAGTTATTCAAACCCCCTTACATGATGCCAGATATGTAATTATGGTGTTTACTTGCCATTTCACATGCATTAGGGCTCGAACACTCGGACACTTATTCGGACCCTCTTGCCTGATGGCAGATATGTAATTATGGTGTTTACTTGCCATTTCCCATGCATTAGGACTAAAATACTCGGACACTTATTCGGACCCTCTTGCATAATGGCAGATCTGTAATTAGGGTGTTTAGTTGCCATTTCTCATGCATTAGGGTTCGAACACTCGGACAATAATTCGGACTCTCATGCGTAATGGCAGATATGTAATTACGCTGTTTACTAGCCATTTCTCATGCATTAGGGTTTAAACACTCGCACATTAATTCAGGCCCTCTTGCATGATGCAGATATGTAATTATGGTGTTTGCTTCCCATTTCTCTTGCATTAGGGTTCGAACACTCGGACACGTATTCGGAACCTCTTGCATGAGGGCAAATATGTAATTATGGTGTTTACTTGCCATTTCTCATTCATTAGGGTTTAAACACTCGGACACTTATTCAGACCCTCTTGCATGATGGCAGATATGTAATTATGGTGTTACTTGCCATTTCTCATGCGTTACGGTTCGAACACTCGGACACTTATACGGACCCCCTTGCATGACGGCAGATATGTAATTATGGTGTTTACTTGCCATTTCTCATCCATTAGGGTTTAAACACTCGGACACTTAGTCAGACCCTCTTGCATGATGGGAAATATGTAATTATGGTGTTTACTTGCCGTTTCTCATGCATTAGGGTTGGAACACTTGACCACTTATTCAGACCCTCTTGCATGACGACAGATATGTAATTATGGTGTTTACATGCCGTTTCTAATGCATTAGGGTTTAAACACTCGGACACTTATTCAAGAAGCCAGAGAACTAGTAGCCCATGAAGTGGTAAAGGACGCCGTTGATGAATGGACTATCCCGAAGGTAAAACCTGCTACCATCTATAAGATTGGTACCCTCAAGTTCCTTAGCAAACGCGTAAGCAAAACTTTTGAGCATGCTATGCCCGTCCAGAATAATGATGAGATAATTCATCTCCTTCATATCTAGGATTTATATCTTCTCCTTGAACAATAGAAATATGTTCATATAGGATTAGTCCAGATAGCATTTAAGCCTTTGACACTTTAAGGTCAAAATACCAGCCTCCAGTGTACACTCCGTGATGGAAGATGTACTGATTCGAAAGCCTCACTCATGGGAGCTGTAGAAACCAGTCTCTCCCATGGTCCAGTATATTTTGATATATATCCAAACCTGAGTATAGCACTCTCTGATGCAAACCTATCCAAAGTCCTTGAACTTAGAGTGCTATCTCATGGATATGAATATCTTCCAGGATCTCCTCCGTATGCGGTTCTTTCCAGAATTTATCTTAAGGTACTGACAACCTTAAATCCATACATTAGAAAGCAGAGTCCTGCTGGACATACTGTCTTAATTGATACCAATTTATGCAACAGTCAAGTAGTTGTTCCCAAAATGATTGAATGGGAAAAAATCACTTTTCCAGAAAGATGGCAGATAACACAAGCTGTCCCTCCTAGACCAATTGTAAGATACAATTTGGAAGATGTTATACAGACTGAAGGTGGTAATGTTTACCTCCGATTTCAAAGACCACAAAGGCCATTATCCAGAAGTATGTCAACAACCAGTATGAGGTCCTTTGGACAAGAGTATAGGGTTGATTTCCCTAAGTCATCTAGGCAGTCTTATTTAGAATCATCTGAGTCCGTAAGACCACCTATTCGACCTCCAAGTAATCAGCCTGATATAGATCCTCTAATTCAGGGCATACAATTTTCCGATAATCAAATACCACATGGTATTTATGAATCCAGAAAACCAGACCAGTCACAAGAACGGTCTTATAGCCCGAGAGCTAGTGACATGAATTTTGAAATCTAATGGATTTTACACCAGGAAGTACCATTAGAATAGCCCTTAATAAGGACTTATAGAAAGAAGAATACAAAACATTTAGGGAATGGTCTCATTCTCCTACTAAATTAAAACAGTATAAAATCTAGTACTATGAATATTTGGAACAACGCCAAATAATTCAATCTTTTCCCCAGTGGTATGTTCAACATATCATTCCTTCAGAATCTCAGGTCAATATCCTTGACAAAATCCTGCGTACTTGGGTAAGCACGGATGGTCAGAGTATTGTGTCTATCCATCCACCCACAAAACCTCTGGAGTTATTACCTACAAGTAGCGAAACTAGTACAAAACCATTGTTTACTGCTGCTTATATGGAAATACCCCATAGATCTCAAAATAAGGATCCTGTCCTTGTTCAAGATTTGGTACCGATAATGAAACAACATAATTATACCAATTTGTTTTTCCAAACCCTAGGAAAACAACTGACCAGGGTAGAAGAAACTGTTAATCACATAAAAGACAGTTGTCATCTCCAGCCAAAAACTGAAGTAAAACCTGAAGTTATTCCAGTCACAATAAAACCTCCTTTAGAAGTAACTAAATTTAAGTTATCTTCTACTAAGAAGGATACAGAATTTATGGATACTCTAGTTGCTAAGATTCAACATCTTAAAATTGGAGAATCCACCGCTTCGATTAATATGTTATCCAAACAAAACATTCCAGATGAAGAAAAGTTAACCCTTTCCCAAATTTCAGATATTGAAAATGGATTCCAGAATATACCAACCCACATAAATAAAGTTTATAGTGGCAATTTTTCTCATGATTCTAGGACCTCTCCAACAAGACACTTTTATCCTCGGAGCACTCCTATGGATATTCTCTATGAAGAAGATTTTTTACAAACTAAAAAATCTTACCATGGAAAAACTATCTATGAATGGAACATAGATGGTCTTTCAGAATATCAGATCTTTGAAGTATTACATCAAATGATCATGTACTCCACAATTTGCAAACAGAATGAGAATGACGATCATGAGATCGCTCGATTCTTAGTAAATGGATTTACCGGCATCCTTAAAGGATGGTGGGATAATATTATTACCAATGCCCAACAAGTAGAAATTCTTACTGCTTTTAAAAGAGCTACCGACCCTTTAACTAATATTGTTCAATCTGAACAAGATGCAGTTTATACTCTTATCAACACTATTCTACACCATTTTGTTGGAGCTTCTCCTGATGGTCTAGAAGATAGGAGTAGAGAACTTTTACAGAATTTAAGATGTCCATCTTTATCTCATTTTAGATGGTATGAAGATGTGTTCATGATGAGAGTAGTAAGACGATCTGATGCTAATAGTGAACATTGGAAAGCCAAGTTCATTGATGGTCTTCCTACCCTCTTTGCTGAAAGAATTAGAAAAAAATTAAGGGATAAGCATAGTAAAATGTCTATTCCTTATTCCGAATACACTTATGGACAACTCATAAGGATTGTCACTGAAGAATGCCTTGCATTATGCAATGATCTTACACTCCAGAATCAAATGAAAAAACAAAGTCATAATGAATTAGGTGAATTTTGCGAACAATTTGCCTATGACACTAAAATCCAGTATCCCTCCAAACGTAAGTATAAAAAACATAAGTATGGAAAATCCTCCAAAGATTATTCCAAAAAATACCAAAAAAATAAAAAATATTATAAAATGCTCTAAAGATTATTCCAAAAAATTACAGGAAAAAGAAAAAAAATTATAAACAACCAACAGTTTAGCAAACCCAGCCTTCGAAGGCTAAGGGAAAACAGAAAAAAAAAACTTATTCTCAAAAGGATAAGAATACAGTAAAATGCTACAAATGTGGCCAAATCGGACACTATGCTAATCATTGTAAAGTCAAAATACAACAGAAGTTAAATGAATTGGCTTTAAACGATGAAGTCCAACAGCAAATTCTTCAGATGCTTTCTGAAGACTCTGTTTCAGATTCTACTTCAGATGATGGAATTGCAGCCATGTATTCATCATCCTCTGATTCAGATGCTGATTCATCTCTTGAAATTTGTGCCTGCAAACCACAAATAAATCAGATGGCTGATGAGGTCAACTATTGAAAAGCAATAGTTGAAATGAATGGACTTGATATTAGTAGCCCTAGTATTAATGTCCTTACAGATGATCAGCAAAATATGCTGACAATTGCTGACCAGATCACAGATCCAGAAATGAAATTAAAATTTCTTGAATTATGCTATCAACAGCATAAAAAAGAAGAAGTTTTACACCCCCAAACATTACAGTATGAAAGAAGTTTACAACAGAATTAAGATTAATTCTGAAGAAAAACCTATTACAATCCAGGATTTAAGAATGGAAGTGAATGCTTTAAAAGTTGAAATTAAGCATTTGTAAACTTCAAACATTACTATTAATTCTGAAATAAGAAAGATTAATAGTAAGCTACAGAAAGATCAACAGAAAGATCAAACTAATTGATCTAAATCACAAGAGGAAAAAAAGCCTAAATATCTCATGCTCACGAATTCAATAACATTTCAAAAATGGTATATTCGAATTATTTTTATGATAAAACCTGATTCTATTATAAAAGATGCTATTGCCCTTGTAGATAGTGGTGCAGATATGAACTGTATTCAGGAAGGATTGATTCCTACTAAATACTTTCATAAGACCACCCAATCTCTTACAAGTGCAAGTGGTAATTCGTTATGCATCCAGTATAAACTTCCAGAAGTTTTAATCTGGAATCAAGGATAATGTCTTCCCACTTCTTTTGTTCTTATTAAGAACATGTCCCAGGCTATAATCCTTGGAACACCTTTTATGTGTTTATTAATGCCAATTTCAAAAATTGACTCAATCGGCATACATACAACTCTAATTATTTTTGAGTTTATTACAGAACCTTATACTAAGGAATTAGATCAAATTAATGATCTAGTAAATTTCAAAGAAAAACAAATTAATTTCATACAAAAAGAAATTAGTTTTCTAACTATAGAACAAAGACTCCAGCAGTCGTCTTTCCAGCAAAAAATTAAATCACTTGAAAAAGAATTCCAAGTGGAAATTTGCAGTGATGTCCCAAATGCTTTTTGGGATCGCAAAAAACATATTGTTTCTTTGCCTTATGAACCAGGCAATGATGAGCGGAAAATTCCTACTCGCGCTCGACCAAGTCAAACTAAAAAGAGTATCTGGAACTTAGTAAGACAGAAATCAGTACTCTTCTCCAGAAGAAACTCATTCGCTCCAGTAGATCTCCTTGGAGTTGTACTGCTTTTTATGTAAATAAAAATGCAAAAATTGAAAG
Source organism: Camellia sinensis (assembly GCF_055761805.1). Lineage (NCBI taxonomy): Eukaryota > Viridiplantae > Streptophyta > Magnoliopsida > Ericales > Theaceae > Camellia > Camellia sinensis. Next base: position 163,575,373 of record NC_138972.1, read on the forward strand.
AGGTGTGCCAAGATTAGTAATCAACTACAAACCTCTCAATGAAGCCTTACAATGCTTAAGATATCCAGTTCCGAATAAAAAAGATCTTCTAGATCGTCTCCAGGATGCAGTCATATTTTCAAAATTTGACATGAAATCAGGATATTGGCAAGTCCAAATCGCTGAACCAGATAGATACAAAACTGCTTTTACAGCACCTTTTGGGCATTTTGAATGGAATGTTATGCCATTTGGATTAAAAAATGCACCATCTGAATTCCAACATATTATGAATGATATATTCAATCCTTTTACAGAATTTTCCATCTGCTGTATTGATGATGTATTAATTTTTTCATCCTCAATATATCAGCATATGAAACATCTGAACATTTTTAAACATGTTATTATTAAAAATGGTTTAGTTGTTTCTGCACCAAAAATGCAACTTTTTCAGACCACTATTAGATTTTTGGGCCATAATATTCATAATGGTACCATTTTTCCTATTAATAGAAGCATGGAATTTGCATATAAATTTCCTGTTGAAATTAAAGATAAAACTCAACTACAGAGATTTTTGGGTAGTTTAAATTATATTCATAATTACTATCGTAATCTTGCTACTGATGCCGCAGTATTATATTCCAGACATAAAAAAAATCCTCCACCATGGGGTTCAGAATATACAGAAGCAGTGCAAAAGATAAAAGCTAGAGTTAAAACTCTACCTTGTTTATCTCTACCCCATCCAGAATGGAAGAAAATTGTTGAAACAGATGCCTCTAATCTTGGATTTGGTGGTATATTAAAACAATTTAATCCAAACACCAGAAAAGAAGAATTATTGAGATTTCATTCTGGTATTTGGCATTCAGCTGCTAAAAATTATCCGACAATCAAGAAAGAATGTTTAGCCATTATTAAATGTGTCTTAAAATTCCAGGACGATTTATTAAATCAACATTTTTTAATAAGAGTTGATTTTTCTGCTGCTAAACAAATTTTCAAAAAAGATGTTACAAATCTGGCTCAAAAACAAATTTTTGCCGCCTGGCAGGGCCAACTTTCAGTATTTGATTTTGATATTGAATATATCAAAGGAGAAACTAATTCTCTTCCCGATTTTCTTAACCCGTGAATATTTGTAGGGATCCCATGCAGAATAGAGGCCGGGGCTCCGGCAAAAGGGGCCGTGGCAGGGGAAATCCCTACCATACTGAATTTCCAGGCCTTGGTGCCACTTCCAGTAAGAAAGGGGAATCTAGCCAAACGGCTAAGGATGTCCTCCTTGCACCTCCTGTGCCATATGTCCAGAATTTTATTCATGAGGAAACTGTCCTCTATATTGAAAATTCAGAAATTCAATGGATGAAAGATCCATGGGAGATCAAGCGGAGGTACCTTATCACTCAGCATGCCTTACCCCGCTTTGGTCATTGCCGATACATGTATGAGTAGATCTTAACCGATACTGGCTCAATAGATTTTAAACATACATTGGCTGAGCCTCATCGGGCTGCCAGTCTAATTAATTACAGCAAATGTACAATCCAGCAAATTCTACCCATGAATGCTTGGGGTATACATCCTCACGTTACTCGATCTCTTGATATCCGTAACAAGGAGGTTCGTTTCAGTTATTGGGATTATATTACTACTTTTAAAGAAACATTTTATTATATGAATCCCCCTTGTAACCATTCTTGGTTTATTCGAGTGCTTCCTGACATCTTACAAAACGATCTCCCCAACTGGTTTCTCGTTTGGTGGGATAGACATGGCATACAAATTGATGCCTTTCCAGACGATGTCCGCAACGCCTTTAAAAAATAGCAGGTTGCCTACAGTCATTTACCTGGCCAATAGGATATATCCATTACCAAATCCACAACTCACTTTGTTATCCGTTTTGGGATTCCACGGATATGGAAATGGGATTTTCAGACTAATTTCCAGAATAAGGTTCCTCGTTTAAAAAGAGTTTTCTTTTATAAATGGTGGAACAAGATGGATGATCCAAAACCCCATCAGGATTTACTCCAGAAAATAAAGGCCCATACACAAGCCTGCTGGGATGCTACTCCTAAACTCATCCCAACTGCCCCTGTTCAGAATCCATTTGTCCAAATTCAAAATGAATTAAGGCAGAAATTTCTGACACTTTCTGAATCCGAATTGGTAATCAAAAGTATGGATTACATGATGGAGCAATTCCTTCAATCACTCAACTGTGATGACATCAGCATGAAATCAGGTGCCAGTCATGATGAAGAAGGGCATCCTGATCCATATACAGATGATAATGAGTTCAACGTCCTTGCTGGCGAATCTCAAGAACCAGACGGTGCTGATCCCAATATTGGAGATTTTTGGGATTCACTCACAGGAGTAATTACTGACAAACTCAATCAAGAAAAGGACAAGAAGGGAAAAGGCAAAGCTGAATGATTCCCTTTATTTTCCACTAGCCTTTCCAACTTCACAAGAAGACAAAAATGCTTTCGGTGCTTTTTGAAAAGTAGCAGATTCTTTGTCTACTCTATCCTCCAGCTGTCCACTCTGCCGACAAAGTATAGATAAGGGAATCTCAAGGAGATAAGGATGAACGACTCCAAGCCATTCAGGACACGCCACCTATCTCGCAAATATATCCCTCGTAACTTTTTATTTTCTATTTAAAGGGCATCCTCACCCTTGTTGAGGCAGAACGAAAATTTTAGTTTTTCAGTTTTATAATTTTGTATTCTCTCACCTCCTCTCTTTCAATGTGTTTCCTTTTCCACTATTATTGAAGTATAATAAGAAAAAGCTTGGTGCACTGATTGCAAGTATTTCCTTTTGTATTTCTTTAATGTATGTCCGTTAATCAACCTGCTATATTAAATGCATTATTAGATTATCATATTGAAAGAAAAAATAATTTGCTAAATTATATTTCTATATTTCCGAATGATCATTGGGCTCTTCAACAGTTAGAAGAGTCTGATCAATATATATCGAGAATCCGGATTCAGGTTCAGGAGCAACTAGTGCTCTTAGCCTCAGTCGTTAGGCCTCCTCCTCCAGAACAGTAGATCATGAGACCATATATGGCATAATTAGAATAAAATAAAACAAAACTATAATCAATGTTATTCCTGGATCAGTGCTTATTGATGGTTAGAACAACCTTAGGGTTAGTGGGACGTCACCCAAGTCGCGTAGTGTTAGACCGTTAGCAGTGATTGCGGTTAGGTCATTTGATCACGTAAGTCGTTGACAGACGTGCTAGCTCCAACCTGTGTCAAGCACCATTGTTGGTATCAGAGCCATGTTTAATGTTAATTATAGTTAATTTTATTCTATTTTAATTATACATATATTGTCATCATACACTCATATGTCTTCGTCAGAAGCCAGAGAACTAGTAGCCTATCAAGAGGTAAAGGAAGCCCTTGATAAATGGACTATCCCAAAGGTAAAACCTGCTACCATCTATAAGATTGGTACACTCAATTTCCTTAGCAAACGCATATTCAAAACTTTTGAGCATGCTATGCCCGTCTAGAATAATGATGAGATAATTCATCTCCTTCATATCCATGATTTATATCCTTTCCTTGAACAATATAAATATGTTCATATAGGATTAGTCCATATAGCATTTAAGCCTTTGACACTTTTAGGTCAAAATACCAGCCTCCAGTGTACACTCCGTGATGAAAGATGTACTGATTCGAAAGCCTCACTCATGGGAGCTGTAGAAACCAGTCTCTCCCATGGTCCAGTAGATTTTGATATATATCCAAACCTAAGTATAGCACTCTCTGATGCAAACCTATCCAAAGTCCTTGAACTTAGAGTGTTATCTCATGGATATGAATATCTTCCAGGATCTCCTCCGTATGCGGTTCTTTCCAGAATTTATCTTAAGGTACTAACAACCTTAAATCCATACATTAGAAAGCAGAGTCCTACTGGACATACTGTCTTAATTGATACCAATTTATACAACAGTCAAGTAGCTGTTCCGAAAATGATTGAATGGGAAAAAATCACTTTTCCAGAAAGATGGCAGATAACACAAGCTGTCCCTCCTAGACCAATTGTAAGATACAATTTGGAAGATGTTATACAGACTGAAGGTGGTTTTGTAAGATGTCAGGAAGCACTTGAATAAACCAAGAATGGTTACGATGGGGATTCATATAATAAAATGTTTCTTTAAAAGCAGTAATATAATCCCAATAACTGAAACGAACCTCTTTGTTACGGATCTCAAGAGATCGAGTAACGTGAGAACGCATACCCCAAGCATTCATGGGTAGAATTTGCTGGATTGTACATTTGCTGTAATTAATTGGACTGGCAGCCCGATGAGGCTCAGCCAATGTATGTTTAAAATCCATTGAGCCCATATCGGTGAAGATATGCTCATATATGTATCGGTAATGATCAAAGCGGGGTAAGGCATGCTGAGTGGTAAGGTACCTCCGCTTGATCTCCCATGGATCTTTCATCCATTGAATTTCTGAATTTTCAATATAGAGGACAATTTCCACAAGAATAAAATTCTGGACATATGGCACAGGAGGTGCAAGGAGGACATCCTTAGCCGTTTGGCTAGATCCCCCTTTCTAACTGGAAGTGGCACCAAGGCCTGGAAATTCAGTATGGTAGGGATTTCCACTGCCACGGCCCCTTCTGCCGGAGCCCCGGCCTCTATTCTGCATGGGATCCCGGCAAATATTCACGGTTTAAGAAATCGGGAAGAAAATTAGGTTCTCCTTTGATATATTCAATATGAAAATCAAATAATGAAAGTTGGCCCTGCCAGGCAGATATGTAATTATGCATTAGGGTTCGAACACTCGGACACTTATTCGGACCTTCTTGCATGACGGCAGATATGTAATTATGGTGTATACTTCTCATTTCTCATGCATTAGGATTTAAACACTCAGACACTTATTCAGACCCTTTTGCATGATGGCAGATATGTAATTATGGTGTTACTTGCCATTTCTCATGCATTAGGGTCCGAACACTTGGACACTTATTCCGACCCTCTTGCATGACGACAGATATGTAATTATGGTGTTTACTTGCCATTTCTCATGCATTAGGGTTTAGACACTCGGACACTTATTCAGACCCTCTTGTAAGATGGCAGATATGTAATTATGGTGTTTACTTGCCACATCTCATGCATTAGAGTTCGAACACTCGAACACTTATTCGGACTCTCTTGCATGATGGCAGATTTGTAATTACGGGGTTTACTTGCCATTTCTCAGGCAATAGGGTTTAAACACTCAGACACTTATTCGGACCCTCTTGCATGATGGCAGATATGTAATTATGGTGTTTACTTGCCATTTCTCATGCATTAGGGTTTAGACACCCAGCACTTATTCGGACCCTCCTGCATTATCGTAGTTATGTAATTATGGTGTTTACTTGCCATTTCTCATACATTAGGGTTCGAACACTCGGACACTTATTTGGACCCTCTTGCATGGTGGCAGATATGTAATTATGGTGTTACTTGCCATTTCTCATGCACTGGGTTTTAAACCCTCGGACACTTATTTAGACGCTCTTGCATGATGGCAGATATGTAATTATGGTGTTACTTGCCATTTCTCATGCATTAGGGTTTAGACACCCAGTAATTATTCGGACCCTCTTACATGATGGCAGATATGTAATATGGTGTTTACTTGCAATTTCTCATGCATTAGGGTTCAAACACTCGGACACTTATTTGGACCCTCTTGCATGATGGCAGATATGTACTTATGGTGTTTATTTGTCGTTTCGCAAGCATTATGGTTCGAACACTCGGACACATATTCGAACCCTCTTGCATGATGGCAGGTATGTAATTACGGTGTTTACTTGCCATGTCTCACGCATTAGGGTTTAAACACTCGGACACTAATTCAGACCCTCATGCATGATGGCTGATATGTAATTATGGTGTTTACTTGCCATTTCTCATTCATTAGGGTTCGAACACTCGGACACTAATTCAGATCCTCTTGCATAACGACATATATATAATTACGGTGTTTACTTGCCATTTCTGATGCATTAGGGTTTAAATACTCAGACACTTGTTCAAAGCCCCTTGCATGATGGCAGATATGTAATTATGGTGTTTACTTGCCATTTCTCATGCATTAGGGTTCGAACACTCGGACACTTATTCGGACCCTCTTGCCTGATGGCAGATATGTAATTACGGTGTTTACTTGCCATTTCTCTTGCATTAGGGTTCAAACACTCGGACATTAAATCAGACCCTCTTGCATGATGCAGATATGTAATTATGGTGTTTACTTGCCATTTTTCATGCATTAGGGTTCGAACCCTCGGACACTTATTTGGACCATCTTGCATGACGGCAGGTATATAATTATGGTGTTTACTTCCCATTTCTCATGCATTAGGATTTAAACACTCGGACACTTATTCAGGCCCTCTTGCATGATGGCAGATATGTAATTACGGTGTTACTTGCCATTTCTCATGCATTAGGGTTCGAACACTTGGACAATTATTCTGACCCTCTTGCATGATCGCAGATATGTAATGGTGGTGTTTACTTGCCATTTCTCATGCATTAGGGTTCAGACATTCTGACAGTTATTCAGACCCTCTTGCATTATGGAAGATATGTAATTATGGTGTTTACTTGCCATTTCTCATGTATTAGGGTTCGAACACTCGGACACTTATTCGGGCCCTCTTGCACGATGGCAGATATGTAATTACGGTGTTTACTTGCCATTTCTCTTGCATTAGGGTTTAAACGATCGGACAATTATTCGGACCCTCTTGTTTGATGGTAGATATGTGATTATGGTGTTTACTTGCCATTTCTCAAGCATTAGGGTTTAGACACCCAGCACTTATTCGAAACTTCCTGCATGATCGTAGATTTGTAATTATGGTATTTACTTGCCATTTCACATACATTACGGTTCGAACAATCGGACACTTATTCGGACCCTCTTGCATGATGGAAGATATGCAATTATGGTGTTACTTGCCATTTCTCATGCATTGGGTTTTAAACCCTCGGACACTTATTCAGACCCTCTTGCATGACGGCAGATGTGTAATTATGCTGTTACTTGTTATTTCTCATGCATTAGGGTTTAGGCACCCAGCAATTATTCAGACCCTCTTGTACGATAGCAGATATGTAATTACGGTGTTTACTTGTCATTTCTCATGTATTAGGGTTTAAACACTCGGACACTCATTCGGACCCTCTTGAATGATGGCAGATATGTAATTATGGTGTTTATTGGCCATTTCGCATGCATTAGGGTTCGAACACTCGGACACATATTCGAACCCTCTTACATGATGGTAGATATGTAATTACGGTGTTTACTTACCATGTCTCATGCATTAGGGTTTAAACACTCGGACACTAGTTCAGACCCTCTTGCATGATGGCATATAAGTAATTATGGTGTTTTCCTGCCACTTCGCATGCATTAGGGTTCGAACACCCGGACACATATTCGGACCCTCTTGCATGATGGCAGATATGTAATTACGATGTTTACTTGCCATGTCTCATGCATTAGGGTTTAATCACTCGGACACTAATTTAGACCCTCTTGCATTATGGCAGATATGTAATTATGGTTTTTACTTGCCATTTCTAATGCATTATGGTTCGAACACTCGGACACTAATTCGGACCCTCTTGCATGACTACAGATATGTAATTATGGTTTCTACTTGCCATTTCTGATGCATTAGGGCGTAAACACTCAGACACTTATTCAAAGCCCCTTGCATCATGGCAGATATGTAATTATGGTGTTTAATTGACATTTCTCATGCATTATTGTTTGAACACTCAGACACTTATTCGGACCCTCTTGCATGATGGCAAATACGTAATTACGGAGTTTACCTGCCAGTTCTCATGCATTAGGGTTTAAACACTCGGACACTAATTCAGACTCTCTTGCATGATGGCAGATATGTAATTATGGTGTTTACTTGCCAGTTCTCATACATTAGGGTTCGAACACTCGGACACTTATTCGTACCCTTTTGCATGACGACAGATTTGTAGTTATGGTGCTTACTTGCCATTTCTCATGCATTAGGGTTTAAACACTCGTACACTAATTCGGACCCTCTTGCATGATGGCAGATATGTAATTATGGCGTTTACTTGCATTTCTCCTGCATTAGGGTTCGAACACTCGGACACTTATTCGGACCCTCTTGCATGATGGCAGAAATGTAATTACGGTGTTTACCTGCCATTTCTCATGCATTAGGGTTTAAACACTCGGACACTAATTCAGACCCTCATGCATGATGGCAGATATGTAATAATGGTGTTTTCCTTCCACCTCGCATGCATTAGGGTTCGAAGGCTCGGACACTTATTCGGACCCTCTTGTATGATGGCAGATATGTAATTACGGTGTTTACTTGCCATTTCTCATGCATTTGGGTTTAAACACTCGGACACTAATTCAGACCCTCTTGCATGATGGCAGATATGTGATTATGGTGTTTACTTTCCATGTCTCATGCATTGGGATTCGAACACTCGGACACGTATTCGGACCCTCTTGCATGACGGCGGATATGTAATTCTGGTGTTTGCTTGTCAATTCGGATGCATTAGGGTTTAACCATTCGGATACTTATTCAAAGCCCCTTGCATGATGGCAGATATAAAATTATGGTATTTACTTGCCATTTCTCATTCATTAGGGTTTGAACACTCGGACACTTATTCAGACCCTCTTCCATGACGGTAGATATATAATTATGGTGTTTACTTGCCATTTTTGATGCATTAGTGTTTAAACACTCGGACACTTATTCAAAGCCCTTGCATGATGGCAGATATGTAATTACGGTGTTTACTTGCCACTTCTCAAGCATTAGGGTTCGAACACTCAGACACTTATTCGAACTCTCTTGCATGATGGCAGATATGTAATTACGATGTTTACTTGCCATTTATCACGCATTAGGGTTTAAACACTCGGACACTAATTTAGACCCTCTTGCATGATGGCTTATAAGTAATTATGGTGTTTTCCTGCCACTTCGCATGGATTAGGGTTCGAACACCCGGACACATATTCGGACCCTCTTGCATGATGGCAGATATGTAATTACGATGTTTACTTGCCATGTCTCATGCATTAGGGTTTAATCACTCGGACACTAATTCAGACCCTCTTGCATTATGGCAGATATGTAATTATGGTTTTTACTTGCCATTTCTAATGCATTATGGTTCGAACACTCGGACACTAATTCGGACCCTCTTGCATGACTACAGATATGTAATTATGGTTTCTACTTGCCATTTCTGATGCATTAAGGCGTAAACACTCGGACACTTATTCAAAGCCCCTTGCATCATGGCAGATATGTAATTATGGTGTTTAATTGCCATTTCTCATGCATTATTGTTTGAACACTCAGACACTTATTCGGACCCTCTTGCATGATGGCAAATACGTAATTACGGTGTTTACTTGCCAGTTCTCATGCATTAGGGTTTAAACACTCGGACACTAATTCAGACTCTCTTGCATGATGGCAGATATGTAATTATGGTGTTCACTTGCCAGTTCTCATACATTAGGGTTCGAACACTCGGACACTTATTCGTACCCTTTTGCATGACGACAGATTTGTAGTTATGGTGCTTACTTGCCATTTCTCATGCATTAGGGTTTAAACACTCGTACACTAATTCGGACCCTCTTGCATGATGGCAGATATGTAATTATGGCGTTTACTTGCATTTCTCCTGCATTAGGGTTCGAACACTCGGACACTTATTCGGACCCTCTTGCATGATGGCAGAAATGTAATTACGGTGTTTACCTGCCATTTCTCATGCATTAGGGTTTAAACACTCGGACACTAATTCAGACCCTCATGCATGATGGCAGATATGTAATAATGGTGTTTTCCTTCCACCTCGCATGCATTAGGGTTCGAAGGGTCGGACACTTATTCGGACCCTCTTGTATGATGGCAGATATGTAATTACGGTGTTTACTTGCCATTTCTCATGCATTTGGGTTTAAACACTCGGACACTAATTCAGACCCTCTTGCATGATGGCAGATATGTGATTATGGTGTTTACTTTCCATGTCTCATGCATTGGGATTCGAACACTCGGACACGTATTCGGACCCTCTTGCATGACGGCGGATATGTAATTCTGGTGTTTGCTTGTCATTTCGGATGCATTAGGGTTTAACCATTCGGATACTTATTCAAAGCCCCTTGCATGATGGAAGATATGAAATTATGGTATTTACTTGCCATTTCTCATTCATTAGGGTTTGAACACTCGGACACTTATTCAGACCCTCTTCCATGACGGTAGATATATAATTATGGTGTTTACTTGCCATTTCTGATGCATTAGTGTTTAAACACTCGGACACTTATTCAAAGCCCTTGCATGATGGCAGATATGTAATTACGGTGTTTACTTGCCACTTCTCAAGCATTAGGGTTCGAACACTCAGACACTTATTCGAACTCTCTTGCATGATGGCAGATATGTAATTACGATGTTTACTTGCCATTTATCACGCATTAGGGTTTAAACACTCGGACACTAATTTAGACCCTCTTGCATGATGGCATATAAGTAATTATGGTGTTTTCCTGCCACTTCGCATGCATTAGGGTTCGAACACCCGGACACATATTCGGACCCTCTTGCATGATGGCAGATACGTAATTACGGTGTTTACTTGCCATGTCTCATGCATTAGGGTTTAATCAGTCAGACACTAATTCAGACCCTCTTGCTTGATGGTAGATATGTAATTATGGTGTTTACTTGCCATTCCTCATGCATTGGGATTCGAACACTCGGATACTTATTCGGACCCTCTTGCATGACGGCAGATATGTAATTATGGTATTTACTTGCCATTTCTGATGCATTAGGGCTTAAACACTCGGACACTTATTCAAAGCCCGTTGCATTATGGCATATATGTAATTATGGTGTTTACTTGTCATTTCTAATGAATTAGGGTTTGAACACTCGGACACTTATTTAGACCCTCTTGTGTAATGGCAGATATGTAATTACGGTGCTACTTGTCATTTCTCATGCATTAGGGTTTATACCCTCGGACACTAATTCAGACGCTCTTGCATGATGGCAGATACGTAATTATTTTGTCTACTTGCAATTTCGCATGCATTAGGGTTCGAACACTCGGACACATATTCGAACCCTCTTGCATGATGGCAGATATGTAATTACGGTGTTTACTTGCCATGTCTCATGCATTAGGGTTTAAACACTCGGACACTGATTCAGACCCTCTCGCATGATGGTAGATTTGTAATTATAGTGTTTACTTTCCATTTCTCATGCATTAGGGTTCGAACACTCGGACACTAATTCAGACCCTCTAGCATGACGGCAGATATGTAATTATGGTGTTCACTTGCCGTTTCTGATGCATTAGGGTTTGAACACTCGGACACTTATTCAAAGCTCCTGGCGTGGTGGCAGATATGTAATTATGGTGTCTACTTGCCATTTCTCATGCATTAGGGTTCAAACACTCGGACACTTATTCAGACCCTCTTGTATGATGGCAGATATGTAATTACGGTATTTACTTGCCATTTCTCATGCGTTAGGGTTTCAACACTCGGACACTAATTCAGACCCTCTTGCATGATGGCAGATATGTGATTATGGTGTTTACATTCCATGTCTCATGCATTGGGGTTCGAACACTCGGACACATATTCGGACCCCCTTGCATGACTGCGGATATGTAATTTTGGTGTTTACTTGCCATTTCTGATGCATTAGGGTTTAACCATTCGGACACTTATTCAAAGCCCCTTACGTGATAGCAGATATGAAATTACGGTGTTTACATGCCATTTCGCATTCATTAGGGTTCGAACACTCGGACACTTAATTCGGACCCTCTTGCATGATGACAGATATGTAATTATGGTGTTACTTGCCATTTCTCATGCATTAGGGTTCAAACACTCAGACACTAACTCGAACCCTCTTGCATGACGGCAGATACGTAATTATTGTGTTTACTTGCCATTTCTCATGAATTAGGTCTTAAACACTCGGACACTTATTCAAAGCCCCTTGCATGATGGCAGATATGTAATTATGGTGTTTACTTGCCATGTCTCATGCATTAGGGTTCGAACACTCGGACACTTATTCGGACCCTCTTGCATGATGGCAGATATGTAATTACGGTGTTTACTTGCCATTTCTCATGTATTAGGGTTTAAACACTCCGACACTAATTCAAACCCCTTTCATGATGGCTGATATGTTATTAAGGTGTTTAGTTGCCATTTGGCATGCATTAGGGCTTGAACATTCATACACTTATTCGGACCCTCTTGCATGATGGCAGATATGTAATTACGGTGTTTACTTGCCATTTCTCGTGCATTACGGTTTAAACACTCGGACACTAATTCAGACCCTCTTGCATGATTGCAGATATGTAATTATGGTGTTTATCTACAATTCCGTATGCATTAGGGTTCGAACACTCGGACACATATTCGGACCCTCTTGTATGATGGGAGATATGTAATTACGGTATTTACTTGCCATGTCTCATGCATTAGGGTTTAATCACTCGGACACTAATTCAGTCCCTTTTGCATGATGGCAGATATGTAATTATGGTGTTTACTTGCCATTTCTCATGCCTTAGGGTTCGAACACTCGGGCACTAATTTGGACCCTCTTGCATGACGGCAGATACGCAATTATGGTGTTTACTTGCCATTTCTGATGCATTTGGGCTTAAACACTCGGACACTTATTCAAAGCTCCTTGCATGACGGCAAATATGTAATTATGGTGTTTACTTGCCATTTCGGATGCATTAGGGTTCGAACACTCGGACACATAATCGGACCCTCTTGCGTGATGGCAGATATGTAATCACGGTGTTTACTTGCCATGTCCGATACATTAGGGTTTAAACACTCGGACACTAATTCAGAGCCTCTTGCTTGATGGCAGATATGTAATTATGGTGCTTACTTTCCATTTCTCATGCAATTGGGTTCGAACAGTCGGACACTAATTCGGACCCTCTTGCATGACGGCAGATATGTAATTATGGTGTTCACTTGCCATTTCTGATAGTTTAGGGTTTAAACACTCGGACAATTATTCAAAGACCCTTGCATGATGGCCGATATGTAATTATGGTGTTTACTTGCCATTTCTCATGCATTAGGGTTCGAACACTCGAACACTTATTCGGACCCTCTTGCATGATGGCAGATATGTAATTATGGTATTTACTTGCCATTTCTCACGCATTAGGGTTTAAACAGTCGGACCCTTATTCGGAGCTTCTTGCATGATGGCAGATATGTAATTGTGGTGTTCACTTGCCATTTCTCGTGCATTAGGGTTCGAACACTCGGACACTTATTCGGACCCTCTTGCATGATGGCAGATATGTAATTACGGTGTTTACTTGCTATTTCTCACGCATTAGGGTTTTAAAACTCGGACACTAATTCAGACCCTCTTGCCTGATGGCAGATATGTAATTGTGGTGTTTACCTGCAATTTTGCATGCATTAAGGTTCGAACACTCGGACACATATTCGGAGCCTCTTGCACGATGGTGGATATGTAATTACGGTGTTTACTTGCCAGGTCTCATGCATTAGGGTTTAATCACTCAGACACTAATTCAGACCCTCTTGCATTATGGCTGATACGTAATTATGGTTTTTACTTGCCATTTTTAATGCATTACGGTTCGAACACTCGGACACTAATTCGGACCCTCTTGCATGACGGCAAATATGTAATTATGGTGTCTACTTGCCATTTCTGATGCATTAGGGCTTAAACACTCGGACACTTTTTCAAAGCCCCTTGCATGATGTCAGATATGTAATTATGGTGTTTACTTGCCATTTCTCATGCATTATTGTTCGAACACTCGGACACTTGTTTGGACCCTCTTGCATGATGGCAGATATGTAATTACAGTGTTTACTTGCCAGTTCTCATGCATTAGGGTGTAAACACATGGACACTAATTCAGACTCTCTTGCAAAATGGCAGATATGTAATTATGGTGTTTATTTGCCAGTTCTCATACATTAGGGTTCGAACACTCACTACAAGAAATTGCACTTTTGGCGGCTACTTTTGGCTACAACGTCAATTTTTCGTAGCTAAAAGTATATTTTTGGCGACACAGCAATCAATTTCGTTGGGAAAAGTAGACCTTTACCAACGCAATTTACTATCGTCGCTAAAAAAGCATAACACTGACTAGGCGCCAAAAATATTGGTTGGCGCCAAAATTTCATAAATTTTAGCTACGAGGCTTAATTTTTAGCAACACAATAAGCGTCGCTATTAATGTGCTTACTTTTGGTGACGACAAGTTGGCATGGGCAAAGAGTTAAACATTTAGCGATGATAATACTATTCGTCGGTAAAAGTTTTGGTAGTGAAATGAGGTGATCTAGTTATTTGTATTTTTATTATAATTTTTCAAAAATTTTTAAATATTCTAATTATTGAATTGTAAAATTAAAGTGATCATCGAATTATATCACAAAATAAAACCGTCAAACTCAAACATGTTTTTAAGTTGAGATGGCTAATTTAAGATAATCTAAACTTTTCCAAAGTGGTTAGATCATCAATTTCAATATATTTGGTTGTATTTTTAGAAACTTATTTCAAAAATTTTTTTCTAAAAAATTAAAAAACATTTGGTGAAAAAATAAAATATACTTATTATTTTTGTATAATTTTATGTTTTGGGAGGTCATAAATAATTTTTAAAATTTTAAAAATATATTTTTGATTTTTATTGTTCTCAAATTAATTTTAAGTTATTCCAAAAAAAAAATCTAAAAATTGTTTTTATTGTCCTCATTTTTTTTTGGTGATCTGCTTATTCAGGCGGTGTGAATGTTCCCTCTCAAAATTCCCTCTTTTTTTCCCCAGGATAGGTAACAAACCCCCTCATCACTCTACCCGATTTTCCATCTTGCACAGCCTTCTCTCATAATCCGTAGGTCCCTACCCTTACAATCGCACATCCGCATAGACGTTTGTTGATTATCAGGTTTCCGCCGTTTGCTGCTGATGTGCGAGACCAGGTGAAGATTCGACTAAAAAAACTTATAGTTCTCTATTTGTCTCTTGCTCAAATCGATTCTCTCGTATGTTGTGGATCTATGTTTTTTATTGTTAATCTGGTTTTCTTTGATCTGTCTTTGATGTCCATGTGATTTTGCTGTTCGAAATGCCACTGTCGGTAAGCTATATGTAGTGATTAACCTACTGATATGAAATCAAAGTAACTTTTATAGGTATTTGATTGAATTAGGTTTAGAATAAAATCTGTATATCAATGCCCTTATTTTGTATTTTGATTTGTTGTACTCTGTAAGAGAACATTTCCTGAAATGTCTGTCCCTTGCTTTGTGATCATTTTTAAAGCATTTATAAATATATTATTTAGTACCCCTTATTTTGAAAATCCATGATTTTTGAAAATCATGAAATATTTCAGTTTCCCCCTAAAATATATATGTATATATACATGTAGCGGCTTTAGATGATTTACTAACCCATCTATTACAGCTTTAATTGTTTCATTAAAATTTGTATTAAACTTGTCTAATAATGTTCATGTTTTGGTGAATGTGTAAAGCTATTATATGTACCACCATTTTGATCTTTGGAGGAAAATTAAAAGAATTATAGGGGTTGAAGGATGGTTGGGGAAGTAATGGAGGGTTGTGGACAGTTCCAGAATATAGCATTAGCATTGGCTGTGGTGATGGTGGCAATAATATCAAGGTAAAAGAGGAAGTAATATTTCAAGGTGGAGGAGGAGAGGAGTGGAAGTTAGGGAAAAGAGAAGCTAGTGTGTTGAGGTACAAGGAGAAGAGGCAGAACTGGCTTTTCTTCAAAGGTATCCGTTATGAAGTTCGAAAGATCAACGCAGAGAAGCGTCCTCGTATGAAGGTAAATAAACATTATATATATATGTAATTAATCTATCATGTTTAAATGTTTTAGCTATTGCAAATGATTTTGATAGTGTTTTTCTTTTCAATATCATTTCTTCACTTTTTTTGCAGGGGCAATTTGTGAAGAGAAGTTGAAAAATTATAAAATGTGACATGTTAAATTGTAGTCATCATAAAGATTAAAGAGCATGTTCTTTTGTGTGCATCTTTTTCTTCTTTTTTTTTTTGGTGGTTTTTTTCAGGTTGCTTGTTACATTGTAAAGGAAGTGATAAATGGCATGGCAAGCCCAAAAAAAAACATTGCCCCCAAGAAAAAAATTAAAATTGTAGAGGTATTGTAAAATTCTGCAGAATAAACCAAAAGAATAATACATGCATTAGATCAGACAGTTTGAGTTAATATTACCTATCGATGCATTTTTAGTCTGTATTGGTTTGTAGGTAGAAAATGAGTAGAAAAAGGGTGGTTGAGCTGTATAACATTTTTCTGTTACTGTATAAAGGTCTAATGTGCTTTTAAAAAAAGGTTGTACTTTTTTATAACATTATGTCAATAGAAAACAAATGTTTTATACTAGCCACTTAAATGATGTCTCAATGTTCTTAATTGATTTACAAAGTGCACACATTATAAGAAAAAGTTACTATTTTTTTGTGGCATGTTATGCAATTTCCCTGCTATTTTATCTTTTAGTTAAATCTGGATAACTTTAGCCCTGTAGCCGTCACTGCCAAACCTCCAACCACCTCCCTAAAATTGTTCACTTTGATAAAATGAAATGTTGCTTTTATGGAAATTCATGGTGAACCTGTGATAGGGCTGTGATCAATGAATTCAAAAAAATTAAAATGTGAACACGACAATAGACCTTTTCATTAACAGTCATTACCGTGTTGTAATGCGGGTTGCAGTAGTAGTCAAGTGTATTTTAGATATAAACGGATCATAGACTTTCAATGTGATCATGGGGCCTTCCACTTCCTCTAAGAAATTTTTTTCGTAATTTGTTGAAATTTCTCATTTAGACCAACCATATATTAGGCATTTTTGTCATTTGTGTTTTGGTAAAGATAACGATGGTGCAAAACTTTCACAATAGGACCAGCAGGAATTGTTATTCTCTGAGTTGATATATATCATGTTTGTCTCTGCAAAAGGCTTTTTAGTGTTTGTCTCTGTCATTTCCTTTCTTTACAATTGCCTTTCATGTCTTTTAGATCTATTTTTAGTGAGTAATATGCTTTAGCCTGTAGGAATATACTTGTTCTCCTCAAAGATGATGTTATATCAGACTGTACATCGTAGGACCATAAACATGAAGAATCACCAGGCCCGTTTGACAAAGCCTGTTTGTTTGGCTAGTTGGAAATTGACATCACTGAGAGAAAATCAGGTAAGGTAATACTATAATGTACCAATAGAATTTATATACAAATATTTAATATAGAATAATATATTTTATTTATATCTATTCATTCGAAGTCAAAAAGCTGGTTGGTGTTAACAGAAAATTATAGGCAAATTAAAAACAAATAAATAAAGTGAAGAGACAAGAGATTATTGCTAGAACAAATATTCAGTCATAACCGATTAACATATTGATGGTGAAGTTGAAAGTCACCATCCCAAAAGAAGAAATATGGAAGGGGGTTTTGTTACAAGCCATCCATTTCATCTTGAAATTGAGAAGGCAAAGAAGATGCTAAAGGTAAAAAACTGAGATGTATCCTACAAAAAAAATAAAATAAATAAATAAATAAAATCACTTTGTTAACCTGATTGTTTGGCACTAAGTGCTTGAATGAACAAGCACTTATTAATGAAATTGAAAAGCTAGTAGATGCAATTATTGAACAATGAACAAGCACTGATTAGCAATACAAATGGTAAATTATTGTTTGTAATAGACTTTGAAAGATTTGATTATGATAAATTAAAATCTTACAAATTATTCATGAAGACGTGTCATGAATTTCCCAGCCAAATTCATGGAATTTAGACCTATTTAAGGCCATTGCATATTTTGCAGTTGCTCTATGACCATTACCTAAACTAAAATTATTTTTCGTGGATTGCAATTCTATTTGATAACAGACATGTTCTCACACATCTTGGCCCCTCAAAGATTTGTAATGAAAGTAAATAAACTTGTAAATGGGCAATTTGGTTGGGCAAGATAACTATTTGAATATGCTGGCTCTATTTTGGTTCATCACTTCTCTGATGATCATTCATATCAAAATGAGTTTTTTTTTTTTTTTTTTGGGTTCATTTGCCTCGAACTTCTTTGAGATAATGAGAATTAAGTTATAGCCCGATTTCATACAAAAAAAGATTTTGTGGCAATGTTTAAATAAATAATTTGATTATTGTTATGTGACTATAAATAACCAGATGTGCTTCTAATTTTTTAATATTTATTTTGGTTGTCATGATTACTCCTTACAATTCACATTGTGAAATTTTTGCAATCATGGGTGCAATTGCTGACAATAGAGTGTGAGCCCTGTGAAGCATCTTGAATCATCCCGTTTCATTACCATCACAAAATAACAGGAAGATATAATCAATTGGAGTGAGCCCTCCACACCGCACACATCTCTTTTATTGTCTCGACAATTATTTTTGGTAGTTACTGTCATTTTCCTCACTGTAAGATTAGATTAGATTAGAGGTAGAGAGGTGTCTTTGTTCACTTTTTGATTCTGTGCTTATTCTCTGTCCCTACCATTAGCAATTTGGGCCCGCCCTTAGACATATATGGCTGGCAGTATGCGGTGGTTGTGCGGTAGGGGCCTGGTTTACCGCTAGCCTATGTCGCCCCCACTTGCAATACTTGTTTTTTATGCAAACAAAATACTATCATTGGTTGAATTGTAGAAGATAAATTGATCATTGGTTGTGTATGAAATTTCATTAGATTTTGATGTTTGATTCACTCCATGGAAAAACCTGTTTGCATTATGCTGCTTTCTATGGCCATCTAGATTGCCTACAAGCTATTCTTTCTGCTACCCTTTCCACCTCTGTTGCACATTCCTGGTGACCCTCTCTCTCTCTCTCTCTGCACACACACACTCATATATGCTTGTGTGTAGAGAATATCCATGAAGTTGCTAAAGCCGTGGTTGTTTTGTTTGGTTTGATTTGGAGTTGATGGCAGGGAATTTGCAAGGTTTGTGAATATAAGAGATAAAAATGGAGCAACCCAATTGCACTTGGCAGCCCGACAACGATGGCCGGGGTGCGTTCATATGTTGTTAGACAGTGGGGCTCTTGTTTGTGCATCTTCTAGAGGATATGGGCAAAACTCTCTTATTGAAGGTTTTCTAGTGTAATGTCATAGCACTCTTAATTTGTCATTAATATTTATAAGAGTCCTGTTTGCAGTTTCCCTGGGATTATATCACTTCATTTTGCAGTTCGTGGGGGTTCATTGGATTGTGTTCGGGAATTACTTGCTTGGGGGGCTGATAGACTTCATAGAGATTCATCTGGGTAAACTTTTTATTTTTAATTTTTAATTTTTTTAGTTTTTAATTTTTTTAGTTTTTCTTTCTTTCCTGACTTTAGAAAGAACTATATGATAATTGATGCAGACCAGATCCACTGACATACGAAGTAGGTGATTTCAAGGTCTTTGATGCTGAAATTAGTTTTGAGTACTCAATATGGAATTAATGTTATAGCAGTGTCTGAACCCCATTGTTATTCCCTTTCTATGGAGTTGAATGTGCCACAATCTACGTATTTCTAGTGTGGTTAAACAATATTAGCCTTCATGCTCAATCATAACGAAAATCGAGAGTAATTGGTTCCTATTGAGATTGTTGACGATGACATGATGGCATTAAAGAATTTGGATTGAGGCTTTGACAAGTATGGTTTAACAAAAGATATGGTTGACACCTAAGAAGGAGCAACTTCAGTGGGCTTGTATAATGGTTGCTATTGCCAAATTATATGGTGGCTGCACCTAAGAAATCCTCTCTAGTGGCCTGCCAAAAGGTCTGTTAAAAACTTATATTGCCAAATCTTGTGCATCATTTGTGCCAACTCAACTTACCCAAGAGAGGGTTTTGATCCAATGGTCTGGATGTGAGACATCCATTGGACAGAATTAAGCAATGATCTAGATGTGCCAAAATGGCATTTGCACCATTGGAACAACATTGCTAAAAAAATGACATTTTGACATTTTCCTTTTGGCAATCACCACTGGAGTTCCACTGAACTTTTGACATAGTTGCACTTGAAATTTTTTTTTGCTATTTTTCTGTTTTTAATACTTCCAATATTGTGGGAAGTTTGCTCTATTTGTATTTTAAATGAGTGGAGACATTAGCTTCGAATGTTTTGTGAATGAAACGATTGTTACCAGCTGATATCTTGGCAGGAGGATACCTTACATGGTTGCTTTGAGGCACAAGCATGCAGCATGTGCAGCATTATTGAACCCGTCAGCTCCAGATCCTCTCATATGGCCATCACCATTGAAGTTCATTACCGAGCTTAATCCAGAGGCAAAAGCATTGTTAGACAGGGCACTAATGGAGACAAACAAGGAAAGGGAAAAAACCATCTTGAAGGCGATAGTCTACTCACTTCCATCGCCTTTGCATTCTGAAGCTGCGGCTAGTGGCATTATGTATGAGGTAAATTGTTTTCCACTAAACCTGTAGTTTCTAGTTGACACACTGCATGACTGATCACTGATTCAGATGTAATCATCCTTCATCCAGGTTTTTTTTCTTTTAATTTCTGATTTGAATGTTGGATTTTAATGACTCCTCTTTACCAAAGCTTTCTATGCAAACAAGTACAACTACCTACAACTGCAATTGACAGTATTTTCTAACAGACTGATGATGAAGTTTTCTTACCTTGTAAATTTTCTTTGCAGGCAACAAATAGTGGACCTGGTTTTCTTTACCAAAGCTTACTCTTAATGGTATTGGGAAAGAGCCAGTCGCTAAGTGGTGGTGGTCCTGGGTAGAATAGATAGGAGCTAAAAAGGCGAGGTTTGAACATCCAAACTAAAATAAGAGTGCTGGGGTAAATACCATTGGGCTAAAAAGCCCTTGGCTAGGAGTAAACAATTGAGTAGTAAGGTTCCATGGTTAACAAGAAATAGCTTTAAGTGACACTAGAATACTGTAACATTGTTTTGTTGCTTTGGAGATCACAAGGTCATGACATCGATGAACAAACACCCTATCCTAGGATGTTCTAATCAAATTACATAGTTCAATTTCTAGCATAACTACTAAGCACAAATTTTTCGAACTTGTATGTCCTTACATGCGTTAATGTGCTTCTTTCTTGTGCTTTAGCTGCATTGCTTTCAGGCACTCACTAAAATTAAAAGTTATACAGATCAGAAAAATAAATTAGAAGCAGAAAACCAAGGGCTGCTTCTGAATTTTGGTTCACAGCTTGATCAGAGCTTAAAAGGCTGCACAAGACCATCTTGGGGTCAGTTTCTCAACAACAGCAACAATGGGGATGCATGGAGGAACATGTCTCTTCATTTGTTGCTAGTAAATATGACGTATGAACTGAAAGTTGTTGTCTCTTTCATATGTTAAACTTGTTAGTTAATTTTGTTAATCTTACATCGTTTTCTCTTAGGCCACTCGGATACTAGAATCTAGGAGTAATAAATTGACAGATATAAATACTTCGGGAGTGACAACCTTGAAGGATCTGTCTGATTCATTACAAATCTTTAAATGCAGGTTTTGGAGTTGGGGATGAATTTTTGAACTGCAGATGATATGAGTGCAATACTTGCTGGAAGAGAATGGGTTGCTGAATGTGGGTGAAGTTGCACCTGTCAGGCTTGCATCTTGAAGGGAAGGTAACAACTAGTATATTCTTATTTTTAGACTAGACTATGTATGCATGCTATATTTTGTCATTTGTATTATATGTTCGTAGCCTATAATGAATTTGAATATTATATGAACGTTGAAAACTGTATTAAGATATCTGTTAGACTTGTGGTTAACAAATTAGAATAATATAGTAGTCTTTATGCATAATGGAACTCCTTATCTTCCACGAGCAAACTAATGCCACAGTGCACTCATCCTTGTAATCTATACCTCTAATTAAGAGAATTCTTAAATCGGGCCACTGGTTGGTATTTGGTCACCATTGGGTAGGATGAAGAATATGGGTCAGCACCAACCCACAGATTGTGGCCTATAGACCCACCACCACTGCATCCTACTGATATGGAGCAGTCCTGGTTGGAAGAAACAAGTAAAATGAGAGAGAGACTCTTACCCTCTAGTGTAAAATGGAGCAGTCCTGCTGATATAAAGTTTATTAAACCTTACCCTCTAGTGTTACTGCAACAACAAACAACAAAACTAAAAGGCTTCTTTTAATAGCTGTTTTGAAGGATTCAAGTGAAGAAAATGTTTAGGTTGTCTCTCCTTTTATAATTGTTTGGAGAGTAAGTTTTATTTTAACGATGCATATAAACTACGCTAGATGTACAAATTTCATTTTGGCTTTTTGCCAAAGAAGGAAATTGTAAAGGTTGAGAATAAAGAACACGGAAAAGCCAGTGCTGCAGCAAGTCTGGTATGTTCCCCTCCCCTTTCAGTCTATTTGCTGGTCCAAGTTTCTTTATTGCTGGATTATCACCATTTTTCCTTATAGGGTATGATTCTGCTTTGGGATGTTGATTCTGGACTTGCCCAACTTGACTAGTATTTCCACAGTAATGACAACCATGTCATAGCCGGTGCATTGTTGGGAGTTGGTATTGTGAACTGCGGTATCAAGAATGACTGTGATCGTGTGAGTTATACTTTGGCATTTTTCTGTACACAAGTCTGTGACTGTTATGTATTTGGAAATCCTAAATTTTTTTTTTCAGGCATTGGCACTTCTTGCTGATTATATAGATACAGAGGATTCTTCTGTCAGAATCGGTGCAATAATGGGTCTGGGCCATGCTTATGCTGGTGCCCAAAATGAGCAGGTGAGGTTCCTTGCATTTTTAACTGGTGGTTTCTTGGTAGGCCATGGAAACAATACTATGTCTGATTCAAGAGGCACATCAGTGGAATCATTCTGTCTATTCTACCATAGATTGTTAATTTCATCACAGAAGTTACAGAATTCACACAAATAGAGAGGGAGAGATAAAATTTGATGAGTACTGGAAGATACCTTCCCTTCTCTTTGTACAACATGTTTAATTAAAGTTGATGTTGATTAATTTATAATTTTTCTCAGTTCCATAGTTAATTATCTTGTATCTGTGGAATGCAAAAACATCATTTGACTTGTTCCTCTACTTTCTTTGTTTGATATGTTTATTTCTCATTGCAGCGGACTAATCTAAATCATTTGTCAGATCCGTAGTAAATTGACTCCTATCCTTGGAGATAACAAAGTGCCTCTTGATGTGATTGCGTTCACTGCTATTTCATTGGCCTTGGTATATGTTGGTTCCTGTAATGAAGAGGTTGGTCAGGCAATTATATTTGCATTAATGGACCGAAGTGAATCAGAATTGGGGGAGCCCCTCACTCGACTTTTGCCTCTTGGCCTTGGCCTTCTATACCTTGGGAAGCAGGTAACTAAAAAATGCAAGCTGTGGGGCGTTTTTTAATTTTTTTTTTCTATTTTATCACAGATTATTCTTTTTCAAATTGTGATAATTTAAAAAAAAAAAATTTTGGTGGTGCATCTGAAAATTATTATTTATTTATTGTTGATAACACCTTGTAGACTCTGGACTTGATTCTTATTTACATCATTCGTTTTTGTTGTGTTTTTTTTCTTTGGAATCCCATTGTGTCGTTTGACAGTAAAGTGTGGAGGCAACAGCAGAGGTTTCTAAGACATTTAATGAGAAAATTAGGAAATATTATGACATGACCCTACTTTCCTGTGCTTATGCTGGAACTGGGAATGTGCTCAAGGTGTTTACTCCAACCCCTTTAATTTAAATTGGAGTCGACTGTTATGTAGATGAAATAACTCACTCTACTGTTTATTTTCACATAGGTCCAACACCTTCTTGGTCAATGTGCCCAACATCTTGAGAAGGGAGAAACCCATCAGGGACCAGCTATACTTGGAATTGCTATGGTAGCAATGGCTGAAGAATTGGGACTTGAAATGGCTATTCGCTCATTAGAGCATCTATTACAGTATGGAGAGCAGAATATCCGAAGGGCTGTTCCTTTGGCTCTTGGTCTTCTTTGTATATCAAACCCTAAGGTAAATTATCCTGTGATATTTTCCAAGCTGAGCAACCTTGGAACTGGTGTTTGAATTGCAGTTGAGCTAATTTATGAATTGGATGTTCTCACCAGGTCAATGTTATGGATACATTAAACAGACTTAGTCACGATACAGATACAGAAGTAGCAATGGTATTCTCTCTTTCATATAATATATTAGGACTATAGTTAGTATTATCGATTCCTTGTTAGTTACAGCCTAAATCTTGACATATTTATCTGGATTCTACAGGCTGGCGTCATCTCCTTAGGGTTGATTGGTGCTGGAACCAACAACGCTAGAATAGCTGGCATGCTTCGCAATCTTTCGAGTTACTACTACAAAGAAGCTAGCCTCCTTTTTTGTGTAAGTTTCTCTTGGAATTTGTTCCACAGTGCATCTCAGATTTTCTTTCTTTCTTTTATTTTTATTTTTATTTTTTATTTTTTTAAGGGGTTCTGTTTTAATGATTTGTGTTGGCCACTTGTGCAGGTACGAATTGCCCAGGGTCTTGTACATTTGGGAAAAGGCTTGTTGACTCTTGCTCCATATCATTCTGAGCGCTTTTTGCTATCCCCGTAAGTGTTTCTTCTCCCCCATATTAACTTTTCAATTTTAGGGTGTGGGTTAGAACTGATTCACATACATACATATCCAGCGGGAGATGAGCAAGTTTCAACAATGGGAGACTTCTTCCAAAGTGGTAGTTTTCACATCAGGACTGACCCGTTAATTGGGATGTTTCTGTTGAATCTAAAGGTTTTTTGTTAGAATTTTGATGGCACCTAAGCTAGTCCATGTAGTTTAAACCTACCATTTCAAGTGGTTCATTCCGCTTTTAGTTAATATCCCGTATATAGGGGAACAATGGTTTGTTTCCCATTTAAGAGATTTATTTTTGAAAGAAGAATTATTCCACATTATTTATGTGATGGAATTCTAGAAATGAATCAATAGCATTCATATGGAATTTCCAAACACACTAGAAACAAACAAAAAATTCGTCATCCTATGAGCATCTTTTGTATAAGAGAAGTTTTGGTCTTAGATACAGCCGAGTGTTGGAAGAGGATTAAATCAGATGATCCAAATAAGTTCAGCTTACAGCTCTGTTGGGTTAAGAATGGTGTCAAATGCTTCATGCATTCACTTCTTCGACAGGGTAAATCATTCAGTAGAGCTAAAAGAATATATGATCTGTATTGTTTGCAAAGTTTGTTTACTGTTGTAATCTGTAATGTGGCTATTTTGTCCAAAGCTGTTAAAAGGCTGTCATGTGGAGTAAAACATTTTTATTTATAAAAAAATAATAAATAAATAAATAAATAATTTGTGGGATAAAGCATATTGGGAGACAAGGTTACAAATATGAAGTTTTTAGATTATGATCTAGCCTTCTTTTCTGCAATTAAATGAATAAATAAATTTTAGTATCTGTGAGGAGAAGTATTTTTAAGTCATACCTCTGGCTTTTCTGTCGGCTCACTTTCTGTATGTATTTCATCTTTTTCTTCCAGAATGGCACTGGCTGGAATAGTAACCTTACTGCATGCATGTCTTGATATGAAAGCGATCATATTGGGGAAATATCATTATGTTCTTTACTTCCTCGTTTTGGCAATGCAGGTTTGGTCTCAGTTTATAACAGTTT
Organism: Camellia sinensis; assembly: GCF_055761805.1. NCBI lineage: Eukaryota > Viridiplantae > Streptophyta > Magnoliopsida > Ericales > Theaceae > Camellia > Camellia sinensis. The sequence continues at coordinate 163,601,315 of NC_138972.1, forward strand.
GTCTACTTCTATCTCACTCTCTATTGCTTTTAATCATTGGGCTGTTAACACACTACTACTAATGGTTGATTATGTTATATATTTCCTTCAATACTACAGCCAAGAATGCTACTGACAGTAGATGAGAACTTGAAACCTCTGTCAGTACCTGTGCGGGTAGGCCAAGCTGTTGATGTTGTTGGCCAGGCAGGTCGACCCAAGACCATTACTGGTTTCCAGACCCACTCAACACCGGTTCTTCTGGCTGCTGGTGATAGAGCGGAGCTTGCTACTGAGAAGTACTACATTCTATCCCTTGCTAGTGTAGAATTTATTCAAGACTGAAGCCTAGAGAAACAACCAAATCTCATGAGAACGTGGACATAACAAATCACATATTGCAACATAATGCACGTACCGTATTGTTCTATGTGTGAGATACTAAGCATATATTATGACCTGAATGCATTTATTAGCATTTATTGTAATACTAATGCCATCAAACTTGCTAGCTGGTTTGTTGTCTATTTGGTTTTATAGATCAGTCTGTTGGGTGCATAAATTTCCTCTTATCTTCCTCACCCTCGTGTGACCATCTTCCGATTGATTGCAGACTCCATTGAAGCTAGACCTGCTTCCTACAGAAGCTAGAATAAGCGGCAAGGAATACAAGGAGAGAGTTGTTAACAATCTCAAGATTTTAATTGTGCATTACTCGGGTATTTTATTGTAGGATGGATATATATATATTTTTCTTTTCTTTCTCCACTAGCAGATGGTGGGGGAAGGAGGTCAATGTTTCTGATCTTGTTTACTGGTACCTTCATTATAGAAGCATTTTGTTGACTTTCTCATGACTAATTTAATGATTTGAGTGTAATAAATTTGCCACTAATGGTTTTGAGTGAAATGATTCGACTTTGTTTCATATTTCAGTGCACCAGTCACATTCTAAAGCAGTGAAGAGAGCCATTAGTGAACATTGTGGTGTATGGACAATCTCAATGCTTAGTTACTTTTACTGTTTCCAGTGCATTGGTATAAGGTTAGCTTGGTAAACATTGTGGTGTACTTGAATTGAGTGTTTTTATATGACTCACTCTCCTAGTGTAAACATGACAGCCAGTGAATTAGTTTGAATTTTTACTTAACTTCTGTTAACCTGATGGCTTAAAAGTTACTAAGAATTGTATAGTTTTGAGGGCTGTTTGAACAATTGATGGATGACAAACATGGTAAACTGATTTCTGAGCATTTTGTATAGTTTTGTTACTGGTTTTGTTTGATTTGTTTTCTGACTGTTCTGGTAAATGAGGTAAACTGCTGCGTCAATTCTGATTTGGTTATATGATTTTGTTTGGGTTGCTGAGTTGAAATGGTTTTCTAAACTGGTGATGATCTGTGTTGAATCAGTTTGCTGATCTGCTATACTAATCTGCTATTCTTCTGGTGCTGCTGCGATGTTGCTGCTGTTGTTGAGATGCTGTGGTGATGCTGCTGTGATGGTGATTGTTACGATGAGGTGCTGCGGTGTTGTTGTTGGATGTTTGCTGGTGTTGTTGATGTTTGGAAGGGTGCCGAATTTTTTGTCCAATCTGTAATAGATTAGGTTTTCATTAATGGGGGTTGTCATTAGGTGTAAGTTCGGGCAACTGCTAGTGTTTTGGATGGAAGGGTATGGATGGGTATTTTGTGTGATTTCATATCACTGTTATTAGTTTGTTATAGTGGCGCCTGAGGGATGCCTCTTGTAAAACTGTAAATCTTTTAAAAAATTATAAATGAGTTTCAATTATTTTTGCCGCTGCAAATTTGTCGTCGTTAAAAAGTAAAGTTTTCTCGACAAATAACTTGTCGGTAAATGTGTAGCTAAAAGTTCATTTTTGTCCACTCATATTGTGTTGCTAAAAGTGTATTTTTTGCCAATGTCAATTTGTCGTTGCCAAAACTAAAGCTTTATCGACAATCAAATCGTTGGCAAATGGCAACATTTACCGACGTAAATGTGTCGCTAAAAGTTACTTTTCCCCATTCATATTGTGTTGGTAGAAGTGTATTTTTTGCCAATGTCAATTTGTCGTTGCCAAAAGTAAAGCTTTAGCGACAAACAAATCGTCGGCAAATGGCAACATTTACCGACTTAAATGTGTCGCCAAAAGTTTACTTTTGCCGACGCATATGTTGTTGCTAAAAGTATATTTTTTGCCCATGCAAATTTGTGTCGCGAAAAGTGTCACACAATTATCATATTTGAATGACTTTTACCAACGCAAGGTAAATTGCCGACGATGGATGGAGGCTTTTAGCGACGACTATGTTCGTCGCTAAAGGTATTACTTTTGCCAACGCAATGATCATTTCGTCGGCAAAAACTTTTGCCAACTCACTTTTGCCTACGGGTTGCCAACGTAGCTTTGTGTGTCGGCAAAACTCTTTGCCAACGAATTTTCCCTTTTAGCAACATATTTTGTTGCGTTGCGAAAAATGCAATTTCTTGTAGTGACTCGGACACTTATTCGTACCCTTTTGCATGATGGTAGATATGTAGTTATGGTGCTTACTTGCCATTTCTCATGCATTAGGGTTTAAACACTCGGACACTAATTCAGACCCTCTTGCATGATGGCAGTTAGGTAATTATGGTGTTTACTTGCCATTTCTCCTGCATTAGGCTTCGAACGCTCGGACACTTATTCGGACCCTCTTGCATGATGGCAGAAATGTAATTACGGTGTTTACCTGCCATTTCTCATGCATTAGGGTTTAAACACTCGGACAATAATTCAGACCCTCTTGCATGATGGCAAATATGTAATAATGGTGTTTTCCTTCCACTTCGCATGCATTAGGGTTCGAACACTCGGACACTTATTCGGACCCTCTTGTATGATGGCAGAAATGTAATTACGGTGTTTACTGGCCATTTCTCATGCATTAGGGTTTAAACACTCGGACACTAATTCAGACCCTCTTGCATGATGGCAGATATGTGATTATGGTGTTTACTTTCCATGTCTCATGCGTTGAGGTTCGAACACTCGGACACTTATTCGGACCCTCTTGCATGACGGCGGATATTTAATTATGGTGTTTACTTGCCATTACTGATGCATTAGGGTTTAACCATTCGGACACTTATTCAAAGCCCCTTGCGTGATGACAGATATGAAATTACGGCGTTTACATGCCATTTCTCATTCATTAGGGTTCGAACACTCGGACACTTATTCGGACTCTCTTCCATGACAGCAGATATGTAATTATGGTGTTTACTTGCCATTTCTGATGAATTAGTGTTTAAACACTCGGACACTTATTCAAAGCCGTTGCATGATGGCAGATATGTAATTACGGTGTTTACTTGCCACTTCTCCTGCGTTAGGGTTCGAACACTCAGACACTTATTCGGACTCTCTTGCATGATGGCAGATATGTAATTACGGTGGTTACTTGCCATTTCTATCGCATTAGGGTTTAAACACTCGGACACTAATTCAGACCCTCTTGCATGATGGCAAATATGTAATTATGGTGTTTTCCTGCCATTTCACATGCATTAGGGTTCGAACACCCGGACACGTATTCGGACCCTCTTGCATGATGGCAGATATGTAATTATGGTGTTTACTTGCCATGTCTCATGCATTAGGGTTTAGTCACTCGGACACTAATTCAGAACCTCTTGCATGGTGGTACATATGTAATTATGGTGTTTACTTGCCATTCCACGTGCATTAGGGTTCGAACACTCCGACACTAATTCGCACCCTCTTCCATGACGGCAGATATATAATTATGGTGTTTACTTGCCATTTCTGATGCATTAGGGCTTAAACACTCGGACACTTATTCAAAGCCCATTGCATGATGGCAGATATGTAATTACGGTGTTTACTTGCCATTTCTCATGCATTAGGGTTTGAACACTCGTACACTTATTCGGACCCTCTTGCATAATGGCAGATATGTAATTACGGTGTTTACTTTTCATTTCTCATGCATTAGGGTTTAAACACTCGGACACTAATTCTGACCCTCTTGCATGATGGCAGATACATAATTATTTTGTTTACTTGCCATTTCGCATGCGTTAGGGTTCGAACACTCGGACACATATTCGGACCCTCTTGGATGATGGCAGATATGTAATTACGGTGTTTACTTGCCATGTCTCATGCATTAGGGTTTAAACACTCGGACACTGATTCAGACCCTCTCGCATAATGGCAGATTTGTAATTATGGAGTTTACGTGCCAGTTCTCGTGCATTAGGGTTCGAACACTCGGACACTAATTCGAACCCTGTTGCGTGATGGCAGATATGTAATTATGGTGTTTACTTGCCATTTCTGATGCATTAGGGGTTAAACACTCGGACACTTATTTAAAGCCCATTGCATGATGGCAGATATGTAATTATGGTGTTTACTTGCCATTTCTCATGCATTAGGGTTCGAACACTCGTACACTTATTCGGACCCTCTTGCATAATGGCAGATATGTAATTACGGTGTTTATTTTTCATTTCTCATGCATTCGGGTTTAAACACTCGGACACTAATTCAGACCCTCTTGCATGATGGCAGATACATAATTATTTTGTTTACTTGCCATTTCGCATGCATTACGGTTCGAACACTCGGACACATATTCGGACCCTCTTGCATGATGGCAGATATATAATTACGGTGTTTACTTGCCATGTCTCATGCATTAGGGTTTAAACACTCGGACACTGATTCTGACCCTCTCGCATGATGGCAGATTTGTAATTATGGTGTTTACTTGCCAGTTCTCGTGCATTAGGGTTCGAACACTCAGACACTAATTCGAAGCCTCTTGCATGACGGCATATATGTAATTATGGTGTTTATTTGCCATTTCTGGTGCTTTAGGGTTTAAACACTTGGACAATTATTCAAAGACCCTTGCATGATGCCAGATATGTAATTATGGTGTTTACTTGCCATTTCTCATGCATTAGGGTTCGAACACTCGGACACTTATTCGAACCCTCTTGCATGATGGCAGATATGTAATTATGGTATTTACTTCCCATTTCTCACGCATTAGGGTTTAAACAGTCGGACCCTTATTCGGAGCCTCTTGCATGATGGCAGATATGTAATTGTGGTGTTCACTTGCCATTTCTCGTGCATTAGGGTTCGAATACTCGGACACTTATTCGGACCCTCTTGCATGATGGCAGATATGTAATTATGGTGTTTACTTGCCATTTCTCACGCATTAGGGTTTTAAAACTCGGACACTAATTCAGACCCTCTTGCATGATGGCAGATATGTAATTATGGTGTTTACCTACCATTTCGCATGCATTAAGGTTCGAACACTCGGACACATATTCGAACCCTCTTGCATGATGGCAGATATGTAATTACGGTGTTTACTTGTCATGTCTCAGGTATTAGGGTTTAATCACTCGGACACTAATTAAGACCCTCTTGCGTTATGGCAGATATGTAATTATGGTTTTTACTTGCCATTTCTAATGCATTACGGTTCGAACACTCGGACACTAATTCGGACCTTCTTGCATGACGGCAGACATGTAATTATGGTGTCTACTTGCCATTTCTGACGCATTAAGGCTTAAACACTCGGACACTTATTCAAAGCCCCTTGCATGATGGCAGATATATAATTATGGTGTTTACTTGCCATTTCTCATGCGTTATTGTTCGAACACTCGGACACTTATTCGGACCCTCTTGCATGATGGCAGATATGTAATTACGGTGTTTACATGCCAGTTCTCTTGCATTAGGGTTTAAACACTCGGACACTAACTCAGACTCTCTTGCATGATGGCAGATATGTAATTATGGTGTTTACATTCCAGTTCAGATACATTAGGGTTCGAACACTCGGACACTTATTCGTACCCTTTTGCATGACGGCAGATGTGTAGTTATGGTGCTTACTTGCCATTTCTCATGCATTAGGGTTTAAAGATTCAAACACTAATTCGGACCCTCTTGCATGATGGCAGATATGTAATTATGGTGTTTACTTGCCATTTCTCCTGCATTAGGGTTCGAACACTCGGACGCTTATTCGGACCCTCTTGCATGATGGCAGAAATGTAATTACGGTGTTTACCTGCCATTTCTCATGCATTAGGGTTTAAACACTCGGACACTAATTCAGACCCTCATGCATGATGGCAGATATGTGATTATGGTGTTTACTTTCCATGTCTCATGCATTGGGGTTCGACCACTCGGACACATATTCGGACCCTCTTGGATGATGGCAGATATGTAATTACGATGTTTACTTGCCATTTCTCATGTATTAGGGTTTAAATACTCGGACACTAATTCTGACCCTCTCGCATGATGGCAGATTGGTAATTATGGTGTTTACTTGCCAGTTCTCGTGCATTAGGGTTCGAACACTCGGACACTAATTCGAACCCTCTTGCATGATGGCAGATATGTAATTATGGTGTTTACTTGCCATTTCTGATGCATTAGGGGTTAAACACTCGGACACTTATTCAAAGCCCATTGCATGATGGCAGATATGTAATTATGGTGTTTACTTGCCATTTCTCATGCATTAGGGTTCGAACACTCGTACACTTATTCGGACCCTCTTGCATAATGGCAGATATGCAATTACGGTGTTTACTTTTCATTTCTCATGCATTAGGGTTTCAACACTCAGACACAAATTCAGACCCTCTTGCAGGATGGCAGATACATAATTATTTTGTTTACTTGCCATTTCGCATGCGTTAGGGTTCGAACACTTGGACGCATATTCGGACCCTCTTGGATGATGGCAGATATGTAATTACGGTGTTTACTTGCCATTTCTCATGTATTAGGGTTTAAACACTCGGACACTAATTCAGACCCTCTCGCATGATGGCAGATTGGTAATTATGGTGTTTACTTGCCAGTTCTCGTGCATTAGGGTTCGAACACTCGGACACTAATTCGAACCCTCTTGCATGATGGCAGATATGTAATTATGGTGTTTACTTGCCATTTCTGATGCATTAGGGGTTAAACACTCGGACACTTATTCAAAGCCCATTCCATGATGGCAGATATGTAATTATGGTGTTTACTTGCCATTTCTCATGCATTAGGGTTCGAACACTCGTACACTTATTCGGACCCTCTTGCATAATGGCAGATATGCAATTACGGTGTTTACTTTTCATTTCTCATGCATTAGGGTTTAAACACTCAGACACAAATTCAGACCCTCTTGCAGGATGGCAGATACATAATTATTTTTTTTACTTGCCATTTCGCATGCGTTAGGGTTCGAACACTTGGACGCATATTCGGACCCTCTTGGATGATGGCAGATATGTAATTACGGTGTTTACTTGCCATGTCTCATGTATTAGGGTTTAAACACTCGGATACTGATTCAGACCCTCTCGCATGATGGCAGATTTGTAATTATGGTGTTTACTTGCCAGTTCTCGTGCATTAGGGTTCGAACACTCAGACACTAATTCGAACCCTCTTGCATGATGGCAGATATGTAATTATGGTGTTTACTTGCCATTTCTGATGCATTTGGGGTTAAACACTCGGACACTTATTCAAAGCCCATTGCATGATGGCAGATATGTAATTATGGTGTTTACTTGCCATTTCTCATGCATTAGGGTTCGAACACTCGTACACTTATTCGGACCCTCTTGCATAATGGCAGATATGTAATTACGGTGTTTACTTTTCATTTCTCATGCATTAGGGTTTATGTCACGCCCCCAACTTGCCCCTAAAAGTTCGGGCATGACCTATTCACAAACAGACATGCAACCTGGTGTTCATATAGTATATGGGGCCTTGACGGAAGCACAAACGCTCTAGAATATAAAAAACCAAGCAAATTCCATTGAGCTGTTTCTAACATGCCAGGATCTCATACATTACATGCACCATGAAGGGTAATAGAGTCCAAAATATTCTTTAGCAGGAGGCATATATACAAACATATATACAGATCCAGCCCTAGCATCGGGCATGTAACAAAACTATTAAAGTTATTTACAAGCTAATTATCTTAACACACTTCACAAAAAGTGGCCTCATGGGTGCTTGGGTACATGCAGGTTGACAACAGAAACTGCGCGTCTTGGGTTAGGTTTGACCACCTGGATGGTTGCCTACAGAAACAGACATAGCAAAAAGTGAGCCGGGCTCAGTGAATAGTAATGCATAATGAAGCAATGCTCATCTTAAAACATGACATATATCAATATGTGTGTAAATACAGAAATTACAAGTCAGCCTGATTCTGTATGCATCTTATAACGGCCTTAGGCCCAATTTTGAACACAAGAGCTTGCTATATCACATTCTTAATTCATAACGGCTTGAAGCCTTAAAACATGGTGGCATAATGCCCTTGAACATAGTGGCACAAGGCCCTTAAACATGATGGCACGAAGCCCTTGTAACATATGGCACTAAGGCCCTTGGAACGTGTGGCACAAGGCCCTTGTAACTTGTTGGCATTGAAGCCCTTGAAAGTGGCATAAAGCCCTTGAAAGTGGCATAAAGCCCTTGAAACATATTTATACGAACTCAAGAGGTGTCTCACACGGATTCTAGAGGTGGCTCACACCGTAGCACTTAGTTCCGTGAAGCACTTTGTTTCATATCATAATATCTTATATTGAGTGGCCGTAGGCCTAGAGTCTTATAGAATAAAGGTCTTTTATCTTTCCCATTCCTTTCCTTACATACTTAAAACATGCTTGGACATTAGCATATATTCATATATACTTGAACATTAGTATACACACTTGAATTATAAACATAGTTGCATACTTGAAACATTAACATAATTGCGTGAACGAAACGCTAATGAAAATCATTAGCTATATGCATAGCGGATAATGATATTACTACTCACAGTGTTGCGACGACGTACTTGTTCTTCCCGGAGTGTGCCCTGCACACATTCAACCTTACACAAGTTAGTTTTCTTTCCATATTAGATCACTTTCTGTTTCGTTTTACTTCGAAGGAATTTATACATATTAAAAGGCATCAAATACATATTCCGACAACATTAGAGGGTTCTACACGCAAAACGGAGCAAACCATATTTTTCAGCATGAGCCGCACGTGCGGCTGTGAGCCCCGCACGTGCGGCAGTTGGCCCCGCACGTGCGGCCCTGAGGTCCCGCACGTGCCTTTTTAGCAGAACAGAGGCCCCTGTTTTTCACCATTTCCCGCACGTGCGGCCATGACTCCCACACGTGCGGCAGCACCTCCCGCACGTGCGGCCATGACCCCCGCACGTGCGGCGATTCAGCCCAAAAATGTCCGAAAATTCTTACAAAATCCCATCTTTTGGCACATATCTACAAGGCTCAAATCAACATTCTTATTTGATAATACATGGTCCAAAATCATGTCAAGATGATAGCAATTACATCAATTTAATTCAGTTCATCATTCTTAGGCTCTCAACATACACATATTCATGAAAATTCTTGCTTTACACATCCATAAACACATATATCCACAACTTTGAATTCAAAGTAAAAGCTCAAGTACAACGTCTCCATGGTTGATTCAAGCAACTAAGCAAGGTTATCTTGTTCATTAACTTCTTACATACATATGGAATTATCATTCCAACCCCTAAGTAACATGATCATAAGGGTATTTTACACATCTTAAGAAGAAGAGTTATGGGAGTTAAGTGAGTTAGTCTTATACATACCTTATGCTTAATCTTCCACAAATTCCTAACCTTTGATGATCTCCTCCCCCCACCCTTCAATTTCTCTCACTCATCATCTTCCCTTAGGAGCAAATATAATTTCTAAGTCTTATGAGTCATAAGACTCTTATGAGCATATATATACATATATAAAAACTTAGATAGGGACAAAAATGAATCGTTTAAGCATCCCCCAATTAAAATTTCATAAACACGCTTAATATTACCTAAAAATCATGCTGGTCATATATGTGAAATCAATTCCAGATAATTAAGCCTCTAAGGCTTCCAATTGCTGATCTAAACATTCTCATACAACAGATACTTTTCTTATTGAACAGATAGACATCTTTTTACTTACTTAATTTAGGTTTCCCATAGGATTCTACAATAAGAATTCAAAATCACAAAATAGGATCCGAAAATATAACAAAGAACATGTACGAGGGTCGGGTTATTACACTCTCCCCCCCTTAAATAAGTTTGGTCCTCCAAACTTGTTTTACCTTAGGGTAGAAACAGATGTGGATACTGATGTTGCATTTCCTCTTCTCTTTCCCAAGTTGCGTCAGTTCCGTAATGTTCTTGCCATTCCACTTTTACCATTGGGATTTCTCGGTTTCGTAACTGTTTCACTTGCCGATCTAAAATGCGAATTGGTTTCTCCTCATAACTTAACTTATCATCTAGTTCAATCTGGTGATAATCAATAACATGAGACGGATCCGCAAGGTACCTCCGAAGCATAGAGACATGAAATACATTATGTACTTGGCTCATATGTGGCGGGAGAGCAACCCGGTAAGCTACTGGACCTACTCTTTCCAAAATTTGAAAGGGACCAACATAACGGGGTGTTAACTTACCCCTTTTTCCGAATCTTGGATGGCCTTTCATCGGAGTGACTTTTATAAAAACATGACTGTCCACTTCAAATTCCAAATCCCTCCGTCGGTTATCCGCATAATGTTTTTGTCTACTTTGAGCTATTTTTAATCTTTCCCGAATAACTTTAACCTTTTCGGTCGTTAACTGAACAATTTCAGGCCCTAACAAAGATTTGTCTCCAACTTCAGCCCAACATACGGGAGAACGACACGGTCGTCCATACAAAGCTTCATAGGGTGCCATTGCAATACTTGAGTGGTAACTATTGTTATATGCGAACTCTACCAGTGGTAAATGGGTTTCCCAACTTTCTTGAAACTCTAGCACACACATCCGGAGCATATCTTCCAGAGTTTGTATTGTTCTCTCGGATTGACCATCAGTCTGAGGATGGAAAGCTGTGCTGAATTTTAATTCTGTACCCATGGCTTCTTGCAAACTTTGCCAGAATCTGGAAACAAACTTCGGATCCCTATCCGATACAATCGAGACTGGTACACCATGTAGGCTTACAATTTCATTCACATAAAGGACCGCCAGTTTATCTGCATTGTACTGAGTCTTTACTGGTAGAAAGTGGGCGGACTTAGTCAATCGGTCAACAATGACCCATATAGAATTCATACCCCGAGGTGTCCGTGGTAATCCCACAACAAAATCCATGGTTAGATGTTCCCACTTCCATTCCGGGATAGGAAGGGGTTGTAATAATCCTGCTGGCCTTTGATGCTCCGCTTTCACTTGCTGACACTGCAAACACTTAGAGACGAATTCTGCAATCTCCTTTTTCATGCTTGGCCACCAAAAGTTTTGTTTCAGATCCCGGTACATTTTGGTACTTCCCGGATGCATGGAAAATCTTGAAGCGTGCGCTTCTTCCATCAATTTCCGTTTAAGTTCCAACACATTGGGGACACATATTCGATTTTGAAATTTGAGTACCGAATCCACTAAACTGAACCCTGATTTTGGTTTTGTCTCTAACTCATCACATACCTTCTTTAGAATGTCATCCTCCATTTGATGTGACTTGATCTCCTCAAGTAAAGTCGGTTGAGCCATTACCGCTGCTAGTAATGTTTCCTGTCCATGTATCTTAAACTCCATACTCATTTAGTCCAGTTCATTTACCAATTCCCTTTGCTCCGTAAACAAGTTGGCCAAATCTCCCATATTTTTTCGACTAAGAGCATCTGCAACCGTGTTGGCCTTACCAGGATGATAATGGATCTGTAAATCATAGTCTTTAATTAACTCTAACCACCGACGCTGCCGCATGTTCAATTCCTTCTGGGTAAAAAGGTACTTAAGGCTTTTGTGGTCGGTGTAAACTTCGCAGGTAGTACCATACAAATAGTGCCGCCATATTTTTAAAGCAAAAACCACCGCCGCGAGCTCAAGATCATGCGTGGGATAATTCTTTTCATGGGGTTTAAGCTGTCGTGAAGCATAGGCAATGACCCTTCCACCTTGCATAAGCACACACCCTAATCCTTTATGGGACGCATCACTGTAAATTACAAACCCTTCGGTGCCAGACGGTAAAGCCAGAACTGGAGCTGTGGTTAATTTCATCTTCAATTCCTGGAAAGCAGATTCCCGCTCTTTCGACCATTCAAATATAACTCCCTTTCGAGTCAATTGCGTAAGTGGTCCAGCAATTTTAGAAAAATCTTGAACGAATCTCCTGTAATAACCAGCTAACCCCATAAAGCTACGTACTTCAGCCACATTGGTAGGAGTTGGCCATTTCACAATCGCCTCAATTTTGTGTGGATCAACAGAAACTCCATTCTTTGTGATAATATGCCCCAGAAACGCCACCTCGAGTAGCCAGAATTCACATTTCTTAAGCTTTGCATACAATTCCCTTTCCCGGAGGGTTTGGAGAATTAAACGAAGATGGGTCTCATGAGCTACCATATTCTTTGAATAAATAAGGATATCATCAATAAAGACTACCACAAATTCATCCAAATAGGACTTGAAGACGCGGTTCATAAGATCCATAAAGGCTGCTGGGGCATTAGTAACTCCAAAGGGCATGACCAAAAATTCATAGTGACCATACCAGGTTCGAAAGGCTGTCTTCTCAACATCTTCAGCCTTGACTTTTAATTGATGGTATCCAGACCGTAGATCAATCTTAGAAAATACCTGTGCCCCTTGAAGCTGATCAAACAGGTCATCGATTCTTGGTAGCGGATACTTATTCTTGATGGTGACTTTGTTGAGTTCTCTGTAATCGATACAAAGCCGGAGTGTTCCATCCTTCTTCTTCACGAACAAAACGGGCGCACCCCACGGAGATACACTCGGGCGGATAAATCCCTTGTCCAATAGATCTTGCAACTGCATTTTCAATTCTTTCATCTCAACCGGCGCCATTCTATACGGGGTCTTAGAAATGGGTTGAGTTGCCGGTGCTACCTCAATTGTAAACTCAATTTCACGATCTATTAACTGTCCTGGTAGTTCTTCCGGAAAAACATCCGGAAATTCACAGACAACTGGGATCATGTTAGTATTCTCATTCGCCATTTGCCCCTCTAGAACACTACATAAATACCCCTGACACCCTTTCTGAATTAATTTACAAGCCCTTGCTGCGGAAATTAAATAAGGTGGAGTAGTCACTCCATGTCCCTGAAAAGTAGACTCTGATTGTCCCGGAGGGTGGAAACTGATCTGTTTAGTCAAACAATCTATAGTTGTCCCATATTCACCTAACCAGTCCATTCCCAGAATAATATCAAAATAGGCCATATCAAGAGGTAACAAATTGGCATAGACCCGGATATCCCCAAGTTGGAGTTCACAAGCAACATAGATAGAAGTACAAATCATAGGGCCTCCCAAAGGTGAAGACACGCATAACATATAAGACAGTTTTTCTTCAGTTTTATCTAAATTAGGAGCAAATAGTTTCGACACAAAAGAATGGGTGGAGCCAGAATCAAATAATACGTGAGCAAAATGATCGTGAACGATAAATGTACCTGACACCACCGTTGCTGCATTTTGTACATCCCCCGGAACCAATGCGAATACCCTGCCTTGTCTCGTGGTGTGTTTATTATTAGTAGGTTTAACAGTTGTCTTAGTGTTGGAAGTTGGTGCAGACCCCGTTGAACTTGTAGTGGTTCTATTATTGCTTTGTTGATTTCTTTGAGGGCAATCCTTGATCAAATGGCCTGTCTTGCCACACTGGAAACAGGCTCCAAACTTCCGATAGCACATTCCACGATGCTTCTTCCCACATTCCGGACAAGTCGGTATTGAATCCTGACCAGGGGTAGAAGTATTTGAACTCCCTAACATCTGCTTCTTGTTTGGTGGAGCAGGTGATCCCTTTGACCATTGAGTATTTTGCCTCTTCCCTTTCCATTCCGAGATTCGACTCTGAGTAGCAAGATTTCCTTCCGCTATAACAGCTCTTTCCAACACATCAACGTAAGTAGGTAACTTCAACATGTTGACCTTATCCAGGATAGCGCTCCGCAATCCCCCTTCAAATTTACGCGCCTTCTTATAATCCGTGTCCACCATATGAGGTGCAAACCGAGCTAACTCCGCAAATTGGGCTTCATATTCGGCGACGGTTTTATTCCCTTGCCTAAGAGTTTCAAATTCTGTTACCTTCTTATCCCGTATGCTTTGAGGGAAGTACTTGTCATAAAACAATTCTAAGAATCTGTCCCATGTCAACCCTTGGTGTACAGTTCTCGTAAGCATCCACCATCTGCGCGCCTCATCCTCAAGAGTAAAGGCAGCCAGTTGCACCTTTTGAGCTTCTGTGCAGGGAAAGACTTCGAATAACTTCTCTATTCCCAACACCCACGCCTCAGCTTTCATTGGTTCTATTCCTCCTTTAAAGGATGGCGGTTTCATCTTTTTAAACTCCTTAGTAAGGGTGATAGTCCGGTCTTCAGCATGAAAATCTTGTACCGCCGGTGGAGGTACCGGTGGTGGGGGTGGTTGTTGTGGCTGTTGTTGTTGTTGCCGTAAGGTCTCCGCCATTTCCATAATCATTCTCTCCATTCTATCCAGCCGTGCGGAGGTAGCATCTTCTGTATCCTCTGTCCTTGTTCTCACCATTGCCTACACAATAATCATTTATACATAATAGACATATTTCAAAAGTGTTAGCATTATCAGAGTAGACTTAACATTGCCATCGCTCTTTCATATATTTTCAGAATGTCATGCAAGATGCCTAAAGCTTTTCTAGACACCCTAAAGCTCAATGGATTCGTGTGTGAGATAGCAACTCGTGCTCTGATACCACTCGTCACGCCCCCAACTTGCCCCTAAAAGTTCGGGCATGACCTATTCACAAACAGACATGCAACCTGGTGTTCATATAGTATATGGGGCCTTGACGGAAGCACAAACGCTCTAGAATACAAAAACCAAGCAAATTCCATTGAGCTGTTTCTAACATGCCAGGATCTCATACATTACATGCACCATGAAGGGTAATAGAGTCCAAAATATTCTTTAGCAGGAGGCATATATACAAACATATATACAGATCCAACCCTAGCATCGGGCATGTAACAAAACTATTAAAGTTATATACAAGCTAATTATCTTAACACACTTCACAAAAAGTGGCCTCATGGGTGCTTGGGTACATGCAGGTTGACAACAGAAACTGCGCGTCTTGGGTTAGGTTTTACCACCTGGATGGTTGCCTACAGAAACAGACATAGCAAAAAGTGAGCCGGGCTCAGTGAATAGTAATGCATAATGAAGCAATGCTCATCTTAAAACATGACATATATCAATATGTGTGTAAATACAGAAATTACAAGTCAGCCCGATTCTGTATGCATCTTATAACGGCCTTAGGCCCAATTTTGAACACAAGAGCTTGCTATATCACATTCTTAATTCATAACAGCTTGAAGCCTTAAAACATGGTGGCATAATGCCCTTGAACATAGTGGCACAAGGCCCTTAAACATGATGGCACGAAGCCCTTGTAACATATGGCACTAAGGCCCTTGGAACGTGTGGCACAAGGCCCTTGTAACTTGTTGGCATTGAAGCCCTTGAAAGTGGCATAAAGCCCTTGAAAGTGGCATAAAGCCCTTGAAACATATTTATACGAACTCAAGAGGTGTCTCACACGGATTCTAGAGGTGGCTCACACCGTAGCACTTAGTTCCGTGTAGCACTTTGTTTCATATCATAATATCTTATATTGAGTGGCCGTAGGCCTAGAGTCTTATAGAATAAAGGTCTTTTATCTTTCCCATTCCTTTCCTTACATACTTAAAACATGCTTGGACATTAGCATATATTCATATATACTTGAACATTAGTATACACACTTGAATTATAAACATAGTTGCATACTTGAAACATTAACATAATTGCGTGAACGAAACGCTAATGAAAATCATTAGCTATATGCATAGCGGATAATGATATTACTACTCACAGTGTTGCGACGACGTACTTGTTCTTCCCGGAGTGTGCCCTGCACACATTCAACCTTACACAAGTTAGTTTTCTTTCCATATTAGATCACTTTCTGTTTCGTTTTACTTCGAAGGAATTTATACA
Source organism: Camellia sinensis (assembly GCF_055761805.1). NCBI lineage: Eukaryota > Viridiplantae > Streptophyta > Magnoliopsida > Ericales > Theaceae > Camellia > Camellia sinensis. Next base: position 163,617,485 of record NC_138972.1, read on the forward strand.
TATTAAAAGGCATCAAATACATATTCCGACAACATTAGAGGGTTCTACACGCAAAACGGAGCAAACCGTATTTTTCAGCATGAGCCGCACGTGCGGCTGTGAGCCCCGCACGTGCGGCAGTTGGCCCCGCACGTGCGGCCCTGAGGTCCCGCACGTGCCTTTTTAGCAGAACAGAGGCCCCTGTTTTTCACCATTTCCCGCACGTGCGGCCATGACTCCCGCACGTGCGGCAGCACCTCCCGCACGTGCGGCCATGACCCCCGCACGTGCGGCGATTCAGCCCAAAAATGTCCGAAAATTCTTACAAAATCCCATCTTTTGGCACATATCTACAAGGCTCAAATCAACATTCTTATTTGATAATACATGGTCCAAAATCATGTCAAGATGATAGCAATTACATCAATTTAATTCAGTTCATCATTCTTAGGCTCTCAACATACACATATTCATGAAAATTCTTGCTTTACACATCCATAAACACATATATCCACAACTTTGAATTCAAAGTAAAAGCTCAAGTACAATGTCTCCATGGTTGATTCAAGCAACTAAGCAAGGCTATCTTGTTCATTAACTTCTTACATACATATGGAATTATCATTCCAACCCCTAAGTAACATGATCATAAGGGTATTTTACACATCTTAAGAAGAAGAGTTATGGGAGTTAAGTGAGTTAGTCTTATACATACCTTATGCTTAATATTCCATAAATTCCTAACCTTTGATGATCTCCTCCCCCCACCCTTCAATTTCTCTCACTCATCATCTTCCCTTAGGAGCAAATATAATTTCTAAGTCTTATGAGTCATAAGACTCTTATGAGCATATATATACATATATAAAAACTTAGATAGGGACAAAAATGAATCGTTTAAGCATCCCCCAATTAAAATTTCATAAACACGCTTAATATTACCTAAAAATCATGCTGGTCATATATGTGAAATCAATTCCAGATAATTAAGCCTCTAAGGCTTCCAATTGCTGATCTAAACATTCTCATACAACAGATACTTTTCTTATTGAACAGATAGACATCTTTTCACTTACTTAATTTAGGTTTCCCATAGGATTCTACAATAAGCATTCAAAATCACAAAATAGGATCCGAAAATATAACAAAGAACATGTACGAGGGTCGGGTTATTACAGTTTAAATACTCAGACACTAATTCAGACCCTCTTGCATGATGGCAGATACATAATTATTTTGTTTACTTGCCATTTCGCATGCATTAGGGTTCGAACACTCGGACACATATTCGGACCCTCTTGCATGATGGCAGATATGTAATTACGGTGTTTACTTGCCATGTCACATGCATTAGGGTTTAAACACTCGGACACTGATTCAGACCCTCTCGCATGATAGCAGATTGGTAATTATGGTGTTTACTTGCCAGTTTTCGTGCATTAGGGTTCGAACACTCAAACACAAATTCGAACCCTCTTGCATGACGGCATATATGTAATTATGGTGTTTACTTGCCATTTCTGATGCTTTAGGGTTTAAACACTTGGACAATTATTCAAAGACCCTTGCATGATGCCAGATATGTAATTATGGTGTTTACTTGCCATTTCTCATGCATTAGGGTTCGAACACTCGGACACTTATTCGGACCGTCTTGCATGATGGCAGATATGTAATTATGGTATTTACTTCCCATTTCTCACGCATTAGGGTTTAAACAGTCGGACCCTTATTCGGAGCCTCTTGCATGATGGCAGATGTGTAATTGTGGTGTTCACTTGCCATTTCTCGTGCATTAGTGTTTGAATACTCGGACACTTATTCGGACCCTCTTGCATGATGGCAGATATGTAATTACGGTGTTTACTTGCCATTTCTCACGCATTAGGGTTTTAAAACTCGGACACTAATTCAGACCCTCTTGCATGATGGCAGATATGTAATTATGGTGTTTACCTACCATTTCGCATGCATTAAGGTTCGAACACTCGGACACATATTCGGACCCTCTTGCATGATGGCAGATATGTAATTACGGTGTTTACTTGTCATGTCTCAGGCATTAGGGTTTAATCACTCGGACACTAATTCAGACCCTCTTGCATTATGGCAGATATGTAATTATGGTTTTTACTTGCCATTTCTAATGCATTACGGTTCGAACACTCGGACACTAATTCGGACCTTCTTGCATGACGGCAGACATGTAATTATGGTGTCTACTTGCCATTTCTGACGCATTAGGGCTTAAACACTCGGACACTTATTCAAAGCCTCTTGCATGATGGCAAATATGTAATTATGGTGTTTACTTGCCATTTCTCATGCATTATTGTTCGAACACTCGGACACTTATTCGGACCCTCTTGCATGATGGCAGATATGTAATTACGGTGTTTACTTGCCAGTTCTCTTGCATTAGGGTTTAAACACTCGGACACTAATTCAGACTCTCTTGCAAGATGGCAGATATGTAATTATGGTGTTTACTTTCCAGTTCAGATACATTAGGGTTCGAACACTCGGACACTTATTCGTACCCTTTTGCATGACGGCAGATGTGTAGTTATGGTCCTTACTTGCCATTTCTCATGCATTAGGGTTTAAAGATTCGAACACTGATACGGACCCTCTTGCATGATGGCAGATATGTAATTATGGTGTTTACTTTCCATTTCTCCTGCATTAGGGTTCGAACACTCGGACACTTATTCGGACCCTCTTGCACGATGGCAGAAATGTAATTACGGTGTTTACCTGCCATTTCTCTTGCATTAGGGTTTAAACACTCGGACACTAATTCAGACCCTCATGCATGATGGCAGATATCTGATTATGGTGTTTACTTTCCATGTCTCATGCATTGGGGTTCGACCACTCGGACACTTATTTGGACCCTCTCGTATGACGGCGGATATGTAATTATGGTGTTTACTTGCCATTTCTGATACATTAGGGTTTAACCATTCGGACACTTGTTGAAAGCCCCTTGCGTGATGGTAGATATGAAATTACGTTGTTTACTTGCCATTTCTCATTCATTAGGGTTCGAACACTCGGACACTTATTCGGACCCTCTTCCATGACGGCAGATATGTAATTATGGTGTTTACTTGCCCTTTCTGATGCATTAGGGCTTAAACACTCTGACACTTATTCAAAGCCCATTGCATGATGGCAGATATGTAATTATGGTGTTTACTTGCCATTTCTCATGCATTAGGGTTCGAACACTCGTACACTTATTCGGACCCTCTTGCATAATGGCAGATATGTAATTCCAGTGTTTACTTTTCATTTCTCAAGCATTAGGGTTTAAACACTCGGACACTAATTCTAACCCTCTTGCATGATGGCAGATACATAATTATTTTGTTTACTTGCCATTTCGCATGCGTTTGGGTTCGAACACTCGGACACATATTCGGACCCTCTTGGATGATGGCAGATATGTAATTACGGTGTTTACTAGCCATGTCTCATGTATTAGGGTTTAAACACTCGGACACTGATTCAGACCCTCTCGCATGATGGCAGATTTGTAATTATGGTGTTTACTTGCCAGTTCTCGTGCATTAGGGTTCGAACACTCGGACACTAATTCGAACCCTCTTGCACGATGGCAGATATGTGATTATGGTGTTTACTTGCCATTTCTGATGCATTAGGGGTTAAACACTCGGACACTTATTCAAAGCCCATTGCATGATGGCAGATATGTTATTATGGTGTTTACTTGCCATTTCTCAGGCATTAGGGTTCGAACACTCGTACACTTATTCGGACCCTCTTGCATAATGGCAAATATGTAATTACGGTGTTTACTTTTCATTTCTCGTGCATTAGGGTTTAAACACTCAGACACTAATTCAGACCCTCTTGCATGATGGCAGATACATAATTATTTTGTTTACTTGCCATTTCGCATGCATTAGGGTTCGAACACTCGGACACATATTCGGACCCGCTTGCATGATGGCAGATATGTAATTATGGTGTTTACTTGCCATGTCTCATGCATTAGGGTTTAAACACTCGGACACTGATTCAGACCCTCTCGCATGATGGCAGATTGGAAATTATGGTGTTTACTTGCCAGTTCTCGTGCGTTAGATTTCGAACACTCAGACACTAATTCGAACCCTCTTGCATGACGGCATATATGTAATTATGGTGTTTACTTGCCATTTCTGATGCTTTAGGGTTTAAACACTTGGACAGTTATTCAAAGACCCTTGCATGATGCCAGATATGTAATTATGGTGTTTACTTGCCATTTCTCATGCATTAGGGTTCGAACACTCGGACACTTATTCGGACCCTCTTGCATGATGGTAGATATGTAATTATGGTATTTACTTCTCATTTCTCACGCATTAGGGTTTAAACAGTCGGACCCTTATTCGGAGCCTCTTGCATGATGGCAGATATGTAATTGTGGTGTTCACTTGCCATTTCTCGTGCATTAGGGTTCGAATACTCGGACACTTATTCGGACCCTCTTGCATGATGGCAGATATGTAATTACGTTGTGTACTTGCCATTTCTCACGCATTAGGGTTTTAAAACTCGGACACTAATTCAGACCCTCTTGCATGATGGCAGATCTGTAATTATGGTGTTTACCTACCATTTCGCATGCATTAAGGTTGGAACACTCGGACACATATTCGGACCCTCTTGCATGATGGCAGATATGTAATTACGGTGTTTACTTGTCATGTCTCAGGCATTAGGGTTTAATCACTCGGACACTAATTCAGACCCTCTTGCATTATGGCTGATATGTAATTATGGTTTTTACTTGCCATTTCTAATGCATTACGGTTCGAACACTCGGACACTAATTCGGACCTTCTTGCATGACGGCAGACATGTAATTATGGTGTCTACTTGCCATTTCTGACGCATTAGGGCTTAAACACTCGGACACTTATTCAAAGCCCCTTGCATGATGGCAGATATGTAATTATGGTGTTTACTTGCCATTTCTCATGCATTATTGCTCGAACATTCGGACACTTATTCGGACCCTCTTGCATGATGGTAGATATGTAATTACGGTGTTTACTTGCCAGTTCTCTTGCATTAGGGTTTAAACACTCGGACACTAATTCAGACTCTCTTGCAAGATGGCAGATATGTAATTATGGTGTTTACTTTCCAGTTCAGATACATTAGGGTTCGAACACTCGGACACTTATTCGTACCCTTTTGCATGACGGCAGATGTGTAGTTATGGTGCTTACTTGCCATTTCTCATGCATTAGGGTTTAAAGATTCGAACACTAATACGGACCCTCTTGCATGATGGCAGATATGTAATTATGGGGTTTACTTGCCGTTTCTTCTGCATTAGGGTTCGAACACTCGGACACTTATTCGGACCCTCTTGCATGATGGCAGAAATGTAATTACGGTGTTTACCTGCCATTTCTCATGCATTAGGGTTTAAACACTCGGACACTAATTCAGACCCTCATGCATGATGGCGAATATCTGATTATGGTGTTTACTTTCCATGTCTCATGCATTGGGGTTCGACCACTCGGACACTTATTCGGACCCTCTCGCATGACGGCGGATATGTAATTATGGTGTTTACTTGCCATTTCTGATGCATTAGGGTTTAACCATTCGGACACTTATTGAAAGCCCCTTGCGTGATGGTAGATATGAAATTACGGTGTTTACTTGCCATTTCTCATTCATTAGGGTTCGAACACTTAGACACTTATTCGGACCCTCTGCCATGACGGCAGATATGTGATTATGGTGTTTACTTGCCATTTCTGATGCATTAGTGTTTAAACACTCGGACACTTATTCAAAGTCGTTGCACGATGGCAGATATGTAATTACGGTGTTTACTTGCCACTTCTCCTGCATTAGGGTTCGAACACTCAGACACTTATTCGGACTCCCTTGCATGATGTCAGATATGTAATTACGGTGTTTACTTGCCATTTCTCACGCATTTGGGTTTAGGCAGTCGGACACTAATTCAGACCCTCTTGCGTGATGACAGATATGTAATTTTGGTGTTTTCCTGCCATTTCGCATGCATTAGGGTTCGAACACCTGGACACATATTCGGTCCCTCTTGCATGATGGCAGATATGTAATTACGGTGTTTACTTGCCATGTCTCATGCATTAGCGTTTAATCTCTCGGACACTAATTCAGACCCTCTTGCATGATGGCATATATGTAATCGTGGTGTTTACTTGCCATTCCTCATGCATTAGGTTCGAACACTCGGACACTAATTCGGACCCTCTTGCATGACGGCAGATATGTAATTACGGTGTTTACTTGCCATTTCTGTTGCATTAGGGCTTAAACACTCGGACACTTATTCAAAGCCCATTGCATGATGGCAGGTATGTAATTATGGTGTTTACTTGCCATTTCTCATGCATTAGGGTTCGAACACTCGTACACTTATTCGGACCCTCTTGCATAATGGCAGATATGTAATTACGGTGTTTACTTGTCATTTCTCATGCATTAGGGTTTAAACACTCGGACACTAATTCAGACCCTCTTGCATGATGGCAGATACGTAATTATTTTGTTTACTTGCCATTTCGCATGCATAAGGATTCGAACACTCGGACACATATTCGGACCCTCATGGATGATGACAGATATGTAATTACGGTGCTTACTTGCCATGTCTCATGCATTAGGGTTTAAACACTCGGACACTGATTTAGACCCTCTCGCGTGATGGCAGATTTGTAATTATGGTTTTTACTTGCCATTTCTCATGCATTAGGGATCGAACACTCGGACACTAATTCGGAACCTATTGCATGACGGCAGATATGTAATTATGGTGTTTTCTTTCCCTTTCTAGTGCATTAGGGTTTAAACACTCAGAGACTTATTCAAAGCTCCTTGCGTGATGGCAGATATGTAATTATGGTGTCTACTTGCCATTTCTCATGCATTAGGGTTCGAACACTCGGACACTTATTCGGACCCTCTTGTATGATGGCAGATATGTAATTATGGTGTTTACTTTCCTTGTCTCATGCATTGGGGGTCGAACACTCGGACACTTATTCGGACCATCTTGTATGATGGCGGATATGCAATTATGGTGCTTACTTGCCATTTCTCATGCATTAGGGTTTAACCATTTGGACACTTATTCAAAGCCCCTTGCATGATGGCAGATATGAAATTATGGTGTTTAGTTGCCATTTCTCATTCATTAGGGTTCGAACACTCGGACACTTTTTCAAAGCCCTTGCATGATGGCAAATATGTAATTACGGTGTTTACTTGCCACTTCTCATGCATTAGGGTTCGAACACTCAGACACTTATTCGAACTCTCTTGCATGATGGCAGATATGTAATTACAATGTTTACTTGCCTTTTCTCACGCATTAGGGTTTAAACACTCGGACACTAATTCAGACGCTTTTGCGTGATGACAGATATGTAATTATGGTGTTTTCCTGCCATTTTGAATACATTAGGATTCGAACACCCGGACACATATTCGGACCCTCTTGCAAGGTGGCAGATATGTAATTGTGGTGTTTACTTGCCATGTCTCATGCATTAGGGTTTAATCACTCGGACACTAATTCTGACCCTCTTGCATGATGGCAGATATGTAATTATGGTGTTTACTTGCCATTCCTCATGTATTAGGGTTCGAACACTCGGACACTAATTAGGACCCTCTTGCATGACGGCAGATATGTAATTATGGTGTTTACTTGCCATTTCTGATGCATTAGGGCTTAAACACTCGGACAGTTATTCAAAGCCCATTGCATGATGGCAGATTTGTAATTATGGTGTTTACTTGCCATTTCTCATGCATTAGGGTTCCAACACTCGGACACTTATTCGGTCCCTCTTACATTATGAGAGATATGTAATTATGGTGTTTACTTGCCATTTCTCGAGAATTAGGATTCGAACACTCGGACACTTATTCAGACCCTCTTGCATGATGGCAGATATGTAATGATGGTGTTTACTTGTCATTTCTCGAGCATGAGGATTCGAACACTCGGACACGTATTCGGACCCTCTTGCATGATAGCAGATATGTAATTATGGTGTTTACTTGCCATTTCTCATGCATTAGGGTTTAAACACTCGGACACTTATTCGGACCCTCTCGCATGATGGCAGATATGTAATTATGGTGTTTGCTTGCCATTTGTCGAGCATTGGGATTCGAACACTCGGACACTTATTCGGAGCATCTTGCATGATGGCAGATATGTAATTATGGTGTTTGTTTGCCATTTTCTCATGCATTAGTGTTTAAACACTCGAACACTATTTCTGACCCTCTTGCATGATGGCAGATATGTAATTATGGTGTTTAGTTGCCATTTCTCGAGAATTAGGATTCGAATACTCGGACATTTTTTCATACCCTCTTGCATGATGGCAGATATGTAATTCTAGTGTTTACTTGTCATTTCTCGAGCATTAGGGTTTAAACACTCAGACACGTATTCGGACCCTCTTGCATGACCGCAAACATGTAATTCTTGTGTTTACTTGTCATTTCTCGAGCATTAGGATTCGAACACTCGGACACTTATTCGAACCCCCTTGCATGATGGCAGATACGTAATTGTGGTGTTTGTTTGCCATTTCTCATGCATTAGGGCTGAAACACTTGGACACGTATTCGGACCATCTAGCATGATGGCAGATATGTAATTATGGTGTTTACTTGTCATTTCTTGAGCATTAGGATTCGAACACTCGGACACTTATTCGGACCCTCTTGCATGATAGCAGATATGTAATTATGGTGGTTATTTTCCATTTCTCATGCATTTGGGTTTAAACACTCGGACACTTATTTGGACCCTCTTGCATGATGACAGATGTGTAATTTTGGTGTTTAGTTGCCATTTCTCGAGCCTTAGGATTCGAACATTCAGACACTTGTTCGGACCCTTTTGCATGATGGTAGATATGCAATTATGGTGTTGCTTGTCATTTCTCGAGCATTAGGATTCGAACACTCGGATACTTATTCGGACCATCTCACATGATGGCAGATATGTAATTATGGTGTTTATTTTCCATTTCTCATGCATCAGGGTTTAAACACTCGAACTGTAATGACCCCAAAATGCGTATAGAAAGTCATCCTTATTTAACTAGGGGTTAATGTGTTTTAATTCAACTATATATCTATCGGAATTAAAGAATTATCTGCTGAGTTATGGCGACCTTTATTGTATCGGCTTGAAATTTTTTTTTACCCACCGCTCCAGCATGGGCTCATTTTTGACATTCTTAATAGTGTATTTGGAATGTTCTTACCTTATTTTGGGGTATTGTTTGAGGTGGTGGTATGATGGTAAAGTAAGATTGGACCAACGAATTTAATTCGAATAGTTAACCTACGATCAGCCGTTATTCATTTGTCCTTTTCTTTTTCCACACTTTGAATTTAAATGTGAGGTTAGAACCATTGGAAAGCTTATTTCCGGGGCTTCGATTTGGACACAAGAACGACCTAGAACGGAGTCCCGATGAGAGAGTTATACCCATTTGAAGTTTTCATATCTGTGCTAGAAGCAGAGCCGCACGTGCGGGGAATAGCGCCGCACGTGCGGTCTGTGCGGGACAGCAGCTCTAAAAACGGGATTTTTGGACCATTTCTTGCAATTTCTTTTCCTCTTTTCTTCTCCCCTCTTCCATGTCCGAAACCCTAGCTTCCAAAACCTTGATTTCCTTCACTTTTATCAACAAATCCTCCATGGATCTTGTATCAAGGATGGAGAACAAGAAAGGGTCAACATTTTCCAACCGATTGAATTTCAAAATTTAGGTGGAATCTCATCCAAGCTCGCTCCTTTGTTTTTTCTTCAAGGTAGGGGTTCTGGATCTCCTCAATACTTACATCTATGGATAGATTTATGGTAACTTCATTATATTAATGCAAAAATCTTCATTTTTATCATCTAGGGCATATTATGAGATTTGGGGATTTAGAGTTTGAGATGTTGGAAGTTAAATTGGTGGGTTAAAATGATGAATTGTGAATCCTAGGTGTAGAATCATTGGGAAAATTGGAATTAAAAGTGGTGATTTAAGAACTGTGAATTTTTGTTAAAAATCCTCATTTTTCTTGAAACCCTAGGTTGATTAATGATGATACCCAATGATTTGGCCCAAATTGAAAGTAGAATAGTGAAATTGAGGTATTGAATTATATGTGTTAAAGTTTAATTAGAATTTGGAAATGTTTGAAAATTATGTTTAAAATTTGCGAATGAACTTTGTTATGAATAATGGAATGCATGCTAGCATGTGAAGGGAAAATTGGGGAAATAATTTATTAATGGTATGAATGATATGAACTTGGTTTTGGAATGTTGAAATGGGATTCAAAGATTTATTTCGAATTATGTTAAGTTACAAATTGTGTTGATGAACTAAATGTTGACTTTTGTTGAAGTTATGTTGTGTTGAATAATGCTGACTTGAATGGTGATGTACTATGCTAAATGATGTTTGAATTACGTGAATTGTGTAGGGTCAGCTACAGGGGCGGACCAAGCACCTGAACGCTGTGAGTAGTAGTACTTTGATGTACCTTTAACCGTTAATAATTATTATTATTGATGTTATGATCTTCGTCGTAAGAATTATGTTGATATGTATGCTATGTATGCTATGTGAGAAACATTGTGAACTCATGGAAACATCAAAGAAGTTGTGAAGTTATGTATGCTATGTGAGAAACATTTTGAAATTATGGGAACATCAAAAGATTTGTGAAATTATGAATATTTGTGAAATATGAAGTTATGTGGCCAAGGGCCATTTGTGAATTATGAATCTATGTGGCCAAAGGCCATTTGTGAAATATGAAGTTATGTGACCAAGGGCCATTTGTGAAGATCAAACCTATGTGGCCAAGGGCCGACTTGTGACTTATGAAGCTATGAGGCCAAGGGCCAAACTTGTGAACTTGTGAATCCAAAGGGCCGAAGGCCGATGTGATAAGTTGTGAATCTATGAAATCCAAAGGCTATTGTGAATATGAGAACCTCTCAGGCCAAGGGCCAAACTGTGAAATTGTGAAACCGATAAAGTCATCTGTAATCTAGTGAAAATGTGCTTACTTTTCGTTACTAATTATCAGGAATGTCCTGTTAACTTTATGTTAATTATGTCAACTCATGGGAATAATGTAACGGTTACCATTAGGACTCTGTTAATTACAAGGCAAGGCAACTATGTTAACATATAAGAATGATTAAACAAAGGTGTATGCTATTGATTAATAGAGCATGTAAAGTAAATCATTTACCCAAAAGAATTTATGTTCATTCTTGAATGATGGATTCTGAGTAAATATAAGAGTAGCTATGTGCATCCATATGAATTGAAGTTATTTTGCTATGATGCTTATAAATTGGAAGTTATTCAGAATCTACGTTATAAGTGTAAAGTTTAGAATCATTGTGTGACCCTCATAAGAATGTGAATTAGTCTTTCATTGTTAAGCGTACGATAATGACATGATACAACAAGAAATGCTCTAGTTATGATATGTTCCGTTTGAATTAATAAATGATGTTCAAGTATGTTTCAGGCATGTTTAAATATGTTACAAGTTCAAGGATGTTACAAGTTCTTTGTTTCAAGGGCTTCATGCCAACTTTTCAAGGGCCTTAGTGCCATATGTTACAAGGGCTTTATGCCACATGTTTCAAGGGCTTATAGCCACCATGTTTCAAGGGCTTATAGCCATCATGTTTATGTTGCAAGATTGAACCTAAGGCCATTATGTACTTAGCACAGAATCAGACTAACTATGTGAACTCTACATCTTTATATGCATTGCTCTGTGTTATGTTTCAAGTTAAGCATCGTTTTATTTATGTATTACTATTCACTGAGTCCGGCTCACTCTTTGTTATGTCTGTTTCTGTAGGTCACCAATCAGATGGTCAGTACTAGCCATGACGCTGCTTTCTTTTGTCAACCTTCGTGTGTCCTGGCACTATACACAGTCATTGATTTTGTTAAGCTGATAAGATGTTGGTTTGCTTTTTGAATGTCTATCTAAGAGTGATGTATATAGCTCTCATGTTTTTGTATATGCCCAACAATAGGGCTGGGTCTGTATATATGTATGTATATAATCGATGTTCAGGTGTATGTTTTAGATTTTATTCGTTTGTTAAAAGTTTGTGATCCTGGCATGATAGTAGTAGCTCGATGGAGTTTGTTTCCAGTGTCAAATTTTAATATTTAGTGCTTCCGTTCAGGCCCCATATATATAGATATAAAACAGGTTAAGTGTCCATTTCTGAAGTGGTCATGCCCAAACTTCTAGGGGCGGGTTTGGGGTGTGACACGAACACTTGTTCAGACCCTCTGGTATGATGGCAGATATGTAATTATGGTGTTTACTTGCCATTTATCGAGCATTAGGATCCGAACACTCGGACACTTTTTCGGACCCTCTTGAATGATGGCAGATATGTAATTATGGTGTTTATTTTCCATTTCTCATGCATTAGGGTTTAAACACTCGGACACTTATTTGGACCCTCTAGCATGATGGACGATATGTAATTATGGTGTTTACTTGTCATTTCTCGAGCATTAGGATTCGAATAGTCGGACACTTATTCGGACCCTCTTGCATGATAGCATATATGTAATTCTGGTGTTTACTAGCCATTTCTCATGCATTAGGGTCTAAACACTCGAACACTTATATGGACCCCCTTGCATGATGGTAGATATGTAATTACGGTTTTCACTTGCCATTTCTCGAGCATTAGGATTCGAACACACAGACACTTATTCGGACCCACTTGCATGATGCAGATATGTAATTATGGTGTTTACTTGCCATTTCTCGAGCATTAGGATTCGAACACTCGGACACATTTTCGGACACTCTTGCATAATTGCAGATATATAATTATGATGTTTATTTGACATTTCTCATGCAATACGGTTTAAACACTCGGACACTTATTCGGACCCTTTTGCATGATGGCAGATATGTTATTCTGGGGTTTATTTGTCATTTCTCGAGCCTTAGGATTCGAACACTCGGACACTTATTCGGACCCTCTTGCATGATGGCAGATATGTAATTACGGTGTTTACTTGCCATTTCTCGAGCATTAGGATTCGAACACTCAAACACCTATTCGGACCCTCTTGCATGATGGCAGATATGCAATTATGGTGTTTACTTGCCATTTCTCGAGCATTAGGATTCGAACACTCGGACACTTATTCAGACCCTCTTACATGATGGCAGATATGTAATTATGGTGTTTACTTGCCATTTCTCGAGCATTAGGATTCGAACACTCGGACACCTATTCAGACCCTCATGCATGATGGCAGATATGTAATTATGGTGTTTATTTGCCATTACTCATGTATTAGGGTTTAAACACTCAGACACTTATTTGGACCCTCTTGCGTGATGGCAGATATTTAATTAGGTGTTTACTTGCCATTTCTCGAGCATTAGGATTCGTACACTCAGACACTTATTCGGACCCTCTTGCATGATGGCAGATATGTAATTATGGTGTTACTTGCCGTTTCTGGAGCATTAGGATTCGAACACTCGGACACCTATTCGGAACCTCTTGCATGATGGCAGATATGTAATTATGGTGTTTATTTGCCAGCTCTCATGACTTAGGGTTTAAACACTCGGACACTTATTCGAACCCTCTTGCATGATGGCAGATATGTAGCTATGGTGTTTACTTGCCATTTCTCGGGCATTAGGATTCAAACACTCAGACACTTATTCGGACCCTCTTGCATGGTGGCAGATATGTAATTATGGTGTTTACTTGCCATTTCTCGAGCATTAGGATTCGAACACTCGGACACCTATTCGGACCCTCATGCATGATGGCAGATATGTAATTATGGTGTTTACTTACCATTTCTCGAGCATTAGGATTTGAACACTCAGACACATATTCGAACCCTCTTGCATGATGGCAGATATGTAATTATGGTGTTACTTGCCATTTCTCGGGCATTAGGATTCGGACACTTATTCGGAACCTCTTGCATGATGGCATATATGTAATTATGGTGTTTATTTGTCATTTGTCATGCATTAGGGTTTAAACACTCGAACAATTATTTGGACCCTCTTGCGTGATGGCAGATATGTAATTATGGTTTTTACTTGCCATTTCTTGAGCATTTGGATTGGAACACTCGGACACTTATTCGAACCTCTTGCGTGATAGCAGATATGCAATTATGGTGTTTACTTGCCATTTTTCATGCATTAGGGTTTAGACACTCGAACACTTATATGGACCCTCTTGCATGATGGTAGATATGTAATTACGGTTTTCACTTGCCATTTCTCGAGCATTAGGATTCAAACACTCAGACACTTATTCGGACCCTTTTGCATGATGTCAGATATGTAATTATGGTGTTTACTTGCCATTTCTCGAGCATTAGGATTCAAACACTCAGACACTTATTCGGACCCTATTGCATCATGGCAGATATGCAATTATGGTGTTTACTTGCCATTTTTCGAGCATTAGGATTCGAACACTTTGACACTTATTCGGACCCTCTTCCATGATGGCAGATATGTAATTATGGTGTTTATTTGCCATTTCTCATGCATTAGGGTTTAAACACTCGAACACTTATTGGGACCCTCTTTCAAGATGGCAGATATGTAATTATGGTGTTTACCTGCCGTTTCTCGAGCATTAGGATTCGAACACTCGGACACTTTTTCGGACCCTCTTGCGTGATGGCAGATATGTAATTATGGTGTTTATTTTTCATTTTTCATGCATTAGGGTTTAAACACTTGGACACTTATTCGGACCCTCTAGCATGGTGGCCGATATGTAATTATGGTGTTTACTTGTCATTTCTCGAGCATTAGGATTCCAACACTCGGACACTTATTCGGACCCTCTTGCATGATAGCAGATATGTAATTGTGGTGTTTACTTGCCATTTCTCATGAATTGGGGTTTAAACACTCGAACATTTCTCGAGCATTAGGATTCGATTACTCAGAAACTTATTCGGAACCTCTTTCAATATGGCAAATATGTAATTATGGGGTCACTTGCCACTTCTCGAGCATTAGGATTCGAACACCCAGACTCTTATTCGGAACCTCTTGCATTATGGCTGATATGTAATTATGGTGTTTATTTGCCATTTCTCGTGCATTAGGGTTTAAACAATTGAAAACTTATTCGGACCCTCATACATGATGGCAGATATGTAATTATGGGTTTTACTTGCCATTTCTCGAGCATTAGGATTTGAACATTCGAACACTTTTTCGGACCCTCTTGCATGATGGCAGATGTGTAATTATGGTGTTTATTAGCCATTTCTCATCCATTAGGGTTTAAACACTCGGACACTTATCCGGACCATCCTGCATGATGGCAGATATGTAATTATGGTGTTTTCTTGGCATTTCTCGAGCATTGGGATTCGAACACTCAGACACTTATTTGAACCAACTTGCATGATGGCAGATATGTAATTATGGTGTTTACTTGCCATATCTCGAGCATTAAGATTCGAACACTCGGACACTTATTCGGACCCTCTTGCATGATGGCAGATATGTAATTATGGTGTTTATTTGCCATTTCTCATCCATTAGGGTTTAAACACTCAGACACTTATTCGGACCCACTAGCATGATGGCAGATATGTAATTACGGTGTTTACTTGACATTTCTCGAGCATTAGGATTCGAACACTCGGACACTGATTCGGACCCTCTTGCATGATGGTAGATATGTAATTATGGTGTTTATTTGCCATTTCTCATGCATTGGGGTTTAAACACTCGGACACTTATTCGGACCCTCTAGCATGATGGCAGATATGTAATTATGGTGTTTAGTTGTCATTTCTCGTGAATTAGGATTTGAACACCCAGACACTTCTTCGGACCCTCTTGCATGATGGCAGATATGTAATTACGGTGTTGACTGGCCATTTCTCGAGCATTGGGATTCGAACACTCGGACACTTATTCGGACCCCCGTGCATGATGGCAGATATGTAATTGTGGTGTTTACTTGTCATTTCTCGAGCATTAGGATTCGATCACTTGGCCACGTATTCGGACCCTCTTGCATGATAGCAGATATGTAATTACGGTGTTTACTTGCCATTTCTCATGCATTAGGGTTTAAACACTCGGACACTTATTTGGACCCTCTAACATGAAGGCAGATATGTAATCATGCTGTTTGCTATCCGTTTCTCGAGCATTAGGATCCGAACACTCGGACACTTATTCGGACCGTATGGCATGATGGCAGATATGTAATTATGGTGTTTATTTGCCATTTCTCACGCATTAGGGTTTAAACACTTGAACACTTATTCAGACCCTCTTGAATGATGGAAGATATGTAATTATGGTGTGTACTTGCCATTTCTCGAGCTTTAGGATTCGAACACTCAGACACTTATTCGGACCCTCTTGCATGATGGCAAATTTGTAATTACTGTGTTACTCGCCACTTCTCGAACATTAGGATTCGAACATTCGGACTCTTAGTCGGAACCACTTGCATGATGGAAGACATGTAATTATGGTGTTTATTTGCCATTTCTCATGCATTCGGATTTAAACAATCGAACACTTATTCGGACCCTCTTGCATGATGGCAGATATCAAATTACGGTGTTTACTTACCAGTTCTCGAGCATTAGGGTTCGAACACTCGGACATTTTTTCGGACCCTCTTGCATGATGGCAGATATGTAATTATGGTGTTTATGTGCCATTTCTCATGCATTAGGGTTTAAACACTCGGACACTTATCCATACCATCCAGCATGATGGCAGATATGTAATTATGTTGTTTTCTTGGCTATTCTCGAGCATTGGGATTCGAACACTCGGACACTGATTCGGACCCTCTTGCATGATGGTAGATATGTAATTATGGTGTACACTTGTCATTTCTCGAGGATTAGGATTCAAACACTCGGACACTTATTCGGACCCTCTTGCATAAAGGCAGATATGTAATTATGTTGTTTATTCGCCATTTCTCATCCATTAGGGTTTAAACACTTGGACACATATTCGGACCCTCTAGCATGAGGGCATATATGTGATTACAGTGTTTACTAGGCATTTCTCGAGAATTAGGATTCGAACACTCGGACACTTATTCGGATCCTCTTGCATGATGGCAGATATGTAATTATGGTGTTTACTGGCCATTTCTCGAGCATTAGGATTCGAACAGTCGGACACTTATTCGGACCCCATTGCATGATGGCAGATATGTAATTATGGTGTTTACTTGTCATTTCTCGAGCATCAGGATTCGAACACTCGGACACGTATTCGGACACTCTTGCATGATAGCAGATATGTAATTACGGTGTTTACTTTCTATTTCTCGAGCATTAGGATGCGAACACTCGGACACTTATTCGGACCGCCTTGTATGATGACAGATATGTAATTATGGTGTTTACTTGTCATTTCTCGAGCATTAGGATTAGAACACTTGGACACGTATTTGGACGCTCTTGCATGATAGCAGATATGTAATTACGGTGTTTACTTGCCATTTCTCATGCATTAGGGTTTAAACACTCGAACACTTATTCGGACCCTCTTGCATGATAGCAGATATGTAATTATGGTGTTTACTTGCCATTTCTCGAGCATTAGGATTCGAACACTCGGACACTTTTTTGGACACTCTTGCATGATGGCAGATATGTAATTATGGTGTTTATTTGCCATTTGTCATGCATTAGGGTTGAAACACTCGCACACATATTCAGACCCTCATGAATGGTGGCAAATATGTAATGATGGTGTTTACTTGGAATTTCTCATGCATTAGGGTTTAAACACTTGGAAACTTATTCGGACACTCTTGCCTGAGGGCAGATATGTAATTATGGTGTTTACTGGCCATTTCTCGAGCATTAGAATTCGAACACTCGGACACTTATTCGGACCCTCTTGCATGGTGGCAGATATGTAATTATGTTGTTTACTTGCCATTTCTCGAGCATTACGATTCGAACACTCAGACACTTATTCAGACCCTCTTGCATGATGGGAAATATGTAATTATGGTGTTTATTTGCCATTTCTCGAGCATTAGGATTCGAACACTCCGACACATATTTGGACCCTCTTGCATTATGGCAGATATGTAATTATGGTGTTTATTTTCCATTTCTGGAGCGTTAGGATTCGAACATTCAGACTCTTATTGGGACCCTCTTGCATGATGGTAGGTATGCAATTATGGTGTTTACTTGCCATTTCTCGAGCATTAGGATTCGAACACTCGGACACTTATTTGGACCCTCTTGCATGATAACAGATATGTAATTATGGTGTTTATTTGTCATTTCTCATACATTATGGGTTTAAACACTCGAACACTTATTCAGGCCCTCTTGCATGATGGCAGGTAAGTAATTATGTTGTTTATTTGCCATTTCTCGAGCGTTAGGATTCGAACACTCAGACACTTATTTGGACCCTCTTGCATGATGACAGATATGCAATTACGATGTTTATTTTCCATTTCTCATGCATTATGGTTTAAACACTCGAACACTTATTCAGGCCCTCTTGCATGATGGCAGATACGTAATTATGGTGTTACTTGCCACTTCTCAAGCACGAAGATTCGTACACTCGGACTCTTATTCGGAACCTCTTGCATGATGGCAGATATTTAATTATGGTGTTTATTTGCCATTTCTCGAGCCTTAGGATCCGAACACTCGGACACTTATTCGGACCCTCTTGCATGATGGCAGATATGTAATTATGGTGTTTACTGGCCATTTCTCGAGCATTAGGATTCGAACACTCGGACACTTAATCGGACCCTCTGCCATGATGGCAGATATGTAATTTTGGTGTTTGCTTGCCATTTCTCGAGCATTAGGATTCGAACACTCGGACACTTATTTGGACCCTCTTGTATGATGGCAGATATGTAACTATGGTGTTTATTTGCCATTTCTCGAGCATTAGGATTCGAACACTCAGACACTTATTGGGACCCCCTTGCATGCTGGCAGATATGTAATTATGGTGTTTACTTTCCATTTCTCGAACATTAGGATTCGAACACTCAGACACTTATTCGGACCCTCTTGCATGATGGCTGATATGTTATTGTGGTGTTTACTTGCCATTTCTCGAGCATTACGATTCGAACACTCAGACACTTATTCGGAACCTCTTGCAATATGGCAATTATGTAATTATGGTGTTACTTGCCACTTCTCGAGCATTAGGATTCGAACACCCGGACTGTTATTCGGAACCTCTTGCATGATGGCAGATATGTAATTATGGTGTTTATTTGCCATTTCTCGTGCATTAGGGTTTAAACAATCGTAAACTTATTCGGACCCTCTTGCATGATGACAGATATGTAATTATGCGGTTTACTTGCCATTTCTCGAGCATTAGGATTCGAACACTCGGACACTTTTTCGGACCCTCTTGCATGATTGCAGTTGTGTAATTATGGTGTTTATTTGCCATTTCTCATCCATCAGGGTTTAAGCACTCGGACACTTATCCGGACCATCCTGCATGATGGCAGATATGTAATTATGGTGTTTTCTTGGCATTTCTCGAGCATTGCGATTCGAACACTCAGACACTTATTCGGACCCTCTTGCATGATGGCAGATATGTATTTATGGTGTTTACTTGCCATTTCTCGACCATTAGGATTCGAACACTCGGACACTTATTCGGACCCTCTTGCATCATGGCGGATATGTAATTATGGTGTTTATTTGCCATTTCTCATCCATTAGGGTTTAAACACTCGGACACTTATTCGGACCCTCTAGCATGATGGCAGATATGTAATTACGGTGTTTACTTGGCATTTCTCGAGCATTAGGATTCGAACACTCGGAGACTGATTCGGACCCTCTTGCATGATGATAGATATGTAATTATGGTGTTTATTTGCCATTTCTCATGCATTGGGGTTGAAACACTCGGACAATTATTGGGACCATCTAGCTTGATGGCAGATATGTAATTATGGTGTTTAGTTGTCATTTCTCGAGCATTAGGATTCGAGCACCCGGACACTTATTCGGACCCTCTTGCATGATGGCAGATATGTAATTATGGTGTTGACTGGCCATTTCTCGAGCACTAGGATTCGAACACTCGGGCACTTTTTCGGACCCTCGTGCATGATGTCAGATATGTAATTGTGGTGATTACTTGTCATTTCTCGACCACTAGGACTCGGACACGTATTCGGACCCATTTGCATGATAGCAGATATGTAATTACGGTGTTTACTTGCCATTTCTCATGCATTACGGTTTAAACACTCGGACATTTATTCGGACCCTCTGGCATGATGGCAGATATGTAATTATGGTGTTTATGTGCCATTTCTCACGCATTAGGGTTTAAACACTGGAACACTTATTTAGACCCTCTTCCACGATGGCAGATATGTAATTATGGTGTTTACTTGCCATTTCTCGAGTTTTAGGATTCGAACACTCAGACACTTATTCGGACCCTCTTGCATGATGGCAAATATGTACTTATGGTGTTACTTGCCACTTCTCGAACAATAGGATTTGAACACTCGGACTCATATTTGGAACCACTTGGATGATGGCAGATATGTAATTATGGTGTTTATTTGCCATTTCTCATGCATTCGGGTTTAAACAATCGAACACTTATTCGGACCCTCTTGCATGATGGCAGATTTCTGATTATGGTGTTTACTTGCCATTTCTCGAGCATTAGGATTCGAACACTCGGACACTTTTTCGAACCCTCTTGCATGATGGCAGATATGTAATTATGGTGTTTATGTGCCATTTCTCATGCATTAGGGTTTAAACACTCGGAGACTTATCCATACCATCCAGCATGATGGCAGATATGTAATTATGGTGTTTTCTTGGCATTTCTCGAGCATTGGGATTTGAGCACTCGGACACTGATTCGGACCCTCTTGCATGATGGCAGATATGTAATTATGGTGTTTACTTGCCATTTCTCATGCATTGGGGCTTTAACACTCAGACACTTATTCGGACCATCTAGCATGATGGCTGATATGTAATTATGGTGTTCACTTGTCATTTCTCGAGGATTAGGATTCGAACACTCGGACACTTATTCGGATGCTCTTGTATGATGGCAGATATGTAATTATGTTGTTTATTTGCCATTTCTCAACCATTAGGGTTTAAACACTCGGACACTTATTTGGACCCTCTAGCATGAGGGCAGATATGTAATTATAGTGTTTACTAGGCATTTCTCGCGAATTAGGAATCGAACACTCGGACACTTATTCGGACCCTCTTGCATGATGGCAGATATGTAATATGGTGTTTAATGGCCAATTCTCGAGCATTAGGATTCGAACACTCGGACACTTATTCGGACCCTCTGGCATGATGGCAGATATGTAATTATGGTGTTTATTTGCCATTTCCCATGCATTAGGGTTTAAACACTTGAACACTTATTCAGACCCTCTTGCATGATGGCAGATATGTAATTACGGTGTTTACTTTCCATTTCTCGAGCATTTGGATTCGAACACTCGGACACTTATTCGGACCCCCTTGCATGATGACAGATATGTAATTATCGTGTTTACTTGTCATTTCTCAAGCATTAGGACTCGAACACTCGGACACGTATTCGGACGCTCTTGCATGATAGCAGATATGTAATTACGGTGTTTACATGCCATTTCTCATGCACTGGGGTTTAAACACTCGGACACTTATTCGGACCCTCTTGCGTGATGGGACATATGTAATTGTGGTGTTTGCTGCCCATTTGTCGAGCATTAGGATTCGAACACTCGGACACTTATTCGGACCCTCTTGCATGATGGCAGATATGTAATTATGGTGTTTATTTCCCATTTCTCATGCATTAGGGTTTAAACGCTCAAACACTTATTCGGACCCTCTTGCATGATGGCAGATATGTAATTATGGTGTTTACTTGCCATTTCTCGAGCATTAGGATTCGAACACTTGGACACTTATTTGGACCCTCTTGCATGATGGCGGATATGTAATTATGGTGTTTATTTGCCATTTCTGGAGCGTTAGGATTCGAACATTCAGACACTTATTGGGACCCTCTTGCATGATGGCAGGTATGTAGTTATGGTGTTTACTTGCCATTTCTCAAGCATTAGGATTCGAACACACGGACACTTATTTGGACCCCCTTGCATGATGACAGATATGTAATTATGGTGTTTATTTGTCATTTCTCATACATTATGGTTTAAACACACGAACACTTATTCAGACCCTCTTGCATGATGGCAGGTATGTAATTATGGTGTTTATTTTCCATTTCTCGGGCATTAGGATTCGAACACTCGGACACTTATTTACACCCTCTTGCATGATGACAGATATGTGATTATGGTGTTTATTTGCCATTTCTCATGCATTATGGTTTAAACACTCGAACACTTATTCAGACCCTCTTGCATGATGGCAGATATGTACTTATGGCGTTACTTGCCACTTCCCGAGCATTCGGATTCGAACACTCGGACTCTTATTCGGAACCTATTGCATGATGGCAGATATTTAATTACGGTGTTTATTTGCCATTTCTCAAGCATTAGGATTCGAACACTCCGACACTTTTTCGGACCCTCTTACATGGTGGCAGATATGTAATTACGGGGTTTATTTGCCATTTCTCATGCATTTGGGTTTAAACACTTGGACACTTATCCAGACCGTCCATCATAATGGCAGATATGTAATTTTGGTGTTTTCATGGCATTTTCTCGAGCATTATGATTCGAACACTCGGACAATTATTCGGACCCTCTTGCATGATGGCAGATATGTAATTACTGTGTTTATTTGTCATTTCTCATGTATTAGGGTTTAAACACTCGGACACTTATTCGGACCCTCTAGCATGATGGCAGATATGTAATTACGGTGTTTACTTGTCATTTGTCGAGCATTAGGATTCGAACACTCGGACACTTATTCGGACCCTCTTGCATGATGGCAGATATGTAATTATGGTGTTTATTTGCCATTTCTCATGTGTTTGGGTTTAAACACTCGAACACTCATTCGGACCCTCTTGCATGATGTCAGATATGTAATTATGGTGTTTACTTGCCATTTCTCGATCATTAGGCTTAGAACACTCGGACACTTTTTTGGACCCTCTTGCATGATGACAGATATGTAATTATCGTGTTTATTTGCCATTTCTCATGCATTAGGGTTTAAACACTCGGACACTTATTCAGACCCTTTTGCGTAATGGCAGATATGTAATGATGGTGTTTACTTGCCATTTCTTATGCATTAGGGTTTAAACACTCGGAAACTTATTGGGACCCTCTTGCCTGATGGCAGATATGTAATTATGGTGTTTACTTGCCATTTCTCGAGCATTAGGATTCGAACACTCGGTCACTTATTCGGACCCTCTTACGTGGTGGCAGATATGTAATTATGGTGTTTTCTTGCCATTTCTCGAGCATTAGGATTCGAACACTCAGATACTTATTCGGACCCTCTTGCATGATGGCAGATATGTAATTATGGTGTTTACTTGCCATTTCTCGAGCATTAGGATTCGAACACTCGGACACTCTTTGGAACCCTCTTAGATGATGGCAGAGATGTAATTACCGTGTTCATTTGCCATTTCTTATGCGTTAGGGTTAAAACACTCGGACATTATTCAGACCCTCTTGCATGACGGCAGATATGTAATTCTAGTGTTTACTTGTCATTTCTCGAGCATTAGGATTCGATCACACGGACACTTATTCGGACCCTCTTTCAGGATGACAGATATGTAATTATGGTGTTTAATTGCCATTTCTCATGCATTAGGGTTTAAACACTCCGACACTTATTCAGACCCTCTTGCGTGATGGCAGATATGTAATGATGGTGTTTACTTGCCATTTGTCATGCATTTGGGTTTAAACACTCGGAAACTTCTTCGGACCCTCTTGCCTGATGGCAGATATGTAATTATGGGGTTTACTTGCCATTTCTCGAGCATTAGGATTCGAACACTCGGACACTTATTCGGACCCTCTTGCATGGTGGCTGATATGTAATTATGGTGTTTACTTGCCATTTCTCGAGCATTAGAATTCGAACACTCAGACACTTATTCGGACCCTCTTGCATGATGGCAGATATGTAATTATGGTGTTTACTTGCCATTTCTCGAGCATTAGGATTCGAGCACTCGATACTTATTTGGACCCGCTTGCATGATGGCAGATATGTAATTATGGTGTTTGTTTCCCATTTCTCGAGCCTTAGGATTCGAACACTCAGACACTTATTGGGACCCTCTTGCATGATGGCGGATATGTAATTATGGTGTTTACTTGCCATTTCTCGATCATTAGGATTCGAACACTCTGACACTTTTTTGAACCCTCTTGCGTGATGGCAGATATGTAATTATGGTGTTTACTTGCCATTTCTCGAGCATTAGGATTCGAACACTCGGGCACTTATTCAGACCCTCTTGCGTGATGGCAGATATGTAATTATGGCGTTTACTTGCCGTTCCTCGAGCATTAGGATTCAAACACTCAGACACTTATTCAGACCCTCTTGCATGATGGCAGATATGTAATTATGGTGTTTACTTTCCATTTCTCGAGCATTAGGATTCGAACACTCGGACACTTATTCGGACCCCCTTGCATGGTGGCAGATATGTAATTATGGTGTTTACTTGTCATTTCTCGAGCGTTAGGATTCGAACACTCAGACACGTTTTCGAACCCTCTTGCATGATAGCAAATATGTAATTACGGTGTTTCCTTGCCATTTCTCATGCATTAGGGTTTAAACACTCGGACACTTATTTTCACCCACTTGCGTGATGGCAGATATGTAATTGTGGTGTTTACTTGTCATTTCTCGAGCATTAGGATTCGAACACTCGGACACTTTTTCGGAACCTCTTGCACGATGGCAGACATGTAATTATGGTGTTTAGTTGTCATTTCTCATGCATTAGGGTTTAAACAGTCGAACACTTATTCGGACCCTCTTGCATGGTGGTAAATCTGTAATTATGGTGCTTATTTGCCATTTCTCATGCTTTAGGGTTTAAACACTCGGACACTTATCCGGACCATCCAGCATGATGGCAGATATGTAATTACGGTGTTTAGTTGGCATTTCTCGAGCATTAGGATTCGAACACTCGGACACTGATTGGAACCCTCTTGCATGATGGCAGATATGTAATTACAGTGTTTACGTGCCATTTCTCGAGCATTAGGATTCGAACACTCAGACACTTATTCGGACCCTTATGCATGATGGCAGATATGTAATTATGGTGTTACTTGCCACTTCTCGAGCATTAGGATTCGAACACTCGAACTCTTATTCGGAACCTCTTGAATGATCGTAGATATGTAATTATGGTGTTTAATTGCCATTTCTCATGCATTAGGGTTTAAACAATGGAACACTTAATCGGACCCTCTTGCATGATGGCAGATATGTAATTACGGTGTTTACTTGCCATTTCTCGAACATTAGGATTCGAACAGTTGGACACTTTTTCGGACCCTCTTCCATGATGGAAGATATGTAATTATGGTGTTTTCATGGCATTTCTCGAGCATTATGATTCGAACACTCGGACACTGATTCGGAACCTCCTGCATGATGGTAGAATTGTAATTATGGTGTTTACTTGCCATTTCTCATGCATTGGGGTTTAAACACTTATTCGGACCCTCTAGCATGATGGCAGATATGTAATTATGGTGTTTACTTGTCATTTCTCGAGCATTGGGATTTGAACACTCGGACACCTATTCGGACCCTCTTGCGTGATGGCAGATATGTAATTATGGTGTTTATTTGCCATTTCTCTTGCATTAGGGTTTAAAGACTCGGACACTTATTTGGACCCTCTAGCATGATGGCAGATATGTAATTATGATGTTTACTTGTCATTTCTCAAGCATTAGGATTCGAACACTCGGACACGTATTCGGACCCTCTTGCATGATAGCAGATATGTAATTACGGTGTTTACTTACCATTTCTCATCCATTAGGGTTTAAACACACGGACACTCATTCGGACCTTGTTGAATGATGGCAGATATGTAATTATGGGGTTTGCTTGCCGTTTCTCGAGCATTAGGATTCGAGCACTCGGACACTTATCCGAACCCTCTTGCATGATGGTAGATATGAAATTATGGGGTTTATTTGCCATTTCTCATGCATTAGGGTTTAAACACTCGAACACTTATTCAGAACCTCTTGCATGATGGCGGATAAGTAATTATGGTGTGTACTTGCCATTTCTCGATCATTACGATTCGAACACTCGGACACTTTTTTGGACCCTCTTCCATGATGATAGATATGTAATTATGGTGTTTACTTGCCATTTCTCCAGCATTAGGATTCGAACACTCTGACACTTATTCGGACCCTCTTGCATGGTGACAGATATGTAATTATGCTGTTTACTTGCCACTTCTTGAGCATTAGGATTCGAACACTCGGACACTTATTTGGACCCTCTTGCATGATCGCAGATATGTAATTATGGTGTTTATTTGGCATTTCTCATGCATTGGGGTTTAAACACTCGGACACTTATTCGGACCCTCAAGCATGATGGCAGATATGTAATTATGGTGTGTACTTGTCATTTCACGAGCATTATGATTCGAACACTCGGACACTTATTCGGACCCTCTTGCATGATGGTAGATATATAATTATGGTATTTACTTTCCAATTCTCGAGCATTAGGATTCGAACACTCGGACACTTATTCGGACGCCCTTGCGTGATGGCAGATATGTAATAATGGTGTTTACTTGTCATTTCTCGAGCATTAGGATCCTAACACTCGAACACGTATTCGGACCCTCTTGCACGATAGTAGATATGTAATTACGGTGTTTACTTACCATTTCTCATGCATTAGGGTTTAAACAGTCGGACACTTATTCGGACCCTGTTGCATGATGGCAGATATGTAATTATGGTGTTTGCTTGCCATCTCTCGAGCATTAGGATTCGAACCCTCGGACACTTTTTCAAACCCCCTTGGATGGTGGCAGAGATGTAATTTTGGTGTTTGTTTGCCAATTCTTATGCGTTAGGGTTAAAACACTCGGACACTTATTCAGACCCTCTTGCATGACGGCATATATGTAATTCTAGTCCGTACTTGTCATTTCTCGAGCATTAGGATTCGAACACTCGGACACTTATTCAGACCCTCTTTCATGATGACAGATATGTAATTATGGTGTTTACTTGTCATTTTTTTAGCTTTAGGATTCGAACACTCGGACACTTATTCGGACCCTCTTGCATGATGGCAGATATGTAATTATGGTGTTTACTTTCCATTTCTCGAGCACTAGGATTCGAACACTCGGACACTTATTTGGACCCCCTTGCATGATGGCAGATATTTCATTATGGTGTTTACTTGTCATTTCTCGAGCATTAGGATTCGAGCACTCGGACCCGTATTCGGACCCTCTTGCATGATAGCAAATATGTAATTACGGTGTTTACATGCCATTTTTCACGCATTTGGGTTTAAACACTCGGACATTTATTTGGACCCTCTTGCATGATGGGAGATATGTAATTACGGTGTTTGCTTGCCATTTGTCGAGCATTAGGATTCGAACCCTCGGACACTTATGCGGACCATCTTGCGTGATGGCAGATATGTAACTATGGTATTTATTTACTATTTCTCATGCATTAGGGTTTAAACACTCGAACACTTATTCGGACCCTCTTGCATGATTACAGATTTGTAATTATGCTGTTTAATTGCCATTTCTCGATCATTAGCATTCGAACACTCGGACACTTTTTTGAAACCTCTTGCATGATGACAGATATGTAATTATGGTGTTTATTTGCCATTTCTCATGCATTAGGGTTTAAACACTCGTACACTTATTAAGACCCTCTTGCATGATGGCAGATATGTAATGATGGTGCTTACTTTCCATTTCTCATGCATTAGGGTTTGAACACTCGGAAACTTGTTCGGACCCTCTTGCCTGATGGCAGATATGTAATTATGGTGTTTACTTGCCATTTCTTGAGCATTTGGATTCAAACACTCGGACACTTATTCGGACCCTCTTGCATGGTGGCAGATATGTAATTATGGTGTTTATTTGCAATTTCTCGAGCATTAGGATTCGAACACTCAGACACTTATTGGGACCCTCTTGCATGATGGCAGATATGTAATTATGGTGTTTACTTGCCATTTCTCGAGCATTAGTATTCGAACACTTGGACACTTATTTGGACCCTCTTGCATCATGGCAGATATGTAATTATGGTGTTTATTTGCCATTTCTCATGCATTATGGTTTAAACACTCGAACACTTATTCAGACCCTCTTGCATGTTGGCAGGTATGTAATTATGGTGTTTACTTGCCATTTCTCGAGCATTAGGATTCGAACACTCGGACAATGATTCGGACCCTCTTGCATGATGGTAGATATGTAATTATGGTGTTTATTTGGCATTTCTCATGCATTGGGGTTTAAACACTCGGACACTTATTCGGACCCTCTAGCATGATGGTAGATATGTAATTATGGTGTTTACTTGTCATTTCACGAGCATTAGGATTCGAGCACTGGGACACTTATTCGGACCCTCTTGCATGATGGCAGATATGTAATTATAGTGTTTACTTTCCATTTCTCGACCATTACGATTCGAACACTCAGACACTTATTCGGACCGCCTTGCATGATGGCAGATATGTAATTACGGTGTTTACTTGTCATTTCTCGAGCATTAGGATTCGAACACTCGGACACGTATTCGGACCCTCTTGCATGATAGCAGATATGTAATTACGGTGTTTACTTACCATTTCTTATGCATTAGGGTTTAAACACTCGGACACCTATTCGGACCCTGTTGCGTGATGGCAGATATGTAATTATGGTGTTTGCTTGCCATTTCTCGAGCATTAGGATTCGAACACTCGGACACTTATTCGGATCCTTTTGCATGATGGCAAATATGTAATTATGGGGTTTATTTGCCATTTCTCATGTATTAGGGTTTAAACACTCGAACACTTATTCGGACCCTCTTGCATGATGGCAGATATGTAATTATGGTGTTTGCTTGCCATTTCTCAATCATTAGGATTCGAACACTCGGACACTTTTTTCGACCCTCTTGCATGATGACTGATATGTAATTATGGTGTTTACTTGCCATTTCTCGAGCATCAGGATTCGAACACTCAGACACTTATTCGGACCCTCTTGCATGGTGACAGATATGTAATTTTGCTGTTTATGTGCCATTTGTCGAGCATTCGCATTCGAACACTCGGACACTTATTTGGTCCTTCTTCCATGATGACAGATATTTAATTATGGTGTTTATTCGCCATTTCTCATGCATTAGGATTCGAACACTCAGACACTTATTGGGACCCCCTTGCATGATGGCAGATATGTAATTATGGTGTTTACCTACCATTTCTCGAGCAATAGGATTCAAACACTCGGACACTTTTTCGAACCCTCTTGGATGATGGCAGAGATGTAATTGTGGTGCTTATTTGCCATTTCTTAAGCATTACGGTTAAAACAATCAGACACTTGTTCAGACCCTCTTGCGTGACGACAGATATGTAATTCTAGTGTTTACTTGTCATTTCTCGAGCATTAGGATTCGAACACTCGGACACTTATTCGGACCCTCTTTAATGACGACAGATATGTAATTATGGTATTTACTTGTCATTTTTTGAGCATTAGGATTTGAACACTCGGACACTTATTCGGACCCTCTTACATGATGGCAGATCTGTACATATGGTGTTTACCTTCCATTTCTCGAGCATTAGGATTCGAACACTCGGACACTTATTCGGACCCCCTTGCATGATGGCAGATATGTAATTATGGTGTTTACTTGTCATTTCTCGAGCATTAGAATTCGAGCACTCGGACCCGTATTCGGAACCGCTTGCATGATAGCAGATATGTAATTACGGTGTTTACTTCCCATTTCTCATGCATTAGGGTTTAAACACTCGGACACTTATTCGGACCCTCTTGCATGATGGGAGATATGTAATTATGGTGTTTGCTTGCCATTTGTCGAGCATGAGGATTCGAACACTCGGACACTTATTCGGACCCTCTTGCACGATGACAGATATGTAATTATGGTGTTTATTTGCTATTTCTCATGCATTAGGGTTTAAACACTCGAACATTTATTCGGACCCTCTTGCATGATGGAAGATATGTAATTATGGTGTTTACTTGCCATTTCTCGATCATTAGGATTCGAACACTCAGACACTTATTCGGACCCTCTTGAATGATGACAGATATGTAATTATGGTGTTTATTTGCCATTTCTCATGCATTGGGGTTTAAACACTCGGACACTTATTCAGACCCTCTTGCATGATGGCATATATGTAATTATGGTGTTTACTTGCCATTTCTCGAGCATTAGGATTCGAACACTCGGACACTTATTTGGACCCTCTTGCTTGATGGCAGATATGTAATTATGGTGTTTATTTTCCATTTCTCGAGCATTAGGATTCGAACACTCAGACACTTATTGGGACCCTCTTGCATGATGGCAGATATGTAATTATGGTGTTTACTTTCCATTTCTCGAGCATTAGGATTCGAACACTCGGACACTTATTTGGACCCTCTTGCATGATGGCAGATATGTAATTATGGTGTTTATTTGCCATTTTTCATGCATTATGGTTTAAACACTTGAACACTTATTCAGACCCCCTTGCATGTTGGCAGATATGTAATTATGGTATTTACTTGCCATTTCTCGAGCATTAGGATTCGAACACTCGGACACTGATTCGGACCCTCTTGCATGATGGCAGATATGTAAATATGATGTTTATTTGGCATTTCTCATGCATTGGGGTTTAAACACTCGGACACTTATTCGGACCCTCTACTATGATGGCAGATATGTAATTATGGTGTTTACTTGTCATTTAACGAGCATTAGGATTCGAGCACTCGGACACATATTCGGACCCTGTTGCATGATGGCAGATATGTAATTATGGTGTTTACTTTCCATTTCTCGAGCAATAGGATTCGAACACTCGGACACTTATTCGGACCCTCTTGGATGATGGCAGATATGTAATTATGTGGTTTATTTTCCATTTCTCGTGCATTAGGGTTTAAACACTCGAACACTTATTCGGACCCTCTTGCGTGATGGCAGATATGTAATTGTGGTATTTACTTTGCATTTCTCGATCATTAGGATTCGAACACTCGGACACTTTTTTGCACCCGCTTGCATGATGACAGATATATAATTATGGTGTTTACTTGCCATTTCTCGAGCATTAGGATTCGAACACTAAGACACTTATTCGGACCCTCTTGCATGGTGACAGATATGTAATTATGCTGTTTACTTGCCATTTCTCGAGCATTAGGATTCGAACACTCGGACACTTATTTGGACCCTCTTGCATGATGGCAGATATGTAATTATGGCGTTTGTTTGTCATTTCTCATGCACTAGGGTTTAAACACTCGATCACTTATTCAGACCCTTTTGCATGATGGCAGATATGTAATTATGGTGTTTACTTGCCATTTCTCGAGCATTAGGATTCGAACACTCGGACACTTTTTGGAACCCTCTTGGATGATGGCAGAGATGTAATTACCGTGTTCATTTGCCATTTCTTATGCGTTAGGGTTAAAACACTCGGACATTATTCAGACCCTCTTGCATGACGGCAGATATGTAATTCTAGTGTTTACTTGTCATTTCTCGAGCATTAGTATTCGATCACACGGACACTTATTCGGACCCTCTTTCAGGATGACAGATATGTAATTATGGTGTTTACTTGTCTTTTTTTGAGCATTAGGATTTGAACACTCGGACACTTATTCAGACCCTCTTGCATTATGTCAGATATGTAATTATGGTGTTTACTTTCCATTTCTGAACCATTTGGATTCGAACACTCGAACACTTATTCGGACCCCCTAGCTTGATGGCAGATATGTATTTATGGTGTTTACTTGTCATTTCTCGAGCATTAGGATTCGAGCACTCGGACCCGTATTCGGACCCTCTTGCGTGATAGCAGATATGTAATTACGGTGTTTACTTGCCATTTCTCATGCATTAGGGTTTAAACACACTGACACTTATTCGGACCCTCTTGCATGACGGGAGATATGTAATTATAGTGTTTGCATGCCATTTGTCGAGCATTAGGATTCGAACACTCGGACACTTATTCGGATCCTCTTGCATGATGACAGAAATGTAATTATGGTGTTTATTTGCTATTTCTCATGCATTAGGGTTTAAACACTCGAACACTTATTCGGACCCTCTTGCATGATGGCAGATATGTAATTATGGTGTTTACTTGCCATTTGTCGAGCATTAGGATTCGAACACTCGGACACTTTTTTGGACCCTCTTGCATGATGACAGATATGTAATTACGGTGTTTATTTACCATTTCTCATGCATTAGGATTTAAACACTCCGACACTTATTCAGACCCTCTTGCATGATGGCAGATTTGTAATGCAGGTGTTTACTTGCCATTTCTAATGCATTAGGGTTCAAACACTCGGAAACTTATTCGGACCCTCTTGCCTGATGGCAGATATGTAATTATGGCATTTACTTGCATTTCTCGACCATTAGGATTTGAACACTCAGACACTTTTTCGAACCCTCTTGGATGATGGCAGAGATGTAATTATGGTGTTTATTTGCCATTTCTTATGCATTAGGGTTAAAACACTCGGACACTTATTCAGACCCTCTTGCATGACGGCAGATATGTCATTCTAGGGTTTACTTGTCATTTCTCGGTCATTAGGATTTGAACACTCTGACACTTATTCGGACCCTCTTGCTTGATGGCCGATATGTAATTATGGTGTTAACTTTCCATTTCTCGAGCATTAGGATTCGAACACTCGGATACTTATTCGGACGCCCTTGCATGATGGCAGATATGTAAATATGGTGTTTACTTGTCATTTCTCGATCATTAGGATTCGAGCAATCGGACCCGTATTCGGACCCTCTTGCATGATAGCAGATATGTAATTACGGTGTTTACTTGCCATTTCTCATGCATTAGGGTTTAAACACTCGAACACTTATTCGGACCCTCTTGCGTGATGGGAGATATGCAATTATGGTGTTTGCTTGCCATTTGTCGAGCTTTAGCATTCGAACACTCGGACACTTATTCGGACCCTCTTGCATGATGCCAGATATGTAATTATGGTGTTTGTTTGCTATTTCTCATGCATTAGGGTTTAAACACTCGAACACTTATTCGGACCCTCTTGCATTATGGCAGATATGTAATTATGGTGTTTACTTGCCATTTCCGGATGATTAGGATTCGAACCCTCGGACACTTTTTTAGACCCTCTTGCATGATAACAGATATGTAATTATGGTGTTTATTTGCCATTTATCATGCATTAGGATTTAAACACTCCGACACTTATTCAAACCCTCTTGCATGATGGCAAATATATAATGATGGTGTTTTCTTGCCATTTCTCATGCATTAGGGTTTAAACACTCGGAAACTTATTCGGACCCGCTTGCCTGATGGTCGATATGTAATTATGGCGTTTACTTGCCATTTCTTGAGCATTAGGATTTGAACACTCAGACACTTCTTCGGACCCTCTTGCATGGTGGCAGAGATGTAATTATGGTGTTTACTTGCCATTTCTCGAGCAATAGGATTTGAACACTTAGACAGTTATTCGAACCCTCTTGCATCATGGCATATATGTAATTATGGTGTTTACTTGCCATTTCTCGAGCATTAGGATTGGAACACTCAGACACTTATTGGGACCCTCTTGCATGATGGCAGATATGTAATTATGGTGTTTACTTGCCATTTCTCGAGCATTAGGATTCGAACACTCGGACACTTATTTGGACCCTCTTACATGATTTCAGATATGTAATTATGGTGTTTATTTGCCATTTCTCATGCATCATGGTTTAAACACTCGAACACTTATTCAAACGCTCTTGCATGTTGGCAGCTATGTAATTATGGTGTTTACTTGCCATTTCTCGGGCATTAGGATTCGAACACTCAGACACTTATTCGGACCCTCTTGCATGGTGACAGATATGTAATTATGCTGTTTACTTGCCATTTCTTGAGCATTAGGATTCGAACACTCGGACACTTGTTTGGACTCTCTTGCATGATGGCAGATATGTAATTATGGTGTTTATTTGCCATTTCTCATGCATTAGGGTTTAAACACTCGAACACTTATTCAGACCCTTTTGCATGATGGCAGATTTGTAATTATGGTGTTTACTTGCCATTTCTCGAGCATTAGGATTCGAACACTCGGACACTTTTTCGAACCCTCTTGGATGATGGCAGAGATGTAATTATGGTGTTTATTTTCCATTTCTTATGCATTAGGGTTAAAACACTCGGACACTTATTCAGAACCTCTTGCATGACGGCAGATATGTAATTCTAGTGTTTACTTGTCATTTCCCGATCATTAGGATTCGAACACTCGGACACTTATTCGGACCCTCTTTCATGATGACAGATATGTAATTGTAGTGTTTACTTGTCTTTTTTTGAGCATTAGGATTTGAACACTCCGACACTTGTTCGAACCCTCTTGCATGATGGCAGATATGTAATTATGGTGTTTACTTGTCATTTCTCAGTCATTAGGATTCGAACACTCGGATACTTATTCGGACCCCCTTGCATGATGGCAGATATGTAATTATGGTGTTTACTTGTCATTTCTCAATCATTGGGATTCGAGCACTCAGACCCATATTCAGACCCTCTTGCATGATAGCAGATATGTAATTACGGTGTTTACTTGCCATTTCTCATGCATTAGAGTTTAAACACTCGGACACTTATTCGGACCCTCTTGCATGATGGGAGATATGCAATTATGGTGTTTGCTTGCCATTTGTCGAGCATTAGCATTCGAACACTCGGCCACTTATTCGGACCCTGTTGCATGATGGCAGATATGTAATTATGGTGTTTATTTGCTATTTCTCATGCATTAGGGTTTAAACACTCGAACACTTATTCGGACCCTCTTGCATGATGGCAGATATGTAATTATGGTGTTTACTTGCCATTTCTCGAGCATTAGGATTCGAACACTTGGACACTTTTTCGGACCCTCTTGCGTGAAGGCAGATATGTAATTATGGGGTTTATTTGCCACTTCTCATGCGTTAGGGTTTAAACAGTCGGGCACATATCCAGACCATCCAGCATAATGGCAGATATGTAATTATGGTGTTTTCTTGGCATTTCTCGAGCATTATGATGCGAACACTCGGACACTGATTCGGACCCTCTTGCATGATGGTTGAAATGTTATTGTAGTGTTTACCTTCCATTTCGCATGCATTGGGGTTTAAACACTCAGATACTTATTTGGACCCTCTAGCATGATGGGAGTTATGTAATTATGGTGTTTATTTGTCATTTCTCGAGCATTTGGATTTGAACACTCAGACACTTATTCGGACCCTCTTGCATGATGGCAGATACGTAATTATGGTATTTATTTGCCATTTCTCACCCATTAGGGTTTAAACACTCGGACACTTATTCGGACCCTCTAGCATGATGGCAGATATGAAATTATGGTATTTACTTGTCATTTCACGAGCATTAGGATTCGAACACTTCGACACTTATTCGGACCCTCTTGCATGGTGGCAGATATGTAATAATGGTGTTTACTTGCCATTTCTCGAGCATTAGGATTCGAACAGTTAACCACTTATTCGGTCCATCTTGCATGATGGCATATATGTGATTATGATGTTTACTTGCCATTTCTCGAGCATTAGGATTCGAACATTCGGACACTTATTAGGACCCTCTTGCATGATGGTAGATATGTAATTATGGTGTTTATTTAGCATTACTCATGCATTGGGGATTAAACATTCGGACACTTACTCGGACCCTCTATCATGATGGCAGATATGAAATTATGGTGTTTACTTCTCATTTCACGAGCATTAGGATTCGAACACTCGGACACTTATTCGGACCCTCTTGCATGATGGCAGATATGTAATTATGGTCATTACTTTCCATTTCTCGAGCATTAGGATTCGAACCCTCGGACACTTATTCGGACCCCCTTGCATGATGGCAGATATGCAATTAGGGTGTTTACTTGTCATTTCTCGAGCATTAGGATTCGAACACTCGGACACGTATTCGGACCCTCTTGCATGATAGCAGATATGTAATTACGGTGTTTACTTGCCATTTCTCATGCATTAGGGTTTAAACACTCGGACACTTATTCGGACCCTGTTGCAAGATGGTAGATATGTAATTATGGTGTTAGCTTGCCATTTCTCGAGCATTAGGATTCGAACACTCAGACACATTTTTGGACCCTCTTGCATGATGACAGATATGTAATTATGGTGTTTACTTTACAATTCTCAAGCATTAGGATTCGAACACTCGGACACTTATTCGGACCCCCTTGCATGATGGCAGAAATGCAATTATGGTGTTTACTTGTCATTTCTCGAGCATTAGGATTCGAACACTCGGACACGTATTCGGACCCTCTTGCATGATAGCAGATATGTAATTACGTTGTTTACTTGCCATTTCTCATGCATTAGGGTTTCAACACTCGAACACTTATTCGGACCCTCTTGCATGATGGCAGATATGTAATTATGGTGTTTACTTGTCATTTCTCGATCATTAGGATTCGAACACTCGGACACTTTTTGGGACCCTCTTGCATGATACCAGATATGTAATTATGGTGTTTATTTGCCATTTCTCATGCATTAGGGTTTAAACACTCGGACACTTATTCAGACCCTCTTGCATGTTGGCAGATATGTAATGATGGTGTTTACTTGTGATTTCTCTTGCATTAGGGTTTAAACACTCAGAAACGTATTCAGACCCTCTTGCCTAATGGCAGATATGTAATTATGGTGTTTACTTGCCATTTCTCGAGCATTAGGATTCGAACGCTCGGACACTTATTCGGACCCTCTTGCATGGTGGCAGATATGTAATTATGGTGTTTACTTTCCATTTCTCGAGAATTAGGATTCGAACAATTAAACACTTATTCGGACCCCCTTGCATGATGGCATATATGTCATTATGGTGTTTACTTGCCATTCCTCAAGCATTAGGATTCGAACACTCGGACACTTATTCAGACCCCCTAGCTTGATGGCAGATATGCAATTGTGGTGTTTACTTGTGATTTCTCGAGCAATAGGATTCGAACACTCGGACACGTATTCGGACCCTCTTGCATGATAGCAGATATGTAATTACGGTGTTTACTTGCCATTTCTCATGCATTAGGGTTTAAACACTCGGACGCTTATTCGGACCCTGTTGCATGATGTCAGATATGTAATTATGCTGTTTGCTTGCCATTTCTCGAGCATTAGGATTCGAACACTCGGACAGATTTTTGGACCCTCGTGCATGAAGATAGATATGTAATTATGGTGTTTATTTTCCATTTCTCATGCATTAGGGGTTAAACACTCGGACACTTATTCAGACCCTCTTGCATGATGGCAGATATGTAATGATGGTGTTTACTTGGCATTTCTCACGCATTAGGGTTTAAACACTCGGAAACTTATTCGGACCCTCTTGGTAGATGGTAGATATGTAATTATGGTGTTTCCTTGCCATTTCTCGATCATTAGGATTCGAACACTCGGCCACTTTTTTGGACCCTCTTGTACGATGACAGATATGTAATTATCGTGTTTATTTGCCATTTCTCGTGCATTAGGGTTTAAACACTCGAACACTTATTCGGACCCACTTGCATGGTGGCAGATATGTAATTTTGGTGTTTACTTGCCATTTCTCGATCATTAGGATTCGAACACTCGGACACTTTTTGGGACCCTCTTGAATGATACCAGATATGTAATTATGGTGTTTATTTGCCATTTCTCATGCATTAGGGTTTAAACACTCGGACACATATTCTGACCTTCTTGCGTGATGGTAGATATGTAATGATGGTGTTTACCTGCCATTTCTCATGCATTAGGTATAAACACTCAGAAACTTATTCAGACCCTCTTGCCTGATGGCAGATATGTAATTATGGTGTTTACTTGCCATTTCTCGAGCATTAGGATTCGAACACTCGGACACTTATTCGGACCCTCTTGCATGGTGGTAGATATGTAATTATGGTGTTTATTTGCCATTTCTCGAGCATTAGGATTCGAACAATTAAACACTTATTCGGACCCTCTTGCATGATGGCATGTATGTGATTTTGGTGTTTACTTGCCATTTCTCGAGCATTAGGATTCGAACACTCGGACACTTCTGTGGACCCTCTTGCATGATGGTAGATATGTAATTATGGTGTTTATTTGGCATTACTCATGCATTGGGGTTTAAACACTCGGACACTTATTCGGACCCTCTAGCATGATGACAAATATGAAATTATGGTGTTTACTTGTCATTTCACGGGCATTAGGCTTCGAACACTCGGACACTTATTCGGACCCTCTAGCATGATGGCAGATATGTAATTATGGTGTTTACTTTCCATTTCTCGAGCATTAGGATTCGAACACTCGGACACTTATTCGGACCCCCTTGCATGATGGCAGATATGCAATTATGGTGTTTACTTGTCATTTCTCGAGCATTAGGATTCGAACACTCGGACACGTATTCGGACCCTCTTGCATGATAGCAGATATGTAATTACGGTGTTTACTTGCCATTTCTCATGCATTAGGGTTTAAACACTCAGACACTTATTCGGACCCAGTTGCATAATGGCAGATATGTAATTATGGTGTTTGTTTGCCATTTCTCGAGCATTAGGATTCGAACACTCGGACACTTTTTTGGACCCTCTTGCATGATGACAGATATGTAATTATGGTGTTTATTTGCCATTTTTCATGCATTAGGGGTTAAACACTCGGGCACTTATTCAGACCCTCTTGCATGATGGCAGATATGAAATGAAGGTGTTTGCTTGCCATTTTTCAAGCATTAGGGGTGAAACACTCGGACACTTATTCGGACCCTATTGCATGATGGCAGATATGTAATTATGGTGTTTGCTTGCCATTTCTCATGCATTAGGGGTCAAACACTCGGACACTTTTTCCAACCGTCTTGCATGATGGCAGATATGTAATGATGGTGTTTACTTGTCATTTATCACGCATTAGGGTTTAAACACTCGGAAACTTATTCGGACCCTCTTGCCAGATGGTAGATATGTAATTATGGTGTTTCCTTGCCATTTGTCGATCATTAGGATTCGAACACCCGGGCACTTTTTTGGACCCTCTTGCACGATGACAGATATGTAATTATGGTGTTTATTTGCCATTTCTCATGTATTAGGGTTTAAACACTCGGACACTTATTCGGAACCTCTTGCATGATGGCAGATATGTAATTATGGTGTTTACTTGTCATTTCTCGATCATTAGGATTCGAACACTCGGACACTTTTTTGGACCCTCTTACATGATGACAGATATGTAATTATGGTGTTTATTTGCCATTTTTCATGCATTATAGGTTAAACACTCGGACAGTTATTCAGACCCTCTTGCATGATGGCAGATATGTAATGATGGTGTTTACTTGGCATTTCTCACGCATTAGGGTTTAAACACTAGGAAACTTATTCGGACCCTCTTGCCAGATGGTACATATGTAATTATGGTGTTTCCTAGCCATTTCTCGATCATTAGGATTCGAACACTCGGGCACTTTTTTGGACCCTCTTGCACGATGACATATATGTAATTATGGTGTTTATTTGCCATTTCCCACGCATTAGGGTTTAAACACTCGGACACTTATTCGGACACTCTTGCATGATGGCAGATATGTAATGATGGTGTTTACTTGCCATTTCTCACGCATTAGGGTTTAAACACTCGGAAACTTATTCGGACCCTCTTGCCAGATGGTAGATATATAATTTTGGTATTTAGTTGCCATTTCTCGAGCATTAGGATTCGAACGCTCGGTCACTTATTCAGACCCTCTTACGTGGTGGCAGATATGTAATTATGGTGTTTACTTGCCATTTGTCAAGCATTAGGATTCGAATACTCAGACACTTATTTGGACCCTCTTGCATGGCGACAGATAGGTAATTAGGCTGTTTACCTGCCATTTCTCGAGCGTTAGGATTCGAACACTCGGACACTTATTTGGACCCTCTTGCATGATGGCAGATATGTAATTATGGTGTTTATTTCCCATTTCTCACGCATTAGGGTTTAAACACTCGAACACTTATTCAAACCATTTTGCATGGTGCAGATATGTAATTATCGTGTTAACTTGCCATTTCTCGAGCATTAGGATTCGAACCATCGGACACTTTTTCGAACCCTCTTGGATGATGGCAGAGATGTAATTATGGTGTTTATTTGGCATTTCTTATGCATTTGGGTTAAAACACTCGGACACTTATTCGGACCCTCTTGCATGACGGCAGATATGTAATTCTAGTGTTCACTTGTCATATCTTGAGCATTAGGATTCGAACACTCGGACACTTATTCGGACCCTCTTTCATGATGACAGATATGTAATTATGGTGTTTACTTGTCATTTTTTGAGCAATACGATTTGAACACTCGGACACTTATTCGAACACTCTTGCATGATGGCAGATATGTAATTATGGTGTTTACTTTCCATTTCTCGAGCATTAGGATTCGAACACTTGGACACTTATTCGGACCCCCTTGCATGATGGCAGGTATGTAATTATGGTGTTTACTTGTCATTTCTTGAGCATTAGGATTCGAACACTCAGACACTTATTCGGACCCTCTTGCATGATGGCAGATATGTAATTATGGTGTTTATTTGCCATTTCTCATGCATAAGGGTTTAAACACTCGGACACTTATTCAGACCCTGTTGCATGATGACAGATATGTAATGATGGTATTTACTTGCCATTTCTCATGCATTAGGGTTTAAACACTCAGAAACTTATTCGAACCCTCTTGCCTGATGACAGATATGTAATTATGGTGTTTACTTGCCATTTCTCGAGCATTAGGATTCGAACACTCGGACACTTATTCGGACCCTCTTGCATGGTGGAAGATATATGTAATTATGGTGTTTAGTTGCCATTTCTCGAGCATTAGGATTCGAACACTCGGACCCTTCGTTGGACCCTCTTGCATGATGGTAGATATGTAATTATGGTGTTTATTTGGCATTGCTCATGCATTGGGGTTTAAACACTCGGACACTTATTCGGACCCTGTTGCATGATGGCAGATATGTAATTATGGTGTTTGCTTGCCATTTCTCAAGCATTAGGATTCGAACACTCAGACACTTTTTTGGACCATCTTGCATGATGACAGATATGTAATTATGGTGTTTATTTGCCATTTCTCATCCATTAGGGGTTAAACACTCGGACACTTATCCAGACCCTCTTGTATGATGGCAGATATGTAATGATGGTGTTTACTTCGTATTTCTCACGCATTAGGGTTTAAACACTCGAAAACTTATTCGGACCCTCCTACCAGATGGTAGATATGTAATTATGGTGTTTCCTTGCCATTTCTCGAACATTAGGATTCGAACACTCGGGCACTTTTATGGACCCTCTTGCAAGATGACAGATATGTAATTTTGGTGTTTATTTGCCACTTCTCATGCATTAGGGGTTAAACACTCGGACACTTATTCAGACCCTCTTACATGATGGCAGATATGTAATTATGGTGTTAACTTCTCATTTCTCGATCATTAGGATTCGAACACTCGGACACTTATTTGGACCCTATTGCATGATGGTAGATATGCAATTATGGTGTTTATTGGGCATTACTCATGCATTGGGGTTTAAATAGTCGGACACTTATTCGGACGCTCTAGCATGATGGCAGATATGAAATTGTGGTGTTGACTTGTCATTTCACGAGCATTAGGATTCGAACACTCGGACACTTGTTCGGACCCTCTTGCATGATGGCGGATATGTAATTATGGTGTTTACTTTCCATTTCTCGAGCATTAGGATTCGAACACTCGGACACTTATTCGGAACCCCTTGCATGATGGCAGATATGCAATTATGGTGTTTTCTTGTCATTTCTCGAGCATTAGGATTCGAAAACTCGGATGCGTATTCGGACCTTCTTGCATGATAGCAGATATGTAATTACGGTGTTTACTTGCCATTTCTCATGCATTAGCGTTTAAACACTCAGACACTTATTCGGACCCTGTTGCATGATGGCAGATATGTAATTATGGTGTTTGCTTGCCATTTCTCGAGCATTAGGAGTCGAACACTCGGACACTTTTTTGGACCCTCTTGCATGATGACAGATATGTAATGATGGTGTTTACTTGGCATTTCTCACGCATGAGGATTTAAACACTCGGAAACTTATTCGGACCCTCTTGCCAGATGGTAGATATGTAATTATGGTGTTTCCTTGCCATTTCTCGATCATTAGGATTCGAACACCCGGGCACTTTTTTGGACCCTCATGCACGATGACAGATATGTAATTATCGTGTTTATTTGCCATTTCACATGTATTAGGGTTTAAACACTCGGACACTTATTCGGACCCTCTTGCATGATGGCTGATATGTAATAATGGTGTTCACTTGTCATTTCTCGATCATTATTATTCGAACACTCGGGCACTTTTTTGGACCCTCTTGCATGATGACAGATATGTAATTATGGTGTTCATTTGCCATTTCTCATGCATTATGGGTTAAACACTCGGACACTTATTCAGACCCTCTTGCATGATGGCAGATATGTAACGATGGTATTTACTTGGCATTTCTCACGCATTAGGGTTTCAACACTCGGAAACTTATTCGGACCCTCTTGCCAGATGGTAGACATGTAATTATGGTGTTTCCTAGCCATTTCTCGATCAATAGGATTCGAACACTCGGGCACTTTTTTGGACCCTCTTGCACGATGACAGATATGTAATTATGGTGTTTATTTGCCATTTCTCACGCATTAGGGTTTAAACACTCGGACACTTATTCAGATCCTATTGCATGATGGCAGATATGTAATGATGGTGTTTACTTGCCATTTCTCACGCATTAGGGTTTAAACACTCGGAAACTTATTCGGACCCTCTTGCTAGAAGGTAGATATGTAATTATGGTGTTTACTTGCCATTTCTCGAGCATTAGGATTCGAACGCTCGGTCACTTATTCAGACCCTCCTGCGCGGTGGCAGATATGTAATTATGGTGTTTACTTGCCATTTGTCAAGCATTAGGATTCGAACACTCAGACACTTATTCGGACCCTCTTGCATGGCGACAGATAGGTAATTATGCTGTTTACCTGCCATTTCTCGACCATTAGGATTCGAACACCCGGACACTTATTTGGACCCTCTTGCATTATGGCAGATATGTAATTACGGTGTTTATTTGCCATTTCTCACGCATTAAGGTTTAAACACTCGAACACTTATTCTGACCATTTTGCATGGTGGCAGATATGCAATTATGGTGTTAACTTGCCATTTCTCGAGCATTAGGATTCGAACCATCGGACACTTTTTCGAACCCTCTTGGATGATGGCAGAGATGCAATTATGGTGCTTATTTGCCATTTCTTA
Organism: Camellia sinensis; assembly: GCF_055761805.1. Classification (NCBI taxonomy): domain Eukaryota; kingdom Viridiplantae; phylum Streptophyta; class Magnoliopsida; order Ericales; family Theaceae; genus Camellia; species Camellia sinensis. Next base: position 163,661,316 of record NC_138972.1, read on the forward strand.
TGCATTAGGGTTAAAACACTCGGACACTTATTCGGACCCTCTTGCATGACGGCAGATGTGTAATTCTAATCTTTACTTGTCATTTCTTGAGCATTAGGATTCGAACATTCGGACACTTATTCGGACCCTCTTTCAAGATGACAGATATGTAATTATGGTGTTTACTTGTCATTTTTTGAGCATTACGATTTGAACACTCGGACACTTATTCGGACCCTCTTGCATGATGGGAGATATGTAATTATGGTGTTTACTTTCCATTTCTTGAGCATTAGGATTCGAACACTCGGACACTTATTCGGACCCCCTTGCATGATGGCAGGTATGTAATTATGGTGTTTACTTGTCATTTCTCGAGCATTAGGATTCGAACACTCAGACACTTATTCGAACCCTCTTGCATGATGGCAGATATGTAATTATGGTGTTTATTTACCATTTCTCATGCGTAAGGGTTTAAACACTCGGACACTTATTCAGACCCTCTTGCCTGATGGCAGATATGTAATGATGGTGTTTACTTGCCATTTCTCATGCATTAGGGTTTAAACACTCAGAAACTTAATCGGACCCTCTTGCCTGATGGCAGATATTTAATTTTGATGTTTACTTGACATTTCTCGAGCAATAGGATTCGAACACTCGGACACTTATTCGGACCCTCTTGCATGGTGGCAGATATGTAATTATGGTGTTTACTTTCCAATTCTCGAGCATTAGAATTTGAACAGTTAAGCACTTATTCGGACCCTCTTGCATGATGGCATATATGTAATTATGGTGTTTACTTGCCATTTCTCGAGCATTAGGATTCGAACACTCGGACACCTATTTGGACCCTCTTGCACGCTGGCAGATATGTAATTCTGGTGTTTATTTGCCATTTCTCGAGCATTAGGATTCGAACACTCAGACACTTATTGGGACCCTCTCGCATGATGGCAAATATGTAATTATGGTGTTTACTTGCCATTTCTCGAGCATTAGGATTCGAACACTCGGACACTTATTTGGACCCTCTTGCATGATGGCAGATATGTGATTATGATGTTTATTTTCCATTTCTCAAGCATTAGGTTTAAACACTCGAATACTTATTCAGACCATCTTGCATGATGGCAGATATGTAATTATGGTGTTTACTTGCCATTTCTCGAGCATTAGGATTCGAACACTCAGACACTTATTCGGCCCCTCTTGCATGATGGCAGATATGTAATTATGGTGTTTATTTTCCATTTCTCATGCATTAGGTTTTAAACACTCGAACACTTATTCGGACCCTCTTGCGTGATGGCAGATATGTAATTGTGGTGTTTACTTGTCATTTCTCGAGCATTAGTATTCGAACACTTGGACACTTTTTCGGACACTCTTGCATGATGGCAGATATGTAATTATGGTGTTTATTTACCATTTCTCATGCATTTGGGTTTAAACAGTCGAACACTTATTCAGACCCTCTTGCGTGATGGCAGATATGTAATTATGGTGTTTGCCTGCCATTTATCGAGCATTAGGATTCGAACACTCGGACACTTATTCGGACCCTCTTGCATAATGGCAGATATGTAATTATGGTGTTTATTTGCCATTTCTCATGCATTAGGGTTTAACACACTCGAACACTTATTCGGACCCTCTTGCGTGAAGGCAGATATGTAATTATGGTGTTTACTTGCTATTTCTCATGCATTAGGGTTCAAACACTCGAACACTTATTCAGACCCTCTTGCATGATGGCAGATATGTAATTATGGTGTTTACTTGCCATTTCTCGGGCATTAGGACTCGAACACTCGGACACTTTTTCGGACCCTCTTGCATTATGGCAGATATGTAATAGTGGTGTTTATTTGCCATTTCTCATGCATTAGGGTTTAAACACTCGGACACTTATCCAGACCATCCAGCATGATGGCCGATATGTAATTATGGTGTTGAGTTGGCATTACTCGAGCGTTAGGATTCGAACACTTGGACACTGATTCGAACCCTCTTGCATGATGGCAGATATGTAATTATGGTGTTTATTTGTCATTTCTCATGTATTAGCATTTAAACGCTCGAACACTGATTCGGACCCTCTAGTATGATGGCAGATATGTAATTACGGTGTTTACTTGTCATTTCTCGAGCATTAGGATTCGAACACTCGGACACTTATTCGGACCCTTTTGTATGATGGCAGATATGTAATTGCGGTGTTTATTTGCCATTTCTCATCCATTAGGGTTTGCATGCTCAGACACTTATTCGGACCATCTTGAATGATGGCAGATATGTAATTATGGTATTTGTTTGACATTTCTCGAGCATTAGGATTCGAACACTCGGACACTTATTCGGACACTCTTGCATGATGGCAGATATGTAATTTTGGTGTTTATTTTCCATTTCTCATGTATTAGGGTTTAAACACTCGGACACATATTCGGACCCTCTTGCATGATGGCAGATACGTAATTATGGTGTTTGCTTGCCATTTTTCGAGCATTGGGATTCGAACAGGCGGACACTTATTCGGACCCTCTTGCAAAATGGCAGATATGTAATTATGGGGTTTATTTGCCATTTCTCATGCATTAGGGTTTAAACAGTCGAACACTTATTCGGACCCTCTTGCGTGATGGCAGATATGTAATTGGGGTGTTTACTTGTCATTTCACGAGAATTAGTATTCGAACACTCGGACACTTTTTCGGACCCTCTTGCATGAAGGCAGATATGTAATTATGGTGTTTATTGGCCATTTCTCATGCATTAGGGTTTAAACACTCGAACACTTATTCGGACCCACTTACATAATGGCAGATATGTAATTATGGTGTTTACTTGCCATTTCTCGAGCATTAGGATTCGAACACTCGGACACTTTTTCGGACCCTCTTGCCTGATGGCAGATATGTAATTATGGGGTTTATTTGCCATTTCTCATGCATTAGGGATTAAACACTCGGACACTTATCCGGACCATCCAGCATGATTGCAGATATGCAATTATGGTGTTTTCTTGGCATTTCTCGAGCATTAGGATTCGAACACTCAGACACTTATTCGGACCCTCTTGCACGGTGGCAGATATATAATTATGGTGTTTACTTGCCATTTCCCCAGCATTAGGATTCGAACACTCAGACACTTATTCGGACCCTCTTGCATGATGGCAGATATGTAATTTTGGTGTTTACTTGCCATTTCACGAGCATAAGGATTCGAACACTCGGACAGTTATTTCGACCCTCTTGCATGATGGCAGATATGTAATTATGGTGTTTATTTGCCATTTCTCATGCATTAGGGTTTAAACACTCGAACACTTATTCAGACCCTCTTGCGTGATGGCAGATATGTAATTGTGGTGTTTACTTGTCATTTCTCGACCATTAGTATTCGAACACTCGGACACTTTTTCGGACACTCTTGCATGATGGTAGATATGTAATTATGGTGTTTATTTGCCATTTCTCATGCATTAGGGTTTAAACAGTCGAACACTTATTCAGACCCTCTTGCGTGATGGCAGATATGTAATTATGGTGTTTGCTTGCCATTTCTCGAGCATTAGGATTCGAACACTCGGACACTTATTCGGACCCTCTTGCATAATGGCAGATATGTAATTATGGTGTTTATTTGCCATTTCTCATGCATTAGGGTTTAAACACTCGAACACTTATTCGGACCCGCTTGCGTGAAGCCAGATATGTAATTATGGTGTTTACTTGCCATTTCTCGAGCATTAGGATTCGAACACTCGGACACTTTTTCGGACCCTCTTGCATGATGGCAGATATGTAATTGTGGTGTTTATTTTCCATTTCTCATGCATTAGGGATTAAACACTCGAACACTTGTTCGGACCCTCCAGCACGATGGCAGATATGTAATTATAGTGTTTAGTTGGCATTTCTCGAGCATTAGGATTCTAACACTCGGACACTGATTTGAACCCTCTAGCATGATGGCAGATATGTAATTGTCATGTTTATTTGTCATTTCTCATGCATTAGGGTTTAAACACTATGACACTTATTCGGACCCTCTTTCATGATGATAGATATGTAATTATGGTGTTTACTTGCCATTTCTCGAGCACTAGGATTCGAACAATCAGACACTTATTCGGACCCTCTTGCGTGATGGCAGATATGTGATTATGGTGTTACTTGCCACTTCTCGAGCATTATGATTCGAATACTATGACTCTTATTCCGAACCTCTTGCATGATGGAAGATATGTAATTATGGTGTTTATTTGCCATTTCTCATGCATTAGGGTTTAAACACTCGAACACTTATTCAGACCCTCTTGCGTGATGGCAGATATGTAATTGTGGTGTTTACTTGTCATTTCTCGACCATTAGTATTCGAACACTCGGACACTTTTTCGGACACTCTTGCATGATGGTAGATATGTAATTATGGTGTTTATTTGCCATTTCTCATGCATTAGGGTTTAAACAGTCGAACACTTATTCAGACCCTCTTGCGTGATGGCAGATATGTAATTATGGTGTTTGCTTGCCATTTATCGAGCATTAGGATTCGAACACTCGGACACTTATTCGGACCCTCTTGCATAATGGCAGAAATGTAATTATGGTGTTTATTTGCCATTTCTCATGCATTCGGATTTAAACACTCGAACACTTATTCGGACTCTCTTGCGTGAAGCCAGATATGTAATTATGGTGTTTACTTGCCATTTCTCGAGCATTAGGATTCGAACACTCGGACACTTTTTCGGACCCTCTTGCATGATGGCAAATATGTAATTGTGGTGTTTATTTGCCATTTCTCATGCATTAGGGATTAAACACTCGAACACTTGTTCGGACCCTCCAGCACGATGGCAGATATGTAATTATAGTGTTTAGTTGGCATTTCTCGAGCATTAGGATTCTAACACTCGGACACTGATTTGAACCCTCTAGCATGATGGCAGATATGTAATTATCGTGTTTATTTGTCATTTCTCATGCATTAGGGTTTAAACACTATGACACTTATTCGGACCCTCTTTCATGATGGTAGATATGTAATTATGGTGTTTACTTGCCATTTCTCGAGCACTAGGATTCGAACACTCAGACACTTATTCGGACCCTCTTGAGTGATGGCAGATATGTAATTATGGTGTTACTTGCCACTTCTCGAGCATTATGATTCGAACACTAAGACTCTTATTCGGAACCTCTTGCATGATGGCAGATATGTAATTATGGTGTTTATTTTCCATTTCTCATGCATTAGGGTTTCAACAATCGAACACTTATTCGGACCCTATTGCATGATGGTAGATATGCAATTATGGTGTTTATTGGGCATTACTCATGCATTGGGGTTTAAATAGTCGGACACTTATTCGGACGCTCTAGCATGATGGCAGATATGAAATTGTGGTGTTGACTTGTCATTTCACGAGCATTAGGATTCGAACACTCGGACACTTGTTCGGACCCTCTTGCATGATGGCGGATATGTAATTATGGTGTTTACTTTCCATTTCTCGAGCATTAGGATTCGAACACTCGGACACTTATTCGGACCCCCTTGCATGATGGCAGATATGCAATTATGGTGTTTTCTTGTCATTTCTCGAGCATTAGGATTCGAAAACTCGGATGCGTATTCGGACCTTCTTGCATGATAGCAGATATGTAATTACGGTGTTTACTTGCCATTTCTCATGCATTAGCGTTTAAACACTCAGACACTTATTCGGACCCTGTTGCATGATGGCAGATATGTAATTATGGTGTTTGCTTGCCATTTCTCGAGCATTAGGAGTCGAACACTCGGACACTTTTTTGGACCCTCTTGCATGATGACAGATATGTAATGATGGTGTTTACTTGGCATTTCTCACGCATGAGGATTTAAACACTCGGAAACTTATTCGGACCCTCTTGCCAGATGGTAGATATGTAATTATGGTGTTTCCTTGCCATTTCTCGATCATTAGGATTCGAACACCCGGGCACTTTTTTGGACCCTCATGCACGATGACAGATATGTAATTATCGTGTTTATTTGCCATTTCACATGTATTAGGGTTTAAACACTCGGACACTTATTCGGACCCTCTTGCATTATGGCTGATATGTAATAATGGTGTTCACTTGTCATTTCTCGATCATTATTATTCGAACACTCGGGCACTTTTTTGGACCCTCTTGCATGATGACAGATATGTAATTATGGTGTTCATTTGCCATTTCTCATGCATTATGGGTTAAACACTCGGACACTTATTCAGACCCTCTTGCATGATGGCAGATATGTAACGACGGTGTTTACTTGGCATTTCTCACGCATTAGGGTTTCAACACTCGGAAACTTATTCGGACCCTCTTGCCAGATGGTAGACATGTAATTATGGTGTTTCCTAGCCATTTCTCGATCAATAGGATTCGAACACTCGGGCACTTTTTTGGACCCTCTTGCACGATGACAGATATGTAATTATGGTGTTTATTTGCCATTTCTCACGCATTAGGGTTTAAACACTCGGACACTTATTCAGACCCTATTGCATGATGGCAGATATGTAATGATGGTGTTTACTTGCCATTTCTCACGCATTAGGGTTTAAACACTCGGAAACTTATTCGGACCCTCTTGCTAGAAGGTAGATATGTAATTATGGTGTTTACTTGCCATTTCTCGAGCATTAGGATTCGAACGCTCGGTCACTTATTCAGACCCTCCTGCGCGGTGGCAGATATGTAATTATGGTGTTTACTTGCCATTTGTCAAGCAATAGGATTCGAACACTCAGACACTTATTCGGACCCTCTTGCATGGCGACAGATAGGTAATTATGCTGTTTACCTGCCATTTCTCGACCATTAGGATTCGAACACCCGGACACTTATTTGGACCCTCTTGCATTATGGCAGATATGTAATTACGGTGTTTATTTGCCATTTCTCACGCATTAAGGTTTAAACACTCGAACACTTATTCTGACCATTTTGCATGGTGGCAGATATGCAATTATGGTGTTAACTTGCCATTTCTCGAGCATTAGGATTCGAACCATCGGACACTTTTTCGAACCCTCTTGGATGATGGCAGAGATGCAATTATGGTGCTTATTTGCCATTTCTTATGCATTAGGGTTAAAACACTCGGACACTTATTCGGACCCTCTTGCATGACGGCAGATGTGTAATTCTAATCTTTACTTGTCATTTCTTGAGCATTAGGATTCGAACATTCGGACACTTATTCGGACCCTCTTTCAAGATGACAGATATGTAATTATGGTGTTTACTTGTCATTTTTTGAGCATTACGATTTGAACACTCGGACACTTATTCGGACCCTCTTGCATGATGGGAGATATGTAATTATGGTGTTTACTTTCCATTTCTTGAGCATTAGGATTCGAACACTCGGACACTTATTCGGACCCCCTTGCATGATGGCAGGTATGTAATTATGGTGTTTACTTGTCATTTCTCGAGCATTAGGATTCGAACACTCAGACACTTATTCGAACCCTCTTGCATGATGGCAGATATGTAATTATGGTGTTTATTTACCATTTCTCATGCGTAAGGGTTTAAACACTCGGACACTTATTCAGACCCTCTTGCCTGATGGCAGATATGTAATGATGGTGTTTACTTGCCATTTCTCATGCATTAGGGTTTAAACACTCAGAAACTTAATCGGACCCTCTTGCCTGATGGCAGATATTTAATTTTGATGTTTACTTGACATTTCTCGAGCAATAGGATTCGAACACTCGGACACTTATTCGGACCCTCTTGCATGGTGGCAGATATGTAATTATGGTGTTTACTTTCCAATTCTCGAGCATTAGAATTTGAACAGTTAAGCACTTATTCGGACCCTCTTGCATGATGGCATATATGTAATTATGGTGTTTACTTGCCATTTCTCGAGCATTAGGATTCGAACACTCGGACACCTATTTGGACCCTCTTGCACGCTGGCAGATATGTAATTCTGGTGTTTATTTGCCATTTCTCGAGCATTAGGATTCGAACACTCAGACACTTATTGGGACCCTCTCGCATGATGGCAAATATGTAATTATGGTGTTTACTTGCCATTTCTCGAGCATTAGGATTCGAACACTCGGACACTTATTTGGACCCTCTTGCATGATGGCAGATATGTGATTATGATGTTTATTTTCCATTTCTCAAGCATTAGGTTTAAACACTCGAATACTTATTCAGACCATCTTGCATGATGGCAGATATGTAATTATGGTGTTTACTTGCCATTTCTCGAGCATTAGGATTCGAACACTCAGACACTTATTCGGCCCCTCTTGCATGATGGCAGATATGTAATTATGGTGTTTATTTTCCATTTCTCATGCATTAGGTTTTAAACACTCGAACACTTATTCGGACCCTCTTGCGTGATGGCAGATATGTAATTGTGGTGTTTACTTGTCATTTCTCGAGCATTAGTATTCGAACACTCGGACACTTTTTCGGACACTCTTGCATGATGGCAGATATGTAATTATGGTGTTTATTTACCATTTCTCATGCATTTGGGTTTAAACAGTCGAACACTTATTCAGACCCTCTTGCGTGATGGCAGATATGTAATTATGGTGTTTGCCTGCCATTTATCGAGCATTAGGATTCGAACACTCGGACACTTATTCGGACCCTCTTGCATAATGGCAGATATGTAATTATGGTGTTTATTTGCCATTTCTCATGCATTAGGGTTTAACACACTCGAACACTTATTCGGACCCTCTTGCGTGAAGGCAGATATGTAATTATGGTGTTTACTTGCTATTTCTCATGCATTAGGGTTCAAACACTCGAACACTTATTCAGACCCTCTTGCATGATGGCAGATATGTAATTATGGTGTTTACTTGCCATTTCTCGGGCATTAGGACTCGAACACTCGGACACTTTTTCGGACCCTCTTGCATTATGGCAGATATGTAATAGTGGTGTTTATTTGCCATTTCTCATGCATTAGGGTTTAAACACTCGGACACTTATCCAGACCATCCAGCATGATGGCCGATATGTAATTATGGTGTTGAGTTGGCATTACTCGAGCGTTAGGATTCGAACACTTGGACACTGATTCGAACCCTCTTGCATGATGGCAGATATGTAATTATGGTGTTTATTTGTCATTTCTCATGTATTAGCATTTAAACGCTCGAACACTGATTCGGACCCTCTAGTATGATGGCAGATATGTAATTACGGTGTTTACTTGTCATTTCTCGAGCATTAGGATTCGAACACTCGGACACTTATTCGGACCCTTTTGTATGATGGCAGATATGTAATTGCGGTGTTTATTTGCCATTTCTCATCCATTAGGGTTTGCATGCTCAGACACTTATTCGGACCATCTTGAATGATGGCAGATATGTAATTATGGTGTTTGTTTGACATTTCTCGAGCATTAGGATTCGAACACTCGGACACTTATTCGGACACTCTTGCATGATGGCAGATATGTAATTTTGGTGTTTATTTTCCATTTCTCATGTATTAGGGTTTAAACACTCGGACACATATTCGGACCCTCTTGCATGATGGCAGATACGTAATTATGGTGTTTGCTTGCCATTTTTCGAGCATTGGGATTCGAACAGGCGGACACTTATTCGGACCCTCTTGCAAAATGGCAGATATGTAATTATGGGGTTTATTTGCCATTTCTCATGCATTAGGGTTTAAACAGTCGAACACTTATTCGGACCCTCTTGCGTGATGGCAGATATGTAATTGGGGAGTTTACTTGTCATTTCACGAGAATTAGTATTCGAACACTCGGACACTTTTTCGGACCCTCTTGCATGAAGGCAGATATGTAATTATGGTGTTTATTGGCCATTTCTCATGCATTAGGGTTTAAACACTCGAACACTTATTCGGACCCGCTTACATAATGGCAGATATGTAATTATGGTGTTTACTTGCCATTTCTCGAGCATTAGGATTCGAACACTCGGACACTTTTTCGGACCCTCTTGCCTGATGGCAGATATGTAATTATGGGGTTTATTTGCCATTTCTCATGCATTAGGGTTTAAACACTCGGACACTTATCCGGACCATCCAGCATGATTGCAGATATGCAATTATGGTGTTTTCTTGGCATTTCTCGAGCATTAGGATTCGAACACTCAGACACTTATTCGGACCCTCTTGCACGGTGGCAGATATATAATTATGGTGTTTACTTGCCATTTCCCCAGCATTAGGATTCGAACACTCAGACACTTATTCGGACCCTCTTGCATGATGGCAGATATGTAATTTTGGTGTTTACTTGCCATTTCACGAGCATAAGGATTCGAACACTCGGACACTTATTTCGACCCTCTTGCATGATGGCAGATATGTAATTATGGTGTTTATTTGCCATTTCTCATGCATTAGGGTTTAAACACTCGAACACTTATTCAGACCCTCTTGCGTGATGGCAGATATGTAATTGTGGTGTTTACTTGTCATTTCTCGACCATTAGTATTCGAACACTCGGACACTTTTTCGGACACTCTTGCATGATGGTAGATATGTAATTATGGTGTTTATTTGCCATTTCTCATGCATTAGGGTTTAAACAGTCGAACACTTATTCAGACCCTCTTGCGTGATGGCAGATATGTAATTATGGTGTTTGCTTGCCATTTATCGAGCATTAGGATTCGAACACTCGGACACTTATTCGGACCCTCTTGCATAATGGCAGAAATGTAATTATGGTGTTTATTTGCCATTTCTCATGCATTCGGATTTAAACACTCGAACACTTATTCGGACTCTCTTGCGTAAAGCCAGATATGTAATTATGGTGTTTACTTGGCATTTCTCGAGCATTAGGATTCGAACACTCGGACACTTTTTCGGACCCTCTTGCATGATGGCAAATATGTAATTGTGGTGTTTATTTGCCATTTCTCATGCATTAGGGATTAAACACTCGAACACTTGTTCAGACCCTCCAGCACGATGGCAGATATGTAATTATAGTGTTTAGTTGGCATTTCTTGAGCATTAGGATTCTAACACTCGGACACTGATTTGAACCCTCTAGCATGATGGCAGATATGTAATTATCGTGTTTATTTGTCATTTCTCATGCATTAGGGTTTAAACACTATGACACTTATTCGGACCCTCTTTCATGATGGTAGATATGTAATTATGGTGTTTACTTGCCATTTCTCGAGCACTAGGAGTCGAACACTCAGACACTTATTCGGACCCTCTTGAGTGATGGCAGATATGTAATTATGGTGTTACTTGCCACTTCTCGAGCATTATGATTCGAACACTAAGACTCTTATTCGGAACCTCTTGCATGATGGCAGATATGTAATTATGGTGTTTATTTTCCATTTCTCATGCATTAGGGTTTCAACAATCGAACACTTATTCGGACCCTCTTGCATGACGACAGATATGTAATTATGGTGTTTATTTGTCGTTTCTCGAGCATTCAGATTCGAACAATCGGACACTTTTTCGGACCCTCTTCCATCGTGGCAGATGTGTAATTATGGTATTTATTTGCCATTTCTCAAGCTTTAGGGTTTAAAAACTCGGACACTTATCCGGACCATCCAGCATGATGGCCGATATCTAATTATGGTGTTTAGTTGGCATTTCTCGAGCGTTAGGATTCGAACACTCGGACACTGATTCGAACCCTCTGGTATGATGGCAGATATGTAATTATGGTGTTTATTTGTCATTTCTCATGTATTAGCGTTTAAACGCTCGAACACTGATTCGGACGCTCTAGCATGATGGCAGATATGTAATTACGGTGTTTACTTGTCATTTCTCGAGCACTAGGATTCGAATACTCGGACACTTATTCGGACCCTCTTGCATAATGGCAGATATGTAATTATGGTGTTTATTTGCCATTTCTCATGCATTAGGGTTTAAACACTCGAACACTTCTTCGGACCCTCTTGCGTGAAGGCAGATATGTAATTATGGTGTTTACTTGCCATTTCTCATGCATTAGGGTTTAAACACTCGAACACTTATTCAGACCCAATTGCATGATGGCAGATATTTAATTATGGTGTTTACTTGCGATTTCTCGAGCATTAGGATTCGAACACTCGGACACTTTTTCGGACCCTCTTGCATGATGGCAGATATGTAATTGTGGTGTTTATTTGCCATTTCTCATGCATTAGGGATTAAACACTCGAACAATTGTTCGGACCCTCCAGCACGATGGCAGATATGTAATTATAGTGTTTAGTTGGCATTTCTCGAGCATTAGGATTCTAACACTCGGACACTGATTTGAACCCTCTTGCATGATGGCAGATACGTAATTATCGTGTTTACTTGTCATTTCTCGAGCATTAGGATTCGAACACTCGGACACTTATTCGGACCCTTTTGTATGATGGCAGATATGTAATTCCAGTGTTTATTTGCAATTTCTCATCCATTAAGGTTTGCATGCTCAGACACTTATTCGGACCGTCTTGCATGATGGCAGATATGTAATTATGGTGTTTGTTTGACATTTCTCGAGCATTAGGATTCGAACACTCGGACACTTATTCGGACACCCTTGCATGATGGCAGATATGTAATTATGGTGTTTATTTTGCCATTTCTAATGTATTAAGGTTTAAACACTCGGACGCTTATTCGGACCCTCTTGCATGATGGCAGATACGTAATTATGGTGTTTGCTTGCCATTTCTCGAGCATTAGGATTCGAACACTCGGACACTTATTCGGACCCTCTTGCATAATGGCAGATATGTAATTATGGTGTTTATTTGCCATTTCTCATGCATTAGGGTTTAAACACTCGAACACTTATTCAGACCCTCTTGCGTGATGGCAAATATATAATTGGGGTGTTTACTTGTCATTTCACAAGAATTTGTATTCGAACACTCGGACACTTTTTCGGACCCTCTTGCATGAAGGCAGATATGTAGTTATGGTGTTTATTTGCCATTTCTCATGCATTAGGGTTTAAACACTCGAACACTTATTCGGACCCGCTTACATAATGGCAGATATGTAATTATGGTGTTTACTTGCCATTTCTCGGGCATTAGGATTCGAACACTCGGACACTTTTTCGAACCCTCTTGCCTGATGGCAGATATGTAATTATGGGGTTTATTTGCCATTTCTCAAGCATTAGGGTTTAAACACTCGGACACTTATCCGGACCATCCAGCATGATGGCAGATATGTAATTTTGGTGTTTTCTTGGCATTTCTCGAGCATTAGGATTCGAACACTCAGACTCTTATTCGGACCCTCTTGCATGATGGCAGATATGTAATTTTGTTGTTTACTTGCCATTTCTCGAGCATTAGGATTCGAACACTCGGTCACTTATTCGGACCCTCTTGCATGGTGGCAGATATATAATTATGGTTTTTACTTGCCATGTCTCCAGCATTAGGATTCGAACACTCAGACACTTATTCGGACCCTCTTACGTGATGGCAGATATGTAATTTTGGTGTTTACTTGCCATTTCTCGAGCATTAGGATTCGAACACTCGGACACTTATTTGGACCCTATTGCATGATGGTAGATATGTAATTATGGTGTTTATTTGCCATTTCTCATGCATTAGGGTTTAAACCCTCGAACACTTATTCGGACCCTCTTGCATGATGGCAGATATGTAATTATTGTGTTTAGTTGCCGTTTCACGATCATTTGGATTCGAACACTCGGACACTTTTTTGGACCCTCTTGCATGATGACAGATATGTAATTATGGTGTTTACTTTCCGTTTCTTATGCATTAGGGTTAAAACACTCGGGCACTTATTCGGACCCTCTTGCATGACGGAAGATATGTAATTCGAGTGTTTACTTGTCATTTCTCGAGAATTAGGATTCGAACACTCGGACACTTATTCGGACCCTGTTTCATGATGGCAGATATGTAATTATGCTGTTTACTTGCCATTTCTCGAACATTCGGATTCGAACCCTCGGACACTTATTCGGACCCACTTGCACGATGGCAGGTACATAATTATGGTGTTTATTTTCCATTTCTCATGCATTAGGGTTTAAACACTTGGACACTTATTCGGACCCTCTAACATGATGGCAGATATGTAATTATGGTGTTTACTTTTCATTTCTCGAGCATTAGGATTTGAGCACTCGGACATGATAGCAGATATGTAATTATGGTGTTTACTTGCCATTTCTCATGCAGTAGGGTTTAAACACTTGGACACTTATTTGGACCCTCTTGCGTGATGGTAGATATGTAATTGTGGTTTTTACTTGTCATTTCTCGAGCGTTAGGATTCGAACACTCGGACACTTTTTCGGACCCTCTTGCATGACGGCAGATATGTAATTATGCTGTTTATTTCCCATTTCTCATGCATTTGGGTTTAAACAGTCGAACACTTATTAGTACCCTCTTGCATGATGGCAGATTAGTAATTATGGTGTTGATTTGCCATTTCTCATTCTTTAGGTTTTAAACATTCGGACACTTATCCGGACCATCCAACCTGATGCCTGATATGTAATTATGGTGTTTAGTTGGCATTTCTCGAGCATTAGGTTTCGAACACTGGGACACTGATTCGAACCCTCTTGCACGATGACAGATATGTAATTATGGTGTTTATTTGCCATTTCTCATGCATTAGGGTTTAAGCACTCGGACACTTATTTGGTCCATCTTTCATGATGGCAGATATGTAATTATGGTGTTTACTTGCCATTTCTCGAGCATTAAGATTCGAACACTTACACACTTATTCGGACCCTCTTGCATGATGGTAGAAATGTAATTATGGTGTTACTTGCCACTTCTCGAGCATTAGGATTCGAACACTCGGACACTTATTCGGCCCCTCTTGCATGATGGCAGATATGTAATTATGGTGTTTATTTGCCATTTCTCATGCATTAGGGTTTAAACACTCGAACACTTATTCGGACCCTCTTGCGTGATGGCAGATATGTAATTGTGGTGTTTACTTGTCATTTCTCGGCCATTAGTATTCGAACACTCGGACACTTTTTCGGACACTCTTGCATGATGGCAGATATGTAATTATGGTGTTTATTTTCCATTTCTCATGCATTAGGGTTTAAACAGTCGAACACTTATTCTGACCCTCTTGCGTGATGGCAGATATGTAATTATGGTGTTTGCTTGCCATTTCTCGAGCATTAGGATTCGAACACTCGGACACTTATTCGGACCCGCTTGCATAATGGCAGATATGTAATTATGGTGTTTATTTGCCATTTCTCATGCATTAGGGTTTAAACACTCGAACACTTATTCGGACCCTCTTGCGTGAAGGCAGATATGTAATTATGGTGTTTACTTGCCATTTCTCATGCATTAGGGTTTAAACACTCGAACACTTATTCAGACCCTCTTGCATGATGGCAGATATGTAATTATGGTGTTTACTTGCCATTTCTCGAGCATTAGGATTCGAACACTCGGACACTTTTTCGGACCCTCTTGCATGATGGCAGATATGTAATTGTGGTGTTTATTTGCCATTTCTCATCCATTAGGGATTAAAGACTCGAACACTTGTTCGGACCCTCCAGTACGATGGCAGATATGTAATTATAGTGTTTAGTTGGCATTTCTCGAGCATTAGGATTCTAACACTCGGACACTGATTTGAACCCTCTTGCATGATGGCAGATATGTAATTATCGTGTTTACTTGTCATTTCTCGAGCATTAGGATTCGAACACTCGGACACTTATTCGGACCCTTTTGTATGATGGCAGATATGTAATTGCGGTGTTTATTTGCAAATTCTCATCCATTAGGGTTTGCATGCTCAGACACTTATTCAGACCGTCTTGCATGATGGCAGATATATAATTATGGTGTTTGTTTGACATTTCTCGAGCATTAGGATTCGAACACTCGGACACTTATTCGGACACTCTTGCATGATGGCAGATATGTAATTATGGTGTTTATTTTCCATTTCTCATGTATTAGGGTTTAAACACTCGGACACATATTCGGACCCTCTTGCATGATGGCAGATACGTAATTATGGTGTTAGCTTGCCATTTTTCGAGCATTGGGATTCGAACAGTCGGACACTTATTCGGACCCTCTTGCATAATGGCAGATATGTAATTATGGTGTTTATTTGCCATTTCTCATGCATTAGGGTTTAAACAGTCGAACACTTATTCGGACCCTCTTGCATGTTGGCAGATATGTAATTACGGTGTTTATTTGCCATTTCTCATGCTTTAGGGTTTAAACACTCGGACACTTATCCGGACCATCCAACATGATGGTCGATATGTAATTATTGTGTTTAGTTGGCATTTCTGGAGCGTTAGGATTCGAACACTCGGACACTGATTTGAACCCTCTTGCATGATGGCAGATATGTAATTATGGTGTTTATTTGTCATTTCTCATGTATTAGCGTTTAAACGCTCGAACACTGATTCGGACCCTCTAGCATGATGGCAGATATGTAATTACGGTGTTTACTTTTCATTTCTCGAGCATTAGGATTCGAACAATCGGACACTTATTCTAACCCTCTTGTATGATGGCAGATATGTAATTGCGGTGTTTATTTGCCATTTCTCATCCATTAGGGTTTGCACGCTCAGACACTTATTCGGACCGTCTTGCATTATGGCAGATATGTAATTATGGTGTTTGTTTGGCATTTCTCGAGCATTAGGATTCGAACACTCGGACACTTATTCGGACACTCTTGCATGATGGCAGATATGTAATTATGGTGTTTATTTGCCATTTCTCATGTATTAGGGTTTAAACACTCGGACACTTATTCGGACCCTCTTGCATGATGGCAGATACGTAATTATGGTGTTTGCTTGCCATTTCTCGAGCATTAGGATTCGAACACTCGGACACTTATTCGGACCCTCTTGCGTAATGGCAGATATGTAATTATGGTGTTTATTTGCCATTTCTCATGCATTAGGGTTTAAACACTCGAACACTTATTCGGACCCTGTTGCGTGATGGCAGATATATAATTGGGGTGTTTACTTGTCATTTCACGAGAATTTGTATTCGAACACTCGGACACTTTTTCGGACCCTCTTGCATGAAGGCAGATATGTAATTATGGTGTTTATTTGCCATTTCTCATGCATTAGGGTTTAAACAATCGAACACTTATTCGGACCCGCTTACCTAATGGCAGATATGTAATTATGGTGTTTACTTGCCATTTCTCGAGCATTAGGATTCGAACACTCGGACACTTTTTCGGACCCTCTTGCCTGATGGCAGATATGTAATTATGGTGTTTATTTGCCATTTCTCATGCATTATGGTTTAAACACTCGGACACTTATCCGGACCATCCAACATGATGGCAGATATGTAATTATGGTGTTTTCTTGGCATTTCTCGAGCATTATGATTCGAACACTCAGACACTTATTCGGACCCTCTTGCATGATGACAGATATGTAATTTTGTTGTTTACTTGCCATTTCTCGAGCATTAGGATTCGAACACTCGGTCACTTATTCGGACCCTCTTGCATGGTGGCAGATATATAATTATGGTGTTTACTTGCCATTTCTCGAGCATTAGGATTCGAACACTCGGACACTTATTTGGACCCTCTTGCATGATGGTAGATATGCAATTATGGTGTTTATTTGCCATTTCTCATGCATTAGGGTTTAAACACTCGAACACTTATTCGGACTCTCTTCCATGATGGCAGATATGTAATTATTGTGTTTAGTTGCCGTTTCTCGATCATTTGGATTCAAACACTCGGACACTTTTTTGGACCCTCTTGCATGATGACAGATATGTAATTATGGTGTTTATTTTCCGTTTCTTATGCATTATGGTTAAAACACTCGGACACTTATTCGGACCCTCTTGCATGACGGAAGATATGTAATTCGAGTGTTTACTTGTCATTTCTCGAGAATTCGGATTCGAACACTCGGACACTTATTCGGACCCTGTTTCATGATGGCAGATATGTAATTATGGTATTTACTTGCCATTTCTCGAGCATTCGGATTCGAACCCTCGGACACTTATTCGGACCCCCTTGCACGATGGCAGGTACATAATTATGGTGTTTATTTTCCATTTCTCATGCATTAGGGTTTAAACACTTGGACACTTATTCGGACCCTCTAACATGATGGCAGCTATGTAATTATGGTGTTTACTTTTCATTTCTCGAGCATTAGGATTCGAACACTCGGACACGATAGCAGATATGTAATTATGGTGTTTACTTGCCATTTCTCATGCATTAGGGTTTAAACACTCGGACAATTATTTGGACCCTCTTGCGTGATGGCAGATATGTAATTGTGATTTTTACTTGTCATTGCTCGAGCGTTAGGATTCGAACACTCGGACACTTTTTCGGACCCTCTTGAATGACGGCAGATATGTAATTATGCTGTTTATTTCCCATTTCTCATGCATTCGGGTTTAAACAGTCGAACACTTATTCGTACCCTCTTGCATGATGGCAGATAAGTAATTATGGTGTTGATTTTCCATTTCTCATGCTTTAGGTTTTAGACACTCGGACACTTATCCGGACCATCCAACATGATGCCTGATATGTAATTACGGTGTTTAGTTGGCATTTCTCGAGCATTAGGTTTCGAACACTGGGACACTGATTCGAACCCTCTTGCATGATGACAGATATGTAATTATGGTGTTTATTTGCCATTTCGCATGCATTAGGGTTTAAGCACTAGGACACTTATTCGGTCCCTCTTTCATGATGGCAGATATGTAATTATGGTGTTTACTTGCCATTTCTCGAGCATTAAGATTCGAACACTCACACACTTATTCGGACCCTCTTGCATGATGGCAGATATGTAATTATGGTGTTACTTGCCACTTCTCGAGCATTAGGATTCGAACACTCGGACCCTTATTCGGAACCTCTTGCATGATGGCAGATATGTAATTATGGTGTTTATTTCCCATTTCTCATGCATTATTTGCCATTTCTCATTCATTAGGGTTTAAACACTCGGACACTTATCCGGACAATCCAGCATGATGGCAGATATGTAATTTTGGTGTTTTCTTGGCATTTCTCGAGCATTAGGATTCGAACACTCGGACACTTATTCAGACCGTCTAGTACGATGGCAGATATGTAATATGGTGTTTACTTGTCATTTCTCGAGCATCAGGATTCGAACAGTCGGACACTTATTCGGACCCTATTGCATGATGGCAGATATGTAATTATGGAATTTATTTGCAATTTCTCATCCATTAGGCTTTAAACACTCGGAAACTTATTCGGACCCTCTTGCATGATGGAAGATATGTAATTATGCTGTTTGCTTGCCATTTCTCGTGCATTAGGTTTAAACACTTGGACACTTATTCGGACCCTCTTGCATGATGGCAGGTTTGTAATAGTGGTGTTTACTTGCCATTTCTCGAACATTAGGATTCGAACACTCGGACACTTTTTCGGACCCTCTTGCATGATGGCAGATATATAATTATGGGGTTTATTTGCCATTTCTCATGCATTAGTGTTTAAACACTCGGACACTTATCCGGACCACCCAGCATGATGGCAGATATGTAATTATGGCGTTTTCTTGCAATTTCTCGAGCATTAGGATTCGAACACTCGGACACTTATTCGGACCCTCTACCATGATGACAGATATGTAATTACGGTGTTTAGTTGGCATTTCTCGAGCATTAGGATTCGAACACACGGACACTGATTCGGACCATCTTGCATGATGGTGGATATGTAATGATGGTGTTTATTTGCCATTTCTCATGCATTGCAGTTTAGACACTCGGACACTTATTCCGACCCTCTAGCGTGATGGCAGATATGTAATTATGGTGTTTACTTGTCATTTCTCCAGCATTAGGATTCGAACACTCAGACACTTATTCGGACCCTCTTGCATGATGGTAGATATGTAATTATGGTGTTTATTTGCCATTTCTCATCCATTAGGGTTTAAACACTCGGACACTTATTCGGACACTCTAGCATGATGGCAGATATGTAATTACGGTGTTTACTTGGCGTTTCTCGAGCATTAGGATTAGAACACTCGGACACTGATTCAGACCATCTTGCATGATAGTAGATATGTAATTATGGTGTTTATTTGCCATTTCTCATGGATTGGGGTTTAAACACTCGGACACTTATACGGACCCTCTAGCATGATGGCAGATATGTAATTATGGTGTTTACTTGTCATTTCTCGAGCATTAGTATTCGAACACTCGGACACTTATTCGGACCCTCTTGCATGATGGAAAATATGTAATTATGGTGTTTACGTTCCATTTCTCGAGCATTAGGATTCGAACACTCGGACACTTATTCGGACCGCATTGCATGATGGCAGATTTGTAATTATGGTGTTTGCTTGTCATTTCTCGACCATTAGGATTCGAACCCTCGGACATGTATTTAGACCCTCTTGCATGATAGCAGATATGTAATTACGGTGTTTACTTGCCATTTCTCATGGATTAGGGTTTATGCACTCGGACACTTATTCGGACCCTCTTGCTTGATGGCAGATATATAATTATGGTGTTTGCTTGCCATTTCTCGAGCATTAGGATTCGAACACTCTGTAGACGTCCCCGAACGCCCCGGGAGGAACGAGCTCCCGTTCTGTTCATATTGGGGTCACTACAGCTCAGGACTCTCAAATTGTCACAGTTTTAAGTCTGAACCAAAGAGTCCAAATCCGGCAAATCGTTTTGAGAAACAGATTTTTGAAAAGAAGTGCCAAACATGGACTGCTTTTCCAGATACAGAGTCGCCACCTAAATGTTTTTTTTTAATGGGAAATTTAGGAAACCCTGACTCGGTGCCAAAGGCCACGTGTCTGTCATCACCAAAGTTGCCTCGGCTCGGGAACTTGGGTACGATTGGGGAAGGTCACTTCGTGAGCACCCCTGCTCGCCCGATCAAAGATCGGCCTCTACTAACCATGATATCAATTTTTGAAAACTTTGTGTGTCCTTATTCCGGTTATTAGCCTAGGTTACTAAGTGATGCACACAGCATATAAGTATAGACTGAGTTGCCTGGATTGGAACAAAACATTTCATGTTTGTTTATTTGAAAGATGGTTTGCTACTCGCAAGTAGGCTTAAAATGCAGATTTTGCCACCCTCGGGTGGGCATAGAAAAGATGGTTTTGCCACTATCTAGTGGGCTTAAAACAAACATTTGATGAATTATTCCAATCCAAGTAACCCAACCTTCACCCACAGGCATTCAGGCAGTTATATCACATAAGCAATTAGCCTCATGGTAAGCATGCTATCATAGCAGTCACTCACACGCATGCAAGGATGCTAAAGCATAAAACTCACCGGGTACTCCAAGCCAAAACAGAATTTACATTAGAAATCATGCATGATCCTAAGTATACAGAAATGCCTAATGCAACACATGCAAAATGCAACTGTAGTAGGCTCAGCTATTCTAAGATGGCATATGAAATGCTACAACTATCATGTATTCAATTTGGAATTGAAAGTACAATGCAGTTAGTATGATGCGCCGAGCCCGGTGCATGCAAAACAGATGAATGATGCAAACATGCTATCATACTGTATGCTAATTGAAATATGCCCTAATCTAACCATCATAAGCAGATAAATAAAAGGGAGAAAGACGTGGGGTTGGAAGACATACAACACACACACGCACACTTATTACAGTTATGCCCTCGCGCAGAGGGTCCGAATAAATATACAGTCCCGAATAAAAGAATATTACAGTCCAAATATTACAGTCCGAATAATATACAAATTCCTAATTAATTAACAAATTAACTAAGAAAATAAATAAAACTGGCATGCAAGCCAGGGACTGCCTTGCTTCTGATGGATGATGCATGTCCGGGTTGTCTTGTGCGGAAATCCACCGGGATGCCCCAATTAGCCTCTGTTTAGCAGTTATTCTTGGAAAGCGTGCCAAGCCCCGAAAAGTTGTTGATTCTTCATTTTGCTGCAACAGAGAGCAGGAAAGGGGCATAGCAATGTATTTTCACAGATATATGCATGCCTCGATCCTCGTGCCACCAATCACGCATATCGATGCATTATGGCAGAGGAGTCGAATTGCAACTTAATATAGAATGAATGCACGTGTAAACACAATAAGAACCTAACTCCATCATGGGTAATCCGGAGTGTCGGTGACTGGGAATTGAGACACGTTCCGTCACTCAGAGTATGAAACGCACCTCGTTTCCTCCGCCCGGGCTAACGCCTATTCCGAACACAATGCAATATGCATGACATGCATGAATGCAACTAAGATACAGCCTAGCATGCACAATGCTACGAAAATGAGATGCCTCGAAATGCGTGCACACGGGCACGCAAACCGAGCCAATGGCATACGCAATGCAATATGGCTAAAATGGCATATAGAATGCAACATGGACTTATACTAACATGAGAGAGCCTCAGCCGCACTCACATAAGAGGCCGATGGATGAAAATGAAGTGCCTCGAAACGCGTGCACACGGGCACGCAAATCGAGGCAATGGCATACGCAATGCAATGGCATGGAAAATGATATGCAAACATGCTAATGGAATTTAAGCACTGAAATGTGGGGGAAAACAGCCCCGAAATGAGGCGAAAACATACCCGATGCATGGAATTAAACCGAAATGCAACATTAGGTACATAAAATGGCTTACAGCTATACAAAGCATGCATAATTGGTACATGAGATGAAAAGACAGAAGCAAGGCAGCCTCAAACTAAGCATTTTTACCGTACAAATCATGGCCAAACAGCAAGCAAAGATAGGGCAACAATGGCATGCAAAAATGGCCCTAAACATGAGGTTATGAAGCAACTCACAGCTGCTAACTCCAAATAGGTTAGGGCCCTTCAACAAAGTTGAAGAGCGGCCCGATATAAGCCACTTTACAGAACTGTAAAAACCTCAAAAACAAACATAGATATGGCTAAGCTCTTATGTAAGAAAAAGGGCCAAAATGTGACCAAAGAAGCAAGTGGTATATACAAAGCCCAAACTGAAAATTCCCTTCTACAACATTGAAGAGGGACCAAAAATATGCATATTTACAGAACTGTAAAAAACCCCAAAACAGTATACAAACATGCTAGAAATGCAATGCAAAATGAGGCTCAAAAGTGGCTATAACATGAGGTATACAAAGCATTCACCAAACAAGCAAAGACCCTTATTAAAACATATTAAGAAGGTAAAAATAAGACTTTTTCTAGCTCTGTAAAATGACCAAAAACCAAAGCACGATAGGCTTCCAAAACATGCAAAAATGGGGACCAACGAGGGGATATAACATGAAGTGGCACATGGAGGTCCCAAACAGTATTGAGCCCTTCTTCAATGTTGAATAGGGGCTCAAAATAAACCTATCTTTAGTTCTGTAAAATGCCCAAAAATGGAAGCACAATGGGCTGCCAAAGCATGCAAGAAAATAGCATTTAAGGAAGATATTGAAGCAAGTGCAAGATGGGGGGCTCAAACAGGGTTGAGCCCTTAAGAAAAAGTGAAAAAGAGCTCAAAACAAGGCCACTTTCAGTTATGGCCGGAGCTCAAAGCAAAGAGCATATATGGCTAAGAAAAGATACCAAAATAAGCTCAAAAAAAGGGAAAATACCACTTACCCTTGAAAGCTTGACTTTGGTTGCCTCTTGGCTTGAGTTTGTGGCTCCTTAGGCCATGGAGAACACCTCCTTGCTGCTGGAAATGGAGTGGTGGTGGTGGAGCTTGAAGATGATGAAGAAAATGGAGTGGAACTTAGGAGTTCTTGAGAAAAATGAGAGAGATAGAGGGATATTTGGATGCCTATGCTTGAAGGTGATTTTTTCTAACCCCTAAACTCAATGTTGCCTGCTGGTTATATGGACAAACAAGAGGGAGCAAAGGGAGGCAAAAGGTGGAGGAAAAGTAGGCAAGTTTTCCCCCACAAAATATCCCCCGGATTGGGATATTTTCTGGGGGAAACAGCTATACAGCTGTAAAGTGGATATTGAAAGGAACATGGCCGGCCCCTTTTTGGAGCTCCAGGTGGCCGGCCGGCCACCCCACCTAGCCGGCCGGCTAGGGGTCAAAACGGTCAAGTTGAAATAGTGGCCGGCCACTGTAAAAAGGTGGCCGGCCACTGTAAAAAGGTGGCCTCCCAGGTCTCCTCTTCACAACCCTGGGGTTCGAATTTGGAAACTCTAAAACAGGAGAGAGAACAAGCCATTTTGATGAGGGGTTCAAAAGGGTCAAATGGAATTAGTGGCCGGCCACCAACTTTTAGGGTCCTCCCATGTGTGTACATCACAAATATGTGGCTTAAAGTTCAAGAAAGAGGGCCCAGGTTGTTCAACATTAGCTCAGAAGTGAGAAAAACGGGCGTCGGAGGGCGCCAGAGGAGCAAAAACTGGTTGTTGAAACAATTACTGGCTTCCCACCCTTCTATAGCCTTCCCGGTGATAAAACAGAGGTACCTGCCAAAAATGAACAAAAACCGATGCAAAACGAATGCTCGGGGGCCAAAACGCGCAGTTCGAGGCCCCGAAAACTACCTATTAAGTACCGAAAGTGGTATTCGGGCACGAAGTGGGTTTCTCAGACCCTAGTGTCCCTCAAAAGGGAGTAGAAAGGAAGTATGCCAAAAATCAGAACAAACGGAGATGGTTAGGTGGTCCCGAACCGAGGCACACGGCCAACGGTCCCGAAAAATCGGAAACCGGACTCCGAAATGGGCAAAATGGCCTGTGGCCACAAAATGTAGCCCACGGCCACTGAGAGATGGTCTGCGGGACCTCTCCCTCCCCTCAGGAAAAGAAACAGCGAAAACCGAGCCTGGTTCGTAAACCGAGGCAAAGCACAAAAGAGGGTTCGGAAGTCCGGAGGCAGGGCTCACGGCCGCGACTCTGAAACTTCTGAATGAGCACATTATGTAATATCACCAAGCGCTCAATCGGTGACGTCTGAGTCTTAAGGTCGGTCAAAAATGGGGTGTCTACAGTTGCCCCTCTTTGACAGAACTCGGAAGTCACAAGTGACGGGAGTGAATGTCAAAGCCCAGAGACGACCCATTTTTGACAAGGCCGAAGACTTAGACAAACGTACAAGATAAACAGAGATGTGCCCGCAGGCATGCCCGCAGGCAAAGGGGGCAAAATGCAAAATGATATGCAAGAAGATTTTGAAGATTGGACTTATACGCTACGCGAGGCCGGTTTTGAAAGTTGGACTTATACGCTACGCGAAGCCGGTTTGATAATTGGACTTATACGCTACGCGAAGCCGGTTTGATAATTGGACTTATACGCTACGCGAAGCCGGTTTTGACTCATGATCATGTAAAGAGAGCTGTAATGAAGAAATTATGCGAAATAAATGCAACATTTTAAGCGAATGCTAGGCAAGCAAGTAAGCTCGAGCCAAACTACACCTCGTGCAGAAAGGATGTAAGAAAATTATGGAATTCTCACTGCGGATACAGTGTGCATGTGTGATAGATACACAGAGTGAACATGTGATTGATACACAAAAAGGTGAGCACAAAGTGTGATAGATGCACTAAGTGAACAAGTATGATAGATACACAAAGCGGGAGTGTGTGATTGATACACAGAAAGGTGAGCACAAAGTGTGATAGATGCACTAAGTGTGCAACGCGAGTGTGTGATAGATACACGAAAAGGTGAGCACAAAGTGTGATAGATGCACTAAGTGAGCAAAGCGAGTGTGTGATAGATACACTATTTGAGCAAAGTGTAATTGATATACAAAGGGCGAAGTGAGCAAAGTGTGATGGATACACACTAAAGGTGAACACAAAGTGTGATAGATGCACTTAGTGAACAAAGTATGATTGATATACTGAAAGTGAACACAAAGTGTGATAGATGCACTATGTGAACAAGTATGATGGATATACTAAATGTGAACACGAAGTGTGATAGATGCACTTAGTGAACAGAGTATGATTGATATACTGAAAGTGAACACAAAGTGTGATAGATGCACTATGTGAACAAGTGTGATGGATACACTAAAAGTGAACAGAAAGTGTGATAGATGCACTTAGTGAACAGAGTGTGATTGATACACTAAAAGTTAACACAAAGTGTGATAGATGCACTATGTGAACAAAGTGTGATTGATACACTAAAAGAGAACACAAAGTGTGATAGATGCACTATGTGAACAAGTGTGATGGATACACAAAAAGCGAACACAAAGTGTGATAGATGCACTATGTGAACAAGTGTGATGGATACACAAAATGAAAGAAGTGTGATTGATACACAAAATGAGAATGTATGTGATAGATACACAAAAGTGAATGAAGAAAAGTGTGATAGATACACTAAAGAAATGATCTTAAACCAAACTTCTTTGAACGAATCGTACATACAATATCGTGCATGAATGAGAAAGAAACTTGATAGGTACAATGCAATACAATGCATGATGTTTAATGAACGCAATAAACAAGCGTAGCGGCGCTTTAGAAAGCACCTCATGAGGTGAGTGGCGGTGAACCGCTCTTCTCCGATGGGGATCTCCCCTTGTGCTCTTCGAACACTTACCTTCAATCTACAGTACAAAGGCTCTGAAATACTGACAAGGGTTCTTCATGTAGAACACCTTGGACGTTGCCTTTCTTCCTGATCATATTCACAACTTTCCCTATTCTCCAACGGGGTGACAGACTAGGTTGGTTCAGTATCCAGAATTGAGGTGCATACACGCTATCTCAACCTATGGGGCTTCCATACAGATTTCAAGCCGAGGACACGCCTCTGGGTATTTAAATCAGACTTTAGTCCCGGAAATCCCGAACCTTTACGTTCTAGGCATCAGCCATTCGACCTCTAGTTTCCACCGTCGCCGTTGGTCTCCTAGGAACTCATTGCGAACACTGCCAAGATGCCTGTGGCAGGGAATGGTACTCAGGGAGAGAACTTTTGATCGCCATTTTGGCTTGAAGCAGACTTGATCTCGAGCTTGAGGTAGAGGCGCACTCATACTTCGGAGCTTTGGCAAGACTTGAAGAAGTACACACGGAGTGTAGTCCTGGAACTTACTGAAGTTGAAACAAACTCAGACACCCGACATTTCCTCTTTTCTTTTGCTTTGCAGTCTGGAACCCATATAGCTTCAGATAGGTCCTGATTTTATTGTTCTGACATGACCTGGGTTGAACCCTGCGGTTTTATGAAAGAACAAATCTTATTTTGCACAGATGTGGAGAACCGCACGGCACTCGGAGCGCAAAACGATTTTATTTTTGAAATTCAGAGATGAGCTTTCGACCAAGTATTGAGCCTACGACTGAACACAGCAAAACGACTCAACAAGGAAATAAAAGGCACACAACCTAGACACATCGAGTAACACTCGAAACGACTTGAAACAAGAATCGAGATAAAACAAAAAGACACGACACTCAGACGTGCACAGGGAGCCTGTTTCACCGGGTAGTGTTTCCCGCCCTTTCTCATTTGTGATTCTCACATCACTCGGCCCTCGAGCTCTGTTCTTCTGAAAAAGCCCTCTTCTCGCTTTTCCTCTCATCGCACATCTCTCTATTCTTCAATCTCTCATTTTTCATCCCTCCCCTGGGTGGTTGATGGATAAACAGCAAATTATGGGCTCGTGCCCCTAGCATTCTGCTAGATTCTCTCCATTCCACTCACAGCTAGTGAATTCCTCCCACGGAAAGGTTGCGCTACAACTGGGTGTGTAGCAAGTCTGCAGCTAACATCAATTGATGATGCTTTGCTGGGGAGTTTGGACGTGATAAGATCTGTCCAGATGATGGAGTGGAATATCTTGCCCCATTCTAGTTCGTGCTTCGCACTTTGCTTGATACCTCGTTGCATGGAGGATGTGAGAGCTTTCCGCCCTTTGTTGTGCCCTTTTCTGGCGAATACAATGCCCTATTCCGGCAGGTAGAGTGCCCTTCTTGGCAAGTATGTTGACAATGGAAAAGACAGGAAGCCTGACTCAACTGTGCCCCTAGTTCATCATTTTGACCATTTTTTATTTTTGCTTTCTACTAAAACAGTTTTGACCAACATGAGAGTTAGATTAACGCGCTTGTTCGATTTTTTGATTTAAAATCATGCAAGTTGGGCTATGAGCACTGAGAGTTTTCCATTTTTGGGTCTGAGAAATGGTCCAGTTTTGAAAAATGGAGTACTTTTCGAGAAGATTAGTCAACCTCAGTAAAAATTCTCAAAATTATTTTTGTAAACGACCACTGCTCAACGAGCACGAAACCTACTCTCGAGATGCACAACCTCGGATTCAAAGGAAAATTGCCCCTTGCTTGAGGGGAACTGCATGGCAACGAAAAGTTGCCCCTTGTTTGAACGGCACCGCGGCACGTTGAATGGCAACGGAAAGTTGCCCCTTGTTTGAACGGCGCCACGGCGCATTGAATGGCGACGGAACGTTGCCCCTTGTCTGAATGGCCCCGCAGCGCATCGAATGGCAACGGAAAGTTTCCCCTTGTTTGGATGGCACCGCAGCGCATTGTAGGCAGTCCTCAGAGCGACAAACACAACCAAATCCTCAGATACAGAGAAGACAAAGATAACTAGAACCATCGCATGGACACAATCGAATTGTTTTACGGCTGGACTTCATAATGATGTTGCCTACGTATCCCAAAGATGGGAATCAAGCCATACGTAGTTCGGGGTTAAGGTACACTCGAGTATTAACCTCTCCTTTTTAGGCTCCAACTTTTGCCAAGGCGCCCGTTGCGGGTTTTCGACCTTGCGAGCTTTGTTCTTCTTTTCTTTTCAATTCTTTTCATTTCTTTTCTTTGCATTTCCTTTTTTTTTTAATTTTCTTTTTTGTATTTTTCTCTTGCTCTAATTTTTGCCTGGGTCGTCCTTCCGGGTTTTCGGCCCAGCAAGCCTCTCAAAGGGTAAAAGCGTAACAAGTCCATGCCAAATGGTTTTAGGGTTTTGAAGCCATCCGTATCCAGGAGAGTGGCTATCGTATTGATTTACTAAAGGATCCATCTTCGGCTCTTCGAGCATATCTGACATCTTTGCCCTTAGTTCAAAGGGTACTTCTGTTCTAGCTTTGCAAGCTTCTTTTGATGACATCTGATCTTCCTGATCTGACTTTCTTGTCTCTTGTTCGAGGGCTGCTTTGAATCTGGCCACGCAGGCCTCACATTGTAGTTGATCGTTGAACCTTCTGAATTCAATTTTCAAGGTTTGGAAGCGAAGGGGTTGAGTCTCAAGGCTGAGAGCGATCCTAGACTGCACAATCTCAAGAGCGATTCCACACAGGTCTTCGCAGGACCGCGCAAAATATTTTGCTTTTGAAAATTTTTAAGAAAGCGACAAATCACTCGCGCTAAAAATAGTGTGAAACCAGTCTGGATCAAGCCAGGGTCCTTCTCAGTACTCACGCTAATAAGCATGATTTCATTCATTAAGGGCTTAGCACGCCTCTCTTTCTCTCAATTGATCAAAGTTTTGCAAATCCCGAGGAATTCCTTCCTCTTCGTTTTCACCGCGGTGTTCAAAAAGTTTTGGAAAACTTAGGTCGATGCAATGATTCTGGGGCACAAGAGAGCAGGTGGAATGCACTGCCATTTCATTCAGATTCCGTCACAACTAGCACATGGCAGAAGCGAACACAGAAGTGTAAAAATTACTGCTGTTTCATTCAAATCTTCTGGTGTTACTGGCTCCTTGGCAGAAACAGACTCAAAACAAAACGAAAAAGACAGACACAAAACAAAATGGTGATGCCCGAGGTAACACCCCCCGGAATCACTCGACTCCTATACAACAGGACTGACTCGATACAACAAGATAGACCCAAAACAAAAAGAGACTGACTCAACGCAAAAAGACAGACTCCAAATAAAACAACAAGACTGACCCAATACCCAAGTCAGAAACTGGCATTCGCAAATGCTTAAAACAGTGCCTGTCCTTCCCCCATCTGGAGTAAATCGAGTGCCACCCGCAGCCGGTTCAATCTCTGATCAGATCACATTATCCCCCTACAAATTCACTGATCGAGTGCCGATGGACTTTGCTGGACTGGCGCGGGAATGACCCCGTTGTCAAACAGATCTTGTACATCATGGCGCAGACGAAAGCAACTGTCGGTGTCATGACCGGTTTGTTGATGGTAGGCACAGTATTTGGTATGATCATGCTTTGCAGGGATAGGATCGGGTAAGGGCCGTTGTTCCAATGGTTTTAGATGTCTTTTCCGGATTAAGACCTCGAGGGCCTTTGACAAAGGCATATGAAGTGGGGTGAAAACCCTCTTGACTCGAGGTGGGTACTTGGTTCCTTGTGGGCTACTTCCGGATGCACTGGTGAATGGGGTAGCTGTTTTTGATACGGTGGTAGTAACCATGCCCACATCAGAAGATCTTGCAGCTGCATCACCACTGGTGACCGCATTCGAACTGCGGGAAAACGTCCTCCTGGGCTGCTCCTTCTCCTGGTCAAAAAGGCCCTGCTTCATAGCGTCCTCGATCTGTACTCCCATCTCATGTAAATCTGAGAAAGTAGGAAAGGGGATTACGATCATTTTCTGCATTAGTTTGGGCTGGAGGTTGCGCACAACCATCCGTATTTGATCCTTATCTGTTGGCCTAATGGTCATCATTGAGGCTTTGGCTCTCCAGCGGGCCACAAATTCTGAGAAGTTCTCCTTAGGCTCCTGTCTCGTCGTCTCAAGATCACGGGTCGTAATCTCAATTTGGGTATTGTATGAATATTGCGCGACGAAGGCCTCGGCCATCTCCTCCCAGCTTCGTTTTACTGAATCCTCCAATTTGGCATACCAGGTGACCGCAATACCTGACAGGGTCCTGCCAAAAAGGGAGAGCTTCTGTAATCTTGTCAAGCCCATCGGGCGCAAAATATCTGAAAACAAGCTCAAGTGGACCATGGGATCTCCTGACCCATCAAAACGGTCGATGTGAGGCATCTTGAACCTGTCCGGCAGAGTTACAGCTGCGTCGGTGTACCCGTCCTCAATGTCCGGGATGGACTTTACCCCCTGGGATTTCTTGAACAGCTTTTCAAGCTTGCTCAACTTCAACGCTGTCGGGTCGACCTCGAACTCGGAGGGAGAGTCCGGTAGATTGGTAGGTGTTTTGGATAGTTAAGGTAAAATTGGGGGCGGAGCCGGCCCGCCTGGAATGTCCGTATCATCCTGGACGTTTGGCGTCTCCCCAGGTGCTGGAGCTCCTGCTGGGGGAGGAACTTGTTGTGAAGCGGATGCACCGCTTTGCTGTTGTAGCTTGGTGATGAGCTCGGCCTGCTGAGTCATGATCGCAGCCTGCTGTTTGGCAAATTCCTCCTGACGGGCAGCATCCTGCTGCATGAGTTTCATACTCTCTTGCATCTGGCGCATCATTGCCTCCATCTCTGATGTGTTCTGCTGATCCATCTGACTGGTTGGTATCTATCCCTGCAGTAGAAACTGAGACCTCAGCCTGACTGTTCACTGGTGGGGTGGATAAGGGCCGCTGACCTGGTAACTGCTGAACCGGTGATTTGTGCCCGACTAGCCCTTTTTACCCTGCCTCTGGTAAAGGAACACTGATTACCCTTGAACTGAATCTCTGACCTGACAAAGTCTATCAGCACAAGTTCGATGAACCTTGGGGGATATCGGAGCCTTCTGAAGCTATAGTTCCAAGACTACCTAGCAAAAGAGAAAACAGACAGCACCTCAGCCTGATCCCATCTGAACAGATACGAGCAAAGTTGAATGAGTGTGCCCTCTACTGAATTCTGTCCCAAAATTCTGCCCCAAATCTGAGTCTGATACCCATAGGTAAAGCTGACTCCAAATACTGAACTGGTACCCGCAGGTCTAATGCCCAAACTTGCAAACTGATACATGCATTCCTGAAGGGACACACCCTAAAAGCACATAGCAAGCAAGTGAGAGCTAAAACACCCCTATGGTGGGGTAGGGTTTCCCTGTCCTATTTTGTCAGGAGCTAGGGTTTTACTACGCACGCAGCGGTTTCAAACAACCTATAAACGGGTAAGCAACCTGTCCTAGTTTGGAATGGTCACTATGGATCCGAATATGCACTAGGTCGAATGGTCAAAAAGGGTGCCCTGGTAAAATCGGAGTTTGTGTTCCCATACTGGTAGAGCCCACAGCCGGTCAGCCTTATGGTCATGCCTTGACAAGACAAGCCTTCGGAAAACCGTTCAGGAATAGCAAATGGCAAACACGCTGTCCTAGGCGCACCAATGCAAATGCAATGCAAAGAAACACACAAGTGTAGTCAAAAATAGATATCAACAGTTCGAGTCAAGTTCTCTAAATCCCCAGCAGAGTCGCCAGAAACTGTAGACATCCCCGAACGCCTCGGGAGGAACGAGCTCCCGTTCTGTTCATATTGGGGTCACTACAGCTCAGGACTCTCAAATTGTCACGGTTCTAAGTTTGAACCAAAGAGTCCAAATCCGGCAAATCGTTTTGAGAAACAGATTTTTGAAAAGAAGTGCCAAACATGGACTGCTTTGCCAGATACAGAGTCGCCACCTAAATGTTTTTTTTTAATGGGAAATTTAGGAAACCCTGACTCGGTGCCAAAGGCCACGTGTCTGTCATCACCAAAGTTGCCTCGGCTCGGGAACTTGGGTACGATTGGGGAAGGTCACTTCGTGAGTACCCCCGCTCGCCCGATCAAAGATCGGCCTCTACTAACCATGATATCAAATTTTGAAAACTTTGTGTGTCTTTATTCCGGTTATTAGCCTAGGTTACTATGTGATGCACACAACATATAAGTATAGACTGAGTTGCCTAAAATTGGAACAAAACATTTCATGTTTGTTTATTTGAAAGATGGTTTGCTACTCGCAAGTAGGCTTAAAATGCAGATTTTGCCACCCTCGGGGTGGGCTTAGAAAAGATGGTTTTGCCACTATCTAGTGGGCTTAAAACAAACATTTGATGAATTATTCCAATCCAAGTAACCCAACCTTCACCCACAGGCATTCAGGCAGTTATATCACATAAGCAATTAGCCTCATGGTAAGCATGTTATCATAGCAGTCACTCACACGCATGCAAGGATGCTAAAGCCTAAAACTCACCGGGTACTCCAAGCCAAAACAGAATTTACATTAGAAATCATGCATGATCCTAAGTATACAGAAATGCCTAATGCAACACATGCAAAATGCAACTGTAGTAGGCTCGGCTATTCTAAGATGGCATATGAAATGCTACAACTATCATGTATTCAATTTGGAATTGAAAGTACAATGCAGTTAGTATGATGCGCCGAGCCCGGTGCATGCAAAACAGATGAATGATGCAAACATGCTATCATACTGTATGCTAATTGAAATATGCCCTAATCTAACCATCATAAGCAGATAAATAAAAGGGAGAAAGACGTGGGGTTGGAAGACATACAACACACACACGCACACTTATTACAGTTATGCCCTCGCGCAGAGGGTCCGAATAAATATACAGTCCCGAATAAAAGAATATTACAGTCCAAATATTACAGTCCGAATAATATACAAATTCCTAATTAATTAACAAATTAACTAAGAAAATAAATAAAACAGGCATGCAAGCCAGGGACTGCCATGCTTCTGATGGATGATGCATGTCCGGGTTGTCTTGTGCGGAAATCCACCGGGATGCCCCAATTAGCCTCTGTTTAGCAGTTATTCTTGGAAAGCGTGCCAAGCCCCGAAAAGTTGCTGATTCTTCATTTTGCTGCAACAGAGAGCAGGAAAGGGGCATAGCAATGTATTTTCACAGATATATGCATGCCTCGATCCTTGTGCCACCAATCACGCATATCGATGCATTATGGCAGAGGAGTCGAATTGCAACTTAATATAGAATGAATGCACGTGTAAACACAATAAGAACCTAACTCCATCATGGGTAATCCGGAGTGTCGGTGACTGGGAATTGAGACACGTTCCGTCACTCGGAGTATGAAACGCACCTCGTTTCCTGCGCCCGGGCTAACGCCTATTCCGAACACAATGCAATATGCATGACATGCATGAATGCAACTAAGATACAGCCTAGCATGCACAATGCTACGAAAATGAGATGCCTCGAAATGCGTGCACACGGGCACGCAAACCGAGGCAATGGCATACGCAATGCAATATGGCTAAAATGGCATATAGAATGCAACATGGACTTATACTAACATGAGAGACCCTCAGCCGCACTCACATAAGAGGCCGATGGATGAAAATGAAGTGCCTCGAAACGTGTGCACACGGGCACGCAAATCGAGCCAATGGCATACGCAATGCAATGGCATGGAAAATGATATGCAAACATGCTAATGGAATTTAAGCACTGAAATGTGGGGGAAAACAACCTCGAAATGAGGTGAAAACACACCCGATGCATGGAATTAAACCGAAATGCAACATTAGGTACATAAAATGGCTTACAGCTATACAAAGCATGCATAATTGGTACATGAGATGAAAAGACAGAAGCAAGGAAGCCTCAAACTAAGCATTTTTACAGTACAAATCATGGCCAAACAGCGAGCAAAGATAGGGCAACAATGGCATGCAAAAATGGCCCTAAACTTGAGGTTATGAAGCAACTCACAGCTGCTAACTCCAAATAGGTTAGGGCCCTTCAACAAAGTTGAAGAGGGGCCCGAAATAAGCCACTTTACAGAACTGTAAAAACCTCAAAAACAAACATAGATATGGCTAAGCTCTTATGCAAAAAAAGGGCCAAAAGGTGGCCAAAGAAGCAAGTGGTATATACAAAGCCCAAACTGAAAAATTCCCTTCTACAACATTAAAGAGGGACCAAAAATATGCATATTTACAGAACTATAAAACCCCAAAACAGTATACAAACATGCTAGAAATGCAATGCAAAATGAGGCTCAAAAGTGGCTATAACATGAGGTATACAAAGCATTCACAAAACAAGCAAAGACCCTTAATAAAACATGTTAAGAAGGTCAAAATAAGACTTTTTCTAGCACTGTAAAACGACCAAAAACCAAAGCATGATTGGATTCCAAAACATGCAAAAATGGGGACCAAAGAGGGGATATAACATGAAGTGGCACGTGGAGGTCCCAAACAGTATTGAGCCCTTCTTCAATGTTGAAGAGGGGCTCAAAATAAACCTATCTTTAGTTCTATAAAATGCCCAAAAATAGAAGCATAATGGGCTGCAAAAGCATGCAAGAAAATAGCATTTAAGGAAGATATTGAAGCAAGTGCAAGATGGGGGGCTCAAACCGGGTTGAGCCCTTAATAAAAAGTGAAAAAGAGCTCAAAACAAGGCCACTTTCAGTTATGGCCGGAGCTCAAAGCAAAGAGCATATATGGCTAAGAAAAGATACCAAAATAAGCTCAAAAAAAGGGAAAATACCACTTACCCTTGAAGGCTTGACTTTGGTTGCCTCTTGGCTTGAGTTTGTGGCTCCTTAGGCCTTGGAGAACACCTCCTTGTTGCTGGAAATGGAGTGGTGGTGGTGGAGCTTGAAGATGATGAAGAAAATGGAGTGGAACTTAGGAGTTCTTGAGAAAAATGAGAGAGATAGAGGGATATTTGGATGCCTATGCTTGAAGGTGATTTTTTCTAACCCCTAAACTCAATGTTGCCTGCTGGTTATATGGACAAACAAGAGGGAGCAAAGGGAGGCAAAAGGTGGAGGAAAAGTAGGCAAGTTTTCCTCCACAAAATATCCCCCGAATTGGGATATTTTCTGGGGGAAACAGCTATACAGCTGTAAAGTGGATATTGAGAGGAACATGGCCCTTTTTGGAGCTCCAGGTGGCCAGCCGGCCACCCCACCTAGCCGGCCGGCTAGGGGTCAAAACAGTCAAGTTGAAATAGTGGCCGGCCACTGTAAAAAGGTGGCCTCCCAGGTCTCCTCTTCACAACCCTGGGGTTCGAATTTGGAAACTCTAAAACAGGAGAGAGAACAAGCCATTTTGATGAGGGGTTCAAAAGGTTCAAATGGAATTAATGGCCGGCCATAAACTTTTAGGGTCCTCCCATGTGTGTACATCACAAATATGTGGTTTGGGGTTGAAGAAAATGGCTCCAAGGTGTTCAACATTGGCTCAGAAGGAGGCGTTCAAAAGGGTCAAATGAAATTAGTGGCCGGCCACCAACTTTTAGGGTCCTCCCATGTGTGTACATCACAAATATGTGGCTCAAAGTTCAAGAAAGAGGGCCCAGGTTGTTCAGCATTAGCTCGGAAGTGAGAAAAACGGGCGTCGGAGGGCGCCGGAGGAGCAAAAACTGGTTTTTGAAACAATTGCTGGCTTCCCAACCTTCTACAGCCTTCCCGGGGATAAAACAGAGGTACCTGCCAAAAATGAACAAAAACCGATGCAAAACGAATGCTCGGGGGCCAAAACGCGCAGTTCGAGGCCCCGGAAACTGCCTATTAAGTACCGAAAGTGGTATTCAGGCACGAAGTGGGTTTCTCAGACCCCAGTGTCCCTCAAAAGGGAGTAGAAAGGAAGTATGCCAAAAATCAGAACAAACGGAGATGGTTAGGTGGTCCCGAATCGAGGCACACGGCCAACGGTCCCGAAAAATCGGAAACCGGACTCCGAAATGGGCAAAATGGCCTGCGGCCACAAAATGTAGCCCACGGCCACTGAGAGATGGTCTGCGGGAACTCTCCCTCCCCTCAGGAAAAGAAACAGCGAAAACCGAGCCTGGTTCGCAAACCGAAGCAAAGCACAAAAGAGGGTTCGGAAGTCCGGAGGCAGGGCTCACGGCAGCAACTCTGAAACTTCTGAACGAGCACGTTATGTAATATCACCAAGCGCTCAATCGGTGACGTCTGAGTCTTAAGGTCGGTCAAAAATGGGGTGTCTACACACTCGAACACTTATTCGGACCCTCTTGCATTATGGCAGATATGTAATTATGGTGTTTATTTGCCATTTCTCATGCATTAGGGTTTAAACACTCGAACACTTATTCAGGCCCTCTTGCATGATGGCAGATATGCAATTATGGTGTTTACTTGCCATTTCTCGATCATTAGGATTCGAACACTCGGACACTTTTTTGGACCCTCTTGCATGATGACAGATATGTAGTTATGGTGTTTATTTGCCATTTCTTATGTATTATGGTTAAAACACTCGGACTCTTATTTGGACCCTCTTGCATGACGGAAGATATGTAATTCTAGTGTTTACTTGTCATTTCTCGAGAATTAGGATTCGAACACACGGACACTTATTCGAACCCTCTTTCATGATGGCAGATATGTAATTATGGTGTTTACTTGCCATTTCTCGAGCGTTTGGATTCGAACCCTCGGACACTTATTCGGACCCCCTTGCATGATGGCAGATACGTAATTATGGTGTTTATTTTCCATTTCTCATGCATTAGGGTTTAAACACTTGGACACTTATTCAGACCCTCTAACATGATGACAGATATGTAATTATGGTGTTTACTTTCCATTACTCGAGCATTAGGATTCGAACACTCGGACACTTATTCGGACCGCCTTGCATGACGGCAGATTTGTAATTATGGTGTTTACTTGTCATTTCTCGAACATTAGGATTCGAACACTCGGACATGTATTCAGACCCTCTTGCATGATAGCGGATATGTAATTACAGTGTTTACTTGCCATTTCTCATGCATTAGGGTTTATGCACTCGGACACTTATTCAGACCCCCTTGCTTGATGGCAGATATATAATTATGGTGCTTGCTTGCCATTTCTCGAGCATTAGGATTCGAACACTCAGACACTTATTCGGACCCTC
Organism: Camellia sinensis; assembly: GCF_055761805.1. Lineage (NCBI taxonomy): Eukaryota > Viridiplantae > Streptophyta > Magnoliopsida > Ericales > Theaceae > Camellia > Camellia sinensis. Next base: position 163,699,156 of record NC_138972.1, read on the forward strand.
TTGCATGATAGGAGATATGTAATTATGGTGTTTACTTGCCATTTCTCATGCATTAGGGTTTAAACACTCGGACACTTATTTGGACCCTCTTGCGTGATGGCAGATATATAATTGTGGTGTTTACTTGTCATTTCTCATGCATTACCGTTCAAACACTCGGACACTTATTCGGACCCTCTTTCATGATGGCAGATATGTAATTATGGTGTTTTACTGCCATTTTTCGAGCATTAGAATTCGAACACTCAGACTCTTATTCGGACCCTCTTGCATGATGGCAGATATGTAATTATGGTGTTACTTGCCACTTCTCGAGCATTAGGATTCGAACACTCGGACTCTTATTCGAAACCTCTTGCATTATGGCAGATATGTAATTATGGTGTTTATTTGCCATTTCACATGCATTAGGGTTTAAACAATCGAACACTTATTCGGACCCTCTTTCATGATGGCAGATATGTAATTATGGTGTTTACTTGCCATTTCCCGAGCATTCGGATTCGATCACTCAGACACTTATTTGGACCCTCTTGCATGATGGCAGATATGTAATTATGGTGTTACTTGCCACTTCTCGAGCATTAGGATTCGAACAGTCGGACTCTTATTCGGAACCCCTTGCATGATGACACGTATGCAATTATGGTGTTTATTTGCCATTTCACATGCATTAGGGTTTAAACAATCGAACACTTGTTCGGACCCTCTTGCATGATTGCAGATATGTAATTATGGGGTTTATTTTCCATTTCTCATGCATTAGGGTTTAAACACTCAGACACTTATCTGGACCATCCAACATGATGGCAGATATGTAATTATGGTGTTTTCTTGGCATTTCTCCGGCATTAGGATTCGAACACTCGGACACTGATTCGGACCCTCTTGCATGATGGTAGATATGTAATTATGGTGTTTTCTTGGCATTTCTCCGGCATTAGGATTCGAACACTCGGACACTGATTCGGACCCTCTTGCATGATGGTAGATCTGTAATTATCGTGTTTGCTTGCCATTCCTCATGCATTGGAGTTTAAACACTCAGACACTTATTCGCACCCTCTAGCATGTTGGCAGATATGTAATTATGGTGTTTACTTGTCATTTCTCGAGCATTAGGATTCGAACACTCGGACACATATTCGGACCCTCTTGCATGATGGCAGATATGTAATTATGGTGTTTATTTGCCATTTCTCATCCATTATGGTTTAAACACTCGGACACTTATTCGGACCATCTAGCATGATGGCAGATATACAATTACGGTGTTTACTTGGCATTTCTTGGGCATTAGCATTCGAACACTCGGACACTGATTCGGACCGTCTTCAATGATGGTAGATATGTAATTATGCTGTTAATTTGCCATTTCTCATGCATTGGGGTTTCAACACTCGGACACTTATTCGGACCCTCTAGCATGATGGCAGATATGTAATTCTGGTGTTTACTTGTCATTTCTCGAGGATTAGGATTCGAACACTCGGACACATATTCGGACCCTCTGGCATGATGGCAGATATGTAATTATGGTGTTTATTTGCCATTTCTCATCCATTAGGGTTTAAACACTCGGACACTTATTCGGACCATCTAGCATGATGGCAGATATACAATTACGGGGTTTACTTGGCATTTCTTGGGCATTAGCATTCGAACACTCGGACACTGATTCGGACCGTCTTCAATGATGGTAGATATGTAATTATGGTGTTAATTTGCCATTTCTCATGCGTTGGGGTTTAAACACTCGGACACTTATTCGGACCCTCTAGCATGATGGTAGATATGTAATTCTGGTGTTTACTTGTCATTTCTCGAGCATTAGGATTTGAACACTCGGACACTTATTCAGACTGTCACGCCCTGAACCCGCCCCTAAAAGTTTGGGGATGACCACCTCAAAAAAATGGACATAGAACCTGATAAATATAACCTATGGGGCCTGAACGGAAGCACCTGATAAACAAAAATCTATTCCATTGAGCTACCACTATCATGCCAGGATCACAACATCATAAAAGTAAATAATATACAGAAAACATACATTCACATACATCGACTCCGCCCATAATTGGGCATATAACAAAGCATATTAATGAAGGACAACCGAAGCATAACCCCAAAAACTCAATAACAAATACACGGGCTTCGGTTAGTGCCTGGACACATCGAGGTTGACAAGAGAGAGACGAGCGTTAAGGGTTAGGACTGGCTTCCCAGTTGATCACCTACAGAAACAGACAAAATATAGAATGAGTGAAACTCAATGAATAATAGTACATAAATAATGTAAAGTGTAACCTGAATAGTAAGGCATAAGACTGCAGAGACATATGATTAACTTCATTCCATAATCACTTCAAAACAGCCATGAATTCAGTTTTCTTATCAGAGTAGTTTTAAACCTAGTATGTACGGAACTTCCATAGGTCTGCAGATACGAAATGGCCATAGGCCCAGAAATGCATGTATATATATATATATATATATAACAGAACAGCCTTTTGGCCTAGAAGTATATATATACAGAACAGCCTTAAGTTCAATCTTGCAACATAAACATGGTGGCTACAAACTCTTGAAACTTGTGGCACTAAGGCCCTTGAAACATATGGCATAAAGCCCTTGTGACATATGGCACTAAGGCCCTTGAAACATGGTGGCTATAAGCCCTTGAAACTTGTGGCACTAAGGCCCTTGAAACATATGGCTATAAGCCCTTGAAACTTGTGGCATTAAGGCCCTTGAAACATATGGCTATAAGCCCTTGAAAGATTGGCATTAAGCCCTTGAAAGATTGGCATGAAGGCCCTTAAAACAAAGAACTTGTAACATACATAACTTGTAACAACATAAACTTGTAACATACATCAACTTGTAACATACATCAACTTGTAACAACATAAACTCGTAACATACATCAACTTGTAACAGCATAAACTTGTAACATACATAAACTTGTAACATACATCAACTTGTAACATACATCAACTTGTAACAGCATAAACTTGTAACATACATAAACTTGTGACAGACTTAAACTTGTAACATATACTTGAAACATACCTGAACATACTTGAACTTGTAACATACTGGAAACATGCCTGAAACATACTTCAACATCATGCATTAATTCAAACGGAACATATCATAACTAGAGCATTTCTTGTTGTGTCGTGTCATTATCGTACGCTTAACAATGAGAGACTAATTCACATTCTCATGAGGGTCACATAATGATGCTAAACTTTGCACTTATATCGTAGATTCTGGATCACTTCCAATTCATAAGCAACATGACAAATTAACTTCAATTCATCTGGATACATGTAGCTACTCTTATATTTACTCAGAATCCATTCTTCAAGAATGAACATAAATTCTTTTGGGTAAATGACTTATTTTACGTGCTCTCTTATCAATAGCATACACCTTTGTTTAATCATTCTTATATGTTAACATAGTTGCCTTGCCTTGTAATTAACATAGTCCTAATGGTAACTGTTACATCATTCCCATGAGTTGACATAATTAACGTAAGGTTAACAGAACATCCCTGATAATTAGTAACGAAAAGTAAGTACATTTTCGTTAGATTATAGATGACTTTGTTGGTTTCACAATTTCACAGTTCGGCCCTTGGCCTGAGGGGTTCACACATTCACAAGTTCCTTTGATGTTTTCCTAATTCCATAATGTTTCTCACATAACATACATAACTTCATAAACTCTTTTGATGTTTCCATAATATCACAGTATTTCTCACATGGCATTTATAACATTTATGTCAACATAATTCTTACGACGAAGATTTAACATCAATAACGATAAATGGTTAAAGGTACATCAAAGTACTATTACTCACAGTATTCAGGTGCGTGGTCCGCCCTTGAAGCTAACCCTACACAAATCACGTAACCCAAACATAATCCATCATAGTACAACATCATTTACAATTCAACATAATTCAAAATAAACCCTTGAATCTCATTTTAACATTCCAAAATCGAGTTTATGTCATTCATATCCTTAATAGATTATTTATCTAATTTTTCCTTTACATGATAGCATGAATTCCAACATTTATAACAAAGTTCATTCGCAAATTTTAAACATAATTTCCAAACATTTCCAAATTCCAATTAAACTTGAACACATCTAATTCAATATCTCAATTTCATTCCTCTACTTTCAATTTGGACCAATTCATTGGTTTTCATCATTTATCAACCTAGGGTTTCAAGGAAAATGATGATTTTAAGCAAAAATTCAAACTTCTTAAATCACCACTTTTAATTCCAATTTTCCCAATAATTCTACACCTAGGATTCACAATCCATCATTTAAAACCAACAATTAACTCCCAACATCACAAACCATAAAACCCCAAATCTCAAGTTGACACAAAATGCTCAAAATCGTAGATTTTGTATTTATATACTCAAAACACCACAAATCCATCCATGAATACAAGTATTGTAAGAGAACAAGGACCCCTATCTCAAGAACCAAGCAAGGAGCAAAGCTTTGAGAATAATCCACCAAAATCTCGAAATTCCAATCGGTTGAAAATGTTCATCTTCTTGCCTTCTTCACTTCTTGGTGGAAGATCTTGCTCAAACCTAAGGGAAATGGAGGTATTTGGGGATCAAAACCCTAGGGTTTTCGGACTTAGGGCAAGAGGGATCAAGAGAGAAAAGGAAAACATAAGAAATGATCTCAAAATCCCGATTTTAAGCTGCTGTACCCGCTATTTCCGCTCGAGCGTCCCTATTCCCGCTCGAGCGGACCTGCTCCCAGCACAGATTATGAAACTTCAAACATGCGTAACTCTCCCATCCGGACTCCGTTTTAGGTCGTTCTTGTGTCCAAATTGAAGCCCCGGAAATAAGCTTTCCAATGGTTCTAACATCACATCTAAATTCAAAGTGTGGAAAAATAAAAGGGCAAATGAGTGAAGGTTGGTCGTAAACGAATTATTCAAATTAAAGTTTTTGGTCCAATCTTACTTTACCATCATATTATCATCTCAATCAATACCCCAAAATAAGGTAAAAACATTCCAAATACACGAAGAAGAACATCAAAATGAGCCCACATGCCTCAGAAGCAAACTTAACCAGACGACCCGCTCGAGCGCCCAACCTTGCGCTCGAGCGTGCAAACCAACAAGGCAATCCGCTCGAGCGTCTACTCCCCCGCTCGAGCGGGAAATCACAACTCCCAGAATCTCAAGCGGTCTGCACAATTACTGGAAACCCCAAAAGTCCGCTCAAGCGTTAACTCTTCCGCTCGAGCAGAGGGAAAAATTCTGGGTCGTCACACAGACCCTCTTGCATGATGGCAGATGTGTAATTATGGTGTTTACTTTCCATTTCTCGAGCATTAGGATTCGAACACTCGGACACTTATTCGGACCCCCTTGCATGATGGCAGATATGTAATTATGGTGTTTACTTGTCATTTCTCGAGCATTAGGATTCGAACACTCGGACTCGTATTCATATCCCCTTGCATGATAGCACACATGTAATTGCGGTGTTTACTTGCCATTTCTCATGCATTAGGGTTTGACACACTCGGATAATTATTCGGACCCTCTTGCATGATGATAGATACATAATTATGGTGTTTGCTTGCCATTTCTCGAGCATTAGGATTCGAACACTGGGACACTTATTTGGACCATCTTGCATGATGGCAGATATGTAATTATGGTGTTTATTGGCCATTTCTCATGCATTATGGTTTAAACACTTGAACACTTATTACGACCCTCTTGCATGATTACAGACATGTAATTATGGTGTTTACCTGCCATTTCTCGACCATTAGGATTCGAACACTCGGACACTATTTTTGACCCTCTTGCGTGATGACAGATATGTAATTATGGTGTTTATTTGCCATTTCTCATGCATTAGGGTGTAAACAATCGAACAGTTATTCGGACCCTCTTGCATGATAGCAGACATGTAATTACGACGTTTACTTGCCATTTCTCATGCATTAGGGTTTAAACACTCAGACACTTATTCGGACCCTCTTGCAAGATGACAGATACGTAATTATGGTGTTTGCTTGCCATTTCTCGAGCATTAGGATTCGAACACTCGGACACTTATTTGAGCCCTCTTGCATGATGGCAGATATGTAATTATGGTGTTTATTTCCCATTTCTCATGCATTAGGGTTCAAACACTCGAACACTGATTACGACCCTCTTGCATGATGGCAGATATGTAATTTTGGTGTTTACATGCCATTTCTCAATCATTAGTATTCGAACACTCGGACACATTTTTGGACCCTTTTGCGTGATGACAGATATGTAATTATGGTGTTTATTTGCCATCTCTCATGCATTAGGGTTTAAACACTCGGACAGTTATTCAGAACCTCTTGCACGATGGCAGATATGTAATGATGATGTGTACTTGCCATTTCTATTGCATTAGGGTTTAAACACTCGGAAACTTATTCGGACCCTCTTGCCTGATGGAAGATATGTAATTATGGTGTTTACTTGCGATTTCTCAAGCATTAGGAGTCGAACTCTCGGTCACTTATTCGGACCCTCTTGCATGGTGGCATATATGTAATTATGGTGTTTACCTGCCATTTCTAGAGCATTAGGATTCGAACACTCAGACACTTATTCGGACCCTCTTGCATTGTGGCTGATATGTAATTATGGTGTTTACTTGCCATTTCTCGAGAATTAGGATTCGAACACTCGGACACTTATTTGGACCCTCTTGCATGAAGGCAGATATGTAATTATGGTGTTTATTTGCCATTTCTCATGCATTAGGGTATAAGCACTTGAACACTTATTCAAACCCTCTTGCATGATGACAGATATGTAATTATGGTGTGTACTTGCCATTTCTCGAGCATTAGGATTCCAACACTCGGACACTTTTTCGGACCCTCTTGCATGATGGCAGAGATGTAATTATGGTGTTTATTTGCCATTTCTTATGCATTAGGGTTAAAGCACTCGGATACTTATTCGGACCCCTTTGCATGATGGCAGATACGTAATTATGGGGTTTATTTTCCGGTTCTCATGCATTGGGGTCTCAACACTTGGACACTTATTCGGATCCTCTAACACGATGACAGATATGTAATTATGGTGTTTACTTGTCATTTCTTGAGCCTTAGGATTCGAACTCTTGGACACTTATTCGAACCCTCTTGCATGATAGCAGATATGTAATTACGGTGTTTACTTGTCATTTCTCATGCATTCGGGTTTAAACACTCGGACACTTATTTGGACCCTCTTGCGTGATGGCAGATATGTAATTGTGGTGTTTACTTGTCATTTCTCGAGCATTGGGATTCGAACACTCGGACACTTTTTCGAACCCTCTTGCATGATGGCAGATATGTAATTATGTTGTTTATCAGACATTTCTCTTGCATTAGGGTTTAAACAGTTGAACACTTATTTAGACCCTCTTGCATGATGGCAGATATGTAATTATGGTGTTTATTTGCCATTTCTCATGCATTAGGGTTTAAACACTCGGACACTTATTCGGACCCTCTTTCATGATGGCAGATATGTAATTATGGTGTTTACTTGCCATTTTTCGAGCATTAGGATTCGAACACTCAGACTCTTATTCGGACTCTCTTGCATGATGACAGATATGTAATTATCGTGTTCCTTGCCACTTCTCGAGCATTAGGATTCAAACACTCGGACTCTTATTCGGAACCTCTTGAATGATGGCAGATATGTAATTATGGTGTTTATTTGCCGTCTCTCATGCATTAGGGTTGAAACAATCGAACACACATTCGGACCCTCTTGCCTGATGGCAGATATGTAATTATGGTGCTTACTTGCCATTTCTCGAACATTAGGATTCGAACACTCGGACACTATTTCAGACCCTCTTGCATGATGGAAAATATGTAATTATAGGGTTTATCTCCCATTTCTCATGCATTAGGGTTTAAACACTGGAACACTTATTCGAACCCTCTTGCATGATTGCAGATATGTTGTTATGGTGTTTATTTGCCATTTCTGATGCATTAGCGTTTAAACACTCGGATACTTATTCAAACCCTCTTTGATGATGGCAGATATGTAATTATGGTGTTTACTTGCCATTTTTCGAGCATTAGGATTCGAACACTCAGACTCTTATTCGGACCCTCTTGCATGATGACAGATATGTAATTATGGTGTTACTTGCCACTTCTCGAGCATTAGGATGCGAACACTCGGACTCCTATTCGGAACCTCTTGCATGATGGCAGATTTGTAATTATGGTGTTTATTTGCCATTTCTCATGCATTAGGGTTGAAACAATCGAACACTTATTCGGACCCTCTTGCATGATGGCAGATATGCAATTATGGTGCTTACTTGCCATTTCTCGAGCATTAGGATTCGAACACTCGGACACTATTTCGGACCCTCTTGCATGATGGCAGATACGTAATTATAGGGTTTATCTCCCATTTCTCATGCATTAGGGTTTAAACACTCAGACACTTATCTGGACCATCCAGCATGATGGCAGATATGTAATTATGGTGTTTTCTTGGCATTTCTCGAGCATTAGGATTCAAACACTCGGACACTGATTCGGACCCTCTTGCATGATGGTAGATATGTAATTATGGTGTTTACTTGCCATTTCTCATGCATTGGGTTTCAAACACTTAGACACTTATTCGAACCCTCTAGCATGATGGTAAATATGTAATTATAGTGTTTACTTCTCATTTCTCGAGCATTGGGATTCGAACACTCGGACACTTATTCGGACCCTCTTGCATGATGGCACACTTGTAATTATGGTGTTTATTTGCAATTTCTCATCCATTAGGGTATAAAAACTCGGACACTTATTCAGACCCTCTAGCATGATGGCAGATACGTAATTACGATGTTTACTTGGCATTTCTCGAGCATTAGGATTCGAACACTCGGACACTAATTCGGACCCTCTTGCATGACGGTAGATATGTAATTATGGTGTTTATTTGCCATTTCTCATGCATTGGGGTTTAAACATTCGGAAACTTATTCGGACCCTCCAGCGTGATGGCAAATATGTAATTATGGTGATTACTTGTCACTTCTCGAGCATTAGGATTCGAACACTCGGGCACTTTCGGAACCTCTTGCATGATGGCAGATATGTAATTATGGTGTTTACTTTCCATTTCTCGAGCATTAGGATTATAACACTCGGACACTTATTCGGACCCCCTTGCATGATGGCAGATATGTAGTTATGGTGTTGGCTTGCCATTTCTCGAGCATTAGGATTCGAACACTCGGACACTTATTTGGACCCTCATGCATGATGGCGGATATGTAATTATGGTGTTTATTTGCCATTTCTCATGGATTAGGGTTTAAACACTCGAACACTTATTCAGACCCTCTTGCATGTTGGCATATATGTAATTATTGTGTTTACTTGCCATTTCTCGAGCATTAGGATTCGAACACTCGGACACTTTTTCGGACCCTCTTGCATGATGGCAGAGATGTAATTGTGGTATTTATTTGCCATTTCTTATGAATTAGTGTTAAAACACTCGGACACTTATTCGGACCCCCTTGCATGATGGCAGATACGTAATTATGGGGTTTATTTTCCATTTCTCACGCATTAGTGTCTAAACACTTGGACACTTATTCGGACCCTCTAACGTGATGGCAGATATGTAATTATGGTGTTTGCTTGTCATTTCTCGAGCATTGGGTTTCGAACTCTCGGACCCTTATTCGGACCCTCTAGCATGATAGCAGATATGTAATTATGGTGTTTACTTGCCATTTCCCATGCATTAGGATTCGAACACTCGGACACTTATTTCGACCCTCTTGCGTCGTGGCAGATATGTAATTGTGGTGTTTACTTGTCATTTCACGAGCAATAGGATAAGAACTCTCGGACACTTTTTCGAACCCTCTTGCATGGTGGCAGATATGTAATTATGGTGTTTATTTGATATTTCTCATGCATTACGGTTTAAACAGTCGAACAATTATTCGGACCACCTTGCATGATGGCAGGTACGTAATTATGGGGTTTATTTTCCATTTATCACGCAATATGGTCTAAACACTCGGACACTTTTTCGAACCCTCTTGCATGATGGCAGATATGTAATTATGGTGTTTATTTCCCATTTCTCATGCTTTCGGGTTTAAACACTCGGTCAATTATTCGGACCCTCTTGCATGGTGGCAGATATGTAATTATGGTGTTTACTTGCCATTTCTCGAGCATTAGGATTCGAACACTCAGACTCTTATTCGGACCCTCTTGCATGATGGCAGATATGTAATTATGGTGTTTACTTGTCATTTCTCGAGCATTAGGATTCGAACACTCGGACACATATTCAGACCCTCATGATGGCAGATATATAATTGTGGTGTTTATTTGCCATTTCTCATCCATTAGGGTTTAAACACTCAGACTCTTATTCGGACCCTCTTGCATGATGGCAGATATGTAATTATGGTGTTACTTGCCACTTCTCAACCATTAGGATTCGAACACTCGGACTCTTATTCGGAACCTCTTGCATGATGGCAGATATGTAATTATGGTGTTTACTTGTCATTTCTTGAGCATTAGGATTCGAACACTCGGACACTTATTCGTACCCTCTTGCATGATGGCAGACATGTAATTATGGTGTTTATTTGTCATTTCTCATCCATTAGGGTTTAAACACTCGGACACTCATTTGGACTCTCTTGCGTGATGGCAGATATGTAATTGTGGTGTTTACTTGTCATTTCTCGAGCATTGGGATAAGAACACTCGGACACTTTTTCGAACCCTCTTGCATGATGGTAGATATGTAATTATGGTGTTTATTTGACATTTCTCATGGATTAGGTTTTAAACAGTCGAACACTTATTCGGACCCTCTTCCATGATGGCAGATATGTAATTACGGTGTTTATTTTCCATTTCTCATGCTTTAGGGTTTAAACACTCGGACACTTATTCAGGCCCTCTTGCATGATGGCAGATATGCAATGATGGTGTTTACTTGCCATTTCCCATGCATTGGGGTTTAAACACTCGAAAACTTATTCGGACCCTCTTGCCTGATGGTAGATATGTAATTATGGTGTTTACTTGGCATTTCTCGAGCATTAGGATTCGAACACTCGGACACTTATTTGGAAACTCTTGCATGATGGCGGATATATAATTATGGTGTTTATTTGCCATTTCTCATGCATTAGGGTTTAAACATTCGAACACTTATTCAGACCCTCTTGCATGATGGCAGATATGTAATTATCGTGTTTTCTTGCCATTTCTCGAGCATTAGGATTCGAACACTCGGACACTTTTTTGGACCCTCTTGCATGATGGCAGAGATGTAATTGTGGTGTTTATTTGCCATTTCTTATGCATTAGGGTTAAAACACTCGGACACTTAGTCGGACCCCCTTGCATGATGGCAGATACGTAATTATGGGGTTTATCTTCCATTTCTCACGCATTAGGGCCTAAACACTTGGACACTTATTCGGACCCTCTAACATGATGGCAAATATGTAATTATGGTGTTTACTTGTCATTTCTCGAGCATTAGGATCCGAACACTCGGACACTTTTTCGAACCCTCTTGCATGATGGCAGATATGTAATTATGGTGTTTATTTGCCATTTCTCATGCATTAGGGTTTATACACTCGGACACTTATTCGGATCCTCTTGCATGATGGCATATATGTAATTATGGTGTCTATTTGCCATTTCTCATGCTTTAGGGTTTAAACACTGGGTCACTTATTCAGACCCTCTTGCATGGTGGCAGATATGTAATTATGGTGTTTAGTTGCCATTTCTCGAGCATTAGGATTCGAACACTCAGACACTTATTCGGACCCTCTTGCATGATGGCAGATACGTAATTATGGTGTTTACTTGTCATTGCTTGAGCATTAGGATTCGAACACTCGGACACTTATTCGGACCCCCTTGCGTGATGGCAGATCCGTAATTATGGGGTTTATTTCCCATTTCCCACGCATTAGGGTCTAAGCACTTGGACACTTATTCGGACCCTCTAACATGATGGCTGATATGTAATTATGGTGTTTACTTCTCATTTCTCGAGCTTTTGGATTCAAACTCTCGGAACCTTATTCGGACCCTCTTGCATGACAGCAGATATGTAATTATGGTATTTACTTGCGATTTCTCATGCATTAGGGTTTAAACACTCGGACACTTATTCGGACCCTCTAACATGATGGCAGATATGTAATTACAGTGTTTACTTGGCCTTTCTCGAGCATTAGGATTCAAACACTCAGACCCTTATTCGGACCCTCTTGCATGATGGCAGATATGTAATTATGGTGTTACTTGCCACTTCTCGAGCATTAGGATTCGAACACTCGGACTCTTATTCGGAACCTCTTGCATGATGGCAGATATGTAATTATGGTGTTTACTTGTCATTTCTCGAGCATTAGGATTCGAACACTCGGACACTTATTCGGACCCTCTTGCATGATGGTACATATGTAATTATGGTGTTTACTTTCCATTTCTCCAGCATTTGGATTCGAACACTCGGGCACTTATTCGGACCCCCTTACATGATGGCAGATATGTAATTATGGTGTTTACTTGTCATTTCTCGAGCATTAGGATTCGAACACTCGGACACGTATTCGGACCCTCTTGATGATATCAAACATGTAATTACGGTGTTTACTTGCCATTTCTCATGCATTAGGGTTTAAACACTCGGACACTTATTCGGACACGCTTGCATGATGACAGATATGTAATTAGGGTGTTTGCTTGCCATTTCTCGAGCATTAGGATTCGAACACTCGGACAGTTATTCAGACCCTCTTGCATGAAGGTAGATATGTAATGATGGTGTTTACTTGCCATTTCTATTGCATTAGGGTTTAAACACTTGAAAACGTATTCGGACCGTCTAGCCTGATGGCAGATATGTAATTGTGGTGTTTACTTGTGATTGATCAAGCATTAGGATTCGAACACTCGGTCACTTATTCGGACCCCCTTGCATGGTGGCAGATATGTAATTATGTTGTTTACTTGCCATTTCTAGAGCATTAGGATTCGAAAACTCAGACACTTATTCGAATCGTCTTGCATGATGACAGATATGTAATTATGGTGTTTACTTGCCATTTCTCGAATATTTGGATTCGAACACTCGACACTTATTTGGACCCTCTTGCATGATGGCAGATATGTAATTATGGTGTTTATTTGCCATTTCTCATGCATTAGGGTTTAAACAGTCGAACACTTATTCGGATCCTCTTGCATGATGGCAGATATGTTATTATGGTGTTTATTTGCCATTTCTCATGCTTTAGGGTTTAAACACTCGGTCACTTATTCGGACCCTCTTGCATGGTGGCAGATATGTAATTATGGTGTTTACTTGCCATTTCTCGAGCATTAGGATTCGAACACTCAGACACTTATTCGGACACTCTTGCATGATGGCAGATATGTAATTATGGGGTTTCTTTGTCATTTCTCGAGCATTAGGCTTCGAACACTCGGACACTTATTCGGACCCTCTTGCATGATGGCAGATATATAATTATGGTGTTTATTTGCCATTTCTCATCCATTAGGGTTTAAGCACTCGGACACTTATTCGGACCCTCTAGCATGATGGCAGATATGTAATTACGGTGTTTACTTGGCCTTTCTCGAGCATTAGGATTCGAACACTCAGACACTTATTCAGACCCTCTTGCATGATGGCAGATACGTAATTATGGTGTTACTTGCCACTTCTCGAGCATTGGGATTCGAACACTCGGACTCTTGTTTGGAACCTCTTGCATGATGGCAGATATGTAATTATGGTGTTTACTTGTCATTTCTCGAGCATTAGGATTCGAGCACTCGGACATTTATTCGGACCCTCTTGCATGATGGTAGATATGTAATTGTGGTGTTTATATGCCATTTCTCATGCATTAGGGTTTATACACTCGGACACTTATTCGGATCCTCTTGCATGATGGCAGATATGTAATTACGGTGTCTATTTGCCATTTCTCATGCTTTAGGGTTTAAACACTAGGTCACTTATTCAGACCCTCTTGCATGGTGGCAGATATGTAATTATGGTGTTTGCTTGCCATATCTCGAGCATTAGGATTCGAACACTCAGACACTTATTCGGACCCTCTTGCATGATGGCAGATACGTAATTATGGTGTTTACTTGCCATTTCTCATGCATTGGGGTCTAAACACATGGACACTTATTTGGACCCTCTAGCATGATGACAGATATGTAATTACAGGGTTTATTTCCCATTTCCCACGCATTAGGGTCTAAACACTTGGACACTTATTCGGACCCTCTAACATGATGGCTGATACGTAATTATGGTGTTTACTTCTCATTTCTCGAGCTTTTGGATTTGAACTCTCGGACCCTTATTCGGACCCTCTTGCATGACAGCAGATATGTAATTATGGTATTTACTTGCCATTTCTCATGCATTTGGGTTTAAACACTTGGACACTTATTCGGACCCTCTAACATGATGGCAGATATGTAATTACAGTGTTTACTTGGCCTTTCTCGAGCATTAGGATTCAAACACTCAGACCCTTATTCGGACCCTCTTGCATGATGGCAGATATGTAATTATGGTGTTACTTTCCACTTCTCGAGCATTAGGATTCGAACACTCGGACTCTTGTTCGGAACCTCTCGCATGATTGCAGATATGTAATTATGGTGTTTACTTGTCATTTCTCGAGCATTAGGATTCCAACACTCGGACACTTATTCGGACCCTCTTGCATGATGGTAGATATGTAATTATGGTGTTTACTTTCCATTTCTCCAGCATTTGGATTCGAACACTCGGGCACTTATTCGGACCCCCTTACATGATGGAAGATATGTAATTATGGTGTTTACTTGTCATTTCTCGAGCATTAGGATTCGAACACTCGGACACGTATTCGGACCCTCTTGCATGATATCAAACATGTAATTACGGTGTTTACTTGCCA
Source organism: Camellia sinensis (assembly GCF_055761805.1). Taxonomy (NCBI): domain Eukaryota; kingdom Viridiplantae; phylum Streptophyta; class Magnoliopsida; order Ericales; family Theaceae; genus Camellia; species Camellia sinensis. The sequence goes on from NC_138972.1 coordinate 163,714,227, forward strand.
TTTCTCATGCATTAGGGTTTCCACACTCGGGCACTTATTCGGACACGCTTGCATGATGACAGATATGTAATTATGGTGTTTGCTTGCCATTTCTCGAGCATTAGGATTCGAACACTCGGACACTTATTCAGACCATCTTGCATGATGGCAGATATGTAATGATGGTGTTTACTTGCCATTTCTATTGCATTAGGGTTTAAACACTCGAAAACGTATTCGGACCGTCTTGCCTGATGGCAGATATGTAATTATGGTGTTTACTTGCAATTTCTCAAGCATTAGGATACGAACACTCGAACACGTATTCGGACCCTCTCGCACGATAGCAGACATGTAATTACGGTGTTTACTTGCAATTTCTCATGCATTAGGGTTTAAACACTCGGACACTTATTCGGACCCTCTTGCGTGATGACAGATATGTAATTATGGTGTTTTTTTGCCATTTCTCATGCATTAGGGTTTAAACCCTCGAACACTTATTACGACCCTCTTGCATGATGGCAGATATGTAATTATGGTGTTTACTTGCCATTTCTCGATCATTAGGATTCGAACACTCGGACACTTTTTTGGACCCTCTTGCATGATGACAGATATGTAATTATGGTGTTTATTTGCCATTTCTCATGCATTAGGGTTTAAACACTCGGACACTTATTCAGACCCTCTTGCATGATGGCAGATATGCAATGATGGTGTTTACTTGGCATTTCTATTGCATTAGGTTTTAAACACTCGGAAACTTATTCGGACCGTCTTGCATGATGGCAGATATGTAATTATGGTGTTTACTTGCGATTTCTCAAACATTAGGATTCGAACACTCGGTCACTTATTCGGACCCTCTTGCATGGTGGCAGATATGTAATTGTGTTGTTTACTTGCCATTTCTAGAGCATTAGGATTCTAAAACTCAGACACTTATTCGAACCGTCTTGCTTGACAACAGATATATAATAATGGTGTTTACTTGCCATTTCTCGAATATTAGGATTCGAACACTTGGACACTTATTTGGACCTTCTTGTATGATGGCAGATATGTAATTATGGTGTTTATTTGCCATTTCTCAAGCTTTAGGGTTTAAGCACTCGGTCAGATATTCGGACCCTCTTGCATGGTGGCAGATATGTAATTATGGTGTTTACTTGCCATTTCTCGAGCATTAGGATTCGAACACTCGGACACTTATTCGGACCCTGTTGCATGATGGCAGATATGTAATTATGGTGTTTATTTGCCATTTCTCATCCATTAGGGTTTAAACACTAGGACACTTATTCTGACCCTCTAGCATGATGGCAGATATGTAATTACGTTGTTTACTTGGCCTTTCTCGAGCATTAGGATTCGAACACTCAGACTCTTATTTGGACCCTCTTGCATGATGGCAGATATGTAATTATGGTGTTACTTGCCACTTCTCGAGCATTAGGATTCGAACACTCGGACTCTTATTCGGAACCTCTTGCATGATGACAGATATGTAATTATGGTGTTTACTTGTCATTTCTCGAGCATTAGGATTCAAGCACTCGGACACTTATTCGGACCCTCTTGCATGATGGTAGATATGTAATTATGGTGTTTACTTTCCATTTCTCGAGCATTTGGATTCAAACACTCGGACACTTATTCGGACCGCCTTGCATGATGACAGATATGTAATTATAGTGTTTACTTGTCATTTCTCGAGCAATAGGATTCGGACACTCGGACACGTATTCGGACACTCTTGCATGATAGCAGACATGTATTTACGGTGTTTACTTGCCATTTCTCATGCATTAGGGTTTAAACACTCGGACACTTATTTGGACCCTCTTGCATGATGACCGATATGTAATTATGGTGTTTGCTTGCCATTTCTCGAGCATTAGGATTCGAACACTCGGACACTTATTCGGAACCTCTTGCATGATGGCAGATATGTAATTATGGTGTTTATTTTTCATTTCTCATGCATTGGGGTTTAAACCCTCGAACACTTATTACGACCCTCTTGCGTGATGGCGGATATGTAATTATGGTGTGTACTTGCCATTTCTTGATCATTAGGATTCGAACACTCGGACACTTTTTTGGACCCTCTTGCATGATGACAGATATGTAATTATGGTGTTTATTTTCCATTTCTCATGCATTAGGGTTTAAACACTCGGACACTTATTCAGACCCTCTTGCATGATGGCAGATATGCAATAATGGTGTTTACTTGCCATTTCTATTGCATTAGGCTTTAAACACTCGGAAACTTATTCGGACTGTCTTGCATGATGGCAGATATGTAATTATGGTGTTTACTTGCGATTTCTCAAACATTAGGATTCGAACACTCGGTCACTTATTCGGACCCTCTTGCATGGTGGCAGATATGTAATTGTGTTGTTTACTTGCCATTTCAAGAGCATTAGGATTCTAAAACTCAAACACTTATTCGAACCGTCTTTGACGACAGATATATAATAATGGTCTTTACTTGCCATTTCTCGAATATTAGGATTCGAACACTTGGACACTTATTTGGACCCTCTTGCATGATGGCAGATATGTAATTATGGTGTTTATTTGCCATTTCTCATGCTTTAGGGTTTAAGCACTCGATCAGATATTCGGACCCTCTTGCATGGTGGCAGATATGTAATTATGGTGTTTACTTGCCATTTCTCGAGCATTAGGATTCGAACACTCGGACACTTATTCGAACCCTCTTGCATGATGGCAGATATGTAATTATGGTGTTTATTTGCCATTTCTCATCCATTAGGGTTTAAACACTCGGACACTTATTCAGACCCTCTAGCATGATGGCAGATATGTAATTACGTTGTTTACTTGGCCTTTCTCGAGCATTAGGATTCGAACACTCAGACTCTTATTTGGACCCTCTTGCATGATGGCAGATATGTAATTATGGTGTTACTTGCCACTTCTCGAGCATTAGGATTCGAACACTCGTACTCTTATTCAGAACCTCTTGCATGATGACAGATATGTAATTATGGTGTTTACTTGTCATTTCTCGAGCATTAGGATTCGAGCACTCGGACACTTATTCGGACCCTCTTGCATGATGGTAGATATGTAATTATGGTGTTTACTTTCCATTTCTCGAGCATTTGGATTCAAACACTCGGACACTTATTCGGACCCCCTTGCATGATGACAGATATGTAATTATAGTGTTTACTTGTCATTTCTCGAGCATTAGGATTCGGACACTCAGACACGTATTCGGACACTCTTGCATGATAGTAGACATGTATTTACGGTGTTTACTTGCCAATTCTCATCCATTAGGGTTTAAACACTCGGACACTTATTCGGACCCTCTTGCATGATGACCGATATGTAATTATGGTGTTTGCTTGCCATTTCTCGAGCATTAGGATTCGAACACTCGGACACTTATTCGGAACCTCTTGCATGATGGCAGATATGTAATTATGGTGTTTATTTGTCATTTCTCATGCATTGGGGTTTAAACCCTCGAACACTTATGACGACCCTCTTGCGTGATGGTAGATATGTAATTATGGTGTTTACTTGCCATTTCTCGATCATTAGGATTCAAACACTCGGACACTTTTCTGGACCCTCTTGCATGATGGCAGACATGTAATTATGGTGTTTATTTGCCATTTCTCATGCTTTAGGGTTTAAACACTCGGTCACTTATTCGGACACTCTTGCATGGTGGCAGATATGTAATTATGGTGTTTACTTGCCATTTCTCGAGCATTAGGATTCGAACACTCTGACACTTATTCGGACCCTCTTGCATGATGGCAGATACGTAATTATGGTGTTTACTTGTCATTTCTCGAGCATTAAGATTCGAACACTCGGACACTTATTCGGACCCTCTTGTATGATGGCAGATATGTAATTATGGTGTTTATTTGTCATTTCTCATCCATTAGGGTTTAAACACCCGGACACTTATTCGGACCCTCTAGCATGATGGCAGATATGTAATTACGGTGTTTACTTGGCCTTTCTCGAGCATTAGGATTCGAACACTCAGACACTTAATCAGACCCTCTTGCATGATGGCAGATATGTAATTATGGTGTTACTTGCCACTTCTTGAGCATTAGGATTCGAACACTCAGACTCTTATTCGAAACCTCTTACATGATGGCAGATATATATTTATGGTGTTTACTTTCCGTTTCTCGAGCATTATGATTCGAACACTCGGACACTTATTCGGACCCTCTTGCATGATGGTAGATATGTAATTATGGTGTTTACTTTCCATTTCTCGAGCATTAGTATTCGAACACTCGGACACTTGTTCGGACCCCCTTGCATGATGGCAGATATGTAATTATGGTGTTTACTTGTCATTTCTTGAGCATTAGGATTCGAACACTCGGACACGTATTCGGACCCTCTTGCATGATAGCTGACATGTAATTACGGTGTTTACTTGCCATTTCTCATGCATTAGGGTTTAAACACTCGGACACTTATTCGGACCCTCTTGCGTGATGACATATATGTAATTATGGTGTTTGCTTGCCATTTCTCGAGCATTACGATTCGAACACTCGGACACTTATTCGGACCCTCTTTCTTGATGGCAGATATGTAATTATGGTGTTTATTTCCCATTTCTCATGCATTAGGGTTTAAACACTCGAACACTTATTACGACCCTCTTGCATGATGGTAGATATGTAATTATGGTGTTTACTTGCCATTTCTCGATCACTAGGATTCGAACACTCGGACACTTTTTTGCAACCTCTTGCATGATGACTGATATGTAATTATGGTGTTTATTTGCCATTTCTCAATCATTAGGGTTTAAACCCTCGGACTCTTATTCAGACCCTCTTGCATGATGGCAGATATGTAATGATGGTGTTTACTTGCCATTTCTATTGCATTAGGGTTTAAACACTCGGAAACTTATTGGGACCGTCTTGCTTGATGGAAGATATGTAATTATGCTATTTACTTGCGATTTCTCAAGCATTAGGATTCGAACACTCGGTCACTTATTCGTACCCTCTTGCATAGTGGCAGATTTGTAATTATGGTGTTTACTTGCCATTTCTAGAGTATTAGGATTCGAAAACTCAGACACTTATTCGAACCCTCTTGCATGATGGCAGATATGTAATTGTGGTGTTTACTTGCCATTTCTCGAATATTAGGATTCGAACATTCGGACACTGATTTGGACCCTCTTGGATGATGGCAGATATGTAATTATGGTGTTTATTTGCCATTTCTCATGCATTAGGATTCGAACACTCAGACACTTTTTCGGACCCTCCTGCATGATGGCAGAGATGTAATTATGGTGTTTATTTGCAATATCTTATGCATTAGGGTTAAAACACTCGGACACTTATTCGGACCCCCTTGCATGATGGCAGATACGTAATTATGGGGTTTATTTCCCATTTCCCACGCATTAGGGTCTAAACACTTAGACACTTATTCGGACCCTCTGACATGATGGCTGATACGTCATTATGGTGTTTACTTGTCATTTCTCGAGCATTAGGATTCGAACTCTCGGACCCTTATTCAGACCCTCTTGCATGATAGCAGATATGTAATTATGGTATTTACTTGCCATTTCTCATGCATTAGCGTTTAAACACTCGGACACTTATTTGGACCCTCTTGCGTGATGGCCGATATGTAATTGTGGTGTTTACTTGCCAACACTAGGACACTTTTTCGAACCCTCTTGCATGATGGCAGATACGTAATTATGGTGTTTATTTGACATTTCTCATGCATTAGGGTTTAAACAGTCGAACACTTATTCAGACCCTCAAGCCTGATGGCAGATATGTAATTATGGTGTTTATTTGCCATTTCTCATGCTTTAGGGTTTAAACACTCGGACACTTATCCGGACCATCCAGCATGATGCCAGATATGTAATTATGGTGTTTAGTTGGCATTTCTCTAGCATTTGGATTCCAACACTCGGACACTAATTCGAGCCGTCTTGCATGATGACAGATATGTAATTATGGTGTTTATTTGCCATTTCTCATGCATTAGCGTTTAAACACTCGGACACTTATTCGGACCCTCTTTCATGATGGCAGATATGTAATTATGGTGTTACTTGCCACTTCTCGAGCATTAGGATTTGAACACTCGGACTCTTATTCGGAACCTCTTGCATGATGGCAGATATGTAATTATGGTGTTTATTTGCCATTTCTCATGCATTAGGGTTTAAACAATCGAACACTTATTCGGACCAACTTGCATGATAGCAGATATGTAATTATGGTGCTTACTTGCCATTTCTCGAGCATTAGGATACGAACACTCGGACACTATTTTGGACCCTCTGGCATGATGGCAGATATGTAATTATGGGGTTTATCTCCCATTTCTCATGCATTAGGGTTTAAACACTCAGACACTTATCCGGACCATCCAGCATGATGGCAGATATGTAATTATGGTGTTTTCTTGGCATTTCTCGAGCATTAGGGTTCGAACACTCGGACACTGATTCGGACCCTCTTGGATGATGGTAGATATGTAATTATGGTGTTTACTTGCCATTTCTCATGCATTGGGTGTTAAGCACTCAGACAGTTATTCGAACCCTCTACCATGATAGCAAATATGTAATTATGGTGTTTACTTGTCATTTCTCGATCATTAGGATTGGAACACTCGGACACTTATTCGGACCTTCTTGCATTATGGCAGATATGTAATTATGGTGTTTATTTGCCATTTCTCATCCATTAGGGTTTAATCACCCGGATACTTATTCGGACCCTCTACCATGATGGCAGATACGTAATTACGGTGTTTACTTGGTATTTCTCGAGCATTAGGATTCGAACACTCGGATACTGATTCGGACCCTCTTTGCACGATGGTAGATATGTAATTATGGTGTTTATTTGCCATTTCCCATGCATTGGGGTTTAAACACTCGGAAAGTTATTCGGACCCTCCAGCATGATGGCAGATATGTAATTATTGTGTTTACATGTCACTTCTCGAGCATCAGGATTCGAACACTCGGACACTTATTCGGACCCTCTTGCATGATGACAGATATGTAATTATGGTGTTTACTTTCTATTTCTCGAGCATTAGGATTCGAACACTCGGACACTAATTCGGACCCCTTGCATTATGGCAGATATATAATTATGGTGTTTACTTGTCATTTCTCGAGCATTAGGATTCGAACACTCGGACACGTATTCCGATCCTCTTGCATGATAGCAGATTTGAAATTACGGTGTTTTCTTGCCATTTCTCATGCATTATGGTTTACACACTCGGACACTTATTCGGACCCTCTTGCATGATGGCAGATATGTAATTACGGTGTTTGCTTGCCATTTCTCGAGCATTACGATTCGAACACTCGGACACTTATTCAGACCCTCTTGCATGATGACAGATATGTAATTATGGTGTTTATTTGCCATTTCCCATGCATTAGGGTTTAAACACGCGGAAACTTATTCGGACCCTCTTGCCTAATGCCAGATATGTAATTATGGTGTTTACTTGCCATTTCTCAAGCATTAGGATTCGAACACTCGGTCACATATTCGGACCCTCTTGCATGGTGGCAGATATGTAATTATGGTGTTTACTTGCCATTTCTCGAGCATTAGAATTCGAACACTCAGACACTTATTCGGACCCTCTTGCATGGTGGCAGATATGTAATTATGGTGTTTACTTGCCATTTCTCCAGCATTAGGATTCGAACACTCGGACACTTATTTGGACCCTCTTGCATGATGGCGGTTATGTAATTATGGTGTTTATTTTCCATTTCTCATGCATTTGGGTTTAAACACTCGAACACTTATTCTGACCCTCCTGCATGATGGCAGATATGTAATTATCATGTTTACTTGCCATTTCTCGAGCAATAGGATTCGTACACTCGGACACTTTTTCGGACCCTCTTGCATGATGGCAGAGATGTAATTATGGTGTTTATTTGCCATTTCTTATGCATTAGGATTAAAACACTCGGACACTTATACGGACCCCTTGCATGGTGGCAGATACGTAATTATGGGGTTTATTTTCCATTTCTCACGCATTAGGGTCTAAACACTAGGACACTTATTCGGACCCTCTAACATGATGGCAGATATGTAATTATGGTGTTTACTTGTCATTTCTTGAGAATTAGGATTCGAACACTCGGACACTTTTTCAAACCCTCTTGCATGATGGCAGATACGTAATTATGGTGTTTATTTGCCATTTCTCATGCGTTAGGGTTTAAACAGTCGAACAGTTATTCGGACCCTCTTGCATGATGGCAGATATGTAATTATGGGTTTATTTTCCTTTTCTCATGGTTTAGGGTTTAAACACTCGGTCACTTTTTCGAACCCTCTTGCGTGGTGGTAGCTATGTAATTATGGTGTTTCTTTGCCATTTCTCATGCATTAGTGTTTAGGCAATTGAACACTTATTCGGACCCTCTTGCATGATGGCAGATATGTAATTATGGTGCTTACTTGCCATTTCTCGAGCATTAGGATTCGAACACTCGGACACTATTTCGGACCCTCTTGCATGATGGCAGATATGTAATTATGGGGTTTATCTGCCATTTCTCATCCATTAGGGTTTAAACACTCGGAAACTTATTCGGACCCTCTTGCCTGATGGCATATATGTAATTACGGTGTTTACATGCCATTTGTCGAGCATTAGGATTCGAACACTCGGTCACATATTCGGACCCTCTTGCATGGTGGCAGATATGTAATTATGGTGTTTACTTGCCATTTCTCGAGCATTAGGATTCGAACACTCGGACACTTTTTCAGACCCTCTTGCATGATGGCGGATATGTAATTATGGTGTTTATTTGCCATTTCTCATGCATTTGGGTTTAAACACTCGAACACTTATTCTGACCCTCTTGCAGGATGGCAGATATGTAATTATCATGTTTACTTGCCATTTCTCGACCAATAGGATTCGAACACTCGGACACTTTTTCGGAACCTCTTGCATGATGACAGAGATGTAATTATGGTGTTTGTTTGCCATTTCTTATGCATTATGGTTAAAACACTCGGACACTTATTCGGACCCCCTTGCATGATGGCAGATACGTAATTATGGGGTTTATTTTCCATTTCTCACGCATTAGGGTCTAAACACTTGGACACTTATTCGGACCCTCTATCATGATGACAGATATGTAATTATGGTGTTTACTTGTCATTTCTCGAGCATTAGGATTCGATCACTCGGACACTTTTTCGAACGCTCTTGCTTGGTGGCAGATATGTAATTATGGTGTTTATTTGCCATTTTTCATGCATTAGGGTTTAAACAGTCGAACACTTATTCGGACCCTCTTGCATGATGGCAGATATGTAATTATGGGTTTATTTTCCATTTCTCATGCCTTAGGGTTTAAACACTCGGTCACTTTTTCGGACCCTCTTGCGTGGTGGTAGCTATGTAATTATGGTGTTTATTTTCCATTTCTCATGCATTAGGGTTTGAGGAATTGAACACTTATTCGGACCCTCTTGCATGATGGCAGATATGTAATTGTGGTGCTTACTTGCCATTTCTCGAGCATTAGGATTCGAACACTCGGACACTATTTCGGACCCTCTTGCACGATGGCAGATATGTAATTATGGGGTTTATCTGCCATTTCTCATGCATTAGGGTTCAAACACTCAGAAACTTATTCGGACCCTCTTGCCTGATGGCATATATGTAATTACGGTGTTTTCTTGCCATTTCTCGAGCATTAGGATTCGAACACTCGGTCACATATTCGGACCCTCTTGCATGGTGGCAGATATGTAATTATGGTGTTTACTTGCCATTTCTCGAGCATTAGGATTCATACACTCAGACACTTATTCGGACCCTCTTACGTGATGGCAGATATGTAATTATGGTGTTTACTTGCCATTTCTCGAGCATTTGGATTCGAACACTCGGACCCATATTTGGACCCTCTTGCATGATGGAGGATATGTAATTATGGTGTTTATTTGCCATTTCTCATGCATTTGGGTTTAAACACTCGAACACTTATTCTGATCCTCTTGCAGGATGGCAGATATGTAATTATCGTGTTTACTTGCCATTGCTCGAGCAATAGGATTCGAACACTAGGACAGTTTTTCGGACCCTCTTGCATGATGGTAGAGATGTAATTCTGGTGTTTATTTGCCATTTCTTATGCATTAGGGTTAAAACACTCGGACACTTATTCGGACCCCCTTGCATGATCGCAGATACGTAATTATGGGGTTTACTTTCCATTTCTCACGCATTAGGGTCTAAAGACTTGGACACTTATTCGGACCCTCTAACATGATGGCAGATATGTAATTATGGTGTTTACTTGTCATTTCTCGAGCATTAGGATTCGAACACTCGGTCACATATTCGGACCCTCATGCATGGTGTCAGATATGTAATTATGGTGTTTACTTGCCATTTCTCGAGCATTAGAATTCGAACACTCAGACACTAATTCGGACCCTCTTGCATGGTGGCAGATATGTAATTATGGTGTTTGCTTGCCATTTCTCGAGCATTAGGATTCGAACACTCAGACACTATTTCGGACCCTCTTGCATGATGGCAGATATGTAATTATGGGGTTTATCTGCCATTTCTCATGCATTAGGGTTTAAACACTCGGAAACTTATTCGGACCCTCTTGCCTGATGGCATATATGTAATTACGATGTTTACTTGCCATTTCTCGAGCATTAGGATTCGAACACTTGGTCACATATTCGGACCCTCTTGCATGGTGGCAGAGATGCAATTATGGTGTTTACTTGCCATTTCTGGAGCATTAGGATTCGAACACTCAGACACTTATTCGGACCCTCTTGCGTGATGACAGATATGTAATTATGGTGTTTATTTGCCATTTCTCGAGCATTAGGATTCGAACACTCGGACACTTATTTTAACCCTCTTTCATGATGGCGGATATGTAATTATGGTGTTTATTTGCCATTTCTCATGCATTTGGGTTTAAACACTCGAACACTTATTCTGACCCTCTTGCATGATGGCAGATATGTAATTATCGTGTTTACTTGCCTTTTCTCTAGCAATAGGATTCGAACACTCGGACACTTTTTCGGACCCTCTTGCATGATGGCAGAGATGTAATTATGGTGTTTGTTTACCATTTCTTATGCATTAGGGTTAAAACACTCGGACACTTATTCGGACCCTCTAACATGATGACAGATATGTAATTATGGTGTTTACTTGTCATTTCTTGAGCATTATGATTCAAACACTCGGACACTTTTTCGAACCCTCTTGCATGATGGCAGATACGTAATTATGGTGTTTATTGGCCATTTCTCAAGCGTTAGGGTTTAAACAGTCGAACACTTATTCGGACCCTCTTGCATGATGGCAGATATGTAATGATGGGTTTATTTTCCATTTCTCACGGTTTAGGGTTTAAACACTCGGTCACTTTTTCGGACCCTCTTGTGTGGTGGTAGCTATGTAATTATGGTGTTTATTTTCCATTTCTCATGCATTAGGGTTTAAACAATTGAACAGTTATTCGGACCCTCTTGCATGATGACAGATATGTAATTATGGTGCATACTTGCCATTTCTCGAGCATTAGGATTCGAACACTCACACACTATTTCGGACCCTCTTGCATGATGGCAGATATGTTATTATGGGGTTTATCTGCCATTTCTTATGCATTAGGGTTTAAACAGTCGGAAACTTATTCGGACACTCTTGCCTGATGGCATATATGTTATTACGGTGTTTACTTGCCATTTGTCGAGCATTAGGATTCGAACACTCGGTCACATATTCGGACCCTCTTGCATGGGGGCAGATATGTAATTATGGTGTTTACTTGCCATTTCTCGAGCATTAGGATTCGAACACTCGGACACTTATTTGGACCCTCTTGCATGATGGCGGATATGTAATTATGGTGTTTATTTGCCATTTCTCATGCATTTGGGTTTAAACACACGAACACTTATTCTGACCCTCTTGCAGGATGGTAGATATGTAATTATCGTGTTTACTTGCCATTTCTCGAGCAGTAGGATTCGAACACTCGGACACTTTTTCGGACCCTCTTGCATGATGGCAGAGATGTAATTATGGTGTTTATTTGCCATTTCTTATGCATTAGGGTTAAAACACTCGGGCACTTATTTGGACCCCCTTGCATGGTGGCAGATACGTAATTATGGGGTTTATTTTCCATTTCTCACGCATTAGGGTCTAAACACTTGGACACTTATTCGGACCATCTAACATGATGGCAGATATGTAATTATGGTGTTTTCTTGTCATTTCTCGACCATTAGGATTCGATCACTCGGACACTTTTTCGAACGCTCTTGCATGGTGGCAGATATGTAACTATGGAGTTTATTTGCCATTTCTCATGCATTAGGGTTTAAACAATTGAACACTTATACGGACCCTCTTGCATGATTGCAGATATGTAATTATGGTGCTTACTTGCCATTTCTCAGTCATTCGGATTCGAACACTCAGACACTATTTCGGACCCTCTTGCGTGATGGCAGATATGTAATTATGGGGTTTATCTCCTCTTTCTCATGCATTAGGGTTTAAACACTCGGAAACTTATTCGGACCCTCTTGCCTGAAGGCATATATGTAATTACGGTGTTTACTTGCCATTTCTCGAGCATTAGGATTCGAACACTCGGTCACATATTCGGACCCTCTTGCATGGTGGCAGATATGTAATTATGGTGTTTACTTGCCATTTCTCGAGCATTAGGATTCGAACACGCAGACAATTATTCGGACCCTCTTGCGTGATGGCAGATATGTAATTATGGTGTTTATTTGCCATTTCTCGAGCGTTAGGATTCGAACACTCGGACACTTATTTGGACCCTCTTGCATGGTGGCGGATATGTAATTATGGTGTTTATTTGTCATTTCTCATGCATTTGGCTTTAAAGACTCGAAAACTTATTCTGGCCCTCTTCCGTAATGGCAGATATGTAATTATCGTGTTTACTTGCCATTTCTCGGGCAATAGGTTTCGAACACTGGGACACTTTTTCGGACCCTCTTACATGATGGCAGAGATGTAATTATGGTGTTTATTTGCCATTTCTTATGCATTAGGGTTAAAACACTCGGCCACTTATTCGGACCCCCTTGCATGATGGCAGATACGTAATTATGGGGTTTAATTTCCATTTCTGACGCATTAGGGTCTAAACACTTGGACACTTATTCGAACACTCAGACAATTATTCGGACCCTTTTGCGTGATGGCAGATATGTAATTATGGTGTTTATTTGCCATTTCTCGAGCGTTAGGATTCGAACACTCGGACACTTATTTGGACCCTCTTGCATGATGGCAGATATGTAATTATGGTATTTATTTGCCATTTCTCATGCATTTGGACTTAAACACTCGAACACTTATTCTGACCCTCTTGCAGGATGGTAGATATGTAATTATCGTGTTTACTTGCCATTTCTCGAGCAATAGGATTCGAACACTCGGACACTTTTTCGGACCCTCTTGCATGATGGCAGAGATGTAATTATGGTGTTTATTTGCCATTTCTTATGCATTAGGGTTAAAACACTCGGACACTTATTTGGACCCCCTTGCATGGTGGCAGATACGTAATTATGGGGTTTATTTTCCATTTCTCACGCATTAGGGTCTAAACACTTGGACACTTATTCGGACCATCTAGCATGATGGCAGATATGTAATTATGGTGTTTACTTGTCATTTCTCGAGCATTAGGATTCGATCACTCGGACACTTTTTCAAACGCTCTTGCATGGTGGCAGATATGTAACTATGGTGTTTATTTGCCATTTCTCATGCATTAGGGTTTAAACAATTGAACACTTATTCGGACCCTCTTGTACGATGGCAAAAATATAATTATGGTGCTTACTTGCCATTTCCCAAGGATTCGAACACTCAGACACTATTACGGACCCCCTTGCGTGATGGCATATATGTAATTATGGGGTTTATCTGCTATTTCTCATGCATTAGGGTTTAAACACTCGGAAACTTATTCTGACCCTCTTGCCTGATGGCATAAATGTAATTACGGTGTTTACTTCCCATTTCTCGAGCATTAGGATTCGAACACTCGGTCACATATTCGGACCCTCTTGCCTGGTGGCAGATATGTAATTATGGTGTTTACTTGCCATTTCTCGAGCATTAGGATTCGAACACGCAGACAATTATTCGGACCCTCTTGCGTGATGGCAGATATGTAATTATGGTGTTTATTTGCCATTTCTCGAGCGTTAGGATTCGAACACTCGGACACTTATTTGGACCCTCTTGCATGATGGCGGATATGTAATTATGGTGTTTATTTGCCATTTCTCATGCATTTGGGTTTAAACACTCGAACACTTATTCTGACCCTCTTCCATGATGGCGGATATGTAATTATCGTGTTTACTTGCCATTTCTCGGGCAATAGGATTCGAACACTGGGACACTTTTTCGGACCCTCTTGCATGATGGCAGAGATGTAATTATGGTGTTTATTTGCCATTTCTTAGGCATTACGGTTAAAACACTCGGCCACTTATTCGGACCCCCTTGCATGATGGCAGATACGTAATTATGGGGTTTAATTTCCATTTTCACGCATTAGGGTCTAAACACTTGGACACATATTCGGACCCACTAACATGATGGCAGATATGTAATTATGGTGTTTACTTGTCATTTCTCGAGCATTAGGATTCGATCACTCGTACACTTTTTCGAACGCTCTTGCATGGTGGCAGATATGTAATTATGGTGTTTATTTGCCATTTCTCATGCATTAAGGTTTAACCAATTGCACACTTATTCGGACCCGCTTGCATAATGGCAGATATGTAATTATGGTGCTTACTTGCCATTTCTAGAGCATTAGGAATCGAACACTCAGACACTATTTCGGACCCTCTTGCATGATGGCAGATATGTAATTATGGGGTTTATCTGTCATTTCTCATGCATTAGGGTTCAAACACTCGGAAACTTATTCGGACCCTCTTGCCTGATGGCATATATGTAATTACGGTGTTTACTTGCCATTTCTCGAGCATTAGGATTCGAACACTCGGTCACTTATTCGGACCCTCTTGCATGGTGGCAGATATGTAATTATGGTGTTTACTTGTAATTTCTCGAGCATTAGGATTCGAACACTCAGACAATTATTCGGACCCTCTTGCGTGATGGCAAATATGTAATTATGGTGTTTATTTGCCATTTCTCGAGCATTAGGATTCGAACACTCGGACACTTATTTGGACGCTCTTGCATGATGGCAGATATGTAATTATGTTGTTTATTTGCCATTTCTCATGCATTTGTGTTTAAACACTCGAACACTTATTCTGACCCCTCATACATGATGGCAGATATGTAATTATCGTGTTTACTTGCCATTTCTCGAGCAATAGGATTCGATCACTCGGACACTTTTTCGGACCCTCTTGCATGATGGCAGAGATGTAATTATGGTGTTTATTTTCCATTTCTTATGCATTAGGGTTAAAACACTCGGACACTTATTCGGACCCCCTTGCATGATGGCAGATACGTAATTATGGGGTTTATTTTCCATTTCTCACTCACTAGGGTCTAAACACTTGGACACTTATTCGAACACTCTAACATGATGGCAGATACGTAATTATGGTGTTTACTTGTCATTTCTCGAGCATTAGGATTCGATCACTCGTACACTTTTTCGAACGCTCTTGCATGGTGGCAGATATGTAATTATGGTGTTTATTTGCCATTTCTCATGCATTAAGGTTTAACCAATTGAACACTTATTCGGACCCGCTTGCATGATGGCAGATATGTAATTATGGTGCTTACTTGCCATTTCTCGAGCATTAGGATTCGAACACTCAGACACTATTTCGGACCCTCTTGCATGATGGCAGATATGTAATTATGGGGTTTATCTGTCATTTCTCATGCATTAGGGTTCAAACACTCGGAAACTTATTCGGACCCTCTTGCCTGATGGCATATATGTAATTACGGTGTTTACTTGCCATTTCTCGAGCATTAGGATTCGAACACTCGGTCACATATTCGGACCCTCTTGCATGGTGGCAGATATGTAATTATGGTGTTTACTTGTAATTTCTCGAGCATTAGGATTCGAACACTCAGACAATTTTTCGGACCCTCTTGCGTGATGGCAAATATGTAATTATGGTGTTTATTTGCCATTTCTCGAGCATTAGGATTCGAACACTCGGACACTTATTTGGACGCTCTTGCATGATGGCGGATATGTAATTATGGTGTTTATTTGCCATTTCTCATGCATTTGTGTTTAAACACTCGAACACTTATTCTGACCCTCTTACATGATGGCAGATATGTAATTATCGTGTTTACTTGCCATTTCTCGAGCAATAGGATTCGATCACTCGGACACTTTTTCAGACCCTCTTGCATGATGGCAGAGATGTAATTATGGTGTTTATTTTCCATTTCTTATGCATTAGGGTTAAAACACTCGGACACTTATTCGGACCCCCTTGCATGATGGCAGATACGTAATTATGGGGTTCATTTTCCATTTCTCACTCACTAGGGTCTAAACACTTGGACACTTATTCGGACCCTCTAACATGATGGCAGATATGTAATTCTGGTGTTTACTTGTCATTTCTTGAGCATTAGGATTCGAACACTCGGACACTTTTTCGAACCCTCTTGCATGATGGCAGATACGTAATTATGGTGTTTATTTCCCATTTCTCATGCGTTAGGGTTTAAACATTCGAACACTTATTCGGACCCTCTTGCATGATGGCAGATATGTAATTATGGTGTTTATTTTCCATTTCTCATGCTTTAGGGTTTAAACACTCGGTCACTTATTCGGACCCTCTTGCGTGGTGGCAGCTATGTAATTATGGTGTTTATTTGCCATTTCTCATGCATTAGGGTTTAAACAATTGAACACTTATTCGAACCCTCTTGCATGATGGCAGATATGTAATTATGGTGCTTACTTTCCATTTTTCGAGCATTAGGATTCGAACACTCGGACACTATTTCGGACCCTCTTGCATGATGGCAGATATGTAATTATGGGGTTTATCTGCCACTTCTCACGCATTAGGGTTTAGACCCACGGAAACTTATTCGGACCCTCTTGCCCGATGGCATATATGTAATTATGGTGTTTACTTGCCATTTCTCGAGCATTATGATTCGAACACTCGGTCAAATATTCGGACCCTCTTGTATGGTGGCAGATATGTAATTATGGTGTTTACTTGCCGTTTCTCGAGCATTAGGATTCGAACACTCAGACACTTATTCGGACCCTCTTGTGTGATGGCAGATATGTAATTATGGTGTTTACTTGCCATTTCTCGAGCATTAGGTTTCGAACACTTATTTGGACCCTGTTGCATGATGGCGGATATGTAATTATGGTGTTTATTTGCCATTTCTCATGTATTTGGGTTTAAACACTCGAACACTTATTCTGACCCTCTTGCATGATGGCAGATATGTAATTATCGTGTTCACTTGCCAGTTCTCGAGCAATAGGATTCGATCACTCGGACACTTTTTCGGACCCTCTTGCATGATGGCAGAGATGTAATTATGGTGTTTATTTGCCATTTGTTATGCATTAGGGTTAAAACAGTCGGACACTTATTCAGACCCCCTTGCATGATGGCAGATACGTAATTATGGGGTTTATTTTCCATTTCTCACGCATTAGGGTCTAAACACTTGGACACTTATTCGCACCCTCTAACATGATGGAACATATGTAATTATGGTGTTTACTTGTCATTTCTCGAGCATTAGGATTCGAACACTCGGACACTTTTTCGAATGCTCCTGCATGGTGGCAGATATGTAATTATGGTGTTTATTTGCCATTTCTCATGTATTAGGGTTTAAACAATTGAACACTTATTCGGACCCTCTTGCATGATGGTAGATTTCTAATTATGGTGCTTACTTGCCATTTCTCGAGCATTAGGATTCGAACACTCAGACACTATTTCGGACCCTCTTGCATGATGGCAGATATGTAATTATGGGGTTTATCTACCATTTCTCATGCATTAGGGTTTAAACACTCGGAAACTTATTCAGACCCTCATGCCTGATGGCATATATGTAATTATGGTGTTTACTTGCCATTTCTCGAGCATTAGGATTCGAACGCTCGGTCACATATTTAGACCCTCTTGCATGGTGGCAGATATGTAATTATGATGTTTACTTGCCATTTCTGGAGCATTAGGATTCGAACACTCAGACACTTATTCAGACCCTCTTGCATGATGGCAGATATATAATTATGGTGTTTACTTGCCATTTCTCGAGCATTAGGATTCGAACGCTCGGACACTTATTTGGACCCTCTTGCATGATAGCGGATATCTAATTATGGTGTTTATTTGCCATTTCTCATGCATTTGGGTTTAAACACTCGAACACTTATTCAGAGCCTCTTACGTGATGGCAGATATGTAATTGTCGTGTTTGCTTGCCATTTCTCGAGCATTAGGATTCGAACACTCGGACACTTTTTTGGACCCTCTTGCATGATGGCAGAGATGTAATTATGGTGTTTATTTGCCATTTCTTATGCATTAGGGTTAAAACACTCGGACACTTATTCGGACCCTCTTGCATGATGGCAGATACGTAATTATGGGGTTTATTTTCCATTTCTCACGCATTTGGGTTAAAACACTCGGTCACATATTCGGACCCTCTTGCATGGTGGCAGATATGCAATTATGGTGTTTACTTGCCATTTCTCATGCATTAGGGTTTAAACACTCGGACACTTATTTGGACTTGCGCGATGGCTGATATGTAATTGTCGTATTTATTTGTCATTTCTCAAGCATTAGGATTCGAACACTCAGACACTTTTTTGGACCCTCTAGCATGATGGCAGTTATGTAATTATGGTGTTTACTTGTCTTTTTCCGAGCATTAGGATTCGAACACTCGGACACTTATTCGGACCCTTTTGCGTGATCGCAGATATGTAATTATGGTGTTTATTTGCCATTTCTCATCCATTAGGGTTTAAACACTTGGACACTTATTCGGACCCTCTAGCATAATGGCAGATATGTAATTACGGTGTTTGTTTGGCATTTCTCGGGCATTAGGATTCGAACACTCGGACACTGATTCGGACCGTCCTGTATGGCGGTAGATATGTAATTATGGTGTTTATTCGCCATTTCTCATTGCATTGGGGTTTAAACACTCAGACACTTAGTCAGACCCTCTAGCATGATGGCAAATATGTAATTATGGTGTTTAGTTGTCATTTCTCGAGCATTAGGATTCGAACACTCAGACACTTATTCGGACACTCTCGCATGATGGCAGATATGTAACTATGGTGTTACTTGCCACTTCTCGAGCATTAGGATTCGAACACTGGGACTCTTATTCGGAACCTCTTGCATGATGGCAGAGATGCAATTATGGTGTTTACTTGCCATTTCTCATGCATTAGGGTTTAAAAAATCGAACCCATATTCGGACCCTCTTGCATGATGGCAGATATGTAATTATGGTGTTTACTTGCCATTTCTCGAGCATTAGGATTCGAACACTCGGACACTTTTTCGGACCCTCTTGCGTGATGGTAGATATGCAATTATGGGGTTTATTTGCCATTTCTCATGCATTAGGATTTAAACACTCGGATACTTATCCGGACCATCCAGTATGACGGCAGATATGTAATTATCGTGTTTTCTTGGCGTTTCTTGAGCATTAGGATTCGAACACTCAGACACTGATTCGGACCCTCTTCCATGATGATAGATATGTAATTATGGTGTTTACTTGCCATTTCTCATGCATTGGGGTTCAAACACTCAGACACTTATTCGGACCCTCTAGCATGATGGCAGATATGTAATTATGGTGTTTACTTGTCATTTCTCGAGCTTTAGGATTCGAACACTCGGACACTTATTCGGACCCTCTTGCGTGATGGCAGATATGTAATTATGGTGTTTATTTGCCATTTCACATCCATTAGGGTTTAAACACTTGGACACTTATTCGGACCCTCTAGCATGATGGCAGATATGTAATTACGGTGTTTACTTGGCATTTCTCGAGCATTAGGATTCAAACATTCGGACACTGATTCGGACTGTCCTGCATGACGGTAGATATGTAATTATGGTGTTTATTTGGCATTTCTCATTGCATTGGGGTTTAAACACACAGACACTTATTCAGACCCTCTAGCATTATGGCAGATATATAATTATAGGGTTTACTTATCATTTCTCGAGCATTAGGATTCGAACACTCGGACACTTATTCAGACCCCCTTGCATGATGGCAGATTTGTAATTATGGTGTTTACTTGTCATTTCTCGAGCATTAGGATTCGCACACTCGGACACGTATTCGGACCCTCTTGCATGATAGCAGACATGTAATTACGGTGTTTACTTGCCATTTCTCATGCATTAGGGTTTAAACACTCGGACACTTATTCGGACCCTCTTGCATGATGGTAGATATGTAATTATGGTGTTTTCTTGCCATTTCTCGAGCATTAGGATTCGAACACTCGGACACTTATTCGGACCCTCTCACATGACGGCAGATACGTAATTATGGTGTTTACTTGCCATTTCTCATGCATTAGGGTTTAAACTCTCGAACAGTTTTTAGGACCCTCTTGCATGACGGCGGATATGTAATTATGGTGTTTACTTGCCATTTCTCGATCATTAGGATTCGAACACTCGGACACTTTTTTGGACCCCCTTGCATGATGACAGATATGTAATTATGGTGTTTATTTTCCATTTCCCATGCATTAGGGTTTAAACACTCGGACAGTTATTCAGACCCTCTTGCATGATGACAGATATGTAATGATGGTGTTTACGTGCCATTTCTGTTGCATTAGGGTTTAAACACTCGGAAACTTATTCGGACCCTCTTGCCTAATGGCAGATATGTAACTATGGTGTTTACTTGCGATTTCTCAAGCATTAGGATTCGAACACTCGGTCACTTATTCGGACCTTGTTGCATGGTGGCAGATATGTAATTATGGTGTTAGTTGCCATTTCTCGAGCATTAGGATTCGAACACTCAGACACTTATTCGGACCCTCTTGCTTGATGACAGATATGTAATTATCGTGTTTACTTGCCATTTCTCGAGCATTAGGATCCGAACACTCGGACTCTTATTTGGACCCACTTGCATGATGGCAGATATATAATTATGGATTTTATTTTCCATTTCTCATGCAATAGGGTTTAAACACTCGAACACTTATTCACACCCTCTTGCACGATGGCAGATATATAATTATGGTGTTTACTTGCCATTTCTCGAGCATTAGGATTCGAACACTCGGACACTTATTTGGACCCTCTTGCATGATGGCGGATATGTAATTATGGTGTTTCTTTGCCATTTCTCATGCATTAGGGTTTAAACACTCGAACACATATTCAGACCCTCTTGTATGATGGTAGATATGTAATTACCGTGTTTACTTGCTATTTCTCGAGCATTAGGATTCGAATACACAGACACTTTTTCGGACCCTCTTGCATGATGGCAGAGATGTGATTATGGTGTTTACTTGCCATTTCTTATGCATTAGGGTTAAAACACTCGGACACATATTCGGACCCCCTTGGATGATGGCAGATAAGTAATTATGGGGTTTATTTTCCATTTCTCACGCATCAGGATCTAAACACTTGGACACTTATTCGGACCCTCTAACAAGATGGAAGATATGTAATTATGGTGTTTACTTGTCATTTCTCGAGCATTAGGATTCGAACGCTCAAACACTTATTCGGACCCTCTTGTACGATAGCAGATATGTAATTATGGTGTTTACTTGCCATTTCTAAGGCATTAGGGTTGAAACACTAGGACACTTATTTGTACCCTCTTGCGTGATGGCAGATATGTAATTGTGGTGTTTACTCGTCATTTCTCGTGCATTAGGATTCGAACACTCGGACACTTTTGCGAACCCTCTTGCATGATGGCAGATATGTAATTATGGTGTTTATTTGCCATTTCTCATGCATTAGGGTTTAAACAGTCGAACACTTATTCGGACCCTCTTGCATGATGGCAGACATGTAATTATGGTGTTTATTTGCCATTTCTCATGCTTTAGGGTTTAAACACTCGGACACTTATCCGGACCATCCAGCATGATGCCAGATATGTAATTATGGTGTTTAGTCGGCATTTCTCGAGCATTAGGATTCGAACACTCTTACACTGATTCGAACCCTCTTGCATGATGGCAGATATGTAATTATGGTGTTTATTTGCCATTTCTCATGCATTAGGGTTTAAACACTCGGACACTTATTCGGATCGTGTTTCATGATGGCAGATATGTAATTATGGTGTTTACTTGCCGTTTCTCGAGCATTAGGATTCGAACACTCAGACACTTATTCGGACCCTCTTGCATGATGGCAGATATGTAATTATGGTGTTACTCGCCACTTCTCAAGCATTAGGATTCGAAGACTCGGACTCTTATTCGGAACCTCTTACCTGATGGCAGATATGTAATTATGGTGTTTATTTGCCATTTCTCATGCGTTTAGGTATAAACAATCGAACACTTATTCGGACCCTCTTGCCTGATGACAGATATATAATTATCATGTTTACTTGCCATTTCTCGAGCATTAGGATTCGAACACTCGGACACTTATTTGGACCCACTTGCATGATGGCAGATATGTAATTATGGTGTTGTAGACACCCCATTTTTGACCGTCCTCAAGAATTGGACGTCACTGTTTGAACACACGGTGATCTTCCATGTTTGTGTTCCTTCGGAGTTCCCGGAGGCCTCGGCTCGCGCGCCTTGCCTCAGGATCTCCGAACTCGACCGTTTAGTGTCTGGTTTTGCACCAAACACTTGCATCTTGCCTTTGAGAGGCAGGGTAGGGCTTGTAGACCATCCCTACCCATCACCGGCAGTGGCTAGATGCCACCGGCTGGTTTTTGCTGCCACCGGCAATATAGTTTTCCGGTCGGCACTCTTTGTTGCCGGTCGGCACTATTTGTTGCCGACCGGCACTCCTTTTCGCCAAGATAGCATTTTTGGCCGGCCGATTGCTGTTCATCTGCTTTTGCAGATATTTTTAGACAGCTGTATTGCTTTTTCTCCCCTCCATACATGTGTATGGAGGGATCTCCCCCTTGCAAAGCTTGTCTTGTAAGCTTTACAAGAGGCATATAGAGAGAAGCTCTCTCTAAGGCAGAGGAGACTTTAGACATTTTTGGGAGAGAAAAATACAGACCAAGCTCTGGTTTTTCTAGGGTTAGGGTTAGATATACACTACCTATCTCTCTTTCCCTCTTATTTGTACACTAGGTGTTTTGTGTCTCACTATTGCACACAAACACCTAGTGTTTCACCTTCCTCTTGGAGCTGAGGTTCTAAAGAGTGTGTTTTGAAGTTTTGGTGTTGGATTCAAGCTCAAGGAGGCCATTGGAGCACCTTTTGTGAAGGGGTCTTCAAGGGTGAGATTCTAGTCCCTTTTTCCCCCATTTTTGCATTGATTTTCTACTAGTCTTAGAGCTGTTTTTGTGATTATTGTATAACATAAAAAAGTTCTGTTTTTAGGCCCTCTTTATTGTTTATTCAGAGTGTTTTGTTGTTTGAGGGTTGTTGACCACCCTTAGGCCTCAAAAGGCCTCTTTTTGAGCCATTTTGTGCTAGCTCCGGGATTTTGGTGTTGAGGTCTCTTCACCACTGAAATCTTGAGGGATTTCAGTAGTGAAGATGATGCTTTGAAGTCCCAAGAAGGAGAGGGCCACCCCCTCTCCTTGTTGTCCTTGAAAAGGGCATATTTTGGCCTCTTAAGGAAGCCTATGCTTGAGTGTGTGTTGAGCATGTTTAGGCTGTTTTTCATGCTTATATATCTATAATATAACATGATTTTAAGTTGGTTTTGGAACTCCATGCATGCTTAGCATAGTTGCCATGTAATGCCTTGTTTATGCCTTAATGTGCCTTAGGTTGTTAGCCTTTGTTGGAGCATGTTTTAGGCTTAGTCTTGTGAAGATTATGTGCTTATTTTGCCATGTTCTAGGTCTGTCCATAAGTGTTTGGGTCGATTTTAGCATGCATTATATAGCCCCTTTGTATTTGGGCTTGTTGGCCTTGAGTATGTGCATGTGTAGCATGCCATCTCTGCATTGTTTTGGTGATTTGGGATCATTTTACATGCCATTTCAGTCCCATTTCCATGCTTGTTTGATTGCCTTGCATGCCTCTTTAATGCTTTGAAAGCATGTGTTGCAATGCTCCATGTTTTGGCCTTGGTGCATGTCTTTTTTTTTTTTGAGTCACTTAGATGCCATCTAAGTAGTCCTTTAGCTTTGTTTTAACATGCTAAACCTCTGATTTTGGTCCTTCTTTTCATGCCATGTTTGGTCTTGTTAAGTGTAGCTCAATGCCACTTTGGTTTACTTTGAACACTTAGACCATTTGTTGCATGCTTGACTTGATTTATAACTTGATTTGGCATCATTTTATAGCATGATTTTAGGGCTCATGTTGCATGCTAATTGTCCATGTTTCCTCCTTTCAAGTGTGCTTGAATGTTGTTTGATTTGTGCTTAAGTGTTGGCCCTTATGTGCATGTGTGTGCGCATGCCATTTAGCCTTCATCTTATAGCACTTTGGCCACTATTTTAGGTCTATTTTAGAGCTGCCTAATTCATGTATAAGACCATCTTAGCATTAGTTTGCATTGCCATATGTATGCTTGTATGCTTGCATAAGTGCCTTGCCATGCCATATTGCATCCTTAGCTTGTATGCCTAGGTTGCATTGCATCTTGCATGCATTCCTTCTCCCTTGACTTGGGTGATAGGGATTGGGAGTTTTGTTTGATTGGTTTGCATACATTTGAAATCAAAGTTGCATACTTGGTTCTTTGGGCCATCATGCATGGAAATGCGTGATTGGTGGTCCGAGAACCGAGGCACATGTCCCTTTGAGTCATCACAATGATAAGAGACATGGTTGGTGCATACATGCCTTGAATTGTGCTGCCATGCTTTGTTTTGCCCTCTGTTGCTGTGAGTTGCAGGTCCTGCAGGAATACTCTGCCGACCGGCAGTGTAATGTGCCGACCGGCACCATTTTCTCTGCCGACAGCTTCAATTTTGTGCCGATGGATACACACCAGTGCCGGTGGTGATTCCACTCAGCCGGTGGTACTTCCCAGTGCCCAGGGATGCAACCCTGAGGTTTTGACAGCCTCCAGAGGAGTGAAAGAAGGAAAACAGAGGCAGCTTGCGCATGGTGGCACGCTTCTCGAGGCGTTTTACTGTTTTTCTTAGTCTATTTAATTTGTTAGTTAAATTAGTTAATTTGTAATATTAATTAGCTTGCGTAGTTAATTAATTTGTAATATTTATTTGGTCCCTCCGAGCGGGGGCAAATCTGTAATAAGTGTGCGTGAGTGTGTGTATGTCTTCCAACCTCACGTCTTTCTTCCCTTTTATTTACCTGCTTATGATGGTAGATTAGGGCACGTTTAATTTAGCATACCTTATGCTATGCATGTGTGCATCCATGCATTTGTATTGCATGCATTAGGCTCGGTACATCACGCTAACTGCATCAATACTTCAATTCCCAAAAATTGAATACGTGATAATTGTGCATTTTCACATGACATGTTTAGGATAGCCGAGCCTATTCTAGCAACACTTTGTATGCGATGCATTAGGCACTTAACATGGACTTGGATCATGCATGTTTGCTAACAAGTTCTCTGTTTTGGCACGGAGTACAATGTAAGTATTTATGCTTTAGCATATCGCATGAGTGTGAACGTTGCCATGACAGCATGCTTAACATGTGGCTAGATGCTTATGTGTTAAACTGTTTTGAATGCCTGTGGGTGAAGGTTGGATTGTTTGAGTTGGAAAAACTCGTTGAAATCCGTATTTTAGCCTACTTGCGAGTAGCAAATTCCAAAGCATTTTCAAACCGAACGGATATGCAATGTTTATTTCCAAATTAGGCAATCTAGTCTATACTTGTTTGCTGTGCGCATAATATAGTAATTCTAGGCTAATAATTGGTTTAAGAACACGTAAAGTTTTCAAAAACGGATATCATGGTTAGTAGAGGCCGGTCTTCGGACCAGGCGAAAGGGGGTGCTCATAGCTGACCTTCCCCGATCGTACCCAAGCTCCCGAGCCGAGACAACTCCGGTGATGACGGACATGTGGCCTTCGGCACCGAGTCAGGGTTTCCTAAATTTCCCCATTTTAAAAATATTTAGGTGGCGACTCTGTATCTGGCAAAGCAGTCCATGTTTGGCACTACTTTTTCAAAAATCTGTTTCTCAAAACGATTTGCCAGATTTGGACTCTTTGCTTCAGATTAAGAACCGTGACACAAATCGAGAGTCCGAACTGTAGCGAGGTCCCCCCCCTCCGCGGGCTTGTTACAGTTTCTGGCGACTCTGCTGGGGATTTTTAGAGAGTTTGACTCGAACTCGTGATATCCTGTTTTGATCTCATTTATGTGTTTCTTTGCATTGCATGTGCATTGGTGCGCCTAGGAACACAGTGTTTGCCATCTGTCATTCCTGAACGGTTTGCCGGAGGCTTGTCTTGTCAAGGCATGTCCATAAGGCTGACCGGCTATGGGCTCTGACAGCATGGAAACACAAACCTCGGTTTTACCGGGGCACCCCTTTTTGACCATTCGACCTAGTGCATATTCGGATCCATAGTGACCATTCCAAGCTAGGACAGGTTGCTTACCCGATGCTAAGTTGTTTGAGAACCGCTGTGTGCGTAGTGAAACCCTAGTTCCTGACAAAATAGGACAGGGAAACCCTACCCCAACATAGGGGTGATTGAGCTCTCTTTGTTTGCTATGTGCTTTTAGAGTGTTGCTCTACAGGAACGCACATGTCAGTTTTCAAGTTTGAGTATCAAACCTGGGGACACCAGTATCAGTATCAGTTGTGAGAATCAGTTATCTGCGGGTAACGGGTTCAGTTTTTGGGAACAGTGATTTCTGGGAACAGTGATCGGCAGTAGGGTACAGTTGTTTGGCTACACCCGTGTTTGATCAGTTTTGGCTGAAATGCTGTCTGTTTTTCTTTCAAGGTTCAGAGAGTTGCAGAGTTGATACAGAATAGTCAGTGTCTCCCCTTGCTGAGGCAGGATTTATGGCGGCACAAAGTTCAGAAGAAATTGTGGTTATGGCAGCTGTATCGGAGCAGGGAACCGCTCCGCAGAGTGAGGCCAACATCAATATGTCATATCTGCCCAGGTCGCCCGTTGTGCACCCGGTCTGGGCTCCCCAGTTATACCAGGCTCGTGAGCCCACCACCTTCGAATTGATGGGGATGATAGGCGATCTCCAAAGGTCTGTGGCAGACCTCGCCTATGGAATGTCGGCTTCACCGCCAGCGGCACCGTATGCCGGGAATTTTGTACCACAGGAGCCCCCGCTACTGGGGCGGATTGTGATAGAGCTCAGCCAGCCAGAGGTGGCTTCCGGCTATAGCCACGACATGCCAGCACCAACCCAGACCCTTGATCAGGCTGAGGCCAGAGGAAAGGACAAGGCAAAGATAGACGCCGACCCCATTGAGCAACTGCTGTGGGCAGTCGAGGCTCTGAAAGTCAGAGGGATGAACAAGCAACAAACATCCGCGATCGTGACCAAAGCCGTAGATGATGCTTTCCCCACTCCAATCAAAGGCAGTTCAAGCCAGGTAGAAAATCGGGATGGCCCCCGTCATGCCCAGACAGTTCCTGTAGTTCCCAACCCTGCACCGGGAAAGGTTCAAAAAGCCAAGGCAGCGCCAGCCGATCCTTTCGCCAGCGCATCTGGCAAGAATCCTCAAACTGCAAAGTACCTGCCCCGAGGGCGCAGGGTCTTTCACGACCTCCACATGCCTTTGTCCAGGGCATTGTTAATATTGGCAAAGAATGGGCATCTTAAGCCTTTGGAGCCCCGGCCACTCCCGAAGAATCTCCCCACCACTCATGATGCTACCTTGTACTGCGCGTACCATCAACAGTTCGGTCACAGTACCGATGGATGTTCCCGCCTTCGTCATGAAGTGCAGGATTTGATTGATAACAAGGTTATCATACCACCCACCTCAGGCAAGCCCGTCACCACTCAGTTGTTGGATTTCGAGGGGTCAGATACTGCGAGTATGTGAAGTGAAACGCCTGCGGGCAACATTTGGTACATTTTGGATGAGGCGTCTGGCACGCATTTTTGAGCATCGGTGAAACCGAGTTTTTGTAAATCCTGGCTTGGATATCGAGTCAGTCTTTTGTTTTGAGTCTGTCTCTTTGTCTTGAGTCAGTCTTTTTTTGCTTAAGGGTCTGTCTGGTTGTATCGAGTCAGTCCCCGTTGTATATAATACCTTGGTGATTCTGGGGTTATTGTCCCGAACACCATTTTGTTTTGTAATTATTACCTGTTTTTGTTTTGAGTCTGTTTCTGCCGAGGGGCCAGTTGCACCAACAGATCCGGATGAAACAGCTGTTGCTATCTCAACTTCATCCTTGCTTTCAGCATAAGTGCCAGAAAATTTGATTGGGCTGACAGTACATCTCGCCTGCTCTCCTACGCGCCAAACTCATTGCATTAACCTAAGTTTTTCAAAAAAAAAAAACTTTTGAACACTGCGGTGATAAAAACGAAGAGGAAGGAATTCCTCGGGTTTTGCAAAATTTTGATCATTTTGAGAGAAAGAAAGGCGTGCTAAGCCTTTTTTTGAGTGAAATCATGCTTGTCGGCGTGAGTACTGGGAAGGATCCTGGCCTGATCCAGATTGGTTCCACACTATCTTCGGCGCGAGCGATTTGTCGCTTTCTTAAAAACTTTCAAAAACAAATGTTTTACGCGGCCCTGCGAAGACCTGTGTGGAATCGCTCTTGAGATTGCGCAGCCTAGGATCGCTCTCAGCCTCGAGATTCAACCTATTTGTTTTCCGAGTTTGAACCCGTTCAGAATGTTCAGAAAGTTGAACGGACAAACGCCATGAAAGGCCCGTGTGGCCAGTTTTGAGGTAGCCTTCGATCAAGAAGCATCAAAGCCAAATCAGAAGGAGTAGATCTCGCCGGAAGAAGCTCGTGCAGCAACCCTGATGGATTCTCCGCAAATCAGTGCAACAGCCGTTCTCCTAGACACAGAGAGGCTTCAATTTCAAGAAACCATTTGGCATGGACTTGCTACACTTTTACCCTTTGAGAGGCTCGCTGGGCCGAAAACCCGGAAGGGCGGTCCAGGCAAAAGTTAGAGCAAGAGAGAAATACAAAAGAAAGAAAAGAAGCAAAAATACAAAAAGAAGAAGAAAAGAAAAGACAAAAGATACAAAAAAGAAAAGAAAAAGAAAAATGCAAAAAAAAAAAAGGAAATAGAAAATGAAAAGAAGCTCGCAAGGTCGAAAACCCGCATTGGGCGCCTTGGCAAAAGTGAGAGCCTAAAAAAAGTGAAGGTTAAAATACCCGAGTGTACCTTAACCGGAACTACGTAAGGCTTGATTCCCATGTTTGGGATATGTAGGCAACTTCATCATGAAGTCCAGCCCCCAACGCTTTCATACGCGTCTCAGTCCATGCAATGGTTTCAATTTCACCTCAAAGTCCAGTGGCCAACACCCTTCAAGGTGGTTGTGTCCATATATGTGTTGTGACCGTCTTCGTCATCGCTGTGTCCAAGAGCTCGACCACCGCCAATGAAGACTGTCTGCAGATTGCTGCGGCACCATCCCAAACAAGGGGCAACTTTTCGTTGCCACGAGCCGCTGTGAGCCGCTTTCCAAACTAGGGGCAACTTTTCGTTGCCTCCCACCCCCCTTTAAACCAGGGGCAATTTTCCATTGCCTCCGATCCGAGGTTGCGCATCTCGAAGGGTAAGTTCCACGCTCGTTGAGCATTGACTGTTTGAAAAATAGTTTTTGAAAATTTTTACTGAGGTTGACTATCCTCTCGAAAACTATTCCATTTTCCAAAATCGGACCATTGTCTTGGATCCAAAAAGGAAAACTTTCAGTGCTTGCCGCCTGACTTGCATGCTTTTCAAATCAAAAATCGAGCAAGTACGTTAATCCGACTCTCGTTTTGATCAAAACCGTTTTAGTAGAAAGCAAAAAACGAAAAAATGGTTAAAATGATGAACTAGGGGCACAGTCGAGCTAGGCGTTCTGTCTTTCCCCCGTCACCAACGTACTTGCCAGAAGAGCACTCTGCCCGCCAGAAGAAATAGCCGTGAGCTAACGGTATTGAGCATGAACCCACACCGTTTCATTTATCCATCAATCACCCCGGGGAGGGATGAAAAATGAGAGAATGAAGAATAGAGAGGTGTAAGTTGAGAGAAAAGCGAGGAAAAGGGTTTTGAGAGAAAATCCGAGCTTGAGAGTCGAGTGATGTGAGGATCACAAATGAGAAAGGGTGGGAAACAATAACCAGATTGAACTGGCTCCTCGTGGTCCGAGGTCTCCCATCTTCGTTTACGCATCTATGTGTCGTGTCTCTTTCATTTGACGGTCTCGTCTTTTGTTTTGAGCCTCTCCCGAGCGTGTCTCGTTGTGTTTAGGTCGTGTACCTCTTTGTTTGAGTCCTCCCCGCTGTGTTCAGTTGTAGGCTCGATATCCCGGTTTGAAAAACCCTCATTCGATTTCAAAAATCACTTACACTCGGAATGCTGTGCCATTCTCTACATTTGAGCATGTTTCAACCCTAGCTAGTTTCACCGCTGTAGGCCGTCTTGTCAGATTGGGCCGTTTTGTTTAGAAATTGCCGTGTGCAGAATGAATCGAATGTTGTGTTATGGGCTGTATGCGGATTAATCACCAGTAGAGCAAGGGCTGTGTGTCCAGAATCAGGCAATGGGTTGCTTGGGTTATTTTGCTGTTGGCTGTTTAGTTATCTGATTATTACAGTACAAGTGTTTAATTTTCAGACAACCAATCAATTCCATTTACATTGAGGTGTAACATGATGAGATGCGATGCAATGCATGAGATGTATAAATGTAAACACTTTTTCAGATAAAAAGTCCGTTTCATTTCATTATCTTTTCAAACGTACAAGTTTTGGAAACAAAAATCTGCCTGCGGCAGTACAAGGTAATCTATCTACCAACAAAAAGAAAGAGGTACATATTCGGACCCGCTTGCATGATTGCAGATACGTAATTATGGGGTTTATTTTCCATTTCTCACGCATCAGGATCTAAACACTTGGACACTTATTCGGACCCTCTAACATGATGGCAGATATGTAATTATGGTGTTTACATGTCATTTCTCGAGCATTAGGATTCGAACGCTCAGACACTTATTCGGACCCTCTTGCACGATAGCAGATATGTAATTATGGTGTTTACTTGCCATTTCTAATGCATTAGGGTTTAAACACTGGGACACTTATTTGTACCCTCTTGCGTGATGGCAGATATGTAATTGTGGTGTTTACTCGTCATTTCTCGAGCATTAGGATTTGAACACTCGGACACTTTTGCGAACCCTCTTGCATGATGGCAGATATGTAATTATGGTGTTTATTTGCCATTTCTCATGCATTAGGGTTTAAACAGTCGAACACTTATTCGGACCATCTTGCATGATGGCAAACATGTAATTATGGTGTT
Source organism: Camellia sinensis (assembly GCF_055761805.1). Taxonomy (NCBI): domain Eukaryota; kingdom Viridiplantae; phylum Streptophyta; class Magnoliopsida; order Ericales; family Theaceae; genus Camellia; species Camellia sinensis. Next base: position 163,745,971 of record NC_138972.1, read on the forward strand.
TATTTGCCATTTCTCATGCTTTAGGGTTTAAACACTCGGACATTTATCCGGACCATCCAGCATGATGCCAGATATGTAATTTTGGTATTTAGTCGGCATTTCTCGAGCATTAGGATTCGAACACTCTTACGCTGATTCGAACCCTCTTGCATGATGGCAGATTTGTAATTATGGTGTTTATTTGCCAGTTCTCATGCATTAGGGTTTAAACACTCAGACACTTATTCGGACCGTCTTTCACGATGGCAGATATGTAATTATGGTGTTTACTTGCCATTTCTCGAGCATTAGGATTCGAACACTCAGACACTTATTCAGACCCTCTTGCATGATGGCAGATATGTAATTACGGTGTTACTCGCCACTTCTCGAGCATTAGGATTCGAAGACTCGGACTCTTATTCGGAACCTCTTACCTGATGGCAGATATGTAATTATGGTGTTTATTTGCCATTTCTCATGCGTTTAGGTTTAAACAATCGAACACTTATTCGGACCATCTTGCCTAATGACAGATATGTAATTATCGTGTTTACTTGCCATTTCTCGAGCATTAGGATTCGAACACTCGGCACTTATTTGGACCCACTTCCATGATGGCAGATATGTAATTATGGTGTTTATTTTCCATTTCTCATGCATTAGGGTTTAAACACTCGAACACTTATTCAGACCATCTTGCACGATGGCAGATATGTAATTATGGTGTTTACTTGCCATTTCTCGAGCATTAGGATTCGAACACTCGGACACTTATTTGGACCCTCTCGCATGATAGCGGATATGTAATTATGGTGTTTATTTGCTATTTCTCATGCATTACGGTTTAAACACTCGAACACTTATTCAGACCCTCTTGTATGATGGTAGCTATGTAATTATCGTGTTTACTTGCTATTTCTCGAGCATTAGGATTCGAATACTCGGACACTTTTACGGACCCTCTTGCATGATGGCAGAGATGTGATTATGGTGTTTACTTGCCATTTCTTATGCATTAGCGTTAAAACACTCGGACACATATTCGGACCCCCTTGCATGGTGGCAGATACGTAATTATGGGGTTTATTTTCCATTTCTCACGCATTAGGATCTAAACACTTGGACACTTATTCGGACCCTCTAACATGATGGCAGATATGTAATTATGGTGTTTACTTGTCATTTCTTGAGCATTAGGATTCGAACGCTCAGACACTTATTCGGACCCTCATGCATGATAGCAGATATGTTATTATGGTGTTTACTTGCCATTTCTAATGCAGTAGGGTTTAAACACTGGGACACTTATTTGTACCCTCTTGCGTGATGACAAATATGTAATTGTGGTGTTTACTCGTCATTTCTCGAGCATTAGGATTCGAACACTCGGACACTTTTTCGAACCCTCTTGCATGATGGCAGATATGTAATTATGGTGTTTATTTGTCATTTCTCATGCGTTAGGGTTTAAACAGTCGAACACTTTTTCGGACCCTCTTGCATGATGGCAGACATGTAATTATGGTGTTTATTTGCCATTTCCCATGCTTTAGGGTTTAAGCACTCGGACACTTATCCGGACCATCCAGCATGATGCCAGATATGTAATTTTGGTGTTTAGTTGGCATTTCTCGAGCATTAGGATTCGAACACTCGGACACTGATTCGAACCCTCTTGCAGGATGGCAGATTTGTAATTATGGTGTTTATTTGCCATTTCTCATGCATTAGGGTTTAAACACTCGGACACTTATTCGGACCGTCTTTCATGATGGCAGATATGTAATTATGGTGTTTACTTGCCATTTCTCGAGCATTAGGATTCGAACACTCAGACACTTATTCGGACCCTCTTGCATGATGGCAGATATGTAATTATGGTGTTACTCGCCACTTCTCGAGCATTAGGATTCGAAGACTCGGACTCTTATTCGGAACCTGTTTCCTGATGGCAAATATGTAATTATGGTGTTTATTTGCCATTTCTCATGCGTTTAGGTTTAAACAATCGAACACTTATTCGGACCCTCTTGCATGATGGCAGATATGTAATTATGGTGCTTACTTCCCATTTGTCGAGCATTAGGATTCGAATACTCGGACACTATTTCGGATCCTCTTGCATGATGACAGATATGTAATTAGGGGGTTTATCTGCCATTTCTCATGCATTAGGGTTTAAACACTCGGACACTGATCTGGACCACCCAGCATGATGGCAGATATGTAATTATGGTGTTTTCTTGGCATTTCTCGAGCATTAGGATTCGAACACTCGGACACTGATTCGGACCCTCTTGTATGAAGGTATATATATAATTATGGTGTTTACTTGCCATTTCTCATGCATTGGGTTTTAAACACTCAGACACTTATTCGAACCCTTTAGCATGATGGCAAATATGTAATTATGGTGTTTACTTGTCATTTCTCGAGCATTAGGATTCGAACACTCAGACACTTATTCGGACCCTCTTGCATGATGGCAGATATGTAGTTATGGTGTTTACTGGTCATTTCTCGAGCATTAGGATTCGACCACTCAGACACTTATTCGGACCCTCTCGCATAATGGCAGATATGTAATTATGGTGTTTACTTGCCATTTCTCGAGCATTAGGATTCGAACACTCGGACACTTATTCGGACCCTCTTGCATGATGGCGGATATGTAATTATGGTGTTTATTTGCCATTTCTCATGCATTAGGGTTTAAACAATTGAACACTTATTCAGACCCTCTTGCATGTTGGCAGATATGTAACTATCGTGTTTACTTGCCATTTCTCGAGAATTAGGATTCGAACACTCGGACACTTTTTCGGACCCTCTTGCATGATGGCAGAGATGTAATTATGGATGTTTATTTGGCATTTCTTATGCATTAGGGTTAATGTCACACCCCAAATCCGGGCACGACCGGCCGTAGCCCACAGGGACTTAGCCCAAGGCACACGTAAGCCTAAACACGAATCCAATCACATTGAACAACTGAACAATAGTCCAACCACTCAGACACTTATCGGACCCACTTGCATGGTGACAGATATGTAATTATGGTATTCATTTTCCAATTCTGATGCATTAGGGTTTAAACACTCGAACACTTATTCGGACCCTCTTGCATGGTGGCAGATACGTAATTATGGTGTTTATTTTCCATTTCTCATGCTTTAGGGTTTAAACACTCGGACACCTATCCGGACCATCCAGCATGATGGCAGATATGTAATTATGGTGTTTACTTGGCATTTCTCGAGCATTAGGATTCGAACACTAGGACACTGATTCGAACCCTCTTGCATGATGGCAGATATGTAATTATGGTGTTTATTTTCCGTTTCTCATGCATTAGGGTTAAAACACTCGGACACTTATTCGGACCCCCTTTTCATGATGGCAGATATGTAATTATGGTGTTTACTTGCCATTTCTCGAGCAATAGGATTCGAACACTTGGACACTTATTCGGACCCCCTTGGATGGTGGCAGATACGTACTTATGGTGTTTATTTGCCATTTCTCATGCATTAGGGTTTAAACACTTGGACACTTATTCAGACCCTCTAGCATGGTGGCAGATATGTAATTATGGTGTTTAGTTGTCGTTTCTCGAGCATTAGGATTCGAACACTCGGACACTTATTCGGATCCTCTTGCATGAAAGCAGATATGTAATTATGGTGTTTACTTGCCATTTCTCATGCATTAAGGTTTAAACACTCAGACACGTATTTGGACCCTCTTGCGTGATGGCATATATGTAATTGTGCTGTTTACTTGTCATTTCTCGAGCATTAGGATTCGAACACTCGGACATTATTTCGGACCCTCTTGCGTGATGGCAAATATGTAATTATGGTGTCTGTTTTCCATTTCTCATGAATTAGGGTTTAAACACTCGGACACTGATTCGGACCCTCCAGCATGATGGCCGATATGTAATTATGGTGTTTATTTTTCATTTCTCATGCATTAGGGTTTAAACACTCGGACACTTATTCGGACCCTCTTGCATGATGGCAAATATGTAATTGTGGTGTTTCTTTTCATTTCTCGGGCATTAGGATTCGAACACTCGGACACGTATTCGGACCCTCTTGCATGATGGTAGATATGTAATTATGGTGTTTACTTTCCATTTCTCATGCATTAGGGTTTAAACACTCGGACACCAATTCGGACCCTCTAGCATGATGGCAGAGATGTAATTATGGTGTTTACTTGTCATTTCTCGAGCATTAGGATTCGAACAATCGGACACATATTCAGACCATCTCGCATGATGGCAGATATGTAACTATGGTGTTTACTTGCCATTTCTCGATCATTAGGATTCGAACACTCGGACACATATTCGGACCAACTTGCATGATGGTAGACATGTAATTATGGTGTTTACTTGTGATTTCTCGAGCATTACGATTCGAACACTCGAACACATTTTAGAACCCTCTTGCATGATAGGAGATATGTAATTATGGTGTTTATTGCCGTTTGTCATGCATTAGGGTTTAAACACTCGGATACTTATTCGGACCCTCTTACATGATGGCAGATATGTAATTCTGGTGTTCACTTGTCATTTCTCGAGCATTAGGATTCGAACACTCGGACACTTATTTGGACCCTCTTGCATGATGGCAGATATGTAATTGTGGTGTTTACTTGCCATTTCTCGAGCGTTAGGATTCGAACACTCGGACACCTATTCGGACCCTCTTGCTTGATGGCATATATGTAATTATGGTGTTTGTTTGCCATTTCTCATGCATTAGGGTTTAGACACTCGGACACTTATTCGGACCCTCTAGCACGATGGCAGATATTTAATTATGGTGTTTGCTTGTCATTTCTCGAGCATTAGGATTCGAACACGTGGACACTTATTCGGACCCTCTTACATGATAGCAGATATGTAATTATGGTGTTTACTTGCCATTTCTGATGAATTAGGGTTTGAACACTCGGATACTTATTTGGACCCTCTTACTTGATGGTAGATATGTAATGATGGTTTTCACTTGCCATTTCTCAAGCATTAGGATTCGAACACTCAGACACATATTCGGACCCTCTTGCATGATGGCAGATATGTAATTTTGGTGTTTACTTGCCATTTCTCGAGCATTAGGAATCGAACATTCAGACACTTATTCGTACCCTCTTGCACGATGGCAGATATATAATTATGGGGTTACTTGCTATTTCTCGAGCATTAGGATTCGTACACTCGGACACTTATTCGGACCCTCTCGCATGATGGCAGATATGTAATTATGGTGTTTATTTGCCATTTCTCGTGCATTCGGGTTTAAACACTTGAACACTTATTCGGACCCTCTTGCATGATGGCTGATATGTAGTTATGGTGTTTACTTGCCATTTGTCATGCATTAGTGTTTAAACACTCGGACACTTATTCACAACCTCTTGCATGATGGCCGATATGTAATTATGGTGTTTACGTACCATTTCTCATGCATTAGGGTTTAAACACTCGGACACATATTCGGACCCTCTTGCATGATGGCAGATATGTAATTATGCTGTTTACTTACTTGTCATTTATCGAGCGTTACGATTCGAACACTCGGACACTTATTTGAACACTCTTGCATGATGACAGATATGTAATTATGGTGTTTACTCGCCATTTCTCGAGCATTAGGATTTGGACACTCGGACACTTATTCGGACCCACTTGCATGATGGCAGATGTGTAATTATTGTGTTTATTTGCCATTTCTCATGCATTAGTGTTTAAACACTTGGACACTAATTCAGACCCTCTAGCATAATGACAGAGATGTAATTATGGTGTTTACTTGTCATTTCTCAGGCATTAGGATTCGAACACTCAGACACTTATTCAGACCCTCTTGCATGATGGCAGATATGTAATTATGGTGTTTACTTGCCATTTCTCGAGCAATAGGATTCAAACACTCAGACACTTATTCGGACCCTCTTGCATGATGGCAGATATGTAATTCTGGTGTTCACTTGTCATTTCTCGAGCATTAGGATTCGAACACTCGGACACTTATTTGGACCCTCTTGCATGATGGCAGATATGTAATTGTGGTGTTTACTTGCCATTTCTCGAGCATTAGGATTCGAACACTCGGACACCTATTCGGACCCTCTTGCTTGATGGCATATATGTAATTATGGTGTTTGTTTGCCATTTCTCATGCATTAGGGTTTAGACACTCGGACACTTATTCGGACCCTCTAGCACGATGGCAGATATTTAATTATGGTGTTTGCTTGTCATTTCTCGAGCATTAGGATTCGAACACGTGGACACTTATTCGGACCCTCTTACATGATAGCAGATATGTAATTATGGTGTTTACTTGCCATTTCTGATGAATTAGGGTTTGAACACTCGGATACTTATTTGGACCCTCTTACTTGATGGTAGATATGTAATGATGGTTTTCACTTGCCATTTCTCAAGCATTAGGATTCGAACACTCAGACACATATTCGGACCCTCTTGCATGATGGCAGATATGTAATTTTGGTGTTTACTTGCCATTTCTCGAGCATTAGGAATCGAACATTCAGACACTTATTCGTACCCTCTTGCACGATGGCAGATATATAATTATGGGGTTACTTGCTATTTCTCGAGCATTAGGATTCGTACACTCGGACACTTATTCTGACCCTCTCGCATGATGGCAGATATGTAATTATGGTGTTTATTTGCCATTTCTCGTGCATTCGGGTTTAAACACTTGAACACTTATTCGGACCCTCTTGCATGATGGCTAATATGTAGTTATGGTGTTTACTTGCCATTTGTCATGCATTAGTGTTTAAACACTCGGACACTTATTCACAACCTCTTGCATGATGGCCGATATGTAATTATGGTGTTTACGTACCATTTCTCATGCATTAGGGTTTAAACACTCGGACACATATTCGGACCCTCTTGCATGATGGCAGATATGTAATTATGCTGTTTACTTACTTGTCATTTATCGAGCGTTACGATTCGAACACTCGGACACTTATTTGAACACTCTTGCATGATGACAGATATGTAATTATGGTGTTTACTCGCCATTTCTCGAGCATTAGGATTTGGACACTCGGACACTTATTCGGACCCACTTGCATGATGGCAGATGTGTAATTATTATGTTTATTTGCCATTTCTCATGCATTAGTGTTTAAACACTTGGACACTAATTCAGACCCTCTAGCATAATGACAGAGATGTAATTATGGTGTTTACTTGTCATTTCTCAGGCATTAGGATTCGAACACTCAGACACTTATTCAGACCCTCTTGCATGATGGCAGATATGTAATTATGGTGTTTACTTGCCATTTCTCGAGCAATAGGATTCAAACACTCAGACACTTATTCGGACCCTCTTGCATGATGGCAGATATGTAATTATGGTTTTTATTTGTCATTTCTCATGCATTAGGGTTTAAACACTCGGACACTTACTCGGACCCCCTAGCATGATGACAGATATGTAATTATGGTGTTTACTTGTCATTTCTCGAGCTTTAGGATTCGAACACTTGGACACTTATTCGAACCCACTTGCATGATAGCAGATATGTAATTGTGGTGTTTACTTACCATTTCTCATGCATTAGGGTTTGAACACCCAGACACTTATTTGGACCCTCTTGCATGATGGTAGATATGTAATTACGGATTTTACTTGCCATTTCTTGAGCATTAGGATTCGAACACTCGGACACTTATTCGAACCTCTTGCGTGATGCAGACATGTAATTATGGTGTTTACTTGCCATTTGCCATGCATTTGGGTTTAAACACCCGGACACTTATTCAGACCCTCTTGCATGATGGCAGATATGTAATTATGGTGTTTACTTTCCATTTCTCGAGCATTAGGATTCGAACACTCGGACACTTATTCGGATCCTCTTGCATGATGGCAAATATGTAATTATGGTGTTTACTTGGCATTTCTCGAGAATTAGGATTCGAACACTCGGACAGTTATTCGGACCCTCTTGCATGATGGTAGATATGTAATTATGTTGTTTACTTGCCATTTCTCATGCATTAGGGTTTAAACACTCGGACACTAATTTGGACACTCTAGCATGATGGCAGAGATGTAACTATGGTGTTTACTTATCATTTCTCGAGCATTAGGATTCGAACAATCGAACACTTATTCAGACCTTCTTGCATGGTGGCAGATATGTAATTATGGTGTTTACTTGCCATTTCCCGAGCATTCGGATTTGAACACTCGGACACTTATTCGGACCCTCTTGCATAATGGTAGATATGTAATTATGGTGTTTACTTGCCATTTCTCATGCATTTGGGTTTAAACACTCGGACACTAATTCGGGGTCACACCCCGAACTTGCCCCTAACAGTTCAGGCATGACCCGTTCACAAACAGACATATAACCTGGTATATATATAGTATATGGGGCCTTGACGGAAGCACAAAATATTAGAAGAATACAAAACCAAACAAATTCCATTGAGCTATTTCTAACATGCTAGGATCTTATACATTACATGCACGATAAAAGGTTGATAGAATCCAAAAATATTCCTTGGCAGTACATATATACAAACACATATACAGACCCAGCCCTGTAGTCGGGCATGTAACAAAAACTATTGGAGTTATATACATTCAACCTTGGGAGGGTAGCCAAGAAATAAGCTAATTATCTTAATAAACTTGACAAAATAGGTGGCCTCGTCAGTGCTTGGATACACGAAGGTTGTCAAAAGAAACTGGGCGTCATAGGTTAGGATTGACCACCTGGTTGGTTGCCTACAGAAACAGACATAACAGAGAGTGAGCCAGGCTCAGTGAATAGTAATACATAATGAAACAATGCTCAACTTGAAACATGACATATATCAATACATGTGGAAATGCAGAGATTACAAAGTTAGCCTGATTCTGTATTCATCTTATAACGGCCTTAGGCCCAATCTTGAACATAACAGCTTGACATATCACATTCTTAATTCATAACGGCTTGCAGCCCTTAAACAGGGTGGCATAATGCCCTTGAACATAGTGGCACCAGGCCCTTAAACATGGTGGCACAAAGCCCTTGTAACATATGGCACTAAGGCCCTTGAAACGTGTGGCACAAGGCCCTTGTAACTTGTTGGCATTGAAGCCCTTGAAAGTGGCATAAAGCCCTTGAAACCATACTTATACAAACTCAAGAGGTGTCTCACACGGATTCTAGAGGTGGCTCAGGTCGTAGCACTTAGTTCCGTGTAGCACTTTGTTTCATATCATAATAGCTTATATTGAGTGGCCGTAGGCCCAGAGTCTTATAGAATAAAGGTGTTTTATCTTTCCCATTTCATTCTTTACATACTTGGAACATACTTGAGCATTAACATACATACTTGAAACATTAATCATAGTTGCGTACTTGAGACATTAACATAGTCGCGTAAACGAAATGCTAATGAAAATCATTAGTCATATGTAAAGAAGATAATGATACTACTACTCACAGTGTTGCGATGATGTGCTTGTTCCTCTCGGAGTATGCCCTGCACACATTCAACCCTGACAATTTAGTTTCCTTTTCATATCAAATTACTTTCTGTTTTGTTTTAGTTCGAAGGAATTTATACATATTAAAAGGCATCAAATACATATTCCGACAACATTAGAGGGTTCTACACGCAAAACGGAGCAAACAGTATTTTTCAGCATGAGCCGCACGTGCGGCTGTGAGCCCCGCACGTGCGGCAGTTGGCCCCGCACGTGCGGCCCTGAGGTCCCGCACGTGCCTTTTAGGCAGAACAAAAGCCCCAAAATTGCCTTTCTCCTGCACGTGCGGCCACAACTCCCGCACGTGCGGCAGCACTTCCCGCACGTGCGGCCATGACTCCCGCACGTGCGGCCATTCTGCACTTCCAGTCCGAAATTTGCTATAGAAATTCCATTCTTTTAGGAGTGTTTTCAAGACTCTAAATTGAAACTTCTAGGTGCTAAATCAATGCTAAAAACATATAAATTATAAATACAACACACCGAAATTCATCTAATTTGAATTAGGCTCATGAATGTAACTCAATTGATTTGGAGCAAACATAGAAGTTCATCCACATATCATCATTCTTGAAGCTCCTAACTTTATACACACATATATAACACACAAAACATGGCATAAACATGGATATCAATTGATAAATAAGGAGCAAGAGGATGGTCTTAATCAAATAACTTGAATTGGTCCAACATGCACAAATAGTAGGATTATCATATCAAGTCTTCAACATACACATGTTTCCAAACTTTTATCACACTTGGCTCATACCATAGCCAAATCTTACTACTTCAAATTGAGGAGGAGAATTAGACTAGGGAAGTTGAATTCACCTTAGCTTCAATCTCAATTCCTCCTTGCTCTTATCCCCTTTTCCCTTTTCTTCCCAAGAAGATGCTATGGAAATTTGCTAAGTCTTACTCAATGAGGGCTTTATAAGCATATATGTATGTATAGGTTGACTAAGGACAAAAATTTAATTATTTAAACATCCGAAATTGAAATTTCATAAACATGCTTAATATTACTTAAAAATTATGCTGATTACATATGTGAAATCAATTTCAGATAATTAAGCCTCTAAGGCTTCAAATTTCTGATCTAAGCGTTCTCATGTAATAGATACTTTTCTTGTTGAACAGATGGACATCCATAATCATATGGTTTACTTACTTAATTTAAATTTCCCATAGGATTCCACAGTAAGCATTCAAAATCACAAAATAGGATCCGAAAATATAATAAAGAACATGTACGAGGGTCGGGTTATTACATTCGGACCCTCTAGCATGATGGCAGGGATGTAATTATGGTGTTTACTTGTCATTTCTCGAGCATTAGGATTCGAACACTCGGACACTTTTTAGAAACTGTAGACACCCAATTTTTGACCATCCTCAAGACTTGGACGTCACCGTTTGAACACCCGGTGATCATCCATGTTTGTGTTCGTTTCAAGTTCCCGCAGGTCTCGGCTACGCGCCTTGCCTCAAGATCTCCAAACTCGACTGTTTAGTATCTGGTTTTGCACCAAACACTTGTTTTTTTCCTTGGAGGGGCAGGGAATGCCTTGTGAGGCATCCCCACACATCACCGGCCATGGCCAGAGGCCACCGGCTGGTGTTTTGTTGCCGTCGGCAATATATATTGCCGGTCGGCATTCTTTGTTGCCGGTCGGCAGTACATTTTGTCAAAATGACAATTTTGAGCGGCCGACTACTGTTCATCTACTTTTGGTAGATATTTTGTGCCAGCTGTGATAGCTGGCACCAACTCTGTTCCCCTCCATACACGTGTATGGAGGGATTTCCCTCTAAGCAAGCTTGTTGTGTAAGCTTTGCAAGGGGGACTTCTATAAGAGGAGGGCTCTCCTCCTTCTTCTAGGTTAGAAAGTTTGAAGAGAAAACCAGAGCTTATACATATACATACACTCTCTCTCTATATTTCCCTCTCTCTCCTCCCTTGTGTGTGTTTGGTGGCCTTAAAGTGCATTCCTACCTTAGTTTTGCACTAACACACACACTACCACACCTTACTTCGACTTTGAGGCACTTTGAGGGTTGTTTGTTCAGGTTTTGGACTGGTTTTGATCAATTGAGGGTGGCTGGACCAACTGTTCTTCAAAGGATCTTCAAGGGTAATCACTTTGCTTTAGTTTCCCCAAACTTGCACTAGTTTTTTACCTGTTTTTCTTGCTGATTTAGGCTTTGTGCATAACTTAAAAAAAGCTCATATTTTCATGCTTAAGAACTTTCGTTAAGGGTGTTTTGTGGTTTGATTTCAAACTCACCCTCTTAGGCCTTATTTGGCCTTTTTGGTGCTTCCTTTGTAAGGCCTTGTTTGCTTGAGTGTCTTAGCCTTCTCACCACTGAAAACTAGTGGATTTTCAGTGGTGAGGAAGGTGGTTTGAAGTCTTGTATAGGGGAGGGACACCCCTCTCCCTTCATTGCCTCATTTCCTTGCCTTTTGGCTTAAAGGGCAACATGCATGCTTGATTGATTTTGGCCCTTTTTTAGAGGTTTTTGGGTGTTTTTAGGTCACATGTTACCTCTGTTTTTGGTCGGATTTGTGCTCTTTTGTATGCTTAACATACTTGCTTTACATTCCTCTATTTGGCCTAGAAATGCATCTTGAGTTTAGGTCATGATTCTTGCATGTGTTAGCCTAATTTCATGAAGGTATTGGCATCATTTTATCATGTTTAAGGCCTGTTGGCCATCTGTTTCAGTCATGCTTGCCATGTTTGGTGTCATCTCTTTGTGTTTTGGCTTGTAAGCCTTGAGTATATTAGCCTCTAGCATGCGTAGCTTAGACCATCCTCATGATTTGGCATCATTTAGGATCATATTTCAGTCCATAAATCATGTTTGTATGTTTTCATATGTGACCTCTTTCATGCTTTGAAGATGTGCCCTTTTATGCCTATAAATGAGTTTTGGTACATGCATCTCATTGGAGCCACTTAAGCTGCCATATCAGTAGGTTTGGAGTCCATTTTTGCATGCTAAGTTTCTGTTTTTGCTTGTCTAATTTATTCCATGAATGGTCATGTAAGTGGATGTAAAGTACCCCCCTTTTGTGCCTTAGCCTTAGGTCCATTGGCTTTCATGTTGGCATGAGTGTTTGTCCACCATTTTGGGCACTTTTGGCCACTGTTTTGGGGTGGATTGAGGTCTGCCCCTTTATGGTTTAAGTCCACCATTTCATGCTTGTCTCATGTTTGTTGCATGATTGCTTCATTAGGTGCTGTAACATGATGATCCTTTCGCTTAAATCATCCATGTTCGCATTGCATTTGCCTCTCATATGACTAGCATTTTGCACACTTAACATGATAGATTGCATCACATTTGACATGTTATTGCATCTTAGTATCATGTTACATTTTGAGCCGTGTTTGCATAACATGCACTGCATTGCTCGGTTTGGGGTGTCAAACCAAGTGTGAGGGTTAAGGAGCGTTCATACTATAAGTGATGTAACGCGTCTTAACTCTCGATCACCGGGGCCCTTGACTTCGACATGATAGGGTCTTGGTCCTCATTTGTATGTTACATGCATTTTTACATCAAATGGCAAGCTTGATCTCTTAGGCTATCATGCACAATTGATGGCTCGAGGATCGAGGGCCATGCTTCCCTGAGTTCAAAACATGATGGGGAACATGACCATACTCACATGTACCTGAAATCCCATGCCATATACTGTCTGTCCTCCGTTGCTGTCAAAACTGTCTTCTGCAGGAAGTTTCTGCTGACCGGCGGAATTCAATGCCGACAGGCCATTGGTTAATGGCCGATAACTCCATCATCAGCCGATGGAAATTATATATGGCCGGTGAGCATTTCCTTCAGCCGATGGTATTCTATAGTGTGCAAGGAACCTGTCCCAGAACTTTGGCATTTTTCAGAGAAGCAAGGCAGTGAAAACAGAGGCAGCAATGGTATGGTACGGACTTTCCGGGCGAGACGGGTTTGAGCATGCATCATTCGCGCATCCCGAGGCAGGGGCTGTGGCCACCTTTCTTTTTGGCATTCTTTCTGTTAATTAACTAGAAATTCTGTAATAATTAATGTGTTTATTATTCAGACTGTAATATTTATTTGGACCCTCCGAGTGAGGGCAATTATGTAATAAGTGTGCGTGAGTGTGTGTATGTCTTCCAACCCCAGGTCTTTCTTCCCTTTTATTTACCTGCTTATGATGGTAGACTAGGGCATATTTTAAATTAGCATACCTTATGCTATGCATGCGTGCATCCATACATTTGTCTTACATGCACCGGGCTCGGTACATCATACTAACTGCATTCGTACTTCAATTCCAAATTGAATACGTGCATCAATTGATTGCATTTCACATGCCATGTTTAGGTTAGCCGAGCCCACTCTGATTGCATCCTGTATGTGTTGCATTAGTCAATTCAACATGAACTAGGACCATGCATGTTGGCTAACTAGTTTACTGTTTTGGCACGGAGTACGATGTAAGTATTTATGCTTTAGCATCTCGCATGAGTGTGAATGTTAACATGACAGCATGCTTACCATGTGGCTAGATGCTTATGTGATAAACTGTTCGAATGCCTGTGGGTGAAGGTTGGATTGTCTGAGTTGGAAACACTGGTTGAAATTCGTGTTTTAGCCTACTTGCGGGTAGCAAATTCCAAAACAAACGGATATGCAATGCTTATTTCCAAATTAGGCAATCTAGTCTATACTTGTTTGCTGTGCGCATAACATAGTAATTCTAGGCTAATAACCGGTTTAAGAACACATAACGTTTTCAAAAACGGATATCATGGTTAGTAGAGGCCGATCTTCGGATCGGGCGAGAGGGGGTGCTCATAGCTGACCTTCCCCAATCGTACCCTAGCTCCCGAGCTGAGGCAACTCTGGTGATGACGGACATGTGGCCTTCGGCACCAAGTCAGGGTTTCCTAAATTCCCCTATAAAAAATATTTAGGTGGCGACTCTGTATCTGGCAAAGCAGTCCATGTTTGGCACTTCTTTTTCTAAAAATCTGTTTTCTCAAAACGATTTGCCGGATTTGGACTCTTTGGTTCAAGATTAAGAACCGTGACACAAATCGAGTCCGAACTGTAGTAGCGAGGACCACGCGGGCACGTCTACAGAACCCGTTTGCAATATAGCAGATATGTAATTATGGTGTTTATTTGCCATTTCTCACGCATTTGGGTTTAAACACTCGGACATTTATTCGGACCCTCCTGCATGATGGCAGATATGTAATTCTGGTGTTTACTTGTCATTTCTCGAGCATTAGGATTCGAACACTCGGACACTTATTCGGACCCACTTGCCTGATGGAAGATGTGTAATTATGGTGTTTACTTGCCATTTCTCGAGCATTAGGATTTGAACACTCGAACACCTATTCGGACCCTCTTGCGTGATGGCAGATATGTAATTATGGTGTTTATTTGCCATTTCTCATGCATTAGGGTTTAAACACTCGGACACTTATTCGGGCCCTCTAGCATGATGGAAGATATGTAATTATAGTGTTTACGTGTCATTTCTCAAACATTAGGATTCGAACACTCGAACACTTATTCGGACCCTCTTGCATGTTAGCAAATATGTAATTATGGTGTTTACTTGCCATTTCACATGCATTTGGGTTTGAACACTCGGATAGTTGTTCGGACCCTCTTGCATGATGGTAGATATGTAATTATGGTTTTTACTTGCCATTTCTCGAACATTAGGATTCGAACACTCGGATTCGAACACTCGGACACTTATTCGAACCTCTTGCGTGCTAGCAGATATATACTTATGGTGTTTACTTGCCATTTGTCGTGCATTAGGGTTTAAACTATCGGACACTTATTCAGACCCTCTTGCATGATGGCAGATATGTAATTATGGTGTTCACTTGCCATTTCTCATGCATTAGGGTTTAAACACTCGGACACTTTTTCGGACCCTCTTGCATGATGGCAGATATGTAATTATGGTGCTTACTTGCCATTTCACATGCATTAGGGTTTGAACACTCGGAAACATATTCGGACACTCTTGCATGATGGCAGATATGTAATTATGGTGTTTACTTGCCATTTCTGGAACACTAGGGTTCGAACACTGTGACATTTATTCGTATCATCTTGCATGATGGCAGATATGTAATTATGGTGTTTATTTGCCATTTCTCATGCATTAGGGTTTAAACACTCGGACACTTACTCGGACCCTCTTGCATGATGGCAGATATGTAATTCTGGTGCTTCCTTGTCATTTCTCAAGCATTAGGATTCGAACACTCGGACACTTATTTGGACCCTCTTGCATGATGACAGATAGGTAATTATGGTGTTTACTCGCCATTTCTCGAGCATTAGGATTCGAACACTCGGACACTTATTCAGACCCTCTTGCATGGTGGCAGATATGTAATTATTGTGTTTATTTGCCATTTCTCATGCATTAGTGTTTAAACACTCGGACACTAATTCGGACACTCTAGCATGATGGTGAAGATGTAATTATGGTGTTTACTTGTCATTTCTCGGGCATTGGGATTCGAACACTCAGACACTTATTCGGACCCTCTTGCATGATGGCAAATATGTAATTATGGTGTTTATTTTCCATTTCTCATGCATTAGGGTTTAAACAATCGGACACTTATTCGGACCCCCTAGCATGATGGCAGATATGTAATTATGGTGTTTGCTTGTCATTTCTCGAGGATTCGGATTCGAACACTCGTACACTTATTCGAACCCTCTTGCATGATAGCAGATATGTAATTATGGTGTTTACTTGCCATTTCTCATGCATTAAGGTTTAAACACCCGGACACTTCTTTGGACCCTCTTGCATGATGGAAGATATGTAATTACGGATTTTACTTGCCATTTCTTGAGCATTAGGATTCGAACACTCGGACACTTATTCGAACCTCTTGCGTGATAGCAGATATGTAATTATGGTGTTTACATGCCATTTGCCACGCATTAGGGTTTAAACTGTCGGACACTTATTCAGACCCTCTTGCATGACGGCAGATATGTAATTATGGTGTTTACTTGCCATTTCTCATGCATTTGTGTTTAAACACTCGGACATTTATTCGGACCCTCTTGCGTGATGGCAGATATGTAATTATGGTGTTTACTTGCCATTTCTCAAGCATTAGGATTCGAACACACGGACACTTATTCAGACCCTCTTGCATGATGGCAAATATGTAATTATGGTGTTTACTTGGCATTTCTCGAGAATTAGGATTCGAACACCCGGACATTTATTCGGACCCTCTTGCATGATGGTGGATATGTAATTATGTTGTTTACTTGCCATTTCTCATGCATTAGGGTTTAAACACTCGGACACTAATTCCGACCCTCGAACATGATGGCCGAGATGTAACTATGGTGTTTACTTGTCATTTCTCGAGCATTAGGATTCGAACAATCGAACACTTATTCAGACCCTCTTGCATGATGGCAGATATGTAATTATGGTGTTTACTTGCCGTTTCCCGAGCATTAGGATTCGAACACTCGGGCACTTATTCGGACCCTCTTGCATAATGGTAGATATGTAATTATGGTGTTTACTTGCCATTTCTCATGCATTAGGGTTTAAACACTCGGACACTAATTCGGACCCTCTAGCATGATGCTAGAGATGTAATTATGGTGTTTACTTGTCATTTCCCGGGCATTAGGATTCGAACACACAGACACTTATTCGGACCCTTTTGCATGATGGCAGATATGTAATTATGGTGTTTACTTGCCATTTCTAGAGCATTAGGATTCGAACAGTCGTACACTTATTCGGACCCTCTTGCATGATGGCAGATATGTAATTATGGTTTTTATTTGCCATTTCTCATGCATTAGGGTTTAAACACTGGGACACTTATTCGGACCCCCTAGCATTGTGGCAGATATGTAATTATGGTGTTTACTTGTCATTTCTTGAGCATTATGGTTTAAACACTCGGACACCAATTCGGACCCTCTACCATGATGGCAGAGACGTAATTAGGGTGTTTATTTGCCATTTCTCGAGCATTAGGATTCGAACACTCGGACACCTACTCGGACCCTCTTGCATGATGGCAGATATGTAATTATGGTGTTTATTTGCCATTTCTCAGGCATTAGGGTTTAAACACTTGGACACTTATTCGGACCCTCTAGCATGATGGCAGATATGTAATTATGGTGTTTACTTGTCATTGCACGAGCATTAGGATTCGAACACTCGGACAGTTACTCGGACCCTCTTGCATGATAGCAGATATGTAATTATGGTGTTTACTTGCCATTTCTCATGCATTAGGGTATGAACGCTCGGTTACTTGTTTGGACCCTCTTGCATGATGGTAGATATGTAATTATGGTTTTTACTTGCAATTTCTCAAGCATTAGGATTCGAACGCTCTGACACTTATTCGAACCTGTTGCATGATAGCAGATATGTACTGATGGTGTTTACTTGCCATTTGTCATGCATTAGGGTTTAAACTATCGAACACTTATTCAGACCCACTTGCATGATGGCAGATATGTAATTTTCTGTTTTCTTGCCATTTCTCATGCATTTGGTTTTGAAGACTCGGACACTTATTCGGACCCTCTTGCACGATGGCAGATATGTAATTATGGTGTTTACTTGCCATTTCTCATGCATTAGGGTTTAAACACACGGAAACTTATTCGGACCGTCTTGCAAGATGGCAGATATGTAATTATGGTGTTTAGTTGCCACTTCTCGAGGATTAGAATTTGAACACTCGGATACTTATTCGCACCCTCTTGCATGATGGCAGATATGTAATTATGGTGTTTATTTTCCATTCCTTATCCATTAGGGTTTAAAAACTCAGACACATATTCGGAGCATCTTGCATGATGGCAGATATGTAATTATGGAGTTTACTTGCCATTTCTCATGCATTAGGGTTTAAACACTCGGACACCAATTCGGACCCTCTAGCATGATGGCAGAGATGTAATTATGGTGTTTATTTGCCATTTCTCGAGCATTAGGATTCGAACCCTCGGACACTTATTCGGACCCTTTTGCATGATGGTAGATATGTAATTATGGTGTTTACTTGCTATTTCTCATGCATTAGGGTTTAAACACTCGGACACCAATACGGACCCTCTAGCATGATGGCAGAGATGTAATTGTTGTTTTTACTTGGCATTTCTCGAGCATTAGGATTCGAACACTCGGACACTTATTCGGACCCTCTTGCATGATGGTAAATATGTAATTATGGTGTTTACTTGCAATTTCTCATGCATTAGGGTTTAAACACTTGGACACCAATTCGGACCCTCTAGCATGACGGCAAAGATGTAATTATGGTGTTTATTTGCCATTTCTCGAGCATTAGGATTCGAACACTCGGACACTTATTCGGACCCTCTTGCATGATGGCAAATATGTAATTATGGTGTTTACTTGGCATTTCTTAAGCATTAGGATTCGAACACTCGGACACTTGTTCGGACCCTCTTGCATGATGGTAAATATGTAATTATGGTGTTTATTTTCCATTTCTCATGCATTACGGTTTAAACACTCGGACACTAATTCGGACCCTCTAGCCTGATGCCACAGATGTAATTATGGTGTTAACTTGTCATTTCTCGAGCATTAGGATTCGAATAGTCGGACACTTTTTAGAACCCTCTTGCATTATGGCAGTTATGTAATTATGGAGTTTACTTGCCATTTCTCATGCATTAGGGTTTAAACACTCGGACACCAATTCGGACCCTCTAGCATGATGGCAGAGACGTAATTATTATTGTTTACTTGGCATTTCACGAGCATTAGGATTCGAACACTCGGACACTTATTCGGACCCTCTTGCATTATGGTGTTTACTTGCCATTTCTCATGCATTAGGGTTTACACACTCGGACAGCAATTCGGATCCTCTACCATGATGGCAGAGACGTAATTATTGTGTTTGTTTGCCATTTCTCAAGCATTAGGATTCGAACACTCGGACACCTATTCGGACGCTCTTGCATGATGGCAGATATGTAATTATGGTGTTTATTTGCCATTTCTCATGCATTAGGGTTTAAACACTCGGACACTTATTCGGACCCTCTACCATGATGGCAGATATGTAATTATGCTGTTTACTTGTCATTGCTCGAGCGTTAGGATTCGAACACTCCGACAGTTACTCGGATCCTTTTGCAAGATAGCAGATATGTAATTATGGTGTTTACTTGCCATTTCTCATGCATTAGGGTTTGAACACTCAGATACTTGTTCGGACCCTCTTGCATGATGGTAGATATGTAATTATGGTTTTTACTTGGAATTTCTCGAGCATTAGGATTCGAACACTAGGACACTTATTCAAACCTCTTGCGTGATAACAGATATGTACTTATGTTGTTTACTTGCCATTTGTCATGCATTAGGGTTTAAACTATCGGACACTTATTCAGACCCACTTGCATGATGGCAGATATGTAAATATGGTGTTTACTTGCCGTTTCTCATGCATTGGGGTTTAAACACTCGGACACTTATTCGGACCCTCTTGCAAGATGGCAGATATGTAATTATGGTGTTTACTTGCCATTTCCCATGTATTAGGGTTTAGACACACAGAAACTTATTCGGACACTCTTGTTTGATGGCAGATATGTAATTATGGTGTTTAGTTGCCATTTCTCGAGCATTAGAATTTGAACACACGGATACTTATTCGCACCCTGTTGCATGATGGCAGATATGTAATTATGATGTTTATTTTCCATTCCTTATCCATGAGGGTTTAAACACTAGGACACTTACTCGGACCCTCTTTCATGATGGCAGATACGCAATTACGGTATTTACTTGCCGTTTCTCATGTATTAGGGTTTAAAAACTCAGACACTTATTCCGACCCTCTTGCATGATGGCAGATATGTAATTATGGCGTTTACTTGCCATTTCTCATGCATTAGGGTTTAAACACTTGGATAGCAATTCGGACCCTCTAGCATGATGGAAGATATGTAATTACGGATTTTACTTGCCATTTCTTGAGCATTAGGATTCGAACACTCGGACACTTATTCGAACCTCTTGCGTGATAGCAGATATGTAATTATGGTGTTTACATGCCATTTGCCACGCATTAGGGTTTAAACTGTCGGACACTTATTCAGACCCTCTTGCATGACGGCAGATATGTAATTATGGTGTTTACTTGCCATTTCTCATGCATTTGTGTTTAAACACTCGGACATTTATTCGGACCCTCTTGCGTGATGGCAGATATGTAATTATGGTGTTTACTTGCCATTTCTCAAGCATTAGGATTCGAACACACGGACACTTATTCAGACCCTCTTGCATGATGGCAAATATGTAATTATGGTGTTTACTTGGCATTTCTCGAGAATTAGGATTCGAACACCCGGACATTTATTCGGACCCTCTTGCATGATGGTGGATATGTAATTATGTTGTTTACTTGCCATTTCTCATGCATTAGGGTTTAAACACTCGGACACTAATTCCGACCCTCGAACATGATGGCCGAGATGTAACTATGGTGTTTACTTGTCATTTCTCGAGCATTAGGATTCGAACAATCGAACACTTATTCAGACCCTCTTGCATGATGGCAGATATGTAATTATGGTGTTTACTTGCCGTTTCCCGAGCATTAGGATTCGAACACTCGGGCACTTATTCGGACCCTCTTGCATAATGGTAGATATGTAATTATGGTGTTTACTTGCCATTTCTCATGCATTAGGGTTTAAACACTCGGACACTAATTCGGACCCTCTAGCATGATGCTAGAGATGTAATTATGGTGTTTACTTGTCATTTCTCGGGCATTAGGATTCGAACACACAGACACTTATTCGGACCCTTTTGCATGATGGCAGATATGTAATTATGGTGTTTACTTGCCATTTCTAGAGCATTAGGATTCGAACAGTCGTACACTTATTCGGACCCTCTTGCATGATGGCAGATATGTAATTATGGTTTTTATTTGCCATTTCTCATGCATTAGGGTTTAAACACTGGGACACTTATTCGGACCCCCTAGCATTGTGGCAGATATGTAATTATGGTGTTTACTTGTCATTTCTTGAGCATTATGGTTTAAACACTCGGACACCAATTCGGACCCTCTACCATGATGGCAGAGACGTAATTAGGGTGTTTATTTGCCATTTCTCGAGCATTAGGATTCGAACACTCGGACACCTACTCGGACCCTCTTGCATGATGGCAGATATGTAATTATGGTGTTTATTTGCCATTTCTCAGGCATTAGGGTTTAAACACTTGGACACTTATTCGGACCCTCTAGCATGATGGCAGATATGTAATTATGGTGTTTACTTGTCATTGCACGAGCATTAGGATTCGAACACTCGGACAGTTACTCGGACCCTCTTGCATGATAGCAGATATGTAATTATGGTGTTTACTTGCCATTTCTCATGCATTAGGGTATGAACGCTCGGTTACTTGTTTGGACCCTCTTGCATGATGGTAGATATGTAATTATGGTTTTTACTTGCAATTTCTCAAGCATTAGGATTCGAACGCTCTGACACTTATTCGAACCTGTTGCATGATAGCAGATATGTACTGATGGTGTTTACTTGCCATTTGTCATGCATTAGGGTTTAAACTATCGAACACTTATTCAGACCCACTTGCATGATGGCAGATATGTAATTTTCTGTTTTCTTGCCATTTCTCATGCATTTGGTTTTGAAGACTCGGACACTTATTCGGACCCTCTTGCACGATGGCAGATATGTAATTATGGTGTTTACTTGCCATTTCTCATGCATTAGGGTTTAAACACACGGAAACTTATTCGGACCGTCTTGCAAGATGGCAGATATGTAATTATGGTGTTTAGTTGCCACTTCTCGAGGATTAGAATTTGAACACTCGGATACTTATTCGCACCCTCTTGCATGATGGCAGATATGTAATTATGGTGTTTATTTTCCATTCCTTATCCATTAGGGTTTAAAAACTCAGACACATATTCGGAGCATCTTGCATGATGGCAGATATGTAATTATGGAGTTTACTTGCCATTTCTCATGCATTAGGGTTTAAACACTCGGACACCAATTCGGACCCTCTAGCATGATGGCAGAGATGTAATTATGGTGTTTATTTGCCATTTCTCGAGCATTAGGATTCGAACCCTCGGACACTTATTCGGACCCTTTTGCATGATGGTAGATATGTAATTATGGTGTTTACTTGCTATTTCTCATGCATTAGGGTTTAAACACTCGGACACCAATACGGACCCTCTAGCATGATGGCAGAGATGTAATTGTTGTTTTTACTTGGCATTTCTCGAGCATTAGGATTCGAACACTCGGACACTTATTCGGACCCTCTTGCATGATGGTAAATATGTAATTATGGTGTTTACTTGCAATTTCTCATGCATTAGGGTTTAAACACTTGGACACCAATTCGGACCCTCTAGCATGACGGCAAAGATGTAATTATGGTGTTTATTTGCCATTTCTCGAGCATTAGGATTCGAACACTCGGACACTTATTCGGACCCTCTTGCATGATGGCAAATATGTAATTATGGTGTTTACTTGGCATTTCTTAAGCATTAGGATTCGAACACTCGGACACTTGTTCGGACCCTCTTGCATGATGGTAAATATGTAATTATGGTGTTTATTTTCCATTTCTCATGCATTACGGTTTAAACACTCGGACACTAATTCGGACCCTCTAGCCTGATGCCACAGATGTAATTATGGTGTTAACTTGTCATTTCTCGAGCATTAGGATTCGAACAGTCGGACACTTTTTAGAACCCTCTTGCATTATGGCAGTTATGTAATTATGGAGTTTACTTGCCATTTCTCATGCATTAGGGTTTAAACACTCGGACACCAATTCGGACCCTCTAGCATGATGGCAGAGACGTAATTATTATTGTTTACTTGGCATTTCACGAGCATTAGGATTCGAACACTCGGACACTTATTCGGACCCTCTTGCATTATGGTGTTTACTTGCCATTTCTCATGCATTAGGGTTTACACACTCGGACAGCAATTCGGATCCTCTACCATGATGGCAGAGACGTAATTATTGTGTTTGTTTGCCATTTCTCAAGCATTAGGATTCGAACACTCGGACACCTATTCGGACGCTCTTGCATGATGGCAGATATGTAATTATGGTGTTTATTTGCCATTTCTCATGCATTAGGGTTTAAACACTCGGACACTTATTCGGACCCTCTACCATGATGGCAGATATGTAATTATGCTGTTTACTTGTCATTGCTCGAGCGTTAGGATTCGAACACTCCGACAGTTACTCGGATCCTTTTGCAAGATAGCAGATATGTAATTATGGTGTTTACTTGCCATTTCTCATGCATTAGGGTTTGAACACTCAGATACTTGTTCGGACCCTCTTGCATGATGGTAGATATGTAATTATGGTTTTTACTTGGAATTTCTCGAGCATTAGGATTCGAACACTAGGACACTTATTCAAACCTCTTGCGTGGTAACAGATATGTACTTATGTTGTTTACTTGCCATTTGTCATGCATTAGGGTTTAAACTATCGGAAACTTATTCAGACCCACTTGCATGATGGCAGATATGTAAATATGGTGTTTACTTGCCGTTTCTCATGCATTGGGGTTTAAACACTCGGACACTTATTCGGACCCTCTTGCAAGATGGCAGATATGTAATTATGGTGTTTACTTGCCATTTCCCATGTATTAGGGTTTAGACACACAGAAACTTATTCGGACACTCTTGTTTGATGGCAGATATGTAATTATGGTGTTTAGTTGCCATTTCTCGAGCATTAGAATTTGAACACACGGATACTTATTCGCACCCTGTTGCATGATGGCAGATATGTAATTATGATGTTTATTTTCCATTCCTTATCCATGAGGGTTTAAACACTAGGACACTTACTCGGACCCTCTTTCATGATGGCAGATACGCAATTACGGTATTTACTTGCCGTTTCTCATGTATTAGGGTTTAAAAACTCAGACACTTATTCCGACCCTCTTGCATGATGGCAGATATGTAATTATGGCGTTTACTTGCCATTTCTCATGCATTAGGGTTTAAACACTTGGATAGCAATTCGGACCCTCTAGCATGATGGTAGAGGTGTAATTATGGTGTTTATTTGCCATTTCTCGAGCATTAGGATTCGAACAGTCGTACACTTATTCGGACCCTTTTGCATGATGGTAGATATGTAATTATGGGGTTTACTTGCCATTTCTCATGCATTAGGGTTTAAACACTCAGACACCAATACGAACCCTCTAGCATGATGGCAGAGATGTAATTATGGTGTTTATTTGGCATTTTTTGAGCATTAGCATTCGAACAGTCGGACACTTATTTGGACCCTCTTGCATGATTGTAGATATGTAATTATGGTATTTACTTGCCATTTCTCATGCACTAGGGTTTAAACACTCGGACACCAATTCGGACCCTCTAGCATGATGGCAGAGATGTAATTATGGTGTTTATTTGCCATTTCTCAAGCATTAGGTTTCGAACACTCGGACACTTATTCGAACCCTTTTGCATGATGGTAGATATGTAATTATGGTGTTTACTTGCCATTTCTCATGCATTAGGGTTTAAACATTCAGACACCAATTCGGACCCTCTAGCATGATGGCAGAGATGTAATTATGCTGTTTACTTAGCATTTCATTAGGACGAACACTCAGACACTTATTTGGACCCTCTTGCATGATGGTAGTTATGTAATTATGGTGTTTACTTGCCATTTCTCATGCATTAGGGTTTAAACACTCGGACACCAATTCGGACGCTCTACCAAGATGGCAGAGACGTAATTATGGTGTTTATTTGCCATTTCTCGAGCATTAGGATTCGAACACTCGGACACCTATTCGGACCCTCTTGCATGATGGCAGATATGTAATTATGGTGTTTATTTGCCATTTCTCATGCATTAGGGTTTAAACACTCGGACACTTATTCGGACCCCCTAGCATGATGTCAGATATGTAATTATGGTGTTTACTTCTCATTGCTCGAGCATTAGGAATCGAACACTCGGACAGTTACTCGAACCCTCTTGCAAGATAGTAGATATGTAAATATGGTGTTTACTTGCCATTTCTCATGCACTAGGGTTTAAACACTCGGACACCAATTCAGACCCTCTAGCATGATGGCAGAGATGTAATTATGGTGTTTATTTGCCATTTCTCAAGCATTAGGTTTCGAACACTCGGACACTTATTCGGACCCTTTTGCATGATGGTAGATAAGTAATTATGGTGTTTACTTGCCATTTCTCGTGCATTAGGGTTTAAACACTCGGACACCAATTCGGACCCTCTAGCATGATGGCAAAGATGTAATTATGCTTTTTACTTGGCATTTCTGGAGCATTAGGATCCGAACACTCGGACACTTATTCGGACCCTCTTGCATGATGGTAGATATGTAATTATGGTGTTTACTTGCCATTTCTCATGCATTAGGGTATAAACACTCGGACACCAATTCGGACCCTCTACCGTGATGGCAGAGACGTAATTATGGTGTTTATTTGCCATTTCTCGAGCATTAGGATTCGAACACTCGGACACCTATTCGGACCCTCTTGCATGATGGCAGATATGTAATTATGGTGTTTATTTGCCATTTCTCATGCATTGGGGTTTAAACACTCGGACACTTATTCTGACCCTCTACCGTGATGGCAGATATGCAATTATGGTGCTTACTTGTCATTGCTCGAGCATTAGGATTCGAACACTCGGACAGTTTGTCGAACCCTCTTGCATGATAGCAAATATGTAAATATGGTGTTTACTTGCCATTTCTCATGCACTAGGGTTTAAACACTCGGACACCAATTCGGACCCTCTAGCATGATGGCAGAGATCTAATTATGGTGTTTATTTGCCATTTCTCAAGCATTAGGTTTCGAACACTCGGACACTTATTCGGAGCATTTTGCATGTTGGTAGATATGTAATTATGGTGTTTACTTGCCATTTCTCATGCATTAGGGTTTAAACACTCGGACACCAATTCGGACCCTCTAGCATGATGGTAGAGATGTATTTATGCTGTTTACTTGGCATTTCTCGAGCATTAGGATTCGAACACCCAGACACTTATTCGGACCCTCTTGCATGATGGTAGATATGTAATTATGGTGTTTACTTGCCATTTCTCATGCATTAGGGTTTAAACACTCGGACACCAATTCGGACCCTCTACTATGATGGCAGAGACGTAATTATGGTGTTTATTTTCCATTTCTCGAGCATTAGGATTCGAACACTCGGACACCTATTCGGACCCTCTTGCATGATGGCATATATGTAATTATGGTGTTTATTCGCCATTTCTCATGCATTAGGGTTTAAACACTCGGACACTTATTCGGACCCTCTTGCATGATGGTAGATATGTAATTATGGTGTTTACTTGCCATTTCTCATGCATTAGGGTTTAAACACTCGGACACCAATTCGGACCCTTTACTATGATGGCAGAGACGTAATTATGGTGTTTATTTTCCATTTCTCGAGCATTAGGATTCGAACACTCGGACACCTATTCGGACCCTCTTGCATGATGGCATATTTGTAATTATGGTGTTTATTCGCCATTTCTCATGCATTAGGGTTTAAACACTCGGACACTTATTCGGACCCTCTTGCATGATAGCAGATATGTAAATATGGTGTTTACTTGCCATTTCTCATGCATTAGGGTTTGAACACTCAGATACTTATTTGGACCATCTTGCATGATGGTATATATGTAATTATCATTTTTACTTGCAATTTCTCGAGCATTAGGATTCGAACAGTCGGACACTTATTCGAACCTCTTGCGTGATAGCAGATATGTACTTATGGTGTTTACTTGCCATTTGTCATGCATTAGGGTTTAAACTATTGGACACTTATTCAGACCCACTTGCATGATGGCAGATATGTAATTATGGTGTTTACTTGCCATTTCTCATGCATTAGGGTTTAAACACTCGGACACCTATTCGGACCCTCTTGCACGATTGCAGATATGTAATTATGGTGTTTACTTGCCATTTCTCATGCATTAGGGTTTAAACACACGGAAACTTATTCGGAGCCTCTTGCATGATGACAGATATGTAATTATGGTGTTTAGTTTCCATTTCTTGAGCATTAGAATTTGAACACTCGGATACTTATTCGCACCCTCTTGCGTGATGGCAGATATGTAATTATGGTGTTTATTTTCCATTCCTTATCCATGAGGGTTTAAACACTAGGACACTTACTCGGACCCTCTTTCATGATGGCAGATATGCAATTACGGAGTTTACTTGCCGTTTCTCATGCATTAGGGTTCAAAAACTCAGACACTTATTCGGACCCTCTTGCATGATGGCAGATATGTAATTATGGAGTTTACTTGCCATTTCACATGCATTAGGGTTTAAACTCTCGGACACCAATTCGCACCCTCTAGCATGATGGCAGAGATGTAATTATGGTGTTTATTTACCATTTCTCGAGCATTAGGATTCGAACACTCGGACAGTTATTCGGGCCATCTTGCATGATGGCAAATATGTAATTATGGTATTTACTTGGCATTTCTTGAGCATTAGGATTCAAACACTCGGACACTTATTCGGACCCTATTGCATGATGGTAGATATGTGATTATGGTGTTTACTTGCCATTTCTTATGCATTAGGGATTAAACACTCGGACACTAATTCGGACCCTCTAGCATGATAGCAGAGATGTAATTATGGTGTTTACTCGTCATTTCTCAAGCATTAGGATTCGAACACTCGGACACTTTTTAGAACCCTCTTACATGATGGCAGATATATAATTATGGTGTTCATTTTCCATTTCTCATGCATTAGGGTCTAAACACTTGGGCACTTATTCGGACCCTCTAGCATGATGGCAGATATGTAATTATAGTGTTTACTTGTCATTTCTCGGGCATTTGGATTCGAATACTCGAACACTTATTTGAACCTCTTGCGTGATAGCAGATATGTAATTATGGTGTTTACTAGCCATTTGTGATGCATTAGGGTTTAAACTATCGGACACTTATTCAGACCCTCTTGCATGATGGCAGATATGTAATTATGGTGTTTACTTGCCATTTCTCATGCATTAGGGTTTAAACACTCGGATACTTATTCAGACCCTCTTCCATGATGGTAGATATGTAATTATGGTGCTTATTTGCCATTTCTCATGCATTAGGGTTTAAACACTCGGAAACTTATTCGAACCTTCTTGCATGATGGCAGATATGTAATTATGGTGTTTACTTGCCATTTCTCGAGCATTAGTATTCCAATACTCTGACACTTATTCGGACCCTCTTGCATGATGGCAAATATTTAATTATGGTGTTTACTTGGCATTTCTCGAGCATTAGGATTCGAATACTCGGACACTTATTCGGACCCTCTTGCATGATGGCAGATATGTAATTATGGTGTTTTCTTGCCATTTCTCATGCATTAGGGTTTAAACACTCAGACATCAATTCGGACCCTCTAGCATGATAGCAGAGATGTAATTATGGTGTTTACTTACCATTTGTCGAGCATTGGGATTCGAACACTTGGACGCTTATGCGAACCTACTGTGTGATAGCATATATTTAATTATGGTGTTTACTTGCCATTTGTCATGCATTAGGGTTTAAACTATCGGACACTTATTCAGACCCTCTTGCATGATGGCAGATACGTAATTATGGTGTTTAGTTGCCATTTCTCATGCATTAGGATTTAAACACTCGGACACTTATTCGAACACTCATGCATGATGGCAGATATGTAATTATGGTGCTTACTTGCCATTTCTCATGCATTAGGTTTAAACACTCGAAAACTTATTTGGACCCTCTTGCGTGATGGCAGATATGTAATTGTGGTGTTTACTAGCCATTTCTCGAGCACTAGGATTCGAACACTGTGACACTTATTCGTACCCTCTTGCATGATGGCAGATATCTAATTATGGTGTTTGTTTGCCATTGCTCATGCATTAGGGTTAAAACACTCAGACACTTACTCGGACCCTCTGGCATGATGGCAGATATGCAATTCTGGTGCTTACTAGTCATTTCTCGGGCATTGGGATTCGAACACTCAGACACTTATTCGGACCCTCTTGCATGATGGCGGATATGTAATTACGGTGTTTACTTGCCATTTCACGAGCATTAGGATTAGAACACTCGGACACTTATTCGGACCCTCTTGCATGATGGCAGATATGTAATTATGGTATTTATTTGCCATTTCTCATGCATTAGGGTTTAAACACGCGGACACTTATTCGGACCCCCTAGCATGATGGCTGATATGTAATTATGGTGTTTACTTGCCATTTCTCGAGCATTAGGATTCGAACACTCGGACACTTATTCGGACCCTCTTGCATGATGGCGGATTTGTAATTGTGGTGTTTACTTGCCATTTGTCATGCATTAGGGTTTAAACATCCGGACACTTATTCGGACCCTCTAGCATGATGGCAGATGTGTAATTTTGGTGTTTACTTGTCATTGCTCATGCATTAGAGTTTAAACGCTCGAACACTTATTCGGACCCCCTAGCATGATGGTAGATATGTCATTATGGTGTTTACTTGACATTTCTCGAGCATTAGGATTCGAACACTCACACACTTATTCGAACCCTATTGCATGATACCAGATATGTAATTATGGTGTTTACTTGCCATTTCGCATGCATTAGGGTTTAAACACTCGGACACTTATTTGGACCCTCTTGCATGATGGCAGATATGTAATTACAGTTTTTACTTTCTATGTCTTGAGCATTAGGATTCGAACACTCAGACACTTATTCGAACCTCTTGCGTGATAGCAGATATGGAATTATGGTGTTTACTTGCCATTTTCCACGCATTACGGTTTATACTGTCGGACACTTAGTCAGACCCTCTTGCATGATGGCAGATATGTAATTATGGTGCTTACTTGCCATTTCTCATGCATTAGGGTTTAAACGCTCGAGCACTTATTCGGACCCTCTTGCGTGATGGCAGATGTGTAATTATGGTGTTTACTTGTCATTTCCCATGAATTAGGGTTTAAACACTCGAAAAATTATTCAGACCCTCTTGCATGATGGCAGATATGTAATTATGCTGTCACTTCGCATTTCTCGAGCATTAGGATTCGAACACTCAGACAATTATTCGGACCCTCTTGCATGATGGCAGATATGTAATTATGGTTTTGTTTTGCCATTTCTCGAGCATTATGATTCGAAGACTCAGACAAATATTCGGACCCTCTTGCGTGATGGCAGATATGTAATTATGGTGTTTACTTGCCATTTCTCGATCATTAGGATTCGAACACTCAGACACTTATTGGGACCCTCTTGTATGATGGCAGATATGTAATTATGGTGTTTATTTGCCATTTCACATGCATTAGGGTTTAAACACTCAAACACTTATTCGGACCCTCTTGGATGATGGCAGATATGTAATTATGGTGTTTATTTGCCATTTCTCATGCGTTAGGGTTTAAACACTAAGACACTTACTCGGACCGTCTTGCATGATGGCAGATATGTAATTCTGCTGTTTACTTGTCATTTCTCGAGCATTAGGATTCGAACACTCGGACACTTATTTGGACCCTCTTGCATGATGGCAGATATGTAATTATGGTGTTTACTTGCCATTTCTTGAGCATTAGGATTCGAACACTCGGACACTTATTCGCACCCTCTTGCATGATGGCAGATATGTAATTATGGTGTTTATTTGCTATTTCTCATGCCTGAGGGTTTAAACACTCGGACACTAATTTGGACCCTCTAGCATGATGGCAGATATGTAATTATGGTGTTTACTTGTCATTTCTCGAGCATTAGGATTCGAAGACTCGGACACTTATTCGGACCCTCTTGCATGATGGCAGATATGTAATTATGGTGCTTACTTGCCATTTCTCATGCATTAGGGTTTAAACGCTCGAGCACTTATTCGGACCCTCTTGCGTGATGGCAGATGTGTAATTATGGTGTTTACTTGTCATTTCCCATGCATTAGGGTTTAAACACTCGAAAAATTATTCAGACCCTCTTGCATGATGGCAGATATGTAATTATGCTGTCACTTCGCATTTCTCGAGCATTAGGATTCGAACACTCAGACACTTATTCGGACCCTCTTGCATGATGGCAGATATGTAATTATGGTTTTGTTTTGCCATTTCTCGAGCATTATGATTCGAAGACTCAGACACATATTCGGACCCTCTTGCGTGATGGCAGATATGTAATTATGGTGTTTACTTGCCATTTCTCGCGCATTAGGATTCGAACACTCAGACACTTATTCGGACCCTCTTGTATGATGGCAGATATGTAATTATGGTGTTTATTTGCCATTTCACATGCATTAGGGTTTAAACACTCAAACACTTATTCGGACCCTCTTGGATGATGGCAGATATGTAATTATGGTGTTTATTTGCCATTTCTCATGCGTTAGGGTTTAAACACTAAGACACTTACTTGGACCGTCTTGCATGATGGCAGATATGTAATTCTGCTGTTTACTTGTCATTTCTCGAGCATTAGGATTCGAACACTCGGACACTTATTTGGACCCTCTTGCATGATGGCAGATATGTAATTATGGTGTTTACTTGCCATTTCTTGAGCATTAGGATTCGAACACTCGGACACTTATTCGCACCCTCTTGCATGATGGCAGATATGTAATTATGGTGTTTATTTGCTATTTCTCATGCCTGAGGGTTTAAACACTCGGACACTAATTTGGACCCTCTAGCATGATGGCAGATATGTAATTATGGTGTTTACTTGTCATTTCTCGAGCATTAGGATTCGAAGACTTGGACACTTATTCGGACCCTCTTGCATGATGGCAGATATGTAATTATGGTGTTTACTTGCCATTTCTCGAGCATTAGGATTCGAACACTCGGACACTTATTCGGACCCTCTTGCATGATGGCAGATATGTAATTATGGTGTTTATTTGCCATTTCTCATGCATTAGGGTTTAAACACTCGGACACTTATTCGGACCCCCTCTCTCTCTCTGCAGGTGTGATTGCAAGAAGTATATTAATAAAGAGTGCCGTATTGAGTAAGTATTGGTTGTAAGTATTATTGTATGATGCATGTCTGAATATGTACTTATTGTCTTGAATGATATATTAAGGTATCATATTAATCGAAAAAATAATATTTTTCAGAATTTTTTATCTATCTGGCCTAATGACCCTTGGGGTCTTCAACAATTAGAAGAAACAAATAGGCTAATTGAACAAACAAAATTACAAATCCAGGAAGAAATCTGCTTGTTAATAACTGTAGGTAGGCCTCCGCCTCCTCCTCCAGAAGCTTAAATTTTGAGACCATATATGGAATAATTAATCCTAAATAAAATAAAACTATAATTAATCATATTCTTGGGTTAGTGCTTAATGATGGTTAGAACAGTATTAGAGTTAGTGGGACGTCACCCAAGTCGCATAGAGGTTGACCGTTAGCAGTGTTTGCGGTTAAGTCTTGTCTCGTAAGCCGTTGACCGACGTGCTAGCCTTAACCTGTGTCAAGCACCATTATTGGTATCAGAGCCATGTTTGTTGTTAGTTATAGTTTGTTTTATTTTTAATTAATTATACATATATGGTCACCATACATCCTTATGTCTACAGTACCTACAGTAGATACATCATCTACAGTAGCCCAAACAGTGGTCAATACAGATGCTTCGTCATCAGAAACCATAGAATTGGTAGCCTATCAAGAGGTCAAGGAAGCTCTTGACAAGTGGACTATACCGAAAGTAAAACCCGATACCATCTATAAGATTGGTATGTTAAACTTTCTGAGTAAACGTATAATTAAGACATTTGAGCATGCTATGCCTGTCCAGAATAATGATGAGATTATCCATCTCCTCCATTTTCAGGATTTATATCCCTTCCTTGAGAAATATAAGTATGCCCATATAGGACTTGTCCAGATAGCCTTTAAACCTTTGACACTTTTACGTCAAAATACCAGCCTCCAGTGCACTCTCAAAGATGGAAGATGTATTGATTGGAGAACCTCACCGATGGGAGCTGTAGAAACCAGCTTATCTCATGGTCCAGTCTATTTTGATATCTATCCAAACATAAGTATAACGCTCTCTGATGCAAATTTATCAAAAGTCCTCGAACTTAGAGTGTTATCCCATGGATATGAGTATCTTCCAGGATCTCCCCTGTATGCGGTTATTTCCAGAATCTATCTTAAGGTTTTAACGACCTTAAACCCATATATCAGACAGCAGAGTCCTGCTGGACACACTGTATTGATTGACACCAATCTTTACAGTAGTCAGGTAGCTGTCCCCGAAATGATTGAGTGGGAAAAAAATTACTTTTCCAGAACGATGGTAGATAACTCATGTTGTTCCGCCAAAACCGATTGTTAGACACAATTTGGAAGATGTTATACAGATCGAAGGTGGTAATGTTTACCTCCGTTTCCAAAGACCACCTAGGCTATTATCCCGAAGTATGTCAACTGCCAGTATTAGATCCACCCCCTCTTTTCGAGAACCTTATAGGGTTGATCTTCCTGAGTCATCCAGACATTCTAGTGCTCATCCTCTAGAAGCTGTCATACAAGGCATGCCAACCAGAGCAGCAAGCAATCCTGAGCATCTAGATCCTATGGATCCCATTATCCAAGGATTACAATTTTTTCCGAATAAAATCCCACTTGGTATTTACGAACCAAGGACATCCAGTAGCAAAGGACCTTATAGTCCTACTGCCAGTGATATAAACTTTGAAGTTTGATGGATTTTAGTCCTGGTAGTGAAAATCGGAAGGTCTTAAATCAAGACTTTTACCATAACCAATATACAGAATTCAAGAATTGGTATTTTACCACACATACTTCCGACCAACTTCAGAATTTCAAAATCTAGTATTATGACTATTTGGAAAAACACCAAATACTTCAACCTTTTCCTTTATGGTTCCAGCATCAAGGATATCTTCCGGCTGCCCAAATAAATGTTTTAGAAAATATTCAAAAAAATTGGGTCACAACTGATGGACATATGTTCACTTCCATCCATCCTCCAGCTAAGTCTTTAGAATTACTTCCAAGTGATACTATATCCAGCCAACCTTTAGTCATTTCTCCCTTTGTAGAACCTCCTCCTAGGAGTTTTAATGCTTTGACAGTAAAAGAAATAATTCCTGTTATGAAACAGCATAATTATACTAACCTTTACTGCCAAACCATGGGAAAACAATTAACCAGAATTGAAGAAACAGCTGTTCATTTAAAAGAACATTGTCAAATTCAATCCAGACCACAACCAGAAATCCAACCTGCTTTACTTAAGCCAAAGCCCACGATTACAAATTTTAATTTGGAACCAAAGAGAGATAATACTGAATTTATGAACACCTTAATAGACAAGATTAAAAATCTTAATTTGTCAACACCCGGTCCCTCTCAAGTGAATATGTTATCCAAGGATCATATTCCTAAGGAAGAACCACCTTTTTCAGGCCTGACCTTTCACTAGATTGCTGAAATTCAAGCTAGCTTCCGGTATGAACAACCAAGTGAGATCAACAGAGTCATGTATGACACCAAAGTTGATAGACATTCCTACTTAGCCCCAAGTAGGTATTATTATTCCAGACCAACCCCTGTTGATATTTTGTATGAAGAAAACTTCTTGCAAAATCAAAAGCATTACCAAAGCTGAACCATTTATGAATTGAACATAGATGCTCTTACTGATTATCAAATTTATGAAACTTTACAGCATATGATGATGTTTGCTACAGTTTGCAAACAGAATGAGAATACTGATCATCAAGTTGTGAGATTCATTGTCAGTGGTTTCACCGGTATCCTTAAAGGATGGTGGGATAATATTTTCACACAACCTCAAAATGATGAGATCCTCGCATTAATGTGTGTTAGAGTGGATCCATCCACTAGAGCTGAAGTTACCGAACAAGATGCTGTTTACACTCTTGTAAACACCATAATCCAGCATTTCATAGGCAATGTTACTGGCCTCGAAGATCGTACACGAGAACTTCTTCAGAAACTCAAATGCCCATCTTTATCTCATTTTCGATGGTATAAAGATGTGTTTATGATGAAAGTTCATCGGCGTACTGATGCCAGTTCTGAACATTGGAAGGCTAAATTTATTGATGGCCTACCAACTCTTTTTGCTGAAAGAGTTCGCAAAAATTACGTGACCGACATGATAGGATGTCTATACCTTACTATGGATATACCTATGGTCAGCTAATTGCCATAATTACTGATAAAGGTCTGGCTCTTTGTAATGAGCTCAAACTTCAGCAACAGATGAAACAACAACATCTTACAGGACGAAAAGAAATAGGTGAGTTTTGTGAGCAATTCGCCTATGGGGATAATTTACAATATCCTAAATCCAGAAAACATAAAAAGATATCCAAATCTTAATCTTATCCTAAAAAATCCAGAAAATATAAATATGCCAAGCCCCAAGCTCAGCATCCAACTTCCTCTAAAGGAAAGTCAAAATATTCCAAGAAGAAATCATCCAAATCCACAGTTAAATGTTATAAATGTGGACAACTAGGGCATCATGTTAATCGGTGTAAATCTAAATTACAGCATAAGCTTAATGAACTATCTTTGGATGATGACACTAAGCAACAGATTCTTCAGATGCTTTTAGATTCTGACTCTTCTTCTGATAATGAGGATGAGCTTAATGCTTTATATTCCGACTCATCCGATACATTAGAAAATAATCCAGAAGTCTGTGATTGTAAAACAAATTTAAATCACATTTCTGATGAAGTTAACTATTGGAAAGCAATAGTTGAAATGAATGGACTAGATATTGGAGGACCCAGTATCAATGTTCTTACAGAAGATGAGCACAAAATTATTAATTTTGCTGATCAAATTTCTAATCCAAAAATGAAATTAAAATTTTTGGAATTATGTTTACAACAGCAAAAGAAGGAAGAAATTCTTCCTCCTCAACATTATACAATGAAAGAAGTTTTTAACAGACTTCAAAATATCCAAACAGATGAAAAACCCGTAACCATCCAGGATCTTCGAATGGAAGTAAATGCTTTAAAATTAGAAGTTAAACATTTACAAAATTCGAACATCACCATTAATGCTGAAATAAAAAAGATTAATGAAAAACTTCAGAAAGATAAAAGTATTGAATCCACTTCAGAAAATCCTCCAGACCCTAAAGCAACAGATTATTTGATGCTTATGAATTCTGTCACTTTCCAGAAATGGTATATCCGAATTACTTTCATGATAAAACCTGATTTTATCATCAAAGATGCCATTGATCTTGTTGATAGTGGTGTAGATATGAATTATATCCAGGAAGGATTAATTCCGACCAAGTACTTTCATAAAACTACGCAATCACTCACAAGTGCAAGCGGTAATTCTTTATATATCCAGTATAAACTTCCAAAAGTCTTAATTTGCAATCAAGGATTATGTCTTCCAACTTCATTTGTTCTTATTAAGAACATGTCTCAACCCATAATTCTTGGAACTCCTTTCCTGTGTCTTTTAATGCCAATTGCAAAAATTGATTCTATTGGTATTCCCACAACTTTAAATAATCAACGGATTATTTTTGAGTTTATTACTGAACCTTATACTAAAGAACTTGACCAAATCAAGGATGTAGTAGATTTCAAAGAAAAACAAATTAATTTCTTACAAAAGGAAATTAGTTTTTTAACTACAGAACAAAGGATTAGCCAATCCTCTTTCCAGCAAAAAATTAAAATTCTTGAACGAGAATTCCAAACTGAGATTTGCAGTGACCTTCCCAATGTCTTTTGGAATAGAAAGAAACACATTATTTCTTTACCTTATGAACCAGGTTATGATGAGCGGAAAATTCCTACTCGCGCTCGTCCCAGTCAGATGAAAAGAGAGTATATGGAACTCTGCAAAACAGAAATCAATACTCTTCTCCAAAAGAAACTTATTCGCTCCAGTAAATCTCCTTGGAGTTGTATAGCCTTTTATGTAAATAAAAATGCCGAAATTGAGAGAGGTGTTCCACGGCTTGTAATCAATTAGAAGCCTCTCAATGATGCCTTACAATGAATAAGGTATCCAGTTCCGAATAAGAAAGATCTGTTAGATCGTCTCCAGTATGCAGTTGTATTTTGGAAATTTGACGTGAAATCAGGCTACTGGCAAGTCCAAATTGCTGAGCAAGACCGGTATAAAACCGCCGTTACCGTACCTTTTGGGCATTTTGAATGGAATGTCATGCCATTTGGATTAAAGAATGCTCCATCCGAATTCCAGAATATCATGAATGATATATTTAACCCTTATACAGAATTTTCTATTTGTTATATTGATGATGTTTTATTATTCTCCTCATCAATTGATCAACATATGAAACATCTTAATATTTTTAAGCATGTTATCATAAAAAGTGGATTAGTTGTTTCTGCTTCAAAAATGAAACTTTTTCAGACTACTGTCAGATTTTTGGGTCATAATGTCCATAATGGAACCATTATTCCAATTAATAGAAGTATGGAATTTGCTTCTAAATTTCCAGATGAAATAAAAGACAAAACTCAATTACAGAGATTTTTGGGTAGTCTTAATTATATCCATGACTACTATCCTAACCTTGCTACCGATGCAGCAATTTTATATTCCAGACTCAGAAAAAATCCACCCCAATGGAGTCCAAAGCATACTGCAGCTGTAAAGAAAATCAAGGCTCGAGTTCAAACTCTACCTTGTCTTTCATTACCCCATCCAGAATGGAAAAAGATTGTTGAAACTGATACTTCCAATTTAGGGTTTGGTAGTATTTTAAAACAATTTAATCCAAACACTAAAAAAGAAGAACCGCTCAGATTTCATTCTGGCATTTGGCATTCTACTGCCAAAAATTATCCAACCATTAAACAAGAATGTTTAGCCATTTTAAAATGTGTTCTAAAATTCCAGGATGATCTTCTTAATCAACATTTTTTAATCAGAGTTGATTGTTCTGCTGCTAAACAAATTTTTAAACAGGATGTTAAAAATTTAGCCCAAAAACAAATTTTTGCCACATGGCAGGGTCAACTTTCAGTCTTTGATTTTGATATTGAATATATCAAAGGAGAAAATAATTCCCTTCAAGATTTTCTTACTCGTGAATATTTACAGGGTCCTAATGCAGAATAGAGGCCGGGGCTCCGGCAGAAGGGGTCGTAGTAGGGGTAATCCCTACAATACTGACTTTCCAGGCCTTGGTGCCACTTCCAGTAAAAAAGGGGAATCTAGCCAAACGGCTAAAGAGGTCCTCCTGGCACCTCCTGTGCCTTATGTCCAGAATTTTATCCATGAAGAAACTGTTCTTTATATTGAAAATTCTGAAGTGCAATGGATGCAAGATCCTTGGGAAATTAAAAGGAGGTATCTTACTACACAGCATGCACTACCTCGCTTTGATCATTACAGATACATGTATGAGCAGATCCTTACGGATACTGGCCCTATGGATTTGAAACACACATTGGTTGAGCCTCATCGGGCTGCTAGTCCAATTTATTACAGCAAGTGTACTATCCAGCAAATCGTACCCACGATTGCTTGGGGTATGCATCCTCACGTTACTCGATCTCTTGAGATCCATAACAAAGAGGTCCGTTTCAGTTATTGGGATTATATTACCGCTTTCAAAAAAGCTTTTTATTATATGAATCCCACGCGTAACCACTCCTGGCTTATTTGCATTCTACCTGACCTTTTACAAAACGATCTCCCAAACTGGTTTCTCGTTTGGTGGGATACTCATGGCATTCAAATCGATGCCTTTCCAGATGATGTCCGCTCTACCTTCGACGAATGGCAGGTTGCTTACAGTCATCTTCCCAGACAACAGGATATTTCCATGTCCAAATCCACAACTCATTTTGTCATTCGATTTGGTATCCCGTGGATTTGGAAATGGGATTTTCAGACTGATTTCCAGAATAAAGTTCCTCGATTAAAAAGGGTTTTCTTTCATAAATGGTGGAACAAGATGGATGATCCTAAACCCCATCAAGAACTACTCCAGAAAATCAAAGCCCATACACAGGTCTGCTGGGACGCAGTTCCAAAACTTATTCCAGCTGCTCCAGTCCAAAACCCATTTGTCCAAATTCAAAATGAATTAAGGCAAAAATTTCAAACACTTTCTGAATCAGAATTAGTAATCAAAAGTATGGATTACATGAAGGAGCAATTTCTGCAATCACTTAACCGTGATGACATCAGCATGAAACCTGGCGGCAGTCATGATGAATAAGGGCACCCTGACCCCTATACCGACGATAATGAGTTCAACGTCCTCGTCGGTGAAGCTCAAGTA
The DNA here is from genome assembly GCF_055761805.1 of Camellia sinensis. Taxonomy (NCBI): domain Eukaryota; kingdom Viridiplantae; phylum Streptophyta; class Magnoliopsida; order Ericales; family Theaceae; genus Camellia; species Camellia sinensis. Next base: position 163,786,040 of record NC_138972.1, read on the forward strand.
CCAGATGATGCTGATCCCAATCTTGGAGATTTTTGGGATTCGCTTACAGGATTAATTGCTGACAAACTTAGTCAAGAAAAGGACAAGAAGAGAAAAGGAAAAGCTGAATATTTTTCCTTTATCCAGATGCATAATCCAGCTCCACAAAACGACAAGAATGCTTTCAGCCACTTTTAGCAAAAGCAGATTCCTTGTCTGCCACACTTCTAAAGGCCATCCAGCTGTCCATATTACCGACACATAAAGATAAGGTAATTAGAAGGAGATAAGGATGATCGACTCCAACCCATTCAGGACACGCCACCTGTCTCGCAGATAAATCCCTAGTATTATTTTATTTTCTATATAAAGGGCATCCTCACCCTTGTTGAGGCAGGTCTGAGACCACTTAATATTTTAGTTTTTCCGTTTCAAATCTTGTATTCTCTCTCTCTCTCTCTGCAGATGTGATTGTAAGAAGTATATTAATAAAGAGTGTCGTATTGAGTAAGTATTGGTTGTAAGTATTATTGTATGATGCATGTCTGAATATGTACTTATTGTCTTGAATGATATATTATGGTGTTTACTTGTCATTTCTCGAGCATTAGGATTCGAACACTCGGACACTTATTCGAACCCTCTTGCATGATAGCATATAAGTAATTATGGTGTTTACTTGCCATTTCTCATGCATTAGGGTTTAAACACTCGGACACTTATTTGGACCCTTTTGCATTATGGCAGATATGTAATTATGGTTTTTACTTGCCATTTCTTGAGCATTAGGATTCGAAAACTCAGACACTTATTCGAACCTCTTGCGTGATAGCAGATATGTAATTTTGGTGTTTACTTTCCATTTGCCGTGCATTAGGGTTTAAACTGTCGGACACTTATTCAAACCCTCTTGCATGATGACGGATATGTAATTATGGTGTTTACTTGCCATTTGTCATGCATTAGGGTTTAAACATTCGGACACTTATTCGGACCCTCTTGCATGATGGCAGATATGTAATTATGGTGTTTACTTGCCATTTCTCACGCATTAGGGTTTAAGAACTCGGAACCTTTTTCGGACCCTCTTGCATGATGGTAGATATGTAATTATGCTGTTTACTTGCTATTTCTCGAGCATTAGGATTCGAACACTCAGACACTTATTCGGAGCCTCTTGCAGGATGTCAGATATGTAATTATGGTGTTTACTTGCCATTTCTCGAGCATTATGATTCGAACACTCAGACACTTATTCGGACCCTCTTGAATGATGGTAGATATGTAATTATGGTGTTAACCTGCCATTTCTTGAGCATTAGGATTCGAACAGTCAGACACTTATTCGGACCCTCTTGTATGATGGCAGATATGTAATTATGATGTTTATTTGCCATTTCTCATGCTTTAGGGTTTAAACACTCAAACACTTATTCGGACCCTCTTGCATGATGGCAGATATGCAATTATGGTGTTTATTTGCTATTTCTCATGCATTAGGGTTTAAACACTCCGACACTTATTCAGAAACTCTTGCATGACAGCAGATATGTAATTATGGTGTTTACTTGCCACTTGTCATGCATTAGTGTTTAAACACTCGGACACTTATTCACAACCTCTTGCATGATGGCTGATATGTAATTATGGTGTTTACGTGTGTAGACACCCCATTTTTGACCGTCCTCAAGACTTGGACGTCACCGTTTGAACACTCGGTGATTATCCATGTTTGTGTTCGTCTTGAGTTCCCGGAAGTCTTAGCTGCGCGCCTCGCCTCAAGATCTCTCGACCTGACTGTTCCGTGTTTGACTTTCGCACCAAACACTTGTGTTTTTGCCTTGAAGGGAGGAGAATGGCTTGTTGGCCATCCTCACCTTCCACCGGCCTTCCCCTAGCATCACCGGCTGTTTAGGGGTGCCACCGGCCATGGTTTCTTAAAATCAATGGTTGGTCGGCACAATATCCTGCCGACCGGTACTTTCTTTTGCTGGTGACATCTTTTGCTGGCCGGTGTGACTCCTTTGCACCCTTGAGGCATGGTGCATGCCAGCTGTGCCAGCTGGAATGCACCATCAATCTTCCCCGTGCAGTTTTTGGCTGGTGTGAGCCTTTGAACCCCATTTCCTTCTAGAAGCCTGAACCCTTTGGCCAAGCTTCTTGGGGAAGCTTGGCCAGCTGTTTTAGCTTCTCCAAGAAGCCAAGACTCCTTTGCACCCTTTGCCCCTTTCATTTAGCTTCCTTGAGAAGCTTAAGTCTTGGCCCCTTGCCTATTTAAGCAATGATCCTCTCCCTTTGTTAGGGGTTAGAGCTTTTGAACCCAAAAACCAGAGCTTCTACATCTATACATTTGATATATCACTCTCTCTCTCTATATCTCCCTCTCTCTCATCTTTAGGGTGTGTTTGGAAGCCTAAAAGTGCATTTTGACCTTACTTTTGCACTATAACACACACCATTACACCTTGCTCCGAGATTGAGAACCATTGAGGTTTGTTTCTTGAGGTTTTGGACTGATTTTGATCAGTAGAGAGTGGCTGGATCATCTGTTCTTCAAGGTTTCTTTAAAGGTAAGACACTTGCTTTAGTTTCCCCAATCTTGCACTAGTTTTCTACCTGTCTTGCATGCTGATTTATGTTTTGTGTTTAACATGAAAAACTCTTGTATTTTTGTGCTTAACATCTGTCATTAAGGGTGTTTTGGCATTGGGGGTCGAACTCCTCCCCTTAGGCCTCTTTTGGCCTATTTTGGTGCCCTTTTCTTTAAGCTTTGTTTACTTTGTTTTGTTGGTCTTCTCACCACTGAAATCCAGTGGACTTTCAGTGGTGATGGAGTGATTTTGAAGTCTTGTGTAGGGGAGGGACACCCCTCTCCCCTTTGTCCTTCTTTTAACCTTGTTTTGGCTTAAAAGGGGAACATGCATGCTCTATCATTTTTGGCCCCATTTCAGAAGTTTTTGGGGTGTTTTGGGACATATTATATCTCTGTCCAATGGTGGTTTGTTGGCCCTTAGCATGCATTTTGTACTTGTTTTGTAATTCTCCATCTTGCCTAGAAGTGTGCTATGTGTTTAGCCTAGCATATCCTCTTGTTTTGGCTTTGCTTTGTGAAGTATTTGGCCATGTTTTGTCATGCTTAAAGTTTGTTGGCCACTGATTTTGTCATGTTTGGCATGCTTGATATAGTTGCTTTGCATTTTGGCTTGTAAGCCTTGGTTGTGTAGGCCACCAATATGCTTAGCATAAGCTTGCTATCATCATTCGGCATCATTATAGATCATATTTCAGTCCCTAATCCATGCTTGTATATTTGTCTTCATCATCTCTTTTATGCTTTGAAGGGTTGTCCTTTTATGCCTTGGAAATGGTCATTGTGCATGCCCATGTGTTTAGATATTAGGCTGCCATATCAGTGGGTTTCGAGGGCCCTTTTTGCATACTAGAACTCTGTTTTGTATTGAAAAATTCATGCCATGTTTGCTTGGGATAAGTATTGAGTGATGCTCCCTTTTGGTGGCTTTGAATGCCCTTGTTTCGGACTCATTCCTTGGCATGTTTTGACCATGATCTTTGCATGCTTTAGTCTTGTTTTGGAGTCCCTTGGGACTGTTTTAGGTCATTTTGGTCCTTTAAGGTTTGGTTGACATAGCTTTGGTTTAACCCCCTTTATTGGCTTCATGTAGTGGTCATTGTTGCATGCCTTACTTGCATGATTTGTTCAATTTTGGCATCATCCTCTATTCATTTTTAGATCCTAGCATGTTGGTTTAATGCCCTTTTATATCGCCTTTTAGTATGCTTAGAGTTGTCCCCTTTCATGCTTAGGTGATGGACCTTGATGTGTGCATGCTTGCATGCATCATTTGTGCTCTTGTACATCATTTTAGCCACTGTTTATGGCGAGGTCGAGGTCTGCCATTTATGGTTTAAGTCCACCGTTGCATGCTTATCATATGCTTGTTGCTTATTTGGTTCATTACATGTTGTCCCATGCTAGCCTTATGGCATATTGGTCCATGTTTGCATCATATTTGCATCTCGTATGATTAGGACTTTGCATACTCAACATGATGGATTGCATCACATTTGACATGTTTTGCATCTTAGTATCATGTTACATTTGGAGCCATGTTTGTATAACATGCATAGCATTGCTTGGTTTGGGGTGTCAAACTAAATGTGAGGGGTGAGGGGTGTTTGTACTTCAAGTGACAAAACACATCTCAACCCTCGGTCACCGGGGCCCTTGACTTTGGCATGATAGGGTCTTGGTCCTCATTTGTGTGTTGCATGCATTTTTACATTGAATTGCCACCTTGGCTCCTTAGGCTATCATGCATCAAATGCACAATTGATAGCCCGAGGGTCAAGGGTCATACTTCCTTGAGTCCGTTACATGATTGGGAGGGTAGCCATGCATACACTTGCCTGAAATTCCATGCCATACACTGTCTGTCCTTGTTGCTGTCAAAAACCAGATTCTGCAGGAACTTTCTGCCGACCGGCAGTGTTCAGTGCCGATCGACAATCCTTCCTGGGCCGATAGCTTCATCAGCAGCCGATGGATATTTTCAATGGCCGGTGGACATTTTCTTCAGCCGATGGTGTTCCACAGCTTTCAGGAGACCTGTTCCAGAACTTTGGCAATTTTCAGAGAAGCAGGGCAGTGTAAACAGAGGCGGCAGTGGTATGGTACGGACTTTCCGGGCGAGACGGGTTCGAGCATGCATCATTCGCGCATCCCGAGGCAGGGGCTGTGGCCACCTTTCTTTTTGCATTCATTCTGTTAATTAATTAGAAATTTTGTAATAATTAATGTGTTTATTGTTCGGACTGTAATATTTATTCGGGTCCTCCGAGTGAGGGCAATTGTGTACTAAGTATGCGTGAGTGTGTGTATGTCTTCCAACCCCACGTCTTTCTTCCCTTTTACTTACCCGCTTATGATGGTAGACTAGGGCATGTTTAAATTAGCATACCTTATGCTATGCATGCGTGCATTCATACATTTGTCTTGCACGCACCGGGCTCGGCGCATCATTCTAACTGCATTTGTATTCCACTTCCAAATTGAATACGTGTTAGTTGTAGCATTTCACATGTCATTGTAGATTTGCCGAGCCTATCTTAGTTGCATTTTATATGTGTTGCATTAGCCATCTTAACATGAACTAGGATCATGCATGTGATTACTAACTGGTTTCTGTTTTGGCTTGGAGTACTAGGTAAGCATTTATGCTTTAGCATACCGCATGTGTGTGAGTGTTGCCATGATAGTATGATTACCATGTGGCTAGATGTTTATGTGATAAACTGTTTGGATGCCTGTGGGTGAAGGTTGGATTGTTTGAGTTGGAAAAACTCGTTGAAATCCGTATTTTAGCCTACTTGCGAGTAGCAAATTCCAAAGTGTTTTTCAAGACAAACGGATATGCAATGCTTATTTCCAAATTAGGCAATCTAGTCTATGCTTGTGTGCTGTGCGCATAACATAGTAATTCTAGGCTAATAAATGAAATAAGAACACATAACGTTTTCAAAAACGGATATCATGGTTAGTAGAGGCCGATCTTCGGATCGGGCAAGAGGGGGTGCTCATAGCTGACCTTCCCCGATCGTACCCAAGTTCCCGAGCCGAGGCAACTTTGGTGATGACGGACACGTGGCCTCTGGCACCGAGTCATTGTTTTCTAAATTTCTCCAAAATAAAATATTTAGGTGGTGACTCTGTATCTAGCAAAGCAATCCGTGTTTGGCACTTCTTTTCAAAAATCTGTTTCTCAAAACGATTTGCTGGATTTGGACTCTTTGTTTCAAGATTAAGAACCGTGACACAAATCGAGTCCGAACTGTAGCAGTGAGGCCCACGGGCGCGCTACAGTTTCTGGCGACTCTGCTGGGGATTTAGAGAGCTTGACTCGAACTCGTGATATCCTATTTTGATTCCATTTATGTGTCTCTTTGCATTGCATGTGCATTGGTGTGCCTAGGAACACAGTGTTTGCCATCTGCCATTCCTGAACAGTTTGCCGGAGGCTTGTCTTGTCAAGGCATGACCATAAGGCTAACCGGTTATGGGCTCTGACAGTATGGGAACACAAACCCCGGTTTTACCGGGGCATCCTTTTTGACCATTCGACCTAGTGCATATTCGGATCCATAGTGACCATTCCGAGTTAGGACAGGCTGCTTACCCGATGTTAGGTTGTTTGAAAACTGTTGCGTGCATAGTGAAACCCTAGCTCCTGACAAAATAGGACAGGGAAACCTTACCCCAACATAGGGGTGTTTTGGCTATCTTTACTTGTTATGTGCTTCTAGAATGTATCTCTACAGGGAACATACATATCAGTTTGCAAGATTGAGTATCAGGCCTGAGGCCATCAGTGTCAGTTTATGAGAACCAGTTATCTGCGGGTATCAGGTTCAGTTTTGGGGACAGTAATTCTGGGGAAAAATGATCAGTATCGAGGGACAGTGTGTTCGACTTACCAATTGTGTATTATGAATACCCAACTGCGCGTTGTATGTGTTTTTTTTTTTTTTTTTTACGCCGTTATGCTGTCCAATCGTCTGGTTATTTACTGCTTTATTTATCTTTTTGCTAGGTAGTTTAGCATAATTGCTTCCAACCCGGTAGATATTCCCCAAGCACTCTGGACTAGAGGTCGTCGACTCCATCGATCTGAGGATCTGGTAGACGGACAACCAGTGTACCACTCTCTACCCCTGGTTACTGGACGGAGGACCGTTAGGCAGAAGGCATCAGTACAGCAGTCAGCTCAGAGGGCCTTATCTACCCCACCTGAGTTCAGTAGAGATCAGGGTCCTGTTTCACCTACAGAGAGGGAACATATACAGATAATTCAGTCAGAACAGAATAGTATGGCTAGTTTAGAGGAGATGGTGCGCCAACTCCAAGAAAGCATGAAAGTGATGCAGCAGGATGCTGTCCGACAGGCAGAGTTCGCCAAACAGCAGGCCACAGTTATGAATGAACAAGCAGAGTTAATCGTAAGGTTGCAGCAGCAAACCGGAGCATTTGCTTCACAGCAAGTCCCTCCCCCACTAAGGGTTCCGATACCCGAAGAAACACCGAATGCTCGGAATGTCCAAGAAGATACAGACATCCCAACAGGGCCGGCTCCGCCCCCGATTCTACCTCAACTATCCAAGGCACCCACTCCTATCAATCAACCGGATTCTCCCTTCGAGTCCGAGGTGGACCCCATGGCATTAAAAATGAGCAAGCTTGAAAAGCTGTTCAAGAAATCTCAAGGTGTGAAGTCCATTCCGGACATTGAGGACGGATACACCGACACAGTCGTGACGCTGCCAGATCGGTTTAAGATGCCACAAATTGATCGTTTCGACGGATCCGAGGATCCCATGGTGCACCTGTGACTATTTTCAGACATCCTAAGGCCAATGGGCCACACTAGACTACAGAAGCTGTCTCTATTTGGCCGGACCCTGTCGGGTGTAGCGGCCACATGGTATGCCAAATTGGAGGATGACGTCAAGAGAAGTTGGGACGAGATGGTTGAGGCCTTCATCCTGCAGTACTCATACAATACACAAATCGAGATCACGACCCGGGATCTCGAGACAACGAGGCAAGAACCCAAGGAGAGCTTCTCAGAATTTGTAACCAGATGGCGGGCTAAGGCTTCGATGATGACCTTAAGGCCCACAGACAAAGACCAGATTCGGATGATTGTGCGCAATCTTTAGCCGAAGTTAATGCAGAAGATGATTGTACTCCCCTTCCCTACCTTTTCTGATCTACATGAAATGGGGGTGCAGATTGAGGATGCCTTAAAGCAAGGTTTAATTGATAGTGACCGGGAGTAACCCCGCAGAACTTTCAATCGTAATAATGCAGGCCCGAGTGGCGCTACAACTACCAGGACCTCCGAAGTGAGTATGGTCACCACCAACCCTCCCCCGAGAACTATGGCAGCCGCACCATTCTCCGGTGCATCCGGAAGCAACCCACAAACAGCCAAATACCCTCCCAAAAACACCAGAACCTTCGCTCCGCTTTATATGCCCCTGTCCAAAGCTTTGGGGGTTTTAATCAGAAAAGGGCATCTGAAGCCCCTAGAGCCGCGACCCTTACCAGAAAGACTCCCCGCTGCCCATAATCCAGCCAAGTATTGTGCATTTCACCAACAGCACAGTCATGACACCGATCTGTGTTTCCGATTACGCCATGAGATTCAAGATCTCATTGATAATGGGGTGATTTTGCCCCCTGAGAAACCCAACATTACTACGAACCCTCTCCCCACACATAACCAAGCTCCACCACCCAAAAGAGTCAACTTCATCCAAGCTGGGGTCATGCCTTACGACCCTAGCATCTATATCACTCATTCCCACCTGCCTAAGCCGAAGGTGTTCCTTCCCGATTGCACCGACTTGTGCATGATGGACATCTCCATAATTCAACCCAAGCCAGCGGTAGTGGCTGCCGAGGACAGGAGAGAGGAGGTCCCAAAGGAGAAGAGGATTGTTGAGCCAGAGTCTGCGGAATTTGGGAGTTGTGTTGAAAAGACATATAGTCCGAGTGACTACATTTGACCAATAGGCCAGAATGCACCAGATGTGGAATTTCCAGTAGAAGGAGAGCTGTGTGTGATCCAAGGGGATAGTTTGGGGCGAGGAACAGATGATTTAACAGCTGTGGAAGAGGACCTCGCCAAGCTCCAGTTTTACAGTAACCAAGATCCAGGAGACTCAACCGTCGACTGGTTCGATTATGAGGAATCGACAGAGGCCACGTGATGGTTGGACGATCAGCCAGATGTGGTAGAAGAGTCTCAGCCACAACAAGGCCCAGCAGGGGCAAGAATATCAGTAACAGCCGGAAGGGTCGAAGAACAGAGTGCATCGCCGGAGAGCGCCGGTGTCAAGAATTTCGCTCGGGATTGGAGCATTTCGAGTACGGGGATTATTGAATAGTCGGCTGCACTGACACAGTCGGAATAGGAAAGATTCGAAGATTCCAAGAGAATCTGGAAGGCAAAAGCCCATGTGAGGACTAAGACTACTATAAACACAAAAATGGAAAATGCCGCGAGCATAGGGATAGAAGGTACTGCGAGTATGAGAACAGTCATACCAGAACCGGACAGGTGCCTGTCGGCTGCAGATGGAATGTGGTGGGAAGACGATGACCTACGCCTTGCCCACATAGACGAAGATTGGAGGAGTAACCAACCAGATGATACCTGGTATATCGCCGAAGTCGACCACATGACTAGGAATGGACGGTATTTCAAGCCTCCACACCTAGATCAACCAGAGGCGTCTGGAAAAGATAGGGAGGCAGAGAAACAAAAAGAAAAGCCAAGCTTTCTATAGACACCACGTCCGAACAGTTGGTGGGCCTAGTTTTTTCGGGAGGCGCTACCCTGATGTTGACCTTTTCTGACAAAGAACTACCACCTGAGGGTGCGAACCATAACAAGCCACTCTACATCTCTGTGGAGTGCAGAGATAAATGGATACCCGTGGTGCTTGTCGACACAGGGTCCGCCATCAACGTCTGTCCGGCAAGGACAACCTACGCGATCGGTTTGAAAATCGCGGACTTCGTGCCAACGGCCCAGGTGATTCGGGCGTATGACAACACAAGCCGGGAAGTAATGGGAACAGTTAAGATTCAAACAAAGGTTGGGCCAGGACAGCATGAGATAGATTTCCATGTCTTTGAGGTTCCTGCAACTTTCAACCTGCTTTTGGGGCGGCCGTGGCTGCATCAGGTAAAGGCAGTCTTCTCCACCCTACATCAAGTGGTGAAGTACCCCTATGGGAAGGGAGTAGCCATGGTCTTTGGAAATTCATCGATTCATCCGCCGCCGGAGGTATCTACGCCTGTTCTAGAAATCGAGCACGGTATGGAAGATGTGTTCATATCGAGTTTTACCTTGGCTGAGGCTCGGGTTCTACAGGACATCATGGCAGCTAATGAAGGGGTATATGTCAGTGCTCAAGCAGTCTATCTCATGAACAAGCTCCAACACATCCCCGGGATGGGATTGGAGAAGAGCGGCTGGAAGGGCGTCGCAGCATTGGCCGAAGTGCCACACAACCCTCATACCTTCGGATTGGGTTATCTACCTACCAAAGAGGACTGGATAAGGAAAGGAAAGGAAATGACCGGAAGAGCCAGAGCGAAACAGATGGGGAAGCCTTTTGACTTAATGCATCGGCCCATTCAGGGTACCCTAAATGGACGCTTCGTCCGAGAGGGGGAGGACTTTCCGTTCTATGGCTTCCCAGAACCGTGGTTGAACGCGGAGAGGAAGCGCGTACCGAGGTTTGAGATTTTCTTTGACCTGCAGCTACTTGAGAATGACGTCGCCGAAGGGCAGGCAGATCTATTGGCTGAGGCTGAACAGAGTAAGGAAGTGCAGTCCGAGGACGCTGAAAACGAAATGGGGGTAGCGCTGGCATGTCTACTTTCAGATCCTCCGATCGAACAGAAGTGCTTGAGGGATAACTCCTCGGTATGCATGATCGAGAATGAAACGGCTGCAGGCCTACCATCAACTATTTTGGATGCATCCATCGCACCCTCTCTCACTTGGCAGTTCGAGGAAGGATTTTTGTCCAGCAGCACCGGGTCAGGTAGTGAGCCGGAATCTGATTGCATCGAGTCTTGTGAGTCGGAATCAGGTTCCAGCTCGACTGAGTCTGAGTCCGGTATTCCTGGGGGTGATAACCCGGATGCCACAGTCCTGTCCAGGTCGTCATTTTCTTTCTCTTTTGAGTCTGTTGTAACAGAAGAATCGGATGGCTTGGAAGTATTTAATGAGAATGATGTGAATGCGGTTTCTGATTATTTTTCTGTGCCTTTGATTTATTGCTTAAATCAGGATTTTCAAAATTTTAATGAAAACGACGAGAAAGAAATTCCTCCGGTTTTGTAACGATTGATTGATCAAGAGCAGGAAAGATTTGTTAAACCCTTAATGGATGAACTCACTACCGTGAATGTGGGTACTGAGAAGGACCCGCAGCTGGTCCAGATTGGGTCTACATTGTCTTCGGAGGAACGCGAGCGCTTAGTCGCTTTATCAAAAGATTTCAAAGACGTTTTCGCGTGGTCCTACGAAGACATGCCTGGAATCGATCCTGAGATTGTACAGCACCGGATCCCTCTTGACCCTGTGGCCCGACCAATCAAACAGAAGCTCAGAAGGATTCGTTCGGACTGGGCCATCAAAATTAAGGAAGAGGTCACCAAGCAAATCGATGCAGGCTTCCTGTTAGTATCCGAATACCCGAAGAAGGATGGCAAGATCCGAGTATGCATGAATTTTAGGGATTTGAATAGAGCTAGTCCGAAGGACGACTTTCCCTTGCCACATATTGATGAGTTGGTGGATTTTACAGCGGGGCATGCTTTGCTCTCGTTTATGGATGGTTTCTCAGGCTACAATCAGATAGTGATGGCACCTAAAGACCGGGAGAAGACTGCTTTCACCACCCCGTGGGGGACATATTGCTACAGAGTGATGCCGTTTGGGTTGAAGACTGCTGGAGCCACATATCAACGGGCTGCGACCACAATATTGCATGACATGATCCACAAAGAGGTGGAGGTGTACGTGGATGATATGATTGTCAAGTCCAAAGAAAGAGAAGGCCACTACACCGCCTTGCAAAAGTTCTTCCAAAGGATCGGAGAATTCTGGCTTCGGCTAAATCCTCAGAAGTGTACGTTTGGTGTTACAGCGGGAAAAATGCTGGGATTTCTGATTACACAAAGGGGCATCGAGGTCGACCCTTCAAAAATCAAGGCCATCTTAGAAATGCCACCACCAAGGATGGAAAAGGAGGTGCGAGGCTTTCTAGGTAAAGTGCAATTCATAAGGCGGTTTATCTCAAAACTAACCTTGACTTGTGAACCACTTTTTGGTCTCCTGAAGAAAAGAAAGAAATTCCAATGGGACGGCCGATGTCAAGCAGCTTTTGAACAGATCAAAGAATATTTACAGAACCCGCCCGTGTTGTCACCACAACGCCGGGGAAATCGTTGATATTGTACCTTTCAGTAACTGAGACTACCATGGGCTGCATGCTCGCACAAGAGTTAGAGGACAAAGTGGGAAGGGCCATCTACTATCTGAGCAAGAAGATGCTGGATTATGAGACCCGCTACACCCCGCTAGAGAAGGCTTGTTTGGCCTTGGTATGGGCTACCAGGAAGCTGCGGCACTACCTGTTAGCTTACTCTGTCATGTTGGTTTCACGCTTGGATCCCATCAAATATCTTTTCGAGAAACCGGCGCTTGCGGGTAGGCTAGCTCGTTGGCTGCTGCTGCTTTCTGAATTTGATCTGAAGTATGTGACACGCAAGTCAGTAAAAGGAAGAGCGGTAGCGGAGTTCCTTGCCGACCACCCGGTTGAGGGGGATGAAGCAGTTGAGTACCTATTCCCAGAAGAAGCCATTCAGCACATCGAAGATGAAACTTGGACGATGTACTTTAACGGAGCGTCAAACCAGTACGGGTATGGGATAGGAGTGTTGCTGATAGCGCCTGACGATTCCCGTATCCCCTTAGCATTCAAGCTCCGGTTCAAAGTCTCGAACAACGAAGCAGAATATGAGGCATGTATTGCTGGCCTAGAAGCAGCCCTAGAACTAGGGGCAAGACGGTTGGACGTCATTGGGGACTCGAACCTTGTTGTATCTCAAGCAAAAGGAGACTGGAAAGTCAAAGAGAAAAAGATGATCATTTACCACCAAACCTTGGATTTGTTAATTTCTCGATTTGAGAAGCTAAATTTCACCCACCTAGTAAGAGAGAACAACTGGTTCGCAGATTCACTAGCAACTCTATCTTCCATGATAGACATCCCGTCCGGGGTCCGGATGCGTCCAGTCATTATTGACCAGAAGTTTGCGCCAGCATACGAGTCGTTTTCCGCCATAGATGAGGCTCAGGACGACAACCCCTGGTATTACGACATTTGGAACTTCTTGGAAATGGAGGCGTATCCACCAGGGGCAAATGCGAAGGATAAAAGGGCAATCAGAAGAATGGCTGTTCAGTTCATCATCTGCGGGGGTAAGTTGTATAAGAGAGGTCATCTGGGAATGCAATAGCTCTGTGTAGAAGCTGAAGAGTCGAAGCGCCTGATGGAGGCCATCCACGGAGGAGAATGCGGGGCACATATGAATGGGGTAATGCTGGCCAGAAAGATCCTCAGAGAGGGCTACTACTGGTCTACCATGGAAGAGGATTGTATCAGCTTTGTTCGGCGATGCCACAAATGCCAGATCCATGCAAACTGCATAAACATTCCGCCATCAAAGCGGTACAATATGACGTCCCCATGGTCGTTTTCAATTTGGGGAATCGATGTGATCGGAGCTGTTACCCCGAAGGGATCGAATGGGCATGAGTTTATCCTGGTAGTGACAGATTACTTTACGAAGTGGGTCGAGGCCCAATCATACGCGGTGTTGAAGGCGTCGCACGTCGCGAAGTTCATCAGGAACAACATCATCTGCCACTATGGAGTCCCAAACGAGGTCATTTCAGATAAAGGTTCCCACTTCAAGAAGGAAGTGATTGACTTGTTGGAGAAATATAACGTGGCTTTTCATAAGTCATCCACATACCAACCGCAAACCAACGGAGCAGTTGAGGCCGCCAACAAGAACATCAAGCATATACTGCAGAAGATGGTGGAGACCTACCGGGATTGGCCAGATAAGCTGCCATTTGCTTTGTGGGGCTACAGGACTTCAATTAGAACTTCTACCGGGGCGACTCCGTATTCATTAGTCTATGGGATGGAGGCCGTCCTGCCTATCGAGATAGAGGTTCCGTCGTTACGAGTATTGGCTGAGTGCCAAATAGCCGAAGCAGATTGGCAGCAGAGCAGGTTTGAGGAACTCATGCTCTTCGATGAGAGAAGACTGAAAGCACTGTACCATGTTCAATGTTATCAGCGCAGAATTGCCCCGGCTTTCAACAAGAAAGTCAAGTCCAGGAATCAAAAGGAAGGAGATTTGGTGCTCAAAGACAACCGAGCTCCCATCCACGACCCTAGGGGCAAGTTCAGGCCTAATTGGACCGGTCCCTACATCATCAAAGCTATCTGGTCAGGTGGAGTTGTGGTTCTGATGGACCTAGATGGCCTGGAATTTTCACAACCGATCAACATGGACAAGTTGAAGAAATATTACCCTTGAGAGGCTCGCTAGGCCGAAAACCCAAAAGGGCGACCTAGGCAAAAGTTAGAGCACAAAAAATTAGAAAATATAAAAACTGAGCTCGCAAGGTTGAAAACCGGCAAAGGGCGACCTTGGCAAAAGTTAGAGCGTAAAAGGAGAGTGAAAATACTCGAGTGAACCAAAGCGTGAACTACGTAAGGCTTGATTCCCATCTTTGGGATACGTAGTCAACTTCATCCTGGAGTTCAGCAATAACTTTTCCCCGATCAACTTTGTCCATTCGATCATCTCAGTCATCTTTGTCTATCAGCATCCATTGAAATGTCCAGCGCAGTGCTACTCAGACTAGGGGCAACTTTCCGTTGCCATGCAGTGCCGCGGCACTCTTCAGACTAGGGGCAACTTTCCAGTTGCAGGGATCTGGGGTTGTGCATCTCAGTGACAGATCTCAAGCATGTCCAATTCTGATCCATATCGAAAATGTTTTTGAAAAGTTTTAATAAAAGCCGACTTTGTTCAAATTAATTTTTTTACAGCTAAGACCATTTTCGGACCAAAACGAAAAATTTTCAGTACCACAACCTTCAATTTCATTGATTTCAAAACAGAGTTCTCCTGCTCTTGCATACAATCGAAGTTGCTTTTTATTACATTCATAAAGAAAACTTGAAAGTACTAATAAAGCAATAAATCCGGGGCATAGTCAAGTCAGGTGTTCCTGCGCCCCCTCCCAGAGCTGGTCGAAGCCTCTGATGCCAAGATGGGCCCAACATGTTCCTCCTCATTAAGCCAATCCAAGCACTCATCAGACAAAGTGCAACTGAAAGTGGGAGCGGGGGCCAGGAGTTCTCTCGTCCTCCACGCGGTGGCCTGCCAAGCAAGCTGTGCGCCTCGGGCTGGGAATGCAGCAGGATACTCTATCCCCTCTGGCGGGCAGTTCTGATCATGGCCAAATTGGCGTCAAATCCGAAATGGGAAGTAGAATACACAGTGAGTGAGACCAATCAATTGAATCCCAGTCTGCCGGGGTATACTGTAACTCATTGCTAGAAGGCTCAGCCAAGAGCACCGCCAAGCAATATGGTCTGTGGACAAGCGGCACATCCAAGCGAACCACCATCCCTCATCAAGGGCATTGACTAGACGGTGCCGGAAGAAGTAGCCGCGAGCTGAATATGTTGGGCAAGAGTCCACAACCTGCAGTTTGTCCATCAACCATACCTGGGAAAGGATGAAAAATGAGAGAATAAAGAATAGAGAGATGTACGAGGAGAGAAAAGGGAGAATAGGGCTTTGTGAGAAAAGACCAAGCGTGAGGGCCGAGTGATGTGAGCAAATACATATGTGAGATTAGGTGGGAAACATTACATGTAGTAGTAGTGGACTCCCTGCTAATCTGGTCGTCTCATGACGGTAAAAGGCATCTAAGCCCATCAACGTCTCAGCCAGAGTCATGGCAATACAGCTCTTGCCCTCCTTCAAGCCTTGGACAACCTCGGTCAGCCGAACACTAGACCCTCCGGAGCCTGAGACAAATAGAAAATGAGATAGCATGCACAAACAGAGGGCATGTCGCCGGAAGCCTTGCCAGTGATGGTTGTTGCGATCACCAGCATCAGAAAACCGATCGGTCAAACTCGGAATGTCCAGCATCCCGTCACAAATCAGAGACCGAGCGTCACGCATGCTGAGTCCACACATTCGCCCTAAGGATTGGGCATGGCCAAAATTAAGTTGGGGCAGGAGCTCCTCATCACGCTCGGACTCCATTAAGGCTCGGAAATCTTCAAAGGTAGGACATATCTCTTGCCCATCGAAGCTAAAGACAAGCGTCACCGGATTCCAAAACCTTGCCGCAGCATGGAGAAACGGGAGGTGCAATGGGGTACGACCCAGAGTGAATACTGCATTTATGCCGAAACCCCGAAAATTCAACTTCTCCGAGCCATCCAAGCTAGCAATCCAAGCTGTGAGATCTTGAGCAAGAAACTCTTCCATTAGAGCAAATCAATGTGGAATTGAGAAAAACTACGAAGCTGGGGTCTTTTGTAGGAGATAAGGTTGGGTGGAGGACAGGTGTCAACATTCTGGTGATTCCCTCACTCATAGCTGGCCGGCCAAATATTATGCCGACCGGCCATTACCTTTTGCCGACCGAACAAATTTATGGCCGATGGCCTCTACCCCTGGCCAATGGGCTTCCTCCTGGTTCCCTGAGCTATTTGTGCTAGGTATTGGGGAACTCCAACACCCCCGGTCCCTCCCCCGGTGATCGATTCTTGCGGAGTCACACCTGTCTGCTTATCAAGTTATTGTACATTTGCTTATCGAGTTGTATCTCACTCTCTTTGAGTTTTTGATTTGTTTATCAAGTTGTACTCGCACTTGTTTGGTTATATCATGCCTTTGTTTTTGCTTATCGAGTTGTAAGTCGGTTCACTACCTGATTATTACGATGCAAAGACTCAATGTTCAAAAGGTTCAACTTCGTTCACATTGTGGTGTGATACCATGCGATGCGATGCATAGAAATTTTACAAATGCAACATCTTTTGAACAAAATGGTTGTTTCATTCCCGTCACGTGTTTTGCAAAATGTGTAATTTTGAGAAAGAATAAAACCTGCCCGAGGCAGTGCAATGTGCTTAAACTACCAGTAAAAAGGAAACTAAAACATTGAATGACAGGGTAGCAAAGTGTCGGAATTAATACCAGTAAAGCTCCCCTTGCGGTCAACACACCTTCCGCACCATTGTTCGGGTTAACTACATGGTTTGGCACCTTCGTCACTCGAGACAATGCGGGAAAGCACACTTTTGAAACGCGGACCTTCGAGTTGACCTCAGGCCACAACTTCTGCGAGCGATACTCGATACGTACGAAGAACGTCCCTTCCCGTATCCTTTTCATATCTTGGGAATTCCACAAACCGTTTCAATTATGCTAAGTTACAGTACTTTACATTCCAGCATCGTGAATAACATATTTCTACTTACGTGTGTACATTCAACTCTTCTCATACACATTACTTACGTAGACCGCATGTTTTGCTTGCGTAGACCGCATGTTTGTTCAAATTCATTACTCGCGTAGACCGCATGTTTTGCTTGCGTAGACTGCATGTTTGTTCAAATTCATTACTCTCGTAGACCGCACGTTTTGCTTGCGTAGACCCCATGTTTGTTCAAATTCATTACTTGCGTAGACCGCATGTTTTGCTTGCGTAGACCGCATGTTTGTTCAAATTCATTACTCGCGTAGACCGCATGTTTTGCTTGCGTAGACCGCATGTTTGTTCAAATTCATTACTCGCGTAGACCGCATGTTTTGCTTGCGTAGACCGCATGTTTGTTCAAATTTATTACTCGCGTAGACCGCATGTTTTGCTTACATAGACCGCATGTTTTGCTTGCGTAGACCGCTTGTTTGTTCAAATTCATTACTCGCGTGGACCGCATGTTTTGCTTGCGTAGACCGCATGTTTGTTCAAATTCATTACTCCCGTAGACCGTATGTTTTGCTTGCGTAGACCGCATGTTTGTTCAAATTCATTACTTGCGTAGACCGCATGTTTTCCTTGCGTAGACCGCATGTTTGTGCAAATTCATTACTTGCGTAGACCGCATGTTTAGCTTGCGTAGACCGCATGTTTAGCTTGCGTAGACCGCATGTTTGTCCAAATTCATTACTTGCGTAGACCGCATGTTTTGCTTGCGTTGACCGCATGTTTGTTCAAATTCATTACTTGCGTAGACCGCATGTTTTGTTCAAATTCATTACTTGCGTAGACCGCATGTTCTGCTTGCGTAGACCACATGTTTGTTCAAATTCATTACTTGCGTAGACCGCATGTTTTGCTTGCGTAGGCCGCATGTTTGTTCAAATTCATTACTTGCGTAGACCGCATGTTTGTTCAAATTCATTACTTGCGTAGACCGCATGTTTTGCTTGCGTAGACCGTATGTTTGTTCAATTTCATTACTTGCATAGACCGCATGTTTTACTCGCGTATACCGCATTCTTATGTTCAATTTCATTACCTGCGTAGACTACATGTTTGTGATCAATTTCGTTGCCTGCGTAGACCGCGTGCTCCACTTACATATCTGTGCCTTCACAGCATTGTTATGCTTCCCACTTGTTTTGCGTTGTCTCGCATTTCGAGTACACAATTATGCATGTTGCTAACGATATTGTACCTGTTAAGTTTGTTTTCTTTGCAGGCACGATATTGTATGTACGGTTCATTTGAGGTTGGTGCAACCAGACGAGCCGCGCAGGTATTTGTATCCTCCGAGTGAGAAGTATCGAGAATTGCATAATTCCCTTACATCCTTTCTGCATTGTAGTGTCGTTTGGTATATGCTCGCTTAAAACTGTTGCATGTATGCTTCGTTACAGTTTTCTTTGTATGATCATAAGTTATGTCTGGCTCTGTGCATTGTCTTGCATTTTGCCCCTGCCTTCGGGCGCATACCTTGTTTGCCTTGCATGTTTGTCTGAGTCATCGGCCTTGTCAAAAATGGGTCGTCTCTAGGCTTTGACATTCACTCCCGTCATTGTTATGACTTTCGAGTTCTGTCAAAGAGGGGCAACTGTAGACACCCCATTTTTGACCGTCCTCAAGACTTGGACGTCACTGTTTGAACACTCGGTGATTATCCATGTTTGTGTTCGTCTTGAGTTCCCGGATGTCTTGGCTGCGCGCCTCGCCTCAGGATATCTCGACCTGACTGTTCCGTGTTCGACTTTGGCACCAAACACTTGTGTTTTTGCGTTGAAGGGAGGAGAATGGCTTGTTGGCCATCCTCACATTCCACTGGCCTTCCCCTATCATCACCGGCTGTTTAGGGGTGCCACCGGCCATGGTTTCTTAAAATCAATGGCCCGTCGGCACAATATCCTGCCGACCGGCACTTTATTTTGCCGGTGACATCTTTTGCTGGCCGGTGTGACTCTTTGCACCCTTGAGGCATGGTGCATGCCAGCTGTGCCAGCTGGAATGCACCATCACTCCTCCCCGTGCAGTTTTTGGCTGGTGTGAGCCTTTGAACCCCATTTCCTTCTAGAAGCTTGAACCCTTTGGCCAAGCTTCCCCAAGAAGCTTGGCCAGCTGTTTTAGCTTCTCCAAGAAGCCAGGACTCCTTTGCACCCTTGGCTCCTTTCATTTAGCTTCCTTGAGAAGCTTAAGTCTTGGCCCCTTGCCTATTTAAGCAATGATCCTCTCCCTTTGTTAGAGGTTGGAGCTTTTGAACCAAAAAACCAGAGCTTCTATATCTAAACATCTGATATATCACTCTCTCTCTCTCTATATCTCCCTCTCTCTCATCTTTAGGGTCTGTTTGGAAGCCTAAAAGTGCATTTTGACCTACTTTTGCACTAGAACACACACCATTACACCTTGCTCTGAGATTGTGAGGCATTGAGGTTTGTTTCTTGAGGTTTTGGACTGATTTTGTTCAGTAGAGAGTGGCTGGATCATTTGTTATTCAAGGTTTCTTCAAGGGTGAGACACTTGCTTTAGTTTCCCCAATCTTGCACTAGTTTTCTACATGTCTTCAATGCTGATTTAGGCTTTGTGTTTAACATGAAAAAGTCTTGTATTTTTGTGCTTAACATCTGTCATTGAGGGTGCTTTGGCATTGGGGGTCGAACTCCTCCCCTTAGGCCTCTTTTGGCCTATTTTGGTGCCCTTTTCTTTAAGCTTTGTTTACTTTGTTGTGTTGGTCTTCTCACCACTGAAATCCAGTGGATTTTCAGTGGTGATGGAGTGATTTTGAAGTCTTGTGTAGGGGAGGGACACCCCTCTCCCCTTTGTCCTTCTTTTACCCTTGTTTTGGCCTAAAAGGGGAACATGCATGCTTGATCATTTTTGGCCCCATTTCAGAAGTTTTTTAGGTGTTTTGGGTCATATTATATCTCTGTCCAATGGTGGTTTATTGGCCCTTAGCATGCATTTTGTACTTGTTTTGTAATTCTCCATCTTGCCTAGAAGTGTGCTATGTGTTTAGCCTAGCATATCCTCTTGTTTTGGCTTTGCTTTGTGAAGTATTTGGCCATGTGTTGTCAGGCTTAAAGTCTGTTGGCCACTGATTTTGTCATGTTTGCCATGCTTGATATAGTTACTTTGCATTTTGCCTTGTAAGCCTTGGTTGTGTAGGCCACCAACATGCTTTGCATAAGCTTGCTATCATCATTCGGCATCATTATAGATCATATTTCAGTCCCTAATCCATGCTTGTATGTTTGTCTTCATCATCTCTTTCATGCTTTGAAGGGTTGTCCTTTTATGCCTTGGAAATGGTCATTGTGCATGCCCATGTGTTTAGATATTAGGCTGCCATATCAGTGGGTTTCGAGGGCCCTTTTTGCATACTAGAACTCTATTTTGTATTGAAAAATTCATGCCATGTTTGCTTGGGATAAGTATTGAGTGATGCTCCCTTTTGGTGGCTTTGAATGCCCTTGTTTCGGACTCATTCCTTGGCATGTTTTGACCATGATCTTTGCATGATTTAGTCTTGTTTTGGAGTCCCTTGGGACTGTTTTAGGTCATTTTGGTTCTTTATGGTTTGGTTGGCATAGCTTTGGTTTGACCCCCTTTATTGGCTTCAAGTAGTGGTCATTGTTGCATGCCTTACTTGCATGATTTGTTCGATTTTGGCATCATCCTCTATTCATTTTTAGAGCCTAGCATGTTGGTTTAATGCCCTTTTATATCGTCTTTAAGTATGCTTAGAGTTGTCCCCTTTCATGCTTAGGTGATGGACCTTGATGTGTGCATGCTTGCATGCATCATTTGTGCTCTTGTACATCATTTTGGCCACTGTTTATGGTGAGGTCGAGGTCTGCCATTTATGGTTTAAGTCCACCATTGCAACCTTATCATATGCTTGTTGCTTATTTGGTTCATTACATGTTGTCCCATGCTAGCCTTATGGCATATTGGCCATGTTTGCAACATATTTGCATCTCGTATGATTAGCACTTTGCATACTCAACATGATGGATTGCATCACATTTGACATGTTTTGCATGTTAGTATCATGTTACATTTTGAGCCATGTTTGTATAACATGCATAGCATTGCTTGGTTTGGGGTGTCAAACCAAGTGTGAGGGGTGAGGGGTGTTTGTACTTCAAGTGACAAAACACATCTCAACCCTCGGTCACCGGGGCCCTTGACTTTGGCATGATAGGGTCTTGGTCCTCATTTGTGTGTTGCATGCATTTTTACATTGAATTGCAACCTTGGCTCCTTAGGCTATCATGCATCAAATGCACAATTGATAGCCCGAGGGTCAAGGGTCATACTCCCTTGAGTCCGTTACATGATTGGGAGGGTAGCCATGCATACACTTGCTTGAAATTCCATGCCATACACTGTCTATCCTTGTTGCT
Organism: Camellia sinensis; assembly: GCF_055761805.1. Taxonomy (NCBI): domain Eukaryota; kingdom Viridiplantae; phylum Streptophyta; class Magnoliopsida; order Ericales; family Theaceae; genus Camellia; species Camellia sinensis. Next base: position 163,807,620 of record NC_138972.1, read on the forward strand.
GTCAAAAACCAGATTCTGCAGGAACTTTCTGCCGACCGGCAGTATTCAGTGCCGATCGGCAATCCTTCCTAGGCCGATAGCTTCATCAGCAGCCGATGGATATTTTCAATGGCCGGTGGACATTTCCTTCAGCCGATGGTGTTCCACAGCTTTCAGGAGACCTGTCCAAGAACTGTGGCAATTTTCAGAGAAGCAGGGCAGTGTAAACAGAGGCGGCAGTGGTATGGTACGGACTTTCTGGGCGAGACGGGTTCGAGCATGCATCATTCGCGCATCCTGAGGTGGGGGCTGTGGCCACATTTCTTTTTGCATTCATTCTGTTAATTAATTAGAAATTTTGTAATAATTAATGTGTTTATTATTCAGACTGTAATATTTATTCGGGTCCTCCGAGTGAGGGCAATTGTGTAATAAGTGTGCGTGAGTGTGTGTATGTCTTCCAACCCCATGTCTTTCTTCCCTTTTATTTACTCACTTATGATGGTAGACTAGGGCATGTTTAAATTAGCATACCTTATGCTATGCATGCGTGCATTCATACATTTGTCATGCATGCACCGGGCTCAGCGCATCATTCTAACTGCATTTGTATTCCAATTCCAAATTGAATACGTGTTAGTTGTAGCATTTCACATGTCATTGTAGATTAGCCGAGCCTATGTTGGTTGCATTTTGCATGTGTTGCATTAGCCATCTTAACATGAACTAGGATCATGCATGTGATTACTAACTGGTTTCTGTTTTGGCTTGGAGTACTAGGTAAGCATTTATGCTTTAGCATACCGCATGTGTGTGAGTGTTGCCATGATAGTATGATTACCATGTGGCTAGATGCTTATGTGATAAACTTTTTGGATGCCTGTGGGTGATGGTTGGATTGTCTGAGTTGGAAAAACTCGTTGAAATCCGTATTTTAGCCTACTTGCGAGTAGCAAATTCCAAAATGTTTTTCAAGACAAACGGATATGCAATGCTTATTTCCAAATTAGGCAATCTAGTCTATACTTGTGTGCTGTGCGCATAACAAAGTAATTCTAGGTTAATAAATGGAATAAGAACACATAACGTTTTCAAAAACGGATATCATGCTTAGTAGAGGCCGATCTTCGGATCGGGCGAGAGGGGGTGCTCATTACTGACCTTCCCCGATCGTACCCAAGTTCCCAAGCCGAGGCAACTTTATTGATGACGGACACGTGACCTCTGGCACCGAGTTAGGGTTTCCTAAATTCCCCCAAAATAAAATATTTAGGTGGCGACTCTGTATCTGGCAAACCAGTCCATGTTTGGCACTTCTTTTCAAAAATCTGTTTCTCAAAACGATTTGCCAGATTTGGACTCTTTGTTTCAAGATTACGAATCGTGACACAAATCGAGTCCGAACTTTAGCAGTGAGGCCCACGGGCGCGCGCTACAACGTGCCATTTCTCATGCATTATGGTTTAAACACTCGGACACTTATTCGGACACTCTTGCATGATGGTAGATATGTAACTATGGTGTTTACTTGCCATTTCTCGAGCATTAGGATTCGAACATTCGGACACTTATTCGGACCCTCTTGCATGATGGCAGATATCTAATTATGGTGTCGACTTTCAATTTCTTATGCATTAGGATTTGAAAACTCAGACACATATTCGGATCCTCTTGCCTGATGGCAGATATGTAGTTATGGTGTTTACTTGCCATTGCTCATGCATTAGGGTTAAAACAGTCGGATACTTATTGAAACCCTCGTGCAAGACGGCAGATATGTAATTATGGTGTTTACTTTCCATTTCTCATGCATTAGGATTTAAACACTCGGACACTTATTCAGACACTCTTGGATGCTGGCAGATATGTAATTTTGGTGCTTACTTGCCATTTCTCAAGCATTAGAATTCGAACACTCGGCCACTTATTCGGACCCTCTTGCATGATGGCCGATATGTAATTACGGTGTTTATTTGCCTTTTCTCATGCACTAGGGTTTAAACACTCAGACACTTATTCGGACCCTCTAGCAAGATGGCAGATATGTAATTATGGTGTTTAGTTGTCCTTTTTCATGCATTGGGGTTTAAACAATCAGACATTTATTCGGACCCCCTGGCATGACGGCAGATATGTAATTATGGTGTTTACTTGCCATTTCTTATGCATCAGGGTTTAAACACTCGGACATTTATTTCGACCCTCTTGCATGATGGCATATATGTAATTATGGTGTTTACTTGCCATTTCTCATGCATTAGTGTTTAATCACACGAACACTTGTTCGGACCCTCTTGCATGATGGCAGATATGTAATTATGGTATTGACTTGTGATTTCTCGAACATTAGGATTCGAACACTCGGACACTTATTCAGACCCTCTTGCATGATGGCAGATATGTAATTATGGTGTCCACTTTCCATTTCTTGTGCATTAGGTTTCGAACACTCAGACACTTATTCCGACCATCTTGCATGATGGCAGATATGTAATTATGGTGTTTATTTGCCATTTCTCATGCATTAGGGTTTAATCACTCAGACCCTTTTGCATGGCGGCAGATATGTAATTATGGTGTTTACATGCCATTTGTCACGCATTAGGGTTTAAACACTCGGACACTTATTCGCAACCTCTTGCATGATGGCTAATATGTAATTATGGTGTTTACGTGCCATTTCTCATGCATTAAGGTTTAAACACTCGGACAGTTATTTGGACCCTCTTGCATGATGGTAGATATGTAATTATGGTGTTTACTTGCCATTTCTCGAGCATTAGGATTCGAAAATTCGAGCAGTTATTCGGACCCTCTTACATGATGGCAGATATGTAATTATGGTGTCGTCTTTTCCTTTCTTATGCATTAGGATTCGACAACACGGACACTTATTCGGATTATCTTGCCTGATGACGGATATGTAGTTATGGTGTTTACTTGCCATTTCCCGTGCATTAGGGTTTAAACACTCGGATACTTATTCTGACCCTCTTGCGTGATGGCAAATACATAATTACGTTGTTTACCTGCCATTTCTCATGCATTAGGGCTTAAACACTCAAACACTAATTCAGACCCTCTTGTATGCTGGCATATATGTAATTATGGTGCTTACTTGCCATTTCTCAAGAATTAGGATTCGAACACTCGGACACTTATTCGGACCCTCTTGCATGGTGGGAGATATCTAATTCCAGTGTTTATTTGACATTTCTCATGCATTAGGGTTTAAACATTCGAACACTTATTCGGACCCCTTGCAAGATGGCAGATATGTAATTATGGTGTTTAGTTGCCATTTCTCAGGGTTTAAGCACTCGGACACTTATTCGGACCACCTTGCAAGATGGAAGATATGTAATTATGGTGTTTAGTTGCCATTTCTCATGCATTAGGGTTTAAACACTCGGACACTTATTCGGACCCTCTTGCCTAATGGCAGATATGTAATTATGGTGTTTACTTGCCATTTCTCGAGCATCTGGATTCGAACATTCGGACACTTATTCGGACCCTCTTGAAGGATGGCAGATATGTAATTATGGTGTTCACTTGAAATTTCTCGTGCATTAGCGTTTAAACACTCAGACACTTATTCAGACCCTCTTGCATGATTGCAGATATGTAATTATGGCGTTTACTTGCCATTTCACATGCATTAGGGTTTAAAAACTCGGACACTTATTCGCAACCTCTTCCATGACTGCTGATATGTAATTATGATGTTTACGTGCCATTTCTCATGCATTAGGGTTTAAACACTCGGACACTTATTCGGATCGTCTTGCATGATGGCAGATATGTAACTATGGTGTTTACTTGCCATTTTTCGAGCATTAGGATTCGAACAATCGGACACTTATTCGGACCCTCTTGCATGATGGCAGATATGTAATTATGGTGTCGACTTTCAATTTCTTATGCTTTAGGATTCGAAAACTCAGACACTTATTCGGATCCTCTTACGTGATGGCAGATATGTAGTTATGGTGTTTACTTGCCATTTGTCACGCATTACGGTCAAAACAGTCGGATACTTATTCAAACCTTCCTGCAAGATGGCAGATACGTAATTATGGTGTTTACTTGCCATTTCTCATGCATTAGGGTTTTTAAACACTCGGGCACTTATTCAGACACTCTTGCATGCTGACAGATATGTAATTATGGTGCTTACTTGCCATTTCTCGAGCATTAGAATTCGAACACTCGGACACTTATTCGGACCCTCTTGCTTGATGGCAGAGATGTAATTATGGTGTTTATTTGCCATTTCTCATGCGCTAGGGTTTAAACACTCAGACACTTATTCGGACCCTCTTGCATGATGGCAGATATGTAATTATGGTGTTTAGTTGCCGTTTTTCATGCATTAGGGTTTAAACAATCAGACACTTATTCGGACCCTCTGGCATGACGACAAATATGTAATTATGGTGTTTACTTGCCATTTCTTATGCATCAGGGTTTAAGCACTCGGACATTTATTTCGACCCTCTTGCATGATGGCATATACGTAATTATGGTGTTTACTTGCCATTTCTCATGCATTAGGGTTTAAACACACGAACACTTGTTCGGACCCTCTTGCATGATGGCAGATATGTAATTATGGTATTGACTTGCGATTTCTCGAACATTAGGATTCGAACACTCAGACACTTATTCAGACCCTCTTGCATGATGGTGTAGCACGTCCGCGAGGGACCCCGTGCTACAGTTCGGACTCAATTTGTGTCACGGTTCATAATCTGAACCAATGAGTCCAAATCCGGCAAATCGTTTTGAGAAACAGATTTTTGAAAAGAAGTGCCAAACATGGACTGCTTTGCCAGATACCGAGTTGCCACCTAAATATTTTTTATGGGGGGAATTTAGGAAACCCTGACTCGGTGCCAAAGGCCACGTGTCCGTCATCACCAAAGTTGCCTCGGCTCGGGAACTTGGGTACGATCGGGGAAGGTCAGCTATGAGCACCCCCTCACGCCTGGTCCGAAGACCGGCCTCTACTAACCGTGATATTCTGTTTTGAAAACGTTATGTGCTCTTAAATCGGTTATTAGCCTAGAATTACTATGTTATGCGTACAACAAACAAGTATAGACTAGATTGCCTAATTTGGGAATAAGCATTGCATATCCGTTTGTTTTGGAAAATGTTTTGGAATTTGCTACTCGCAAGTGGGCTAAAACACGGATTTCAGTGAGCTATTCCAACTCAGGCAATCCAACCTTCACCCACAGGCATTCAAGCAGTTTATATCACATAAGTAGCTAGCCTCATGGTAATCATGCTATCATGGCAACACCCACACACATGCAAGGATGCTAAAGCATGAATACTTACATCGTACTCCGTGCCAAAACAAAGAACTCGTTAGCAATCAATGCGTGATCCAAGTCCATGTTTAAATGTCTAATGCAACGCATACGGAATGTCACTAGAGTAGGCTCGGCTATTCTATGAATGACATGTGAAAATGCACAAGTAGCATGTATTCAAGTTAGATTTGAAATACCAATGCAGTTAGCATGATGTGCCGAGCCCGGTGCATGCAATACTGATGAATGGATGCACGCATCCATAGCATAAGGTATGCTAATTTAAACGTGCCCTAATCTACCTTCATAAGTAGGTAAGTAAAAGGGAGAAAGAAGTGGGGGTTGGAAGACATGCACACACTCACCCACACTTATTACAAATTTACCCTCGCTCGGAGGGACCGAAAGAATAATACAAATTAACTAACTCGCAAGCTAATTAATTATTACAAATCACCTAATTAATTAACAAATTAATTAATTTAAGAAAGCAAGAAAAAGGGCCTCGGGAAGAGGGCTCAATGCACGCGTGCTCGGGTCTTGCTCGGAAGTGTACTGCCATGCATAGGTCGCCTCTGTTTTCCCTGCTCTGCCTCTTTGAAGACTACCAAAGTCTCAGAATTGCTTCCCTGGATTTTGGGAGACACCACCGGCTGAGTAGAATAGCCACCGGCAGTGGTATGTGATCATTGGCTGTTGGTGAAGCTATTGGCCACCAATGGATTGCCGGTCGGCACTAAACACTGCCGGTCGGCAAATAATGTCTACAGAACTTGCAATTGACAGCAGCAGAGGGCAAGGCATATCATGGCAATGCAATTCAAGCAATGTATGCACCAATCCTATCCCTCATCATGTGTACGACTCAAAGGGACATGGTCCTTGGTTTTCGGACCATCAAGCGCGTATTTCAATGCGTGATGGCCCAAAGAATCAAGTGTGCATTTTTGATATGGAATGCAATGCATATGAACAAACCAATGGGACTCAACCTCTATCACAAGCATTTCAAGAGGTGTAGCATGCATGTCAATCCAATGCAATCTTAAGCATGTTGACTAGTATGTAACATGGATAATGCAAGCAAGCATGCAAGGCATGGGATAATGCAACCAACAAGTATGCAAGGCACAATGTGGGTGTTTAAGCATGTAAACAAACATGTGACTTCATTCAATCATGCAAGTTCAATTATGCAACAACTCACCAATATGCTACAACATACAAGGAGTACATGCAACAAACAAAGAGGTGGACTTAAACATGATTTAGGCAGTCATAACTAAACCTAAAACAGTGGCCAAAGTGCCCAAAATGAAGGGCTAACACACACGCACACATGCATGCAATGGGTGTCCAATACTTCAAGCATTTAAAAGCAATTCTCAAGCACACTTAAGAGGATGCAAACAGGGACTAATGTCATGCATTAAGCTCTAAAAATCAAGCAAGAACATGGTGCCAAACCAAGCAAACAAGATAGGCTAAGCATGTGACAATGGTCCAAGATTCAAGGCAAGCTAAAAGGGGGTATTTGACCACACTTAGCTAGACCAAACATGGCATGAATTTAATGACCAAAAACAGAGTTTTAGCACATAAAACAAAGCCCGAAAGACCACTTAGATGGCATCTAAATGGCTCGAATTCAAAAGCATGCACAAGTGCACTTTCAAGGAGCATACCACACAAGCTCACAAGGCATCAAAGAGGCATCCATGGCAAGCATACAAGCATGCTAAGGGGACTGAAATGATGCTATAAATGGTGCCAAACCATTAAAATAAAGCAAGTAATGCATGCTACACACTGTCACACTTAAGACCAACAAGCCAAAATGCAAAGGGGCTATACTAAACATGTCATGGCCGACCAAAATGACTAAGGACAGACCTCTAACATGGCAAAATAAGCACAAAAGCTTCACAAAGCTAGGCCTAAAACGTGCTTAAACAATGGTTTACGACCTAAGGCAGGTTAAGGCCTAAACATGGCATTACAAGGTAGGTAAGCTAAGCATGCATGGTGTACCAAAACCAACATACAGCAATGCTATTTCATGGCAAAGTAGGCATAAATAATAGCCAAGACATGGTCAACATGAGGCTTAGCTAGGTGCTCATTAAAGAGGCAAAAATGGCCCTTTTCAAGGACAACAAGGAGAGGGGGTGACCCTCTCCTTCTTGGGACCTCAAGGCACCATTCTCACCTCTGAAATCCCTCAAGATTTCAGTGGTGAGGAGGCCCAAACACCAAGGTCTCGGAGCTTACACAAAATGGCACAAAATGGAGCCTTGCAAGGCTTAAGAGGGGTCAAACAACTCCGAACCACAAAACACTCTAAATAAACTATTTAGAGGGCCTAAAGATAGAAATTTTTTATGTTATATATTAAACACAAAAATAAGTGCAAGGTAGGCAAAAATACAATGCAAAAATGGGGAATAAAGGGACAAACTTCTTACCCTTGAAGACCTTCTTCACCAATGGTGGACCAGTCCCTTCCTTGAGCTTAAACCAGCCCCAAAACTCCAAGAACAAACCTCTGGCCCTTCAAGAACCAAGAAAAGGTGTAACACTATATGTTTGTGTGCAATAGTAAGACACAAATACACTTAAACACACACAAGAGAGAGATATAGAGATAGGACATGTATGAAACCCTAACCCTAGAACTCAAACCCTAAAATGGCTGTCTAAAAATGTCTCACCCTAAAGCCAAGAGAGGAGGGCTCCTCTTATAGAGAAGCCAATCTTGTAAAGCTTACTCAAGAAGCTAACAAGGAAGCCATCCCTCCATACACGTGTATGGAGGGGAACAAAATGCAAGCCAGCTGTATTAAAATATCTGCAAAAGCAGATGAACAGTAGTCGGCTGCTCAAAATTGCCATTTTGACAAAATGTACTGCCGACCGGCAACAAAGAATGCCGACCGGCAATATACATTGCCGATGGAAACAAAACACCAGCCGGTGGCCTCTGGCCATGGCCGGTGATGTGTGGGGATGCCTCACAAGGTATTCCCTACCCCTCCAAGGCAAAACACAAGTGTTTGGTGCAAAACCAGACACTAAACAGTCGAGTTCGGAGATCCTGAGGCAAGGCGCGTAGCCGAGACCTCCGGGAACTCCAAAACGAACACAAACATGGATGATCACCGGGTGTTCAAATGGTGACGTCCAAGTCTTGAGGATGGTCAAAAATGGGGTGTCTACAGTTGGCCCTCTTTGACAGAACTCGAAAGTGATAACAATGACGGGAGTGAATGTCAAAGCCCAGATATGACCCATTTTTTACAAGGCTGAAGACTTAGACAAACATGCAAGACAAACATGGTATGCGCCCGAAGGCAGGAGCAAAGTGCAAGACAATGCACGAAGCCGAGCATAACTTATGATCATGCAAGGAAAGCTATAACGAAGCATACATGCGACAATTTCAAGCTAGAAACACCGAACTACACTACAATGCAGCAAGGATGTAAGAGAATTATGCAATTCTCAATACGTCTCACTCGGAGGATACAATACCTGTGCGGCTCGTCTGGTTGCACCAGCCTCAAATGAACCGTACATACAATATCGTGCCTGCAAAGAAAACAACTCAACAGGTACGATGTTATTAGCAATATGCATGACAATGCAAAAATGTATGCAAGACGATGTACAATATATACAAAACTATGTATAAACAATGCAAATGAAAATGAAATGCAATTGAAACAATACGAACCACATGCAAAGCAATTGAATCGCGATCCAATCATGAGCGGTTCGAAACCACACCCATGTCAAATAGATTGATGGAGGCAACAAGTCTGTCTACCATAGAACGGTCTACTAAACTATGAGTAATGTAGACGGACACAAGAACAAGTATTGGGGGGATTGACACAAGTAAGGAAACGACCCGCTGGGGAAAGGACAACGATCCTAATGCTGGATGCAACAATTACACTACAATGTAATATATAATGAAAATGCTGGGGAAATGGCAATGGATATGGCACGCGGGCCAAACCAAATCTTGCCTAGGCAAAGCATGTACGCATACAAGCCATGTCTAACATAGAACGGTCCACTGAACTATGCTTCGACACGAAAAGTATGGGCATATACCGGACCAAGCTCAACATGGAAAGGCGCGAGCCATAAATGGAAGGCGATGCAGTGAATGCATGCAAACTACAATGCAATATCTACAAATATTACAATGGAATGGAAATGCAATACAATGCATATGGCCTGCGGGCCAAACCAAATCTTGCCTAGGAAGGGCATGTACACGTACAAGCCGCGTCTAACATAGAACGGTCCACTGAACTATGCTTCGACACGAGAAGTATGGGCACATACCAGACCAAGCTCAATCATGGAAAGGCGCGAGCCATAAAGCTACAATGCAATATATACTATATTATAATGATGCATGACAATGCAACTATTTACGATGATGCATGACAATGCAATTATATTTTTTTGTTTGTTTTTTGAGACGCAAATGATGTATGAAATGCATGTTGCATGGAATGCGCGACAACATGCAACTTTTAAGATACATGACATTGTAAATGGACCGTGCGCATTAATGCACTAAAGTTCTTGCACCTTCTGAGGATTTAAGGTCTCCTAGACCGTACAATACCTGTGCGGCTCGTCTGGTTGCACCAGCCTTAAATGAACCGTACATACAATATCGTGCCTGCAAAGAAAACAAACTTAACAGGTACAATATGATTAAACAATATGCATATTAACATACTTAGAAATGCGTGACAACGCAAAGCAAGTGGGAAGCATGACAAAGTTGTGAAGGCACAGGTATGTAAGTGGAGCATGCGGTCTACACAGGCAACGGAATTGATTATGAGCATGCGGTTCACGCAAGCAATGAAATTGGACATAAGAATGCGGTCTACGCAAGCGGAACGTGCGGTATACGCAGGTAATGAATTTGAACACAGGAATGCGGTCCACGCAAGCGGAACATGCGGTCTACGCAAGTAATGAATTTGAACAAACATGCGGTCTATGCAAGCGGAACATGCGGTCTACACAAGTAACGAATTTGAACAAACATGCGGTCTACGCAAGCAAAACATGCGGTCTACGCAAATAATGAAAATGAACAAATATGCGGCCTACGCAAGCAAAACATGCGGTCTACGCAAGTAATGAATTTGAACAAACATGCGGTCTACGCAAGTAATGAATTTTGAATAAATATGCGGTCTACGCAAGCAAAACATGCGGTCTACGCAAGTAATGAATTTGAACAAATATGCGGTCTAGGCAAGCAAAACATGCGGTCTACGCAAGTAATGAATTTGAACAAACATGCGGTCTACGCAAGTAATGAATTTGAACAAGCATGCAGTCTACGCAAGTAAAACATGCGGTCTACGCAAGTAATGAAATTGAACAAACATGCGGTCTACGCAAGCAAAACATGCGGCCTACGCAGGTAATGAATTTGAACAAACATGCGGTCTACGCAAGCAAAACATGCGGTATACGTAAGCAAAACATGCGGTCTACGCAAGTAATGAATTTGAACAAACAAAATGCAGTGAGATGCACAAAACCGCGCGATGCGTTTTAGACAGCGCGAGCGCACAAGACAGTGCGAATGATATGCGATACGCATGGGGCAACTTTTGGGTTTTGTAAAAGCCAAAAGGATATGAAAAGGATACACCTTGCACGAATTCGAGTGCCACGCACAGAAGACACGATCTGAGGTCAAAACAAAAGCCGATTGAGCGTTGGAAATGCACTGTTTTGCACTATTTTGATCACTGAAGGCCCTGAACCACACATATAACCCAAACAAGGATGTAGAAGGCTCAAAAACCATTGTAGGAGACCACCGGATGCCCACCGGCCATCAGAATGCATCACCGGCCGTCCATCGGCCTTTATAAAATTCTATCGGCACAAAATACTGCCGACCAGCAAAGAGTGTGGCCGACCGGCAAACTATTCCTGTTCGGGGCAGTTTTGACATTTCGGCCGGGGGTCTTTAAATATAGGGCCTCTAGCCCTATATTTTTCGCATCCACTTTCTCAAAAACTTATTCGGACCCTCTTGCATGATGGCAAATAAGTAATTATGGTGTTTACTTGCCATTTCTCATGCATTAGGGTTTAAACACTCGGACACTTCTTCAGACCCTCTTGCCTAATGGCAGATATGTAATTATGGTGTTTACTTGCCATTTATCGAGCATTCGGATTCGAACATTCGGACACTTATTCGGACCCTCTTGCATGATGGCAGATATGTAATTAAAGTGTTTATTTGCCATTTCTCAGGCATTAGGGTTTAAACACTTGGACACTTATTTGGACCCTTTTGCAAGATAGCAGATAAGTAATTATGGTGTTTACTTTCCATTTCTCATGCATTAGGGTTTAAACACTCGGACACTTATTCGGACCCTCTTGCCTAATGGCAGACATGTAATTATGGTGTTTTACTTGCCATTTCTCGAGCAGTAGGATTCGAACAATCGGACACTTATTCGGACCCTCCTGAATGATGGCAGATATGTAATTATGGTCACGACTTTCCATTTCTGGTGCATTAGGATTCGGAAACTCGAACACTTATTCAGATCCTCTTACATGATGGCTGATATGTAGTTATGGTGTTTACTTGAAATTTCTCGTGCATTAGGGTTAAAACACTCGGACGTTTATTCAGACCCTCTTGCATGATGGAAGATATGTAATTGTGGCGTTTACTTGCCATTTCTCATGCGTTTGGGTTTAAACACTCGAACACTTGTTATGACCCGCTTGCATGATGGTAGATATGTAAATATGGTGTTTACTTGCCATTTCTCGAGCATTAGGATTTGAACACTCGGACACTTATTCGGACCCTCTTGCATGATGGCAGATATGTAATTATGGTGTTTATTTGCCATTTCTCAGGCATTAGGGTTTACACACACGGACATTTACTCGGACCCTCTTGCATGAGGACAGATATGTAATTATTGTGTTTACTTGCCATTTCTCATGCATTTGGGTTTAAACACTTGGACATTTGTTTGAACCTCTTGCATGATGGCATATATGTAATTATGGTGCTGACATGCCATTTCTCGAGCATTAGGATTCGAACACTCGGACACTTATTCCGACCCTTCTTGCATGATGGAAGATATGTAATTATGGTGTTTATTTTCCATTTCTCATGCATTAGAGTTTAGACACTTTAACACTTATTCGGACCATCTTGCACGATGGCAGATATGTAATTATGGTGTTTACTTGCCATTTCTCATGCATTAGGGTTTAAAACTCGAACACTTATTCGGACCGTCTTGCCTAATGGCAGATAAGTAATTATGGTGTTTTACTTGCCATTTCTCGAGCATTAGGATTCGAACAATCGGACACTTATTCGGACCCTCTTGAATGATGGCAGATATATAATTATGGTGTTCAATTGAAATTTCTCGTGCATTAGGGTTTAAACACTCGAACACTTATTCAGACCCTCTTGCATGATGGCAGATATGTAATTATGGCGTTTACTTGCCATTTCTCCTGCATTGGGGTTTAAACACTCGGACATTTATTCGGACCCTCTTGCATGATGGCAGATATGTAATTATCGTGTTTACTTGTTATTTCACAAGCATTAAGGTTTAAACATTCAGACATTTATTTGTACCCTCTTACATGATGGCATATATGAAATTATGGTGTTTACTTTCCATTTCTCGAGCATTAGGATTCGAACACTCGGACACTTATTCGGACCCTCTCGCATGATGGCAGATATGTAATTAGGGTGTTTATTTCCCATTTCTCATGCATTAGGGTTTAAATACTCGGACACTTTTTCGGACCCTCTTGCATGACGGCAGATATGTAATTATCGTGTTTGCTTGCCATTTCTCATGCATTAAGTTTGAAACACTCAGACATTTATTTGCACCCTATTGCATGATGGCATATATGTAATTATGGTGTTCACTTGCCATTTCTCGAGCATTAGGATTCAAACATTCAAACACTTATTTGGACCCTCTTGCATGATGGCAGATATGTAATTATGGTGTTTACATGCCATTTCAGGAGCATTTGGATTCGAACATTCGGACACTTATTCAGACCCTCTTGCGTGATGACAGATATGTAGTTATGGTGTTTATTTTCCATTTCTCGTGCATTGGGGTTAAAACACTCGGATACTTATTCAGACCCTCGTGCATGATGGCAGATACGTAATTATGGTGTTTACTTGACATTTCTCAAGCGTTAGGGTTTAAACACTCGGACACATATTCAGACTGTCTTGCATGCTGACAGACACGTAATTATGGTGCTTACTTGCCATTTCTCGAGCATTAGAATTCGAACACTCGGCGACTTATTCGGACCCTCTTGCATGATGGCAGATATGTAATTACGGTGTTTAATTGCCATTTCTCATGCATTAGGGTTTAGACACTCAAACACTTATTCGGACGCTCTTGCTTGATGGCAGATATGTATTTATGGTGTTTACTTGCCATTTCTCGAGCATTCGGATTCGAACATTCAGACACTTATTCGGACCCTCTTGCATGATGGCAGATATGTAATTACGGTGTTTATTTCCCATTTCTTATGCATTAGGGTTTAAACACTCGGACACTTATTCGGACCCCCTAGCAAGATGGCTGATACGTAATTATGGTGTTTATTTTCCATTTCTCATGCATTAGGGTTTAAACACTGGGACACTTCTTCGGACCCACTTGCCTAATGGCAGATATGTAATTATGGTGTTTTACTTGCCATTTCTCATGCATTAGGGTTTAAACACTCTGACACTTATTCGGACCCTCTTCCATGACGGCAGATACGTAATTATGGTGTTTACTTGCCATTTCTCGTGCATTAGGGTTTAAACACTCGGACACTTATTCGGACGCTCTTGCATGACGGCAGATATGTAATTATGGTGTTTACTTGCCATTTCTCGAGCATTCGGATTCGAACATTCGGACACTTATTCGGACCCTCTTCCATGATGGCAAATATGTAATTAAAGTGTTTATTTGCCGTTTCTCAGGCATTAGGTTTTAAACACTTGGACACTTATTCGGACCCTTTTGCAAGATGGCAGATAAGTACTTATGGTGTTTACTTGCCATTTCTCATGCATTAGGGTTTAAACACTCGGACACATATTCGAACCCTCTTGCCTAATGGCAGACATGTAATTATGGTGTTTTACTTGCCATTTCTTGAGCAGTAGGATTCGAACAATCGGACACTTATTCGGACCCTCCTGAATGATGGCAGATATGTAATTATGGTGTTCACTTGAAATTTCTCGTGCATTAGGGTTTAAACACTCGGACACTTATTCAAACCCTCTTGCATGATGGCAGGTATGTAATTGTGGCGTTTACTTGCCATTTCTCATGCATTAGGGTTTAAACACTCGGACACTTATTCGGACCCTCTTGCATGATGACAGATATGTGATTATCGTGTTTACATGCCATTGCACAAGCATTAAGGTTTAAACACTCGAACATTTATTTGTTCCCTCTTGCATGATGGCATATATGTAATTATGGTGTTTACTTGCCATTTCTCGGGCATTAGGATTCGAGCGCTCGGACACTTATTCGGACCCTCTCGCATGATGGTCGATATGTAATTATGTTGTTTATTTCCCATTTCTCATGCACTATGGTTTAAATACTCGGACACTTATTCGGACCCTCTTGCATGACGGCAGATATATAATTATCGTGTTTGCTTGCCATTTCTCATGCATTAAGTTTTAAAAACCTCAGACATTTATTTGTACCCTATTGCATGATGGCATATATGTAATTATGGTGTTCACTTGCCATTTCTCGAGCATTAGGATTCGAACATTCAGACACTTATTCGGACCCTCCTGCATGATGGCAGATATGTAATTATGGTGTTTACATGCCATTTCACGAGCATTAGGATTCGAGCATTCGGACACTTATTCGGACCCTCTTGCGTTATGGCAGATATGTACTTATGTTGTTTACTTGCCATTTCTCGTGCATTGGGGTTAAAACACTCGGATACTTATTCAGACCCTCGTGCATGATGGCAGATATGTAATTATGGTGTTTACTTGCCATTTCTCATGCATTAGGGTATAAACACTCAGACACTTATTCAGACAGTCTTGCATGCTGGCAGACATGTAATTATGGTGCTTACTTGCCATTTCTCGAGCATTAGAATTCGAACACTCGGCCACTTATTCGGACCCTCTAGCATGATGGCGGATATGTAATTACGGTGTTTAATTGTCATTTCTCATGCTTTTGGGTTTAAACACTCGGACACTTATTCGAACCCTTTTGCATGACGGCAGATATGTAATTATGGTATTTATTTGCCATTTCTCATGCATTAGGGTTGTAGACACCCCATTTTTCACTGACCTTAAGACTCAGATGTCACCGATTGAGCGCTTGGTGATGTTGCATAATGTGCTCGTTCAGGAATTTCAGAGTCGCGGCCGTGAGCCCTGCCTCCGGACTTCCGAACCCTCTTCTGTGCCTTGCCTCGGTTTGCGAACCAGGCTCGGTTTTCTCTGTTTCTTTTCCTGAGGGGAGGGAGAGGTCCTGTAGACCGTCTCTCAGTGGCCGTGGGCTACATTTGGTGGTCGTAGGCCATTTTGCCCATTTCGGAGCCCAGTTTCCGATTTTTCGGGACCGTTGGCCGTGTGCCTCGGTTCGGGACCGCCTAACCATCTCCGTTTGTTCTGATCTTTGGCATACTTCCTTTTTTTCTCCTTTTTGAGTGACACTGGGGTCTGAGAAACCCACTTCGGGGCCGAACGCCACTTTCGGTGCTTGGCAGCCCTTTTTCGGGACCCCGAACTGCGTGTTTTGGCCCCCGAGCATTCGTTTTGCATCAGTTTTCGTTTATTTTTTGCAGGTGCCTCTGTTTCATCACCAGGAAGGTCACTGGTGGGTGGGAGGCCAGCAATTATCTTGGCAACCAGTTATATTCCATTTTCGCCCTCCGGCACCCGTTTTTCTCACTTTCGAGCCAATGTTGAACACCTTGGGGCCACTTTCCACAACCACAAACCACATATTTATGTTGTACACACATGGGAGGACCCTAAAAGTTGGTGGCCAGCCACTAATGTTGATTGACCCTTTTGAACCCCTCCTAAATGGCCTATTCTCTCTCATGTTTTACAATTTCGAAATTCGAACCACAGGGTTGTGATGAGGGGACCTGGGAGGCCACCTTTTTGTGGTGGCCGGCCACTAAAGCAACTTGGCCTTTTTGACCCTTGGTCGGCTGGCTAGGGGAGGTGGCCGGCCGGCCACCTGCAAGTCCAAAAACCAGCCGCCCATTTTCCTTGTGCCTGGTACTTTACAGCTGTATAGCTTTTTCCCCCAGAAAATATCTTGATCCGGGGGATTTTTTTTGGGGGAAAACTTGCCTCCTTTTCCTCCACTCTTTCCCTCCCTTTGCTCCCTCTTTTTTGTCCATATAACCAGCAGGCAACATTGGTCTTGGGGGTTAGAGAAAATCATCTTCAAGCTTGGTATACAAAATCCTCCTCCATCTCTCTCATTTCCTTGAAAACTTCCAAGTCCAACACCACCATTTCTTCTACACCACCAACCCCCACCCTTCCATCCTCCATTCCAGAAGTTTGAAGGTGTTCCCCAAGGCCTAAGGGTGCTGCAAACTCAAGCCAAGAAGCATCCAAGACTTGTCTTCAAAGGTAAGTCCTATTTCCCCTCTTTTGAGCTTAATTTTGCAACATTTCTTAGCCATACATGCTTATTGTTTTGAGCTCCGGCCCTAACTGAAAGTGGCCTTCTTTTGAGCTCTTTTTCACCTTTTCTTAAGGGCTCAACCCTGTTTGAGCCCCACATCTTGCACTTGCTTCAATATCTCCCTTGAATGCTATTTTCTTCCATGCTTTGGCAGCCCATTATGCTTCGGTTTTTGGTCATTTTACAGAACTAAAAATAGTCTTATTTTGGCCCATTCTTCGTATTTCATTAAGGGTCTTTGGCTTTTTGATGAATATTTTGTATACTTTGTGTTATAGCCACTTTCGAGCCTCATTTTGCATCGCATTTCTAGCATGTTTGTATACTGTTTTCGGGTTTTTACAGTTCTGTAAATATGCATATTTTTGGTCCCTCTTCAATGTTGTAGAAGGGAATTTTTCAGTTTGGGCTTTGCATATACCACTTGCCTCTTTGGCCACCTTTTGGCCCTTTTTCTTGCATAAGAGCTTAGCTATATCTATGTTTGTTTTTATGCTTTTTATAGTTCTGTAAATGTGCATATTTTGGGCCCCTCTTCAATGTTGTTTAAGGGCCCTAACCTGTTTGGGGTCCGCAGTTGTGAGTTGCTTCATAATCTCATATTTAGGGCCATTTTTGCATGCCATTGTTGCCCTATCTTCGCTTGCTGTTTGGCCATGATTTGTACTAATAAAATGCTAGTTTTGGGGCTGCCTTGCTTCTGTATTTTCAATCCATGTACCAATTATGCGTGCTTTGTATAGCTGTACTTCATTCTATGAGCCTAATTTTGCATTTCGGGAGAGATTCCATGCATCGGGTGTCATTTCGCCTAGTTCCGGGGCTGTTTTGCCCCTCATTTTGCTACTGAAAATTGCATGTTTGCATATCAGTTTCCATGTCCTTGCCATGTCTCATTAGAGTGGCATTTCGGTGCCTGAGGGTTGGTCCTCGGTTTGTGTGCACGCGTGCACGCATTTTCGAGTTGTTTTGTTTTCATCTGATGGCCTCTTATGTGAGTGTGGCTGAGGCTCTCTCATGTTGGTATAAGCCCATTATTGCATTGCGCATGTCATTGCCTCGGTTTGCGTGCCCGTGTGCACGCATTTCGAGGCACTTCATTTTCATCTATTGGCCTCTTGTGTGAGTGTGGCTGAGGCTCTCTCATGTTGGTATAAGCCCATTATTGCATTGCGCATGTCATTGCCTCGATTTGCGTGCCCGTGTGCATGCATTTCGAGGCACTTCATTTTCATCTATTGGCCTCTTATGTGAGTGTGGCTGAGGCTCTCTCATGTTGGTATAAGCCCATTATTGCATTGCGCATGTCATTGCCTCGGTTTACGTACCCGTGTGCACGCATTTCGAGGCACTTCGTTTTCATCTACCGGCCTCTTATGTGAGTGTGGCTGAGGCTCTCTCATGTTAGTATAAGTCCCCGTTGCATTCTATATAACATTTTAGCCATATTGCATTGCGTATGCCATTGCCTCGGTTTGCGTGCCCGTGTGCATGTATTTCGAGGCACTTCATTCTTACAGCATAGTGCATACTAGGTTGTATCTTAGATCGCATTCTGTCATTTTCTCGGTTTGCGTGCCCGTGTGCACGCATTTCGAGGCATCTCATTTTCATAGCATTGTGTATGTTAGGATTGTATCTCAGTCGCATTTCATGCATGTCATGCATATTGCATCGTGTTCGGGATAGGAGTTAGCCCGGGCACGGGAAACGAGGTGCATTTCGTACTCCGAGTGACGAAACGTATCTCAATTCCCCAGTCACCGACACTCCGGATCATCCATGATGGAGTTAGGTCTTGTTGTGTTTTCATGTGCATTCATCCCATATTAAATTGTGCAATTCGACTCCTCGGCCATCATGCCTCGATATGCGTGATTGGTGGCACGAGGATCGAGGCATGCATATATTTGTGAAAATACACTGCTATGCCCCTTTCCTGGTCTTTGTTGCAGCAAAATCAGGAATCAGCAGTCTTCCGGGGCTCGGCGCGCTTTCCAAGAATAAACTGCTAAACAGAGGCTAATTGGGGCATCCCGGTGGATTTCCGCGCAAGACAACCCGGACATGCATCATTCATCAGGAGCAAGGCAGTCCCTGGCTTGCACGCCAGTTTTACAGTTTTCTTAGTTAATTTGTTAATTAATTAGGAATTTGTACATTATTTGGACTGTAATATTTGGACTGTAATATTCTTTTATTCGAGACTGTATTATTTATTCGGACCCTCTGCGCGAGGGCACAACTGTAAAAAGTGTGCGTGTCTGTGTTGTTTGTCTTCCAACCCCACATCTTTCTCCTTTTTATTTATCCGCTTATGATGGTTAGATTAGGGCATATTTCAATTAGCATACAGTATGACAACATGTTTGCATCATTCATCTGTTTTGCATTCACCGGGCTCGGCGCACCATACTAACTGCATTGTATTTTCAATTCCAAGTTGAATACATGTTAGCTGTAGCATTCCATATGCCATGTTTAGAATAGCCGAGCCTGCTATAGTTGCATTTTTGCATGTGTTGCATTAGGCATTTTTGTATACTTAGGATCATGCATGATTTCTAATGTAGTTTCTATTTTGGCTTGGAGTACTCGGTAAGTTCTATGCTTTAGTATCCTTGCATGCGTGTGAGTGAATGCCATGATAGCATGCTTACCATGAGGCTATTTGCTTATGTGATATAACTGCCTGAATGCCTGTGGGTGAAGGTTGGGTTATTTGAATTGGAACAATTCATCAAGTGTTTGTTTTAATCCCACTAGATAGTGGCAAAACCATCTTTCCTAAGCCCACCCGCGGGTGGCAAAATCTGCATTTTAAGCCTACTTGCTAGTAGCAAACCATCTTTCAAATAAACAAACATGAAATGTTTTGTTCCAATTCGGGCGACCCAGTCTATACTTATATGCTGTGTGCATCACATAGTAACCTAGGCTAATAACCGGAATAAGAACACACAAAGTTTTCAAAAATAGATATCACAGTTAGTAGAGGCCGATCTTTGATCGGGCGAGCGGGGGTGCTCACGAAGTGACCTTCCCCAATCGTACCCAAGTTCCCGAGCCGAGGCAACTTTGGTGATGACGGACACGTGGCCTTTGGCACCGAGTCAGGGTTTCCTAAATTTCCCATTAAAAAACATTTAGGTGGCGACTCTGTATCTGGCAAAGCAGTCCATGTTTGGCACTTCTTTCAAAAATCAGTTTTCTCAAAACGATTTGCCGGATTTGGACTCTTTGGTTCAGACTTAGAACCGTGACAAGTTTGATAGTCCTGAGCTGTAGTGACCCCAAAAATGAACAGAACGGGAGCTCGTTCCTCCCGGGACGTTCGGGGACGTCTACAAGGGTTAAAACACTCGGACACATATTCGGACCCTCTTGCATGATGGCAGATATGTAATTATGGTGTTTACTTGCCATTTCTCGAGCATTCGAATTCGAACATTCAGACACTTATTCGGACCCTCTTGCTTGGTGGCAGATATGTAATTATGGTGTCAACTTTCCATTTCTTGTGCATTAGGATTCGAAAACTCTGACACTTATTCGGATCCTCTTCCACGACGGCGGAGATGTAATTACAGTGTTTATTATCCATTTCTCGTGCATTAGGGTTTAAACACTCGGATACTTATTCAGACCCTCTTATATGATGGCAGTTATGTAATTATCGTGATTATTTTCCATTTCTCATGCATTAGAGTTTAAACACTCGGACACTTATTCGGACGCTCTTGCACGAAAGCAGATATGTAATTATGGTGTTTACTTGCCATTTCTCGAGCATTTGGATTCGAACACTCAGACACTTATTCGGACCCCCTTGCGTGATGGCAGATGTGTAATTATGGTGGTTATTTTCCATTTCGCATGCATTTGGGTTTAAACACATGGACACTTATTCAGACCCTCTTGCGTGACGGCAGATTTGTAATTTCCGTGCTTACTTGCCATTTCACACGCATTAGGGTTTAAACACTCGGACACTTATTCAGACACTCTTGCACGATGGCCGATATGTAATTCTGGTGTTTACTTGCCATTTCTCAAGCCTTAGGGTTTAAACACTGGGACACTTGTTTGGACCCTCTTGCAAGATGGCAGATATGTAATTATGGTGTTTACTTGCCATTTCTTGAGTATTTGGATTCGAACACTCGGACACTTATTCGGACACTCTTGCGTGATGGCGGATATGTAATTATGGTGTTTATTTGCCGTTTCTCATGCATTAGGGCTTAAACACTCGGACACTTATTCGGACCCTCTTTCGTGATAGCAGATATGTAATTACGGTGTTGACTTGCCATTTCTCGAGCATTAGGATTCGAACAGTCAGACACTTATTTCGACCCTCTTGCATGATGGAAGACATGTAATTATGATGTTTACTTGCCATTTCTCATGCATTAGGGTTTAAACACTAGGACACTTATTTGGATCCTCGTGCTTGATGACAGATACGTAATTTTGGTGTTTACTTGCCATTTCTCGAGCATTAGGATTCGAAAATTCAAACACTTATCCGGACCCTCATGCATGGTGACAGATATGTAATTATGGTGTCGACTTTCCATTTCTTGTGCATTAGGATTCCAAAACTCGGACACTTATTCGGATCCTCTTCCATGATGGCGGAGATGTAATTACGGTGTTTATTTTCCATTTCACGTGCATTAGGGTCTAAACACTCGGTCACTTATTCAGACCCTCTTATATGATGGCAGATATGTAATTATGGTGTTTATTTTCCATTTCTCATGCATTAGAGTTTGAGCACTCGGACACTTATTCAGACACTCTTGCACGTTGGCATATATGTAATTATGGTGTTTACTTGCCATTTCTCGAGCATTTGGATTCGAACACTCAGACACTTATTCGGACCCCCTTGCGTGATGGCAGATGTGTAATTATGGTGGTTATTTTCCATTTCGCATGCATTTGGGTTTAAACACATGGACACTTATTCAGACCCTCTTGCGTGACGGCAGATTTGTAATTTCCGTGCTTACTTGCCATTTCACACGCATTAGGGTTTAAACACTCGGACACTTATTCAGACACTCTTGCACGATGGCCGATATGTAATTCTGGTGTTTACTTGCCATTTCTCAAGCCTTAGGGTTTAAACACTGGGCCACTTGTTTGGACCCTCTTGCAAGATGGCAGATATGTAATTATGGTGTTTACTTGCCATTTCTTGAGTATTTGGATTCGAACACTCGGACACTTATTCGGACACTCTTGCGTGATGGCGGAGATGTAATTGCAGTGTTTATTTTCCATTTCTCGTGCATTAGGATTTAAACATCGGATACTTATTCAGACCCTCTTATATGATGGCAGTTATGTAATTATGGTGTTTATTTTCCATTTCTCATGCATTAGAGTTTAAACACTCGGACAGTTATTCGGACGCTCTTGCACGATGGAAGATATGTAATTATGGTGTTTATTTTCCATTTCTCATGCATTAGAGTTTAAACACGCGGACAGTAATTCGGACACTCTTGCACGTTGGCAGATATGTAATTATGGTGTTTACTTGCCATTTCTCGAGCATTTGGATTCGAACACTCAGACACTTATTCGGACCCTCTTGCGTGATAGCAGACATGTAATTATGGTGGTTATTATCCATTTCTCATGCATTAGGGTTTAAATACTCGGACACTTATTCGGACCCTCTTGCATGACGGCAGATATGTAATTATGGTGTTTACATGCCATTTCCCATGCATTACAGTTTAAACACTCGGATACTTATTCGGACCCTCTTGCATGACGGCAGATATGTAATTTTGGTGTTTACTTGCCATTTCTCGAGTATTAGGATTCGAAAATTCGGACACTTATTCGGATCCTCTTGCATGGTGGCAGATATGTAATTATGGCGTCGACTTTCCGTTTCTTGTGCATTAGGATTCAAAAACTCGGACACTTATTCGGATCCTCTTCCATTATGGCGGAGATGTAATTACAGTGTTTATTTTTCATTTCTCGTGCATTAGGGTTTAAACACTCGGATACTTATTCAGACCCTCTTATATGATGGCAGTTATGTAATTATGGTGTTTATTTTCCATTTCTCATGCATTAGAGTTTAAACCCTCGGACACTTATTCGGACGCTCTTGCACGATGGAGGATATGTAATTATGGTGTTTACTAGCCATTTCTCGAGCATTTGGATTCGAACACTCAGACACTTATTCGGACCCCCTTGCGTGATGGCAGATATGTAATTATG
Organism: Camellia sinensis; assembly: GCF_055761805.1. NCBI lineage: Eukaryota > Viridiplantae > Streptophyta > Magnoliopsida > Ericales > Theaceae > Camellia > Camellia sinensis. The sequence continues at coordinate 163,830,991 of NC_138972.1, forward strand.
GTGGTTATTTTCCATTTCTCATGCATTACAGTTTAAACACTCGAACACTTATTCAGACCCTCTTGCGTGACGGCGGATTTGTAATTATCGTGTTTACTTGCCATTTCTCACGCATTAGGGTTTAAACACTCGGACTCTTATTCGGACACTCTTGCACGATGGCCGATATGTAATTCTGGTGTTTGCTTGCCATTTCTCATGCATTAGGGTTTAAACACTTGGACACTTGTTCGGACCGTCTTGCAAGATGGCAGATATGTAATTATGGTGTTTACTTGCCATTTCTCGAGTATTTGGATTCGAACACTCGGACACTTATTCGGACGCTCTTGCAAGATGGCAGATATGTAATTATGGTGTTTATTTGTCGTTTCTCATGCATTAGGGCTTAAACACTCAAACACTTAGTCGGACCCTCTTTCGTGATGACAGATATCTAATTACGGTGTTGACTTGCCATTTCTTGAGCATTAGGATTCGAACACTCAGACACTTATTCCGACCCTCTTGCATTATGGAAGATATGTAATTATGATGTTTACTTGCCATTTCTCATGCATTAGGGTTTAAACACTAGGACACTTATTTGGATCCTCTTGCTTGATGACAAATACATAATTTTGGTGTTTACTTGCCATTTCTCGAGCATTAGGATTCGAAAATTCGGACACTTATTCGGACCCTCTTGCATGGTGGCAGATATGTAATTATGGTGTCGACTTTCCATTTCTTGTGCGTTAGGATTTGAAAACTCGGACACTTATTCAGATCCTCTTCCGTGACGGCGGAGATGTAATTACGGTGTTTATTTTCCATTTCTTGTGCATTAGGGTTTAAACACTCGGACACTTATTCAGACCCTCTTATATGATGGCAGATATGTAATTATGGTGTTTATTTTGCATTTCTCATGCATTAGAGTTTAAACACTCGGACACTTATTCGGACGCTCTTGCACGTTGGCAGATATGTAATTATGGTGTTTACTTGCCATTTCTCGAGCATGTGGATTCGAACACTCAGACACTTATTCGGACCCTCTTGCGTGATAGCAGACATGTAATTATGGTGGTTATTTTCCATTTCTCATGCATTAGGGTTTAAACACTCGGACACTTTTTCGGACCCTCTTGCACGACGGCAAATATGTAATTATGGTGTTTACTTGCCATTTCTCGTGCATTAGGATTTAAACACTCGGAGACCTATTCGGACCCTCTTGCATGACGGCAGATATGTAATTAAGGTGTTTACTTGCCATTTCTCGAGCATTAGGATTCGAAAATTCGGACACTTATTCGGACCCTCTTGCATGGTGGCAGATACATAATTATGGTGTCGACATTCCATTTCTTGTGCATTAGGATTCGAAAACTCGGACACTTATTTGGATCCTCTTTCATGATGGCGGAGATATAATTACAGTGTTTATTTTTCATTTCTCGTGCATTAGGGTTTAAACACTCGGACACTTATTCAGACCCTCTTGCGTGACGGCAGATATGTAATTATCATGTTTACTTGCCATTTCACACGCATTAGGGTTTAAACACTCGGACACTTATTCGGACACTCTTGCACGATGGCCGATAAGTAATTCTGGTATTTACCTACCATTTCTCATGCATTAGGGTTTAAACACTCGGACACTTGTTCGGACCCACTTGCAAGATGGCAGATATGTAATTATGGTGTTTACTTGCCATTTCTCGAGTATTTGGATTCGAACACTCGGACACTTATTCGGACGCTCTTGCATGATGGCAGAAATGTACTTATGTTGTTTATTTTCCGTTTCTCATGCATTAGGGCTTAAACACTCGGACACTTATTCGGACCCTCTTTCGTGATGGCAAATATGTAATTACGGTGTTGACTTGCCATTTCTCGAACATTTGGATTCGAACACTTAGACACTTATTCCGACCCTCTTGCATGATGGAAGATATGTAATTATGATGTTTACATGCCATTTCTCATGCATTAGGGTTTAAACAGTAGGACACTTATTTGGATCCTCTTGCTTGATGACAGATACGTAATTATGGTGTTTACTTGCCATTTCTCGAGCATTAGGATTCGAAAATTCAGACACTTATTCGGACCCTCTTGCTTGGTGGCAGATATGTAATTATGGCGTCTGTGTCCCCAGTAGTAGCAGATCTCAAAGTATTTCCCGGCTTTGGAGCTGATGCAGTTGAACTAGCTGCGAGTTTCCCACTGTTCTGATTACATTCTCGGGCAATGTGCCCTTGCTTTCCACATTTAAAACAGGCTTCTGATGCACGGTAACAGACTCCACTGTGCCTTTTGCCACAATTATTGCACATGGGAGCTGTGTCTCGGGCAGAACTCGAAGTATTTGAAGAGCCCGTATTTTGCTTTTTCGAAAATTTCTTCCTCGAATAGAAGCCTTGTCTTTTGTTGCCTTTCCATTCTGTTACTGGCTTAGCTTGTCTGGCTATATTAGCCTCTGATATGATGCCTCTGTCAAGCACCCCAATGGAGGTTTCCAATTTCAGGACATTCACCCTCTCTAGGATGTCATTGCGGAGCCCACCTTCAAAATGTCTTGCCTTCTTATAATCAGTGTCAATCACGTGTGGGGCAAACCTGGCCAACTCAGTGAATTTGGCCTCATACTCCGCTACAGTCATGCTGTTTTGCTTGAGTTCCATGAACTCCGCCACTTTCCTATCCCGGACACATTGCGGGAAGTACTTGTCATAGAAGATTTCTAAAAATTTCACCCAATCAACATCTCTGTGGTTTTCTCTCATCAACATCCACCATCTTCTCGCTTCATCTTCTAGCATAAAAGTGGCTTGAAGCACTTTCTGAGTCTCCGAACAGGGGAACACTTCGAATAATTTCTCAATGCCGAGGATCCACGCTTCGGCTTTCAACGGATCTAATCCCCCGTGAAACTGTGGTGGTTTCATTTTCTTGAATTCCTTAGTGAGAGCTATAATCCGGTCATCATTCTGATGATCTGGCACAGGTGGTGCCGGAGGTGGAGGTGGCGAGTGTGGTTGCTGCCACTGTTGTTGCCACTCCTGTTGCTGCCTCAAAGCTTCTGCCATTTCTTAGATCAGTCTTTCCATTCTGTCCAGTCTGGCAGTAGAAGATTCCTCTAACTCATCACCTCTGGTTCTCACCATCTGATTAAACTTGCATTATATTTTACACAAAAGATACACGAGTATGCATACACTAAGAAGCACACATTTCCAGATAATTTGCAATGCAAGTAGTTCACAACTTACACATATAATCATTCCTAACAAAACATTTAAGCATATAATCAATGCTTCCAAACTCATATTTATAAATGCATCCTAGATCTTATCTAGACCCTTATTGCTCTTTTGGACAAGTGTGTGAGTTATTAACTCGTGCTCTGATACCACTCTGTCACGACCCGAACCCGCCCCTATGGGTTGAGGACATGACCGGCCAGTAATCCTGTGATTACCTACGGCCTCAGACCGAAATAAGATGACTTGTCAGAGTAAAGGGGCCAAACGGAAGCAAAAATTAAAACTTTGTCCATAGAGCCGTGCTTATATGCACATCAACAGACCATACTCAGATACGTTAATAACCCACATCAAAAGTACAGTTTCACAAAATTCATTACAGACAGGATCACCCAAAATGAGTCAACCTATGACAGACTATATACAGATATACATGAAGTCCTTGCCGACAAGACCAAGTGTAAAATACATGGCAAAGAGGCAAGGATAGGTCTCAAGAGTGAGACGCAAGGCTGACTCCCCCAAAAACTTGGATTTTTCCTAGCAGACTTCACTGGGGCTGGGTTTGAACTTCCCTTGGCTCACCTACAAACACATGAATGAGCGTGAGCGATAGCCCAGTGAATAATATCAAATACAAAAGTCATATAAACAATATGTAGAACAATATACTCCAAACGGCCTTGGGCCCAATTCATATTCCTACTTAACATATGTACATTTATACAAAGTTCAGATCAAGTGACTGTAGTTCTAAACATATTGGCCTTTGGCCCAATCTGATTTCCATCTACGTCAAAACGGCCTTCGGCCCATTCATTCATGTCAAAACGGCCTTCGGCCCATTCATTCATGTCAAAACGGCCTTTGGCCCATTCATCTGTGTCAAAACGGCCTCTGGCCCATTCATCTATATCAAAACGGCCTCTGGCCCATTCATTTATATCAAAACGGCCTTTGGCCCATTCATTTATATCAAAACGGCCTTTGGCCCAATTATCATTCATGTCAGGCCTTTGTCCATAATCCCAATTAGCAACTCATAAAGCTTGTAAGGGAATACACAATTGGACATTGATAAGCTTTCAAGTATTGATATTACTCACAGTAATCGGCTTGTGGATTTGTCCTGGAGCTTGACCCTACACATTTCATGAGCACAAAGGGTCACTAACAGTTCAATCCGTTCTTTAACTCACATATCTCTCTTTAGGCTTAATTCACATTTTATTTGCTCATTTACAATGCTTAACATATGCCTAAGAGTGCTTACAAGTGAAAGAGAACGGAAAACAGAACACAGAATGCATGAACGAAATTTCATAAAACAGGGTCCCCGCTCGAGCGTCAACTTACCCGCTCGAGCGGACCCTTAAGGCCTGCAAAAGTACTGGTTGCATGAAAAATACGCTCGAGCGTTAAATAGGGCGCTCGAGCGGAAGTCCTGTTAAAACAGCTCCCACGCTCGAGCGTTAATTACCTCGGTCGAGCGGACATCAAGTCTGCAAAAAAGTACTGGGAGCCCGCATTTCCCGCTCGAGCATCAGGTTCCCCGCTCGAGCGGACCTCAAAATTCTGGAAAACCCAGAACTGTGTTCCTGAGCTTCATTTCGACTTTCAACCAACAATTCATGCATGTTATGGCTCAAATTACACATTTACACATGCTAACATGCTACTAATACAAGATTACAACATCAAGAAGCTCAATTTCATGATTTATCTACATGCATGTCCCAAAATATCTCAAACCCATCACCAACATGCTCAAATTCAAACATTCAAAACTTATACCCCCATGTTTTGTACATGCATGCCCATTTTGACTTCACATTCATTTCAATTAATGCAATTAGTGCTCATTGCTATAAGATTCAACAAAGACATGCTTGCATGTGGGATTACACTACCAATCTTTCACAATTTCACAAATTACATGCTAGATTTTTTGATTCCAAAGGAATTCTCTACATGCATGCACATATCAAGCCTCAATTTCAATAAAACCAGCTCAAATCATGCTATTGATCACCACAACTCTTGAACACACAAGATTACACATTAACTCATGGATTCAAGAATCAATGCTTACCTAGAAGCTCAATTCTTCCAATTTATGGTCAAGTCTAGAGTTGCCTTCAAGACTTCCAAGATTTAAGAGCAAAACTTTGATTTCCTCCCCTCTCTCTCTCTCTCTAGTTCGGGTCTCTCCTCCTCTAGAGACTTTAATCAGCCCCAAAAATGAAATAAAAGGAGGGAGTTGAATACATAAGGGTCCCATATAACCCCACTAAGCCCCATTAAGTTAATATCACATATTGAAGCACCAATTCGTTAATTAATCAATTTAATCTGGCCCGAATCAGTCTTTCAATTAAATTTCACCGTGGGTTCTAAAAATTATGCCAATCACAATGGCGTAATCAATTTCGGGTTCTGTGGCCGATAAGGCCCTCAATTAAGTCTCCAAAGGTAATTATTCAAACAGATATTCCTACGGTGAACAGATAAAACTTCAAAATCACATAATGGCACACAAAATCATGGTAAACACATAATCATACTCAAATTAAGGACCAATTAGAATATTACGGGATAGGGGTATCACAGGTAGGGGGTGATCCGATCCCCTTCGACATGGATATAGATGAGTGGGACGCTGCCCAGCTATACCTGCTCGGCACCCAGCCTCCCCTCGCTCGAGCTTGATTCGTCAGGTATTCCTGGTTTGAGAGCTGCTTTCGGGTCCAGCCAGCCTTGGTAGAGGAGGCGCAGATGTCCCCGGAGGAGGTGCAGATGTCTCCGGAGGAGGTGGACCAGTATGCGCGGGGCTTCATCATGTTCCTCTTTGGGACGACCCTCTTCACCGATCGGGCAAACCCCGTGCCCTTATGCCTGCTGAGCGCGCTGGTGGACGTCAGGCAGATCCGTCATTATGATTGGGGTGGCGCCGCTCTGGCCACTTTGTATAACCATATGAGCTCTTCTTCCCACCTCAGCGGATAGCTCCTTTGTGGCTACTGGCGAGCCTGGGAGGTACGTCCTCTTCCCTTTTCACATTTCTGCTTCCTGCTTTCTGTATTCTGCGCACTGCACATATACTGTACACTGCCCCATACTGACTGTACACTGGACACCCGGCACACATACACTCTGCTTTACACTGACTGCACACTGCACACACTGCACATTCTGCACAATACACTGCACAACACACGGTTCTGCCATTTCTGCTTTATTCTGTATTTTGCCTTATTTGATAGTCATACTGATATCTGTTCTGCAGTTATGGGTGTATGCCTACTTTCCTAGGCTTGCCCCAGTACCCGATGAGGAGATCCCGCTCGGCGTCCCTTTCTCTCATCGCTTCGGTGTGCGGTGTGTACGGAGACCACGGGAGTCTCTTACTTTCTGCCGCCGATACTTCGACACCATCACCGCCGCGGAGGTATGTTCAACTTTTAGAGTTCATTATTTTTGCCTTGCTTCGCACCGTATGTTTTCAATAACGGTAGATAATAAACTGCATTTCATTTTCAGATCACCTGGCAGCCTTGGGCTCCGTTGCCGGCCGTGGTGAGGGATCATTATGAGGGCGCAGAGGAGACCGCCCGTAGTCAGATTTTGTTGGAGGGCCCGGTCTGTCGGGCTTGGTACCTGGGCGAGCGTTTCTTGGGTCAGACCCTAGGTTTACCGGAGCAGATAGTGCCGGGTCCACCCCCTGCCTACATGAGAGATACCGAGAGGTTCGCCGCCCGGGAGATGAGGGAGTACACCACCGGCTGGGGTGAGGAGCATCACAGAGGCGAGGGCGACTACGCAGAGTACGTCCGGACCTATATTATGCGACCCTTGAGTGGTGGTCGCTGAGCTGAGGGGGAGAGGCCAGCGGCGCCAGTAGCTGGAGCGGGAGCTGGGGCTGGAGCGGGCACATCGAGAAGGGCTCGAGGGCACGGCAGGAGCGGAACTCGAGGGGGACGGGGGACTGGCTGGCCCGCCCTGCCCACTGTACTGTCATATAGAGGGCAGGATGGGGCGACCTACCAGATCCCCATTGCTCCTCCCCTGGCTGGTCATGAGTTAGCCGGTATCCCCGACTTGCCTCTAGTATGTATTACTTCATTTTGCATCTTGCATTGGCATTTTACTTCAGTTTATTTGATATTTCGCAGAATACTGATATATCTTATACTCTTGCAGGCGTCCTCGGGGTACACCCAACAGTCCGTGGAGTTGAATGCCTCCATGATGGGGATGCTGCAGCGGACTTTTGACCTTCTGGCCCTTTATAGTATCCCGGTATGTTCTTCTGATAATGGCCTCAAACCATTCACAAGTTGATTCACGTAATCAGATGCACGACACAACACCTAACACATTGATCTCACAGCATCTGATACACTGCATACATTGCATTCTGCACTGACAAACTGCTCACGGCGTTCACACACTGTACTCATATACTGCATTCTGCACTGATAAACTGCTCACGACATTCACACACTGTACTCATACACTGCCCACGTCATTCTTACACTGTATACTGCATCCTGCATTGATAAACTGCTCACGGCATTCTTACACTGTATACTGCATCCTGCACTGATAAACTGCTCACGGCATTCTCACACTGTACACTGCATTCTGCACTGATAAATTGTTCACGGTATTCTCACACTGTATACTGCATTCTGCATTGATACACTGCATACACTGTATTCTGATGTATTTGCCCATTGTGATTTTCAGCCTCCCTTCCAGATTCCTCCGGTGGGCGGCGCTCCGGCTGGGCCCTCTATTCCTGCTCGAGGAGGGCGTGGAGACACTGCACGTCCCCATACCAGGGGAGGGCGTACTCATGTCGGGAGTAGTTCTCGGGCGCCGACCCCTAATGATGATGATGATGATGATGATGAGTCCGAGGCAGAGGCAGAGGCCGGGTCATCTGAGGAGGCTGGAGATGACTCAGACTTAGGCTCAGACGACGATGCTGATGATGCTCCTGGACCTTCGTCCAGGAAGAGGACTAGGACAGACTGATAGCCCTCGGAGCCGCTTGACACGGATACAGATTTTTGTTGTTTTTCTTCTTCCTTGTACTTTTCCTTTTTGCTGGTAGTTAGGATACTTTGTACTGCCACAGGCAGATTTTTGTCTCAAAAACTTGTGTATTTGAAAAGATGATGAAATGAAACAGGCTTTTTATCTAAAAAAGGTGTTTATATCTGTGTATCTTTACATTTCATACTTTGCATTGCATCACCCCATATTGCACCTCAATGTAAATGAAATTGATTGGTTGTCTTAAAATTGAACACTTGCACTGTAATAATCAGATAACTAAACAGCCAGCAGCAAAATAGCCCAAGCAACCCACTGCCTGATTCTGGACGCACAACCCTTACTCTACTGGGGATTAATCTGCATACAGCCCGTAACACAGCATTTGGTTTCATTTTGCACACAGCAAATCCTGAACAAACAGCCCAATCTGGCAGGACGGACTACGGAGGTGAAACCAGCTGGAGTTGAAACACAATCAAATATAGAGAACGGCACAGCATTCTGAGTATAAACGATTTTTTGAACTTAAATAAGGGTTTTTCAAACCGGGGCATTGAGCCTACAACTGAACACAGCAGAGAAAGACTCAAACAAAAGGGTATACGACCTAAACACAACGAGACACGCTCGAAAGAAACCTAAAACAAAGGTTGAGGTAAACAAAACAAAAGACACGACATACAGACGCGTTAACGAAGACGGGGGACCTCAGTTCACGAGGAGCCGGTTTATCTAGGTATTGTTTCCCACCCTTTTCTCATTTGTGATTCTCACATTACTCGGGCACTCAAGCTCGGTTTTTCTCTCAAAACCCTTTGGCTCGCTTTTTTCTCTCAACTTGCACCTCTCTATTCTTTATTCTCTCATTTTTCGTCCCTTCCCAAGGTGATTAATGAATGAATAGGAAGTTGCGGGTTCACGCTCGATGCCGTTAGCTCACAGCTATTTCTTCTGGTGGGTAGAGTGCCTTTCTGGCAAGTATGTTGCTGACCGGCGGGGGGACAGAACGCCTGGCTCAACTGTGCCCCTAGTTCATCATTTTAACCATTCTTTGTTTTTGCTTTCTCCTAAAACGGTTTTGATCAAAATGAGAGTTAGATTAACACACTTGTTCGATTTTGATCTGAAAACCATGCAAGTCAGGCGGTAAGCACTGAAAATTTTCCTTTTTGATTCCAAGAAAATGGTCCAGTTTTCGAGGAAATAGTCAACCTTAGTAAAAATTTTCAAAAACTATTTTACAAACAGTCAATGCCCAACGAGCATGGAACTTACTCTTTGAGATGCGCAACCTCGGATCGGAGGCAATGGAAAATTGCCCCTGGCTTAAAGGGGGTGGATGGCAACGGAAAGTTGCCCCTGGTTTGAATGGCGTCTCACGACGACTCGTGGCAACAGAAAGTTGCCCCTTGTTTGGATGGCACTGCAACAGTGCGCAAACAGTCTTCATTGGTGGTGGTCGAGCTCCTGGACACAGAGATGACGAAGACGGTTATAACAAATATATGGACACAGTCGCCTTGGAGGCGTTGGCGACTGGACTTTGGGATGAAATCGAAACCATTGTATGGACTGAGACGCTGTGAAAGCGTTGGGGGCTGGACTTCATGCTGAAGTTGCCTACGTATCCCAAACACGGGAATCAAGCCTTACATAGTTCCGGTTAAGGCACACTCGGCTATTTTAACCTTCACTCTTTAGGCTCTAACTTTTGCCATGGCGCCCGATGCGGGTTTTCGACCTTGCGAGCTTTTCTTTTCATTTTTTTTTCTTTTTTTTCTTTTTTTGTATCTTTTTTGTATCTTTTCATTCTCTTTTTTTTTGCCTTTTCTCTTTCTTTTTTCCCTTTTTTTTTGCATTGTTATTTTTTGCTCTCTTTTTTTGCATTTTTTTGTATTTTTCTCTTGCTCTAACTTTTGCCTGGGTCGCCCTTCCGGGTTTTCGGCCCAGCGAGCCTCTCAAAGGGTAAAAGTGTAACAAGTCCATGCCAAATGGTTTTTGAAGTTGATGCCTCTCTGTGTCTAGGAGAACGGCTGTTGCACTGATTTGCGGAAAGATCCATCATGGTTGCTCCACGAGCTTCTTCTGATGAGATCTAATCTTTTTGATTCGGCTTTGATGCCTCTTGCTCGAGGGCTGCTTCAGAACTGGCCACGCGGACCTTGCTTGACATTTGACCGTTTGAACTCTCTGAACGGGTTCGTGGTTCGAAACGGACGGGTTGAATCTTGAGGCTGAGAGCGATCCTAGGCTGCACAATCTCAAGAGCGGTTCCACACAGGTCTTCACAGGGCCGCGTAAAACATTTGTTTTTGAAAGTTTTTAAGAAAGCGACAAATCGCTCGTGCCGAAGATAGTGTGGAACCAATCTGGATCAAGCCAGGGTCCTTCCCAGTACTCACGCCGACAAGCATGATTTCATTCATTAAAAGGCTCAGTGTGCCTCTCCTTCTCTCAAATTGATCAAAATTTTGCAAAACCCGAGGAATTCCTTCCTCTTCGTTTTTATCACCGCAGTGTTCAAAAGGGGTTTTTGAAAAACTTAGGCTAACGCAATGAGTTTGGCGCGCAGGAGAGCAGGCGAGATGTACTGTCAGCCCAATCAAATCCTCTGGCACAACTAACTTACACTGAAAGCAAGCATGAAAATGAGATAACCACAGCTATTTCATTCAGATTTGTTGGCATAACTGGCCCCTCGGCCGAAACAGACTCAAAAACAAAAACGAGTAATTACATGACAAAACGGTGTTCGAGGCAACAACCCCAGAATCACCTGGTATTCTATACAAAGGGGACAGACTCGCTACAACAAGACAGACCCTTAAGCAAAAAGACTGACTCAAGACGAAAATACAGACTCAACAAAAGACTGACTCGATACCCAAGCCAGAATTTACAAAGCTAGTATTCACAAATGCTCAAAAATGCATGCCAGACGCCACATCCAAAATATACCAAATGCTGCCCGCAGGTGGTTCACTTTCTGATTACATACTTGCAGTATCTGTGTCCTCAAAATCCAATAACTGGGTGGTAACGGGCTTGGCTGAGGTGGGCGGGAGGATAACCTCGTTGTCAATCAAATCTTGCACCTCATGGCGGAGGCGGAAGCAATTGTCGGTGGCATGGCCTGTCTGCTAGTGGTACGCGCAGTACTGAGCAGCATCATGCGTAGTAGGGAGATTCTTTGGGAGAGGCCGAGGCTCCAAGGGTTTAAGGTGTCCCCTCTCGGCAAGGATCTATAGTGCCTTAGACAGAGGCATGTAGAGAGCATGAAAGGTCCTGCGCCCTCGGGGCAGGTACTTTGAAGTTTGAGCCTTCTTACTAGCCGCACAAGCAAAAGGGTCGGCAGGCGCTGCCTTAGCTTTCTGATCTTTCCCGGGTGCAGGGGCGGGAACAGGAGAAACTGTTCTAGTATGACGGGGCCTATCCTGATTTTCTGACTGGCTTGAACTACCCTCAGGTGGAGTGGGGAAAGCATCCTCCACAGTTTTCGCCACAACTGCGAATATCTGTTGCTTGTTCATCCCCCCGGCTTTCAAAGCCTCGACTGCCCACAGCAGTTGTTCAATGGGATCGGCATCTGCCTTCATTTTGTCTTTTCCTCTGGCCTCAGCCTGATCGGGGGTTTGGGTTGATGTTGATATGTCATTGCCATAGCTGGAGGCCATCTCTGGTTGGCTAAGTTCAATCACAATTCGCCCCAACAGCGAGGGCTCCTGAGGCATGAAATTTCTGACATATGGTGCGGCTGGAGGTGCAGCCGACATTCCGTAGGCGAGATCCGCCACAGACCTCTGGAGATCACCTATCATCCCCATTAGTTCAAATGTAGTGGGCTCGTAAGCCTGGTATAGTTGGGGGGCCCAGACTGGGTGCGCAACAGGCGACCTGGGTGGATGTGGCATATCAGTATTGGTCTCACTTTGCAGAGTGATCCCCTGCTCTAATGCAGCCATCATAACCACGATCTCTTCCGAATTCTGCGTCATCATAAGTCCTGCCTCGGCAAGGGGAACACTGGCTATTCTGTATCAATTCTATGGACACTCTGAACTGAAAGGAAAAACAAACAGCATTTCAACCCAAACAGATCAAACATGGGTGTAGCTGAACAACTGCACTCTACTACTGATCACTGTCCCCAAAACTGAACCTGATACCCGCAGATAACTGATTCTCATAAACTGACACTGATGCCCTCAGGTCTGATACTCAAACTTGCAAACTGATATGTACATTCCTGTAGAGATACACTCTAAAAGCACATAGCAAGTAAAGAGAGCCAAAACACCCCTATGTTGGGGTAAGGTTTTCCCTGTCCTATTTTGTCAGGAGCTAGGGTTCCACTATGCATGCAGCAGTTTTCAAACAACCTAACATTGGGTAAGCAGCCTATCCTAACTTGGAATGGTCACTATGGATCCGAATATGCACTAGGTCAAATGGTCGAAAAGGGTGCCCCGGTAAAACCGGGGTTTGTGTTCCCATACTGTCAGAGCCCATAACCGGTCAGCCTTGTGTCACGCCTCAAACTCGCCCCTAAAAGTTCGGGCATGACCCATATAGAAACGGGCACTTAACCTGATATACATATCATATGGGGCCTGAACGGAAGCACTTAATATAATAAAATAACACAGAAAAGCATCCATTGAGCTAAACCTAACATGCCAGGATCACATTCGTGAGGGCCATTTTTTTCTACATACCCATACACATACATGATTGCACAATCGAACATTGGTATGAAAAAGGGACCACATATATACATTTTGACCTTAGGTAAATAATCAAAGTGCAAGCCAAAATCTTATCAGAACTTGACATAAGTGCATAGACTGGGTCTGGGAGCCTGGACAAACTGAGGTTGACAACTGAAGGATGAGCATCAAGGGTTAAGACGGACTCCCAAAGTGATTACCTACAGAACAGACATAGCACAAAGTGAGCGAAGCTCAGTGAATAATAGTACGTAAACGATTCAATGCTCAACTTGAATTAAAATACATATCAATGCATACATAAATAATAAGGCATAAGGTTAATTGATTCTGTATTAATTCTTGAATGGCCTAAGGCCCAGCCTTTAAACATATTGACTTGAAACATAATACCTTGGAACATACTGGCTTTAAGCCCTTAAAAAAAAAAGTGGCGATAGCCCTTGTACATATTAGCATTAAACTTTTAAACATGGTGGCATATAGCCCTTGAACATATGGCATGGAGCCCTTAAACATGGTGGCATATAGCCCTTGTATATATGGCATGAAGCCCTTGTCAGAATGGCATTACAGCCCTTGAACATATAAATATATGAACTCAAGAGGTGTCTCACATGGATTCTAGAGGTGACTCACATCGTAGCACTTAGTTCCGTGTAGCACTTTGTTTCACATTAGGATGGCATAAGCCCTTATCAGATTGGCATTACAGCTCTTATCAGAATGGCATTAAGCCCTTGGACATATAGATATATGAACTCAAGAGGTGTCTCACACGGATTCTAGAGGTGACTCACATCGTAGCACTTAGTTCCGTGTAGCACTTTGTTTCATTTCATAACAACTTATACAGATGGCCATGGGCCTCATAACTTTCACAGAATGGCTTTCAGCCACATAATTTTCACATATGTATGGACTCAAGAGGTGTCTCACATGGACTCTAGCGGTGGCTCACAGTGTAGCACTTAGTTCCAAGTAGCACTTTGTTCCATACCAATAATTAGCAGGTCTTACGGACCAAACCATAAATAAATGTCATACCATAAATGGAAATAAATTCAAACATATGCATTATGCTTGAATCATTAACAGAAATCAGAATTCATACTTACTTATACGTAGCCTTTTAATAGCGCTGGCAAATCAATAAAAAGCATTCTTGTTAGTTCCATAAAGAGATTCCTCAACATTGTGAACTTATAGTACACTTGAACTTGTACATATGTAAGCTTGTAACGTAGCTTGTAACGTACTTAAGCTTGTATCGTACTTAAACTTGTAACATACTTGAATTTATAACATACATGAACTTGTAACATGCGTCTACTTGTAATATACTTGAACTTATAACATACGTGAACTTGCAACATGTATCTACTTGTAACATACTTGAACTTATAACATACTTAAACTTGAAAACTTGTAACATATTTAAACTTGTATATACTTGTACTTGTAACCTTACTTAAACTTGTACATATTTGAACTTGTCACATATATAAACTTGTAACATTCTTGAGTTTGTAACATTCTTGATTTATAGCGTACGTAAACTTATAACAGACTTAAACTTAGAACATATGTAAACTTGTAACTTAATTATTTGAACCACGGTATCATTACCCCTGGGTGAGGGCCTTGTGCTAAAGATGATGTGAATACTTCTACATATATGAATAATCATTCATTAAGTTAATAGAAAACAGAGCATTTCTTGTTATATCATGCCATTAACATGCACTTAACAAAATAGAATAATTCATATTCTTATGTGGGTTGCATACTGATGGTAAACCTTTACATTCATATCATAGATTCTAAATGATCTTGGGTCCCTTCGTAACATAGTCTTAGATTCACACAAATATCATTCTTCAAGGATGAACATAGGTTCCACTTATTCTTTAAGAAATAACATAATATGCTGATAAATAACAAATGACTAATATTCGTCATTAACAGAACATAAGAAGTCCAAAATCATACCGACGGACGCGAATCCTTCAGCGTTCATATAAGTTCACATTGCTTTCCAATTGTCATAAATGTTCGTATAACACTTACAAGAAACAGAGCATTAGTGACAATAATTGTCAACAATAGATAAAATGTACATTTTTGTACTACTACTCACAGTGCTACAACGGAGTGCTTGTCCCTCCTGGAATGTGCCCTGTACAGATACATAACTTAGACATTAGTTCTTTTTCTTTCTGAATTCATTTCCTGCATCATTTCACTTCGAACGAATTTATAGGCATCTTAGGAACTTCAAACATAAATTTCAAAAATACCAGAGGATTAAGCACGCAAAACAGAGCGAACGAATTTTTGCAGTTTGGGCCGCACG
Organism: Camellia sinensis; assembly: GCF_055761805.1. Lineage (NCBI taxonomy): Eukaryota > Viridiplantae > Streptophyta > Magnoliopsida > Ericales > Theaceae > Camellia > Camellia sinensis. The sequence goes on from NC_138972.1 coordinate 163,846,398, forward strand.
TGCGGCTGTGAGCCCCGCACATGCGGCAGTGCTTCCCGCACGTGCGGCGATCTGGGCAGAAAACAGTTCGAAGCTTCAGCAAAGCTCAGTTTTTGGGGAGTATTCTTGAAGCTCAAAATAGATCTTTTAATTGTTAAAACATAGGTCAACCATCATGTAAATAGGAGCTATAATATAAATCAATCTTCATACAATTTGGACCTTTGACAACTTAACTTCATAACATTCCCATCTTCACATACATAGACATATATACACACATGATCATTTAGCTACATGAGCTCAAGAAACATAATTCTCATTAATCATTCACCACCTACTTGTTCCACAACATAAACCCTAACTTGTACAACATAAAGAACTTTCTACTTAATTATCAAAGAGAGGAACCAATTAGAATGAATTACACATACCTTACATTAAAATCTTTATAACCCCTCTAATTCCTCAATCTTCTTCCTTGATGAACTCCCTCACAAACCCTCCTCCTCTCTAATTCTCTCTCTCTCTCAGGAAATATTGATATAAGGGTCCCAAGTCAAAGAGCTAGCATATATACACATATATATTTTATAAAAGAAAAAAGTTGAATAGGACGAAAATCAATCGTTTAAGCATCCCAAATTGAAATTTCACAGAAACATTTAATATTACTTAAAAAATATGCTGATCACATATATAAAATCAATTTCAGAAAATTAAGCCCATAAGGCTTCCAATTTCTGCTTCAAGCATTCTACATGTAACAGATACTTTTCGTGTTCAACAGATAGACATCCTTAAACATGGGATTCACTTACTTAACCGTAATTCCACATGGAATTTCACAATGAGCATATAAATATACAGAATAAGGGAACTGAAAGTATATCAGAATCATAGATGAGGGTCGGGTTATTACACTCTCCCCCCCTTAAAAGAAGTTTGGTCCCTCAAACTTGCTCTATCATGTAATTCTTCAGTTCAAATTATTCACAGGCTAACTAGATATTCCGCACAGTTATTTCAAAATTCTCAATATAATGAGCATCTTCTAGTTGTATTCATACATCAAATAAGATAAGACCACAAGAGTCTGAACACTCAGGGCATAAAATCTTCTGTAGGCAAGTTCTATATCCTGACAATAAGTTCCCAAGCATCCTTTCTCAAAATTCTCAATATAATGAGCATCTTCTAGTTGTTTACTTGCCATTTCTCGAGCATTAGGATTCAAACACTAGGACACATATTCGAACCCTCTTGCATGATGGCAGATATGTAATTACGGTGTTTACTTGCCATTTCTCGAGCATTAGGATTCAAAAATTCGGACACTTATTCGGTTCCTCTTGCGTGGTGGCAAATATGTTACTATGGTGTTTATTTGCCACTTCTCATGCATTAGGGTTTAAACACTCAGACACGTATTCCGACCCTCCTGCATGAAGGAAGATATGTAATTACGGTGTTTACTTGCCATTTCTCATGCATTAGTGTTTAAACACACAGACACTTATTCAGACCCTCTTGCATGATGGCAGATATGTAATTATGGGGTTTACTTGCCATTTCTCATGCATTAGGGTTGAAACACTCGGTCACTTATTCTGACCCTCTTGCATGATCGTAGATATGTAATTATGGTGTTTATTTTCCATTTCTCATGCATTAGGGTTTAAACACTCGGACACTTATTCGGACCCTGTTGCATGATGCCAGATATGTAATTATGGTGTTTACTTGCCATTTCTCAAGCATTAGGGTTTAAACACTTGGACACTTATTCAGACCCTCTTGCATGATGGCAGATATGTAATTATGTTATTTATTTATCATTTCTCGTGCATTAGGGTTTAAACACTCGGACACTTATTCGGACCCTCTTACATGGTGGCAGATATGTAATTATGGTGTTTACTTGCCATTTCTCATGCGTTAGGGTTTAAACATTCGGACACTTGTTCCGATCCTCTTGCATGATGGCAGATATGTAATTATGGTGTTTATTTGCCATTTCTCATGCATTAGGGTTTAAACACTCGGACACTTACTCGGACCCTCAAGCATGATGGCAGATATGTAATTATGGTGTTTACTTGCCATTTCTCGAACTTTAGGATTCAAAAATTCGAACACTTATTCGGACCCTCTTGCGCGATGGCAGATATGTAATTATGGTGTCTACTGGTCATATCTCATGCATTAGGGTTTAAACACACGGACACTTATTCAGACCCTCTTGCACGATGGCCGATATGTAATTATGGGGTTTATTGCCATTTCTCATGCATTAGGGTTGAAACACTCGGACACTTATTCCGACCCTCTTGCATGATCGCAGATATGTAATTATGGTGTTTATTTACAATTTCTCATGCATTAGGGTTTAAACACTCGGATACTTATTCGGACCCTCTTGCACGATGCATATATGTAATTATGGTGTTTGCTTGCCATTTCTCATGCATTAGGGTTAAAACACTCGGACACTTATTCGGACTCTCTTCCATGATGGCAGATATGAAATTATGGTGTTTACTTGCCATTTCTCGAGCATTAGGATTCAGACACTGGGACACATATTCGGACCCTCTTGCGTGATGGCAAATATGTAATTACGATGTTTACTTGCCATTTCTCAAGCATTAGGATTCAAAAATTCGGACACCTATTCGGTTCCTCCTGCGTGGTGGCAAATATGTTACTATGGTGTTTACTTGCCATTTCTCATGCATTAGGGTTTAAACACTCCGACACGTATTCCGACCCTCCTGCATGACGGAACATATGTAATCACGGTGTTTACTTGCCATTTCTCATGCATTAGTGTTCAAACACTCGGACACTTATTCAGACCCTCTTGCATGATGGCAGATATGTAATTATGGGGTTTACTTGGCATTTCTCATGCATTAGGGTTAAAACACTCGGACACTTACTCCGACCCTCTTGCATGATCGCAGATATGTAATTATGGTGTTTATTTGCCATTTCTCATGCATTAGGGTTTAAACACTCGGACACTTAATCGAACCCTATTGCATGATGCCAGAAATTTAATTATGGTGTTTACTTGCCATTTCCCAAGCATTAGGGTTTAAACACTTGGACACTTATTCGGACCCTCTTGCATGATGGCAGATATGTAATTATGTTATTTATTTATCATTTCTCGTGCATTAGGGTTTAAACACTCGGACACTTATTCGGACCCTCTTACATGGTGGCAGATATGTAATTATGGTGTTTATTTGTCATTTCTCATGCATTAGGGTTTAAACATTCGGACACTTGTTCCGACCCTCTTGGATGATCGCAGATATGTAATTATGGTGTTTATTTGCCATTTCTCATGCATTAGGTTTAAATAGTCGGACACTTACTCGGACCCTCTAGCATGATGGCAGATATGTAATTATGGTGTTTACTTGCCATTTCTCCAGCATTAGGATTCAAAAATTCGAACACTTATTCGGACCCTCTTGCGCGATGGCAGATATGTAATTATGGTGTTTACTTGTCATTTCTCATGCATTAGGGTTTAAACACTCGGACACTTATTCAGACCCTCTTGCATGATGGCAGATATGTAATTATGGGGTTTACTTGCCATTTCTCATGCATTAGGGTTGAAACACTCAGACACTTATTCCGACCCTCTTGCACGATCGCAGATATGTAATTATGGTGTTTATTTGCCACTTCTAATGCATTAGGGTTTGAACACTCGGACACTTATTCGGACCCTCTTGCATGATGGCAGATATGTAATTATGGTGTTTACTTGCCATTTCTTATGCATTAGTGTTTAAACAGTCGGACACTTATTCGGACTCTCTTGCATGATGGCAGATATGAAATTATGGTGTTTACTTGCCATTTCTCGAGCATTAGGATTCAAACACCAGGACACATATTCGGACCCTCTTGCATGATGGCAGATATGTAATTACGGTGTTTACTTGCCATTTCTCGAGCATTAGGATTCAAAAATTCGGACACTTATTCGGTTCCTCTTGCGTGGTGGCAAATATGTTACTATGGTGTTTACTTGCCATTTCTCATGCATTAGGGTTTAAACACTCGGATACGTATTCCGACCCTCCTGCATGACAGAAGATATGTAATTACGGCGTTTACTTGCCATTTCTCATGCGTTAGTGTTTAAACACTCGGACACTTGTTCAGACCCTCTTGCAAGATGGCAAATATGTAATTATGGGGTTTACTTTCCATTTCTCATGCATTAAGGTTGAAACACTCGGACACTTATTCCGACCCTCTTGCATGATCGCAGATATGTAATTATGGTGTTCATTTGCCATTTCTCATGCATTACGGTTTAAACACTCGGACAGTTATCCGGACCCTATTGCATGATGCCAGATATGTAATTATGGTGTTTACTTGCCATTTCTCACGCATTAGGGTTTAAACACTTGGACACTTATTCGGACGCTCTTGCATGATGGCAGATATATAATTATGTTATTTATTTATCATTGCTCGTGCATTAGGGTTTAAACACTCGGACACTTATTCGGTCCCTCTTACATGGTGGCAGATTTGTAATTATGGTGTTTACTTGCCATTTCTCATGCATTAGGGTTTAAACATTCGGACACTTGTTCCGATCCTCTTGCATGATGGCAGATATGTAATTATGGTGTTTATTTGCCATTTCTCATGCATTAGGGTTTAAATACTCGGACACTTACTCGGACCCTCTAGCATGATGGCAGATATGTAATTATGGTGTTTACTTGCCATTTCAAGAACATTAGGATTCAAAAATTCGAACACTTATTCGGACCCTCTTGCGCGATGGCAGATATGTAATTATGGTGTTTACTTGTCATTTCTCATGCATTAGGGTTTAAACACCCGTACACTTATTCAGACCCTCTTGCACGATGGCTGATATGTAATTATGCAGTTTACTTGCCATTTCTCATGCATTAGGGTTGAAACACTCGGACACTTATTCCGACCCTGTTGCATGATCGCAGATATGTAATTATGTTGTTTTTTGCCATTTCTCACGCATTAGGGTTTAAACACTCGGACACTTATTCGGACCCTCTTGCATGATGGCAGATATGTAATTATGGTGTTTACTTGCCATTTCTCATGCATTAGGGTTTAAACACTCCGACACGTATTCTGACCCTCCTGCATGACGGAACATATGTAATTACGGTGTTTACTTGCCATTTCTCATGCATTAGTGTTCAAACACTCGGACACTTATTCAGACCCTCTTGCATGATGGCTGATATGTAATTATTGGGTTTACTTGCCATTTCTCATGCATTAGGGTTGAAACACTCGGACACTTACTCCGACCCTCTTGCATGATCGCAGATATGTAATTATGGTGTTTATTTGCCATTTCTCATGCGTTAGGGTTTAAACACTCGGACACTTATTTGGACCCTGTTGCATGATGCCAGATATGTAATTATGGTGTTTGCTTGCCATTTCCCAAGCATTAGGGTTTAAACACTTGGACACTTATTCGGACCCTCTTGCATGATGGCAGATATGTAATTATGTTATTTATTTATCATTTCTCGTGCATTAGGGTTTAAACACTCGGACACTTATTCGGACCCTCTTACATGGTGGCAGATATGTAATTATGGTGTTTATTTGCCATTTCTCATGCATTAGGGTTTAAACATTCGGACACTTGTTCCGACCCTCTTGCATGATCGCAGATATGTAATTATTGTGTTTATTTTCCATTTCTCATGCATTAGGTTTAAATAGTCGGACACTTACTCGGGCCCTCTAGCATGATGGCAGAAATGTAATTATGGTGTTTATTTGCCATTTCTCCAGCATTAGGATTCAAAATCTCGAACACTTATTCGGACCCCCTTGCGCGATGGCAGATATGCAATTATGGTGTTTACTTGTCATTTCTCATGCATTAGGGTTTAAACACTCGGAATCTTATTCAGACCCTCTTGCATGATGGAAGATATGTAATTATGGGGTTTACTTGCCATTTCTCATGCATTAGGGTTGAAACACTCAGACATTTATTCCGACCCTCTTGCATGATCGCAGATATGTAATTATTGTGTTTATTTGCCACTTCTAATGCATTAGGGTTTAAACACTCGGACACTTATTCGGACCCTCTTGCATGATGGCAGATATGTAATTATGGTGTTTACTTGCCATTTCTCATGCATTAGGGTTTAAACAGTCGGACACTTATTCGGACTCTCTTGCATGATGGCAGATATGAAATTATGGTGTTTACTTGCCATTTCTCGAGCATTAGGATTCAAACACCAGGACACATATTCGGACCCTCTTGCATGATGGCAGATATGTAATTACGGTGTTTACTTGCCATTTCTCAAGCATTAGGATTCAAAAATTCGGACACTTATTCGGTTCCTCTTGCGTGGTGGCAAATATGTTACTATGGTGTTTACTTGCCATTTCTCATGCATTAGGGTTTTAAAACTCGGATACGTATTCCGACCCTCCTGCATGACAGAAGATATGTAATTATGGCGTTTACTTGCCATTTCTCATGCGTTAGTGTTTAAACACTCAGACACTTGTTCTGACCCTCTTGCATGATGGCAAATACGTAATTATGGGGTTTACTTCCCATTTCTCATGCATTAAGGTTGAAACACTCGGACACTTATTCCGACCCTCTTGCATGATCGCAGATATGTAATTGTGGTGTTTATTTGCCATTTCTCATGCATTACGGTTTAAACACTCGGACACTTATCCGGACCCTATTGCATGATGCCAGATATGTAATTATGGTGTTTACTTGCCATTTCTCACGCATTAGGGTTTAAACACTTGGACACTTATTCGGACCCTCTTGCATGATGGCAGATATATAATTATGTTATTTATTTATCATTGCTCGTGCATTAGGGTTTAAACACTCGGACACTTATTCGGTCACTCTTACATGGTGGCAGATATGTAATTATGGTGTTTACTTGCCATTTCTCATGCATTACGGTTTAAACATTCGGACACTTGTTCCGATCCTCTTGCATGATGGCAGATATGTAATTATGGTGTTTATTTGCCATTTCTCATGCATTAGGGTTTAAACACTCGGACACTTACTCGGACCCTCTAGCATGATGGCAGATATGTAATTATGGTGTTTACTTGCCATTTCTAGGACATTAGGATTCAAAAATTCGAACGCTTATTCGGACCCTCTTGCGCGATGGCAGATATGTAATTATGGTGTTTACTTGTCATTTCTCACGCATTAGGGTTTCAACACTCGGACACTTATTCGGACCCTCTTGCATGATGGCAGATATGTAATTCTGGTGTTTACTTGCCATTTCTCATGCATTAGGGTTTAAACACTCAGACACTTATTCGGACTCTCTTCCATGATGGCAGATATGAAATTATGGTGTTTACTTGCCATTTCTCGAGCATTAGGATTCAAACACTGGGACACATATTCGGACCCTCTTGCATGATGGCAGATATGTAATTACGGTGTTTACTTGCCATTTCTCAAGCATTAGGATTAAAAAATTCGGACACTTATTCGGTTCCTCCTGCGTGGTGGCAAATATGTTACTATGGTGTTTACTTGCCATTTCTCATGCATTAGGGTTTAAACACTCCGACACATATTCCGACCCTCCTGCATGACGGAACATATGTAATTACGGTGTTTACTTGCCATTTCTCATGCATTAGTGTTCAAACACTCGGACACTTATTCAGACCCTCTTGCATGATGGCAGATATGTAATTATGGGGTTTACTTGCCATTTCTCATGCATTAGGGTTGAAACACTCGGACACTTACTCCGACCCTCTTGCATGATCGCAGATATGTAATTATGGTGTTTATTTGCCATTTCTCATGCATTAGGGTTTAAACACTCGGACACTTATTCGGACCCTGTTGCATGATGCCAGATATGTAATTATGGTGTTTACTTTCCATTTCTTAAGCAATAGGGTTTAAACACTTGGACATTTATTCGGACCCTCTTGCATGATGGCAGATATGTAATTATGTTATTTATTTATCATTTCTCGTGCATTAGGGTTTAAACACTCGGACACTTATTCGGACCCTCTTACATGGTGGCAGATATGTAATTATGGTGTTTACTTGCCATTTCTCATGCATTACGGTTTAAACATTCGGACACTTGTTCCGACCCTCTTGCATGATCGCAGATATGTAATTATGGTGTTTATTTGCCATTCTCATGCATTAGGGTTTAAACAATCGGACACTTACTCGGACCCTCTAGCATGACCGCAGATATGTAATTATGGTGTTTACTTGCCATTTCTCCAGCATTAGGATTCAAAAATTCGAACACTTATTCGGACCCTCTTGCGCGATGGCAGATATGTAATTATGGTGTTTACTTGTCATTTCTCATGCATTAGGGTTTAAACACTCAGACACTTATTCAGCCCCTCTTGCACGATGGCAGATATGTAATTATGGGGTTTACTTGCCATTTCTCATGCATTAGGGTTGAAACACTCGGACACTTATTCCGACCCTCTTGCATGATCGCAGATATGTAATTATTGTGTTTCTTTGCCACTTCTAATGCATTAGGGTTTAAACATTCGGACAGTTATTTGGACCCTCTTGCATGATGGCAGATATGTAATTATGGTGTTTAGTTGCCATTTCTCATGCATTAGGGTTTAGACACTCGGACACTTATTCGGACTCTGTTGCATGATGGCAGATAGGAAATTATGGTGTTTACTTGCCATTTCTCGAGCATTAGGATTCAAACACCAGGACACATATTCGGACCCTCTTGCATGATGGCAGATATGTAATTACGGTGTTTACTTGCTATTTCTCGAGCATTAGGATTCAAAAATTCGGACACTTATTCGGACCCTCTTACATGGTGGCAGATATGTAATTATGGTGTTTATTTGTCATTTCTCATGCATTACGGTTTAAACATTCGGACACTTGTTCTGACCCTCTTGGATGATCGCAGATATGTAATTATGGTGTTTATTTGCCATTTCTCATGCATTAGGTTTAAATAGTCGGACACTTACTCGGACCCTCTAGCATGATGGCAGATATGTAATTATGGTGTTTACTTGCCATTTCTCCAGCATTAGGATTCAAAAATTCGAACACTTATTCGGACCCTCTTGCGCGATGGCAGATATGTAATTATGGTGTTTACTTGTCATTTCTCATGCATTAGGGTTTAAACACTCGGACACTTATTCAGACCCTCTTGCATGATGGCAGATATGTAATTATGGGGTTTACTTGCCATTTCTCATGCATTAGGGTTGAAACACTCAGACACTTATTCCGACCCTCTTGCACGATCGCAGATATGTAATTATGGTGTTTATTTGCCACTTCTAATGCATTAGGGTTTGAACACTCGGACACTTATTCGGACCCTCTTGCATGATGGCAGATATGTAATTATGGTGTTTACTTGCCATTTCTTATGCATTAGTGTTTAAACAGTCGGACACTTATTCGGACTCTCTTGCATGATGGCAGATATGAAATTATGGTGTTTACTTGCCATTTCTCGAGCATTAGGATTCAAACACCAGGACACATATTCGGACCCTCTTGCATGATGGCAGATATGTAATTACGGTGTTTACTTGCCATTTCTCGAGCATTAGGATTCAAAAATTCGGACACTTATTCGGTTCCTCTTGCGTGGTGGCAAATATGTTACTATGGTGTTTACTTGCCATTTCTCATGCATTAGGGTTTAAACACTCGGATACGTATTCCGACCCTCCTGCATGATAGAAGATATGTAATTACGGCGTTTACTTGCCATTTCTCATGCGTTAGTGTTTAAACACTTGGACACTTGTTCAGACCCTCTTGCATGATGGCAAATATGTAATTATGGGGTTTACTTTCCATTTCTCATGCATTAAGGTTGAAACACTCGGACACTTATTCCGACCCTCTTGCATGATCGCAGATATGTAATTATGGTGTTCATTTGCCATTTCTCATGCATTACAGTTTAAACACTCGGACAGTTATCCGGACCCTATTGCATGATGCCAGATATGTAATTATGGTGTTTACTTGCCATTTCTCACGCATTAGGGTTTAAACACTTGGACACTTATTCGGACGCTCTTGCATGATGGCAGATATATAATTATGTTATTTATTTATCATTGCTCGTGCATTAGGGTTTAAACACTCGGACACTTATTCGGTCCCTCTTACATGTTGGCAGATTTGTAATTATGGTGTTTACTTGCAATTTCTCATGCATTAGGGTTTAAACATTCGGACACTTGTTCCGATCCTCTTGAATGATGGCAGATATGTAATTATGGTGTTTATTTGCCATTTCTCATGCATTTGGGTTTAAATACTCGGACACTTACTCGGACCCTCTAGCATGATGGCAGATATGTAATTATGGTGTTTACTTGCCATTTCAAGAACATTAGGATTCAAAAATTCGAACACTTATTCGGACCCTCTTGCGCGATGGCAGATATGTAATTATGGTGTTTACTTGTCATTTCTCATGCATTAGGGTTTAAACACCCGTACACTTATTCAGACCCTCTTGCACGATGGCTGATATGTAATTATGCGGTTTACTTGCCATTTCTCATGCATTAGGGTTGAAACACTCGGACACTTATTCTGACCTTGTTGCATGATCGCAGATATGTAATTATGTTGTTTTTTGCCATTTCTCACGCATTAGGGTTTATACACTCGGACACTTATTCGGACCCTCTTGCATGATGGCAGATATGTAATTATGGTGTTTACTTGCCATTTCTCATGCATTAGGGTTTAAACACTCCGACACGTATTCTGACCCTCCTGCATGACGGAACATATGTAATTACGGTGTTTACTTGCCATTTCTCATGCATTAGTGTTCAAACACTCGGACACTTATTCAGACCCTCGTGCATGATGGCAGATATGTAATTATTAGGTTTACTTGCCATTTCTCATGCATTAGGGTTGAAACACTCGGACACTTACTCCGACCCTCTTGCATGATCGCAGATATGTAATTATGGTGTTTATTTGCCATTTCTCATGCATTAGGGTTTAAACACTCGGACACTTATTCGGACCCTGTTGCATGATGCCAGATATGTAATTATGGTGTTTACTTGCCATTTCCCAAGCATTAGGGTTTAAACACTTGGACACTTATTCGGACCCTCTTGCATGATGGCAGATATGTAATTATGTTATTTATTTATCATTTCTCGTGCATTAGGGTTTAAACACTCGGACACTTATTCGGACCCTCTTACATGGTGGCAGATATGTAATTATGGTGTTTATTTGCCATTTCTCATGCATTAGGGTTTAAACATTCGGACACTTGTTCCGACCCTCTTGCATGATCGCAGATATGTAATTATTGTGTTTATTTGCCATTTCTCATGCATTAGGTTTAAATAGTCGGACACTTACTCGGACCCTCTAGCATGATGGCAGAAATGTAATTATGGTGTTTACTTGCCATTTCTCCAGCATTAGGATTCAAAATCTCGAACACTTATTCGGACCCCCTTGCGCGATGGCAGATATGTAATTATGGTGTTTACTTGTCATTTCTCATGCATTAGGGTTTAAACACTCGGACACTTATTCAGACCCTCTTGCATGATGGCAGATATGTAATTATGGGGTTTACTTGCCATTTCTCATGCATTAGGGTCGAAACACTCAGACACTTATTCCGACCCTCTTGCATGATCGCAGATATGTAATTATTGTGTTTATTTGCCACTTCTAATGCATTAGGGTTTAAACACTCGGACACTTATTCGGACCCTCTTGCATGATGGCAGATATGTAATTATGGTGTTTACTTGCCATTTCTCATGCATTAGGGTTTAAACAGTCGGACACTTATTCGGACTCTCTTGCATGATGGCAGATATGAAATTATGGTGTTTACTTGCCATTTCTCGAGCATTAGGATTCAAACACCAGGACACATATTCGGACCCTCTTGCATGATGGCAGATATGTAATTACGGTGTTTACTTGCCATTTCTCAAGCATTAGGATTCAAAAATTCGGACACTTATTCGGTTCCTCTTGCGTGGTGGCAAATATGTTACTATGGTGTTTACTTGCCATTTCTCATGCATTAGGGTTTTAAAACTCGGATACGTATTCCGACCCTCCTGCATGACAGAAGATATGTAATTACGGCGTTTACTTGCCATTTCTCATGCGTTAGTGTTTAAACACTCAGACACTTGTTCTGACCCTCTTGCATGATGGCAAATATGTAATTACGGGGTTTACTTCCCATTTCTCATGCATTAAGGTTGAAACACTCGGACACTTATTCCGACCCTCTTGCATGATCGCAGATATGTAATTGTGGTGTTTATTTGCCATTTCTCATGCATTACGGTTTAAACACTCGGACACTTATCCGGACCCTATTGCATGATGCCAGATATGTAATTATGGTGTTTACTTGCCATTTCTCACGCATTAGGGTTTAAACACTTGGACACTTATTCGGACCCTCTTGCATGATGGCAGATATATAATTATGTTATTTATTTATCATTGCTCGTGCATTAGGGTTTAAACACTCGGACACTTATTCGGTCACTCTTACATGGTGGCAGATATGTAATTATGGTGTTTACTTGCCATTTCTCATGCATTACGGTTTAAACATTCGGACACTTGTTCCGATCCTCTTGCATGATGGCAGATATGTAATTATGGTGTTTATTTGCCATTTCTCATGCATTAGGGTTTAAACACTCGGACACTTACTCGGACCCTCTAGCATGATGGCAGATATGTAATTATGGTGTTTACTTGCCATTTCTAGAACATTAGGATTCAAAAATTCGAACGCTTATTCGGACCCTCTTGCGCGATGGCAGATATGTAATTATGGTGTTTACTTGTCATTTCTCACGCATTAGGGTTTCAACACTCGGACACTTATTCGGACCCTCTTGCATGATGGCAGATATGTAATTCTGGTGTTTACTTGCCATTTCTCATGCATTAGGGTTTAAACACTCGGACACTTATTCGGACTCTCTTCCATGATGGCAGATATGAAATTATGGTGTTTACTTGCCATTTCTCGAGCATTAGGATTCAAACACTGGGACACATATTCGGACCCTCTTGCATGATGGCAGATATGTAATTACGGTGTTTACTTGCCATTTCTCAAGCATTAGGATTAAAAAATTCGGACACATATTCGGTTCCTCCTGCGTGGTGGCAAATATGTTACTATGGTGTTTACTTGCCATTTCTCATGCATTAGGGTTTAAACACTCCGACACATATTCCGACCCTCCTGCATGACGGAACATATGTAATTACGGTGTTTACTTGCCATTTCTCATGCATTAGTGTTCAAACACTCGGACACTTATTCAGACCCTCTTGCATGATGGCAGATATGTAATTATGGGGTTTACTTGCCATTTCTCATGCATTAGGGTTGAAACACTCGGACACTTACTCCGACCCTCTTGCATGATCGCAGATATGTAATTATGGTGTTTATTTGCCATTTCTCATGCATTAGGGTTTAAACACTCGGACACTTATTCGGACCCTGTTGCATGATGCCAGATATGTAATTATGGTGTTTACTTTCCATTTCTTAAGCCATAGGGTTTAAACACTTGGACATTTATTCGGACCCTCTTGAATGATGGCAGATATGTAATTATGTTATTTATTTATCATTTCTCGTGCATTAGGGTTTAAACACTCGGACACTTATTCGGACCCTCTTACATGGTGGCAGATATGTAATTATGGTGTTTACTTGCCATTTCTCATGCATTAGGGTTTAAACATTCGGACACTTGTTCCGACCCTCTTGCATGATCGCAGATATGTAATTATGGTGTTTATTTTCCATTCTCATGCATTAGGGTTTAAACAATCGGACACTTACTCGGACCCTCTAGCATGACCGCAGATATGTAATTATGGTGTTTACTTGCCATTTCTCCAGCATTAGGATTCAAAAATTCGAACACTTATTCGGACCCTCTTGCGCGATGGCAGATATGTAATTATGGTGTTTACTTGTCATTTCTCATGCATTAGGGTTTAAACACTCAGACACTTATTCAGCCCCTCTTGCACGATGGCAGATATGTAATTATGGGGTTTACTTGCCATTTCTCATGCATTAGGGTTGAAACACTCGGACACTTATTCCGACCCTCTTGCATGATCGCAGATATGTAATTATGGTGTTTATTTGCCACTTCTAATGCATTAGGGTTTAAACACTCGGACAGTTATTCGGACCCTCTTGCATGATGGCAGAAATGTAATTATGGTGTTTACTTGCCATTTCTCATGCATTTGGGTTTAAACACTCGGACACGTATTCCGACCCTCCTGCATGACAGAAGATATGTAATGACGGTGTTTACTTGCCATTTCTCATCCACTAGTGTTTAAACACTGGGACACTTATTCAGACCCTCTTCCATGATGGCAGATATGTAACTATGGGGTTTACTTGCCATTTCTCATGCATTAGGGTTGAAACACTCGGACACTTATTCCGACCCTCTTGCATGATCGCAGATTTGTAATTATGGTGTTTATTGGCCATTTCTCATGGATTAGGGTTTAAACACTCGGACACTGCCCGGGACCCTATTGCATGATGCCAGATATGTAATTATGGTGTTTACTTGCCATTTCTCAAGCATTAGGGTTTAAACACTTGGACACTTATTCGGACCCTCTTGCATGACGGCAAATGTATAATTATGTTATAGATTTATCATTGCTCGTGCATTAGGGTTTAAACACTCGGACACTTATTCGGACCCTCTTGCATGGTGGCAGATATGTAATTATGGTGTTTACTTGCCATTTCTCATGCATAAGGGTTTAAACATTCGGACACTTGTTCCGATCCTCTTGCATGATGGCAGATATGTAATTATGGTGGTTATTTGCCATTTCTCATGCATTAGGGTTTAAAGACTCGGACACTTACTCGGACCCTCTAGCATGATGGCAGATATGCAATTATGGTGTTTACTTGCCATTTCTCGAGCATTAGGATTCAAAAATTCGAACACTTATTCGGACCCTCTTGCGCGATGGCAGATATGTAATTATGGTGTTTACTTGTCATTTCTCTTGCATTACGGTTTAAACACTCAGACACTTAATCAGACCCTCTTGCACGATGGCAGATATGTAATTATGGGGTTTACTTGCCATTTCTCATGCATTAGGGTTGAAACACTCGGACACTTATTCCGACCCTCTTGCATGATCGGAGATATGTAATTATGGTGTCTATTTGACATTTCTCATGCATTAGGGTTTAAACGCTCGGACACTTATTTGGACCCTCTTGCATGATTGCAGACATGTAATTATGGTGTTTACTTGCCATTTCTCATGCTTTAGGGTTTAAACACTGGGACACTTATTCGGACTCTCTTGCATGATGGCAGATATGAAATTATGGTGTTCACTTGCCATTTCTCGAGCATTAGGATCGAGACACTAGGACACATATTCGGACCCTCTTGCTTGATAGCAGATATGTAATTACGGTGTTTACTTGTCATTTATCGAGCATTAGGGTTCAAAAATTCGGACACTTATTCGGTTCCTCTTGCGTGGTGGCAAATATGTTACTATGGTGTTTACTTGCCATTTCTCATGCATTAGGGTTTACACACTCGGACACGTATTCCGACCCTCCTGGATGACGGAAGATATGTAATTACGGTGTTTACTTGCCATTCCTCATGCATTAGTGGTTAAATACTCGGACACTTATTCAGACCCTCTTGCATGATGGCAGATATGTAATTATGGTGTTTATTTGCCACTTCTAATGTATTAGGGTTTAAACACTCGGACACTTATTCGGACCCTCTTGCATGATGGCAGATATGTAATTATGGTGTTTACTTGCCATTTCTCATACATTAGCGTTCAAACACTCGGACACTTATTCGAACTCTCTTGCATGATGGCAGATAGGAAATTATGGTGTTTACTTGCCATTTCTCGAGCATTAGGATTCAAACACCAGGACACATATTCGGACCCTCTTGCATGATGGCAGATATGTAATTACGGTGTTTACTTGCCATTTCTCATGCATTTGGGTTTAAACACTCGGACACGTATTCCGACCCTCCTGCATGACAGAAGATATGTAATTACGGTGTTTACTTGCCATTTCTCATCCATTAGTGTTTAAACACTGGGACACTTATTCAGACCGTCTTGCATGATGGCAGATATGTAACTATGGGGTTTACTTGCCATTTCTCATGCATTAGGGTTGAAACACTCGGACACTTATTCCGACCCTCTTGCATGATCGCATATATGTAATTATGGTGTTTATTTGCCATTTCTCATGGATTAGGGTTTAAACACTCGGACACTTATCCGGACCCTATTGCATGATGCCAGATATGTAATTATGGTGTTTACTTGCCATTTCTCAAGCATTAGGGTTTAAACACTTGGACACATATTCGGACCCACTTGCATGACGGCAGATGTATAATTATGTTATAGATTTGTCATTGCTCGTGCATTAGGGTTTAAACAGTCGGACACTTATTTGGACCCTCTTACATGGTGGGAGATATGTAATTATGGTGTTTACTTGCCATTTCTCATGCATTAGGGTTTAAACATTCGGACACTTGTTCCGATCCTCTTGCATGATGGCAGATATGTAATTATGGTGGCTATTTGCCATTTCTCATGCATTAGGGTTTAAACACTCGGACACTTACTCGGACCCTCTAGCATGATGGCAGATATGCAATTATGGTGTTTACTTGCCATTTCTCGAGCATTAGGATTCAAAAATTTGAACACTTATTCGGACCCTCTTGCGCGATGGCAGATATGTAATTATGGTGTTTACTTGTCATTTCTCGTGCATTAGGGTTTAAACACTTGGACACTTAATCAGACCCTCTTGCACGATGGCAGATATGTAATTATGGGGTTTACTTGCCATTTCTCATGCATTAGGGGTGAAACACTCGGACACTTATTCCGACCCTCTTGCATGATCGCAGATATGTAATTATGGTGTTTATTTGACATTTCTCATGCATTAGGGTTTAAACGCTCGGACACTTATTTGGACCCTCTTGCATGATTGCAGACATGTAATTATGGTGTTTACTTGCCATTTCTCATGCTTTAGGGTTTAAACACTAGGACACTTATTCAGACTCTCTTGCATGATGGCAGATATGAAATTATGGTGTTCACTTGCCATTTCTCGAGCATTAGGATCGAGATACTAGGACACATATTCGGACCCTCTTGCATGATGGCAGATATGTAATTACGGTGTTTACTTGTCATTTATCGAGCATTAGGATTCAAAAATTCGGACACTTATTCGGTTCCTCTTGCGTGGTGGCAAATATGTTACTATGGTGTTTACTTGCCATTTCTCATGCATTTGGGTTTACACACTCGGACACGTATTCCGACCCTCCTGCATGACGGAAGATATGTAATTACGGTGTTTACTTGCCATTCCTCATGCATTAGTGGTTAAATACTCGGACACTTATTCAGACCCTCTTGCATGATGGCAGATATGTAATTATGGTGTTTATTTGCCACTTCTAATGCATTAGGGTTTAAACACTCGGACACTTATTCGGACCCTCTTGCATGATGGCAGATATGTAATTATGGTGTTTACTTGCCATTTCTCATACATTAGGGTTCAAACACTCGGACACTTATTCGAACTCTCTTGCATGATGGCAGATAGGAAATTATGGTGTTTACTTGCCATTTCTCGATCATTAGGATTCAAACACCAGGACACATATTCGGACCCTCTTGCATGATGGCAGATATGTAATTACGGTGTTTACTTGCCATTTCTCGAGCATTAGGATTCAAAAATTCGGACACTTACTCGGTTCCTCTTGCGTGGTGGCAAATATGTTACTATGGTGTTTACTTGCCATTTCTCATGCATTTGGGTTTAAACACTCGGACACGTATTCCGACCCTCCAGCATGACAGAAGATATGTAATTACGGTGTTTACTTGCCATTTCTCATCCATTAGTGTTTAAACACTGGGACACTTATTCAGACCCTCTTGCATGATGGCAGATATGTAACTATGGGGTTTACTTGCCATTTCTCATGCATTAGGGTTGAAACACTCGGACACTTATTCCGACCCTCTTGCATGATCGCAGATATGTAATTATGGTGTTTATTTGCCATTTCTCATGGATTAGGGTTTAAACACTCGGACACTTATCCGGACCCTATTGCATGATGCCAGATATGTAATTATGGTGTTTACTTGCCATTTCTCAAGCATTAGGATTTAAACACTTGGACACTTATTCGGACCCACTTGCATGACGGCAGATGTATAATTATGTTATAGATTTGTCATTGCTCGTGCATTAGGGTTTAAACACTTGGACACTTATTTGGACCCTCTTACATGGTGGCAGATATGTAATTGTGGTGTTTACTTGCCATTTCTCATGCATTAGGGTTTAAACATTCGGACACTTGTTCCGATCCTCTTGCATGATGGCAGATATGTAATTATGGTGGTTATTTGCCATTTCTCATGCATTAGGGTTTAAACACTCGGACACTTACTCGGACCCTCTAGCATGATGGCAGATATGCAATTATAGTGTTTACTTGCCATTTCTTGAGCATTAGGATTCAAAAATTTGAACACTTATTCGGACCCTCTTGCGCGATGGCAGATATGTAATTATGGTGTTTACTTGTCATTTCTCATGCATTAGGGTTTAAACACTTGGACACTTAATCAGACCCTCTTGCACGATGGCAGATATGTAATTATGGGGTTTACTTGCCATTTCTCATGCATTAGGGTTGAAACACTCGGACACTTATTCCGACCCTCTTGCATGATCGCAGATATGTGATTATGGTGTTTATTTGACATTTCTCATGCATTAGGGTTTAAACGCTAGGACACTTATTCGGACCCTCTTGCATGATTGCAGACATGTAATTATGGTGTTTACTTGCCATTTCTCATGCTTTAGGGTTTAAACACTAGGACACTTATTCGGACTCTCTTGCGTGATGGCAGATATGAAATTATGGTGTTCACTTGCCATTTCTCGAGCATTAGGATCGAGACACAAGGACACATATTCGGACCCTCTTGCGTGATGGCAGATATGTAATTATGGTGTTTACTTGTCATTTATCGAGCATTAGGATTCAAAAATTCGGACACTTATTCGGTTCCTCTTGCGTGGTGGCAAATATGTTACTATGGTGTTTACTTGCCATTTCTCATGCATTTGGGTTTACACACTCAGACACGTATTCCGACCCTCCTGCATGACGGAAGATATGTAATTACGGTGTTTACTTGCCATTCCTCATGCATTAGTGGTTAAATACTCGGACACTTATTCAGACCCCTTTGCATGATGGCAGATATGTAATTATGGGGTTTACTTGCCATTTCTCATGCATTAGGGTTGAAATACTCGGACACTTATTCCAACCCTCTTGCATGATCGTAGATATGTAATTATGGTGTTTATTTGCCATTTCTCATGCATTTGGGTTTAAACACTCGGACACTTATTCAGACCCTCTTGCATGATGCCAGATATGTAATTGTGGTGTTTACTTTCCATTTCTCAAGCATTAGGGTTTAAACACTCGGACACTTATTCGGACCCTCTTGCATGATGACAGATATGTAATTATGGTGTTTACTTGCCATTTCTCATGCACTAGGGTTTAAACACTCAGACACTTGTTCGGACTCTCTTGCACGATGGCAGATAGGAAATTATGGTGTTTACTTGCCATTTCTCGAGCATTAGGATTCAAACACCAGGACACATATTCGGACCCTCTTGCATGATGGCAGATATGTAATTACGGTGTTTACTTGCCATTTCTCGAGCATTAGGATTCAAATATTCGGACACTTACTCGTTTCCTCTTGCGTGGTGGCAAATATGTTACTATGGTGTTTACTTGCCATTTCTCATGCATTTGGGTTTAAACACTCGGACACGTATTCCGACCCTCCTGCATGACAGAAGATATGTAATTACGGTGTTTACTTGCCATTTCTCATCCATTAGTGTTTAAACACTGGGACACTTATTCAGACCCTCTTGCATGATGGCAGATATGTAACTATGGGGTTTACTTGCCATTTCTCATGCATTAGGGTTGAAACACTCAGACACTTATTCCGACCCTCTTGCATGATCGCAGATATGTAATTATGGTGTTTATTTGACATTTCTCATGCATTAGGGTTTAAACGTTCGGACACTTATTTGGACCCTCTTGCATGATTGCAGACATGTAATTATGGTGTTTACTTGCCATTTCTCATGCATTAGGGTTTAAACACTCGTACACTTATTCAGACTCTCTCGCATGATGGCAGATATGTAATTATGGTGTTTATTTTCCATTTCTCATGCATTAGGATTTAAACACTCGGAAACTTATTCGGACACTCTTGCATGATGGCAGATATGTAATTATGGTGTTCACTTTCCATTTCTCGAGCATTAGGATTCAAAAATTCGGACACTTATTCGGTTCCTCTTGCGTGATGGGAAATATGTTACTATGGTGTTTACTTGCCATTTCTCATGCATTAGGGTTTACACACTCGGACACGTATTCCGACCCTCCTGCATGACGGAAGATATGTAATTACGGTGTTTACTTGCCATTCCTCATGCATTAGTGGTTAAATACTCGGACACTTATTCAGACCCTCTTGCATGATGGCAGATATGTAATTATGGTGTTTATTTGCCACTTCTAATGCATTAGGGTTTAAACACTCGGACACTTATTCGGACCCTCTTGCATGATGGCAGATATGTAATTATGGTGTTTACTTGCCATTTCTCATACATTAGGGTTCAAACACTCGGACACTTATTCGAACTCTCTTGCATGATGGCAGATAGGAAATTATGGTGTTTACTTGCCATTTCTCGAGCATTAGGATTCAAACACCATGACACATATTCGGACCCTCTTGCATGATGGCAGATATGTAATTACGGTGTTTACTTGCCATTTCTCGAGCATTAGGATTCAAAAATTCGGACACTTACTCGGTTCCTCTTGCGTGGTGGCAAATATGTTACTATGGTGTTTACTTGCCATTTCTCATGCATTTGGGTTTAAACACTCGGACACGTATTCCGACCCTCCAACATGACAGAAGATATGTAATTACGGTGTTTACTTGCCATTTCTCATCCATTAGTGTTTAAACACTGGGACACTTATTCAGACCCTCTTGCATGATGGCAGATATGTAACTATGGGGTTTACTTGCCATTTCTCATGCATTAGGGTTGAAACACTCGGACACTTATTCCGACCCTCTTGCATGATCGCAGATATGTAATTATGGTGTTTATTTGCCATTTCTCATGGATTAGGGTTTAAACAGTCGGACACTTATCCGGACCCTATTGCATGATGCCAGATATGTAATTATGGTGTTTACTTTCCATTTTTCAAGCATTAGGGTTTAAACACTTGGACACTTATTTGGACCCACTTGCATGACGGCAGATGTATAATTATGTTATAGATTTGTCATTGCTCGTGCATTAGGGTTTAAACAGTCGGACACTTATTTGGACCCTCTTACATGGTGGCAGATATGTAATTATGGTATTTACTTGCCATTTCTCATGCATTAGGGTTTAAACATTCGGACACTTGTTCCGATCCTCTTGCATGATGGCAGATATGTAATTATGGTGGTTATTTGCCATTTCTCATGCATTAGGGTTTAAACACTCGGACACTTACTCGGACCCTCTAGCATGATGGCAGATATGCAATTATGGTGTTTACTTGCCATTTCTCGAGCATTAGGATTCAAAAATTTGAACACTTATTCGGACCCTCTTGCGCGATGGCAGATATGTAATTATGGTGTTTACTTGTCATTTCTCATGCATTAGGGTTTAAACACTTGGACACTTAATCAGACCCTCTTGCACGATGGCAGATATGTAATTATGGGGTTTACTTGCCATTTCTCATGCATTAGGGTTGAAACACTCGGACACTTATTCCGACCCTCTTGCATGATCGCAGATATGTGATTATGGTGTCTATTTGACATTTCTCATGCATTAGGGTTTAAACGCTCGGACACTTATTCGGACCCTCTTGCATGATTGCAGACATGTAATTATGGTGTTTACTTGCCAGTTCTCATGCTTTAGGGTTTAAACACTAGGACAGTTATTCGGACTCTCTTGCATGATGGCAGATATGAAATTATGGTGTTCACTTGCCATTTCTCGAGTATTAGGATCGAGACACTAGGACACATATTCGGACCCTCTTGCTTGATGGCAGATATGTAATTATGGTGTTTACTTGTCATTTATCGAGCATTAGGATTCAAAAATTCGGACACTTATTCGGTTCCTCTTCCGTGGTGGCAAATATGTTACTATGGTGTTTACTCGCCATTTCTCATGCATTTGGGTTTACACACTCGGACACGTATTCCGACCCTCCTGCATGACGGAAGATATGTAATTACGGTGTTTACTTGCCATTCCTCATGCACTAGTGGTTAAATACTCGGACACTTATTCAGACCCTCTTGCATGATGGCAGATATGTAATTATGGGGTTTACTTGCCATTTCTCATGCATTGGGGTTGAAATACTCGGACACTTATTCCAACCCTCTTGCATGATCGTAGATACGTAATTATGGTGTTTATTTGCCATTTCTCATGCATTTGGGTTTAAACACTTGGACACTTATTCGGACCCTGTTGCATGATGCCAGATATGTAATTGTGGCGTTTACTTTCCATTTCTCAAGCATTAGGGTTTAAACACTTGGACACTTATTCGGACCCTCTTGCATGATGGCAGATATGTAATTATGTAATTTATTTATCATTTCTCGTGCATTAGGGTTTAAACACTCGGACACTTATTCAGACCCTCTTACATGGTGGCAGATATGTAATTATGGTGTTTACTTGCCATTTCACATGCATTAGGGTTTCAACATTCGGACACTTGTTCCGACCCTCTTGCATGATCGCAGATATGCAATTATGGTGTTTATTTGCCATTTCTCATGCATTAGGGTTTAAACACTCGAACACTTACTCGGACCCTCTAGCATGATGGCAGATATGTAATTATGGTGTTTACTTGCCATTTCCCCAGCATTAGGATTCAAAAATGCGAACACTTATTCAGACCCTCTTTCGCGATGGCAGATATGTAATTATGGTGTTTACTTGTCATTTCTCGAACACTTATTCAGTCCCTCTTGCACGATGGTAGATATGTAATTATGGGGTTTACTTGCCATTTCTCATGCATTAGGGTTGAAACACTCGGACACTTATTCCGACCCTCTTGCATGATCGCAGATATGTAATTATGGTGTTTGTTTGCCATTTCTCATGCATTAGGGTTTAAACACTCGGAAATTTATTCGGACCCTCTTGCATGATGGAAGATATGTAATTATGGTGTTTACTTGCCATTTCTCATGCATTAGGGTGTAAACACCCGGACACTTATTCGGACTCTCTTGCATGATGGCAGATATGAAATTATGGTGTTTACTTACCATTTCTCGTGCATTATGATTCATACACTTGGAAACATATTCGGACCCTCTTGCATGATGGCAGATATGTAATTACGGTGTTTATTTTCCATTTCCTGAGCATTAGGATTCAAAAATTCGGACACTTATTCGGTTCCTCTTGCGTGGTGGCAAATATGTTACTATGGTGTTTACTTGCCATTTCTCATGCATTAGGGTTTAAACACTCGGACACGTATTCCGACCCTCCTGGATGACGGAAGATATGTAATTACGGTGTTTAATTGCCATTTCTCATGCATTAGTGTTTAAACACTCGGACACATATTTGGACCCTCTTGCACAATGGCAGATATGTAATTATGGTGTTTGTTTGCCATTTCTTATGCATTAGGGTTTAAACACTCGGACACTTATTCGGACCCTCTTGCATGATGGCAGATTTGTAATTATAGTGTTTACTTGCCATTTCTCATGCATTGGGGTTTAAACACTCGGACACTTATCCGGACCCACTTGCATGATTGCAGATATGTAATTACGGTGTTTATTTGTCATTTCTCGAGCATTAGGATTCGAACACTCGGATAGTTATTCGGACCCTCTTGAATGATGGCAGATATGTAATTATGGTGTTTACTTGCCATTTCTCGAGCATTAGGATTCGAACACTAGGACACTTATTCGGACCCTCTTGCGCGATGGCAGATATGTAATTATGGTGTTTACTTGCCATTTCTCATGCATTAGGGTTTAAACCCTCGGACACGTATTCCGGCCCTCCTGCATGACGGAAGACATGTAATTACGATGTTTACTTTTCATTTGTAATGCATTAGGGTTTAAACACTCGGACACATATTCGGGCCCTCTTGCACAATGGCAGATATGTAATTATGGTTTTTATTTTCCATTTCTCATGCATTAGGGTTTAAACACTCGGACACTTATTCGGACCTTCTTACATGATGCCAGATATGTAATTATGGTGTTTATTTGCCATTTCTCAAGCATTAGGGTTTAAACACTTGGACACTTATTCGGACCCTCTTGCATGATGGCAGATTTGTAATTATGTTATTTATTTATCATTTCTCGTGCATTAGGGTTTAAACACTCGGACACTTATTCGGACCCTCTTACATGGTGGCAGATATGTACTTACGGAGTTTACTTGCTATTTCTCATGCATTAGGGTTTAAACATTCGGACACTTGTTCCGACCCTCTTACATGATGGCAGATATGTAATTATGGTGTTTATTTGCCATTTCTCATGCATTAGGGTTTAAACACTCGGACATTTAGTCAGACCCTATTGCATGGTGGCAGATATGTAATTATGGTGTTTACTTGCGATTTCTCGAGCATTAGGATTCAAAAATTCGAACACTTATTCGGACCCTGTTGCGCGATGGCAGATATGTAATTATGTTATTTATTTATCATTTCTCGTGCATTAGGGTTTAAACACTCGGACACTTATTCGGACCCTCTTACATGGTGGCAGATATGTAATTATGTGGTTTACTTGCCATTTCTCATGCATTAGGGTTGAAACACTCGGACACTTATTCCGACCCTCTTGCAAGATCGCAGATATGTAATTATGCTGTTTATTTGCCATTTCTCATGCATTAGGGTTTAAACACTCGGACACTTATTCGGACCCTCTTGCATGATGGCAGAAATGTAATTATGGTGTTTACTTGCCATTTCTCATGCATTAGGGTTTAAACACTCGTACACTTATTCAGACTCTCTCGCATGATGGCAGATATGTAATTATGGTGTTTATTTTCCATTTCTCATGCATTAGGATTTAAACACTCGGACACTTATTCGAACACTCTTGCATGATGGCAGATATGTAATTATGGTGTTCACTTTCCATTTCTCGAGCATTAGGATTCAAAAATTCGGACACTTATTCGGTTCCTCTTGCGTGATGGGAAATATGTTACTATGGTGTTCACTTGCCATTTCTCATGCACTAGGGTTTAAACACTCAGACACGTATTCCGACCCTCCTGCAAGACGGAAGATATGTAATTACGGTGTTTACTTGCCATTTCTCATGCATTAGGGTTTAAACACTCGGACACTTATTCGGACCCTCTTTCACGATGGCAGATATGTAATTACGGTGTTTATTTGGCATTTCTCATGCATTAGGGTTTAAACACTCGGACACTTATTCGGACCCTCTTGCATGATTGCAGATATGTAATTATGGTGTTTACTTGCCATTTCTCATGCATTGGGGTTAAAACACTCGGACACTTGTTCGGACCCTCTTGCATTATGGCAGATATGTAATTACAGTATTTATTTGCCATTTCTCGAGCATTAGGATTCGAACACTCGGACACTTATTCGAACCCTCTTGCATGATGGCAGATATGTAATTATGGTGCTTATTTGCCATTTCTCATGCATTAGGGTTTAAACACACGGACACTTATTCGGACCCTCTTGCATTATGGCAGATATGTAATTATGGTGTTTACTTGCCATTTTTCACGCATTAGGGTCTAAAAACTTGGACACTTATTCGGACCCTACTGCTTGATTCCAGATATGTAATTATGGAGTTTACTTGCCATTTCTCAAGCATTAGGGTTTAAACACTTGGACACATATTCGGACCCTCTTGCATGATGGCAGATATGAAATTATGGTGTTTACTTGCCCTTTCTCGAGCATTAGGATTCGAACACTCGGACACTTATTCGGACCCTCTTGCGTGATAGCAGATATGTAATTATGGTGCTTATTTTCCATTTCTCATGCATTAGGGTTTAAACACACGAACACTTATTCGGACCCTCTTGCATTATGGCAGATATGTCATTATGGTGTTTACTTGCCATTTCTCACGCATTAGGGTTTAAACACTTGGACACACATTCGGACCCTCTTGCTTGATGGCAGATATGTAATTATGCTGTTTACTTGCTATTTCTCGAGCATTAAGATTCGAACACTCGGACACTTATTTGGACCCTGTTGCATGATGCCAGATATGTAATTATGGTGTTTACTTGCCATTTCTCAAGCATTAGGGTTTAAACACTTGGACACATATTCGGACCCTCTTGCATGATGGCAGATATGTAATTAAGGTGTTTACTTGGCATTTCTCAAAGCATTAGGGTTTAAACACTCGGGCCCTTATTCAGACCCTCTTCCACGATGGCAAATATGCAATTACGGTGTTTATTTGGCATTTCTCATGCATTAGGGTTTAAACACTTGGACACTTATTCGGACCCTCTTGCCTGATGACAGATATGTAATTATGGTGTTTATTTGCCATTTCTCATGCATTAGGGTTTAAAAACTAGGAAACTTATTCAGACTCTCTTGGATGATGGCAGATATATAATTATAGTGTTTACTTGCCATTTCTCGAGCATTAGGATTCATACACTTGGACACTTATTCGGACCCTCTTGCGTGATAGCTGATATGTAATTATGGTGTTTACTTGCCGTTTCTCATGCATTAGGGTTTAAACTGTCGGACACTTAATCAGACCTTCTTGCATGATGGTAAATATGTAATTACGGTGTTTACTTGCCATTTCTCAAACAATAGGATTCGAAGACTCGGACACTTATTCGAACCCTCTTGCATGATGGTAGATGTGTTATTATGGTGTTTATTTCCCGTTTCTCATGCATTGGGGTATAAATACTCGGACACTTATTCGGACCCTCTTGCATGATGGCAGATATGTAATTATGGTGTTTACTTGGCATTTCTAATGCATTTGGGTTTAAACACTCGGACACTTATTCGGACTCTCTTGCATAATGACAGATATGAAATTATGGTGCTTACTTGCCATTTCTCGAGCATTAGGATTGAAACACTCGGACACATATTCGGACCCTCCTGCATGATGGCAGATATGTAATTATGGTGTTTACTTGCCATTTCTTATGTATTAGGGTGTAAACACTCGGGCAATTATTCGGACCCTCTTGCACGATGGTAGATATGTAATTGTGGTGTTTATTTGCCTTTTCTCGTGCATTAGTGTTTGAACACTCAGACACATACTCGGACCCTCTTGCATCATGGCAGATATGTACTTATGGTGTTTATTTGCCGTTTCTTATGCATTAGGTTTTAAACTCTCAGACACTTATTCAGACTCTCTTGCTTGATGGCAGATATGTAACTATGGTGTTTACTTGCCATTTCTCGAGCATGAGGATTCGAACACTTGGACAGTTATTCGGACCCCTTTACACGACGGCAGATATGCAATTATGGTGTTTACTTGCCATTTCTCGGGCATTAGGATTCGAACACTCGGACACTTATTCGGACCCTCTTGCGTGATGGAAGATATGTAATTATGGTGTTACTTGTCATTTCTCATGCATTAGGGTTTAAACACTCGGACACTTATTCGGACCCTCTTACATGATGGCAGATATGTAATTATGGTTTTTATTTGCCGTTTCTCATGCATTAGGGTTTAAACACTCGGACACTTATTCGGACTCTCTTGCATGATGGCAGATATGTAATTAAGGTGTTTATTTTCCATTTCTCATGCATTAGGGTTTAAACACTCGGACACTTATTCGGACCCTCTTGCATGATGGCAGATATGCAATTATGGTGTTTACTTGCCATTTCTCGAGCATTAGGATTCAAAAATTCGGACACTTATTCGGTTCCTCTTGCGTGATGGCAAATATGTTACTAGGGTGTTTACTTGCTATTTCTCATGCATTAGGGTTTAAACACTCGGATACGTATTCCGACACTCCTGCATGACGGAAGATATGTAATTACGGTGTTTACTTGCCATTTCTCATGCATTAGGGTTTAAACACTCGGACACTTATTCGGACCCTCTTGCACGATGGCAGATATGTAATTATGGTGTTTATTTGCCATTTCTCATGCATTAGGGTTTAAACACTCGGACACTTATTCGGACCCTCTTGCATGATGGCAGATATGTAATTATAGTGTTTACTTGCCATTTCTCATGCATTGGGGTTTAAACACTCGGACACTTATTCGGACCGTCTTGCATGATTGCAGATATGTAATTACGGTGTTTATTTGCCATTTCTCGAGCGTTAGGATTCGAACACTCGGACACTTACTCGGACCCTCTTGCATGATGGCAGATATGTAATTATGGTGCTTATTTGCCGTTTCACATGCATTAGGGTTTAAGCACACGGACACTTATTCGGACCCTCTTGCATTATGGTAGATATGTAATTATGGTGTTTACTTGCCATTTCTCACGCATTAGGGTTTAAACACTTGGACACATATTCGGACCCTCTTGGTTGATGGCAGATATGTAATTATGCTGTTTACTTGCCATTTCTCGAGCATTAGGATTCGAACACTCGGACACTTATTCGGACCCTATTGCATGATGCCAGATATGTAATTATGGTGTTTACTTTCCATTTCTCAAGTATTAGGGTTTAAACACTTGGACACATATTTGGACCCTCTTGCATGGTGGCCGATATGTAATTATGGTGTTTACTTGGCATTTCTCAAAAAATTAGGGTTTAAACACTCGGACACTTATTCGGACCCTCTTGCATGATGGCAAATATGCAATTATGGTGTTTATTTGCCATTTCTCATGTATTAGGGTTTAAACACATGGACACTTATTCGGACCCTCTTGCCTGATGACAGATATGTAATTATGGTGTTTACTTGCCACTTCTCATGCATTAGGGTTTAAAAACTAGGAAACTTATTCGGACTCACTTGGATGATGGCAGATATATAATTATAGTGTTTACTTGCCATTTCTCGAGCATTAGGATTCAAACACTCGGACACTTATTCGGACCCTCTTGCGTGATAGCTGATATGTAATTATGGTGTTTACTTGCCATTTCTCAAACATTAGTGTTTAAACTATCGGACACTTAATCAGACCTTCTTGCATGACGGCAGATATGTAATTATGGTGTTTACTTGCCATTTCTCAAGCATTAGGATTCGAAGACTCGGACAGTTATTCAAATCCTCTTGCATGATGGTAGATATGTTATTATGGTGCTTATTTCCCGTTTCTCATGCATTAGGGTATAAACACTCGGACACTTATTCGGACCCTCTTGCATGATGGCAGATATGTAATTTTGGTGTTTACTTGCCATTTCTAATGCATTAGGGTTTAAACACTCGGACACTTATTCGGACCCTCTTGCATAATGGCAGATATGAAATTATGGTGTTTACTTTCCATTTCTCGAGCATTAGGATTCAAACACTCGGACACATATTCGGACCCTCCCGTATGTCGGCAGATATGCAATTATGGTGTTTACTTGCCATTTCTTATGCATTAGGGTTTAAACACTCGGACACTTATTCGGACCCTCTTGCACGATGGTAGGTATGTAATTATGGTGTTTATTTGCCATTTCTCATGTATTAGGTTTTGAACACTCAGACACATACTCAGACCCTCTTGTATCATGGCTGATATGTAATTCTGGTGTATATTTGCCGTTTCTTATGCATTAGGTTTTAAACACTCAGACACCTACTCAGACTCTCTTGCCTGAGGGCAGATATGTAACTATGGTGTTTACTTGCCATTTCTCGAGCATTAGGATTCGAACACTTGGACAGTTATTCGGACCCCCTTGCATGACGGCAGATATGTAATTATGGTGTTTACTTGCCATTTCTCGGGCATTAGGATTCGAACACTCGGACACTTATTCGGACCCTCTTGCGTGATGGCAGATATGTAATTATGGTGTTTACTTGCCATTTCTCATGCATTACTATTTAAACACTCGAACACTTATTCAGACCCTCTTGCATGATGGCAGATATGTAATTATGGTGTTTTCTTGCCATTACTCATGCATTAGGGTTTAAACACTCGGACACTTATTCCGACCCTCTGGCTTGATGGCAGATATGTAATTATGGTGTTTATTTGTCATTTCTCATGCATTAGGGTTAAAACACTCGGACACTTATTCCGACCGTCTTGCATGATGGCAGATATGTAATTGTGGTGTTTATTTGCCATTTCTCATGCATTAGGGTTTAAACACTTGGACACTTATTCGGACCCTCCTGCATGATGGCAGATATGTAATTATGGTGCTTATTTGCCATTTCTCATGCATTAGGGTTTAAACACTCGGACACTTATTCGGACCCTCTTACATTATGGCAGATATGTAAATATGGTGTTTACTTGCCATTTCTCATGCATTAGGGTTTAAAAACTTGGACACTTATTCGGACCATGTTGCATGATGCCAGATATGTAATTATGGTATTTACTTGACATTTCTCAAGCATTAGGGTTTAAACACTTGGACACATATTCGGACCCTCTTGCATGATGGCACATATATATATATATATATAAGGCTAATAAGACGAAAATCATTCGTTTAAACATCCGAAATTGAAATTTCACAGAAGTGCTTAATATTACTTAAAAATTATGCTGATTATAGATATGAAATCAGTTGCAGATAATTAAGCCTCTAAGGCTTCCAATTCCTGATCTAAGCATTCTCATGTAACAGATACTTTCCTTATTGAACAGATAAACATCTTTAATCCCATGGTTTACTTACTTAATTTAGATTTCCCATAGGATTCTACAATAAGCATTCAAAATCACAAAATAGGATCCGAAAATATAACAAAGAGCATGTACGAGGGTCGGGTTATTACAATTCGAACACTCGGACAGTTATTCGGACCATCTTGCATGGTGACAGAAATGTAATTATGGTGTTTACTTGCCATTTCTCGAGCATTAGGATTCGAACACTCGGACATTTATTCGGACCCGCTTGCGTGATGGCAGATATGTAATTATGGTGTTTACTTACCATTTCTCATTCATTAGGGTTTAAACACTCGGACACTTAATCAGATCCTCTTGCATGATGGCAGAAATGTAATTATAGTGTTTACTCGCCATTACTCATGCATTAGGGTTTAGACACTCGGACACTTATTCCGACCGTCTTGCATGATGGCAGACATGTAATTATGGTGTTTATTTGCCATTTCTCATGCATTAGGGTTTAAACACTCGGACAGTTATTCAGACCCTCTTGCATGATGGCAGATATGCAATTATGGTGTTTATTTGCCATTTGTCATGCGTTAGTGTATAGATACTCGGACACTTATTCGGACCCCCTTGCATGATGGTAGATATGTAATTATGGTGTTTACTTTCCATTTCTCATGCATTAGGCTTTAAACACTCAGACACTTATTCCGACCCTCTTGCATGATGCCAGATATGTAATTACGGTGTTTACTTGCCACTTCTTTTGCATTAGGGTTTAAACACTCGGGCACTTATTCAGACCCTCTTTCGTGACGGCCGATATGTAATTATGGAGTTTACTTGCCATTTCTCATGCATTAGGGTTTAAACACTCGGACACTTATTCAAACCCTCTTGCATGATGGCAGATTTGTAATTTTGGTGTTTATTTGCCATTTCTCATGCATTAGGGTTTAAACATTCGAACACTTATTCGGACCCTCTTGTGCGATGGCAGATATGTCATTATGGTGTTTATTTGCCATTTGTCATGCATTAGGGTTTAAATACTCGGACACTTATTCTGACCCCCTTGCTTGATGGCAAGTATGTAATTATGGTGTTTGCTTGCCATTTCTCATGCATTAGGGTTTAAAAACTCGGACACTTATTTCGACCCTCTTGCATGATGCCAGATATGTAATTATGTTGTTTACTTGCCCCTCCTTTTGCATTAGGGTTCAAACACTCGGACCCTTATTCCGACCCTCTTGCATGATGGCAGATTTTTAATTATGGTGTTTATTTGCCATTTCTCATGCATTAGGGTTTGAACACTCGGACACATACTTGGACCCTCTTGCACGATGGCAGATATGTAATTATGGTGTTTATTTGCCGTTTCTTATGCATTAGGTTTTAAACACTCAGACACTTATTCAGACTCTCTTGCCTAATGGCAGGTATGTAACTATGGTGTTTACTTGCCATTTCTCGAGCATGAGGATTCGAACACTTGGACAGTTAGTCGGACCCCCTTGCATGACGGCAGATATGTAATTATGGTGTTTACTTGCCATTTCTCGGGCATTAGGATTCGAACACTCGGACACTTATTCGGACCCTCTTGCGTGATGGCAGATATGTAATTATGGTATTTACATGCCATTTCTCTTGCATTAGTGTTGAAACACTCGGACACTTATTCAGTCCCTCTTGCATGATGGCAGAAATGTAATTATGGTGTTTTCTTGCCATTACTTATGCATTACGGTTTAAACACTTGGACACTTATTCCGACCCACTTGCATGATGGCAGATATGTAATTATGGTGTTTATTTGCCATTTCTCATGCATTAGGGTTTAAACACTCGGACAGTTATTCCGTCCCTCTTGCATGATCGCAGATATGTAATTATGGTGTTTATTTGCCATTTCTCATGCATTCGGGTTTAAACACTTCGACACTTATTCGGACCCTCTTGCATGATGGCAGATATGTAATTATGGTGCTTATTTGCCATTTCTCATGCATTAGGGTTTAAACACTCGGACACTTATTCGGACCCTCTTGCATAATGGCAGATACGTAATTATGGTGTTTACTTGCCATTTCTCATGCATTAGGGTTTAAAAACTCGGACACTTATTCGGACCTTGTTGCATGATGCCAGATATGTAATTGTGGTGTTTACTTTCCATTTCTCAAGCATTAGGGTTTTAACACTTGGACACATATTCGGACCCTCTTGAATGACGGCAGATTTGTAATTATGGTGTTTACTTGCCGTTTCTCGAGCATTAGGATTCGAACACTGGGGCACTTATTCGGACCCTCTTGCATGATGGCATATATGTAATTATTGTGTTTACTTGCCATTTCTCAAGGCATTAGGGTTTAAACACTCGGACACTTATTCGGACCCTCTTGCATGATGGCAAAGATGCAATTATGGTGTTTGTTTGCCATTTCTCATGTATTAGGGTTTAAACACTCGGACACTTACTCGGTCCCTCTTCCATGACGGCAGATATGTAATTATGGTGTGTACTTGCCATTTCTCAGGCATTGGGTTTTAAACACTCGGACACTAATTCGGACCCTCTTGCATGATAGCAGATATGTAATTATGGTCTTTACTTCCCATTTCTAGAGCATTAGGATTCGAACAACAGGACAGTTATTCGGACCCTCTTGCATGATGGAAGATATGTAGTTATGGTGTCTACTTGCCATTTCTCATGCATTAGGGTCTAAACTGTCGGACGCTTAATCAAACCCTCTTGCATGATGGCAGATATGTAATTATGGTGTTTACTTGCCATTTCTCGAGCATTAGGATTCGAAGACTCGGACACTTATTCGGACCCCCTTGCACGATGGTAGATATGTAATTATGGTATTTATTTGCCATTTCTCATGCATTAGGGTTTGAACACTCGGACACTTATTCGGACCCTCTTTCACAACGGTAGATATGTAATTATGGTGTTTATTTGCCATTTCTCATGCATTAGGGTTTGAACACTCGGACACTTATTCGGACCCTCTTGCGTGATGGCAGATATGTAATTATGGTGTTTATTTCCCGATTCTTATGCATTAGGTTTTAAACACTCAGACATTTTTTCAGACCCTCTTGCCTGATGGCAGATAAGTAACTATGGTGTTTACTTGCCATTTCACGAGCATTAGGGTTCGAACACTCGGACAGTTATTCGAACCCCCTTGCATGATGGAAGAAATGTAATTATGCTGTTTGCTTGCCATTTCTCGGGCATTAGGATTCGAACACTAGGACACTTATTCGGACCCTCTTGCGTAATGGCAGATATGTAATTATGGTGTTTACTTGCCATTTCTCATGCATTAGGGTTTAAGCACTCGGACACTTATTCAGACCCCCTTGCATGATGGCAGATATGTAATTATGATGTTTATTTGCTGATTCTTATGCGTTAGGGTTTAAGCACTCGGACACTTATTCCGACCCTCATGCATGATGGCAGATATGTAATTATGGTGTTTATTTGCCATTTCTCATGCATTAGGGTTTAAACACTTGGAAAGTTATTCCGTCCCTCTTGCATGATCGCAGATTTGTAATTGTGGTGTTTAGTTGCCATTTCTCATGCATTCGGGTTTAAACACTTCGACACTTATTCGGACCCTCTTGCATGATGGCAGATATGTAATTATGGTGCTTATTTGCCATTTCTCATGCATTAGGGTTTAAACACTCGGACACTTATTCGGACCCTCTTGCATTATGGCAGATACGTAATTATGGTGTTTACTTGCCATTTCTCATGCATTAGGGTTTAAAAACTCGGACACTTATTCGGACCTTGTTGCATGATGCCAGATATGTAATTGTGGTGTTTACTTGCCATTTCTCAAGCATTAGGGTTTTAACACTTGGACACATATTCGGACCCTCTTGCATGACGGCAGATTTGTAATTATGGTGTTTACTTGCCGTTTCTCGAGCATTAGGATTCGAACACTGGGGCACTTATTCGGACCCTCTTGCATGATGGCATATATGTAATTATTGTGTTTACTTGCCATTTCTCAAGGCATTAGGGTTTAAACACTCGGACACTTATTCGGACCCTCTTGCATGATGGCAAAGATGCAATTATGGTGTTTGTTTGCCATTTCTCATGTATTAGGGTTTAAACACTCGGACACTTATTCGGTCCCTCTTCCATGATGGCAGATATGTAATTATGGTGTGTACTTGCCATTTCTCAGGCATTGGGTTTTAAACACTCGGACACTAATTCGGACCCTCTTGCATGATAGCAGATATGTAATTATGGTCTTTACTTCCCATTTCTAGAGCATTAGGATTCGTACAACAGGACAGTTATTCGGACCCTCTTGCATGATGGAAGATATGTAATTATGGTGTCTACTTGCCATTTCTCATGCATTAGGGTCTAAACTGTCGTACACTTAATCAAACCCTCTTGCATGATGGCAGATATGTAATTATGGTGTTTACTTGCCATTTCTCGAGCATTAGGATTCAAACACTCGGACACTTATTCGGGCCCTCTTGCGTGGTGGCAGATATGTAATTATGGTGTTTACTTGCCATTTCTCATGCATAAGGGTTTAAAAACTCGGACACTTATTTAGACCCTCTTGCATGATGGCAGATATGTAATTAAGGTGTTTATTTGCCGATTCTTATGCGTTAGGGTTTAAACAGTCGGACACTTATTCCGACCCTCTTGCGTGATGGCAGATATGTAATTACGGCGTTTATTTGCCATTTCTCATCCACTAGGGTTTAAACACTCGGGCACTTATTCGGACCCTCTTGCATGATGGCCGATATGTACTTATGGTGTTTCTTTGCCATTTGTCATGCATTGGGGTTTAAATACTCGGACACTTATTCGGACGCCCTTGCATGATGGCAGATATGTAATTATGGTGTTTATTTGCCATTTCTCATGCATTAGGTTTTAAACACTCGGACACTTTTTCCGACCCCCTTGCATGTTGCCAGATATGTAATTATGGCGTTTACTTTCCACTTCTTTTGCATTAGCGTTTAAACACTCGGACACTTATTCGGACCCTCTTGCATGACGGCAGATATGTAATTATGAAGTTTATTTTCCATTTCTCATGGATTATGGTTTAAACCCTCGGACACTTATTCGTACCCTCTTGCATAATGCCAGATATGTAATTATGGTATTTACTGGTCATTTCTCATGAATTAGGGTTTAAACACTCGGACACTTATTCGGACACTCTTGCATAGTGGCAGTGTGTAATTATGGTGTTTACTTGCCATTTCTCATGCATTAGGGTTTAAACAGTCGAACACTTATTCGGACCCTCCATCATGATGGCAGATATGTAATTATGGTGTTCATTTGCCATTCCCCAGGCATTAGGGTTTAAACACTCGGACACTTATTCGTACCCTCTTGCATGATGGCAGATATGTAATTATGGTGTTTACTTGCCATTTCTCGAGCATTAGGATTCAAAAATTCGAACACTTATTCGGATCCTCTTGCATGATGGCAGATACGTAATTATGGTGTTTACTTGTCATTTATCATGCATTAGGATTTAAACACTGGGATACCTATTCGAACCCTTTTGCATGATGGTAGATATGTAATTATGGTGTTTATTTTCCATTTCTCATGCATTACTGTTTAAACACTCTGACACTTATTTGGACCCTTTTCCATGATTGCAGATATGTAATTCAGTGTTTACTTACCATTTCTCATGCATTGGGGTTTATACACTCGGACACTTATTTGTACCCTCTTGCATGATGGAAGATATGAAATTATGGTGTTTACTTGCCATGTCTCGAGCATTAGGATTTGAACAGTCGAACAGTTATTCGGACCCCTTGCATGATGGCAGATATGTAATTATGGTGTTTACTTGCCATTTCTCGGGCATTAGGATTCGAACACTCGGACAGTTATTCGGACCCTCTTGCATGATGACAGATATGTAATTATGGTGTTTACTTGCCATTTCTCGAGCATTAGGAATTAAAAATTCGGACACTTATCCGGATCCTCTTGCGAGATGGCAAATGTGTAATTATGGCGTTTACTTCCCATTTCTCATTCATTAGGGTTCAAACACTCGGACACATATTCAAACCCTCCTGCATGATGCAAGATATGTAATTATGGTGTTTACTTGGCTTTTCTCACGCATTAGGGTTTAAACACTCGGACACTTATTCGGACCCTCTTGCATGACGGCAGATATGTAATTATGGAGTTTATTTGCCATTTCTCATGCATTAGGGTTTAAACACTCGGACACTTATTTGAACCCTCTTCCATGATGGCCGATATGTAATTATAGTATTTATTTGGCATTTCTCATGCATTAGGGTTTCAACACTCGGACACTTATTTGGACCCTCTTGCATGGTGGCAGTGTGTAATTATGGTGTTTACTTGCCATTTCTCAGAGCATTAGGGTTTAAACACTCGGACACTTATTCGAACCCTCTTGCATGATGGCAAATATGCAATTATGGTGCTTATTTGCCATTTCTCATGTATTAGGGTTTAAACACTCGGACACTTATTCAGACCCCCTTGCCAGATGACAGATATGTAATTATGGGGTTTACTCGCCATTTCTCATGCATTAGGGTTTAAAAGCTAGGAAACTTATTCGGACCCTCCTGGATGCTGGCAGATATATAATTATAGTGTTTACTTGCCATTTCTCGAGCATTCGGATTCAAACACTCGGATACTTATTCGGACCCTCTTGCGGGATAGCTGATATGTTATTATGAAGTTTGCTTGCCATTTCTCACGCATTAGGGTTTAAACTGTCAGACACTTAATCTGACCCTCTTGCATGATGGCAGATATGTAACTATGGTGTTTACTTGCCATTTCTCGAGCATTAGGTTTCGAAGACTCGGACCGTTATTCATACCCTCTTGCACGATGGTAGATATGTAATTATGGTATTTATTTTCCATTTCTCATGCATTAGGGTATAAACACTCAGACACTTATTCAGACCCTCTTGCATGATGGCGGATATGTAATTATGGTATTTACATGCCATTTCTAATGCATTAGGGCTTAAACACTCGGACACTTATTCGGACCCTCTTGCATGATGGCAGATATGAAATTATAGTGTTTACTTGCCATTTCTCGAGCATTAGGATTCAAACACTCGGACACAGATTCGGACCCTCTTGCATGATGGCAGATATGTAATTATGGTGTTTACTTGCCATTTCTTATTCATTAGGGTTTAAACACTCAGACACTTATTCGGACCCTCTTGCACGATGAGATACGTAATTATGGTGTTTATTTGCCATTTCTCAAGCATTAGGGTTTGAACACTCGGACACTTATTTGAACCCTCTTGCACGATGGTAAATATGTAATTATGGTGTTTATTTGCCATTTCTCAAGCATTAGGGTTTGAACACTCGGACACTTATTCGGACCCTCTTGCGTGATGACAGATATGTAATTACGGTGTTTATTTGCCGATTCTTATGCATTAGGTTTTAAACACTCAGACACTTATTCAGACCCGCTTGCCTGATGACAGATATGTAACTATGGTGTTTATTTGCCATTTCTCGACCGTTAGGATTCGAACACACGGACAGTTATTCGGACCCCCTTGCATGATGGCAGATAGTAATTATGGTGTTGACTTGCCATTTCTCGGGCATTAGGTTTTGAACACTCAGACACTTATTCGGACCCTCTTGCGTGATGGCAGATATGTAATTATGGTGTTTACTTTCCATTTCTCATGCATTAGGGTTTAAACACTTGGACACTTATTCAGACCCTCTTGCATGATGGCAAATATGTAATTATGTTGTTTGTTTGCCGATTCTTATGCATTAGGGTTTAAACACTCGGACACTTATTCCGACCCTCTTGCATGATGGGAGATATGTAATTATGGTGTTTATTTGCCATTTCTCATGCATTGGAGTTTAAACACTCGGACACTTATTCGGACCCTATTGCATGATGGCAGATATGTAATTATGGTGTTTAATTGCCATTTCTCATGCATTAGGGTTTAAACACTCAGACACTTATTTGAACCCTCTTCCATGATGGCAGATATGTAATTAGGGTATTTATTTGTCGTTTCTCATGCATTTGGGTTTAAAGACTCGGACACTTATTCGGACCCTCTTGCATGGTGGCAGTGTGAAATTGTGGTGTTTACTTGCCATTTCTCATGCATTAGGGTTTAAACACTCGGACACTTGTTCGGACCCTCCTTCATGATGGCAGATATGTAATTATGGTGTTTATTTGCCATTTCTCAGGCATTATGGTTTAAGCACTCGGACACTTATTCAGACCCTCTTGCATGATGGCAGATATGTAATTATGGTGTTTACTTGCCATTTCTCAAGCATTAGGATTCAAAAATTCGAACACTTATTCGGATCCTCTTGCATGATGGCAGATATGTAATTAAGCTGTTTACATGTCATTTCTCATGCATTAGGGTTTAAACACTCTGACACTTATTTTGACCCTCTTGCGTGATGGCAGATATGTAATTATGGTGTTTACTTGCCGTTTCTTATGCATTAGGGATAAAACACTCGGATACTTATTCGGACCCTCTTGCATGATGGCAGATATGTAATTATGGTGTTTATTTTCCATTTCTCATGCATTACTGTTTAAACACTCTGACACTTATTTGGACCCTCTTCCATGATGGCAGATATGTAATTAGGGTGTTTAATTACCATTTCTCATGCATTGGTGTTTAAACACTCAGACACTTATTTGGACCCTCTTGCATGATGGTAGATACGTAATTATGGGGTTTACTTGCCGT
The DNA here is from genome assembly GCF_055761805.1 of Camellia sinensis. Classification (NCBI taxonomy): domain Eukaryota; kingdom Viridiplantae; phylum Streptophyta; class Magnoliopsida; order Ericales; family Theaceae; genus Camellia; species Camellia sinensis. Next base: position 163,886,475 of record NC_138972.1, read on the forward strand.
TTCTCGAGCATTAGGATTCGAACACTCGGACAGTTATTCGGACCCCCTTGCATGATGGCATATATGTAATTATGGTGTTTACTCGCCATTTCTCAGGCATTAGGATTCGAACACTCGAACAGTTATTCGGACCCTCTTGCATGATGACAGATATGTAATTATGAAGTTTACTTGCCATTTCTCGAGCATTAGGATTCGAACCCTCGGACACTTATTCGGACCCTCTTGCGTGATGGTAGACATGTAATTATGGTGTTTACTTGCCATTTCTCATGCATTAAGGTTTAAACAGTCGGACATTTATTCAGACCCACTTGCATGATGGCAGATATGTAAATATGGTGTTTACTTGCCATTACTCATGCATTAGGGTTTAAACACTCGGACACTTATTCTGACCCTCTTGCATGATGGTAGATATGTAATTATGGTGTTTCTTTGCCATTTCTCATGCATTAGGGTTTAAACACACGGACAATTATTCAGACCCTTTTGCATGATGGCGGATATGTAATTATGGTGTGTACTTGCTATTTCTCATGCATTACGGTTTAAACACTCGGACACTTATTCGGACACTCTTGCATGACGGCAGATATGTAATTATGGTGTTTATTTGCCATTTCTCATGCATTAGGGTCTAAACACTCGGGCACTTATTCGGACCCTCTTGCATGATGGCAGATATGTAATTATGGTGTTTACATGCCATTTCTCGAGCATTAGGAATCAAAAATTCGGACACTTATTCGGATCCTCTTGCGTGATGGCAAATGTGTGACTATGATGTTTACTTGCCATTTCTCATGCATTAGGGTTCAAACACTCAGACTCATATTGAGACCCTCCTACATTATGGAAGATATGTAATTATGGTGTTCACTTGGCATTTCACATTCATTAGGGTTTAAACACTCGGACACTTAGTCGGACCCCCTTGCATGATGGTAGATATGTAATTATGGTGTTTGTTTGCCGTTTCTCATGCATTAGGGTTTAAACACTCGGACACATATTCGGACCGTCTTGCATGATGGCAGATATGTAATTATGGTGTTTACTTGCCATTTCTCATGCATTGGGGTTTAAACACTTGGACACTTATTCGGACCCTATTGCATGATGGCAGATATGTAATTATGGTGTTCACTGGTCATTTCTCATGCATTAGGGTTTAAACACTCGGGCACTTGTTCCGACCCTCTTGCATGATGGCAGATATGTAATTATGGTGTTTATTTGCCATTTCTCATGCATATTTACTTGCCATTTCTCCAACATTAGGGTTCAAACACTTGGGCACATATTCAGACCCTCATGCATGATGGAAGATATGTAATTATTGTGTCTACTTGGCATTTCTCATGCATTTGGGTTTAAACACTCGAACACTTATTCGGACCCTCTTGCATGACGGCAGATATGTAATTATGGAGTTTATTTGTCATTTCTCATGCATTAGTGTTTAAACACTCGGACACTTATTCGAACCCTCTTCCATGATGGCAGATATGTAATTATGATACTTATTTGTCATTTCTCATGCATTAGGGTTTAAACACTCGGACACTTATTCGGACCCTCTTGAATGGTGACAGTGTGTAATTATTGTGTTTACTTGACATTTCTCATGCATTAGGGTTTAAACACTTGGACACTTATTCGGATGCTCCTTCATGATGGCAGATATGTAATTATGGTGTTTATTTGCCATTTCTCAGGCATTTGGGTTTGAACACTCGGACACTTATTTGGACCCTCTTGCATGATGGCAGATATGTAATTATGGTGTTTGCTTGCCGTTTCTCGAGCATTAGGATTCAAAAATTCGAACACTTATTCGGAACCTCTTGCATGATAGCAGATATGTAATTATGGTGTTTACTTGTCATTTCTCACGCATTAGGGTTTAAACACTCTGACACTTATTCTGACTCTCTTGCGTGATGGCAGATATGTAATTATGCAGTTTACTTGCCATTTCTCGAGCATTAGGATTCGAACACTCGGATACTTATTCGGACCCTCTTGCATGATGGCAGATATGTAATTATGGTGTTCATTTGCCATTTCTCATGCATTATTGTTTAAACACTCTGACACTTATTTGAACCCTCTTTCATGATGGCAGATATGTAATTAGGGTGTTTACTTAGCATTTCTCATGCATTGGGGTTTACACACTCAGACACTTATTTGGACCCTCTTGCGTGATGGCAGATACGTAATTATGGTGTTTACTTGCCATTTCTCGAGCATTTGGATTAGAACACTCGGACAGTTATTCGGACCCCCTTGCATGATGGCAGATATGAAATTATGGTGTTTCCTATCCATTTCTCGGGTATTAGGATTCAAACACTCGGACAGTTATTCGGACCCTCTTGCATGATGACAGATATGTAATTATGGAGTTTACTTGCCATTTCTCGAGCATTAGGATTCGAACACTCGGACACTTATTCGGACCCTCTTGCATGATGACAGATATGTAATTATGGAGTTTACTTGCCATTTCTCGAGCATTAGGATTCGAACACTCGGACACTTATTCGGACCCTCTTGCGTGGTGGCAGATATGTAATTATGGTGTTTACTTGCCATTTCTCATGCATTAGGGTTTAAACACTCGGACACTTATTCAGACCCTCTTGCGTGATGGCAGATATGTAATTATGGTGTTTACTTGCCATTTCTCATGCATTAGGGTTTAAACACTCGGACACTTATTCCGACCCTCTTGCATGATGGTAGATATCTAATTATGGTGTTTATTTTCCAATTCTCATGCATTAGGGTCTAAACACTCGGGCACTTTTTCGGACCCTCTTGCATGATGGCATATATGTAATTATGGTGTTTACTTCCCAATTCTCGGGCGTTACGAATCAAAAATTCAGACACTTGTTCAGATCCTCTTGCGTGATGGCAAATGTGTAATTATGGTGTTTACTTGCCATTTCTCACGCATTAAGGTTCAAACACTCGGACACATATTCAGACCCTCCTGCATTATGGAAGATTTGTAATTATGGTGTTCACTTGGCATTTCTCATGCATTAGGGTTTGAACACTCGGACACTTATTTGGACCCCCTTGCATGATGGCAGATATGTAATTATGGTGTTTATTTGCCGTTTCTCATGCATTTGGGTTTAAACACTCGGACACATATTCGGACCGTCTTGCATAATGGCAGATATGTAATTATGGTGTTTACTTGCCATTTCTCATGCATTGGGGTTTAAACACTTGGACACTTATTCGGACCCTCTTGCATGATGGCAGATATGTAATTATGGTGCTTAGTTGCCATTTCTCATGCATTAGGGCTTAAACACTCAGACACTTATTCGGACCCTATTGCATGATGGCAGATATGCAATTATGGCGTTCACTGGTCATTTCTCAAGCATTAGGGTTTAAAAACTCGGACACTCATTCAGACCCTCTTGCATGATGCCAGATATGTAACTATGGTATTTACTTGCCATTTCTTGACCATTAGGATTCGAACACTCGGACAGTTATTCGGACCCACTTGCATGATGACAGATATGTAATTTTGGTGTTTACTTTCCATTTCTCTGGCATTAGGGTTTAAACACTCGAACACTTATTTGGACCCTCTTGCATCATGGCAGATATGTAATTATGCTGTTTACTTGCCATTTCACGGGCATTAGGATTCGAACACTCGGACACTTATTCGGACCCTCTTACATGATGGCAAATATGTAATTATGGTGTTTACTTTTCATTTCTCAAAACATTAGGGTTTAAACTGTAATAACCCGACCCTCGTACATGCTCTTTGTTATATTTTCGGGTCCTATTTTGATGATTTGAATGCTTACTATGAAATCCTATGGGAAATTTAATGTAAGTAAGTGGACCATATGGTTAAGAAGGTCTATCTGTTCAACAAGAAAAATATCTGTTACATCTTTAAGTTAAAAGCAGAAATTGGAAGCCTTAGGATCTTAATTAACTGAAATTGAGTATATATACATGATTAGCATAATTTTTAGGTAATATTAAGCTTGTTTATGAAATTTCAATTTAGGATGATTAAACTGAATGATTTTTGTTTTATTCACCTATGATATGCTTATATATAAGTATATATTTATGTCCATATATGTTGGACTTAGAAGAGTTTCTTCAAGCTATTTCCTAAGAGAGAAAGGATGAGAGGGAGAGTGGATGTTTGAGAGGAATTCAACAAGGAGAAGGTAGAGAATCTAAGGAGCTCAAGCTTAAGTTAAATCTAATCATTCTCTTAGCTTTGAGTAAGATTTTCCCTTGGTTATGGTATTTGAAGATGGTAATTGTAACCTTGTGTATGTGTAGAAGTTAATGGGTAAAATACCCTTGCTTGGTTGCTGGATTCACTTTGAATTAACCATGGAGAAGTTGTCTTTGAGCTTTTAATTTGAATTCAAATATGTGGATATATGTTTATGGATGTGTAAAGTTAGAATTCTGATGGATATGTGTATGTTGTGAGCCTAAGAATGATGAACTAAATTAGATTGATGTAATTGCCATCATCTTGACATGATTTTGGACCATGTATTATCAAGTAAGAATGGTAATTTGAGCCTTGTAAATATGTGCCAAAAGGAGGGATTTTGTAAGAATTTTCGGACATTTTTGGGCAGAATCGCCGCACGTGCGGGGGTCAGGGCCGCACGTGCGGGAGGTGCTGCCGCACGTGCGGGGGTCATGGCCGCACGTGCGGGAAATGGTGAAAAACAGGGGCTTGGACACTGTCAAAAAGGCATGTGCGGGACATTTTTGCCGCACGTGCTGGAGAACTTGCCGCACGTGCGGGGCTCAGAGCCGCACGTGCGGCCCATGCTGAAAAACATGGATCGCTCCGTTTTGCGTGTAGAACCCTCTAATGTTGTCAGAATATGTATTTGATGCCTTTTTAATATGTATAAATTCCTTCGAAGTAAAACGAAACAGAAAGTAATCTGATATGAAAAGGAAACTAAACTCTAAAGGTTGAATGTGTGCAGGGCACACTCCGGGAGGAACAAGCACATCATCACAACACTGTGAGTAGTAATATCATTATCCGCTTTACATATGGCTGATGAATTTCATTAGCATTTCGTTCACGCAATTATGTTAATGTTTCAAGTATGCAACTATGTTTATAATTCAAGTAGGTATGGTTGTAAGTATGTAAAGAAAGAAATGGGAAAGATAAAATACCTTCTTTCTATACGACTCTGGGCCTACGGCCATTCAATGTAAGTTGTTACGACATGAAACAAAGTGCTACACGGAACTAAGTGCTACGACGTGAGCCACCTCTAGAATCCGTGTGAGACACCTCTTGAGTTCGTATAAGTATGGTTTCAAGGGCTTTATGCCACTTTCAAGGGCTTCAATGCCAACAAGTTACAAGGGCCTTGTGCCACACGTTTCAAGGGCCTTAGTGCCATATGTTACAAGGGCTTTGTGCCACCATGTTTAAGGGCCTTGTGCCACTATGTTCAAGGGCATTATGCCACCATGTTTAAGGGCTTCAAGCCGTTATGAATTAAGAATGTGATATATCAAGCTTTTATGTTCAAGATTGGGCCTAAGGCCGTTATAAGATGAATACAGAATCAGGCTAACTTTGTAATCTCTGCATTTACACATATATTGATATATGTCATGTTTCAAGTTGAGCATTGCTTCATTATGTATTACTATTCACTGAGCCCGGCTCACTCTTTGTTATGTCTGTTTCTGTAGGCAACCAACCAGGTGGTCAATCCTAACCTATGATGCCCGGTTCCTTTTGACAACCTTCGTGTATCCAAGCACTCACAAGGCCACCCATTTTGTGAAGTCTACTAAGATAATTGGCTTATTTCTTGGCTACCCTTCCAAGGTTGATTGTGTATTACTCCAATAGTTTTTGTTACATGCCCGACTACAGGGCTGGGTCTGTATATGTGTTTGTATATATGTACTGTCAAGAAATATTTTTGGATTCTATCAACCTCTTATGGTGCATGTAATGTATGAGATCCTGGCATGTTAGAAATAGCTCAATGGAATTTGTTTGGTTTTGTATTCTTGTATGTTTTGTGCTTCCGTCAAGGCCCTATATAACGTATATTTATACCAGGTTATATGTCTGTTTGTGAATAGGTCATGCCCGAACTTTTAGGGGCAAGTTTGGGGAGTGACAAGTGGTATCAGAGCACGAGTTGCTATCTCACACACGGATCCATTAAGCTTTAGGGTGTCTAGAAAAGCTTTAGGCATCTTGCATGACATTCTGAAAGTATATGAAAAAGCGATGGCAACGTTAAGTCTACTCTGATAATGCTAACACTTTTGAAATATGTCTATTATGTATAAATGATTATTGTGTAGGCAATGGTGAGGACAAGGACAGAAGATATAGAATATGTTACTTCTGCACGGCTGGATAGAATGGAGAGAATGATTATGGAAATGGCGGAGACCCTACGGCAACAACAGCAACAGCAACAGCCACAACAACCACCCCCACCACTAGTACCTCCATCGGCAGTACAAGATTTCCATGCTGAAGACCGGACTATCACCCTTACTAAGGAGTTTAAAAAGATGAAACCGCCATCCTTCAAAGGAGGAATAGAACCAATGAAAGCTGAAGCATGGGTGTTGGGAATAGAGAAGCTATTTGAAGTCTTTCCCTGCACAGAAGCTCAGAAGGTGCAATTGGCTGCCTTTACTCTTGAGGATGAGGCACGCAGATGGTGGATGCTTACAAGAACTGTGCATCAAGGGTTGACATGGAACAGATTTTTGGAATTGTTTTATGACAAGTACTTCCCTCAAAGTATGCGAGATAAGAAGGTAACGGAATTCGAAACTCTCAGGCAAGGGAACAAAATCGTTGCGGAATACGAAGCCCAATTTGTAGAATTAGCTCGGTTTGCACCCCATATGGTGGATACGGATTATAAGAAGGCGCGCAAATTTGAAGGGGGATTACGAAGTGCTATCCTGGATAAGGTCAACATGTTGAAGCTACCTACTTACGTTGATGTGTTGGAGAGAGCCGTTATAGCGAAAGGAAATCTCGCTACTCAGAGCCGAATCTCGGAATGGAAAGGGAAGAGACAAAATACTCAATGGTCGAAGGGATCACCTACTCCACCAAACAGGAAGCAGACTTTAGGGAGTTCAAATACTTCTACCCCTAGTCAGGATTCAATACCGACTTGTCCGGAATGTGGGAAGAAGCATCGTGGAACGTGCTATCGGAAGTCTGGAGCCTGTTTCCAGTGTGGCAAGACGGGTCATTTGATCAAGGATTGCCCTCAAAGAAATCAACAAAGCAATAATAGAACCACTACAAGTTCAGCGGGGTCTGCACCAACTTCCAACACCAAGACACCTGTTAAACCTGCTAATAATAAAGACACTGCGAGACAAGGCAGGGTGTTCGCATTGGTTCCGAGAGATGTGCAAAATGCGGCAACGGTGGTGTCAGGTACATTTATCGTTCACGGTCATTTCGCTCACGTATTATTTGATTCTGGCTCCACCCACTCTTTTGTGTCGAAACTATTTGCTCCTAATTTAGATAAAACTGAAGAAAAACTGTCTTATATGTTGTGTGTGTCTTCACCTTTGGGAGGCCCTATGATTTGTACTTCTATCTATGTTGCTTTTGAACTCCAACTTGGGGATATCCGGGTATATGCCAATCTGTTGCCTCTTGATATGGCCTATTTTGATATTATTCTGGGAATGGACTGGTTAGGTGAATATGGTGCAACTATAGATTGTTTGACTAAACAAATCAGTTTCCACCCTCCGGGGCAATCAGGGTCTACCTTTCAGGGACATGGAGTGACTTCACCACCTTATTTAATTTCTGCAGCAAGGACTTGTAAATTAATTCAGAAAGGGTGTCAGGGGTATTTATGCAGTGTTCTAGAGGGGCAAATGGTGAATGGGAATACCGACATGATCCCAGTTGTCTGTGAATTTCCGGATGTTTTTCCAGAAGAATTACCAGGACAGTTAATAGATCGTGAAATTGAGTTTACAATTGACGTAGCACCGGGAACTCAACCCATTTCTAAAACTCCGTATAGAATGTCGCCAGTTGAGATGAAAGAATTGAAAATGCAGTTGCAAGATTTATTGGACAAGGGATTTATCCGCCCGAGTGTATCTCCGTGGGGTGCACCAGTTTTGTTTGTAAGGAAGAAGGATGGAACACTCCGGCTTTGTATCGATTACAGAGAACTTAACAAAGTTACAATCAAGAATAAGTGTTCGTTGCCAAGAATTGATGACCTATTTGATCAGCTTCAAGGGGCACAGGTCTTTTCTAAGATTGATCTACGGTCTGGATACCATCAATTAAAAGTCAAGGCTGATGATGTTGAGAAGACAGCTTTTCGAACTCGGTACGGTCATTACGAATTTTTGGTCATGCCCTTCAGAGTTACTAATGCCCCAGCAGCCTTTATGGATTTAATGAACCGCGTTTTTAAGTCCTATCTGGATGAATTTGTGGTGGTCTTTATTGATGATATCCTCATTTATTCAAAGAATGTGGAAGCTCATGAAACCCATCTTCGCTTAATTCTTCAAACCCTCCGGGAAAGGAAATTGTATGCAAAGCTTAAGAAATGTGAATTTTGGCTATTCGAGGTGGCATTCCTGGGGCATATTATCACAAAGGAAGGAGTTTCTGTTGATCCACACAAAATTGAGGCGATTGTGAAATGGCCGACTCCTACCAATGTGACCGAAGTGCGTAGCTTCATGGGATTAGCTGGCTATTACAGGAGATTCGTTCAAGATTTTTCTAAAATTGCTGGGCCACTTACACAACTGACTCGGAAGGGAGTTGCGTTTGAATGGTCAAAAGAGCGGGAATCTGCTTTCCAGGAATTAAAGATGAAATTAACCACAGCTCCAGTTTTAGCTTTACCATCTGGCATCGAAGGGTTCGTAATTTACAGTGATGCGTCTCATAAAGGATTAGGGTGTGTGCTTATGCAAGGTGGAAGGGTTATTGCCTATGATTCATGACAGCTTAAACCCCATGAAAAGAATTATCCCACGCATGATCTTGAGCTCGCGGCGGTGGTTTTTGCTCTAAAGATATGGCGGCACTATTTGTATGGTACTACCTGTGAAGTTTACACCGACCACAAAAGCCTTAAGTACCTTTTTACCCAGAAGGAATTGAACATGCGGCAGCGCCGGTGGTTAGACTTAATTGAAGACTATGATTTACAGATCCATTAGCATCCCGGTAAGGCCAACACGGTTGCAGATGCTCTTAGTCGGAAAAATATGGGAGATTTGGCCAACCTGTTTACGGAGCAAAGGGAATTGATGAATGACTTGGATAAAATGAGGGTGGAATTTAAGATACCTGGGCAGGAAACAGTACTGGCAGCAGTAATGGCTCAACTGACTTTGCTTGAAGATATTAAGTCACATCAAATGGAGGATGACGTTCTAAAGAAGGTATGTGATGAATTGGAGACCAAGCCACAATCGGGGTTCAGTTTAGTGGATTCGGTACTCAAATTTCAAGACCGAGTATGTGTCCCCAATGTGTTGGAACTTAAACGAAAATTGATGGAAGAAGCACACGCCTCAAGATTTTCCATGCATCCGGGAAGCACTAAAATGTACCGGGATTTGAAACAAAATTTTTGGTGGCCAAACATGAAAAAGGAGATTGCAGACTTCGTCTCTAAGTGCTTGCAATGTCAGCAAGTGAAAGCGGAGCATCAAAGACCAGCGGGATTATTACAACCCCTTCCAATCTCGGAATGGAAGTGAGAGCATTTAACCATGGATTTCGTTATGGGATTACCACGGACACCTCGGGGTATGAATTCTATATGGGTCATTGTTGACCGATTAACTAAGTCAGCCCACTTTCTGCCAGTGAAGACTCAGTACAATGCAGATAAACTGGCGGTCCTTTATGTGAATGAAATTGTAAGACTGCATGGTGTACCGGTCTCAATTGTATCGGATAGGGATCCAAAGTTCGTTTCCAGATTCTGGCAAAGTTTACAAGAAGCCATGGGTACAGAATTAAAATTCAGCACAGCTTTCCATCCTCAGACTGATGGTCAATCCGAGAGAACAATACAAACTCTGGAAGATATGCTCCGGATGTGTGTGCTAGAGTTTCAAGAAAGTTGGGAAACCCATTTACCACTGGTAGAGTTTGCATATAACAATAGTTACCACTCAAGTATTGTAATGGCACCCTATGAAGCATTGTATGGAAGACCGTGTCGTTCTCCCGTATGTTGGGCTGAAGTTGGAGATAAATCCTTGCTAGGGCCTGAAATTGTTCAGCTGACAATTGAAAAAGTTAAAATTATTCGGGAAAGATTAAAAACGGCTCAAAGTAGACAAAAGAGTTATGCGGATAACCGACGGAGAGATTTGGAATTCGAAGTGGGCAGTCACGTCTTTATAAAAGTTACTCCGATGAAAGGCCATCCAAGATTCGGGAAAAGGGGTAAGTTAACGCCCCGCTACGTTGGTCCCTTTCAAATTCTGGAAAGGGTGGGTCTGGTAGCTTATCGGGTTGCCCTTCCGCCACATATGAGCCAAGTACATAATGTGTTTCATGTCTCTATGCTTCGGAGGTACCTTGCGGATCCGTCTCATGTTATTGATTATCACCAGATTGAACTAGATGATAAGTTAACTTATGAGGAGAAACCAATCCGCATTTTAGATCGGCAAGTGAAACAATTACGAAACCGAGAAATTCCAATGGTAAAAGTGGAATGGCAGGAACATTACAGAACCGATGCAACCTGGGAAAAAGAGGAGGAAATGCAACATCAGTATCCGCATTTGTTTCTACCCTAAGGTAAAACAAGTTTGAGGGACCAAACTTATTTAAGGGGGGGAGAGTGTAATAACCCGACCCTCGTACATGCTCTTTGTTATATTTTCAGGTCCTATTTTGATGATTTGAATGCTTACTATGAAATCCTATGGGAAATTTAATGTAAGTAAGTGGACCATATGGTTAAGAAGGTCTATCTGTTCAACAAGAAAAATATCTGTTACATCTTTAAGTTAAAAGCAGAAATTGGAAGCCTTAGGATCTTAATTAACTGAAATTGAGTATATATACATGATTAGCATAATTTTTAGGTAATATTAAGCTTGTTTATGAAATTTCAATTTAGGATGATTAAACTGAATGATTTTTGTTTTATTCACCTATGATATGCTTATATATAAGTATATATTTATGTCCATATATGTTGGACTTAGAAGAGTTTCTTCAAGCTATTTCCTAAGAGAGAAAGGATGAGAGGGAGAGTGGATGTTTGAGAGGAATTAAACAAGGAGAAGGTAGAGAATCTAAGGAGCTCAAGCTTAAGTTAAATCTAATCATTCTCTTAGCTTTGAGTAAGATTTTCCCTTGGTTATGGTATTTGAAGATGGTAATTGTAACCTTGTGTATGTGTAGAAGTTAATGGGTAAAATACCCTTGCTTGGTTGCTGGATTCACTTTGAATTAACCATGGAGAAGTTGTCTTTGAGCTTTTAATTTGAATTCAAATATGTGGATATATGTTTATGGATGTGTAAAGTTAGAATTCTGATGGATATGTGTATGTTGTGAGCCTAAGAATGATGAACTAAATTAGATTGATGTAATTGCCATCATCTTGACATGATTTTGGACCATGTATTATCAAGTAAGAATGGTAATTTGAGCCTTGTAAATATGTGCCAAAAGGAGGGATTTTGTAAGAATTTTCGGACATTTTTGGGCAGAATCGCCGCACGTGCGGGGGTCAGGGCCGCACGTGCGGGAGGTGCTGCCGCACGTGCGGGGGTCATGGCCGCACGTGCGGGAAATGGTGAAAAACAGGGGCTTGGACACTGTCAAAAAGGCATGTGCGGGACATTTTTGCCGCACGTGCTGGAGAACTTGCCGCACGTGCGGGGCTCAGAGCCGCACGTGCGGCCCATGCTGAAAAACATGGATCGCTCCGTTTTGCGTGTAGAACCCTCTAATGTTGTCAGAATATGTATTTGATGCCTTTTTAATATGTATAAATTCCTTCGAAGTAAAACGAAACAGAAAGTAATCTGATATGAAAAGGAAACTAAACTCTAAAGGTTGAATGTGTGCAGGGCACACTCCGGGAGGAACAAGCACATCATCACAACACTGTGAGTAGTAATATCATTATCCGCTTTACATATGGCTGATGAATTTCATTAGCATTTCGTTCACGCAATTATGTTAATGTTTCAAGTATGCAACTATGTTTATAATTCAAGTAGGTATGGTTGTAAGTATGTAAAGAAAGAAATGGGAAAGATAAAATACCTTCTTTCTATACGACTCTGGGCCTACGGCCATTCAATGTAAGTTGTTACGACATGAAACAAAGTGCTACACGGAACTAAGTGCTACGACGTGAGCCACCTCTAGAATCCGTGTGAGACACCTCTTGAGTTCGTATAAGTATGGTTTCAAGGGCTTTATGCCACTTTCAAGGGCTTCAATGCCAACAAGTTACAAGGGCCTTGTGCCACACGTTTCAAGGGCCTTAGTGCCATATGTTACAAGGGCTTTGTGCCACCATGTTTAAGGGCCTTGTGCCACTATGTTCAAGGGCATTATGCCACCATGTTTAAGGGCTTCAAGCCGTTATGAATTAAGAATGTGATATATCAAGCTTTTATGTTCAAGATTGGGCCTAAGGCCGTTATAAGATGAATACAGAATCAGGCTAACTTTGTAATCTCTGCATTTACACATATATTGATATATGTCATGTTTCAAGTTGAGCATTGCGTCATTATGTATTACTAGTCACTGAGCCCGGTTCACTCTTTGTTATGTCTGTTTCTGTAGGCAACCAACCAGGTGGTCAATCCTAACCTATGATGCCCGGTTCCTTTTGACAACCTTCGTGTATCCAAGCACTCACAAGGCCACCCATTTTGTGAAGTCTACTAAGATAATTGGCTTATTTCTTGGCTACCCTTCCAAGGTTGATTGTGTATAACTCCAATAGTTTTTGTTACATGCCCGACTACAGGGCTGGGTCTGTATATGTGTTTGTATATATGTACTGTCAAGAAATATTTTTGGATTCTATCAACCTCTTATGGTGCATGTAATGTATGAGATCCTGGCATGTTAGAAATAGCTCAATGGAATTTGTTTGGTTTTGTATTCTTGTATGTTTTGTGCTTCCGTCAAGGCCCTATATAACGTATATTTATACCAAGTTATATGTCTGTTTGTGAATAGGTCATGCCCGAACTTTTAGGGGCAAGTTTGGGGAGTGACATAAACACTCGGACACTTATTCGGACCCTCTTACATGAGGGCAAATATGTAATTATGGTGTTTATTTGCCATTTCTCATGTATTAGCGTTTAAACACCCGGACACTTATTCGGACCCTCTTGCCTGATGACAGATATGTAATTATGGTGTTTACTTGTCATTTCTCATGCATTAGGGTTTAAAATCTAGGAAACTTATTCGGACCCTCTTGCATGATGGCAGATATGTAATTATAGTGTTTCCTTGCCATTTCTCGAGCATTAGGATTCGAACACTCGGACACTTATTCGGACCCTCTTGGGTGATAGCTGATATGTAATTATGGTGTTTACTTGCCATTTCTCATGCATTAGGGTTTAACTGTCGGACACTTAATCAGACCCTCTTGCATGATGGCAGATATGTAATTATGGTCTTTACTTGCCATTAATCGAGCAATAGGATTCAAAAATTTGGACACTTATTTGGATCCTCTTGCGTGATGGCAAATGTGTAATTATGGTGTTTACTTGCCATTTCTCATGCATTAGGGTTCAAACACTCGGAAACATATTCAGACCCTCCTGCATGATGAAAGACATGTAATTATGGTGTTTACTGGGCGTTTCTCTTGTATTAGGGTTTAAACACTCGGACACTTATTCGGACCCTCTTGCATGATGGCAGATATGTAAATATGGTGTTTATTTGCCATTTCTCATGGATTAGGCTTTAAACATTCGGACCCTTATTCGAACTGTCTTGCATGATGGCAGATATGTAATTGTGCTGTTTGCTTGCCATTTCTCATGCATTGAGGTTTAAACACTCGGACACTTATTCGGACTATCTTGCATGATGGCAGATATGTAATTATGGTGCTTGTTTGCCATTTCTCATCCATTAGGGTTTAAACACTAAGACACTCATTCGGACCCTATTGTATTATGGCAAATATGTAATTATGGTGTTTATTTGCCAGTGTTTATTTGCCATTTCTCATGCATTAGTGTTTAAAAACTCGGACACTTATTCGGACCGTCATGCATGATGCCAAATTTGTAATTATGGTGTTTACGTGCCATTTCTCGGGCATTAGGATTCGAACACTCGGACAGTTATTCGGACCCTCTTGCATGATGACAGATATGTAATTGTGGTGTTTACATGCCATTTCTCAAGCATTAGGGTTTAAACACCCGGACACTTATTCGGACCCCCTTGCATGATGGCAAATATGTAATTAAGCTGTTTACTTGCCATTTCTTGAGCATTAGGATTCGAACACTCGGACACATATTCGGACCCTCTTGCATGATGGCAGATACGTAATCATGGTGTTTACTTGCCATTTCGCAAAGCATTAGTGTTTAAACACTCGGACACTTATTCGGACCCGCTTGCATGATGGCAAATATGTAATTATGGTGTTTATTTGCCATTTCTCATGTGTTAGGGTTTAAACACTCGGACACTTATTCGAACCTTCTTGCCTGATGACGGATATGTAATTACGGTGTTTACTTGCCGTTTCTCATGCTTTAGGGTTTAAAAATTAGGAAACTTATTCGGACCCTCTTGCATGATGGCAGATATGTAATTATGGTGTTTACTTGCCATTTCTCGAGCATTAGGATTCGAACACACGGACACTTATTAGGACCCTCTTGCGTGATAGCTGATATGTAATTATGGTGTTTACTTGCCGTTTCTCATGCACTAGGGTTTAACTGTCGGACACCTAATCAGACCCTCTTGCATGATGGCAGATATGCAATTATAGTGTTTACTTGCCATTTCTCAAGCATTAGGATTCGAACACTCGGACAGTTATTCGGACCCTCTTGCATGATGGCAGATATGTAATTATGGTGTTTGTTTGCCATTTCTCAAGCATTAGGATTCGAACACTCGGACACTTATTCGCACCCTCTTGCGTGATGGCAGACATGTAATTATGGTGTTTACTGGGCGTTTCTCTTGTGTTAGGGTTTAAACACTCGGACACTTATATAGACCCTCTTGCATGATGACAGATATGTAATTATCGTGTTTACTTGCCATTATTCATGCATTATGGTCTAAACACTCGGACACTTATTCCGACCCTCTTGCATCATGGCAGATATGTAATTATGGTGTTTATTTGCCATTTCTCATGCATTAGGTTTAAACACTCGGACACTTATTCGGACCCTCTTGCATGATGGCAGATATGTAATTATTGTGTGTACTTGCAATTTCTCATGCATTAGGGTTTAAACACTCGAACACCAATTCGGACTCTCTTGCATGATGGCAGATATGTAATTATGGTGTTTATTTGCCATTTCTCATGCATTAGGGTTTAAACACTCGGGCACTTATTTGGACCCTCTTGCGTGATGGCAGATATGTAATTATGGTGTTTACTTGCCATTTCTCGAGCATTAGGATTCAAAACTTCGGACAATTATTCGGATCCTCTTACGTGATGACAAATGTGTAATTATGGTGTTTACTTGACATTTCTCATGCATTAGGGTTCAAACACTCGAACACATATTCGGACCCTCCTGCATGATGGAAGATATGTAATTATGGTGTTTACTTGGCATTTCTCATGCATTAGGGTTTAAACACGGGGACACTTATTCGGACCCTCTTGCATGATGGCAGATATGTAATTATGGTGTTTATTTGTCATTTCTCATGCATTAGGGTTTAAACACTCGGACACTTATTCGGACCGTCTTGCATGATGGCAGATATGTAATTATGGTGTTTATTTGCCATTTCACATGGATTACGGTTTAAACACTCGGACACTTATTCGGACCGTCTTGCATGATGGCAGATTTCTAATTGTGGTGTTTATTTGCCATTTCTCATGCATTGGGGATTAAACACTCGGACACTTATTCGAACCATCTTGCATGATGGTAGATATGTAATTATGGTGTTTGTTTGCCATTTCTCATGCATTAGGGTTTAAACACTCGGACACTTATTCGGACCGCCCTTCATGATGGTAGATATGTAATTATGGTGTTTATTTGCCACTACCCAGGCATTAGGGTTTAAACACTCGGACACTTATTCGGACCCTCTTGCACGATGGCAGATATTAAATTATGCTGTTTATTTGTCATTTCTCATGCATTAGGGTTTAAACACTCGGACACTTATTCGGAAACCCTTGCATGATGGCAGATATGTGATTATGGTGTTTATTTTCCGTTTCTCATGCATTAAGGTTTAAACACTCGGGTACTTATTCGGACCGTCTTGCCTGATGGCAGATACGTAATTATGGTGTTTGCTTGCCATTTCTCATGCATTCGGTTAAAACACTCGAACACTTATTCAGACCCTCTTGCATGATGGCAGATATGTAATTATGTTGCTTAGTTGCCATTTCTCATGCATTAGGGTTTAAACACTCGGACACTTATTCGGACCGTATTGCACGATGGCAGATATGTAATTATGGTGTTCACTGGGCATTTCTCATGCATTAGGGTTTAGACACTCGGACACTTATTCGGACCGTCTTGCATGATGGCAGATATGTAATTATGGTGTTTACTTGCCATTACTCATGCATTGGGGTTTAAACACTTGGACACTTATTCGGACCCTCCAGCATGACGGCAGATATGTAATTATGGTGCTTAGTTGCCATTTCTCATGCATTAGGGTTTAAACCCTCGGACACTTATTCGGAAACCCTTGCATGATGGCAGATATGTGATTATGGTGTTTATTTTCCGTTTCTCATGCATTAAGGTTTAAACACTCGGGTACTTATTCGGACCGTCTTGCCTGATGGCAGATACGTAATTATGGTGTTTGCTTGCCATTTCTCATGCATTCGGTTAAAACACTCGAACACTTATTCAGACCCTCTTGCATGATGGCAGATATGTAATTATGTTGCTTAGTTGCCATTTCTCATGCATTAGGGTTTAAACACTCGGACACTTATTCGGACCGTATTGCACGATGGCAGATATGTAATTATGGTGTTCACTGGGCATTTCTCATGCATTAGGGTTTAGACACTCGGACACTTATTCGGACCGTCTTGCATGATGGCAGATATGTAATTATGGTGTTTACTTGCCATTACTCATGCATTGGGGTTTAAACACTTGGACACTTATTCGGACCCTCCAGCATGACGGCAGATATGTAATTATGGTGCTTAGTTGCCATTTCTCATGCATTAGGGTTTAAACACTCGAACACTTATTCGGACCCTATTGCATTATGGCAGATATGTATTTATGGTGTTTACTTGTCATTTCTCATGCATTAGGTTTTAAAAACTAGGACACTTGTTTAGACCCTCTTGCATGATGCCAGATATGTAATTATGGTATTTACCTACCATTTCTCGAGCATTAGGATTCGAACACTCGGACAGTTATTCGGACCCACTTGCATGATGACAGATATGTAATTATGGTGTTTACTTGCCACTTCTCAGGCATTAGGGTTTAAACACTCGGACACTCATTCGGAGCCTCTTGCATAGTGGCAGATATGTAATTATGCAGTTTACTTGCCATTTCTCGAGCATTAGGATTCGAACACTCGGACACTTATTCGGACCCTCTTACATGGTGGCAAATATGTAGTTATGGTGTTTACTTGCCATTTCTCAAAACATTAGGGTGTAAACACTCGGACACTTATTCGGACCCTCTTGCAAGATGGCAAATATGTAACTATGGTGTTTATTTGCTATTTCTCACGTATTAGGGATTAAACACCCGGACACTTATTCGGACCCTCTTGCCTGATGACAGATATGTAATTATGGTGTTTACTTGCCATTTCTCGTACATTAGGGTTTAAAAACTAGGAAACTTATTCGGACCCTCTTGCATGATGGCAGATATGTAATTATAGTGTTTACTTGCCATTTCTCGAGCATTAGGATTCGAACACTCGGACACTTATTCGGACCCTCTTGCGTGATAGCTAAAATGTAATTATGGTGTTTACTTGCCATTTCTCATGCATTAGGGTTAAACTGTCGGACACTTAATGAGACCCTCTTGCATGATGGCAGATATGTAATTATGGTGTTCACTTGCCATTTCTCGAGCATTAGGATTCAAAAATTCGGACACTCATTCGGATCCTCTTGCGTGATGGCAAATGTGTAATTATGGTTTTTACTTGCGATTTCTAATGCAATAGGGTTCAAGCACATGGACAGACAATCAGACCCTCCTGCAAGATGGAAGATATGTAATTATGGTGTTTACTTGGCATTTCTCATGCATTAGGGTTTAAACACTCAGACACTTATTCGGACCCTCTTGCATGATGGCAGATATGTAATTATGGTGTTTATTTGCCATTTCTCATGGATTACGGTTTAAACACTCGGACACTTATTCAGACCATCTTGCATGACGGCAGATTTGTAATTGTGGTGTTTATTTGCCATTTCTCATGCATTGGGGATTAAACACTCGGACACTTATTCGAACCATCTTGCATGATGGCAGATATGTAATTATGGTGTTTGTTTGCCATTTCTCATGCATTAGGGTTTAAACACTCGGACACTTATTCGGACCCTCCTCCATGATGGTAGATATGTAATTATGGTGTTTATTTGCAACTTCTCAGGCATTAGGGTTTAAACACTCGGACACTTATTCGGACCCTCTTGCAAGATGGCAGATATTTAATTATGGTGTTTATTTGTCATTTCTCATGCATTAGGATTTAAACACTTGGACACTTATTCGGACCGTCTTGCATGATGGCAGATATGCAATTATGGTGTTTACTTGCCATTTCTCATGCATTGGGGTTTAAACACTCGGACACTTATTTGGACCCTTTTGCATGATGGCAGATATGTAATTATGGTGTGTACTTGCTATTTCTCATGCATTAGGGTTTAAACACTCAGACACTTATTCGGACTCTCTTGCATGACGGCAGATATGTAATTATGGTGTTTATTTGCCATTTCTCATGCATTAGGCTCTAAACACTCGGGCACTTATTCGGACCCTCTTGCATGATGGCAGATATGTAATTATGGTGTTTACTTGCCAATTCTCGAGCATTAGGAATAAAAAATTTGGACAATTATTCGGATCCTCTCGCGTGATGGCAAATGTGTAATTATGGTGTTTACTTGCCATTTCTCATTCATTAGGGTTCAAACACTCGGACACATATTCAGACCCACCAGCATTATGGAAGTTATGTAATTATGGTGTTCACTTGGCATTTCTCATGCATTAGGGTTTAAACCCTCGGACACTTATTCGGACCCCCTTGCATGATGGCAGATATGTAATTATGGTGTTTATTTGCCGTTCCTCATGCATTAGGGTTTAAACACTCGGGTATTTATTCGGACCATCTTGCATGATGGCAGATATGTAATTATGGTGTTTACTTGCCATTTCTCATGCATTGGGGTTAAAACACTCGGACACTTATTCGGACCCTCTTGCATGATGGCAGATATGTAATTATGGTGCTTAGTTGCCATTTCTCATGCATTAGGGTTTAAACACTCGGACACTTATTCGGACCGTATTGCATGATGGCAGATATGTAATTATGGTGTTCACTGGTCATTTCTCATGCATTAGGGTTTAAAAACTCAGACACCAATTCAGACCCTCTTGCATGATGCCAAATATGTAATTATGGTATTGACTTCCCATTTCTCGAGCATTAGGATTCGAACACTCGGACAGTTATTCGGACCCACTTGCATGATGACAGATATGTAATTATGGTGTTTAGTTGCCATTTCTCAGGTATTAGGGTTTAAACACTCGGACACTTATTTGGACACTCTTGCATGATGGCAGATATGTAATTATGTTGTTTACGTGCCATTTCTCGGGCATTAGGATTCCAACACTCGGACACTTTTTCGGACCCTCGTACATGATGCCAAATATGCAATTATGGTGTTTACTTGTCATTTCTCAAAATATTAGGGTTTGAACACTCGGACACATATTCGGACCCTCTTGCATGATGGCAAATATGTAATTATGGTGTTTATTTGCCATTTCTCATGTGTTAGGGTTTAAACACCCGGACACTTATTCGGACCCTCTTGCCTAATGACAGATATGTAATTATGGTGTTTACTTGCCATTTCTCATGCATTGGGGTTTAAAAACTAGGAAATTTATTCGGACCCTCTTGCATGATGGCAGATATGTAATTATAGTGTTTACTTGCCATTTCTCGAGCATTTGGATTTGAACACTCGGACACTTATTCGGGCCCTCTTGCATGATAGCTGATATGTAATTATGGTGTTTACTTGCCATTTCTCATGCATTAGGGTTCAACTGTCGGACACTTAAACAGACCCTCTTGCATGATGGCAGATATGTAATTATGGTGTTTACTAGCCATTTCTCGAGCATTAGGATTCAAAAATTCGGACACTTATTCGGATCCTCATGCGTGATGGCAAATGTGTAATTATGGTGTTTACTTGCCATTTCTCATCATTAGGGTTCAAACACTCGGACACATATTCAGACCCTCCTGCATGATGGAAGATATGTAATTATGGTGTTTACTTGGCATTTCTCATGCATTTGGGTTTAAACACTCGGACACTCATTCGGACCCTCTTGCATGATGGCAGACATGCAATTATGGTCTTTATTTGCCATTTCTCATGGATTAGGGTTTAAACACTCGGACACTTATTCGGACCGTGTTGCATGATGGCAGATATGTAATAGTGGTGTTTATTTGCCATTTCTCATGCATTGAGGTTTAAACACTTGGACACTTATTTGGACCTTCTTGCATGATGGCAGATATGTAATTATGGTGCTTGTTTGCCATTTCTCATCCATTAGGGTTTAAATACTCGGACACTTATTCAGACCCTATTGCATTATGGTAGATATGTAATTATGGTGTTTATTTGCCATTTCTCATGCATTAGGGTCAAAAAACTCGGACACTTATTCGGACCCTCTTGCATGATGCCAGATATGTAATTATGGTGTTTATTTGCCATTTTTCGAGCATTAGGATTCGAACACTCGGACAGTTATTCGGACCCTCTTGCAGGATGACAAATATATAATTATGGTGTTTACTTGCCATTTCTCAAGCATTAGGGTTTAAACACTCGGACACTTATTCGGACCCTCTTGCATGATGGCAGATATGTCATTTTGTTGTTTACTTGCCATTTCTTCAGCATTAGTATTCGAACACTCGGACACATATTCGGACCCTCTTGCGTGATGGCAGATACGTAATTATGGTGTTTACTTGCCATTTCTCAAAGCATTAGGGTTTAAATACTCAGACACTTATTCGGACCCTCTTGCATGATGACGGAAATGTAATTATGGTGTTTATTTGCTATTTCTCATGTATTAGGGTTTAATAACTCGCACCCTTATTCGGACCTTCTTGCCTGATGACGGATATGTAATTACGGTGTTTACTTGCCGTTTCTCATGCATTAGGGTTTAAAAACTAGGAAACTTATTCGGACCCTCTTCCATGATGACGGATATGTAATTATGGTGTTTATTTGCTATTTCTCATGTACTAGGGTTTAATAACTCACACACTTATTCGGACCTTCTTGCCTGATGACGGATATGTAATTACGGTGTTTACTTGCCATTTCTCATGCATTAGGGTTTAAAAACTAGGAAACTTATTCGGACCCTCTTGCATGATGGCAGATATGTAATTATGGTGTTTACTTGCCATTTCTCGAGCATTAGGATTCGAACACCCGGACACCTATTCGGACCCCCTTGCGTGATAGCTGATATGTAATTATGGTGTTTACTTGCCTTTTCTCATGCATTAGGGTTTAACTGTCGGACACTTAATCAGACCCTCTTGCATTATGGCAGATATGTAATTATGGTGTTTACTTGCCATTTCTCTGGCATTAGGATTCGAACACTCGGACAGTTATTCGGACCCTCTTGCATGATGGCAGATATGTAATTATGGTCTTTGTTTGCCATTTCTCAAGCATTAGGATTCGAACAATCAGACACTTATTCGGACCCTCTTGCGTGGTGGTAGATATGTAATTATGGTGTTTACTTGCCATTTCACATGCATTAAGGTTTAAACACTCGGACACTTATACAGACCCTCTTGCATTATGGCAGATATGTAAATGTGGTGCTTACTTGCCGTTACTCATGCATTAGGGTTTAAACACTCGGACACTTATTCCGACCCTCTTGTATCATAGCAGATATGTAATTATGGTGTTTATGTGCCATTTCTCATGCATTAGGTTTTAAACACTCGGACACTTATTCGGACCCTCTTGCATGATGGCAGATATGTAATTATCGTGTGTACTTGCTATTTATCATGCATTAGGGTTTAAACACTCGGACACTTATTCGGACTCTCTTGCATGATGGCAGATATGTAATTATGGTGTTTGTTTGCCATTTCTCATGCATTACGGTTTAAACACTCGGACACTTATTTGGACCCTCTTGCATGATGGCAGATATGTAATTATGGTGTTTACTTGCCATTTCTCGAGCATTAGGATTCAAAAATTCGGACACTTATTCGGATCCTCTTACGTGATGGCAAATGTGTAATTATGGTGTTTACTTGCCATTTCTCATGCATTAGGGTTCAAATAGTCGGACACATATTCGGACCCTCCTGCATGATGGAAGATATGTAATTATGGTGTTTACTTGCCATTTCTCGAGCATTAGGATTCGAACACTCGGACACTTATTCGGACCATCTTGCGTGATAGCTGATATGTAATTATGGTGTTTACTTGCCATTTCTCATGCATTAGGGTTTAACTGTCGGACACTTAATCAGACCCTCTTGCACGATGGAAGATATGTAATTATGGTGTTTACTTGCCATTTCTATGGCATTAGGATTCGAACACTCGGACAGTCATTCGGACCCTCTTGCATGATGGCAGATATGGAATTATGGTGTTTGTTTGCCATTTCTCAAGCATTAGGATTCGAACACTCGGACACTTATTCGGACCCTCTTGCGTGATGGCAGATATGTAACTATGGTGTTTACTTGCCATTTCTCATGCATTAGGGTTTAAACACTCGGACACTTATTCGGACCCTCTTGCATGATGGCAGATATGTAATTATGGTGTTTATTTGTCATTTCTCATGCATTAGGGTTAAAACACTCGGACACTTTTTCGGACTGCCTTGCATGATGGCAGGTATGTAATTATGGTGTTCACTTGCCATTTCTCATGCATTTGGGTTTAAACACTTGGACATTTATTCGGACCCTCCAGCATGATGGCAGGTATGTAATTATGGTGCTTAGTTGCCATTTCTCATGCATTGGGGTTTAAACACTCGGACACTTATTCGGACCCTATTGTATTATGGCAGATATGTATTTATGGTGTTTACTTGTCATTTCTCATGCATTAGGATTTAAAAAGTAGGACACTTGTTCAGACCCTCTTGCATGATGCTAGATATGTAATTATGGTATTTACTTGCCATTTCTCGAGCATTAGGATTCGAACACTCGGACAGTTATTCGGACCCACTTACATGATGACAGATATGTACTTATGGTGTTTACTTGCCATTTCACAGGCATTAGGGTTTAAACGCTCAGTCACTTATTCGGACCCTCTTACATGTTGGCAGATATGTAATTATGCTGTTTACTTGCCATTTCTCGAGCATTAGGATTCGAACATTCGGACCCTTATTCGGACCCTCTTACATGATGGCAAATATGTAATTGTGGTGTTTACTTGCCATTTCTCAAAACATTAGGGTTTAAACACTCGGAAACTTATTCGGACCCTCTTGCATGATGGCAAATATGTAATTATGGTGTTTATTTGCCATTTCTCATGTATTAGGGTTTAAACACCCGGACAATTATTCGGACCCTCTTGCCTGATGACAGATATGTAGTTATGGTGTTTACTTGCCATTTCTCATGCATTAGGGTTTAAAAACTAGGAAACTTATTCGGCCCATCTTGCATGATGGTAGATATGTAATTATAGTGTTTACTTGCCATTTCTCGAGCATTAGGATTTGAACACTCGGACACTTATTCGGACCCTCTTGCGTGATAGCTGATATGTAATTATGGTGTTTACTTCCCATTTCTCATGCATTAGGGTTTAACTGTCGGACACTGAATCAGACCCTCTTGCATGATGGCAGATATGTAATTATGGTGTTTACTTGCCATTTCTCGAGCATTAGGACTCAAAAATTCGGACACTCATTCGGATCCTCTTGCGTGACGGCAAATGTGTAATTATGGTGTTTACTTGCCATTTCTCATGCATTAGGGTTCAAACACTCGGACACATATTCGGACCCTCCTGCATGATGGAAGATATGTAATTATGGTATTTACTTGGCATTTCTCATGGATTAGGGTTTAAACACTCGGACATTTATTCAGACCCTCTTGCATGATGGCAGATATGTAATTATGGTGTTTATTTGTCATTTCTCATGCATTAGGGTTTAAACACTCGGACACTTATTCGGACCGTCTTACATGATGGCAGATATGTAAATGTGGTGTTTACTTGCCATTTCTCATGCATTGGGGTTTAGACACTCGGACACTTATTCGGACCCTCTTGCATGATCGCAGATATGTAATTATGGTGCTTATTTGCCATTTCTCATGCATTAGGGTTTAAACACTCGGACACTTATTTGTACCCTATTGCATTATGGCAGATATGTAATTATGGTGTTTACTTGCCGTTTCTCATGCATTAGGGTTTAAAAAGTAGGAAACTTATTCGGACCCTCTTGCATGATGGCAGATATGTAATTATAGTGTTTACTTGCCATTTCTCGAGCATTAGGATTCGAATACTCGGACACTTATTCGGTCCCTCTTGCGTGATAGCTGATATGTAATTATGGTGTTTACTTGCCATTTCTCATGCATTAGGGTTTAACTGTCGGACCCTTAATCAGACCCTCTTGCATGATGGAAGATATGTAATTATGGTGTTTACTTGCCATTTCTCTGGCATTAGGATTCGAACACTTGGACAGTCATTCGGACCCTCTTGCATGATGGCAGATAAGTAATGATGGTGTTTGTTTGCCATTTCTCAAGCATTAGGATTCGAACACTCGGACACTTATTCGGACCCTCTTGCGTGATGGCAGATATGTAATTATGGTGTTTACTTGCCATTTCTCATGCATTAGGGTTTAAACACTCGGACACTTATTCGGACCCTCTTGCATGATGGCAGATATGTAATTATGGTGTTTATTTGTCATTTCTCATGCATTAGGGTTAAAACACTTGGACACTTATTCGGACTGCCTTGCATGATGGCAGGTATGTAATTATGGTGTTCATTTGCCATTTCTCATGCATTTGGGTTTAAACACTTGGACATTTATTCGGACTTGTAACAAGCCCGCGGGGGACCTCGCTACGGCTCGGACTCGATTTGTGGTCATGGTCCTAAGTCTGAACCAAAGAGTCCAAATCCGGCAAATCGTTTTGAGAAAACAGATTTTTTGAAAGAAGTGCCAAACATGGACTGCTTTGCCAGATACAGAGTCGCCACCTAAATGTTTTTTTAATGGGAAATTTAGGAAACCCTGACTCGGTGTCAAAGGCCACGTGTCCGTCATCACCAAAGTTGCCTCGGCTCGGGAACTTGGGTTCGATTGGGGAAGGTCACTTCGTGAGCACCCCCGCTCGCCCGATCAAAGATCGGCCTCTACTAACCATGATATCTATTTTTGAAAACATTGTATGTTCTTATTCCGGTTATTAGCCTAGGTTACTATGTGATGTACACAGCATACAAGTATAGACTGGATCGCCTGAATTGGAACAAAACATTTCATGTTCGCTTTTTGAAAATGGTTTGCTACCCGCAGGTAGGCTTGAAGCATTTGATGATTTATTCCAATTTAAGTAACCCAACCTTCACCCGCAGGCATTCAGGCAGATATATCATGTAAGCACATAGCCTCATGGTAAGCATGCTATCATGGCAGTCACTCACACGCATGCAAGGATGCTAAAGCATAAAGCTTACCGAGTACTCCAAGCCAAAACAAAAATTGTATTAGAAATCATGCATGATCCTAAGTATACAGAAATGCCTAATGCAACACATGCAAAATGCAACTATAGCAGGCTCGGCTATTCTAAACATGGCATATGAAATGCTACAACTATCATGTATTCAATTTGGAATTGAAAGTACAATGCAGTTAGTATGATGCGCCGAGCCCGGTGCATGCAATACAGATGAATGATGCAAACATGCTGTCATACTGTACGCTAATTTAAACATGCCCTAATCTAACCATCATAAGCAGGTAAATAAAAGGGAGAAAGGCGTGGGGTTGGAAGACATACAACACACTCACGCACACTTATTACAATTATGCCCTCGCGCAGAGGGTCCGAATAAATAATACAGTCCCGAATAAAAGAATATTACAGTCCAAATAATATACAAATTCCTAATTAATTTAACAAATTAACTAAGAAAGCTGTAAAACTGGCGTACAAGCCAGGGACTGCCTTGCTTCTGATGGATGATGCATGTCCGGGTTGTCTTGCGCGGAAATCCACCGGGATGCCCCAATTAGCCTCTGTTTAGCAGTTATTCTTGAAAAGCGTGCCAAGCTCTGAAAAGTTGCTGATTCTTCATTTGCTGCAACAGAGAGCAGGAAAGGGGCATAGCAATGTATTTTCACAGATATATGCATTCCTCGATCCTCGTGCCATCAATCACGCATATCGATGCATGATGGCAGAGGAGTCGAAATGTGCAACTCAATATAGAATGAATGCACGTATAAACACAACAAGAACCTAACTCCATCATGGGTAATCCGGAGTGTCGGTGACTGGGAATTGAGACACGTTCCGTCACTCGGAGTACGAAACGCATCTCGTTTCCCGTGCCCGGGCTAACTCCTATCCCGAACACGATGCAATATGCATGATATGCACGAATGCAACTAAGATACAGCCTAGTATGCACAATGCTATGAAAATGAGATGCCTCGAAATGCGTGCACACGGGCACGTAAACCGAGAAAATGACAGAATGCGATCTAAGATACAACCTAGTATGCACTATGCTGTAAAAATGAGATGCCTCGAAATGCGTGCACACGGGCACGCAAACCGAGAAAATGACATACGCAATGCAAATGACATGAAAATATGATATGGACTTATACCAACATGAGAGAGAGACTCAGCCACACTCACATAAGAGGCCGATAAATGAAAATGAAGTGCCTCGGAATGTGTGCACACGGGCACACAAACCGAGGCAATGGTATATGCAATGCAAATGCATGGAAATGGCATATAGAATGCAACATGGACTTATACTAATATGAGAGAGCCTCAGCCACACTCACATAAGAGGCCGATAGATGAAAATGAAGTGCCTCGAAATGCGTGCACACGGGCACGCAAACCGAGGCGATGGCATACGCAATGCAATGGCATGGAAAATGATATGCAAACATGCAAATGGATTTTCAGCAATGAAAATTGGGGGAAAACAGCCCCGAAATGAGGCGAAAACACACCCGATGCATGGAATCTCTCCCGAAATGCAAAATTAGGCGCATAGAATGAACTACAGCTATACAAAGCATGCATAATTGGTACATGGAATGAAAATACAGAAGCAAGGCAGCCTCAAACTAAGCATTTTTACAGTACAAATCATGGCCAAACAGCAAGCAAAGATAGGGCAAAATTAGCATGCGAAAATGGCCCTAACATGAGATTATGAAGCAACTCACAACTGCTAACTCCAAATGAGTTAGGACCCTTCAACAACATTGAAGAGGGGCCCAAAATATGATGTTTTCCAGAACAGTAAAAACCCCAAAAACAAACACAGGTATGGCTTCACTCCTATGCAAGAAAAAGGGCCAAAAGGTGGCCAAAGAGGCAAGTGGTATATGCAAAGCCCAAACTGAAAAATTCCCTTCTACAACATTGAAGAGGGACCAAAAATATACATATTTACAGAACTGTAAAAACTCCAAAACAGTATAAAAACATGCTAGAAATGCAATGCAAAATGAGGCTCAAAAGAGGCTATAACACAAAGTATACAAAATATTCCACAAACGGCCAAAGACCCTTAATGAAACATGAAGAATGGACCAAAATAAGACTATTTTCAGAACTGTAAAATGGCCAAAAACAAAAGCATGATAGTCTAACAAAACATGAAAGAATGGGGACCAAAAGAGAGATATAACATGAAGTGGCATATGGAGGTCCCAAAACATGAAAGGCCCTAAATGAAACATGAAGAATGGACCAAAATGAGACTATTTTCAGTGCTGTAAAATGGCCAAAAACCAAAGCACAATAGGCTGCCAAAGCATGCAAAAATGGGACCAAAAAGGGAGTATAAAGGCAAGTACAACATGGAAGTCCCAAACAGTGTTGAGCCCTTCTTCAATGTTTAAGAGGGGCTCAAAATAAGCCTATTATCAGTTTACAACATGCTCCAAAACAAATCACACACAAGCTAAAAATATCATGCAAGAAAATGACATTTTAGAGGGATAATGAAGCAAGTGCAAGATGGAGGGCTCAAACAGGGTTGAGCCCTTAATGAGACATGAAAATGAGCTCAAAAGAAGGCCACTTTCAGTTATGGCCGGAGTTCAAAGCAAAAAGCATAGATGGCTAAGAAATGTTGCAAAGAAAAGCTCAAAAAAGGGGAAATGGCAACTCACCCTTGGAGACAAGTCTTTTGTTGCTTCTTGGACCAAGTTGCAGCACCTTTAGCCTTTGAGAAGCCCTCCTTGTTGCTGGAAATGAAGTGGTGATGGTGGTGCTTGGTGGTGATGAAGGAATGAAGTGTGGAACTTGAATGTTTTAGGGTAGAAATGAGAGAAGGAGAGGGGAAGCAATGCAAGACTTGGAAGCAATTTTTTCTAACCCCAAAAATAAGTGTTGGCCCTTGGTTATATGGAACAAAAGAAGGTGTAAAGGTGGGGGAAAAAGGAGGCAAACTTTCCCCCACAAAATATCCCCCGGATACAGATATTTTCCGGGGGATAAAGCTATACAGCTGTAAAGTGAACAGTGTGAGGATCATGGCCGGCCAAGTATTTTTGTTGCAGGTGGCCGGCCGGCCACATCCCCTAGCCGGCCGGCTAGGGGTCAAAAGGGTCAAGCTGGTTTAGTGGCAGGCCACCACATGATGGTGTCCTCCCATGTGTCCTCAACACAACCCTGTGGTTAAAAGTCCAAGAAAGTGGCTCAAGGGTGTTCAACATTAGCTCGAAAAAGAGGGGTTCAAAAGGGTCAGGTGGAATTACTGGCTGGCCATCAACTTTTAGGATCCTCCCAAGTGTGTACATCACAAATATGTGGTTGAAAGTTCAAGAATGTGGCCCCAAGGTGTTCAACATTAGCCCGGAAGGAGGGGTTCAAAAGGGTCAGGTGGAATTACTGGCCGGCCACCAACTTTTAGGATCCTCCCGAGTGTGTACATCACAAATATGTGGTTGAAAGTTCAAGAATATGGCCCCAAGGTGTTCAACATTAGCCCGGAAGGAGGGGTTCAAAAGGGTCAGGCGGAATTACTGGCTGGCCACCAACTTTTAGGATCCTCCCAAGTGTGTACATCACAAATATGTGGTTGAAAGTTCAAGAATGTGGCCCCAAGGTGTTCAACATTAGCCCGAAAGTGTGAAAAACGGGCGTCGGAGGATATATAACTGGTTGCTGCAACAATTACTGGCCTCCCATCCTTCAGTGACCTTCCCGGTGATAAAACAGAGGAACCTGCCAAAAATGAACGAAAACCGTTGCAAAACGAATGTTCGGGGGCCAAAACGCGCAGTTTGAGGTCCCGAAAATGGGCTGTTAAGCACCGAAAGTGGCATTCGGCCGCGAAGTGGGTTTCTCAGACCCCAGTGTCCCTCAAAAGGGAGTAGAAAGGAAGTATGCCAAAAATCAGAACAAACGGAGATGGTTAGGCGGTCCCGAACCGAGGCACACGGCCTGACGGCTCCGAAAACCGGGAACCGGACTCCGGAATGGGCAAAATGGCCTGCGGCCACAAAATGTAGCCCACGGCTACTGAGAGATGGTCTACGGGACCTCTCCCTCCCCTCAGAAAAAGGAACAGCAAAAACTGAGCCTGGTTCGCAAACCGAGGCAAAGCACAAAAGAGGGTTCGAAAGTCCGGAGGTAGGGCTCACGGCCGCGACTCTGAAACTTCTGAACGAGCACATTATGTAATATCACCAAGCACTCAATCGGTGACGTCTGAGTCTTAAGGTCGGTCAAAAATGGGGTGTCTACAGTTGCCCCTCTTTGACAGAACTCGGAAGTCTCAGGTGACGGGAGTGAATGTCAAAGCCCAGAGACGATCCATTTTTGACAAGGCCGAAGACTTAGACAAACAGACAAGATAGACAGAGATGTGCCCGCAGGCAGGGGGGGCAAAATGCAAAGCGATATGCAAGAAGCCAGACATAACTCAATGATCATGCAAATGCAGCAAGCTGTAATGAAGCAAGTATTCGCAAATAGATGCAACAGTTTTAAGCAAGAATGCAAAGCAACAACTACATTTCATGCAGTTAAGAATGCGGAGAATTATTCAATCCTCGCCACGTCTCACACGGAGAATATACGATACCTGCGCGATTCGTCTGGTCGCACAAGCCTCAATTGAACCGTACATACAATATCGTGCCTGCAAAAGGGAGAAATTACAACAAGTACAATATGCTATCAACATATATCCAATGTGATTCTGGAAGTTTGACACACGCAGTGCCGGTGAGTGAATGCATCGCAATGCAAGAGTGGAACATGCGTGACAACACATGCTCAAGCATAGAGGTATGCCAATATCAAGAAATGTGCATAAAAATGTGAGTATGCTCATGAGAATGCAAGTTATGTGCACGATAGTGCAAAGCGAGCCTAAATCAGGGTGCTCGTTTGTCATGAAATAACGAGCACGGAAATGCGTGTTTCGGCGAAGGTAACTCGATCACGGCCTCCGATCCGCTTCCCGGAAAGGCTACAACTCATTCAAAAGGATACACTTTGATTTTGATGAATGATGATGAGACTCATGTCAGATCCTGAAGCTGAAGTTCCGGTGGAGCGATTTCGCGACCGGAAGTGTACTTTTCTTGAACTTTTTCAGGTCCCGGGAACTCCAATCTTCCTCAAAATTTGCAGGGAGCTAGGTGAGCCTGTGAGGGACATGGCCGGCCAGTTTTATGAGGGATGGGAGGTGGCCGGCTGGTTTTACAAAAAGTGAATGGCTGGCCGGCCGGTTTTCGAAAAAGGAAATGGCTGGCCGGCTAGAAAAGGTGGCCGGCCGGCCATATGCCCAAATCTGAGGGCATTTTGGTCTTTTCACCTCCTTTCTTCATGCTCCTTCATCCCAAGACTTGGAGCCTATATAATGCAGCCGAGATCTTCTCCTCTCTTGCCTCCTACAACACTTTCTTCTCCAGATCTGAGTTCCATACGCGTTTTCCAACGCCCCACGCAAGTTGTTTTCGCAAAAATATTCAGTTTCAAACACTTTGAAGCGATTAAATTTCGGTTTCGAAGCTTCTTTTCTCATTTTCGCCACTTGAGGTAAGTTTGTCTCAATATTTGGAAGATTTTCTCGGGAGTTGACTTTTGTTGACTTTTTCCAATTTTGGCTCATTTTCGCTCATTTTTGCTCCTTTTGCAGATTCTTTGAAAATGGCAGGTAATTCTCCCCACGGCGGAGGCTTTCCAGGTGCCGGAGACGATTTTGATCCCATGACTCTACCCCCGAGGGTCCGCCCTTTTATTCCCGGGAGGTACGCTCCGCCAGCACATGTCCTTCCGCGTGCCGTTTTCCGTCATTTCACTAATTTTGATGAGCGAGCACCTGGGGATCTGCTTCTCCGAGAGCCAGAGCATCACCTCTCTCATGAGGCCCGAGAGGTATTTACTTCATTTTCTGCATTTTTCGTATATTTCGCACCCTTGCTATGCTTGAACACGCAGTTTAGCTTATGACATAGTACTTTGCTTGCATCCTGAACATGTAGTTTAAACACTCGAATTTCTGAACACTCGGCTCATTAATTAATTGCGAACGCACAGTACACATTAGTTAAGAGGTGAACACACGGCTCAAACACTGATTTGTCAAACACACAGCCCGAATTCGAAAGTGAACACACGGCACACACTTTAAATTTTCTGAACACACAGCCCAGATTAGAATAGTGAACACGCAGCCCACACTGATTGAAAGTTGAACACGCAGCCCAAACTTTAAATTTTCTGAACACACAGCCCAGATTAGAATAGTGAACACGCAGCCCACACTGATTGAAAGTTGAACACGCAGCCCAAACTTCAGGTTTTCTGAACACACAGCCCAGATTAGAATAGTGAACACGCAGCCCACACTGATTGAAAGTTGAACACGCAGCCCAAACTTCAAATTTTCTGAACACGCAGCCCAGATTAAATAGTGAACACGCAGCCCACACTGATTAAAAGTTGAACACGCAGCCCAAACTTCAAATTTTCTGAACACACAGCCCAGATTAAATAGTGAACACGCAGCCCACACTGATTGAAAGTTGAACACGCAGCCCAAACTTCAAATTTTCTGAACACACAGCCCAGATTAGATAGTGAACACGCAGCCCACACTGATTGAAAGTTGAACACGCAGCCCAAACTTCAAATTTTCTGAACACGCAGCCCAGATTAAATAGTGAACACGCAGCCCACACTGATCGAAAGTTGAACACGCAGCCTAAACTTCAAATTTTCTGAACACACAGCCCAGATTAGATAGTGAACACGCAGCCCACACTGATTGAAAGTTGAACACGCAGCCCAAACTTCAAATTTTCAGAACACGCAGCCCAGATTAAATAGTGAACACGCAGCCCACACTGATCGAAAGTTGAACACGCAGCCCAAACTTCAAATTTTCTGAACACACAGCCCAGATTAGATAGTGAACACGCAGCCCACACTGATCGAAAGCTGAACACGCAGCCCAAACTTCAAATTTTCTGAACACACAGCCCAGATTAGATAGTGAACACGCAGCCCACACTGATTGAAAGTTGCTTATACTAAACACACAGTTCGTACACTTCACTTCTGAACACACGGCTACTTCATTTTATTTGCATGCAGCTTATTTCACTTCATCGGCACGCAGCCCAGTTCATTTCATTGGCACGCAGCCCATTTCATTTCATCGGCACATAGCCCATTTCATCTCATTGGCACACAGCCCATTCATTTCATTATTGACACATGTATTCATTCTGAATGCAGGTTGGTTCTCACAGTGTACAGGGATATGGCTCCACTGCCGCGAGGGATTGGTATGCTGAGCTCCCGAAGGCTGTCCGGGATTTAGTAGACTTGGCAGGGTTCGGGGCCTTCTGCATTGGATTGTCACGTTGTCCTGCCAGGATGGCACTGATGGCAGCCTTGGTAGAGAGATGGTGGGACACCACCAACTCCTTTCATTTCTCTACCACTGGAGACATGACCATGACGCCTCTAGACTTTGCTGTGCTGACCGGCCTGGACATAGGAGGTTGGTCCATCCCCTATGATGAGGATATGGGCGAGTGGGAGGCCGCTTGGATGTATCTATTGGGGGCTCGCCCGCCTGTTGACAGGGTTTCTGGGAGAGTCCGATACACTTGGTTCTCTTCCCACTTCCGGCGGGCGGATATGGTGCCCGAGACTCCTGAGGAGACGGAGCAGTACGCCCGTGGTTTCCTTATGTTCCTCTTCGGGACTACCCTGTTCGCCGATAGAGGGAACACAGTCGGGCTATACCTGCTGAGCGCTCTGGTTGACCTATCACAGGTCAGTCGATATGACTGGGGTGGCGCCGGCCTGGCTACCCTTTACTTTTATATGAGCGCGACCTCCCGCGGGCGGGGAGATTTACTTGGCGGCTACTGGAGAGCCTGGGAGGTACTTTTCTGTCCCCTTGATTTACATTTCTGCTCTTCATTACTTGTACATTGCACACACAGCGCACTTTTACAGTCTGTATTTTGCTCTCAGCATTTCGTACTTACATTCTGCACTGCTTTTCTCAGCTATGGGTCTATGTATACTTCCCTGCATTAGCCCCAGAGTTAGAGGTGGCAGGGCCCCCCATGACCCCATATTCACTAGTGTTCGAGGGCCCGCACCGGCCGAGACCCCGAGAGACCCTCATTTACTTGCGATAGTATTTTGACACTGTGCGGCAGTCGGAGGTACTTCAGAACTTTCAGTTCCTTTCATTTTCATCTTTGATTTGCTCTGTATATTCCCGATTTCTGATTGGTTTATGCATTTATCATCCGCAGATCACATGGTAGCCTTGGGCGCCCCTGGGTGATGGTCTCCGACTTCAGTATACCGGAGGGTCGGACACCTCCCAGTATAGGGTCCTGCTCGAAGGGCCGGTTGGCAGGGCATGGTTTCTGGGGGAACGCTTTCTGCGTCAGGTATGGGGGTATCTTTCTCAGGATCCTCCCGCAGTACCCCCAGTCAGTATGCGGACTGCTGACAGGCTCTCTTTCTCGGAGGTAGTCGGCGCTATGCTGGGTAGCGATGCTTTACTATATCTCGAGGAGGGGGATTACGGCACTTACCGTCATACATATTTGATGCCTCCATTGACGGGAGCTCGTACCCCGATGACGAGGCCTGCTGGTATGTCATCCTCGGGCCAGGCCCGGGCTCGAGCTGCAGACGCCCCTCCCACCAATGGGGCTGGTGCATCTAGAGGTGGGGGTAGACCGGTTCCTCCGATTTCGTCGACTTATCCTCATCCTAGATGGCCAGATATGCCAACTGAGTTGATGGCGTGGCAGTATGGGGCTATCTCTCCGACCCCGATCCCGCTAGAGCCTCCGATGCCCAGTGATCGATACGCCATTGATCCTGACTCACCGCTGGTATGCTCCATTGTTTTTCATTCATCATTCAGATGTTTAGACATTCTTTTGTTCACTGATGATTATGAGCTCATATTTGCAGCCATCGCGAGGGTACATGGAGGAGGTGGTTGGACTGGTGGCCACACTCGAGGGCATGGTCCTGCGGAGGGAGGCACAGTTGTCTATCGCGGGCATTCAGGTACCTTTCAGTTCTCTGGCATTTATCATACTTCTGATGACATGCTGATTTCTACTGCATCGATAGACTACATGTGTAGAGCACATCTGACACACACCCCACTTGTACACTGTATTTACATGCACCCACTTCACGTAGCCTTTGCTTGTATCTGCATCTGATGTATATATTTCGACTGATGTATTTGAATTGAACTCTTTGTTTTCAGATGCCTTCATGGTCCGGTCAGCCGCAGGCCAGGCCACCTGGGCCTCCTTGGGGAGCTGGGCCATCTGGGCCTTTTTAGGGAGTTGGGTCATCCGGGCCTTTTCAGGGGGCTGGGCCATCCCGGCCTTTCCGAGGAGCCGGGCCATCTAGGCCTTTTCGAGGAGCTCGAGGAGGGCCTGTCCGCAGACGCAGGGCTCACGTTGTAGAGGCGGAGCCTGATGAGGAGGAGGAGGAGGAGGAGGAGGAGGAGGATGATGAGGAGGAGGAGGAGGCTACCGACCGTCAGTCAGAGACATCTGCTGAGGAGGGGGGCTCCGGTCTTGGTTCGGGGAACAGAGGCGAGGCTGAGGGGGATCCTGAGGATGACAGCTCCGACTCAGACGATGATGATGGTGCAGAGGTTGTTCCGCAGAAGAGGATGAGGAGTGCTTCTCATTCCCGCTCC
The DNA here is from genome assembly GCF_055761805.1 of Camellia sinensis. NCBI lineage: Eukaryota > Viridiplantae > Streptophyta > Magnoliopsida > Ericales > Theaceae > Camellia > Camellia sinensis. The sequence goes on from NC_138972.1 coordinate 163,922,603, forward strand.
CGAGGACATTGATGCTGCTGTTTCTTGCTTTATTTTTCTTTTTGCTAGTAGTTTGTAGCACTTTGCACATTGTTAGGTAGTTTTATTTTTTGTAAAACTTGTACCTTTATTCGTTGTAAAACATGATGGAATGAAACAGCTTTTGAAAAGGTGTTTGTACTTTAACTTTAGCATCGTATCGCATCATTTTATTTTGCACAAAAATGAAATTGAATGGGAATGTGCATTGTGTAATCACCAAGTCAGGTAGTGAACCGACGCAACAGACTAAGCAACTCAACTTACTAAGATATAACAGAACCTTAGGAAGTTTACAACTCAATAAGCAAAATACAACAGTGTTCGCAACGTAAATAAACAAGACCTAAAGAAAGATTGTTTAATCAGAGAGCAAAGACTCGAAAACACAAAACACGTCCGCTCGACAAACAACTCGATAAGCAAAACAACAACTCGATAATCAAAACAACAACTCGATAAACAAAACTCAACAACAACAGAGTGTACTTCGGACGATCTGGGCACCGGAACGCATCCGAAACAGAAGGAAATGAAGGCCTTTGACTCTCCCGTTGCATGGAAATGTTTGAAACTTTCCCTCGAAGGGTAAAACAGGGCCAAGGAGATACACTGCAGCATTGCCGGCCACCTTTGGGAGCCGGCCGGCCAATTTTATGGAGAGTGGGAGCCGGCCGGCCAGTTTTTGAAAAAGAGAATGGTCGGCCAGCCAAAAAAGGTGGTCGGCCGGCCACTTGTTCCTGCAGCCACCTAGTTTTTGACACGTGTCCCCGTGAATAGTGTTTTTTCCTCTATAAAAGCCTCAACTTCGGGAACATTCATTTCATCTTAGTTTTACACAAAGATGGAGGCGTTTCTCGCGGAAAATCTCACATCTTGGATCTCTTCTCTAGATGGCTCGGAAAAGCTGAACTTCCGGGGTTTCGGCTTGAATGCACTATTCACGCTGAGCCGTACTCCGCTACAGCTCCCTTTTCTCCATGCCGCGGCAAGGTTCTGGAACCCAGTGACGCACGTTTTTAGCTTCGGCGGCCAAGAGGTATGTCCCACTTTCGAAGATTTTCAGGTTTTGATGGAGTCTGAATGCTCTGAAGTGATCTTGCCCCAGCTCCGTTTTGGCCACACCCAAGCTTTAGGGCGGATGTGTGGGCTCACGGCGCATGATGCTCGTTCTCTAATCTGCAGTGGGGAACTGGACATCCTCGGCTTGGTCCATCGTTTTTCCAACGCCGGTGACCGCAGCAACCATTATTGGCAGGGTTTCCGGCAACACGCCCTCTGCTTGTGTTTGTTGTCTCACTTTCTGCTTTCCTCGGGCTTCGGCGGAGCTAGCATTCGCCTGATTGAAGTTGCCCAAGGCTTGAGAGAAGGAAAGAGCTGTATTGCCATGACCTTGGCCGAGACACTGATGGGCTTAGATTCTGTCTATCGCCGGGAGGCGATTAGGTTTGCTGGGAGTCCACTGCTGCTGCAGGTAATGTTTCCCACCCCACCTTACATGTATATTTACTCACATCACTCGACCCTCAGGCTCAGTTTTTCTCACAAAACCCTTGTCTTACTTTTCTCTCATCGTACGTCTCTCTGTTCTTTATTCTCTCATTTTCCATCCCTCCCCTAGGTATGGTTAATGGATAAGTTGCAGGTTGTGGACTCTTGCCCGGCCTATTCAGCTCGAGGCTACTTCTTTCGGCAGCGCCTAGTCAGTGCTCTTGACGAAAGGTGGTGGTTTGATTGGATGTCCAATTTGTCCGCAGACGGCATTGCTTGGCATTGTCCTTGGCTCAACCTCCCGGCAATGAGCTATAGTATGTCCCGGCTGATTGGGATCCAATTGATTGGTCTAACCCACTGCGTATTCTATTTTCTGTTCCGGTTCCTGCGTCAGTTTGGTCATGATCAGACCTACCCACCGGAGGGGATTGAGTACCCAGCTGCTTTCCCGGTCCGGGGTGCACAGCTTGCCCGATATGCCACAGCATGGAGGACTAGAGAGCTCCTGGCCCCTGCTTCTACTTTCAGTTGCACTTTGCCCGATGAGTGCTTGGAATGGCTCAACGAGGAGGCACAGGTTGGGCCTAGTTTGGCATCAGATGCTTCGTCCAGCTCCGGGAGGGGATGCAGAGATACTTGATTCAACTATGCCCCAAATTTATTGCTTATTTAGCATTTTCAAGTTTTCTTTATGAATGTACTAAAAAGCAACCTTGATTATACGCAAGAGCAGGAGAACTCTGTTTTGAAATCAATGAAATTGAAGGTTGTGGTACTGAAAATTTTCCGCTTTGGTCCAAAAATGGTCTAAGTCGTAAAAAGATTAATTTGAACAAAGTCGATTTTTTATTAAAACTTTTCAAAACCATTTTCGATGTGGATCAAAACTGGACACGCCGAAGATCTGTCACTGAGATGCACAACCCCAGATCCCTGCAACTGGAAAGTTGCCCCTAGTCTGAAGAACAATGCGACACTTCATGGCAACGGAAAGTTGCCCCTAGTCTGCGTAACTTTGCACCGTCGCGGCAACGGAAAGTTGCCCCTAGTTTGAACAGCACTGTACCGAAGATCGCGATAAATGCTGATGGATAAAGATGACTGAGATGATCGAAATGGACAGAGTTGATCGGGGAAAAGTTTATGGCTGAACTTCAAGGTGAAGTTGCCTACGTATCCCAAAGATGGGAATCAAGCCTTACGTAGTTCAGGCCCAGGTTCACTCGAGTATTTTCACTCTCCTTTTGCGCTCTAACTTTTGCCAAGGCCGCCCTTTGCGGGTTTTCAACCTTGCGAGCTCAGTTTTTATATTTTCTAATTTTTTTGTGCTCTGACTTTTGCCTAGGTCGCCCTTTCGGGTTTTCGGCCTAGCGAGCCTCTCAAGGGTAATATTTCTTCAACTTGTCCATATTGATCGGTTGTGAGAACTCCAAGCCATCTAGATCCATCAGAACCACAGCTCCACCTGACCAGATAGCTTTGATGATGTAAGGACCAGTCCAATTGGGTTTGAACTTGCCCCTTGGGTCGTGGATGGGAGCTCGGTTGTCTTTGAGCACCAAATCTCCTTCTTTCAGATTCCTGGACTTAACCTTCTTGTTGAAAGCCCGGGCAATTCTGCGTTGATAGCCTTGGATGTGGTACAGTGCTTTCAGTCTTCTTTCATCAAAGAGCATGAGTTCTTCGAATCTGCTTTGCTGCCAATCTGCTTCGGCTATTTGGCATTCAACCAATACTCGTAACGACGGAACCTCAATCTCGATGGGTAGAACAGCCTCCATTCCATAGACCAATGAATATGGAGTCGCCCCAGTAGAAGTTCTGATTGAAGTCCTGTAGCCCCACAGAGCAAATGGCAGCTTGTCTGGCCAATCCCGGTAGGTTCCCACCATCTTCTGCAGTATATGCTTGATATTCTTGTTGGCGGCCTCAACCGCTCCGTTGGTTTGCGGCCGGTATGTAGGTGACTTATGGAAAGCCACATTGGATTTTTCCAACAAGTCTATCACTTCTTTCTTGAAATGGGAACCATTATCTGAAATTATCTCGTTTGGCACCCCGTAGCGATAGATGATGTTGTTTCTGATGAACTTTGCGACGTGCGACGCCTTCAACACCGCGTATGATTGGGCCTCGACCCACTTTGTGAAATAATCTATCGCTACTAAGATAAACTCATGCCCGTTTGACCCCTTCGGGGTAACAGCTCCGATCACATCAATTCCCCAAACTGAAAAAGGCCATGGCGAAGTCATGTTGTACAGCTTTGACGGCGGGATGTTCATGCGGTTTGCATGAATTTGACACTTGTGGCAGCGCCGAACAAAACTAATACAATCCTCCTCCATGGTTGACCAGTAGTAGCCCTGTCTGAGGATCTTTCTGGCCAGCATTACTCCATTCATGTGTGCACCGCACTCCCCTCCATGGATGGCCTCCATCAGGCGCTTTGACTCTTCAGCTTCTACACAGAGCTTATGCATTCCCAGATGACCCCTTTTGTACAGCTTACCCCCGCAGATGATGAACTGAGCCGCCATTCTTCTGATGGCCCTCTTATCCTTGGCATTTGCCCCTAGTGGATACGTCTCCTTTTCCAAGAAGTTCCAGATGTCGTAATACCAGGGGTTGCCGTCTTGAGCCTCATCTATGGCGGAAATCGACTCGTATGCTGGCACAAACTTCTGATCAATAATGACTGGACGCGTCCGGACTCCGGACGGGATGTCTATCATGGAAGATAGAGTTGCTAATGAATCTGCGAACCTCTTGTTCTCTCTTACGAGGTGGGTGAAATTTAGCTTCTCAAGCCGAGGAATTAACAAATCCAAGGTTTGGTGGTAAATTATCATCCTTTCCTCCTTGACTTTCCAATCTCCTTTTGCTTGAGATACAACTAGGTTTGAGTCCCCAATGACGTCCAACCGTCTTGCCCCTAGTTCTAGGGCTGCTTCCAGGCCAGCAATACATGCCTCATACTCTGCCTCATTGTTCGAGACTTTGAACCGGAGCTTGAATGCTAAAGGGATACGGGAATCGTCAGGCGCTATTAGCAACACCCCTATCCCATACCCATACTGGTTTGACGCTCTGTCAAAGTACATCGTCCAAGTTTCATCTTCGACGTGCAGAATGGCTTCATCTGGGAATAGATACTCAACCGCTTCATCCCCCTCAACCGGGTGGTCGGCAAGGAACTCTGCTACCGCTCTTCCTTTTACTGACTTGCGCGTTACATACTTTAAATCAAATTCGGAGAGCAACAGCAGCCAACGAGCTAGCCTACCCATAAGTGCTGGTTTCTCGAAGAGATATTTGATGGGATCCAAACGTGAAACCAACATTACAGAGTGAGCTAACAGGTAGTGCCGCAGCTTCCTGGTAGCCCATACCAAGGCCAAACAAGCCTTCTCCAGCGGTGTATAGCGGGTCTCGTAATCCAGCATCTTTTTGCTCAGAGAGTAGATGGCCTTTTCCACTTTGTCTTCTGATTCCTGCGCGAGCATGCAGCCCATGGTAGTCTCAGTTACCGAAATGTACAATATCAACGGTCTCCCCGGCTCTGGTGGCGACAACACGGGCGGGTTCTGTAGATATTCTTTGATCTGCTCAAAAGCTGCTTGACATCGGCCGTCCCATTGGAATTTCTTTCCTTTCTTCAGGAGGCCAAAAAGTGGTTCACAAGTCAAGGTTAATTTAGAAATAAACCGTCTTATGAATTGCACTTTACCCAGAAAGCCTCGCACCTCCTTTTCAGTCCTTGGTGGTGGCATTTCTAAGATGGCCTTGATTTTGGAAGGGTCTACCTCGATGCCCCTTTGTGTAATCAGAAACCCTAGCATCTTCCCTGCTGTAACACCAAACGTGCACTTCTGGGGATTCAATCGCAGCCGAAACTCTCTGATCCTTTGAAAGAATTTTTGTAAGGCGGTGTAGTGGCCCTATCTTTCTTTGGACTTGACAATCATGTCGTCCACATACACCTCGACCTCTTTATGGATCATATCATGCAATATTGTAGTTGCTGCCCGTTGATACGTAGCTCAAGCATTTTTCAACCCGAATGGCATCACTCTATAACAATATGTACCCCACGGGGTAGTGAATGCAGTCTTCTCCCAGTCTTCGGGTGCCATTACTATCTGATTATAGCCTGAGAAACCATCCATAAACGAAAGCAAAGCGTGTCCTGCCGTGAAATCCACCAATTCATCAATGTGTGGCAAGGGAAAGTCGTCCTTTGGACTGGCCTTGTTCAAATCTCTGAAATCTACACAGACCCGAATTCTGCCGTCCTTCTTTGGCACCGGAACAATGTTGGCCAACCAAGTTGGGTATTCAGATACCAGCAGGAACCCTGCGTCAAATTGCTTGGTGACTTCTTCCTTAATTTTGAGAGCCCAGTCCGGGCGAATCCTTCTGAGTTTCTGTTTGACAGGGCGGGCCTCGGGATCAAGAGGCATCCGGTGCTGTACAATCTCAGGATCGATTCCAGGCATGTCTTCGTAGGACCACGCGAAAACATCTTTGAAATCTTTTAATAAAGCAACTAAGCGCTCGCGCTCCTCTGAAGACAATGTGGACCCGATCTGGACCAGCCGCGGGTCCTTCTCAGTACCAACGTTCACAGTAGTGATTTCATCCATTAAAGGTTTAACAAATCTTTCCTGCTCTTGATCAATTAACCGTTGCAAAACTGGGGGAATTTCTCCCTCGTTGTTTTTATCAAAATTTTGAAAATCCTGATTTAAGCAATAAATCAAAGGCACAAAAAAATACTCAGAAACCACATCCACATCATTCTCATTAAATATTTCCAAGCCGTCAGATTCCTCTGTTACAACAGACTCAAAAGAAAATGAAAAAGACGACCTAGACATGACTGTGGCATCCGGGTTATCACCCCCAGGAATACCGAACTCAGACTCAGTCGAGCTGGAATCTGATTCCGACGCACAAGAGTCGGTGGAATCAGATTCCGGCTCACTACCTGACCCGGAGCTGCTAGATAAAAAGCCTTCTTCATATTGCCAGATGAGAGAAGGTGCGATAGATGCATCCAAGATCGGCGCTGGAAAGCCCGCAGCTATTTAATCTCCAATCATAGAAACCGAAGAGTTATCCCCCAAGCACTCTTGGTCGATCGGAGGATCTAAAAGTAGACTCGCCAGTGCTACCCCCATTTCAAGCTCTGTGCTCTCAGGATCCACTGTTCTACACTGCTCAACCTCAGTTGGTGGGTCTGTCTGCGCTTCGGCAACGTCATCCCCAGATAATTGTATGTCGAAGAAGATTTCAAAACCAGGCACGCGCTTCCTCTCCGCGTTCAGCCATGGCTCTGGGAAGCCGCAGAATGGAAAATCTTCCCCCTCCCGGACGAAGCGTCCGTTTAGGGTACCCCTGATGGGCCTATGCATTAACTCAAATGGCTTCCCAGCCTTCTTTGCTCTGGCCCTTCCGGCCATTTCTTTCCCTTTCCTCACCAAGTCCTCTTTGGTGGGCAGATAACCCAGTCCAAAGGTGTGAGGGTTGTGTGGCACTTCGGCCAACACTGAGACGCCCTTCCGGCCGCTTCTCCCTAATCCCATCCCGGGGGTATGTTTTAGCTTGTTCATGAGGTAGATAGATTGAGCACTAACGTACTTACCCTCATTCACAGCCATGACATTCTGCACCACTTGAGCCTCGGCCAAAGTGAACCCCGACAAAAACACATCCTCCGTGCCGTGCTCGATCTCCAAGACAGGTGTGGATACTTCCGGCGGCGGATGGATTGATGAATTCCTAAAAACGATCGCTACCCCTTTCCCGTGAGGGTACTTTAGCATCTGATGTAGAGTGGAAGAGACTGCTTTGACCTGGTGCAACCACGGTCGCCCCAAAAGTAGGTTAAAGGTTGCAGGAACGTCCAAGATATGAAATTCAATGCTGTGTTGTCCTGGACCAACCTTGGTTTGAATTTTAACAGTCCCCATCACTTCTCTGCTGGTATTGTCGTATGCTCTGATCACTTGAGTAGTTGGGACGAAGTTCACGGGCTTCAACCCGATTGCATATGCCGTTCTGGTCGGGCAGACATTAATCGCAGACCCGGTATCAACAAGTACCACCGGTATCCACTTATCTCTACATTCCACAGAAATATAGAGAGGTCTGTTATGATTTGTGCCCTCAGGCGGTAGTTCCTTGTCCGAAAAGGTTAATGCCGGGGAACCTCCTCCCGGAAAAACCAGCCCAACCAGCTGTTCAGGCGTGGTATCTATGGAGAGTTTGGACTTGTCCATAGCAGACAGGACAGCTTCTCTATGTACTCGTGATGCCATTAGCAGTCCCCAGATGGAGATGTCTGCTTGTATCTTTTTTAACTGTTTCAGCACAGCTTCCTCTTCAATCTGCTTCTCCTTTTGTTTCTCCGCTTCTCTATCCTTCCCGGATGCCTCGGGTTGGTCCAGGTGTGGGGGTTTGAAGTACCGTCCACTTCTCGTCATATGATCAACCTCATCGAGGTACCAAGTGTCATCCGGTTGATTATTTCCCCAGTCTTCGTCCGTGTGGGCAAGACATAAGTCATCGTCTTCCCACCACATTCCGTCGGCAGCCAACAGACACCTGTCTGGCTCCGGTTTAGTTGCACTTGCAGTACTTCCTGTCCACATGCTCGCAGCATTCTCTATCTTCGTGCACACAGCACTTTCAGTCCCCTCAGGGCCTTTAGCTTTCCTAATTCTCTCAGCCTCCTCAAACTTTTCTTGTTCCAGCTGCCTCAGTACAGCTGGTTGTTCAACAATTCCTATATCCATAATGCCCAAGTCTCGAGCGGAATTCTTAGCGCCGGCGCTCTCCGGCAATACAACTTGACTTCCGGCCATTCCGGCCACAGCTGATACTCCTGCCCCTGCCGGGCTCTGTTCTGGTTGGGCTTCCCCCACTTCATCTGGTTGATCCTCGAGCCATCCAGTGGCCTCTGCCGATTCCTCATAGTTGAACCAGTTGATTGACGCATCCCCCGGTTCCTGGTCATCGAAAAATTGCAGGTTGGCAAAGTCCTCCTCTACGGCTGTCAGATCATCTGCCCATAGCCCAGATCCATCCCCCCGGATCATGCATAGCTCTCCTGTCTCTGGCAATTCTATACCTAGCCCAATTTGGCTCGTTGATAGAATGTACTCGCTTGGATCATAGGCTCCCCCAGCAAAACTCTGTCCAGTCCCAGATTCAACAATCTCATTCTCTCCTGAAATCTGCCCTGCCCCGTCTTCGACGGTCACCACCATCGGTTCTGGTTGGGTTTTGGAGATGTCCACCATGCACAAGAAGTCAGTGCAATCGGGGAGGAGCACCTCCGGCTTGGGTAGGTGGGTGGGCGTAATATAGATGCTAGGATCGTAAGATGCGACCCCAGTTTGGATAAAATTGATTCTATTGGGAGGAGGAGCTTGGTTATGTGGTGGGAAAGGGTTGGTTGTGGCATTGGGTTTATCAGGAGGCGCGATCACCTGCTTGTCAATAAGATCCTGGATCTCATGACGCAATCTGTAACAACGGTCAGTGTCGTGACCGTGTTGTTGGTGATACGCACAGTACTTTGCTGGGTCATGAGAGGGAGGGAGTGGATTCGGTAGTGGCTTTGGCTCCAGGGGTTTCAAATGCTTTTTCCTGATCAATACCCCTAGAGCTTTGGACAGGGGCATATATAGTAGGGTAAAGGTTCTTTGGCCTCGCAGTTGGAATCTGTTGGTTTGTGTGTTGCTTCCGGATGCGCCGGAGAAGGGTGTTGCAGCCATGGGCCTTGGAGGGAGAGGGGGAGTGGTGGTGACCATACTGACTTCCGAGGCTCTTGTATTTGCAGCGCCGCTCGGGCCCGCATTGTTGTTACGGTTGAAAGTCCTCCTCGGTTGTTCCCTGTCGTGGTCAAACAGACCTTGTTTCATTGCATCTTCGATTTGCACCCCCATCTCATGTAAATCTGAGAAAGTAGGAAAGGGGATTACAATCATTCTCTGCATCAACTTTGATCCTTATCCGTGGGCCTTAGGGTCATCATTGATGCCTTTGCCCTCCATCGGATTACAAAGTCCGAGAAAGTTTCCTTGGGCTCTTTCCTTGTCATTTCAAGATCACGAGTTGTAATCTCGATCTGAGTGTTGTACGAATATTGCGCAACAAAGGCCTCAGCCATTTCATCCCAATTCTTCTTCACTTCATCCTCTAACTTTGCGTACCAGTGGGCGGCCACACCCGACAAGGTTCAGCCGAATAGTGAAAGCTTCTGTGGTCGTGTTAGGCCCATTGGCCGCAAGATGTCTGCGAACAGTCGGAGATGGACCATGGGGTCGCCAGACCCGTCCAAGCGGTCGATTTGTGGCATTTTGAACCTATCGGGGAGTGTCACGGCCTCCTCGATATATCCGTCTTCGATATCCGGCATAGCCTTGACCCCTTGGGATTTCTTGAAGAGCTTCTCAAGTTTGCTCAATTTCAGAGCTGTATGATCAACCTCGAACTCGAAGGGAGAGTCGGGGCGATTGGGTGCATGGACCTTGGACAGTTGTGGTGGAAGCGGGGGCGGAGCTGGCCCCGTCGGAAGATTCGTGTCCTCTTGTAAGTTTTGGATATTCGACAGGGCATTCTGGGCATTTGGTGGGGCGTTCTGAACAGTAGGTGCCTGCTCAGGTAATGGAGCCCCTGCCGGAGGAGGGACTTGATGTGAAGCAGATGCAGCATTCTGCTGTTGTAGTCGGGTAATCAGCTCAGCCTGCTGGGTCATAATCTCGGCCTGTTGCTTGGCGAGTTCATCTCGGCGAACGGCATCCTGCTGCATGGCCCGCATGGTTTCTTGCATTTGGCGCACCATCTCCTCAACTCCTGTTGGCGTTGCCATACTGTTTTGATCTATTTGAACTACTGGCAGATCTGTCTCAATGGGGATCTCAATCCGACTGTCCACTGATGGGGGAAACCACTGTTCTGGTGATCTCTGTTCAGATACACTGCGCTTTTTCTGCTTTCTTCTGGTAACAGGGGGTAGAGAATGGAACACTGGCTGTCCGTCGATTAGATCCTCAGATCGATTGAGTCGACGACCTCGTGTCCAAAGTGCTTGGGGAATGCCTGCTGGGTTGGAAGCAATTGTGCTAGAACTGACCTAGCAAAAGATAAATAAAGCGAAAAGGAAATAAATAAACAGATAAACGGACAGCATAACAGCTTAAAATAAAATGCATGACACACAGCCGGGCATAACAACACACAGTTGATAAGCTGAATATACACTGTCCTCAAACACTGATTATTATCCCTGTATCACTGTCCCCTAAAACAGATTCTGATATCCGCAGATAACTAATTCTCAAATACTGGCTGATGCTCGCAGGCCTGATACCCATAATATTGAAATGATGCCCGCAGGCCTGATGCCCAAACTCGTATACTGAACTGATGCCCGCAGGCCTGATGCCCAAACTCATATACTGATACATGCATTCCTGTAGAGACGCACTCTAAAGCACATAACAGATAAGTGAGAGCCAAAACACCCCTATGTTGGGGTAGGGTTTCCCTGTCCTATTTTGTCAGGAGCTAGGGTTTCACTACGCACAGAGTGGTTTCAAACAACCTATAAACAGGTAAGCAACCTGTCCTAGTTTGGAATGGTCACTATGGATCCGAATATGCACTAGGTCGAATGGTCAAAGAGGGTGCCCCGGTAAAACTGGGGTTTGTGTTCCCACACTGGCAGAGCCCACAACCGGTCAGCCTTATGGTCATGCCTTGACAAGACAAGCCTCCGGCAAACCGTTCAGGAATAGCAGATGGCAAACACGGTGTCCTAGGCGCACCAATGCAAATGCAATGCAAAGAAACACGCAAGTGTAGTGAAAAACCGATATCATGAGTTCGAGTCAAGTTCTCTAACTCCCCAGCAGAGTCGCCAGAAACAGTAACAAGCCCGCGGGGGACCTCGCTACAGCTCGGACTCGATTTGTGGTCACGGTTCTAAGTCTGAACCAAAGAGTCCAAATCCGGCAAATCGTTTTGAGAAAACAGATTTTTTGAAAGAAGTGCCAAACATGGACTGCTTTGCCAGATACAGAGTCGCCACCTAAATGTTTTTTTAATGGGAAATTTAGGAAACCCTGACTCGGTGCCAAAGGCCACGTGTCCGTCATCACCAAAGTTGCCTCGGCTCGGGAACTTGGGTACGATTGGGGAAGGTCACTTCGTGAGCACCCCCGCTCGCCCGATCAAAGGTCGGCCTCTACTAACCATGATATCTATTTTTGAAAACATGGTATGTTCTTATTCCGGTTATTAGCCTAGGTTACTATGTGATGTACACAGCATACAAGTATAGACTGGATCGCCTGAATTGGAACAAAACATTTCATGTTCGCTTTTTGAAAATGGTTTGCTACCCGCAGGTAGGCTTGAAGCATTTGATGATTTATTCCAATTTAAGTAACCCAACCTTCACCCACAGGCATTCAGGCAGATATATCATGTAAGCACATAGCCTCATGGTAAGCATGCTATCATGGCAGTCACTCACACGCATGCAAGGATGCTAAAGCATAAAGCTTACCGAGTACTCCAAGCCAAAACAAAAATTGTATTAGAAATCATGCATGATCCTAAGTATACAGAAATGCCTAATGCAACACATGCAAAATGCAACTATAGCAGGTTCGGCTATTCTAAACATGGCATATGAAATGCTACAACTATCATGTATTCAATTTGGAATTGAAAGTACAATGCAGTTAGTATGATGCGCCGAGCCCGGTGCATGCAATACAGATGAATGATGCAAACATGCTGTCATACTGTATGCTAATTTAAACATGCCCTAATCTAACCATCATAAGCAGGTAAATAAAAGGGAGAAAGACGTGGGGTTGGAAGACATACAACACACTCACGCACACTTATTACAATTATGCCCTCGCGCAGAGGGTCCGAATAAATAATACAGTCCCGAATAAAAGAATATTACAGTCCAAATAATATACAAATTCCTAATTAATTTAGCAAATTAACTAAGAAAGCTGTAAAACTGGCGTACAAGCCAGGGACTGCCTTGCTTCTGATGGATGATGCATGTCCGGGTTGTCTTGCGCGGAAATCCACCGGGATGCCCCAATTAGCTTCTGTTTAGCAGTTATTCTTGAAAAGCATGCCAAGCTCCGAAAAGTTGCTGATTCTTCATTTGCTGCAACAGAGAGCAGGAAAGGGGCATAGCAATGTATTTTCACAGATATATGCATGCCTCGATCCTCGTGCCATCAATCACGCATATCGATGCATGATGGCAGAGGAGTCGAAATGTGCAACTCAATATAGAATGAATGCACGTATAAACACAACAAGAACCTAACTCCATCATGGGTAATCCGGAGTGTCGGTGACTGGGAATTGAGACACGTTCCGTCACTCGGAGTACGAAACGCATCTCGTTTCCCGTGCCCGGGCTAACTCCTATCCCGAACACGATGCAATATGCATGATATGCACGAATGCAACTAAGATACAGCCTAGTATGCACAATGCTATGAAAATGAGATGCCTCGAAATGCGTGCACACAGGCACGCAAACCGAGAAAATGACAGAATGCGATCTAAGATACAACCTAGTATGCACTATGCTGTAAAAATGAGATGCCTCGAAATGCGTGCACACGGGCACGCAAATCGAGAAAATGACATACGCAATGCAAATGACATGAAAATATGATATGGACTTATACCAACATGAGAGAGAGACTCAGCCACACTCACATAAGAGGCCGATAAATGAAAATGAAGTGCCTCGGAATGTGTGCACACGGGCACACAAACCGAGGCAATGGTATATGCAATGCAAATGCATGGAAATGGCATATAGAATGCAACATGGACTTATACTAATATGAGAGAGCCTCAGCCACACTCACACAAGAGGCCGATAGATGAAAATGAAGTGCCTCGAAATGCGTGCACACGGGGCACGCAAACCGAGGCGATGGCATACGCAATGCAATGGCATGGAAAATGATATGCAAACATGCTAATGGATTTTCAGCAATGAAAAGTGGGGGAAAACAGCCCCGAAATGAGGCGAAAACACACCCGATGCATGGAATCTCTCCCGAAATGCAAAATTAGGCGCATAGAATGAACTACAGCTATACAAAGCATGCATAATTGGTACATGGAATGAAAAGACAGAAGCAAGGCAGCCTCAAACTAAGCATTTTTACAGTACAAATCATGGCCAAACAGCAAGCAAAGATAGGGCAAAATTAGCATGCGAAAATGGCCCTAACATGAGATTATGAAGCAACTCACAACTGCTAACTCCAAATGAGTTAGAACCCTTCAACAACATTGAAGAGGAGCCCAAAATATGATGTTTTCCAGAACTGTAAAAACCCCAAAAACAAACACAGGTATGGCTTCACTCCTATCCAAGAAAAAGGGCCAAAAGGTGGCCAAAGAGGCAAGTGGTATATGCAAAGCCCAAACTGAAAAATTCCCTTCTACAACATTGAAGATGGACCAAAAATATGCATATTTACAGAACTATAAAAACTCCAAAACAGTATAAAAACATGCTAGAAATGCAATGCAAAATGAGGCTCAAAAGAGGCTATAACACAAAGTATACAAAATATTCCACAAACGGCCAAAGACCCTTAATGAAACATGAAGAATGGACCAAAATAAGACTATTTTCAGAACTGTAAAATGGCCAAAAACAAAAGCATGATAGGCTAACAAAACATGCAAGAATGGGGACCAAAAGAGAGATATAACATGAAGTGGCATATGGAGGTCCCAAACCATGAAAGGCCCTAAATTAAACATGAATAATGGACCAAAATGAGACTATTTTCAGTGCTATAAAATGGCCAAAAACCAAAGCACAATAGGCTGCCAAAGCATGCAAAAATGGGACCAAAAAGGGAGTATAAAGGCAAGTACAACATGGAAGTCCCAAACAGTGTTGAGCCCTTCTTCAATGTTGAGGAGGGGCTCAAACTAAGCCTATTATAAGGTTACAACATGTTCCAAAACAAATCACACACAAGCTAAAAATATCATGCAAGAAAATGACATTTTAGAGGGATAATGAAGCAAGTGCAAGATGGAGGGCTCAAAAAGGGTTGAGCCCTTAATGAGACATGAAAATGAGCTCAAAAGAAGGCCACTTTCAGTTATGGCCGGAGCTCAAAGCAAAAAGCATAGATGGCTAAGAAATGTTGCAAAGAAAAGCTCAAAAAAGGGGAAATGGCAACTCACCCTTGGAGACAAGTCTTTTGTTGCTTCTTGGACCAAGTTGCAGCACCTTTAGCCTTTGAGAAGCCCTCCTTGTTGCTGGAAATGAAGTGGTGATGGTGGTGCTTGGTGGTGATGAAGGAATGAAGTGTGGAACTTGAATGTTTTAGGGTAGAAATGAGAGAAGGAGAGGGGAAGCAATGCAAGACTTGGAAGCAATTTTTTCTAACCCCAAAAATAAGTGTTAGCCCTTGGTTATATGGAACAAAAGAAGGTGTAAAGGTGGGGGAAAAAGGAGGCAAACTTTCCCCCACAAAATATCCCCCGGATACAGATATTTTCCGGGGGATAAAGCTATACAGCTGTAAAGTGAACAGTGTGAGGATCATGGCCGGCCAAGTATTTTTGTTGCAGGTGGCCGGCCGGCCACATCCCCTAGCCGGCCGGCTAGGGGTCAAAAGGGTCAAGCTGGTTTAGTGGCCGGCCACCACATGATGGTGTCCTCCCATGTGTCCTCAACACAACCCTGTGGTTAAAAGTCCAAGAAAGTGGCTCAAGGGTGTTCAACATTAGCTCGGAAAGAGGGGTTCAAAAGGGTCAGGTGGAATTACTGGCCGGCCACCAACTTTTAGGATCCTCCCAAGTGTGTACATCACAAATATGTGGTTGAAAGTTCAAGAATGTGGCCCCAAGGTGTTCAACATTAGCCCGGAAGGAGGGGTTCAAAAGGGTCAGGTGGAATTACTGGCCGGCCACCAACTTTTAGGATCCTCCCAAGTGTGTACATCACAAATATGTGGTTGAAAGTTCAAGAATGTGGCCCCAAGGTGTTCAACATTAGCCCGGAAGGAGGGGTTCAAAAGGGTCAGGTGGAATTACTGGCCGGCCACCAACTTTTAGGATCCTCCCAAGTGTGTACATCACAAATATGTGGTTGAAAGTTCAAGAATGTGGCCCCAAGGTGTTCAACATTAGCCCGGAAGTGTGAAAAACGGGCGTCGGAGGGCGTCAGAGGATATATAACTGGTTGCTGCAACAATTACTGGCCTCCCATCCTTCAGTGACCTTCCCGGTGATAAAACAGAGGTACCTGCCAAAAATGAACGAAAACCGTTGCAAAACGAATGTTCGGGGGCCAAAATGCGCAGTTCGAGGTCCCGAAAATGGGTTGTTAAGCACCGAAAGTGGCATTCGGCCACGAAGTGGGTTTCTCAGACCCCAGTGTCCCTCAAAAGGGAGTAGAAAGGAAGTATGCCAAAAATCAGAACAAACGGAGATGGTTAGGCGGTCCCGAACCGAGGCACACGGCCTGACGGCTCCGAAAATCGGGAACCGGACTCCGGAATGGGCAAAATGGCCTGCGGCCACAAAATGTAGCCCACGGCTACTGAGAGATGGTCTACGGGACCTCTCCCTCCCCTCAGAAAAAGGAACAGCGAAAACCGAGCCTGGTTCGCAAACCGAGGCAAAGCACAAAAAAGGGTTCGGAAGTCCGGAGGTAGGTCTCACGGCCGCGACTCAGAAACTTCTGAACGAGCACATTATGTAATATCACCAAGCACTCAATCGGTGACTTCTGAGTCTTAAGGTCGGTCAAAAATGGGGTGTCTACAGGACCCTCCAGCTTGATGGCAGGTATGTAATTATGGTGCTTAGTTGCCATTTCTCATGCATTAGGGTTTAAACAGTCAGACACTTATTCGGACCCTATTGTATTATGGCAGATATGTATTTATGGTGTTTACTTGTCATTTCTCATGCATTAGGGTTTAAAAAGTGGGACACTTGTTCAGACCCTCTTGCATGATGCTAGATATGTAATTATGGTATTTACTTGCCATTTCTCGAGCATTAGGATTCGAACACTCGGACAGTTATTCAGACCCACTTACATGATGACAGATATGTAATTATGGTGTTTACTTTCCATTTCTCAGGCATTAGGGTTTAAACACTCGGTCACTTATTCGGACCCTCTTACATGTTGGCAGATATGTAATTATGCTGTTTACTTGCCATTTGTCGAGCATTAGGATTCGAACATTCGGACCCTTATTCGGACCCTCTTACATGATGGAAAATATGTAATTGTGGTGTTTACTTGCCATTTCTCAAAACATTAGGGTTTAAACACTCGGACACTTATTCGGACCCTCTTGCATGATGGCAAATATGTAATTATGGTGTTTATTTGCCATTTCTCATGTATTAGGGTTTAAACACCCGGACAATTATTCGGACCCCCTTGCCTGATGACAGATATGTAGTTATGGTGTTTACTTGCCATTTCTCATGCATTAGGGTTTAAAAACTAGGAATCTTATTCGGACCCTCTTGCATGATGGCAGATATGTAATTATAGTGTTTAGTTGCCATTTCTCGAGCATTAGGATTTGAACACTCGGACACTTATTCGGACCCTCTTGCGTGATAGCTGATATGTAATTATGGTGTTTACTTCCCATTTCTCATGCATTAGGGTTTAACTGTCGGACACTTAATCAGACCCTCTTGCATGATGGCAGAAATGTAATTATGCTGTTTACTTGCCATTTCTCGAGCATTAGGGTTCAAAAATTCGGACACTCATTCGGATCCTCTTGCGTGACGGCAAATGTGTAATTATGGTGTTTACTTGCCATTTCTCATGCATTAGGGTTCAAACACTCGGACACATATTCGGACCCTCCTGCATGATGGAAGATATGTAATTATGGTGTTTACTTGGCATTTCTCATGCATTAGGGTTTAAACACTCGGACATTTATTCGGACCCTCTTGCATGATGGCAGATTTGTAATTATGGTGTTTATTTGTCATTTCTCATGCATTAGGGTTTAAACACTCGGACACTTATTCGGACCGTCTTGCATGATAGCAGATATGTAATTGTGGTGTTTACTTGCCATTTCTCATGCATTGGGGTTTAGACACTCGGACACTTATTCGGACCCTCTTGCATGATCGCAGATATGTAATTATGGTGCTTCTTTGCCATTTCTCATGCATTAGGGTTTAAACACTCGGACACTTATTTGTACCCTATTGCGTTATGGCAGATATGTAATTATGGTGTTTACTTGTCATTTCTCATGCATTAGGGTTTAAAAACTCGGACACTTATTCGGACCCTCTTGCATGATGCCAGATATGTAATTATGGTGTTTACTTGCCATTTCTCGAGCATTAGGGTTCATACACTCGGACAGTTATTCGGACCCTCTTGCATGATCACAGATATGTAATTATGGTGTTTACTTGCCATTTCTCAAGCATTAGGGTTTAAAAACTCGGACACTTATTCGGACCCTCTTGCATGATGGCAGATATCTAAATATGCTGTTTACTTGCCATTTTTCGAGCATTAGGATTCGAACACTCGGACACTTATTCGGACCCTCTTGCATGATGGAAGATACGTAATTTTGGTGTTTACTTGCCATTTCTCAAAGCATTAGGGTTTAAACACTCGGACACTTATTCGGACCCTCTTGCATGATGGCAAATATGTAATTATGGTGTTTCTTTGCCATTTCTCATGTATTACGGTTCAAACACTCGGACACTTATTCGGACCTTCTTGCCTGATGACGGATATATGTAATTACGATGTTTACTTGCCGTTTCTCATGCATTAGGGTTTAAAAAATTGGAAACTTATTCGGACCCTCTTGCATGATGGCAGATATGTAATTATAGTGTTTACTTGCCATTTCTCGAGCATTAGGATTCGAACACTCGGACACTTATTCGGAACCTCTTGCGTGATAGCTGATATGTAATTATGGTGTTTACTAGCCATTTCTCGTGCATTTGGGTTTAACTGTCGGACACTTAATCTGACCCTCTTGCATGATGGCAGATATGTAACTATGGTGTTTACTTGCCATTTCTCAGGCATTAGGATTCGAACACTCGGACAGTTATTCGGACCCTCTTGCATGATGGCAGATATGTAATTATGGTGTTTGTTTGCCATTTCTCAAGCAATAGCATTCGAACACTCGGACACTTATTCAGACCCTCTTGCGTGATGGCAGATATGTAATTATGGTGTTTACTTGTCATTACTCATGCATTAGGGTTTAAACACTCGGACACTTATTCCGACCCTCTTGCATCATAGCTGATATGTAATTATGGTGTTTATTTGCCATTTCTCATGCATTAGGGTTTAAACACTCGGACACTTACTCAGACCCTCTTGCATGATGGCAGATATGTAATTATGGTGTTTAGTTGCCATTTCTCAAAGCATTAGGATTTAAACACTTGGACACTTATTCGGACCCTCTTGCATGATGGCAAATATGTAATTATGGTGTTTATTTGCCATTTCTCATGTATTAGGGTTTAAACACTCGGACACTTATTCGGACCCTCTTGCATGGTGGCAAATATGTGATTATGGTGTTTACTTGCCATTTCTCGAGCATTAGGATTCAAAAATTCGGACACTTATTCGGATCCTCTTACGTGATGGCAAATGTGTAATTATGGTGTTTACTTGCCATTTCTCATGCATTAGGGTTCAAACACTCGGACACATATTCGGACCCTCCTGCATGATGGAAGATATGTAACTATGGTGTTTACTTGGCATTTCTCATGCATTAGGGTTTAAACACTCGGACACTTATTCGGACTCTCTTGCATGATGGCAGATATGTAATTATGGTGTTTATTTGTCATTTCTCATGCATTAGGGTTTAAACACTCGGACACTTATTCGGACCGTCTTGCATGATGGCAGATATGTAATTGTGGTGTTTACTTGCCATTTCTCATGCATTGGGGTTTAGACACTCGGACACTTATTCGGACCCTCTTGCGTGATGGCAGATATGTAATTATGGTGCTTATTTGCCATTTCTCATGCATTAGGGTTTAAACACTCGGACACTTATTTGTACCCTATTGCATTATGGCAGATATGTAATTATGGTGTTTACTTTCCATTTCTCATGCATTAGGGTTTAAAAACTCGGACACTTATTCGGACCCTCTTGCATGATGCCAGATATGTAATTATGGTGTTTACTTGCCATTTCTCGAGCATTAGGGTTCATACACTCGGACAGTTATTCGGACCCTCTTGCATGATGACAGATATGTAATTATGGTGTTTACTTGCCATTTCTCAAGCATTAGGGTTTAAACACTCGGACACTTATTCGGACCCTCTTGCATGATGGCAGATATGTAAATATGCTGTTTACTTGCCATTTCTCGAGCATTAGGATTCGAACACTCGGACACTTATTCGGACCCTCTTGCATGATGGCAGATATGTAATTATGGTGTTTAGTTGCCATTCTCAAAGCATTAGGGTTTAAACACTCGGACACTTATTCGGACCCTCTTGCATGATGGCAAATATGTAATTATGGTGTTTATTTGCCATTTCTCATGTATTACGATTTAAACACTCTGACACTTATTCGGACCCTCTTGCCTGATGACAGATATGTAATTATGGTGTTTACTTTCCGTTTCTCATGCATTAGGGTTTAAAAACTAGGAAACTTATTCGGACCCTCTTGCATGATGGCAGATATGTAATTATAGTGTTTACTTGCCATTTCTCGAGCATTAGGATTCGAACACTCAGACACTTATTCGGACTCTCTTGTGTGATAGCTGAGATGTAATCATGGTGTTTACTTGTCATTTCTCATGCATAAGGGTTTAACTGTCGGACACTTAATGTCACGCCCTACACCTGCCCCTAAAGGTTTAGGCATGACCTAATCAAGACCTGTCATAAAAACTGGTGTACACACCGTACGAGGCCTTATCGGAAGCATAAAATATTAATATAACAAAAATACAAGCATACTCCATTGAGCTATTTCTAATATGCCAGAATCTCATGCGTTACATACATCATCAAAAGCGGATAAAGTTTAAAACTATATCCTTGGATATCGTGTATAACATATACATTTACAGTCCTAGCCCGATAATTGAACATAACAAAAGGGATATAAAAGTTAAGTACAACATCCATAGGTGGCTCTCAAAAGCAGACCCATATCTTAGCAGCTTCACAAAAATAAATGGCCTGGTATGGTGCCTGAACATGTAAAGGTTGTCAAAAGGGACAGCGTCAAAGTTAGGACTGACCCCCTGACTGATAACCTACAGAAATAGACATAATAGAGAGTGAGCCGAGCTCAATGAGTAGTAATACATAATGAAAGACGTCTGACTTGAAGCTTAAATACATCAATACATAAAAAGATGTAGCATGCACATGATTTGTCTGATTCTGCATTTAGCTCATAATGGCCCTAGGCCTATTCCCGTGACATAAGCTTGTGGCTATAAGCCCTTGAAACATGATGGCACGAAGCCCTTGAACATATGGCACGAGGCCCTTGAACATATGGCACGAGGCCCTTGAACATATGGCACGAGGCCCTTGTACATATGGCACGAGGCCCTTGAACATATGGCACGAGGCCCTTGTATTACACTTGAAACTTGTGGCACATGGCCCTTGAAAATGTACTTGAAACTTGTGGCACACGGCCCTTGAAAATGGCATATAGCCCTTGTAAATGCTTTTCTTTACATATAACATTAACATTTCTTAAACATGCATAAGAGCATTACATGCTTGAGACATTAACATGATTGCATAACATAACATAAGTACCACTACTCACAGTGTTGAGATGGCGTGTTGCTTCCTTCTGGAATGTGCCCTGCACACAAGTAATACATTAGTCTCTCTTTTTTATAAAGCATTTCCTGAGTTTTACACCTTGCATGCTTACAACCACTTTAAAATCATCTGTAAAACATTCTAAAAATACCAGAGAAACAAGCACTCAAAGCTGAACAAACATTTAATTTTTCCTGAAAATGAGTCCTCCGCTCGAGCGTAACTTTGGCCGCTCGAGCGGACTGTAAATTGCACAAAACTGCTGAGAGGTGGTTTTTCCCGCTCGAGCGGGCTTTCCTACGCTCGAGCGGACCAAGCGAATTTTCTGAAATTCTGGACCTGCATTCGAGTCCCAACCAGGTATTCATTCCATTTTTACATGCAACCCAAGGTTAGGTTAATGCAATATACTCACCTAACTTCACTATAACATGAATTCTACCTTGAGTATCATAAATTAAGCAAGATTAGGAGCTTTAAAAAGTCATCTCCCTCTCTAATTCCACTCTTGAATTCAAGTTCTTCCATATCTTTGAAACATAACACATGATATATACATAATTCCATGAAGTGATGATAGAAAACCATAGATTGAAGTATACTTTCATACCACACCCAAATCTAGATGCCTAAGCAACCAAGTAAGAGAAACCCTCATCATTCATGCATGAATTAGACATGAATCAAACATACACATCAATACAAACTCTAAGTGGCCATAGCAAGAAGGATTTGAGCTTACCTTGAATTCAATCCTACACCTCTAACAATTTTGCCAAGCTTCCTTGTGGAATCCCTTCTCCCCCCGATTTCTCCTCTTTTCCCCCAAAAATGGTATTCACGTTTGTTTGTTTATGATCAAGGCTCCTAAAGGCTTAGAGATATATATATATATATATAAGTAAGGCATAAGTAAGGCATATAAGACAAAAATGGATCGTTTAATCATTCCAAAATTAAAATTTCACGAACATGCTTAATATTATCTAAAAATTATGTTGATTATGGATATATAATCAATTTCAGCTAATTAAGTTGTTAAGGCTTCCAATTTCTAATTTAAACGCGTTGATGGTGACAGATAGTTTCCTTGTGAGACAGATAGACCTTCATAGACATGGATTTCACTTCCTTAATCATAATTTTTCACGGAACTACACAGTAAGCATTTAAGAAATCATGTACGAGGGTCGGGTTATTACACTTAATCAGACCCTCTTGCATGATGGCAGATATGTAATTATGGTGTTTACTTGCCATTTCTCGAGCATTAGGATTCGAAGACTCGGACACTTATTCGGACCCTCTTGCATGATGGCAGATATGTAATTATGGTGTTTAGTTGCCATTTCACGGGCATTGGGATTCGAACACTCGGACACTTATTCGGACCCTCTTGCGTGATGGCAGATATGTAATTATGGTGTTTACTTGCCATTTCTCATGCATTAGTACAGTTGCCCCTCTTTGACAGAACTCGAAAGTCATAAGAATAACGGGAGTGAGTGTCAAAGCCCAGAGACGACCCATTATTGACAAGGCCGAAGACTTAGACAAAGCATGCAAGACAATAAAGATATGCGCCCAAGGGCAGGGGCAAAATGCTACTGACAATGCAAGAAGCCAAACATAACTTATGATCATGCAAAGAAAGCTGTAACGAAGCATAACATACAACAGTTTTAAGCCAGCAAGCACGAATCCAACTACACTACAATGCAGAAAGGATGTAAGAGAATTACGCAATTCTCGATACGTCTCATTCGAAGAATACAATACCTGCGCGGTTCATCTGGTTGCACCAACTTCAAATGAACCGTACATACAATATCGTGCCTGAAAGAGAAAGAAAACTTAACAGGTACAGATACCGTTAGCAATATGCACAACATGCAAAATGAATGCAAAATGATATGTAATATATACAAAACTATGTATAATAATGCCAATGAAAATACAATGCAATTGAATCATGATCAAATCATGAGCGGTTCAAAACCATACAAATGTCAAATAGATTGATGGAGATGCAAAGTCCGTCTACCATAGAAAAGGTGCCGCAACCCTCAAACCAACATACCAACGTGGAATAGGCGCGTACACATGCAGAACTATGAGTGATGTAGACGGACACAAGAACAAGTAATTGGGTGGAATGACATAAGTGGGGAAATGACCCGCTAACGGAAGAACAATGATCCTAATGCTGGACGCAATGAATTACACTACAATGTAAAATATATACAATGGATATGGCGCGCGGGCCAAACCGTATCTTGCCTAGGAAAGGCATGTACACGTACAAGCCATGTCCAACACAGAAAAGGTGTCGCAACCCTCAAACCAACATACCCGCGTGGAATAGGCGCGTACACATGCAGAACTATGCTTCGACATGAAAAGTATGGGCACATACGAGACCAAGCTCAACAAGGAAAGGCGCAAGCCATAGATGAAGGTGATGTAGGGAATGCACGCAATCTACAATGCAATATAGACAATATGCAGTGGACAGAACGGATACAGTGGATAAGGCACGCGGGCCAAACTGTATCTTGCCTAGGAAGAGCATGGACACAAACGAACCACGTCTAACATAGAATGGTCATACAGAACTATGAGTGTATAGACGTGAAAAGTATGAGCACATACCAGACCAAGCTCAACAAGGAAAGGCGCAAACCCTAGGTGGAAGTGATGCAGTGAATGCATGCAAGCTACAATGCAATATATACAATATGTAGTGGAATGGATATATTCACAGTGAAATGCATGACATGTGCAATATATTACAATGAAATGCATGACATACGCACTATTTATTTTTGTTTTTTTTTTTTTTGAAATGCATGAAAAGTGCATGAAACGGAAAATGCATGGCAATGCATGTTGCTCTCTTTTTTTTGTTTTTCTTTTGAAAATGCATGATAATGCATGATTGTGTTTTTTTGTTTTTGTAATGCAAATGATGCATGTTGATGTATGCTGATGCAAATGTGTGACAACGTACGTCTTTTGATATGCATGACAATCCATATGATCTTGAATGTGCGACCACGCATGTCGCTCGAAACGCTTATGAACTCGAATGCGCGACGACGCGCATCGCTTGAAATGCATGATAATGCATGTGAACTTGAATATGCGACGACGCGAGTTGCTTGAAATGCATGTATAATGCAACTTATCAAAAGTCGTTCGGGCACGACAAACAACGAAGGACTTGCACCTTCAGAGGATTTAAGGTCTCCTAGACCGAGCGTATTTAAGGTCTCGCCAGACAATAAATATGCATAACAATGCGAGCATAATGACCTATAACTCAACACGCGTTCATACCAAAGCACTGTAAAGAAATGCATGCGGGGCGACTCTCGAATCTTAAAAGAGACAAAAGGATACAAAAAGGATACACCTTGCACATATTCGAGTGCCACGCTCAGATGACGCGGTCCGAGGTCAAAACAGGGCCTGGTTGAGCTTCGGAAATGCACTTTTCTTGCACTGCCTTGAGAAATGAAGGCCCCAAACTACACATATGACCTAAACAATGTTGTAGGAAGCTCACCGGCCATCCACCGGCTATCAAAACGTCTCACCGGCCAAATATTTGGCCGACCGGACAAATGTTGCTGAGTCGGGACAGTTTGGTCTTTTTGCCTCAGGTCTTTTGAAATAGGGCTTCAAACCCTATTTTTCTCATTTCCTCTTAGCCAAAATTTCATCCCCTCTCTCTCTAGAGCATTTTCCCCTATTCCCTTCTCCGTTTTCTTGCGTTTCACGCCCGTTTCATCGTTTGATTCGCGAAGTTCATCGCGTTTCGAACACTTTCATCCGATCGAAACTTCGTTTTGGTGTCTCCTTTTCGATTTCCGCCTCTTGGGGTTTGTTTCCCCCAAGTTTTTCTTGATTTCCGTACCTTTTCCACATTTCGGCTTTTCCGGCCATTTTTCGCCCTCTCAGGGTTGACTTTTTGTTTACTCTTCGCATTCCAGGCCGATTTTCTCTCTTCCGGCCATTTTCACACCACTTTTGACATGGCGGATGATATTCTACGAGGCGGGACTCCCCCGGATCATGAGATGGACCCAGAGGCTGAGCTCCTCCCCTTGAGCGTCCACCCGTTCGACCCGGCGACCTACCGGCCGGCGATTCACGTGCTTCCTCCTGATGGACTTCGTCAGTTCTAGAGTTTTGCAAGAGGTGTGCCACCAGAGCTTCTCCTGGGCGAGCCGGAGTCACATTTATCACATGACGCTTCCGAGGTATGCTCTCCCCCGTTTCATTTTTCGCAATGTAGAACACTTAACAGCCATAGTTGATTCTGCTCTTTAATTGCTTAGCCCGGATAAACCGATACACTATATGTTGTAGTTGACTGTGAATACACTTGCACTCGATATCCGTTTGAATCTGAACACGTGCACACACACTACATTGCCCTGAACCACACTTACACACTGGTACATCACATGTTGTAGTTCACTACGAGCATATCGGCACTTGGTACCTATTTGAATCTGAACATGTGCACACACGCTATATCTGTACTGAACCACTCAAACACACTGACACATCATACGCTGTAGTTCCCTGCTGGCACACCGGCACCCGATGTTTGTTTGAACCTGAAAACGTGCACACACGCTATATTGCCACCAATTCTGAATACTCTTCGAAACTGTACATTTTATATTGCTTTGCAACTATTTACTTTTGAACAGGGAGATTCCCATACTGTCCGCGGGTATGGGAATGTTGCCGCCAGGGATTGGAACACGGAGTTACCGGACGCAGTCCGTCACATTGTCGATCAGGCGGGCTTCGGCGCCTTTTGCAGAGGACTTTCCTGACTCACCGCGAGCAGGCCTCTTCTCGCCGCTCTGGTGGACAGGTGGTGGGACACCACCGATTCATTCCACCTCTCCGTCGCAGGAGACATGACGATGACTCCCTATGATTTCTCGATGCTCAGAGGCATCGGGGTGGGGGCTGATCCGATCCCCTTCGACACCGACATGGACGAGTGGGAGGCTACACAGATCTACCTGCTCGGTGGGGTGCCGCCTCTCGCACGTCCCGGCTTCGTTCGATATTCATGGTTCGAGGTCGCCATTTCTCATGCATTTGGGTTTAAACACTCGGACACCTATTCGGACCCTCTTGCATGATGGCAGATATGTAATTATGGTGTTACTTGCCATGTCTCATGCATTAGGGTTTAGACATCAAGCACTTATTCGGATCCTCCTGCATGATGGCAGATATGTAATTATGGTATTTACTTGCCATTTCTCGGGCATTAGGGATTAAACACTCGGACACTTATTCAGACCCTCTTACATGATGACAGATATGTAATTGTGGTGTTTACTTGCCATTTCTCATGCATTAGGGTTCGAACACTCGTACTTATTTGGACCCTCTTGCATGATGGCAGATATGTAATTATGGTGTTTACTTGCCATTTCTCATACATTAGGGTTCGAACACTCGGATACTTATTCAGACCCTCTTACACTATGGCAGATATGTAATTATGGTGTTTACTTGCCATTTCTCATGCATTAGGGTTCAAACACTCGGACACTTATTCGGACCCTCTTGCATGATGGCAGATATGTAATTATGGTGTTTACCCGCCATTTCTCATCCATTAGGGTTCGAACACTCGGACACTTATTCGGACCCTCTTGCGTGATGGCAGATATGTATTTATGGTGTTTACTTGCCATTTCTCCTGCATTAGGGTTCGAACAGTCGGACACTTATTCGGACCCTCTTCCGTGATGGCAGATATGTAATTACGGTGTTTACTTGCCATTTCTCGTGCATTAGGGTTTAAACACTAGGACACTAATTCCGACCCTCTTCCGTGATGGCAGATATGTAATTACGGTGTTTACTTGCCATTTCTCATGCATTAGGGTTCGAACATTCGGACACTTATTCAGACCCTCTTGCATGACGGTTGATATGTAATTATGGTGTTTACTTGCCATTTCTCCTGCATTAGGGTTTAAACACTCGGACACTTATTCAAACCCTCTTGCATGATGGCAGATATGTAATTATGGTGTTACTTGCAATTTCTCATGCATTAGGATTTAGGCACCCAGCACTTATTCGGACCCTCTTGCATGATGGTAGCTATGTAATTATGGTGTTACTTGCCATTTCTCATGCATTAGGGTTTAAACACTCGGACACTTATTCGGACCCTCTTGCATGATGGCAGATATATAATTATGGTGTTTATTTGCCATTTCTCATGCATTAGGGTTCGAACACTCGGACACTTATTCGGACCCTCTTGCATAACGGCAGATATGTAATTATGGTGTTACTTACCATTTCTCAGGCATTAGGGTTTAAACACTCGGACACTTATTCGGACCCTCTTGCATGATGGCAGATACGTATTTATGGTGTTTACTTGCCATTTCTCATACATTAGTGTTCGAACACTCGGACAGTTATTCAGACCATCTTACATGATGGCCGATATGTAATTATGGTGTTTACTTGCAATTTCTCACGCATTAGGGTTCGAACACTTGGACACTTATTCGGACCCTCTTGTATGATCGCAGATATCTAATTATGGTGTTTACTTGCCATTTCTCATCCATTAGGGTTCGAACACACGGACACTTATTCGGTCCCTCTTGCATGATGACAGATATGTAATTCTGGTGTTTACTTGTCATTTCTCATGCATTAGGGTTTAGACACCCAGCACTTATTCGGACCATCTTGCGTGATTGCAGAAATGTAATTATGGTGTTTACTTACCATCTCTCATGCATTCGGATTTAAACACTCGGACACTTATTCGGACCCTCTTGCATGATTGAAAATATGTAATAATGGTCTTTCCTTGGTATTTCTCATGCATTAGGATTTAGACACCCAGCACTTATTCGGACCCTCTTCTATGATGGCAGATATCTAATTATGGTGTTTGCTTGCCATTTCTCATCCATTAGGGTTCGAACACTCAGACGCTTATTCAGACCCTCTCACATGATGGCAGATTTGTAATCATGGTGTTTACTTGCAATTTCTCATGCATTAGGGTTCGAACACTCGGACACTTAATCGGACCCGCTTGCATGGTGACAGATATGTAATTGTGGTGTTTACCTACCATTTCTTATCCATTAGGGTTTGAACACTCGGACACTTATTCAGACCCTCTTGCATCATGGCAGATATGTAATTATGGTGTTTACTTGCCATTTCTCATGCATTAGGGTTCGAACACTCGGACACTTATTCGGACAGTCTTGCATGATGGTAGATATGTAATTATGGTGTTTACTTGCCATTTCTGATGCATTAGGGTTTAAACACTCAGAAACTTATCCGAACCCTCTTGCACGATGGTAGAAATGTAATTATGGTGTTTACTTGCCATTTCTCTTGCATTAGGGTTCGAACACTCAGACACATTTTCGGACCCTCTTACGTGATGGCAGATATGTAATTATGGTGTTTACTTGCCATTTCTCGTCCATTAGGGTTTAAACACTCGGACACCAATTCTGACCCTCTTGCATGATGGCAAATATGTAATTATGGTGTTTACATGCCATTTCTCATGCATTAGGGTTTGAACACTCGGACACTTATTCAGACCCTCTTGCATCACGGCAGATATGTAATTATGGTGTTTACTTGCCATTTCTCGTGCATTAGGGTTTAAACACTCGGACACATATTCAGACCCTCTTGCATGATGGCAGATATGTAATTATGGCGTTACTTGCCATTTCTCACGCATTTGGGTTTAGACACCCAGCACTTATTCGAACCCTCTTGCATGATGGCCGATATGTAATTATGGTGTTACTTGCCATTTCTCATGCATTAGAGTTTAAACACTCGGACACTTATTCGGACCCTCTTGCATGATGGCAGATATGTAATCATGGTGTTTATTTGCCATTTCTCCTGCATTAGGGTACGAACAATCGGACACTTATTCGGACCCTCTTGTATGACGGCAGATATTTAATTGTGGTGTTACTTCCCATTTCTCATGCATTAGGGTTTAAACACTCGGACACTTATTCGGACCCTCTTTCATGATGGCAGATATGTAATTATGGTGCTTATTTGCCATTTCTCATGCATTAGGGTTCGAACACTCGGACACTTATTCGGACCGTCCTTCATGATGGCAGATATGTAATTACGGTGTTTACTTGCCATGTCTCATGCATTAGGGTTCCAACACTCGGACACTAATCCAGACCCTCCTGCTTGACGACAGATATGCAATTATGGGGTTTACTTGCCATTTATGATGCATTAGGGTTCGAACACTCAGACACTTATTCGGACCCCCTTGCATGATGGCAGATATGTAATTATGGTGTTTACCTGCCATTTCTCATCCATTAGGGTTCGCGCACTCGGACACTTATTCGGACCATTTTGCATGATGGCAGATATGTAATTATGGTGTTTACTTGCCATTTCTCATGCATTAGGGTTCGAACACTCGAACACTTATTCAGATCCTTTTGCATGATGGCAGATATGTAATTATGGTGTTTGCCTACCATTTCTCATCCATTAGCGTTCGAACACTCGGACACTTATTCGGACCCTCTTGCATGATGGCAGATATGTAATTATGGTGTTTACTTGCCATTTCTCTTGCATTAGGGTTCGAACACTCGGTCACATTTTCAGACCCTCTTACGTGATGGCAGATATGTAATTACGGTGTTTGCTTGCCATTTCTTGTGCATTAGGGTTTAAACGCTCGGACACTAATTCCGACGCTCTTGCATGATGGCAGATCTGTAATTATGGTGTTTACTTGCCATTTCTCATGCATTAGGGTTCGAACACTCGGACACTTATTCAGACCCTCTAGCATCACGGCAGATATGTAATTATGGTGTTTACTTGCCATTTCTCATGCATTAGGGTTTAAACACTCGGACACTTACTCAGACCCTCTTGCATAATGGCAGATATGTAATTATGGCGTTACTTGCCATTTTTCATGCATTAGGGTTTAGACACCCAGCACTTATTCAAACCCTCTTGCATGATGGCCGATATGTAATTATGGTGTTAGTCGTCATTTCTCATGCATTAGAGTTTAAACACTCGGACACTTATTCGGACCCTCTTGTATGACGGCAGATATGTAATTAAGGTGTCACTTGCCATTTCTCATGCATTGGGGTTTAAACACTCGGACACTTATTCGGACCCTCTTTCATGATGGCAGATATGTAATTATGGTGTATATTTGCCATTTTTCATGCATTAGGGATCGAACACTCGGACACTTATTCGGACCGTCCTTCATGATGGCAGATATGTAATTACGGTGTTCACTTGCCATGTCTCGTGCATTAGGGTTTAAACACTCGGACACTAATTCAAACCCTCCTACATGACGGCAGATATGCAATTATGGTGTTCACTTGCCATTTATGATGCATTAGGGTTCGAACACTAAGACACTTATTCGGACCTTCTTGCATGACGGCAGATATTTAATTATGGTGTTTACTTGCCATTTCTCATGCATTTCTCTTGCATTAGGGTTTAAACACTCGGACACTTATTCAGACCCCCTTGCATGATGGCAGATATGTAATTATGGGGTTCACTTGCCATTTTTCAAGCATTAGGGTTCGAACACTCGGATACTTATTTGGACCCTCTTACATGATGGCAGATATGTAATTACGGTGTTTACTTGCCATTTCTCATGCATTAGGGTTTAAACACTCAGACATTTATTCAGACCCTCTTGTATGATGGCAGATATGTAATTATGGCGTTACTTGCCATTTCTCATGCATTAGGGTTTAGACACCCAGCACTTATTCGAACCCTCTTGCATGATGGCCGATATGTAATTATGGTGTTACTTGCCATTTCTCATGCATTAGAGTTTAAACACTCGGACACTTATTCGGACCCTCTTGCATGATGGCAGATATGTAATTGTTGTGTTTACTTTCCATTTCAAATGCATTAGGGTTCGAACACTCGGACACTTATTCGGACCATCTTGCATGATGACAGATATGTAATTTTGGTGTTTACTTGCCATTTCCCATGCATTAAGGTTTAAATACTCGAACACTTATTCAGACCCTCTTCTATGATGGCAGCTATGTAATTATGGTGTTTACTTGCCATTTCTCATGCATTTGGGTTCGAACACTCGGACACTCATTCGGACCCTCTTACTTGATGGCAGATATGTAATTACGGTGTTTACGTACTATTTCTCATCCATTAGGGTTCGAACACTCGGACACTTATTCGGACCCTCTTGCATGATGGTAGATATGTGATTAGGGTGTTTAATTGTCATTTCTCTTGCATTAGGGTTCGAACACTCGGACACTTATTCGGACCCTCTTGCGTGATGGCAGCTATGTAGTTACGGTGTTTACTTGCCATTTCTCATGCATTAGGGTTCGAACACTTGGCCACTTATTCAGGCCCTCTGGCATGACGACAGATATGTAATTATGGTATCTACTTGCCATTTCTCTTGCATTAGTGTTTAAACAGTCAGACACTTATTCAGACCCTCTTGCATGATGGCAGATATGTAATTATGGTGTTACCTGCCATTTCTCGTGCATTTGGGTTTAGAAACCCAGCACTTATTCGGACCCTCTTGCATGATGGCAGATATGTAATTATTGTGTTACTTGCCGTTTCTGATGCATTAGGGTTCAAACACTCGGACACTTATTCAGACCCTCTTGCATGATGGCAGATATGTAATTATGGTGTTACTTGCCATTTCTCATGCATTTGGGTTTATAAACCCAGCACTTATTCGTACCCTCTTGCATGATGGCTGATATGTAATTATCGTGTTTATTTTCCATTTCTCATGCATTAGGGTTCGAACACTCAGACACTTATTCGGACCCTCTTGCATGACCGTAGATATGTAATTGTGGTGTTACTTGCCATTTCACATGCATTAGGGTTTAAACACTCGGACACTTATTCGGACCCTCTTGCATGACAGCAGATATGTAATTATGGTGTTTATTTTCCATTTCTCAGGCATTAGGGTTTGAACACTCGGAAACTTATTCGGACCCTCTTGCATGATGGCCGATATGCAATTACGGTGTTTACTTGCCATGTCTCATGCATTAGGGTTTAAACAATCGAACACTAATTTAGACCCTCCTGCATGATGGCAGATATGTAATTATGGTCTTTAATTGCCATTTCTCACGCATTAGGGTTCGAACACTCGGACACTTATACGGACCCTCTTGTATGACGGCAGATATGTAATTATGGTGTTTACTTGCCATTTCTCATGCATTTCTCATGCATTATGTTTTAAACACTCGGACACTTATTCAGCCCCTCTTGCATGATGGCAAATATGTAATTATGGTGTTTACTTGCCATTTCTCAAGCATTAGGGTTCTAACACTCGGACACTTATTCGGACCCTCATGCATGACGGCAGATATGTAATTATGGTGTTACATGCCATTTCTCATGCAGTAGGGTTTAAACACTCGGACACTTATTCGGACCCACTTGCATGATGGCAGATATGTATTTATGGTGTTTACTTGTCATTTCTCATACAATAGGGTTCAAACACTCGGACACTTATTCGGACCCTCTTGCATTATGGCAGATATGTAATTACGGTGTTTACTTGCCATGTCTCATGCATTAGGGTTTAAACACTCGGACCCTAATTCAGACCCTCCTGCATGATAGCAGATATGTAATTATGGTGTTTACTTGCCATTTCTGATGCATTAGGGTTTAAACACTCGGACACTTATTCAGACCCTCTTGCATGATGGCAGATATGTAATTATGGTGTTACTTGCCATTTCTCATGCATTAGGGTTTAGACACCCAGCTCTTATTCGGACCCTCTTGCCTGATGGCAGATATGTAATTATGGTGTTACCTGCCATTTCTCATGCATTAGGGTTTAAACACTCGGACACTTATTCGGACTCTCTTACATGATGGCAGATATGTAATTATAGTGTTTATTTGCCATTTCTCACGGATTAGGGCACGAACACTCGGACAGTTATTCGGACCCTCTTGCATGATGGCAGATATGTAATTATGGTGTTACTTGCCATTTCTCATGCATTAGGGTTAAAAAACTCGGACACTTATTCGGACCCTCTTTCATGTGGGCGGATAAGTAATTATGGTACTTATTTTCCATTTCTCATGCATTGTGGTTCGAACACTCGGACACGTATTCGGACCCTCTTGCATGACGACAAATATGTAATTACGGTGTTTACTTTCCATCTCTCATGCATTTGTGTTTAAACACTCGGACACTAATTCAGACCCTCTTGCATGACGGTAGATATGTAATTATGGTGTTTATTTTCCATTTCTCATGCATTAGGGTTCGAAAACTCGGACACCTATTCGGACACTGTTGCATGACGGCAGATATGTAATTATGGTGTTTACCTGCCATTTCTCATGCATTTCTCACGCATTAGGGTTTAAACACTCGGACCCTTCTTCAGACCCTCTTGCATGATGGCAGATATGAAATTATTTGTGTTTACTTGCCATTTTTCATGCATTAGGGTTCGAACACTCGGACACTTATTCGAACCCTCTTGCATGATGGCAGATATGTAATTACGATGTTTACATGTCATTTCTCATGAATTAGGGTTTAAACGCTCAGACACTAATTCAGACCCTCTTGCATGATGTGAGATATGTAATTATGGTGTTTACTTGCAATTTCTCATGCATTAGGGTTCAAACACTCGGACAATTATTCGGACCCTCTTGCGTGATGGCAGATATCTAATTGTGGTGTTTACTTGCCATTTCTCAGCCGTTGGGGTTCGAACACTTGGACACTTATTTAAACCCTTTTACGTGATGGCAGATATGTAATTATGGTGTTTACTTGCCATTTCTCATGCATTAGGGTTCGAATACTCGGACACTTATTCGAACCCTCTTGCATGGTGGTAGATATGTAATTATGGTGTTTACCTGCCATTTCTCATCCATTACGGTTCGAACACTTGGACACTTATTCGGACCCTCTTGCATGATGGTAGATATGTAATTATCGTGTTTACTTGCCATTTCCCTTGCATTAGGGTTCGAACACTCGGACACATATTCGGACCCTCTTGCGTGATGGCAGATATGTAATTACGGTGTTTACTTGCCATTTCTCGTACATTAGTGTTTAAACACTCGGACAATAATTCTGACCCTCTTGCGTGATGGCAGTTATGTAATTATGGTGTTTACTTGCTATTTCTCATGCATTAGGGTTCAAACACTCGGACACTTATTCAGACCCTCTTGCATGACGGCAGATATGTAATTATGGTGTTTGCTTGCCATTTCTCATGCATTAGGGTTTAAACGTTGGACACTTATTCAGACCCTCTTGCATGATGGCAGATATGTAATTATGGAGTTACTTGCCATTTCTCATGCATTAGGGTTTAGACACCCAGTACTTATTCGGACCCTCTTGCATGATGGCAAATATCTAATTATGCTGTTACTTGCCATTTCTCATGCATTAGGGTTTGAACACTCGGACACTTATTCAGACCCTCTTACATGATGGCAGATATGTAATTATGTATTTATTTGCCATTTCTCTTGCATTAGGGTTCGAACACTCGGACACTTATTCGGACCGTCATGCATGATGGCAGATATGTAATTATGGTGTTACTTGCCATTTCTCATGCATTAGGGTTTAAAAACTCGGGAACTTATTCCAACCCTCTTGCATGATGGCCGATATGTAATTATGGTGTTTATTTGCCATTTCTCATGCATTAGGGTTCGAACACTCGGACACTTATTCGGACCCTCTTGCATGATGGCAGATATGTAATTACGTTGTTTATTTGCCATGTCTCCTACATTACGGTTTAAACACTCAGACACTTATTCAGACCCTCTTGCATGACGGCATGTATGTAATTATGGTGTTTACTTGCCATTTCTCATGCATTTCTCATGCATTAGTGTTTAAACACTCGGGCACCTATTCGGACCCTCTTCCATGATGCCAGATATGTAATTATGGGGTTTATTTGCCATTTCTCATGCATTAGGGTTCAAACGCTCGGACACTTATTCGGACCCTCTTGCATGACGGCAGATATGTAATTATGGTGTTACTTGCCATTTCTCATGCATTAGGGTTTAAAAACTCGGATACTTATTCGGACCCTCTTTCATGAGTGCGGATAAGTAATTATGGTGCTTATTTGCCATTTCTCATGCATTGTGGTTCGAACACTCGGACACGTATTCGGACCCTCTTGCATGATGACAGATATGTAATTACGGTGTTTATTTGCCATCTCTCATGCATTTGGGTTTAAACACTCGGACACTAATTCAGACCGTCCTGCATGACGGTAGATATGTAATTATAATGTTTATTTGCCATTTCTTATGCATTAGGGTTCGAACGTTCGGACACTTATTTGGACCCTCTTGCATGACAGCAGATATGTAATTATGGTCTTTCCTTGCCATTTCTCATGTATTAGGGTTTAAACACTCGGACACTAATTCAGACCCTCATGCATGACGGCAGATATGTAATTATGGTGTTTACTTCCCATTTCTCATGCATTAGGGTTCGAAAACTCGGACACTTATTCGGACCCTATTGCATGATGGCCGATATGTAATTATGGTGTTTACTTGCCATTTCTCATGCATTTCTCACGCATTAGGGTTTAAACACTCGGATCCTTATTCAGACCCTCTTGCATGATGGCAGATATGTAATTATGGTGTTTACTTGCCATTTTTCATGCATTAGTGTTCGAACGCTCGGACACTTATTCGGACCCTCTTGCATGATGACAGATATGTAATTACTGTGTTTACTTGCCATGTCTCATGCATTAGGGTTTAAACACTCGGACACTAATTCAGACCCTCCTGCATAACGGCAGATATGTAATTATGGTGTTTACTTGCCATTTCTCATGCGTTAGGGTTTAGACACCCAGCACTTGTTCGGACCCTCTTGCATGATGGCAGATATGTAATTATGGTGTTTACTTGCCATTTCCCTTGCATTAGGGTTCGAACACTCGGACACAAATTCAGACCCTCTTGCGTGATGGCAGACATGTAATTACGGTGTTTACTTGCCATTTCTCGTACATTAGCGTTTAGACACACGGACACTAATTCCGACCCTCTTGCACCATAGCAGATATGTGGTTACGGTGTTTACTTGCCATTTCCCTGGCATTAGGGTTCAAACACTCGGACACTTATCCAGACCCTCTTGTATGACGGCAGATATGTAATTATGGTGTTTAGTTGCCATTTCTCATGCTTTAAGGTTTAAATACTTGGATACTTATTCAGACCCTTTTGCATGATGGCAGATATGTAATTATGGTGTTACTTGTCATTTCCCATGCATTAGGGTTTAGACACCCAGCACTTATTCGGACCCTCTTGTATGATGGCGGATATGTAATTATGGTGTTACTTGCCATTTCTCATGCGTTAGGGTTTGAACACTCGGACACTTATTCGGACCCTCTTGCATGATGGCAGATATGTAATTATGTGTTTGTTTGCCATTTCTCATGCATTAGGGTTCGAACACTCGGACACTAATTCGGACCCTCTTGCATGACGGCAGATATGTAATTATGGTGTTACCTGCCATTTCTCATGCATTGGGGTTTAGAAACTCAGACACTTATTCGGACCCTCTTGCATGGGGGCAGATATGTAATTATGGTGTTTATTTGCCATTTCTCATGCATTAGGGTTCGAACACGCGGACACTTATTCGGACCCTCTTGCATGATGGCAGATATGTAATTACGGTGTTTATTTTGCCATGTCTCATGCATTAGGGTTTAAACACTCGGACACTAATTCAGACCCTCCTGCATGACGGCAGATATGTAATTATGGTCTTTATTATCCATTTCTGACGCATTAGGATTCGAACACTCGGACAATTATTCGGACCCTCTTCCATGACGGCAGATACGTAATTATGGTGTTCACTTGCCATTTCTCATGCATTAGGGTCTAAACTCTCGGACACTTATTCCCACTCTCTTGCATGATGGCTGATATGAAATTATGGTGTTTGCTTGCCATTTCTCATGCATTAGGGTTCGAACACTCGGACACTTACTCAGACCCTCTTGCATGACGGCCGATATGTAATTATGGTGTTACTTTCCATTTCTCATGCATTACGGTTTAAACACTCGGACACTTATTCGGACTCTCTTTCACGATGGCGGATATGTAATTATGATGCTTATTTGCCATTTTTCATGCATTAGGGTTCGAACACTCGGACACTTATTCGGACCCTCTTGCATGATGTCAGATATGTAATTACGGTGTTTACTTCCCATGTCTCATGCATTAGGGTTTAAACACTAGGACACTAATTCAGACCCTCCTGCATGACGGCAGATATGTAATTATGGTGTTTACTTGCCATTTCTGATGCATTGGGGTTCGAAAACTCGGACACTTATTCGGACCCTCTTTCAAGATGGCAGATATGTAATTATGGTGTTTATTTGCCATTTCTCTTGCATTTCTCACGCATTAGGGTTTAAACACTCGGATCCTTATTCAGACCCTCTTGCATGATGGCAGATATGTAATTATGGGGTTTACTTTCCATTTTTCATGCATTAGGGTTCGAACACATGGACGCTTATTCGGAACCTCTTGCATGATGGCAGATATGTTATTACGGTGTTTACTTGCCATGTCTCATGCATTAGGGTTTGAACACTCGGACAATAATTCAGACCCTTCTGTATGACGGCAGATATGTAATTATGGTGTTTACTTGCCATTTCTCATGCATTAGGGTTCGAACACTCGGACACTTATTCAAACCCTCTTGCATGATGGCAGATATGTAATTATGCTGTTTACGTGCCATTTCTCATGCATTTCTCACGCACTAGGGTTTAAACACTCGGACCCTTATTCAGACCCTCTTGCATGATGGCAGATATGCAATTATGGTGTTTACTTGCCATTTTTCATGTATTAGGGTTCGAACACTCGGACACTTATTCGGACCCTCTTGCATCACGGGAGATATGTAATTACGGTGTTTAATTGTCATTTCTCATGCATTAGGGTTTAAATGCTCAGACACTAATTCAGACCCTCTTGCATGATGTGAGATATGTAATTATGGTGTTTATTTGCAATTTCTCATGCATTAGGGTTCACACACTCGGACACTTATTCGGACCCTCTTGCATGATGGCAGATATCTAATTATGGTGTTTGCTTGCCATTTCTCATCCATTGGGGTTCGAACACTCGGACACTTATTTAAACCCTTTTACATGATGGCAGATATGTAATTATGGTGTTTACTTGCCATTTCTCATGCATTTGGGTTCGAACACTCGGACACTTATTCGGACCCTCTTGCATGGTGGTAGATATATAATTGTGGTGTTTACCTGCTATTTCTCATCCGTTAGGGTTCGAACACTCGGACACTTATTCGGACCCTCTTGCATGATGGCAGATATGTAATTGTGGTGTTTACTTGCCATTTCCCTTGCATTAGGGTTCGAACACCCGGACCCATATTCGGACCCTCTTGCGTTATGGCCGATATGTAATTACGGTGTTTACTTGCCATTTCTCGTGCATTAGGGTTTAAACACTCGGACACTAATTCTGACCCTCTTGAATGATGGCAGATATGTAATTATGGTGTTTACTTGCCATTTCTCATGCATTACGGTTCAAACACTCGGACACTTATTCAGACCCTCTTGCATGGCGGCAGATATGTAATTATGGTGTTTACTTACCATTTCTCATGCATTAGGGTTTAAACACTTGGATTTTCTGTAATAAAGTGTCCATAAACTCAGTATTAGACGATTTTAACTTAAAGTTAGTAATGTCTAATGATGGTTTAATAGATACAGGATGGAGAGTCGAGACTCCTGTGACTGGTGGAGCTAGGGTTCTATCCTTAAAGGTAGAAACAGCCTCTTCAACACGGGTTAACTGTTTGCTGATGGTTTGACAGATAAGATTTGTATAATTATTCTGTCTTACTATAGAACCGTCTGCTTTAGAAAGTTTTCCTGATTGAGCATCTATATATGCAGTGGCTGATAGTGGTTGTCTGGTTGTGTCTCCATTTGGTACTAACTCCAAAGCTTGCGGAGGAGGATGTATCGAATGGATTACTTGTCCTTCTGTAGTAGTCCAGACTTTATACTGGTCTTCAATAACTGTTAATTGGGACTGCGTAACAGTATGATACCATTCCACGAAAGGGATTAATTTCTGATGTAACTCAAGATGTTGGTAATAATGAGTTTTGTAATTAGCTAACTGGTCAAGGGTATGATTGGTAAAATACCAATCTCTAAATTCTTTATATTTTTCCTGGTTAAATTCCTGGTTTAAAATTTTTCTATTTTCACTTCCTGGTGTAAAATCCATTAAATATCAAAATTCATGTCACTGGCCGTAGGGCTATCTGGAGAAGGTGTTGGAACTGGGGGTGCAGTATAAACACCATGGGGAATACGATTTTGGGAAAGACGGATTCCTTGAATTTCTGATGTCATAGGGTCTTCCTGTGGATCACTGGGTGGTCCACTAGGAGGCCTAGAGGGTATCTGTTGAAGAATGTTTTCTATTTGTCTTCTAGATGGTAGATTGTCTACAGATTGACGACTGGATTCTGGATAGTCCACTTGATAAGGAGGGACAGAAGGAACGGATCTAAAACTGTTGTTAGAACAACTTCTAGGGGCGGTTCGAAAACTAGCATTAGAAGAATTACTTCTGGTAAGCATGGGTTTCTGGAATTGGAGATACACATGTCCTCCTTGTGTCTGAATAACATCGTCTATGTTATGCTGAATCATCGGTTTGGGTGGTACGGCATTAGGAATTTCCCATCTATCTGGAAAAGTGATGTCTTTCCAAGCAATCATCTTGGGGACAGCAACTTGGCTACTGTAGAGGTTAGTCTCAATTAAGACTGTTTGGCCTGTTTCTGTTTTCTTTTTTACATAAGGATTTAAAGTTGTTAAAGCCTTTATGTAGATTCTGGAATGTACAGAAAAGAGTGGAGTACCTGGTTTATAATTATATCCATGAGTGAGAACCCTGAGTTCTAACACATTGGATAGGTTAGCATCGCATAGGGCAACGCTAAGATTCGGATATATGTCAAAATATACTGGTCCATGAGACAAACTTGTCTCAATAGCTCCCATTAGGGAAGCTCGCCAATCCAGGCAGCGTCCATCACGAAGGGTGCATTGAATGCTGGTATTTTGACCAAGAAGGGTCAAGGGTTTAAAAGCAATTTGTACCAATCCTATATGGATGTACTTATAATCTTTCAGAAAGGGGACAAAATCATTAACATGAATTAATCTAATAAGTTCATCATTATTCTGGATACAAGATGCATGTTCAAATGTCTTGATAATTGTTCTGCTGAGGAATTGGAATTTTCCTTTTCTGTATATGGTATATGGATCTACTGATGGTATGGTCCATTTATCTAGGGCCTGTTTAACATCCTGATAGGCAACTAATTCTGCAGCTTCGGCTAATGAGGAAACGGTATTTCCTACTGTGGTTACTGATTCAGTTCCTGGTATTTCTACGGTATTTTCATTTTGTTCAGCCATGGTTGTATTGTGATCATATATGTCTAATTTATTAAATTTATATGATTATTATATGTTAATTAAAACTTGGCTCTGATACCATGAAAGGTGCTCACTAAAGGTAGGTTTAGCACGTCTGTCAACGGTTTACGGGCATCAAACGGTCAACGCACTCTCTGCAACACGACCTAAACCCTTCGCGACTTGGGTGACGTCCCACTAACCCTATCATTTAATTAACCTTACAAAAGCACAAACCCAAGAATTTATATACATATAATAATGACATAAATAAAATAAATTAGGACATATATGATCTCATAATACCTTTACTGTTGGGGTGGCGGAGGCCTTCTGGTCGCCCAAGCCACCAGATTCTCGTTGATCAGCACCTGGATTTCTGCAAGGTTCTGTTCACACCGTGTTAATTGCTCTGAGATATATGGTTGCGTATATCGGTCTGGATTAAGGCTCAGATAATATCTTTTGCGATCAAGCCAGAATTGTTGTGCTGATAATGCTAATTCTAATAAATTAACAGAGGGCATACATTCTTAAACACGAATAGCAAACTTTTATTGAGAAAGTAAAATATTTTACAAGAGAGGGTTTGGAAGAAGGGTACAAGAGACAGAAAACGTAAAAATAAAAGAAGAATTGAAAATTTCTAAGTACCTCAACAAGGGTGAGGACATCCCTTAAATAGACAAAAGAAGATAAGATACAATTATTATATAAGGACAGGTGGAGATCTTCTATTGCACCGACAGATTACACCTATCTCTTTATCTTCAAAATTGGCGGAAGTGGGGAACATTTTTATCCCTGATACTGATGGAGCATCTGCTTTCTGAAAAGTTGTTTGTCCTGATGTGCCGACGCTCTTAAAGCTCGGGGCCCTTTCCTTTATTGCCTTTGTCTTGAGCCATTTTGTCTGCTATGGCAGCTGTAAAAGAGTCCCAAAAGTCGCCAAGAGTGACTTCTGCCTCATCTTCTGATTGTGATTCTCCTGCTAACACGTGGTCGGCTGGATCAGCTTCTGATTCGGATTGGGTATGACTGGTGCCTGACCTCATTGAGGTGTCATCTTCAGGATTAACGGATTGGAGGAATTGTTCTTTCAGATAATCCATACTTTTAAGAATTAATTCATTATCTGAAAGGTTAGGAAATTTCTGTTTTAATTCCTTCTGCATTTGGACAAAAGGATTAGTGACAGGGGAAGAGGGTGCTGGTGATAAAGCAGGCTGTTTGACAGAGTCCCAGCAGGCTTTGGTATGCTGTTGTATTTTCGGAATGAGATCCTTAAGATCCATTTTATCCCACCATTTAATAAAATAAATTCTTTTTAAACGGGGAACTTTATTCTGGTAATCACATGCAAAGTCCCATTTCCAGATCCATGGAATGCTGAAGCGGATAGAGAAATGGACTATAGCTTTTCGGATGGAAAGTTCTCTGTTTTTATTTAGATATGAATAGGCACGAGAATAAGCAACATGCCATTCATCAAATTCTGTTCTTACGGAGTCTGGTAAAATGTCAAGAGAAAGTCCGAACTTATCCCACCAAACGAGGAACCAGGAAGGGACATCGGTTTTGAGAACATCGGACGT
Organism: Camellia sinensis; assembly: GCF_055761805.1. NCBI lineage: Eukaryota > Viridiplantae > Streptophyta > Magnoliopsida > Ericales > Theaceae > Camellia > Camellia sinensis. The sequence goes on from NC_138972.1 coordinate 163,965,361, forward strand.
GATACGGATAAACCAAGAATGATTCTTGATGGGGTTCTGGTAATAGAATACCTGAGTAAAGGCATCAATATAGTCCCAGTAAGAGTATTTGGTTTGTTTGTTCCGTAGATCAATATCCCGGGTGGTGTGCGGATGGATGCCCCAAGTAGCAATGGGCATAATATTACGGATGACCATTTTACTGAATTGAATAGGGCTGGCAGTCTTGTTGGCATCATGCAATGTATGCTTGATTTCAACAGCTCCAGTTTCAACAAGTATCTGTTCGTAAATATATCGGTATTGATCAAAATGAGGAGGGGACTGTTGGGTGGTGAGATAACGACGTTTAATCTCCCACGGGTCTGTCATCCACTGTTCATCTGACGGTTCGATCCAAAGGACCGTTTCATCAGAAAGACTGTTAGGAGTATACGGGTCTTCCGGCCTTAGGAGAACATCCCTTGCCGTTGGATTACTGGTTTGACCTCCTCCACGAGAGAGGGGTGGATATTCGGATGGATCATAGCGAGGGTTGGAACCCCGGCCACGACCTCGACCTCTTTGGCCTCTACTGGTCATTTGCTGATTTCTGCAAATATTCACGGGTCAAAAAGTCAGGCAAAGAGTTAGTTTCTCCTTTAATATATTCAATATCAAAATCAAAATTGGATAAATAACCCTGCCAGCTTACGAATATCTGTTTTGAAACAAGATTTTTAACATCTTGTTTAAATATCTGTCTAGCAGCAGAGCAATCAACTCTGATGATGAAATGCTGGTTTAATAAATCATCCTGGAATTTCATAACACATTTAACTATGGCTAAACATTCCTGTTTAATGGTTGGATAATTTAAAGCAGCTTGATTCCAATGTCCAGAATGAAAACGTAAAAGTTCTTCTTTCTGAGTTTTGGGATTAAACTGTTTTAAAATACCACCAAATCCTTCATTGGAAGCATCAGTTTCCACAATTTTCTTCCATTCAGGATTAGGTAAATTTAAGCAAGGTAACTGTTGGACTTTAGCTTTGATTTTCTGAACAGCTAAAGTGTGTTCTGGAGACCATGGAGGTGGATTCTTTTTTAACCTGGTATACAAGATGTTAGCATCTGCAGATAAATTCTGGTAATAGTCACGAATATAATTAAGACTACCTAAAAATCTCTGTAATTGAGTTTTGTCTTTAATTTCATCTGGAAATTTAGAGGCAAACTCCATACTTCTGTTAATAGGAATAATACTACCATTAGAAATATTATGTCCTAAATATCTGATGGTGGTTTGAAATAATTGCATTTTCGGTGCAGATAAAACTAAGCCATTTCGGATAATAACATTCTTAAAAATATTAAGATGTTTGACATGCTGGTCAATTGATGAGGAAAATATTAAAACATCATCAATATAGGATAAAGTAAATTCTGTAAATGGATTAAAAATATCGTTCATGATATGCTGGAATTCTGAAGGGGCATTCTTCAAGCCAAAAGGCATAACATTCCATTCATAATGCCCAAAAGGTACTGTAAAAGCTGTTTTATAGCGATCCTGTTCAGCAATTTCAACTTGCCAATATCCTGATTTTAAATCAAATTTGGAAAAAATTATGGCATCCTGGAGGCGATCTAAAAGATCCTTTTTGTTCGGAATAGGATAACGAATCCATTTCAATTTATCATTTAACGGTTTATAGTTAATTACAAGGCGAGGAACACCTCGTTCTAACTCTGCATTTTTATTCACATAAAAGGCGGTACAACTCCACGGGGAGTGACTAGGACGGATGAGTTTCTTCATAAGAAGATCTTGAATTTCTGTTTTGCACATTTCCATATATTCCTTTTTCATTTGACTAGGGCGAGCTCTAGTTGGAATATATTTTTCATCAAAATCTGGTTCATATGGTAATGTTACAATATACTTTTTACGATTCCAAAAAGCATTAGGAACAGTACCACAGACTTCTGATTGAAATTCCTTTTCAATTAATTTAATTTTCTGTTGAAAAGCAGATTGATTAAGCCTTTGTTCTGTTGTTAAAAAAGAGACTTCTTTTTGAATCAAATTTATCTGATTTTGTTTAACAGAAATTAAATCACGAATCTGATCTAATTCTTTGGTATACGGTTGAGTGATAAATTCAAAAGTAACTGTTTTTCCTTGTAATTGGGAATAAATACCTGTTGAATCAATTTTCTGGATAGGCATCAAAAGACAAAGGAAAGGTGTGCCTAAAATAATATTTGTAGCAAGATTTCTGACTAATACAAAAGATGTGGGAAGGCAGAGATCTTCATTACAAATATAAGCTTCTGGAATTTTATACCTGATCTGGAGAGAATTTCCACTTGCACTGGTAAGACTTTGGGTAGTTTTTGCAAAATACCTGGTTGGAACTATACCTTCTTGGATACAGTTCATATCTGCTCCACTATCAACTAAGGCAATTGCATCCTTAATGATAAAATCCGGTTTAATCATAAAAGAAATTTTTATGTACCATTTCTGAAAAGTAACCTGATTAACAAGTAATAAATAAGGAGTTGAGGATTCTGGTTCTTGCTTGTTAAGATCAAGTTTTTGTTCAGTTTCTTCTGCTTTCTGTTTAGGAATTTGAGTATGAAGATATTTAATATCTTTGATAGCGGCTGCACTTGCAGTTTGCAAGTGTTTAACTTCTGTTTTAAGGATATTAATTTCCATTTTTAAATCCTGGAGGGTAGTAGGCTGTTCTACTATGGATTTTGTCTGGATTCTGTTAATGACTGTTTGAAGATTATAAGAATAATCTGGTATATGAGGGGTTTCTGTTGTTGCTTGTTGGTGTTCATAACACATCTTTAAATATTTTATTTTTATTTCTGGATCTTGGATCTGGTCTGCAACAGCAAGCATATCCTTTTGGGTATCTGTTAAAACATTTATACTACTTGGTTCTCCTAAGTGTAAACCATTCATTTCCACTATGGATTTCCAGTAATTAATTTCTGATATTTGTTCCTGATTTGTACTACAGGGACATGACTCTTCTGGATTATCTTCATCAGAGGAGGAAGAGTATAGCTGGTTAAGCTCATCCTCAGAAGGGATTTCATCTTCAGTTGAAATTTCTTCAGCTTCTAAGGCTTGGATTAACTGGTCTTTAATGTCTGGATCAAGGTCTAATTCATTAACCTTAGATTTAGCTTTAGATCTACATCTATTAGCATAATGTCCTGTTTGGCCACATTTATAGCACTTAACTTCTGATTTAGATTTACCTTTGAGTTTACTGGTAGATTTCTTCGGATAAAACTTCTTGGTAGGTTTCGGATGGCTAGTCTTGGGATAAGACTTTTTTCTGTAAGGTTTAGAGGATTTCTTATGAGATATTTTTCTGGTTTTAGCAGGGTATTTAATTCCTGGCTCATAAGCAAACTGGTCACAGAATTCTCCTAATTCTTTTCTGCCTGTTAAATTTTGTTGTTTCATTTGATACTGGAGTTTGAGGTCATTACACAAAGAAAGACCTTCATCTGTAACAATGGACACAAGTTGTCCATAAGTATACTGTTCATAAGGAATAGACATCCGGTCATGGCGATCCCGAAGTTTTTTCCTGACACGTTCAGCAAAGAGGGTTGGAAGGCCATCAATAAATTTGGCTTTCCAATGAGTACTGTTAGCATCGGAGCGTTGGGTAACCTTAAGAAGGAAAACATCCTTATACCAACGGAAATGGGTTAAGGAAGGACAACGCAGATTCTGGAGGAGCTCACGGCCACGGTCCTGAGTAGAGGTACTGGTGCCAACAAAATGGTAAATGATAGTCTGTATAAGGGTATAAACAGCATCAGACTGTTGTACTTGCTGGTTAGTAGTGGGATCAAGTTCAAGCTTGATAGCAGTGAGGATTTCTGTTTGTTGGAGGGGAGTCATAATATTATCCCACCATCCTTTAAGAATACCGGTAAAGCCATTAATAATAAACTTAGCTATGGCCTGATCATTATTACTGTATTGGCGACAAACAGTAGCATACATCATCATTTGATGTAGCTTTTTGTAAATACCAAATTCTGATTCACCATCAATATTCCATTCATAAATGGTTTTACCATGGTAACTATTCTGTTCATTTAGATAAGCTTCTTCATAAAGAATATCTGGTGGAGTAGGTCTAGAATAGTAATTTCTGGTGTGAGGTAAAAATCCTGGTTTAGCTGAGCTGTAATAGTTTAGCTTATTTACTGATGAGGGTTCCTGAAAGTTCAATTGAATTTCTTGAATTTGGTCTGGAGATAAAATATCCTGGTCAGGGTTGGTGTCAGCTCTAAGCATGTGGATAGTGCCACTGCTAGATTGGTCTGGAGGTTTAGGAGGTTCTGGAGGGCGAACATTAAGAGTTTGCATTTTCTGTAATAAAGTGTCCATAAACTCAGTATTAGACGATTTTAACTTAAAGTTAGTAATGTCTAATGATGGTTTAATAGATACAGGATGGAGAGTCGAGACTCCAGTCACACTCGGACACTTATTCGGACTCTCTTTCACGATGGCGGATATGTAATTATGATGCTTATTTGCCATTTTTCATGCATTAGGGTTCGAACACTCGGACACTTATTCGGACCCTCTTGCATGATGTCAGATATGTAATTACGGTGTTTACTTCCCATGTCTCATGCATTAGGGTTTAAACACTAGGACACTAATTCAGACCCTCCTGCATGACGGCAGATATGTAATTATGGTGTTTACTTGCCATTTCTGATGCATTGGGGTTCGAAAACTCGGACACTTATTCGGACCCTCTTTCAAGATGGCAGATATGTAATTATGGTGTTTATTTGCCATTTCTCTTGCATTTCTCACGCATTAGGGTTTAAACACTCGGATCCTTATTCAGACCCTCTTGCATGATGGCAGATATGTAATTATGGGGTTTACTTTCCATTTTTCATGCATTAGGGTTCGAACACATGGACGCTTATTCGGAACCTCTTGCATGATGGCAGATATGTTATTACGGTGTTTACTTGCCATGTCTCATGCATTAGGGTTTGAACACTCGGACAATAATTCAGACCCTTCTGTATGACGGCAGATATGTAATTATGGTGTTTACTTGCCATTTCTCATGCATTAGGGTTCGAACACTCGGACACTTATTCAAACCCTCTTGCATGATGGCAGATATGTAATTATGCTGTTTACGTGCCATTTCTCATGCATTTCTCACGCACTAGGGTTTAAACACTCGGACCCTTATTCAGACCCTCTTGCATGATGGCAGATATGCAATTATGGTGTTTACTTGCCATTTTTCATGTATTAGGGTTCGAACACTCGGACACTTATTCGGACCCTCTTGCATCACGGGAGATATGTAATTACGGTGTTTAATTGTCATTTCTCATGCATTAGGGTTTAAATGCTCAGACACTAATTCAGACCCTCTTGCATGATGTGAGATATGTAATTATGGTGTTTATTTGCAATTTCTCATGCATTAGGGTTCACACACTCGGACACTTATTCGGACCCTCTTGCATGATGGCAGATATCTAATTATGGTGTTTGCTTGCCATTTCTCATCCATTGGGGTTCGAACACTCGGACACTTATTTAAACCCTTTTACATGATGGCAGATATGTAATTATGGTGTTTACTTGCCATTTCTCATGCATTTGGGTTCGAACACTCGGACACTTATTCGGACCCTCTTGCATGGTGGTAGATATATAATTGTGGTGTTTACCTGCTATTTCTCATCCGTTAGGGTTCGAACACTCGGACACTTATTCGGACCCTCTTGCATGATGGCAGATATGTAATTGTGGTGTTTACTTGCCATTTCCCTTGCATTAGGGTTCGAACACCCGGACCCATATTCGGACCCTCTTGCGTCATGGCCGATATGTAATTACGGTGTTTACTTGCCATTTCTCGTGCATTAGGGTTTAAACACTCGGACACTAATTCTGACCCTCTTGAATGATGGCAGATATGTAATTATGGTGTTTACTTGCCATTTCTCATGCATTACGGTTCAAACACTCGGACACTTATTCAGACCCTCTTGCATGGCGGCAGATATGTAATTATGGTGTTTACTTACCATTTCTCATGCATTAGGGTTTAAACACTTGGACACTTATTCAGACCTTCTTGCATGATGGCAGAGATGTAATTATGGTGTTACTTACCATTTCTCATGCATTACCCAGCACTTATTCGGACCCTCTTGCACGATGGCAGATATGTAATTATAGTTACTTGCTATTTCTCATGCATTTGGGTTTGGACACTCGGACACTTATTCAGACCCTCTTCCATGATGGCAGATATGTAATTATATGTTTATTCGCCATTTCTCATGCATTACGGTTCGAACACTTGGACACTTATTCAGACCCTCTTGCATGACGGCAGATATGTAATTATGGTGTTACTTGTCATTTCTCATGCACTAGGGTTTAAAAACTCGGACACTTATTCGGACCCTCTTTCATGGTGGCAAATATGTAATTATGGTGTGTATTGGCCATTTCTCATGCATTAGGGTTCGAACACTCGGACACATATTCGGACCCTCTTGCATCCTGGCAGTATGTAATTACGGTGTTTACTTGCCATGTCTTATGCATTAGGGTTTAAACAGTCGGACACTAATTCAGACCGTCCTGCATGACGGCAGATATTTAATTATGGTGTTTATTTGCCCTTTCTCACGCATTAGGGTTCGAACACTCGGACACTTATTCGGATTCCCTTGCATGACGGCAGATATGTAATTATGGTGTTACTTGCCATTTCTCATGAATTAGGGTTTAAAAACTCGGATACTTATTCGGACCCTCTTTCATGAGTGCGGATAAGTAATTATGGTGCTTATTTGCCATTTCTCATGCATTGTGGTTCGAACACTCGGACACGTATTCGGACCCTCTTGCATGATGACAGATATGTAATTACGGTGTTTATTTGCCATCTCTCATGCATTTGGGTTTAAACACTCGGACACTAATTCAGACCGTCCTGCATGACGGTAGATATGTAATTATAGTGTTTATTTGCCATTTCTTATGCATTAGGGTTCGAACGTTCGGACACTTATTTGGACCCTCTTGCATGACAGCAGATATGTAATTATGGTCTTTCCTTGCCATTTCTCATGTATTAGGGTTTAAACACTCGGACACTAATTCAGACCCTCATGCATGACGACAGATATGTAATTATGGTGTTTACTTCCCATTTCTCATGCATTAGGGTTCGAAAACTCGGACACTTATTCGGACCCTATTGCATGATGGCCGATATGTAATTATGGTGTTTACTTGCCATTTCTCATGCATTTCTCACGCATTAGGGTTTAAACACTCGGATCCTTATTCAGACCCTCTTGCATGATGGCAGATATGTAATTATGGTGTTTACTTGCCATTTTTCATGCATTAGTGTTCGAACGCTCGGACACTTATTCGGACCCTCTTGCATGATGACAGATATGTAATTACTGTGTTTACTTGCCATGTCTCATGCATTAGGGTTTAAACACTCGGACACTAATTCAGACCCTCCTGCATAACGGCAGATATGTAATTATGGTGTTTACTTGCCATTTCTCATGCGTTAGGGTTTAGACACCCAGCACTTGTTCGGACCCTCTTGCATGATGGCAGATATGTAATTATGGTGTTTACTTGCCATTTCCCTTGCATTAGGGTTCGAACACTCGGACACAAATTCAGACCCTCTTGCGTGATGGCAGACATGTAATTACGGTGTTTACTTGCCATTTCTCGTACATTAGCGTTTAGACACACGGACACTAATTCCGACCCTCTTGCACCATAGCAGATATGTGGTTACGGTGTTTACTTGCCATTTCCCTGGCATTAGGGTTCAAACACTCGGACACTTATCCAGACCCTCTTGCATGACGGCAGATATGTAATTATGGTGTTTAGTTGCCATTTCTCATGCTTTAAGGTTTAAATACTTGGATACTTATTCAGACCCTTTTGCATGATGGCAGATATGTAATTATGGTGTTACTTGTCATTTCCCATGCATTAGGGTTTAGACACCCAGCACTTATTCGGACCCTCTTGTATGATGGCGGATATGTAATTATGGTGTTACTTGCCATTTCTCATGCGTTAGGGTTTGAACACTCGGACACTTATTCGGACCCTCTTGCATGATGGCAGATATGTAATTATGTGTTTGTTTGCCATTTCTCATGCATTAGGGTTCGAACACTCGGACACTAATTCGGACCCTCTTGCATGACGGCAGATATGTAATTATGGTGTTACCTGCCATTTCTCATGCATTGGGGTTTAGAAACTCAGACACTTATTCGGACCCTCTTGCATGGGGGCAGATATGTAATTATGGTGTTTATTTGCCATTTCTCATGCATTAGGGTTCGAACACGCGGACACTTATTCGGACCCTCTTGCATGATGGCAGATATGTAATTACGGTGTTTATTTTGCCATGTCTCATGCATTAGGGTTTAAACACTCGGACACTAATTCAGACCCTCCTGCATGACGGCAGATATGTAATTATGGTCTTTATTATCCATTTCTGACGCATTAGGATTCGAACACTCGGACAATTATTCGGACCCTCTTCCATGACGGCAGATACGTAATTATGGTGTTCACTTGCCATTTCTCATGCATTAGGGTCTAAACTCTCGGACACTTATTCCCACTCTCTTGCATGATGGCTGATATGAAATTATGGTGTTTGCTTGCCATTTCTCATGCATTAGGGTTCGAACACTCGGACACTTACTCAGACCCTCTTGCATGACGGCCGATATGTAATTATGGTGTTACTTTCCATTTCTCATGCATTACGGTTTAAACACTCGGACACTTATTCGGACTCTCTTTCACGATGGCGGATATGTAATTATGATGCTTATTTGCCATTTTTCATGCATTAGGGTTCGAACACTCGGACACTTATTCGGACCCTCTTGCATGATGTCAGATATGTAATTACGGTGTTTACTTCCCATGTCTCATGCATTAGGGTTTAAACACTAGGACACTAATTCAGACCCTCCTGCATGACGGCAGATATGTAATTATGGTGTTTACTTGCCATTTCTGATGCATTGGGGTTCGAAAACTCGGACACTTATTCGGACCCTCTTTCAAGATGGCAGATATGTAATTATGGTGTTTATTTGCCATTTCTCTTGCATTTCTCACGCATTAGGGTTTAAACACTCGGATCCTTATTCAGACCCTCTTGCATGATGGCAGATATGTAATTATGGGGTTTACTTTCCATTTTTCATGCATTAGGGTTCGAACACATGGACGCTTATTCGGAACCTCTTGCATGATGGCAGATATGTTATTACGGTGTTTACTTGCCATGTCTCATGCATTAGGGTTTGAACACTCGGACAATAATTCAGACCCTCCTGTATGACGGCAGATATGTAATTATGGTGTTTACTTGCCATTTCTCATGCATTAGGGTTCGAACACTCGGACACTTATTCAAACCCTCTTGCATGATGGCAGATATGTAATTATGCTGTTTACGTGCCATTTCTCATGCATTTCTCACGCACTAGGGTTTAAACACTGGGACCCTTATTCAGACCCTCTTGCATGATGGCAGATATGCAATTATGGTGTTTACTTGCCATTTTTCATGCATTAGGGTTCGAACACTCGGACACTTATTCGGACCCTCTTGCATCACGGGAGATATGTAATTACGGTGTTTAATTGTCATTTCTCATGCATTAGGGTTTAAATGCTCAGACACTAATTCAGACCCTCTTGCATGATGTGAGATATGTAATTATGGTGTTTATTTGCAATTTCTCATGCATTAGGGTTCACACACTCGGACACTTATTCGGACCCTCTTGCATGATGGCAGATATCTAATTATGGTGTTTGCTTGCCATTTCTCATCCATTGGGGTTCGAACACTCGGACACTTATTTAAACCCTTTTACATGATGGCAGATATGTAATTATGGTGTTTACTTGCCATTTCTCATGCATTTGGGTTCGAACACTCGGACACTTATTCGGACCCTCTTGCATGGTGGTAGATATATAATTGTGGTGTTTACCTGCTATTTCTCATCCGTTAGGGTTCGAACACTCGGACACTTATTCGGACCCTCTTGCATGATGGCAGATATGTAATTGTGGTGTTTACTTGCCATTTCCCTTGCATTAGGGTTCGAACACCCGGACCCATATTCGGACCCTCTTGCGTCATGGCCGATATGTAATTACGGTGTTTACTTGCCATTTCTCGTGCATTAGGGTTTAAACACTCGGACACTAATTCTGACCCTCTTGAATGATGGCAGATATGTAATTATGGTGTTTACTTGCCATTTCTCATGCATTACGGTTCAAACACTCGGACACTTATTCAGACCCTCTTGCATGGCGGCAGATATGTAATTATGGTGTTTACTTACCATTTCTCATGCATTAGGGTTTAAACACTTGGACACTTATTCAGACCTTCTTGCATGATGGCAGAGATGTAATTATGGTGTTACTTACCATTTCTCATGCATTACCCAGCACTTATTCGGACCCTCTTGCACGATGGCAGATATGTAATTATAGTTACTTGCTATTTCTCATGCATTTGGGTTTGGACACTCGGACACTTATTCAGACCCTCTTCCATGATGGCAGATATGTAATTATATGTTTATTCGCCATTTCTCATGCATTACGGTTCGAACACTTGGACACTTATTCAGACCCTCTTGCATGACGGCAGATATGTAATTATGGTGTTACTTGTCATTTCTCATGCACTAGGGTTTAAAAACTCGGACACTTATTCGGACCCTCTTTCATGGTGGCAAATATGTAATTATGGTGTGTATTGGCCATTTCTCATGCATTAGGGTTCGAACACTCGGACACATATTCGGACCCTCTTGCATCCTGGCAGTATGTAATTACGGTGTTTACTTGCCATGTCTTATGCATTAGGGTTTAAACAGTCGGACACTAATTCAGACCGTCCTGCATGACGGCAGATATTTAATTATGGTGTTTATTTGCCATTTCTCACGCATTAGGGTTCGAACACTCGGACACTTATTCGGACTCCCTTGCATGACGGCAGATATGTCATTATGGTGTTTACTTGCCATTTCTCATGCATTAGGATTCAAAAATTCGAACACTTATTCGGACCCTCTTGCGCGATGGCAGATATGTAATTATGGTGTTTACTTGTCATTTCTAATGCATTAGGGTTTAAACACTCGAACACTTATTCAGACCCTCTTGCACGATTGTAGATATGTAATTATGGGGTTTACTTGCTATTTCTCATGCATTAGGGTTGAAACACTCGGACACTTATTCCGACCCTCTTGCATGATCGCAGATATGTAATTATGGTGTTTATTTGCCATTTCTCATGCTTTAGGGTTTAAACACTCGGACACTTATTTAGACTCTCTTGCATGATGGCAGATATGTAGTTATGGGGTTTACTTGCCATTTCTCATGCATTAGGGTTTAAACACTCGGACACTTATTCAGACTCTCTTGCATGATGGCAGATATGTAATTATGGTGTTTACTTGCCATTTCTCATGCAATAGGGATCAAACACTCGGACACTTATTCGGACCCTCTTGCTTGACGGCAGATATGTAATTACGGTGTTTACTTGTCATTTCTCATGCACTAGGGTTGAAACACTCGGACACTAATTCAGACCCTCATGCATAATGGGAGATATGTAATTATGGTGTTACTCGCCATTTCTCATGCATTAGGGTTCGAACAGTCGGACACTTATTCGGACCCTCTTGCATGATGCCAGATATCTAATTATGGTGTTTACTTGCCATTTCTCATCCATTAGGGTTTGAACACTCGGACACTTATTTAGACCCTTTTACATGATGGAAGATATGTAATATAGGTGTTTACTTGCCATTTCACATGCATTAGGGTTCGAACACAAGGACACTTATTCGGACCCTCTTGCATGATGGTAGATATGTAATTATGGTGTTTACCTGCCATTTCTCATCCATTAGGGTTCGAACACTCAGACACTTATTCGGACCGTCTTGCACGATCGCAGATATGTAATTATGGTGTTTACCTGCCATTTCTCATCCATTAGGGTTCGAACACTCAGACACTTATTCGGACCGTCTTGCACGATCGCAGATATGTAATTATGGTGTTTACTTGCCATCTCTCTTGCATTAGGATTCGAACGCTCAGACACATATTCGGACCCTCTTGCGTGATGGCTGATATGTAATTACGGCGTTTACTTGCCATTTCTCGTGCATTAGGGTTTAAACACTCAGAAACTAATTGCATTGTGGCAGATATATAATTGTGGTGTTTACTTGCCATTTCTCATGCATTAGGGTTCAAACACTCGGACACTTATTCAGACCCTCTTGCATGACGGCAGATATGTAATTATGGTGTTTACTTGCCGTTTTTCATGCATTAGGGTTTAAACACTCGGACACTTATTCAGACCCTCTTGCATGATGGCAGATATGTAATTATGGTGTTACTTGCCATCTCTCATGCATGATGGTTTGGACACCCAGCACTTATTCGGACCCTCTTGCATGATGACAGATATGTAATTATGGTGTTACTTGCCATTTCTCGTGCAATAGGGTTTAAACACTCGGACACTTATTCGGACCCTGTTGCAATATGGCAGATATGTAATTATGTGTTTATTTGCCATTTCTCACGCATTAGGGTTCGAACACTCAGACACTTATTCGGACCCTCTTGCATGACGGCAGATATGTAATTATGGTATTACTTGCCATTTCTCATGCATTAGTGTTGAAACAGTTGGACACTTATTCGGACCCTCTTGCATGATGCCAGATATCTAATTATGGTGTTTACTTGCCATTTCTCATCCATTAGGGTTCGAACACTCGGTCACTTATTTAGAACCTTTTACATGACGGCAGATATGTAATTATGGTGTTTACTTGCCATTTCACATGCATTAGGGTTCGAACACTAGGACACTTATTCGGACCCTCTTGCATGACGGTAGATATGTAATTATGGTTTTACCTGCCATTTCTCATCCATTGGGGTTCGAACACTCGGACACTTATTCGGACCATCTAGTATGATCGCGGATATGTAATTATGGTGTTTACTTGCCATCTCTCTTGCATTAGGATTCGAACACTGGGACACATATTCGGACCCTCTTGCGTGATGGCAGATATGTAATTACGGTGTTTACTTGCCATTTCTCTTGCATTAGGGTTTAAACACTCGGACACTAATTGCATGATGGCAGATATGTACTTATGGTGTTTACTTGCCATTTCTCATGCATGAGGGTTCGAACACTCGGACACTTATTCAGACCCTCTTGCATGACGGCAGATATGTAATTATGGTGTTTACTTGCCATTTTTCATGCGTTAGGGTTTAAACACTCGGACACTTATTCAGACCCTCTTGCATAATGGCAGATATGTAATTATGGTGTTACTTGCCATTTCTCATGCATTAGGGTTTGGACACCCAGCACTTATTGGAACCCTCTTGCGTGATGGCAGATACGTAATTATGGTGTTACTTGCCATTTCTCGTGCAATAGGGTTTAAACATTCGGACACTTATTCGGACCCGCTTGCATGATGGCAGATATGTAATTACGGTGTTTACTTACCATGTCTCATGCATTAGGGTTTAAACAGTCGGACACTAATTCAGACCCTCTTGCATGACGGGAGATATGTAATTATCGTGTTTATTTGCCATTTCTCACGCATTAGGGTTTGAACACATGGACATTTATTCGGACCCTCTTGCATGACGGCAGATTTGTAATTATGGTGTTTACTTGCCATTTCTCATGCATTTCTCATGCATTATGGTTTAAACACTCGGACACTTCTTCAGACCCTCTTGCATGATGGCAGATATGTACTTATGGTGTTACTTGCCATTTCTCATGCATTAGGGTTTGGACACTCAGCACTTATTCGGACCCTCTTGCATGATGGCAGATATGTAATTATGGTGTTACTTGCCATTTCTCATGCATTAGGGTTTAAACACTCGGACACGTATTCGGACCCTCTTGCAATATGGTAGACATGTAATTATGTGTTTATTTGCCATTTCTCACGCATTGGGGTTCGAACCCTCGGACACTTATTCGGACCCTCTTGCATGACGGTAGATATGTAATTATGGTGTTACTTGCCATTTCTCATGCATTAGGGTTTAAACACTCGGACACTTATTCGGACCCTCTTGCATGATGGCAGATATGTAATTATGGTGTTTATTTTCCATTTCTCATGCATTAGGGTTCGAACACTCGGACACTTATTCGGACTCTCTTGCATGATGGCAGATATGTAATTACGGTGTTTACTTACCATGTCTCATGCATTAGGGTTTAAACACTCGGACACTAATTCAGACCCTCCTGCGTGACGGCAGATATGTAATTATGGTGTTTATTTGCCATTTCTCACGCATTGGGGTTCGAACACTCAGACACTTATTCAGACCCTCTTGGTTGACGGCAGATATGTAATTATAGTGTTTACTTGCCATTTCTCATGCATTTCTCATGCATTAGGGTTTAAACACTCGGACACTTATTCAGACTCTCTTGCATGATGGCAGATATGTAATTACAGTGTTTACTTGTCATTTCTCATGCATTAGGGTTTAAACACTCGGACACTAATTCAAACCCTCTTGCACGATGGCAGATATGTAATTATGGTGTTTACTTGCCATTTCTCATGCATTAGGGTTCGAACACTCGGACACTTATTCGGACCCTCTTCCATGACGGCGGATATGTAATTATGGTGTTTACTTGCCATTTCTCATGCATTTCTCATGCAGTAGGGTTTAAACACTCGGACCCTTATTCAGACCCTCTTGCATGATGGCAAATATTTAATTATGGTGTTTACTTGTCATTTCTCATGCAATACAGTTCGAACACTTGGACACTTATTCGGACCCTTTTGTATGATGGCAGATATGTAATTACGGGGTTTACTTGTCGTTTCACATGCATTAGGGTTTAAACACTCGGACACTAATTCAGACCCTCTTGCATGATGGGAGACATGTAATTATGGTCTTTACCTACCATTTCTCGTGCATTAGGGTTTGAACACTCGGACACTTATTCGCACCCTCTTGCATGACGACAGATATGTAATTATGGTGTTTACCTGCCATTTCTCATGCATTTAGGTTTAAACACTCGGACAACTATTCGGACCCTCTTGCATGATGGCGGATATGTAATTATGGTGTTACTTGCCATTTCTCATGCATTAGGGTTCGAACAGTCGGACACTTATTCGGACCCTCTTGCGTGATGGCAGCTATGTAATTATGGTATTTACTTGCCATTTCTCATGCATTATGGTTTAAACACACGGCCACTTATTCAGACCCTCTTGCATGATGGCAGCTATGTAATTATGGTTTTTACTTTCGATTTCTCATGCGTTAGGGTTTGAATACTCGGACACTTATTCGGACCCTCTTGCATGATGGCAGATATGTAATTATGGTGTTTATTTGCCATTGCTCATGCATTAGGGTTTAAACACTCGGACACTTATTCAGGCCCTCCTGCATGATGCCAGATATGTAATTATGGTGTTACTTGCCATTTCTCGAGCATTAGGGTTTAGACATCCAGCACTTATTCGGACCCTTTTGCATGATGGCAGCTATGTAATTACGGTGCTACTTGCCAGTTCTCATGCATTAGGGTTTAAACACTCGGACACTTATTCGGACCGTCTTGCGTGATGCCAGATATGTAATTATGGTGTTTATTTGCCATTTCTCATGCATTAGGGTTCGAACGCTCGGACACTTATTCGGACCCACTTGCATGACGGCAGATATGTAATTATGGTGTTACTTGCCATTTCTCATGCATTAGGGTTTAAACACTCGGACACTTATTCGGACCCACTTGCATGATGCCAGATATGTAATTATGGTGTTTATTTGCCATTTCTCATGCATTAGGGTTCGAACACTCGGACACTTATTCGGACACACTTGCATGATGGCAGATATGTAATTATGGTGTTACTTGCCATTTCTCATGCATTAGGGTTTAAACGCTCGGACACTTATTCGGACCCTCTTGCATGATGGTAGATATGTAATTATGGAGTTTATTTGCCATTTCTCATGCATTAGGGTTCGAACACTCGGACACTTATTCGGACCCTCTTGCATGATAGCAGATATGTAATTTCGGTGTTTACTTGCCATGTCTCATGTATTAGGGTTTAAACATTCGGACACTAATTCAGACCCTCCTGCATGACGGCAGATATGTAATTATGGTGTTTATTTGCCATTTCTCACACATTAGGGTTCGAACACTCGGACACTTATTCGGACCCTCTAGCATGACGGCAGATATGTAATTATGGTGTTTACTTTCCATTTCTCATGCATTAGGGTTTGAACACTCGGACACTTATTCAGACTCTCTTGCATGATGGCAGATATGTACTTATGGTGTTTACTTGCCATTTTCATGCATTAGGGTTCGACCACTCGGACACTTATTCGGACCCTCTTGCATGATGGCGGATATGTAATTACGGTGTTTACTTGCCATGTCTCATGCATTAGGGTTTACACACTCGGACACTAATTCAAACCATCCTGCGTGACGGCAGATATGTAATTAGGGTGTTTATTTGCCATTTCTCACGCATTAGGGTTTGAACACTCGGACACCTATTCAGACCCTCTTGCATGACGGCAGATATGTAATTATGGTGTTTACTTGCCATTTCTCATGCATTTCTCATGTATTAGGGTTTAAACACTCGGACACTTATTCATACTCTCTTGCATGATGGCAGATATGTAATTATGGTGTTTACTTGGCATTTCTTATGCATTAGGGTTCAAACACTCGGACACTTATTCGGACCGTCTTGCATCATGGCAGATTTGTAATTACCGTGTTTACTTGTCATTTCTCATGCATTAGGGTCTAAACACTCAGACACTAATTCAAACCCTCTTGCACGATGGCAGATATGTAATTATGGTGTTTACTTGCCATTTCTCATGCATTAGGGTTCGAACACTCGGACACTCATTCGGACCGTCTTGCATGACGGCAGATATGTAATTATGGTGTTTATTTGTCATTTCTCGTGCATTTCTCATGCATTAGGGTTCAAACACTCGGACCGTTATTTAGACCCCCTTGCATGATGGCAGATATGTAATTATGGTGTTTACTTGTCATTTCTCATGCATTAGAGTTCGAACACTCGGACACTCTCGCCTGATGGAAGATATGTAATTACGCGGTTTACTTGTCATTTCTCATGCATTAGGGTTTAAACACGTGGACACCAATTCAGAACCTCTTGCATGATGGGAGATATGTAATTATGGTGTTTACCTGCCATTTCTCATGCATTAGGATTCGAACACTCGGACACTTATTCGCACCCTCTTGCATGAATGCAGAACTGTAATTATGGTGTTTACTTACCATTTCTCATGCATTTGGGTTTAAACACTCAGACAACTATTCGGACCCTCTTGCATGATGGCGGATATGTAATTATGGTGTTACTTGCCATTTCTCATGCATTAGGGTTCGAACAGTCGGACACTTATTCGGACCCTCTTGCTTGATGGCAGTTACGTAATTATGGTATTTACTTGCCATTTCTCATGCATTAGGGTTTAAACACTCGAACACTAATTCAGACCCTCTTGCATGATGGCAGATATGTAATTATTGTGTTTACTTGCCATTTCAAATGCATTAGGGTTCGAACACTCGGACACTTATTCGGACCGTCTTGCATAACGACAGATATGTAATTATGGTGTTCACTTGCCATTTTCATGCATTAAGGTTTAAATACTCGGACACTTATTCAGACCCTCTTGCATGATGGTAGCTATGTAATTATAGTGCTTACTTTCCATTTCTCATGCATTAGGGTTCGAACACTCGGACACTTATTCGGACCCTCTTGCATGATGGCAAATATGTAATTATGGTGTTTATTTGCCATTTCTCAAGCATTAGGGTTTAAACACTCGGACACTTATTCAGACCCTCTTGCATGATGGCAGATATGTAATTATGGTGTTACTTGCCATTTCTCATGCATTAGGGTTTAGACACCCAGCACTTATTCGGACCCTTTTGCATGATGGCAGCTATGTAATTACGGTGTTACTTGCCATTTCTCATGCGTTAGGGTTTAAACCCTCGGACACTTATTCGGACCCTCTTGCACGATGCCAGATATGTAATTACGGTGTTTATTTGCCATTTCTCACACATTAGGGTTCGACCGCTCGGACACTTATTCGGACCCTCTTGCATGACGGCAGATATGTAATTATGGTGTTACTTGTCATTTCTTATTCATTAGGGTTTAAACGCTCGGACACTTTTTCGGACACTCTTGAATCATGGCAGATATGTAATTATGGTGTTTATTTGCCATTTCTCAGGCATTAGGGTTCGAACACTCGGACACTTATTCGGACCCTCTTGCATGATGGTAGACATGTAATTTCAGTGTTTACTTGCCATGTCTCATGTATTAGGGTTTAACCACTCGGACACTAATTCAGATCCTCCTGCATGACGGCAGATATGTAATTATGGTGTTTATTTGCCATTTCTCACGCATTAGGGTTCGAACACTCGGACACTTATTCGGACCCTCTAGCATGACGGTAGATATGTAATTATGGTGTTTACTTGCCATTTCTCATGCATTAGGGTTTAAACACTCAGACACTTATTCAGACTATCTTGCATGATGGCAAATATGTAATTATGGTGTTTACTTGCCATTTTCATGCATTAGGGTTCGAACACACGGACACTTATTCGTACCCTCTTGCATGATGGCAGATATGTAATTACGTTGTTTGCTTGTTATTTCTCGTGCATTAGGGTTTAAACACTCGGACACTAATGCAAGCCCTCTTGTATGATGGCAGATATGCAATTATGGTGTTTACTTGCCATTTCTCATGCATTGGGGTTCGAACACTCGAATACTTATTCGGACCCTCTTGCATGACGGCAAATATGTAATTATGGTGTTTACATGCCATTTCTCATGCATTTGGGTTTAAACACTCGGACAACTATTCGGACCCTCTTGCATGATGGCGGATATGTAATTATGTTGTTACTTGCCATTTCTCATGCATTAGGGTTCGAACAGTCGGACACTTATTCGGACCCTCTTGCATGATGGCAGTCATGTAATTACGGTGTTTACTTGTCATTTCCCATGCATTAGGGTTTAAACACTCGGACACTAATTCAGACCCTCTTAGTTGATGGCATATATGTAATTATTGTGTTTACTTGCTATTTCAAACGCATTAGGGTTCGAACACTCAGACACTTATTCAGACCGTCTTGCATGACGACAGATATGTAACTTTGGTGTTTACTTGCCATTTCTTCCGCATTAAGGTTTAAATACTCGGACACTTATTCAAACCCTCTTGCATGATGGCAGCTATGTAATTATGGTGTTTACTTGCCATTTCTCATGCATTAGCGTTCGAACACTTGGACACTTATTCGGACCCTCTTCCTTGACGGCAGATATCTAATTATGGTGTTTACCTGGCATTTCTCTTCCATTAGGGTTCAAACACTCGGACACTTATTCGGACCCTCTTGCATGATGGCAGATATGTAATTATCATGTTTGTTTGCCATTTCTCTTGCATTATGGTTCGAACACTCGGTCACTTTATCGGGCCCTTTTGCATGGTGGCAGATATGTAATTATGGTGTTTACTTGCCATTTCTCATGCATTTGGGTTTAAATACTCGGACAACTAT
This sequence comes from Camellia sinensis, assembly GCF_055761805.1. Classification (NCBI taxonomy): domain Eukaryota; kingdom Viridiplantae; phylum Streptophyta; class Magnoliopsida; order Ericales; family Theaceae; genus Camellia; species Camellia sinensis. The sequence goes on from NC_138972.1 coordinate 163,985,259, forward strand.
TCGGACCCTCTTGCATGATGGCGGATATGTAATTATGGTGTCACTTGCCATTTCTCATGCGTTAGGGTTCGAAAAGTCGGACACTTATTCGGACCCTCTTGCATGATGGCAGCCATGTAATTATGGTGTTTACTTGTCATTTCTCATGCATTAGGGTTTAGACACTCGGACACTAATTCAGAACCTCTTGCTTGATGGCATATATGTAATTATTGTGTTTACTTGCTATTTCAAATGCATTAGGGTTCGAACACTCGGACACTTATTCAGACCGTCTTGTATGACGACAGATATGTAATTTTGGTGTTTACTTGCCATTTCTTGTGCATTAAGGTTTAAATACTCGGACACTTATTCAGACCCTCTTGCATGATGGCAGCTATGTAATTATGCTGTTTACATGCCATTTCTCATGCATTAGGGTTCGAACACTCGGACACTTATTCGGACGCTGTTGCATGACGGCAGATATCTAATTATGGTGTTTACCTTGCATTTCTCTTCCATTAGGGTTCGAACACTCGAACACTTATTCGGACCCTCTTGCGTGATGGCAGATATGTAATTATCGTGTTTATTTGCCATTTCTCTTGGATTAGGGTTCGAACACTCGGACACTTATTCGGGCCCTCTTACGTGATGGCAAATATGCGATTACGGTGTTCACCTACCATTTCTCATCCATTAGGATTCGAACACTCGGACACTTATTCGGACCATCTTGCATGACGGCAGATATGTAATTATGCTGTATAATTGCCATTTCTCTTGCATTAGGGTTCGAACACTCGGACACTTATTCGGACCCTCTTGCATGCTGGCAGATATGTAATTACGGTGTTTACTTGCCATTTCTCATGCATTAGGGTTTAAACACTCGGACACTAATTCCGACCCTCTTGCATGATGGCAGATATGTAATTATGGTGTTTACTTGCCATTTCTCATGCATTAGGGTTCGAACACTCGGACACTTATTAAGACCCTCTTGCATGACGGCAGATATGTAATTAGGGTGTTTACTTGCCATTTCTCATGCATTAGGGTTTAAACACTCGGACACTTATTCAGATGATGGCAGATATGTAATTATGGTGTTACTTGCCATATCTCATGCATTAGGGTTTAGACACCCAGCACTTATTCAGACCCTTTTGCATGATGGCAGCTATGTAATTACGGTGTTACTTGTCATTTCTCTGGCATTAGGGTTTAAACACTCGGACACTTATTTGGACCCTCTTGCATTGTCACGCCCCCAACTTGCCCCTAAAAGTTCGGGCATGACCTATTCACAAACAGACATGCAACCTGGTGTTCATATAGTATATGGGGCCTTGACGGAAGCACAAACGCTCTAGAATATAAAAACCAAGCAAATTCCATTGAGCTGTTTCTAACATGCCAGGATCTCATACATTACATGCACCATGAAGGGTAATAGAGTCCAAAATATTCTTTAGCAGGAGGCATATATACAAACATATATACAGATCCAGCCCTAGCATCGGGCATGTAAAAGTTATATACAAGCTAATTATCTTAACACACTTCACAAAAAGTGGCCTCATGGGTGCTTGGGTACATGCAGGTTGACAACAGAAACTGCGCATCTTGGGTTAGGTTTGACCACCTGGATGGTTGCCTACAGAAACAGACATAGCAAAGAGTGAGCCGGGCTCAGTGAATAGTAATGCATAATGAAGCAATGCTCATCTTAAAACATGACATATATCAATATGTGTGTAAATACAGAAATTACAAGTCAGCCTGATTCTGTATGCATCTTATAACGGCCTTAGGCCCAATTTTGAACATAAGAGCTTGCTATATCACATTCTTAATTCATAACGGCTTGAAGCCTTAAAACATGGTGGCATAATGCCCTTGAACATAGTGGCACAAGGCCCTTAAACATGATGGCACGAAGCCCTTGTAACATATGGCACTAAGGCCCTTGGAACGTGTGGCACAAGGCCCTTGTAACTTGTTGGCATTGAAGCCCTTGAAAGTGGCATAAAGCCCTTGAAAGTGGCATAAAGCCCTTGAAACATATTTATACGAACTCAAGAGGTGTCTCACACGGATTCTAGAGGTGGCTCACACCGTAGCACTTAGTTCCGTGTAGCACTTTGTTTCATATCATAATATCTTATATTGAGTGGCCATAGGCCCAGAGTCTTATAGAATAAAGGTCTTTTATCTTTCCCATTCCTTTCCTTACATACTTAAAACATGCTTGGACATTAGCATATATTCATATATACTTGAACATTAGTATACACACTTAAATTATAAACATAGTTGCATACTTGAAACATTAACATAATTGCGTGAACGAAACGCTAATGAAAATCATTAGCTATATGCATAGCAGATAATGATATTACTACTCACAGTGTTGCGACGACGTACTTGTTCTTCCCGGAGTGTGCCCTGCACACATTCAACCTTACACAAGTTAGTTTTCTTTCCATATTAGATCACTTTCTGTTTCGTTTTACTTCGAAGGAATTTATACACATTAAAAGGCATCAAATACATATTCCGACAACATTAGAGGGTTCTACACGCAAAACGGAGCAAACCGTATTTTTCAGCATGAGCCGCACGTGCGGCTGTGAGCCCCGCACATGCGGCAGTTGGCCCCGCACGTGCGGCCTTGAGGTCCCGCACGTGCCTTTTTAGCAGAACAGAAGCCCCTGTTTTTCACCATTTCCCGCACGTGCGGCCATGACTCCCGCACGTGCGGCAACACCTCCCGCACGTGCGGCCATGACCCCCGCACGTGCGGCGATTCTGCCCAAAATGTCCGAAAATTTCTTACAAAATCCCATCTTTTGGTACATCCCCACAAGGCTCATTTTGACATATTTAGTTGACAATACTTAATCAAAAAATTATATTACAAAGGCTTCAAGTACATACATTAAAGTAGGTAACATTAGTTCTTGAATTCTTAACCATGATCAAATGTTCTCCTTTTTCAACAACATCACATATATTGCATCAACATACATATATAAGGTATGTTCTTCATGATCTTCTATGAGAAGGAAAGAAACGAAGCCAAATTCTCCACATACATACATAAGCAACCTAGTTCAAGCTCATCCAATGGATAAAACATGATTCAATTACCCCTTGGGTTCAATTGTCATGGTTATATCATCCTCAAATTCAAGAGAGGAATTATAAAAGTTAGACAAACTTACCTTGAGTTGAAATCTCCCAAAGTCTCTCTAGATTATGCAACCTCTAGCCTTTAGTGAGACTCCCTTCTCAATCCTCTCCACTCTTACTCTCCCTATTCTTTTTCCATGAAATGTGTTGAACTCTCCTCAAAGCTCAAAGAACACACACATATATATATATATATAAGGCTAATAAGACGAAAATCATTCGTTTAAACATCCGAAATTGAAATTTCACAGAAGTGCTTAATATTACTTAAAAATTATGCTGATTATAGATATGAAATCAGTTGCAGATAATTAAGCCTCTAAGGCTTCCAATTCCTGATCTAAGCATTCTCATGTAACAGATACTTTCCTTATTGAACAGATAAACATCTTTAATCCCATGGTTTACTTACTTAATTTAGATTTCCCATAGGATTCTACAATAAGCATTCAAAATCACAAAATAGGATCCGAAAATATAACAAAGAGCATGTATGAGGGTCGGGTTATTACATGCATGGTGCCAGATATGTAATTATGGTGTTTATTTGCCATTTCTCATGCATTAGGGTTCGACCACTCGGGCACTTACTCGGACCCTCTTCCATGATGGCAGATATCTAATTACGGTGTTTACTTGCCATGTCTCATGCATTAGGGTCTAAACACTTCAGACCCTCCTGCATGACGGCAGATATGTAATTATGGTGTTTATTTGCCATTTCTCACGCATTAGGGTTCGAACACTCGGACACTTATTCGGACCTTCTTGCATGACGACAGATATGTAATTCTGGTGTTTACTTGCCATTTCTAACGCATTTCTCTTGCATTATGGTTTAAATACTCGGACACTTATTCAGACTCTCTTGCATGATGGCAAATATGTAATTATGGTGTTTACTTGCCATTTTCATGCATTAGGGTTCGAACACTCGGACACTTATTCGGACCCTCTTGCATGACGACAGATATGTAATTACGTTGTTTACTTGTCATTTCTCATGCATTATGGTTTAAACACTAGGAAACTAATTCAGACCCTTTTGCATGATGGCAGATATGTAACTATGGTGTTTATTTGCCATTTCTCATGCATTAGGGTTCGAACACTTGGACACTTATTCGAACCCACTTGCCTGACGGCAGATATGTAATTATGGTGATTACCTGCCATTTCTCATGCATTTGGGTTCGAAGACTCGGACACTTATTCGGACCGTCTTGCATGACGACAGATATGTAATTTTGGTGTTTACTTGCCACTTCGCATGCATAAAGGTTTAAATACTCGGACACTTATTCAGACCCTCTTGCATGACGGCAGCTATGTAATTATGGTGCTTACCTGCCATTTCTCATCCATTAGGGTTCGAACACTCGGACAATAATTCGGACCCTCTTGCATGATGGCAGATATGTAATTATGGTGTTTATTTGCCATTGCTCATGCGTTAGGGTTCGAACACTCAGACACTTATTCGGACCCTCTTGCGTGATGGCGGATATGTAATTACGGTGTTTACCTGCCATTTCTCATCCATTAGGATTCGAACACTCGGACACTTATTTGGACACTCTTACATGATGGCAGATATGTAATTATGGTATTACTTGCCATTTCTCATGCATTAGGGTTTAAACACTCGGACACTAATTCAGAACCTCTTGCATGATGGCAGATATGTAATTACTGTATTTGCTTGCATTTTTCTCATGCATTAGGGTTCGAAGACTCGGACACTTATTCGGACCGTCTTGCATGACGACAGATATGTAATTTTGTGGTTTACTTGCCATTTCTCATGCATAAAGGTTGAAATACTCGGACACTTATTCAGACCCTCTTGAATGATGGCAGCTATGTAATTATGGTGTTTACTTGCCATTTCTCATGCATTAGGGTTCGAACACTCGGACACTTTTTCGGACCCTGTTGCGTGACGGCAGATATATAATTATGGTGTTTACCTGGCATTTCTCTTCCATTAGGGTTCGAACACTCGGACACTTATTCAGACCCTCTTGCGTGATGGCAGATATGTAATTATCGTGTTTATTTGCCATTTCTCTTGGATTAGGGTTCGAACACTCGGACACTTACTCGGGCCCTCTTGCGTGATAGCAAATATGCAATTACGGTGTTTACCTACCATTTCTCATCCATTTGGATTCGAACACTCGGACACTTATTCGGACCATCTTGCATGACGGCAGATATGTAATTATGCTGTATAATTGCCATTTCTCTTGCATTAGGGTTCGAACACTCGGACACTTATTCGGACCCTCTTGTATGCTGGCAGATATGTAATTACGGTGTTTACTTGCCATTTCTCATGCATTAGGGTTTAAACACTCGGACACTAATTCCGACCCTCTTGCATGATGGCAGATATGTAATTATGGTGTTTACTTGCCATTTCTCATGCATTAGGGTTCGAACACTCGGACTCTTATTTAGACCCTCTTGCATGACGGCAGATATGTAATTAGGGTGTTTACTTGCCATTTCTCATGCATTAGGGTTTAAACACTCGGACACTTATTCAGACCCTCTCGCATAATGGCAGATATGTAATTATGGTGTTACTTGCCATTTCTCATGCATTAGGGTTTGGACACCCAGCACTTATTCAGACCCTTTTGCATGATGGCAGCTATGTAATTATGGTGTTACTTGCCATTTCTCAAGCATTAGGGTTTAAACACTCGGACGCTTATTTGAACCCTCTTGCATGGTGCCAGATATGTAATTATGGTGTTTATTTGCCATTTCTCATGCATTAGGGTTCGACCACTCGGGCACTTATTCAGAGCCTCTTGCATGATGGCAGATATCTAATTACGGTGTTCACTTGCCATGTCTGATGCATTAGGGTCTAAACACTTCAGACCCTCCTGCATGACGGCAGATATGTAATTATGGTGTTTATTTGCCATTTCTCACGCATTAGGGTTCGAACACTCGGACACTTATTCGGACCCTCTTGGATGACGACAGATATGTAATTCTGGTGTTTACTTGCCATTTCTAATGCATTTCTCTTGCATTATGGTTTAAACACTCGGACACTTATTCAGACTCTCTTGCATGATGGCAAATATGTAATTATGGTGTTTACATGCCATTTTCATGCATTAGGGTTCGAACACTCGGACACTTATTCGGACCCTCTTGCATGACGACAGAAATGTAATTACGTTGTTTACTTGTCATTTCTCATGCATTATGGTTTAAACACTCGGACACTAATTCAGACCCTTTTGCATGATGGCAGATATGTAACTATGGTGTTTACTTGCCATTTCTCATGCATTAGGGTTCGAACACTCGGACACTTATTCGGACCATCTTGTCTGACGGCAGATATGTAATTATGGTGATTACCTGCCATTTCTCATGCATTTGGGTTTAAACACTCGCATAACTATTCGGACCCTCTTGCATAATGGCGATATATCGTTATGGTGTTACTTTCCATTTCTCATGCATTAGGGTTCGAACAGTCAGACACTTATTCGGACCCTCTTGCATGATGGCAGATATGTAATTACGGTGTTTGCTTGCCATTTCTCATGCATTAGGGTTTAAACACTCGGACACTAATTCAGACCCTCTTGCATTATGGCAGATATGTAATTGTTGTGTTTACTTGCCTTTTCTCAAGCATTTGGGTTCAAAGACTCGGACACTTATTCGGACCGTCTTGCACGACGACAGATATGTAATTTTGGTGTTTACTTGCCATTTCGCATGCATAAAGGTTTAAATACTCGGACACTTATTCAGACCCTCTTGCATGATGGCAGCTATGTAATTGTTGTGTTTACCTGCCATTTCTCATCCATTAGGGTTCGAACACTCGGACAATAATTCGGACCCTCTTGCATGATGGCAGATATGTAATTCTGGTGTTTATTTGCCATTGCTCATGCGTTAGGGTTCAAACACTCAGACACTTATTCGGACCCTCTTGCGTGATGGCGGATATGTAATTACGGTGTTCACCTGCCATTTCTCATCCATTAGGATTCGAACACTCGGACACTTATTCGGACCCTCTTAAATGATGGCAGATATGTAATTATGGTATTACTTGCCATTTCTCATGCATTAGGGTTTAGATACCCAGCACTTATTCGGACCGTTTTGAATGATGGCAGCTATGTAATTACGGTGCCACTTGCCATTTCTCAGGCATTAGGGTTTAAGCACTCGGACATATATTCAGACCCTCTTGCATGACGGCAGATATGTAATTAAGTTGTTTACTTGTCATTTCTCATGCATTATGGTTTAAACACTCGGACACTAATTCAGACCCTCTTGCATGATGGCAGATATGTAACTATGGTGTTTACTTTCCATTTCTCATGCATTAGGGTTCGAACACTCGGACACTTATTCGGACCCTCTTGCATGACGGCAGATATGTAATTATGGTGATTAACTGCCATTTCTCATGCATTTGGGTTTAAACACTCGCACAACTATTCGGACCCTCTTGCATGATGGCAATATGTAATTATGGTGGTACTTGCCAGTTCTCATGCATTAGGGTTCGAACAGTCGGACACTTATTCGGACCCTCTTGCATGATGGCAGATACGTAATTATGGTGTTTGCTTGCCATTTCTCTTGCATTAGGGTTTAAACACTCGGACACTAATTCTGACCCTCTTGCATGATGGCAGATATGTAATTATTGTGTTTACTTGCCTTTTCTCATGTATTACGGTTCGTAGACTCGGACACTGATTCAGACAGTCTTGCATGACGACAGATATGTAATTTTCGTGTTCACTTGCCATTTCTCATGCATAAAGGTTTAAATACTCGGACACTTCTTCAGACCCTCTTGCATGATGGCAGCTGTGTAATTATGGTGTTTACTTGCCATTTCTCATGCATTAGGGTTCGAACACTCGGATACTTATTCGGACCCTCTTGCAAGATGGCAGATATGCAATTATGATGTTTACCTGCCATTTCTCATCCATTAGGGTTCGAACACTCGGACACTTATTCGGACCCTCTTGCATGATGGCAGATATGTAAATATGGTGTTTATTTGCCATTGCTCATGCGTTAGGGTTCGAACACTCAGACACTTATTCGGACCCTCTTGCGTGATGGCGGATATGTAATTACGGTGTTTACCTGCCATTTCTCATCCATTAGGATTCAAACACTCGGACACTTATTCGGACCCGCTTACATGATGGCAGATATGTAATTATAGTGTTACTTGCCATTTCTCATGCATTAGGGCTTAGATACCCAGCACTTATTCAAACCCTTTTGCATGATGGCAGCTATGTAATTACGGTGTTACTTGCCATTTCTCAGGCATTAGGGTTTAAACATTCGGACACTTATTCGGACCCTCTTGCATGATGCCAGATATGTCATTATGTTGTTTATTTGCCATTTCTCATGCATTAGGGTTCGAACACACGGACACTTATTCGGACCCTCTTGCATGATGGCAGATATGTAATTACGGTGTTTACTTGCCATGTCTCATGCATTAGGGTTTAAACACTTGGACACTAATTCAGATCCTCTTGCATGACGGCAGATATGTAATTATTGTATTTGCTTGCATTTTTCTCATGCATTAGTGTTCGAAGACTCGGACACTTATTCGGACCGTCTTGCATGACGACAGATATGTAATTTTGGTGTTTACTTGCCATTTCTCATGCATAAAGGTTGAAATACTCGGACACTTATTCAGTCCCTCTTGAATGATGGCAGCTATGTAATTATGGTGTTTACTTGCCATTTCTCATGCATTAGGGTTCGAACACTCGGACACTTATTCGGACCCTCTTGCATGAAGGCAGATATGTAACTATGGTATTTACCTACCATTTTTCATCCATTAGGGTTCTAACACTCGGACACTTATTCGGACCCTCTTGCAAGATGGCAGATATGTAATTATGGTGTTTATCTGCCATTGCTCATGCGCTAGGGTTCGAACACTCAGACACTTATTCGGACCCTCTTGCGTGATGGCGGATATGTAATTACGGTGTTTACCTGCCATTTCTCATCCATTACGGTTCGAACACTCGGACACTTATTCGGACCCTCTTGCATGATGGCAGATATGTAATTCTGGTGTTACTTGCCATTTCTCATGCATTAGGGTTTAGAAAACCAGCACTTATTCGGACCCTTTTGCATGATGACAGCTATGTAATTACGGTGTTACTTGCCATTTCTCATGCATTAGGTTTAAACACTCGGACACTTATTCGGACCCTCTTGCATGATGCCAGATATGTAATTATGGTGTTTATTTGCCATTTCTCATGCATTAGGGGTCGAACACACGGACCCTTATTCGGTCCCACTTGCATGATGGAAGATATGTAATTACGGTGTTTACTTGCCATGTCTCATGCAATAGGGTTTAAACACTCGGACACTAATTCAGACCCTCCTGCATGATGGCAGATATGTAATTATGGTGTTTATTTGCCATTTCTCACGCATTAGGGTTCGAACACTCGGACACTTATTCGGACCCTCTTGCATGACGACAGATATGTAATTCAGGTGTTTACTTGCCATTTCTACTGCATTTCTCTTGCATTATGGTTTAAACACTCGGACACTTATTCAGACTCTCTTGCATGATGGCAAATATGTAATTATGGTGTTTACTTGCCATTTTCATGCATTAGGGTTCGAACACTCGGACACTTATTCGGACCCTCTTGCATGACGGCAAATATGTAATTACGTTGTTTACTTGTCATTTCTCATGCATTATGGTTTAAACACTCGGACACTAATTCAGACCCTCTTGCATGATGGCAGATATGTAACTATGGTGTTTACTTGCCATTTCTCATGCATTAGGGTTCGAACACTCGGACACTTATTCGGACCCTCTTGTATGACGGCAGATATGTAATTGTGGTGATTACCTGCCATTTCTCATGCATTTCAGTTTAAACACTCGCACAACTATTCAGACCCTCTTCCATGATGGCGATATGTAATTATGGTGTTACTTGCCATTTCCCAAGCATTAGGGTTCGAACAGTCGGACACTTATTCGGACCCTCTTGCATGATGGCAGATATGTAATTACGGTGTTTGCTTGCCATTTCTCTTGCATTAGGGTTTAAACACTCGGACAGTAATTCAGACCCTCCTGCATGATGGCAGATATGTAATTATTGTGTTTACTTGCCTTTTCTCATGCATTAGGGTTCGAAGACTCGGACACTTATTCGGACCGTCTTGCATGAGGACAGATATGTAATTTTGGTGTTTACTTGCCATTTCTCATGCATAAAGGTTTAAATACTCGGACACTTATTCAGACCCACTTGCATGATGGCAGCTATGTGATTATGGTGTTTACTTGCCATTTCTCATGCATTAGGGTTCGAATACTCGGACACTTATTCGGACCCTCTTGCATGATGGCAGATATGTAATTATGGTGTTTACCTGCCATTTCTCATCCATTAGGGTTCGAACATTCGGACACTTATTCGGACCCTCTTGCATGATGGCAGATATGTAATTATGGTGTTTATTTGCCATTGCTCAGGCGTTAGCGTTCGCACACTCCGACACTTATTCGGACCCTCTTGCGTGATGGCGGATATGTAATTACAGTGTTTACCTGCCATTTCTCATCCATTATGGTTCGAACACTCGGACACTTATTCGGAACCTCTTTCATGATGGCAGATATGTAATTATGGTGTTTACTTGCCATTTCTCTTGCATTAGGGTTCAAACACTCAGACACTTATTCGGACCCTCTTGCGTGATGGCAGATATGTAATTACGGTGTTTACTTGCCATTTCTCATGCGTTAGGGTTTAAACACTCGGACACTAATTCCGACCCTCTTGCGTGTGGCAGATATGTAATAATGGTGTTTACTTGCCATTTCTCATGCATTTGGGTTCGAATACTTGGACACTTATTCAGACCCTCTTGCATGACGGCAGATATGTAATTATGGTGTTGACTTGTCATTTCTCATGCATTAGGGTTTAAACAATCGGACACTTATTCAGACCCTCCTGCATGATGACAAATATGTAATTATGGTGTTACTTGCCATTTGTCATGCATTAGGGTTTGGACACCCAGCACTTATTCGGACCCTCTTGCATGATGGCAGATATGTAATTATGGTGTTTACTTGCCATTTCTCGTACATTAGGGTTCGAACACTCGGACACTTATTCGGACCCTCTTGCATGATGGCAGATATGTAATTATGGTGTTTACTTGCCATTTCTCATGCATTAGGGTTTAGACACCCAGCACTTATTCGGACCATCTTACATGATGGCAGATATGTAATAATGGTATTTACTTACCATTTCTCATGCATTAGTGTTTAAACACTCGGACACTTATTTGCACCCTCTTGCATGATGACAGATATGTAATTATGGTGTTTAGTTGCTATTTCTCATGCATTAGGATTTAGACACCCAGCACTTATTCGGACCCTATTGCATGATGGCAGATATGTAATTATGGTGTTTATTTGCCATTTCTCATACAGTAGGATTCGAACACTCGGACACATATTCGGACCCTCTTGCATGACGATAGATATGTAATTGTGGTGTTTACTTGTCATTTCTCATGCATTAGGGTTTAAACACTCGGACACTTATTCAGACACTCTTGCATGATGGCAGATATGTAATTATGGTGTTACTTGCCATTTCTCATGCATTAGGGTTTAGACAGCAAGCACTTATTCGGATCCTCCTGCATGATGGCAGATATGTAGTTATGGTGTTTGTTTGCCATTTCTCGTGCATTAGGGTTTAAACACTCGGACACTTATTCAGACCCACTCGAGGAAGTGAGGTTCCCTCAAATTTTCTAGTGGATCACACCGGCCAATTTACAACTAGACAGGTTAGCTCAACTAAACTTATTACTGTACATAAATGCATAAAATTGTTTTTATGATTGACTTAATATGTAGGTTTTCAATAGCAAAAATGAATTGATCAATTGGGTACATGATGTTGCTAAGAGTTATGGTTTTGGCGTTGCTATTAAGTCGTCGACCTATGATGAGAGACCAAGGATTTATCTTGTTTTTAAGAGTGGCACCAGTATAAAGAAGTGCATACGTCCTTTTACTTTGAAGGCATAAGAGAGAAATGAAAAATGGTCATTGAAAGTAATCGAAGGATTGCATAACCATCCACTTGCGGAGCATCATGAAGGATAATTCATATGTTGGGAGATTTTCAAATAATAACAAATCATTGTTAATAGATATGTTGTTGTTGGATAATTCATATGCTGGTAGATTTTCAAACAATATGTTGTTGTCATGATAGAATGTTTGTTTGATACGGGTTTTATGTTTGCTAGATGTTATATTTGTTTAAGTTAATGGTTGAACAATGGGCATGTTTATGTTTTGAAAATTTTTGACAAATTAATGTTGAATAATATGTTTGCTTAATGTTATGTTTTTGTTTAACTGGTAAATATTATGAGAGCAGTTTGTGTGATGGGTATGTTATTATTATTTTTAAAATTTATGATAGATTGAATTTTTCTTGTGAATATATTATGTGAAACCGTGGTTCCAAACCGAACCGAACTGAACTGTGTTTAAATGGTTTAGTTTGGATTGGTTCTATGATTTTAATGACCTGGTTTAGTTTCCATTTTTATAAAACAATGATTGGTTTTGATTTTATCCCACACCGATCCAAACTGAAATGAAACTAGACCATACACACTCCTAATCTCAAAGAAATTTTAGTTATGTTAAAAAATTGGAATGCCTTAATTGAGCCAGATGTTAAGCCCAATACATGCAATTAGCGACATAAGAAAATCAATATTTCTACTCGTTGTAACCTGTGTGCATTTGAGTTGGTTGAATCTGGACATAATAGTTAGTCATCAAGAATACTCGATTGGCACATTACCTTTTCTCCAAGCAAGGAAGAAGCGACGTGTGAAGGGGATGAGACAAGGCGAACGTGAAAGGAAAAATATACATTAATGGATTAGGTAAATCTAGTGCATATGTTGATTGTAACAAGTCCACGAAGGGGACCTCGCTACAGTTCGGACTCGATTTGTGTATTGGTTCTTAATCTGAACCGAAGAGTCCAAATCTGGCAAATCGTTTTGAGAAAACAGATTTTTGAAAAAGTAATGCCAAACATGGACTGCTTTGCCAGATACAGAGTCGCCACCTAAATATTTTTTAAATGGGGAAATTTAGGAAACCCTGACTCGGTGCCGAAGGCCACATGTCCGTCATCACCGGAGTTGTCTCGGCTCGGGAGCTTGGGTACGATCGGGGAAGGTCAGCTATGAGCACCCCCTTTCGCCCGGTCCGAAGACCGGCCTCTACTAACCGTGATATCTGATTTTGAAAACATTACGTGTTCTTATTCCATTTATTAGCCTAGAATTACTATGTTATGCGCGCAGCAAACAAGTATAGACCAGATTGCCTAATTTGGAAATAAGCATTGCCTGTCCGTTTGTTTTGGAAAATGTTTTGGATTTGCTACTCGCAAGTAGGCTAAAATGCGGATTTCAACGAGTTTTTCCAACTCAAACAATCCAACCTTCACCCACAGGCATTCAAAACATTTTATCACATAAGCATCTAGCCACATGGTAAATATGCTGTCATGTTAACATTCACACGCATGCGAGATGCTAAAGAGAAAATACTTACATCGTACTCCGTGCCAAAACAATAAACTAGTTAGCAAACATGCGTGTCCTAGTTCATGTTAAATTGCCTAATGCAACACATACAGGATGCAATTAGATAGGCTCGGCTAACCTAAGCATGGCGTATGAAATGCGATCAACTATCACATATTCAATTTTTGAATTGAAGTACAAATGCAGTTAGCGTGATGTACCGAGCCTAATGCATGCAATACAAATGCATGGATGCACACATGCATAGCATAAGGTATGCTAAATTAAACGTGCCCTAATCTACCATCATAAGCAGGTAAATAAAAGGGAAGAAAGACGTGAGGTTGGAAGACATACACACACTCACGCACACTTATTACAGATTCGCCCTCACTCGGAAGGACCAAATAAATATTACAAAGTAATTAACTACGCAAGCTAATTAATATTACAAATTGCCTAATCAACTAAGCAAATTAACTAATCCTAAGAAAACAGGAAATCGCCTCGGGAAATGAGCCGCCATGCGTGAGCTGCCTCTATTTTCCTTCCTTCACTCCTCTGGAGGTTGCCAAAACCTCAGGACTGCTTCCTTGGATGCTAGGAGACATCACCGGCTGCATGGAATTGCCACCGGCAGTGGTATGTGGGCACCGGCACGAAATGAAGTTGTCGGCAGAGAAATTATTGCCGGTCGGCACCTTACACTGCCGGTCGGCAGAGTGTTCCTGCAAAATCTGCAAATGACAGCAACAAAGGGCAAGGCAAAGCATGGCAGCACAATTCAAGACATATATGCACCAACCATGTCCCTTATCATGATAATGACTCAAAGGGGCATGTGCCTCGATTCTCGGACCACCAATCACGCATTTCCATGCATGATGGCCCAAAGAACCAAGTATGCAACTTCCATGTCAAATGAAATGCAAACCAATCAAACAAACAAGGCCCAATTCCTATCACCAAGTCAAGGAATAAGGCATGCATGTAAGATGCAATGCAACCTAGGCATACAAGCTAAGGATGCAACATGGCATGGCAACAAACTTATGCAAGCATACAAGCATACATATGGCAATGCAAATAGATGGAAAGATGGATTTAAACATGAATTAGGAAACTCTAAATAGGCCTAAAACAGTAGCCAAAATGCCCAAAAATGGAGGCTAAACACACATGCACACATACACATGTTATGGTCCAAACCTCAAGCATTAAGCAAGCAACATTCAAGCACACTCGCAAAGGGATTTCATGGACAATTAGCATGCAACATAAGCATTGAAAATCATGTCATAAAATGATGCCAAATCATGTTAAACAAGACAAGCAAATGCATGCAAGCATGGTCCAAGTACTTGAGGCAAGTCATGAAGCTTTGAAGCACATTTATCACAACAAACATGGCATGCATTAAGCAACTAAAAACAGGTTTTTAGCATGTTAAAACAAGGCTAAAGGACTACTTAGATGGCATCTAAGTGGCTCAAATTTAGAGGCATGCACAAGTGCCAAAACAAGGAGCATTGCTACACAAGCTTATGAGGCATTAAGGATGCATTAAAGGCAAACACATAGGCATGAAAATGGGACTGAAATAACATGTAAGGTGACCCCAAATCACCAAATCAATGCAAAGATGTCATGCTATACATGCACATACTCAAGGCCAACAAGCCCGAATACAAAGAGGCTATATAATGCATGCCAAAATCAACCCAAACACTTATGGACAGACCTAAAACATGTCAAGATAAGCACAAAATCTTCACGAATGCAAGCCTAAAACATGCTAGAAACAAAGGCATACAACCTAAGGCATGTTAGGGGATCACAAGGCATTACAAGGCAACTATGCTAAACATGCATGGAGTACCAAAACCAAGTAAAAACAGAGGCATAACATGACATATTAAGCATAAAAAGAAGCCAAGCCATGGTCAATACACCCTCTAACATGGTGCTCCCTCAAGAGGCCAAAACATGCCCTTTTCAAGGACAACAAGGAGAGGGGGTGGCCCTCTCCTTCTTGGGACTTCAAGGCATCACCTTCACCACTGAAATCCCTCAAGATTTCAGTGGTGAAGAGACCCCAACACCAAAATCCCGGAGTTCACACAAAAGGGCACAAAATGAGGCCTTTCAAGGCCTAAGGGTATTCAAACTTACCCAAACCACAAAACACTTTTAACAAACAACCAAGAGGGCTTAAAAACAGAACTTTTTTGTATTATACACTAAGCTCAAAAACAAATTTAAGATAGGTAGAAATACAATGCAAAAATGGGATAAAAATGGGTGAGATTCTTACCCTTGAAGCCTTCTTCAACAATGATGCTCCAATGGCCTTCCTTAGCTTGAATCCAACACCAAAACTTCAAAATCAGTCCCTTAGAACCTCAGTTCCAAGAGGAAGGTGAAACACTAGGTGCTTGTGTGCAATAGTATGGACTAAAACACACACAAGAGCACAAAAGAGAGGGAAAGAGAGATAGGATGTGTATCTAACCCTAACCCTAGAACTTAAACCCTACCAATGGCTGTCTAAGCTCTCAAAATATCTCAAGTGTCTAACCTCTTAAGCCAAGAGACCAACCCCTCTCTATATAGAAGCTTTTGTCTTGTAAAGCTTACAAGACAAGCTTCCAAGAGAGAGATCCCTCCATACACGTGTATGGAGGGGAGCCAAAAGCAAGACAGCTGTCTTAAAATATCTGCAAAAGCAGATGCATAGTAGTCGGCCGGCCAAAAATGCCATCTTGGCAAAAAAGAGTGCCGGCCGGCACTAAATAGTGCTGACCGGCAACAAATAGTGCCGGCCGGCAATATACATTGCCGGTGGCAGCAAAAACCAGCCGATGGCCTCTGGCCACTGCCAGTGGTGGGTGGGGATGGTCTACAAGCCCTACCCTGCCTCTCCAAGGCAAAACACAAGTGTTTGGTGTGAAACCAGACACTAAACAGTCAAGTTCGGAGATCCTGAGACAAGGCGCGCGAGCCGAGGCCTCCGGGAACTCCAAACGAACACAAACATGGATAATCACCGAGTGTTCAAACGGTGACGTCCAAGTCTTGAGAACGGTCAAAAATGGGGTGTCTACATTGATGCTCTCCATATTGGTTTGAAAGAATACAAGAAGTATATCAAGGATGTAAATGCGATAGTAATTGAGGTTTCTTGGCTACTGTCGATTTAATAGGTTTTACAAAGACCGCAATATACCAGACAGAATGTTAGCAGACAGTCTGCCTCAAAGCACGATAAATGTGATACATGGGATCATTGAACTTGAGTGAGTCTGTGAGTTCAAAGGGATGATAAAGAAAGGCAGAGCACATGAAGGAGGTGCAAAGTGTACAACTAACCATGAAGAAATGAAAGACAGAAGCAAAAAATGTCATCCCTTTCTCAAATAAAAACTTGGCAAGGATGCAGAACCCCCTCAACGACGCACTGGTGGTTACTTTGCACGTCAAGAATTTCAATATCAAGAAGATCTGGATAGACCAGGGGAGTTTTCATGTGAGATAATATACTATGAGACCTTCAAGCGACTGAAGTTGGAAAACAAAGATTTAGCACCAGCAACGTCTCCTTTGGTTAGTTTTAATTCAATGCCTGAATGGTCGGTCGGCAAGATAATTTTGTCGGTCAAAGCAGGCTCGACGGTCAAGCAACTAGAGTTCCAGGTGTTGAAAGTTCCCTCCACTTATAACATGATTCTTGAGAGAGCATGGGTACACGCCATGCGAGCTGTAGCATCAACTTACCATCAAATGGTGTGATTCCCAAACGAAGCAGAAGTGAATGAAGAAGTCTTGGGAGACCAGATCGTGTCCAAGCAATGCCTCGAGATGCTGCCAAAGGGTTCATGCAGATGGTAGAGAAACTAGAAAACAATGAAATGTTTGTAGATGTTGGCAAGGCAGCCGAACAGAATGCTGTGAAAGATCTAGTGGAAGTGAGGATCGATGAGACTGACCCAGAGAGGTTCATTTTGTTCGGCTTATCTTTGTCCAACACTAAAAGAAAGGATATCATGGAGTTATTGATCTTCAATCTCGAAGTGTTTTCCTGGACGCCATATGACATGCCTAGTATTGATCCAAACTTTATTTGTCACCAACTCAATGTCAACCCCGCCAGACCAATTATACAGATGACTTGCAGATCGGCTATACACCACGCCGAAATAATAGTCGAAGAGATGGGGAACCTACAAGAAGCAGAGGCAATCAGGGGGAGTCCATTATCCAAAGTGGATTTCAAACACCGTGGTGGTGCTCAAGAAGAATGGAAAATGGCGTGTTTACGTGGACTACAAAATGGTCAACAAAGCGTGCCTAAAGGATAGCTTTCCTTTACCGAAAAGTGTATATAGTTTGGTTTAATTTGTTTTTTCAAACTTTAGTTTTGAATTTTTTAGTTTTCATATTTTTTTGTCTTTGACACTGTTTTTCTTTGATAACCCCTTCATTTTTCTTTTTAGATTCACTTCATTTGATACTTTTTTTATTTTTTAATTTTACTTTTAGATTTAGATTCACCTAACTAAATACACTTGGAAAATAATTTGTTGCGCATTTTTTTTGAAAAAAAAATTATTAATATTAAATAATACTAATGACAAAAAAAAAAGGAATTTTTTTTAAGGTCCCTAATAAGAGTAATTTACAGCATAAAGGACACCAAAAATAGGAATGATGTCTCAAGTCCCTCACTAACGACAGGCGCGTTTTTAATTTTTTTTTGGATCAAAATACCCTTCACAGATCAACATAGAATGCTCAACTCAATTGCATTCCGACGACTCAATTCATTCCAAACATCCAACCATTTTCATGAGTAAGAGAACATAAGAATTAGGGTTTCACTATCATCTTCACTGTTGCCATTACGGTTTCATTATCTTCTGCCAAACTCTTTTCAATTCATTCCTCACAAATTTCTTTGACCCGTTTTCATTGTTCATCGTCATCTCAGTTCATCTTCATCTCATTGCATCTTCATCTCAAGCCATTTCAGTTCGAAATTAGGGTTTTCATCATCACTCTGGTAAGTTTTCTCCAATCCGACTAGTTTTTCTCCGAAACACAGTTGACTAGCCTTCCATTAATTAGGATTTCAATTTCGTAATAAAAACCTACATGAATTTGAAAAATGTTATTTCTCTAAGTTTCGAACTTATTCTTGAAGATGTTTGTGTGATTTTGTCTGTAAATTTCTCTGTCATTTGAATTTCTCTGGTATTTGCTTGATCTATGTGTTTTCTTTGAATTTTCTTTGGCATGTTTATTCCCCCATTTGTTTCTGGTTATTCCATATTTTTCTCTGGTTTTCTGTAAATTTCTCTGGCATTTTCATATTATGGAATTCATATTTTTTTTGGCTTGCCATTTTAATTTTCTCTGTCATATATGTAATTTTCTCTGGCTTGCCATGTGTAATTTTCTCTGGTATGTTTATTTTGTTCCATTCTTAAATTTTCTATGGCCACATCTCTTTTCTCTTTTGTGTGGTTCTGTCATGTTCCATTTTCTCTAGTTGTTTGTAAATTTCTCTGGCATTTTCATATTATGGAATACAAACGTGTTTAATTTTCTCTAGCTTACCATGTGTAATTTTCTCTGGTATGTTTATTTTGTTCCATTCTTGAATTTTCTCTGGCCACATCACTTTTCTCATTTGTGTGTATCTGTTATGTTCAATTTTCTCTGGTTGTCTATAAATTTCTCTGGCATTTTCATATTATGGAAAGACATTTTCTCTAGTTTGCCTTGTTTAATTTTCTTTGGCATATATGTAATATTTTCTGGCTTACCATGTGTAATTTTCTCTGATATGTTTATTTTGTTCCACACTTGAATTTTCTATGGCCACATCATTTTTCTCCTTTGTGTGTGTCTGTCATGTTCTATTTTCTTTGGTTGTCTGTAAATTTCTCTGGGACTTTTATATTATGGAATGCATTTTTCTCTAGCTTGCCTTGTTAATTTTCTCTGGCATATATGTAATTTCTCCTGGCTTGCCATGTGTAATTTTCTCTGGTATATGTTTGGTTTGTTCCATTCTTGAATTTTCTCTGGCCGCATCACTTTTCTCCTTTGTGTGTGTTTGTTATGTTCCATTTTCTCTTGTTGTCTGTAAATTTCTCTGGGATTTAATGTTGACATCTTTATGTTTTCATTGTCTAACAATGACGAAACGTAAAAGCAGAAAAACACCATAAACACCAAGTAAGAAACAGAAACTCTATAAATAAGATAATCTAATTTGAATATTTCTTAAAACTAACTATACCTATAATTTGTATGCAGTGTGGATTGTGGCCTCTTCATTTGCTACATAATGAGACAATATAGCAACCATGAACCTATCAGCTCAACATTGTCAAAACAAGACATAAGGTTCACGAGGATAGAAAATCATAGAGAGATTTGCGACCAAAATTGGCCGGTCATGGACAGAACCAATTGAAATATCACCAAAAGAAGAACTAAAAGTATAATAGTGAAAGCATACTAGTGAAATGAAGACACTGTACACAATGTAATAAGGAATGACCCTTCAATTTTTTTTTTCGTACATTGAAGAAATGATGTTTTTGACATATATGTATATATATTGTTTTAACTAATGTAAATTTCATAACTATCAATGGTTAAATATTTTTTTTTATAATGCATATTTAGTGGTGATTATCAACACAATCCACGCAAAGAAAATTGTCTAAAGAAATTTTTCTTGTATGAAGTTACCATAATTTCACAGAAAAATTTAACTCGTATTGTGCCAAAAGGGTGCCTATATGATCATGTAATTTGTAATGCACTGTGTTGGTACGAAACAATCATCAAATTCAAAAAACACAATGCACATTGTAGTTTTCTCTGCTATTGGCAAATTTCTCTAGATGAATTTGAGCACACAAAACATAGTGCACTATTAGCAAATTTCTCTGGATGAATTTGACCTCACAAAACATAGTGCAGAAAATAATTTTTTCTGCTAGTGGAAAATTTCTCTAGATGAATTTGCCACAATGCACATAGTAAATTTCTCTGGATGAATTTCACCTCACAAATTTCTCTAGATGAATTTGACCTTACAAAACATAGTGCACAAAGTAATTTTCTCTGTTACTGGCAAATTTCTCTGGATAAATTTGCCACAATGTACATAGCAAATTTCTTTGGATGAATTTGATCTCACAAATTTCTCTACTATTGACAAATTTCACTGGATGAATTTGACCTCACAAAACGTAATGCACATTTCAACAAACACAATGCACATAGCAAATTTCTCTGCTATAGGAAAATTTCTCTGGATCAATTTGATTGGTATTATAAAGGCACTCCCAAGTATGTTTCTAAAAACGCAACATAAAAAGTAATTTTCACTGCTATTAAAAAATTTCTCTGGATGAATTTGACTGGTGTTATATATGCACTGTCCAAAAAGTACATTTCACAAAACAAAATACACAAAGTAATTCTCAAATGTATTATTCAATCAATAAATGTAATATCGTCAACTATTTAACAAAGGTTCCTTTCATGTCCTCTTATTATGGCGATCAATCCTATCACATCGACTACACGTAATCACCCTTTTAAACGCTTCAGTAGAAGCAATTTTGTTCATCTTTGGCCTCCCAGCTGGTCTCTTACTCAATGCAAGTAAAATCATAGCATCATCAATTCAATTCGCATGAAACATTAATGATAATAGTATCATTCCCATATTTGCACAGCAACAACACTGTATTGTCCATCTAAACTAAAACAAAAAATACCAAAAATAACTTGTTCAATATAAAAATACTTCACAAGAACAACATAAAAGTCTAGAAAAATTTCTAATAATTATAATTTTCTCTGGATTGTAATACCTACCTTATAATGTTCTCTGGACTCAAATAAAAGTCCAGAGAAATTTACAAACTTAAATTCACCTTCAAGATAAGAAAAACAAAATTACAGAAGAATTAATGAATCTAGAGAAAATCACAGAGATATTCAATGCTAACTATTAAACACAATCATAGACAAAAATCACACAGAAGATCAGTTATCAAATTATAAGCTTCTCTGTGATTTTCACTGGACTATAAGCTTATAATTTTCTTTGTGTGATTGTGCATTATTGGACTCAAATCAGAATGCAGAGAAATTTCACTGGAATATAAACATACAATTTTCTCTGGAATATGAACATATAATTTTCTCTGGAATACAAAGCAAAGTGTAGAAAAATGAAAAGTGCAGAATAAATGAAAAAAACAGAGCACAAAACTTAAGACAGTGAAGAAAAACAGAGCCGGTCTCCAAACACGAAGAACAAAACTTATCATTGATAAACATGTAACACAGAATGAAAAATCAACGCCATTGTCAATAACAAAGAATGAAAAATCAACTTCAAAAATCAAAAAATAATTCACTAAGCTGGCTTTTCTATCACTTTGATCAAAACTGAAAATAAAAACCTAATTTAAAATAAACTACAAAAACTTATTTGAAATCGAAGTCCATATATACAAATCAAATGAAAAATAAAAAACTTAAACTGATTATTAAACTTACCTGATTCAGCTCTACTGGAAATTCGAGCTTCAACACGACTTCAACTTCTACACGATCAACGAAACTCAACTACTATACGACTACAAAATTCCTATAAAATTTCCACGAAATTTACATCATCGAAATCTCCATCGATCGCCAAGTTCATCCCAAAGTAATCTTCCATAAAAATAGTAACGTAATCTTCAGATTCCAAAATTGAAAATCACGTATAATATACAAAAGGGTAAAATAGGTATTTTATAAACTAAACTAACATTGAGGGACCTTAGACACCAGAAAATATTATTGTGGATCTCTCCTCATACTAAAAGTTGGATAGGGACCTTAGACCAATTTTCCCCCAAAAAAATATATAATAATAGAAAATCATTACATATTTGAATTTATAAAAAATTTTACCAATAATTTACTTCTAATTCTATTTAGATTATTATATATTAAATTTTCATGTAAAAGTATAATCTAAATGTAAAATGTAAAGAAATTCCAATATCTTTAATCACCAAAACTAAGATAATATAAAAAATAAAAAACTAAAGATTTAAAATATAAAACCAACGAAACTGGTTCTTTTTTAGAATTTTGACATCATACCTTGGTTATTAAAGTACCATGTAAAATATTACAGTTCATAAAATATAATTTAAATAAAAAGAAAGTGTATGAAAATAATCTGCAAATGTTTGAGATGAAACGCAAATCTCTGTTTTAAAAACGTATCTACTTTCCTCTGTCTAAATTGGAACGAATGCATACAATTTTAAGATTTAACCAAGATTATTCGCAGTGATTTAATTCATGATGGACAACTATAAATATTATGTATATCAATATAAAAGCAAACACAGGAAATAAGCAGTGATTGGTACCACTAATTTTGAATCACTAACAGCTCTAATGAGCTGAAAAATAATTTTTTTTAAAAAAAGATACAACGCCAAAACATCCCATCATGTGGGATCTACATCAATATTAGAGCTATTAGAGCTCTTGGATTAGTGGTCTAGAACATTTTCCATCACATATCATAGGCATAACAAATTATCTTCTCATAATAAATTGTGCAAAAAATTTAATGAAATCTTTTTCCAAAAATAGTGAGAGTTGGGGCTAAATATTGTTAATCAGTGAGATTCCTCTCAGAATTACACCAAAGGTGGAAAATTGAAAAAAAAAATTACAAATCCATAAAATTAAGATAAAACTACCTTTATCGAGGGAGGTAGGGGAGGAGAGTGGAGAGTATCAAGGGTGAGTGTCGAAGGGAGAGCAAGTGGTGGAGGAGACGTTGTGAGGGTGGAGGCAAAGAGCGGAGGAGGTCGGAGGAAGAGTTGGCAGAGAGTTTGTAGAAGAGATGGAGATAAAGATATTTTGCCCTAATTCCATACATCTGTAAACAAAAAATTCCACCTATAATGTAATTCTCAGAAAATTCCCATTGATTTGCAATACTTGACCCCAAAGTCATATAATAACATCAAACTCTTAGCCCATGATACTGACTGAACCAGGTAACCAGCTGCTTTATTTTTGGCACCAACAATTGATATAAAAAAATAAATAAATAAGTAAAATTTCATTTCCTCACAAATTCCAAACCTAAACATAGCATGAATAAATTATATAGAATTTTTTAGAAAAATTGCTACACAATCTCACATTCCCTATTCACAAGACAGACAAGCAATAGAACTAATCCCTTGCAGTTTCTGACTTTCCCTACAGTTTAGCTGTGCACTCGTGATGGTACACTGCATAGAGACCACAACCCATTCTGTTGATTGAACACACAATAAAAAAATACAGTCCCCACTATGATGCTCAAAAGAATCAAAGGATTTGGCATTCAATTTCCCTTGTAATTATTCAGATGTGCTTGTATATAGCCTCTCTAAGTCTTATAGTTTTATTCCCTGATATCAAGCATACTTACTGTGATGGAACACATGATGCACTCAAACCTCATGACTATAAAATGACTATGGACAAACTGAACGATAGCAGTCTTGTAGCGTGCACTGTTTTAGAAATTGTAATACTAAAATGATATTATAGTTCATGGACTGTTATGGTGCACAATGAAAGTCAGGAAACCTCTGAAATTAAAAGCGTAAGTGTGCTATATGACAAAGGACACCAAGTACAAGTTAAAGGAGATCTCTTTTACAGTGTCCGGCTCCATTTCAGATGGTGACAGTAATAGATCAAAGCAGTGCCCAGATATTGTACAAACCAAAAGCACATTTGTAGGGTCCAAAACAGCTTCTCTGCATGTATCATCACAAACTGCATGAACAAAGAACATAAACCAATAAACTTCAATCAAGTTATGTATAAAAATCTATGCAATTGTACCAAATTTACAAACAAGCAAGGTTGCTATATTCAACAACCACAACTAGTGATGCATACCATGGACCTGTCCGGTCTTCTCACAAACGAATACATCTCCAATTTGATAATAAGAACATGTTTCTCCAGAGCAATCATGATTGGGGACCACCTTATCAGTTAGGCCTCTGCTGCTTTTCCATATAGATACTTGATCAGCAACAGTCTTATCAAGAATAATCTGGTCATCATTCACCTTCAGATACACAAGAAAAATAAATGATAAATGAAGGAAATGCCTTTGTCTTATTGTTATGAGCCTCATTTAAAGAAGTCATCCTGCTATGCATGGTGCATATACACTATAGCAACATCCCAGCTCCACTCCCCCCCCCCTCCCCCCCCCCCCCCGACACACACACACACAAAACACACACACACACACACAAAAAAAAGAAGAAGAAGAAGATAAAAGCAGTCTTTCCAAAATGCGGTCTAGTAAGCGACAATTCTGAGCCAAACAACATGTATGTGAAAATTATGACAAAAAAAGTAAACCTCCGATAAGCTTCCAATAGCATTCTTCATCCGAGAGAGAGAGAGAGACTTGTTCAGGAGGGGGATAAATCAAGCATACCACTAACAGATTATTGTCAAGAAGTCTGCTATAAAAAAATCCTATATCGTCCCATAGATTTGTATGAAATGTACAGAAAAGAAATGAAAGTGATTCCCCATCGCCCCCGTAAAAACACATAAAAGGCAAAAGTTTCAGCCCAACAGCTACCCTTGTTTACCTGAGAAGGGAGAGGTGCTTGGCTTCATTTTGCTGCCTGCATTTGGATGTAATACTCTTTGAGCTCAGAGGGGCAATACCTAACAAATTCAACCATGTCCTCTCCATCACGCTGCAAGAAAGTATTTCTTGTAAACTATAAGTTTCTTAATCTAGCTTTAACAAGGAGCATCAAATGGGTCAGTTAAAAGAAGTTCAAATCAGACTTGGAGAGGAGAGACACAGTACACGAAACTCATAGGCCAAAGGGACAAGTTTCTATAAATAAGAAGGGCCTAAGTTATGAAACATCAATGTTTAATATGATTTTGATATGCTCAACAACAACGATATTTAAGTAGACCCGAAATATACCTGAATGTAAAGCTTTTATCAAGCACACTCTAGCAATTTTTTTGTAGGGGGCAGCAGACCCCATCGCATACGGTACCTATAAAAAAAATTACTAATGCATTATCAAATACATATCTGTTTTAATACACACATACTGACAGATTTATATGTGCAAAAATCAACTCAAACATTAAAACAAAATATTTGGCTGCCATGATAGAAAGTCCTAAAAGAAATGTGGAGGCTTTGTATGTATCCTGATGTATTACTGAGTTTTGACAATGGCACAGTGAAGTTAATAGGAGAGATTAGATCACCAACTGCAATATTCCTTGGTGAAAATTTATGCTTTACGAACTAGGGGATATCATCTAACAACCATAAGCATTACACACAAGCACAATACACATGCAAGTCAAATGAGCAGAACCAACATTTGAGAATCCAATAGGTCTACTAAGACATTTAAGATAACCGCTAAAACCAAATACTTTAAAAATCCTTCTAAAGATATTGCATAATTTAGGAAGAAGATACAAGTTTCTGACATAGCTGTTAGCATTTAACAAGGCAAATACAACATGGGATGTTCTTCATGTAGGAAGAAGATAACCTAAAGAGTTTAAAAGCTTGAGCCTCAACAATACATGATTAGGAATTCACTGGAGTGATATTCCAGCAACAGACATGCACACGCGCATTTTGTGTGTTATCTACAAAAATCTTTTAAAGACCATGTCCCTCAATTCTTATAGCCATGAATAGATAGTTTCCATTCAGAAAAGTAGAAACTAATGGAATGTGTAATTATATCCCCAACCAAATGCATAACTTCACATGCATCCTTTATGTATTCTCTAGTCTAGACTCTAGTTCAAACCATAGAGAGACATCACATAAGCTGGACATTTACCACAAATGACGGAAATAAGCCAAATTTGATGGAAATCAACAACGTAGTTGGAGGTCTCATTTGACAAAGAAAAAAGAAAATATTATTTTAAAACAAAATTTTCATTTACAAACTTACGAATTCTGATGAATAAGCATTCATAAAAATTGATTTGATTCATGGCCATTAGCAAGTTTTTGGAGAAAAAGAGAACACTGTGACAGGAAAAAGCTTTTTATACACATCATATATTCTAATTGAAAAAGCAATCAATAAATACGAAAATGTTTTTCTTCTCAAACTTGAAAGAATGAAACAATGTAGGAATTCAATAAAAATTCAAAACCAACAAAAATATATATAAAAGATGATAAAGAAAACCTCATCACTCACAAGCGACGCCACAAAGACTCATTTGAAGCTGCAAAATTGAGAAATCTACAAACCAGCGCGCATGAAACAAGATCCTGCATAGATTGCCATCATACAAAATAACCCAGATCATAAAACCCCCAAATCTCTAAAAAAAACAAAAACAAAAAACAATACTTTTGCCCTAATATACCAAAAAAAATTTGGCCCAATAATATACATACAGACTCGTACCTCAGAAGAGAGGAATTTGAGGATGTGATGGAAGAGTTCAGGAGGGATCTTGCTGAAGAAACCAGTCTCCATCCTCCTCGGTGTCACTCTGATGTTGAATCTATCGCTACTACCACAATTATCACTCTCTAATATTCTACTCTTCGAAGGAGATGAAGCTTGAAATTTCACAACCGATTTCTCTTCGCCTTCATTGTCCCCCACACGCAACCTCTTCGATTGTCTCTCCTCCTTTTAATTTTCGCCTCTTCCTGAACCAAATCCCCAAAAAATGACCTAATCTACACATGCATATGATTGCCTTGCAGTAGCCTACAAAATGAACATTATTACTTTTTCCCACAAAATAGAAGCTAACTGTTTAACCACTAATTCAACATAAAAAATAAACACAACTATGTATTTGTGATGCATTATGCATGTGCGCATTAGTACATTGAAGTTGATGCTCCATCCACAGATGGGTCTTGCTGGGGTTGCTCTACTCTTGGTTCTTCCTCTCATCAGCAATTTCAGCAGCTTGGGCACTTTCAGGATTATAACCCAGCGGCCGGACATACATAAAGCTCACAGCCTTCATCATTTTCATCTATACACCAAGTCACACACACCGCTACATCAATAGCTTAATCCTTCATGGAAGTGTGTTAGAACAAGTTCAAATCCAAGAGCATCTCCAATCCTAACTCTCTTTTTTCACGAAATTAGAGTAAAAATTTGTTTAAAAGCTTGATCTGGTATGGAACACTCCAATCCTTCTTCTTTTTTTCATGAAATCTTTTTGAAAAGTTGCAAACTTATCCTAAAAATCTGTTTTAACCTTTTTTATGAAAGAAAATCGTCTCCAATCTTTGTTCTTCTAAAATTTTTGTCAAAATCAAAATTTAGTAAAAATATGACTTTTTGGAACTTTGATGAGGGATTTGGTTCATCCTTCATTTGGTAAAAATTTCGCCTATGCTCTGATTTGATACAAGTTCAATGAAATGATTAGAGCTTACTTTTAGCTCTTTATTCATCAAATTCAGAGAAACTCAACAGCATTCATTGTCTCCATATATCCAATAAGTCAAAGGTAACTAGTGAAATCACATATATATATATATATATACATTTCATTTATGTGAATTTAAATCTGGGTATACGTGATTACCTTTTCTTTCTCTTTTTTGGAGACGAGCAGCCTGGCAGAAGAATTCCTGCTCATGGGCAAACTGCAAAGAGATAGATTTGGGGGAGATAGTTAAAACAAAGAAATGGGTTATTGAATTGAAGAAAATTGAGAAATGGGTAATTGAATTTAAGAAAATTTAAGAAAATTGAGAAATGGGTAATTGAATTGAAGAAAATTGAAAAGAAACCTCGTGGGCTACTTCTTCGGCGCGGCGTTCGCGCTGGACGTGGGTCTGTTCGGCGATCCATTTGCGGCGCTGGTTGGGGTAGGAGAGAGGGTGCCATGGCTTCTGGTTGAGGTAGGAGTGAGACCCCGCGGTGCCCGATTTGGTCTTGAAATCAACGTCACCGCCTTTGTCCGAGAACCTCTTGCACACCCTCAACCTTCTTCTTCTTCCTCCATCCTTCTGTGTAGCCTTGATTTTGGTCATGTGCTGATTGATTGATTTTTATCAGATGAGAGTCGCAGAATCTGAAAAAATCCCTAGACTTTACGGGCTCGCGCGCGCGCACACACAAACACACAAACACACACACAGGAGTTATATCATTATTTCTATATTGGAAATTCTTCCATGTAAGCTCAGATTTACATGGGTATGTATGCGTATATATATTTCGAATTTGTGTTTGTGGTCGATACGATCTTTCTCGCCTGAATCGAGACTTTTCATTTCCACAACCCATTTCCAGAATCTTATCGCGAGTGTTTTCATTTCCAAGACCCATTTCCATTAACTTATCCTGCGTTAGTTCAATTGAACTGGTCGTTCTGACATTTTTACTCCAGTCACAATTTCTCTGACCTGATTGAACTTTTCTATTTTTCAGACTGCTTCCTTTTGATTGTCTCAACGCCTAGTTGACCGGACTGAACTGCTTTGCTGATCTGTTTTACTCCGGCCAGAATTGCCCACAAAAATGTCTACACAAGAAGGCGATCTTTGGTTGGACAATCTAAGTCCGAGCTTCTTCGACGGTGACTTTCTTTTTTTTTTTTATTCATTTTTTTTTTTTTTTATTCATGTTCGACGGTGACTTTCTCCTTCGTATATTTTACGAGTTTTGCTTTATTTAAGGGTTTCTGATGTAGCACCATAGCAGTAGTGTCTTATTTTATTACGAGGAATACAAAAAAATGCCAATCAATGTAGTTTTTTTTTTTTATGTTATATTTTTTTTATAACAAATAAATCATATATGATAGTATAAGAAAACCTAATAAATTAAATTCACAAAATCATAATAATGAATATAAAATACAACACAGGCCAATACAAAAAATCTCTTATAATAAATACAAACACAATGAATCAAATTCACGCACATAAAAAGATTCGAAGTACTAACTTCTTAGAAAATATATAAAAGTTTTCAACGGTATATTTTTGCAAAATTTTCACATCCAACATATGTTTCATTTCATCAATTTATTTATTTATTTAGGATTTTTCAATTTTTTGATATCTTCTTTGATTCCATATTTTATCTTTAATGATAAATTATATTTTGTCCCCTTTTATATTTGATCACTTTATCATTTTGGCCCTCAAAATTTTTTTTTTCTCATTAATGTTTGAAGTTTTTTTCAATTTTCTTTTAAAATTAATTTTTATTCAAAATTAGACAAAAAATGCTATGTTGTTAACTGCTACATGATAAAAAAAATATATTATATTGAGATTTAGGTTTTCAATTACTTTTTTACACTACGTGGCTATAAATATGTCATTTTTTTTTGTTTAATTTTAAAAATAAATTAATTTTTAAAATAAATTAGAAAAAAACTCATGAAAAGGCAAAAGTGGGGGAAAAAAATTGAATGGCTGAAATGAAAAAAGTGACCAAAATAAAGGGCAAAGTGTAATTTGTCCTATCTATCATTTATTGTTTAATCACGGTTAGCTTCACTCTGACCGTTGTTTAATTTCGGGAAAGTTTTATATACACCAATGGTACATTGTATGTAGTCTAATTATATCATTTTCTTATTTAATTTTGATTTATTTTTTTTCAGTTATAACATTATTTTAATAATGATTTATAAAATTTTAAATTTTCTTATTTAGTTATGATTAATTTTTTTAATTATATCTCATGTTATATTGAATTATAATATATATTTTAGTTATGACTCAAAAAAATTAAAACTATACTATTTTTTTAGTATTATTATATGTATTAATTAGTATACTGACATATATTATGATATTATTGTTGACCTTATCCATTATTAAGAAAATGGTTAAAAACTAAATTTTTAACTTTTTTTTTTTGAAAAAAATATATAAAAAAATGTGAAAAATAATATAACTTGAAATAAATTAAAAAGATAAAAAATAACTTTTAACCTACTCCTAAAAAAAATAAAAAAAATAAAACATATATATTAACATATAGCATACCAAGCATATAACATTTTTCAAATTTTTTTTTTTAGTGCTTAACTTCGAATTGAAGAAAGGAGAGCGAGTATCGTCACTTTGCACGGAGACAAAAACCACCACAGTAGTTATAAGATATCACCATTGCTTAGAAAGAGAGAGAGAGAGAGAGAAAAACTTCAAACGTCAAGAAAAAGCGCAAAAACCAGTTCAATTCAATTATTTTTCTTTTTTAACTGTTTTCAGGTATGCCATCTACTTTGTCAATACATAGTATCATCAATCATATATATATATACACGCAATGAAATAAATAAAATAAATAAAATATTTATTATATATTGTGTGCTAGTCAAGTGGTAAGAGTCTTATTCATTTGGCATAAGTCTAAAGTTCAAGTCCCTACTCTCATCTATTTAATTTTTTTTTTAATTTTAAATAAAAAAGTAGACACGTGGCAGCATAAAAAACAAAGGTTTCAGGACACCATAAGAGGTGTTCACTGTATAATTTTAAATAAAAAAGTAGACACGTGGCAGCATAAAAAACAAAGGCTTCAGGGCACCATAAGAGGTGTTCAGTTTATAATTTTAAATAAAAAATTAGACAAGTGGCAGCATAAAAAACAAAAGTTTCAAAACACCATAAGAGGTGTTCACTTTATAATAGTATAGAAGATAGATTTTATTGCTTATGTCCACCTAGTTTATTATTTTATTGCTTATGTCCACCATAGTAGTAGTTTCCATAGATTCGGAACAGAGTAGCAGTTTCAGGAAATGGCTTTATATTGCTTTATATTTTTGGTCATTGCTTTTACCTTTCCAAATCTGGTTGTTTCTTAGTTAGGTCTATAATTTGCTTATAAATATTGGGTGTAAGCCTTAGGGCTCTTCAGTTTTTTGATCATTAATCTATTTCAAGTTTTATACTCTTCATTCCAACTTTGGTTAATTCTTTGTGAATCAACTTTTGTTGAGCCTTTAAACTCGGTATTCTTGGAGAATCAACGGGTCTAGAGAGGTCTTATTTCCGGTATTCTTGTTTGAATCAACGGATTTTAAGATTGTTACTATTGTTATGACTCGCGCTGCATCAGCTTCTTTATTCACCTCAATTTCTTTTGCTTTGTTTAGGTGTTTCTACACAAGAAGGCGATGATTGGAGGGCCTATCTTAATGAGTATCCTTATGGCCGAGAAGGCGAATTAGAACAAACTCTGCCGGGGAGGACGACGGCTCCAATATTTGACCATGCTTCAAAAATCGAGCATGTGCTCGAAAAATTATGCAGTCAGCAATCTTTCCATCTGCTCGTTCAATTCTGGACCCCCAAAATATTGAACGGCCAGTATTCGCTTAAAACTCAAAATTCACAGTTTTTTCTTAAAACGTCTGATGATGCACTTTGTGGGTATCGGAAGATATCTAGTGAGCTTGACATTAACTGTGGAGAAGACTCCTGCTTTCTCGGAGCGGTATTCAGTTGCCAAATGCCCAAGGTTTGGTCTGACCATGCTTTAGCGTCTTTGTGCTTGCCTGTAAAGTTGCCTTCCAATGACCCATTCCTGTGTCAGAATTGTGTTGGCATACTTGAAATCGTATCCAAAACCGAAGCGGTATGTCAACAAGTTTTTAAGGAAGGTCGTGTTTGTGAACTCTTTCAGGTTTGTCGCTAACGCAACCCATAACTTAGGCCTCTTTTGGAAACATAGTTTGTAGTCAATTTTTTTTAGTTTGTAGCAGAAGTTTAAAGTTAATTTTTTTTATATTTAAAGACATTTGGAAGTTAGTTTTTAGCCATTGGTAAAATTACAATTCTACCTATCATGGGCAAAAATATGTCACATGGGTAAAGTTATAAATATTTTAAATTGAATAGGAGTAGTTCGGTCATTTCATTGTAATTTAACATCATAAACAAATATTAATAAATAAATAAAAACAAAAATAACTTTTTACCAACTTCCCAAATCATTTGTCTAAAAAAGCGAAAAGCTTGGTTAAAAGCCAAAAAGTTATTTTTTACTATCTTCCCAAAACACCCCTTAAACATGTTCAATTTCATTTTTAAAAAATTATGTTTTCTTATATTGGCAATTGTTCTCAACATTTAAAAGTTTTCTAAGGATTTATGAGTTGTATCATCTTTTTTATTGAGTTAAATTACAAATATATTATGTTTGTTTAAAATACGAATTGTTCTTTATAATTTGGAAAATTACAAATACTTTCCTATCAGAATTTTTTATTTAACAAAATTAATTAAAAAACTAAAATTTCTAACTGTCCACCTATACAATAATAAAATTATCTAAATTATTAATTAAAATAAAATTTTAACATTATTAAAAACTGTTAAGTAATTTGATGATTTATTAATAAAATGACCTATTTGTTGTGAAATTAAAAACTTAGGGGGCATAATGTAATTTCTAGAACCACATGAGATAATTTGTAATTTAAGTAAATCTCAGAAGGTGTGTTTGTAATTTATCCTTTTTATTATTCCCTTGCAGGAGGTAGGTCTGATATGTTCAGGACTTGAACCCTTGGACATGCAAGTAAGTGGCAAAAAACAAAGAAGTATTCTTTGTATTATGAGTTTTTCTAGTAAAAAACAAAGAAGTATTTGTTTATTTTTCCTACTTAATTAGTTAAGAAACTCTGTTTCATAATGGACTAATTATTATTATTATTAATATTTTTATTTATTTTTTATTTTTTGCAGCTCCATGTCTCAACTCAAGGAAGTGAAGTTCCTTCCAAATGTTCAGTGGATCACACCAGCCAATTTACAACTGGACAGGTTAGCTCAACTAAACTTATAACTATACATAAATGTATAAAATTTGTTTCTTATGATTAACTTAATATGTAGGTTTTCAATAGCAAAAATGAATTGATCAATTGGGTACATGATGTGGCTAAGAATTATGGTTTTGGCGTTGCTATTAAGTCGTCGACCTACGATAAGAGACCAAGGATTTATCTTGGTTGTAAGAGTGGCATGGATACAAAGAAGTGCATATGTCCTTTTACTGTGAAGGCATCAGAGACAAATGAAAAATGGTCATTGAAAGTAATCAAAGGATTGCATAACCATCCACTTGCGGAGCATCGCGAAGGATAATTCATCTGCTGGGAGATTTTCAAACAATATGTTATTGTCATGATAGAATGTTTGTTTGATACGG
Source organism: Camellia sinensis (assembly GCF_055761805.1). Classification (NCBI taxonomy): domain Eukaryota; kingdom Viridiplantae; phylum Streptophyta; class Magnoliopsida; order Ericales; family Theaceae; genus Camellia; species Camellia sinensis. The sequence continues at coordinate 164,019,449 of NC_138972.1, forward strand.
ATTTTATGTTTGCCAGATGTTATGTTTGTTTAAGTTAATGGTTGAACAATGGGCATGTTTATGTTTTGAAAATTTTTGACAAATTAATGTTAAATAATTTGTTTGCTTAATGTTATGTTTTTGTTTAATCAAAACTATCCAAAAAAAATAAAAAATTTAATCGTACACTATTCCATTCACATAAACATGTTTGCAAAAAAAAAAAAAAAAAAAAAAAAAAAAAAAAAAAACACTTCGTAACAACAATCTCAATACCTACGATTGTATGGTGTAGTTGGGGATGCTAATCGGCTTTGCACAGAATAGCAAAAAATGATTCTACCATCTTTGTACGAAAACCAAAAAATGACCAAGAAAAGAAAAAAGAAAAAGAGTAAATATTATTATAAAATCAACTATTAAATACAAAGAAAAAATGTTTGTCATTATACATACAAAAAGGCATCATCATTGTATATCTCAATAAAAACATAGATCTTTATCATTAGGTATCTCTTTTTACAAAAAAAATATTAAAAAAAAATCATGTAAATAAGAATAAATTTAGAGAAATATTAGTCAGAAAACAAACCACAAAAGCTTTGTAACACGTGATTCTTTCGTAGCTCGAAATTTCGAAGGCTCGAGTGGCCAGAAGTTCCAAAATGACGCCATTTTGGAATTTTTTTTTCTTTCTTTTCTCCGAAATTGGTTTGAGAACAGGAGAGAGGAAGAGAGAAGAAGAAAACAAAGAGAGGGGGAATAGAGGAGAAAAATTATTGCTAGGCTTTGTTGCTTCTGTGAAAATTCTTTCTCCATATATCTGAATCAGGGTTACAGGTAAATAATTTGATGATTTGTAGCTTCAAGAGGGGAAGTGAGAAGTGGAGAAGAAGAAGTGAACTGTGGAGGAGAGAGAGAAAGGTAGAGAGAGTGTGTGAGTGGTTTTGGTTTTGGTTTCCATTGATGAGAGATTTGTGGATTTTGTTCTTCAGAAAAAGTGAAGGATTTTGGGAAAGATTAGAAGGGGAGAGAAGAGATGAAAGAAGAATACAAGGAGAAGTGGAGGAGAGAGAAAGGTAGAGAGAGTGTGAGTGGTTTTGGAATGAGGCCGAGAAAGACTGCGAAGCTCAAACCCAAATAGGAAGATAGAAGCTTTTCATGGTCTCGTAGGTTGCTCTGAAGTTTAATTGTGGTTGTGGAGGTGGGTAGTTGTTGTGGGTTTTGTTGAGTTTCTTGAATTTCCTGATCATCATCAGCATGTGCTTGTGCTGCCATTAGTGAGTGTGAGCCCCTCCCTCTCTAAAAACACACTGTGTGTTCGTTTGGGAAAATGTGAGAATGTGTTCGGGGGTCTCTGTGAGTTTTGTTCTTCAGAGAAAGTGAAAGATTTTTGGGAAGATGAGAAGGGGAGAGAATAAATGAAAGAAAAAAGACAAGGTTTCGGGCCATTCGAGCCATAAGGTTTCGAGTTGATTCTATGTGTACTGTTACATTAACAATAATCAATTCTAAAAATACAAATTGTATATATTGGCAAAATTTGAATACATAAATTTAATTACTAATTTCTCACCTTAAAAAATGAAAAATAAATAAATTTATACAAACAATTACAATGTAAAAATTTATAAAGTCCTCGTTTAAATTTAGTTTTAGGTCCCAACTAAGGTTGAGCCACGTCATGAGTAACATCATCCGATACAACTTCATCTTCCATGACAATATCCGACATATCTGGTGTATCGTTGTTATGTGCTAAAGCATCGCTAGACCACGGCCACATTTAACGTCCAATGCATGATGTCTTCCATTTGAAGCAGTAGTGTCACACCCCAAACTCGCCCCTAAAAGTTTCGGGTATGACCACCTCAAAAACAAACATAAAATCCAATATGTATAACATATGAGGCCTGAACGGAAGTATTAAACAACACAGAACAACATCCATTGAGCTAATCCTAACATGCCAGGATCATACACTTGATATCAGGTAATGTATCACATAGTAAATACATACATGGCAATATATTTATATAGACAAATATACAGTCTTGTCCCCGAGTCTGGGGATGTAACAAAATTGGGCTAAGGGAAGTTAATCATGTTACACAACATCCATCAAATGGTTCAGTGCACAAAGCTAAAGGCTCTGCGGGGACTCCCCAGAATGAATGAGCTTCGCCCGAGTGTTGGGTTGTGATGTAAAGACAAAAAGGCAAGTGGTCCAAGCTGGACTATGACTGACCTTCAAACTGAGTACCTACAGAATAGACATAACATGAAGTAAGCGAAGCTTAGCGAATAATAGTACGTGATAATCCAACAAATAGCTAAAATCACAAAGTATATAAATGCAGAGAACTTATAGTTAGTCTTATCTTGTAATTGTTTCCAGAACGGCCTTGGGCCCAGCCTTCAAACAGAGTGGCCTTAAGCCCAGAATGCAGAACGACCTTAGGCCTGATAGATTTTGTAGATTGGCCGTAGGCCTAATAGATATTACAGATTGGCCATAGGCCCAGATGTCACAGATTGGCCATAGGCCCAGGTTTCATAGAATGGCCGTAGGCCTCGCAGATTTCACAGAACAGCCATAGGCCCCACAGATTTCACAGAACGGCCATAGGCCCAGAATACTAACAGATTGGCTTTAAGCCCAGTTCATATATGTATGGACTCAAGAGGTGTCTCGCATGGATTCTAGAGGTGACTCACACTGTAGCACTTATTTCCGTACAGCACTTTGTTCCGTACAGCACTTTGTTCCATACCAGAAAAATAATAGGTCTTACAGATTATACAGAATGGCCATAGGCCCAAATATCGTAGAGCAGACTAGTCTCAGAGTTATATAGAGGCATATAGATTCCTTCAATCATTCTCATGTGTTAACATAGTTAACTTGCATTTAACAGAGTGCTAATGATAGCTATTGGCAATAGGTAAAGCGTATTTTACAGATTGGCACAGTTGTCTTGCGTATAACAGAATAATAACAATAACTATTAACAGGGGCACATATATCATTACAATACGCTTAATAAGGACAGAACGATTCACATCCTAACGTGGGTCACATAATGATGTTAGACCTTTACAGATTGGCACAGTTGTCTTGCGTATAACAGAATAATAACAATAACTATTAACAGGGGCACATATATCATTACAGTACGCTTAATAAGGACAGAACGATTCACATTCTAACGTGGGTCACATAATGATGTTAGACCTTTACACTCAGATTATAGGTTCTGAACGACCTCGGATCCATGTATAACACAACAAAATAATCTTAGATTCACACATATACTGTTGTTCAAGGATGAACTTAAGTTTCATTTATTCGTTAAGAAACAACGTAGTTTGCTTACGAATAGCAAAACATTAACATTAATTATTAATAGTACACCAATTGTACTACACAATACTATTACTCACAGTATGGTGGCGGAGCGTTAGTCTTTCCCGGAATGTGTCCTGCGCATATACAGAACTCGTAAGTTAGTTCATTTTTCTTTGTTAAATCATTTCCTGACTCACTTGTTTCAAACGAATTTACAGATATCATAAAGGCATCAAATACAGATTTCAAAAATATTCGGCAAACATGCACGTAAAACGGAGCAATCCATTTTTTCCAGCATGGGCCGCACGTGCGGCGGTTGGTCCAGCACGTGCGGCTGGGAAGCCCCGCACATGCCTTTTTAACAGAACCAAAACCCAGAAATTTCCCATTTCCCGCACGTGCGGCCATGACTCCCGCATGTGCAGCGATTCCCCTGTGAGAGCAGTCCGAAATTCAGACAAAACCCAATTTTGATAGGTATTTATAAGGCTCAAAATAAGTTCATAAATTGCTAGACTATGGTCCAAAAATCATGTGGGTAGGAATTACAAACACATATATCAATCTAATATGGATTAGATCATTAATCTTAAACTCATAAACATACCCAATTTCATGAGATTTCTAACCGCACGCACACATTGACATATACACACAAGGCCATGTCTACATAATTTAGTTCAAGTATGTCAATTGAAGAAATAGAATGTAACTTTTCATAGATAATTCAAGTTGAGTCAAAACAATCAAAGGTAAGGTTATCTTCCCAATTAACTTCTTGCACACACAAGATCACAATTACAACCCTTAAGTGACATGAATCAAGAGGGAATTCTTACCCAACTCCAAGACAAAGGTTACACAAGATGAATTAAATTTACCTTGAGCTTGTTTCTCCTAAATTTCTCTTGATTCCGACTTTCTTGATGAATGAAGCTCTCTCCTCTTGAGCTTCTCTCCAACCCTCTTCTTTCCTTTCTCTCAGGAGATTTTTTGTATAGGGTTTTAAGTCAAATATTCCAAGAGGCACACACACACATATATATATATATATATATAAAGTTGAATAGGACAAAATTCTATTAGTTTAATGATTCCGAATCAGATTTTTATAGAAAATCATATTATAACTTAAAAATTACGCTGATCACAAATGTAGAATTAATTTCAGACAATTAAGCCTCTAAGGCTTCCAATTTCTGATCCAAACATTATAGTGGTAACAGATTTTTCCCCTACTAAGCAGATATGAATCTATATTTGCAAGATTCACTCAATTAGACGTCACTTCACACTAAATTTCACAATAAGCATTGAAATGCACAGAATAGGGGACTGAAAGTATACCAGAAAACATATACGAGGGTCGGGTTATTACAAGTAGGTGGTAAACGTTTACCATGCTTAATATCCATAGTATATCTGCAAGATTTATGTGATCAACAAGAAGAGGGCAAAAATCAATTCAATATCAGTATCATGTGAAACCATAATGTGAATTCAATTCAATTCAATATATAGATAATGACTCACAACCTAGGACATTGAAAGTTCAATATCATGTAAAATCGTATGTAATTCATGAACTTGTCTAAAATTAGAAAATCAGCATCATAAGTTGCTTAGAAGTTCAGGTCCAAAAAAGTTACTCCAATTCAGAAGAATAGGTTTGAACAAATGAGAATGGTTTGATAATAGTCTATAGTTATGTTAACCATTTAACAATGTCTAATAAACAACGAGTCTCTGATGCTGATCACAGTATATGTGAATTAACAAAGAGTTCAAGCACAGACAACAGGCTAGGACAACTATTTCTATCACATGGGAAAAAAAATGTCCATAAATGAAGGCTTAGGGTTTGTTAAGCATTTCAAAAAATATTTAAGGCCATACTAGCAATCCTAGCTAAGCATAAGTAAGAGACCTCTGAAATTAAAGAGTATGTTGCCTTTATTTCATATGATTTTCTACTAACAAATTAAAGTGGGTGTGGGTCCAACTTCTAATCAACCTTAAAAGAAAAAATGAATGAAATTTACTGAAATTTGTTTTCATTTAACCTAATGCAAACAATCCTTCTTCTACTTTCTTTGCCCTTGCCAAGCAGCTTAACTTTCAATTATAACAGGAAAGAATAACAATAAAACACACACACAAAGGGAGAGAGAGAGAGAGAGAGAGAGAGAGAGAGAGAGAGAGTGAGTTACCATTAGGAAGAAAGTCCCCTTCATAAAACTTCTCACCAGAATTTGGCCAATCTTCATGATGAGAACCATTGATGGAGGTATATCCAAGACATAACAAGATTCAATAGGATGCAAGAGTGTGAACATTTGGTGCACTCGCTAGCAAGCAACCAAAGCTGCTAAACAATGTAAATAACAAACTTCCATGCATGGAGACCAACGAGAGGAGAAAATAAAACCTGAAAGCCTACCTATATGAAGAGAAATGACCAAAAATTTATCCAAACAGATATTCTATTGAATATACTTCAATGCCAATGAAAAATACAAATTGCCATGTACACTTTGGTAGAGTATATTTCAAGGAAATATTCCAACAAAATACTGAAACACTATTTAGACTTATATAAAATGGAATAATTGAAGGTCAAATGTACAATGTGCAATAACCCAATCTGACTAAGCTAACTAAAGAATATGAACCCATGTTCCCAACTCCAAGTAATTGGGATTAAGGCTTGCTAAGCTAATTTTATTAAGCTTCAATTATCTGACTTTATTTTTGGAGCATGCACGTAGGGGCAGGAGAGTGAAGTTAAAAGGAACGAGAATTCTCTTCTTCAGCATTTGAATATTCAATAGAAATCCTTAAGTTACCAACTTGATAGAACTAATTCAAAAATCCAAGCGCATAGTTATCTATAAATTTGAAAAAAGACTAATCCACTAAATCTGAAGTTAACCTAAAGTAAGATGGTAGCCGAGTATAGTCAAAATTGAAAATAATAAAAAGGAAAAGGTAATAGTATTATAATAATTCAAAGCAATAACCAGGTTGCTTGGATAGTGAAACCTAATCCAAGCCTTGTATGAAATACTTACAAGAAGCAGAATAACATTTCGTTGAATCAAGAAATTTGCCTCGTCTCTTCCAGGCCATGGCTGGAACTTACATGATCAAGTTTGTGATTTGTACATTTTTTTTATGAGACTACTCAGCTGCCCAAACATTACTTTAGAAAATGTTCCCATTCATTTTTCTAGATGTTTCCAGAAGACAAACAGAGGTTAAGTGAAAGTGGTAAACAGAAACTTTTCATGACAAAAACAAATATAATAAAGGTTCTCCTAAGAACAAATATCAAGACAAAAACAAGGGGAAAGATCTAACTACTACAGTACCAAAAGTAAAAAAGAACTAATCTAAAATCTATGATGACATGATGAAATTCAAGCTATGAACACCAAACTAACCAAAATATCATCAAATCGATCCAAACAAAAATATATATAAGATTTAGCATTCACCCTACGAACTAAAAGTTCCAACTTTCATTACAATCATATGAAATTTAAAAACTATCAAGACAATGACCAAAAAGTCCACTACAAATATGAACATATAACATCAATCAAAAACTGCATACACATGGGAGCTTGCACATACAAGATAAATGATGGGAGAAACAAACACTAGTTCAACAACCCAAATCAAATACAACTTCGCGAAAATAAAATATTCTCCCTCTTTATGTGAATCTATTAGGAAGCCATTAAATAGAGCACAATATATATATATATATATATAAAACAAAATGGAATCAAAGGCACATGCACAAAAACATGAGCAATTTTTACTTGGAAGTGAGAAGGAAAAACCACGGGACCATAGTCCACCAAAACCTCCATATCAACAAATAATGGATGTACAACAAGTTCTCTCTAGCTATAACTAGAGCCAAACAACAAAGATACAAACTCAAGAAATAAACATTCTTGGCAACAAAAAGAGAGATCTCACCAAAAACAGGGGGCTGTTCCAGGACCCAAAAACTGCTACAGAATGCTTTAAAACCAATCTCCATCGTTCAAAGTTTTAAAACATAACATTAAGAAATCATTGTTAATAGATATGTTGTTGTTGGATAATTCATATGCTGGGAGATTTCAAACAATATGTTGTTGTCATGATAGAATGCTTGTTTGATATGGGTTTTATGTTGGCTAGATGTTATGTTTGTTTAAGTTAATGGTTGAACAATGGGCATGTTTATGTTTTGAAAATTTTTGATAAATTAATGTTGAATAATATGTTTGCTTAATGTTATGTTTTTGTTTAATTGGTAAATATTATGAGAGCAGTTTGTGTGATGGGTATGTTATTATTATTTTTAAAATTTATGATAGATTGAATTTTTCTTGTGAATATATTATATGAAAACATGGTTCCAAACCGAACCGAACTGAACTGTGTTTAAATGGTTTAGTTTGGATTGGTTATATGATTTTAATGGTTTGGTTTAGTTCCAATTTTTATAAAGCATTGATTGGTTTTGATTTTATCCCAAACCAATCCAAACTGAAATGAAACTAGACCATACACACTCCTAATTTGAAAGAGATTTTAGTTACGTTAAAAAATAGGAATGCCTTAATTGAGCCAGATGTTAAGCCTAATACATGCAATTAGGGACATAAGAAAATTGATATTTCTACTCATTGTAACCTGTGTGCATTTGAGTTGGTTGAATCTAAACATAATAGTTACTCATCAAGAATACTCGATCGACACACCTTTTGTCCAAGCAAGGAAGAAGCGATGTGTGAAGGGGATGAGACAAGGCGAATGTGAAAGGAAAAATATGCATTAATAGACTAGGTAAATCTAGTGCATGTGTTGATGCTCTCCCTATTGGTTTGAAAGCATACAAGAAGTATATCAAGGATGTAAATGTGATAATAATTGAGGTTTCTTGGCTATTGTCGATTTAATATGTTTTACAGAGAATGCATGGTGTCAAGTTAGGCGTGATTTACTAGGTGAGTTGCACACCCACAAAGAGAAATACACTGCACTTGTGCAGACGACTGGAATAAAGCATACGTTCGACGTATTCAACATTTTAAGGACATCATACATCAATCACATTATAACTACTCCAAAGAGATTTAATATTGTAGATATTGATTGATGTATAATTTTATTTATGATAAAATTTAATGAACTTTTTTATTTGTATTATGTTTTCAAATTTGCATTAGTAAATATAAGCATCATAATGTTCCATTCACATAAACATAACCATCCAAAACAACATCATTGTCACATGTTCCATAATTTGTAAGAATAAAGTAAGCATTACAAAAGTGCATTCACATAAACATAATCATAACTATCCACAAAAAAAAAAAAAAAAAAAAAATTAATCGTACACTATTCCATTCACATAAACATGTTTGCAAAAAAAAAAAAAAAAAAAAAACAATACTCTGTAACAACAATCTCAATACCTACGATTGTATGGTGTAGTTGGGGATCCAAATCGGCTTTGCACAGAATAGCAAAAATGATTCTACCATCTTTGTATGAAAACCAAAAAATGACCAAGAAAAGAAAAAAGAAAAAGAGTAAATACTATCATAAAATCAACTATTAAATACAAAGAAAAAATGTTTGTCATTATACATACAAAAAGGCATCATCATTGTATATCTCGATAAAAACATAGATCTTTATCATTAGGTATCTCTTTTTAGAAAAAAAAATATTTAAAAAAATCATGTAAATAAGAAAAAATTTAGAGAAATATTAGTCACAAAACTAACCACAAAAGCTTTGTAACACATGATTCTATGGTTAATTTTATAGTTGATTCTGTGTGTACTGTTACTTTAGCAACAATCAATTCTAAAAATACAAATTGTATATATTAGCAAAACTTGAATACAAAAATTTAATTACTAATTTCGCACCTTAAAAAATGAAAAATAAATAAATTCATACAGACAATTTCAATGTAAAAATTTATAAAGGCCTCATTTAAATTTAGTTTTAGGTCCCAATTAAGGTTGAGCCACCTCATGAGTAACATCATCCGATACAGCTTCATCTTCCATGACAATATCCGGCATATCTAGTGTATCCTCGTTATGTGGTAAAGCATCGTGTAGACACCCCATTTTTGACCATCCTCAAGACTTGGAGGTTATCATTTGAACACTCGATGATCATCCATGCTCGTGTTCATTTTGAGTTCCCAGAGGTCTCGGCCGCGCACCTTGCCTCAAGATCTCTCAACTTGACTGTTTTGTGCTTGGTTGTGGACCAAGCACTTGTGTTTTTTCTTTTGAGGGAAGGGGGTGGCTTGTTGGCCATCCCCACAACCCATCGGCTAAGGCATGATGCCATTGGCCTTATCTCCTTGCCGTCGGCGAAAAGTGGTGGCCGATCGGCACTCCTTTTGGTCGATCGACACTCCTTTTGGTCGATCGGCACTTTGTTTAGTCGATCGACCATATTTTTGAGCCGAGCCCTTTCCATTTGCTTTTTGCAGATATTTTGTGCCAACTGTGACAGCTGGTATGCACAATTCTGATCCTCCATACATGTGTATGGAGGGATTTGCTTCAAGACTCAAGCTTGTTCAACAAGCTTGAGAATTGAAATTCTATAAAAAGGGAGCCTTCCCTCCCTTTCCAGGGGTTCAAGAAATCTGATATACAAGATATATATCACTCTCTCTCTATATCTCCCTCTTTCTCTATATTTGTGTGTGTGTTTGTGCCTAAAAGGGTGTTTTGTTCACACTATTGCACACAAACACCTAGTATTACACCTTCTTTTGGTTGCTGAGGTGCTAAGGAGTTGGTTTTAGAGTTCTTGGAGTGATTTTGATCAGAGGATGCTGCTGGAGTTGTGTTCTTGAGAGTGTTCTTCAAGGGTGAGCAACTAACCTTTAGATACCTCATTCTTGCTTAAACTTTTAGACCTATTTGCATATTGTTTTGAGCTTGACTATAAACTGTAAAAATTTATGATTTTGTGTTCTTGAGATGATTCCTTAAGGTCACTTTTGTGTTGGGGGTTGTCTACTCCCTCTTAGGCCTTATTTGGCTTCATTTTGTGCCTTTCTTTTTGGGCTTTGGAACTATCTTGTTTTGGCCTTCTCACCATTGAAATCTAGAGGATTTTCAGTGGTGGAGAATTGGTTTTGGTGTCTTGAATAGGAGAGGGATACCCCCCTCTCCTTGTGTTTCATATTCTGGCATTAAGGACTCATATTGGTAGCATGTTTGCTTAGTTTGTTTTAACTCCATTTCAGTAAGTATTTGGTGTTATTTTGCCATGTTGTACCTCTGTTTCATGTTGGTTTGTTGACCTCACGCATTCACCATGCACGTGTCTTGCAATCCTCTCTATTGCCTTAACATGCTTTGTGCTTTAAGCTATGTTTTTAGCATGATTTTGGCTCGACCCAAAAGAGCTTTTAGCCTTGTTTTTGCCATGATTAAGCTCTATTTCATGTTGTCTTGGTGATACTTGCACTGTTTTGTATAGCTATGGTTCAACCTAGCTTGTTGGCTTTGAGTGTCCAAGTTACTAGCATGCATTGCTTTGACTATTCTCATGATTTGGCATCATTTGAAATCATATTTCAGTCCATGTAGTGTATCCTTACACTTGCATTTGTCTCTCTTTCTATGCTTCAAAGAGTTGTTGTTTTGTGCCTCATGAATGGACCATTGTGTATGCCTCCATGCTTAGGTCTTTGGGATGCCATCTAAGTGGGCTTTTGGGCTTATTTTGATATGCCATAACTCTATTTTTCATTGGATAATTCATGCCATGTTTGGTTTTGATAGGTGTAGTGTAACACCCCTTGGTTGCCTTGCATGCCTCATGACTTTTGAAGTTGTATTCTAGCTTGTGTTGGCTAATTTCGAGCATGTTTTTGGTCTTGTCTTAACCTGCCTCGAGACTGTTTTGATAGCCCTTGGCCTTTTGGGGCTTGATTCTTATGGCCATGGTTTGAGTCCCTTGGCTAGCCTTAAGCCTTGGGCTTTCTTGTATGCTTTGCTTGCTTTGTTTGGTTGGTTTGACACATTTCCATGCATGATTTCAAAGCTTATAATATTTGCCACATGTCCATATTTGTCCCCTTTTAAGTGCTCTTGAAAGTTGCCCTCCTATGCCAAGGTGTTGGACCGTTCACATGTGCATGTTTGTTCTGCAGTTTCATGCTTCCAATTCACCATTTTGGCCACTAATTTGGGCATAGCTGAGGTCTGCCCATTTTGATTTAAGTCCATCTTTGCATGCTTATCCATCTTTGCATGCCATGCATGTTTGTATGTTTAGGTTGCATTTTGTATGCTTGCTAGTTTGCATTTTGTCACATGCTTGTTTAGGTTGTATTGCATTTGGCATGCTTGTTACCTTAGCCTCATGTGCATACTTGAGTCATATTGCATTTGGCATGCTTATGTTACATTACATTGCACTTCCATGTTGCATTGTATTTGGTATACATGCATTGCATTGTGTTTGGTTTGGGATGTCAAACCAAACACGAGGACCGAGGGACGTTTCGTACTTGAAGTGACGAAACGTGCCTCAATCCTTAGTCGTCGACGCTCTTGATCTAACATGATAGAGTGTGAGGAATTCATGTGTTTTGTACATTCATTCCATATTGATTTGTGCAATTGGCCTCTTTGGCCATCATGCATCGAAATGCGTAATTGATGGCCCAAAGGTCGAGCACTACACTTCTTTGAGTCCCAAACATGATAAGGGGTGTAGTTGCACAACATTTTCTTGCAAATGTATTGCCATGCCCTTGTTTGTCCTCTACTGCAGCAACAGGAGCAATCTGCAGGAAGAAATGGCCGATCGGCTATCTTCAGTGTCGATCGGCTAAAAACTTTTGGTCGATATCATCAAAATTGGCCGATGGTCATTTTTCTCTGGCCGATGGCCTCATATTCTGGCCGATGACCTCTCAGCATGGCCATGAAAGGATTTAGAAGCATCATAAATATTTTCACAGTTCTCGGAGCTGCAGAATAGTGCAAACAGAGGCAACATATGGCATGGCAACGGATTTCCGAGCGAAGTCGATCGAGCATGCATTTGTCCCTCTTCTCGAGGCCATTTTAGCTATTTTTTAACTTAATTAATTTGCTTAATCAGTTAAGAGTTATGTAATTATTAATTAGCTTGTTAGTTAGTTAAGTAGTTGGTTTGTATTATTTATTCGGACCCTCCGTCGAGAGGGCGAATTTTGTAATAAGTGTGCGTGAGTGTGTGAATGTCTTCCAAGCCCACGTCTTTCTCCCTTTTACTTACCTGCTTTTGATGGTTAGTTTAGGGCATATTTCAATTAGCATCCTTATGATAGCATGCGTGCATCATTCATTCGTCTTGTATGCACCGGGCTCGGCGCAAAGTTGAATACATGTATCAATTGTTGCATTTCACATGCCATCTTAGAATAGCCGAGTCTATCTTAGTTGCATCTTGCATGTGTTGCATTAGCCATCTTAACATGAACTAGGATCATGCATTGATTACTAACTAGTTTCTGTTTTGGCTCGGAGTACTCGGTGAGTGTTTATGCTTTAGCACCCTTGCATGCGTGTGAGTGAATGCCATGATAGCATGCTTGCCATGAGGCTATTTGCTTATGTGATATAACTGTTTGAATGCCTGTGGGTGAAGGTTGGATTGCTTGAATTGGGACAATTCATCAAATGCGAGTTTTAAACCCACTTGAGAGTGGCAAAATCATGTTTTCTAAGCCCACCTGAGGGTGGCAAATCCACGTCTTAGCCTACTTGCGAGTAGCACTTTCAAACCATTTTCAAACAAACATGAGGTGTTTTGTTCCAACTTAGGCGATCTAGTCTATACTTGTATGCTGTGCGCATCACGTAGTAATGCTGGCTAATACACCGGAATAAGAACGCGTGTGTTTTCAAAAACAAGATATCATGTTAGTAAAGGTCGATCTTTCGATTGGGCAAGAGGGGGTGCTCATTGCATGACCTTTCCCTCTCGTACCCAAGTTCCCGAGCCGAGGCAACTTTGGTGATGACGGACACGTGGCCTTAGGCACGAGTCAGGGTTTCCTAAATTTCCCAAAAACAAAACATTTAGGTGGCGATTCTGTATCTGGCAAAGCAGTCCATGTTTGGCACTTCTTTACAAAAATCAATTTTCCAAAATGATTTGCCAGATTTGGAATCTTTGGTGATTTATTGGTCTTGCATTACACTTTGCGAGATTAGATTCAGAACCGTGACATTTGAGTCTGAACTGTAGTAAGCCCAAATGAACAGAACGGGATTTTCACGCCAATCTCGCGCGCAAAGCTCGGGACGTTCGGGCACATCTACACATCGCTAGACCACGGCCACATTAAAATCCGATGCATGATTATTTGAAGTGGAAGTCTTTGTTGTAGAGAGGCTAAGCATGACTATTTTAACTATGAGTAGCTAAGCATTTTGCCAAGGTAAGGAGTGAAGCCACAAGGAGTGTTTGATGTTTGACAACTATTCTTTATGGTTTTAATGTAATGTTTTATTTTATTTGATTGGTTATTTTGTTTGGAAAAATATTTTATTTTGTATAATTGTTGGCTTTTTGGCTTTCGAAGGTTATTTTTGTAATTGCGAGTGTGCCAGCAAGGATTAATCAGTCCTTACAGAAAATTAATTGCCAACCATTTATCAGACGATTGTGTTTTAGTTCTTTCAGCCTCAATGAAGATGACTTTTTACTGGTGGCTTGATTTAGAAGAATTAAGCAAAATAACAATTAATTGAAGAACAATTGAAGCGTTCCATTAGAATGAAAAACTTACAATGATCCAAACTCAGCCTCGTAGAGGTTTACAGCAACAATCTACTTGAAACTACTCCTATGAACCAAGTGCAATGCAGGAATTTTAAAGTACAGAAATGTAAAGAACTGGAAATGTAAAATTGGAAAAAAAATAAAGTAGAATAAGACTGGTTTTTTTGATTTGAGTCTGGGGTTTTTTCTGGGGCCTTTTCTGCTATTTATATTTCTCAAGGATGACCATCGAATTGCATTTTCAACCGTCGAACTGCTCCTCCAAGATCGCTGATCATGTTGCCTTATAATTAGCTCCACTATGCCATCACTTGCAGTTAGGCTTCCCTCCTAATTTTGAATTTGAATGTGAGTAACCGTTGAAGCCACATCACTTCGGATCCCTTTGATCCAATACTACTCAGATCTCGTAATAACTAATGCTAACTGCCACGTGTGCGATTATGATTGAAGACTTGAATAGTCTTCCTGTATTACCCTTATTTTGCCATGCGTCGAATTGTAATTGGCTTTTACAAAATATGTAGCCAACATTACCCCCCGCACTAATATACCCAATACTTGGTGATATTAGTGGATCAAGATCTTTTATCCACAACTTAGAACGTGCATGGGCTTTGCATTCTTCCAGAAATGCAACTGTCTTTCATCATTTGCATTAAACTCTCCATCAATCTTTTGAATACCCCTATCACCTTAGTATTCGAACAGACTGATACATTTCTTTTTTTGTCGAATTAATTTTTTCCTCTATTGATCGAGCACACGAAGAGTCATCTGATGATGCTGTTCCTCCTCAAAAGAACCTCCATGCATTAATTAGCCACCTTTACCCACCTTTCTATATTCAAGTCATCGAAGCCTTTGCAACTTATCAACCCTTGGGCTACGAACACATTGCCCTTAATCCTTTGATTCAGAAAGTTACAAATATGGACATGGGAAGTTCTTCTTCTGATTCACCCTCAGACTACGAACAAACTTCCCTCAACCCTTTGATTCAGAAAGTTGCAAATATGGACATGGGAAGTTCTTCTTCACAACCCTCTACATGGGATGTGGCTTCTTGTTCTTCTGGGGCTTCTGACTGGGCAAGCTGGTCGAAACCTGAGGCCTGTGATTTGAGGGAGCGAATTAACTATCACTTCATCGAGTTCATTGATCCTTTAGAGTTTCCTTCCTATACGCGAAGCTCGGTGGTTTATCCTTACGTGCCCATCGACCAATGACGCAGTTTGGAGGGCAATTTGCTTGTAGCATGGTATACATCCTCCATGCCTACAAGGATAGTGCACACTACCCGACGCCCAGAAGAGGCACAAGGGTACAACCCATCATTCTTAGCCCAGAAGGCAAAGCTTTGCTCTTCTGACTGGCTTGATTATATTAATGCCTTTGTTCCTTCTGCCCTTGCTCCTCCTCCTGAAGTGAAGGCTTCCCTATCTTCTTCGCCAACTCCTTCCTGGACAGAAAGATTGAGGCTTGCCCTCTCCGCAGATAAGGTCTTTCCACCTTACAAGCCTCCACCTTGCCCTACTCCAGCTGAGCGGAAGCAAGCCCAATTCCTGCTTGCAGCCTTCTCTCACTTGCCTTTCAGTGTTCTTGAGGACGAAGTCCCTCTCAAGAACCTTCGATGGGCTTGTCGGGGTCATGTTCTCAATCCCCTCGCCAAGCAGAGCTTCACATGTTTCTGGACCAACTCCCATTGCTTCTTCACTGGCATCGGATCTCTACGTTCACCACTCAATCTTTGGACCAACTCTCATCCCTTCGAGTTCATGCCCAGTACGAAGCAGAGAACTTCATTGAAGAATTCGATAACTTCAAGAATAAAGACTCTGCGTACTGGGATGACTTGGATATTGACGAGTTGGAACAAGGATTGAGAGAAACAGCATTCGAAATAAAGGCTGAAAAGCCTTTTTACGAAGTGAGAGCACATCAACTTATGCAACCAATCCTAGAAGAAATAGAGGATAGAATAAAGAAAGAATAGAAATTCATTGATCATAGTTGGACCAAATTTCATGATCTTGTTATTTATTATATTCCTTACTTTTATGAACTTGAATTTCTGCCCAAAGAGGGCCATTCAATGTAATTGCTTTTACTTTAATACAACTAAGACTTTTTCTTTGTTTGGCATTGTTTGATCCTGTCTCCGTTTGTCTTTAAAAGCAAATTTAGGGCTTCGAACTGCACAATCTTGTCCTTCGAATCTGGATTCAATTGTTTTAAATGAAACACTAACAAAAACGAACATGAACTTTTCCAATTTATGGAATGCAGTTGATAGTTTTTGCCAATTTTCATTCAAAATCCGTGCTTCGAATCTAACAATCTTACCCCTTAAAACTTGTTTCAATCATAACCAACATATGGTCATGATTTAGTATGATCAATCAGTTTTAAATTGACCATTTTGCTTTGAACAATAGTCCATACTTTCAACAATACGGAAGCTCCTTTTGAGGGCTGCACTGTTTTAGTCCGAAAAGACAATCTTTTCTGAATATATATAAACCAACTATTGGTTTTGATGTTTCGAATACCAATTCCCATCCTTAAGAGATCTAAAGTTTTGCTTCGAAGGACATTACTTTCATTGAGAAACCTAAAACAGGTCTTTAATCTCTTTGAAGTAAACAAATACT
The DNA here is from genome assembly GCF_055761805.1 of Camellia sinensis. NCBI lineage: Eukaryota > Viridiplantae > Streptophyta > Magnoliopsida > Ericales > Theaceae > Camellia > Camellia sinensis. The sequence goes on from NC_138972.1 coordinate 164,036,264, forward strand.
TGAGCATTCTTACATCCATAGGTATGAAATGTACTTCGAAGCCGGCTTCTCAGTTTCGAAGCCGTATGTTATTTGACTTTTGGCGCCAAAATCTGGTTTCGAAGCCAAATATTATACTTTGAAGCTGGCCTCAACATCTGGGATGCGTTTTTCCCTCCAAAAGTATCAATATTGAAGGACGCTTTTCGTATTTGTACTTTTAGTACTTAACAAATTACGCGATATATCTTCCAGACACAAAGGCTTTCAAAACCCTTTTATTTCGTGCTCTGAAATCACTCGCTCGCTTAAAACACAAACCCTTTTCCTCTGTTAACCCTCTCTTCCTTGCCTCTTCCTTGCTGCTTGCTACCAATGGATTCTTCTTCTTTGAAAGTGCTTGCTGGCGATCGTATAAGCCCAACCATAGCTTTGAAAAGATGTATTGATGAAGAGATTGCCAAGTTAGCAACTGATGGGTCAAGTTCCATAGACGGCGCCTCTTCGTTCCTCGCCACAGCAACCAACAAGAATATGTCTTAGGTCCTATCTTTTGAGAGGCTCCTGCTCAACTTCCAGCTTTATACCCTCGTCTGGAGGACTATTTTCTTCTCTACGAAGGGGGGCTCGACTGGGGAAATTGGAGAATGACCCGACCTCACCGTTGTTGGCCGACATTGAGAACTGAATGTGAGGAATGGTATGACAGAGTTGTGCCTGCAACAGAAGATGACCTGCAAGAGCTCTGCATTCTTGATGCCCTCCGTCTTTCCAGGTTTATCATTCCTGAAGACCCTTTCTTGATTCCTGCTGCTCTTTGCTTTTGGAACATGCCTTTCAATTTTTTTTAGTTTCAGTGTGGCATGATGGCCCCCACCGTTCTTGATATTTGTCATCTTTTAGGGCTTTCACCCCTTGGCTCTCCTTTCACTCCCAGCTATCCAGACCTTTCTGTTAAGTTTTCCCTTCCACCCTTGAACTCCTCTTACAGTGATTTTGTAAAGGCTGAAAATAAAAGGGAAGGCCCTGTGAGAGATAGAGAACTTTTTTCCTTCATTTTATACTGGTTGTGCAAATTTCTCTTTTGTACATCATCTCAGAGGATTATGCCTGAGTTCGCTCCACTTGCGAAGGCACTTGTTTTGAAAAAACGCATAGCCCTGGCTCCTTATCTCTTAGGCTATGTTTATAGAGCCTGTTCCCAATTTTGTGAGAAACCTCTTGATGTTAACCAAGGGGGTCCCCTTTGGGTGCTCCAACTCTGGCTCTTTGCTTACTTCACTGACTTGCATCTCAAATGCTTAAAATTCCTTGTTCAGGACCCTAGTACTTATAGGGAAAAATATGCCAGAATTGTTCTTTATCCTGCTTCCTTTGCCTACAACCTCACCTTTTTTTTACCAACTTCCTATTTCTCCGTCTACCACTTTCTTCTGTCCCTTTGATACCAACAAAGGATCTGCTTGGCTACGAACATTCTTAGCTGATAAAGAGTGCTCCACCCCAGCTCACAAAGACATGTGGGCTTCTATTTTGCTGCCGAGGGAGTTATTCATTGGCACTTTAAACCCTTGAGCTTATAAGTGTATAACTGAGGTATATTGCCCTTCTCAATTTGCTAGGCAATTTGGGTTAACTCAGGGGATTCCCATTCCACTCTGCAGCCTCTCGAATGTCCATCTTACAGCTAGAGACCTAAGAATACCCAAATCAAAACTGGAAGAGGCAACATTCAAACTGTTGAAAGAATTGAGCGAGTTCAAATTTGTCCCCTTCCTTCCTTCTGGCCTGGCTCTGAAAAGATTCCAAAACTGGTGGACAACCAATATGGAAGTGCGTCTATCCGTACACCCTCATGATTTACTGATAGGGTTAGGAATGCCTTCGAAGGCTAAATCAACAACAGCTGAGAACATTCCCTCTCTTTCCACAGCTGCTAAAACTGCTCCTGTAGCCTCATCCTCTCCTGCTAGAGTTACCAGAGCTGTTTCAAAAAGGGGTAAGTATTTTCAAGTTTCTTTTTTTTAGACTCTTTTGTTTGTTTCCTTTACATTCATACCTCTTGGTGCAGGGTCTCCACAAGAAGAATCTCCTAAGAGGGCTGAAATTTTGGCTACTCTCAAGGACAAACAAAAGCAGAAAAAGAAAAGGAAGCTGATACTTACTCTTGAGGAATCCGAATCCCAGATTGAAGAGGGAAAGATTGAGAAAGAGCAGGAAGTACCATTACAGAGAAAAAAGAGGAAACAAATGACTGTCTCTCCTTCTGATTCAATCGAAGATCCTACTCATGAGACAGCTGCCATAATAGTAGAAGAGGAACTTACTTCTGAGGAATCTAAACCCTAGATCCAAGAGAGAGGAATTGAGAAGGAACAGGAAAGACCAATACAGAGAAAAAAGAGAAGGAAGATGACTGTCTCTCATTCTGATTTGGTTGAAGACCCTATTCATGAAGCAGCTGCTAAGGCAGTAGAACAGGAACATTCTAAGGCCATAATTATTTTTGAGAGAGTTGAGAAGAGACGGCAGTAGTAATTCTTAAGAGATGAAGATGTTGCTACTGATGCAATCCAAAGGGAAACTGCAAGAAGGCAACATATTGCTGAGCACTATTCCCTTCGTAGCTCTCCTACTGTTGCTATCACTTCTGAAACAAGTAACTTCTTTCAAGCCTCTACTGTTTTTCCTTGTCAAATTTTTTGGTATTGAGACTTGACATTACTTTGTACTTCTTCTTTTGCAGCAACAACTACTGAGCCTATTTTTCCAATAGGGACTCCCTCAGTTTCAGTTGAAGTTAATCATTTGCAAAATGTGAGATCCATTCAGATAATACTCCCACTTCCTAGGCCCACATCCTCTGTACCTTCCTTGAGGCCAAGTATTTCTGCATTTCTTTCTTTTGGCTTAAATCCATACCTCCATTACTTGTCCTTTGATCTATCTCAATTTAATTCTCTTTCGAACCTTGCTCTTCCTTCTCTTCCTAAGGAAATTCCAGCTATTACCTTCTCTTCGATGGTAGTTGATTCCCCTATTGAGGGTGTTGGCAACTCTCCAACTCATGGTCTATTGCCTTTGCCTGGCTCCAGCCCTTCTTCCCTTGATTTATTGGTGGCTAGAACCATGGAGACTGCTGAAGATGCTCCACCCATTTCTCCTATCCTTATGCAGTCCTTTGTGCCTTCCACCAAAGCCCTTTCTGTACCCTTCATGTCCACGGATGAGGTAGACATCTTCGAAGCAAGGCTAGCTAGTCTCTTCGGCATGCCTTCTACCTCTTCAATGGCTAGTGATGAGACTGAGCCATTAGTTTTGCCTGATTCTCTCCTAGAAATTTTTGAGGGCTCTTCCTCCAGTAGTAAACCTTCTTCACCTCTGATAGACTTGGACAGCTGCCTAGAGCTATTGACATCTTTTTTGAGGATCCCTTTTGAGGCTTTACAGAGGCCTATAATAAGAAATGGCTTCCTTCAGTGCTGGAAAATCGTTGAGCAATCCGACATGGTTGTCTCCAGTCATTTATCTCAGGCAGCAACCATTATTGACTTTTACATCAACATTTGCCATGCTGCCAAGGCTGTAGAGGAGAAATTGGTTCGAGACCAGAGCTTTGTTTCCACAGTACATACTGAAGTATCAGAGCTGAAGGAACAACATTCCTCTGTCTCTCACTTTCGAACCCGACTACTGGAGAAGAAAGCTCAACCTGAGCAGGAGCTATCTGCAGTTAACCAAGCCTTGATTCGAACTGACACCAAGTTGCAGATTACCAATCAAGGACTAGCTGACCGAAAGCAGGAAATGACCATAGCCATCCAATTGTTTTCATCTTTTAAGAATAGAGCATCCATTGTAAAAGAACAACTGAGGCATTGTAATGACTTTTGGGCCAATTTATGGCAGAATGTATTAAACTCTTTATGAAAAACAAATTATTTATCATTTGAGTATTCTCGTGTTCTTGTACTTAATGTTTATTTTATTTCTTTTGTTTCCCAAATGGTTGGAAAATAAGGCTTCAAATATCTGCCATTAATCTTTTTGGGACGTATGTATCCATTCAAATTTCTGAAATGGTATGCTCCAAAAGGCAGGCCTCTATGAATTTGATATGGTCCTTCCCAATTAGGTGACCATTTGCCAAATTTATGGCTTTTAATCCCTATTAGAAGTACTGTTTTCTATACCAAATCACCTTCATCAAAGCCAATGTATTTAACTTTTTTATTATAGTTTTTGGCTGCTTTCTTCTTTTGAAAAAGAATGCTATTTAATGCCAGAATTCTAGCATCATCTATGCTTTCTAATTCCAAGCACATACTCTGATGGTATTGCTCAGGATCTAACTGGTCTTGGCATCTTACCCTCAAGGACTTAACATTGATTTCCACAAGTAACACTGCATCATGCCCATATATTATGGCAAAATGAGTGACTCCTGTGCTTGACCTTGGGGAAATTCTATAAGCTCACAATACATCCAACAATAAGTTATGCCAATCTCTAGGATTGTCTTCCACAACCTTTTGTATTCCTTTTTTCAAGGACTTGTTGGATGATTCAGCTTGACCATTGACTTGTGCATAATAGGCGGTAGAATTAACAAGGCTAATTCCAAATTCTGCCACAAAAGACTTTACCATTTTCCCATCAAATACAGTCCCATTATCAACAGTTATAGTCTGTGGGATACCAAATCTATGTATTAAATCTTTAATGAATCCAATGACCTCGGTCTGGTCTACAGCCATGTATGGCTTGGCTGCAACCCACTTAGTGAAGTAATCAGTGGCCACTAAAATCAAACAATGATGCTTCGAAGAAGGTAGGTGTATTTTTCCCATCATATCCGTGGCCCATCCCCTAAATGGCCAAGGCTTCACTACTGCATGCAGGTCAGTTATGGGCACATGCCGCATTGTGCCATGCTGTTGACATGCCTGGCAACCTTTGCATATTCTACGCAGTCTTTAAGGATATCTGCCAACATGTAAGAGGGTCCGAATAAGTGTCCGAGTATTCGAACCCCAATGCATGAGAAGTTGTAAGTAAACACCATAATTACATATCAGCCAGCATGCTAGAGTGTCCGAATAAGTGTCTGAGTATTCGAACCCTAATGCTTCAGAAATTGTAAGTAAAAGCCATTATTACATATCTGCCATCATGCTAGAGGGTCCGAATAAGTGTCCGAGTATTCGAACCCTAATGCATGAGAAATTATAAGTAAACACCATAATTACATATCTGCCTTCATGCAATCCTTCTTCGGCACCGGAACAATGTTGGCCAACCAAGTCGGGTATTCAGAAACCAGCAGGAACCCTGCGTCAATTTGCTTGGTGACCTCTTCCTTAATCTTGAGGGCCCAGTCCGGGCAGATCCTTCTGAGTTTCTGCTTGATGGGTCAGGCCTCGGGGTCAAGAGGGATCCGGTGGTGTACAATCTCAAGATCGATCCCAGGCATGTCATTGTAGGACTACGCGAAAACATCTTTGAAATCTTTTAATAAAGCGACTAAGCGCTCGCGTTCCTCTGAAGACAACGTGGACCCGATCTGGACCAGCCGCGGGTCCTCCTCAGTACCAATATTCACAGTAGTGATTTCATCAACTAAAGGTTTAACAAATCTTTCCTGCTCTTGATCAATTAATCATTGCAAAACCGGAGAAATTTCTTCCTCGTCGTTTTTGTCAAAATTTTGAAAGTCCTGATTCAAGCAATAAATCAAAGGCACAGAAAAGTACTCAGAAACCGCATCTACATCATTCTCATTAAGTACTTCCAAACCGTCTGATTCTTCTGTTACAACAGACTCGAAAGAGAAAGAAAAAGACAACCTAGACAGGACTGTGGCATTCGGGTTATCACCCCCAGGAATACCGGACTCAGACTCAGTTGAGCCAGAACCTGATTCCGACTCACAAGACTCGGTGGAATCAGATTCCGGCTCACTACCTGACCCGGTGCTGCTTGACAAAAAACCCTCTTCATACTGCCAAATGAGAGATGGTGCGATGGATGCATCCAAAATGTTTGCTGGTAGGCCCGCAGCCGTTTCATTCCCGATCATGGACACCGAGAAGTTATCCCCCAAGCACTTCTGTTCGATCGGAGGATCTGAAAGTAGACAAGCCAGCGCTACCCCCATTTTAATTTCAAAGTCCTCAGACTCCACTTTCCTGCACTGCTCAGCCACAGCTAATGGGTCTGTCTGCCCTTTGGCAGCGTCATCCCCGGATAACTACAGGTTGAAGAAGATCTCAAACCCCGGCACGTGCTTCCTCTCCGCGTTCAACCATGGCTCTAGGAAGCCACAAAATGGAAAGTCCTCCCCCTCCCGGGCGAAGCGTCCGTTTAGGGTACCCTGGATGGGCCGGTGCATCAACTCAAAAGGCTTCCCCATCTGTTTCGCTCTGGCTCTCCCAGCCATCTCCTTACCTTTCCTTACCCAATCCTCTTTGGTGGGCAGATAATCCAAGCCAAAGGTGTGTGGGTTGTGTGGCATTTCGGCCAACGCTGCAACGCTCTTCCGGCCGCTCTTTCCCAATCCTATCCCGGGGATGTGTTGGAGCTTGTTCATGAGGTATACTACTTGAGCACTGACATACACCCCCTCATTAGCCGCCATGATGTTCCGTACAACCCGAGCCTCAGCTAAGGTAAAACCTGACATGAACACATCCACCATACCATGATCGATTTCTAAAATCGGCGTGGATACTTCTGGTGGTGGATGGATCGACGAATTCCCAAAAACAATGGCCACTCCCTTCCCATGGGGGTATTTCACCATCTGATGCATGGTGGATGACACTGCCTTCACCTGATGCAGCCACGACCGCCCCAAAAGCAGGTTGAAAGTTGTAGGAACCTCTAAGACACTCTGGTGCCTCTGATTTACCTCTTAGAGGACTTTGCAACACACTCAGCTAAAAAAGGGCACACCCTGTTCATATTGGCGAGAGATAACATCTGCTGCTGCTGCTTTAATTGCCGTTCTGACTTGAAGCATGCCTAAGCTTGGAGTAGAGGCACACTCATTCTTCGGGGCACTGGCAAGGCCTGAAGAGGTACATATGGAATGCAATCTCAGAATTTTCTGAAGGTGAAACACACTCAGATGCTCAAAATTTTCCCTATTTTCTTTTGCTTCATAGTCCGGAACTTATATAGCTTCAGATAGGTCCTTGTTTTACCGCTCACACTTATCGGGGGTGGACCCTGCAGTTTTATGAAAGAACAAATCTTGTTTTGTACAAATGTGGAGAATGGCACAGCACTCTAAGCACAAAAAGATTTATGGAAATTGAGAAATAAGTTCTTAACCGGGTATTGAGCCTACGACTGCATACAGTGAAAAAGACTCAGCAACGGAAAACAAAAGGTAAACAACCTAAACACATCGAGTAACACTCGAAGCGACTCACAACAAGAAACGAGACAGACAAAATAAAACACAAGACTCAAATGTGCACATGGAGCCTGTTTCCCCGGGTATTGTTTCCCACCCTTTCTCATTTGTGATCCTCACATCACTCAGCCCTCAAGCTCTATTTTTCTGAAAAAGCCCTCTTCTCACTTTTTCTCTCATCGCACATCTCTCTATTCTTCAATCTCTCATTTTTTTTAATCCCTCCCCCGGGTGGTTGAGGGATAAACAGCAAATTGTGGGCTCTTGCCTCTAGCATTCTGCTAGATTCTCTTTCTTCCACTCACAGCTAGTGAATTCCTCCCGCGGAAAGGTTGCGCTACAACTGGGTGTGTAGCAAATCTGTAGCTAACATCAGTTGATGATGCCTTGCTGGGGAGTTTGGACGTGATAAGATCTGTCCAGATGATGGAGTGGAATATCTTGCCCCATTCCGGTTCGTGCTTCAAACTTGGCTTGATACCTTGTTGCTTGGTGTAACAAGCCCGCGGGGGACCTCGCTACAGCTCGGACTCGACTTTGTAGTCACGGTTCTAAATCTGAACCAAAGAGTCCAAATCCGGTAAATCGTTTTGAGAAAACAGATTTTTGAAAGAAGTGCCAAACATGGACTGCTTTGCCAGATACAGAGTCGCCACCTAAATATTTTATTTTGGGAAATTTAGGAAACCCTGACTCGGTGCCAAAAGGCCACGTGTCCGTCATTACCAAAGTTGCCTCGGCTCGGGAACTTGGGTACGATTGGGGAAGGTCACTTCGTGAGCACCCCCGCTCGCCCGATCAAAGATCGGCCTCTACTAACCATGATATCTATTTTTGAAAACATTGTATGTTCTTATTCCGGTTATTAGCCTAGGTTACTATGTGATGCGCGCAGCATACAAGTATAGATCGGGTCGCCCGAATTGGAACAAAACATTTCATGTTTGTTTTTTAAAGATAGTTTGCTACTCGCAAGTAGGCTTTAAAATGCAGATTTTGCCACCCTCGGGTGGGCTTAGAAAAGATGGTTTTGCCACTATTTAGTGGGCTTAAAACTCGCAGTCAATGATTTGCTCCAATTCAAATAACCCAACCTTCACCCACAGGCATTCAGGCAGTTATATCACATAAGCAATTAGCCTCATGGCAAGCATGCTATCATGGCATTCACTCACACGCATGCAAGGATGCTAAAGCATAAAGCTTACCGAGTACTCCAAGCCAACACAGAAACTTCATTAGAAATCATGCATGGTCCTAAGTATACAGAATTGCCTAATGCAACACATGCAAAAATGCAACTATAGCAGGCTCGGCTATTCTAAGATGGCATATGAAATGCTACAACTATCATGTATTCAATTTGGAATTGAAAATACAATGCAGTTAGTATGATGCGCCGAGCTCGGTGCATGTAATACAGATGAATGATTGCAAACATGCTATCATACTGTATGCTAATTGAAATATGCCCTAATCTAACCATCATAAGCGGATAAATAAAAGGGAAGAAAGACGTGGGGTTGGAAGACATACAACACACACACACACACTTATTACAGTTGTGCCCTCGCGCAGAGGGTCCGAATAAATATACAGTCCCGAATGAAAGAATATTACAGTCCAAATATTACAGTCCGAAAAATATACAAATTCCTAATTAATTAACAAATTAACTAAGAAAGCTTAATAAAACTGGCATGCAAGCCGGGGACTGCCTTGCTTCTGATGGATGATGCATGTCCGGGTTGCCTTGCGTGGAAATCCACCGGGATGCCCCAACTAGCCTCTGTTTAGCAGTTATTCTTGGAAAGCGTACCGAGCTCCGAAAAGTTGCTGATTCTTCATTTTGCTGCAACAGAGAGCAGGAAAGGGGCATAGCAATGTATTTCACAAATATATGCATGCCTCGATCCTCGTGCCACCAATCACGCATACCGAGGCATGATGGCCGAGGAGTCGAAATGCACAACTCAATATAGAATGAATGCACGTATAAACCCAATAAAACCTAACTCCATCATGGATAATCCGGAGTGTCGGTGACTGGGGAATTGAGATACATTCCGTCACTCGGAGTACGAAATGCACCTCGTTTCCCGTGCCCGGGCTAACTCCTATTCCGAACACAATGCAATATGCATGATATGCATGAATGCAACTAAGATACAATCCTAACATACGCAATGCTATGAAAATGAGATGCCTCGAAGTGCGTGCACATGGGCACGCAAACCGAGAAAATGACAGAATGCGATCTAAGATGCAACCTAGTATACACTATGCTATGAAAATGAGATGCCACGCAATACAACCTAGTATGCACTATGCTGTAAAAAAGAGATGCCTCGAAGTGCGTGCATACGGGCACGCAAACCGAGGAAATGCAGAATGCGATCTAAGATACAACCTAGTATACACTATGCTGTAAAAAAGAGATGCCTCGAAATGCGTGCACACGGGCACGCAAACCGAGAAAATGCAGAATGCGATCTAAGATACAACCTAGTATGCACTATGCTGTAAAAAAGAGATGCGTCGAAATGCATGCATACGGGCACGCAAACCGAGGAAATGCAGAATGCGATCTAAGATACAACCTAGTATGCACTATGCTGTAAAAAAGAGATGCCTCGAAATGCGTGCATACGGGCACGCAAACCGAGGCGATGCATGAATGCGATCTAAATGACATGGAAATGTGATATGGGCTTATACCAACATGAGTGAGCCTCAGCCACACTCATATAGGATGCCGACGGATGAAAATGGAGTGCCTCGAAATGCGTACACACGGGCATGCAAACCGAAGCAATGGCAGAATATGATGCAATGACATAGAAAATGTGATATGGGCTTATACCAACATGAGTGAGCCTCAGCCACACTCACATAGGATGCTGGTGGATGAAAATGAAGTGCCTCAAAATGCGTGCACACGGGCACGCAAACCGAGGCAATGGTAGAATGCGATGCAATGACATGAAAATGTGATATGGGCTTATACCAACATGAGTGAGCCTCAGCCACACTCACATAGGATGCCGGTAGATGAAAATGAAGTGCCTCGAAATGCGTGCACACGGGCACGCAAACCGAGACAATGGCAGAATGCGATGCAATGACATAGAAAATTTGATATGGGCTTATACCAACATGAGTGAGCCTCAGCCACACTCACATAGGATGCCGGTAGATGAAAATGAAGTGCCTCGAAATGCGTGCACACGGGCACGCAAACCGAGGCAATGGCAGAATGCGATGCAATGACATGAAAATGGCAAGCAATCATTCTAATGGAATTTCAGCACTAAAATATGGGGGAAAACAGTCCCGAAATGAGGCGAAATGACACCAAATGCATGAAATAGTTCCGAAATGCGAATTTAGGCACCCGAAATGGCCTATAGCTATGCAATGCGTGCACAATATGGACATGTAATGCAAAGACAGAAGCTAGGCAGTCCCAAGAAAGGCACTTTCACAGTTATAGACATGGCCAAACAGCAAGCATAGGTATGGCAAAAATGGCATGCAAGAATAGGGGCCAAGAGAGGGTTAATGAAGCAAGTGATATAAGAAAAATCCAAACTGAAAACGTTCCTTCTACAACATTGAAGAGGGACCAAAAATATGAATGTTTACAGTATATGGAAAGCCTCAAATCAATATACAAACATGCTAAAAAAAGGGCACAAGATTGAGGCACAAAAGGTGCTATAACATGAAGTATACAAAATAATCACCAAACAGAAAAAAAATGTTAATGAAACATTAAGTATAGGCCAAAATAAGGCCACTTTCAGTTCTGTGGAAAAGCCAAAAACAGAAGCAAAGGGGGCTGCCAATTTATGCCAAAAATGGCGCCAAATAAGGGATATAACTACAAGTGGCACATGGAGGCATCAAATGGTGAGGGGCCCTTCAACAATGTTGAAGAAGAGCACAAAATAAGACATTCACAGATTACATCATGCTCAAAAACAGATTACTCATGGGCCAAAAATAGCATGCAAGATTATGACATATAAGAGGATCAATGAAGCAAGTGCATCATGGAGGGCTCAAACAGGGTTGATTCCTTAATGAAAAGTGAAAATGAGCTCAAAATAAGGCCACTTTCAGTTAGGGCCGGAGCTTGAAACAATAAGCATATAGGGCTTACAAATGGATCAAGAAAAAGGGTCAAAAGAGGAGAAATGTCACTCACCCTTGAAGACCAAAGCTTTTGTTGCTTCTTGGACCAATTTGCAGCTCCTTTAGCCTTTGAGAAGCCCTCCTTGTTGCTGGAAATGAAGTGGTGATGGTAGAGCTTGGTGGTGATGAAGAAAACAAGGTGTAGGACTTAAGGATTTTTAGGAAAATGAGAAGGATGGAGGGAGATATGGATCTTGAGGCTTCAAGACAATTTTTTCTAACCCCAAAATGTGATGTTGGCTGCTGGTTATATGGCTCAAAAAGGGGGTGTAAAGGTGGGGAAAAAGGAGGCCAACTTTCCCCCACAAAATATCCCCCGGATATAGATATTTTCTGGGGGATAAAGCCATACAGCTGTAAAGTGAACAGTGTGAGGATCTCGGCCGGCCAGTTATTTTGGTTGCAGGTGGCCGGCCGGCCACACCCCCTAGCCGGCCGGCTAGGGGTCAAAAGGGTCAAGCTGATTTAGTGGCCGGCCACCACATGATGGTGTCCTCCCATGTGTGTACAACACAACCCTGTGGTTCAAAGTCCAAGAAAGTGGCTCAAGGGTGTTCAACATTAGCTCGGAAAGAGGGGTTCAAAAGGGTCAGGTGGAATTACTGGCCGGCCACCAACTTTTAGGGTCCTCTCATGTGTGTACATCACAAATATGTGGTTCAAAGTTCAAGAATGTGACCCCAAGGTGTTCAACATTAGCCCGGAAGGAGGGGTTCAAAAGGGTCAGGTGGAATTACTGGCTGGCCACCAACGTTTAGGGTCCTCTCATGTGTGTACATCACAAATATGTGGTTCAAAGTTCAAGAATGTGACCCCAAGGTGTTCAACATTAGCCCGGAAGTGTGAAAAACGGGCGCCGGAGGGCGTCGGAGGATGTATAACTGGTTGCTGCAACAATTACTGGCCTCCCACCCTTCAGTGACCTCCCCGGTGATAAAACAGAGGTACCTGCCAAAAATGAACGAAAACCGTTGCAAAACAAATGTTCGGGGGCCAAAACACGCAGTTCGGGGCCCCGGAAACTGCCCGTTAAACACCGAAAATGGTATTCGACCTCGAAGTGGGTTTCTCAGACCCCAGTGTCCCTCAAAAGGGATTAAATGAGATGCATGCCAAAAATCAGAGCAAACGAAGATGGTTAGGCGGTCCCGAATCGAGGCACACGGCCAACGATCCCGAAAACCGGGAACCAGACTCCGAAATGGGCAAAATGGCCTACGGCCACCAAATGTAGCCTACAGCCACTGAGAGATGGTCTACGGGACCTCTCCCTCCCCTCGGGGAAAGAAACAGAGAAAATCGAACCTGGTTCGCAAACCGAGACAAGGCACAAAAGAGGATTCGGAAGTCCGGAGGCAGGGCTCACGGCCGCAACTCTGAAGCTTCTGAACAAGCACATTATGCAACATCAACAAGCGCTCAATCGGTGACATCTGAGTCTTAAGGTCGGTCAAAAATGGGGTGTCTACAGTTGCCCCTCTTTGACAGAACTCGGAAGTCACAAGTGACGGGAGTGAATGTCAAAGCCCAGAGACGACCCATTTTTGACAAGGCCGAAGACTTAGACAAACGTACAAGATAAACAGAGATGTGCCCGCAGGCATGCCCGCAGGCAGGGGTAAAATACAAATGATATGCAAGAAGCCGAACATAACTCAAAGATCATGCAAATGCAACAAGCTGTAATGAGGCAAATATTCGTAAATAGATGCAACAGTTTTAAGCAAGAATGCAAAGCAACAACTACATTTCATGCAGTTAAGAATGCGGAGGATTATTCAATCCCCGCCACATCTCACACGGAGAAGATACGATACCTGCGCGATTCGTCTGGTCGCACCAGCCTCAATTGAACCATACATACAATATCGTGCCTGCAAAAAGAGAGAAATTGCAACAAGTACAATATGCTACCAACATATATTCAATGTGATTCTGGAAGTTTGACACACGCAGTGCCGGTGAGTGAATGCATCACAATGCAAGAGTGGAACATGTGTGACAACGCATGCTCAAGCACAGAAGTATGGTCAACATCAAGGAATGTGCATAAAAATGAGAGTATGCTCATGAGAATGCAAGTTATGTGCATGATAGTGCGAAACGAGCATGAATCAGGGTGCCCGTTTGTCATGAAATAACGAGTACGGAAACGCGTGTTTCGGCGAAGGCAACTCGATCACGGCCTCCGATCCGTTTCCCGGAAAGGCTACAACTCATTCAAAAAGGATACTCTTCGATTTCGATGAATGATGATGAGACATATGTCAGAACTTGAAGCTGAAGTCCCGGCGGATCATTTCGCGACCGGAAGTGTACTTTTCTTGAACTTTTTCAGGTCCCGGGAACTCCAATCTTCCTCAAAATTTGCAGAGAGCTAGGTGAGCCTGTGAGGGATATGGCCGGCCGGTTTTATGGGAAGGGGGAGGTGGCCAACCGGTTTTCCAAAAAGCAAATGGCTGGCCGGCCGGTTTTCCAAAAAGGAAATGGCTGGCCGGCTAGAAAAGGTGGCCGGCCGGCCATATGCCCAAATCCGAGGGCATTTTGGTCTTTTCACCTCCTTTCTTCATGCTTCTTTATCCCATGACTTGGAGCCTATATAATGCAGCCGAGATCTTCTCCTCTCTTGCCTCCTACAACACTTTCTTCTCCAGATCTGAGTTCTATACGCGTTTTCCAACGCCCCACGCAAATTGTTTCCGCAAAAATATTCAGTTTCAAGCACTTTGAAGCGATTAAATTTTGGTTTCGGAGCTTCTTTTCTCATTTTCGCCACTTGAGGTAAGTTTGTCTCAATATTTGGAAGATTTTCTCGGGAGTTGACTTTTGTTGACTTTTTCATTTCCCGAGAGTTGACTTTTGTTGACTTTTTCCAATTTTGGCTCATTTTCGCTCATTTTGCAGATTCTTTGAAAATGGCGGGTAATTCTCCCCACGGCGGAGGTTTTCCGGGTGCCGGGGACGATTTTGATCCCATGACTTTGCCCCCGAGGACCCGACCTTTTATTCCTGGGAGGTACAATCCGCCAGCACATGTCCTTCCGCGTGCCGTTTTCCGTCACTTCACTAGCTTTGACGAGCGAGCACCTGGGGATCTGCTTCTCCGAGAGCCGGAGCATCACCTCTCTCATGAGGCCCGAGAGGTATTTACTTCGTTTTCTGCATTTTTCGTACATTTCGCACCTTTGCCATGCTTGAACACGCAGTTTAGCTTATGACATAGTACTTTGCTTGCATCCTGAACATGTAGTTTAAACACTCGAATTTCTGAACACTCGGCTTATTAATTAATTGCGAACGCACAGTACACTAGTTAAGAAATGAACACACGGCTCAATACGCTGATTTGTCGAACACACAGCCCGAATTCGAAAGTGAACACACGGCCCACACTTTAAATTTTCTGAACACACAGCCCAGATTAGAATAGTGAACACGAAGCCCACACTGATTGAAAGTTGAACACGCAGCCCGAACTTAAATTTTCTGAACACGTAGCCCAGATTAGAATAGTGAACACGCAGCCCACACTGATTGAAAGTTGAACACGCAGCCCAAACTTAAATTTTCTGAACACGCAGCCCAGATTGATAGTGAACACGCAGCCCACACTGATTGAAAGTTGAACACGCAGCCCAAACTTAAATTTTCTGAACACGCAGCCCAGATTGATAGTGAACACGCAGCCCACACTGATTGAAAGTTGAACACGCAGCCCAAACTTTAAATTTTCTGAACACGCAGCCCAGATTAGAATAGTGAACACGCAGCCCACACTGATTGAAAGTTGAACACGCAGCCCAAACTTTAAATTTTCTGAACACGCAGCCCAGATTAGAGTAGTGAACACGCAGCCCACACTGATTGAAAGTTGAACACGCAGCCCAAACTTTAAATTTTCTGAACACGCAGCCCAGATTAGAATAGTGAACACGCAGCCCACACTGATTGAAAGTTGAACACGCAGCCCAAACTTCAAATTTTCTGAACACGCATCCCAGATTGATTGAAAGTTGCTTATACTGAACACACAGTTCGTACACTTCACTTCTGAACACACGGCTACTTCATTTTATTTGCATGCAGCTTATTTCACTTCATCGGCACACAGCCCATTTCATTTCATTGGCACGCAGCCCAGTTCATTTCATTGGCACACAGCCCATTTCATTTCATCGGCACACAGCCCATTTCATTTCATTGGCACACAGCCCATTCATTTCATCGGCACACAGCCCATTCATTTCATTATTGACACATGTATTCATTCTGAATGCAGGTTGGTTCTCGCAGTGTGCGGGGGTATGGCTCTACCGCCGCGCGGGACTGGTACGCTGAGCTCCCGGAGGGTGTCCGGGATTTAGTAGACTTGGCAGGATTCGGGGCTTTCTGCGTTGGGTTGTCACGTTGTTCCGCCAGGAGGACACTGATGGCAGCCTTGGTAGAGAGATGGTGGGACACCACCAACTCCTTTCATTTCTCTGCTACTGGAGACATGACCATGACGCCTCTAGATTTTGTCGTACTGACCGGCCTGGACATAGGAGGCTGGCCCATCCCCTATGACGAGGACATGGGCGAGTGGGAGGCTGCTTGGACATATCTATTGGGGGCTCGCCCGCCTGTTGACAGGGTTTCTGGGAGAGTCCGATACACTTGGTTCTCTTCCCACTTCCGGCGGGCGGAGATGGTGCCAGAGACTCCTGAGGAGACGGAACAGTACGCCCGTGGTTTCCTTATGTTCCTCTTCGGGACTACCCTATTCGCCGATAGAGGGAACACAGTCGGGTTATATCTGCTGAGCGCTCTGGTTGACCTATCACAGGTCAGTAGATATGACTGGGGTGGCGCCGGCCTGGCTACCCTTTACTTTTATATGAGCGCGACCTCCCGCGGGCGGGGCGATTTACTTGGCGGCTACTGGAGAGCCTGGGAGGTACTTTTCTGTCCCTTTGATTTACATTTCTGCTTTTCATTACTTGTACATTGCACACACAGCGCACTTTTACAGTCCATATTTTGCTCTCAGCATTTCGTACTTACATTCTGCACTGCTTTTCTCAGCTATGGGTCTATGTATACTTCCCAGCATTAGCCCCAGAGTTGGAGGTGGCAGGGCTTCTCATGACCCCATATTCACTAGTGTTCGAGGGCCCACACCGGTCGAGACCCCGAGAGACTCTCATTTACCTGCGACAGTATTTCGACACTGTGCGGCATTCGGAGGTACTTCAGAACTTTCAGTTCCTTTCATTTTCATCTTTGATTTGCTCTGTATATTCTCGATTTCTGATTGGTTTATGCATTCATCATCCGCAGATCTCATGGCAGCCTTGGGCGCCCCTGGGTGATGGTCTCCGACTTCAGTATACCGGAGGGTCAGACACTTCCCAGTATAGGGTCCTGCTCGAAGGGCCGGTTGGCAGGGCATGGTTTCTGGGGGAACGCTTTCTGCGTCAGGTATGGGGGTATCTTTCTCAGGATCCTCCCGCAGTCCCCCCAGTCAGTATGCGGACTGCTGACAGGCTCTCTTTCTCGGAGGTAGTCGGCGCCATGCTGGGTAGCGATGCTTTACTATATCTTGAGGAGGGGGACTATGCCACTTACCGTCACATATATTTGATGCCTCCATTGACGGGAGCTCGCACCCCGATGACGAGGCCTGCTGGTATGTCATCCTCGGGCCAGGCCCGGGCTCGGGCTGCAGACGCCCCTTCCGCCAGCGGGGCTGGTGCATCTAGAGGTGGGGGCAGACCGGTTCCTCCGATTCCGTCGACCTATCCTCATCCTGGATGGCCAGACATGCCCACTGAGTTGATGGCGTGGCAGTATGGGGCTATTTCCCCGACTCCGATCCCGCTAGAGCCTCCAATGCCCAGTGATCGATACGCCATTGATCCTGACTCACCGCTGGTATGCTCCACTGTTTTTCATTCATCATTCAGATGTTTAGACATTCTTTTGTTCACTGATGATTATGAGCTCATATTTGCAGCCATCGCGAGGGTACATGGAGGAGGTGGTTGGACTGGTGGCCACACTCGAGGGCATGGTCCTGCGGAGGGAGGCACAGTTGTCTGTCGTAGGCATTCAGGTACCCTTCAGTTTTCTGGCATTTATCATACTTCTGATGACATGCTGATTTCTACTGCATCGATAGACTACTTGTGTAGAGCACATCTGACACACACCCCACTTGTACACTGTATTTACATGCACCCACATCACGTAGCCTTTGCTTGTATCTGCATCTGATGTATATATTTGGACTGATGTATTTGAATTGAACTCTTTATTCTCAGATGCCTTCATGGTCCGGTCAGCCGCAGACCAGGCCACCTGGGCCTCCTTAGGGAGCTGGGCCATCTGGGCCTTTTCAGGGAGTTGGGTCATCCGGGCCTTTTCAGGGGGCTAGGCCATCTCGGCCTTCCCGAGGAGCCGGGCCATCTAGGCCTTTTCGAGGAGCTCGAGGAGGGCCTGTCCGCAGACGTAGGGCTCACGTTGTAGAGGTGGAGCCTGATGAGGAGGAGGAGGAGGATGATGAGGAGGAGGAGGAGGCTACCGACCATCAGTCAGAGACATCTGCTGAGGAGGGGGGCTCCGGTCTTGGTTTGGGGAACAGAGGTGAGGCTGAGGGGGATCCTGAGGATGACAACTCTGACCCAGATGATGATGATGGTGCAGAGGTTGTCCCGCAGAAGCGGATGAGGAGTGGTTCTCATTCCCGTTCCCGAGGACATTGATGCTGCTGTTTCCTGCTTTATTTTTCTTTTTGCTAGTAGTTTGTAGCACTTTGCACATTGTTAGGTAGTTTTATTTTTCGTAAAACTTGTACCTTTGTTCGTTGTAAAGCATGATGGAATGAAATAGCTTTTGAAAAGGTGTTTGTATTTTAAACTTCTAGCATCGTATCGCATCATTTTATTTCGCACAAAAAATGAATTTGAATGGGAATGTGCATTGTGTAATCACCAAGTCAGGTAGTGAACCGATGCAACAAACTAAGCAACTCAACCTACTAAGATATAACAGAACCTTAGGAAGTTTACAACTCGATAAGCAAAATGCAACAATGTTGACAACGTAAATAAACAAGACTTTAAACAAAGATTGTTTAAACAGAGAACAATGACTCGAAAACACGAAACACGTCCGCTCGACAAACAACTCGATGAGCAAAACAACAACTCGATAATCAAAACAACAACTCGATAAACAAAACTCAGCAATAACAGAGTGTACTTCAGACGACCTGGGCACCGGAACGCATCCGAAACGGAGGGAGATGAAGGCCTTTGACTCTCCCGTTGCATGGAAATGCTTGAAACTTTCCCTCGAAGAGTAAAACAGGGCCAAGGAGATACACTGCTGCATTGCCGGCCACCTTTGGGAGCCGGCCGGCCAATTTTGTGGAGAGAGACAGCTGGCCGGCCATTTTTGAAAAAGAGAATGGCTGGCCAGCCAGAAAAGGTGGCCGGCCGGCCACTTATTCCTGCAGCCACCTAGTTTTTGACACGTGTCCCCGTGAATAGTGTTTTTCCTTTTATAAAAGCCTCAACTTCGGGAACATTCATTTCATCTTAGTTTTAGACAAAGATGGAGGCGTTTCTCGCGAAAAATCTCACATCTTGGATCTCTTCTCTAGATGGTTCGGAAAAGCTGAACTTCCAGGGTTTTGGTCTGAATGCACTATTCACACTGAGCCGTACTCCGCTACATCTCCCTTTTCTACATGCCGCGGCAAGGTTCTGGAACCTAGTGACGCACGTTTTTAGCTTCGGCGGCCAAGAGGTATGTCCCACTTTCGAAGATTTTCAGGTTTTGATGGAGTCTGAATGCTCTGAAGTGATCTTGCCCCAGCTCCGTTTTGGCCATGCCCAGGCTTTAGGGCGGATGTGTGGGCTCACGGCGCATGACGCTCGATCTCTGATCTGCAGTGGGGAACTGGACATCCTCGGCTTGATCCATCGTTTTTCCGACGCCGGTGACCGCAGCAACCATTATTGGCAGGGTCTCCGGTAACACGCCCTCTGCTTATGTTTGTTGTCTCACTTTCTGCTTTCCTCGGGCTTCGGTGGGGCTAGCATTCGCCTGATTGAAGTCGCCCAAGGCTTGAGAGAAGGAAAGAGCTGTATTGCCATGACCTTGGCCGAGACACTGATGGGCTTAGATTCTGTCTATCGCCGGGAGGCGACTAGGTTTGCTGGAAGTCCACTGCTGCTGCAGGTAATGTTTCCCACCCGACCTCACATATATATTTGCTCACATCACTCGACCCTCAGGCTCGGTTTTTCTCACAAAACCCCTGTCTTACTTTTCTCTCATCGTACATCTCTCTGTTATTTATTCTCTCATTTTCCATCCCTCCCCTAGGTATGGTTAATGGATAAGTTGCAGGTTTTGGACTCTTGCCCGGCCTATTCAGCTCAAGGCTACTTCTTTCGGCAGCGCCTAGTCAATGCTCTTGACGAAAGGTGGTGGTTTGATTGGATGTGTAATTTGTCCGCAGACCACATCGCTTGGCGTTGTCCTTGGCTCAACCTCCCGGCAATGAGCTATAGTATGTCTCGGCTGATTGGGATCCAATTGATTGGTCTAACCCACTGCGTATTTTATTTTCCGTTCCGGTTCCTGCGTCAGTTTGGTCATGATCAGACCTGCCCACCTGAGGGGATTGAGTACCCAGCTGCTTTCCCGATCCGGGGTGCACAGCTTGCCCGATATGCCACAGCATGGAGGACTAGAGAGCTCCTAGCCCCTACTTCTACTTTCAATTGCACTTTGTCCGATGAGTGCTTGGATTGGCTCAATGAGGAGGCACAGGTTGGGCCTAGCTTGGCATCAGATGCTTCGTCTAGCTTTGGGAGGGGACGCAGAGATACTTGATTCAACTATGCCCCAAATTTATTGCTTATTTAGCATTTTCAAGTTTTCTTTATGAATGTACTAAAAAAAGCAACCTCGATTGTAATGCAAGAGCAGGAGAACTCAGTTTTGAAATCAATGAAATTGAAGGTTAGGGTACTGAAAATTTTCCGCTTAGGGTCCAAAAATGGTCTTAGTCGTAAAAAGATTAATTTGAACAAAGTCAACTTTTATCAAAACTTTTCAAAACTATTTTCGATGTGGATCAGAACTGGACACGCCGAAGATCTGTCACTGAGATGCACAACCCCAGATCCCTGCAACTGGAAAGTTGCCCCTAGTCTGAAGAACAATGCGGCACTTCATGGCAACGGAAAGTTGCCCCTAGTCTGAGTAACTTTGCACCATCGCGGCAACGGAAAGTTGCCCCTAGTTTGAACAGCACTGTACCGGAGATCGCGATAAATGCTGATGGATAAAGATGACTGAGATGATCGAAATGGACAGAGTTGATCGGGGAAAAGTTTATGGCTGAACTTCAATGTGAAGTTGCCTACGTATCCCAAAGATGGGAATCAAGCCTTATGCAGTTCAGGCCAAGGTTCACTCGAGTATTTTCACTCTCCTTTTGCGCTCTAACTTTTGCCAAGGCCGCCCTTTGCGGGTTTTCAACCTTGCGAGCTCAGTTTTTATATTTTCTAATTTTTTGTGCTCTGACTTTTGCCTAGGTCGCCCTTTTGGGTTTTCGGCCTAGCGAGCCTCTCAAGGATAGTATTTCTTCAACTTGTCCATATTGATCGGTTGTGAGAACTCCAAGCCATCTAGATCCATCAGAACCACAGCTCCACCTGACCAGATAGCTTTGATGATGTAAGGACCAGTCCAATTGGGTTTGAACTTGCCCCTTGGGTCGTGGATAGGAGCTCGGTTGTCTTTGAGCACCAAATCTCCTTCTTTCAGATTCCTGGACTTAACCTTCTTGTTGAAAGCCCGGGCAATTCTGCGTTGATAGCCTTGGATGTGGTACAGTGCTTTCAGTCTTCTTTCATCAAAGAGCATGTGTTCTTCGAATCTGCTTTGCTGCCAATCTGCTTCGGCTATTTGGCATTCAGCCAATACTCGTAACGACGGAACCTCGATCTCGATGGGTAGAACAGCCTCCATTCCATAGACCAATGAATATGGAGTCGCCCCAGTAGAAGTTCTGATTGAAGTCCTGTAGCCCCACAGAGCAAATGGCAGCTTGTCTGGCCAATCCCGATAGGTTCCCACCATCTTCTGCAGTATATGCTTGATATTCTTGTTGGCGGCCTCAACCGCTCCGTTGGTTTGCGGCCGGTATGTAGATGACTTATGGAAAGCCACATTGTATTTCTCCAACAAGTCTATCACTTCTTTCTTGAAGTGGGAACCATTATCTGAAATTATCTCGTTTGGCACCCCGTAGCGACAGATGATGTTGTTTCTAATGAACTTTGCGACGTGCGACGCCTTCAACACCGCGTATGATTGGGCCTCGACCCACTTTGTAAAATAATCTATCGCTACCAGGATAAACTCATGCCCGTTTGACCCCTTCGGGGTAACAGCTCCGATCACATCAATTCCCCAAACTGAAAAAGGCCATGGTGAAGTCATGTTGTACAGCTTTGACGGCGGGATGTTCATGCGGTTTGCATGAATTTGACACTTGTGGCATCGCCGAACAAAACTAATACAATCCTCCTCCATGGTTGACCAGTAGTAGCCCTGTCTGAGGATCTTTCTGGCCAGCATTACTCCATTCATGTGTGCACCGCACTCTCCCCCATGGATGGCCTCCATCAGGCGCTTTGACTCTTCAGCTTCTACACAGAGCTTATGCATTCCCAGATGACCCCTTTTGTACAGCTTACCCCCGCAGATAATAAACTGAGCAACCATTCTTCTGATGGCCCTCTTATCCTTGGCATTTGTCCCTAGTGGATAGGTCTCCTTTTCCAAGAAGTTCCAGATGTCGTAATACCAAGGGTTGCCGTCTTGAGCCTCATCTATGGCGGAAATCGACTCGTATGCTGGCGCAAACTTCTGATCAATAATGACTGGACGCATCCGGACTCCGGACAGGATGTCTATCATAGAAGATAGAGTTGCTAATGAATCTGCAAACCTGTTGTTCTCTCTTACGAGGTGGGTGAAATTTAGCTTCTCAAACCGAGGAATTAACAGATCCAAGGTTTGGTGGTAAATTATCATCCTTTCCTCCTTGACTTTCCAATCTCCTTTTGCTTGAGATACAACTAGGTTTGAGTCCCCAATGACGTCCAACCGTCTTGCCCCTAGTTCTAGGGCTGCTTCCAGACCAGCAATACATGCCTCATACTCTGCCTCATTGTTCGAGACTTTGAACCGGAGCTTGAATGCTAAAGGGATACGGGAATCGTCAGGCGCTATCAGCAACACCCCTATCCCATACCCATACTGGTTTGACGCCCCGTCAAAGTACATCGTCCAAGTTTCATCTTCGACGTGCAGAATGGCTTCATCTGGAAATAGATACTCAACCGCTTCATCCCCCTCAACCGGGTGGTCGGCAAGGAACTCCGCTACCGCTCTCCCTTTTACTGACTTGCGCGTTACATACTTCAAATCAAATTCGGAGAGCAATAGCAGCCAACGAGCTAGCCTATCCGTAAGTGCTGGTTTCTCGAAAAGATATTTGATGGGATCCAAACGCGAAACCAACATTACAGAGTGAGCTAACAGGTAGTGCCGCAGCTTCCTGGTAGCCCATACCAAGGCCAAACAAGCCTTCTCCAGCGGTGTATAGCGGGTCTCGTAATCCAGCATCTTTTTGCTCAGATAGTAAATGGCTCTTTCCACTTTGTCTTCTAACTCCTGCGCGAGCATGCAGCCCATGGTAGTCTCAGTTACCAAAAGGTACAATATCAACGGTCTCCCCGGCTCTGGTGGTGACAACACGGGTGGGTTCTGTAGATACTCTTTGATCTGTTCAAAAGCTGCTTGACATCGGCCGTCCCATTGGAATTTCTTTCCTTTCTTCAGGAGACCAAAAAGTGGTTCACATGTCAAGGTTAATTTAGAAATAAACCGTCTTATGAATTGCACTTTACCCAGAAAGCCTCGCACCTCCTTTTCAGTCCTTGGTGGTGGCATTTCTAAGATGGCCTTGATTTTAGAAGGGTCGACCTCGATGCCCCTTTGTGTAATCAGAAACCCTAGCATCTTCCCTGCTGTAACACCAAACGTGCACTTCTGGGGATTCAATCGCAGCCGAAACTCTCTGATCCTTTGAAAGAATTTTTATAAGGCGGTGTAGTGGCCCTCTCTATCTTTGGACTTGACAATCATGTCGTCCACATACACCTCGACCTCCTTATGGATCATATCATGCAATATTGTAGTTGCTGCCCGTTGATACGTAGCTCCAGCATTTTTCAACCCGAATGGCATCACTCTATAACAATATGTACCCCACGGGGTAGTGAATGCAGTCTTCTCCCGGTCTTCGGGTGCCATTACTATCTGATTATAGCCTGAGAAACCATCCATAAATGAAAGCAAGGCGTGTCCTGCCGTGAAATCCACCAATTCATCAATGTGTGGCAAGGGAAAGTCGTCCTTCGGACTGGCCCTGTTCAAATCTCTGAAGTCTACACAGACCCGAATTCTGCCATCCTTCTTTGGCACCGGAACAATGTTGGCCAACCAAGTTGGGTATTCAGATACCAAAAGGAACCCTGCGTCAATTTGCTTGGTGACCTCTTCCTTGATCTTGAGGGCCCAGTCCGGGCGGATCCTTCTGAGTTTTTGTTTGACAGGTCAGGCCTCGGGATCAAGAGGGATCCGGTGCTGTACAATCTCAGGATCGATTCCAGGCATGTCTTCGTAGGACCACGCGAAAACATCTTTGAAATCTTTTAATAAAGCGACTAAGCGCTCGCGCTCCTCCGAAGACAACGTGGACCCGATCTGGACCAGCCGCGGGTCCTTCTCAGTACCAACATTCACAGTAGTGATTTCATCCATTAAAGGTTTAACAAATCTTTCCTGCTCTTGATCAATTAATCGTTGCAAAACTGGGGGAATTTCTCCCTCGTTGTTTTCATCAAAATTTTGAAAATCCTGATTTAAGCAATAAATCAAAGGCACAGAAAAATACTCAGAAACCACATCCACATCATTCTCATTAAATATTTCCAAGCCGTCAGATTCCTCTGTTACAACAGACTCAAAAGAAAATGAAAATGACGACCTAGACAGGACTGTGGCATCCAGGTTATCACCCCCAGGAATACCGGACTCAGACTCAGTCGAGCCGGAATCTGATTCCGACGCACAAGATTCGGTAGAATCAGATTCCGGCTCACTACCTGACCCGGAGCTGTTAGATAAAAAGCCTTCTTCATATTGCCAGATGAGAGAAGGTGCGATAGATGCATCCAAGATCGGCGCCGGAAAGCCCGCAGCTATTTCATCTCCAATCATAGAAACCGAAGAGTTATCCCCCAAGCACTCTTGGCCGATCGGAGGATCTAATAGTAGACACGCCAGTGCTACCCCCATTTCAAGCTCTTTGCTCTCAGGATCCACTGCTTCACACTGCTCAACCTCAGTTGGTGGGTCTGTCTGCGCTTCGGCAACGTCATCCCCAGATAATTGTATGTCGAAGAAGATTTCAAAACCAGGCATGCGCTTCCCCTCCGCGTTTAGCCACGGCTCCGGGAAGCCGCAGAATGGAAAATCTTCCCCCTCCCGGACGAAGCATCCGTTTAGGGTACCCCAGATGGGCCTATGCATTAACTCAAATGGCTTCCCGGCCTTCTTTGCCCTGGCTCTTCCGGCCATTTCTTTTCCTTTCCTCACCCAGTCCTCTTTGGTGGGCAGATAACCCAGTCCAAAGGTGTGAGGGTTGTGTGGCACTTCGGCCAATACTGAGACGCCCTTCCGGCCGCTTCTCCCTAATCCCATCCCGGGGGTATGTTTTAGCTTGTTCATGAGGTAGATAGATTGAGCACTAACGTACATACCCTCATTCACAGCCATGACATTCTGCACAATTCGGGCCTCCGCCAAAGTGAACCCCGATAAAAACACATCCTCCGTGCCGTGCTCGATCTCCAAGACAAGTGTGGACACTTCCGGCGGCGGATGGATTGATGAATTCCCAAAAATGATCACTACCCCTTTCCCGTGAGGGTACTTTAGCATCTGATGTAGAGTGGAAGAGACTGCCTTGACCTGGTGCAACCACGGTCGCCCCAAAAGTAGGTTAAAGGTTGCGGGAACGTCCAAGATGTGAAATTCAATGTTGTGTTGTCCTGGACCTACCTTGGTTTGAATTTTAACAGTCCCCATCACTTCTCTGCTGGTATTGTCATATGCTCTGATCACTTGGGTGGTTGGGACGAAATCTACGGGCTTCAACCCGATTGCATATGCCGTTCTGGTCGGGCAGACATTAATCGCAGACCCGGTATCGACAAGTACCACCGGTATCCACTTATCTCTACACTCCACAGAAATATAGAGAGGTTTGTTATGATTTGTACCCTTAGGCGGTAGTTCCTTGTCCGAAAAGGTTAATGCCGGGGAACCTCCTCCCGGAAAAACCAGCCCAACCAGCTGTTCAGGCGTGGTGTCTATGGAGAGCTTGGATTTGTCCATAGCAGACAGGACAGCTTCCCTATGTACTCGTGATGCCATTAGCAGTCCCCAGATGGAGATGTCTGCTTGTATCTTCTTTAACTGTTTCAGCACAGCTTCCTCTTCAATCTGCTTCTCCTTCTGTTTCTCCGCTTCTCTATCCTTCCCGGATGCCTCGGGTTGGTCCAGGTGTGGGGGTTTGAAGTACCGTCCACTTCTCGTCATATGGTCAACCTCATCGAGGTACCAAGTGTCATCCGGTTGATTATTTCCCCAGTCTTCATCCGTGTGGGCAAGACATAAGTCATCGTCTTCCCACCACATTCCATCGGCAGCCAACAGACACCTGTCTGTCTTCGGTTTAGTTGCACTCGCAGTACTCCCTGTCCATATGCTCGCAGCATTCTCTATCTTCGTGCACACAGCACTTTCAGTCCCCTCAGGGCCTTTAGCTTTCCTAATTCTCTCAGCCTCCTCAAACTTTTCTCGTTCCAGCTGCATCAGTACAGCTGGTTGTTCAACAATTCCTGTATCCATAATGCCCAAGTCTCGAGCGGAATTCTTAGCACCGGCGCTCTCCGGCGATACAACTTGACTTTCGGCCATTCCGGCCACAGCTGATACTCCTGCCCCTGCCGAGCTCTATTCTGGTTGGGTTTCACCCACTTCATCTAGTTGATCCTCAAGCCATCCAGTGGCCTCCGCCGATTCCTCATTGTCGAACCAGTTGATTGACGCATCCCCCGGTTCCTGGTCATTGAAAATTTGCAGGTTGGCAAAGTCCTCCTCTACGGCTGTCAGATCATCTGCCCATAGCCCAGATCCATCCCCCCGGATCATGCATAGCTCTCATGTCTCTGGCAATTCTATACCTAGCCCAATTCGGCTCGTTGATAGGATATACTCGCTTGGATCATAGGCTCCCCCAGCAAAACTCTGTCCAGTCCCAGATTCAACAATCTCATTCTCTCCCAAAATCTGCCCTGCCCTATCTTCGACGGTCACCACCATCGGTTCTGGTTGGGTTTTGGAGATGTCCACCATGCACAAGAAGTCAGTGCAATCGGGGAGGAGCACCTCCGGCTTGGGTAGGTGGGTGGGCGTAACATAGATGCTAGGATCGTAAGATGCGACCCCAGTCTGGATAAAATTGATTCTATTGGGAGGAGGAGCTTGGTTATGTGGTGGGAGAGGGTTGGTTGTGACATTGGGTTTATCGGGAGGCGCGATCACCTGTTTGTCGATAAGATCTTGGATCTCATGACGCAATCTGAAACAACGGTCTGTGTCGTGACCGTGTTGTTGGTGATACGCGCAGTACTTTGACGGGTCATGAGAGGGAGGGAGTGGATTTGGTAGTGGCTTTGGCTCCAGAGGTTTCAAATGCTTCTTTCTGATCAATACCCCTAGAGCCTTGGTCAGGGGCATGTATAGTGGGGTAAAGGTTCTTTGGCCTCGCGGTTGGAATCTGTTGGTTGTGTGTTGCTTCCGGACGCGCCGGAGAAAGGTGTGGCAGCCATGGGCCTTGGAGGGGGAGGGGGAGTGGTGGTGACCATACTGACTTCCGAGGCTCTTGTATTTGCAGCGCCACTCGGGCCCGCATTGTTATTACGGTTGAAAGTCCTCCTCGGTTGTTCCCTATCGTGGTCAAACAGACCTTGTTTCATTGCGTCTTCGATTTGCACCCCCATCTCGTGTAAATCTGCGAAAGTAGGAAAGGGGACTACAATCATTCTCTGCATCAACTTTGGGTGGAGATTGCGTACAATCATCCGGATTTGATCTTTGTCCGTGGGCCTTAAAGTCATCATTGACGCCTTTTCCCTCCATCGGATTACAAAGTCCGAGAAAGTTTCCTTGGGCTCTTGCCTTGTCGTTTCGAGATCACGAGTTGTAATCTCGATCTGAGTGTTGTACGAATATTGCGTGACAAAGGCCTCAGCCATTTCATCCCAATTCTTCTTCACTTCATCTTGTAACTTTGCGTACCAGTGGGCGGCCACACCCGACAGGGTTCGACCGAATAGTGAAAGCTTCTGTGGTCGTGTTAGGCCCATTGGCCGCAAGATGTCTGCAAACAGTCGGAGATGGACCATGGGGTCGCCGGTCCCGTCAAAGCGGTCGATTTGTGGCATTTTGAACCTATCGGGGAGTGTTACAGCCTCCTCGGTATATCCGTCTTCGATATCCGGCATAGCCTTGACCCCTTGGGATTTTTTGAAGAGTTTCTCAAGTTTGCTCAATTTTAGAGCTGTATGATCAACCTCGAACTCGAAGGGAGAGTCGGGGCGATTGGGTGCATGGACCTTGGACAGTTGTGGTGGAAGCGGGGGCGGAGCTGGCCCCGTTGGAAGACTCGTGTCCTCTTGTAAGTTTTGGATATTTGGCAGGGTATTCTGGGCATTTGGTGGGGCGTTCTGAACAGTAGGTGCCTGCTCAGGTAATGGAGCCCCTGCTGGAGGAGGGATTTGTTGTGAAGCAGACACTGTATTCTGTTGTTGCAGTCTGGTAATCAGCTCAGCCTGCTGGGTCATAATCTCGGATTGTTGCTTGGCGAGTTCATCCCGGCGAACGGCATCCTGTTGCATGGCCCGCATGGTTTCTTGCATTTGGCGCATCATCTCCTCAACTCTTGTTGGTGCCGTCATACTGTTTCGATTTGTCTGAACTACTGGCAGATCTGTCTCAATGAGGATCTCAACCCGACTGTCCACTGATGGGGGAAACCACTGTTCTGGTGATCTCTGTTCAGATACACTGCGCTTTTCCTGCTTTCTTCTGGTAACAGGGGGTAGAGAATGGAACACTGGCTGTCCGTCGATTAGATCCTCAGATCGATGGAGTCGACGACCTCGTGTCCAAAGTGCTTGGGGAATGCCTGCTGGGTTGGAAGCAATTGTGCTAAAACTGACCTAGCAAAAGATAAATAAAGCGAAAAGGAAATAAATAAACAGATAAACGGACAGCATAACAGCTTAAAATAAAATGCATGACACACAGCCGGGCATAACAACACACAGTCAACAAGCTGAATACACACTGTCCTCAGACACTGATTATTATCCCTGTATCATTGTCCCCTAAAATAGAATCTGATATCCGCAAATAACTAATTCTCAAATACTGGCTGATGCCCGCAGGCCTGATACCCATAATACTGAACTGATGCCCGCAGGCCTGATGCCCAAACTCATATACTGAACCGATGCCCGCAGGCCTGATGCCCAAACTCATATACTGATACATGCATTCCTGTAGAGACGCACTCTAAAGCACATAACAGATAAGTGAGAGGCCAAACACCCCTATGTTGGGGTAGGGTTTCCCTGTCCTATTTTGTCAGGAACTAGGGTTTCACTATGCACGCAGCGGTTTCAAACAACCTATAGACGGGTAAGCAACCTGTCCTAGTTTGGAATAGTCACTATGGATCCGAATATGCACTAGGTCGAAAGGTCAAAGAGGGTGCCCCGGTAAAACCGGGGTTTGTGTTCCCATACTGGCAGAGCCCACAACCGGTCAGCCTTATGGTCATGCCTTGACAAGACAACCCTCCGGCAAACCGTTCAGGAATAGCAGATGGCAAACACGGTGTCCTAGGCGCACCAATGCAAATGCAATGCAAAGAAAGACACAAGTGTAGTCAAAACCAGATATCATGAGTTCGAGTCAAGTTCTCTAAATCCCCAGCAGAGTCGCCAGAAACTGTAACAAGCCCGCGGGGGACCTCGCTACAGCTCAGACTCGACTTTGTAGTCACGGTTCTAAATCTGAACCAAAGAGTCCAAATCCGGTAAATCGTTTTGAGAAAACAGATTTTTGAAAGAAGTGCCAAACATGGACTGCTTTGCCAGATACAGAGTCGCCACCTAAATATTTTATTTTGGGAAATTTAGGAAACCCTGACTCGGTGCCAAAAGGCCACGTGTCCGTCATCACCAAAGTTGCCTCGGCTTGGGAACTTGGGTACGATTGGGGAAGGTCACTTCGTGAGCACCCCCGCTCGCCCGATCAAAGATCGGCCTCTACTAACCATGATATCTATTTTTGAAAACATTGTATGTTCTTATTCCGGTTATTAGCCTAGGTTACTATGTGATGCGCGCAGCATACAAGTATAGATCGGGTCGCCCGAATTGGAACAAAACATTTCATGTTTGTTTTTGAAAGATAGTTTGCTACTCGCAAGTAGGCTTTAAAATGCAGATTTTGCCACCCTCGGGTGGGCTTAGAAAAGATGGTTTTGCCACTATTTAGTGGGCTTAAAACTCGCAGTCAATGATTTGCTCCAATTCAAATAACCCAACCTTCACCCACAGGCATTCAGGCAGTTATATCACATAAGCAATTAGCCTCATGGCAAGCATGCTATCATGGCATTCACTCACACGCATGCAAGGATGCTAAAGCATAAAGCTTACCGAGTACTCCAAGCCAAAACAGAAACTTCATTAGAAATCATGCATGATCCTAAGTATACAGAAATGCCTAATGCAACACATGCAAAAATGCAACTATAGCAGGCTCGGCTATTCTAAGATGGCATATGAAATGCTACAACTATCATGTATTCAATTTGGAATTAAAAATACAATGCAGTTAGTATGATGCGCCGAGCCCGGTGCATGTAATACAGATGAATGATTGCAAACATGCTATCATACTGTATGCTAATTGAAATATGCCCTAATCTAACCATCATAAGCGGATAAATAAAAGGGAAGAAAGACGTGGGGTTGGAAGACATACAACACACACACGCACACTTATTACAGTTGTGCCCTCGCGCAGAGGGTCCGAATAAATATACAGTCCCGAATGAAAGAATATTACAGTCCAAATATTACAGTCCGAAAAATATACAAATTCCTAATTAATTAACAAATTAACTAAGAAAGCTTAATAAAACTGGCATGCAAGCCGGGGACTGCCTTGCTTCTGATGGATGATGCATGTCCGGGTTGCCTTGCGTGGAAATCCACCGGGATGCCCCAACTAGCCTCCGTTTAGCAGTTATTCTTGGAAAGCGTGCCGAGCTCCGAAAAGTTGCTGATTCTTCATTTTGCTGCAACAGAGAGCAGGAAAGGGGCATAGCAATGTATTTCACAAATATATGCATGCCTCGATCCTCGTGCCACCAATCACGCATACCGAGGCATGATGGCCGAGGAGTCGAAATGCACAACTCAATATAGAATGAATGCACGTATAAACCCAATAAAACCTAACTCCATCATGGATAATCCGGAGTGTCGGTGACTGGGGAATTGAGATACATTCCGTCACTCGGAGTACGAAATGCACCTCGTTTCCCGTGCCCGGGCTAACTCCTATTCCAAACACAATGCAATATGCATGATATGCATGAATGCAACTAAGATACAATCCTAACATACGCAATGCTATGAAAATGAGATGCCTCGAAGTGCGTGCACATGGGCACGCAAACTGAGAAAATGACAGAATGCAATCTAAGATGCAACCTAGTATACACTATGCAATGAAAATGAGATGCCACGCAATACAACCTAGTATGCACTATGCTGTAAAAAAAGATGCCTCGAAGTGCGTGCATACGGGCACGCAAACCGAGGAAATGCAGAATGCGATCTAAGATACAACCTAGCATACACTATGCTGTAAAAAAGAGATGCCTCGAAATACGTGCACACGGGCATGCAAACCGAGGAAATGCAGAATGCGATCTAAGATACAACCTAGTATGCACTATGCTGTAAAAAAGAGATGCCTCGAAATGTGTGGATACGGGCACGCAAACCAAGGAAATGCAGAATGCGATCTAAGATACAACCTAGTATGCACTATGCTGTAAAAAAGAGATGCCTCGAAATGCGTGCATACGGGCACGCAAACCGAGGAAATGCAGAATGCGATCTAAGATACAACCTAGCATACACTATGCTGTAAAAAAGAGATGCCTCGATGTAACGCCCTCAAAATAATAACAATAAACCCATCAGATAAGACATGCATTTTCATTTAAACTAACCGCATTCCTTTCATTCATTAGAATTCCAAGACATAAGTATTACATGTTAACCTCATAACAAAATGCCCTACGGGCTTACAGCTTTCCAAGTTAACACTTGGTTACAACAAAGAGTTCTAACTCGTTTACACATTAAGCCCTTGGCTTGAAATTACATGTAATACATCAAAAGTAAAACGACAAAACTATGCCCGCCACTAGCCTCCC
Source organism: Camellia sinensis (assembly GCF_055761805.1). Classification (NCBI taxonomy): domain Eukaryota; kingdom Viridiplantae; phylum Streptophyta; class Magnoliopsida; order Ericales; family Theaceae; genus Camellia; species Camellia sinensis. The sequence continues at coordinate 164,068,588 of NC_138972.1, forward strand.
AGCTATGTCCTTGGAGGTGGCATGCTTCCTGTACCTGAAAATGATATTCCCATATAGGGTGAGCCACAGCCCAGTAGAAATACACTAAACCAACCATGGACAATGACTAAAACATTAGCAATTGATAGTTGGTCAACACTGATTCAATCACATAAATTACATATTTATGTCAACGACTTACAAGTCCCAATTACTTTTCATTTTCCCTTTTTTAACAGGTAAACATGCTAGCTCTATCATCATTTCCACAGATATGTATAAAAACTATATCTCACATTCAGATAAGTATAAAAGCTATATCCACATTCTCAACAGATATGTATATCAACAATATCCACAGATAAGCATACAAGCTGTATCCACACTCTACAACAGATATGTATATCAACAATATCCACAGATAAGCATACAAGCTGTATCCACACTTCACTTCACAAAGATAAGCATATGAGCTCTATCTTCACTTCTCTAGACAAGCATATGAGCTCTGTCTACGGAGTACATCCCCTATCTCCTCCAAATACCTATCCGGTTTAGAGGTACATCCCCTATCTTCCCCTAAACCGCGGAGTACATCCCCTATCTCCTCCTCTACACATAACGTATATAAACACATTGGTTCTATATACAATCACACAATACAAACAATTAATGTATTCTAGCAACTGTCAAGTTCCATAACACATTCCATTGATTAGTTTCAGTTTGCCTAATCAACATACATTGTCTACAACAATCACGACTATCCTCCACCGATAGCCCAAAGCAGTTATTTCTAAAACAGAAAATAAGTGCACAAATGGATATTCAATCAACATTTCTTTTCCTCATTTCTCATCAATTAATTATCCCAATTAATTAAACAATGCAATTAGACCATTTTCCATAATTACCATTTCAACCCTTAGGTCCCATTTTCTTCAATGATTCAGCAATCATTCCATTTTTTTTCATGCTAAACATGCATCTAGGTTTATTATGAATAAAACCCCAACTTTTGTATAATTGCACAAAAGTCCCAAACTTTCACAAAATTACCAAACCAAGCCCAACATCTCAAAATACCAAAATTTAAAGACAAAACCCATAGAGAGGAGTAGGTTATCCCTACCTTGAAGTTTAAGCCAAAATGGAGATGAAGACTCCAAGATCAACTTGCTCCAAATCCAAACTTTTTCAGATTAAATCGAAGCTCTCAACGCCCTCTATCTTTTTAACAAAGGCCCTAGGCTAGATTTACACCTTAGGGAGATCAAACCTTAGAGAGAGTGCAAGTTTAGAGAGAGAGGGTGTCGGATTTAGGGTTTAATCAAAGAAAAGGACTGAAAAAGTGATGTTTTAGACGCTGCTGTCCGCTGATATAAAACACCCTCGCTCGAGCGAAGGATTGGTCGCTCGAGCGACCAGACACAGAAAACTCTCGCTCGAGCCAAGAAGTTCTCGATCGAGCGAAGAAAAACCCAGACCGCTCGAGCCACGAAAAGCTCGCTCGAGCCAGAAACTACAACTCTCAGGTCCAGAACCGGGGCAACACTACTCCTCGCTCGAGCGACAAACTCCTCGCTCGAGCGAAGGACCAAAAATCTGGGCAGCAACACTAGGCTCCCAAACGCAACCAACCTGTAACAAACCTGCCCAACACAACCCATAACTCAAAATACAAAGTAAAGAGGATGCAAACTAGGAAATAAACAACTACCAACCTTCACGGACACATGTCCGGATCATTGTACAACAAGGGTAAACCCGGGATCGCTATAACCTCCCCCCCTTAAAGAATTTCGCCCCCGAAATTAAGCACAAGTTTTCAAAAACAGGTTTTCCTCCATGTTAAACAATGTTACAATTTAACATTCAACAATTCGACCCATTACTGGTCATCCCATCCCTTTAACAAGAGACATATCACAATATGTAAACAACATATGTATTATCAACATGCATCAACATTATGCACTAACTTTCCAATGTCAACAATATACTTAACACCTATAATGTTACATTCAACTTCCATATGAGGCAAGTTCCAAAACATACTTCCAATAACCAAAACATTTTCAATGTTTCACAACTTAAGACATATATAAAAGCTCTTAAGTTCAACAAAATGTAAAATTTAAATACAAAATTACATATCAATAAACAAGTCCGGATATTTCTCTCGGACTTCCAACTCACGTTCCCAAGTGGCTTCCTCCACTCCGTGATGTTTCCACAAGACTTTCACCAAAGGAATGGTCTTGCCACGCAGGACCTGATCCCGCCTATCCAAGACCCGAACCGGTCTCTCCTCATACGAGGCATCCTCATCTACCTCTAAATCAGTCCAATCCAGCACATGTGATGGATCTGGCTCATACTTCCGAAGCATACTCACATGAAACACGTCATGTACTCCGGACAACTGCGGCGGTAAGGCTAACCGATAAGCAACCTCACCTATCCTCTCAAGGATCTCGAAAGGACCAATAAACCGAGGGGATAACTTTCCACTCTTCCCAAACCTCATCAAGCCTCGCCTAGGTGATATCTTCAGAAAGACATGATCACCTACCTCAAACGCCAAAGGCCTCCTCCTACGGTCGGCATAACTCTTTTGTCGACTCTGGGCTGTAACAAGCCTTCTACGGATAAGCTCAACTTTCTCCGTCGTCTCCCTAACCAACTCCGGACCCAACAAAGGTGCATCACCCACCTCGGCCCAACAAACTGGAGACCTACACGGTCGGCCATACAAGGCCTCAAACGGTGCCATACCGATGCTAGACTGAAAACTGTTGTTGTAGGCAAACTCTACCAATGGCAAGTGCCTCTCCCACGTCCCACTGAAGTCCAGGACACAACCCCGAAGCATATCCTCGAGGATCTGAATAGTACGCTCGGACTGCCCGTCAGTCTGAGGATGATAAGCCGTACTAAAGGTCAACTTAGTGCCCAGTGCACTCTGCAAACTCTGCCACAACCTAGCAGTAAAACGAGGATCTCTATCTGAGACAATCGTCACTGGGACCCCGTGCAATCTCACTACGTCCCGAATATACAAGTCGGCAAGATGATCTACCGAATCTCTCACGCGCATAGGAATAAAGTGCGCCGACTTAGTCAACCGGTCTACAACCACCCAAATAGCATCACTACCCCGTTGAGTCCTCGGAAGACCTACAACGAAGTCCATAGTGACATGCTCCCACTTCCACTCGGCAATAGGCAAGGGTTGCAACAAACCCGCTGGCCTCTGATGCTCGGCCTTCACTTGCTGGCAAGTAAGGCATTTCGATACGAAAACAGCCACATCTCTCTTCATACCCCGCCACCAAAACTGGCGACCCAAATCCTGATACATCTTAGTACCTCCCGGATGCACCGCAAGGCGCGAATGGTGAAACTCTCGGAGTACTTCCTCTCGGCAAGCCTCCGGTACAAAAAAACGGTCTCGGTATCTCACACTCAGGTCGGGATACACCGTCAAACCCTTCTCAACTTTCCCACTGGAGATCTTCTCTCGGAGGGATTCTACCTCAAGGTCACCTCTCTGTGCCTCTAACACTCTAATCACAAGTGTAGGCTGTGCAACAACAGAAAACAAGGCCGCAGCCTCGACAGATTCGCCCAGTAGCAAATCAAACTCGCCCAGTGCTCCCAACATCTCCCATTCCCGGATGGCCATACAAGCTACATCACTAATGGTTTTCCTACTAAGGGCATCGGCCACAACATTGGCCTTTCCCGGATGATAGTGCAACTCAAAATCATAATCCTCGATGAACTCCATCCATCTCCTCTGCCTCAAATTCAAGTCTCTCTGGGTAAACAGATACTTCAAACTCTTATGATCCGAGAATACCTCGAACCTCTCACCATAAAGGTAGTGCCTCCAGATTTTCAAGGCAAAGATCACTGCTGCTAACTCTAGGTCGTGAGTAGGGTAATTCTTCTCGTGTATTTTCAACTGACGTGAGCCATAAGCTACCACTTTCCCCTCTTGCATCAACACACAACCCAAACCCTCTCGTGAGGCATCACAATAAACCGCATAACCCAACCCTCTCTCCGGAATAATCAACACCGGAGCGGTGGTCAATCTAACTTTCAACCCTTGGAACGACTTTTCACAAGTCTCACTCCACACAAACTTGACTCCTTTCCGAGTCAGTCTAGTCAACGGTGACGCTAACCTGGAGAAATCTTTCACAAACCGACGGTAATACCCAGCTAATCCCAGAAAACTGCGGATCTCAAATACACTCTTAGGCTGTGCCCAATCTTGCACTGCCTCAACCTTGGATGTATCAACAGACACCCCTTCCCCGGATACCACATGGCCTAAGAATTTGACTTCCCCCAGCCAGAACTCACACTTCCCAAACTTGGCATACAGCCTATGGGCTCTAAGTAACTCAAGCACCACTCTCAAGTGTGCCTCGTGCTCCTCCTCAGAAGACGAATAGATAAGAATATCGTCCACGAAGACAACCACAAATCGGTCTAAGAACTCCCGGAAAATCCGGTTCATCAAGTCCATAAAGACTGCCGGTGCATTGGTAAGCCCAAATGGCATCACCAAAAACTCATAATGGCCATACCGCGTACGGAATGCCGTCTTAGGAACATCTTCCTCCCTGACCCTCAACTGATGGTAACCCGATCTCAAGTCTATCTTAGAGAAACAACGGGAACCCTTCAACTGGTCAAACAAATCATCTATACGGGGCATAGGGTACTTATTCTTAACCGTAGCCCGATTCAACTTCCGGTAGTCTATACACAATCTCAAGGCACCATCTTTCTTTTTAACAAAGAGTGCCGGTGCTCCCCACGGTGAAACACTAGGGCGAACAAAGCCCTTATCAAGCAATTCCTGGAGCTGAACTTTCAACTCAACCAACTTTGCTGGAGCAAAACGGTAAGGTGCCATAGAAATCGGTGCCGTACCAGGCACTAAATCAATAGAGAACTCTATCTCTCGGTGAGGTGGCAAACTAACAAGATCTTCGGGAAAGACATCCGAATACTCACAAACCACCCTCGACAATACATGCTGGGTCTCACCACTCTCACCACTCTCAAAGCTAGCAAGTAGACTACTAAGCTCACTTCGCCCTCGCGAATCATACCCCGGTGGCAAAACACTACCAACCCGGTCTCCCAAGAAATGGAACCACTCCCCGCTCAAGGTACATAACGTGACCCTCTGGCGGTAGCAATCAATAACAGCCCGGTATGACGATAACCAGTCCATACCCAAAATAACATCAAAACCCTTCATGGGCATGACAACAAACGGAAAAGGAAGCCTATAATCGACGACCTCAATATCACATCCTCTAACTCCCTGTTTCAGAATCAACTCACCGCCCAAAGGCGATACCACACAAATAGGAGATGCTAACTGTGCTAACTCCAATTCCAAAACAGATGCAAATGCAGCAGATACAAAAGAATGAGATGCACCCGTGTCTATCAACACATTAGCAACCGAGTTGCAAAACAAAAAAGTACCTCTCACTACTGATGGAGCTGGTACTAAATCCTGCGCGGTAACAGCATACACGCGCCCCGTAGGCCCCTGGTCTACCTGCTCACCTCTTGGAGCAAAAGACTGCTGCACAGACTGGGATGACGAAGCTCCCGGATTGGCCCTCGAGGCCTGCACAGACTGAGCTGGCTGGAAACCCTGCGTCTGCCTAGAACCAGACGCTCCCGAAGTGGCACTCAACTGTGGGCAAAACCTCTTCATGTGCCCAGGTTGTCCACACTGATAACAAATCAAGAGCTGCCCCCTGCCCAAACTCTGACTCGGCGGTCTAGCTGAAGAAGAAGCAGCTTTCTGACCCCCACCCTTCTGCGGGCAAACTGAAACCTTGTGACCCAGCTGGCCACACTTGTAACAAGTGAATTCCCCCTGACTGCCTCTCCCCGAGCCTACACTCGGCACTGGAAAGGTCGATCTAGAGACTGCACCCTGAGACTGCTGAGGGTTATAACCCTTCTGTCTCCTGCCATCACTCTGACTATCCTGGCTCCTCTTGGAGCCTCTCTGACCCTCATCCTCCTCCTGCATCATAAGCTCCATATGAGCTGCAGCATCCACTAGGTGTCTATACTCTCGAATATAAGACCCACCAACTCTCAACTTGAGGCCCCGCCTCAACTTCCGCTCAAACTCATAGCAACGGCGTTCCTCAGACGCCACTAGTTCAGGTGCAAACCTAGACAGACTGGTAAAAGTAGCCTCAAACTCGGCCACTGACAAGCCCTGCTGATTAAGCCGGCTAAACTGATCCCTCAGCTTCTCCCTAGCTGCTGCTGATAAGAACCTCTCCTGAAAAGCATTCACAAACGCCTCCCAAGTACCACCAACACGAGCTTTCTCGTATTTCCACCATTGACCCGCATCTCCCTTCAGTTGAAAGGATGCCAAGGTCACTTTCAGTGCTCCGTCCTCGATGCCAAGCATCTCAAACGTCTTCGTTGTCTGTTCGAGCCATTCATCTGCCTTAAGCGGCTCTTTAGGATCCCCGATAAACTCGTCCGGATTACACCGAAAGAACTCCCTCTTCAAGAAGGAAGGCCCTGTCTCAGCTGCCTGATTCCCAGCTCTAAGAATACCCAAAGCTCCCGCTATCTCTCTGGCCAAGGCACCCATAGCCTGCTGACCCACTGGCTCGGCCACATTGGCCTGCCCAACTCCCTCCTGCACTGCCGGAATCTCACCCGGTAACGGTACTTCCTGCCTCGCAGGTCTACCACGCCTAGCACCTCTTCCTCGTCCTGACATCCTAATAAAGGCAACACAGAACGTTAGCACATTCATAGGTGTGCCGAAACTAATCACTCACGTCCTAATGCATGGACAACTGTAATTCACTCCACATAAGCACATAAACACATAAGCACTTACGAATTTCATTTCCGGATAATGATAGTCCCAAGACGTTACTAGAGTTCCGGTTAGAAACAGCATTGATCAAGTGCTTTTCCAACAAGACTTCCAGAAACTCAAGGATCCAATCAACATCCTAGAAATTAAATCCCATACCCACATAGTCACATAAGCATGTTAGCATTTAAGCACATAGCATATGATACTACATCTAAGTCTCTATCAAGCGAGACAAACCCATTGTGATCCTAATCACTTCCCACGTACCCAAAGTATTCGAACCCGGTACGCTCTGATACCAAGTTGTAACGCCCTCAAAATAATAACAATAAACCCATCAGATAAGACATGCATTTTCATTTAAACTAACCGCATTCCTTTCATTCATTAGAATTCCAAGACATAAGTATTACATGTTAACCTCATAACAAAATGCCCTACGGGCTTACAGCTTTCCAAGTTAACACTTGGTTACAACAAAGAGTTCTAACTCGTTTACACATTAAGCCCTTGGCTTGAAATTACATGTAATACATCAAAAGTAAAACGACAAAACTATGCCCGCCACTAGCCTCCCAGCTATGTCCTTGGAGGTGGCATGCTTCCTGTACCTGAAAATGATATTCCCATATAGGGTGAGCCACAGCCCAGTAGAAATACACTAAACCAACCATGGACAATGACTAAAACATTAGCAATTGATAGTTGGTCAACACTGATTCAATCACATAAATTACATATTTATGTCAACGACTTACAAGTCCCAATTACTTTTCATTTTCCCTTTTTTAACAGGTAAACATGCTAGCTCTATCATCATTTCCACAGATATGTATAAAAACTATATCTCACATTCAGATAAGTATAAAAGCTATATCCACATTCTCAACAGATATGTATATCAACAATATCCACAGATAAGCATACAAGCTGTATCCACACTCTACAACAGATATGTATATCAACAATATCCACAGATAAGCATACAAGCTGTATCCACACTTCACTTCACAAAGATAAGCATATGAGCTCTATCTTCACTTCTCTAGACAAGCATATGAGCTCTGTCTACGGAGTACATCCCCTATCTCCTCCAAATACCTATCCGGTTTAGAGGTACATCCCCTATCTTCCCCTAAACCGCGGAGTACATCCCCTATCTCCTCCTCTACACATAACGTATATAAACACATTGGTTCTATATACAATCACACAATACAAACAATTAATGTATTCTAGCAACTGTCAAGTTCCATAACACATTCCATTGATTAGTTTCAGTTTGCCTAATCAACATACATTGTCTACAACAATCACGACTATCCTCCACCGATAGCCCAAAGCAGTTATTTCTAAAACAGAAAATAAGTGCACAAATGGATATTCAATCAACATTTCTTTTCCTCATTTCTCATCAATTAATTATCCCAATTAATTAAACAATGCAATTAGACCATTTTCCATAATTACCATTTCAACCCTTAGGTCCCATTTTCTTCAATGATTCAGCAATCATTCCATTTTTTTTCATGCTAAACATGCATCTAGGTTTATTATGAATAAAACCCCAACTTTTGTATAATTGCACAAAAGTCCCAAACTTTCACAAAATTACCAAACCAAGCCCAACATCTCAAAATACCAAAATTTAAAGACAAAACCCATAGAGAGGAGTAGGTTATCCCTACCTTGAAGTTTAAGCCAAAATGGAGATGAAGACTCCAAGATCAACTTGCTCCAAATCCAAACTTTTTCAGATTAAATCGAAGCTCTCAACGCCCTCTATCTTTTTAACAAAGGCCCTAGGCTAGATTTACACCTTAGGGAGATCAAACCTTAGAGAGAGTGCAAGTTTAGAGAGAGAGGGTGTCGGATTTAGGGTTTAATCAAAGAAAAGGACTGAAAAAGTGATGTTTTAGACGCTGCTGTCCGCTGATATAAAACACCCTCGCTCGAGCGAAGGATTGGTCGCTCGAGCGACCAGACACAGAAAACTCTCGCTCGAGCCAAGAAGTTCTCGATCGAGCGAAGAAAAACCCAGACCGCTCGAGCCACGAAAAGCTCGCTCGAGCCAGAAACTACAACTCTCAGGTCCAGAACCGGGGCAACACTACTCCTCGCTCGAGCGACAAACTCCTCGCTCGAGCGAAGGACCAAAAATCTGGGCAGCAACACTAGGCTCCCAAACGCAACCAACCTGTAACAAACCTGCCCAACACAACCCATAACTCAAAATACAAAGTAAAGAGGATGCAAACTAGGAAATAAACAACTACCAACCTTCACGGACACATGTCCGGATCATTGTACAACAAGGGTAAACCCGGGATCGCTATACTCGAAATACGTGCACACGGGCATGCACTATGCTGTAAAAAAGAGATGCCTCGAAATGTGTGCATACGGGCACGCAAACCAAGGAAATGCAGAATGCGATCTAAGATACAACCTAGTATGCACTATGCTGTAAAAAAGAGATGCCTCGAAATGCGTGCATACGGGCACGCAAACCGAGGCAATGCATGAATGCGATCTAAATGACATGGAAATGTGATATGGGCTTATACCAACATGAGTGAGCCTCAGCCACACTCGTATAGGATGCCGACGGATGAAAATGGAGTGCCTTGAAATGCGTGCACACGGGTACGCAAACCGAGGCAATGGCAGAATGCGATGCAATGACATAGAAAATGTGATATGGGCTTATACCAACATGAGTGAGCCTCAGCCACACTCACATAGGATGCCGGTGGATGAAAATGAAGTGCCTCGAAATGCGTGCACACGGGCACGCAAACCGAGGCAATGGCAGAATGCGATGCAATGACATGAAAATGTGATATGGGCTTATACCAACATGAGTGAACCTCAGCCACACTCACATAGGATGCCGGTAGATGAAAATGAAGTTCCTCGAAATGCGTGCACACGGGCACGCAAACTGAGGCAATGGCAGAATGCGATGCAATGACATAAGAAATGTGATATGGGCTTATACCAACATGAGTGAGCCTCAGCCACACTCACATAAGATGCCGGTAGATGAAAATGAAGTGCCTCGAAATGCGTGCACACGGGCACGCAAATCGAGGCAATGGCAGAATGCGATGCAATGACATGAAAATGGCAAGCAATCATTCTAATGGAATTTCAGCACTAAAATATGGGGGAAAACAGTCCCGAAATGAGGCGAAATGACACCAAATGCATGAAATAGTTCCGAAATGCGAATTTAGGCACCCGAAATGGCCTATAGCTATGCAATGCGTGCACAATATGGACATGTAATGCAAAGACAGAAGCTAGGCAGTCCCAAAAAAGGCACTTTCACAGTTATAAACATGGCCAAACAGCAAGCATAGGTATGGCAAAAATGGCATGCAAGAATAGGGGCCAAGAGAGGGTTAATGAAGCAAGTGATATAAGAAAAATCCAAACTGAAACATTTCCTTCTACAACATTGAAGAGGGACCAAAAATATGAATGTTTATAGTATATGGCAAGCCTCAAATCAATACACAAACATGCTAAAAAAATGGCACAAGATTGAGGCTCAAAAGGTGCTATAACATGAAGTATAGAAAATAATCACCAAACAGAAAAAAAATGTTAATGAAACATGAATTATAGGCCAAAATAAGGCCACTTTCAGTTCTGTGGAAAAGCCAAAAACAGAAGCAAAGGGGGCTGCCAATTTATGCCAAAAATGGGGCCAAATAAGGGATATAACTACAAGTGGCACATGGAAGCATCAAATGGTGAGGGGCCCTTCAACAATGTTGAATAAGGGCCCAAAATAAGCACATTCACAGATTACATCATGCTCAAAAACAGATTACTCATGGGCCAAAAATAGCATGCAAGATTATGACATATAAGAGGATCAATGAAGCAAGTGCATCATGGAGGGCTCAAACAGGGTTGAGTCCTTAATGAAAAGTGAAAATGAGCTTAAAAGAAGGCCACTTTCAGTTAGGGCCGGAGCTTGAAACAATAAGCATATAGGGCTTACAAATGGATCAAGAAAAAGGGTCAAAAGAGGAGAAATGTCACTCACCCTTGAAGACCAAAGCTTTTGTTTCTTCTTGGACCAATTTGCAGCTCCTTTAGCCTTTGAGAAGCCCTCCTTGTTGCTGGAAATGAAGTGGTGATGGTAGAGCTTGGTGGTGATGAAGAAAACAAGGTGTAGGACTTAAGGATTTTTAGGAAAATGAGAAGGAAGGAGGGAGATATGGATCTTGAGGCTTCAAGACAATTTTTTCTAACCCCAAAATGTGATGTTGGCTGCTGGTTATATGGCTCAAAAAGGGGGTGTAAAGGTGGGGGAAATGGAGGCCAACTTTCCCCCACAAAATATCCCCCGGATATAGATATTTTCTGGGAGATAAAGCCATACAGCTGTAAAGTGAACAGTGTGAGGATCTCGGCCGGCCAGTTATTTTGGTTGCAGGTGGCCGGCCGGCCACACCCCCTAGCCGGCGGGCTAGGGGTCAAAAGGGTCAAGCTGATTTAGTGGCCGGCCACCACATGATGGCGTCCTCCCATGTGTGTACAACACAACCCTGTGGTTCAAAGTCCAAGAAAGTGGCTCAAGGGTGTTCAACATTAGCTCGGAAAGAGGGGTTCAAAAGGGTCAGGTGGAATTACTGGCCGGCCACCAACTTTTAGGGTCCTCTCATGTGTGTACATCACAAATATGTGGTTCAAAGTTCAAGAATGTGACCCCAAGGTGTTCAACATTAGCCCGGAAGGAGGGGTTCAAAAGGGTCAGGTGGAATTACTGGCTGGCCACCAACTTTTAGGGTCCTCTCATGTGTGTACATCACAAATATGTGGTTCAAAGTTCAAGAATGTGACCCCAAGGTGTTCAACATTAGCCCGGAAGTGTGAAAAACGGGCGCCGGAGGGCGTCGGAGGATGTATAACTGGTTGCTGCAACAATTACTGGCCTCCCACCCTTCAGTGACCTCCCTGGTGATAAAACAGAGGTACCTGCCCAAAATGAACGAAAACCGTTGCAAAACGAATGTTCGGGGGCCAAAACACGCAGTTCGGGGCCCCGGAAAACTGCCCGTTAAACACCGAAAATGGTATTCGACCTCGAAGTGGGTTTCTCAGACCCTAGTGTCCCTCAAAAGGGATTAAATAAGATGCATGCCAAAAATCAGAGCAAACGGAGATGGTTAGGCGGTCCCGAATCAAGGCACACGGCCAACGATCCCGAAAACCGGGAACCAGACTCCGAAATGGGCAAAATGGCCTACGGCCACCAAATGTAGCCTACGGCCACTGAGAGATGGTCTACGGGACCTCTCCCTTCCCTCGGGGAAAGAAACAGAGAAAACCGAGCCTGGTTCGCAAACCGAGACAAGGCACAAAAGAGGATTCGGAAGTCCGGAGGCAGGGCTCACGGCCGCAACTCTGAAGGTTCTGAACAAGCACATTATGCAACATCACCAAGCGCTCAATCGGTGACGTCTGAGTCTTAAGGTCGGTCAAAAATGGGGTGTCTACACTTGGAGAATGAGGGAACCTTCAGCCGTTTTGTGATCAGCCTCAGTGGTGCCCTTTTCTGGCGAATATGGTGCCCTTTCGGTAAGTAGAGTTCCCTTCCTGGCAAGTAAGTTGACAACAGGAGGAAGACAGAACATCTGACTCAACTGTGCCCCTATTTCATCATTTTGACCATTTTTTATTTTGGTTTTAAAACAATTTTGACCAACATGAAAGTTAGATTAACATGCTTGTTCAATTTTTGATTTGAAAATCATGCAAGTCAGGCTATGAGCACTTAAAATTTTCCTTTTTTGGTCCAAGAAATGGTCCAGTTTTTGGAAAAGATGAAACATTTTTCGAGAAAATTAGTCAACCTCAGTAAAAATTCTCAAAAACTATTTTCGCAAACGGCCGATGCTTAACAAGCGCGGAACTTACTCTTGAGACGTACAACCTCGGATCTGGACGAAAATTGCCCCCCTTGCTCGAAGAGAGCTGCATGGCAACGGAAAGTTGCCCCTTGTTTGAACGGCGCCACGGCGCATTGAATGGCAACGGAAAGTTGCCCCTTGTTTGAACGGCGCCACGGCGCATTGAATGGCAACGGAAACTTGCCCCTTGTCTGAATGGCCCCGCAGCGCATTGTAGTCCGTCCTCAGAGTGATGAACACAACCAGACTCTCAGATACAGAGAAGACAAAGATGATCAGAACCATCGCATGGACACAGTCGATTTGGAAGTGTTTATGGCTGGACTTCAGAATGAAGTTGCCTACGTATCCCAAAGATGGGAATCAAGCCTCACGTAGTTCGGGGTTAAGGTACACTCGGGTATTAACCTCTCCTTTTGAGGCTCTAACTTTTGCCAAGGTGCCTGTTGCGGGTTTTCGACCTTGCGAGCTTTGTTTTTTTTTCTTTTCTTTTCAATTCTTTTCATTTCTTTTCTTTTTTTTTGATATTCTTTTCTTTTCTTTTCTTTGCATCTTTCTTTTTTGTTCTCTTTTTTTCTTTTCTTTTGCATTTTTTTTTTCTTGCTTTTTTATATTTTTCTCTTGTTCTAACTTTTGCCTGGGTCGCCTTTCCGGGTTTTCGGCCCAGCGAGCCTCTCAAGGGTAAAAGTGTAGCTTTGTCCATGTCAAATGGTTTTGAGATCCTGAAGTCATCTGAATCCAGGAGAATGGCTGCTATTTTGCTTTGTAAGCTTCTTCTGATGAGATCTGATCTTCTTGACCTGACTTTCCTGGCCTCTTGTTCGAGGGCTGCTTCAAATCCGGCCACACAGGCCTCACATCATAGTTGACCGTTGAACCTTCTGAATTCAAGTTTCAAGGTTTGGAAGCGAAGGGGTTGAGTCTCGAGGCTGAGAGCGATCCTAGGCTGCACGATCTCAGGAGTGATTCCACATAGGTCTTCGCAAGGCCGCGCAAAACATTTTGTTCTTTTTTTGAAAATTTTTTAAGAAAGCGACAAATCGCTCATGCTGAAGGTAGTGTGGAACCAATGTGGATCAAGCCAGGGTCCTTCTCAGTGCTCACGCTAACAAGCATGATTTCATTCATTAAGGGCTTAGCACGCCTCTCTTTCTCTCAATTTGATCAAAGTTTCACAAATCCCGAGGAATTCATCCCTCTTTGTTTTCACCGCAGTGTTCAAAAAGTTTTGAAAAACTTAGGTCGATACAATGATTTCAAGGCACAGAAAAGACAGAGTTCTCGTCAGATACTGCCATTTCTTTTGGAATTTCTGGTACAACTGGCACATGGCAGAAGCAAGCACAAAAGCATGAAAATTACCGCTGTTCTATTCAAATCTGTTGGTACAACTGGCTCCAAGGCAGAAACAGACTCACAAGGAAGCGAAAAGACAGACGCAAAACAAAATAATGATATCCGAGGTAACACCCCCGGAATCATCCGACTTCTGTACAACAGGACTGACTCGATACAACAAGACAGACCCTACTGACTCAGTAAGAAAAGACTGACTCTGTACAAAATAACAAGACTGACCCAATACCCATGTCAGAAAGCACAAAAGCTAGCATTCGCAAATGCTCAAAACAGTGCATGCCATCCACCATATCTGGAGTAAACTGAGCGCTGCCCGCAGGTGGTTCATCCCTCCAATCACATCACATTATCCCCCAAGTTCACTGATCAAGTGCCGATAGACTTTGTAGGGCCTGGTGCGGGGATGACCCCGTTGTCGATCAGATCTTGTATTTCGTGGCGGAGACGAAAGCACATGTCAGTGTCATGGCCAGCTCGCTGATGGAAGGCACAGTAGTCGGCTGGGTTGTGCGAGAGAGGGAGGTTCTTTGGTAATGGATGCGGCTCCAAGGGCTTCAAATCCCCCTCTCTAATCAAGATCCTAAAGGCCGCTGATAGAGACATGTATAGTGGTGCGAACACCCTCTGGCCTCGAGGTGGGTATTTTGAGGTTTGTGGATTTTTACTGGGCGCACCAGCAAAGGGATTGGCAGGTGCTGGCCTGGTTTGCCGATCTCTTCCGAGTGGAGGATTAGAGATAGCAGGATCGTCTCTGGTATGACAGTCCTTCTCCCGATGTTCCCTTTGATTCAGACCGCCCCCAACTTGAACAGCGAAAGTGTCATCCACAGCTTTTGCAACAACTGCGAGGACTTGCTCTTTGTTTAGTCCCTCGGCTTTCAAGGCCTCAACAGCCAACAGAAGACGTTCATTGAGATCCATGTCCGCCCCTATCTTGTTCCTCCCACTCACCTCCACTCCGCCATGGGATTGGCTTTCCTCAAATGCAGCCCGTCCCAACATCAGGGAGTCTTTTGACATGAAGTTCCCGGTATGTGGTGTGGTCGATGATGGAGCCAATGTCCCGGAGGCCAGATCCGTCACGGTTTTTTGAAGATCTTTAATCATTCCCATCAACTCAGAAGTAGTGGGTTCACGGGTTTGAGATGGTTGAGGTTCAGGTGCACCCATCATGCATAAGTCCATGCTTTCTGGGATAAACACCTCAGGCTTGGGTAGATGGGCCAGGGTGATGTATATGCTGGGGTCAAAGGTGGATGGCAGTATGTGGATGTGATTGAGGTAGGTAGGAGATGTTTGGTCATTGGGGTCTGAAGGTGGAGCTATCGTCCGGTTGTCGATGAGATTTTGGACCTCATGACGAAGGCGGTAGCAACGGTCGGTGCCATGACCGCGCTGCTGATGGTACACACAGTACTTGGCGGGGTTATGCCTGGCTGGGAGTGGGTCGGGAAGAGGTTGAGGATCGAGGGGTGTGAAAGTTCTACCCTGAGCTCGGGCTGGGCCAGCTGTTTGTAGGCTTGGTTTGGCAAAAGGGTCGGCTGTGGCGACTGTATTGATTTCGGTGGGTTTGGGAATAGTGCTACTACCAGCGTTGGTACTCCTTGAAATCACCTTCCTTGTCAGTTCCCTTGTCCTGGGAATGATCCCGCTGTTGAACGCATTTTCGACTTGAACCCCCAGTTCATGCAAACTTTTGAAAGTGAATAGTGGAGCGACTATCAACTTTTGCAACATATCATGCTCAAGGTTTCGGACCATCATCTGCACTTGATCCCTCTCAGAAGGGCGACGATCTGTCATTTGTGCTGCCTTTGCTCTCCACCTTGCAACAAATTCCACAAAAGGCTCTGTTGGGTTCTGGCGAGTTGCTTCAAGCTCTTGGATGGTCATTTCAACTTGGGTATTGTAGGAATACTGATCGACAAAGGCCTCAGCCAGTTCTTCCCAGTTTTGCTTCACTGTATCCCCCAATTTGGCATACCAAGTGGCTGCTACACCCGACAGGGTTCTTCCATACAGAGAGAGTTTTTGTGGCTTAGTCAGACCCATCGGCTTCAGGACATCTAAGAAAAGTCGGATATGTACCATTGGATCTCCAGACCCGTCGAAACGGTCGATATATGGCATTTTGAATCTGTCTGGGAGCCGGATGGCAGCCTTGGTGCGCCCATCCTCAATGTCAGGAATGAAGTTAAGGCCCTGTGCCTTTTTGAATTGCTTCTCAAGGTTTGCAATTTTCACTGTAGTCAGATTGAACTCATCAACATGAAAGGGTTGAGTTCTCTCATTAGGCTGCACCAGGGGTCTGAGCACCTGAGCTTGAGCCAACCCTTCTCGCGGATTCAGACACTGCAAATCTTCAACTGGCGGAATTGGGTCAAAGTTCGGCTGGGGTCCCAAAGCTGGATGTGAGGCAGATGCCCCAGATGGGCGCTGCGTTTCAATAATGGTCTCAGCCTGCATGGCAGTTCCCTGATTTAGCGCTGCTATCACGGCCGCAAATTCTTCCGAACCTTGTGCCATCACGGTCTGCTGAGTCTGAACAAAGGTGATGTGATTGGCAACTGACGGATTAGATGAACAGATGAGCCCTGACCGGCTTTTCTTTACCTTGCCTCAGCAAAAGAACACTAGTTGCCCTTGAATTGAATTTCTGACCTAACAAAGTCTATCGACACTAGTCCAATGTACCCGGGGGATATCGAAGCCTTCTGAAGCTATGGTTCCAAGACTACCTAGCAAAAGAGAAAACAGACAGCACCTCAGCCTGATTTCACGATAACCCACATGAGCAAAGCTGAGTGAGTGTACTCTCTACTGAATTCTGCCCCCAAAATTCTGCCCCGAATCTGAGTCTGATACCCACAGGTAAAGCTGACTCCCAAATACTGATAGTAATGCCCGCAGGCCTGATGCCCAGACTTCCAAACTGATACATGCATTCCTGTAGAGACGCACTCTAAAGCACATAACAGATAAGTGAGAGTCAAAACACCCCTATGTTGGGGTAGGGTTTCCCTGTCCTATTTTGTCAGGAGCTAGGGTTTCACTACGCACACAGCGGTTTCAAACAACCTATAAACGGGTAAGCAACCTGTCCTAGTTTGGAATGGTCACTATGGATCCGAATATGCACTAGGTCGAATGGTCAAAGAGGGTGCCTCGATAAAACCGGGGTTTGTGTTCCCATACTGGCAGAGCCCACAACCGGTCAGCCTTATGGTCATGCCTTGACAAGACAAGCCTCCGGCAAACCGTTCAGGAATAGCAGATGGCAAACACGGTGTCCTAGGCGCATCAATGCAAATGCAAATGCAAAGAAACACACAAGTGTAGTCAAAAACAGATATCAAGAGTTCGAGTCAAGTTCTCTAAATCCCCAGCAGAGTCGCCAGAAACTGTAGACGTCTCCGAACGCCCCGGGAGGAACGAGCTCCCGTTCTGTTCATTTTGGGGTCACTACAACTCAGGACTCTCCAAATTTGTCACGGTTCTAAGTCTGAACCAAAGAGTCCAAATCCGGCAAATCGTTTTGAGAAAAACAAATTTTTGAAAGAAGTGCCAAACATGGACTGCTTTGCCAGATACAGAGTCGCCACCTAAATATTTTATTTTGGGAAATTTAGGAAACCCTGACTCGTTGCCAAAGGCCACGTGTCCGTCATCACCAAAGTTGCCTCGGCTCGGGAACTTGGGTACGATTGGGGAAGGTCACTTCGTGAGCACCCCCGCTCGCCCGGTCATAGACCGGCCTCTACTAACCATGATATCTATTTTTGAAAACTTTCTATGTTCTTATTCCGGTTATTAGCCTAGGTTACTATGTGATACACACAGCATATAAGTATAGACTGGGTCGCCCGAATTGGAACAAAACATTTCATGCTTGTTTATTTGAAAGATGGTTTGCTACTTGCAAGTAGGCTTAAAATGCAGATTTTGCCACCCGCAGGTGGGCTTAGAGAAGATGGTTTTTGCCACTATCTAGTGGGCTTAAAACTCGCAGTCAATGATTTGTTCCAATCCAAACAACCCAACCTTCACCCACAGGCATTCAGGCAGATATATCACATAAGCAATTAGCCTCATGGTAAGCATGCTATTCATGGCAATCACTCACACGCATGCAAGGGTGCTAAAGCATAAAAACTCACCGAGTACTCCGAGCCAAAACAGAAACTACATTAGAAATCTATGCATGAATCCTAAGTATACAGAAATGCCTCATGCAACACATGCAAGAATGCAAACTATAGCAGGCTCGGCTATTCTAAACATGGCATATGGAATGCTACAGCTAACATGTATTCAACTTGGAATTGAAATACAAATGCAGTTAGTATGATGCGCCGAGCCCGGTGCATGCAAAACAGATGAATGATGCAAACATGCTGTCATACTGTATGCTAATTGAAACATGCCCTAATCTAACCATCACAAGCAGGTAAATAAAAGGGAAGAAAGACGTGGGGTTGGAAGACATACATCACACTCACCCACACTTATTACAGCATTGCCCTCGCGCAGAGGGTGCGAATAAATAATACAGTCCCAAATGAAAGAATAGTACAGTCCAAATAATACAGTCCGAATAATATACAAATTCCTAATTAATTAACAAATTAACTAAGAAAATAAATAAAACTGGCATGCAAGCCAGGGACTGCCTCGCTTCTGACGGATGATGCATGTCCGGGTTGTCTTGCGCGCAAATCCACCAGGATGCCCCAATTAGCCTCTGTTTAGCAGTTAATCTTGGAAAGCGTGCCGAGCTCCGAAAAGTTTTTGATTCTTCATTTTACAGTAACAGAGAGCAGGAAAGGGGCATAGCAATGTATTTTCACAGATATATGCATGCCTCGATCCTCGTGCCACCAATCACGCATACCGAGGCATGATGGCCGAGGAGTCGAAATGCACAATTCAATATAGGATGAATGCACATGAAAACACAATAAAACCTAACTCCATCATGGGTAATCCGGAGTGTCGGTGGCTCGGGAATTGAGACACATTCCGTCACTCGGAGTACGAAATGCACCTCGTTTCCCGCGCCCGGGCTAACTCCTATCCCGAACACGATGCAATATGCATGATATGTATGAAATGCAACTAAGATATAATCCAGTATGCACAATGCTATGAAAATGAGATGCCTCGAAGTGCGTACGCACGGGCACGCAAACCGAGGAAATGCGTGAATGCGATCCAAGATACAACCTAGTATGCACTATGCTGTGAAAATGAGATGCCTCGAAATGCGTGCACACGGGCACGCAAACTGAGAAAATGCATGAATGCGATCTAAGATACAACCTAGTATGCACTATGCTGTGAAAATGAGATGCCTCGAAATGCGTGCACACGGGCACGCAAACCGAGAAAATGACATACACAATGCAAATGACATGGAAATATGATATGGGCTTACACTAACATGAGAGAGCCTCAGCCACACTCACATAAGAGGCTGATGGATGAAAATGAAGTGCCTCGAAATGCGTGCATACGGGCACGCAAACCGAGGCGATGGCATACGCAATGCAAATGACATGGAAATATGATATAGGCTTACACTAACATGAGAGAGCCTCAGCCACACTCACATAGGATGCCGATGGATGAAAATGAAGTGCCTCGAAATGCGTGCATACGGGCACGCAAACAGAGGCGATGGCATATGCAATGCAAATGCATGGAAAATGATATGCAAACATGTTAATGTATTTTCAGCAATGAAATGTGGGGGAAAACAGCCCCGAAATGAGGCGAAAACACACCCGATGCATGGAATCTCTCCCGAAATGCAAAAGTAGGCACATAGAATGAACTACAGCTATACAAAGCATGCACAATTGGTACATGGAATGAAAAGACAGAAGCAAGGCAGCCCCAAAATAAGCATTTTATCAGTACAAATCATGGCCAAACAGCAAGCAAAGATAGGGCAACAATGGCATGCAAAAATGGCCCTAAACATGAGATTATGAAGCAACTCACAGCTGCTAACTCCAAATAGGTTAGGGCCCTTCAACAACATTGAAGAGGGGCCAAAAATAAGCCACTTTACAGAACTGTAAAAACCCTAAAAACAAACATAGATATGGCTAAGCTCTTATGCAAGAAAAAGGGCCAAAAGGTGGCCAAAGAGGCAAGTGGTATATGCAAAGCCCAAACTGAAAAATTCCCTTCTACAACATTGAAGAGGGACCAAAAATATGCACATTTACAGAACTGTAAAAACCCCAAAACAGTATACAAACACGCTAAAAATGCAATGCAAAAAGAGGCTCAAAAGTGGCTTATAACACAAAGTATACAAAATATTCATCAAACAGCCAAAGACCCCGAATGAAACATGTTAATAAGGTCAAAATAAGACTACTTCTAGGCCTGTAAAAAGACCAAAAATAGAAGCATGATAGGCTGCCAAAGCATGCAAGAAAACGGTATTTAAGGAAGACATTGAAGCAAGTGCAAGATGGGGGGCTCAAGCAGGGTTGAGCCCTTAAGAAAAAGTGAAAAAGGGCTCAAAAAAATTCCCTTTTCAGTTTTGGTCGGAGCTCAAATATACAAGAAAGAGAGGCTAAGAAATGTTGCAAAAATGAGCTAGAAAAGAGGGAAAGTGAACTTACCCTTGAAGACTTGACTTTGGTTGCCTCTTGGCTTGAGTTTGTGGCTCCTTAGGCCTTGGAGAACACCTTCAATCTTCTGGAATGGAGGATGGAAGGGTGGGGGGTGGTGGTGTAGAAGGAATGGTGGTGTAGGACTTGGAAGTTTTTCAAGGAAATGAGAGAGATGAAGAGGGATTCTTGTATTCAAGCTTGAAGAGCAAATTTTCTAACCCCTATCCCCAATGCCACCTGCTGGTTATATGAACAAAAAAGAGGGAGCAAAGGGAGGCAAAAGGTGGAGGAAAAGTAGGCAAGCTTTCCCCCACAAAATATCCCCCGGATTGGGATATTTTCTAGGGGAAACAGCTATACAGCTGTAAAGTGTGTTTGGTGAGGATGATGGCCGGCCCATTTTTGGGCTTGCATGTGGCCGGCCGGCCATCTCCCCTAGCCGGCCGGCCAAGGGTCAAAAAGGCCAAGTTGCTTTAATGGCCGGCCACCACATATTGGTGGCCTCCCAGGTCTCCTCTTCACAACCCTGTGGTTCTAATTTAGAAATTCTAAAACAGGAGAGAGAACAAGCCACTTCTAGGGGGGGTCAAAAGGGTCAGGTGACATTAGTGGCCGGCCACCAACTTTTAGGGTCCTCCCATGTGTGTACATCACAAATATGTGGTTTGGGGTTGAAGAAAATGGCTCCAAGGTGTTCAACATTGGCTCGGAAGGAGGGGTTCAAAAGGGTCAAGCAACATTAGTGGCCGGCCATAAACTTTTAGGGTCCTCCCATGTGTGTACATCACAAATATGTGGTTTGGGGTTGAAGAAAATGGCTCCAAGGTGTTCAACATTGGCTGGGAAGCGCGAAAAACGGGCGTCGGAGGGCGAAAATGGAATATAACTGGTTGCCGAGATAATTGCTGGCCTCCCCCCCTCCAGTGACCTTCCTGGTGATAAAACAGGAGCACCTGCCAAAAATGAACGAAAACCGATGCAAAACGAATGCTCGGGGGTCGAAACACGCAGTTCGGGGTCCCGAAAACTGCCTGTTAAGCACCGAAAGTGGCGTTCGGCCACGAAGTGGGTTTCTCAGGCCCCAGTGTCCCTTGAAAGGGAGAAAATAAGATGTATGCCAAAATTTAGAGCAAACGGAGATGGTTAAGCGGTCCCGAACCGAGGCACACAGCCAACGGTCTCGAAAAACCGGAAACCGGGCTCCGAAATGGGAAAAATGGCCTACGGCCACAAAATGTAGCCCGCGGCCACTGAGAGATGGTCTACAGGACCTCTCCCTCCCCTCAGGAAAAGAAACAGAGAAAACCGAGTCTGGTTCGCAAACCGAGGCAAGGCACAGAAGAGGGTTCGGAAGTCCGGAGGCGGGGCTCACGGCCGCGACTCTGAAACTTCTGAACGAGCACATTATGCAATATCACCAAGTGCTCAATTGGTGACGTCTGAGTCTCAAGGTCGGTCAAAAATCAGGTGTCTACAGTTGCCCCTCTTTGACAGAACTCGGAAGTCATAAGAACGACGGGAGTGAATGTCAAAGCCCAGAGACGACCCATTTTTGACAAGGCCGAAGACTTAGACAGAGCAGACAGGATAGACAAAGATGTGCCCGCAGGCATGCCCGCAGGGAGGGGCAAAATGCAAATGATATGCAGAAAAAATTTGAAGATTGGACTTATACGCTACGCGAAGCCGGTTCGAAAATTGAGGATTCATGCAATGCACTGTAATGTAGTGGCTAAAATGCAATGTAATGGCTAAGAGGTAATGGCGATGACTTACCTCATGCTGCTGGGAATCTTTCGCTTCTTCTTGGTTGAACTGCAGGTACTACTTTTCTCCCTAACTATGGTCGCAACTTTCCCTATTCTCCGACAGGGTGACAAACTAGGTTGGTTCAGTATCCAGAATTGAGGTGCATACAGATGCTATCTCAATCTATGGGGCTGCCATACAGATTTCAAGCCGAGGATATACCCCTGGGTATTTAAACCAGACTTTAATCTCGGAAATTCCGAACCTTTGCGTTCTAGACATAAGCCATTCGAACTCTAGTTTCCACCGTCTCAGTTGGTCTCCTAGGAACTCACCGCAAACACAGGCAGGTGGCTATACCAGACCATCGAAAGTCGTTCGGGCATGACAAACACCAAAGGAATTGCACCTTTAGAGGATTTAAGGTCTCCTAGACCGGGGAGTGCACAAGACAGTGCGACGCAGAGTGAATGCACAAAACAGTGCTAAA
This sequence comes from Camellia sinensis, assembly GCF_055761805.1. NCBI lineage: Eukaryota > Viridiplantae > Streptophyta > Magnoliopsida > Ericales > Theaceae > Camellia > Camellia sinensis. The sequence continues at coordinate 164,091,628 of NC_138972.1, forward strand.
CAGATAAGGTGCGCGAGATAGCGCGATACCATGCACTAACAAGTACAGGTGAGATGCGCAAGATAGCGCGATGGAATGCGTGCAAAATGCAAGTAAGGTGCACAAAACAGTGCAATGCGCAAGAAAACGCGAGTGATTTTGAAATGCACTAAACAGTGTGATACACTAAACAGCGCGATTGAAATGCACTAAACAGTGCGATACGCTAAACAGCGCGATTGAAATGAAATGCACTAAACAGTGCGATACGCTAAACAGCGCGATTGAAATGAAATGCACTAAACAGTGCGATACGCTAAACAGCGCGATTGATTTGAAATGCACTAAACAGTGCGATACGCTAAACAGCGCGATTGAAATGAAATGCACTAAACAGTGCGATACGCTAAACAGCGCGATTGAAATGAAATGCACTAAACAGTGCGATACGCTAAACAGCGCGATTGATTTGAAATGCACTAAACAGTGCGATACGCTAAACAGCGCGATTGAAATGCACTAAACAGTGCGATACGCTAAACAGCGTGATTGATTTTGAAATGCACTAGACAGTGCGATACGCTAAACAGTGCGATTGAAATGCACTAAACAGTGCGATACGCTAAACAGCGTGATTGATTTTGAAATGCACTAGACAGTGCGATACGCTAAACAGAGCGATTGAAATGCACTAAACAGTGCGATACGCTAAACAGCGTGATTGATTTTGAAATGTAATGCACAAAATAGTGCGAGTGAGATACAACCACAAGATGCACAAGACAGTGCTAGTAAGATACAAAGTGTAAGTGCACAAGATAGTGCGAGTGAATGCATGTTCTATGCGAATGAGGTGCATTTTCTATGCAAGTATGGAAGAGTGCATTTTCTATGCAAAAGATACGAGCATTTTCTATGCAAGAAACAGGAGCATATTCTATGCAATATTGAAAGCAAATTCTATGCAGAATCGAAAGCAAGCATATTCTATGCATAAATCATAACGATGCGCGGCACGCATGTCACAGAAGTGTATATGAAAGTGCACATTCTATGTAGTAGAGGAGCATCAAATATGTACTCTGGTGCCTCTGATTTACCTCTTAGAGGACTTTGCAACACACTCAGCTAAAAAAGGGCACACCCTGTTCATATTGGCGAGAGATAACATCTGCTGCTGCTGCTTTAATTGCCGTTCTGACTTGAAGCATGCCTAAGCTTGGAGTAGAGGCGCACTCATTCTTCGGGGCACTGGCAAGGCCTGAAGAGGTACATATGGAATGCAATCTCAGAATTTTCTGAAGGTGAAACACACTCAGATGCTCAAAATTTTCCCTATTTTCTTTTGCTTCATAGTCCGGAACTTATATAGCTTCAGATAGGTCCTTGTTTTACCGCTCACACTTATCGGGGGTGGACCCTGCAGTTTTATGAAAGAACAAATCTTGTTTTGTAGAAATGTGGAGAATGGCACAGCACTCTAAGCACAAAAAGATTTATGGAAATTGAGAAATAAGTTCTTAACCGGGTATTGAGCCTACGACTGCATACAGTGAAAAAGACTCAGCAACGGAAAACAAAAGGTAAACAACCTAAACACATCGAGTAACACTCGAAGCGACTCACAACAAGAAACGAGACAGACAAAATAAAACACAAGACTCAAATGTGCACATGGAGCCTGTTTCCCCGGGTATTGTTTCCCACCCTTTCTCATTTGTGATCCTCACATCACTCAGCCCTCAAGCTCTATTTTTCTGAAAAAGTCCTCTTCTCACTTTTTCTCTCATCGCACATCTCTCTATTCTTCAATCTCTCATTTTTTTTAATCCCTCCCCCGGGTGGTTGATGGATAAACAGCAAATTGTGGGCTCTTGCCTCTAGCATTCTGCTAGATTCTCTTTCTTCCACTCACAGCTAGTGAATTCCTCCCGCGGAAAGGTTGCGCTACAACTGGGTGTGTAGCAAATCTGTAGCTAACATCAGTTGATGATGCCTTGCTGGGGAGTTTGGACGTGATAAGATCTGTCCAGATGATGGAGTGGAATATCTTGCCCCATTCCGGTTCGTGCTTCGCACTTGGCTTGATACCTTGTTGCTTGGTGTAACAAGCCCGCGGGGGACCTCGCTACATCTCGGACTCGACTTTGTAGTCACGGTTCTAAATCTGAACCAAAGAGTCCAAATCCGGTAAATCGTTTTGAGAAAACAGATTTTTGAAAGAAGTGCCAAACATGGACTGCTTTGCCAGATACAGAGTCGCCACCTAAATATTTTATTTTGGGAAATTTAGGAAACCCTGACTCGGTGCCAAAAGGCCACGTGTCCGTCATCACCAAAGTTGCCTCGGCTCGGGAACTTGGGTACGATTGGGGAAGGTCACTTCGTGAGCACCCCCGCTCGCCCGATCAAAGATCGGCCTCTACTAACCATGATATCTATTTTTGAAAACATTGTATGTTCTTATTCCGGTTATTAGCCTAGGTTACTATGTGATGCGCTCAGCATACAAGTATAGATCGGGTCGCCCGAATTGGAACAAAACATTTCATGTTTGTTTTTGAAAGATAGTTTGCTACTCGCAAGTAGGCTTTAAAATGCAGATTTTGCCACTCTCGGGTGGGCTTAGAAAAGATGGTTTTGCCACTATTTAGTGGGCTTAAAACTCGCAATCAATGATTTGCTCCAATTCAAATAACCCAACCTTCACCCACAGGCATTCAGGCAGTTATATCACATAAGCAATTAGCCTCATGGCAAGCATGCTATCACGACATTCACTCACACCCATGCAAGGATGCTAAAGCATAAAGCTTACCGAGTACTCCAAGCCAAAACAGAAACTTCATTAGAAATCATGCATGATCCTAAGTATACAGAAATGCCTAATGCAACACATGCAAAAATGCAACTATAGAAGGCTCAGCTATTCTAAGATGGCATATGAAATGCTACAACTATCATGTATTCAATTTGGAATTGAAAATACAATGCAGTTAGTATGATGCGCCGAGCCCGGTGCATGTAATACAGATGAATGATTGCAAACATGCTATCATACTGTATGCTAATTGAAATATGCCCTAATCTAACCATCATAAGCGGATAAATAAAAGGGAAGAAAGACGTGGGGTTGGAAGACATACAACACACACACGCACACTTATTACAGTTGTGCCCTCGCGCAGAGGGTCCGAATAAATATACAGTCCCGAATGAAAGAATATTACAGTCCAAATATTACAGTCCGAAAAATATACAAATTCCTAATTAATTAACAAATTAACTAAGAAAGCTTAATAAAATTGGCATGCAAGCCGGGGACTGCCTTGCTTCTGATGGATGATGCATGTCCGGGTTGCCTTGCGTGGAAATCCACCGGGATGCCCCAACTAGCCTTTGTTTAGCAATTATTCTTGGAAAGCGTGTCGAGCTCCGAAAAGTTGCTGATTCTTCATTTTGCTGCAACAGAGAGCAGGAAAGGGGCATAGCAATGTATTTCACAAATATATGCATGCCTCGATCCTCATGCCACCAATCACGCATACCGAGGCATGATGGCCGAGGAGTCGAAATGCACAACTCAATATAGAATGAATGCACGTATAAACCCAATAAAACCTAACTCCATCATGGATAATCCGGAGTGTCGGTGACTGGGGAATTGAGATACATTCCGTCACTCGGAGTACGAAATGCACCTCGTTTCCCGTGCCCGGGCTAACTCCTATTCCGAACACAATGCAATATGCATGATATGCATGAATGCAACTAAGATACAATCCTAACATACGCAATGCTATGAAAATGAGATGCCTCGAAGTGCGTGCACATGGGCACGCAAACCGAGAAAATGACAGAATGCGATCTAAGATGCAACCTAGTATACACTATGCTATGAAAATGAGATGCCACGCAATACAACCTAGTATGCACTATGCTGTAAAAAAGAGATGCCTCGAAGTGCGTGCATACGGGCACGCAAACTGAGGAAATGCAGAATGCGATCTAAGATACAACCTAGTATACACTATACTGTAAAAAAGAGATGCCTCGAAATGCGTGCACACGGGCACGCAAACTGAGGAAATGCAGAATGCGATCTAAGATACAACCTAGTATGCACTATGCTGTAAAAAAGAGATGCCTCGAAATGCGTGCATACGGGCACGCAAATCGAGGAAATGCAGAATGCGATCTAAGATACAACCTAGTATGCACTATGCTGTAAAAAAGAGATGCCTCGAAATGCGTGCATACGGGCATGCAAACCGAGGCAATGCATGAATGCGATCTAAATGACATGGAAATGTGATATGGGCTTATACCAACATGAGTAAGCCTCAGCCACACTCATATAGGATGCCGACGGATGAAAATGGAGTGCCTCGAAATGCGTGTACACGGGCACGCAAACTGAGGCAATGGCAGAATGCGATGCAATGACATAGAAAATGTGATATGGGCTTATACCAACATGAGTGAGCCTCAGCCACACTCACATAGGATGTCGGTAGATGAAAATGAAGTGCCTCGAAATACGTGCACACGGGCACGCAAATCGAGGCAATGGCAGAATGCGATGCAATGACATGAAAATGTGATATGGGCTTATACCAACATGAGTGAGCCTCAGCCACACTCACATAGGATGCCGGTAGATGAAAATGAAGTGCCTCGAAATGCGTGCACACGGGCACGCAAACCGAGGCAATGGCAGAATGCGATGCAATGACATAGAAAATGTGATATGGGCTTATACCAACATGAGTGAGCCTCAGCCACACTCACATAGGATGCCGGTAGATGAAAATGAAGTGCCTCGAAATGCGTGCACACGGGCACGCAAACCGAGGCAATGGCAAAATGCGATGCAATGACATGAAAATGGCAAGCAATCATTCTAATGGAATTTCAGCACTAAAATATGGGGGAAAAAAGTCCCGAAATGAGGCGAAATGACACCAAATGCATGAAATAGTTCCGAAATGCGAATTTAGGCACCCGAAATGGCCTATAGCTATGCAATGCGTGCACAATATGGACATGTAATGCAAAGACATAAGCTAGGCAGTCCCAAAAAAGGCACTTTCACAGTTATAAACATGGCCAAACAGCAAGCATAGGTATGGCAAAAATGGCATGCAAGAATAGGGGCCAAGAGAGGGTTAATGAAGCAAGTGATATAAGAAAAATCCAAACTGAAAAATTTCCTTCTACAACATTGAAGAGGGACAAAAAATATGAATGTTTACAGTATATGGAAAGCCTCAAATCAATATAAAAACATGCTAAAAAAACGGCACAAGATTGAGGCTCAAAAGGTGCTATAACATGAAGTATACAAAATAATCACCAAAAAGAAAAAAAATGTTAATGAAACATTAAGTATAGGCCAAAATAAGGCCACTTTCAGTTCTGTGGAAAAGCCAAAAACAGAAGCAAAGGGGGCTGCCAATTTATGCCAAAAATGGGGCCAAATAAGGGATATAACTACAAGTGGCACATGGAGGCATCAAATGGTGAGGGTCCCTTCAACAATGTTGAAGAAGGGCCCAAAATCAGCACATTCACAGATTACATCATGCTCAAAAACAGATTACTCATGGGCCAAAAATAGCATGCAAGATTATGACATATAAGAGGATCAATGAAGCAAGTGCATCATGGAGGGCTCAAACAGGGTTGAGTCCTTAATGAAAAGTGAAAATGAGCTCAAAATAAAGCCACTTTCAGTTAGGGCCGGAGCTTGAAACAATAAGCATATAGGGCTTACAAATGGATCAAGAAAAAGGGTCAAAAGAGGAGAAATGTCACTCACCCTTGAAGACCAAAGCTTTTGTTGTTTCTTGGACCAATTTGCAGCTCCTTTAGCCTTTGAGAAGCCCTCCTTGTTGCTGGAAATGAAGTGGTGATGGTAGAGCTTGGTGGTGATGAAGAAAACAAGGTATAGGACTTAAGGATTTTTAGGAAAATGAGAAGGATGGAGGGAGATATGGATCTTGACGCTTCAAGACAATTTTTTCTAACCCCAAAATGTGATGTTGGCTGCTGGTTATATGGCTCAAAAAGGGGGTGTAAAGGTGGGGGAAAAGGAGGCCAACTTTCCCCCACAAAATATCCCCCGGATATAGATATTTTCTGGGGGATAAAGCCATACAGCTGTAAAGTGAACAGTGTGAGGATCTCGGCCGGCCAGTTATTTTGGTTGCAGGTGGCCGGCCGGCCACACCCCCTAGCCGGCCGGCTAGGGGTCAAAAGGGTCAATCTGATTTAGTGGCCGGCCACCACATGATGGTGTCCTCCCATGTGTGTACAACACAACCCTGTGGTTCAAAGTCCAAGAAAGTGGCTCAAGGGTGTTCAACATTAGCTCGGAAAGAGGGGTTCAAAAGGGTCAGGTGGAATTACTGGCCGGCCACCAACTTTTAGGGTCCTCTCATGTGTGTACATCACAAATATGTGGTTCAAAGTTCAAGAATGTGACCCCAAGGTGTTCAACATTAGCCCGGAAGGAGGGGTTCAAAAGGGTCAGGTGGAATTACTGGCCGGCCACCAACTTTTAGGGTCCTCTCATGTGTGTACATCACAAATATGTGGTTCAAAGTTCAAGAATGTGACCCCAAGGTGTTCAACATTAGCCCGGAAGTGTGAAAAACGGGCGCCGGAGGGCGTCGGAGGATGTATAACTGGTTGCTGCAACAATTACTGGCCTCCCACCCTTCAGTGACCTCCCCGGTGATAAAACAGAGGTACCTGCCAAAAATGAACGAAAACCGTTGCAAAACGAATGTTCGGGGGCCAAAACACGCAGTTCGGGGCCCCGGAAACTGCCCGTTAAACACCGAAAATGGTATTCGACCTCGAAGTGGGTTTCTCAGACCCCAGTGTCCCTCAAAAGGGATTAAATAAGATGCATGCCAAAAATCAGAGCAAACGGAGATGGTTAGGCGGTCCCGAATCGAGGCACACGGCCAACGATCCCGAAAACCGGGAACCAGACTCCGAAATGGGCAAAATGGCCTACGGCCACCAAATGTAGCCTACGGCCACTGAGAGATGGTCTACGGGACCTCTCCCTCCCCTCGGGGAAGGAAATAGAGAAAACCGAGCCTGGTTCGCAAACCGAGACAAGGCACAAAAGAGGATTCGGAAGTCCGGAGGCAGGGCTCACGGCCGCAACTCTGAAGCTTCTGAACAAGCACATTATGCAACATCACCAAGCGCTCAATCGGTGACGTTTAAGTCTTAAGGTCGGTCAAAAATGGGGTGTCTACAGTTGCCCCTCTTTGACAGAACTCGGAAGTCACAAGTGACGGGAGTGAATGTCAAAGCCCAGAGACGACCCATTTTTGACAAGGCCGAAGACTTAGACAAACGTACAAGATAAACAGAGATGTGCCCGCAGGCAGGGGCAAAATACAAATGATATGCAAGAAGCCGAACATAACTCAAAGATCATGCAAATGCAACAAGCTGTAATGAGGCAAATATTCGTAAATAGATGCAACAGTTTTAAGCAAGAATGCAAAGCAACAACTACATTTCATGCAGTTAAGAATGCGGAGGATTATTCAATCCCCGCCACATCTCACACGGAGAAGATACGATACCTGCGCGATTCGTCTGGTCGCACCAGCCTCAATTGAACCGTACATACAATATCGTGCCTGCAAAAAGAGAGAAATTGCAACAAGTACAATATGCTACCAACATATATTCAATGTGATTCTGGAAGTTTGACATACGCAGTGCCGGTGAGTGAATGCATCGCAATGCAAGAGTGGAACATGTGTGACAACGCATGCTCAAGCACAGAAGTATGGTCAACATCAAGGAATGTGCATAAAAATGAGAGTATGCTCATGAGAATGCAAGTTATGTGCATGATAGTGCGAAACGAGCATGAATCAGGGTGCCCGTTTGTCATGAAATAACGAGTACGGAAACGCGTGTTTCGGCGAAGGCAACTCGATCACGGCCTCCGATCCGTTTCCCGGAAAGGCTACAACTCATTCAAAAAGGATACACTTCGATTTCGATGAATGATGATGAGACATATGTCAGAACTTGAAGCTGAAGTCCCGGCGGATCATTTCGCGACCGGAAGTGTACTTTTCTAGAACTTTTTCAGGTCCCGGGAACTCCAATCTTCCTCAAAATTTGCAGAGAGCTAGGTGAGCCTGTGAGGGATATGGCCGGCCGGTTTTATGGGAAGGGGGAGGTGGCCAACCGGTTTTCCAAAAAGAAAATGGCTGGCCGGCCGGTTTTCCAAAAAGGAAATGGCTGGCCGGCTAGAAAAGGTGGCCGGCCGGCCATATGCCCAAATCCGAGGGCATTTTGGTCTTTTCACCTCCTTCTTCATGCTTATTTATCCCATGACTTGGAGCCTATATAATGCAGCCGAGATCTTCTCCTCTCTTGCCTCCTACAACACTTTCTTCTCCAGATCTGAGTTCCATACGCGTTTTCCAACGCCCCACGCAAATTGTTTTCGCAAAAATATTCAGTTTCAAGCACTTTGAAGCGATTAAATTTTGGTTTCGGAGCTTCTTTTCTCATTTTCGCCACTTGAGGTAAGTTTGTCTCAATATTTGGAAGATTTTCTCGGGAGTTGACTTTGGTTGACTTTTTCATTTCCCGAGAGTTGACTTTTGTTGACTTTTTCCAATTTTGGCTCATTTTCGCTCATTTTGCAGATTCTTTGAAAATGGCGGGTAATTCTCCCCACGGCGGAGGTTTTCCGGGTGCCGGGGACGATTTTGATCCCATGACTTTGCCCCCGAGGACCCGACCTTTTATTCTTGGGAGGTACAATCCGCCAGCACATGTCCTTCCGCGTGCCGTTTTCCGTCACTTCACTAGCTTTGACGAGCGAGCACCTAGGGATCTGCTTCTCCGAGAGCCGGAGCATCACCTCTCTCATGAGGCCCGAGAGGTATTTACATCGTTTTCTGCATTTTTCGTACATTTCGCACCTTTGCCATGCTTGAACACGCAGTTTAGCTTATGACATAGTACTTTGCTTGCATCCTGAACATGTAGTTTAAACACTCGAATTTCTGAACACTCGGCTTATTAATTAATTGCGAACACACAGTACACTAGTTAAGAAATGAACACACGGCTCAATACGCTTATTTTTCGAACACACAGCCCGAATTCGAAAGTGAACACACGGCCCACACTTTAAATTTTCTGAACACACAGCCCAGATTAGAATAGTGAACACGCAGCCCACACTGATTGAAAGTTGAACACGCAGCCCAAACTTAAATTTTCTGAACACGTAGCCCAGATTAGAATAGTGAACACGCAGCCCACACTGATTGAAAGTTGAACACGCAGCCCAAACTTAAATTTTCTGAACACGCAGCCCAGATTGATAGTGAACACGCAGCCCACACTGATTGAAAGTTGAACACGCAGCCCAAACTTAAATTTTCTGAACACGCAGCCCAGATTGATAGTGAACACGCAGCCCACACTGATTGAAAGTTGAACACGCAGCCCAAACTTTAAATTTTCTGAACACGCAGCCCAGATTAGAATAGTGAACACGCAGCCCACACTGATTGAAAGTTGAACACGCAGCCCAAACTTTAAATTTTCTGAACACGCAGCCCAGATTAGAATAGTGAACACGCAGCCCACACTGATTGAAAGTTGAACACGCAGCCCAAACTTTAAATTTTCTGAACACGCAGCCCAGATTAGAATAGTGAACACGCAGCCCACACTGATTGAAAGTTGAACACGCAGCCCAAACTTTAAATTTTCTGAACACGCAGCCCAGATTAGAATAGTGAACACGCAGCCCACACTGATTGAAAGTTGAACACGCAGCCCAAACTTTAAATTTTCTGAACACGCAGCCCAGATTAGAATAGTGAACACGCAGCCCACACTGATTGAAAGTTGAACACGCAGCCCAAACTTCAAATTTTCTGAACACACATCCCAGATTGATTGAAAGTTGCTTATACTGAACACACAGTTCGTACACTTCACTTTTGAACACACGGCTACTTCATTTTATTTGCATGCAGCTTATTTCACTTCATCGGCACACAGCCCATTTCATTTCATTGGCACGCAGCACAGTTCATTTCATTGGCACGCAGCCCTTTTCATTTCATCGGCACACAGCCCATTTCATTTCATTGGCACACAGCCCATTCATTTCATCGGCACACAGCCCATTCATTTCATTATTGACACATGTAATGTATTCATTCTGAATGCAGGTTGGTTCTCGCAGTGTGCGGGGGTATGGCTCCACCGCCGCGCGGGACTGGTACGCTGAGCTCCCGGAGGGTGTCCGGGATTTAGTAGACTTGGCAGGATTCGGGGCTTTCTGCGTTGGGTTGTCACGTTGTTCCGCCAGGAGGACACTGATGGCAGCCTTGGTAGAGAGATGGTGGGACACCACCAACTCCTTTCATTTCTCTGCTACTGGAGACATGACCATGACGCCTCTAGATTTTGCCGTACTGACCGGCCTAGACATAGGAGGCTGGCCCATCCCCTATGACGAGGACATGGACGAGTGGGAGGCTGCTTGGACATATCTATTGGGGGCTCGCCCGCCTGTTGACAGGGTTTCTGGGAGAGTCCGATACACTTGGTTCTCTTCCCACTTCCGGCGGGCGGAGATGGTGCTCGAGACTCCTGAGGAGACGGAGCAGTACGCCCGTGGTTTCCTTATGTTCCTCTTCGGGACTACCCTGTTCGCCGATAGAGGGAACACAGTCGGGTTATATCTGCTGAGCGCTCTGGTTGACCTATCACAGGTCAGTAGATATGACTGGGGTGGCGCCGGCCTGGCTACCCTTTACTTTTATATGAGCGCGACCTCCCGCGGGCGGGGCGATTTACTTGGCGGCTACTGGAGAGCCTGGGAGGTACTTTTCTGTCCCTTTGATTTACATTTCTGCTTTTCATTACTTGTACATTGCACACACAGCGCACTTTTACAGTCCGTATTTTGCTCTCAGCATTTCGTACTTACATTCTGCACTGCTTTTCTCACCTATGGGTCTATGTATACTTCCCAGCATTAGCCCCAGAGTTGGAGGTGGCAGGGCTTCTCATGACCCCATATTCACTAGTGTTCGAGGGCCCGCACCGGCCGAGAGCCCGAGAGACTCTCATTTACCTGCGACAGTATTTTGACACTGTGCGGCATTCGGAGGTACTTCAGAACTTTCAGTTCCTTTCATTTTCATCTTTGATTTGCTCTGTATATTCTCGATTTCTGATTGGTTTATGCATTCATCATCCGCAGATCTCATGGCAGCCTTGGGCGCCCCTGGGTGATGGTCTCCGACTTCAGTATACCGGAGGGTCAGACACTTCCCAGTATAGGGTCCTGCTCGAAGGGCCGGTTGGCAGGGCATGGTTTCTGGGGGAACGCTTTCTGCGTCAGGTATGGGGGTATCTTTCTCAGGATCCTCCCGCAGTCCCCCCAGTCAGTATGCGGACTGCTGACAGGCTCTCTTTCTCGGAGGTAGTCGGCGCCATGCTGGGTAGCGATGCTTTACTATATCTTGAGGAGGGGGACTATGCCACTTACCGTCACATATATTTGATGCCTCCATTGACGGGAGCTCGCACCCCGATGACGAGGCCTGCTGGTATGTCATCCTCGGGCCAGGCCCGGGCTCGGGCTGCAGACGCCCCTTCCGCCAGCGGGGCTGGTGCATCTAGAGGTGGGGGCAGACCGGTTCCTCCGATTCCGTCGACCTATCCTCATCCTGGATGGCCAGACATGCCCACTGAGTTGATGGCGTGGTAGTATGGGGCTATTTCCCCGACTCCGATCCCGCTAGAGCCTCCGATGCCCAGTGATCGATACGCCATTGATCCTGACTCACCGCTGGTATGCTCCACTGTTTTTCATTCATCATTCAGATGTTTAGACATTCTTTTGTTCACTGATGATTATGAGCTCATATTTGCAGCCACCGCGAGGGTACATGGAGGAGGTGGTTGGACTGGTGGCCACACTCGAGGGCATGGTCCTGCGGAGGGAGGCACAGTTGTCTGTCGCGGGCATTCAGGTACCCTTCAGTTTTCTGGCATTTATCATACTTCTGATGACATGCTGATTTCTACTGCATCGATAGACTACTTGTGTAGAGCACATCTGACACACACCCCACTTGTACACTGTATTTACATGCACCTACTTCACGTAGCCTTTGCTTGTATCTGCATCTGATGTATATATTTGGACTGATGTATTTGAATTGAACTCTTTATTCTGAGATGCCTTCATGGTCCAGTCAGCCGCAGACCAGGCCACCTGGGCCTCCTTGGGGAGCTGGGCCATCTGGGCCTTTTCAGGGAGTTGGGTCATCCGGGCCTTTTCAGGGGGCTGGGCCATCTCGGCCTTCCCGAGGAGTCGGGCCATCTAGGCCTTTTCGAGGAGCTCGAGGAGGGCCTGTCCGCAGACGCAGGGCTCACGTTGTAGAGGTGGAGCCTGATGAGGAAGAGGAGGAGGATGATGAGGAGGAGGAGGAGGCTACCGACCATCAGTCAGAGACATCTGCTGAGGAGGGGGGCTCCGGTCTTGGTTCGGGGAACAGAGGTGAGGCTGAGGGGGATCCTGAGGATGACAGCTCTGACTCAGATGATGATGATGGTGCAGAGGTTGTCCCGCAGAAGCGGATGAGGAGTGGTTCTCATTCCCGTTCCCGAGGACATTGATGCTGCTGTTTCCTGCTTTATTTTTCTTTTTGCCAGTAGTTTGTAGCACTTTGCACATTGTTAGGTAGTTTTATTTTTCGTAAAACTTGTACCTTTGTTCGTTGTAAAGCATGATGGAATGAAATAGCTTTTGAAAAGGTGTTTGTATTTTAAACTTTTAGCATCGTATCGCATCATTTTATTTCGTACAAAAAATGAATTTGAATGGGAATGTGCATTGTGTAATCACCAAGTCAGGTAGTGAACCGACGCAACAAACTAAGCAACTCAACCTACTAAGATATAACAGAACCTTAGGAAATTTACAACTCGATAAGCAAAATGCAACAATGTTGACAACGTAAATAAACAAGACTTTAAACAAAGATTGTTTAAACAGAGAACAATGACTCGAAAACACGAAACACGTCCGCTCGACAAACAACTCGATGAGCAAAACAACAACTCGATAATCAAAACAACAACTCAATAAACAAAACTCAGCAATAACAGAGTGTACTTCGGACGACCTGGGCACCGGAACGCATCCGAAACGGAGGGAGATGAAGGCCTTTGACTCTCCCGTTGCATGGAAATGCTTGAAACTTTCCCTCGAAGAGTAAAACAGGGCCAAGGAGATACACTGCAGCATTGTCGGCCACCTTTGGGAGCCGGCCGGCCAATTTTGTGGAGAGAGACAGCTGGCCGGCCATTTTTGAAAAAGAGAATGGCTGGCCAGCCAGAAAAGGTGGCCGGCCGGCCACTTATTCCTGCAGCCACCTAGTTTTTGACACGTGTCCCCGTGAATAGTGTTTTTCCTTTTATAAAAGCCTCAACTTCGGGAACATTCATTTCATCTTAGTTTTAGACAAAGATGGAGGCGTTTCTCGCGGAAAATCTCACATCTTGGATCTCTTCTCTAGATGGTTCGGAAAAGCTGAACTTCCGGGGTTTTGGTCTGGATGCACTATTCACACTGAGCCGTACTCTGCTACATCTCCCTTTTCTACATGCCGCGGCAAGGTTCTGGAACCTAGTGACGCACGTTTTTAGCTTCGGCGGCCAAGAGGTATGTCCCACTTTCGAAGATTTTCAGGTTTTGATGGAGTCTGAATGCTCTGAAGTGATCTTGCCCCAGCTCTGTTTTGGCCATGCCCAGGCTTTAGGGCGGATGTGTGGGCTCACGGCGCATGACGCTCGATCTCTAATCTGCAGTGGGGAACTGGACATCCTCGGCTTGATCCATCGTTTTTCCGACGCCGGTGACCGCAGCAACCATTATTGGCAGGGTCTCCGGCAACACGCCCTCTGCTTATGTTTGTTGTCTCACTTTCTGCTTTCCTCGGGCTTCGGCGGGGCTAGCATTCGCCTGATTGAAGTCGCCCAAGGCTTGAGAGAAGGAAAGAGCTGTATTGCCATGACCTTGGCCGAGACACTGATGGGCTTAGATTCTGTCTATCGCCGGGAGGCGACTAGGTTTGCTGGAAGTCCACTGCTGCTGCAGGTAATGTTTCCCACCCGACCTCACATATATATTTGCTCACATCACTCGACCCTCAGGCTCAGTTTTTCTCACAAAACCCCTGTCTTACTTTTCTCTCATCGTACATCTCTCTGTTATTTATTCTCTCATTTTCCATCCCTCCCCTAAGTATGGTTAATGGATAAGTTGCAGGTTGTGGACTCTTGCCCGGCCTATTCAGCTCGAGGCTACTTCTTTCGGCAGCGCCTAGTCAATGCTCTTGACGAAAGGTGGTGGTTTGATTGGATGTGTAATTTGTCCGCAGACCACATCGCTTGGCGTTGTCCTTGGCTCAACCTCCCAGCAATGAGCTATAGTATGTCTCGGCTGATTGGGATCCAATTGATTGGTCTAACCCACTGCGTATTTTATTTTCCGTTCCGGTTCCTGCGTCAGTTTGGTCATGAACAGACCTGCCCACCTGAGGGGATTGAGTACCCAGCTGCTTTCCCGGTCCGGGGTGCACAGCTTGCCCGATATGCCACAGCATGGAGGACTAGAGAGCTCCTGGCCCCTACTTCTACTTTCAGTTGCACTTTGTCCGATGAGTGCTTGGATTGGCTCAATGAGGAGGCACAGGTTGGGCCTAGCTTGGCATCAGATGCTTCGTCTAGCTTTGGGAGGGGACGCAGAGATACTTGATTCAACTATGCCCCAAATTTATTGCTTATTTAGCATTTTCAAGTTTTCTTTATGAATGTACTAAAAAAAGCAACCTCGATTGTAATGCAAGAGCAGGAGAACTCAGTTTTGAAATCAATGAAATTGAAGGTTAGGGTACTGAAAATTTTTCGCTTAGGGTCCAAAAATGGTCTTAGTCGTAAAAAGATTAATTTGAACAAAGTCAACTTTTATCAAAACTTTTGAAAACTATTTTCGATGTGGATCAGAACTGGACACGCCGAAGATCTGTCACTGAGATGCACAACCCCAGATCCCTGCAACTGGAAAGTTGCCCCTAGTCTGAAGAACAATGCGGCACTTCATGGCAACAAAAAGTTGCCCCTAGTCTGAGTAACTTTGCACCATCGCGGCAACGGAAAGTTGCCCCTAGTTTGAACAGCACTGTACCGGAGATCGCGATAAATGCTGATGGATAAAGATGACTGAGATGATCGAAATGGACAGAGTTGATCGGGGAAAAGTTTATGGCTGAACTTCAATGTGAAGTTGCCTACGTATCCCAAAGATGGGAATCAAGCCTTACGCAGTTCAGGCCAAGGTTCACTCGAGTATTTTCACTCTCCTTTTGCGCTCTAACTTTTGCCAAGGCCGCCCTTTGCGGGTTTTCAACCTTGCGAGCTCAGTTTTTATATTTTCTAATTTTTTGTGCTCTGACTTTTGCCTAGGTCGCCCTTTCGGGTTTTCGGCCTAGCGAGCCTCTCAAGGATAGTATTTCTTCAACTTGTCCATATTGATCGGTTGTGAGAACTCCAAGCCATCTAGATCCATCAGAACCACAGCTCCACCTGACCAGATAGCTTTGATGATGTAAGGACCAGTCCAATTGGGTTTGAACTTGCCCCTTGGGTCGTGGATGGGAGCTCGGTTGTCTTTGAGCACCAAATCTCCTTCTTTCAGATTCCTGGACTTAACCTTCTTGTTGAAAGCCCGGGCAATTCTGCGTTGATAGCCTTGGATGTGGTACAGTGCTTTCAGTCTTCTTTCATCAAAGAGCATGAGTTCTTCGAATCTGCTTTGCTGCCAATCTGCTTCGGCTATTTGGCAATCAGCCAATACTCGTAACGACGGAACCTCGATCTCGATGGGTAGAACAACCTCCATTCCATAGACCAATGAATATGGAGTCGCCCCAGTAGAAGTTCTGATTGAAGTCCTGTAGCCCCACAGAGCAAATGGCAGCTTGTCTGGCCAATCCCGATAGGTTCCCACCATCTTCTGCAGTATATGCTTGATATTCTTGTTGGCGGCCTCAACCACTCCGTTGGTTTGCTGCCGGTATGTAGATGACTTATGGAAAGCCACATTGTATTTCTCCAACAAGTCTATCACTTCTTTCTTGAAGTGGGAACCATTATCTGAAATTATCTCGTTTGGCACCCCGTAGCGACAGATGATGTTGTTTCTAATGAACTTTGCGACGTGCGACGCCTTCAACACCGCGTATAATTGGGCCTCGACCCACTTTGTAAAATAATCTATCGCTACCAGGATAAACTCATGCCCGTTTGACCCCTTCGGGGTAACAGCTCCGATCACATCAATTCCCCAAACTGAAAAAGGCCATGGTGAAGTCATGTTGTACAGCTTTGACGGCGGGATGTTCATGCGGTTTGCATGAATTTGACACTTGTGGCATCGCCGAACAAAACTAATACAATCCTCCTCCATGGTTGACCAGTAGTAGCCCTGTCTGAGGATCTTTCTGGCCAGCATTACTCCATTCATGTGTTCACCGCACTCTCCCCCATGGATGGCCCCTATCAGGCGCTTTGACTCTTCAGCTTTTACACAAAGCTTATGCATTCCCAGATGACCCCTTTTGTACAGCTTACCCCCGCAGATGATAAACTGAGCAGCCATTCTTCTGATGGCCCTCTTATCCTTGGCATTTGTCCCTAGTGGATAGGTCTCCTTTTCCAAGAAGTTCCAGATGTCGTAATACCAAGGGTTGCCGTCTTGAGCCTCATCTATGGCGGAAATCGACTCGTATGCTGGCGCAAACTTCTGATCAATAATGACTGGACGCATCCGGACTCCGGACGGGATGTCTATCATAGAAGATAGAGCTGCTAATGAATCTGCAAACCTGTTGTTCTCTCTTACGAGGTGGGTGAAATTTAGCTTCTCAAACCGAGGAATTAACAGATCCAAGGTTTGGTGGTAAATTATCATCCTTTCCTCCTTGACTTTCCAATCTCCTTTTGCTTGAGATACAACTAGGTTTGAGTCCCCAATGATGTCCAACCGTCTTGCCCCTAGTTCTAGGGCTGCTTCCAGACCAGCAATACATGCCTCATACTCTGCCACATTGTTCAAGACTTTGAACCGGAGCTTGAATGCTAAAGGGATACGGGAATCGTCAGGCTCTATCAGCAACACCCCTATCCCATACCCATACTGGTTTAACGCCCCGTCAAAGTACATCGTCCAAGTTTCATCTTCGACGTGCAGAATGGCTTCATCTGGAAATAGATACTCAACCGCTTCATCCCCCTCAACCGGGTGGTCGGCAAGGAACTCCGCTACCACTCTCCCTTTTACTGACTTGCGCGTTACATACTTCAAATCAAATTCGGAGAGCAACAGCAGCCAACGAGCTAGCCTACCCGTAAGTGCTGGTTTCTCGAAAAGATATTTGATGGGATCCAAACGCGAAACCAACATTACAGAGTGAGCTAACAGGTAGTGCCGCAGCTTCCTGGTAGCCCATACCAAGGCCAAACAAGCCTTCTCCAGCGGTGTATAGCGGGTCTCGTAATCCAGCATCTTTTTGCTCAGATAGTAAATGGCTTTTTCCACTTTGTCTTCTGACTCCTGCGCGAGCATGCAGCCCATGGAAGTCTCAGTTACCGAAAGGTACAATATCAACGGTCTCCCCGGCTCTGGTGGTGACAACACGGGTGGGTTCTGTAGATACTCTTTGATCTATTCAAAAGCTGCTTGACATCGGCCGTCCCATTGGAATTTCTTTCCTTTCTTCAGGAGACCAAAAAGTGGTTCACAAGTCAAGGTTAATTTAGAAATAAACCGTCTTATGAATTACACTTTAACCAGAAAGCCTCGCACCTCCTTTTCAGTCCTTGGTGGTGGCATTTCTAAGATGGCCTTGATTTTAGAAGGGTCGACCTCGATGCCCCTTTGTGTAATCAGAAACCCTAGCATCTTCCCTGCTGTAACACCAAACGTGCACTTCTGGGGATTCAATCGCAGCCGAAACTCTCTGATCCTTTGAAAGAATTTTTGTAAGGCGGTGTAGTGGCCCTCTCTATCTTTGGACTTGACAATCATGTCGTCCACATACACCTCGACCTCCTTATGGATCATATCATGCAATATTGTAGTTGCTTCCCGTTGATACGTAGCTCCAGCATTTTTCAACCCGAATGGCATCACTCTATAACAATATGTACCCCACGGGGTAGTGAATGCAGTCTTCTCCCGGTCTTCGGGTGCCATTACTATCTGATTATATCCTGAGAAACCATCCATAAATGAAAGCAAGGCGTGTCCTGCCGTGAAATCTACCAATTCATCAATGTGTGGCAAGGGAAAGTCGTCCTTCGGACTGGCCTTGTTCAAATCTCTGAAGTCTACACAGACCCGAATTCTGCCATCCTTCTTTGGCACCGGAACAATGTTGGCCAACCAAGTTGGGTATTCAGATACCAAAAGGAACCCTGCGTCAATTTGCTTGGTGACCTCTTCCTTGATCTTGAGGGCCCAGTCCGGGCGGATCCTTCTGAGTTTTTGTTTGACAGGTCGGGCCTCGGGATCAAGAGGGATCCAGTGCTGTACAATCTCAGGATCGTTTCCAGGCATGTCTTCGTAGGACCACGCGAAAACATCTTTGAAATCTTTTAATAAAGCGACTAAGCGCTCGCGCTCCTCCGAAGACAACGTGGACCCGATCTGGACCAGCCGCGGGTCCTTCTCAGCACCAACATTCACAGTAGTGATTTCATCCATTAAAGGTTTAACAAATCTTTCCTGCTCTTGATCAATTAACCGTTGCAAAACTGGGGGAATTTCTCCCTCGTTGTTTTCATCAAAATTTTGAAAATCCTGATTTAAGCAATAAATCAAAGGCACAGAAAAATACTCAGAAACCACATCCACATCATTCTCATTAAATATTTCCAAGCCGTCAGATTCCTCTGTTACAACAGACTCAAAAGAAAATGAAAATGACGACCTAGACAGGACTGTGGCATCCGGGTTATCACCCCCAGGAATACCGGACTCAGACTCAGTCGAGCTGGAATCTGATTCTGACGCACAAGATTCGGTAGAATCAGATTCCGGCTCACTACCTGACCCGGAGCTGTTAGATAAAAAGCCTTCTTCATATTGCCAGATGAGAGAAGGTGCGATAGATGCATCCAAGATCGGCGCCAGAAAGCCCGCAGCTATTTCATCTCCAATCATAGAAACCGAAGAGTTATCCCCCAAGCACTCTTGGCCGATCGGAGGATCTGATAGTAGACACGCCAGTGCTACCCCCATTTCAAGCTCTGTGCTCTCAGGATCCACTGCTTCACACTGCTCAACCTCAGTTGGTGGGTCTGCCTGCGCTTCGGCAACGTCATCCCCAGATAATTGTATGTTGAAGAAGATTTCAAAACCAGGCACGCGCTTCCCCTCCGCGTTTAGCCACGGCTCCGGGAAGCCGCAGAATGGAAAATCTTCCCCCTCCCGGACGAAGCGTCCATTTAGGGTACCCCAGATGGGCCTATGCATTAACTCAAATGGCTTCCCGGCCTTCTTTGCCCTGGCTCTTCCGGCCATTTCTTTTCCTTTCCTCACCCAGTCCTCTTTGGTGGGCAGATAACCCAGTCCAAAGGTGTGAGGGTTGTGTGGCACTTCGGCCAATACTGAGACGCCCTTCCGGCCGCTTCTCCCTAATCCCATCCCGGGGGTATGTTTTAGCTTGTTCATGAGGTAGATAGATTGAGCACTAACGTACATACCCTCATTCACAGCCATGACATTTTGCACAATTCGGGCCTCCGCCAAAGTGAACCCCGATAAAAACACATCCTCCGTGCCGTGCTCGATCTCCAAGACAAGTGTGGACACTTCCGGCGGCGGATGGATTGATGAATTCCCAAAAACGATCGCTACCCCTTTCCCGTGAGGGTACTTTAGCATCTGATGTAGAGTGGAAGAGACTGCCTTGACCTGGTGCAACCACGGTCGCCCCAAAAGTAGGTTAAAGGTTGTGGGAACGTCCAAGATGTGAAATTCAATGTTGTGTTGTCCTGGACCTACCTTGGTTTGAATTTTAACAGTCCCCATCACTTCTCTGCTGGTATTGTCGTATGCTCTGATCACTGGGGTGGTTGGGACGAAATCTACGGGCTTCAACCCGATTGCATATGCCGTTCTGGTCGGGCAAACATTAATCGCAGACCCTGTATCGACAAGTACCACCGGTATCCACTTATCTCTACACTCCACAGAAATATAGAGAGGGTTAATGAAGCAAGTGATATAAGAAAAATCCAAACTGAAAAATTTCCTTCTACAACATTGAAGAGGGACCAAAAATATGAATGTTTACAGTATATGGCAAGCCTCAAATCAATATACAAACATGCTAAAAAAACGGCACAAGATTGAGGCTCAAAAGGTGCTATAACATGAAGTATACAAAATAATCACCAAACAGAAAAAAAAATGTTAATGAAACATTAAGTATAGGCCAAAATAAGGCCACTTTCAGTTCTGTGGAAAAGCCAAAAACAGAAGCAAAGGGGGCTGCCAATTTATGCCAAAAATGGGGCCAAATATGGGATATAACTACAAGTGGCACATGCAGGCATCAAATGGTGAGGGGCCTTTCAACAATGTTGAAGAAGGGCCAAAAATAAGCACATTCACAGATTACATCATGCTCAAAAACAGATTACTCATGGGCCAAAAATAGCATGCAAGATTATGACATATAAGAGGATCAATGAAGCAAGTGCATCATGGAGGGCTCAAACAGGGTTGAGTCCTTAATGAAAAGTGAAAATGAGCTCAAAATAAGGCCACTTTCAGTTAGGGCCGGAGCTTGAAACAATAAGCATATAGGGCTTACAAATGGATCAAGAAAAAGGGTCAAAAGAGGAGAAATGTCACTCACCCTTGAAGACCAAAGCTTTTGTTGCTTCTTGGACCAATTTGCAGCTCCTTTAGCCTTTGAGAAGCCCTCCTTGTTGCTGGAAATGAAGTGGTGATGGTAGAGCTTGGTGGTGATGAAGAAAACAAGGTGTAGGACTTAAGGATTTTTAGGAAAATGAGAAGGATGGAGGGAGATATGGATCTTGAGGCTTCAAGACAATTTTTTCTAACCCCAAAATGTGATGTTGGCTGCTGGTTATATGGCTCAAAAAGGGGGTGTAAAGGTGGGGGAAAAGGAGGCCAACTTTCCCCCACAAAATATCCCCCGGATATAGATATTTTCTGGGGGATAAAGCCATACAGCTGTAAAGTGAACAGTGTGAGGATCTCGGCCGGCCAGTTATTTTGGTTGCAGGTGGCCGGCCGGCCACACCCCCTAGCCGGCCGGCTAGGGGTCAAAAGGGTCAAGCTGATTTAGTGGCCGGCCACCACATGATGGTGTCCTCCCATGTGTGTACAACACAACCCTGTGGTTCAAAGTCCAAGAAAGTGGCTCAAGGGTGTTCAACATTAGCTCGGAAAGAGGGGTTCAAAAGGGTCAGGTGGAATTACTGGCCGGCCACCAACTTTTAGGGTCCTCTCATGTGTGTACATCACAAATATGTGGTTCAAAGTTCAAGAATGTGACCCCAAGGTGTTCAACATTAGCCCGGAAGGAGGGGTTCAAAAGGGTCAGGTGGAATTACTGGCCGGCCACCAACTTTTAGGGTCCTCTCATGTGTGTACATCACAAATATGTGGTTCAAAGTTCAAGAATGTGACCCCAAGGTGTTCAACATTAGCCCGGAAGTGTGAAAAACGGGCGCCGGAGGACGTCGGAGGATGTATAACTGGTTGCTGCAACAATTACTGGCCTCCCACCCTTCAGTGACCTCCCCGGTGATAAAACAGAGGTACCTGCCAAAAATGAACGAAAACCGTTGCAAAATGAATGTTCGGGGGCCAAAACACGCAGTTCGGGGCCCCGGAAACTGCCCGTTAAACACCGAAAATGGTATTCGACCTCGAAGTGGGTTTCTCAGACCCCAGTGTCCCTCAAAAGGGATTAAATAAGATGCATGCCAAAAATCAGAGCAAACGGAGATGGTTAGGCGGTCCCGAATCGAGGCACACGGCCAACGATCCCGAAAACCGGGAACCAGACTCCGAAATGGGCAAAATGGCCTACGGCCACCAAATGTAGCCCACGGCCACTGAGAGATGGTCTACGGGACCTCTCCCTCCCCTCGGGGAAAGAAACAGAGAAAACCGAGCCTGGTTCGCAAATCGAGACAAGGCACAAAAGAGGATTCGGAAGTCCGGAGGCAGGGCTCACGGCCGCAACTCTGAAGCTTCTGAACAAGCACATTATGCAACATCACCAAGCGCTCAATCGGTGACGTCTGAGTCTTAAGGTCAGTCAAAAATGGGGTGTCTACACTTGGAGAATGAGGGAACCTTCAGCCGTTTTGTGATCAGCCTCAGTGGTGCCCTTTTCTGGCGAATATGGTGCCCTTTCAGTAAGTAGAGTTCCCTTCCTGGCAAGTAAGTTGACAACAGGAGGAAGACAGAACATCTGACTCAACTGTGTCCCTATTTCCTCATTTTGACCATTTTTTATTTTGGTTTTAAAACAATTTTGACCAACATGAAAGTTAGATTAACATGCTTGTTCAATTTTTGATTTGAAAATCATGCAAGTCAGGCTCTGAGCACTGAAAATTTTCCTTTTTTGGTCCAAGAAATGGTCCAGTTTTTGGAAAAGATGAAACATTTTTCGAGAAAATTAGTCAACCTCAGTAAAAATTCTCAAAGACTATTTTCGCAAACGGCCGATGCTTAACAAGCGCGGAACTTACTCTTGAGACGTACAACCTCGGATCTGGACGAAAATTGCCCCCTTGCTCGAAGAGAGCTGCATGGCAACGGAAAGTTGCCCCTTGTTTGAACGGCGCCACGGCGCATTGAATGGCAACGGAAAGTTGCCCCTTGTTTGAACGGCGCCACGGCGCATTGAATGGCAACGAAAACTTGCCCCTTGTCTGAATGGCCCCGCAGCGCATTGTAGTCCGTCCTCAGAGTGACGAACACAACCAGACTCTCAGATACAGAGAAGACAAAGATGATCAGAACCATCGCATAGACACAGTCGATTTGGAAGTGTTTATGGCTGGACT
Source organism: Camellia sinensis (assembly GCF_055761805.1). Lineage (NCBI taxonomy): Eukaryota > Viridiplantae > Streptophyta > Magnoliopsida > Ericales > Theaceae > Camellia > Camellia sinensis. The sequence goes on from NC_138972.1 coordinate 164,114,824, forward strand.
TCAGAATGAAGTTGCCTACGTATCCCAAAGATGGGAATCAAGCCTCACGTAGTTCGGGGTTAAGGTACACTCGGGTATTAACCTCTCCTTTTTAGGCTCTAACTTTTGCCAAGGCGCCTGTTGCGGGTTTTCGACCTTGCGAGCTTTGTTTTTTTTTCTTTTCTTTTCAATTCTTTTCATTTCTTTTCTTTTTTTTTTTGATATTCTTTTCTTTTCTTTTCTTTGCATCTTTCTTTTTTGTTCTCTTTTTTTCTTTTCTTTTACATTTTTTTTTCTTGCTTTTTTATATTTTTCTCTTGTTCTAACTTTTGCCTGGGTCGCCTTTCCGGGTTTTCGGCCCAGCGAGCCTCTCAAGGGTAAAAGCGTAGCTTTGTCCATGTCAAATGGTTTTGAGATCCTGAAGTCATCTGAATCCAGGAGAATGGCTGTTGTTTTGCTTTGTAAGCTTCTTCTGATGAGATCTGATCTTCTTGACCTGACTTTCCTGGCCTCTTGTTCGAGGGCTGCTTCAAATCCGGCCACACAAGCCTCACATCATAGTTGACCGTTGAACCTTCTGAATTCAAGTTTCAAGGTTTGGAAGCGAAGGGGTTGAGTCTCGAGGCTGAGAGCGATCCTAGGCTGCACGATCTCAGGAGTGATTCCACACAGGTCTTCGCAAGGCCGCGCAAAACATTTTGTTCTTTTTTTGAAAATTTTTTAAGAAAGCGACAAATCGCTCATGCTGAAGGTAGTGTGGAACCAATCTGGATCAAGCCAGGGTCCTTCTCAGTACTCACGCTAACAAGCATGATTTCATTCATTAAGGGCTTAGCACGCCTCTCTTTCTCTCAATTTGATCAAAGTTTCACAAATCCCGAGGAATTCATCCCTCTTTGTTTTCACCGCAGTGTTCAAAAAGTTTTGAAAAACTTAGGTCGATACAATGATTTCAAGGCACAGAAAAGACAGAGTTCTCGTCAGATACTGCCATTTCTTTTGGAATTTCTGGTACAACTGGCACATGGCAGAAGCAAGCACAAAAGCATGAAAATTACCGCTGTTCTATTCAAATCTGTTGGTACAACTGGCTCCAAGGCAGAAACAGACTCACAAGGAAGCGAAAAGACAGACGCAAAACAAAATAATGATATCCGAGGTAACACCCCCGGAATCATCCGACTTCTGTACAACAGGACTGACTCGATACAACAAGACAGACCCTACTGACTCAGTAAGAAAAGACTGACTCTGTACAAAATAACAAGACTGACCCAATACCCATGTCAGAAAGCACAAAAGCTAGCATTCGCAAATGCTCAAAACAGTGCATGCCATCCACCATATCTGGAGTAAACTGAGCGCTGCCCGCAGGTGGTTCATCCCTCCAATCACATCACATTATCCCCCAAGTTCACTGATCAAGTGCCGATAGACTTTGTAGGGCCTGGTGCGGGGATGACCCCGTTGTCGATCAGATCTTGTATTTCGTGGCGGAGACGAAAGCACATGTCAGTGTCATGGCCAGCTCGCTGATGGAAGGCATAGTAGTCGGCTGGGTTGTGCGAGAGAGGGAGGTTCTTTGGTAATGGCTGTGGCTCCAGGGGCTTCAAATCCCCCTCTCTAATCAAGATCCTAAAGGCCGCTGATAGAGACATGTATAGTGGTGCGAACACCCTCTGGCCTCGAGGTGGGTATTTTGAGGTTTGTGGATTTTTACTGGGCGCACCAGCAAAGGGATTGGCAGGTGCTGGCCTGGTTTGCCGATCTCTTCCGAGTGGAGGATTAGAGATAGCAGGATCGTCTCTGGTATGACAGTCCTTCTCCCGATGTTCCCTTTGATTCAGACCGCCCCCAACTTGAACAGCGAAAGTGTCATCCGCAGCTTTTGCAACAACTGCGAGGACTTGCTCTTTGTTTAGTCCCTCAGCTTTCAAGGCCTCAACAGCCAACAGAAGGCGTTCATTGAGATCCATGTCCGCCCCTATCTTGTTCCTCCCACTCACCTCCACTCCGCCATGGGATTGGCTTTCCTCAAATGCAGCCCGTCCCAACATCGGGGAGTCTTTTGACATGAAGTTCCCGGTATGTGGTGTGGTCGATGATGGAGCCAATTTCCCGGAGGCCAGATCCGTCACGGTTTTTTGAAGATCTTTAATCCTTCCCATCAACTCAGAAGTAGTGGGTTCACGGGTTTGAGATGGTTGAGGTTCAGGTGCACCCATCATGCATAAGTCCATGCTTTCTGGGATAAACACCTCAGGCTTGAGTAGATGGGCCGGGGCGATGTATATGCTGGGGTCAAAGGTGGATGGCAGTATGTGGATGTGATTGAGGTAGGCAGGAGATGTTTGGTCATTGGGGTCTGAAGGTGGAGCTATCGTCCGGCTGTCGATGAGATTTTGGACCTCATGACGAAGGCGGTAGCAACGGTCGGTGCCATGACCGCGCTGCTGATGGTACACACAGTACTTGGCGGGGTTATGCCTGGCTGGGAGTGGGTCGGGAAGAGGTTGAGGATCGAGGGGTTTGAGATGCCCTTTTTCCATCAAGGCTTTTAGTGCGCTAGTCAGGCTCATATAGAGGGGGGTGAAAGTTCTACCCTGAGCTCGGGCTGGGCCAGCTGTTTGTAGGCTTGGTTTGGCAAAAGGGTCGGCTGTGGCGACTGTATTGATTTCGGTGGGTTTGGGAATAGTGCTACTACCAGCGTTGGTACTCCCTGAAATCACCTTCCTTGTCAGTTCCCTTGTCCTGGGAATGATCCCGCTGTTGAACGCATTTTCGACTTGAACCCCCAGTTCATGCAAACTTTTGAAAGTGAATAGTGGAGCGACTATCAACTTTTGCAACATATCATGCTCAAGGTTTCGGACCATCATCTGCACTTGATCCCTCTCAGAAGGGCGACGATCTGTCATTTGTGCTGCCTTTGCTCTCCACCTTGCAACAAATTCCACAAAAGGCTCTGTTGGGTTCTGGCGAGTTGCTTCAAGCTCTTGGATGGTCATTTCAACTTGGGTATTGTAGGAATACTGATCGACAAAGGCCTCAGCCAGTTCTTCCTAGTTTTGCTTCACTGTATCCCCCAATTTGGCATACCAAGTGGCTGCTACACCCGACAAGGTTCTTCCATACAGAGAGAGTTTCTGTGGCTTAGTCAGACCCATCGGCTTCAGGACATCTAAGAAAAGTCGGATATGTACCATTGGATCTCCAGACCCGTCGAAACGGTCGATATATGGCATTTTGAATCTGTCTGGGAGCCGAATGGCAGCCTTGGTGCGCCCATCCTCAATGTCAGGAATGAAGTTAAGGCCCTGTGCCTTTTTGAATTGCTTCTCAAGGTTTGCAATTTTCACTGTAGTCAGATTGAACTCATCAACATGAAAGGGTTGAGTTCTCTCATTAGGCTGCACCAGGGGTCTGAGCACCTGAGCTTGAGCCAACCCTTCTCGAGGATTCAGACACTGCAAATCTTCAACTGGTGGAATTGGGTCAAAGTTCGGCTGGGGTCCCAAAGCTGGATGTGAGGCAGATGCCCCAGATGGGCGCTGCGTTTCAATAATGGTCTCAGCCTGCATGGCAGTTCCCTGATTTAGCGCTGCTATCACGGCCGCAAATTCTTCCGAACCTTGTGCCATCACGGTCTGCTGAGTCTGAACAAAGGTGATGTGATTGGCGACTGACGGATTAGATGAACAGATGAGCCCTGACCGGCTTTTCTTTACCTTGCCTCAGCGAAAGAACACTAGTTGCCCTTGAATTGAATTTCTGACCTAAGAAAGTCTATCGGCACTAGTCCAATGTACCCGGGGGATATCGAAGCCTTCTGAAGCTATGGTTCCAAGACTACCTAGCAAAAGAGAAAACAGACAGCACCTCAGCCTGATTTCACGATAACCCACATGAGCAAAGCTGAGTGAGTGTACTCTCTACTGAATTCTGCCCCCAAAATTCTGCCCCGAATCTGAGTCTGATACCCACAGGTAAAGCTGACTCCCAAATACTGATAGTAATGCCCGCAGGCCTGATGCCCAGACTTCCAAACTGATACATGCATTCCTGTAGAGACGCACTCTAAAGCACATAACAGATAAGTGAGAGTCAAAACACCCCTATGTTGGGGTAGGGTTTCCCTGTCCTATTTTGTCAGGAGCTAGGGTTTCACTACGCACACAGCGGTTTCAAACAACCTATAAACGGGTAAGAACCTGTCCTAGTTTGGAATGGTCACTATGGATCCGAATATGCACTAGGTCGAATGGTCAAAGAGGGTGCCCCGGTAAAACCGGGGTTTGTGTTCCCATACTGGCAGAGCCCACAACCGGTCAGCCTTATGGTCATGCCTTGACAAGACAAGCCTCCGGCAAACCGTTCAGGAATAGCAGATGGCAAACACGGTGTCCTAGGCGCATCAATGCAAATGCAAATGCAAAGAAACACACAAGTGTAGTCAAAAACAGATATCAAGAGTTCGAGTCAAGTTCTCTAAATCCCCAGCAGAGTCGCCAGAAACTGTAGACGTCTTCGAACGCCCCGGGAGGAACGAGCTCCCGTTCTGTTCATTTTGGGGTCACTACAGCTCAGGACTCTCAAAATTTGTCACGGTTCTAAGTCTGAACCAAAGAGTCCAAATCCGGCAAATCGTTTTGAGAAAAACAAATTTTTGAAAGAAGTGCCAAACATGGACTGCTTTGCTAGATACAGAGTCGCCACCTAAATATTTTATTTTGGGAAATTTAGGAAACCCTGACTCGTTGCCAAAGGCCACGTGTCCGTCATCACCAAAGTTGCCTCGGCTCGGAAACTTGGGTACGATTGGGGAAGGTCACTTCGTGAGCACCCCCGCTCGCCCGGTCATAGACCGGCCTCTACTAACCATGATATCTATTTTTGAAAACTTTGTATGTTCTTATTCCGATTATTAGCCTAGGTTACTATGTGATGCACACAGCATATAAGTATAGACTGGGTCGCCCGAATTGGAACAAAACATTTCATGCTTGTTTATTTGAAAGATGGTTTGCTACTCGCAAGTAGGCTTAAAATGCAGATTTTGCCACCCGCAGGTGGGCTTAGAGAAGATGGTTTTTGCCACTATCTAGTGGGCTTAAAACTCGCAGTCAATGATTTGTTCCAATCCAAACAACCCAACCTTCACCCACAGGCATTCAGGCAGATATATCACATAAGCAATTAGCCTCATGGTAAGCATGCTATTCATGGCAATCACTCACACGCATGCGAGGGTGCTAAAGCATAAAAACTCACCGAGTACTCCGAGCCAAAACAGAAACTACATTAGAAATCTATGCATGAATCCTAAGTATACAGAAATGCCTAATGCAACACATGCAAGAATGCAAACTATAGCAGGCTCGGCTACTCTAAACATGGCATATGGAATGCTACAGCTAACATGTATTCAACTTGGAATTGAAATACAAATGCAGTTAGTATGATGCGCCGAGCCCGGTGCATGCAAAACAGATGAATGATGCAAACATGCTGTCATACTGTATGCTAATTGAAACATGCCCTAATCTAACCATCACAAGCAGGTAAATAAAAGGGAAGAAAGACGTGGGGTTGGAAGACATACATCACACTCACCCACACTTATTACAGCATTGCCCTCGCGCAGAGGGTCCGAATAAATAATACAGTCCCAAATGAAAGAATAGTACAGTCCAAATAATACAGTCCAAATAATATATAAATTCCTAATTAATTAACAAATTAACTAAGAAAATAAATAAAACTGGCATGCAAGCCAGGGACTGCCTCGCTTCTGACGGATGATGCATGTCCGGGTTATCTTGCGCGCAAATCCACTGGGATGCCCCAATTAGCCTCTGTTTAGCAGTTAATCTTGGAAAGCGTGCCGAGCTCCGAAAATTTATTGATTCTTCATTTTGCAGTAACAGAGAGCAGGAAAGGGGCATAGTAATGTATTTTCACAGATATATGCATTCCTCGATCCTCGTGCCACCAATCACGCATACCGAGACATGATGGCCGAGGAGTCGAAATGCACAATTCAATATAGGATGAATGCACATGAAAACACAATAAAACCAAACTCCATCATGGGTAATCCGGAGTGTCGGTGGCTCGGGAATTGAGACACATTCCGTCACTCGGAGTACGAAATGCACCTCGTTTTCCGCGCCCGGGCTAACTCCTATCCCGAACACGATGCAATATGCATGATATGCATGAAATGCAACTAAGATATAATCCAGTATGCACAATGCTATGAAAATGAGATGCCTCGAAGTGCGTGCGCACGGGCACGCAAACCGAGGAAATGCGTGAATGCGATCTAAGATACAACCTAGTATGCACTATGTTGTGAAAATGAGATGCCTCGAAATGCGTGCACACGGGCACGCAAACTGAGAAAATGCATGAATGCGATCTAAGATACAACCTAGTATGCACTATGCTGTGAAAATGAGATGCCTCGAAATGCGTGCACACGGGCACACAAACTGAGAAAATGACATACGCAATGCAAATGACATGGAAATATGATATGGGCTTACACTAACATGAGAGAGCCTTAGCCACACTCACATAAGAGGCCGATGGATGAAAATGAAGTGCCTCGAAATGCGTGCATACGGGCACGCAAACCGAGGCGATGGCATACGCAATGCAAATGACATGGAAATATGATATGGGCTTACACTAACATGAGAGAGCCTCAGCCACACTCACATAGGATGCCGATGGATGAAAATGAAGTGCCTCGAAATGCGTGCATACGGGCACGCAAACCGAGGCGATGGCATATGCAATGCAAATGCATGGAAAATGATATGCAAACATGTTAATGTATTTTCAGCAATGAAATGTGGGGGAAAACAGCCCCGAAATGAGGCGAAAACACACCCGATGCATGGAATCTCTCCCGAAATGCAAAAGTAGGCACATAGAATGAACTACAGCTATACAAAGCATGCATAATTGGTACATGGAATGAAAAGACAGAAGCAAGGCAGCCCCAAAATAAGCATTTTACTAGTACAAATCATGGCCAAACAGCAAGCAAAGATAGGGCAACAATGGCATGCAAAAATGGCCCTAAACATGAGATTATGAAGCAACTCACTGCTGCTAACTCCAAATAGGTTAGGGCCCTTCAACAACATTGAAGAGGGGCCAAAAATAAGCCACTTTACAGAACTGTAAAAACCCTAAAAACAAACATAGATATGGCTAAGCTCTTATGCAAGAAAAAGGGCCAAAAGGTGGCCAAAGAGGCAAGTGGTATATGCAAAGCCCAAACTGAAAAATTCCCTTCTACAACATTGAAGAGGGACCAAAAATATGCACATTTACAGAACTGTAAAAACCCCAAAACAGTATACAAACACGCTAAAAATGCAATGCAAAAAGAGGCTCAAAAGTGGCTTATAACACAAAGTATACAAAATATTCATCAAACAGCCAAAGACCCTTAATGAAACATGTTAATAAGGTCAAAATAAGACTACTTCTAGGCATGTAAAAAGACCAAAAATAGAAGCATGATAGGCTGCCAAAGCATGCAAGAAAACGATATTTAAGGAAGACATTGAAGCAAGTGCAAGATGGGGGGCTCAAACAGGGTTGAGCCCTTAAGAAAAAGTGAAAAAGGGCTCAAAAAAATTCCCTTTTCAGTTTTGGTCGGAGCTCAAATATACAAGAAAGAGAGGCTAAGAAATGTTGCAAAAATGAGCTAGAAAAGAGGGAAAGTGAACTTACCCTTGAAGACTTGACTTTGGTTGCCTCTTGGCTTGAGTTTGTGGCTCCTTAGGCCTTGGAGAACACCTTCAATCTCCTGGAATGGAGGATGGAAGGGTGGGGGGTGGTGGTGTAGAAGGAATGGTGGTGTAGGACTTGGAAGTTTTTCAAGGAAATGAGAGAGATGAAGAGGGATTCTTGTATTCAAGCCTGAAGAGCAAATTTTCTAACCCCTATCCCCAATGCCACCTGCTGGTTATATGAACAAAAAAGAGGGAGCAAAGGGAGGCAAAAGGTGGAGGAAAAGTAGGCAAGCTTTCCCCCACAAAATATCCCCCGGATTGGGATATTTTCTGGGGGAAACAGCTATACAGCTGTAAAGTGTGTTTGGTGAGGATCATGGCCGGCCCATTTTTGGGCTTGCATGTGGCCGGCCGGCCACCTCCCCTAGCCGGCCGGCCAAGGGTCAAAAAGGCCAAGTTGCTTTAATGGCCGGCCACCACATATTGGTGGCCTCCCAGGTCTCCTCTTCACAACCCTGTGGTTCGAATTTGGAAATTCTAAAACAGGAGAGAGAACAAGCCACTTCTAGGGGGGTCAAAAGGGTCAGGTGACATTAGTGGCCGGCCACCAACTTTTAGGGTCCTCCCATGTGTGTACATCACAAATATGTGGTTTGGGGTTGAAGAAAATGGCTCCAAGGTGTTCAACATTGGCTTGGAAGGAGGGGTTCAAAAGGGTCAAGCAACATTAGTGACCGGCCATAAACTTTTAGGGTCCTCCCATGTGTGTACATCACAAATATGTGGTTTGGGGTTGAAGAAAATGGCTCCAAGGTGTTCAACATTGTCTCGGAAGCGCGAAAAACGGGCGTCGGAGGGCGAAAATGGAATATAACTGGTTGCCGAGATAATTGCTGGCCTCCCCCCCTCCAGTGACCGTCCTGGTGATAAAACAGGAGCACCTGCCAAAAATGAACGAAAACCGATGCAAAACGAATGCTCGGGGGTCAAAACACGCAGTTCGGGGTCCCGAAAACTGCCTGTTAAGCACCGAAAGTGGCGTTCGGCCACGAAGTGGGTTTCTCAGGCCCCAGTGTCCCTTGAAAGGGAGAAAATAAGATGTATGCCAAAATTTAGAGCAAACGGAGATGGTTAAGCGGTCCCGAACCGAGGCACACGGCCAACGGTCTCGAAAAATCGGAAACCAGGCTCCGAAATGGGAAAAATGGCCTACGGCCACAAAATGTAGCCCGCGGCCACTGGGAGATGGTCTACAGGACCTCTCCCTCCCCTCAGGAAAAGAAACAGAGAAAACCGAGTCTGGTTCGCAAACCGAGGCAAGGCACAGAAGAGGGTTCGGAAGTCCGGAGGCGGGGCTCACGGCCGCGACTCTGAAACTTCTGAACGAGCACATTATGCAATATCACCAAGTGCTCAATTGGTGACGTCTGAGTCTCAAGGTCGGTCAAGTAAGGTTCACAAAACAGTGCACAAACACCAAAGGAATTGCACCTTTAGAGGATTTAAGGTCTCCTAGACCGGGGAGTGCACAAGACAGTGCGATGCAGAGTGAATGCACAAAACAGTGCTAAACAGATAAGGTGCGCGAGATAGCGCGATACCATGCACTAACAAGTACAGGTGAGATGCGCAAGATAGCGCGATGGAATGCGTGCAAAATGCAAGTAAGGTGCACAAAACAGTGCAATGCGCAAGAAAACGCGAGTGATTTTGAAATGCACTAAACAGTGTGATACACTAAACAGCGCGATTGAAATGCACTAAACAGTGCGATACGCTAAACAGCGCGATTGAAATGAAATGCACTAAACAGTGCGATACGCTAAACAACGCGATTGATTTGAAATGCACTAAACAGTGCGATACGCTAAACAGCGCGATTGAAATGCACTAAACAGTGCGATACGCTAAACAGCGTGATTGATTTTGAAATGCACTAGACAGTGCGATACGCTAAACAGCGCGATTGAAATGCACTAAACAGTGCGATACGCTAAACAGCGTGATTGATTTTGAAATGCACTAGACAGTGCGATACGCTAAACAGCGCGATTGAAATGCACTAAACAGTGCGATACGCTAAACAGCGTGTTTGATTTTGAAATGTAATGCACAAAATAGTGCGAGTGAGATACAACCACAAGATGCACAAGACAGTGCTAGTAAGATACAAAGTGTAAGTGCACAAGATAGTGCGAGTGAATGCATGTTCTATGCGAATGAGGTGCATTTTCTATGCAAGTATGGAAGAGTGCATTTTCTATGCAAAAGATACGAGCATTTTTTATGCAAGAAACAGGAGCATATTCTATGCAATATTGAAAGCAAATTCTATGCAGAATTGAAAGCAAGCATATTCTATGCATAAATCATAACGATGCGCGGCACGCATGTCACAGAAGTGTATATGAAAGTGCACATTCTATGTAGTAGAGGGGCATCAAATATGTACTCTGGTGCCTCTGATTTACCTCTTAGAGGACTTTGCAACACACTCAGCTAAAAAAGGGCACACCCTGTTCATATTGGCGAGAGATAACATCTGCTGCTGCTGCTTTAATTGCCGTTCTGACTTGAAGCATGCCTAAGCTTGGAGTAGAGGCACACTCATTCTTCGGGGCACTGGCAAGGCCTGAAGAGGTACATATGGAATGCAATCTCAGAATTTTCTGAAGGTGAAACACACTCAGATGCTCAAAATTTTCCCTATTTTCTTTTGCTTCATAGTCCGGAACTTATATAGCTTCAGATAGGTCCTTGTTTTACCGCTCACACTTATCGGGGGTGGACCCTGCAGTTTTATGAAAGAACAAATCTTGTTTTGTACAAATGTGGAGAATGGCACAGCACTCTAAGCACAAAAAGATTTATGGAAATTGAGAAATAAGTTCTTAACCGGGTATTGAGCCTACGACTGCATACAGTGAAAAAGACTCAGCAACGGAAAACAAAAGGTAAACAACCTAAACACATCGAGTAACACTCGAAGCGACTCACAACAAGAAACGAGACAGACAAAATAAAACACAAGACTCAAATGTGCACATGGAGCCTGTTTCCCCGGATATTGTTTCCCACCCTTTCTCATTTGTGATCCTCACATCACTCAGCCCTCAAGCTCTATTTTTCTGAAAAAGCCCTCTTCTCACTTTTTCTCTCATCGCACATCTCTGTATTCTTCAATCTCTCATTTTTTTTAATCCCTCCCCCGGGTGGTTGATGGATAAACAGCAAATTGTGGGCTCTTGCCTCTAGCATTCTGCTAGATTCTCTTTCTTCCACTCACAGCTAGTGAATTCCTCCCGCGGAAAGGTTGCGCTACAACTGGGTGTGTAGCAAATCTGTAGCTAACATCAGTTGATGATGCCTTGCTGGGGAGTTTGGACGTGATAAGATCTGTCCAGATGATGGAGTGGAATATCTTGCCCCATTCCGGTTCGTGCTTCGCACTTGGCTTGATACCTTGTTGCTTGGTGTAACAAGCCCACGGGGGACCTCGCTACAGCTCGGACTCGACTTTGTAGTCACGGTTCTAAATCTGAACCAAAGAGTCCAAATCCGGTAAATCGTTTTGAGAAAACAGATTTTTGAAAGAAGTGCCAAACATGGACTGTTTTACCAGATACAGAGTCGCCACCTAAATATTTTATTTTGGGAAATTTAGGAAACCCTGACTCGGTGCCAAAAGGCCACGTGTCCGTCATCACCAAAGTTGCCTCGGCTCGGGAACTTGGGTACGATTGGGGAAGGTCACTTCGTGAGCACCCCCGCTCGCCCGATCAAAGATCGGCCTCTACTAACCATGATATCTATTTTTGAAAACATTGTATGTTCTTATTCCGGTTATTAGCCTAGGTTACTATGTGATGCGCGCAGCATACAAGTATAGATCGGGTCGCCCGAATTGGAACAAAACATTTCATGTTTGTTTTTGAAAGATAGTTTGCTACTCGCAAGTAGGCTTTAAAATGCAGATTTTGCCACCCTCGGGTGGGCTTAGAAAAGATGGTTTTGCCACTATTTAGTGGGCTTAAAACTCGCAGTCAATGATTTGCTCCAATTCAAATAACCCAACCTTCACCCACAGGCATTCAGGCAGTTATATCACATAAGCAATTAGCCTCATGGCAAGCATGCTATCATGGCATTCACTCACACGCATGCAAGGATGCTAAAGCATAAAGCTTACCGAGTACTCCAAGCCAAAACAGAAACTTCATTAGAAATCATGCATGGTCCTAAGTATACAGAAATGCCTAATGCAACACATGCAAAAATGCAACTATAGCAGGCTCGGCTATTCTAAGATGGCATATGAAATGCTACAACTATCATGTATTCAATTTGGAATTGAAAATACAATGCAGTTAGTATGATGCGCCGAGCCCAGTGCATGTAATACAGATGAATGATTGCAAACATGCTATCATACTGTATGCTAATTGAAATATGCCCTAATCTAACCATCATAAGCGGATAAATAAAAGGGAAGAAAGACGTGGGGTTGGAAGACATACAACACACACACGCACACTTATTACAGTTGTGCCCTCGCGTAGAGGGTCCGAATAAATATACAGTCCCGAATGAAAGAATATTATAGTCCAAATATTACAGTCCGAAAAATATACAAATTCCTAATTAATTGACAAATTAACTAAGAAAGCTTAATAAAACTGGCATGCAAGCCGGGGACTGTCTTGCTTCTGATGGATGATGCATGTCCGGGTTGCCTTGCGTGGAAATCCACCGGGATGCCCCAACTAGCCTCTGTTTAGCAGTTATTCTTGGAAAGCGTGCCGAGCTCCGAAAAGTTGCTGATTCTTCATTTTGCTGCAACAGAGAGCAGGAAAGGGGCATAGCAATGTATTTCACAAATATATGCATGCCTCGATCCTCGTGCCACCAATCACGCATACCGAGGCATGATGGCCGAGGAGTCGAAATGCACAACTCAATATAGAATGAATGCACGAATAAACCCAATAAAACCTAACTCCATCATGGATAATCCGGAGTGTCGGTGACTGGGGAATTGAGATACATTCCGTCACTCGGAGTACGAAATGCACCTCGTTTCCCGTGCCCGGGCTAATTCCTATTCCGAACACAATGCAATATGCATGATATGCATGAATGCAACTAAGATACAATCCTAACATACGCAATGCTATGAAAATGAGATGCCTCGAAGTGCGTGCACATGGGCACGCAAACCGAAAAAATGACAGAATGCGATCTAAGATGCAACCTAGTATACACTATGCGATGAAAATGAGATGCCACGCGATACAACGTAGTATGCACTATGCTATAAAAAAGAGATGCCTCGAAGTGCGTGCATACGGGCACGCAAACCGAGGAAATGCGGAATGCGATCTAAGATACAACCTAGTATACACTATGCTGTAAAAAAGAGATGCCTCGAATTGCGTGCACACGGGCACGCAAACCGAGAAAATGCAGAATGCGATCTAAGATACAACCTAGTATGCACTATGCTGTAAAAAAGAGATGCCTCGAAATGCGTGCATACGGGCACGCAAACCGAGGAAATGCAGAATGCGATCTAAGATACAACCTAGTATGCACTATGTTGTAAAAAAGAGATGCCTCGAAATGCGTGCATACGGGCACGCAAATCGAGGCGATGCATGAATGCGATCTAAATGACATGGAAATGTGATATGGGCTTATACCAACATGAGTGAGCCTCAGCCACACTCATATAGGATGCCGACGGATGAAAATGGAGTGCCTCGAAATGCGTGCACACGGGCACGCAAACCGAGGCAATGGCAGAATGCGATGCAATGACATAGAAAATGTGATATGGGCTTATACCAACATGAGTGAGCCTCAGCCACACTCACATAGGATGCCGGTGGATGAAAATGAAGTGCCTCGAAATGCGTGCACACGGGCACGCAAACCGTGGCAATGGCAGAATGCGATGCAATGACATGAAAATGTGATATGGGCTTATACCAACATGAGTGAGCCTCAGCCACACTCACATAGGATGCCGGTAGATGAAAATGAAGTGCCTCGAAATGCGTGCACACGGGCACCCAAACCGAGGCAATGGTAGAATGCGATGCAATGACATAGAAAATGTGATATGGGCTTATGCCAACATGAGTGAGCCTCAGCCACACTCACATAGGATGCCGGTAGATGAAAATGAAGTGCCTCAAAATGCGTGCACACGGGCACGCAAATCGAGGCAATGGCAGAATGCGATGCAATGACATGAAAATGGAAAGCAATCATTCTAATGGAATTTCAGCACTAAAATATTGGGGAAAACAGTCCCGAAATGAGGCGAAATGACACCAAATGCATGAAATAGTTCCGAAATGCGAATTGAGGCACCCGAAATGGCCTATAGCTATGCAATGCGTGCACAATATGGACATGTAATGCAAAGACGGAAGCTAGGCAGTCCCCAAAAAGGCACTTTCACAGTTATAAACATGGCCAAACAGCAAGCATAGGTATGGCAAAAATGGCATGCAAGAATAGGGGCCAAGAGAGGGTTAATGAAGCAAGTGATATAAGAAAAATCCAAACTGAAAAATTTCCTTCTACAACATTGAAGAGGGACCAAAAATATGAATGTTTACAGTATATGGCAAGCCTCAAATCAATATACAAACATGCTAAAAAAACGGCACAAGATTGAGGCTCAAAAGGTGCTATAACATGAAGTATACAAAATAATCACCAAACAGAAAAAAAAAATGTTAATGAAACATTAAGTATAGGCCAAAATAAGGCCACTTTCAGTTCTGTGGAAAAGCCAAAAAAGAAGCAAAGGGGGCTGCCAATTTATGCCAAAAATGGGGCCAAATAAGGGATATAACTACAAGTGGCACATGCAGGCATCAAATGGTGAGGGGCCTTTCAACAATGTTGAAGAAGGGCCAAAAATAAGCACATTCACAGATTACATCATGCTCAAAAACAGATTACTCATGGGCCAAAAATAGCATGCAAGATTATGACATATAAGAGGATCAATGAAGCAAGTGCATCATGGAGGGCTCAAACAGGGTTGAGTCCTTAATGAAAAGTGAAAATGAGCTCAAAATAAGGCCACTTTCAGTTAGGGCCGGAGCTTGAAACAATAAGCATATAGGGCTTACAAATGGATCAAGAAAAAGGGTCAAAAGAGGAGAAATGTCACTCACCCTTGAAGACCAAAGCTTTTGTTGCTTCTTGGACCAATTTTCAGCTCCTTTAGCCTTTGAGAAGCCCTCCTTGTTGCTGGAAATGAAGTGGTGATGGTAGAGCTTGGTGGTGATGAAGAAAACAAGGTGTAGGACTTAAGGATTTTTAGGAAAATGAGAAGGATGGAGGGAGATATGGATCTTGAGGCTTCAAGACAATTTTTTCTAACCCCAAAATGTGATGTTGGCTGCTGGTTATATGGCTCAAAAACGGGGTGTAAAGGTGGGGGAAAAGGAGGCCAACTTTCCCCCACAAAATATCCCCCGGATATAGATATTTTCTGGGGGATAAAGCCATACAGCTGTAAAGTGAACAGGGTGAGGATCTCGGCCGGCCAGTTATTTTGGTTGCAGGTGGCCGGCCGGCCACACCCCCTAGCCGGCCGGCTAGGGGTCAAAAGGGTCAAGCTGATTTAGTGGCCGGCCACCACATGATGGTGTCCTCCCATGTGTGTACAACACAACCCTGTGGTTCAAAGTCCAAGAAAGTGGCTCAAGGGTGTTCAACATTAGCTCGGAAAGAGGGGTTCAAAAGGGTCAGGTGGAATTACTGGCCGGCCACCAACTTTTAGGGTCCTCTCATGTGTGTACATCACAAATATGTGGTTCAAAGTTCAAGAGTGTGACCCCAAGGTGTTCAACATTAGCCTGGAAGGAGGGGTTCAAAAGGGTCAGGTGGAATTACTGGCCGGCCACCAACTTTTAGGGTCCTCTCATGTGTGTACATCAAAAATATGTGGTTCAAAGTTCAAGAATGTGACCCCAAGGTGTTCAACATTAGCCCGGAAGTGTGAAAAACGGGCGCCGGAGGGCGTCGGAGGATGTATAACTGGTTGCTGCAACAATTACTGGCCTCCCACCCTTCAGTGACCTCCCCGGTGATGAAACAGAGGTACCTGCCAAAAATGAACGAAAACCATTGCAAAACGAATGTTCGGGGGCCAAAACACGCAGTTCGGGGCCCCGGAAACTGCCCGTTAAACACCGAAAATGGTATTCGACCTCGAAGTGGGTTTCTCAGACCCCAGTGTCCCTCAAAAGGGATTAAATAAGATGCATGCCAAAAATCAGAGCAAACGGAGATGGTTAGGCGGTCCCGAATCGAGGCACACGGCCAACGATCCCGAAAACCGGGAACCAGACTCCGAAATGGGCAAAATGGCCTACGGCCACCAAATGTAGCCTACGGCCACTGAGAGATGGTCTACGGGACCTCTCCCTCCCCTCGGGGAAAGAAACAGAGAAAATTGAGCCTGGTTCGCAAACCGAGACAAGGCACAAAAGAGGATTTGGAAGTCCGGAGGCAGGGCTCACGGCCGCAACTCTGAAGCTTCTGAACAAGCACATTATGCAACATCACCAAGCGCTCAATCGGTGACGTCTGAGTCTTAAGGTCGGTCAAAAATGGGGTGTCTACAGTTGCCCCTCTTTGACAGAACTCGGATGTCACAAGTGACGGGAGTGAATGTCAAAGCCCAGAGACGACCCATTTTTGACAAGGCCGAAGACTTAGACAAATGTACAAGATAAACAGAGATGTGCCCGCAGGCAGGGGCAAAATACAAATGATATGCAAGAAGCCGAACATAACTCAAAGATCATGCAAATGCAACAAGCTGTAATGAGGCAAATATTCGTAAATAGATGCAACAGTTTTAAGTAAGAATGCAAAGCAACAACTACATTTCATGCAGTTAAGAATGCGGAGGATTATTCAATCCCCGCCACATCTCACACGGAGAAGATACGATACCTGCGCGATTCGTCTGGTCGCACCAGCCTCAATTGAACCGTACATACAATATCGTGCCTGCAAAAAGAGAGAAATTGCAACAAGTACAATATGCTACCAACATATATTCAATGTGATTCTGGAAGTTTGACACATGCAGTGCCGGTGAGTGAATGCATCGCAATGCAAGAGTGGAACATGTGTGACAACGCATGCTCAAGCACAGAAGTATGGTCAACATCAAGGAATGTGCATAAAAATGAGAGTATGCTCATGAGAATGCAAGTTATGTGCATGATAGTGCGAAACGAGCATGAATCAGGGTGCCCGTTTGTCATGAAATAACGAGTACGGAAACGCGTGTTTCGGCGAAGGCAACTCGATCACGGCCTCCGATCCGTTTCCCGGAAAGGCTACAACTCATTCAAAAAGGATACACTTCGATTTCGATGAATGATGATGAGACATATGTCAGAACTTGAAGCTGAAGTCCCGGCGGATCATTTCGCGACCGGAAGTGTACTTTTCTTGAACTTTTTCAGGTCCCGGGAACTCCAATCTTCCTCAAAATTTGCAGAGAGCTAGGTGAGCCTGTGAGGGATATGGCTGGCCGGTTTTATGGGAAGGGGGAGGTGGCCAACCGGTTTTCCAAAAAGCAAATGGCTGGCCGGCCGGTTTTCCAAAAAGGAAATGGCTGGCCGGCTAGAAAAGGTGGCCGGCCGGCCATATGCCCAAATCCGAGGGCATTTTGGTCTTTTCACCTCCTTTCTTCATGCTTCTTTATCCCATGACTTGGAGCCTATATAATGCAGCCGAGATCTTCTCCTCTCTTGCCTCCTACAACACTTTCTTCTCCAGATCTGAGTTCCATACGCGTTTTCCAACGCCCCACGCAAATTGTTTCGGCAAAAATATTCAGTTTCAAGCACTTTGAAGTGATTAAATTTTGGTTTCGGAGCTTCTTTTCTCATTTTCGCCACTTGAGGTAAGTTTGTCTCAATATTTGGAAGATTTTCTCGGGAGTTGACTTTTGTTGACTTTTTCATTTCCCGAGAGTTGACTTTTGTTGACTTTTTCCAATTTTGGCTCATTTTCGCTCATTTTGCAGATTCTTTGAAAATGGCGGGTAATTCTCCCCACGGCGGAGGTTTTCCGGGTGCCGGGGACGATTTTGATCCCATGACTTTGCCCCCGAGGACCCGACCTTTTATTCCTGGGAGGTACAATTCGCCAGCACATGTCCTTCCGCGTGCCGTTTTCCGTCACTTCACTAGCTTTGCCGAGCGAGCACCTGGGGATCTGCTTCTCCGAGAGCCGGAGCATCACCTCTCTCATGAGGCCCGAGAGGTATTTACTTCGTTTTCTGCATTTTTCGTACATTTCGCACCTTTGCCATGCTTGAACACGCAGTTTAGCTTATGACATAGTACTTTGCTTGCATCCTGAACATGTAGTTTAAACACTCGAATTTCTGAACACTCGGCTTATTAATTAATTGCGAACGCACAGTACACTAGTTAAGAAATGAACACACGGCTCAATACGCTGATTTGTCGAACACACAGCCCGAATTCGAAAGTGAACACACGGCCCACACTTTAAATTTTCTGAACACACAGCCCATATTAGAATAGTGAACACGCAGCCCACACTGATTGAAAGTTGAACACGCAGCCCAAACTTAAATTTTCTGAACACGTAGCCCAGATTAGAATAGTGAACACACAGCCCACACTGATTGAAAGTTGAACACGCAGCCCAAACTTAAATTTTCTGAACACGCAGCCCAGATTGATAGTGAACACGCAGCCCACACAGATTGAAAGTTGAACACGCAGCCTAAACTTAAATTTTCTGAACACGCAGCCCAGATTGATAGTGAACACGCAGCCCACACTGATTGAAAGTTGAACACGCAGCCCAAACTTTAAATTTTCTGAACACGCAGCCCAGATTAGAATAGTGAACACGCAGCCCACACTGATTGAAAGTTGAACACGCAGCCCAAACTTTAAATTTTCTGAACACGCAGCCCAGATTAGAATAGTGAACACGCAGCCCACACTGATTGAAAGTTGAACACGCAGCCCAAACTTTAAATTTTATGAACACGCAGCCCAGATTAGAATAGTGAACACGCAGCCCACACTGATTGAAAGTTGAACACGCAGCCCAAACTTCAAATTTTCTGAACACGCATCCCAGATTGATTGAAAGTTGCTTATACTGAACACACAGTTCGTACACTTCACTTCTGAACACACGACTACTTCATTTTATTTGCATGCAGCTTATTTCACTTCATCGGCACACAGCCCATTTCATTTCATTGGCACGCAGCCCAGTTCATTTCATTGGCACGCAACCCTTTTCATTTCATCGGCACACAGCCCATTTCATTTCATTGGCACACAGCCCATTCATTTCATCGGCACACAGCCCATTCATTTCATTATTGACACATGTATTCATTCTGAATGCAGGTTGGTTCTCGCAGTGTGCGGGGGTATGGCTCCACCGCCCCGCGGGACTGGTACGCTGAGCTCCCGGAGGGTGTCCAGGATTTAGTAGACTTGGCAGGATTCGGGGCTTTCTGCGTTGGGTTGTCACGTTGTTCCGCCAGGAGGACACTGATGGCAGCCTTGGTAGAGAGATGGTGGGACACCACCAACTCCTTTCATTTCTCTGCTACTGGAGACATGACCATGACGCCTCTAGATTTTGCCGTACTGACCGGCCTGGACATAGGAGGCTGGCCCATCCCCTATGACGAGGACATGGGCGAGTGGGAGGCTGCTTGGACATATCTATTGGGGGCTCGCCCGCCTGTTGACAGGGTTTCTGGGAGAGTCCGATACACTTGGTTCTCTTCCCACTTCCGGCGGGCGGAGATGGTGCCCGAGACTCCTGAGGAGACGGAGCAATACGCCCGTGGTTTCCTTATGTTCCTCTTCGGGACTACCCTGTTCACCGATAGAGGGAACACAGTCGGGTTATATCTGCTGAGCGCTCTGGTTGACCTATCACAGGTCAGTAGATATGACTGGGGTGGCGCTGGCCTGGCTACCCTTTACTTTTATATGAGCGCGACCTCCCGCGGGCGGGGCGATTTACTTGGCGGCTACTGGAGAGCCTGGGAGGTACTTTTCTGTCCCTTTGATTTACATTTCTGCTTTTCATTACTTGTACATTGCACACACAGCGCACTTTTACAGTCCGTATTTTGCTCTCAGCATTTCGTACTTACATTCTGCACTGCTTTTCTCAGCTATGGGTCTATGTATACTTCCCAGCATTAGCCCCAGAGTTGGAGGTGGCAGGGCTTTTCATGACCCCATATTCACTAGTGTTCGAGGGCCCGCACCGGCCGAGACCCCGAGAGACTCTCATTTACCTGCGACAGTATTTCGACACTGTGCGGCATTCAGAGGTACTTCAGAACTTTCAGTTCCTTTCATTTTCATCTTTGATTTGCTCTGTATATTCTCGATTTCTAATTGGTTTTTGCATTCATCATCCGCAGATCTCATGGCAGCCTTGGGCGCCCCTGGGTGATGGTCTCCGACTTCAGTATACCGGAGGGTCAGACACTTCCCAATATAGGGTCCTGCTCGAAGGGCCGGTTGGCAGGGCATGGTTTCTGGGGGAACGCTTTCTGTGTCAGGTATGGGGGTATCTTTCTCAGGATCCTCCCGCAGTCCCCCCAGTCAGTATGCGGACTGCTGACAGGCTCTCTTTCTCAGAGGTAGTCGGCGCCATGCTGGGTAGCGATGCTTTACTATATCTTGAGGAGGGGGACTATGCCACTTACCGTCACATATATTTGATGCCTCCATTGACGGGAGCTCGCACCCCGATGACGAGGCCTGCTGGTATGTCATCCTCGGGCCAGGCCCGGGCTCGGGCTGCAGACGCCCCTTCCGCCAGCGGGGCTGGTGCATCTAGAGGTGGGGGCAGACCGGTTCCTCCGATTCCGTCGACCTATCCTCATCCTGGATGGCCAGACATGCCCACTGAGTTGATGGCGTGGCAGTATGGGGCTATTTCCCCGACTCCGATCCCGCTAGAGCCTCCGATGCCCAGTGATCGATACGCCATTGATCCTGAATCACCGCTGGTATGCTCCATTATTTTTCATTCATCATTCAGATGTTTAGACATTCTTTTGTTCACTGATGATTATGAGCTCATATTTGCAGCCACCGCGAGGGTACATGGAGGAGGTGGTTGGACTGGTGGCCACACTCGAGGGCATGGTCCTGCGGAGGGAGGCACAGTTGTCTGTCGCGGGCATTCAAGTACCCTTCAGTTTTCTGGCATTTATCATACTTCTGATGACATGCTGATTTCTACTGCATCGATAGACTACTTGTGTAGAGCACATCTGACACACACCCCACTTGTACACTGTATTTACATGCACCCACTTCACGTAGCCTTTGCTTGTATCTGCATCTGATGTATATATTTGGACTGATGTATTTGAATTGAACTCTTTATTCTCAGATGCCTTCATGGTCCGGTCAGCCGCAGACCAGGCCACCTGGGCCTCCTTGGGGAGCTGGGCCATCTGGGCCTTTTCAGGGAGTTGGGTCATCCGGGCCTTTTCAGGGGGCTGGGCCATCTCGGCCTTCCCGAGGATCCAGGCCATCTAGGCCTTTTCGAGGAGCTCGAGGAGGGCCTGTCCGCAGACGCAGGGCTCACGTTGTAGAGGTGGAGCCTGATGAGGAGGAGGAGGAGGATGATGAGGAGGAGGAGGAGGAGGCTACCGACCATCAGTCAGAGACATCTGCTGAGGAGGGGGGCTCCGGTCTTGGTTCGGGGAACAAAGGTGAGGCTGAGGGGGATCCTGAGGATGACAGCTCTGACCCAGATGATGATGATGGTGCAGAGGTTGTCCCGCAGAAGCGGATGAGGAGTGGTTCTCATTCCCGTTCCCGAGGACATTGATGCTGCTGTTTCCTACTTTATTTTTCTTTTTGCTAGTAGTTTGTAGCACTTTGCACATTGTTAGGTAGTTTTATTTTTCGTAAAACTTGTACCTTTGTTCGTTGTAAAGCATGATGGAATGAAATAGCTTTTGAAAAGGTGTTTGTATTTTAAACTTTTAGCATCGTATCGCATCATTTTATTTCGCACAAAAAATGAATTTGAATGGGAATGTGCATTGTGTAATCACCAAGTCAGGTAGTGAACCGACGCAACAAACTAAGCAACTCAACCTACTAAGATATAACAGAACCTTAGGAAGTTTATAACTCGATAAGCAAAATGCAACAATGTTGACAACGTAAATAAACAAGACTTTAAACAAAGATTGTTTAAATAGAGAACAATGACTCAAAAACACGAAACACGTCCGCTCGACAAACAACTCGATGAGCAAAACAACAACTCGATAATCAAAACAACAACTCGATAAACAAAACTCAGCAATAACAGAGTGTACTTCGGACGACCTGGGCACCGGAACGCATCCGAAATGGAGGGAGATGAAGGCCTTTGACTCTCCCGTTGCATGGAAATGCTTGAAACTTTCCCTCGAAGAGTAAAACAGGGCCAAGGAGATACACTGCAGCATTGTCGGCCACCTTTGGGAGCCGGCCGGCCAATTTTGTGGAGAGAGACAGCTGGCCGGCCATTTTTGAAAAAGTGAATGGCTGGCCAGCCAGAAAAGGTGGCCGGCCGGCCACTTATTCCTGCAGCCACCTAGTTTTTGACACGTGTCCCCATGAATAGTGTTTTTCCTTTTATAAAAGCCTCAACTTCGGGAACATTCATTTCATCTTAGTTTTAGACAAAGATGGAGGCGTTTCTCGCGAAAAATCTCACATCTTGGATCTCTTCTCTAGATGGTTCGGAAAAGCTGAACTTCCGGGGTTTTGGTCTGAATGCACTATTCACACTGAGCCGTACTCCGCTACATGTCCCTTTTCTACATGCTGCGGCAAGGTTCTGGAACCTAGTGACGCACGTTTTTAGCTTCGGCGGCCAAGAGGTATGTCCCACTTTCGAAGATTTTCAGGTTTTGATGGAGTCTGAATGCTCTGAAGTGATCTTGCCCCAGCTCCGTTTTGGCCATGCCCAGGCTTTAGGGCGGATGTGTGGGCTCACGGCGCATGACGCTCGATCTCTGATCTGCAGTGGGGAACTGGACATCCTCGGCTTGATCCATCGTTTTTCCGACGCCGGTGACCGCAGCAACCATTATTGGCAGGGTCTCCGGCAACACGCCCTCTGCTTATGTTTGTTGTCTCACTTTCTGCTTTCCTCGGGCTTCGGCGGGGCTAGCATTCGCCTGATTGAAGTCGCCCAAGGCTTGAGAGAAGGAAAGAGCTGTATTGCCATGACCTTGGCCGAGACACTGATGGGCTTAGATTCTGTCTATCGCCGGGAGGCGACTAGGTTTGCTGGAAGTCAACTGCTGCTGCAGGTAATGTTTCCCACCCGACCTCACATATATATTTGCTCACATCACTCGACCCTCAGGCTCGGTTTTTCTCACAAAACCCCTGTCTTACTTTTCTCTCATCGTACATCTCTCTGTTATTTATTCTCTCATTTTCCATCCCTCCCCTAGGTATGGTTAATGGATAAGTTGCAGGTTGTGGACTCTTGCCCGGCCTATTCAGCTCGAGGCTACTTCTTTCGGCAGCGCCTAGTCAATGCTCTTGACGAAAGGTGGTGGTTTGATTGGATGTGTAATTTGTCCGCAGACCACATCGCTTGGCGTTGTCCTTGGCTCAACCTCCCGGCAATGAGCTATAGTATGTCTCGGCTGATTGGGATCCAATTGATTGGTCTAACCCACTGCGTATTTTATTTTCCGTTTCGGTTCCTGCGTCAGTTTGGTCATGATCAGACCTGCCCACCTGAGGGGATTGAGTACCCAGCTGCTTTCCCGGTCCGGGGTGCACAACTTGCCCGATATGCCACAGCATGGAGGACTAGAGAGCTCTTGGCCCCTACTTCTACTTTCAGTTGCACTTTGTCCGATGAGTGCTTGGATTGGCTCAATGAGGAGGCACAGGTTGGGCCTAGCTTGGCATCAGATGCTTCGTCTAGCTTTGGGAGGGGACGCAGAGATACTTGATTCAACTATGCCCCAAATTTATTGCTTATTTAGCATTTTCAAGTTTTCTTTATGAATGTACTAAAAAAAGCAACCTCGATTGTAATGCAAGAGCAGGAGAACTCAGTTTTGAAATCAATGAAATTGAAGGTCAGGGTACTGAAAATTTTCCGCTTAGGGTCCAAAAATGGTCTTAGTCGTAAAAAGATTAATTTGAACAAAGTCAACTTTTATCAAAACTTTTCAAAACTATTTTCGATGTGGATCAGAACTGGACACGCCGAAGATCTGTCACTGAGATGCACAACCCCAGATCCCTGCAACTGGAAAGTTGCCCCTAGTCTGAAGAACAATGCGGCACTTCATGGCAACGGAAAGTTGCCCCTAGTCTGAGTAACTTTGCACCATCGCGGCAACGGAAAGTTGCCCCTAGTTTGAACAGCACTGTACCGGAGATCGCGATAAATGCTGATGGATAAAGATGACTGAGATGATCGAAATGGACAGAGTTGATCGGGGAAAAGTTTATGGCTGAACTTCAATGTGAAGTTGCCTACGTATCCCAAAGATGGGAATCAAGCCTTACGCAGTTCAGGCCAAGGTTCACTCGAGTATTTTCACTCTCCTTTTGCGCTCTAACTTTTGCCAAGGCCGCCCTTTGCGGGTTTTCAACCTTGCGAGCTCAGTTTTTATATTTTCTAATTTTTTGTGCTCTGACTTTTGCCTAGGTCGCCCTTTCGGGTTTTCGGCCTAGCGAGCCTCTCAAGGATAGTATTTCTTCAACTTGTCCATATTGATCGGTTGTGAGAACTCCAAGCCATCTAGATCCATCAGAACCACAGCTCCACCTGACCAGATAGCTTTGATGATGTAAGGATCAGTCCAATTGGGTTTGAACTTGCCCCTTGGGTCGTGGATGGGAGCTCGGTTGTCTTTGAGCACCAAATCTCCTTCTTTCAGATTCCTGGACTTAACCTTCTTGTTGAAAGCCCGGGCAATTCTGCGTTGATAGCCTTGGATGTGGTACAGTGCTTTCAGTCTTCTTTCATCAAAGAGCATGAGTTCTTCGAATCTGCTTTGCTGCCAATCTGCTTCGGCTATTTGGCATTCAGCCAATACTCGTAACGACGGAACCTCGATCTCGATGGGTAGAACAGCCTCCATTCCATAGACCAATGAATATGGAGTCGCCCCAATAGAAGTTCTGATTGAAGTCCTGTAGCCCCACAGAGCAAATGGCAGCTTGTCTGGCCAATCCCGATAGGTTCCCACCATCTTCTGCAGTATATGCTTGATATTCTTGTTGGCGGCCTCAACCGCTCCGTTGGTTTGCGGCCGGTATGTAGATGACTTATGGAAAGCCACATTGTATTTCTCCAACAAGTCTATCACTTCTTTCTTGAAGTGGGAACCATTATCTGAAATTATCTCGTTTGGCACCCCGTAGCGACATATGATGTTGTTTCTAATGAACTTTGCGTCGTGCGACGCCTTCAACACCGCGTATGATTGGGCCTCGACCCACTTTGTAAAATAATCTATCTCTACCAGGATAAACTCATGCCCGTTTGACCCCTTCGGGGTAACAGCTCCGATCACATCAATTCCCCAAACTGAAAAAGGCCATGGTGAAGTCATGTTGTACAGCTTTGACGGCGGGATGTTCATGCGGTTTGCATGAATTTGACACTTGTGGCATCGCCGAACAAAACTAATACAATCCTCTTCCATGGTTGACCAGTAGTAGCCCTGTCTGAGGATCTTTCTGGCCAGCATTACTCCATTCATGTGTGCACCGCACTCTCCCCCATGGATGGCCTCCATCAGGCGCTTTGACTCTTCAGCTTCTACACAGAGCTTATGCATTCCCAGATGACCACTTTTGTACAGCTTACCCCCGCAGATGATAAACTGAGCAGCCATTCTTCTGATGGCCCTCTTATCCTTGGCATTTGTCCCTAGTGGATAGGTCTCCTTTTCCAAGAAGTTCCAGATGTCGTAATACCAAGGGTTGTCGTCTTGAGCCTCATCTATGGCGGAAATCGACTCGTATGCTGGCGCAAACTTCTGATCAATAATGACTGGACGCATCCGGACTCCGGACGGGATGTCTATCATAGAAGATAGAGTTGCTAATGAATCTGCAAACCTGTTGTTCTCTCTTACGAGGTGGGTGAAATTTAGCTTCTCAAACCGAGGAATTAACAGATCCAAGGTTTGGTGGTAAATTATCATCCTTTCCTCCTTGACTTTCCAATCTCCTTTTGCTTGAGATACAACTAGGTTTGAGTCCCCAATGACGTCCAACCGTCTTGCCCCTAGTTCTAGGGCTGCTTCCAGACCAGCAATACATGCCTCATACTCTGCCTCATTGTTCGAGACTTTGAACCGGAGCTTGAATGCTAAAGGGATACGGGAATCGTCAGGCTCTATCAGCAACACCCCTATCCCATACCCATACTGGTTTGACGCCCCGTCAAAGTACATCGTCCAAGTTTCATCTTCGACGTGCAGAATGGCTTCATCTGGAAATAGATACTCAACTGCTTCATCCCCCTCAACCGGGTGGTCGGCAAGGAACTCCGCTACCGCTCTCCCTTTTACTGACTTGCGCGTTACATACTTCAAATCAAATTCGGAGAGCAACAGCAGCCAACGAGCTAGCCTACCCGTAAGTGCTGGTTTCTCGAAAAGATATTTGATGGGATCCAAACGCGAAACCAACATTACAGAGTGAGCTAACAGGTAGTGCCGCAGCTTCCTGGTAGCCCATACCAAGGCCAAACAAGCCTTCTCCAGCGGTGTATAGCGGGTCTCATAATCTAGCATCTTTTTGCTCAGATAGTAAATGGCTCTTTCCACTTTGTCTTCTGACTCCTGCGCGAGCATGCAGCCCATGGTAGTCTCAGTTACCGAAAGGTACAATATCAACGGTCTCCCCGTCTCTGGTGGTGACAACACGGGTGGGTTCTGTAGATACTCTTTGATCTGTTCAAAAGCTGCTTGACATCGGCCGTCCCATTGGAATTTCTTTCCTTTCTTCAGGAGACCAAAAAGTGGTTCACAAGTCAAGGTTAATTTAGAAATAAACCGTCTTATGAATTACA
Source organism: Camellia sinensis (assembly GCF_055761805.1). NCBI lineage: Eukaryota > Viridiplantae > Streptophyta > Magnoliopsida > Ericales > Theaceae > Camellia > Camellia sinensis. The sequence goes on from NC_138972.1 coordinate 164,141,700, forward strand.
CTTTACCCAGAAAGCCTCGCACCTCCTTTTCAGTCCTTGGTGGTGGCATTTCTAAGATGGCCTTGATTTTAGAAGGGTCGACCTCGATGCCCCTTTGTGTAATCAGCAACCCTAGCATCTTCCCTGCTGTAACACCAAACGTGCACTTCTGGGGATTCAATCGCAGCCGAAACTCTCTGATCCTTTGAAAGAATTTTTGTAAGGCGGTGTAGTGGCCCTCTCTATCTTTGGACTTGACAATCATGTCGTCCACATACACCTCGACCTCCTTATGGATCATATCATGCAATATTGTAGTTGCTGCCCGTTGATACGTAGCTCCAGCATTTTTCAACCCGAATGGCATCACTCTATAACAATATGTACCCCACGGGGTAGTGAATGCAGTCTTCTCCCGGTCTTCGGGTGCCATTACTATCTGATTATAGCCTGAGAAACCATCCATAAATGAAAGCAAGGCGTGTCCTGCCGTGAAATCCACCAATTCATCAATGTGTGGCAAGGGAAAGTCGTCCTTCGGACTGGCCCTGTTCAAATCTCTGAAGTCTACACAGACCCGAATTCTGCCATCCTTCTTTGGCACCGGAACAATGTTGGCCAACCAAGTTGGGTATTCAGATACCAAAAGGAACCCTGCGTCAATATGCTTGGTGACCTCTTCCTTGATCTTGAGGGCCCAGTCCGGGCGGATCCTTCTGAGTTTTTGTTTGATAGGCCGGGCCTCGGGATCAAGAGGGATCCGGTGCTGTACAATCTCAGGATCGATTCCAGGCATGTCTTCGTAGGACCACGCGAAAACATCTTTGAAATCTTTTAATACAGCGACTAAGCGCTCGCGCTCCTCCGAAGACAACGTGCACCCGATCTGGACCAGCCGCGGGTCCTTCTCAGCACCAACATTCACAGTAGTGATTTCATCCATTAAAGGTTTAACAAATCTTTCCTGCTCTTGATCAATTAACCGTTGCAAAACTGGGGGAATTTCTCCCTCGTTGTTTTCATCAAAATTTTGAAAATCCTGATTTAAGCAATAAATCAAAGGCACAGAAAAATACTCAGAAACCACATCCACATCATTCTCATTAAATATTTCCAAGCCGTCAGATTCCTCTGTTACAACAGACTCAAAAGAAAATGAAAATGACGACCTAGACAGGACTGTGGCATCCGGGTTATCACCCCCAGGAATACCGGACTCAGACTCAGTCGAGCCGGAATCTGATTCCGACGCACAAGATTCGGTAGAATCAGATTCCGGCTCACTACCTGACCCGGAGCTGTTAGATAAAAAGCCTTCTTCATATTGCCAGATGAGAGAAGGTGCGATAGATGCATCCAAGATCGGCGCCGGAAAGCCCGCAGCTATTTCATCTCCAATCATAGAAACCGAAGAGTTATCCCCCAAGCACTCTTGGCCGATCGGAGGATCTGATAGTAGACACGCCAGTGCTACCCCCATTTCAAGCTCTGTGCTCTCAGGATCCACTGCTTCGCACTGCTCAACCTCAGTTGGTGGGTCTGTCTGCGCTTCGGCAACGTCATCCCCAGATAATTGTATGTCGAAGAAGATTTCAAAACCAGGCACGCGCTTCCCCTCCGCGTTTAGCCACGGCTCCGGGAAGCCGCAGAATGGAAAATCTTCCCCCTCCCGGACGAAGCGTCCATTTAGGGTACCCCAGATGGGCCTATGCATTAACTCAAATGGCTTCCCGGCCTTCTTTGCCCTGGCTCTTCCGGCCATTTCTTTTCCTTTCCTCACCCAGTCCTCTTTGGTGGGCAGATAACCCAGTCCAAAGGTGTGAGGGTTGTGTGGCACTTCGGCCAATACTGAGACGCCCTTCCGGCCGCTTCTCCCTAATCCCATCCCGGGGGTATGTTTTAGCTTGTTCATGAGGTAGATAGATTGAGCACTAACGTACATACCCTCATTCACAGCCATGACATTCTGCACAATTCGGGCCTCCGCCAAAGTGAACCCCGATAAAAACACATCCTCCGTGCCGTGCTCGATCTCCAAGACAAGTGTGGACACTTCCGGCGGCGGATGGATTGATGAATTCCCAAAAACGATCGCTACCCCTTTCCCGTGAGGGTACTTTAGCATCTGATGTAGAGTGGAAGAGACTGCCTTGACCTGGTGCAACCACGGTCGCCCCAAAAGTAGGTTAAAGGTTGCGGGAACGTCCAAGATGTGAAATTCAATGTTGTGTTGTCCTGGACCTACCTTGGTTTGAATTTTAACAGTCCTCATCACTTCTCTGCTGGTATTGTCGTATGCTCTGATCACTTGGGTGGTTGGGACGAAATCTACGGGCTTCAACCCGATTGCATATGCCGTTCTGGTCGGGCAGACATTAATCGCAGACCCGGTATCGACAAGTACCACCGGTATCCACTTATCTCTACACTCCACAGAAATATAGACAGGTTTGTTATGATTTGTGCCCTCAGGCGGTAGTTCCTTGTTCGAAAAGGTTAATGCCGGGGAACCTCCTCCCGGAAAAACCAGCCCAACCAGCTGTTCAGGCGTGGTGTCTATGGAGAGCTTGGATTTGTCCATAGCAGACAGGACAGCTTCCCTATGTACTCGTGATGCCATTAGCAGTCCCCAGATGGAGATGTCTTCTTGTATCTTCTTTAACTGTTTCAGCACAGCTTCCTCTTCAATCTGCTTCTCCTTCTGTTTCTCCGCTTCTCTATCCTTCCCGGATGCCTCGGGTTGGTCCAGGTGTGGGGGTTTGAAGTACCATCCACTTCTCGTCATATGGTCAACCTCATCGAGGTACCAAGTGTCATCCGGTTGATTATTTCCCCAGTCTTCATCCGTGTGGGCAAGACATAAGTCATCGTCTTCCCACCACATTCCATCGGCAGCCAACAGACACCTGTCTGTCTCCGGTTTAGTTGCACTCGCAGTACTCCCTGTCCACATGCTCGCAGCATTCTCTATCTTCGTGCACACAGCACTTTCAGTCCCCTCAGGGCCTTTAGCTTTCCTAATTCTCTCAGCCTCCTCAAACTTTTCTCGTTCCAGCTGCATCAGTACAGCTGGTTGTTCAACAATTCCTGTATCCATAATGCCCAAGTGTCGAGCGGAATTCTTAGCACCGGCGCTCTCCGGCGATACAACTTGACTTTCGGCCATTCCGGCCACAGCTGATACTCCTGCCCCTGCCGGGCTCTATTCTGGTTGGGTTTCACCCACTTCATCTAGTTGATCCTCAAGCCATCCAGTGGCCTCCACCGATTCCTCATTGTCGAACCAGTTGATTGACGCATCCCCCGGTTCCTGGTCATTGAAAAATTGCAGGTTGGCAAAGTCCTCCTCTACGGCTGTCAGATCATCTGCCCATAGCCCAGATCCATCCCCCCGGATCATGCATAGCTCTCCTGTCTCTGGCAATTCTATACCTAGCCCAATTCGGCTCGTTGATAGGATATACTCGCTTGGATCATAGGCTCCCCCAGCAAAACTCTGTCCAGTCCCAGATTCAACAATCTCATTCTCTCCCAAAATCTGCCCTGCCCTATCTTCGACGGTCACCACCATCGGTTCTGGTTGGGTTTTGGAGATGTCCACCATGCACAAGAAGTCAGTGCAATCGGGGAGGAGCACCTCCAGCTTGGGTAGGTGGGTGGGCGTAATATAGATGCTAGGATTGTAAGATGCGACCCCAGTCTGGATAAAATTGATTCTATTGGGAGGAGGAGCTTGGTTATGTGGTGGGAGAGGGTTGGTTGTGACATTGGGTTTATCGGGAGGCGCGATCACCTGTTTGTCGATAAGATCTTGGATCTCATGACGCAATCTGAAACAACGGTCTGTGTCGTGACCGTGTTGTTGGTGATACGCGCAGTACTTTGATGGGTCATGAGAGGGAGGGAGTGGATTTGGTAGTGGCTTTGGCTCCAGAGGTTTCAAATGCTTCTTTCTGATCAATACCCCTAGAGCCTTGGTCAGGGGCATGTATAGTGGGGTAAAGGTTCTTTGGCCTCGCGGTTGGAATCTGTTGGTTGTGTGTTGCTTCCGGACACGCCGGAGAAAGGTGTGGCAGCCATGGGCCTTGGAGGGGGAGGGGGAGTGGTGGTGACCATACTGACTTCCGAGGCTCTTGTATTTGCAGCGCCACTCGGGCCCGCATTGTTATTACGGTTGAAAGTCCTCCTCGGTTGTTCCCTGTCGTGGTCAAACAGACCTTGTTTCATTGCGTCTTCGATTTGCACCCCCATCTCGTGTAAATCTGCGAAAGTAGGAAAGGGGACTACAATCATTCTCTGCATCAACTTTGGGTGGAGATTGCGTACAATCATCCGGATTTGATCTTTGTCTGTGGGCCTTAAAGTCATCATTGACGCCTTTTCCCTCCATCGGATTACAAAGTACGAGAAAGTTTCCTTGGGCTCTTGCCTTGTCATTTCGAGATCACGAGTTGTAATCTCGATCTGAGTGTTGTACGAATATTGCGTGACAAAGGCCTCAGCCATTTTATCCCAATTCTTCTTCACTTCATCTTGTAACTTTGCGTACCAGTGGGCGGCCACACCCGACAGGGTTCGACCGAATAGTGAAAGCTTCTGTGGTCGTGTTAGGCCCATTGGCCGCAAGATGTCTGCAAACAGTCGGAGATGGACCATGGGGTCGCCGGTCCCGTCAAAGCGGTCGATTTGTGGCATTTTGAACCTATCGGGGAGTGTTACGGCCTCCTCGGTATATCCGTCTTCGATATCCGGCATAGCCTTGACCCCTTGGGATTTTTTGAAGAGTTTCTCAAGTTTGCTCAATTTTAGAGCTGTATGATCAACCTCGAACTCGAAGGGAGAGTCGGGGCGATTGGGTGCATGGACCTTGGACAGTTGTGGTGGAAGCGGGGGCGGAGCTGGCCCCGTTGGAAGACTCGTGTCCTCTTGTAAGTTTTGGATATTTGGCAGGGTATTCTGGGCATTTGGTGGGGCGTTCTGAACAGTAGGTGCCTGCTCAGGTAATGGAGCCCCTGCTGGAGGAGGGATTTGTTGTGAAGCAGACGCTGTATTCTGTTGTTGCAGTCTGGTAATCAGCTCAGCCTGCTGGGTCATAATCTCGGATTGTTGCTTGGCGAGTTCATCCTGGCGAACGGCATCCTGTTGCATGGCCCGCATGGTTTCTTGCATTTGGCGCATCATCTCCTCAACTCCTGTTGGTGCCGTCATACTGTTTCGATTTGTCTGAACTACTGGCAGATCTGTCTCAATGGGGATCTCAATCCGACTGTCCACTGATGGGGGAAACCACTGTTCTGGTGATCTCTGTTCAGATACACTGCGCTTTTCCTGCTTTCTTCTAGTAACAGGGGGTAGAGAATGGAACACTGGCTGTCCATCGATTAGATCCTCAGATCGATGGAGTCGACGACCTCGTGTCCAAAGTGCTTGGGGAATGCCTGCTGGGTTGGAAGCAATTGTGCTAAAACTGACCTAGCAAAAGATAAATAAAGCGAAAAGGAAATAAATAAACAGATAAACGGACAGCATAACAGCTTAAAATAAAATGCATGACACACAGCCGGGCATAACAACACACAGTCAACAAGCTGAATACACACTGTCCTCAGACACTAATTATTATCCCTGTATCATTGTCCCCTAAAATAGAATCTGATATCCGCAAACAACTAATTCTCAAATACTGGCTGATGCCCGCAGGCCTGATACCCATAATACTGAACTGATGCCCGCAGGCCTGATGCCCAAACTCATATACTGAACCGATGCCCGCAGGCCTAATATTGACAATACTGAACTGATGCCCGCAGGCCTGATGCCCAAACTCATATACTGATACATGCATTCCTGTAGAGACGCACTCTAAAGCACATAACAGATAAGTGAGAGCCAAAACACCCCTATGTTGGGGTAGGGTTTCCCTGTCCTATTTTGTCAGGAACTAGGGTTTCACTATGCACGCAGCGGTTTCAAACAACCTATAGACGGGTAAGCAACCTGTCCTAGTTTGGAATAGTCACTATGGATCCGAATATGCACTAGGTCGAAAGGTCAAAGAGGGTGCCCCGGTAAAACCGGGGTTTGTGTTCCTATACTGGCAGAGCCCACAACCGGTCAGCCTTATGGTCATGCCTTGACAAGACAAGCCTCCGGCAAACCGTTCAGGAATAGCAGATGGCAAACACAGTGTCCTAGGCGCACCAATGCAAATGCAATGGAAAGAAAGACACAAGTGTAGTCAAAAACAGATATCATGAGTTCGAGTCAAGTTCTCTAAATCCCCAGCAGAGTCGCCAGAAACTGTAACAAGCCCGCGGGGGACCTCGCTACAGCTCAGACTCGACTTTGTAGTCACGGTTCTAAATCTGAACCAAAGAGTCCAAATCCGGTAAATCGTTTTGAGAAAACAGATTTTTGAAAGAAGTGCCAAACATGGACTGCTTTGCCAGATACAGAGTCGCCACCTAAATATTTTATTTTTGGAAATTTAGGAAACCCTGACTCGGTGCCAAAAGGCCACGTGTCCGTCATCACCAAAGTTGCCTCGGCTCGGGAACTTGGGTATGATTGGGGAAGGTCACTTCGTGAGCACCCCCGCTCGCCCGATCAAAGATCGGCCTCTACTAACCATGATATCTATTTTTGAAAACATTGTATGTTCTTATTCCGGTTATTAGCCTAGGTTACTATGTGATGCGCGCAGCATACAAGTATAGATCGGGTCGCCCGAATTGGAACAAAACATTTTGATGTTTGTTTTTGAAAGATAGTTTGCTACTCGCAAGTAGGCTTTAAAATGCAGATTTTGCCACCCTCGGGTGGGCTTAGAAAAGATGGTTTTGCCACTATTTAGTGGGCTTAAAACTCGCAGTCAATGATTTGCTCCAATTCAAATAACCCAACCTTCACCCACAGGAATTCAGGCAGTTATATCACATAAGCAATTAGCCTCATGGCAAGCATGCTATCATGGCATTCACTCACACGCATGCAAGGATGCTAAAGCATAAAGCTTACCGAGTACTCCAAGCCAAAACAGAAACTTCATTAGAAATCATGCATGATCCTAATTATACAGAAATGCCTAATGCAACACATGCAAAAATGCAACTATAGCAGGCTCGGCTATTCTAAGATGGCATATGAAATGCTACAGCTATCATGTATTCAATTTGGAATTGAAAATACAATGCAATTAGTATGATGCGCCGAGCCCGGTGCATGTAATACAGATGAATGATTGCAAACATGCTATCATACTGTATGCTAATTGAAATATGCCCTAATCTAACCATCATAAGCGGATAAATAAAAGGGAAGAAAGACGTGGGGTTGAAAGACATACAACACACACACGCACACTTATTACAGTTGTGCCCTCGCGCAGAGGGTCCGAATAAATATACAGTCCCGAATGAAAGAATATTACAGTCCAAATATTACAGTCCGAAAAATATACAAATTCCTAATTAATTAACAAATTAACTAACAAAGCTTAATAAAACTGGCATGCAAGCCGGGGACTGCCTTGCTTCTGATGGATGATGCATGTCCGGGTTGCCTTGCGTGGAAATCCACCGGGATGCCCCAACTAGCCTCTGTTTAGCAGTTATTCTTGGAAAGCGTGCCGAGCTCCGAAAAGTTGCTGATTCTTCATTTTGCTGCAACAGAGAGCAGGAAAGGGGCATAGCAATGTATTTCACAAATATATGCATGCCTCGATCCTCGTGCCACCAATCACGCATACTGAGGCATGATGGCCGAGGAGTCGAAATGCACAACTCAATATAGAATGAATGCACGTATAAACCCAATAAAACCTAACTCCATCATGGATAATCCGGAGTGTCGGTGACTGGGGAATTGAGATACATTCCGTCACTCGGAGTACGAAATGCACCTCGTTTCCCGTGCCCGGGCTAATTCCTATTCCGAACACAATGCAATATGCATGATATGCATGAATGCAACTAAGATACAATCCTAACATATGGAATGCTATGAAAATGAGATGCCTCGAAGTGCGTGCACATGGGCACGCAAACCGAGAAAATGACAGAATGCAATCTAAGATGCAACCTAGTATACACTATGCTATGAAAATGAGATGCCACGCAATACAACCTCGTATGCACTATGCTGTAAAAAAGAGACGCCTTGAAGTGCGTGCATACGGGCATGCAAACTGAGGAAATGCAGAATGCGATCTAAGATACAACCTAGTATACACTATGCTGTAAAAAAGAGATGCCTCGAAATGCGTGCACACGGGCACGCAAACCGAGGAAATGCAGAATGCGATCTAAGATACAACCTAGTATGCACTATGCTGTAAAAAAGAGATGCCTCGAAATGCGTGCACACGGGCACGCAAACTGAGGAAATGCAGAATGCGATCTAAGATACAACCTAGTATGCACTATGCTGTAAAAAAGAGATGCCTCGAAATGCGTGCATACGGGCACGCAAACCGAGGCAATGCATGAATGCGAGCTAAATGACATGGAAATGTGATATAGGCTTATACCAACATAAGTGAGCCTCAGCCACACTCATATAGGATGCCGACGGATGAAAATGGAGTGCCTCAAAATGCGTGCACACGGGCACGCAAACCGAGGCAATGGCAGAATGCGATGCAATGACATAGAAAATGTGATATGGACTTATACCAACATGAGTGAGCCTCAGCCACACTCACATAGGATGCCGGTGGATAAAAATGAAGTGCCTCGAAATGCGTGCACACGGGCACGCAAACTGAGGCAATGGCAGAATGCGATGCAATGACATGAAAATGTGATATGGGCTTATACCAACATGAGTGAGCCTCAGCCACACTCACATAGGATGCCGGTAGATGAAAATGAAGTGCCTCAAAATGCGTGCACACGGGCACGCAAATCGAGACAATGGCAGAATGCGATGCAATGACATAGAAAATCTGATATGGGCTTATACCAACATGAGTGAGCCTCAGCCACACTCACATAGGATGCCGGTAGATGAAAATGAAGTGCCTCGAAATGCGTGCACACGGGCACGCAAACCGAGGCAATGACAGAATGCGATGCAATGACATGAAAATGGCAAGCAATCATTCTAATGGAATTTCAGCACTAAAATATGGGGGAAAAAAGTCCCGAAATGAGGCGAAATGACACCAAATGCATGAAATAGTTCCGAAATGCGAATTTAGGCACCCGAAATGGCCTATAGCTATGCAATGCGTGCACAATATGGACATGTAATGCAAAGACAGAAGCTAGGAAGTCCCAAAAAAGGCACTTTCACAGTTATAAACATGGCCAAACAGCAAGCATAGCTATGGCAAAAATGGCATGCAAGAATACGGGCCAAGAGAGGGTTAATGAAGCAAGTGATATAAGAAAAATCCAAACTGAAAAATTTCCTTCTACAACATTGAAGAGGAACCAAAAATATGAATGTTTACAGTATATGGCAAGCCTCAAATCAATAAACAAACATGCTAAAAAAATGGCACAAGATTGAGGCTCAAAAGGTGCTATAACATGAAGTATACAAAATAATCACCAAACAGAAAAAAAATGTTAATGAAACATGAATTATAGGCCAAAATAAGGCCACTTTCAGTTCTGTGGAAAAGCCAAAAACAGAAGCAAAGGGGGCTGCCAATTTATGCCAAAAATGGGGCCTAATAAGGGATATAACTACAAGTGGCACATGGAAGCATCAAATGGTGAGGGGCCCTTCAACAATGTTGAATAAGGGCCAAAAATAAGCACATTCACAGATTACATCATGCTCAAAAACAGATTACTCATGGGCCAAAAATAGCATGCAAGATTATGACATATAAGAGGATGAATGAAGCAAGTGCATCATGGAGGGCTCAAACAGGGTCGAGTCCTTAATGAAAAGTGAAAATGAGCTCAAAAGAAGGCCACTTTCAGTTAGGGCCGGAGCTTGAAACAATAAGCATATAGGGCTTACAAATGGATCAAGAAAAAAAGGGTCAAAAGAGGAGAAATGTCACTCACCCTTGAAGACCAAAGCTTTTGTTGCTTCTTGGACCAATTTGCAGCTCCTTTAGCCTTTGAGAAGCCCTCCTTGTTGCTGGAAATGAAGTGGTGATGGTAGAGCTTGGTGGTGATGAAGAAAACAAGGTGTAGGACTTAAGGATTTTTAGGAAAATGAGAAGGATGGAGGGAGATATGGATCTTGAGGCTTCAAGACAATTTTTTCTAACCCCAAAATGTGATGTTGGCTGCTGGTTATATGGCTCAAAAAGGGGGTGTAAAGGTGGGGGAAAAGGAGGCCAACTTTCCCCCACAAAATATCCCCCGGATATAGATATTTTCTGGGGGATAAAGCCATACAGCTGTAAAGTGAACAGTGTGAGGATCTCGGCCGGCCAGTTATTTTGGTTGCAGGTGGCCGGCCGGCCACACCCCCTAGCCGGCCGGCTAGGGGTCAAAAGGGTCAAGCTGATTTAGTGGCCGGCCACCACATGATGGTGTCCTCCCATGTGTGTACAACACAACCCTGGGGTTCAAAGTCCAAGAAAGTGGCTCAAGGGTGTTCAACATTAGCTCGGAAAGAGGGGTTCAAAAGGGTCAGGTGGAATTACTGGCCGGCCACCAACTTTTAGGGTCCTCTCATGTGTGTACATCACAAATATGTGGTTCAAAGTTCAAGAATGTGACCCCAAGGTGTTCAACATTAGCCCGGAAGGAGGGGTTCAAAAGGGTCAGGTGGAATTACTGGCCGGCCACCAACTTTTAGGGTCCTCTCATGTGTGTACATCACAAATATGTGGTTCAAAGTTCAAGAATGTGACCCCAAGGTGTTCAACATTAGCCCGGAAGTGTGAAAAACGGGCGCCGGAGGGCGTCGGAGGATGTATAACTGGTTGCTGCAACAATTACTGGCCTCCCACCCTTTAGTGACCTCCCCGGTGATAAAACAGAGGTACCTGCCAAAAATGAACGAAAACCGTTGCAAAACGAATGTTCGGGGGCCAAAACACGCAGTTCGGGGCCCCGGAAACTGCTCGTTAAACACCGAAAATGGTATTCGACCTCGAAGTGGGTTTCTCAGACCCCAGTGTCCCTCAAAAGGGATTAAATAAGATGCATGCCAAAAATCAGAGCAAACGGAGATGGTTAGGCGGTCCCGAATCGAGGCACACGGCCAACGATCCTGAAAACTGGGAACCAGACTCCGAAATGGGCAAAATGGCCTACGGCCACCAAATGTAGCCTACGGCCACTGAGAGATGGTCTACGGGACCTCTCCCTCCCCTCGGGGAAAGAAACAGAGAAAACCGAGCCTAGTTCGCAAACCGAGACAAGGCACAAAAGAGGATTCGGAAGTCCGGAGGCAGGGCTCACGGCCGCAACTCTGAAGCTTCTGAACAAGCACATTATGCAACATCACCAAGCGCTCAATCGGTGACGTCTGAGTCTTAAGGTCGGTCAAAAATGGGGTGTCTACACTTGGAGAATGAGGGAACCTTCAGCCGTTTTGTGATCAGCCTCAGTGGTGCCCTTTTCTGGCGAATATGGTGCCCTTTCGGTAAGTAGAGTTCCCTTCCTGGCAAGTAAGTTGACAACAGGAGGAAGACAGAACATCTGACTCAACTGTGCCCCTATTTCATCATTTTGACCATTTTTTATTTTGGTTTTAAAACAATTTTGACCAACATGAAAGTTAGATTAACATGCTTGTTCAATTTTTGATTTGAAAATCATGCAAGTCAGGCTATGAGCACTGAAAATTTTCCTTTTTTGGTCCAAGAAATGGTTCAGTTTTTGGAAAAGATGAAACATTTTTTGAGAAAATTAGTCAACCTCAGTAAAAATTCTCAAAGACTATTTTCGCAAACGGCCGATGCTTAACAAGTGCGGAACTTACTCTTGAGACGTACAACCTCGGATCTGGACGAAAATTGCCCCCTTGCTCGAAGAGAGCTGCATGGCAACGGAAAGTTGCCCCTTGTTTGAACGGCCCCACGGCGCATTGAATGGCAACGGAAAGTTGCCCCTTGTTTGAACGGCGCCACGGCGCATTGAATGGCAACGGAAACTTGCCCCTTTTCTGAATGGCCCCGCAGCGCATTGTAGTCCGTCCTCAGAGTGACGAACACAACCAGACTCTCAGATACAGAGAAGACAAAGATGATCAGAACCATCGCATGGACACAGTCGATTTGGAAGTGTTTATGGCTGGACTTCAGAATGAAGTTGCCTACGTATCCCAAAGATGGGAATCAAGCCTCACGTAGTTCGGGGTTAAGGTACACTCGGGTATTAACCTCTCCTTTTTAGGCTCTAACTTTTGCCAAGGCGCCTGTTGCGGGTTTTCGACCTTGCGAGCTTTGTTTTTTTTTCTTTTCTTTTCAATTCTTTTCATTTCTTTTCTTTTTTTTTGATATTCTTTTCTTTTCTTTTCTTTGCATCTTTCTTTTTTGTTCTCTTTTTTTCTTTTCTTTTGCATTTTTTTTTCTTGCTTTTTTATATTTTTCTCTTGTTCTAACTTTTGCCTGGGTCGCCTTTCCGGGTTTTCGGCCCAGCGAGCCTCTCAAGGGTAAAAGCGTAGCTTTGTCCATGTCAAATGGTTTTGAGATCCTGAAGTCATCTGAATCCAGGAGAATGGCTGTTGTTTTGCTTTGTAAGCTTCTTCTGATGAGATCTGATCTTCTTGACCTGACTTTCCTGGCCTCTTGTTCGAGGGCTGCTTCAAATCCGGCCACACAAGCCTCACATCATAGTTGACCGTTGAACCTTCTGAATTCAAGTTTCAAGGTTTGGAAGCGAAGGGGTTGAGTCTCGAGGCTGAGAGCGATCCTAGGCTGCACGATCTCAGGAGTGATTCCACACAGGTCTTCGCAAGGCCGCGCAAAACATTTTGTTCTTTTTTTGAAAATTTTTTAAGAAAGCGACAAATCGCTCATGCTGAAGGTAGTGTGGAACCAATCTGGATCAAGCCAGGGTCCTTCTCAGTACTCACGCTAACAAGCATGATTTCATTCATTAAGGGCTTAGCACGCCTCTCTTTCTCTCAATTTGATCAAAGTTTCACAAATCCCGAGGAATTCATCCCTCTTTGTTTTCACCGCAGTGTTCAAAAAGTTTTGAAAAACTTAGGTCGATACAATGATTTCAAGGCACAGAAAAGACAGAGTTCTCGTCAGATACTGCCATTTCTTTTGGAATTTCTGGTACAACTGGCACATGGCAGAAGCAAGCACAAAAGCATGAAAATTACCGCTGTTCTATTCAAATCTGTTGGTACAACTGGCTCCAAGGCAGAAACAGACTCACAAGGAAGCGAAAAGACAGACGCAAAACAAAATAATGATATCCGAGGTAACACCCCCGGAATCATCCGACTTCTGTACAACAGGACTGACTCGATACAACAAGACAGACCCTACTGACTCAGTAAGAAAAGACTGACTCTGTACAAAATAACAAGACTGACCCAATACCCAGATCAGAAAGCACAAAAACTAGCATTCGCAAGTGCTCAAAACAGTGCATGCGATCCACCATATCTAGAGTAAACTGAGCGCTGCCCGCAGGTGGTTCATCCCTCCAATCATATCACATTATCCCCCAAGTTCACTGATCAAGTGCCGATAGACTTTGTAGGGCCTGGTGTGGGGATGACCCCGTGGTCGATCAGATCTTGTATTTCGTGGCGGAGACGAAAGCACATGTCAGTGTCATGGCCAGCTCGCTGATGGAAGGCACAGTAGTCGGCTGGGTTGTGCGAGAGAGGGAGGTTCTTTGGTAATGGCTGCGGCTCCAGGGGCTTCAAATCCCCCTCTCTAATCAAGATCCTAAAGGCCGCTGATAGAGACATGTATAGTGGTGCGAACACCCTCTGGCCTCGAGGTGGGTATTTTGAGGTTTGTGGATTTTTACTGGGCGCACCAGCAAAGGGATTGGCAGGTGCTGGCCTGGTTTGCCGATCTCTTCCGAGTGGAGGATTAGAGATAGCAGGATCGTCTCTGGTATGACAGTCCTTCTCCCGATGTTCCCTTTGATTCAGACCGCCCCCAACTTGAACAGCGAAAGTGTCATCCACAGCTTTTGCAACAACTGCGAGGACTTGCTCTTTGTTTAGTCCCTCGGCTTTCAAGGCCTCAACAGCCAACAGAAGACGTTCATTGAGATCCATGTCCGCCCCTATCTTGTTCCTCCCACTCACCTCCACTCCGCCATGGGATTGGCTTTCCTCAAATGCAGTCCGTCCCAACATCGGGGAGTCTTTTGGCATGAAGTTCCCGGTATGTGGTGTGGTCGATGATGGAGCCAATGTCCCGGAGGCCAGATCCGTCACGATTTTTTGAAGATCTTTAATCATTCCCATCAACTCAGAAGTAGTAGGTTCACAGGTTTGAGATGGTTGAGGTTCAGGTGCACCCATCATGCATAAGTCCATGCTTTCTGGGATAAACACCTCAGGCTTGGGTAGATGGGCCGGGGTGATGTATATGCTGGGGTCAAAGGTGGATGGCAGTATGTGGATGTGATTGAGGTAGGCAGGAGATGTTTGGTCATTGGGGTCTGAAGGTGGAGCTATCGTCCGGTTGTCGATGAGATTTTGGACCTCATGACGAAGGCGGTAGCAACAGTCGGTGCCATGACCGCGCTGCTGATGGTACACACAGTACTTGGCGGGGTTATGCCTGGCTGGGAGTGGGTCGGGAAGAGGTTGAGGATCGAGGGGTTTGAGATGCCCTTTTTCCATCAAGGCTTTTAGTGCGCTAGTCAGGCTCATATAGAGGGGGGTGAAAGTTTTACCCTGAGCTCGGGCTGGGCCAGCTGTTTGTAGGCTTGGTTTGGCAAAAGGGTCGGCTGTGGCGACTGTATTGATTTCGGTGGGTTTGGGAATAGCGCTACTACCAGCGTTGGTACTCCCTGAAATCACCTTCCTTGTCAGTTCCCTTGTCCTGGGAATGATCCCGCTGTTGAACGCATTTTCGACTTGAACCCCCAGTTCATGCAAACTTTTGAAAGTGAATAGTGGAGCGACTATCAACTTTTGCAACATATCATGCTCAAGGTTTCGGACCATCATCTGTACTTGATCCCTCTCAGAAGGGCGACGATCTGTCATTTGTGCTGCCTTTGCTCTCCACCTTGCAACAAATTCCACAAAAGGCTCTGTTGGGTTCTGGCGAGTTGCTTCAAGCTCTTGGATGGTCATTTCAACTTGGGTATTGTAGGAATACTGATCGACAAAGGCCTCAGCCAGTTCTTCCCAGTTTTACTTCACTGTATCCCCCAATTTGGCATACCAAGTGGCTGCTACACCCGACAGGGTTCTTCCATACAGAGAGAGTTTCTGTAGCTTAGTCAGACCCATCGGCTTCAGGACATCTAAGAAAAGTCGGATATGTACCATTGGATCTCCAGACCCGTCGAAACGGTCGATATATGGCATTTTGAATCTGTCTGGGAGCCGGATGGCAGCCTCGGTGCGCCCATCCTCAATGTCAGGAATGAAGTTAAGGCCCTGTGCCTTTTTGAATTGCTTCTCAAGGTTTGCAATTTTCACTGTAGTCAGATTGAACTCATCAACATGAAAGGGTTGAGTTCTCTCATTAGGCTGCAGCAGGGGTCTGAGCACCTGAGCTTGAGCCAACCCTTCTCGAGGATTCAGACACTGCAAATCTTCAACTGGCGGAATTGGGTCAAAGTTCGGCTGGGGTCCCAAAGCTGGATGTGAGGCAGATGCCCCAGATGGGCGCTGCGTTTCAATATTGGTCTCAGCCTGCATGGCAGTTCCCTGATTTAGCGCTGCTATCACGGCTGCAAATTCTTCCGAACCTTGTGCCATCACGGTCTGCTGAGTCTGAACAAAGGTGATGTGATTGGCGACTGACGGATTAGATTAACAGATGAGCCCTGACCGGCTTTTCTTTACCTTGCCTCAGCGAAAGAACACTAGTTGCCCTTGAATTGAATTTCTGACCTAACAAAGTCTATCGGCACTAGTCCAATGTACCCGAGGGATATCGAAGCCTTCTGAAGCTATGGTTCCAAGACTACATAGCAAAAGAGAAAACAAACAGCACCTTAGCCTGATTTCACGATAACCCACATGAGCAAAGCTGAGTGAGTGTACTCTCTACTGAATTCTGCCCCCAAAATTCTGCCCCGAATCTGAGTCTGATACCCACAGGTAAAGCTGACTCCCAAATACTGATAGTAATGCCCGCAGGCCTGATGCCCAGACTTCCAAACTGATACATGCATTCCTGTAGAGACGCACTCTAAAGCACATAACAGATAAGTGAGAGTCAAAACACCCCTATGTTGGGGTAGGGTTTCCCTGTCCTATTTTGTCAGGAGCTAGGATTTCACTACGCACACAGCGGTTTCAAACAACCTATAAACGGGTAAGCAACCTGTCCTAGTTTGGAATGGTCACTATGGATCCGAATATGCACTAGGTCGAATGGTCAAAGAGGGTGCCCCGGTAAAACCGGGGTTTGTGTTCCCATACTGGCAGAGCCCACAACCGGTCAGCCTTATGGTCATGCCTTGACAAGACAAGCCTCCGGCAAACCGTTCAGGAATAGCAGATGGCAAACACGGTGTCCTAGGCGCATCAATGCAAATGCAAATGCAAAGAAACACACAAGTGTAGTCAAAAACAGATATCAAGAGTTCGAGTCAAGTTCTCTAAATCCCCAGCAGAGTCGCCAGAAACTATAGACGTCTCCGAACGCCCCGGGAGGAACGAGCTCCCGTTCTGTTCATTTTGGGGTCACTACAGCTCAGGACTCTCAAAATTTGTCACAGTTCTAAGTCTGAACCAAAGAGTCCAAATCCGGCAAATCGTTTTGAGAAAAACAAATTTTTGAAAGAAGTGCCAAACGTGGACTGCTTTGCCAGATACAGAGTCGCCACCTAAATATTTTATTTTGGGAAATTTAGGAAACCCTGACTCGTTGCCAAAGGCCACGTGTCCGTCATCACCAAAGTTGCCTCGGCTCGGGAACTTGGGTACGATTGGGGAAGGTCACTTCGTGAGCACCCCCGCTCGCCCGGTCATAGACCGGCCTCTACTAACCATGATATCTATTTTTGAAAACTTTGTATGTTCTTATTCCGGTTATTAGCCTAGGTTACTATGTGATGCACACAACATATAAGTATAGACTGGGTCGCCCGAATTGGAACAAAACATTTCATGCTTGTTTATTTGAAAGATGGTTTGCTACTCGCAAGTAGGCTTAAAATGCAGATTTTGCCACCCGCAGGTGGGCTTAGAGAAGATGGCTTTTGCCACTATCTAGTGGGCTTAAAACTCGCAGTCAATGATTTGTTCCAATCCAAACAACCCAACCTTCACCCACAGGCATTCAGGCAGATATATCACATAAGCAATTAGCCTCATGGTAAGCATGCTATTCATGGCAATCACTCACACGCATGCAAGGGTGCTAAAGCATAAAAACTCACCGAGTACTCCGAGCCAAAACAGAAACTACATTAGAAATCTATGCATGAATCCTAAGTATACAGAAATGCCTAATGCAACACATGCAAGAATGCAAACTATAGCAGGCTCGGCTATTCTAAACATGGCATATGGAATGCTACAGCTAACATGTATTCAACTTGGAATTGAAATACAAATGCAGTTAGTATGATGCGCCGAGCCCGGTGCATGCAAAACAGATGAATGATGCAAACATGTTGTCATACTGTATGCTAATTGAAACATGCCCTAATCTAACCATCACAAGCAGGTAAATAAAAGGGAAGAAAGACGTGGGGTTGGAAGACATACATCACACTCACCCACACTTATTACGGCATTGCCCTCGCGCAGAGGGTCCGAATAAATAATACAGTCCCAAATGAAAGAATAGTACAGTCCAAATAATACAGTCTGAATAATATACAAATTCCTAATTAATTAACAAATTAACTAAGAAAATAAATAAAACTGGCATGCAAGCCAGGGACTGCCTCGCTTCTGACGGATGATGCATGTCCGGGTTGTCTTGCGCGCAAATCCACCGGGATGCCCCAATTAGCCTCTGTTTAGCAGTTAATCTTGGAAAGCGTGCCGAGCTCCGAAAAGTTGTTGATTCTTCATTTTGCAGTAACAGAGAGCAGGAAAGGGGCATAGCAATGTATTTTCAAAGATATATGCATGCCCCGATCCTCGTGCCACCAATTACGCATACCGAGGCATGATGGCCGAGGAGTCAAAATGCACAATTCAATATAGGATGAATGCACATGAAAACACAATAAAACCTAACTCCATCATGGGTAATCCGGAGTGTCGGTGGCTCGAGAATTGAGACACATTCCGTCACTCAGAGTACGAAATGCACCTCGTTTCCCGCGCCCGGGCTAACTCCTATCCCGAACACGATGCAATATGCATGATATACATGAAATGCAACTAAGATATAATCCAGTATGCACAATGCTATGAAAATGAGATGCCTCAAAGTGCGTGCGCACGGGCACGCAAACCGAGGAAATGCGTGAATGCGATCTAAGATACAACCTAGTATGCACTATGCTGTGAAAATGAGATGCCTCGAAATGCGTGCACACAGGCACGCAAACTGAGAAAACACATGAATGTGATCTAAGATACAACCTAGTATGCACTATGCTGTGAAAATGAGATGCCTCGAAATGCGTGCACACGGGCACGCAAACCGAGAAAATGACATACGCAATGCAAATGACATGGAAATATGATATGGGCTTACACTAACATGAGAGAGCCTCAGCCACACTCACATAAGAGGCCGATGGATGAAAATGAAGTGCCTCGAAATGCGTGCATACGGGCACGCAAACCGAGGCAATGGCATACGCAATGCAAATGACATGGAAATATGATATGGGCTTACACTAACATGAGAGAGCCTCAGCCACACTCACATAGGATGCCGATGGATGAAAATGAAGTGCCTCGAAATGCGTGCATACGGGCACGCAAACTGAGGCGATGGCATATGCAATGCAAATGCATGGAAAATGATATGCAAACATGTTAATGTATTTTCAGCAATGAAATGTGGGGGAAAACAGCCCCGAAATGAGGCGAAAACACACCCGATGCATGGAATCTCTCCCGAAATGCAAAAGTAGGCACGTAGAATGAACTACAGCTATACAAAGCATGCATAATTGGTACATGGAATGAAAAGACAGAAGCAAGGCAGCCCCAAAATAAGCATTTTACCAGTACAAATCATGGCCAAACAGCAAGCAAAGATAGGGCAACAATGGCATGCAAAAATGGCCCTAAACATGAGATTATGAAGCAACTCACAGCTGCTAACTCCAAATAGGTTAGGGCCCTTCAACAACATTGAAGAGGGGCAAAAAATAAGCCACTTTACAGAACTGTAAAAACCCTAAAAACAAACATAGATATGGCTAAGCTCTTATGCAAGAAAAAGGGCCAAAAGGTGGCCAAAGAGGCAAGTGGTATATGCAAAGCCCAAACTGAAACATTCCCTTCTACAACATTGAAGAGGGACCAAAAATATGCACATTTACAGAACTGTAAAAACCCCAAAACAGTATACAAACACGCTAAAAATGCAATGCAAAAAGAGGCTCAAAAGTGGCTTATAACACAAAGTATACAAAATATTCATCAAACAGCCAAAGACCCTTAATGAAACATGTTAATAAGGTCAAAATAAGACTACGTATAGGCCTGTAAAAAGACCAAAAATAGAAGCATGATAGGCTGCCAAAGCATGCAAGAAAACGGTATTTAAGGAAGACATTGAAGCAAGTGCAAGATGGGGGGCTCAAACAGGGTTGAGCCCTTAAGAAAAAGTGAAAAAGGGCTCAAAAAAATTCCCTTTTCAGTTTTGGTCGGAGCTCAAATATACAAGAAAGAGAGGCTAAGAAATGTTGCAAAAATGAGATAGAAAAGAGGGAAAGTGAACTTACCCTTGAAGACTTGACTTTGGTTGCCTCTTGGCTTGAGTTTGTGGCTCCTTAGGCCTTGGAGAACACCTTCAATCTTCTGGAATGGAGGATGGAAGGGTGGGGGGTGGTGGTGTAGAAGGAATGGTGGTGTAGGACTTGGAAGTTTTTCAAGGAAATGAGAGAGATGAAGAGGGATTCCTGTATTCAAGCTTGAAGAGAAATTTTTCTAACCCCTATCCCCAATGCCACCTGCTGGTTATATGAACAAAAAAGAGGGAGCAAAGGGAGGCAAAAGGTGGAGGAAAAGTATGCAAGCTTTCCCCCACAAAATATCCCCCGGATTGGGATATTTTCTGGGGGAAACAGCTATATAGCTGTAAAGTGTGTTTGGTGAGGGTCATGGCCGGCCCATTTTTGGGCTTGCATGTGGCCGGCCGGCCACCTCCCCTAGCCGGCCGGCCAAGGGTCAAAAAGGCCAAGTTGCTTTAATGGCCGGCCACCACATATTGGTGGCCTCCCAGGTCTCCTCTTCACAACCCTGTGGTTCGAATTTGGAAATTCTAAAACAGGAGAGAGAACAAGCCACTTCTAGGGGGGGTCAAAAGGGTCAGGTGACATTAGTGGCCGGCCACCAACTTTTAGGGTCCTCCCATGTGTGTACATCACAAATATGTGGTTTGGGGTTGAAGAAAATGGCTCCAAGGTGTTCAACATTGGCTCGGAAGGAGGGGTTCAAAAGGGTCAAGCAACATTAGTGGCCGGCCATAAACTTTTAGGGTCCTCCCATGTGTGTACATCACAAATATGTGGTTTGGGGTTGAAGAAAATGGCTCCAAGGTGTTCAACATTGGCTCGGAAGCGCGAAAAACGGGCGTCGGAGGGCGAAAATGGAATATAACTGGTTGCTGAGATAATTGCTGGCCTCCCCCCATCCAGTGACCTTCCTGGTGATAAAACAGGAGCAGCTGCCAAAAATGAACAAAAACCGATGCAAAACGAATGCTCGGGGGTCGAAACACGCAGTTCGGGATCCCGAAAATTGCCTGTTAAGCACCGAAAGTGGCGTTCGGCCACGAAGTGTGTTTCTCAGGCCCCAGTGTCCCTTGAAAGGGAGAAAATAAGATGTATGCCAAAATTTAGAGCAAACGGAGATGGTTAAGCGGTCCCGAACCGAGGCACACGGCCAACGGTCTCGAAAAACCGGAAACCGGGCTCCGAAATGGGAAAAATGGCCTACGGCCACAAAATGTAGCCCGCGGCCACTGAGAGATGGTCTACAGGACCTCTCCCTCCCCTCAGGAAAAGAAACAGAGAAAACTGAGTCTGGTTCGCAAACCGAGGCAAGGCACAGAAGAGGGTTCGGAAGTCCGGAGGCGGGGCTCACGGCCGCGACTCTGAAACTTCTGAACAAGCACATTATGCAATATCACCAAGTGCTCAATTGGTGACGTCTGAGTCTCAAGGTCGGTCAAAAATGGGGTGTCTACACCCTAATGCCTGAGAAATGGCAAGTAAACACTATAATTACATATCTGCCATCAAGCAAGAGGGTCCGAATAAGTGTACTAGTGTTTAAACCCTAATGCATGAGAAATGACAAGTAAACACTGTAATTTCATATCTATCATCATGCAAGATGGTCCGAATAAGTGTCCTAGTGTTCGAACCCTAATGCATGAGAAATGGCAAGTAAACACCATAATTACATATCTGCCATCATGCAAGAGGGTCCGAAAAAGTGTCCGAGTGTTCGAACCCTAATGGATGAGAAATGGCAACTAAACACTGTAATTACATATCTGACATCATGCAAGAGGATCCGAATAAGTGTTCGATTGTTCGAACCCTAATGCATGAGAAATGGCAAGTAAACACCATAATTACATATCTGCCATCATGCAAGAGGGTCTGAATAAGTGTCTGGGTGTTCGAACCCTAATGCATGAGAAATCTCAAGTAAACACCATAATTGCATATCTGCCATCATGCAAGAGGGTCTGACTTAGTGTCCGAGTGTTTAAACCCTAATGCATGAGACATGGCAAGTAAACACCGTAATTACATTTCTGCCATCATGCAAGAGGGTGTCCGAATAAGTGACTGAGTGTTCGAACCCTAATGCATGAGAAATGGAAAGTAAACACCAAATTCACATATCTGCAATCATGCAAGAGGGTCCGAATAAGTGTCCGAGTGTTCGAGCCCTAATGCTTGTGAAATGGCAAGTAAACACCATAATTACATATCTGCCATCATGTAAGAGGGTTTGAATAAGTGTCCGAGTGTTCGAACCCTAATGTATGAGAAATGGCAAGTAAACACCATAATTACATATCTGTCATCACGCAAGAGGGTCCGAATAAGTGACCGAGTGTTCGAACCCTAATGCAAGAGAAATGGCAAGTAAACACCATAATTACATATCTGCCATCATGCAAGAGGTTCCAAATAAGTGTCGGAGTGTTCGAACCATAATGCATGAGAAATGGCAAGTAAATACCGTAATTACATATCTGTCATCATGCAAGAGGGTCCGAACAAGTGTCGGAGTGTTCGAACCCTAATGCATGAGAAATGGCAAGTAAACACCATAATTACATATCTGCCATCATGCAAGCGGGTCCGAATAATTTTCCGAGTGTTCGAACCCTAATGCATGAGAAATGCCCAGTAAACACCATAATTACATATCTGCCATCATGCAAGAGGGTCCGAATAAGTACTGGGTGTCTAAACCCTAATGCCTGAAAAATGCCAACTAAACACCTAATTACATATCTGCCATCTTGCAAGGGGGTCTGAAGAAGTGCTGGGTGTCTAAGCCCTAATGCATGAGAAATGGCAAGTAAACATCATAATTACATATCTGCCATCATGCAAGAGGGTCCGAATAAGTGTACGAGTGTTCGAACCCCAATGTATGAGAAATGATAAGTAAACACCATAATTACATATCTGCCATCATGCAGGAGGGTCCGAATAAGTGTCCGTGTGTTCGAACCCTAATGCCAAATAAACACCATAATTACATATCTGCCATTATGCGAGAGGGTCCGAATAAGTTTCCGAGTGTTCGAACCCTAATGGATGAGAAATGGCAGGTAAACACCATAATTACATATCTGCCATCATGCAGGAAGGTCCGAATAAGTGTCGGAGTGTTTGAACCCTAATGTATGAGAAATGGCAAATAAACACCATAATTACATATCTGCCATCATGCAAGAGGGTTTGAATAAGTGTCCGAGTGTTCGAACCCTAATGTATGAGAAATGGCAAGTAAACACCATGATTACATTTCTGCCATCTTGCAAGAGGGTCCGAATAGGTGTACGAGTGTTTAACCCCCATTGCATGAGAAATGACACGTAAATACTGTAATTACATATCTGTCATCAAGCAAGAGGATCCGAATAAGTGTCCGAGTGTTCGAAGCCTAATGCATGAGAAATGGCAAGTAAACACTGTAATTACATATCTGCCATCATGGTAGAGGGTCCGAATAAGTGTTCGAATTTTCGAACCATAATGCGTAAGAAATGGCAAACAAATAACATAATTACATATCTGCCATCATGCAAGAGGATCCAAATTAGTGCTGGGTGTCTAAATCGTAATGCATGAGAAATACCAAGGAAACACCATAATTACATATTTCCCATCATGCAAGCGGTCCAAATAAGTGTCCGAGTGTTTAAATCTGAATGCATGAGAAATGGTAAGTAAACACCATAATTACATATCAGCCATCATGCAAGAGGGTCTGAATAAGTGTCCGAGTGTCCGAACCCTAATCCATGAGAAATACCAAGTAAACACCATAATTACATATCCGCCATCGTCAAAGAGGGTCTGAAAATGTGTCCGATTGTTTAAACCCTAATGCATAAGAAATGGCAAGTAAACACCATAATTACATATCTGCCATCATGCAAGAGGGTCCGAAAAGGTGTTTCACTGTTCGAACCCTAATATATGAGAAATGGCATGAAAACACCATAATTACATATCTGCGATCATGCAAGAGGGTCCGAATAAGTGCTGGGTGTCTAAATCGTAATGCATGAGAAATACCAAGGAAACACCATAATTACATACCTGCCGTGATGCAAGTGGGTCCGACTAAGTGTCCAAGTGTTCGAATCCTAGTGGATGAGAAATGGCTGGTAAACACCATAATTACATATCTGCCATCATGCAAGAGGGTTCGAATAAGTGTCCGAGTGTTCGAACCCTAATGCATGAGAAATGGCAAGCAAACACCATAATTACATATCTGCCATCGTGTAAGAGGGTTTGAATAAGTGTCCGAGTGATCGAACCCTAATGTTTGAGAAATGGCAACTAAACACCATAATTACATATCTGCCATCATGCAAAAGGATTCGAATAAGTGTACGAGAGTTTAAACCCTAGTGCATGGGAAATGAGAAGTAAACACTGTAATTTCATCTCTGTCATCATGCAAGATGGTCCGAATAAGTGTCCGAGTGTTCGAACCCTAATGCATGAGAAATGGCAAGTAAACACCATAATTACATATCTGCCATCATGCAAGAGGGTCCGAATAAGTGTCCGAGTGTTCGAATCCTAATGCATGAGAATTGGCAAGTAAACACTGTAATTATATATCTGCCATCATGCAAGAGGTCCGAATAAGTGTTCGAGTGTTCGAACCCTAATGCATTAGAAATGGGAAGTAAACACCATAATTACATATCTGCCATCATGCAAGAGAGTCCGAATAAGTGTCCGAGTGTTCGAACCCTAATGCATGAGAAATGGCAAGTGAACACCATAATTACATATCTGCCATCATGCAAGATGGTCTGACTTAGTGTCCGAGTGTTTAAACCCTAATGCATGAGACATGGCATGTGAACACCGTAATTACACTTCTGCCATCATGCAAGAGGGTGTTCGAATAAGTGACTGAGTGTTCGAACCCTAATGCATGAGAAATGGCAAGTAAACAACATATTTACATATCTGCCACCATGCATGAGGGTTCGAATAAGTGTCCGAGTGTTCGAGCCCTAATGCTTGTGAAATGGCAAGTAAACACCATAATTACAAATCTGCCATCATGTAAGAGGGCTTGAATAAGTGTCCGAGTGTTCGAACCCTAATGTATGAGAAATGGAAAGTAAACACCATAATTACATATCTGCCATCATGCAAGAGGGTCCGAATAGGTGTCCGAGTGTTCAAACCCTAATGCAAGAGAAATGGCAAGTAAACACCATAATTACATATCTGCCATCATGCAAGAGGGTCCAAATAAGTGTCGTATTGTTCGAACCCTAATGCATGAGAAATGGCAAGTAAACACCATAATTACATATCTGCCATCATGCAAGAGGGTCCGAAAAAGTGTAGTAGTGTTTAAACCCTAATGCATGAGAAATGTCAAGTAAACACTGTAATTTCATATCTGTCATCATGCAAGATGGTCCGAATAAGTGTCCTTGTATTCGAACCCTAATGGAAGAGAAATGGCAAGTAAACACCATAATTACATATCTGCCATCATGCAAGAGGGTCCGAATAAGTGTCCAAGTGTTCGAACCCTAATGCTTGAGAAATGGCAAGTAAACACTGTAATTACATATCTGCCATCATACAAGAGGGTCCGAATAAGTGTTCAAGTGTTCGAACCCTAATGCATGAGAAATGGCAAGAAAACACCATAATTACATATCTGCCATCATACAAGTGGATCCGAATAAGTGTCCGAGTGTTCGAACCCTAATGCATGAGACATGTCAAGTAAACACCATAATTACATATCTGCCATCATGCAAGAGTGCCTGACATAGTGTCCGAGTGTTTAAACCCTAATGCATGAGAAATCGCAAGTAAACACCGTAATTACAAATCTGCCATCATACAAGAGAGCCCGAATAAGTGTCCGAGTGTTCGAACCCTAATGCATGAGAAATGCCAAATAAACACCATAATTACATATCTGCCATTATGCGAGAGGGTCCGAATAAGTTTCCGAGTGTTCGAACCCTAATGGATGAGAAATGGTAGGTAAACACCATAATTACATATCTGTCATCATGCAGGAAGGTCCGAATAAGTGTCGGAGTGTTTGAACCCTAATGTATGAGAAATGGCAAATAAACACCATAATTACATATCTGCCATCGTGCAAGGGGGTTTGAATAAGTGTTCGAGTGTTCGAACCCTAATGTATGAGAAATGGCAAGTAAACACCATGATTACATTTCTGCCATCTTGCAAGAGGGTCCGAATAGGTGTACGAGTGTTTAACCCCCATTGCATGAGAAATGGAAGTAAACACTGTAATTACATATCTGTCATCAAGCAAGAGGATCCGAATAAGTGTCCGAGTGTTCGAACCATAATGCATGAGAAATGGCAAGTAAACACTGTAATTGCATATCTGCCATCATGGTAGAGGGTCCGAATAAGTGTCCGAATGTTCGAACCATAATGCGTAAGAAATGGCAAACAAATAACATAATTACATATCTGCCATCATACAAGAGGATCCAAATTAGTGCTGGGTGTCTAAATCGTAATGCATGAGAAATACCAAGGAAACACCATAATTACATATCTTCCATCATGCAAGAGGGTCCGAATAAGTGTCTGAGTGTTTAAATCCGAATGCATGAGAAATGGTAAGTAAACACCATAATTACATATCAGCCATCATGCAAGAGGGTCCGAATAAGTGTCCGAGTGTCCGAACCCTAATCCATGAGAA
The DNA here is from genome assembly GCF_055761805.1 of Camellia sinensis. Lineage (NCBI taxonomy): Eukaryota > Viridiplantae > Streptophyta > Magnoliopsida > Ericales > Theaceae > Camellia > Camellia sinensis. The sequence goes on from NC_138972.1 coordinate 164,168,343, forward strand.
ATACCAAGTAAACACCATAATTACATATCCGCCATCGTCAAAGAGGGTCTGAAAATGTGTCCGATTGTTTAAACCCTAATGCATGAGAAATGGCAAGTAAACATCATAATTACATATCTGCGATCATGCAAGAGGGTCCGAATAAGTGCTGGGTGTCTAAATCGTAATGCATGAGAAATACCAAGGAAACACCATAATTACATATCTGCCATGATGCAAGAGGGTCCGAATAAGTGTCCGAGTGTTCGAACCCTAATGGATGAGAAATGGCCGGTAAACACCATAATTACATATCTGCCATCATGCAAGAGGGTTCGAATAAGTGTCCGAGTGTTCGAACCCTAATGCATGAGAAATGGCAAGCAAACACCATAATTACATATCTGCCATCGTGTAAGAGTGTTTGAATAAGTGTCCGAGTGTTCGAACCCTAATGTTTGAGAAATGGCAAGTAAACACCATAATTACATATCTGCCATCATGCAAAAGGATCCGAATAAGTGTACGAGAGTTTAAACCCTAATGCATGAGAAATGAGAAGTAAACACTGTAATTTCATATCTGTCATCATGCAAGATGGTCCGAATAAGTGTCCGAGTGTTCGAACCCTAATGCATGAGAAATGGCAAGTAAACACCATTATTACATATCTGCCATCATGCAAGAGGGTCCGAATAAGTGTCCGAGTGTTCGAATCCTAATGCATGAGAATTGGCAAGTAAACACTGTAATTATATATCTGCCATCATGCAAGAGGGTCCGAATAAGTGTTCGAGTGTTCGAACCCTAATGCATGAGAAATGGCAAGTAAACACCATAATTACATATCTGCCATCATGCAAGAGGGTCCGAATAAGTGTCCGAGTGTTCGAACCCTAATGCATGAGAAATGGCAAGTGAACACCATAATTACATATCTGCCATCATGCAAGAGGGTCTGACTTAGTGTCCGAGTGTTTAAACCCTAATGCATGAGACATGGCATGTGAACACCGTAATTACACTTCTGCCATCATGCAAGAGGGTGTTCGAATAAGTGACTGAGTGTTCGAACCCTAATGCATGAGAAATGGCAAGTAAACAACATATTTACATATCTGCCACCATGCATGAGGGTTCGAATAAGTGTCCGAGTGTTCGAGCCCTAATGCTTGTGAAATGGCAAGTAAACACCATAATTACAAATCTGCCATCATGTAAGAGGGCTTGAATAAGTGTCCGAGTGTTCGAACCCTAATGCATTAGAAATGGAAAGTAAACACCATAATTACATATCTGCCATCATGCAAGAGGGTCCGAATAAGTGTCCGAGTGTTCGAACCTAATGCAAGAGAAATGGCAAGTAAACACCATAATTACATATCTGCCATCACGCAAGAGGGTCGAAATAAGTGTCATAGTGTTCGAACCCTAATGCATGAGAAATGGCAAGTAAACACCATAATTACATATCTGCCATCACGCAAGAGGGTCCGAAAAAGTGTAGTAGTGTTTAAACCCTAATGCATGAGAAATGTCAAGTAAACACTGTAATTTCATATCTGTCATCATGCAAGATGGTCCGAATAAGTGTCCTAGTGTTCGAACCCTAATGGATGAGAAATGGCAAGTAAACACCATAATTACATATCTGCCATCATGCAAGAGGGTCCGAATAACTGTCCAAGTGTTCGAACCCTAATGCTTGAGAAATGGCAAGTAAACACTGTAATTACAAATCTGCCATCATACAAGAGGGTCCGAATAAGTGTTCGAGTGTTCGAACCCTAATGCATGAGAAATGGCAAGCAAACACCATAATTACATATCTGCCATCATGCAAGAGGGTCCGAATAAGTGTCTGAGTGTTCAAACCCTAATGCATGGGATATGTCAAGTAAACACCATAATTACATATCTGCCATCATGCAAGAGTGTCTGACATAGTGTCCGAGTGTTTAAACCCTAATGCATGAGACATTGCAAGTAAACACCGTAATTAAATTTCTGCCATCATGCAAGAGGGTGTCCGAATAAGTGACCGAGTGTTCGAACCCTAATGCATGAGAAATGGCAAGTAAACACCATATTTACATATCTGCCATCATGCAAGAGGGTCCGAATAAGTGTCCGAGTGTTCGAACCCTAATGTTTGTGAAATGGCAAGTAAACACCATAATTACATATCTGCCATCATGCAAGAGGGTCCGAATAAGTGTCCGAGTGTTCAAACCATAATGCCAGAGAAATGGCAAGTAAACACCATAATTACATATCTGCCATCACGCAAGAGGGTCCAAATAAGTGTCGAAGTGTTCGAACCATAATGCCTGAGAAATGGCAATTAAACACCATAATTACATATCTGCCATCATGCAAGAGGGTCCGAATAAGTGTACTAGTGTTTAAACCCTAATGCATGGGAAATGACAAGTAAACACTGTAATTTCATATCTGCCATCATGCGAGATGGTCCGAATAAGTGTCCGAGTGTTCGAACCCTAATGCATGAGAAATGGCAAGTAAACACTGTAATTACATATCTGCAATCATGCAAGAGGGTCCGAATAAGTGTTCGAGTGTTCAAACCCTAATGCATGAGAAATGGCAAGTAAACACCATAATTACATATTTGCCATCATGCAAGAGGGTCCGAATAAGTGTCCGAGTGTTCAAACCCTAATGCATGAGAAATGTCAAGTAAACACCATAATTACATATCTGCCATCATGCAAGAGGGTCTGACTTAGTGTCCGAGTGTTTAAACCCAAATGCATGAGACATTGCAAGTGAACACCGTAATTACATTTCTGCCATCATGCAAGAGGGTGTCCGAATAAGTGACCGAGTGTTCGAACCCTAATGCATGAGAAATGGCAAGTAAACACCATATTTACATATCTGTCATCATGCAAGAGGGTCCGAATAAGTGTCCGAGTATTCGAGCCCTAATGCTTGTGAAATGGCAAGTAAACACCATAATTACATATCTGCCATCACGTAAGAGGGTTTGAATAAGTGTCCGAGTGTTCGAACCCTAATGTACGAGAAATGGCAAGTAAACACCATAATTACATATCTGCCATCATGCGAGAGGGTCCGAATAAGTGTCCGAGTGTTCGAACCCTAATGCAAGAGAAATGGCAAGCAAACACCATAATTACATATCTGCCATCATGCAAGAGGGTCCAAATAAGCGTCGGAGTGTTCGAACCATAATGCCTGAGAAATGGCAAGTAAACACCGTAATTACATATCTGCCATCATGAAAGAGGGTCCGAATAAGTGTCGGAGTGTTCGAACCCTAATGCATGAGAAATGGCAAGTAAACAACATAATTACATATCTGCCATCATGCAAGAGGGTCCGAATAAGTGTCCGAGTGTTCGAACCCTAATGCATGAGAAATGGCGAGTAAACACCATAATTACAAATCTGCCATCACGCAAGAGGGTCTGAATTAGTGTCCGGGTGTTTAAACCGTAATGCATAAGACATGGCAAGTAAACACCGTAATTACATATCTGCGACCATGCAAGAGGGTCCGAATAAGTGTCCGAGTGTTCGAACCCTAATGCATGAGAAATGGCAAGAAAACACCATAATCACATATCCGCCATCATCCAAGAGGGTCCGAATATGCGTCCGATTGTTTAGACCATAATACATGAGAAATTCCAAGTAAACACCATAATTAAATATCTGCCATCATGCAAGAGGGTCCGAATAAGTGCTGGGCGTCTAAACTCTAATGCCTGAAAAATGACAACTAAACACCTAATTACATATCTGCCATCTTGCAAGGGGGTCCGAAGATGTGCTGTGTGTCTAAACCCTAATGCATGAGAAATGGCAAGTAAACACCATAATTACATATCTGCCATCATGCAAGAGGGTCTGAATTAGTGTCCGAGTGTTTAAACCCTAATGCATAAGACATGGCAAGTAAACACCGTAATTACATATCTGCCATCGTTCAAGAGGGTCCGAATAAGTGTCCGAGTGTTTGAACCCTAATGCATGAGAAAGGGCAAGAAAATAAGATAATTACATATCCGCCATCATCCAAGAGGGTCCGAATATGCGTCCGATTGTCTAGACAATAATGCATGAGAAATGCCAAGTAAACACCAGAATTACATATTTGCCATCATGCAAGAGGGTCCGAATACGTGCTGGGTGTCTAAACCCTAATGCCTGAAAAATGACAACTAAACACCTAATTACATATCTGCCATCTTGCAAGGGGGTCTGAAGAAGTGCTGGGTGTCTAAACCGTAATGCATGAGAAATGGCAAGTAAACACCATAATTACATTTCTGCCATCATGCAAGAGGGTCTGAATTAGTGTCCGAGTGCTTAAACCCTAATGCATAAGACATGGCAAGTAAACACCGTAATTACATTTCTGCCATCATGCAAGAGGGTCCGAATATGTGTCCGAGTGTTCGAACCCAAATGCATGAGAAAAGGCAAGAAAACAACATAATTACATATCCGCCATCATCCAAGAGGGTCCGAATATGCGTCCGATTGTTTAGACAATAATGCATGAGAAATGCCAAGTAAACACCATAATTACTTATCTGCCATCATGGAAGAGGGTCCGAATAAGTGCTGGGTGTCAAAACCCTAATGCCTGAAAAATGCCAACTAAACACCTAATTACATATCTGCCATCATACAAGAGGGTCGGAAGAAGTGCCGGTTGTCTAAATCATATTGCATGAGAAATACCAAGGAAACACCATAATTACATATCTGCCATCATGCAAGAGGGTCCGAATAAGTGTCCGAGTGTTTAAAGCCGAATGCATGAGAAATGGTAAGTAAACACCATAATTACATATTTGCCATCATGCAAGAGGGTCCGAATATGTGTCCGAGTGTTCGAACCCTAACGGATGAGAAATGGCAGGTAAACACCATAATTACATATCTGCCATCATACAAGAGGGTCCGAATAAGTTTCCGAGTGTTCGAACCCTAATGCATGAGAAATGGCAAGTAAACACCATAATTACATATCTGTCATCATGTAAGAGTGTGTGAATAAGTGTCTGAGTGTTCGAACCCTAATGTTTGAGAAATGGCAAGTAAACACCATAATTACATATCTGCCATCATGCAAGAGGTTCCGAATAAGTGTACAAGTGTTTAAACCCTAATGCATGAGAAATGACAAGTAAACACTGTAATTGCATATCTGTCATCATGCAAGAGGGTCTGAACAAGTGTCCGAGTGTTCGAACCCTAATGCATGAGAAATGGCAAGTAAACACCATAATTACATAACTGCCATCATGCAAGAGGGTCCGAATAAGTGTCCGATTGTTCGAACTCTAATGCAAGAGAAATGGCAAGTAAACACCATAATTACATATCAGCCATCATGAAAAGGGTCCGAATAAGTGTGCGAGTGTTCGAACCTTAATGCATGAGAAATGGCAAGTAAACACCGTAATCACATATCTGCCATCATGCAAGGGGGTCCGAATAAGTGTCGGAGTGTTCGAACCCTAATGTATGAGAAATGTCAAGCAAACACCATAATTACATATCTGCCATCATGCAAAAGGGTCCGAATAAGTGTCCGAGTGCTCGAACCCTAATGCATGAGAAATGGCAAGTGAACACGATAATTACATATCTGCCATCAGGCAAGAGGGTCTGAATTAGTGTCTGAGTGTTTAAACCCTAATGCATGAGACATGGCAAGTAAACACCGTAATTACATATCTGCCTTCATGCATGAGGGTCTGAATAAGTGTCCGAGTGTTCGAACCCTAATGCATTAGAAATGGCAAGTAAACACCATAATTACATATCTGCCATCATGTATGAGGGTTTGAATAAGTGTCCAAGTGTTCGAACCCTAATGTATGAGAAATGGCAAGTGAACACCATAATTACATATCTGCCATCATGCAAGAGGTTCCGAATATGTGTACGAGTGTTTAAACCCTAATGCATGAGAAATGACAAGTAAACACTGTAATTACATATCTGTCATCATACAAGAGGGTCCGAATAAGTGTCCGAGTGTTTGAACCCTAACACATGAGAAATGGCATGCAAACACCATAATTACATAGCTGCCATCATGTAAGAGGGTTTGAATAAGTGTCCGAGTGTTCGAACCATAATGTATGAGAAATGGCAAGTAAACACCATAATTACATATCTGCCATCATGCAAAAGGGTCCGAATAAGTGTACGAGTGTTTAAACCCTAATGCGTGAGAAATGATAAGTAAACACTGTAATTTCCTATCTGTCATCATGCAAGATGGTCCGAATAAGTGTCCGAGTGTTCGAACCCTAATGCCTGAGAAATGGCAAGTAAACACGATAATTACATATCTGCCATCATGCAAGAAGGTCCGAATAAGTGTCCGAGTGTTCGAACCCTAATGCATGTGAAATGGCAAGTGAACACGATAATTACATATCTGCCATCATGCAAGAGGGTCTGAATTAGTGTCTGAGTGTTTAAACCCTAATGCATGAGGCATGGCAAGTAAACACCATAATTACATATCTGCCTTCATGCAAGAGGGTCCGAATAAGTGTCCGAGTGTTCGAACCCTAATGCATTAGAAATGGCAAGTAAACACCATAATTGCATATCTGCCATCATGTATGAGGGTTTGAATAAGTGTCCAAGTGTTCGAACCCTATTGTATGAGAAATGGCAAGTAAACACCATAATTACATATCTGCCATCATGCAAGAGGTTCCGAATAAGTGTACGAGTGTTTAAACCCTAATGCATGAGAAATGGCAAGTAAACACCATAATTGCATATCTGCCATCATGCAAGAGGGTCTGACTTAGTGTCCGAGTGTTTAAACCCCAATGCATGAGACATGGCAAGTAAACACCGTAATTACGTTTCTGCCATCACGCAAGAGGGTGTCCGAATAAGTGACCGAGTGTTCCCACCCTAATGCATGTGAAATGGCAAGTAAACACCATATTTATATATCTGCCATCATGCAAGAGCTTTTGAATAAGTGTCCGAGTGTTCGAACCCTAATGTAAGAGAAATGGCAAGTAAACACCATAATTACATATCTGCCATCATGCAAGAGGGTCCGAATAAGTGTCCAAGTGTTCGGACCCTAATGCAAGAGAAATGGCAAGCAAACACCATAATTACATATCTGCCATCATGCAAGAGCGTCCAAATAAGTGTCGGAGTGTTCGAACCCTAATGCATGAGAAATGGCAAGTAAACACCATAATTACATATCTGCCATCATGCAAGAGGGTCCGAATAAGTGTACGAGTGTTTAAACCCTAATGCGTGACAAAAGACATGTAAACACTGTAATTTCATATCTGTCATCATGCAAGATGGTCCGAATAAGTGTCCTAGTGTTCGAACCCTAATGTATGAGAAATGACAAGTGAACGCCATAATTACATATCTGCCATCATGCAAGAGGGTCCGAATAAGTGTAAGAGTGTTTGAACCCTAATGCATGAGAAATGGCAAGTAAACACTGTAATTACATATCTGCCGTCATGCAAGAGGGTCCAAATAAGTGTTCCGGTGTTCGAACCCTAATGCTTGAGAAATGTCAAGTAAACACCATAATTACATATCTGCCATCACGCAAGAGGGTCCGAATAAGTGTCCGAGTGTTCGAACCCTAATGCAAGAGAAATGGCAAGTAAACACCATAATTACATATCTGCCATCATGCAAGAGGGTCCAAATAACCGTCGGAGTGTTCGAACCATAATGCTTGAGAAATGGCAAGTAAACACCGTAATTACATATCTGCCATCATGCAAGAGGGACCGAATAAGTGTCGGAGTGTGCGAACCCTAATGCATGAGAAATGGCAAGTAAACACCATAATTACAAATCTGCCATCATGCAAGAGGGTCTGAATTAGTGTCCGGGTGTTTAAACCGTAATGCATAAGACATGGAGAGTAAACACCGTAATTACATATCTGCCACCATGCAAGAGGGTCCGAATAAGTGTCCGAGTGTTCGAACCCTAATGCATGAGAAATGGCAAGAAAACACCATAATCACATATCCGCCATCATCCAAGAGGTTCTGAATATGCGTCCGATTGTGTAGACCATAATACGTGAGAAATGCCAAGTAAACACCATAATTACATATCTGCCATCATGCAAGAGGGTCTGAATAAGTGCTGGGTGTCTAAACCCTAACGCCTGAAAAATGACAACTAAACACCTAATTACATATCTGCCATCTTGCAAGGGGGTCCGAATAAGTGTCCGAGTGTTCGAACCCCAATGCATTAGAAATGGCAAGTAAACACCATAATTACATATCTGCCATCATGTAAGAGTCTGTGAATAAGTGTCCGAGTGTTCGAACCCTATTGTATGAGAAATGGCAAGTAAACACCATAATTACATATCTGCCATCATGCAAGAGGTTCTGAATAAGTGTACGAGTGTTTAAACCCTAATGCATGAGAAATGACAAGTAAGCGCCGTAATTACATATCTGTCATCATACAAGAGGGTCCGAATAAGTGTCCGAGTGTTTGAACCCTAATACATGAGAAATGGCATGCAAACACCATAATTACATATCTACCATCATGTAAGAGGGTTGGAATATGTGTCTGAGTGTTCGGACCCTAATGTATGAGAAATGGCAAGTAAACACCTTAATTACATATCTGCCATCATGCAAAGGGGTCCGAATAAGTGTACGAGTGTTTAAACCCTAATGCATGAGAAATGATAAGTAAACACTGTAATTTCCTATCTGTCATCATGCAAGACGGTCCGAATAAGTGTCCAAGTGTTCGAACCCTAATGCATGAGAAATGGCAAGTAAACACGATAATTACATATCTGCCATCATGCAAGAAGGTCCGAATAAGTGTCCGAGTGTTCGAACCCTAATGCATGTGAAATGGCAAGTAAACACTGTAATTACATATCTGCCATCATGCCCGAGGGTCCGAGTAAGTGTTCGAGTGTTCGAACCCTAATGCATGAGAAATGGCAAGCAAACACCATAATTACATATCTGCCATTATGCAAGAGGGTCTGAATAAGTATCCGAGTGTTCGAACCCTAATGCATGGGAAATGGCAAGTAACCACCATAATTACATATCTGCCATCATGCAAGAGGGTCTGACTTAGTGTCCGAGTGTTTAAACCCCAATGCATGAGACATGGCAAGTAAACACCGTAACTACGTTTCTGCCATCACGCAAGAGGGTGTCCGAATAAGTGACCGAGTGTTCCAACCCTAATGCATGTGAAATGGCAAGTAAACACCACATTTACATATCTGCCATCATGCAAGAGCTTTTGAATAAGTGTCCGAGTGTTCGAACCCTAATGTATGAGAAATGGCAAGTAAACACCATAATTACATATCTGCCATCATGTAAGAGGGTCTGAATAAGTGTCCGAGTGTTCGAACCCTAATGCAAGAGAAATGGCAAGTAAACACCATAATTACATATTTGCCATCATGCAACAGCGTCCAAATAAGTGTCGGAGTGTTCGAACCCTAATGCATGAGAAATGGCAAGTAAACACCATAATTACATATCTGCCATCATGCAAGAGGGTCCGAATAAGTGTACGAGTGTTTAAACCCTAATGCATGAGAAATGACATGTAAACACTGTAATTTCATATCTGTCATCATGCAAGATGGTCCGAATAAGTGTCCTAGTGTTCGAACCCTAATGCATGAGAAATGACAAGTGAACACCATAATTACATATCTGCCATCATGCAAGAGGGTCCGAATAAGTGTCAGAGTGTTCGAACCCTAATGCATGAGAAATGGCAAGTAAACACTGTAATTACATATCTGCCATCATGCAAGAGGGTCCGAATTAGTGTTCCAGTGTTCGAACCCTAATGCATGAGAAATGGCAAGTAAACACCATAATTACATATCTGCCATCATGCTAGAGGGTCTGACTTAGTGCCCGAGTGTTTAAACCCTAATGCATGAGACATGGCAAGTAAACACCGTAATTACATTTCTGCCATCAAGCAAGAGGGTGTCCGAATAAGTGACCGAGTGTTCGAACCCTAATGCATGAGAAATGGCAAGCAAACACCATATTTACATATCTGCCATCATGCAAGAGGGTCCGAATAAGTGTCTGAGTGTTCGAGCCCTAATGCTTGTGAAATGACAAGTAAACACCATAATTACATATCTGCCATTATGTAAGAGGGTTTGAATAAGTGTTCGAGTGTTCGAGCCCTAATGTATGAGAAATGGCAAGTAAACACCATAATTACATATCTGCCATCATGCAAGAGGGTCCGAATAAGTGTCCGATTGTTCGAACCCTAATGCAAGAGAAATGGCAAGTAAACACCATAATTACATATCTGCCATCATGCAAGAGGGTCCAAATAAGTGTCGAAGTGTTCGAACCATAATGCATGAGAAATGGCTAGTAAACACCGTAATTACATATCTGCCATCATGCAAGAGGGTGCGAATAAGTGTCGGAGTGTTCGACCCCTAAGGCATGAGAAATGGCAAGTAAACACCATAATTACATATCTGCCATCATGTAAGAGGGTCTGAATAAGTGTCCGAGTGTTCGAACCCTAATGCAAGAGAAATGGCAAGTAAACACCATAATTACATATTTGCCATCATGCAACAGCGTCCAAATAAGTGTCGGAGTGTTCGAACCCTAATGCATGAGAAATGGCAAGTAAACACCATAATTACATATCTGCCATCATGCAAGAGGGTCCGAATAAGTGTACGAGTGTTTAAACCCTAATGCATGAGAAATGACATGTAAACACTGTAATTTCATATCTGTCATCATGCAAGATGGTCCGAATAAGTGTCCTAGTGTTCGAACCCTAATGCATGAGAAATGACAAGTGAACACCATAATTACATATCTGCCATCATGCAAGAGGGTCCGAATAAGTGTCAGAGTGTTCGAACCCTAATGCATGAGAAATGGCAAGTAAACACTGTAATTACATATCTGCCATCATGCAAGAGGGTCCGAATTAGTGTTCCAGTGTTCGAACCCTAATGCATGAGAAATGGCAAGTAAACACCATAATTACATATCTGCCTTCATGCTAGAGGGACTGACTTAGTGCCCGAGTGTTTAAACCCTAATGCATGAGACATGGCAAGTAAACACCGTAATTACATTTCTGCCATCATGCAAGAGGGTGTCCGAATAAGTGACCGAGTGTTCGAACCCTAATGCATGAGAAATGGCAAGCAAACACCATATTTACATATCTGCCATCATGCAAGAGGGTCCGAATAAGTGTCTGAGTGTTCGAGCCCTAATGCTTGTGAAATGACAAGTAAACACCATAATTACATATCTGCCATTATGTAAGAGGGTTTTAATAAGTGTTCGAGTGTTCGAGCCCTAATGTATGAGAAATGGCAAGTAAACACCATAATTACATATCTGCCATCATGCAAGAGGGTCCGAATAAGTGTCCGATTGTTCGAACCCTAATGCAAGAGAAATGGCAAGTAAACACCATAATTACATATCTGCCATCATGCAAGAGGGTCCAAATAAGTGTCGAAGTGTTCGAACCATAATGCATGAGAAATGGCTAGTAAACACCGTAATTACATATCTGCCATCATGCAAGAGGGTGCGAATAAGTGTCGGAGTGTTCGACCCCTAAGGCATGAGAAATGGCAAGTAAACACCATAATTACATATCTGCCATCATGCAAGATGGTCCGAATAAGTGTCCGAGTGTTCGAACCCTAATGCATGAGAAATGGTAAGTAAACACCCTAATTACATATCTGCCATCATGCAAGAGGGTCTGAATTTGTGTCCGAGTGTTTAAACCGTAATGCATAAGACATGGCAAGTAAACACCGTAATTACATATCTGCCATCATGGAAGAGGGTCCGAATAAGTGTCCGAGTGTTCGAACCCTAATGCATGAGAAATGGAAAGAAACCACCATAATTACATATCCGCCATCATCCAAGAGGGTCCGAATATTCGTCCGATTGTTTAGACCATAATGCATGAGAAATGCCAAGTAAACACCATAATTACATATCTGCCACCATGCAAGAGGGTCCGAATAAGTGCTGGGTGTCCAAACCCTAATGCCTGAAAAATGCCAACTAAACACCTAATTATATATCTGCTATCTTGCAAGGGGGTCTGAAGAAGTGCTGGGTGTCTAAACCCTAATGCATGAGAAATGGCAAGTAAACACCATAATTACATATCTGCCATCATGCAAGAGGGGCTGAATTAGTGTCCGAGTGTTTAAACCCTAATGCATAAGACATGGCAAGTAAACACCGTATTTACATAGCTGCCATCATGAAAGAGGGTTTGAATAAGTGTCCGAGTGTTCGAACCCTAATGCGTGAGAAAAGGCGTGAAAACACCATAATTACATCTCCGCCATCATCCAAGAGGGTCCGAATATGCGTCGGATTGTTTAGACCATAATGCATGAGAAATGCCAAGTAAACACCATAATTAGATATCTGCCATCATGCAAGAGGGTACGAATAAGTACTGGGTGTCTAAACCCTAATGCCTGAAAAATGCAAACTAAACACCTAATTACATATCTGCCATCTTGCAAGGGGGTCTGAAGAAGTGCTGGGTGTGTAAATCGTAATGCATGAGAAATACCAAGGACACACCATAATTACATACCTGCCATCATGCAAGAGGGTCCGAATAAGTGTCCGAGTGTTTAAAGCCGAATGCATAAGAAATGGAAAGTAAACACCATAATTACATATTTTCCATCGCGCAAAGGGGTCCGAATAAGTGTCCGAGTGTTCGAACCCTAATGGATGAGAAACAGCAGGTAAACACCATAATTACATATCTGCCATCATGCAAGGGGGTCCGAACAGGTGTCCGATTGATCGAACCCTAATGCGTGAGAAATGGCAAGTAAACACCATAATTAGATATCTGCCATCGTGTAAAAGTGTGTGAATAAGTGTCCGAGTGTTCGAACCCTAATGTATGAGAAATGGCAAGTAAACACCATAATTACATATCTGCCATCATGCAAGAGGTTCCGAATAAGTGTACGAGTGTTTAAACCGTAATGCATGAGAAACGACAAGTAAACACTGTAATTACATATCTGTCATCATACAAGAGGGTCCGAATAAGTGTCCGAGTGTTCGAACCCTAATGCGTGAGAAATGGCAAGTAAACACCATAATTACATATCTGCCATCATGCAAGAGGGTCCGAATAAGTGTCCGAGTGTTCGAACCCTAATGCAAGAGAAACGGCAAGTAAACACCATAATTAGATGTCTGCCATCATGCAAGAGGGTCCGAATAGGTGTCCGAGTGTTCGAACCCTAATGCATGAGAAATGGCAAGTAAACACCGTAATTACATATCTGCCATCATGCAAGAGGGTCCGAATAAGTTTCGGAGTGTTCGAACCCTAATGCATGAGAAATGGCAAGTAAACACCATAATTACATATCTTCCATCATGCAAGAGGGTCCGAATAAGTGTACGAGTGTTTAAACCCTAATGCATGAGAAATGACATGTAAACACTGTAATTTCATATCTGTCATCATGCAAGATGGTCCGAATAAGTGTCCTAGTGTTCGAACCCTAATGCATGAGAAATGAGAAGTGAACACCATAATTACATATCTGCCATCTTGCAAGAGGGTCCGAATAAGTGTCAGAGTGTTTGAACCCTAATGCATGAGAAATGGCAAGTAAACACTGTAATTACATATCTGCCATCATGCAAGAGGGTCCGAATAAGTGTTCCAGTATTCGAACCCTAATGCATAACAAATGGCAAGTAAACACCATAATTACATATCTGCCATCACGCAAGAGGATCCGAATAAGTGTCCGAGTGTTCGAACGCTAATGCATGAGAAATGGCAAGCAAACACCATAATTACATATCTGCCATCATACAAGAGGGTCTGACTTAGTGCCCGAGTGTTTAAACCCCAATGCATGAGACATGGCAAGTAAACACCGTAATTACATCTCTGCCATCATGCAAGAAGGTGTCCGAATAAGTGACCGAGTGTTCGAACCCTAATGCATGAGAAATGGCAAGTAAACACCATATTTACATATCTTCCATCATGCAAGAGGTTCCGAATAACTGTCCGAGTGTTCGAGCCCTAATGCTTGTGAAATGGCAAGTAAACACCATAATTACATATCTGCCATCATGCAAGTGGGTCTGAATAAGTGTCCGAGTGTTCGAGCCCTAATGCTTGTGAAATGACAAGTAAACACCATAATTACATATCTGCCATTATGTAAGAGGGTTTGAATAAGTGTTCGAGTGTTCGAGCCCTAATGTATGAGAAATGGCAAGTAAACACCATAATTACATATCTGCCATCATGCAAGAGGGTCCGAATAAGTGTCCGATTGTTCGAACCCAAATGCAAGAGAAATGGCAAGTAAACACCATAATTACATATCTGCCATCATGCAAGAGGGTCCAAATAAGTGTCGGAGTGTTCGAACCATAATGCATGAGAAATGGCTAGTAAACACCGTAATTACATATCTGCCATCATGCAAGAGGGTGCGAATAAGTGTCAGAGTGTTCGAACCCTAAGGCATGAGAAATGGCAAGTAAACACCATAATTACATATCTGCCATCATGCAAGATGGTCCGAATAAGTGTCCGAGTGTTCGAACCCTAATGCATGAGAAATGGCAAGTAAACACCCTAATTACATATCTGCCATCATGCAAGAGGGTCTGAATTAGTGTCCGGGTGTTTAAACCGTAATGCATAAGACATGGCAAGTAAACACCGTAATTACATATCTGCCATCATGGAAGAGGGTCCGAATAAGTGTCCGAGTGTTCGAACCCTAATGCATGAGAAATGGAAAGAAACCACCATAATTACATATCCGCCATCATCCAAGAGGGTCCGAATAGTCGTCCGATTGTTTAGACCATAATGCATAAGAAATGCCAAGTAAACACCATAATTACATATCTGCCACCATGCAAGAGGGTCCGAATAAGTGCTGGGTGTCCAAACCGTAATGCCTGAAAAATGTCAACTAAACACCTAATTACATATCTGCTATCTTGCAAGGGGGTCTGAAGAAGTGCTGGGTGTCTAAACCCTAATGCATGAGAAATGGCAAGTAAACACCATAATTACATATCTGCCATCATGCAAGAGGGGCTGAATTAGTGTCCGAGTGTTTAAACCCTAATGCATAAGACATGGCAAGTAAACACCGTATTTGCATAGCTGCCATCATGAAAGAGGGTCTAAATAAGTGTCCGAGTGTTCGAACCCTAGTGCGTGAGAAAAGGCACGAAAACACCATAATTACATCTCCGCCATCATCCAAGAGGGTCCGAATATGCGTCGGATTGTTTAGACCATAATGCATGAGAAATGCCAAGTAAACACCATAATTAGATATCTGCCATCATGCAAGAGGGTACGAATAAGTACTGGGTGTCTAAACCCTAATGCCTGAAAGATGCCAACTAAACACCTAATTACATATCTGCCGTCTTGCAAGGGGGTCTGAAGAAGTGCTGGGTGTGTAAATCGTAATGCATGAGAAATACCAAGGACACACCATAATTACATACCTGCCATCATGCAAGAGGGTCCGAATAAGTGTCCGAGTGTTTAAAGCCGAATGCATGAGAAATGGTAAGTAAACACCATAATTACATATTTGCCATCGCGCAAGAGGGTCCGAATAAGTGTCCGAGTGTTCGAACCCTAATGGAAGAGAAATGGCAGGTAAACACCATAATTACATATCTGCCATCATGCAAGAGGGTCCGAACAGGTGTCCGATTGATCGAACCCTAATGCGTGAGAAATGGCAAGTGAACACCATAATTAGATATCTGCCATCGTGTAAGAGTGTGTGAATAAGTGTCCGAGTGTTCGAAACCTAATGTATGAGAAATGGCAAGTAAACACCATAATTACATATCTGCCATCATGCAAGAGGTTTCGAATAAGTGTACGAGTGTTTAAACCGTAATGCATGAGAAACGACAAGTAAACACTGTTATTACATATCTGTCATCAAGCAAGAGGGTCCGAATAAGTGTCCGAGTGTTCGAACCCTAATGCGTGAGAAATGGCAAGTAAACACCATAATTACATATCTGCCATCATGCAAGAGGGTCCGAATAAGTGTCCGAGTGTTCGAACCCTAATGCAAGAGAAACGGCAAGTAAACACCATAATTACATGTCTGCCATCATGCAAGAGGGTCCGAATAGGTGTCCGAGTGTTCGAACCCTAATGCATGAGAAATGGCAAGTAAACACCGTAATTACATATCTGCCAACATGCAAGAGGGTCCGAATAAGTGTCGGAGTGTTCGAACCCTAATGCATGAGAAATGGCAAGTAAACACCATAATTACATATCTGCCATCATGCAAGAGGGTCCGAATAAGTGTACGAGTGTTTAAACCCTAATGCATGAGAAATGACATGTAAACACTGTAATTTCATATCTGTCATCATGCAAGATGGTCCGAATAAGTGTCCTAGTGTTCGAACCTTAATGCATGAGAAATGACAAGTGAACACCATAATTACATATCTGTCATCTTGCAAGAGGGTCCGAATAAGTGTCAGAGTGTCCGAACCCTAATGCAAGAGAAATGGCAAGTAAACATTGTAATTACATATCTGCCATCATGCAAGAGGGTCCGAATAAGTGTTCCAGTGTTGAACCCTAATGCATGACAAATGGAAAGTAAACACCATAATTACATATCTGCCATCACGCAAGAGGGTCCGAATAAGTGTCCGAGTGTTCGAACGCTAATGCATGAGAAATGGCAAGTAAACACCA
The DNA here is from genome assembly GCF_055761805.1 of Camellia sinensis. Taxonomy (NCBI): domain Eukaryota; kingdom Viridiplantae; phylum Streptophyta; class Magnoliopsida; order Ericales; family Theaceae; genus Camellia; species Camellia sinensis. The sequence continues at coordinate 164,185,170 of NC_138972.1, forward strand.
TAATTAGATATCTGCCATCGTGTAAGAGTGTGTGAATAAGTGTCCGAGTGTTCGAACCCTAATGTATGAGAAATGACAAGTAAACACCATAATTATATATCTGCCATCACGCAAGAGGTTCCGAATAAGTGTACGAGTGTTTAAACCCTAATGCATGAGAAACGACAAGTAAACACTGTAATTACATATCTGTCATCATGCAAGAGGGTCCGAATAAGTGTCAGAGTGTTCGAACCCTAATGCGTGAGAAATTGCAAGTAAACACCATAATTACAGAACTGCCATCATGCAAGAGGGTCCGAATAATTGTCCGAGTGTGTCGAACCCTAATGCAAGAGAAACGGCAAGTAAACACCATAATTACATGTCTGCCATCATGCAAGAGGGTCCGAATAGGTGTCCGAGTGTTCGAACCCTAATGCATGAGAAATAGCAAGTAAACACCGTAATTACATATCTGCCATCATGCAAGAGGGTTCGAATAAGTGTCGGAGTGTTCGAACCCTAATGCAAGAGAAATTGCAAGTAAACACCATAATTACATTTCTGCCATCATGCAAAAGGGTCCGAATAAGTGTCCGTGTGTTCGAACCCCAATGCATGAGAAATGGCAAGTGAACACGATAATTACATATCTGCCATCATGCAAGAGGGTCTGAATTAGTGTCCGAGGGTTTAAACCCTAATGCATGAGACATGGCAAGTAAACACCGTAATTACATATCTGCCATCATGCAAGAGGGTCCGAATAAGTGTCCGAGTGTTCGAACACTAATGCACGAGAAATGGCAAGTAAACACCATAATTACATATCTGCCATCATGTATGAAGGTTTGAATAAGTGTCTGAGTGTTCGAACCCTAATGTATGAGAAATGGCAAGTAAACACCATAATTACATATCTGCCATCATGCAAGAGGTTCCGAATAAGTGTACGAGTGTTTAAACCCCAATGCATGAGAAATGACAAGTAAACACTGTAATTACATATCTGTCATCATGCAAGAGGGTCCGAATAAGTGTCCGAGTGTTCGAACCCTAATGCATGAGAAATGGCAAGTAAACACTGTAATTACATATCTGCCATCATGCAAGAGGGTCCGAATAAGTGTCGTGGTGTTCAAACCCTAATGCATGAGAAATGGCAAGTAAACACCACAATTACATATCTGCCATCATGCAAGAGGGTCCGAATAAGTGTCCGAGTGTTCGAACCCTAATGCAAGAGAAATGGAAAGTAAACACCACAATTACATATCTGCCATCATGCAATAGGGTCCGAATAAGTGTCCGAGTGTTCGAACCCTAATACATGAGAAATGGCAAGTGAACACGATAATTACATAGCTGCCATCATGCAAGAGGGTCTGAATTAGTGTCCGAGGGTTTAAACCCTAATGCATGAGACATGGCAAGTAAACACCGTAATTACATATCTGCCATCATGCAAGAGGGTCCAAATAAGTGTCCGAGTGTTCGAACCCTAATGCATGAGAAATGGCAAGTAATACCAGTAATTACATATATGCCATCATGTATGAGGGTTTGAATAAGTGTCCGAGTGTTCGAACCCTAATGTATGAGAAATGGCAAGTAAACACCATAATTACATATCTGCCATCATGCAAGAGGTTCCGAATAAGTGTACGACTGTGTAAACCCTAATGCATGAGAAATGACAAGAAAACACTGTAATTACATATCTGTCGTTATGCAAGAGGGTCCGAATAAGTGTCCGAGTGTTCGAACCCTAATGCGTGAGAAATCCCAAGTAAACATCATAATTACATATCTGCCATCATGCAAGAGGGTTCGAATAAGTATCCGAGGGGTCGAACCCTAATGCGTGAGAAGTGGCAAGTAAACACCATAATTGCATATCTGCCATCATGCAAGAGGGTCCAAATAACTCTCCGAGTGTTCGAACCCTAATGCATGAGAAATGGAAAGTAAACACTGTAATTACATATTTGCCACCATGCAAGAGGGTCCGAATAAGAGCCCGAGTGTTGAAACCCTAATGCATGAGAAATGGCAAGTAAACACCATAATTACATATCTGCCAATATGCAAGAGGGTCCGAATAAGTGTCCGAGTGTTCGAACCCTAATGCATGAGAAATGGCAAGTAAACACCATAATTACATATCTGCCATAATGCAAGAGGGTCTGAATTAGTGTCCGAGTGTTTAAACCCTAATGCATGAGACATTGCAAGTAAACACCGTAATTACATTTCTGCCATCATGCAAGAGGGTCCGAATAAGTGTCCGAGTGTTCGAACCCTAATGCAAGAGAAATGGAAAGTAAACACCACAATTACATATCTGCCATCATGCAATAGGGTCTGAATAAGTGTCCGAGTGTTCGAACCCTAATACATGAGAAATGGCAAGTGAACACGATAATTACATATCTGCCATCATGCAAGAGGGTCTGAATTAGTGTCCGAGGGTTTAAACCCTAATGCATGAGACATGGCAAGTAAACACCGTAATTACATATCTGCCATCATGCAAGAGGGTCCAAATAAGTGTCCGAGTGTTCGAACCCTAATGCATGAGAAATGGCAAGTAAACACAGTAATTACATATATGCCATCATGTATGAGGGTTTGAATAAGTGTCCGAGTGTTCGAACCCTAATGTATGAGAAATGGCAAGTAAACACCATAATTACATATCTGCCATCATGCAAGAGGTTCCGAATAAGTGTACGACTGTGTAAACCCTAATGCATGAGAAATGACAAGAAAACACTGTAATTACATATCTGTCGTTATGCAAGAGGGTCCGAATAAGTGTCCGAGTGTTCGAACCCTAATGCATGAGAAATCCCAAGTAAACATCATAATTTCATATCTGCCATCATGCAAGAGGGTTCGAATAAGTATCCGAGGGGTCGAACCCTAATGCGTGAGAAGTGGCAAGTAAACACCATAATTGCATATCTGCCATCATGCAAGAGGGTCCAAATAACTCTCCGAGTGTTCGAACCCTAATGCATGAGAAATGGAAAGTAAACACTGTAATTACATATTTGCCACCATGCAAGAGGGTCCGAATAAGAGCCCGAGTGTTGAAACCCTAATGCATGAGAAATGGCAAGTAAACACCATAATTACATATCTGCCAATATGCAAGAGGGTCCGAATAACTGTCCGAGTGTTCGAACCCTAATGCATGAGAAATGGCAAGTAAACACCATAATTACATATCTGCCATCATACAAGAGGGTCCAAATAAGTGTCCGAGTGTTCAAACCCTAATGCATGAGAAATGGCAAGTAAACACCATAATTACATATCTGCCATCATGCAAGAGGGTCCAAATAAGTGTCCGAGTGTTCAAACCCTAATGCATGAGAAATGGCAAGTAAACACCATAATTACATATCTGCCATCACGCAAGAGGGTCTGAATTAGTCTCCGAGTGTTTAAACCTTAATGCATGAGACATTGCAAGTAAACACCGTAATTACATTTCTGCCATCATGCAAGAGGGTCCGAATAAGTGTCCGAGTGTTCGAACCCTAATGCATGAGAAATCCCAAGTAAACATCATAATTACATATCTGCCATCATGCAAGAGGGTTCGAATAAGTATCCGAGGGGTCGAACCCTAATGCGTGAGAAATCCCAAGTAAACATCATAATTACATATCTGCCATCATGCAAGAGGGTTCGAATAAGTATCCGAGGGGTCGAACCCTAATGCGTGAGAAGTGGCAAGTAAACACCATAATTGCATATCTGCCATCATGCAAGAGGGTCCAAATAACTCTCCGAGTGTTCGAACCCTAATGCATGAGAAATGGAAAGTAAACACTGTAATTACATATTTGCCACCATGCAAGAGGGTCCGAATAAGAGCCCGAGTGTTGAAACCCTAATGCATGAGAAATGGCAAGTAAACACCATAATTACATATCTGCCAATATGCAAGAGGGTCCGAATAAGTGTCCGAGTGTTCGAACCCTAATGCATGAGAAATGGCAAGTAAACACCATAATTACATATCTGCCATAATGCAAGAGGGTCTGAATTAGTGTCCGAGTGTTTAAACCCTAATGCATGAGACATTGCAAGTAAACACCGTAATTACATTTCTGCCATCATGCAAGAGGGTCCGAATAAGTGTCCGAGTGTTCGAACCCTAATGCAAGAGAAATGGAAAGTAAACACCACAATTACATATCTGCCATCATGCAATAGGGTCTGAATAAGTGTCCGAGTGTTCGAACCCTAATACATGAGAAATGGCAAGTGAACACGATAATTACATATCTGCCATCATGCAAGAGGGTCTGAATTAGTGTCCGAGGGTTTAAACCCTAATGCATGAGACATGGCAAGTAAACACCGTAATTACATATCTGCCATCATGCAAGAGGGTCCAAATAAGTGTCCGAGTGTTCGAACCCTAATGCATGAGAAATGGCAAGTAAACACAGTAATTACATATATGCCATCATGTATGAGGGTTTGAATAAGTGTCCGAGTGTTCGAACCCTAATGTATGAGAAATGGCAAGTAAACACCATAATTACATATCTGCCATCATGCAAGAGGTTCCGAATAAGTGTACGACTGTGTAAACCCTAATGCATGAGAAATGACAAGAAAACACTGTAATTACATATCTGTCGTTATGCAAGAGGGTCCGAATAAGTGTCCGAGTGTTCGAACCCTAATGCATGAGAAATCCCAAGTAAACATCATAATTTCATATCTGCCATCATGCAAGAGGGTTCGAATAAGTATCCGAGGGGTCGAACCCTAATGCGTGAGAAGTGGCAAGTAAACACCATAATTGCATATCTGCCATCATGCAAGAGGGTCCAAATAACTCTCCGAGTGTTCGAACCCTAATGCATGAGAAATGGAAAGTAAACACTGTAATTACATATTTGCCACCATGCAAGAGGGTCCGAATAAGAGCCCGAGTGTTGAAACCCTAATGCATGAGAAATGGCAAGTAAACACCATAATTACATATCTGCCAATATGCAAGAGGGTCCGAATAACTGTCCGAGTGTTCGAACCCTAATGCATGAGAAATGGCAAGTAAACACCATAATTACATATCTGCCATCATACAAGAGGGTCCAAATAAGTGTCCGAGTGTTCAAACCCTAATGCATGAGAAATGGCAAGTAAACACCATAATTACATATCTGCCATCATGCAAGAGGGTCCAAATAAGTGTCCGAGTGTTCAAACCCTAATGCATGAGAAATGGCAAGTAAACACCATAATTACATATCTGCCATCACGCAAGAGGGTCTGAATTAGTCTCCGAGTGTTTAAACCTTAATGCATGAGACATTGCAAGTAAACACCGTAATTACATTTCTGCCATCATGCAAGAGGGTCCGAATAAGTGTCCGAGTGTTCGAACCCTAATGCATGAGAAATCCCAAGTAAACATCATAATTACATATCTGCCATCATGCAAGAGGGTTCGAATAAGTATCCGAGGGGTCGAACCCTAATGCGTGAGAAATGGCAAGTAAACACCATAATTACATATCTGCCATCATGCAAGAGGGTCCAAATAACTCTCCGAGTGTTCGAACCCTAATGCATGAGAAATGGAAAGTAAACACTGTAATTACATATTTGCCACCATGCAAGAGGGTCTGAATTAGTGTCTGAGTGTTTAAACCCTAATGCATGAGACATGGCAAGTAAACACCGTAATTACATATCTGCCCTCATGCAAGATGGTCCGAATAAGTGTCCGAGTGTTCGAACCCTAATGCATGAGAAATGGAAAGTAAACAACATAATTACCTATCTGCCATCATGCAAGAGTGTCTGAATTAGTGTCCGAGTGTTTAAACCCTAATGCATGAGACATGGCAAGTAAACACTGTAATTATATTTCTGCCATCATGCAAGAGGGTCCGAATAAGTGTCCGAGTGTTCGAACCCTAATGTATGAGAAATGGCAAGTAAACACCATAATTACATATTTGCCATCATGCAAGAGTGTCCGAATAAGTGTCCGAGTGTTCGAGCCCTAATGCATGAGAAATGGCAAGTAAACACCATAATTACATATCTGCCATCATGTAAGAGGGTTTGAATAAGTGTCCGAGTGTTCGAACCCTAATGTATGATAAATGGCAGGTAAACACCATAATTACATATCTGCCGTCATGCATGAGGGTCCGAATAGGTGTACGAGTGTTTAAACCCTAATGCATGGGAAATGACAAGTAAACACCATAATTACATATCTGTCGTCATGCAAGAGGGTCCGAATAACTGTCCGACTGTTCAAATGCTAATGCATGAGAAATGGCAAGTAAAAACCAGAATGACATATCTGCCATCATGCTAGAGGGTTTGAATAAGTGTCCGAGTGTTCGAACTGTAATGCATGAGAAATGGCAAATAAAGACCACAATTACATACCTGCCACCATGTAAGAGGGTTTGAATAAGTGTCCGAGTGTTAGAACCCTAATGTTTGAGAAATGGCAAGTAAACACCATAACTACAGATCTGCCATCATGCAGGAGGGTCCGAATAGGTGTACGAGGGTTTAAACACTATCGCATGAGAAATGACATGTAGACACTGTAATTACATATCTGTCATCATGGAAGAGAATCCGAAGAAGTGCCTGAGTGTTCGAACCCTAATGCATGTGAAATGGCAAGTAAACACCATAATTACGTATCTGCCATCCTGCAAAAGGGTCCGAATAAGTGTCCGAGTGTTCGAACCCTAATGCATGAGAAATGGCAAGTAAACACTATAATTACGTATCTGCCATTATGAAAGAGGGTCCGAATAAGTGTCCGAGTGTTCGAACCCAAATGCATGAGAAATGGCAAGTGAACACGATAATTACATATCTGCCATCATGCAAGAGGGTCTGAATTAGTGTCCGAGTGTTTAAACCCAAATGCATGAGACATGGCAAGTAAACACCGTAATTACATATCTTCCATCATGCAAGAGGGTCCGAATAAGTGTCCGAGTGTTCGAATCCTAATGCATGAGAAATTGCAAGTAAACACCATAATTACGTATCTGCCATCATGTATGAGGGTTTGAATAAGTGTCCGAGTGTTCGAACCCTAATGTATGAGAAATGGCAAGTAAACACCATAATTACATATCTGCCATCATGCAAGAGGTTCCGAATAAGTTTACGAGTGTTTAAACCCTAATGCATGAGAAATAACAAGTAAACACTGTAATTACATATCTGTCATCATGCAAGAGGGTCCGATTAAGTGTCCGAGTGTTCGAACCCTAATGCATGAGAAATGGCAAGTAAACACCATAATTACATATCTGCCATCATGCCAGAGAGTCCAAATAACAGTCCGAGTGTTTGAACCCTAATGCGTGAGAAATGGCAAGTAAACACTGTAATTTCATATCTGCCATCATGAAAGAGGGTCCGAATAAGTGTCCTGGTGTTCAAACCCTAATGCATGAGAAATGACAAGTAAGCACCATAATTACATATTTGCCATCATGCAAGAGGGTCCGAATAAGTGTCCGAGGGTTCGAACCCTAATGCCTGAGAAATGGCAAGTAAACACCATAATTATATATCTGCCATCATGCAAAAGGGTCTGAATTAGTGTTCGAGTGTTTAAACCCTAATGCATGAGGCATGGCAAGTAAACACCGTAATTACATTTCTGCCATCATGCAAGGGGGTCCGAATAAGTGTCCGACTGTTCGAACCCTGATGCATGAGAAATGGCAAGTAAACACCATAATTACATATTTGGCATCATACAAGAGTGTCCGAATAAGTGTCCGAGTGTTCGAGCCCCAATGCATGAGAAATGGAAAGTAAACACCATAATTACATATCTGCCATCAAGTAAGAGGGTTTGAATAAGTGTCCGAGTGTTCGAACCCTAATGTATGAGAAATGGCAAGTAAACACCATAATTACATATCTGCTGTCATGCAAGAGGGTCCGAATAAGTGTACGAGTGTTTAAACCCTAATGCATGGGAAACGACAAGTAAATACCGTAATTACATATCTGTCATCATGCAAGAGAGTCTGAATAAGTGCCCGAATGTTCGAACTGTAATGCATGAGAAATGGCAGATAAAGACCATAACTACATATCTGCCATCATGTAAGTGGGTTTGAATAAGTGTCCGAGTGTTCGAACCCTAATGCATGAGACATGACAATTAAACACTGTAATTACATATCTGCCATCATGCAAGATGTTCCGAATAAGTGTACGAGTGTTTAAACCCTAATGCATGTGAAATGGCAAGTAAACACCATAATTACATATCTGTCGTCATGAAAGAGTGTCCGAATAAGTGTCCGAATGTTCGAACCCTAATGCGTGAGAAATGGCAAACAAATACCGTAATTAGATATCTGCCATCATGCAAGAGGATCCGAATAAGTGTCCGAGTGTTCGAACCCTAATGCATGAGAAATGGCAAGTAAACACCATAATTACATATCTGTCATCATGCAAGAGGGTCTGAATTAGTGTCCGAGTGTTTAAAACCTAATGCATGAGACATGACAAGTAAACACCGTAATTACATATCTGCCATCATGCAAGAGGGTAGGAATGAGTGTCTGAGTGTTCGAACCCTAATGCATGAGAAATGCCAATTAAACACCATAATTACATAGCCGCCATCATCCAAGAGGGTCTGAATATGTATCCGATTGTTTAAACCCTAATGCATGAGAAATGACAAGTAAACACCATAATTACATATCTGCCATCATGCAAGAGGGTCTGAAAAAGTGTTTGAGTGTTCGAGCCTTAATATATGAGAAATGGTAAGTAAACACCATAATTACATATCTGCGATCATGCAAGAGGGTCCGAATAAGTGCTGGGTGTCTAAATCGTAATGCATGAGAAATACCAAGGAAACACCATAATTACATATCTGCCATCATGCAAGAGGGTCCAAAAAAGTGTCCGGGTGTTCGAACCCTAACGCATGAGAAATGGCAACTAAACACCATAATTACATATCTGCCATCATGTAATAGGGTTTGAATAGGTGTCCGAGTGTTCGAACCCTAATGTATGAGAAATGGCATGTAAACACCATAATTACATATGTGCCATCATGCAAGAGGGTCCGAATAAGTGTTCGAGTGTTCGAACCCTAATGTATGAGAAATGGCATGTAAACACCATAATTACATATCTGTCATCATGCAAGAGGGTCCGAATAAGTGTTCGAGTGTTCGAACCCTAATGCATGAGAAATGGCAAGTAAACACCACAATTACATATCTGCCATTATGCAAGAGGGTTCAAATAAGTGTCCGAGTGTTCGAACCCTAATGCATGAGAAATGGCAAGTAAACACCATAATTACATATCCGCCATCTTGCAAGAAGGTCCAAATAAGTATCCTAGTGTTCGAACCCTAATGCATGAGAAATGGCAAGTAAACACTGTAATTACATATCTGCCATCTTGCAAGAGGGTCCGAATAAGTGTTCGAGTGTTCGAACCCTAATGCTCGAGAAATGGCAAGTAAACACCATATTTACATATCTGCCATCATGTAAGAGGGTCCGAGTAAGTGTCCGAGTGTTCGAACCTTAATGCATGAGAAATGGCAAGTAAACACCATAATTACATATGTGCCAACAAGTTAGTGGGTTTGAATAAGTGTCCGAGTGTTCGAACACTAATGTATGAGAAATGGCAAGTAAACACCATAATTACATATCTGCCATCATCCAAGAAGGTCCGAATAAGTGTCCGAGTGTTCGAACCCTAATGCGTGAGAAATGGCAAGTAAACACCATAATTGCATATCTGCCATCATGCAAGAGGGTCCAAATAACTCTCCGAGTGTTCGAACCCTAATGCATGAGAAATGGAAAGTAAACACTGTAATTACATATTTGCCACCATGCAAGAGGGTCTGAATTAGTGTCTGAGTGTTTAAACCCTAATGCATGAGACATGGCAAGTAAACACCGTAATTACATATCTGCCCTCATGCAAGATGGTCCGAATAAGTGTCCGAGTGTTCGAACCCTAATGCATGAGAAATGGAAAGTAAACAACATAATTACCTATCTGCCATCATGCAAGAGTGTCTGAATTAGTGTCCGAGTGTTTAAACCCTAATGCATGAGACATGGCAAGTAAACACTGTAATTATATTTCTGCCATCATGCAAGAGGGTCCGAATAAGTGTCCGAGTGTTCGAACCCTAATGTATGAGAAATGGCAAGTAAACACCATAATTACATATTTGCCATCATGCAAGAGTGTCCGAATAAGTGTCCGAGTGTTCGAGCCCTAATGCATGAGAAATGGCAAGTAAACAACGTAATTACATATCTGCCATCATGTAAGAGGGTTTGAATAAGTGTCCGAGTGTTCGAACCCTAATGTATGATAAATGGCAGGTAAAAACCATAATTACATATCTGCCGTCATGCATGAGGGTCCGAATAGGTGTACGAGTGTTTAAACCCTAATGCATGGGAAATGACAAGTAAACACCATAATTACATATCTGTCGTCATGCAAGAGGGTCCGAATAACTGTCCGACTGTTCAAATGCTAATGCATGAGAAATGGCAAGTAAAAACCATAATTACATATCTGCCATCATGCTAGAGGGTTTGAATAAGTGTCCGAGTGTTCGAACTGTAATGCATGAGAAATGGCAAATAAAGACCATAATTACATATCTGCCACCATGTAAGAGGGTTTGAATAAGTGTCCGAGTGTTAGAACCCTAATGTATGAGAAATGGCAAGTAAACACCATAACTACAGATCTGCCATCATGCAGGAGGGTCCGAATAGGTGTACGAGGGTTTAAACACTATCGCATGAGAAATGACATGTAGACACTGTAATTACATATCTGTCATCATGGAAGAGAATCCGAAGAAGTGTCTGATTGTTCGAACCCTAATGCATGTGAAATGGCAAGTAAACACCATAATTACGTATCTGCCATCCTGCAAAAGGGTCCGAATAAGTGTCCGAGTGTTCGAACCCTAATGCATGAGAAATGGCAAGTAAACACTGTAATTATGTATCTGCCATCATGAAAGAGGGTCCGAATAAGTGTCCGAGTGTTCGAACCCAAATGCATGAGAAATGGCAAGTGAACACGATAATTACATATCTGCCATCATGGAAGAGGGTCTGAATTAGTGTCCGAGTGTTTAAACCCAAATGCATGAGACATGGCAAGTAAACACCGTAATTACATATCTTCCATCATGCAAGAGGGTCCGAATAAGTGTCCGAGTGTTCGAATCCTAATGCATGAGAAATTGCAAGTAAACACCATAATTACGTATCTGCCATCATGTATGAGGGTTTGAATAAGTGTCCGAGTGTTCGAACCCTAATGTATGAGAAATGGCAAGTAAACACCATAATTACATATCTGCCATCATGCAAGAGGTTCCGAATAAGTTTACGAGTGTTTAAACCCTAATGCATGAGAAATAACAAGTAAACACTGTAATTACATATCTGTCATCATGCAAGAGGGTCCGATTAAGTGTCCGAGTGTTCGAACCCTAATGCATGAGAAATGGCAAGTAAACACCACAATTACATATCTGCCATCATGCTAGAGAGTCCAAATAACTGTCCGAGTGTTTGAACCCTAATGCGTGAGAAATGGCAAGTAAACACTGTAATTTCATATCTGCCATCATGAAAGAGGGTCCGAATAAGTGTCCTGGTGTTCAAACCCTAATGCATGAGAAATGACAAGTAAACACCATAATTACATATCTGCCATCATGCAAGAGGGTCCGAATAAGTGTCCGAGGGTTCGAACCCTAATGCCTGAGAAATGGCAAGTAAACACCATAATTATATATCTGCCATCATGCAAGAGGGTCTGAATTAGTGTTCGAGTGTTTAAACCCTAATGCATGAGGCATGGCAAGTAAACACCGTAATTACATTTCTGCCATCATGCAAGGGGGTCCGAATAAGTGTCCGACTGTTCGAACCCTGATGCATGAGAAATGGCAAGTAAACACCATAATTACATATTTGCCATCATACAAGAGTGTCCGAATAAGTGTCCGAGTGTTCGAGCCCCAATGCATGAGAAATGGAAAGTAAACACCATAATTACATATCTGCCATCAAGTAAGAGGGTTTGAATAAGTGTCCGAGTGTTCGAACCCTAATGTATGAGAAATGGCAAGTAAACACCATAATTACATATCTGCTGTCATGCAAGAGGGTCCGAATAAGGGTACGAGTGTTTAAACCCTAATGCATGGGAAACGACAAGTAAATACCGTAATTACATATCTGTCATCATGCAAGAGGGTCCGAATAAGTGTCCGAGTGTTCAAACGCTAATGAATGAGAAATGGCAAGTAAAAACCATAATTACATATCTGCCATCATGCAAGAGAGGCTGAATAAGTGCCCGAATGTTCGAACTGTAATGCTTGAGAAATGGCAGATAAAGACCATAACTATATATCTGCCATCATGTAAGTGGGTTTGAATAAGTGTCCGAGTGTTCGAACCCTAATGCATGAGACATGACAATTAAACACTGTAATTACATATCTGCCATCATGCAAGAGGTTCCGAATAAGTGTACGAGTGTTTAAACCCTAATGCACGTGAAATGGCAAGTAAACACCATAATTACATATCTGTCGTCCTGAAAGAGTGTCCGAATAAGTGTACGAATGTTCGAACCCTAATGCGTGAGAAATGGCAAACAAATACCGTAATTAGATATCTGCCATCATGCAAGAGGGTCCGAATAAGTGTCCGAGTGTTCGAACCCTAATGCATGAGAAATGGCAAGTAAACACCATAATTACATATCTGTCATCATGCAAGAGGGTCTGAATTAGTGTCCGAGTGTTTAAAACCTAATGCATGAGACATGGCAAGTAAACACCGTAATTACATATCTGCCATCATGCAAGAGGGTAGGAATGACTGTCCGAGTGTTCGAACCCTAATGCATGAGAAATGCCAATTAAACACCATAATTACATAGCCGCCATCATCCAAGAGGGTCTGAATATGTATCCGATTGTTTAAACCCTAATGCATGAGAAATGACAAGTAAACACCATAATTACATATCTGTCATCATGCAAGAGGGTCTGAAAAAGTGTTTGAGTGTTCGAGCCTTAATATATGAGAAATGGTAAGTAAACACCATAATTACATATCTGCGATCATGCAAGAGGGTCCGAATAAGTGCTGGGTGTCTAAATCGTAATGCATGAGAAATACCAAGGAAACACCATAATTACATATCTGCCATCATGCAAGAGGGTCCAAAAAAGTGTCCGGGTGTTCGAACCCTAACGCATGAGAAATGGCAACTAAACACCATAATTACATATCTGCCATCATGTAATAGGGTTTGAATAGGTGTCCGATTGTTCGAACCCTAATGTATGAGAAATGGCATGTAAACACCATAATTACATATGTACCATCATGCAAGAGGGTCCGAATTAGTGTTCGAGTGTTCGAACCCTAATGTATGAGAAATGGCATGTAAACACCATAATTACATATCTGTCATCATGCAAGAGGGTCCGAATAAGTGTTCGAGTGTTCGAACCCTAATGCATGAGAAATGGCAAGTAAACACCATAATTACATATCTGCCATTATGCAAGAGGGTTCGAATAAGTGTCCGAGTGTTCGAACCCTAATGCATGAGAAATGGCAAGTAAACACCATAATTACATATCCGCCATCTTGCAAGAAGGTCCAAATAACTATCCAAGTGTTCGAACCCTAATGCATGAGAAATGGCAAGTAAACACTGTAATTACATATCTGCCATCTTGCAAGAGGGTCCGAATAAGTGTTCGAGTGTTCGAACCCTAATGCTCGAGAAATGGCAAGTAAACACCATATTTACATATCTGCCATCATGTAAGAGGGTCCGAGTAAGTGTCCGAGTGTTCGAACCTTAATGCATGAGAAATGGCAAGTAAACACCATAATTACATATGTGCCAACAAGTTAGTGGGTTTGAATAAGTGTCCGAGTGTTCGAACACTAATGTATGAGAAATGGCAAGTAAACACCATAATTACATATCTGCCATCATGCAAGAAGGTCCGAATAAGTGTCCGAGTGTTCGAACCCTAATGCATGGGAAATGGCAAGTAAACACCGTAATTACATATCTGCCATCATGCAAGAGGGTCCGAATTAGTGTCGCGGTGTTCGAACCCTAATGCATGAGAAATGGCAAGTAAACACCATAATTACATATCTGCCATCATGCAGGAGGGCCCGAATAAGTGTCCGAGTATTCGAACCCTAATGCATGAGAAATGGAAAGTAAAGACTATAATTACATATCTGCCATCATGCAAGACGGTCTGAATTATTGTCCGAGTGTTTAACCGCTAATGCATGAGACATGGCAAGTAAACACGGTAATTACATATCTGCCATCATGGAAGAGGGTCCAAATAAGTGTCTGAGTGTTCGAATCCTAATGCATGAGAAATGGCAAGTAAACACCATAATTACATGTCTGCCATCATGCAAGAGGGTCCGAATAAGTGCTGGGTGTCTAAACCCTAATGCTTGAGAAATGCCAACTAAACACCTAATTACATATCTGCCATCATGCAAGGGGGTCTGAAGAAGTGCTGGGTGTCTAAACCCTAATGCATGGGAAATGGCAAGTAAACACCATAATTACATATATGCCATCATGCAGGAGCGTCCGAAAAAAGTGTCTGAGTATTCGAACCCTAATGCATGAGAAATGGCAAGTAAACAGCATAATTACATATCGGCGATCATGCAAGAGGGTCCGAAGAAGTGCTGGGTGTCTAAATCATAATGAATGAGAAATAACAAGGAAACACCATAATTACATATCTGCCATCATGCAAGAGGGTCCGAATAAGTGTTCGAGTATTCGAACCCTAATGTATGAGAAATGGCATGTAAACACCATAATTACATATCTGGCATCATGCAAGAGGGTCCGAATAAGTGTTCGAGTGTTCGAACCCTAATGCATGAGAAATGGCAAGTAAACACCATAATTACATATTTGCCATTATGCAAGAGGGTTCGAATAAGTGTTCGAGTGTTCGAACCCTAATGCATGAGAAATGGCAAGTAAACACCATAATTACATATCCGCCCTCTTGCAAGAAGGTCCAAATAAGTGTCCGAGTGTTCGAACCCTAATGCATGAGAAATGGCAAGTAAACACTGTAATTACATATCTGCCATCTTGCAAGAGGGTCCGAATATGTGTTCGAGTGTTCGAACCCTAATGCACGAGAAATGGCAAGTAAACACCATATTTACATATCTGCCATCATGTAAGAGGGTCCGAGTAAGTGTCCGAGTGTTCGAACCTTAATGCATGAGAAATGGCAAGCAAACACCATAATTAGATATCCGCCCTCATGCAAGAGGGTCTGACTTAGTGTTCGAGTGTTTAAACCCTAATGCATGAGACATGGCAAGTAAACACCGTAATTACATTTTTGCCATCATGCAAGAGGGTCCGATTAAGTGATCGAGTGTTCGAACACTGATGCATGAGAAATGGCAAGTAAACACCATAATTACATATCTGCCATCATACAAGAGGGTCCGAATAAGTGTCCGAGTGTTCGAGCCCTAATGCATGTGAAATGGCAAGTAAACACCCTAATTACATATGTGCCAACAAGTTAGTGGGTTTGAATAAGTGTCCGAGTGTTCGAACACTAATGTATGAGAAATGGCAAGTAAACACCATAATTACATATCTGCTATCATGCTAGAAGGTCCGAATAAGTGTCCGAGTGTTCGAACCCTAATGCATGGGAAATGGCAAGTAAACACTGTAATTACATATCTGCCATCATGCAAGAGGGTCCGAATTAGTGTCGCGGTGTTCGAACCCTAATGCATGAGAAATGGCAAGTAAACACCATAATTACATATCTGCCATCGTGCAAGAGGGTCCGAATAAGTGTCCGAGTATTCGAACCCTAATGCTTGAGAAATGGAAAGTAAAGACTATAATTACATATCTGCCATCATGCAAGACGGTCTGAATTAGTGTCCGAGTGTTTAAACGCTAATGCATGAGACATGGCAAGTAAACACCGTAATTACATATCTGCCATCATGGAAGAGGGTCCAAATAAGTGTCTGAGTGTTCGAACCCTAATGCATGAGAAATGGCAAGTAAACACCATAATTACATGTCTGCCATCATGCAAGAGGGTCCGCATAAGTGCTGGGTGTCTAAACCCTAATGCCTGAGAAATGCCAACTAAACACCTAATTACATATCTGCCATCATGCAAGGGGGTCTGAAGAAGTGCTGGGTGTCTAAACCCTAATGCTTGGGAAATGGCAAGTAAACACCATAATTACATATCTGCCATCATGCAAGAGCGTCCGAAAAAAGTGTCTGAGTATTCGAACCCTAATGTATGAGAAATGGCAAGTAAACACCATAATTACATATCTGCGATCATGCAAGAGGGTCCGAAGAAGTGCTGGGTTTCTAAATCATAATGCATGAGAAATAACAAGGAAACACCATAATTACATATCTGCCATCATGCAAGAGGGTCCGAATAAGTGTCCGAATGTTTAAAGCCGATTGCTTGAGAAATGGTAAGTAAACACAAGAATTACATATCTGCCATCATGGAAGAGGGTCCGAATAAGTATCCGAGTGTTCGAACTCTAATGGATGAGAAATGGCAGGTAAGCACCATAATTACATATCTGCCATCATGCAAGAGGGTCCGAATAAGTGTCCGAGCGTTCGAACCCTAATGCATGAGAAATGGCAAGTAAACACCATAATTACATATCTGCCTTCATGCGAGAGGGTCCGAATAAGTGTATGAGTGTTTAAACCCTAATGCATGAGAAATGACAAGTAAACATTGCAATTACATATCTGTCATCATGCAAGACGGTCCGAATAAGTGTCCGAATAAGGGTCCGAGTGTTCGAACCCTAATGCATGAGAAATGGCAAGTAAACACCATAATTACATATCTGCCGTCATGCAAGAGGGTCCAAATAAGTGTCCGAGTGTTCGAACCCTAATGCACAAGAAATGGCAAGTGAACACTGTAATTACATATCTGCCATCATACAAGAGGGTCCGAATAAGTGTCTGATTGTTTAAACCCTAATGCACGAGAAATGGCAAGTGAACACCATAATTACATATCTGCCGTCATGCAAGTGGGTCCGAATAAGTGTCTGAGAGTTTAAGCCCTAATGCATGAGAAATCGCAAGTAAACACCGTAATTACATATCCGCCATCATAAAAGAGAGACCGAATAAGTGTCCGAGTGTTCGAACCCCAATGCATGAGAAATGGCAAGGAAACACCATAATTACATATCTGCCATCATGCAAGAGGGTCCGAATAAGTGTCCGAGTTTTCGAACCCTAATGGATGAGAAATAGCAGGTAAACACCATAATTACATATTGGCCATCACGCAAGAGGGTATAAATATGTGTCCCAGTGTTCGAACCCTAATGCATGAGAAATGGCAAATAAACACCATAATTACATATCTGCCATCATGTAAGAGGGTTTGAATAAGTGTCCGAGTGTTTGAACCCTAATGTATGAGAAATGGCAAGTAAACACCATAATTACATATCTGCCATCATTCAAAATGTTCGAATAAGTGTACGAGTGTTTAAACCCCAATGCCAAAGAAATGAAAAGTAAACACTGTAATTACATAACAGTCATCATGCAAGAGGGTCCGAATAAGTGTCCGAGTGTTCGAACCCTAATGCATGTGAAATGGCAAGTGAACACCATAATTACATATGTGCCAACAAGTTAGTGGGTTTGAATAAGTGTCCGAGTGTTTGAACACTAATGTATGAGAAATGGCAAGTAACACCATAATTACATATTTGCCACCATGCAAGAAGTTCCGAATAAGTGTCCGAGTGTTCGAACCCTAATGCATGGGAAATGGCAAGTAAACACCGTAATTACTTATCTGCCATCATGCAAGAGGGTCCGAATTAGTGTCGCGGTGTTCGAACCCTAATGCATGAGAAATGGCAAGTAAACACCATAATTACATATCTGCCATCATGCAAGAGGGTCCGAATAAGTGTCCGAGTATTCGAACCCTAATGCAAGAGAAATGGCAAGTAAAGACTATAATTACATATCTGCCATCATGCAAGACGGTCTGAATTAGTGTCCGAGTGTTTAAACCCCAATGCATGAGACATGGCAAGTAACACCGTAATTACATATCTGCCATCATGGAAGAGGGTCCAAATAAGTGTCTGAGTGTTCGAACCCTAATGCATGTGAAATGGCAAGTAAACACCATAATTACATATCTGCCATCGTGGAAGAAGGTCCGAATAAGTGCTGGGTGTCTAAACCCTAATGCCTGAGAAATGCCAACTAAACACCTAATTACATATCTGCCATCATGCAAGGGGGTCTGAAGAAGTGCTGGGTATCTAAACCCTAATGCACGAGAAATGGCAAGTAAACACCATAATTACATATCTGCCATCATGCAAGAGCGTCCGAAAAAGTGTCTGAGTATTTGTAACAAGCCCGCGGGGGACCTCGCTACAGCTCGGACTCGACTATGTAGTCACGGTTCTAAATCTGAACCAAAGAGTCCAAATCTGGCAAATCGTTTTGAGAAACTGATTTTTGAAAAAAGTAGTGCCAAACATGGACTGCTTTGCCAGATACAGAGTCGCCACCTAAATATTTTATTTTGGGAAATTTAGGAAACCCTGACTCGCTGCCAAAAGGCCACGTGTCCGTCATCACCAAAGTTGCCTCGGCTCGGGAACTTGGGTACGATTGGGGAAGGTCACTTCGTGAGCACCCCCGCTCGCCCGGTCATAGACCGGCCTCTACTAACCATGATATCAATTTTTGAAAAACATTGCGAGTTCTTATTCCGGTTATTAGCCTAGATTTACTATGTGATGCGCACAGCATACAAGTATAGACTGGATCGCCTGAATTGGAAGGAAACATTTCATGTTTGTTTTTGAAAATGGTTTGCTACCCGCTGGTAGGCTTGAAACATTTGACGATTTACTCCAATTCAGATAACCCAACCTTCACCCACAGGCATTCAGGCAGTTATATCAGATAAACACATAGCCTCATGGTAAACATGCTATTCATGGCAGCACTCACACGCATGCAAGGATGCTAAAGCATAAAACTTACCGGGTACTCCAAGCCAAAATAGAAACTACATTAGAAATCATGCATGATCCTAAGTATACAGAAATGCCTAATGCAACACATGCAAAATGTAACTATAGCAGGCTCGGCTATTCTAAGATGGCATATGAAATGCTACAACTATCACGTACTCAATTTTGAAATTGAAAATACAATGCAGTTAGTATGATGCGCCGAGCCCAGTGCATGCAATACAGATGAATGAATGCAAACATGCTGTCATACTGTATGCTAATTTAAACATGCCCTAATCTAACCATCATAAGCGGATAAATAAAAGGGAGAAAGACGTGGGGTTGGAAGACATACATCACACTCACGCACACTTATTACAGTTACGCCCTCGCGCAGAGGGTCCAAATAAATATACAGTCCAAATATTACAGTCCCGAATAAAAGAATATTACAGTCCAAAATATTACAAAATTCTAATTAATTAACAAATTAACTATGAAAGCAAATAAAACTGGCGTGCAAGCCAGGGACCGCCTTGCTTCTGATGGATGATGCATGTCCGGGTTGTCTTGCGCGGAAATCCACCGGAATGCCCCAATTAGCCTCTGTTTACACCTGTTCTTGAAATGCGTGCCAAGCCCCAAAAGGTTGCTGATTCTTCGTTTTGCTGCAACAGAGAGCAGGAAAGGGGCATAGCAATGTATTTGCACAGATATATGCATGTCTCGATCCTCGTGCCACCAATCACGCATACCGAGGCATGATGGCCGAGGAGTCGAAATGCACAACTCAATATAGGATGAATGCACATGAAACTACAGCTAAAACCTAACTCCATCATGGGTAATCCGGAGTGTCGGTGACTGGGGAATTGAGACACATTCCGTCACTCGGAGTACGAAATGTACCTCGTTTCCCATGCCCGGGCTAACTCCTATTCCGGACACGATGCAATATGCATGATATGCATGAAATGCAACTAAGATACAATCCTAACATACACAATGCTGTGCAAACGAGATGTCTCGAAGTGCGTGCACACGGGCACGTAAACCGAGGTGATGACAGAATGCTATGAAAATGAGATGCCTCGAAGTGCGTGCACATGGGCACGCAAACTGAGGCGATGACAGAATGTAATGAAAATGAGATGCCTTGAAGTGCGTGCACACGGGCACGCAAACCGAGGCGATGATAAATGAGATGCCTCGAAGTGCGTGCACACAGGCACGCAAACCGAGGCGATGATAAATGCAATGAAAATGAGATGCCTCGAAGTGCGTGCACACGGGCACGCAAACCGAGGCGATGATAAATGTGATGAAAATGAGATGCCTCGAAGTGCGTGCACACGGGCATGCAAACCGAGGCAATGGCAAAATGCAATGAAATGACATGGAAATGACAAATGGGCTTATACCAACATGAGTGAGCCTCAGCCACACTCACATCGGATGCCAGCGGATAAAAATGAAGTGCCTCGAAATGCGTGCACACGGGCACGCAAATCGAGGCAATGGCAAAATGCAATGAAATGACATGGAAAGGATGGCAATCATTCTAACAGAATTTCAGCAACAAAATATGGGGGAAAACAGTCCCGAAATGAAGCGAAATGACACCGAATGCATGAAATTGTCCCGAAATGCAACATTAGGCACCCGAAATGGCCTATAGCTATGCTAAACATGCACAACATGGACATGCAATGCAAAGACAGAAGCTAGACAGTCCCAATAAAGGCACTTTCACAGTTATAAACATGGCCAAACAGCAAGCATAGGTGGGGGAAAAATAGCATGCAAGAATAGGGGCCAAAAGAAGGGTAATGAAGCAAGTGATATAAGAAAAACCCAAACTGAAAAATTTCCTTCTACAACACTGAAGAGGGACCAAAAATAGGAATATTGACAGTATATGGCAGCCTCAAAATCAATATAAAAACATGATAGAAATGTGATGCAAAATAAAGCTCAAAAGGTGCTATAACATGAAGTATACAAAATAATCACCAAACAGACAAAAAATGTTAATGAAACATGAAGTATAGGCCAAAATAAGGCCACTTTCAATTCGGACCAAGGTCCAAAAACAGAAGCAAAGAGGGCTTCCAATTTATGCAAAAATGGGGCCAAATAAGGGATATAACTACAAGTGACACATGGAGGCACCAAACAATGTTGAGCCCTTCTCCAATGTTGAAGAGGGGATCAAAATAAGCCTAATATCAATTTACAACATGCTCAAAAACAGATTTCTCATGGGTCAAAAATAGCATGCAAAATCATGACATCTAAGAGGATCAATGAAGCAAGTGTATTATGGAGGGCTCAAACAGGGTTGAGCCCTTAATGAAGAGTGAAGATGAGCTCAAAATAGAGCCCTTTTCAGTTAGGGCCGGAGCTTGAAACAAAAAGCATAGAGGACTTACAAATAGATCAAGAAAAAGGGTCAAAAGGGTAAAAGTATTACTTACCCTTGAAGACTCAAACTTTTGTTGCTTCTTGGATGAATTTGCAGCTTCTTTGGCCTTTGAGAAACCTTCCTTGTTGCTGGAAATGAGATGGTGGTGGTAGAGCTTGGTGGTGTAGAAGGAATGATGGTTAGGGACTTAGGGTTTTTTGAAGAAATGAGAAGGATGAAGATGGAGTTGGCAATGGAAGCTTGAAGGAGAGTTTTTCTAACCCCAATTTACTACAAGGCTTGCTTGCTATATAGGCCAAAGAAGGGGTGTAAAGGTGGGGGAAAAGGAGAGTAATATTCCCCCACAAAATATCCCCCGGATAAAGATCTTGTCTGGGGGATATTGCCCCACAACTGTAAAGTGCACAGTGCAAGGAAGCAGGCCGGCCTGGTACTTTTGTTGCAGGTGGCCGGCCGGCCACACCCCCTAGCCGGCCGGCTAGGGGTCAAAAGGTTCAATGAGATTTTCTGGCCGGCCACCAACTGGTGAGGTCCCCCTATGTGTGTACAACACAACTATGTGGTTAAAACTCCAAGAAAGTGGGTCCAAGGGGTTCAACATTAGCTCGGAAAGAGGGGTTCAAAAGGGTCAATTCGAATTACTGGCCGGCCATGAACTTTTAGGGGCCTCTCATGTGTGTACATCACAGATATGTGGTTCAAAGTTCAAGAATGTGGGCCCAAGGGGTTCAACATTAGCCCGGAAGGAGGGGGTCAAAAGGGTCAGGTAGCATTAATGGCCGGCCACCAACTTTTAGGGGCCTCCCATGTGTGTACATCACAGATATGTGGTTGAAAGTTGGCAACATTAACTCCAAGGTGTTCAACATTAGCCCGGAAGTCAGAAAAACGGGCGCCGGAGGGCTTCGGAGGAGATATAACTGGCTGCTGCAACAATTACAAGCCTCCCATCCTTCAGTGACCTTCCTCGTGATAAAACAGAGGTACCTGCCAAAAATGAACGAAAACTGTTGCAAAACGAATGTTCCGGGGCCAAAACACGCAGTTCGGAGTCCCGAAAATGGGCTGTTTAGCACCGAAAGTGGCATTCGGCCACGAAGTGGGCTTCTCAGCCCCCAGTGTCCCTCAAAAGGGAGCAAATAGGAAGTATGCCAAAAATTAGAGCAATAGGAGATGGTTAAGCGGTCCCGAACCGAGGCACACGGCCTGACGGCCTACGGCCACCAAATGTAGCCTACGAACATTGAGAGTTGGTCTACGGGACCTCTCTCTTCCCTCAGGAAAAGAAACAAAGAAAACCGAGTCTGGTTCGCAAACCGAGACAAGGCACAGAAGAGGGTTCGGAAGTCCGGAGGCAGGGCTCACGGCGGCAACTCTGAAACTTCTGAACGAGCACATTATGCAACATCACCAAGCGCTCAATCGGTGACGTCTGAGTCTTAAGGTCGGTCAAAAATGGGGTGTCTACAGTTGCCCCTCTTTGATAGAACTCAGAAGTCATAAGTGACGGGAGTGAATGTCAAAGCCTAGAGACGACCCATTTTTGACAAGGCCGAAGACTTAGACAAACATACGGGATAGACAGAGATGTGCCCGCAGGCATGCCCGCAGGCAGGGGGCAAAATGCAAATGATATGCAAGAAACCGAAGGTAACCCAATGATCATGCAAATGCAGCAAGCTGTAATGAAGCAAGTATTCGCAAATAGGTGCAACAGTTTTAAGCAAGAATGCAAAGCAACAACTACATTTCATGCAGTTAAGAATGCGGAGGGTTATTCAATTCCCGCCACGTCTCACACGGAGAAGATACGATACCTGCTCGATTCGTCTGGTCGCACCAGCCTCAATTGAACCGTACATACAATAACGTGCCTGCAAAAGAGAGAAATTGCAACAAGTACAACATGCTACCAACATATATTTAATGTGATTTCGAAAGTTCGACATACGCAGTGCCGGTGAGTGAATGCATCACAATGCAAGAGTGGAACATGCGTGACAACGCATGCTCAAACACAGAGGTATGCCAATATCAAGAAATGTACATGACAATGTGAGTATGCTCATGAGAATGCAAGTTATGTGCACGATAGTACAAAACGAGCATAAATCAGGGTGTCCGTTTGTCATGAAACAACGAGTACGGAAATGCGTGTTTCGGCGAAGGTAACTCGACCACGGCCTCCGATCCGCTTCCTTGAAAGGTTACAACTCATTCAAAAAGGATATACTTTGATTTCGATGAATGATGATGAGACACATGTCAGAACTTGAAACCGAAGTCCCGACGGAGCTATTTCGCGACCGGAAGTGTACTTTTCTTGAACTTTTTCAGGTCCCGGGAACTCCGATCTTCCTCAAAATTTGCAGAGAGCTAGGTGAGCATGTGGGGAACATGGCCGGCCATTTATCTTCCCAAGGGGGGGTGGCCAACCGGTTTCCAATAAAGCCAATGGCTGGCCGGCCATTTCTGCAAAAAGCAGACAGCTGGCCGGCTAGAAGTAGGGGCCGGCCGGCCATGTGCTTTTTCCGGGGGTATTTTGGTCTTTTTCCCTCCTTTTTGCATGCTTCTTCAACCTAGACTTGAGGCTTATAAAAGGCAGCCGAGGCTTCTTCATTTCTTGCCTCCTTCAACACTTTTCTCTCCAGATCTGAGTTTCACGCGCGTTTCCAACGCCCCGCGCAAATTGTTTTCGAAAAAAACATTCAGTCTTAAGCACTTTGGAGCGATTAAATTCCGGCTTCGGAGCTTCCATTTGCATTTTCACCACTTGAGGTAAGTTTATTTGGAATATTTTCTCGGGAGTTGACTTTTGTTGACTTTTTATTTCCCGAGAGTTGACTTTTGTTGATTTTTTCCAATTTTGGCCCATTTTGCTCATTTTTGCTCCCTTTTGCAGATTCTCTGAAAATGGCGGGCAATTCTCCCCACGGCGGAGGTTTTCCAGGTGCCAGAGATAATTTCGATCCCATGACTCTACCCCCGAGGACGCGACCTTTCATTCCCGGGAGGTACCGTCCGCCAGCACACGTCCTCCCTCGTGCTGTCTTCCGTCACTTTACCAGCTTTGACGAGCGAGCACCCGGGGATCTGCTTCTCAGAGAGCCGGAGCAGCATCTCTCTCACGAGGCCCGAGAGGTATTTACCTCATCTTCTGTATTTTACATTTCGCACCTTTGCCATGCTTGAACATGCAGTTTAGCTTATGACACAGTACTTTGCTTGCATCCTGAATATGTAATTTCAACATTCGAATTTCTGAACACTCGGCTCATTAATTAATTACGAACGCACAGCCCACATTAGTTAAGAGGCGAACACACGGTTCAAACACTGATTTGTCGAACACACAGCCCGAATTGGAAAGTGAAAACACAGCCCACACTTTACATTTTCTGAACACACAGCCCAGATTTAGATAGTGAACACGCAGCCCACAATAGTTGAAATTTGAACACGCAGCCCAAACTTCGAATTTTCTGAACACGCAGCCCAGATAGATAGTGAACACGCAGCCCACAATTTAACCGAAAGTTGAACACGCAGCCCAAATTTCAAATTTTCTGAACACGCAGCCCAGGTAGATAGTGAACACGCAGCCCACAATTTAACAGAAAGTTGAACACGCAGCCCAAATTTCAAATTTTCTGAACACGCAGCCCAGGTAGATAGTGAACACGCAGCCCACAATTTAACTGAAAGTTGAACACGCAGCCCAAATTTCAAACTTTCAGAACACGCAGCCCAGGTAGATAGTGAACACGCAGCCCACAATTTAACTGAAAGATGAACACGCAGAGCAAATTTCAAATTTTCTGAACACGCAGCCCAGGTAGATAGTGAACACGCAGCCCACAATTTCAAATTTTCTGAACACGCAGCCCACAATTTAACTGAAAGTTGAACACGCAGCCCAAATTTCAAATTTTCGGAACACGCAGCCCAGGTAGATAGTGAACACGCAGCCCACAATTTAACTGAAAGTTGAACACGTAGCCCAAATTTCAAATTTTCTGAACACGCAGCCCAGGTAGATAGTGAACACGCAGCCCACAATTTAACTGAAAGTTGAACACGCAGCCCAAATTTCAAATTTTCTGAACACGCAGCCCAGGTAGATAGTGAACACGCAGCCCACAATTTAACTGAAAGTTGAACACGCAGCCCAAATTTCAAATTTTCTGAACACGCAGCCCAGGTAGATAGTGAACACGCAGCCCACAATTTAACTGAAAGTTAAACACGCAGCCCAAATTTCAAATTTTCTGAACACGCAGCCCAGGTAGATAGTGAACACGCAGCCCACAATTTCAAATTTTCTGAACACGCAGCCCAGGTAGATAGTGAACACGCAGCCCACAATTTAACTGAAAGTTGAACACGCAGCCCAAATTTCAAATTTTCGGAACACGCAGCCCAGGTAGATAGTGAACACGCAGCCCACAATTTAACTGAAAGTTGAACACGTAGCCCAAATTTCAAATTTTCTGAACACGCAGCCCAGGTAGATAGTGAACACGCAGCCCACAATTTAACTGAAAGTTGAACACGCAGCCCAAATTTCAAATTTTCTGAACACGCAGCCCAGGTAGATAGTGAACACGCAGCCCACAATTTAACTGAAAGTTGAACACGCAGCCCAAATTTCAAATTTTCTGAACACGCAGCCCAGGTAGATAGTGAACACGCAGCCCACAATTTAACTGAAAGTTGAACACGCAGCCCAAATTTCAAATTTTCTGAACACGCAGCCCAGGTAGATAGTGAACACGCAGCCCACAATTTGAAATTTTCTGAACACGCAGCCCAGGTAGATAGTGAACACGCAGCCCACAATTTAACTGAAAGTTGAACACGCAGCCCGAATTTCAAATTTTCTGAACACGCAGCCCAGGTAGATAGTGAACACGCAGCCCACAATTTAACTGAAAGTTGAACACGCAGCCCAAATTTCAAATTTTCTGAACACGCAGCCCAGGTAGATAGTGAACACGCAGCCCACAATTTAACTGAAAGTTGAACACGCAGCCCAAATTTCAAATTTTCTGAACACGCAGCCCAGGTAGATAGTGAACACGCAGCCCACAATTTAACTGAAAGTTGAACACGCAGCCCAAATTTCAAATTTTCTGAACACGCAGCCCAGGTAGATAGTGAACACGCAGCCCACAATTTAACAGAAAGTTGAACACGCAGCCCAAATTTCAAATTTTCTGAACACGCAGCCCAGGTAGATAGTGAACACGCAGCCCACAATTTAACTGAAAGTTGAACACGCAGCCCAAATTTCAAACTTTCAGAACACGCAGCCCAGGTAGATAGTGAACACGCAGCCCACAATTTAACTGAAAGATGAACACGCAGAGCAAATTTCAAATTTTCTGAACACGCAGCCCAGGTAGATAGTGAACACGCAGCCCACAATTTCAAATTTTCTGAACACGCAGCCCACAATTTAACTGAAAGTTGAACACGCAGCCCAAATTTCAAATTTTCGGAACACGCAGCCCAGGTAGATAGTGAACACGCAGCCCACAATTTAACTGAAAGTTGAACACGTAGCCCAAATTTCAAATTTTCTGAACACGCAGCCCAGGTAGATAGTGAACACGCAGCCCACAATTTAACTGAAAGTTGAACACGCAGCCCAAATTTCAAATTTTCTGAACACGCAGCCCAGGTAGATAGTGAACACGCAGCCCACAATTTAACTGAAAGTTGAACACGCAGCCCAAATTTCAAATTTTCTGAACACGCAGCCCAGGTAGATAGTGAACACGCAGCCCACAATTTAACTGAAAGTTAAACACGCAGCCCAAATTTCAAATTTTCTGAACACGCAGCCCAGGTAGATAGTGAACACGCAGCCCACAATTTCAAATTTTCTGAACACGCAGCCCAGGTAGATAGTGAACACGCAGCCCACAATTTAACTGAAAGTTGAACACGCAGCCCAAATTTCAAATTTTCGGAACACGCAGCCCAGGTAGATAGTGAACACGCAGCCCACAATTTAACTGAAAGTTGAACACGTAGCCCAAATTTCAAATTTTCTGAACACGCAGCCCAGGTAGATAGTGAACACGCAGCCCACAATTTAACTGAAAGTTGAACACGCAGCCCAAATTTCAAATTTTCTGAACACGCAGCCCAGGTAGATAGTGAACACGCAGCCCACAATTTAACTGAAAGTTGAACACGCAGCCCAAATTTCAAATTTTCTGAACACGCAGCCCAGGTAGATAGTGAACACGCAGCCCACAATTTAACTGAAAGTTGAACACGCAGCCCAAATTTCAAATTTTCTGAACACGCAGCCCAGGTAGATAGTGAACACGCAGCCCACAATTTGAAATTTTCTGAACACGCAGCCCAGGTAGATAGTGAACACGCAGCCCACAATTTAACTGAAAGTTGAACACGCAGCCCGAATTTCAAATTTTCTGAACACGCAGCCCAGGTAGATAGTGAACACGCAGCCCACAATTTAACTGAAAGTTGAACACGCAGCCCAAATTTCAAATTTTCTGAACACGCAGCCCAGGTAGATAGTGAACACGCAGCCCACAATTTAACTGAAAGTTGAACACGCAGCCCAAATTTCAAATTTTCTGAACACGCAGCCCAGGTAGATAGTGAACACGCAGCCCACAATTTAACTGAAAGTTGAACACGCAGCCCAAATTTCAAATTTTCTGAACACGCAGCCCAGGTAGATAGTGAACACGCAGCCCACAATTTGAAATTTTCTGAACACACAGCCCAGGTAGATAGTGAACACGCAGCCCACAATTTAACTGAAAGTTGAACACGCAGCCCAAATTTTAAATTTTCTGAACACGCAGCCCAAGTAGATAGTGAACACACAGCCCACAATTTAACTGAAAGTTGAACACGTTGCCCAAATTTCAAATTTTCTGAACACGCAGCCCAGGTAGATAGTGAACACGCAGCCCACAATTTAACAGAAAGTTGAACACGCAGCCCAAATTTCAAATTTTCTGAACACGCAGCCCAGGTAGATAGTGAACACGCAGCCCACAATTTAACTGAAAGTTGAACACGCAGCCCAAATTTCAAATTTTCTGAACACGCAGCCCAGGTAGATAGTGAACACGCAGCCCACAATTTAACTGAAAGTTGAACACGCAGCCCGAATTTCAAATTTTCTGAACACGCAGCCCAGGTAGATAGTGAACACGCAGCCCACAATTTAACTGAAAGTTGAACACGCAGCCTAAATTTGAAATTTTCTGAACACGCAGCCCAGGTAGATAGTGAACACGCAGCCCACAATTTAACTGAAAGTTGAACACGCAGCCCAAATTTCAAATTTTCTGAACACGCAGCCCAGGTAGATAGTGAACACGCAGCCCACAATTTAACTGAAAGTTGAACACGCAGCCCGAATTTCAAATTTTCTGAACACGCAGCCCAGGTAGATAGTGAACACGCAGCCCACAATTTAACTGAAAGTTGAACACGCAGCCCGAATTTCAAATTTTCTGAACACGCAGCCCAGGTAGATAGTGAACATGCAGCCCACAATTTAACTGAAAGTTGAACACGCAGCCCAAATTTCAAATTTTCTGAACACGCAGCCCAGGTAGATAGTGAACACGCAACCCACAATTTAACTGAAAGTTGAACACGCAGCCCAAATTTCAAATTTTCTGAACACGCAGCCCAGGTAGATAGTGAACACGCAGCCCACAATTTAACTGAAAGTTGAACACGCAGCCCAAATTTCAAATTTTCTGAACACGCAGCCCAGGTAGATAGTGAACACGCAGCCCACAATTTAACTTAAAGTTGAACACGCAGCCCAAATTTCAAATTTTCTGAACACGCAGCCCGGGTAGATAGTGAACACGCAGCCCACAATTTAACTGAAAGTTGAACATGCAGCCCAAATTTCAAATTTTCTGAACACGCAGCCCAGGTAGATAGTGAACACGCAGCCCACAATTTCAAATTTTCTGAACACGCAGCCCAGGTAGATTTGCATGTTGCTTATTTCACTTCATCGGCATACAGCCCACTTCATCTCATTGGCACACAGCCCATTTCATTTTATTGGCACATAGCCCATTCCATTTTATTGGCACACAGCCCATTCCATCCCATTATTGACACATGTATTCATTCTGAATGTAGGTTTGCTCCCGCAGTGTGCGGGGGTATGGTTCCACCATTGCGCGGGACTGGTATGCCGAGCTCCCGGAGGCCGTCCGAGACTTAGTGGACTTGGCAGGATTTGGACCCTTCTGCGTCGGGTTGTCACGTTGTCCTGCCAGGAGGACACTGATGGCAGCCTTGGTAGAGAGATGGTGGGACACCCCCAACTCTTTTCATTTCTCTGCTACCGGGGATATGACCATGACCCCTTTTGACTTTGCTGTATTGACCGGCTTAGACGTCGGAGGTTGGTCCATTCCCTACGACGAGGACATGGGCGAGTGGGAGGCCGCCTGGATGTATCTGTTGGGGGCTCGCCCGCCTGTTGATAGGGTTTCAGGGAGAGTCCGATACACTTGGTTCTCTTCCCATTTCCGGCGGGCGGAGATGGTGCCTGAAAGTCCCGAGGAGACGGAGCAGTACCCCCGTGGTTTCCTGATGTTCCTCTTCGGGACCACCCTGTTCGCCGACAGAGGGAACACCGTTGGGCTATATCTGCTGAGTGCTCTAGTCGACCTATCGCAGGTCCATAGATATGATTGGGGCGGCGCCGGCCTGGCTACCCTTTACTTTTATATGAGCGCGACCTCCCGCGGGCGGGGCAATTTACTTGGCGGCTACTGGAGAGCCTGGGAGGTACTCTTTTGTCCCTTTGATTTACATTTCTGCTTCTCATTTCTTGTACATTGCACACACAGCGCACTTTTACAGTCTGTATTTTGCTCTCAGCATTTCGTACTTACATTCTGCACTACTTTTCTCAGTTATGGGTCTATGTATACTTCCCATCATTAGCCCCAGAGCTGGAGGTGGTAGGGATTCCCATGACCCCATATTCATTGATGTTCGAGGGCCCGCACCGGCCGAGACCTCGAGAGACCCTCCTTCGCCTGCGACAGTACTTTGACACTGTGCGACATTCAGAGGTACTTCAGAACTTTCAGTTCTTTTCATTTTCATCTTTGATTTGCCCTGTATATTCTTGATTTCTGATCGATTTATGCATTTGTCATCCGCAGATCACATGGCAGCCCTGGGTGTGTTTGGGTGATGGTCTTCGACTTCAGTACATCGGAGCGTCGGACATCTCCCAATATAGGGTCCTGCTCGAAGGGCCGGTTGGTAGGGCCTGGTTCCTGGGGGAACGCTTTCTGCGCCAGGTATGGGGGTATCTTTCTCAAGATATTCCCGCAGTACCCCCAGCTGGTATGCGGACCGCTGACTGGCTCTCTTACTCGGAGGTAGTCGGCGCCATGCTGGGCAGTGATGCTTTGCTATATATTGAGGAGGGGGACTACGCCACTTACCGTCACATATATTTGATGCCTCCATTGATGGGAGCTCATATCCCGATGATGAGACCTGCCGGTATGTCATCCTCGGACCAGGCTCGGGCTCGAGCTACGGACATCCCTTCTTCTAGCAGGGCTGGTACATCTAGAGGCGGGAGTAGACCGGTTCCTCCGACCCCTTCGGCTCATCCTCACCCAGGATGGCCAGATATGCCGACTGAGTTGATGGCGTGGCAGTATGGGGCTATCTCCCCGACCCCGATCCCCCTAGAGCCTCCGATGCCCAGTGATCGATATGCCATTGATCCGGACTCACCGCCGGTATGCTCCACTTTTTCATTCATCATTCAGATGTTTAGACACTCTTTTGTTCACTGATGATTATGAGCTCATTTTTGCAGCCATCGCGAGGGTACATGGAGGAGGTGGTTGGACTGGTGGCCACACTCGAGGGCATGGTCCTGCGCAGGGAGGCACAGTTGTCTGTCGCGGGCATTCAGGTACCCTTCAGTTTTCTAGCATTTATCATGCTTCTGATGACATGCTGATTTCTACTGCATCGATAGACCACTTGTGTAGAGCACATCTGACACACACCCCATTTGCACACTGTACTTTCATGCACCCACTTCATGTAGCCTTTGCTTGTATCTGCATCTGATGTACATATTTGGACTGATGTATTTGAATTGAATTCTTTATTTTCAGATGCCTTCATGGTCCGGTCAGCCGCAGACCAGGCCACCTGGGCCTCATTGGGGAGCTGGGCCATCTGGGCCTTTTCAGGGAGCGGGGTCATCTCGGCCTTCCCGAGGAGCCGGGCCATCTAGGCCTTTTCGAGGAGCTCGGGGAGGGCCCGTCCGCAGACGCAGGGCTCACGTTGTGGAGGTGGAGCCTGATGAGGAGGAGGAGGAGGCTACCGACCGTCAGTCAGAGACATCTGCTGAGGAGGGAGGCTCCGGTTTTGGCTCGGGGAACAGAGGCGAGGCTGAGGAGGATCCTGAGGATGACAACTCCGACTCAGATGATGATGATGGTGCGGAGATTGTCCCGCAGAAGAGGATGAGGCGCGCTTCTCGTTCCCGCTCCCGAGGACTTTGATGTTGCTATTTCCTGCTTTATTTTTCTTTTTTGCTAGTAGTTTGTAGCACTTTGCACATTGTTAGGCAGTTTTATTTTTTTGTAAAACTTGTACCTTTGTTTGTTGTAAAGCATGATGAAATGAAATAGCTTTTGAAAAAGGTGTTTGTATTTTAAACTTTTAGCATCGTATCGCATCAATTTACTTTGCACAAGAATAAAAATTGAATGGTAATGCGCAATGTGTAATCACCAAGTCAGGTAGTGAACCGACGCAACAAACTAAGCAACTCGACTCACTAAGATATAACAGAATCTTTAGTAAGTTTACAACTCGATAAGCAAAATGCAACAACGCAAATAAACAAGACTTTAACAAAGATTGCTTAAACAGAGAGCAATGACTCGAAAACACGAAACACGTCCGCTCGACAAACAACTCGATAAGCAGAACAACAACTCGATAATCAAAGCTACAACTCGATAAACAAAACGATAGCAGAGTGTACTTCTGGCGATCTGGGCATCGGAACGCATCCGAAATGAAGGCCTTTGACTCTCCCGTTGCATGGAAATGTTTGAAACTTTCCTCAAAAGGGTAAAACAGGGCCAAGGGGATACACTGCAGCATTGCCAGCCACCTCTGGGAGCCGGCCGGCCATTTTTGTACAAAGTAAATGGCTGGCCAGCCAGAAAAGGTGGCCGGCTGGCCACTCAGTCTTGCAGCCTCCAGATTTTTGACACGTGTCCCCGTGAATAGTGTTTTTCCTTCTATAAAAGCCTCAACTTCAGGAACATTCATTTCATCTTAGTTTTAGACAAAGATGGAAGCGTTTCTCGTAGAAAATGTCACATCTTGGATCTCTTCTCTAGATGGCTCGGAAAAGCTGAATTTCCGGGGTTTCGGCTTGAATGCACTATTCACGCTGAGCCGTACTCCGCTACATCTCCCTTTTCTCCATGCCGCGGCAAGGTTCTGGAATCCAGTGACGCATGTTTTTAGCTTCGGCGGCCAAGAGATGTGCCCCACTTTCGAAGATTTTCAGGTTTTGATGGAGTCTGAATGCTCTGAAGTGATCTTGCCCCAGCTCCGTTTTGGTCACGCTCAGGCTTTAGGGCGGATGTGTGGGCTCACGGCGCATGACGCTCGATCTTTGATCTGCAGTGGGGAGCTGGACATCCTCGACTTGATCCATCATTTTTCCGACGCCGGTGACCGCAGCAACCATTATTGGCAGGGTTTCCGGCAACACGCCCTCTGCTTATGTTTGTTGTCTCACTTTCTGCTTTCCTCGGGCTTCGGCGGGGCTAGCATTCGCCTGATTGAAGTCGCCCAAGGTTTGAGAGAAGGAAAGAGCTGTATTGCCATGACCTTGGCCGAGACATTGATGGGCTTAGATTCTGTCTATCGCCGGGAGGCGACTAGGTTTGCTGGGAGTCCACTGCTGCTACAGGTAATGTTTCCCACCTGACCTTACATATATATTTGCTCACATCACTCGACCCTCAGGCTCGATTTTCTTCTCACAAAACCCTTGTCTTACTTTTCTCTCATCGTACATCTCTCTGTTCTTTATTCTCTCATTTTCCATCCCTCCCCTAGGTAAGGTTAATGGACAAGTTGCAGGTTGTGGACTCTTGCCCAGCTTATTCAGCTCGAGGCTACTTCTTTCGGCAGCGGCTAGTCAATGCTCTTGACGAAAGGTGGTGGTTCGATTGGATGTGCAATTTGTCCGCAGACCACATCGCTTGGCGTTGCCCTTGGCTCAACCTCCCGGCAATGAGCTATAGTATGTCCCGGCTGATTGGGATCCAATTGATTGGCCTAACCCACTGCGTATTCTATTTTCCGTTCCGGTTCCTGCGTCAGTTTGGTCATGATCAGACTTGTCCACCGGAGGGGATTGAGTACCCAGCTGCTTTCCCGGTCCGGGGTGCACAACTTGCCCGATATGCCACGGCATGGCGGACTAGAGAGCTCCTGGCCCCTGCTTCAACTTTCAGTTGCACTTTATCCGATGAGTGCTTGGATTGGCTTAATGAAGAGGCACAGATTGGGCCTAGCTTGGCATCGGATGCTCCGTCCAGCTCTGGGAGGGGACGCAGAGATACTTGATTCAACTATGCCCCAAATTTATTGCTTATTTAGCATTTTCAAGTTTTCTTTATGAATGTACTAAAAAAAAAAGCAACCTCGATTGTAATGCAAGAGCAGGAGAACTCTATTTTGAAATCAATGAAATTGAAAATTATGGTACTGAAAATTTTCCACTTTTGATCCAAAAATGGTCTTAGTCGTAAAAAGATTAATCTGAACAAAGTCAACTTTTATTAAAACTTTTCAAAACTATTTTTGATGTGGATCAGAATTGGACACGCTGAAAATCTGTCACTGAGATGCACAACCCCAGATCCCTGCAACTGGAAAGTTGCCCCTAGTCTGAAGAACAAAGCGGCACTTCATAGCAACGGAAAGTTGCCCCTTGTCTGAGTAACTTTGCACCATCGCGGTAACGGAAAGTTGCCCCTAGTTTGAGCAGCACTGTACCGGAGATCACGATAAATGCTGATGGATAAAGATGACTGAGATGATCGAAATGGACAGAGTTGATGGGGGAAAAGTTTATGACTGAACTTCAAGGTGAAGTTGCCTACGTATCCCAAAGATGGGAATCAAGCCTTACGTAGTTCAGGCTCAGGTTCACTCGAGTATTTTCACTCTCCTTTTGCGCTCTAACTTTTGCCAAGGCCGCCCTTTGCGGGTTTTCAACCTTGCGAGCTCAGTTTTTATATTTTCTAATTTCTTGTGCTCTGACTTTTGCCTAGGTCGCCCTTTCGGGTTTTCGGCCTAGCGAGCCTCTCAAGGATAGTATTTCTTCAACTTGTCCATATTGATCGGTTGTGAGAACTCCAAGCCATCTAGATCCATCAGAACCACAGCCCCACCTGACCAGATAGCTTTGATGATGTAAGGACCAGTCCAGTTGGGTTTGAACTTGCCTCTTGGGTCGTGGATGGGAGCTCGGTTGTCTTTGAGCACCAAATCTCCTTCTTTCAGATTCCTGGACTTAACCTTCTTGTTGAAAGCCCGGGCAATTCTGCGTTGATAGCCTTGGATGTGGTACAGTGCTTTCAGTCTTCTTTCATCAAAGAGCATGAGTTCTTCGAATCTGCTTTGCTGCCAATCTGCTTCGGCTATCTGGCATTCCGCCAATACTCATAACGACGGAACCTTAATCTCAATGGGTAGAACAGCCTCCATTCCATAGACCAATGAATATGGAGTTGCTCCAGTAGAAGTTCTGATTGAAGTCCTGTAGCCCCACAGAGCAAATGGCAGCTTGTCTGGCCAATCTCGATAGGTTTCCACCATCTTCTGTAGTATATGCTTGATATTCTTGTTGGCGGCCTCAACCGCTCCGTTGGTCTGCGGCCTGTATGTAGATGACTTATGAAAAGCCACATTGTATTTCTCCAACAAGTCTATCACTTCTTTCTTGAAGTGGGAACCATTATCTGAAATTATTTCGTTTGGCACCCCGTAGCGACAGATGATGTTGTTCCTGATGAACTTTGCGACATGTGACGCCTTCAACACCGCGTATGATTGGGCCTCGACCCACTTTGTAAAATAATCTATCGCTACTAGGATAAACTCATGCCCGTTTGACCCCTTCGGGGTAACAGCTCCGATCACATCAATTCCCCATACTGAAAAAGGCCACGGCGAAGTCATGTTGTACAGTTTTGACGGCGGGATGTTCATGCGATTTGCATGAATTTGACACTTGTGGCATCGCCGAACGAAACTAATACAATCCTCCTCCATGGTTGACCAGTAGTAGCCCTGTCTGAGGATCTTTCTGGCCAACATTACTCCATTCATGTGTGCGCCGCACTCCCCCCCGTGGATGGCTTCCATCAGGCGTTTTGACTCTTCAGCTTCTACACAGAGCTTATGCATTCCCAGATGACCCCTTTTGTACAGCTTTCCCCCGCAGATAACGAACTGAGCAGCCATTCTTCTGACAGCCCTCTTATCCTTGGCATTTGCCCCTAGTGGATATGTCTCCTTTTCCAAGAAGTTCCAGATGTCGTAATACCAGGGGTTGCCGTCTTGAACCTCATCTATGGCGGAAATTGACTCGTATACTGGCACGAACTTCTGATCAATAATGACTGGACGCATCCGGACTCCGGACGGGATGTCTATCATAGAAGATAGAGTTGCTAGTGAATCTGCAAACCTGTTGTTCTCTCTCACGAGGTGGGTGAAATTTAGCTTCTCAAACCGGGGAATTAACAAATCCAAGGTTTGGTGGTAGATTATCATCCTTTCCTCCTTGACCTTCCAATCTCCTTTTGCTTGAGACACAACAAGGTTCGAGTCCCCAATGACGTCCAACCGTCTTGCCCCTAGTTCCAGGGCTGCTTCCAGGCCAGCAATACATGCCTCATACTCTGCTTCATTGTTGGAAACTTTGAACCGGAGCTTGAATGCTAGAGGGATACGGGAATCATCAGGCGCTATCAGCAACACCCCTATCCCATACCCATACTGGTTTGACGCTCCATCAAAGTACATCGTCCAAGTTTCATCTTCGACGTGCAAAATGGCTTCATCTGGGAATAGATACTCAACCGCTTCATCCCCCTCAACCGGGTGGTCGGCAAGGAACTCCGCTACCGCTCTGCCTTTTACTGACTTGCGCGTTACATACTTTAAATCAAATTCGGAGAGCAACAGCAGCCAACGAGCTAACCTACCCGTAAGTGCTGGTTTCTCGAAAAGATATTTAATGGGATCCAAACGCGAAACCAACATTACAGAGTGGGCTAACAGGTAGTGCCGCAGCTTCCTGGTTGCCCATACCAAGGCCAAACAAGCCTTCTCCAGCGGTGTATAGCGGGTCTCGTAATCCAGCATCTTTTTGCTCAGATAGTATATGGCCCTTTCCACTTTGTCTTCTGACTCCTGCGCGAGCATGCAGCCCATGGTAGTCTCAGTTACCGAAAGGTACAGTATCAACGGTCTCCCCGGCTCTGGCGGTGACAACACGGGTGGGTTTTGTAGATACTCTTAGATCTGCTCAAAAGCTGCTTGACATCGGCCGTCCCATTGGAATTTCTTTACTTTCTTTAGGAGACCAAAAAGTGGTTCACAAGTCAAGGTTAATTTAGAAATAAACCGTCTTATGAATTGCACTTTACCCAGAAAGCCTCGCACCTCCTTTTCAGTCCTTGGTGGTGGCATTTCTAAGATGGCCTTGATTTTGGAAGGGTCGACCTCGATGCCCCTTTGTGTGATCAGAAACCCTAGCATCTTCCCTGCTGTAACACCAAACGTGCATTTCTGGGGATTCAGTCGCAGCCGAAACTCTTTGATCCTTTGAAAGAATTTTTGTAAGGCGGTGTAGTGGCCCTCTCTATCTTTGGACTTGACAATCATGTCGTCCACGTACACCTCGACCTCTTTATGGATCATATCATGCAATATTGTAGTTGCTGCCCGCTGATACGTAGCTCCAGCATTTTTCAACCCGAATGGCATCACTCGATAACAATATGTCCCCCACGGGGTAGTGAACGCAGTCTTCTCCCGGTCTTCGGGTGCCATTACTATCTGATTATAGCCTGAGAAACCATCCATAAACGAAAGCAAGGCGTGTCCTGCCGTGAAATCCACCAATTCGTCAATGTGTGGGAAGGGGAAGTCGTCCTTCGGACTGGCCTTGTTCAAATCTCTAAAGTCTACACAGACCCGAATTCTGCCATCCTTCTTTGGCACCGGAACAATGTTGGCCAACCAAGTTGGATATTCAGATACCAGCAGGAACCCTGCGTCAATTTGCTTGGTGACCTCTTCCTTAATCTTGAGGGCCCAGTCCGGGCGAATCCTTCTGAGTTTCTGTTAGACGGGGCGGGCCTCGGGATCAAGAGGGATCCGGTGCTGTACAATCTCAGGATCGATTCCAGGCATGTCTTCGTAGGACCACGCGAAAACATCTTTGAAATCTTTTAATAAAGCGACTAAACGCTCGCGCTCCTCCAAAGACAACGTGGACCCGATCTGGACCAGCCGCGGGTCCTTCTCAGTACCAACATTCACAGTAGTGATTTCATCCATTAAAGGTTTAACAAATCTTTCCTGCTCTTGATCAATTAATCGTTGCAAAACTGGGGGAATTTTTTCCTCGCTGTTTTCATCAAAATTTTGAAAATCCTGATTTAAGCAATAAATCAAAGGCACAGAAAAATACTCGGAAACCACATCCACATCATTCTCATTAAATACTTCCAAGCCGTCAGATTCCTCTGTTCCAATAGACTCAAAAGAAAATGAAAAAGACGACCTAGACAGGACTGTGGTATCCGGGTTATCACCCCCAAGAATACCGGACTCAGACTCAGTCGAGCTGGAATCTGATTCTGACGCACAAGATTCGGTAGAATCAGATTCCGGCTCACTACCTGACCCGGAACTGCTAGATAAAAAGCCTTCTTCATATTGCCAGATGAGAGAAGGTGCGATAGATGCATCCAAGATCGGAGCTGGAAAGCCCGCAGCTATTTCATCTCCAATCACAGAAACCGAAGAGTTATCCCCCAAGCACTCTTGGCTGATCGGAGGATCTGATAGTAGACTCGCCAGTGCTACCCCCATTTCCAGCTCTGTGCTCTCAGGATCCACTATTTCACACTGCTCAACCTCAGTTGGTGGGTCTGTCTGCGCTTCGGCAACGTCATCCCCAGATAATTGTATGTCGAAGAAGATTTCAAAACCAGGCACGCGCGTCCCCTCCGCGTTTAGCCATGGCTCCGGGAAGCCGCAGAATGGAAAATCTTCCCCCTCCCGGACGAAACGTCCGTTTAGGGTACCCCAGATGGGCCTGTGCATTAAATCAAATGGCTTCCCGGCCTTCTTTGCTCTGGCCCTTCCGGCCATTTCTTTTCCTTTCCTTACCCAATCCTCCTTGGTGGACAGATAACCCAGTCCAAAGGCGTGACGGTTGTGTGGCACTTCGGCCAACACTGAGACGCCCTTCCGGCCGCTTCTCCCTAATCCCATCCCGGGGATATGTTTTAGCTTGTTCACGAGGTAGATAGATTGAGCACTAACATACATGCCCTCATTCACAGCCATGACATTCTGCACCACTTGAGCCTCGGCCAACGTGAACCCCGACAAAAACACATCCTCCGTGCCGTGCTCAATCTCCAAAACAGGTGTAGACACTTCCGGCGGCGGATGGATTGATGAATTCCCAAAAACGATCGCTACCCCTTTCCCGTGGGGGTACTTTAACATTTGATGTAGAGTGGAAGAGACTGCTTTGACCTGGTGCAACCATGGTCGCCCCAAAAGTAGGTTAAAGGTTGCGGGAACGTCCAAGATATGAAATTTGATGCTGTGTTGTCCTGGACCAACCTTGGTTTGAATTTTAACAGTCCCCATCACTTCTCTGCTGGTATTGTCGTATGCTCTGATCACTTGGGTAGTTGGGACGAAGTCCGCGGGTTTTAACCCGATTGCATATGCCGTCCTGGTTGGGCATACATTAATCGCAGACCCGGTATCAACAAGTACCACCGGTATCCACTTATCTCTACATTCCACAGAAATATAGAGAGGTTTGTTATGACTTGTGCCCTCAGGCGGTAGTTCCTTGTCCGAAAAGGTTAATGCCGGGGAACCTCCTCCCGGAAAAACCAGCCCAACCAGCTGTTCAGGCGTGGTGTCTATGGAGAGTTTGGACTTGTCCATAGCAGATAGGACAGCTTCTCTGTGCACTCGTGATGCCATTAGCAGTCCCCAGATGGAGATGTCTGCTTGTATCTTCTTTAACTGTTTCAGCACAACTTCATCTTCAATTTGCTTCTCCTTCTGTCTCTCCGCTTCTCTGTCCTTCCCGGATGCTTCGGGTTGGTCCAGGTGTGGGGGCTTGAAGTACCGCCCACTTCTTGTCATATGGTCCACTTCATCAAGATACCAAGTATCATCCGACTGGCCATTTCCCCAGTCTTCATCGGTGTGGGCAAGACACAAGTCGTCATCTTCCCACCACATTCCACTGGCAGCCAACAGACACCTGTCTGGCTCCGGTCCTCTTGCACTCTCAGTGCTCTCTGTCCATATGCTCGCAGCATTGTTTGTCTTCGTGCACACAGCACTTTCAGTCCCCTCAGGGCCCTTCGCCTTCCTGGCTCTCTCAGTAGCCTCAAACTTTTCTTGTTCCAACTGCGTCAGTACAGCTGTTTGTTCAATAGTTCCCATATCCATAATGCCCATGTCCCGAGCGGAATTCTTAACACCGGCGCTCTCCGACGGTACAACTTGACTTTCGGCCGTTCCGGCCACAACTGATATTTCTGCCCCTGCCGGGCTCTGTTCTGGTTGGGCTTCCCCCACTGCATCCGGTTGATCTTTGAGCCATCCCGTGGCCTCCTCTGATCCCTCATAATCATAGCAGTTAATCGACGCATCCCCCAGTTCCTGGTCGTCGAGAAATTGCAGGTTGGCAAAGTCCTCCTCGACGGCTGTCAGATTATCTGCCCATAACCCAGATCCATCCCCTCGGATCATGCATAGCTCTCCTGTCTCTGGCAATTCTACACTTAGCCTAATTCGGCTCGTTGATAGGATGTACTTGCTTGGATCATAGGCTCCCTTAGCAAAACTCTGTCCAGTTCCAGATTCAACAATCTCCTTCTCTCCCAAAATCTGCCCTGCCCTGTCTTCGACGGTCACCACCATCGGTTCTGGTTGGGTTTTGGAGATGTCCACCATGCATAAGAAATCAGTGCAATCGGGGAGGAGCACCTCCGGCTTGGGTAAGTGGGTGGGTGTAATATAGATGCTAGGATCGTAAGATACGACCCCAGTCTGGATAAAATTAATTCTTTTGGGAGGAGGAGCTTGGTTATGTGGTGGGAGAGGGTTGGTTGTGACATTGGGATTATCAGGAGGTGCGATCACTTGTTTGTCAATAAGATCTTGGATCTCATGACGCAATCTGTAACAACGGTCGGTGTCATGACCGTGTTGTTGATGATACGCACAGTATTTTGACGGGTCGTAAGAGGGGGGGAGTGGATTCGGTAATGGCTTTGGTTCCAGGGGTTTTAAATGATTTTTTCTAATCAATATTCCCAAAACCTTGGTCAAAGGCATGTATAGTGGGGTAAAGGTTCTTTGGCCTCGTGGTTGGAATCGGTTGTTTTGTGTGTTGCTTCCGGACGCGCCGGAGAATGGTGTGGCAGTCATGGGCCTTGGAGGGGGAGGGGGAGTGGTGGTGACCATACTAACTTCCGAGGCTCTCGTATTTGCAGCGCCACTCGGGCCTGCATTGTTGTTGCGGTTGAAGGTCCTCCTCGGTTGTTCTCTGTCGTGGTCAAACAGACCTTGTTTCATTGCGTCTTCGATTTGCACCCCATATCGTGTAAATCTGCGAAAGTAGGGAAGGGGACTACAATCATTCTTTGCATTAACTTCGGGTGGAGATTGCGCACAATCATCCGAATCTGATCTTTGTCAGTGGGCCTTAGAGTCATCGTCGACGCCTTTGCCCTCCATCGGATCACAAAGTCCGAGAAAGATTCCTTGGGCTCTTGCCTCGTCGTTTCAAGATCGCGGGTTGTGATCTCGATCTGAGTGTTGTATGAGTATTGTGTGACAAAGGCCTCAGCCATCTCATCCCAATTCTTCTTCACTTCATCTGGTAATCTTGCGTACGAATGGGAGGCCACACCCGACAGGGTTCGGCCGAATAGTGAGAGCTTCTGTGGTCGGGTAAGGCCCATTGGCCGCAAGACATCTGCAAACAGTCGGATATGGACCATGGGGTCGCCGGTCCCATCAAAGCGGTCGATTTATGGCATTTTGAACCTATCAGGGAGCGTTACGGCCTCCTCGGTATATCCATCTCCGATATCCGGCATAGCCTTGGCCCCTTGGGATTTTTTGAAGAGCTTCTCCAGTTTGCTCAATTTCAGAGCTGTATGATCAACCTCGACCTCAGATGGAGAGTCCGGGTGATTGGATGTATGGACCTTGGACAGTTGTGGTGGAAGTGGGGGCGGAGCTGGCCCCGTTGGAAGACTCGTGTCCTCTTGTAAATTTTGGACATTTGGTAGGGTATTCTGGGCATTTGGTGGGGCGTTCTGATCAGTAGGTGCCTGCTCAGGTAACGGAGCCCCTGCCGGAGGAGGGATTTGGTGTGAAGTAGATGCTGTATTCTGCTGTTGCAATCTGGTGATTAGTTCAGCCTGTTGGGCAATGATCACGGCCTGCTGTTTGGAGAACTCCGTTTGACGGGCGGCATCATCGTGCATCTGTTTCATGCTCTCCTGCATCTGGCGCATTAGAGCCTCCATCCCCGATGTATTCTGTTGCTCCATCTGTCTAACTGGTATGTCTATTTCTGCAGTAGTAATTGAGACCTCAGTCCTATAGTCCTCTGATGAAGTAACCCACTGCTTTGACAACCTCTGTTCTGACACACTGCGCCTTTTCGGCTTCCTTCTGGTAACAGGGGGTAGAGAATGGTACGCTGGCTGTCCGTCGATTAGATCCTCAGATCGATGGAGTCGACGACCTCATGTCCAAAGTGCTTGGGGAATGCCTGCTGGGTTGGAAGCAATCGTGCTAAAACTGACCTAGCAAAAGACAAATAAAGCGAAAAGGAAATAAATAAACAGATAAACGGGCAGCATAACAGCTTAAAATAAAATGCAAGACACACAGTCGGGCATAATCAACACACAGTCAATAAGCTGAATAACACACTGTCCTCAAACACTGATTATCATCCCTGTATCATTGTCCCCTAAAACAGAATCTGATATCCGCAGATAACTAATCCTCAAATACTGGCTGATGCCCGCAGGCCTGATACCCAAACTCGTGTACTGAACTGATGCCCGCAGGCTTGATGCTGACAATTCTGAACTGATGCCCGCAGGCTTGATACTCAAACTCGTATACTGATCTGATGCCCGCAGGCCTGATACTGACAATACCGAACTGATGCCCGCAGGCCTGATGCCCAAACTCATATACTGATATATGCATTCCTGTAGAGACACACTCTAAAGCACATAACAGATAAGTGAGAGCCAAAACACCCCTATGTTGGGGTAGGGTTTCCCTGTCCTATTGTGTTAGGAGCTAGGGTTTCATTACGCACAGAGCGGTTTCAAACAACCTATAAACGGGTAAGCAACCTGTCCTAATTTGGAATGGTCACTATGGATCCGAATATGCACTAGGTCGAATGGTCAAAGAGGGTGCCCCGGTAAAACCGGGGTTTGTGTTCCCATACTGGCAGAGCCCACAACCGGTCAGCCTTATGGTCATGCCTTGACAAGAGAAGCCTCTGGCAAACCGTTCAGGAATAGCAGATGGCAAACACGGTGTCCTAGGCGCACCAATTCAAATGCAATGCAAAGAATCACACAAGTGTAGTCAAAAACAGATATCATGAGTTCGAGTCAAGCTCTCTAAATCCCCAGCAGAGTCGCCAGAAACTGTAACAAGCCCGCGGGGGACCTCGCTACAGCTCGGACTCGACTATGTAGTCATGGTTCTAAATCTG
Source organism: Camellia sinensis (assembly GCF_055761805.1). Classification (NCBI taxonomy): domain Eukaryota; kingdom Viridiplantae; phylum Streptophyta; class Magnoliopsida; order Ericales; family Theaceae; genus Camellia; species Camellia sinensis. Next base: position 164,228,923 of record NC_138972.1, read on the forward strand.
AACCAAAGAGTCCAAATCTGGCAAATCGTTTTGAGAAACTGATTTTTGAAAAAAGTAGTGCCAAACATGGACTGCTTTGCCAGATACAGAGTCGCCACCTAAATATTTTATTTTGGGAAATTTAGGAAACCCTGACTCGGTGCCAAAAGGCCACGTGTCCGTCATCACCAAAGTTGCCTCGGCTCGGGAACTTGGGTACGATTGGGGAAGGTCACTTCGTGAGCACCCCCGCTCGCCCGGTCATAGACCGGCCTCTACTAACCATGATATCAATTTTTGAAAAACATTGCGAGTTCTTATTCCGGTTATTAGCCTAGATTTACTATGTGATGCGCACAGCATACAAGTATAGACTGGATCGCCTGAATTGGAACGAAACATTTCATGTTTGTTTTTGAAAATGGTTTGCTACCCGCTGGTAGGCTTGAAACATTTGACGATTTACTCCAATTCAGATAACCCAACCTTCACCCACAGGCATTCAGGCAGTTATATCAGATAAACACATAGCCTCATGGTAAACATGCTATTCATGGCAGCACTCACACGCATGCAAGGATGCTAAAGCATAAAACTTACCGGGTACTCCAAGCCAAAATAGAAACTACATTAGAAATCATGCATGATCCTAAGTATACAGAAATGCCTAATGCAACACATGCAAAATGTAACTATAGCAGGCTCGGCTATTCTAAGATGGCATATGAAATGCTACAACTATCACGTACTCAATTTTGAAATTGAAAATACAATGCAGTTAGTATGATGCGCCGAGCCCGGTGCATGCAATACAGATGAATGAATGCAAACATGCTGTCATACTGTATGCTAATTTAAACATGCCCTAATCTAACCATCATAAGCGGATAAATAAAAGGGAGAAAGACGTGGGGTTGGAAGACATACATCACACTCACGCACACTTATTACAGTTACGCCCTCGCGCAGAGGGTCCAAATAAATATACAGTCCAAATATTACAGTCCCGAATAAAAGAATATTACAGTCCAAAATATTACAAAATTCTAATTAATTAACAAATTAACTATGAAAGCAAATAAAACTGGCGTGCAAGCCAGGGACCGCCTTGCTTCTGATGGATGATGCATGTCCGGGTTGTCTTGCGCGGAAATCCACCGGAATGCCCCAATTAGCCTCTGTTTACACCTGTTCTTGAAATGCGTGCCAAACCCCAAAAGGTTGCTGATTCTTCGTTTTGCTGCAACAGAGAGCAGGAAAGGGGCATAGCAATGTATTTGCACAGATATATGCATGTCTCGATCCTCGTGCCACCAATCACGCATACCGAGGCATGATGGCCGAGGAGTCGAAATGCACAACTCAATATAGGATGAATGCACATGAAACTACAGCTAAAACCTAACTCCATCATGGGTAATCCGGAGTGTCGGTGACTGGGGAATTGAGACACATTCCGTCACTCGGAGTACGAAATGTACCTCGTTTCCCGTGCCCGGGCTAACTCCTATTCCGGACACGATGCAATATGCATGATATGCATGAAATGCAACTAAGATACAATCCTAACATACACAATGCTGTGCAAACGAGATGTCTCGAAGTGCGTGCACACGGGCATGCAAACTGAGGTGATGACAGAATGCTATGAAAATGAGATGCCTCGAAGTGCGTGCACACGGGCACGCAAACCGAGGCGATGACAGAATGCAAAGAAAATGAGATGCCTCGAAGTGCGTGCACACGGGCACGCAAACCGAGGCGATGATAAATGCAATGAAAATGAGATGCCTCGAAGTGCGTGCACACGGGCACGCAAACCGAGGTGATGATAAATGCAATGAAAATGAGATGCCTCGAAGTGCGTGCACACAGGCACGCAAACCGAGGCGATGATAAATGTGATGAAAATGAGATGCCTCGAAGTGCATGCACACGGGCATGCAAACCGAGGCAATGGAAAAATGCAATGAAATGACATGGAAATGACAAATGGGCTTATACCAACATGAGTGAGCCTCAGCCACACTCACATCGGATGCCGGCGGATAAAAATGAAGTGCCTCGAAATGCGTCACGCAAACCGAGGCAATGGCAAAATGCAATGAAATGACATGGAAAGGATGGCAATCATTCTAACAGAATTTCAGCAACAAAATATGGGGGAAAACAGTCCCGAAATGAAGCGAAATGACACCGAATGCATGAAATTGTCCCGAAATGCAACATTAGGCACCCGAAATGGCCTATAGCTATGCTAAACATGCACAACATGGACATGCAATGCAAAGACAGAAGCTAGAAAGTCCCAAGAAAGGCACTTTCACAGTTATAAACATGGCCAAACAGCAAGCATAGGTGGGGGAAAAATAGCATGCAAGAATAGGGGCCAAAAGAAGGGTAATGAAGCAAGTGATATAAGCAAAACCCAAACTGAAAAATTTCCTTCTACAACACTGAAGAGGCACCAAAAATAGGAATATTGACAGTATATGGAAGCCTCAAAATCAATATAAAAACATGATAGAAATGTGATGCAAAATAAAGCTCAAAAGGTGCTATAACATGAAGTATACAAAATAATCACCAAACAGAAAAAAAATGTTAATGAAACATGAAGTATAGGCCAAAATAAGGCCACTTTCAGTTCGGACCAAGGTCCAAAAACAGAAGCAAAGAGGGCTGCCAATTTATGCAAAAATGGGGCCAAATAAGGGATATAACTACAAGTGACACATGGAGGCACCAAACAATGTTGAGCCCTTCTCCAATGTTGAAGAGGGGCTCAAAATAAGCCTAATATCAATTTACAACATGCTCAAAAACAGATTGCTCATGGGTCAAAAATAGCATGCAAAATCATGACATCTAAGAGGATCAATGAAGTAAGTGTATTATGGAGGGCTCAAACAGGGTTGAGCCCTTAATGAAGAGTGAAGATGAGCTCAAAATAGGGCCCTTTTCAGTTAGGGCCGGAGCTTGAAACAAAAAGCATAGAGGACTAATAAATAGATCAAGAAAAAGGGTCAAAAGGGTAAAAGTATTACTTACCCTTGAAGACTCAAACTTTTGTTGCTTCTTGGATGAATTTGCAGCTTCTTTGGCCTTTGAGAAACCTTCCTTGTTGCTGGAAATGAGATGGTGGTGGTAGAGCTTGGTGGTGTAGAAGGAATGATGGTTAGGGACTTAGGGTTTTTTGAAGAAATGAGAAGGATGAAGATGGAGTCGGCAATGGAAGCTTGAAGGAGAGTTTTTCTAACCCCAATTTACTACAAGGCTTGCTTGCTATATAGGCCAAAGAAGGGGTGTAAAGGTGGGGGAAAAGGAGAGTAATATTCCCCCACAAAATATCCCCCGGATAAAGATCTTGTCTGGGGGATATTGCCTCACAGCTGTAAAGTGCACAGTGCAAGGAAGCAGGCCGGCCTGGTACTTTTGTTGCAGGTGGCAGGCCGGCCACACCCCCTAGCCGGCCGGCTAGGGGTCAAAAGGTTCAATGAGATTTTCTGGCCGGCCACCAACTGGTGAGGTCCCCCTATGTGTGTACAACACAACTATGTGGTTAAAACTCCAAGAAATTGGGTCCAAGGGGTTCAACATTAGCTCGGAAAGAGGGGTTCAAAAGGGTCAATTCGAATTACTGGCCAGCCATGAACTTTTAGGGGCCTCTCATGTGTGTACATCACAGATATGTGGTTCAAAGTTCAAGAATGTGGGCCCAAGGGGTTCAACATTAGCCCGGAAGGAGGGGGTCAAAAGGGTCAGGTAGCATTAATGGCCGGCCACCAACTTTTAGGGGCCTCCCATGTGTGTACATCACAGATATGTGGTTAAAAGTTGGCAACATTAACTCCAAGGTGTTCAACATTAGCCCGGAAGTCAGAAAAACGGGCGCCGGAGGGCTTCGGAGGAGATATAACTGGCTGCTGCAACAATTACTAGCCTCCCGTCCTTCAGTGACCTTCCTCGTGATAAAACAGAGGTACCTGCCAAAAATGAACAAAAACCGTTGCAAAACGAATGTTCCGGGGCCAAAACACGCAGTTCGGGGTCCCGAAAATGGGCTGTTAAGCACCGAAAGTGGCATTCGGCCACGAAGTGGGCTTCTCAGCCCCCAGTGTCCCTCAAAAGGGAGCAAATATGAAGTATGCCAAAAATTAGAGCAATAGGAGATGGTTAAGCGGTCCCGAACCGAGGCACACGGCCTGACGGCTCCGAAAACCGAGAACCGGACTCCGAAATGGGAAAAATGGCCTACGGCCACCAAATGTAGCCTACGGACATTGAGAGTTGGTCTACGGGACCTCTCTCTTCCCTCAGGAAAAGAAACAAAGAAAACCGAGTCTGGTTCGCAAACCGACACAAGGCACAGAAGAGGGTTCGGAAGTCCGGAGGCAGGGTTCACGGCCGCAACTCTGAAACTTTTGAACAAGCACATTATGCAACATCACCAAGCGCTCAATCGGTGACGTCTGAGTCTTAAGGTCGGTCAAAAATGGGATGTCTACAGTATTCGAACCCTAATGTATGAGAAATGCCAAATAAACAACATAATTACATATCTGCGATCATGCAAGAGGGTCCGAAGAAGTGCTGGGTGTCTAAACCCTAATGCATGAGAAATAACAAGGACACACCATAATTACATATCTGCCATCATGCAAGAGGGTCCGAATAAGTGTCCGAGTGTTTAAAGCCGATTGCATGAGAAATGGTAAGTAAACACAAGAATTACATGTCTGCCATCATGGAAGAGGGTCCGAATAAGTGTCCGAGTGTTCGAGCCCTAATGGATGAGAAATGGCAGGTAAACACCATAATTACAGATCTGCCATCATGCAAGAGGGTCCGAATAAGTGTCCGAGCGTTCGATGCCTAATGCATGCGAAATGGCAAGTAAACACCATAATTACATATCTGCCATCGTGCGAGAGGGTCCGAATAAGTGTATGAGTGTTTAAACCCTAATGCATGAGAAATGACAAGTAAACACTGTAATTACATATCTGTCATCATGCAAGAGGGTCCGAATAAGTGTCCGAATAAGGGTCCGAGTGTTCAAACCCTAATGCATGAGAAATGGCAAGTAAACACCATAATTACATATCTGCCGTCATGCAAGAGGGTCCAAACAAGTGTCCGAGTGTTCGAACCCTAATGCACAAGAAATGGCAAGTGAACACTGTGATTACATATCTGCCATCATACAAGAGGGTCCGAATAAGTGTCTGATTGTTTAAACGCTAATGCACGAGAAATGGCAAGTAAACACCATAATTACATATCTGCCATCGTGCGAGAGGGTCCGAATAAGTGTATGAGTGTTTAAACCCTAATGCATGAGAAATGACAAGTAAACACTGTAATTACATATCTGTCATCATGCAAGAGGGTCCGAATAAGTGTCCGAATAAGGGTCCGAGTGTTCAAACCCTAATGCATGAGAAATGGCAAGTAAACACCATAATTACATATCTGCCGTCATGCAAGAGGGTCCAAACAAGTGTCCGAGTGTTCGAACCCTAATGCACAAGAAATGGCAAGTGAACACTGTGATTACATATCTGCCATCATACAAGAGGGTCCGAATAAGTGTCTGATTGTTTAAACGCTAATGCACGAGAAATGGCAAGTAAACACCATAATTACATATCTGTCGTCATGCAAGTGGGTCCGAATAAGTGTCTGAGTGTTTAAACCCTAATGCATGAGAAATCGCAAGTAAACACCGTAATTACATATCCGCCATCATAAAAGAGAGTCCGAATAAGTGTCCGAGTGTTCGTACCCCAATGCATGAGAAATGGCAAGGAAACACCACAATTACATATCTGCCATCATGCAAGGGGGTCCGATTAAGTGTCTGAGTTTTCGAACCCTAATGGATGAGAAATGGCAGGAAAACACCATAATTACATATCGGCCATCATGCAAGAGGGTATAAATAAGTGTCCCAGTGTTCGAAACCTAATGCATGAGAAATGGCAAATAAACACCATAATTACATATCTGCCAACATGTAAGAGGGTTTGAATAAGTGTCCGAGTGTTTGAACCCTAATGTATGAGAAATGGCAAGTAAACACCATAATTACATATCTGCCATCGTGCAAAATGTCCGAATAAGTGGACGAGTGTTTAAACCCTAATGCCTGAGAAATGACAAGTAAACATCGTAACTACATATCAGTCATCCTGCAAGAGGGTCCGAATAAGTGTCCGAGTGTTCGAACCCTAATGCATGAGAAATGGCAAGTAAACACTGTAATTACATATCTGCCATCATGAAAGAGGGTCCGAATAAGTGTCCGAATGTTCGAACCCTAATGCGTGAGAAATGGCAAACAAATACCATAATTAGATATCTGCCATCATGCAAGAGGGTCCGAGTAAGTGTCCGAGTGTTCGAACCCTAATGCATGAGAAATGGAAAGTAAACACCATAATTACATATCTGCCATCATGCAAGAGGGTCCAAATAAGTGTCCGAGTGTTCGAACCCTAATGCGTGAGAAATTGCAAGTAAACACCATAATTACATATCTGCCATCATGCAAGAGGGTCCGAATAAGTGTCCGAGTATTCGAACCCTAATGAATGAGAACTGGCAAGTAAACACTATAATTACATATCTGCCATCATTCAAGACGGTCTGAATTAGTGCCCGAGTGTTTAAACCCTAATGCATGAGACATGGCAAGTAAACACCGTAATTACATATCTGCCATCATTCAAGAGGGTCCGAATAAGTGTCCGAGTGTTCGAGCCCTAATGCATGAGAAATGGCAAGTAAACACCATAATTACATATCCGTCATCATGGAAGAGGGTCCGAATAAGTGCTGGGTGTCTAAACCCTAATGCCTGAGAAATGCCAACTAAACACCTAATTACATATCTACCATCATGCAAGGGGGGTCGGAAGAAGTGCTGGGTGTCCAAACCCTAATGCGTGAGAAATGGCAAGCAAACACCATAATTACATATCTGCCATCATGGAGGAGGGTCCAAATAAGTGTCCGAGTGTTCGAACCCTAATGGATGAGAAATGGCAGGTAAACACCATAATTACATATCTGCCATCATGCAAGACGGTCCGAATAAGTGTCAGAGTGTTCGAACCCTAATGCATGAGAAATGGCAAGTAAACACCATAATTACATATCTGCCATCATGGAAGAGGGTTTGAATAAGTGTCCGAGTGTTCGAACCCTATTGTATGAGAAAGGGCAAGTAAACACCATAATTACATATCTGCCATCATTCAAGGGGGTCCGAATAAGTTTACGAGTGTTTAAAACCTAATGCATGAGAAATGACAAGTAAACACTGTAATTACATGTCTGTCATCTTGCAAGAGGGTCCGAATAAGTGTCCGAGTGTTCAAACCCTAATGCATGAGAAATGACAAGTAAACACTTTAATTACATATCTTCCGTCTTGCAAGAGGGTCCGAATAAGTGTTCGAGTGTTCGAACCCTAATGCGTGAGAAATGGCAAGTAAACACCATAATTACATATCTGCCATCATGCAAGAGGGTCCGAGTAAGTGTCCGAGTGTTCGAACCTTAATGCATGAGAAATGGCAAGTAAACACCACAATTACATATCCGCCATCATGCAAGAGGGTCTGACTTAGTGTTCGTGTGTTTAAACCCTATTGCATGAGACCTGGCAAGTAAACACCGTAATTACATTTCTGCCATCATGCAAGAGGGTCCGAATAAGTGACCCAATGTTCGAACCCTAATGCATGAGAAATGGCAAGTAAACACCATAATTACATATCTGCCGTCATGCAAGAGGATCCGAATAAGTGCCCGAGTGTTCAAGCCCTAATGCATGTGAAATGGCAAGTAAACACCATAATTACATATCTGCCATCATGTAAGAGGGTTTGAATAAGTGTCCGAGTGTTCGAACACTAATGTATGAGAAATGGCAAGTAAACACCATAATTACATATCTGCCATCATGCAAGAGGGTCCGAATAAGTGTCCGAGTGTTCAAACTCTAATGCATGAGAAATGGAAAGTAAACACCATAATTACATATCGGCCATCATGCAAGAGGGTCCGAATAAGTGCCCGAGTATTCGAACCCTAATGCAAGAGAAATGGCAAGTAAAAACTATAATTACATATCTGCCATCATGCAAGACGGTCTGAATTAGTGTCCGAGTGTTTAAACCCCAATGCATGAGACATGGCAAGTAACACCGTAATTACATATCTGCCATCATGGAAGAGGGTCCAAATAAGTGTCTGAGTGTTCGAACCCTAATGCATGAGAAATGGCAAGTAAACACCATAATTACATATCTGCCATCGTGGAAGAGGGTCCGAAAAAGTGTTGGGTGTCTAAACCCTAATGCCTGAGAAATGCCAACTAAACACCTAATTACATATCTGCCATCATGCAAGGGGGTCTGAAGAAGTGCTGGGTATCTAAACCCTAATGCACGAGAAATGGCAAGTAAACACCATAATTACATATCTGCCATCATGCAAGAGCGTCCGAAAAAGTGTCTGAGTATTCGAACCCTAATGTATGAGAAATGGCAAATAAACACCATAATTACATATCTGCGATCATGCAAGAGGGTCTGAAGAAGTGCTGGGTGTCTAAACCCTAATGCATGAGAAATAACAAGGACACACCATAATTACATATCTGCCATCATGCAAGAGGGTCCGAATAAGTGTCAGAGTGTTTAAAGCCGATTGCATGAGAAATGGTAAGTAAACACAAGAATTACATGTCTGCCATCATGGAAGAGGGTCCGAATAAGTGTCCGATTGTTCGAACCCTAATGGATGAAATGGCAGGTAAACACCATAATTACAGATCTGCCATCATGCAAGAGGGTCCGAATAAGTGTCCGAGCGTTCGATGCCTAATGCATGAGAAATGGCAAGTAAACACCATAATTACATATCTGCCATCATGCGAGAGGGTCCGAATAAGTGTATGAGTGTTTAAACCCTAATGCATGAGAAATGACAAGTAAACACTGTAATTACATATCTGTGATCATGCAAGAGGGTCCGAATAAGTGTCCGAATAAGGGTCCGAGTCTTCAAACCCTAATGCATGAGAAATGGCAAGTAAACACCATAATTACATATCTGCCGTCATGCAAGAGGGTCCAAACAAGTGTCCGAGTGTTCGAACCCTAATGCACAAGAAATGGAAAGTGAACACTGTGATTACATATCTGCCATCATACAAGAGGGTCCGAATAAGGGTCTGATTGTTTAAACCCTAATGCACGAGAAATGGCAAGTAAACCCCATAATTACATATCTACCGTCATGCAAGTGGGTCCGAATAAGTGTCTGAGTGTTTAAACCCTAATGCGTGAGAAATCGCAAGTAAACACCGTAATTACATATCCGCCATCATAAAAGTGAGTCCGAATAAGTGTCCGAGTGTTCGTACCCCAATGCATGAGAAATGGCAAGGAAACACCATAATTACATATCTGCCATCATGCAAGAGGGTCCGATTAAGTGTCTGAGTTTTCGAACCCTAATGGATGAGAAATGACAGGTAAACACCATAATTACATATCGGCCATCATGCAAGAGGGTATAAATAAGTGTCCCAGTGTTCGAACCCTAATGCATGAGAAATGGCGAATAAACACCATAATTACATATCTGCCAACATGTAAGAGGGTTTGAATAAGTGTCCGAGTGTTTGAACCCTAATGTATGAGAAATGGCAAGTAAACACCATAATTACATATCTGCCATCATGCAAAATGTCCGAATAAGTGGACGAGTGTTTAAACCCTAATGCCTGAGAAATGACAAGTAAACATCGTAACTACATATCAGTCATCCTGCAAGAGGGTCCGAATAAGTGTCCGAGTGTTCGAACCCTAATGCATGAGAAATGGCAAGTAAACACTGTAATTACATATCTGCCATCATGAAAGAGGGTCCGAATAAATGTCCGAATGTTCGAACCCTAATGCGTGAGAAATGGCAAACAAATACCATAATTAGATATCTGCCATCATGCAAGAGGGTCCGAGTAAGTGTCCGAGTGTTCGAACCCTAATGCATGAGAAATGGCAAGTAAACACCATAATTACATATCTGCCATCATGCAAGAGGGTCCAAATAAGTGTCCGAGTGTTCGAACCCTAATGCGTGAGAAATTGCAAGTAAACACCATAATTACATATCTGCCATCATGCAAGAGGGTCCGAATAAGTGTCCGAGTATTCGAACCCTAATGCATGAGAACTGGCAAGTAAACACTATAATTACATATCTGCCATCATTCAAGACGGTCTGAATTAGTGCCCGAGTGTTTAAACCCTAATGCATGAGACATGGCAAGTAGACACCGTAATTACATATCTGCCATCATTGAAGAGGGTCCGAATAAGTGTCCGAGTGTTTGAGCCCTAATGCATGAGAAATGGCAAGTAAACACCATAATTACATATCCGTCATCATGGAAGAGGGTCCGAATAAGTGCTGGGTGTCTAAACCCTAATGCCTGAGAAATGCCAACTAAACACCTAATTACATATCTACCATCATGCAAGGGGGGTCGGAAGAAGTGCTGGGTGTCCAAACCCTAATGCATGAGAAATGGCAAGTAAACACCATAATTACATATCTGCCATCATGGGGGAGGGTCCAAATAAGTGTCCGAGTGTTCGAACCCTAATGGATGAGAAATGGCAGGTAAACACCATAATTACATATCTGCCATCATGCAAGACGGTGCGAATAAGTGTCAGAGTGTTCGAACCCTAATGCATGAGAAATGGCAAGTAAACACCATAATTACATATCTGCCATCATGGAAGAGGGTTTGAATAAGTGTCCGAGTGTTCGAACCCTATTGTATGAGAAAGGGCAAGTAAACACCATAATTACATATCTGCCATCATTCAAGAGGGTCCGAATAAGTTTACGAGTGTTTAAAACCTAATGCATGAGAAATGACAAGTAAACACTGTAATTACATGTCTGTCATCTTGCAAGAGGGTCCGAATAAGTGTCCGAGTGTTCGAACCCTAATGCATGAGAAATGACAAGTAAACACTTTAATTACATATCTGCCGTCTTGCAAGAGGGTCCGAATAAGTGTTCGAGTGTTCGAACCCTAATGCATGAGAAATGGCAAGTAAACACCATAATTACATATCTGCCATCATGCAAGAGGGTCCGAGTAAGTGTCCGAGTGTTCGAACGTTAATGCATGAGAAATGGCAAGTAAACACCACAATTACATATCCGCCATCATGCAAGAGGGTCTGACTTAGTGTTCGTGTGTTTAAACCCTATTGCATGAGACATGGCAAGTAAACACCGTAATTACATTTCTGCCATCATGCAAGAGGGTCCGAATAAGTGACCCAATGTTCGAACCCTAATGCATGAGAAATGGCAAGTAAACACCATAATTACATATCTGCCATCATGCAAGAGGGTCCGAATAAGTGTCCGAGTGTTCGAACTCTAATGCATGAGAAATGGAAAGTAAACACCATAATTACATATCGGCCATCATGCAAGAGGGTCCGAATAAGTGCCCGAGTATTCGAACCCTAATGCAAGAGAAATGGCAAGTAAAAACTATAATTACATATCTGCCATCATGCAAGACGGTCTGAATTAGTGCCCGAGTGTTTAAACCCCAATGCATGAGACATGGCAAGTAACACCGTAATTACATATCTGCCATCATGGAAGAGGGTCCAAATAAGTGTCTGAGTGTTCGAACCCTAATGCATGAGAAATGGCAAGTAAACACCATAATAACATATCTGCCATCGTGGAAGAGGGTCCGAATAAGTGCTGGGTGTCTAAACCCTAATGCCTGAGAAATGCCAACTAAACACCTAATTACATATCTGCCATCATGCAAGGGGGTCTGAAGAAGTGCTGGGTATCTAAACCCTAATGCACGAGAAATGGCAAGTAAACACCATAATTACATATCTGCTATCATGCAAGAGCGTCCGAAAAAGTGTCTGAGTATTCGAACCCTAATGTATGAGAAATGGCAAATAAACACCATAATTACATATCTGCGATCATGCAAGAGGGTCTGAAGAAGTGCTGGGTGTCTAAACCCTAATGCATGAGAAATAACAAGGACACACCATAATTACATATCTGCCATCATGCAAGAGGGTTCGAATAAGTGTCAGAGTGTTTAAAGCCGAATGCATGAGAAATGGTAAGTAAACACAAGAATTACATGTCTGCCATCATGGAAGAGGGTCCGAATAAGTGTCCGATTGTTCGAACCCTAATGGATGAGAAATGGCAGGTAAGCACCATAATTACAGATCTGCCATCATGCAAGAGGGTCCGAATAAGTGTCCGAGCGTTCGATGCCTAATGCATGAGAAATGGCAAGTAAACACCATAATTACATATCTGTCATCATGCGAGAGGGTCCGAATAAGTGTATGAGTGTTTAAACCCTAATGCATGAGAAATGACAAGTAAACACTGTAATTACATATCTGTCATCATGCAAGAGGGTCCGAATAAGTGTCCGAATAAGGGTCTGAGTCTTCAAACCCTAATGCATGAGAAATGGCAAGTAAACACCATAATTACATATCTGTCGTCATGCAGGAGGGTCCAAACAAGTGTCCGAGTGTTCGAACCCTAATGCACAAGAAATGGCAAGTGAACACTGTGATTACATATCTGCCATCATACAAGAGGGTCCGAATAAGTGTCTGATTGTTTAAACCCTAATGCACGAGAAATGGCAAGTAAACACCATAATTACATATCTGCCATCATGCAAGTGGGTCCGAATAAGTGTCTGAGTGTTTAAACCCTAATGCATGAGAAATCGCAAGTAAACACCGTAATTACATATCCGCCATCATAAAAGTGAGTCCGAATAAGTGTCCGAGTGTTCGTACCCCAATGCATGAGAAACGGCAAGAAAACACCATAATTACATATCTGCCATCATGCAAGAGGGTCCGATTAAGTGTCTGAGTTTTCGAACCCTAATGGATGAGAAATGGCAGGTAAACACCATAATTACATATCGGCCATCATGCAAGAGGGTATAAATAAGTGTCCCAGTGTTCGAACCCTAATGCATGAGAAATGGCAAATAAACACCATAATTACATATCTGCCAACATGTAAGAGGGTTTGAATAAGTGTCCGAGTGTTTGAACCCTAATGTATGAGAAATGACAAGTAAACACTGTAATTACATGTCTGTCATCTTGCAAGAGGGTCCGAATAAGTGTCCGAGTGTTCGAACCCTAATGCATGAGAAATGGCAAGTAAACACTTTAATTACATATCTGCCGTCTTACAAGAGGGTCCGAATAAGTGTTCGAGTGTTCGAACCCTAATGCATGAGAAATGGCAAGTAAACACCATAATTACATATCTGCCATCATGCAAGAGGGTCCGAGTAAGTGTCCGAGTGTTCGAACCTTAATGCATGAGAAATGGCAAGTAAACACCACAATTACATATCCGCCATCATGCAAGAGGGTCTGACTTAGTGTTCGAGTGTTTAAACCCTATTGCATGAGACATGGCAAGTAAACACCGTAATTACATTTCTGCCATCATGCAAGAGGGTCCGAATAAGTGACCCAGTGTTCGAACCCTAATGCATGAGAAATGGCAAGTAAACACCATAATTACATATCTGCCGTCATGCAAGAGGATCCGAATAAGTGCCCGAGTGTTCGAGCCCTAATGCGTGTGAAATGGCAAGTAAACACCATAATTACATATCTGCCATCATGTAAGAGGGTTTGAATAAGTGTCCGAGTGTTCGAACACTAATGTATGAGAAATGGCAAGTAAACACCATAATTACATATCTGCCATCATGCAAGAGGGTCCGAATAAGTGTCCGAGTGTTCGAACTCTAATGCATGAGAAATGGAAAGTAAACACCATAATTACATATCGGCCATCATGCAAGAGGGTCCGAATAAGTGCCCGAGTATTCGAACCCTAATGCATGAGAAACGGCAAGTAAACACTATAATTACATATCTGCCATCATGCAAGACGGTCTGAATTAGTGTCCGAGTGTTTAAACCCTAATGCATGAGACATGGCAAGTAAACACCGTAATTACATATCTGCCATCATTGAAGGGGATCGGAATATGTGTCCGATTGTTTAAACCCTAAAGCATGAGAAATGGCTAGTGAACACCATAATTACATATCCGCCATCATGCAAGAGGGTCCGAATAAGTGCTGGGTGTCTAAACCCTAATGCCTGAGAAATGCCAACTAAACACCTAATTACATATCTGTCATCATGCAAGGGGTCTGAAGAAGTGCTGGGTGTCTAAACCCTAATGCATGAGCAATGGCATGTAAACACCATAATTACATATCTGCCATCATGCAGGAGCGTCCGAAAAAGTGTCTGAGTATTCGAACCCGAATGTATGAGAAATACCAAGGAAACACCATAATTACATATCTGCCATCATGCAAGAGGGTCCGAATAAGTGTCCGAGTGTTTAAAGCCGATTGCATGAGAAATGGTATGTAAACACAATAATTAGATATCTGCCATCAAGGAAGAGGGTCCAAATAAGTGTCCGCGTGTTCGAACCCTAATGGATGAGAAATGGCAGGTAAACACCATAATTACATATCTGCATCACGGAGAGGGTTCGAACAAGTGTCCGAGTGTTCAAACCCTAATGCATGAGAAATGGCAAGTAAACACCATAATTACATATATGCCATCATGGAAGAGGGTCCGAATAAGTGTCCGAGTGTTTGAACACTAATGCATGAGAAATGGCAAGTGAATACCATAATTACATATCTACCATCATGCAAGAGGGTCTGAATTAGTGTCCGAGTGTTTAAACCCTAATGCATGAGACATGGAAAGTAAACACCGTAATTACATTTCTGCCATCATGCAAGAGCGTCCGAATAAGTGACCAAGTGTTCGAACCCTAATGCGTAAGAAATGGCAAGTAAACACCATAATTACATATTATCCATCTTGCAAGAGTGTCCGAATAAGTGTCCGAGTGTTCGAGCCCTAATGCATGAGAAATGGCAAGTAAACACCATAATTACATATCTGCCATCATATAAGAGGGTTTGAATAAGTGTCCGAGTGTTCGAACCCTAATGTATGAGAAATGGCAACTAAACACCATAATTACATATCTGCCATCATGCAAGAGGGTCCGAATAAGTGTACGTGTGTTTAAACCCTAATGCATGGGAAATGACTAGTAAACACTGTAATTACATATCTGTGATCATGCAAGGGGGTCCGAATAAGTGTCCGAGTGTTCGAACACTAATGCATGAGAAATGGCAAGTAAACACCATAATTACATATCTGCCATCATGCAAGAGGGTCTGAATAAGTGTCCGAGTGTTTGAACCCTAATGCATATGAAATGTCAAGTAAACACCGTAATTACATATCTGCCATCATGCAAGAGGGTCCGAATAAGTGTCTGAGTCTTTAAGCCCTAATGAATGAGAAATCGGTAGTAAACACCGTAATTACATATTTGCCATCATACAAGAGGGTCCGAATAAGCGTCTGATTGTTTAAACACTAATGCATGAGAAATGGCAAGTAAACACCATAATTACATATCTGCCGTCATGCAAGAGGGTCCGAATAAATGTGTGAGTGTTTACGCCCTAATGCATGAGAAATCGCAAGTAAACACCATAATTACATATCTGCCATCATAAAAGAGAGTCCGAATAAGTGTCGGAGTATTCGAGCCCTAATGCATGAGAAATGGCAAGTAAATACCATAATTACATACTGCCATCATGCAAGAGGGTCCGAATAAGTGTCCAAGTGTTCGAACCCTAATGGATGAGAAATGGCAGGTAAACACCATAATTACATATCTGCCATCATGCAAGAGGGTTCAAATAGGTGTCCCAGGGTTCGAACCCTAATGCATGAGAAATGGCAAGCAAACACCATAATTACATATCTGCCATCATGTAAGAGGGTTGGAATAAGTGTCCGACTGTTTGAACCCTAATGTATGAGAAGTGGCAAGTAAACACCATAATTACATATCGGCCATCATGAAGAGGGTCTGAATAAGTGTACGAGTGTTTAAACCCTAATACATGAGAAATGACAAGTAAACACTGTAATTACATATCTGTCATCATGCAAGAGGAACTGAATAAGTGTCCGAGTGTTTGAACCCTAATGCATGAGAAATGGAAAGTAAACACCATAATTACATATCTGCCATCATGCGAGAGGGTCCGAATAAGTGTCCGAGTGTTCGAACCCTAATGCATGAGAAATGGCAAGCAAATACCGTAATTACATATCTGCCATCATGCAAGAGGGTCCGAATAACTGTCCGAGTGTTCGAACCCTAATGCATGAGAAATGGCAACTAAACTCCATAATTACATATCTACCATCAAGCAAGAGGGTTTGAATTAGTGTCCGAGTGTTTAAACCCTAATGCATGAGACATGGCAAGTAAACACCGTAATTACACCTCTGCTATTATGCAAGAGGGTTCGAATAAGTGTCCCACGGTTCGAACCCTAATGCATGAGAAATGGCAAGTAAACACCATAATTACATATCTGCCATCATTCAAGAGGGTCCGAATATGTGTCCGATTGTTTAAACCCTAATGCATGAGAAACGACAAGTAAACACTGTAATTACATATCTGTCGTCATGCAAGAGGGTCCAAATAAGTGTCTGAGTGTTCAAACCGTAACGCGTGAGAAATGGCAAGTAAACACTGTAATTAGATATCTGCCATCATGCAAGAGGGTCCGAATAATTGTCCGAGTGTTCAAACCCTAATGCATGAGAAATGGCAACTAAACTCCATAATTACATATCTGCCATCAAGCAAGAGGGTTTGAATTAGTGTCCGAGTGTTGAAACCCTAATGCATGAGACATGGCAAGTAAACACCGTAATTACACCTCTGCCATTATGCAAGAGCGTCCGAATAAGTGTCCCAGGGTTCGAACCCCAATGCATGAGAAATGGCCAGTAAACACCATAATTACATATCTGCCATCATGTAAGAGGGTCCGAATATGTGTCCGATTGTTTAAACCCTAATGCATGAGGAATGGCAAGTAAACACCATAATTACATATCTGCCATCATGCAAGAGGGTTTGAATAAGTGTCCGACTGTTTGAACCCTAATGTATGAGAAGTGGCAAGTAAACACCATAATTACATATCTGCCATCACGAAGAGGGTCTGAATAAGTGTACGAGTGTTTAAACCCCAATACATGAGAAATGACAAGTAAACACAGTAATTATATATCTGTCATCATGCAAGAGCGTCTGAATAAGTGTCTGAGTGTTTGAACCCTAATGCATGAGAAATGGAAGGTAAACACCATAATTATATATCTGCCATCATGCAAGAGGGTCCGAATAAGTGTCCGAGTGTTCGAACCCTAATGCATGAGAAATGGAAAGCAAATACCGTAATTACATATCTGCCATCATGCAAGAGGGTCCAAATAAGTGTGCGAGTGTTCGAACCCTAATGCATGAGAAATGGCAAGTAAACACCATAATTACATATCCGCCACCATCCAAGAGGGTCTGAATATGTGTCCGATTGTTTAAACCCTAACGCATGAGGAATGACAAGTAAACACCAAAATTACATATCTGCCATCATGCAAGAGGGTCCGAAAAAGTGTTTGAGTGTTCGAACCCTAATGTATGAGACATGGCAAATAAACACCATAATTACATATCTACGATCATGCAAGAGGGTCCGAATAAGTGCAGGGTGTCCAAATCGTAATGCATGAGAAATACTAATGAAATACCATAATTACATATCTGCCATCATGCAAGAGGGTCCGAATATGTGTCTGGGTGTTTAAATCCGAATGCATGAGAAATGGTAAGTAAACACCATAATTACATATCTGCCATCATGCAAGAGGGTCCGAATAAGTGTCCGAGTGTTCGAAACCTAACGGACGAGAAATGGCAGGTAAACACCATAATTACATATCTGCCATCAAGAAGAGGGTTCGAATAAGTGTCCGAGTGTTCGAACCCTAATGCATGAGAAATGGTAAGTAAACACCATAATTACATATCTGCCAACATGTATGAGGGTTTGAATAAGTGTCCGAGTGTTCGAACCTTAATGTATGAGAAATGGCAAGTAAACACCATAATTACATATCTGCCATCATGCAAGAGGGTCCGAATAAGGGTACCAGTGTTTAAACCCTAATGCATGAGAAACGAGAAGTAAACACTGTAATTACATATCTGTCATCATGCAAGAGGGTCCAAATAAGTGTCTGAGTGTTCAAACCGTAACGCATGAGAAATTCCAAGTAAACACTGTAATTAGATATCTGCCATCATGCAAGAGGGTTCGAATAAGTGACCGAGTGTTTGAACCGTAATGCATGAGAAATGGCCAGTAAACACCATAATTACATATTTGCCATCATGCAAGAGGGTCCAGATAAGTGTCCGAGTGTTCGAACCGTAATGCATCGGAAATGGAAACTAAACACCATAATTATATATCTGCCATCATGCAAGAGCATCTGAATTAGAGTCCGAGTGTTTAAACCCTAATGCATGAGACATGGCAAGTAAACACCGTAATTACATTTCTGCAATCATGCAAGAGGGTCCGAATAAGTGTCCGAGTGTTCGAACACTAATGCATGAGAAATGGCAAGTAAACACCATAATTACATGTCTGCCATCATGCAAGAGGGTGCGAATAAGTGTCCGAGTGTTCGAGCCCTAATGCATGAGAAATGGCTAGTAAATACCATAATTACATATCTGCCATCATGTAAGATGGTTTGAATAAGTGTCCGAGTGTTCGAACCCTAATGTATGAGAAATGGCAAGTAAACACCATAATTATATATCTGCCATCACGTAAGAGGGTCCGAGTAGGTGTACGATTTTTTAAACGCTAATGCATGAGAAATGACAAGTAAACAATGTAATTACATATCTGTCATCGTGCAAGAGGGCCCGAATAAGTGTCCGAGTGTTCGAACCCTAATCCGTGAGAAATGGCAAGTAAACACCACAATTACATATCTGCCATCACGCAAGAGGGTCCGAATAAGTGCTGGGTGTCTAAATCGTAATGCATGAGAAATACCAAGGAAACACCATAATTACATATCTGCCATCATGCAAGAGGGTCCGAATAAGTGTCCGAGTGTTCGAACCCTAATGCATGAGAAATGGCAAGTAAACACCGTAATTACATATCTGTCATCATGCAAGAGGGTCTGAATAAGTGTCCGACTGTTCGAACCCTAATGCATGAGAAATGGCAAGTGAACACCATAATTAC
Organism: Camellia sinensis; assembly: GCF_055761805.1. Lineage (NCBI taxonomy): Eukaryota > Viridiplantae > Streptophyta > Magnoliopsida > Ericales > Theaceae > Camellia > Camellia sinensis. The sequence goes on from NC_138972.1 coordinate 164,248,251, forward strand.
ATATCTGCCATCATGCAAGAGTGTCTGAATTAGTGTCCTAGTGCTTAAACCCTAATGCATGAGACATGGCAAGTAAACACCGTAACTACATATCTGCCATCATGCAAGAGGGTCCGAATAAGTTTCCGAGTGTTCGAACCCTAATGCAAGAGAAATGGCAAGAAACACCGTAATTACATATCTGCCATCATGCAAGAGGGTCCGAATAAGTGTCCGACTGTTCGAACCCTAATGCATGAGAAATGGCAAGTAAACACCATAATTACATATTTGCCATCATGCAAGAGGGTCTGAATTAGTGTCCGGGTGTTTAAACCCTAATGCATGAGACATGGCAAGTAAACACCGTAATTACATATCTGCCATCATGTAAGAGGGTCCGAATAAGTGTCCGAGTGTTCGAACCCTAATGCATGAGAAATGGCATGTGAACACCATAATAAAATATCCGCCATCATCCAAGAGGGTCCGAATATGTGTTCGATTGTTTAAACCCCAATGCATGAGAAATGGCATGTAAACACCATAATTACATATCTGCCATCATGCAAGAGGGTCCGAATATGTGTCCGATTGTTTAAACCCCAATGCATGAGAAATGGCAAGTAAACACCATAATTACATATCTTCCATCATGCAAGAGGGTCTGAATATGTGTCCGAGTGTTTAAACCCTAATGCATGAGAAATGGCATGTAAACACCATAATTACATATCTGCCATCATGCAAGAGGGTCCGAATAAGTGTCCGAGTGTTTAAACCCTAATGCATGAGAAACGGCATGTAAGCACCATAATTACATATCTGCCGTCATGCAGGAAGGTCCGAGTAAGTGTCCGAAAATTCGAACCCTAATGGATGAGCAATGGCAAGTAAACACCATAATTACATATCTTCCATCATGCAAGAGTGTCCGAATATGTGTACATGTGTTTAAACCCTAATGCATGAGAAATGAGAAGTAAACACTGTAATTACATATCTGTCATCATGCAAGAGGGTCCGAATATGTGTCCGAGTGTTCAAACCCCAATGCATGAGAAATGGCAAGTAAACAACATAATTACATATCTGCCATCATCCAAGAGGGTCCGAATAATTGTCCGAGTGTTCGAAGCCTAATGCATGAGAAATGGCAGGTAAACGCCGTAATTACATATCTGCCATCATACAAGAGGGTCCAAATAAGTGTCCGAGTGTTCGAACCATAATGCTTGAGAAATGACAAATAAACACCATAATTGCATATCTGCCATCATGCAAGAGGGTCCGACTAAGCGTCCGAGTGTTCGAACTGAAATGCATGAGAAATGGCAACTAAACACCATAATTACATATCTGCCATCATGCAAGAGGGTCTGAATTAGAGTCCGAGTGTTTAAGCCCTAATTCATGAGACATGGCAACTAAACACCGTAATTACATTTCGGCCATCATACAAGAGGGTCCGAATAAGTGTCCGAGTGTTCCAACCCTAATGCATGAGAAATGGCAAGTAAACACCATAATTACATATCTGTCATCATGCAAGAGGGTCCGAATAAGTGTCCGACTGTTCGAGCCCTAATGCATGAGAAATGGGAAGTAAACACCAAAATTACATATCTGCCATCATGTAAGAGGGTTTGAATAAGTGTCCAAGTGTTCGAACCCTAATGTATGAGAAATGGCAAGTAAACACCATAATTATATATCTGCCATCATGCACGGGGGTCTGAATAGGTGTACGAGTGTTTAAACCCTAATGCATGAGAAATGACAAGTAAACACTGTAATTACATATTTGTCATCATACAAGAGGGCCCGAATAAGTGTCCGAGTGTTCGAACCCTAATGCATGAGAAATGGCAAGTAAACACCATAATTACATATCTGCCATCATGCAAGAGGGTCCGAATAAGTGTCCGAGTGTTCGAACCCTAATGCATGAGAAATGGGAGGTAAACACTGTAATTACAAATCTGCCATCACGCAAGAGGGTCCAAATAAGTGTCTGAGTGTTCGAACCCCAATGCCTGAGAAATGGCAAGTAAACACCGTAATTTCGTATCTGCCATCATGCAAGAGGGTCCAAATAAGTGTCCAAGTGTTCGAACCATAATGCATGAGAAATGGCATGTAAACACTGTAATTACATATCTGCCATCATCCAAGAGGGTCCGAATATGTTTTCGATTGTTTAAACCCGAATGCATGAGAAATGGCACGTGAACACCATAATTACATATCTTCCATCATGCAAGAGGGTCCGAATATGTGTCCGATTGTTTAAACCCTAATGCATGTGAAATGGCTTGTAAACACCATAATTACATATCTGCCATCATGCAAGAGGGTCCGAATAAGTGTCCGAGTGTTCGAACCCTAATGCATGAGAAATGGAAAGTAAACACCGTAATTACATATCTGCCATCATGCAAGAGGGTCCGAGTAAGTGTCCGAGTGTTCGAACCCTTATGCACGAGAAATGGCAAGTAAACATCATAATTACATATCTGCCATCATGCAAGATGGTCCGAATAAGTGTCCGAGTGTTCGAACCCTAATGCATGAGAAATGGCAAGTAAACACCATAATTAAATATCTGCCATCATGCAAGAGGGTCTGAATTAGTGTCCGAGTGTTTAAATCCTAATGCATGAGACATGGCAGGTAAACACCGTAATTTCATATCTGCCATCATGCAAGAGGGTCCGAACAAGTGTCCGAGTGTTCGAACCATAATGCATGAGAAATGGCATGTATACACTGTAATTACATATCCGCCATCATCCAAGAGGGTCCGAATTTGTGTCCGATTGTTTAAACCCGAATGCATGAGAAATTGCACATAAACACCATAATTACATATCTGCCATCATGCAAGCGGGTCCGAATATGTGTCCGACTGTTTAAACCCTAATGCATGTGAAATGGCATGTAAACACCATAATTACATATCTGCCATCATGCAAGAGGGTCCGAATAAGTTTCCGAGTGTTCGAACCCTAATGCAAGAGAAATGGCAAGAAACACCGTAATTACATATCTGCCATCATGCAAGAGGGTCCGAATAAGTGTCCGACTGTTCGAACCCTAATGCATGAGAAATGGCAAGTAAACACCATAATTACATATTTGCCATCTTGCAAGAGGGTCTGAATAAGTGTCCGAGTGTTTAAACCCTAATGCATGAGAAACGGCAAGTAAGCACCTGTAACAAACCCGCGGGGGACCTCGCTACAGCTCGGACTCGATTTTTGTCAGTCATGGTTCTAAGTCTGAACCAAAGAGTCCAAATCCGGCAAATCGTTTTGAGAAAAACTGATTTTTGAAAGAAGTGCCAAACATGGACTGCTTTGCCAGATACAGAGTCGCCACCTAAATATTTTGTTTTGGGAAATTTAGGAAACCCTGACTCGGTGCCAAAAGGCCACGTCTCCGTCATCACCAAAGTTGCCTCGGCTCGGGATCTTGGGTACGATTGGGGAAGGTCACTTCGTGAGCACCCCCGCTCGCCCGGTCATAGACCGGCCTCTACTAACCATGATATCAATTTTTGAAAACATTGTGTGTTCTTATTCCGGTTATTAGCCTAGGTTACTATGTGATGCTCACAGCATACAAGTATAGACTGGATCGCCTGAATTGGAACGAAAACATTTCATGTTTGTTTTTGAAAATGGTTTGCTACCCGCAGGTAGGTTTGAAACATTTGATGATTTATTCCAATTCAAATAACCCAACCTTCACCCACAGGCATTCAGGCAGTTATATCACTTAAGCAATTAGCCTCATGGCAAGCATGCTATCATGGCATTCACTCACACGTATGCAAGGATGCTAAAGCATAAAACTTACCGGGTACTCCAAGCCAAAACAAAAACTGTATTAGAAATCATGCATGATCCTAATTATACAGAAATGCCTAATGCAACACATGCAAAGATTCAACTATAGCAGGCTCGACTATTCTAAACATGGCGTATGGAATGCTACAACTAATATGTATTCAATTTGGAATTGAAATTACAATGCAGTTAGTATGATGCGCCGAGCCCGATGCATGCAAAACAGATGAATGAATGCAAACATGCTATCATACTGTATGCTAATTGAAATATGCCCTAATCTAACCATCATAAGCGGATAAATAAAAGGGAGAAAGACGTGGGGTTGGAAGACATACATCACACTCACGCACACTTATTACAATTGTGCCCTCGCGCAGAGGGTCCAAATAAATATACAGTCCAAATATTACAGTCCCGAATAAATGAATATTACAGTCCAAAAATATTACAAAAATTCTAATTAATTAATGAATTAACTAAGAAAGCAAATAAAGCTGGCGTGCAAGCCAGGGACTGCCTTGCTTCTGATGGATGATGCATATCCGGGTTGTCTTGCGCGGAAATCCACCGGAATGCCCCAATTAGCCTCTGTTTACACCTGTTCTTGAAATACGTGCCAAGCCCCAAAAGGTTGTTGATTCTTTGTTTTGCTGCAACAGAGAGCAGGAAAGGGGCATAGCAATGTATTTGCACAGATATATGCATGTCTCGATCCTCGTGCCACCAATCACGCATACCGAGGCATGATAACCGAGGAGTCGAAATGCACAACTCAATATAGAATGAATGCACATGAAACTACAGCTAAAACCTAACTCCATCATGGGTAATCCGGAGTGTCGGTGACTGGGGAATTGAGATACATTCCGTCACTCGGAGTACGGAATGTGCCTCGTTTCCCGTGCCCGGGCTAACTCCTATTCCGGACATGATGCAATATGCATGGTATGCATGAAATGCAACTAAGATACAATCCTACATACACAATGCTATGAAAATGATATGCCTTGAAATGCGTGCACACGGGCACGCAAATTGAGAAAATGACAGAATGCAATCTAAGATACAACCTAGTATGCACAATGCTATGAAAATGAGGTGCCTCGAAATGCGTGCACACGGGCACGCAAACCGAGAAAATGACAGAATGCAATGCAAGTGACTAAAATGGCATGGGAAAGGTAACATGGACTTATACTAACATCAGAGAGCCTCAGCCACACTCACATAAGAAGCCGGTTGATGAAAATGAAGTGCCTCGAAATGCGTGCACGCGGGCACGCAAACCGAGGCAATGGCATACGCAATGCAAATGTCATGGAAATATGATATGGGCTTATACCAACATGAGTGAACCTCAGCCACACTCACATAGGATGCCGGCGGATAAAAATGAAGTGCCTCGAAATGCGTGCACACGGGCACGCAAACCGAGGCGATGGCAGAATGCGATGAAATGACATGGAAATGACAAATGGGCTTATACCAACATGAGTGAGCCTCAGCCACACTCACATAGGATGCCGGCGGATAAAAAAGAAGTGCCTCAAAATGCGTGCACACGGGCACGCAAACCGAGGCGGTGACAGAATGCGATGAAATGACATGGAAATGACAAATGGGCTTATACCAACATGAGTGAGCCTCAGCCACACTCACATAGGATGCCGGCGGATAAAAAAGAAGTGCCTCGAAATGCGTGCACACGGGCACGCAAACCGAGGCGGTGACAGAATGCGATGAAATGACATGGAAATGACAAATGGGCTTATACCAACATGAGTGAGCCTCAGCCACACTCACATAGGATGCCGGCGGATAAAAAAGAAGTGCCTCGAAATGCGTGCACACGGGCACGCAAACCGAGGCGATGACAGAATGCGATGAAATGACATGAAATGGATGGCAATCATTCTAACAGAATTTCAGCAACAAAATATGGGGGAAAACAGTCCCGAAATGAAGCGAAATGACACCAAATGCATGAAATTGTCCCGAAATGCAACATTAGGCACCCGAAATGGCCTATAGCTATGCCAAACATGCACAATATGGACACGCAATGCAAAGAAAGAAGCTAGGCAGTCCCAAAAAAGGCACTTTCACAGTTATAAACATGGCCAAACAGCAAGCATAGGTAGGGGAAAAATAGCATGCAAGAATAGGGGCCAAAAGAGGGGTAATGAAGCAAGTGATATAAGCAAAACCCAAACTGAAAAAATTCCTTCTACAACATTGAAGAGGGACCAAAAATATGAACATTTACAGTATATGGCAGCCTCAAAATCAGTATACAAACATGATAAAAATGTGATGCAAAATGAGGCTCAAAAGGTGCTATAACACGAGGTATGCAAAATAATCACCCAACAGCCAAAGACCCTTAATAAAACATGTATAATGGGCCAAAATAAGACTATTTCCAGAACTGTAAAATGGCCAAAAACAAAAGCATGGTAGGCTAACTAAACATGCAAGAATGGGGAATAAAAGGGAGATATAACATGAAGTGACCTATGGAGGTCCCAAAACATGAAAGGACCTAAATGAAACATGAAGTATGGACCAAAATAAGGACTTTTTCAGAACTGTAAAATGGCCGAAAACAAAAGCATGGTAGGCTGCCATTGCATGCAAGAATGGGGAAGAAAAGAGGAGTATAAAGGTAGGTATAACATGGAAGTCCCAAATGGTGTTGAGCCCTTCTTCAATGTTGAAGAGGGGCTCAAAATGAGCCTAATATCAGTTTACAACATGCTCGAAAACAGATTACTCATGGGCCAAAAATAGCATGCAAAACTATGACATACAAGAGGATCAATGAAGCAAGTGTATTATGGAAGGCTCAAACAAGGTTGAGCCCTTAATGAAAAGTGAAAATGAGCTCAAAAGAGGGCCCTTTTCAGTTAGGGCCGGAGCTTGAAACAAAAAGCAAGTGGGGCTTACAAATAGATCAAGAAAAAGGGTCAAAGTGAAGAAAAGCTACTCACCCTTGAAGACTCAAACTTTTGTTGCTTCTTGGACCAATTTGCAGCTTCTTTGGCCTTTGAGAAACCTTCCTTGTTGCTGGAAATGAGGTGGTGGTGGTAGAGCTTGGTGGTGTAGAAGAAATGGTGGTTAGGGGCTTAGGGTTTTTCAAGGAAATGAGAGCTATGGAAATGGAGTTGTGTATGGAAGCTTGAAGATGAAGTTTTCTAACCCCAAAATACTACAAGGCTTGCATGCTATATAGGCCAACAAGGGGGTGTAAAGGTGGGGGAAAAGGAGAGCAAAATTCCCCCACAAAATATCCCCCGGATAAATATCTTTTCTGGGGGATATTGCCCCACAGCTGGAAAGGGAACAGTGCAAGGAACACGGCCGGCCTGGTACTTTTGCTGCAGGTGGCCGGCCGGCCACACCCCCTAGCCGGCCGGCTAGGGGTCAAAAGGTTCAATCATATTTTCTGGCCGGCCACCAACTGGTAATGTTCTCCTATGTGTGTACATCACAACCATGTGGTTAAAAGTCCAAGAAAGTGGGTCCAAGGGGTTCAACATTAGCCCGGAAGGAGGGGGTCAAAAGGGTCAAGCAGCATTAATGGCCGGCCACCAACTTTTAGGGTCCTCCCATGTGTGTACATCACAAATATGTGGTTCAAAGTTGGAGAAAATGGGCCCAAGGGGTTCAACATTAGCCCGGAAGGAGGGGGTCAAAAGGGTCAAGCAGTATTAATGGCCGGCCACCAACTTTTAGGGTCCTCCCATGTGTGTACATCACAAATATGTGGTTCAAAGTTGGAGAAAATGGGTCCAAGGTATTCAACATTAGCCCGGAAGTGCGAAAAACGGGCGCCGGAGGGCGTCGGAGGATGCATAACTGGTTGCTGCAACAATTGCTGGCCTCCCACCCTTCAGTGACCTCCCCGGTGATAAAACGGAGGTACCTGCCAAAAATGAACGAAAACCGTTGCAAAATGAAAGTTCCGGGGCCAAAACACGCAGTTCGGGGTCCCGAAAATGGGCTGTTAAGCACCGAAAGTGGCGTTCGGCCACGAAGTGGGTTTCTCAGACCCCAGTGTCCCTCAAAAGGGAGTAAACAGGAAGTATGCCAAAAATCAGAGCAATAGGAGATGGTTAAGCGGTCCCGAACCGAGGCACACGGCCTGACGGCTCCGAAAACCGGGAACCGGACTCCGAAATGGGAAAAATGGCCTACGGCCACCAAATGTAGCCTACGGCCACTGAGAGATGGTCTACGGGACCTCTCCCTCCCCTCAGGAAAGGAAACAAAGAAAACCGAGCCTGGTTCGCAAACCGAGGCAAAGTACAAAAGAGGGTTCGGGAGTCCGGAGGCAGGGCTTACGGCCGCAACTCTGAAACTTCTGAACAAGCACAATATGCAGCATCACCAAGCGCTCAATCGGTGACGTCTGAGTCTTAAGGTCGGTCAAAAATGGGGTGTCTACAGTTGCCCCTCTTTGACAGAACTCGGAAGTCACAAGTGACGGGAGTGAATGTCAAAGCCCAGAGACGACTCATTTTTGACAAGGCCGAAGACTTAGACAAACGTACAAGAGAAACAGAGATGTGCCCGCAGGCATGCTCGCAGGCAGGGGCAAAATGCAAATGATATGCAAGAAGCCGAAGGTAACCCAATGATCATGCAAATGCAGCAAGCTGTAATGAAGCAAGTATTCGCAAATAGATGCAAAAGTTTTAAGCAAGAACGCAAAGCAACAACTACATTTCATGCAGTTAAGAATGCGGAGGACTATTCAATCCCCGCCACGTCTCACACGGAGAAGATACGATACCTGCGCGATTCGTCTGGTCGCACCAGCCTCAATTGAACCGTACATACAATATCGTGCCTGCAAAAGAGAGAAATTGCAACAAGTACAATATGCTATATATCCAACGTGATTCCGAAAGTTCGACACATGCAGTGCCAGTGAGTGAACGCATCGCAATGCAAGAGTGGAACATGCGTGACAACGCATGCTCAAACATATAGGTCTGCCAAATATCAAGAAATGTGCATGTTAATGCAGGTATACTCATGAGAATGCAAGCTAATGTGAATGATAGTACAAAATGAGCATGAATCAGGGTGTTCATTTGTCATGAAACAACGAGTACGGAAACGCGTGTTTCGGCGAAGGTAACTCAATCGCGGCCTCCGATATGCTTCTCTGAAAGGCTACAATTCATTCAAAAAGGATACACTTCGATTTCGATGACTGATGATGAGACATATGTCAGAACTTGAAGCCAAAGTCCCGACGGAGCAATTTCGCGACCGGAAGTGTACTTTTCTTGAACTTTTTCAGGTCCCGGGAACTCCGATCTTCCTCAAAATTTGCAGAGAGCTAGGTGGGCATGTGGGGGACATGGCCGGCCGTTCATCTTCCCAAGGGGAGGTGGCCAACCGGTTTCCCATAAAGCTAATGGCTGGCCGGCCAGTTATCCAAAAAGCAGATAGCTGGCCGGCTAGAAAAAGGGGCCGGCCGGCCATGTGCTTTAATCCGGGGGTATTTTGGTCTTTTCACCTTCCTTTTGCATGCTTCTTCAACCAAGACCTTGAGTCTATAAAAGGCAGCCGAGGCCCCTTCCTTTCTTGCCTCCTTCAACACTTTCCTCTCCAGATCTGAGTTCCACGCGCGTTTTCCAACGCCCCGTGCAAATTATTTTCGCAAAAACATTCAGTTTCAAGCGCTTTGAAGCGATTAAATTTCGGTTTCGGAGCTTCTTTTTGCATTTTCGCCACTTGAGGTAAGTTTGTCTCATTATTTGGAATATTTTCTCGGGAGTTGACTTTTGTTGACTTTTCATTTCCCGAGAGTTGACTTTTGTTGACTTTTTCCAATTTTGGCTCATTTTGCTCATTTTTGCTCCCTTTCGCAGATTCTTCTGAAAATGGCGGGTAATTCTCCACACGGCAGAGGTTTTCCAGGTGCCGGAGATGATTTCGACCCCATGACTCTACCCCCGAGGACCCGACCTTTTATTCCCGGGAGGTACCGTCCGTCAGCACACGTCCTCCCGCGCGCTGTTTTCCGTCACTTTACTAGCTTTGACGAGCGAGCACCCGGGGATCTGCTCCTCCGAGAGCCGGAGCAGCACCTTTCTCATGAGGCCCGAGAGGTATTTACTTCATTTTCTGTATTTTTCGTACATTTCGCACCTTCACCATGCTTGAACACGCAGTTTAGCTTATGACATAGTACTTTGCTTGCATCCTAAATATGTAGTTTCAACACTCGAATTTTTGAACACTCGGCTCATTAATTAATTGCGAACACACAGCCCACATTAGTTAAGAGGCAAACACACGGTTCAAACACTGATTTGTCGAACACACAACCCGAATTCGAAAGAGAACACACAGCCCACACTTTACATTTTCTGAACACGCAGCCCAGGTAGATAGTGAACACGCAGCCCACAATTTAACTGAAAGTTGAACACGCAGCCCAAATTTCAAATTTTCTGAACACGCAGCCCAGGTAGACAGTGAACACGCAGCCCACAATTGTTGAAAGTTGAACACGCAGCCCAAATTTCAAATTTTCTGAACACGCAGCCCAGGTAGAAAGTGAACACGCAGCCCACAATTTAACTGAAAGTTGAACACGCAGCCCAAATTTCAAATTTTCTGAACACGCAGCCCAGGTAGATAGTGAACACGCAGCCCACAATTTAACTGAAAGTTGAACACGCAGCCCAAATTTCAAATTTTCTGAACACGCAGCCCAGATAGATAGTGAACACGCAGCCCACAATTTAACTGAAAGTTGAACACGCAGCCCAAATTTCAAATTTTCTGAACACGCAGCCCAGGTAGATAGTGAACACGCAGCCCACAATTTAACTGAAAGTTGAACACGCAGCCCAAATTTCAAATTTTCTGAACACGCAGCCCAGGTAGATAGTGAACACGCAGCCCACAATTTAACTGAAAGTTGAACACGCAGCCCAAATTTCAAATTTTCTGAACACGCAGCCCAGGTAGATAGTGAACACGCAGCCCACAATTTAACTGAAAGTTGAACACGCCGCCCAAATTTTAAATTTTCTGAACACGCAGCCCAGGTAGATAGTGAACACGCAGCCCACAATTTAACTGAAAGTTGAACACGCAGCCCAAATTTCAAATTTTCTGAACACGCAGCTCAGGTAGATAGTGAACACGCAGCCCACAATTTAACTGAAAGTTGAACACGCCGCCCAAATTTCAAATTTTCTGAACACGCAGCCCAGGTAGATAGTGAACACGCAGCCCACAATTTAACTGAAAGTTGAACACGCAGCCCAAATTTCAAATTTTCTGAACACGCAGCCCAGGTAGATAGTGAACACGCAGCCCACAATTTAACTGAAAGTTGAACACGTAGCCCAAATTTCAAATTTTCTGAACACGCAGCACAGGTAGATAATGAACACGCAGCCCACAATTTAACTGAAAGTTGAACACGCAGCCCAAATTTCAAATTTTCTGAACACGCAGCCCAGGTAGACAGTGAACACGCAGCCCACAATTGTTGAAAGTTGAACACGCAGCCCAAATTTCAAATTTTCTGAACACGCAGCCCAGGTAGAAAGTGAACACGCAGCCCACAATTTAACTGAAAGTTGAACACGCAGCCCAAATTTCAAATTTTCTGAACACGCAGCCCAGGTAGATAGTGAACACGCAGCCCACAATTTAACTGAAAGTTGAACACGCAGCCCAAATTTCAAATTTTCTGAACACGCAGCCCAGATAGATAGTGAACACGCAGCCCACAATTTAACTGAAAGTTGAACACGCAGCCCAAATTTCAAATTTTCTGAACACGCAGCCCAGGTAGATAGTGAACACGCAGCCCACAATTTAACTGAAAGTTGAACACGCAGCCCAAATTTCAAATTTTCTGAACACGCAGCCCAGGTAGATAGTGAACACGCAGCCCACAATTTAACTGAAAGTTGAACACGCAGCCCAAATTTCAAATTTTCTGAACACGCAGCCCAGGTAGATAGTGAACACGCAGCCCACAATTTAACTGAAAGTTGAACACGCCGCCCAAATTTTAAATTTTCTGAACACGCAGCCCAGGTAGATAGTGAACACGCAGCCCACAATTTAACTGAAAGTTGAACACGCAGCCCAAATTTCAAATTTTCTGAACACGCAGCTCAGGTAGATAGTGAACACGCAGCCCACAATTTAACTGAAAGTTGAACACGCCGCCCAAATTTCAAATTTTCTGAACACGCAGCCCAGGTAGATAGTGAACACGCAGCCCACAATTTAACTGAAAGTTGAACACGCAGCCCAAATTTCAAATTTTCTGAACACGCAGCCCAGGTAGATAGTGAACACGCAGCCCACAATTTAACTGAAAGTTGAACACGTAGCCCAAATTTCAAATTTTCTGAACACGCAGCACAGGTAGATAATGAACACGCAGCCCACAATTTAACTGAAAGTTGAACACGCAGCCCAAATTTCAAATTTTCTGAACACGCAGCCCAGGTAGATATTGAACACGCAGCCCACAATTTAACTGAAAGTTGAACACGCAGCCCAAATTTCAAATTTTCTGAACACGCAGCCCAGGTAGATAGTGAACACGCAGCCCACAATTTGACTGAAAGTTGAACACGCAGCCCAAATTTCAAATTTTCTGAACACGCAGCCCAGGTAGATAGTGAACACGCAGCCCACAATTTAACTGAAAGTTGAACACGCAGCCCAAATTTCAAATTTTCTGAACACGCAGCCCAGATAGATAGTGAACACGCAGCCCACAATTTAACTAAAAGTTGAACACGCAGCCCAAATTTCAAATTTTCTGAACACGCAGCCCAGGTAGATAGTGAACACGCAGCCCACAATTTAACTGAAAGTTGAACACGCAGCCCAAATTTTAAATTTTCTGAACACGCAGCCCAGGTAGATAGTGAACACGCAGCCCACAATTTAACTGAAAGTTGAACACGCAGCCCAAATTTCAAATTTTCTGAACACGCAGCCCAGGTAGATAGTGAACACGCAGCCCACAATTTAACTGAAAGTTGAACACGCAGCCCAAATTTCAAATTTTCTGAACACGCAGCCCAGGTAGATTTTGCATGTAGCTTATTTCACTTCATCGGCATACAACCCATTTCATTTCATTGGCACACAGCCCATTCATTATACTGGCACACAGCTCATTCATTTCATTATTGGCACATGTATTCATTCTGAATGCAGGTTTGTTCCCATAGCGTGCGCGGGTATGGTTCCACCATCGCACGGGACTGGTATGCTAAGCTCTCGGAGGGCGTCAGAGACTTAGTAGACTTGGCAGGGTTTGGGCCCTTCTGCGTCGGGTTGTCACGTTGTCCTGCCAGGAGGACACTGATGGCAGCATTGGTAGAGAGATGGTGGGACACCACCAACTCCTTTCATTTCTCTGCTACCGGGGATATGACCATGACTCCCCTAGACTTTGCTGTGCTGACCGGCCTGGATGTAGGAGGTTGGTCCATCCCCTATGATGAGGACATGGGCGAGTGGGAGGCTGCCTGGATGTATCTATTGGGGGCTCGCCCGCCTGTTGACAGGACTTCTGGGAGAGTCCGATACACTTGGTTCTCTTCCCACTTCCGGCGGGCGGAGATGGTGCCTGAGAGTCCTGAGGAGACGGAGCAGTACGCCCGTGGTTTCCTTATGTTCCTCTTCGGGACTACCCTGTTCGCCGACAGAGGGAACACAGTTGGGTTATATCTGCTGAGCGCTCTAGTCGACCTATCACAGGTTAGTAGATATGACTGGGGTGGCGCCGGCCTGGCTACCCTTTACTTTTATATGAGCGCGACCTCCCGCGGGCGGGGCGATTTACTTGGTGGCTACTGGAGAGCCTGGGAGGTACTTTTCTGTCCCCTTGATTTACATTTCTGCTTTTCATTACTTGTACATTGCACACACGGCACACTTTTACAGTCTGTATTTCGCTCTCAGCATTTCGTACTTACATTCTGCACTGCTTTTCTCAGCTATGGGCCTATGTATACTTCCCCTCATTAGCCCTAGAGCTGGAGGTGGTAGGGATTCCCATGACCCCATATTCATTGATGTTCGAGGGCCCGCACCGGCCGAGACCTCGAGAGACCCTCCTTCGCCTGCGACAGTACTTTGACACTGTGCGACATTCAGAGGTACCTCGGAACTTTCAGTTCCTTTCATTTTTATCTTTGATTTGCTCTGTATATTCTCGACTTCTGATCGGTTTATGCCTTTATCATCCGCAGATCACATGGCAGCCTTGGGCGCCCCTGGGTGATGGTCTCCGACTTCAGTATACCGGAGCTTCAGGCATCTCCCAGTATAGGGTTCTGCTCGAAGGGCCGGTTGGCAGGGTATGGTTCCTGGGGGAACGCTTTCTGCGCTAGGTATGGGGGTATCTTTCTCAGGATCTTCCCGCAGTACCCCCAGCCAGTATGCGGACTGCTGACAGGCTCTCTTACTCGGAGGTAGTCGGCGCCATGCTGGGTAGTGAAGCTTTACTATATATTGAGGAGGGGGACTACGCCACTTACCGTCACATATATTTGATGCCTCCATTGACGGGTGCTCGTATCCCGATGATGAGGCCTGCCGGTATGTCATCCTCGGACCAGGCTCAGGCTCGGGCTGCAGACGCCCCTTCTACTAGCAGGGCTGGTACATCTAGAGGCGGGAGTAGACCGGTTCCTCCGATTCCGTCGGCTTATCCTCATCCTGGATGGCCAGATATGCCCACTGAGTTAATGGCGTGGCAGTATGGGGCGATCTCTCCGACCCCGATCCCACTAGAGCCTCCGATGCCCAGTGATCGATATGCCATTGATCCTGACTCACCGCTGGTACGCTCCTCTGTTTTTCATTCATCATTCAGACATTTAGACATTCTTTCGTTTACTGATGATTATGAGCTCATATTTGCAGCCACATCGAGGGTATATGGAGGAGGTGGTTGGGCTGGTGGCCACACTCGAGGGCATGGTCCTGCGTAGGGAGGCACAGTTGTCTGTCGCGGGCATTCAGGTACCCTTCAGTTTTCTGGCATTTATCATACTTCTGATGACATACTGATTTCTACTGCATCGATAGACTACTTGTGTAGAGCATATCTGACACATACCCCACTTGTACACTATATTTACATGCACCCACTTCACGTAGCCTTTGCTTGTATCTGCATCTGATGTATATATTTGGACTGATGTATTTGAATTGAACTCTTTGTTTTCAGATGCCTTCATGGTCCGGTCAGCCGCAGGCCAGGCCACCTGGGCCTCCTTGGGGAGTTGGGCCTTCTGGGCCTTTTCAGGGGACGGGGTCATCTCGGCCTTCCCGAGGAGCCGGGCCATCTAGGCCTTTTCGAGGAGCTCGAGGGGGGCCTGTCCGCAGACGCAGGGCTCACGTTGTGGAGGTGGAGCCTGATGAGGAGGAGGAGGATGCTGAGGAGGAGGAGGAGGCTACCGATCGTCAGTCAGAGACATCTGCTGAGGAGGGGGGCTCCGGTTTTGGCTCGGGGAATAGAGGCGAGGCTGAGGGGGATCCTGAGGATGACAGCTCCGACTCAGATGATGATGATGGTGCGGAGGTTGTCCCGCAGAAGAGGATGAGGAGTGCTTCTCGTTCCCGCTCCCGAGAACTTTGATGTTGCTATTTCCTGCTTTATTTTTCTTTTTTTTTGCTAGTAGTTTGTAGCATTTTGCACATTATTTAGGCAGCTTTATTTTTCGTAAAACTTGTACCTTTGTTTGTTGTAAAGCATGATGAAATGAAATAGCTTTTGAAAAGATGTTTGTATTTTTAGCATCGTATCGCATCATTTTATTTTGCACAAGAATGAAATTGAATGGTAATGTGCATTGTGTAATCACCAAGTCAGGTAGTGAACCGACGCAACAAACTAAGCAACTCAACTTACTAAGATATAACAGAACCTTTAGCAAGTTTACAACTCGATAAGCAAAATACAACAACGCAAATAAACGAGACTTTAACAAAAATTGCTTAAACAGAGAGCAATGACTCAAAAACACGAAACACGTCCGCTCGACAAACAACTCGATAAGCAAAACAACAACTCGATAAGCAGAACTCAACAACAACAAAGTGTACTTCTGACGATCTGGGCATCGGAACGCATCCGAAACAGAGGGAGATGAAGGCCTTTGACTCTCCCGTTGTATGGAAATGCTTGAAACTTTCCTCAAAGAGTAAAACAGGGCCAAGGAGATACACTGCAGCATTGCCAGCCATCTCTGGAAGCCGGCCGGCCATTTTTGTGGAGAGAGACAGCTGGCCGACCATTTCTGCAAAAAGTAAATGGCTGGCCAGCCAGAAAAGGTAGCTGGCCGGCCATTCAGTCCTGCAGCCACCAGATTTTTGACACGTGTCCCCGTGAATAGTGTTTTTCCTTCTATAAAAGCCTCAACTTCGGGAACATTCATTTCATCTTAGTTTTAGACAAAGATGGAGGCGTTTCTCGCAGAAAATGTCACATCTTAGATCTCTTCTCTAGATGGCTCGGAAAAGTTGAATTTCCGGGGTTTCGGCTTGAATGCACTATTCACGCTGAGCCGTACTCCGCTACATTTCCCTTTTCTCCATGCCGCGGCAAGGTTTTGGAATCCAGTGACACATGTTTTTAGCTTTGGCAGCCAAGAGATGTGCCCCACTTTCGAAGATTTTTAGGTTTTGATGGAGTCTGAATGCTCTGAAGTGATCTTGCCCCAGTTCCGTTTTGGTCACGCCCAGGCTTTAGGGCGGATGTGTGGGCTCACGGCGCATGATGCTCGATCTCTGGTCTGCAGTGGGGAACTGGACATCCTCGGCTTGATCCATCGTTTTTCCGACGCCGGTGACCGCAGCAACCATTATTGGCAGGGTTTCCAGCAACACGCCCTCTGCTTATGTATGTTGTCTCACTTCCTGCTTTCCTCGGGCTTCGGCGGGGCTAGCATTCGCTTGATTGAAGTCGCCCAAGGCTTGAGAGAAGGGAAGAGCTGTATTGCCATGACATTGGCCGAGACACTGATGGGCTTAGATTCTGTTTATCGCCGGGAGGCGACTAGGTTTGCTGGGAGTCCGCTGCTACTGCAGGTAATGTTTCCCACCCAACCTCACATATATATTTGCTCACATCACTCGACCCTCAGGCTCAGTTTTTCTCACAAAACCGTTGTCTTACTTTTCTCTCATCGTACATCTCTCTGTTATTTATTCTCTCATTTTCCATCCCTCCCCTAGGTATGGTTAATGGATAAGTTGCAGGTTGTGGACTCTTGCTCGGCCTATTCAGCTCGAGGCTACTTCTTTCGGCAGCGCCTAGTCAATGCTCTTGACGAAAGGTGGTGGTTCGATTGGATGTGCAATTTGTCCGCAGACGGCATTGCCTGGCGTTGCCCTTGGCTCAACCTCCCGGCAATGAGCTATAGCATGTCCCGGCTGATTGGGATCCAATTGATTGGTCTAACCCACTGCGTATTCTATTTTCCGTTCCGGTTCCTGCGTCAGTTTGGTCATGATCAGACCTGCCCACCGGAGGGGATTGAGTACCCAGCCGCTTTCCCGGTCCGGGGTGCACATCTTGCCCGATATGCCACTGCATGGAGGACGAGAGAGCTCCTGGCCCCTGCTTCCACTTTTAGTTGCACTTTATCTGATGAGTGCTTGGATTGGCTCAATGAAGAGGCACAGGTTGGGCCTAGCTTGGCGTCAGATGCTTCGTCCAGCTCTGGGAGGGGACGCAGAGATACTTGATTCAACTATGCCCCAAATTTATTGCTTATTTAGTATTTTCAAGTTTTCTTTATGAATGTACCAAAAAAAGCAACCTCGATTGTAATGCAAGAGCAGGAGAACTCTATTTTGAAATCAATGAAATTGAAAGTTATGGTACTGAAAAGTTTCCACTTTTGGTCCAAAAATGGTCTTAGTCGTAAAAAGATTGATTTGAACAAAGTCAACTTTTATTAAAACTTTTCAAAACTATTTTCGATGTGGATCAGAACTGGACACGCCGAAGATCTGTCACTGAGATGCACAACCCCAAATCCCCGCAACTGGAAAGTTGCCCCTAGTCTGAAGAACAATGCGGCATTCCATAGCAACGGAAAGTTGCCCCTAGTCTGAGTAACTTCTGCGCCGTCGCGGCAACGGAAAGTTGCCCCTAGTTTGAACAGCACTGTACCGGAGATCACGATAAATGCTGATAGATAAAGATGACTGAGATGATCAAGATGGACAGAGTTGATCGGGGAAAAGTTTATGGCTGAACTTCAAGATGAAGTTGCCTACGTATCCCAAAGATGGGAATCAAGCCTTACGTAGTTCAGGCTCAGGTTCGCTCGAGTATTTTCACTCTCCTTTTGCGCTCTAACTTTTGCCAAGGCCGCCCTTTGCGGGTTTTCAACCTTGCGAGCTCAGTTTTTATATTTTCTATTTTTTTGTGCTCTGACTTTTGCCTAGGTCGCCCTTTCGGGTTTTCGGCCTAGCGAGCCTCTCAAGGATAGTATTTCTTCAACTTGTCCATATTGATCGGTTGTGAGAACTCCAAGCCATCTAGATCCCTCAGAACCACAGCCCTACCTGACCAGATAGCTTTGATGATGTAAGGACCCGTCCAATTAGGTTTGAACTTGCCCCTTGGGTCGTGGATGGGAGCTCGGTTGTCTTTAAGCACCAAATCTCCTTCTTTCAGATTCGTGGACTTAACCTTTTTGTTGAAAGCCCGGGCAATTCTGCGTTGATAGCCTTGGATGTGGTACAGTGCTTTCAGTCTTCTTTCATCAAAGAGCATGAGTTCTTCGAATCTGCTTTGCTGCCAATCTGCTTCGGCTATCTGGCATTCAGCCAATACTCGTAACGACGGAACCTCAATCTCAATGGGTAGAACAGCCTCCATTCCATAGACCAATGAATATGGAGTTGCTCCGGTAGAAGTTCTGATTGAAGTCCTGTAGCCCCACAGAGCAAATGGCAGCTTGTCTGGCCAATCCCGATAGGTTCCCACCATCTTCTGCAGTATATGCTTAATATTCTTGTTGGCGGCCTCAACTGCTCCGTTGGTCTGCGGCCTGTATGTAGATGACTTATGGAAAGCCACATTGTATTTCTCCAACAAGTCTATCACTTCTTTCTTGAAATGGGAACCATTATCTGAAATTATCTCGTTTGGCACCCCGTAGCGACAGATGATGTTGTTTCTGATGAACTTTGCGATGTGCGACGCCTTCAACACCGCGTATGATTGGGCCTCGACCGACTTTGTGAAATAATCTATCGCTACCAAGATAAACTCATGCCCGTTTGACCCCTTCGGGGTAACAGCTCCGATCACATCAATTCCCCAAACTGAAAAAGGCCACGGCGAAGTCATGTTGTACAGTTTTGACGGCGGGATGTTCATGCGGTTCGCATGAATTTGACACTTGTGGCATCGCCGAACAAAGCTAATACAATCCTCCTCCATGGTTGACCAGTAGTAGCCCTGTCTGAGGATCTTTCTGGCCAGCATTACACCATTCATGTGTGCACCGCACTCCCCCCCATGGATGGCTTCCATCAGGCGTTTTGACTCTTCGGCTTCTACACAGAGCTTATGCATTCCCAGATGACCCCTTTTGTACAACTTTCCCCCGCAGATAACGAACTGAGCATCCATTCTTCTGACAGCCCTCTTATCTTTGGCATTTGCCCCTAGTGGATATGTCTCCTTTTCCAAGAAGTTCCAGATGTCGTAATACCAAGGGTTGCCGTCTTGAACTTCATCTATGGCGGAAATCGACTCGTATGCTGGCACGAACTTCTGATCAATAATGACTGGACGCATCCGGACTCCGGACGGAATGTCTATCATAGAAGATAGAGTTGCTAATGAATCTGCAAACCTGTTGTTCTCTCTTACGAGGTGGGTGAAATTTAGCTTCTCAAACCGAGGAATTAACAAATCCAAGGTTTGGTGATAGATTATCATCCTTTCCTCCTTGACTTTCCAATCTCCTTTTGCTTGAGACACAACAAGGTTCGAGTCCCCAATGACGTCCAACCGTCTTGCCCCTAATTCCATGGCTGCTTCCAGGCCAGCAATACATGCCTCATACTCTGCTTCATTGTTGGAAACTTTGAACCGGAGCTTGAATGCTAGAGGGATACGGGAATCATCAGGCGCTATCAGCAACACCCCTATCCCATACCCACACTGGTTTGACGCTCCGTCAAAGTACATCGTCCAAGTTTCATCTTCGACGTGCAGAATGGCTTCATCTGGGAATAGATACTCAACCGCTTCATCCCCCTCAACCGGGTGGTCGGCAAGGAACTCCGCTACCGCTCTGCCTTTTACTGACTTGCGCGTTACATACTTTAAATCAAATTCGGAGAGCAACAGCAGCCAACGAGCTAGCCTACCCGTAAGTGCTGGTTTCTCGAAAAGATATTTGATGGGATCCAAACGCGAAACCAACATTACAGAGTGGGCTAACAGGTAGTGCCGCAGCTTCCTGGTTGCCCATACCAAGGCCAAACAAGCCTTCTCCAGCGGTGTATAGCGGGTCTCGTAATCCAGCATCTTTTTGCTCAGATAGTAGATGGCTCTTTCCACTTTGTCTTCTGACTCCTGCGCGAGCATGCAGCCCATGGTAGTCTCAGTTACTGAAAGGTACAGTATCAACGGTCTCTCCGGCTCTGGCGGTGACAACACAGGTGGGTTTTGTAGATACTCTTTGATCTGCTCAAAAGCTGCTTGACATCGGCCGTCCCATTGGAATTTCTTTCCTTTCTTCAGGAGACCAAAAAGTGGTTCACAAGTCAAGGTTAATTTAGAAATAAACCGTCTTATGAATTGCACTTTACCCAGAAAGCCTCGCACCTCCTTTTCAGTCCTTGGTGGTGGCATTTCTAAGATGGCCTTGATTTTGGAAGGGTCGACCTCGATGCCCCTTTGTGTAATCAGAAACCCTAGCATCTTCCCTGCTGTAACACCGAACGTGCATTTCTGGGGATTCAGTCGCAGCTGAAACTCCTTGATCCTTTGAAAGAATTTTTGTAAGGCGGTGTAGTGGCCCTCTCTATCTTTGGACTTGACAATCATGTCGTCCACGTACACCTCGACCTCTTTATGGATCATATCATGCAATATTGTAGTTGCTGCCCGTTGATACGTAGCTCCAGCATTTTTCAACCCGAATGGCATCACTCTATAACAATATGTACCCCACGGGGTAGTGAACGCAGTCTTCTCCCGGTCTTCGGGTGCCATCACTATCTGGTTATAGCCTGAGAAACCATCCATAAATGAAAGCAAGGCGTGTCCTGCCGTGAAATCCACCAATTCATCAATGTGCGGCAAGGGGAAGTCGTCCTTCGGACTGGCCCTGTTCAAATCTCTGAAGTCTACACAGACCCGAATTCTGCCATCCTTCTTTGGCACCGGAACAATGTTGGCCAACCAAGTTGGATATTCAGATACCAGCAGGAACCCTGCGTCAATTTGCTTGGTGACCTCTTCCTTAATTTTGAGGGCCCAGTCCGGGCGAATCCTTCTGAGTTTTTGTTTGACAGGGCGGGCCTCGGGATCAAGAGGGATCCGGTGCTGTACAATCTCAGGATCGATTCCAGGCATGTCTTCGTAGGACCACGCGAAAACATCTTCGAAATCTTTTAATAAAGCGACTAAGCGCTCGCGCTCCTCCGAAGACAACGTGGACCCGATCTGGACCAGCCGCGGGTCCTTCTCAGTACCAACATTCACAGTGGTGATTTCATCCATTAAAGGTTTAACAAATCTTTCCTGCTCTTGATCAATTAATCGTTGCAAAACTGGGGGAATTTCTTCCTCGCTGTTTTCATCAAAATTTTGGAAATCCTGATTTAAGCAATAAATCAAAGGCACAGAAAAATACTCGGAAACCACATCCACATCATTCTCATTAAATACTTCCAAGCCGTCAGATTCCTCTGTTACAATAGACTCAAAAGAAAATGAAAAAGACGACCTAGACAGGACTGTGGCATCCGGGTTATCACCCCCAGGAATACCGGACTCAGACTCAGTCGAGCTGGAATCTGATTCCGACGCATAAGATTCGGTAGAATCAGATTCCGGCTCACTACCTGACCCGGAGCTGCTAGATAAAAAGCCTTCTTCATACTGCCAGATGTGAGAAGGTGCGATAGATGCATCCAAGATCGGCGCTGGAAAACCCGCAGCTATTTCATCTCCAATCACAGAAACCGAAGAGTTATCCCCCAAGCACTCTTGGCCGATCGGAGGATCTGATAGTAGACTCGCCAGGGCTACCCCCATTTCAAACTCTGTGCTCTCAGGATCCGCTGCTTCACATTGCTCAATCTCAGTTGGTGGGTCTGTCTGCACTTCGGCAACGTCATCCCCAGATAATTGTATGTCGAAGAAGATTTCAAAACCAGGCACGTGCGTCCCCTCCGCGTTTAGCCATGGCTCCGGGAAGCCGCAGAATGGAAAATCTTCCCCCTCCCGGACAAAGCGTCCGTTTAGGGTACCCCAGATGGGCTTGTGCATTAACTCAAATGGCTTCCCGGCCTTCTTTGCTCTGGCCCTTCCGGCCATTTCTTTCCCTTTCCTCAGCCAATCCTCCTTGGTGGGCAGATAACCCAGTCCAAAGGCGTGGGGGTTGTGTGGCACTTCGGCCAATACTGAGACGCCCTTCCGGCCGCTTCTCCCTAATCCCATCCCGGGGATATGTTTTAGCTTGTTCATGAGGTAGATAGATTGAGCACTAACGTACATACCTTCATTCACAGCCATGACATTCTGCACCACCTGGGCCTCGGCCAAGGTGAACCCTGACAAAAACACATCCTCCGTGCCGTGCTCGATCTCCAAGACAGGTGTGGACACTTCCGGTGGCGGATGGATTCATGAATTCCCAAAAACGATCGCTACCCCTTTCCCGTGGGGGTACTTTAGCATTTGATGTAGAGTGGAAGAGACTGCTTTGACCTGGTGCAACCACGGTCGTCCGAAAAGTAGGTTAAAGGTTGCGGGAACGTCCAAGATATGAAATTCGATACTGTGTTGTCCTGGACCAACCTTGGTTTGAATTTTAACAGTCCCCATCACTTCTCTGCTGGTATTGTCGTATGCTCTGATTACTTGGGTGGTTGGGACGAAGTCCACGGGTTTCAACCCGATTGCATATGCCGTTCTGGTTGGGCAGACATTAATCGCAGACCCGGTATCAACAAGTACCACCGATATCCACTTATCTCTACATTCCACAGAAATATAGAGAGGTTTGTTATGACTTGTGCCCTCAGGCGGTAGTTCCTTGTCCGAAAAGGTTAATGCCGGGGAACCTCCTCCCGGAAAAACCAGCCCAACCAGCTGTTCAGGCGTGGTATCTATGGAGAGTTTGGACTTGTCCATAGCAGATAGGACAGCTTCTCTGTGCACTCGTGATGCCATTAGCAGTCCCCAGATGGAGATGTCTGCTTGTATCTTTTTTAACTGTTTCAGCACAGCCTCATCTTCAATCTGCTTCTCCTTCTGTTTCTCCGCTTCTCTATCCTTCCCGGATGCCTCGGGTTGGTCTAGGTGTGGGGGCTTGAAGTACCGCCCACTTCTTGTCATGTGATCCACTTCATCAAGATACCAAGTACCATCCGGCTGGCCACTTCCCCAGTCTTCATCGGTGTGGGCAAGACATAAGTCGTCATCTTCCCACCAAATTCCGCTAGCAGCCAACAGACACCTGTCTGGCTCCGGTCCGCTCGCACTCTCAGTGCTCTCTGTCCATATGCTCGCAGCATTGTCTGTCTTCGTGCACACAGCACTTTCAGTCTCCTCAGGGCCCTTTGCCTTCCTGGCTCTCTCAGTAGCCTCAAACTTTTCTTGTTCCAACTGCATCGGTACAGCTGGTTGTTTAACAATTCCTGTATCTACAATGCCCATGTCTTGAGCGGTATTCTTAACACCGGCGCTCTCCGGCGATACAACTCGACTTTCGGCCATTCCGGCCACAACTGATACTTCCGCCCCTGCCGGGCTTTGTTCTGGTTGGGCTTCCCCCATTGCATCTGGTTGATCCTCGAGCCATCCAGTGGCCTCCTCTGATCCCTCATAATCGTACCAGTTGATTGACGTATCCTCCAGTTCCTGGTCATCAAGAAATTGCAAGTTAGCAAAGTCCTCCTCTACGGCTGTCAGATTATCTGCCCATAGCTCAGATCCATCCCCCCGGATCATGCATAGCTCTCCTGTCTCTGGCAATTCTACACTTAGCCCAATTCGGCTCGTTGATAGGATGTGCTTGCTTGGATCATAGGCTCCCTTAGCAAAATTCTGTCCGGTCCCAGATTTAACAATCTCATTCTCCCCCAAAATCTGCCCTGCCCTGTCTTCGACGGTCACCACCATCGATTCTGGTTGGGTTTTGGAGATGTCCACCATGCACAAGAAGTCAGTGCAATCGGGGAGGAGCACCTCTGGCTTGGGTAGGTGGGTGGGCGTAATATAGATGCTAGGATCGTAAGATGCGACCCCAGTCTGGATAAAATTAATTCTTTTGGGAGGGGGAGGTTGGTTATGTGGTGGGAGAGGGTTGGTTGTGACATTGGGTTTATCAGGAGGTGCGATCACCTGTTTGTCAATAAGATCTTGGATCTCATGACGCAATCTGTAACAATGGTCGGTGTCGTGACCGTGTTGTTGGTGATACGCGTAATACTTTGATGAGTCATAGGAGGGGGGGAGTGGATTTGGTAATGGCTTTGGCTCCAGGGGTTTTAAATGATTTTTTCTGATCAATATTCCCAGAACTTTGGTCAGAGGCATATACAGTGGGGTAAAGGTTCTTTGGCCTCGTGGTTGGAATCGGTTGTTTTGTGTATTGCTTCCGGACGCGCCGGAGAATGGTGTGGCAGTCATGGGCCTTGGAGGGGGAGGGGGAGTGGTGGTGACCATACTAACTTCCGAGGGTCTTGTATTTGCAGCGCCACTCGGGCCTGCATTGTTGTTGCGGTTGAAGGTCCTCCTTGGTTGTTCTCTGTCGTGGTCAAACAGACCTTGTTTCATTGCGTCTTCAATTTGCACCCCCATATCATGTAAATCTGTGAAAGTAGGGAAGGGGACTACAATCATCCTCTGCATCAACTTCGGGTGGAGATTACGCACAATCATCCGGATTTGATCTTTGTCAGTAGGCCTTAGAGTCATCGTCGACGCCTTTGCCCTCCATCGGATCACAAAGTCCGAGAAAGATTCCTTGGGCTCTTGCCTCGTCGTTTCAAGATCACGGGTTGTGATCTCGATCTGAGTGTTGTATGAATATTGCGCGACAAAGGCCTCAGCCATCTCATCCCAATTCTTCTTCACTTCATCTTGTAATCTTGCGTACCAATGGGAGGCCACACCCGACAGGGTTCGGCCGAATAGTGAGAGCTTCTGTGGTCGTGTTAGGCCCATTGGCCGCAAGACATCCGCAAATAGTCGGATATGGACCATGGGGTCGCCGGTCCCATCAAAGCGGTCGATTTGTGGCATTTTGAACCTATCGGGGAGTGTTACGGCCTCCTCGGTATATCCATCTTCGATATCCGGCATAGCCTTGACCCCTTGGGATTTCTTGAAGAGCTTCTCCAGTTTGCTTAATTTCAGAGCTGTATGATCAACCTCGACCTCGAAGGGAGAGTCCGGGTGATTGGATGTATGGACCTTGGACAGTTGTGGTGGAAGCGGGGGCGGAGCTGGCCCCGTTGGAAGACTCGTGTCCTCTTGTAAATTCTGGACATCCGGCAGGGTATTCTGGGCATTTGGTGGGGCGTTCTGAACAGTAGGTGCCTGTTCAGGTAATGGAGCCCCTGCTGGAGGGATTTGGTGTGAAGCAGATGCTGTATTCTGCTGTTGCAATCTGGTAATCAGCTCAGCCTGTTGGGTCATAATTTCGGCCTGTTGCTTAGCGAGTTCATCTCGGCGAACGGCATCCTGTTGCATGGCCCGCATGGTTTCCTGCATTTGGCGCATCATTTCCTCAACTCCTGTTGGTGCCGTCATACTGTTTTGATTTGTCTGAACTACTAGCAGATCTGTCTCAATGGGGATCTCAATCCAACTGTCCACCGATGGGGGAAACCACTGTTCTGAAGATCTCTGTTCAGATATACTGCGCTTTTTCTGCTTTCTTCTGGTAACAGGGGGTAGAGAATGGAACACTGGCTGTCCGTCAATTAGATCCTCAGATCGATGGAGTCGACGACCTCGTGTCCAAAGTGCTTGGGGAATGCCTGCTGGGTTGGAAGCAATTGTGCTAAAAACTGACCTAGCAAAAGATAAATAAAGTGAAAAGGAAATAAATAAACAGATAAACGGGCAGCATAACAGCTTAAAATAAAATGCATGACACACAGTCGGGCATAACAACACACAGTCAATAAGCTGAATAACACACTGTCCTCAAACACTGATTATTATCCCTGTATCACTGTCCCCTAAAACAGAATCTGATATCCGCAGATAACTAATCCTCAAATACTGGCTGATGCCCGCAGGCCTGATACTCATAATACTGAACTGATGCCCGCAGGCCTGATGCTGACAATTCTGAACTGATGCCCGCAGGCTTGATACTCAAACTCATATACTGATCTGATGCCCGCAGGCCTGATACTGACAATACTGAACTGAAGCCCGCAGGCTTGATGCCCAAACTCATATACTGATACATGCATTCCTGTAGAGACGCACTCTAAAGCACATAACAGATAAGTGAGAGCCAAAACACCCCTATGTTGGGGTAGGGTTTCCCTGTCCTATTTTGTCAGGAGCTAGGGTTTTACTACGCACGCAGCGGTTTCAAACAACCAATGAACGGGTAAGCAACCTGTCCTAATTTGGAATGGTCACTATGGATCCGAATATGTACTAGGTCGAATGGTCAAAGAGGGTGCCCCGGTAAAACCGGGGTTTGTGTTCCCATACTGGCAGAGCCCACAACCGGTCAGCCTTATGGTCATGCCTTGACAAGACAAGCCTCCGGCAAACCGTTCAGGAATAGCAGATGGGAAACACGGTGTCCTAGGCGCACCAATGCAAATGCAATGCAAAGAAACACACAAGTGTAGTCAAAAACAGATATCATGAGTTCGAGTCAAGTTCTCTAAATCCCCAGCGGAGTCGCCAGAAACTGTAACAAGCCCGCGGGGGACCTCGCTACAGCTCGGACTCGATTTTTGTCAGTCACGGTTCTAAGTCTGAACCAAAGAGTCCAAATCCGGCAAATCGTTTTGAGAAAAACTGATTTTTGAAAGAAGTGCCAAACATGGACTGCTTTGCCAGATACAGAGTCGCCACCTAAATATTTTGTTTTGGGAAATTTAGGAAACCCTGACTCGGTGCCAAAAGGCCACGTGTCCGTCATCACCAAAGTTGCCTCGGCTCGGGATCTTGAGTACGATTGGGGAAGGTCACTTCGTGAGCAGCCCCGCTCGCCCGGTCATAGACCGGCCTCTACTAACCATGATATCAATTTTTGAAAACATTGTGTGTTCTTATTCCGGTTATTAGCCTAGGTTACTATGTGATGCTCACAGCATACAAGTATAGACTGGATCGCCTGAATTGGAACGAAAACATTTCATGTTTGTTTTTGAAAATGGTTTGCTACCTGCAGGTAGGTTTGAAACATTTGATGATTTATTCCAATTCAAATAACCCAACCTTTACCCACAGGCATTCAGGCAGTTATATCACATAAGCAATTAGCCTCATGGCAAGCATGCTATCATGGCATTCACTCACACGTATGCAAGGATGCTAAAGCATAAAACTTACCGGGTACTCCAAGCCAAAACAAAAACTGTATTAGAAATCATGCATGATCCAAATTATACAGAAATGCCTAATGCAACACATGCAAAGATGCAACTATAGCAGGCTCGGCTATTCTAAACATGGCGTATGGAATGCTACAACTAACATGTATTCAATTTGGAATTGAAAGTACAATGCAGTTAGTATGATGCGCCGAGCCCGATGCATGCAAAACAGATGAATGAATGCAAACATGCTATCATACTGTATGCTAATTGAAATATACCCTAATCTAACCATCATAAGCGGATAAATAAAAGGGAGAAAGACGTGGGGTTGGAAGACATACATCACACTCACGCACACTTATTACAGTTGTGCCCTCGCGCAGAGGGTCCAAATAAATATACAGTCCAAATATTACAGTCCCGAATAAATGAATATTACAGTAAAAAAATATTACAAAAATTCTAATTAATTAATGAATTAACTAAGAAAGCAAATAAAGCTGGCGTGCAAGCCAGGGACTGCCTTGCTTCTGATGGATGATGCATATCCGGGTTGTCTTGCGCGGAAATCCACCGGAATGCCCCAATTAGCCTCTGTTTACACCTGTTCTTGAAATGCGTGCCAAGCCCCAAAAGGTTGTTGATTCTTTGTTTTGCTGCAACAGAGAGCAGGAAAGGGGCATAGCAATGTATTTGCACAGATATATGCATGTCTCGATCCTCGTGCCACCAATCACGCATACCGAGGCATGATGACCGAGGAGTCGAAATGCACAACTCAATATAGAATGAATGCACATGAAACTACAGCTAAAACCTAACTCCATCATGGGTAATCCGGAGTGTCGGTGACTGGGGAATTGAGATACATTCCGTCACTCGGAGTACGGAATGTGCCTCGTTTCCCGTGCCCGGGCTAACTCCTATTCTGGACATGATGCAATATGCATGGTATGCATGAAATGCAACTAAGATACAATCCTACATACACAATGCTATGAAAATGATATGCCTCTAAATGCGTGCACACGGGCACGCAAACTGAGAAAATGACAGAATGCATTCTAAGATACAACCTAGTATGCACAATGCTATGAAAATGAGGTGCCTCGAAATGCGTGCACACGGGCACGCAAACCGAGAAAATGACAGAATGCAATGCAAGTGACTAAAACGGCATGGGAAAGGTAACATGGACTTATACTAACATGAGAGAGCCTCAGCCACACTCACATAAGAAGCCAGTTGATGAAAATGAAGTGCCTCGAAATGCGTGCACGCGGGCACGCAAACCGAGACAATGGCATACGCAATGCAAATGTCATGGAAATATGATATGGGCTTATACCAACATGAGTGAACCTCAGCCACACTCACATAGGATGCCGGCGGATAAAAATGAAGTGACTCGAAATGCGTGCACACGGGCACGCAAACCGAGGCGATGGCAGAATGCGATGAAATGACATGGAAATGACAAATGGGCTTATACCAACATGAGTGAGCCTCAGCCACACTCACATAGGATGCCGGCGGATAAAAAAGAAGTGCCTCGAAATGCGTGCACACGGGCACGCAAACCGAGGCGGTGGCAGAATGCGATGAAATGACATGGAAATGACAAATGGGCTTATACCAACATGAGTGAGCCTCAGCCACACTCACATAGGATGCCGGCGGATAAAAAAGAAGTGCCTCGAAATACGTGCACACGGGTACGCAAACCGAGGCGATGGCAGAATGCAGAATGCGATGAAATGACATGGAAATGACAAATGGGCATATACCAACATGAGTGAGCCTCAGGCACACTCACACAGGATGTCGGCGGATAAAAAAGAAGTGCCTCGAAATGCGTGCACACGGGCACACAAACCGAGGCGGTGACAGAATGCGATGAAATGACATGGAAATGACAAATGGGCTTATACCAACATGAGTGAGCCTCAGCCACACTCACATAGGATGCCGGCGGATAAAAAAGAAGTGCCTCGAAATGCGTGCACACGGGCACGCAAACCGAGGCGATGGAAAAATGTAGAATGCGATGAAATGACATGGAAATGACAAATGGGCATATACCAACATGAGTGAGCCTCAGGCACACTCACACAGGATGTCGGCGGATAAAAAAGAAGTGGCTCGAAATGCGTGCACACGGGCACGCAAACCGAGGCGGTGACAGAATGCGATGAAATGACATGGAAATGACAAATGGGCTTATACCAACATGAGTGAGCCTCAGCCACACTCACATAGGATGTCGGCGGATAAAAACGAAGTGCCTCGAAATGCGTGCACACAGGCACGCAAACCGAGGCGGTGACAGAATGCGATGAAATGACATGAAAATGACAAATGGGCTTATACCAACATAAGTGAGCCTCAGGCAGACTCACATAGGATGCCGGCGGATAAAAAAGAAGTGCCTCGAAATGCATGCACACGGGCACGCAAACCGAGGCGGTGACAGAATGCGATGAAATGACATGGAAATGACAAATGGGCTTATACCAACATGAGTGAGCCTCAACCACACTCACATAGGATGCCGGCGGATAAAAAAGAAGTGTCTCGAAATGCGTGCACAGGGGCACGCAAACCGAGACGGTGACAGAATGTGATGAAATGACATGAAAATGACAAATGGGCTTATACCAACATGAGTGTGCCTCAGCCACACTCACATAGGATGCCGGCGGATAAAAAAGAAGTGCCTCGAAATGCGTGCACACGGGCACGCAAACCGAAACCGAGGCGATGGCAGAATGTAGAATGCGATGAAATGACATGGAAATGACAAATGGGCATATACCAACATGAGTGAGCCTCAGGCACACTCACACAGGATGTCGGCGGATAAAAAAGAAGTGGCTCGAAATGCGTGCACACGGGCACGCAAACCGAGGCAGTGACAGAATGCGATGAAATGACATGAAAATGACAAATGGGCTTATACCAACATAAGTGAGCCTCAGCCAGACTCACATAGGATGCCGGCGGATAAAAAAGAAGTGCCTCGAAATGCGTGCACACGGGCACGCAAATCGAGGCGGTGACAGAATGCGATGAAATGACATGGAAATGACAAATGGGCTTATACCAACATGAGTGAGCCTCAGCCACACTCACATAGGATGCCGGCGGATAAAAAAGAAGTGTCTCGAAATGCGTGCATAGGGGCACGCAAACCGAGGCGGTGACAGAATGCGATGAAATGACATGAAAATGACAAATGGGCTTATACCAACATGAGTGAGCCTCAGCCACACTCACATAGGATGCCGACGGATAAAAAAGAAGTGCCTCGCAATGCGTGCACACGGGCACGCAAACCGAGGCAGTGACAGAATGCGATGAAATGACTTGGAAATGACAAATGGGCTTATACCAACATGGGTGAGCCTCAGCCACACTCACATAGGATGCCGGCGGATAAAAAAGAAGTGCCTCGAAATGCGTGCACACGGGCACGCAAACCGAGGCGGTGACAGAATGCGATGAAATGACATGAAATGGATGGCAATCATTCTAACAGAATTTCAGCAACAAAATATGGGGGAAAACAGTCCCGAAATGACACCAAATGCATGAAATTGTCCCGAAATGCAACATTAGGCACCCGAAATGGCCTATAGCTATGCCAAACATGCACAATATGGACATGCAATGCAAAGACAGAAGCTAGGCAGTCCCAAAAAAGGCACTTTCACAGTTATAAACATGGCCAAACAGCAAGCATAGGTAGGGGAAAAATAGCATGCAAGAATAGGGGCCAAAAGAGGGGTAATGAAGCAAGTGATATAAGAAAAATCCAAACTGAAAAAATTCCTTCTACAACATTGAAGAGGGACCAAAAATATGAACATTTACAGTATATGGCAGCCTCAAAATCAGTATACAAACATGATAAAAATGTGATGCAAAATGAGGCTCAAAAGGTGCTATAACACGAGGTATGCAAAATAATCACCCAACAGCCAAAGACCCTTCATAAAACATGTAGAATGGGCCAAAATAAGACTATTTCCAGAACTGTAAAATGGCCAAAAACAAAAGCATGGTAGGCTAACTAAACATGCAAGAATGGGGAATAAAAGGGAGATATAACATGAAGTGACCTATGGAGGTCCCAAAACATGAAAGGACCTAAATGAAACATGAAGTATGGACCAAAATAAGGACTTTTTCAGAACTGTAAAATGGCCGAAAACAAAAGCATGGTAGGCTGCCATTGCATGCAAGAATGGGGAAGAAAAGAGGAGTATAAAGGTAGGTACAACATGGAAGTCCCAAATGGTGTTGAGCCCTTCTTCAATGTTGAAGAGGGGCTCGAAATGAGCCTAATATCAGTTTACAACATGCTCGAAAAAAGATTACTCATGGGCCAAAAATAGCATGCAAAACTATGACATACAAGAGGATCAATGAAGCAAGTGTATTATGGAAGGCTCAAACAGGGTTGAGCCCTTAATGAAAAGTGAAAATGAACTCAAAAGAGGGCCCTTTTCAGTTAGGGCCGGAGCTTGAAACAAAAAGCAAGTGGGGCTTACAAATAGATCAAGAAAAAGGGTCAAAGTGAAGAAAAGCTACTCACCCTTGAAGACTCAAACTTTTGTTGCTTCTTGGACCAATTTGCAGCTTCTTTGGCCTTTGAGAAACCTTCCTTGTTGCTGGAAATGAGGTGGTGGTGGTAGAGCTTGGTGGTGTAGAAGAAATGGTGGTTAGGGGCTTAGGGTTTTTCAAGGAAATGAGAGCTATGGAAATGGAGTTGTGTATGGAAGCTTGAAGATGAAGTTTTCTAACCCCAAAATACTACAAGGCTTGCTTGCTTTATAGGCCAACAAGGGGGTGTAAAGGTGGGGGAAAAGGAGAGCAAAATTCCCCCACAAAATATCCCCCGGATAAATATCTTTTCTGGGGGATATTGCCCCACAGCTGGAAAGGGAACAGTGCAAGGAACACGGCCGGCCTGGTACTTTTGCTGCAGGTGGCCGGCCGGCCACACCCCCTAGCCGGCCGGCTAGGGGTCAAAAGGTTCAATCATATTTTCTGGCCGGCCACCAACTGGTAATGTTCTCCTATGTGTGTACATCACAACCATGTGGTTAAAAGTCCAAGAAAGTGGGTCCAAGGGGTTCAACATTAGCCCGGAAGGAGGGGGTCAAAAGGGTCAAGCAGCATTAATGGCCGGCCACCAACTTTTAGGGTCCTCCCATGTGTGTACATCACAAATATGTGGTTCAAAGTTGGAGAAAATGGGCCCAAGGGGTTCAACATTAGCCCGGAAGGAGGGGGTCAAAAGGGTCAAGCAGTATTAATGGCCGGCCACCAACTTTTAGGGTCCTCCCATGTGTGTACATCACAAATATGTGGTTCAAAGTTGGAGAAAATGGGTCCAAGGTATTCAACATTAGCCCGGAAGTGCGAAAAACGGGCGCCGGAGGGCGTCGGAGGATGCATAACTGGTTGCTGCAACAATTGCTGGCCTCCCACCCTTCAGTGACCTCCCCGGTGATAAAACGGAGGTACCTGCCAAAAATGAACGAAAACCGTTGCAAAATGAAAGTTCCGGGGCCAAAACACGCAGTTCGGGGTCCCGAAAATGGGCTGTTAAGCACCGAAAGTGGCGTTCGGCCACGAAGTGGGTTTCTCAGACCCCAGTGTCCCTCAAAAGGGAGTAAACAGGAAGTATGCCAAAAATCAGAGCAATAGGAGATGGTTAAGCGGTCCCGAACTGAGGCACACGGCCTGACGGCTCCGAAAACCGAGAACCGGACTCCGAAATGGGAAAAATGGCCTACGGCCACCAAATGTAGCCTACGGCCACTGAGAGATGGCCTACGGGACCTCTCCCTCCCCTCAGGAAAGGAAACAAAGAAAACCGAGCCTGGTTCGCAAACCGAGGCAAAGTACAAAAGAGGGTTCGGGAGTCCAGAGGCAGGGCTTACGGCCGCAACTCTGAAACTTCTGAACAAGCACAATATGCAACATCACCAAGCGCTCAATCGGTGACGTCTGAGTCTTAAGGTCGGTCGAAAATGGGGTGTCTACAATTGCCCCTCTTTGACAGAACTCGGAAGTCACAAGTGACGGGAGTGAATGTCAAAGCCCAGAGACGACTCATTTTTGACAAGGCCGAAGACTTAGACAAACGTACAAGAGAAACAGAGGGTCCGAATAAGTGTCCGAGTGTTCGAGCCCTAATGCATGAGAAATAGCAAGTAAACCCCATAATTACATATCTTCCATCATGTAAGAGGGTTTGAATGAGTGTCCGAGTGTTCGAACCCTAATGTATGAGAAACGGCAAGTAAACACCATAATTATATATCTGCCATCACGCACGAGGGTCCGAATAGGTGTACGAGTGTTTAAACCCTAATGCATGAGAAATGACAAGTAAACACTGTAATCACATATCTGTCATCATGCAAGAGGGCCCGAATAAGTGTCCGAGTGTTCGAACCCTAATGCATGAGAAATGGCAAGTAAACACCATAATTACATATCTGCCATCATGCAAGAGGGTCTGAATAAGTGTCCGAGTGTTCGAACCCTAATACATGAGAAATGGCAAGTAAACACCGTAATTACATATCTGCCATCATGCAAGAGGGTTCGAATAAGTGTCCGAGTGTTCGAACCCTAATGCATGGGAAATGGCAAGTAAGCACCATAATTACATATCTGACATCATGCAAGAGGGTCCGAATAAGTGTCCGAGTGTTCGAACCCTAATGCATGAGAAATGGCAAGTAAACACCATAATTACATATCTGTCATCATGCAAGACGGTCTGAATTAGTGTCCGAGTGTTTAAACCCTAATGCATTAGACATGGCAAGTAAACACCGTAATTACATATCTGCCATCATACAAGAGGGTCCGAATAAGTGTCTGAGTGTTCGAACCCTAATGAATGGGAAATGGCAGGTAAACACCATAATTACATATCCGCCAACATCTAAGAGGGTCCGAATATGTGTCCGATTTTTTAAACCCTAATGCATGAGAAGTGGCATGTAAACACCATAATTACATATCTGCCATCATGCAAGAGGGTCCGAATATGTGTCCGATTGTTTAAACCCTAATGCATAAGAAATGGCAATAAACACCATAATTACATATCTGCCATCATGCAAGAGGGTCCGAATAAGTGTCCGAATATTCGAACCCTAATGGATGAGCAATGGCAAGTAAACACCAAAATTACATATCTTCCATCAAGCAAGAGGGTCCGAATATTTGTCCGAGTGTTTAAACCCTAATGCATGAGAAATGGCATGTAAACACCATAATTACATATCTGCCACCATGCAAGAGGGTCCGAATAAGTGTCCGAGTGTTTAAACACTAATGCATGAGAAACGGCAAGTAAGCACCATAATTACATATCTGCCGTCAAGCAAGAAAGTCCGAAAAAGTGTCCGAATATCCGAACCCTAATCTATGAGAAATGGCAAGTAAACACCATAATTACATATCTGCCATCATGCAAGAGGGTCCGAATAAGTGTCCGAGTGTTCGAAGCCTAATGCATGAGAAATGGCAGGTAAACACCGTAATTAAATATTTGCCATCATGCAAGAGGGTCCAAATAAGTGTCCGAGTCTTCGAACCCCAATGCCTGAGAAATGGCAAGTAAACACCATAATTACATATCTTCCATCATGCAAGAGGGTCTGAATGGGTGTCAAAATATTCGAACCCTAATGGATGAGCAATGGCAAGTAAACACCATAATTACATATCTTCCATCATGCAAGAGGGTCCGAATATGTGTCCGAGTGTTTAAACCCTAATGCATGAGAAATGGCATGTAAGCACCACAATTGCATATCTGCCATCATGCAAGAGGGTCCGAATAAGTGTCCGAGTGTTTAAACCCTAATGCATGAGAAACGGCAAGTAAGCACCATAATTACATATCTGCCGTCATGCAAGAAGGTCCGAATATGTGTCCGAATATTCGAACCCTAATAGATGAGCAATGGCAAGTAAACACCATGATTACATATCTTCCATCATGCAAGAGGGTCCAAATAAGTGTACGAGTGTTTAAACCCTAATGCATGAGAAATTACAAGTAAGCACTGTAATTACATATCTATCATCATGCAAGAGGGTCCGAATAAGTGTCCCAGTGTTCGAACCCTAATGCATGAGAAATGGCAAGTAAACACCATAATTACATATCTGCCATCATGCAAGAGGGTCCAAATAAGTGTCCGAGTGTTCGAAGCCTAATGCATGAGAAATGGGAGGTAAACACCGTAATTACATATCTGCCATCTTGCAAGAGGGTCCAAATAAGTGTCCGAGTGTTCGAGCCCTAATGCCTGAGAAATGGCAAGTAAACGCCATAATTACATATCTGCCATCATGCAAGACGGTCCGAATAAGTATCCGACTGTTCGAGCCCTGAAGCATGAGAAATAGCAAGTAAACCCCATAATTACATATCTGCCATCATGTAAGAGGGTTTGAATTAGTGTCCGAGTGTTCGAACCCTAATGTGTGAGAAATGGCAAGTAAACACCATAATTATATATCTGCCATCATGCAAGAGGGTCCGAATAGGTGTACGAGTGTTTAAACCCTAATGCATGAGAAATGACAAGTAAACACTGTAATTACATATCTGTCATCATGCAAGAGGGCCCGAATAAGTGTCCGAGTGTTCGAACCCTAATGCATGAGAAATGGCAAGTAAACACCATAATTACATATCTGCCATCATGCAAGAGGGTCTGAATATGTGTCCGATTGTTCGAACCCTAATGCATGAGAAATGGCAAGTAAACACCGTAATTACATATCTGCCATCGTGCAAGAGGGTCCGAATAAGTGTCCGAGTGTTCGAACCCTAATGCATGAGAAATGGAAAGTAAACACCATAATTACATATCTGCCATCATGCAAGAGGGTCCGAATAAGTGTCCGAGTGTTCAAACCCAAATGCATGAGAAATGGCAAGTAAACACCATAATTACATATCTGTCATCATGCAAGAGGGTTTGAATTAGTGTCCGAGTGTTTAAACCCTAATGCATGAGACATGGCAAGTAAACACCGTAATTACATATCTGCGATAATGCAAGAGGGTCCGGATAAGTGTCTGAGTGTTCGAACCCTAATGCATGAGAAATGGCAGGTATACACCATAATTACATATCCGCCATCATCCAAGAGGGTCCGAATATGTGTCCGATTGTTTAAACCCTAATGCATGAGAAATCGCATGTAAACACCATAATTACATATCTGCCATCATGCATGAGGGTCCGAATATGTGTCCGATTGTTTAAAGCCTAATGCATGAGAAATGACAATAAACACCATAATTACGTATCTGCCTTCATGCAAGAGGGTCCGAATAAGTGTCCGAATATTCGAACCCTAATGGATGAGCAGTGGCAAGTAAACACCATAATTACATATCTTCTATCATGCAAGAGGGTCCGAATATTTGTCCGAGTGTTTAAACACTAATGCATGAGAAATGGCACGTAAACACCATAATTACATATCTGCCATCACACAAGAGGGTCCGAATAAGTGTCCGAGTGTTTAAACCCTAATGCATGAGAAATGGCAAGTAAACACCATAATTACATATCTGCCATCATGCATGTGGGTCCGAATAAGTGTCCGAGTGTTCGAACCC
Source organism: Camellia sinensis (assembly GCF_055761805.1). NCBI lineage: Eukaryota > Viridiplantae > Streptophyta > Magnoliopsida > Ericales > Theaceae > Camellia > Camellia sinensis. The sequence continues at coordinate 164,285,559 of NC_138972.1, forward strand.
GAATGTATGAGAAATGGCAAGTAAACACCGTAATTGCATATCTGTCATCATGCAAGAGGGACCGAATAAGTGTCCGAGTGTTCGAACCCTAATGCACGAGAAATGGCAAGTAAACACCATAATTACATATCTGCCATCATGCAAGATGGTCCGAATAAGTGTCCGAGTGTTCGAACCCTAATGCATGAGAAATGGCAAGTAAACACCATAATTACATATCTGCCATCATGCAAGAGGGTCTGAATTAGTGTCCGAGTGTTTAAACCCTAATGCATGAGAGATGGCAGGTAAACACCGTAATTTCATATCTGCCATCATGCAAGAGGGTCCGAATTTCATATCTGCCATCATGCAAGAGGGTCCGAATAAGTGTCCGAGTGTTCGAACAATAATGCATGAGAAATGGCATGTAAACACTGTAATTATATATCCGCCATCATCTAAGAGGGTCCGAATATGTGTCCGATTGTTTAAACCCGAATTCATGAGAAATGGCACGTAAACACCATAATTACATATCTGCCATCATGCAAGAGGGTCTGAATATGTGTCCGATTGTTTAAACCCTAATGCGTGTGAAATGGCATGTAAACATCATAATTACATATCTGCCATCATGCAAGAGGGTCCGAATAAGTGTCCGAGTGTTTAAACCCTAATGCATGAGAAACGGCAAGTAAGCACCATAATTACATATCTGCCGTCATGCAAGAAGGTCCGAATAAGTGTCCGAATATTCGAACCCTAATGGATGAGCAACGGCAAGTAAACACCATAATTACATATCTTCCATCAAGCAAGAGGGTCCGAATAAGTGTACGAGTGTTTAAACCCTAATGCATGTGAAATTACAAGTAAACACTGTAATTACAAATCTGTCATCATGCAAGAGGGTCCGAATAAGTGTCCGAGTGTTCGAACCCTGATGCATGAGAAATGGCAAGTAAACACCATAATTACATATCTGCCATCATGCAAGAAGGTCCAAATAAGTGTCCGAGTGTTCGAAGCCTAATGCATGAGAAATGGGAGGTAAACACCGTAATTACATATCTGCCATCACACAAGAGGGTCTAAATAAGTGTCCGAGTGTTCGAACCATAATGCCTGAGAAATGGCAAGTAAACACCATAATTACATATCTGCCATCATGCAAGAGGGTCCGAATAAGTGTCCGAGTGTTCGAGCCCTAATGCATGAGAAATAGCAAGTAAACCCCATAATTACATATCTGCCATCATGTAAGAGGGTTTGAATAAGTGTCCGAGTGTTCGAACCCTAATGTATGAGAAATGGCAAGTAAACACCATAATTATATATCTGCCATCATGCAAAAGGGTCCGAATAGGTGTACGAGTGTTTAAACCCTAATGCATGAGAAATGGCAAGTAAACACTGTAATCACATATCTGTCATCATGCAAGAGGGCCCGAATAAGTGTCCGAGTGTTCGAACCCTAATGCATGAGAAATGGCAAGTAAACACCATAATTACATATCTGCCGTAATGCAAGAGGGTCCAAATATGTGTCCGAGTGTTCGAACCCTAATGCATGAGAAATGGCAAGTAAACACCATAATTACATTTATGCCATCATGCATGAGGGTCTGAATTAGTGTCCGAGTGTTTAAACCCTAATGCATTAGACATGGCAAGTAAACACCGTAATTACATATCTCCCATCATGCAAGAGGGTCCGAATAAGTGTCTGAGTGCTCGAACCCTAATGCATGAGAAATGGCAGGTAAACACCATAATTACATATCCGCCGTCATCCAAGAGGGTCCGAATATGTGTCCGATTGTTTAAACCCTAATGCATGAGAAATGGCAGGTAAACACCATAATTACATATCTGCCATCATCCAAGAGGGTCCGAATATGTGTCCAATTGTTTAAACCCTAATGCATGAGAAATGGCATGTAAACACCATAATTACATATCTGCGATCATGCAAGAGGGTCCGAATATGTGTCCGATTGTTTAAACCCTAATGCATGAGAAATGACAATAAACACCATAATTACATATCTGCCATCATGCAAGAGGGTCCGAATAAGTGTCCGAATATTCGAACCCTAATGGATGAGCAATGGGAAGTAAACACCAAAATTGCATATCTTCCATCATGCAAGAGGGTCCGAATATTTGTCCGAGTGTTTAAACCCTAATGCACGAGAAATGGCATGTAAACACCATAATTACATATCTGCCACTATGCAAGAGGGTCCGAATAAGTGTCCCCGTGTTTAAACCCTAATGCATGAGAAACGGCAAGCAAGCACCATAATTACATATCTGTCGTCATGCAAGAAGGTCCGAATAAGTGTCCGAATATCCGAACCCTAATCTATGAGCAATGGCAAGTAAACACCATAATTACATATCTTCCATCCTGCAAGAGGGTCCGAATAAGTGTACGAGTGTTTAAACCCTAATGCATGAGAAACGCCGAGTAAACACTGTAATTACATGTCTGTCATCATGCAAGAGGGTCCGAATAAGTGTCCGAGTGTTCGAACCCTAATGCATGAGAAATGGCAAGTAAACACCATAATTACATATCTGCCATCATGCAAGAGGGTCCGAATAAGTGTCCGAGTGTTCGAAGCCTAATGCATGAGAAATGGCAGGTAAACACCGTAATTACATATCTGCCATCATGGAAGAGGGTCCAAATAAGTGTCCGAGTCTTCGAACCCCAATGCCTGAGAAATGGCAAGTAAACACCATAATTACATATCTTCCATCATGCAAGAGGGTCTGAATAGGTGTCCAAATATTCGAACCCTAATGGATGAGCAATGGCAAGTAAACACCATAATTACATATCTTCCATCGTGCAAGAGGGTCCGAATATGTGTCCGAGTGTTTAAACCCTAATGCATGAGAAATGGCATGTAAACACCACAATTACATATCTGCCATCATGCAAGAGGGTCCGAATAAGTGTCCGAGTGTTTAAACCCTAATGCACGAGAAACGGCAAGTAAGCACCATAATTACATATCTGCCGTCATGCAAGAAGGTCCGAATAAGTGTCTGAATATTCGAACCCTAATAGATGAGCAATGGCAAGTAAACACCATAATTACAAATCTTCCATCATGCAAGATCATCATGCAAGAGGGTTCGAATAAGTGTATGAGTGTTTAAGCCCTAATGCATGAGAAATTACAAGTAAACACTGTAATTACATATCTATCATCATGCAAGAGGGTCTGAATAAGTGTCCGAGTGTTCGAACCCTAATGCATGAAAAATGGCAAGTAAACACCATAATTACATATCTGCCATCATGCAAGAGGGTCCGCATTAGTGTCCGAGTGTTCGAAGCCTAATGCATGAGAAATGGGAGGTAAACACCATAATTACATATCTGCCATCATGCAAGAGGGTCCAAAGAAGTGTCCGAGTGTTCGAACCCTAATGCCTGAGAAATGGCTAGTAAACACCATAATTACATATCTGCCATCATGTAAGAGAGTCCGAATAAGTATCCGAGTGTTCGAGCCCTAATGCATGAGAAATAGCAAGTAAACCCCATAATTACATATCTGCCACCATGTAAGAAAGTTTGAATTAGTGTCCGAGTGTTCGATCCCTAATGTATGAGAAATGGCAAGTAAACACCATAATTATATATCTGCCATCATGCAAGAGGGTCCGAATAGGTGTACGAGTGTTTAAACCCTAATGCATGAGAAATGACAAGTAAACACTGTAATTACATATCTGTCATCATGCAAGAGGGCCCGAATAAGTGTCCGAGTGTTCGAACCCTAATGCATGAGAAATGGCAAGTAAACACCATAATTACGTATCTGCCATCATGCAAGAGGGTCCGAATATGTGTCCGAGTGGTCGAACCCTAATGCATGAGAAATGGCAAGTAAACACCGTAATTACATATCTGCCATCATGTAAGAGGGTCCGAATAAGTGTCCGAGTGTTCGAACCGTAATGCATGAGAAATGGCAAGTAAACACCATAATTACATATATGCCATCATGCAAGAGGGTCCAAATAAGTGTCCGAGTGTTCAAACCCTAATGCATGAGAAATGGCAAGTAAACACCATAATTACATATCTGCCATCATGCAAGAGGGTATGAATTAGTGTCCGAGTGTTTAAACCCTAATGCAAGAGACATGACAAGTAAACACCGTAATTACAGATCTGCGATCATGCAAGAGGGTCCGAATAAGTGTCTGAGTGTTCGAACCCTAATGCATGAGAAATGGCAGGTAAACACCATAATTACGTATCTGCCATCATCCAAGAGGGTCCGAATATGTGTCCGATTGTATAAACCCTAATGCATGAGAAATGGCATGTAAACACCATAATTACATATCTGCCATCATGCAAGAGGGTCCGAATATGTGTCCGATTCTTTAAACCCTAATGCGTGAGAAATGACAATAAACACCATAATTACGTATCTACCATCATGCAAGAGGGTCCGAATAAGTGTACGAATATTCGAACCCTAATGGACGAGCAACGGCAACTAAACACCATAATTACATATCTTCCATCATGCAAGAGGGTCCGAATATGTGTCCGAGTGTTTAAACCCTAATGCATGAGAAATGGCATGTAAACACCATAATTACATATCTGCCATCATGCAAGAGGGTCCGAATTAGTGTCCGAGTGTTTAAACCCTAATGCATGGGAAACAGCAAGTAAGCACCATAATTACATATCTGCCGACATGCAAGAAGGTCCGAATAAGTGTCAGAATATTCGAACCCTAATGGATGAGGAATGGCAAGTAAACAGCATAATTACATATCTTCCATCACGGAAGAGGGTCCGAATAAGTGTACGAGTGTTTAAACCCTAATGCATGAGAAATGACAAGTAAATACTGTAATTACATATCTGTCATCATGGAAGAGGGTCCGAATAAGTGTCCGAGTGTTCGAACCCTAATGCATGAGAAATGGCAAGTAAACACCATAATTACATATCTGCCATCATGCAAGAGGGTCCGAATAAGTGTCCGAGTGTTCGAAGCCTAATGCATGAGAAATGGAAGGTAAACACCGTAATTACATATCTGCCATCATGCAGGAGGGTCCAAATAAGTGTCCGAGTCTTCGAACCCCAATGCCTGAGAAATGGCAAGTAAACACCATAATTACATATCTTCCATCACGCAAGAGGGTCTGAATAGGTGTCCAAATATTCGAACCCTAATGTATGAGCAATGGCAAGTAAACACCATAATTACATATCTTCCATCATGCAAGAGGGTTCGAATATGTGTCCGAGTGTTTAAACCTTAATGCATGAGAAATGGCATGCAAACACCACAATTTAATATCTGCCATCATGCAAGAGGGTCCGAATAAATGTCCGAGTGTTTAAACCCTAATGCATGAGAAACGGCAAGTAAGCACCATAATTACATATCTCTGGTCATGCAAGAGGGTCCGAATAAGTATCCGAATAATCGAACCCTAATAGATGAGCAATGGCAAGTAAACACCATAATTACATATCTTCCATCATGCAAGAGGGTCCGAATAAGTGTACCTGTGTTTAAACCCTAATGTATGAGAAATTACAAGTAAACACTGTAATTACATATCTGTCATCATGCAAGAGGGTCTGAATAAGTGTTCGAGTGTTCGAACCCTAATGCATGAGAAATGGCAAGTAAACACCATAATTAGATATCTGCCATCATGCTAGAGGGTCTGAATAAATGTTCGAGTGTTCGAAGCCTAATGCATGAGAAATGGGAGGTAAACACCGTAATTACATATCTGCCATCATTAAAAAGGGTCCAAATAAGTGTCCGAGTGTTCGAACCCTAATGCCTGACAAATGGCAAGTAAACACCATAATTACATATCTGCCATCATGCAAGAGGGTCCGAATAAGTATCCGAGTGTTCGAGCCCCAATGCATGAGAAATAGCAAGTAAACCCCATAATTACATATCTGCCATCATGTAAGAGGGTTTGAATAAGTGTCCGAGTGGTCGAACCTTAGTGTACGCGAAATGGCAAGTAAACATCATAATTATATATCTGCCATCATGCAAGAGGGTCCGAATAGGTGTACGAGTGTTTAAACCCTAATGCATGAGAAATGACAAGTAAACACTGTAATTACATATCTGTCATCATGCAAGAGGGCCCGAATAAGTGTCCGAGTGTTCGAACCCTAATGCATGAGAAATGGCAAGTAAACACCATAATTACATATCTGCCATCATGCAAGAGGGTCCGAATATGTATCCGAGTGTTCGAACCCTAATGCATGAGAAATGGCAAATTGTAGACGCACCCGTGGGCCTCATGCTACAGTTCGGACTCGATTTGTCTCACGGTTCTTAATCTGAACCAAAGAGTCCAAATCTGGCAAATCGTTTTGAGAAACAGATTTTTGAAAAAGTAGTGCCAAACATGGATTGCTTTGCCAGATACAGAGTCGCCACCTAAATATTTTTAAAATGGGAAAATTTAGGAAACCCTGACTCGGTGCTGAAGGCCACATGTCCGTCATCACCGGAATTGTCTCGGCTCGGGAGCTTGGGTACGATCGGGGAAGGTCAGCTATGAGCACCCCCTCTCGCCCGGTCCGAAGACCAGCCTCTACTAACCGTGATATCCAGTTTTGAAAACGTTATGTGTTCTTATTCCAATTATAAGCCTAGCATTACTATGCTATACGCGCGACAAACAAGTATAGACCAAATCGCCCAAATTGGAAATAAAACATTTTATGTTCGTTTTGAAAATGGTTTGCTACTCGCAAGTAGGCTAAAATGCAGATTTTGCCACCCTCAAGTGGGCTTTTGGAAAAGATGGTTTTGCCACTATCCAGTGGGCTTAAAATTCACAGTTTTAACGCATTATCCCAATTTAAGCAATTTGACCTCCACCCACAGGCATTCAAACAGTTTATCTCATGTAAGCACTTAGCCGCATGGCAAGCATACTATTATGGCAACATTCACACGCATGCTGGATGCTAAAGCAAAAAATACTTACATTGTACTCCGTGCCAAAACAGTAAACTAGTTAGCAAACATGCATGTCCTAGTTCATGTTAAAAGTGGCTAATGCATCACATGCAAAATGCGATCTAGGCAGGCTCGGCTAGCCCTAAAACATGGTATGTGAAAATGCACAATTATCACATATTCGGTTTAGAATTTGAAATACAAATGCGGTTAGCGTGATGTACCGAGCCTAATGTATAAAATACAAATGCATGGATGCACGCATGCATAGCATAAGGTATGCTAATTTGAAAAAATGCCCTAATCTACCATCATAAGCGGGTAAATAAAAGGGAAGAAAGAAATGGGGATTGGAAAACATACACACCACCCACACACACTTATTACAGATTTCCCCCCCACTCGAAGGGCCCAAATAAATATTACAGTCCCAAAATAATAAACAAATAAAATTATTACAAAATTTCTAATTTAATTTAAAAGAAAAGATGGCAAAGGAAAGAAGAGGGCAGCCGCAGCCTCTGCCTCGGGATGCGCGAATGGTGCATGCTCGAATCCGTCTCGCCCGGAAAACCCGTACCGTACTCTTACCGCCTCTGTTTGTACTGCCTTGTCTTGCTGAAAATTGCCAAAGTACTGGAGCAAGTTCCTTGCATCCTGCAGAGCACCACCGGCCGGACAGAATTCCCACCGGCACTCCACAACTCCCATCGACATTTGTTGGATTCCTCGGCACTCCGGATATTGGCGGTCGGCACTAAATTCTGCCGGTCGGCAGAAACTTCCTGCAGAAGACAATTTGACAGCAAACAGAGAACAGACAGTGCATGGCATGGGGTTCTCAGGTACATGTGGGCATGGTTGTGCTTCTTATCATGTTTTGAACTCAAAGAAGCACGACCCTCGATCTTTGAGCCATCAATGGAGCATGATGACCCAAGGGATCAAATTCGCCACTCAATGTAAGGATGCATGCAACAAACAAAATGAGATCCGAAGCCTTTTCATGTCGAGGTCAAAGGCCCCGGTGACCGAGAATCAAGGTACATTGCATCACTTGGAGTATGAATGTCCCTCGACCCTCATATTTGGCTTGACACCCCAAGCCAAATAATGCAATGCATGTTATGCTCACAAGGTTCAAAATACAACATGATGCTAAACATGCAAGATATGCCAAATATCATGCAACAAAACATGACAAGTATGTAATGTTATCATGCAAGATGTAGTTGAGATACAAACATGAACCAATTTGCTATAAAGTTAGCATGGAATAGCACATTAATGGGACAATCATGCAACCAACATGAGATAAGCATGCAAAGGGGCCTCAAAGTGATAAAGGTGCAGACCTTTATTCACCTCAAAACAGCACCAAGAGTGCTCAAAATGATGGACAAACAACTCATGCCAACATGCAAGCTAATAGGCCCGAGGCTAAGGCGCCAAAAGGGCCATTTTACTTCCAACAACAAGACCAAGCTATGGCATGATTAAGACAAGTAAGGACAGATTTTTTTACATGCAAAATGGGACTCCAAACTCTCCTAAAATGGCAGCTAAGGTGACTCCCAAGAGGCACATGCACTAAGGCTCATTCCTAGGCATAAGAGGGTACACCCTCAAGGCATCAAAGAGGTCGTGCATGCACACATACAAACATGATTCTTGGACTAAAATGTGGTCCTGGATGGTGTTAAATCATGAGGGTAATCACAACCATGCATGCTAGAGGTCAACATGCTTAAAGCTTTCAAGCCAAAATACAAAGCAACCCTAACAAACATGTCAAGCATGAACAAATGGATAACCAACAGATTTTTAGCATGGAAAAACAACATTAAAAACTTCATGGAACTAAGCCAACACACACAAGAATCATGGCCTAATCATGAGATGCACTTCTAAGCAAAATGGAGCAATACAAAGCAAGTACTACAAGCATACAAGGAGGTACAAATCCAGCCAAAAATAGAGATCCCACATGACCTAAAAACACCCAAAAAGTTCTGAAATGAAGCAAAAACCAAGCAAGCATGCATGTCACCCTTTTCGGCCACAACTCAAGGAAACAAAACCATAAAGGGAGAGGGGTGTCCCTCCCCTATGCAAGACTTCAAACCAACTTTTTTGACACTAAAAATACACTGATTTTCAATGGTCAAAGGGCCAAAACACTGAAGTGAACAAAACCTTATCAAGGAGGCACCAAAATGGACCAAACAAGGCCTAGAAGGGTGAGTTTACACTCAAACCACTAAATGACCTTAATGAAAGTGCTAAAGCAGGAAAATACAAGCCTTTTTTATGTTATACACAAGAGCTAAAACAGCAAGCAAGATAGGTAAAAAACTATTGCAAGTTTGGGGAATGTAAATCAAGATGCTCACCCTTGAAGAACCTTTGAAGAACAAATGGTCTAGCCTCCTTCTTTTGATCAAAACCAGTCCAAAAACTCAAGAAACAAACCCCCAAGTCCCTCAATCTCAGAGTAAGGTGTGATGGTGTGTGTAATGGTGCAAAAGTAAGGTAAAAACCACCTTTTGAGCTAAAAAACACACACAACGGAGGAGAGAGAGGGAGGTATAGAGATAATATGTATCTATATCTCCAAGGTCTGGTTTTTGGTTGCAAGAGTCTAACCTAGATCAAAGAGGAAGGCCCTCCTCTTATAAGACTCCCTCTTGCAAAGCTTATTCAACAAGCTTGCTTAGAGGGAGATCCCTCCATACACGTGTATGGAGGGGGGAAGAGTTGGTGCCAGCTATCACAGCTGGCACAAAATATCTCCAAAAAGTGGATGAACAGTGGTCGGCTGCCCAAAAATGCCATTTCGGCAAAAAACAGTGCCGACCGGCAACAAACTATGCCGACCGGCAATAAAATGCGCCGACCGGCAAACAAAAGTGCCGATAGCAGCAAAAAACCAGCCGGTGGCCTCTAGCCACTGCCGGTGGGGTGTGGGGATGGTCCACAAGCCCTACCCTGCCTCTCAAAGGCAAGATGCAAGTGTTTGGTGCAAAACCAAACACTAAACGGTTGAGTTCGGAGATCCTGAGGTAGGGCATGCGAGCCGAGACCTCCGGGAACTCCAAACGAACACAAACAAGGATAATCACCAAGTATTCAAACGGCGACGTCCAAGTCTTGAGGACGGTCAAAAATGGGGTGTCTACAGTTGCCCCTCTTTGACAGAACTCGAAAGTCATAACAATGACGGGAGTGAATGTCAAAGCCCAGAGACGACCCATTTTTGACAAGGCCGAAGACTTAGACAAACATGCAAGACAATCAAGATATGCGCCCGAAGGCAGGGGCAAAATGCAAGACAATGCAGAGCCGAGCATAACTTATGATCATGCAAAGAAAGCTGTAACGAAGCATACATGCAACAGTTTTAAGCTAGCATACACCAAACTACACTACAATGCAGAAAGGATGTAAGAGAATTATGCAATTCTCAATACGTCTCACTCGGAGGACACAATACCTGTGCGGCTCGTCTGATTGCACCAGCCTCAAATGAACCGTTCATACAATATCGTGCCTGAAAAGAAAACAAACTTAACAGGTACAATATCGTTAGCAATATGCAAAGTAGTGTACTCGAAACGCGTGACAACGCAAAGCAAGTAGGGAGTATAACAATGCTGTGAAAATACGAATATGTGAGTGAAGCATGCGGTCTACGCTGGTATTGAAATTAAACATGCGGTCTACGCAATCAAAACATGCGGTTTACGCAGGTATTGAAATTAAACATGCGGTCTACGCAATCAAAACATGCGGTCTACGCAGGTAATGAAGTTAAACATGCGGTCTACGCAATCAAAACATGCGGTCTACGCAGGTAATGAAATTAAGCATGCGGTCTATGCAATCAAAACATGCGGTCTACGCAGGTAATGGAATTAAACATGCGGTCTACGCAATCAAAATATGCGGTCTACGCAGGTAATGGAATTAAACATGCGGTCTACGCAATCAAAACATGCGGTCTACGCAAGTAATGAAATTAAGCATGCGGTCTACGCAATCAAAACATGCGGTCTACGCAGGTAATGGAATTAAACATGAGGTCTACGCAATCAAAACATGCGGTCTACGCATGTAATGAAATTAAGCATGCGGTCTACGCAATCAAAACATGCGGTCTACGCAATCCAAATATGCGGTCTACGCAGGTAATGAAATTAAACATGCGGTCTACGCAATCAAAACATGCGGTCTACACAGTCCAAACATGCGGTCTACGCAGGTAATGAAATTAAACATGCGGTCTACGCAATCAAAACATGCGGTCTACGCAGGTAATGGAATTAAACATGCGGTCTACGCAATCAAAACATGCGGTCTACGCAGGTAATGAAATTAAGCATGCGGTCTACGCAATCAAAACATGCGGTCTACGCAGGTAATGAAATTAAGCATGCGGTCTACGCAAGTAAAGAAAGGCTGTACCGTTACATCGCATAATTGAAATAATTTGTGGAGTTCACAAAGCATGAAAAGGATATGGGGCGGGACATTCTTCGCACTTGGTGAGCATTGCTCGCGGAAGTTGTGGCCTGAGGTCAACTCAAAGGTTCACGTTTCAAAGGTGTGCTTGCTCGTATTGTGAGGGCGCCCAACGACGTGGTTGACCCGAACGGAGGTGCGGAAGGTGCGTTAACCACAAGGGGAGTTTTGCTGGTATCTATTCCGACACTTGGCTACCCTGCCATTCTACGTTTTATTTTCCTTTTTACTAGTAGTTTAAGCACATTGCACTGCCTCAGGCAGGTTTTATTTTCTTTCTTAACATTCACACACTTTGCAAAACATGTGATGGGAATGAAACAAATCATTTTATTCAAAAGATGTTGCATTTGTGGATCTTCTGTGCATCGCATCGCAGGGTATCACACCACAATGTGAACGAAAGTAAACTCATTTTGGAAATTTGCCATCGTAATAATCAGGTAGTGAACCGACTTACAACTCGATAAGCAAAACAAGGACATGATGTAACCAAACAAGTGTGAATACAACTCGATAAACAAATCAAGAGCTCAAAGAGAGCGAAATACAACTCGATAAGCAAATGTTCAAAACTCGACAAGCAGACAGGCGTGGCTCCGCAAGAGTCGATCACCGGGGAGGGGTTGGAGGTGGTTAAGTTCCCCAATTCTTAGCATAAACAGCTCAAAAAACCAGAAGGAAGTCCACCGGCATAGTGTAGGGACCACCGGCTGCAAGGAATGGCTACCGGCCATGTGTCTGTTTTGTCGGCAAAATAAAATGGCCGGTCGGCAGAGTTTTTGGCCGGCCGGCACTAAATGAGGGGGACCACCAGAATGTTGACACCTGTCCCCCACTCAACCTTATCTCCTACAAAAGATCCCAGCCTCGTAGTTTCTCATTTTCACACTGATTCGCTCCAATGGAAGAGTTTCTTGCTCAAAATCTGACAGCTTGGATTGCTAGCTTGGATGGCTCGGAAAAAGTGAATTTCTGGGGTTTCGGCATAAATGCACTATTCACTCTAGGTCGCACCCCATTGCACCTCCCGTTTCTTCAAGCCGCGGCAAGGTTTTGGAATCCGGTGACACATGTCTTTAGCATCGCCGGGCAAGAGATATGTCCTACTTTCAAAGACTTCCGAGCCTTAATGGAGTCCGAGCGCGACGAGGAACTCCTGCCCCAACTCAATTTTGGTCATGTCCAATCCTTAGGGCGCATGTGTGGACTCAGCATGCGTGACGCTCGGTCCCTGACCTGTGACGGGATGCTGGACATTCCGAGTTTGGCTAATCGATTTTCTGATGCTGGTGAACGCAACAACCATCACTGGCAAGGCTTCTGGCGACATGCCCTCTGCTTGTGCATGCTGTCCCATTTCCTGTTCGTCTCAGGCTCTGGAGGGGCTAGTATCCGGTTGATTGAGGTTGCCCAAGGCTTGAAGGAGGGCAAGAGCTGTATTGCCATGGCTCTGGCCGAGACGCTAATGGGCTTAGACGCCTTTTATCGTCATGAGACGTCTAGATTGGCGGGGAGTCCACTACTACTACAGGTAATGTTTCCCACCCAATCTCGCATTTATGTATTGCTCACATCACTCGGCCCTCGAGCTTGATCTTTTTCTCACAAAACCCCATTCTCACTTTTCTCTCCTCATACATCACTCTATTCTTTATTCTCTCATTTTTTTCAATCCCTCCCCAGGTATGGTTGATGGACAAGCTGCAGGTTGTGGACTCCTGCCCAGCATATTCAGCTCGCGGCTACTTCTTCCGGCATCGTCTAGTCAATGCCTTGGATGAGGAATGGTGGTTTGCTTGGATGTGCCACTTGTCCGCAGACCGTATTGCTTAGCGGTGCCCTTGGCTGAACCTTCCGGCGATGAGTTATAACATGCCTCGGCAGACTGGGATTCAACTGGTTGGTCTCACTCACTGTGTATTCTATTTCCCATTTCGGATTCGACGCCAATTTGGCCATGATCAGACCTGCCCGCTAGAGGGGGTAGAGTATCCTGCTACATTCCCAGCCCGAGGCGCACAGCTTGCTTGGCAGGCCACCGCATGGAGGATGAGAGAACTCTTGGCCCCCGCTCCTACTTTCAGTTTCACTTTGTCTGATGAGTGCATGGATTGGCTCAATGAAGAAGCACAGATTGGGCCCAGCTTGGCATCAGAGGCTTCGACTAGCTCTGGGAGGGGGCGCAGGAACACCTGACTTGACTATGCCCTAGATTTATTGCTTTATTAGTACTTTCAAGTTTTCTCTTATGAATGTAATAAAAAGCAACTTCAATTGTAAGAGCAGGAGATCTCTGTTTTGAAATCAAAGAGATTGAAAGTTGTGGCACTGAAAATTTCCACCTTGGTCCAAAAAATGGTCAAAGTTGTAAAAAGATTATTTGAACAAAGTCAGCTTTTATTAAAACTTCTCAAAGACATTTTTGATGTGGATCAGAACTGGACACGCCTGAGATCTGCCACTGAGATGCACAACCCCAGACTCCTGCAACTAGAAAGTTGCCCCTAGTCTGAAAAGCACTGTATTGGGGATTCCAACGAATGCTGATAGACAAAGATGACTGAGATGATCAAATGGACAAAGTTGATCGGGGAAGTGTTATAGCTGAACTTCAGGATGAAGCTGCCTACGTATCCCAAACATGGGAATCAAGCCTCACGTAGTTCCGGCTCGGGTTCACTCGAGTATTTTCACTCTCCTTTTGCGCTCTAACTTTTGCCAAGGCCGCCCTTTGCGGGTTTTCAGCCTTGCGAGCTCAGTTTTTATATTTTCTAATTTTTTGTGCTCTAACGTTTGCCTAGGTCGCCCTTTCGGGTTTTCGGCCTAGCGAGCCTCTCAAGGGTAGTATTTCTTCAACTTGTCCATGTTGATCGGTTGGGAAAATTCCAAGCCATCTAAGTCCATCAGAACCACAGCTCCACCTGACCAGATAGCTTTGATGATGTAGGGACCAGTCCAATTAGGTCTGAACTTGCCCCTCGGGTCGTGGATGGGTGCTCGGTTGTCTTTGAGTACCAAATCCCCTTCCTTTAGATTTCTGGACTTAACCTTCTTGTTAAAAGCCCGAGCAATCCTGCGCTGATAACTTTGAACGTGGTACAGTGCTTTCAGCCTTCTTTCGTCAAAGAGCATAAGTTCCTCGAACCTGCTCTGCTGCCAATCTGCCTCAGCTATCTGACACTCAGCCAATACCCGTAAAGACGGAACTTCAATTTCAATAGGTAGAACAGCCTCCATTCCATAAACTAACGAATACGGAGTTGCTCCGGTAGAAGTTCTAATTGAAGTCCTGTAGCCCCACAGAGCAAACGGCAACTTATCTGGCCAATCTCGGTAGGTCTCCACCATTTTCCACAGTATGTGCTTGATGTTCTTGTTGGCGGCCTCAACTGCTCCGTTGGTTTGCGGCCGCTATGTAGACGACTTATGAAAAGCCACGTTATACTTCTCCAACAAGTCGACCACTTCTTTCTTAAAGTGGGATCCATTATCCGGAATAATCTCGTTTGGCACCCCGTAGCGGCAAATGATGTTGTTTCTGATGAACTTGGCGACGTGTGACGCTTTCAACACCGCGTATGATTGGGCCTCGACCCACTTTGTGAAATAATCTATCGCTACCAGGATATACTCATGTCCGTTCGACCCCTTCGGGGTAACAGCTCCGATCACATCAATCCCCCACACGGAAAATGGCCACGGGGACGTCATGTTGTAAAGCTTGGATGGTGGGACATTCATACGGTTTGCATGGATCTGGCATTTGTGGCATCGCTGAACAAAGCCGATACAATCCTCCTCCATGGTCGACCAGTAGTAACCCTGCCTGAGGATCTTTCTGGCCAACATTACTCCATTCATGTGTGCACCGCACTCCCCTCCATGGATGGCCTCCATTAGACGCTTCGACTCTTCGGCTTCTACACAGAGCTTATGCATTCCCAGATGACCCCTTTTGTACAGCTTACCTCCGCAGATGATGAACTGAATAGCCATTCTTCTAATGGCCCTCTTATCCTTGGCGCTTGCCCCTAGGGAATACGTCTCCTTCTCCAAGAAGTTCCAAATATCGTAATACCAGGGGTTGTCGTCTTGGGCCTCATCTATGGCGGAAATTGACTCGTATGCTGGCGCAAACTTCTGATCAATGATGACTGGACGCATCCGGACTCCAGACGGGATGTCTATCATGGAAGATAGAGTTGCTAATGAATCTGTGAACCTGTTGTTCTCTCTTACGAGGTGGGTGAAATTTAGCTTCTCGAACCGAGGAATTAACAAATCCAAGGTTTGGTGGTAAATTATCATCCTTTCCTCTTTGACCTTCCAGTCTCCTTTTGCTTGAGACACAACAAGGTTCGAGTCCCCAATGACGTCCAACCGTCTTACCCCTAGTTCTAGGGCTGCTTCCAGACCAACAATACATGCCTCACACTCTGCCTCATTGTTCGAGACTCTGAACTGGAGCTTGAATGCTAAAGGGATACGGGAATCGTCAGGCGCTATCAGCAACACCCCTATCCCATACCCATACTGGTTTGACGCTCCGTCAAAGTACATCGTCCAAGTTTCATCTTCGATGTGCAGAATGGCTTCATCTGGGAATAGGTACGCAACCGCTTCATCCCCCTCAACCGGGTGGTCGGCAGGGAACTCCGCTACCGCTCTCCCTTTCACCGACTTGCGTGTTACATACTTCAAGTCAAATTCGGAAAGCAATAGCAACCAACGAGCTAGCCTACCCGTAAGTGCTGGTTTCTCGAAAAGATATTTGATGGGATCCAAACGTGAAACCAACATTACAGAGTGAGCTAACAGGTAGTGCCGCAGCTTCCTGGTAGCCCATACCAAGGCCAAGCAAGCCTTCTCGAGCGGAGTGTAGCGGGTCTCGTAATCCAGCATCATTTTGCTCAGATAGTAGATGGCCCTTTCCACTTTGTCTTCTGACTCCTGTGCGAGCATGCAGCCCATGGTGGTCTCAGTTACCGAAAGATACAATATCAACGGTCTCCCCGGTTCTGGCGGTGACAACACGGGTGGGTTCTGTAGATACTCTTTGATCTGTTCAAAAGCTGCTTGACATCGGCCGTCCCATTGGAATTTCTTTCCTTTCTTCAGGAGGCCAAAAAGTGGTTCACAAGTCAAGGTTAATTTAGAGATAAACCGTCTTATGAATTGCACTTTACCTAGAAAGCCTCGCACCTCCTTTTCAGTCCTCGGTGGTGGCATTTCTAAGATGGCCTTGATTTTGGAAGGGTCGACCTCGATGCCCCTTTGCGTAATCAGAAACCCTAGCATCTTCCCTGCTGTAACACCAAAAGTACACTTCTGGGGATTCAACCGCAGCCGAAACTCTCTGATCCTCTGAAAGAATTTTTGTAAGGCGGCGTAGTGGCCCTCTCTTTCCTTGGACTTGACAATCATGTCATCCACATACACCTCGACCTCTTTATGGATCATATCATGCAATATTGTAGTTGCTGCCCGTTGATAGGTAGCTCCAGCGTTTTTCAGCCCAAATGGCATCACTCTATAACAATATGTACCCCACGGGGTAGTGAATGCAGTCTTCTCCCAGTCTTCGGGTGCCATTACTATCTGATTATAGCCTGAGAAGCCATCCATAAACGAAAGCAAGGCATGTCCTGCCGTGAAATCTACCAATTCATCAATGTGCGGCAAGGGAAAGTCGTCCTTCGGACTGGCCCTGTTCAAATCTCTGAAGTCTACACAGACCCGAATTCTGCCGTCCTTCTTCGGCACCGGAACAATGTTGGCCAACCAAGTAAGGTACTCAGATACCAACAGGAAGCCTGCATCAATCTGCTTGGTGACTTCTTCCTTGATCTTAATGGCCCAATCAGGGCGGATTCTTCTAAGCTTCTGTTTGACAGGTCGGGCCTCGGGATCAAGAGGGATCCGGTGCTGTACAATCTCAGGATCGATTCCAGGCATGTCTTCGTAGGACCACGCGAAAACATCTTTGAAATCTTTTAACAAAGCGACTAAGCGCTCGCGTTCCTCAGAAGACAACGTGGACCCGATCTGGACCAGCCGCGGGTCCTTCTCAGTACCAACATTCACAGTAGTGATTTCATCCATTAAAGGTTTAACAAATCTTTCCTGCTCTTGATCAATTAACCGTTGCAAAACCGGAGGAATTTCTTCCTCGTCGTTTTCATCAAAATTTTGAAAATCCTGATTTAAGCAATAAATCAAAGGCACAGAAAAATACTCCGAAACCACATCCACGTCGTTCTCATTAAATACTTCCGAGCCGTCGGATTCCTCTGTTACAACAGACTCAAAAGAAAATGAAAAAGACGACCTAGACAGGACTGTGGCATCCGGGTTATCACCCCCGGGAATACCGGACTCAGACTCAGTTGAGCTGGAATCTGATTCCGACGCACAAGATTCGGTAGAATCAGATTCCGGCTCACTACCTGACCTGGTGCTTCTTGATAAAAAGCCTTCTTCATATTGCCAGATGAGAGAAGGTGCGATGGACGCATCCAAAATACCTGATGGTAGGCTCGCAGCCGCTTCATTCCCAATCACACATACCAAGGAGCTATCCCCCAAGCACTTCTGTTCGATCGGAGGATCTGAAAGCAGACACGCCAGCGCTGCCCCCATTTCATTTTCAGCGTCCTCAGACTGTACTTCCTTACTTTGCTCAGCCTCAGCCGATAGATCTGCCTGCCCTTCGGCGATGTCATCCTCAGGTAAATGTAAATCAAAGAAAATCTCAAATCCCGGTACGCGCTTCTTCTCCGCGTTGAGCCACGGCTCCGGGAAACCACAGAATGGAAAATCCTCCCCCTCCCGGACGAAGCGTCCGTTTAGGGTACCCCGAATGGGCTGGTGCATTAAGTCAAAGGGTTTCCCCATCTGTTTTGCCCTGGCCCTTCCAGCCATTTCCTTTCCTTTCCTTATCCAATCCTCTTTGGTGGGTAGGTAGCCCAAACCAAAGGTATGTGGGTTATGTGGCACTTCGGCCGATGCTGCGGCACCTTTCCTGCCGCTCTTGCCTAATCCCATCCCAGGGATGTGCTGGAGTTTGTTCATGAGATAGACTGCTTGGGCACTGACATACACCCCTTCATTAGCTGCCATGATGTTCTGTACGACCCGAGCCTCGGCCAAGGTAAAACCTGATATGAACACATCTTCCATACCGTGCTCGATTTCTAGAACAGGCGTAGATACCTCCGGTGGTGGATGAATTGATGAGTTTCCAAAAACAATGGCTACTCCCTTCCCATAGGGGTATTTCATCATTTGATGTAGGGTAGAGGAGACCGCCTTTACCTGATGCAGCCACGGCCGCCCCAAAAGCAGGTTGAACGTTGCAGGAACCTCCAAGACGTGGAAATCTATCTCGTGCTGTCCCGGCCCAACCTTTGTTTGAATCTTAACTGTCCCCATTACTTCCCGGCTTGTGTTGTCATACGCCCGAATCACCTGAGCCGTTGGCACAAAATCCGCGACTTTCAAACCAATCGCATAAGCTGTCCTTGCCGGGCAGACGTTGATGGCGGACCCCGTGTCAACAAGCACCACGGGTATCCATTTATCTCTGCACTCGACAGAGATGTAGAGTGGCTTGTTATGGTTCGCACCCTCAGGTGGCAGTTCTTTGTCAGAAAAACTCAATGCCGGGGAACTTCCTCCCGAAAAGACTAAGCCCACCAGTTGCTCGGGCGTGGTGTCTATGGAAAGCTTGGCTTTGTCCATGGCTGAAAGGACAGCCTGCCTATGTACTCGAGAAGCCATAAGCAGTCCCCAGATGGAGATGTCTGCTTGTATCTTTTTTAATTGTCTCAACACGGCCTCGTCTTCGAGTTGCTTCTCCTTTTGTTTCTCTGTTTCATTATCTTTTCCAGACGCCTCTGGTTGATCTAGGTGTGGAGGCTTGAAATACCGTCCACTCCTAGTCATGTGATCGACTTCGCCGATATACCAGGTATCATCTGGTTGGTTACCTTCCCAATCCTCATCCGTGTGGGCAAGACATAGGTCGTCGTCTTCCCACCACATACCATCTGCAGCAGACAGGCATCTGTCTGGCTCTGTCATAACTGTCCTGATACTTGCAGTACCTTTTATCCCTATGCTCGCAGCATTCTCCATTTCCGTACTTGTGGCGGTTTCGACCCCCACGTGGCCTTTTGCTTTCCTGATCCTCTCAGAATCCTCGAATCTCTCTTGTTCTGACTGTGTCAATGCAGTAGATTGCTCACTGATCCCTGTACTCAAAATGCTCCATTCCCGAGCGAAACTCTCGACACCGGCGCTCTCCGGCGATGTATTCTGTTCTTCGACACTCCCGGGCGTTGTGGACATTCCCGCCCCTGCCGAGTCTTGTTCTGACTGGAACTCCCCTATTACATCTGGCTGATCGTCTAACCATCCCGTGGCCTCCGCTGATTCTTCATTATCGTACCAGTTGATGGCTGAATATTCTAGATCTTGGTTATCGCAAAATTGGAACTTGGCAAGATCCTCTTCCACGGCTGCCAAATCATCCGTTTCCTGTCTTGGACTGTTCCCTCGGATTACACACAGCTCTCCCCCGACTGGAAATTCGACATTTGGTCTATTCTGGCCCACTGGTGAAATGTAGTCACTCGGACTGTAAGCATTCCCAATATCATTCTCAGGCTCCACAGACTCTGGTTTGACAACCTCTTTCCTGTTCTCGATGGTCACCACCACTAGCTTGGGTTGGGATATAGAGACATCCATCATGCACAAATCGGTGCAACCAGGGAGGAAAACTTTCGGTTTAGGCAAGTAGGAGGGTGTGATATAGATACTAGGATCGTAGGATGCGACCCCAGTGTGGATGAAATTGATTCTTTTAGGTGGTGGAACTTGGTTATGTGTGGGGAGAGGATTTGTAGTAACATTGGGTTTCTCAGGAGGTAAAATCACCCCATTATCAATGAGATCTTGAATCTCATGACGTAAACGAAAGCATAGGTCGGTGTCGTGACCGTGCTGCTGGTGGAACGCACAATACTTGGCCGGATTGTGGGTGGCAGACAGTCTTTCAGGTAAGGGCCGCGGCTCTAGGGGTTTCAGATGCCCTTTTCTGATCAAAACGCCCAAAGCTTTAGATAGGGGCATATAAAGTGGAGCGAAGGTTCTGGTGTTTCTGGGAGGGTATTTGGCTGTTTGTGAGTTGCTTCCGGACGCACCGGAGAATGGTGTGGCTGCCGTATTTCTTGGGGAAGGGTTAGTGGTGACCATACTCACTTCGGAGGTCCTGGCAGTCGTAGCGCCGCTCGGGCCTGCATTAGTATTATGATTGAAATTTCTGCGGGGTTGCTCCCGATCATTATCAATCCACCCTTGTCTTAGGGCGTCCTCGATCTGTACCCCCATTTCATGCAGATCAGCAAAGGTAGGGAAGGGGACTACGATCATCTTTTGCATTAACTTCGGCTGGAGATTGCGCACAATCATCCAAATCTGATCTTTGTCTATGGGTCTTAAGGTCATCATCGAAGCCTTAGCTCGCCATCTAGTTACAAATTCTGAGAAGCTCTCCTTGGGTTCTTGCCTCGTTGTCTCGAGATCCCGGGTCGTGATCGCGATTTGTGTGTTATACGAGTACTACAGGATGAAGGCCTCGGCCATCTCGTCCCAATTTCTCTTGACGTCATCCTCCAACTTGGCATACCATGCGGCCGCCACACCCGACAAGGTCCGGCCGAATAAAGATAGCTTCTGCAATCTAGTGAGGCCCATTGGCCTTAGGACGTCTGAGAATAGTCACAGGTGTACCATGGGATCCTTAGATCCGTCAAAACGATCAATTTGTGGCATCTTAAACCGATCTGGCAGCGTCACAGCTGTGTCGATGTATCCGTCTCCAATGTCCGGAATGGACTTCGCACCTTGAGATTTCTTGAACAGCTTTTCAAGCTTATGCATTTTTAACGTCATGGGGTCCACCTCGGACTCGAAGGGAGAATCCGACAGATTGATGGGGGTGGGTGCCTTGGATTGTTGAGGTGGAATCGGGAGGGGAGCTAGCCCTGTTGGGATGTCTGTATCCTCTTGGACATTCCGGGCATTTGGTGTCTCTTCGGGTATTGGAACCCTTAATGGAGGAGGGATTTGCTGCGAAGGTGATGCCCCAGTTTGCTGTTGCAATCTCCCAATTAAATCTGCTTGCTCACTCATAACTGTGGCTTGTTGTCTGGCGAATTCTGCCTGTCGGACAGCATCCTGCTGCATCATTTTCATACTTTCTTGAAGTTGGCGCACCATCTCCTCTAAGCTAGCCATACTGTTCTGCTCTGGTTGAATTAATGGTATGCGTTCCCTCTCTGTGGGTGAAACGGGATCCTGATCCCTACTGTACACAGGTGGGGTAGACGAAACCCTTTGTACTGACTGTTGAACCGATGTCCTCTGCCTAGTTGCCTTCCGTTTAGTAACCGGGGGTAGAGAATGGTACACCGGTTGTCCTTCTATCAGATCCTCAGATCGATGGAGCCGACGACCTCTGATCCAGAGTGCTTGGGGAATGTCTACTGGGTTGGACGCAATGATGCTAAACTACCTAGCAAAAAGATAAATAAAGCAATAAATAAACCAACAACCGGACAGCACAACAGCATAAAATAAACATATAATACACAGTTGGATATTCAATACAAAGTCGGTGAGCCGAACACACTGTTCCTTGATATTGATCACTGTTTTCCCCAAAAACAAACTCTGTTCCCAACACTGAACCCTGATACCTGCAGATAACTGATTCTCTTAAACTGATACTGATGCCCTCAGGCCTGATGCCCAAACTTGCAAACTGGTATGTACATTCCCCTATAGAAATACATTCTAAAAGCACATAGCAAGTAAAGAGAGCCAAAACACCCCTATGTTGGGGTAGGGTTTCCCTGTCCTATTTTGTCAGGAGCTAGGGTTTCACTATGCACGCAGCAGTTTTCAGACAACCTAACATCGGGTAACCAACCTGTCCTCACTTGGAATGGTCACTATGGATTCCAAACATGCACTAGGTCGAATGGTCAAAAGGGTGCCCCGGTAAACCGGGGTTTGTGTTCCCATGCTGTCAGAGCCCATAGCCGATCAGCCTTATGGACATGCCTTGACAAGACAAGCCGCCGGCAAACCGTTCAGGAATGGCAGATGGCAAACACTGTGTTCCTAGGCGCACCAATGCACATGCAATGCAAAGAAACATATAAGCAAAATCAAAACAGGATATCACGAGTTTGAGTCAAGCTCTCTAAATTTCCCCAGCGGAGTCGCCAGAAACTGTAGACGCGCCCGTGGGCCTCATGCTACAGTTCGGACTCGATTTGTGTCACGGTTCTTAATCTGAACCAAAGAGTCCAAATCTGGCAAATCGTTTTGAGAAACAGATTTTTGAAAAAGTAGTGCCAAACATGGACTGCTTTGCCAGATACAGAGCCGCCACCTAAATATTTTTAAAATGGAGAAATTTAGGAAACCCTGACTCGGTGCCGAAGGCCACATGTCCGTCATCACCGGAGTTGTCTCGGCTCGGGAGCTTGGGTACGATTGGGGAAGGTCAGCTATGAGCACCCCCTCTCGCCCGGTCCGAAGACCAACCTCTACTAACCGTGATATCCAGTTTTGAAAACGTTATGTGTTCTTATTCCAATTATAAGCCTAGC
Organism: Camellia sinensis; assembly: GCF_055761805.1. NCBI lineage: Eukaryota > Viridiplantae > Streptophyta > Magnoliopsida > Ericales > Theaceae > Camellia > Camellia sinensis. The sequence goes on from NC_138972.1 coordinate 164,308,753, forward strand.
ATTACTATGCTATACGCGCGGCAAACAAGTATAGACCAAATCGCCCAAATTGGAAATAAAACATTTTATGTTCGTTTTGAAAATGGTTTGCTACTCGCAAGTAGGCTAAAATGCAAATTTTGCCACCCTCAAGTGGGCTTTTGGAAAAGATGGTTTTGCCACTATCCAGTGGGCTTAAAATTCACAGTTTTAACGCATTATCCCAATTTAAGCAATTTGACCTCCACCCACAGGCATTCAAACAGTTTATCTCATGTAAGCACTTAGCCGCATGGCAAGCATACTATTATGGCAACATTCACACGCATGCTGGATGCTAAAGCAAAAAATACTTACATTGTACTCCGTGCCAAAACAGTAAACTAGTTAGCAAACATGCATGTCCTAGTTCATGTTAAAAGTGGCTAATGCATCACATGCAAAATGCGATCTAGGCAGGCTCGGCCAGCCCTAAAACATGGTATGTGAAAATGCACAATTATCACATATTCGGTTTAGAATTTGAAATACAAATGCGGTTAGCGTGATGTACCGAGCCTAATGTATGCAATACAAATGCATGGATGCACGCATGCATAGCATAAGGTATGCTAATTTGAAAAAATGCCCTAATCTACCATCATAAGCGGGTAAATAAAAGGGAAGAAAGAAATGGGGATTGGAAAACATACACACCACCCACACACACTTATTACAGATTTCCCCCCCACTCGGAGGGCCCAAATAAATATTACAGTCCCAAAATAATAAACAAATAAAATTATTACAAAATTTCTAATTTAATTTAAAAGAAAAGATGGCAAAGGAAAGAAGAGGGCAGCCGCAGCCTCTGCCTCGGGATGCGCGAATGGTGCATGTTCGAATCCGTCTCGCCCGGAAAACCCGTACCGTACTCTTACCGCCTCTGTTTGTACTGCCTTGTCTTGCTGAAAATTGCCAAAGTACTGGAGCAAGTTCCTTGCATCCTGCAAAGCACCACCGGCCGGACAGAATTCCCACAGGCACTCCACAACTCCCATCGGCATTTGTTGGATTCCTCGGCACTCCAGATATTGGCGGTCGGCACTAAATTCTGCCGGTCGGCAGAAACTTCCTGCAGAAGACAATTTGACAGGAAACAGAGAACAGACAGTGCATGGCATGGGGTTCTCAAGTACATGTGGGCATGGTTGTGCTTCTTATCATGTTTTGAACTCAAAGAAGCACGACCCTCGATCTTTGAGCCATCAATGGAGCATGATGACCCAAGGGATCCAATTCGCCACTCAATGTAAGGATGCATGCAACAAACAAAATGAGATCCGAAGCCTTTTCATGTCGAGGTCAAAGGCCCCGGTGACCGAGAATCAAGGTACATTGCATCACTTGGAGTATGAATGTCCCTCGACCCTCATATTTGGCTTGACACCCCAAGCCAAATAATGCAATGCATGTTATGCTCACAAGGCTCAAAATACAACATGATGCTAAACATGCAAGATATGCCCAATATCATGCAACAAAACATGACAAGTATGTAATGTTATCATGCAAGATGTAGTTGAGATACAAACATGAACCAATTTGCCATAAAGTTAGCATGGAATAGCACATTATTGGGACAATCATGCAACCAACATGAGATAAGCATGCAAAGGGGCCTCAAAGTGATAAAGGTGCAGACCTTTATTCACCTCAAAACAGCACCAAGAGTGCTCAAAATGATGGACAAACAACTCATGCCAACATGCAAGCTAATAGGCCCGAGGCTAAGGCGCCAAAAGGGCCATTTTACTTCCAACAACAAGACCAAGCTATGGCATGATTAAGACAAGTAAGGACAGATTTTTTTACATGCAAAATGGGACTCCAAACTCTCCTAAAATGGCAGCTAAGGTGACTCCCAAGAGGCACATGCACTAAGGCTCATTCCTAGGCATAAGAGGGTACACCCTCAAGGCATCAAAGAGGTCGTGCATGCACACATACAAACATGATTCTTGGACTAAAATGTGGTCCTAGATGGTGTTAAATCATGAGGGTAATCACAACCATGCATGCTAGAGGTCAACATGCTTAAAGCTTTCAAGCCAAAATACAAAGCAACCCTAACAAACATGTCAAGCATGAACAAATGGATAACCAACAGATTTTTAGCATGGAAAAACAACATTAAAAACTTCATGGAACTAAGCCAACACACACAAGAATCATGGCCTAATCATGAGATGCACTTCTAAGCAAAATGGAGCAATACAAAGCAAGTACTACAAGCATACAAGGAGGTACAAATCCAGCCAAAAATAGAGATCCCACATGACCTAAAAACACCCAAAAAGTTCTGAAATGAAGCAAAAACCAAGCAAGCATGCATGTCACCCTTTTGGGCCACAACTCAAGGAAACAAAACCATAAAGGGAGAGGGGTGTCCCTCCTCTATGCAAGACTTCAAACCAACTTTTTTGACACTAAAAATACACTGATTTTCAATGGTCAAAGGGCCAAAACACTGAAGTGAACAAAACCTTATGAAAGAGGCACCAAAATGGACCAAACAAGGCCTAGAAGGGTGAGTTTACACTCAAACCACAAAATGACCTTAACGAAAGTGCTAAAGCAGGAAAATACAATCCTTTTTTATGTTATACACAAGAGCTAAAACAGCAAGCAAGATAGGTAAAAAACTATTGCAAGTTTGGGGAATGTAAATCAAGATGCTCACCCTTGAAGAACCTTTGAAGAACAAATGGTCTAGCCTCCTTCTTTTGATCAAAACCAGTCCAAAAACTCAAGAAACAAACCGCCAAGTCCCTCAATCTCGGAGTAAGGTGTGATGGTGTGTGTAATGGTGCAAAAGTAAGGTAAAAACCACCTTTTGAGCTAAGAAACACACACAAAGGAGGAGAGAGAGGGAGGTATAGAGATAATATGTATCTATATCTCCAAGGTCTGGTTTTTGGTTGCAAGAGTCTAACCTAGATCAAAGAGGAAGGCCCTCCTCTTATAAGACTCCCTCTTGCAAAGCTTATTCAACAAGCTTGCTTAGAGGGAGATCCCTCCATACACGTGTATGGAGGGGGGAAGAGTTGGTGCCAGCTATCACAGCTGGCACAAAATATCCCCAAAAAGTGGATGAACAGTGGTCGGCTGCCCCAAAATGCCATTTCGGCAAAAAACAGTGCCGACCGGCAACAAACTATGCCGATCGGCAATAAAATGTGCCGACCGGCAATAAAATGTGCCGACCGGCAAACAAAAGTGCCGATAGCAGCAAAAAACCAGCCCGTGGCCTCTAGCCACTGCCGGTGGGGTGTGGGGATGGTCCACAAGCCCTACCCTGCCTCTCAAAGGCAAGATGCAAGTGTTTGGTGCAAAACCAGACACTAAACGGTTAAGTTCGGAGATCCTGAGGTAGGGCACGCGAGCCGAGACCTCCGGGAACTCCAAACGAACACAAACAAGGATAATCACCGAGTATTCAAACGGCGACGTCCAAGTCTTGAGGACGGTAAAAAATGGGGTGTCTACACAAATAAACACCGTAATTACATATCAGCCATCATGCAAGAGGGTCCAAATAAGTGTCCTAGTGTTCGAACCCTAATGCATGAGATATGGCAAGTAAACACCATAACTACATATCTACAATCATGCAAGAGGGTCCGAATAAGTGTCCGAGTAATCGAACCCTAATGCATGAGAAATGGCAAGTAAACACCATAATTACATATCTGCCATCATGCAAGAGGGTCTGAATTAGTGTCCGAGTGTTTAAACCCAAATGCATGAGACATGGCAAGTAAACACCGTAATTACATATCTGCCATCATGTAAGAGGGTCTGAATAAGTGTCTGAGTGTTCAAACCCTAATGCATGAGAAATGGCAAGTAAACATCATAATTACATATCCGCCATCATCCCAGGGGGTCCGAATATGTGTCCGATTGTTTAAACCCTAATGCATGAGAAATGGCATGTAAACACCATAATTACATATCTGCCATCATGCAAGAGGGTCCGAATATGTGTCCGACTGTTTAAACCCTAAGGCATGAGAAATGGCAATAAACACCATAATTACATATCTGCCATCATGCAAGAGGGTCCGAATAAGTGTCCGAATATTCGAACCCTAATGGATGAGCAATGGCAAGTAAACACCATAATTACATATCTTCCATCATGCAAGAGGGTCCGAATATGTGTCCGAGTGTTTAAACCCTAATGCATGAGAAATGGCATGTAAACACCATAATTACATATCTGCCATCATGCAAGAGGGTCCGAATTAGTGTCCGAGTGTTTAAACCCTAATGCATGAGAAACGGCAAGTAAGCACCATAATTACATATCTACCGACATGCAAGAAGGTCCGAATAAGTGTCAGAATATTCGAACCCTAATGGATGAGGAATGGCAAGTAAACAGCATAATTACATATCTTCCATCACGGAAGAGGGTCCGAATAAGTGTACGAGTGTTTAAACCCTAATGTATGAGAAATGACAAGTAAACACTGTAATTACATATCTGTCATCATGCAAGAGGGTCCGAATAAGTGTTCGAGTGTTCGAACCCTAATGCATGAGAAATGGCAAGTAAACACCATAATTACATATATGCCATCATGCAAGAGGGTCCGAATAAGTATCCGAGTGTTCGAAGCCTAATGCATGAGAAATGGCAGGTAAACACCGTAATTACATATCTGCCATCATGCAAGGGGGTCCAAATAAGTGTTCGAGTGTTCGAACCCCAATGCCTGAGAAATGGCAAGTAAACACCATAATTACATATCTGCCATCATGCAAGAGGGTCCGAATAAGTGTCCGAGTGTTCAAGCACTAATCCATGAGAAATAGCAAGTAAACCCCATAATTACATATTTGCCATCATGTAAGATGGTTTGAATAAGTGTCCGAGTGTTCGAACCCTAATGTATGAGAAATGGCAAGTAAACACCATAATTATATATCTGCAATCATGCAAGAGGGTCCGAATAGGTGTACGAGTGTTTAAACCCTAATGCATGAGAAATGACAAGTAAACACTGTAATTACATATCTGTCATCATGCAAGAGGGCCCGAATAAGTGTCCGAGTGTTCGAACCCTAATGCATGAGAAATGGCAAGTGAGCACCATAATTACATATCCGCCATAATGCAAGAGTGTCCGAATAAGTGTCCGAGTGTTCGAACCCAAATGCATGAGAAATGGCAAGTAAACAGCATAATTACATATCTGTCATCATGCAAGAGGGTCCGATTAAGTGTTCGAGTGTTCGAAGCCTAATGCATGAGAAATGGGAGGTAAACACCGTAATTACATATCTGCCATCATGCAAGAGGGTCCAAATAAGTGTCCGAGTGTTCGAACCCTAATGTCTGAGAAATGGCAAGTAAACACCATAATTACATATCTGCCATCATGCAAGAGGGTCCCAAAAAGTGTCCGAGTGTTTGAGCCCTAATGCATGAGAAATAGCAAGTAAACCCCATAATTACATATCTGCCATCATGTAAGAGGGTTGGAATAAGTGTCCGAGTGTTCGAACCCTAATGAATGAGAAATGGCAAGTAAACACCATAATTATATATCTGCCATCATGCAAGAGGGTCCGAATAGGTGTACGAGTGTTTAAACCCTAATGCATGAGAAATGACAAGTAAACACTGTAATTACATATCTGTCATCATGCAAGAGGGCCCGAATAAGTGTCTGAGTGTTCGAGCACTAATGCATGAGAAATAGCAAGTAAACCCCATAATTACATATTGGCCATCATGTAAGAGGGTTTGAATAAGTGTCCGAGTGTTCGAACCCTAATGTATGAGAAATGGCAAGTAAACACCATAATTATATATCTGCAATCATGCAAGAGGGTCCGAATAGGTGTACGAGTGTTTAAACCCCAATGCATGAGAAATGACAAGTAAACACTGTAATTACATATCTGTCATCATGCAAGAGGGCCCGAATAAGTGTCCGAGTGTTCGAACCCAAATGCTTGAGAAATGGCAAGTGAACACCATAATTACATATCCGCCATAATGCAAGAGGGTCCGAATAAGTGTCCGAGTGTTCGAACCCTAATGCATGAGAAATGGCAAGTAAACACCGTAATTACATATCTGCCATCATGCAAGAGGGTCCGAATAAGTGTCCGAGTGTTCGAACCCAAATGCATGAGAAATGGCAAGAAAACAGCATAATTACATATCTGTCATCATGCAAGAGGGTCTGATTAAGTGTCCGAGTGTTCGAAGCCTAATGCATGAGAAATGGGAGGTAAACACCGTAATTACATATCTGCCATCATGCAAGAGGGTCCAAATAAGTGTCCGAGTGTTCGAACCCTAATGCCTGAGAAATGGCAAGTAAACACCATAATTTCATATCTGCCATCATGCAAGAGGGTCCCAATAGGTGTCCGAGTGTTTGAGCCCTAATGCATTAGAAATAGCAAGTAAACCCCATAATTACATATCTGCCATCATGTAAGAGGGTTGCAATAAGTGTCCGAGTGTTCGAACCCTAATGAATGAGAAATGGCAAGTAAACATCATAATTATATATCTGCCATCATGCAAGAGGGTCCGAATAGGTGTACGAGTGTTTGAACCCTAATGCCTGAGAAATGGCAAGTAAACACCATAATTTCATATCTGCCATCATGCAAGAGGGTCCCAATAGGTGTCCGAGTGTTTGAGCCCTAATGCATTAGAAATAGCAAGTAAACCCCATAATTACATATCTGCAATCATGCAAGAGGGTTCGAATAAGTGTCCGAGTGTTCGAACCCTAATGAATGAGAAATGGCAAGTAAACACCATAATTACATATCTGCTATCATGCAAGAGGGTCCGAATATGTGTCCGAGTGTTCAAACCCTAATGCACGAGAAATGGCAAGTAAACACCGTAATTACATATTTTCCATCATGCAAGAGGGTCCGAATAGGTGTCGGAGTGTTCGAACCGTAATGCATGAGAAATGGCAAGTAAACACCATAACTACATATCTGCCATCATGTAAGAGGGTCCGAATAAGTGTCCGAGTGTTCGAACCCTAATGCATGAGAAATGGCAAGTAAACACCATAATTACATATTTGCCATCATGCAAGAGGGTCTGAATTAGGGTCCGAGTGTTTAAACTCTAATGCATATGACATGGCAAGTAAACGCCGTAATTACATATCTGCCATCATGCGAGAGGGTCCGAATAAGTGTCTGAGTGTTCGAACCCTAATGCATGAGAAATGGCAAGTAAACATCATAATTACATATCCGCCATCATCCAAGAGGGTCCGAATATGTGTCCGATTGTTTAAACCCTAATGCATGAGAAATGGCATGTAAACACCATAATTACATATCTGCCATCCTGCAAGAGGGTCGAAATATGTGTCCAATTGTTTAAACCCTAATGCATGAGAAATGGCAATAAACACCATAATTACATATCTGCCATCATCCAAGAGGGTCCGAATAAGTGTCCGAATATTCGAACCCTAATGGATGAGCAATGGCAAGTAAACACCATAATTACATATCTTCCATCATGCAAGAGGGTCCGAATATGTGTCCGAGTGTTTAAACCCTAATGCATGAGAAATGGCATGTAAACACCATAATTACATATCCTCCATCATGCAAGAGGGTCCGAATAAGTGTCCGAGTGTTTAAACCATAATGCATGAGAAACGGCAAGAAAGCACCAAAATTACATATCTGCCGTCATGCAAGAAGGTCCGAATAAGTGTCCGAATATTCGAACCATAATGGATGAGCAATGGCAAGTAAACAGCATAATTACATATCTTCCATCATGCAAGAGGGTCCGAACAAGTGTACAAGTGTTTAAACCCTAATGCTTGAGAAATGACAAGTAAACACTGTAATTACATATCCGTCATCATGCAAGAGGGTCCGAATAAGTGTCCGAGTGTTCGAACCATAATGCATGAGAAATGGCATGTAAACACCATAATCACATATATGCAATCATGCAAGAGGGTCTGAATAAGTGTCCGAGTGTTTGAGCCCTAATGCATGAGAAATAGCGAGTAAACCCCATACTTACATATCTGCCTTCATGTAAGATGGTTTGAATAAGTGTCCGAGTGTTCGAACCCTAATGTATGAGAAATGGCAAGTAAACACCATAATTATATATCTGCCATAATGCAAGAGGGTCCGAATAGGTGTACGAGTGTTTAAACCCTAATGCATGAGAAATGACAAGTAAACACTGTAATTACATATCTGTCATCATGCAAGAGGGCCCGAATAAGTGTCCAAGTGTTCGAACCCTAATGCCTGAGAAATGGCAAGTAAACACCATAATTACATATCTGCCATCATGCAAGAGGGTCCAAACAAGTGTCCGAGTATTCAAACCGTAATGCATGAGAAATGGCAAGTAAACACCATAATTACATGTTTGCCATCATGCAAGAGTGTCCGAATAAGTGTCCGGGTGTTCGAGCCCTAATGCATGAGAAATGGCAAGTAAACACCATAATTACATATCTGCCACCATGTGAGAGGGTTTGATTAAGTGTCCATGTGTTCGAACCCCAATGCATGAGAAATGACAAGTAAATAACATAATTACATATCTGCCGTCATGCAAGAGGGCCCGAATAAGTGTCCGAGTGTTCGAACCCTAATGCATGAGAAATGGCAACTAAACATCATAATTACATATCTGTCATCATGTAAGAGGGTACGAATAAGTGTCCCAGTGTTCGAATCCTAATGCACGAGAAATGGCAAGCAAACACAACAATTACATATCGGCCATCATGTAAGAGGGTCTGAATAAGTGTCCGAGTGTTTAAACCCAAATGCATGAGAAATGGCATGTAATCACCATAATTACGTATCTGCCATCATGCAAGAGGGTGCGAATAAGTGCTTGGTGTCTAAACCCTAATGCACGAGAAATGGCAAGTAACACCATAATTACATATCTGCCATCATGTAAGACGGTCCGAATAAGTGTACGAGTGTTTAAACCCTAATGCATGAGAAATGGCAAGTAAGCACCATAATTACATATCTGCCGTCATGCAAGAAGGTCCGAATAAGTGTCCGAATATTCGAACCCTAATGCATGAGCAATGGCAAGTAAACGCCATAATTACATATCTGCGATCATGCAAGAGGCTCTGAATTAGTGTCCGAGTGTTTAAACCCTAATGCATGAGAAATCGCAAGTAAACACCGTAATTACATATCTGCCATCATACATGACGGTCCGAATAAGTGTCCGAGTGTTCGAACCCTAGTGCATGTGAAATGGCAAGTAAACACCATAATTACATATCCGCCATCATCCAAGAGGGTCCGAATATGTGTCCGGTTGTTTAAACCCTAAAGCATGAGAAATGGTAAGCAAACACCATAATTACATATCTGTCATCATGCAAGAGGGTCCGAAGAAGTGTTGGGTGTCTAAACCCTAATGCATGAGAAATGCCAACTAAACACCTAATTACATATTTGCCATCATGCAAGGGGGTCCGAAGAAGTCCTGGGTGTGTAAAGCCGAATGCATGAGAAATGTCAAGTAAACACCATAATTACATATCTGCCATCGTGCACGAGGGTCTGAATTAGTGTCCGAGTGTTCGAACCCTAATGCATTAGAAATGGCAAGTAAACACCATAATTACATATCTGCCATCATGCAAGAGGGTCCGAATAAGTGTCTGAGTGTTCGAATCCTAATGCATGAGAAATGGCAAGCAAACACAACAATTACATTTCTGCCATCATATAAGAGGGTCCGAATAAGTGTATGAGTGTTTAAACCCTAATGCGTGAGAAATGAGAAGTAAACACTGTAATTGCATATCTGTCATCATGCACGAGGGTCCGAATAAGTGTCCGAGTGTTTAAACCCTAATGCATGAGAAATGAGAAGTAAACACTGTAATTGCATATCTGTCATCATGCAAGAGCGTCCGAATAAGTGTCCGAGTGTTCGAACCCTAATGCATCAGAAATGGCAAGCAAACACAACAATTACATATCTGCGATCATGTAAGAGTGTCTGAATATGTTTCCGAGTGTTTAAACCCAAATGCATGAGAAATGGCAAGTAAACACCATAATTACGTATCTACCATCATGCAAGAGGGTCCGAATAAGTGCTTGGTGTCCAAACCCTAATGCATGAGAAATGGCAAGTAACACCATAATTACATATCTGCAATCATGTAAGACAGTCCGAATAAGTGTCCGAGTGCTTAAACCCTAATGCATGAGAAATGGCAAGTAAGCACCATAATTACATATCTTCCGTCATGCAAGAAGATCCGAATAAGTGTCCGAATATTCGAACGCTAATGCATGAGCAATGGCAAGTAAACACCATAATTACGTATCTTCCATCATGCAAGAGGGTCTGAATTAGTGTCCGAGTGTTTAAACCCTAATGCATGAGAAATCGCAAGTAAACACCGTAATTACAAATCTGCCATCATACAAGAGGGTCCAAATGAGTGTCCGAGTGTTCGGACCTAGTGCATGTGAAATGGCAAGTAAACACCGTAATTACATATCCGCCATCATCCAAGAGATTCCAAATATGTGTCCTGTTGTTTAGACCCTAATGCATGAGAGATGGCAAGTAAACACCATAATTACATATCTGTCATCATGCAAGAGGGTCCGAATAAGTGTCCGAGTGTTCAAACCGTAATGCATGAGAAATAGCAAGTAAACACCGTAATTACATATTTGCCATCATGCAAGGGTGTCCGAATAAGTGTCCGAGTGTTCGAGCCCTAATGCATGAGAAATGGCAAGTAAACACCATAATTACGTATCAGCCATCATGTAAGAGGGTTTGATTAAGTGTCCGAGTGTTCGAACCCCAATGCATGAGAGATGGTAAGTAAGCAACATAATCACATATCTGCCATCATGCAAGAGGGTACGAATAAGTGTCCGAGTGTTCGAACCCCAATGCATGAGAAAGGGCAAGTAAACACAAAAATTACATATCTGCCATCATGCAAGAGGATCCGAATAAGTGTCCCAGTGTTCGAACCCTAATGCATGAGAAATGGCAAGCAAACACAACAATTACATATCTGCCATCATGTAAGAGGGTCTGAATAAGTGTCTGAGCGTTTAAACCCTAATGCATGAGAAATGGCAAGTAAACACCATAACTACGTATCTGCCATCATGCAAGAGGGTCCGAATAAGTGCTTGGTGTCTAAACACTAATGCATGAGAAATGGCAAGTAACACCATAATTACATATCTGCTATCATGTAAGACGGTCCGAATAAGTGTTCGAGTGTTTAAACCGTAATGCATGAGAAAGGGCAAGTAAGCACCTTAATTACATATCTGCCGCCATGCAAGAAGGTCCGAATAAGTGTCCGAATATTCGAACCCTAATGCATGAGCAATGGCAAGTAAACACCATAATTACATATCTGCCATCATGCAAGAGGGTCTAAATTAGTGTCCGAGTGTTTAAACCCTAAGGCATGAGAAATCGCAAGTAAACACCGTAATTATATATCTGCCATCATACAACAGGGTATGAATAAGTGTCTGAGTGTTCGAACCTAGTGCATGTGAAATGGCAAGTAAACACCATAATTACATATCCGCCATCATCCAAGAGGGTCCGAATATGTGTACGGTTGTTTAAACCCGAATGCATGAGAAATGGCAAGTAAACAACATAATTACATATCTGTCATCATGCAAGAGGGTCCGAATAAGTGCTGGGTGTCTAAACCATAATGCATGAGAAATGCCAACTAAACACCTAATTACATATCTGCCATCATGCAAGGGGGTCCGAAGAAGTGCTGGGTGTCTCAACCCTAATGCATGAGAAATGGCAAGTAAACACCATAATTACATATCTGCCATCATGCAAGAGGGTCCGAATAAGTGTCCGAGTGTTCGAACCCTAATGTATGAGAAATGGCAAGTAAACACCACAGTTACATATCTGCCATCAAGCAAGAGGTTCTGAATTAGTGTCCGAGTGTTTAAACCTTAATGCATGAGACATGGCAAATAAACACCGTAATTACATATCTGCTATCATGCAAGAGGGTCCGAATAAGTGTCCGAGTGTTCAAACCATAATGCATGAGAAATGGCAAGTAAACACCATAATTACATATTTGCCATCATGTAAGAGTGTCCGAATAAGTGTCCGAGTGTTCGAGCCCTAATGCATGAGAAATGACAAGTAACCCCCATAATTACATATCTGTCATCATGCAAGAAGGTTTGATTAACTGTCCGAGTGTTCGAACCCTAACGTATGAGAAATGGCAAGTAAGCACCATAATACATATCTGCCATCATGCAAGAGGGTCCGAACAAGTGTACGAGTGTTTAAACCCTAACGCATGGGAAATGACAAGTAAACACTGTAATTACATATCTGTCATCATGCAAGAGGGTCCGAATAACTGCCCGAGTGTTCGAACGCTAATGCATGAGAAATGGCAAGTAAACACCTTAATTACATATCTGCCATCATGCAAGAGGGTCCGAATAAGTGTCCGATTGTTCGAACCCTAATGCATGAGAAATGGCAAGTAAACACCGTAATTACATATCTGCCATCATGCAAGAGGGTTCGAATAAGAGTTCGAGAGTTCGAACCCTAATGCACGAGAAATGGCTAGTATGCACCACAATTACGTATCTGCCATCATGCAAGAGGGTCTAAATAAGTGTCCGAGTGTTTAAACCCTAATGCATGAAAAATGGCAAGTAAACACCATACTTACGTATCTGCCGTCATGCAAGAGGGTCCGAATAAGTGTTCGAGTGTCTAAACCCCAATGCATGAGAAATGGCAAGTAAACACCATAATTACATATCTGTCATCATGTAAGAGGGTCCGAATAAGTGTCCGAGTGTTCGAACGCTAATGCATGAGAAATGGCAAGTAAACACCATAATTACATATCTGCCATCATGCAAGAGGGTCCGAATAAGTGTCCGAGTGTTCGAACCCTAATACATGAGAAATGGCATGTAAACAACATAATTACATATCTTCTATCATGCAAGAGGGTCCGAGTAAGTGTCCGAGTGTTCGAACCCCAATGCATGAGAAATGGCAAGTAAACACCATAATTACATATCCGCCATCATCAAAGAGGGTCCGAATATGTGTCCGGTTGTTGAAACCCTAATGCATGAGAAATGGCAAGTAAACACCATAATTACATATTTGTCATCATGCAAGAGGGTCCGAATACGTGCTGGGTGTCCAAACCACAATGCATGAGAAATTCCAACTAAACACCTAATTAAATATCTGCCATCATGCAAGGTGGTCCGAAGAAGTGCTAGGTGTCTAGACCCTAATGCATGAGAAATGGCAAGGAAACACCATAATTACATATCTGCCATCATGCAAGATGGTCTGAATAAGTGTCCGAGTGTTCGAACCCTAATGTATGAGAAATGGCAAGTAAACACCATAACTAAATATCTGCCATCAAGCAAGAGGGTCTGAATTAGTGTTCGAGTGTTTAAACCCTAATGCATGAGACATGGCAAATAAACACCGTAATTACATGTCTGCCATTATGCAAGAAGGTCCGAATAAGTGTCCGAGTGTTCAAACGGTAATGCCTGAGAAATGGCAAGTAAACACCATAATTACATATTTGCCGTCATGCAAGAATATTCGAATAAGTGTCCGAGTGTTCGAGCCCTAATGCATGAGAAATGGCAAGTAACCACCATAATTACATATCTGCCATCATGTAAGTGGGTTTGATTAAGTGTCCGAGTGTTCAAACCCTAATGTATGACAAATGGCAAGTAAACACCATAATTACATATCTGCCATCATGCAAGAGGGTCCGAATAAGTGTACGAGGGTTTAAACCCAAATGCATGGGAAATGACAAGTAAACACCGTAATTACATATCTGTCATCGTGCAAGAGGGTCCAAATAACTGTCCGAGTGTTCGAACGCTAATGCATGAGAAATGGCAAGTAAACACCTAATTACATATCTGCCATCACGCAAGGGGGTCCGAAGAAGTGCTGGGTGTCTAAACCCTAATGCATGAGAAATGGCAAGTAAACACCATGATTACATATCTTCCATCATGCAAGAGGGTCCAAAAAAGTGTCTGAGAGTTCGAACCCTAATGTTTGAGAAATGGCAAGTAAACAGCATAATTACATAACTACGATCATGCAAGAGGGTCCGAATACGTGCTGGGTGTCCAAATCGTAACGCTTGAGAAATACCAAGGAAACACCATAATTACATATCTGCCATCATGCAAGAGGGTCTGAATTAGTGTCCGAGTTTTTAGACCCTAATGCATGAGAAATCGCAAGTGAACACCGTAATTACATATCTACCATCATACAAGAGGGTCCGAATAAGTTTCCGAGCGTTCGAACCCTAGTGCTTGTGAAATGGCAAGTAAACACCATAATTACATATCCGCCATCATCCAAGAGGGTCCGAATATGTGTCCGATTGTTTAAACCCTAATGCATGAGAAATCGCAAGTAAACACCGTAATTACATATCTGCCATCATACAAGAGAGTCCAAATAAGTGTCCGAGTGTTCGAACACTAATTACATATCTGCCATCATGCAAGTGGGTCCGAATAAGTGTCCGAGTGTTCGAACCCTAATGCATGAGAAATGGCAAGTAAACACCATAGTTACATATCTGTCATCATGTAAAAGGGTTTGAAAATGTGTCCGAGTGTTTGAACCCTAATGTATAAGAAATGGAAAGCAAACACCATAATTACATATCTGCCATCATTCAAGAGGGTCCGAATAACTGTACGAGTGTTTAAACCCTAATGCATGAGAAATGGCAAGTAAACACCACAATTACATATCTGCCATCATGCAAGAGGGTCTAAAGAAGTGTACGAGTGTTTAAACCCTAATGCATAAGAAATGAGAAGTAAACATTGTAATTACATATCTGCCATCACGCAAGAGGGTCCGAATAATTGTCCGACTGTTCGAACGCTAATGCATGAGAAATGGCAAGTAAACACCATAATTACATATCTGCCATCATGCAAGAGGGTCCGAATAAGTGTACGAGTGTTTAAACCCTACTGCATGAGAAATGAGAAGTAAACACTACAATTGCATATCTATCATCATGCAAGAGGGTCCGAATAAGTGTCCGACTGTTCGAACCCAAATGCATGAGAAATGGCAAGTAAACACCATAATTACATATCCGCCATCACGCAAGAGGGTCCGAATAAGTGTCCGAGTGATTGAACAGTAATGCATGAGAAATGGCAAGTAAACACTGTAATTTCATATCTGTCATCATGTAAGATGGTCCGAATAAGGGTCCGAGTGTTCGAACCCTAATGCATGAGAAATGGCAACGAAACACCATAATTACATATCTGCCATCATGCAAGAGGGTCTGAATTAGTGTCCGGGTTTTTAAACCCTAATGCGTTAGACATGGCAAGTAAACACTGCAATTAGATTTCTGCCATTATGCAAGAGGGTCCGAATAAGTGTCCAAGTGTTCGAACCCTAATGCATGAGAAATGGCAAGTAAACACCATAATTACATATCTACCATCATGCAAGAGGGTCCGAATAACTGTCCGAGTGTTCGAGCCCAAATGCATTAGAAATGGCAAGTAAACACCACAATTACATATCTGCCATCATGTAAGAGGATATGAATAAGTGTCCGAGTGTTCGAACCCTAATGTATGAGAAATGTCAAGTAAACACCATAATTACATATCTGCCATCATGCAAGAGGGTCCGAATAAGTGTAAGAGTGTTTAAACGCTAATGCATGAGAAATGGCAACTAAACACTGTAATTACATATCTGTTATCATGCAAGAGGGTCCGAATAAGTGTCCGAGTGATCGAGCCCTAATGCATGAGAAATGGCAAGTAAACACCGTAATTACATATCTACCATCGTGCAAGAGGGTCCGAATAAGTGTCCGAGTGTTCGAACCCTAATGCATGAGAAATTGGCAAGTAAACGCCGTAATTACATATCTGCCATCATGCAAGAGGGTTTGAATAAATGTCCGAGTGTTCGAATCCTAATGCATGAGAAATGGCAAGTAAACCCCATAATTACATATATGCCATCATGCAAGAGGATCCAAATAAGTGTTCGAGTGTTCGAACCCTAATGAATGAGAAATGGCAAGTAAACACCATAATTACATATTTGCCATCATGCTAGAGGGTCTGAATTAGTGTCCGAGTGTTTAAACCCTAATGCATGAGACATGGCAAGTAAACGCCGTAATTACATATCTACCATCATGCAAGAGGGTCCGAATAAGTGTCCGAATGTTCGAACCCTAATGTATGAGAAATGGCAAGTAAACACCATAATTACTTATCCGCCATCATCCAAGAGGGTCTGAATATGCGTCCGATTGTTTAAACCCAATGCATGAGAAATGGCAAGTAAACACCATAATTACATATCTGCCATCATGCATGAGGGTCGAATAAGTGCTGGGTGTCTAAACCCTAATGCCTGAGAAATGCCAAGTAACCACCTAATTACAAATCTACCATAATGAAAGGGGGTCTAAAGAAGTGCTGGGTGTCTGAACCCTAACGTATGAGAAATGGCAAGTAAACACCATAATTACAAATCTGCCATCATGCAAGAGGGTCCGAATACGTGTCCGAGTTTTCGAACCCTAATGGATGAGAAATGGCAGGTAAACACCATAATAACATATCAGCCATCATGCAAGAGGGTCCGAATAAGTGTCCGAGTGTTCGAACCCCAATGCATGAGACATGGCAAGTAAACACCACAATTACATATCTGCCATTATGTAAGAGGGTTTGAATAAGTGTCCGAGCGTTCGAACCTTAATGTATGAGAAATGCCAAGTAAACACCATAATTACATATCTGCCATCATGCAAGAGGGTTCGAATAAGTGTACGAGTGTTTAAACCCTAATGCATGACAAATGAGAAGTAAACACTGTAATTGCATATCTGTCATCAAGCAAGAGGGTCCGAATAAGTGTCCGACTGTTCGAACCCTAATGCATGAGAAATGGCAAGTAAACACCATAATTACATATCCGCCATCACGCAAGAGGGTCCAAAAAAGTGTCCGAGTGTTCGAACCGTAATGCATGGGAAATGGCAAGTAAACGCTGTAATTACATATCTGTCATCATGCAAGAGTGTCCGAATAAGTGTCCGATTGTTCGAACGCTAATGCATGAGAAATGGCAAGTAAACACCATAATTACATATCTGCCATCATAAAAGAGGGTCCGAATAAGTGTCCGGGTGTTCGAACCCTAACGCATGAGAAATGGCAACTAAACACCATAATTACATATCTGCCATCATGCAAGAGGGTCTGAATTAGTTTCTGAGTTTTTAAACCCTAATTCATGAGACATGGCCAGTAAACACCGTAATTACATTTCTGCCATCATGCAAGAGGGTCCGAATAAGTGTCCAAGTGTTCGAACCCTAATGCATGAGAAATGGCAAGTAAACACCATAATTACATATCTGCCGTCATGCAAGAGGGTCCGAATGAGTGTCCGAGTGTTCGAGCCCAAATGCATTAGAAATGGCAAATAAACACCATAATTACATATCTTCCTTCATGTAAGAGGGTTTGAATAAGTGTCCGAGTGTTCGAACCCTAATGTATGAGAAATGGCAAGTAAACACCATAATTACATATCTGCCAACATGCAAGAGGGTCCGAATAAGTGTACGAGTGTTTAAACGCTAACGCATGAGAAATGACCAGTAAACACTGTAATTACATATCTGTTATCATGCCAGAGGATCCGAATAAGTGACCAGTAAACACCGTAATTACATTTCTGCCATCATGCAAGAGGGTCCGAATAAGTGTCCAAGTGTTCGAACCCTAATGCATGAGAAATTGCAAGTAAACACCATAATTACATATCTGCCGTCATGCAAGAGGGTCCGAATGAGTGTCCGAGTGTTCGAGCCCAAATGCATTAGAAATGGCAAATAAACACCATAATTACATATCTGCCATCATGCAAGAGGGTCCGAATAAGTATCCGAGTGTTCGAACCCTAATGCATGAGAAACGGCAAGTAAACATCGTAATTACATATCTGCCATCATGCAAGAGGGTCCGAATAACTGTCCGAGTGTTCGAATCCTAATGCATGAGAAATGGCAAGTAAACACCATAATTACATATATGCCATCATGCAAGAGGGTCTGAATAAGTGTCCGAGTGTTCGAACCCTAATGCATGAGAAATGGCAAGTAAACACCATAATTACATATCTGTCATCATGCAAGAGGGTCTGAATTAGTGTTCGAGTGTTTAAACCCTAATGGATGAGACATGGCAAGTAAACACCGTAATTACATATCTGCCATCATGCAAGAGGGTCCGAAAAAATGTCCGAGTGTTCGAACCGTAATGTATGAGAAATGGCAAGTAAACACCATAATTACATATCCGCCATCATCCAAGAGGGTCCGAATATGTGTCCGATTGTTTAAACCCCAATGCATGAGAAATGGGAAGTAAACACCGTAGTTACATATCTACCATCATGCAAGAGGGTCCGAATAAGTCCTGCGTGTCTAAAACCTAATGCCTGAGAAATGCCAAGTAAACACCTAATTACATATCTACCATAATGAACGGGGGTCTCAAGAAGTGCTGGGTGTCTGAACCCTAACGTATGAGAAATGGCCAGTAAACACCATAATTACATTTCTGCCATCATGCAAGATGGTCTGAAAAAGTGTCTCAATGTTCGAATCCTAATGTTTGAGAAATGGCAAGTAAACACGATAATTTCATATCTGCGATCATGCAAGAGGGTCCGAATAAGTGCTGGGTGTCTAAATCGTAATGCAGGAGAAATACCATGGAAACACCATAATTACATATCTGCCATCATGCAAGAGGGTCCGAAAAAGTGTCCGAGTGTTTAAAGCCGAATGCATGAGAAATGGTAACTAAACACCATAATTACATATATGCCATCATGCAAGAGGGTCCGAATAAGTGTCCGAGTGTTCGAACCCCAATGGATGAGAAATGGCAGGTAAACACCATAATTACAAATCAGCCATCATGCAAGAGGGTCCGAATAAGTGTCCGAGTGTTCGAACCCTAATGCATGAGAAATGGAAAGTAAACACCACAATTACATATCTGCCATCATGTAAGAGGGTTTGAATAAGTGTCCGAGTGTTCGAACCTTAATGTATGAAAAATGGCAAGTAAACACCATAATTACATATCTGCCATCATGTAAGAGGGTCCGAATAAGTGTACGAGTGTTTAAACCTTAATGCATTAGAAATGAGAAGTAAACACTGTAATTGCATATCTGTCATCATGCAAGAGGGTCCGAATAAGTGTCCGACTGTTCGAACCCTAATGCATGAGAAATGGCAAGTAAACACCATAATTACATATCCGCCGTCACGCAAGAGGGTCCGAATAAGTGTCCGAGTGTTCGAACCGTAATGCATGAGAAATGGCAAGTAAACACTGTAATTACATATCTGCCATCATGCAAGAGGGTTCGAATAAGTGTCCGACTGTTCGAACGCTAATGCATGAGAAATGGCAAGTAAACACCGTAATTACGTATCTGCTATCATGGAAGAGGGTCCGAATAAGTGTCGGCGTGTTCGAACCCTAATGCATGAGAAATGGCAACTAAACACCATAATTACATATCTGCCATCATGCAAGAGGGTCTGAATTAGTGTACGAGTTTTTAAACCCTAATGCATGAGACATGGCAAGTAAACACCGTAATTACATTTCTGCCATCATGCAAGAGGGTCCGAATAAGTGTCCAAGTGTTCGAACCCTAATGCATGAGAAATGGCAGGTAAACACCATAATTACAAATCTGCCATCATGCAAGAGGGTCCGAAGAAGTGTCCGAGTGTTCGAGCCCAAATGCATTAGAAATGGCAAGTAAACACCATAATTAGATATCTGCCATCATGTAAGAGGGTTTGAATACGTGTCCGAGTGCTCGACCCCTAATGTATGAGAAATGGCAAGTAAACACCCTAATTACATATCTGCCATCATGCAAGAGGGTTCGAATAAGTGTACGAGTGTTTAAACGCTAATGCATGAGAAATGACAAGTAAACACTATAATTACATATCTGTTATCATGCAAGAGGGTGCGAATAAGTGTCTGAGTGTTCGAGCCCTAATGCATGAGAAATGGCAAGTAAACACCATAAATTACATATCTGCCATCATGCAAGAGGGTCCGAATAAATGTCCGAGTGTTCGAACCCTAATGCATGAGAAATGGCAAGTAAACACCGTAATTACATATCTACCATCATGCAAGAGGGTCCGAATAAGTGTCCGAGAGTTCGAATCGTAATGCATGAGAAATGGCAAGTAAACACCATAATTACATATATGCCATCATGCAAGAGGGTCCGAATAAGTGTCCGAGTGTTCGAACCCTAATGTATGAAAAATGGCAAGTAAACACCATAATTACATATCCGCCATCATCCAAGAGGGTCCGAATATGTGTCCGATTGTTTAAACCCCAATGCCTGAGAAATGCCAAGTAAACACCTAATTACATATCTACCATAATGAAAGGGGGTCTGAAGAAGTGCTGGGTGTCTGAACCCTAACGTATGAGAAATGGCAAGTAAACACCATAATTACATTTCTGCCATCATGCAAGAGGGTCTGAAAAAGTGTCTCAATGTTCGAATCCTAATGTATAAGAAATGGCAAGTAAACACCATAATTTCATATCTGCGATCATGCAAGAGGGTCCGAATAAGTGCTGGGTGTCTAAACCCTAATGCCTGAGAAATTCCAAGTAACCACCTAATTACATATCTACCATAATGAAAGGGGGTCTGAAGAAGTGCTGGGTGTCTGAACCCTAACGTATTAGAAATGGCAAGTAAACACCATAATTACATATCTGCCATCATGCAAGAGGGTCCGAATAAGTATCCAAGTGTTCGAACCCTAATGGATGAGAAATGGCAGGTAAACACCATAATTACATATCAGCCATCATGCAAGAGGGTCCGAATATGTGTCCGAGTGTTCGAACACTAATGCATGAGAAATGGCAAGTAAACACCACAATTACATATCTGCCATCATGTAAGAGGGTTTGAATAAGTGTCCGAGCGTTCGAATCTTAATGTATGAGAAATGGCAAGTAAACACCATAATTACATATCTGTCATCATGTAAGTGGGTCCGAATAATTGTCCGACTGTTCGAACCCTAATGCATGAGAAATGGAAAGTAAACACCATAATTACATATCCGCCATCACGCAAGAGGGTCCGAATAAGTGTCCGAGTGTTCGAAACCTAATGCATGAGAAATGGCAACTAAACACCGTAATTACATATCTGCCATCCTGCAAGAGGGTCCTAATAAGTGTCCGACTCTTCGAACGCTAATGCATGAGAAATGGCAAGTAAACACCATAATTACATATCTTCCATCAAGCAAGAGGGTCCGAATAAGTATCCGGGTTTTCGAACCCTAACGCATGAGAAATGGCAACTAAACACCATAATTACATATCTGCCATCATGCAAGAGGGTCTGAATTAGTGTCCGAGTTTTTAAACCCTAATGCATGAGACATGGCAAGTAAACATCGTAATTACATTTCTGCCATCATGCAAGAGGGTTCGATTAAGTGTCCAAGTGTTCGAACCCTAATGCGTGTGAAATGGCAAGTAAACACCATAATTACATATATGCCATCATGCAAGAGGGTCTGAATTATTGTCTGAGTTTTTAAACCCTAATGCATGAGACAAGGCAAGTAAACACCGTAATTACATTTTTGCCATCATGCAAGAGGGTCCGAATAAGTGTCCAAGTGTTCGAACCCTAATGCATGAGAAATGGCAGGTAAACACCATAATTACAAATCTACCATCATGCAAGAGGGTCCAAAGAAGTGTCCGAGTGTTCGAGCCCAAATGCATTAGAAATGGCAAGTAAACACCATAATTACATATCTGCCATCATGTAAGAGGGTTTGAATAAGTGTCCGAGTGTTCGACCCTAATGTATGAGAAATGGAAAGTAAACACCCTAATTACATATCTGCCATCATGCAAGAGGGTCCGAATTAGTGTACGAGTGTTTAAACGCTAATGCATGAGAAATGACAAGTAAACACTGTAATTACATATTTGTTATCATGTAAGAGGGTGCGAATAAGTGTCTGAGTGTTCGAGCCCTAATGCATGAGAAATGACAAGTAAACACCATAAATTACATATCTGCCATCATGCAAGAGGGTCCGAATAAGTGTCCCAGTGTTCGAACCCTAATGCATGAGAAATGGCAAGTAAACACCGTAATTACATATCTA
Source organism: Camellia sinensis (assembly GCF_055761805.1). Taxonomy (NCBI): domain Eukaryota; kingdom Viridiplantae; phylum Streptophyta; class Magnoliopsida; order Ericales; family Theaceae; genus Camellia; species Camellia sinensis. Next base: position 164,331,147 of record NC_138972.1, read on the forward strand.
CCATCATGCAAGAGGGTCCGAATAAGTGTCCGAGTGTTCGAATCGTAATGCATGAGAAATGGCAAGTAAACACAATAATTACATATATGCCATCACGCAAGAGGGTCCGAATAAGTGTCCGAGTGTTCGAACCCTAATGTATGAGAAATGGCAAGTAAACACCATAATTACATATCCGCCATCATGCAAGAGGGTCCGAATATGTGTCCGATTGTTTAAACCCCAATGCATGAGAAATGGCAAGTAAACACCATAATTACATATCTGCCATCATGCAAGAGGGTCCGAATAAGTGCTGGGTGTCTAAACCCTAATGCCTGGGAAATGCCAAGTAAACACCTAATTACATATCTACCATAATGAAAGGGGGTCTGAAGAAGTGCTGGGTGTCTGAACCCTAACGTATGAGAAATGGCATGTAAACACCATAATTACATTTCTGCCATCATGCAAGAGGGTCTGAAATAGTGTCTCAATGTTCGAATCCTAATCTATGAGAAATGGCAAGTAAACACCATAATTTCATATCTGCGATCATGCAAGAGGGTCCGAAAAAGTGCTGGGTGTCTAAACCCAAATGCATTAGAAATTCCAAGTAACCACCTAATTACATATCTACCACAATGAAAGGGGGTCTGAAGAAGTGCTGGGTGTCTGAACCCTAATGTATTAGAAATGGCAAGTAAACACCATAATTACATATCTGCCATCATGGAAGAGGGTCCGAATAAGTGTCCGAGTGTTCGAACCCTAATGGATGAGAAATGGCAGGTAAACACCATAATTATATATCAGCCATCATGCAAGAGGGTCCGAATAAGTGTCCGAGTGTTCGAACACTAATGCATGAGAAATGGCAAGTAAACACCACAGTTAAATATCTGCCATCATGTAAGAGGGTTTGAATAAGTGTCCGAGCGTTCGAACCTTAATGTATGAGAAATGGCAAGTAAACAGCATAATTACATATCTGCCATCATGTAAGAGGGTCCGAATAAGTGTACGAGTGTTTAAACCCTAATGCATGAGAAATGGCAAGTAAACACTGTAATTACATATCTGCCATCATGCAAGAGGGTCCTACTAAGTGTCCGACTGTTCGAACGCTAATGCATGAGAAATGGCAAGTAAACACCGTAATTACATATCTGCAATCATGCAAGAGGGTCCGAATAAAAGTCCGGGTGTTCGAACCCTAACGCATGAGAAATGGCAACTAAACGCCATAATTACATATCTGCCATCATGCAAGAGGGTCTGAATTAGTGTCTGAGTTTTTAAACCCTAATGCAAGAGACATGGCAAGTAAACACCGTAATTACATTTCTGCCATCATGCAAGAGGGTCCGAATAAGTGTCCAAGTGTTCGAACCCTAATGCATGAGAAATGGCATGTAAACACCATAATTACATATCTGCCATCATGCAAGAGGGTCTGAATAAGTGTCCAAGTGTTCGAGCCCAAATGCATTAGAAATGGCAAGTAAACACCATAATTACATATCTGTCATCATGAAGAGGGTTTGAATAAGTGTCCGAGTGTTCGAGCCCTAATGCATGAGAAATGGCAAGTGAACACCAAAATTACATAGCTGCCATCATGCAAGAGGGTCCGAATAAGTATCCGAGTGTTCGAACCCTAATGCATGAGAAATGGCAAGTAAACACCGTAATTACATATCTGCAATCATGCAAGAGGGTCCGAATAAGTGTCCGAGTGTTCGAACCCCAATGCATGAGAAATGGAAACTAAACACCGTAATTACATATTTGGCATCTTGCAAGTGGGTTCGAATAAGTGTCCGAGTGTTCGAACCCTAATGCGTGAGAAATGGCAAGTAAACACCATAATTACATATCTGCCATCATGCAAGAGGGTCCGAATAGGTGTCCGAGTGTTCGAACCCTAATGCATGAGAAATGGCAACTAAACACCATAATTACATATCTACCATCATGTAAGAGGGTTTGAGTAAGTGTCCGAGTGTTCGAACCCTAATATATGAGAAATGGCAAGTAAACACCATAATCACATATCTGCCATCATGCAAGAGGCTCCGAATCAGTGTCCGAGTGTTTAATCCCTAATGCATGAGAAATGACAAGTAAACACTGTGATTACATATCTGCCATCATGCAAAAGGGTCCGAATAAGTGTCCGAGTGTTCGAACCCTAATGCATGTGAAAAGGCAAGTAAACACCGTAATTACATATCCGCAATCATGTAAGTGGGTCCGAATAAGTGTCCAAGTGTTCGAACCATAATGTACGCGAAATGGCAATTAAACACCATAATTATATATCTGCAATCATGCAAGAGGGTCCGAATAAGTGTACGAGTGTTTAAACCCTAATGCGTGAGAAATGACAGGTAAACACTGTAAATACATATCTTTCATTATGCAAGAGGGTCCGAATAAGTGTCCGAGTGTTTGAACGCTAATGCATGAGAAATGGCAAGTAAACACCATAATTACATATCCGCCAACATGCAAGAGGGTCCGAATCAGTGAATGAGTGTTTAAACCCTATTCCATGAGAAATGGCAAGCAAACACTTTAATTACATATCGGTCATCATGCAAGAGGGTCCGAATAAGTGTCCGAGTGTTCGAACCCTAATGCATGAGAAATGGCAACTAAACACCGTAATCACATATTTGCCATCATGCAAGAGGGTTCGAATAAGTGTCCGAGTGTTCGAACCCTAATGCATGAGAAATGGCAAGTAAACACCATAATTACATATCTGCCATCATGCAAGAGGGTCCCAATAAGTGTCCGAGTGTTCGAACCCTAATGCATGAGAAATGTCATGTAAACACCATAATTACATATCTGCCATCATGCAAGAGGGTCCGAATAAGTGTCCGAGTGTTCGAACCCTAATGCATGAGAAATGGCAAACAAACCCCATAATTACATATCTGCCATCATGCAAGAGGGTCTGAATTAGTGTCCGAGTGTTTAAACCCTAATGCATGAGACATGGCAAGTAAACACCGTAATTACATTTCTACCATCATGCAGGGAGGTCCGAATAAGAGTCCGAGTGTTCGAACCCAAATACCTGAGAAATGGCAACTAAACACCATAATTACATATCTGCCATCATGCAAGAGGGTCGAAATAAGTGTCCGAGTGTTCGAGCCCTAATGCATAAGAAATGGCAAGTAAACACCATAATTAGATATCTACCATCATGTAAGAGGGTTTGAGTAAGTGTCCGAGTGTTCGAACCCTAATATATGAGAAATGGCAAGTAAACACCGTAATTACATATCTGCCAATATGCAAGGGGGTCCAAATCAGTGTATGAGTGTTTAATCCCTATTGCATGAGAAATGGTAAGCGAACACTATAATTACATATCTGTCATCATACAAGAGGGTCCGAATAAGTGTCCGAGTGTTCGAACCCTAATACATGAGAAACGGCCAGTAAACACCGTAATTACATATCTGCAATCATGCAAGAGGGTCCGAATAAGTGTCCGAGTGTTCGAACCCTAATGCATGAGAAATGGCAACTAAACACCGTAATTACATATTTTCCATCATGCAAGAGGGTTCGAATAAGTGTCCGATTGTTCGAACCCTAATGCATGATAAATGGCAGGTAAACAACATAATTACATATATGCCATCACGCAAGAGGGTCCGAATAAGTGTCCGAGTGTTCGAACCCTAATGCATGAGAAATGTCATGTAAACACCATAATTACATATCTGCCATCATGCAACAGGGTCCGAATAAGTGTCCGAGTGTTCGAACCCTAATGCATGAGAAATGTCATGTAAACACCATAATTACATATCTGCCATCATGCAAGTGGGTCCGAATAAGTGTTCGAGTGTTCGAACCCTAATGCATGAGAAAAGGCAAGTAAACACCGTAATTACATATCTGTAATCATGTAAGAGGGTTCGAATAAGTGTCCGGGTGTTCGAACCCTAATGCATGAGAAATGGCAAGTAAACACCATAATTACATATCCGCCAACATGCAAGGGGGTCCGAATCAGTGTATGAGTGTTTAAACCCTATTGCATGAGAAATGGTAAGCAAACACTATAATTACATATCTGTCATCACACAAGAGGGTCCGAATATGTGTCCGAGTGTTCGAACCCTAATACATGAGAAACGGCCAGTAAACACCGTAATTACATATCTGCAATCATGTAAGAGGGTCCGAATAAGTGTCCGAGTGTTCGAACCCTAATGCATGAGAAATGGCAACTAAACACCGTAATTACATATTTTCCATCATGCAAGAGGCTTCGAATATGTGTCCGAGTGTTCGAACCCAAATACATGAGAAACGGCCAGTAAATACCATAATTACATATCTGCAATCATGCAACAGGGTCCGAATAAGTGTCCGAGTGTTCGAACCCTAATACATGAGAAATGGCAATTAAACACCATAATTACATATTTTCCATCATGCAAGAGGGTTCGAATAAGTGTCCGAGTGTTCGAACCCTAATGCATGAGAAATGGCAACGAAACACCATAATTACATATCTGCCATCATGCAAGAGGGTCCAAATAAGTGTCCGAGTGTTCGAACCCTAATGCATGTGAAATGTCAAGTAAACACCATAATTACATATCTGCCATCATGCAAGAGGGTCCGAATAAGTGTCCGAGTGTTCGAACCCTAATGCATGAGAAAAGGCAAGTAAACACCGTAATTACATATCAGCAATCATGTAAGAGGGTACGAATAATTGTCTGAGTGTTCGAACCCTAATGCGTGTGAAATGGCAAGTAAACACCGTAATTATATATTTGCCATCATGCAAGAGGGTTCGAGTAAGTGTCCGAGTGTTCGAACCCTAATGCATGAGAAATGGCCAGTAAACACCATAATTACATATCTTCCATCATTCAAGAAGGTCCGAATAGGTGTCCGAGTGTTCGAACCCTAACGCATGAGAAATGGCAAGTAAACACCATAATTACATGTCTGCCATCATGCAAGAGGGTCTGAATTGGTGTCCGAGTGTTTAATCCCTAATGCAAGAGATTTGGCAAGTAAACACCGTAATTACATATCTGCCATCATGCAAGAGGGCCCGAATAAGTGTCCGAGTGTTCGAGCCCTAATGCATGAGAAATGGCAAGTAAACACCATAATTACATATCTACCATCATGTAAGTGGGTTTGAGTACGTGTCCGAGTGTTCGAACCCTAATATATGGGAAATGGCAAGTAAACACTGTAATTACATATCTGCCATCATGCAAGAGGGTCCGAATAAGTGTCCGAGTGTTCGAACCGTAATGCATGAGAAAAGGCAAGTAAACACCGTAATTACATATCAGCAATCATGTAAGAGGGTCCGAATAAGTGTCCAAGTGTTCGAACCATAACGTACGCGAAATGGCAAGTAAACACCATAATTACATATCTGCCATCATGCAAGAGGGTCCGAATAAGTGTACGAGTGTTTAAACACTAATGCGTGAGAAATGACAGGCAAACACTGTAATTACATATCTGTCATTATGCAAGAGGGTCCGAATAAGTGTCCGAGTGTTCGAACCCTAATGCATGAGAAATGACAAGTAAACACCATAATTACATATCCGCCAACATGCAAGAGGGTCCGAATCAGTGTATGAGTGTTTAAACCCTATTCCATGAGAAATGGCAAGCAAACACTTTAATTATATATCGGTCATCATGCAAGAGGGTCCGAATAAGTGTCCGAGTGTTCGAACCCTAATACATGAGAAACGGCCAGTAAATACCGTAATTACATATCTCCAATCATGCAAGAGGGTCCGAATAAGTGTCCGAGTGTTCGAACCCTAATGCATGAGAAATGGCAACTAAACACCGTAATTACATATTTGCAATCATGCAAGAGGGTTCGAATAAGTGTCCGAGTGTTCGAACCCTAATGCATGAGAAATGGCAACTAAACACCATAATTACATATCAGCCATCATGCAAGAGGTTCCAAATAAGTGTCCGAGTGTTCGAACCCTAATGCCTGAGAAATGTCAAGTAAACACCATAATTACATATCTGCCATCATGCAAGAGGGTCCGAATAAGTGTCCGAGTGTTCGAACCCCAATGCATGAGAAAAGGCAAGTAAACACTGTAATTACATATCAGCAATCATGTAAGAGGGTACGAATAAGTGTCCGAGTGTTCGAACCCTAATGCGTGTGAAATGGCAAGTAAACACCATAATTACATATTTGCCATCATGCAAGAGGGTTCGAATAAGTGTCCGAGTGTTCGAACCCTAATACATGAGAAATGGCAAGTAAACACCATAATTACATATCTTCCATCATTCAAGAAGGTCTGAATAAGTGTCCGAGTGTTCGAACCCAAATGCATGAGAAATGGCAAGTAAACACCATAATTACATATCTGCCATCATGCAAGAGGGTCTGAATTAGTGTCCGAGTGTTTAATCCCTAATGCATGAGATTTGGCAAGTAAACACCGTAATTACATATCTGCCATCATGCAAGAGTGCCCGAATAAGTGTCCGAGTGTTCGAGCCCTAATGCTTGAGAAAAGGCAAGTAAACACCGTAATTACATATCAGCAATCATGTAAGAGGGTGCGAATAAGTGTCCGAGTATTCGAACCCTAATGCGTGAGAAATGGCAAGTAAACACCGTAATTACATATTTGCCATCATGCAAGAGGGTTCGAATAAGTGTCCGAGTGTTCGAACCCTAATGCATGAGAAATGGCAAGTAAACACCAAAATTACATATCTTCCATCATTCAAGAAGGTCCAAATAAGTGTCCGAGTGTTCGATCCCTAATGCATGAGAAATGGCAAGTAAACACCGTAATTACATATCTGCCATCATGCAAGAGGGTCTGAATTAGTGTCCGAGTGTTTAATCCCTAATGCATGAGATTTGGCAAGTAAACGCCGTAATTACATATCTGCCATCATGCAAGAGGGCCCGAAGAAGTGTTTGAGTGTTCGAGCCCTAATGCATGAGAAATGGCAAGTAAACACCATAATTACATATCTACCATCATGTAAGAGGGTTTGAGTAAGTGTCCGAGTGTTCGAACCCTAATATATGAGAAATGGCAAGTAAACACCATAATTACCTATCTGCCATCATGCAAGAGGGTCCGAATCAATGTACGAGTGTTTAAACCCTAATGCATGGGAAATGACAAGTAAACACTGTAATTACATATCTGCCATCATCCTAGAGGGTCCGAATAAGTGTCCGAGTGTTCGAACCCTAATGCATGGGAAAAGGCAAGTAAACACCGTAATTACATATCAACAATCATGTAAGAGGGTCCGAATAAGTGTCCAAGTGTTCGAACCATAATGTACGCGAAATGGAAAGTAAACAGCATAATTACATATCTGCCATCATGCAAGAGGGTCCGAATAAGTGTTCGAGTGTTTAAAGCCTAATGCGTGAGAAATGACAGGTAAACACTGTAATTACATATCTTTCATTATGCAAGACGGTCCGAATAAGTGTCCGAGTGTTCGAACCCTAATGCAGGAGAAATGGCAAGTAAACACCATAATTACATATCCGCCAACATACAAGAGGGTCCGAATCAGTGTATGAGTGTTTAAACCCTATTCCATGAGAAATGGCAAGCAAACACTTTAATTACATATCGGTCATCATGCAAGAGGGTCCGAATAAGTGTCCGAGAGTTCGAACCCTAATACATGAGAAACGGCCAGTAAATACCGTAATTACATATCTGCAATCATGCAAGAGGGTCCGAATAAGTGTTCGAGTGTTCGAACCCTAATGCATGAGAAATGGCAACTAAACACCGTAATTACATATTTGCTAACATGCAAGAGGCTTCGAATAAGTGTCCGAGTGTTCGAACCCTAATGCATGAGAAATGGCAAGTAAACACCATAATTACATATCAGCCATCATGCAAGAGGGTCTGAATTAGTTTCCGAGTGTTCGAACCCTAACGCATGAGATTTAGAAAGTAAACACCATAATTACGTATCTGCCATCATGCAAGAGGGTCCGAATAAGTGTCCGAGTGTTCAAACCCTAATGCATGAGAAAAGGCAAGTAAACACCGTAATTACATATCAGCAATCATGTAAGAGGGTACGAAAATGTGTCCGAGTGTTCGAACCCTAATGCGTGTGAAATGGCAAGTAAACACCATAATTACATATTTGCCATCACGCAAGAGGGTTCGAATAAGTGACCTAGTGTTCGAACCCTAATGCATGAGAAATGGCAAGTAAACACCATAATTACATATCTTCCATCATTCAAGAAGGTCCGAATAAGTGTCCGAGTGTTCGAACCCTAATGCATGAGAAATGGCAAGTAAACACCATAATTACATATCTGCCATCATGCAAGAGGGTCTGAATTAGTGTCCGAGTGTTTAATCCCTAATGCATGAGATTTGGCAAGTAAACACCGTAATTACGTATCTGCCATTATGCAAGAGGACCCGAATAAGTGTCCGAGTGTTCGAGCCCTAATGCATGAGAAATGGCAAGTAAACACCATAATTAAATAGCTACCATCATGTAAGAGGGTTTGAGTAAGTGTCCGAGTGTTCGAACCCTAATATATGAGAAATGGCAAGGAAACACCATAATTACCTATCTGCCATCATGCAAGAGGGTCCGAATCAATGTACGAGTGTTTAAACCCTAATGCATGAGAAATGACAAGTAAACATAGTAATTACATAGCTGCCATCATGGAAGAGGGTCCGAAGAAGTGTCCGAGTGTTCGAACCCTAATGCATGAGAAAAGGCAAGTAAACACCGTAATTACATATCAGCAATCATGTAAGAGGGTCCGAATAAGTGTCCAAGTGTTCGAACCATAATGTACGCGAAATGGCAAGTAAACACCATAATTACATATCTGCCATCATGCAAGAGGGTCTAAATTAGTGTCCGAGTGTTTAATCCCTAATGCATGAGATTTGGCAAGTAAACACCGTAATTACATATCTGCCATCATGCAAGAGTGCCCGAATAAGTGTCCGAGTGTTCGAGCCCTAATGCATGAGAAAAGGCAAGTAAACACCGTAATTACATATCAGCAATCATGTAAGAGGGTGCGAATAAGTGTCCGAGTGTTCGAACACTAATGCGTGAGAAATGGCAAGTAAACACCGTAATTACATATTTGCCATCATGCAAGAGGGTTCGAATAAGTGTCCGAGTGTTCGAACCCTAATGCATGAGAAATGGCAAGTAAACACCATAATTACATATCTTCCATCATTCAAGAAGGTCCGAATAAGTGTCCGAGGGTTCGAGCCCTAATGCATGAGAAATGGCAAGTAAACACCGTAATTACATATCTGCCATCATGCAAGAGGGTCTGAATTAGTGTCCGAGTGTTTAATCCCTAATGCATGAGATTTGGCAAGTAAACGCCGTAATTACATATCTGCCATCATGCAAGAGGGCCCGAAGAAGTGTTTGAGTGTTCGAGCCCTAATGCATGAGAAATGGCAAGTAAACACCATAATTACATATCTACCATCATGTAAGAGGGTTTGAGTAAGTGTCCGAGTGTTCGAACCCTAATATATGAGAAATGGCAAGTAAACACCATAATTACCTATCTGCCATCATGCAAGAGGGTTCGAATCAATGTACGAGTGTTTAAACCCTAATGCATGAGAAATGACAAGTAAACACTGTAATTACATATCTGCCATCATCCTAGAGGGTCCGAATAAGTGTCCGAGTGTTCGAACCCTAATGCATGAGAAAAGGCAAGTAAACACCGTAATTACATATCAGCAATCATGTCAGAGGGTCCGAATAAGTGTCCAAGTGTTCGAACCATAATGTACGCGACATGGCAAGTAAACAGCATAATTACATATCTGCCATCATGCAAGAGGGTCCGAATAAGTGTTCGAGTGTTTAAACCCTAATGCGTGAGAAATGACAGGTAAACACTGTAATTACATATCTTTCATTATGCAAGACGGTCCGAATAAGTGTCCGAGTGTTCGAACCCTAATGCAGGAGAAATGGCAAGTAAACACCATAATTACATATCCGCCAACATGCAAGAGGGTCCGAATCAGTGTATGAGTGTTTAAACCCTATTCCATGAGAAATGGCAAGCAAACACTTTAATTACATATCGGTCATCATGCAAGAGGGTCCGAATAAGTGTCCGAGAGGTCGAACCCTAATACATGAGAAACGGCGAGTAAATACCGTAATTACATATCTGCAATCATGCAAGAGGGTCCGAATAAGTGTCCGAGTGTTCGAACCCTAATGCATGAGAAATGGCAACTAAACACCGTAATTACATATTTGCTAACATGCAAGAGGCTTCGAATAAGTGTCCGAGTGTTCGAACCCTAATGCATGAGAAATGGCAAGTAAACACCATAATTACATATCAGCCATCATGCAAGAGGGTCTGAATTAGTGTCCGAGTGTTCGAACCCTAATGCATGAGATTTGGAAAGTAAACACCATAATTACGTATCTGCCATCATGCAAGAGGGTCCGAATAAGTGTCCGAGTGTTCGAACCCTAATGCATGAGAAAAGGCAAGTAAACACCGTAATTACATATCAGCAATCATGTAAGAGGGTACGAAAAAGTGTCCGAGTGTTCGAACCCTAATGCGTGTGAAATGGCAAGTAAACACCGTAATTACATATTTGCCATCATGCAAGAGGGTTCGAATAAGTGACCTAGTGTTCGAACCCTAATGCATGAGAAATGGCAAGTAAACACCATAATTACATATCTTCCATCATTCAAGAAGGTCCGAATAAGTGTCCGAGTGTTCGAACCCTAATGCATGAGAAATGGCAAGTAAACACCATAATTACATATCTGCCATCATGCACGAGGGTCTGAATTAGTGTCCGAGTGTTTAATCCCTAATGCATGAGATTTGGCAAGTAAACACCGTAATTACGTTTCTGCCATCATGCAAGAGGGCCCGAATAAGTGTCCGAGTGTTCGAGCCGTAATGCATGAGAAATGGCAAGTAAACACCATAATTACATAGCTACCATCATGTAAGAGGGTTTGAGTAAGTGTCCGAGTGTTCGAACCCTAATATATGAAAAATGGCAAGTAAACACTATAATTACCTATCTGCCATCATGCAAGAGGGTCCGAATCAATGTACGAGTGTTTAAACCCTAATGCATGAGAAATGACAAGTAAACATAGTAATTACATAGCTGCCATCATGCAAGAGGGTCCGAAGAAGTGTCCGAGTGTTCGAACCCTAATGCATGAGAAAAGGCAAGTAAACACCGTAATTACATATCAGCAATCATGTAAGAGGGTCCGAATAAGTGTCCAAGTGTTCGAACCATAATGTACGCGAAATGGCAAGTAAACACCATAATTACATATCTGCCATCATGCAAGAGGGTCCGAACAAGTGCACGAGTGTTTAAACCCTAATGCGTGAGAAATGAGAGGTAAACACTGTAATTACATATCTGTCATTATGCAAAAGGGTCCGAATAAGTGTCCGAGTGTTTGAACCCCAATGCATGAGAAATGGCAAGTAAACACCATAATTACATATCCGCCTACATGCAAGACGACCCGAATCAGTGTATGAGTGTTTAAACCCTATTCCATGAGAAATGGCTAGCAAACACTTTAATTACATATCGGTCATCATGCAAGAGGGTCCGAATAAGTGTCCAAGTGTTCGAACCCTAATACATGAGAAGTGGCCAGTAAATACCGTAATTACATATCTGCAATCATGCAAGAGGGTCCGAATAAGTGTCCGAGTGTTCGAACCCTAATGCATGAGAAATGGCAACTAAACACCGTAATTACATATTTGCCATCATGCAAGAGGGTTCGAATAAGTGTCCGAGTGTTAGAACCCTAATGCATGAGAAATGGCAAGTAAACACCATAATTACATATCTGCCATCATGCAAGAGGGTCCAAATAAGTGTCTGAGTGTTCGAACCCTAATGCTTGGGAAATGTCAAGTAAACACCATAATTACATATCTGCCATCATGCAAGAGGGTCCGAATAAGTGTCCGAGTGTTCGAACCCTAATGCATGAGAAATGGCAAACAAACACCACCATAATTACATATCTGCCATCATGCAAGAGGGTCTGAATTAGTGTCCGAGTGTTTAAACCCTAATGCATGAGACATGGCAAGTAAACACCGTAATTACATTTCTACCATCATGCAAGAAGGTCCGAAAAAGTGTCCGAGTGTTCGAACCCTAATGCCTGAGAAATGGCAAGTAAACACCATAATTACATATCTGCCATCATGCAAGAGGGTCCGAATAAGTGTCCGAGTGTTCGAGCCCAAATGCATGAGAAATGGCAAGTAAACACCATAATTCCATATCTACCATCATCTAAGAGGGTTTGAGTAAGTGCCCGAGTGTTCGAACCCTAATATATGAGAAATGACAAGTAAACACCATAATTACATATCTGCCATCATGCAAGAGGGTCCGAATCAATGTACGAGTGTTTAAACCCTAATGCATGAGAAATGACAACTAAACACTGTAATTACATATCTGCCATCATGCAAGAGGGTCTGAAGAAGTGTCCGAGTGTTCGAACCCTAATGCATGAGAAAAGGCAAGTAAACACCGTAATTACATATCAGCAATGATGTAAGAGGGTCCGAATAAGTGTCCAAGTGTTCGAACCATAATGTACGCGAAATGGCAAGTAAACACCATAATTACATATCTGCCATCATGCAAGAGGGTCCGAATAAGTGTACGAGTGTTTAAACCCTAATGCGTGAGAAATGACAGGTAAACACTGTAATTACATATCTGTCATTATACAAGAGGGTCCGAATAAGTGTCCGAGTGTTTGAACCCTAATGCATGAGAAATGGCAAGTAAACACCATAATTACATATCCGCCAACATGCAAGACGATCCGAATCAGTGTATGAGTGTTTACACCCTATTCCATGAGAAATGGCAAGCAAACACTTTAATTACATATCGGTCATCATGGAAGAGGGTCCGAATAATTGTCCGAGTGTTCGAGTCCTAATACATGAGAAACGGCCAGTAAATACCGTAATTTCATATCTGCAATCATGCAAGAGGGTCCGAATAAGTGTCCGAGTGTTCGAACCCTAATGCATGAGAAATGGCAACTAAACACCGCAATTACATATTTGTCATCATGCAAGAGGGTTCGAATAAGTGTCCGAGTGTTCGAACCCTAATGCATGAGAAATGGCAAGTAAACACCATAATTACATATCTGCCATCATGCAAGAGGGTCCAAATAAGTGTCCGAGTGTTCGAACCTAATGCATGAGAAATGTCAAGTAAACACCATAATTACATATCTGCCATCATGCAACAGGGTCCGAATAAGTGTCCGAGTGTTCGAACCCTAATGCATGAGAAATGGCAAACAAACACCATAATTACATATCTGCCATCATGCAAGAGGGTCCGAATTAGTGTCCGAGTGTTTAAACCCTAAGGCATGAGACATGGCAAGTAAACACCGTAATTACATTTCTACCATCATGCAAGAGGGTCCGAATAAGTGTCCGAGTGTTTGAACCCTAATGCCTGAGAAATGGCAACTAAACACCATAATTACGTATCTGCCATCATGCAAGAGGATCCGAATAAGTGTCCGAGTGTTCGAGCCGTAATGCATGAGAAATGGCAAGTGAACACCATAATTACATATATACCAGCATGTAAGAGGGTTTGAGTAAGTGTCCGAGTGTTCAAACCCTAATATATGAGAAATGGCAAGTAAACGCCATAATTACATATCTGCCATCATGCAAGAGGGTCCGAATCAATGTACGAGTGTTCAAATCCAAATGCATGAGAAATGACAAGTAAACACTGTAATTACATATCTGCCATCATGCAATAGGGTCCGAATAAGTGTCCGAGTGTTCGAACTCTAATGCATGAGAAAAGGCTAGTAAACACCGTAATTACATATCAGCAATCATGTAAGAGGGTCCGAATAAGTGTCCAAGTGTTCGAACCATAATGTACGCGAAATGGCAAGTAAACACCATAATTACATATCTGCCATCTTGCAAGAGGGTCTGAATAAGTGTACGAGTGTTTAAACCCTAATGCGTGAGAAATGATAGGTAAACACTGTAATTACATATCTGTCATTATACAAGAGGGTCCGAATAAGTGTCTGAGTGTTTCAACCCTAATGCATGAGAAATGGCAAGTAAACACCATAATTACATATCCACCAACATGCAAGACGATCCGAATCAGTGTATGAGTGTTTAAACCCTATTCCATGAGAAATGGCAAGCAAACACTTTAATTACATATCGGTCATCATGCAAGAGGGTCCGAATAAGTGTCCGAGTGTTCGAACCCTAATACATGAGAAACGGCCAGTAAATACCGTAATTTCATATCTGCAATCATGCAAGAAGGTTCGAATAAGTGTCCGAGTGTTCGAACCCTAATGCATGAGAAATGGCAACTAAACACCGTAATTACATATTTGACATCATGCAAGAGGGTTCGAATAAGTGTCCGAGTGTTCGAACCCAAATGCATGAGAAATGGCAAGTAAACACCATAATTACATATCTGCCATCATGCAAGAGGGTCCAAATAAGTGTCCGAGTGTTCGAACCCTAATGCATGAGAAATGTCAAGTAAACACCATAATTACATATCAGCCATCATGCAAGAGGGTCCGAATAAGTGTCCGAGTGTTCGAACCCTAATGCATGAGAAATGGCAAACAAACACCACCAAAATTACATATCTGCCATCATGCAAGAGGGTCTGAATTAGTGTCCGAGTGTTTAAACCCTAATGCATGAGACATGGCAAGTAAACACCGTAATTACATTTCTACCATCATGCAAGAGGGTCCGAATAAGTGTCTGAGTGTTCGAACCCTAATGCCTGAGAAATGGCAACTAAACACCATAATTACATATCTGCCATCATGCAAGAGGGTCCGAATAAGTGTCCGAGTGTTCGAACGCTAATGCACGGGAAATGGCAAGTAAACACCATAATTACATATCTACCATCATGTAAGAGGGTTTGAGTAAGTGTCCGAGTGTTCGAACCCTAATATATGAGAAATGGCAAGTAAACACCATAATTACATATCTGCCATCATGCAAGAGGGTCCGAATCAATGTACGAGTCTTTAAACCCTAATGCATGAGAAATGACAAGTAAACACTCTAATTACATATCTGCCATCACGCAAGAGGGTCCGAATAAGTGTCCGAGTGTTCGAACCCTAATGCATGAGAAAAGGCAAGTAAACACCGTAATTACATATCAGCAATCATGTAAGAGGGTCCGAATAAGTGTCCAAGTGTTCGAACCATAATGTACGCGAAATGGCAAGTAAACACCATAATTACATATCTGCCATCATGCAAGAGGGTCCGAATAAGTGTACGAGTGTTTAAACCCTAATGCGTGAGAAATGACAGGTAAACACTGTAATTACATATCTGTCATTATACAAGAGGGTCCGAATAAGTGTCCGAGTGTTCGAACCCTAATACATGGGAAATGGCAAGTAAACACCATAATTACATATCCGCCAACATGCAAGAGGGTCCGAATCAGTGTATGAGTGTTTAAACCCTATTCCACGAGAAATGGCAAGCAAACACTTTAATTACAAATCGGTCATCATGCAAGAGGGTCCGAATAAGTGTCCGAGTGTTTGAACCCTAATACATGAGTAACGGCCAGTAAATACCGTAATTTCATATCTGCAATCATGCAAGAGGGTCCGAATAAGTGTTCGAGTGTTTGAACCCTAATGCATGAGAAATGGCAACTAAACACCGTAATTACATATTTGCCATCATGGAAGAGGGTTCGAATAAGTGTCCGAGTGTTCGAACCCTAATGCATGAGAAATGGCAAGTAAACACCATAATTACATATCTGCCATCATGCAAGAGGGTCCAAATAAGTGTCCGAGTGTTCGAACCCTAATGCATGAGAAATGTCAAGTAAACACCATAAGTTCATATCTGCCATCATGCAAGAGGGTCCGAATAAGTGTCCGAGTGTTCGAACCCTAATGCATGACAAATGGCAAACAAACACCACCATAATTACATATCTGCCATCATGCAAGAGGGTCTGAATTAGTGTCCGAGTGTTTAAACCCTAATGCATGAGACATGGCAAGTAAACACCGTAATTACATTTCTACCATCACGCAAGAGGGTCCGAATAAGTGTCCGAGTGTTCGAACCCTAATGCCTGAGAAATGGCAACTAAACACCATAATTACATATCTGCCATCATGCAAGAGGGTCCGAATAAGTGTCCGAGTGTTCGAGCCCTAATGCATGAGAAATGGCAAGTAAACACCATAATTACATATCTACCATCATGTAAGAGGGTTTGAGTAAGTGTTCGAGTGTTCGAACCCTAATATATGAGAAATGGCAAGTAAACACCATAATTACATATCTGCCATCATGCAAGAGGGTCCGAATCAATGTACGAGTGTTTAAACCCTAATCCATCAAAAATGACAAGTAAACACTGTAATTACATATCTGCCATCATGCAAGAAGGTCCGAATAAGTGTCCGAGTGTTCGAACCCAAATGCATGAGAAAAGGCAAGTAAACACCGTAATTACATATCAACAATCATGTAAGAGGGTACGAATAAGTGTCCAAGTGTTCGAACCATAATGTACGCGAAATGGCAAGTAAACACCATAATTACATATCTACCATCATGCAAGAGGGTCCGAATAAGTGTACGAGTGTTTAAACCCTAATGCGTGAGAAATGACAGGTAAACACTGTAATTACATATCTGTCATTATGCAAGAGGGTCCGAATAAGTGTCCGAGTGTTCGAACCCTAATGCATGAGAAATGGCAAGTAAACACCATAATTACATATCTGCCAACATGCAAAAGGGTCCGAATCAGTGTATGAGTGTTTAAACCCTATTCCATGAGAAATGGCAAGCAAACACTTTAATTACATATCGATCATCATGCAAGAGGGTCCGAATAAGTGTCCGAGTGTTCGAACCCTAATACATGAGAAACGGCCAGTAAATACCGTAATTACATATCTGCAATCATGCAAGAGGGTCCGAATAAGTGTCCGAGTGTTCGAACCCTAATGCATGAGAAATGGCAACTAAACACCGTAATTACATATTTACTAACTTGCAAGAGGGTTCGAATAAGTATCCGAGTGTTCGAACCCTAATGCATGAGAAATGGCAAGTAAACACCATAATTACATATCAGCGATCATGCAAGAGGGTCTGAATTAGTGTCTGAGTGTTCGAGCCCTAATGCATGAGAAATGGCAAGTAAACACCATAAATTACATATCTGCCATCATGCAAGAGGGTCCGAATAAATGTCCGAGTGTTCGAACCCTAATGCATGAGAAATGGCAAGTAAACACCGTAATTACATATCTACCATCATGCAAGAGGGTCCGAATAAGTGTACGAGTGTTTAAACCCTAATGCGTGAGAAATGACAGGTAAACACTGTAATTACATATCTGTCATTATGCAAGAGGGTCCGAATAAGTGTCCGAGTGTTCGAACCCTAATGCATGAGAAATGGCAAGTAAACACCATAATTACATATCTGCCAACATGCAAAAGGGTCCGAATCAGTGTATGAGTGTTTAAACCCTATTCCATGAGAAATGGCAAGCAAACACTTTAATTACATATCGATCATCATGCAAGAGGGTCCGAATAAGTGTCCGAGTGTTCGAACCCTAATACATGAGAAACGGCCAGTAAATACCGTAATTACATATCTGCAATCATGCAAGAGGGTCCGAATAAGTGTCCGAGTGTTCGAACCCTAATGCATGAGAAATGGCAACTAAACACCGTAATTACATATTTACTAACTTGCAAGAGGGTTCGAATAAGTATCCGAGTGTTCGAACCCTAATGCATGAGAAATGGCAAGTAAACACCATAATTACATATCAGCGATCATGCAAGAGGGTCTGAATTAGTGTCCGAGTGTTCGAACCCTAATGCATGAGATTTGGCAAGTAAACACCATAATTACATATCTGCCATCATGCAAGAGGGTCCGAATAAGTGTCCGAGTGTTCGAACCCTAATGCATGAGAAAAGGCAAGTAAACACCGTAATTACATATCAGCAATCATGTAAGAGGGTACGAATAAGTGTCCGAGTGTTCGAACCCTAATGCGTGTGAAATGGCAAGTAAACACCGTAATTACATATTTGCCATCATGCAAGAGGGTTCGAATAAGTGACCTAGTGTTCGAACCCTAATGTATGAGAAATGGCAAGTAAACACCATAATTACATATCTTCCATCATTCAAGAAGGTCCGAATAAGTGTCCGAGTGTTCGAACCCTAATGCATGAGAAATGGCAAGTAAACAACATAATTACATATATGCCATCATGCAAGAGGGTCTGAATTAGTGTCCGAGTGTTTAATCCCTAATGCATGAGATTTGGCAAGTAAACACCGTAATTACATATCTGCCATCACGCAAGAGGGCCCGAATAAGTGTCTGAGTGTTCGAGCCCTAATGCATGAGAAATGGCAAGTAAACACCATAATTACATATCTACCATCATGTAAGAGGGTTTGAGTAAGTGTCCGAGTGTTCGAACCCTAATATCTGAGAAATGGCAAGTAAACACCATAATTACCTATCTGCCATCATGCAAGAGGGTCCGAATCAATGTACGAGTGTTTAAACCCTAATGCATGAGAAGTGACAAGTAAACATAGTAATTACATATCTGCCATCACGCAAGAGGGTCCGAAGAAGTGTCCGAGTGTTCGAACCCTAATGCATGAGAAAAGGCAAGTAAACATCTTAATTACATATCAGCAATCATATAAGAGGGTCCGAATAAGTGTCCAAGTGTTCGAACCATAATGTACGCGAAATGGCAAGTAAACACCATAATTACATATCTGCCATCATGCAAGAGGGTCCGAATAAGTGTACGAGTGTTTAAACCCTAATGCGTGAGAAATGATAGGTAAACACTGTAATTACATATCTGTCATTATGCAAGAGGGTCCGAATAAGTGTCCGAGTGTTCGAACCCTAATGCATGAGAAATGGCAAGTAAACACCATAATTACATATCCGCCAACATGCAAGAGGGTCCGAATCAGTGTATGAGTGTTTAAACCCTATTCCATGAGAAATGGCAAGGAAACACTTTAATTACATATCGATCATCATGCAAGAGGGTCCGAATAAGTGTCCGAGTGTTCGAACCCTAATACATGAGAAACGGCCAGTAAATACCGTAATTACATATCTGCAATCATGCAAGAGGGTCTGAATAAGTGTCCGAGTGTTCGAACCCTAATGCATGAGAAATGGCAACTAAACGCCGTAATTACATATTTGCCATCATGCAAGAGGGTTCGAATAAGTGTCCGACTGTTCGAACCCTAATGCATGAGAAATGGCAAGTAAACACCATAATTACATATCAGCCATCATGCAAGAGGGTCTGAATTAGTGTCCGATTGTTCGAACCCTAATGCATGAGATTTGGCAAGTAAACACCATAATTACATATCTGCCATCATGCAAGAGGGTCCGAATAAGTGTCCGAGTGTTCGAACCCTAATGCATGAGAAAAGGCAAGTAAACACCGTAATTACATATCAGCAATCATGTAAGAGGGTACGAATAAGTGTCCGAGTGTTCGAACCCTAATGCGTGTGAAATGTCAAGTAAACACCGTAATTACATATTTGCCATCATGCAAGAGGGTTCGAATAAGTGACCTAGTGTTTGAACCCTAATGCATGAGAAATGGCAAGTAAACACCATAATTACATATCAGCCATCATGCAAGAGGGTCCGAATAAGTGTCCGAGTGTTCGAACCCTAATGCATGAGAAAAGGCAAGTAAACACCGTAATTACATATCAGCAATCATGTAAGAGGGTACGAATAAGTGTCCGAGTGTTCGAACCCTAATGCGTGTGAAATGGCAAGTAAACACCGTAATTACATATTTGCCATAATGCAAGAGGGTTCGAATAAGTGACCTAGTGTTCGAACCCTAATGTATGAGAAATGGCAAGTAAACACCATAATTACATATCTTCCATCATTCAAGAAGGTCCGAATAAGTGTCCGAGTGTTCGAACCCTAATGCATGAGAAATGGCAAGTAAACAACATAATTACATATATGCCATCATGCAAGAGGGTCTGAATTAGTGTCCGAGTGTTTAATCCCTAATGCATGAGATTTGGCAAGTAAACACCGTAATTACATATCTGCCATCACGCAAGAGGGCCCGAATAAGTGTCTGAGTGTTCGAGCCCTAATGCATGAGAAATGGCAAGTAAACACCATAATTACATATCTACCATCATGTAAGAGGGTTTGAGTAAGTGTCCGAGTGTTCGAACCCTAATATCTGAGAAATGGCAAGTAAACACCATAATTACCTATCTGCCATCATGCAAGAGGGTCCGAATCAATGTACGAGTGTTTAAACCCTAATGCATGAGAAGTGACAAGTAAACATAGTAATTACATATCTGCCATCATGCAAGAGGGTCCGAAGAAGTGTCCGAGTGTTCGAACCCTAATGCATGAGAAAAGGCAAGTAAACATCTTAATTACATATCAGCAATCATATAAGAGGGTCCGAATAAGTGTCCAAGTGTTCGAACCATAATGTACGCGAAATGGCAAGTAAACACCATAATTACATATCTGCCATCATGCAAGAGGGTCCGAATAAGTGTACGAGTGTTTAAACCCTAATGCGTGAGAAATGATAGGTAAACACTGTAATTACATATCTGTCATTATGCAAGAGGGTCCGAATAAGTGTCCGAGTGTTCGAACCCTAATGCATGAGAAATGGCAAGTAAACACCATAATTACATATCCGCCAACATGCAAGAGGGTCTGAATCAGTGTATGAGTGTTTAAACCCTATTCCATGAGAAATGGCAAGGAAACACTTTAATGACATATCGATCATCATGCAAGAGGGTCCGAATAAGTGTCCGAGTGTTCGAACCCTAATACATGAGAAACGGCCAGTAAATAACGTAATTACATATCTGCAATCATGCAAGAGGGTCTGAATAAGTGTCCGAGTGTTCGAACCCTAATGCATGAGAAATGGCAACTAAACGCCGTAATTACATATTTGCCATCATGCAAGAGGGTTCGAATAAGTGTCCGACTGTTCGAACCCTAATGCATGAGAAATGGCAAGTAAACACCATAATTACATATCAGCCATCATGCAAGAGGGTCTGAATTAGTGTCCGATTGTTCGAACCCTAATGCATGAGATTTGGCAAGTAAACACCATAATTACATATCTGCCATCATGCAAGAGGGTCCGAATAAGTGTCCGAGTGTTCGAACCCTAATGCATGAGAAAAGGCAAGTAAACACCGTAATTACATATCAGCAATCATGTAAGAGGTACGAATAAGTGTCCGAGTGTTCGAACCCTAATGCGTGTGAAATGGCAAGTAAACACCGTAATTACATATTTGCCATCATGCAAGAGGGTTCGAATAAGTGACCTAGTGTTTGAACCCTAATGCATGAGAAATGGCAAGTAAACACCATAATTACATATCAGCCATCATGCAAGAGGGTCCGAATAAGTGTCCGAGTGTTCGAACCCTAATGCATGAGAAAAGGCAAGTAAACACCGTAATTACATATCAGCAATCATGTAAGAGGGTACGAATAAGTGTCCGAGTGTTCGAACCCTAATGCGTGTGAAATGGCAAGTAAACACCGTAATTACATATTTGCCATCATGCAAGAGGGTTCGAATAAGTGACCTAGTGTTCGAACCCTAATGCATGAGAAATGGCAAGTAAACACCATAATTACATATCTTCCATCATTCAAGAAGGTCCGAATAAGTGTCCGAGTGTTCGAACCCTAATGCATGAGAAATGGCAAGTAAACACCATAATTACATATCTGCCATCATGCAAGAGGGTCTGAATTAGTGTCCGAGTGTTTAATCCCTAATGCATGAGATTTGGCAAGTAAACACCGTAATTACATATCTGCCATCATGCAAGAGGGCCCGAATAAGTGTCCGAGTGTTCGAGCCCTAATGCATGAGAAATGGCAAGTAAACACCATAATTACATATCTAACATCTTGTAAGAGGGTTTGAGTAAGTGTCCGAGTGTTCGAACCCTAATATATGAGAAATGGCAAGTAAACACCATAATTACCTATCTGCCATCATGCAAGAGGGTCCGAATCAATGTACGAGTGTTTAAACCCTAATGCATGAGAAATGACAAGTAAACATAGTAATTACATATCTGCCATCATGCAAGAGGGTCCGAAGAAGTGTCCGAGTGTTCGAACCCTAATGCATGAGAAATGGCAAGTAAACACCATAATTACATATCTGCCATCATGCAAGAGGGTCTGAATTAGTGTCCGAGTGTTTAATCCCTAATGCATGAGATTTGGCAAGTAAACACCGTAATTACATATCTGCCATCATGCAAGAGGGCCCGAATAAGTGTCCGAGTGTTCGAGCCCTAATGCATGAGAAATGGCAAGTAAACACCATAATTACATATCTAACATCTTGTAAGAGGGTTTGAGTAAGTGTCCGAGTGTTCGAACCCTAATATATGAGAAATGGCAAGTAAACACCATAATTACCTATCTGCCATCATGCAAGAGGGTCCGAATCAATGTACGAGTGTTTAAACCCTAATGCATGAGAAATGACAAGTAAACATAGTAATTACATATCTGCCATCATGCAAGAGGGTCCGAAGAAGTGTCCGAGTGTTCGAACCCTAATGCATGAGAAAAGGCAAGTAAACACCGTAATTACATATCAGCAATCATGTAAGAGGGTCCGAATAAGTGTCCAAGTGTTCGAACCATAATGTACGCGAAATGGCAAGTAAACACCATAATTACATATCTGCCATCATGCAAGAGGGTCCGAATAAGTGTACGAGTGTTTAAACCCTAATGCGTGAGAAATGACAGGTAAACACTGTAATTACATATCTGTCATTATGCAAGAGGGTCCGAATAAGTGTCCGAGTGTTTGAACCCTAATGCATGAGAAATGGCAAGTAAACACCATAATTACATATCCGCCTACATGCAAGACGATCCGAATCAGTGTATGAGTGTTTAAACTCTATTCCATGAGAAATGGCAAGCAAACACTTTAATTACATATCGGTCATCATGCAAGAGGGTCCGAATAAGTGTCCGAGTGTTCGAACCCTAATACATGAGAAACGGCCAGTAAATACCGTAATTACATATTTGCAATCATGCAAGAGGGTCTGTATAAGTGTCCGAGTGTTCGAACCCTAATGCATGAGAAATGGCAACTAAACACCGTAATTACATATTTGCCATCATGCAAGAGGGTTCGAATAAGTGTCTGAGTGTTCGAACCCTAATGCATGAGAAATGGCAAGTAAATACCATAATTACATATCTGCCATCATGCAAGAGGGTCCAAATAAGTGTCTGAGTGTTCGAAACCTAATGCATGGGAAATGTCAAGTAAACACCATAATTACATATCTGCCATCATGCAAGAGGGTCCGAATAAGTGTCCGAGTGTTCGAACCCTAATGCATGAGAAATGGCAAACAAACACCACCATAATTACATATCTGCCATCATGCAAGAGGGTCTGAATTAGTGTCCGAGTCTTTAAACCCTAATGCATGAGACATGGCAAGTAAACACCGTAATTACATTTCTACCATCATGCAAGAGGGTCCGAAAAAGTGTCCGAGTGTTCGAACCCTAATGCCTGAGAAATGGCAAGTAAACACCATAATTACATATCTGCCATCATGCAAGAGGGTCCGAATAAGTGTCCGAGTGTTCGAGCCCAAATGCATGAGAAATGGCAAGTAAACACCATAATTACATATCTACCATCTGTAGACAGCGCCCGCGTGGGCCTCAATGCTACAGTTCGGACTCGATTTGTGTCACGGTTCTTAATCTGAACCAAAGAGTCCAAATCTGGCAAATCGTTTTGAGAAACAGATTTTTGAAAAAGTAGTGCCAAACATGGACTGCTTTGCCAGATACAGAGTCGCCACCTAAATATTTTTTTAAAATGGGGAAATTTAGGAAACCCGGACTCGGTGCCGAAGGCCACACGTCCGTCATCACCGGAGTTGTCTCGGCTCGGGAGCTTGGGTACGATCGGGGAAGGTCAGCTATGAGCACCCCCTTTCGCCCGGTCCGAAGACCGGCCTCTACTAACCGTGATATCCGTTTTTGAAAACTTTACGTGTTCTTATACCAATTATTAGCCTAGAATTACTATGTTATGCACGCGGCAAACAAGTATAGACCAAATCGCCCAAATTGGAACAAAACATTTCATGTTCGTTTTGAAAATGGTTTGCTACTCGTAAGTAGGCTAAAATGCGGGTTTTGCCACCCTCAAGTGGGCTTTTAGAAAAGATGATTTTGCCACTATCTAGTGGGCTTAAAACTCAAAGTTTTAATGCATTATTCCAATTTAGGTAATTCAACCTCCATCCACAGGCATTCAAGCAGTTATATCACATAAACAGCTAGCCTCATGGTAATCATACTGTCATGGCAACACTCACACGCATGCGATATGCTAAAGCATAAAAGCTTACCTAGTACTCCGTGCCAAAACAGTAAACTAGTTAGCAAAATGTGCGTGTCCTAGTTCATGTTAATTTGCCTAATGCAACACATACAAGATGCAATTTAGATAGGCTCGGTTAAACCTAAACATGGCATGTGAAAATGCACAATTATCACATATTCGGTTTAGAATTTGAAGTACAAATGCAGTTAGCGTGATGTACCGAGCCTAATGCATGTAATACAAATGCATGGATGCACACATGCATAGCATAAGGTATGCTAAATTAAACGTGCCCTAATACTAACCATTAAAGCGGGTAAGTAAAAGGGAAGAAAGAAGTGAGGTTGGAAGACATACACACCACCCACACACACTTATTACAGATTTGCCCTCGCTCGGAGGGACCGAATAAATATTACAAATTAATTAACTACGCAAGCTAATTAAATATTACAAATTAATTAATTAACAAATTAACTAATTTAGGAAAACAGTAAAACGTCTCGAGAAGCGCGCCGCCACGCGCAAGCTGCCTCTGTTTTCCCCCCTTTCCTCCTCTGGAGGTTGTCAAAACCTCAGGACTACTTCCTTGGACAGAGGGGATCATCACCGGCTAGAGGAAATTTCCACCGGCAGTGTTGTATGGCCATCGGCACAAAGTTGAATCTGTCGGCAGAGAAAATAGTGCCGGTCGGCACATTACACTGCCGGTCGGCAGAGTATTCCTGCAGAACCTGCAACTCACAGCAACAGAGGGCAAAACAAGGCATGGCAGCACAATTCAAAGCATGTATGCACCAACCATGTCTCTTATCATTGTAATGACTCAAAGGGACATGTGCCTCGGTTCTCGGACCACCAATCACGCATTTCCATGCATGATGGCCCAAGGAACCAAGTATGCAACTTTGATTTCAAATGCATGCAAACCAATCAAACAAATTAGGCCCAATTCCTATCACCAATTCAAGGAACAAGGCATGCATGCAAAATGCAATGCAACCTAGGCATACAAGCTAGGAATGCAACATGGCATGGCAATTAACTCATGCAAGCATACAAGCATGCATGCAAATGGATGGCAAGATGGACTTATACATGAATTAGGCAGCTCTAATAAGGCCTAAAACAGTGGCCATTATGCTAAAAAGTGAGGGCTAAATGGCATGCACACACACATGCACATAAGGACCAACACTTAAGCATAAATCAAACAACATTCAAGCACACTTGAAAGAAGGAAACATGGACAAATTAGCATGCAACATGAGCCCTAAAATCATGTTATAAAATGATGCCAAATCAAGTTATAAATCAAGTCAAGCATGCAACAAATAGTCCAAGTGTTCAAGGCAAATCAATAAGGCATTGAACTACACTTATCATGACCAAACATGGCGTGCATTAAACAACTAAAAACAGATTTTTAGCATGTTAAAACAAGGCCAAAGGACTCCTTAGATGGCTTCTAAGTGGCCCAAATACAAAGGCATACACCATGACCAAAACATGGAGCATTGCAACACATGCTTTCAAAGCATTAAAGAGGCATGCAAGGTAATCAAACAAGCATGGAAATGGGACTGAAATAGCATGTAGGATGATTCCAAATCACCAAAACAATGCAAAGATGGCATGCTACACATGCACATACTCAAGGCCAACAAGCCCAAATACAAAGGAGCTATATAATGCATGCAAAGATCAACCCAAACGATTATGGACAGAGCTAAAACATGTCAAAATAAGCACATAAACTTCACAAATACAAGCCTAAAACATGCTCTAACAAAGGCTAACAACCTAGAACATGTTAAGGCACAAATAGGGCATTACATGGCAACTATGCTAAACATGCATGGAGTTCCAAAACCAACTTTAAATCATGTTATATCATGGATATATAAGCATGAAAAACAAACCAAATATGCTCAACACACACTCAAGCATAGGCTTCTTTAAGGGGCCAAAATGTGTCCTTTTCAAGGACAACAAGGAGATGGGGTGGCCCTCTCCTTCTTGGGACTTCAAAGGATCATCTTCACCACTGAAATCCCTCAAGATTTCAGTGGTGAAGAGACCTCAACACCAAAATCCCGGAGCTAACACAAAATGGCTCAAAATGAGGCCTTTTGAGGCCTAAGGGTGGTCAACACCCCTCAAACAACAAAACACTCTTAATAAACAATAAAGAGGGCTTAAAAATAGAACTTTTTTATGTTATACAATAATCACAAAAACAGCTCTAAGACTAGTAGAAAATCAATGCAAAAAAGGGGGAAAAAAGGACTAGTTTCTCACCCTTGATGCCTTCTTCAACAATGGTGCTCCAATGGCCTCCTTGAGCTTGAATCCAAGACCAAAACTTCAAAACACACTCTTTAGAACCTCAGCTCCAAGAGGAAGGTGAAACACTAGGTGTTTGTGTGCAATAATGAGACACAAAACACCTAGTATGCAAAAATGAGAGGAAAAGAGAGATAGGTTGTGTATGTCTAACCCTAACCCTAGAAAACCAGAGCTCTCCTCTGTATTTTCTCTCTCAAAAATGTCTAAGGCCTCCTCCTCTTTGCCTTAGAGAGAGCTTCTCTCTATATGCCTCTTGTAAAGCTTACAAGACAAGCTTTGCAAGAGGGAGATCCCTCCATACACGTGTATGGAGGGGAGCAAAAGTTATACAGCTGTCCAAAAATATCTGCAAAAGCAGATGAACAGCAATCGGCCGGCAAAAAATTCCATCTTGGCCAAACAAAGTGCCGACCGGCACAAAAAAGTGCTGACCGGCAACAAATAGTGCCGACCGGCAAACTATATTGCCGGTGGCAGCAAAAACCAGCCGGTGGCATCTAGCCACTGCCGGTGATGGGTGGGGATGGTCTACAAGCCCCACCCTGCCTCTCAAAGGCAAGATGCAAGTGTTTGGTGCAAAACCAGACACTAAACGGTCGAGTTCGGGGATCCTGAGGCGGGGCGCGCGAGCCGAGACCTCCGGGAACTCCAAACGAACACAAACATGGATAATCACCGAGTGTTCAAACGGTGACGTCCAAGTCTTGAGGACGGTCAAAAATGGGGTGTCTACAGTTGCCCCTCTTTGACAGAACTCGAAAGTCATAACAATGACGGGAGTGAATGTCAAAGCCCAGAGACGACCCATTTTTGACAAGGCCGAAGACTTAGACAAACATGCAATACAAATAAGATATGCGCCCGGAGGCAGGGGCAAAATGCAAGACAATGCACGGAGCCGAGCATAACTTATGATCATGCAAAGAAAGCTGTAATGAAGCAAACATGCGACAGTTTTAAGCTATCATACCAAACTACACTACAATGCAGAAAGGATGTAAGAGAATTATGGAATTCTCAATACGTCTCACTCGGGAGATACAATACCTGTGCGGCTCGTCTGGTTGCACCAGCTTCAAATGAACCGTGCATACAATATCGTGCCTGAAAAGAAGACAAACTTAACAGGTACAATATGGTTAGCAACATGCATGACAATGCAAAAATGGATGCAAACCGATATGCAATATATACAAAACAATGTATAAACAATGCAAATAAACATGCAATATAATTGAAACAATGCAAGCTACATGCAAAGCATTTGAATCGTGATCCAATCACGAACGGTTCGAAACCACATCTATGTCAAATAGATTGATGGAGATAACAAGTCTGTCTACCACGGAACGGTCAACTGAACTGTGAGCATTGTAGACAGACGCAAGAACAAGTATTGGGTGGAATTGACATAAGTGGGGAAACAACCCGCTAGAGAAAGGACTACGATCCTAATGCCGGATGCAAAAAATTACACTACAATGTAATACATGGATATGGCATGCAGGCCAAACCAAATCTTGCCTAGGAAAGGCATGCATACATACAAGCCATGTGTAACACAGAAAAGGTGCCGCAACCCTCAACCAACATATCAACGTGGAATCGGCGCGATACACATACAGAACTGTGTTTTAACATGAAAAGTAAGGGCACATACCAGACCAAGCTCAACCTAGAAAGGCGCAAGCCAAAGGCGGAAGGTGATGCAATGAATGCATGCAATCTACAATGCAATATCTACAAATATGCAATGGAGTGGATATGGATACAATGGATATGGCACGCAAGCCAAACCAAATCTTGCCTAGGAAAGGCATGCACACGTACGAGCCATGTGTAACACAGAAAAGGTGCCCCAACCCTCAACCAACATATCAACGTGGAATCGGCGCGATACACATACAGAACTGTGTTTTAACATGAAAAGTAAGGACACATACCAGACCAAGCTCAACCTGGAAAGGCGCAAGCCACGGGCGGAAGGTGATGCAATGAATGCATGCAAACTACAATGCAAATGCATGACAATGCACTATGATGCAATGACTATGATTGCAACTTTCCCTATCTTACCAACAGGGTGATATACTAGGTTGGTTCAGTATCCAGAACTGAGGCGTAGACATGCCGCCTCAACCTATGGGGCTTCCATACAGATTTCAAACCGAGGGTAAACCTCTGGGTATTTAAACCAGACTTTAGTCTCGGAACTCCCGAACCTTTGCGTTCTAGGCATAAGCCGTTCGAACTCTAGTTTCCACCGTCCCAGTTGGTCTTCTAGGAACTCATCGTAAGCACAGACTGGTGGCTTTACCAGACCACCGAAAAGTCGTTCGGGCACGACAAACACCGAAGGAATTGCACCTTCAGAGGATTTAAGGTCTCCTAGACCGGAATGCAAAATGTATGCATGACAATGCATGTTTTTGTTTGTTTTTTTTTGAAATGCAAATGATGCAAGTGAAATGCATGTTGCAAGGAATGCGCGACAACACGCGGCTTAAGAAGTGCACGGCAATGCGAACACTAAAGGTCTTACACCTTCCAAGGATTTAAGGTCCCCTAGACCGTACGTGTTTAAGGTCTCGCCAGACCGTGCGTGTTTAAGGTCTCGCCAGACCGCGCGTGTTTAAGGTCTCGCCAGACCATAAAAAAAAACTGTGCGGTTCGTCTGGTCGCTCCAGCCTCAAATGAACCGTACATACAATACCGTTCCTGAAAAGAAAACAAACTTAACAGGTACAATATTGTTAGCAATATGCATGACAATGCAAGAATGAGGCACGCACGCCGTATGGAACGTAAGTTGATGCAAATGAACTCATATGCCGAAATAGAAACAACGTGCACATCAATGCACCGGAGGTTTCGCATCTCCCAGGGATTTAAGGTCTCCTAGACCGTACGTGTTTAAGGTCTCGCCAGACCGTGCGTGTTTAAGGTCTCGCCAGACCGTTGTATTGCACGACGGTATGATGCGCAAAATAGCGCAATGCGTTAGGCAACGCGAGTGCACAGGACAGTGCGATGGAATGCATGCAAAATGCAATGAGATGCGCAAAACAGCGCGAAATTGAAATGCACAAAACAGTGCAATGCGCAGAACAGCGCGAGGTTTTGAAATGCACAAAATAGTGCAGTGCGCAGAACAGCGCGAACGATACAATGCACAAAACAGTGCGATGCGCAGAACAGCGCGAACAACTTTGAAATGCACAAAACAGTGCGATGCGCAGAACAGCGCGAACAATACAATGCACAAAACAGTGCGATGCGAAGTGTGACGTGCATGCCACACGGAGTGTAAATGGGCTTAAATGCGCAACAACGCACGTATTCCGGAATGCATGACAATGCATGGAATGGAAATGCAATGATGATGCATGAGAAATGTGCACGACAATGCAAAGGGGTGCGTGTTGCAACGCATGTAACACGCGCATAACAATGCAAATGTGCGGCGCACGACAGTGCGATGTAATGCACCGAAGTAGTGTGATGAATTTGTGCAACACACATGGGACAACTTTTGAATTCAAAAGGATACAAAAAGGATACACCTTGCACGAATTCGAGTGCCACGCACTGGAGACACGGCCCGAAGTCAAAACGGAGGCCGGTTGAACGTCGGAGATGCACTTTCTTGCACTTTCTTGAGCTATGAAGACCCAAAACAATTCAAATGGCCTAAACAAGGCTGTGGGAACCCCACCGGCCGAAAGAGGAGGCCACCAGCTGGCCATCGGCACAAAAACAATTCCATCGGCACAAAAAAGTGCCGGCCGGCACAAAACATTGCCGACCGGCAAACAGTTGCTGGTGCGGGGCAGTTTTGTCCTTTCACCTTGGGTGTTATAAAATAGGGCTTCATGCCCTATTTCCTTACTTCTCCACCGCCGAAATCCCTTACTCTCTCTCTTTAGAGTGCTTCTCTCTTATTTTTTGTCCATTTCTTCGCGTTCTACGCTCGTTTCGTCGTCGGATTCGCGATCCTCTTCGCGTTTCGGACATTTTCCACCGATCACATTCTCGTTTCGGTGCCTCGTTCGGCGTTCTCGCCTTCTCAGGGTTTGTTCCCCTCGCTTTCCTCTTCATTTCCGTGCCTCTTCACATTCCGGCCTTCCCGGCCATTTTCGACCCTCTCGGGAGTTGACTTTTCAGTTGACTCTTCGCATTCCGGCTCGGTTTTCCCTTTTCCGGCCATTTTCACACCACTTCCTACATGGCGGACGACATTCCACGTGGCGGGACTCCCCCGGACCACGAGATGGACCCCGGGGTCGAGCTTCTACCACTGAGCGAGCGCCCGTTCGACCCGGCGACCTACCAGCCGGCGATCCACGTTCTGCCCCCAGACGGCCTGCGTCAGTTCCGGAGCTTTGAGAGGTACGCGGCCCCTGAGCTACTACTACGCGAGCCTACCTCCCACCTTTCATTCGGCACTCCCGAGGTAACTCTTCATCTTCTGCTTTATTTTCTGCAATGTAGGATACAAAACTGCCATAGTTAGTTGTATTCTTTAACTGCTGAAATCTGATATGCCGTAGACCGTAGTTGACTGTAAACATACATACAACTGATATCCGCTCGAGACTGACACATGTACACACACTGCACTAGCCCTGAATCACTCAAACACACGGCATACACTGTATTCTACTGCACACACACTGGTACCCAGTATTTGTCTGAATCTGACAAACTTGCATACATGCCACATCTGTTCTGAAACACTCAAACACGCTGACACAGCACACGTATTTTACTGTAAGCACACCGGCACCCGGTATTTGTCAAAATCTGGACAACTTGCACACATGCCATATCTGTCTTTTCAAAACTGCATTTTGAATGTTGTCTTGCCATTGTCATTTTCTGTTTGCAGGAGGGTTCCCATACCATTCGCGGGTATGGGAATACTGGTGCGCGGGAGTGGTATGACGAGCTCCCTGATGCGGTCCAGCGCATCGTGGACCGAGCGGGCTTTGGCACCTTTTGCCGAGGGCTCTCCAGGTTGTCCACATGCAGACCTCTTCTTGCCGCTCTGGCGGAGAGATGGTGGGACACCACCGATTCGTTCCACTTTTCTGCTGCGGGGGATATGACGATGACCCCTTATGACTTCTCGATGCTCACAGGCATCGGGGTAGGGGGTGATCCGATCCCCTTCGACACTGATATGGATGAGTGGACCGCCGCTCAGGTCCATTTACTGGGCGAGGCGCCACCGCTAGCTCGTCCAGGCTTCGTCCGATACTCTTGGTTCGAGGCACAGTTCAGGGTCCAGCCCGCACTGGGGGAGGAGACTCAGATGACCGAGGAGGACGTGGAGAGGTATGCCCGCGGCTTCCTCATGTTCCTGTTCGGGACTACTATCTTCGCCGACCGGGCGAACACCGTGCCTCTCTGCCTTCTCAGCGCACTGGTGGACGTCCGAGACATCTTGCACTACGACTGGGGCGGCGCTGCTCTGGCCACCCTGTACGGCTATATGAGCTCGGCTTCTCGCGGCAGCGGCCAGCTGCTCGGAGGTTACTGGCGGGCTTGGGAGGTACATTTTTTCTCCACTTTTCATTTCTGTCTTGTACTTTCTGTACTCTGTATACTACACACACTGTAGTCTGCTTTACACTCACTGTATACTGTACACACGGCACACACATACATTCTGCTTTACACTGATTGTACACTGCTCACACTGTGCACTGCACACAATACACTGCACAACACACGACTCTGCCATTTCTGCTTTATTCTGTATATTCTGCTTTATCTGATGGTCATACTGACATCTGTTTTGCAGCTGTGGGTTTACGCCTACTTCCCTAGGCTTGCACCTGTGCCAGTTGCGGAGCCTCCTCCGGCTGTCCCGTTCTCGAGTCGCTTCGACGGGAGATGCACCCGGCGACCACGAGAGACTTTCGGCTTCTTCCGCCGATACTTCGATACCATTACCCCGGCCGAGGTATGCTTTACTTTCAGTTCATTTAGCTCCGCTTTCCCACTGCATATTTCAATAACAGTAGATAACAAACTGTCTGTCACTTTCAGATCAGATGGCGGCCATGGGCTTCGCTGCCGTCGGCGATGCGGGGTCGGTTCCCTGGTGCTGAGGAGACCTCGCGTTTCCGGATCTTGCAAGAGGGCCCGGTCTGTTGGGCTTGGTACCTGGGGGAGCGTTTTCTACGCCAGACCCGTGGGTTACCTGAGCAGATAGTCCCGGCTCACCCTCCTGCAGAGATGAGGGAGACCGAGGGGCTGACCCCTGAGCAGCTGGATGATTACTCCATCGGCTGGGAGGAGGCCGGCTTCCGAGGCACCGGCGACTATCAGGAGTACGTGCGGACGTACCTGATGCGTCCTTTGAGCGGTCGTCGAGCAGAGGGGGCCAGGCCCGTGGCATCGGCGGCTGATACCGGAGCGGGAGCAGGGGCTGGATCTTCGAGGAGGGCCCGGGTCCGTGGCAGGGGCGGAGTGCGGGGTGGACGAGGAGCTGGGTGGCCTGCCCTGCCCGCTGTGCTGACTTTCCAGGGGCAGGGTGGGGCGACCTATCAGATCCCCTTCGCCCCTCCACCGGCTGGGCATGAGTTCACTGACATCCCCGACCTTCCGCCGGTATGTATCACTGCACTTCGTACAGTCATTTCATTTCAGTTTACTTGATATTCCACAGAATACTGATGCATCTGACGCTTTTGCAGGCTTCTTCTGAGTACACCCGTCAGTCGTTGGCGATGAATGCCTCGATGATGGGGATGCTCCAGTGGACATTTGACCTCCTAGCAGTCTACAGCATACCGGTATGTCCTTCTGACACTGGCCTGAAACCATTCATACACTGCTTCGCATAATCTGATGCACGGCACAGCACCTGATACACTGATCTCACAGCATCTGACACACTGCATACACTGCCTTCTGCACTGTTAAACTGCTCACGGCATTCCTACACTGTACTCACACACTGCATTCTGCCCCTTTAAACTGCTCACGGCATACTGATGCATTTCCCTTTTGTGCACCTTTTCAGCCTCCTTTCCAGATTCCTATGGCAGGAGGTGCTCCGGCTGGGCATTCTGTCCCTGCTCGGGGGAGAGACGAGAGGGGCAGGATATTTCCCCGTACCAGGGGAGGGCGTACTCACGTCGGTAGCAGCTCGCGAGCTCCAGTCCCGGATGATGATGACGAGGAGTCAGAGGCGGAGGCAGGGTCATCGGAGAAGGAGACCGGAGACGGTTCTAGCTCGGGCTCTGATGACGACGCTAACGATGCTCCTGGACCCTCGTCCAGGAAGAGGACCAGGACGGACTGACAGCCCCTGGAGTGCTTGACACAGATGCAGATTTTTGCTATCTTTTCTTTCTTTCCCTGTACTTTTCTTTTTGTTGGTAGATAGATTACCTTGTACTGCCGCAGGCAGATTTTTGTTTCCAAAACTTGTACATTTGAAAAGATAATGAAATGAAACGGACTTTTTATCTGAAAAAGTGTTTACATTTACACATCTCATGCATTGCATCGCATCTCATCATGTTACACCTCAATGTAAATGAAATTGATTGGTTATCTGAAAATTGAACACTTGCACTGTAATAATCAGATAACTTAAACAGCCAACAGCAAAATAACCCAAGCAGCCCACTGCCTGATTCTGGACACACAGCCCTTGCTTTACTGGGGATTAATCTGCACACAGCCCATAACACAGCATTCGGTTCATTCTGCACACGGCAATTTCTGAACAAACAGCCCAATCTGACAAGACGACCTCAAAGGTGGAACCGGTTGAAGTTAAAACACATTCAAATGTAGAGAATGGCACAGCATTCTGAGCATAGATGATTTTTGAAATTGAATGAGGGTTTTTCAAACCGGGATATCGAGCCTACAACTGAACACAGCGGGGAAGACTCAAATATAAAGGTACACGACCTAGCACGACGAGACACGCTCGGAAAAGACCAAAAACAAGGGTTGAGGTAAACAAAACCAAAGACACGACACACAGACGCGTAAACGAAGATGGGGGACCTCAGATCACGAGGAGCCAGTTTCTCTAGGCATTGTTTCCCACCTTTTCTGATTTGTGATTCTCACATCACTCGGCTCTCAAGCTCGGATTTTCTCTCGAAACCCTTTTCCTCGCTTTTCTCTCAACTTACACCTCTCTATTCTTCATTCTCTCATTTTTCATCCCTCCCCGGGGTGATTGATGGATAAATAGCAAGGTGTGGGTTCATGCTCAACACCGTTAGCTCACGGCTATTTCTTCTGGCGGGCAGAGTGCTCTTCTGGCAAGTACGTCGATGATGGGGGAAAGACAGAACGCCTGGCTCAACTGTGCCCCTAGTTCATCATTTTAACCATTCTTTGTTTTTGCTTTCTACTAAAACAGTTTTGATCAAAATGAGAGTCGGATTAACGTACTTGTTCGATTTTTGATTTGAAAACCGTGCAAGTCAGGCTGCAAGCACTGAAAATTTTCCTTTTTTGGGTCCAAGACAATGGTCCGGTTTTGGAAAATGAAATAGTTTTCGAGAAAATAGTCAACCTCAGTAAAAATTTTCAAAAACTATTTTTCAAACAGCTGATGCTCAACAAGCATGAAACTTACCCTTCGAGATGCGCAACCTCGGATCGGAGGCAATGGAAAATTGCCCCTGGTTTAAAGGGGGTGGGAGGCAACGGAAAGTTGCCCCTAGTTTGAATGGCGTCTCACGACGGCTTGTGGCAACGGAAAGTTGCCCCTTGTTTGGGATGGTGCCGCAGCAATCCGCAGACAGTCTTCATTGGCGGTGGTCGAACTCTCAGACACAGAGATGACGAAGACGGTCACAATACATATGTGGACACAGTCACCTTGGAAAGGTGTTGGCCACTGGACTTTGAGGTGAAATCGAAACCATTGCATGGACTGAGACGCTTATGAAAGCGTTGGGGGGCTGGACTTCATGATGAAGTTGCCTACGTATCCCAAACATGGGAATCAAGCCTTACGTAGTTCCGGTTAAGGTCCACTCGGGTATTTTAACCTTCACTTTGTTTGACTCTCACTTTTGCCAAGGCGCCCAATGCGGGTTTTCGACCTTACGAGCTTCTTTTCATTTTCTATTTCTTTCTTTCTCTTTCGTTTTTCTTTTTTCTTTTTTTGTTCTTTTTTTTTTTGTATTGTTGCTTGCTTCTTTTTGTTCTTTTTCTTGTATTTTTCTCTTGCTCTAACTTTTGCCTGGGCCGCCCTTCCGGGTTTTCGGCCCAGCGAGCCTCTCAAAGGGTAAAAGTGTAGCAAGTTCATGCCAAATGGTTTCTTGAAACTGAAGCCTCTCTGTGTCTAGGAGAACGGCTGTTGCACTGATTTGCGGAGAATCCATCAGGGTTACTCTACGAGCTTCTTCCGGCGAGATCTACTCCTTCTAATTCGGCTTGGGTGCTTCTTGATCGAAGGCTACCTCAAAACTGGCCACACGGGCCTTTCATGGCGTTTGTCCGTTGAACTTTCCGAACATTCTGAACGGGTTCAGACTCGGAAAACAAATAGGTTGAATCTTGAGGCTGAGAGCGATCCTAGGCTGCGCAATCTCAAGAGCGATTCCACACAGGTCTTCGCAGGGCCGCGTAAAACATTTGTTTTTGAAAGTTTTTAAGAAAGCGACGAATCGCTCGCGCCGAAGATAGTGTGGAACCAATCTGGATCAGGCCAGGGTCCTTCTCAGTACTCACGCCGACAAGCATGGCTTTATTCATAAAAAGGCTTAGCACGCCTCTCTTTCTCTCAAAATGATCAAAAATTTTACAAAACCCGAGGAATTCCTTCCTCTTCGTTTTCATCACCGCAGTGTTTAAAAAGTTTATTTTTTGGAAAACTTAGGTTAATGCAATGAGTTTGGCACACAGGAGAGCAGGCGAGATGTACTGTCAGCTCAATCAAATTCTCTGGCACTTATGCTGAAAGCAAGCATGAAGTTTGAGATAGCAACAGCTGTTTCAATCGGCTTTGTTGGTGCAACTGGCCCCTCGGCAGAAACAGACTCAAGACAAAAACAGATAATGTCAAAACAAAACGGTGTTCGGGACAACAACCCCAGAATCACCTGGTATTATATACAACGGGGACTGACTCGATACAACAAGACAGACCCCTTAAGCAAAAAAAGAAGACTGACTCAAGACAAAGAGACAGACTCAAAACAAAAGACTGACTCGATATCCAAGCCAGGATTTACAAAACTCGGTCTCACCAATGCTCAAAAATGCGTGCCAGACGCTTCATCCAAAAATGTACCAAATGTTGCCCGCAGGCGGTTCACTTTACATACTCGCAGTATCTGAGCCCTCGAAATCCAGCAACTGGGTGGTAACGGGCTTGCCTGAGGTGGGTGGTAGGATAACCTTGTTATCAATCAAATCCTGCACTTCATGACGAAGGCGGGAACATCCATCGGTGCTGTGACCGGACTGTTGATGGTACGCGCAGTACAAGGTAGCATCATGAGTGGCGGGGAGGTTCTTCGGGAGTGGCCGGGGCTCCAAAGGCTTAAGATGCCCATTCTTTGCCAATATCAGCAATGCCCTAGACAAAGGCATGTGGAGGTCGTGAAAGGCCCTGCGCCCTCGGGGCAGGTACTTTGCAGTTTGAGGATTCTTGCCAGATGCGCTGGCGAAAGGATCGGCTGGCGCTGCCTTGGCTTTTTGAACCTTTCCCGGTGCAGGGTTGGGAACAACAGGAACTGTCTGGGCATGACGGGGCCCATCCCGGTTTTCTGTCTGGCTTGAACTGCCTTTGGTTGGAGCGGGGAAAGCATCATCTATAGCTTTGGTCACTATTGCAGATGTTTGTTGCTTGTTCATCCCTCTGGCCTTCAGAGCCTCGACTGCCCACAGCAGTTGTTCAATAGGATCGGCATCTATCTTTGCCTTGTCTTTCCCTTTGGCCTCAGCCTGATCAAGGGTCGGGGTTGGTCCTGACATGTCGTGGCTATAGCCGGAAGCCACCTCTGGCTGGCTGAGCTCTATCACAATCCGCCCCAGTAGCGGGGGCTCCTGTGGTACAAAATTCCCGGCGTACGGCGCCGCTGGCGGTGAAGCCGACATTCCATAGGCGAGGTCTGCCATAGACCTTTGGAGATCGCCTATCATCCCCATCAATTTAAAGGTGGTGGGCTCACGAGCCTGGTATAACTGGGGAGCCCAAACCGGGTGCACAACGGGCGACCTGGGCGGGTATGACATACTGATATTGGCCTCACTCTGCGGAGCGGTCCCCTGCTCCGATACAGCTGCCATAACCACAATTTCTTCTGAACTCTGTGCCGCCATAAATCTTGCCTCAGCAAAGGGGAGACACTGGCTGTTCTGTATCAACTCTGCCACTCTGTAAACTGAAAGAAAAACAGACAGCATTTCAGCCCAAACTGATTGAACACGGGTGTAGCCAAACAACTGTTCCCTACTGCTGATCACTGTTCCCAGATTTCTGTTCCCCAAAATACTGAATCTGATACCCGCGGATAACTGATTCCTACAACTGATACTGATACTTGGTATCTTCAGGTTTGATCCTCAAACTTGCAAACTGATACGTACTTCCCTGTAGAAATACATTCTAGAAGCACATAGCAAGTAAAGAGAAGAAAACACCCCTATGTTGGGGTAGGGTTTCCCTGTCCTATTTTGTCAGGAGCTAGGGTTTCACTACGCACGCAGTAGTTTTCAAACAACTTAGCATCGGGTAAGCAACCTGTCCTAGCGTGGAATGGTCACTATGGATTCCGAATATGCACTAGGTCGAATGGTCAAAAGGGTGCCCCGGTAAACCGGGGTTTGTGTTCCCATGCTGTCAGAGCCCATAGCCGGTCAGCCTTATGGACATGCCTTGACAAGACAAGCCCCCGGCAAACCGTTCAGGAATGGCAGATGGCAAACACTGTGTTCCTAGGCGCACCGATGCACATGCAATGCAAAGAAACACATAAATGAAGTCAAAACAGGATATCACGAGTTCGAGTCAAACTCTCTAAAAATCCCCAGCAGAGTCGCCAGAAACTGTAGACAGCGCCCGCGTGGGCCTCAATGCTACAGTTCGGACTCGATTTGTGTCACGGTTCTTAATCTGAACCAAAGAGTCCAAATCTGGCAAACCCTCAGGCTCAATTTTTTCTCTCAAAACCCTTGTCTTACTTTTCTCTCATCGTACATCTCTCTGTTCTTTATTCTCTCATTTTCCATCCCTCCCCTAGGTATGGTTAATGGACAAGTTGCAGGTTGTGGACTCTTGCCCGGCTTATTCAGCTCGAGGCTACTTCTTTCGGCAGCGCCTAGTCAATGCTCTTGACGAAAGGTGGTGGTTTGATTGGATGTGCAATTTGTCCGCAGACGGCATTGCTTGGCATTGTCCTTGGCTCAACCTCCCGGCAATGAGCTATAGTATGTCTCGGCTGATTGGGATCCAACTGGTTGGTCTAACCCACTGCGTATTCTATTTTCCGTTCCGGTTCCTGCGTCAGTTTGGCCATGATCAGACCTGCCCACCGGAGGGGATTGAGTATCCAGCCGCTTTCCCGGTCCGGGGGGCACAGCTTGCCCGATATGCCACGGCATGGAGGACTAGAGAGCTCCTGGCCCCTGCTTCAACTTTCAGTTGCACTTTATCTGATGAGTGCTTGGATTGGCTCAATGAGGAGGCACAAGTTGGGCCTAGCTTGGCATCAGATGCTTCGTCCAGCTCTGGGAGGGGACGCAGAGATACCTGATTCAACTATGCCCCAAATTTATTGCTTATTTAGCATTTCCAAGTTTTCTTTATGAATGTACTACAAAAAAGCAACCTCGATTGTAATGCAAGAGCAGGAGAGTTCTATTTTGAAATCAATGAAATTGAAAGTTATGGTACTGAAAATTTTCCGCTTTTGGTCCAAAAATGGTCTTAGTCGTAAAAAGATTAATTTGAACAAAGTCAACTTTTATTAAAACTTTTCAAAACTATTTTCGATGTGGATCAAAATTGGACACGCCGAAAATCTGTCACTGAGGTACACAACCCCAGATCCCCGCAACTGGAAAGTTGCCCCTAGTCTGAAGAACAATGCGGCACTCCACAGCAACGGAAAGTTGCCCCTAGTCTGAGTAACTTTGCACCGTCGCGGCAACGGAAAGTTGCCCCTAGTTTGAACAGCACTGTACCGGAGATCACGATAAATGCTGATGGACAAAGATGACTGAGATGATTAACATGGACAGAGTTGATCGGGGAAAAGTTTATGGCTGAACTTCAAGACGAAGCTGCCTACGTATCCCAAAGATGGGAATCAAGCCTTACGTAGTTCAGGCCCAGGTTCACTCGAGTATTTTCACTCTCCTTTTGCGCTCTAACTTTTGCCAAGGCCGCCCTTTGTGGGTTTTCAACCTTGCGAGCTCAGTTTTTATATTTTCTAATTTTTTGTGCTCTGGATTTTGCCTGGGTCGCCCTTTCGGGTTTTCGGCCTAGCGAGCCTCTCAAGGATAGTATTTCTTCAACTTGTCCATATTGATCGGTTGTGAGAACTCCAAGCCGTCTAGATCCATCAGAACCACAGCCCCACCTGACCAGATAGCTTTGATGATGTAAGGACCAGTCCAATTGGGTTTGAACTTGCCCCTTGGGTCGTGGATGGGAGCTCGATTGTCTTTGAGCACCAAATCTCCTTCTTTCAGATTCCTGGACTTAACTTTCTTGTTGAAAGCCTGGGCGATTCTGTGTTGATAGCCTTGAATGTGGTACAGTGCTTTCAGTCTTCTTTCATCAAAGAGCATGAGTTCTTCGAATCTGCTTTGCTGCCAATCTGCTTCGGCTATCTGGCATTCAGCCAATACTCGTAATGACGGAACCTCAATCTCAATGGGTAGAACAGCCTCCATTCCATAGACCAATGAATATGGAGTTGCTCCAGTAGAAGTTCTGATTGAAGTCCTGTAGCCCCACAGAGCAAATGGCAGCTTGTCTGGCCAATCTCGATAGGTTTCCACCATCTTCTGTAGTATATGCTTGATATTCTTGTTGGCGGCCTCAACCGCTCCGTTGGTCTGCGGCCTGTATGTAGATGACTTATGAAAAGCGACATTGTATTTCTCCAACAAGTCTATCATTTCTTTCTTGAAGTGGGAACCATTATCTGAAATTATCTCGTTCGGCACCCCGTAGCGACAGATGATGTTGTTCCTGATGAACTTTGCGACATGCGACACCTTCAACACCGCGTATGATTGGGCCTCGACCCACTTTGTAAAATAATCTATCGCTACTAGGATAAACTCATGCCCGTTGGACCCCTTCGGGGTAACAGCTCCGATCACATCAATTCCCCAGACTGAAAAAGGCCACGGCGAAGTCATGTTGTATAGTTTTGACGGTGGGATGTTCATGCGATTTGCATGAATTTGACACTTGCGGCATCGCCGAACAAAGTTAATACAATCCTCCTCCATGG
Source organism: Camellia sinensis (assembly GCF_055761805.1). Classification (NCBI taxonomy): domain Eukaryota; kingdom Viridiplantae; phylum Streptophyta; class Magnoliopsida; order Ericales; family Theaceae; genus Camellia; species Camellia sinensis. Next base: position 164,372,604 of record NC_138972.1, read on the forward strand.
TTGACCAGTAGTAGCCCTGTCTGAGGATCTTTCTGGCCAGCATTACTCCATTCATGTGTGCACCGCACTCTCCCCCATGGATGGCTTCCATCAGGCGTCTCGACTCTTCGGCTTCTACACAGAGCTTATGCATTCCCAGATGACCCCTTTTGTACAAATTTCCCCCGCAGATAATAAACTGAGCAGCCATTCTTCTGACGGCCCTCTTATCCTTGGCATTTGCCCCTAGTGGATATGTCTCCTTTTCCAAGAAGTTCCAGATGTCGTAGTACCAGGGATTGCCGTCTTGAACCTCATCTATGGCGGAAATTGACTCGTATGCTGGCACGAACTTCTGATCAATAATGACTGGACGCATCCGGACTCCGGACAGGATGTCTATCATAGAAGATAGAGTTGCGAGTGAATCTGCAAACCTGTTGTTCTCTCTTACGAGGTGGGTGAAATTTAGCTTCTCGAACCGAGGAATTAACAAATCCAAGGTTTGGTGGTAGATTATCATCCTTTCCTCTTTGACTTTCCAATCTCCTTTTGCTTGAGACACAACAAGGTTCGAGTCCCCAATGACGTCCAACCGTCTTACCCCTAATTCCAGGGCTGCTTCCAGGCCAGCAATACATGCCTCATACTCTGCTTCATTGTTGGAAGCTTTGAACCAGAGCTTGAATGCTAAAGGGATACGGGAATCATCAGGCGCTATCAGCAACACCCCTATCCCATACCCATACTGGTTTGACGCTCCGTCAAAGTACATCGTCCAGGTTTCATCTTCGACGTGCAGAATGGCTTCATTTGGGAATAGATACTCAACCGCTTCATCCCCCTCAACCGGGTGGTCGGCAAGGAACTCCGCTACCGCTCTGCCTTTTACTGACTTGCGCGTTACATACTTCAAATCAAATTCGGAGAGCAACAGCAGCCATCGAGCTAGCCTACCCGTAAGTGCTGGTTTCTCGAAGAGATATTTGATGGGATCCAAACGCGAAACCAACATTACTGAGTGGGCTAACAGGTAGTGCCGCAGCTTCCTGGTTGCCCATACCAAGGCCAGACAAGCCTTCTCCAGCGGTGTATAGCGGGTCTCGTAATCCAGCATCTTTTTGCTCAGATAGTATATGGCCCTTTCCACTTTGTCTTCTGATTCCTGCGCGAGCATGCAGCCCATGGTAGTCTCAGTTACCGAAAGGTACAGTATCAACGGTCTCCCCGGCTCTGGCGGTGACAACACGGGCGGGTTCTGTAGATACTCTTTGATCTGCTCAAAAGCTGCTTGGCATCGGCCGTCCCATTGGAATTTCTTTCCTTTCTTCAGGAGACCAAAAAGTGGTTCACAAGTCAAGGTTAATTTAGAAATAAACCGTCTTATGAATTGCACTTTACCCAGAAAGCCTCGCACCTCCTTTTCAGTCCTTGGTGGTGGCATTTCTAAGATGGCCTTGATTTTGGAAGGGTCGACCTCGATGCCCCTTTGTGTAATCAGAAACCCTAGCATCTTCCCCGCCGTAACCCCAAACGTGCATTTCTGGGGATTCAGTCGCAGCCGAAACTCTTTGATCCTTTGAAAGAATTTTTGTAAGGCGGTGTAGTGGCCCTCTCTTTCTTTGGACTTGACAATCATGTCATCCACATACACCTCGACCTCTTTATGGATCATATCATGCAATATTGTAGTTGCTGCCCGTTGGTACGTAGCTCCAGCATTTTTCAACCCGAACGGCATCACTCTATAGCAATATGTACCCCATGGGGTAGTGAACGCAGTCTTCTCCCGGTCTTCGGGTGCCATTACTATCTGATTATAGCCTGAGAAACCATCCATAAACGAAAGCAAGGCGTGTCCTGCCGTGAAATCCACCAATTCATCAATGTGTGGCAAGGGAAAGTCGTCCTTCGGACTGGCCCTGTTCAAATCTCTGAAGTCTACACAGACCCGAATTCTGCCATCCTTCTTTGGCACCGGAACAATGTTGGCCAACCAAGTTGGGTATTCAGATACCAGCAGGAACCCTGCGTCAATTTGCTTGGTGACCTCTTCCTTGATCTTGAGAGCCCAGTCCGGGCGAATCCTTCTGAGTTTCTGTTTGACGGGGCGGGCCTCGGGATCAAGAGGGATCCGGTGTTGTACAATCTCAGGATCGATTCCAGGCATGTCTTCGTAGGACCACGCGAAAACATCTTTGAAATCTTTTAATAAAGCGACTAAGTGCTCGCGCTCCTCCGAAGACAACGTGGACCCGATCTGGACCTGCCGCGGGTCCTTCTCAGTACCAACATTCACAGTAGTGATTTCATCCATTAAAGGTTTAACAAATCTTTCCTGCTCTTGATCAATTAATCGTTGCAAAACTGGGGGAATTTCTCCCTCGTTGTTTTCATCAAAATTTTGAAAATCCTGATTTAAGCAATAAATCAAAGGCACAGAAAAATACTCAGAAACCACATCCACATCATTCTCATTAAATATTTTCAAGCCGTCAGATTCCTCTGTTACAACAGACTCAAAAGAAAATGAAAATGACGACCTAGACAGGACTGTGGCATCCGGGTTATCACCCCCAGGAATACCGGACTCAGACTCAGTCGAGCTGGAATCTGATTCTGACGCACAAGATTCGGTAGAATCAGATTCCGGCTCACTACCTGACCCGGAACTGCTAGATAAAAAGCCTTCTTCATATTGCCAGATGAGAGAAGGTGCGATAGATGCATCCAAGATCGGCGCTGGAAAGCCTGCAGCTATTTCATCTCCAATCACAGAAACCGAAGAGTTATCCCCCAAGCACTCTTGGCCGATCGGAGGATCTGATAGTAGACTCGCCAGTGCTACCCCCATTTCAAACTCTGTGCTCTCAGGATCCGCTGCTTCACATTGCTCAACCTCAGTTGGTGGGTCTGTCTGCGCTTCGGCAACGTCATCCCCAGATAATTGTATGTCGAAGAAGATTTCAAAACCAGGCACGCGCTTCCCCTCCGCGTTTAGCCATGGCTCCGGGAAGCCGCAGAATGGAAAATCTTCCCCCTCCCGGACGAAGCGTCCGTTTAGGGTACCCCAGATGGGCCTGTGCATTAACTCAAATGGCTTCCTGGCCTTCTTTGCTCTGGCCCTTCCGGCCATTTCTTTTCCTTTCCTCACCCAGTCTTCTTTGGTGGGCAGATAACCCAGTCCAAAGGTGTGAGGGTTGTGTGGCACTTCGGCCAACACTGAGACGCCCTTCCGGCCGCTTCTCCCTAATCCCATCCCGGGGGTATGTTTTAGCTTGTTCATGAGGTAGATAGATCGAGCACTAACGTACATACCCTCATTCACAGCCATGACATTCTGCACAACTTGAGCCTCGGCCAAAGTGAACCCCGACAAAAACACATCCTCCGTGCCGTGCTCGATCTCCAAGACAGGTGTGGATACTTCCGGCGGGGGATGGATTGATGAATTCCCAAAAACGATCGCTACCCCTTTCCCGTGAGGGTACTTTAGCATCTGATGTAGAGTGGAAGAGACTGCTTTGACCTGGTGCAATCACGGTCGCCCCAAAAGTAGGTTAAAGGTTGCGGGAACGTCCAAGATATGAAATTCGATACTGTGTTGTCCTGGACCAACCTTGGTTTGAATTTTAACAGTCCCCATCACTTCTCTGCTGGTATTGTCGTATGCTCTGATCACTTGGGTGGTTGGGACGAAGTCCACGGGTTTCAACCCGATTGCATATGCCGTTCTGGTTGGGCAGACATTAATCGCAGACCCGGTATCAACAAGTACCACCGGTATCCACTTATCTCTACATTCCACAGAAATATAGAGAGGTTTGTTATGATTTGTGCCCTCAGGCAGTGGTTCCTTGTCCGAAAAGGTTAATGCCGGGGAACCTCCTCCCGGAAAAACTAGCCCAACCAGCTGTTAGGACAGCTTGGACTTGTCCATAGCAGATAGGACAGCTTCTCTATGTACTCGTGATGCCATTACCAGTCCCCAGATGGAGATGTCTGCTTGTATCTTTTTTAACTATTTCAGCACAGCTTCATCTTCAATCTGCTTCTCCTTCTGTTTCTCCGCTTCTCTATCCTTCCCGGATGCCTCGGGTTGGTCCAGGTGTGGGGGTTTGAAATACCGCCCACTTCTTGTCATATGGTCAACCTCATCGATGTACCAAGTGTCATCCGGTTGATTATTTCCCCAGTCTTCATCCGTGTGGGCAAGACATAAGTCATCGTCTTCCCACCACATTCCATCGGCAGCCAAAAGACACCTGTCTGGCTCCGATTTAGTTGCACTTGCAGTACTTTCTGTCAACATGCTCGCAGCATTCTCTATTTTCGTGCACACAGCACTTTCAGTCCCCTCAGGGCCCTTAGCTTCGCTAATTCTCTCAGCCTCCTCGAACTTTTCTCGTTCCAGCTGCATCAGTACAGCTGTTTGTTCAACATTTCTTGTATCCATAATGCCCATGTCTCGAGCGGAATTCTTAGCACCGGCGCTCTCCGGCGGTACAACTTGACTTTCGGCCGTTCCGGCCACAACTGATATTTCTGCCCCTGCCGGGCTCTGTTCTGGTTGGGCTTCCCCCACTGCATCCGGTTGATCTTCGAGCCATCCCGTGGCCTCCTCTGATCCCTCATAATCATACCAGTTAATCGACGCATCTCCCAGTTCCTGGTCCTCGAGAAATTGCAAGTTAGCAAAGTCCTCCTCTACGGCTGTCAGCTCATCTGCCCATAGCGCCGATCCATCCCCTCGGATCATGCATAGTTCTCCTGTCTCTGGCAATTCTACACTTAGACCAATTCGGCTCGTTGATAGGATGTGTTTGCTTGGATCATAGGCTCCCCTAGCAAAATTCTGCCCAGTCTCAGATTCAACAGACTCAGTCTCTCCCAAAATCTGCCCTGCTCTGTCTTCGACGGTCACCACCACCGGTTCTGGTTGGGTTTTGGAGATGTCCACCATGCACAAGAAATCAGTGCAATCGGGGAGGAACACCTCCGGCTTGGGTAGGTGGGTGGGCGTAATATAGATGCTAGGATCGTAAGATACGACCCCAGTCTGGATAAAGTTAATTCTTTTGGGAGGAGGAGCTTGGTTATGTGGTGGGAGAGGGTTGGTTGTGACATTGGGTTTATCAGGAGGTGCGATCACTTGTTTGTCAATAAGATCTTGAATCTCATGACGCAATCTGTAACAACGGTCGGTGTCATGACCGTGTTGTTGGTGATATGCGCAGTATTTTGACGGGTCGTAAGAGGGGGGGAGTGGATTTGGGAATGGCTTTGGATCCAGGGGTTTTAAATGATTTTTTCTGATCAATATCCCCAGAACCTTGGTCAGAGGCATATATAGTGGAGTAAAGGTTCTTTGGCCTCGTGGTTGGAATCGGTTGTTTCGTGTGTTGCTTCCGGACGCGCCGGAGAATGGTGTGGTAGTCATGGGCCTTGGAGGGGGAGGGGGAGTGGTGGTGACCATACTAACTTCCGAGGCTCTCGTATTTGCAGCGCCGCTCGGGCCTGCATTGTTGTTGCGGTTGAAGGTCCTCCTCGGTTGTTCTCTGTCTTGGTCAAACAGACCTTGCCTCATAGCATCTTCTATTTGCACCCCCATATCATGTAAATCTACGAAAGTAGGGAAGGGGACTACAATCATTCTCTGCATTAATTTCGGGTGGAGATTGCGCACAATCATCCGAATTTGATCTTTGTCAGTAGGCCTTAAAGTCATCGTTGACGCCTTTGCCCTCCATCGGATCACAAAGTCCGAGAAAGATTCCTTGGGCTCTTGTCTCGTCATTTCAAGATCACGGGTTGTGATCTCGATCTGAGTGTTGTATGAATATTGTGTGACAAAGGCCTCAGCCATCTCATCCCAATTCTTTTTCACTTCATCTTGTAATCTTGCATACCAATGGGAGGCCACACCCGACAGGGTTCGGCCGAATAGTGAGAGCTTCTGTTGTCGTGTAAGGCCCATTGGCCGCAAGACATCTGCAAACAGTCGGATATGGACCATGGGGTCGCCGGTCCCGTCAAAACGGTCGATTTGTGGCATTTTGAACCTATCGGGGAGTGTTACGGCCTCCTCGGTATACCCATCTCCGATATCCGGCATAGCCTTGGCCCCTTGGGATTTTTTGAAGAGCTTCTCCAGTTTGCTCAATTTCAGAGCCGTATGATCAACCTCGACCTCGGATGGAGAGTCCGGGTGATTGGAGATATGGACCTTGGACAGTTGTGGTGGAAGCGGGGGCGGAGCTGGCCCCGTTGGAAGACTCGTGTCCTCTTGTAAGTTTTGGACATTTGGTAGGGTATTCTGGGCATTTGGTGGGGCGTTCTGAACAGTAGGGGCCTGCTCAGGTAACGGAGCCCCTGCCGGAGGAGGGATTTGTTGTGAAGCAGATGTTGTATTCTGCTGTTGCAATCTGGTAATCAGCTCAGCCTGTTGGGCCATGACTGCGGCCTGCTGTTTGGAGAATTCCGCTTGACGGACGGCATCGTCATGCATTTGCTTCATGCTCTCCTGCATCTGACGCATTAGAGCCTCCATCCCTGATGTATTCTGTTGCTCCATTCGACTAACTGGTATGTCTACTCTTATAGCACTAATCAGGACTTCACCTCTGTTGTCCTCTGATGGGGTAACCCACTGCCCTGACAACCTCTGTTCTGACACACTGCGCCTTTTCGGCTTCCTTCTGGTAACAGGGGGTAGAGAATGGAACACTGGCTGTCCGTCGATTAGATCCTCAGATCGATGGAGTCGACGACCTCGCGTCCAAAGTGCTTGGGGAATGCCTGCCGGGTTGGAAGCAATCGTGCCAAAACTGACCTAGCAAAAGATAAATAAAGCGAAAAGGAAATAAATAAACAGATAAACGGACAGCATAACAGCTTAAAATAAAATGCATGACACGCATTCGGGCATAATCAACACACAGTCAATAAGCTTGAAATATACACTGTCCTCAAACACTGATTATCATCCCTGTATCACTGTCCCCTAGAACAGAATCTGATATCCGCAGATAACTAATCCTCAAATACTGGCTGATGCCCGCAGGCTTGATACCAAAACTCATGTACTGAACTGATGCCCGCAGGCTTGATGCCGACAATACTGAACTGATGCCGGCAGGCCTGATACTGTCAATACTGAACCGTAGCCCGCAGGCTTGATACTCAAACTCATACACTGATCTGATGCCCGCAGGCCTGATACTGACAATTCTGAACTGATGCCCGCAGGCTTGACGCCCAAACTCATATACTGATACATGCATTCCTGTAGAGACGCACTCTAAAGCACATAACAGATAAGTGAGAGCCAAAACACCCCTATGTTGGGGTAAGGTTTCCCTGTCCTATTGTGTCAGGAGCTAGGGTTTCACTACGCACGCAGCGGTTTCAAACAACCTATAAACGGGTAAGCAACCTGTCCTAATTTGGAATAGTCACTATGGATCCGAATATGCACTAGGCCGAATGGTCAAAGAGGGTGCCCTGGTAAAACCGGGGTTTGTGTTCCCATACTGGCAGAGCCCACAACCGGTCAGCCTTATGGTCATGCCTTGACAAGGCAAGCCTCCGGCAAACCGTTCAGGAATAGCAGATGGCAAACACGGTGTCCTAGGCGCACCAATGCAAATGCAATGCAAAGAAACACACAAGTGTAGTCAAAAACAGATATCATGAGTTCGAGTCAAGCTCTCTAAATCCCCAGCAGAGTCGCCAGAAACTGTAACAAGCCCGCGGGGGACCTCGCTACAGCTCGGACTCGACTTTCGCAGTCACGGTTCTAAATCTGAACCAAAGAGTCCAAATCCGGCAAATCGTTTTAGGAAAACAGATTTTTGAAAGAAGTGCCAAACATGGACTGCTTTGCCAGATACAGAGTCGCCACCTAAATATTTTATTTTGGGAAATTTAGGAAACCCTGACTCGGTGCCAAAAGGCCACGTGTCCGTCATCACCAAAGTTGCCTCGGCTCGGGAACCTGGGTACGATTGGGGAAGGTCACTGCGTGAGCACCCCCGCTCGCCTGGTCATAGACCGGCCTCTACTAACCATGATATCAATTTTTGAAAACATTGCAAGTTCTTATTCCGGTTTATTAGCCTAGGTTACTATGTGATGCTCATAACATATAAGTATAGACCGGGTCGCCCAAATTGGAACAAAACATTTCATGCTTGTTTTTGAAAATGGTTTGCTACCCGCAGGTAGGCTTGAAACAATTGATGATTTATTCCGATTCAGATAACCCAACCTTCACCCACAGGCATTCAGGCAGTTATATCACATAAGCACATAGCCTCATGGTAAGCATATTATTCATGGCAACACTCACACGCATGCAAGGATGCTAAAGCATAAAACTCACCGAGTACTGCAAGCCAAAATAGAAACTATATTAGAAATCATGCATGATCCTAAGTATACAAAAATGCTTAATGCAACACATGCAAAATGCAACTATAACAGGCTCGGCTATTCTAAACATGGCATATGAAATGCTGCAACTATCATGTATTCAACTTTGAATTGAAAGTACAATGCAGTTAGTATGGTGCGCCGAGCCCGGTGCATGCGATACAGATGAATGATGCAGACATGCTGTCATACTGTATGCTAATATAAACATGCCCTAATCTAACCATCAAAAGCGGATAAATAAAAGGGAGAAAGACGTGGGGTTGGAAGACATACATCACACTCACCCACACTTATTACAGTTGTGCCCTCACTCGGAGGGTCCGAATAAATATACAGTCCAAATATTACAGTCCCGAATAAAAGAATATTACAGTCCGAAATATTACAAAATCCTAATTAATTAAAGAATTAACTAAGAAAGCAAATAAAACTGGCGTGCAAGCCAGGGACTGCCTTGCTTCTGATGGATGATGCATGTCCGGGTTGTCTTGCGCGGAAATCCACCGGAATGCCCCAATTAGCCTCTGTTTACACCTGTTCTTGAAATGCGTGCCAAGTCCCAAAAAGTTGTTGATTCCTGATTTTGCTGCAACAGAGAGCAGGAAAGGGGCATAGCAATGTATCTGCACAGATATATGCATGCCTCGATCCTCGTGCCACCAATCACGTATACCGAGGCATGATGGCCGAGGAATTGAAATTCACAACTCAATATAGGATGAATGCACATGAAACTACAGCTAAAACCTAACTCCATCATGGATAATCCGGAGTGTCGGTGACTGGGGAATTGAGATACATTCCGTCATTCGGAGTATGAAATGTACCTCGTTTCCCGTGCCCGGGCTAACTCCTATTCCAGACACAATGCAATATGCATGGTATGCATGAAATGCAACTAAGATATAATCCTAACATACAGAATGCTATGAAATGAGATGCCTCAAAATGCGTGCACGCGGGCACGCAAACCGAGAAAAATGGCAGAATGCTATGAAAAAGAGGTGCCTCGAAATGCGTGCACGCGGACACGCAAACCGAGAAAATGATATGTGTCTCGAAATGCGTGCACGCGGGCACGCAAACCGAGGCGATGATATGTGTCTCGAAATGCGTGCACGCGGGCACGCAAACCGAGGCGATGATAAGTGCAATGAACATGAGATGCCTCGAAGTGCGTGCACACGGGCACGCAAACCGAGGCAATGATGAAATGCTATGAAATGACATGGAAATGACAAATGGGCTTATACCAACATGAGTGAGCCTCAACCACACTCACATAGGATGCCGGCGGATAAAAATGAGGTGCCTCGAAATGCGTGCACACGGGCACGCAAATCGAGGCAATGATAAAATGTGATGAAATGATATGGAAATGACAAATGGGCTTATACCAACATGAGTGAGCCTCAGCCACACTCACATAGGATGCCGGCGGATAAAAAATGGAGTGCCTCGAAATGCGTGCACACGGGCACGCAAACCGAGGCAATGATAAAATGTAATGAAACATGGCAAAAATGATATGCAAGCATGCTAATGGAATTTCAGCAACAAAATATGGGGGAAAACAGTCCCGAAATGAAGCGAAATGACATGAAATGCAAGGAAATGCCCCGAAATGCAACATTAGGCACCCGAAATGGCCTATAGCCATGCCAAACATGCACAATATGGACATGCAATGCAAAGACAGAAGCTAGACAGTCCCAAGAGATGCACGTTCACAGTTATAAACATGGCCAAACAGCAAGCATAGGTAAAGGAAAAATAGCATGCAAGAATAGGGGCCAAAAGAAGGGTAATGAAACAAGTGGTATAAGCAAAACCCAAAATGAAAAAATTCCTTCTACAACACTGAAGATGGACCAAAAACATGAACATTTACAGTATATGGCAGCCTCAAAATCAGTATAAAAACATGCTAAAAATGTGTTGCAAAATGAGGCTCAAAAAGGTGCTAAAACATGAAGTATACAAAATAATCACCAAACAGAAAAAAAGTGTTAATGAAACATGAAGTATAGGCCAAAACAAGTCCACTTTCAGTTCGGACCAAGGTCCAAAAACAGAAGCAAAGAGGGCTACCAATTTGTACAAAAATAGGGCCAAATAAGGGATATAACTACAAGTGACACATAGAGACACCAAACAATGTTGAGCCCTTCTCCAATGTTGAAGAGGGGCTCAAAATAAGCCTAATATCAGTTTACAACATGCTCGAAAATAAATTGCTCATGGGTCAAAAATAGCATGCAAAACTATGACATACAAGAGGATCAATGAAGCAAGTGTGTTATGGAGGGCTCAAACAGGGTTGAGCCCTTAATGAAAAGTGAATATGAGCTCAAAAGATGGCCCTTTTCAGTTAGGGCCGGAGCTTGAAACAAAAATCAAGTGGGGCTTAGAAATAGATCAAGAAAAAGGGTCAAAAGGGTAAAAGTGTTACTTACCCTTGAAGATTCAAACTTTTGTTGCTTCTTGGATGGATTTGCAGCTTCTTTAGCCTTCAAGAATCCTTCCTTGTTGCTGGAAATGAGGTGGTGGTGGTAGAGCTTGGTGGTGTAGAAGGAATGATGGTTAGGGACTTAGGGTTTTTTGAAGAATTGAGAGCTATGGAGATGGAGTTGAATATGGAGACTTGAAGGAGAGTTTTTCTAACTCTAACAAAGAAGGCCACCAGCTGGTTATAAGGGTCTAAAAGGGGGTGTAAAGGTGGGGGAGAAGGAGAGCAAAACTCCCCCACAAAATATCCCCCGGATACAGAAAATATCTGGGGGATATTGCCCCACAGCTGTAAAGTGCACAGTGCAAGGAAGCAGGCCGACCCATTACTTTTGTTGGAGGTGGCCGGCCGGCCACACCCCCTAGCCGGCCGGCTAGGGGTCAAAAGGTTCAATGAGATTTTCTGGCCGGCCAGCTAATGGAGAGGTACCCCAATGTGTGTACAACACAACCATGTGGTTAAAATTCCAAGAAAGTGGGTCCAAGGGGTTCAACATTAGCCCGGAAAGAGGGGTTCAAAAGGGTCAATGTGAATTACTGGCCGGCCATGAACTTTTAGGGGCCTCTCATGTGTGTAGATCACAGATATGTGGTTCAAAGTTCGAGAAAAAAGGTCCAAGGGGTTCAACATTAGCCCGGAAGAAAGGGGTCAAAAGGGTCAGGTAACCTTAATGGCCGGCCACCAACTTTTAGGGGCCTCCCAGATGTGTAGATCACAGATGTGTACCTGCCAAAAATGAACAAAAACCGTTGCAAAACGAACGTTCCGGGGCCAAAACACGCAGTTTGGGGTCCCGAAAATGGGCTGTTAAGCATCGAAAATGGCATTCGGCCACGAAGTGGGTTTCTCAGACCCCAGTGTCCCTCAAAAGGGATTAAATAAGATGTATGCCAAAAATCAGAGCAATAGGAGGTGGTTAAGCGGTCCCGAACCGAGGCACACGGCCTGACAGCTCCGAAAACCGGGAACCGGACTCCGAAATGGGCAAAATGGCCTGCGGCCACCAAAAGTAGCCTACGGACATTGAGAGATGGTCTACGGGACCTCTCCCTTCCCTCAGGAAAAGAAACAGAGAAAACCGAGTCTGGCTCGCAAACCGAGACAAGGCACAGAAAAGGGTTAGGAAGTCCGGAGGTAGGGCTCACGGCCGCGACTCTGAAACTTCTGAACAAGCACATTATGCAACATCACCGAGCGCTCCATCGGTGACGTCTGAGTCTTAAGGTCGGTCAAAAATGGGGTGTCTACAAACACTCAGACACTTATTCGGACCCTCTCGCATAATGGCAGATATGTTATTATGGTGTTTACTTGCCATTTCTCATGCATTAAGGTTTAAATGCTCGGACACTTATTTAGACCCTCTTGTACGATGGTAGATATGTAATTACGGTTTTTACTTGGCATTTCTCGAGCATTAGGATTCGAACAATCGGACACTTATACGAACCTCTTGCATGATAGCAGATATGTAATTATGGTGTTTGCTTGCCATTTTTCACGCATTTGGGTTTAAACTATCGGACACTTATTCAGACACTCTTGCATGATGGCAGATATGTAATTATGGTGTTACTTGCCATTTTTCACGCATTAGGGTTTAAACTATCGGACACTTATTCAGACCCTCTTGCATGATGGCAGATATGTAATTATGGTGTTTACTTGCCATTTCTCACGCATTAGTGTTTAAACACTCGGACACTTATTCGTACCCTCTTGCATGATGGCAGATAGGTAATTATGGTGTTTACTTGCCATTTCTCGAGCATTAGGATTCGAACACTCAGACACTTATTCGGACACTCTTGCGTGATGGTAGATATGTAACTATCATTTTTACTTGCCATTTCTCGAGCATTAGAATTCGAACACTAGGACACTTATTCGAACCTCTTGCGTGATAGCAGATATGTAATTATGGTGTTTACTTGCCATTTTTCACGCATTAGAGTTTAAACTACCGGACACTTATTCAGACCCTCTTGCAGGATGGCAGATATGTAATTATGGTGTTTACTGGCCATTTTTCACGCATTAGGGTTCAAACTATCGGACACTTATTCAGACCCTCTTGCAGGATGGCAGATATGTAATTATGGTGTTTACTGGCCATTTTTCACGCATTAGGGTTCAAACTATCGGACACTTATTCGGACCCTCTAGCATGATGGCAGATATGTAATTATGGTGTTTACTTGCCATTTCTCGAGCATTAGGATTCGAACACTCAGACACTTATTTGGACCCTCTTGCATGATGGCAGATATGCAATTATGGTGTTTACTTGCCATTTCTCGAGCATTAGGATTCGAACACTCGGACACTTATTCGGACCCTCTTGCATGATGGCAGATATGTAATTATGGTGTTTACTTGCCATTTCTCATGCATTAGGGTTTAAACACTCGAACACTTATTCGGACCCTCTTGCACGATGGCAGATACGTAATTATGGTGTTTGCTTGCCTTTTCTAGAGCATTAGGATTCGAACGCTCGGACATTTTTTAGAACCCTCTTGCATGATGGTAGATATGTAATTATCGTGTTTATTTCCCATTTCTCATGCATTACGGTTTAAACACTCGAACGCTTCTTCGGACCCTTTTGCATGATGGCAGATATGTAATTCTGGTGTTTACTTGTCATTTCTCGAGCATTAGGATTCTAACACTCGGACACTTATTCGGACCCTCTTGCATGATGGCAGATATGTAATTATGGTGGTTACTTGCCATTTCTCGTGAATTAGGATTCAAACACTCGGACACCTATTCGGATCCTCTTGCATGATGGCAGATATGTAAATATGGTTTTTATTTGCCATTTCTCAGGCGTTAGGGCTTAAACACTGGGACACTTATTCGGCCCCTCTAGCATGATGGCAGATATGTAATTATGGTGTTTACTTGTCATTTCTCGAGCATTAGGATTTCAACAGTCACACACTTATTCGGACCCTCTTGCATGATAGCAGACATGTAATTATGGTGTTTACTTGTCATTTCTCGAGGATTAGGATTCGAACACTCGGACACTTATTCGAACCTCTTGCGTGATAGCAGATATGTAATTATGGTGTTTACTTGCCATTTTTCACGCATTAGAGTTTAAACTATCGGACTCTTATTCAGACCCTCTTGCATGATGGCAGATATGTAATTACGGTGTTTACTTGCCATTTTTCACGCATTAGGGTTTAAACTATCGGACACTTATTTAGACCCTCTTGCGTGCTGGCAGATATGTAATTATGATGTTTACTTGCAATTTCTCATGCAATAGGGTTTAAACATTCGGACACTTATTCGGACCCTCTTGCATGACAGCAGATATGTAATTATGGTGTTTACTTGCCATTTCTCGAGCATTAGGATTCGAACACTCAGACACGTATTCGGACCCTCTTCCATGATGGCAGATATGCAATTATGGTGTTTACTTGCCATTTCTCGAGCATTAGGATCCGGACACTCGGACAATTATTCGGACCCTCTTGCATGATGGCAGATATGTACTTATTGTGTTTACTTGCCATTTCTCATGCATTAGGGTTTAAGCACTCGGACACTTGTTTGGACCCTCTTGCATGATGGTAGATATGTAATTGTGGTTTTTACTTGCCATTTCTCGAGCATTAGGATTCGAACACTCGGACACTTGTGCGAACCTCTTGCGTGATAGCAGATATGTAAATATGGTGTTTAATTTCTATTTTTCACGTATTAGGGTTTAAACTACCGGACACTTATTCAGACCCTCTTGCATGATGGCAGATATGTAATTATGGTGTTTACTTCCCATTTCTAATGCATTAGGGTTTAAACACTCAGACACTTATCTGGACCCTTTTGCATGATGGCAGATATGCAATTATGGTGTTCACTTGCCATTTCTCGAGCATTAGGATCCGAACACTCGGACACTTATTCAGACCCTCTTGCACGATGGCAGATATGTAATTGTGGCGTTTACTTGCCATTTCTCATGCATTAAGGTTTAAACACTCAGACACTTAGTTGGACACTCTTGCACATTGGTAGATATGTATTTATGGTTTTTACTTGCCGTTTCTCGAGCGTTAGGATTCGAACACTCGGACACTTATTCGAACCTCTTGCGTGATAGCAGATACGTAATTATGGTGTTTACTTGCCATTTTTCACGCATTAGGGTTTAAGCTATCAGACACTTATTCAGACCCTCTTGCATGATGGCAGATATGTAATTATGGTGTTTATTTGCCATTTCTCATGCCTTAGGGTTTAAACACTCGGACATTTATTCGGACCCGCTTGCATGATGGCGGATATGTAATTATGGTGTTTACTTGCCATTTCTCGAGCATTAGGATTCGAACACTCAGACACTTATTCGGACACTCTTGCGTGACGGTAGATATGTAATTATCGTTTTTACTTACCACTTCTCGAGCATTAGAATTCGAAAACTAGGACACTTATTCGAACCTCTTGCGTGATAGTGGATTTGTAATTATGGTGTTTACTTGCCATTTTTCACGCATTAGGGTTTAAACTGTCGGACACTTATTCAGACCCTCTTGCATGATGGCAGATATGTAATTATGGTGTTTACTTGCCATTTCTCATGCCTTAGGGTTTAAAAACTAGAACGCTTATTCGGACCCACTTGCATGATGGCAGATATGTAATTATGGTGTTTACTTGCCATTTCTCGAGCATTAGGATTCGAACACTCAGACACTTATTCGGACCCTCTTGCATGATGGCCGATATGCAATTATGGTGTTTACTTGATATTTCTCGTGCATTAGGCTTCGAACACTCGGACACCTATTCGGATCTTCTTGCATGATGACAGATATGTAAATATGGTGTTTATTTGCCATTTCTCACGCATTAGGGCTCAAACACTGGGAAACATATTCGGACCCTCTAGCATGATGGCAGATATGTAATTATGGTGTTTACATGCCATTTCTCGGGCATTAGGATTCGAACACTCAGACACTTATTCGGACCCTCTTGCATGATGGCAGATATGTAATTATGGTGTTTACTTGCTATATCTCGAGCATTAGGATTCGAACACTTGGACACATATTCGGACCCTCTTGCATGATGGCAGATATATAATTATGGTGTTTACTTGCCATTTCTCATGCATTTGGGTTTACACACTCGAAAACTTATTCGGACGCTCTTGCACGATGGCAGATACGTAATTATGGTGTTTACTTGCCATTTCTAGAGCATTAGGAATCGAACACTCAGACATTTTTTAGAACCCTCTTGCATGATGGCAGATATGTAATTATCGTGTTTATTTGCCATTTCTCATGCATTATGGTTTAAACACTCGAACACTTCTTCGGACCCTCTTGCCTGATGGCAGATATGTAATTCTAGTGTTTACTTGTTATTTCTCGAGCTTTAGGATTCTAACACTCGGACACTTATTCGGACCCTCTCGCATGATGGCAGATATGTAATTATGGTGGTTACTTGCCATTTCTCGTGCATTAGGATTCGAACACTCCGACACCTATTCGGATCCTCTTGCATGATGGCAGCTATGTAAATACGGTGTTTATTTGCCATTTCTCATGCGTTAGGGCTCAAACACTGGGACACTTATTCGGACCCTCTAGCATGATGGCAGATATGTAATTATGGTGTTTACTTGTCATTTCTCGAGCATTAGGATTTCAACACTCGGACACTTATTCGGACCCTTTTGCATGATAGCAAAGATGTAATTATGGTGTTTACTTGTCATTTCTCGAGGATTAGGAATCGAACACTCGGACAATAACTCGAACCTCTTGAGTGATAGCAGATATGTAATTGTGGTGTTTACTTGCCATTTTTCACGCATTAGGTTTTAAACTATCGGACACTTATTCAGACCCTCTTGCAAGATGGCAGATATGTAATTATGGTGTTTACTTGCCATTTTTCACGCATTAGGGTTTAAACTATCGGACACTTATTCAGACCATCTTGGATGACGGCGGATATGTAATTATGGTGTTTACTTGCCATTTTTCACGCAATAGGGTTTAAACTATCGGACACTTATTCAGACCCTCTTGCATGATGGCAGATATGTAATTATGGTGTTTACTTGCCATTTTTCACGCATTAGGGTTTAAACTATCGGACACTTATTCAGACCATCTTGCATGATGGCGGATATGTAATTATGGTGTTTACTAGCAATTTCTCATGCATTAGGGTTTAAACACTCGGACACTTATTCGGACCCTCTTGCATGATGGCAGATATGCAATTATAGTGTTCACTTGCCATTTCTCGAGCATTAGGATCCGAACACTCGGACACTTATTCGGACCCTCTTGCATGATAGCAGATATGTAATTATGGTGTTTACTTGCCATTTCTCATGCATTAAGGTTTAAACACTCAGACACTTATTTCGACCCTCTTGCACGATGGTAGATATGTAATTATGGTTTTTACTTGCCGTTTCTCGAGCATTAGGATTCAACCACTCGGCCACTTATTCGAACCTCTTGCAAGATAGCAGATATGTAATTATGGTGTTTACTTGCCATTTTTCACGCATTCGGGTTTAAACTATCGGACACTTATTCAGACCCTCTTGCATGATGGCAGATATGCAATTATGGTGTTTACTTGCCATTTCTCATGCATTCAGGTTTAAACACTCGGACACTTATTCGGACCCTCTTGCATGATGGCAGATATGTAATTATGGTGTTTACTTGCCATTTCTCGAGCATTAGGATTCGAACACTCAGACACTTATTCGGACACTCTTGCGTGATGGTAGATATGTAATTATCCTTTTTTCTTGCCATTTCCCGAGCATTAGAATTCGAACACTCGTACACTTATTCGAACCTCTTGCGTGATAGCAGATATGTAATTATGGTGTTTACTAGCCATTTTTCATGCATTAGGGTTTAAACTATCAGACACTTATTCAGATCCTCTTGCATGATGGCAGATATGTAATTATGGTGTTTACTTGCCATTTCTCATGCATTAGGGTTTAAACACTCGAACACTTATTCGGACCCTCTTGCATGATGGCGGATATGTAATTACGGTGTTTACGTGCCATTTCTCGGGCATTAGGATTCAAACACTCAGACACTTATTCGGACCCTCTTGCATGATGGCAGATATGCAATTATGGTGTTTACATGCCATTTCTCGTGCATTAGGATTCGAACACTCGGACACCTATTCGGATCCTCTTGCATGATGGTAGATATGTAAATATGGTGTTTATTTGCTATTTCTCACGCATTAGGGCTCAAACACTTGGACACTTATTCGGACCCTCTAGCATGATGGCAGATATGTAATTATGTTGTTTACTTGTCATTTCTCGAGCATTAGGTTTTCCACGCTCGGACACTTATTCGGACCCTTTTGCATGATAGCAGATATGTAATTATGGTGTTTACTTGTCATTTCTCGAGGATTAGCATTCGAACACTCGAACACTTGTTCGAATCTCTTGCGTGATAGCTGATATGTAATTATGGTGTTTACATGCCATTTTTCACGCATTATGGTTTAAACTATCGGACACTTATTCAGATCCTCTTGCATGATGGCAGATATGTAATTATGGTGTTTACTTTCCGTTTCTCATGCATTAGGGTTTAAACACTTGAACGCTTATTCGGACCCTCTTGGATGATGGCAGATATGTAATTACGGTGTTTACGTGCCATTTCTCGGGCATTAGGATTCAAACACTCAGACACTTATTTGGACCCTCTTGCATGATGGCAGATATGCAATTATGGTGTTTACATGCCATTTCTCGTGCATTAGGATTCGAACACTCGGACACCTATTCGGATCCTCTTGCATGATGGTAGATATGTAAATATGGTGTTCATTTTCCATTTCTCACGCATTAGGGCTCAAACACTTGGACACTTATTCGGACCCTCTAGCATGATGGCAGATATGTAATTATGGTGTTTACTTGTCATTTCTCGAGCATTAGGTTTTCCACGCTCGGACACTTATTCGGACCCTTTTGCATGATAGCAGATATGTAATTATGGTGTTTACTTGTCATTTCTCGAGGATTAGGATTCGTACACTCGGACAATTATTCGAACCTCTTGTGTGATAGCAGATATGTAATTATGGTGTTTACTTGCCATTTTTCACGCATTAGGGTTTAAACTATCGGATACTTATTCAGACCCTCTTGCAAGATGGCAGATATGTAATTATGGTGTTTACTTGCCATTTCTCGGGCATTAGGATTCGAACACTCGGACACTTATTTGGACGCTCTCGCATGATGGCAGATATGTAATTATGGTGTTTATTTGCCATTTCTCGTGCATTAGGGTTTAAACACTCGAACATTTATTCGGACCCTCTTGCACGATGGCAGATACGTAATTATGGTGTTTACTTGCCATTTCTAGAGCATTAGGATTCGAACACTCGGACATTTTTTAGAACCCTCTTGCATGATGGCAGATATGTAATTATCGTGCTTATTTGCCATTTCTCATGCGTTACGGTTTAAACACTCGAACACTTCTTCGGACCCTCTTGTATGGTGGTAAATATGTAATTCTGGTGTTTACTTGTCATTTCTCGAGCATTAGGATTCTAACACTCGGACACTTATTCGGACCCTCTTGCATGATGGCAGATATGTAATTATGGTGATTACTTGCCATTTCTCGTGCAATCAGATTTGAACATTCGGACACCTCTTCGGATTCTCTTGCATGATGGCAGATATGTAAATATGGTGTTCATGTGCCATTTCTCACGCATTAGGGCCCAAACACTGGGACACTTATTCGGACCCTCTAGCATGATGATAGATATGTAATTATGGTGTTTACTTGTCATTTCTCGAGCATTAGGATTTCAACACTCGGACTTTTATTCGGACCCTCTTGCATGATAGCAGATATGTAGTTATGGTGTTTACTTGTCATTTCTCGAGGATTAGGATTCGAACACTCGAACACTTATTCGAACCTCTTGCGTGATAGTAGATATGTAATTATAGTGTTTACTTGCCATTTTTCATGCATTAGGGTTTAAACTATCGGACAGTTATTCAGACCCTCTTCCATGAAGGTAGATATGTAATTAAAGTGTTTACTTGCCATTTCTCATGCATTAGGGTTTAAACACTCGGACACTTATTCGGACCCTCTTGCATAATGACAGATATGTAATTATCGTGTTTATTTGCCATTTCTCGAGCATTAGGATTCGAACACTCAGACACTTATTCGGACAGTTATTCGGACAGTTATTCGGACACTCAGACACTTATTTGGACAGTTATTCGGACACTTATTCGGACCCTCTTGCATGACGGCAGATATGCAATTATGGTGTTTACTTGCCATTTCTCGAGCATTAGGATTCGAACACTCGCAAACTTATTCGAACCCTCTTGCATGATGGCAGATATGTAATTATCGTGTTTATTTGCCATTTCTCATGCATTACGGTTTAAACACTCGAACACTTATTCGGACCCTCTTGCACGATGGCAGATCTGTAATTCCGGTGTTTACTTGTCATTTCTCGGGCATTAGGATTCGAACACTCGGACACTTATTCGGACCCTCTTGCACGATGGCAGATATGTAATTATGGTGATTACTGGCCATTTCTCGTGCATTAGGATTCGAACACTCGGACACCTATTCGGATCCTCTTGGATGATGGCAGATATGTAAATATGGTGTTTATTTGCCATTTCTCATGCATTAGGACTTAAACACTGGGACACATATTCGGACCCTCTAACATGAAGGCAGATATGTAGTTATGGTGTTTACTTGTCATTTCTCGAGCATTAGGATTCGATCACTGGGACACCTATTCGGACCCTCTTGCATGATAGCAGATATGTAATTACGGTGTTTACTTGTCAATTCTCGAGGATTAGGATTCGAACACTCGGACAATTATTCGAACCTCTTGTGTGATAGTAGATATGTAATTATGGTGTTTACTTGCCATTTTTCAAGCATTAGGGTTTAAACTATCGGACACTTATTCAGACCCTCTTGTATGATGGCAGATATGTAATTATGGTGTGTACTTGCCATTTCTCATGCATTAGGGTTTATACACTCGGACACTTATTCGGACCCTCTTGCATGATGGCAGATTTGCAATTATGGTGTTTACTTGCCATTTCTCGAGCATTAGGATTCGAACACTCAGACACTTATTCGGACTCTCTTGCATGATGGCAGATATGTAATTATGGTGTTTACTTGCCATTTCTCACGCATTAGGATTTAAACACTCGAACACTTATTCGGACCCTCTTGCACGATGGCAGATACGTAATTATGGTGTTTACTTGCCATTTCTAGAGCATTAGGATTCGAACACTGGGACACTTATTCGGACAGTTATTCGGACACTTATTCGGACCCTCTTGCATGACGGCAGATATGCAATTATGGTGTTTACTTGCCATTTCTCGAGCATTATGATTCGAACACTCGCAAACTTATTCGGACCCTCTTGCATGATGGCAGATATGTAATTATGGTGTTTACTTGCCATTTCTCATACATTAGGGTTCAAACACTCGGACACTTATTCGGACCCTCTTGCATGACGACAGATATGCAATTATGGTGTTTACTTGCCATTTCTCGAGGATTAGGATTCGAACAGTCGCAAACTTCTTCGGACCCTCTTGCATGATGGCAGATATGTAATTATGGTGTTTACTTGCCGTTTCTCATGCATTAGGGTTCAAACACTCGGACACTTATTCGGACCCCCTTGCATGGTGTCTGATATGTAATTATGGTGTTTACTTGCCATTTCTCGAGGATTAGGATTCGAACGCTCAGACACTTATTCGGACCCTCTTGCATGATGGCAGATATGCAATTATGGTGTTTACTTGCCATTTCTCGAGCATTAGGTTTCGAACACTCGGACACTTATTCGGACCCCCTTGCATGATGGCAGATATGTAATTGTGGTGTTTACTTGCCATTTCTCATGCATTAGGGTTTAAACACTCGAACACTTATTCGGACCCTTTTACACGATGGCAGATACGTAATTATGGTGTTTACTTGCCATTTCTAGAGCATAAGGATTCGAACACTCGGACATTTTTTGGAACCCTCTTGCATGATGGCAGATATGTAATTATCGTGTTTATTTGCCATTTCTCATGCATTACGGTTTAAACACTCGAACACTTCTTCGGACCCTCTTGCATGATGGCAGATCTGTAATTCTGGTGTTAACTTGTCATTTCTCGAGCATTAGGATTCGAACACTCGGACACTTATTCGGACCCTCTCGCATGATGGTATAAATGTAATTTTGGTGATTACGGGCCATTTCTCGTGCATTAGGATTCGAACACTCGGACACCTATTCGGTTCCTCTTGCATGATGGCAGATATGTAAATATGGTGTTTATTTGCCATTTCTCATGCATTAGGGCTTAAACACTGGGACACTTATTCGGACCCTCTAACATGAAGGCAGATATGTAATTATGGTGTTTACTTGTCATTTGTCGAGCATTAGGATTCGAACACTTGGACACTTATTCGGACTCTTTTCCATGATAGCAGATATGTAATTATGGTGTTTACTTGTCATTTCTCGAGGATTAGGATTCGAACACTCGGACACTTATTCGAACCTCTTGCGTGATAGCAGATTTGTAATTATGGTGTTTACTTGCCATATTTCACGCATTAGGTTTTAAACAATCGGACACTTATTCAGATCCTCTTGCATCATGGCATATATGTAATTATGGTGTTTACTTGCCATTTCTCATGCATTAGGGTTTAAACACTCGGACACTAATTCGGACCCTCTTGCATGATGACAGATATGTAATTATGGTGTTTACTTGCCATTTCTTGAGCATTAGGATTCGAACACTCAGACACTTATTCGGACCCTCTTGCATGATGGCAGATATGCAATTATGGTGTTTACATGCCATTTCTCGAGTATTAGGATTCGAACACTCGGACACTTATTCGGACCCTCTTACATGATGGCAGATATGTAATTATGGTGTTTACTTGCCATTTCTCGAGCATTTGGATTCGAACACTCGGACACTTATTCGGACCCTCTTGCATGATGGCAGATATGTAATTATGGTGTTTACTTGCCATTTCTCATGCATTAGGGTTTAAACACTCGAATACTTATTCGGACCCCCTTGCACGATGGCAGATACGAAATTATGGTGTTTACTTGCCATTTCTAGAGCATTTGGATTCGAACACTCAGACATTTTTTAGAACCCTCTTGCATGATGGCAGATTTGTAATTATCGTGTTTGTTTTCCATTTCTCATGCATTACAGTTTCAACACTCGAACACTTCTTCGGACCCACTTGCACGATGGCAGATATGTAATTCTTGTGCTTACTTGTCATTTCTCGAGCTTTAGGATTGGAACACTCAAACACTTATTGGGACCCTCTTGCATGACGGCAGATATGCTATTACGGTGTTTACTTGCCATTTCTCGAGCATTAGGATTCGAACACTCAGACACTTTTCGGACCCTCTTGCACGGTGGCAGATATGTAATTATGGTGTTTGCTTGCCATTTCTCATGCATTCGGGTTTAAACACTCGAACACTTTTTCGGACCCTCTTGCACGATGGCAGATACGTAATTATGGTGTTTACTTGCCATTTCTAGAGCATTAGGATTCGAACACTCAGACATTTTTTAGAACCCTCTTGCATGATGGCAGATATGTAATTATCGTGCTTATTTGCCATTTCTCATGCATTACGGTTTAAACACTCGAACACTTCTTCGGACCTTCTTGTACGGTGGCAAATATGTAATTCTGGTGTTTACTTGTCATTTCTCGAGCATTAGGAGTCTAACACTCGGACACTTATTCAGACCTCCTTGCATGATGGCAGATACGTAATTATGGTGTTTACTTGCCATTTCTCATGCATTAGGGTTTAAACACTCGAACACTTATCCGGACCCTCTCACACGATGGCAGATACGTAATTATGGTGTTTACTTGCCATTTCTCATGCATTAAGGTTTAAACACTAGAACACTTCTTCGGACCGTCTTACATCATGGTAGATCTGTAATTTTGGTGTTTACTTGTCATTTCTCGAGCATTAGGATTCGAACACTCGGACACTTATTCGGACCCTCTTGCATGATGGCATATATGCAATTATGGTGATTACTTGCCACTTCTCGTGCATTAGGATTCGAACACTCGGACACCTATTCGGATCCTGTTGCATGATGGCAGATATGTAAATATGGTGTTTATTTGCCATTTCTCATGCATTAGGGCTTAAACACTGGGACACTTATTTGGACACTCTGACATGATGGCAGATATGTAATTATGGTGTTTACTTGTCATTTCTCAAGCATTAGGATTCAAACACTCGGACACTTATTCGGACCCTCTTGCATGATAGCAGATATGTAATTATGGTGTTTACTTGCCATTTCTCATGCATTAGGGTTCAAACACTCGGACACCTATTTGGACCCTCTTGTATGATGGCAGATATGTAATTGTGGTGTTTACTTGCCATTTCTCGAGCAATAGGATTCGAACACTCAGATACTTATTCGGACTATCTTGCATAATGGGAGATATGCAATTATGGTGTTTACTTGCCATTTCTCACGCATTAGGGTTTAAACACTCGAACACTTATTCGGACCCTCTTGCACGATGGCAGATACGTAATTATGGTGTTTACTTGCCATTTCTAGAGCATTAGCATTCGAACACTCGGACACTTATTCGAACCTCTTGCGTGATAGTAGAAATGTAATTTTGGTGTTTACTTGCCATTTTTCACGCATTAGGGTTTAAACTATCAGACACTTATTCAGACCCTCTTACATGATGGCAGATATGCAGTTATGGTGTTTAGTTGCCATTTCTCATGCATTAGGGTTTAAACACTCGGACACTTATTCGGACCCTCTTGCATGATGGCAGATATGTAATTATGGTGTTTACTGGCCATTTCTCGAGCATCTCTAGCATGATGGCAGATATGCAATTATGGTGTTTATTTGTCATTTCTCGAGCATTAGGATTTCAACACTCGGACACTTATTCGGACCCTCTTGCATGATAGCATATATCTAATTATGGTGTTTAGTTGCCATTTCTCGAGGATTAGGATTCGAACACTCGGACACTTATTCGAACCTCTTGCGTGATAGAAGATATGTAATTATAGTGTTTACTTGCCATTTTTCACGCAATAGGGTGTAAACTATTGGACACTTATTCAGACCCTCTAGCATGATGGCATATATGTAATTATGGTGTTTACTTGCCATTTCTCATGCATTAGGGTTTAAACACTCGGACACTTATTCGGACCCTCTTTCATGATGGCAGATACGTAATTATGGTGTTTACTTGCCATTTCTCGAGCATTAGGATTTGAACACTCTGACACTTATTCGGACCCTCTTGCATGACGGCAGATATGCAATTATGGTGTTTACTTGCCATTTCTCGAGCATTAGGATTCGAACACTCGGACACTTATTCGGACCCTCTTGCAGGATGGCAGATATGTAATTATTGTGTTTACTTGCCATTTCTCATGCATTAGAGTTTAAACACTCGGACACTTATTTGGACCCTCTTGTATGATAGTAGATATGTAATTATGGTTTTTACTTGCCATTTCTCGAGCATTAGGATTCGAACACTCGGACACTTATTCGAACCTCTTGCATGATAGCAGATATGTAATTATGGTGTTTACTTTGCATTTTAAATGCATTAGTGTTTAAACTATCGGACACTTGTTCGGACCCTCTTGCATGATGGCAGATATGTAATTATGGTGTTTACTTGCCATTTCTCATGCATTAGGGTTTAAACACTCGGACACTTATTCGGACCCTCTGGCATGATGGCAGATATGTAATTATGGTGTTTACTTGCCATTTCTTGAGCATTACGATTCGAACACTCAGACACTTATTCGGACCCTCTTGCCTGATGGCAGATAAGCAATTATGGTGTTTACTTGCCATTTCTCGAGCATTAGGATTTGAACAGTCGGGCAGTTATTCCGACCCTCTTGCATGACGGCAGATATGTAATTGTGGTGTTTACTTGCCATTTCTCAAGCATTAGGGTTTAAACACTCGAACACTTATTTGGACCCTCTTGCACGATTGCAGATACAAAATTACGGTGTTTAATTGACATTTATAGAGCATTAGGATTTGAACACTCGGACATTTTTTAGAACCCTCTTGCATGATGGCAGATATGTAATTATCGTGTTTATTTGCCATTTCTCATGCATTACGGCTTAAACACTCGAACACTTCTTCGGGCCCTCTTGCATGATGGCAGATATGTAATTCTGGTGTTTTCTTGTCATTTCTCGAGCATTAGGATTCGAACACTCGGACATTTATTCGGACCCTCTTGCATGATGGCAGATATGTAATTATGGTGATTACTTGCCATTTCTAGTGCATTAGGATTCGAACACTCAGACACCTATTCGGATCCTCTTGCATGATGGCTGATGTGTAAATATGGTGTTTATTTGCCATTTCGCATGCATTCGGGCTCAAACACTGGGACACTTATTCGGTCCCTCTAGCATGATGGCAGATATGTAATTATGGTGTTTACTTGTCATTACTCGAGGATTAGGATTCGAACACTCGGACACTCGAGAAATGGCAAGTAAACACCATAATTACATATCTGCAATCATGCAAGAGGGTCCGAACAAGTTTCTGAGTGTTTAAACACTAATGCGTGAGAAATGGCATGTAAACACCATAATTACATATCTGTCATCAAGCAAGAGGGTCCAAATAAGTGTCCGTGTGTTTAAACCGTAATACGGGAGAAGTGGCAAGTAAACACCATAATTACATATCTACCATCATGCAAGTGGGTCCGAATAAGTGTCCGAGTGTTTAAACCCTAATGCATGAGAAATAGCAAATAAACACCATAATTACATATCTGCCATCGTGCACGAGGGTCCGAATAAGTGTCCGAGTGTTTAAACCCTAATGCATAAGAAGTGGCAAGTAAACACCATAATTACATATCTGCCCTCGTGCAAAAGGGTCCGAATAAGTGTCCGAGTGTTCGAATCATAATGCTCGAGAAATGGCAAGTAAACACCATAATTACATATCTGCCATCATGCAAGAGGGTCCGAATAAGTGTCCGAGTGTTTAAACCCTAATTCATGAGAAATGGCAAGTAAACACTATAATTACATATCTGTCATCACGCAAGAGGGTCCGAATAACTATCCGAGTGTTCGAATCCTATTGCTCGAGAAATGGCAAGTAAACACCATAATTACATATCTGCAATAATGTAAGAGGGTCCGAATAAGTGTCCGAGTGTTGAAATCCTAATGCTCGAGAAATGGCAAGTAAACACCATAATTACATATCTGTCATCGTGCAAAAGGGTTCGAATAAGTGTCCGAGTGTTCGAATCCTAATGCTCGCGAAATGGCAAGTAAACACCGTCATTACATATCTGTCATCATGGAAGAGGGTTCGAATAAGTATCCAATTGTTTAAACCCTAATGCACAAGAAATGGCAAGTAAACACCATATTTACATATCTGCCATCGTGCAAGTGGGTCCGAATAAGTGGCCGAGTGTTTAAACCCTAATGCATGAGAAATAGCAAATAAACACTATAATTACATATCTGCCATCGTGCATAAGGGTCCGAATAAGTGTCCAGGTGTTTAAACCCTAATGCATAA
The DNA here is from genome assembly GCF_055761805.1 of Camellia sinensis. Taxonomy (NCBI): domain Eukaryota; kingdom Viridiplantae; phylum Streptophyta; class Magnoliopsida; order Ericales; family Theaceae; genus Camellia; species Camellia sinensis. The sequence goes on from NC_138972.1 coordinate 164,400,320, forward strand.
GAAATGGCAAGTAAACACCAAAATTACATATCTGCCACCATGCAAGAGGGTCCGAATAAGTGTTTGAGTGTTCGAATCCTAATGCTCGAGAAATGGCAAGTAAACACCATAATTACATATCTGCCATCATGCAACAAGGTCCGAATATGTATCCGAGTGTTCGAATCCTAATGCTCGAGAAACGGCAAGTAGACACCATAATTATATATCTGCCATCATGCAAGAGGGTCCGAATAAGTACCGGAGTGTTTAAACCCCTATGCATGAGAAATGGAAAATAAACACCATAATTACATATCTGCCATCGTGCAAGAGGGTCCGAATAAGTGTCCGAGTGTTCGAATCCTAATGCTCGAGTAATGGCAAGTAAACACCATAATTACATATCTGCCATCATGCAAGAGGGTACGAATAAGTGTCCGAGTGTTTAAATCGTAATTCATGAGAAATGGCAAGTAAACACTATAATTACATGTCTGCCATCACGCAAGAGGGTCCGATTAAGTGTCCGAGTGTTCGAATCCTAATCCTCGAGAAATGGCAAGTAAACACCGTAATTACATATCTACCATCATGCAAGAGGGTCCGAATAGGTGTTCGAGTGTTCGAATGCTAATGCTCGAGAAATGGCAAATAAACACCATAATTACTTATCTGCCATCATGCAAGTTGTTCCGAATAAATGGCCGAGTGTTTAAACCCTAATGCATGAGAAATAGCAAATAAACACCATAAATACATATATGCCATCGTGCATGAGGGTCCAAATAAGTGTCTTACTGTTTAAACCCTAATGCATAAGAAATGGAAAGTAAACACCATAATTATATATCTGCCATCATGCAAGATGGTCCGAATAAGTGTTCGAGTGCTCGAATCCTAACGCTCGAGAAATGGCAAGTAAATACCATAATTACATATCTGCCATCATGCAAGAGGATCCGAATGAGTGTCCGAGTGTTTAAACCGTAATTCATGTGAAATGGCAAGTAAACACTATAATTACATATCTGCCATCACGCAAGAGGGTCCGAATAAGTGTCCGAGTGTTCGAATCCTAATGCCCGAGAAATGTCAGTAAACACCATAATTACATATCTGCAATCATGCAAGAGGGTCCGAACAAGTTTCTGAGTGTTTAAACCCTAATGCATGAGAAATGGCGTGTAAACACCATAATTACATATCTGCCATCATGCAAGAGAGTCCGAATAAGTGTCCGTGTGTTTAAATCGTAATGCGTGAGAAATGGCAATTAAACACGATAATTACGTATCTACCATCATGCAAGAGGGTCCGAATAAGTGTCCGAGTGTTTAAACCCTAATGCGTGAGAAATAGCAAATAAACACCATCATTACATATCTGCCATCGTGCAAGACGGCCCGAATAAGTGTCCGAGTGTTTAAACCCTAATGCATGAGAAATGGCAAGTAAACACCATAATTACATATCTACCATCATGCAAGAGGGTCCGAATAAGTGTCCGAGTGTTCGAATCCTAATGCTCGAGAAATGGCCAGTAAACACCATAATTACATATCTGCCATCGTGCAAGAGTGTCCGAATAAGTGTCCGAGTGTGTAAACCGTAATGCGTGAGAAATGGCAAGTAAACACCATAATTACATATCTACCATCAAACAAGAGGGTCCGAATAAGTGTCCGAGTGTTTAAACCATAATGCATGAGAAATAGCAAATAAACACCATAATTACATATCTGCCATCGTGGTAGAGGGTCCGAATAAGTATCCGATTGTTTAAACCCTAATGCATAAGAAATAGCAAGTAAACACCATAATTACATATCTGTCATCGTGCAAGAGGGTCTGAATAAGTGTCCGAGTGTTCGAATCCTAATGCTCGAGAAATGGCAAGTGAACACCATAATTGCTTATCTGCCATCATATAAGTGGGTCCGAATAAGTGTCCGAGTGTTTATACCCTAATTTATGAGAAATGGCAAGTAAACACTAGAATTACATATCTGCCATCACGCAAGAGGGTCCGAATAAGTGTCCGAGTGTCCGACGCCTAATGCTCGAGAAATGGCAAGTAAACATCATAATTACATATCTGCAATCATGCAAGAGGGTCCGAATAAGTTTCTGACTGTTTAAACCCTAAGGCATGAGAAATAGCAAATAAACACCATAATTACATATCTGCCATCGTACAAGAGGGCCCGAATAAGTGTCCGAGTATTTATACCCTAATGTATGAGAAATGGCAAGTAAACACTATAATTACATATCTGCCATCATGCAAGAGGGTCCGAATAAGTGTCCGAGTGTTCGAATCCTAATGCTCGGGAAATAGCAAGTAAACACCATAATTACATATCTGCCATCGTGCAAGAGGGTCCGAATAAGTGTCCGAGTGTTTAAATCGTAATACGTGAGAAATGGCAAGTAAACACCACAATTACATATCTACCATCATGCAAGAGGGTCCGAATAAGTGTCCGAGTTTTTAAACCGTAATGCGTGAGAAATGGCAAGTAAACACCATAATTACATATCTACCATCATGCAAGAGGGTCCGCATAAGTGTCCGACTGTTTAAACCATAATGCATGAGAAATAGCAAATAAACACCATAATTACATATCTGCCATCGTGGAAGTGGGTCCGAATAAGTATCCGATTGTTTAAAACCTAATGCATAAGAAATGGCAAGTAAACACCATAATTACATATCTGCCATCGTGCAAGAGGGTCTGAATAAGTGTCCAAGTGTTCGAATCCTAATGCTTGAGAAATGGCAAGTAAACACCATAATGGCTTATCTGCCATCATGCAAGAGGGTTCGAATAAGTGTCCGAGTGTTTATACCCTAATTCATGAGAAATGGCAAGTAAACACTAGAATTACATATCTGCCATCACGCAAGAGGGGCCGAATAAGTGTCCGAGCGTTCGACCCCTAATGCTCGAGAAATGGCAAGCAAACATCATAATTACATATCTGCTATCAAGCAAGAGGGTCCGAATAAGTTTCTGAGTGTTTAAACCCTAATGCATGGGAAATGGCATGTAAACACCATAATTAAATATCTGCCAACATGCAAGAGGGTCCGAATAAGTGTCCGTGTGTTTAAACCGTAATGCGTGAGAAATGGCAAGTAAACACCATAATTACATATCTACCATCATGCAAGAGGGTCCGAATAAGTGTCCGAGTATTTAAACCATAATGCATGAGAAATAGCAAATAAACACCGTAATTACATATCTGCCATCGTGGAAGAGGATCCGAATAAGTATCCGATTGTTTAAACCCTAATGCATAAGAAATGGCAAGTAAACACCATAATTACATATCTGCCATCGTGCAAGAGGGTCTGAATAAGTGTCCAAGTGTTCGAATCCTAATGCTCGAGAAATGGCAAGTAAACACCATAATGGCTTATCTGCCATCATACAAGAGGGTCCGAATAAGTGTCCGAGTGTTTATATCCTAATTCATGAGAAATGGCAAGTAAACACTAGAATTACATATCTGCCATCACGCAAGAGGGTCCGAATAAGTGTCCGAGTGTTCGACCTCTAATGCTCGAGAAATGGCAAGCAAACATCGTAATTACATATCTGCAATCATGCAAGAGGGTCCGAACAAGTTTCTGAGTGTTTAAACCCTAATGCATGAGAAATGGCATGTAAACACCATAATTAAATATCTGTCAACATGCAAGAGGGTCCGAATAAGTGTTCGTGTGTTTAAACCGTAATGCGTGAGAAATGGCAAGTAAACACCATAATTACATATCTACCGTCATGTAAAAGGGTCCGAATAAGTGTCCGAGTGTTTAAACCCTAATGTATGAGAAATAGCAAATAAACACCACAATTACATATCTGCCATCGTGCAAGAGGGTCCGAATAAGTGTTCGAGTGTTCAACTCCTAATGCTCGAGAAATGGCAAGTAAACACCATAATTACATATCTGCCATCGTGCAAGAGGGTCCGAATAAGTGTCTGAGTGTTCGAATGCTAATGCTCGAGAAATGGTAAGTAAACACCATAATTGCTTATCTGCCATCATGCAAGAGGGTCCGAATAAGTGTCCGAGTGTTTATACCCAAATTTATGAGAAACGGCAAGTAAACACTAGAATTACATATCTGCCATCACGCAAGAGGGTCCGAATAAGTGTCTGAGTGTTAGACCCCTAATGCTCGAGAAATGGCAAGTAAACATCATAATTACATATCTGCAATCATGCAAGAGGGTCTGAATAAGTTTCTGAGTGTTTAAACCCTAAGGCATGAGAAATAGCAAATAAACACCATAATTACATATCTGCCATCATACAAGAGGGCCCGAATAAGTGTCCGAGTATTTATACCCTAATGCATGAGAAATGGCAAGTAAACACTATAATTACATATCTGCCATCATGCAAGAGGGTCCGAATAAGTGTCCGAGTGTTCGAATCCTAATGCTCGAGAAATAGCAAGTGAACACCAAAATTACATATCTGCCATCGTGTAAGAGGGTCCGAATAAGTGTCCGAGTGTTTAAACCGTAATACGTGAGAAATGGCAAGTAAACACCATAATTACATATCTACCATCATGCAAGAGGGTCCGAATAAGTGTCCGAGTGTTTAAACCGTAATGCGTGAGAAATGGCAAGTAAACACCATAATTACATATTTACCATCATGCAAGAGTGTCCAAATAAGTGTTCGAGTGTTTAAACCATAATGCATGAGAAATAGCAAATAAACACCATAATTACATATCTGCCATCGTGGAAGAGGGTTCGAATAAGTATCCGATTGTTTAAACCCTAATGCATAAGAAATGGCAAGTAAACACCACAATTACATATCTGCCATCGTGCAAGAGGGTCTGAACAAGTGTCCAATTGTTCGTATCCTAATGCTCGAGAAATGCCAAGTAAACACCATAATGGCTTATCTGTCATCATGCAAGAGGGTCCGAATAAGTGTCCGAGTGTTTATACCCTAATTCATGAGAAATGGCAAGTAAACACTAGAATTACATATCTGCCAACACGCAACAGGGTCCGAATAAGTGTCCGAGCGTTCGACCCCTAATGCTCAAGAAATGGCAAGCAAACATCATAATTACATATCTGCAATCATGCAAGAGGGTCCGAATAAGTTTCTGAGTGTTTAAACCCTAATGCATGAGAAATGGCATGTAAACACCATAATTAAATATCTGCCAACATGCAAGAGGGTCCGAATAAGTGTCCGTGTGTTTAAACCGTAATGCGTGAGAAATGGCAAGTAAACACCATAATTACATATCTACCATCATGTAAAATGGTCCGAATAAGTGTCCGAGTGTTTAAACCCTAATGTATGAGAAATAGCAAATAAACACCACAATTACATATCTGCCATCGTGCAAGAGGGTCCGAATAAGTGTTCGAGTGCTCAACTCCTAATGCTCGAGAAATGGCAAGTAAACACCATAATTACATATCTGCCATCGTGCAAGAGGGTCCGAATAAGTGTCCGAGTGTTGAACTCCTAATGCTCGAGAAATGGCAAGTAAACACCATAATTGCTTATCCGCCATCATGCAAGAGGGTCCGAATAAGTGTCCGAGTGTTTATACCCTAATTTATGAGAAATGGCAAGTAAACACTAGAATTACATATCTGCCATCACGCAAGAGGGTCCGAATAAGTGTTCGAGTGTTCGACCCCTAATGCTCGAGAAATGGCAAGTAAACATCATAATTACAGACATCATAATTACATATCTGCAATTATGCAAGAGGGTCCGAGTAAGTTTCTGAGTGTTTAAACCCTAAGGCATCAGAAATAGCAAATAAACACCATAATTACATATCTGCCATCGTACAAGAGGGCCCGAATAAGTGTCCGAGTATTTATACCCTAATGCATGAGAAATGGCAAGTAAACACTATAATTACGTATCTGCCATCATGCAAGAGGGTCCGAATAAGTGTCCGAGTGTTCGAATCCTAATGCTCGAGAAATAGCAAGTAAACACCATAATTACATATCTGCCATCGTGCAAGAGGGTCCGAATAAGTGTCCGAGTGTTTAAACCGTAATACGTGAGAAATGGCAAGTAAACAGCATAATTACATATCTACCATCATGCAAGAGGGTCCGAATAAGTGTCCGAGTGTTTAAACCGTAATTCGTGAGAAATGGCAAGTAATCACCATAATTACATATTTACCATCATGCAAGAGTGTCCGAATAAGTGTCCGAGTGTTGAAACCATAATGCATGAGAAATAGCAAATAAACACCATAATTACGTATCTGCCATCGTGGAAGAGGGTCCGAATAAGTATCCGATTGTTTAAACCCTAACGCATAAGAAATGGCAAGTAAACACCATAATTACATATCTGCCATCGTGCAAAAGGGTCTGAACAAGTGTCCAATTGTTCGAATCCTAATGCTCGAGAAATGGCAAGTAAACACCATAATGGCTTCTCTGCCATCATGCAAGAGGGTCCGAATAAGTGTCCGAGTGTTTATACTCTAATTCATGAGAAATGGCAAGTAAACACTAGAATTACATATCTGCCAACACGCAAGAGGGTCCGAATAAGTGTCCGTGCGTTCGACCCCTAATGCTCGAGAAATGGCAAGCGGGCATCATAATTACATATCGGCAATCATGCAAGAGGGTCCGAATAAGTTTTTGGGTGTTTAAACCCTAATGCATGAGAAATGGCATGTAAACACCATAATTAGATATCTGCCAACATGCAAGAGGGTCCGAATAAGTGTCCGTGTGTTTAAATCGTAATGCGTCAGAAATGGCAAGTAAACACCACAATTACATATCTACCATCATGCAAGAGGGTCCGAATAAGTGTCCGAATGTTAAAACCATAATGCATGAGAAATAGCAAATAAACACCATAATTACATATCTGCCATCGTGGAAGAGGGTCCGTATAAGTATCCGATTGTTTAAACCCTAATGCATAAGAAATGGCAAGTAAACACCATAATTACATATCTGCCATCGTGCAAGATGTTCTGAATAAGTGTCCAAATGTTCGAATCCTAATGCTCAAGAAATGGCAAGTAAACACCATAATGGCTTATCTGCCATCATGCAAGAGGGTTCGAATAAGTGTCCGAGTGTTTATACCCTAATTCATGAGAAATGGCAAGTAAACACTAGAATTACATATCTGCCATCACGCAAGAGGGTCCGAATTAGTGTCCGAGGGTTCGACCTCTAATGCTCGAGAAATGGCAAGCGAACATCATAATTACATATCTGCAATCATGCAAGAGGTTCCGAATAAGTTTCTGTGTGTTTAAACCCTAATGCATAAGAAATGGCATGTAAACACCATAATTAAATATCTGCCAACATGCAAGAGGGTCGGAATAAGTGTCCGTGTGTTTAAACCGTAATGCGTGACAAATGGCAAGTAAACACCATAATTACATATCTGCCATCGTGCAAGAGGGTCTGAATAAGTGTCCGAGTATTCGAATCCTAATGCTCGAGAAATGGCAAGTAAACACCATAATTACATATCTGCCATCGTGCAAGAGGGTCCGAATAAGTGTCCGAGTGTTCAACTCCTAATGCATAAGAAATGGCAAGTAAACACCATAATTACATATCTGCCATCCTGCAAGAGGGTCCGAATAAGTGTCCGAGTGTTCGAATGCTAATGCTAGAGAAATGGCAAGTAAACACCATAATTACATATCTGCCATCATGCAAGTGGGTCCGAATAAGTGGCCGAGTGTTTAAACCCTAATGCATGACAAATAGCAAATAAACACCATAATTACAATCTGCCATCGTGGAAGAGGGTCCGAATAAGTGTCCGATGGTTTAAACCCTAATGCATAAGAAATGGCAAGTAAACACCATAATTACATATCTTCCATCGTGCAAGAGGGTCTGAATAAGTGTCCGAGTGTTCGAATCCTAATGCTCGAGAAATGGCAAGTAAACACCATAATGGCTTATCTGCCATCATGCAAGAGGGTTTGAATAAGTGTCCGAGTGTTTATACCCTAATTCATGAGAAATGGAAAGTAAACACTAGAATTACATATCTGCCATCACGCAAGAGGGTCCGAATAAGTGTCCGAGAGTTCGACCCCTAATGCTCGAGAAATGGCAAGCAAACATCATAATTACATATCAGCAATCATGCAAGAGGGTCCGAAGAAGTTTCTTAGTGTTTAAACCCTAATGCATGAGAAATGGCATGTAAACACCATAATTAAATATCTGCCATCATGCAAGAGGGTCCGAATAAGTGTCCGTGTGTTTAAACCGTAATGCGTGAGAAATGGCAAGTAAACACCATAATTACATATCAACCATCATATAAGAGGGTCCGAATAAGTGTCCGAGTGTTTAAACCCTAATGTATGAGAAATAGCAAATAACCACCATAATTACATATCTGCCATCGTGCAAGAGGGTCCGAATAAGTGTCCTAGTGTTCAACTCCTAATGCTCGAGAAATGGCAAGTAAACACCACAATTACATATCAACCATCATATAAGAGGGTCCGAATAAGTGTCCGAGTGTTTAAACCCTAATGTATGAGAAATAGCAAATAACCACCATAATTACATATCTGCCATCGTGCAAGAGGGTCCGAATAAGTGTCCTAGTGTTCAACTCCTAATGCTCGAGAAATGGCAAGTAAACACCACAATTACATATCTGCCATCGTGCAAGAGGGTCCGAATAAGTGTCCGAGTGTTGAACTCCTAATGCTCGTGAAATGGCAAGTAAACACCATAATTACATATCTGCCATCGTGCTAGAGGGTCCGAATAAGTGTCCTAGTGTTCGAATGCTAATGCTCGAGAAATGGCAAGTAAACACCATAATTACATATCTACCATCGTGCGAGAGGGTCCGAATAAGTGTCCCAGTGTTCGAATGCTAATGCTCGAGAAATGGCAAGTAAACACCATAATTGCATATCTGCCATCATGCAAGTGGGTCCGAATAAGTGGCCGAGTGTTTAAACCCTAATGCATGAGAAATAGCAAATAAACACCATAATTACATATCTCCCATCATGCATGAGGGTCCGAATAAGTGTCCGAGTGTTTAAACCCTAATGCATATGAAATGGCAAGTAAACACCATAATTAGATATCTGCCATCGTGCAAGAGGGTCCGAAAAAGTGTTTGAGTGTTTGAATCCTAATGCTCGAGAAATGGAAAGTAAACACCATAATTACATATCTGACATCTTGCAACAGAGTCCGAATATGTATCCGAGTGTTCGAATCCTAATGCTCGAGAAATGGCAAGTAGACACCATAATTACATATCTGCCATCATGCCAGAGGGTCTGAATAAGTTTCTGAATGTTTAAACCCTAATGCATAAGAAATGGCAAGTAAACCCCATAATTACATAGCTGTCATCAGGCAAGAGGATCAGAATAAGTGTCCGAGTGTTTAAACCCTAATGCATGAGAAATGGCAAGTAAACACCAAAATTACATATCTGCCATCCTGCAAGAGGGTCCGAATAAGTGTCCGAGCGTTTAAACCCTAGTGCATGAGAAATGGGAAGCAAACACCATAATTACATATTTGCTGTCACGCAAGAGGTCCGAATAAATGTCCGAGGGTTTGAATCCTAATGATCGAGAAATGGCAAGTAACACAATAATTACATATCTGCCATCATGCAAGAGGTTTGAATAAGTGTCCGGGTGTTTAAACCCTAATGCATGAGAAATGGCATATAAACATCATAATTAGATATCTGCCATCATGAAAGAGTTTTGAATCAGTGTACGAGTGTTCAAATCCTAATGCTCACGAAATGGCAAGTAAACACCCTAATTACATATCTGCCATCATGCAACAGGGTCCGAATAAGTGTACGAGTTTTTAAACCCTAATGCAAAAGAAATGGCAAGTAAACACCATAATTACATATCTGCCATCAAGCAGGAGGGTCCGAATAAGTGTCCGAGTGTTTAAAACCTATTGCATGAGAAATAGCAAATAAACACCATAATTACATATCTGCCATCGTGCAAGAGGGTCCGAATAATTGTCCGAGTGTTTGAATCCTAATGCTGGAGAAATGGCAAGTAAACACCACAATTACATATCAGCCATCATGCAAGAGGGTCGGGATAAGTGTCCGAGTGTTCGAATTCTAATGCTAGAGAAATGGCAAGTAATCACCATAATTGGATACCTGCCATCCTGGAAGAGGGTCCAAATAAGTGTCCGAGTTTTTAAACACCAATGGACGAGAAATGGCAAGTAAACACTACAATTACACATCTGCCATCATGCAGGATGGTGCGAGTGTTCGAATCCTAATGCTCGAGAAATGGCAAGTAAACAACATAATTACATATCTGCCATCATGCAAGAGGGTCCGAATACGTGTCCGAGTGTTTAAACCCTAATTCATGAGAAATGGAAAGTAAACACTATAATTACATATCTGCCATCATGCAACAGGGTCCGAATAAGTGTACGAGTTTTTAAACCCTAATGCATGAGAAATGGCAAGCAAACACCATAATTACGTATCTGCCATCATGCAAGAGGGTCCGAATAAGTGTCCGAGTGTTTAAACCCTAATGCATGAGAAATGGAAAATAAACACCGTAATTACATATCTGCCGTCTTGCAAGAGGGTCCGAATAGGTGTCCGGATGTTTATACCCTAATGCATAAGAAATGGCAAATAAACACTATAATTACATATCTGCCATCATGCAGGAGGGTCCGAGTGTTCGAATCCTAATGCTCGAGAAATGGCAAGTAAACACCATAATTACATATCTGCCATCATGCAACACGGTCTGAATAAGTGTATGGGTTTTTAAACCCTAATGCATGAGAAATGGCAAGTAAACACCATAATTACATATCTGCCATCATGCAAGAGGGTCCGAATAAGTGTCCGAGTGTTTAAACCCAAATGGATAAGAAATGGCAAATAACCACCATAATTACATATCTGCCATCATGCAAGAGGGTCCGAATAATTGTCCGACTGTTCGAATCCTAATGCTCGAGAAACAGCAAGTAAACACCATAATTACATATCTGCCATCATGTAAGAGGGTTGGGATAAGTGTCCGAGTGTTCGAATTCTAATGCATGAGAAATGGCAAGTAAACACCATAATTGCATATCTGCCATCCTGGCAGAGGGTCCGAATAAGTGTCCGAGTTTTGAAACCCTAATGCAAGAGAAATGGCAAGTAAACACCATAATTACACATCTGCCATCTTGCTAGAGTGTATAAACCATAATGCATGAGAAATGGCAAATAAACACTATAATTCCATATCTGCCATCATGCAGGAGGGTCCGAGTGTTCGAATCCTAATGCCCGACAAGTGGGAAGTAAACACCATAATTACATATCTGCCATCATGCAAGAGGGTCCGAATAAGTGTCCGAGTGTTTAAACCCTAATTCATGAGAAATGGCAAGTAAACACAATAATTACATATCTGCCATCACGCAAGTGGGTCCGAATAAGTGTCCGAGTGTTCGAATCCTAATGCTCGAGAAATGGCAAGTAAACACCATAATTACATATCTGCCATCAAGCAAGAGGGTCCGAATAAGTGTCTGAGTGTTTAAAACCTATTGCATGAGAAATAGCAAATAAACACCATAATTACATATCTGCCATCGTGCAAGAGGGTCCGAATAATTGTCCGAGTGTTCGAATCCTAATGCTGGAGAAATGGCAAGTAAACACCACAATTACATATCTGCCATCATGCAAGAGGGTCGGGATAAGTGTCCGAGGGTTTGAATTCTAATGCATGAGAAATGGCAAGTAAACACCATAATTGCATATCTACAATCCTGGAAGAGGGTCCGAATAAGTGTCCGAGTTTTGAAACCGTAATGCAAGAGAAATGGCAAGTAAACACCATAATTACACATCTGCCATAATGCCAGAGGGTCCAAATAACTATCCGAGTGTATAAACCATAATGCATGAGAAATGGCAAATAAACACTATAATTTCGTATCTGCCATCATGCAGGAGGGTCCGAGTGTTTGAATCCTAATGCTCGACAAATGGGAAGTAAACACCATAATTACATATCTGCCATCATGCAAGAGGGTCCGAATAAGTGTCCCAGTGTTTAAACCCTAATTCGTGAGAAATGGCAAGTAAACACTGTAATTACATATCTGCCATCACGTAAGAGGGTCCGAATAAGTGTCCGAGTGTTCGAATCCTAATGCTCGAGAAATGGCAAGTAAACACCATAATTACAAATCAGCCTTCATGCAAGAGGGTCCGAATACGTGTCGGAGTGTTCGAATGCTAATGCTCAAGAAATGGCAAATAAACACCATAATTACATATCTGCCATCATGCAAGTGGGTCCGAATAAGTGGCCAAGTTTTTAAACCCTAATGCATGAGAAATTGCAAATAAACACCATAATTACATATATGCCATCGTGCATGAGGGTCCGAATAAGTGTCCAAGTGTTTAAACCCTAATGCATAAGAAATGTAAAGTCAACACCACAATTACATATCCGCCATCATGCAAGAGGGTCCGAATAAGTGTTCGAGTGTTCGAATCCTAACGCTCGAGAAATGGCAAGTAAATGCCATAATTACATATCTGCCATCATGCAAGAGGATCCTAATAAGTGTCAGAGTCTTTAAACCCTAATTCATGAGAAATGGCAAGTGAACACCATAATTACATATCTGCCATCACGCAAGAGGGTCCGAATAAGTGTCCGAGTGTTCGAATCCGAACGCTCGAGAAATGGCACGTAAACGCCATAATTACATATCTGTAATCATGCAGGAGGGTCCAAATAAGTTTTAGAGTGTTTAAACCCTAATGCCTGAGAAATGCCATGTAAAAACCATAATTACATATCTGCCATCATGCAAGAGGGTCCGAATAAGTGTCCGAGTGTTTAAACCGTAATGCGTGAGAAAAGGAAAGTAAACATCATAATTACATATCTACCATCATGCAAGGGGGTCCGAATAAGTGTACGAGTGTTTAAACCCTATTGCATGAGAAATAGCAAGTAACACCATAATTACATATCTGCCATCATGCAAGAGGGTCCGAATAAGTGTCCGAGTGTTTAAACCCTAATGCTCGAGAAATGGCAAGTAAACACCATAATTACATATCTGCCATCATGCAAGAGGGTCCGAATAAGTGTGTCCCAGTGTTTAAACCCTAATGCATGAGAAATGTCAAGTAAACACTATAATTAAATATCTGCCATCATGCTGGAGGGTCCGAGTGTTCGAATCCTAATGGTCGAGAAATGGCAAGTAAACACCATAATTACATATCTGCCATCATGCAAGAGGGTCCGAATAATTGTCGGAGTGTTCGAATCCTAATGCCCGAGAAATAGCAAGTAAACACCATAATTACATATCTGCCATCATGCAAGAGGGTTGGGATAAGTGTCCGAGTGTTCAAATTCTAATCCCAAAGAAATGGCAAGTAGACACCATAATTACATATCTGCCATCCTGGAAGAGGGGCCGAATAAGTGTCCGAGTTTTTAAACCCTAATGCAAAAGAAATGGCAAATAAACACCATAATTACACATCTGCCATCATGCATGAGGGTCCAAATAACTGTCCGAGTGTATAAACCATAATGCATGAGAAATGCCAAGTAAACACTATAATTACATATCTGCCATCACGCAGGAGGGTCCGAGTGTTCGAATCCTAATGCTCGAGAAATGGCAAGTAAACACCATAATTACATATCTGCCATCATGCAAGAGGGTCCGAATAAGTGTCCGAGTGTTTAAACTGTAATGCGTGAGAAAATCAATGTAAACACCATAATTACATATCTACCATCATGCAAGAGGGTCCGAATAAGTGTACGAGTGTTTAAACCCTAGTGCATGAGAAATAGCAAATACACACCATAATTACATATCTGCCATCGTGCAAGAGGGTCCGAATAAGTGTCCGAGTGTTTAAACCCTAATGCATAAGAAATGGCAAGTAAACACCATAATTACATATCTGCCATCATGCAAGAGTGTCTGAACAAGTGTCCGAGTGTTCGAATCCAAATGCTCGAGAAATGGCAAGTGAACACCTTAATTACATATCTGCCATCATGCAAGAGGGTCCGAATAAGTGTCCCACTGTTGAAACCCAAATGCATGAGAAATGTCAAATAAACACTATAATTACATATCTGCCGGCATGCAGGAGGGTCCGAGTGTTCGAATCCTAATGCTCGAGAAATGGCAAGTAAACACCATAATTACATATCTGCCATCATGCAAGAGGGTCCGAATAATTGTCCCAGTGTTCGAATCCTAATGCCCGAGAAATAGCAACGAAACACCATAATTACATATCTGCCATCATGCAAGAGGGTTGGGATAAGTGTCCGAGTGTTCAAATTCTAATGCCAGAGAAATGGCAAGTAAACACCATAATTGCATTTCTGCCATCCTAGAAGAGGGGCCGAATAAGTGTCCGAGTTTTTAAACCCTAATGCATGAGAAATGGCAAGTAAACACCATAATTACACATCTGCCCTGATGCAAGAGGGTCCAAATAACTGTCCGAGTGTATAAACCATAATGCGTGAGAAATGGAAACTAAACACTATAATTACATATCTGCCATCACGCAGGAGGGTCCGAGTGTTCGAATCCTAATGCTCGAGAAATTGCAAGTATACAGCATAATTACATATCCGCCATCATGCAAGAGGGTCCGAATAAGTGTCCGAGTGTGTAAACCCTAATTCATGAGAAATGGCAAGTAAACACTATAATTACATATCTGCCATCACGCAAGAGGGTCCGAACAAGTGTCCGAGTGTTCGAATCCTAATGCTCGAGAAATGGCAAGTAAACACCATAATTACATATCAGCCATCGTGTAAGAGTGTCCGAATACGTGTCCAAGTGTTCGAATGCTAATGCTCGAGAAATGGAAAATAAACACCATATTTACATATCTGCCATCATGCAAGTGGGTCCGAATAAGTGGCCGAGTTTTTAAACCCTAATGCATGAGAAATAGCAAATAAACACCATAATTACATATATGCCATCGTGCAGGAGGGTCCGAATAAGTGTCCGAGTGTTTAAACCCTAATGCATAAGAAATGTAAAGTAAACATCATAATTACATATCAGCCATCATGTAAGAGGATCCGAAATTGTGTCCGAGTTTTTAAACCCCAATTCATGAGAAATGGCAAGTGAACACCATAATTACATATCTGCCACCACGCAAGAGGGTCTGAATAAGTGTCCGAGTGTTCGAATCCTAACGCTCGAGAAATGGCAAGTAAACGCCATAATTACATGTCTATAATCATGCAAGAGGGTCTGAAAAAGTTTCTGAGTGTTTAAACCCTAATGCCTGAGAAATGGCATGTAAACACCATAATTACATATCTGCCATCCTGCAAGAGGGGCCGAATAAGTGTCCGAGTGTTTAAACCGTAATGCGTGAGAAAAGCAAAGTAAACACCATAATTACATATCTAGCATCATGCAAGAGGGTCCGAATAAGTGTACGAGTGTTTAAACCCTAATACATGAGAAATAGCAAATAAACACCATAATTACATATGTGCCATCGTGCAAGAGGGTCCGAATAAGTGTCCGAGTGTTTAAACCCTAGTGCCTAACAAATGGCGAGTAAACACCATAATTACATATCTGCCATCATGCAAGAGGGTCCGAATAAGTGTCCGAGTGTTCGAATCCTAATGCTCGAGAAATGGCAAGTAAACTCCATAATTACATATCTGCCATCGTGCAAGAGGGTCCGAATAACTGTCCCAGTGTTTAAACCCTAATGCATGAGAAATGTCAAATAAACACTATAATTACGTATCTCCCATCATGCAGGAGGGTCCGAGTGTTCGAATCCTAATGGTCCAGAAATGGCAAGTAAACACCATAATTACAAATCAGCCTTCATGCAAGAGGGTCCGAATACGTGTCGGAGTGTTCGAATGCTAATGCTCAAGAAATGGCAAATAAACACCATAATTACATATCTGCCATCATGCAAGTGGGTCCGAATAAGTGGCCAAGTTTTTAAACCCTAATGCATGAGAAATTGCAAATAAACACCATAATTACATATATGCCATAGTGCATGAGGGTCCGAATAAGTGTCCAAGTGTTTAAACCCTAATGCATAAGAAATGTAAAGTCAACACCACAATTACATATCCGCCATCATGCAAGAGGGTCCGAATAAGTGTTCGAGTGTTCGAATCCTAACGCTCGAGAAATGGCAAGTAAATGCCATAATTACATATCTGCCATCATGCAAGAGGATCCTAATAAGTGTCAGAGTCTTTAAACCCTAATTCATGAGAAATGGCAAGTGAACACCATAATTACATATCTGCCATCACGCAAGAGGGTCCGAATAAGTGTCCGAGTGTTCGAATCCGAACGCTCGAGAAATGGCACGTAAACGCCATAATTACATATCTGTAATCATGCAGGAGGGTCCAAATAAGTTTTAGAGTGTTTAAACCCTAATGCCTGAGAAATGCCATGTAAAAACCATAATTAAATATCTGCCATCATGCAAGAGGGTCCGAATAAGTGTCCGAGTGTTTAAACCGTAATGCGTGAGAAAAGGAAAGTAAACATCATAATTACATATCTACCATCATGCAAGAGGGTCCGAATAAGTGTACGAGTGTTTAAACCCTATTGCATGAGAAATAGCAAGTAACACCATAATTACATATCTGCCATCATGCAAGAGGGTCCGAATAAGTGTCCGAGTGTTTAAACCCTAATGCTCGAGAAATGGCAAGTAAACACCATAATTACATATCTGCCATCATGCAAGAGGATCCGAATAAGTGTGTCCCAGTGTTTAAACCCTAATGCATGAGAAATGTCAAGTAAACACTACAATTAAATATCTGCCATCATGCTGGAGGGTCCGAGTGTTCGAATCCTAATGGTCGAGAAATGGCAAGTAAACACCATAATTACATATCTGCCATCATGCAAGAGGGTCCGAATAATTGTCGGAGTGTTCGAATCCTAATGCCCGAGAAATAGCAAGTAAACACCATAATTACATATCTGCCATCATGCAAGAGGGTTGGGATAAGTGTCCGAGTGTTCAAATTCTAATCCCAAAGAAATGGCAAGTAGACACCATAATTACATATCTGCCATCCTGGAAGAGGGGCCGAATAAGTGTCCGAGTTTTTAAACCCTAATGCAAAAGAAATGGCAAATAAACACCATAATTACACATCTGCCATCATGCATGAGGGTCCAAATAACTGTCCGAGTGTATAAACCATAATGCATGAGAAATGCCAAGTAAACACTATAATTACATATCTGCCATCACGCAGGAGGGTCCGAGTGTTCGAATCCTAATGCTCGAGAAATGGCAAGTAAACACCATAATTACATATCTGCCATCATGCAAGAGGGTCCGAATAAGTGTCCGAGTGTTTAAACTGTAATGCGTGAGAAAATGAATGTAAACACCATAATTACATATCTACCATCATGCAAGAGGGTCCGAATAAGTGTCCGAGTGTTTAAACCCTAATTCATGAGAAATGGCAAGTAAACACCATAATTACATATCTGCCATCATGCAAGAGGGTCCGAATAAGTGTCCGAGTGTTTAAACCCTAATTCATGAGAAATGGCAAGTAAACACAATAATTACATATCTGCCATCACGCAAGAGGGTCCGAATAAGTGTCCGAGTGTTCGAATCCTAATGCTCGAGAAATGGCAAGTAAACACCATAATTACATATCAGCCATGATGCAAGAGGGTCCGAATACGTGTCCGAGTGTTCGAATGCCAATGCTCGAGAAATGGCAAATAAACACCATAATTACATATCTTCCATCATGCAAGTGGGTCCGAATAAGTGGCCGAGCGTTTAAACCCTAATCCATGAGAAATAGCAAATAAACACCATAATTACATATATGCCATCGTGCATGAGGGTCCGAATAAGTGTCCGAGTGTTTAAACCCTAATGCATAAGAAATGTAAAGTAAACACCATAACTACATATCTGCCATCATGCAAGAGGGTCTGAATAGGTGTTCGAGTGTTCGAATCCTAACGCTCGAGAAATGGCAAGTAAACACCATAATTACATATCAGCCATCATGTAAGAGGATACGAATAAGTGACCGAGTTTTTAAACCCTAATTCATGAGAAATGGCAAGTGAACACCATAATTACATATCTGCCATCACGCAAGAGGGTCCGAATAATTGTCCGAGTGTTCGAATCCTAACGCTTGAGAAATGGCAAATAAACACCATAATTACTTATATGTAATCGTGCAAGAGGGTCTAAATAAGTTTCTGAGTGTTTAAACCCTAATGCCTGAGAAATGGCATGTAAACACCATAATTACATATCTGCCATGAAGCAAGAGGGTCCCAAAAAGTGTCCGAGTGTTTAAACCGTAATGCGTGAGAAAAGGAAAGTAAACACCATAATTACATATCTAGCATCATGCAAGAGGGTCCGATTAAGTGTACGAGTGTTTAAACCCTAATGAATGAGAAATAGCAAATAAACACCATAATTACATATCTGCCATCGTGCAAAAGGGTCCAAATAAGTGTCCGAGTGTTTAAACCCTAGTGCATAAGAAATGGCAAGTAAACACCATAATTACATATCTGCCATCATGCGAGAGGGTCCGAATAAGTGTCTGAGTGTTCGAATCCTAATGCTCGAGAAATGGCAAGTAAACACCATAATTACATATCTGCCATCGTGCAAGAGGGTCCGAATAAGTGTCCCAGTGTTTAAACCCAAATGCATGAGAAATGTCAAATAAATACTATAATTACATATCTCCCATCTTGCAGGAGGGTCCGAGTGTTCGAATCCTAATGCTCGAGAAATAGCAAGTAAACACCATAATTACATATCTGCCATCATGCAAGAGGGTCCGAATAAGTGTCCGAGTGTTTAAACCCTAATTCATGAGAAATGGCAAGTAAACACTATAATTACATATCTGCCATCACAGAAGAGGGTCCGAATAAGTGTCCGAGTGTTCGAATCCTAATGCTCGAGAAATGGCAAGTAAACACCATAATTACATATCAGCCATCATGTAAGAGTGTCCGAATACGTGTCCAAGTGTTCGAATGCTAATGCTCGAGAAATGGCAAATAAACACCATATTTGCATATCTGCCACCATGCAAGTGGGTCCGAATAAGTGGCCGAGTTTTTAAACCCTAATGCATGAGAAATAGCAAATAAACACAATAATTACATATATGCCATCGTGCAGGAGGGTCCGAATAAGTGTCCGAGTGTTTAAACCCTAATGCATAAGAAATGTAAAGTAAACATCATAATTACATATCAGCCATCGTGTAAGAGGATCCAAATAAGTGTCCGAGTTTTTAAACCCTAATTCATGAGAAATGGCAAGTGAACACCATAATTACATATCTGCCACCACGCAAGAGGGTCTGAATAAGTGTCCGAGTGTTCGAATCCTAACGCTCGAGAAATGGCAAACAAACGCCATAATTACATGTCTATAATCATGCAAGAGGGTCTGAATAAGTTTCTGAGTGTTTAAACCCTAATGCCTGAGAAATGGCATGTAAACACCATAATTACATATCTGCCATCCGGCAAGAGGGGCCGAATAAGTGTCCGAGTGTTCAAACCGTAATGCGTGAGAAAAGGAGAGTAAACACCATAATTACATATCTAGCATCATGCAAGAGGGTCCGAATAAGTGTACGAGTGTTTAAACCCTAATACATGAGAAATAGCAAACAAACACCATAATTACATATGTGCCATCGTGCAAGAGGGTCCGAATAAGTGTCCGAGTGTTTAAACCCTAGTGCATAAGAAATGGCGAGTAAACACCATAATTACATATCTGCCATCATGCAAGAGGGTCCGAATAAGTGTCCGAGTGTTCGAATCCTAATGCTCGAGAAATGGCAAGTAAACACCATAATTACATATCTGCCATCGTGCAAGAGGGTCCGAATAAGTGTCCCAGTGTTTAAACCCTAATGCATGAGAAATGTCAAATAAACACTATAATTACGTATGTCCCATCATGCAGGAGGGTCCGAGTGTTCGAATCCTAATGGTCGAGAAATGGCAAGTAAACACCATAATTACATATCTGCCATCATGCAAGAGGGTCCGAATAAGTGTCCGAGTGTTTAAACCCTAATTCATGAGAAATGGCAAGTAAACACTATAATTACATATCTGCCATCACGCAAGAGGGTCCGAATAAGTGTCCGAGTGTTCGAATCCTAATGCTCGAGAAATGGCAAGTAAACACCATAATTACATATCAGCCATGATGCAAGAGGGTCCGAATACGTGTCCGAGTGTTCGAATGCCAATGCTCCAGAAATGGCAAATAAACACCATAATTACATATCTTCCATCATGCAAGTGGGTCCGAATAAGTGGCCGAGCGTTTAAACCCTAATCCATGAGAAATAGCAAATAAACACCATAATTACATATATGCCATCGTGCATGAGGGTCCGAATAAGTGTCCGAGTGTTTAAACCCTAATGCATAAGAAATGTAAAGTAAACACCATAACTACATATCTGCCATCATGCAAGAGGGTCCGAATAAGTGTTCGAGTGTTCGAATCCTAACGCCCGAGAAATGGCAAGTAAACACCATAATTACATATCAGCCATCATGTAAGAGGATACGAATAAGTGACCGAGTTTTTAAACCCTAATTCATGAGAAATGGCAAGTGAACACCATAATTACATATCTGCCATCACGCAAGAGGGTCCGAATAATTGTCCTAGTGTTCGAATCCTAACGCTCGAGAAATGGCAAGTAAACACGATAATTACTTATCTGTAATCGTGCAAGAGGGTCTAAACAAGTTTCTGAGTGTTTAAACCCTAATGCCTGAGAAATGGCATGTAAACACCATAATTACATATCTGCCATGAAGCAAGAGGGTCCCGAAAAGTGTCCGAGTGGTTAAACCGTAATGCGTGAGAAAAGGAAAGTAAACACCATAATTACATATCTAGCATCATGCAAGAGGGTCCGATTAAGTGTACGAGTGTTTAAACCCTAATGAATGAGAAATAGCAAATAAACACCATAATTACATATCTGCCATCGTGCAAAAGGGTCCAAATAAGTGTCCGAGTGTTTAAACCCTAGTGCATAAGAAATGGCAAGTAAACACCATAATTATATATCTGCCATCATGCAAGAGGGTCCGAATAAGTGTCCGAGTGTTCGAATCCTAATGCTCGAGAAATGGCAAGTAAACACCATAATTACATATCTGCCATCGTGCAAGAGGGTCCGATTAAGTGTCCCAGTGTTTAAACCCAAATGCATGAGAAATGTCAAATAAATACTATAATTACATATCTCCCATCATGCAGGAGGGTTCGAGTGTTCGAATCCTAATGCTCGAGAAATGGCAAGTAAACACCATAATTACATATCTGCCATCATGCAAGAGGGTCCGAATAAGTGTCCGAGTGTTTAAACCCTAATTCATGAGAAATGGCAAGTAAACACTATAATTACATATCTACCATCACACAAGAGGGTCCGAATAAGTGTCCGAGTGTTCGAATCCTAATGCTCGAGAAATGGCAAGTAAACACCATAATAACATATCAGCCATGATGCAAGAGGGTCCGAATACGTGTCCGAGTGTTCGAAAGCTAATGCTCAAGAAATGGCAAATAAACACCATAATTACATTTCTTCCATCATGCAAGTGGGTCTGAATAAGTGGCCGAGCGTTTAAACCCTAATCCATGAGAAATAGCAAATAAACACCATAATTACATATATACCATCGTGCATGAGGGTCCGAATAAGTGTCCGAGTGTTTAAACCCTAATGCATAAGAAATGTAAAGTAAACACCATAACTACATATCTGCGATCATGCAAGTGGGTCCGAATAAGTGTTCGAGTGTTCGAATCCTAACGCTCGAGAAATGGCAAGTAAACACCATAATTACATATCTGCCATCATGCAAGAGGATCCAAATAAGTGTCCGAGTGTTTAAAACCTAATTCATGAGAAATGGCCAGTAAACACTATAATTACATGTCTACTATCACGCAAGAGGGTCCGAATAAGTGGCCGAGTGTTCGAATCCTAATGCTCGAGAAATGGCAAGGAAACACCATAATTACATATCTGCAATCATGCGAGAAGGTCTGAATAAGTTTCTGAGTTTTTAAACCCTAATGCATGAGAAATGGCATGTAAACACCATAATTACATATCTGCCATCATGCAAGAGGGTCCGAATAAGTGTCCGTGTGTTCGAATCCTAACGCTCGAGAAATGGCAAGTAAACGCCATAATTACATATCTGGAATCATGCAAGAGGGTCCGAATAACTTTCTGAGTGTTTAAACCCTAATGCATGAGAAATGGCATGTAAACACCATAATTACATATCTGTCATCATGCAAGAGGGTCCGAATAAGTGTACGAGTGTTTAAACCCTAATGCATGAGAAATATCAAATAAACACCATAAGTACATATCTGCCATCGTGCATGTCGGTCCGATTAAGTGTTCGAGTGTTTAAACCCTAATGCATAAGAAATGGCAAGTAAACACCATAATTACATATCTGCCATCGTGCAAGAGGCTCCGAATAAGTGTCCGAGTGTTCGAATCCTAATGCTCGAAAAATGGCAAGTAAACACCATAATTACATATCTGCCGTCATGCAAGAGGGTCCAAATAAGTGTCCGAGTGTTTAAACCCTAATTCATGAGAAATGGCAAGTAAACACTATAATTACAAGTCTGCCATCACGAAAGAGGGTCCGAATAAGTGTCCGAGTGTTCAAATCCTAATGCTCGAGAAATGGCAAGTAAACACCATAATTACATATCTGCAATCATGCGAGAGCGTCCGAATAAGTTTCTGAGTTTTTAAACCTTAATGCACGAGAAATGGCATGTAAACACCATAATTACATATCTGCCATCATCCAAGAGGGTCCGAATAAGTGTCCGTGTGTTTAAATCGTAATGCGTGAGAAATGGCAAGTAAACACCATAATTACATATCTACCATCATGCAAGAGGGTCCGAATAAGTGTCCGTGTGTTTAAACCCTAATGCGTGAGAAATAGCAAATAAAAACCACAATTACATATCTGCCATCGTGCATGAGGGTCCGAATAAGTGTCCGAGTGTTTAAACCCTATTGCATAACAAATGGCAAGTAAGTACCATAATTACATATCTGCCATCATGCAAGAGAGTCCGAATAAGTGTCCGAGTGTTCGAATCCTAATGGTCGAGAAATGGCAAGTAAAACACCATAATTACATATCTGCCATCGTGGAAGAGGGTCCGAATAAGTGTCCAAGTGTTTAAACCGTAATACGTGAGAAATGGCAAGTAAACACCATAATTACAGATCTACCATCATGCAAGAGGGTCCAAATAAGTGTCCTAGTGTTTAAACCCTAATCCATAAGAAATGGCAAGTAAACACCATAATTAGATATCTGCCATCGTGCAAGAGGGTCCGAATAAGTGTCCGAGTGTTCGAATCCTAATACTCGAGAAATAGCAAGTAAACACCATAATTACACATCAACCATCATGCAAGAGGGTCCGAATAAGTGTCCGAGTGTTTAAACACTAATGCGTGAGAAACAGCAAATAAACACCATAATTACATATCTGCCATCCTGCAAGAGGGTCCGAATAAGTGTCCAAGTGTTTAAACCGTAATGCGTGAGAAATGGCGAGTAAACACCATAATTACAGATCTACCATCATGCAAGAGGGTCCGAATAAGTGTCCTAGTGTTTAAACCCTAATCCATAAGAAATGGCAAGTAAACACCATAATTAGATATCTGCCATCGTGCAAGAGGGTCCGAATAAGTGTCCGAGTGTTCGAATCCTAATGCTCGAGAAATGGCAAGTAAACACCATAATTACATATCTGCCATCGTGCAAGAGGGTCCGAATAAGTGTCCAAGTGTTTAAACCGTAATGCGTGAGAAATGGCAAGTAAACACCATAATTACAGATCTACCATCATGCAAGAGAGTCTGAATAAGTGTCCTAGTGTTTAAACCCTAATCCATTACAAATGGCAAGTAAACACCATAATTAGATATCTGCCATCGTGCAAGAGGGTCCGAATAAGTGTCCGAGTGTTCGAATCCTAATGCTCGAGAAATGGCAAGTAAACACCATAATTACACATCAACCATCATGCAAGAGGGTCCGAATAAGTGTCCGAGTGTTTAAACACTAATGCGTGAGAAACAGCAAATAAACACCATAATTACATATCTGCCATCGTGCAAGAGGGTCCGAATAAGTGTCCAAGTGATTAAACCGTAATGCGTGAGAAATGGCAAGTAAACACCATAATTACAGATCTACCATCATGCAAGAGGGTCCGAATAAGTGTCCTAGTGTTTAAACCCAAATCCATAAGAAATGGCAAGTAAACACCATAATTAGATATCTGCCATCGTGCAAGAGGTTCCGAATAAGTGTCCGAGTGTTCGAATCCTAATGCTCGAGAAACGGCAAGTAAACACCACAATTACACATCAACCATCATGCAAGAGGCTCCGAATAAGTGTCCGAGTGTTTAAACACTAATGCGTGAGAAACAGCAAATAAACACCATAATTACATATCTGCCATCCTGCAAGAGGGTCCGAATAAGTGTCCGAGTATTCGAATCCTAATGCTCGAAAAATGGCAAGTAAACATCAAAATTACATCTCTGAAATCATGCAAGAGGGTTCGAATAAGTTTCTGAGTGTTTAAACCCTAATGCGTGAGAAATGGCATGTAAACACCATAATTAAATATCTGCCATCACGCAAGAGGGTCCGAATAAGTGTCCGTGTGTTTAAACCGTAATGCGTGAGAAATGGCAAGTAAACACCATTGTTACATATCTACCACCATGTTAGAGGGTCCGAATAAGTGTCCGAGTGTTTAAACCCTAATGCATGAGAAATAGCAAATAAACACCATAATTACATATCTGTCATCGTACAAGAGGGTCCGAATAAGTGTCCGAGTGTTTAAACCTTAATGCATAAGAAATGGCAAGTAAACACCATAATTACATATCTGCCATCGTGCAAGACGGTCCGAATAAGTGTCCGAGTGTTCGAATCCTAATTCTCGAGAAATGGCAAGTAAACACCATAGTTACATATCTGCCATCGTGCAAGAGGGTCCGAATAAGTGTCCGATTGTTCGAATCCTAATGCTCAAGAAAGGGCAAGTGAAAACCATAATTACCTATCTGCCATCATGCCAGAGGGTCCGAACAAGTGTCCGAGTGTTTGAATGCTAATGCTCGAGAAATGGCAAGTAAACACCATAATTACATATCTGCCATCGTGCATTAGGGTCCGAATAAGTGTCCGAGTGTTTAAACCGTAATGCATAAGAAATGGCAAGTAAGCACCATAATTACATATCTGCCATCATGCAAGAGGGTCCGAATAAGTGTCCGAGTGTTCGAATCCTAATGGTCGAGAAATGGCAAGTAAACACCATAACTACATATCTGTCATCGTGCAAGAGGGTCCGAATAAGTGTCCAAGTGTTTAAACCGTAATGCGTGAGAAATGGCAAGTAAACACCATAATTACAGATATACCATCATGCAAGAGGGTCCGAATAAGTGTCCTAGTGTTTAAACCCTAATCTATAGGAAATGGCAAGTAAACACCATAATTAGATATCTGCCATCGTGCAAGAGGGTCCGAATAAGTGTCCGAGTGTTCGAATCCTAATGCTTGAGAAATGGCAAGTAAACACCATAATTACACATCAACCATCATGCAAGAGGGTCCGAATAAGTGTCCGAGTGTTGAAACACTAATGCGTGAGAAACAGCAAAATAAACACCATAATTACATATCTGCCATCCTGCAAGAGGGTCCGAATAAGTGTCCGAGTGTTTAAACCCTAATGCATAAGAAATGGCAAGTAAACACCATAATTACATATCTGCCATTATGCAAGAGGGTCCGAATAAGTGTCCGAGTGTTCGAATCCTAATGCTCGAGAAAAGGCAAGTAAACACCATAATTACATATCTACCATCATGCAAGAGGGTCCGAATAAGTGTTCGAATGTTTAAACCCTAATACATGAAAAATGGCCAGTAAACACTAGAATTACATATCTGCCATCACGCAAGAGGGTCCGAATAAGTGTCCGAGTGTTCGAATCCTAATGCTCGAGAAATGGCAAGTAAACACCATAATTACATATCTGCAATCATGCGAGAGGGTCCGAACAAGTTTCTGAGTTTTTAAACCCTAATGCACGAGAAATGGCATGTAAACACCATAATTACATATCTGCCATCATCCAAGAGGGTCCGAATAAGTGTCCGTGTGTTTAAACCGTCATGCGTGAGAAATGGCAAGTAAACACCATAATTACATATCTACCATCATGCAAGAGGGTCCGAATAAGTGTCCGTGTGTTTAAACCCTAATGCGTGAGAAATAGCAAATAAAAACCACAATTACATATCTGACATCGTGCATGAGGTTCCGAATAAGTGTCCGAGTGTTTAAACCCTAATGCATAAGAAATGGCAAGTAAGCACCATAATTACATATCTGCCATCATGCAAGAGGGTCCGAATAAGTGTCCGAGTGTTCGAATCCTAATGGTCGAGAAATGGCAAGTAAACACCATAATTACATATCTGCCATTGTGCAAGAGGGTCCGAATAAGTGTCCAAGTGTTTAAACCATAATGCCTGAGAAATGGCAAGTAAACACCATAATTACGGATCTAACATCATGCAAGAGGGTCCGAATAAGTGTCCTAGTGTTGAAACCCTAATCCATAAGAAATGGCAAGTAAACACCATAATTAGATATCTGCCATCGTGCAAGAGGGTCCGAATAAGTGTCCGAGTGTTCGAATCCTAATGCTCGAGAAATGGCAAGTAAACACCATAATTACACATCAACCATCATGCAAGAGGGTCCGAATAAGTGTCCGAGTGTTTAAACACTAATGCGTGAGAAACAGCAAACAAACACCATAATTACATATCTGCCATCCTGCACGAAGGTCCGAATAAGTGTCCGTGTGTTTAAACCCTAATGCATAAGAAATGGCAAGTAAACACCATAATTACATATCTGCCATCGTGCAAGAGGGTCCGAATAAGTGTCCGAGTGTTCGAATCCTAATGCTCGAGAAATGGCAAGTAAACACCATAATTACATATCTGCCATCATACAAGAGGGTCCGAATAAGTGTCCGAGTGTTTGAACCCTAATTCATGAGAAATGGCCAGTAAACACTAGAATTACATATCTGCCATCACGCAAGAGGGCCCGAATAAGTGTCCGAGTATTCGAATCCTAATTCCCGAAAAATGGCAAGTAAACATCATAATTACATATCTGAAATCATGCAAGAGGGTCCGAATAAGTTTCTGATTGTTTTAACCCTAATGCGTGAGAAATGGCATGTAAACACCATAATTAAATATCTGCCATCACGCAAGAGGGTCCGAATAAGTGTCCATGTGTTTAAACCGTAATGCGAGAGAAATGGAAAGTAAACACCATTGTTACATATCTACCACCATGTTAGAGGGTCCGAATAAGTGTCCGAGTGTTTAAACCCTAATGAATGAGAAATAGCAAATAAACACCATAATTACATATCTGTCATCGTACAAGAGGGTCCGAATAAGTGTCCGAGTGTTTAAACCCTAATGCATAAGAAATGGCAAGTAAACACCATAATTACATATCTGCCATCGTGCAAGATGGTCCGAATAAGTGTCCGAGTGTTCGAATCCTAATGCTCGAGAAAAGGCAAGTAAACACCATAATTACATATCTGCCATCATGCAAGAGGGTCCGAATAAGTGTTCGAATGTTTAAACCCTAATTCATGAAAAATGGCCAGTAAACACTAGAATTACATATCTGCCATCACGCAAGAGGGTCCGAATAAGTGTCCGAGTGTTCGAATCCTAATGCTCGAGAAATGGCAAGTAAACACCATAATTACATATCTGCAATCATGCGAGAGGGTCCGAACAAGTTTCTGAGTTTTTAAACCCTAATGCACGAGAAATGGCATGTAAACACCATAATTACATATCTGCCATCATCCAAGAGGGTCCGAATAAGTGTCCGTGTGTTTAAACCGTCATGCGTGAGAAATGGCAAGTAAACACCATAATTACATATCTACCATCATGCAAGAGGGTCCGAATAAGTGTCCGTGTGTTTAAACCCTAATGCGTGAGAAATAGCAAATAAAAACCACAATTACATATCTGCCATCGTGCATGAGGGTCCGAATAAGTGTCCGAGTGTTTAAACCCTAATGCATAAGAAATGGCAAGTAAGCACCATAATTACATATCTGCCATCATGCAAGAGGGTCCGAATAAGTGTCCGAGTGTTCGAATCCTAATGGTCGAGAAATGGCAAGTAAACACCATAATTACATATCTGCCATTGTGCAAGAGGGTCCGAATAAGTGTCCAAGTGTTTAAACCATAATGCCTGAGAAATGGCAAGTAAACACCATAATTACGGATCTAACATCATGCAAGAGGGTCCGAATAAGTGTCCTAGTGTTGAAACCCTAATCCATAAGAAATGGCAAGTAAACACCATAATTAGATATCTGCCATCGTGCAAGAGGGTCCGAATAAGTGTCCGAGTGTTCGAATCCTAATGCTCGAGAAATGGCAAGTAAACACCATAATTACACATCAACCATCATGCAAGAGGGTCCGAATAAGTGTCCGAGTGTTTAAACACTAATGCATGAGAAACAGCAAATAAACACCATAATTACATATCTGCCATCCTGCACGAAGGTCCGAATAAGTGTCCGTGTGTTTAAACCCTAATGAATAAGAAATGGCAAGTAAACACCATAATTACATATCTGCCATCGTGCAAGAGGGTCCGAATAAGTGTCCGAGTGTTCGAATCCTAATGCTCGAGAAATGGCAAGTAAACACCATAATTACATATCTGCCATCATACAAGAGGGTCCGAATAAGTGTCCGAGTGTTTGAACCCTAATTCATGAGAAATGGCCAGTAAACACTAGAATTACATATCTGCCATCACGCAAGAGGGCCCGAATAAGTGTCCGAGTATTCGAATCCTAATTCCCGAAAAATGGCAAGTAAACATCATAATTACATATCTGAAATCATGCAAGAGGGTCCGAATAAGTTTCTGATTGTTTTAACCCTAATGCGTGAGAAATGGCATGTAAACACCATAATTAAATATCTGCCATCACGCAAGAGGGTCCGAATAAGTGTCCATGTGTTTAAACCGTAATGCGAGAGAAATGGCAAGTAAACACCATTGTTACATATCTACCACCATGTTAGAGGGTCCGAATAAGTGTCCGAGTGTTTAAACCCTAATGCATGAGAAATAGCAAATAAACACCATAATTACATATCTGTCATCGTACAAGAGGGTCCGAATAAGTGTCCGAGTGTTTAAACCCTAATGCATAAGAAATGGCAAGTAAACACCATAATTACATATCTGCCATCGTGCAAGATGGTCCGAATAAGTGTCCGAGTGTTCGAATCCTAATGCTCGAGAAATGGCAAGTAAACACCATAGTTACATATCTGCCATCGTGCAAGAGGGTCCGAATAAGTGGCCGATTGTTCGAATCCTAATGCTCGAGAAAGGGCAAGTGAAAACCATAATTACATATCAGCCATCATGCCAGAGGGTCCGAACAAGTGTCCGAGTGTTTGAATGCTAATGCTCGAGAAATGGCAAAGAAACACCATAATTACATATCTGCCATCATGCAAGTGGGTTCGAATAAGTGGCCGACTGTATAAACCCTAATGCATGAGAAATGGCAAGCAAACACCATAATTACATATCTGCTATCACGCAAGACGGTCCGAATAAGTGTCCGAGTGTTTAAACCCTAACGCATGAGAAATAGCAAATAAACATCATAATTACATATCTGCCATCGTGCCTGAGGGCCCGAATAAGTGTCCGAGTGTTTAAACCCTAATGCATAAGAAATGGCAAGTAAGCACCATAATTACAGATCTGCCATCATGCAAGAGGGTCCGAATAAGTGTCCGAGTGTTCGAATCCTAATGGTCGAGAAATGGCAAGTAAACACCATAATTACATATCTGCCATCGTGCAAGAGGGCCCGAATAAGTGTCCAAGAGTTTAAACCGTAATGCGTTAGAAATGGCAAGTAAACACCATAATTACAGATCTACCATCATGCAAGAGGGTCCGAATAAGTGTCCTTGTGTTTAAACCCTAATCCATAAGAAATGGCAAGTAAACACCATAATTAGATATCTGCATCGTGCAAGAGGGCCCGAATAAGTGTCCGAGTGTTCGAATCCTAATGCTCAAGAAATGGCAAGTAAACACCATAATTACACATCAACCATCATGCAAGAGGGTCCGAATAAGTGTCCAAGTGTTTAAACACTAATGCGTGAGAAACAGCAAATAAACACCATAATTACATCTCTGTCATCCTGCAAAAGTGTCCGAATAAGTGTCCGAGTGTTTAAACCCTAATGCATAAGAAATGGCAAGTAAACACCATAATTACATATCTGCCATCGTGCAAGAGGGTCCGAATAAGTGTCCGAGTGTTCGAATCCTAATGCTCGACAAATGGCAAGTAAACACCATAATTACATATCTGCCATCATGCAAGAGGGTCCGAATAAGTGTCCGAGCGTTTAAACCCTAATGCATGAGAAATGGCAAGTAAACACCATAATTACATATCTGCCATCGTGCAAGAGGGTCCGAATAAGTGTCCAAGTGTTTAAACCGTAATGCGTTAGAAATGGCAAGTAAACACCACAATTACAGATCTACCATCATGCAAGAGGGTCCGAATAAGTGTCCTAGTGTTTAAACCCTAATCCATAAGAAATGGCAAGTAAACACCATAATTAGATATCTGCCATCGTGCAAGAGGGTCCGAATAAGTGTCCGAGTGTTCGAATCCTAATGCTCGAGAAATGGCAAGTAAACAGCATAATTACACATCAACCATCATGCAAGAGGGTCCGAATAAGTGTCCAAGTGTTTAAACACTAATGCGTGAGAAACAGCAAATAAACACCATAATTACATATCTGTCATCCTGCAAGCGTGTCCGAATAAGTGTCCGAGTGTTTAAACCCTAATGCATAAGAAATGGCAAGTAAACACCATAATTACATATCTACCATCGTGCAAGAGGGTCCGAATAAGTGTCCGAGTGTTCGAATCCTAATGCTCGACAAATGGCAAGTAAACACCATAATTACATATCTGCCATCATGCAAGAGGGTCCAAATAAGTGTCCGAGTGTTTAAACCCTAATTCATGAGAAATGGCCAGTAAACACTAGAATTACATATCTGCCATCACGCAAGAGGGTCCGAATAAGTGTTCAAGTATTCGAATCCTAATGCTCGAAAAATGGCAAGTAAACATCATAATTATATATCTGAAATCATGCAAGAGGGTCCGAATAAGTTTTTGAGTGTTTAAACCCTAATGCGTGAGAAATGGCATGTAAACAACATAATTAAATATCTGCCATCACGCAAATGGTCCGAATAAGTGTCCGTGTGTTTAAACCGTAATGCGTGAGAAATGGAAAGTAAACACCATTGTCACATATCTACCACCATGTTAGAGGGTCCGAATAAGTGTCCGAGTGTTTAAACCCTAATGCATGAGAAATAGCAAATAAACACCATAATTACATATCTGTCATCGTACAAGAGGGTCCGAATAAGTGTCCGAGTGTTTAAACCCTAATGCATAAGAAATGGCAAGTAAACACCATAATTACATATCTGCCATCGTGCAAGATGGTCCAAATAAGTGTCCGAGTGTTCGAATCCTAATGCTCGAGAAATGGCAAGTAAACACCATAGTTACATATCTGCCATCGTGCAAGAGGGCCCGAATAAGTGTCCGATTGTTCGAATCCTAATGCTCAAGAAAGGGCTAGTGAAAACCATAATTACATATCTCCCATCATGCCAGAGGGTCCGAACAACTGTCCGAGTGTTTGAATGCTAATGCTCGAGAAATGGCAAGTAAACACCATAATTACATATCTGCCATCATGCAAGTGGGTTCGAATAAGTGGCCGACTGTATAAACCCTAATGCATGAGAAATGGCAAGCAAACACCATAATTACATATCTGCTATCACGCAAGACGGTCCGAATAAGTGTCCGAGTGTTTAAACCCTAACGCATGAGAAATAGCAAATAAACACCATAATTATATATCTCCCATCGTGCATGAGGGTCCGAATCAGTGTCCGAGTGTTTAAACCCTAATGCATAAGAAATGGCAAGTGAGCACCATAATTACATATCTGCCATCATGCAAGAGGGTCCGAATAAGTGTACGAGTGTTCGAATCCTAATGGTCGAGAAATGGCAAGTAAACAACATAATTACATATCTGCCATCATGCAAGAGGGTCCGAATAAGTGTCCAAGTGTTTAAACCGTAATGCGTGACAAATGGCAAGTAAACACCAGAATTACAGATCTAGCATCATGCAAGAGGGTCCGAATAAGTGTCCAAGTGTTTAGACACTAATGCGTGAGACACAGCAAATAAACACCATAAATACATATCTGCCATCCTGCAAGAGGGTCCGAATAAGTGTCCGAGTGTTTAAACCCTAATGCATAAGAAATGGCAAGTAAACGCCATAATTACATATCTGCCATCGTGCAAGAGGGTCCGAACAAGTGTCCGAGTGTTCGAATCCTAATGCTCGAGAAATGGAAAGTAAACACCATAATTACATATCTCCCATCATGCAAGAGGGTCCGAATAAGTGTTCGAGTGTTTAAACCCTAATTCACGAGAAATGGCCAGTAAACACTAGAATTACATATCTTCCATCACGCAAGAGGGTCCGAATAAGTGTCCGAGTATTCGAATCCTAATGCTCGAAAAATGGCAAGTAAACATCATAATTACATATCTGAAATCATGCAAGAGGGTCCGAACAAGTTTCTGAGTGTTTAAACCCTAATGCATGAGAAATGGCATGTAAACACCATAATTAAATATCTGCCATCACGCAAGAGGGTCCGAATAAGTGTCCGTGTGTCTAAACCGTAATGCGTGAGAAATGGCAAGTAAACGCCATTGTTACATATCTACCACCATGTTAGAGGGTCCGAATAAGTGTCCGAGTGTTTAAACCCTAATGCATGAGAAATAGCAAATAAACACCATAATTACATATCTGTCATTGTACAAGAGGGTCCGAATAAGTGTCCGAGTGTTTAAACCCTAATGCATAAGAAATGGCAAGTAAACACCATAATTACATATCTGCCATCGTGCAAGATGGTCCGAATAAGTGTCCGAGTGTTCGAATCCTAATGCTCGAGAAGTGGCAAGTAAACACCATAGTTACATATCTGTCATCGTGCAAGAGGGTCCGAATAAGTGTCCGATTGTTCGAATCATAATGCTCGAGAAAGGGCAAGTGAAAACCATAATTACATATCTGCCATCATGCCAGAGGGTCCGAACAAGTGTCCGAGTGTTTGAATGCTAATGCTCGAGAAATGGCAAGTAAACACCATAATTACATATCTGCCATCATGCAAGTGGGTTCGAATAAGTGGCCGACTGTATAAACCCTAATGCATGAGAAATGGCAAGCAAACACCATAATTACATATCTGCTATCACGCAAGACGGTCCGAATAAGTGTCCGAGTGTTTAAACCCTAACGCATGAGAAATAGCAAATAAACACCATAATTACATATCTGCCATCCTGCATGAGGCTCCGAATAAGTGTCCGAGTGTTTAAACCCTAATGCATAAGAAATGGCAAGTATGCACCATAATTACATATCTGCCATCATGCAAGAGGGTCTGAATAAGTGTCCGAGTGTTCGAATCCTCATGGTCGAGAAATGGCAAGTAAACATCATAATTACATATCTGCCATCGTGCAAGAGGTTCCGAATAAGGGTCCAAGTGTTTAAACCGTAATGCGTGAGAAATGGCAAGTAAACACCATAATTACAGATCTAGCATCATGCAAGAGGGTCCGAATAAGTGTCCTAGTGTTTAAACCCTAATGCATAAGAAATGGCAAGTAAACACCATAATTACATATCTGCCATCGTGCAAGTGGGTTCGAATAAGTGGCCGACTGTATAAACCCTAATGCATGAGAAATGGCAAGCAAACACCATAATTACATATCTGCTATCACGCAAGACGGTCCGAATGATTGTCCGAGTGTTTAAACCCTAACGCATGAGAAATAGCAAATAAACACCATAATTACATATCTGCCATCGTGCATGAGGGTCCGAATAAGTGTCCGAGTGTTTAAACCCTAATGCATAAGAAATGGCAAGTAAACACCATAATTACATATCTGCCATCCTACAGGAGGGTCCGAATAAGTGTCCGAGTGTTTAAACCCTATTGCATGAGAAATGGCAAGCAAACACCATAATTACATATCTACTATCACGCAAGACGGTTCGAATAAGTGTCCGAGTGTTCGAATCCTAATGCTCGAGAAATGGCCAGTAACACTATAATTGCATATCTGCCATCATGCAAGAGGGTCTGAATAAGTGTCCAGGTGTTTAAACCCTAATGCATGTGAATTGGCAAGTAGACACCATAATTAGATATCTGTCATTATGCAAGGGTGTCCGAATATGTGTCCGAGTGTTCGAATCCAAATGCTCGAGAAATGGCAAATAAAGACCATAATTACATATCTGCCATCACGGTAGAGGGTCCGAATAAGTTTCTGAATGTTTAAACCCTATTGCATGAGAAATGGCAAGCAAACACCATTACATATTTGTCATCAGGCAAGAGGGTTCGAATAAGTGTCGGAGTGTTTAAACCCTAATGCATGAGAAATGGCAAGTAAACACCATAATTACATATCTGCCATCCTACAAGTGGGTGCGAATAAGTGTCCGAGTGTTTAAACCCTAATGCATTAGAAATGGCAAGCAAAGACCATAATTACATATCTGCTATCACGCAAGATGGTCCCAATAAGTGTCCGAGTGTTCGAATCCTAATGCTCGAGAAATGGCAAGTAACACTATAATTGCATATCTGCCGTCATGCAAGAGGGTCTGAACAAGTGTCCGGGTGTTTAAACCCTAATGCATGAGAAACGGCATACAAAAACCATAATTTGATATCTGCCATCATGCAAGAGCGTCTGAACAAGTGTCCGAATGTTTAAAACCTATTGCAAAAGAAATGGCAAATAAACACCACAATTGCATATCTGCCATCATGCAAGAGGGTCCGAATAAGAGTCCGAGTGTTTAACCCCTAATGCATGAGAAATGGCAACTAAACACCATAATTAGATATCTGTCATCATGCAAGAGGATCTGAATATGTGTCCGAGTGTTCGAATCCTAATGCTCGAGAAATGGCATGTAAACACCATAATTACATATCTGCCATCATGCTAGAGGGTCCGAATACGGGTCCGAAAAAGTGTCCGAGTGTTTAAACCCCAATGCATCAGAAATGGGAACTAAACACCAAAATTAGATATATGCCATCAGGCAAGAGGGTCTGAATAAGTGTCCGATTGTTTAAAACCTAAAGTATAAGAAATGGAAAATAAACACCATAATTACATATCTGCCATCATGCAAGAATGTCCGAATAACGGTCCGAGTGTTTAAACTCTAATGCATAAGAAATGGAAAGTAAGCACCATAATTAGATATCTGCCATCATGAAAGAGGGTCCAAATAAGTGTTTGAGTGTTCGAATCCTAATGCTCGAGAAATGGCAAGTAAACACCATAATTACAAATCTGCGATCATGCAAGAGAGTCTGAATAATTGTCCGAGTGTTTAAACCCTAATACAGGAGGAATGACAAGTAAACACCATAATTACATATCTGTCATCATGAAAGAGGGTCCGAATAAGTGTCCGCGTGTTTAAACCCTAATGCATGAGAAATGGAAATAAAACACCATAATTACATATCGGCCATCATGCAAGAGGGTCCAAATAAGTATCCGAGTGTTTAAACCTTAATGCAATAGAAATGGCAAGTAAACACCATAATTACATATCTGCCACCATGCAAGAGGGTTCGAATAAGTGTCCGACTATTTAAACCCTAATGCATGAGATTACATATATGCTATCAGGCAAGAGGGTTCGAATAA
Organism: Camellia sinensis; assembly: GCF_055761805.1. NCBI lineage: Eukaryota > Viridiplantae > Streptophyta > Magnoliopsida > Ericales > Theaceae > Camellia > Camellia sinensis. The sequence goes on from NC_138972.1 coordinate 164,436,589, forward strand.
GTGTCCGAGTGTTTAAACCCTAATGCATGAGAAATGGCAAGTAAACACCATAGTTACATATTTGCCATCACGCAAGAGGGTCCGAATTAGTGTCCGAGTGTTTAAACCGTAATGCATGAGAAATGGCAAGTAAACACCATAATTATATATCTGCCATGACGCAAGAGGGTCCGAGTAAGTGTTTGAGTGTTCGAATCCGAATGCTCGATAAATGGCAAGTAAACACCATAATTACATATCTACCATCATGCAGGAGGATGTGAATAAGCGTCCGAGTGTTCGAATCGTAATGCTCGAGAAATGGCAAGTAAACACCAAAATTACATATCTGTCATCAGGCAAGGGGGTCCGAATAAGTGTCCAAGTGTGGAAACCTTAATGCATGAGAAAATGGCAAGTAAATACCATAATTACATATCTGCCATCATGCAAGAGGGTCTGAATAGGTGTCCAACTGTTTAAACCCTAATGCATGAGAAATGGCAAACGAACGCCATAATTACAGATCGGCCATCTTGCAAAAGGGTCTGAATAAGTGTCCGAGTGTTTAAACCCAAATGCAAAAGAAATGGCAAGTAAACACCATAATTACATATCTGCCATCATGCAAGAGGCTATGAATAAGTGTCCAAGTGTTTAAACCCTAATCCGTGAGAAAGGGCAACTAAACACCATAATTACATATCTGCCATAATGCAAGAGGATCCAAATAAGTATCCGAATTTTTGAATCCTAATGCTAGAGAAATGGCAAGTAAACACCATAGTTACATATCTGCCATCATACAACAGCGTCCGAATAAGTGTCCGAGTGTTTAAACCCTAATGAAAACGAAATGGCAAATAAACACCATAATTACATTTCTGCCATCATGCAAGAAGCTCCGAATAAGGGTACGAGTGTTCGAATCGTAATACTCAAAAAATGGCAAGTAAACGCCATAATTACGTATCTGCCATCGTGCAAGAGGGTCCGAATAAGTGTCCGAGTGTTTAAGCCCTAGTGCATGAGAAATGGCAAGTAATCACCATAATTACATATCTGCCATCATGCAAGAGGGTCCGAATATGTGTCTGAGTGTTTAAACCCTAATCCATGAGAAATGGCAAGTAAACACTATAATTACATATCGGTTATCATGCATGAGGTTCCGAATAAGTGTCCGTGCGTTTACACCCTAATGCATGAGAAATGGCAAGTAAACTCCATAATTACATATCTGCCATCATGCAAAAGGGTACGAATAAGTGTCTGAGTGTTTAAACCCTAATGCATGAGAAATGGAAAGTAAACACCATAATTACATATCTACCATCATGCAAGAAGGTCCGAACAAGTGTCCACGTGTTTAAACCCAAATGCATGAGGAATGGCAAGTAAACACCATAATTACGTATCTGCCATCATGCCAGAGGTCCCGAATAAGTGTCCGAGTCTTTAAACCCTAATGCATGTGACATGGCAAGTAAACACGATAATTACATATCTGCCATCATGCAAGACGGTCCGAATAAGTGTCCGACTGTTCAAATCCAAATGCGCGAGAAATGGCAAGTAAACACCATAATTACATATCTGCCATCGTGCAAGAGGGTTCGAATAAGTGTCCGAGTGCTTAGACCCTAATGCATCAGAAATGGCAAGTAAACACCATAATTACATATCTGCCATCATGCAAGAGGGTCCGAATAAGTGTCCGAGTGTTTAGACCCTAATGCATTAGAAATGGCAGGTAAACACCATAATTACATATCTTCCATCATGCAAGAGGGTCCGAATAAGTGTCCGAGTGTTTAAACCCTCATGCATGAGAAATGGCATGTAAACACCATAATTATATATCTGCCAGCACGCAAGAGGGTCCGAGTAAGTGTCTGAGTGTTCGAATACGAATGCTCGACAAATGGCAAGTAAACACCATAATTACAGATCTACCATCATGCAGGAGTATCCGAATAACCGTACGAGTGGTTGAATCCTAATGCACGAGAAATGGCAAGTAAACACCACAATTACATTTCTACCATCGTGCAAGAGGGTCCGAAGGAGTTTCTGACAGTTTCAACCCTAATGCATGTGAAATGGCAAACAAACTCCATAATTACAAATCTGTCATCATGCAAGAGGGTCCGAATAAGTGTCCGAGTGTTAAAACCCTATTGCATGAGAAAATGGCTAGTAAACACCATAATTACATATCTGCCATCATGCAAGAGGGTCCGAATAAGTGTCCAAGTGTTTAAACCATAATGCAAGAGAAATGGCAAATAAACGCCATAATTAAATATTTGCCATCTTCAAAGAGGGTCCGAACAAGTGTCCGAGTGTTTAAACCCTCATGCATAAGAAATGGCAAGTAAACCGCATAATTACATATCTGCCATCATGCAAGAGGGTATGAATAAGTGTCCAAGTGTTTAAACCCTAATCCATGAGAAAGGGTAAGTAAACACCATAATTACATATCTGCCGTAACAAAAGAGGATCCGAATAAGTGTCTTAATTTTTGAATCCTAATACTCGAGAAATGGCAAATAAGCACCATAATTACATATCTGTCATCGTGCAAGAAGGTCCAAATAAGCGTCCGAGTGTTCGAATTGTAATACTCGAGAAATGGCAAGTAAACACCGTAATTACGTATCTGCCATCATGCAAGAGGGTCCGAATAAGTGTCCGAGTGTTTAAACCGTAATGCATGAGAAATGGAAAGTAAACACTATAATTACATATTTGCCATCATGCAAGAGGGTCCGAATATGTGTCTGAGTGTTTAAACCCTAATCCAAGAGAAATGGAAAGTAAACACTATAGTCACATATCTGTTATCATGCATGAGGTTCCGAATAAGTGTCTGTGTGTTTACTTCCTAATGCATGAGAAATGGCAAGTAAACACCATAATTACATATCTGCCATCATGCAAAAGGGTATGAATAAGTGTCCGAGTGTTTAAACCCTAATGCATGAGAAATGGAAACTAAACACCATAATTACATATCTACCATCATACAAGAAGGTCCGAACAAGTGTCCACGTGTTTAAACCCAAATGCATGAGGAATGGCAAGTAACACCATAATTACGTATCTGCCATCATGCCAGAGGTTCCGAATAAGTGTTCGAGTCTTTAAACCCTAATGCATGTAACCTGGGAAGTAAACATCATAATTACGTATTTGCCAGCATGTAAGACGGTCCGAATAACTGTCCGACTGCTCAAATCCTAATGCGTGAGAAATGGCAAGTAAACACCATAATTACATATATGCCATCATGCAAGTGGATTCAAATAAGTGTCCAAGTGTCTGAACCCTAATGCATGAGAAATGGCAAGTAAACACCATAATTACATATCTGCCATCATACAAGAGGGTCCGAATAAGTGTCTAAGTGTTTAAACCCTAATGCATGAGCAATTGCAAGTAGACACCATAATTATATATCTGTCATCACGCATGAGGGTCCGAGTAAGTGTCTGAGTGTTCGAATCCGATGCTCGACAAATGGAAAGTAAACACCATAATTACATAGCTACCATCATGCAGGAGGATCCGAATAAGCGTCCGAGTGTTCGAATCCTAATGCTCGAGAAATGGCAAGTAAACACGATATTTACATTTCTGCCATCGTGCAAGTGGGTTCGAATAAGTTTCTGACCGTTTAAACCCTAATGCATGAGAATTGGCTAATAAACACCATAATTACCTATCTGTCATCAGGCAAGAGGGTCTGTATAAGTGTCCGAGTGTTAAAACCCTAATGCATGAGAAAATGGTAAGTAAACACCATAATTACAAGTCTGCCATCATGCAAGAGGGTCTGAATAAGTGTCCAAGTGTTTAAACCCTAATGCATGAGAAATGGCAAACAAACACCATAATTATATATCTGCCATCTCCAAAGAGGGTCCGAATAAGTGTCCGAGTGTTTAAACCTTCATGCATAAGAAATGGCAAGTAAACCGCATAATTTCATATCTGCCACCATGCAAGAGGGTATGAATAAGTGTCCAAGTGTTTAAACCCTAATCCATGAGAAAGGACAAGTAAACACCATAATTACATATCTGCCATAACAAAAGAGGATCCAAATAAGTGTCTGAATTTTGGAATCCTAATGCTCGAGAAATGGCAAATAAACACCATAATTACATATCTGCCATCATGTAAGATGGTCCGAATAAGCGTCTGAGTGTTCGAATCGTAATGCTCGAGAAATGGCAAGTAAACATCGTAATTACGTATATGCCATCATGCAAGAGGGTCCGAATAAGTGCCCGAGTGTTTAAGCCCTAATGCATGAGAAATGGCAAGTAAACACCATATGTACATATCTGCCATCGTGCAAGAGGGTCCGAATAAGTGTCCGAGTGTTTAAACATTAATGCACGAGAAATGGCAAATAAACACCATAATTACATATCTGCCATCATGCAAGAGGGTCCGAATAAGTGTCCGAGAGTTTAAACCCAAATGCACAAGAAATGGCAAGTAAACAGCATAATTACATCTATGCCATCATGCAAGAGGGTCTGAGTAAGTGTCTGAGTGTTCGAATCCTAATGCTCGAGAAATGGCAAGCAAACACCATAATTACATATCTGCCATCATGCAAGAGGATTTGAATAAGTGTCCCAGTGTTTAAACCTTAATTCATGAGAAATGGCATGCAAACACCATAATTACATATCTGCCATCACGCAAGAGGGTCCGAATAAGTGTCCGAGTGTTCGAATCCTAATGCTCGAGAAATGGGAAGTAAACACCATAAGTACATATCTGCATCATGCAAGAGTGTCCGAATAAGTTTCTGACAATGTAAACCCTAATGCATGAGAAATGGCAAGTAAACACCACAATTACATATCTGTCATCAGGCAAGGAGGTCCGATTAAGTGTCCAAGTGTTTAAACCCTAATGCATGAGAAAATGCCAAGTAAACACCATAATTACATATCTGCCATCATGCAAGAGGGTCTGAATATGTGTCCAACTGTTTAAACCCTAATGCATGAGAAATGGCAAATAAACACCATAATTACAAATCTGCCATCTTACGAGAGGGTCTGAATAAGTGTCCGAGTGTTTAAACCCTAATGTATAAGAAATGGCAAGTAAACACCATAATTACATATATGCCATCATGCAAGAGGGTATGAATAAGTGTCCAAGTGTTTAAACCCTAATCCGTGAGAAAGGGCAAGTAAACACCATAATTACATATCTTCCATAACGCAAGAGGACCCGAATAAGTATCCGAATTTTTGACTCGTAATGCTCGAGAAATGGCATGTAAACACCATAATTACATATCTACCATCATACAACAGGGTCCGAATAAGTGTCCGAGTGTTTAAACCCGAGTGAAAGTGAAATGGCAAATAAACACCATAATTACATATCTGCCATCATGTAAGAAGCTACGGATAAGGGTTCGAGTGTTCGAATCATAATGCTCGAAAAATGGCAAGTAAACGCCATAATTACGTTTCTGCCATCGTGCAAGACAGTCTGAATAAGTGTCCGAGTGTTTAAACCCTAATGCATGAGGAATGGCTAGTAAACACCATAATTACATATTTGTCATCATGAAAGAGGGTCCAAATATGTGTCTAAGTGTTTAAACCCTAATCCATGAGAAATGGCAAGTAAACACTATAATTCCATATCTGTTATCAAGCATGAGGTTCAGAATAAGTGCCCGTGTGTTTACACCCTAATGCAGGAGAAATGGCAGGTAAACACCATAATTACATATCTGACATCATGCAAAAGGGTGCGAATAAGTGTCCGAGTGTTTAAACCCTAATGCATGAGAAATGGAAAATAAACACCATAATTACATATCTACCATCATGCAAGAAGGTCTGAACAAGTGTTCAAGTGTTTAAACCCAAATGCATGAGGAATGGGAAGTAACACCATAATTACGTATCTGCCATCAAGCTAGAGGTTCCTAATAAGGGTCCGAGTCTTTAAACCCTAATGCATGAGACATCGCAAGTAAACACGATAATTACATATCAGCCATCATGCAAGACGGCCCGAATAAGTGTCCGACTGTTCAAATCCTAATACGCGAGAAATGGCAAGTAAACACCATAATTACATATCTGCCATTATGCAAGAGGGTCCAAATAAGTGTCCAAGTGTTTAAACCCCAATGCATGAGAAATGGCAAGTAAACACCATAATTATGTAACTGCCATCATGCAAGAGGGTACGAATAAGTGTCTGAGTGTTCGAATCTGAATGCTCGACAAATGGCAAGTAAACGCCATAATTACATACACGTGTAATTATGGAGGGATGTCCCTCTAAGCAAGCTTGTTGAATAAGCTGTGATAGCTGTGATTACATACACGTGTAATTTTGTGCCTGTAAGCAAGCTTGTTGAATAAGCTTTGCAAGAGGGACTTCTATAAGAGGAGGAGCCTTCTCCTTGTTCTAGGTTAGAAAATTGGACGGCAAAACCAGAGCTTATACATATAGATACACCCTCTCTCTATACTTCCCTCTCTCTCCTCCTTTGTGTGTGTTTCTTGGCCTAAAAGTGTGATTTTACCTTACTTTTGCACTAATACACACACTATTACACCTTGCTCTGAGATTGTGGGACTTTGTGGGTTGATTCTTGAGTTTTGGGGCTGTTTTTTATCAGAAGAAGAGGGCTGCATTGACTGTTCTTAAGGTGTGCTTCAAGGGTGAGCATCTTGCTTTAGTTTCCCCAAACTTGCACTAGTTTTTTACCTATTTTGCTTGCGGTTTTAGTTTTTGTGCATAACATAAAAAAGGCTTATATTTTCATGCCTTAGAACTTTCATTAAGGGTCTTTAGTGATTTGAGTTCAAACTCACCCTCTTAGGCCTCATTTGGCCTTTTTGTTACCTCCTTGGTAAGGCCTTATTTGCATAAGTGTTTTGGTCTTCTCACCACTGAAAATCAGCAAATTTTCAGTGGTAAGGAAGGTGGTTTCAAGTCTTGCATAGGGGAGGGACACCCCTCTCCCTTCATTGTCTTATTTCCTTGCATTTTGGCTTAAAGGGTAACATGCATGCTTGATTGGTTTTAGCCCTTTTTCAGAGGTTTTTGGGTGTTTTTAGGTCATTTGTAATCTCTATTTTTAGTCGGATTTGTGGCCTTTTGCATGCTTAATATACTTGCTTCACGTCCCCCTATTTGGCCTAGAAATGCGCCTTGTGTTTAGGCCATAATTCTTGCATGTGTTGGCTTAGTTCCATGAAGGTCTTGGCATTATTTTACCATGTTTGAGATCTATTGGTCATCTATTTCAGTCATGCTTGCCTTGTTTGATGTCATCTCTTTGTGTTTTGGCTTGTAAGCTTTGAGCATTTTGGCCTCTAGCACGTGTAGCTTGAACCATCTTCATGATTTTGGCATCATTTAGGATCATACTTCAGTCCCTAAATCATGTTATATGTGCGCATGTGTGACCTCTTTATTGCCTTGAGGGTGTGCCCTCTTATGCCTAAGAGATGAGTTTCGGTGCATACGCCTCTTTGGAGCCACTTTAGCTGCCATGTTAGTAGGTTTTGGGGTTCATTTTTGCATGTAAAAATTCTGTTTTTACTTGTCTATTTCATGCCATGATTGGTCTTGTGGGTGGAAGTGAAGTCCCCCCTTTTTGTGCCTTCACTTTAGGACCATTGGCTTGCTTGTTGGCATGAGTATTTGTCCACCCTTTTAGGCACTTTTGGCCACTGTTTTGGGGTGGATCAAGGTCTGCCCTTGTATGGTTTAAGACCCCTTTGCATGCTTGTCTCATGTCCATTGCATAAATGCTTCGTTAAAGGTTATAATATCTTGGTCCCATTGCGTAAATTGTTCGTATTCGCATTGCATTTGCATCTCGCATGCCTAGCATTACATACTTGCCATATTAGTTGCATGACATTTGGCATGCCTTGCATTTCCATCTCATTGTTGCATTTTGAGCCATGTTTCCATAACATGCATTGCATTACTTGGTTTGAGGTGTCAAACCAAGTGTGAGGGTCAAGGAACATTCATACTACGAGTGATGTAATGTGCCTTGATTCTCGGTCACCGGGACCCTTGACTTCGGCATGATAGGGTCTTGGTCCTCATTTGTGTGGTTGCATGCATCTTTACATCGAGTGGCAAACTCGATCCCTTGGGCTATCATGCACCATTGATGGCTCGAGGATCGAGGGCCATGCTTCCCTGAGATTCAAAGCATGATGGGAAGCATGACCATGCTTACATGTGCCTGAAATCCTATGCCATATACTGTCTGTTCTCTGTTGCTGTCAAAATTGTCCTCTGCAGGAAGCTTCTGCCGACCGGCAGAATTCAGTGCCGACCGGCCAATTGTGAATGGCCGATAAATCCAGGAACAGCCGATGGAAATTATGTAGTGCCGGTGGGAATTTCCCCCAGCCGGTGGTACTCTGCAGCATGCAAGGAACCTGTCCTAGGGCTTTGGTAATTTTCAGAGAGACAGGGCAGTGTGAACAGAGGTGGCAGGGGTATGGTACGGGTTTTCCAGGCGAGTCGGGTTTCGAGCATGCATCATTTGCGCATCCCGAGGCAGAGGCTGCGGCCACCCTTCTCCTTTCTTTCTATTAATTAATTGGAAATTCTGTAATAATTAACGTATTTGTTATTCGGTCTGTAATATTTATTTGGTCCCTCCGAGTGAGGGCAATTATCTAATAAGTGTGCGTGAGTGTGTGTATGTCTTCCAACCTCACGTCTTTCTTCCCTTTTACTTACCTGCTTTGATGGTTAGTATTAGGGCACGTTTAAAATTAGCATACCTTATGTTGTGCATACGTGCATTCATGCATTTGTATTACATACATCAGGCTCGGTACATCACGCTAACTGCATTTGTACTTCAATTCCAAATTGAATATGTGCATCAAATTGATCGCATTTCACATGCCATGCTTAGGTTAGCCGAGCCTACTTCGATTGCATCCTGTATGTGTTGCATTAGGCAATTTAACATGAGCTAGGACATGCATGTTTGCTAACTAGTTTATTGTTTTGGCACGGAGTACGATGTAAGTATTTATGCTTTAGCATCCCGCATGCGTGTGAGTGTTGCCATGACAGTATGCTTGCCATGCGGCTAAATGTTTATGTGATAAACTGTTTAGATGCCTGTGGGTGAAGGTTGGATTGTCTCAGTTGGAAAAACTCGTTGAAATCCGTGTTTTAGCCTACTCGCGAGTAGCAAATTCTAAAGTGTTTTTCAAAGACAAACGGATATGCAATGCTTGTTTCCAAATTAGGCAATCTAGTCTATACTTGTTTGCTGCGCGCATAACGTAATAATTCTAGGCTAATAACCGGAATAAGAGCACATAACGCTTTCAAAAACGGATATCACGGTTAGTAGAGGCCGATCTTTGGATCGGACGAGAGGGGGTGCTCATAGCTGACCTTCCCCAATCGTACCCTAGCTCCCGAGCCGAGACAACTCCGGTGATGACAGACATGTGACCTTTGGCACCGAGTCAGGGTTTCCTAAATTCTCCCATTTTAAAATATTTAGGTGGCGACTCTGTATCTGGCAAAGCAGTCCATGTTTGGCACTTCTTTTCGAAAAATCTGTTTCTCAAAATGATTTGCCAGATTTGCACTGTTTGGTTCAGATTAAGAACCGTGACACAAATTGAGTCCGAACTGTAGCGAGGGCCCCACGCGGGCGCCTCTACAGTTTCTGGCGACTTTGCTGGGGATTTAGAGAGCTTGACTCGAACTCGTGATATCCTGTTTTGTTTTCATTTATGTGTTTCTTTGCATTGCATGTGCATTGGTGCGCCTAGGAACACCGTGTTTGCCATCTGCCATTCCTGAACGGTTTGCCGGAGGCTTGTCTTGTCAAGGCATGACCATAAGGCTGACCGGTTATGGGCTCTGACAGTATGGGAACACAAACCCTTACCGGGGCACCCTTTTCGACCATTCGACCTAGTGCATATTTGGATCCATAGTGACCATTCCAAGTTAGGACAGGCTGCTTACCCGATTATAGGTTGTTTGAAAACTGCTGCGTGCGTAGTGAAGCCCTAGCTCCTGACAAAATAGGACAGGGAAACCCTACCCCAACATAGAGGTGTTTTGGCTCTCTTTACTTGCTATGTGCTTTTAGAATGTATCCCTACAGGAAAGAACATACCAGTTTGCAAGTTTGAGTATTGGGCCCGAGGACACCAGTATCAGTGTTGTTGAGAACCAGTTATCCGCGGATACCAGGTTCAGTTTTGGGAACAGTGGTTCTGGGGGACAGTGATCAGTATCGGGGAACAGTGTGTTCGGCTTGCCCACTGTGTATTGTGAATACCCAATTGCGTGTTGTATGTGTTTATTTTATGCTGTTGTGCCGTCCGATTGTTTGTTTATTTACTGCTTTATTTATCTTTTTGCTAGGTAGTTTAGCACCATTGCTTCCAACCCGGTAGATATTCCCCAAGCACTCTGGATCAGAGGTCGTCGGCTCCATCGATCTGAGGATCTGGTAGACGGACAACCAGTGTACCGCTCCCTACCCCCGGTTACTAGACGGAGGACAGCTAGGCAGAGGGTATCGGTTCAACAATCAGTTCAGAGGGCCTTATCTACCCCACCTGAGTTCAGTAGGGATCAGGGTCCTGTTTTACTTACAGAGAGGGAGCATATACCAGTAATTCAACCAGAGCAGAATAGTATGGCTAGCTTAGAGGAGATGGTGCGCCAACTCCAAGAGAGCATGAAAACGATGCAGCAGGATGCTGTTCGGCAGGCAGAATTCGCCAAGCAGCAGGCCACAGTTGTGAGCGAGCAAGCAGAGTTAATCGTGAGGTTACAACAGAAAAACGGAGCATCTGCTTCGCAACAAGTTCCTCCCCCGCCAAGGGTTCCGATACCCGAAGAAACACTAAATGCCAGGAATGTCCAAGAGGATACCGACCCTCCAACGGGGCCAGCTCCGCCCCCGATTCCGCCACAACTATCCAAGGCACCCACACCTGTCAATATATCGGACTCTCCTTTTGAGTTCGAAATGGACCCCACAGCCTTAAAATTGAGTAAATTGGAAAAGATGTTCAAAAGATCCCAGGGAGTCAAGACCATCCCTGACATCGAAGATGGGTATACGATTTGATGGGTCTGGAGACCCCATGGTGCACCTAAGATTGTTTTCAAACATCCTAAGGTCGATGGGCCTCACTAGACTGCAGAAGCTGTCTCTATTTGGCCGAACCCTATCGGGTGTAGCGGCCATATGGTATGCCAAATTGGAAGATGACGTCAAGAGAAGTTGGGACGAGATGGCTGAGGCCTTCATCTTACAGTACTCATACAATACACAAATCGAGATCACGACCCGGGATCTCGAGACAACGAGGCAAGAACCCAAGGAGAGCTTCTCAGAATTCGTAACCAGATGGCGGGCTAAGGCTTCGATGATGACCTTAAGGCCCACAGACAAAGACCAGATTCGGATGATTGTGCGCAACCTTCAGCCGAAGTTAATGCAAAAGATGATTGTACTCCCCTTCCCTACCTTTTCTGATCTACATGAAATGGGGGTGCAAATTGAGGATGCCTTAAAACAAGGATTGATTGATAATGACCGGGAACAGCCCCGCAGAACTTTCAATCGTAATACTAATGCAGGCCCGAGTGGCGCTACAACTACCAGGACCTCCGAAGTGAGCATGGTCACCACCAACCCTCCCCCAAGAAATTTGGCAGCCGCACCATTCTCCGGTGTGTCCGGAAGTAGCCCACAAACAACCAAATACCTTCCCAAAAATACCAGAACCTTCGCTCCGCTTTATACGCCCCTGTCCAAAGCTTTGGGGGTTTTGATCAGAAAAGGGCATCTGAAGCCCCTAGAGCCACGGCCCTTACCGGAAAGACTCCCCGCTGCTGTAGACACCCCATTTTTGACCGACCTTAAGACTCAGACGTCGCCAGTTGAGCACTTGGTGATATTACATAATGTGCTCGTTCAGAAGTTTCAGAGTCGCGGCCGTGAGCCCTGCCTCCGGACTTCTGAACCCTCTTTTGTGCTTTGCCTCGGTTTGCGAACCAGGCTCGGTTTTCGATGTTTCTTTCCCTGAGGGGAGGGAGAGGTCCCGTAGACCATCTCTCAGTGGCCGTGGGCTACATTTTGTGGCTATAGGCCATTTTGCCCATTTCGGGACCCGATTCCTGGTTTTCGGAGCCGTCAGGCCGTGTGCCTCGGTTCGGGACCGCTTAACCATCTCCGATCGCTCCAATTTTTGGCATGCCTCCTATTTACTCCCTTCTGAGGGACACTGGGGTCTGAGAAACCCACTTCGTGGCCGAATGCCACTTTCGGTGCTTAACAGCCCATTTTCGGGACCCCGAACTGCGCGTTTTGGCCCCCGAACATTCGTTTTGCAACAGTTTTCGTTCATTTTTGGCAGGTACCTCTATTTTATCACTGGGAAGGCCGTAGAAGGGTGGGAGGCCAGTAATTGTTGCAGCAACCAGTTATATATCCTCCGACGCCCTCCGATGCCCGTTTTTCACACTTCCGGGCTAATGTTGAACACCTTGGGGCCACTTTCTTGAACTTTGAACCACATACTTGTGATGTACACACATGGGAGGACCCTAAAAGTTGGTGGCCGGCCACAAATGTTTCTTGAACCTTTTGAACCCCTCCTTCCGAGCCAATGTTGAACAACCTGGGCCCTTTTTCTTGAACTTTGAACCACATATTTGTGATGTACACACATGGGAGGACCCTAAAAGTTGGTGGCCGGCCACTAATGTTGCTTGACCCTTTTGAACCCCTCCTTCCGAGCCAATGTTGAACACCCTTGAGCCACTTTCTTGGACTTTTAACCACAGGGTTGTGTTGAGGGCACATGGGAGGACACCATTATGTGGTGGCCAGCCACTAAACCAACTCGACCCTTTTGACCCCTAGCCGGCCGGCCAGGGGATGTGGCCGGCCGGCCACCTGAAACAAAAATACCTGGCCGGCCATGATCCTTACACTGTTCACTTTACAGTTGTATAGCTTTATCCCCCAGAAAATATCTCAATCCGGGGGATATTTTGTGGGGGAAAGCTTGTCTCCTTTTTCCCCCACCTTTACTCCCTCTTTTTGTTCCATATGACCAGCCTCCAACACTTAAAGAAGGGGTTAGAAAAATTGTCTTCAAGTCTTGCATCCAAATCTCCCTCTATCTCTCTCATTTTCTCATAAACACCCAAGTTTCAACTCATTTTCTTCATCACCACCAAGCTCTACCACCACCACACCATTCCAGCAGCAAGGGGAGGAATTCCAGCAGCTAAGAGGCAACAAATTTGGTCCAAGAAGCAACAAAAGTATTGATCTTCAAGGGTGAGTCCATTTTCCCTCTTTTCTAGTTCATTTTTGCACCATTCCTCTAGCCATCATGCTCACTGTTTTGAGCTCCGACCAAAACTGAAAAGGTCATTTTTTTGAGCTCATTTTCATGTCTCATTATGGGCTCAACCCTGTTTGAGCCCTCCATCTTACACTTGCTTCAATACCCTCTTTGTATGTCAATATTTTGCATGCTTTTTCTAACCTACGTGTGATCTATTTTGGAGTTTCTCATGAACTATAAGTAGACTTATTTTGAGCCCCTCTTCAACATTGAAGAAGGGCTCATCTTTTTTTGGGACCTCCGTGTACCACTTGTCTTTATATCCATCTTTGGTCCCCTATTCTTGTATGACTTGGCAGCCTATCTTGGTTCCATTTTTGGTCATTTTACAGAGCTATAAAAGTTCTTATTTTGGCCCATTATTCATGTTTCATTAAGGGCCTTTCATGGTTTGAGGCATATTTTATACACTTCATGTTATATCTCTTTTTTAATCCCCATTTTTGCATGTTTTGGTAGCCTATCATGCTTCGGTTTTTTGCCTTTTTACAGTACTAAAAGTAGTCTTATTTTGGCCCATTCTTCATACTTCATTAAGGGTCTTTGGCCGTTTGTGGAATATTTTGTATACTTTGTGTTATAGCCTCTTTTGAGCCTCATTTTGCATTGCATTTCTAGCATGTTTGTATACTGTTTTGGGGCTTTTACAGTTCTGTAAATAGTCATATTTTTGGTCCCTCTTCAATGTTGTAGAAGCGAATTTTTCGGTTTGGGCTTTGCATATACCACTTGCCTCTTTGGCCACCTTTTGGCCCTTTTTCTTGCATAAGAGCTTAGCCATATCCTTGTTTGTTTTTAGGGTTTTTACAGTTCTGTGAAGTGGCTTATTTTTGGCCCCTCTTCAATGTTGTTGAAGGGCCCTAACCTATTTGGAGTTAGCAGCTGTGAGTTGCTTCATAATCTCATGTTTAGGGCCATTTTTTGCATGCCATTGTTGCCCTATCTTTGCTTGCTGTTTGGCCATGATTTGTACTGGTAAAATGCTTATTTTGGGGCTCCCTTGCTTCTGTCTTTTCATTCCATGTACCAATTATGCATGCTTTGTATAGCTGTAGTTCATTCTATGTGCCTAATTTGGCATTTCGGGAGAGATTCCATGCATCGGGTGTGTTTTCGCCTCATTTCGGGGCTGTTTTCCCCCACATTTCATTGCTGAAAATCCATTAACATGTTTGCATGTCGTTTCCATGCCATTGCATTGCATATGCCATTGCCTCGGTTTGCGTGCCCGTGTGCACGCATTTCGAGGCACTTCATTTTCATCTATCGGCCTCTTATGTGAGTGTGGCTGAGGCTCTCTCATGTTAGTGTAAGCCCATATCACATTTCCATGTCATTTACATTGCATATGCCATTGCCTCGGTTTGCGTGCCCGTGTGCGCGCATTTCGAGGAATCTCATTTTTACAGCATAGTGCATACTAGGTTGTATCTTAGATCGCATTCTATCATTTTCTCAGTTTGCGTGCCCGTGTGCACGTATTTCGAGGCATGTCATTTCATAGCATTGTGTATGTTAGGATTGTATCTTAGTTGCATTTCATGCATGTCATGCATATTGCATCGTGTTCGGAATAGGAGTTAGCCCGGGCGCGGGAAACGAGTTGCGTTTCGTACTCCGAGTGACGGAACGCATCTCAATTCCCCAGTCACCGACACTCCGGATCATCCATGATGGAGCTAGGTTTTGTTGTGTTTATATGTGCATTCATTCCATATTGAGTTGCACATTTCGACCCCTCTGCCATCATGCATCGATATGCGTGATTGGTGGCACGAGGATCGAGGCATGCATATATCTGTGAAAATACATTGCTATGCCCCTTTCCTGCTCTCTGTTGCAGCAAAATGAAGAATCAGCAACTTTTCGGGACTTGGCACGCGTTTCAAGAATAACTGCTAAACAGAGGCTAATTGGGGCATCCCGGTGGATTTCCGCGCAAGACAACCCGGACATGCATCATCCATCAGAAGCAAGGCAGTCCCTGGCTTGTACGCCAGTTTTACAACTTTCTTAGTTAATTCATTAATTAATTAGGAATTTGTATATTATTCGGACTGTAACATTTGGACTGTAATATTCTTTTATTCGGGACTGTATATTTATTTTGACCCTCTGCGCGAGGGCAATACTGTAATAAGTGTGCGTGTGTGTGTTGTATGTCTTCCAACCCCACGTCTTTCTCCCTTTTATTTATCCGCTTATGATGGTTAGATTAGGGCATATTTCAATTAGCATACAGTATGATAGCATGTTTGCATTCATTCATCTGTTTTGCATGCACCGGGCTCGGCGCATCATACTAACTGCATTTGTATTTCAATTCCAAGTTGAATACATGATTAGCTGTAGCATTTCATATACCATGTTTAGAATAGCCGAGCCTGCTATAGTTGCATCTTTGCATGTGTTGCATTAGGCATTTCTGTATACCTAGGATCATGCATGATTTCTAATACAGTTTTTGTTTTGGCTTGGAGTACTCGGTAAGCTTTATGCTTTAGCATCCTTGCATGCGTGTGAGTGCTGCCATGAATAGCATGCTTACCATGAGGCTATATGCTTATGTGATATAACTGCCTAAATGCCTGTGGGTGAAGGTTGGGTTACTTAAATTGGAATAAATCATCAAATGTTTCAAGCCTACCTGCGGGTAGCAAACCATTTTCAAAAAGCGAACATGAAATGTTTTGTTCCAATTCAGGCGATCCAGTCTATACTTGTATGTTGTGCGCATCACATAGTAACCTAGGCTAATAACCGGAATAAGAACTCACAATGTTTTCAAAAATAGATGTCATGGTTAGTAGAGGCCGATCTTTGATCGGGCGAGCGGGGGTGCTCACGAAGTGACCTTCCCCAATCGTACCCAAGTTCCCGAGCCGAGGCAACTTTGGTGATGACGGACACGTGGGCTTTTGGCACCGAGTCAGGGTTTCCTAAATTTTCCAAAATAAAATATTTAGGTGGCGGCTCTGTATCTGGCAAAGCAGTCCATGTTTGGCACTTCTTTTAAAAATCTGTTTTCTCAAAACGATTTGCCGGATTTGGACTCTTTGGTTCAGATTTAGAACCGTGACTACAAATCGAGTCCGAGCTGTAGCGAGGTCCCCCGCGGGCTTGTTACAGTTTCTGGCGACTCTGCTGGGGATTTAGAGAACTTGACTCGAACTCATGATATCTGTTTTTGACTACACTTTTGTGTTTCTTTGCATTGCATTTGCATTGGTGCGCCTAGGACACCATGTTTGCCATCTGCTATTCCTGAACGGTTTGCCGGAGGCTTGTCTTGTCATGGCATGACCATAAGGCTGACCGGTTGTGGGCTCTGCCAGTATGGGAACACAAACCCCGGTTTTACCGGGGCACCGTCTTTGACCATTCGACCTAGTGCATATTCGGATCCATAGTGACCATTCCAAACTAGGACAGGTTGCTTACCCGTTTATAGGTTGTTTGAAACCGCTGTGTGCATAGTGAAACCCTAGCTCCTGACAAAATAGGACAGGGAAACCCTACCCCAACATAGGGGTGTTTTAGCTCTTACTTATCTGTTATGTGCTTTAGAGTGCGTCTCTACAGGAATGCATGTATTAGTATATGAGTTTGGGCATCAGGCCTACGGGCATCAGTTCAGTATTGTCAGTATCAGGCCTGCGGGCATCAGTTCAGTACATGAGTTTGGGCATCAGTTCAGTATTATGGGTATCAGGCCTGCGGGCATCAACCAATATTTGAGAAATAGTTATCTACGGCTATCAGATTCTGTTTTAGGGAACAGTGATACAGGGATAATAATCAGTGTTTGAGGACAGCGTGTATTCAGCTTATTGACTGTGTGTTGTTATGCCCGGCTGTGTGTCATGCATTTTATTTTAAGCTGTTATGCTGTCCGTTTATCTGTTTATTTATTTCCTTTTCGCTTTATTTATCTTTTGCTAGGTCAGTTCTAGCACAATTGCTTCCAACCCAGCAGGCACCCCCCAAGCACTTTAGACACGAGGTCGTCGACTCAATCGATCTGAGGATCTAATTGACGGACAGGCAGTGTTCCATTCTCTACCCCCTGTTACTAGAAGAAAGCAGAAAAAGCGCAGTGTATCTGAACAGAGATCACCAGAACAGTGGTTTCCCCCATCAGTGGACAGTCGGATTGAGATCCCCATTGAGACAGATCTGCCAGTAGTTCAGATAGATCAAAACAGTATGGCAATGCCAACAGGAGTTGAGGAGATGGTGCGCCAAATGCAAGAAACCATGCGGGCCATGCAGCAGGATGCCATTCGCCGAGATGAACTCGCCAAGCAACAGGCCGAGATTATGACCCAGCAGGCTGAGCTAATTACCCGACTGCAACAGCAGAATACTGCATCTGCTTCATATCAAGTCCCTCTTCCGGCAGGGGCTCCATTACCTGAGCAGGCACCTACTGTCCAGAACGCCCCACCAAATGCCCAGAATACCCTGCCGAATATCCAAAACTTACAAGAGGACACGAATCTTCCAATGGGGCCAGCTCCGCCCCCGCTTCCACCACAACTGTCCAAGGTCCATACACCCAATCACCCGGACTCTCCCTTCGAGTTCGAGGTTGATCATACAGGTCTGAAATTGAGCAAACTAGAGAAGCTCTTCAAGAAATCCCAGGGGGTCAAGGCTATCCCGGATATCGAGGATGGATATACCGACGTGGCCGTAACATTGCCCGATAGGTTCAAAATGCCTCAAATTGACCGCTTTGACGGGTCCGGGGACCCCATGGTCCATCTCCGACTGTTCTCAGACATCTTGCGGCCAATGGGCCTAACGCGACCAAAGAAGCTTTCATTATTCGGCCGAACCCTGTCGGGTGTGGCCGCCCACTGGTACGCAAAGTTAGACGATGAAGTGAAGAAGAATTGGGATGAAATGGCCGAGGCCTTTGTCGCGCAATATTCGTACAACACTCAGATCGAGATTATAACTCGTGATCTTGAAACGACAAGGCAAGAGCCCAAAGAAACTTTCTCGGACTTTGTAATCCGATGGAGGGCAAAGGCGTCAATGATGACTCTAAGGCCCACGGATAAGGACCAAATCCGGATGATTGTGCGCAATCTCCACCCAAAGTTGATGCAGAGAATGATTGTAATCCCCTTTCCTACTTTCTCAGATTTACACGAGATGGGGGTGCAAATCGAAGATGCAATGAAACAAGGTCTGTTTGACCACGATAGGGAACAACCGAGGAGGGCTTTCAACCGTAACAACAATGGAGACCCGAGTGGCGCTGCGAATATAAGAGCCTCGGAAGTTAGTATGGTCACTACCACTCCCCCTCCCCCTCCAAGGCCCATGGCTGCCACACCCTTCTCCGGCGCGTTCGAAAGCAACACACAAACCACCAGATTCCAACCTCGAGGCCAAAGAACCTTCACCCCATTATATATGCCCCTGTCCAAAGCTCTAGGGGTATTGATCAGGAAAAAGCATTTGAAACCCCTGGAGCCGAAGCCACTACCGAATCCACTCCCTCCCTCTCATGACCCAGCAAAGTACTGCGCGTATCACCAACAACACGGTCACGACACCGACCGTTGTTTCAGATTGCATCATGAGATCCAAGATCTTATCGACAAACAGGTGATCGCGCCTCCCGATAAACCCAATGTCACAACCAATCCTCTCCCACCACATAACCAAGCTCCCCCTCCCAACAGAATCATTTTTATCCAAACTGGGGTCGCATCTTACGATCCCAGTATCTATATCACCCTATCCCACCTACCCAAGCCGGAGGTGTTCCTCCACGACTTCACTGACTTCTCGTGCATGGTGGACATCTCCAAAACCCAACCAGAACCGACGGTGGTGACCGTCGAAGATGGGGCAGGGTAGATTTCAGGAGAGAATGAGATTGTTGAATCTGGGACTGGACAGAGTTTTGCTGAGGGAGTCTATGATCCAAGCAAGTACATCCTATCAACGAGCCGAATTGGGCTAGGTATAGAATTGCAAGAGACAGGAGAGCTGTGCATGATCCGAGGGGATGGATCTGGTCTAGGGGCAGATGATCTGACAGCCATAGAGGAGGACTTTGCCAACCTGCAATTTTTCGATGACCAGGAATCGACAGAGGCCACTGGATGGCTCGAGGATCAACCAGATGAAGTGGGGGAAGCCCAACCAGAACAGAGCCCGGCAGGGGCAGGGGCAGGGGTATCAGCTGTGGCCGGAATGGCTGAAACTCAAGTTGTATCGCCGGAGAGCGCCGGTGCTAAGAATTCCGCTCGAGACATGGGCATTATGGATACGGGAATTGTTGAACAAACAGCTGTACTGATGCAGCTGGAACGAGAAAAGTTTGAGGATGCCGAGAGAATTAGGAAAACTAAGGGCCCTGAGGGGACTGAAAGTGCTGTGTGCACGAAGATAGAGAATGCTGCGAGCATGTGGACAGGGAGTACTGCGAGTGCAACAAAACCGGAGCCAGACAGGTGTCTATTGGCTGCCGACGGAATGTGGTGGGAAGACGATGACTTATGTCTTGCCCACACGGATGAAGACTGGGGAAATAATCAACCGGATGACACTTGGTACCTCGATGAGGTTGACCATATGACGAGAAGTGGGCGGTACTTCAAACCCCCACACCTGGACCAACCCGAGGCATCCGGGAAGGATAGAGAAGCGGAGAAACAGAAGGAGAAGCAGATTGAAGAGGAAGCTGTGCTGAAACAGTTAAAAAAGATACAAGCAGACATCTCCATCTGGGGACTGCTAATGGCATCACGAGTACATAGGGAAGCTGTCCTGTCTGCTATGGACAAGTCCAAACTCTCCATAGACACCACGCCTGAACAGCTGGTTGGGCTGGTTTTTTCGGGAGGAGGTTCCCCGGCATTAACCTTTTCGGACAAGGAACTACCGCCTGAGGGCACAAATCATAACAAACCTCTCTATATTTCTTTGGAATGTAGAGATAAGTGGATACCGGTGGTACTTGTTGATACCGGGTCTGCGATTAATGTCTGCCCGACCAGAACGGCATATGCAATCGGGTTGAAGCCCGTGGACTTCGTCCCAACTACTCAAGTGATCAGAGCATACGACAATACCAGTAGAGAAGTGATGGGGACTGTTAAAATTCAAACCAAGGTTGGTCCAGGACAACACAACATTGAATTTCATATCTTGGACGTTCCCGCAACCTTTAACCTACTTTTGGGGCGACCGTGGTTGCACCAGGTCAAAGCAGTCTCTTCCACTCTACATCAGATGCTAAAGTACCCTCACGGGAAAGGGGTAGCGATCATTTTTGGGAATTCATCAATCCATCCGCCGCCGGAAGTGTCCATACCTGTCTTGGAGATCGAGCACGGCACGGAGGATGTGTTTTTATGGGGGTTCACTTTGGCCGAGGCTCGAGTGGTGCAGAATGTCATGGCTGTGAATGAGGGTATGTACGTCAGTGCTCAATCTGTCTACCTCATGAACAAGCTACAACATATCCCCAGCATGGGATTAGGAAGAACCGGCCGGAAAGGCGTCGCGGTATCGGCCGAAGTGCCACACAGCCCTCACATCTTTGGATTGGGTTATCTGCCCACCAAAGAGGACTGGGTGAGGAAAGGGAAAGAAATGGCCGGAAGGGCCAAAGCAAAGAAGGCTGGGAAGCCATTTGAGTTAATGCATAGGCCCATCTGGGGTACCCTAAACGGACGCTTCGTCCGGGAGGGGGAAGACTTTCCATTCTGCGGCTTCCCAGAACCATGGCTGAACGCGGAGAAGAAGCGCGTGCCTGATTTCGAAATCTTCTTCGATTTACAATTACCTGGGGATGACGTTGCCGAAGCGCAGACAGACCCACCAATTGAGGTTGAGCAGTGTAAAGCAGTAGATTCTGGAAGCACCGAGCTTGAAATGGGGGTAGCACTGGCTTGTCTACTTTCAGATCCTCCGATCGACCAAGAGTGCTTGGGGGATAACTCTTCGGTTTCTATGATTGGGGATGAAATAGCTGCGGGCTTCCCAGTGCCGATCTTGGATGCATCTATCGCACCTTCTCTCATCTGGCAATATGAAGAAGGCTTTTTATCTAGCAGCTCCGGGTCAGGTAGTGAGCCGGAATCTGATTCCAACGAATCTTGTGCGTCGAAATCAGGTTCCAGCTCGACCGAGTCTGAGTCCGGTATTCTTGGGGGTGACAACCCGGATGCCACAGTCCTGTCTAGGTCGTCTTTTTCATTTTCTTTTGAGTCTGTTGTAACAGAGGAATTTGACGGCTTGGAAATATTTAATGAGAATGATGTGGATGTGGTTTCTGAGTATTTTTCTGTGCCTTTGATTTATTACTTAAATCAGGATTTTCAAAATTTTGATGAAAACAACGAGGGAGAAATTCCTCCGGTTTTGCAACGGTTAATTGATCAAGAGCAGGAAAGATTCGTTAAACCTTTAATGGATGAAATCACTACTGTGAATGTTGGTACTGAGAAGGACCCGCGGCTGGTCCAGATCGGGTCCACGTTGTCTTCGGAGGAACGCGAGCGCTTAGTCGCTTTATTAAAAGATTTGAAAGATGTTTTTGCGTGGTCCTACAAAGACATGCCTGGAATCGATCCTGAGATTGTACAGCACCGGATCCCTCTTGATCCCGAGGCCCGCCCTGTCAAACAGAAACTCACAAGGATCCGCCCGGACTGGGCTCTCAAAATTAAGGAAGAAGTCACCAAGCAAATTGACGCAGGGTTCCTGCTGGTATCTGAATACCCAACTTGGTTGGCCAACATTGTTCCGGTGCCAAAGAAGGACGGCAGAATTCGGGTCTGTGTAGACTTCAGAGATTTGAACAGGGCCAGTCCGAAGGACGACTTTCCCTTGCCACACATTGATGAATTGGTGGATTTCACGGCAGGACACGCCTTGCTTTCGTTTATGGATGGTTTCTCAGGCTATAATCAGATAGTAATGGCACCCGAAGACCGGGAGAAGACTGCATTCACTACCCCGTGGGGTACATATTGTTATAGAGTGATGCCATTCGGGTTGAAAAATGCTGGAGCTACTTATCAACGGGCAGCAACAACAATATTGCATGATATGATCCATAAAGAGGTCAAGGTGTATGTGGACGACATGATTGTCAAGTCCAAAGAAAGAGAAGGCCACTACACCGCCTTACAAAAATTCTTTCAAAGGATCAGAGAGTTTCGGCTGCGATTGAATCCCCAGAAGTGCACGTTTGGTGTTACAGCAGGAAAGATGCTAGGGTTTCTGATTACACAAAGGGGAATCGAGGTCGACCCTTCCAAAATCAAGGCCATCTTAGAAATGCCACCACCAAGGACTGAAAACGAGGTGCGAGGCTTTCTAGGTAAAGTGCAATTCATAAGACGGTTTATCTCTAAATTAACCTTGACTTGTGAACCACTTTTTGGTCTCCTGAAGAAAGGAAAGAAATTCCAATGGGACGGCCGATGTCAAGCAGCTTTTGAGCAGATCAAAGAATATCTACAGAACCCGCCCGTGTTGTCACCACCAGAGCCGGGGAGACCGTTGATATTGTACCTTTCGGTAACAGAGACTACCATGCATGCTCGCGCAGGAGTCAGAAGACAAAGTGGAAAGGGCCATCTACTATCTGAGCAAAAAGATGCTGGATTACGAGACCCGCTATACACCGCTGGAGAAGGCTTGTTTGGCCTTGGTATGGGCTACCAGGAAGCTGCGGCACTACCTGTTAGCTCACTCTGTAATGTTGGTTTCACGATTGGATCCCATCAAATATCTTTTCGAGAAACCAGCACTTACGGGTAGGCTAGCTCGTTGGCTGCTGTTGCTCTCCGAATTTGATTTGAAGTATGTAACGCGCAAGTCAGTAAAAGGAAGAGCGGTAGCAGAGTTCCTTGCCGACCACCCGGTTGAGGGGGATGAAGCGGTTGAGTACCTATTCCCAGATGAAGCCATTCTGCACATCGAAGATGAAACTTGGACGATGTACTTTGACGGAGCGTCAAACCAGTATGGGTATGGGATAGGGGTGTTGCTGATAGCGCCTAACGATTCCCGTATCCCCTTAGCATTCAAGCTCCGGTTCAAAGTCTCGAACAATGAAGCAGAGGGGCAAGACGGTTGGACGTCATTGGGGACTCAAACCTAGTTGTATCTCAAGCGAAAGGAGATTGAAAAGTCAAGGAGGAAAGGATGATAATTTACCTCCAAACCTTGGATTCGTTAATTCCTCGGTTTGAGAAGCTAAATTTCACCCACCTCGTAAGAGAGAACAATAGGTTCGCAGATTCACTAGCAACTCTATCTTCTATGATAGACATCCCGTCCGGAGTCTGGATGCATCCAGTCATTATTGATCAAAAGTTTGCGCCAGCATACGAGTCGATTTCCGCCATAGATGAGGCTCAAGACGGCAACCCCTGGTATTACGACATCTGGAACTTCTTGGAAAAGGAGACGTATCCACTAGGGGCAAATGCCAAGGATAAGAGGGCCATCAGAAGAATGGCTGCTCAGTTTATCATCTGCGGGGGTAAGCTGTACAAAAGGGGTCATCTGGGAATGCATAAGCTCTGTGTAGAAGCTAAAGAGTCGAAGCGCCTGATGGAGGCCATCCATGGAGGGGACTACGGTGCACACATGAATGCAGTAATGCTGGCCAGAAAGATCCTCAAACAGGGCTACTACTGGTCAACCATGGAGGAGGATTGTATTAGTTTTGTTCGGCGATGCCACAAGTGTCAAATTCATGCGAACCGCATGAACATCCCGCCGTCAAAGCTGTACAACATGACTTCGCCATGGCCTTTTTCAGTTTGGGGAATTGATGTGATCGGAGCTGTTACCCCGAAGGGGTCAAACGGGCATGAGTTTATCCTGGTAGCGATAGATTATTTCACAAATTGGGTCGAGGCCCAATCATACGCGGTGTTGAAGGCGTCGCACGTCGCAAAGTTCATCAGAAACAACATCATCTGTCGCTACGGGGTGCCAAACGAGATAATTTCAGATAATGGTTCCCACTTCAAGAAAGAAGTGATAGACTTGTTGGAAAAATACAACGTGGCTTTTCATAAGTCATCTACATACCGGCCGCAAACCAACGGAGCGGTCGAGGCAGCCAACAAGAATATCAAGCATATACTGCAGAAGATGGTGGGAACCTACTGGGATTGGCCAGACAAGCTGCCATTTGCTCTGTGGGGCTACAGGACTTCAATCAGAACTTCTACTGGAGCGACTCCGTATTCATTGGTCTATGGAATGGAGGCTATTCAACCCATCGAGATTGAGGTTCCGTCGTTACGGGTATTGGCTGAGTGCCAAATAGCCGAAGCAGATTGGCCGCAGAGCAGATTTGAAGAACTCATGCTCTTTGATGAAAGAAGACTGAAAGCACTGTACCACATCCAAGGCTATCAACGCAGAATTGCCCGGGCTTTCAACAAGAAGGTTAAGTCCAGGAATCTGAAAGAAGGAGATTTGGTGCTCAAAGACAACCGAGCTCCCATCCACGACCCAAGGGGCAAGTTCAAACCCAATTGGACTGGTCCTTACATCGTCAAAGCTATCTGGTCAGGTGGAGCTGTGGTTCTGATGGATCTAGATGGCTTGGAGTTCTCACAACCGATCAATATGACAAGTTGAAGAAATATTACCCTTGAGAGGCTCGCTAGGCCGAAAACCCGAAAGGGCGACCTAGGCAAAAGTCAGAGCACAAAAAATTAGAAAATATAAAAACTGAGCTCGCAAGGTTGAAAACCCGCAAAGGGCGGCCTTGGCAAAAGTTAGAGCGCAAAAGGAGAGTGAAAATACTCGAGTGAACCTCGGCCTGAACTACGTAAGGCTTGATTCCCATCTTTGGGATACGTAGGCAGCTTCACATTGAAGTTCAGCCATAAACTTTTCCCCGATCAACTCTGTCCATTTTAATCATCTCAGTCATCTTTATCCATCAACATTCATCGCGATCTCCGGTACAGTGCTGTTCAGACTAGGGGCAACTTTCCGTTGCTGCGACGGTGCAAAGTTACTCAGACTAGGGGCAACTTTTCGTTGCCATGCAGTGCCGCATTGTTCTTCAGACTAGGGGCAACTTTCCAGTTGCGGGGATCTGGGGTTGTGCATCTCAGTGATAGATCTTCGGCATGTCCAGTTCTGATCCACATCGAAAATAGTTTTGATAAGTTTTAATAAAAGTCGACTTTGTTCAAATTAATCTTTTTACAACTAAGACCATTTTTGGACCAAAGCGGAAAATTTTCAGTACCACAACCTTCAATTTCATTGATTTCAAAACAGAGTTCTCCTGCTCTTGCATACAATCGAGGTTGCTTTTTTATTACATTCATAAAGAAAACTTGAAAATGCTAAATAAGCAATAAATTTGGGGCATAGTTAAGTCAAGTATCTCTGCGTCCCCTCCCAGAGCTGGACGAAGCATCTGAAGCCAAGCTGGGCCCAACCTGTGCCTCCTCGTTGAGCCAATCCAAGCACTCATCGGACAAAGTGCAACTGAAAGTGGAAGCAGGGGCCAGGAGCTCTCTAGTCCTCCATGCTGTGGCATATCGGGCAACCTGTGCACCCCAGACCGGGAAAGCGGCTGGGTACTCAATCCCCTCCGGTGGGCAGGTCTGATCATGACCGAATTGACGCAGAAACCGGAACGAAAAATAGAATACGCAGTGGGTTAGACCAATCAATTGTATCCCAATCAGCCGGGACATACTATAGCTCATTGCCGAGAGGTTGAGCCAAGGACAACGCCAAGCAATGCCGTCTGCGGACAAATTGCACATCCAATCAAACCACCACCTTTCGTCAAGAGCATTGACTAGGCGCTGCCGAAAGAAGTAGCCTCGAGCTGAATAGGCCGGGCAAGAGTCCACAACCTGCAACTTGTCCATTAACCATACCTGGGGGAGGGATGGAAAATGAGAGAATAAAGAACAGAGAGATGTATGATGAGAGAAAAGTAAGACAAGGGTTTGTGAGATAAACCGAGCCTGAGGGTCGAGTGATGTAAGCAAATATATATGTAAGGTTGGGTGGGAAACATTACCTGCAGCAGCAGTGGACTCCCAGCAAACCTAGTCGCCTCCCGGCGATAGACAGAATCTAAACCCATCAGCGTCTCGGCCAAGGTCATAGCGATGCAGCTCTTTCCCTCTCTCAAGCCTTGGGCAACTTCAATCAGGCGAATGCTAGCTCCGCCGAAGCCCGAGGAAAGCAGAAAGTGAGACAACAAACACAAGCAGAGGGCGTGTTGCCGGAAACCCTGCCAATAATGGTTGCTGCGGTCACCGGCGTCGGAAAAACGATGGATCAAGCCGAGGATGTCCAGTTCCCCACTGCAAATCAGAGATCGAGCATCATGCGCCGTGAGCCCACACATCCGCCCTAGAGCCTGGGCATGGCCAAAACGGAGCTGGGGCAAGATCACTTCAGAGCATTCAGACTCCATCAAAACCTGAAAATCTTCGAAAGTGGGACATACCTCTTGGCCGCCAAAGCTAAAAACGTGCGTCACTGGGTTCCAGAACCTTGCCGCGGTATGGAGAAAAGGGAGATGTAGCGGAGTACGGCTCAGCGTGAATAGTGCATTCAAACCGAAACCCCGGAAGTTCAGCTTTTCCGAGCCATCTAGAGAAGAGATCCAAGATGCGAGATTTTCCACAAGAAACGCCTCCATCTTTGTGTAAAACTAAGATGAATTGAATGTTCCCGAAGTTGAGGCTTTTATAGAGGGAAAAACACTATTCACGGGGACACGTGTCAAAAACTAGGTGGCTACAGGAATAAGTGGCCGGCCGGCCACCTTTTCTGGCTGGCCGACCATTTGCTTTTTACAAAACTGGCCGGCCGGCTCCCCCTCTCCATAAAATTGGCCGGCCGGCTCCCAAAGGTGGCCGGCAATGCTTCAGTGTATCTCCTTGGCCCTGTTTTACCCTTCGAGGGAAAGTTTCAAGCATTTCCAAGCAACGGGAGAGTCAAAGGCCTTCATTTCCCTCTATTTCGGATGCGTTCTGGTGCCCAGAACGTCCGAAGTACACTCTGTTGTTGCTGAGTTTTGTTTATCGAGTTGTTGTTTTGATTATCGAGTTATTGTTTTGCTTATCGAGTTGTTTGTCGAGCGGACGTGTTTCGTGTTTTCGAGTCATTGCTCTCTGATTAAACAATCTTTGTTTAAGTCTTGTTTATTTACGTTGTCAACACTGTTGCATTTTCCTTATTGAGTTGCAAACTTCCTAAGGTTCTGTTATATCTTAGTAAGTTGAGTTGCTTAGTTTGTTGTGTCGGTTCACTACCTGACTTGGTGACTACACAATGCGCATTCCCATTCAATTTCATTTTTGTGCAAAATAAAATGATGCGATACGATGCTAAAAGTTTAAAATACGAACACCTTTTCGAAAGTTGTTTCATTCCATCATGTTTTACAACGAACAAAGGTACAAGTTTTACAAAAAATAAAACTACCTAACAATGTGCAAAGTGCTACAAACTACTAGCAAAAAGAAAAGTAAAGCAGGAAATAGCAGCATCAATGTCCTCGGGAGCGGGAACGAGAAGCACTCCTCATCCTCTTCTGCGGGACAACCTCTGCACCATCATCATCATCCGGGTCGGAGCTGTCATCCTCAGAATCCCCCTCAGCCTCGCCTCTGTTCCCTGAACCAAGACCGGAGCCCCCCTCCTCGGCAGATGTCTCTGACTGGCGGTCGGTAACCTCCTCCTCCTCCTCCTCCTCGGGCTCCGCCTCTACAACGCGTGCCCTACGTCTGCGGGAGGACCCTCCTCGAGCTCCTTGAAAAGGCCTGGACGGCCCAGCTCCCCAAGGAGGCCCAGATGGCCCGGCCCGCGGCGGAGCATATACAGGAGGCATCTGAAAATGAAAAGTTCAATACATCAGTTCAAATATGAAAATCAGATACGAGTACAGTATGTGAGTGGGGTGTGTGTCGGATGTGCTCTACAATACAGAAGAATGCTCAAAACCAGTGTGTCATCAGATGTGTGATAAATACAAGGAAAATGAACGGTACCTGCACACCCATAACGGATAGGTGTGTGTCTCTCCGAAGGACCATGCTCTCAAGTGCGACCATCACCCCGAGAATCTCGTCCACATACTCAGCCGGAGGCTGCAGATACAAAGGCAAAACTATCAGTAAAGGAATGAATGTCCAAGTGTCCGACTGATAAATCAAAGCTATAAATCATACCGGTGGCGAATTAGGATCCCTGACATATCTATGGTCAGGAAGTGGAGGCTCTAGCGGAATCGGGTAAGGAGTCCCAAAACGCCATCCCGTCAACTCGGACGGCATGTCCGGTCATCCAGGATGAGGATAAGTCGGAGAAATCGGGGGAACTGGTCTACCCCTACCTCTAGATGTACCAGCCCCACTGGTGGAAGGGGCGTCTGCAGCCCGAGCCCGAGCCTGGCTCGAAGATGACGTACCAGCAGACCTCGCCATCGGAGTGCGAACCCCCGTCAGTGGAGGCATCAAATATGTATGACGGTAAGTGCCTTAATCCCCCTCCTCGAGATATAGTAAAGCATCGCTACCCAGCATAGCGCCGACTACCTCCGAGAAAGAGAGTCTGTCAGCAATCCGCATACTGACTGGGGGTACTGCGGGAGGATCCTGAGAAAGATACCCCCATACCTGACGCAGAAAACGTTCCCCCAGAAACCATGCTCTACCAATAGGTCCTTCGAGCAGGAACCTGTACTGGGAGGTGCCCGATCCTCCGGGATACTGTAATCGAAGACCATCGCCCAAGGGTGCCCAAGGCTGCCATGTAATCTGCGGATAACAAGTGAATAAACCAATCAGAAATCAGGAACGTGCAGGGCAAATCGGAGATAAAAATGAAAAGAACTGAGGGTTCTGAAGTACCTCCGATGGGCGCACAGTGTCAAAATACTGTCGCAGATAAATGAGAGTCTCTTGGGGTCTCGGCCGGTGCGGGCCCTCGAACACCAGTGAATATGGGGTCATAGGGGGCCCTGCCACCTCCAACTCTGGGCTAATGCTGGGAAGTATACGTAGACCCATAGCTGAGGAAAGCAGTGCAGAATGTAAGTACAAAGTGCTGAGAGCAAAATACAGACTGTAAAGTGCGCTGTGTGTGCAATGTACAAGTAATGAAGAGCAGAAATGTAAATCAAGGGGATAGAAAAGTACCTCCCAGGCTCTCCAATAACCGCCAAGTAAGTCTCCCCGCCCGCGGGAGGTCGCGCTCATATAGTAGTAAAGGGTGGCCAGGCCGGCGCCACCCCAGTCATATCGACTGACCTATGATAGGTCAACCAGAGCGCTCAGCAGATATAGCCCGACTGTGTTCCCTCTATCGGCAAACAGGGTAGTCCCGAAGAGGAACATAAGGAAACCACAGGCGTACTGCTCCGTCTCCTCAGGAGTCTCGGGCACCATCTCCGCCCGCCGGAAGTGGGAAGAGAACCAAGTATATCGGACTCTCCCAGAAACCCTGTCAACAGGCGGGCGAGCCCCCAGCAGATATGTCCAAGCGGCCTCCCACTCGCCCATGTCCTCATCATAAGGGATGGACCGACCTCCTATCTCCAGGCCAGTCAACACAGCGAAGTCCAGAGGGGTCATAGTCATGTCCCCGGTGGCAGAGAAATGAAAGGAGTTGGTGGTGTCCCACCATCTCTCTACCAGTGCCGCCATCAGTGTCCTCCTGGCAGGACAACGTGACAACCCAATGCAGAAGGCCCCGAACCCTGCCAAGTCTACTAAATCCCGGACAGCCTCCGGGAGCTCAACATACCAGTCCCGCGCGGCGGTGGAGCCATAGTCCCGTACACTGCGAGAACCAACCTGCATTCAGAATGAATACATATGTCAGTATAAAATGAATGTGCTGTGTGCCAATGAAATGAATGGACTGCGTGTTCAACTTTCAACCAGTGTGGGCTGCGTGTTCACTATCAATCTGGGCTGCGTGTTCAGGAAATTTAAGTTTGGGCTGCGTGTTCAACCTTCAATCAGTGTGGGCTGCGTGTTCACTATCAATCTGGGCTGCGTGTTCAGGAAATTCAAGTTTGGGCTGCGTGTTCAACTTTCAACCAGTGTGGGCTGCGTGTTCACTATCAATCTGGGCTGCGTGTTCAGGAAATTTAAGTTTGGGCGGCGTGTTCAACCTTCAATCAGTGTGGGCTGCGTGTTCACTATCAATCTGGGCTGCGTGTTCAGGAAATTTAAGTTTGGGCTGCGTGTTCAACCTTCAATCAGTGTGGGCTGCGTGTTCACTATCAATCTGGGCTGCGTGTTCAGGAAATTTAAGTTTGGGCAGCGTGTTCAACTTTCAACTAGTGTGGGCTGCGTGTTCACTATCAATCTGGGCTGCGTGTTCAGGAAATTTAAGTTTGGATTGCGTGTTCAACTTTCAATCAGTGTGGGCTGCGTGTTCACTATCAATCTGGGCTGCGTGTTCAGGAAATTTAAGTTTGGGCTGCGTGTTCAACCTTCAATCAGTGTGGGCTGCGTGTTCACTATCAATCTGGGCTGCGTGTTCAGGAAATTTAGGTGTGGGCTGCGTGTTCAACCTTCAATCAGTGTGGGCTGCGTGTTCACTATCAATCTGGGCTGCGTGTTCAGGAAATTTAAGTTTGGGCTGCGTGTTCAACCTTCAATCAGTGTGGGCTGCGTGTTCACTATCAATCTGGGCTGCGTGTTCAGGAAATTTAAGTTTGGGCTACGTGTTCAACTTTCAACTAGTGTGGGCTGCGTGTTCACTATCAATCTGGGCTGCGTGTTCAGGAAATTTAAGTTTGGGCTGCGTGTTCAACTTTCAACTAGTGTGGGCTGCATGTTCACTATCGATCTGGGCTGCGTGTTCAGGAAATTAATGTTTGGGCTGCGTGTTCAACTCTCAATTAGTGTGGGCTGCGTGTTCACTATCAATCTGGGCTGCGTGTTCAGAAAATCAGAGTTTGGGCTGTGCGTTCTACTCTAAGTCAGTGAGTGCTATATGTTCACCATTTTTTAATTCGGGCTGTGTGTTCGACAAATCAGTGTGTGAGCCGTGTGTTCATTTCTTAACTAATGTGTGCCGTGCGTTCGCAATCAATTAATGAGCCGAGTGTTCAGAAATTCAAGTGTTTAAGCTACATATTCAAGATGCAAATAAAGTACTATGTCATAAGCTAAACTGTGTGTTCAAGCACGGCAAAGGCACGAAATGTACGAAAAATGCAGAAAATGAAGTAAATACCTCTCGGGCCTCATGGGAGAGGTGATGCTCTGGCTCTCGGAGAAGCAGATCCCCAGGGGCTCGCTCATCAAAATTAGTGAAATGGCGGAAAACGGCACGAGGAAGGACATGTGCTGGTGGAGCGTACCTCCCGAGAATAAAAGGTCGGACCCTCGGGGGCAAAGTCATGGGATCAAAATCGTCCCCGGCACCCGGAAAGCCTCCACCATGAGGAGAATGACCCGCCATTTTCAGAAAATCTGCAAAAGGAGCAAAAATGAGCGAAAATGAGCCAAAATTGGAAAAAGTCAACAAAAGTCAACTCCCGAGAAAATCTTCCAAATATTGAGACAAACTCACCTCAAGTGGCGGAAATGAGAAAAGAAGCTCCGAAACCAAAATTTAATCAGTTCAAAGTGCTTGAAACTGAATATTTTTGCGGAAACAACTTGCGTGGGGCGTTGGAAAACGCGTATGGAACTCCGATCTGGAGAAGAAAGGGGTGTAAGAGGCAAGAGAAGAGAAGATCTCGGCTGCATTTATAGGCTCAAACTCTTGGGATGAAGGAGCATGAAGAAAGGAGGTGAAAGGACCAAAATGCCCTCGGATTTGGTCATATAGCCGGCTGGCCACCTTTTCCAGCCGGCCGGCCATTTCCTTTTTGAAAAACCGGCCGGCCAGCCATTCACTTTTTGTAAAACCAGCCGGCCACCTCTTATCCCTCATAAAACTGGCCGGCCATGTCCCTCACAGGCTCACCTAGCTCCCTGCAAATTTTGAGGAAGATTGGAGTTCCCGGGACCTGAAAAAATTCAAGAAAAGTACACTTCCGGTCGCGAAATTGCTCCGCCGGAACTTCAGCTTCAAGATCTGACATGTGTCTCATCATCATTCATCGAAATCGAAGTGTATCCTTTTTGAATGAGTTGTAGCCTTTCCAGGAAGTGGATCGGAGGCCGTGATCGAGTCGCCTTCGCCGAAACAGGCATTTTCGTGCTCGTTATTTCATGACAAACGGGCACCCTGATTTATGCTCGTTTTGCACTATCATGCACATAACTTGCATTCTCATGAGCATACTTACATTTTTATGCACATTTCTTGATATTGGCATACCTCTATGCTTGAGCATGCGTTGTCACGCATGTTCCACTCTTGCATTGCGATGCATTCACTCACCGGCACTGCGTGTGTCAAACTTCCAGAATCACATTGAATATATGTTGGTAGCATATTGTACTTGTTGCAATTTCTCTCTTTTGCAGGCACGATACTGTATGTACGGTTCATTTGAGGCTGGTGCGACCAGACGAATCGCGCAGGTATCGTATCTTCTCCGTGTGAGACGTGGCGAGGATTGAATAATTGTCCGCATTCTTAACTGCATGAAATGTAGTTGTTGCTTTGCATTCTTGCTTAAAACTGTTGCATCTATTTGCGAATACTTGCTTCATTACAGCTTGCTGCGTTTGCATGATCATTGAGTTATGTTCGGCTTCTTCCATATCGCTTTGTATTTTGCCCCCCCTGCCTGCGGGCATGCCTGCGGGCACCTCTCTGTTTATCTTGTATGTCTAAGTCTTCGGCCTTGTCAAAAATGGGTCGTCTCTGGGCTTTGACATTCACTCCCATCACTTATGACTTCCGAGTTCTGTCAAAGAGGGGTAACTGTAGACACCCCATTTTTGACCGACCTTAAGACTCAGATGTCGCCAGTTGAGCACTTGGTGATATTACATAATGTGCTCGTTCAGAAGTTTCAGAGTCGCGGCCGTGAGCCCTGCCTCCGGACTTCTGAACCCTCTTTTGTGCTTTGCCTCGGTTTGCGAACCAGGCTCGATTTTCGCTGTTTCTTTTCCTGAGGGGAGGGAGAGGTCCCGTAGACCATCTCTCAGTGGCCGTGGGCTACATTTTGTGGCTATAGGCCATTTTGCCCATTTCGGGACCCGGTTCCCGGTTTTCGGAGCCGTCAGGCCGTGTGCCTCGGTTCGGGACCACTTAACCATCTCCTATCGCTCCAATTTTTGGCATGCCTCCTATTTACTCCCTTCTGAGGGACACTGGGGTCTGAGAAACCCACTTCGTGGCCGAATGCCACTTTCGGTGCTTAACAGCCCATTTTTGGGACCCCGAACTGCGCGTTTTGGCCCCCGAACATTCGTTTTGCAACGGTTTTCGTTCATTTTTGGCAGGTACCTCTGTTTTATCACTGGGAAGGCCGTAGAAGGGTGGGAGGCCAGTAATTGTTGCAGCAACCAGTTATATATCCTCCGACGCCCTCCGATGCCCGTTTTTCACACTTCCTGGCTAATGTTGAACACCTTGGGGGCCCTTTCTTGAACTTTGAACCACATACTTGTGATGTACACACATGGGAGGACCCTAAAAGTTGGTGGCCGGCCACTAATGTTTCTTGACCCTTTTGAACCCCTCCTTTCGAGCCAATGTTGAACAACCTGGGCCCTTTTTCTTGAACTTTGAACCACATATTTGTGATGTACACACATGGGAGGACCCTAAAAGTTGGTGGCCGGCCACTGATGTTGCTTGACCCTTTTGAACCCCTCCTTCCGAGCCAATGTTGAACACCCTTGAGCCACTTTCTTGGACTTTTAACCACAGGGTTGTGTTGAGGGCACACAGGAGGACACCATTATGTGGTGGCCGGCCACTAAACCAACTTGACCCTTTTGACCCCTAGCCGGCCGGCTAGGGGATGTGGCCGGCGGGCCACCTGAAACAAAAATATCTGGCCGGCCATGATCCTCACACTGTTCACTTTACAGCTGTATAGCTTTATCCCCCAGAAAATATCTCAATCCGGGGGATATTTTGTGGGGGAAAGCTTGTCTCCTTTTTCCCCCACCTTTACTCCCTCTTTTTGTTCAATATAACCAGCCTCCAACACTTAAAGAAGGGGTTAGAAAAATTGTCTTCAAGTCTTGCATCTAAATCTCCCTCTATTTCTCTCATTTTCTCAAAAACACCCAAGTTTCACCTCATTTTCTTCATCACCACCAAGCTCTACCACAACCACTCCATTCCAGCAGCAAGGGGAGGAATTCCATCAGCTAAGAGGCAACAAATTTGGTCCAAGAAGCAACAAAAGTATTGATCTTCAAGGGTGAGTCCATTTTCCCTCTTTTCTAGTTCATTTTTGCACCATTCCTCTAGCCATCATGCTTACTGTTTTGAGCTCCGACCAAAACTGAAAAGGTCATTTTTTTGAGCTCATTTTCATGTCTCATTAAGGGCTCAACCCTGTTTGAGCCCTCCATCTTGCACTTGCTTCAATACCCTCTTTGTATGTCAATATTTTGCATACTTTTTCTAACCTACGTGTGATCTATTTTGGAGTTTCTCATGAACTTTAAGTAGGCTTATTTTGAGCCCCTCTTCAACATTGAAGAAGGGCTCATCTTTGTTTGCGACCTCCGTGTACCACTTGTCTTTATATCCATCTTTGGTCCCCTATTCTTGTATGACTTGGCAGCCTATCTTGGTTCCATTTTTGGTCATTTTACAGAGCTATAAAAGTTCTTATTTTGGCCCATTCTTCATGTTTCATTAAGGGCCTTTCATGGTTTGAGGCATATTTTATACACTTCATGTTATACCTCTCTTTTAATCCCCATTTTTGCATGTTTTGGTAGCCTATCATGCTTCGGTTTTTGGCCTTTTTACAGTACTAAAAGTAGTCTTATTTTGGCCCATTCTTCATACTTCATTAAGGGTCTTTGGCTGTTTGTGGAATATTTTGTATACTTTGTGTTATAGCCTCTTTTGAGCCTCATTTTGCATTGCATTTCTAGCATGTTTGTATACTGTTTTGGGGTTTTTACAGTTCTGTAAATAGTCATATTTTTGGTCCCTCTTCAATGTTGTAGAAGAGAATTTTTCGGTTTGGGCTTTGCATATACCACTTGCCTCTTTGGCCACCTTTTGGCCCTTTTTCTTGCATAAGAGCTTAGCCATATCCTTGTTTGTTTTTAGGGTTTTTACAGTTCTGTGAAGTGGCTTATTTTTGGCCCCTCTTAAATGTTGTTGAAGGACCCTAACCTATTTGGAGTTAGCAGCTGTGAGTTGCTTCATAATCTCATGTTTAGTGCCATTTTTGCATGCCATTGTTGCCCTATCTTTGCTTGCTGTTTGGCCATGATTTGTACTAGTAAAATGCTTATTTTGGGGCTGCCTTGCTTCTGTCTTTTCATTCCATGTACCAATTATGCATGCTTTGTATAGCTGTAGTTCATTCTATGTGCCTAATTTTGCATTTTCGCCTCATTTCGGGGCTGTTTTCCCCCACATTTCATTGCTGAAAATCCATTAACATGTTTGCATGTCGTTCCCATGCCATTGCATTGCATATGCCATTGCCTCGATTTGCGTGCCCATGTGTACGCGTTTCAAGGCACTTCATTTTCATCCATCGGCTTCTCATGTGAGTGTGGCTGAGGCTCTCTCATGTTAGTATAAGTCCATGTTGCATTTTCCACGCCATTTTAGCCATATTGCATTGCGTATGTCATCGCCTCGGTTTGCGTGTCCGTGTGCACGCATTTCGAGGCACTTCATTTTCATCTATCGGCCTCTTATGTGAGTGTGGCTGAGGCTCTCTCATGTTAGTGTAAGCCCATATCACATTTCCATGTCATTTACACTGCATATGCCATTGCCTCGGTTTGCGTGCCCGTGTGCACACATTTCGAGGCATCTCATTTTTACAGCATAGTGCATACTAGGTTGTATCTTAGATCGCATTCTGTCATTTTCTCGGTTTGCGTGCCCGTGTGCACGTATTTCGAGGCATGTCATTCCATAGCATTTTGTATGTTAGGATTGTATCTTAGTTGCATTTCATGCATGTCATGTATACTGCATCGTGTTCGGAATAGGAGTTAGCCCGGGCGCGGGAAACGAGGTGCGTTTCGTACTCCGAGTGACGGAACGCGTCTCAATTCCCCAGTCACCGACACTCCGGATCATCCATGATGGAGCTAGGTTTTGTTGTGTTTATACGTGCATTCATTCCATATTGAGTTGCACATTTCAACCCCTCTGCCATCATGCATCGATATGCGTGATTGGTGGCATGAGGATCGAGGCATGCATATATCTGTGAAAATACATTGCTATGCCTCTTTCCTGCTCTCTGTTGCAGCAAAATGAAGAATCAGCAACTTTTCGGGACTTGGCGCGCATTTCAAGAATAACTGCTAAACAGAGGCTAATTGTGGCATCCCGGTGGATTTTCGCGCAAGACAACCCGGACATGCATCATCCATCAGAAGCAAGGCAGTCCCTGGCTTGTACGCCAGTTTTACAACTTTCTTAGTTAATTCATTAATTAATTAGGAATTTGTATATTATTCGGACTGTAACATTTGGACTGTAATATTCTTTTATTCGGGACTGTATATTTATTTGGACCCTCTGCGCGAGGGAAATACTGTAATAAGTGTGCGTGTGTGTGTTGTATGTCTTCCAACCCCACGTCTTTCTCCCTTTTATTTATCCGCTTATGATGGTTAGATTAGGGCATATTTCAATTAGCATACAGTATGATAGCATGTTTGCATTCATTCATCTGTTTTGCATGCACCGGGCTCGGCGCATCATACTAATTGCATTTGTATTTCAATTCCAAGTTGAATACATGATTAGCTGTAGCATTTCATATACCATGTTTAGAATAGCCGAGCCTGCTATAGTTGCATCTTTGCATGTGTTGCATTAGGCATTTCTGTATACCTAGGATCATGCATGATTTCTAATATAGTTTTTGTTTTGGCTTGGAGTACTCGGTAAGCTTTATGCTTTAGCATCCTTGCATGCGTGTGAGTGCTGCCTTGAATAGCATGCTCACCATGAGACTATATGCTTATGTGATATAACTGCCTAAATGCCTGTGGGTGAAGGTTGGGTTACTTAAATTGGAATAAATCATCAAATGTTTCAAGCCTACCTGCGGGTAGCAAACCATTTTCAAAAAGCGAACATGAAATGTTTTGTTCCAATTCAGGCGATCTAGTCTATACTTGTATGCTGTGCGCATCACATAGTAACCTAGGCTAATAACCGGAATAAGAACTCACAATGTTTTCAAAAATAGATATCATGGTTAGTAGATTCCGATCTTTGATCGGGCGAGCGGGGGTGCTCACGAAGTGACCTTCCCCAATCGTACCCAAGTTCCCGAGCCGAGGCAACTTTGGTGATGACGGACACGTGGCCTTTTGGCACCGAGTCAGGGTTTCCTAAATTTCCCAAAATAAAATATTTAGGTGGCGACTCTGTATCTGGCAAAGCAGTCCATGTTTGGCACTTCTTTCAAAAATCTGTTTTCTCAAAACGATTTGCCGGATTTGGACTCTTTGGTTCAGATTTAGAACCGTGACTACAAATCGAGTCCGAGCTGTAGCGAGGTCCCCCGCGGGCTTGTTACAGCTGCCCACAATCTAGCCAAGTATTGTACATTTCACCAGCAGCACGGTCACGACACCAACCTGTGCTTTCGATTGCGTCATGAGATTCAAGATCTCATTGATAACGGGGTGATTTTACCTCCCGAAAAACCCAATGTTACTACAAATCCTCTCCCCACACATAACCAACCTCCACCACCCAAAAGAATCAATTTCATCCACACTGGGGTCGTGTCCTACGATCCTAGTATCTATATCACACCTTCCTACCTACCTAAGCCGGAAGTTTTCCTTCCTAATTGCA
Organism: Camellia sinensis; assembly: GCF_055761805.1. Lineage (NCBI taxonomy): Eukaryota > Viridiplantae > Streptophyta > Magnoliopsida > Ericales > Theaceae > Camellia > Camellia sinensis. The sequence continues at coordinate 164,474,970 of NC_138972.1, forward strand.
CCGATTTGTGCATGATGGATGTCTCCATAACCCAACCCAAGCCAGCGGTGGTGACCATCGAGAGCAGGAGAGAGAAGACTCCAAAGGAGAAGGGGGTTGTCGAGCCAGAGTCTGCGAAGTCTGGGAGTGATGTGGAGAATGCTTATAGTCCGAGTAACTACATTTCACCGATGGGCCAAAATAGACCAAATGTGGAATTTCCAGCAGGAGGAGAGCTGTGTGCAATCCAAGGGGACAGTCCAGGACAGGGAACGGATGATTTGACAGCTGTAGAAGAGGATCTTGCCAAGTTCCAGTTTTACAGTAACCAAGATCCGGAAGACTCAGCCGTCAACTGGTTCGATTATGAGGAATCAGTAGAGGCCACGGGATGGTTGGACGATCAGCCAGATGTGGTAGGAGAGTTTCAGTCAGAACAAGGCCCGGCAGGGGCAGGGATGTCAATAATAGCCGGGAACGTCGAAGAACAGAGTACATCGCCGGGGAGCGCCGGTGTCGAGAGTTTCGCTCGGGAATGGAGCATTTCGAGTACAGGGATTATTGAACAAACTACTTCATTGACACAGTCGGAACAGGGAAGATTCGAAGATTCTGAGAGAATCAGGAAGGCAAAAGCCCATGTGGGGGTTGAGACCGCCGCAAGTACAGAAAGGGAGAATGCCGCGAGCATAGGGATAGAAGGTACTGCGAGTATGAGAACAGTCATGCCAGAACCGGACAGGTGCCTGTCGGCTGTTGATGGAATGTGGTGGGAAGACGATGATCTATGTCTTTCCCACACGGACGAAGATTGGGGAGTAACCAACCAGATGATACCTGGTATATCGGCGAAGTCGATCATATGACCAGGAGTGGACGGTATTTCAAGCCTCCACATCTGGATCAACCAAAAGCGTCTGGAAAAGATAGGGGGACAGAAAAGCAAAAGGAAGAACAACTCGAGGATGAGGCCGTATTGAGACAATTGAAAAAGATACAAGCAGACATCTCCATTTGGGGGCTGCTTATGGCTTCTCGGGTACATAGACAGGCAGTCCTCTCAGCCATGGACAAAGCCAAGCTTTCCATAGACAGCACGCCCGAACAACTGGTGGGCCTAGTTTTTCGGGAGGGGCCGCCCCAATGTTGACTTTTTCTGATAAAGAACTGCCACCTGAGGGTGCGAACCATAACAAGCCACTCTATATCTCCGTGGAGTGCAGAGATAAATGGATACCCGTGGTGCTTGTCAATACAGGGTCCGCCATCAACGTCTGCCTGGCAAGGACAGCCTACGCGATCGGCTTAAAAGTCGCGGATTTTGTGCCAACGGCCCTAGTGATTCGAGCCTATGACAACACAAGTCGGGAAGTAATGGGGACAGTTAAGATTCAAACAAAAGTTGGACCGGGACAGCACGAGATAGATTTCCATGTCTTGGAGGTTCCCGCAATGTTCAACCTGCTTTTGGGGCGGCCGTGGCTGCATCAGGTAAAGGCGGTCTCCTCTACCCTACATCAAGTGGTGAAATACCCCTATGGGAAGGGAGTAGCTATTGTTTTTGGAAACTCATCAATTCACCCGCCACCGGAGGTGTCTACGCCTGTTCTAGAAATCGAGCACGGTATGGAAGATGTGTTCATATCGGGTTTTACCTTGGCTGAGGCTCGGGTTGTACAGGACATCATGGCAGCTAATGAAGGGGTATATGTCAGTGCCCAAGCAGTCTATCTCATGAACAAACTCCAGCACATCCCCGGGATGGGATTGGGGAAGAGCGGCCGGAAAGGCGTCGCGGCATTGGCCGAAGTGCCACACAACCCTCATACCTTTGGATTGGGTTACCTACCCACCAAAGAGGACTGGATAAGGAAAGGAAAGGAGATGGCCGGAAGAGCCAGAGCAAAACAGATAGGGAAGCCCTTTGACTTAATGCACCGGCCCATTCAGGGTACCCTAAACGGACGCTTCGTCTGGGAGGGGGAGGACTTTCCGTTCTGTGGTTTCCCGGAGCCGTGGCTGAACGCGGAGAGGAAGCGCGTACCGGGGTTTGAAATTTTCTTTGACCTGCAGCTACTTGAGAACGACATCGCCGAAGAGCAGACAGACTCATTAGCCGAGGCTGAGCAAAGTAAGGAAGTACAGTCTGAGGACGTTGAAAATGAAATGGGGGTAGCACTAGCATGTCTGCTTTCAGATCCTCCGATCGAACAGAAGTGCTTGGGGGACAACTCCTCGGTATGCATTATCGAGAATGAAACGGCTGCGGGCCTTCCAGCGAATATTTTGGATGCATCTATCGCACCCTCTCTCACTTGGCAGTACGAAGAGGGATTCTTGTCCAGCAGCACCGGGTCAGGTAGTGAGCCAGAATCTGATTCCACCGAGTCCTGTGAGTCGGAATCAGGTTCCAGCTCGACTGAGTCTGAGTCCGGTATTCCTGGGGGTGATAACCTGGATGCCACAGTCCTGTCTAGGTCGTCATGTTCTTTCTCTTTTGAGTCTGTTGTAACAAAAGAATCAGACGGCTTGGAAGTATTTAATGAGAATGATGTGGATGTGGTTTCTGAGTACTTTTCTGTGCCTTTGATTTATTGCTTAAATCAGGATTTTCAAAATTTTGATGAAAACGACGAGGAAGAAATTCCTCCGATTTTGCAACGATTAATTGATCAAGAGCAGGAAAGATTTGTTAAACCCTTAATGGACGAAATCACTACTGTGAATGTTGGTACTAAGAAGGACCCGCGGCTGGTCCAGATCGGGTCCACATTGTCTTCGGAGGAACGCGAGCGCTTAGTCGCTTTATTAAAAGATTTCAAAGATGTTTTCGCGTGGTCCTACGAAGACATGCCTGGAATCGATCCTGAGATTGTACAGCACCGGATCCCTCTCGATCCCGAGGCCCGACCTGTCAAGCAGAAACTCAGAAGGATCCGTCCCGATTGGGCCATTAAGATCAAGGAAGAGGTCGCCAAGCAAATCGATGCAGGCTTCCTGCTAGTATCCGAATACCCGACTTGGTTGGCCAGCATTGTTCCAGTGCCGAAGAAAGATGGCAAGATCCGGGTATGCGTGGATTTTAGGGATTTGAACAGGGCCAGTCCGAAGGACGACTTTCCCTTGCCACACATTGATGAATTGGTAGATTTCACGGCAGGACACGCCTTGCTTTCGTTTATGGATGGCTTCTTTGGCTATAATCAGATAGTAATGGCACCCGAAGACCGGGAGAAGACTGCATTCACCACCCCGTGGGGGACATACTGTTACAGAGTGATGCCGTTTGGGTTGAAGAATGCTGGGGCCACATATCAACGGGTTGCAACCACGATACTGCATGATATGATCCACAAGGAGGTTGAGGTGTACGTGGATGACATGATTGCCAAGTCCAAAGAAAGAGAGGGCCACTACACCGCCTTACAAAAGTTCTTCCAAAGGATCAGAGAATTTCGGCTGCGGCTAAATCCTCAGAAGTGTACATTCGGTGTCACAGCGGGAAAAATGTTGGGATTCCTGATTACACAAAGGGGCATTGAGGTCGACCCTTCAAAAATCAAGGCCATCTTAGAAATGCCACCACCAAGGACTGAAAAGGAGGTGCGAGGCTTTCTGGGTAAAGTGCAATTCATAAGACGGTGTATTTCAAAACTAACCTTGACTTGTGAACCACTTTTTGGTCTCCTGAAGAAAGGAAAGAAATTCCAATAGGACGGCCGATGTCAAGCAGCTTTTGAACAGATCAAAGAATATTTACAGAACCCGCCCGTGTTGTCACCACCAGAGCCGGGGAGACCGTTGATATTGTACCTTTCAGTAACTGAGACTACCATGGGCTGCATGCTCGCACAAGAGTCAGAGGACAAGGTGGAAAGGGCCATCTACTATCTAAGCAAGAAGATGCTGGATTACGAGACCCGCTACACTCCGCTGGAGAAGGCTTGTTTGGCCTTGGTATGGGCTACCAGGAAGCTGCGGCACTACCTGTTAGCTCACTCTGTAATGTTGGTTTCGCGCTTGGATCCCATCAAATATCTTTTCGAGAAACCGGCACTTACGGGTAGGCTAGCTCGCTGGCTGCTGTTGCTTTCAGAATTTGATCTGAAGTTTGTAACACGCAAGTCAGTAAAAGGAAGAGCAGTAGCAGAGTTCCTTGCCGACCACCCGGTTGAAGGGGATGAAGTGGTTGAGTACCTGTTCCCAGATGAAGCCATTCTGCATATCGAAGATGAAACTTGGACGATATACTTTGACGGAGCGTCGAACCAATACGGGTATGGAATAGGAGTGTTGCTGATAGCGCCAGACGATTCCCGTATCCCTTTTGCATTCAAGCTCCGGTTCAAAGTCTCGAACAATGAAGCAGAATATGAGGCATGTATTGCTGGCCTAGAAGCAGCCCTGGAACTAGGGGCAAGACGGTTGGACGTTATTGGGGACTCGAACCTTGTCATATCTGAAGCAAAAGGAGACTGGAAAGTCAAAGAGGAAAGGATGATAATTTACCACCAAACCTTGGATTTGTTAATTCCTCGATTTGAGAAGCTAAATTTCACCCACCTAGTAAGAGAAAACAACAGGTTCGCAGATTCACTAGCAACTCTATCTTCCATGATAGACATCCCGTCCGGAGTCCGGATGCGTCCGGTCATCATTGACCAGAAGTTTGCGCCAGCGTACGAGCCAATTTCCGCCATAGATGAGGCTCAGGACGACAACCCCAGGTATTACGACATTCGGAACTTCTTGGAAAAGGAGGCGTATCCACCAGGGGAAAATGCCAAGGATAAAAGGGCAATCAGAAGAATGGTTGTTCAGTTCATCATCTGCGGGGGTAAGCTGTACAAGAGAGGTCATCTGGGAATGCATAAGCTCTGTGTAGAAGCTAAAGAATCGAAGCGCCTGATGGAGGCCATCCATGGAGGAGAGTGCGGTGCACACATGAATGGAGTAATGCTGGCCAGAAAGATCCTCAGACAGGGCTACTACTGGTCCACAATGGAAGAGGATTGTATCTGTTTTGTTCGGCGATGCCACAAATGCCAGATCCATGCAAACCGCATGAACATCCCGGCGTCAAAACTGTACAACATGACTTCGCCGTGGCCATTTTCGGTTTGGGGAATTGATGTGATCGGGGCTGTTACTCCGAAGGGATCGAATGGGCATGAGTTTATTTTGGTCGCGATAGATTACTTTACAAAGTGGGTCGAGGCCCAATCATATGCCGTGTTGAAAGCATCGCACGCTGCAAAGTTCATCAGAAACAACATCATCTGTCGCTACGGGATCCCAAACGAGATTGTTTCGGATAATGGTTCCCACTTTAAGAAGGAAGTAATTGACTTGTTGGAGAAATATAATGTGGCTTTTCATAAGTCATCCACATACCGGCCGCAAACCAACGGAGCAGTTGAGGCCGCCAGCAAGAACATCAATCATATACTGCGGAAGATGGTGGAAACCTACCAGGACTGGCCAGATAAGTTGCCATTTGCTCTATGGGGCTACAGGACTTCAATTAGAACTTCTACCGGAGCGACTCCATATTCATTGGTTTATGGGATGGAGGCCGTTCTACCTATCGAAATCGAGGTTCCGTCATTACGAGTGTTGGCCGAGTGTCAAATAGCCGAAGCAGATTGGCAGCAGAGCAGGTTTGAGGAACTCATGCTCTTCGATGAGAGAAGACTGAAAGCACTGTACCATGTTCAAAGTTATCAGCGCAGAATTGCCCGGGCTTTCAACAAGAAAGTTAAGTCCAGGAATCTAAAGGAAGGAGATTTGGTGCTCAAGGACAATGGAGCTCCCATCCACGACCCAAGGGGCAAGTTCAGACCTAATTGGACTGGTCCCTACATCATTAAAGCTATCTGGTCAGGTGGAGCCGTGGTTCTGATGGACCTAGATGGCCTGGAGTTCTCCCAACCGATCAACATGGACAAGTTGAAGAAATATTACCCTTGAGAGGCTCGCTAGGCTGAAAACCCAAAAGGGCGACCTAGGCAAAAGTTAGAGCACAAAAAATTAGAAAATATAAAAACTGAGCTCGCAAGGCTGAAAACCCGCAAAGGGCGGCTTTGGCAAAAGTTAGAGCGCAAAAGGAGAGTGAAAATACTCGAGTGAACCTGAGCCTGAACTACGTAAGGCTTGATTCCTATCTTTGGGATACGTAGGCAACTTCATCCTGGAGTTCAGCCATAACTTTTTTCCCCGATCAACTTTGTCCATTTGATCGTCTCGGCCATCTTTGTCTATTCAGCATTCAAGGGCCCGGTTGTGATCTCCGGTGCAGTGCTTTTCAGACTAGGGGCAACTTTCCGTTGCCATGCAGTGCCGCGGTACTATTCAGACTAGGGGCAACTTTCCAGTTGCAGAGCTCCAGGGTTATGCATCTCAGCGACAGATCTCAGGCGTGCCCAGTTCTGATCCACTTCGAAAACGATTTCGAGGAGTTTTAATAAAAGTTGACTTTGCTCAAAACAATCTTTTTACAACTTTGACCATTTTTGGACCAAAGCGGAAAATTTTCAGTGCCACAACCTTCAATTTCATTGATTTCAAAACAGAGTTCTCCTGCTCTTGCATACAATCAAAGTTGTTTTTTTTTTATTACATTCATAAAGAAAACTTGAAAGTACTAATAAAGCAATAAATCTGGGGCATAGTCAAGTCAGGTGCTCCTGCGCCCCCTCCCCGAGCTGGTCGAAGCCTCTGACGCTAAGGTGGGCCCGACCTGTGCCTCCTCATTAAGCCAATCCAAGCACTCATCAGACAAAGTGCAACTGAAAGTAGGAGCGGGGGCCAGGAGTCCTCTCATCCTCCACGCGGTGGCCTGCCAAGCAAGCTGTGCGCCTCGGGCTGGGAATGCAGCAGGATACTCTATCCCCTCTGGCGGGCAGGTCTGGTCATGGCTAAATTGACGTCGAATCCAGAATGGGAAGTAGAATACATAGTGAGTAAGACCAATCAATTGAATCCCAGTCTGCCGGGGCATATTGTAACTCATTGCCGGAAGGCTCAGCCAAGGGCACTGCCAAGCAATACGGTCTGCGGACAAGCAGCGCATCCAAGCGAACCATCATCCCTCATCCAGGGCATTGACTAGACGGTGCCAGAAAAAGTAGCCGCGAGCTGAATATGTTGGGCAAGAGTCCACAACCTGCAGTTTGTCCATTAACCATACCTGGGGAGAGATGAAAAATGAGAGAATAAAGAATAGAGAAGTGTACGAGGAGAGAAAAGTGAGAATGGAGTTTTGTGAGAAAAGACCGAGCTTGAGGGCCAAGTGATGTGAGCAGTGCATATATGTGAGATTGGGTGGGAAACATTACCTGCAGTAATAGTGGACTCCCTGCTAATCTGGTCGCCTCATGACGATGAAAGGCGTCTAAGCCCATCAACGTCTCAGCCAGAGTCATGGCAATACAGCTCTTGCCCTCTTTCAGGCCTTGGGCAACCTCGGTCAGCCGGACACTAGACCCTCCGAAGCCTGAGACAAATAGAAAGTGAGATAGCATGCACAAACAGAGGGCGTGTCGCCGGAAGCCTTGCCAGTGATGGTTGTTGCGATCGCCGGCATCAAAAAACCGATCGATCAAACTCGGAATATCCAGCATTCCGTCACAAATCAGAGACCGAGCGTCACGCATACTGAGTCCACACATTCGCCCTAAGGATTGGGCATGGCCAAAATTGAGTTGGGGTAAGAGCTCCTCGTCGCGCTCGGACTACATTAAGGCTCGGAAATCTTCAAAGGTAGGACATACCTCCTGCCCAGCGAAGTTAAAGACACGCGTCACCGGATTCCAAAACCTTGCCGCGGCATGAAGAAACGGGAGGTGCAATGGGCTACGACCCAGAGTGAATAGTGCATTTATGCCGAAACCCCGGAAATTCACTTTTTCCGAGCCATCCAAGCTAGCAATCCCAGCTGTGAGATTTTGAGCAAGAAACTCTTCCATTGGAGCAAATCAATGTGAAAGTGAGAAAAACTACGGAGCTGGGGTCTTTTGTAGGAGATAAGGTTGAGTGGAGGACAGGTGTCAACATTCTGGTGATCCCCTCATTAAGTGCCGGCCGACCAAACTCTTTGCCGACTGACCATTATATTTTGCCGACCGAACAAACTTTTGGCCGGTGGCCATTCCTCGCGGCTGGTGGCCTCTACCCCTGGCCGGTGGGCTTCCTCCTGGTTCCCTGAGCTGTTTATGCTAGGCATTGGGGAACTCCACCACCTTCGATCCCTCCCCCGGCGATCGATTCTTGCGAAGTCACACCTGTCCGCTTGTCAAGTTATTGTACATTTGCTTATCGAGTTGTATTTCACTATCTTTGAGCTCTTGATTTGTTTATCGAGCTGTACTCACACTGGTTTGGTTTTATCGCGTTTTTGTTTTGCTTATCGAGTTGTAAGTCGGTTCACTACCTGATCATTACGATGCAAATTTTCAGTGTTCAAAATAAGTTCAATTTCGTGGTGTGATACCTTGCGATGCGATGCATAGAAAGTTTACAAATGCAACATCTTTTGAACAAAATAGTTGTTTCATTCCCAACGCGTGTTTTACAAAATGGGTAATCTTAAGAAAAAAATAAAACCTGCCCGAGGCAGTGCAATGTGCTTAAACTACCAGTAAAAAGAAAAGTAAAGCATAGAATGACAGGGTAGCAAAGTATTAGAATTGATACCAATACAACTCCCCCTTGCGGTCAACGCACCTTCCGTACCTTCGTTCGGGATAACTGCATGGTTTGACACCTTCATCACTCAAGACAATGCAGGAAAGCACACCTTTGAAACGTGAACCTTCGAGTTGACCTCAGGCCACAACTTCTGCGAGCAATGCTCGATGTGTGCGAAGAATGTCCCGCCTCGTATCCTTTTTATGCCTTGTGAATTCCACAAATTGTTTCAATTGATTGCGTAGACCGCATTCTTGTTCAATTTCATTACCTGCGTAGACCGCATGTTTTGATTGTGTAGACCGCATGCTTGTTCATTTCATTACCTGCGCATGCTTGTTCATTTCATTACTTGCGTAGACCGCATGTTAATATCATTACTTGCATAGACCGCATGTATTGCTTGCGTAGACCGCATATTTATCAATTTCGTTGCCTGCGTAGACCGCATGCTCCATTTACATGTCTGTATTTTCACAGCATTGTTGTGCTCCCCACTTGCTTTGCGTTGTCACGCATTCCGAGTACACTACTATGCATGTTGTTAACAATATTGTACCTGTTAAGTTTGTTTTCTCTGCAGGCATGATATTGTATGCACGGTTCATTTGAGGTTGGTACAACCAGACGAACCGCACAGGTATTGTATCCTCCGAGTGAGACGTATCGAGAATTCCATAATTCTCTTACATCCTTTCTGCATTGTAGTGTAGTTTGGTGTATGCTAGCTTAAAGTTGTCGCATGTATGCTTCATTACAGCTTTCTTTGTGTGATCATAAGTTATGCTCGGCTTCGTGCATTGTCTTGCATTTTGCCCCTGCCTTCGGGCGCATACCTTGTTTGTCTTGCATGTTTGTCTAAGTCTTCGGCCTTGTCAAAAATGGGTCGTCTCTGGGCTTTGACATTCACTCCCGTCATTGTTATGACTTTCGAGTTCTGTCAAAGAGGGGCAACTGTAGACACCCCGTTTTTGACCGTCCTCAAGACTTGGACGTCACCGTTTGAACACTTGGTGATCATCCATGTTTGTGTTCGTTTGGAGTTCCCGGAGGTCTCGGCTACGCGCCTTGCCTCAGAACCTTCAAACTTGACCGTTTAGTGTCTTGTTTTGCACCAAACACTTGCTTTGTGCCTTGGAGGGGTAGGGAATGCCTTGTGAGGCATCCCCACACACCACCGGCCATGGCCAAAGGCCACCGGCTGGTTTTTGTCTCCATCGGCAATATATATTGCCGGTCGGCACTATTTTCTGCCGGTCGGCACCCTTTTTGCCAAAATGAAATTTTTGGGCAGCCGACCACTGTTCATCTACTTTATGTAGATATTTTGTGCCAGCTGTGATAGCTGGCACCAACTCTTCTGCCCTCCATACACGTGTATGGAGGGATGTCCCTCTAAGCAAGCTTGTTGAATAAGCTTTGCAAGAGGGACTTCTATAAGAGGAGGAGCCTTCTCCTTGTTCTAGGTTAGAAAATTGGAAGGCAAAACCAGAGCTTATACATGTAGATACACCCTCTCTCTATACTTCCCTCTCTCTCCTCCTTTGTGTGTGTTTCTTGGCCTAAAAGTGTGATTTTACCTTACTTTTGCACTAATACACACACTATTACACCTTGCTCCGAGATTGTGGGACTTTGAGGGTTGATTCTTGAGTTTTGGGGCTGTTTTTTATCAGAAGAAGAGGGCTGCATTGACTGTTCTTAAGGTGTGCTTCAAGGGTGAGCATCTTGCTTTAGTTTCCCCAAACTTGCACTAGTTTTTTACCTATCTTGCTTGCTGTTTTAGTTTTTGTGCATAACATAAAAAAGGCTTATATTTTCATGCTTTAGAACTTTCATTAAGGGTCTTTAGTGATTTGAGTTCAAACTCACCCTCTTAAGCCTCATTTGGCCTTTTTGTTACCTCCTTGGTAAGGCCTTTTTTGCTTAAGTGTTTTGGTCTTCTCACCACTGAAAATCAGCAAATTTTCAGTGGTAAGGAAGGTGGTTTGAAGTCTTGCATAGGGGAGGGACACCCCTCTCCCTTCATTGTCTTATTTTCTTGCATTTTGGCTTAAAGGGTAACATGCATGCTTGATTGGTTTTAGCCCTTTTTCAGAGGTTTTTAGGTGTTTTTAGGTCATTTGTAATCTCTGTTTTTAGTCGGATTTGTGGCCTTTTGCATGCTTAATATACTTGCTTCACGTCCCCCTATTTGGCCTAGAAATGCGCCTTGTGTTTAGGCCATAATTCTTGCATGTGTTGGCTTAGTTCCATGAAGGTCTTGGCATTATTTTACCATGTTTGAGATCTGTTTGTAATCTATTTCAGTCATGCTTGCCTTGTTTGATGTCATCTCTTTTTGTTTTGGCTTGTAAGCTTTGAGCATTTTGGCCTCTAGCATGTGTAGCTTGAACCATCTTCATGATTTTGGCATCATTTAGGATCATACTTCAGTCCCTAAATCATGTTAAATGTGTGCATGTGTGACCTCTTTCATGCCTTGAGGGTGTGCCCTCTTATGCCTAAGAAATAAGTTTCGGTGCATACGCCTCTTTGGAGCCACTTTAGCTGCCATGTTAGTAGGTTTTGGGGTTCATTTTTGCATGTAAAAATTCTGTTTTTACTTGTCTATTTCATGCCATGATTGGTCTTGTGGGTGGAAGTGAAGTCCCCCCTTTTTGTGCCTTAACTTTAGGACCATTGGCTTGCTTGTTGGCATGAGTATTTGTCCACCCATTTAGGCACTTTTGGCCACTGTTTTGGGGTGGATCAAGGTCTGCCCTTGTATGGTTTAAGACCCCTTTGCATGCTTGTCTCATGTCCATTGCAGAAATGCTTCGTTAAAGGTTATAATATCTTGGTCCCATTGCGTAAATTGTTCGTATTCGGATTGCATTTGCATCTCGCATGCCTAGCATTGCATACTTGCCATATTAGTTGCATGACATTTGGCATGCCTTGCATTTCCATCTCATTGTTGCATTTTGAGCCATGTTTGCATAACATGCATTGCATTACTTGGTTTGGGGTGTCAAACCAAGTGTGAGGGTCAAGGAACATTCATACTACGAGTGATGTAATGTGCCTTGATTCTCGGTCACCGGGACCCTTCACTTCGGCATGATAGGGTCTTGGTCCTCATTTGTGTGGTTGCATGCATCTTTACATCGAGTGGCAAACTCGATCCCTTGGGCTATCATGCACCATTGATGGCTCGAGGATCGAGGGCCATGCCTCCCTGAGATTCAAAGCATGATGGGAAGCATGACCATGCTTACATGTGCCTGAAATCCTATGCCATATACTGTCTGTTCTCTGTTGCTATCAAAACTATCCTCTGCAGGAAGCTTCTGCCGACCAGCAGAATTCAGTGCCGACCGGCCAATTGTGGATGGCCGATAAATCCAGGAACAGCCGATGGAAATTATGCAGTGCCGGTGGGAATTTCCCCCAGCCGGTGGTACTCTGCAGCATGCAAGGAACCTGTCCTAGGGCTTTGGTAATTTTCAGAGAGACAGGGCAGTGTGAACAGAGGTGGCAGGGGTATGGTACGGGTTTTCCAAGCGAGTCGGGTTTCGAGCATGCATCATTCGCGCATCCCGAGGCAGAGGCTACGGCCACCCTTCTCCTTTCTTTCTATTAATTAATTGGAAATTCTGTAATAATTAACGTATTTGTTATTCGGTCTGTAATATTTATTTGGTCCCTCCGAGTGAGGGCAATTATGTAATAAGTGTGCGTGAGTGTGTGTATGTCTTCCAACCTCACGTCTTTCTTCCCTTTTACTTACTTGCTTTGATGGTTAGTATTAGGGCACGTTTAAAATTAGCATACCTTATGCTGTGCATACGTGCATTCATGCATTTGTATTACATACATCAGGCTCGGTACATCACGCTAACTGCATTTGTACTTCAATTCCAAATTGAATATGTGCATCAAATTGATCGCATTTCACATGCCATGCTTAGGTTAGCTGAGCCTACTTCGATTGCATCCTGTATGTGTTGCATTAGGCAATTTAACATGAGCTAGGACAAGCATGTTTGCTAACTAGTTTATTGTTTTGGCACGGAGTACGATGTAAGTATTTATGCTTTAGCATCCCGCATGCGTGTGAGTGTTGCCATGACAGGATGCTTGCCATGCGGCTAAATGTTTATGTGATAAACTGTTTAGATGCCTGTGGGTGAAGGTTGGATTGTCTCAGTTGGAAAAACTCGTTGAAATCCATGTTTTAGCCTACTCGTTAGTAGCAAATTCTAAAGTATTTTTCAAAGACAAACGGGTATGCAATGCTTGTTTCCAAATTAGGCAATCTAGTCTATACTTGTTTGCTGCGCGCATAACATAGTAATTCTAGGCTAATAACCGGAATAAGAGCACATAACGCTTTCAAAAACGGATATCACGATTAGTAGAGGCCGATCTTTGGATCGGGCGAGAGGGGGTGCTCATAGCTGACCTTCCCCAATCGTACCCTAGCTCCCGAGCCGAGACAACTCCGGTGATGACGGACATGTGACCTTCGGCACCGAGTCAGGGTTTCCTAAATTCTCCCATTTTAAAATATTTAGGTGGCGACTCTGTATCTGGCAAAGCAGTCCATGTTTGGCACTTCTTTTCGAAAAATCTATTTCTCAAAATGATTTGCCAGATTTGGACTCTTTGGTTCAGATTAAGAACCGCGACACAAATTGAGTCCGAACTGTAGCGAGGGCCCCACGCGGGCGCGTCTACAGGGTCCAAATAAGTTTCTGATTGTTTAAACCCTAATGCAAGAGAAATGACAAGTAAACACCATAGTTACATATCTGCCATCATGCAAGATGATCCGAATAAGTGTCCGAGTGTTAAAACCTTAATGCGTGAGAAATGGCAAGTGAACACCATAATTACATATCTACCATCATGCAAGAGTGTCCGAATAAGTGTCCGAGTGTTTAAACCCTAATGTATGAGAAATAGCAAATAAACACCATAATTACATATCTGCCATCATGCAAGAGGGTCCGAATAAGTGTACGAGTGTTTAAACCAAATGCATAAGAAATGCCAAGTAAACACCATAATTACATATCTGCCATCGTGCAAGAGGGTCCGAATAAGTGTCCGAGCGTTCGAATCCTAATGCTCGAGAAATGGCAAGTAAACACCATAATTACATATCTGCCATCTTGCAATAGGGTCCGAATAAGTGTCCGAGTGTTTAATCCCTAATTCATGAGAAATGGCAAGTAAACACCATAATTACATATCTGCCATCACGCAAGAGGGTCCGAATAAGAGTTCGAGTGTTTAAACGCTAATGCATGAGAAATGGCAAGTAAACACCGTAATTACATATCTGCCATCCTGCAAGATGGTCCGAATAAGTGTCCGAGTGTTTAAACCGTAATGCATGAGAAATGGCAAGTAAACACCATAATTATATATCTACTATCACGCAAGAGGGTCCAAATAAGTGTCCGAGCGTTTGAATCCCAATGATCGAGAAATGGCAAGTGAACACTATAATTACATATCTGCGATCATGCAAGAGGGTCTAAATAAGTGTCCGAGTGTTTAAACCCTAATGCATGAGAAATGGCAAATAAACTCCATAATTAGATATCTGCCATCATGCAAGAGGGTCCGAATAAGTGTCCGAGTGTTCGAATCCTAATGCTCGAGTAATGGCATGTAAACACCATAATTACATATATGCCATCATACAACAGGGTCCGAATAAGTGTCCGAGTGCTTAAACCCTAATGCAAGAGAAATGGAAAATAAACACCATAATTACATATGTGCCATCATGCAAGAAGGTCCGAATAAGCGTCCGAGTGTTCGAATCGTAATGCAGGAGAAATCGCAAGTAAACACCGCAATTACGTATCTGCCATCACGCAAGAGGGTCCGAATAAGTGTCCGAATGTTTAAGCCCTAATGCATGAGTAACGGCAAGTAAACACCGTAATTACATATCTGCCATCATGCAAGAGGGTCTGAATAAGTGTCCGTGCATTAAACCCTAATGCATAAGAAATGGAAAGTAAAAACCACAATTACAAATCTGCCATCATGCAAGAGGGTCCGAATAAGTCTTCGAGTGTTTAAACCCTAATGCTCGAGAAAGGGCAAGTAAACACCATAATTACATATCTACTATCATGCAAGAGGGTCCGAATAAGTGTCCAAGTGTTTAAACCCTAATGCATGAGAAATAGCAAACAAACACGACAATTACAAATCGGCCATCATGCAAGGGGGTCCGAATAAGTGTCCGAGTGTTTAAACCTAATGCATAGGAAATGGCAAGTAAACACCATAATTACATATCTGCCATCGTGCAAGAGGGTCAGAATAAGTGTCCGAGTGTTCGAATCGTAATGCTCGAGAAATGGCAAGTAAACACCATAATTACATATCTGCCATCATGCAAGAGGGTCCGAATTAGTGTCCGAGTGTTCGAATCCTAATGCTCGAGAAATTGTAAGTAAACACCATAATTACATATCTCCCACCATGCAAGTGGGTCCGAATAAGTTTCTGACTGTTTAAACCCTAATGCATGAGAAATGGCAAGTAAACATCATAATTACATATATGTCATCAGGCAAGAGGGTCCGAATAAATGTCCGAGTGTTTAAACCCTAATGCATGAGAAATGGCAAATAAATACCAAAATTACATATCTACCACCATGCAAGAGGGTCCGAATAAGTGTCCGAGTATTTCAACCCCAATGCGTGAGAAATGGCAAGTAAACACCATAATTACATATCTGCCGTCCTGCAAGATGGTCCGAATAAGTATCCGAGTGTTTAAACCCTAATGCATGAGAAATGGCAGGTAAACACCATTATTATATATCTATTATCACGCAAGACGGTTCGAATAAGTGTCCGAGTGTTTGAATCCTAATGCTTGAGAAATGGCAAGCAAACACTATAATTACATATCTGCGTTCATGCAAGAGGGTCTAAATTAGTGTCCGAGTGTTTAAACCCTAATGCATGAGAAATGGCAAGCAAACACCATAATTAGATATCTGCCATCATGCAAGATGGTCCGAATAAGTGTCCGAGTGTTTAAATCCTAATGCATGAGAAATGGCAAGTAAACACCATAATTACATATCTGCCATCCTGCAAGATGGTCCGAATAAGTGTCCGAGTGTTTAAACCCTAATGCATGAAAAATGGCAAGTAAACACCATAATTACATATCTGCTATCACGCAAGAGGGTCCGAATAAGTGTCCGAGCGTCTGAATCCTAATGCTCGAGAAATGGCAAGTGAACAATATAATTACATATCTGCGATCATGCAAGAGGGTCTAAATAAGTGTCCGAGTGTTTAAATCCTAATGCATGAGAAATGGCAAGTAAACTCCATAATTAGATATCTGCCATCATCTAAGAGGGTCCGAATAAGTGTCCGAGTGTTCGAATCCTAATCCTCGAGTAATGGCATGTAAACACCATAATTACATATATGCCATCGTACAACAGGGTCCGAATAAGTGTCCGAGTGTTTAAACCCTAACGCAAGAGAAATGGAAAATAAACACCATAATTACATATCTGCCATCATGCAAGAAGGTCCGAAAAGCGTCCGAGTGTTCGAATCGTAATGCAGGAGAAATCGCAAGTAAACAGCGCAATTACATATCTGCTATCACGATAGAGGGTCCGAACAAGTGTCCGAATGTTTAAGCCCTAATTAATGAGTAACGGCAAGTAAACACCGTAATTACATATCTGCCATCATGTAAGAGGGTCTGAATAAGTGTCCGTGCGTTAAACCCTAATGCATAAGAAATGGAAAGTAAAAACCACAATTACAAATCTGCCATCATGCATGAGGGTCCGAATAAGTTTTCGAGTGTTTAAACCCTAATGCTCGAGAAAGGGCAAGTAAACACCATAATTAAGTATCTACTATCATGCAAGAGGGTCCGAATAAGTGTCCGAGTGTTTAAACCCTAATGCATGAGAAATAGCAAACAAACACGACAATTACAAATCGGCCATCATGCAAGGGGGTCTGAATAAGTGTCCAAGTGTTTAAACCTAATGCATAGGAAATGGCAAGTAAACACCATAATTACATATCTGCCATCGTGCAAGAGGGTCCGAATAAGTGTCCGAGTGTTCGAATCGTAATGCTCGAGAAATGGCAAGTAAACACCATAATTACATATCTGCCATCATGCAAGAGGGTCCGAATAAGTGTCCGAGTGTTCGAATCCTAATGCTCGAGAAATGGCAAGTAAACACCATAATTACATATCTCCCATCATGCAAGAGGGTCTGAATAAGTTTCTGAGTGTTTAAACCCTAATGCATGAGAACTGGCAAGTAAACATCATAATTACATATCTGTCATCAGGCAAGAGCGTCCGAATAAATGTCCGAGTGTTTAAACCCTAATGCATGAGAAATGGCAAATAAATACCAAAATTACATATCTGCCAACATGCAAGAGGGTCCGAATAAGTGTCCTAGTATTTCAACCCCAATGCATGAGAAATGACAAGTAAACACCATAATTACATATCTACCGTCCTACAAGACGGTCCGAATAAGTGTCCGAGTGTTTAAACCCTAATGCATGAGAAATGGCAGGTAAACACCATTATTATATATCTACTCTCACGCAAGAGGGTTCAAATAAGTTTCCGAGTGTTTAAACCCTAATGCATGAGAAATGGCAAGCAAACACCATAATTAGATATCGTCCATCATGCAAGATGGTCCGAATAAGTGTCCGAGTGTTTAAACCCTAATGCATGAAAAATGGCAAGTAAACACCATAATTACATATCTGCCATCCTGCAAGATGGTCCGAATAAGTGTCCGAGTGTTTAAAACCTAATGCATGAGAAATGGCAAGTAAACACCATAATTACATATCTGCTATCACGCAAGAGGGTCCGAATAAGTGTCCGAGCGTCTGAATCCTAATGCTCGAGAAATGGCAAGTGAACAATATAATTACATATCTGCGATCATGCAAGAGGGTCTGAATAAGTGTCCGAGTGTTTAAACCCTAATGCATGAGAAATGGCAAGTAAACTCCATAATTAGATATCTGCCATCATCCAAGAGGGTCCGAATAAGTGTCCGAGTGTTCGAATCCTAATGCTCGAGTAATGGCATGTAAACACCATAATTACATATATGCCATCATACAACAGGGTCCGAATAAGTGTCCGAGTGTTTAAACCCTAATGCAAGAGAAATGGAAAATAAACACCATAATTACATATCTGCCATCATGCAAGAAGGTCCGAATAAGCGTCCGAGTGTTCGAATCGTAATGCAGGAGAAATCGCAAGTGAACACCGCAATTACGTATCTGCTATCACGCAAGAGGGCCCGAATAAGTGTCCGAATGTTTAAGCCCTAATGCATGAGTAACGGGAAGTAAACACCATAATTACATATCTGCCATCATGCAAGAGGGTCTGAATAAGTGTCCGTGCGTTAAACCCTAATGCATAAGAAATGGAAAGTAAAAACCACAATTACAAATCTACCATCATGCAAGAGGGTCCGAATAAGTGTTCAAGTGTTTAAACCCTAATGCTCGAGAAAGGGCAAGTAAACACCATAATTACGTATCTACTATCATGCAAGAGGGTCCGAATAAGTGTCCGAGTGTTTAAACCCTAATGCATGAGAAATAGCACACAAACACGACAATTACAAATCGGCCATCATGCAAGGGGGTCCGAATAAGTGTCCGAGTGTTTAAACCTAATGCATAGGAAATGGCAAGTAAACACCATAATTACATATCTGCCATTGTGCAAGAGGGTCCGAATAAGTGTCCGAGTGTTCGAATCATAATGCTCGAGAAATGGCAAGTAAACACCATAATTACATATCTGCCATCATGCAAGAGGGTCCGAATAAGTGTCCGAGTGTTCGAATCCAAATGCTCGAGAAATGGCAAGTAAACACCATAATTACATATCTCCCATCATGCAAGAGGGTCCGAATAAGTTTCTGAATGTTTAAACCCTAATGCATGAGAACTGGCAAGTAAACATCATAATTACATATCAGTCATCAGGCAAGAGGGTCCGAATAAATATCCGAGTGTTTAAACCCTAATGCATGAGAAATGGCAAATAAATACCAAAATTACATATCTGCCAACATGCAAGAGGGTCCGAATAAGTGTCCGAGTATTTCAACCCCAATGCATGAGAAATGGCAAGCAAACACCATAATTACATATCTGCCGTCCTGCAAGACGGTCCGAATAAGTGTCCGAGTGTTTAAACCCTAATGCATGAGAAATGGCAGGTAAACACCATTATTATATATCTACTATCACGCAAGAGGGTTCGAATAAGTGTCCGAGTGTTTGAATCCTAATGCTTGAGAAATGGCAAGTAAACACTATAATTACATATCTGCGATCATGCAAGAGGGTCTGAATTAGTGTTCGAGTGTTTAAACCCTAATGCATGACAAATGGCAAGCAAACACCATAATTAGATATCTGCCATCATGCAAGATGGTCCGAATAAGTGTCCGAGTGTTTAAACCCTAATGCATGAGAAATGGCAAGTAAACACCGTAATTACATATCTGCTATCCTGCAAGATGGTCCGAATAAGTGTCCGAGTGTTTAAACCCTAAAGCATGAGAAATGGCAAGTAAACACCATAATTACATATCTGCTATCACGCAAGAGGGTTCAAATAAGTGTCCGAGCGTCTGAATCCAAATGCTCGAGAAATGGCAAGTGAACACTATAATTACATATCTGCGATCACGCAAGAGGGTCTGAATAAGTGTCCGAGTGTTTAAACCCTAACGCATGAGAAATGGCAAGTAAACTCCATAATTAGATATCTGCCATCATCCAAGAGGGTCCGAATAAGTGTTCGAGCGTCTGAATCCTAATTCTCGAGAAAGGGCAAGTGAACACTATAATTACATATCTGCGATCATGCAAGAGGGTCTGAATAAGTGTCCGAGTGTTTAAACCCTAACGCATGAGAAATGGCAAGTAAACTCCATAATTAGATATCTGCCATCATCCAAGAGGGTCCGAATAAGTGTTCGAGCGTCTGAATCCTAATGCTCGAGAAAAGGCAAGTGAACCCTATAATTACATATCTGCGATCATGCATGAGTGTCTGAATAAGTGTCCGAGTGTTTAAACCCTAATGCATGAGAAATGGCAAGTAAACTCTATAATTAGATATCTGTCATCATCCAAGAGGGTCTGAATAAGTGTCCGAGTGTTTGAATCCTAATGCTCGAGAAATGGCAAGTAAACACCATAATTACATATCTGCCATCGTACAACAGGGTCCGAATAAGTGTCTGAGTGTTTAAACCCTAATGCAAGAGAAATGGGAAATAAACACCACAATTACATATCTGCCATCATGCAAGAAGGTCCGAATAAGTGTTCGAGTGTTCGAATCATAATGCTCGAGAAATGGCAAGTAAACCCTGTAATTACGTATCGGCCATCATGCAAGAGGGTCCGAATAAGTGTCCGAGTGTTTAAACCCTAATACATGAGTAATGGCAAGTAAACACCATAATTACATATCTGCCATCATGCAAGAGGGTCAGAATAAGTGTCCGAGCATTTAAACCCTAATGCATAAGAAATGGAAAGTAAACACCATAATTACATATCTGCCATCATGCAAGAAGGTCCGAATAAGCGTCCGAGTGCTCGAATCGTAATGCTCGAGAAATGGCAAGCAAACACCTTTATTACGTAGCGGCCATCATGCAAGAGGATCCGACTAGGTGTCCGAGTGTTTAAACCCTAATGCTCGAGAAGTGGCAAGTGAACACCATAATTACATATCTACCATCATGCAAGAGTGTCCGAATAAGTGTCCGAGTGTTTAAACCCCAATGCATGAGAAATGGCAAGTAAACACCATAATCACATAATCTGCCGCCATCCAAGAGGGTCCGAATAAGTGTCCGAGTGTTTAAACCATAATCCACGAGAAATGGCAAGTAAACACCATAATTACATATCTGCCATCACACAAGAGGGTCCGAATCAGTGTCCAAGTTATCGAATCCGAATGTTCGAGAAATGGCAAGTAAATACCATAATTACATATCTGCCATCATGCAAAAGGGTCCGAATAAGCGTCTGAGTGTTTAAGCCCAAATTCACGAGAAATGGCAAGAAAACACCATAATTACATATCTACCATCATGCAAAAGGGTCCGAATAAGTGCCCGAGTGTTCGAATCCTAATGCTCGAGAAATGACAAGTAAATACCATAATTACATATCTGCCGTCCTGCAAGATGGTCCGAATAAGTGTCCAAGTGTTTAAACCCTAATACATGAGAAACGGCAGGTAAACACCATAATTATATATCTGCCATCACGCAAGAGGGTCTGAATAAGTGTCCGAGCGTTTAAACCCTAATGCATAAGAAATGGAAAGTAAACACCATAATTACATATTTGCCATCATGCAAGGGGGTCCGAATAAGTGGCCGAGTGTTTAAACCCCAATGCATGAGAAATGGCAAGTAAACACCATAATCACATATCTGCCGTCATGCAAGAGGGTTCGAATAAGTGTTCGAGTGTTTGAACCCTAATGCGTGAGAAATGGCAGGTGAACACCACAATTACATGTCTCCCATCATGCAAGAGGGTCCGAATAAGTGTCCGAGTGTATAAACCCTAATGCATGAGAAATACCGAACAAACACCATAATTACATATCTGCCAGCAAGCAAGAGGGTCCGAATAAGTTTCCGAGTGTTTGAACCCCAATGCATGAGAAATGGCAAGTAAACACCATAATTACAAATCTGTCGTCCAGCAAGATGGTCCGAATAACTTTCCGAGTGTTTAAACCCTAATACATGAGAAACGGCTGGTAAACACCATAATTATGTATCTGTCATCACGCAAGAGGGTCCGAATAACTGTCCAAGCGTTTAAACCCTAATGCATAAGAAATGAAAAGTAAACACCATAATTACATATTTGCCATCATGCAAGGGGGTCCGAATAAGTGTCCGAGTGTTTAAACCCCAATGCATGAGAAATGGCAAGTAAACACCATAGTCACATATCTACCGTCGTGCAAGAGGGTCCGAATAAGTGTCCGAGTGTTTAAACCCTAATGCGTGAGAAATGGAAAGTGAACACCATAATTACATATCTCTCATCATGCAAGTGGGTTCGAATAAGTGTCCGAGTGTTTAAACCCTAATGCATGAGAAATAGCAAAGAAACACCATAATTACATATCAGCCAACATGCAAGAGGGTCTGAATAAGTTTCCGAGTGTTTGAACCCTAATGCATGAGAAATGGCCAGTAAACACCATAATTACATATCTGCCGTCCTGCAAGATGGTCCGAATAAGTGTCCGAGTGTTTAAACCCTAATACATGAGAAATGGCAGGTAAACACCATAATTATATATCTGCCATCACGCAAGAGGGTTCGAATAAGTGTCCGAGGGTTTAAACCCTAATGCATAAGAAATGGAAAGTAAACACCATAATTACATATCTTCCATCATGCAAGAGGGTCCGAATAAGTGTCCGAGTGTTTAAACCCCAATGCATGATAAATGGCAAGTAAACACCATAATCACATATCTGTCGTCATGTAAAAGGGTCCGAATAAGTGTCTGAGTGTTTAAACCCTAATCCATGAGAAATGGCAAGTAAACACCATAATTACATATCTGCCATCACGCAATAGGGTCCGAATAAGTGTCCGAGTGTTCGAATCCGAATGCTCGAGAAATGGCAAGTAAACACCATAATTACATATCTGCCATCACGCAAAAGGGTCCGAATAAGTGTCTGAGTGTTTAAACCCTAATTCATGAGAAATGGCAAGTAAACACCATAAATACATTTCTGCCATCACACAAGAGGGTCCGAATAAGTGTCCGAGTGTTCGAATCCTAATGCTCGGGAAATGGCAAGTAAACACCATAATTACATATCTGCCATCATGCAAGAGGGTCTGAAAAAGTTTCTGGAGTGTTTAAACCCTAATGCATGAGAAGTGACATGTAATAACCCAATCCTCGCATGTGTTTCCGGTATATTTTCTGTCCCTCATTATGCGTATTTATATGCTTATTTTGACATTGCACATGGAATTAAGTTTAATGAAGTGAACCTTATGATTATAGATTCATATCTGTTTAATAAGAAATCATATCTGTCACAATTAAAATGTTTGGATCTGGAATTGAAAGCCTTAAGAGCTTAATAATTTGAAATTGACCTTATATGTGAGATCAGCGTAATTTTTAAGTCATAATAGGCATCTTTGTGAAAATTTGATTTGGGATGATTAACACGATTAAGTTTTGTCTTATTCCACTATATATATATATATATATATATATATCTATGTTATCCCAAATAATTGACTTGGAGCTTTATGCAAAAATATCCTAAGAGAGAGAGAAAAGAGAAGGGTTAGAGAGGAGAAGCAAAGTCCTTCAAGGGAAAATTGGGGAAAGATAGAGGATTGTAGGAGGATTGTAGGGAATTTGACTCAAGGTATGTCTACCTATTTCTATTTGACCCTCTCATTGAATAAAGAAGAAATTCCTCTATATTCTTGAGTTAAGTGCTTAATTAAGTTATTTTCTTTTGTATTGAATTGATTTGGAATTGTGTGGAATTGTCTAGTAAGAATTCATCTTATTTCCTCAATTATCAAACTTGAACCCATCTATATGGATATATGGTTGCTTATATGTATGTATGTGTATGGAATTGGAAGCATGGTGGAATTGGGTCATGTTCATAAGTTTTAAAGATCAAAGATCCAAGTTATGTTGAGATTGATAGATGTTATGATGTCTATTTACATGTTTTTGAACCATATTCTAACCATTAAAGAACCTATTTTGAGCCTTGAAAAGGAGTACCAAAAATTGGATTTTTGCTGAATTTTCGAACTGCTTTCTGCCAGAATCGCCGCACGTGCGGGAAGCACTGCCACATGTGCGGGGCTCACAGCCTCACGTGCGGCCCAAACTGCAAAAATTCGTTCGCTCTGTTTTGCATGCTTAACCCTCTGGTATTTTTGAAATTCATATTTGAAGTTCCTAAGATGCCTATAAATTCGTTTGAAGTGAAATGATGCAGGAAATGAATTAAGAAAGAAAAAGAACTAATGTCTAAGTTATGTATGTGTACAGGGCACATTCCAGGAGGGACAAGCACTTCGTTGTAGCACTGTGAGTAGTCGTATGTTCAATTATCGTTAATGATTGTTAATGTTAACATTCTGTACCTTGCAAGTAATTATGTTAACAATATGTTGATTGGAAAATCTAAAGGCATTATTCTGCAGTACATTTTATTACTGTTCATAAAGAATACTAACGTTATTTGCAAGATAGCTATAGTGATTCATGACGAACCAAGGGTACGTATAAGCACTATGGAACCATGGTATTCACGTATCTCTGATATCACTCAATCCGTACAATGTGCTTACCTTTTGTTAATAATGATTAGGAATGTCCTGTTAGACTTAAGTCAACTATGTTAACACATATGAACGATTAAACAAAGGTGTATGCTTCTATATGCTACTGATTAATAGAGCAAGTGAACTACGCCATTTCTTAATGAATAAAAAGGAATTATGTTCATTCTTGAAAAACAGATTTTGAGTAAAGATGAGAGCCTATTGTTTTGTTGTTCATAGGCCGCAGGCTAATCAATTATAGGTTATTAAGTGTAGACACCTTCGAAGAATCAGAATAATTGGAAGGCTCTGTGTATTCATGTGAATTGGAAGTTATTCAGAAACCACGACATAAGTGCAAAAGTTTAACATTAGTGCGTGACCCTCATGGAAATGTGAATTATTCTATCTTTGTTAAGCATACAATAATAATGTGATATGACAAGAAATGTCTTATATTCTAACATGTACGTTTTGAATCACTGAATGATTGTCCATTTAGATAAAGGTATTCAAGGCATCTGTAGCACAAGGCCCTTACCCAAGGGTAATAATATAGTGGGTCACGTATGTTACAAGTTTACGTCTGTTACAAGTTTAAGTATGTTTATGTTACAAGTTCATGTATGTTACAAATTCAAGTATGTTACAAGTTCTCAGTACCGGGGCACCCCTTTATAGAACTAACAAGAATGCGTTATATTGATTTGTTAGCGCTATCGAAATGCCAAGCATAGTCAAGTATGAATTCGGATTGCTATTTATGAATCAAGCAGAATGCGTATGTATGAATTTGTTTTCGTTTATGGTATGACATAATATGTATGGTTTGGTCTGTAAAATCTATTAATTCCTAGGATGGAACAAAGTGCTACTTGGAACTAAGTGCTATGTTGTGAGCCACCTCTGGAGTCCATGTGAGACACCTCTTGAATCCATCCATATATGAACTAGGCTTAAAGCCAATATGGGCCTATGGCCATTCTGTATGATCTATTAGGCCAAAGGCCATCCTATGTTTCTGGTATGGAGCAAAGTGCTGTACGGAACTAAGTGCTGCAGTGTGAGCTGCCTCTAGAATCCGTACGACCCACCTCTTGAGTCCATACATATGTGAAAGTTATGAGCCCTATGGCCATTCCGTATAAGTTGTTATGATATGAAACAAAGTGCTACACGGAACTAAGTGCTACGATGCGAGTCACCACTAGAATCCGTGTGAGACACCCCTTGAATTCATACAAACATGTACAAGGGCTATATGCCATCATGTTTACGGGCTTCATGCCATATGTACAAGGGCTATATGCCATCATGTTTAAGGGCTTCATGCTATATATTCAAGGGCTATATGCCAACACGTTTACAAGTTTAATGCTACTATATTCAAGGGCTTTATGCCACTCTGTTCAAAAGCTTAAAACCATTATGTTCCAAGATATTATGTTTCAAGCCATTATGTTCCAAGACTGGGCCTAAGGCCGTTTTGAAACTAAATTAACTTAAGTTATGTATGCATTGATATGTATTATAATTCAAGTTGAGCATTGCATCGTTTATGTACTATTATTCACTAAGCCTGGCTCACTTTGTGTTATGTCTATTTCTGTAGGTAACCAACCAGGTGGTCAGTCCTAGCCATGACACCCGTTTTCTTTGTCAACCTTCGTGAGTCCAGGCGCTGCATGAGAACATTTATTTAGTAAAATCTATTAAGATGTTGACTTACTTTTGATTGTCCACCCAAGGTTGAATGTATAAAACTTAAATGGTTTTTGTATGTGCCCAATTATAGGGCTGAGACTATATATGTAGTTGTATAGTTTGGACTTTACCTATCTACTATGATGCATGTGATGTATGACATCCTGGCATGTAGAAGTAGCTCAATGGAGTTTATATGTATCATTATTTTCATATTATGTGTTTCCGATAAGGCCCCATATGTTATATACAACAGGTTAAATGTTCATTTTCGAACGGGTCATGCCCAAACTTTTAAGGGCGGGTTTGAGGTCGTGACATGGCAAGCAAACACCATAATTTCATATGTGCCATCATGCAAGAGGGTCCGAATAAGTTTCCGAGTGTTTAAACCCTAATGTGTGAGAAATGGCAAGTGAACACCATAATTACATATCTACCATCATACAAGAGGGTCCAAATAAGTGTCCGAGTGTTTAAACCCTAATACATGAGAAATAGCAAAAAAACACCATAATTATATATCTGTCATCATGCAAGAGGGTCCAAATAAGTGTCCGAGTGTTTAAACCCTAATGCATAAGAAATGGCAAGTAAACACCATTCTCATGCATTAGGGTTTAAACACTCAGAAACTTATTCGGACCCTCTTGCAGGATGGCAAATATGTAATTATGGGATTTACTTACCATTTCTCGAGCATTAGGATTCGAACACTCGGACACTTATTCGGACCCTCTTGCGTTCTCGCAGATATGTAATTATGGTGTTTACTTGCCATTTCTCAGGAATTAGGGTTTAAACACTCAGACACTTATTCGGACCCTTTTGCAGGATGGCAGATATGTAATTATGGTGTTTACTTGCCATTTCTCGAGCATTCGGATTCGAACACTCGGACACTTATTCGGACCCTCTTGCGTGATGGCAGATATGTAATTATGGTGTTTACTTGCCATTTCTCAGGGATTAGGGTTTAAACACTCGGACACTTATTCGGACCCTCTTGCATGACGGCAGATATGTGATTATGGTGTTTACTTGCCATTTCTCATGCATTAGGGTTTAAACACTCGGACAGTTAGTCGGACCCTTTTGCATGATGGCAGATATGTAATTATGGTGTTTGTTTGCCATTTCCCATGCATTAGGGTTTAAACACTCGGACACTTATTCGGACCCTCTTGAATGATGGTAGATATGTAATTATGGTGTTCACTTGCCATTTCTCACGCATTAGGGTTTAAACACTCGGACACTTATTCGGACGCTCTTGCCTGATGGCAGATAAGTAATTATGATGTTTACTTGCCATTTCTCATGCATTAGGGTTTAAATACTCAGAAACTTATTCGGACCCTCTTGCGTGATGGCAGATATGTAATTATGGTGTTTACTTGCCATTTCTCGTCATTTAGGGTTTAAACACTCAGCCACTTATTCGGACCCTTTTGTGTGATGGCAGATATGTAATTATGGTGTTTACTTGCCATTTCTCGAGCATTCGGATTCGAACACTCGGACACTTATTCGGACCCTCTTGCACGATGGCAGATATGTAATAATGGCAAGTAAACACCATAATTACATATCTGCCATCATGCAAGCGGGTCCGAATAAGTGTCCGAGGGTTTAAACCCTAGTGCGTGAGAAATGGCAAATGAACACCATAATTACATATCTACCATCATGCAAGAGGGTCCAAATAAGAGTCCGAGTGTTTAAACCTTAATGCATCAGAAATAGCAAACAAAAACCATAATTACATATCAGCCATCATGCAAGAGGGTCCGAATAAGTGACCGAGTGTTTAAACCTAATGCATAAGAAATGGCAAGTAAACACCATAATTACATATCTGCCATCGTGCAATAAGGTCCGAATAAGTGTCCGAGTGTTCAAATCCGAATGCTCGAGAAATGGCAAGTAAACACCATAATTACATATCTGTCATCATGCAAAAGGGTCCGAATAAGTGTCTGAGTGTTTAAACCATAATTCACGAGAAATGGCAAGTAAACACCACAATTAAATATCTGCCATCACACAAGAGGGTCCGAATAAGTGTCCGAGTGTTCGAATCCTAATGCTCGAGAAATGGCAAGTGAACACCATAATTACATATCTGCCATCATGCAAGAGGGTCCGAATAAGTTTCTGAGTGTTTAAACCCTAATGCATGAGAAATGGCAAGTAAACAACAAAATTACATATCTGCCATCCTGCAAGAGGGTCCGATTAAGTGTCCGAATTTTTAAACCGTAATGCGTGAGAAATGGCAATTGAACACCATAATTACATATCTGCCGTCATGCAAGAGGGTCCGAATAAGTGTCCGAGTGTTTAAACCCTAATGCATGAGAAATAGCAAACAAACACCATAATTACATATCTGCCATCATGCAAGAGGGTCCGAATAAGTGTCAGAGTGTTTAAAGCCTAATGCATAAGAAATGGCAAGTAAACACCATAATTACATATCTGCCATCGTGCAAGAGGGTCCGAATAAGTGTCCGAGTGTTCGAATCTGAACGCTCGAGAAATGGAAAGTAAACACCATAATTACATATATGCCATCACGCAAAAGGGTCTGAATAAGTGTCTGAGTGTTTAAACCCTAATTCACGAGAAATGGCAAGTAAACACCATAATTACATATCGGCCATCACGCAAGAGGGTCCGAATAAGTGTCCGAGTGTTCGAATCCTAATGCTCGAGAAATGTCAAGTAAACACCATAATTACATATCTGCCATCATGCAAGAGGGTCCGAATAAGTTTCTGAGTGTTTAAACCCTAATGCATGAGAAATGGCAAGTAAACACCATAATTACATATCTGCCATCATGCAAGAGGGTCCGAATAAGTGTCCGAGTGTTTAAAGCCTAATGCGTGAGAAATGGCAAGGGAACACCATAATTACATATCTACCATCATGCAAGAGGGCCTGTATAAGTGTCCGAATCTTTAAAACCTAGGCACGAGAAATGGCAAGTAAACACCATAATTACATATTTGCCATCATGCAAGAGGGTCCGAATAAGTGTCCGAGTGTTTAAACACTAATGCGCGAGAAATGGCAAGTGAACACCATAATTACATATCTACCATCATGCAAGAGGGTCCGAATAAGGGTCCGAGGGTTTAAACCCTAATGCATGAGAAATGGCAGGTAAACCCCATAATTATATATCTGCAGAATAAGTGTCTGAGTGTTTGAATCGAAAAGCTCGAGAAGTGGCAAGTAAACACCGTAATTACATATCTGCCATCATGCGACAGGGTCCGTATAAGTGTCCAAGCGTTTAAACCCTAATGCATAAGAAATGGAAAGTAAACACCATAATTAAATATCTGCCATCACTTAAAAGGGTCCAAATAAGTGTCCGAATGTTCGAATCCTAATGCTCGAGAAATGGCAAGTGAACACCATAATTACATATCTCCCATCATGCAAGGGGTCCGTATAAGTTTCTAAGTGTTTAAACCCTAATGCATGAGAAATGGCAAGTAAACATTATAATTTTATATCTGTCATCAGGCAAGAGGGTCCAAATAAGTGTCCGAGTCTTTAAACCCTAATGCATGAGAAATGACAAATAAATACCAAAATTACATATCTGCGAACATGCAAGAGGGTTCGAATAAGTGTCCGAGTGTTTGAACCCTAATGCATGAGAAATGGCAACTAAACACCACGATTACATATTTGCCATCCTGCAAGATGGTACAAATAAGTGTCTGTGTGTTTAAACCCAAATGCATGTGAAACGACAGGTAAACACCATAATTATATATCTGCTTTCACGCAACAGGGTCCGAATAAGTGTCCGAGTGTTTGAATCCTAATGCTCGGGAAATGGCAAGTAAACACTATAATTACAAATCTGCGATCATGCAAGAGGGTCTGAATAAGTGTCCGAGTACTTAAACCCTAATGCATGAGAAATGGCAAGTAAACTCCATAATTAGATATCTTCCCTCATGCAAGAGGGTCCGAATAAGTGTCCGAGTGTTCGAATCCTACTGCTCGAGAAATGGCAAGTAAACACCATAATTACATATCTGGCATCATACAACAGGGTCCGAATAAGTGTCCGAGCGTTTAAACCCTAATTCATGAGAAATGGCAAGTAAACACCATAATTACATATCTGTCATCACGTAAGAGTGTCCAAATACGTGTCCGAGTGTTCGAATCCTAATGCACGAGAAATGGCAAGTAAACACCATAATTACATATCTACCATCATGCAAGAGGGTCCGAATAAGTTTCTGAGTGTTTAAACCCTAATGCATGAGAAATGACAAGTAAACAGCATAATTACATATCTGCCATCATGCAAGAGTGTCCGAATAAGTGTCCGAGTGTTTAAACCCTAATGCGTGAGAAATAGCAAGTGAACACCATAATTACATATCTACCATCATGCAAGAGGGTCCGAATATGTGTCCGAGTATTTAAACCCTAATGCATGAGAAATAGCAAACAAACACCATAATTACATATCAGCCATCATGCAGGAGGGTCCGAATAAGTGTCCGAGTGCTTAAACCCTAATGCATAAGAAATGGCAAGTAAACACCATAATTACATATCTGCCATCGTGCAAGAGGGTCCGAATAACTGTCCGAGTGTTTGAATCCTAATGCTCGAGAAATGGCAAGTAAACACCATAATTACATTTCTGCCATCTTGCAAGAAGGTCCGAATAAGTGTCCGAGTGTTTAAACACTAATTCATGAGAAATGGCAAGTAAACACCATAATTACATATCTGCCATCACGCAGGAGGGTCCGAATAAGTGTCCGAGTGTTCGAATCCGAATGTTCGAGAAATGCAAAGTGAACAACATAATTACATATCTCCCATCATGCAAGAGTGACCGAATAAGTTTCTGACTGTTTAAACCTTAACGCCTGAGAAATAGCAAGTAAACATCATAATTACAAATCTATCATCAGGCAAGAGGGTCCGAATAAGTGTCCGAGTGTTTAAACCCTAATGCATGAGAAATGGCAAAGAAACACCATAATTACATATCTGCCGACATGCAGGAGCGCCCGAATAAGTGTCCGAGTGTTTGAACCCTAATGCATGAGAAATGGCAAGTAAAAGCCATAATTACATATCTACCATCCTGCAAGATGGTCCGAATAAGTGTCCGAGTGTTTAAACCCTAATGCAGAGAAAATGGCAGGTAAACACCATAATTATATATCTGCTATCACACAAGTGGGTCTGAATAAGTGTCTGAGGGTTTGAATCCTAAAGCTCGAGAAATGGCATGTAAACACCATAATTACATATCTGCCATCATGCTACAAGGTCTGAATAAGTGTCCGAGTTTTTAAACCCTAATGCAGGAGAAATGGCAAGTAAACACCATAATTACATATCTACCATCATGCAAGAGGGTCCAAATATGTGTCTGAGGGTTTAAACCCTAATGCATGAGAAATGACAAATAAACACCATAATTACATATCTGCCATCATGCAAGAGGATCCGAATAAGTGTCCGAGTGTTTGAACCCTAATGCATGAGAAATGGCATGTAAAAATCGGAATTACATATATGCTATCATGCAGAAGGGACCGAATAAGTGTCCGAGTGTTCGAATCCTAATGCTCGCGAAATGGAAAACAAACATCATAATTAGATATTTGTCATCACGCAAGAGGGTCTGAATAAGTGTCCGAGTGTTGGAATCCTAATGCTCGAGAAATGGCAAGTAAACACCATAATTACATATCTGGCATCAGACAACAGGGTCCGAACAAGTGTGCGAGTGTTTAAACCCTAATTCATGAGAAATGGCAAGTAAACACCATAATTTCATATCTGGCATCACACAAGAGGGTCCGAGTAAGTGTCCGAGTGTTCAAATCGTAATGCTCAAGAAATGGCAAGTAAACACCATAATTACATATCTGCCATTATGCAAGAGGGTCCGAGTAAGTTTCTGAGTGTTTAAACCCTAATGCGTGAGAAATGGCAAGTAAACACCATAATTACATATCTGCCATCATGCAAGAGGGTCCGAATAAGTGTCCGAGTGTTTAAACCCTAATGCGTGAGAAATGGCAAGTGAACACCATAATTACATATCTACCATCTTGCAAGAGGGCCCAAATAAGTGTCCGAGTGTTTGAACCCTAATGCATGAGAAATGGCAAGTAAACATCGGAATTACATATATGCTATCATGCAGGAGGGACCGAATAAGTGTCCGAGTGTTCGAATCCTAATGCTCGCGAAATGGCAAACAAACATCATAATTAGATATCTGCCCTGATGCAAGAGGGTCCGAATAAGTGTCCGAGTGTTCGAATCCTAATGCCCGAGAAATGGCAAGTAAACACCATAATTACATATCTGGCATCATACAACAGGGTACGAATAAGTGTGCGAGTGTTTAAACCCTAATTCATGAGAAATGGCAAGTAAACACCATAATTTCATATCTGCCATCACACAAGAGGGTACGAGTAAGTGTCCGAGTGTTCGAATCCTAATCCTCGAGAAATGGCAAGTAAACACCATAATTACATATCTACCATCATGCAAGAGGGTCCGAATAAGTGTCCTAGTGTTTAAACCTAATGCGTAAGAAATGACAAGTAAACACCATAATTACATATCTGCCATCGTGCTAGAGGGTCCGAATAAGTGTCCGAGTGCTCGAATCCTAATGCTCGAGAAATGGGAGGTAAACACCATAGTTACATATCTGCCATCATGCAAGAAGGTCCGAATAAGTGTCTGAGTGTTTAAACCCCAATTCACGAGAAATGGCAAGTAAACACCATAATTACATATCTGCCATCTTGCAAGAAGGTCCGAGTTAGTGTCCAAGTGTTTAGACCGTAATTCATGAGAAATGGCAAGTAAACACCATAATTACATATATGCCATCACGCAAAAGGGTCCGAATCAGTGTCCGAGTGTTCGAATCCTAATGCTCGAGAACTGGCAAATAAACACCATAATTACGTATCTCCCATCATGCAAGGGGTCCGTATAAGTTCCTAAGTGTTTAAACCCTAATGCATGAGAAATGGCAAGTAAACATCATAATTACATATCTGTAATCAGGCAAGAGGGTCCGAATAAGTGTCCGAGTGTTTAAACCCTAATGCATGAGAAATGGCAAATAAATACCAAAATTACATATCTGCCAACATGCAAGAGGGTCCGAGTAAGTGTCCGAGTGTTTGAACCCTAATGCATGAGAAATGGAAACAAAACACCACGATTACATATCTGCCATCCTGCAAGACGGTCCGAATAAGTGTCCGAGTGTTTAAACCCTAATGCATGAGAAACGGCAGGTAAACACCATAATTATATATCTGCTATCACGTAAGAGGGTCCAGATAAGTGTCTGATTGTTTGAATCCTAATGCTCGAGAAATGGCAAGTAAACACTATAATTACATATTTGCGATCATGCAAGAGGGTCGGAATAAGTGTCCGAGTACTTAAACCCTAATGCATGAGAAATGGCAAGTAAACTCCGTAATTAGTTATCTGCCCTCACGCAAGAGGGTCCGAATAATTGTCTGAGTGTTCGAATCTTAATGCTCGAGAAATGGCAAGTAAACACCATACTTACATATCTGGCATCATACAACAGGGTCCGAATAAGTGTCCGAGCGTTTAAACCCTAATTCATGAGAAATCGCAAGTAAACACCATAATTACATATCTGCCATCACGTAAAAGGGTCCAAATAAGTGTCCGAGTGTTCGAATCCTAATGCTCTAGAAATGGCGAGTAAACACCATAATTACATATCTACCATCATGCAAGAGGGTCCGAATAAGTTTCTGAGTGTTTGAACCCCAATGCATGAGAAATGGCAAGTAAATACTATAATTACATATCTACCATCATGCAAGAGGGTCCGAATAAGTGTCCGAGTGTTAAAACCCTAATGCGTGAGAAATGGCAAGTGAACACCATAATTACATATCTACCATCATGGAAGAGGGTCCGAATAAGTGTCCGAGTGTTTAAACCCTAATGCATGAGAAATAGCAAACAAATACCATAATTACATATTAGCCATCATGCAAGAGGGTCCGAATAAGTGTCCGAGTGTTTAAACCCTAATGCATAAGAAATGGCAAGTAAACACCATAATTACATATCTGCCATCGCGCAAGAGGGTCCGAATAAGTGTCCGAGTGTTTGAATCCTAATGCTCGAGAAATGGAAAATAAACACCATAATTACATATCTGCCACCTTGCAAGAAGGTCCGAATAAGTGTCCGAGTGTTTAAACCCTAATTCATGAGAAATGGCAAGTAAACACCATAATTACATATCTGCCATCACGCAAGAGGGTCCGAATAAGTGTCCGAGTGTTCGAATCCTAATGCTCGATAAATGCCAAGTAAGCACTATAATTACATATCTCCCATCATGCAAGAGTGTCCGAATAAGTTTCTGAGTGTTTAAACCTTAACGCCTGAGAAATGGCAAGTGAACATCATAATTACAAATCTGTCATCAGGCAAGAAGGTCCGAATAAGTGTCCGAGTGTTTAAACCCTAATGCATGAGAAATGGCAAAGAAACGCCATAATTACATATCTGCCGACATGCAGGAGGGCCCGAATAAGTGTCCGAGTGTTTGAACCCTAATGCATGAGAAATGGCAAGTAAAAGCCATAATTACATATCTACCATCCTGCAAGATGGTCCGAATAAGTGTTCGAGTGTTTAAACCCTAATGCAGAGAAAATGGCAGGTAAACACCATAATTATATATCGGTTATCACACAAGTGGGTCTGGAGAAGTGTCTGAGTGTTTGAATCCTAAAGCTCGAGAAATGGCAAGTAAACGCCATAATTACATATTTGCCATCATTTAACACGGTCTGAATAAGTGTCCGAGTTTTTAAACCCAAATGCATGAGAAATGGCAAGTAAACAACATAATTACATATCTGCCAGCATGCAAGAGGGTCCAAAGAAGTGTCTGAGGGTTTAAACCCTAATGCATGAGAAATGGCAAACAAACACCATAATTACATATATGCTATCATGCAGGAGGGACCGAATAAGTGTCCGAGTGTTCGAATCCTAATGCTCGCGAAATGGCAAACAAACATCATAATTAGATATCTGCCATCATGCAAGCGGGTCCGAATAAGTGTCCGAGTGTTCGAATCCTAGTGCTCGAGAAATGGCAAGTAAACACCATAATTACATATCTGGCATCATACAACAGGGTCCGAATAAGTGTGCGTGTGTTTAAACCCTAATTCATGAGAAATGGCAAATAAATACCAAAATTACATATCAGCCAACATGCAAAAGGGTCCGAAAGTGTCCGAGTGTTTGAACCCTAATGCATGAGAAATGGCAACTAAACACCACGATTACATATCTGCCATACTGCAAGACGGTCCGAATTAGTGTCCGAGTGTTTAAACCCTATTGCATGAGAAACGGCAGGTAAACACCATAATTATATATCTGCTATCACGCAAGAGGATCCGAATAAGTGTCCGATTGTTTGAATCCTAATGCTCGAGAAATGACAAGTAAACACTATAATTACATATCTGCGATCATGCAAGAGGGTCGTAATAAGTGTCCGAGTACTTAAACCCTAATGCATTAGAAATGGCAAGCAAACTCAGTAATTAGATATCTGCCCTCATGCAAGAGGGTCCGAATAAGTGTCCGAGTGTTCGAATCCTAATGCTCAAGAAATGGCAAGTAAACACCATAATTACATATCTGGCATCATACAACAGGGTCCGAATAAGTGTCCGAGCGTTTAAACCCTAATTCATGAGAAATGGCAAGTAAACACCATAATTACATATCTGCCATCACGCAAGAGGGTCCAAATAAGTGTCCGAGTGTTCGAATCCTAATGCTCTAGAAACGGCAAGTAAACACCATAATTACATATCTACCATCATTCAAGAGGGTCCGAATAAGTTTCTGAGTGTTTAAACCCTAATGCATGAGAAATGGCAAGTAAACAACATAATTACCTATCTGCCATCGTGCGAGAGGGTCCGAATAAGTGTCCGAGTGTTTATACCCTAATGCGTGAGAAATGGCAAGTGAACACCATAATTACATATCTACCATCATGGAAGAGGGTCCGAATAAGTGTCCGAGTGTTTAAACCCTAATGCATGAGAAATAGCAAACAAAAACAATAATTACATATTAGCCATCATGCAAGAAGGTCTGAATAAGTGTCCGAGTGTTTAAACCCTAATGCATAAGAAATGGCAAGTAAACACCATAATTACATATCTGCCATCGTCCAAGAGGGTACGAATAAGTGTCCGAGTGTTTGAATCCCAATGCTCGAGAAATGGCAAGTAAACACCATAATTACATATCTGCCACCTTGCAAGAAGGTCCGAATAAATGTCCGAGCGTTTAAACCCTAATGCATGAGAAATGAAAAGTAAACACCATAATTACATATCTGCCATCATGCAAGAGGGTCCGAAATAGTGTCCGAGTGTTCAAACCCTACTGCGTGAGAAATGGCAAGTGAACACCATAATTACATATCTACCATCATGCAAGAGGGTCCGAATAAGTGTTCGAGTGTTCGAATCCTAATGCTCGAGAAATGGCAAGTAAACGCCATAATTACATATCTGCCATCATGCAAGAGCGTCCGAATAAGTGTCCGAGTGTTTAAACCCTAATTCATGAGAAATGGCATGTAAACACCATAATTACATATCTGCCATCACGCAAGAGGGTCCGAATAAGTGTCCGAGTGATCGAATCCTAACGCTCAAGAAATGGAAAGTAAACACCATAATTACATATCTTCCATCATGCAAGAGGGTCCGAATAAGTTTCTGAGTGTTTAAACCCTAATGCATGAGAAATGGCAAGAAAACATCATAATTACAAATCTGTCATCCGGCAAGAGGGTCCGAATATGTGTCCGAGTGCTTAAACCCTAATTCATGAGAAATGGCAAGTAAACACCATAATTCCATATCTGCCACCACGCAAGAGGGTCCGAATAAGTGTCCGAGTGATCGAATCCTAATGCTCGAGAAACGGAAAGTGAACACCATAATTACATATCTCCCGTCCAGCAAGAGGGTCCGAATAAGTTTCTGAGTGTTTAAACCCTAATGCATGAGAAATGGCAAGAAAACATCATAATTACATATCTGTCATCAGGCAAGAGGGTCCGAATAAGTGTCCTAGTGTTTAAACCCTAACGCATGAGAATTGGAAAATAAATACACAAATTACATATCTGCCAACATGCAAAAGGGTCCGAATAAGTGTCCGAGTGTTTGAACCCTAATGCATGAGAAATGGCAAGTAACCACCATAATTACATATCTGCCATCCTGCAAGATGGTCCGAATAAGTGTCCGAGTGTTTAAACCCTAAAGAATGAGAAATGGCAAGTAAGCACCATAATTATATATCTGCTATCACGCAAGAGGGTCTGAATAAGTGTCCGAGTGTTTGAATCCTAATGCTCCACAAATTACAAGTAAATGCCATAATTACATATCTGCCATCATGCAACAGGGTCTGAATAAGTGTCCGAGTTTTTAAACCCCAGTGCATGAGAAATGGCAAATAAACCCCATAATTACATATCTGCCATCATGCAAGAGGGTCCGAATAAGTGTCCGAGTGTTCGAATCCTAATGCTCGAGAAATGGCAAGCAAACATCATAATTACATATCTGCCACCACGCAAGAGGGTCCGAATAAGTGTTCGAGTGTTCGAATCCTAATGCTCGGGAAATGGCAAGTAAACACCATAATTACATATCTGCCATCATGCAAGAGGGTCCGAATAAGTTTCTGATTGTTTAAACCCTAATGCATGAGAAATGGCAAGTAAACACCATAATTACATATCTGCCATCATGCAAGATGGTCCGTATAAGTGTCCGAGTGTTTAAACCCTAATGCAGGAGAAATGGCAAGTAAATACCATAATTACATATATGTCCTCATGCTAAAAGGTCTGAATAAGTGTTTCAACCCTAATCCATGAGAAACGGCAAGTAAACACCATAATTACATATCTGCCATCATGCAAGGGAGTCCGAATAAGTAGCCGAGTGTTTAAACCATAATGCATCAGAAATAGCAAATAAATACCATAATTACATATCTGCCATCGTGCATGAGGGTCCAAATAAGTGTCCATGTGTTTAAACCCTAATGCATAAGAAATGACAAATAAACACCATAATTACATATCTGCCATCACGCAAGAGGATCCGAATAAGTGTTTGAGTATTTGAATCCTAATGCTCGAGATATGGCAAGTAAACACCATAATTACATATCTACCATCATGCAGGAGGATCCGAATAAGTGTCCGAGTGTTCGAATCCTAATGCTCGAGAAATGGCAAGTAAACACCATAGTTACATATCTGCCATTATACAAGAGGGTCCGAATAAGTTTCTGACAGTTTAAACCCTAATGCATGAGAAATGGCAAGTAACCACTATAATTACATATCTGCCATCCTGCAAGATGGTCCGAAAAAGTGTCCGAGTGTTTAAACCCTAATGCATGAGAAATAGCAGGTAAACACAATAATTATATATCTACTATCATGCAAGAGGGTCCGAATAAGTTTTCGAGTGTTTGCATCCTAATGCTCGACAAATTGCAAGTAAACACCATAATGACATATCTTCCATCATGCAACAGGGTCTGAGTAAGTGTCCGAGTTTTTAAACCCTAGTGCATGACAAATGGCAAGTAAACACCATAATTACATATCTGCCATTATGCAAGAGGGTCCAAATAAGTGTCCGAGTGTTTAAACCCTAATGAATGAGAAATGGCAAATAAACCCCATAATTACAAATCTGCCATCATGCAAGAGTATCCGAATAAGTGTCCGAGTGTTTGAACCCTAATGCATGAGAAATGGAAAGTAAACACCGTAATTACATATCTGCTATCGTGCAAGAGGGTCCAAATAAGTGTCCGAGTGTTCGAATCCTAATGCTCGAGAAATGGCCAGCAAACATCATAATTACATATCTGCCATCATGCAAGAAGGTCCGAATAATTGTTCGAGTGTTCGAATCATAATGCTCAGGAAATGGCAAGTAAACACCATAATTACATGTCTGCCATCATGCAAGAGGGTCCGAATAAGTTTCTGAGTGTTTAAACCCAAATGCATGAGAAATGGCAAGTAAACACCATAATTACATATCTGCCATCATGAAAGAGGGTCCGTATAAGTGTCCGAGTGTTTAAACCCTAATGCAGGAGAAATGGCAAGTAAATACCATAATTACATATCTGTCCTCATACAAGAGGGTCTGAATAAGTGTTTAAACCCTAATTCATGAGAAATGGCAAGTAAACACCATAATTATATATCTGCCATCATGCAAGGGAGTCCGAATAAGTGATCGAGTGTTTAAACCCTAATGCATAAGAAATATCAAATAAATACCATAATTACATATCTGCCATCGTGCATGAGGGTCCGAATAAGTGTCCGTGTGTTTAAACCCTAATGCATAAGAAATGACAAATAAACACCATAATTACATATCTGCCATCACGCAAGATGGTCCGAATAAGTGTCTGAGTGTTCGAATCCTAATGCTTGACAAATGGCAAGTAAACACCATAATTACATATCTGTCATCATACAAGAGGGTCCGAAAAAGTTTTTGACAGTTTAAACGCTTATGCATAAGAAATGGCAACTAAACACCATAATTACATATCTGTCATCAGGCAAGAGGGTCCGAATAAGTGTCCGAGTGTTTAAACCCTAATGTAGCAGAAATGGCAAGTAAACAACGTAATTACATATCTGCTATCATGT
This sequence comes from Camellia sinensis, assembly GCF_055761805.1. Classification (NCBI taxonomy): domain Eukaryota; kingdom Viridiplantae; phylum Streptophyta; class Magnoliopsida; order Ericales; family Theaceae; genus Camellia; species Camellia sinensis. The sequence continues at coordinate 164,514,633 of NC_138972.1, forward strand.
AAGAGAGTCCGAATAAGTATCAGAGTGTTCGAATCCTAATGCTCCAGAAATGGCAAGCAAACATCATAATTACATATCTGCCATCATGCAAGAGGGTCCGAATAAGTGTTCGAGTGTTCGAATCCTAACGCTCGAGAAACGGCAAGTAAACACCATAATTACAAATCTGCCATCTTGCAAGAGGGTTCGAACAACTTTCTGAGTGTTTACACACTAATGCATGAGAAAGGGCTACTAAACACCATAATTACATATCTGCCATCATGCAAGCGGGTCCGAATAAGTGTCCGAGTGTTTAAACCCGAATCCATGAGAAATGGCAAGTAAACACCATAATTACATGTCTGCCATCACGCAAGAGTGTCCGAATAAGTGTCCGAGTGTTCGAATCCGAATGCTCAAGAAATGGCAAGTAAACACCGTAATTACATATCTGCCATCATGCAAGAGGGTCCGAATAAGTGTCTGAGTGTTTAAACCCTAATTCATGACAAATGGCAAGTAAACACCATAATTACATATCTGCCATCACGCAAGAGGGTCCGAATAAGTGTCCGAGTGTTCAAATCCTAATGCTCGAGAAATGGCAAGTAAACACTACAATTACATATCTGCCATCATGCAAGAGGGTCCGAATAAGTTTCTGAGTGTTTAAACCCTAATGCTTGAGAAATGGCAAGTAAACACCATAATTACATATCTGCCATCATGCAAGAGGGTCCGAAAAAGTGTCCGAGTGTTTAAACCCTACTGCATGAGAAATGGCAAGTGAACACCATAATTACATATCTACCATCATGCAAGAGGGTCCGAATAAGTGTTTGAGTGTTTAAACCCTAATGCATGAGAAATAGACAACAAACACCATAATTACATATCTGCCATCATGCAAGAGGGTCCGAATAAGTTTTCGAGTGTTTAAACCCTAATGCATAAGAAATGGCAAGCAAACACCATAATTACATATCTGCCATCGTGCAAGAGGGTCCGAATAAGTGTCCGATTGTTCGAATCCTAATGCTCGAGAAATGGCAAGTAAACACCATAATTACATATCTACCATCATGCAAGAGCGTCCGAATAAGTGTCCGAGTGTTTAAACCCTAATTCATAAGTAATGGCAAGTAAACACCATAATTACATATCTGTCATCACGCAAGAAGGTCCGAATAAGTGTCCGAGTGGTCGAATCCTATTGCTCGAGAAATGGAAAGTAAACATCATAATTACATATCTTCCATCATGTAAGAGGGTCCGAATAAGTTTCTGAGTGTTTAAACCCTAATGCATGAGAAATGGCAAGAAAACATCATAATTACATATTTGTCATCAGACAAGAGGGTCCGAATAAGTGTTCGCGTGTTTGAACCCTAATTCATGAGAAATGGCAAGTAAACACCGTAATTACATATCTGCCATCACGCAAGAGGGTCCGAATAAGTGTCCGAGTGATCGAATCCTAATGCATGAGAAATGGAAAGTAAACACCATAATTACATATCTCCCATCATGCAAGAGGGTCCGAATAAGTTTCTGGGTGTTTAAACCCTAATGCATGAGAAATGGCAAGTAAACACCATAATTACATATCTGCCATCATGCAAGAGGGTTCGTATAAGTGTCCGAGTGTTTAAATCCTAATGCAGGAGAAATGGCAAGTAAATACCATAATTACATATATGTCCTCATGCAAGAGGGTCCGAATAAGTGTTTAAACCCTAATCCATGAGAAAGGGTAAGTAAACACCATAATTACATATCTGTCGTCATGCAAGGGAGTCCGAATAAGTGGCCGAGTGTTTAAACCATAATGCATCAGAAATAGCAAATAAGTACCATAATTACATATCTGCCATCGTGCATGAGGGTCCGAATAAGTGTCCATGTGTTTAAACCCTAATGCATAAGAAATGACAAGTAAACACCATAATTACATATCTGCCATCATGCAAGAGTGTCCGAATAAGTTTCTGAATGTTTAAACCCTAATGCATGAGAAATGGCAAGTAAACACCATAATTAAATGTCTGCCATCATGAAAGAGGGTCCGTATAAGTGTCCGAGTGTTTAAACCCTAATGGAGGAGAAAAGGCAAGTAAATACCCTAATTACATATTTGTCCTCATGCAAGAGGGTCCGAATAAGTGTTTAAACCCTAATCCATGAGAAATGGCAAGTAAACACCATAATTACATATCTGCCATCATGCAAGGGAGTCCGAATAAGTGGCCGAGTGTTTAAACCATAATGCATCAGAAATAGCAAATAAATACCATAATTACATATCTGCCATCGAGCATGAGGGTCCGAATAAGTGTCCATGTGTTTAAACCCTAATGCATAAGACATGACAAATAAACACCATAATTACATATCTGCCATCACGCAAGATGGTCCGAATAAGTGTCTGAGTGTTCGAATCCTAATGCTTGACAAATGGCAAGTAAACACCATAATTACATATCTACCATCATGCAGGAGGATCCGAATAAGTGTCCGAGTGTTTGAATCCTAATGCTCGAGAAATGGCAAGTAAACACCATAATTACATATCTGCCATCATACAAGAGGGTCCGAATAAGTTTCTGACAGTTTAAACCCTAATGCATGAGAAATGGCAAGTAAACACCATAATTACATATCTGTCATCAAGCATGAGGGTCCGAATAAGTGTCCAAGTGTTTAAACCCTAATGCATGAGAAAATGGCAAGTGAACACCATAATTACATATCTGCCATCGTGCAACAGGGTCCGAATATGTGTCCAAGTGTTTAAACAATAATGCATGATAAGTGGAAAAAAAACACCATAATTATATATCTGCCATCTTCAAAGACGGTTCGAACAAGTGTCCGACTGTTTAGACCCTAATGCATAAGAAATGGCAAGTAAACCCCAAAATTAAATAACTGCCATCATGCAAGAGGGTGTGAATAAGTGTCCCAGTGTTTAAACCCTAATCCATGAGAAAGGGCAAGTAAACAACATAATTACATATCTGCCATAACAAAAGAGGATCTGAATAAGTGTCTGAATTTTTGAATCCTAATGCTCGAGAAATGGCAAGTAAACACCATAACTACATATCTGCCATCATACAACAGCGTCCGAATAAGTGTCCGAGTTTTTAAACCCTAATGCAAGGGAAATGGAAAATAAATACCATAATTACATATCTGCCATCATGCAAAAAGGTCTGAATAAGGGTCCGAGTCTTCGAATCGCAATGCTCAAGAAATGGCAAGTAAACGCCGTAATTATGTATCTGCCATCATGCAAGAGGGTCCAAATAAGTGTCCAAGTGTTTCAACCCTAATGCATGAGAAATGGCAAGTAAACACCATAATTACATAACTTCCATCATCCAAGCAGGTCCGAATAAGTGTCCGAGCGTTTAAACCCTAATGCTTAGGAAATGGCAAGGAAATACCTTAATTACATATCTGCCATCTTGCAAGAGGGTCTGAATAAGTGTCCGAGTGTTCGAATCCTAATGCTTGAGAAATGGCAAGTAAACACCATAATTACATATCTGCCATCGTGCAAGAGGGTCCGAATAAGTGTCCGAGTGTTCGAATCCTAATGCTAGAGAAATGGCAAGTAAACACCATAATTACATATCTGCCATCATGCAAGAGGGTCTGAATAAGCATTTAAACCGTAATGCATAAGTAATGGCAAGTAAACACCATAATTATATATCTGCCATCACGCAAGACTGTCCGAATAAGTGTCCGAGTGTTCGAATCCAAATGCTCGAGAAATTGCAAGTAAATACCATAATTACATATCTGCCATCATGCAAGAGGGTCCGAACAAGTTTCTGAGTGTTTAAACCCTAATGCATGAGAAATGGCAAGTAAACACCATAATTACATATCTGCCATCATGCAAGAGGGTCCAAATAAGTGTCCTAGTGTTTAAACCCTAATGCGTGAGAAACGGCAAGTAAACAACATAATTACATATCGACCATCATGCAAGAGGGACCGAATAAGTGTCCGAGCGTTGAAACCCTAATGCATGAGAAATAGCAAATAAACACCATAATTACATATCTGCCATCGTGCAATAGGGTCCGAATAAGTGTCCGAGTGTTTAAACCCTAACGCATAAGAAATGGCAAGTAAACACTATAATTACATATCTGCCATCCTGCAAGAGGGTCCGAATAAGTGTTCGAGTGTTCGAATCCTCATGCTCGAGAAATGGCAAGTAAACACCACAATTACTTATCTGCCATCGTGCAAGAGGTTCCGAATAAGTGTCCGATTGTTTAAACCCAAATTCATGAGACATGGCAAGTAAAAACCATAATTACATATCTGCCATCACGCAAGAGGGTCCGAATTAGTGTCCGAGTGTTCGAATCCTAATGCTCAAGAAATGGCAAGTGAACACCATAATTACATATCTGCCATCATGCAAGAGGGTCCGAATAAGTTTCTGACTGTTTAAACCCTAATACAAGAGAAATGGCAACTAAACACCATAATTACATATCTGTCATCAGGCAAGAGGGTCCGAATAAGTGTCCGAGTGTTTAAACCATAATGCATGAGAAATGCCATGTAAACACCATAATTACATCTCTGCTATCTTGCAAGAGGGTCCGAATTAGTGTCCGAGTGTTTAAACCGTAATGCATGAGAAATGGCATGTAAACACCACAGTTACATATCTGCTATCACGCAAGAGGGTCCGAATAAGTGTCCGAGTGTTTGAATCCTAATGCTCGAGAAATGGAAAGTAAACACAATAATTCTATATCTGCGATCATGCAAGAGGGTCTGAATAAGTGTCCGAGTGTTTAAACCCTCATGCATGAGAAATAGCAAATAAACTCCATACTTACATATCTGCCATCATGCAAGAGTATCTGAATAAGTGTCCGAGTGTTTGAACCCTAATGCATGAGAAATGGCAAGTAAACACCGTAATTAAATGTCTGCTATCACGCAAGAGGGTCCGAATAAGTGTCCGAGTGTTCGAACCCTAATGCTCGAGAAATGGCAAGAAAACACCATAATTACATATCTGCCATCATGCGGGAGGGTCTGAATAAGTGTCCGAGTCCTTAAACACTAATGCATGAGAAATGGCAAGTAAACACCATGATTAGATAACTTCCATCACGCAAGAGGGTCCGAATAAGTGTCCAAGTGTTTAAACCCTAATTCATGAGAAACGGCAAGTGAACACCAAAATTACATATTTGCCATCACGCAAGAGGGTCCGAAAAAGTGTCCGAGTGTTCGAATCCAAATGCTTGATAAATGGCAAGTAAACACCATAATTACATATCTGTCATCAGGCAAGAGGGTCCCAATAAGTTTTTGAGTGTTTAAACCCTAATGCATGAGAAATGGCAAGTAAACACGATGATTACATATCTGCCATCATGCAAGAGGGTCCGAATAAGTGTCCGAGTGTTTAAACCCTAATGCGTGAGAAACGGCAAGTAAACACCATAATTAGATATCTACCATCATACGAGAGGGTCCAAATAAGTGTCCGAGCGTTTAAACCCTAATGCATGAGAAATAGAAAATAAACACCATAATTACATATCTGCCATCGTGCAAGAGGGTCCGAATAAGTGTCCAAACATTTAAACGCTAATGCATGAGAAATGGCATGTAAACACCATAATTACATATCTGCCATCGTGCAATAGGGTCCGAATAAGTGTCCGAGTGTTCGAATCCTAATGCTCGAGAAATGGCAATTAAACACCATAATTACATATCTCCCATCATGCAAAAGGGTCTGAACAAGTGTCCGAATGTTTAAACCCTAATTCATGGGAAATGACAAGTAAACACCATAATTACATATCTGCCATCACGCAAGACGGTCCGAATAAGTGTACGAGTGTTCGAATCGTAATGCTCAAGAAATGGCAAGTGAAAACCGTAATTACATATCTGCAATCATGAAAGAGGGTCCGAATTATTTTCTGAGTGTTTAAACCCCAATGCATGAGAAATGGCAACCAAACACCATAATTACATATCTGTCATCAGGCAAGAGGGTCTGAATAAGTGTCTGAGTGTTTAAACCCTAACGCATGAGAAATGGCAAGTGAACACCGTAATTACATATCTGCCATCATGCAAGAGGGTCTGAATAACTGTCCGAGTGTTAAAACCCTAATGCTTGTGAAATGGAAAATAAACACCATAATTACATATCTGCCATCACAAGAGGATCCGAATAAGTGTCCGAGTGTTTAAACCCTAATGCATGAGAAATGGCAAGTAAACACCATAATTGCATATCTGCCATCATGCAAGAGGGTCTGAATAACTGTCCGTGGGTTTAAACCCTAATGCATGACAAATGGCAAGTAAACCCCATAATTACATATCTGCCACCAAGCAAGAGGGTCCGAATAGGTGTCCGAGTGTTTAAACCATAATGCATGAGAAATGACAAGTAAACACCACAATTACATATCGGCCAGCATGAAAGAGGGTCCGAATAAGTGTCCGAGTGTTTAAACCCTAATGCATGGGAAATGGCAAGTAAACACCATAATTATATATCTGCCATCATACAAGAGGGTCTGAATAACTGTCCAAGTGTTTAAACCCTAATGCATGAGAAATGGCAAGTAAACACCATAATTACATATCTGCCATCATGCAAGATTGTCTGAATAATTTCCCGAGTGTTTAAACCCTAATTCATGAGAAATGGCAAGTAAACACCATAATTACATATCTGCCATCACTCAAGAGGGTCCGAATAAGTGTCCGAGTGTTCGAATCCTAATGCTCGAGAAATGGAAAGTAAACACCATAATTACATATCTCCCATCGTGCAAGAGTGTCCGAATAAGTTTCTGAGTGTTTAAACCCCAATGCATGAGAAATGGCAAGTAAACATCATAATTACATATCTGTCATCAGGCAAGAGGGTCCGAATAAGTGTCCGAGTCTTTAAACCCTAATGCATGAGAAATGGCAAGTAAACACCATAATTAGATATCTTCCATTATGCATGAGGGTCCAAATAAGTGTCCGAGTGTTTAAACCCTTATTCATGAGAAATGGAAAATAAACACGATAATTACATATCCTTCAACATGCAAGAGGGTCCCAGTGAGTGTCCGAGTGTTTAAACCCTAATTCATGAGAAATGGCAAGTAAACACGATAATTACATATCTGCCATCATGCAAGAGGGTCCGAATAAGTTTCTATGTGTTTAAACCCTAGTGCATGAGAAATGGCAAGTAACCATCATATTTACATATTTGCCGTCATGCAAGAGGGTCCAAATAAGTGTCCGAGTGTTTAAACCCTAATGCGTGAGAAACGGCAAGTAAACACCATAATTACATATCTACCATCATGCAAGAGGGTCCGAATAAGTGTGCTAGCGTTTGAACCCTAATGCATCAGAAATAGCAAATAAACACCATAATTACATATCTGCCATCGTGAAAGAGGGTCCGAATAAGTGTCCGAGCGTTTAAACCCTAATGCATGAGAAATGGCAGGTAAACACCGTAATTACATATCAGCCATCGTGCAAGAGGGTCCGAATAAGTGTCCGAGTGTTCGAATCCTAATGCTCGAGAAATGGAAAGTAAACACCATAATTACATATATGCCATCATGCAAAAGGGTCCGAATAAGTGTCCGATTGTTTAAACCCTAATTCATGAGAAATGGCAAGTAAACACCATAATTACATATCTGCCATCACGCAAGACGGTCCAAATAAGTGTCCGAGTGTTCGAATCGTAATGCTCAAGAAATGGCAAGTGAACACCATAATTACATATCTGCAATCATGCAAGACGGTCCGAATAAGTTTCTGAGTATTTAAACCCTCATGCATGAGAAATGGCAACCAAACACTATAATTACATATCTGTCATCAAGCAAGAGGGTCCGTATAAGTGTCCGATTGTTTAAACCCTAATGCATGAGAAATGGCAAGTAAACACCATAATTACATATCTGCCATCAGGCAAGAGGGTCCGAATAAGTGTCCGAGTGTTTAATCCCTAATGCATGAGAAATGGAAAGTAAACACCATAATTACATATCTGCCATCATGCAAGAGGATCCGAATAAGTGTCCGAGTGTTTAAACCCTAATGCATGAGAAATGGCAAGTAAACACCATAATTACATATCTGCCATCATGGAAGAGGGTCTGAATAAATGTCCGAGTGTTTAAACCCTAGTGTAACAAGCCCGCGGGGGACCTCGCTACAGCTCGGACTCGACTTTGTTTGTCACGGTTCTAAGTCTGAACCAAAGAGTCCAAATCCGGCAAATCGTTTTTGAGAAAACAGATTTTTTTGAAAGAAGTGCCAAACATGGACTGTTTTGCCAGATACAGAGTCGCCACCTAAATATTTTATTTTGGGAAATTTAGGAAACCCGGACTCGGTGCCAAAAGGCCACGTGTCCGTCATCACCAAAGTTGCCTCGGCTCGGGAACTTGGGTACGATTGGGGAAGGTCACTTCGTGAGCACCCCCGCTCGCCCGGTCATAGACCGGCCTCTACTAACCATGATATCAATTTTTGAAAACTTTGTGTGTCCTTAATCCGGTTATTAGCCTAGGTTACTATGTGATGCGCACAGCATACAAGTATAGACCGGGTCGCTTAAATTGGAACGAAACATTTCATGTTTGTTTTTGAAAGATGGTTTGCTACCCGCAGGTAGGCTTGAAACATTTGATGATTTATTCCAATTTAAGTAACCTAACCTTCACCCACAGGCATTCAGGCAGTTATATCAAATAAGCACATAGCCTCATGGTAAGCATGCTATCATGGCAGTCACTCACACGCATGCAAGGATGCTAAAGCATAAAACTCACCGGGTACTCCAAGCCAAAACAGAATTTACATTAGAAATCATGCATGATCCTAAGTATGCAGAGATGCCAAATGCAACACATGCAAAATGCAACTGTAGCAGGCTCGGCTATTCTAAGATGGCATGTGAAATGCTACAACTATCATGTATTCAATTTGGAATCGAAAGTACAATGCAGTTAGTATGATGCGCCGAGCCCGGTGCATGCAAAACAGATGAATGATGCAAACATACTGTCATACTGTATGCTAATTGAAATATGCCCTAATCTAACCATCAATAGCGGATAAATAAAAGGGAGAAAGACGTGGGGTTGGAAGACATACATCACACTCACGCACACTTATTACAGTTATGCCCTCACGCAGAGGGTCCAAATAAATAATACAGTCCCAAATGAAAGAATATTACAGTCCAAATAATATACAAATTCCTAATTAATTAACAGATTAACTAAGAAAGCTTAATAAAACTGGCATGCAAGCCAGGGACTGCCTTGCTTCTGATGGATGATGCATGTCCGGGTTGCCTTGCGCGGAAATCCACCGGGATGCCCCAATTAGCCTCTGTTTGCCTTTTTCTTGAAATGCGCACCAAACTCCGAAAAGTTGCTGATTCTTGATTTTTGCTGCAACAGAGAGCAGGAAAGGGGCATAGCAATGTATTTGCACAGATATATGCATGTCTCGTTCATCGTGCCACCAATCACGCCTACCGAGGCATGATGGCCGAGGAGTCGAATTGCACAATTTAATGTAGGACGAATGCATATGAAAACACAACAAAACCTAACTCCATCATGGATGATCCGGAGTGTCGGTGACTGGGGAATTGAGATACATTCCGTCACTCGGAGTACGAAATGCACCTCGTTTCCCGTGCCCGGGCTAACTCCTATTCCGAACACGATGCAATATGCATGATATGCATGAAATGCGACTAAGTTACAATCCTAACATACACTATGCTGTGAAAATGAGATGCCTCGAAATGCGTGCACACGGGCACGCAAACCGAGAAAATGACAGAATGTGATCTAAGATACAACCTAGTATGCACAATGCTGTGAAAATGAGATGCCTCAAAATGCGTGCACACGGGCACGCAAACCGAGAAGATGACAGAATGCGATCTAAGATACAACCTAGTATGCACAATGCTGTGAAAATTAGATGACTTGAAATGCGTGCACACGGGCAAGCAAACCGAGAAGATGACAGAATGCGATCTAAGATACAACCTAGTATGCACAATGCTGTGAAAATGAGATGCCTCGAAATGCGTGCACACGGGCACGCAAACCGAGGCAATGGTATACGCAATGCAAATGGCATGGAAACATGATATGGGCTTATACTAACATGAGAGAGCCTCAGCCACACTCACATAAGAGGCCGGTAGATGAAAATGAAGTGCCTCGAAATGCGTGCACACGGGCACGCAAACCGAGGCGATGGCAGAATGCGATGCAATGACATGAAAATATGATATGGGCTTACACCGACATGAGTGAGCCGCAGCCACACTCACATAGGATGCCGGTGGATGAAAACGAAGTGCCTCGAAATGCGTGCACACGGGCACGCAAACCGAGGCGATGGCAGAATGCGATGCAATGACATGAAAACATGATATAGGCTTACACCAACATGAGTGAGCCTCAGCCACACTCACATAGGATGCCAGCGGATGAAAACGAAGTGCCTCGAAATGCGTGTACACGGGCACGCAAACCGAGGCAATGACAGAATGCGATGCAATGACATGAAAACATGATATGGGCTTACACCAACATGAGTGAGCCTCAGCCACACTCACATAGGATGCCGGCGGATGAAAACGAAGTGCCTCGAAATGCGTGCACACGGGCACGCAAACCGAGGCGATGGAAGAATGCGTTGCAATGACATGAAAACATGATATGGCCTTACACCAACATGAGTGAGCCTCATCCACACTCACATAGGATGCCGGCGGATGAAAACGAAGTGCCTCGAAATGCGTACACACGGGCACGCAAACCGAGGCGATGGTAGAATGCGATGCAATGACATGAAAATATGATATGGGCTTACACCGACATGAGTGAGCCTCAGCCACACTCACATAGGATGCCGGCAGATGAAAACGAAGTGCCTTGAAATGCGTGCACACGGGCACGCAAACCGAGGCGATGACAGAATGCGATGCAACGACATCAAAATGGAAAGCAATCATTCTAATAGAATTTCAGCACTAAAATATGGGGGAAAACAGTCCCGAAATGAGGCGAAATGACACCAAATGCATGGAATTGTCCCGAAATGCGAATTTAGGCACCCCGAAATGGCCTATAGCTATGCAATGCGTGCACAATATGGACATGTAATGCAAAGACAGAAGCTAGGTAGTCCCAAAAAAGGCACTTTCACAGTTATAAACATGGACAAACAGCAAGCATAAGTAGGGCAAAAATGGCATGCAAGAATAGGGGCCAAGAGAGGGGTAATGAAGCAAGTGATATAAGAAAAATCCAAACTGAAAAACTTCCTTCTACAACATTGAATAGGGACCAAAAATATGAATGTTTACAGTATATGGAAAGCCTCGAATCAATATACAAACATGCTAAAAAAAGGCACAAGATTGAGGCTCAAAAGGTACTATAACATGAAGTATACAAAATAATCACCAAACAGAAAAAAAATGTTAATGAAAAATGAAGTATAGGCCAAAATAAGGCCACTTTCAGTTCTGTGGAAAAGCCAAAAACAGAAGCAAAGGGGGCTGCCAATTTATGCAAAAATGGGGCCAAATAAGGGATATAACTACAAGTGACACATGGAGGCATCAAATGGTGAGGGGCCCTTCAAAAATGTTGAAGAAGGGCCCAAAATAAGCACATTCACAGATTACATCATGCTCAAAAACAAATTACTCATGGGCCAAAAATAGCATGCAAGATTATGACATATAAGAGGATCAATGAAGCAAGTGCATCATGGAGGGCTCAAACAGGGTTGAGCCCTTAATGAAAAGTGAAGATGAGCTCAAAAGAGGGCCACTTTCAGTTAGGGCCAGAGCTTGAAACAAAAATCATATAGGGCTTACAAATGGATCAAGAAAAAGAGTCAAAAGAGGAGAAATGTCACTCACCCTTGAAGACCAAAGCTTTTGTTGCTTCTTGGACCAATTTGCAGCTCCTTTAGCCTTTGAGAAGCTCTCCTTGTTGCTGGAAATCAAGTGGTGATGGTAGAGCTTGGTGGTGTAGAAGAAATGGTGATTAGGGACTTGGAAGTTTTCAAGGAAATGAGAGGGATAGAGAGGGATTTGTGTATGGAAGCTTGAAGAACAAATTTTCTAACCCCAACATATGATATGGCTTGCTGGTTATAAGGGCCAAAAAGGGGGTGTAAAGGTGGGGGAAAAGGAGACAAACTTTCCCCCACAAAATATCCCCCGGATAAAGATATTTTCTGGGAGATAAAGCCCTACAGCTGTAAAGTGAACAGTGTGAGGATCTCGGCCGGCCAGGTATTTTTGTTGCAGGTGGCCGGCCGGCCACACCCCCTAGCCGGCCGGCTAGGGGTCAAAAGGGTCAAGCTGATTTAGTGGCCGGCCACCAAATGATAGTGTCCTCCCATGTGTGTACAATTCAACCCTGTGGTTAAAAGTCCAAGAAAGTGGCTCAAGGGTGTTCAACATTAGCCCGGAAGGAGGGGTTCAAAAGGGTCAAGTGGAATTACTGGCCGGCCACCAACTTTTAGGGTCCTCCCATGTGTGTACATCACAAATATGTGGTTCAAAGTTCAAGAAAATAGGCCCAAGGTGTTCAACATTAGCCCGGAAGGAGGGGTTCAAAAGGGTCAGGTGGAATTACTGGCCGGCCACCAACTTTTAGGGTCCTCCCATGTGTGTACATCACAAGTATGTGGTTGAAAGTTCAAGAATGTGACCCCAAGGTGTTCAACATTAGCCCGGAAGTGTGAAAAACGGGCGTCGGAGGGCGTCGGAGGATGTATAACTGGTTACTGCAACAATTACTGGCCTCCCACCCTTCAGTGACCTTCCTAGGGATAAAGTAGAGGTACCTGCCAAAAATGAACGAAAACCGTTGCAAAACGAATGTTCGGGGGCCAAAACACGCAGTTCGGGGCCCCAGAAACTGCCCGTTAAACACCGAAAATGGTATTCGACCTCGAAGTGGGTTTCTCAGCCCCCAGTGTCCCTCAAAAGGGAGTATAAAGGAAGTATGCCAAAAATCAGAACAAACGGAGATGGTTAGGCGGTCCCGAACCGAGGCACAGAGTGAGCTAACAGGTAGTGCCGCAGCTTCCTGGTTGCCCATACCAAGGCCAAACAAGCCTTCTCCAGCGGTGTATAGCGGGTCTCGTAATCCAACATCTTTTTGCTCAGATAGTAGATGGCTCTTTCCACTTTGTCTTCTGACTCCTGCGCGAGCATGCAGCCCATGGTAGTCTCAGTTACCGAAAGGTACAATATCAACGGTCTCCCCGGCTCTGGTGGTGACAACACGGGCGGGTTCTGTAGATACTCTTTGATCTGCTCAAAAGCTGCTTGACATCGGCCGTCCCATTGGAATTTCTTTCCTTTCTTCAGGAGACCAAAAAGTGGTTCACAAGTCAAGGTTAATTTAGAAATAAACCGTCTTATGAATTGCACTTTACCCAGAAAGCCTCGCACCTCCTTTTCAGTCCTTGGTGGTGGCATTTCTAAGATGGCCTTGATTTTGGAAGGGTCGACCTCGATGCCCCTTTGTGTAATCAGAAACCCTAGCATCTTCCACGCTGTAACACCAAACGTGCATTTCTGGGGATTCAGTCGCAGCCGAAACTCTTTGATCCTTTGAAAGAATTTTTGTAAGGCGGTGTAGTGGCCCTCTCTTTCTTTGGACTTGACAATCATATCGTCCACGTACACCTCGACCTCTTTATGGATCATATCATGCAATATTGTAGTTGCTGCCCGTTGATACGTAGCTCCAGCATTTTTCAACCCGTATGGCATCACTCTATAACAATATGTACCCCACGGGGTAGTGAACGCAGTCTTCTCCCGGTCTTCGGGTGCCATTACTATCTGATTATAGCCTGAGAAACCATCCATAAACGAAAGCAAGGCGTGTCCCGCCGTGAAATCCACCAATTCATCAATGTGTGGCAAGGGAAAGTCGTCCTTCGGACTGTCCCTGTTCAAATCTCTGAAGTCTACACAGACCCGAATTCTGCCATCCTTCTTTGGCACCGGAACAATATTGGCCAACCAAGTTGGATATTCAGATACCAGCAGGAACCCTGCGTCAATTTGCTTGGTGACCTCTTCCTTAATTTTGAGGGCCCAGTCCGGGCGAATCCTTCTGAGTTTCTGTTTGACAGGGCGGGCCTCGGGATCAAGAGGGATCCGGTGCTGTACAATCTCAGGATCGATTCCAGGCATGTCTTCGTAGGACCACGCGAAAACATCTTTGAAATCTTTTAATAAAGCGACTAAGCGCTCGCGCTCCTCCGAAGACAACGTGGACCCAATCTGGACCAGCCGCGGGTCCTTCTCAGTACCAACATTCACAGTAGTGATTTCATCCATTAAAGGTTTAACAAATCTTTCCTGCTCTTGATCAATTAATCGTTGCAAAACTGGGGGAATTTCTCCCTCGTTGTTTTCATCAAAATTTTGAAAATCCTGATTTAAGCAATAAATCAAAGGCACAGAAAAATACTCAGAAACCACATCCACATCATTCTCATTAAATATTTCCAAGCCGTCTGATTCCTCTATTACAACAGACTCAAAAGAAAATGAAAATGACGACCTAGACAGGACTGTTGCATCCGGGTTATCACCCCCAGGAATACCGGACTCAGACTCAGTCGAGCTGGAATCTGATTCCGACGCACAAGATTCGGTAGAATCAGATTCCGGCTCACTACCTGACCCGGAGCTGCTAGATAAAAAGCCTTCTTCATATTGCCAGATGAGAGAAGGTGCGATAGATGCATCCAAGATCGGCGCTGGAAAGCCCGCAGCTATTTCATCTCCAATCATAGAAACCGAAGAGTTATCCCCCAAGCACTCTTGGTCGATCGGAGGATCTGATAGTAGACTCGCCAGTGCTACCCCCATTTCAAGCTCTGTGCTCTCAGGATCCACTGCTTCACATTGCTCAACCTCAGTTGGTGGGTCTGTCTGCGCTTCGGCAACGTCATCCCCAGATAATTGTATGTCGAAGAAGATTTCAAAACTAGGCACGCGCTTCCCCTCCGCGTTTAGCCATGGCTCCGGGAAGCCGCAGAATGGAAAATCTTCCCCCTCCCGGACGAAGCGTCCGTTTAGGGTACCCCAGATGGGCCTATGCATTAACTCAAATGGCTTCCCGGCCTTCTTTGCTCTGGCCCTTCCGGCCATTTCTTTCCCTTTTCTCATCCAGTCCTCTTTGGTGGGCAGATAACCCAGTCCATAGGCGTGAGGGTTGTGTGGCACTTCGGCCAACACTGAGACGCCCTTCCGGCCGCTTCTCCCTAATCCCATCCCGGGGGTATGTTTTAGCTTGTTCATGAGGTAGATAGATTGAGCACTAACGTACATACCCTCATGCACAGCCATGACATTCTGCACCACTTGTGCCTCGGCCAAAGTGAACCCCGACAAAAACACATCCTCCGTGCCGTGCTCGATCTCCAAGACAGGTGTGGACACTTCCGACGGCGGATGGATTGATGAATTCCCAAAAACGATCGCTACCCCTTTCCCGTGAGGGTACTTTAGCATCTGATGTAGAGTGGAAGAGACTGCTTTGACCTGGTGCAACCACGGTCGCCCCAAAAGTAGGTTAAAGGTTGCGGGAACATCCAAGATATGAAATTCAATGCTGTGTTGTCCTGGACCAACCTTGGTTTGAATTTTAACAGTCCCCATCACTTCTCTGCTGGTATTGTCGTATGCTCTGATCACTTGGGTAGTTGGGACGAAGTCCGCGGGTTTTAACCCGATTGCATATGCCGTTCTGGTCGGGCAGACATTAATCGCAGACCCGGTATCAACAAGTACCACCGGTATCCACTTATCTCTACATTCCACAGAAATATAGAGAGGTTTGTTATGACTTGTGCCCTCAGGCGGTAGTTCCTTGTCCGAAAAGGTTAATGCCGGGGAACCTCCTCCCGGAAAAACCAGCCCAACCAGCTGTTCAGGCGTGGTGTCTATGGAGAGTTTGGACTTGTCCATAGCAGATAGGACAGCTTCCCTATGTACTCGTGATGCCATTAGCAGTCCCCAGATGGAGATGTCTGCTTGTATCTTCTTTAATTGTTTCAGCACAGCTTCCTCTTCAATCTGCTTCTCCTTCTGTTTCTCCGCTTCTCTATCCTTCCCGGATGCCTTGGGTTGGTCCAGGTGTGGGGGTTTGAAGTACCGCCCACTTCTTGTCATATGGTCAACCTCATCGAGGTACCAAGTGTCATCCGGTTGATTATTTCCCCAGTCTTCATCCGTGTGGGCAAGACATAAGTCATCGTCTTCCCACCACATTCCATCGGCAGCCAACAGACACCTGTCTGGCTCCGGTTTAGTTGCACTTGCAGTACTCTTTGTCCACATGCTCGCAGCGTTCTTCATCTTCGTGCACACAGCACTTTCAGTCCCCTCAGGGCCTTTAGCTTTCCTAATTCTCTCAGCCTCCTCAAACTTTTCACGTTCCAGCTGCATCAATACAGCTGTTTGTTCAACAATTCCCGTATCCATAATGCCCAAATCTCGAGCGAAATTCTTAGCACCGGCGCTCTTCGGCGATACAACTTGACTTTCGGCCATTCCGGCCACAACTGATACTTCTGCCCCTGCCGGACTCTGTTCTGGTTGGGCTTCCCCCACTGCATCTGGTTGATCTTTGAGCCATCCAGTGGCCTCCGCTGATCCCTCATAATCATACCAGTTGATTGACGCATCCCCCGGTTCCTGGTCATCGAAAAAATGCAAGTTGGCAAAGTCCTCCTCTACGGCTGTCAGATCGTCTGCCCATAGCCCAGATAGCTCTCCAGTCTCTGGCAATTCTATACCTAGCCCAATTCGGCTCGTTGATAGGATGTACTTGCTTGGATCATAGGCTCCCCCAGCAAAACTCTGTCCAGTCCCAAATTCAACAATCTCATTCTCTCCCAAAATCTGCCTTGCCCCGTCTTCGACGGTCACCACCATCGGTTCTGGTTGGGTTTTGGAGATGTCCACCATGCACAAGACATCAGTGCAATCGGGAAGGAGCACCTCCGGCTTGGGTAGGTGGGTGGGCGTAATATAGATGCTAGGATCGTAAGATGCGACCCCAGTCTGGATAAAATTGATTCTATTGGGAGGAGGAGCTTGGTTATGTGGTGGGAGAGGGTTGGTTGTGACATTGGGTTTATCTGGAGGCGCGATCACTTGTTTGTCAATAAGATCCTGGATCTCATGACGCAATCTGTAACAACGGTCGGTGTCGTGACCGTGTTGTTGGTGATACGCGCAGTATTTTGCTGGGTCATAAGAGGGGGGGAGTGGATTCGGTAATGGCTTTGGCTCCAGGGGTTTCAAATGATTTTTTCTGATCAATATTCCCAGAACTTTGGTCAGGGGCATATATAGTGGGGTAAAGGTTCTTTGGCCTCGCGGTTGGAATCTATTGGTTTGTGTGTTGCTTCCGGACGCGCCGGAGAAGGGTGTGGCAGCCATGGGCCTTGGAGGGGGAGGAGGAGTGGTGGTGACCATACTAACTTCCGAGGCTCTCGTATTTGCAGCGCCACTCGGGCCTGCATTGTTGTTACGGTTGAAAGTCCTCCTCGGTTGTTCTCTGTCGTGGTCAAACAGACCTTGTTTCATTGCATCTTCGATTTGCACCCCCATCTCGTGTAAATCTGCGAAAGTAGGGAAGGGGACTACAATCATTCTCTGCATTAACTTTGGGTGGAGATTGCGCACAATCATCCGGATTTGATCTTTGTCTGTGGGCCTTAAAGTCATCATTGACGCCTTTGCCCTCCATCGGATCACAAAGTCCGAGAAAGTTTCCTTGGGCTCTTGCCTTGTCGTTTCAAGATCACGAGTTGTAATCTCGATCTGAGTGTTGTACGAATATTGCGTGACAAAGGCCTCAGCCATTTCATCCCAATTCTTCTTCACTTCATCTTGTAACTTCGCGTACCAGTGGGCGGCCACACCCGACAGGGTTCGACCGAATAGTGAAAGCTTCTGTGGTCGTGTTAGGCCCATTGGCCGCAAGATGTCTGCAAACAGTCGGAGATGGACCATGGGGTTGCTGGTCCCGTCAAAGTGGTCGATTTGTGGCATTTTGAACCTATCGGGGAGTGTTACGGCCTCCTCGGTATATCCGTCTTCGATATCCGGCATAGCCTTGACCCCTTGGGATTTCTTGAAGAGTTTCTCAAGTTTGCTCAATTTCAGAGCTGTATGATCAACCTCGAACTCGAAGGGAGAGTCGGAGCGATTGGGTGCATGGACCTTGGACAGTTGTGGTGGAAGCGGGGGCGGAGCTGGCCCCGTTGGAAGGTTCGTGTCCTCTTGTAAGTTTTGGATATTCGGCATGGCATTCTGGGCATTTGGTGGGGCGTTCTGAACAGTAGGTGCCTGCTCAGGTAATGGGGCCCCTGCCGGAGGAGGAATTTGGTGTGAAGCAGATGCTGTATTCTGTTGTTGCAGTCTGGTAATCAGCTCAACCTGCTGGGTCATAATCTCTGCTTGTTGCTTAGCGAGTTCATCCCGGCGAACGGCATCCTGTTGCATGGCCCGCATGGTTTCTTGCATTTGGCGCATCATCTCCTCAACTCCTGTTGGTGCCGTCATACTGTTTCGATTTGTCTGAACTACTGGCAGATCTGTCTCAATGGGGACCTCAATCCAACTGTCCACTGGTGGGGGAAACCACTGTTCTGGCGATCTCTCTTCAGATGCACTGCGCTTTTTCTGCTTCCTTCTGGTAACAGGGGGTAGAGAATGGAACACTGGCTGTCCGTCGATTAGATCCTCAGATCGATGGAGTTGACGACCTCGCGTCCAAAGTGCTTGGGGAATGCCTGCTGGGTTGGAAGCAATTGTGCTAAAACTGACCTAGCAAAAGATAAATAAAGCGAAAAGGAAATAAATAAACAGATAAACGGACAGCACAACAGCTTAAAATAAAATGCATGACACACAGCCGGGCATAACAACACATAGTTGATAAGCTGAATACACACTGTCCTCAAACACTGATTATTATCCCTGTATCACTGTTCCCTAAAACAGAATCTGATATCCGCAGATAACTAATTCTCAAATACTGGCTGATGCCCGCAGGCCTGATACCCAAACTCATGTACTGAACTGATGCCCGCAGGCTTGATACCGACAATACTGAACTGCGGGCCTGATACTGACGATACTGAACTGATGCCCGCAGGCCTGATGCTGACGATACTGAACTGATGCCCGCAGGCCTGATGCTGACGATACTGAACTGATGCCCGCAGGCCTGATGCCCAAACTCATATACTGATACATGCATTCCTGTAGAGACGCACTCTAAAGCACATAACAGATAAGTGAGAGCCAAAACACCCCTATGTTGGGGTAGGGTTTCCCTGTCCTATTTTGTCAGGAACTAAGGTTTCACTATGCACGCAGCGGTTTCAAACAACCTATAAACGGGTAAGCAACCTGTCCTAGTTTGGAATAGTCACTATGGATCCGAATATGCACTAGGTCGAATGGTCAAAGAGGGTGCCCTGGTAAAATCGGGGTTTGTGTTCCCATACTGGCAGAGCCCACAACCGGTCAGCCTTATGGTCATGCCTTGACAAGACAAGCCTCCGGCAAACCGTTCAGGAATAGCAGATGGCAAACACGGTGTCCTAGGCGCACCAATGCAAATGCAATGCAAAGAAACACACAAGTGTCGTTAAAAACAGATATCATGAGTTCGAGTCAAGTTCTCTAACTACCCAGCGGAGTCGCCAGAAACTGTAACAAGCCCGCGGGGGACCTCGCTACAGCTCGGACTCGACTTTGTTTGTCACGGTTCTAAGTGTGAACCAAAGAGTCCAAATCCGGCAAATCGTTTTTGAGAAAACAGATTTTTTTGAAAGAAGTGCCAAACGTGGACTGTTTTGCCAGATACAGAGTCGCCACCTAAATATTTTATTTTGGGAAATTTAGGAAACCCTGACTCGGTGCCAAAAGGCCACGTGTCCGTCATCACCAAAGTTGCCTCGGCTCGGGAACTTGGGTACGATTGGGGAAGGTCACTTCGTGAGCACCCCCGCTCGCCCGGTCATAGACCGGCCTCTACTAACCATGATATCAATTTTTGAAAACTTTGTGTGTCCTTAATCCGGTTATTAGCCTAGGTTACTATGTGATGCGCACAACATACAAGTATAGACCGGGTCGGTTAAATTGGAACGAAACATTTCATGTTTGTTTTTGAAAGATGGTTTGCTACCCGCAGGTAGGCTTGAAACATTTGATGATTTATTCCAATTTAAGTAACCTAACCTTCACCCACAGGCATTCAGGCAGTTATATCAAATAAGCACATAGCCTCATGGTAAGCATGCTATCATGGCAGTCACTCACACGCATGCAAGGATGCTAAAGCATAAAACTCACCGGGTACTCCAAGCCAAAACAGAATTTACATTAGAAATCATGCATGATCCTAAGTATGCAGAGATGCCTAATGCAACACATGCAAAATGTAACTGTAGCAGGCTCGGCTATTCTAAGATGGCATGTGAAATGCTACAACTATCATGTATTCAATTTGGAATCGAAAGTACAATGCAGTTAGTATGATGCGCCGAGCCCGGTGCATGCAAAACAGATGAATGATGCAAACATACTGTCATACTGTATGCTAATTGAAATATGCCCTAATCTAACCATCAAAAACGGATAAATAAAAGGGAGAAAGACGTGGGGTTGGAAGACATACATCACACTCACGCACACTTATTACAGTTATGCCCTCGCGCAGAGGGTCCAAATAAATAATACAGTCCCAAATGAAAGAATATTACAGTCCAAATAATATACAAATTCCTAATTAATTAACAGATTAACTAAGAAAGCTTAATAAAACTGGCATGCAAGCCAGGGACTGCCTTGCTTCTGATGGATGATGCATGTCCGGGTTACCTTGCGCGAAAATCCACCGGGATGCCCCAATTAGCCTCTGTTTGCCTTTTTCTTGAAATGCGCGCCAAACTCTGAAAAGTTGCTGATTCTTGATTTTTGCTGCAACAGAGAGCAGGAAAGGGGCATAGCAATGTATTTGCACAGATATATGCATGTCTCGATCCTCGTGCCACCAATCACGCCTACCGAGGCATGATGGCCGAGGAGTCGAATTGCACAATTTAATGTAGGATGAATGCATACGAAAACACAACAAAACCTAACTCTATCATGGATGATCCGGAGTGTCGGTGACTGGGGAATTGAGATACATTCCGTCACTCAGAGTACGAAATGCACCTCGTTTCCCGGGCCCGGGCTAACTCCTATTCCGAACACGATGCAATATGCATGATATGCATGAAATGCGACTAAGATACAATCCTAACATACACTATGCTGTGAAAATGAGATGCCTCGAAATGCGTGCACATGGGCACGCAAACCGAGAAAATGACAGAATGTGATCTAAGATACAACCTACTATACACAATGCTGTGAAAATGAGATGCCTCGAAATGCGTGCACACGGGCACGCAAACCGAGAAGATGACAGAATGCGATCTAAGATACAACCTAATATGCACAATGCTGTGAAAATGAGATGCCTCGAAATGCGTGCACACGGGCACGCAAACCGAGAAGATGACAGAATGCGATCTAAGATACAACCTAGTATGCACAATGCTGTGAAAATGAGATGCCTCGAAATGCGTGCACACGGGCACGCAAACCGAGGCAATGGTATACGCAATGCAAATGGCATGGAAACATGATATGGGCTTATACTAACATGAGAGAGCCTCAGCCACACTCACATAAGAGGCCGGTAGATGAAAATGAAGTGCCTCGAAATGCGTGCACACGGGCACGCAAACCGAGGCGATGATAGAATGTGATGCAATGACATGAAAACATGATATGGGCTTATACCAACATGAGTGAGCCTCAGCCACACTCACATAAGATGCCGGTAGATGAAAACGAAGTGCCTCAAAATGCGTGCACACGGGCACGCAAACCGAGGCGATGGCAGAATGCGATGCAATGACATGAAAACATGATATGGGCTTACACCAACATGAGTGAGCCTCAGCCACACTCACATAGGATGCCAGCGGATGAAAACGAAATGCCTCGAAATGCGTGTACACGGGCACGCAAATCGAGGCAATGACAGAATGCGATGCAATGACATGAGAACATGATATGGGCTTAAACCAACATGAGTGAGCCTTAGCCACACTCACATAGGATGCCGGCGAATGAAAACAAAGTGCCTCGAAATGCGTGCACACGGGCACGCAAACCGAGACGATGGCAGAATGCGATGCAATGACATGAAAACATGATATGGGCTTACACCAACATGAGTGAGCCTCAGCCACACTCACATAGGATGCCGGCGGATGAAAACGAAGTGCCTCGAAATGCGTGCACACGGGCACGCAAACCGAGGCGATGGCAGAATGTGATGCAATGACGTGAAAACATGATATGGGCTTACACCAACATGAGTGAGCCTCAGCCGCACTCACATAGGATGCCGGCGGATGAAAACGAAGTGCCTCGAAATGCGTGCACACGGGCACGCAAACCGAGGCGATGACAGAATGCGATGCAATGACATGAAAATTGAAAGAAATCATTCTAATAGAATTTCAGCACTAAAATATGGGGGAAAACAGTCCCGAAATGAGGCGAAATGACACCAAATGCATGGAATTGTCCCGAAATGCGAATTTAGGCACCCGAAATGGCCTATAGCTATGCAATGCGTGCACAATATGGACGTGTAATGCAAAGACAGAAGGTAGGAAGTCCCAAAAAAGGCACTTTCACAGTTATAAACATGGCCAAACAGCAAGCATAAGTAGGTCAAAAATGGCATGGAAGAATAGGGGCCAAGAGAGGGGTAATGAAGCAAGTGATATAAGCAAAATCCAAACTGAAAAATTTCCTTCTACAACATTGAAGAGGGACCAAAAATATGAATGTTTACAGTATATGGTAAGCCTCGAATCAATATACAAACATGATAAAAAAAAAGGCACAAGATTAAGGCTCAAAAGGTACTATAACATGAAGTATACAAAATAATCACCAAACAGAAAAAAAATGTTAATGAAACATGAAGTATAGGCCAAAATAAGGCCACTTTCAGTTCTGTGGAAAAGCATAAAACAGAAGCAAAGGGGGCTGCCAATTATGCAAAAATGGGGCCAAATAAGGGATATAACTACAAGTGACACATGGAGGCATCAAATGGTGAGGGGCCCTTCAACAATGTTGAAGAAGGGCCCAAAATAAGCACATTCACAGATTACATCATGCTCAAAAACAAATTAATCATTGGCCAAAAATAGCATGTAAGATTATGACATATAAGAGGATCAATGAAGCAAGTGCATCATGGAGGGCTCAAACAGGGTTGAGCCCTTAATGAAAAGTGAAGATGAGCTCAAAATAGGGCCACTTTCAGTTAGGGCCGGATCTTGAAACAAAAATCATATAGGGCTTACAAATGGATCAAGAAAAAGGGTCAAAAGAGGAGAAATGTCACTCACCCTTGAAGACCAAAGCTTTTGTTGCTTCTTGGACCAATTTGCAGCTCCTTTAGCCTTTGAGAAGCTCTCCTTGTTTCTGGAAATCAAGTGGTGATGGTAGAGCTTGGTGGTGTAGAAGAAATGGTGATTAGGGACTTGGAAGTTTTCAAGGAAATGAGAGGGATAGAGAGGGATTTGTGTATGGAAGCTTGAAGAACAAATTTTCTAACCCCAACATATGATATGGCTTGCTGGTTATAAGGGCCAAAAAGGGGGTGTAAAGGTGGGGGAAAAGGAGACAAACTTTCCCCCACAAAATATCCCCCGGATAAAGATATTTTCTGGGGGATAAAGCCCTACAGCTGTAAAGTGAACAGTGTGAGGATCTCGGCCGGCCAGGTATTTTTGTTGCAGGTGGCCGGCCGGCCACACCCCCTAGCCGGCCGGCTAGGGGTCAAAAGGGTCAAGCTGATTTAGTGGCCGGCCACCAAATGATAGTGTCCTCCCATGTGCGTACAACACAACCCTGTGGTTAAAAGTCCAAGAAAGTGGCTCAAGGGTGTTCAACATTAGCCCGGAAGGAGGGGTTCAAAAGGGTCAGGTGGAATTACTGGCCGGCCACCAACTTTTAGGGTCCTCCCATGTGTGCACATCACACATACGTGGTTCAAAGTTCAAGAAAATGGGCCCAAGGTGTTCAACATTAGCCCGAAGGAGGGGTTCAAAAGGGTCAGGTGGAATTACTGGCCGGCCACCAACTTTTAGGGTCCTCCCATGTGTGTACATCACAAGTATGTGGTTGAAAGTTCAAGAATGTGACCCCAAGGTGTTCAACATTAGCCCGGAAGTGTGAAAAACGGGCGTCGGAGGGCGTCGGAGGATGTATAACTGGTTGCTGCAACAATTACTGGCCTCCCATCCTTCAGTGACCTTCCTAGTGATAAAACAGAGGTACCTACCAAAAATGAACGAAAACCGTTGCAAAACGAATGTTCGGGGGCCAAAACACGCAGTTCGGGGCCCCGGAAACTGCCCGTTAAACACCGAAAATGGTATTCGACCTCGAAGTGGGTTTCTCAGGCCCCAGTGTCCCTCAAAAGGGAGTATAAAGGAAGTATGCCAAAAATCAGAACAAACGGAGATGGTTAGGCGGTCCCGAACCGAGGCACACGACCAACGATCCCGAAAAACCGGAAACCAGACTCCGAAATGGGCAAAATGGCCTACGACCACAAAATGTAGCCTACGGACATTGAGAGATGGTCTACGGCACCTCTCTCTTCCCTCAGGAAAAGAAACTGAGAAAATCGAGCCTGGTTCGCAAACCGAGGCAAGGTACAAAAGAGGGTTCGGAACGAGCACATTATGCAACATCACCAAGCGCTCAATCGGTGACGTCTGAGTCTTAAGGTCGGTCAAAAATGGGGTGTCTACACCTAGTGCATGAGAAATGGCAAGTAAACAGCATAATTACATATCTGCCATCATGCAAGAGGGTCCGAATAGGTGTCCGAGTGTTTAAACCCTAATGCATGAGAAATGGCAAGTAAACACCATAATTACAAATCTGCCAGCATGAAAGGGGGTCCGAATAAGTGTCCGAGTGTTTAAACCCTAATGCATGAGAAATGGCAAGTAAACACCATAATTACAAATCCTCCATCATGCAAGAGGGTCTGAATAACTGTCATAGTGGTTAAACCCTAATGCATGAGAAATGGCAAATAAACACCATAATTACATATCTGCCAGCATGAAAGAGGGTCTGAATATGTGTCCGAGTGTTTAGACCCGAATGCATGAGAAATGGCAAGTAAACACCATAATTACATATCTGCCACCATGCAAGAGGGTGTGAATAACTGTACAAGTGTTTAAACCCTAATTCATGAGAAATGGCAAGTAAACACCATAATTACATATCTGCCGTTACTCAAGAGGGTCTGAATAAGTGTCCGAGTGTTCGAATCCTAATGCTCAAGAAATGGCAAGTTAACACCATAATTACATATCTCCCATCATGCAAGAGTGTCCGAATAAGTTTCTGAGTGTTTAAACCCTAATGCATGAGAAATGGCAAGTAAAGACCATAATTAGATATCTTCCACCATGCAAGAGAGTCCGAACAAGTGACCGAGCGTTTAAATCCTAATGCATGAGAAATGGCATGTAAACACCATAGTTACATATCTGCTATCACGCAAGAGGGTCCAAATAAGTGTCCGAGTGTTTGAATCCCAATGCTCGAGAAATGGCAAGTAAACACTATAATTACATATCTGCGACCATGCAAGAGGGTCTGAATAAGTGTCCGATTGTTTAAACCCTCATGCATGAGAAATAGCAAGTAAACACCATAATTAGATATCTGCCATCAGGCAAGAGGGTCCGAATAAGTGTCCGAGTGTTCGAATCCTAATGCTCGAGGAATGGCAAGTAAACACCATAATTACATAACTGCCATCATGCAATAGGGTACAAATATGTGTCCAAGTTTTTAAACCCTAATGCATGAGAAATGGCAAGTAAACACCATAATTACTTATCTGCGATCATGCAAGTGGGTCTGAACAACTTTCAGAGTGTTTAAACCCTAATGCATGAGAAATGGCAAATAAACACCATAATTACATATCGGCCATCATGCAAGAGGATCCGAATAAGTGTCCGAGTGTTTGAAGCCTAATGCTTGAGAAATGGCAAGCAAACACCATAATTACATATCTGCCATCGTGCAAGCGGGTCCGGATAACTGTCCGAGCATTTAAACCCTAATGCATGAGAAATGGCTAGTAAACACCGTAATTACATATCAGCCATCGTGCTAGAGGGTCCGAATAACTGTCCGAGTGTTCGAATCCTAATGCTCGAGAAATGGCAAGTGAACACCATAATTACATATATGCCATCATGCAAAAGGGTAAGAGTAAGTGTCCGATTGTTGATACCCTAATTCATGAGGAATGGCAAGTAAACACCATAATTACATATCGGCCATCACGCAAGACGGTCCAAATAAGTGTCCGCGTGTTCGATTCGTAATGCTCACGAAATGGCAAGTGAACACCATAATTACATATCTGCAATCATGCAAGAGGGTCCGAATAAGTTTCTGAGTATTTAAACCCTAATGCATGAGAAATGGCAACCAAACACCACAATTACATATCTGTCATCTGCAAGAGGGTCCGTATAAGTGACCGAGTGTTCAAACCCTAATGCATGAGAAATGGCAAGTAAACACCATAATTACATATCTGCCATCAGGCAAGAGGGTCTGAATAAGTGTCCGAATGTTTAATCCCTAATGCATGAGAAATGGCAAGTAAACACCATAATTACATATCTGCCATCAATCAAGAGGATCCGAATAAGTGTCCGAGTGTTTAAACCCTAATGCATGAGAAATGGCAAGTAAACACCATAATTACATATCTGCCATCATGGAAGAGGGTCTGAATAAATGTCCGAGTGTTTAAACCCTAGTGCATGAGAAATGGCAAGTAAACAGCATAATTACATATCTGCCATCATGCAAGAGGGTCCGAATAGGTGTCCGAGTGTTTAAACCCCAATGCATGAGAAATCGCAAGTAAACACCATAATTACAAATCTGCCAGCATGAAAGGGGGTCCGAATAAGTGTCCGAATGTTTAAACCCTAATGCATGAGAAATGGCAAGTAAACACCATAATTACATATCTGCCATCATGCAAGAGGGTCTGAATAACTGTCTGACTGGTTAAACCCTAATGCATGAGAAATGTCAAATAAACACCATAATTACATATCTGCCAGCATGAAAGATGGTCTGAATAAGTGTCCGAGTGTTTAAACCCTAATGCATGAGAAATGGCAAGTGAACACCATAATTACATATCTGCCATCATGCAAAAGGGTGTGAATAACTGTACGAGTGTTTAAACCCTAATTCATGAGAAATGGCAAGTAAACACCATAATTACATATCTCCCATCATGCAAGAGTGTCCGAATAAGTTTCTGAGTGTTTAAACCCTAATGCATGAGAAATGGCAAGTAAACATCATAATTACATATTTGTCATCAGGCAAGAGGGTCCGAATAACTGTCTGAGTGTTTAAACCCTAATGCATGAGAAATGGCAAGTAAACACCACAATTACATATCTACCATCATGTAAGGGGGTCCGAATAAGTGTCCGAGCGTTTAAACCCTAATGCATGAGAAATAGCAAATAAACACCATAAATACAAATCTGCCATCGTGCAAGAGCGTCCGAATAAATGTCCGAGTGTTCGAATCCTAATGGTCGAGAAAAGGCAAGTAAACACCATAATTACATATCTGCCATCATGCAAGAGGGTCCGATTAAGTGTCCGAGTGTTTCAACCCAAAGACATGAGAAATGGCAAATAAACACCATAATTACATACCTGCGATCATGCAAGAGGGTCCGAATAAGTGTCTGTGTGTTTAAACCCTAATCCATGAGAAATGGAAAACAAACACCACAATTACATATCTGCCATCATGCAAGAGGGTCCAAATAAGTGTCCGAGTGTTTAAACCATTATGCATGAGAAATGGCAACTAAACACCATAATTACATATCTGCCATCCTGCAAGAGGGTCCAAATTAGTGTCTAGGTGTTTAAATCCTAACGCATGAGAAATGGCAAGTAAACACCATAGTTACATATCTGCTATCACGCAAAAGGGTCCGAATAAGTGTCCGAGTGTCTGAATCCTAATGCTCGAGAAATGGCAAGTAAACACTATAATTACATATCTGCGATCATGCAAGAGAGTCTGAATAAGTGTCCGAGCGTTAAAACCCTCATGCATGAGAAATAGCATGTAAACACCATAATTAGATATCTGCCATCAGGCAGGAGGGTCCGAATAAGTGTCCGAGTGTTCGAATCCTAATGCTCGAGAAATGGCAAGTAAACATCAAAATTACATATCTCCTCTCATGCAACAGGGTACAAATAAGTGTCCGAGTTTTTAAACCCTAATGGCTGAGAATTGGCAAGTAAACACCATAATTACATATCTGTCATCATGAAAGAGGGTCCGAATAAGTGTCCGAGTGTTTTATCCCTAATGCATGAGAAATGGCAAATAAACACCGTAATTGCATATCTTCCATCATGCAAGTGGGACCGAATTAGTGTCCGAGTGTTTGAACCCTAATGCATGAGAAATGGCAAGCAAACACCGTAATTACATATCTGCTATCACACAAGAGGGTCCGAATAAGTGTCACAGTGTTCGAACCCTAATGCTCGAGAAATGGCAAGCAAACACCATAATTACATATCTGCCATCATGCAAGAGGGTCTGAATAATTGTTCGAGTGTTTAAACCCTAATGCATGAGAAATGGCAAGTAAAGACCATAATTACATATCTTCAATCATGCAAGAGGGTCCGAATAAGTGTCCGAGTGTTTAAACCCTAATGCATGAGAAATGGCAAGAAAAAACCATAATTCCACAACTGCTATGACGCAAGAGGGTCCGAATAAGTGTCCGAGTGTTTGAATCCTATTTCTCGAGAAATGGCAAGTAAACACTATAATTACATATATGCGATCATGCAAGAGGGTCTGAATAAGTGTCCGAGTGTTTAAACCCTCATGCATGAGAAATAGCAAGTAAACACCATAATTAGATATCTGCCATCAAGCAAGAGGGTCCGAATAAGTGTCCGAGGGTTCGCATCCTAATGCTCGAGAAATGGCAAGTAAACACCATAATTACATATCTGCCATGATGCAACAGGGTACAAATAAGTGTCCGAGTTTTTAAGCCCTAATGCATGACAATTGGAAAGTAAACACCATAATTACGTACCTGCCATCATGCAAGAGGGTGTGAATAACTGTCCGAGTGTTTAAACGCTAATGCATGAGAAATGGCAAATAAACACCATAATTACATATCTGCCATCATGCATGAGGATCCGAATAAGTGTCCGAGTGTTTAAACGGTAATGCATGAGAAATGGCAGGTAAACACCACAATTAGATACCTTCCATCTGGCAAGAGGGTCCGAATAAGTGTCCGAGTGTTCGAATCGTAATGCTCGAGAAATGGAAAGTAAACACCATAATTACATATCTGCCATCATGCAAGAGGGTCCGCTTAAGTGTCCGAGTGTCTGAATCCTATTGCTCAAGAAATGTCAAGTAAACACCATAATTACATATCTGTCATCATGCAAGAGGGTCCGAATAAGTGTTTGAGCGTTTAAACCCTAGTGCATGAGAAATAGCAAATAAACACCATAATTACATAGCTGCCATCGTGTGAGAGGGTGCGAATAAGTGTCCGAATGTTTGAACCCTAATGCATAAGAAATGGCAAGTAAACACCATAGTTACATATCTGCCATCGTGCAAATGGGTCGGAATAATTGTCCAAGTGTTCGAATCCTAATGCTCGAGAAATGGCAAGTAAACACCATGATTACATATCTGCCATCATGCAAGACGGTCTGAATAAGTGTCCGATTGTATAAAC
This sequence comes from Camellia sinensis, assembly GCF_055761805.1. Classification (NCBI taxonomy): domain Eukaryota; kingdom Viridiplantae; phylum Streptophyta; class Magnoliopsida; order Ericales; family Theaceae; genus Camellia; species Camellia sinensis. The sequence continues at coordinate 164,544,732 of NC_138972.1, forward strand.
CCTAATTCATGAGAAATGGCAAGTAAACGCCATAATTACATATCTGCCATCAAGCAAGAGGGTCCAAATAAGTGTCCGAGTGTTCGAATCCTAATGCTCAACAAATGGCAATTGAACACCATAATTACATATCAGCCATCATGCATCAGGGTCCGAATAAGTGTCCGAGTGTTTAAACCCTAATTCGTGAGAAATGGCAAGTGAACACCATAATTACATATCTGCCATCACACAAGAGGGACCGAATAAGTGTCCGAGTATTCCAATCCTAATGCTCGAGAAATGGCAAGTAACACCATAATTACATATCTGCCATCATGTAAGAGGGTCCGAATAAGTGTCCGAGTGTTTAAACCCTAATGCGTGAGAAACGGCTTGTAAACACCATAATTACATATCTATCATCATGCAAGAGGGTCCGAATAAGTGTCCGATTGTTTAAACCCTAATGCATGAGAAATTGCAAACAAACATCATAATTGCATATCTGCCATCATGCAAGAGGATCCGAATAAGTGTCTGAGTGTTTGAACCCTAATGCATGAGAAATGGCAAGTAAACACCGTAATTATATATCTGCTATCACGTAAGAGGGTCCGAATAAGTGTCCCAGTGTTTGAACCCTAATGCTCGAGAAATGGCAAGTAAATACCATAATTACATATCTGCCATCATGCAAAAGGGTCCGAAGAAGTGTCCGATTGTTTAAAACCTAATTCATGAGAAATGGCAAGTAAACACCATAATTACATAGCTGCCATCATGCAAGACGGCCCGAATAAGTGTCCGAGTGTTCGAATCCTAACGCTCAAGAAATGGCAAGTGAACACCACAATTACATATCTGCAATCATGCAAGAGGGACCGAATAAGTTTCTGAGCGTTTAAACCCTAATGCATGAGAAATGGAAACCAAACACCATAATTACATATCTGTCATCAGGCAAGAGGCTCCGAATAAGTGTTCGAATGTTTAAATCCGAATGCATGAGAAATGGCAAATAAACACCATAATTACATATCTTCCGTCATGCAAGAGGGTTCGAATAAGTGTCCGAGTGTTTAAACCCGAATGCATGAGAAATGCCGAGTAAATACCATAATTACATATCTGTCATCCTGCATGACGGTCCGAATTAGTGTCCGAGTGTTTATACCCTAATGCATGAGAAATGGCAAGAAAACACCATAATTCCACATCTGCTATGACGCAAGAGGGTCCGAATAAGTGTCCGAGTGTTTGAATCCAATTGCTTGAGAAATGGCAAGTAAACACTATAATTACATATCTGCGATCATGCAAGAGGGTCTGAATAAGTGTCCGAGTGTTTAAACCCTCATGCATGAGAAATAGCAAGTAAACACCATAATTAGATATCTGCCATCTGGCAAGAGGGTCCGAATAAGTGTCCGAGTGTTCGAATCCTAATGCTCGAGAAATGGCAAGTAAACACCATAATTACATATCTCCCATCATGCAACAGGGTACAAATAAATGTCCGAGTTTTTAAACCCTATTGCACGAGAAATGGCAAGTAAACACCATAATTACATATCTGCCATCATGCAAGAGGGTCCGAATAACTGTCCGAGTGTTTAAACCCTAATGCATGAGAAATGGAAAATAAACACCATAATAGCATATCTTCCATCATGCAAGTGGATCCGAATAAGTGTCCGAGGGTTTGAACCCAAATGCATGAGAAATGGCAAGTAAACACCGTAATTACATATCTGCTATCACGAAAGAGGGTCCGAATAGGTGTCCCAGTGTTTGAACCCTAATGCTCGAGAAATGGCAAGCGAACACCATAATTACATATCTGCCATCATACAAGAGGGTCTGAATAAGTGTCCGAGTGTTTAAACCCTAATGCATGAGAAATGGCAAGTAAACACCATAATTAGATATCTTTGATCATGCAAGAGCGTCCGAATAAGTGTCCGAGTGTTTGAATCCTAACGCTCGAGAAATGGCAAGTAAACACCATAGTTACATATCTGTGATCATGCAAGAGGGTACAAATAAGTGTCCGAGTTTTTAAACCCTAATTCATGAGAAATGGCAAGTGAACACCATAATTACATATCTGCCATCACGCAAGAGGGTCCGAATAAGTGTCCGAGTATTCGAATCCTAATGCACGAGAAATGGCCAGTAAACACCATAATTTCATATCTGCCATCATGCAAGAGGGTCCGAATAAGTGTCCGAGTGTTTAAACCCTAATGCGTGAGAAACGGCTAGTAAACACCATAATTACATATCTATCATCATGCAAGAGGGTCCGAATAAGTGTCCGAGTGTTTAAACCCTAATGCATGAGAAATGGCAAATAAACATCATAATTGCATATCAGCCATCATGCAAGAAGATCCGAATAAGTGTCCGAGTGTTTGAACCCTAATGCATGAGAAATGGCAAGTAAACACCGTAATTACATATCTGCTATCACGCAAGTGGGTCCGAATAAGTGTCCCAGTGTTTGAACAATAATGCTCAAGAAATGGCAAGTGAACACCATAATTACGTATCTGCAATCATGCAAGAGGGTTCGAATAAGTTTCTGAGCGTCAAAACCCTAATGCGTGAGAAATGGCAACCAAAGACCATAATTACATATCTGTCATCAGGCAGGAGGGTCCGGATAAGTGTCTGAATGCTTAAATCCTATTGCATGAGAAATGGCAAATAAACACCATAATTACATATCTTCCATCATGCAAGAGGGTCCGAATAAGTGACCGAGTGTTTAAACCCTAATGCGTAAGAAATGCCGAGTAAATACCATAATTATATATCTGTCATCCGGCAAGATGGTCCGAATTAGTGTCCGAGTGTTTGAACCCTAATGCATGAGAAATGGCAAGAAAACACCATTATTCCACATCTGCTATCACGCAAGAGGGTCCGAATAACTGTCCGAGTGATTCAATCATATTGCTCGAGAAATGGCAAGTAAACACTATAATTACATATCTACGATCATGCAAGAGGGTAATGAATAAGTGTCCGAGTGTTTAAACCCTCATGCATGAGAAATAGCAAGTAAACATCATAATTAGATATCAGCCATCAGGCAAGAGGGTCCGAATAATTCGAATCCTAATGCTCAAGAAATGGCAAGTAAACACCATAATTACATATCTGCCATCATGCAACAGGGTACAAGTAAGTGTCCGAGTTTTTAAGCCCTAATGCATGAGAAATGGCAAGTAAACACCATAATTACATATCTGCCATCATGCAAGAGGGTCTGAATAACTGTCCGAGTGTTTAAACCCTAATGCATGAGAAATGGCAAGTAAACACCATAATTACGTATCTTCCATCATGCAAGAGGGTCCGAATAAGTGTCCGAGTGTTCGAATCCTAATGCTCGAGAAATGGCAAGTAGACACCATAATTACATATCTGCCATCATACAAGAGGGTCCGCATAAGTGTCCGAGTGACCGAATCCTAATACTCGAGAAACGGCAAATAAACACCATAATTACATTGCCATCATGCAAGAGGGTCCGTGTGAGTGTCCGAGTGTTCGAATCCTAATGCTCGAGAAATGGCAAGTAAAGACCATAATTACATATCTGCCATCATGCCAATGGGTCCGAATAAGTTTCTGAGTGTTTAAAACCTAATGCATGAGAAATGAAAAGTAAACACCATAATTACATTTCTGCCATCATGGAAGAGGGTCCGAATAAGTGTCCGTGTGTTTAAACCCTAATGCATGAGAAATGGAAAGGAAACACCATAATTACGTATCTGCCATCACGCAAGTGGGTCCGAATAAGTGGCCGAGTGTTTAAACCCTACTGCATGAGAAACAGCAAGTAAACACCATAATTACATATCAACCATCATGCTAGAGGGTCCGAATAAGTGTCCGAGCATTTAAACCCTAGTTCATGAGAAATAGCAAACAAACACCATAATTATATATCTGTCATCGTGCAAGAGGGTCCGAATAAGTGTCTGAGTGTTTAAACCCTAATGCATAAGAAATGGCAAGTAAACACCATAGTTACATATCTGCCATCGTGCAAGAGGGTCCAAATAAGTGTCCGAGTGTTCGAATCCTAATGCTAGAGAAATGGCAAGTAAACACCATAATTACATATCTGCCATCATGCAAGAGGGTCCGACTAAGTGCCCGATTGTATAAACCCTAATACATGAGAAATGGCAAGTAAACGCCGTAATTACATATCTGCAATCATGCAAGAGGGTCCGAATAAGTGTCCGAGTGTTCGAATCCTAATGCTCAAGGAATGGCGAGTGCACACCAAAATTACATATCTGGCATCGTGCATGAGGGTCCGAATAAGTTTCTGAGTGTTTAAACCCAAATGCATGAGAAATGGCAACTAAACACCATAATTACATATCTGTCATCATGCAAGAGGGTCCGAATAAGTGTCCGAGTGTTTAAACCCTAATGCATGAGAAATGGCAAGTAAACACCATAATTACATATCTGCCATCCTGCAGGAGGGTACGAATTAGTGTCCGAGTGTTTAAACCCTAATGCATGAGAAATGGCAAGTAAACACCATAGTTACATATCTGCTATCACGCAAGAGGGTCCGAATAAGTGTCCGAGTGTTTGAACCCTCACGCACGAGAAATAGCAAGTAAACCCCATAATTAGAAATCTAGCATCTGGCACGAGGGTCCGAATAAATGTCCGAGTGTTCAAATCCTAATGCTCGAGAAATAGAAAGTAAACACCATAATTACAAATCTGCCATCATGCAACAGGGTACAAATAAGTGTCCGAGTTTTTAAACCCTAATGCACGAGAAATGGCAAGTAAACACCATAATTACATATCTGCCATCATGCAAGAGGGTCCGAATAACTGTCCGAGTGGTTAAACCCTAATTCACGACAAATGGCAAACAAACACCATAATTGCATATCTTCCATCAAACAAGTGGATCTGAATAAGTGTCTGAGTGTTTGAACCCTAATGCATGAGAAATGGCAAGTAAACACCGTAATTACATATCTGCTATCACACAGGAGGGTCCGAATAAGTGTCCGAGTGTTCGAACCCTAATGCTTGAGAAATGGAAAGCAAACACCATAATTACATATCTGCCATCATCCAAGAGGGTCTGAAAAAGTGTCCGAGAGTTTAAACCCTAATGCATGAGAAATGGCAAGTAAACACCATAATTAGATATCTTCGATCATGCAAGAGGGTCCGAATAATTGTCTGAGTGTTCAAATCCTAATGCTCAAGAAATGGCAAGTAAAGACCATAATTACATATCTGCCATCACGGAAATGGGTCCGAATAAGTTTCTGCGTGTTTAAACCCTAATGCATGAGAAATGAAAAGTAAACACCATAATTACTTATCTGCCGTCATGGAAGAGGATCCGAATAAGTGTCCGTGTGTTTAAACCCTAATGCATGAGAAATGGCCTGGAAACACCATAATTACGTATCTGCCATCACGCAAGTGGGTCCGAATAAGTGGCCGAGTGTTTAAACCCTACTGCATGAGAAACGGCAAGTAAACACCATAATTACATATCCACCATCAAGCAAGCGGGTCCGAATAAGTGTCCGAGCATTTAAACCCTAGTGCATGAGAAGCAGCAAACAAACACCATAATTACATATCTGCCATCGTGCAAGACGGTCCGAATAAGTGTCCGAGTGTTTAAACCCTAATGCATAAGATATGACAAGTAAACACCATTGTTACATATCTGCCATCGTGCAAGAGGGTCCAAATAAGTGTCCGATTGTTCGAATCCTAACGCTAGAGAAATGGCAAGTAAATACCATAATTACATATCTACCATCATGCAAGAGGGTCCGAATAAGTGCCCGATTGTATAAACCCTAATACATGAGAAATGGCAAATAAACGCCATAATTACATATCTGCAATCATACATGACGGTCCGAATAAGTGTCCGAGTGTTCGAATCCTAATGCTCAAGGAATGGCAAGTGAACAACATAATTACATATATGGCATCGTGCATGAGGGTCCGATTAAGTTTCTGAGTGTTTAAACCCAAATGCATGAGAAATGGCAACTGAACACCGTAATTACATATGTGTCATCACGCAAGACGGTCCGAATAAGTGTCCGAGTGTTTAAACCACAATGCATGAGAAATGGAAAATAAACACCATAATTACATGTCCTCCAATATGCAAGAGGGTCCGAATAAGTGTCCGAGTGTTTAAACCGTAATGCATGAGAAATGGCAAGTAAACACCATAATTACATATCTGCCATCCTGCCGGAGGGTACGAATTAGTGTCCGAGTGTTTAAACCCTAATGCATGAGAAATGGCAAGTAAACACCATAGTTACATATCTGCTATCACGCAAGAGGGTCCGAGTAAGTGTCCGAGTGTTTGAACCCTCATGCACGAGAAATAGCAAGTAAACACCATAATTAGATATTTGCCATCAGGCAAGAGGGTCAGAATAAATGTCTGAGTGTTCGAATCCTAATGCTCGAGAAATAGCAAGTAAACACCATAATTACATATCTGCCATCATGCAACAGGGTACAAATAAGTGTCCGAGTTTTTAAACCTGAATGCACGAAAAATGGCAAGTAAACACCATAATTACATATCTGCCATCATGCTAGAGGGTGCGAATAACTGTCCGAGTGGTTAAACCCTAATGCATGACAAATGGCAAACAAACACCATAATTGCATATCTTCCATCATACAAGTGGATCCGAATAAGTGTCCGAGTGTTTGAACCCTAATGCATGAGAAATGGCAAGTAAACACCGTAATTACATATCTACTATCACACAAGAGGGTCCGAATAAGTGTCCCAGTGTTCGAACCCTAATGCTCGAGAAATGGCAAGCAAACACCATAATTACATATCTGCCATCATCCAAGAGGGTCTGAAAAAGTGTCCGAGTGTTTAAACCCTAATGCATGAGAAATGGCAAGTAAACACCATAATTAGATATCTTCGATCATGCAAGAGGGTCCGAATAAGTGTCCGAGTGTTCGAATCCTCATGCTCGAGAAATGGCAAGTAAACACCATAATTACATATCTGCGATCATGCAAGAGGGTCCGAATAAGTGTCCGAGTGTGTAAACCCTAATGCATGAGAAATGGAAAATAAACATCATAATTGCATATCTGCCATCATGCGAGAGGATCCGAATAAGTGTCCGAGTGTCTGAACCCTAATGCACGAGAAATGGCAAGTAAACACCGTAATTACATATCTGCTATCACGTAAGAGTGTCTGAATAAGTGTCCCAGTGTTTGAACCCAAATGCTCGAGAAATGGCAAGCCAACACCGTAATTACATATCTGCCATCATGCAAGGGGGTCTAAGTAAGTGTCCGAGTGTTTAAACCCTAATGCATGAGAAATGGCAAGTAAATACCGTAGTTAGAAATTTTCGATCATGCAAGAGGGTCCGAATAATTGTCCGAGTGTTCGAATCCTAATGCTTGAGAAATGGCAAGTAAACACCATAATTACGTATCTGTCAACATGCAAGAGGGTGCGAATAAGTGTCCGAGTGTTCGAATTCTAATTGTCGAGAAATGGCATGTAAACACCATAATTACATATCTGTCATCCCGCAAGAGGGTTCGAATACGTGTCTGAGTTTTTAAACCCTAATGCATGAGAAATGGCAAGTAGACAACATAATTACATATCTCTTATCACGCAAGAGGGTCCAATAAGTGTCCGAGTGTTCGAATCTTAATGCTCGAGAAACGGCAAGGAACACTATAATTACATATCTGCCATCCTGCAAGAGGGTCTGAACAAGGGTCCGGTTGTTTAAACCCTAATGCATGAGAAATGGAAAGTAAACACCATAATTACATATATGCCATCATGCAAGAGGGTCCAAATATGTGTCCGAGTGTTCAAACCCTAATGCATCACAAATGGCAAATAAACACCATAATTATGTATCTGCCATCATGCAAGTGGGTCCGAATAAGTGTCCGGGAGTTCGAATCCTAATGCTCGATAAATGGCAAGTAAACACCATAATTACATATCTGCCATCATACAAGAGCGTCCGAATAAGTTTCCGAGTGTTCGAATTCTAATGCTCGAGAAATGGCAAGTAAACACCATAATTACAAATCTGCAATCTGGCAAGAGGGTCTGAATAAGTGTCCGAGTTTTTAAAGCCTAATGCATGAGAAATGGCAAGTAAACACCATAATTACATATCTTCCATCTTGTAAGAGGGTCCAAATAAGTGTCCGAGTGTATAAACCATAATGCATGAGAAATGGCAAATAAACACTATAATTACATATCTGCCATCATGCAAGAGGGTCTGAATAAGTGTCCGAGTGTTCGAATCCTAATGCTCGAGAAATGGCAAGTAAACATCATAATTACATATCTGTAGTCATGCAAGAGGGTCCTAATAAATGTCCGAGTGTTCGACCCCAAATGCATGAGAAAAGGCGAGTAAATCCCATTATTACAGATCTGCCATCACGCAAGGGGGTCCGAATAAGTGTCCGAGTGTTTAAACCCTAATGCTTGAGAAATGGCAAGTAAACAACATAATTACGTATCTGCCATCATGCAACAAGGTCCGAATAAGTGTCCTAGTGTTCGAATCCTAATGCTCGAGAAATGACAAGTAACACCATAATTACATATCTGCCATCGTGCAAGAGGGTCGGAATAAGTGTCCGAGTGTTTAAACCCTAATGCATGAGAAATAGCAAACAAACACCACAATTACATTTATGCCATCATCCTAGAGGGTCCGAATAAGTGTCCGGGTGTTCGAATCCTAATGCTCGAGAAATGGCATGTAAACACCATAATTAGATATCTGCCGTCGTGCAAGAGGATCTGAATAAGTGTCCGAGTGTTCGAATCCTAATGCTCGAGAAATGACAAGTAAACACCATAATTACATATCTGCCATAATGCAAGAGGGTCCAAATAACTGTTCGAGTGTTTAAACCTTAATGCTAGAGAAATGGCAAGTAAACACCATAATTACATATCTGCCATCATGCAAGAGGGTCTGAATAAGTGTCCGAGTGTTTAAACCGTAATGCATGACAAATGGAAAATAAGCACGATAATTACATATCTGCCGTCATGCAAGAGGGTCCGAATAAGTGTCCGAGTGTTTAAAGCATAATGCAAGAGAAATAGCAAGTAAACACCATAATTACATATCTGCCATCATGCAAGAGGGTCCGAATAAGTGTCCGACTATTCGAATCCTAATGCTCGAGAAGTGGCAAGTAAACACCATAATTACATATCTGCCATCACGCAAGAGGGTCCGAATAAGTGTCCGAGTTTTCGAATCCTAATGCTCGAGAAATGGAAAGTAAACAACATAATTACATATTTGCCATCATTCAATAGTGTCCGAATAAGTGTCCGATTGTTTAAACCCTAATGCATGACAAACGAAAAATAAGCACGATAATTACATATCTCCCATCACGCAAGAGGGTCTGAATAAGTGTCCGAATGTTTAAACCGTAATGCATGAGAAATGGCAAGTAAACACCATAATTACATATCTGCCATCATGCAAGAGGGTCCGAATAAGTGTCCGGGTTTTTAAGCCCTAATGCATAACAAATGGCAAGTAAACACCATAATTACGTATCTGCCATCATGCAAGAGGGTCTGAATAAGTGTAAGAGTGTTTAAACCCTAATGCAAGAGAAATGGCAAATAAACACCACAATTACATATCTGCCACCATCCAAGATGGTCCGAATAAGTGTCCGAGTGGTCGAATCCTAATGCCCGAGAAATAGCAAGTAATGACCATAATTACATATCTGCCATCATGCAAGAGGATCCGAATAAGTGTCCGAGTGTTCGAATCCTAATGCTCGAGAAATGACAAGTGAACACCATAATTACATATCTACCATCTTGCAAGAGGGTCCAAATAAGTGTTCGAGTGTTTAAACCTTAATGCTTGAGAAATGGCAAGTAAACACCATAATTACATATCTGCCATCATGCAAGAGGGTCTGAATAAGTGTCCGAGTGTTTAAACCCTAATGCATGACAAATGGCAAATAAGCACGATAATTACATATCTGCCGTCATGCAAGAGGGTCCGAATATGTGTCCGAGTGTTTAAACCCTAATGCATGAGAAATGGAGAATAAACACCATAATTACATATTTGCCATCATGCAAGAGGGTCCGAATTTCTGTCCGAGTGTTTAAACCTTAATGCTTGAGAAATGGCCAGTAAACACCATAATTACATATCTGCCATCCTGCAAGAGGTCCTGAATAACTGCCCGAGTTTTTCAAGCCTAATGCACGAGAAATGGCAAGTAAAAACCATAATTACATTTCTGCCATCATGCAAGAGGGTCCAAATAAGTGTCCGACTGTATAAACCATAATGCATGAGAAATGGCAAACAAACACTATAATTACATATCGGCCATCATGTAAGAGGGTCCGAATAAGTGTCCGAGTGTTCGAATCCTAATGCTCGAGAAATGGCCAGTAAACACCATAATTACATATCTGCCATCCTGCAAGAGGGTCTGAATAATAGTCCGAGTGTTTGAACCCTAATGCACGAGAAATGGCAAATAAACACCATAATTACATTTCTGCCATCATGCAAGAGGGTTCGAATAGGTGTCCGAGTGTTCGAATCGTAATGCTCGAGAAATGGCATGTAAACACCATCATTACATATCTGCCTTCATGCAAAAGGGTCCGAATAAGTGTCCGAGTGTTCGAATCATAATGCCCGAGAAATGGCAAATAAACCCCGAAATTACATATCTGCCATCTTGCAAGAGGGTCCGAATAAGTATCCGAATGTTTCAACCCTAATGCGTGAGAAATGGAAAACAAACACCATAATTACATATCTGCCATCATGCAAAAGGGTCCGAATAAGTGTCCAAGTGTTTAAACCCTAATGCACGAAAAATAGCAAATAAACACCATAATTGCATATCTGCCATCATGCAACAGGGTCTGAATAATTGTCCGATAGTTTAAACACGAATGCATGAGAAATGGCAAGTAAACACCATAATTACATCCCTACTATCACGAAAGATAGTCCGAATAAGTGTCCGAGTGTTTAAACCCTAATGCAAGAGAAATGGCAAAGAAAAGCCATAATTACATATCTGCCATCATGCAAGAGGGTCCGAAAAAGTGTCCGAGTGTTCGAATCCTAATGCTCGAGAAATGGAAAGTAAACACCATAATTACATATCTGCCATCATGCAAGAGGGTCCGAATAGGTGTCCGAGTGTTCGAATCCTAATGCTCGAGAAACGACAAGTAAACACCATAATTACATATCTGCCATCATGTATGCGGGTCTGAATAAGTGTCCGTGTGTTTAAACCCTAATGCATGAGAAATGGCAAGTAAACACCATAATTACATATCTGCCATCATGCGTGAGGGTCTGAATAAGAGCCCGACAGTTTTAACCCTAATGCATTAGAAATGGCAAGTAAACACCATAATTACATATCTGCTATCAGGCAAGAGGGTCCGAGTAAGTGTCCGAGTGTTCGAATCCTAATGCTCGAGAAATGGCAAATAAACACCATAATTACATGTCTGCCATCATGCAAGAGGGTCTGAATAAGTGACCGAGTGTTTAAACCCTAATGCTTAAGAAATGGCAAATAAACACCATAATTACATTTCTGCCATCATGGAAGAGGGTCCGAATAAGTGTCCGAGTGTTCGAATCCTAATGCTCGAGAAATGCCACGTAAACACCATAATTACATATCTGCCATTATGCAAGAGGGTCCGAATAGGTGTCCGAGTGTTCGAATCCTAATGCTCGAGAAATGAAAAGTAAACACCACAATTACATATCTGCCATCACGCAAGAGGGTCCGAATAAGTGTCCGAGTTTTTAAACCCTAATGCATGGGAAATGGAAAATAAACACCATAATTACATATCCGCCGTCATGTAAGAGGGTCCGAATAAGTGACTGAGTGTTCGAATACCAATGCTCGGGAAATGGCAAGTAAAAACCACAATTACATATCTGCTGTCACGCAAGAGGATCCGAATAAGTGTCCGAGTTTTCGAATCCTAATGCAAAAGAAATGGAAAGTCGACACCATAATTACATATCTGCCATAATTCAAGAGGGTCTGAATAAGTGTCCGAGTGTTCGAATCCTAATGCTCGAGAAATGGCAAGTAAACACCATCATTACATACCTGCCATCATGCAAGAGGGTCCGAATAAGTGTCTAAGTTTTTAAACCCTATTGCCTGAGAAATGGCAAGTAAACAACATAATTCCATAGCTGCCATCATGCAAGAGGGTCCGAATAAGTGTCTGAGTGTTTAAACCCTAATGCATGAGAAATGGCAAATAAACACCATAATTACATATCTGTCATCGTGTAAGACGGTCCGAATAAGTGTCCGAGTGTTCGAATCCTAATGCTCGAGAAATGACAAGTAAACACCATAATTACATATCTGCCGTCATGCAAGTGGGTCCGAATAACTGTCCGAGTGTTCGAATCCTAATGTTCGAGAAATGGCAAGTAAACACCATAATTACATATCTGCCATCATGCAAGAGGGTCCGAATAAGTATCCGGGTGTTTAAACCCAAATGCATGAGAAATGGCAATTAAACACCATAATTGCATATCGGCCACCACGCAAGAGGGTCCAAATAAGTATCTGAGTGTTCGAATCCTAATGCTTGAGAAATGGCAAGTAAACACCATAATTACATATGTGCCATCATGCAAAAGGGTCCCAATAAGTGTCCGAGTGTTTAAACCCTAATGCATGAGAAATGGCAATTAAACACCATAATTACATATCTGACATCATGCAGGAGGGTCCGAATAACTTTCCGAGTTTTCGAATCCTAATGCTCGAGAAATGGCAATTAAACAGCATAATTACATATCTGCCATCATGCAAGAAGGTCTGAATAAGTGTCCGAGTGTTCGAATCCTAATGCTCGTGAAATGGCAAATAAACACCGTAATTACATATCTGCCATCATGCAAGAGGGTCCGAATAAGTGTCCGAGTGTTTAAACCCTAATGCGTGAGAAATGGCAAATAAACGCAATATTACATATCTGCGATATTGCAAGAGGGTCCGAATAAGTGTCCGAGTGTTCGAATCCTAATGCTCGAGAAATAGCATGTAAACACTATAATTACATATCTGCCATCATGCAAGAGGGTCCGAAAACGTTTCCTAGTTTTTAAACCCTAATGCATGAGAAATGGCAAGTAAACAACATAATTACATATCTGCATTAGGAAAGAGGGTCCGAATAGGTGTCCGAGTGTTTAAACCCTAATACAGGATAAATGGAAAATAAACACCATAATTACATATTTGCCATCATTCAAAATGGTCCGACTAGGTGTCCGAGTGTTTAAACCCTAATGCATGAGAAATGGCAGGTAAAGACCATAATGACATATCTGCCATCATGCAAAAAGGTCCGAATAACTATCCGAGTGTTCGAATCCTAATGCTCGAGAAATGGCAAGTAAACACCGTAATTACATATCTGCCATCATGCAAGAGGGTCCGAATAAGTGTCCGAGTGTTCGAATCCTAACGCTCGAGAAATGCCAAATAAGCAGCATAATTACATATCTGCCATCATGCAAGAGGGTCCGACTAAGTGCCCGAGTGTTTAAACCTTAATGGAAGAGAAATGGCAAATAAACACCCTAATTATGTATCCGCCATCATGCAAGAGGGTCCGAATAAGTGTCCGAGTGTTCGAATCCTAATGCTCGAGAAATGGCAACTAAACACAATAATTACGTATCTGCCACCATGCAAGAGGGTCGGAATAAGTTTCATAGTTTTTAAATACTAATTCATGAGAAATGGCAAGTAAACACCATAATTACATAACTGTCATCAGGCATGAGGGTCCGAATAATTGTCCAAGTGTTTAAACCCTAATGCATGAGAAATGTCAAATAAACACCAAAATTACATATCTGCCGTCATGCAAGAGGGTCCGAATAAGTGTCCGAGTGTTAGAATTCTATTGCTCAAGAAATGGCAAGTAAACAACATAATTACATATTTGCCATCATGCAAGCGTATCCGAATAAGTGTCCAAGTGTTTAAACCCCATGACAAATGGCAAATAAGCATCATAATTACATATCTGCCGTCATGCAAGAGGGTCCGAATAAGTGTCCGAGTGTTCGAATCCTAATGCTCGAGAAATGGCAAATAAACACCATAATTACATATCTCCCATCATGCAAGATGGTCCGAATAAGTGTCCTAGTGTTCGAATCCTAATGCTCGAGAAATGGCAAGTAAACACAATAGTTACATATCTGCCATCATGGAAGAGGGTCCGAATAAGTTTCATAGTTTTTAAACCCTAATGCATAAGAAATGGCAAGAAAACACCATAATTACATATCGGTCATCAGGCAAGAGGGTCCGAATAAGTGCCCGGGTGTTTAAACCCTAATACAGGAGAAATGGCAAATAAACACCGTAATTACATATTTGTCATCATGCAAGATGGTCCGATTAAGTGTCCGAGTGTTTACACCCTAATGCATGAGAAACGGCAAATAAACACGATAATTACATATCTGCCATCATCTAAGAGAGTCCGAATAAGTGTCCGAGTGTTCGAATCCTAATGCTCCAGAAATGGCAAGTAAACACCATAATTACATATCTGCCATCATGCAAGAGTATCCGAATAAGTGTCCCAGTGTTCGAATCCTAATGCTCGAGAAATGGCAAGTAAACACTATAATTACACATCTGCCATCATGCAAGAGGTTCCGAACAAGTGTCCGGGTGTTCGAATCCTAATGCTCGAGAAATGCCAAATAAGCAGCATAATTACATATCTGCCATCATGCAAGAGGGTCCGAATAAGTGTCCGAGTGTTTAAACCCTAATGCATGAGAAATGGCAGGTAAAGACCATAATGAGATATCTGCCATCATGCAAGAAGGTCTGAATAACTGTCCGAGTGTTCAAATCCTAATGCTCGAGAAATGGCAAGTAAACACCATAATTACATATCTGACATCATCCAAGAGGGTCCGAATAACTGTTCGAGTTTTCGAATCCTAATGCTCGAGAAATGGCAAGTAAACACCATAATTACATATCTGCCATCATGCAAGAGGGTCTGAATAAGGGTCCGAGTGTTCGAATCCTAATGCTCGAGAAATGGCAAATAAACACCATAATTACATATCTGCCATCATGCAAGAGGGTCCGAATAAGTGTCCGAGTGTTTAAACCCTAATGCATGAGAAGTGGCAAATAAACACAATATTACATATCTGCCATCATACAAGAGGGTCCGAATAAGTGTCCGAGTGTTCGAATCCTAATGCTCGAGAAATGGCAAGTAACCACTATAATTACATATCTGCCATCATGCAAGAGGGTCCGAATTAGTATCCGAGTGTTCGAATCCTAATGCTCGAGAAATGGAAGGTAAACACCATGATTACATATCTGCATCAGGCAAGAGGGTCCGATTAAGTGTTCGAGTGTTTAAACCCTAATGCATGAGATATGGCAAGTAAAGACCATAATGACATATCAGCTATGATGCAAGAAGGTCTGAATAACTGTCCGAGTGTTCGAATCCTAATGCTCGAGAAATGGCAAGTAAACACCATAATTACATATCTGTCATCATGCAAGAGGGTCCGAATAAGTGTCCGGGTGTTCGAATCCTAATGCTCGAGAAATGCCAAATAAGCAGCATAATTACATATCTGCCATCATGAAAGAGGGTCCGAATAAGTGCCCGAGTGTTTAAACCCTAATGCATGAGAAATGGCAATCAAACACCATAATTACATATCTGACATCATGCAAGAGGGTCCGAATAACTGTCCGAGTTTTCGAATCCTAATGCTCGAGAAATGGCAAGTAAACACCATAATTACATATCTGCCATCCTGCAAGAGGGTCTGAATTAGTGTCCGAGTGTTCGAATCCTAATGCTCGAGAAATGGCAAATAAACACCATAATTACATATCTGCCATCATGCAAGAGGGTCCGAATAAGTGTCCGAGTGTTTAAACCCTAATGTAAGAGAAATGGAAAATGAACACAATATTACATATCTGCCATCATGGAAGAGGGTCCGAATAGGTGTCCGAGTGTTCGAATCCTAATGCTCGAGAAATGGCAAGTAAACACTATAACTACATATCTGCCATCATGCAAGAGGGTCCGAATAAGTTTCCTAGTTTTTAAACCCTAATGCATGAGAAATGGCAAGTAAAAAACATAATCATATATCTGCATCAGGCAAGAGGGTCCGAATAGGTGTCCGAGTGTTTAAACCCTAATACAGGATAAATGGCAAATAAACACCATAATTACATATTTGCCATTATGCAAGATGGTCCGAATAAGTGTCCGTGTGTTTAAACCCTAATGCATGTGAAATGGCAGGTAAAGACCATAATGACATATCTGCCATCATGCAAGAAGGTCCGAATAACTGTCCGAGTGTTCGAATCCTACTGCTCGAGAAATGGCAAGTAAACACCATAATTACATATCTGCCATCATACAAGAGGGTCTGAATAAGTGTCCGAGTGTTCGAATCCTAATGCTCGAGAAATGCCAAATAACCAACATAATTACATATCTGCCATCATGCAAGAGGGTCCGAATAAGTGCCCGAGTGTTTAAAGACTAATGCATGAGAAATGGCAAATAAACACCATAATTACATATCTGCCATCATGCAAGAGGGTCCGAATAAGTGTCCGAGTGTTCGAATCCTAATGCTCGAGAAATGGAAACTAAACACAATAATTACATATCTGCCATCATGCAAGAGGGTCCGAATAAGTTTCATAGTTTTTAAACCCTAATGCATGAGAAATTGCAAGTAAACACTGTAATTACATATCTGCCATCATGCAAGAGGGTCCGAATAAGTTTCCTAGTTTTTAAACCCCAATTCATGAGAAATGGCATGTAAACACCACAATTACATAACTGTCATCAGGCAAGAGGGTCTGAATAAGTGTCTGAGTTTTTAAACCCTAACGCATGAGAAATGGAAAATAAACACCATAATTACATATCTACCGTCATGCAAGAGGGTCCGAATAAGTGTTTGAGTGTTCGAATCGTAATGCTCGAGAAATGGCAAGTAAACACCATAATTACATATTTGCCATCATGCAGGAGTATCCGAATAAGTGTCCGAGTGTTTAAACCCTAATGCATGACAAATGGAAAATAAGCATGATAATTACATATCTGCAATCATGCAAGGGGGTCCGAATAAGTGTCCGAGTGTTCGAATCGTAATGCTCGAGAAATGGCAAGTAAACACCATAATTACATATTTGCCATCATGCAGGAGTATCCGAATAAGTGTCCGAGTGTTTAAACCCTAATGCATGAGAAATGGAAAATAAACACCATAATTACATATCTGCCATCATGCAAGAGGGTCTGAATAAGTGTCTGAGTTTTCGAATCATAATTCTCGAGAAATGGCAAGTATACACAACAATTACATATCAGCCATCATGCAACCGGGTTCGAATAAGTTTCATAGTTTTTAAACCCTAATGCATGAGGTATGGCAAGTAAACACCATAATTACATATCTGTCATCAGGCAAGAGGGTCCGAATAAGTGTCCGAGTGTTTAAACCTTAATACAGGAGAAATGGCAAATAAGCACCATAATTACGTATTTGTCATCATGCAAGATGGTCCGAATAAGTGTCTGAGGGTTTAAACCCTAATGCATGAGAAATGGCTAATAAACACCATAATTACCTATCTGCCATAATCCAAGAGAGTTCGAATAAGTGTCTGAGTGTTTAAACCGTAATGCATGACAAATGGAAAATAAGCACGATAATTACATATCTGCCATCATGCAAGAGGGTCCGAATAAGTGTCCGACTGTTTAAACCCTAACGCATGAGAAATGTCAAGAAAACACCATAATTACATATCTGTCATCAGGCAAGAGGGTCCGAATAAGTGTCCGAGTGTTTAAACCCAAATACAGGTGAAATGGAAAATAAACACCACAATTACATATTTGTCATCATGTAAGATGGACCGAATAAGTGTCCGAGGGTTTAAATCCTAATGCATGAGAAATGGCAAATAAACACCATAATTACATATCTGCCATCATCCAAGAGAGTCCGAATAAGTGTCCGAGTGTTCGAATCCTAATGCTCGAGAAATGGCAAGTAACCACTATAATTACATATCTGCCATCATGCAAGAGGGTCCGAATAAGTATCCGAGTGTTCGAATCCTAATGCTCGGGAAATGGCAGGTAAACACCATGATTACATATCTGCATCAGGCAAGAGGGTCCGATTAAGTGTCCGAGTGTTTAAACCCTAATGCATGAGAAATGGCAAGTAAAGACCATAATGACATATCAGCCATGATGCAAGAAGGTCTGAATAACTGTCCGAGTGTTCGAATCCTAATGCTCGAGAAATGGCAAGTAAACACCATAATTACATATCTGCCATCATGCAAGAGGGTCCGAATAAGTGTCCGGGTGTTCGAATCCTAATGCTCGAGAAATGCCAAATAAGCAGCATAATTACATATCTGCCATCATGCAAGAGGGTCCGAATAAGTGCCCGAGTGTTTAAACCCTAATGCATGAGAAATGGCAATCAAACACCATAATTACATATCTGAAATCATGCAAGAGGGTCCGAATAACTGTCCGAGTTTTCGAATCCTAATGCTCGAGAAATGGCAAGTAAACGCCATAATTACATATCTGCCATCCTGCAAGAGGGTCTGAATAAGTGTTCGAGTGTTCGAATCCTAATGCTCGAGAAATGGCAAGTAACCACTATAATTACATATCTGCCATCATGCAAGAGGGTCCGAATAAGTGTCCGAGTGTTCGAATCCTAATGCTCGAGAAATGGCAAGTAAACACTATAACTACATATCTGCCATCATGCAAGACGGTCCGAATAAGTTTCCTAGTTTTTAAACCCTAATGCATGAGAAATGGCAAGTAAAAAACATAATTATATATCTGCATCAGGCAAGAGGGTCCGAATAGGTGTCCGAGTGTTTAAACCCTAATACAGGATAAATGGCAAATAAACACCACAATTACATATTTGCCATTATGCAAGATGGTCCGAATAAGTGTCCGTGTGTTCAAACCCTAATGCATGAGAAATGGCAGGTAAAGACCATAATGACATATCTGCCATCATGCAAGAAGGTCCGAATAACTGTCCGAGTGTTCGAATCCTAATGCTCGAGAAATGGCAAGTAAACACCATAATTACATATCTGCCATCATACAAGAGGGTCTGAATAAGTGTCCGAGTGTTCGAATCCTAATGCTCGAGAAATGCCAAATAAGCAACATAATTACATATCTGCCATCATGCAAGAGGGTCCGAATAAGTGCCCGAGTGTTTAAAGACTAATGCATGAGAAATGGCAAATAAACACCGTAATTACATATCTGCCATCATGCAAGAGGGTCCGAATAAGTGTCCGAGTGTTCGAATCCTAATGCTCGAGAAATGGAAACTAAACACAATAATTACGTATCTGCCATCATGCAAGAGGGTCCGAATAAGTTTTGATAGTTTTTAAACCCTAATGCATGAGAAATTGCAAGTAAACACAGTAATTACATATCTGCCATCATGCAAGAGGGTCCGAATAAGTTTCATAGTTTTTAAACCCCAATTCATGAGAAATGGCATGTAAACACCATAATTACATAACTGTCATCAGGCAAGAGGGTCTGAATAAGTGTCTGAGTTTTTAAACCCTAACGCATGAGAAATGGCAAATAAACACCATAATTGCATATCTACCGTCATGCAAGAGGGTCCGAATAAGTGTCTGAGTGTTCGAATCGTAATGCTCGAGAAAGGGCAAGTAAACACCATAATTACATATTTGCCATCATGCAGGAGTATCCGAATAAGTGTCCGAGTGTTTAAACCCTAATGCATGACAAATGGAAAATAAGCATGATAATTACATATCTGCCATCATGCAAGAGGGTCCGAATAAGTGTCCGAGTGTTCGAATCGTAATGCTCGAGAAATGGCAAGTAAACACCATAATTACATATTTGCCATCATGCAGGAGTATCCGAATAAGTGTCCGAGTGTTTAAACCCTAATGCATGAGAAATGGAAAATAAACACCATAATTACATATCAGCCATGATGCAAGAAGGTCTGAATAAGTGTCCGAGTGTTCGAATCCTAATGCTCGAGAAATGGCAAGTAAGCACCATAATTACATATCTGCCATCATGCAAGAGGGTCCGAATAAGTGTCCGGGTGTTCGAATCCTAATGCTCGAGAAATGCCAAATAAGCAGCATAATTACATATCTACCATCATGCAAGAGGGTCCGAATAAGTGCCAGAGTGTTTAAACCCTAATGCATGAGAAATGGCAATCAAACACCATAATTACATATCTGACACCATGCAAGAGGGTCCGAATAACTGTCCGAGTTTTCGAATCCAAATGATCGAGAAATGGCAAGTAAACACCATAATTACATATCTGCCATCCTGCAAGAGGGTCTGAATAAGTGTCCAAGTGTTCGAATCCTAATGCTCGAGAAATGGCAAGTAACCACTATAATTACATATCTGCCATCATGCAAGAGGGTCCGAATAAGTGTCCGAGTGTTCGAATCCTAATGCTCGACAAATGGCAAGTAAACACTATAACTACATATCTGCCATCATGCAAGAGGGTTAGAATAAGTTTCCTAGTTTTTAAACCCTAATGCATGAGAAACGGCAAGTAAAAAACATAATTATATATCTGCATCAGGCAAGAGGGTCCGAATAGGTGTCCGAGTGTTTAAACCCTAATACAGGATAAATGGCAAATAAACACCACAATTACATATTTGCCATTATGCAAGATGGTCCGAATAAGTGTCCGTGTGTTTAAACCCTAATGCATGAGAAATGGCTGGTAAAGACCATAATGACATATCTGCCATCATGCAAGAAGGTCCGAATAACTGTCCGAGTGTTCGAATCCTAATGCTCGAGAAATGGCAAGTAAACACCATAATTACATATCTGCCATCATACAAGAGGGTCTGAATAAGTGTCCGAGTGTTCGAATCCTAATGCTCGAGAAATGCAAAATAACCAACATAATTACATATCTGCCATCATGCAAGAGGGTCCGAATAAGTGCCCGAGTGTTTAAAGACTAATGCATGAGAAATGGCAAATAAACACCATAATTACATATCTGCCATCATGCAAGAGGGTCCGAATAAGTGTCCGAGTGTTCGAATCCTAATGCTCGAGAAATGGAAACTAAACACAATAATTACGTATCTGCCATCATACAAGAGGGTCCGAATAAGTTTCATAGTTTTTAAACCCTAATGCATGAGAAATTGCAAGTAAACACTGTAATTACATATCTGCCATCATGCAAGAGGGTCCGAATAAGTTTCATAGTTTTTAAACCCCAATTCATGAGAAATGGCATGTAAACACCATAATTACATAACTGTCATCAGGCAAGAGGGTCTGAATAAGTGTCTGAGTTTTTAAACCCTAACGCATGAGAAATGGCAAATAAACACCATAATTACATATCTACCGTCGTGCAAGAGGGTCCGAATAAGTGTCTGAGTGTTCGAATCGTAATGCTCGAGAAATGGCAAGTAAACACCATAATTACATATTTGCCATCATGCAGGAGTATCCGAATAAGTGTCCGAGTGTTTAAACCCTAACGCATGACAAATGGCAAATAAGCATGATAATTACATATCTGCCATCATGCGAGAGGGTCCGGATAAGTGTCCGAGTGTTCGAATCGTAATGCTCGAGAAATGGCAAGTAAACACCATAATTACATATTTGCCATCATGCAGGAGTATCCGAATAATTGTCTGAGTGTTTAAACCCTAATGCATGAGAAATGGCAAATAAACACCATAATTACATATCTGCCATCATGCAAGAGGGTCCGAATAAGTGTCCGAGTTTTCGAATCCTAATTCTCGAGAAATGGCAAGTATACACAACAATTACATATCAGCCATCATGCAACCGGGTTCGAATAAGTTTCATAGTTTTTAAACCCTAATGCATGAGGTATGGAAAGTAAACACCATAATTACATATCTGTCATCAGGCAAGACGGTCCGAATAAGTGTCTGAGTGTTTAAACCATAATACAGGAGAAATGGCAAAGAAGCACCATAATTAAATATTTGTCATCATGCAAGATGGTCCGAATAAGTGTCTGAGGGTTTAAACTCTAATGCATGAGAAATGGCAAATAAACACCATAATTACCTATCTGCCATCATCCAAGAGAGTTCGAATAAGTGTCCGAGTGTTTAAACCGTAATGCATGACAAATGGCAAATAAGCACGATAATTACATATCTGCCATCATGCAAGAGGGTCCGAATAAGTGTCCGACTGTTTAAACCCTAACGCATGAGAAATGGCAAGAAAACACCATAATTACATATCTGTCATCAGGCAAGAGGGTCCGAATAAGTGTCCGAGTGTTTAAACCCAAATACAGGTGAAATGGCAAATAAACACCACAATTACATATTTGTCATCATGTAAGATGGACCGAATAAGTGTCCGATGGTTTAAATCCTAATGCATGAGAAATGGCAAATAAACACCATAATTACATATCTGCCATCATCCAAGAGAGTCCGAATAAGTGTCCGAGTGTTCGAATCCTAATGCTCGAGAAATGGCAAGTAAACACCATAATTACATATTAACCATCATTCAAGAGTATCCGAATAAGTGTCCGAGGGTTTAAACCCTAATGCATGACAAATGGCAAATAAGCACGATAATTACATATCTGCCATCTTGCAAGAGGGTCAGAATAGGTGTCCGAGTGTTTAAACCCTAATGCTTGAGAAACTGCAAGTAAACACCATAATTACACATTTGCCATCATGCAAGAGGTTCCGAATAAGTGTCCGGGTGTTCGAATCCTAATGCTCGAGAAATGCCAAATAAGCAGCATAATTACATATCTGCCATCATGCAAGGGGGTCCGAATAAGTGTCCGAGTGTTTAAACCCTAATGCATGAGAAATGGCAGGTAAAGACCATAATGAGATATTTGCCATCATGCAAGAAGGTCTGAATAACTGTCCGAGTGTTCAAATCCTAATGCTCAAGAAATGGCAAGTAAACACCATAATTACATATCTGCCATCATGCAAGAGGGTCCGAATAAGTGTCCGGGTGTTCGAATCCTAATGCTCGAGAAATGCCAAATATACAGCATAATTACATATCTGCCATCATGCAAGGGGGTCCGAATAAGTGCCCGAGTGTTTAAACCCTAATGCATGAGAAATGTCAATTAAACACCCTAATTACATATCTCACATCATGCACGAGGGTCCGAATAACTGTCCGAGTTTTCGAATCCTAATGCTCGAGAAATGGCAAGTAAACACCATAATTACATATCTGCCATCATGCAAGAGGGTCTGAATAAGTATCCGAGTGTTCGAATCCTAATGCTCGAGAAATGGCAAATAAACCCCATAATTACATATCTGCCATCATGCAAGAGGGTCCGAATAAGTGTCCGAGTGTTTAAACCCTAATGCATGAGAAGTGGCAAATAAACACAATATTACATATCTGCCATCATGCAAGAGGGTCCGAATAAGTGTCCGAGTGTTCGAATCCTAATGCTCGAGAAATGGCAAGTAACCACTATAATTACATATCTGCCATCATGCAAGAGGATCCGAATAAGTATCCGAGTGTTTGAATCCTAATGCTCGAGAAATGGAAGTTAAACACCATGATTACATATATGCATCAGGCAAGAGGGTCTGATTAAGTGTCCGAGTGTTTAAATCCTAATGCATGAGAAATGGCAAGTAAAGACCATAATGACATATCAGCCATGATGCAAGAATGTCTGAATAACTGTCCGAGTGTTCGAATCCTAATGCTCGAGAAATGGCAAGTAAACACCATAATTACATATCTGCCATAATGCAAGAGGGTCCGAATAAGTGTCCGGGTGTTCGAATCCTAATGCTCGAGAAATGCGAAATAAGCAGCATAATTACAAATCTGCCATCATGCAAGAGGGTCCGAATAAGTGCCCGAGTGTTTAAACCCTAATGCATGAGAAATGGCAATCAAACACCATAATTACATATCTGACATCATGCAAGAGGGTTCGAATAACTGTCCGAGTTTTCGAATCCTAATGCTCGACAAATGGCAAGTAAACACCATAATTACATATCTACCATCCTGCAAGAGGGTCTGAATAAGTGTCCGCGTGTTCGAATCCTAATGCTCGAGAAATGGCAAATAAACACCATAATTACATATCTGTCATCATGCAAGAGGGTCCGAATAAGTGTCCGAGTGTTTAAACCCTAATGGAAGAGAAATGGAAAATGAACACAATATTACATATCTGCCATCATGCAAGAGGGTCCGAATAAGTGTCCGAGTGTTAGAATCCTAATGCTCGAGAAATGGCAAGTAAACACTATAACTACATATCTGCCATCATGCAAGTGGGTCCGAATAAGTTTCCTAGTTTTTAAACCCTAATGCATGAGAAATGGCAAGTAAAAAACATAATTATATATCTGCATCAGGCAAGAGGGTCTAAATATGTGTCCGAGTGTTTAAACCCTAATACAGGATAAATGGCAAATAAACACCATAATTACATATTTGCCATTATGCAAGATGGTCCGAATAAGTGTCCGTGTGTTTAAACCCTAATGCATGAGAAATGGTAGGTAAAACCATAATGACATATCTGCCATCATGAAAGAAGGTCCGAATAACTGTCCGAGTGTTCGAATCCTAATGCTCGAGAAATGGCAAGTAAACACCATAATTAGATATCTGCCATCATACAAGAGGGTCTGAATAAGTGTCCGAGTGTTCGAATCCTAATGCTCGAGAAATGCCAAATAACCAACATAATTACATATCTGCCATCATGCAAGAGGGTCCGAATAAGTGCCCGAGTGTTTAAAGAATAATGCATGAGAAATGGCAAATAAACACCATAATTACATATCTGCCATCATGCAAGAGGGTCCGAATAAGTGTCCGAGTGTTCGAATCCTAATGCTCGAAATGGAAACTAAACACAATAATTACGTATCTGCCATCATGCAAGAGGGTCCGAATAAGTTTCATAGTTTTTAAACCCTAATGCATGAGAAATTGCAAGTAAACACTGTAATTACATATCTGCCATCATGCAAGAGGGTCCGAATAAGTTTCATAGTTTTTAAACCCCAATTCATGAGAAATGGCATGTAAACACCATAATTACATAACTATCATCAGGCAAGAGGGTCTGAATAAGTGTCTGAGTTTTTAAACCCTAACGCATGAGAAATGGCAAATAAACACCATAATTACATATCTACCGTCGTGCAAGAGGGTCCGAATAAGTGTCCGAGTGTTCGAATCGTAATGCTCGAGAAATGGAAAGTAAACACCATAATTACATATTTGCCATCATGCAGGAGTATCCGAATAAGTGTCCGAGTGT
The DNA here is from genome assembly GCF_055761805.1 of Camellia sinensis. Classification (NCBI taxonomy): domain Eukaryota; kingdom Viridiplantae; phylum Streptophyta; class Magnoliopsida; order Ericales; family Theaceae; genus Camellia; species Camellia sinensis. The sequence continues at coordinate 164,570,321 of NC_138972.1, forward strand.
TTAAACCCTAATGCATGACAAATGGCAAATAAGCATGATAATTACATATCTGCCATCATGCAAGAGGGTCCGAATAAGTGTCCGAGTGTTCGAATCGTAATGCTCGAGAAATGGCAAGTAAACACCAAAATTACATATTTACCATCATGCAGGAGTATCCGAATAAGTGTCCGAGTGTTTAAACCCTAATGCATGAGAAATGGCAAACAAACACCATAATTACATATCTGCCATCATGCAAGAGGGTCCGAATAAGTGTCCGACTGTTCGAATCCTAATGCTCGAGAAATGGCAAGTAAACACCATAATTACATATTAACCATCATTCAAGAGTATCCGAATAAGTGTCCGAGTGTTTAAACCCTAATGCATGACAAATGGCAAATAAGCACGATAATTACATATCTGCCATCTTGCAAGAGGGTCAGAATAGGTGTCCGAGTGTTTAAACCCTAATGCATGAGAAACTGCAAGTAAACACCATAATTACATATCTGCCATCACGCAAGAGGGTCCGAATAAGTGTTCGATTGCTTGAACCATAATGCATGAGAAATGGAAAATAAACACCATAATTACATATCTGCCATCATGCAAGAGGGTCCCAATAAGTGTCCGAGTGTTTAAACCCTAATGCATGAGAAATGGCAATTAAACACCATAATTACATATCTGACATCATGCAAGAGGGTCCGAATAATTGTCCGAGTTTTCGAATCCTAATGCTCGAGAAATGGCAAGTAAACACCATAATTACATATCTGTCATCGTGCAACAGCGTCCGAATAAGTGTCCAAGTGTTCGAATCCTATGCTCGAGAAATGACAAATAAACACCAGAATTACATATTTGTCATCATGCAAGATGGTCCGAATAAGTGTCCGACGGTTTAAACCCTAATGCATGAGAAATGGCAAAGAAACACCATAACTACATATCTGCCATCATCCAGGAGAGTCCGAATAAGTGTCCGAGTGCTCGAATCCTAATGCTCGGGAAATGGAAAGTGAACACCATAATTACATATTAGCCATCATTCAAGAGTATCCGAATAAGTGTCCGAGTGTTTAAACCCTAATGCATGACAAATTTCAAATAAGCACGATAATTACATATCTGCCATCATGCAAGAGGGTCTGAATAAGTGTCCGAGTGTTCGAATCCTAATGCTCGAGAAATGGCAAATAAACCCCATAATTATATATCTGCCATCATGCAAGAGGGTCCGAATAAGTGTCCGAGTGTTTAAACCCTAACGCATGAGAAGTGGCAAATAAACACAATATTACATATCTGCCATCATGCAAGAGGGTCCGAATAAGTGTCCGAGTGTTCGAATCCTAATGCTCGAGAAATGGCATGTAACCACTATAATTACATATCTGCCATCATGCAAGAGGATCCGAATAAGTATCCGAGTGTTCGAATCCTAATGCTCGAGAAATGGCAGTTAAACACCATGATTACATATATGCATCAGGCAAGAGGGTCCGATTAAGTGTCCGAGTGTTTAAATCCTAATGCATGAGAAATGGCAAGTAAAGACCATAATGACATATCAGCCATGATGCAAGAATGTCTGAATAACTGTCCGAGTGTTCGAATCCTAATGCTCGAGAAATGGCAAGTAAACACCACAATTACATATCTGCCATCATGCAAGAGGGTCCGAATAAGTGTCCGGGTGTTCGAATCCTAATGCTCGAGAAATGTGAAATAAGAAGCATAATTACAAATCTGCCATCATGCAAGAGGGTCCGAATAAGTGCCCGAGTGTTTAAACCCTAATGCATGAGAAATGGCAATCAAACACCATAATTACATATCTGACATCATGCAAGAGGGTTCGAGTAACTGTCCGAGTTTTCGAATCCTAATGCTCGAGAAATGGCAAGTAAACACCATAATTACATATCTACCATCCTGCAAGAGGGTCTGAATAAGTGTCCGCGTGTTCGAATCCTAATGCTCGAGAAATGGCAAATAAACACCATAATTACATATCTGTCATCATGCAAGAGGGTCCGAATAAGTGTCCGAGTGTTTAAACCCTAATGTAAGAGAAATGGAAAATGAACACAATATTACATATCTGCCATCATGCAAGAGGGTCCGAATAAGTGTCCGAGTGTTAGAATCCTAATGCTCGAGAAATGGCAAGTAAACACTATAACTACATATCTGCCATCATGCAAGTGGGTCCGAATAAGTTTCCTAGTTTTTAAACCCTAATGCATGAGAAATGGCAAGTAAAAAACATAATTATATATCTGCATCAGGCAAGAGGGTCTAAATATGTGTCCGAGTGTTTAAACCCTAATACAGGATAAATGGCAAATAAACACCATAATTACATATTTGCCATTATGCAAGATGGTCCGAATAAGTGTCCGTGTGTTTAAACCCTAATGCATGAGAAATGGTAGGTAAAGACCATAATGACATATCTGCCATCATGAAAGAAGGTCCGAATAACTGTCCGAGTGTTCGAATCCTAATGCTCGAGAAATGGCAAGTAAACACCATAATTAGATATCTGCCATCATACAAGAGGGTCTGAATAAGTGTCCGAGTGTTCGAATCCTAATGCTCGAGAAATGCCAAATAACCAACATAATTACATATCTGCCATCATGCAAGAGGGTCCGAATAAGTGCCCGAGTGTTTAAAGACTAATGCATGAGAAATGGCAAATAAACACCCTAATTACATATCTGCCATCATGCAAGAGGGTCCGAATAAGTGTCCGAGTGTTCGAATCCTAATGCTCGAGAAATGGAAACTAAACACAATAATTACGTATATGCCATCATGCAAGAGGGTCCGAATAAGTTTCATAGTTTTTAAACCCTAATGCATGAGAAATTGCAAGTAAACACTGTAATTACATATCTGCCATCATGCAAGAGGGTCCGAATAAGTTTCATAGTTTTTAAACCCCAATTCATGAGAAATGGCATGTAAACACCATAATTACATAACTGTCATCAGGCAAGAGGGTCTGAATAAGTGTCTGAGTTTTTAAACCCTAACGCACGAGAAATGGCAAATAAACACCATAATTACATATCTACCGTCATGCAAGAGGGTCCGAATAAGTGTCCGAGTGTTCGAATCGTAATGCTCGAGAAATGGAAAGTAAACACCATAATTACATATTTGCCATCATGCAGGAGTATCCGAATAAGTGTCCGAGTGTTTAAACCCTAATGCATGACAAATGGAAAATAAGCATGATAATTACATATCTGCCATCATGCAAGAGGGTCCGAATAAGTGTCCCAGTGTTCGAATCGTAATGCTCGAGAAATGGCAAGTAAACACCAAAATTACATATTTGCCATCATGCAGGAGTATCCGAATAAGTGTCCGAGTGTTTAAACCCTAATGCATGAGAAATGGCAAACAAACACCATAATTACATATCTGCCATCATGCAAGAGGGTCCGAATAAGTGTCCGACTGTTCGAATCCTAATGCCCGAGAAATGGCAAGTAAACACCATAATTACATATTAACCATCATTCAAGAGTATCCGAATAAGTGTCCGAGTGTTTAAACCCTAATGCATGACAAATGGCAAATAAGCACGATAATTACATATCTGCCATCTTGCAAGAGGGTCAGAATAGGTGTCCGAGTGTTTAAACCCTAATGCATGAGAAACTGCAAGTAAACACCATAATTACATATCTGCCATCACGCAAGAGGGTCCGAATAAGTGTTCGATTGCTTGAACCATAATGCATGAGAAATGGAAAATAAACACCATAATTACATATCTGCCATCATGCAAGAGGGTCCCAATAAGTGTCCGAGTGTTTAAACCCTAATGCATGAGAAACGGCAATTAAACACCATAATTACATATCTGACATCATGCAAGAGGGTCCGAATAATTGTCCGAGTTTTCGAATCCTAATGCGCGAGAAATGGCAAGTAAACACCATAATTACATATCTGTCATCGTGCAACAGCGTCCGAATAAGTGTCCAAGTGTTCGAATCCTATGCTCGAGAAATGACAAATAAACACCAGAATTACATATTTGTCATCATGCAAGATGGTCCGAATAAGTGTCCGACGGTTTAAACCCTAATGCATGAGAAATGGCAAAGAAACACCATAACTACATATCTGCCATCATCCAGGAGAGTCCGAATAAGTGTCCGAGTGCTCGAATCCTAATGCTCGGGAAATGGCAAGTGAACACCATAATTACATATTAGCCATCATTCAAGAGTATCCGAATAAGTGTCCGAGTGTTTAAACCCTAATGCATGACAAATTTCAAATAAGCACAATAATTACATATCTGCCATCATGCAAGAGGGTCCGAATAAGTGTCCAAGTGTTTATACCCTAATGCATGAGAAGTGGCAAATAAACACCATAATTACATATCTGCCATCATGCAAGAGGGTCCGAATAAGTGTCCGAGTGTTCGAATCCTAATGCTCGAGAAATGGCAACTAAACACAATAATTACGTATCTGCCATCATGCAAGAGGGTCCGAATAAGTTTCATAGTTTTTAAACCCTAATGCATGAGAAATGGCAAGTAAACATCATAATTACATATCTGTCATCAGGCAAGAGGGTCTGAATAAGTTTCATAGTTTTGAAACCCAAATTCATGAGAAATGGCAAGTAAACAACATAATTACATAACTGTCATCAGGCAAGAGGGTCTGAATAAGTGTCCGATTGTTTAAACGCTAATGCATGAGAAATGGCAAATAAACACCATAATTACATATCTGCCGTCATGCAAGAGGGTCCAAATAAGTGTCCGAGTGTTCGAATACTAATGCTCGAGAAATGGCAAGTAAACACCATAATTACATATTAGCCATCATTCAAGAGTATCCGAATAAGTGTCCGAGTGTTTAAACCCTAATGCACGACAAATGGCAAATAAGCACGATAATTACAAATCTGCAATCGTGCAAGAGGGTCCGAGTAAGTGTCCGAGTGTTCGAATCCTAATGCTCGAGAAATGGCAAATAAACACAATAATTACATATCAGCCATCATGCAAGAGGGTCCGAATAAGTTTCATAGTTTTTAAGCCCTACCACGTGAGAAATGGCAAGTAAACACCATAATTACATATCTGTCATCAGGCAAGAGGGTCCGAAGAAGTGTCCGAATGTTTAAACCCTAATACAGGAGAAATGGCAAATAAACACGATAATTACATATTTGTCATCATGCAAGATGGTCCGAATAAGTGTCTGAGGGTTTAAACCCTAATGCATGGGAAATGGCAAAGAAACACCATAATTACATATCTACCATCATCCAGGAGAGTCCGAATAAGTGTCCGAGTGTTCGAATACTAATGCTCGAGAAATGGCAAGTAAACACCATAATTACATATTAGCCATCATTCAAGAGTATCCGAATAAGTGTCCGAGTGTTTAAACCCTAATGCATGACAAATGGCAAATAAGCACGATAATTACATATCTGCCATCATGCAAGAGGGGTCGAATAAGTGTCCGAGTGTTTAAACCGTAATGCATGAGAAATGGCAAATAAACACCATAATTACATATCTGCCATCATGCAAGAGGGTCCGAATAAGTGTCCGAGTGTTTGAATCCTAGTGCTCGAGAAATGGCAACTAAACACAATAATTACGTATCTGCCATCATGCAAGAGGGTCCGAATAAGTTTCATAGTTTTTAAAGCCTAATGCATGAGAAATTACATGTAAACACTATAATTACATATCTGTCATCATGCAAGAGGGTCCGAATAAGTGTTCAAGTGTTTAAACCATAATGCATGAGAAATGGAAAATAAACACCATAATTACAAATCTGCCATCATGCAAGAGGGTCCAAATAAGTATCCGAGTGTTCGAATCCTAATGCTCGAGAAATGGCAGGTAAACAACATAATCACATATCTGCCATCATGCAAGAGGGTCCCAATAAGTGTCTGAGTGTTTAAACCCTAATGCTTGGCAAATGGCATGTAAACACCAAAATTACATATCTGCCATCATGCAAGAGGGTCCCAATAAGTGTCCGAGTGTTTAAACCCTAATGCTTGGGAAATGCCAAGTAAACACCATAATTACATATCTGCCATCACGCATGAGGGTCCGAATAAGTATCCGAGTGTTTAAACCCTAATGCTTGAGAAATGGCAAGTAAACACCATAATTACATATCTGCCATCATGTAAGAGGGTCCGAATAAGTGTCCGAGTGTTCGAATCCTAATGCTCGAGAAATGGCAAATAAGCACCATAATTACATATCTGCCATCATGCAAGAGGGTCCGAATAAGTGTCTGAGTGTTTAAACCCTAATGCATGAAAAATGGAAAATAGAAACCATAATTACATATCTGCCATCATGCAAGAGGGTCTGAATAAGGGTCCGAGTGTTCGAATCCTAATGCACGAGAAATGGCAAGTAAACAAAATAATTACATATCTGCCATCATGCAAAAGGGTCCGAATAAGTTTCATTGTTTTTAAACCCTAATGCATGAGAAATGGCAAGTAAACACCATCATTACAAATCTGTCATCAGGCAAGAGGGTTCGAATAAGTGTCCGGGTGTTTAAACCCTATTACAGGAGAAATGGAAAATAAACACCACAATCATATACTTGTCATCATGAAAGATGGTCTGAATAAGTGTCCGAGGGTTTAAACCCTAATGCTTGAGAAATGGCAAATAAACACCATAATTACATATCTGCCATCATCCAAGAGAGTACGAATAAGTGTCCCAGTGTTCGAATCCTAATGCTCGAGAAATGACAAGTGAACACCATAATTTCATATTAGCCATCATGCAAGAGTATCCGAATAAGTGTCCGAGTGTTTAAACCCTAATGCATGACAAATGGAAAATAAGCACGATAATCACATATCTGCCATCATGCAAGAGGGTCCGAATAAGTGTCCGAGTGTTTAAACCCTAATGCAGGAGAAACTGCAAGTAAACACCATAATTACATATCTGCCATCATGGAAGAGGGTCTGAATAACCGTCCGAGTGTTCGAATCCTAATGTTCGAGAAATGGCAAGTAAACACCATAATTACATATCTGCCATCATGCAAGAGGGTCCGAATAAGTGTGCGAGTGTTTAAACCATAATGCATGAGAAATTGAAAATAAACACCATAATTACATACCTGCCATCATGCAAGAGGGTCCAAATAAGTATCCGAGTGTTCGAATCCTAATGCTCTCGAAATTGCAGGTAAACACCATAATTACATATCTGCCATCATGCAAGAGGGTCCAAATAAGTGTCCGAGTGTTTAAACCCTAATGCATGAGAAATGGCAAATAGAAACCATAATTACATATCTGCCATCATGCAAGAGAGTCCGAATATGTGTCCGAGTGTTCGAATCCTAATGCACGAGAAATGGCAAGTAAACACAATAATTACAAATCTGCCATCATGCAAAAGGGTCTGAATAAGTTTCATATTTTTTAAACCCTAATGCATGAGAAATGGAAAGTAAACACCATAATTACATATCTGTCATCAGGCAAGAGGGTTCGAATACGTGTCCGAGTGCTTAAACCCTAATACAGGAGAAATGGCAAATAAACACCATAATCACATATTTGTCATCATGGAAGATGGTCCGAATAAGTGTCCGAGGGTGTAAACCCTAATGCATGAGAAATGGCAAATAAACACCATAATTACATATCTGCCATCATACAAGAGAGTCCGAATAAGTGTCCCAGTGTTCGAATCATAATGCTCGAGAAATGGCAAGTAAACACCACAATTACATATTAGCCATCATGCAAGAGTATCCGAATAAGTGTCCGAGTGTTTAAACCCTAATGCATGACAAATGGAAAATAAGCACGATAATTACATATCTGCCATCATGCAAGAGGGTCTGAATAAGTGTCTGAGTGTTTAAACCCTAATGCATGAGAAACTGCAATTAAACACCGTAATTACATATCTGCCATCATGCAAGAGGGTCTGAATAACTGTCCGAGTGTTCAAATCATAATGTTCGAGAAATGGCAAGTAAACACCATAATTGCATATCTGCCATCATGCAAGAGGGTCCGAATAAGTGTTCGAGTGTTTAAACCATAATGCATGAGAAATTAAAAATAAACACCATAATTACATATCTGCCATCATGCAAGAGGGTCCAAATAAGTATCCGAGTGTTCGAATCCTAACGCTCTCGAAATTGCAGGTAAACACCATAATTACATATCTGCCACCATGCAAGGGGGTCCCAATAAGTGTCCGAGTGTTTTAACCCTAATGCTTGGGAAATGGCAAGTGAACCCCATAATTACATATCTGCCATCATGCAAGAGGGTCCAAATAAGTGTCCGAGTGTATATACCCTAATGCTTGAGAAATGTCAAGTACACACCATAATTACATATCTGCCATCATGGATGAGGGTCCGAATAAGTGTCCGAGTGTTCGAATCCTAATGCTCGAGAAATGCCAAATAAACACCATAATTACATATCTGCCATCATGCAAGAGAGTCCGAATAAGTGTTCGAGTGTTTAAACCCTAATGCATCAGAAATGGCTAATAGAAACCATAATTACATATATGCCATCATGCAAGAGAGTCCGAATATGTGTCCGAGTATTCAAATCCTAATGCACGAGAAATGGCATGTAAACACAATAATTACGTATCTGCCATCATGCAAAAGGGTCCGAATAAGTTTCATAGTTTTTAAACCCTAATGCATGAGAAATGGCAAGCAAACACCATAATTACATGTCTGTCATCAGGCAAGAGGGTCCGAATAAGTGTCCGAGTGCTTAAACCCTAATACAGGAGAAATGGCAAATAAACACCATAATCACATATTTGTCATCATGCATGATGGTCCGAATAAGTGTCCGAGGGTTTAAACCCTAATGCAAGAGAAATGGCAAATAAACACCATAATTACATATCTGCCATCATCCAAGAGAGTCCGGATAAGTGTCCGAGTGTTCGAATCCTAATGCTCGAGAAATGGCAAGTAAACACCATAATTACGTATTAGCCATCATGCAAGAGTATCTGATTAAGTGTCCGACTGTTTAAACCCGAATGCATGACAAATGGAAAATAAGCACGATAATTACATATCTGCCATCATGCAAGAGGGTCTGAATAAGTGTCTGAGTGTTTAAACCCTAATGCATGAGAAACTGCAAGTAAACACCATAATTACATATCTGTCATCATGCAAGAGGGTCCGAATAAGTGTTCGAGTGTTTAAACCATAATGCTTGAGAAATGGCAAACAAACACCATAATTACATATCTGCCATCATGCAAGAGGCTCCAAACAAGTATCCGAGTGTTCGAATCCTAATGCTCGAGAAATGCAAGTAAACACCATAATTACATATCTACCATCATGCAAGAGGGTCCCAATAAGTGTCCGAGTGTTTAAACCCTAATGCATGACAAATGGCAAACAAGCACAATAATTACATATCTACCGTCATGCAAGAGGGTCCGAATAAGTGTCCGAGTGTTTAAACCCTAACACAGGAGAAATGGCAAATAAACACCATAATCACATATTTGCCATCATGCAAGATGGTCCGAATAAGTGTCCGAGGGTTTAAACCTTAATGCATGAGAAATGGCAAATAAACACCATAATTACATATCTGCCATCATCCAAGGGAGTTCGAATAAGTGTCCCAGTGTTCGAATCATAATGCTCGAGAAATGGCAAGTAAACACCACAATTACATATTAGCCATCATGCAAGAGTATCCGAATAAGTGTCCGAGTGTTTGAACCCTAATGCATGACAAATGGAAAATAAGCACGATAATTACATATCTGCCATCATGCAAGAGGGTCTGAATAAGTGTCTGAGTGTTTAAACCCTAATGCATGAGAAACTGCAGTTAAACACCATAATTACATATCTGCCATCATGCAAGAGGGTCTGAATAACTGTCCGAGTGTTCGAATCATAATGTTCGAGAAATGGCAAGTAAACACCATAATTACATATCTGCCTTCATGCAAGAGGGTCCGACTAAGTGTCCGAGTGTTTAAACCCTAATGCATCAGAAATGGCAAATAGAAACCATAATTACATATATGCCATCATGCAAGAGAGTCCGAATATGTGTCCGAGTGTTCGAATCCTAATGCACGAGAACTGGCAAGTAAACACAATAATTACGTATCTGCCATCATGCAAAAGGGTCCGAATAAGTTTCATAGTTTTTAAACCCTAATGCATGAGAAATGGAAAGTAAACACCATAATTACATATCTGTCATCAGGCAAGAGGGTCCGAATAAGTGTCCGAGTGCTTAAACCCCAATACAGGAGAAATGGCAAATAAACACCATAATCACATATTTGTCATCATGCATGATGGTCCGAATAAGTGTCCGAGGGTTTAAACCCAAATGCATGAGAAATGGCAAATAAACACCATAATTACATATCTGCCATCATCCAAGAGAGTCCGAATAAGTGTCCGAGTGTTCGAATCCTAATGCTCGAGAAATAGCAAGTAAACACCATAATTACATATTAGCCATCATGCAAGAGTATCCGAATAAGTGTCCGACTGTTTAAATCCTAATGCATGACAAATGGAAAATAAGCACGATAATTACATATCTGGCATCATGCAAGAGGGTCTGAATAACTGTCTGAGTGTTTAAACCCTAATGCATGAGAAACTGCAAGTAAACACCATAATTACATATCTGTCATCATGCAAGAGGGTCCGAATAAGTGTTCGAGTGTTTAAACCGTAATGCATGAGAAATGGCAAACACAACACCATAATTACATATCTGCCATCATGCAAGAGGCTCCAAATAAGTATCCGAGTGTTCGAATCCTAATGCTCGAGAAATGGCAAGTAAACACCATAATTACATATCTACCATCATGCAAGAGGTTCCCAATAAGTGTCCGAATGTTTAAACCCTAATGCATGACAAATGGCAAATAAGCACAATAATTACATATCTACCATCATGCAAGAGGGTCCGAATAAGTGTCCGAGGGTTTAAACCCTAACACAGGAGAAATGGCAAATAAACACCATAATCACATATTTGTCATCATGCAAGATGGTCCGAATAATTGTCCGAGGGTTTAAACCTTAATGCATGAGAAATGGCAAATAAACACCATAATTACATATCCGCCATCATCCAAGAGAGTCCGAATAAGTGTCCCAGTGTTCGAATCATAATGCCCGAGAAATGGCAAGTAAACACCACAATTACATATTAGACATCATGCAAGAGTATCCGAATAAGTGTCCGAGTGTTTAAACCCTAATGCATGACAAATGGAAAACAAGCACGATAATTACATATCTGCCATCATACAAGAGGGTCTGAATAAGTGTCTGAGTGTTTAAACCCGCCATCATGCAAAAGGGTCTGAATAAGTGTCTGAGTGTTTAAACCCAAATGCATGAGAAACTGCAGTTAAACACCATAATTACATATCTGCCATCATGCAAGAGGGTCTGAATAACAGTCCGAGTGTTCGAATCATAATGTTCGAGAAATGGCAAGTGAACACCATAATTACATACCTGCCATCATGCAAGAGGGTCCGAATAAGTGTTCGAGTGTTTAAACCATAATGCATGAGAAATTGAAAATAAACACCGTAATTGCATATCTTCCATCATGCAAGAGGGTCCAAATAAGTATCCGAGTGTTCGAATCCTAATGCTCTCGAAATTGCAGGTAAACACCTTAATTACATGTCTGCCATCATGCAAGAGGGTCCTAATAAGTGTTCAAGTGTTTAAACCCTAATGCTTGGGAAATGGCAAGTAAACCCCATAATTACATATCTGCCATCATGCAAGAGGGTCCAAATAAGTGTCCGAGTGTATATACCCTAATGCTTGAGAAATGGCAAATAAACACCATAATTACATATCTGCCATCATGCAAGAGGGTCTGAATAAGTGTCCGAGTGTTCGAATCCTAATGCTCGAGAAATGGCAATTAAACACCATAATTACATATCTGCCTTCATGCAAGAGGGTCCGAATAAGTGTCCGAGTGTTTAAACCCTAATGCATCAGAAATGGCAAATAGAAACCATAATTACATATATGCCATCATGCAAGAGAGTCCGAATATGTGTCCGAGTGTTCGAATCCTAATGCACGAGAAATGGCAAGTAAACACAATAATTACGTATCTGCCATCATGCAAAAGGGTCCGAATAAGTTTCATAGTTTTTAAACCCTCATGCATGAGAAATGGCAAGTAAACACCATAATTACATATCTGTCATCAGGCAAGAGGGTCCGAATAAGTGTCCGAGTGCTTAAACCCTAATACAGGAGAAATGCCAAATAAACACCATAATTACATATCTGCCATCATCCAAGAGAGTCCGAATAAGTGTCCGAGTGTTCGAATGCTAATGCTCGAGAAATGGCAAGTAAACACCATAATTACATATTAGCCATCATGCAAGAGTATCCGAATAAGTGTCCGACTGTTTAAACCCTAATGCATGACAAATGGAAAATAAGCCCGATAATTACATATCTGCCATCATGCAAGAGGGTCTGAATAAGTGTCGGAGCGTTTAAACCCTAATGCATGAGAAACTGCAAGTAAACACCATAATTACATATCTGTCATCATGCAAGAGGGTCCGAATATGTGTTCGAGTGTTTAAACCATAATGCTCGAGAAATGGCAAGTAAACACCATAATTACATATCTACCATCATGCAAGAGGGTCCCAAAAAGTGTCCGAGTGTTTAAACCCTAATGCACGACAAATGGCAAATAAGCACAATAATTACATATCTACCATCATGCAAGAGGGTCCGAATAAGTGTCCGAGTGTTTAAACCCTAACACAGGAGAAATGGCAAATAAACACCATAATCACATATTTGTCATCATGCAAGATGGTCCGAATAAGTGTCCGAGGGTTTAAACCTTTATGCATGAGAAATGGCAAATAAACACCATAATTACATATCTGCCATCATCCAAGAGAGTCCGAATAAGTGTCCCAGTGTTCGAATCCTAATGCTCGAGAAATTGCTAGTAAACACCATAATTACATATTAGCCATCATGCAAGAGTATCCGAATAAGTGTCCGAGTGTTTAAACCCTAATGCATGACAAATGGCAAATAAGCACAATAATTACATATCTACCATCATGCAAGAGGGTCCGAATAAGTGTCCGAGTGTTTAAACCCTAATGCATCAGAAACTGCAAGTAAACACCATAATTACATATCTGCCATCATGCAAGAGGGTCTGAATAACAGTCCGAGTGTTCGAATCCTAATTTTCGAGAAATGGCAAGTAAACACCATAATTACATGTCTGCCATCATGCAAGAGGGTCCGAATAAGTGTTCGAGTGTTTAAACCATAATGCATGGGAAATGGCAAATAAACACCATAATTACATATCTGCCATCATGCAAGAGGGTCCAAATAAGTATCCGAGTGTTCGAATGCTAATGCTCGAGAAATGGCAAATAGACACCATAATTACATATCTGACATCATGCAAGAGGGTCCGAATAACTGTCCGAGTTTTCGAATACTAATGCTCGAGAAATGGCAAGTAAACAGCATAATTACATATCTGCCATCATGCAAGAGGGTCTAAATAAGTGTCCGAGTGTTCGAATCCTAATGCTCGAGAAATGGCAAATAAACACCATAATTACATATCTGCCATCTTGCAAGAGGGTCCGAATAAGTGTCCGAGTGTTTAAACCCTAATGCATGAGAAATGGAAAATAAACACTATATTACATATCTGCCATCATGCAAGAGGGTCGGAATAAGTGTCCGAGTGTTCGAATCCTAATGCAAGAGAAATGGAAAGTAAACACTATAATTACATATCTGCCATCATGCAAGAGGGTCCGAGTAAGTGTCTGAGTGTTTAAACCCTAATACAGGATAAATGGCAAATAAATACCATAATTACATATTTGCCATCATGGAAGATGGTCCGAATAAGTGTCCGAGTGTTTAAACCCTAATGCATGAGAAATGGTAGGTAAAGACCATAATGACATATCTGCCATCATGCAAGAAGGTCCGAATAACTATCCGAGTGTTCGAATCCTAATGCTCGAGAAATGGCAAGTAAACACCATAATTACATATCTGCCATCATGCAAGAGGGTCCGAATAAGTGTCCGAGTGTCCGAATCCTAAAGCTCGAGAAGTGCCAAATAAGCCGCATAATTACATATCTGGCATCTTGCAAGAGGGTCCGAATAAGTGCCCGAGTGTTTAAACCCTAATGCAAGAGAAATGGCAAATAAACACCATAATTACATATCTGCCATCATGCAAGAGGGTCCGAATAAGTGTCCGATTGTTCGAATCCTAATGCTCGAAAAATGGCAAGTAAACACCATAATTACATATTAGCCGTCATTCAAGAGTATCCGAATAAGTGTCCGAGTGTCTAAACCCTAATGCATGACAAAATGGCAAATAAGCACGATAATTACATATCTGCCATCATGCAAGAGGGTCCGAATAAGTGTCCGAGTGTTTAAACCCCAATGCATGAGAAATGGCAAATAAACACCATAATTACATATCTGCCATCATGGAAGAGGGTCCGAATAAGTGTCCGAGTGTTCGAATCCTAATGCTCGAGAAATGGCAAGTAAACACAATAATTACGTATCTGCCATCATGCAAGAGGGACCAAATAAGTTTCATAGTTTTTAAACCCTAATGCATGAGAAATGGCAAGTAAACACCATAATTACATATCTGTCATCAGGCAAGAGGGTCCGAATAACTGTCCAAGTGTTCGAATCCTAATGCTCGAGAAATGGCAAATAAACACCATAATTACATATCTGCCATCATACAAGAGGGTGCGAATAAGTGTCCGAGTGTTTGAACCCTAATGCATGAGAAATGGAAAATAGAAACCGTAATTACATATCTGCCATCATGCAAGAGGGTCTGAATAAGTGTCCGAGTGTTCGAATCCTAATGCTCGAGAAATGGCAAGTAAACACAATAATTACATATCTGCCATCATGCAAAAGGGTCCGAATAAGTTTCATAGTTTTTGAACCCTAATGCATGAGAAATGGCAAGTAAACACCATAATTACATATCTGTCATCAGGCTAGAGGGTCTGAATAAGTGTCCGAGTGTTTAAACCCTAATACAGGAGAAATGGCAAATAAACACCATAATCACATATTTGTCATCATGTAAGATGGTCCGAATAAGTGTCCGAGGGTTTAAACCTTAATGCATGAGTGTAGACACCCCATTTTTGACCGACCTTAAGACTCAGACGTCACTGATTGAGCGCTCGGTGACGTTGCATATCGTGCTCGTTTAGAAGTTTCAGAGTCGCGGCCGTGAGCCCTGCCTTCGGATTTTCGAACCCTCTTCTGTGCCTTGTCTCGGTTTGCGAACCAGACTCGGTTTGCTCTGTTTCTTTTCCTGAGGGGAGGGAGAGGTCCCGTAGACCATCTCTCAATGGCCGTGGGCTACATTTTGTGGCCATAGGCCATTTTGCCCATTTCGGAGCTCGGTTCCCGATTTTTCGGAACCGTTGGCCGTGTGCCTCGGTTCGGGATGCTTAACCATCTCCGTTTGCTCTAATTTTTGGCATACATCTTATTTACTCCCCTTTGAGGGACACTGGGGTCTGAGAGACCTACTTCATGGTCGAATGCCACTATCGGTGCTTAACAGGCAGTTTTCGGGGCCCCGAACTGCGCGTTTTGGCCCCCGAGCATTCGTTTTGCATCGGTTTTCGTTCATTTTTGGTAGATACCTCTGTTTCATCTCCAGGAAGGCCATAGAAGGGTGGGAGGCCTGCAATTGTTTCAGCAACCAGTTATATTCCTTTGGCGCCCTCCGATGCCCGTTTTTCTTCACTTCCAAGCCAATGTTGAACAACCTTTGGCCATTTTCTTGAACTTTTAACCACATATTTGTGTTGTACACACATGGGAGGACACTAAAAGTTGGTGGCCGGCCAGTAATTCCACCTGACCCTTTTGAACCCTCCTTAAAAATGGCTTGTTCTCTCTCCTGTTTCACTGTTTCCAATTTTGAACCACAGGGTTGTGTTGAGGGCACCTGGGAGGACACCAATCTGTGGTGGCCGGCCAGAAATTCCACTTGAACCTTTTGACCCTTGGCCGGCCGGCCATGGGAGGTAGCCGGCCGGCCACCTGCAGCTCCAAAACCTGGCCGGTCATGATCCTTACAGTGTGTACTTTACAGCTGTACAGCTGTTTTTCCCCAAAAATATCTGTATCCGGGAGACAGCTTTTGGGGGAAAACTTGGCTCCTTTTCCCCCACCTTTTCCCCTCCATTTCTCCCTCTCCTTGGTCCATATAACCAGCCTCCAACTTTGGTCTAAGGGTTGGAAGAAATTACCTTTAAGCTTGGTATACAAATCTCCCTCTATCTCTCTCTTTCAAGCAAAAAACTCCTAAGTTCTACCACCTAGCATCGCCGCCACTACTCCATTTCCAGCAGCTTGGGGAGCTTTCCAGCAGCTAGGAGGCATCACTTCTCAAGCCAAGAAGCAACCAACGACTTGTCTTCAAGGGTGAGTAGCATTTCCCCATTTTTTGGTCCATTTCTTGTATCATTTATAAGCCATACATGCTTGCTGTTTTAAGCTCCAGCCCTAACTGAAAGTGGCCTTATTTTGAGCTCCTTTTCACTTCTTCTTAAGGGCCTCTCACTGTTTGAGGCCCTCTTGATGCACTCTCTACATTATCCCTCTTGTATGCCATAATCTTGCATAGTATTTTTGGCCTATGTGTGATCTGTTTTGGAGCATGATGTAAACTGTAGATAGGCTTATTTTGAGCCCCTCTTCAACATTGAAGAAGGGCTCATCACTGTTTGGGACTTCCATGTGCCACTTGTCATTATACCCCTCTTTGGTCCCCATTTTTGCATGATTTATTAGCCTACTATGCTTCTGTTTTTGGGCGATTTTCAGAACTGTAAACAGTCTTATTTTGGCCTCCTATTCATGTTTCATTGAGGGTATTTCATTGTTTGAGGCATATTTTATACACCTTGTGTTATATCTGTCTTTTGGTCCCCATTTTTGCATGATTTATTAGCCTACTATGCTTCTGTTTTTGGGCGATTTTCAGAACTGGAAACAGTCTTATTTTCGCCTCCTCTTCATGTTCCATTGAGGGTATTTCACTGTTTGAGGCATCATTTATATACTTTGTGTTATATCTCTCCTTTTGGCCATATTTTGCATGATATTTTTGGCTTGCATTCGTACTGTTTTGGGTCCGGCCATCAACTGTAAAATGCATTATTTTTGGTCCCTCTTCAATGTTGTTGAAGGGCCCCTTTGTGTTTATGGCCAGCAACCTTCACTTGCTTCTTTGACCATCTTTTGGCCCATTTCTTGCATGAGAGCTTAGCCATACCTGTGTCTATTTTTGGGCTATTTTCAGAACTGTAAAAGATCATTTTTTGGGCCCCTCTTCAACTTTGTTGAAGGGCCCTGATCTGTTTGGGGACAGCAGCTATGAGTTGCTTCTTTATCTCGCTAGTTTCGCCCTATTTGTGTCTGCTGTTTGGCCATGCTTTGAACTATAAAAATGCTTATTTTGGGGCTGCCTTGCTTCTATATTTTCATTCCATGTACCAATTATGCATGCTTTGTATAGCTGTAAGCCGTTTCATGTACTTAGTTTTGCATTTCGGTTTCATTCCGTGCATCGGGTGTCATTTCGCCTTGTTTCGGGGCTGTTTTTCCCCTCATTTTGTTACTGATTTTTTCATGTTTGCATATCATATTCCTTGTCTTTGCCATGTCTCATTAGAGTGGCATTTCGGTGCCTGAGGGTCGGTCCTCGGTTTGCGTGCACGCGTGCACGCATTTCGAGTTGTCTTGTTTTCATCTAATGGCCTCCTATGTGAGTGTGGTCGAGGCTCTCTCATGGTTGTGTAAGCCCATTATTGCATTGCGTATGCCATTTCATCCATAGCATTGTGTATGCCCGGTTGTATATTACCTCGTATAGCGTGTATGTCGTTCCATAACATTGTATATGTTAGGATTGTATCTTAGTAGCATTTCATGCATGTCATGCATATTGCATCGTGTTCGGGATAGGAGTTAGCCCGGGCACGGGAAACAAGGTGCATTTCGTACTCCGAGTGACGGAATGTGTCTCAATTTCCCAGTCACCGACACTCCGGATTATCCATGATGGAGTTAGGTTCTTGTTGTGTTTTCATGTGCATTCATCCTATATTGAAATGCGTGATTGGTGGCACGAGGATCGAGGCATGCATATATTTGTGAAAATACATTGCTATGCCCCTTCCCTGCTCTCTGTTGCAGCAAATCAAGAATCAGCGGTCTTCCGAGGCTTGGCACGCATTTCAAGAACAGGTGTAAATAGAGGCTAATTGGGGCATCCCAGTGGATTTCCGTGTAAGGCAGCCCAAACATGCATCATTCATTAGAAGCAAGGCAGTCCCTGGCTTGCACGCCAGTTTTTTACAGCTTTCTTAGTTAATTTGTAAATTAATTAGGAATTTGTATATTATTTGGACTGTAATATTCTTTCATTCGGGACTGTATTATTTATTCGGACCCTCTGCGCGAGGGCAATGCTGTAATAAGTGTGCGTGTGTGTGTTGTATGTCTTCCAACCCCACGTCTTTCTCCCTTTTATTTATCCGCTTATGATGGTTAGATTAGGGCATATTTCAATTAGCATACAGTATGATAGCATGTTTGCATCATTCATCTGTTTTGCATGCACCGGGCTCGGCGCATCATACTAACTGCATTGTACTTTCAATTCCGAATTGAATACATGTTAGCTGTAGCATCATCATATGCCATGTTTAGAACAGCCGAGCCTGCTATAGTTTGCATTTTTGTATGTGTTGCATTAGGCATTCCTGTATAGTTAGGATCATGCATGATTTCTAATGTAGTTTCTGTTTTAGCTTGGAGTACTCGGTGAGTTTTATGCTTTAGCATCCTTGCATGCGTGTGAGTGACTGCCATGAATAGCATGCTTACCATGAGGCTAATTGCATATGTGATATAACTGCCTGAATGCCTGTGGGTGAAGGTTGGATTGTTTGGATTGGAACAAATCATCAACTGTGAGTTTTAAGCCCACTAGATAGTGGCAAAACCATCTTTACTAAGCCCACCCGAGGGTGGCAAAATCTGCATTTTAAGCCTACCTACGGGTAGCACCATCAAACCATTTTCAAATAAACAAACATGAAATGTTTTGTTCCAATTCAGGCGATTCAGTCTATACTTGTATGCTGTGCGCATCACATAGTAACCTAGGCTCATAATCGGAATAAGAACATACAATGTTTTCAAAAACAGATATCATGGTTAGTAGAGGCCGGTCTCTGACCGGGCGAGCGGGGGTGCTCACGAAGTGACCTTCCCCAATCGTACCCAAGTTCCTGAGCCGAGGCAACTTTGGTGATGACGGACACGTGGCCTTAGGCAAACGAGTCAGGGTTTCCTAAATTTCCCAAAATAAAATATTTAGGTGGCGACTCTGTATCTGGCAAAGCAGTCCATGTTTGGCACTTCTTTTGAAAATCTGTTTCTCAAAACGATTTGCCGGATTTGGACTCTTTGGTTCAGATTAAGAACCGTGACAAAATTGAGAGTCCTGAGCTGTAGTGACCCCAAAATGAACAGAACGGGAGCTCGTTTCGTCCCGGGAGCGTTCGGGGACGTCTACAGTTTCTGGCGACTCTGCTGGGGATTTAGAGAACTTGACTCGAACTCATGATATCTGTTTTTTACTACACTTGTGTGTTTCTTTGCATTGCATTTGCATTGGTGCGCCTAGGACACCGTGTTTGCCATCTGCTATTCCTGAACGGTTTGCCGGAGGCTTGTCTTGTCAAGGCATGACCATAAGGCTGACCGGTTGGGGGCTCTGCCAGTATGGGAACACAAACCCCGGTTTTACCGGGGCACCCTCTTTGACCATTCGACCTAGTGCATATTCAGATCCATAGTGACCATTCCAAACTAGGACAGGTTGCTTACCCGTTTATAGGTTGTTTGAAACCGCTGTGTGCGTAGTGAAACCCTAGCTCCTGACAAAATAGGACAGGGAAACCCTACCCCAACATAGGGGTGTTTTGGCTCTCACTTATCTATTATGTGCTTTAGAGTGCGTCTCTACAGGAATGCATGTATCAGTATACGAGTTTGGGCATCAGGCCTGCGGGCGTCAGTTTAGTATTGTGGGTATCAGGCCTGCGGGCATCAGTCAGTATTTGAGAATCAGTTATCCGCGGGTATCAGAGATTCAGTTTTGGGGCCAGTAATACAGGGATAATAATCAGTGTTTGAGGACAGTGTGTATTCAGCTTATCGACTGTGTGTTGTTATGCCCGGCTGTATGTCATGCATTTATTTTAAGCTATTATGCTGTCCGTTTATCTGTTTATTTATTTCCTTATTGCTTTATTTATCTTTTGCCTAGGGCAGGTTCTAGCACAATTGCTTCAAACCCGGCAGATACCCCCCAAGCACTTTGGACACGAAGTCGCCGACTCAATCGATCCGAGGATCTAATTGACGGACAGCCAGTGTTTCATTCTCTACCCCCCGTTGTCAGAAGAAAGCCGAGAAAGCGCAGTGTATCTGAACAGAGATCACCAGAACAGTGGTTTCCCCCATCAGCGGACAGTCGGATTGAGATCCCCATTGTTGCTATAGAGATAGATCTGCCAGTAGTTCAGATAGATGAAAACAGTATGACGGCACCAACAGGAGTCGAGGAGATGATGCGCCAAATGCAAGAAACCATGCGGGCCATGCAGCAGGATGCCATTCGCCGGGATGAGCTCGCCAAGCAACAGGCCGAGATCATGACCCAGCAGGCCGAGCTAATTACCAGACTGCAACAGCAGAATGCGGCATCTGCTTCGCATCAAGTTCCTCCTCCAGCAGGGGCTCCGTTACCTGAGCAGGCACCTACTGTTCAGAATGCTCTGCCAAACACCCAGAACACCGTGCCAACTGTCCAGAACCTGCAAGAGGACACGAATCTTCCAACGGGACCAGCTTCGCCCCCGCTTCCGCCTCAACTGTCCAAGACCAATACACCCAATCACCCGGACTCTCCCTTCGAGTTCGAGATAGACCACACAGCTCTGAAATTGAGCAAGCTTGAGAAGCTCTTCAAGAAGTCGCAAGGGGTAAAGGCTATTCCGGACATCGAGGACGGATATACCGATGTGGCCGTGACATTGCCCGATAGGTTCAAGATGCCGCAAATTGACCGCTTTGACGGGTCCGGGGACCCCATGGTCCATCTTCGGCTATTCTCAGACATCCTGCGACCAACGGGCCTGACCCGACCACAAAAGCTTTCACTGTTTGGCCGGACTCTGTCGGGTGTAGCCGCCATCTGGTACGCAAAGTTAGAAGATGAAGTAAAGAGGAGCTGGGATGAAATGGCTGAGGCCTTTGTCGCACAGATTTCGTACAACACTCAGATTGAGATCACAACTCGTGATCTCGAGACGACAAGGCAAGAGCCCAGGGAAACTTTCTCAGACTTTGTGACCCGGTGGAGGGCAAAGGCGTCAATGATGACCTTGAGGCCCACTGATAAAGATCAAATCTGGATGATTGTGCGCAATCTCCAACCAAAGCTGATGCAGAGAATGATTGTGCTCCCCTTCCCCACCTTCTCAGATTTACACGAGATGGGGGTGCAAATTGAGGATGCAATGAAACAAGGTCTGATTGACCAAGACCGGGAGCAACCCCGGAGAACATTCAACTGAAACAACAATGCGGGCCCGAGTGGCGCTGCGACTGCAAGAGCTTCTGAGATGAGCATGGTCACCACCATTCCCCCTTCCCTTCCAAGGCCCATGGCGGCCACACCTTTCTCTGGCGCGTTCGGAAGCAACACACAAACCACCAGGTTCCAACCTCGAGGCCAAAGAACCTTTACACCCATATACATGCCCCTGTCCAAAGCTCTAGGGGTATTGATCAGGAAAAAGCATTTGAAACCCCTGGAGCCGAAGCCGCTACCAAATCCACTCCCTCCCTCTCATGACCCAGCAAAATATTGTGCGTATCACCAACAACACGGTCACGACACCGACCGTTGTTACAGATTGCATCATGAGATCCAGGATCTTATTGACAAGCAGGTGATTGCGCCTCTCGACAAACCCAATGTCACAACCAATCCTCTCCCACCACATAACCAAGCTCCCCCTCCCAATAGAATCAACTTTATCCAAACTGGGGTCGCATCTTACGATCCTAGTATCTATATCACCCCATCCCACCTACCCAAGCCGGAGGTGTTCCTCCCTGACTGCACTGACTTCTTGTGCATGTTGGACATCTCCACAACCCAACCAGAGCCGACGGTGGTGACCATCGAAGATGGGGCAGGGCAGACTTCAGGAGAGAATGGGATTGTTGAATCTGGGATTGAACAGAGTTTTGCTGGGGGAGGCTATGATCCAAGCAAGTACATCTTATCAACAAGCCAGATTGGGCTGGGTGTAGAATTGCCAGAGGAGGAAGAGCTGTGTGTCATCCAGGGGGATGGATTTGAGCAAAGGGCAGATGATCTGACAGCTATAGAGGAGGACTTTGCCAACCTGCAATTTTTCGATGACCAGGAACCAGGAGATGCGGCAATCAACTGGTTCGACTATGAGGAATCGGCAGAGGCCACTGGATGGCTCGATGATCAACCAGATGTAGTGGGGGAATCCCAACCAGAACAAGGCCCGGCAGGGGCAAAAGTATCAGCTGTGGCCGGAAGGGCCGGAAGTCAAGTTATATCGCCAAAGAGCGTCGGTGCTAAGAATTTCGCTCAAGACTTGGGCATTATGGATACGGGAATTGTTGAACAACCGACTGTACTGATGCAGCTAGAACGAGAAAGGTTTGAGGATGCCGAGAGAATTAGGAAAGCTAAGGGCCCTGAGGGGACTGAGAGTGCTGTGTGCACAAAGATAGAGAACGCTGCGAGCGTGTGGACGGAGAGCACTACGAGTGCAATTGAACCGGAGCCAGACAGGTGTCTGTTGGCTGCTGACGAGATGTGGTGGGAAGACGATGACTTATGTCTTGCCCACACAGACGAAGACTGGGGAAGTAATCAACCGGACGACACTTGGTACCTCGATGAGGTGAATCACATGATGAGAAGCGGGCGGTACTTCAAGCCCCCGCACCTAGACCAACCCGAGGCATCCGGGAAAGATAGAGAAGCAGAGAAACAGAAAGAGCAGCAGATTGAAGAGGAAGCTGTGCTGAGACAGCTAAAGAGGATACAAGCAGACATCTCCATCTGGGGACTGCTTATGGCATCGCGAGTACATAGGCAAGCTGTCCTATCTGCTATGGACAAGTCCAAACTCTCCATCGATACTACACCAGAGCAGCTGGTTGGGCTGGTTTTCCTGGGAGGAGGTTCCCCGGCATTGACCTTTTTAGACAAGGAACTACTGCCTGAGGGCATAAATCATAACAAACCCCTCTACATTTTCGTGGAATGTAGAGACAAGTGGATACTAGTGGTACTTGTTGATACTGGGTCTGCTATTAATGTCTGCCCAACCAGGACAGCCTATGTAATCGGGTTGAAGCCCGCGGACTTCGTGCCGACAACTCAAGTAATCAGAGCATACGACAACACTAGCAGGGAATTGATGGGGACTGTCAAGATCCAGACCCAGGTTGGTCCAGGACAACACAACATTGAATTTCATGTCTTGGACGTTCCCGCAACCTTTAACCTACTCTTGGGGCGACCGTGGTTGCACCAGGTCAAGGCAGTCTCTTCCACTCTACATCAGATGCTGAAGTACCCTCACGGGAAGGGGGTAGCAATTGTTTTTGGGAATTCATCAATCCACCCACCACCGGAAGTGTCCACACCAGTATTGGAAATCGAGCACGGCACTGAGGATGTGTTTTTATCCGGGTTCACTTTGGCCGAAGCTCGAGTGGTACAGAACATTATGGCTGTGAATGAGGGGATGTACATCAGTGCCCAATCCGTCTACCTCATGAACAAGCTACAACACATCCCCGAAATGGGATTGGGAAGGAGCGGTCGGAAGGGCGTCTCAGCGTTGGCCGAAGTGCCACACAACCCTCACACCTTTGGACTGGGTTATCTGCCCACCAAAGAGGACTGGGTGTGGAAAGGAAAAAAAATGGCCGGAAGAGCCAGAGCAAAGCAGGCTAGGAAGCCTTTCGAATTGATGCATAGGCCCATCTGGGGTACCCTGAACGGACGCTTCGTCCGGGAGGGGGAAGACTTTCCATTTTGCGGCTTCCCAGAACCATGGCTGAACGCGGAGAGGAAGCGCGTGCCTAGTTTCGAGATTTTCTTCGATCTACAACTACCCGGGGATGACGTTGCCGAAGCGCAGACAGACCCACCAACTGAGGTTGAGCAGTGTAAGGCAGTGGACTCGGAGGGCACTGAACTTGAGATAGGGGTAGCGTTGGCAAGTCTACTCTCAGATCCTTCGATCGACCAAATGTGCTTGGGGGATGACTCCTCGGTTTCCATGATTGGGGATGAAACGGCTGCGGGCCTTCCAGCGACTATCTTGGATGCATCTATCGCACCCTCTCTCACTTGGCAATATGAAGAGGGATTCTTGTCCAGCAGTACCGGGTCAGGTAGTGAGCCGGAATCTGATTCCACCGAGTCCTGTGAGTTGGAATCAGATTCCAGCTCGACTGAGTCTGAGTCTGGTAATCCTGGGGTTGATAACCCGGATGCCACAGTTATGTCCAGGTCGTCTTTCTCTTTTTCATTTAAGTCTGATGTAACCGAGATTTCAGACGATTTGGATGAGCTTAATGAGAATCAGGTGACTGTGGTTTCTGAGTACTTCTCTGTGCCCTTAATTTATTGCATAAATTCAGACTTTCAAAATTTTGATAAAAACGACGAGGACGAAATTCCTCCGGTTTTGCAACGTTTGATTGAGCAGGAGCAGGAGAGATTTGTCAAACCCTTAACTGATGAAATCATTACCGTGAACATTGGTACTGAGGAGGACCCGCGACTGGTCCAGATCGGGTCCACGCTGTCTTCGGAGGAACGCGAGCGCTTAGTCGCTTTACTAAAAGATTTCAAAGATGTTTTCGCGTGGTCCTACGAAGACATGCCTGGGATCGATCCTGATATTGTACAGCACCGGATCCCCCTTGACCCCGAGGCCCGACCTGTCAAGCAGAAACTCCGAAGGATCCGCCCCGACTGGGCTCTCAAGATTAAGGAAGAGGTCACCAAGCAGATCGACGCAGGCTTCCTGCAGGTATCCGAATACCCGACTTGGTTGGCTAACATTGTTCCCCTGCCGAAGAAGGATGGCAGGATCCGGGTATGCATGGATTTCAGGGATTTGAACAGAGCTAGTCCGAAGGACGACTTTCCCTTACCGCATATTGATGAGTTGGTGGATTTTACGGCAGGGCATGCTTTGCTCTAATTCATGGATGGCTTCTCAGGGTACAATCAGATAGTGATGGCACCAGAAGACCGAGAAAAGACTGCATTCACCACCCCGTGGGGAACATACTGCTACAGGGTAATGCCATTTGGGTTGAAGAATGCCGGAGCTACTTATCAACGGGCCGCGACCACAATATTGCACGACATGATCCACAAAGAGCTTGAGGTGTACGTGGACGACATGATTGTCAAGTCCAAGGAAAGAGAGGGCCACTACACCGCCTTGCAAAAGTTCTTTCAAAGGATCAGGGAATTTTGGTTGCGGCTAAATCCTCAGAAATGTACTTTCGATGTTACAGCGGGGAAAATGCTGGGGTTTCTGATTACACAAAGGGGCATCGAGGTCGACCCTTCAAAGATTTAGGCCATCTTAGAAATGCCACCACCAAGGACTGAAAAGGAGGTGCGAGGCTTTCTGGGTAAAGTGCAATTCATAAGACGGTTTACCTCAAAATTAACCTTGACTTGTGAACCACTTTTTGGTCTCCTGAAGAAAGGCAAGAAGTTCCAGTGGGACGACCGATGTCAAGCAGCTTTTGAACAGATCAAAGAATATTTACAGAACCCGCCCGTGTTGTCACCACCAGAGCTGGGGAAACCGTTGATATTGTACCTTTCAGTGACTGAGACTACAATGGGCTGCATGCTCGCACAAGAATCGGAGGATAAGGTGAGAGGGCCATCTACTATCTGAGCAAGAAGATGTTGGATTATGAGACCCGCTACACTCCGCTTGAGAAGGCTTGCTTAGCTTTGGTATGGGCTACCAGGAAGCTGCGGCACTACTTGTTAGCTCACTCCGTAATGTTGGTTTCACGACTCGATCCCATCAAATATCTTTTCGAGAAACCAGCACTTACGGGTAGGCTAGCTCGTTGGCTGCTATTGCTCTCCGAATTTGATCTGAAATACGTGACACGCAAGTCAGTTAAAGGGAGAGCAGTGGCAGAATTCTTGGCCGACCATCCAATGGATGGAGATGAAGCAGTCGAGTACTTATTCCCAGATGAAGCCATTTTGCATATCGATGACGAATATTGGACGATGTACTTTGACGGAGCATCAAATCAATACGGATATGGGATAGGAGTGTTGCTGATAGCACCCGACAATTCCCGTATCCCTCTAGCCTTCAAACTCCGGTTGAAAGTCTCGAACAATGAAGCTGAATATGAGGCATGTATTGCCAGTCTAGAAGCAGCCCTGGAACTGGGGGCAAGACGGTTGGACGTCATTGGGGATTCAAACCTGGTTGTATCCCAAACAAACGGAGACTGGAAAGTCAAGGAAGAAAAGATGATGATGTACCACCAGACCTTGGATTTGTTAATCCCTCGGTTTGAGAAGCTAAACTTTGCTCATCTTCCAAGAGAGAACAACAGGTTCGCAGATTCTTTAACAACTCTATCTTCCATGATAGACATCCCATTTGGAATCCGGATGCGTCCAGTCGTCATTGACCAGAAATTTGCACCAGCTTATGAGTCGATCGCCGCTATAGATGAGGTTCATGACGAAAACCCCTGGTACTATGACATTTGGAATTTCTTAGAAAAGGAAGTGTACCCGCCAGGGGTAAATGCCAAGGATAAAAGGGCAATCAGAAGAATGGCCGTTCAGTTCATCATCTGTGGAGGTAAGCTGTATAAGAGAGGCCATCTGGGAATGCACAAGCTGTGTGTAGAAGCCGAGGAATCGAAGCGCCTGATGGAGGCCATCCATGGAGGAGAATGCGGTGCGCATATGTACGGAGTAATGCTAGCGCGGAAGATCCTCAGACAGGGTTACTACTGGTCCACCATGGAGGAGGATTGTATTAGTTTTGTCCGGCGATGCCACAAGTGTCAGATTCATGCAAACCGCATGAACATCCCGCCGTCGAAGCTGTACAACATGACTTCGCCATGGCCATTTTCAGTTTGGGGAATCGATGTGATCGGGGCAGTCACTCCGAAGGGGTCAAATGGGCATGAGTTCATCCTGGTTGCAATAGATTATTTCACGAAGTGGGTCGAGGCCCAATCATATGCGGTGTTGAAGGCGTCACACGTCGCAAAGTTTATCAGAAACAAGTTCAAACCTAATTGGACTGGTCCTTACATCATCAAAGCTATCTGGTCAGGTGAAGCTGTGGTTCTGATGGATCTAGATGGCTTGGAGTTCTCACAACCGATCAACATGGACAAGTTGAAGAAATATTACCCTTGAGAGGCTCGCTAGGCCGAAAACCCGAAAGGGCGACCCAGGCAAAAGTTAGAGCACAAAAAATTGGAAAATATAAAAACTGAGCTCGCAAGGTTGAAAACCCGCAAAGGGCGGCCTTGGCAAAAGTCAGAGCGTAAAAGGAGAGTGAAAATACCCGAGTGAACCTAAGCCTGAACTACGTAAGGCTTGATTCCCATCTTTGGGATACGTAGGCAGCTTCACCTTGAAGTTCAACCATAAACTTTTCCCCGATCAACTTTGTCCATTTTGACTATCTCAGTCATCCTTATCCATCAGCATTTATCACAATCTCCGGTACAGTGCTACTCAGACTAGGGGCAACTTTTCGTTGCCACGACGGTGCAGAGCTATTCAGACTAGGGGCAACTTTCCGTTGCCATGCAGCGCCGCGGTACTCTTCAAACTAGGGGCAACTTTCCAGTTGCAGGGATCTGGGGTTGTGCATCTCAGTGACAGATCTTAGGCGTGTCCAGTTCTGATCGATATCGAAAATGGTTTTGAAAAGTTTTAGTAAAAGTTGACTTTGTTCAAATTAATCTCTTTACAACTAAGACCATTTTTGGACCAAAGCGGAAAATTTTCAGTACCACAACCTTCAATTTCATTGATTTCAAAACAGAGTTCTCCTGCTCTTGCATACAATCGAAGTTGTTTTTATTACATTCATAAAGAAAACTTGAAAGTACTAATAAAGCAATAAATCTGAGGCATAGTCGAGTCAAGCATCTCTGCGCCCCCTCCCAGAGCTGGTCGAAGCATCTGACGCCAAGCTAAGCCCAACCTGTGCCTCCTCGTTGAGCCAATCTAAGCACTCATCGGACAAAGCGCAATTGAAAGTGGGGGCGGGAGCCAGAAGCTCTCTAGTCCTCCATGCTTTGGCATATCGATTAAGTTGCGCACCTCGGACCGGGAAAGCAGCCGGGTACTCAATCCCCTCTGGTGGGCAAATCTGATCATGACCGAACTGGCGCAGGAACCGGAATGGGAAGTAGAACACACAGTGGGTGAGACCAACTAACTGGATCCCGATCAGCCGGGACATGCTATAGCTCATTGCCGGGAGATTGAGCCAGGAACAACGCCAAGCAATGCGATCTGCGGACAGTTTACACATCCAGTCAAACCACCATCTTTCATCGAGGGCATTGACTAGGCGCTGTCGAAAGAAATAGCCTCGCGCTGAGTAGGCCGGGCAAGAGTCCACGGCCTGTAGTTTGTCCATTAACCATACCTGGGGAGGGATGAAAAATGAGAGAATAAAGAATAGAGAGGTGTACGATGAGAGAAAAGTAAGACAAGGGTTTTGTGAGAAAAATCAAGCCTGAGGGCCGAGTGATGTGAGCAAATACATATGTAAGATTGGGTGGGAAGCATTACCTGCAGCAGCAGTGGACTCCCGGCAAATCTAGTCGTCTCCCAGCGTTGGAAAGCATCCAAACCCATCAGCGTCTCGGCCAAGGTCATGGCGATGCAACTCTTCCCTTCCCTCAAGCCTTGGGTAACTTCGATCAGATGAATGATAGTTCCGCCGAAGCCCGAAGAAAGCAGAAAGTGAGATAGCAAGCACAAGCAAAGGGCGTGTTGCCGGAAACCTTGCCAATAATGGTTGCTGCGGTCACCGGCGTCAGAAAAGCGATGGGTCAAACCAAGGATGTCCAGTTCCCCATTACAGATCAGAGATCGAGCATCATGCGCGGTCGGTCCACACATCTGCCCCAAAGCCTGGGCATGGCCGAAGCGGAACTAGGGCAAGATCTCTTCAGGACTTTCAGACTCCATCAAAACTTGAAAATCTTCAAAAGTCGGACATACCTCTTGCCCGCCGAAGCTAAAGACATGCGTCACCGGGTTCCAAAACCTCGCCGCGGCATGGAGGAAGGGAAGGTGCAATGGGGTGCGACTATGCGTGAACAGTGCATTCAGGCCGAAACCCCGGAAGTTCAACTTTTCCGAGCCATCTAAAGAAGCGATCCAAGCTGTGAGATTTTCAATAAGAAACGCCTCCATTTCTGATGCAGAACTGAGGTGATTTGAATGAACCATGGAGCTAGGGCTTTTAAAGAGGGAAAAACACTATTCAGGAGGACACGTGTCAAAAATTGGGCGACTGCAGGGATCAGTGGCCGACCATGCTCCAATGTATGTCCTTGGCCTTGTTTTACCCTCCGGTGGAAAATTTCGAGCATTTCCATGCAACAGATGTGTCAAAGGCCTTCATTTCCCTCTGTTTCGGATGCGTTCCGTCGCCCAGATCGTCCGGAGTACACTTTGTGTCGTTGAGTTTTGTCTATCGAGTTGTTGTTTTGATTATCGAGTTGTCGTTTTGCTTATCGAGTTGTTTGTCGAGCTGTCATGTTTCGTGTTTTTGAGTCATTGCTCTCTGTTTAAGCAATCTTTATTTAAGTCTTGTGTATTCGCGTTGTCAACGCTATTGCATTTTGTTTATCGAGTTGTAAACTTTCTAGGGTTCTGTTATATCTTAGTAAGTTGAGTTGCTTTGTTTGTTGCGTCGGTTCACTACCTGACTTGGTGATTACACAATGCATATTCCCATTCAATCTCATTTCGGTGCAAAATAAAATGATGCGATACGGTGCTAAAAGTTTAAAATACAACACTTTTTCAAAGCTGTTTCATTCCATCATGTTTCACAACAGACAAAGGCACAAGTTTTACAGAAAATAAACTGCCTGATAATGTACAAATGTGCTACAACTACTAGCCAAAAAGATAAATAAAACAGGAAAACAAACGCGTCTGTGCTCTCAGGAGCGGGAATAAGAGGCCCTCCTCGTCCTTTTCTGCGGGACAACCTCTGCATCATCATCATCATCCGGGTCAGAGCTGTCATCCTCAGGATCTCCCTCAGCCTCGCCTCGACTCCCGGAACCAAGACCGGAGTCCCCCTCCTCAGCAGATGTCTCTGACTGACGGTCTGTAACCTCCTCCTCCTCCTCCTCATCAGGCTCCGCCTCTATAACATGTGCCCTGCGTCTGTGGGAGGACCCTCCTCGAGCGCCTCAGAAAGGTCTGGATGGCCTAGCTCCCTGAGAAGGCCTGGATGGCCCAGCTCCGTGAAAAGGCATGGATGGTCCAGCTCCCCAAGGAGGCCCAGGTGGCCTGGCCGGCGGCTGAGCGTATACCGGGGGCATCTGAAAATAAAGAGTTCAATTCAAATGCATCAGTCCAAATATGTACATCAGATGCAGATACAACCAAAAACTACATGAAATGGGTGCAGGTAAACACAGTATACAAATGGGGTGTGTGTCAGATGTGCTCTACACAAGTAGCCTATCAATGCAGTAGAAATCAGCATGTCATCAGAAGTATGATAAATGCCAGAAAATTAAAGGGTACCTGGATGCCCACGACAGACAACTGTGCCTCCCTCCGCAGGACCATGCCCTCGAGTGAAGCCACCAATCCGATCACCTCCTTCATGTACTCTCGGGGTAGCTGCAAATACGGGCTCATAATCATCAGTGAATAAAGGAATGTCTAAATGTTTGAATGATAGATGAAAAACAATGGGGCATACCAGTGGTGAGTCCGGATCAATGGCGTACCGATCACCGGGCATCGGAGGCTCTAGCAGGATCGGAGTCGGAGAGGTGGTCCCATACTGCCACCCCATCAGCTCAGTCGGCATATCCGGCCACCCGGGATGATGATAAGTCGGAGGAATCGGAGGAACCGATCTACCCCCACCTCTCGATGTACCAGCCCTACTGGTGGAAGGGGCGTCTGCAGCCCGAGCCCGGGCCTGGCTCGAGGATGGTGTACCAGCAGACCTCATCATCGGGGTGCGAACTCCCGTCAATGGAGGCATCAAATATGTATGACGGTAAGTGGCATAGTCCCCCTCCTCGAGATGCAGCAAGGCATCACTACCCAGCATAGCGCCGACTACATCCTGGGAAGAGAGCCTATCAGCAGTCCGCATACTGACTGGAGGTGCTGCGGGAGGGTCCTGAGAAGTATACCCCCATACCTGACGCAGGAAGCGTTCCCCCAGAAACCATGCTCTACTAACCGGTCCTTTGAGCAGGACCCTGTACTGGGAGGTGCCCACTCCTCTGGCATACTGAAATCGGAGACCATCACCCAAGGGCGCCCAGGGCTGCCATGTAATCTGCGGATAACAAATGCATGAACCAATCAGAAATCGGGAATATGCGGGGCAAATCAAAGATGAAAATGGAAGGGACCGAGAGTTTTGAAATACCGCCGACGGCCGCACAGTGTCAAAATACTGCCGTAGATAAAAGAGAGTCTCTCGGGGTCTCGGCCGGTGCTGGCCCTCGAACACCAGTGAATACGGGGTCATGAGGGGCCCTGCCACCTCCAACTCTGGGGCTAACGTCGGAAAGTATACGTAAACCTATAACTGAGAAAAACAATGCAGAATGTAAGTACAAAGTGCTGAGGGCAAAATACAGACTGTAAAGTGTGCCGTGTGTGCAATGTACAAGTAATGAGGAGCAGAAATGTAAATCAAGAGGACAGAAAGTACCTCCCAAGATCTCCAATAACCGCCAAGTAAATCTCCCTGCCCGCGGGAGGTCGCGCTCATGTAACAGTAAAGGGTAGCCAGGCCGGCGCTACCCCAGTCGTATCGACTGACCTGTGATAGGTCAACCAGAGCGCTCAGCAGATATAGCCCAACTGTGTTCCCTCTATCGGCAAACAGAGTAGTCCCGAAGAGGAACATAAGAAAACCACGGGCATACTGCTCTGTCTCCTCAGGAGTCCCAGGCTCCATCTCCGCCCACCGGAAGTGGGAAGAGAACCAAGTGTAACGGACGCTCCCAGAAGCTCTGTCAACAGGCGGGTGGGCCCCCAGCAGATTTATCCAAGCGGCCTCCCATTCGCCCATGTCCTCGTCATAAGGAATGGACCAACCTCCTATGTCCAGGCCGGTCAACACAGCAAAATCCAGAGGGGTCATAGTCATGTCCCCAGTGGCAGAGAAATGAAAGGAGTTGGTGGTGTCCCACCATCTCTCCACCAAAGCGGCCATCAGTGTCCTCCTGGCAGGACAACGTGATAACCCAACGCAGAAGGCTCCGAACCCTGCCAGATCTACTAAATCCCGGACAGCCTCCGGGAGCTCAACATACCAATCCCTCGCAGCGGTGGAGCCATATCCCCGTACACCGCGAGAACCAACCTGCATTTAGAATGAATACATGTGTCAATATAAAAATGAATGAGCTGTGTGCCAATAAAATGAATGAGCTGCGTGTTCAGGAGTGAAGTGTATGAACTGTGTGTTCAGTATAAGCTACGTGCAAATGAAATTAATGAGCTGCGTGTTCAGAAGAGAAATGTGTGGGCTGCGTGTTCACAATCAAATTTGGGCTGCGTGTTCAGATTTCAGAAAATTAAAGTTTGAGCTGCGTGTTCAACTTTCAATCAAATGTGGGCTGCGTGTTCACAATCAAAATTTGGGCTGCGTGCTCAGATTTCAGCGAATTAAAGTTTGGGCTGCGTGTTCAACTTTTAATCAAATGTGGGTTGCGTGTTCACAATCAAATTTGGGCTGCGTGTTCAGATTTCAGCAAATTAAAGTTTGGGCTGCGTGTTCAACTTTCAATCAAATGTGGGCTGCGTGTTCACAATCAAATTTGGACTGCGTGTTCAGATTTCAGAAAATTAAAGCTTGGGCTGCGTGCTCAACTTTCAATCAAATGTGGGCTGCGTGTTCACAATCAAAATTTGGGCTACGTGTTCAGATTTCAGCGAATTAAAGTTTGGGCTGCGTGTTCAACTTTCAATCAAATGTGGGCTGCGTGTTCACAATCAAATTTGGGCTGCGTGTTCAGATTTCAACAAATTAAAGTTTGGGCTGCGTGTTCAACTTTCAATCAAATGTGGGCTGCGTGTTCACAATCAAATTTGGGCTGCGTGTTCAGATTTCAGCGAATTAAAGTTTGGGCTGCGTGTTCTACTCCAAATCAGTGTGGGTTGTGTGTTCACCATCAATCTGGGCTGCGTGTTCAGAAAATCAGAGTTTGGGCTGCGTGTTCTACTCTAAATCAGTGTGGGCTGTGTGTTCACCATCAATCTGGGCTGCGTGTTCAGAAAATCAGAGTTTGAGCTGTGTATTCTACTCTAAATCAGTGTGGGCTGTGTGTTCACATCAATCTGGGCTGCGTGTTCAGCAAATCAGAGTTTGAGCTATGTGTTGTACTCTAAATCAGTGTGGGCTGTGTGTTCACCATCAATCTGGGCTGCGGGTTCAGAAAATCAGAGTTTGAGCTGTGTGTTCTACTCTACATCAATGTGGGCTGTGTGTTCACCATCAATCTGGGCTGCGTGTTCCGAAAATCAGGGTTTGAGCTGTGTGTTCTACTCTAAATCAGTGTGGGCTGTGTGTTCACCATCAATCTGGGCTGCGTGTTCCGAAAATCAGGGTTTGAGCTGTGTGTTCTACTCTAAATCAGTGTGGGCTGTGTGTTCACCATCAATCTGGGCTGCGTGTTCAGAAAATCAGAGTTTGAGCTGTGTGTTCTACTCTCAATCAGTGTGGGCTGTGTGTTCACCATCAATTTGGGCTGTGTGCTCAAGAAAATCAGAGTTTGGGCTGCGTGTTCAGAAAATCAGAGTTTGGGCTGCGTGTTCTACTCTTAGTCAGTGTGTGTCGTGTGTTCACCATCAATGTTCGGGCTGTGTATTCGGCAAATCAGTGTTTGAGCCGTGTGTTCACTTCTTAACTAATGTGTGCCGTGCGTTCGTAATCAGTTAATGAGCCGAGTGTTCAGAAATTCAAGTGTTTAAGCTACATGTTCAGGATGCAAACAAAGTACTATGTCATAGGCTAAACTGTGTGTTCAAGCATGGCAAAGGCATGAAATGCACGAAAAATGCAGAGAATGAAGTAAAATACCTCTCGTGCCTCATAGGAGAGGTGATGCTCTGGCTCCCGCAGGAGTAGATCTCTAGGTGCTTGATCATCGAAATCAGTAAAGTGGCGAAAAACGACCCGAGGAAGAACATGCGCCGGCGGGGCATACCTCCCGGGAATAAAAGGTCGGACCCTTGGAGGAAAAGCCATGACGTCAAAATCATCCCCGGCACCCGGAGGGCCTCCACCGTGAGGAAAATGACCGGCCATTTCGGAAAAACTGCAAAAGGAGCAAAAATGACCAAAAATGAGCCAAAATTGGAAAAAGTCAACTCTCGGGAAATGAAAAAGTCAACAAAAGTCAACTCCCGAGAAAATCTTCCAAATATTGAGACAAACTCACCTCAAGTGGCGAAAATGAGAAAAGAAGCCCCGAAACCAAAATTTACTCGGTTCAAAGTGCTTGAAACTGAATATTTTCGTGAAAACAACTTGCGTGGGGCGTTGGAAAACGCGTATAGAGCCCGGATCTGAGGGAGAAAATGGTGTAGGAAGCAAGAGGAGAAGATTTCGTGGCTGAATTTATAGGCTCAAAGTGTTTGGGTGAGAGAGCATAAAGAAAAGGAGGTGAAAAGACCAAATTAGCCTCGGATTTGGGCAGGTGGCCGGCCATTCTCTTTTTTGAAAACTAGCCGGCCACCTCCCCCCCTTCATAAAACTAGCCGGCCATGTCCCCCACATGCTCACCTAGCTCTCTGCAAATTTTGAGGAAGATTGGAGTTCCCGGGACCTGAAAAAGTTCAAGGAAAGTGCACTTTCTGTCGCAAAATTGCTCCGCCGGAACTTCAGCTTCAAGATCTGACATGTGTCTCATCATCATTCATCGAAATCAAAATGTATCCTTTTTGAATGTGTTGTAGCCTTTCCAGGAAGTGAATCGGAGGCCGTGATCGAGTCGCCTTCGCCGAAACACGCGTTCCCTTGCTCGTTATTTCGTAACAAACGGGCACCTTGATTTATGCTCGTTTTGCACTATCATGCACATAACTTGCATTCTCATGAGCATACTTGCATTATTATGCACATTTCTTGATATTGCCATACCTCTGTGCTTGAGCATGCGTTGTCACGCACGTTCCTTTCTCGCATCGCGATGCATTCACTCGCCGGCACTGCGTGTGTCAAACTTTCGGAATCACATTGAATATGTGTTGTTAGCATATTGTGCTTGTTGAATTTCTCTCTTTTGCAGGCACGATATTGTATGTACGGTTCATTTGAGGCTGGTGCAACCAGACGAATCGCGCAGGTATCGTATCTTCTCCGTGTGAGACGTGGCGAGGATTGAATAATTCTCCGCATTCTTAACTGCATGAAATGTAGTTGTTGCTTTGCATTCTTGCTTAAAACTGTTGCATCTATTTGCGAATACTTGCGTCATTACAGCTTGTTGTATTTGCATGATCATTGAGTTACTTCCGGCTCTGTGCATATCGCTTTGCATTTTGCCCCCTTGCCTGCGGGCCTGCCTGCGGGCACACCTCTGTTTATCTTGTACGTTTGTCTAAGCCTTCGGCCTTGTCAAAAATGGGTCGTCTCTGGGCTTTGACATTCACTCCCGTCACTTGTGACTTCCGAGTTCTGTCAAAGAGGGGCAACTGTAGACACCCCATTTTTTACCGGCCTTAAGACTCAGACATCACCGATTGAGCGCTCGGTGACGTTGCATATCGTGTTCGTTCAGAAGTTTCAGAGTCGCGGCCGTGAGCCCTGCCTCTGGATTTTCGAACCCTCTTCTGTGCCTTGTCTCGGTTTGCGAACTAGACTCAGTTTTCTCTGTTTCTTTTGCTGAGGGGAGGGAGAGGTCCCGTAGACCATCTCTCAATTGCCGTGGGCTACATTTTGTGGCCATAGGCCATTTTGCCCATTTCGGAGCCCAGTTCCCGGTTTTTCGGAACCGTTGGCCGTGTGCCTCGGTTCGGGACTGCTTAACCATCTCCGTTTGCTCTGATTTTTGGCATACATCTTATTTACTCCCTTTTGAGGGACACTGGGGTCTGAGAGACCCACTTCGTGGTCGAATGCCACTTTCGGTGCTTAACAGGCAGTTTTCGGGGCCCCGAACTGCGCGTTTTGGCCCCCGAGCATTCGTTTTGCATCGGTTTTCGTTCATTTTTGGCAGGTACCTCTGTTTCATCACCAGGAAGGCCATAGAAGGGTGGGAGGCCAGCAATTGTTTCAGCAACCAGATTCCTCCGGCGCCCTCCGATGCCCGTTTGTCTTCACTTCCAAGCCAATGTTGAACAACCTTTGGCCATTTTCTTGAACTTTTAACCACATATTTGTGTTATACACACATGGGAGGACACTAAAAGTTGGTGACCGGCCAGTAATTCCACCTGACCCTTTTGAACCCTCCTTAAAAATGGCTTGTTCTCTCTCCTGTTTCACTGTTTCGAATTTTGAACCACAGGGTTGTGTTGAGGGCACCTGGGAGGATACCTATCTGTGGTGGCCGGGCAGAAATTCCACTTGAACCTTTTGACCCTTGGCTGGCCGGCCATGGGAGGTAGCTGGCCGGCCACCTGCAGCTCCAAAACCTGGCCGGCCATGATCCTTACAGTGTGTACTTTATAGCTGTATAGCTGTTTTCCCCCTAAAATATCTGTATCCGGGGGACAGCTTTTGGGGGAAAACTTGGCTCCTTTTCCCCCACCTTTTCCCCTCCATTTCTCCCTCTCCTTGGTCCATATAACCAGCCTCCAACTTTGGTCTAAGGGTTGGAAGAAATTACCTTTAAGCTTGGTATACAAATCTCCCTCTATCTCTCTCTTTCAAGCAAAAAACTCCTAAGTTCTACCACCTTTTCTTCATCACCACCTAGCATCACCACCACTACTCCATTTCCAGCATCTTGGGGAGCTTTCCAGTAGCTAGGAGGCATCACTTCTCAAGCCAAGAAGCAACCAAAGACTTGTCTTCAAGGGTGAGTAGCATTTCCCCCTTTTTTGGTCCATTTCTTGTATCATTTATAAGCCATGCATGCTTGCTGTTTTGAGCTCCGGACCTAACTGAAAGTGGCCTTCTTTTGAGCTCCTTTTCACTTTTTCTTAAGGGCCTCTCACTGTTTCAGGCCCTCTTGATGCACTTTCTTCATTATCCCTCTTGTATGCCATAATCTTGCATAGTATTTTTGGCCTAAGTGTGATCTGTTTTGGAGCATGATGTAAACTATAGATAGGCTTATTTCGAGCCCCTCTTCAACATTGAAGAAGGGCTCATCACTTTTTGGGACCTCCATGTGACACTTGTCATTATACCCCTCTTTGGTCCCCATTTTTGCATGATTTATTAGCCTACTATGCTTCTGTTTTTGGGCAATTTTCAAAACTAGAAACAGTCTTATTTTGGCCTCCTATTCATGTTTCATTGAGGGTATTTCACTATTTGAGGCATATTTTATACACCTTGTGGTATATCTCTCTTTTGGTCCCCATTTTTGCATGATTTATTAGCCTACTATGCTTCTGTTTTTGGGCAATTTTCAGAACTGGAAACAGTCTTATTTTGGCCTCCTCTTCATGTTCCATTGAGGGTATTTCACTGTTTGAGGCATCATTTATATACTTTGTGTTATATCTCTCCTTTTGGCCATATTTTGCATGATATTTTTGGCTTGCATGCATACTGTTTTGGGTCCGGCCATCAACTGTAAAAGGCATTATTTTTGGCCCCTCTTCAATATTGTTGAAGGGCCCCTTTGTGTTTAAGGCCAGAAACCTTCACTTGCTTCTTTGACCATCTTTTGGCCCATTTCTTGCATGAGAGCTTAGCCATACCTGTGTCTGTTTTTGGGCTATTTTCAGAACTGTAAAAGATCATGTTTTGGGCCCCTCTTCAACTTTGTTGAAGGTCCCTGATCTTTTTGGGGACAGCAGCTGTGAGTTGCTTCTTTATCTCGCATTTAGGGCCATTTTTGCATGCTAGTTTTGCCCTATTTGTGTCTGCTGTTTGGCCATGCTTTGAACTGTAAAAATGCTTATTTTTGGGCTGCCTTGCTTCTATCTTTTCATTCTATGTACCAATTATGCATGCTTTGTATAGCTGTAAACCATTTCATGTACTTAGTTTTGCATTTCGGTTTCATTCCGTGCATCGGGTGTCATTTCGCCTTGTTTCGGGGCTGTTTTCCCCCTAATTTTGTTACTGATTTTTGCATGTTTGCATAT
This sequence comes from Camellia sinensis, assembly GCF_055761805.1. NCBI lineage: Eukaryota > Viridiplantae > Streptophyta > Magnoliopsida > Ericales > Theaceae > Camellia > Camellia sinensis. The sequence continues at coordinate 164,609,173 of NC_138972.1, forward strand.
CATATTCCTTGTCTTTGCCATGTCTCATTAGAGTGGCATTTCTGTGCCTGAGGGTCGGTCCTCGGTTTGCGTGCACGCGTGCACGCATTTCGAGTTGTCTTGTTTTCATCTAATGGCCTCCTATGTGAGTGTGGCCGAGGCTCTCTCATGTTGGTGTAAGCCCAATATTGCATTGAATAGTAATACGTAAACCACTTAACAATTAACTTACATTATAATGTACATGTATAAGTGCAGAGAGCATATAGTTAACTTATCCTGTAATTATTTGCAGCATGGCCTTAAGCCTAAACTTGAAACAAAATGGCATAAAGCCCTTGTCAGAACGGCATAAAGCCCTTAAATATAGTAGCATTAAACTTTTAAACATGTTGGCATATAGCCCTTGAACTTATGGCATGAAGCCCTTAAGCATGTTGGCATATAGCCCTTGTACGTATGACGTGAAGCCCTTGAACATATTTGCATGAATTCAAGAGGTGTCTCACACGGATTCCAGAGGTGACTCACATCGTAGCACTTAGTTCCGTGTAGCACTTTGTTTCATATCATAACAACTTATACGGAATGGCCATAGGCCTTATAATTTGCACATAACGGCTTTCAGCCTCATAACTTTCACATATGTATGGACTCAAGAGGTGGCTCGTACGGATTCTAGAGGTAACTCGCACTGCAGCACTTAGTTCCGTACAGCACTTTGCTCCATGCCCGAAATACAGAATGGCCTTTGGCCTAATAGATCATACCGAATGGCCATAGGCCCATATTGGCTTTAAGCCTAGTTCATGTATGTATGGACTCACATGGACTCTCATAATTACCCAGAATTCGTCCTTCAAGAATGAACATAAATTCTCTTTATTCGTTGAGAAATGGCGTAGTTCGCTTGATTAGTAGCATACATAAGCATACACTTTTGTTTAATCGTTCCTATATATATTAACATAATGGACTTGTAATTAACAAAGTACTAATGGTAACCGTTACATAATTCACATACGTTAACATAGTTAACTTAAGTTTAACAGGACATTCCCGATAAGTATTAACGAGAGGTAAGCTCATGTTACAACTTGAATGATTTCAAAGATACGTGTATACCATGGTTCCATGTGCTTATATGTTTCCTTTGTTCGTCATGAATCATTATAGCTATCTTGCAAAGAACAGAATGTTGGTATTCTTTGTCAACAGTAAATAGAATACACTGCTTGATGATGCCTCTAAACTTCCCAACCAATATATTGTTCACATAATTTCTTGCAAGAGACATAATGTCAACAATAAAAATCATTAACAAGAATTTAATGTACGACTACCATACTACTACTCACAGCGTTATGATGACGTGCTAGTTCCTCCTGGAGTGTGTCCTACACGCATTCACAACTTGCAAATTAGTTCATTCCTCTTTGTTAAATCACTTCACTTCAAATGAATTTTACACATATTATTAGGCATAAAATACAAATTCTAAAAATATCCGAGGGTCCAGCACGTAAAACGGAGCAAACTATTTTTCCCAGCATGGGCCGCACGTGCGGTTGTGAGCCCCACACGTGTGGCAAACTCTCCCGCACGTGTGGAAAAATCCTCCCGCACGTGCTTTTTAGACAGAACCAAAACTCCGAATTTCCCATTTTCCCCGCACGTGCGGCCGTGACTCCCGCACGTGCCGCAGTTGTTCCCGCACATGCGGCCATAACCCCCGCACGTGCGGCGATTTCCCTGGGTGAGCAGTCCGAATTTCATATAAAATCCATCTTTGGTGAGTATCAACAAGGCCTAAATTAGATCCTTTAATTACCAAAATATAACTTAAAGATCATTTAATTAGAAGGCACAACATGTAACACTTGAGATGAATTAGATGTTTAATCCACCACCTAAGAACATGATTCACTTACTTTAACTTAGAACATCATATAAACAAAACTATATAAGTTTTACATGGGAAATCTACCAATAAAAGATAGTTCTTTTATTTAAACATAATCAACTTAATTCTAGATCACTTCACAAAATAGAAACCAAGTTAAACAATGTTCATACACTAAATTCAATTCCATGCCCTAGGTTACACAATTGTGAAGAAATCTTACTCTAATTCTAGAGAGGAGCTATGGAAGATGGGTAAACTTACTTTTGAGCTTCAATCTTTTAAAAAACCCCTTCAATTCTTCTAATCTTTAACCTTTGATGAACCTCTCTAGATTCTCTCTCTCTACCTCACACCATTCTCTTCTTAGGAGATAGTTTTAGACAAAGTTCTTGAATTAAACATGTAAGGAACATGAGCATATATGTATATCTAAAGGCAAATAAGGACAAAATTCAATCATTTAATCATCCTAAATTGAAATTTCACAAAAAATCTCATTATAGCCTAAAAATCATGCAGATTTCAAATGTCAAATCAATTTCAGATAATTCAGCCTCTAAGGCTTCCAATTTCTGAACCAAGCATTTTAATTGTAACAGATATCTTTCGTATTAAACAGATAGGAACTCATATACCCAAGATTCACTTAATTAAACGTAATTTCTCTTAGAACTTCACAATAAGCATTCAAAAGCACAGAATAGAGGATTGAAAAGATACCTGAATCATGTACGAGGGTTGGGTTATTACAGTCTCTCCCCCTTAAATAAGTTTGGTCCTCCAAACTTGATTTGATCCCACTAGTCGTTTCAATGTCTATTTCGGTAGGTAGAAATGAAAATAACCATTCCATAAATTTATTTTATAGGAGCATGCGTTGAGTAAGATAAGACTACAAGAGTTCATTGAAAAATATTGAAGGCGTAAAATCCTCAGTAGGTAGGGTTTATAGTTACAATATTTCTCCATCAATAAGTTCCACAGGGTCAATTCCCAAAACATACACTGAATTATCCTTCGTGATGCTCCGGAAGTGGATGGTTATGCAATCCTTCGATTACTTTCAATGACCATTTTTCATTTCTCTCTTATGCCTTCAGAGTAAAAGAACGTATGCACTTCTTTGTACTGGTGCCACTCTTAAAAACAAGATAAATCCTTGGTCTCTCATCATAGGTCGATGACTTAATAGCAAGGCCAAAACCATAATTCTTAGCAACATCATGTACCCAATTGATCAATTTATTTTTGCTATTGAAAACCTACATATTAAGTCAATCATAAAAACAATTTTATGCATTTATGTACAGTAATAAGTTTAGTTGAGCCAACCTGTCCAGTTGTAAATTGGCTGGTGTGATCCACTAGAAAATTTGAGGGAACCTCACTTCCTTGAGATGAGACATGGAGCTGCAAAATAATAATAATAATAATAATAATAATAATAATAATAATAATAATAATAATTTATGAAAAACAATTTCTTAACTAATTAAGTAGGAAAAATAAACAAATACTTCTTTCTTTTTTACTAGAAAAGCTTAGAATACAAATAACAATAATAATAATAATAATAATAATAATAATAATAATAATAATAATAATAATAATAATAAGAAGAAGAAGAAGAAGAAGAAGAAGAACCAAGCGGACAATGCCTTCTAATATCGAGGAATTCAGAAGTAAATAATAAATTACTTTTGTTAGTTTACTACTAGGAACTACACAACATGGCCATTAATCTCATAATTCATTAGGAATCACACAAAATTTTCAACTCACAAACTACTCTTTACTACTAGGAATCATTATTTTCATCCATGTGGGCAATAGTCTCCCACTTACAAGGATTCCCCCACACATCACAAAGGCCTCTTAAATGTGATAGAAAAACCTTGAACTTATAATAGTCTCAAAAATATTCTCTACATCATTTTTTTTCCAACAAAAAATGAATAAATATTGGTAGCTCCTAATAAGTGAAGGACTACTGACCACGTAGATAAAAATAGCAGTCCCTAATATTTATACATTTATAAAATTTGAGAGACAATTTGAATTTAATGCATCAATTTTCAAACCATATTTATTAGTTAAAGTTGTGGGTTAAAATTTTGAGAGATAACTTGACAAGTGTCAAAGGATAAACAGCATGGAGTAATTCTCTAAAATCACCAAACAATCACTCAATACCATAGTTGACACTTATGCATTACAAATTTTGCCACTTACTTGCATGCCCATGGGTTCAAGTCCTACAGCTGAACATATCAGACTACCTCCTGCAATGGAATAATAAAAAAAAATGTTATAGCTCATGAATCCTTTGAAAACTTTTAAATGTTTAGTACAATTGCCAATACAAGAAAATAGTAATTTTTTTGACATGACATTGAACATGTCTATGATATTTATGCATTACAATTTTTTCCACTTACTTGCATACCTAAGGGTTCAAGTCCTACAGCTGAACATATCAGGCCTACCTCTTGCAAGGGAATAATAAAAAGGATAAATTACAAACACACCCCTTGAGATTTACTTAAATTACAAATTTCTTCCCATGGTTTCAGAAATTACATTATGCCCCCTAAGGTTTTTAATTCCATAACAAATAGGTCATTTTATTAATAAATCATAAAGTTCAATAACAGTTTTTAATAATGTTAAAATTTTATTTTAATTAATAATTCAGATAATTTTATTATTGTATAGGTGTACAGTTAGAAATTTCACTTTTTCAATTAATTCTATTCAATAAAAAATTATGATAGGAAGGTATTTGTAATTTTCCAAATCATAGGGAACAATTCTTATTTTAAACAAACGAAGTATATTTGTAAGTTACCTTAATAAAAAAGATGATACAACTCATAAATCCTTTGAAAACTTTTAAATGTTGAGAACAATTGCCAATAGAAGAAAATATAATTTTTTTAACGTGAAATTGAACATGTCTAAGATATAGGTTGCGTTAGCGACAAACCTGAAAGAGTTCACTAACACGACCTTCTTCAAAAAATTGTAGACATATCCCTTTGGTTTTGGATACAATTTCAAGTATACCAACACAAATCTGACACAGGAATGGGTCATTGGAAGGCAACTTTACAAGCAAACACAAAGATGCTAAAGCATGGTCAAACCAAACCTTGGGCATTTTGTGAATGAATACCTCGCCGAGAAAGCAAGAGTCTTCTCCACAGTTAATGTCAAGATCACTAGACATCCTCCGATACCCACAAAGTGCATCATCAGATGTTTTACGAAAAAAACTGTGAATTTTGAGTTTTAAGAAAATACCGGCCGTTCAATATTTTGGGGTTCCAGAATTGGACGAGCAGAGGGAAAGATTGCTGATTGCGTAATTTTTCAAGCACATGTTCGATTTTTTAAGCATGGTCAAATATCAGAGCCGTCGTCCTCCCCGGCAGAGTTTGTTCTAATTCGCTTTCTCGGCCATAAGAATACTCATTAAGGTGCCCTCTAGTCATTGCCTTCTTGTGTAGAAACCCCTAAACAAAGCAGAAGAAATTGAGTGAATAAATAAACCCCTAAACAAAGCAGAACTGAATTGACAAAAAAAAGAAAAAAAAAATTTCATTTTGTAGGCCACTACAAGGCATGCCTAGCAGAGATTGTCCACTTGATGAGAAAAAGAAACCAAAGCCAAAAGATGTTTTTGGTCAAGCTTTACCAACTGAAGAACAATTTGAAATCCTTAAAAATGCTCCAAGGTATGCCTAACGAACAATTTTGTACATCTGTAAATTGTAACTAGCTTTCTTTTAACTTGAAGAGAATGTGAGATCAACATAAATGAGATCAAGGAAATCTTAATTGCCTACTAATTGTTAGCTAGATGATTTTTATTTTTATGTTTTGCCATTCAGTCAATTGTATTGTTCTCTTTAGTCATAGGGCTCATACATTCTCTCATTGACTCAACCAGAAGTATTTATGGCTTTTCTTGCTGTTGATTCCTTGTAGAACCTTCCATCAAAGTCAAGAGAAGCCATAAATACTTCTGGTTGAGTCAATGAGAGAATGTATGAGCCCTATGACTAAAGAGAACAATACAATTGACTGAATGGCAAAACATAAAAATAAAAATCTAGCTAACAAGTAGTAGGCAATTAAGATTTCCTTGATCTCATTTATGTTGATCTCACATTCTCTTCAAGTTAAAAGAAAGCTAGATACAATTTACAGATGTACAAAATTGTCCGTTAGACATACCTTGGAGCATTTTTAAGGATTTCAAATTGTTCTTCAGTTGGTAAAGCTTGACCAAAAACATCTTTTGGCTTTGGTTTCTTTTTCTCATCAAGTGGACAATCTCTGCTAGGCATGCCTTGTAGTGGCTTACAAAATGAAATTTTTTTTTTTCTTTTTTTTGTCAATTCAGTTCTACTTTGTTTAGGGGGTTTCTTTATTCACCTCAATTTCTTTTGTTTTGTTTAGGGGTTTCTACACAAGAAGGCAATGATTGGAGGGCACCTTAATGAGTATTCTTATGGCCGAGAAAGAGAATTAGAGCAAAATCTTTCGGGGAGGACGACGGCTCTGATATTTGACGATGCTTCAAAAATCGAACATGTGCTTGAAAAATTATGCAATCAGCAATCTTTCCCTCTGCTCGTCCAATTCTGGACCCCCAAAATATTGAACGGCCGGTATTCTCTTAAAACTCAAAATTCACAGATTTTTTCATAAAACATCTGATGATGCACTTTGTGGGTATCCGAGGATGTCTATTGATCTTGACATTAACTGTGGAGAAGACTCTTGTTTTCTCGGCGAGGTATTCATTCACCAAATGCCCAAGGTTTGGTCTGACCATGCTTTAGCATCTTTGTGTTTGCTTGTAAAGTTGCCTTCCAATGACCCATTCCTGTGTCAGATTTGTGTTGGTATACTTGAAATTGTATCCAAAACCAAAGGGATATGTCTACAATTTTTTGAGGAAGGTCGTGTTAGTGAACTCTTTCAAGTTTGTCGCTAACGCAACCTATATCTTAGACATGTTCAATTTCATGTTAAAAAAATTATATTTTCTTCTATTGGCAATTGTTCTCAACATTTAAAAGTTTTCAAAGGATTTATGAGTTGTATCATCTTTTTTATTAAGGTAAATTACAAATATACTTCGTTTGTTTAAAATACGAATTGTTCCCTATGATTTGGAAAATTACAAATACCTTCCTATCATAATTTTTTATTTAATAGAATTAATTGAAAAAGTGAAATTTCTAACTGTTCACCTATACAATAATAAAATTATCTGAATTATTAATTGAAATAAAATTTTAACATTATTAAAAACTGTTATTTAACTTTATGATGTATTAATAAAATGACGTATTTGTTATGGAATTAAAAACCTTAGGGGGCATAATGTAATTTCTGAAACCATGGGAAGAAATTTGTAATTTAAGTAAATCTCAAGGGGTGTGTTTGTAATTTATCCTTTTTATTATTCCCTTGCAAGAGGTAGGTGTCACGCCCCAAAATTCGGACAATTAAATATTATATTAGGACTAACCCCAATCAATATTCCATCATCCAAATCCTAACTGTGAAAGAAAAAACTAAACGCAAACCAAGCCATCCACCATAAATTCATAACTAACCAATACCTCAACATCAAGGTAACAATAAATAGTCCAAACAACTTAAATAAAATACGGTTACAAACCATGCCAAATTATTCCAATACTAAAGTCATAAAAACAAATAATAAATACATAAACTATTATCAACCCTAAACTTAAGAAAACAAAAGAAATTCAAATGACCAGTCCAACAACTAAAGTAATTCCACGTCACCACCGTAGCCTCAACTAATCCTGCAAAGGAAGCTCGGCTGGGCCCAAACAGAACGCACCCGAGTTGCCAAGAGACAAAACGGGTCAGTATACAGGTATACTAGTATGAGTACAAGAATTGAGACCCACGTGTCCACCAGACACAAACAAAAATACATTTAATTCTTGTTACGGGACAAGACAAGTAGTTCCAACCGCGTCGAGACAAATGGATAGTTTCTCAAGATACAGTGGCATTTAGTTTCTTTCCCGTACACAACGAAATATAAATTGATTATAAAATAGACAAAATAGAAATAAAAATATGGTGGGTCAGCCCTACATGAAAAGTTAGTAAGACCCACCATCCTGCAAAATAAACTTAGTATAATTTAACCATAAGCAATTTGCTAAAGAAGTATACAAATGCACCGTTTCATGCTTAAATAATTCGAATTGACCAAAACTCAAAGGACGAAAGTTGTACAGAATTAAATTTCCTAAAAACAACCTCTAAACTCTGCATTGCCAAAATAAATCAAAACTACAATAATCAAGATCATCCGATTATAAGTTCTAATCGATTTTTTTTAATAACAACTTAAAACACAAAAGTTGTCTAGAATCACGTATACATGCCTCTGCTCCAATTTCGTAATTTACTGAGGTCGTTTACTATTTTTCAGGATATACAAAAGAACACAATCCACACTATACCAATAACCTCGTAATTAAATTCTTTGTATCTTAACTCCACCACTTCGGCCCTCCACTTCCGGCCTACACATATATCCCATGTGCCTCCCGTATACCTAACACCGCTCCGAAGCCAAACTTGCATGGGGATATCGTCCCGAGTTTGACTCACACTCCCCGGATGGTTAGCATATACGTATGCGTGTAAATCAAAGCACTCGTCTACTCATGAGAACGAGGCAACAATATATATTTACATAACATCTCACTCATGAGAATAACATAACAATGCCAAGCCTAAGGCATTCCAATAAATCTCATAATCCTCATATTTTTATACACTCTTTCTTACCGTCACTCAAATAAAACAACAATCCATGGTGTCATGGTAGAGTATAAGGAATTTATCTATGGGTTCTTAATTAATTTTAATTTCATATAACCATGAGTGTGATTACAACCATAAAATAAATCCATATAAAAACCCTAAACATGACATACCCAACTAAACAAAATAATTAAAATCAATCAATCAACTAATAACCATAAACCTTACATACACAACTAAACAAAATAATTAAAATCAACCTATTATCTTTATGTAAAAACACAATTAAACTAACCTCCAATAAATAAAAATAATTAATTAATTAATAACAACGAATTTACCATAAGTCAAGGGAAGTGGGGCTTGTACTCACAATATTTTATAGAAGATCAAAGAATATTTGGAAAACTAATAGAGCCACCAAAACAAAACCCTAATCTTTCCTTTTCTTCCCTCTCCTCTTTCTTCCTTGCCACCGTCCCTCTCTTTGTCTTCTTTGATTTCTCTCTCTCTCTCTCTCTCTCTCTCTCTCGTTTTTGTTTTCTTTCTTCTCTTTTCTTTTGATCTCTTCAACCTAGTTGAATACTTCTATGTTACTATATATATAAGATTAAATATATATACATTAAATTTATTAATTACAACATTAAATTCATTAAATATCCCATTAAATCTCATGTAACCACCCAATTAATAATTACAACATTCAACTCATTAAATATCACATTAAATTTCATGTAACTACCCAATTAATAAAGCCAAAAATAAAATAAGATAACAATATCCATAATAATAATAAAATAATGACTTAAGAAAATTAGGGTCGCTACAGTAGGTCTGATATGTTCAGTTGTAGGACTTGAACCCTTGGGTATGCAAGTAAGTGGAAAAAATTGTAATGCATAAATATCATAGACATGTTCAATGTCATGTTAAAAAAATTAGTATTTTCTTGTATTGGCAATTGTTCTAAACATTCAAAAGTTTTCAAAGGATTCATGAGCTACAACATTTTTTTTATTATTATTATTCCCTTGCTGGAGGTAGTTTGATATGTTTAGCTGTAGGACTTGAACCCTTGGGCATGCAAGTAAGTGGAAAAATTTGTAATGCATAAGTGTCAACTATGGTCTTGAGTGATTGTTTGGTGATTTTAGAGAATTACTCCACGCTGTTTATCCTTTGACACTTGTCAAGTTATCTCTCAAAATTTTAACCCACAACTTTAACTAATAAATATGGTTTGAAAATTGATGCATTAAATTCAAGTTGTCTCTCAAAATTTTATAAATGTATAAATATTAGGGACTGTTATTTTCATCTATGTGGTCAGTAGTCCTCCACTTACTAGGAGCTACCAATATTTATTCATTTTTTGTTGGAAAAGAAAATGATGTAGAGAATATTTTTGAGACTATTATAAGTTCAAGTTTTTTCTATCATATTTAAGAGGCCTTGTAATGTGTGGGGGAATCCTTGTAAGTGGGAGACTATTGTCCACATTAATGAAAATAATGATTCCTAGTAGTAAAGAGTAGTTTGTGAGTTGAAAATTTTGTGTGATTCCTAATGAATTATGAGATTAATGGCCATGTTGTGTAGTTCCTAGTAGTAAACTAACAAAAATAATTTATTATTTACTTCTGAATTCCTCGATATTAGAAGACATTGTCCACTTGGTTCTTCTTCTTCTTATTATTATTATTATTATTATTATTATTATTATTATTGTTATTTGTATTCTTAGCTTTTCTAGTAAAAAACAAAGAAGTATTTGTTTATTTTTCCTACTTAATTAGTTAAGAAATTGTTTTTCATAAATTATTCCTATTATTATTATTATTATTATTATTATTATTATTATTATTTTGCAGCTCCATGTCTCAACTTAAGGAAGTGAGGTTCCCTCAAATTTTCTAGTGGATCACACGGGCCAATTTACAACTGGACAGGTTAGCTCAACTAAACTTATTTCTGTACATAAATACATAAAATTGTTTTTATGATTGACTTAATATGTAGGTTTTCAATAGCAAAAATGAATTGATCAATTGGGTACATGATGTTGCAAAGAGTTATGGTTTTGGCGTTGCTATTAAGTCGTCGACCTATGATGAGAGACCAAGGATTTATCTTGTTTTTAAGAGTGGCACCAGTATAAAGAAGTGCATACGTCCTTTTACTCTGAAGGCATAAGAGAGAAATGAAAAATGGTCATTGAAAGTAATCGAAGGATTGCATAACCATCCACTTGCGGAGCATCACGAAGGATAATTCATATGTTGGGAGATTTTCAAATAATAACAAATCATTGTTAATAGATATGTTGTTGGATAATTCATATGCTGGTAGATTTTCAAACAATATGTTGTTGTCATGATAGATTGTTTGTTTGATACGAGTTTTATGTTTGCTAGATGTTATATTTGTTTAAGTTAATGGTTGAACAATGGGCATGTTTATGTTTTGAAAAGTTTTGACAAATTAATGTTGAATAATATGTTTGCTTAATGTTATGTTTTTGTTTAACTGGTAAATATTATGAGAGCAATTTGTGTGATGGGTATGTTATTATTATTTTTAAAATTTATGATAGATTGAATTTTTCTTGTGAATATATTATGTGAAACCGTGGTTCCAAACCGAACCGAACTGAACTGTGTTTAAATGGTTTAGTTTGGATTGGTTCTATGATTTTAATGGCCTGGTTTAGTTCCAATTTTTATAAAACAATGATTGGTTTTGATTTTATCCCACACCGATCCAAACTGAAATGAAACTAGACCATACACACTCCTAATCTCAAAGAAATTTTAGTTACGTTAAAAAATTGGAATGCCTTAATTGAGCCAGATGTTAAGCCCAATACATGCAATTAGCGACATAAGAAAATCAATATTTCTACTCGTTGTAACCTGTGTGCATTTGAGTTGGTTGAATCTGGACATAATAGTTACTCATCAAGAATACTCGATTGGCACATTACCTTTTCTCCAAGCAAGGAAGAAGCGATGTGTGAAGGGGATGAGACAAGGCGAACGTGAAAGGAAAAATATACATTAATGGATTAGGTAAATCTAGTGCATATGTTGATGCTCTCCATATTGGTTTGAAAGCATACAAGAAGTATATCAAGGATGTAAATGCGATAGTAATTGAGGTTTCTTGGCTACTGCCGATTTAATAGGTTTTACAAAGACTGCAATATACCAGACAGAATGTTAGCAGACAGTCTGCCTCAAAGCATGATAAATGTGATACATGGGATCATTGAACTTGAGTGAGTCTGTGAGTTCAAAGGGATGATAAAAAAAAGGCAGAGCACATGAAGGAGGTGCTAAGTGTACAACTAACCATGAAGAAATGAAAGACAGAAGCAAAAAATGTCATCACTTTCTCAAATAAGGACTTGGCAAGGTTGCAGAACCCCCTCAACGACGCGCTGGTGGTTACTTTGCACGTCAAGAATTTCAATATCAAGAAGATCTTGATAGACCAGGGGAGTTTTCATGTGAGATAATATACTATGAGACCTTCAAGCAACTGAAGTTGGAAAACAAAGACTTAGTACCAACAACGTCTCCTTTGGTTAGTTTTAATTCAATGCCTGAATGGTCGGTCGGCAAGATAATTTTGTCGGTCAAAGCAGGGTCGACGGTCAAGCAACTAGAGTTCCAGGTGTTGAAAGTCCCCTCCACTTATAACATGATTCTTGAGAGAGCATGGGTACACGCCATGCGAGCTGTAGCATCAACTTACCATCAAATGGTGTGATTCCCAATCGAAGCAGAATTGAATGAAGAAGTCACCAGATCATGTCCAAGCAATGCTTCGTGATGCTGTCAAAGGGTTCATGCAGATGGTAGAGAAACTAGAAAACAATGAAATGTTTGCAGATGTTGGCAAGGCAGCCGAACAGAATGCTGTGAAAGATCTAGTGGAAATGAGGATCGATGAGAATGACCCAGAGAGGTTCTTTTTGTTCGACTTATCTTTGTCCAGCACTAAAAGAAAGGATATCATGGAGTTATTGATCTTCAATCTCGAAGTGTTTTCCTAGACGCCATATGACATGCCTAGTATTGATCCAAACTTTATTTGTCACCAACTCAATGTCAACCCCGCCAGAGATATTATACAGATGACTTGCAGATCGGCTATACACCACGCCGAAATAATAGTCGAAGAGATGGGGAACCTACAAGAAGCAGAGGCAATCAAGGAGAGTCCATTATCCAAAGTGGATTTCAAGCACCGTGGTGGTGCTCAAGAAGAATGGAAAATGGCGTGTTTACGTGGACTACAAAATGGTCAACAAAGCGTGCCTAAAGGATAGCTTTCCTTTACCGAGAAGTGTATATAGTTTGGTTTAATTTGTTTTTTCAAACTTTTGTTTTGAATTTTTTAGTTTTCACATTTTTTTGTCTTTGACACTGTTTTTCTTTGATAACCCCTTTATTTTTCTTTTTAGATTCACTTCATTTGATACTTTTTTTATTTTTTAATTTTACTTTTAGATTTAGATTCACTTAACTAAATACTCTTGGAAAATAATTTGTTGTGTATCTTTTTCGAAAAAAAAAATATTAATATTAAATAATACTAATGACAAAAAAAAAATATAATAATAGAAAATCAGTACATATTTGAATTTATAAAATTTTTTACCAATAATTTACTTTTAATTCTATTTAGATTATTATATATTAAATTTTCATGTAAAAGTATAATCTAAATGTAAAATGTAAAGAAATTCCAATATCTTTAATCACCAAAACTAAGAAAATATAAAAAATAAAAAACTAAAGATTTAAAATATAAAACCAACGAAAGTGGTTCTTTTTTAGAATTTTGACATCATACCTTAGTTATTAAAGTACCATGTAAAATATTACAGTTCATAAAATATAATTTAAATAAAAAGAAAGTGTATGAAGATAATCTGCGAATTTTTGAGATGAAACGCAAATCTCTGTTTTAAAAACGTATCTACTTTCCTCTGTCTAAATTGGAACGAATGCATACAATTTTAAGATTTAACCAAGATTATTCACAGTGATTTAATTCATGATGGACAACTATAAATATTATGTATATCAATATAAAAGCAAACACAGGAAATAAGCAGTGATTGGTACCACTAATTTTGGATCACTAACAGCTCTAATGAGCTGAAAAATAATTTTTTTTAAAAAAAGATACAACGCCAAAACATCCCATCATGTGGGATCTACATCAATATTAGAGCTATTAGAGCTCTTGGATTAGTGGTCTAGAACATTTTCCATCACATATCATAGGCATAACAAATTATCTTCTCATAATAAATTGTGCAAAAAATTTAATGAAATCTTTTTCCAAAAATAGTGAGAGTTGGGGCTAAATATTGTTAATCAGTGAGATTCCTCTCAGAATTACACCAAAGGTGGAAAATTGAAAAAAAAAATTACAAATCCATAAAATTAAGATAAAACTACCTTTATCGAGGGAGGTAGGGGAGGAGAGTGGAGAGTATCAAGGGTGAGTGTCGAAGGGAGAGCAAGTGGTGGAGGAGACGTTGTGAGGGTGGAGGCAAAGAGCGGAGGAGGTCGGAGGAAGAGTTGGCAGAGAGTTTGTAGAAGAGACGGAGATAAAGATATTTTGCCCTAATTCCATACATCTGTAAACAAAAAATTCCACCTATAATGTAATTCTCAGAAAATTCCCATTGATTTGCAATACTTGACCCCAAAGTCATATAATAGCATCAAACTCTTAGCCCATGATACTGACTGAACCAGGTAACCAGCTGCTTTATTTTTGGCACCAACAATTGATATAAAAAAATAAATAAATAAGTAAAATTTCATTTCCTTACAAATTCCAAACCTAAACATAGCATGAATAAATTATATAGAATTTTTTAGAAAAATTGCTACACAATCTCACATTTCCTATTCACAAGACAGACAAGCAATAGAACTAATCCCTTGCAGTTTTTGACTTTCCCTACAGTTTAGCTGTGCACTCGTGATGGTACACTGCATAGAGACCACAACCCATTCTGTTGATTGAACACACAATAAAAAAATACAGTCCCCACTATGATGCTCAAAAGAATCAAAGGATTTGGCATTCAATTTCCCTTGTAATTATTCAGATGTGCTTGTATATAGCCTCTCTAAGTCTTATAGTTTTATTCCCTGATGTCAAGCATACTTACTGTGATGGAACACATGATGCACTCAAACCTCGTGACTATAAAATGACGATGGACAAACTGAACGATAGCAGTCTTGTAGCGTGCACTGTTTTAGAAATTGTAATACTAAAATGATATTATAGTTCATGGACTGTTATGGTGCACAATGAAAGTCAGGAAACCTCTGAAATTAAAAACATAAGTGTGCTATATGACAAAGGACACCAAGTACAAGTTAAAGGAGATCTCTTTTACAGTGTCCGGCTCCATTTCAGATGGTGACAGTAATAGATCAAAGCAGTGCCCAGATATTGTACAAACCAAAAGCACATTTGTAGGGTCCAAAACAGCTTCTCTGCATGTATCATCACAAACTGCATGAACAAAGAACATAAACCAATAAACTTCAATCAAGTTATGTATAAAAATCTATGCAATTGTACCAAATTTACAAACAAGCAAGGTTGCTATATTCAACAACCACAACTAGTGATGCATACCATGGACCTGTCCGGTTTTCTCACAAACGAATACATCTCCAATTTGATAATAAGAACATGTTTCTCCAGAGCAATCATGATTGGGGACCACCTTATCAATTAGGCCTCTGCTGCTTTTCCATATAGATACTTGATCAGCAACAGTCTTATCAAGAATAATCTGGTCATCATTCACCTTCAGATACACAAGAAAAATAAATGATAAATGAAGGAAATGCCTTTGTCTTATTGTTATGAGCCTCATTTAAAGAAGTCGTCCTGCTATGCATGGTGCATATACACTATAGCAACATCCCAGACCACACACACACACACACACACAAAACACACACACACAACACACAAAAAAAAGAAGAAGAAGATAAAAGCAGTCTTTTCAAAATGCGGTCTAGTAAGCGACAATTCTGAGCCAAACAACATGTACGTGAAAATTATGACAAAAAAAGTAAACCTCCGATAAGCTTCCAATAGCATTCTTCATCCGAGAGAGAGAGAGAGACTTGCTCAGGAGGGGGATAAATCAAACATACCACTAACAGATTATTGTCAAGAAGTCTGCTATAAAAAAATCCTATATCATCCCATAGATTTGTATGAAATGTACAGAAAAGAAATGAAAGTGATTCCCCATCGCCCCCATAAAAACACATAAAAGGCAAAAGTTTCAGCCCAACAGCTACCCTTGTTTACCTGAGAAGGGAGAGGTGCTTGGCTTCATTTTGCTGCCTGCATTTGGATGTAATACTCTTTGAGCTCAGAGGGGCAATACCTAACAAATTCAACCATGTCCTCTCCATCACGCTGCAAGAAAGTATTTCTTGTAAACTATAAGTTTCTTAATCTAGCTTTAACAATGAGCATCAAATGGGTCAGTTAAAAGAAGTTCAAATCAGACTTGGAGAGAAGAGACAGAGTACATGAAATTCGTAGGCCAAAGGGACAAGTTTCTATAAATAAGAAGGGCCTAAGTTATGAAACATCAATGTTTAATATGATTTTGATATGCTCAACAACAACAATATTTAAGTAGACCCGAAATATACCTGAATGTAAAGCTTTTATCAAGCACACTCTCGCAACTTTTTTGTAGGGGGCAGCAGACCCCATCGCATACGGTACCTATAAAAAACATTACTAATGCATTATCAAATACATATCTGTTTTAATACACACATACTGACAGATTTATATCTGCAAAAATCAACTCAAACATTAAAACAAAATATTTGGATGCCATGATAGAAAATCCTAAAAGAAATGTGGAGGCTTTGTATGTATCCTGATGTATTACTGAGTTTTGACAATGGCACAGTGAAGTTAATAGGAGAGATTAGATCACCAACTGCAATATTCCTTGGTGAAAATGTATGCTTTACGAACTAGGGGATATCATCTAACAACCATAAGCATTACACACAAGCACAATACACATGCAAGTCAAATGAGCAGAACCAACATTTGAGAATCCAATAGGTCTACTAAGACATTTAAGATAACCGCTAAAACCAAATACTTTAAAAATACTTCTAAAGATATTGCATAATTTAGGAAGAAGATACAAGTTTCTGACATAGCTGTTAGCATTTAACAAGGCAAATACAACATGGGATGTTCTTCATGTAGGAAGAAGATAACCTAAAGAGTTTAAAAGCTTGAGCCTCAACAATACATGATTAGGAATTCACTGGAGTGATATTCCAGCAACAGACATGCACACGCGCATTTTGTGTGTTATCTACAAAAATCTTTTAAAGACCATGTCTCTCAATTCTTATAGCCATGAATAGATAGTTTCCATTCAGAAAAGTAGAAACTAATAGAATGTGTAATTATATCCCCAACCAAATGCATAACTTCACATGCATCCTTTATGTATTCTCTAGTCTAGACTCTAGTTCAAACCATAGAGAGACATCACAAAAGCTGGACATTTACCACAAATGACGGAAATAAGCCAAATTTGATGGAAATCAACAACGTAGTTGGAGGTCTCATTTGACAAAGAAAAAAGAAAATATTATTTTAAAACAAAATTTTCATTTACAAACTTACGAATTCTGATGAATAAGCATTCATAAAAATTGATTTGATTCATGGCCATTAGCAAGTTTTTGGAGAAAAAGAGAACACTGTGACAGGAAAAAGCTTTTTATACAGATTATATATTCTAATTGAAAAAGCAATCAATAAATACGAAAATGTTTTTCTTCTCAAACTTGAAAGAATGAAACAATGTAGGAATTCAATAAAAATTCAAAGCCAACAAAAATATATATAAAAGATGATAAAGAAAAACTCATCACTCACAAGCGACGCCACAAAGACTCATTTGAAGCTGCAAAATTGAGAAATCTACAAACCAGCGCGCATGAAACAAGATCCTGCATAGATTGCCATCATACAAAATAACCCAGATCATAAAACCCCCAAATCTCTAAAAAAAACAAAAACAAAAAACAATACTTTTGCCCTAATATACCAAAAAAAAATTGGCCCAATAATATACATACAGACTCGTACCTCAGAAGAGAGGAATTTGAGGATGTGATGGAAGAGTTCAGGAGGGATCTTGCTGAAGAAACCAGTCTCCATCCTCCTCGGCGTCGCTCTGATGTTGAATCTATCGCTACTACCACAATTATCACTCTCTAATATTCTACTCTTCGAAGGAGATGAAGCTTGAAATTGCACAACCGATTTCTCTTCGCCTTCATTGTCCCCCACACGCAACCTCTTCGATTGTCTCTCCTCCTTTCAATTTTCGCCTCTTCCTGAACCAAATCCCCAAAAAATGACCTAATCTACACATACATATGATTGCCTTGCAGTAGCCTACAAAATGAACATTATTACTTTTTCCCACAAAATAGAAGCTAACTGTTTAACCACTAATTCAACATAAAAAATAAACACAACTATGTATTTGTGATGCATTATGCATGTGCGCATTAGTACATTGAAGTTGATGCTCCATCCACAGATGGGTCTTGTTGGGGGTTGCTCTGCTCCTGGTTCTTCCTCTCATCAGCAATTTCAGCAGCTTGCGCACTTTCAGGATTATAACCCAGCGGCCGGACATACATAAAGCTCACAGCCTTCATCATTTCCATCTATACACCAAGTCACACACACCGCTACATCAATAGCTTAATCCTTCATGGAAGTGTGTTAGAACAAGTTCAAATCCAAGAGCATCTCCAATCCTAATTCTCTTTTTTCACGAAATTAGAGTAAAAATTTGTTTAAAAGCTTGATCTGGTATGGAACACTCCAATCCTTCTTTTTTTCATGAAATCTTTTTGAAAAGTTGCAAACTTATCCTAAATATCTGTTTTAACCTTTTTTATGAAAGAAAATCGTCTCCAATCTTTGTTCTTCTAAAATTTTTGTCAAAATCAAAATTTAGTAAAAATATGACTTTTTGGAACTTTGATGAGGGATTTGGTTCATCCTTCATTTGGTAAAAATTTCGCATATGCTCTGATTTGATACAAGTTCAATGAAATGATTAGAGCTTACTTTTAGCTCTTTATTCATCAAATTCAGAGAAACTCAACAGCATTCATTGTATCCATATATCCAATAAGTCAAAGGTAACTAGTGAAATCACATATATATATATATATATACATTTCATTTATGTGAATTTAAATCTGGGTATACGTGATTACCTTTTCTTTCTCTTTTTTGGAGACGAGCAGCCTGGCAGAAGAATTCCTGCTCGGGGGCAAACTGCAAAGAGATAGATTTGGGGGAGATAGGTAAAACAAAGAAATGGGTTATTGAATTGAAGAAAATTGAGAAATGGGTAATTGAATTTAAGAAAATTTAAGAAAATTGAGAAATGGGTAATTGAATTGAAGAAAATTGAAAAGAAACCTCGTGGGCTACTTCTTCGGCGCGGCGTTCGCGCTGGACGTGGGTCTGTTCGGCGATCCATTTGCGGCGCTGGTTGGGGTAGGAGAGAGGGTGCCGTGGCTTCTGGTTGAGGTAGGAGTGAGACCCCGCGGTGCCCGATTTGGTCTTGAAATCAACGTCACCGCCTTTGTCCGAGAACCTCTTGCACACCCTCAACCTTCTTCTTCTTCCTCCATCCTTCTGTGTAGCCTTGATTTTGGTCATGTGCTGATTGATTGATTTTTATCAGATGAGAGTCGCAGAATCTGAAAATCCCTAGACTTTACGCGCTCGCGCGCGCACACACAAACACACAAACACACACAGGAGTTATATCATTATTTCTATATTGGAAATTCTTCCATGTAAGCTCAGATTTACATGGGTATGTATGCGTATATATATTTCGAATTTGTGTTTGTGGTCGATACGATCTTTCTCGCCTGAATCGAGACTTTTCATTTTCACAACCCATTTCCAGAATCTT
Source organism: Camellia sinensis (assembly GCF_055761805.1). Classification (NCBI taxonomy): domain Eukaryota; kingdom Viridiplantae; phylum Streptophyta; class Magnoliopsida; order Ericales; family Theaceae; genus Camellia; species Camellia sinensis. The sequence continues at coordinate 164,628,954 of NC_138972.1, forward strand.
ATCGCGAGTGTTTTCATTTCCAAGACCCATTTCCATTAACTTATCCTGGGTTAGTTCAATTGAACTGGTCGTTCTGACATTTTTACTCCAGTCACAATTTCTCTGACCTGATTGAACTTTTCTATTTTTCAGACTGCTTCTTTTTGATTGTCTCAACGCCTAGTTGACCGGACTGAACTGCTTTGCTGATCTGTTTTACTCCGGCCAGAATTGCCCACAAAAATGTCTACACAAGAAGGCGATCTTTGGTTGGACAATCTAAGTCCGAGCTTCTTCGACGGTGACTTTCTTTTTTTTTTTTATTCATTTTTTTTTTTTTTATTCATGTTCGACGGTGACTTTCTCCTTCGTATATTTTACGAGTTTTGCTTTATTTAAGGGTTTCTGATGTAGCACCATAGCAGTAGTGTCTTATTTTATTACGAGGAATACAAAAAAATGCCAATCAATGTAGTTTTTTTTTTTTTATGTTATATTTTTTTTATAACAAATAAATCATATATGATAGTATAAGAAAACCTAATAAATTAAATTCACAAAATCATAATAATGAATATAAAATACAACACAAGCCAATACAAAAAATATCTCTTATAATAAATACAAACACAATGAATCAAATTCAGGCACATAAAAAGATTCGAAGTACTAACTTCTTAGAAAATATATAAAAGTTTTCAACTGTATATTTTTGCAAAATTTTCACATCCAACATATGTTTCATTTCATCAATTTATTTATTTATTTAGGATTTTTCAATTTTTTGATATCTTCTTTGATTCCATATTTTATCTTTAACGATAAATTATATTTTGTCCCTTTTTATATTTGATCACTTTATCATTTTGGCCCTCAAATTTTTTTTTTCTCATTAATGTTTGAAGTTTTTTTCAATTTTCTTTTAAAATTAATTTTTATTCAAAATTAGACAAAAAGTGCTATGTTGTTAACTGCTACATGATAAAAAAAATATATTATATTGAGATTTAGGTTTTCAATTACTTTTTTACACTACGTGGCTATAAATATGTCATTTTTTTTTTGTTTAATTTTAAAAATAAATTAATTTTTAAAATAAATTAGAAAAAAACTCATGAAAAGGCAAAAGTGGGGGAAAAAAATTGAATGGCTGAAATGAAAAAAGTGACCAAAATAAAGGGCAAAGTGTAATTTGTCCTATCTATCATTTATTGTTTAATCATGGTTAGCTTCACTCTGACCGTTGTTTAATTTCGGGAAAGTTTTATATACACCAATGGTACATTGTATGTAGTCTAATTATATCATTTTCTTATTTAATTTTGATTTATTTATTTTTAGTTATAACATTATTTTAATAATGATTTATAAAATTTTAAATTTTCTTATTTAGTTATGATTAATTTTTTTAATTATATCTCATGTTATATTGAATTATAATATATATTTTAGTTATGACTCAAAAAAATTAAAATTATACTATTTTTTTAGTATTATTATATGTATTAATTAGTATACTGACATATATTATGATATTATTGTTGACCTTATCCATTATTAAGAAAATGGTTAAAAACTAAATTTTTAACTTTTTTTTTTGGAAAAAAATATATAAAAAAATGTGAAAAATAATATAACTTGAAATAAATTAAAAAGATAAAAAATAACTTTTAACCTACTCCTAAAAAAAATAAAAAAAATAAAACATATATATTAACATATAGCATACCAAGCATATAACATTTTTCAATTTTTTTGTTTTTAGTGCTTAACTTCGAATTGAAGAAAGGAGAGCGAGTATCGTCACTTTGCACGGAGACAAAAACCACCACAGTAGTTATAAGATATCACCATTGCTTAGAAAGAGAGAGAGAGAGAGAAACTTCAAACGTCAAGAAAAAGCGCAAAAACCAGTTCAATTCAAATATTTTTCTTTTTTAATTGTTTTCAGGTATGCCATCTACTTTGTCAATACATAGTATCATCAATCATATATATATATACCGGCAATGAAATAAATAAAATAAATAAAATATTTATTATATATTGTGTGCTAGTCAAGTGGTAAGAGTCTTATTCATTTGACATAAGTCTAAAGTTCAAGTCCCTACTCTCATCTATTTAATTTTTTTTTTAATTTTAAATAAAAAAGTAGACACGTGGCAGCATAAAAAACAAAAGTTTCAGGACACCATAGGAGGTGTTCACTGTATAATTTTAAATAAAAAAGTAGACACGTGGAAGCATAAAAAACAAAGGCTTCAGGGCACCATAAGAGGTGTTCAGTTTATAATTTTAAATAAAAAATTAGACAAGTGGCAGCATAAAAAACAAAAGTTTCAAGACACCATAAGAGGTGTTCACTTTATAATAGTATAGAAGATAGATTTTATTGCTTATGTCCACCTAGTTTATTATTTTATTGCTTATGTTCACCTAGTTTATTATTTTATTGCTTATGTCCACCATAGTAGTAGTTTCCATAGATTCGGAACAGAGTAGCAGTTTCAGGAAATGGCTTTATATTGCTTTATATTTTTGGTCATTGCTTTTACCTTTCCAAATCTGGTTGTTTCTTAGTTAGGTCTATAATTTGCTTATAAATATTGGGTGTAAGCCTTAGGGCTCTTCAGTTTTTTGATCATTAATCTATTTCAAGTTTTATACTCTTCATTCCAACTTTGGTTAATTCTTTGTGAATCAACTTTTGTTGAGCCTTTAAACTTGGTATTCTTGGAGAATCAACGGGTCTAGAGAGGTCTTATTTCCGGTATTCTTGTTTGAATCAACGGATTTTAAGATTGTTACTATTGTTATGACTCGCGCTGCATCAGCTTCTTTATTCACCTCAATTTCTTTTGCTTTGTTTAGGTGTTTCTACACAAGAAGGCGATGATTGGAGGGCCTATCTTAATGAGTATCCTTATGGCCGAGAAGGCGAATTAGAACAAACTCTGCCGGGGAGGACGACGGCTCCAATATTTGACCATGCTTCAAAAATCGAGCATGTGCTCGAAAAATTATGCAGTCAGCAATCTTTCCATCTGCTCGTTCAATTCTGGACCCCCAAAATATTGAACGGCCGATATTCGCTTAAAACTCAAAATTCACAGTTTTTTCTTAAAACGTCTGATGATGCACTTTGTGGGTATCGGAAGATATCTAGTGAGCTTGACATTAACTGTGGAGAAGACTCCTGCTTTCTCGGAGCGGTATTCAGTTGCCAAATGCCCAAGGTTTGGTTTGACCATGCTTTAGCGTCTTTGTGCTTGCCTGTAAAGTTGCCTTCCAATGACCCATTCCTGTGTCAGAATTGTGTTGGCATACTTGAAATCGTATCCAAAACCGAAGCGGTATGTCAACAAGTTTTTAAGGAAGGTCGTGTTTGTGAACTCTTTCAGGTTTGTCGCTAACGCAACCCATAACTTAGGCCTCTTTTGGAAACATAGTTTTTAGTCAATTTTTTTTAGTTTGTAGCAGAAGTTTAAAGTTAATTTTTTTTATATTTAAAGACATTTGGAAGTTAGTTTTTAGCCATTGGTAAAATTACAATTCTACCTATCATGGGCAAAAATATGTCACATGGGTAAAGTTATAAATATTTTAAATTGAATAGGAGTAGTTCGGTCATTTCATTGTAATTTAACATCATAAACAAATATTAATAAATAAATAAAAACAAAAATAACTTTTTACCAACTTCCCAAATCATTTGTCTAAAAAAGCGAAAAGCTTGGTTAAAAGCCAAAAAGTTATTTTTTACTATCTTCCCAAAACACCCCTTAAAACATGTTCAATTTCATTTTAAAAAAATTATGTTTTCTTATATTGGCAATTGTTCTCAACATTTAAAAGTTTTCTAAGGATTTATGAGTTGTATCATCTTTTTTATTGAGTTAAATTACAAATATATTATGTTTGTTTAAAATACGAATTGTTCTTTATAATTTGGAAAATTACAAATACTTTCCTATCAGAATTTTTTATTTAACAAAATTAATTAAAAAACTAAAATTTCTAACTGTCCACCTATACAATAATAAAATTATCTAAATTATTAATTAAAATAAAATTTTAACATTATTAAAAACTGTTAAGTAATTTGATGATTTATTAATAAAATGACCTATTTGTTGTGAAATTAAAAACCTTAGGGGGCATAATGTAATTTCTAGAACCACATGAGATAATTTGTAATTTAAGTAAATCTCAGAAGGTGTGTTTGTAATTTATCCTTTTTATTATTCCCTTGCAGGAGGTAGGTCTGATATGTTCAGGACTTGAACCCTTGGACATGCAAGTAAGTGGCAAAAAACAAAGAAGTATTCTTTGTATTATGAGCTTTTCTAGTAAAAAACAAAGAAGTATTTGTTTATTTTTCCTACTTAATTAGTTAAGAAACTCTGTTTCATAATGGACTAATTATTATTATTATTAATATTTTTATTTATTTTTTATTTTTTGCAGCTCCATGTCTCAACTCAAGGAAGTGAGGTTCCTTCCAAATTTTCAGTGGATCACACCAGCCAATTTACAACTGGACAGGTTAGCTCAACTAAACTTATAACTATACATGAATGTATAAAATTTGTTTCTTATGATTAACTTAATATGTAGGTTTTCAATAGCAAAAATGAATTGATCAATTGGGTACATGATGTGGCTAAGAATTATGGTTTTGGCGTTGCTATTAAGTCGTCGACCTATGATAAGAGACCAAGGATTTATCTTGGTTGTAAGAGTGGCATGGATACAAAGAAGTGCATATGTCCTTTTACTGTGAAGGCATCAGAGACAAATGAAAAATGGTCATTGAAAGTAATCAAAGGATTGCATAACCATCCACTTGCGGAGCATCGCGAAGGATAATTCATCTGCTGGGAGATTTTCAAACAATATGTTATTGTCATGATAGAATGTTTGTTTGATACGGATTTTATGTTTGCCAGATGTTATGTTTGTTTAAGTTAATGGTTGAACAATGGGCATGTTTATGTTTTGAAAATTTTTGACAAATTAATGTTAAATAATTTGTTTGCTTAATGTTATGTTTTTGTTTAATCAAAACTATCCAAAAAAAATAAAAAATTTAATCGTACACTATTCCATTCACATAAACATGTTTGCAAAAAAAAAAAAAAAAAAAACACTTCGCAACAACAATCTCAATACCTACGATTGTATGGTGTAATTGGGGATGCTAATCGGCTTTGCACAGAATAGCAAAAAATGATTCTACCATCTTTGTACGAAAACCAAAAAATGACCAAGAAAAGAAAAAAGAAAAAGAGTAAATACTATTATAAAATCAACTATTAAATACAAAGAAAAAATGTTTGTCATTATACATACAAAAAGGCATCATCATTTTATATCTCAATAAAAACATAGATCTTTATCATTAGGTATCTCTTTTTACAAAAAAAAATATTAAAAAAAAATCATGTAAATAAGAATAAATTTAGAGAAATATTAGTCAGAAAACAAACCACAAAAGCTTTGTAACACATGATTCTTTCGTAGCTCGAAATTTCGAAGGCTCGAGTGGCCAGAAGTTCCAAAATGACGCCATTTTGGAATTTTTTTTTCTTTCTTTTCTCCGAAATTGGTTTGAGAACAGGAGAGAGGAAGAGAGAAGAAGAAAACAAAGAGAGGGGGAATAGAGGAGGAAAATTATTGCTAGGCTTTGTTGCTTCTGTGAAAATTCTTTCTCCATATATCTGAATCAGGGTTACAGGTAAATAATTTGATGATTTGTAGCTTCAAGAGGGGAAGTGAGAAGTGGAGAAGAAGAAGTGAACTGTGGAGGAGAGAGAGAAAGGTAGAGAGAGTGTGTGAGTGGTTTTGGTTTTGGTTTCCATTGATGAGAGATTTGTGGGTTTTGTTCTTCAGAAAAAGTGAAGGATTTTGGGAAAGATTAGAAGGGGAGAGAAGAGATGAAAGAAGAATACAAGGAGAAGTGGAGGAGAGAGAAAGGTAGAGAGAGTGTGAGTGGTTTTGGAATGAGGCCGAGAAAGACTGTGAAGCTCAAACCCAAATAGGAAGATAGAAGCTTTTCATGGTCTCGTAGGTTGCTCTGAAGTTTAATTGTGGTTGTGGAGGTGGGTAGTTGTTGTGGGTTTTGTTGAGTTTCTTGAATTTCCTGATCATCATCAGCATGTGCTTGTGCTGCCATTAGTGAGTGTGAGCCCCTCCCTCTCTAAAAACACACTGTGTGTTCGTTTGGGAAAATGTGAGAATGTGTTCGGGGGTCTCTGTGAGTTTTGTTCTTCAGAGAAAGTGAAAGATTTTTGGGAAGATGAGAAGGGGAGAGAATAAATGAAAGAAAAAAGACAAGGTTTCGGGCCATTCGAGCCATAAGGTTTCGAGTTGATTCTATGTGTACTGTTACATTAACAATAATCAATTCTAAAAATACAAATTGTATATATTGGCAAAATTTGAATACATAAATTTAATTACTAATTTCTCACCTTAAAAAATGAAAAATAAATAAATTTATACAAACAATTACAATGTAAAAATTTATAAAGTCCTCGTTTAAATTTAGTTTTAGGTCCCAACTAAGGTTGAGCCACGTCATGAGTAACATCATCCGATACAGCTTCATCTTCCATGACAATATCCGACATATCTGGTGTATCGTTGTTATGTGCTAAAGCATCGCTAGACCACGGCCATATTTAACGTCCAATGCATGATGTCTTCCATTTGAAGCAGTAGTGTCACACCCCAAACTCGCCCCTAAAAGTTTCGGGTATGACCACCTCAAAAACAAACATAAAATCCAATATGTATAACATATGAGGCCTGAACGGAAGTATTAAACAACACAGAACAACATCCATTGAGCTAATCCTAACATGCCAGGATCATACACTTGATATCAGATAATGTATCACATAGTAAATACATACATGGCAATATATTTATATAGACAAATATACAGTCTTGTCCCCGAGTATGGGGATGTAACAAAATTGGGCTAAGGGAAGTTAATCATGTTACACAACATCCATCAAATGGTTCAGTGCACAAAGCTAAAGGCTCTGCGGGGACTCCCCAGAATGAATGAGCTTCGCCCGAGTGTTGGGTTGTGATGTAAAGACAAAAAGGCAAGTGGTCCAAGCTGGACTATGACTGACCTTCAAACTGAGTACCTACAGAATAGACATAACATGAAGTAAGCGAAGCTTAGTGAATAATAGTACGTGATAATCCAACAAATAGCTAAAATCACAAAGTATATAAATGCAGAGAACTTGTAGTTAGTCTTATCTTGTAATTGTTTCCAGAACGGCCTTGGGCCCAGCCTTCAAACAGAGTGGCCTTAAGCCCAGAATGCAGAACGACCTTAGGCCTGATAGATTTTGCAGATTGGCCGTAGGCCTAATAGATATTACAGATTGGCCATAGGCCCAGATGTCACAGATTGGCCATAGGCCCAGGTTTCATAGAATGGCCGTAGGCCTCGTAGATTTCACAGAACAGCCATAGGCCCCACAGATTTCACAGAACGGCCATAGGCCCAGAATACTAACAGATTGGCTTTAAGCCCAGTTCATATATGTATGGACTCAAGAGGTGTCTCGCACGGATTCTAGAGGTGACTCACACTGTAGCACTTAGTTCCGTACAGCACTTTGTTCCATACCAGAAAAATAATAGGTCTTACAGGTTATACAGAATGGCCATAGGCCCAAATATCGTAGAGCAGACTAGTCTCAGAGTTATATAGAGGCATATAGATTCCTTCAATCATTCTCATGTGTTAACATAGTTAACTTGCGTTTAACAGAGTGCTAATGATAGCTATTGGCAATAGGTAAAGCGTATTTTACAGATTGGCACAGTTGTCTTGCGTATAACAGAATAATAACAATAACTATTAACAGGGGCACATATATCATTACAATACGCTTAATAAGGACAGAACGATTCACATCCTAACGTGGGTCACATAATGATGTTAGACCTTTACAGATTGGCACAGTTGTCTTGCGTATAACAGAATAATAACAATAACTATTAACAGGGGCACATATATCATTATAGTACGCTTAATAAGGACAGAACGATTCACATTCTAACGTGGGTCACATAATGATGTTAGACCTTTACACTCAGATTATAGGTTCTGAACGACCTCGGATCCATGTATAACACAACAAAATAATCTTAGATTCACACATATACTGTTGTGCAAGGATGAACTTAAGTTTCATTTATTCGTTAAGAAACAACGTAGTTTGCTTACGAATAGCAAAACGTTAACATTAATTATTAATAGTACACCAATTGTACTACACAATACTATTACTCACAGTATGGTGGCGGAGCGTTAGTCCTTCCCGGAATGTGTCCTGCGCATATACAGAACTCGTAAGTTAGTTCATTTTTCTTTGTTAAATCATTTCCTGACTCACTTGTTTCAAACGAATTTACAGATATCATAAAGGCATCAAATACAGATTTCAAAAATATTCGGGAAACATGCACGTAAAACAGAGCAATCTAATTTTTCCAGCATGGGCCGCACGTGCGGCGGTTGGTCCAGCACGTGCGGCTGGGAAGCCCCGCACATGCCTTTTTAGCAGAACCAAAACCCAGAAATTTCCCATTTCCCGCACGTGCGGCCATGACTCCCGCATGTGCAGTGATTCCCCTGTGAGAGCAGTCCGAAATTCAGACAAAACCCAATTTTGATAGGTATTTATAAGGCTCAAAATAAGTTCATAAATTGCTAGACTATGGTCCAAAAATCATGTGGGTAGGAATTACAAACACATATATCAATCTAATATGGATTAGATCATTAATCTTAAACTCATAAACATACCCAATTTCATGAGATTTCTAACCGCACGCACACATTGACATATACACACAAGGCCATGTCTACATAATTTAGTTCAAGTATGTCAATTGAAGAAATAGAATGTAACTTTTCATAGATAATTCAAGTTGAGTCAAAACAATCAAAGGTAAGGTTATCTTCCCAATTAACTTCTTGCACACACAAGATCACAATTACAACCCTTAAGTGACATGAATCAAGAGGGAATTCTTACCCAACTCCAAGACAAAGGTTACACAAGATGAATTAAATTTACCTTGAGCTTGTTTCTCCTAAATTTCTCTTGATTCCGACTTTCTTGATGAATGAGGCTCTCTCCTCTTGAGCTTCTCTCTAACCCTCTTCTTTCCTTTCTCTCAGGAGATTTTTTGTATAGGGTTTTAAGTCAAATATTCCAAGAGGCACACACACACATATATATATATATATATATATATGTAAAGTTGAATAGGACAAAATTCTATTAGTTTAATGATTCCGAATCAGATTTTTATAGAAAATCATATTATAACTTAAAAATTACGCTGATCACAAATGTAGAATTAATTTCAGATAATTAAGCCTCTAAGGCTTCCAATTTCTGATCCAAACATTATAGTGGTAACAGATTTTTCCCCTACTACGCAGATATGAATCTATATTTGCAAGATTCACTCAATTAGACTTCACTTCACACTAAATTTCACAATAAGCATTGAAATGCACAGAATAGGGGACTGAAAGTATACCAGAAAACATATACGAGGGTCGGGCTATTACAAGTAGGTGGCAAACGTTTACCATGCTCAATATCCATAGTATATCTGCAAGATTTATGTGATCAACAAAAAGAGGGCAAAAATCAATTCAATATCAGTATCATGTGAAACCATAATGTGAATTCAATTCAATTCAATATATAGATAATGACTTACAACCTAGGACATTGAAAGTTCAATATCATGTAAAACCATATGTAATTCATGAACTTGTCTAAAATTAGAAAATCAGCATCATAAGTTGCTTAGAAGTTCAGGTCCAAAAAAGTTACTCCAATTCAGAAGAATAGGTTTGAACAAATGAGAATGGTTTGATAATAGTCTATAGTTATGTTAACCATTTAACAATGTCTAATAAACAACGAGTCTCTGGTGCTGATCACAGTATATGTGAATTAACAAAGAGTTCAAGCACAGACAACAGGCTAGGACAACTATTTCTATCACATGGGAAGAAAAATGTCCATAAATGAAGGCTTAGGGTTTGTTAAGCATTTCAAAAAATATTTAAGGCCATACTAGCAATCCTAGCTAAGCATAAGTAAGAGACCTCTGAAATTAAAGAGTATGTTGCCTTTATTTCATATGATTTTCTACTAACAAATTAAAGTGGGTGTGGGTCCAACTTCTAATCAACCTTAAAAGAAAAAATGAATGAAATTTACTGAAATTTGTTTTCATTTAACCTAATGCAAACAATCCTTCTTCTACTTTCTTTGCCCTTGCCAAGCAGCTTAACTTTCAATTATAGCAGGAAAGAATAACAATAAAACACACACACAAAGGGAGAGAGAGAGAGAGAGAGAGTGAGTTACCATTAGGAAGAAAGTCCCCTTCATAAAACTTCTCACCAGAATTTGGCCAATCTTCATGATGAGAACCATTGATGGAGGTATATCCAAGACATAACAAGATTCAATAGGATGCAAGAGTGTGAACATTTGGTGCACTCGCTAGCAAGCAACCAAAGCTGCTAAACAATGTAAATAACAAACTTCCATGCATGGAGACCAACGAGAGGAGAAAATAAAACCTGAAAGCCTACCTATATGAAGAGAAATGACCAAAAATTTATCCAAACAGATATTCTGTTGAATATACTTCAATGCCAATGAAAAATACAAATTGCCATGTACACTTTGGTAGAGTATATTTCAAGGAAATATTCCAACAAAATACTGAAACACTATTTAGACTTATATAAAATGGAATAATTGAAGGTCAAATGTACAATGTGCAATAACCCAATCTGACTAAGCTAACTAAAGAATATGAACCCATGTTCCCAACTCCAAGTAATTGGGATTAAGGCTTGCTAAGCTAATTTTATTAAGCTTCAATTATCTGACTTTATTTTTGGAGCATGCACGTAGGGGCAGGAGAGTGAAGTTAAAAGGAATGAGAATTCTCTTCTTGAGCATTTGAATATTCAATAGAAATCCTTAAGTTACCAACTTGATAGAACTAATTCAAAAATCCAAGCGCATAGTTATCTATAAATTTGAAAAAAGACTGATCCATTAAATCTGAAGTTAACCTAAAGTAAGATGGTAGCCGAGTATAGTCAAAATTGAAAATAATAAAAAGGAAAAGGTTATAGTATTATAATAATTCAAAGCAATAACCAGGTTGCTTGGATAATGAAACCTAATGCAAGCCTTGTATGAAATACTTACAAGAAGCAGAATAACATTTCGTTGAATCAAGAAATTTGCCTCGTCTCTTCCAGGCCATGGCTGGAACTTACATGATCAAGTTTGTGATTTGTACATTTTTTTTATGAGACTACTCAGCTGCCCAAACATTACTTTAGAAAATGTTCCCATTCATTTTTCTAGATGTTTCCAGAAGACAAACAGAGGTTAAGTGAAAGTGGTAAACATAAACTTTTCATGACAAAAACAAATATAATAAAGGTTCTCCTAAGAACAAATATCAAGACAAAAACAAGGGGAAAGATCTAACTACTACAGTACCAAAAGTAAAAAAGAACTAATCTAAAATCTATGATGACATGATGAAATTCAAGCTATGAACACCAAACTAACCAAAATATCATCAAATCGATCCAAACAAAAATATATATAAGATTTAGCATTCACCCTACGAACTAAAAGTTCCAACTTTCATTACAATCATATGAAATTTAAAAACTATCAAGACAATGACCAAAAAGTCCACTACAAATATGAACATATAACATCAATCAAAAACTGCATACACATGGGAGCTTGCACATACAAGATAAATGATGGGAGAAACAAACACTAGTTCAACAACCCAAATCAAATACAACTTCGCGAAAATAAAATATTCTCCCTCTTTATGTGAATCTATTAGGAAGCCATTAAATAGAGCACAATATATATATATATATATATATATATATATATATAAAACAAAATGGAATCAAAGGCACATGCACAAAAACATGAGCAATTTTTACTTGGAAGTGAGAAGGAAAAACCACGGGACCATAGTCCACCAAAATCTCCATATCAACAAATAATGGATGTACAACAAGTTCTCTCTAGCTATAACTAGAGCCAAACAACAAAGATACAAACTCAAGAAATAAACATTCTTGGCAACAAAAAGAGAGATCTCACCAAAAACAGGGGGCTGTTCCAGGACCCAAAAACTGCTACAGAATGCTTTAAAACCAATCTCCATCGTTCAAAGTTTTAAAACATAACATTAAGAAATCATTGTTAATAGATATGTTGTTGTTGGATAATTCATATGCTGGGAGATTTCAAACAATATGTTGTTGTCATGATAGAATGTTTGTTTGATATGGGTTTTATGTTGGCTAGATGTTATGTTTGTTTAAGTTAATGGTTGAACAATGGGCATGTTTATGTTTTGAAAATTTTTGATAAATTAATGTTGAATAATATGTTTGCTTAATGTTATGTTTTTGTTTAATTGGTAAATATTATGAGAGCAGTTTGTGTGATGGGTATGTTATTATTATTTTTAAAATTTATGATAGATTGAATTTTTCTTGTGAATATATTATATGAAAACATGGTTCCAAACCGAACCGAACTGAACTGTGTTTAAATGGTTTAGTTTGGATTGGTTATATGATTTTAATGGTTTGGTTTAGTTCCAATTTTTATAAAACATTGACTGGTTTTGATTTTATCCCAAACCAATCCAAACTGAAATGAAACTAGACCATATACACTCCTAATTTGAAAGAGATTTTAGTTACGTTAAAAAATAGGAATGCCTTAATTGAGCCAGATGTTAAGCCTAATACATGCAATTAGGGACATAAGAAAATTGATATTTCTACTCATTGTAACCTGTGTGCATTTGAGTTGGTTGAATCTAAACATAATAGTTACTCATCAAGAATACTCGATCGACACACCTTTTGTCCAAGCAAGGAAGAAGCGATGTGTGAAGGGGATGAGACAAGGCGAATGTGAAAGGAAAAATATGCATTAATAGACTAGGTAAATCTAGTGCATGTGTTGATGCTCTCCCTATTGGTTTGAAAGCATACAAGAAGTATATCAAGGATGTAAATGTGATAATAATTGAGGTTTCTTGGCTATTGTCGATTTAATATGTTTTACAGAGAATGCATGGTGTCAAGTTAGGCGTGATTTACTAGGTGAGTTGCACACCCACAAAGAGAAATACACTGCACTTGTGCAAACGACTGGAATAAAGCATACGTTCGACGTATTCAACATTTTAAGGACATCATACATCAATCACATTATAACTACTCCAAAGAGATTTAATATTGTAGATATTGATTGATGTATAATTTTATTTATGATAAAATTTAATGAACTTTTTTATTTGTATTATGTTTTCAAATTTGCATTAGTAAATATAAGCATCATAATGTTCCATTCACATAAACATAACCATCCAAAACAACATCATTGTCACATGTTCCATAATTTGTAAGAATAAAGTAAGCATTACAAAAGTGCATTCACATAAACATAATCATAACTATCCACAAAAAAAAAAAAAAATTAATCGTACACTATTCCATTCACATAAACATGTCTGCAAAAAAAAAAAAAAAAAAAAAAAAAAAAAAAACAACAACAATACTTTGTAACAACAATCTCAATACCTACGATTGTATGGTGTAGTTGGGGATCCAAATCGGCTTTGCACAGAATAGAAAAAATGATTCTACCATCTTTGTATGAAAACCAAAAAATGACCAAGAAAAGAAAAAAGAAAAAGAGTAAATACTATCATAAAATCAACTATTAAATACAAAGAAAAAATGTTTGTCATTATACATACAAAAAGGCATCATCATTGTATATCTCGATAAAAACATAGATCTTTATCATTAGGTATCTCTTTTTAGAAAAAAAATATTTAAAAAAATCATGTAAATAAGAAAAAATTTAGAGAAATATTAGTCACAAAACTAACCACAAAAGCTTTGTAACACATGATTCTATGGTTAATTTTATAGTTGATTCTGTGTGTACTGTTACTTTAGCAACAATCAATTCTAAAAATACAAATTGTATATATTAGCAAAACTTGAATACAAAAATTTAATTACTAATTTCGCACCTTAAAAAATGAAAAATAAATAAATTCATACAGACAATTTCAATGTAAAAATTTATAAAGGCCTCATTTAAATTTAGTTTTAGGTCCCAATTAAGGTTGAGCCACCTCATGAGTAACATCATCCGATACAGCTTCATCTTCCACGACAATATCCGGCATATCTAGTGTATCCTCGTTATGTGGTAAAGCATCGTGTAGACACCCCATTTTTGACCATCCTCAAGACTTGGAGGTTATCGTTTGAACACTCGATGATCATCCATGCTCGTGTTCATTTTGAGTTCCCAGAGGTCTCGGCCGTGCACCTTACCTCAAGATCTCTCAACTTGACTGTTTTGTGCTTGGTTGTGGACCAAGCACTTGTGTTTTTGCTTTTGAGGGAAGGGGGTGGCTTGTTGGCCATCCCCATAACCCATCGGCCAAGGCATGATGCCATTGGCCTTATCTCCTTGCCGTCGGCGAAAAGTGGTGGCCGATCGGCACTCCTTTTGGTCGATCGACACTCCTTTTGGTCGATCGGCACTTTGTTTGGTCGATCGACCATATTTTCGAGCTGAGCCCTTTCCATTTGCTTTTTGCAGATATTTTGTGCCAACTGTGATAGCTGGTATGCACAATTCTGATCCTCCATACATGTGTATGGAGGGATTTGCTTCAAGACTCAAGCTTGTTCAACAAGCTTGAGAATTGAAATTCTATAAAAAGGGAGCCTTCCCTCCCTTTCCAGGGGTTCAAGAAATCTGATATACAAGATATATATCACTCTCTCTCTATATCTCCCTCTTTCTCTATATTTGTGTGTGTGTTTGTGCCTAAAAGGGTGTTTTGTTCACACTATTGCACACAAACACCTAGTATTACACCTTCTTTTGGTTGCTGAGGTGCTAAGGAGTTGGTTTTAGAGTTCTTGGAGTGATTTTGATCAGAGGATGCTGCTGGAGTTGTGTTCTTGAGAGTGTTCTTCAAGGGTGAGCAACTAACCTTTAGATACCTCATTCTTGCTTAAACTTTTAGACCTATTTGCATATTGTTTTGAGCTTGACTATAAACTGTAAAAATTTATGATTTTGTGTTCTTGAGATGATTCCTTAAGGTCACTTTTGTGTTGGGGGTTGTCTACTCCCTCTTAGGCCTTATTTGGCTTCATTTTGTGCCTTTCTTTTTGGGCTTTGGAACTATCTTGTTTTGGCCTTCTCACCATTGAAATCTAGAGGATTTTCAGTGGTGGAGAATTGGTTTTGGTGTCTTGAATAGGAGAGGGATACCCCCCTCTCCTTGTGTTTCATATGCTGGCATTAAGGACTCATATTGGTAGCATGTTTGCTTAGTTTGTTTAACTCCATTTCAGTAAGTATTTGGTGTTATTTTGCCATGTTGTACCTCTGTTTCATGTTGGTTTGTTGACCTCACGCATTCACCATGCACGTGTCTTGCAATCCTCTCTATTGCCTTAACATGCTTTGTGCTTTAAACTATATTTTTAGCATGATTTTGGCTCGACCCAAAAGAGCTTTTAGCCTTGTTTTTGCCATGATTAAGCTCTATTTCATGTTGTCTTGGTGATACTTGCACTGTTTTGTATAGCTATGGTTCAACCTAGCTTGTTGGCTTTGAGTGTCCAAGTTACTAGCATGCATTGCTTTGACTATTCTCATGATTTGGCATCATTTGAAATCATATTTCAGTCCATGTAGTGTAGCCTTACACTTGCATTTGTCTCTCTTTCAATGCTTCATGAATGGACCATTGTGTATGCCTCCATGCTTAGGTCTTTGGGATGCCATCTAAGTGGGCTTTTGGGCTTATTTTGATATGCCATAACTCTATTTTTCATTGGATAATTCATGCCATGTTTGGTTTTGATAGGTGTAGTGTAACACCCCGTGGTTGCCTTGCATGCCTCATGACTTTTGAAGTTGTATTCTAGCTTGTGTTGGCTAATTTCGAGCATGTTTTTGGTCTTGTCTTAACCTGCCTCGAGACTGTTTTGATAGCCCTTGGCCTTTTGGGGCTTGATTCTTATGGCCATGGTTTGAGTCCCTTGGCTAGCCTTAAGCCTTGGGCTTTCTTGTATGCTTTGCTTGCTTTGTTTGGTTGGTTTGACACATTTCCATGCATGATTTCAAAGCTTATAATATTTGCCACATGTCCATATTTGTCCCCTTTTAAGTGCTCTTGAAAGTTGCCCTCCTATGCCAAGGTGTTGGACCGTTCACATGTGCATGTTTGTTCTACAGTTTCATGCTTCCAATTCACCATTTTGGCCACTAATTTGGGCATAGCTGAGGTCTGCCCATTTTGATTTAAGTCCATCTTTGCATGCTTATCCATCTTTGCATGCCATGCATGTTTGTATGTTTAGGTTGCATTTTGTATGCTTGCTAGTTTGCATTTTGTCACATGCTTGTTTAGGTTGTATTGCATTTGGCATGCTTGTTACCTTAGCCACATGTGCATACTTGAGTCATATTGCATTTGGCATGCTTATGTTACATTACATTGCACTTCCATGTTGCATTGTATTTGGTATACATGCATTGCATTGTGTTTGGTTTGGGATGTCAAACCAAACACGAGGACCGAGGGACGTTTCGTACTTGAAGTGACGAAACGTGCCTCAATCCTTAGTCGTCGACGCTCTTGATCTAACATGATAGAGTGTGAGGAATTCATGTGTTTTGTACATTCATTCCATATTGATTTGTGCAATTGGCCTCTTTGGCCATCATGCATCGAAATGCGTAATTGATGGCCCAAAGGTCGAGCACTACACTTCTTTGAGTCCCAAACATGATAAGGGGTGTAGTTGCACAACATTTTCTTGCAAATGTATTGCCATGCCCTTGTTTGTCCTCTACTGCAGCAACAGGAGCAATCTGCAGGAAGAAATGGCCGATCGGCTATCTTCAGTGTCGATCGGCTAAAAACTTTTGGTCGATATCATCAAAATTGGCCGATGGTCATTTTTCTCTGGCCGATGGCCTCATATTCTGGCCGATGACCTCTCAGCATGGCCATGAAAGGATTTAGAAGCATCATAAATATTTTCACAGTTCTCGGAGCTGCAGAACAGTGCAAACAGAGGCAACATATGGCATGGCAACGGATTTCCGAGCGAAGCCGATCGAGCATGCATTTGTCCCTCTTCTCGAGGCCATTTTAGCTGTTTTGTAACTTAATTAATTTGCTTAATCAGTTAAGAGTTATGTAATTATTAATTAGCTTGTTAGTTAGTTAAGTAGTTGGTTTGTATTATTTATTCGGACCCTCCGTCGAGAGGGTGAATTTTGTAATAAGTGTGCGTGAGTGTGTGAATGTCTTCCAAGCCCACGTCTTTCTCCCTTTTACTTACCTGCTTTTGATGGTTAGTTTAGGGCATATTTCAATTAGCATCCTTATGATAGCATGCGTGCATCATTCATTCGTCTTGTATGCACCGGGCTCGGCGCAAAGTTGAATACATGTATCAATTGTTGCATTTCACATGCCATCTTAGAATAGCCGAGTCTATCTTAGTTGCATCTTGCATGTGTTGCATTAGCCATCTTAACATGAACTAGGATCATGCATTGATTACTAACTAGTTTCTGTTTTGGCTCGGAGTACTCGGTGAGTGTTTATGCTTTAGCACCCTTGCATGCGTGTGAGTGAATGCCATGATAGCATGCTTGCCATGAGGCTATTTGCTTATGTGATATAACTGTTTGAATGCCTGTGGGTGAAGGTTGGATTGCTTGAATTGGGACAATTCATCAAATGCGAGTTTTAAACCCACTTGAGAGTGGCAAAATCATGTTTTCTAAGCCCACCTGAGGGTGGCAAATCCACGTCTTAGCCTACTTGCGAGTAGCACTTTCAAACCATTTTCAAACAAACATGAGGTGTTTTGTTCCAACTTAGGCGATCTAGTCTATACTTGTATGCTGTGCGCATCATGTAGTAATGCTGGCTAATACACCGGAATAAGAACGCGTGTGTTTTCAAAAACAAGATATCATGTTAGTAAAGGTCGATCTTTCGATTGGGCAAGAGGGGGTGCTCATTGCATGACCTTTCCCTCTCGTACCCAAGTTCCCGAGCCGAGGCAACTTTGGTGATGACGGACACGTGGCCTTAGGCACGAGTCAGGGTTTCCTAAATTTCCCAAAAACAAAACATTTAGGTGGCGATTCTGTATCTGGCAAAGCAGTCCATGTTTGACACTTCTTTACAAAAATCAATTTTCCAAAATGATTTGCCAGATTTGGAATCTTTGGTGATTTATTGGTCTTGCATTGCACTTTGCGAGATTAGATTCATAACCGTGACATTTGAGTCTGAACTGTAGTAAGCCCAAATGAACAGAACGGGATTTTCACGCCAATCTCGCGCGCAAAGCTCGGGACGTTCGGGCACATCTACACATCGCTAGACCACGGCCACATTAAAATCCGATGCATGATTATTTAAAGTGGAAGTCTTTGTTGTAGAGAGGCTCAGTCACTGTTATCAAAGTCAAAATCACTTTTAAACAATTATTGAAAATAAAATCATATCCATATGGCTTGCACAAGAATCTTAACAACATTGTTTGTTCATATGTTTTAGATTCATGTCATGTAAGTTTGTGTTTTCTGGTTATGAAATTTAGTTGCTTTCTCCTTGAAACTATTATGGTCTCTGGGATTGCTTCTCTTGATTTTGAGCGTTGAGTCTTTGTATTGCATGGAAGTTGAATTACAAAAAAAGAAATAGAAAAAAGAAAATGCTTGTTTTTAATGCAAAGCTCGGAATCAGTTCTTGGCCTTTCAGGCCTTGAAGAATTTCCTTGATATTGTTGAAGCTAAAGTAAGGTCACTTATCTCCTTGTACTCTAAAATGGTGAGGGTTTTTTTCAGTCTTTTCTTTTATTAAACTCTGCTGGTTCTTGCTTAGTTAAGTTTACTGACAAATTTGTCTTGCAAGAAGAAGCGCAGATTCATTGTCTCAGTATTTTGGGTAGGGTCCATCTAGGTGCCCATTTGAACAAGGTTTGGTTTTAGTTTCCACATCTATGTACTTGATTTTTTGTTGCTTTCACTACATTTCTTCCGTTTGATTTGCTGCATGGATTATGTTAGAGAAGTATCAGTATGTAGGTTAGATTAGATGATGGTAGTGAAAATGCTAGCATATTTCATTGCATGAGTCTAGCTAAACTTGGTTAAGAGCCAAATTTCATTGAAATAATTCTAACAAGTTACCAAAAAATGCTAATACCCTAGAGATTTATGTTTTGGAACGTACATTCCGAAACATGATATATTTTCATTCCAAAGTAGTGAATCCAAAGTGATCCTAAATTTTTTTCGCCAATATATTTCCTAACAGTTTCCTTAGGAGGGAAAACAATTCAAATATGGTGAGCTAAAATCTAAGGAGAGTAAAGTTTTTTTAGGACAAAACACAAATAGTTGGTAGTACTGCTCATAAAAATGTGCTATAACATGATTAAATTGGAAAAAAGAATTTGATCTATAAATACCTTAAATTCTAATAAAATGATCTATATAAGTCCACCCATATCAAACAACATATGAGAGCATGTGGCTGAAAAATGCTTGGTGTAGACACCCCATTTTTGACCGTCCTCAAGACTTGGACGTCACCGTTTGAACACTCGGTGATTATCCATGTTTGTGTTCGTTTGGAGTTCCCGGAGGTCTCGGCTCGCGCGCCCCGCCTCAGGATCCCCGAACTCGACCGTTTAGTGTCTGGTTTTGCACCAAACACTTGCATCTTGCCTTTGAGAGGCAGGGTGGGGCTTGTAGACCATCCCCACCCGTCACCGGCAGTGGCTAGATGCCACCGGCTGGTTTTTGCTGCCACCGGCAATATAGTTTGCCGGTCGGCACTATTTGTTGCCGGTCAGCACTTTTTTGTGCCGGTCGGCACTTTGTTTGGCCAAGATGGCATTTTTTGCCGGCCGATTGCTGTTCATCTGCTTTTGCAGATATTTTTGGACAGCTGTATAACTTTTGCTCCCCTCCATACACGTGTATGGAGGGATCTCCCTCTTGCAAAGCTTGTCTTGTAAGCTTTACAAGAGGCATATAGAGAGAAGCTCTCTCTAAGGCAAAGAGGGGGAGGCTTAGACATTTTTGAGAGAGAAAATACAGAGGAGAGCTCTGGTTTTCTAGGGTTAGGGTTAGACATACACAACCTATCTCTCTTTTCCTCTCATTTTTGCATACTAGGTGTTTTGTGTCTCATTATTGCACACAAACACCTAGTGTTTCACCTTCCTCTAGGAGCTGAGGTTCTAAAGAGTGTGTTTTGAAGTTTTGGTCTTGGATTCAAGCTCAAGGAGGCCATTGGAGCACCATTGTTGAAGAAGGCATCAAGGGTGAGAAACTAGTCCTTTTTTCCCCCTTTTTTGCATTGATTTTCTACTAGTCTTAGAGCTGTTTTTGTGATTATTGTATAACATAAAAAAGTTCTATTTTTAAGCCCTCTTTATTGTTTATTAAGAGTGTTTTGTTGTTTGAGGGGTGTTGACCACCCTTAGGCCTCAAAAGGCCTCATTTTGAGCCATTTTGTGTTAGCTCCGGGATTTTGGTGTTGAGGTCTCTTCACCACTGAAATCTTGAGGGATTTCAGTGGTGAAGATGATCCTTTGAAGTCCCAAGAAGGAGAGGGCCACCCCCTCTCCTTGTTGTCCTTGAAAAGGACACATTTTGGCCCCTTAAAGAAGCCTATGCTTGAGTGTGTGTTGAGCATATTTGGTTTGTTTTTCATGCTTATATATCCATGATATAACATGATTTAAAGTTGGTTTTGGAACTTCATGCATGTTTAGCATAGTTGCCATGTAATGCCTTATTTGTGCCTTAACATGTTCTAGGTTGTTAGCCTTGTTGGAGCATGTTTTAGGCTTGCATTTGTGAAGTTTATGTGCTTATTTTGCCATGTTTTAGCTCTGTCCATAGTCGTTTGGGTTGATCTTTGCATGCATTATATAGCTCCTTTGTATTTGGGCTTGTTGGCCTTGAGTATGTGCATGTGTAGCATGCCATCTTTGCATTGTTTTGGTGATTTGGGATCATCCTACATGCTATTTCAGTCCCATTTCCATGCTCATTTGATTGCCTTGCATGCATCTTTAATGCCTCATAAACATGTGTTGCGTGCTCCATGTTTTGATGCCTTTGCATGCCTTTGAATTTGGGCCACTTAGATGCCATCTAAGGAGTCCTTTGGCCTTGTTTTAACATGCTAAAAATCTGTTTTTAGTTGTTTAATGCATGCCATGTTTGGTCTTGTTAAAGTGTAGTTCAATGCCTCATTGATTTGCTTTGAACATTTAGGCCTTTTGGTGCATGCTTGGCTTGATTTATAACTTGATTTGGCATCATTTTATAACATGATTTTAGAGCTTATAACGCATGCTAATTGTTCATGTTTGTCCCTTTCAAGTGTGCTTGAATGTTGTTTGTTTTGTGCTTAAGTGTAGGCCTTCCATCATGTGTATGTGTGCATGTGTTTTGGCTTCTTGTTTTGGCCATTATGGCTACTGTTTTAGGCCTTTTTAGAGTTGCCTAATTCATGTATAAGTCCATCTTGCCATCCATTTGCATGTTTGCTTGTAAGCTTTGCATGATTACATTGCATTGTTCATGTTGCATGATAGCTAACATGCTTAGGTTGCATTGCATCAACATGCATTCCTTGTCCCTTGATTTGGGTGATAAGGATTGGGAGTTTGTTTGATTGATTTGCATTGCATTTGAAATCAAAGTTGCATACTTGGTTCTTTGGGCCATCATGCATGGAAATGCGTGATTGGTGGTCCGAGAACCGAGGCACATGTCCCTTTGAGTCATCACAATGATAAGAGACATGATTGGTGCATACATGCTTTGAATTGTGCTGCCATGCCTTGTTTTGCCCTCTGTTGCTGTGAGTTGCAGGTTCTGCAGGAATACTCTGCCGACCGGCAGTGTAATGTGCCGACCGGCACAATTTTCTCTGCCGACAGACCCTATTTTGTGCCGATGGCCATACTACACTGCCGGTGGAAATTTCAATCAGCCGGTGATGATCCCCTCTGTCCAAGGATGCAGTCCTGAGGCTTTGACAACCTCCAGAGAAGGAAAGGGAGGAAAACAGAGGCAGCTTGCGCATGGTGGCGCGCTTCCCGAGGCGTTTTCCCGCTTTATTTAATTTATTCAATTTGTTAATTAAATTAGTTAATTTGTAATATTAATTAGCTAGTGTAGTTAATTAATTTGTATTATTATTTTGGTCCCTCCGAGCGAGGGCAAATCTGTAATAAGTGTGCGTGAGTGTGTGTATGTCTTCCAACCTCACGTCTTTCTTCCCTTTTATTTACCTGCTTACGATGGTAGATTAGGGCACGTTTAATTTAGCATACCTTATGCTATGCATGTGTGCATCCATGCATTTGTATTACATGTATTAGGCTCGGTACATCATGCTAACCGCATATGTTTTTTAAATCAAAAATTGACTATGTAATAGTTGATCGCATTTCATATGCCATGTTTAGGGCTAGCCGAGCCTGCCTAGATCGCATTTTGCATGTGATGCATTAGCCACTTTTAACATGAACTAGGACATGCATGTTTGCTAACTAGTTTACTGTTTTGGCACGGAGTACGATGTAAGTATTTTTGCTTTAGCATCCAGCATGCGTGTGAGTGTTGCCATGACAGTATGCTTGCCATGCGGCTAAGTGCTTACATGAGATAAACTGCTTGAATGCCTGTGGGTGGAGGTCAAATTGCTTAAATTGGGATAATGCATTAAAACTGCGATTTTTAAGCCCACTAGATAGTGGCAAAACCATCTTTTCCAAAAGCCCACTTGAAGGTGGCAAAACCTGCATTTTAGCCTACTTACGAGTAGCAAACCATTTTCAAAACGAACATAAAATGTTTTGTTCCAATTTGGGTGATTTGGTCTATACTTGTTTGCTGCGCGCATAACATAGTAATGCTAGGCTAATAATTGGTATAAGAACACGTAAAGTTTTCAAAAACGGATATCACGGTTAGTAGAGGCCGGTCTTCGGACCGGGCGAAAGGGGGTGCTCATAGCTGACCTTCCCCGATCGTACCCAAGCTCCCGAGCCGAGACAACTCCGGTGATGACGGACATGTGGCCTTCGGCACTGAGTCAGGGTTTCCTAAATTTCCCGTTTTAAAAATATTTAGGTGGCGACTCTGTATCTGGCAAAGCAGTCCATGTTTGGCACTACTTTTTCAAAAATCTGTTTCTCAAAACGATTTGCCAGATTTGGACTCTTTGGTTCAGATTAAGAACCGTGACACAAATCGAGTCCGAACTGTAGCATTGAGGCCCACGCGGGCGCTGTTACAGTTTCTGGCGACTCTGCTGGGGATTTTTAGAGAGTTTGACTCGAACTCGTGATATCCTGTTTTGACTTCATTTATGTGTTTCTTTGCATTGCATGTGCATCGGTGCGCCTAGGAACACAGTGTTTGCCATCTGCCATTCCTGAACGGTTTGCCAGAGGCTTGTCTTGTCAAGGCATGTCCATAAGGCTGACCGGCTATGGGCTCTGACAGCATGGGAACACAAACCCCGGTTTACCGGGGCACCCTTTTGACCATTCGACCTAGCGCATATTCGGAATCCATAGTGACCATTCCACGCTAGGACAGGTTGCTTACCCGATGCTAAGTTGTTTGAAAACTACTGCGTGCGTAGTGAAACCCTAGCTCCTGACAAAATAGGACAGGGAAACCCTACCCCAACATAGGGGTGTTTTCTTCTCTTTACTTGCTATGTGCTTCTAGAATGTATTTTTACAGGGAAGTACGTATCAGTTTGCAAGTTTGAGGATCAAACCTGAAGATACCAAGTATCAGTATCAGTTGTAGGAATCAGTTATCCGCGGGTATCAGATTCAGTATTTTGGGGAACAGAAATCTGGGAACAGTGATCAGCAGTAGGGAACAGTTGTTTGGCTACACCCGTGTTCGATCAGTTTGGGCTGAAATGCTGTCTGTTTTTCTTTCAGTTTACAGAGTGGCAGAGTTGATACAGAACAGCTAGTGTCTCCCCTTTGCTGAGGCAAGATTTATGGCGGCACAGAGTTCAAAAGAAATTGTGGTTATGGCAGCTGTATCGGAGCAGGGGACCGCTCCGCAGAGTGAGGCCAATATCAGTATGTCATACCCACCCAGGTCGCCCGTTGTGCACCCGGTTTGGGCTCCCCAGTTATACCAGGCTCGTGAGCCCACCACCTTTGAATTGATGGGGATGATAGGCGATCTCCAAAGGTCTATGGCAGACCTCGCCTATGGAATGTCGGCTTCACCGCTAGCGGCGCCGTACGCCGGGAATTTTGTACCACAGGAGCCCCCGCTACTGGGGCGGATTGTGATAGAGCTCAGCCAGCCAGAGGTGGCTTCCGGCTATAGCCACGACATGTCAGGACCAACCCCGACCCTTGATCAGGCTGAGGCCAAAGGGAAAGACAAGGCAAAGATAGATGCCGATCCTATTGAACAACTGCTGTGGGCAGTCGAGGCTCTGAAGGCCAGAGGGATGAACAAGCAACAAACATCTGCAATAGTGACCAAAGCTATAGATGATGCTTTCCCCGCTCCAACCAAAGGCAGTTCAAGCCAGACAGAAAACCGGGATGGGCCCCGTCATGCCCAGACAGTTCCTGTTGTTCCCAACCCTGCACCGGGAAAGGTTCAAAAAGCCAAGGCAGCGCCAGCCGATCCTTTCGCCAGCGCATCTGGCAAGAATCCTCAAACTGCAAAGTACCTGCCCCGAGGGCGCAGGGCCTTTCACGACCTCCACATGCCTTTGTCTAGGGCATTGCTAATATTGGCAAAGAATGGGCATCTTAAGCCTTTGGAGCCCCGACCACTCCCGAAGAACCTCCCCGCCACTCATGATGCTACCTTGTACTGCGCGTACCATCAACAGTCCGGTCACAGTACCGATGGATGTTCCCGCCTTCGTCATGAAGTGCAGGATTTGATCGATAACAAGGTTATCCTACCACCCACCTCAGGCAAGCCCGTTACCACCCAGTTGCTGGATTTCGAGGGCTCAGATACTGCGAGTATGTAAAGTGAACCGCCTGCGGGCAACATTTGGTACATTTTGGATAAAGCGTCTGGCACGCATTTTTGAGCATCGGTGAAATCGAGTTTTGTAAATCCTGGCTTGGATATCGAGTCAGTCTTTTGTTTTGAATCTGTCTCTTTGTCTTGAGTCAGTCTTTTTTTGCTTAAGGGTCTGTCTTGTTGTATCGAGTCAGTCCCCGTTGTATATAATACCAGGTGATTCTGGGGTTGTTGTCCCGAACACCGTTTTGTTTTGAAATTATCTGTTTTTGTCTTGAGTCTGTTTCTGCCGAGGGGCCAGTTGCACCAACAAAGCCAATTGAAACAGCTGTTGCTATCTCAAACTTCATGCTTGCTTTCAGCATAAGTGCCAGAGAATTTGATTGAGCTGACAGTACATCTCGCCTGCTCTCCTGTGTGCCAAACTCATTGCATTAACCTAAGTTTTCCAAAAAACAAACTTTTTAAACACTGCGGTGATGAAAACGAAGAGGAAGGAATTCCTCGGGTTTTGTAAAATTTTTGATCATTTTGAGAGAAAGAGAGGCGTGCTAAGCCTTTTTATGAATAAAGCCATGCTTGTTGGCGTGAGTACTGAGAAGGACCCTGGCCTGATCCAGATTGGTTCCACACTATCTTCGGCGCGAGCGATTCGTCGCTTTCTTAAAAACTTTCAAAAACAAATGTTTTACGCGGCCCTGCGAAGACCTGTGTGGAATCGCTCTTGAGATTGCGCAGCCTAGGATCGCTCTCAGCCTCAAGATTCAACCTATTTGTTTTCCGAGTCTGAACCCGTTCAGAATGTTCAGAAAGTTCAACGGACAAATGCCATGAAAGGCCCGTGTGGCCAGTTTTGAGGTAGCCTTCGATCAAGAAGCACCCAAGCCGAATTAGAAGGAGTAGATCTCGCCGGAAGAAGCTCGTAGAGTAACCCTGATGGATTCTCCGCAAATCAGTGCAACAGCCGTTCTCCTAGACACAGAGAGGCTTCAGTTTCAAGAAACCATTTGGCATGAACTTGCTACACTTTTACCCTTTGAGAGGCTCGCTGGGCCGAAAACCCGGAAGGGCGGTCCAGGCAAAAGTTAGAGCAAGAGAAAAATACAAAAGAAAAAAAATAAATATACAAAAAAAAAGAAGAAAAAAAAAAAGAGCAAGAAAAGAAAAAAAAAAGAAAAGAAATGAAAAGAATTGAAAAGAAATGAAAAAGAAGCTCGCAAGGTCGAAAACCCGCATTGGGCGCCTTGGCAAAAGTGAGAGCCAAACAAAGTGAAGGTTAAAATAGCCGAGTGGACCTTAACCGGAACTACGTAAGGCTTGATTCCCATGTTTGGGATACGTAGGCAACTTCATCATGAAGTCCAGCCCCCAACGCTTTCATAAGCGTCTCAGTCCATGCAATGGTTTCAATTTCACCTCAAAGTCCAGTGGCCAACACCCTTCAAGGTGATTGTGTCCATATATGTGTTGTGACCGTCTTCGTCATCTCTGTGTCTAAGAGCTCGACCACCGCCAATGAAGACTGTCTGCGGATTGCTGCGGCACCATCCCAAACAAGGGGCAACTTTCCGTTGCCACAAGCCGTCGTGAGACGCCATTCAAACTAGGGGCAACTTTCCGTTGCCTCCCACCCCCTTTAAACCAGGGGCAATTTTCCATTGCCTCCGATCCGAGGTTGCGCATCTCGAAGAGTAAGTTCCATGCTTGTTAAGCATCAGCTGTTTGAAAAATAGTTTTTGAAAATTTTTACTGAGGTTGACTACTTTCTCGAAAACTATTTCATTTTCCAAAATCGGACCATTGTCTTGGACCCAAAAAGGAAAATTTTCAGTGCTTGCTACCTGACTTGCACGGTTTTCAAATCAAAAGTCGAACAAGTACGTTAATCCGACTCTCATTTTGATCAAAACTGTTTTAGTAGAAAGCAAAAACAAAGAATGGTTAAAATGATGAACTAGGGGCACAGTTGAGCCAGGCGTTCTGTCTTTCCCCCGTTACCGACGTACTTGCCAGAAGAGCACTCTGCCCGCCGGAAGAAATAGCTGTGAGCTAACGATGTTGAGCATGAACCCACAACTTCCTATTCATCCATCAATCACCCCGGGGAGGGATGAAAAATGAGAGATTGAAGAATAGAGAGGTGTAAGTTGAGAGAAAAGTGAGGAAAAGGGTTTTGAGAAGAAAATCCGAGCTTGAGAGTCGAGTGATGTGAGGATCACAAATGAGAAAGGGTGGGAAACAATACCCAGATTGAACTGGCTCCTCGTGGTCCGAGGTCCCCCATCTTCGTTTACGCGTCTGTGTGTCGTGTCTCTTTCATTTGACGGTCTCGTCTTTTGTTTTGAGTCTCTCCCGAGCGTGTCTCGTTGTGTTTAGGTCGTGTACCTTTATATTTGAGTCCTCCCCGCTGTGTTCGGTTGTAGGCTCGACATCCCGGTTTGAAAAACCCTCATTCAATTTCAAAAATCGCTTATGCTCAGAATGCTGTGCCATTCTCTACATTCGAGCGTGTTTCGACTCCAACCGGTTCCGTCTTTGAGCTCCGTCTTGTCAGATTGGGCCGTTTGTTAAGAGTTTGCTGTGTGTAGAATGAACCGAATGCTGTGTTTTGGGCTGTATGCAGATCAATCCCCAACAGAGTAAGGGCTGTGTGTCAAGAATCAGGCAGTGGGTTGCTTGGGTTATTTTGCTGTTGACTGTTTAAGTTATCTGATTATTACAGTGCAAGTGTTCAATTTTCAGACAACCAATCAATTCCATTTACATTGAGGTGTAACATGATGAGATGCGATGCAATGCATGAGATGTGTAAATGTAAACACTTTTTCAGATAAAAAGTCCGTTTCATTTCATTATCTTTTCAAATGTACAAGTTTTGGAAACAAAAATCTGCCTGCGGCAGTACAAGGTAATCTATCTACCAACAAAAAGAAAAGTACAGGGAAAGAAAGAAAAGATAGCAAAAATCTGCATCTGTGTCAAGCACTCCAGGGGCTGTCAGTCCGTCCTGGTCCTCTTCCTGGACGAGGGTCCAGGAGCATCGTCAGCGTCGTCGTCAGAGCCCGAGCTAGAACCGTCTGCGGTCTCCTCCTCCGATGACCCCGCCTCCGCCTCTGACTCCTCGTCGTCATCATCATCCGGGACTGGAGCTCGCGAGCTGCTCCCGACGTGAGTACGCCCTCCCCTGGTACGGGGAAATATCCTGCCCCTCTCGTCTCTCCCCCGAGCAGGGACAGAATGCCCAGCCGGAGCACCTCCTGCCATAGGAATCTGGAAAGGAGGCTGAAAGGGTGCACAAAAGGGAAATGCATCAGTATGCCGTGAGCAGTTTAAAGGTGCAGAATGCAGTGTGTGAGTACAGTGTAGGAATGCCGTGAGCAGTTTAACAGTGCAGAAGGCAGTGTATGCAGTGTGTCAGATGCTGTGAGATCAGTGTATCAGGTGCTGTGCCGTGCATCAGATTATGCGAAGCAGTGTATGAATGGTTTGAGGCCAATATCAGAAGGACGTACCGGTATGCTGTAGACGGCCAGGAGGTCAAATGTCCGCTGAAGCATCCCCATCATCGAGGCATTCATCGCCAACGACTGACGGGTGTACTCAGAAGAAGCCTGCAAAAGCGTCAGATGCATCAGTATTCTGTGGAATATCAAGTAAACTGAAATGAAATGACTGTACGAAGTGCAGTGATACATACCGGCGGAAGGTCGGGGATGTCAGTGAACTCATGCCCAGCCGGTGGAGGGGCGAAGGGGATCTGATAGGTCGCCCCACCCTGCCCCTGGAAAGTCAGCACAGCGGGCAGGGCAGGCCACCCAGCTCCTCGTCCACCCCGCACTCCGCCCCTGCCACGGACCCGGGCCCTCCTCGAAGATCCAGCCCCTGCTCCCGCTCCGGTCTCAGCCGCCGATGCCACGGGCCTGGCCCCCTCTGCTCGACGACCGCTCAAAGGACGCATCAGGTACGTCCGCACGTACTCCTGATAGTCGCCGGTGCCTCGGAAGCCGGCCTCCTCCCAGCCGATGGAGTAATCATCCAGCTGCTCAGGGGTCAGCCCCTCGGTCTCCCTCATCTCTGCAGGAGGGTGAGCCGGGACTATCTGCTCAGGTAACCCGCGGGTCTGGCGTAGAAAACGCTCCCCCAGGTACCAAGCCCGACAGACCGGGCCCTCTAGCAAGATCCGGAAACGCGAGGTCTCCTCAGCACCAGGGAACCGACCCCGCATCGCCGACGGCAGCGAAGCCCATGGCCGCCATGTGATCTGAAAGTGACAGACAGTTTGTTATCTACTGTTATTGAAATATGCAGTGGGAAAGCGGAGCTAAATGAACTGAAAGTAAAGCATACCTCGGTCGGGGTAATGGTATCGAAGTATCGGCGGAAGAAGCCGAAAGTCTCTTGTGGTCGCCGGGTGCATCTCCCGTCGAAGCGACTCGAGAACGGGACAGCCGGAGGAGGCTCCGCAACTGGCACAGGTGCAAGCCTAGGGAAGTAGGCGTAAACCCACAGCTGCAAAACAGATGTCAGTATGACTATCAGATAAAGCAGGATATACAGAATAAAGCAGAAATAGCAGAGCCGTGTGTTGTGCAGTGTATTGTGTGCAGTGCACAGTGTGAGCAGTGTACAATCAGTGTAAAGCAGAATGTATGTGTGTGCCGTGTGTACAGTATACAGTGAGTGTAAAGCAGACTACAGTGTGTGTAGTATACAGAGTACAGAAAGTACGAGACAGAAATGAAAAGTGGAGAAAAAAATGTACCTCCCAAGCCCGCCAGTAACCTCCGAGCAGCTGGCCGCTGCCGCGAGAAGCCGAGCTCATATAGCCGTACAGGGTGGCCAGAGCAGCGCCGCCCCAGTCGTAGTGTAAGATGTCTCGGACGTCCACCAGTGCGCTGAGAAGGCAGAGAGGCACGGTGTTCGCCCGGTCGGCGAAGATAGTAGTCCCGAACAGGAACGGGACAGCCGGAGGAGGCTCCGCAACTGGCACAGGTGCAAGCCTAGGGAAGTAGGCGTAAACCCACAACTGCAAAACAGATGTCAGTAGGATATACAGAATGAAGCAGAAATGGCAGAGCCGTGTGTTGTGCAGTGTATTGTGTACAGTGTACAGTGTGAGCAATGTACAGTCAGTGTAAAGCAGAATGTATGTGTGTGCCGTGTGTACAGTATATAGCAAGTATAAAACAGACTACAGTGTGTGCAGTGTACAGAGTACAGAAGGTACGAGACAGAAATGAAAAGTGGAGAAGAAATGTACCTCCCAAGCCCGCCAATAACCTCCAAGCAGCTGGCCGCTGCTACGAGAAGCCGAGCTCATGTACCCGTACAGGGTGGCCAGAGCAGCGCCACCCCAGTCGTAGTGCAAGATGTCCCGGACGTCCACCAGTGCGCTGAGAAGGCAGAGAGGCACGGTGTTCGCACGGTCGGCGAAGATAGTAGTCCCGACAGGAACATGAGGAAGCCGCGAGCATACCTCTCCTCGTCCTCCGGGGTCATCTGCGCCTCCTCCTCCAATACGGGCTGGACTCGAAACTGGACCTCAAACCAGGAGTATCGAACGAAACCTGGGCGAGCTAGGGGTGGCGCCTCCCCCAGTAGATGGATCTGAGCGGTGGTCCACTCATCCATGTCTGTGTCAAAAGGGATCGGATCCCCCCCTACCCCGATGCCTGTGAGCATCGAGAAGTCATAAGGGGTCATCGTCATGTCCCCTGCAGCAGAAAAATGGAAAGAATCGGTGGTGTCCCACCACCTCTCCGCCAAAGCAGCAAGAAGAGGTCTGCATGTGGACAACCTAGAGAGCCCTCGGCAGAAGGTGCCGAAGCCCGCCCGGTCCACGATGCGCTGGACCGCATCAGGGAGCTCATCATACCACTCCCGTGCACCAGTATTCCCATACCCGCGAATGGTATGGGAACCCTCCTGCAAACAGAAAACAACAATTGCAAGACAACATTCAAAATGCAGTTTTGAAAGGACAGATATAGCATGTATGCAAGTTTGTCAGTTTCAGGCAAATACCGGGTGCCGGTGTGCTTACAGTGGAATACGTGTGCTGTGTCAACGTGTTTGAGTGTTTCAGAACAGATGTGGCATTGTGTGCAGGTTTGACAGATTCAGACAAATACTGGGTGCCAGTGTGTGTGCAGTGAAAAACAGTGAGTACAGTGTGTTTGAGTGATTCAGGGCTAGTGCAGTGTGTGTGCATGTGTCAGTCTCAAACAGATATCAGTTGTTTGTATGTTTACAGTCAACTACGGTCTACGGCATATCAGATTTCAGCAGTTAAAGAATACAACTAGCTATGACAGTTTTGTATCCTACATTGAAGAAAGTAAAGCAGAAAGAAGAGAGTTACCTCGGAAGTGCCGAATGAAAGGTGGGAGGTAGGCTCACGCAGTAGTAGCTCAGGCGCCACATGCCTCTCGAAGCTCCGGAACTGACGCAGGCCGTCGGGGGACAGAATATGGATCGCCGGCCGGTAGGTCGCCGGGTCGAACGGGCGCTCGCTCAGTGGTAAGAGCTCGACCCCGGGATCCATCTCGTGGTCTGGGGGAGTCCCGCCACGTGGAATGTCGTCCGCCATGAAGAGAGTAGTGTGAAAATGGCCGGAAAAGGAAAACCGGGCCGGAATGCGAAGAGTGAACTGAAAGGTCAACTCCTGAGAGGGTCGGAAATGGTCGGGAAGGCCGGAATGTGAAAGGGCACGGAAATGAAGAGCAAAGTGAGGGGAACAAACCCCGAAAAGGCGAGAACGCCAAACGAGGCACCGAAACGAAAATGTGATCGGTGGAAAATGTCCGAAACGCGAAGAGAAACGCGAATCCGACGACGAAACGGGCGTAGAACGCGAAGAAATGGACGAAAAAGGAGAGGGAAAAGCTCTAGAGAGAGAGAGCAAAGGATTTCGGCGTGAGAGAAATGAGAAAAAAGGGTTTAAAACCCTATTTTATAACACCCAAGGTGAAAGGACAAAAATGCCCCGCACCAGCAACTGTTTGCCGGTCGGCAATGTTTTGTGCCGGCCGGCACTTTTTTGTGCCGATGGAATTGTTTTTGTGCCGATGGCCAGCCGGTGGCCTCCTCTTTCGGCCGGTGGGGTTCCCACAGCCTTGTTTAGGCCATTTGAATTGTTTTGGGTCTTCATAGCTCAAGAAAGTGCAAGAAAGTGCATCTCCGACGTTCAACCGGCCTCCGTTTTGACTTCGGGCCGTGTCTCCAGTGCGTGGCACTCGAATTCGTGCAAGGTGTATCCTTTTTGTATCCTTTTGAATTCAAAAGTTGTCCCATGTGTGTTGCACAAATTCATCACACTACTTCGGTGCATTACATCGCACTGTCGTGCGCCGCACATTTGCATTGTTATGCGCGTGTTACATGCGTTGCAACACGCACCCCTTTGCATTGTCGTGCACATTTCTCATGCATCATCATTGCATTTCCATTCCATGCATTGTCATGCATTCCGGAATACGTGCGTTGTTGCGCATTTAAGCCCATTTACACTCCGTGTGGCATGCACGTCACACTTGGCATCGCACTATTTTGTGCATTGCATTTGTTCGCGCTATCTTGCGCACCTCAATTGCACTTGTTAGTGCATTGCATTTGTTCGCGCTATCTTGCGCACCTTACTTGCACTTGTTAGTGCATTGTATTTTGTTCGCGCTGTTCTGCGCATCGCACTGTTTTGTGCATTTCAAAGTTGTTCGCGCTGTTCTGCGCATCGCACTGTTTTGTGCATTGTATTGCTCGCGCTGTTCTGCGCATCGCACTGTTTTGTGCATTTCAAAGTTGTTCGCGCTGTTCTGCGCATCGCACTGTTTTGTGCATTGTATTGTTCGCGCTGTTCTGCGCATCGCACTGTTTTGTGCATTGAATCGTTCGCGCTGTTCTGCGCACTGCACTGTTTTGTGCATTTCAAAACCTCGCGCTGTTCTGCGCATTGCACTGTTTTGTGCATTTCAATTTCGCGCTGTTTTGCGCATCTCATTGCATTTTGCATGCATTCCATCGCACTGTCCTGTGCACTCGCGTTGCCTAACGCATTGCGCTATTTTGCGCATCATACCGTCGTGCAATACAACGGTCTGGCGAGACCTTAAACACGCACGGTCTGGCGAGACCTTAAACACGTACGGTCTAGGAGACCTTAAATCCCTGGGAGATGCGAAACCTCCGGTGCATTGATGTGCACGTTGTTTCTATTTCGGCATATGAGTTCATTTGCATCAACTTACGTTCCATACGGCGTGCGTGCCTCATTCTTGCATTGTCATGCATATTGCTAACAATATTGTACCTGTTAAGTTTGTTTTCTTTTCAGGAACGGTATTGTATGTACGGTTCATTTGAGGCTGGAGCGACCAGACGAACCGCACAGGTTTTTTTATGGTCTGGCGAGACCTTAAACACGCGCGGTCTGGCGAGACCTTAAACACGCACGGTCTGGCGAGACCTTAAACACGTACGGTCTAGGAGACCTTAAATCCTTGGAAGGTGTAAGACCTTTAGTGTTCACATTGCCGTGCACTTCTTAAGCCGCGTGTTGTCGCGCATTCCTTGCAACATGCATTTCACTTGCATCATTTGCATTTCAAAAAAAAACAAACAAAAACATGCATTGTCATGCATACATTTTGCATTCCGGTCTAGGAGACCTTAAATCCTCTGAAGGTGCAATTCTTTCGGTGTTTGTCGTGCCCGAACGACTTTTCGGTGGTCTGGTAAAGCCACCAGTCTGTGCTTGCGATGAGTTCCTAGAAGACCAACTGGGACGGTGGAAACTAGAGTTCGAACGGCTTATGCCTAGAACGCAAAGGTTCGGGAGTTCCAAGACTAAAGTCTGGTTTAAATACCCAGAGGTTTACCCTCGGCTTGAAATCTGTATGGAAGCCCCATAGGTTGAGGCGGCATGTCTACGCCTCAATTCTGGATACTGAACCAACCTAGTATATCACCCTGTTGGTAAGATAGGGAAAGTTGCAATCATAGTCATTGCATCATAGTGCATTGTCGTGCATTTCCATTGTAGATTGCATGCATTCCTTGCATCACCTTCCGTCTATGGCTTGCGCCTTTCCAGGTTGAGCTTGGTCCGGTATGTGCCCTTACTTTTCATGTTAAAACACAGTTCTGTATGTGTATCGCGCCGATTCCACGTTGATATGTTGGTTGAGGGTTGCAGCACCTTTTCTGTGTTACACATGGCTCGTATGTATGCATGCCTTTCCTAGGCGAGATTTGGTTTGGCTTACGTGCCATATCCATTGTATCCATATCCATCCCATTGCATATTTGTAGATATTGCATTGTAGATTGCATGCATTCATTGCATCACCTTCCATCCATGGCTTGCGCCTTTCCAGGTTGAGCTTGGTCTGGTATGCGCCCTTACTTTTCATGTTAAAACACAGTTCTGTATGTGTATCGCGCCGATTCCACGTTGATATGTTGGTTGAGGGTTGCGGCACCTTTTCTGTGTTACCCATGGCTTGTATGTATGCATGCCTTTCCTAGGCAAGATTTGGTTTGGCCTGCATGCCATATCCATGTATTACATTGTAGTGTAATTTTTTTGCATCCGGCATTAGGATCGTAGTCCTTTCTCTAGCGGGTTGTTTCCCCACTTATGTCAATTCCACCCAATACTTGTTCTTGCGTCTGTCTACAATGCTCACAGTTCAGTTGACTGTTCTGTGGTAGACAGACTTGTTATCTCCATCAATCTATTTGACATAGATGTAGTTTCGAACCGCTCGTGATTGGATCACGATTCAATTGCTTTGCATGTAGCTTGCATTGTTTTAATTACATTGCATTTTCATTTGCATTGTTTATACATTGTTTTGTATATATTGCATATCGGTTTGCATCCATTTTGCATTGTCATGCATGTTGCTAACCATATTGTACCTGTTAAGTTTGTCTTCTTTTCAGGCACGATATTGTATGTACGGTTCATTTGAAGCTGGTGCAACCAGACGAGCCGCACAGGTATTGTATCTCCCGAGTGAGACGTATTGAGAATTCCATAATTCTCTTACATCCTTTCTGCATTGTAGTGTAGTTTGGTATGATAGCTTAAAACTGTCGCATGTTTGCTTCATTACAGCTTTCTTTGCATGATCATAGGTTATGCTCGGCTCTGTGCATTGTCTTGCATTTTGCCCCTGCCTTCGGGCGCATATCTTATTTGTATTGCATGTTTGTCTAAGTCTTCGGCCTTGTCAAAAATGGGTCGTCTCTGGGCTTTGACATTCACTCCCGTCATTGTTATGACTTTCGAGTTCTGTCAAAGAGGGGCAACTGTAGACACCCCATTTTTGACCGTCCTCAAGACTTGGACGTCACCGTTTGAACACTCGGTGATTATCCATGTTTGTGTTCGTTTGGAGTTCCCGGAGGTCTCGGCTCGCGCGCCCCGCCTTAGGATCCCCGAACTCGACCGTTTAGTGTCTGGTTTTGCACCAAACACTTGCATCTTGCCTTTGAGAGGCAGGGTGGGGCTTGTAGACCATCCCCACCCATCACCGGCAGTGGCTAGATGCCACCGGCTGGTTTTTGCTGCCACCGGCAATATAGTTTGCCGGTCGGCACTATTTGTTGCCGGTCAGCACTTTTTTGTGCCGGTCGGCACTTTGTTTGGCCAAGATGGCATTTTTTGCCGGCCGATTGCTGTTCATCTGCTTTTGCAGATATTTTTGGACAGCTGTATAACTTTTGCTCCCCTCCATACACGTGTATGGAGGGATCTCCCTCTTGCAAAGCTTGTCTTGTAAGCTTTACAAGAGGCATATAGAGAGAAGCTCTCTCTAAGGCAAAGAGGGGGAGGCTTAGACATTTTTGAGAGAGAAAATACAGAGGAGAGCTCTGGTTTTCTAGGGTTAGGGTTAGACATACACAACCTATCTCTTTTTTCCTCTCATTTTTGCATACTAGGTGTTTTGTGTCTCATTATTGCACACAAACACCTAGTGTTTCACCTTCCTCTAGGAGCTGAGGTTCTAAAGAGTGTGTTTTGAAGTTTTGGTCTTGGATTCAAGCTCAAGGAGGCCATTGGAGCACCATTGTTGAAGAAGGCATCAAGGGTGAGAAACTAGTCCTTTTTTCCCCCTTTTTTGCATTGATTTTCTACTAGTCTTAGAGCTGTTTTTGTGATTATTGTATAACATAAAAAAGTTCTATTTTTAAGCCCTCTTTATTGTTTATTAAGAGTGTTTTGTTGTTTGAGGGGTGTTGACCACCCTTAGGCCTCAAAAGGCCTCATTTTGAGCCATTTTGTGTTAGCTCCGGGATTTTGGTGTTGAGGTCTCTTCACCACTGAAATCTTGAGGGATTTCAGTGGTGAAGATGATCCTTTGAAGTCCCAAGAAGGAGAGGGCCACCCCCTCTCCTTGTTGTCCTTGAAAAGGACACATTTTGGCCCCTTAAAGAAGCCTATGCTTGAGTGTGTGTTGAGCATATTTGGTTTGTTTTTCATGCTTATATATCCATGATATAACATGATTTAAAGTTGGTTTTGGAACTTCATGCATGTTTAGCATAGTTGCCATGTAATGCCTTATTTGTGCCTTAACATGTTCTAGGTTGTTAGCCTTGTTGGAGCATGTTTTAGGCTTGCATTTGTGAAGTTTATGTGCTTATTTTGCCATGTTTTAGCTCTGTCCATAGTCGTTTGGGTTGATCTTTGCATGCATTATATAGCTCCTTTGTATTTGGGCTTGTTGGCCTTGAGTATGTGCATGTGTAGCATGCCATCTTTGCATTGTTTTGGTGATTTGGGATCATCCTACATGCTATTTCAGTCCCATTTCCATGCTCATTTGATTGCCTTGCATGCATCTTTAATGCCTCATAAACATGTGTTGCGTGCTCCATGTTTTGATGCCTTTGCATGCCTTTGAATTTGGGCCACTTAGATGCCATCTAAGGAGTCCTTTGGCCTTGTTTTAACATGCTAAAAATCTGTTTTTAGTTGTTTAATGCATGCCATGTTTGGTCTTGTTAAAGTGTAGTTCAATGCCTCATTGATTTGCTTTGAACATTTAGGCCTTTTGGTGCATGCTTGGCTTGATTTATAACTTGATTTGGCATCATTTTATAACATGATTTTAGAGCTTATAACGCATGCTAATTGTTCATGTTTGTCCCTTTCAAGTGTGCTTGAATGTTGTTTGTTTTGTGCTTAAGTGTAGGCCTTCCATCATGTGTATGTGTGCATGTGTTTTGGCTTCTTGTTTTGGCCATTATGGCTACTGTTTTAGGCCTTTTTAGAGTTGCCTAATTCATGTATAAGTCCATCTTGCCATCCATTTGCATGTTTGCTTGTAAGCTTTGCATGATTACATTGCATTGTTCATGTTGCATGATAGCTAACATGCTTAGGTTGCATTGCATCAACATGCATTCCTTGTCCCTTGATTTGGGTGATAAGGATTGGGAGTTTGTTTGATTGATTTGCA
The DNA here is from genome assembly GCF_055761805.1 of Camellia sinensis. Classification (NCBI taxonomy): domain Eukaryota; kingdom Viridiplantae; phylum Streptophyta; class Magnoliopsida; order Ericales; family Theaceae; genus Camellia; species Camellia sinensis. The sequence continues at coordinate 164,666,674 of NC_138972.1, forward strand.
TTGCATTTGAAATCAAAGTTGCATACTTGGTTCTTTGGGCCATCATGCATGGAAATGCGTGATTGGTGGTCCGAGAACCGAGGCACATGTCCCTTTGAGTCATCACAATGATAAGAGACATGATTGGTGCATACATGCTTTGAATTGTGCTGCCATGCCTTGTTTTGCCCTCTGTTGCTGTGAGTTGCAGGTTCTGCAGGAATACTCTGCCGACCGGCAGTGTAATGTGCCGACCGGCACAATTTTCTCTGCCGACAGACCCTATTTTGTGCCGATGGCCATACTACACTGCCGGTGGAAATTTCAATCAGCCGGTGATGATCCCCTCTGTCCAAGGATGCAGTCCTGAGGCTTTGACAACCTCCAGAGAAGGAAAGGGAGGAAAACAGAGGCAGCTTGCGCATGGTGGCGCGCTTCCCGAGGCGTTTTCCCGCTTTATTTAATTTATTCAATTTGTTAATTAAATTAGTTAATTTGTAATATTAATTAGCTAGTGTAGTTAATTAATTTGTATTATTATTTTGGTCCCTCCGAGCGAGGGCAAATCTGTAATAAGTGTGCGTGAGTGTGTGTATGTCTTCCAACCTCACGTCTTTCTTCCCTTTTATTTACCTGCTTACGATGGTAGATTAGGGCACGTTTAATTTAGCATACCTTATGCTATGCATGTGTGCATCCATGCATTTGTATTACATGCATTAGGCTCGGTACATCATGCTAACCGCATATGTTTTTTAAATCAAAAATTGACTATGTAATAGTTGATCGCATTTCATATGCCATGTTTAGGGCTAGCCGAGCCTGCCTAGATCGCATTTTGCATGTGATGCATTAGCCACTTTTAACATGAACTAGGACATGCATGTTTGCTAACTAGTTTACTATTTTGGCACGGAGTACGATGTAAGTATTTTTGCTTTAGCATCCAGCATGCGTGTGAGTGTTGCCATGACAGTATGCTTGCCATGCGGCTAAGTGCTTACATGAGATAAACTGCTTGAATGCCTGTGGGTGGAGGTCAAATTGCTTAAATTGGGATAATGCGTTAAAACTGCGATTTTTAAGCCCACTAGATAGTGGCAAAACCATCTTTTCCAAAAGCCCACTTGAAGGTGGCAAAACCTGCATTTTAGCCTACTTACGAGTAGCAAACCATTTTCAAAACGAACATAAAATGTTTTGTTCCAATTTGGGTGATTTGGTCTATACTTGTTTGCTGCGCGCATAACATAGTAATGCTAGGCTAATAATTGGTATAAGAACACGTAAAGTTTTCAAAAACGGATATCACGGTTAGTAGAGGCCGGTCTTCGGACCGGGCGAAAGGGGGTGCTCATAGCTGACCTTCCCCGATCGTACCCAAGCTCCCGAGCCGAGACAACTCCGGTGATGACGGACATGTGGCCTTCGGCACCGAGTCAGGGTTTCCTAAATTTCCCGTTTTAAAAATATTTAGGTGGCGACTCTGTATCTGGCAAAGCAGTCCATGTTTGGCACTACTTTTTCAAAAATCTGTTTCTCAAAACGATTTGCCAGATTTGGACTCTTTGGTTCAGATTAAGAACCGTGACACAAATCGAGTCCGAACTGTAGCATTGAGGCCCACGCGGGCGCTGTTACACTTGGGAGCACTAAAAAGGGAGCACTAGGGGGAGCACTAATGATGTGGCAGTGGGCCCCGCCAATTTTCTATGCCTTGTTTTTTTTTTTTGCCATTCCCAATGCATTAGTGCTATTAGTGATGTATTTTTTAGTGGTCTAAATCATTGTTCGCATGTGGCTTATGTTATTCCCGTTCCACATATCGGAACAATCCACCTTCTAGGTAACTAGATTTCTAGTTATGAGTATAGGATGTGAATTTAATACAAAGAATTGGGTGTATACTATCATCTTGTTGGTCACAATAATATCTTAAATTGTAATTTTGAGCACATACAATTTGTGGACACAGAATAAGCAATGAGTTCTTAGACCATGATGGTTTTTTTGGAAACTTTCATCTAGTCATGATCCTTAAAATTCTATGTTGACCGTCATATACAAATAAACTTTACATTGAGCATTAGATCAAAGTGGCCAAATGCAATTGCATTATCTTATACAATCAGGATCCTCGGCCAAAAAAAATAAAACATGAATAATAAATAGGCATATGTCAATGCGGCCGCAGAACCTCCAAAAGAAAGAGTTGTGTAAATTTGTTTTCTTTGTTTGTCTTGTCTTCAATTTAATGTTAAAGTTTTTCACTTAGTTTAACCAAGTTCATAATAGTTAGAAAATTTCTTGCTAGTTTTTTTTTTTTTTTTTTTTTTTTTTTTTTTTTTTTTTTTTTTCTGCCTGCAGTTACACAAAATCTTGGTTGTCTTTGCTAAAATGTTGAATGAAGCACTTGACGAGAATGAGCAGCAGGCTGATGCTGAAAAGAAGAAATTAGAAAAGGAAGCCATGAAAGAGCTCACAACAGCCCAATCTACAAATGATCGATCAAAACCTGATTTTCAAATTCAGAAACATGCTTCATGAATGGTTAAAAGTGCATAATTATTCTACTAGTTTTAGATATTCATGCACTTTTATAATAAGAATTCCTCATTTTATTTATAGTTATGAGTTCAATAGATTAATTTTACTTTTTGCCGAATAACTTGTAAATAAATAAAAGTTTGGGTTGATTTGCAATTTTTAGAAAGAAGATGAAAGGGACAAAGGAAGGCAACCATATGAAAATGCTGGGTTCGTGAATAAGGCAAAAAGGGAATGGAATCAAGACTGAAGATGAAAAATTTGTTCTGGACAGCCTCACTATTTTGGCCACAACTTTTGATTTAAAATTTATATTCAGATGAGGTTTGCATCTGTAGATAGATATATCAGAGATTTACAACTTTCATCTTTTACAAAACTTCCAATTCCAGCCGCTGCAAGGTCAAAAATGAGCTGTAATTTCAAATTAACTCCAGCCACCATGTTTGACAAAGTTGTCCAACTTAAGCAAATTGGCCATAACTTTCAACTCAGAAATCTGATTTAGGTGTACTTTACCTACAACTCTTATTCTTTGAAGAAAATGTGATTCAGTGGAGCAGTCACCTATTTGTAGAAAAACGTAAATTGTCAAATTTGTATTTTTGTTTGATTTGGTCCTTCTCTTGGTCTATAAGTAAAGAGGATGGAGCCTTAATTGGGAGAGCCCAGAGTGCAACTTTCCTCTGTAAACAAAGTTCTCATTTTCTTAATTCATATTTTCTATATTTCTAGTGTGTTTTTAACTAGAAAAATGTTTGGTGGACCGAATGTGTATGGCTCGAATGGTTCGAATGTATCAAAACGATATCATTTTATTCTCAAAAGGACGTCGTTTTGAGACATTTGAGTCATGCAAATTCTGGCCACCATGCATGACTGTTTTAACTATGAGTAGCTAAGCATTTTGCCAAGGTAAGGAGTGAAGCCACAAGGAGTGTTTGATGTTTGACAACTATTCTTTATGGTTTTAATGTAAGGTTTTATTTTATTTGATTGGTTATTTTGTTTGGAAAAATATTTTATTTTGTATAATTGTTGGCTTTTTGGCTTTCGAAGGTTATTTTTGTAATTGCGAGTGTGCCAGCAAGGATTAATCAGTCCTTACAGAAAATTAATTGCCAACCATTTATCAGACGATTGTGTTTTAGTTCTTTCAGCCTCAATGAAGATGACTTTTTACTGGTGGCTTGATTTAGAAGAATTAAGTAAAATAACAATTAATTGAAGAACAATTGAAGCGTTCCATTAGAATGAAAAACTTACAATGATCCAAACTCAGCCTCGTAGAGGTTTACAGCAACAATCTACTTGAAACTACTCCTATGAACCAAGTGCAGTGCAGGAATTTTAAAGTGCAGAAATGTAAAGAATTGGAAATGTAAAATTGGAAAAAAAATAAAGTAGAATAAGACTGGTTTTTTTGATCTGAGTCTGGGGTTTTTTTTGGGGCCTTTTCTGCTATTTATATTTCTCAAGGATGACCATCGAATTGCATTTTCAACCGTCGAACTGCTCCTCCAAGATCGCTGATCATGTTGCCTTATAATTAGCTCCACTATGCCATCACTTGCAGTTAGGCTTCCCTCCTAATTTTGAATTTGAATGTGAGTAACCGTTGAAGCCACATCACTTCGGATCCCTTTGATCCAATACTACTCAGATCTTGTAATAACTAATGCTAACTGCCACGTGTACGATTATGATTGAAGACTTGAATAGTCTTCCTGTATTACCCTTTTTTTGCCATGCGTCGAATTGTAATTGGCTTTTACAAAATATGTAGCCAACATTACCCCCCGCACTAATATACCCAATACTTGGTGATATTAGTGGATCAAGATCTTTTATCCACAACTTAGAATGTGCATGGGCTTTGCATTCTTCCAGAAATGCAACTGTCTTTCATCATTTGCATTAAACTCTCCATCAATCTTTTGAATACCCCCATCACCTTAGTATTCGAACAGACTGATACATTTCTTTTTTTGTCGAATTAATTTTTTCCTCTATTGATCGAGCACACGAAGAGTCATCTGATGATGCTGTTCATCCTCAAAAGAACCTCCATGCATTAATTAGCCACCTTTACCCACCTTTCTATATTCAAGTCATCGAAGCCTTTGCAACTTATCAACCCTTGGGCTACGAACACATTGCCCTTAATCCTTTGATTCAGAAAGTTACAAATATGGACATGGGAAGTTCTTCTTCTGATTCACCCTCAGACTACGAACAAATTGCCCTCAACCCTTTGATTCAGAAAGTTGCAAATATGGACATGGGAAGTTCTTCTTCACAACCCTCTACATGGGATGTGGCTTCTTGTTCTTCTGGGGCTTCTGACTGGGCAAGCTGGTCAAAACCTGAGGCCTGTGATTTGAGGGAGCGAATTAACTATCACTTCATCGAGTTCATTGATCCTTTAGAGTTTCCTTCCTATACGCGAAGCTCGGTGGTTTATCCTTACGTGCCCATCGACCAATGACGCAGTTTGGAGGGCAATTTTCTTGTAGCATGGTATACATCCTCCATGCCTACAAGGATAGTGCACACTACCCGACGCCCAGAAGAGGCACAAGGGTACAACCCATCATTCTTAGCCCAGAAGGCAAAGCTTTGCTCTTCTGACTGGCTTGATTATATTAATGCCTTTGTTCCTTCTGCCCTTGCTCCTCCCCCTGAAGTGAAGGCTTCCCTACCTTTTCCGCCAACTCCTTCCTGGACAGAAAGATTGAGGCTTGCCCTCTCCGCAGATAAGGTCTTTCCACCTTACAAGCCTCCACCTTGCCCTACTCCAGCTGAGCGGAAGCAAGCCCAATTCCTGCTTGCAGCCTTCTCTCACTTGCCTTTCAGTGTTCTTGAGGACGAAGTCCCTCTCAAGAACCTTCGATGGGCTTGTCGGGGTCATGTTCTCAATCCCCTCGCCAAGCAGAGCTTCACATGTTTCTGGACCAACTCCCATTGCTTCTTCACTGGCATCGGATCTCTACGTTCACCACTCAATCTTTGGACCAACTCTCATCCCTTCGAGTTCATGCCCAGTACGAAGCAGAGAACTTCATTGAAGAATTCGATAACTTCAAGAATAAAGACTCTGCGTACTGGGATGACTTGGATATTGACGAGTTGGAACAAGGATTGAGAGAAACAACATTCGAAATAAAGGCTGAAGAGCCTTTTTACGAAGTGAGAGCACATCAACTTATGCAACCAATCCTAGAAGAAATAGAGGATAGAATAAAGAAAGAATAGAAATTCATTGATCATAGTTGGACCAAATTTCATGATCTTGTTATTTATTATATTCCTTACTTTTATGAACTTGAATTTCTGCCCAAAGAGGGCCATTCAATGTAATTGCTTTTGCTTTAATACAACTAAGACTTTTTCTTTGTTTGGCACTGTTTGATCCTGTCTCCGTTTGTCTTTAAAAGCAAATTTAGGGCTTCGAACTGCACAATCTTGTCCTTCGAATCTGGATTCAATTGTTTTAAATGAAACACTAACAAAAACGAACATGAACTTTTCCAATTTATGGAATGCAGTTGATAGTTTTTGCCAATTTTCATTCAAAATCCGTGCTTCGAATCTAACAATCTTACCCCTTAAAACTTGTTTCAATCATAACCAACATATGGTCATGATTTAGTATGATTAATCAGTTTTAAATTGACCATTTCGCTTTGAACAATAGTCCATACTTTCAAAAATACGGAAGCTCCTTTTGAGGGCTGCACTGTTTTAGTCCGAAAAGACAATCTTTTCTGAATATATATAAACCAACTATTGGTTTTGATGTTTCGAATACCAATTCCCATCCTTAAGAGATCTCAAGTTTTGCTTCGAAGGACATTACTTTCATTGAGAAACCTAAAACAGGTCTTTAATCTCTTTGAAGTAAACAAATACTTGAGCATTCTTACATCCATAGGTATGAAATGTACTTCGAAGCCGGCTTCTCAGTTTCGAAGCCGTATGTTATTTGACTTTTGGCGCCAAAATCTGGTTTCGAAGCCAAATATTATACTTTGAAGCTGGCCTCAACATCTGGGATGCGTTTTTCCCCCCAAAAGTATCAATATTGAAGGACGCTTTTCGTATTTGTACTTTTAGTACTTAACAAATTACGCGATATATCTTCCAGACACAAAGGCTTTCAAAACCCTTTTATTTCGTGCTCTGAAATCACTCGCTCGCTTAAAACACAAACCCTTTTCCTCTGTTAACCCTCTCTTCCTTGCCTCTTCCTTGCTGCTTGCTACCAATGGATTCTTCTTCTTTGAAAGTACTTGCTGGCGATCGTATAAGCCCAACCATAGCTTTGAAAAGATGTATTGATGAAGAGATTGCCAAGTTAGCAACTGATGGGTCAAGTTCCATAGACGGCCGCCTCTTCGTTCCTCGCCACAGCAACCAACAAGAATATGTCTTAGGTCCTATCTTTTGAGAGGCTCCTGCTCAACTTCCAGCTTTATACCCTCGTCTGGAGGACTATTTTCTTCTCTACGAAGGGGGGCTCGACTGGGGAAATTGGAGAATGACCCGACCTCACCGTTGTTGGCCGACATTGAGAACTGAATGTGAGGAATGGTATGACAGAGTTGTGCCTGCAACAGAAGATGACCTGCAAGAGCTCTGCATTCTTGATGCCCTCCGTCTTTCCAGGTTTATCATTCCTGAAGACCCTTTCTTGATTCCTGCTGCTCTTTGCTTTTGGAACATGCCTTTCAATTTTTTTCAGTTTCAGTATGGCATGATGGCCCCCATCGTTCTTGATATTTGTCATCTTTTAGGGCTTTCACCCCTTGGCTCTCCTTTCACTCCCAGCTATCCAGACCTCTCTGTTAAGTTTTCCCATCCACCCTTGAACTCCTCTTACAGTGATTTTGTAAAGGCTGAAAATAAAAGGGAAGGCCCTGTGAGAGATAGAGAACTTTTTTCCTTCATTTTATACTGGTTGTGCAAATTTCTCTTTTGTACATCATCTCAGAGGATTATGCCTGAGTTCGCTCCACTTGCGAAGGCACTTGTTTTGAAAAAACGCATAGCCCTGGCTCCTTATCTCTTAGGCTATGTTTATAGAGCCTGTTCCCAATTTTGTGAGAAACCTCTTGATGTTAACCAAGGGGGTCCCCTTTGGGTGCTCCAACTCTGGCTCTTTGCTTACTTCACTAACTTGCATCTCAAATGCTTAAAATTCCTTGTTCAGGACCCTAGTACTTATAGGGAAAAATATGCCAGAATTGTTCTTTATCCTGCTTCCTTTGCCTACAACCTCACCTTTTTTTACCAACTTCCTATTTCTCCGTCTACCACTTTCTTCTGCCACTTTGATACCAACAAAGGATCTGCTTGGCTACGAACATTCTTAGCTGATAAAGAGTGCTCCACCCCACCTCACAAAGACATGTGGGCTTCTATTTTGCTGCCGAGGGAGTTATTCATTGGCACTTTAAACCCTTGAGCTTATAAGTGTATAACTGAGGTATATTGCCCTTCTCAATTTGCTAGGCAATTTGGGTTAACTCAGGGGATTCCCATTCCACTCTGCAGCCTCTCGAATGTCCATCTTACAGCCAGAGACCTAAGAATACCCAAATCAAAACTGGAAGAGGCAACATTCAAACTGTTGAAAGAATTGAGCGAGTTCAAATTTTTCCCCTTCCTTCCTTCTGGCCTGGCTCTGAAAAGATTCCAAAACTGGTGGACAACCAATATGCAAGTGCGCCTATCCGTACACCCTCATGATTTACTGATAGGGTTAGGAGTGCCTTCGAAGGCTAAATCAACAACAGTTGAGAACATTCCCTCTCTTTCCACAGCTGCTAAAACTGCTCCTGTAGCCTCATCCTCTCCTGCTAGAGTTACCAGAGCTGTTTCAAAAAGGGGTAAGTATTTTCAGGTTTCTTTTTTTTAGACTCTTTTGTTTGTTTCCTTTACATTCATACCTCTTGGTGCAGGGTCTCCACAAGAAGAATCTCCTAAGAGGGCTGAAATTTTGGCTACTCTCAAGGACAAACAAAAGCAGAAAAAGAAAAGGAAGCTGATACTTACTCTTGAGGAATCTGAATCCCAGATTGAAGAGGGAGAGATTGAGAAAGAGCAAGAAGTACCATTACAGAGAAAAAAGAGGAAACAAATGACTGTCTCTCCTTCTGATTCAATCGAAGATCCTACTCATGAGACAGCTGCCATAATAGTAGAAGAGGAACTTACTTCTGAGGAATCTGAACCCTAGATCCAAGAGAGAGGAATTGAGAAGGAACAGGAAAGACCAATACAGAGAAAAAAGAGAAGGAAGATGACTGTCTCTCATTCTGATTTGGTTGAAGACCCTATTCATGAAGCAGCTGCTAAGGCAGTAGAACAGGAACATTCTAAGGCCATAATTGTTTTTTAGAGAGTTGAGAAGAGACGGCAGTAGTAATTCTTAAGAGATGAAGATGTTGCTACTGATGCAATCCAAAGGGAAACTGCAAGAAGGCAACATATTGCTGAGCACTATTCCCTTCGTAGCTCTCCTACTGTTGCTATCACTTCTGAAACAAGTAACTTCTTTCAAGCCTCTACTGTTTTTCCTTGTCAAATTTTTTGGTATTGAGACTTGACATTACTTTGTACTTCTTCTTTTGCAGCAACAACTACTGAGCCTATTTTTCCAATAGGGACTCCCTCAGTTTCAGTTGAAGTTAATCATTTGCAAAATGTGAGATCCATTCAGATAATACTCCCACTTCCTAGGCCCACATTCTCTGTACCTTCCTTGAGGCCAAGTATTTCTGCATTTCTTTCTTTTGGCTTAAATCCATACCTCCATTACTTGTCCTTTGATCTATCTCAATTTAATTCTCTTTCGAGCCTTGCTCTTCCTTCTCTTCCTAAGGAAATTCCAGCTATTACCTTCTCTTCGATGGTAGTTGATTCCCCTATTGAGGGTGTTGGCAACTCTCCAACTCATGGTCTATTGCCTTTGCCTGGCTCCAGCCCTTCTTCCCTTGATTTATTGGTGGCTAGAACCATGGAGACTGCTGAAGATGCTCCACCCATTTCTCCTATCCCTATGCAGTCCTTTGTGCCTTCCACCAAAGCCCTTTCTGTACCCTTCATGTCCACGGATGAGGTAGACATCTTCGAAGCAAGGCTAGCTAGTCTCGTCGACATGCCTTCTACCTCTTCAATGGCTAGTGATGAGACTGAGCCATTAGTTTTGGCTGATTCTCTCCTAGAAATTTTTGAGGGCTCTTCCTCCAGTAGTAAACCTTCTTCACCTCTGATAGACTTGGACAGCTGCCTAGAGCTATTGACATCTTTTTTGAGGATCCCTTTTGAGGCTTTACAGAGGCCTATAATAAGAAATGGCTTCCTTCAGTGCTGGAAAATCGTTGAGCAATCCGACATGATTGTCTCCAGTCATTTATCTCAGGCAGCAACCACTATTGACTTTTACATCAACATTTGCCATGCTGCCAAGGCTGTAGAGGAGAATTGGTTCGACACCAGAGCTTTGTTTTCACAGTACATACTGAAGTATCAGAGCTGAAGGAACAACATTCCTCTGTCTCTCACTTTCGAACCCGACTACTGGAGAAGAAAGCTCAACCTGAGCAGGAGCTATCTGCAGTTAACCAAGCCTTGATTCGAACTGACACCAAGTTGCAGATTACCAATCAAGGACTAGCTGACCGAAAGCAGGAAATGACCATAGCCATCCAATTGCTTTCATCTTTTAAGAATAGAGCATCCATTGTAAAAGAACAACTGAGGCATTGTAATGACTTTTGGGCCAATTTATGGCAGAATGTATTAAACTCTTTATGAAAAACAAATTATTTATCATTTGAGTATTCTCGTGTTCTTGTACTTAGTGTTTATTTTATTTCTTTTGTTTCCCAAATGGTTGGAAAATAAGGCTTCAAATATCTGCCATTAATCTTTTTGGGACGTATGTATCCATTCAAATTTCTGAAATGGTATACTCCAAAAGGCAGGCCTCTATGAATTTGATATGGTCCTTCCCAATTAGGTGACCATTTGCCAAATTTATGGCTTTTAATCCCTATTAGAAGTACTGTTTTCTATACCAAATCACCTTCATCAAAGCCAATGTATTTAACTTTTTTATTATAGTTTTTGGCTGCTTTCTTCTTTTGAAAAAGAATGCTATTTAATGCCAGAATTCTAGCATCATCTATGCTTTCTAATTCCAAGCACATACTCTGATGGTATTGCTCAGGATCTAACTGGTCTTGGCATCTTACCCTCAAGGACTTAACATTGATTTCCACAAGTAACACTGCATCATGCCCATATATTATGGCAAAAGGAGTGACTCCTGTGCTTGACCTTGGGGAAATTCTATAAGCCCACAATACATCCAACAATAAGTTATGCCAATCTCTAGGATTGTCTTCCACAACCTTTTGTATTCCATTTTTCAAGGACTTGTTGGATGATTCAGCTTGACCATTGACTTGTGCATAATAGGCGGTAGAATTAACAAGGCTAATTCCAAATTCTGCCACAAAAGACTTTACCATTTTCCCATCAAATACAGTCCCATTATCAACAGTTATAGTCTGTGGGATACCAAATCTATGTATTAAATCTTTAATGAATCCAATGACCTCGGTCTGGTCTACAGCCATGTATGGCTTGGCTGCAACCCACTTAGTGAAGTAATCAGTGGCCACTAAAATCAAACAATGATGCTTCGAAGAAGGTAGGTGTATTTTTCCCATCATATCCATGGCCCATCCCCTAAATGGCCAAGGCTTCACTACTGCATGCAGGTCAGTTATGGGCACATGCCGCATTGTGCCATGCTGTTGACATGCTTGGCAACCTTTGCATATTCTACGCAGTCTTTAAGGATATCTGCCAACATGTAAGAGGGTCCGAATAAGTGTCCGAGTATTCGAACCCCAATGCATGAGAAGTTGTAAGTAAACACCATAATTACATATCAGCCAGCATGCTAGAGTGTCCGAATAAGTGTCTGAGTATTCGAACCCTAATGCTTCAGAAATTGTAAGTAAAAGCCATTATTACATATCTGCCATCATGCTAGAGGGTCCGAATAAGTGTCCGAGTATTCGAACCCTAATGCATGAGAAATTATAAGTAAACACCATAATTACATATCTGCCTTCATGCAATCCTTCTTCGGCACCGGAACAATGTTGGCCAACCAAGTCGGGTATTCAGAAACCAGCAGGAACCCTGCGTCAATTTGCTTGGTGACCTCTTCCTTAATCTTGAGGGCCCAGTCCGGGCAGATCCTTCTGAGTTTCTGCTTGATGGGTCAGGCCTCGGGGTCAAGAGGGATCCGGTGCTGTACAATCTCAAGATCGATCCCAGGCATGTCATTGTAGGACTACGCGAAAACATCTTTGAAATCTTTTAATAAAGCGACTAAGCGCTCGCGTTCCTCTGAAGACAACGTGGACCCGATCTGGACCAGCCGCGGGTCCTCCTCAGTACCAATATTCACAGTAGTGATTTCATCAACTAAAGGTTTAACAAATCTTTCCTGCTCTTGATCAATTAATCGTTGCAAAATCGGAGGAATTTCTTCCTCGTCGTTTTTGTCAAAATTTTGAAAGTCCTGATTCAAGCAATAAATCAAAGGCACAGAAAAGTACTCAGAAACCGCATCTACATCATTCTCATTAAGTACTTCCAAACCGTCTGATTCTTCTGTTACAACAGACTCGAAAGAGAAAGAAAAAGACGACCTAGACAGGACTGTGGCATCCGGGTTATCACCCCCAGGAATACCGGACTTAGACTCAGTTGAGCCAGAACCTGATTCCGACTCACAAGACTCGGTGGAATCAGATTCCGGCTCACTACCTGACCCGGTGCTGCTTGACAAAAAACCCTCTTCATACTGCCAAATGAGAGATGGTGCGATGGATGCATCCAAAATGTTTGCTGGTAGGCCCATAGCCGTTTCATTCCCGATCATGGACACCGAGAAGTTATCCCCCAAGCACTTCTGTTCGATCGGAGGATCTGAAAGTAGACAAGCCAGTGCTACCCCCATTTTAATTTCAAAGTCCTCAGACTCCACTTTCCTGCTCTGCTCAGCCACAGCTAATGGGTCTGTCTGCCCTTTGGCAGCGTCATCCCCGGATAACTGCAGGTTGAAGAAGATCTCAAACCCCGGCACGTGCTTCCTCTCCGCGTTCAACCATGGCTCTAGGAAGCCACAAAATGGAAAGTCCTCCCCCTCCCGGACGAAGCGTCCGTTTAGGGTACCCTGGATGGGCCGGTGCATCAACTCAAAAGGCTTCCCCATCTGTTTCGCTCTGGCTCTCCCAGCCATCTCCTTACCTTTCCTTACCCAATCCTCTTTGGTGGGCAGATAATCCAAGCCAAAGGTGTGTGGGTTGTGTGGCATTTCGGCCAACGCTGCAACGCTCTTCCGGCCGCTCTTTCCCAATCCTATCCCGGGGATGTGTTGGAGCTTGTTCATGAGGTATACTACTTGAGCATTGACATACACCCCCTTATTAGCCGCCATGATGTTCCGTACAACCCGAGCCTCAGCTAAGGTAAAACCTGACATGAACACATCCACCATACCATGATCGATTTCTAAAACCGGCGTGGATACTTCTGGTGGTGGATGGATCGACGAATTCCAAAAAATAATGGCCACTCCATTCCCATGGGGGTATTTCACCATCTGATGCATGGTGGATGACACTGCCTTCACCTGATGCAGGCACGGCCGCCCCAAAAGCAGGTTGAAAGTTGTAGGAACCTCTAAGACATGGAAATCTATCTCATGCTGTCTCGGCCCAACCTTGGTCTGAATTTTCACTGTCCCCATGGCTTCTCTGCTCGTGTTGTCATATGCCCGAATCACCTGGGCTGTCGGCACAAAGTCTGCGATTTTTAAACCGATTGCATACGATGTCCTTGCCGAGCAAACGTTGATGGTGGATCTGGTATCAATAAGAACCACCGGGATCCATTTGTTTCTACATTCCACCGAAACGTAGAGTGGCTTGTTGTGGTTCGCCCCCTCGGGTGGCAATTCCTTGTCGAAAAAAGTCAGCATCGGGGTAGCTCCTCCCGAAAAAACTAATCCCACCAGCTGCTCTGGCGTGGTTTCTATTGAGAGCTTGGCCTTGTCCATTGCCGATAGGACGGCCTGTCGATGAACACGTGATGACATAAGTAGTCCCCAGATGGAGATGTCTGCTTGTATCTTTTTCAACTGCTTCAGTGCAGCCTCTTCTTCGAGTTGTTTCTCTTTCTGTTTCTTCGTCTCCTTATCTTTCCCAGACGCCTCTTGTTGATCTAGATGTGGAGGTTTGAAATACCGTCCACTTCTAGTCATATGATCGACTTCGCCGATGTACCAGGTATCATCTGGTTGGTTATTCCCCCAATCCTCATCCGTGTGGGCAAGACATAAATCATCGTCCTCCCACCACATTCCATCGGCAGCTGACAGACACCTGTCCGGCTCCGATATGACTGCTCTCGTACTCGCAGTACCCTTCATCCATATGCTCGCAGCATTCTCTGTTTTTGTGTACATAGCAGTTTCAGTCCCCTCATGGGCTTTAGCTTTCCTGATTCTCTCAGAATCCTCAAACCTTTCCTGTTCCAACTGTGTCAGTACGGCTGACTGTTCAACAATCCTGTATTCAAAATGCTCTAATCCTGAGCGAAATTCTTGATACCGGCACTCTCCGGCGATGTACTCTGATTTTTGGTCCTTCCGGCCATCACTGTTATTCTTGCCCCTGCCGGGCCTCGTTCTGGTTGGAACTCTTCCACAACATCCGGTTGATCATCCAGCCACCCGGTAGCCTCTGCCGATTCCTCATAATCAGACCAGTTGATTGCCGCGTTCCCTGGATCTTGGTCCCTGAAAAGCTGGAGGTTGGCAAGGTCCTCTTCCACAGCCGTCAAATCGTCTGCCCTCTATCCAAATCCATCTCCTTGGGTCACACAGAGCTCTGCCCCTGTCGGTAATTCCACATTTGGGCCATCCTGGCCTACTAACGAAATGTAGTCACTCGGACTGTGTACCTTCTCAACAAAACCCCTAGATTCCTTGGACTCTGGCTCAACAATCCCATTCTCCTCTGAAATCTCCCCTCTTCTGTCTTCGACAGTCACCACCATTGGTCTAGGTTGGGTTCTGGAGATGTCCAACATGCACAAGTCAGTGCAGTCAGGAAGGAACACCTCCGGCTTAGGTAGGTGGGAAAGGGTGATATATATGCTAGGATCGTAAGCCACGACCCTTGTCTGGATAAAGTTGATTCTTTTGGGAGGTGGAGCTTGGTTGTGCGGTGGGAGAGGGTTTGTTGTAACATTGGGTTTCTCGGGAGGCAAAATCACCCCATTATCGATGAGATCTTGAACCTCATGACGTAATCGGAAGCATTGGTCGATGTCATGACCGTGCTGTCGGTGAAATGCGCAATATTTGGCTGGGTCGTGGGTGGGGGGAAGTCGTTCCGGTAATGGCCGCGGCTCTAGGGGCTTCAAGTGCCCTTTTCAGATTAAAACCCCCAGAGCTTTGGACATGGGCATATACAGTGGAGCGAAGGTTCTTTGATTTTTGGGTGGGTATTTGGCTGTTTGTGTATGGCTTCCGGATGCACCGGAGAATGGCGTAGCTGCCATGGTTCTTGGAGGGGGGTTGGTGGTGACCATGCTCACTTCAGAGGCTCTTGTAGTTGTAGCGCCGCTCGAGCCTGTATTAGTGTTGCGGTTGAAAGTTCTTCGGGGTTGCTCTCTGTCATTATCAATCAAGCCCAGCTTCAAGGCATCCTCAATCTGTACTCCCATCTCATGTAGATCTGAAAACGTAGGGAAGGGGAGCACAATCATTTTCTGCATCAGCTTAGGCTGGAGATTGCGCACAATCATCCTAATCTGATCTTTATCTGTGGGCCTTAAGGTCATCATTGAGGCTTTGGCCCTCCATCTGGTCACGAACTCTGAAAAGCTCTCCTTAGGCTCCTGCCTTGTCGTCTCGAGGTCACGGGTTGTAATCTCGATTTACGAGTTGTACGAGTATTGTGTAATAAAGGCCTCAGCCATCTCATTCCAGTTTCTCTTGACATCATCTTCTAATTTGGCGTACCAGATGGCCGCCACACTCGACAGGGTTCGGTCGAACAAAGATAGTTTCTGTAGTCTGGTGAGGCCCATCGGCCTTAAGATATCTGAAAACAACCTCAAGTGCACCATGGGGTCCACAGACCCATCAAATCGGTCAATGTGCGGCATCTTGAATCGGTCCGGCAGCGTCACGGCTGCGTCGGTATACCCGTCCTCAATATCAGGGATGGTCTTGACTCCCTGGGATTTCTTAAACATCTTTTCAAGCTTGCTCAGCTTTACTGCCGTGGGATCCACTTCGAACTCAAAGGGAGAATCCGGTGCATTGATAGGCGTGGGTGCCTTGGATAATTGCGGTAGAATCGGGGGTAGAGCCGGCCCCGTTGGGATGTCTGTATCTTCTTGGGCATTCTGGACGTTTGCCGTCTCCTCAGGTATTGGAACTCTTGCTGGGAGAGGAACCTGTTGTGAAGCAGATGCTCCAGTTTGCTGCTGTAACCGGGTAATTAACTCTGCCTGTTGAGCCATAAGAATGGCTTGCTATTTGGCGAATTCTGCTTGACGAACAACGTCCTCTTGCATGGCTTTCATGCTTTCCTGGAGTTGGCGTACCATATCTTCCATCCCTGACATATTACCCTGATTTATTTGAACTGCCGGTATATCTGCCTCTGTAGTAAGTTCGAAAATCCCAACCCGACTGTTTAAAGACTGCTGATCTGGCAATCTTCGTACCGATACACTGCGTCTTCTTGACCTCTGTCTGATAACCGAGGGTAAGGAATTGAACACTAGTTGCCCGTCGACCAGATCCTTAGATCGATTGAGTCCGCGACCTCTAGTCCAGAGTGCTTGGGGAATATCTACTGGGTCGGAAGCAATCGTGCTAAACTACCCCTAGTAAGAAGATAAATAAAGCAATAATAAGAGAATAAATAACCAGACAAATGGACAGCATAGCAGCGTAAAATAAACACACAACACACAGTTGGGCATCACAATACATGGTTGATAAGCTGAATATACTGTTCCTCCATACTGATTACTGTCCCCCCGAATCACTATTCCTGAAAATCGGATCTGATACCCGTAGATAACTAATTATCAAACATTGGCGCTCGCAGGCCTGATTCTCAAACTTGCAAACTGATTCGCGCATCCCCTGTAGAGATACACTCTAAAAGCACATAGCAAGTAAATGAGAGCCAATACACCCCTACGTTGGGGTAGGGTTTCCCTGTCCTATTTTGTCAGGAACTAGGGTTTCACTACGCAGGCAGCGGTTTCAAACAACCTATCATCAGGTAAGCAACCTATCCTAGTTTGGAATGGTCACTATGGATTCCGAATATGCACTAGGTCGAATGGTCAAAAATGGTACCCCGGTGAAACCAGGGTTTGTGTTCCCATATTGGTAGAGCCCGCACCCGGTCAACCTTATGGCACGCAGCCTCAGGCTAACCACTCAGGAATAGCAGACGGCAAACACGGTGTCCTAGGCGCACCAATGCACATGCAATGCAAAGACACACATAAGTGTAGTCAAAACAAGATATCATGAGTTCGAGTCAAGTTCTCTAAAATCCCCAGCAGAGTCGCCAGAAACTGTAGACGCGCCCCCGAACGCCTCGGGAGGATGAGTCCCGTTCTATTCATTATGCGCTCACTACAGTTCGGACTATCAAATCGTCACGGTTCTGTAAAGTAGTGCCAAACATGGACTGCTTTGCCAAATATAGAGTAACCACCTAAATGTTTTATTTTGGGGGAATTTAGGAAACACTGACTCGTTTGCCTAAGGCCACATGTCCGTCATCACCAAAGTTGCCTCGGCTCGGGAACTTGGGTATGATTGGGGAAGGTCAGCTATGAGCACCCCCTCTCGCCCGATCCGAAGATCGGCCTCTACTAACCATGATATCTTGTTTTGAAAACATTACGTGTTCTTATTCCGGTTATTAGCCTAGATTTACTATGTTATGCGCACAGCAAACAAGTATAGACTGGGTCACCTGAGTTGGAACAAAGCATTTCATGTTTGTTTGTTTGAAAATAGTTCGATGGTGCTACCCGCAAGTAGGCTCAGACATGAATTTTACCACCCTCGAGTGGGCTTAGAAAATACAATTTTGCCACTCTCAAGTGGACTTAAAACTTGCATTCAATGCATTGTTCCAACTTAAGTAAGCCAACCTTCACCCACAGGCATTCAGGCAGTTATAACACATAAGCATATAGCCTCATGGTAAGCATACTGTCATGGCAACACTCACACGTATGCAAGGATGCTAAAGCGAAAAGACTTACAGAGTACTCCAAGCCAAAACAAAAGCTATGTTAGAAATCCATGTATGGTCCTATTTATACAGAAATGCCTAATGCAACACATGCAAAATGCAACTACAATAGGCTCGGCTATTCTAAAATGACATATGAGATGCTACAACTAACACGTATTCAACTTCGAATTGAAACACAAATGAAGTTAGTATGATGCGCCGAGCCCGGTGCATGCAAAGCGAATGAATGTATGCAAACATGCTATCTCTAATGGAAACATGCCCTAAACTAAGCATCGAAAGCTAGTAAATAAAAGGGAAGAAAGACATGGGGTTGGAAGACATACACACACTCACGCACACTTATTACATAATTGCCCACGCTCGGAGGGTTCGAATAAATATTACACGACAAGATGAATACTATTAAATTAATTATTACAGGACTTCTAATTAATTAGTGAATTAAATGCAGAAGTAAATTGGCCACAGCCCCGCCTCGGAATGATGGGATGATGCATGCCCGGTCCGTCTTGCCCAGAAACCCGTACCATGCCACTGTTGCCTCTGTTTACACTGCCCTGCTCCTCTGAAAATTTGCACAAGTCCCAAGGATGCTTCTCTGAACACTGGGGAGCGTCACCGACCAAGTGGGAACACCACCGGCCAAAGGGAATGATCATCGACCATTGGTTGGGCCATCGGCTAATTGTATTTGGTCGGTCGGCACTCCGAGTAGCCGGCCAGCTATTTCTTCCTGCAGAATCCTGCAGTTGACAGCAGCAGAGGGCAAGTAGTGTATGGCATGGAATTGTCAAGCAAATGTGAGCATGGCCATACTCCCTATCATGCAATGGACTCAAGGGAGCATGACCCTCAACCCTCGGGTCATCAATTATACATTTTGATGCATGATGGCCTAAGAGGCCAAGTTTGCCATTCAATGTAAAATGCATGCAACAAAAGAGATGAATGTCAACACCCTATCATATTGAGATCAAGGGCGTCGGCGACCAAGGATTGAGACGTGTTACGTCACTTGGAGTACGAACACTCTCAATCCTCATGCTTGGTTTGACACCCCAAACTAGGCAATGCAATGCATGTATACAAACATGGCTCAAGACTGCAACATGAGGCTAAGATGCAAAACATGCCAAATGCAATGCAATCTATTATGCAAGCATGCAATGTGCTAATCATGCAAGAGGCAATACAATGCAATTAAACATGTGATGCAAATATGGTTCAATGCAAGCATGCAATGAGAGGCAACAAGTGAAACATACAACTATGTACAAGAATGGACTTAGACTGAAATGGGAAGCCTCGGCCACACCCTAAAACAGTGGCCAAAAGGGTCAAAAATGGTACAACTTATGCATGCAAGCATGCACAGATCAAGGCCTATCATCTAAGCATGGAAGGGGACAATTCTAAGCACACTTAAAGGCAATATGCTTGGACATTAAACACTCATGTTAAACTCTGAAAAGCATGCAAAAGATGACACCAATACATGCTAGGGAATGGATGCAAAATAGAAGGTATTCAAGAGAGAGCATTGCTCAACACCTACCCCAAGCAAACATGGCATGATCTAAGCAACCCAGAACAGAGTTTTTATGCATCAAAATATGCCCCAAAACCCACTGATATGGCAGCTCCAAAGGCTTAAATACATAAGCATGCACAATGCTCATTTCAAGGCACAAAAGGACACCTCTTCAAGGCATGAAAAGGATGATGGATGCGAGCATAGGAACATGGATTAGGGACTGAAATAGCATGTGAAATGACTCCAAATCATTGAAACAACCCAACTAAAACATGCTCATGACTCACACCCTCAAGGCTCACAAGCCAAAATACAAAGGGGCTAAACCAAACATGGAAAATATGATCAAATCAGCACCCAACAGACCTCAAGCATGGTAAGACATGGCCAAGAACTTCACAAAGTTAGGCCAAAACATGAGAGCATGGTAGGTTAATGCGTGATGCACTTCTTAGGCCAAAGAGAGGAATACAAAGCAAGTACATTAAACATAAAAGGGGACATTAATCTGACCAAAAACAGAGGCACAATATGACCCAACAACACCCAAAAACCTCTTAAATGAAGCCAAGAACAACTAATCATGCATGCTACCCTTATGAGCCAAAAACAAGGACAAAAGAGAGACAAAGGGAGAGGGGTGTCCCTCCCCTATGCAAGACCTCAAAACCTCTTCTTCACCACTGAAAATCCACTGGATTTCAGTGGTGAGAAGGCCAATACACAAAGATAACCAAGGCTCAACAAAGAGAGTACAAAAAGGGCCAAACAAGGCCTAAGAGGAGGGGGGTCGGCCTCAAACAACAAAATGGCCTTAATGAAGTATCTTAAGCATGTAAATACAAGACTTTTTTTAGTTATACACGAAGCTCAAATCAGTATGAAAAGCAGATCAAAAGCTATCGCAAGATTGGGGAATTTAAAGCAAAAGTGTTACCCTTGAAGAACACCTCAAGAAAAGCAAGTCCAGTCACCTTCTTCTGATCAAAACCAACTCAAAACCTCAAGAATAAACCCTCAACACCTCCCAAAGTCGATGTATGGTGTAATGGTGTGTGTTTTAGTGCAAAAGTAAGAACAAATCAACCTTTTAGGCCCTCAAACACACACAAATGAAGAGAGAGAGGGAGATATAGTGAGAGAAGATATATGTATCAGAATATATATGTTCTAGGTCTGATTTTGCTGAACCAAAACAAAGGAGAGGGTTAGGGCTCTTATATATACCATCAAAGGTGCTAAGCTTCCAAGAGAAGCTAATTAAAAGGATCAAGGCTTCTTCAAGAAGCAAAGGCAAAGGGGCCAAGGCTTCCTGAGGAAGCTGGGACAGGGTTCAAGCTTCTTAAGGAAGCTAAGACAAAGGTCCAAGCTTCCTCAAGAAGCTAGACCAAAAGGGTGCAAAAGAGGCAAAACAGCCACAAATGTACACAGGGGCAGGGTTTGTGCATTCCAGCTGGCATGCACCATGCCTGAAAAAGGCAAAAAGGTGGTACCGGCCAGAAAAGTAGGCCATCGGCCAAACAGATGGTCGGCCGACCACACCAAATGCCGACCGGCCAATGATATATTTCACCAATGGCCGGTAGCAAGAAGACACGGCCGGTGGCCTCAAGCCAAGGCCGGTGGGTGTCAGGGGTAGCTAACAAGCTACTCTCTACCCTCAGGTGCAAAAACAAACAAGTCCTTGGTGTAAAACCAAGCACAGAACAAGCAAGTCGAGAGATCCTAAGGCAAGGCGCGTAACCAAGACCTCCGGGAACTCAAAACAAACACGGACATGGATGATCACCTAGTGTTCAAGCGGTGACGTCCAAGTCTTGAGGACGGTCTAAAATGGGGTGTCTACAATATCCCATTATAGGAATTTTTTATTTAACATAGTTAACTAAAAAAATAAAATTCATAACTGCTCTCTATACAAAAATAAAATTAAAAAGAGGCTTTTCTGCAGTCCATTGTATGAACTTGTCACGACCAAAACCCACCCCTATGAGTTTAACATCGCAACCGGGCAGTAATTCTTGGATTACCAAAGGCCTCTTACTGAATAACTTATAAGTAGGGGTTGCGGAAGCAAATATAGAAACATACATAGTCCAATGAGCTGTGGAGACACATATGGGATAGATAACATAAAACTTTTACAAACTTATGAGTGACGTCAAAAGATATAGTTTTTACACATCACTCCATGAACATGTTTTCAGAAATCTTGCCCAAATACAAAACAAAATAAACACAGTCTAGTACAATTACAAAAACAGCCACTAAGGTTGACCTCATCTGGAACCCCCTCAGGAGGCACAAAGGTTGGCTGACAAAAACTAAAACATTGGCCATCAACTCCGGGCCTGGTCACGTGCCTGCTCACCTACCTGCTCACCTACATACATAATATAAATAGTGAGTGGAAGCCCAGTGAATAATAACAGAGTAAAGATTTTATTGAATGACGTCCATACAGAAACGAAGTCTTGTACATAATCGGATGTCACAACAGAGCAGATTCATAGGCATAGTTACATTTGTATTCAAACCTTGTACATATATCATATCATAGTACGTGGCACATCCATTAGCATTAACAAATCCGATGACCCACAAGGGACTGCCGTGAAGGCTTTTTGATGACTCATGTGCACAGAGACGTTTCTGATGACCTATAAAGAGACGGCCATAAAGGCATTCCGATGACCCATAAAAGGACTTGATGACCCATAAGGGACCTGATGACCCATAAAGGGACGCATATCATATGATGCTAAGGACGCCACAAATGCATTTCAGAATCTTGGACAATCATTCATTCATTTCAAACATAGCGTAGCATTTCAGAAAACTAATTACTTCATATCATAATGTTCAGAAAATACTTAACATTGAACATAACTTTACAAAGTTACTACTCACAAATAACTGGTAGCTCCGAATAGACGACAAAGTGGGCAATTCACCTATCCTGTGACGCATGACCTACATAACATGGCAGATTCATACATTGAAACACACACTCGGATTGTACATAACTTATTTCATTTGTTCTTAGTATTTTTCTAGCCTTTAACCTCATTATGGAGCCTTAATCATGGCCTAGGAGTGTCTAGAATGGAATGAGGATGCTTAGGTGTACTTGAAACACTTGACAAAAACTTTGCTGAAAAAGGGATTTCGCTCGAGTGTAGCTTCCTTCGCTCAAGCGGACATACCAAATGTGAGTGGTCGCTCGAGCGCATACTCCTTCGCTCGAACAGTCTATAAAGTATGAAAAAGTTCTGGTTGCGTGCAATTTTCCCTCGACGATCGCTCGATACTCGCTCAAGCGTGAGACCCAAGTCCTCGCTCGAGCGCAACTCTTGTCGCACGAGCAGACTGCAAAACATGCAAACTTCTGAGAGCATGCAATTTATGCTCGAGCCACCCTTTTGTCGCTCGAGCGGGAATGTGAGAATGAAAGTGGTCGCCCGAGCGTGGAAACCTTCGCTCTAGCATAGAAGCAAAATTCTGGGTTTTCCAGATTTGCCTCCAAGCTGTAAATCTTGAATTCAACACTCCAAAACTCATCCTCTTGGGCCAAAATTCTAGAAAACATTTAGAAACTCACAAAACATCATGATTTAAAGATCATTTCATGAAATCAAGGCCCAAAAGCATGCCAATTGTTCACAAATTCAACTTAAACTTTATGAATGTTCCAAAAACATGACATGCATGAAATGATTTGAGCTTCAAGTCTCCAAATCATGATCAAATGAAATGAGAGGATGTAAAACATGATGAATTCCTACAACTAAGCTCAATTTATGACATGCATGAGAGAATTTCCTAGTAAACATGCTCCAAATGTAATGAAATGTACATGCATGTATGAATTGATCATCCTCTCTACTTCTTAAGCTTGATTCTTACATCACATAGCTCAATTCACTTGAATACATGGATGAATTAACTCAACTTCAAGACTAGAGACTTGGCTTCTTACCTTAGATGCTCAATTAGGTCTTAGGTGCTAATTTCTTGAGCTAGATGATCAAATCTCCAAAGTTCCTTCTTCTTCCCTTGATTTTGAGCTTCTCTTCACTCCCTCCCTTCTCCCACATGCTTAAGTCTCCAATGAAGAAGAAAAAAAAATTGAATCTAGGTGGAGTGGGGCTCAATAAAGGCTTAGCTAATGATGTTTAATTAGTTTAAGTCAAAGACAACTAAGTGAGATTAAATTAATCTTATTTGATCGTTTCGAAACGAATTTCAATTAAACCAATCATAAAATTCTAAAAATTCCAAATAACACATAAATCAAGTCAATTTCAGAATCAGATGCCGATAAACTGAAACTAAAACATGAGCAGCTCTTTCTACGTCAAACAGATAGAAACAAAAAATGATGTAATGCACATGTAATTAACTCAGGATTTCTTCTTAATTACTTGTTTTGCATACATAAACATGAATTAGCGCTAATCATAGGTCGGGATTATTACAGTCTTCCCCCCTTAAAGAGTTTGGTACTCCAAACTCGAGTTACCATCATTTTGGAAGAGCACCGGGTCCAAAGGGAACAATTCAGGATATCTTTTCATCATGTTTTCTTCCATTTCCCAGGTTGCATAGGTTCCTCCATGATTATGCCAATCAACCTTCACTAATGGGATTTCTTGTTTCGTAGCCTTTTGATTCTTCGGTTGACAATTCGAATTGGCTGTTCTTCGTACGTATAATCCTCTTTTAAAAGTACATGAGTCGGCTCAATCACATGTAGCGGATCTCTCAAATAATCCTAAAGCATAGAGACATGGAAGACATTATGCATGTTTTCCATTACCGGAGGTAAGGCTACTCGGTATGTTACTGAATTGATCTTCTCGAGAATCTCATATGGACCAACATACCTTGGCGCCAACTTGCCCTTAGCACCAAACCGAGTTTGTCCTTTCATAGGGGTCACTTTTATGAACACATGGTCCCCAACTTCATATTCTATACCTCTTCTTCGAACATCAGCATAACTCTTTTGCCGGCTTTGTGCAGTTTTCAACCTTTCGTTTTTTAGGTGAGTAAGTCATAAAATAAAACAAAGAATTTACACGAATACATGGGGCATACCCCATGCCCTAGCAAAACTAAACAAGGATGGAGCTAGCTAACATATAAAACAAACAGGAAACCCAAACAACATGTTCACCAACCATATCAACACATGCAATAGGGAAGATGAACAAGAGAGGGACCACAAAAAAAACAAGTAAACCTCACAATCTTATGCTTGCAAAACGACACTGCCGAGGAAGATTTGGATGATCCATCACAGCATAGAAATGTCCACATAACCAAGAGCCTAAATAGCTTATACAACTGAACATACATAATAACCAAGCCAAAAATACCAACTTCCTACACATCCCGTAGGGTTAGGCCAACGAACCCACAACAACCTATATATATAGTGGGCTATAAGACAATAACGTACTGTAACAAAATAAAGGGAAATGAAACAAACAATTCTCCATTGGACAGATCTCACTATGATTGGCGCTGTAGTGCAGCCTGGTCAGAGACTCTCCATCAAACCCTGATGACTCAATCTGGACAGCAAAGGAACTTCAACCATCCAGTTGATCATCACAACAATTATTAGTAAAACCTGCAAATAACAGCAGTACCCATATGAAAGGAGATTCAAACAACCCTCATAACACTGCAGAAAACAAATCTCATAGTATAGGGAAGCTAAATCACTCAACCCACAACTTGTACATAACTCAATAAAAAATAACAGTGTTAGAGCAGTGGAAACCCACAACAGCATGTGAGAGGACAAGAAAAGAGTAAAAACAACAATATATAGCTCACACCACTCAACCCACAATAACAGCATCCCTAACAACCCCCAGACCAGCTTATAACCCAACTTGCAAAACAACAAAATACAGAAATTAACACTCAATATATTGCTACCATCACTCAACCCACATATGGTGAACTCACATCCCTCAATGAAGACCTGCCACAACACATGCCTGCAAAATGAAAGACTCCTTAGGAAACAAAAGAAAAAAAAACCCCACTATAGAGCCTAGCCACACTCAACCCTCAGTGATATGCTCACAGTCACTCAACCTACTCAAGGTGCCACTCCTCTCAATTTTAAGGATGGTTGAAGGCAACCTCCATTCTTGCAAGAACCATGTACTAGTTGGGGACTTTTTAATGTCGCTGAGAGCAAGGGCTCTATATCTAACCATATATATAATATTATTCAAAAGGATCTCTTCAGGTTTCCTTTGCCGAATTAATTTCACTTTTTCAGTTGTTTCTTATACAAGTTCCGGTCCCAACAAAGGTCTATCACCTACCTCGGTCCAACATATCGGAGATCGGCATTTTCTTCCATACAAAGCTTCATAAGGAGCCATTCCAATGCTTGAGTGGTAGCTGTTGTTGTACACAAACTCAGCCAATGGCAAATAAATCTCCCAATTTCCTTAGAAATCTAACATGCACATTCTGAGCATATCGTCCAAAGTTTGATTGGTCCGTTCAGTCTGACCATCCGTCTGTGGGTGATAAGCACTACTCAACCTCACTTCTGTCCCCAAAGCTTGTTGTAAACTTTGCCAGAATCTTGATGTGAACTTCGAATCTCTGTCAGATACAATAGATACTGGTACACCATGTAATCTCACAATTTCATTCACATACATGTTAGCTAACTTATCCGCATTATAAATAGTTTTGACAGGCAGATTTAGTCAAACGATCAACTATGACCTTGATAGAATCCATACCTCGAGAAGAGCGAGGCAATCCTACAATGAAGTCCATGGTAATGTGCTTCTATTTCCATTATGGTATTGGAAGAAGCTGTAACAAACCAGCGGGTCGTTGATGTTCGGCTTTAACTTGTTGGCAATGTAAACATCTAGCCACAAAATCTGCAATGCACTTTTTTCATTCCAGGCCACTAGAAATTCTGTTTCAAAGCATGATACATCTTCGTGTTCCCTGGATGCATGGCGAATTTCGAGTTATGCGCCTCAGTCATAACACGTTTTCTCAGATCGGAGAAATTTGGTAAACAAAGTCTATTCTGAAATTTTAACACATTATTCTCAAACATAAACCCCGGCCTCGGTTTTGGGTGAAATTCTCCCACAATCTTTTTCAAGTACTTATCTTCAAGTTGCTTCTCTTTGATTTCTTCAATGATTACCGGTTGAGCGGAAATGGCAGCTAAAATTCCACCCTGTTCACGTATCACAATCTCAATCTCATTCTTTTCCAAGTCATATAACAATTCTCTCTGACCGGTAAGCAAACATGACAGATTTCCCATTGATTTTCGGCTCAAGGCATCTGCTACAGTATTAGTTTTCCTTGGCTAATACAAAATCTACAAATCATAGTCTTTGATTAACTCTAACCATCTCCTCTGTCTCATGTTCAATTCCTTTTGGGTGAAGAAATATTTAAGGCTTTTATGATCAGTATACACTTCACATGTGGCACCTTATAGATAATGTCGCCAGATTTTTAAAGCGAACACCACTACTGCAAATTCAAGATCATGCGTTGGGTAATTCTTTTCATGTGGTCAAAGTTGTCGAGAAGTATAGGAAATTACCTTTCTATTTTGCATTAGTACACAACCCAACCCCCTGTAGGACGCATCACTTTAAATCTGAAACCCATCAGTACCACTGGGCAAAGTCAAAATCGGTGCAATTACTAGTCTGGTTGTCAACGCTAGAGAGGCTGACTCTCGCTGTACATTCCAATCAAATGATACATTTTTCTGAGTTAACTGGGTCAATTTCATGGCATGTTTTGCAAAGTCTTTCACAAATCTTCTGTAGTAGCCTGCAAGTCCTAGAAAACTTCTAACTTCTGTCACATTTGTCGGTTTAGGCCAGCCCACAATAGCTTAAATTTTCTATGGATCAATAGAGATACCATCCTTGTTGATTACATGCCCCAAAAATGCTACACTGTCAAGCCAGAATTCACATTTGGACAATTTTGCATACAATTTCTTTTCTCTCAGAATCTGCAAGGTAGTTCTTAGGTGATTCTCATGTTCTTCTCTACCTTTAGAATAAATCAAAATGTCATCAATGAACACAATGACAAATTCATCAAGATATTGTTTGCAAACTTTGTTCATTAGGTCCATAAAAGCTGGTGGTGCATTTGTTACCCCAAATGGCATTACCAAGAATTCATAGTGTCTATATCTAGTCCTAAATGCAGTTTTATCTACATCTTCTGCCTTGACTGTTAACTGGTGATACCAGGATCTAAGGTCAATTTTAGAGAGCACTTGGGCTCCTTGGAGTTGGTCAAACAAATCTTCTATTCAGGGTAATGGATATTTTTTCTTAATGGTTACTTTGTTCAATTCCTGATAGTCAATATATAGCCTTAAAGACCCGTCTTTCTTTTTGACAAATAGTACTGGAGCACCCTAAGGTGAAGTGCTCGGTTGAATGAATTTCTTGTCTAACAGTTCTTGAAGTAGAGTTTTCAATTTTTTCAGTTCTGAGATTCACATTCTGTAAGGGGTCTTAGAAATAGTTTCTGTTCCTGGTGCTACTTCAATAGGGAACTTAATTTCCCTATCAATTAAGTCCCCGGGTAGATCATTGAGAAACACATCAGGAAGGTCACAAACCACATGAATAGTTTCTACACTGGCACTATCCGAAGACACAGTCAATACGCTACATAAGTAGCCCCGACACCCCTTTCTTATCAGCCTTTTGGCTTTCATAAATGAGATCAGGTATGGTGGGGGAACTACCCCATTTTCGGTAAAAATAAACTCAGGCACACCAGGCAGTTTAAATACAACAGATTTACTTGCACAGTCAATGGTGGCACAATATTTAGTCAACCAATTCATACCTAGAATACAATCAAAATGATCGATGCTTAAGGGCAACAAATCAATATATAATGTCATACCACCAATCAAAATATCAGATGACGCACTACTACAAATATAGATAAAGATCACACTTTTTTGGTGTGATGTATATTTTTTAATCACACCTTTTAAGTTTTATTAAAGTGTGGTCTTTAGGAGTGTGATTAAAAATGGTCATTTTTAATCACACTTTCTAAGTGTCATTAAAAAATGCTTTCATCACACCTTTTAAGTGTGATTAATAATATTTAGATCACACCTTTTAAGTGTGGTTAAAAACATTTAGATCACACCTTTTAAGTGTGATTAAAAACTTTAGTTCACACCTTTTAAGTGTGATTAAAAACTTTAGATCACACCTTTTAAGTGTGATTAAAAATATTTAGATCACATCTTTTAAGTGTGATTAAAAACTTTAGATCACACATTTTAAGTGTGATTAAAAATATTTTGATCACACCTTTTAAGTGTGATCTTTGGAAGTGTGATTAAAAATGATCATTTTTAATCACACTTTTTCAGTGTGATTAATAACATTTAAATCACATCTTTTAAGTGTGATTAAAAATATTTACATCACATCTTTTAAGTGTGATTAATAACATTTAGATCACATCTTTTAAGTGTGATTAATAACTAATAAAATCTGTGATAAAAAAAAGGTGCTACATATTTGAAAAATAATCAATATTATTTTTGTATGCACATTTGAATAATGTAGTACACACTATTTACTATATTTTGAATCATAACCACATATTGAATAGAATAACGTCATATATTTCATAAATGAAAATTAAATATTCAAAAGTATATACAAAGGAATTAAATAATAAAAAATTAACTGTGCTTACATATATTACAAAATGAAAAAACTTAAAAAAAACTAAGTTCTTTAATTCTTGGACCATATTTTGCATCTCTTCAAAAAAATTCTGACCTGAAAAATAAAAACACAAATTAATCCAGAAACCGCTGATGCATATGAATAAACTAAAAAGTTAATTCAGCAAACCAAATAGAAACATTAATTATTTCTGCTTGATCTTAATTCTTTTGGAAGTAATTAACAATTAGATGCCACAGCAGCTCAATGTCAATGACATTGTAATTAGAAGGTCACTAATGAGCACAATATTTAAAAATAATAAATTTCAATACAGCTTGTGTACGATCTTTTTGTGAATATATATTATTATTACTGTTGAACCATAATTCTAGGTACCCATAAATAAATAAATAAAAACTCAAGAATTTACTCTCTTTTTTTGGGAGGGGGGAGATACATTGCAGTTACTATCACCAGCACCAGCAGCAGGTTTTGAAGAAGCAGAAGCTGCATTTTCTTTTGCACCTTTGGAGGAAAAAGAAGAAAAAACAGCTACCCATTTCATACATGTCTATTTACCAAAGAATAACTGCAAACACTAACAATTGGCACAAGCGTATAGAAAATCATAAAGAAAATACATTATTATCTCAAAATACCTAGCGAAGCATTGTAGCCTCAGATTCAATTCCTCCAACTCCCCAGCCAACAACTCCTAAGCCAGCAATCATATTTGTATGGGAATCAATTCCAACCACGCTATCAGGGTACAGAATGCCATTTGTGTAGAAAATAACCCATCCAAGGTATTCAAGATTAACTTGAAAATTACCAGTCACTTGCTAAATGCCAAACCTACCAAATAATATTATAGTGCTAAAAAAATGAGAAAATTTGGACTATGATTTACAAGAGGCTAGAGGTAAATGTGGCTTTACTCTGGAAGCCCCATACATAGTTAAACATTACAAACCTCATGTATTGAGCCTATACCTATCTAATGTTTTGGCCCTTTTAAGAGTAAACCATTCATACAACCTTAAGGTCAAATTCTTGCACCTTGCCATGAGAATTTTCCTTTAACAACAGTATAACATCTAGATATAGAAATACCCTTGATGCACTAATGATGCCAAAGTCTTACCTGGTGGACAATACCAGAACCAGGAGGAACAATGAGCATATTGTGAAAAACATTGGAACCCCACTTCAGAAAAACAAACCTCTCCTTGTTTCTCCGAAATTCAAGCCCCATATTTGCCTGCATTGCATTCACTTCCTGTCACATCAACCTGAACAGAATTGTCAATGACAAGATCCACTGGAAGCTGGACATAACATTTATGTGTGTAAACAAATATTGGTTATATTAATTTATTAGTGTAAACAAATATTAGCAAAACATGCCTTAAATCATGATACAGTTTAATTGAGTGGCAATTATTTTTTACTATGTTTTTGGCTTAACTCCAACATTGTTACTGTTTTTATGCGCTAAAATATGAAATATGTTCACGAGGCCAAGTGGTTCTTCAATCATAACCATTAATTTGAAGGCATTGAACCATAGGATGGAATAGACATCAATCAAATCTACACTAGATTTCATTCAACGGGTGGAGCATTTTTTAAATGTTGAATCCATCTTTGTCTTTTCTATGTCGTCTATATATAAATATAACTTCAAGCCAAATTCAGCCCCCACTTTCCTAAAACTTGAGGGCCACAAACCACCAAACCTCTTATATTTTGAAGCCATCTTTCAACTCTCTTTCAAGAGACTACGTAGTCTTATTGGTTTTGAACGATATCAAAGAGCATGAGCAGGGTGTTTTTACCAGTGATGCAGAGAATCAAAGAGAAGTCTCCGAAGTGTGACTTAGCCATGAAAGCAAGTCATAACTCTGCTTCTACTTCTGCCTTCCCTTCTGGATCTTCTAAGCAGGTGAGAACAAATGTCGGTGCTTATAATCAATTCGCCTATAACAAAGCTGATAAGGATAGCAATGATAACAGATACAAACAAGCTGAGGAATCTCTCTGGACAGTGATGTATTTGAGCTATTGGGGTCCTAATTGAAGTGTTAACGAAATTCGAAAAGCAGATCTAACTTCAGTGTTTTTTGTAGATGGTTTTTTGTTTTGAAGCAACCTTGCTGTACATAAGAGAGTTTGTGTGTGGATGAAACATGTCTATATAGTGGACTTCAGTACTGAATGAAGAACTCTATTTCTTTTCTTATTAGATCCCACGTATCCCTGCCATTATAACATAGTATATAGATTTAACATTGTAGCAGAGAGTAGTAGAGACATCATGAATTTGAGATTAAGTGATCAAATAGTGTGCTTAAACAAAGATGAGCAAGCTTAACAATAAAGAGAGTAATGTAATTCAAGTCACAAAAAGGCACAAGCACAAAGATAAAATGTAGGATGCGAGGACTTGTTACTTGGCACAGACAGAAGTACCGGCTGCAAATCCAATTGAACGGAGAAAAGAACAAAACATCTTGGGATTGAAATTACATTAAGAACAAGTCTTCACCCAGAGAAAAAAACAGCAACTAAATTCTTAAAATCTGACATGGGAATTGACAGAAAGGTATGAAAGAAAAAAAAATCAATAATTGAAAGCTGAATCTATGTTTTACCATTGCAATGAGTACACAACAATGAAGTTGAGTTCCACAATACCTTTCTACAGCCATTTGGAACAATAAACCTAAATCCAACATTTCAACAAGTGAAACACCCTGCCAATGATATTTGATTTTGGGTATTTGATGAAGCATCACATGGCCAAGAATCATAACAACCCTGTGATCCAATCTTCTCTTAAATAGAAATCAGAAGCTCAGATACAACTTTAGGTAAGGAATAAATCCAGCGAATGTCATGTAAACTTAATTCATAAACAGAGTAAACAATGGTAGAATTCACAAACTTTTTTTTTTTTTATATATATTATAATCAGGTATCCCAGTAAACCTAATTCATAAACATTAAATTTCAGTTTAAATAAAAAAATCTTAACTCCTACAAAAATTTTCACATCTGACCATTTCATATGATTCCACTTTTGATTTTCTTATTTCCAGCTCATTTCTTCGAAACAAATGAAAAAAATTACAAAAAAACTATAAACATGATAAGAGACCCATGTGCTTACAGGAATTATACCATATGCAATTCTGAGCCTGTAATGTTCT
The DNA here is from genome assembly GCF_055761805.1 of Camellia sinensis. Classification (NCBI taxonomy): domain Eukaryota; kingdom Viridiplantae; phylum Streptophyta; class Magnoliopsida; order Ericales; family Theaceae; genus Camellia; species Camellia sinensis. Next base: position 164,699,096 of record NC_138972.1, read on the forward strand.
TGAGCAGTTATCTTTAGTTTTTCAGCAGCCTTACAAATTTACACCCAACATTGATCAACAGATGATTCTATATTTCTGGAAATTAAAATTATCAGATTTATCACATACCTTAGGAGCTGCTTGGGAAGACTTCCACAATATTGCAGCACATGCTTCGGGACTGGTACAGGATAATAACATTGAGAAAGAAATCTAATAAAAATCAAGGAATAGGGTAACACGCAACACGGTTTAGCGCTGCAAGGAAGATAATCATTGGTGACCACGAAGCCTACACTTTTCATTTTTATTACATTCACGAAGGAGAAAGGGGGATGAGATTGCTGAAGGTGAATAAATTACAGCCCTTTGAACAGTACATTTGGTTAGAGTGAAGAATGGTTGAACTCCACAACTTTTTATTATTTATAAACAGAGTAAAGAATGGTTAGACAATGCATTTAGATCTACCAATGCTACCATGGCCGAGACCCGAATACTTCCCCACCACGTGCTGCGATTGAGCGAGCTGAGCGTCAATCCTCGGCAACTGATCCACCGGTGTTGCGATACGCAAGCACGCAACATGAGCCGATAACAACTGCTCGTAAAGCGGATGCGCCAGAATTTCAGATTTGAGCCTAGCACTCTGCCAATTCATAACTCCCTCGCCACCACGAACATCGCTCCCTGTTATCTCTCCTCCATTGTTCTCCACTTTATTGTTGTTCAAATCAGCCGATTCGTGCGATATCGCCGCAGCAGCCATCATCGAATCGTTCGAGACCTGCACTTCGTTGCGCTGAAGAATTGATCTCGAGACCTGCACATCGCCTTCATCTCCATGTCGTTTCGTCTCTGCATCTCTCTCAAAGACGGGTTGGGTTAGCTTAGGGTTATGCAACAAATGAGAGAGAGAAAAAGAGGCTGAAATTCAAAGGGAAAAAAAATAGAGAGACAGAGAGAGATGGGCGCGACTGAGAAGAAGAAAAATGAGGGAAATTTTGGGGGGAATTTTGGAATAATTTGTTAGTTTTTTTTTTTTTTTTTTTTTCAAACGTGGCAAATGGGCGGGTCTAAACGAGTCAAAATAGATTTTGTATTAAAAATTTGTTTCAATTTTTGAAAATTATTTTTTTGAGTTTTTAATTAGTATTTTTTTATTTTTAGTGAATTTTTTTAATATTTTAATCAATTAAAAAAATATTTAAAATATTTAAAAAATTAACAACTAATCAAGCTATTTTTTAATTATATTTGGTTCTAATGTTCGGTTTTCTCAGCAAACAAACAGAGAAGAGAAAATTTTCAAAAAAAAAGAAGAAACAATCTTGCATCAAAAACAAATATACAAACACAAGGGTCTAAAAGTAAAATAAGAGAGAAGCACAGATCGGTTAGAAATCAATCAGAAAGTCTATGTATGAAAATCAAATGATAGAGATTAAAAAGAAAAAAATCAAAAAGTATGTATGAAAATCAAATGATAGAAATATATATATTATTATTATTTTTTATTTGGTAGAAGTAGGGGTAATATTATAATGAAAAATATTTTCCACTAAAATAAAAGTTTATTTTCTGTGGTCAATGAAAAATATTTTTCTACGGCCTATTTTTTTTGGTTAGTAAAAATCATGAACTAATTTTTTGTGGTAGAGGAAAGGTAGCGACATTAGTGGTGGAGGTGGTGGATAAGAGATGATGGTGGTGGTGGTGGTGATGGCGAAAAATATTAGTGGTGAAGTTGTGGTAGTTGTAGTGTAGATGGAGTGGAAGGGGTGAAGGAGAGGTAATGGTAGTAGTAGCGACAGTAGTGGAGTGATGGCGATGGTAGTAGTAATGGTAGTCGTAGAGGTGAAGTGGCGACAGTGGAAGTAGTGGTGGTGGTGGAATGACGTTTGCAGTAGTGGTGAAGGTGGTAGAGGAGATGGGTGGTGAGAGAGAGAGAGATGAGTGAGAGACGGATAGAAGAGATAGAGAGAGAATAGAGCGGGAATGGAAAACAAAAACAGGCGGGAATAAAAAATATTTTTTTTTGTCAGAAATGAAATTTAAATAACAAAATAATGTCGTTTAACTTTCTTTCTTTTTTTTTTTTTTGCGACGGGAGTTGCCGTCGTCAAAAAAAAATATTTTTTGTTAAAATATATATTTTTTTGTAATTAATGATTTTTTTTTTTTTTTGTAGAGGATAGAAAGTGGCAGTAGTGGTGAAGGTGGTGGATGAGAGATGATGGTAGTGGTGGTGGTAGCGGCGAAGGAGATTAATGGTGAAGTTGTGGTAGTGGTAGAGTAGATGAAGTGGCAAGGGTGAATGAGAGGTAATGGTAGTAGTAGTGGCAGTAGTGGTGAAGGTGGTGGATAAGAGATGATGGTGGTGGTGGTGGTGGTGGCGACGGCGAAGGAGATTAGTGGTGAAGTTGTGGTAGTGGTAGAGTAGATGAAGTGGCAAGGGTGAATGAGAGGTAATGATAGTAATAGTGGCAGTAGTGGTAGTGGTGACAATGGTAGTAGCAATGGTAGTCGTAGAGGTGAAGTGGCGGCAGTGGTAGTAATGGTGGTAGTGGAATGGCGTTTGCAGTAGTGGTGAAGGTGGTAAAGGAGATGGGTGGTGAGAGAGAGAAAAATGAGTGAGAGACAGATAGAGGAGAGAAAGAGAGAGAGAGAGAGAGACAAAGACAGAGTGATGAGCAAGAGAGAGACAAAGTGGTCGCTAAAAGTGCATTTTCTTGTAGTGGATAGATAAATCGAGAGGGAGCTCAGTAAATAGAAAAGACAAAAGGGAGAGAGTGAGCAACGCGAACATAGTGGGAGAGAAAGAGAGAGAGAAATAGAAGAGAGAGAGAGAGATAAAAAGATAGAGAGTGAGAGACAGAAAAAAGATAGAGAGAGAAGAGAGATGAGCGAGAGAGACATAGAGAGAAGAGAGATGAACGAGAGAGAGAGAGAGAAGAGAGATAAGCGAGAGAGACAGAGAAATATGAGAGAGATAGAGAGAAGAGAGATGAACGAAAGAGACAGAGAGAGAAAAGAGATGAGAGAAGAGATAGATGAGTGAGAGACGCAGAGAGAGAGAGAGACAGATAGACAGAAAGAAAAGAGTGATGAGTGAGAGAGAGAGAAAGAGAAGAGAGAGAGGAAGATGAAAAAATAGGTGAAAAGATATAGACAAAGAGAGGGGGAGAGAAAAAAAGAGCGAAAATAGATAAACGAGAGAGAGACAAAGAGAGATGAGCGAGAGAGATAACGAGAAGAGAGATAGAGAAGAGAGACAGAGAGAGATGAGAGAGATAGACAGAGAGAAAGAGAGACAGACAGACAGACAGAGAAGAGTGATGAGTGAGAGTGAGAGAGAGAGAGAGAGAGAAGAGAGACAGAGACAGAGAGATAGAAAGATGAAAAAATGGGTGAAAAAGTTCCGTGTCTAAAGCCTCATTTTCTAGTAGTGAGTCATCTCTATCATTCATGGGTAGAATAGAGGCGCGGATTTGGGAATTGTATATTTTATATAAAAATCAAATTGAAATATTTTATACAATCACGCCTATTTAGGGAGTGTGAATAAAAAGTAGTAATGTATATATAATCACACTTTAATTAAAATGTGTGATTAAAAAATATATATATAATCACACTTATTTAAAAAGTGTGATTAAAAAGTAGTAGTGTATATATAATCACACTTTAATTAGAAGGTGTGATTAAAAAATATATAAATAATCACACTTTAATTAGAATGTGTGGTTAAAAAATATCTATATAATCACACCTATTTAAAAAGTGTGATTAAAAAGTAGTAGTGTATATATAATCACACTTTAATTAGAAGGTGTAATTAAAAAATATATAAATAATCACACTTTAATTAGAATGTGTGGTTAAAAAATATCTATATAATCACAACTATTTAAAAAGTGTGATTAAAAAGTAGTAGTGTATATATAATCACACTTTAATTAGAAGGTGTGATTAAAAAATATATAAATAATCACACTTTAATTAGAATCTGTGGTTAAAAAATATCTATATAATCACACTTATTTAAAAAGTGTGATTAAAAAGTAGTAGTATATATATAATCACACTTTAATTAGAAGGTGTGATTAAAAAATATATAAATAATCACACTTTAATTAGAATGTGTGATTAAAAAATATATATATAATCACACTTGTTTAAAAAGTGTGATTAAAAAGTAGTAGTATATATATAATCACACTTTAATTAGAATGTGTGATTAAAAATATATATATATAATCACACTTAATTGAAAAGTGACATAAAAAATAAATATTATCACACTCAATCAAATTAAGTGTGATTAAAATATCAATCTAATTTTTTTTATCACACTTCCAATAAAAGTGAGATCTTTTTTTTTGTCAAAGTGTGATCTTTAACTATTTTTGTAGTAGTGACGGGTAAACATAAGCACATATTATGGAACCCCAAGATGGTGTAGATACAGATAATAAATAGTTCATAGGTTCTAATGGCCTAGTTAATTTCCGAGAGAAAGCATGTGATACAAATGAATGCATGGAGCTAGAATCAATCAGCACATAGGCATTCTGAGCACAGATAGAAATTATACCTCAGACCACAGATTCACTGTTCTGCACATCACCAGGCCCAAGTGCAAATACTTGACCCTGCCTCAAATTCTCTTTCCCGGTATTAGCTTTCGTATTCATCTTGGATGCAGAAGCTGATTCGGCTGAAGTTGCCGCTGGACGGTTGGCATTTTCGAGCTTGATAGGACAATCCTTAATCACATGGCCGGTTTTTCCATACTTGAAACGGGCACTTGACGCTCGATAGCAAACCCCCTTGTGTTTTCTACCACATTCTGGGCAAGTCGATGCAGTTCCACTACTTTGGCTTGAGCCACTATAAGATTCCGTATTTTGTCTCTTATTCCCAGTAAATGAACGACCCTTTTTGAAACTGTTTCCAGACTTTTTTTCCATCCATTCAGTTCGTGGAACAAGAGTTTGTTTCTTTGCTGCCAAAATAGCTTCCGCCAGCAATGCCCTATCCAATACATTCACATACGTAGGTAGGTTAAGAACTCCCATCCGATCCAATATATCTAAATCCAGCCCACCCTCAAATTTGCGGGCCTTCTTGTAGTCCGTGTCCACCATCTGAGGAGCAAACCTAGCTAACTCAGTAAATTTAGCCTCATACTCAGCTATGAACATTGTGCCTTGTTTGAGTTCCTGAAATTCTGAAACCTTCTGGTCCCGGAAGCACTGGGGAAAGTACTTGTCATAGAAAATTGTATTAAATTGTGCCCATGCCGTGTTCTCATTACAATTCTAAACTAACAACCACCATCTCCGAGCTTCATCCTTCAGAGTGTGGATGGCCAATAAGACTTTATGAACCTTGGAACAGGGAAATACTTCAAACAATTTCTCCATCTCCAACAATCATGTTTCAGCCTTTAACGGTTCAATTCCACCAAGAAAGGTGGGTTGTTTCATTTTCATGAACTTCTGAATTAGATTAATAATATCGTTGTTGTACGATTCAACTTGGGCCTGCGGAGGTGGAGGAGATAAAGGTTGTTGCCTCTATTGTTGCATTACCACCTCAATTAAAGCTGTAAGCATTTGTTCCATTCTATTCATTCGGATCTCCGAGGACCCTACTGTATCATCACTCCTTGCATTTTCCATTATTATAGGGAAACAATAGGGAAATAAAATAGGCAAATAGTCCTTTTCATAATGTTCAAAACATTCAATTTAATGTCATGTGTTTAGGGTCAATTTCAGTTTTCATTTTTAATGAACCCACTCACATACATGTTGATGAGATGCCCCTATTTCTTACTAAAACATCCTATAGCTCATGTAGACTCGTGTGTGCGGCATAACTCGTGCTCTGATACCACTGTATCACGACCCAAACCAGCCCCTATGAGTTTAGTGTCACAACCGGGCAGTAATCTTTGGATTACCAAAGGCCCCTTACTGAATAACTTATAAGTAGGGGTTACGGAAGCAAATATAGAAACATAAATAGTCCAATGAGCTGTGGAGAAATATATGGGACAGATAACTTAAAACTTATATAAACTTACATGTGACGTGAAAAGATATAGTATTTACACATCACTCCATGAACATGTTATCAGAAATCTTGCCCAAACACAAAACAAAATAAACATAGTCTAGTACAATTACAAAAACAGCCACTAAGCTTGACTTCATTTGGAACCCCCTCAGGAGGCACAAAGGTTGGCTGACAAAAACTGAAACATTGGCCATCAACTCTGGGCCTGCTCACCTACATACATAATATAAATAGTGAGCGGAAGCCCAGTGAATAATAACAGAGTAAAGATTTTACTGAATGATGTCCATACAGAAATAGGGTCTTGTACATAATCGGATGTTATAACAGAGTTTCATAGGCACAGTTACATTTGTATTCAATGCTTGTACATATATCATATCATAGTACGTGGCACATCCATTAGCATTAACAAATCCGATGACCCACAAGGGACTGTAGTGAAGGTTTTTTGATGACTCATGTGCACAGAGACGTTTTCGATGACCCATAAAGGGACGGCCATAAAGGCATTCCGCTGACCCATAAAGGGACCTGACGATCCATAAAGGGACCTGATGACCCATAAAGGGACGCATATCATATGATGCTAAGGATGCCACGAATGCATTTCAGAATCTTGGACAATCATTTATTCATTTCAAACATAGCGTAGCATTTCAGAAAACTAATTACTTCATATCATAATGTTCAGAAAATACTTAACATTGAATATAACTTGACAAAGTTATTACTCACAAATTAACTAGTAGCTCCGAATAGACGGCAAAGTGGGAATTCACCTATCCTGTGACGCGTGACCTAGATAACATGGCAGATTCATGCATTGAAACACATGCTTGGATTGTACATAACTTATTTCATTTGTTCTTAGTGTTTTTCTAGCCTTTAACCTCATTATAGAGTCTTAATCATGGCGTAGAAGTGCCTAGGACGGAATGAGCATGCTTAGGTGTACTTGAAACACTTGACAAAAACTTTTCTGAAACAGGGATCTCGCTCGAGCATAGCTTCCTTCGCTTGAGCGGACATACCAAATGTGAGTGGTCGCTCGAGCGCACACTCCTTCGCTCGAGCAGTTTGTAAAGTATAAAAAAGTTCTGGTTGCATGCAATTTCCGCTCGACGGTCGCTTGACGCTTGCTCGAGCGTAAGACCCAGGTCCTCGCTCGGGCGCAACTCTTGTCGCTCGAGCGGACTGCAAAACAAGCAAACGTCTAAGAGCATGCAATTTACGCTCGAGCCACCCTTTTGTTGCTCGAGTGGGAATGTGAAAATGAAAGTGGTCGCTCGAGCGTGGAAGCAAAATTCTGGGTTTTCCAGATTTGCCTCCAAGTTGTAAATCTTGAATTCAATGCTCCAAAACTCATCGTCTTGGGCCAAAATTCTGGAAAACATTTAGAAACTCACAAAACATCATGATTTAAAGATCATTTCATGAAATCAAGGCCCAAAAGCATGTCAATTGTTCACAAATTCAACTTAAACTTTATGAATGTTCCAAAAACATGACATGCATGAAATGATTTGTGCTTCAAGTCTCCAAATCATGATCAAATGAAATGAGAGGATGCAAAACATGATGAATTCCTACAACTAAGCTCAATTTATGACATGCATGAGAGAATTTCCTAGTAAACATGCTCCAAATGTAATCAAATGTACATGCATGTATGAATTGATCTTCCTCTTTACTTCTTAAGCATGATTCTTACATCTCATAGCTCAATTCACTTGAATACATGGATGAATTAACTCAACTTCAAGACTAGAGACTTGGCTTCTTACCTTAGATGCTCAATTAGGTCTTAGGTGCAAAATTCTTGAGCTAGATGATCAAATCTCCAAAGTTCCTTCTTCTTCCCTTGATTTTGAGCTTCTCTTCACTCCCTCCCTTCTCCCTCATGCTTAAGTCTCCAATGAAGAAGAAGAAAAAAATTGAATCAAGGTGGAATGGGGCTCAATAAAGGCTTAGCTAATGATGTTTAATTAGTTTAAGTCAAAGACAACTAAGTTGGATTAAATTAATCTTATTTAATCGTTCCGAAACGAATTTCAATTAAACCTACCATAAAATTCTAAAAATTCCAAATAACACATAAATCAAGTCAATTTCAAATCAGATGCCGATAAGGCCTTTAATTCGTAAACTGAAACTAAAACATGAATAGCTCTTTCTACGTCAAACAGATATAAACACAAAATGATGCAATGCACATCTAATTAACTCAGGATTTCTTCTTAATTACTTGTTTCGCATACATAAACATGAATTAGCGCTAATCATGGGTCGAGGTTGTTACAGTCTTTCCCCCTTAAAGAGTTTGGTCCTCCAAACTCGAGTTACCTTCATTTTGGAAGAGCATCGGGTCCAAAGGGAACAATTCAGGATATCTTTTCATCATGTCTTCTTCCGTTTCCCTGGTTGCATAGGTTCCTCCATGATTCTGCCAATCAACCTTCACTAATGGGATTTCTTTGTTCCTTAGTCTTTTGATTCTTCGGTTGACAATTTGAATTGGTCGTTCTTTGTACGTATAATCCTCTTTTAAAAGTACATGAGTCGGCTTAATCACATGTAGCGAATCTCTCAAATAATCCTGAAGCATAGAGACATGGAAGACATTATGCATGTTTTCCATTACCGGAGGTATTAATTGATCTTCTCGAGAATCTCATATGGCCCAACATACCTTGGCGCCAACTTGCCCTTAACACCAAGCCGAGTTTGTGCTTTCATAGGGGTCACTTTTATGAACACATGGTCCCCAACTTCATATTCTCTGTCTTTTTTTTGAACATCAGCCTAACTCTTTTGCCGGCTTTCTGTAGTTTTCAACCTTTGCCGAATTAATTTCACTTTTTCAGTTGTTTCTTGTACAAGTTCCAGTCCCAACAAAGGTTTATCACCTACCTCGGCCCAACATATCGGTGACGACATTTTCTTTCATTCAAAGCTTCATAAGGAGCCATTCCAATGCTTGAGTGGTAGCTATTGTTGTACATAAACTCAGCTGATGGCAAATAAATCTCCCAATTTCCTTGGAAATCTAACACGCACATTCTGAGCATATCTTCCAAAGTTTGATTGGTTCGTTCGGTCTGACCATCTATCTGTGGGTGATAAGCACTACTCAACCTCAGTTCTGTCCCCAAAGCTTGTTGTAAACTTTTCCAAAATCTTGATGTGAACTTTGAATCTCTGTCAGATACAATAGATACCGGTACACCATTTAATCTCACAATTTCATTCACATACATGTTAGCTAACTTATCCGCATTATAAATAGTTTTGACAGGCAAAAAATGGGCAGATTTAGTCAGACGATCAACTACGACCCAGATAGAATCCATACCTCGAGAAGAGCAAGGCAATCCCACAATGAAGTCCATGGTAATGTGCTCCCATTTCCATTCCGGTATTGGAAGCGGTTGTAACAAACCAGCAGGTCGTTGATGTTCGGCTTTAACTTGTTAGCAATGTAAACATCTAGCCACAAAATCTGCAATGCACTTTTTCATTCTAGGCCACCAGAAATTCTGTTTCAAAGCATGATACATCTTCGTGTTCCCTGGATGCATAGCGAATTTTGAATTATGAGCCTCAGTCATTGCACGTTTTCTCAGATCGGAGGAATTTGGTACACAAAGTCTATTATGAAATTTTAACACATTATTCTCAAACATAAACCCGGACCACGGTTTTGGGTCAAATTCTTCCACAATCTTTTTCAAGCACTCATCTTCAAGTTGCTTCTCTTTGATTTCTTCAATGATTGTCAGTTGAGCAGAAATGACAGCTAAAATTCCACCATGTTCACGTATCACAATCTCAATCTCATTTTTTTCCAAGTCATATAACAATTCTCTCTGACTGGTAAGCAAACATTACAGATTTCCCATTGATTTTCGACTCAAGGAATCTGCTACAGTATTAGCTTTCCTTGGGTGATACAAAATCTGTAAATCATAGTCTTTGATTAACTCTAACCGTCTCCTCTGTCTCATATTCAATTCCTTTTAGGTGAAGAAATATTTAAGGCTTTTATGATCAGTATACACTTCACATGTGGCACCTTATAGATAATGTCGCCAAATTTTTAAAGCGAACCACTGCTTCAAATTCAAGATCATGCGTTGGGTAATTCTTTTCATGTGGTCGAAGTTGTCGAGAAGCATAGGCAATTACCTTTCCATTTTGCGTTAGTACACAACCCAACCTCTTGTAGGACACATCACTGTAAATATGAAACCCATCAGTATCGCTAGGTAAAGTCAAAATTGGTGCAGTTACTAGTCTGGTTTTTAACTCTAGAAAGGCTGACTCTCGCTGTTCATTCCAATCAAATGATACATTTTTCTGAGTTAACTGGGTCAATGGCATGGCAAGTTTTGCAAAGTCTATCACAAATCTTCCGTAGTAGCCTGTAAGTCCTAGAAAACTTCTAACTTCTTTCACATTTGTCGGTTTAGGCCAGTCCACTATAGCTTTAATTTTTTGTGGATCAACAGAGATACCATCCTTGTTGATTACATGCCCCAAAAATGCTACACTGTCAAGCTAGAATTCATATTTGGACAATTTTGCATACAATATCTTTTCTCTCAGAATCTGCAAGGTAGTTCTTAGGTGATTCTCATGGTCTTCTCTGCCTTTAGAATAAATCAAAATGTCATTAATGAACACAACGATAAATTCATCGAGATATTGTTTAAAAACTCTATTCGTTAGGTCCGTAAAAACTATTGGTGCATTTGTTACCCCAAATGGCATTACCAAGAATTCATAGTGTCCATATCTAGTCCTGAATGCAGTTTTCTCTACATTTTCTGCCTTGACCGTTAACTGGTGATACTTGGATTTAAGGTCAATTTTAGAGAACACTTGGGCTCCTTGGAGTGTGTCAAACAAATCATTTATTCAGGGTAATTGATATTTGTTCTTAATGGTTACTTTGCACAATTCCCGATAGTCAATACATAGCCTCAAAGACCCGTCTTTATTTTTGACAAATAGTACTGGAGCAACCCAAGGTGAAGTGCTCGGGCGAATGAATTTCTTGTCTAATAGTTCTTGAAGTTAAGTTTTCAATTTTTTTAGTTCTGAGATTGACATTCTGTAAGGGGTCTCAGAAATAGGTTGTGTTCCTGGTGCTACTTCAATAGTGAACTCAATTTCCCTATAAATTAAGTCCCCAGGTAGATCATTGGAAAACACATCAGGACAACCACAAACCATAGGAATAGTTTCTATACTGGCATTATTTGAAGACATAGTCAACATGCTACATAAGTAGCCCCGACACCCCTTTCTTATCAGCTTTTTGTCTTTCATAAATGAGATCAGGTATGGTGGGGGAACTATCCCATTTCCGGTAAAAATAAACTCAGGCACACCAGGTGGTTTAGATACAATAGATTTACTTGCACAGACAATGGTGGCACAATATTTAGTCAACCAATCCATACCCAGAATACAATCAAAATGATCGATGCTCAAGGGCAACAAATCAACATATAATGTCAGACCACCAATCAAAATATCACATGTCAGGTAAACATAAGCACACATCATGGAACCCCCAGATGGTGTAGACACAGATAATAAACAGTTCATAGGTTCTAATGGCCTAGTTAATTTCCAAGAGAAAGTATGCGATACAAATGAATGCGTGGAGCCAGAATCAATCAACACATAAGCATTCTGAGCACATATAGAAATTATACATGACACCACAAGTTCGATGTTCTGCACATCACCAGGCACGAGTGCAAATACTCGACCCTGCCTCAAAGTCGCTTTCTCGATGTTAGCTTTCGTATTCATCTTGGATGCAGAAGCTGATCCGGCTGAACTTGCCGCTGGGCAGGTTGTATTTTCGAGCTTGATAGGACAATCCTTCTTCACATGGCTGGTTTTCCATACTTGAAACAGGCACTTGACGCTCGATAACAAACCCCCTTGTGTTTTCTACCACATTATGGTCAAGTCAGTGCAGTTCCACTACTTTGGCTTGAGCCACTGTAAGATTCCGTATTTTGTCTCTTATTCCCAGTAAATGAACCGCCTTTTTTAAACTATTTCCAGACCTTTTTCCCATCCATTCAATTGGTGGAATAAGAGTTTGTTTCTTTGCTGCTAAAATAGCTTCCGCCAGTAATGCCTTGTCCAATACATTCACATACGTGGGTAGGTTAAGAACTCCCACCTGATCCAGTATATCTAAATCCAGCCCACCCTCAAATTTGCGGGCCTTCTTGTAGTCTGTGTCCACCATATGAGGAGCAAACCTGGCTAACTCAGTAAATTTAGGCTCGTACTCAGCTACGGACATTGTGCCTTGTTTGAGTTCCTGAAATTCTAAAACCTTCCGGTCCCAGAAGCACTGGGGAAAGTACTTGTCATAGAAAATTGTATTAAATTGAGCCCATGTAATAACCCGACCCTCGTACATGATTTTGGTATCTTTTCAGCCCTCTATTCTGTGCTTTTGAATGCTCATTGTGAAACTCTATGTGAAATTACGTTAAATTAAGTGAAACTTGGAAATATGAGTTCCTATCTGTTGAATAAGGAAATTATCTGTCGCACTTAAACTGTTTGAATCAGAAATTGGAAGCCTTAACGGCTTAATTTTCTGAAATTGGTTATATATCTGTGATCAGCATAATTTTTAAGTAATATTAAGCAAACATGTTTACAAAATTTCAATTTCGGAATAATTAAACGATTGAATTTTGTCCTATATGCTCTTATATATGAATATGTCAATTTAAGGCCTCTTAAGCTTGATCAAAAACTAGAAATATCTCCTGGGAGAGAAAATAAAGAGTGTGGAGAAGAAGATTTGGGGGAGAAGAAGAATTGGGGGAGAAGAAATTCAACAAGAAGCTTGTCAAAATTGAGGAGAGTTGTGGGATTTAATTCAAGGTAAGTTCAATTCAACCTAATCAACCTTCACTTGGACTTAAGAAAGGTTATTCTTGTTTTAACAACTTAGGGTTTGTAGTTGAGGTTTATGTTTATGATTTATGTTTGATTCAAAAGGGTTCTCATCAATTGGTTGATTTGATACCTAATTTAGGTGTTGTATGAAATTTATACTTCAATCTTTGGTTGTATGCCAACCCCATGACATTATGTTTTATGAACATGAAGAATTTGAATCCAAGGACGAAATTTGGAAAGGTTGTGATTTGATTAAGCTTCTAAGCATGTTTATCTTGTGATACTCAAGTTGTAATTCATGTATTGGTGATGTTGGATTAAGGTATTGCATTAGTTTAATCTTGGTTTGCATGAAAAATGAATTGGTATTGCTAAAATTTGTGTTGAAGTTGAGCTGCCCAAAACAGGGGTCACCACCGCACGTGCGGAGGTCATGGCCGCACGTGCGGCCAAGAGGAGAAAAATGGAAAATGCATACTGTTTTTGGCCGCTCGAGCGGTGGAGGGGGACCGCATGTGCGGTACATGTCCGCACGAGCGGAGGTTATGGCCGCACGTGCGGCCTAGGTCAGAAATTCCGTTCGCTCCGTTTTACATGCTTAACCCTCAGCTCTTTTCAGAATTTGTGTTTGATACCTGTTTATGATTGTACATGCAATTGAAATGTAAAAATGTAAGAAATGGTTTAAAAGAAGAAAGAAACTAATATGTGTTATCTATGTGTGTAGGACACACCACCGAAGGAACCACCGCTCTGCAACAACACTGTGAGTAATAGTACCCGGAGTGTACATTTATTTACCATTAATATCTGTTATGACCATTCTGTTTTCTGGTAGACACGACATTAACATATGTATTGATCGAAACTTGGTGACAATGTATGGTTGACTACATTTTTGTATATTTTTGGGCCGAAAGGCTGTTCAGTATATTTTTGGGCTGAAAGGCTGTTCTATGCATTTCTAGGCCGAAAAGGCTGTTCAGTACATTTCTGGGCCGAAAGGTTGTTCTGTACATTTCTGGGCCGAAAGGATGTTCAGTATACTTCTGGGCCGAAAGACTGTTCTGTATTTCTGGGCCAGTAGGCCGTTCTGTTATAACTGTAATACTAGGCCCAAGGCCATTCTGAAAGTAAAACAATATCAGACTCACTATTTGGATTTCATTTTTGTGAATGCACAGTTATGCATTGTGGTTAAAGTTGGTTATTAAACTGCTTAAGTGCTATTATTCACTGAGCTTGTCACACTCTGTAATTTTGTCTGATTCTGTAGGTAATCAACTTGGAGGTCAGTCCTAGCATCGTTATCATCTATCTTTTGTCAACCTAAGGACAACCAGGCACGTGGAGAAGCCCTTTGCATGTTAGTACAGTTTTGCTAGACTTTGTCATTTTGTACTAATGTTTTGTAGGCTGAAGTAGATTTGTATCTAATGTTTGTTATATGCCCAACCTCTGGGCTGGACTTGTAAATGTGTATGTAACTTAATCTCAGATGCACGTTCACTAGATGTTTAATTTTGAGTCATGGTTCTGGCATATTTGTAGTAGCTTAATGGATGTGTCTGCATGTTATTCTATTATATTAACGCTTCCGTTTAGGCCCCGGGTATTTTATATAGCAGGAAATGTCTGTTTCTGAGTAGGTCATGCCCGAAATTTTAGGGGCAAGTTTGGGGTGTGACAGCCCATGTCATGCTCTCATTACAATTCCGAACTAACAACCACCATCTCCGAGGTTCATCCTTCAGAGTGTAGGTGGCTAATAAAATTTTCTGAACCTCAGAATAGGGAAATACTTCAAACAATTTCTCCATCTCTAACAATCATGTTTCAGCCTTTAACGGTTCAATTCCACCAAGAAAGGTTGGCGATTTCATTTTCATGAACTTCTGAGTCAAATTAATAATATCGTTGTTGTCCGGTTCAACTTGGGCTGGCGGAGGTGGAGGAGGTAAAGGTTGTTGCCTCTGTTGTTGCATTACCACCTCAGTTAGAGTTGTAAGCATTTGTTCCATTCTGTTCATTCGGGCCTCCGAGGACCCTGCTATATCATCACTTCTTGCATTTTCCATTGCTATAGGGAAACAAAAGGGCAATAAAATAGGCAAATAGTCCTTTTCATAATGTTCAAAACATTCATTTTAACGTCATGTGTTCATGGTCAATTTCAGTTTTCATTTTTAATAAACCCACTCACATACATGTTGATGAGATGCCCCTATTTCTTACTAAAACATCCTATAGCTCATACGGACTTGTGTGTGCGGTATAACTCATGCTCTGATACCACTCTATCATGACCCAAACCCGCCCCTATGAGTTTAGCGTTGCAACCGAGCAGTAATTCTTGGATTACCAAAGGCCTTTTACTGAATAACTTATAAGTAGGGGTTGCGAAAGAAAATATAGAAACATACATAGTCCAATGAGCTGTGGAGACATATATGGGACAGATAACTTAAAACTTTTATAAGCTTACGAGTGATGTGAAAAGATATAGTATTTACACATCACTCCATGAACATGTTATCAGAAATCTTGCCTAAATACAAAAGAAAATAAACATAGTCTAGTACAAATACAAAAACAGCCACTAAGCTTGACTTCATCTGGAACCCCTTCAGGAGGCACAAAGGTTAGTTGACAAAAACTGAAAGATTGGCCATCAACTCTGGGCCTAGTCACGTGCCTGCTCACCTACATACATAATATAAATAACAGAGTAAAGATTATACTGAATGATGTCCATACAGAAATAGAGTCTTATACAAAATCGGATGTCATAACAGAGCAGATTCATAGGCATAGTTACATTTGTATTCCAAGCTTGTACATATATCATATCATAGTACGTGGCGCATCTATTAGCATTAACAAATCCGATGACCCACAAGGGACTGCCGTGAAGGCTTTCTGATGACTCATGTGCACAGAGACGTTTCCGATGACCCATAAAGGGACGGCCATAAAGGCATTTCGATGACCCATAAAGGGATGCATATCATAAAATGCTAAGGATGCCACGAATACATTTCAGAATCTTGGACAATCATTCATTCATTTCAAACATAGTGTAGCATTTTAGAAAACTAATTGCTTCATATCATAATGTTCAGAAAATACTTAACATTGAACATAACTTTACAAAGTTATTACTCACAAATTAACTGGTAGCTCCAAATAGACGGCAAAGTGGGCAATTCACCTATCCTGTGACGCGTGACCTACATAACATGGCAGATTCATACATTGAAACACACGCTCGTATTGTACATAACTTATTTCATTTGTTCTTGGTGTTTTTCTAACCTTTAACCTCATTATGGAGTCTTAGTCATGGCCTAGGAGTGCCTAGGATGGAATGAGGATGCTTAGGTGTACTTGAAACACTTGACAAAAACTTTGCTGAAACAGGGGTCTCGCTTGAGCGTAGCTTTCTTCGCTCGAGCGGAAATAGCAAATGTGAGTGGTCGCTCGAGCGCACACTCCTTCGCTCGAGCAGTCTATAAAGTACGAAAAAGTTCTAGTTGTGTGCAATTTCCACTCGATGGTCGCTCGAGCGTGAGACCCAAGTCCTCGCTCAAGCGTAACTTTTGTCGGTCAAGCTGATTGCAAAACAGGCAAACTTCTGAGAGTGTGCAATTTTCGCTCGAGCCACCCTTTTGTCACTTGAGCGGGAATGTAAAAATGAAAGTCGTCACTCGAGCGTAGAAGCAAAATTCTGGGTTCTCCAAATTTTTCTCCAAGCTGTAATTCTTGAATTCAACCCTCCCTTGGGCCAAAATTCTGGAAAACATTTAGAAACTCACAAAATATCATGATTTAAAGACCATTTCATGAAATCAAGGCCCAAAAGCATGCCAATTGTTCACAAATTCAACTTAAACTTTATGAATGTTCCTAAAACATGACATGCATGAAATGATTTGAGCTTCAAGTCTCCAAATCATGATCAAATGAAATGAGAGAATCTAAAACATGATGAATTCCTACAACTAAGGTCAATTTATGACATGCATGAGAGAATTTCCTAGTAAACAAGCTCCAAATGTAATCAAATGTACATGCATGTATGAATTGATCTTCCTCTCTACTTACGAAGCTTGATTCTTACATATCATAGCTCAATTCGCTTGAATTCATGGATGAATTAACTCAACTTCAAGACTAGAGACTTGGCTTCTTACCTTAGATGCTCAATTGGGTCTTAGGTGCTAAATTCTTGAGCTAGATGATCAAATCTCCAAAGTTCCTTCTTCTTCCCTTGATTTTGAGCTTCTCTTCAGTCCCTCCCTTCTCCCTCATGCTTAAGTGTCCAATGAAAAAGAAAAAAAAAATGAATCTAGGTGGAGTGGGGCTCAATAAAGGCTTAGCTAATGATATTTAATTAGTTTAAGTCAAAGACAACTAAATGGGATTAAATTAATCTTATTTAATCATTCTGAAATGAATTTCAATTTAACCTACCATAAAATTTTAAAAATTTCAAATAACACATAAATTAAGTCAATTTCAGAATCAGATGTCGATAAGGCCTTCAATTCGCAAACCGAAACTAAAACATGAACTGCTCTTTCTACGTCAAACAGATATAAACACAAAATGATGCAATGCACATGTAATTAACTCATGATTTCTTCTTAATTACTTGTTTTGGCATACATAAACATGAATTAGAGCTAATCATGGGTCGGGGTTGTTACAGGACTGGAGCGTACTGTTGGGCTCATGGGGCTACCATGGATCTCGTTTCGATAATCTGAACCGTTTAATGTGCAGAGCTTATTGAGTACTTTATGCCTGCAAAAATCATATTGATTGGATATCGGTAGCTCCTTGATCGGAACATATTTGTGTTAACAATTTATTTTCAAAACCATATTTACCATTGACAAAAATGTATTCCGATCAAGAGACTACTACTATCCAATCAACATGGTTTTTTGCAGGCATGAAGTACTCGACAAGCTCTACACATTGAACGGTTCATATCATCGAAACGGGATCCTTGGTGGGCCCCACGAGCCCAATAATACGATGTAGTTTCCCATAAATTACATGAATTGTTAATTGAAATATATTTCTAACATCATTAAAAATTGTTAGTTGACTTGATGATTTAATGATAAATGGGTTATTAATTTTGAAATTAGAAATTTCAAGGGACGGGATGTAATTTCTAGAATCACAAGGACAATTTGTATTTTAAGTAAATCTCAGGAAGTGTATTTGTAATTTAAAAAATTATAGAATACTTCTAGAGTATCACGTTTCTGTACTCTCTAACCAATCATTATTCGCCATGAGGATTTCTTTGACTTCATCAAGGAATAAAGTACAAAAGCTTAAAGAATCAATTTTAGTGTTAATTTCACTTGGGGCTCTTGTAATTTCATCAAAAATATGCTTACATCTATCAGTTTTTAATTGTGATAGTTATTATTATTATTATTATTATTATTATTATTATTATTATTATTGTTATTATTTATTTTTTGATTTTGTTTTTTGTTTTTGTATTGTTTTTCTGACCAAGGAATGGGGTTACAAGGCATCGAGACTCGAGTTATACTGCGACACGTGTGGCTTTCCTTTCTTTATTTTTACCGATTAAAAAAAACACAAAAATGATCCAACAAATTATGTAATTAAATCAATCAATTGAAGGTGGTGAAATAAAATGTAGTTTAGTTCAGAAAGTTAAAGTCATGTTGAAATATAATTTTGTAGTGTAGTTCATGAAGTTAAAGTCATATTGAATTATAGTTTTGTCCTTGAAATTACTTTATTTTAAAATTTCAATAAAACAAATGAGTAAAAAGGCAAAATTGCCACAAAATCAGCTTCCACCAAATACACTCAATCTAATACCACACAAGTTACAAGTGATGTTCTTTTTGGACAATTAATGTTTTGTAATAGCAAAACTCTATGTTTTGTTTCTTTTTTTTTTTTTTTTGGGAGGGGGGTGGGGGGGTTATGTTTTCCTTTTCTGTTTTTATTTTTGAAAAACAGATCCTATTGGCAAGTAAGAATTAGTGTCAAAACAGCTTCAAATTAAATAGCTTACTTACCTCATCCATGAAAGTGGGAAATTCTCATAGTCATGCATGGTCATCAGATTGTGATGGACGAGGTTTACTGTAGGATGACAAGTGTCCCAGTGGGCTGAAACTATGAGAATTGATTTGGGTTTGGGCAGTCTTACCATCACCTCCTCCTTCCAGCTTTTCAAAAAAGGCCTTGATGGGGTGCTCTCCACTGAATTCCTCAACATCGCATGAGGGATGAAGAATGTATCCATCATTGGCATCTCCATTTTTCACACAATCACAACCAACGAGACAGTGACAAAGAGAGAGAGAGTTGGAGTTGGGGGATTATTGAAAGCGTATCCTATAGAACCACCGAGTGGTTGATTCAGTGGTAACTAGTAAGTACTTCCACTTCTTCGCTTAATGTTTGGATTTAACCTTTCATAACTTTCTTTTGTTTTTGTTTTTGTTTTTGTTTTTTTTTTCCATAATTTGATGTCCGAGCCAATTTACGTGTATCTCAAATAATTTTAGAAGATTAATTCTACCGCACACTTGCGGATATCCCATTTAAAATCAGAGTAAACATCCTATATGGACTGGCCTTAAAAAACTTATTGCAGAGTATTGAACTTGAGACTAGAGGGATAGTAGTTCATATTTCCAATTCAATGATTTTTTATTTTTTTATTTTTTTTGTGGTTGGAAATTTATAATCCCTAATTGCGTAAAATGAAAGAGAAAAGTTTGTGCAATCTTTCATTTCCTCTTACATAAAAAATAAAAATAAAAATTAATTACATTTTTTGTTCATAAAGAATGAGTTTGTTTTATTTTTATCTCTAATATTTAAATTGCAATTTTTATACATTGAAAACTAAATAAACCCATATTAAATAGGATACTCAGTCCAAAAGTTTAAATTTTAATTTTGTTTATCCAAAAATCCAGTCACTGAAACACTTTGGTCAAAAAGACAAATTCAAACAAAATGACTAAAATATCATTCTTTATATATATATCATATATGGTCCAAATCCTACCATCTCTCTCTCTCTCTCTCCCCTTCCTTCTTCCTTCTCCTTTCTCTCTACCCTCTGCATCCGAAGTTGTCGCATCCTCTAACGCCACTGCCATCGTGTTGCTTCTCGCCGTCGTGAGATCTCACCGGAAAGCTTCAACAAGTTTTCTCTTCCTTCACTTTCACCGACAAGGTGGTCGCTAGCGATTCTAGACATGAGTGAAAGGGAGATCAATAGGAAAGACCAATACCATACAGATCTGAGAAAGATGGTTGAAGATCTAAGCGATTCATTCTGTGAGATCTCACCAAAAAGCTTTGGAAGATGGCAAGATCAACCCCACTATCATCCTCGCTCCTATCTGTTCTCTCTCTCTCTCTCTCTCTCTCTCTCTCTCTCTCTCTATCTCTCTCTGTATATTATCGCTCACTTATCAGATTTGAAGGTGAGTGATGTAGTATAATGGTGATCTCAAACACACACACACACTCTCTTCTTGTTATTGTTGTTGAATCTTCATCTTCAGATCTGAATATCTATATCAGATTTGAATATGCTATTGCTATTGCTAAATATGCTATTTCCTAGATCTGCAGATCTATTTCATTGGAAGTATCTATCTAAAATATGAGGGTTTCACACGAGTTCAACAAATCTGTTTATTTTATTTTATTTGTTTTTTGATGTTGTTGTTGATGATGATGAATGAATAGGATTTGGTGATGAGATCAACAAATCTGTTTATTTTATTTTATTTTTTCAGTTTTTTGATGTTGTTGATATTGATGATGATGATGATGATGAACAGATAGGATTTGGTGAACAACTTCTCGAGATGATGGACAAATAGGATTTGTACAGATTGTGAATCTTCACTACATGAGAACAAATTAATGCTATTGAACAGATAAATTTTAAACAGGTAGAAGATTGGACAGATAGAAAATTTATACAAAATTTGGACACATAGAAAATGTACACAAATAAAATTTGGACATATAGAAAAAATTTAAATAGAGACAAAAAATTTAGATAACAAATTTGAACAGATAAATATAAATTTGAAAAGATAGTCAACAAAAAGTCAAATAAATAATTTAAAAAAAAAAGGTCTAGAGATAAAATTGGAAACAAAATATTTTTTAGGACTTCTTACCAAACTATTTCACAAAATATGGATCTCTTACTAATATAATATATCCCATGGGCCTAATACCTTTTACACTCTTTAGATTGAATTTATTACTAATTTTCTCATTTAAATATTAAAGACCAAATTAAAACATTTTAAAAATTAAATTGATATAATTTAAATATTAGAGACCAAAATAATATTAGACTCATAGTTCGAGAACTCAAAATGTAATTAATCCCATAAAAAACACACACTCGCAAAAAGAGCTTCTACATTATCATTTATGCTATAAGGACGGTCTCATGTGACCTTACTTTATCTAAATATATTAGTGTTTGAGTAATGATATACAATTAAAAAATTTATACATAATGATATGGTTTATTGTGCACATTTTACTTCAAAATAAAATACCATTAAAGATGAATTTATTTATAATAACGACATTACTACATCATTTTTTTTTTAAAAAAAAAAAATTGTATGATTTTCATGTATGAATAAAGTTTTCCTTAGGTTGTATTTGATTAGAGAATTTGATGAGGGAAATGGAAAGGGAAAATAAAATGCAATGACAGTTTTTATTTGATTATAACGGAAAATATAAGGAAAAAGAAAGTGAGAGAGAAATGCAGCTCTACTTTTTGTCTTTTAGTTCACTTAGGGTATTTTCTTTCCCCATTTTTCAACTTAACTAAACATAACTTAGAATTCGAATCCTATCAATTTTTTTTTCTCATTTTCTTGCTATTTTCTCTTCCATTTCCATTTTGATTTCCCTCATTAAATCTTCCAATTAAACATAGTTTCAGTATTTTGTTCTAAGTTTAGTTTATGTTCTTGACTATGTATCAAACTCATGCATTTCACATTCTTATGGTAATTGATTTCCAAAATGTGATACAAGATCACGTGTAGGAATTAAAAATTAGAAACAACAATCACGAGAACTCTTAAATAATTTTATTAAATTCAAATATTACAGAATAATAAGAACACAATAAAGAAACACATCAACGAAAAATAAATAAATAATAATAATAATAATAATAATAATAATAATAATAAAAATAATAAAAAATAAATAAATAATAAAAATTCAAAATATATATGTCACCCTAACTGATATTTAAAATTATGATTAATTATACTTTTCATCCTTATAGTTTGGCTCAAATTATAGTTTTAATTTGAACAATTTGGTTTATAAATTTTAAATCTAATTTCAATTTGGTCATTTGGTTTGAATGAAGGTTAAAATTAATAATAGATTTCAATTTGATTCTTTTGTCTAAATTTGAGGTTAATATTAACAATTTTGACATACTTATCAATTTTCTAAGGTGTACACATAGACAAAATTAACAAAAATTTAGATGGAAGGAGTAAATTAACAACTGTAAGCACCCCATTTTTTACCGTCCTCAAGACTTGGACGTCACCGTTTGAGCACTCGGTGATCATTCTCGTTCGTGTTCGTCTTGAGTTCCCGGAGGTCTCGGCTACGCGCCTTGCCTCAAGATCTCTCGGCTCGACTGTTTTGTGCCTGGTTTTGCACCAAACACTTGTGTTTTTGCTTTGGAGGGCAGGGAATGGCTTTTGGGCCATCCCCACACTCCACCGGCCATGGCTTGAGGCCACCGGCTGTGTTTTGTTGCCATCGGCCAAATATTTGGCCGACCGGCACTCTAGATGGTCGACCGGCCATCTATTTTGGTCGAATTGCATTTTAGGCTGGCCGATCACTGTTCATCTGCTTTTGCAGATATTTTTGTGCCAGCTGTGATAGCACCCACCTTTGCTCCCCTCCATACAGTGTATGGAGGGATTTCCCTCTTGGATGGCTTACTTGAGAAGCTTTACAAGAGGGAAGTTCTATAAAGAGGGGCCTTTTCTCCCTCTTTTAGGTTAGACAATATTTTCAGAGGGTTCTAGTTTTAGGGTTTGAGTTGTGTATCTATCCTATATCTATATCTCCCTCTTGTGTTTTGTGTGTGTTTTGTCTTACTTTTGTGCATAAACACCCACCATCACACCTTCTTTTAACTACTGAGGTACTAAGAGGATGTTCTTGAAGTTTTTGGCTGGTTTTGAGCTTAGAGAAGCTGCTGGACCATTGTTTGTGAAGAGGGTCATCAAGGGTAAGAACTTCACCCTTTATTCCCCATTCTTGCATAGTCTTTTTGCCTATCTGGAAACTGTTTTTGAGCTTAACATATAACATAGAAAAGTCTTGTTTTTATCTGCCCTAAATAGTTTCTTAAGGGTGTTTTAAGCTTTGGGATTGTTTGACCCTTCTTAAGGCTTGTTTGGCCCTTGTTTTGTGCCATTTCGGTTGAGCTCCGGGACCATTGTGTTTGGGCCTCCTCACCACTGAAATCGTGAGGGATTTCAGTGATGAGTATGGTGCCTTGAGGTCCTAAGAAGGAGAGGGCCACCCCCTCTCCTTGTTGTCCTTCAAAAGGGCCATTTTTTGCCTCTTTAGTGAGCATCATGTTTAGGTTCATGTTGGCCATGCCTTGACTGATATTTATGCTTATTATGTCATGATATAGCTTTTTTTAAGTTGGTTTTGGTACATCATGCTTGCTTAGCATACATGCCTTGTAATGCCATAATTTGCCTCAATACATGCATAGCGTTTAGACTACCATGCTTATGTGTTTTGGCTAAGCTTTGTGAAGCTTACATGCATATTTTGATGTGCTAAGGGATTGTTTTAGGTCATTTGAGTCATTCATGTCTTGCTTTGTATAGCTACCATGCAATCCCTTTTGAATGCCTTAAGCTTTGGCCTCTCTAGCATGCCATCCTTGCTTTGTTTCAGTGGTTTGGAATCACTTGGTATGTTATTTCAGACCTCATGATGTGCTTATATGCTTGCATTTTCCATCCCTTTCATGCTTTGAAGAGTTGATGGCTTATGCTCCATGTTTAGGCCCTTGTTGATGCATATTTGTGTGTGTGTTTTCATGCCTTTGTCGCATCATCTTGGCCACTAATTTTGGCATGTTTGAGGGCTACCTAAATTAGTTTAAGTCCACCCCTTTGCATGTTGTGGCATGCTCACTTTGTGTGTTGTTGCATACTAGTGTGTTGTTGCATGATTGAATGAAGTCACATGTTTGCTTACATGCTTGAATATCCATATTGTGTCTTGCATACTTGTAGGTTGCATTGCTTCATGCCTTACATGCTTCTTTGCTTAGGTTGTGTGCCTAACCTACATTACACATTGCATTGCCATGTTGCATACTAGCCTCCATACCTAGCATGCATTGCATTGGCATGCATGTTTCACCTCTTGAGTTGAGTATGATAGAGGTTGAGCCCCCTTTGCTTGATTATGTACATTGCATTCCATATCAAAATGCATATTTGGTTCCTTGGGCCATCATGCATGGAAATGCATGATTGGCAGTCCGAGAATCGAGAATCATATCCCTTTGAGTCATGAATATGATAAGGGGTGTGATTGGTCCATACATTGCTTGAAATGCATTGCCATGCTATGTTTTTCCCTCTGCTGCTGTCAAAAACAGATTCTGCAGGAATATTTGGCCGACCGGCTATCTGCAGTGCCGACCGGACATTCATAAGTGGCCGATGGATTAATTTATGGTCGATGACCATTCCCTATGGCCAGTGACTATTCCTCACGGCCGGTGGTTCTCCACAGAACTCAGAGAAGCAACCCTGGGACTTGTGCAGTCTTCAGAGAAGCAGAACAGTCAAAGCAGAGGCAGCTTGTGCATGGCAGTGACTTCCAAGCGGAATCGAGCACGCATTGCATCGGACCCTCTTCCCGAGGCTATTTATTGCTTAAATTAGATTAATTAATTTGTTTAATTAATTAGGTGGTCTATAATATTTAATTAGCTTGTTAGTTAGTTAAATTGTATTATTCTTTCGGTCCCTCAGAGTGAGGGCTAACTTGTAATAAGTGTGGGTGCGTATGTGCATGTCTTCCAATCCTCCACTTCTTTCTCCCTTTTACTTACCTGCTTTTGATGGTTAGTATTAGGGCATATTTAAATTAGTATACCTTATGCTATGCATGCGTGCATCCATACATTTGTCCTACATGCACCGGGCTCGGTACATTATGCTAATTGCACTTGTATTTCAATTCCAAGTTGAATACCTGTTAGTTGCAGCATTTCACACGCCATCTTTAGGATAGCCGAGCCTATTGTAGTTGCATCTTGCATGTGTTGCATTAGCCATCTCAACATGAACTAGGATCTTGCACATGATTACTAACTAGCTTCTGTTCTGGCTTGGAGTACTCGGTAAGCATTTATGCTTTAGCATATTGCATGCGTGTGAGTGTTGCCATAATAGCATGATTACCATGAGGCTAGCTACTTATGTGATATAACTGCTTGAATGCCTGTGAATGGAGGTTGAATTAACTAAATTGGGATAACGCATTAAAGCTGTGAGTTTTAAGCCCACTAGATAGTGGAAAAATTATCTTTTCTAAAGCCCACTTGAGGGTGGTGAAATCTACATTTTTAGCCTACTTGCGAGTAGCAAACCATTTTCAAAACAAGCATGAAATGTTTTGTTCCAATTTAGGCAATTTGGTCTATACTTGTTTGCTGTGCGCATAACATAGTAATTCTAGGCTAATAACCGGAATAAGAACACATAACGTTTTCAAAAACGGATATCACGGTTAGTAGAGGCCGATCTTCGGATCGGGCGAGAGGGGGTGCATAGAGCTGACCTTTCCCAATCGTACCCAGGCTCCCGAGCCGAGGCAACTTTGGTGATGACGGACACGTGGCCATTGGAACCGAGTCAGGGTTTCCTAAATTTCCCCATAAGAAATATTTAGGTGGCAACTCTATATCTGGCAAAGCAGTCCATGTTTGGCACCTCTTTTCTAAAACTCTGTTTTTCTAAAACGATTTGCCGGACTTAGACTCTTTTGTTCAAGATTAAAGACCGTGACACAAATCGAGTACGAACTATGGGGTGAGACCTTCACGCGGGGCGTGTGCACAGTAAGTAAACACCATAATTACATATCTGCCATCATGCAAGATGGTTCGATTAAGTGCTGGGTGTCTAAACCATAATGCATGAGAAATGACAAATAAACACCAGAATTACATATCTGTCATCATGCAAGAGGGTCCGAATAAGTGTCCGAGTGTTCGAACCCTAATGGGTGAGAAATGGCAAGTAAACACCATAATTAGATATCTGCAATCATGCAAGAGGGTCCGAATAAGTGTCCGAGTGTTTGAACCCTAATGTATGAAAATTGCAAGAAAACACCATAATTACATATCTGCCATCATGTAAGAGGGTCTGAATAATTATCCGAGTGTTCGAACCCTAATGTATGAGAAATGGCAAGTAAACACCATAAATAGATAACTGCCATCATGCAAGAGCGTCCGAATAAATGTTCGAGTGTTCGAACCCCAATGCGTGAGAAATGGCAAGTAAACACCACAATTACATACCTGCCATCATGTAAGAGGGTCTGAATAAATGTCCGAGTGTTTAAACCTTAATGCATGAGAAATGGCAAGTAAACACCATAATTACATATCTGCCATCATGCAGGAGGATCCGAATAAGTGCTTGGTGTCTAAACCCTAATGCATGAGAAATGGCAAGTAACAGCATACTTACATATCTGCCATCATGTAGGGGGGTCTGAATAAGTGTCCGAGTGTTTAAACCCTAATGCATGAGAAATGGCAAGTAAACACCATAATTACATATCTGCCGTCGTGCAAGTGGGCCCGAATAAGTGTCCGAATATTCGACACCTAATGCATGAGAAATGGCTAGTAAACACCATATTTACATATCGGCCATCATGCAAGAGGGTCCGAATTAGTGTCCGAGTGTTTAAACCCTAATGCATGAGAAATCGCAAGTAAACACCGTAATTACATATCTGCCATCATACAAGAGAGTCCGAATAAGTGTCCGAGTGTTTGTAGACGCCTCCCGCGAGGGGCCTTCGCTACTACAGTTCGGACTCGCGATTTTTGTTGTCGCGGTTCTTAATCTGAACCAAAGAGTCCAAATCTGGCAAATCGTTTTGAGAAACAGATTTTTGAAAAAGTAGTGCCAAACATGGACTGCTTTGCCAGATACAGAGTCGCCACCTAAATATTTTTAAAATGGGGAAATTTAGGAAACCCTGACTCGGTGTCGAAGGCCACATGTCCGTCATCACCGGAGTTGTCTCGGCTCGGGAGCTTGGGTACGATCGGGGAAGGTCAGCTATGGGCACCCCCTTTCGCCCGGTCCGAAGACCGGCCTCTACTAACCATGATATCCGATTTTGAAAACGTTATGTGTTCTTATTCCAATTTTTAGCCTAGAATTGCTATGTTATGCGCGCAGCAAACAAGTATAAACTAGATTGCCTAATTTGGAAATAAACATTGCACATCCGTTTGTTTTGGGAAAATGTTTTGGAATTTGCTACTCGCAAGTAGGCGAAAATACAGATTTCAACAAGTTTTTCCAACTCAAACAATCCAACCTTCACCTACAGGTATTCAAACAATTTATAACACATAAGCATCTAGCCACATGTTAAGCATACTATCATGGCAACACTCATACGCATGCGGGATGCTAAAGCATAAACACTTACATCGTACTCTGTGCCAAAACAATAAACTAGTTAGCAAACATGCATGTCCTAGTTCATGTTAGATTGACTAATGCAACACATACGGGATGCAATTGAAGTAGGCTCGGCTAACCTAAGCATGGCATGTGAGATGCAATCAATTGATGCACGTATTCAATTTTGAAATTAAAGTACAAATGCAGTTAGCATGGTGTGCCGAGCCTGATGCATGTCAACAAATACATGAATGCACGCATGCATAGCATAAGGTATGCTAAAATAAATGTGCCCTAATCTACCATCATAAGCAGGTAAATAAAAGGGAAGATAGAAGTGGGGTTGGAAGACATACATCACACGCACGCACGCACACTTATTACAAATATGCCCTCACTCAGAGGGACAAAAATAATAATACAAATTAATTAACTACGCAAGCTAATTAAATATTACAAATTGCTTAATTAATTAACAAATTAACTAAACTAAAGAAAACCAGTAAACTGCCTCGGGGCGAGGGCCAGATGCAACACATGCTCGGGACTGGCTCGGAATCGCACTGCCATGCATAGTTTGCCTCTGTTTTCCCTGCTCTGCTCCTCTGAAAACTGCCAAAGTCTCAAGGATGCCTCTCAGGACACTGGGGGATATCATCGGCTGAGCAGAATTTCCACCGGCAGTAGCATTTAGTCACCGGCACAAAATAGATCCACCGGCCATCGATTGACCGCCGGTCGGCACTAAATACTGCCGGCCGGCAATAAATTCCTGCAGAACCTGCAACTCACAGCAGCAGAGGGCAAAATCTTGCATGGCAATGCAATTCAAGCAATTTATGCACCCATCACATTCCTTATCATGTTAATGACTCAAAGGAGGATGTGCCCCAATTCTCGGACCACCAATCATGCATTTCCATGCATGATGGCCCAAAGAATCAAGTGTGCAACTTTAATTTCAAAATGCATGCAAACCAAATAAACACACAAGGAGGCCTAACCTCTATCATACTCATCTCAAGAGGCAAGGTGATGCATGCAAGATGCAATGCAACTTAGGCATACGAGCTAAGGATGCAACATGCCGATACAAGCAAACATGCAAGGTGAGCATGGAAATAAGCAAAGGATGGTCTTAAACATGAATTAGGCAGCTCTAGTTAGGCCCAAAATAGTGGCCAAAATGCTAAGTGCATGGAGGCAAATGACATGCAAACATGCATAGATACATGGTCCAAGACTTAAACATAATGAAGCCACTTTTTGACGCATTTGAAAGGCACAAACATGGACAATTTGCATGCAAATTTCAGGGGCGATAGGTGATGCAAAACAGCCCCGAAACATAACGAAACGACACTCAACGCATGGAATAAATCCCGAAATGCAAGATTAGGCACATGAAATGGCTTACCGCTATACAAAGCATGCACAATATGGACATGGAGCATGAAGACAGAAGCAAGACAGCCCTGAGAAAAGCATTTTTACAGTTTATGACATGGCCAAACAGCAAGCAAAGATAGGGCTAAAATGGCATACAAAAACGGCCCTAAACATGAGATTATGAAGCAACTCACAGCTGCTGACCCCAAGCATGTTAGGGCCCTTCAACAACATTGAAGAGGGGCCCAAAATAAGCCACTTTACAGAACTGTAAAACCCCCCAAAACAAACATAGATATGGCTAAGCTCTGATGCAAGAAAATGGGCCAAAAGGTGGCCAAAGAAGCAAGTGGTATATGCAAAGCCCAAACTGAAAAATTCCCTTCTACAACATTAAAGAGGGACCAAAAATATGCACATTTACAGTTCATGGCAGCCCCGAAATCAGTATACAAACATGCTAGAAATGCAATGCAAAATGAGGCTCCAAAGTGGCTATAACATGAGGTATACAAAGCATTCACCAAACAAGCAAAGACCCTTAATAAAACATGTTAAGAAGGTCAAAATAAGGCCACTTTCAGTTCTGACCATGGTCCAAAAATAGAAAAATGATAGGCTAGTGAAGCATGCAAGAATATTGACATACAAGTAGATATTGAAGCAAGTGCAAGATGGGGGGCTCAAACAGGATAAGACCCTTAGTGAAAGATGAAATACAGCTCAAAAAAAGGCTACTTTCAGTTTTGGCCGGAGCTCAAATATACAAGCAACTATGGCTTAGATATGATGCAAGAATAGGCTAGAAAAGGGAAGAAGAGGACTCACCTTTGTAGACCAATGAACCAGCAGCTTTTGGTTGAAGTTTGGGTGCTCCTAGCCTCTGCAAATGACCTCCAAAGTGCTGGAATGAAGTGTAGGGGTGTGGTGCTATGGATTGGTGAAGAAATGGCCCAAGAACAAGGGTATTTGATGATTGAATGAGAGAGATATGGAGAGAGATCGAGGGTTGTATGTATGTATATCAGATATACATGGCATATCTCTGGTTTTTTTGCTTCAAACCATCCAACCAAAACAATGGAGGAGGAGAGGCCCCTTATATAGGCAAGACTAAGCTTCTAAGACAAGCTACAAAGGGTCAAAGGGGTTTGAGGGGAGGTCAAGGCTTATTGGAGAAGCTAGGACAGCTGGTAAGCTTCTTGGGGAAGCCAAGACAAGGGGTCAAGGCTTCCTCAAGAAGCCTTGAGCAAAGGGTGCAAGAAAAGGGGTCAAAGGGTGTGCAAAGGGTGCAAAACAGCCACACACGTACATGGGGAGCAGGGTCTGTGCATTCCAGCTGCCACAGCTGGCATCCATTCAATCTGTAGAATACTCCGGAAGGTCATCGGCTAGCAAACTTGGTCGGTCGGCTACTTTAATCTGCCGGTCGGCAATCTATTTGGCCGGTCGGCCATATATTTGGTCGGTCGGCAGGGAAAATCTGCTCTGCAGGTCCCACTTCAAACGGACATAACTTCTTCATATGAACTCCTTTTTAGGTCAATCTTGTGTCCAAATTGAAGCCCCGGAAGTACGCTTTCCAATGGCATCAGCCTTGCATCAAAAGTCCAACTGTACAAAAAGTTATGCTTGTTTTAGTGAAGGCTGCTCAGTTTCGGCTCAACCGGAATGATGCCCAACTTCAACCAATCATATCTCCGCCCTCCGGACTCGGATTTAAGAGATTCTTGAGTGCAAAATGAAGCCCCGGAAGTCTTATTTCCAACGGTGGTGACCTCATAACTAAACTCCAAGTGTACAGACAGATAAGCCCGATTCAGCGAGGGCTGCTCGACTCGCTTCTACCCGGATTCATGCCGAACTTCTGCCAAACTAGTTTTCTCCTCTCTTTTCCTCTCTTCTTCAACTCCAAACCCCTAAACAAAGTGTTTTGAAGGATTTGCCTCTCTCCTTGCCGAAGAAACTGAACATTTTCCCTGCACACCTTTCTCCGCCAAGCAAAACATCAATGGTGCCCAAGTCTTAAGGGCGGTCAAAAATGGGATGTCTACAGTTGCCCCTCTTTGACAGAACTCGAAAGTCATAACAATGACGGGAGTGAATGTCAAAGCCCAGAGACGACCCATTTTTGACAAGGCCGAAGACTTGGACAAACAAACAAAATACCGATAAATAAATGGTTGTGCCCACAGGCTGCCTACGTATCCCTTTGCAAGGAATCAAACCAGCGTAGTTCAGGGGCAGGATGCAAATGATATGCAGGAAGACTTTGATAATTGGACTTATATGCCACGCGAAGCCAGTTTGCACTCAAAACAATGCAATGTACTAACAAGTACAAGTGAGGTGCGCAAAATAGCGCGAATGTAAACTGCACAAAACAGTGCGATGCGCAAAATAGCGCGAATGTTGAACTGCACAAAACAGTGCGATGCGCAAAATAGCGCGAATGTAGCTATGATGAAGCAATTATGCAAAATAAATGCAACATTTTAAGCGAATGCTATGCCAGCAAGTAGACATGAACCAAACTACATCTCATGCAGAAAGGATGTAAGAGAATTATGCAATTCTCACGAACATGTGCGTTAGATACACAAAAGTGAACGAAGTGTGATAGATACACTAAGTGGACAAACATGCGTGGTAGATACACAAAAGTGAAGAGAGTGTGATGGATACACTAGGTAAGCGTAGTGTGATGGATACACTAAAGGTGAACACAAAGCGTGGTAGATGCACCTAGTGAACAAGTATGATAGATATACTGAAAGCGAACACGAAGTGTGATAGATGCACTTAGTGAGCAAGTATGATAGATATACTAAAAGGGAACACAAAGTGTGATAGATGCACTATGTGAACAGAGTGTGATTGATACACTAAAAGCGAACACAAAGTGTGATAGATGCACAGTGTGAACAAAGTATGATTGATATACTGAAAATGAACACAAAGTGTGATAGATGCACTATGTGAAAAGAGTGTGATTGATACACTAAAAGTGAACACGAAGTGTGATAGATGCACTTAGTGAACAAAGTGTGATTGATAAACTAAAGGTGAACACAAAGTGTGATAGATGCACTATGTGAACAGAGTGTGATTGATACACTAAAGGTGAACACGAAGTGTGATAGATGCACTTGGTGAACAAGTATGATTGATATACTAAATCAATGAAGTGTGATACAGAAAACAAGAATGTGTGTGATAGATACACAAAATGAAAGAAATGTGATTGATACACTAAGTGAAGAGAGTGTGATTGATACACTAAATGAGAATGTGGGTGATAGATACTCAAAGCGAGTAAAGTGTGATTGATACACTAAGGCAAATGAAGTGTGATTGATACGCTATATGAATGAGAGCGTAACTGAAGCGTGATTGATACACTAAGTAGATTAGAGTATAATTGAAATTAGAGTGTAATTGATACACTAAGTGAATGAAGTGTGATTGATACACTAAGCGAATGAAGTGTGATTGATACACTAAAGTGAGTGTGTGTGATTGATACACAAAAGTGAATGACCTTAAAACAGAACTTCTTTGAATGAACCGTGCATACAATATCGTGCATGACTGAGGAAGAAACTTGATAGGTATAATGCATTACAATGCAAGTGAAGTGGGTGCATAACAATGTAAGTGGAAGAGTGTATAACCTTGAAGCAGGATTGATCTTGCGCCTGAGGTAGAGGTACACTCATATTTCGGAGCATTGACAAGGCCCTGAAGAGGTACGTCCGGAGTACAATCACGGAATTTTCTGAAGTTGACACAAACTCAGATACTTCGATTTTCGCTCTTTTGTCTTTGCTTTGCAGTTTGGAACCATCATAGCTTCAGATAGGTCCTAGTTTCACCGTTCACACTTATCGGGGGTGGACCCTACAGTTTTATGGAAAAAAGAATCTTGTTTTGCACAAACGTGAAGGATGGCACAGCACTCTGAGCACAAAACGATTTATTTTTGAAATTGAGAGATGAGTTTTCGACCAGGTATTGAGCCTACGACTGAACACAGCGAGAAAGACTCAACAACGGAAAACAAAAGGTAAACAACCTAAACACGTCGAGACATGCTCGGAACGACTCAAAGCAAGAATCGAGACAAACAAAACAAAAGACACGACACACAGACGTGCACAGGGAGCCTGTTTCACCGAGTATTATTCCCACTCTTTCTTATTTGTGATTCTCACATCACTCGGATCTCAAGCTCGGTTTTTCTCTCAAAACCCTTTTCTCGCTTTTTCTCTCAGCGCACTTCTTTCTATTCTTTAATCTCTCGTTTTTCATCCCTCCCTTGGGTGGTTGATGGATAAGCTGGAAATTGTGGGCTCTTGCCCCTGGTATTTTACCAGACTCTTGTTCACAACAGTAAGTTTCTCCCATAGAGGGGTTGTGCTACAACTGGGTGTGTAGCAAATCTGCAGCTAACATCGGTTGATGATGCCCTGCTGGGAAGTTTGGACGTGGTTAGATCTGTCCAAATGAGGGAGTGGAATATCTCGCCCCATCCCAGTTCGTGCTTCGTACTTGACTTGATTCCTCGTTGCTTGGAGGATGAGAGAGCTTTTAGCCCTTTATTGTTGACTTTAGTTGTGCCCTTTTCTGGTAGGTAGAGTGCCCTTCTTGGCAAGTATGTTGAAAATAGGGAAAAGACAGGAAGCCTGACTCAACTGTGCCCCTAGTTCATCATTTTGACCATTTATTTTTGGTTTTCTATGAAAACAATTTTGACCAATATGAGAGTTTAGATTAACACACTTGTTCGATTTTTGATTTGAAATCATGCAAGTCAGGCTATGAGCACTGAAAATTTTCCTTTTTTGGGTCCAAGAAATGGT
Source organism: Camellia sinensis (assembly GCF_055761805.1). Lineage (NCBI taxonomy): Eukaryota > Viridiplantae > Streptophyta > Magnoliopsida > Ericales > Theaceae > Camellia > Camellia sinensis. The sequence goes on from NC_138972.1 coordinate 164,733,168, forward strand.
CCAGTTTTTGGAAAAGATGGAACAATTTTCGAGAAAAGTAGTCAGCTTCAGTAAAAATTCTCAAAAACTATTTTTGCAAACGGCCAATGCTTAACAAGCACGGAACCCAGTCTTGAGACGCACAACCTCGGATTTGGAGGAAAATTGCCCCCTTGCTCGAAGAGAGCTACATGGCAACGGAAAGTTGCCCCTTGTTTGCACGGCACCACAGCGCATTGAATGGCAACGGAAAGTTCCCCTTGTCTGAATGACACCGTAGCGCATTATAATCAGTCCTCGAAGCGATGATTGCAACCGAACTCTCGGATACAGAGAAGGCAAAAATTATCAGAACCATTACATGGACACAATTGATTTTGAAGTGTTTTACGGCTGGACTTCGGAATGAAGTTGCCTACGTATCCCAAAGATGGGAATCAAGCCTTACGTAGTTCGGGGTTAAGGTACACTCGGGTATTTAACCTCTCCTTTTTAGGCTCTAACTTTTGCCAAGGCGCCCGATGCGGGTTTTCGACCTTGCGAGCTTTGTTTTTCTTTTCTTTTCAATTTTTTTCATTTCTTTTCTTTTCATTTCTTTTCATTTCATTTCCTTTTTTTTGATTTTCTTTTTTTGTTCTTTTCTTTGCATTTTTTTTCTTTTTTGTATTTTTCTCTTGCTCTAACTTTTGCCTGGGTCGCCCTTCCGGGTTTTCGGCCCAGCGAGCCTCTCAAAGGGTAAAAGCGTAGTTTGGTCCATGCCAAATGGTTGTAGGATTTTGAAGCCATCCATATCCAGGAAAGTGGCTGTTGATTTGCAAGAGGACTCATCTTCGGCTCTTCGAGCACGTCTGACATCTTTGCCCCTAGTTTGAAGGGTACTTCTGTTCTAGCTTTGCAAGCTTCTTCTGATGAGGTCTAATCTTCTTGATCTGACTTTCTTGCCTCTTGTCCGAGGGCTGCTTCGAATCTGGCCACACAGGCCTCATATGGCGGTTGACCATTGAACATTCTGAATTTAAGTCCGAGGTTTGAAAACAAATGGACAGAATCTTGAGGCTGAGAGCGATCCTCGGCTGCACAATCTCAAGGGCGATTCCACACAAGTCTTCACAGGACTGCGCAAAACATTTTTCGAAAGTTTTTAAGAAAGCGACAAATCGCTCGCGCTGAAGACAGTGTGGGACCAATCTGGATCAAGCCAGGATCCTTCTCAGTACTCACATTAACAAACATGATCTCATTCATTAAGGGCTTAGCACGCCTCTCTTTCCCTCAGTTTGATCAAATTTTGCAAAATATGAGGAATTCCTTCCTCTTCATTTTTATCACCACGGTGTTCAAAAAGGTTTTGAAAAGCTTAGGTCATTACAATGACTTCAAGGCACAGAAAAAGGCACAGCTTCTGGTCAAATATTGCCATCTCGTTTAGAATTTCTAGCACAACTGGCACAAGGTAGAAGCAAATACAAGAGTGTGAAAATCACTGCTGTTCATTCAAATCTGTTGGCACAACTGGCTCCCCGGCAGAAACAGCCTCAAAAGGACAAACACAAAGCAAAATAGTGATATTCGAAGTAACACTCCCGGAATCATCCGACTTCTGTACAATAGGACTGACTCGATACAACAAGACAGACCCTTAATCAAAAAGACTGACTCAAAACAAAGAGACAGACTCAAAACAAAACCACAAAACTGACTCAACACCCAAGTCAGAAGCTACAAAAACCAGCATTCGCAAATGCTCAAAACAGTGCGTGCCATACGCCACATCTGGAGTAAACTGAGTGCCGCCCACAGGTGGTTCATCCCCTGATCACACATTCGTACTATCTCCCGAGTTCACTGATCCAGTGGTGATAGACTTTACTGAGTTGGTGCGGCAATGACCTTGTTGTCAAACAAATCCTGTACATCATGGCGCAGACGAAAGCAGCTATCGGTCTCATGACCGGTTTGTTGGTGGTAGGCACAGTATTTAGTCTGGTCATGTTTTGCAGGGATAGGATCGGGTAGGGGCCGTTGTTCCAACGGTTTCAGATGTCCTTTCCGAAGTAAGACCTCTAGAGCCTTTGACAAAGGCATATGGAGGGGGGTGAAAACCCTCTTGACTCGAGGTGCCTCTTTGGCCACCTTTTGGCCCATTTTCTTGCATAAGAGCTTAGCCATGCCTATGTTTGTTTTTGGGGTTTTTACAGTTCTTCAAAGTGGCTTATTTTGGGCCCCTCTTCAATGTTGTTGAAGGGCCCTAACATGTTTGGGGTCAGCAGCTGTGAGTTGCTTCATAATCTCATGTTTAGGGCCGTTTTTGTATGCCATTTTAGCCCCATCTTTGCTTGCTGTTTGGCCATGTCATAAACTGTAAAAATGCTTGTCTCAGAGCTGTCTTGCTTCTATCTTCATGCTCCATGTCCATATTGTGCATGCTTTGTATAGCTGTAAGCCATTTCATGTGCCTAATCTTGCATTTCGGGATTTATTCCATGCGTTGAGTGTCGTTTCGTTATGTTTCGGGGCTGTTTTGCATCACCTATCGCCTCTGAAATTTGCATGCAAATTGTCCATGTTTGTGCCTTTCAAATGCGTCGAAAAGTCGCTTCATTATACTTAAGTCTTGGACCATGTATCTATGCATGTTTGCATGTCATTTGCCTCCATGCACTTAGCATTTTGGCCACTGTTTTGGGCCTAACTAGAGCTGCCTAATTCATGTTTAAGACCAAACTTTGCTTATTTGCATGCTCACCTTGCATGTTTGCTTGTATCGGCATGTTGCATCCTTAGCTCGTATGCCTAAGTTGCATTGCATCTTGCATGCATCACCTTGCCTCTTGAGATGAGTATGATAAAGGTTAGGCCTCCTTGTGTGTTTATTTGGTTTGCATGCATTTTGAAATTGAAGTTGCACACTTGATTCTTTGGGCCATCATGCATGGAAATGCGTGATTGGTGGTCCGAGAATTGGGGCACATCCTCCTTTGAGTCATTAACATGATAAGGAATGTGATGGGTGCATAAATTGCTTGAACTGCATTGCCATGCAAGATTTTGCCCTCTGCTGCTGTGAGTTGCAGGTTCTGCAGGAATTTATAGCCGGCCGACAGTATTTAGTGCCGACCGGCAGTCAATCGATGGCCGGTGGATCTATTTTGTGCCGGTGACTAAATGCTACTGCCGGTGGAAATTCTGCTCAGCCGATGATATCCCCCAGTGTCCTGAGAGGCATCTCTGAGACTTTGGCAGTTTTCAGAGGAGCAGAGCAGGGAAAACAGAGGCAAACTATGCATGGCAGTGCAATTCCGAGCCAGTCCTGAGCATGTGTTGCATCTGGCCCTCACCCCGAGGCGGTTTACCGTTTTTATTTAGTTTAGTTAATTTGTTAATTAATTAAGCAATTTGTAATATTTAATTAGCTTGCGTAGTTAATTAATTTGTATTATTATTTTGGTCCCTCCGAGTGAGGGCATATTTGTAATAAGTGTGCGTGCGTGTGATGTATGTCTTCCAACCCCACGTCTTTCTTCCCTTTTATTTACCTGCTTATGATGGTAGACTAGGGCATATTTAAATTAGCACACCTTATGCTATGCATGCGTGCATTCATACATTTGTCTTGCATGCACCAGGCTCGGTACATCATGCTAACTGCACTCGTATTTCAATTCCAAGTTGAGTACTTGCTAGTTGCAGCATTTCACATGCCATCTTTAGGATAGCCGAGCTTGTTTAGAGTGCATCTTTGCGTGTGTTGCATTAGGCAATTTAACATGAACTAGGACACGCACATTTTTGCTAACTAGTTTACTGTTTTGGCACGGAGTACTAGATAAGCTTTTATGCTTTAGCATATCGCATGCGTGTGAATGTTGCCATGATAGCATGATCACCATGAGGCTAGCTTCTTATGTGATGTAACTGCTTGAATGCCTGTGGATGGAGGTTGAATTACCTAAATTGGAATAATGCATTAAAACTGTGAGTTTTAAGCCCACTAGATAGTGGCAAAATCATCTTTTCTAAAAGCCCACTTGAGGGTGGCAAAATCTGCATTTTAGCCTACTTGTGAGTAGCAAACCATTTTCAAAACAAACATGAAATGTTTTGTTCCAATTTGGGCGATTTGGTCTATACTTGTTTGCTGCGCGCATAACATAGTAATTCTAGGCTAATAACCGGTTTAAGAACACATAACGTTTTCAAAATTGGATATCACGGTTAGTAGAGGCCGGTCTTCAGACTGGGCGAGAGGGGGTGCTCATAGCTGACCTTCCCCGATCGTACCCAAGTTCCCGAGCCGAGGCAACTTTGGTGATGACGGACACGTGGCCTTCGGCACCGAGTCAAGGTTTCCTAAATTCCCCCATAAAAAATATTTAGGTGGCGACTCTGTATCTGGCAAAGCAGTCCATGTTTGGCACTTCTTTTCAAAAATCTGTTTCTCAAAACGATTTCCCGGATTTGGACTCTTTGGTTCAGATTAAGAACCGTGACAAATTTGAGAGTCCGAGCTGTAGTGACCCCACAAATGAACAGAACGGGACTCACCCTCCCGGGGCGTTCGGGGCCGTCTACAGTTTCTGGCGACTCTGCTGGGGATTTTAGAGAGCTTGACTCGAACTCGTGATATCCTGTTTTGATCTCATTTATGTGTTTCTTTGCGTTGCATGTGCATTGGTGCGCCTAGGAACACAGTGTTTGCCATCTGCCATTCCTGAACGGTTTGCCGGAGGCTTGTCTTGTCAAGGCATGTCCGTAAGGCTGACCGGCTATGGGCTCTGACAGTATGGGAACACAAAAACCCCGGTTTTACCGGGGCACCCTTTTTGACCACTCGACCTAGTACATTTTCGGATCCATAGTGACCATTCCAAATTAGGACAGGCTGCTTACCCGATGTTAGGTTGTTTGAGAACTGCTGTGTGCATAGTGAAACCCTAGCTCCTGACAAAATAGGACAAGGAAACCCTACCCCAACATAGGGGTGTTTTGGCTCTCTCTTACTTGCTATGTGCTTTTAGAGTGTATCTTTATAGGAATGCATATATCAGTTTGCAAGTTTGGGCATCAGGCCTGTGGGCATCAGTATTTGGGGAATCAGTTTTACCTGAGGGTATCAATTTTGGGACAGATATTTGGGGAACAGTGATCAGTGTTGAGCACAGTCATTCCACTATGATCATATCCGAGCTGAGATGCTGTCTGTTTTCTCTTTTGCAAGGTAGTCCTGGAACCATAGCTTCAGAAGGCTCCGATATCCCCTGGGTACATTGGACTAGTGCTGATAGACTTTGTTAGGTCAGAAATTCAATTCAAGGGCAACCAGTGTTCTTTTGCCGAGGCAAGGCAAAGAAAGGCGAAACAGGGCTCATTGGTTCATCTGATCCGACAGTCACCAGCCACATCACCTTTGTTCGGACTCAGCAGACCATGATGGCACAGGGTTCAGAAGAATTTGTGGCCGTGATAGCAGCGTTAAATCAGGGAACTGCCATGCAGGCTGAGACCAGTATTGAAACGCAGCGCCCACCTGGGGTATCTGCCTCACATCCAGCTTTGGAACCCCAGCCAAACTTTGACCCACTTCCGCCGGTTGAAGATTTGCAGTGTCTGAATTCTCGGGAAAGGTTGACTCAAGCTCAGGTGCTCAGACCCCTGGTGCAGCCTACTGAAAGGCTTCGACCCTTTCATGTTAATGAGCTCAACCTGACTACAGTGAAGATTGCGAACCTTGAGAAGCAATTCAAAAAGGCCCAGGGCCTTAACTCCATTCCCGACATTGAGGATGGGCACACCGAGGCTGCCGTTCGGCTCCCAGACAGATTCAAAATGCCATGTATTGACCGTTTCGACGGGTCTGGAGATCCAATGGTACATGTCCGACTTTTCTTGGATGTCCTAAAGCCGATGGGACTGACTAAGCCACAGAAACTCTCTCTATATGGAAGAACCCTGTCGGGTGTAGCAGCCACTTGGTACACTAAGTTGGAGGACAAAGTGAAGCAAGACTGGGAAGAATTGGCTGAGGCCTATGTTGATCAGTATTCCTACAATACCCAAGTTGAAATGACCATGCAAGAGCTTGAAACAACCCGCCAGAACCCAACAGAGCCTTTTGTGGAATTTGTAGCAAGGTGGAGGGCAAAGGCAGCACAGATGACAGATCGCCCTTCTGAGAGGGGTCAAGTGCAAATGATGGTGCGAAACCTCGAGCATGATATGTTGCAAAAGTTGATAGTCGCTCCATTATTCACTTTCAAAAGTTTGCATGAACTGGGGGTTCAGGTCTAGAATGCGTTCAACAGCGGGATCATTCCCAGAACAAGGGGACCGACAAAGAGGGTGATTTCAGGGAGTACCAATGCTGGTAATAGCGTCGTTCCCAAACCCACCGAGATCAATGCAGCCGCCACAGCCAACCCTTTTGCCAAACCAAGCCTACAAACAGCCGGCCCAGCCCGAGCTCAGGGCAGAACTTTCACTCCCCTCTATATGAGCCTGACTAGCGCACTAAAAGCCTTGATGGAAAGAGGGCATCTCAAACCCCTCGATCCTCAACCTCTACCTAACCCACTTCCAGCCAGACATAATCCCTCCAAGTACTATATGTACCATCAGCAGCACGGTCATGGCACCGACCATTGCTACCGCCTTCGTCATGAGGTCCAAAATCTCATCGACAACCGGACGATAGCTCCACCTTCAGCCCCCGATGACCAAGTACCTCATCCACATCTCAATCTGATCCACACACTGGCCGTCCCTTACGACCCCAGCGTATACATCACCCCGGCCCATCTACCCAAGCCTGAGGTGTTTATCCCGGAAAGCATGGACTTATGCATGATGGGTGCATCTGAACCCCAATTATCTCAAACCCATGAACCCACTACTTCTGAGCTGATGAAGATGATCGTAGATCTTCAGAGAACTGTGGCAGATCTGGCCTTTTGAGTTTTGGCCCCGTCATCAACCGCATCACATACCAGGGAGTTTATGTCAAAAGGCTCCTCAGGACGGGCTGCATTGGGAGAAGGCCAATCTTTTAGCAAAGTGGAGGCAAGTGGTAAGAACAAGGTAGGGGCAGGCATTGGTCCCCATGAACACCTTCGGTGGGATATTGAGGCTTTGAAAGCTGAGGGACTGAACAAAGAGCAAGTCCTCGCAATTGTTACAAAAACTTTGGATGACACTTTCGCCACTCAGAATGAGAGCAGTCTGAATCAAGGGGCAAGCCAAGAGAAAGGCCTTTGTACGAGGAATGTTCCTTTCAGCCCTAATCCCGTGCTCGGAAACGATTAGAAAACCCAGTCAACGCCTGCCAATCCCTTTGCTGGTGCATCCAGCAAAACTCCACAAACCTCAAAATATCCACCTCGAGGCCAGAGGGTGTTCGCACCACTATACATGTCTCTATCAGCGGCCTTTAGGATCTTGATTAGAGAGGGGGATTTGAAACCCCTGGAGCCGCGACCACTGCCAGGTAGACTTCCTTCCTCCCACGATCCGACCAAGTACTGTGCCTTTCATCAGCAAGTCGGCCACGTCACTGATGGTTGTTTCCGTCTTCGCCACGAAATACAAGATCTGATTGACAATAAGGTCATCGTCGCACCAACTCAACAAAGTCTATCGTCACTGGATCAGTGAACCTGGGGGATAATACGGTACGATTGGGGGATGAACCACCTGCGGGCGGCGCTCAGTTTACTTCAGAAGTGGCGTTTGGCACGCACAATTTTGAGCAATGTGCGAACACTAGTTTTTGTACTTTCTGACTTGGGTATTGGGTCAGTTTTGTTGTTTTGTATATGGTCAGTCTTTTTGTACTAAGTCGGTCAGGTCTGTCTTGTTGTATCGAGTCAGTCCTATTTTGTTAAAGTCAGGTGATTCCGGGGGTGTTACCTCGGGCATCACTATTTTGTTTTGTGTTTGCCTTTTCGTTTTCTTTTGAGTCTGTTTTTGCCATGGAGCCAGTTACACCAACAGTTATGAATGAAACAGCAGTGGTTTTTCATGCTTTTGTGCTTACTTCTGCCTTGTGTCAGTTGTACCAAAAAGTCGAATGGGACGACAGTGCATTTGACCTGCTTCTCTGTGCTTTTAAGTCATTGCGTTGGCCTAAGTTTTTCGAAGCTGTTTTTGAACATTGTGATGAAAACGAAGAGGAAGGAATTCCTCAGGTTTTTGCAAAAATTTGATCATTTGAGAGAAAGAGAGGCATGCTAAGCCTTTAATGATCGAGATCATGCTTGTTAATATGAGTACTGAGAAGGATCCTGGCTTGATCCAGATTGGTCCTACACTGTCTTCAGCGCGAGCGACTAGTCGCTTTCTTAAAAGATTTCAAAAAAAAATGTTTTGCGCGATCCTGCGAAGACCTGTGTGGAATCGCTCTTGAGATTGTGCAGCCTAGGATCGCTCTCAGGCTCGAGACTCGACCCCTCATTTTCAAACCTTGAACTTGGATTCAGAAGGTTCAACGATCAACCACAATGTGAAGCCTGTGTGGCCTGATTTGAAGCAGCCCATGAATTAAGGGCAGGGAAGTCAGACCAAGAAGATCAGATGTCATCAAAAGAAGCTTGCAAAGCTAGATCAGAAGTATCCCTGGAACTAGGGGCAAAAATGCCAGATGTGCTCGAAGAGCCGAAGATTGGTCGTCCTGTAAATCAATGAAGACCGGCAAGAACACCAAATCCCAGAGGGAGGAAAGAGAAAGTATTGTTAAAGAAAAATTGAGTTCCGATCTACAACACTAGGGGCAAATCCAGCCCCCATGGGATGGACTCCTGCATTGTCAGCGAACAAAAGTCACTCTCCTGGATTCAGACGGATTCGAGATCTCAGAACCATTTGACATGGACAAAGCTACACTTTTACCCTTGAGAGGCTCGCTGGGTCGAAAACCCGGAAGGGCGACCCAGGCAAAAGTTAGAGCAAGGAAAAAAGGAAAAGAACAAAAAAGAAAAAAGAAAAAAAAAGGAAAGAAAAGAAAAGAAAAAAAAAAAGAAAAGAAAAAAAGAAAGAAAAGAAAAGATAAAAAAAATGAAAAGAATTGAAAAGAAAAGAAGAACAAAGCTCGCAAGGTCGAAAACCCGCAACGGGCGCCTTGGCAAAAGTTAGAACCTAAAAAAGAGAGGTTAATACCCGAGTGTACCTTAACCCCGAACTACGTAAGGCTTGATTCCCATATTTGGGATACGTAGGCAACTTCATTCCGAAGTCCAGCCGTAAAACACTTCAAAATCAACTGTGTCCATGTAATGGTTTTGATCATCTTTGCCTTCTTTGTATCCGAGAGTTCGGTTGTCATCGTTACTCTGAAGACTGATTGCAATACGTTGCGATGCCATCCAAACAAGGGGCAACTTTCCGTTGCCATACAATGTGCCGCGGTGCCATCCAAACAAGGGGCAACTTTCCGCTGCCATACAGTGTGCCGCGGTGCCATTCAAACAAGGGGCAACTTTCCGTTGCCGTTTAGCTCTTTTCAAGCAAGGGGCAATTTTCCTTCGGATCTGAAGTTGTGCATCTCAAGAGTAGGTTTCGTGCTTGTTGAGCATTGGCCGTTTACAAAAATAGTTTTTGAGAATTTTTACTGAGGTTGACTATTCTCTCGAAAATTATTCCATCTTTTCCAAAACTGGACCATTTCTTGGACCCAAAAAGGGAAAATTTTCAGTGCTCATAACCTAACTTGCATGGTTTTCAAATCGAAAAATTGAACAAGTATGTTAATCTGACTCTCATATTGGTCAAAATTGTTTCAGTAAAAAGCAAAAACAAAAAATGGTCAAAATAATGAATTAGGGGCACAGTTGAGTCAGGCTTCCTGTCTTTCTCCCGTTGTCAATGCATCTGCCAGAAAGGGCACTCTACCTGCCAGAAAAGGGCACCACTGAAGCTGATCGCAAAAGGGCAGAAGGCTCTCACATCCTCCACGCAATGAGGTATCAAGCCAAGTGCGAAACACGAACGGGAACAGATCAAGATATTCCACTCCTTTGTTTGGACAGATCTAATCACGTCCAAACTCCCCCAGTAAGAGCATCGTCAACCAATGTCGATTGCAGATCTGCTGCACATCCAGCTGCATCGCAACCCCTCTGTGGGAGAAAGTTCACTATTGTGAGGAGAAGAAGAGAATCTAGCAGAATGCTTGGGGCAAGAACCCGCAACTTCCTGTTTATTCATCAACCACCCTGGGGAGGGATAAAAATGAGAGATTAAAGAATAGAGAGATGTGCGTTGAGAGAAAAAGTGAGAAAAGGGCTTTTTCAGAAAAACAGAGCCTGAGGGCCGAGCAATGTGAGAATCACAAATGAGAAAGGGTGGGAAACAATACTCGGGGAAACAGGCTCCATGTGCACATTTGAGTCTTGTGTTTTATTTTGTCTGTCTCGATTCTTGTTTTGAGTCACTTCGAGTGTTACTCGATGTGTTTAGGTTGTTTACCTTTGTTTTTCCCTTGTCGAGTCGTTTTGGCTGTGGCCAGTCGTCGGCTCAATACCCGGTTAAGAACTCATTTCCCAATTTCCAAAAAAATCATCTTGTGCTCAGAGTGCTGTGCCATTCTCCACATTTGTGCAAAACAGTATTTGTTCTTTCATAAAACTGCAGGGTCCACCCCCGATAAGTGTGAACAGTAGAACAAGGGCCTATCTGAAGCTATGTAGGTTCTAGACTGCAAAGCAAAAGAAAAAGAAAATTTGGAGCATCTTAGGGTGTTCCAGCTTTGGCAAGATCCAAGACTGCACTTCAGGTGCACCTTCCCAGACCTCGCCATTTCTCTGGAGTATGAGTGTATCTCGACCCCAAGTGTAAGCCTGCTTCAAGTCAGAATGGCAATTAAAGCAGCAGCAGATGTTATCTCTCGCCAATATAAACGGGGTGTCCCCTTTTGAGCTGAGCGTATTGCCAAGTCCTCCGAAAGGTAAATCGGAGGCACCAGAGTACATGTTTGATGCCCTTCCATTGCATAGAATATGTTTTCTTTCGATTCTGCATAGAATATGCTTTCAATATTGCATAGAATATGCTCCTATTTCTTGCATAGAAAATGCTCGTATCTTTTGCATAGAAAATGCACTCTTCCATACTTGCATAGAAAATGCACCTCATTTGCATAGAACATGCATTCACTCGCACTATCTTGTGCACTTGCACTTTGTATCTCACTAGCATTGTCTTGTGCATCTTGTGGTTGTATCTCACTCGCACTATTTTGTGCATTGCATTTCAATCACGCTATTTAGCGTATCGCACTGTTCAGTGCATTTCAAATCAATCGCGCTGTTTAGCGTATCACACTGTTTAGTGCATTTCAATCGCGCTGTTTAGCGTATCGCACTGTCTTGTGCATTTCAAAATCAATCGCGCTGTTTAGCGTATCGCACTGTTTAGTGCATTTCAATCGCGCTGTTTAGTGTATCACACTGTCTTGTGCATTTCAAAATCAATCGCGCTGTTTAGCGTATCACACTGTTTTGTGCAGTTTACATTCGCGCTATTTTGCGCACCTCAATCGCACTGTTTTGTGCAGTTTGTCATTCGCGCTATTTTGTGCATTGCACTGTTTTGTGCAGTTTACATTCGTGCTATTTTGCGCATCGCACTGTTTTGTGCAGTTTACATTTCACGCTATTTTGCGCATCTTAATCGCACTTTCTTGTGCATTTCACCTCCATCGCACTGTTTTTTGCATTTCAAATCACTCGTGCTGTTTAGCGCATCGCACTGTTTTGTGCATTTCAAATCACTCGCGCTTTCTTGCGCATTGCACTGTTTTGTGCACCTTACTTGCATTTTGCATGCATTCTATCGCGCTATCTTGCGTACCTCACCTGTACTTGTTAGTACATTACATTGTTTTGAATACAAACCGGCTTCGCGTAGCGTATAAGTCCAATTGTCAAAGTCTTCCTGCATATCATTTGCATCCTGCCCCTGAACTACGCTGGTTTGATTCCTTGCAAAGGGATACGTAGGCAGCCTGTGGGCACAACCATTTATTTATCGGTATTTTGTTTGTTTGTCCAAGTCTTCGGCCTTGTCAAAAATAGGTCGTCTCTGGGCTTTGACATTCACTCCCGTCATTCTTATGACTTCCGAGTTCTGTCAAAGAGGGGCAACTGTAGACACCCCATTTTTGACCGCCCTTAAGACTTGGGCACTACTGATGGTTTGCTCGGTGTTGAGAGATGTGCAGGGCAAAGATTCAGTTTCTTCGGCAAGAAGAGAGGCAAATCTTTCAAAACACCTTTCTTAGGGGTTTGAAGTTGAAGAAAAGAGGAGAAGAGGGGAGAAGCCAAGTTGGAGAAGAAGATAGGCAAGAATTGCTAAGAGAGAGTCGAGCAGTCCTCGCTGAATCGGGCTTATTAATCTGCATACTTGGATTTTAGCTATGAGGCCACCACCGTTGGAAAACTTACTTTCGGGGCTTCATTTTGCACTCAAGAATCTCCTAGAGCCAAGTCCGGGTGGGGGAGATATGATCAGTTGAAGTCGGGCATCATCCCGGTTGGATCGAATCTGCGCGGCTTCACGAAAAAGGGCATAACGTTTTGCACAGAAGGAATGTAAATGCAAGGTTTGCGCCATTGGAAAGCTAACTTCCGGGGCTTCAATTTGGACACCCACCGGACATTTTTTGACCTTGGCAGCACCTATCGGCAATCTATTTATCCGGCCGGCAATTTATTGTGCCGACCGGCACTTTATTGTGCTGACCGGCAATTTATGCTGGCCGACGACCTTCCGGAGCATTCTGCAGATTGAGTGGATTCCAGCTGTGCCAGCTGGAGTGCACAGAATCGATCCCCCATGCACATGTGTGGTTGTTTTGTACCTTGTGAGCCTTTGAACCCCCCCTAACCTTCTAGAAGCTTGAACCCTTTGGCCAAGCTTCTTGGAGAAGCTTGGCCAGCTGTTTTAGCTTCCTCTAGAAGCCTTGCACCCCCCTTGAACCCCTTTGACCCTTTCCCTTTACTTAGCTTGTAAGTTAAATGCTTCCCTTGCCTTATATAAGCACCATTCCTCTCCCTTTGTCTAGGTTGAATGGTTTTGAAGCAAAAAAACCAGAGATATACCATGTATATCTGATATACATACATACAACCCTCAATCTCTCTCCATATCTCTCTCATTCAATCATCAAATACCCTTGTTCTTGGACCATTTCTTCACCAACCCATAGCACCACACCCCTACACTTCATTCCAGCACATTGGAGGTCATTTGCAGAGGCTAGGAGCACCCAAACTTCAACCAAAAGCTGCTGGTTCATTGGTCTACAAAGGTGAGTCCTCTTCTTCCCTTTTCTAGCCTATTCTTGCATCATATCTAAGCCATAGTTGCTGGTATATTTGAGCTCCGGCCAAAACTGAAAGTGGCCTTATTTTGAGCTATTCTACATGTTTGTTGAAGGGCTCAACCCTCTTTGAGAACCCTATCTCACACTTGTTTCAATATCCCTTTATATGTCAATATTCTTGCATGCTTCACTAGCCTATCATTTTTCTATTTTTGGACCATGATCAGAACTGAAAGTGGCATTATTTTGACTTTCTTAACATGTTTTATTAAGGGTCTTTGCTTGTTTGGTGAATGCTTTGTATACCTCATGTTATAGCCACTTTTGAGCCTCATTTTGCATTGCATTTCTAGCATGTTTGTATACTGATTTCGGGGCTGCCATAAACTGTAAATGTGCATATTTTTGGTCCCTATTCAATTTTGTAGAAGGAAAGTTTTCAGTTTGGGCTTTGCATATACCACTTGCCTCTTTGGCCACCTTTTGGCCCATTTTCTTGCATAAGAGCTTAGCCATGCTTATGTTTGTTTTTGGGGTTTTTACAGTTCTGAAAAGTGGCTTATTTTGGGCCCTTCTTCAATGTTGTTGAAGGGCCCTAACATGTTTGGGGTCAGCAGCTGTGAGTTGCTTCATAATCTCATGTTTAGGGCCGTTTTTGTATGCCATTTTAGCCCCATCTTTGCTTGTTGTTTGGCCATGTCATAAACTGTAAAAATGCTTGTCTCAGAGCTCTCTTTCTTCTTTCTTCTTTCTTCATGCTCCATGTCCATATTGTGCATGCTTTGTATAGCTGTAAGCCATTTCATGTGCCTAATCTTGCATTTCGGGATTTATTCCATGCGTTGAGTGTCGTTTCGTTATGTTTCGGGGCTGTTTTGCATCACCTATCGCCTCTGAAATTTGCATTCAAATTGTCCATGTTTGTGCCTTTCAAATGTGTCGAAAAGTCGCTTCATTATGCTTAAGTCTTGGACCATGTATCTATGCATGTTTGCATGTCATTTGCCTCCATGCACTTAGCATTTTGGCCACTGTTTTGGGCCTAACTAGAGCTGCCTAATTCATGTTTAAGACCAAACTTTGCTTATTTGCATGCTCACCTTGCATGTTTGCTTGTATCGGCATGTTGCATCCTTAGCTCGTATGCCTAAGTTGCATTGCATCTTGCATGCATCACCTTGCCTCTTGAGATGAGTATGATAGAGGTTAGGCCTCCTTGTGTGTTTATTTGGTTTGCATGCATTTTGAAATTGAAGTTGCACACTTGATTCTTTGGGCCATCATGCATGGAAATGCGTGATTGGTGGTCCGAGAATTGGGGCACATCCTCCTTTGAGTCATTAACATGATAAGGAATGTGATGGGTGCATAAATTGCTTGAACTGCATTGCCATGCAAGATTTTGCCCTCTGTTGCTGTGAGTTGCAGGTTCTGCAGGAATTTATTGCCGGCCGGCAGTATTTAGTGCCGACCGGCAGTCAATCGATGGCCGGTGGATCTATTTTGTGCCGGTGACTAAATGCTACTGCCGGTGGAAATTCTGCTCAGCCGATGATATCCCCCAGTGTCCTGAGAGGCATCTCTGAGACTTTGGCAGTTTTCAGAGGAGCAGAGCAGGGAAAACAGAGGCAAACTATGCATGGCAGTGCAATTCCGAGCCAGTCCTGAGCATGTGTTGCATCTGGCCCTCACCCCGAGGCGGTTTACCGTTTTTCTTTAGTTTAGTTAATTTGTTAATTAATTAAGCAATTTGTAATATTTAATTAGCTTGCTTAGTTAATTAATATGTATTATTATTTTGGTCCCTCCGAGTGAGGGCATATTTGTAATAAGTGTGCGTGCGTGTGATGTATGTCTTCCAACCCCACGTCTTTCTTCCCTTTTATTTACCTGCTTATGATGGTAGACTAGGGCATATTTAAATTAGCACACCTTATGCTATGCATGCGTGCATTCATACATTTGTCTTGCATGCACCAGGCTCGGTACATCATGCTAACTGCACTCGTATTTCAATTCCAAGTTGAGTACTTGCTAGTTGCAGCATTTCACATGCCATCTTTAGGATAGCCGAGCCTGTTTAGAGTGCATCTTTGCGTGTGTTGCATTAGGCAATTTAACATGAACTAGGACACGCACATTTTTGCTAGCTAGTTTACTGTTTTGGCACGGAGTACTAGGTAAGCTTTTATGCTTTAGCATATCGCTTGCGTGTGAATGTTGCCATGATAGCATGATCACCATGAGGCTAGCTGCTTATGTGATGTAACTGCTTGAATGCCTGTGGATGGAGGTTGAATTACCTAAATTGGAATAATGCATTAAAACTGTAAGTTTTAAGCCCACTAGATAGTGGCAAAATCATCTTTTCTAAAAGCCCACTTGAGGGTGGCAAAATCTGTATTTTAGCCTACTTGTGAGTAGCAAACCATTTTCAAAACAAACATGAAATGTTTTGTTCCAATTTGGGCGATTTGGTCTATACTTGTTTGCTGCGCGCATAACATAGTAATTCTAGGCTAATAACCGGTTTAAGAACACATAACGTTTTCAAAATTGGATATCACGGTTAGTAGAGGCCGGTCTTCAGACCGGGCGAGAGGGGGTGCTCATAGCTGACCTTCCCCGATCGTACCCAAGTTCCCGAGCCGAGGCAACTTTGGTGATGACGGACACGTGGCCTTCGGCACCGAGTCAGGGTTTCCTAAATTCCCCCATAAAAAATATTTAGGTGGCGACTCTGTATCTGGCAAAGCAGTCCATGTTTGGCACTTCTTTTCAAAAATCTGTTTCTCAAAACGATTTGCCGGATTTGGACTCTTTGGTTCAGATTAAGAACCGTGACAAATTTGAGAGTTCGAGCTGTAGTGACCCCACAAATGAACAGAACGGGAGTCACCCTCCCGGGGCGTTCGGGGCCGTCTACAATGAGAAATGGCAAGTAAACACCATAATTACGTATCTTCCATCATGCAAGAGTGTCCGAATAAGTGTCCGAGTGCTCGACCCCTACTCCATGAGAAATGGCATGTAAACACCATAATTACATATCGGCCATCATGTGAGGGGTCTGAATAAGTGTTCGAGTGTTCAAGCCCCAATGTATGAGAAATGCCAATTAAACACCATAATTGCATATCTGCCCTCATGCAAGAGGGTCCGAATAAGTGTCCGAGTGTTCGAACCCTAATGCATGAGAAATTGCCAGTAAACACCACAATTACATATCTGCCGTCATGTAAAAGGGTAGTGTTTAAACCCTGCCGCATGAGAAATGGCATGCAAACACGATAATTACATATTTCCCATCATGCAAGAGGGTCTGAATTAGTGTCCGAGTGTTTAAACCCTAATGCATGAGAAATGGCAAGCAAACCCCATAATTACATATCTGCCATCATGCAAGAGGTTCCGAATAAGTGTCCGAGTGTTTAAACACTAATGCATGAGAAATCGTACGTAAATACCATAATCACATATCTGTCATCATGTAAGATGGTCCGAATAAGTGCTGGGTGTCTGAACGCTAATGCGTGAGAAATGGCATGTAAACACCCTAATTACATATCTGCCATCATGCAAGAGGGTCCGAATAAGTGTCCGAGTGTTCGAACCCTAATGCAAGAGAAATGGCAAGTAAACACCATAATTACATATCAGCCATCATGTAAGAGGGTCTGAATGAGTGTCCGATTGTTCGAACCCTAATGTATGAGAAATGGCAATTAAACACCATAGTTACATATCTGCCATCAGTCAAGAGGGTCCGAATACGTGTCCGAGTGTTCGAACGCTAATGCGTGAGAAATGGCCAGTAAACACCACAATTACATATCTGCCATCATGTAATAGCGTCTGAATAAGTGTCCGGGTGTTTAAACCATAATGCATGAGAAATGGCAAGTACACACTATAATTACATATTTGCCATCATGCAAGAGGGTCTGAATCAGTGCTCGATGTCTAAACCCTAATGCATGAGAAATGGCAACTAACAACATAATTACATATCTGCCATCATGCAAGAGGGTTTGAATAAGTGTCCGAGTGTTTAAACCCTAATGCATGAGAAATGGCAAGTAAACAACATAGTTACATATCTGCCGTCATGCAAGAGGGTCCGAATGAGTGTCCGAGTGTTCGAGCCCTAAAACATGAGAAATGGCAAGTAAACACCATAATTACATAGTTACCATCATGCAAGAGGGTCTGAATTAGTGTCCGAGTGTTTAAACCGTAACGCATGAGAAATGGCAAGTAAACATCGTAAGTACATATCTGCCATCATGCAACATGGTCCGAAGAAGTGCTGGGTGTCTAAACCCTAATGCATGGGAAATGGCAAGTAAACACCATAATTACATATCTGCCATCATGCAAGAGGGTCCGAATAAGTGTCCGAGTGTTCGAACACTAATGCATGAGAAATGGCAAGCAAACACCATAATTACATATCTGCTGTCATGCAAGAGGGTCCGAATCAGTGTACGAATGTTTAAACCCTAATGCATGAGAAATGACAAGTAAACACTGTAATTACATATTTGTCATCATGCAAGAGGGTCCGAATAAGTGTCCGAGTGTTCGAACCCTAACGCATGAGAAATGGCAAGTAAACAGCATAATTACATATCTGCCATCATGTAAGAGGGTCTGAATAACTGTCCGAGTGTTCGAACCCTAATGTTTGAGAAATGGCAATTTAACACTATATTACATATCTGCCATCATGCAAGAGGGTCCGAATAAGTGCTTGCTGTCTAAACCCTAATGCATGAGAAATGGCAACTAACACCACAATTACATATCTGCCATCATGCAAGAGGGTCCAAATAAGTTTCCGAGTGTTTAAACCCTAATGCATGAGAAATGGCAAGTAAACACCATAATTACATATCTGTCGTCACGCAAGAGGGTCCGAAGAAGTGGCCGAGTGTTCGAGCCCTAATGCATGAGAGATGGCAAGTAAACACCATAATTACATATTTACCATCATGCAAGAGGGTCTGAATTACTGTCCGAGTGTTTAAACCCTAATACATGAGAAATGGCACGTAAACACCATAATTACATATCTGCCATCATGCAAGAGGGTCCGAATAAGTGTCCGAGTGTTCAAACCCTAACGCATTAGAACTGGCAAGTAAACACCATAATTACATATCTGCCATCATGCAAGGGGGACGGAATAAGTGTCCTAGTGTTTAAACCCTAATGCATGAGAAATGGCAACTAAACACCATAATTACATATCTGCCATCATGCAAGAGGGTCCGAATAAGTGTTGGGTGTCTAAACCCTAATGCATGAGAAATGGCAAGTAAATGCCATAATTACAAATATGCCATCATGCAAGGGGGTCCGAAGAAGTGTCCGAGTGTTCGAACCCGAATGCATGAGAATTGGCAAGTAAACACCATAATTACATGTCTGCCATCATGTAAGAGGGTCCGAATAAGTGTCCCAGTGTTCGAACCCTAACGCATGAGAAATGGAAAGTAAACACCATAATTACATATTTGCCATCACGCAAGAGGGTCCGAATAAGTGCTTGGTGTCTAAACCCTAATGCATGAGAAATGGCAACTAACACCATAATTACATATTTGCCATCATGCAAGAGGGTCCGAGTAAGTTTCCGAGTGTTTAAACCCTAATGCACGAGAAATGGCAAGTAAACACCGTAATTACATATCTGTCGTCATGCAAGATGGTCCGAATAAGTGTCCGAGTGTTCGAGCCCTAATGCATGAGAGATGGCAGGTAAACACCATAATTACATATTTGCCATCATGCAAGAGGGTCTGAATTAGTGTCCGAGTGTTTAAACCCTAATACGTGAGAAACGGCAAGTAAACACCATAATTACATATCTTCCATCATGCAAGAGGGTCCGAATAAGTGTCCGAGAGTTCGAACCCAACACATGAGAAATGGCATGTAAACAGCATAATTACATATCTGCCATCTTGCAAGGGGGACAAAATAAGTGTCCGAGTGTTTAAACCCTAATGCATTAGAAATGGCAAGTAAACACCATAATTACATACCTGCCATCATGTAAGAGGGTCTGAATAACAGTCCGAGTGTTCGAACCCTAATGTTTGAGAAATAGCAATTTAACACTATATTACATATCTGCCATCGTGCAAGAGTGTCCGAATAAGTGCTTGGTGTCTAAACCCTAATGCATGAGAAATGGCAACTATCACCATAATTACATATCCGCCATCATGCAAGGGGGTCCGAATAAGTGTCCGAGTGTTTAAACCCTAATGCATGGGAATCGGCAAGTAAACACCATAATTACATATCTGCCACCATGCAAGAGGGTCCGAATAAGTGCTGGCTGTCTTAACCCAGTTGCATGGGAAATAGGAAGTAAACACCATAATTACATATCTGTCATCATGCAAGAGGGTCCGAATAAGTGTCCGAGTGTTTACAGACTAATGCATGAGAAATGGTAAGTAAGTACCATAATTACATATCTGCCATCATGAAAGATGGTCTGAATAAGTGCTGGGAGTCTAAACCCTAATGCATGAGAAATGGCAAGTAAACACAATAATTACATATCTGCCATCATGCAAGCGGGTTCGAATAAGTGTCCGAGTGTTTGAACCCTAATGCATGAGAAATGGCAAGTAAACACCATAATTACATATCGGCCATCATATAATGGGTCTGAATAAGTGTCCGAGTGTTCGAACCCTATTGCATGAGAAATGGCAAGTAAACACCATAATTACATATCGGCCATCATGTAAGAGGGTCTGAATAACTGTCCGAGTGTTCAAACCCTAACGTATTAGAAATGGCAATAAACACCATAATTACATATCGGCCATCATGTAAGAGGGTCCGAATACGTGTCCGAGTGTTCGGACCCTAATGCATGAGAAATGGCCAGTAAACACCACAATTACATATCTGCCACCATGTAAGAGCGTCAGAGTAAGTGTCCGAGTGTTTACACCCTAATGCATGAGAAATGGCAAGTAAACACTATAATTACATATTTGCCATCATGCAAGAGGGTCCGAATAAGTGCTTGGTGTCTAAACCCTAATGCATGAGAAATGGAAACTAACACCATAATTACATATCTGCCATCATGCAAGAGGGTCCGAATAAGTGTCCGAGTGTTTAAACCCTATGCATGAGAAATTGCAAGTAAACACCATAATTACATATCTGTCGTCATGCAAGAGGGTCCAAATAAGTGTCCGAGTGTTCGAGCCCAAAAGCATGAGAAATGGCAAGTAAACACCGTAATTACATATTTGCCATCACGCAAGACGGTCTGAATTAGTGTCCGAGTGTTTAAACCGTAACGCTTGAGAAATGGCAAGTAAACACCGTAATTACATATCTGCCAACATGCAACGGGGTCCAGAGAAGTGTTGGGTGTCTAAACCCTAATGCATGGGAAATGGCAAGTAAACACCATAATTACATATCTGTCGTCATGCTAGAGGGTCCGAATAAGTGCTTGGTGTCAAAACCCAAATGCATGGGAAATAGCAAGTAAACACCATTATTACATGTCTACCATTATGCAATAGTGTCTGAATAAGTGTCCGAGTGTTTAAAAACTAATGCATGGGAAATGGTAAGTAAATACCATAATTACATGTCTGTCATCATGTAAGATGGTCCGAATAAGTGTCCGAGTGTTCGAACCCTAATGCATGAGAAATGGCATGTAAACACCATCATTATATATGGGCCATCATGTAAGGGTCTGAATAAGTGTACGAGTGTTCGAACCCTAATGTATGAGAAATGGCAATTAAACACCACAATTACATATCTGCCATCATGCAAAAGGGTCCGAATAAGTGTCCGAGTGTTCCAACCCTAATGCATGAGAAATGGCCAATAAACACCATAATTACATATCTACCGTCATGTAAGAGGGTCTGAATAAGTGTCCTAGTGTTTAAACCCTACTGCATGAGAAATGGCAAGTAAACACCATAATTACATGTCTGCCGTCATGCAAGAGGGTCCAAATAAGTGTCCGAGTGTTCGATCCCTAATGCATGAGAAATGGCAAGTAAACACCATAATTGCATATCTGCCATCATGCAAGAGGGTCCGAATAAGTGCTTGGTGTCCAAACCCTAATGCATGAGAAGTGGCAACTAACACCATAATTACATATCTCCATCATGCAAGAGGGTCCGAATAAGTGTTCGAGTGTTTAAACCCTAACGCATGAGAAACGGCAAGTAAACACCATAATTACATATCTTCCATCATGTAAGAGGGTCTGAATAACTGTCCGAGTGTTCGAACCCTAATGTTTGAGAAATGGCAATTTAACACTATATTACATATCTTCCATCGTGCGAGAGGGTCCGAATAAGTGCTTGGTGTCTAAACCCTAATGCATGAGAAATGGCAACTAACACCATAATTACATATCCGCCATCATGCAAGAGGGTCCGAATAAGTGTCCGAGTGTTTAAACCCTAATGCATGGGAAATGGCAAGTAAACACCATAATTACATATCTGCCGTCATGCAAGAGGGTCCGAATAAGTGTCCGAGTGTTCGAGCCCAAAAGCATGAGAAATGGCAAGTAAACACCGTAATTACATATTTGCCATCACGCAAGAGGGTCTGAATTAGTGTCCGAGTGTTCGAACCCTAATGCATGAGAAATGGCATGTAAACACCATCATTATATATCGGCCATCATGTAAGGGTCTGAATAAGTGTACGAGTGTTCGAACCCTAATGTATGAGAAATGGCAATTAAACACCACAATTACAGATCTGCCATCATGCAAGAGGGTCCGAATAAGTGTCCGAGTGTTCGAACCCTAATGCATGAGAAATGGCCAATAAACACCATAATTACATATCTACCGTCATGTAAGAGGGTCTGAATAAGTGTCCTAGTGTTTAAACGCTACTGCATGAGAAATGGCAAGTAAACACCATAATTACATATCTGCCGTCATGCAATAGGGTCCAAATAAGTGTCCGAGTGTTCGATCCCTAATGCATGAGAAATGGCAAGTAAACACCATAATTACATATCTGCCATCATGCAAGAGGGTCCGAATAAGTGCTTGGTGTCTAAACCCTAATGCATGAGAAATGGCAACTAACACCATAATTACATATCTCCATCATGCAAGACGGTCCGAATAAGTGTTCGAGTGTTTAAACCCTAATGCATGAGAAACGGCAAGTAAACACCATAATTACATATCTGCCATCATGCAAGAGGGTCCGAATAAGTACTGGGTGTCTAAACCCAAACGCATGAGAAATGACAAGTCACACCATAATTACATATCTGCCATCTTGCAAAAGGGTCCGAATAAGTGTCCGAGTGTTCGAACCCTAATGTATGAGAAATGCCAAGTAAACAACATAATTACATATCTGCCATCATGCAGGAGGGTCCGAAAAAGTGCTGGTTGTCTAAACCCTAATGCATGGGAAATGGCAAGTAAACACCATAATTACATATCTGCCATCATACAAGAGGGTCCGAATAAGTGTTGGGTGTCTAAACCCTAATGCATGGGAAATAGCAAGTAAACACCATAATTACATATCTACCATCATGCAAGAAGCTCCGAATAAGTGTCCGAGTGTTTAAACACTAATGCATGAGAAATGGTAAGTAAATACCACAATTACATATCTGCCATCATGTAAGATGGTCCAAATAAGTGTTGGGTGTCTAAACCCTAATGGATGAGAAATGGCAAGTAAACACCATAATTACATATCTGCCATCATGCAAGAGGGTTCGAATAAGTGCCCTAGTGCTCGACCCCTAATCCATGAGAATTGGCAAGTAAACACCATAATTACATATCGGCCATCATGTGAGGGTCTGAATAAGTGTCCGAGTGTTCGAATCCTAATGTATGAGAAATGGCAATTAAACACCATAATTACATATCTACCATCATGCAAGAGGGTCCGAATAAGTGTCCGAGTGTTTGAACCCTAATGCATGAGAAATGGCCAGTAAACACCATAATTACATATCTGTCGTCATGTAAGAGTGTCTGAATAAGTGTCCTAGTGTTTAAACCCTACCGCATGAGAAATGGAAAGTAAACACCATAATTACATATTTTCCATCATGCAAGTGGGTCTGAATTAGTGTCCGAGTGTTTAAACCCTAATGCATGAGAAATGGCAAGTACACACTATAATTACATATTTGCCATCATGCAAGATGGTCTGAATAAGTGCTCGGTGTCTAAACCCTAATGCATGAGAAATGGAAACTAACAACATAATTACATATCTGCCATTATGCAAGAGGGTTCGAATAAGTGTCCGAGTGTTTAAACCCTAATGCATGAAAAATGGCAAGTAAACACCATAATTACATATCTGCCGTCATGCAGGAGGGTCCGAATAAGTGTCCAAGTGTTCGAGCCCTAAAGCATGAGAAATGGCAAGTAAACACCATAATTACATATTTACCATCATGCAAGAGGGTCTGAATTAGTGTCCAAGTGTTTAAACCGTAACGCATGAGAAATGGCAAGTAAACATTGTAATTACATATCTACCATCATGCAACAGGCTCCGAAGAAGTGCTGGCTGTCTAAACCCTAATGCATGGGAAATGGCAAGTAAACTCCATAATTACATATCTGCCATCATGCAAGAGGGTCCGAATAAGTGTCCGAGTGTTCGAACCCTAATCCATGAGAAATGGCAAGTAAACACCATAATTACATATCTGCTGTCATGAAAGAGAGTCTGAATTAGTGTCCGAGTGTTTAAACCCTAATACATGAGAAATGGCAAGTAAACACCATAATTACATTTCTGCCATCATGCAAGAGGGTCCGAAAAAGTGTCCGAGTGTTCGAACCCTAACGCATCCAAGTGTTCGAACCCTAACGCATGAGAAATGGCAAGTAACACCATAATTACATATCTGCCATCATGTAAGAGGGTCTGAATAACTGTCTGAGTGTTCGAACCCTAATGTTTGAGAAATGGCAATTTAGCACTATATTACAAATCTACCATCATGCAAGTGGGTCCGAATAAGTGCTTGGTGTCTAAACCCTAATGTATGAGAAATGGCAACTAACACCACAATTACATATCTGCCATCATGCAAGAGGGTCCGAAGAAGTTTCCGAGTGTTTAAACCCTAATGCATGAGAAATGGCAATCAAACACCATAATTACATATCTGCCGTCATGCAAGATGGTCCGAATAAGTGTCCGAGTGTTCGAATAAATGTCCGAGTGTTCGAGCCCAAATGCATGAGAGATGGCAAGTAAACACCATAATTACATATTTGCCATCATGCAAGAGGGTCTGAATTAGTGTCCGAGTGTTTAAACCCTAATACATGAGAAATGACACGTAAACACCGTAATTACAAATCTGCCATCA
The DNA here is from genome assembly GCF_055761805.1 of Camellia sinensis. Taxonomy (NCBI): domain Eukaryota; kingdom Viridiplantae; phylum Streptophyta; class Magnoliopsida; order Ericales; family Theaceae; genus Camellia; species Camellia sinensis. The sequence continues at coordinate 164,757,863 of NC_138972.1, forward strand.
TGCAAGAGGGTTCGAATAATTGTCCGAATGTTCGAACGCTAACGCATGAGAAATGGCAAGTAAGGGCCATAATTACATATCTGCCATCATGCGAGGGGGACGAAATAAGTGTCCGAGTGTTTAAACCCTATTGCATGAGAAATGGCAACTAAACACCATAATTCCATATCTGCCATCATGCAAGGGGGTCCGCATAAGTGCTGGGTGTCTAAACCCTACTGCATGAGAATTGGCAAGTAAAGACCATAATTACATATCTGCCGTCATGTAAGGGGGTCCGAATAAGTGTCCGAGTGTTCGAACCCTAACGCATGAGAAATGGCAAGTAAACACCATAATTACATATCTGCCATCGGGCAAGAGGGTCCGAATAAGTGCTTGGTGTCTAAACCCTAATGCATGGGAAATGGCAACTAACACCATAATTACATATTTGCCATCATGCAAGAGGGTCCGAATAAATTTCTGAGTGTTTAAACCTTAATGCAAGAGAAATGCCAAGTAAACACCATAATCGCATATCTGCCGTCATGCAAGGTGGTCCGAATAAGTGTCCGAGTGTTCGAGCCCTAATGCATGAGAGATGGCAAGTAAACACCATAATTACATATTTGCCATCATGCAAGAGGGTCTGAATTAGTGTTCGAGTGTTTAAACCCTAATACATGAGAAATGGCAAGTAAACACCGTAATTACATATCTTCCATCGTGCAAGAGGGTCCGAATAAGTGTCCGAGTGTTCGAACCCAACACATGAGAAATGGCAAGTAACACCATAATTACATATCTGCCATCATGCAAAAGGGTCCGAATAAGTGTCCGACTGTTCAAACCCTAATGTATGAGAAATGTCAAGCAAACACCATAATTACATATCTGCCGTCATGCAAGAGGGTCCGAAGAAGTGCTGGGTGTCTAAACCCTAATGCATGAGAAACGGCAAGTAAACACCAAAATTACATATTTGCCATCATGCAAGAGGGTCCGAATAAGTGCTGTGTGTCTAAAGCCTAATGCAAGAGAAATAGCAAGTAAACACCATATTTACATATTTGCCATCATGCAAGAGGGTCCGAATAGATGTTCGAGTGTTTAAACACTAATGCATGAGAAATGGTAAGTAAATACCATAATTACATATCTGCCATCATGTAAGATGGTCTAAATAAGTGCTGGGTGTCTAAACCCTAGCGCATGAGAAACGGCAAGTAAACAACAAAATTACTTATTTGCCATCATGCAAGAGGGTCCGAATAAGTGTCCGATTGTTCGAACCCTAATGTATGAGAAATGGCAAGTAAACACCATAATTATGTATCTGCCATCATGTAAGAGGGTCTGAATAAGTGTCCGAGTGTTCGAACCCAAATGTATCAGAAATGGCAATTAAACACCATAATTGTGCTATCTGCCATCATGCAAGAGTGTCCGAATAATTGTCCGAGTGTTCCAACCCTAAGGCATGAGAAATGGCCAGTAAACATGTCACGCCCTACACCTGCCCCTAAAGGTTTGGGCATGACCTAAGCAAGACCTGACGTAAAAACTGGTGTACACACCGTACGGGGCCTTATCGGAAGCATAAAGTATTAATATAACAAAAATACAAGCATACTCCATTGAGCTATTTCTAATATGCCAGGATCTCATGCATTACATACATCATCAAAAGTGGATAAAATTTAAAACTATATCCTTGGATATCGTGTATAACATATTCATTTACAGTCCTAGCCCGATAATTGGGCATAACAAAAGGAACATAAAAGTTAAGTACAACATTCATAGGTGGCTCTCAAAAGCAGACCCATATCTTAGCAGCTTCACAAAAATAAATGGCCTGGTATGGTGCCTGAATATGTAAAGGTTGACAAAAGGGACAGCGTCAAAATTAGGACCGACCCCCTGACTGATAACCTACAGAAACAGACAAAATAGAGAGTGAGCCGAGCTCAATGAGTAGTAATACATAATGAAAGACGTCTGACTTGAAGCTTAAATACATCAATACATGAAAGATGTAGCATGCACATGATTTGTCTGATTCTGCATTTAGCTCATAATGGCCCTAGGCCTATTCCGGAAACATAAGCTTGTGGCTATAAGCCCTTGAAACATGATGGCACGAGGCCCTTGAACATATGGCACGAGGCCCTTGAACATATGGCACGAGGCCCTTGAACATATGGCACGAGGCCCTTGAACATATGGCACGAGGCCCTTGAACATATACTTGAAACTTGTGGCACATGGCCCTTGAAAATGGCATATAGCCCTTGTAAATGCTTTTCTTTACATATAACATTAACATATCTTAAACATACATAAGTGCATTCCATACTTGAGACCTTAACGTGATTGCATAACATAACATAAGTACTACTACTCACAGTGTTGAGATGGCGTGTTGCTTCCTTCTGGAATGTGCCCTGCACACAAGTAATACATTAGTCTCTCTTCTTTTTTTTTAAAGCATTTCCTGAGTCTTACACCTTGCATGCTTACAACCACTTTAAAATCACCTGTAAAACATTCTAAAAATACCAGAGAAACAAGCACTCAAGGCTGAACAACATTTAATTTTTCCTGAAAATGAGTCCTCCGCTCGAGCGTATCTTTGGCCGCTCGAGCGGACTGTAAATTGCACAAAACTGCTGAGAGGTGGTTTTTCCCGCTCGAGCGGGATTTCCTACGCTCGAGCGGACCAGCGAATTTTCTGAAATTCTGGACCTTCATTCGAGTCTCAATCAGGTATTCATTCCATTTTTACATGCAACCCAAGGTTAGGTTAATGCAATATACTCACCTAACTTCACTATAACATGAATTCTACCTTGAATATCATAAATTAAGCAAGATTAGGAGCTTTAAAAAAGTCATCTCCCTCTCTAATTCCACTCTTGAATTCAAGTTCTCCATATTCTTGAAACATAACACATAATATATGCATAATTCCATGAAGTGATGATAGAAACCATAGATTGAAGTATAATTGCATACCACACCTAATCTAGATGCCTAAGGAACCAATTGAGAGAAACCCTCATTACTCAAGCATGAAGTAGACATGAATCAAACATACACATCAATTACAAACTTTAAGTGGCCAAAACAAGAAGGATTTGAGCTTACCTTGAATATCAATCCTACACTTCTACCAATTTGCCAAGCTTTCTTGTTGAATCCCTTCTCCCCCAATTTCTCTTCTTCACTTCCTCTTCTTTTCTCCCCCAAAAATGGTATTCACGTTTTTTTTTCCTTTTTGACTAAGGCTCATGAAGTCTATACATATATAAGGTATATAGGACAAAAATGAATCGTTTAATCATTCCAAAATTAAAATTTCGCGAACATGCTTAATATTACCTAAAAATTATGCTGATTACGGATATATAGTCAATTTCAGCTAATTAAGCTGTTAAGACTCCCAATTTCTAATTCAAACGCGTTAATGGGAACAGATAGTTTCCTTGTGAGACAGATAGACATTCATAAACATGGATTTCACTTCCTTAGTCATAATTTTTCACGGAACTACACAGTAAGCATTTAAGAAATCATGTACGAGGGTCGGGTTATTACAAAACACCATAATTACATATCTGCCATCTTGTAAGAGGGTCTGAATAAGTGTCCGAGTGTTTGAACCCAAATGCATGAGAAATGGCAAGTAAACACTACAATTACATATCTGTCATCATGCAAGAGGGTCCGAATAAGTGCTCGGTGTCTTAACCCTAATGCCTGAGAAATGGCGACTAACACCGTAATTACATATCTGCCATCATGCAAGAGGGTCCGAATAAGTGTCCAAGTGTTTAAACCAGAATACATGAGAAATGGCAAGTAAAAATCGTAATTACGTATCTGCCATCATGCAATAGGGTCCGAAGAAGTGCTGGGTGACTAAACCCGAATGCACGAGAAACGGCAAGTAAACACCATAATTACATATCTGCCATCATACAAAAGGGTCCGAATAAGTGTCCGAGTGTTCAAACCCTAATGTATGAGAAATGGCAAGTAAACACATCATTACATATTTGCCATCATGCAAGAGGGTCCGAATAAGTGTTGGGTGTCTAAACCCTAATGCATGAAAAATAGTAAGTAAACACCATAATTACATATCTGCCATCGTGCAAGAGAGTCCGAATAAGTGTCCGAGTGTGTAAACACTAATGCATGAGAAATGGTAAGTAAATACCATAATTACATTTCTGCCATCATGTAAGATGGTCCGAATAAGTGCTGGGTGTCTAAATCGTCATGCATGAGAAATGGCAAGTAAAACACCATAATTACATATCTGTCATCATGCATGAGGGTCCGAATAAGTGTCCAAGTGTTTAAATACTAATGCATGAGAAATGGCAAGTAAATACCATAATTACATATCTGCCATCATGTAAGATGGTCCGAATAAGTGCTGGGTGTCTAAACCCTAATGCATGAGAAATGCAAGTAAACACCATAATTACATATCTGCCATCATGCAAGAGGGTCCGAATAAGTGTCCAAGTGTTCGAACCCTAACGCATGAGAAATGGCAAGTAAACAGCATAATTACATATCTGCCACCATGCAAGGGGGCCCGAATAAGTATCCGAGTGTTTAAACCCTAGGGCATGAGAAATGGCAAGTAAACACCATAATTACATATCTGACATCAAGCAAGCGGGTCCGAATAAGTGTTGGGTGTCTAAACCCTAATGCATGAGAAATGGCAAGTAACACCATAATTACATATCTGCCATCATACAAAAGGGTCCGAATAAGTGTCCGAGTGTTCGAACCCTAATGTATGAGAAATGCCAAGTAAACACCATAATTACATTTCTGCTGTCATGCAAGAGGGTCCGAAGAAGTGCTGGGTGTCTAAACCCTAATGCATCAGAAATGCCAAGTAAACACCATAATTACATATCTGCCATCATGCAAGAGTGTCCGAATAAGTGCTGGGTGTCTAAACCCTAATGCATGAGAAATTGCATGTAAACACCATAATTACATATCAGCCATCATGCAAGAGGGTCCGAATAAGTGTTCGAGGTTTTAAACACAAATGCATGAGAAATAGTAAGTAAATACCATTATTACATATCTGCCATTATGTAAGATGGTCAGAATAAGTGCTGGGTGTCTAAACCCTAGTGCATGAGAAATGGCAAGTAAACACCATAATTACATATCTGCCATCATGCAAGAGGGTCCGAATAAGTGTCTGAGTGTTCAAACCCTAATGCATGAGAAATGGCCAGTAAACACCACAATTACGGATCTGCCATCATGTAAGAGGGTCTAAATAAGTGTCCGAGCGTTTAAACCCAAATGCATGAGAAATGGGAAGTAAACACTATATTTACAAATCTGCCATCATGTAATAGGGTCCGAATAAGTGCTTGGTGTCTAAACCCTAATGCATGAGAAATGGCAACTACCCCCATAATTACATATCTGCCGTCATGCAAGAGGGTTCGAATAAGTGTCCGAGTCTCTAAATGCTAATGCATGAGAAACGGCAACTAAACCCCAAAATTACATATCTGCCGTCATGCAAGGCGGTCCGAATAAGTGTTGGGTGTCTAAACACTAATGCAAGAGAAATGGCAAGTAACACCATAATTACATATCTGCCATCATGCAAAAGGATTCGAATAAGTGTCTGAATTTTCGAACCCTAATGCATGAGAAATGACAAGTAAACAACATAATTACATATTTGCCATCATGCAAGAGGGTCCTGAATTAGTGTCCGAGTGTTTAAACCGTATGCATGAGAAATAGCAAGTAAACACGGTAAATACATATCTGCCATCGTGCAACAATGTCCGACGAATTGCTGGGTGTCTAAACCCTAATGCATGAGAAATGGTAAGTAAACACCATAATTACAAATCTGCCATTGTGCAAGAGGGTCCGAATAAGTGTCCGAGTGTTCGAACCCTAATGCATGAGAAATGGCAAGTAAACAACATAATTACATATCTGCCATCATGTAAGCGGGTCCGAATAAGTGTCCGAGTGTTCGAACCCTAATGTATGAGAAATGGCAATTAAACACTATAATTACATATCTGCCATCATGCAAGAGGGTCCGAATAAGTGTCCGAGTGTTCGAACCCTAATGTGTGAGAAAAGGCCAGTAAACACCACAATTACATATCTGCCATCATGTGAGAGGGTCTGTATAAGTGTCCGATTGTTTAAACCCTAATGCATGAGAAATGGCATGTAAACACCATAATTGCATATCTGCCATCATGCAAGAAGGTCCAAAGAAGTGCTTGGTGTCTAAACCCTAATGCATGAGAAATGGAAACTAACACCATAATTACATATCTGCCATCATGCAAAAGGGTCTGAATAAGTGCTGGGGGTCTAAACCCTAATGCATGAGAAATAGCAAGTAAACACCACAATTACATATCGGCCATCCTGCAAGAGGGTCCGAATAAGTGTCCGAAAGTTCGAACCCTAATGCATTAGAAATGGCGAGTAAACACCATAATTACATGTCTGCCTTCATGCAAGAGGGTCCGAATAAGTGTCCGAGTGTTCGAACCCTAATGCATGAGAAATGGCAAGTAAACACCATAATTACATATCTGCCATCATGTAAGAGGATCTGAATTAGTGTCCAAGTGTTCGAACCCTAATGTATGCGAAATGGCAATTAAACACCGTAATTACATATCTGCAATCCTGCAAGAGGGTCCGAATAAGTGTCCGAGTGTTCAAACCCTAATGCATGAGAAATGTCCAGTAAACACCACAATTATATATCTGCCATCATGTAAGAGGGTCAGAATAAATGTCCGAGTGTTTAATCCCTAATGCATGAGAAATGGTAAGTAAACACCATAATTACATATACGCCATCATGCAAGAGGGTCTGAATGAGTGCTTGGTGTCTAAACCCTAAAGCATGAGAAATGGAAACTAACACCATAATTACATATCTGCTATCATGCAAGATGGGTCCGAATAAGTGTCCGAGTGTTTAAACCCTAATGCATGACAAATAGCAAGTAAACACCATCATTACATATCTGCAGTCATGCACGAGGGTTCGAATAAGTGTCCGAGTGTTCGAGCATAAATGCATTAGAAATGGCAAGTAAAGACCGTTACTACATATTTGCCATCATGCAAGAGGGTCTGAATTAGTGTCCGAGTGTTTAAACCCTAATGCATGAGAAATGGAAAGTAAACACCGTAATTACATATCTGCCATCATGCAAGACGGTCCGAATAAGTGCCCGAGTGTTCGAACCCTGACAGAGGAGAAATGGGAAGTAAACACCATGATTACTTATCTGCCATCATGCAAGAGTGTCCGAATAAGTGTCCGAGTATTCGAAGTCTATCGCATGAGAAATGGCAAGTAAACACCATAATTACATATCTGCCAACATGCAAGAGGGTCCGAATAAGTGCTGGGTGTCTTGACCCTAATGCATCAGAAATGGCAAGTAACACCATAATTACATATCTACCATCATGTAAGCGGGTCCGAATAAGTGTCCGAGTGTTCGAGCCCTAATGCATGAGAAATGGCAAATAAACACCATAATTACATAGATGTCATCATCCAAGAGGGTCCGAATAAGTGTCTGAGTGTTCGAACCCTAATGCGTGGGAAATGGCCCGTAAATACCACAATTACATATCTGCCATCATGTAAGAGGGTCTGTATAAGTGTCCGAGTGTTTAAACCCTAATGCATGAGAAATGGCAAGTAAACACCATAATTGCATATCTGCCATCATGCAAGAGGGTCCGAAGAAGTGCTTGGTGTCTAAACCCTAATGCATGAGAAATGGCAACTAACACCATAATTACATATCTGCCGTCATGCATGAGGGTCCGAATAAGTGTCCGAGTGTTTAAACCCTAACGCATGGGAAATGGTAAGTAAACACCATAATTGCATATCTGCCATCATGTAAAAGGGTCTGAATAAGTGTCCGAGTGTTCGAACCCTAATGCATGAGAAATGGCAAGTAAACACCACAATTACATATGTTCCATCATGCAAGAGGGTCCGAATAAGTGTCCGAGTGTTCGAACCCTAATGTATGAGAAATGGCAATTAAACACCGTAATTACATATCTGTCATCCTGCAAGAGGATCCGAATATGTGTCCGAGTGTTCGAACCCTAATGCATGAGAAATGTCCAGTAAACACCACAATTACATATCTGCCATCATGTAAGAGGGTCTGAATAAGTGTCCGAGTGTTTAATCCCTAATGCATGAGAAACGGTAAGTAAACACCATAATTACATATACACCATCTTGCAAGAGGGTCCAAATAAGTGCTTGGTGTCTAAACCCTAAAGCATGAGAAATGGCAACTAACACCATAATTATATATCTGCCATCATGCAAGAGGGTCCGAATAAGTGTCCGAGTGTTTAAACCCTAATGCAAGGGAAATGGCAAGTAACACCATAATTACATATCTGCAGTCATGCAAGAGGGTTCGAATAAGTGTTCGAGTCTTCGAGCCCTAGTGCATGAGAAATGGCAAGTAAACACCGTAATTACATATTTGCCATCATGCAAGAGGGTCAGAATTAGTGTCCGAGTGTCTAAACCCTAATGCATGAGAAATGGCAATTAAACACCGTAATTACATATCTGCCATCATGCAAGATGGTCCGAATAAGTGTCCGAGTGTTCGAACCCTGACACAGGAGAAATGGCGAGTAAACACCATAATTACTTATCTGCCATCATGCAAGAGGGTCCGAATAAGTGTCCGAGTATTCGAACCCTATCGCATGAGAAATGGCAAGGAAACACCATAATTACATATCTGCCAACATGCAAGAGGGTCCGAATAAGTGCAGGGTGTCTTAACCCTAATGCATGAGAAATGGCAAGTAACACCATAATTACATATCTGCCATCATGCAAAAGGGTCGGAGTAAGTGTCCGAGTGTTCGAACCCTAATGTATGAGAAATGCCAAGTAAACACCATAATTACATATCTGCCATCATGCAAGAGGGTCCGAATAAGTGTCCGAGTGCTCGGACCGTAACGCAATAGAAATGGCAAGTAAACACTATAATTACATATCTGCCGTCATGCCAGGGGGACCGAATAAGTGTCCGGGTGTTTAAACACTAATGCATGAGAAATGGCAAGTAAACACCATAATTACATATCAGCCATCATGGAAGACGGTTCGAATAAGTGTTGCGTGTCTAAACCCTATGTAGACACCCCATTTTTGACCGTCCTCAAGACTTGGACGTCACCGTTTGAACACCCGGTGATCATCCATGTTTGTGTTTGTTTGGAGTTCCCGGAGGACTCGGCTCGCGCGCCCCGCCTCAGAATCTCCGAACCTAACCGTTTAGTGTCTGGTTTTGCACCAAACACTTGCATCTTGCCTTTGAGAGGCAGGGAATGCCATGTGAGGCATCCCCACACACCACCGGCAGTGGCTGGAGGCCACCGGCTGGTCTTTTTCTTCCATCGACACTTTTGTTTGCCGGTCGGCACACTTTATTGCCGGTCGGCATAATTGGTTGCCGGTCGGCACTGTTTTTTGCCGAATTAGCATTTTTGGGCAGCCGACCACTGTTCCTCCACTTTATGGAGATATTTTGTGCCAGCTGTGATAGCTGGCACCAACTCTTCTCCCCTCCATACACGTGTATGGAGGGATTTCCCTCTAGCCAAGCTTGTTGAATAAGCTTTGCAAGAGGGAGTCCTATAAGAGAGGGGCTTTCCTCTTGGTTCTAGGTTAGAAAAATAGAAGCAAAAACCAGCCTTTAGAGATATAGATATATATTATCTCTATACCTCTCTCCCTCTCCCTTCTTGTGTGTGTTTCTTGGCTCAAAAGGTGTGTTTTACCTTACTTTTGCACCATTACACACACCATTACACCTTACTCCGAGATTGAGGGACTTGGAGGAGTTGTTTCTTGAGTTTTGGACTGGTTTTGATCCAAAGAAGGAGGCTAGACCACTTGTTCTTCAAGGGTTCTTCAAGGGTGAGCATCTTTCTTTTTATTCCCCAAACTTGCATTGGTTTTCTACCTATTTTGTTTACTGTTTTGGCTCTTGTGTATAACATAAAAAAGGCTCATATTTTCCTGCTCTAGCACTTTCATTAAGGTCACTTTGTGGTTAGAGTGCAAACTCACCCTCATAGGCCTTGTTTGGTCTATTTTGGTGCCTTTTTGATAAGGTTTTGTTCACTTCAGTGTTTTGGTCTTTTGACCACTGAAAATCAGTGTATTTTAGTGTCAAAAAAGGATGGTTTGAAGTCTTGCATAGGGGAGGGACACCCCTCTCCCTTCATGGTTTGTTTCCTTGCTTTTTGGCCTCAAGAGGGTAGCATGTGTGCTTGATGTTTCTTGGCTTCATTTCAGCATTTTTTTAGGCATCTTAGGTCATATATAACCTCTGTTTTTGGTCGGATTTGGGCCTCCTTGTATGCTTGTAATACTTGCTTTGTATTGCTCCATCTTGCTTAGAAATACATATCATGATTAGGCCATGATTCTTGTGAGAGTTGGCTTAGTTCCATGAAGTTCTTAGTGATGTTTTTCCATGCTTAAGGTTTATTGGTTATCCATTTTGCCATGCTTGACATGTGTGTTAAGGTTGCTTTGTATTTTAGCTTAAAAGCTTTGAGCATTTTGACCTCTAACATGTATATTTGTGATTACCCTCATGATTTAACATCATCTAAGGACCATTTTTTTAGTCCAAGAATCATGCTTGTATGTGTGCATGCATGGCCTCTTTAATGCCTTGAGGGTGTGTCCTCTTATGCCTAAGAATGAGCCTTAATGCATATGCTTCATGGGAGATGTTTTAGCTGCCATATTAGGAGTTTTGAGGTCCTATTTTTGCATGCAAAAACTCTATTTTCACCTGTTTTGATCATGCCATGAGAGGTTGTGTTGGTGGGGGTAAGTTGTCTCCTTTTGTGCCTTAGCTTTGGGACCATAAGTTTGCTTGTTAACATGAGTTGATTGTCTATCATTTTGAGCACTTTTGGCCACTGTTTTGAGAAGGGTGAAGGCTTGCCCCTTTGCCACTTTAAGCCCTCTTGCATGCTTGCTCCATGTTTGTTGCATATTTGTTCCATTAAGCTTTATAGCACATCAATCCCATGGTCAATTTGGTCCATTGTTTGCATCATGTTTGTACCTTGTATGCTTGGTATTATACATTTGTCATGTTAGTTGCATAATGCTTGTTGTGCTTTACATCTTGGTGGCATGATACATTCGAGTCTTGTTGAGCATTACATGCATTGCATTTACTTGGTTTGGGGTGTCAAACTAAGTGTGGGAATCAAGGACCATTCATACTTCATGTGATGCAATGTGCCTCGATTCCCGGTCATCGGGACCTTTGACTCCAACTTGATAAGGCCTCGGTTTTCATCTTGTTTGTTGCATGCATCTTCATATCAAATGGAAAATTTGATCCCTCGAGTCATTATGCACAATTGATGGCTCAAAGGTCGAAGGTCATGCTTCTTTGAGTTCAAAATATGATAAGAAGTAGGACCATGCTTACATGTGTCCAAGAACTCCATACCATGCACTGTCTGTTCTCTGTTTGCTGTCAAATTGTCTTCTGCAGGAAGTTTCTGCCGACCGGCAGAATTTAGTGCCGACCGGCACTGTCTGGAGTGCCGATGAATCCAATAAAGTGCCGATGGTAATTGTGAAGTGCCGGTGGTAATTCTGTCCGGCCGGTGGTGCTCTGCTGGATGCAGGGAGCTTGCTCCAGCACTTTGGCAATTTTCAGAAAGACAAGGCAGTACAAGCAGAGGCGACAGGAGTATAGTATGGGTTTTCCGGGCAGGACGGATTCGAGCATGCATCACTCGCGCATCCCGAGGCAGGAGCTGCGGCTACCCCTTTTCTTTCCTTCGCTTCCTTTCTTTTAATTAATTAGGAAGTTTTGTAATAATTTTATTTGTTCATTATTTTGGGACTGTAATATTAATTCGAACCCTCTGAGTGAGGGTAAACATGTAATAAGTGTGGGTGAGTGTGTGTATGTCTTCCAATCCCCATTTCTTTCTTCCCTTTTATTTACCTGCTTATGATGGTAGATTAGGGCATTTTTGAGATTAGCATACCTTATGATGTGCATGCGTGCATTCATGCATCTGTTGACATGCACCGGGCTCGGTACATCATACTAACCGCATTCGTATTTTCAAATTTGAAAATTGAATACATGAATCAGTTGGTTGCATATCGTATGCCATATTTAGGTTAACCGAGCCTAACTAAAATTGCATCTTGTATGTGCTGCATTAGGCAAAATAACATGAACCAGGACACGCACATTTGCTAACTAGTTTATTGTTTTTGGCACGGAGTACAATGTAAGTGGTTATGCTTTAGCATCCAACATGCGTGTGAATGTTGCCATAATAGTATGCTTGCCATGCGGCTAAGTGTTTACATGAGATAAACTGCTTGAATGCCTGTGGGTGGAGGTCAAACTGCTTAAATTGGGATAATGCGTTAAAACTATATTTGTTTTAAGCCCACTTGAGGGTGGCAAAACCTGCATTTTAGCCTACTTGCGAGTAGCAAACCATTTTCAAAACAAACATGAAATGTTTTGTTCCAATTTGGGCAATTTGGTCTATACTTGTTTGCTGCATGCATAACATAGTAATTCTAGGCTAACAATTGGTATAAGAACACATAACGTTTTCAAAACTGGGTATCACGGTTAGTAGAGGCTGGTCTTCGGACCAGGCGAGAGGGGGTGCTCATAGCTGACCTTCCCCGATCGTACCCAAGCTCCCGAGCCGAGACAACTCCGGTGATGACGGACATGTGGCCTTCGGCACCGAGTCAGGGTTTCCTAAATTCTCCCATTTTAAAATATTTAGGTGGCGACTCTGTATCTGGCAAAGCAGTCCATGTTTGGCACTTCTTTCAAAAAATCTGTTTTCTCAAAACGATTTGCCGGATTTGGACTCTTTGGTTCAGATTTAGAACCGTGACACAAAATCGAGTCCGAACAGTAGCGAGGCCCACGCGGGCGCGTCTACACCCTAATGCATGAGAAATGGCAACTGACACCATAATTACATATCTGCCATCATGCCAAAGGGTCCGAATACGTGTCCGAGTGTTCGAACCCTAATGCATGAGAAATGACAAGTAAACAACATAATTACATCTTTGCCATCATGCAAGAGGGTCTGAATTAGTGTCCGAGTGTTTAAACCGTATGCATGAGAAATGGCAAGTAACACCGTAATTACATATCTGCCATCATGCAACAGTGTCCGAAGAAGTGCTGGGTGTCTAAACCCTAATGCATGAGAAATGGCAAGTAAACACCATAATTACATATCCGCCATCGTGCAAGAGGGTCCGAATAAGTGTCAGAGTGTTCGAACCCTAATGCATGAGAAATGGCATGTAAACACCATAATTACATATCTGCCATCATGTAAACGGGTCCGAATAAGTGTCCAAGTGTTCGAACCCTAATGTATGAGAAATGGCAATTAAACACCATAATTACATATATGCTATCATGCGAGAGGGTCCGAATAACTGTCTGAGTATTCGAACCCTAGTGCGTGAGAAATGGCCAGTAAATACCATAATTACATATCTGCCATCATGTAAGAGGGTCTGTATAAGTGTCTGAGTGTTTAAACCCTAATGCATGAGAAATGGCAAGTAAACACCATAATTGCATATCTGTCATCATGCAAGAGGGTCCGAAGAAGTGCTTGGTGTCTAAACCCTAATGCATGAGAAATGCCAACTAACACCATAATTACATATCTGCCATCATGCCAGAGGGTCCGAATAAGTGTCCGAGTGTTTAAACGCTAATGCATGAGAAATGGTAAGTAAACACCATAATTACATATCTGCCATAATGTAAAAGGGTATGAATAAGTGTCCGAGTGTTCGAACCCTAATGTATGTGAAATGCCAAGTAAACACCATAATTACATATCTGCCATCATGCAACAGGGTTCAAATAAGTGTCCGAGTGTTCGAACCGTAACGCATTAGAAATGGCAAGTAAACGCCATAATTACATATCTGCCATCATGCAAGGGGGACCGAATAAGTGTCCGGGTGTTTAAAGCCTAATGCATGCGAAATGGCCAGTAAACACCATAATTACATATCTGCCATCATGCAAGAGGGTTCGAATAAGTGTTGGGTGTCTAAACCCTAATGCGTGAGAAATGGCAAGTAACACCATAATTACATATCTGCCATCGTGCAAAAGGGTCCGAATAAGTGTCTTAGTGTTCGAACCCTAATGCATGAGAAATGACAAGTAAACAACATAATTACATATTTACCATCATGCAAGAGGGTCTGAATTAGTGTCTGAGTGTTTAAACCGTATGCATGAGAAATGGCAAGTAAACACCGTAATTACATATCTGCCATCTTGCAACAGTGTCCGAAGAAGTGCTGGGTGTCTAAACCCTAATGCATGAGAAATGGCAAACAAACACCATAATTACATAGCTGCCATCATGCAAGAGGGTCCGAATAAGTGTCCGAGTGTTCGAACCCTAATGCAGGAGAAATGGCAAGTAAACAAGATAATTACATATCTGCCATCATGTAAGCGGGTCCGAATAAGTGTCCGAGTGTTCGAACCCTAATGTATGAGAATTGGCAATTAAACACCATAATTACATATCTGCCATCATGCAAGAGGGTCCCAACAAGTGTCCGAGGGTTCGAACCCTAATGCGTGAGAAATGGCCAGTAAACACCACAATTACAAATCTGCCATCATGTAAGAGGGTCTGTATAAGTGTCCGAGTGTTTAAACCCTAATGCATGAGAAATGGCAATTAAACACCATAATTGCATGTCTGTCATCATGCAAGAGGGTCCGAAGAAGTGCTTGGTGTCTAAACCCTAATGCATGAGAAATGGCAACTAACACCATAATTACATTTATGCCATCATGCAAGAGGGTCCGAATAAGTGTCCGAGTGTTTAAACACTAATGCATGAGAAATCGCAAGTAAACACCATAATTACATATGTTCCATCATGCAAGAGGGTCCGAATAAGTGTCCCAGTGTTCGAACCTTAATGCATGAGAAATGGCAAGTAAACACCATAATTACATATCTACCATGATGTAAGAGGGTCTGAATAAGTGTCCGAGTGTTCGAACACTAATGTATGAGAAGTGCCAATTAAACACCATAATTACATATCTGCCATCATGCAAGAGGGTCCGAATAAGTGTCTGAGAGTTCGAACCCTAATGCGTGAGAAATGGCCAGTAAACACCACAATTACAAATCTGCCATCATGTAAGAGGGTCTGTATAAGTGTCCGAGTGTTTAAACCCTAATGCATGAGAAATGGCAATTAAACACCATAATTGCATATCTGTCATCATGCAAGAGGGTCCGAAGAAGTGCTTGGTGTCTAAACACCAACGCATGAGAAATGGCAACTAACACCATAATTACATTTATGCCATCATGCAAGAGGGTCCGAATAAGTGTCCGAGTGTTTTAACCCTAATGAATGAGAAATTGCTAGTAAACACCATAATTACATATGTTCCATCATGCAACAGGGTCTGAATAAGTGTCCGAGTGTTCGAACCCTAATGCATGAGAAATGGCAAGTAAACACCATAATTACATATATGCCATCATGTAAGAGGGTCTGAATAAGTGTCTGAGTGTTCGAACCCTAATGTATGAGAAATGGAAATTAAACACCGTAATTACATATCTGTCATCCTGCAAGAGGGTCCGAATAAGTGTCCGAGTGTTCGAACCCTAATGCATGAGAAATGTCCAGTAAACACCACAATTACATATCTGCCATCATGTAAGAGGGTCTGAATAAGTGTCTGAGTGTTTAATCCCTAATGCATGAGAAACGGTAAGTAAACACCATAATTACATATACGCCATCATGCAAGAGGGTCCGAATAAGTGCTTGGTGTCCAAACCCTAAAGCATGAGGAATGGCAATCAACACCATAATTATATATCTGCCATCATGCAAGAGGGTCCGAATAAGTGTCCGAGTGTTTAAACCCTAATGCATGAGAAATGGCAAGTAAACACCATAATTACATATCTGCAGTCATGCAAGAAGGTTCGAATAAGTGTTCGAGTGTTCAAGCCCTAATGCATGAGAAATGGAAAGTGGACACCGTAATTACATATTTGCCATCATGCAAGAGGGTCTGAATTTGTGTCCGAGTGTTTAAACCCTAATGCATGAGAAATGGCAAGTAAACACCGTAATTATATATCTACCATCATGCAAGACGGTCCGAATAAGTGTCCGAGTGTTCGAATCCTGACACAGGAGATATGGCAAGTAAACACCATAATTACTTATCTGCCATCATGCAAGAGGGTCCGAATAAGTGTCCGAGTGTTCGAACCCTATCGCATGAGACATGGCAAGTAAACACCATAATTACATATCTGCCACCATGCAAGAGGGTCTGAATAAGTGTTGGGTGTCTTAAACCTAATGCATGAGAAATGGCAAGTAACACCATATTTACATATCTGCCATCATGCAAAAGGGTCCGAGTAAGTGTCCGAGTGTTCGAACCCTAATGTATGATAAATGCCAAGTAAACACCATAATTGCATATCTGCCATCATGCAAGAGGGTCCGAATAAGTGTCCGAGTGTTCGAACCATAACGCATTAGAAATGGCAAGTAAACGCCATAATTACATATCTGCCTTCATGCAAGGGGGACCGAATAAGTGTCCGGGTGTTTAAACCCTAATGCATGAGAAATGGCAAGTAAAAACACCATAACTACATATCTGCCATCATGCAAGAGGGTCCGAATAAGTGTTGGGTGTCTAAGCCCTAACGCATGAGAAATGGCAAGTAACACCATAATTACATATCTGCCATCATGCAAAAGGGTCCGAATAAGTGTCAGAGTGTTCGAACCATAATGCATGACAAATGACATGTAAACAACATAATTACATATTTTCCATCATGCAAGAGGGTCTGAATTAGTGTCCGAGTGTTTAAACCGTATGCATGAGAAATGGCAAGTAAACACTGTAATTACATATCTGCCATCTTGCAACAGTGTCCGAAGAAGTGCTGGGTGTCTAAACCCTAATGCATGAGAAATGGCAAGCAAACACCATAATTACATATCTGCCATCGTGCAAGAGGGTCCGAATAAGTGTCCAAGTGTTCGAACCCTAATGCATGAGAAATGGCAAGTAAACAACATAATTACATATCTGCCATCATGTAAGCGGGTCCGAATAAGTGTTCGAGTGTTCGAATCCTAATGTATGAGAAGTGGCAATTAAACACCATAATTACATATCTGCCATCATGTAAGAGGGTCCGAATAAGTGTCCGAGAGTTCGAACCCTAATGCGTGACAAATGGCCAGTAAACACCACAATTATATATCTGCCATCATGTAAGAGGGTCTGTATAAGTGTCCGAGTGTTTAAACCCTAATGCATGAGAAATGGCAAGTAAACACCATAATTGCATATCTGCCATCGTGCAAGAGGGTCCGAAGAAGTGCTTGGTGTCTAAACCCTAATCCATGAGAAATGGCAACTAACACCATAATTACATATCTGCCATCATGCAAGAGGGACCGAATAAGTGCTGGGTGTCTTAACCCTAATGCATGAGAAATGGCAAGTAGCACCCTAATTACATATCTGCCATCATGCAAAAGGGTCCAAGTAAGTGTCCGAGTGTTCGAACCCTAATGTATGTGAAATGCCAAGTAAACACCATAATTACATATCTGCCATCATGCAAGAGGGCTCGAATAAGTGTCCGAGTGTTCGAATCGTAACGCATTAGAAATGGCAAGTAAACGCCATAATTACATATCTGCCATCATGGAAGGGGGACCGAATAAGTGTCTGTGTGTTTAAACCATAATGCACGCGAAATGGCAAGTAAACGCCATAATTACATATCTGCCATCATGCAAGAGGGTCCGAATAAGTGTTGGCTGTCTAAACCCTAATGCATGAGAAATGGCAAGTAACACCATAATTACATATCTGCCATCATGCAAAAGGGTCCGAATAAGTGTCTGAGTGTTCGAACCCTAATGCATGAGAAATGACAAGTAAACAACATAATTACATATTTGCCATCATGCAAGAGGGTCTGAATTAGTGTCCGAGTGTTTAGACCGTATGCATGAGAAATGGCAAGTAAACACCGTAATTACATATCTGCCATCTTGCAACAGTGTCCGAAGAAGTGCTGGGTGTCTAAACCCTAATGCATGAGAAATGGCAAACAAACACCATAATTACATATCTGCCATCATGCAAGAGGGTCCGAATAAGTGTCCGAGTGTTCGAACCCTAATGCATGAGAAATGGCAAGTAAACAACATAATTAAGTACCTGCCATCATGTAAGCGGGTCCGAATACGTGTCTGAGTGTTCGAACCCTAATGTATGAGAAGTGGCAATTAAACACCATAATTACATATCTGCCATCATGCAAGAGGGTCCGAATAAGTGTCCGAGAGTTCGAACCATAATGCGTGACAAATGGCCAATAAACACCACAATTACAAATCTGCCATCATGTAAGAGGGTCAGTATAAGTGTCCGAGTGTTTAAACCCTAATGCATGAGAAATGGCAAGTAAACACCATAATTGCATATTTGTCATCATGCAAGAGGGTCCGAAGAAGTGCTTGGTGTCTAAACCCTAATCCATGATAAATGGCAACTAACACCATAATTACATTTATGTCATCATGCCAGAGGGTCCGAATAAGTATCCGCGTGTTTAAACCCTAATGCATGTGAAATGGTAAGTAAGCATCATAATTACATATCTGCCATCATGTAAAAGGGTCTGAATAAGTGTCCGAGTGTTCGAAGCGTAAGGGAAGAGAAATGGCAAGTAAACACCATACTTACATATCTACCATCATGCAGGAGGGTCCAAATAAGTGTCCGAGTGTTCGAACTGTAATGCTTGATAAATGGCAAGCAAACACCATAATTACGTATCTGCCATCATGTAAGAGGGTCTGAATAAGTGTCCGAGTGTTCGAACCCTAATGTATGAGAAATGGCAATTAAACACTGTAATTACATATCGGCCATCCTGCAAGAGGGTCCGAATATGTCTCCGAGTGGTTGAACCCTAATGCATGAGAAATGTCCAGTAAACACCACAATTACATATTTGTCATCATGTAAGAGGGTCTGAATAAATGTCCGAGTGTTTAATCCCTAACGCATGAGAATTGGCAAGTAAACACCATAATTACATATATGCCATCATGCAAGAGGGTCCGAATATGTGCTTGGTGTCTAAACCCTAAAGCATGTGAAATGGCAATTAACACTATAATTACATATCTGCCATTATGCAAGAGGGTCCGAATAAGTGTCCGAGTGTTTAAACCCAAATGCATCAGACATGGCAAGTGAACAACATAATTACATATCTGCCATCATGCAAGAGGGTTTGAATAAGTGTCCGAGTGCTCGAACCCTATCGCATGAGAAATGGCAAGTAAACACCATAATTACATATTTGCCATCATGCAAGAGGGACCGAATAAGTGCCTGAGTGTTTAAACCCAAATGCATGAGAAATGGCAAGTAAACACCAAAATTACGCATCTGCCATCATGCAAGAGGGTCCGAAGAAGTGCTCGGTGTCTAAACCCTAATGCATGAGAAATGGCAACTAACACCATAATTACATATCTGCCATCATGCAAGAGGGTCCGAATAAGTGTCCGAGCGTTCGAACCGTAACGCATGAGAAATGGCAAGTAAACACCATAATTACATATCTGCCATCATGCAAGGGGGACCGAATAAGTGTCCGGGTGTTTAAACCCTAATGCATGAGAAATGGCAAGCAAACACCATAATTACATATCTGCCATCATGCGAGAGGGTCCGAATAAGTGTTGGGTGTCTAAACCCTAATGCACGAGAAATGGCAAGTAACACCATAATTACATATCTGCCATCATGCAAAAGGGTCCGAATAAGTGTCTGAGTGTTCGAACCGTAATGTATGAGAAATACCAAACAAACACCATAATTACATATCTGCCGTCATGGAAGAGGGTCCAAAGAAGTGCTGGGTTTCTATACCCTAATGCATGGGAAATGGCAAGTAAACACCATAATCACATATCTGCCATCATGCAAGAGGGTCCGAATAAGTGCTGGGTGTCTTAACCCTAATGAATGAGAAATAGCAAGTAAACTCCATAATTACATATCTGCCATCATGCAAGGGGGTCCGAATAAGTGTTCGAGTGTTTAAACACTAATGCATGAGAAATGGTAAGTAAATACCATAATTACATATCTGCCATCATGTAAGATGGTCCGAATAAGTGCTAGGTGTCTAAACCCTAGCGCATGAGAAATGGCAAGTAAACACCATAATTACATATCTACCATCATGCAAGAGGGTCCAAATAGGTGTCCGAGTGTTCGAACCCTAATGCTTGAGAAATGGCAAGTAAACACCATAATTACGTATCTGCCATCATGTAAGAGGGTCTGAATAAGTGTTCGAGTGTTCGAACCCTAATGTATGAGAAATGACAATTAAACACAGTAATTACATATCGGCAATCCTGCAAGAATTTCCGAATATGTGTCCGAGTGTTCGAACCTTAATGCATGAGAAATGTCCAGTAAACACCACAATTACATATCTGTCATCATGTAAGAGGGTCTGAATAAGTGTCCGAGTGTTTAATCCCTAACACATGAGAAATGGAAAGTAAACACCATAATTACATATACGCCATCATGCAAGCGGGTCCGAATAAGTGTTTGGTGTCTAAACCCAAAAGCATGTGAAATGGCAACAGACACCGTAATTACATATCTGCCATTATGCAAGAGGGTCCGAATAAGTGTCCGAGTGTTTAAACCCTAATGCATCAGAACTGGCAAATAAACACCATAATTACATATCTGCCGTCATGCAAGAGGGTTCGAATAAGTGTCCGAGTGTTCAAGCCCTAATGCATGAGAAATGGCAAGTAAACACGATAATTACATATTTGCCATCATGCAAGAGGGTCTGAGTTAGTGTCCGAGTGTTTAAACCCTAATGCATGAGAAATGGCAAGTAAACACCATAATTACATATCTGACATCATGCAAAAGGGTCCAAATAAGTGTCCGAGTGTTTAAACCCTAACGTATGAGAAATGGCAAGTAAACACCAAAATTACGTATCTGCCATCATGCAAGAGGGTCCGAATAGGTGCTGGGTGTCTAAACCCTAATGCATGAGAAATAGCAAGTAAACTCCATAATTACATATCTGCCGTCATGCAAGAAGGTGTCCGAATAAGTGTTCGAGTGTTTAAACACTAATGCATGAGAAATGGTAAGTAAATACCATAATTACATATCTGCCATCATGTACGATGGTCCGAATAAGTGCTTGGTGTCTAAACCCTAGCGCATGAGAAATGGCAAGTAAACAGCGTAATTACATATCTGCCATCATGAAGAGGGTCCGAATAAGTGTCCGAGTGTTCGAACCCTATTGCATGAGAAATGGCAAGTAAACACCATAATTACATATCTGCCATCATGTAAGAGGGTCTGAATAAGTGTCCAAGTGTTCGAACCCTAATGTATCAGAAATGGCAAGTAAACACCATAATTACATATCTTACATCATGCAAGAGGGTCCGAATAAGTGTTGTGTGTCTAAACCCTAATGCATGAGAAGTGGCAAGTCACACCATAATTGCATATCTGCCATCATGTAGAAGGGTCCGAATAAGTGTCCGAGTGTTCGAACAATAATGTATGAGAAATGTCAAATAAACACCATAATTACATATCTGTCGTCATGCAAGGGGGTCCGAATAAGTGCTTGGTGTCTAAACCCTAATGCATGAGAAATGGCAACTAACACCATAATTACATATCTGCCATCATGCAAGAGGGTCCGAATAAGTGTCCGTGTGTTTAAACCCGAATGCATGAGAAATGGCAAGTAAACACCATAATTACATATTTGCCATCATGAAAGAGGGTCTGAATTAGTGTCCGAATCTTTAATCCCTAATGCATGAGAAATGGCAAGTAAACACCATAATTACATATCCGCCATCTTGCAAAAGGGTCCGAATAAGTGTCCAAGTGTTCGAACCCTAATGTATGAGAAATGGCAAGTAAACACCATCATTACATATCTGCCATCATGCAAGAGGGTCCGAATAAGTGTTGGGTGTCTATACCCTAATGCTTGAAAAATAGCAAGTAAACACCATAATTACATATCGGCCATCATGCAAGAGGGTCCGAATAAGTGTCCGAGTGTGTAAACACTAATGCATGAGAAATGGTAAGTAAATACCATAATTACATATCTGCCCTCATGTAAGATGTTCCGAATAATTGCTGCGTGTCTAAACCCTAATGCATGAGAAATGGCAAGTAAACACCATAATTACATATCTGCCATCATCCAAGAGGGTCCGAATAAGTGTCCGTGTGTTTAAACCCTAAGGCATGAGAAATGGCAAGTAAACACCATAATTACATATCTGACATCATGCAAGAGGGTCCGAATAAGTGTTGGGTGTCTAAACCCTAATGCATGAGAAATGGCAAGTAACACCATAATTGCATATCTGCCATCATGCAAAACGGTCCGAATAAGTGTCCGAGTGTTCGAACCATAATGTATGAGAAATGCCAAGTAAACACCATAATTACATATCTGCCGGCATGCAAGAGGGTCCAAAGAAGTGCTGGGTGTCTAAACCCTAATTCATGAGAAATGGCAAATAAACACCATAATTACATATATGCCATCATGCAAGAGGTTCCGAATAAGTGTCCAAGTGTTCGAACACTAATGCATGAGAAATGGCAAATAAACACCATAATTACATATCTGCCATCATGCAAGGGGGCCCGAATAAGTGTCCGTGTGTTGAAACCCTACGGCATGAGAAATGGCAAGTAAACACCATAACTACATATCTGACATAATGCAAGAGGGTCCGAATAAGTGTTGGGTGTCTAAACCCTAATGCATGAGAAATGGCAAATAACATCATAATTGCATATCTGCCATCATGCAAAACGGTCCGAATAAGTGTCCGAGTGTTCGAACCATAATGTATGAGAAATGCCAAGTAAACACCATAATTACATATCTGCCGGCATGCAAGAGGGTCCAAAGAAGTGCTGGGTGTCTAAACCCTAATGCATGAGAAATGGCAGGTAAACACCATAATTACATATCTGCCACCACGCAAGAGTGTCCGAAGAAGTGCTGGGTATCTAAACCTAATGCATGAGAAATAGTATCTAAACACGATAGTTACATATCTGCCATCATGCAAGTGGGTCCGAATAAGTGTTCGATGGTTTATACACCAATGCATGAGAAATGGTAAGTAAATACCATAATTACATATCTACCATCATGCAAGAGGGTCCGAATAAGTGTCCGAGTGTTCGAACCCTAGTGCATGAGAAATGGCCAGTAAACACCATAATTACATATCTGCCATCATGTTAGAGGGTCTGAATAAGTATCCGAGTGTTCGAACCCTAATGTTTTAGAAATGGCAATTAAACACCATAATTACATATCGGTCATCCTGCAAGAGGATCCGAATAAGTGTCCGGGTCTTCGAACCCTATTGCACGAGAATTGGCCATTAAACACTACAATTACATATCTGCCATCATGTAAGAGGGTCTGAATCAGTGTCCGAGTGTTTAAACCCTAATGCATGAGAAATGGCAAGCAAACACCATAATTACATATCTGCCATCATGCAAGAGGGTCTGAATAAGTACTTGGTGTCTAAACCCTAAAGCATGAAAAATGGCAACTAACATCATAATTACATATCGGCCATCATGCAAGAGGGTCCGAATAAGTGTCCGAGTGTTTAAACCCTAATGCACGAGAATGGGCAAGTAAACACCAAAATTACATATCTGCAGTCATCCAAGAGGGTTAGAATAAGTGTCCGAGTGTTCGAGCCCTAATGCATGAGAAATGGCTAGTAAACACCAAAATTACATATTTGCCATCATGCAAGAGGGTCTGAATTAGTGTCCGAGTGTTTAAACCCTAATGCGTGAGAAATGGCAAGTAAAAACCATAATTACATATTTGCCATCATGCAACAGGGTCCGAAGAAGTGCTGGATGTCTAAACCCTAATGCACGAGAAACGGAATGTAAACACCATAATTACATATCTGCCTTCTTGCAAAAGGGTCCGAATAAGTGTCCGAGTGTTCGAACCCTAATGTATGAGAAATGGCATGTAAACACCACCATTACATATCTGCCATCATGCAAGAGGGTCCGAATAAGTGTTGCGTGTCTAAACCCTAATGCATGAAAAATAGCAAGTAAACACCATAATTACATATCTGCCATCATGCAAGAGGGTCCGAATAAGTGTCCGAGTGTGTAAATACTAATGCATGAGAAATGGTAAGTAAATACCATAATTAGATATCTGCCATCATTTCAGATGGTCCGAATAAGTGATGGGTGTGTAAACCCTAATGCATGACAAATGGCAAGTAAACGCCATAATTATATATCTGCCATCATGCAAGAGTGTCCGAATAAGTGTCCGAGTGCTTAAATACTAATGCATGAGAAATGGTATGTAAATACCTTAATTACATATCTGCCATCATGTAAGATGGTCCGAATAATTCATGGGTGTCTAAACCCTAATGCGTGAGAAATGGCAAGCAAACACCATAATTACATTTCTGCCAACATGCAAGAGGGTCTGAATAAGTGTCCAAGTGTTCGAACCCTAACGCATGAGAAATGGCAAGTAAGCACCATAATTACATATCTGCCATCATGCAAGGGGGCACGAATAGGTGTCCGAGTGTTTAAACCCTAAGCCATGAGAAAGAGCAAGTAAACACCATAATTACATATCCGACATCAGGCAAGAGGGTTTGAATAAGTGTTGGGTGTCTAAACCCTAATGCATGAGAAATGGCAAGTAACACCATAATTGCATATCTGCCATCATGCAAAAGGGTTCGAATAAGTGTCCGAGTGTTCGAACCATAATGTATGAGAAATGCCAAGTAAACACCATAATTACATATCTGCCGTCATGCAAGAGGGTCCGAAGAAGTGCTGGGTGTCTAAACACTAATGCATGAGAAATGGCAAGTAAACACCACAATTACATATCTGCCATCATGCAAGAGTGTCTGAATAAGTGCTGGGTATCTAAACCCTAATGCATGAGAAATAGCATCTAAACACCATAATTACATATCTTCCATCATGCAAGAGGGTCTGAATAAGTGTTCGATGGTTTAGACACTAATGCATGAGAAATGGTAAGTAAATACCATAATTACATATCAGCCACCATGCAAGAGGGTCCGAATAAGTGTCCGAGTGTTCGAACCATAATGCATGAGAAATGGCCAGTAAACACCATAATTACATATCTGCCATCATGTATGAGGGCCTGAATAAGTGTCCGAGTGTTCGAACCCTTATGTATGAGAAATGGCAATTAAAAACCATAATTACATATCGGCCATCCTGCAAGAGGGGCCGAATAAGTGTCCGAGTGTTCGAACCCCATTGCGTGAGAAATAGCAAGTAAACACCGCAATTACATATCCGCCATCGTGCAAGCGGGTCTGAATCAGTTTCCGAGTGTTTAAACCCCAATGCATGAGAAATGGCAAGTAAACACCATAATTACATATCTGCCATCATGCAAGAGGGTCCGAATAAGTGTCCGAGTGTTCGAGCCCTAATGCGTGAGAAATGGCAAGTAAACACCGTAATTACATATTTGCCATCATGCAAGAGTGTCTGACTTAGTGTCTGAGTGTTTAAACCCTAATGCATGAGAAATGGCAAGTAAACAACGTAATTACATATCTGCCATCATGCAAGAGGGCCCGAATAAGTGTCCGAGTGTTCGAGCCCTAATGCATTAGAAATGGCAAGTAAACACCATAATTACATATCTGCCATCATGCAAGAGGGTCCGAATAAGTACTGGTTGTCTTAACCCTAATGCATGAGAAATGGCAAGTAACACT
Organism: Camellia sinensis; assembly: GCF_055761805.1. Taxonomy (NCBI): domain Eukaryota; kingdom Viridiplantae; phylum Streptophyta; class Magnoliopsida; order Ericales; family Theaceae; genus Camellia; species Camellia sinensis. The sequence continues at coordinate 164,783,973 of NC_138972.1, forward strand.
ATAATTACATATATGCCATCATGCAAAAGGGTCCGAGTAAGTGTCCGAGTGTTCGAACCCTCATGTATTAGAAATGGCAAGTAAACACTATAATTACATATCTGCCATCATGCAAGAGGGTCCGAATAGGTGCTTGGTGTCTAAACCCTAATGCATGAGAAATGGCAACTAACACCATAATTGCATATCTGCCATCATGCAAGAGGGTCCGAATAAGTGTCCGAGTGTTTAAACCCGAATGCTTGAGAAATGGCAAGTAAACACCATAATTTCATATCTGCCGTCATGCAAGAGGGTCCGAATAAGTGTTCGAGTGTTCTAGCCCTAATGCATGAGAAATGGCAAGTAAACACCGTAATTACATATTTGGCATCATACAAGAGAGTCTGAATTAGGGTCCGAGTGTATAAACAGTAATGCATGAGAAATGGCAAGTAAAAACCGTAATTACATATCCGCCATCATTCAACAGGGTCCGAAGAAGTGCTGGGTGTCTAAACCCTAATGCACGAGAAACGGCAAGTAAACACTATAATTACATATCTGCCATCTTGCAAAAGGGTCCGAATAAGTGTCCGAGTGTTCGAATCCTAATGTATGAGAAATGGCAAGTAAACACCATCATTACATATCTGCCATCATGCAAGAGGGTCCGAATAAGTGTTGGGTGTCTAAACCCTAATGCATGAAAAATAGCATGTAAACACCATAATCACATATCTGCCATCATGCAAGAGGGTCTGAATAAGTGTCCGAGTGTGTAAACACTAATGCATGATAAATGGTAAGTAAATACAATAACTACATATCTGCCATCATGTAAGATGGTCCGAATAAGTGACGGGTGTCTAAACCATAATGCATGAGTTATGGGAAGTAAACACCAAAATTACATATCTGCCATCACGCAAGAGGGTCTGAATAAGCGTCCGAGTGTTTAAATACTAACGCATGAGAAATGGTAAGTAAATACTGTAATTACATATCTGCCATCATGTAAAATGGTCCGAATAATTGCCTGGTGTCTAAACCCAAATGCATGAGAAATGGCAAGTAAACACCATAATTACATATCTGACATCGTGTAAGAGGGTCCGAATAAGTGTTGGGTGTCTAAACCCTAATGCATGAGAAATGGCAAGTAACACCATAATTGCATATCTGCCATCATGCAAAAGGGTCCGAATAAGTGTCCGAGTGTTCGAACCCTAATGTATGAGAAATACCAAGTAAACACCATAATTACATATCTGCCGTCATGCAAGAGGGTCCGAAGAAGTGCTGGGTGTCTAAACCCTAATGCATGAGAAATGGCAAGTAAACACCATAATTACATATCTGCGATCATGCAAGAGTGTCCGAATAAGTGCGGGGTATCTAAACCCTAATGCATGAGAAATAGCATGTAAACACCATAATTACATATCTGCCATCGTGCAAGAGGGTCCGAATAAGTGCTCGAGTGTTTAAACACTAATGCATGAGAAATGGTAAGTAAATACCATAATTACATATCTGCCATCGGGTAAGATGGTCCGAATAAGTGCCGGGTGTCTAAACCGTAGTGCATGAGAAATGTCAAGTAATTACCATACTTACATATCTGCCATCATGCAAGAGGGTCCGAATAAGTGTCCGAGTGTTCGAACCCTAATGCATGAGAAATGGCAAGTAAACACCATAATTACATATCTGCCATCATGTAAGAGGGTCTGAATAAGTGTCCGAGTGTTCGAACCCTAATGTATCAGAGATGGCAATTAAACACCATAATTTCATTTCTGCCATCATGCAAGGGGGTCCGAATAAGTGTCCGAGTGTTCGAACCCTAATGCATGAGAAATGGCCAGTTAACACCACAATTACATATCTGCCATCATGTAAGAGGGTCTAAATAAGTGTCTGAGTGATTAAACCCAAATGCATGAGAAATGGCAAGTAAACACTATAATTACAAATCTGCCATCATGCAATATGGTCCGAATAACTGCTTGGTCTCTAAACCCTAATGCATGAGAAATGGCAAGTAACACCATAATTACATATCTGCCATCATGCAAAAGGGTCCGAGTGTTCGAACCCTAATGTAATAGAAATGGCAATTAAACACCATATTTTCATATTTGCAATCATGCAAGAGGGTCCGAATAAGTGTCCGAGTGTTCGAACCCGAAGGCATGAGAAATGGCCCATAAACACCACAATTACATATCTGCCACCATGTAAGAGGGTCTGAATAAGTGTCCGAGTGTTTAAACCCAAATGCATGAGAAATGGCAGGTAAACACCATAATTACATATCTGCCATCATGTAAGAGGGTCTAAATAAGTGTCCGAGTGTTTAAACCCAAATGCATGAGAAATTGCAAGTAAACACTATAATTACATATCTGCCATCATGCAAGAGGGTCCGAATAGGTGCTTGGTGTCTAAACCCTAATGCATGAGAAATGGCAACTAACACCATAATTGCATATCTGCCATCATGCAAGAGGGTCCGAACAAGTGTCCGAGTGTTTAAACCCGAATGCTTGAGAAATGGCAAGTAAACACCATAATTTCATATCTGCCGTCATGCAAGAGGGTCCAAATAAGTGTTCGTGTGTTCGAGCCCTAATGCATGAGAAATGGCAAGTAAACACCGTAATTACATATTTGCCATCATACAAGAGCGTCTGAATTAGGGTCCGAGTGTTTAAACACTAATGCATGAGAAATGGCAAGTAAAAACCGTAATTACATATCTGCCACCGTGCAACAGGGTCCGAAGAAGTGCTGGGTGTGTAAACCCTAATGCACGAGAAACGGCAAGTAAACACTATAATTACATATCTGCCATCTTGCAAAAGGGTCCGAATAAGTGTCCGAGTGTTCGTACCGTAATGTATGAGAAATGGCAAGTAAACACCATCATTACATATCTGCCATCATGCACGAGGGTCCGAATAAGTGTTGGGTGTCTAAACCCTAGTGCATGAAAAATAGCATGTCAACACCATAATCACTTATCTGTCATCATGCAAGAGGGTCTGAATAAGTGTCCGAGTGTGTAAACACTAATGCATGAGAAATGGTAAGTAAATACAATAATTACATATCTGCCATCATGTAAGATGGTACGAATAAGTGACGGGTGTCTAAACCCTAATGCATGAGATATGGGAAGTAAACACCATAATTACATATCTGTCATCATACAAGAGGGTCCGAATAAGTGTCCGAGTGTTTAAATACTAACGCATGAGAAATGGTAAGTAAATACCATAATTACATATTTGCCATCATGTAAAACGGTCCAAATAATTGCCGGGTGTCTAAACCCTAATGCATGAGAAATGGCAAGTAAACATCATAATTACATATCTGACATCATGCAAGACGGTCCGAATAAGTGTTGGGTGTCTAAACCCCAATGCATGAGAAATGGCAAGTAACACCATAATTGCAAATCTGCCATCTTGCAGAAGGGTCCGAATAAGTGTCCGAGTGTTCGAACCCTAATGTATGAGAAATACCAAATAAACACCATAATTACAAATCTGCCGTCAGGCAAGAGGGTCCGAAGAAGTGCTGGGTGTCTAAACCCTAATGCATGAGAAATGGCAAGTAAACACCATAATTACATATCTGCCATCATGCAAGAGTGTCCGAATAAGTGCTGGGTGTCTATACCCTAATGCATGAGAAATAGCATGTAAACACCATAATTACATATCTGCCATCATGTAAGAGGGTCCGAATAACTTTTCGAGTGTTTAAACACTAATGCATGAGAAATGGTAAGTAAATACCATAATCACATCTCTGCCATCGTGTAAGATGGTCCGAATAAGTGCTGGGTGTCTAAGCCCTAGTGCATTAGAAATGGCAAGTAATTACCATAATTACATATCTGCCATCATGCAAGAGGGTCCGAATAAGTGTCCGAGTGTTCGAACCCTAATGCATGAGAAATGTCAAGTAAACACCATAATTACATATCTGCCACCATGTAAGAGGGTCTGAATAAGTGTCCGAGTGTTCGAACCCTAATGTATCAGAGATGGCAATTAAACACCATAATTTCATATCTGCCATCATGCAAGAGGGTCCGTATAAGTGTCCGAGTGTTCGAACCCTAATGCATGAGAAATGGCCAGTTAACACCACAATTACATATTTACCATCATGTAAGAGGGTCTAAATAAGTGTCCGAGTGTTTAAACCCAAATGCATAAGAAATGGCAAGCAAACACTATAATTACATATCTGCCATCATGCAATATGCTCCGAATAAGTGATTGGTCTCCAAACCCTATTGCATGAGAAATGGCAACTAACACCATAATTACATATCTGCCATCATGCGAGAGGGTCCGAATAAGTATCCGAGTGTTTAAACCCTAATGCATGAGAAACGGGAAATAAACACCATAATTACATATCTGCCGTCATGCAAGAGCGTCCGACTAAGTGTCCGAGTGTTCAAGCCCTAATGCATGACTAATGGCAAGTAAACACCATAATTACATATTTGCCATCATGCAAGAGAGTCTGAATTAGTGTCCGAGTGTTTAAACCCAAATGCTTGAGAAATGGCAAGTAAACACCATAATTGCATATCTGCCATCGTGTGACAGGGTCCGAAGAAGTGGTGGGTGTCTAAACCCTAATGCACGAGAAATGGCAAGTAAATACCATAATTACATTTCTGCCAACATGCAAGAGGGTCCGAATAAGTGTCCAAGTGTTCGAAACCTAACACTTGAGAAATGGCAAGTACGCACCATAATTACATATCTGTCATCATGCAAGGGGGCCCGAATAAGTGTCCGAGTGTTTAAACCCTAAGGCATGAGAAATGGCAAGTAAACACCATAATTACATATCTAACAACAGGCAAGAGGGTCCGAATAAGTGTCCGAGGGTGTAAACACTAATGCATGAGAAATGGTAAGTAAATACCATAATTACATAGCTGCCATCATGTAAGATGTTCCGAATAAGTGCTGGGTGTCTAAACCCTAATGGATGAGAAATGGCAAGTAAACACCATAATTACATATCTGCCATCATGCAAGAGGGTCCGAATAAGTGTACGAGTGTTCGAACCCTAATGCATGAGAAATGGCCAGTAAACACCATAATTACATATCTGCTATCATGTAAGAGGGTCTGAATAAGTGTCCGAGTGTTCGAACCGTAATGTATGAGAAATGGCAATTAAACACCATAATTACATATCTGCCATCCTGCAAGAGGGTCCGAATAAGTGTCCGAGTGTTCGAACCCTATTGCACGAGAATTGGCCAGTAAACACCACAATTACATATCCGTCACCATGTAAGAGGGTCTGAATCAGTGTCCGAGTCTTTAAACCCTAATGCATGAGAAATCGCAAGTAAACACCACAATTACATATCTGCCATCATGCAAGAGAGTCCGAATAAGTGCTTGTTGTCTAAACCCTAAAGCATGAGAAATGACAACTAACACCATATTTACATATCTGCCATCATGCAAAAGGGTCCGAATAACTGTCCGAGTGTTTAAACCCTAATGCAAGAGAAATGGCAAGTAAACACCATAATTACATATCTGCAGTCATGCAAGAGGGTTCGAATAAGTGTCCGAATGTTCGAGCCCTAATGCATGAGAAATGGCAAGTAAACACCGTAATTACGCATTTGCCACCATGCAAGAGGGTCTGAATTAGTGTCCGAGTGTTTAAACCCTAATGCATGAGAAATGTCAAGTAAACACCGTAATTACATATCTGGCATCATGCAAGACGGTCCGAATAAGTATCCGAGTGGTCGAACCCTGACACAGGAGAAACGGCAAGTAAACACCATAATTACCAATCTGCCATCATGCAAGAGGGGCCGAATAGGGGTCCGTGTGTTTAAACCCTAATGCATGAGAAATGGCAAGTAAACACCATAATTACATATATGCCATTATGCTAGAGGGTCTGAATAAGTGCAGGGTGTCTTAACCCTAATGCATGAGAAATGGCAAGTAACACCATAATTCCATATCTGCCATCATGCAAAAGGGTCCGAATAAGTGTCCGAGTGTTCGAACCCGAATGTATTAGAAATGCCAAGTAAATACCATAATTACATATCTGCCGTCATGTAAGCGGGTCCGAAGAAGTGCTGGGTGTCTAAACCCTAATGCATGAGAAATGGCAAGCAAACACCATAATTACATATCTGTCATCATGCAAGAGGGTCCGAATAAGTGTTCAAGTGTTTAAAAACTAATGCATGAGAAATGGTAAGTAAATACCATAATTACATATCTGCCATCGTGTAAGATGATCCGAATAAGTGCTGGGTGTCTAAACCCTAATGCATGAGAAATGGCAAGTAAACAACATAATTACATATCTGCCATCATGCAAGAGGATCCGAATAAGTGTCCGAGTGTTCGAACCCTAATGCATGAGAAATGGCAAGTAAACACCATAATTACATATCTGCCATCATGTAAGAGGGTCTGAATAAGTGTCTGAGTGTTCGAGCGCTAATGTATCAGAGATGGCAATTGAACACCATAATTTCATATTTGCCATCATGCAAGAGGGTTCGAATAAGTGTCCGAGTGTTCGAACCCTAATGCATGAGAAATGGCCAGTTAACACCACAATTACATATCTGCCATCATGCAAGATGGTCTAAATAAGTGTCCGAGTGTTTAAACCCAAATGCATGAGAAATGGAAAGTAAACACTATAATTACATATCTGCCATCTTGCATTAGGGTCCGAATAAGTGCTTGGTGACTAAACCCTAATGCAAGAGAAATGGCAGTTAACACCGTAATTACATATCTGTCATCATGCAACAGGGTCCGAATAAGTGTCTGAGTGTTTAAACGCTAATGCATGAGAAATGGCAAATAAACACCATAATTACATATCTGCCGTCATGCAAGAGGGTCCGAATAAGTGTCCGAGTGTTCGAGCCCTAATGCATGAGAAATGGCAAGTAAACACCACAATTACATATTTGCCATCATGCAAGAGGGTCTGAATTAGTGTCCGAGTGTTTAAACCCTAATGCTTGAGAAATGGCAAGTAAACACAGTAATTACATATCTGCCATCATGCAACTGGGTCTGAAGAAGTGCTGGGTGTCTAAACACTAATGCACGAGAAATGGCAAGTAAACACCATAATTACATATCTGTGATCATGCAAAAGGGTCCGAATAAGTGTCCGAGTGTTCGAACCCTAATTTATGAGAAATGGCAAGTAAACACCATAATTACATATCTGCCATGATGGTAGAGGGTCCGAATAAGTGCTCGATGTCTAAACCCTAATGCATGAAAAATAGCAAGTAAACACCACAATTATATATCTGCCATCACGCAAGAGGGTCCGAATAAGTGTCCGAATGTGTAAACACTAATGCATGACAAATGGTAATTAAATACCATAATTACAAAGCTGCCATCATGTAAGGTGGTCCGAATAAGTGCTGGGTGTCTAAACCCTAATGCATGAGAAATGGCAAGTAAACACCATAATTACAGATCTGCCATCATGCAACAGGGTCCGAATAAGTGTCCGAGTGTTCGAACCCTAATGCATGAGAAATGGCCAGTAAACACCATAATTACATATATGCCATCATGTAAGAGGGTCTGAATAAGTGTCCGAGTGTTCGAACCCTAATGTATGAGAAATGGCAATTAAACACCATAATTACATATTTGCCATCCTGCAGGAAGGTCCGAATAAGTGTCCGAGTGTTCGAACCCTATTGCACGAGAATTGGCTAGTAAACACCACAATTACATATCTGCCATCATGTAAGAGGGTCTGAATCAGTGTCCGAGTGTTCGAACCCTAATGTATGAGAAATGGCAATTAAACACCATAATTACATATCTGCCATCATGCAAGAGTGTCCAAATAAGTGCTTGGTGTCTAAACCCTAATGCTTGAGAAATGGCCACTAATACCATAATTACAAATCTGCCATCATGCAAGAGGGTCCGAATAAGTGTCCGAGTGTTTAAACCCTAATGCATGAGAAATGGCAAGTAAACACCATAATTACATATCTGCAGTCATGCAAGAGGGTTCGAATAAGTGTCCGAGTGTTCGAGCCCTAATGCTTGAGAAATGGCAAGTAAACACGGTAATTACATATTTGCCATCATGCAAGAGGGTCTGAATTAGTGTCCGAGTGTTTAAACCCTACTGCGCGAGAAATGGAAAGTAAACATCGTAATTACATATCTGGCATCATGCGAGATGGTCCGAATAAGTGTCCGAGTGGTCGAACCCTGACACAAGAGAAACGGCAAGTAAACACCATAATTACCTATCTGCCATCTTGCAAGAGGGGCCGAATAGGGGTCCGAGTGTTTAAACCATAATGCATGAGAAATGGCAAGTAAACACCATAATTACATATCTGCCATCATGCAAAAGGGTCCGAGTAAGTGTCCGAGTGTTCCAACCCTAATGTATGAGAAATGCCAAGTAAACACCCTAATTACATATCTGCCATCATGCAAGAGGGTCCGAATAAGTGTCAGAGTGTGTAAACACTAGTGCATGACAAATGGTAAGTAAATTGCATAATTACATAGCTGCCATCATGTAAGATGGTCCGAATAAGTGCTGGGTGTCTAAACCCTAATGCATGAGAAATGGCAAGTAAACACTATAATTACATATCTGCCATGATGCAAGAGGGTCCGAATAAGTGTCCGAGTGTTCGAACCCTAATGCATGAGAAATGGCCAGTAAACACCATAATTACATATCCGCCATCATGCAAGAGGGTCTGAATAAGTGTCCGAGTGTTCGAACCCTAATGTATTAGAAATGGCATTTAAACACCATAATTACATATCTGCCATCCCGCAAGAGGGTCCGAATAAGTGTCCGAGTGTTCGAACCCTATTGCACGAGAATTGGCCAGTAAACACCACAATTACATATCTGCCATCATGTAAGAGGGTCTGAATCAGTGTCCGAGTGTTTAAACCCTAATGCATGAGAAATGGCAAGTAAACACCATAATTACATGTCTGCCATCAATCAAGAGGGTCCGAATAAGTGCTTGGTGTCGAAGCCCTAAAGCATGAGATATGGCAACTAACACCATACTTACATATCTGCCATCATGCAAGAGGGTCCGAATAAGTGTCGAAGTGTTTAAACCCTAATGCATGTGAAAAGGCAAGTAAACACCATAATAACATATTTGCAGTCATGCAAGAGGGTTCGAATAAGTGTCCGAGTGTTCGAGCCCTAATGCATGAGAAATGGCAAGTAAACACCGTAATTACATATTTGCCATCATGCAAGAGGGTCTAAATTAGTGTCCGAGTGTTTAAACCCTAATGCATGAGAAATGGCAAGTAAACACCGTAATTACATATCTGCCATCATGCAAAAAGTGCCGAATAAGTGTCCGAGTGTTCGAACCCTGACAGGAGAAATGGCAAGTAAACACCATAATTACTTATATGCCATCATGCAAGAGGGGCCGAATAGGGGTCCGAGTGTTTAAACCCTAATGCATGAGACTTGGCAAGTGAACACCATAATTAGATATCTGCCATCATGCAAGAGGGTCCGAGTAAGTGCTGGGTGTCTTAACCCTAATGCATGGGAAATGTCCACTAACACCATAATTACATATCTGCCATCATGCAAAATTGTCCGAGTGTTCAAACCCTAATGTATGAGAAATGCCAGGTAAACACCATAATTACATATCTGCCATCATGTAAGAGGGTCCGAATAAGTGTCCGAGTGTTCGAACCGTAACGGATTAGAAATGGCAAGTAAACACCATAATTACATATCTGTCATCTTGCAAAGGGGACCAAATAAGTGTCCGGGTGTTTAAACCATAATGAATGAGAAATGGCAAGTAAACACCATAATTACATATCTGCCATCATGCAAGAGGGTCCGAATAAGTGTTGGGTGTCTAAACCCTAATGCATGAGAAATGGCATGTAACACCATAATTGCATATCTGCCATCATGCAAAAAGGGCCGAATAAGTGTCCGAGTGTTCGAACCCTATTGCACGAGAATTGGCCAGTAAACACCATAATTACGTATCTGCCATCAGGCAAGAGGGTCCGAATAAGTGCTTGGTGTCTAAACTCTAAAGCATGAGAAATGGAAACTAACACCATAATTACATATATGTCATCATGCAAGAGAGTCCGAATAAGTGTCTGAGTGTTTAAACCCTAATGCATGAGAAATGGCAAGTAAACACCATAATTACATATCTACAGTCAGGCAAGAGGGTTCGAATAAGTGTCCGTGTGTTCGAGCCCTAATGCATGAGAAACGGCAAGCAAACACCGTAATTACATATTTGCCATCATGCAAGAGAGTCTAAATTAGTGTCCGAGTGTTTAAACCCTAATGCATGAGAAATGGAAAGTAAACACCGTAATTACATATCTGCCATCATGGACCATTTGCATGCTAATGTTTAGCCTATCTTGTTGCTTGGTTTGACATCATCCTAACATGATTTACAATGCTTACCTTGCATGCTATTTGTCCATGATTGCCTCATTCAAATGTGCTTAGAAATAGCCCTTTGATGCTTAAGCATTTGGGCCTTAACATGTGCATGCGTGTATGTGTATTTTGGTCCCTTGTTTTGGTCACTTTGGCTACTGTTTTGGGCCTATTTAGGGCTGCCCAAATCATGTTTTAGACCACCTTTCCATTGATTTGCATTACCTCATGTTTGCTTGTATGCTTGTATAAGTGTCCTGCCACGCCATGTTGCATCCTTAGCTTGTATGCCTAGGTTGCATTGCATTTTGCATGCATGCCTTATTCCTTGACTTGGTGATAGGAATTGGGCCTTGGTTTGTTTGTTTGGTTTGCATTTCATTTGACATAAAAGTTGCACTCTTGATCCTTTGGGCCATCATGCATGGAAATGCGCGATTGGTGGTCCGAGAATCGAGACACATGCCCCTTTGAGTCACAAACATGATAGGGGACATGATTGGTGCAAATATGCCTTGAATTGTGCTGCCATGCTTTGCCTTGCCCTCTGTTGCTGTCAATTGCAGATTCTGCAGGAACACTTTGCCGACCGGCAATTCCCAGCGCCGACCGGCAATCCCTTCTCTGCCGATAGCTTCACCAATGGCCGGTGTCCACATCCCACTGCCGGTGGCAATTCCATTCAGCCGGTGGTGTTCCCCGATGTCCAAGGAAGCAGTCTTGAGGTTTTGACAGCCTCCAGAGGAGTAAAGGAAGGAAAACAGAGGCAGCCTATGCATGGCGGTGTATTTCCGAGCAGGATCGAGCATGCATTGCATCGAGCTCTTCCCCCGGGGCGGTTTATCTGTTTTCCTAGCTTAATTAGTTTGTTAGCTGATTAAGAAATTTGTAATATTAATTAGCTTGCGTAGTTAATTAATTTGTATTATTTATTTGGTGGCAAATCTGTAATAAGTGTGCGTGAGTGTGTGTATGTCTTCCAACCTCACGTCTTTCTTCCCTTTTATTTGCCTGCTTATGATGGTAGATTAGGGCACGTTTAAATTAGCATACCTCATGTAATGCATGCGTGCATTCATCCATTTGTTTTACATGCACCGGGCTCGGCGCATCATTCTAACCACATCTGTATTTCAAATTCAAAACTGAATACATGCTGGTTGTGCATTTTCACATGCCATGTTTAGGTTAGCCGAGCCTATCTAATTGCATCCCGTATGTGCTGCATTAGTCAATTCAACATGAACTAGGACACGCATGTTTGCTAACTAGTTTATTGTTTTGGCACGGAGTACAATGTAAGTATTTATGTTTTACCATCTCGCATGCGTGTGAATGCTACCATGACAGTATGCTTGCCATGCGACTAAATACTTATGTGAGAAATTGTTTGAATGCCCGTGGGTGGAGGTTGGATTGTTTGAGTTGGAAAAACTCGTTGAAATTCGTATTTTAGCCTACTTGCGAGTAGCAAATTCCAAAGCGCTTTTCAAAACAAACGGATATGCAATGCTTATTTCCAAATTAGACAATCTAGTCTATACTTGTTTGCTGTGCGCATAACATAGTAACGCTAGGCTAAATAATTGGAATAAGAACACATAACGTTTTCAAAAAAGGATATCACGGTTAGTAGAGGCCGATCTTCGAATCGGGCGAGAGGGGGTGCTCATAGCTGACCTTCCCCGATCGTACCCAAGCTCCCGAGCCGAGACAACTCCGGTGATGACGGACATGTGGCCTTCGGCACCGAGTCAGGGTTTCCTAAATTTCCCCATTAAAAAAATATTTAGGTGGCGACTCTGTATCTGGCAAGGCAGTCCATGTTTGGCACTTCTTTTCAAAAAAATCTGTTTCTCAAAACGATTTGCCGGATTTGGACTCTTTGGTTCGAGATTAAGAAACGCAACACAAAATCGAGTCCGAACTGTAGTAGCGGAGGCCCCACGCGGGCGCGTCTACAATAAGTGTCCGAGTGTTCGAACCCTAATGCATGAGAAATTGTAATTAAATGTCATAATTACATATCTGCCATCATGCAAGAGTCTCCGAATAATTAAAAATCATGGATACATATCTGCCATCATGCAACAGTGTCCGAATTAGTATCCGACTGTTCGAACCCTAATCCGTGAGAAATTGTAAGAAAACACCAAAATTACATATCTGCCATCATGCCAAAGGGTCCGAATAAGTGTCCGAGTGTTCGAACCCTAATGCATCAGAAAACTAAACACCACAATTACATATCTTCCATTATGCAAGAGTCTCCGAATAAATTTCCGAGTGTTTGAACTCTAATGCACGAGCAATTGTATGTAAACACCATAATTACAAGTCTGCCATCATGCAAGAGGGTGATAATTTAATCATGTTTATTTTATGGTGGTCAAATGATAATTTCATCATGTTTCTTTCGTGGTGTTCATCATGTTTAAGTTTCTAATCATGTTTACTTTGTGGTGTTCATCTTATGATTCATGTTATAGTAAAGTTAGGCCAACATATTGCATTAATTTCATCTTAGTTTGCATGTAAATTGGCTTGGTGGTGTTGAATTTTAAGTTGGAATTGAGCTGCCCCAAAACAGGGACACGGCCGCTCGAGCGGAGGCCTTGGGCGCTCGAGCGGAGAAGGAAGAAAAAATGGATTTTTGCTACTGCAGTTGGGCCGCTCGAGCGGTGAGGGGGGACCGCACGTGCGGTGCATGGCCGATCGAGCGGAAGGTCCGGCCACACGTGCGGCCCAGGTACGAAAAACTGATCTCTTCTGTTTTGCATGCTCAGCCCTCTGGTATTTTTAGAATATTTTTCTGATGATCCTAAGATGGTTATAAATTCATGCGAAGTGTCATGACGCCGGAAATGATTTCTTAATGATTTAAGAAGGAAGGGGAACTAATTTGCAAGCCATGATTGTGTGCAGGGCACACTCCGAGAGGAAGCAACATGTCATCTCAACGCTGTGAGTAGTAGTACTTTGATGTACCTTTAACTGTTTATCGTTATTGACTTTAAATCTTCGTCGTAAGAATTATGTTGACATATATGTTATGCATGCTATGTGAGATACACTGCGACAATATGGAAACTCCAAAAGGGTTTGTGAAGTTATGTATGCTACGTGGGAAACATTATGAAATTGTGAAAACATCAAAAGAACTTGTGAAATATGAAGCTATGAGGCCAAGGGCCTACTTGTGACTTATGAAGCTATGAGGCCAAGGGCCAAACTTTTGAATCCAAGGGCCGAAGGCCGATGTGATAAGTTGTGAATCTATGAAACTTAAATGCTATTGTGAATGTGTGAACCCCTCAGGCCGTGGGCCGAATAGTGAAATTGTCAAACCGATAAAGCCATATGTAATCTAATGAAAATGTGCTTACTTTTCGTTACTATTTATCAGGAATGTCCTGTTAACTTTACGTTAATTACGTCAACTCATGAGAATGATGTAACGGTTACCATTAAGACTCTGTTAATTACAAGGCAAGGTAACTATGTTAATATATAAGAACGATTAAACAAAGGTGTATGCTACTAATTAATAGAGCATGTGAATTAAGTCATTTACCCAAAGGAATTTATGTTCATTCCTGGAGAACGGATTCTGAGTAAATATAAGAGTAGCTATGTGTATCCATATGAGTTTGAAGTTATTTTGCTATGTTGCTTATAAATTGGAAGTTATTCAGAATCTGCGATATAAGTGCAAAGTTTAGCATTATTGTGTGACCCTAATGAGAATGTGAATTAGTCTCTCATTGGTAAGCGTACGAGAATGATACGATACAACAAGAAATTCTCTAGTTATGATATGTTCCGTTTGAATTAATGAATGATGTTCAAGTATGTTTCAGGCATGTTTCCAGTATGTTACAAGTTCAAGTATGTTCAAGTATGTTTCAAGTATATGTTACAAGTTTAAATATGTTACAAGGTCAAACAAGTTTCAAGGGCTTTATGCCAATCTTTCAAGGGCCTCGTGCCATATGTTTCAAGGGCCTCGTCCCACATGTTACAAGGGATTTATGCCACAAGTTTCAATTATGTTTATGTTGCAGGATTGGGCCTAAGGCCGTCATGTACTTAGCACAAAATCAGACTAACTATATGAACTTTGCATTTTTATATGCATTGATATGTATTATGTTTCAAGTTAAGCGTCATTTTAATTACGTATTACTATTCACTGGGCCCAGCTCACTCTTTGTTATGTCTATTTCTGTAGGTCACCAATCAGGTGATCAGTCCTAGCCAAGACACCCGCTTTCTTGTGTCAACCTTCATATGTCCAGGCACTGTACAAGCCATTTATTTTGTTAAGTTGTTAAGATGTTGACTTGCTTATGGGTGTCCATCTATTTGATATATATAACTTTCATGTTTGCTTTTGTATACGCCCAATCATAGGGCAAGGACTGCAAATATGTATGCATATGCTCCGGGATATAGTTTGGAACTTTATCTATCCACTATAATGCATGTGATGACTGAGATCCTGGCATGTAGAAGTAGCTCAATGGAGTTTATATGTTTCATTATTTCCATTTTTTTTTCGTGCTTCCGATAAGGCCCCGTATGTTATGTTACCAAGTTACATGTCTGTTTCTGAATAGGTCATGCCCAAACTTTTAGGGGCGGGTTTGGGGTGTGACAAATACGGTCGGTCTAGAAGACCTTAAATCCGTCGGTCTGCATTGTCATGCATGATCCTCGTCACGCGTTGCCATATGCACCTTACATGCGTTGTTATGCATCTTCCTCATTTGCATTGTCATGCATTCCAAGCTGCGGGTTGTCGCGCATTTCAAATTCACATGCATTGCCATGCATTTCAAGCAACTTGCGTTGTCGCGCATTCCAGACAACATGCAATTCAAACAAAAAAAAAACGTGCATCATTTGCATTTCGAAAAAAACAAAAAAAACATGCATCATTTGCATTTCAAAAAAAAACAAAAAAAACATGCATCATTTGCATTTCGAAAGAAAAAGCCAAAAACAACATGCATCATTTGCATTTCAAAAAAAACAAAAAAAAACATGCATATGTTATGCACTGTAAATAGCATGCATTATCATGCATTTTAGTGCATATGTTATGCATTACATTGTAAATAATGCATATGTCATGCATTCACTGTAAATACTATTCCATCCATTGCATATTGTATATATTGCATTGTAGCTTCCATGCATTCATTGCATCACCTCCATTTATGGCTTGCGCCTTTCCATGTTGAGCTTGGTCTGGTATGTGCCCATATCTTTCACGTCAAAGCACAGTTATGATATTATGTGTACGCACCTATTCCACGCTGGTATGTTGGTTTGAGGGTGACGGCACCGTTTTTGTGTTTGATGCGGCTTGTATGTGTCCATGCCTTTCCTAGGAAAAATACGGTTTGGCCGCAAGCCTTATCCACGGCATCCATTGCATTCTCCCCGGCAGATCGCATTGTACATAGCATTCATTGTATATAATGCATTGTACATCCATTCCATCCATTGCATATTGTAGATATTGCATTGTAGCCTGCATGCATTCACTTCATCACCCCCTCCAGCTATGGCTTGCGCCTTTCCATGTTGAGCTTGGTCTAGTATGTGCCCATATCTTTCACGTCGAAGCATAGTTATGATATTATGTGTACGCACCTATTCCACGCTGGTATGTTGGTTTGAGGGTGGCGGCACCGTATCTGTGTTAGACGCGGTTTGTATGTGTCCATGCCTTTCCTAGGCAAGATTTGGTTTGGCTGCATGCCATATCCATTGTATATATTACATTATAGTGTAATTTTTACATCCAGCATTAGGATCATTGGTCTTTCCTCAGCGGGTCATTTCCCCACTTATGTCATTCCACCCAATTACTTGTTCTCGTGTCCGTCTACAGCACTCATAGTTCTGTATGTGTACGCGCCTATTCCACGCTGGTATGTTGATTTGAGGGTTGCGACACCTTTTCTATGGTAGACGTACTTTGCATCTCCATCATCCTTTTGACATTTGTGTGGTTTTGAACCGCTCATGATTTGATCATGATTCTATTGCATTGCATTTTCATTTGCATTATTACACATAGTTTTGTATATATTGCATATCACTTTGCATTCATTTTGCATGTTATGCATATTGCTAACGATATCGTACCTGTTAAGTTGCTTTCTTTTGCAGGCACGATATTGTATGTACGGTTCATTTGAAGCTGGTGCAACCAGACGAACCGCATAGGTATTGTATTCTTCGAGTGAGACATATCGAGAATTGCATAATTCTCTTACATCCTTTCTGCATTGTGGTGTAGTTGGATTTGTGTTTGCTAGCTTAAAACTGTCGCATGTTATGCTTCGTTACAGCTTTCTTTGCATGATCATAAGTTATGTTCAGCTTCTTGCATTGTCAGTCGTATTTTGCCCCTGCCTTCGGGCGCATATCTTGTCTGTCTTGCATGTTTGTCTAAGTCTTCGGCCTTGTCAAAAATGGGTCGTCTCTGGGCTTTGACACTCACTCCCGTCATTCTTATGACTTTCGAGTTCTGTCAAAGAGGGGCAACTGTAGACACCCCATTTTTGACCGTCCTCAAGACTTGGACGTCACCACTTGAACACTCGGTGATCATCCTTGTTTGCGTTTGTCTTGAGTTCCCGGAGGTCTTGGCTCCGCGCCTTGCCTCACGATCTCTCGGCTCGACTGTTTTGTGTCTGGTTTTGCACAAACACTTGTGCTTTGCCTTTGGGGGTAGGGAATGGCTTGTTGACCATCCTCACACATCACCGGCCATAGCTTGAGGCCACCGGCCACTGGTTTGTTGCCACCGGCCAAATGTTTGGCCTACCAGCACTCTTTGTAGTCGATGTAGACACCCCATTTTTGACCGACCTTAACACTCAGACGTCACTGATTGAGCTCTTGGTGATGTTGCATAATGTGCTCGTTCAGAAGTTTCAGAGTCGCGGCCGTGAGCCCTGCCTCCGGACTTCCGAACCCTCTTTTGTGCTTTGCCTCGGTTTGCGAACCAGGCTCGGTTTTCGCTGTTTCTTTTCCTGAGGGGAGGGAGAGGTCCCGTAGACCATCTCTCAGTGGCCGTGGGCTACATTTTGTGGCCGCAGGCCATTTTGCCCATTTCGGAGTCCGGTTCCCGGTTTTCGGGATCGTTGGCCATGTATCTCGATTCGGGGCCGCCTAACCATCTCCATTTGCTCTGATTTTTGGCATACATCCTATTTTCTCCCTTTTGAGGGACACTGGGGCCTGAGAGACCCACTTCGTGGTCGAACGCCACTTTCGGTGCTTAACAGCCCATTTTCGGGACCCCGAACTGCGCGTTTTGGCCCCCGAACATTCGTTTTGCAACGGTTTTCGTTCATTTTTGGCAGGTACCTCTGTTTTATCACTG
Organism: Camellia sinensis; assembly: GCF_055761805.1. Taxonomy (NCBI): domain Eukaryota; kingdom Viridiplantae; phylum Streptophyta; class Magnoliopsida; order Ericales; family Theaceae; genus Camellia; species Camellia sinensis. Next base: position 164,801,879 of record NC_138972.1, read on the forward strand.
AGAAGGCCATAGAAGGGTGGGAGGCCGGTAATTGTTGCAGCAACCAGTTATATATCCCCCGACGCCCTCCGATGCCCGTTTTTCACACTTCCGGGCTATTGTTGAACACCTTGGGCCCACTTTCTTGAACTTTGAACCACATACTTGTGATGTACACACATGGGAGGACCCTAAAAGTTGGTGGCCAGCCACTAATGTTGCTTGACCCTTTTGAACCCCTCCTTCCGAGCCAATGTTGAACACCCTTGAGCCACTTTCTTGGACTTTTAACCACAGGGTTGTGTTGAGGGCACATGGGAGGACACCATTATGTGGTGGCCGGCCACTAAACCAACTTGACCCTTTTGACCCCTAGCCGGCCGGCTAGGGGGTGTGGCCGGCCGGCCACCTGAAACAAAAATACCTGGCCGGCCATGATCCTCACACTGTTCACTTTACAGTTGTATAGCTTTATCCCCCAGAAAATATCCCAATCCGGGAGATATTTTGTGGGGGAAAACTTGCCTATTTTCCCCCACCTTTTGCCCATCCTTTACTCCCCCTTTTTTGTCCATATAATCAGCTGGCAACATTGCATACAAGGGTTAGAAAAAATTGTCTTCAAGCCTTGAGACATAACTCCCTCTCCATCTCCCTCATTTCCTTGAAAACCTTCAAGTTCTACACTACCATTTCCTCTACACCACCAAGCTCTACCACCACCACTCCAATCCAGCAGCAAGGGGAGGAATTCCAGCAGCTAATAGGCAACAAATTTGGTCCAAGAAGCAACAAAAGAATTAATCTTCAAGGGTGAGTTGCAATTTCCCCTTTTTTGGCCCATTTCTTGTATATTTTGCAAGCCACACATGCTTATTGTTTTGAGCTCCGACCAAAACTGAAAAGGTCATGTTTGAGCCCTCCATCTTGCACTTGCTTCAATACCCTCTTTGAATGTCAATATTTTGTATGCTTTTTCTAGCCTACGTGTGATCTATTTTGGAGTTTCTCATGAACTGATTTTAGGCTTATTTTGAGTCCCTCTTCAACATTGAAGAAGGGCTCATCTTTGTTTGGGACCTCCATGTACCACTTGTCTTTATATCCATCTTTGGTCCCCTATTCTTGTATGACTTGGCAGCCTATCTTGGTTCCATTTTTGGTCATTTTATAGAGCTAAAAAAGTTCTTATTTTGGCCCATTATTCATGTTTCATTAAGGGCCTTTCATGTTTTGAGGCATATTTTATACACTTCATGTTATATCTCTCTTTTAATCCCCATTTTTGCACGCTTTGGCATCCTATCATGCTTCTGTTTTTGGTCTTTTTACAGGCCTATAAATAGTCTTATTTTGGTCTATTCTTCATGTTTCATTAAGGATCTTTGGCTGTTTGATGAATATTTTGCATACTTTGTGTTATAGCCACTTTTGAGCCTCATTTTGCATTGCATTTCTAGCATGTTTGTATACTGTTTTGGAGTTTTTACAGTTCCGTAAATAGTCATATTTTTGGTCCCTCTTCAATGTTTTAGAAGGGAATTTTTCAGTTTGGGCTTTGCATATACCACTTGCCTCTTTGGCCACCTTTTGGCCCTTTTTCTTGCATGGGAGTGCAGCCATACATGTGTTTGTTTTTGGGGTTTTTACAGTTCTGGAAATAGTCATATTTTGGGCCCCTTTTCAATTTTGTTGAAGGGCCCTAACCTATTTGGAGTTAGAAGCTATGAGTTGCTTCAAAATCTCATGTTTAGGGTCATTTTTGTATGCCATTGTTGCCCTATCTTTGCTTGCTGTTTGGCCATGTTTTGAACTGGAAAAATGCTTATCTTGGGATTGCCTTGCTTCTGTATTTTCATTGCATGTCCATATTGTGCATGTTTGGTATAGCTATAGGCCATTTCGGGTGCCAAAATTCATATTTCGGGACTATTCCATGCATCGGGTGTGTTTTCGCCTCGTTTCGGGGCTGTTTTCCCCCACATTTCAGTGCTTAAATTCCATGTTGCATTCTATATGCCATTTCTATGCCATTACATTGCGTATGCCATTGCCTCGGTTTGCGTGCCCGTGTGCACTCATTTCGAGGCACTTCATTTTCATCCATCGGCATCCTATGTGAGTGTGGCTGAGGCTCTCTCATGTTGGTATAAGCCCATATCATGTTTTCATGTCATTTGCATTGCGTATGCCATTGCCTCGGTTTGCGTGCCCGTGTGCACGCATTTCGAGGCACTTCATTTTCACCCACCGGCCTCTTATGTGAGTGTAGCTGAGGCTCTCTCATGTTAGTATAAGTCCCTTTTGCATTTTATATACCATTTTAGCCACATCGCATTGCGTATGCCATCGCCTTGGTTTGCGCGCCCGTGTGCACGCATTTCGAGGCATCTCATTTTCTCAGCATAGTGCATACTAGGTTGTATCTTAGATCACATTCATGCATTTCCTCAGTTTGCGTGCCTGTGTGCACGCATTTCGAGGCACCACATTTTCATAGAATTGTGTATGTTAGGATTGTATCTTAGTTGCATTTCATGCATATCATGCATATTGCATCATGTTCGGGATAGGAGTTAGCCCGGGCACGGGAAACGAGGTACGTTTCGTACTCCGAGTGACGGAACGTGTCTCAATTCCCAGTCACCGACACTCCGGATTATCCATGATGGAGTTAGGTTTTATTGTGTTTTCATGTGCATTCATCCTATATTGAATTGTGCATTTCGACTCCTCTGCCATCATGCATCGATATGCGCGATTGGTGGCACGAGGATCGAGGCATGCATATATCTGTGAAAATACATTGCTATGCCCCTTTCCTGCTCTCTGTTGCAGCAAAATGAAGAATCAGCAACTTTTCGGAGCTTGGCATGCTTTCCAAGAATAACTGCTAAATAGAGGCTAATTGGGGCATCCCGGTGGATTTCCGCGCAAGACAACCCGGACATGCATCATCCGTCAGAAGCGAGGCAGTCCCTGGCTTGCATGCCAGTTTTATTTATTTTCTTAGTTAATTTGTTAATTAATTAGGAATTTGTATATTATTTGGACTGTATTATTTGGACTGTAATATTCTTTTATTCGGGACTGTATTATTTATTCGGACCCTCTGCGCGAGGGCACAACTGTAATAAGTGTGCGTGTGTGTGTTGTATGTCTTCCAACCCCACGTCTTTCTCCCTTTTATTTATCCGCTTTTGATGGTTAGATTAGGGCATGTTTAAATTAGCATACAGTATGACAGCATGTTTGCATCATTCGCCTGTATTGCATGCACTGGGCTCGGCGCATCATACTAACTGCATTGTATTTTCAAATTCAAAGTTGAATACGTGTTAGCTATAGCATTCCATATGCCATGTTTAAAATAGCCGAGCCTGCTATAGTTGCATTTTTGCATGTGTTGCATTAGGCATTTCTGTATACTTAGGATCATGCATGATTTCTAATAAGGTCTCTGTTTTGGCTTGGAGTACTCGGTAAGTTTTATGCTTTAGCATCCTTGCATGCGTGTGAGTGACTGCCATGACAGCATGCTTCCATGAGGCTATATGCTTATGTGATATAACTGCCTGAATGCCTGTGGATGAAGGTTGGGTTACTTGGATTGGAATAAATCATCAACCATTTGTTTTTAAGCCCACTAGATAATGGCAAAACCATCTTTTCTAAGCCCACCTGCGGGTGGCAAAATCTGCATTTTAAGCCTACCTGCGGGTAGCAAACCATTTTCAAAAAGCGAACATGAAATGTTTTGTTCCAATTCAGGCGATCCAGTCTATACTTGTATGCTGTGCGCATCACATAGTAACCTAGGCTAATAACCGGAATAAGAACATACAATGTTTTCAAAAATAGATATCATGGTTAGTAGAGGCCGGTCTATGACCGGGCGAGCGGGGGTGCTCACGAAGTGACCTTCCCCAATCGTACCCAAGTTCCCGAGCCGAGGCAACTTTGGTGATGACGGACACGTGGCCTTTGGCAACGAGTCAGGGTTTCCTAAATTTCCCAAAATAAAATATTTAGGTGGCGACTCTGTATCTGGCAAAGCAGTCCATGTTTGGCACTTCTTTCAAAAAACTGTTTTCTCAAAACGATTTGCCGGATTTGGACTCTTTGGTTCAGACTTAGAACCGTGACACAAATCGAGTCCGAGCTGTAGCGAGGTCCCCCGCGGGCTTGTTACAGTTTCTGGCGACTCTGCTGGGGATTTAGAGAACTTGACTCGAACTCGTGATATCTGTTTTTGACTACACTTGTGTGATTCTTTGCATTGCATTTGCATTGGTGCGCCTAGGACACCGTGTTTGCCATCTGCTATTCCTGAACGGTTTGCCGGAGGCTTGTCTTGTGAAGGCATGACCATAAGGCTGACCGGTTGTGGGCTCTGCCAGTATGGGAACACAAACCCCGGTTTTACCGGGGCACCCTCTTTGACCATTCGACCTGGTGCATATTTGGATCCATAGTGACCATTCCAAATTAGGACAGGTTGCTTACCCGTTTATAGGTTGTTTGAAACCGCTGTGTGCGTAGTGAAACCCTAGCTCCTGACAAAATAGGACAGGGAAACCCTACCCCAACATAGGGGTGTTTTGGCTCTCACTTATCTGTTATGTGCTTTAGAGTGCGTCTCTACAGGAATGCATATATCAGTATATGAGTTTGGGCATCAGGCCTGCAGGCATCAGTTCAGTATTGTCAGTATCAGGCCTGCGGGCATCAGTTCAGTATATGAGTTTGGGCATCAGGCCTGCGGGCATCAGTTCAGTATTATGGGTATCAGTCCTGCGGGCATCAGCCAGTATTTGAGAATTAGTTATCTGCGGGTATCAGATTCTGTTTTAGGGGACAGTGATACAGGGATAATAATCAGTGTTTGAGGACAGTGTGTATTCAGCTTATTGACTGTGTGTTGTTATGCCCGGTTGTGTGTCATGCATTTTATTTTAAGCTGTTATGCTGTCCGTTTATCTGTTTATTTATTTCCTTTTCGCTTTATTTATCTTTTGCTAAGTTAGTTCTAGCACAATTGCTTCCAACCCAGCAGGCATTCCCCAAGCACTTTGGACACGAGGTCGTCGACTCAATCGATCTGAGGATCTAATCGACGGACAGCCAGTGTTCCATTCTCTACCCCCCGTTACCAAAAGAAAGCCGAAAAGGCGCAGTGTGTCAGAACAGAGGTTGTCAGAGCAGTGGGTTACTTCATCAAAGGACTATAGGACTGAGGTCTCAATTACTGCTATAGAAACAGACATACCAGTTAGACAGATGGATCAGCAAAACACATCAGGGATAGAGGCCCTAATGCGCCAGATGCAGGAGAGCATGAGACAGATGCATGATGATGCCGCCCGTCAAATGGAGTTCTCCAAACAGCAGGCCGCAATCATGGCCCAACAGGCCGAACTGATCACCAGACTGCAACAGCAGAATGCGGCATCTGCTTCACACCAAATTCCTCCTCCAGCAGGGGCTCCATTACCTGAGCAAACGCCTACTGTTCAGAACGCTCCGCCAAACACCCAGAACGCTGTGCCAAATCCCCAAAACTTACAAGAGGACACGAATCTTCCAACGGGGCCAGCTTCGCCCCCGCTTCCACCACAACTGTCCAAGGTCCATGCACCCAATCGCCCCGACTCTCCCTTCGAGTTCGAGGTTGATCATACAGCTCTGAAATTGAGCAAACTTGAGAAGCTCTTCAAGAAATCCCAAGGGGTCAAGGCTATGCCGGATATCGAAGACGGATATACCGAGGAGGCCGTGACACTCCCCGATAGGTTCAAAATGCCACAAATCGACCGCTTTGACGGGTCCGGCGACCCCATGGTCCATCTCCGACTGTTCGCAGACATCTTGCGACCAATGGGCCTAACACGACCATAGAAGCTTTCACTATTCGGCCGAACCCTGTCGGGTGTGGCCGCCCACTGGTACGCAAAGTTACAAGATGAAGTGAAAAAGAATTGGGATGAAATGGCTGAGGCCTTTGTCGCGCAATATTCGTACAACACTCAGATCGAGATCACAACCCGTGATCTCGAAACGACAAGGCAAGAGCCCAAGGAAACTTTCTCGGACTTTGTAATCCGATGGAGGGAAAAGGCGTCAATGATGACTTTAAGGCCCACTGACAAAGATCAAATCCGGATGATTGTGCACAATCTCCACCCAAAGTTGATGCAGAGAATGATTGTAGTCCCCTTTCCTACTTTCGCAGATTTACACGAAATGGGGGTGCAAATCGAAGATGCAATGAAACAAGGTCTGTTTGACCACGATAGGGAGCAACCGAGGAGGACTTTCAACTGTAACAACAATGCGGGCCCGAGTGGCGCTGCAAATACAAGAGCCTCGGAAGTCAGTATGGTCACCACCACTCCCCCTCCCCCACCAAGGCCCATGGCTGCCACACCCTTCTCCGGCGCGTCCGGAAGCAACACACAAACCACCAGATTTCAACCGCGAGGCCAAAGAACCTTTACCCCACTATATATGCCCCTGTCCAAAGCTCTAGGGGTATTGATCAGGAAAAAACATTTGAAACCCCTGGAGCCGAAGCCACTACCAAATCCACTCCCTCCCTCTCATGACCCAGCAAAGTACTGCGCGTATCACCAACAACACGGTCACGACACCGACCGTTGTTTCAGATTGCGTCATGAGATCCAAGATCTTATTGACAAACAGGTGATCGCGCCTCCTGGTAAACCCAATGTCACAACCAACCCTTTCCCACCACATAACCAAGCTCCCCTCCCAATAGAATCAATTTTATCCAGACTGGGGTCGTGTCTTACGATCCTAGCATCTATATTACTCCCACCCACCTACCCAAGCCAGAGGTGTTCCTCCCCGATTGCACTGACTTCTTGTGCATGGTGGACATCTCCAAAACCCAACCAGAGCCGACGGTGGTGGCCATCGGAGATGGAGAAGAGCAAACTTCAGGAGAAAGTGGGGTTGTTGAATCTGGGACTGGACAGAGTTTTGCTGGGGGAGCCTATGATCCAAGCGAGTACATCCTATCAACGAGCCGAATTGGGCTAGGTATAGAATTTCCAGAGACAGGAGAGCTATGCATGATCCGGGGGGATGGATCTGGGCTAGGGGCAGATGATCTGACAGCCGTAGAGGAGGACTTTGCCAACTTGCAATTTTTCGACAACCAGGAACCGGGGGATTCGGCAATCAACTGGTTCGACTATGAGGAATCGGCAGAGGCCACTGGATGGCTCGAGGATCAACCAGATGAAGTGGGGGAAGCCCAACCAGAATAGAGCCCGGCAGGGGCAGAGGTATCAGCTGTGGCCGGAATGGCCGAAAGTCAAGTTGTATCGCCGAAGAGCGCCGGTGTTAAGAATTCTGCTCGAGACTTGGGCATTATGGATACGGGAATTGTTGAACAACCAGCTGTATTGATGCAGCTGGAACGAGAAAAGTTTGAGGATACCGAGAGAATTAGGAAAGCTAAGGGCCCTGAGGGGACTGAAGGTGCCGTGTGCACGAAGATAGAGAATGCTGCGAGCATGTGGACAGAATGTACTGCGAGTGCAACTAAACCGGAGCCAGACAGGTGTCTGTTGGCTGCCGACGGAATGTGGTGGGAAGACGATGACTTATGTCTTGCCCACACGGATGAAGACTGGGGAAATAATCAACCGGATGACACTTGGTACCTCGATGAGGTGGACCATATGACGAGAAGTGGGCGGTACTTCAAACCCCCACACCTGGACCAACCCGAGGCATCTGGGAAGGATAGAGAAGCGGAGAAACAGAAGGAGGAGCAGATTGAAGAGGAAGTTGTGCTGAAACAGTTAAAAAAGATACAAGCAGACATCTCCATTTGGGGATTGCTAATGGCATCACGAGTACATAGGGAAGCTGTCTTGTCTGCTATGGACAAGTCCAAACTCTCCATAGACACCACGCCTGAACAGCTGGTTGGGCTGGTTTTTCCGGGAGGAGGTTCCCCGGCATTAACCTTTTCGGACAAGGAACTACCGCCTGAGGGCACAAATCATAACAAACCTCTCTATATTTCTGTGGAATGTAGAGATAAGTGGATACCGGTGGTACTTGTTGATACCGGGTCTGCGATTAATGTCTGCCCGACCAGAACGGCATATGCAATCGGGTTGAAGCCCGTGGACTTCGTCCTAACTACCCAAGTGATCAGAGCATACGACAATACCAACAGAGAAGTGATGGGGACTGTTAAAATTCAAACCAAGGTTGGTCCAGGACAACATAGCATTGAATTTCATATCTTGGACGTTCCCGCAACCTTTAACCTACTTTTGGGGCGACCGTGGTTGCACCAGGTCAAAGCAGTCTCTTCCACTCTACATCAGATGCTAAAGTACCCTCACCGGAAAGGGGTAGCGATCGTTTTTGGGAATTCATCAATCCATCCGCCGCCGGAAGTGTCCACACCTGTCTTGGAGATCGAGCACGGCACGGAGGATGTGTTTTTATCGGGGTTCACTTTGGCTGAGGCTCAAGTGGTGCAAAATGTCATGGCTGTGAATGAGGGTATGTACGTCAGTGCTCAATCTGTCTACCTCATGAACAAGCTACAACATATCCCCGGAATGGGATTAGGAAGAAGCGGCCGGAAAGGCGTCGCGGTATCGGCCGAAGTGCCACACAACCCTCACACCTTTGGATTGGGTTATCTGCCCACCAAAGAGGACTGGGTGAGGAAAGGGAAAGAAATGGCCAAAAGGGCCAGAGCAAAGAAGGCTGGGAAGCCATTTGAGTTAATGCATAGGCCCATCTGGGGTACCCTAAACGGACGTTTCGTCCGGGAGGGGGAAGACTTTCCATTCTGCGGCTTCCCAGAACCATGGATGAACGCGGAGAAGAAGCGCGTGCCTGGTTTTGAAATCTTCTTCGATTTACAATTACCTGGGGATGACGTTGCCGAAGCGCAGACAGACCCACCGACTGAGGTTGAGCAGTGTAAAGCAGTAGATTCTGGGAGCACCGAGCTTGAAATGGGGGTAGCACTGGCTTGTCTACTTTCAGATCCTCCGATCGACCAAGAGTGCTTGGAGGATAACTCTTCGGTTTCCGTGATTGGAGATGAAATAGCTGCGGGCTTTCCAGCGCCGATCTTGGATGCATCTATCGCACCTTCTCTCATCTGGCAATATGAAGAAGGCTTTTTATCTAGCAGCTCCGGGTCAGGTAGTGAGCCGGAATCTGATTCCACCGAATCTTGTGCGTCGGAATCAGATTCCAGCTCGACTGAGTCTGAGTCCGGTATTCCTGGGGGTGATAACCCGGATGCCACAGTCCTGTCTAGGTCGTCATTTTCATTTTCTTTTGAGTCTGTTGTAACAGAGGAATCTGACGGCTTGGAAATATTTAATGTGAATGATGTGGATGTGGTTTCTGAGTATTTTTCTAGGCCTTTGATTTATTGCTTAAATCAGGATTTTCAAAATTTTGATGAAAACAACGAGGGAGAAATTCCCCCAGTTTTGCAACGATTAATTGATCAAGAGCAGGAAAGATTTGTTAAACCCTTAATGGATGAAATCACTACTGTGAATGTTGGTACTGAGAAGGACCCGCGGCTGGTCCAGATCGGGTCCACGTTGTCTTCGGAGGAACGCGAGCGCTTAGTCGCTTTATTAAAAGATTTCAAAGATGTTTTCGCGTGGTCCTACGAAGACATGCCTGGAATCGATCCTGAGATTGTACAGCACTGGATCCCTCTTGATCCCGAGGCCCACCCTGTCAAACAGAAACTCAGAAGGATCCGCCCGGACTGGGCTCTCAAAATTAAGGAAAAAGTCACCAAGCAAATTGACGCAGGGTTCCTGCTGGTATCTGAATACCCAACTTGGTTGGCCAACATTGTTCCGGTGCCAAAGAAGGATGGCAGAATTCGGGTCTGTGTAGACTTCAGAGATTTGAACAGGGCCAGTCCGAAGGACGATTTTCCCTTGCCACACATTGACGAATTGGTGGATTTCACGGCAGGACACGCCTTGCTTTCGTTTATGGATGGTTTCTCAGGCTATAATCAGATAGTAATGGCACCCGAAGACCGGGAGAAGACTGCATTCACTACCCCGTGGGGTACATATTGTTATAGAGTGATGCCATTCGGGTTGAAAAATGCTGGAGCTACTTATCAACGGGCAGCAACTACAATATTGCATGACATGATCCATAAAGAGGTCGAGGTGTATGTGGACGACATGATTGTCAAGTCCAAAGAAAGAGAAGGTCACTACACCGCCTTACAAAAATTCTTTCAAAGGATCAGAGAGTTTCGGCTGCGATTGAATCCCCAGAAGTGCACGTTTGGTGTTACAGCAGGGAAGATGCTAGGGTTTCTGATTACACAAAGGGGCATCGAGGTCGACCCTTCCAGAATCAAGGCCATCTTAGAAATGCCACCACCAAGGACAGAAAAGGAGGTGCGAGGCTTTCTAGGTAAAGTGCAATTCATAAGACGGTTTATTTCTAAATTAACCTTGACTTGTGAACCACTTTTTGGTCTCCTGAAGAAAGGAAAGAAATTCCAATGGGACGACCGATGTCAAGCAGCTTTTGAACAGATCAAAGAATATCTACAGAACCCGCCCGTGTTGTCACCACCAGAGCCGGGGAGACCGTTGATATTGTACATTTCGGTAACTGAGACTACCATGGGCTGCATGCTCGCGCAGGAGTCAGAACACAAAGTGGAAAGGGCCATCTACTATCTGAGCAAAAAGATGCTGGATTACGAGACTCGCTATACACCGCTGGAAAAGGCTTGTTTGGCCTTGGTATGGGCTACCAGGAAGCTGTGGCACTACCTGTTAGCTCACTCTGTAATGTTGGTTTCACGATTGGATCCCATCAAATATCTTTTCGAGAAACCAGCACTTACGGGTAGGCTAGCTCGTTGGCTGCTGTTGCTCTCCGAATTTGATTTAAAGTATGTAACGCGCAAGTCAGTAAAAGGAAGAGCGGTAGCAGAGTTCCTTGCCGACCACCCGGTTGAGGGGGATAAAGTGGTTGAGTACCTATTCCCAGATGAAGCCATTTTGCACGTCGAAGATGAAACTTGGACGATGTACTTTGACGGAGCGTCAAACCAGTATGGGTATGGGATAGGGGTGTTGCTGATAGCGCCTGACGATTCCCGTATCCCTTTAGCATTCAAGCTCCAGTTCAAAGTCTCGAACAATGAGGCAGAGTATGAGGCATGTATTGCTGGCCTGGAAGCAGCCCTAGAACTAGGGGCAAGACGGTTGGACGTCATTGGGGACTCAAACCTAGTTGTATCTCAAGCAAAAGGAGATTGGAAAGTCAAGGAGGAAAGGATGATAATTTATCACCAAACCTTGGATTCGTTAATTCCTCGGTTTGAGAAGCTAAATTTCACCCACCTCGTAAGAGAGAACAACAGGTTCGCAGATTCACTAGCAACTCTATCTTCTATGATAGACATCCCGTCCGGAGTCCGGATGCGTCCAGTCATCATTGATCAAAAGTTTGCGCCAGCATACGAGTCGATTTCCGCCATAGATGAGGCTCAAGGCGGCAACCCTTGGTATTACGACATCTGGAACTTCTTGGAAAAGGAGGCGTATCCACTAGGGGCAAATGCCAAGGATAAGAGGGCCATCAGAAGAATGGCTGCTCAGTTCATCATCTGCGGGGGTAAGCTGTACAAAAGGGGTCATCTGGGAATGCATAAGCTCTGTGTAGAAGCTGAAGAGTCGAAGCGCCTAATGGAGGCCATCCATGGGGGGAGTGCGGTGCACACATGAATGGAGTAATGCTGGCCAGAAAGATCCTCAGACAGGGCTACTACTGGTCAACCATGGAGGAGGATTGTATTAGTTTTGTTTGGCGATGCCACAAGTGTCAAATTCATGCGAACCGCATGAACATCCCGCCGTCAAAGCTATACAACATGACTTCGACATGGCCTTTTTCAGTTTGGGGAATTGATGTGATCGGAGCTGTTACCCCGAAGGGGTCAAACGGGCATGAGTTATCCTGGTAGCGATAGATTATTTCACAAAGTGGGTCGAGGCCCAATCATACGCGGTGTTGAAGGCGTCGCACGTCGCAAAGTTCATCAGAAACAACATCATCTGTCGCTACGGGGTGCCAAATGAGATAATTTCAGATAATGGTTCCCACTTCAAGAAGGAAGTGATAGACTTGTTGGAAAAATACAATGTGGCTTTCCATAAGTCATCTACATACCGGCCGCAGACCAACGGAGCGGTCGAGGCCGCCAACAAGAATATCAAGCACATACTGCAGAAGATGGTGGGAACCTACCGGGATTGGCCAGACAAGCTGCCATTTGCTCTGTGGGGCTACAGGACTTCAATCAGAACTTCTACTGGAGCAACTCCATATTCATTAGTCTATGGAATGGAGGCTGTTCTACCCATCGAGATTGAGGTTCCGTCGTTACGGGTATTGGCTGAGTGCCAAATAGCCGAAGCAGATTGGCAGCAGAGCAGATTTGAAGAACTCATGCTCTTTGATGAAAGAAGACTGAAAGCACTGTATCACATCCAAGGCTATCAACGCAGAATTGCCCGGGCTTTCAATAAGAAGGTTAAGTCCAGGAATCTGAAAGAAGGAGATTTGGTGCTCAAAGACAACCGAGCTCCCATCCACGACCCAAGGGGCAAGTTCAAACCCAATTAGACTGGTCCTTACATCATCAAAGCTATCTGGTCAGGTGGAGCTGTGGTTCTGATGGATCTAGATGGCTTGGAGTTCTCACAACCGATCAATATGGATAAGTTGAAGAAATATTACCCTTGAGAGGCTCGCTAGGCCGAAAACCCGAAAGGGCGACCTAGGCAAAAGTCAGAGCACAAAAAATTAGAAAATATAAAAACTGAGCACGCTAGGCCGAAAACCCGAAAGGGCGACCTAGGCAAAAGTCAGAGCACAAAAAATTAGAAAATATAAAAACTGAGCTCGCAAGGTTGAAAACCCGCAAAGGGCGGCCTTGGCAAAAGTTAGAGCGCAAAAGGAGAGTGAAAATACTCAAGTGAACCTCGGCCTGAACTACGTAAGGCTTGATTCCCATCTTTGGGATACGTAGGCAACTTCACCTTGAAGTTCAGCCATAAACTTTTCCCTGATCAACTCTGTCCATTTTTGATCATCACAGTCATCCTTATCCATCAGCATTTATCGCGATCTCCGGTACAGTGCTGTTCAGACTAGGGGCAACTTTCCGTTGCCGCAACGGTGCAAAGTTACTCAGACTAGGGGCAACTTTCCGTTGCCATGCAGTGCCGCATTGTTCTTCAGACTAGGGGCAACTTTCCAGTTGCTAGGATCCGGGATTGTGCATCTCAGTGACAGATCTTAGGCGTGTCCAGTTCTGATCCATATCGAAAATGGTTTTGAAAAGTTTTAATAAAAGTTGACTTTGTTCAAATTAATCTCTTTACAACCAAGACCATTTTTGGACCAAAGCGGGAAATTTTCAGTACCACAACCTTCAATTTCATTGATTTCAAAATAGAGTTCTCCTGCTCTTTCATTACAATCGAGGTTGCTTTTTAGTACATTCATAAAGAAAACTTGAAAATGCTAAATAAGCAATAAATTTGGGGCAGAGTTGAATCAAGTATCTCTGTGTCCCCTCCCAGAGCTGGACGAAGCATCTGATGCCAAGCTAGGCCCAACCTGTGCCTCCTCGTTGAGCCAATCCAAGCACTCATCGGACAAAGTGCAACTGAAAGTAGAAGCAGGGGCCAGGAGCTCTCTAGTCCTCCATGCTGTGGCATATCGGGCAAGCTGTGCACCCCGGACCGGGAAAGAAGCTGGGTACTCAATCCCCTCCGGTGGGCAGGTCTGATCATGACCAAACTGACGCAGGAACCGGAACGGAAAATAGAATACGCAGTGGGTTAGACCAATCAATTGGATCCCAATCAGCCGGGACATACTATAGCTCATTGCCGGGAGGTTGAGCCAAGGACAACGCCAAGCAATGCCGTCTGCAGACAAATTGCACATCCAATCGAACCACCACCTTTCGTCAAGAGCATTGACTAGGCACTGCCGAAAGAAGTAGCCTCGAGCTGAATAGGCCGGGCAAGAGTCCACAACCTGCAACTTGTCCATTAACCATACCTGGGGGAGGGATGGAAAATGAGAGAATAAAGAACAGAGAGATGTACGATGAGAGAAAAGTAAGACAAGAGTTTTGTGAGAAAAACTGAGCCTGAGGGTCGAGTGATGTGAGCAAAATACATCTGTAAGGTTGGGTGGGAAACTTTACCTGCAGCAGCAGTGGACTCCCAGCAAACCTAGTCGCCTCCCGGCGATAGACAGAATCTAAACCCATCAGCGTCTCGGCCAAGGTCATAGCGACTCAGCTCTTTCCCTCTCTCAAGCCTTGGGCAACTTCAATCAAGCGAATGCTAGCTCCGCCAAAGCCCGAGGAAAGCAGAAAGTGAGACAACAAACACAAGCAGAGGGCGTGCTGCCGGAAACCCTGCCAATAATGGTTGCTGCGGTCACCGGCGTCGAAAAAACGATGGATCAAGCCGAGAATATCTAGTTCCCCACTGCAGATCAGAGATCGAGCATCATGCGCCGTGAGCCCACACATCCGCCCTAAAGCCTGAGCATGGCCAAAACGGAGCTGGGGCAAGATCACTTCAGAGCATTCAGACTCCATCAAAACCTGAAAATCTTCGAAAGTGGGACATACCTCTTGGCCGCCGAAGCTAAAAACGTGCGTCACTGGATTCCAGAACCTTGCCGCGGCATGGAGAAAAGGGAGATGTAGCGGAGTACGGCTCAGTGTGAATAGTGCATTCAAACCGAAACCCCGGAAGTTCAGCTTTTCGGAGCCATCTAGAGAAGAGATCCAAGATGTGAGATTTTCCGCAAGAAACGCCTCCATCTTTGTGCAAAACTAAGATGAAATGAATGTTCCCGAAGTTGAGGCTTTTATAGAGGGAAAAACAGTATTCACGGGGACACGTGTCAAAAACTAGGTGGCTGCAGGAATAAGTGGCCGGCCGGCCACCTTTCTGGCTGGTCGGCCGGCTCCCACTCTCCATAAAATTGGCCGGCCGGCTCCCAAAGGTGGCCGGCAATGCTCCAGTGTACCTCCTTGGCCCTGTTTTACCCTTCGAGGGAAAGTTTCAAGCATTCCTGTTGCAACGGGAGAGTCAAAGGCCTTCATTTCCCTCTGTTTCGGATGCGTTCCGGTGCCCAGATCGTCCGGAGTACACTCTGTTGTTGCTGAGTTTTGTTTATCGAGTTGTTGTTTTGATTATCGAGTTGTTGTTTTGCTTATCGAGTTGTTTGTCGAGCGGACGTGTTTCGTGTTTTCGAGTCATTGCTCTCTGATTAAACAATCTTTGTTTAAGTCTTGTTTATTTACGTTGTCAACACTGTTGTATTTTGCTTATTGAGTTGTAAACTTCCTAAGGTTCTGTTATATCTTAGTAAGTTGAGTTGCTTAGTTTGTTGCGTCGGTTCACTACTTGACTTGGTGATTACACAATGCGCATTCCCATTCAATTTCACTTTTTTTATGCGAAATAAAATGATGCGATACGATGCTAAAAGTTTAAAATATAAACACCTTTTCAAAAGCTGTTTCATTCCATCATGTTTTACAGTAAACAAAGGTACAAGTTTTACAAAAAATAAAACTACCTAACAATGTGCAAAGTGCTACAAATTACTAGCAAAAAGAAAAATAAAGCAGGAAACAGCAGCATCAATGTCCTCGGGAGCAGGAACGAGAAGTACTCCTCATCCTCTTCTGCGGGACAACCTCTGCACCATCATCATCATCCGGGTCGGAGCTGTCACCCTCAGAATCCCCCTCAGCCTCGCCTCTGTTCCCTGAACCAAGACCGGAGCCCCCCTCCTCGGCAGATGTCTCTGACTGGCGGTCGGTGACCTCCTCCTCCTCCTCTTCCTCCTCGGGCTCCGCCTCTACAACGCGTGCCCTACGTCTGCGGGAGGACCCTCCTCGAGCTCCTCGAAAAGGCCTGGATGGCCCAGCTCCTCGAAAAGGCCTGGATGGCCCAGCCCCGTGAGAAGGCCCAGATGGCCCAGCTCCGTAAAAAGGCCTGGATGGCCCAGCTCCCCAAGGAGGCCCAGATGGCCCGGCCCGCGGCGGAGCATATACAGGAGGCATCTGAAAATGAAAAGTTCAATACATCAGTTCAAATATGAAAATCAGATACGAGTACAGTATGTGAGTGGGGTGTGTGTCGGATGTGCTCTACAATACAGAAAAATGCTGAAAACCAGTGTGTCATCAGGAGTGTGATAAATGCAAGAAAAATGAACGGTACCTGCACACCCATAACGGATAGGTGTGTCTCTCTCCGAAGAACCATGCCCTCAAGTGCGACCATCACCCCGAGAATCTCGTCCACATACTCAGCCGGAGGCTGCAGATACAAAGGCAAAACTATCAGTAAAGGAATGAATGTCTAAGTAC
The DNA here is from genome assembly GCF_055761805.1 of Camellia sinensis. Lineage (NCBI taxonomy): Eukaryota > Viridiplantae > Streptophyta > Magnoliopsida > Ericales > Theaceae > Camellia > Camellia sinensis. The sequence goes on from NC_138972.1 coordinate 164,818,344, forward strand.
TCGACTGATAAATCAAAGCTATAAATCATACCGGTGGTGAATCAGGATCCCTGACATATCTATGGTCAGGAAGTGGAGGCTCTAGCGGAATCTGGTAAGGAGTCCCAAAACGCCATCCCGTCAACTCGGACGGCATGTCCGGCCATCCAGGATGAGGATAAGTCGAAGGAGTCGGAGGAACCGATCTACCCCTACCTCTAGATATACCAGCCCCGCTGGTGGAAGGGGCGTCTGCAGCCCGAGCCCGGGCCTGGCCCGAGGATGACATACCGGCAGACCTCATCATCAGGGTGTGAGCTCCCGTCAATGGAGGCATCAAATATGTGTGACGGTAAGTGGCGTAGTCCCCCTCCTCAAGATATAGTAAAGCATCACTACCCAGCATGGCGCCGACTACCTCCGAGAAAGAGAATCTGTCAGCAGTCCGCATACTGACTGGGGGTACTGCGGGAGGATCTTGAGAAAGATACCCCCATACCTGACGCAGAAAGCGTTCCCCCAGAAACCATGCCCTGCCAACCGGCCCTTCGAGCAGGACCCTATACTGGGAGATGCCCGATCCTCCGGTATACTGAAATCAGAGACCATCACCCAGGGGCGCCCAAGGCTGCCATGTGATCTGCGGATAACAAGTGAATAAACCAATCAGAAATCAGGAACGTGCAGGGCAAATCAGAGATAAAAATGGGAAGAACTGAGGGTTCTGAAGTACCTCCGATGGGCGCACAGTGTCAAAGTACTGTCGCAGATAAATGAGAGTCTCTCGGGGTCTCGGCCGGTGCGGGCCCTCGAATACCAATGAATATGGGGTCATGGGAGGCCCTGCCACCTCCAACTCTGGGCCTAATGCCGGGAAGTATACGTATACCCATAACTGAGAAAAGCAGTGCAAAATGTAAGTACAAAATGCTGAGAGCAAAATACAGACTATAAAGTGCGCTGTTTGTGCAATGTACAAGTAATGAAGAGCAGAAATGTAAATCGAGGGGACAGAAAAGTACCTCCCAGGCTCTCCAATAACCGCCAAGTAAGTCTCCCCGCCCGCGGGAGGTCGCGCTCATATAGTAGTAAAGGGTAGCCAGGCCGGCGCCACCTCAGTCATATCGACTGACCTGTGATAGGTCAACCAGAGAGCTCAGTAAGTATAGCTCGACTGTGTTCCCTCTATCGGCGAACAGGGTAGTCCCGAAGAGGAACATAAGGAAACCACGGGCGTACTGCTCCGTCTCCTCAGGAGTCTCAGGCACCATCTCCGCTCGCCGGAAGTGGGAAGAGAACCAAGTATATCGGACTCTCCCAGAAACCCTGTCGACAGGCGGGCGAGCCCCCAGCAGATATGTCCAAGCGGCCTCCCACTCGCCCATGTCCTCGTCATAGGGGATGGACCAACCTCCTATGTCTAGGCCGGTCAACACAGCGAAGTCTAGAGGGGTCATAGTCATGTCCCCGGTGGTAGAGAAATGAAAGGAGTTGGTGGTGTCCCACCATCTCTCTACCAATGTCGCCATCAGTGTCCTCCTGGCAGGACAACGTGACAACCCAATGCATGAAGGCCCCGAACCCTGCCAAGTCCACTAAATCTCGGACACCCTCCGGGAGCTCAGCGTACCAGTCCCGCGCGATGGTGGAACCATACCCCTGTACACTACGAGAACCAACCTGTATTCAGAATGAATACATGTGTCAATAATGAAATGGGCTGTGTGCCGATGAAATGAAATGGGCTGTGTGCCGATGAAGTGAAATAGGCTGTGTGCCGATGAAATGAAATGGGCTGTGTGCTGATGAAGTGAAATAAGCTGCATGCAAATAAAATGAATGAGCCGTGTGTTCAGAAGTGAAGTGTACGAACTGTGTGTTCAGTATAAGCTACTTTCAACTAGTGTGGGCTGCGTGTTCACTATCAATCTGGGCTGCGTGTTCAGAAAATTTAAGTTTGGGTTGCGTGTTCAACTTTCAACTAGTGTGGGCTGCGTGTTCACTATCAATCTGGGCTGCGTGTTCAGAAAATTTAAGTTTGGGCTGCGTGTTCAACTTTCAACTAGTGTGTGGGCTGCGTGTTCACTATCAATCTGGGCTGCGTGTTCAGGAAATTTAAGTTTGGGCTGCGTGTTCAACTTTCAACTAGTGTGGGCTGCGTGTTCACTATCAATCTGGGCTGCGTGTTCAGGAAATTTAAGTTTAGGCTGCGTGTTCAACTTTCAACTAGTGTGGGCTGCGTGTTCACTATCAATCTGGGCTGCGTGTTCAGAAAATTTAAGTTTGGGCTGCGTGTTCAACTTTCAACTAGTGTGGGCTGCGTGTTCACTATCAATCTGGGCTGCGTGTTTAGAAAATTTAAGTTTGGGCTGCGTGTTCAACTTTCAACTAGTGTGGTCTGCGTGTTCACTATCAATCTGGGCTGCGTGTTCAGAAAATTTAAGTTTGGGCTGCGTGTTCAACTTTCAACTAGTGTGGGCTGCGTGTTCACTATCAATCTGGGCTGCGTGTTCAGAAAATTTAAGTTTGGGCTGCGTGTTCAACTTTCAACTAGTATGGGCTGCGTGTTCACTATCAATCTGGGCTGCGTGTTCAGGAAATTTAAGTCTGGGCTGCGTGTTCAACTTTCAATTAGTGTGAGCTGCGTGTTCACTATCAATCTGGGCTGCGTGTTCAGAAAATTTAAGTTTGGGCTGCGTGTTCAACTTTCAACTAGTGTGGGCTGCGTGTTCACTATCAATCTGGGCTGCGTGTTCAGGAGATTTAAGTTTGGGCTGCGTGTTCAACTTTCAACTAGTGTGGGTTGCGTGTTCACTATCAATCTGGGCTGCGTGTTCAGGAAATTTAAGTTTGGGATGCGTGTTCAACTTTCAACTAGTGTGGGCTGCGTGTTCACTATCAATCTGGGCTGCATGTTCAGAAAATTTAAGTTTGGGATGCGTGTTCAACTTTCAACTAGTGTGGTCTGCGTGTTCACTATCAATCTGGGCTGCGTGTTCAGAAAATTTAAGTTTGGGCTGCGTGTTCAACTTTCAAATAGTGTGGGCTGCGTGTTCACTATCAATCTGGGCTGCGTGTTCAGAAAATTTAAGTTTGGGTTGCGTGTTCAACTTTCAACTAGTATGGGCTGCGTGTTCACTATCAATCTGGGCTACGTGTTCAGGAAATTTAAGTCTGGGCTGCGTGTTCAACTTTCAATTAGTGTGAGCTGCGTGTTCACTATCAATCTGGGCTGCGTGTTCAGAAAATTTAAGTTTGGGCTGCGTGTTCAACTTTCAACTAGTGTGGGCTGCGTGTTCACTATCAATCTGGGCTGCGTGTTCAGGAGATTTAAGTTTGGGCTGCGTGTTCAACTTTCAATCAGTGTGGGCTGCGTGTTCACTATTTTAATCTGGGTTGCGTGTTCAGAAAATCGGAGTTTGGGGTTATGTGTTCTTCTCCTAACCTGTGTGGGCAGTGTGTTCACTTTCAAATTCGGGCTGTGTTCGACAAATCAGTGTTTGAGCCGTGTGTTCACCTCTTAACTAATGTGTACTGTGCGTTCCCAATAAATTAATGAGCCGAGTGTTCAGAAATTCAAGTGTTTAAGCTACATGTTCAGGATGCAAACAAAGTACTGTGTCATAAGCTAAACTGTGTGTTCAAGCATGGCAAAGGCACGAAATGTACGAAAAATGCAGAAATTGAAGTAAATACCTCTCGGGCCTCATGGGAGAGGTGATGCTCTGGCTCTCGGAGAAGTAGATCCCCAAGTGCTCGCTCATCAAAATCAGTGAAATGACGGAAAACGGCACGAGGAAGGACATGTGCTGGCGGAGCGTACCTCCCGGGAATAAAAGGTCGGACCCTCGGGGGCAAAGTCATGGGATCAAAATCGTCCCCGGCACCTGGAAAGCCTCCACCGTGAGGAGAATGACCCGCCATTTTCAGAAAATCTGCAAGAGGAGCAAAAATGAGCGAAAATGAGCTAAAATTGAAAAAGTCAACAAAAGTCAACTCTCGGGAAATGAAAAAGTCCACAAAAGTCAACTCTCGGGAAATGAAAAAGTCAACAAAAGTCAACTCCCGAGAAAATCTTCCAAATATTGAGATAAACTCACCTCAAGTGGCGGAAATGAGAAAAGAAGCTCCGAAACCAAAATTTAATCATGTCAAAGTGCTTGAAACTGAGTATTTTTATGGAAACAACTTGCGTGGGGCGTTGGAAAACGCGTATGGAACTCAGATCTGGAGAAGAAAGTGGTGTAGGAGGCAAGAAAAGAGAAGATCTCGGCTGCATTTATAGGCTCCAAGTCTTGGGATGAAGGAGCATAAAGAAAGGAGGTAAAAGGACCAAAATGCCCTCGGATTTGGTCATATAGCCGGCCGGCCACCTTTTCCAGCCGGCTGGCCATTTCCTTTTTGGAAAACCGGCCGGCCAGCCATTCACCTTTTGTAAAACCAGCCGGCCACCTCCTATCCCTCATAAAATTGGCCGGCCATGTCCCCCACAGGCTCACCTAGCTCCCTGCAAATTTTGAGGAAGATTGGAGTTCCCGGGACCTGAAAAAGTTCAAGAAAAGTACACTTCCGGTCGCGCAATTGCTCCGCTGGAACTTCAGCTTCAAATTCTGACATGTGTCTCATCATTATTCATCAAAATCAAGATATATCCTTTTGAATATGTTGTAGTCTTTCCAGGAAATTGAATCGAAGGCCGTCATCGAAGTCGCCTTCGCCGAAACACGCATTTCCGTACTCGTTATTTCATGACAAACGGGCACCCTGACCTATGCTCGTTTTGCACTATCATGCACATAACTTGCATTCTCATGAGCATACTTACATTTTTATGCACATTTCTTGATATTGGCATACCTCTATGCTTGAGCATACGTTGTCACGCATGTTCCACTCTTGCATTGCGATGCGTTCACTCGCCGGCACTGCGTGTGTCAGACTTCCAGAATCACATTGGATATATGTTGGTAGTGTATTGTGCTTGTTGAATTTCTCTCTTTTGCAAGCACGATATTGTATGTACGGTTCATTTGAGGCTGGTGCGACCAGACGAATCGCGCAGGTATCATATCTTCTCCGTGTGAGACGTGGCGAGGATTGAATAATTCTCCGCATTCTTAACTGCATGAAATGTAGTTGTTGCTTTGCATTCTTGCTTAAAACTGTTGCATCTATTTGCGAATACTTGCTTCATTATAGCTTGCTGCATTTGCATGATCATTGAGTTATGTTCGACTTCTTGCATATCGCTTTGCATTTTGCCCCCCCTGCCTGCGGGCACATCTCTGTTTACTTTGTACGTTTGTCTAAGTCTTCGGCCTTGTCAAAAATGGGTCGTCTCTGGGCTTTGACATTCACTCCCGTCACTTGTGACTTTCGAGTTCTGTCAAAGAGGGGCAACTGTAGACACCCCATTTTTGACCGACCTTAAGACTCAAACGTCACTGATTGAGCACTTGGTGATGTTGCATAATGTGCTCGTTCAGAAGTTTCAGAGTCGCGGCCGTGAGCCCTGCCTCTGGACTTCAGAACCCTCTTTTGTGCTTTGCCTCGGTTTGCGAACCAGGCTTGGTTTTCGCTGTTTCTTTTCCTGAGGGGAGGGAGAGGTCCCGTAGACCATCTCTCAGTGGCCGTGGGCTACATTTTGTGGCCGCAGGCCATTTTGCCCATTTCGGAGTCCGGTTCCCGGTTTTCGAGATCGTTGGCCATGTACCTCGATTCGGGGTCACCTAACCATCTCCATTTGCTCTGATTTTTGGCATACATCCTATTTTCTCCCTTTTGAGGGACACTGGGGCCTGAGAGACCCACTTCGTGGTCGAACGCCACTTTCGGTGCTTAACAGCCCATTTTCGGGACCCCGAACTGTGCGTTTTGGCCCCCGAACATTCGTTTTGCAACGGTTTTCGTTCATTTTTGGCAGGTACCTCTGTTTTATCACTGGGAAGGCCGTAGAAGGGTGGGAGGCCGGTAATTGTTGCAGCAACCAGTTATATATCCCTCGACGCCCTCCGATGCCCGTTTTTCACACTTCCGGGCTAATGTTGAACACCTTGGGCCCACTTTCTTGAACTTTGAACCACATACTTGTGATGTACACACATGGGAGGACCCTAAAAGTTGGTGGCCGGCCACTAATGTTGCTTGACCCTTTTGAACCCCTCTTTCCGGGCTACTGTTGAACACCTTGGGCCCACTTTCTTGAACTTTGAACCACATACTTGTGATGTACACACATGGGAGGACCCTAAAAGTTGGTGGCCGGCCACTAATGTTGCTTGACCCTTTTGAACCCCTCCTTCCGAGCCAATGTTGAACACCCTTGAGCCACTTTCTTGGACTTTTAACCACAGGGTTGTGTTGAGGGCACATGGGAGGACACCATTATGTGGTGGCCGGCCACTAAACCAACTTGACCCTTTTGACCCCTAGCCGGCCGGCTAGGGGGTGTGGCCGGCCGGCCACCTGAAACAAAAATACCTGGCCGGCCATGATCCTCACACTGTTCACTTTACAGCTGTATAGCTTTATCCCCCAGAAAATATCCCAATCCGGGGGATATTTTGTGGGGGAAAACTTGCCTATTTTCCCCCACCTTTTGCCCCTCCTTTACTCCCCCTTTTTTGTCCATATAATCAGCTGGCAACGTTGCATACAAGGGTTAGAAAAAATTGTCTTCAAGCCTTGAGACATAACTCCCTCTCCATCTCCCTCATTTCCTTGAAAACCTTCAAGTTCTACACTACCATTTCCTCTACACCACCAAGCTCTACCACCACCACTCCAATCCAGCAGCAAGGGGAGGAATTCCAGAAGCAAAGAGGCAACAAATTTGGTCCAAGAAGCAACAAAAGAATTGATCTTCAAGGGTGAGTTGCAATTTCCCCTTTTTTGGCCCATTTCTTGTATCTTTTGCAAGCCACACATGATTATTGTTTTGAGCTCCGACCAAAACTGAAAAGGTCATTTTTTTGAGCTCATTTTCATGTCTCATTAAGGGCTCAACCCTGTTTGAGCCCTCCATCTTGCACTTGCTTCAATACCCTCTTTGAATGTCAATATTTTGCATGCTTTTTCTAGCCTACGTGTGATCTATTTTGGAGTTTCTCATGAACTGATTTTAGGCTTATTTTGAGCCCCTCTTCAACATTGAAGAAGGGCTCATCTTTGTTTGGGACCTCCATGTACCACTTGTCTTTATATCTATCTTTGGTCCCCTATTCTTGTATGACTTGGCAGCCTATCTTGGTTCCATTTTTGGTCATTTTACAGAGCTAAAAACGTTCTTATTTTGGCCCATTATTCATGTTTCATTAAGGGCCTTTCATGGTTTGAGGCATATTTTATACACTTCATGTTATATCTCTCTTTTAATCCCCATTTTTGCATGCTTTGGCAGACTATCATGCTTCTGTTTTTGGTCTTTTTACAGGCCTAGAAATAGTCTTATTTTGGCCTATTCTTCATGTTTCATTAAGGATCTTTGGCTGTTTGATGAATATTTTGCATACTTTGTGTTATAGCCACTTTTGAGCCTCATTTTGCATTGCATTTCTAGCATGTTTGTATACTGTTTTGGAGTTTTTATAGTTCTGTAAATAGTCATATTTTTGGTCCCTCTTCAATGTTGTAGAAGGGAAATTTTCAGTTTGGGCTTTGCATATACCACTTGCCTCTTTGGCCACCTTTTGGCCCTTTTTCTTGCATGGGAGTGCAGCCATACCTGTGTTTGTTTTTGGGATTTTTACAGTTCTGTAAATAGTCATATTTTGGGCCCCTCTTCAATTTTATTGAAGGGCCCTAACCTATTTGGAGTTAGAAGCTATGAGTTGCTTCATAATCTCATGTTTAGGGCCATTTTTGTATGCCATTGTTTCCCTATCTTTGCTTGCTGTTTGGCCATGTTTTGAACTGGAAAAATGCTTATCTTGGGACTGCCTTGCTTCTGTATTTTCATTGCATGTCCATATTGTGCATGTTTGGTATAGCTATAGGCCATTTCGGGTGCCAAAATTCATATTTCGGGACTATTCCATGCATCGGGTGTGTTTTCGCCTCGTTTCGGGGCTGTTTTCCCCCACATTTCAGTGCTTAAATTCCATGTTGCATTCTATATGCCATTTCCAAGCCATTGCATTGCATATGCCATTGCCTCGGTTTGCGTGCCCGTGTGCACGCATTTCGAGGCACTTCATTTTCATCCATCGGCATCCTATGTGAGTGTGGCTGAGGCTCTCTCATGTTGGTATAAGCCCATATCATATTTTCATGTCATTTGCATTGCGTATGCCATTGCCTCGGTTTGCGTGCCCGTGTGCACGCATTTCGAGGCACTTCATTTTCACCCACCGGCCTCTTATGTGAGTGTGGCTGAGGCTCTCTCATGTTAGTATAAGTCCATGTTGCATTTTATATACCATTTTAGCCACATCGCATTGCATATGCCATCGCCTCGGTTTCCGCGCCTGTGTGCACGCATTTCGAGACATCTCATTTTCTCAGCATAGTGCATACTAGGTTGTATCTTAGATCACATTCATGCATTTCCTCAGTTTGTGTGCCTGTGTGCACGCATTTGGAGGCACCTCCTTTTCATAGAATTGTGTATGTTAGGATTGTATCTTAGTTGTATTTCATGCATATCATGCATATTGCATCGTGTTCGGGATAGGAGTTAGCCCGGGCACGGGAAACGAGGTACGTTTCGTACTCCGAGTGACGGAACGTGTCTCAATTCCCAGTCACCGACACTCCGGATTATCCATGATGGAGTTAGGTTTTATTGTGTTTTCATGTGCATTCATCCTATATTGAATTGTGCATTTCGACTCCTCTGCCATCATGCATCGATATGCGTGATTGGTGGCACGAGGATCGAGGCATACATATATCTGTGAAAATACATTACTATGCCCCTTTCCTGCTCTCTGTTGCAGCAAAATGAAGAATCAGCAACTTTTCGGAGCTTGGCACGCTTTCCAAGAATAACTGCTAAACAGAGGCTAATTGGGGCATCCCGGTGGATTTCCGCGCAAGACAACCCGGACATGCATCATCCGTCAGAAGCGAGGCAGTCCCTGGCTTACATGCCAGTTTTATTTATTTTCTTAGTTAATTTGTTAATTAATTAGGAATTTGTATATTATTTGGACTGTATTATTTGGACTGTAATATTCTTTTATTCGGGACTGTATTATTTATTCGGACCCTCTGCGCGAGGGCACAACTGTAATAAGTGTGCGTGTGTGTGTTGTATGTCTTCCAACCCCACGTCTTTCTCCCTTTTATTTATCCGCTTTTGATGGTTAGATTAGGGCATGTTTAAATTAGCATACAGTATGACAGCATGTTTGCATCATTCGCCTGTATTGCATGCACTGGGCTCGGCGCATCATACTAACTGCATTGTATTTTCAAATTCAAAGTTGAATACGTGTTAGCTATAGCATTCCATATGCCATGTTTAGAATAGCCGAGCCTGCTATAGTTGCATTTTTGCATGTGTTGCATTAGGCATTTCTGTATACTTAGGATCATGCATGATTTCTAATAAGGTCTCTGTTTTGGCTTGGAGTACTCGGTAAGTTTTATGCTTTAGCATCCTTGCATGCGTGTGAGTGACTGCCATGATAGCATGCTTACCATGAGGCTATATGCTTATGTGATATAACTGCCTGAATGCCCGTGGATGAAGGTTGGGTTACTTGGATTGGAATAAATCATCAACCATTTGTTTTTAAGCCCACTAGATAATGGCAAAACCATCTTTTCTAAGCCCACCTGTGGGTGGCAAAATCTGCATTATAAGCCTACCTGCGAGTAGCAAACCATTTTCAAAAAGCGAACATGAAATGTTTTGTTCCAATTCAGGCGATCCAGTCTATACTTGTATGCTGTGCGCATCACATAGTAACCTAGGCTAATAACCGGAATAAGAACATACAATGTTTTCAAAAATAGATATCATGGTTAGTAGAGGCCGGTCTATGACCGGGCGAGCGGGGGTGCTCACGAAGTGTCCTTCCCCAATCGTACCCAAGTTCCCGAGCCGAGGCAACTTTGGTGATGACGGACACGTGGCCTTTGGCAACGAGTCAGGGTTTCCTAAATTTCCCAAAATAAAATATTTAGGTGGTGACTCTGTATCTGGCAAAGCAGTACATGTTTGGCACTTCTTTCAAAAAACTGTTTTCTCAAAACGATTTGCCGGATTTGGACTCTTTGGTTCAGACTTAGAACCGTGACACAAATCGAGTCCGAGCTGTAGCGAGGTCCCCCGCGGGCTTGTTACAGTCGACCGACCATCTATTTTAGCCAAATTGCATTTTTGGTCGGCCGACCACTGTGCATCTATTTTTATGCCAGCTGTGCTAGCTGGCATACACCTTTGCTCCCCTCCATATACGTGTATGGAGGGATTTCCCTCTTGACTAGCTTACTTTGGAAGCTTTGCAAGAGGGATTGTGTATAAGAGGAGGCCTCTTCTCCCTCCCTTGTGGTTACAAAATTTTCAGAGGAGCTCTGATATTAGGGTTGGAGTTTGTATCTATTCCATCTCTATATCTCTCTCTCTTTTTGCCTTGTGTGTGTGTTTAGTCTTACTATTGCACACAAACACCTAGTCCTACACCTTCTCTTGGTTGCTGAGGGACCAGAAGGCTGTTCTTGGTGTTTTTGGGTGGTTTTGAGCTTGAAGAAGCTGCTGCAGCATCATTCTTGAAGAGGGTCAACAAGGATAAGAACTTACTCCTTTTGTTCGCCATTCTTGCTTAGCTTTTTTTCCTACCTTGCACCTATTTTCGAGCTTAGTGTATAACATATAAAAGTTTTGTTTTTACTGGCTTAAAATAGTTGTTTAAGAGTGTTTTGTTGTTTGGGGTTGTTTCACCCCTCTTAGGGCCTATTTAGCCCCATTTTGTGCTATTTTGGTTGAGCTCCGAGACCACCATGTTTGGGCCTCCTCACCACTAAAATCTTGAGGGATTTCAGTGGTGAGGATGGTGCCTTAAGGCCCTAAGAAGAGAGGGCCACCCCCTCTCCTTGTTTTCTTCAATGGTGGCCTTTTAAGCCTCATGTGTGAGCATCTAATTTAGGTTCATGTTGGCCATGTCCTAGCTGTTATTTGTACTTATTATGTCATAATATAGCTCTGTTTTTACTTGGTTTAGACACACCTTGCATGCCTTGCATACTTGTCTTGTAATGCCATGTTTTAGCCTTAACATGCTTTGTGCTTCGAGCCTTGTTCTAGCATGTTTTTGGCCAAGCTTTGTGAAGCTTTTATGCTTGTTTTGATGTGCTAGAGGTCTGTTTTGGGTCATTTGGGTCGTCCATGCTTTGCTTTGTGTAGCTACCATGCAACCTCTCTTGTATGCCTTAAACATTGACCCCTCTAGCATGCCATCCTTGCATTGTCATGTTATTTCAGTGGTTTGGAACCACTTGTCATGTTATTTCAGTCCTCATGGCGTGCTCATATGCTTGCATTTGATGCCCCTTTCATGCTTTAAAAGGTTGGTGTTTCTTGCTCCATGTTTGTGCCATTATGTATGCCTCTTGGATTAGATCATTTAGATGCCATCTAAATGGTTTTGGGGGCTTGCTTTTGCATGATTTAGGACTGTTTTAGTTCATTTTGGTCATTTGCTTCATATGTCATATGGCCATGGTTTAAGTCCTTGGGCTTGGTGGCATGCCCAGCTTTCATTGTAGATTGGTTTGGCACCTTCTCTAACATGATTTTCAGAGCTTATAATGCATGCCATTTGTCCATGTTTGCATCCTCTTAAGTGTGCTTGAGAGTTGTTTCTATATGCCTAAGTGTTGGTCCTTGTGTGCATGCATGTTTGCATGTCATTTTCCCTTCATTCTTAAGCATGTTGGCCACTGTTTTGGGCTTAGTATAGAGCTGCCCAAATTAGTTTAAGTCCATAGTTCGCTTGTTGTTGCATGCTCGCCTTGTGTGTTGTCACATGTTTAGGTTGTTTAACATGTTTGCTCCATGTGTTGTGGCATGATTGAATGAAGTCACATGCTTGCTTGCATGCTTGAACATCCCCATTGTATTTGGCATACTTATTGGTTAGCATGATTGTCACATGCCTCGCATGCTTACTTGTTTGCATTGCTCATGCTGCATACTAGCTCATATGTCCAGGTTGCATTGCATTGACATGCATGCTTAGCCTCTTGAATTGAGTATGATAGAGGTTGAGCTCCTTGTTTGTTTATGTGCATTTGATTTGAAATCAAAGTGCATAACTTGGTTTCTTGGGCCATCACACATTGAAATGCGCGATTGGTGGTCCGAGAACCGAGAACCATGTCCCTTTGAGTCATAAACGTGATAAGGGATGTGTTGGTGCACACATTTGCTTGAAATGCATTGTTATGCCTTGTTTAGCCCTCTGTTGCTGTCAAAATAGGATTCTGCAGGAAGATTTGGCCAGCCGGCCATCTTTAGTGCCGACCGACCAACAATTGGTGGCCGATAGCTTAACCATTGGCCGGTGATCATTTCCTTTGGCCAGTGACCATTTCCCTTGGCCGGTGGTATCCCACAGGGTTCATAGAGTGCACCTTGGAAATTTTGCAATGATCAGAGAAGGAAAACAGTGTGGACAGAGGCAACTTGTGCGTGGCAGTACTCTTCCGAGCGGAGTGGAGCACGCAATGCATTGGGCCCTCTTCCCAAGGCTGTTTACTGTTTTATTGGATTAGTTAATATGCTTAGCTACTTTAATTGGTCTGTAATATTTAATTAGCTTGTAGGTTTGTTAAATCTGTATTATTCTTTTGGTCCATCCGAGCGAGGGCAAATTTGTAATAAGTGTGGGTGCGTCTGTGCATGTCTTCCAACCCCCACTTCTTTCTCCCTTTTACTTACCTGCTTTTGGTGGTTAGTATTAGGACATGTTTAATTTAGCATCCTTATGCTATGCATGCATGCATGCATTATTCATCAGTATTGCATGCACCGGCCTCGGCGCATCATGCTAACAGCATAGTATTTCAAATCTAACTTGAATACATGCCATCTGTGCATTTCACATGTCATCCTTAGATTAGCTGAGCCTATTCTAGTGACCCTCTGTATGCAACGCATTAGCCATTTTAACATGAACTAGGATCACGCATGATTACTAACTAGTTTATTGTTTTGGCTTGGAGTACACTGTAAGTGTTTTATGTTTTAGCATCTCGCATGAGTGTGAATGTTAACATGACAGCATACTTACCATGTGGCTAGATACTTATGTGATATAAACTGCTTGAATGCCTGTGAGTGAAGGCTGGATTGTTTGAGTTTTAGCCTACTTGCGAGTAGCAAATTTCAAACCATTTCCTAAACGAAATGGATATGCAATGTTTTGTTCCAAATTAGGCGATCTAGTCTATACTTGTTTTGCTGTGCGCATTACATAGTAATTCTAGCTAATTAATCGGAATAAGAATGCATGTGTTTTCAAAAACGAGATATCACGGTTAGTAGAGGCCGATCTTCGGATCGGGCGAGAGGGGGTGCTCATAGCTGACCTTCCCCAATCGTACCCAAGTTCCCGAGCCGAGGCAATTTTGGTGATGACAGACACGTGGCCTTAGGCAAATGAGTCAGGGTTTCCTAAATTCCCCCATTAAAAAAATATTTAGGTGGCGACTTTGTATCTGGCAAAGTAGTCCATGTTTGGCACTTCTTTACAAAAATCTGTTTTCTCAAAACGATTTGCCGGATTTGGACTCTTTGGTTTAGATTAAGAACCGTGACAATTTGAGTCAGAACTGTAGGGTAAGGCCCCCCACCAGGGCGCATCTACACATATAAGAGAGTCTGAATAAGTATCCGAGCGTTCGAACCCTAATGTATGAGAATTTGTAAGTAAGCGCCACAATTACGTATCGTCCATCATACAAGAGGGTCCGAATAATTCTCCGAGTGTTCGAAGCCCAATGCATGAAAAATTGTATGTAAACGCCATGATGACATATATGCCATCATGCGAGAGGGTCCGAATAAGTGTCCGAGTGTTTGAGCCCTAATCTATGGGAAATTGTTAGTAAACACCATAATTACATATTTGCCATCATGCGAGAGGGTCCGAATAAGTGTTCGAATGTTCGAAGCCTAATCCAAGAGAAATTCAAACTAAACACCATACTTACATATCTGCCATCAGGGGAGAGGGTTCGAATAATTGTCCAAGTGTTCGAACCCTAACGCATGAGAAATTGTAAATAAACACCACAATTACATATCTGCCATCAAGCAAGAGCGTCCGAATAAGTGTCCAAGTGTTCGAACCCTAATGCATGAGAAATTGTAAGTAAACACCATAAATACATATCTGCCATTATGCAAGAGGATCCGAATAAGTTTCTGAGTGTTCGAACTCTAATGCATGAGAAATTTTATGTAAACACCAAAATTACATAACTGCCAGCACGCAAGAGGGTCCAAATAAATGTCCAAGTTGTAGACACCCCATTTTTTACCGTCCTCAAGACTTGGACGTCACCGTTTGAACACTCGGTGATCATCCATGTTTGTGTTCATTTGGAGTTCCCGGAGGTCTCGGCTACGCGCCTTGCCTCAGGATCTCCGAACTCGACTGTTTAGTGTCTGGTTTTGCACCAAACACTTGTGTTTTGCCTTGGAGGGGCAGAAAATGCCTTGTGAGGCATCCCCATACATCACCGGCCATGGCCATGGGCCACCGGCTGGTATTTTGTTGCCATCGGCAATATATATTGCCGGTCGGCACTGTTTGTTGCCGGTCGGCACTCCTTTTTTACAAAATGGCAATTTTGAGCAGCCGATTACTGTTCATCTGCTTTTGCAGATATTTTAAGACAGCTGTATGTCATTTTGTTCCCCTCCATACACGTGTATGGAGGTATGCACTCCTTGTTAGCTTACCTTGTAAGCTTTACAAGATTGGCTCCTCTATAAGAGGAGCCCTCCTCTCTTGGCTCTAGGTTAGACATTTTTAGAGATAGAGAACACAGAGGAGAGCTCTGGTTTTAGGGTTAGGGTTTGATACACCTTCTATCTCTCTTTCCCTCTCTTGAGTGTTCTAGGTGCACTTGTTCTTACTATTGCACACAAACACATAGTGTTTCACCTTCTCTTAGCTACTGAGATTCTAAGAGGCTGGTTTTGTTGTTTTGGAGCTGGATTCAAGCCAAAGAGGGCTGTTGGAGCATCATTTGTGAAGGTGATCTACAAGGGTGAGAAACTTCCCTTTTATTCCCCATTTTTGCATTGCTTTTCTACCTATCTTAGAGCTGTTTTCGTGCTTATTGTATAATACAAAAAAGTTCTATTTTGAGGCCCTCTAAATAGTTTGTTTAGAGTGTTTTGTGGTTTAGAGGAGTTTGACCCCTCTTAGGCCTTGAAAGACCTCATTTTGAGCCATTTTGAGTGAGTTTCGAGACTTTGGTGTTTGGGCCTCTTTGCCACTGAAATCTTGAGAGATTTCAGTGGCGGAGATGGTGCCTTCAAGTCCCAAGAAGGAGAGGGTCACCCCCTCTCCTTGTTGTCCTTGAAAGGGACCCTTTTTGGCCTCTTGAGGGAGCATCATGTTAGAGTGTGTATTGATCATGTCTTGGCTATTTTCCATGCTCATTATGCCATGATATAGCCTTGTTGTGTGTTGGTTTTGGTACACCATGCATGCTTAGCATACCTACCTTGTAATGCCACTTTGTTGCCTTAACATGCCTTAGGTTGTAAACCTTTGTTCAAGCTTGTTTTAGGCTTAGTTTTGTGAAGCTTCTATGCTTATTTTAACATGCTAGAGGTCTGTCCATAGTTGTTTGGGTCGGCCATGGCATGCATTGTATAGCCCCTTTGCATTTTTGGCTTGTTGGCCTTAAGTGTGTGAATGTATAGCATGACATTTTTGTATTGATTTAGTGATTTGGAACTATCCACCATGTCATTTCAGTCCCCATTGCATGCCTATAGGCTTGTCTTTGATGTCTCTTTAATGCTTTAAAAGCTTGTCTTGCATACTCCATGTTTTGGCATTTGTGCATGCTTTGAATTTGAGCCACTCAGATGCCATCTAAGGGGCCCCCTTCGCATGGTCCAGGTCTGTCTTGAACCTATTTTAAGTCCTCTTAGCCTTGTGGGCTTGGTTGACTTAGTCATGGTTCAAGTCCCTTTGACTTGCTTCAAGTACTTGGGTCGTTCATTGCATGCTTGGTCTATTTTGTTTGCTTGGTTTGACACCATCTTAACATGAGTTCCAATGCTTACCTTGCATGCCATATGTCCATGATTGCCTCATTCAAATGTGCTTAAGAGTTGCCTCATTTGTGCCTAAGTGTTGGCCCTTTAACATGTGCATGTCTGTATGTGTATTTAGTCCTTTATCTTGGTCACTTTGGCCACTGTTTTGGGCCTAATTAGGGCTGCCCAAATCATGTATAAGTCCATCCTTTGCTTGCTTACATGCTTGCTTTGCATGTTGTTCGCATGCATGCATTTACATTTTGCATTCCCATGTTGCATCCTTAGCTTGCATGCCTAGGTTGCATTGCATCTTGCATGCATGCCTTGTTCCTTGACTTGGTGATAGGAATTGGGCCTTGGTTCGTTTGTTTGGTTTGCATTTCATTTGACATGAAAGTTGCACACTTGATTCTTTGGGCCATCATGCATGGAAATGCGTGATTGGCGGTCCGAGAATCGAGACACATGCCCTTTTGAGTCACAAACATGATAGGGGACATGATTGGTGCATACATTGCTTGAATTGTATTGCCATGCAAGTTCTGTCCTCTGCTGCTGTGAGTTGCAGGTTCTGCAGACATTCTTTGCCGACCGGCAGTATACATTGCCGACCGGCAGCAAATCACCAGCCGATGGATTCACTTTGTGCCGGTGACCACAATTCACTGCCGGTGGTAATTCTACTCAGCCGGTGGTGATTCCCAATATCCAGAGAAGCATCCTTGAGACTTTGGCAGTCTTCAGAGAGGCAGAGCAGGGAAAATAGAGGCAGACTATGCAGGGCCGTACACTTCCGAGCAGGACCCGAGCATGTGCTGCATCTGGCTCTCCTCCCGAGGCGGTTTATTGCTTTTCCTAGTTTAAATTAGTTTGTTAACTGATTAGGCAATTTGTAATATTTAATTAGCTTGCGTAGTTAATTAATTTGTATTATTTATTTGGTCCCTCCGGGCGAGGGCAAATCTGTAATAAGTGTGTGTGAGTGGTGTGTATGTTTTCCAATCCCCACTTCTTTCTTCCCTTTTTACTTACCTGATTTGATGGTTAGTAATAGGGCATGTTCAATTTTGCATACTTTATGCTATGCATGCGTGCATCCATGCATTTGTATTGCATGCATCGGGCTCGGTACATCATGCTAACTGCATTCATACTTCAATTCCAATTTGAATACGTGCATCAATCAACTGCATTTCACATGCCATGCTTAGGTTAGCCGAGCCCATCCTAAATGCATCCTGTATGTGTTGCATTAGTCAAAATTGACATGAACTAGGATCACGCATGTTTGCTAACTAGTTTATTGTTTTGGCACGGAGTACGATGTAAGTATTTTGATGCTTTAGCATATCGCATGCATGTGAGTGTTGCCATGACAGTATGCTTACCATGCGGCTAAATGCTTATGTGATAAATTGTTTGAATGCCTGTGGGTGAAGGTTGGATTGCCTGAGTTGGAAAAACTCGTTGAAATCCGTGCTTTAGCCTACTTACGAGTAGCAAATTCCAAAGTGTTTTTCAAGCAAACGGATATGCAATGCTTATTTCCAAATTAAGCAATCTAGTCTATACTTGTTTGTTGTGCGCATAACATAGTAACTCTAGGCTAATAACCGGAATAAGAACACATAACGTTTTCAAAAACGGATATCACGGTTAGTAGAGGCCGGTCTTCAGACCGGGCGAGAGGGGGTGCTCATAGCTGACCTTCGGCACCGAGTCAGGGTTTCCTAAATTCTCCCATTAAAAAAATATTTAGGTGGCGACTCTGTATCTGGCAAAGCAGTCCATGTTTGGCACTTCTTTCAAAAATCTGTTTTTCTCAAAACGATTTGCCGGATTTGGACTCTTTGGTTCAGATTAAGAATCGTGACACAAATCGAGTCCGAACTGTAGCGAGGGCCCCACGCGGGCGCGTCTACACAAGTGTTCGAACCCTAATGCATGAGAAATTGTAAGTACACAAAATAATTACAGATCTGCCATCATGCCGGAGTATCCGAATAGGTATCCGACTGTTCAAACTGTAATCCACGAGAAATTGCAAATAAACACTATAATTACATATCTGCCATCATGCAAGAGGGTCTAAATATGTGTCCGAGTGTTCGAACCTAATGCATGAGAAATTGGAAGTAAACTTCATAAGTACATATCTGCCATCATGCAAGAGTCTCCGAATAAGTGTCCAAGTGTTCGAACCACAATGCCTGAGAAATTGAAAGTAAACACCACAATTACATATTTGCCACCATGCAAGAGGGTCTGAATAAGTGTCCGAGTGTTCGAACCCTAATGCATGAGAAATTGTTAGTAAACACTATAATTGCATATCTGCCATATTGTAAGAGTCTCCGAATAAGTGTTCGAGTGTTCGAACTCTAATGCATGAGCAATTCAATGTAAACACCATAATTACATATCTGCCCTCATGCAGGAGGGTCCGAATAAATGTTTGCGTGTTCAAACCCAAATGGATGAGAAATTGTAAGTAAACACCATAACGACATATCTGTCATCATGCAAGAGGGTCCGAATAAGTGTCTAAATGTTCGAACCCTAATGCAGGAGAAATTGTAAGTAAACACCATAATCACTTATCTACCATCATGCGAGAGGTTTTGGATAATTGTCCAAGTATTCGAACCCTAATGCATGAGAAATTATAAGTAAAGACCAGAATTAAATATATGGCATCATGCAAGAGGGACTGAATAAGTGTCCGAGTGTTCGAACGCTAATGCATGAGAAATTGTAAGTAAACGCCATAATTACATATCTGCCATCAGGAAAGAGGGCTCAAAAAATTGTGAAAGTGTTCGAACCGTAATGCCTCAAAAATTGTAAGTAAACACCACAATTACATATCTGCCATCATGAAAGAGGGTTCGAATAAGTGTCCGAGTCTTCGAACCCTAATGCATGAAAGATTGTAAGTAAACACAAAAATTATATATCTGCCATCACGCAATACGGTCCGAATAAGTGTCCGAATGTTCGAACCCAATGCATGAGAAATTGTATGTAAACAACATAATTACATATCTATCATCACGCCAGAGGGTCCGAATAAGTGTCTGAGTGTTCGAACCCTACTACATGAGAAATTGTAACTACACACCACAATTACATATCTGCCATCATGCAAGAGGGTCCGAATAAGTGGCTAAATGTTCGAACCCCAATGCATGAGAAATTGTAAGTAACAGCATAATCACATATCTACCATCATGCGAGAGGGTTCAGCTAATTGTCCAAGTGTTCGAACCCTAATGCATGAGAAATTGTAAGTAAAGACCACAACTAGATATTTGCCATCATGCAAGAGGGTCCGAATAAGTGTCTGAGTGTTCGAACCCTACTACATGAGAAATTGTAACTACACACCACAATTACATATCTGCCATCATGCAAGAGGGTCCGAATAAGTGCCTAAATGTTCGAACCCTAATGCATGAGAAACTGTAAGTAACACCATAATCACATATCTACCATCATGCGAGAGGGTTCAGATAATTGTCCAAGTGTTCGAACCCTAATGCATGAGAAATTGTAAGTAAAGACCACAATTAGATATCTGCCATCATGCAAGAGGGTCCGAATAAGTGTCTGAGTGTTCAAACACTAATGCATGAGAAATTGTAAGTAAACACCATAATTACATATCTGCCATCATGCAAAAGGCTCCGAATAAGTTTCCGAGTGTTGGAACTCTAATGCATGAGACATTGTATGTAAACACCATAATTACATATCTACTATCATGCAAGAGGGTCCAAATAAATATCCGAGTGTTCGAACCCTAACGCATGAGAATTTGTAGGTAAACACCATAATTACATATCTGCCATCATGCAAGAGTGTCCAACAGTTCAAACCCTAATCCACGAGATATTTTAAATAAACATCATAATTACATATCTGCCATCATGCAATAGGGTCCGAGTAAGTGTCCGAGTGTTCGAACCCAATACTTGAGAAATTGTAAGTAAGCATAATAATTACGTATCTATCATCGTGCAAGAGTCTCTGAATAAGTGTCTGAGTGTTCGAACTCTAATGCTTAAGAAATTGTATATAAACACCATAATTACATATCTATCATCATGCAAGAGGGTCCGAAAAAGTGTTCGATTTTTCGAACCCTAATGGCTGAGAAATCGTAAGTAAACACGATAATTAAATATCTGCCATCATGCAAAAGTGTCTGAATAAGCATTCGACTGTTTGGACACTAATCCTTGAGAAATTGTAACTAAACACCAGAATTACATATCTTCCATCATGCCAGAGGGTCCGAATAAGTGTCCGAGTGTTCGAACCCTAATGCATTAGAAATTGTAAGTAAACACCACAATTACATATCTGCCACTATGCAAGAGGGTCTGAATAGGTGTCTGCTTGTTCGAACCCAAATGCATGAGAAATTGTTAGTAAACACTATAGTTACATATCTGCCATCGTGCAAGAGCCTCCAAATAAGTGTCTGAGTGTTCGAACTCTAATGCATGAGAAATTGTAAGTAAACACAACAATTACATATCTGCAATCATGCAAGAGTCTCTGAATAAGTGTCCGAGTGTTCGAACTCTAATGCATGAGAAATGGTAGGTAGACAGCACAATTACATATCTGCCATCATGAAAGAGTCTACGAATAAGTGTCCGAGTGTTCGAACTCTAATGCATGAGCAATTGTATGTAAACACCATAATTACATATCTGGCCTCATGCAGGAGGGTCCAAATAAATGTCCGAGTGTTCGAACCCTAATGCATGAGAAATTGTAAGTAAACACCATAATTACATATCAGCCATTATGCAGGAGTGTCCGAATAGGTATCCGACTGTTCGGACCGTAATCCACGAGAAATTGCAAACAAACACCGTAATTACATATCTGCCATCATGCAAGAGGGTCGAAATATGTGTCCAAGTGTTCGAACCTAATGCCTAAGAAATTGTAAATAAACTTCATAATTACATATCTGCCATAATCCAAGAGTCTTCGAATAAGTGTCCGAGTGCTCGAACCACGATGCCTGAGAAATTGAAAGTGAACATCCCAATTACATATCTGCCACCATGCAAGAGGGTCTGAATACGTGTCTGAGTGTTCGAACCCTAATGCATGAGAAATTGTTAGTAAACACTATAATTACATATCTTCCACATTGCAGGATTCTCCGAATAAGTGTTCGAGTGTTCGAACTCTAATGCATGAGCAATTCAATGTAAACACTATAATTACATATCTGCTCTCATGCAGAAGGGTCCGAATAAATGTCCGCGTGTTCGAACCGAAATAGATGAGAAATGTTAAGTGAACACCATAACAAAATATCTGTCATCATGCAAGAGGGTCCGAATAAGTGTCTAAATGTTCGAACCCTAATGCAGGAGAAATTGTAAGTAAACACCATAATCACATATCTACCATCATGCGAGAGGTTTTGGATAATTGTCCAAGTGTTCGAACCCTAATGCATGAGAAATTATAAGTAAAGACCAGAATTAGATATCTGCCATCATGCAAGAGGGACTAAATAAGAGTTCGAGTGTTCGAACCATAATACATGAGAAATTGTAAGTAAACACCACAATTACATATCTGCCATCATGAAAGTGGGTTCGAATAAGTGTCCGAGTCTTCGAACCCTAATGCATGAGAGATTGTAAGTAAACACAAAAATTATATATCTGCCATCACGCAATACGGTCCGAATAAGTGTCCGAATGTTCAAACCAAATGCATGAGAAATTGTATGTAAACAACATAATTACATACCTGTCATCATGGCAGGGGGTTCGAATAAGTGTCTGAGTGTTCGAACCCTATTGCATGCGAAATTGTAACTACACACCACAATTACATATCTGCCATCATGCAAGAGGGTTCGAATAAGTGGCGGAATGTTCGAACCCTAATGCATGAGAAATTGTAAGTAACACCATAATCACATATCTACCATCATGCGAGAGGGTTCAGATAATTGTCCAGGTGTTCGAACCCTAATGCATGAGAAATTGTAAGTAAAGAGTACAATTAGATATCTGCCAGCATGCAAGAGGGTCCGAATAAGTGTCCGAGTGTTCGAACGCTAATGTATGAGAAATTGTAAGTAAATATCATAATTACATATCTGCCATCACGCAAGAGGCTTTGAATAAGTTTCCGAGTGTTCGAACTCTAATGCATGAGAAATTGTATGTAAACAACATAATTACATATCTACTATCATGCAAGAGGGTCCACATAAATGTTCGAGCGTTCGAACCCTAACGCACGAGAATTTGTAAGTAAACACCATAATTACATATCTGCAATCATGCAGGAGTGTCCGAATATGTATCCAACTGTTCGAACCCTAATCCACGAGAAATTGTAAATGAAAATCATAATTACATATCTGCCATCATGCAAGAGGGTCCGAGTAAGTGTCCGAAAGTTCGAACCCAATATATGAGAAATTGTAAGTAAGCAAAATAATTACATATCTGCCATCATGCAAGAGTCTCTGAATAAGTGTCTGAGTGTTCCAACTCTACTGCATAAGAAATTGTATGTAAACACCATAATTACATATCTGCCATCATGCAAAAGGTCCGAAAAAGTGTCCGATTTTTAGAACCATAATGGCTGAGAAATCGTAAGTAAACACCATAATTAAATATCTACCATCATGCAAAAGTGTCTGAATAAGTATCTGACTGTTCGAACACTAATCGTTGAGAAATTGTAACTAAACACCATAATTACGTATCTTCCATCATGCCACAGGGTCCGAATAACTGTCCGAGTGTTGAGAAATTGTAAGTAAACACAACAATTACATATCTGCCATAATGTAAGAGTCTCTGAATAAGTGTCCGAGTGTTCGAATTCTAATGCGTGAGAAATGGTAAGTAAACAGCACAATAACATATCTGCCATCATGAAAGAGTCTACGAATAAGTGTCCAAGTGTTCGAACTCTAATGCATGAGCAATTGTATGTAAACTCCACAATTACATATCTGCCCTCATGCAGGAGGGTCCGAATAAATGTCCTAGTGTTCGAACCATAATGCATGGGAAATTGTAAGTAAACACCATACTTTGATATCTACCATTATGCAGGAGTGTCCGAATAGGTGTCCGACTGTTTGAACCGTAATCCATGAGAAATTGCAAATAAACACCATAATTACATATCTGCCATCATGCAAGAGGGTCCGAAAAAGTGTCCGAGTGTTTAAACCCTAATGCATGAGAAATGGCAAGTAAACACCCTAATTACATATCTGCCATCATGCAAGAGGGTCCGAATAAGTGTCTGAGTGTTCGAATCCCAATGCTCCAAAAACGGCAAGTAATACCATAATTACATATTTGTCATCATGCCAGAGGGTCCGAATAAGTGTCTGAGTGTTTAAACCCTAATGCATGTGAAATGACAAGTAAAGACCGTAAATACATATCTGCCATCATGCATGAGAGTCCGAATAAATGTCCGAGTGTTTAAACCCTAATGCATGAGAAATGGCAAGTAAACACCATAATTACATATCTGCAATCATGAAAGAGGGTCCGAATAAGTGTCCGAGTGTTTAAACCCTAATGCATGAGAAATGGCATGTAAACACGCTAATTACATATCTGCCATCATGCAAGAGGGTCCGAATAAGTCTCTTGGTATTCAAACCCAAATGCATGAGAAATGGCAACTAAACACCATAATTACATATCTTCCATCATGCAAGAGGGTCCGAATAAGTGTCCGAATTTCGAACCCTAACGCATGAGAATTGGAAAGTAAACACCATAATTTCATATCTACAATCATGTAAGAGGATCCAAATAAGTGTTCGATTGTTTAAACCCTAATGCATGAGAAATGACAAGTAAACACCATAATTACATATATGCGATCATGCAAGGGGGACCGAATAAATGTCCCAGTGCTCGAACCTT
Source organism: Camellia sinensis (assembly GCF_055761805.1). Classification (NCBI taxonomy): domain Eukaryota; kingdom Viridiplantae; phylum Streptophyta; class Magnoliopsida; order Ericales; family Theaceae; genus Camellia; species Camellia sinensis. Next base: position 164,842,509 of record NC_138972.1, read on the forward strand.
AAAGCACGAGAAATGGTTAAGTAAACACCATAATCACATATGTGTCATCATGCAAGACGTTCCGAATAATTGTCCGTGTGTTCTAATCCTAATGCTCGAGAAATGGCATGTAAACATCGTAATTGCATATCTGCTAAATGCAAGAGGGAAATAACAGTCCGATTGTTGAAACCCTAATGCATGAGAAATGGGAAGTAAACACCATAATTACATATCTGCCATCAAGCAAGAGGTTTCGAATAAGTGTCCAAGTGTTTAAACCCTAATGCATGAGAAATAGGAAGTAACCACCATACTTACATTTATGCCATCATGTAAAAGGGTCTGAATAAGTGTCCGAGTGTTTAAACCCTAACGCACGAGAAATGGCAATTAACACCATAATTACATATCTGCCATTATCCAAGAGGGTCTGAATAAGTGTCCATGTGTTTAAACCTTAATGCATAAGAAATGGCAAGTAAACACCATAATTACATATCTGCCATCATGCAAGACGGCCCGAATAAGTGTCCGAATTTTGAACCCTAATGCATTAGAAATGGTAAGTAAATGCCATAATTACATATCTGCCATCTTACAAAAGGGTCCGAATAACTGTCCGAGTGTTTAAACCCTAATGCATGAGAAATGGCCAGGAAACACCATAATTACATATGTGCCATCATGAAAGAGGGTCCGAATATGTGTCCGATTGTTTAAACCCTAATGCATGAGAAATGACAAGTAAACACCATGAATACATATCTGCCATCATGCAAGAGAGTGCACATTTGTGTCTAAGTGTTTAAACACTAATGCATCAGAAATGGCGAGTAAGCACCATAATTACATATCTGCCATCATGTACGAGGGTCTGAAAAAGTGTCCGAGTGTTCGAATCCTAATGCCTGAGAAATGGCAAGTAAACACCATAATTACATCTCGGCTGTCATGTAAGAGAGTCCGAATAAGTGTCCGATTGTTAAAACCCTAATGCAAGAGAAATGGCAAGTAAACAGCATAATTACATATCCGCCATCATGCAAGAGAGTCCGAATAAATGTCTGAATTTCAAACCCTAATGCATGAGAAATGGTAACTAAACACCATAATTACATATCTGCCATCATGCAAGAGGGTTCGAATAATTGTCCGAGTGTTCGAACCTTAATGCATGAGAAATGGCAAGTAAAAACCATAGTCATATATCTGCCTCCATGCAAGGGGGTTCGAATAGGTGTCCTGGTTTTCGAACCAAAGTGCATGAGAAATGGCAAGTAAACACCATAATTACATATCTGTCATCATGCAAGAGGTTCCGATTATGTGTCCGAGCGTTTAAACCCTAATGCATAAGAAATGGCAAATAAACACCATATTTACATATCTGTTATCACGCAAGAGCGTTCGAACAAGTTTTCAAGTGTTCAAAGCTGAACGCATAAGAAATGGTAAGTAACACCATAATTACAAATCTGTAACCATGCAAGAGGGTCCGAATAAGTATTCAACGGTTCAAACCCTGATGCAATAGAAATGGCAAGTAAACACCATAATTACATATCTGCCATCGTGCAAGAGAATCCAAATAAGTGTCCGAGTGTTCGAATCGTAATGCAAGAGAAATGGCAAGTAAACACCGTAATTACATATCTGCCATCATGCAAGAGGGTCCGAATAGGTGTCTTGGTTTTCAAACCCAAATGCATGAGAAATGGCAAGTAAACACCATAATTACATATATGCCATCATGCAAGAGGTTCCGAATAAGTGTCCGGGTGTTTAAACCCTAATGCATGAGAAATGGCAAGTAAACACCACAATTACATCTCGGCCATCATGAAAGAGGGTATGAATAAGTGTCCGAGTGTTTAAACCCAAATGCTCTAGAAATAGCTAGTAAATACCATAATTACATATCTGCCATCATCGAAAAGGGTCCGAATATGTGTCCGAGTATTTTGACCATAATGCTTGAGAAATGGCAAGTAAACACCATAATTACATATCTGCCATCATGCAAGAGGATTTGACAAAGTGTCCGAGTGTTCGAATCGTAATGCACGAGAAATGACAAGTAAGCACCGTAATTACATATCTGCCATCATACAAGAGGGTCCGAATAGGTGTCCTGGATTTTGACCCCAAATACATGAGAAATGGCAAGTAAACACCATAATTACATATCTACCATCATGCAAGAGGTTCCGAAGAAGTGTCCGAGTGTTTAAACCCTAATGTATAAGAAATGGCATGTAACACCATAATTACATATCTGCCATCATACAAGATGATCCGAATAAGTGTTCAAGTGTTCGAACCCTCATGCATGAGAAATGGAAAGTAAACACCATAATTACATATCTGCCATCACGCTAGAGGATCCGACTTAGTGTCCGAGTGTTCGAATCGTAATGCACGAGAAATGGCAAGTAAACACCGTAATTAGATATCTGCCATCATGCAAGACGGTCTGAATAAGTGTCCTGGTTTTCAAACCCACATGCATGAGAAATGGCAAGTAAACAGCATAATTACATATCTGCCATCAAGCAAGAGGTTCGAACAAGTGTCCGACTGCTTAATGCAATATGGTCCGAATAAGTGTCCGAGTGTTTAAACCCTAATGCATGAGAAATGGCAAGTAACACCATAATTACATATCTACCGTCATGCCAGAGGTCCAAAAAGGTGTCTGAGTGTTCGAATCCTAATGCATGAGAAGTGGCAAGTAAACACCGTAATTACATCTCGACCATCATGCAAGAGGGTCCGAATAATTATCCGAGTGTTTAAACCCTAATGCATGAGAAATGGAAAATAAACACCATAATTAGATATCTTCCATAATGTAAGAGGGTTAGAAAAAGTGTCTGAGTGTTCGAATCCTAATGCACAAGAAATGGCAAGTAAACACCATAATTACATATCCGCCATCGTGCAAGAGGGTCTGAATAAGTGTCCGAGTGTTTAAACCCTAATGCATGAGAAATGGCAAGTAAACATCAAAATTACATATCTGCCATCATGCAAGAGGTTCCGAATAAGTGTCTGAGTGTTCGAACCCTAACGCATGAGAAATGGTAGGTAACACCATAATTGCATATATGCCATCATGTAAGATGATCCGAATAAGTGTTCTAGCTAGTTTTGAGTCCATTTCGGCATGTACTTGGTGTTGTTTTACCATGTCATACCTCTGTTAGGGTTTGGTTTGGTTAGCCTTTGCATGCTCCATGCACTTATAGTGCAATCCCATGAAATTGCCTAACATGCGTCATGCTTTGACATGTCATTTTAGCATGATTTTGTCTTGGCTCTAAGAAGACTTTGTTCATGTTTTAGAATGCTTAAGGTCTGATTTGTGTTGTTTTGGCCATGCATGACTTGCTTTGTATAGCCATGGTTCAATCTAGGTTGTTAGCTTTGTGTATTGAGTCCTTTAGCATGCATTGCTTGGCCTATTCCAATGATTTGGCATCATTTATTAGGTTATTTCAGTCCATGTTTCATGCTCATGCACTTGCATTTGTTGCTCATTCAATGTGTTGGAGGGTTTGCCCCTTTATGTCTTAACATGAACCATTGCGTATGCCTTCATGCTTTAGCTTGCGAGCCATCATGTCACGACCCAAACCCGCCCCTAAAAGTTTGGTCCATGACTGGCCTGTACGTAGGCCTCAAAACAGAAATTTTAGAATAACATTTAACCACATACGGGGCCTTAAGCGGAAGCAATATCAATAAAAGGCAACATCCATTGAGCTTGTGCATACATGATGGCTTAATTAATTTAGCATTTAAATACATTCCCATAATTACATATACAATCAGAAAATTATGTAGATCTCACACAAACATAATTAAGACTCCAAAAATTACATAACTCCCAGTAATCAAAATTAAGGCCTCAACACGGAGGCGTACCCCAGGCGGCTTGGCAAACAGGTTGACCCCAACACAATTCTGGTGTCAATCCCCGATGGCTCACCTACATAAACATATATAAAAACAGAGTGAGCAAGGCTCAATGAATAATAGTACGTGATAGTCCAACAACTAACTTGAATCACAAGGTATATAAATGCAGAAAACTTATAGTTAATCTGATTCTGTACTAATTTCAGAACAGCCTTAGGCCCAGTCTTTAAACAGAATGGCTTTAAGCCCATGAATAGAGTGGCATTAAGCCCTTAAACTGAATGGCATTAAGCCCTTTGACAGAGTGGCATTAAGCCCTTTAACAGAGTGGCATTAAGCCCTTTTCATGCATGTCTAAACTCAAGAGGTGGCTCGCACGGATTCTAGAGGTGACTCGCATTGCAGCACATAGTTCCGTGCAGCACTTTGTTTCATACTAATAGATCATACAGAATAGCCATAGGCCCAGATGTCACAGATTGGCCATAGGCCTCACACATGTCACAGATCGGCCATAGGCCTCTTAACTTTCACAGAACGGCCATAGGCCTCAGTTCAAATATGTATGGACTCAAGAGGTGGCTCGTACGGATTCTAGAGATGACTCGTCTATCAGCACTTAGTTCCGTACAACACTCTGCTCCGTACCAGAAATCCTTAGGTCTTAAAGACCGAATCATCCATATGGTGTCATAGTATAGCATAACATACATTAAATACGGTATTATTACCCCCGGGCAAGGGCCATAAGACCACGGTATTTTTACCCCCGAGTAAGGGCCTTGTGCTAAGGATGCCATGAATACTTATATATATGTGGACAATCATTCATTTACATTCTTTGAATCATTCACGTAGTTATATAATTGACATGCGATAACAGAATGCTAATGGCCGTCATTAGCTGTAAGTAGTGCATATGTTACAGATGGACACAGTTGTCTTGCGTATAATTGAGCGTTAATAATAATTGTTTATAGAAACACATGCGTCATTATAGTACTATTCATGAGAGCGGACCAATTCACCAGATTAAAGGAGTCCATAATGGGACATTCAAAATATCATGTTTTCGTAAGCCGGGTTTACATTCCCAATTCTTTTTCATTAAGCAATTGCACAGTATTAATAATTCGTATGTAATTCTTATACGGAGTCATAAGTAACTTACAGGTTGTAGCACATTAATGCTAACTATTAATCATAACTAGAATGAAGAGTAGTACCAGAGTCATGCCGATGTACACAAAGTCTTTCAATGTTCTCACCGATTTCCAAACAACATAAACGTTAACGTAATTACTTGTAAAGAGCAGAGTTAATAATAAGAGTTATTAACGGTAGCAACCATAAGATTACAGTACTACTACTCACAGTGATCAGCTCCCGGTAGTAATGGGACGATGTCCTCGTCTCGACCTACAAGTATAGTGCACAACACATAATATGAGATTACACTCAATCCTTTACTTATTCTCTTTGATCATTCAATCAATTAGCCATGGTGGTACTAAGCTCATTATTCTTTAATAAGTTATAATCCATGTCTCAGAAAACAGGAGAAATCGGTGGAAAATGGTTTAGGTGAAGAAATGGTACAAAATTGGTAGACAGAAAGTGAATAGTCGTCACTAATTTGGGCATAACTATTTCTTTATTTAGAATTTAGGAGTGAAACCACCACCGTTGGAAACTAGACTTCCGGGGCTTGATTTTAGGCTCAAGAACCACTCAAAACGAAGTCCGGAGGTAAAAGATATGCTTATTCAAAATTGGCTGAACAGAGCTGTCCCCCGCACGTGCGGGAATGGGGCCGCACGTGCGGGAGAACGTTATTTTTTAGCAAATTCAACTTTGGTTCTGGGACTGTGCTGCCGCACGTGCGGGAAGACCGGCCGCACGTTGCGGCTCTGGGCAATTTGGAGTCCGAAAATGGCTGTTTTTGCTCCAACACTTGGTTCTTCCATTCTTAAGCTTGGTTTGTAATATAAATCACTTAAAATCATGTAAAATTGCCCCATAACATGATAATTTAACATCAACCAAATGTATTTTCATCTCAAACAAATCAATCTTTGCTTCAAGGTTTAAGATTCATGCTTAATCTTTCATGATCTTCAAGGGTCTTTGAACACAACCCAAAACTCACAAATTCACTTAATTCTTGCTTGATTTTATTCTTTGGACATTCTAAAGTGCATTTCATATGGTACTCATAAGATTGAGCCCCAATCATAAACAACCCATTGAATCGAAGGTCTCATTTCTTACATTGAATTCAATTAAATACATGCTTAGAACCTTAACTCAAATGGTCTCAAATTTTTCCATATCATCATGATTTCATGGAATTAATGTCTTAAACACAAGGATTCAAGATAAATTATCATACCTTAGTTCAATCTTGGTCTTCCTCTCAATTCTCCTCCATTTCCTCAAGCCTCCATGGTTGATTCCCCTTCTCTTTCTTCAATTCCTTTTAATCATCTCCAAACCCCCATGATTGTTGAGTTTTTTTTTTTTTCTTCAAGAATCTTGGTCTCTTTCCCTCTTTCTCTCTCACGTTTCTCTTCTCTTCTACCTTAGATATATTTTGCTCAAATATCTTGAGTTCCCAACACACATAACATGCCTCCATATATATAAATATACACACACTTAAGCTTTTCACAATCAGGAGGCCAAACACGCCCTTACGAATCGTACAAAATCAAATTTCAATTAAACTTTCCAGGTGACTCTAAAATTTGAGTTGATCATAAATATGTCCTCTGTTCTGGTTTCTGAAGCCTCTAAGGCCTTCAATTGGCAGTATTAAGTTAACCACCCAAACGTACATTAACGAATCAGACAAGTTGGATTTCCAATTAATTTTCCCAAATAGGTCTAAAAATTCCCATTAACATACCCAAGTACTCAATTGTGATTTTTGAACTCGTAAAGGTCAGTAATTTCAATTTTAAAGCCGTGACTTAATAGATAATTCCTCAATTTGAACAGATATCATTAAATTAAAATGCATTAATCCATAAGGCCATATGGGTAATATCTAATACGGATTTTGGGGTCGATACATCCTCCCCACCTTACAAAGTTTGGTCCTCTAAACTTGATTTACCCTGCCACAAGTCGAGTTTCGTCTAGGGTATACAACACTCCTCAATTATCCTAATTCCTCAAAGGTTAAGGAAACATTCACTACTCGATCGGGTTTCAAATGGTACAAACATACTACAACAATTAAGTCCAGAATAAACAGATGCGTACTACATTAAGAACTTTATAACCCTTGTTCACTGATAAATTAAATATTCAGAGCAATAGTTTCAGTAATTTGAAGTATCCTGAAGCGCTTTACTTCCATAACAGATAGGATAAGTGAGGTCTAAATTTTGAAAATTTAAATTCAGGTTCAAATCCTCAATTTCAATGAAGGCTCAAATAATCAGAATTAAACTTATTACTTCAAATCAGATTCCTAACAGACTTCAAATGGTAACCCGAATTCCAAAATAAATTGTTAGCAAAATCAAATACGGATCAAACCTTAATGGTCACAATTCCCAAATTGCAGTAAGGTAATAATCATTTAAAATCCATATTCGCTTGGAAGATCTTAAAGTCGGCATCATGTCATCAAAGTTCATCAAAGCTTTTCCAAACCATCAAAAATATGTCATCAATGTTCATCAAACCATCATGGACAAAAACATTTCCAAAAATATGTAATACACAAAGTTCATCAAACCTTTCATAATTTCACACAATACGTTATTCAGAGATATTATTTAGAAACTTAGCAGAACTTTCAAAGATTATCAGATGATGTGATAATTCCCAATAGTATTAAACTTATTTAGAGTTTGACAGAACAACCTCCGGTCCAACATATAACATATAAGGCATAATGATTTCAAGTTCATCATAAGGCATTTATCAATCATGCCACAAGAATTTATTAAATGGAAAACTCATTCATGTATAGCAAAATATCTTTTTTCCAGAAAACTTGTCATATCCTGATCAATCGGAGTTTCGCAGCATAACTAGTCATTTTGGGGAAATTACTCGGAAAACTCATCATATCATAAACATGTCTGAGGTTCATAACATATTTCATCATTTCAGAAAATACTTATCATATAGAACAGTTCGTAACCAAAATATAGATTCCAGTAAACATCATATAGCATAGCCATTTTCAAAATCATTTACACGAAAGTATCTTTACAAGGACCTTACTTACTTAGATCTACAGTCAACTCACACAGGATCACACCTTATTCATCTATGTCAGAAGTACCGAATGTAATTGATGGTATGACCCCTCCAAATAACACAGATCACATAGGTTCCTTTCCAATGAGCACTCATTTCCAGATCACAATAAAGGAACCAGCATTGAATTAATTCTCATACAAATATTTCGTCCTTAGTCAATAATGGTGAATTTATGATAACAATATGTTAGGTTCAGAACAAAAACACATCAGAACAAAATTATGCCTTTAAGATAAATGGCAATCCACAAAAGAAACACAATTTTCCTTTTATTTACATTCATTCACAAGAATATATGTCCGTACTGAAAGGAGAAACAAAACTTCACTTATAATCCCGTAGAAAAATTCATAACATGACTTTCTTTTCACCAATGATCCACTTCAGTAACCCAAACAATTTGATTAACAAACATATCATCCCACTACGTTAACAATGCCCATTCGTGTTCTTACACGTAATAAGACAACATAAACATCACCTCATTCTTACTACCTTTCCCTCAAGCCACTAAATACAAATTAGCTGAATACATAAGATCATACCAAGCCATTTAACTCCAAGGCTCAAGGCTCAAGATTTCAGAAAATATTTTCCTTTGCCAGCATACATATCTCAATTTCCTAAACATACACTCTCTCTCTACAAATTAACATACTCAACACCACCAACATTCCAGTCAAAATTTCAATTTCCCTATATCACTAAACTTCCATAAAATTCTACCGAATACTATGTGATCACAGATCATAATACTTGTATTTATTAACATTCCCTTTCATCCCCACTCCTAGAGTCATAAGATGCAGACTATTAACATATCACATATCATTCATTAATTATTCCATAACACATAGTTTCTCATACCTAGTCATAACACACATAAGCACACAAGGTTATGAGCGGGGTAATCCCTTTATCCACATTATGTTTCCACAACAGGCTTATACTTATCAATTTGAATAGCCGAAGATCATCGATATTCCACATCTTTCAAAACTTTAGCCTTATGTAACCCATTCTGACTTCATAACAATTATCCAATTTTCCTTAGTCACAAAACCCAGTCTTTGAAACAAAATATATAAATCTTCTTTTATTACCCCAAGGTCTACGAAAATTCTCATTCTTAATCTCAACACTCAACACATTGTACAAGCTCACATGCATCTTTTAAAATGCACATCATATCCTTTCGTTACTAGAAACATGTAACTTAAATGCATTCTAGACACTCTATTGCTCAATGGACACGTGTGTGAGATCTTAACTCGTACTCTGATACCACCTGTCACGACCCAAACCCGCCCCTAAAAGTTTGGTCCATGACCGGCCTGTACGTAGGCCACAAAACAGAAATTTTAGAATAATATTTAACCACATACGGGGCCTTAAGCGGAAGCAATATCAACAAAAGGCAACATCCATTGAGTTTGTGCATACATGATGGCTTAATTAATTTAGCATTTAAATACATTCCCATAATTACATATACAATCACAGAATTATGCAGATCTCACACAAACTTAAATAAGACTCCAAAAATTACATAACTCCCAATAATCAAAATTAAGGCCTCAACACGGAGGCATACCCCAGGCGTCTTGGCAAACAGGTTGACCCCAATACAATTCTATTGTCAATCCCCGATGGCTTACCCACATAAACATACATAAAAACAGAGTGAGCAAGGCCCAATGAATAATAGTATGTGATAATCCAATAACTAACTTAAATCACAAGGTATATAAATGTAGAGAACTTATAGTTAATCTGATTCTGTGCTAATTTTAGAACGGCCTTAGGCCCAGTCCTTAAATAGAGTGGCTTTAAGCCCTTGAACAGAGTGGCATTAAGCCCTTAAACAGAATGGCATGAAGTCCTTTAATAGAGTGGCATTAATCCCTTTAACAGAGCGGCATTAAGCCCTTAAACAGAATGGCATTAAGTCCTTTGCATGCATGTATGAACTCAAGAGGTGGCTTGCACGGATTCTAGAGGTGACTCACATTGCTGCACTTAGTTCCATGTAGCACTTTGTTTCATACTAACAGATCATATAGAATGGCCATAGGCCCAGATGTCACAGATTCGCCATAGGCCTCACACATGTCACAGATCGGCCATAGGCCTCTTAACTTTCACAGAACGACCATAGGCCTCAGTTCATATATGTATGGACTCAAGAGGTGGCTTGTACGGATTCTAGAGGTGACTCGTATATCAACACTTATTTCCGTACAACACTTTGTTCCATACAAAAATCCTTTAGGTCTTAAAGACCAAATCATCCATATGGTGTCATAGTATAGCATAACATATATGAACCACGTTATTATTACCCCCGGGCAAGGGCCATAAGACCATGGTATTTTTACCCCCGGGTAAGGGCCTTGTGCTAAGGATGCCATGAATACTTATATATATGTGGACAATCATTCATTTACATTCTTTGAATCATTCACGTAGTTACATAATTGACATGCGATAACAGAATGCTAATGGCCATCATTAGCTTTAGGTAGTGCGTATGTTACAGATGGACACAGTTGTCTTGCGTATAATTGAGCATTAATAATAATTGTTTACAGAAACACATGCGTCATTACAATACTATTCATGAGAGCGGACCAATTCACACCATAACATGGGTCATATAACAATGTTGTTGATATTCAATTCTTTGACATATAAGGCAACCCATGGTTCTATCTGATTATTCATTTCGATTAGCCATCCTAGGTAGATATCTATGTCATAAAACATGCGTCTAATCAACCAGATTATAGGAGTCCATAATGGGACATTCAAAATATCATTTTTCCGTAAGCGGGGTTTAGATTCCGAATTCCTTTTTCATTAAGCAATTGCACAGTATGAATAATTCGTATGTAATTCTTATACGGAGTCATAGTAACTTACAGGTTGTAGCACATTAATGCTAACTATTAATCGTAACCAGAATGTAGAGTAGTACTAGAGTCATGCCGATGTACACAAAGTCTTTCAACGTTCTCACCAATATCCAAACAACATAAACGTTAACGTCATTACTTGTAAAGAGAAGAGTTAATAATAAGAACTATTCGCGGTAGCAAACATACAATTACAGTACTACTACTCACAGTGATCAGCTCCCGGTAGCAATGGGGCAATGTCCTCATCTCGACCTGCAAGTACAGTGCACAACACATAATATGTGATTACACTCAATCCTTTACTTATTCTCTTTGATCATTCAATCAATTAGCCATGGTGGTACTAAGCTGATTATTCTTTAATAAGTTATAATCCATGTCTCAGAAAACAGGAGAAATCGATGGAAAATGGTTTAGGTGAAAAATGTTACAAAATTGGTTTACAGAAAGTGAACAGTCGTCACTAATTTGGGCATAACTATTTCTGTATTTAGAATTTAAGAGTGAAACGACCACCATTGGAAACTAGACTTCCGGGGCTTGATTTTAGGCTCAAGAATCACTCAAAACGAAGTCTGGAGGTAAAAGATATGCTTATTCAAAGTTGGCTGAACAGAGTTGTCTCCCGCACGTGCGGGAAACAGAGCCTCACGTGCGGGAATGGGGCTGCACTTGCGGGAGAATGTGCTTTTTTAGCAGATTCAACTTTGGTTCTGGGACTGTGTTGCCGCACGTGCGGGAAGACCAGCCGCACGTGCGGCTCCGGGCAATTTGGAGTCCGAAAATGGCTCTTTTTGCTCCAACACTTGGTTCTTCCATTCTTAAGCTTGGTTTCTAATATAAATCACTTAAAAACATGTAAAATTGCCCCATAACATGATAATTTAACATCAACAAAATGTATTTTCATCTCAAACAAATCAATCTTTGCTTCAAGGTTCAAGATTCATGCTTAATCTTTCATGATCTTCAAGGGTCATAGAACACAACCCACAACTCACAAATTCACTTAATTCTAGCTTGATTTTATTCTTTGGACAATTCTAAAGTGCATTTCATATGGTACTCATAAGATTGAGCCCCAATCATAAACAACCCATAGAATTGAAGGTGTCATTCCTTACATTCAATTCAATTAAATACATGCTTAGAACCTTAACTCAAATGGTCTCAAATCTTTCCATATCATAATGATTTCATGAAATTAATGTCTTAAACACAAGGATTGAAGATAAATTATCATACCTTAGTTCAATCTTGGTCTTCCTCTCAATTCTCCTCCATTTCCTCAAGCCTCCATGGTTGATTCCCCTTCTCTTTCTTCAATTCCCTTTAATCATCTCCAAACCCCCATGATTGTTGAGTTTTTTTTTTTTCTTCAAGAATCTTTGTCTCTTTCCCTCTTTCTCTCTCACGTTTCTCTTCTCTTCTACCATAGATATTTTTGGCTCAAATATCTTGAGTTCCCAACACACATAACGTGCCTCCATATATATAAATATACACACACTTAAGCTTTTCACAATAAGGAGGCCAAACACGCTCTTACGAATCGCACAAAATCAAATTTCAATTAAACTTCCCAGGTGACACTAAAAGTTGAACTGATCATAAATATGTCCTCTGTTCTGGTTTCTGAAGCCTCTAAGGCCTTCAATTGGCAGTATTAAGTTAACCACCCAAACGTCCATTAACGAATCAGACAAGTTGGATTTCCAATTAATTTTCCCAAATAGGTCCAAAAATTCCCATTAACATACCCAAGTACTCAATTGTGATTTTTGAACCCGTAAAGGTCAGTAATTTCAATTTTAAAGTTGCGGCTCAACAGATAATTCCTCAATTTGAACAGATATCATTAAATTAAAATGCATTAACCCATAAGGCCATAAGGGTAATCTCTAATACGGATTTTGGGGTCATTACAGTAAGTGTTTACGCTTTAGCATACTGCATGTGTGTTAATGTTGCCCTGAAAGCATGCTTGCCATGAGGCTAACTGCTTATGTGATTAACTACTTGAATGCCTGTGGGTGAAGGTTGGATTGCTTCAAATGGACAATTCATTGAAATCCTCGATTTAGCCTACTTGCGAGTAGCAAACTTCAAACCATTTTCCAAACAAACGGATATGCAATGTTCTCTTCCAAATTAGGCGCCCTAGTCTATAATTGTTTGCTATGCACATCACATAGTAAGACTAGCTAATTAACTGGAATAAGAGCACATGTGTTTTCAAAAAACAAAATATCATGTCTAGTACAGGCTGATCTTTGATCGGACGAGCGGGGCTGCTCATTACATGACCTTTCCCAATCGTACCCAAGTTTCCCAGCCGAGGCAACTTTGGTGACGACAAACACGTGGCCTTCGGCATGAGTCAAGGTTTCCTAAATTTCCCCAAAATAAAATATTTAGGTGGCGACTCTGTATCTGGCAAAGCAGTCCATGTTTGGCACTTCTTTATAAAAATCTGTTTTCCAAAACGATTTTGTTGGATTTGGACTCTTTGCTGATTTATCGGTTTCACATTGCACATTGTGAGATTAGAATAAGAATCGTAACATTTGAGTTCGAACTGTAGTAGCTCAGAACAAAACGAGATTCTCGCGCCCTCGCAGGCGCGCAGATATCGGAGAGTTCCCGGGGGCGTGTCTACAGTTCTGGCGACTCCACTGGGGATACTTAGAAAACTTGACTCGAACTTATGATATCTTGTTTTTACTACACCTATGTGTTTCTTTGCATTGCATTTGCATTGGTGTGCCTAGGACACCATGTTCGCCATCTACTATTCCTAAACGGTTTGCCTGAGGCTGCATGCCATAAGGTTGGCCGGTTACGGGCTCTGCCACGATGGGAACACAAACCCCGATTGCTGTCGGGGCACCCTTTTGACCATTCGACCTAGTGTATATCGAGTGGAGAAAAGTTAGATACGTCCACACGCGGCATGCGAGTGGAGAAAAGTTTGGGCATCGGAACATGTTCCAAATGCTCTTAACCAAAGAAAGGGAAACATAGGGACATATCCCGGTGTTCCAAAAATAAGAAAGGGGGGGAACAGAGGGATGTATCCCGGTGTTTCGAAGAAGGAACGTGCAGAACAATGCAAGTTAAAGGGGTGCAGGACAGTGCACATGAAATACGCAATCAACGCAAGAGATTGACATGCATGATAATGCAAATGGAAGATGCATGACAATGCGAGTTGTTCGAAATGCAGGACAATGCAAACAAAAGATGCATGACAATGCGACTTATTGAAATGCATAACAATGCACATGAGATACGCATGACAATGCATGAACTGAAATGTAGATGAAAGATACATGACTGTAGACACCCCATTTTTGACCGTCCTTAAGACTTGGACGTCACCGCTTGAACACTCGGTGATCATCCACGTTTGTGTTCGTCTTGAGTTCTCGGAGGCCTCGGCTACGCGCCTTGCCTCAGGATCTCTCGACTCGACCGTTTTGTGTATGGTTTTGCACCAAACACTTGTGTTTTTGCTTTGGAGGGCAGGGAATGGCTTTTGAGACATCCCCACACTCCACCGGCCATGGCTTGAGCCCACTGGCTGTGTTTTGTTGCCATCGCCCAAGTGTGATGACCGGCCGGCCTGTTTGACTGCCGGTCGGCCATTATTATGGCCGGTCGGCCATTGTTATGGCCGGCCGGCCAAGTGTGGTTTTCAGCAGATATTTCTGTAGACAGCTGGCAACTGTCATTCTAGGCCATACGCCAGCCCAAACCTGGACGTGGGTGTTCTGAGGAGCTGCAGATTGATACATATCTATATCAATCAAGCTCTCTCACATAAGGAACAAGAGGGAGGAAGAGATATACAACTTGGAGCAAAAAAATCTCTCTCTCTCTCTACATTTTCTGCCTCTCTCTCTAAGGTTTAGGGCTTGTTTGTGCTTAAAAGTGCATTTTCTTTGCACTTTTGCACACAAACACCTAGTTCTCTACTCCCTTTATTGAGCTGAGGTCCTTGGAGGTGATTCTTGGGGTGATTTGAACCCCTTTTTGGTCCAAAAGTTGCTGATTTGCTACTGTGCTTCAAGGGTAAGACTTTTGTCCCGTTTTACCCCATTTTTGCAAAGCTTTTTAGCCTATCTTGCATCTATTTTTGAGCTTAGTGTATAACATATAAAAGTTTTGATTTTTAGTGCTCTAAATAGTTGGTTAAGGTTGCTTTAAGCTTTGGGGTCGTTTGACCCCTCTTAAGGCTTGTTTGGCCTTTGTTTTGTGCCATTTTGGTTGAGCTCCGGGACCATGGTGTTTGGGCCTCCTCACCACTGAAATCTTGAGGGATTTCAGAGGTGAGGATGGTGCCTTGAGGTCCTAGGAAGGAGAGGGCCACCCCCTCTCCGTGTTGTCCTTGAAAAGGGCCATTTTTGCCTCTTTAGTGAGCATCATGTTTAGGTTCATGTTGGCCATGCCTTGACTGATATTTATGCTTATTATGTCATGGTATAACTCTGTTTTTAGTTGGTTTTGGTACACCATGCTTGCTTAGCATACATGCCTTGTAATGCCATGTTTAGGTCTTAACATGCTTTAGGTTTTGGTCCTTGTTCTAGCATGATTTTGGCCAAGCTTTGTGAAGCTTTTGTGTTTGTTTTAGCATGCTTAAGCTCTGTTTTTGGTTGTTTTGGTCGATCATCACATGCTTAGTATAGCCACCTTGCATTTTGGCTTGTTAGCCTTGGCTGTGTGAGTGTGTAGCATGCATTACTTGCAGCGTTTCAGTGGTTTGGAACCACTTTCCATGTTATTTCAGTCCTTATAACATGCTTGTATGCTTGCCTTTGATGCCTCTTTGATGCCTTATTAGGTTGTGCCTTATGCTCCATGTTTGGTCATTGTGCATGCCCTTGAATTTAAGTCATTTAGATGCCATCTAAGGGGTCTTTAGGCTTTGTTTTAATATGTTAAAACTTTGTTTTGATCATTTAATTCATGCCATGATCGGTTTTGCTAAGGGTAGTTCAATACCTCCTTAGCTTGCCTGAAACACTTGGACCATTATTGCATGCTTTGCTTGCTTTGATTTCTTTGTTTGGCACCTCTCTTTCATGCAATTTTAGAGCTTATGATATATGCCATATGCCCATGTTTTTCTTCCTTTAAGTGTGCTTAAAGGTTGCTTGTTTGATGTTCAAGTGTTAGCCCATTTGCATGCATGTGCGTGTGTGTATTGGTTATCATTTCCATAGTATTGGCCACTGTTTTGGGCTTGTTTAAGGGCTGCCTAATTTAGTTCAAGTCCACCCTTTGGCATGCTGTTGCATGCTTAGCTTATGACATGTTGTTGCATGTTGAAATGATGTTGCATTTGGCACGTATTCTCCTCCTTGATTTGGTTGCTTAACATGCCATATGTTTTGTATGCTTGTGTGTTGACATTGTGCCTTGTATGCTCATTTAACTTGCATGCTTGTTATATGCCTTGCATGCTTCCCGTATACTCATGTTGCATGCCTAGTTAAGATACTTAGGTTGCATTGCATTTGCATGCATCTTTCACGTCTTGATCAAGCCATGATAGAGGTTGAAAGCCCCTTGGTTTGTTTATGTGCATTGCATTTCATTAGAAATCAAAATGCACACTTGATTCTTTGGGCCATCACGCATGGAAATGCGCAATTGGTGATCCGAGAATCGAGAATCATATCCCATTGAGTCATAAATATGATAAGGGCTGTGATTGGTGCATATATTGCCATGCCAAGTTCTGCCCTCTGCTGCTGTCAAAACAGATTCAGTAGAAAGATTTGGCCAGCAGGCAGTGTTGAGTGCCAACCGGCAAAGAATTTTTGGCCGAGAGCGTAATATTTAGCCGATGACCATTCTCCATGGCCACTGACCAATTCCTTCAGCCCGTGGTGTTCCACAGCATCCAGAGAGCACACTCTGGGATTTTGGCAATCTTCAGAGGAGTATAGCAGGGCAAAGCAGAGGCAACTTGTGCATGGCAGTGGATTTCCGAGTGAAAACGAGCACGCACACATTTTGCCCTCTTCCCGAGGCCTTTACTGCTTTCTTAGCTTAGTTAATTTGCTTAATTAATTAGGTGGTCTGTAATAATTAATTAGCTTGTAGGTTAATTAATTTGTGTTATTCTTTTGGTCCCTCCGAGCGAGGGTGAATTTGTAATAAGTGTGGGTGCGTGTGTGCATGTCTTCCAACCCCCACTTCTTTCTCTCTTTTACTTACCTGCTTTGATGGTCAGTATTAGGACATGTTTACTTTAGCATACCTTATGCTATGCATGCGTGCATCATTCATTAATCTTGCATGCACCAGGTTTGATGCATCATACTAACTGCATAAGTATTTCAAATCTAACTTGAATACATTCTACTTGTACATTTTCACATGTCATTTATAGACTAGCCGAGCCTACTTTAGTGACATTCCGTATGCGTTGCATTAGGCATTTAAACATGGACTTGGATCATGCATGATTGTTAACATGTTCTTGTTTTGGCACGGAGTACTAGGTGAGCTCTTTATGCTTTAGCATCTCACATGAGTGTGAACGTTGCCATGACAGCATACTTACCATGAGGCTAGCTGCTTATGTGATATAATTGGTTGGGTGCCTGTAGGTGGAGGTCAAATTACCTAAATTGGAATAACGCATTAAAACTGTGAGTTTTAAGCCCACTAGATAGTGGCAAAACCATCTTTCCTAAAGCCTACTTGAGGGTGGCAAAACCTGCATTTCAGCCTACTTACGAGTAGCAAGCCATTTTCAAAACAAGCATGAAATGTTTTGTTTCAATTTAGGCGATTTGGTCTATACTTGTTTGCTGTGCGCATAACATAGTAATTCTAGGCTAATAACTGGAATAAAACACGTAACGTTTTCAAAAATGGATATCATGGTTAGTAGAGGCCGATCTTCGGATCGGGCGAGAGGGGGTGCTCATAGCTGACCTTCCCCAATCGTACCGAAGCTCCCGAGCGGAGGCAACTTTGGTGATGATGGACACGTGGCCTTTGGCTCCGAGTCGGGGTTTCCTAAATTCCCCCATAAAAAATATTTACCTGGCGACTCTGTATCTGGCAAAGCAATCCATGTTTGGCACTTCTTTTCAAAAATATGTTTCTCAAAACGATTTGCCGGATTTGGACTCTTTGGTTCAGATTAAGGACCGTGACAATTCGAGAGTCCGAACTGTAGCGAACCCACAAACGAACAGAACGGGACTCGTCCTCCCAGGGCGTTCGGGGACGTCTTGGCAAAAGGTAGAGCCTAAAAGGTGAAGGTTAAAATACCCGAGTGTACCTTAATCGGAACTACGTAAGGCTTGATTCCCATGTTTGGGATACGTAGGCAACTTCATCCTGAAGTCCAGCGCCCAACGCTTTCATAGCGCCTCAGTCCATGTAGTGGTTTTGATTATTCTTGCCCTCCCTGAATCCGATAGTTTGGTTGTGACAACCGGATACGTAGGGAACTTCATCCCGAAGTCCAGCTACCAACACCTTCAAAGTGACTGTATCCATATATTGGTTTTGACCATCTTCGTCTTCTCTATATCCGAGGAAGTTCGGTCGGGATCATCACTAGTGAAGCCTGTTTGCAATATGCTGCGGCATCATCTAGACAAGGGGCAACTTTCCGTTGCCATGAGTCGCCATTCAAACCAGGGGCAACTTTCCGTTGTCGTGCAGTGTCTTTCAAAAAAGGGGCAATTTTCCATTGCCTCTGATCCGAGGTTGTGCACCTCGAGGGAGAGTTCTGTGCTTGTTTAGCACCGGCCGTTTGCGAATATAGTTTTTGAAAATTTTTACTGAGGTTGATTATTTTCTCGAAAACTATTTCATTTCTCCAAAAACTTAGACCGTTTTGGACCTAAAAAATGAAAGTTTTCAGTGCTCATGACCTGACCTGCATAATTTTCAAATCAAAAATCGAACAAGTGTGTTAATCTAACTCTCATATTGGTCAAAATTGTTTTAGTAGAAAACCAAAACAAAAATGGTCATAATGATGAACTAGGGGCACAGTTGAGTTGGGCTTCCTGTCTTTCCCCCATCGCCAACATACTTGCCAAGAAGGGCACAACTCAAGCTGTCATTAAAGGGCTGAAAGCTCTCACAACCTCCGAACAACGAGGTATCGAACCAAGTGCAAAGCACGAATCTGAAGGGATCAAGGTACTCCGTTCCCTTACCTGGGGCATCGACCAAGCGCCACCGGAAGAAATAGCCGTGAGCTAACCATGTTGGGCATGAACCCACAACTTCCTATTCAACCATTAAACACCCCAGGGAGGGATATAAAAAAATGAGAGAATAAAGAATAGAGAGGTGTAAGTTGAGAGAAAAAGCGAGCCGAAGGGTCTTGAGGGAAAAACTGAGCCCGAGGGCCGAATGATGTGAGAACCACAAATAAGAAAAGGTGGGAAACAATACCCAGAGAAACTGGCTCCTCGTAACCTGAGGTCCTCCATCTCCGTTAACGCGTCTGTCTTTGTCTTGTTTACTTCAACCTTTGTTTTGAGTCTTTTCCGAGTGTGTCTCGTTGTGTTTAAGTTGTTTACCTTCTTTTGTCTCCGTTGTTGAGTCATTCTCGCTATGTCCAGTTGTAGGCTCACTACCCCGGTTTAAAAAAAAAAAAAAAAAAAAACCTCTTCAATTTCAAAAATTAATCGTTTTGTGCTCAAAATGTTGTGCCATTCTCCACATTTATGCAAAAACATGATTTGGTTCTTTCATACAACTGTAGGGTCCACCCCTGATAAGTGTGAACAGGAAAACCTGGGCCTCTTTGAAGCTTCTGGGTTTCAGATCGCATCTGAGTGTGCTTCAACTTTAGTAGATTCAACCTTCATGGTCCGTCTTGTTAGATTTGGGTTGTTTGTTCAGGAGCCGCTGTGTGCAAAATGAGCCAAGCGCTGTGTTATAAGCTGTATGTAGATTAATCCCCAGTAGAGTATGAGCCGAGTGTTCAGAATGTGCAGTGGTTGGTATGGTTTGTTTTTGCTGTTGGCTAGTTCGTTATCTGATTATTAGAATGCAAGTGTTCAATTTTCAGACAACGGATCAATTTCATTTACATGAAGGTGCAACATGATGCAATGCGATGCAATACATGAAATGTACAAATACAACACTTTTTCAGACAAAAAGTTTGTTTCATTTCATCATCTTTTTCAAGTACATGGTTTTGGAAATAAAAATCTGCCTACGGCAGTACAAGATACTCTAGCTACCAGCAAAAGGTACAAAAGAGAAAGAAAAAGAAAAACAGCAAAAATCTGGATCAATGACAAAGGATCTCAAGCCTGGGGGTCCGTCCTAGTCCTCTTCCTGGACAAAGGTCCAAGAGCATCATCAGCGCTGTCATCTGAGTCCGAGTCCGAGCCGTCTCCGGTCTCCTCCGACGACGACTTTTCCTCCGCCTCCGCCTCCGACTTTGCCTCCGCCTCCGCCTCCGACTCCTCGTCATCGTCATTAGGGACTGGAGCCCGCGAGCTACTCCTGACGTGAGTGCGCCCCGCCTTGGTGCGGGGGAATACTCTGCCCTCTCCATCTCCTCCGGCAGGAACAGAAGGCCTGGCTGGGGCACCTCCTACGGCAGGAATCTGGAAAGGAGGCTGAAAAGTATAAGAGGCAAATGCATCAGTATGCTGTGAACAGTTTATCAGTGCAGAATGCAGTGTATGAGTACAGTGTGCGAGTGCCGTGAGCAATTTATCAGTGCAGAATGCAGTGTATGAGTACAGTGTGCGAATGCCGTGAGCAGTTTATCAGTGCAGAATGCAGTGTATGAGTACAGTGTATGAATGCCGTGGGCAGCTTATCAAGTGTTGTGTTGTGCACCAGATTATGTGAAGCGGCTTATGTGTAGGGTTTGAGACCGTGATCAGAAAAACATACCGGAATGCTATAGAGGGCCAGGAGGTCGAAAGTCTGCTGTAACATCCCCATCATGGAGGCATTCAGCTCCAAGGACTGCCGGGTATACTCAGAAGAAGCCTGCAAAAGTATCAAATGCATCAGTATTCTGCGGAATATCAAATAAACTAAAATGAAATGCCAATACAAGATGCATAAAATGTAGTAATACATACCGGAGGTAAGTCATGGAAACCGACCAACTCGTGGTTAGCCGGAGGAGGAGCAAAGGGGATCTGGTAGGTCGCCCCACCCTGCCCTCGGTATGTCATCATCGTGGGTAGCGCTGGCCAGCTAACCGCCCGGCCCCTTCGAGCTCCGCTCCTGCCACGGACACCAGCGGTCCTCGACGTCCCTGCCCCTACTCCTGCTCCAGCTATGGGCGCCGCAGGTCCCCCTCTCTCAGCTTGGCGGCCACCGCTCAGAGGCCGCATAATGTAGGTCAGGATGTACTCTTTATAGTCGCCCTCGCCCCTAAAGCCCTCCGCATCCCAGCCGATCGTGTAATCGGCCATCTCCTCAGCGGTGAACCTCTCGGTGTCCCTCATGTGGGTAGGAGGCGGACCCGAAACTATCTGCTCTGGCAAGCCCAAGGTCTGGCGTAGGAAACGCTCACCCAAGTACCAAGCCCGACAGACCGGGCCCTCCAGCAAAATCCGGAAACGTGCAGTCTCCTCTACACTGGCAAACCGATCCCGAGTCACGGCTGGCAGTGGAGCCCAAGGCTGCCAGGTGATCTAAAAATGAAATACAGATTGCTATCTACTACTATTGACAATACAGTGTGAAGCGAAGCTTAAATGAACCGCAAGTAAAACATACCTCTGCGGGGGTAATAGTGTCGAAGTAGCGGCAGAAAAAGATGAATGTCTCCCGAGGCCTCCGCACGCACCTCACGTCAAAGCGATGTGAAAATGGGACGACAAGAGGGGTCTCTACGTCTGGCACTGGGGCGAGTCTCAGGAAGTAGGTGTAGACCCACAACTGCAGCGCCAATACCAGAAGGGTTATCAGATAAAGCAGAACACAAAATAAAGCAGAAATTGCAGGACCGTGTATTGTGCAATGTATTGAGCAGAGTGTACAGTGTGTACAGTGTACAGTCAGTGTAAAGCAGAGTATATGTGTGTCGTGTGTGCAGTATACAGTCAGTGTAAAGCAGAGTATATGTGTCCCGTGTGTGCGGTATACAGTCAGTGTAAAGCATAGTATATGTGTGCCGTGTGTGCAGTATTCGATCAGTATGAAGCATACTACAGTGTGTGCAGTGTACAATCAGTGTAAAGCAGAGTATATGTGTGCCGTGTGTGCAGTATACAGTCAGTGTGAAGCAGGGTATATGTGTGTCGTGTGTGCAGTATACGATCAGTATGAAGCAGACCATAGTGTGTGCAGTGTACAGAGTACAGGAAATGTAAAGCAGAAATGAAAAGCAGAGGAGAAAACATACCTCCCAAGCTCGCCAGTAGCCCCCGAGCAGCTGTCCGCTGCAACGGGAGGCTGAGCTCATGTACCCGTACAGAGTGGCCAAGGCAACGCCACCCCAGTCATAGCGCAAGATCCGGGTGACGTCCACGAGAGCGCTGAGCAGGCAGAGGGGCACAGTGTTCACCCGGTCGGCGAAAATAGTCGTCCCCAGTAGGAACATGAGAAAGCCACGCGCATATCGCTCCATTGCCTCCTGAGTCATCGAAGCCTCCTCGACTAAGGCCGGCTGGACTCTAAACTGGACCTCGAACCATGAATATCGAACAAAGCCGGGACGTGCGAGGGACGGCACCTCACCAAGCAGGTAGATCTGAGCAGCCTCCCACTCGTCCATATCGATGTCAGAGGGGATCGGATCACCCCCTACCCCGATGCTGGTGAGCATCAAGAAATCATAGGGAGTCATCGTCATGTCTCCCGCGATGGAGAAGTGGAAAGAGTCGGTGGTGTCCCACCACCTCTCCACTAAAGCAGCAAGGAGAGGCCTACTCGCAGTAAGGCGTGAGAGTCCTCTGCAGAATGCGCCAAATCCGGCCTGGTCAACAATGCGACGGACTGCATCCGGTAACTCCATGTACCAGTCCCTGGCAGCAACATTCCCATACTCGCGGACAGTATGGGAATCTCCTTGTTCAAAAGCAAATAGTTGCGAAGAATGTAAAATGTACAGTTTTGAAGTGTATTCAGAATTGGTGGCAATATAGCGTGTGTGCACGTTTTCAGGTTCAAACAAACATCGGGTGCCGGTGTGCTAGCTGGGAACTACAACATGTGATGTGTCAGTGTGTTTAAGTGGTTCAGTACAGATATAGCGTGTGTGCACGTTTTCAGATTAAAATAGGTGCCGAATGCCGATGTGCTCGCCATGGAACACAGTGTGTACTGTGTCGGTGTGTCTGAGTGATTCAGGGCCAGTGTAGTGTGTGTGCACGTGTCAGTTTCAAACAGATATCAGTTGCAAGTGTGTTCACAGTTAACTACAGTGTATCTGATATAAGCAATTAAAGAATATGGCAGTTAAGTGTTCTACATTGCGGAAATTGAAACGGGGGAGAATATACCTAGGAAGCGTCATGTGATAAATCTGACTCTGGCTCACGCAGAAGCAGCTCTGGTGGCACACCTCTCGCAAAATCCTGGAACCGACGAAGTCTGTCGGGAGGAAGCTCGTGAATCGCCGGCCAGTAGGTCGCCGGGTCGAACGGACGGACGCTCAAGGGGAGAAGCTCGGCCTCTGGATCCATCTCATGCTCTGGGGGAGTCCCGCCCCGTGGAATATCATCCGCCATGTCAAAAGTGGTGTGAAAATGGCCCGAAGAGAGAAAATCGGCCTAGAATGCGAAGAGTCAGCAAAAGTCAACCCCGAGAGGGCGAAAAATGGCCGAAAAAGCCGGGAAATGGAAGAGGCACGGAAATCGAGAGAAACTCGGGGGAAACAAACCCCAAGAGGTGGAAATAGCAAAGGAGACATCGAAACGAAGAAATGTTCAGTTCAAAGTGTCTTAAATGTATCTCCATTGTTAATTTTATGCAACTTCCATTTTTATTCAATTTCTTTTTCTATTCAACTTAATTTTTAATTTAATTTCCAAATAGGTCGTTAAGGTATAGTGGTTTCTAGAATGAACTTCCGTTGTTAATTTTATGCAACTTCCATTTTTATTCAATTACCTTTTCTTTTCAACTTGCCTTTTTATTTAATTTCCAAACAGATCATTAAGGTATAGTGGTTTCTTGAATGAACTTCCATTTTTAATTTTATGCAACTTCCATTTTTATTTTTATTCAACTTTCATTTTTATTCAATTTCTTTTTCTATTCAACTTCCTTTTTTATTTAATTTCCAAATAGATCGTTACGGTAGAGTGGTTTCTTGAATGAATTTCCATTGTTAATTTTATGCAACTTTCATTTTTATTTTTATTCAACTTCATTTTTTACTCAATTTACTTTTCTATTCAACTTCCTTTTTCATTCAATTTCCAAATAGATAGTTAAGGTATAGTGGTTTCTTGAATAAACTTCCATTTCTAATTTTATGCAACTTCCATTTTTATTTTTATTCAACTTCAATTTTTATTCAATTTATTTTTCTATTCAACTTCCTTTTTTATTCAATTTCCAAAGAGATAGTTAAGGTATAGTGGTTTCTTCAATGAAGTTCCATTTCTATTTTTATGCAAGTTCCATTTTTATCTTTATTCAACTTCAATTTTTATTTAATTTACTTTTCTACTCAACTTCCTTTTTATGTAATTTCTAAATAGATCGTTACGATATAGTGGTTTCTTGAATGAACTTCCGTTTTTAATTTTATGCAACTTCCATTTTTATTTTTATTCAACTTCCATTTTTATTCTATTTACTTTTCTAGTCAATTTCTTTTTTTATTTAATTTCCAAATAGATCGTTAACGTATAGTGTTTTTTTGACTGAACTTCCATTGTTAATTTTATGCAACTTCCATTTTTATTTTTATTCAACTTCCGTTTTTATTTAGTTTACTTTTCTATCCAACTTCCTTTTTTATTTAATTTCCAAATAGATCGTTAAGGTATAGTGGTTTCTTGAATGAACTTCCATTGTTAATTTTATGCAACTTCCATTTTTATTTTTATTCAACTTCAATTTTTATTCAATTTACTTTTCTATTCAACTTCCTTTTTTATTCAATTTCCAAATAGATAGTTAAGCTACTGTGCTTTCTTGAATGAAGTTCCATTTCTATTTTTATGCAACTTCAATTTTTATTTTTATTCAACTTCAATTTTTATTCAATTTACTTTTCTATTCAACTTCCTTTTTATTTAATTTCTAAATAGATCGTTAAGCTATAGTGGCTTCTTGAATGAACTTTCATTTTTAATTTTATGCCACTTCCATTTTTATTCAACTTCCGTTTTTATTCAATTTACTTTTCTATTCAACTTCCTTTTTATTTAATTTCTAAATAGATCGTTAAGATATAGTGGTTTCTTGAATGAACTTCCATTGTTAATTTTATGCAACTTCCATTTTTATTTTTATTCAACTTCCGTTTTTATTCAATTTATTTTTCTATTCAACTTTATTTTTTATTTAATTTCCAAATAGACCATTGAGGTATAGTGGTTTTTTCCGTTTTTATTTTTTTTCCACTTCCATTTTTATTGAATTTACTTTTCTATTCTACTGTCTTTTTTATTTAATTTCCAGATAGATCGTTAAGGTATTGTGGTTTCTTCAATGAACTTTCACTGTTAATTTTATGCAACTTCCATTTTTATTTTTATTCAACTTCTATTTTTATTCAATTTCCTTTTCTATTCAACTTCCTTTTTTGTTTCATTTTCAAATAGATCGTTGAGATATAGTGATTTCTTGGATGAACTTCTGTTTTTAATTTTATGCAACATCAATTTTCATTTTTATTCAACTTCCATTTTTATTCAAATTTTTTTTCTATTCAACTTTTTTTTTTTTGTTTAATTTCCACATAAATCGTTGAGGTATAGTGGTTTCTTGAATGACCTTCCGTTGTTAATTTTGTGCAATTTCCATTTTATTTTTATTCAACTTCCATTTTTATTCAATTCACTTTTCTACTCAACTTCCTTTTTTCTTTAATTTCCAGATAGATCGTTAAGGTATAGAGATTTCTTGAATGAACTTTTATTGTTAATTTAATGCACCTTCCATTTTTATTTTTATTCAACTTTCCTTTTTATTCAATTTCGTTTTCTATTCAACTTCCTTTTTTGTTTAATTTCCAAATAGATCGTTGAGGTATAGTGGTTTCTTGAATGATCTTCCATTTTTATTTTTATTCAACTTCCGTTTTTATTTCATTTCCAGTTAGATCGTTAAGGTATAGTGATTTTTCGTAAATGAACTTCCACTGTTAATTTTTTGCAACTTCTATTTTTATTTTTATTCAACTTCAATTTTGATTCAATTTCCTTTTCCATTCAACTTCTTTTTTTGTTTAATTTACAAATAGACCGTTAAGTTATAGTGGTTACTTGAATGAACTTCTATTTTTAATTTTATGCAACTTCCATTTTTTATTTTTATTCTATTTCCTTTTTTATTGAACTTCTTTTTTTTATTTATTTTCCAATTAAATCATTAAGGTATAGTGGTTTCTTGAATAAAATTCCTTTTTAATTTTTTGCAACATCCATTTTTATTTTTATTCAATTTTCATTTTTAATCAATTTCCTTTTCTATTAAAATTTCTTTTTTTATTTAATTTCCAAACAAATCGTTGAGGTATCGTGGTTTTTTCCATTTTTATTTTTATTCAACTTCCATTTTTATTCAATTTACTTTCTATTCTACTTCCTTTTTTATTTAATTTGCAGATAGATCGTTAAGGTATTGTGGTTTCTTGAATGAACTTTTATTGTTAATTTTATGCAACTTCGATTTTTATTTTTATTCAACTTCCATTTTTATTCAATTTCCTTTTCTATTCAACTTCCTTTTTGTTTCATTTCTAGATAGATCGTTGAGGTAGACTGGTTTCTTGAATGAACATCTATTGTTAATTTTATGCAACTTCCATTTTTATTTTTGTTGAACTTTTTTTTCTATTCAACTTTCTTTTTTGTTTAATTTCCAAATAAATAGTTGAGGTATAGTGGTTTCTTGAATGAACTTCCGTTGTTAATTTTATGCAATTTCCTTTTTATTTTTATTCAACTTTCATTTTTATTCAATTTGCTTTTCCATTCAACTTTCTTTTTTATTTAATTTGCAGATAGATCGTTAAGGTATATGGTTTTCTTGGATGAACTTTTGTTGTTAATTTAATGCACCTTCCATTTTTATTTTTATTCAACTTCCATTTTCATTCAATTTCCTTTTCTATTCAACTTCCTTTTTTGTTTAATTTCCAAATAGATCGTTGGGGTATAGTGGTTTCTTGAATGATCTTCCATTTTTATTTTTATTCGACTTCCGTTTTTATTTAATTTCCAGTTAGATCGTTAAGGTATAGTGATTTTTCGTAAATGAACTTCCACTGTTAATTTTTTGCAACTTCTATTTTTATTTTTATTAAACTTCAATTTTGATTCAATTTCCTTTTCCATTCAACTTCTTTTTTTGTTTAATTTACAAATAGACCGTTAAGTTATAGTGGTTACTTGAATGAACTTCTATTTTTAATTTTATGCAACTTCCATTTTTATTTTTATTCGACTTTCATTTTTATTCTATTTCCTTTTTTATTGAACTTCTTTTTTTTATTTATTTTCCAATTAAATCATTAAGGTATAGTGGTTTCTTAAATGAAATTCCTTTTTAATTTTTTGCAACATCCATTTTTATTTTTATTCAATTTTCATTTTTAATCAATTTCCTTTTCTATTAAAATTTCTTTTTTTATTTAATTTCCAAACAAATCGTTGAGGTATCGTGGTTTTTTCCATTTTTATTTTTATTCAACTTCCATTTTTATTCAATTTACTTTCTATTCTACTTCCTTTTTTATTTAATTTGCAGATAGATCGTTAAGGTATTGTGGTTTCTTGAATGAACTTTTATTGTTAATTTTATGCAACTTCGATTTTTATTTTTATTCAACTTCCATTTTTATTCAATTTCCTTTTCTATTCAACTTCCTTTTTGTTTCATTTCCAGATAGATCGTTGAGGTAGAGTGGTTTCTTGAATGAACATCTGTTGTTAATTTTATGCAACTTCCATTTTTATTTTTGTTGAACATTTTTTTCTATTCAACTTTCTTTTTTGTTTAATTTCCAAATAAATCGTTGAGGTATAGTGGTTTCTTGAATGAACTTCCGTTGTTAATTTTATGCAATTTCCTTTTTATTTTTATTCAACTTTCATTTTTATTCAATTTGCTTTTCCATTCAACTTTCTTTTTTATTTAATTTGCAGATAGATCGTTAAGGTATATGGTTTTCTTGGATGAACTTTTGTTGTTAATTTAATGCACCTTCCATTTTTATTTTTATTCAACTTCCATTTTCATTCAATTTCCTTTTCTATTCAACTTCCTTTTTTGTTTAATTTCCAAATAGATCGTTGAGGTATAGTGGTTTCTTGAATGATCTTCCATTTTTATTTTTATTCGACTTCCGTTTTTATTTAATTTCCAGTTAGATCATTAAGGTATAGTGATTTTTCGTAAATGAACTTCCACTGTTAATTTTTTGCAACTTCTATTTTTATTTTTATTAAACTTCAATTTTGATTCAATTTCCTTTTCCATTCAACTTCTTTTTTTGTTTAATTTACAAATAGACCGTTAAGTTATAGTGGTTACTTGAATGAACTTCTATTTTTAATTTTATGCAACTTCCATTTTTATTTTTATTCGACTTTCATTTTTATTCTATTTCCTTTTTTATTGAACTTCTTTTTTTTATTTATTTTCCAATTAAATCATTAAGGTATAGTGGTTTCTTAAATGAAATTCCTTTTTAATTTTTTGCAACATCCATTTTTATTTTTATTCAATTTTCATTTTTAATCAATTTCCTTTTCTATTAAAGTTTCTTTTTTTATTTAATTTCCAAACAAATCGTTGAGGTATCGTGGTTTTTTCCATTTTTATTTTTATTCAACTTCCATTTTTATTCAATTTACTTTCTATTCTACTTCCTTTTTTATTTAATTTGCAGATAGATCATTAAGGTATTGTGGTTTCTTGAATGAACTTTTATTGTTAATTTTATGCAACTTCGATTTTTATTTTTATTCAACTTCCATTTTTATTCAATTTCCTTTTCTATTCAACTTCCTTTTTGTTTCATTTCCAGATAGATCGTTGAGGTAGAGTGGTTTCTTGAATGAACATCTGTTGTTAATTTTATGCAACTTCCATTTTTATTTTTGTTGAACTTTTTTTTCTATTCAACTTTCTTTTTTATTTAATTTCCAAATAAATCGTTGAGGTATAGTGGTTTCTTGAATGAACTTCCGTTGTTAATTTTATGCAATTTCCTTTTTATTTTTATTCAACTTTCATTTTTATTCAATTTGTTTTTCCATTCAACTTTCTTTTTTATTTAATTTGCAGATAGATCGTTAAGGTATATGGTTTTCTTGGATGAACTTTTGTTGTTAATTTAATGCACCTTCCATTTTTATTTTTATTCAACTTGATGGGGGATGTACCTCTAAGCTGGTTAATGGTTTAGGGGAAGATAGGGGATGTACCTCTAAACTGGTCAATGGTTAAGGGAAGATGGGGGATGGACCCTGGGATGCAGCTCATATGCTCACCCGTTGAAGTGTTGATACAGCTCATATGCTTATCTATTGGAATGTTGATATAGCTCATATGCTTATCTGTTGAAGTATTGATATAGCTCATATGCTTATCTGTTGTGGTGGTGATATAGCTCATATGCTTATCTATTGGAATGTCGATATGGCTCATATGCTTATCTGTTGTGGTAGTGATATAGCTCATATGCTTATCTATTGGAATGTTGATATAGCTCATATGCTTATCTGTTGTGGTAGTGATATAGCTCACATGCTTGCCTGTTAAAGTATTGATATAGCTCATATGCTTGTTTGTTGTAGTGGTGATATAGCTCATATGCTTTTCTATTGAAAGATTTGTTTGATTTGATATAACACTAAAATGTATGTCATCATCGTTTGTGAAATATGGAAGTAGTTTATGTGTTATTGATACAACACCAAAATGTGTATTCACCTTGAATTTCAAAAAAAAAGTTCTAGTGATGAACTATAATCTCATCAAATGTTTTGGCCAGAATACTGAACCTTGTTTTCTAATTCAAAGTTGAATAAGAACTGGAAAGTGAATTGTAACATAAACTTGACCGTCCTGGAATTTTAATAAGATGTAAATGGAAGTGTAAGTGTTGACCATCTACTAGTTGCTAATCTCTTAGTCATTGTTCATAGTTGGTTTAGTATATTTCTACTGGGCTGTGGCTCACCCTATATGGGGACATCATTTTCAGGTACAGGTAGCTTGCCACCTCTAAGGACATAGCTTGGGAGGCTAGAGGCGGACATACTTTGGTTGTCTCTTTTTTTGTATTATATATAGTTTCAAGCCAAGGGCGTAAGGTGTAATTGAGTTAGCATTCTCTTTTGTAACCAAGTGTTAACTTGGAAAGCTGTAGGCCCGTAGGGCATTTGTTTTGTTGTAAACATGTAATACTTTTGTAATAAAATACTCTGATGGATAGATGAATGTGGATCTTTATGTATCTATGCATGTCTCTATTGAGGGGTTTAATGTTATTATTTTTAGGGCGTTACAACTTGGTGTCAGAGCGTACCGGGTTCGAATACTTTGGGTACGTGGGAAGTGATTAGTATCACAATGGGTTTGTCTCGCTTGTTAGAGACTTAGACGTAATGTTATGTACTTATGTGATAACATGTTTATGTGATTATTTGGGTATGGAATGTAGTTTCTTGGATGTTGATTGGATCCTTGGGTTTCTGGGAGTCCTATTGGAAAGGCACTTGATCAATGCTGTTTCTGACCGGAACTCTAGTAACGCCTCGGGACTATCATTATCCGGAAATGAGATTCGTAAGTGCTTATGTGTTTATGTGCTTACGTGGAGTGAATTACAGTTGTTCATGTATTAGGACGCGAGTGTTTAGCTTCGGCACATGTATGAGTGTGCTAACGTGTCTCTGTTACTTTTACTAGGATGCCTAGGCGAGGAAGTTGTGATTTCCCTCCTTCCGCTCGGGAAGAGTTGCGGAAACAGTTTGTGGAGTTACGCCAAGGTACTACACCTTTGGTGCGGTTCGAAAGATGGTTTGCTAACCTGTCGAGGTTTGCTCCAGAATTGGTGGAGACGGAGGACTTGCGCTGTTTCGAGTTTGAGAGTAAGCTGCGTGACGACATTCGTGTAAGGATAGCGGGGTCTTGGCATAAAAGATATAGTGTGCTTGTTGAGGCAGCTGCCCATGTAGAGATTGCGGTGCTAGCAATGGGGCAGAGTGGGGAGGGAGCCATCTCGGCAACTCCCGTGACTCAGGGTGTTGGTAGGCCTTTTAAGAGGCAGAGGGGTTTAAACCCGCAACAGGGAGGTCGGGCTAGAACCACCCTTCCAGTGTCGGATTTGAGTTCGGGAGAACGTAAATAGAGGGGTGTCTTTTGTTTTAAATGTGGTCTACTGGGCCACAAGGTTTCGGGTTGCCCACAGAGGAAGAGGGCAGGGTTAGCAGTTCAACCAGTAGTCGTACCACCAGGATCATCTAACCAGCCGGGTTTTGGGCCGATCAAATGCTCAGTGGGGAGGCAGTTGTTGGGGTCCTCATCAGCCCAGATTTTGAACCAGTCTCGTGCTCAGGCACCGCCTACTTGTTGGATGTGTAATCAGCCGGGTCATATTCGACGTTTCTGTACTCAGCCGGGAGCTTCTTTAGGAGTTTCGCAACCTAGCCAGGCTTAGTTTCATTCGACTGGGCAGGAATAGTATCGTTTTGGGGGACTAGCAGGCCAGATTGTGAGGGCCTCAGTAGAGTCGAGTTCCCAAGCCCCAATTGGGGAAGTTTGTAGTTGTTCCAAGTGTGGGCAGAGGGGGCACGTCAGTAGTTCTTGTCCGTGGTTAGTATGCTCGTAGGTTGTCTTGTGTTTGGAGATGACCAATTTTGGCGGTCCAGCGAGGGACGGCAGTGGTGGTAATACCGAGGGGTTGGTTTCGATTTGGCTAATCCGTTTTGTAATCGGTGAATTATCGTTTGTAATCATTGGGTTCTGTTGTGTAACCAATGTGTTTTGGGAATGTTGAAACATCTAAACTGTTTGTTTATCTATATATACATATATGCTTTGTTTGTTAATTTCCCTGGAGTTGGTGAATTGGAGCATGTTGTAGCTCTGAAGTTTTATTAATGTATAAAGTTGCTGTAAAACCATAAAATTTTTTTTTGGTATTAGTGCATTATTTTATTATATTGCGTGTGACTTGATTTGGGAAAGATGAGGGCTGAGGAGTCATGTTTTCAAAATTTGGAAGAACCACCGAGGAGTGCGTGTCCTAGCCAAGGCAATATTGGAGCGAGAACTGTTTTACTTGCCGAGTGTGTAGAATTTCATGGGTATTACCCATTTAAAATTTTGTGCGTGGTATAGCTTTCGGTCTACTGTTGGGAGAACTCGAGAGGATGTGAAGTGTGCGATTAATACTAGATGTAACACGTATTTAATATGGTGTCCTATGGGGGCATAGTGCATAATTTTGTTAAGGTTGGACTTGTACCTTCGTGGTGAGTAACCTTGCCGAGATTGCAGATGTACTGATTGGCCGTTTTAAGTGAGGGGATGTTAGTCCCTATATAAGGTTGTGATTGTTGTATCGGGAGCGATGTGTTGTGGGTAGCTGGTACTATATCTCGAGCAGTAGTATAGCGGGTGTTTCCCTAAGTTTCCAAATTCCTTTATTTGGATCGAATGTGATAGGTTCGTACCTTAGCACTGGTCAGGTCAGAGGATGTTATTAGAAGGGTTAATTAGGTATATAGCCCGTGGTTAGAAAGTGACCCGTGGATGGAGTCACAGTAGTATGGTGTTTACGGTTAGAGATTTGGGTTAATGGCGAGGAGGGTGAGGACCTTTACTCTGCTGGATAGTTAGGATGGTGAGTCTTTGAAAGCCTAGTTGGCGACATACGACGATGTCGGGGTTTGGTTCATGATGGTTGCCTAGCGGTAGTTTTGACTAGTGGTTTAGCACGGAGGCCGGGCCTCTTGATGGTACTCACGAGATGAGTGACAAGTAAGATGTAGAGTAACGAGTGGACCCTATGAGTTACTGGGGGATTCGGTGTGGGAGTAAGAGGGCTTGCAAAATAAGGAGGTTTTGCCTAGTACGGTTGAATGTGTTGGTATTGTGATTGGTTATCAATTGTTGGGTTTGGGTTGTGAGTGGATGCTGGTAGCATTCTTTGAAGGAAGAATAGTTCGTGTTCAAGAGTAATGAGTATAGCGTTGGTCAAAGTGGTCCTTCGTGTTTGGGGTTGTTGTGATTGAGGTTGACCATGCCGGTCTTCGGTCAAGGAAGTGAGCAAGCTTGCTAGATAGCCATGGCGGGGAATGGTAATTCCCTTAGACGCAGTGTTGATGCGGTTCAATTTTGGGAGATCTGAAGAGATTCCAAAAATTGTGGTTTGTGTAGAAAACTCCGTGGTTGGGGTTAGTGGTTTTAGTGGCACGTCTGTGTGTGGGTTACTGAGTGTAGAGTTTATTGAGTTGATTAGTCAGCTTGTCGGTATCGGGTTTTGGGTTGGCATTGGTCACCCTGAGTTTAGTCTCGTTCGTTGTAGACTTTGTATGTTGATTAGGGAAAACTGAAACTAATCGAACATTTGTCGTTGAATCTGACGGTTGGAATAATACATCTAATATATGTATTGATTGATCATTGTGAAGGATTGGCTTTTTATACATTATATATATGTATGATGTTTGGTTTGATATTGATACAGCACTAAAATGTGTATCATTTGTGTGTTAAAGGGGGGTATTGTGGGGATGAGATGTGATCTCATTTGGTTGTTGGCCAGGTCTTGAGCCGTATTTATGACTTTTTGTAAAAGGAGGCGGGATAAAATTGCAAAACCATGAATTTCTTATACCTTATGTGTTGATAGTACGGTTGTTATTTCTATTAGTTATCATTATAGAAATGTTGTGTTCCGTGTTAGGTGTGGCATCACTACGTGAGTGATGGTTGTAGATAGTGTTAATTTGGAAAGAAATGGAAAACAAAATTTTCCTAGTGTTTGGGGTCATCTAAATGCGTTGTTGAAAAGTTGATTTAAATCAAGGATTTTCTTTTTAAGAATTCCAGATTACTCTTTTGGGCAAATAAACTGTGGATAACTCTGCGTTTTGGGTAACAGCGTATTTGTGAAAAATGTTTACAAAGCTTTTGAGTTTTCGTATGGAAAATGCAAGATTTATCCTGGAACGTTAACGTTGAAAATTTAAACATCTTTGAGAAATGCCTCTTGAACAAGAAAATGTTTTCTTATTATCTACTTTAAGATTTGTTTTAGTCGTGTTGTTGAGTAGTGACTAAGTTTGGAGCACTAGTCGGCTTTTGGTGAATTGTTTCGGGGGAGGTTTGGTTTGTTGAGACTTGCGCACCTAAGGTGGTGTTATTTAGAATGTGTTCCCTTGGTTGGTCTTTCCCTTGGTAGAGTGAGTCGGAGGCTTGTTTTGAAAGTAATTTCTTTCCTTGGGGTTCGGTTGTTGAATGCTCTATGATCATTTGGCCTTGTGTTTTGATGTATCTTTAATTTCGAGGACGAAATTCTTTAAGGGGGGGAGGTTATAGCGATCCCGGTATTCCCTGTTGTTGTATAACTATAATCTGGACTCAGTTTCGTAGATTCGTTGTTGTCTTATCCTCATTTCTATCCCTTACTCTTTGTTTTAGAGTTTTGGGTTGTATTGGGCAAGTTGGGAATTAGTTGGTTGTGTTTTAAAGCTTTGAAATTTTGCCCAGGTTTTGGTCTCTCCGCTCGAGCGGCGGTTTTGTGCTCGAGCGAGCTTTTGTTGCTGCCTTTACGCTCGAGCGGCAGTTTGGACGCTCGAGCGTGAATTTCCTTCTCTTAGCATTTTGGTCGTCTGCAGAAAATTCTGGGAGAGTGCACCCGGCGCTCAAGCGGATCGTTGGACGCTCGAGCGTGAACTTGTGTCTGTACGCTCGAGCGGGGTGTTGTACGCTCGAGCGGACCTGCTCTTATATCAGTTCGTGAAACCACCTATTTGATCACTTTTTGATTTCCTTTCTCTCTCTTACTTTTTCAAAACCTCCATTGGAGAGCACCTCACTCTAAAACCGAACTTCTCTCTTAGGATTGATCTACCTAGAGTGTTTTCCTCACCTTGGGCCTTTGTAAGAAGTGTGTTGATCGTCGAGGGCTTTGTGGA
The DNA here is from genome assembly GCF_055761805.1 of Camellia sinensis. Lineage (NCBI taxonomy): Eukaryota > Viridiplantae > Streptophyta > Magnoliopsida > Ericales > Theaceae > Camellia > Camellia sinensis. The sequence continues at coordinate 164,877,919 of NC_138972.1, forward strand.
GATCTGAGAAATTTGGGATTTGGAGCACTTTTGAGTTTTACTCATCTTCTCCTTTGGAGCTCTGAATTTGAGGTAGGGATATCCTACTCCTCTCTATGGATTTTGTCCTTAAATTTTGGTAATTTGAGATGTTGGGGTTGGTTTGGTAATTTTGTGAAAGTTTGGGCCATTTGTGTTATTTTACAAAAGTTGGGATTTTATTTGTAATAAACCTAGATGCATGTTTGGTATAGAGAAATGGAATAAATGTTGAATCATTGATGAAAATGGGACCTAAGGGTGGTAATGGTAATTAGGGAAAATGACCTAATTACATTGTTTAATTAATTGAGATAATTAATTGTGGGAAATGAGGAAATGAAATGGAATTGCTGAGATTGGGAGTGCATGGGGTAAAAGGGTGTAGTTGAATTATTTATCACTCACCGAATTGAAATGTCGATTGAATATCCATTGTGCATTTATTTCCTGCTTAGAAATAATTGCTTTGGGCTACCGGTGGAGGGTAGTGTTGATTGTTGTAGACAATGCTTGATGATTAGGCAAACTAAAACTAATCAGTTGGATGTGTCATAGAGCATGTCGGCTGATAGAATACATTAATTTTATGTATTGATTGATTGCATATGTGATTCTGTATTTGTATGCATTACTTGTGTATGGGAGGAGATAGGGGATGTACTCCACGGTTTAGGGGAAGATGGGGGATGTACCTCTAAACCGGTTAATGGTTTAGGGGAAGATGGGGGATGTACCTCTAAACCGGTTGTTGGAATGTTGATATAGCTCATATGCTTATCGGTTGAAGTGTTGATACAGCTCATATGCTTATCGGTTGAAGTGTTGATACAGCTCATATGCTTATCTGTTGTAGTAGTGATATAGCTCATATGCTTATCTATTGAAAAGTTTGTTTGATTTGATATAGCACTAAAATGTATATCATCATTGTTTGCGAAGTATGGGAGTAGTTTATGTGTTATTGATACAACAAAATAATGTGTATCCACCTTGGATTTCGAAAGTGTTCTAGTGATGAACTATAATCTCATCAAATGTTCTGGCCAGAGTACTGAGCCTTGTTTTCAAACTCAAAGTTGAACAAAAACGAAAGGTGAATTGTAACATAGACTTGGCTGTCATGGAAACGTAGGGAGATGTAAATGGAAGTGTCAGTGTTGACCGTCTATCAGTTGCTAATCTTTTAGTCATTGTTCATGGTTGGTTTAGTGTATTTCTACTGGGCTGTGGCTCACCCTATATGGGAATATCATTTTCAGGTACAGGTAGCATGCCACCTCCAAGGACGTCGCTTGGGAGGCCAGAGGCGGACTTTTTTGTTGTTTTACTTGATGTATTACATGTAAATTCAAGCCAAGGGCTTAACGTGTTTGAGTTAGTGCTCTTTTGTTGTAACCAAGTGTTAACTTGGAAAGCTGTAAGCCCATAGGGCATTTGCTTTTGTTGTTAACATGTAATACTTTTTGTAATGAAACGCTGTTCAATGAAAGAATGTGGAGCTTTTGAATATCAATGCATGTCTTATTTAATGGGTTTAAAGCTATTATTTTGAGGGCGTTACAACTTGGTATCAGAGCGTACCGGGTTCGAATACTTTGGGTACGTGGGAAGTGATTAGTATCACAACGGGTTTCTCTCGCTTGTTAGAGACTTAGACGTAATGTTATGTACTTTTGTGATAACATGTTTATGTGACTATTTGGGTATGGAATGTAGTTTCTTGGATGTTGATTGGATCCTTGGGTTTCTGGGAGTCCTGTTGGAAAGGCACTTGATCAATGCTGTTTCTGATCGGAACTCTAGTAACGCCTCGGGACTATCATTATCTGGAAATGAAATTCGTAAGTGCTTACATGTTTATGTGCTTATGTGGAGTGAATTACAGTTATCCATGTGTTAGGATGTAAGTGTTTAGCTTCGGCACATGTATGAGTGTGCTAACGTGTCTCCGTTACTTTTACTAGGATGCCTAGGCGAGGAAGTTGCGATTTCCCTCCTTCCGCTCAGGAAGAGCTGCGGAAACAATTTGTGGAATTACGCCAAGGTACTACACCTTTGGTGCGGTTCGAAAGATGGTTTGCTAATCTGTCGAGGTTTGCTCCAGAATTGGTGGAGACAGAGTACTTACGTTGTTTCGAGTTTGAGAGTAAGCTGCGTGACGATATCCGTGTAAGGATAGCGGGGTCTTGGCATAAAGGATATAGGGCGCTTGTTGAGGCGGCCGCCCATGTAGAGGCTGCAGTGCTAGCAATGGGGTAGAGTGGGGAGGAAGCCATCTCGACGACTCCTGTGACTCAGGGTGTTGGTAGGCCTTTTAAGAGGCAGAGGGTTTTAAACTCGCAACAGGAAGGACGGGCTAGAACTGCCCTTCCAGTGTCAGATTTGGGTTCGGGGGAAAATAAGCAGAGGGGCATCATTTGTTTCAGATGTGGTCTGCTGGGCCACAGGGTTTCGGTTTGCCCACAGAAGAAAGGGGTGGGGTTAGCAGTTCACCCAGTAGTTGTACCACCAGGATCATCCAACCAGCTGGGTTTTGGACCGATTAAATGCTCAGTGGGGAGGCAGTTGTTGGGGTCTTCATCAGCCCAGATTCTGAACCAATCTCGTGCTCAGGCACCGCCTACCTGTTGGGTGTGTAATCAGCCGGGTCATATTCGACGTTTTTGTACTCAGTCGGGAGCTTCTTTAGGGGTTTTGCAACCTAGCCAGGCTCAGTTTCTTTCGACTGGGCAGGAACAGTATCGTTTTGGGGGACTAGCAGGCCAGATTGCGAGGGCCTCAGTAGAGTCGAGTTCCCAAGCCCCAGCTAGGGAAGTTTGTAGTTGTTCCAGGTGTGGGCAGAGGGGGCATACTAGTGGTTCTTGTCCGTGACTTGTAAGCTCGTAGGTTGCCTTATGTTCGGGGATGACCAACTTCGGCGGTCCAACAAGGGACGGTAGTAGTAGTAATACTGATGGGATGGTTTTGTTTTGACTAATCCGTTTGTAATCAGTGGATTATTTTTTTGTGATCATTGGGTTCCGTTGTGTAACCAATGTGTTTTGGGAAGGTTGAAACATCTAAACTGTTTGTTTATCTATATATATACATATATGCTTTGTTTGTTAATTTTCCCTAGAGTGGGTGAATTGGAGCATGTCGTAGCTCTAAAATTTTATTAATGTATAAAGTTGCTATAAAAAAATAAATTTATGCTTGTGATTTGATTTGGGGAGGATGAGGGCTAGAGAGCCATGTTTTCAAAATTTGGAAGAACCACTGAGGGGTACGCGTCCTAGCCAAGGTAATATTGGAGCGAGAACTGTTTTACTTGCCGAGTGTGTGGAATTACATGGGTACGACCCATTTAAAGTTTTGTGCGTGGTATAGCTTTTGATCTACTGTCGAGTGAACTTGAGAGGATGTGAAGTGTACGATTAATACTAGATGTAACACGTATTTAATATGGTGTCCTACGGGGGCATGGCACATAATTTTGTCAAGGTTGGACTCGTACCTTCGTGGTAAGTAACGTTGTCAAGATTGCAGGTGTACTGATTGGCCGTTTCAAGTGAAGGGATGTCAGTCCCTATATAAAGTTGTAATTGTTGTATCGGGAGCGATGTGTTGTGAGTAGCTGGTACTATACCTCGGGCTGTAGTATAATGGATGTCTCCCTAAGTTTTCAAATTTCTTTATTTGGATTGAATGTGATAAGTTCGTACCTTAGCACTGGTCAAGTCAGAGGATATTATCAGAAGCGTTAATTGGGTATATAGCCCATGGTTAGAGTGTGACCCGTGGGTGGAGTCACAGTGGTATGGTGTTTGCGGATGAAGATGTGGGTTAATGACGAGGGAGGCGAGGACTTTTACCCCTCTGGAAAGTTAGAAGAGTGAATCTTTGGAAGCCCTATCGGCGACTTGTGACGGTGTCGGGGTTTGGTTCATGATGGTTGCCTAGCGGTAGTGTGGACTAGTGGTTTAGCACGGAGGCCGGGCCTCTTGATGGTACTCTCGAGATGAGTGACAAGTAAGATATAGAGTAACGAGTGGACCCTATGAGTTATTGGAGGATTCGGTGTAGGAGTAAGAGGGCTTGCAAAATAAGGAGGTTTTGCCTAGTACGGTTGAATGTGTTAGATGGGATGATTTCGAGAGTTGCGCGGTGTTGGCAAGACTATATGAGAATGTTCGAGGGAACGTGAGATTTGTATCTCGAGTTAGTGGGAATGGTACCTGTATACTGGTTCGTGTGTTGGGCCTTGCTAGATAGTGAGTCCGTGGTGACCCCCTTGGTTGTATAGGGGTAGTGTTCATATTGTGATTGGTTATCCATTGTTGGGTGTGGGTTATGAGTGGATGCTGCCAGCATTCTTTGAATTAAGAGCAATTCGTGTTCTAAAGTAATGAGTATAGCGTGGGTCAAAGTAGTCCTTCGTATTCGGGATGTTGTGATTGAGGTTGACCATGTCGGTCTTCGGTCAAGAAAGTGAGCAGGCTTGCTAGATAACCATGGCGGGGGATGGTGATTCCCTTAGACGCGATGTTGAGGCGGTTAAATTTTAGGAAATCCGATGAGATTCCAAAATTTGTGGTTCGTGTAGAGAACTCTGTGGTTGGGGTTAGTGGTCTGAGTAGCACATCAGTGTGTGGATTACTGAGTGTAGAGTTTATTGAGTTGACTAGTCAGCTTGTCGGTATCGGGTGTTGGGGTGGCATTGGTCACCTTGAGTTTAGTCTCGTTCGTTGTAGACTCCGTATGTTGATTAAGGAAAACTGAAATTAATCGAACATGTTTTGTCATTGAGTCTGACGGTTGGAATAATACATCTAATATATGTATTGATTGATCATTGTGAATGATTGGCTTTTTATACATTATGAATGTATGGTGTCTAGTTTGATGTTGATACAGCACTATAATGTGTATCATTTGTGTGTTTCTGAGCCGTGTTTATGATTATAAGGTGGTTAAGTAACGGGAGGCGGGATAAAATTGCAAAACCATGAATTTCTTATACCTTATGTGTTGATAGTACGGTTGTTATTTCTATTAGTTATCATTATAGAAATGTTGTGTTCCGTGTTGGTTGTGTCATCACTACGTGAGTGATGGTTGTAGATAGTGTTAATTTGGAAAGAAATGGAAAACAAAATTTTCCTAGTGTTTGGGGTCATCTAAATGCGTTGTTGAAAAGTTGATTTAAATCAAGGATTTTCTTTTTAAGAATTCCAGATTACTCTTTTGGGCAAATAAACTGTGGATAACTCTGCGTTTTGGGTAACAGCGTATTTGTGAAAAATGTTTACAAAGCTTTTGAGTTTTCGTATGGAAAATGCAAGATTTATCCTGGAACGTTAACGTTGAAAATTTAAACATCTTTGAGAAATGCCTCTTGAACAAGAAAATGTTTTCTTATTATCTACTTTAAGATTTGTTTTAGTCGTGTTGTTGAGTAGTGACTAAGTTTGGAGCACTAGTCGGCTTTTGGTGAATTGTTTCGGGGGAGGTTTGGTTTGTTGAGACTTGCGCACCTAAGGTGGTGTTATTTAGAATGTGTTCCCTTGGTTGGTCTTTCCCTTGGTAGAGTGAGTCGGAGGCTTGTTTTGAAAGTAATTTCTTTCCTTGGGGTTCGGTTGTTGAATGCTCTATGATCATTTGGCCTTGTGTTTTGATGTATCTTTAATTTCGAGGACGAAATTCTTTAAGGGGGGGAGGTTATAGCGATCCCGGTATTCCCTGTTGTTGTATAACTATAATCTGGACTCAGTTTCGTAGATTCGTTGTTGTCTTATCCTCATTTCTATCCCTTACTCTTTGTTTTAGAGTTTTGGGTTGTATTGGGCAAGTTGGGAATTAGTTGGTTGTGTTTTAAAGCTTTGAAATTTTGCCCAGGTTTTGGTCTCTCCGCTCGAGCGGCGGTTTTGTGCTCGAGCGAGCTTTTGTTGCTGCCTTTACGCTCGAGCGGCAGTTTGGACGCTCGAGCGTGAATTTCCTTCTCTTAGCATTTTGGTCGTCTGCAGAAAATTCTGGGAGAGTGCACCCGGCGCTCGAGCGGATCGTTGGACGCTCGAGCGTGAACTTGTGTCTGTACGCTCGAGCGGGGTGTTGTACGCTCGAGCGGACCTGCTCTTATATCAGTTCGTGAAACCACCTATTTGATCACTTTTTGATTTCCTTTCTCTCTCTTACTTTTTCAAAACCTCCATTGGAGAGCACCTCACTCTAAAACCGAACTTCTCTCTTAGGATTGATCTACCTAGAGTGTTTTCCTCACCTTGGGCCTTTGTAAGAAGTGTGTTGATCGTCGAGGGCTTTGTGGAGATCTGAGAAATTTGGGATTTGGAGCACTTTTGAGTTTTACTCATCTTCTCCTTTGGAGCTCTGAATTTGAGGTAGGGATATCCTACTCCTCTCTATGGATTTTGTCCTTAAATTTTGGTAATTTGAGATGTTGGGGTTGGTTTGGTAATTTTGTGAAAGTTTGGGCCATTTGTGTTATTTTACAAAAGTTGGGATTTTATTTGTAATAAACCTAGATGCATGTTTGGTATAGAGAAATGGAATAAATGTTGAATCATTGATGAAAATGGGACCTAAGGGTGGTAATGGTAATTAGGGAAAATGACCTAATTACATTGTTTAATTAATTGAGATAATTAATTGTGGGAAATGAGGAAATGAAATGGAATTGCTGAGATTGGGAGTGCATGGGGTAAAAGGGTGTAGTTGAATTATTTATCACTCACCGAATTGAAATGTCGATTGAATATCCATTGTGCATTTATTTCCTGCTTAGAAATAATTGCTTTGGGCTACCGGTGGAGGGTAGTGTTGATTGTTGTAGACAATGCTTGATGATTAGGCAAACTAAAACTAATCAGTTGGATGTGTCATAGAGCATGTCGGCTGATAGAATACATTAATTTTATGTATTGATTGATTGCATATGTGATTCTGTATTTGTATGCATTACTTGTGTATGGGAGGAGATAGGGGATGTACTCCACGGTTTAGGGGAAGATGGGGGATGTACCTCTAAACCGGTTAATGGTTTAGGGGAAGATGGGGGATGTACCTCTAAACCGGTTGTTGGAATGTTGATATAGCTCATATGCTTATCGGTTGAAGTGTTGATACAGCTCATATGCTTATCGGTTGAAGTGTTGATACAGCTCATATGCTTATCTGTTGTAGTAGTGATATAGCTCATATGCTTATCTATTGAAAAGTTTGTTTGATTTGATATAGCACTAAAATGTATATCATCATTGTTTGCGAAGTATGGGAGTAGTTTATGTGTTATTGATACAACAAAATAATGTGTATCCACCTTGGATTTCGAAAGTGTTCTAGTGATGAACTATAATCTCATCAAATGTTCTGGCCAGAGTACTGAGCCTTGTTTTCAAACTCAAAGTTGAACAAAAACGAAAGGTGAATTGTAACATAGACTTGGCTGTCATGGAAACGTAGGGAGATGTAAATGGAAGTGTCAGTGTTGACCGTCTATCAGTTGCTAATCTTTTAGTCATTGTTCATGGTTGGTTTAGTGTATTTCTACTGGGCTGTGGCTCACCCTATATGGGAATATCATTTTCAGGTACAGGTAGCATGCCACCTCCAAGGACGTCGCTTGGGAGGCCAGAGGCGGACTTTTTTGTTGTTTTACTTGATGTATTACATGTAAATTCAAGCCAAGGGCTTAACGTGTTTGAGTTAGTGCTCTTTTGTTGTAACCAAGTGTTAACTTGGAAAGCTGTAAGCCCATAGGGCATTTGCTTTTGTTGTTAACATGTAATACTTTTTGTAATGAAACGCTGTTCAATGAAAGAATGTGGAGCTTTTGAATATCAATGCATGTCTTATTTAATGGGTTTAAAGCTATTATTTTGAGGGCGTTACAACTTGGTATCAGAGCGTACCGGGTTCGAATACTTTGGGTACGTGGGAAGTGATTAGTATCACAACGGGTTTCTCTCGCTTGTTAGAGACTTAGACGTAATGTTATGTACTTTTGTGATAACATGTTTATGTGACTATTTGGGTATGGAATGTAGTTTCTTGGATGTTGATTGGATCCTTGGGTTTCTGGGAGTCCTGTTGGAAAGGCACTTGATCAATGCTGTTTCTGATCGGAACTCTAGTAACGCCTCGGGACTATCATTATCTGGAAATGAAATTCGTAAGTGCTTACATGTTTATGTGCTTATGTGGAGTGAATTACAGTTATCCATGTGTTAGGATGTAAGTGTTTAGCTTCGGCACATGTATGAGTGTGCTAACGTGTCTCCGTTACTTTTACTAGGATGCCTAGGCGAGGAAGTTGCGATTTCCCTCCTTCCGCTCAGGAAGAGCTGCGGAAACAATTTGTGGAATTACGCCAAGGTACTACACCTTTGGTGCGGTTCGAAAGATGGTTTGCTAATCTGTCGAGGTTTGCTCCAGAATTGGTGGAGACAGAGTACTTACGTTGTTTCGAGTTTGAGAGTAAGCTGCGTGACGATATCCGTGTAAGGATAGCGGGGTCTTGGCATAAAGGATATAGGGCGCTTGTTGAGGCGGCCGCCCATGTAGAGGCTGCAGTGCTAGCAATGGGGTAGAGTGGGGAGGAAGCCATCTCGACGACTCCTGTGACTCAGGGTGTTGGTAGGCCTTTTAAGAGGCAGAGGGTTTTAAACTCGCAACAGGAAGGACGGGCTAGAACTGCCCTTCCAGTGTCAGATTTGGGTTCGGGGGAAAATAAGCAGAGGGGCATCATTTGTTTCAGATGTGGTCTGCTGGGCCACAGGGTTTCGGTTTGCCCACAGAAGAAAGGGGTGGGGTTAGCAGTTCACCCAGTAGTTGTACCACCAGGATCATCCAACCAGCTGGGTTTTGGACCGATTAAATGCTCAGTGGGGAGGCAGTTGTTGGGGTCTTCATCAGCCCAGATTCTGAACCAATCTCGTGCTCAGGCACCGCCTACCTGTTGGGTGTGTAATCAGCCGGGTCATATTCGACGTTTTTGTACTCAGTCGGGAGCTTCTTTAGGGGTTTTGCAACCTAGCCAGGCTCAGTTTCTTTCGACTGGGCAGGAACAGTATCGTTTTGGGGGACTAGCAGGCCAGATTGCGAGGGCCTCAGTAGAGTCGAGTTCCCAAGCCCCAGCTAGGGAAGTTTGTAGTTGTTCCAGGTGTGGGCAGAGGGGGCATACTAGTGGTTCTTGTCCGTGACTTGTAAGCTCGTAGGTTGCCTTATGTTCGGGGATGACCAACTTCGGCGGTCCAACAAGGGACGGTAGTAGTAGTAATACTGATGGGATGGTTTTGTTTTGACTAATCCGTTTGTAATCAGTGGATTATTTTTTTGTGATCATTGGGTTCCGTTGTGTAACCAATGTGTTTTGGGAAGGTTGAAACATCTAAACTGTTTGTTTATCTATATATATACATATATGCTTTGTTTGTTAATTTTCCCTAGAGTGGGTGAATTGGAGCATGTCGTAGCTCTAAAATTTTATTAATGTATAAAGTTGCTATAAAAAAATAAATTTATGCTTGTGATTTGATTTGGGGAGGATGAGGGCTAGAGAGCCATGTTTTCAAAATTTGGAAGAACCACTGAGGGGTACGCGTCCTAGCCAAGGTAATATTGGAGCGAGAACTGTTTTACTTGCCGAGTGTGTGGAATTACATGGGTACGACCCATTTAAAGTTTTGTGCGTGGTATAGCTTTTGATCTACTGTCGAGTGAACTTGAGAGGATGTGAAGTGTACGATTAATACTAGATGTAACACGTATTTAATATGGTGTCCTACGGGGGCATGGCACATAATTTTGTCAAGGTTGGACTCGTACCTTCGTGGTAAGTAACGTTGTCAAGATTGCAGGTGTACTGATTGGCCGTTTCAAGTGAAGGGATGTCAGTCCCTATATAAAGTTGTAATTGTTGTATCGGGAGCGATGTGTTGTGAGTAGCTGGTACTATACCTCGGGCTGTAGTATAATGGATGTCTCCCTAAGTTTTCAAATTTCTTTATTTGGATTGAATGTGATAAGTTCGTACCTTAGCACTGGTCAAGTCAGAGGATATTATCAGAAGCGTTAATTGGGTATATAGCCCATGGTTAGAGTGTGACCCGTGGGTGGAGTCACAGTGGTATGGTGTTTGCGGATGAAGATGTGGGTTAATGACGAGGGAGGCGAGGACTTTTACCCCTCTGGAAAGTTAGAAGAGTGAATCTTTGGAAGCCCTATCGGCGACTTGTGACGGTGTCGGGGTTTGGTTCATGATGGTTGCCTAGCGGTAGTGTGGACTAGTGGTTTAGCACGGAGGCCGGGCCTCTTGATGGTACTCTCGAGATGAGTGACAAGTAAGATATAGAGTAACGAGTGGACCCTATGAGTTATTGGAGGATTCGGTGTAGGAGTAAGAGGGCTTGCAAAATAAGGAGGTTTTGCCTAGTACGGTTGAATGTGTTAGATGGGATGATTTCGAGAGTTGCGCGGTGTTGGCAAGACTATATGAGAATGTTCGAGGGAACGTGAGATTTGTATCTCGAGTTAGTGGGAATGGTACCTGTATACTGGTTCGTGTGTTGGGCCTTGCTAGATAGTGAGTCCGTGGTGACCCCCTTGGTTGTATAGGGGTAGTGTTCATATTGTGATTGGTTATCCATTGTTGGGTGTGGGTTATGAGTGGATGCTGCCAGCATTCTTTGAATTAAGAGCAATTCGTGTTCTAAAGTAATGAGTATAGCGTGGGTCAAAGTAGTCCTTCGTATTCGGGATGTTGTGATTGAGGTTGACCATGTCGGTCTTCGGTCAAGAAAGTGAGCAGGCTTGCTAGATAACCATGGCGGGGGATGGTGATTCCCTTAGACGCGATGTTGAGGCGGTTAAATTTTAGGAAATCCGATGAGATTCCAAAATTTGTGGTTCGTGTAGAGAACTCTGTGGTTGGGGTTAGTGGTCTGAGTAGCACATCAGTGTGTGGATTACTGAGTGTAGAGTTTATTGAGTTGACTAGTCAGCTTGTCGGTATCGGGTGTTGGGGTGGCATTGGTCACCTTGAGTTTAGTCTCGTTCGTTGTAGACTCCGTATGTTGATTAAGGAAAACTGAAATTAATCGAACATGTTTTGTCATTGAGTCTGACGGTTGGAATAATACATCTAATATATGTATTGATTGATCATTGTGAATGATTGGCTTTTTATACATTATGAATGTATGGTGTCTAGTTTGATGTTGATACAGCACTATAATGTGTATCATTTGTGTGTTTCTGAGCCGTGTTTATGATTATAAGGTGGTTAAGTAACGGGAGGCGGGATAAAATTGCAAAACCATGAATTTCTTATACCTTATGTGTTGATAGTACGGTTGTTATTTCTATTAGTTATCATTATAGAAATGTTGTGTTCCGTGTTGGTTGTGTCATCACTACGTGAGTGATGGTTGTAGATAGTGTTAATTTGGAAAGAAATGGAAAACAAAATTTTCCTAGTGTTTGGGGTCATCTAAATGCGTTGTTGAAAAGTTGATTTAAATCAAGGATTTTCTTTTTAAGAATTCCAGATTACTCTTTTGGGCAAATAAACTGTGGATAACTCTGCGTTTTGGGTAACAGCGTATTTGTGAAAAATGTTTACAAAGCTTTTGAGTTTTCGTATGGAAAATGCAAGATTTATCCTGGAACGTTAACGTTGAAAATTTAAACATCTTTGAGAAATGCCTCTTGAACAAGAAAATGTTTTCTTATTATCTACTTTAAGATTTGTTTTAGTCGTGTTGTTGAGTAGTGACTAAGTTTGGAGCACTAGTCGGCTTTTGGTGAATTGTTTCGGGAGAGGTTTGGTTTGTTGAGACTTGCGCACCTAAGGTGGTGTTATTTAGAATGTGTTCCCTTGGTTGGTCTTTCCCTTGGTAGAGTGAGTCGGAGGCTTGTTTTGAAAGTAATTTCTTTCCTTGGGGTTCAGTTGTTGAATGCTCTATGATCATTTGGCCTTGTGTTTTGATGTATCTTTAATTTCGAGGACGAAATTCTTTAAGGGGGGGAGGTTATAGCGATCCCGGTATTCCCTGTTGTTGTATAACTATAATCTGGACTCAGTTTCGTAGATTCGTTGTTGTCTTATCCTCATTTCTATCCCTTACTCTTTGTTTTAGAGTTTTGGGTTGTATTGGGCAAGTTGGGAATTAGTTGGTTGTGTTTTAAAGCTTTGAAATTTTGCCCAGGTTTTGGTCTCTCCGCTCGAGCGGCGGTTTTGTGCTCGAGCGAGCTTTTGTTGCTGCCTTTACGCTCGAGCGGCAGTTTGGACGCTCGAGCGTGAATTTCCTTCTCTTAGCATTTTGGTCGTCTGCAGAAAATTCTGGGAGAGTGCACCCGGCGCTCGAGCGGATCGTTGGACGCTCGAGCGTGAACTTGTGTCTGTACGCTCGAGCGGGGTGTTGTACGCTCGAGCGGACCTGCTCTTATATCAGTTCGTGAAACCACCTATTTGATCACTTTTTGATTTCCTTTCTCTCTCTTACTTTTTCAAAACCTCCATTGGAGAGCACCTCACTCTAAAACCGAACTTCTCTCTTAGGATTGATCTACCTAGAGTGTTTTCCTCACCTTGGGCCTTTGTAAGAAGTGTGTTGATCGTCGAGGGCTTTGTGGAGATCTGAGAAATTTGGGATTTGGAGCACTTTTGAGTTTTACTCATCTTCTCCTTTGGAGCTCTGAATTTGAGGTAGGGATATCCTACTCCTCTCTATGGATTTTGTCCTTAAATTTTGGTAATTTGAGATGTTGGGGTTGGTTTGGTAATTTTGTGAAAGTTTGGGCCATTTGTGTTATTTTACAAAAGTTGGGATTTTATTTGTAATAAACCTAGATGCATGTTTGGTATAGAGAAATGGAATAAATGTTGAATCATTGATGAAAATGGGACCTAAGGGTGGTAATGGTAATTAGGGAAAATGACCTAATTACATTGTTTAATTAATTGAGATAATTAATTGTGGGAAATGAGGAAATGAAATGGAATTGCTGAGATTGGGAGTGCATGGGGTAAAAGGGTGTAGTTGAATTATTTATCACTCACCGAATTGAAATGTCGATTGAATATCCATTGTGCATTTATTTCCTGCTTAGAAATAATTGCTTTGGGCTACCGGTGGAGGGTAGTGTTGATTGTTGTAGACAATGCTTGATGATTAGGCAAACTAAAACTAATCAGTTGGATGTGTCATAGAGCATGTCGGCTGATAGAATACATTAATTTTATGTATTGATTGATTGCATATGTGATTCTGTATTTGTATGCATTACTTGTGTATGGGAGGAGATAGGGGATGTACTCCACGGTTTAGGGGAAGATGGGGGATGTACCTCTAAACCGGTTAATGGTTTAGGGGAAGATGGGGGATGTACCTCTAAACCGGTTGTTGGAATGTTGATATAGCTCATATGCTTATCGGTTGAAGTGTTGATACAGCTCATATGCTTATCGGTTGAAGTGTTGATACAGCTCATATGCTTATCTGTTGTAGTAGTGATATAGCTCATATGCTTATCTATTGAAAAGTTTGTTTGATTTGATATAGCACTAAAATGTATATCATCATTGTTTGCGAAGTATGGGAGTAGTTTATGTGTTATTGATACAACAAAATAATGTGTATCCACCTTGGATTTCGAAAGTGTTCTAGTGATGAACTATAATCTCATCAAATGTTCTGGCCAGAGTACTGAGCCTTGTTTTCAAACTCAAAGTTGAACAAAAACGAAAGGTGAATTGTAACATAGACTTGGCTGTCATGGAAACGTAGGGAGATGTAAATGGAAGTGTCAGTGTTGACCGTCTATCAGTTGCTAATCTTTTAGTCATTGTTCATGGTTGGTTTAGTGTATTTCTACTGGGCTGTGGCTCACCCTATATGGGAATATCATTTTCAGGTACAGGTAGCATGCCACCTCCAAGGACGTCGCTTGGGAGGCCAGAGGCGGACTTTTTTGTTGTTTTACTTGATGTATTACATGTAAATTCAAGCCAAGGGCTTAACGTGTTTGAGTTAGTGCTCTTTTGTTGTAACCAAGTGTTAACTTGGAAAGCTGTAAGCCCATAGGGCATTTGCTTTTGTTGTTAACATGTAATACTTTTTGTAATGAAACGCTGTTCAATGAAAGAATGTGGAGCTTTTGAATATCAATGCATGTCTTATTTAATGGGTTTAAAGCTATTATTTTGAGGGCGTTACATCTAAGCTGGTTAATGGTTTAGGGGAAGATAGGAGATGTACCTCTAAACTGGTCAATGGTTAAGGGAAGATGGGGGATGGACCCTGGGATGCAGCTCATATGCTCACCCGTTGAAGTGTTGATACAGTTCATATGCTTATCTATTGGAATGTTGATATAGCTCATATGCTTATCTGTTGAAGTATTGATATAGCTCATATGCTTATCTGTTGTGGTAGTGATATAGCTCATATGCTTATCTATTGGAATGTTGATATAGCTCATATGCTTATCTGTTGTGGTAGTGATATAGCTCACATGCTTGCCTGTTGAAGTATTGATATAGCTCATATGCTTATCTGTTGTAGTGGTGATATAGCTCATATGCTTATCTATTGAAAGATTTGTTTGATTTGATATAACACTAAAATGTATGTCATCATCGTTTGTGAAATATGGAAGTAGTTTATGTGTTATTGATACAACACCAAAATGTGTATTCACCTTGAATTTCAAAAAAAAAGTTCTAGTGATGAACTATAATCTCATCAAATGTTTTGGCCAGAATACTGAACCTTGTTTTCTAATTTAAAGTTGAATAAGAACTGGAAAGTGAATTGTAACATAAACTTGACCGTCCTGGAATTTTAATAAGATGTAAATGGAAGTGTAAGTGTTGACCATCTACCAGTTGCTAATCTCTTAGTCATTGTTCATAGTTGGTTTAGTATATTTCTACTGGGTTGTGGCTCACCCTATATGGGGACATCATTTTCAGGTACAGGTAGCTTGCCACCTCTAAGGACATAGCTTGGGAGGCTAGAGGCGGACATACTTTGGTTGTCTCTTTCTTTGTATTATATATAGTTTCAAGCCAAGGGCGTAAGGTGTAATTGAGTTAGCATTCTCTTTTGTAACCAAGTGTTAACTTGGAAAGCTGTAAGCCCGTAGGGCATTTGTTTTGTTGTAAACATGTAATACTTTTGTAATAAAATACTCTGATGGATAGATGAATGTGGATCTTTATGTATCTATGTATGTCTCTATTGAGGCGTTTAATGTTATTATTTTGAGCGCGTTACACATTTTCATTCAATTTCCTTTTCTATTCAACTTCCTTTTTTGTTTAATTTCCAAATAGATCGTTGAGGTATAGTGGTTGTTGAATGAAGTTCCATTTTTATTTTTATTCAACTTCCATTTTTATTAAACTTCTTTTTCTATTCAACTTCCTTTTTTCTTTAATTTCTAAATAGATCGTTAAGGTATAGTAGTTTTTTTTTAATGAACTTCCATTGTTAATTTTATGCAACATTCATTTTTATTCAATTTACTTTTCTATTCTACTTCCTTTTTTATTTAATTTCCAGATAGATCGTTAAGGTATTGTGGTTTCTTGAATGAACTTTTATTGTTAATTTTATGCAACTTCCATTTTTATTTTTATTCAACTTCTTTTTTTGTTTCATTTCCAAATAGATCGTTGAGGTAGATTGGTTTCTTGAATGAACTTCCATTGTTAATTTTATGCAACTCCATTTTTATTTTTGTTCAATTTTTTTTTTCTATTCAACTTTCTTTTTTGTTTAATTTCCAAATAAATCTTTGAGGTATATTGGTTTCTTGAATGAACTTTCGTTGTTAATTTTATGCAATTTCCATTTTATTTTTCTTCAACTTCCATTTTTATTCAATTTACTTTTCCACTCAACTTCCTTTTTTATTTAATTTGCAGATAGATCGTTAAGGTATAGAGGTTTCTTGGATGAACTTTTGTTGTTAATTTAATGCACCTTCCATTTTTATTTTTATTCAACTTCCATTTTTGTTCAATTTCATTTTCTATTCAACTTCTTTTTTGTTTAATTTCCAAATAGATCGTTGAAGTATAGTGGTTGTTGAATGAACTTCCATTTTTATTTTTATTCAACTTCCATTTTTATTAAACTTCTTTTTCTATTCAACTTCCTTTTTTCTTTAATTTCCAAATAGATCGTTAAGGTACAGTGGTTTTTTTTTAATGAACTTCCATTGTTAATTTTATGCAACTTTCATTTTTATTTTTATTCAACTTCAATTTTTATTCAATTTCCTTTTCTATTCAACTTCCTTTTTCATTTAATTTACAAATAGACCGTTAAGTTATACTGGTTTCTTGAATGAACTTCCATTTTTAATTTTATGCAACTTCCATTTTTATTTTCATTCAACTTCCATTTTTATTCTATTTCCTTTTATATTGAACTTCTTTTTTTTATTTAATTTCCAAATAGATCGTTAGGGTATAGTGGTTTCTTGAATGAAATTCCATTTTAATTTTATGCAACATCCATTTTTATTTTTATTCGACTTTCATTTTTATTCAATTTCCTTTTCTATTAAACTTCCTATTTTTATTTAATTTCCAAACAAATCGTTAAGGTATAGTGGTTTCTTGAATGAACTTCCTTTGTTAATTTTATGTGACTTCAATTTTTATTTTTATTCAGCTACAATATTATTCAATTTCTTTTTCTATTCAACCTCGTTTTTCTATTTAATTTCCAAATAGATCGTTAAGATGTAGTGATTTATTTAATGAGCTTCCAGTTTTAATTTTATACAATTTCCATTTTGATTTTTATTCAACTTCCATTTTTATTTTATTTCGTTTTCTATTCAACTTTTTTTTTATTTAATTTCCAAATATATCGTTAAGGTATAGTTTTTTCTTAAATGAACTTCCATTGTTAATTTTATGCAACTTCTATTTTTATTTTTATTCAACTTCCATTTTTATTCAATTTCCTTTTTTATTCAACTTCCTTTTTTTTTTTTTAATCTCCAAATAGATCGTTAAGGTATAGTGGTTTCTTAAGTGAACTTCCATTTTTATTTCTATTCAACTTTCATTTTTATTCAATTTACTTTTCTATTCAATTTCCTTTTTTATTTAATTTCCTGATAGAGCGTTAAGGTATAGTGGTTTCTTGAATGAACCTTTATTGTTAATTTTATGCAACTTCCATTTTTATTTTTTATCCGAATTCAATTTTTATTCAATTTCTTTTTCTATTCAACTTCCTTTTTTATTTAATTTCCAAATAGATTGTTAAGGTACAGTGGTTTCTGGAATGAACTTTCATTTTTAATTTAATGCAATTTCCATTTTTATTTTTATTCAACTTTCATTTTTATTCTATTTCCTTTTCTATTGAACTTCTTTTTTTTATTTAATTTCCAAATAAATCATTAAGGTATAGTAGTTTCTTGAATGAAATTCTTTTTAAATTTTTTGCAACATCCGTTTTTATTTTTATTCAATTTTCATTTTTATTGAATTTCCTTTTCTGTTAAACTTCCTTTTTTTATTTAATTTCGAAATAGATCGTTAAGGTACCGTGGTTTATGGAATGAACTTTCATTTTTAATTTTATGCAACTTCTATTTTTATTTTTATTCAACTTCCATTTTTATTCTATTTCCTTTTCTATTGAACTTCTTATTTTTTATTTAATTTCCAAATAAATCTTTAAGGTATAGTGGTTTCTTGAATGAAATTCCTTTTTAATTTTTTGCAACATCCGTTTTTATTTTTATTCAATTTTCATTTTTATTAAATTTCCTTTTCTATTAAACTTCCTTTTTTTTATTTAATTTCCAAACAAATCGTTGAGGTATAGTGGTTTTTTCCATCTTTATTTTTATTCAACTTTCATTTTTATTCAATTGACTTTTCTATTCTACTTCCTTTTTTATTTAATTTGCAGATAGATCGTTTAAGTATTGTGGTTTCTTGAATGAACTTTTATTGTTAATTTTATGCAACTTCCATTTTTATTTTTATTCAACTTCCATTTTTATTCAATTTCCTTTTCTATTCAACTTCTTTTTTTGTTTCATTTCCAAATAGATCGTTGAGGTAGAGTGGTTTCTTGAATGAACTTCCATTGTTAATTTTATGCAACTTCCATTTTTATTTTTGTTGAACTTTTTTTTCTATTCAACTTTCTTTTTTGTTTAATTTCCAAATAAATCGTTGAGGTATAGTGGTTTCTTGAATGAACTTCCGTTGTTAATTTTATGCAATTTCCATTTTATTTTTATTCAACTTCCATTTTTATTCAATTTACTTTTCCATTCAACTTCCTTTTTTATTTAATTTGCAGATAGATCGTTAAGGTATAGAGGTTTCTTGGATGAACTTTTGTTGTTAATTTAATGCACCTTCCATTTTTATTTTTATTAAACTTCCATTTTCATTCAATTTCTTTTTCTATTCAACTTCCTTTTTTGTTTAATTTCCAAATAGATCGTTGAGGTGTATTGGTTGTTGAATGGACTTCCATTTTTATTTTTATTCAACGTCCATTTTTATTAAACTTCTTTTTCTATGCAACTTCCTTTTTTCTTTAATTTCCAAATAGATCGTTAAGGTATAGTGGTTTTTTTTTAATGAAATTGTTAATTTTATACAACTTTCATTTTTATTCAATTTACTTTTCTATTCTACTTCCTTTTTTATTTAATTTCCAGATAGATCGTTAAGGTATTGTGGTTTCTTGGATGAACTTTTGTTGTTAATTTAATGCACCTTCCATTTTTATTTTTATTAAACTTCCATTTTCATTCAATTTATTTTTCTATTCAACTTCCTTTTTTGTTTAATTTCCAAATAGATCGTTGAGGTGTATTGGTTGTTGAATGGACTTCCATTTTTATTTTTATTCAACGTCCATTTTTATTAAACTTCTTTTTCTATGCAACTTCCTTTTTTCTTTAATTTCCAAATAGATCGTTAAGGTATAGTGGTTTTTTTTTAATGAAATTGTTAATTTTATACAACTTTCATTTTTATTCAATTTACTTTTCTATTCTACTTCCTTTTTTATTTAATTTCCAGATAGATCGTTAAGGTATTGTGGTTTCTTGAATGAACTTTTATTGTTAATTTTATGCAACTTCCATTTTTATTTTTATTCAAGTTCCTTTTTTTGTTTAATTTCCAAATAGATCGTTGAGGTAGAGTGGTTTCTTAAATGAACTTCCGTTGTTAATTTTATGCAACTTCCATTTTTATTTTTGTTCAATTTTTTTTCTATTCAACTTTCTTTTTTGTTTAATTTCCAAATAAATCATTGAGGTATAGTGGTTTCTTGAATGAACTTCCGTTGTTAATTTTATGCAATTTCCATTTTATTTTTATTCAATTTACTTTTCCATTCAACTTCCTTTTTTATTTAATTTGCAGATAGATCGTTAAGGTATAGAGTTTTTTTGGATGAACTTTTGTTGTTAATTTAATGCACCTTCCATTTTTATTTTTATTCAACTTCCATTTTAATTCAATTTCCTTTTCTATTCTACTTCCTTTTTTGTTTAATTTCCAAATAGATCGTTGAGGTATAGTGGTTGTTGAATGAACTTTCATTTTTATTTTTATTCAACTTCCATTTTTATTAAACTTCTTTTTCTATTCAACTTCCTTTTTAATTTAATTTCCAAACAGATCGTTAAGTTATAGTGATTTTTTTTTTAATGAACTTCCATTGTTAATTTAATGCAACTTCCATTTTTATTTATATTCAACTTCAATTTTTATTCAATTTCCTTTTCTATTCAACTTCCTTTTTTATTTAATTTACAAATAGGCCGTTAAGTTATACTGGTTTCTTGAATGAACTTCAATTTTTAATTCTATGCAACTTCTATTTTTATTTTTATTCAACTTCCATTTTTATTCTATTTCCTTTTATATTGAACTTCTTTTTTTTATTTAATTTCCAAATAGATCGTTAGGGTATAGTGGTTTCTTGAATGAAATTCCATTTTAATTTTATGCAACATCCATTTTTATTTTTATTCAACTTTCATTTTTATTCAATTTCCTTTTCTATTAAACTTCCTTTTTTTTATTTAATTGCCAAACAAATCGTTAAGGTATAGTGGTTTCTTGAATGAACTTCCTTTGTTAATTTTATGTGACTTCAATTTTTATTCTTATTCAGCTTCAATTTTATTCCATTTCCTTTTCTATTCAACTTCGTTTTTTTACTTAATTTCCAAATAGATCATTAGGATGTAGTGATTTATTTAATGAGCTTCCATTTTTAATTTTATACAATTTCCATTTTGATTTTTATGCAGCTTCCATTTTTATTTTATTTCGTTTTCTATTCCACTTCTTTTTTTATTTAATTTCCAAACAGATCGTTAAGGTATAGTTTTTTCTTGAATGAACTTCCATTGTTAATTTTATGCAACTTCCATTTTTAATTTTATTCAACTTCCATTTTTATTCAATTTCCTTTTCTATTCAACTTCCTTTTTTTTTTTAATCTCCAAATATATCGTTAAGGTATAGTGGTTTCTTGGGTGAACTTCCATTTTTATTTCTATTCAACGTCAATTTTTATTCAATTTACTTTTCTATTCAATTTCCTTTTTTATTTAATTTCCTGATAGATCGTTAAGGTATAGTGGTTTCTTGAATGAAACTTTATTGTTAATTTTATGCAACTTCCATTTTTATTTTTTATTCGAATTCAATTTTTATTCAATTTCTTTTTCTATTCAACTTCCTTTTTTATTTAATTTCTAAATAGATCGTTAAGGTACAGTGGTTTCTGGAATGAACTTTCATTTTTAATTTTATGCAATTTTCATTTTTATTTTTTTTTCAACTTCCATTTTTATTCTATTTCCTTTTCTATTGAACTTCTTCTTTTTGTTTAATTTACAAATAGATCGTTAAGGTATAGTGGTTTCTTGAATGAAATTCCATTTTAATTTTATGCAACATCCATTTTTATTTTTATTCGACTTTCATTTTTATTCAATTTCCTTTTCTATTAAACTTCTTTTTTTTATTTAATTTCCAAACAAATCGTTAAGGTATAATGGTTTCTTGAATGAACTTACTTTGTTAATTTTATGTGACTTCCATTTTTATTTTTATTCAGCTTCAATTTTATTCAATTTCTTTTTCAATTCAACTTCTTTTATTATTTAATTTTCAAATAGATCGTTAAGTATAGTTGTTTCTCTAATGAACTTTCATTTTTATTTTTATTCAACTTCTATTTCTATTCAGTTTCCTTTTCTATTCGACTTCCTTTTTAAATTAATTTCCCGATAGATCGTTAAGATATAGTGGTTTCTTGAATGAACTTTTATTGTTAATTTTATGGAACTTCCATTTTCATTTTTTTTTTCGACTTGAATTTTTATTCAATTTCTTTTCTATTCAACTTCCTTTTTTCTTTAATTTCCAAATATATCATTAAGGTATAGTGGTTTCCTAAATGAACTTCCATTTTAATTTTATGCAACTTTCATTTTTAATTTTATTCAACTTCCATTTTTATTCAATTTCCTTTTCTATTCAACTTCCTTTTTATATTTAATTTCCAAACAGATTGTTAAGGTATAGTGGTATCTTGATTGAACTTCCATTTTTAATTCTATGCAACTTCCATTTTTATTTTTATTCAATTTCCTTTTCTATTCAACTTCCTCTTTTTTTATTTAATCTCCAAATAGATCGTTAAGATATAATGGTTTCTTTAATGAACTTCCATTTTTTATTTTATACAATTTCCATTTTGATTTTTATTCAACTTCTATTTTTATTTTATTTCGTTTTCTATTCAACTTCTTTTTTTATTTAATTTTCAAATATATCGTTAAGGTATCGTTGTTTTTTGAATGAACTTCCATTGTTAATTTTATGCAACTTTCATTTTTATTTTTCTTCAACTTCCATTTTTATTCAATTTCCTTTTCTATTCAACTTCCTTTTTATATTTAATTTCCAAATAGATTGTTAAGGTATAGTGGTTTCTTGATTAAACTTCCATTTTTAATTTTATGCAACTTTCATTTTTATTTTTATTCAATTTCCTTTTCTATTCAACTTCCTTTTTTTATTTACTCTCCAAATAGATCGTTAAGATATAATGATTTCTTTAATGAACATCCATTTTTAATTTTATACAATTTCCATTTTGATTTGTATTCAACTTCCATTTTTATTTTATTTCGTTTTCTATTCAACATCTTTTTTTTATTTAATTTCCAAATATATCGTTAAGGTATAGTTGTTTCTTGGATGAACTTTCATTGTTAATTTTATGCAACTTCCATTTTTATTTTTATTCAACTTCCATTTTTATTCAATTTCCTTTTCTATTCAACTTCCTTTTTATATTTAATTTCCAAATAGATTGTTAAGGTATAGTGGTTTCTTGATTGAACTTCCATTTTTAATTTTATGCAACTTCCATTTTTATTTATATTAAACTCCAATTTTTATTCAATTTCCTTTTCTATTCAAATTCTTTTTTTTATTTAATCTCCAAATAGATCGTTAAGATATAATGATTTCTTTAAGGAATTTCCATTTTTAATTTTATACAATTTCCATTTTGATTTTTATTCAACTTCCATTTTTATTTTATTTCGTTTTCTATTCAACGTCTTTTTTTATTTAACTTCCAAATATATCGTCAAGGTATAGTTGTTTCTTGAATGAACTTCCATTGTTAATTTTATGCAACTTCCATTTTTATTTTCATTCAACTTCTATTTTTATTCAATTTCCTTTTCTATTCAATTTCCTTTTTTTTTTTTAATCTCCAAGTAGATCGTTAACGTATAGTGGTTTCTTGAGTGAACTTCCATTTTTATTTCTATTCAACTTCCATTTTTATTCAATTTACTTTTCTATTCAACTTCCTTTTTTATTTAATTTCCCGATAGATCGTTAAGGTATAGTGGTTTCTTAAATGAACCTTCATTGTTAATTTTATGCAACTTCCATTTTTATTTTTTATTCGACTTCAATTTTTATTCAATTTCCTTTTCTATTCAACTTCCTTTTTTTATTTATTTTTCAAATAGATCGTTAAGGTAAAGTGGTTGCTTGAATAAACTTCCATTTTCAATTTTATGCAACTTCCATTTTTATTTTTGTTCAACTTCCATTTTTATTCAATTTCCTTTTTTATTCAACGTCCTTTTTTATTTAATTTCCAAATAGATTATTAAGGTAAAGTGGTTTCTTAAATGAATTTCCATTATTAATTTTATGCAACTTCCATTTTTATTCAATTTCCTTTTCTATTCAACTTAATTTTTTATTTAATTTCCAAATAGATCGTTAAAGTATAGTGGTTTCTAGAATGAACTTCCATTGTTAATTTTATGCAACTTCCATTTTTATTTTTATTCAACTTAAGTTTTTACTCAATTTACTTTTCTATTCAACTTCCTTTTTTATTCAATTTCTAAATAGATAGTTAAGGTATAGTGGTTTCTTGAATGAACTTCCATTTCTAATTTTATGCAACTTCCATTTTTATTTTTATTCAACTTCAATTTTTATTCAATTTAGTTTTCTATTCAACTTCCTTTTTTATTCAATTTCCAACTAGATAGTTAAGGTATAGTGGTTTCTTCCATGAAGTTCCATTTCTATTTTTATGCAACTTCCATTTTTATTTTTATTCAACATCAATTTTTATTTAATTTACTTTTCTATTCAACTTTCTTTTTATGTAATTTCTAAATAGATCTTTAAGATATAGTTGTTTCTTGAATGAACTTCCATTTTTAATTTTATGCAACTTCCATTTTTATTCTATTTCCTTTTCTATTCAACTTCTTTTTTTATTTAATTTCCAAATAGATCGTTAAGGTATAATGGCTTCTTGAATGAACTTCCATTGTAAATTTTATGCAACTTCTATTTTTATTTTTATTCAACTTCCGTTTCTATTCAATTTACTTTCCTATTCAACTTCCTTTTTATTTAATTACTAAATAGATCGTTAAGATATAGTTGTTTCTTGAATGAACTTTCGTCGTTAATTTAATGCACCTTCCATTTTTATTTTTATTCAACTTCCATTTTTATTCTATTTCCTTTTCTATAGCGATCACGGGTTTACCCTTGTTGTATAGTGATCCGGACATGTGTCCGTGGATGTTGGTAGTTGATTATTATCTTGTTTACATCCTTTTTACTACGTATTTGAGTTATAGGATGTGTTGGGCGGATTTGTTACAGGTTGGTTGAGTTTAGAAACCAAAACTAGTTGCCCAGATTTTTGGCCTGTCCGCTCGAGCGGAGGTGTTGGCGCTCGAGCGGGGAATACATCCATCCAGTATCTTGTTGTGCAGTGTTGTGAGCTCGAGCGTAGGGTTGGGAGCTCGAGCGGAGGCCTGGTTCTGCAAAGTGCTAAGCGAGTGCATTCTGCGCTCGAGCGGGAGGTTGGCCGCTCGAGCGGGAGTCTGTGAGTGGCCGCTCGAGCGGGGTGTTTTACGCTCGAGCGGAGACCTGGGTTAAAGTCCCGAATTTGTGACTCTTTAAATCACTTTTTCACTTTCTCTTCTCTCTCTTACTTTTCCAAAATCACCATTGTTGAGTCTCTCTCTCTAGATACTACCTTCTCTCTAGGTTTTGATCTAGTAGGAGTGATTTACTCACCTTTGGCCTTTACAAAAAAGTTGTTGATCGTCGAGGGCTACATTTTAATCTGAAAATCACGGGTTTTGGAGCACGTTGGGTTTTGTCATCTTATCCTTTGGGACTCCAAATTTGAGGTAGGGATAACCTACTCCTCTCTATGGGTTTTGTCTTTAAATTTTGGTATTTTGAGATGTTGGGCTTGGTTTGGTAATTTTGTGAAAGTTTGGGGCTTTTGTGTAATTTTACAAAAGTTGGGGTTTTATTCATAATAAACCTAGATGCATGTTTGGCATAGAAAAATAGAATGATTGTTGAATCATTGATGAAAATGGGACCTAAGGGTTGAAATGGTAATTATGGAAAATGGCCTAATTACATTGTTTAATTAATTTGGATAATTAATTGGTGAGAAATGAGGAAATGAAATGTTGATTGAATATCCATTTGTGCATTTATTTTCTGTTTTAGAAATAACTGCTTTGGTGTAACGCCCTCAAAATAATAACAATAAACCCATCAGATAAGACATGCATTTACATTTAAACTAACCGCATTCCTTTCATTCATTAGAATTCCAAGACATAAGTATTACATGTTAACCTCATAACAAAATGCCCTACGGGCTTACAGCTTTCCAAGTTAACACTTGGTTACAACAAAGAGTTCTAACTCGTTTACACATTAAGCCCTTGGCTTGAAATTACATGTAATACATCAAAAGTAAAACGACAAAACTATGCCCGCCACTAGCCTCCCAGCTATGTCCTTGGAGGTGGCATGCTTCCTGTACCTGAAAATGATATTCCCATATAGGGTGAGCCACAGCCCAGTAGAAATACACTAAACCAACCATGGACAATGACTAAAACATTAGCAATTGATAGTTGGTCAACACTGATACAATCACATAAATTACATATTTATGTCAACGACTTACAAGTCCCAATTACTTTTCATTTTCCATTTTTCAACAGATAAGCATGCTAGCTCTATCATCATTTCCACAGATATGTATAAAAACTATATCTTACATTCAGATAAGCATAAAAGCTATATCCACATTCTCTCAGATATGTATATCAACAATATCCACAGATAAGCATACAAGCTGTATCCACACTCTACAACAGATATGTATAACCACAATATCCACAGATAAGCATATAAGCTATATCCACACTTCACAAAGATAAGCATATGAGCTCTATCTTCACTTCTCTAGACAAGCATATGAGCTCTGTCTACGGAGTTCATCCCCTATCTCCTCCCAATACCTATCCGGTTTAGAGGTACATCCCCTATCTTCCCCTAAACCGCGGAGTACATCCCCTATCTCCTCCTCTACACATAACGTATATAAACACATTGGTTCTATATACAATCACACAATACACACAATTAATGTATTCTATCAACCGTCAAGTTCCATGACACATTCCATTGATTAGTTTCCGTTTACCTAATCACCATGCATTGTCTACAACAATCTCGACTATCCTCCACCGATAGCCCAAAGCAGTTATTTCTAAAACAGAAAATAAATGCACAAATGGATATTCAATCAACATTTCATTTCCTCATTTCTCACCAATTAATTATCCCAATTAATTAAACAATGTAATTAGGCCATTTTCCATAATTACCATTTCAACCCTTAGGTCCCATTTTCATCAATGATTCAACAATCATTCTATTTTTCTATGCCAAACATGCATCTAGGTTTATTATGAATAAAACCCCAACTTTTGTAAAATTACACAAAAGCCCCAAACTTTCACAAATTTACCAAACCAAGCCCAACATCTCAAAATACCAAAATTTAAAGACAAAACCCATAGAGAGGAGTAGGATATCCCTACCTCAAATTCGGAGTCCCAAAGGAGAAGACGACAAAACCCAACGTGCTCCAAAACCCGAGATTTTCAGATTAAAAAGAAGCCCTCGACGATCAACAACTTTTTTGTAAAGGCCAAAGGTGAGCAAATCACTCCTACTAGATCAAAACCTAGAGAGAAGGTAGTATCTAGAGAGAGAGACTCAACAATGGTGTTTTGGGAAAAGTAAGAGAGAGAAGAGAAAGTGAAAAAGTGATTTGAAAAGTCACAATTTCGGGATTTAAACCCAGTCTTCCGCTCGAGCGTAAAACACCCCGCTCGAGCGGCCACTCACAGACTTCCGCTCGAGCGGCCAACCTCCCGCTCGAGCGCAGAATGCACTCGCCCAGCACTTTTGCAGAACCAGGCCTCCGCTCGAGCTCCCAACCCTACGCTTGAGCTCACAACACTGCACAACAAGATACTGGATGGATGTATTCCCCGCTCGAGCGCCAACACCTCCGCTCGAGCGGACAGGCCAAAAATCTGGGCAACTAGTTTTGGTTTCTAAACTCAACCAACCTGAAACCAACCCGCCCAACACATCCTATAACTCAAATACAAAGTAAGAAAGGATGTAAACAAGATAATAAACAACTACCAACATCCACGGACACATGTCCGGATCACTATACAACAAGGGTAAACCCGGGATCGCTATAACCTCCGCCCCTTAAAGAATTTCGTCCCCGAAATTAAGCACAAGTTTTCAAAACAAGTTTTCCTTCATTTTAGACAATGTTACAATTTAACATTCAACAATTCGACCCATTACCGGTCATCCCATCCCTTTAACAAGAGACATATCACAATATGTAAACAACATATGTATTTTCAACATGCATTAACATTATGCACTATCTTTCCAATTTCAACAATATATTCAACACATATAGTGTCACATTCAACTTCCATATGAGGCAAGTTCCAAACATACTTCCAATAATCAAAACATTTTCAATGTTTCACAACTTAAGACATATATAAAAGCTCTTAAGTTCAAAAAAAAAAATGTAAAATTTAAATACAAGATTACATATCAACAAACAAGTCCGGATATTTCTCACGGACTTCCAACTCACGTTCCCAAGTGGCTTCCTCCACTCCGTGATGTTTCCACAAGACTTTCACCAAAGGAATGGTCTTGCCACGCAGGACCTGATCCCGCCTATCCAAGACCCGTACCGGTCTCTCCTCATACGAGGCATCCTCATCTACCTCTAAATCAGTCCAATCCAACACATGTGATGGATCTGGCTCATACTTCCGAAGCATACTCACATGAAACACGTCATGCACTCCGGACAACTGCGGTGGTAAGGCCAATCGATAAGCAACCTCACCAATCCTCTCAAGGATCTCAAAAGGACCAATAAACCGAGGGGATAACTTCCCACTCTTCCCAAACCTCATCAGGCCTCGTCTAGGTGATATCTTCAAAAAGACATGATCACCTACCTCAAACGCCAAAGGCCTCCTCCTACGGTCGGCATAACTCTTTTGTCGACTCTGGGCTGTAACAAGCCTCTTACGGATAAGCTCAACTTTCTCCGTCGTCTCCCTAACCAACTCCGGACCCAACAAAGGTGCATCACCCACCTCGGCCCAACACACTGGAGACCTACACGGTCGGCCATACAAGGCCTCAAACGGTGCCATACCGATGCTAGACTGAAAACTGTTGTTGTAGGCAAACTCTACCAATGGCAAGTGCCTCTCCCACGTCCCACTGAAATCCAGGACACAACCCCGAAGCATATCCTCGAGGATCTGAATAGTACGCTCGGACTGCCCGTCAGTCTGAGGATGATAAGCCGTACTAAAGGTCAACTTAGTGCCCAAGGCACTCTGCAAACTCTGCCACAACCTAGCAGTAAAACGAGGATCTCTATCTGAGACAATCGTCACTGGGACCCTGTGCAATCTCACTACGTCCCGAATATACAGGTCGGCAAGATGATCTACCGAATCTCTCACGCGGATAGGAATAAAGTGCGCCGACTTAGTCAACCGGTCTACAACCACCCAAATAGCATCACTACCCCGCTGAGTCCTCGGAAGACCTACAACGAAGTCCATAGTGACATGCTCCCACTTCCACTCGGCAATAGGCAAGGGTTGCAACAAACCCGCTGGCCTCTGATGCTCGGCCTTCACTTGCTGGCAAGTAAGGCACTTCGATACGAAAACAGCCACATCTCTTTTCATACCCCGCCACCAAAACTGGCGACCCAAATCCTGATACATCTTAGTACCTCCCGGATGCACCGCAAGGCGCGAATGATGAAACTCTCGGAGTACCTCCTCTCGGCAAGCCTCCGGTACAAACAAACGGTCTCGGTATCTCACACTCAGGTCGGGATACACCGTCAAACCCTTCTCAACTTTCCCACTGGAGATCTTTTCTCGGAGGGATTCTACCTCAAAGTCACCTCTCTGTGCCTCTAACACTCTAACCACAAGTGTAGGCTGCGCAACAACAGAAAACAAGGCCGCAGCCTCAACAGATTCGCCCAGTAGCAAATCAAACTCGCCAAGTGCTCCCAACATCACCCATTCCCGGATGGCTATACAAGCTACATCACTAATGGTTTTCCTACTAAGGGCATCGGCCACAACATTGGCCTTTCCCGGATGATAATGCAACTCAAAATCATAATCCTCGATGAACTCCATCCATCTCCTCTGCCTCAGATTCAAGTCTCTCTGTGTAAACAGATACTTCAAACTCTTGTGATCCGAGAATACCTCGAACCTCTCACCATAAAGGTAGTGCCTCCAGATTTTCAAGGCAAAGATCACAGCTGCTAACTCTAGGTCGTGTGTGGGGTAATTCTTCTCGTGTATTTTCAACTGACGTGAGCCATAAGCTACCACTTTCCCCTCTTGCATCAACACACAACCCAAACCCTCTCGTGAAGCATCACAATAAACCGCATAACCCAACCCTCTCTCCGGAATAATCAACACCGGAGCGGTGGTCAATCTAATTTTCAACTCTTGGAACGACTTTTCACAAGTCTCACTCCACACAAACTTGACTCCCTTCCGAGTCAGTCTAGTCAACGGTGACGCTAACCTGGAGAAATCTTTCACAAACCGACGGTAATACCCAGCTAATCCCAGAAAACTGCGGATC
This sequence comes from Camellia sinensis, assembly GCF_055761805.1. Classification (NCBI taxonomy): domain Eukaryota; kingdom Viridiplantae; phylum Streptophyta; class Magnoliopsida; order Ericales; family Theaceae; genus Camellia; species Camellia sinensis. Next base: position 164,907,596 of record NC_138972.1, read on the forward strand.
TCAAACACACTCTTAGGCTGTGCCCAATCTTGCACTGCCTCAACCTTGGATGTATCAACAGACACCCCTTCCCCGGATACCACGTGGCCTAAGAATTTGACTTCCCTCAGCCAGAACTCACACTTCCCAAACTTGGCATACAGCCTATGGGCTCTAAGTAACTCAAGCACCACTCTCAAGTGTGCCTCGTGCTCCTCCTCAGAAGACGAATAGATAAGGATATCGTCCACGAAAACAACCACAAATCGGTCTAAGAACTCCCGGAAAATCCGGTTCATCAAGTCCATAAAGACTGCCGGTGCATTGGTAAGTCCGAATGGCATCACCAAAAACTCATAATGGCCATACCGCGTACGGAATGCCGTCTTAGGAATATCTTCCTCCCTGACCCTCAACTGATGGTAACCCGATCTCAAGTCTATCTTAGAGAAACAACGGGAACCCTTCAACTGGTCAAACAAATCATCTATACGGGGCATAGGGTACTTATTTTTAACCGTAGCCCGATTCAACTTCCGGTAGTCTATACACAATCTCAAGGCACCATCTTTCTTTTTAACAAAGAGTGCCGGTGCTCCCCACGGTGAAACACTAGGGCGAACAAAGCCCTTATCTAGCAATTCCTGGAGCTGAACTTTCAACTCAACCAACTCTGCTGGAGCAAAACGGTAAGGTGCCATAGAAATCGGCGCCGTACCAGGCACTAAATCAATAGAGAACTCTATCTCTCGGTGAGGTGGCAAACTAACAAGATCTTCGGGAAAGACATCCGAATACTCACAAACCACCCTCGGTAATACATGCTGGGTCTCACCACGCTCACCACTCTCAAAGCTAGCAAGTAGACTACTAAGCTCACTTCGCCCTCGCGAATCATACCCCGGTGGCAAAACACTACCAACCCGGTCTCCCAAGAAATGGAACCACTCCCCGCTCAAGGTACACAATGTAACCCTCTGGCGGTAGAAATCAATAACAGCCCGGTATGACGATAACCAGTCCATACCCAAAATAACATCAAAACCCTTCATGGGCATGACAACAAACGGAAAAGGAAGCCTATAATCGGCGATCTCTATATCACATCCTCTAACACCCTGTTTCAGGATCAACTCACCACCCAAAGGCGATACCACACAAATAGGAGATGCTAACTGTGCTAACTCCAATTCCAAAACAGATGCAAATGCAGCAGATACAAAAGAATGAGATGCACCCGTGTCTATCAACACATTAGCAACTGAGTTGCAAAACAGAAAAGTACCTCTCACTACTGATGGAGCCGGTACTAAGTCCTGGGCGGTAACAGCATACACGCGCCCCGTAGGCCCCTGGTTTACCTGCTCACCTCTCAGAGCAAAAGACTGCTGCACAGACTGGGATGACGAAGCTCCCGGATTGGCCCTCGAGGCCTGCACAGACTGAGCTGGCTGAAAACCCTGCGTCTGCCTAGAACCAAACGCTCCCGAAGTGGCACTCAACTGTGGGCAAAATCTCTTCATGTGCCCAGGTTGTCCACACTGATAACAAGTCAAGAGCTGCCCCCTGCCCAAACTCTGACTCTGCGGTCTAGCTGAAGAAGAAGCAGCTTTCTGACCCCCACCCTTCTGCGGGCACACAGATACCTTGTGACCCAGCTGGCCACACTTGTAACAGGTGAAATCCCCCTGACCACCTCTCCCGGAGCCTGCACTCGGCACTGGGAAGGTCGATCTAGCAACACCACCCTGCGACTGCTGAGGGTTATAACCCTTCTGTCTCCTGCCATCACTCTGACTATCCTGGCTCCTCTTGGAGCCTCTTTGACCCTCATCCTCCTCCTGCATCATAAGCTCCATATGAGCTGCAGCATCCACTAGGTGTCTATACTCTCGAATATAAGACCCACCAATTCTCAACTTGAGGCCCCGCCTCAACTTCCGCTCAAACTCATAGCAACGGCGTTCCTCAGACGCCACCAGTTCAGGTGCAAACCTAGACAGACTGGTAAAAGTAGCCTCAAACTCGGCCACTGACAAGCCCTGCTGATTAAGCCGGCTAAACTGATCCCTCAGCTTCTCCCTAGCTGCTGCTGATAAAAACCTCTCCTGAAAAGCATTCACAAACGCCTCCCAAGTACCACCAACACGAGCTTTCTCGTACTTCCACCATTGACCCGCATCTCCCTTCAGTTGAAAGGATGCCAAGGTCACTTTCAGTGCTCCGTCCTCGATGCCAAGCATCTCAAACGTCTTCGTTGTCTGTTCGAGCCATTCATCTGCCTTAAGCGGCTCTTTAGGATCCCCGATAAACTCGTCCGGATTACACCGGAAGAACTCCCTCTTCAAGAAGGAAGGCCCTGTCTCAGCTGCCTGATTCCCAGCTCTAAGAATACCCAAAGCTCCTACTATCTCTCTGGCCAAGGCACCCATAGCCTGCTGACCTACTGGCTCGGCCACATTGGCCTGCCCAACTCCCTCCTGCACTGCCGGAATCTCACCCTGTAACGGTACTTCCTGCCTCGCAGGTCTACCACGCCTAGCACCTCTTCCTCGTCCTGACATCCTAATAAAGGCAACACAGAACGTTAGCACATTCATAAATGTGCCGAAACTAAACACTCACGTCCTAATGCCTGGACAACTGTAATTCACTCCACATAAGCACATAAACACATAAGCACTTACGAATTTCATTTCCGGATAATGATAGTCCCGAGGCGTTACTAGAGTTCCGGTTAGAAACAGCATTGATCAAGTGCTTTTCCAACAAGACTCCCAGAAACTCAAGGATCCAATCAACATCCCAGAAATTAAATCCCATACCCACATAATCACATAAGCATGTTATCAATTAAGCACATAGCATATGATACTACATCTAAGTCTCTATCAAGCGAGACAAACCCATTGTGATACTAATCACTTCCCACGTACCCAAAGTATTCGAACCCGGTACGCTCTGATACCAAGTTGTAACGCCCTCAAAATAATAACAATAAACCCATCAGATAAGACATGCATTTACATTTAAACTAACCGCATTCCTTTCATTCATTAGAATTCCAAGACATAAGTATTACATGTTAACCTCATAACAAAATGCCCTACGGGCTTACAGCTTTCCAAGTTAACACTTGGTTACAACAAAGAGTTCTAACTCGTTTACACATTAAGCCCTTGGCTTGAAATTACATGTAATACATCAAAAGTAAAACGACAAAACTATGCCCGCCACTAGCCTCCCAGCTATGTCCTTGGAGGTGGCATGCTTCCTGTACCTGAAAATGATATTCCCATATAGGGTGAGCCACAGCCCAGTAGAAATACACTAAACCAACCATGGACAATGACTAAAACATTAGCAATTGATAGTTGGTCAACACTGATACAATCACATAAATTACATATTTATGTCAACGACTTACAAGTCCCAATTACTTTTCATTTTCCCTTTTTCAACAGATAAGCATGCTAGCTCTATCATCATTTCCACAGATATGTATAAAAACTATATCTTACATTCAGATAAGCATAAAAGCTATATCCACATTCTCTCAGATATGTATATCAACAATATCCACAGATAAGCATACAAGCTGTATCCACACTCTACAACAGATATGTATAACCACAATATCCACAGATAAGCATATAAGCTATATCCACACTTCACAAAGATAAGCATATGAGCTCTATCTTCACTTCTCTAGACAAGCATATGAGCTCTGTCTACGGAGTTCATCCCCTATCTCCTCCCAATACCTATCCGGTTTAGAGGTACATCCCCTATCTTCCCCTAAACCGCGGAGTACATCCCCTATCTCCTCCTCTACACATAACGTATATAAACACATTGGTTCTATATACAATCACACAATACACACAATTAATGTATTCTATCAACCGTCAAGTTCCATGACACATTCCATTGATTAGTTTCCGTTTACCTAATCACCATGCATTGTCTACAACAATCTCGACTATCCTCCACCGATAGCCCAAAGCAGTTATTTCTAAAACAGAAAATAAATGCACAAATGGATATTCAATCAACATTTCATTTCCTCATTTCTCACCAATTAATTATCCCAATTAATTAAACAATGTAATTAGGCCATTTTCCATAATTACCATTTCAACCCTTAGGTCCCATTTTCATCAATGATTCAACAATCATTCTATTTTTCTATGCCAAACATGCATCTAGGTTTATTATGAATAAAACCCCAACTTTTGTAAAGTTACACAAAAGCCCCAAACTTTCACAAATTTACCAAACCAAGCCCAACATCTCAAAATACCAAAATTTAAAGACAAAACCCATAGAGAGGAGTAGGATATCCCTACCTCAAATTCGGAGTCCCAAAGGAGAAGACGACAAAACCCAACGTGCTCCAAAACCCGAGATTTTCAGATTAAAAAGAAGCCCTCGACGATCAACAACTTTTTTGTAAAGGCCAAAGGTGAGCAAATCACTCCTACTAGATCAAAACCTAGAGAGAAGGTAGTATCTAGAGAGAGAGACTCAACAATGGTGTTTTGGGAAAAGTAAGAGAGAGAAGAGAAAGTGAAAAAGTGATTTGAAAAGTCACAATTTCGGGATTTAAACCCAGTCTTCCGCTCGAGCGTAAAACACCCCGCTCGAGCGGCCACTCACAGACTTCCGCTCGAGCGGCCAACCTCCCGCTCGAGCGCAGAATGCACTCGCCCAGCACTTTTGCAGAACCAGGCCTCCGCTCGAGCTCCCAACCCTACGCTCGAGCTCACAACACTGCACAACAAGATACTGGATGGATGTATTCCCCGCTCGAGCGCCAACACCTCCGCTCGAGCGGACAGGCCAAAAATCTGGGCAACTAGTTTTGGTTTCTAAACTCAACCAACCTGAAACCAACCCGCCCAACACATCCTATAACTCAAATACAAAGTAAGAAAGGATGTAAACAAGATAATAAACAACTACCAACATCCACGGACACATGTCCGGATCACTATACAACAAGGGTAAACCCGGGATCGCTATATTTGGGCTATCGGTGGAGGATAGTCGAGATTGTTGTAGACAATGCATGATGATTAGGTAAACGGAAACTAATCAATGGAATGTGTCATGGAACTTGACGGTTGATAGAATACATTAATTGTGTGTATTGTGTGATTGTATATAGAACCAATGTGTTTATATACGTTATGTGTAGAGGAGGAGATAGGGGATGTACTCCGCGGTTTAGGGGAAGATAGGGGATGTACCTCTAAACCGGATAGGTATTGGGAGGAGATAGGGGATGAACTCCGTAGACAGAGCTCATATGCTTGTCTAGAGAAGTGAAGATAGAGCTCATATGCTTATCTTTGTGAAGTGTGGATACAGCTTGTATGCTTATCTGTGGATATTGTTGATATACATATCTGTTGAAGAATGTGGATACAGCTTGTATGCTTATCTGTGGATATTGTTGATATACAAATCTGTTGAGAATGTGAGATATAGCTTTTATACATATCTGTGGAAATGATGATAGAGCTAGCATGCTTATCTGTTGAAAGGGGGAAAATGAAAAGTAATTGGGACTGGTAAGTCGTTGACATAAATTTGTAATTTATGTGATTGTATCAGTGTTGACCAACTATCAATTGCTAATGTTTTAGTCATTGTCCATGGTTGGTTTAGTGTATTTCTACTGGGCTGTGGCTCACCCTATATGGGAATATCATTTTCAGGTGCAGGAAGCATGCCACCTCCAAGGACATAGCTGGAGGCTTGTGGCGGACATACTTTTGTCGCTTAACTTTTGATGTATTACATGTAACTTCAAGCCTAGGGCTTATTGTGTAAACGAGTTAGTACTCTTTTGTTGTAACCAAGTGTTAACTTGGAAAGCTGTAAGCCCGTAGGGCATTTTGTTATGATGTTAACATGTAATACTTTTGTAATGGAACTCTAATGAATGAAAGAATGTGGTTAGTTTATATGTAAATGTATGTCTTATTAGATGGGTTTATTGTTGTTATTTTGAGGGCGTTACATTTTCTATTCAACTTCCTTTTTATTTAATTTTCAAATAGATCGTTAAGATATAGTGGCTTTTTAATGAATTTTCATTGTTAATTTTATGCAACTTTCATTTTTATTTTTATTCAAATTTCGTTTTTATTCAGTTTACTTTTTTATTCAATTTCCTTTTTTATTTCATTTCCAAATAGATCGTTAAGGTATAGTGTTTTCTTGAATGAACTTCCATTGTTAATTTTATGCAACTTCCATTTTTATTTTTATTCAACTTCAATTTTTATTCAATTTACTTTTCTATTGAATTTCCTTTTTTATTCAATTTCCAAATAAATAGTTAAGGTACAGTGGTTTCTTGAATGAAGTTCCATTTCTATTTTTATGCAACTTTAATTTTTATTTTTATTCAACTTCAATTTTTATTCAATTTACTTTTCTATTCAACTTCCTTTTTATTTAATTTCTAAATGGATCGTTAAGATATAGTGGCTTCTTGAATGAATTTCCATTTTTAATTTGATGCCACTTTCATTTTTATTTTTATTCAACTTCAATTTTTATTCTATTTCCTTTTATATTCAACTTCTTTTTTTATTTAATTTCCAAATAGATCGTTAAGGTATAATGGTTTCTTGAATGAACTTCCATTGTTAATTTTATGCAACTTCCATTTTTATTTTTATTCAACTTCCGTTTTTATTCAATTTACTTTTCTATTCAACTTCCTTTTTAGTTAATTTCTAAATAGATCGTTAAGATATAGTGGTTTCTTGAATGAACTTCCATTTTTAATTTTATGCAACTTCCATTTTTATTTTTACTCAACTTCCGTTTTTATTCGATTTACTTTTCGATTCAACTTTATTTTTATTTAATTTCCAAATAGATCATTGAGGTATAGTGGTTTTTTTCGTTTTTATTTTTATTCAACTTCCAATTTTATTCAATTTACTTTTCTCTTCTACTTCCTTTTTTATTTAATTTCCAGACAAATCGTTAAAGTATTGTGGTTTCTTGAATGAACTTTTATTGTTAATTTTATGCAACTTCCATTTTTATTCAAGTTCCTTTTCTATTCAACTTCCTTTTTTGTTTCCTTTCCAAATAGATCGTTGAGATATAGTGGTTTCTTGGATGAACTTCTGTTTTTAATTTTATGCAACTTCCATTTTTATTTTTATTCAACTTCCATTTTTATTCAATTTTTTTTTTCTATTCAACTTTCTTTTTTGTTTAATTTCCACATAAATCGTTGAGGTATAGTGGTTTCTTGAATAAACTTTCTTTGTTAATTTTATGTGACTTTCATTTTTATTTTTATTCAGCTTCAATTTTATTCAATTTCCTTTTCTATTCAACTTCCATTTTTATTTAATTTCCAAATAGATCGTTAAGTATAGTTGTTTCTTTAATGAACTTTCATTGTTATTTTTATTCAAATTCTATTTTTATTCAATTTCCTTTTCTATTCGACTTTCTTTTTTATTTAATTTCCCGATAGATCGTTAAGGTATAGTGGTTTCCTGAATGAACTTTTATTTTTATTTTTATTCAATTTCCTTTTCTATTCGACTTTCTTTTTTATTTTATTTCCCGATAGATCGTTAAGGTATAGTGGTTTCTTGAATGAAATTTTATTGCTAATTTTATGCAACTTCCATTTTTTTTCAATTTCCTATTCTATTCAACTTCCCTTTTTATTTATTATCCAAATAGATCGTTAAGGTATAGTGGTTCCTTGAATGAACTTCCATTCTAATTTTATGCAACTTCCATTTTTATTTTTATTCAACTTCCTTTTTTATTTAATTTCCAAATAGATCGTTAAGATATAGTGGTTTCTTCAATGAACTTCCATTGTTAATTTTATGCAACTTACATTTTTATTTTTATTCAACTTCAATTTTTATTCAATTTATTTTTCTATTCGACTTCCTTTTTCAATCAATTTCCAAATAGATAGCAAAGGTATAGTGGTTTCTTGAATGAACTGCCATTTCTAATTTTATGCAACTTCCATTTTTATTTTTATTCAACTTCAATTTTTATTCAATTTCCTTTTCTATTCAACTTCCTTTTTATTTAATTTTCAAACAGATCGTTAAGATATAGTGGTTTCTTCAATGAATTTCAATTTTTAATTTTATGCAACTTCCATTTTTATTTTTATTTAACTTCCATTTTTATTCTATTTCCTTTTCTATTCAACTTCTTTTTTTTATTTAATTTCCAAATAGATCGTTAAGGTATAGGGTTTTTCTTGAATGAACTTCCATTGTTAATTTTATGCAACTTCCATTATTATTTTTATTCAACTTCCTTTTTTGTTTAATTTCCAAATAGACCGTTGAGATATAGTGGTTTTTGAATGAACTTCCATTTTAATTTTAATTCAACTTCCATTTTTATTCAATTTCATTTTCTATTCAACTTCCTTTTTAATTTAATTTCCAAATAGATCGTTACGATATCGTGGTTTCTTCAGTGAACTTCCATTTTTAATTTTATGCAACTTCCATTTTTATTTTTATTCAACTTCCATTTTTATGCTATTTCCTTTTCTATTCAACTTCTTTTTTTATTTAATTTCCCAATAGATCGTTAAGGTGTACTGGTTTCTTGAATGAACTTCCATTTTTATTTTTATTCAGTTTACTTTTCTATTCAACTTCCTTTTTTATTTAATTTCCAAATAGATCGTTGAGGTATAGTGTTTTCTTGAATGAACTTCCATTATTAATTTTTTTCAACCTCCGTATTTGTTCAATTTACTTTTCTATTCAACTTCCTTTTTTATTTAATTTTCAGATAGATCGTTAAGGTAATGAGGATTCTTGAATGAACTTTTACTGTTAATTTAATGCACCGTCCATTTTTATTTTTATTCAACTTCCCTTTTTATTCAATTTCACTATTCAACTTCCTTTTTTGTTTAATTTCCAAATAGATCGTTGGGTTATTCTGGTTTCTTGAATAAACTTCTGTTTTTATTTTTATTCAACTTCCATTTTTATTAAATTTCTTTCTCTATTCAACTTTCTTTTTTATTTAATTTCCAAAGAGATCGTTAAGGTATAGTGGTTTTTCTTGAATGAACTTCCCTTGTTAATTTTATGCAACCTCCGTCTTTATTTTTATTCAATTTCAATTTTTATTCAATTTCCTTTTCTATTCAACTTCCTTTTTTATTTAATTTACAAATAGACCGTTAAGATATAGAGGTATTGTAGGACAATCTTCACTGTATTTAAAAGATTTAATTCTATTGTGTACACAACAACAATTAGAATTTAAATAAATAAAGAAAATGAGAAAATTTGTTTGATTACAAAAATCAAACTTGAAATAAAAAAAATACATAAATAAATAACATATTTTATTTTGCTACAAAAATAAAAAATCTGATTTTCATAAATAATAACAACACTGAAAATAAAATAAATAACTTACTTGATTTAAATTTCTTCGAATTATTTTCTAATCAAGTCCAGTGTTTGACATTGTGTCCTTAAGACAGATTCGTCCTCTCCACGGTGCTTTCAGAATTTGGACGTCTATCTCCTAGGATAAAATGATCTTATCAACGAATAAAAGCAGCACTACAATTTAATCGTTCGTCGAACACACAAAGTGTTTACACTCTTTCTTTCAGAAATAGAATGCAGCAAAATGCAGAGATTTAAAGCAGAAGATGGAGTACGAAAATTCTCAATGAAATCCAAATGGGAGACTAGTCTATTTATAGATGTAAAGGTGGCTCTTGGTTTTGAATTGAACAGGTATGAAACCTGTTAGTTTCAAATTTAAACAGATTTGACTCTGTTGGGTTAATAATTCAAACAGATAAAAAATGGGAAGGGCTCTGTTTGGATGAACAGTAAATCCAAACCAGTTTAATTCTGTTTCAAAACGGGAAGGGCCCTGTTTGGATGAACAGTAAATCCAAACCAGTTTAATTTGAATTCTGGATTTTATTTTAACAAAAATAAAATTAAATTCAAATGTTTTTGGCCCAAAAAGATTAGTATTGGGCCGAACAAGCCCAACCACACCACACACCCGCGCCCAAGCCCAGCCCGCCCGACCCGACGCCGGCGGCGCGCGCGTGTGTGGTGATTTTGGGTCCAATGGGTCTAGCTCATTTTGCCCATAACCTCTCCCTCTAAAACACTTGGGTACCCCTTGGGGCACATCCCAAGTATCTCACCCAAGCCTTATAAACCCTTTCAAAACTTCCCACCAAATCAATGTGGGACAAGCCAATTTACAACCTTAAGGAATTTCCACCAAAACTCCATTTCCATGGAGCACACTTTGGCTTCAATTTCCCATTCACTCGGTAATGGTTTTGAGCAACCAAATATACCACGTGAATCACAACGCGGCAAAGAACGCGTTACCACTTTGACCCGAGTAAATTGACACTCGGGGCCCACCTAAAAAATAGACCAAACTTGAGGAAAAATTCTGGTTTTACCCAGAATTTTTCTACCATTTCCAACAATCCCCCACATGAATGGAATTTGATGACAACGGAAATGCAACAATATGCAGCCTTTAACGAAAGAGTATAAGTCGAAAATATCTTGCATCAGGATAGGTAGTTTTCGGCCTTGAACCTTCCCTAGTGATAACCTATCGGACTTACTGGCTAACCAATGGACGCGATGCCTTGAATTGTTCAGCCGTTTGTGTAAGCCAAGACAATAGATTTCACACAAAATATCTTCTAACACATCGTGGTTCTCACTGTTGTGTTCATTTTGGCCTTGAACGCGCCTGGTTTTCATAAGTGTTTCTAGAGAATTTAGCCTTTTCATTCTCATAGAACCGGGCCCAGTTCAACACTCATATAGGTGATTCTTATTGTGAGTATCTCCTTATACTCGTCTTGATTTTATACCTTAATCAAGATATAAGTAATCATTAAAAGCAAAGCTTATCCTTATACCCCTACATACAACATATGTTGCAGATATCACTCTCACCATAGGAATGGGTAGGGAATTTTTAATCCCTTGGTGATTTCTGGTGAGCCATACATAACTTAGTTGTCCCTTTGAACTTAGTTCTTGGGATCTCCAGTCATATAAGTAGGGTTACCATTATGACGACTCTTATGTAATAGGCTTTAATCCCATCCCCTTCGATGAACTATACACTAGCTCTTTTGTCAAACCTTTTGTAACGCCCTCAAAATAAACCCATTATATATATATCATTGACATGCATTATTTAATGAAAACATTTTATTAAATCGTTCATCAGAGTATTACTAAATAAAAGCATCACCTGTAACATCGAATAAAATGCCCTACAGGCTTACATCTTTCCAAGCCAACACTTGGATACAAAAATACGAGTTCTAACTCAATACAAGAAAAGCCCTAAGCTTGAATGTTTACATGTATTAATAAATAAAGACAATTAACTAAAGATAGTCTTCTTCAAAATCCAGAAGCCAAACCCTCCCAAGCTAAGTCCTTGGAGGTAGCTTATCACCTGAACCTGAAAATGATATTCCCATAAAGGGTGAGCCACAGCCCAGTAGAAATATACTAAACCACATATAAGCAATGAATAAAGCAATAGCATTCAACAGATGGTTAACCAAGATAATCAATTACTTCATTTTACAGTCTCCTGACACTATGGTCCAAGATACATTTTACTTTCCAATTTTATCAACATGGCTCAGAACCTGGCCAAACTTACAACAGTGAATTACATATATCATATTCACATCCTTCCAATATCAATAAACAAATGAGACTCAAGCTCAAAACAAAACACTTCATACTTCCAGATTGATACACATTTTAGTGCTGTATCAATAAAACACTTCTATATAAATAAGCACACATAAAAGTGATGCTAATGGAGTCCGTCCCCTATCTCCTCCCAAACAAAATCCGGTTTAGAGGTCCATCCCCTATCTTCCCCTAAACCGTGGCGTACATCCCCTATCTCCTCCCACACAAAACAATGTATGCAAATGCAATGCTCAATCAATACACGTATTTTCTGTATCAATGCAATTGTCAAAATTAATGACTTAATCAATGTGATTAGTTTCAGTTATTCCTAATCCACATGCAATGTCTACAACAATCACGACTATCCTCCACCGATAGCCCAAAACAGTTATTTCTAAACTGAAAATAACTATGTCAACAATTCAATAAACAAATGATTCAAATTATCCAATTCCATGAATTTAACCATCTTTTCCCGATTTCATGAATTAATTATACAAATTAATTCAATAGTACAACTAGGGTTTTTCCCAAAAATTTACCAAAGTAACCCCAACATATCAAAATACCAAAACTTAGAACAAAACCTATAAAATGGAGTAGGAAATCCCTACCTCGAAGAAATAACCCCAAAAGAGAAGATGGAGATGAATGCCCAAACTCCAAAGTGCTCCAAACTACCAACAATTCAGATTAAATGGAAGCCCTCGACCCACTCTATCTTTTTAATTAAGGATCTAGGGTAGAAACACACCCTAAGTGGATCAACTCTAAGAGAGAAGGTGAATAGGGAGAGAGAGAAGTCGAACCTAGGGTTTAGAACCAAAAAGAATAAGAAAAAGACTGATCAAATCCCGCTGCTGCGAATATATACTGGACAGGCTCGCTCGAGCGAAGACTGGGTCGCTCGAGCGACCAGACACAGAGAAACAACGCTCGAGCCAAGAAAGCCTTGCTCGAGCCAACAACTCAAAAGCTCGCTCGAGCGAAAGAAAGCTCGATCGAGCGAAGAACTCAAACCCTCAGGTCTGCAACAAGACACACGCTCGAGCGAAGGAACTATTGCTCGAGCGAAGAACGAACTAGCTCGCTCGAGCGAAGAAAATCTCGCTTGAGCCAAGAATGCAAAGCTACAGGTCCAGACCAGACGCAAACTCTCGCTTGAGCTACCAAACCCTGGCTCGAGCGAATAACCAAAAACAACAGCTCGCTCGAGCGACAAACTCCTCGCTCGAGCGAAGATCTAAAATTCTGGACAGCAACACTTGATTCCTAAACCCAACCAACCTGAAACAAACCTGCCCAACACATCCTATAATTCCAAATGAGAAAATAAGGGACAACAACAACCATCATACAATGACAGAATCTACGGAACCTATGTCCGGACACAATAGTCAAATGGGAAAAGACCGGGGTCGCTATAACCTCCCCCCCTTCAAAGAATTTCGTCCCCGAAATTAAGCATAAATTTTTGAAAACAGTTTTTTTTTTTTTTTTTTTAGACAGTTCATTAGTAAACATCTTGACCCAAAACTGGTCATTACATCTCTTTATCAAGGGGCATCACACAATATACAAAATAACATGTATTTCAGCCTGTATCATTATTATGCTTTATTTCTTTCAATGTTGACAATTCTCATATCAAATTCAATCGCATGATATATATAACCCATTCAACAATGTAATCAACATATGCAATATTACACTAAACTTCTATAATGAAGCAAGTTTCAAGATACACCCATTTACCAAAACATACTCAATGTTTTACAACTTAAGACATATGTAAGGCTCTTAAGTTCAACAATATTACAAAATTGAAATACAAGATTACAAATCAATAAACATGTCCGGGTATTTTTCGCGAACTTCCAACTCACGTTCCCAAGTGGCTTCCTCCACTCCGTGATGTTTCCACAAAACTTTGACCAAAGGGATGGTTTTGCCTCGCAAAACTTGGTCCCGCCTATCCAAGACTCGAACCGGTCTCTCCTCATACGATACATCCTCATCAACCACTAAATCAGTCCAATCCAACACATGTGATGGATCCGGCTCATACTTCCGAAGCATACTCACATGGAACACATCATGTACTCCGGACAACTGTGGTGGCAAAGCTAAACGATAGGCAGCCTCGCCAATCCTCTCAAGGATCTCAAACGGACCAATGAACCGAGGGGACAACTTCCCGCTCTTCCCAAACCTCATCAAACCCCGTCTAGGTGATATCTTCAGAAAGACATGATCACCCACCTCAAATACCAAAGGTCTCCTCCTACGGTCAGCATAAGATTTCTGACGACTTTGTGCTGTAACCAGCCTCTTACGGATAAGCTCAACCTTCTCCGTCGTTTCCCTCACCAACTCCGGACCCAACAGAGGTGTATCACCCACCTCAGCCCAACAAACAGGAGATCTACACGGTCGGCCATACAAGGCCTCAAATGGTGCCATACCGATACTAGCCTGGAAACTGTTGTTGTAGGCAAACTCCACCAACGGCAAGTGCCTCTCCCACGATCCACTAAAGTCTAGAACACAACCCCGAAGCATATCCTCAAGGATCTGAATAGTACGCTCGGACTGCCCATCAGTCTGAGGATGGTAAGCCGTGCTAAAGGTCAACTTAGTGCCCAAGGCACTTTGCAAACTCTGCCACAACCTGGCGGTAAAACGAGGATCTCTATCTGAGACGATCGTCACTGGGACCCCGCGCAACCTCACTATGTCTCGAATGTACAAGTCGGCAAGATGATCTACCGAATCTCTCACGCGCATAGGAATGAAGTGCGCCGACTTAGTCAACCGGTCTACAACCACCCAAATAGCATCACTACCCCGCTGAGTCCTCGGAAGACTCACAACGAAGTCCATAGTGACGTGCTCCCACTTCCACTCGGCAATAGGCAAGGGTTGCAACAAACCCGCTGGCCTCTGATGTTCGGCCTTCACTTGCTGGCAAGTAAGGCACTTAGATACGAAAGCTGCCACATCTCTCTTCATACCCCGCCACCAAAACTGGCGACCCAAATCCTGATACATCTTAGTGCCTCCCGGATGCACCGCAAGGCGTGAATGATGGAACTCTCGGAGTACCTCCTCTCGGCAAGGCTCCGGCACAAACAGACGGTCTCGGTATCTCACACTCTGGTCGGAATACACCGTCAAACCCTTCTCTACCTTCCCACCGGAAATCTTCTCACGGAGAGATTCTACCTCAAGGTCACCTCTCTGAGCCTCTAACACTCGAGTCACAAGTGTAGGCTGTGCAACAACAGAAAATAAGGCCGCAGCCTCAACGGATTCGCCCAAAAGTAAGTCAAACTCCCCAAGTGCACCCAACATTTCCCATTCTCGGATGGCTATACTAGCTATGACACCAACAGGTTTTCTGCTAAGAGCATCAGCCACCACATTGGCCTTTCCCGGATGATAATGCAACTCAAAGTCATAATCCTCTATGAACTCCATCCACCTCCTCTGCCTCAAGTTCAAGTCTTTCTGTGTAAACAAATATTTCAGACTCTTATGATCCGAGAATACCTCGAATTTCTCACCATAAAGGTAATGCCTCCAAATCTTCAAGGCAAATATCACAGCTGCTAACTCTAGATCATGCGTAGGGTAATTCTGCTCGTGAATTTTCAACTGACGTGAGCCATAGGCAACTACTTTCCCTTCTTGCATCAACACACAACCCAAACCCTCTCGTGAGGCATCACAATAAACCGCATAACCCAACCCTCTCTCCGGAATAATCAATACCGGAGCGGTGGTCAATCTAACTTTCAGCTCTTGGAACGACTTTTCACAAGTCTCACTCCACACAAACTTGACTCCCTTCCGAGTCAGCCTAGTCAACGGTGACGCTAATCTGGAGAAATCTTTCACAAACCGACGGTAATACCCAGCTAATCCCAGAAAACTGCGAATCTCAAATATACTCTTAGGCTGTGCCCAATCCTGCACTGCCTCTACCTTGGATGTATCAACAGACACTCCTTCCCCGGATACCACGTGGCCTAAGAATTTGACTTCCCTCAGCCAGAACTCACACTTCCCAAACTTGGCATACAGCCTATGGGCTCTAAGTAACTCTAGCACCACCCTCAAGTGTGCCTCGTGCTCCTTCTCAGAAGGCGAATAGATAAGGATGTCGTCCACAAAAACAACTACAAACCGATCCAAGAATTCCCGGAAGATCCGGTTCATCAAGTCCATAAAGACTGCCGGTGCATTGGTGAGCCCGAATGGCATTACCAGAAACTCATAATGGCCATACCGCGTACGGAATGCCGTCTTCGGAATATCCGCTTCCCTGACCCTCAACTGGTGGTAACCCGATCTCAAGTCTATCTTAGAGAAACAACGGGAACCCTTCAACTGGTCAAACAGGTCATCTATACGGGGCATAGGGTACTTATTCTTGACCGTGGCCCGATTCAACTTCCGGTAATCTATACAGAGTCTCAAAGCACCACCTTTCTTTTTAACAAAGAGGGCCGGTGCCCCCCACGGCGAAACACTAGGACGTATAAAGCCCTTATCTAGCAACTCCTGGAGCTGAATCTTCAACTCAACTAACTCGGCTGGGGCAAAACGATAAGGTGACATAGAAATCGGCGCCGTGCCGGGCACTAGGTCAATAGAGAATTCAATCTCCCGGTGCGGTGGCAAACCAACAAGATCCTCGGGAAAGACGTCCGAGTACTCACAAACCACCCTTGGCAACACAATCTGAGTCTCATCATCCTCACTAATCGAAAGGTTAGCAAGTAGACCACTAAGCTCACTCCGTCCTCGTGGAATGTATCCCGGTGGCAACACATTACCAACCCGGTCCCCCAGAAAATGAAAATACTCTCCGCTCACTGTACAACAAGTGACCCTCTGGCGGTAGCAATCAATAACTGCCCGGTATGACGATAACCAGTCCATACCCAAAATAACATCAAAACCCCTCATAGGCATAACTACAAAGGAAAATGGGATTCTATGATAATCAACCTCAATATCACAACCCCTAACACCTTGTTTCAAAATCAATTCACCCCCAAGAGGTGACACTACACATATAGGAGATGATAACTGTGCTAACTCCAACTCCAAAACAGATGCAAATGCAGCAGACACAAAGGAATGAGATGCACCCGTATCAATCAAAACATTAGCAACCGAATTGCAAAACAAAAAGGTACCTCTCACAACTGATGGTGCCGGCACAAGATCCTGCGCGGTAACAGCATACACGCGCCCAGACGACCTCTGATCAACCTGCTCAACTCTAGGTGCATAAGATTGCTGCACTGACTGGGACGATGAAGCCCCCTGATTGGCCCTCGAGGCCTGACCCGACTGAGCTGGCTGCTGCCCCTGAATCGGTCTCAAACCGGATGCGCCAGGTGTGCCACCCAACTGTGGGCAATACCTCTTCATATGCCCTGGCTGACCACACTGATAACACGAGAGTGGCTGGCCTCTACCCTGACTCTGGCTCTGAGATCGAGCCGAAGATGATGCTGCTCTCTGAACTCCTCCCCTCTGAGGACAAACTGGAGACTTGTGGCCCAGCTGGCCACACTTAAAGCAGGTAATGTCTCCCTGACTGCCTTTCCCCGAACTAGCACTCGGTACAGGAAAAGTCGATCTAGAAAAGCTACCCTGAGACTGCTGGAGATTAAAACCCTTCTGTCTCCTACCATCACTCTGACCATCCTGACTCCTCTTGGAGCCCTTCTGTCCTTCCTCCTCCTCCTGCATCATGATCTCCATATGGGCTGCAGCATCAACCATACGCCCATAATCTCGAATCATAGTACCCCCAACTCTCAGCTTGAGGCCACGCCTCAACTTCTTCTCAAACTCAATACAACGGCGTTCCTCAGACGCCACCAACTCAGGTGCAAACCTGGACAAACTAGTAAATGCAGCCTCAAACTCGGCCACTGAAGAACTTGCCTGCTTAAGCTGACAAAACTGGTCTCGCAGCTTCTCCCTGACTGCTGGAGATAAGAACTTCTCCTGGAAAGCATTCACAAAAGCCTCCCACGTACCTCCTATACGCCCCTTAGTAAACTTCCACCACTGACCCGCATCCCCCTTCAACTGGAAAGATGCCAAGGTCACTTTCAACCCTTCGTCTTCGATGCCAAGCATCTCAAACGTCTTCATTGTCTGTTCCAGCCATTCATCTGCCTTAAGCGGCTCTTTAGGATCACCCACAAATTCATCCGAATTAGACCGGAAGAACTCCCTCTTCAGAAAGGAAGGTCCTGCATCTGTAGCAACATCCCGAGCTTGATTCTCAGCTCTGAGAATGCCTACTGACTCCCTGAATGCCCCTGCTATCTCTCGGGCTAGAGCGCCCATAGCCTGCTGGCCTGCTGGCTCGGCCATGTTGGCCTGGCCAACTCCCTCCTGGACTACCGGAATCTCCTCCGGCACAGGCACCTCCTGCCTACCCGGCCTACCACGCCTACCGCGTCCTCGTCCTCGTCCTGACATCCTAACAAAGGAAACAAAGACATTAGCACATTAATAAATGTGCCGAAGCTAAACACTCGCGTCCTAATGCAATGGACAACAATAATTCATTCCACGTAAGCACATAATCACATAAGCACCTACGAATTTCATTCCCGGATAATGATAGTCCCAATGCGTTACTATAGTTCCGGTTGGAAGCAGCAGTGATCAAGTGCCTTTCCAACAAGACTACTAGAAACTCAAGGGTCCAATCAACATCCTAGAAACTACATTCCATACCCACATAATCACATAAACATGTTATCACATAAACATATAACTTTACACTAAGTCTCTATCAAACGAGACGAACCCAATGTGATACTAATCACTTCCCACGTACCCAAAGTATTCAAACCCGGTACGCTCTGATACCAAGTTGTAACGCCCTCAAAATAAACCCATTATATATATATATCATTGACATGCATTATTTAATGAAAACATTTTATTAAATCGTTCATCAGAGTATTACTAAATAAAAGCATCACCTGTAACATCGAATAAAATGCCCTACAGGCTTACATCTTTCCAAGCCAACACTTGGATACAAAAATACGAGTTCTAACTCAATACAAGAAAAGCCCTAAGCTTGAATGTTTACATGTATTAATAAATAAAGACAATTAACTAAAGATAGTCTTCTTCAAAATCCAGAAGCCAAACCCTCCCAAGCTAAGTCCTTGGAGGTAGCTTATCACCTGAACCTGAAAATGATATTCCCATAAAGGGTGAGCCACAGCCCAGTAGAAATATACTAAACCACATATAAGCAATGAATAAAGCAATAGCATTCAACAGATGGTTAACCAAGATAATCAATTACTTCATTTTACAGTCTCCTGACACTATGGTCCAAGATACATTTTACTTTCCAATTTTATCAACATGGCTCAGAACCTGGCCAAACTTACAACAGTGAATTACATATATCATATTCACATCCTTCCAATATCAATAAACAAATGAGACTCAAGCTCAAAACAAAACACTTCATACTTCCAGATTGATACACATTTTAGTGCTGTATCAATAAAACACTTCTATATAAATAAGCACACATAAAAGTGATGCTAATGGAGTCCGTCCCCTATCTCCTCCCAAACAAAATCCGGTTTAGAGGTCCATCCCCTATCTTCCCCTAAACCGTGGCGTACATCCCCTATCTCCTCCCACACAAAACAATGTATGCAAATGCAATGCTCAATCAATACACGTATTTTCTGTATCAATGCAATTGTCAAAATTAATGACTTAATCAATGTGATTAGTTTCAGTTATTCCTAATCCACATGCAATGTCTACAACAATCACGACTATCCTCCACCGATAGCCCAAAACAGTTATTTCTAAACTGAAAATAACTATGTCAACAATTCAATAAACAAATGATTCAAATTATCCAATTCCATGAATTTAACCATCTTTTCCCGATTTCATGAATTAATTATACAAATTAATTCAATAGTACAACTAGGGTTTTTCCCAAAAATTTACCAAAGTAACCCCAACATATCAAAATACCAAAACTTAGAACAAAACCTATAAAATGGAGTAGGAAATCCCTACCTCGAAGAAATAACCCCAAAAGAGAAGATGGAGATGAATGCCCAAACTCCAAAGTGCTCCAAACTACCAACAATTCAGATTAAATGGAAGCCCTCGACCCACTCTATCTTTTTAATTAAGGATCTAGGGTAGAAACACACCCTAAGTGGATCAACTCTAAGAGAGAAGGTGAATAGGGAGAGAGAGAAGTCGAACCTAGGGTTTAGAACCAAAAAGAATAAGAAAAAGACTGATCAAATCCCGCTGCTGCGAATATATACTGGACAGGCTCGCTCGAGCGAAGACTGGGTCGCTCGAGCGACCAGACACAGAGAAACAACGCTCGAGCCAAGAAAGCCTTGCTCGAGCCAACAACTCAAAAGCTCGCTCGAGCGAAAGAAAGCTCGATCGAGCGAAGAACTCAAACCCTCAGGTCTGCAACAAGACACACGCTCGAGCGAAGGAACTATTGCTCGAGCGAAGAACGAACTAGCTCGCTCGAGCGAAGAAAATCTCGCTTGAGCCAAGAATGCAAAGCTACAGGTCCAGACCAGACGCAAACTCTCGCTTGAGCTACCAAACCCTGGCTCGAGCGAATAACCAAAAACAACAGCTCGCTCGAGCGACAAACTCCTCGCTCGAGCGAAGATCTAAAATTCTGGACAGCAACACTTGATTCCTAAACCCAACCAACCTGAAACAAACCTGCCCAACACATCCTATAATTCCAAATGAGAAAATAAGGGACAACAACAACCATCATACAATGACAGAATCTACGGAACCTATGTCCGGACACAATAGTCAAATGGGAAAAGACCGGGGTCGCTATAACCTCCCCCCCTTCAAAGAATTTCGTCCCCGAAATTAAGCATAAATTTTTGAAAACAGTTTTTTTTTTTTTTTTTTTA
This sequence comes from Camellia sinensis, assembly GCF_055761805.1. Classification (NCBI taxonomy): domain Eukaryota; kingdom Viridiplantae; phylum Streptophyta; class Magnoliopsida; order Ericales; family Theaceae; genus Camellia; species Camellia sinensis. The sequence continues at coordinate 164,928,336 of NC_138972.1, forward strand.
GACAGTTCATTAGTAAACATCTTGACCCAAAACTGGTCATTACATCTCTTTATCAAGGGGCATCACACAATATACAAAATAACATGTATTTCAGCCTGTATCATTATTATGCTTTATTTCTTTCAATGTTGACAATTCTCATATCAAATTCAATCGCATGATATATATAACCCATTCAACAATGTAATCAACATATGCAATATTACACTAAACTTCTATAATGAAGCAAGTTTCAAGATACACCCATTTACCAAAACATACTCAATGTTTTACAACTTAAGACATATGTAAGGCTCTTAAGTTCAACAATATTACAAAATTGAAATACAAGATTACAAATCAATAAACATGTCCGGGTATTTTTCGCGAACTTCCAACTCACGTTCCCAAGTGGCTTCCTCCACTCCGTGATGTTTCCACAAAACTTTGACCAAAGGGATGGTTTTGCCTCGCAAAACTTGGTCCCGCCTATCCAAGACTCGAACCGGTCTCTCCTCATACGATACATCCTCATCAACCACTAAATCAGTCCAATCCAACACATGTGATGGATCCGGCTCATACTTCCGAAGCATACTCACATGGAACACATCATGTACTCCGGACAACTGTGGTGGCAAAGCTAAACGATAGGCAGCCTCGCCAATCCTCTCAAGGATCTCAAACGGACCAATGAACCGAGGGGACAACTTCCCGCTCTTCCCAAACCTCATCAAACCCCGTCTAGGTGATATCTTCAGAAAGACATGATCACCCACCTCAAATACCAAAGGTCTCCTCCTACGGTCAGCATAAGATTTCTGACGACTTTGTGCTGTAACCAGCCTCTTACGGATAAGCTCAACCTTCTCCGTCGTTTCCCTCACCAACTCCGGACCCAACAGAGGTGTATCACCCACCTCAGCCCAACAAACAGGAGATCTACACGGTCGGCCATACAAGGCCTCAAATGGTGCCATACCGATACTAGCCTGGAAACTGTTGTTGTAGGCAAACTCCACCAACGGCAAGTGCCTCTCCCACGATCCACTAAAGTCTAGAACACAACCCCGAAGCATATCCTCAAGGATCTGAATAGTACGCTCGGACTGCCCATCAGTCTGAGGATGGTAAGCCGTGCTAAAGGTCAACTTAGTGCCCAAGGCACTTTGCAAACTCTGCCACAACCTGGCGGTAAAACGAGGATCTCTATCTGAGACGATCGTCACTGGGACCCCGCGCAACCTCACTATGTCTCGAATGTACAAGTCGGCAAGATGATCTACCGAATCTCTCACGCGCATAGGAATGAAGTGCGCCGACTTAGTCAACCGGTCTACAACCACCCAAATAGCATCACTACCCCGCTGAGTCCTCGGAAGACTCACAACGAAGTCCATAGTGACGTGCTCCCACTTCCACTCGGCAATAGGCAAGGGTTGCAACAAACCCGCTGGCCTCTGATGTTCGGCCTTCACTTGCTGGCAAGTAAGGCACTTAGATACGAAAGCTGCCACATCTCTCTTCATACCCCGCCACCAAAACTGGCGACCCAAATCCTGATACATCTTAGTGCCTCCCGGATGCACCGCAAGGCGTGAATGATGGAACTCTCGGAGTACCTCCTCTCGGCAAGGCTCCGGCACAAACAGACGGTCTCGGTATCTCACACTCTGGTCGGAATACACCGTCAAACCCTTCTCTACCTTCCCACCGGAAATCTTCTCACGGAGAGATTCTACCTCAAGGTCACCTCTCTGAGCCTCTAACACTCGAGTCACAAGTGTAGGCTGTGCAACAACAGAAAATAAGGCCGCAGCCTCAACGGATTCGCCCAAAAGTAAGTCAAACTCCCCAAGTGCACCCAACATTTCCCATTCTCGGATGGCTATACTAGCTATGACACCAACAGGTTTTCTGCTAAGAGCATCAGCCACCACATTGGCCTTTCCCGGATGATAATGCAACTCAAAGTCATAATCCTCTATGAACTCCATCCACCTCCTCTGCCTCAAGTTCAAGTCTTTCTGTGTAAACAAATATTTCAGACTCTTATGATCCGAGAATACCTCGAATTTCTCACCATAAAGGTAATGCCTCCAAATCTTCAAGGCAAATATCACAGCTGCTAACTCTAGATCATGCGTAGGGTAATTCTGCTCGTGAATTTTCAACTGACGTGAGCCATAGGCAACTACTTTCCCTTCTTGCATCAACACACAACCCAAACCCTCTCGTGAGGCATCACAATAAACCGCATAACCCAACCCTCTCTCCGGAATAATCAATACCGGAGCGGTGGTCAATCTAACTTTCAGCTCTTGGAACGACTTTTCACAAGTCTCACTCCACACAAACTTGACTCCCTTCCGAGTCAGCCTAGTCAACGGTGACGCTAATCTGGAGAAATCTTTCACAAACCGACGGTAATACCCAGCTAATCCCAGAAAACTGCGAATCTCAAATATACTCTTAGGCTGTGCCCAATCCTGCACTGCCTCTACCTTGGATGTATCAACAGACACTCCTTCCCCGGATACCACGTGGCCTAAGAATTTGACTTCCCTCAGCCAGAACTCACACTTCCCAAACTTGGCATACAGCCTATGGGCTCTAAGTAACTCTAGCACCACCCTCAAGTGTGCCTCGTGCTCCTTCTCAGAAGGCGAATAGATAAGGATGTCGTCCACAAAAACAACTACAAACCGATCCAAGAATTCCCGGAAGATCCGGTTCATCAAGTCCATAAAGACTGCCGGTGCATTGGTGAGCCCGAATGGCATTACCAGAAACTCATAATGGCCATACCGCGTACGGAATGCCGTCTTCGGAATATCCGCTTCCCTGACCCTCAACTGGTGGTAACCCGATCTCAAGTCTATCTTAGAGAAACAACGGGAACCCTTCAACTGGTCAAACAGGTCATCTATACGGGGCATAGGGTACTTATTCTTGACCGTGGCCCGATTCAACTTCCGGTAATCTATACAGAGTCTCAAAGCACCACCTTTCTTTTTAACAAAGAGGGCCGGTGCCCCCCACGGCGAAACACTAGGACGTATAAAGCCCTTATCTAGCAACTCCTGGAGCTGAATCTTCAACTCAACTAACTCGGCTGGGGCAAAACGATAAGGTGACATAGAAATCGGCGCCGTGCCGGGCACTAGGTCAATAGAGAATTCAATCTCCCGGTGCGGTGGCAAACCAACAAGATCCTCGGGAAAGACGTCCGAGTACTCACAAACCACCCTTGGCAACACAATCTGAGTCTCATCATCCTCACTAATCGAAAGGTTAGCAAGTAGACCACTAAGCTCACTCCGTCCTCGTGGAATGTATCCCGGTGGCAACACATTACCAACCCGGTCCCCCAGAAAATGAAAATACTCTCCGCTCACTGTACAACAAGTGACCCTCTGGCGGTAGCAATCAATAACTGCCCGGTATGACGATAACCAGTCCATACCCAAAATAACATCAAAACCCCTCATAGGCATAACTACAAAGGAAAATGGGATTCTATGATAATCAACCTCAATATCACAACCCCTAACACCTTGTTTCAAAATCAATTCACCCCCAAGAGGTGACACTACACATATAGGAGATGATAACTGTGCTAACTCCAACTCCAAAACAGATGCAAATGCAGCAGACACAAAGGAATGAGATGCACCCGTATCAATCAAAACATTAGCAACCGAATTGCAAAACAAAAAGGTACCTCTCACAACTGATGGTGCCGGCACAAGATCCTGCGCGGTAACAGCATACACGCGCCCAGACGACCTCTGATCAACCTGCTCAACTCTAGGTGCATAAGATTGCTGCACTGACTGGGACGATGAAGCCCCCTGATTGGCCCTCGAGGCCTGACCCGACTGAGCTGGCTGCTGCCCCTGAATCGGTCTCAAACCGGATGCACCAGGTGTGCCACCCAACTGTGGGCAATACCTCTTCATATGCCCTGGCTGACCACACTGATAACACGAGAGTGGCTGGCCTCTACCCTGACTCTGGCTCTGAGATCGAGCCGAAGATGATGCTGCTCTCTGAACTCCTCCCCTCTGAGGACAAACTGGAGACTTGTGGCCCAGCTGGCCACACTTAAAGCAGGTAATGTCTCCCTGACTGCCTTTCCCCGAACTAGCACTCGGTACAGGAAAAGTCGATCTAGAAAAGCTACCCTGAGACTGCTGGAGATTAAAACCCTTCTGTCTCCTACCATCACTCTGACCATCCTGACTCCTCTTGGAGCCCTTCTGTCCTTCCTCCTCCTCCTGCATCATGATCTCCATATGGGCTGCAGCATCAACCATACGCCCATAATCTCGAATCATAGTACCCCCAACTCTCAGCTTGAGGCCACGCCTCAACTTCTTCTCAAACTCAATACAACGGCGTTCCTCAGACGCCACCAACTCAGGTGCAAACCTGGACAAACTAGTAAATGCAGCCTCAAACTCGGCCACTGAAGAACTTGCCTGCTTAAGCTGACAAAACTGGTCTCGCAGCTTCTCCCTGACTGCTGGAGATAAGAACTTCTCCTGGAAAGCATTCACAAAAGCCTCCCACGTACCTCCTATACGCCCCTTAGTAAACTTCCACCACTGACCCGCATCCCCCTTCAACTGGAAAGATGCCAAGGTCACTTTCAACCCTTCGTCTTCGATGCCAAGCATCTCAAACGTCTTCATTGTCTGTTCCAGCCATTCATCTGCCTTAAGCGGCTCTTTAGGATCACCCACAAATTCATCCGAATTAGACCGGAAGAACTCCCTCTTCAGAAAGGAAGGTCCTGCATCTGTAGCAACATCCCGAGCTTGATTCTCAGCTCTGAGAATGCCTACTGACTCCCTGAATGCCCCTGCTATCTCTCGGGCTAGAGCGCCCATAGCCTGCTGGCCTGCTGGCTCGGCCATGTTGGCCTGGCCAACTCCCTCCTGGACTACCGGAATCTCCTCCGGCACAGGCACCTCCTGCCTACCCGGCCTACCACGCCTACCGCGTCCTCGTCCTCGTCCTGACATCCTAACAAAGGAAACAAAGACATTAGCACATTAATAAATGTGCCGAAGCTAAACACTCGCGTCCTAATGCAATGGACAACAATAATTCATTCCACGTAAGCACATAATCACATAAGCACCTACGAATTTCATTCCCGGATAATGATAGTCCCAATGCGTTACTATAGTTCCGGTTGGAAGCAGCAGTGATCAAGTGCCTTTCCAACAAGACTACTAGAAACTCAAGGGTCCAATCAACATCCTAGAAACTACATTCCATACCCATATAATCACATAAACATGTTATCACATAAACATATAACGTTACACTAAGTCTCTATCAAACGAGACGAACCCAATGTGATACTAATCACTTCCCACGTACCCAAAGTATTCAAACCCGGTACGCTCTGATACCAAGTTGTAACGCCCTCAAAATAAACCCATTATATATATATATCATTGACATGCATTATTTAATGAAAACATTTTATTAAATCGTTCATCAGAGTATTACTAAATAAAAGCATCACCTGTAACATCGAATAAAATGCCCTACAGGCTTACATCTTTCCAAGCCAACACTTGGATACAAAAATACGAGTTCTAACTCAATACAAGAAAAGCCCTAAGCTTGAATGTTTACATGTATTAATAAATAAAGACAATTAACTAAAGATAGTCTTCTTCAAAATCCAGAAGCCAAACCCTCCCAAGCTAAGTCCTTGGAGGTAGCTTATCACCTGAACCTGAAAATGATATTCCCATAAAGGGTGAGCCACAGCCCAGTAGAAATATACTAAACCACATATAAGCAATGAATAAAGCAATAGCATTCAACAGATGGTTAACCAAGATAATCAATTACTTCATTTTACAGTCTCCTGACACTATGGTCCAAGATACATTTTACTTTCCAATTTTATCAACATGGCTCAGAACCTGGCCAAACTTACAACAGTGAATTACATATATCATATTCACATCCTTCCAATATCAATAAACAAATGAGACTCAAGCTCAAAACAAAACACTTCATACTTCCAGATTGATACACATTTTAGTGCTGTATCAATAAAACACTTCTATATAAATAAGCACACATAAAAGTGATGCTAATGGAGTCCGTCCCCTATCTCCTCCCAAACAAAATCCGGTTTAGAGGTCCATCCCCTATCTTCCCCTAAACCGTGGAGTACATCCCCTATCTCCTCCCACACAAAACAATGTATGCAAATGCAATGCTCAATCAATACACGTATTTTCTGTATCAATGCAATTGTCAAAATTAATGACTTAATCAATGTGATTAGTTTCAGTTATTCCTAATCCACATGCAATGTCTACAACAATCACGACTATCCTCCACCGATAGCCCAAAACAGTTATTTCTAAACTGAAAATAACTATGTCAACAATTCAATAAACAAATGATTCAAATTATCCAATTCCATGAATTTAACCATCTTTTCCCGATTTCATGAATTAATTATACAAATTAATTCAATAGTACAACTAGGGTTTTTCCCAAAAATTTACCAAAGTAACCCCAACATATCAAAATACCAAAACATAGAACAAAACCTATAAAATGGGGTAGGAAATCCCTACCTCGAAGAAATAACCCCAAAAGAGAAGATGGAGATGAATGCCCAAACTCCAAAGTGCTCCAAACTACCAACAATTCAGATTAAATGGAAGCCCTCGACCCACTCTATCTTTTTAATTAAGGATCTAGGGTAGAAACACACCCTAAGTGGATCAACTCTAAGAGAGAAGGTGAATAGGGAGAGAGAGAAGTCGAACCTAGGGTTTAGAACCAAAAAGAATAAGAAAAAGACTGATCAAATCCCGCTGCTGCGAATATATACTGGACAGGCTCGCTCGAGCGAAGACTGGGTCGCTCGAGCGACCAGACACAGAGAAACAACGCTCGAGCCAAGAAAGCCTTGCTCGAGCCAACAACTCAAAAGCTCGCTCGAGCGAAAGAAAGCTCGATCGAGCGAAGAACTCAAACCCTCAGGTCTGCAACAAGACACACGCTCGAGCGAAGGAACTATTGCTCGAGCGAAGAACGAACTAGCTCGCTCGAGCGAAGAAAATCTCGCTTGAGCCAAGAATGCAAAGCTACAGGTCCAGACCAGACGCAAACTCTCGCTTGAGCTACCAAACCCTGGCTCGAGCGAATAACCAAAAACAACAGCTCGCTCGAGCGACAAACTCCTCGCTCGAGCGAAGATCTAAAATTCTGGACAGCAACACTTGATTCCTAAACCCAACCAACCTGAAACAAACCTGCCCAACACATCCTATAATTCCAAATGAGAAAATAAGGGACAACAACAACCATCATACAATGACAGAATCTACGGAACCTATGTCCGGACACAATAGTCAAATGGGAAAAGACCGGGGTCGCTATAACCTCCCTCCCTTCAAAGAATTTCGTCCCCGAAATTAAGCATAAATTTTTGAAAACAGTTTTTTTTTTTTTTTTTTAGACAGTTCATTAGTAAACATCTTGACCCAAAACTGGTCATTACATCTCTTTATCAAGGGGCATCACACAATATACAAAATAACATGTATTTCAGCCTGTATCATTATTATGCTTTATTTCTTTCAATGTTGACAATTCTCATATCATATTCAATCGCATGATATATATAACCCATTCAACAATGTAATCAACATATGCAATATTACACTAAACTTCTATAATGAAGCAAGTTTCAAGATACACCCATTTACCAAAACATACTCAATGTTTTACAACTTAAGACATATGTAAGGCTCTTAAGTTCAACAATATTACAAAATTGAAATACAAGATTACAAATCAATAAACATGTCCGGGTATTTTTCGCGAACTTCCAACTCACGTTCCCAAGTGGCTTCCTCCACTCCGTGATGTTTCCACAAAACTTTGACCAAAGGGATGGTTTTGCCTCGCAAAACTTGGTCCCGCCTATCCAAGACTCGAACCGGTCTCTCCTCATACGATACATCCTCATCAACCACTAAATCAGTCCAATCCAACACATGTGATGGATCCGGCTCATACTTCCGAAGCATACTCACATGGAACACATCATGTACTCCGGACAACTGTGGTGGCAAAGCTAAACGATAGGCAGCCTCGCCAATCCTCTCAAGGATCTCAAACGGACCAATGAACCGAGAGGACAACTTCCCGCTCTTCCCAAACCTCATCAAGCCTCGCCTAGGTGATATCTTCAGAAAGACATGATCACCTACCTCAAACGCCAAAGGCCTCCTCCTACGGTCGGCATAACTCTTTTGTCGACTCTGGGCTGTAACAAGCCTCCTACGGATAAGCTAAACTTTCTCCGTCGTCTCCCTAACCAACTCCGGACCCAACAAAGGTGCATCACCCATCTCGGCCCAACAAACTGGAGACCTACACGGTCGGCCATACAAGGCCTCAAATGGTGCCATACCGATACTAGCCTGGAAACTGTTGTTGTAGGCAAACTCCACCAACGGCAAGTGCCTCTCCCACGATCCACTAAAGTCTAGAACACAACCCCGAAGCATATCCTCAAGGATCTGAATAGTACGCTCGGACTGCCCATCAGTCTGAGGATGGTAAGCCGTGCTAAAGGTCAACTTAGTGCCCAAGGCACTTTGCAAACTCTGCCACAACCTGGCGGTAAAACGAGGATCTCTATCTGAGACGATCGTCACTGGGACCCCGCGCAACCTCACTATGTCTCGAATGTACAAGTCGGCAAGATGATCTACCGAATCTCTCACGCGCATAGGAATGAAGTGCGCCGACTTAGTCAACCGGTCTACAACCACCCAAATAGCATCACTACCCCGCTGAGTCCTCGGAAGACTCACAACGAAGTCCATAGTGACGTGCTCCCACTTCCACTCGGCAATAGGCAAGGGTTGCAACAAACCCGCTGGCCTCTGATGTTCGGCCTTCACTTGCTGGCAAGTAAGGCACTTAGATACGAAAGCTACCACATCTCTCTTCATACCCCGCCACCAAAACTGGCGACCCAAATCCTGATACATCTTAGTGCCTCCCGGATGCACCGCAAGGCGTGAATGATGGAACTCTCGGAGTACCTCCTCTCGGCAAGGCTCCGGCACAAACAGACGGTCTCGGTATCTCACACTCTGGTCGGAATACACCGTCAAACCCTTCTCTACCTTCCCACCGGAAATCTTCTCACGGAGAGATTCTACCTCAAGGTCACCTCTCTGAGCCTCTAACACTCGAGTCACAAGTGTAGGCTGTGCAACAACAGAAAATAAGGCCGCAGCCTCAACGGATTCGCCCAAAAGTAAGTCAAACTCCCCAAGTGCACCCAACATTTCCCATTCTCGGATGGCTATACTAGCTATGACACCAACAGGTTTTCTGCTAAGAGCATCAGCCACCACATTGGCCTTTCCCGGATGATAATGCAACTCAAAGTCATAATCCTCTATGAACTCCATCCACCTCCTCTGCCTCAAGTTCAAGTCTTTCTGTGTAAACAAATATTTCAGACTCTTATGATCCGAGAATACCTCGAATTTCTCACCATAAAGGTAATGCCTCCAAATCTTCAAGGCAAATATCACAGCTGCTAACTCTAGATCATGCGTAGGGTAATTCTGCTCGTGAATTTTCAACTGACGTGAGCCATAGGCAACTACTTTCCCTTCTTGCATCAACACACAACCCAAACCCTCTCGTGAGGCATCACAATAAACCGCATAACCCAACCCTCTCTCCGGAATAATCAATACCGGAGCGGTGGTCAATCTAACTTTCAGCTCTTGGAACGACTTTTCACAAGTCTCACTCCACACAAACTTGACTCCCTTCCGAGTCAGCCTAGTCAACGGTGACGCTAATCTGGAGAAATCTTTCACAAACCGACGGTAATACCCAGCTAATCCCAGAAAACTGCGAATCTCAAATATACTCTTAGGCTGTGCCCAATCCTGCACTGCCTCTACCTTGGATGTATCAACAGACACTCCTTCCCCGGATACCACGTGGCCTAAGAATTTGACTTCCCTCAGCCAGAACTCACACTTCCCAAACTTGGCATACAGCCTATGGGCTCTAAGTAACTCTAGCACCACCCTCAAGTGTGCCTCGTGCTCCTTCTCAGAAGGCGAATAGATAAGGATGTCGTCCACAAAAACAACTACAAACCGATCCAAGAATTCCCGGAAGATCCGGTTCATCAAGTCCATAAAGACTGCCGGTGCATTGGTGAGCCCGAATGGCATTACCAGAAACTCATAATGGCCATACCGCGTACGGAATGCCGTCTTCGGAATATCCGCTTCCCTGACCCTCAACTGGTGGTAACCCGATCTCAAGTCTATCTTAGAGAAACAACGGGAACCCTTCAACTGGTCAAACAGGTCATCTATACGGGGCATAGGGTACTTATTCTTGACCGTGGCCCGATTCAACTTCCGGTAATCTATACAGAGTCTCAAAGCACCACCTTTCTTTTTAACAAAGAGGGCCGGTGCCCCCCACGGCGAAACACTAGGACGTATAAAGCCCTTATCTAGCAACTCCTGGAGCTGAATCTTCAACTCAACTAACTCGGCTGGGGCAAAACGATAAGGTGACATAGAAATCGGCGCCGTGCCGGGCACTAGGTCAATAGAGAATTCAATCTCCCGGTGCGGTGGCAAACCAACAAGATCCTCGGGAAAGACATCCGAGTACTCACAAACCACCCTTGGCAACACAATCTGAGTCTCATCATCCTCACTAATCGAAAGGTTAGCAAGTAGACCACTAAGCTCACTCCGTCCTCGTGGAATGTATCCCGGTGGCAACACATTACCAACCCGGTCCCCCAGAAAATGAAAATACTCTCCGCTCACTGTACAACAAGTGACCCTCTGGCGGTAGCAATCAATAACTGCCCGGTATGACGATAACCAGTCCATACCCAAAATAACATCAAAACCCCTCATAGGCATAACTACAAAGGAAAATGGGATTCTATGATAATCAACCTCAATATCACAACCCCTAACACCTTGTTTCAAAATCAATTCACCCCCAAGAGGTGACACTACACATATAGGAGATGATAACTGTGCTAACTCCAACTCCAAAACAGATGCAAATGCAGCAGACACAAAGGAATGAGATGCACCCGTATCAATCAAAACATTAGCAACCGAATTGCAAAACAAAAAGGTACCTCTCACAACTGATGGTGCCGGCACAAGATCCTGCGCGGTAACAGCATACACGCGCCCAGACGACCTCTGATCAACCTGCTCAACTCTAGGTGCATAAGATTGCTGCACTGACTGGGACGATGAAGCCCCCTGATTGGCCCTCGAGGCCTGACCCGACTGAGCTGGCTGCTGCCCCTGAATCGGTCTCAAACCGGATGCACCAGGTGTGCCACCCAACTGTGGGCAATACCTCTTCATATGCCCTGGCTGACCACACTGATAACACGAGAGTGGCTGGCCTCTACCCTGACTCTGGCTCTGAGATCGAGCCGAAGATGATGCTGCTCTCTGAACTCCTCCCCTCTGAGGACAAACTGGAGACTTGTGGCCCAGCTGGCCACACTTAAAGCAGGTAATGTCTCCCTGACTGCCTTTCCCCGAACTAGCACTCGGTACAGGAAAAGTCGATCTAGAAAAGCTACCCTGAGACTGCTGGAGATTAAAACCCTTCTGTCTCCTACCATCACTCTGACCATCCTGACTCCTCTTGGAGCCCTTCTGTCCTTCCTCCTCCTCCTGCATCATGATCTCCATATGGGCTGCAGCATCAACCATACGCCCATAATCTCGAATCATAGTACCCCCAACTCTCAGCTTGAGGCCACGCCTCAACTTCTTCTCAAACTCAATACAACGGCGTTCCTCAGACGCCACCAACTCAGGTGCAAACCTGGACAAACTAGTAAATGCAGCCTCAAACTCGGCCACTGAAGAACTTGCCTGCTTAAGCTGACAAAACTGGTCTCGCAGCTTCTCCCTGACTGCTGGAGATAAGAACTTCTCCTGGAAAGCATTCACAAAAGCCTCCCACGTACCTCCTATACGCCCCTTAGTAAACTTCCACCACTGACCCGCATCCCCCTTCAACTGGAAAGATGCCAAGGTCACTTTCAACCCTTCGTCTTCGATGCCAAGCATCTCAAACGTCTTCATTGTCTGTTCCAGCCATTCATCTGCCTTAAGCGGCTCTTTAGGATCACCCACAAATTCATCCGAATTAGACCGGAAGAACTCCCTCTTCAGAAAGGAAGGTCCTGCATCTGTAGCAACATCCCGAGCTTGATTCTCAGCTCTGAGAATGCCTACTGACTCCCTGAATGCCCCTGCTATCTCTCGGGCTAGAGCGCCCATAGCCTGCTGGCCTGCTGGCTCGGCCATGTTGGCCTGGCCAACTCCCTCCTGGACTACCGGAATCTCCTCCGGCACAGGCACCTCCTGCCTACCCGGCCTACCACGCCTACCGCGTCCTCGTCCTCGTCCTGACATCCTAACAAAGGAAACAAAGACATTAGCACATTAATAAATGTGCCGAAGCTAAACACTCGCGTCCTAATGCAATGGACAACAATAATTCATTCCACGTAAGCACATAATCACATAAGCACCTACGAATTTCATTCCCGGATAATGATAGTCCCAATGCGTTACTATAGTTCCGGTTGGAAGCAGCAGTGATCAAGTGCCTTTCCAACAAGACTACTAGAAACTCAAGGGTCCAATCAACATCCTAGAAACTACATTCCATACCCATATAATCACATAAACATGTTATCACATAAACATATAACTTTACACTAAGTCTCTATCAAACGAGACGAACCCAATGTGATACTAATCACTTCCCACGTACCCAAAGTATTCAAACCCGGTACGCTCTGATACCAAGTTGTAACGCCCTCAAAATAAACCCATTATATATATATATCATTGACATGCATTATTTAATGAAAACATTTTATTAAATCGTTCATCAGAGTATTACTAAATAAAAGCATCACCTGTAACATCGAATAAAATGCCCTACAGGCTTACATCTTTCCAAGCCAACACTTGGATACAAAAATACGAGTTCTAACTCAATACAAGAAAAGCCCTAAGCTTGAATGTTTACATGTATTAATAAATAAAGACAATTAACTAAAGATAGTCTTCTTCAAAATCCAGAAGCCAAACCCTCCCAAGCTAAGTCCTTGGAGGTAGCTTATCACCTGAACCTGAAAATGATATTCCCATAAAGGGTGAGCCACAGCCCAGTAGAAATATACTAAACCACATATAAGCAATGAATAAAGCAATAGCATTCAACAGATGGTTAACCAAGATAATCAATTACTTCATTTTACAGTCTCCTGACACTATGGTCCAAGATACATTTTACTTTCCAATTTTATCAACATGGCTCAGAACCTGGCCAAACTTACAACAGTGAATTACATATATCATATTCACATCCTTCCAATATCAATAAACAAATGAGACTCAAGCTCAAAACAAAACACTTCATACTTCCAGATTGATACACATTTTAGTGCTGTATCAATAAAACACTTCTATATAAATAAGCACACATAAAAGTGATGCTAATGGAGTCCGTCCCCTATCTCCTCCCAAACAAAATCCGGTTTAGAGGTCCATCCCCTATCTTCCCCTAAACCGTGGAGTACATCCCCTATCTCCTCCCACACAAAACAATGTATGCAAATGCAATGCTCAATCAATACACGTATTTTCTGTATCAATGCAATTGTCAAAATTAATGACTTAATCAATGTGATTAGTTTCAGTTATTCCTAATCCACATGCAATGTCTACAACAATCACGACTATCCTCCACCGATAGCCCAAAACAGTTATTTCTAAACTGAAAATAACTATGTCAACAATTCAATAAACAAATGATTCAAATTATCCAATTCCATGAATTTAACCATCTTTTCCCGATTTCATGAATTAATTATACAAATTAATTCAATAGTACAACTAGGGTTTTTCCCAAAAATTTACCAAAGTAACCCCAACATATCAAAATACCAAAACATAGAACAAAACCTATAAAATGGGGTAGGAAATCCCTACCTCGAAGAAATAACCCCAAAAGAGAAGATGGAGATGAATGCCCAAACTCCAAAGTGCTCCAAACTACCAACAATTCAGATTAAATGGAAGCCCTCGACCCACTCTATCTTTTTAATTAAGGATCTAGGGTAGAAACACACCCTAAGTGGATCAACTCTAAGAGAGAAGGTGAATAGGGAGAGAGAGAAGTCGAACCTAGGGTTTAGAACCAAAAAGAATAAGAAAAAGACTGATCAAATCCCGCTGCTGCGAATATATACTGGACAGGCTCGCTCGAGCGAAGACTGGGTCGCTCGAGCAACCAGACACAGAGAAACAACGCTCGAGCCAAGAAAGCCTTGCTCGAGCCAACAACTCAAAAGCTCGCTCGAGCGAAAGAAAGCTCGATCGAGCGAAGAACTCAAACCCTCAGGTCTGCAACAAGACACACGCTCGAGCGAAGGAACTATTGCTCGAGCGAAGAACGAACTAGCTCGCTCGAGCGAAGAAAATCTCGCTCGAGCCAAGAATGCAAAGCTACAGGTCCAGACCAGACGCAAACTCTCGCTTGAGCTACCAAACCCTGGCTCGAGCGAATAACCAAAAACAACAGCTCGCTCAAGCGACAAACTCCTCGCTCGAGCGAAGATCTAAAATTCTGGACAGCAACACTTGATTCCTAAACCCAACCAACCTGAAACAAACCAGCCCAACACATCCTATAATTCCAAATGAGAAAATAAGGGACAATAACAACCATCATACAATGACAGAATCTACGGAACCTATGTCCGGACACAATAGTCAAATGGGAAAAGACCGGGGTCGCTATACCTTTTGTTAACGGATCCGCAATATTCTCTTTAGATTTTATATAATCTATTGAGATTATTCCGTTTGACAACAATTGCCTTACGGTATTATGTCGACGACGAATATGTCGTGACTTACCGTTATACATGTGATTCTGTGCCCTGCCTATTGCAGATTGACTATCACAATGAATGCAAATAGCTGGCACAGGTTTTGGCCACATTGGAATGTCTTCTAAGAAGTGACGAAGCCATTCTGCTTCTTCTCCTGCTTTGTCCAAAGCAATGAACTCGGATTCCATTGTAGATCGTGCGATGCAAGTTTGTTTCGTGGACTTCCAAGAAACAACAGCGCCTCCTAGAGTAAAGACATATCCACTAGTGGATTTTGAATCTTTAGTATCCGATATCCAATTGGCATCACAATAACCTTCGAGTACTGCTGGATATCGAGTAAAGTTCAAACCATGATCACGAGTAAATCTTAGATATCTAAGAACCTGAATGATCGCTTTCCAATGGTCTTCTCCAGGGTTACTAGTGTACCTACTCAATTTACTGATAGTATAAGCTATATCAGGACGAGTACAATTCATTAGGTACATTAGGCTTCCAATGATTTGGGAGTATTTTAACTGAAACACTGCATCACCTTTATTTTTCGATAAATAAAGACTGATGTCTACAGGTATTCTAGCTAAATTCAAATCATCCTTGATAAATTTATCAAGAATTTTCTCAATATAATGAGATTGAGATAATGCATATCCGTCAGATGTTTTAGTAATTTTCATTCCTAATATAACATCTGCGACCCCCATATCTTTCATATCAAATCTTTTGTTAAGCATCTGCTTAGTTGATTTGATCATGTTTTGACTGCTTCCAATGATAAGCATGCCATCCACATAAAGACAAACTATGACATATCCTTGGTCAGTGCTTTTAACATAGACGCATTTGTCACATTCATTTATCTTAAACTCATTAGTAAGCATTGCATGATCAAATTTTTCATGCCATTGCTTAGGTGCTTGTTTTAATCCATAAAGGGATTTTACAAGTCGACAAACTTTCTTTTCTTGCCCTGATACTACAAACCCTTCGGGTTGTTCCATATAGATCTCTTCATTTAGATCACCGTTTAAGAAAGCTGTCTTAACATCCATTTGATGTATTTCTAAATTTAACAACGCTGCTATAGCAATAAGCATGCGGATGGATGTTATTCTTGTCACAGGGGAATATGTGTCAAAATAATCCAGACCTTCTTTTTGTCTGTAACCTTTAACTACAAGTCTTGCTTTATACTTGTCAATTGAACCATCTGCTTTTATTTTTCTCTTGAATATCCATTTATATCCAAGAGGTTTAGAACCTGGTGGAAGATCCACCAATTCCCAAGTATGATTTTGCATAATGGATTCAATTTCATTATTAACAGCCTCTTTCCACAAAGGTGCTTCAGGACCTGTCATTTGTCACGACCCCAAACTGCCCCTAGTAGTTTGGTGCCGTGATGGCCAGTAATCCGTAATCACCGAAGGCCAACTTACGAAATTCACACACAATCAGAGTATTTATGTAGGGGGCTCACAAATGCGGAAGCAATAATCAAATACAAGTAGTCCATAAGAGCAGTGCATAAGTCAAATGGAATGACATACATCTTTACATAACTTATAACTTGAATACAAAATACATGTTACATCTTGATCAAAAGGCTTCTCGAGCCGTCATATACAAAATACAGCTAATACAAGTCAAGAAGCATGATTTTCAAGATTTGCCGACATGCAAAGCAGGGCATCGCCGACGTGAATACAAAAGTAAGCCGACGTAAGTACGAATCCAAAACAAGCATCCAAAACGATCTAGGCGTCGCCGCCGTCCTGCTCAACACCTACATATATATAGAGGGGTGAGTACAAAACTCAGTGAATGGTACTAATAATAAAGGTTTTACATGAATATAGCCGAGGTCCTTCAAAATAAACTCATCAACAATAGCAAGACGAGGGATGAACCGTATTCATCATTCAAGTATCATAACATCGGCGAAGCAAGGGATGAACCGTATTCATCATTCAAGTATCATAACATCGGCGAAGCAAGGGATGAACCGTATTCATCATTCAAGTACTGTACGATCCGTAATTCGTTTGGTCAAAAGTATTGCGAAAGTTTAGAGTCCTCCAATACAAGGGACTTGTGTTACTTAGGCCCGTAGCCCGATTTAACAAGGACCGTATCCCTTTTATACTCAGTACTGCGAAAGTTTAGAGTCCTCCGGTACAAGGGACTTGTGTTACTTAGGCCCGTAGCCCGATTTAACAAGGACCGTATCCTTTTCAAAGATGGCATCAACAAGGAGTATACTTGACATATCAAAACAAGAGCTATTTATTCATGCTAACAAAACACTTTTGTCAAAACAAGGCAAGCAAGATTTATCCGAAACCAGTTTAACATAGCTTTATCAATAATACCACTCACCTAGTTCTTCAGGTGTAGACTCAAGCAAATATCAGGGACCTACAATCACACGGCAAGTCACATTCTCAAAGCAAGCTCTATATTCATGCAAATGATTTCAGCATTCTTGCCAGATCCAAGTCAAAGACAAAGCAAAACAAGCTGGAAGCTTAATCACTGCTCCCGTTCATGAAAACACACTGGGTACCATCTAGGACTAAGCCAAGGTCCCGTTAAACATGGTCAGGAAAAACCTGAGTTTTCCTTTGAAGAATATGAAGAACATGATCATTTGAAAGATGGATGCAAGTTCACTACTTGTTATAAAAATCTGAGTTTTCATGTCAAGAGTTCAAAAATATGGACCTGGGTACCCACTCAAGAAAGTCATGCAAAAACAAACACAAAACATGGTTTCCGTTCAAATTTTCGGATCGAAACGAGATTTCCTTCAAGAACACATGAAAACCATTTTCTCCTTCCAAAACCAACTTCAAAACAATGCATGACATGCAACACAAATCCGATCATGCAATGCAGCTAGATAATCCATAACAACATTCAAAGTAGATCAAGAATCTAACCTCAAAACTCGAATCTATCGGTTCAAACCACGAAGATCAAGCTTGGAAAACTACTCTCACTCAAGAACTCTTCTTCCCCCTCTCTAGAGCTTCTCTCTCTAAAACAAAGATTTGAGACAAAATGATTGTTTCTAAGTCTGCCGGCTGTCTTAACAACTAGCTCGGACACGTGGCGTTATCGGATTGGTTCAGCACCACAAGGTGATTGATAGACAAGACAAGTCTCTGACAAAGTGTATGCAGCAAGCTCGGGTAAGGCACATCGGCAACAAGATGACATCGGCTCAATCAAGGATCCAGCAACAGGATAGAAAAACATCGGCTAGGGAGGACGACACTTGACTAAGCTGTGCCACACCTTGGCCGGGGTGTGCCACATCTCGGCCTAGGCCATACCTGCCTGCGGACAAGGTTCAAGTGCAGAACATCTCGGCAATGAATGCCCGAGGTGGAGATGGGATTGAACAAGATCTCAAGATAGTTCTAAGTACAAAGGGTCAAAGGCGGACTAAGCTCAAGATGACCTCGGCTACGCACGCACACTAAGCAAGGATCAAAGTCATGCAACAACTTTAAGCAGATTAAGGAAAAAGAAACAAAACCTTCAAATTAGCATAACAAGCAAGATCATGCAAGTATGTATGCAAGCATGACAAGAGTAAGGTGAGGGTTGTTACATCATTGCTGCCTTAAATCTTTGAGGTTCATTTTCTAACAAGTATGTCAGAAAATCTGGACCAAAGGATTTTGATATTCTTGCTCTCTTACTTCGTCTAGGTTCATCATTAGTTAAATCCTGTTGGTCGAGACTATTACTAGTCTCTTGTGTTTGATTGTCATTAGTCTCTTGACTTTGTGTACAACCATAAGTTCTTTTCTATGAACTTAATTCCTGTCCTTTCTTGTAAGGAAAGACATGTTCAAAAAACACAGCATTCCTTGACTCTATAATAGTGTTCACATTTATATCAGGTATTTCTGACTTATAAGTCAGAAACCGATATGCACTACTATTCTGAGCATAACCAATAAACACACAATCTACTATTTTTGGTCCAATCTTAGTCCTTTTAGGAACAGGTACTTCAACTTTTGCCAAACACCCCTACACTTTTAAGTATTTGTAGGAAGGCAGTCGACCTTTCCACAATTCATAAGGAGTGCTGTTGGTTTTCTTGTGGGGTATTCTATTAAGAACATAATTAGCAGACAATATTGCTTCCCCCCACAAGTTCCGTGGTAAACTTGAACTTAGTAACATGGCATTCATCATTTCTTTTAGGGTTCTATTCTTCCTTTCAACAATTCCATTTTGCTGTGGAGAATAAGAGGTTGTAGTTTGGTGAATAATGCCATGTTGTGCACAAAATTCATTTAATGGTGCATCATATTCACCACCCCTATCACTTCTAATATAAATCAATGAATTTTAAAACAAATTCAAGAAAAAACCAAAATAATTATGACTACTCAAGTCAGAATTAATGTTTTGACAAAATCATATCCTCATAAAAAATTTTGCCTAAGAATCAAACAATTCAAAAACCCATTTGATTGTATACATTCTTGCAACTCAATAACAAATAAATGTTACTGTCATAAAAATATTTGTGACAGAAGAAAATTAAATTATCTCAACTAATGCAAGAGATACACCCCCATATTAATAAAATGGTTCATGGTTTAACAAATTCTACTACGCAAGTAAAATAATTATTAATGACATCTCATGTCACATAATTCAATAATCAACATAAAAGATTTTTTAAATTACTTCCCAATTAAACAGACCGATATAATTACATACATCTTCATGTTTAAATTTCTCTGGTGTTTAAACACCCATTCAAAATTGATTAGAAATATTCAAATTTACCTGCCTATGTCCAAAGTCGACATAACAATTTATCATTCCAAATCACTTGAAATTATTGTTAAGAAATAACTTGAGTTGATATCATACATGCATATCAAACGCATCAACTAAAAATAATGAATTAACAAAATAAATTAATCATTCACGATCCTATCACTTGCATCATGAAATAAAAGGATTCTCCACAAAATTTTAAACTTCAAAATGACAAAACATACCTACATTTAATAAGTTTGATTTGTACATAAATAAACAAATTAAATATGCATTAAAATGTTCTTGTGAATATATATATATATATATATATATTTTTTCCGACTCATGTGCAAAAACAATTCAAGACTATGAATCCACATTGTAATAAAAATAAAATTAGTTTGTAAAACTAATATTTTACTCTAGAAACAAATTCTTCCGTGTATACTCACGATGAACTATGATAAAGTCAAAATAATTAACACCCTTTCACAAAGGGTTCAAAAAAAAAAATTAGTGGTCTACCAAACGAAACCATAAGTTACTTACAAAATTAACAGATTGTGACCGAGTCACAAAGTTACATGATTGATTAACAAAATTAATTTTCTAGTTACTAAAACCAGAAAATAAATTACAATACAAAATACTTTTATTTTCCTTGTTACTAAAACTAGTAAAATAAAATACCGAAATAATATCTGATTACAAAAATCAGAAAACCAAACCACAAATTAATTTTCTAGTTACTTAAACCAGAAAATAAATTATAACACAAAATCATTTTATTTTTCTTGTTACTAAAACTAGAAAATACTGTAATTTTATTTTCCTTGTTACTGAAACTCGAAAATAAAATACCACAAAACTATCTGATTACAAAAATCAGAACAAACACAAAATAATTTTATTTTCTTTGTTACTAAAACTAGAAAATAATATAATTTTATTTTCCTTGTTACTAAAACTAGAAAATAATATAATTTTATTTTCCTTGTTACTAAAACTAGAAAAATAAAATACCAAAATAATTTTCTGTAACACCAAATAATATTCTGCAATTGTTAATGACACCAGTATATTACTACTAGTTGTCAAAGAAAAGAGACAGTATATTACTACTATCTATCAAATAGCATAAATCACTATTTGTTTTTCCAACCAAAATATTAGTTTGAAAACACAGAAAATTAAATACAATGAAGATACCAAAAAGGAATCTGTCTTAAGATTGTAGGACAATCTTCACTGTATTTAAAAGATTTAATTCTATTGTGTACACAACAACAATTAGAATTTAAATAAATAAAGAAAATGAGAAAATTTGTTTGATTACAAAAATCAAACTTGAAATAAAAAAAAATACATAAATAAATAACATATTTTATTTTGTTACAAAAACAGAATTTAAATCTGATTTTAATAAATAATAACAACACTGAAAATAAAATAAATAACTTACTTGATTTAAATTTCTTCGAATTATTTTCTGATCAAGTCCAGTGTTTGACACTGTGTCCTTAAGACAGATTCGTCCTCTCCACGGTGCTTTCTGTAACGCCCTCAAAATAATAGCTTTAAACCCATTAAATAAGACATGCATTGATATTCAAAAGCTCCACATTCTTTCATTTAACAGAGTTTCATTACAAAAAGTATTACATGTTAACAACAAAAGCAAATGCCCTATGGGCTTACAGCTTTCCAAGTTAACACTTGGTTACAACAAAAGAGTACTAACTCAAACACGTTAAGCCCTTGGCTTGAATTTACATGTAATACATCAAGTAAAACAACAAAAGTCCGCCTCTGGCCTCCCAAGCTACGTCCTTGGAGGTGGCATGCTACCTGTACCTGAAAATGATATTCCCATATAGGGTGAGCCACAGCCCAGTAGAAATACACTAAACCAACCATGAACAATGACTAAAAGATTAGCAACTGATAGACGGTCAACACTGACACTTCCATTTACATCTCCCTACGTTTCCATGACAGCCAAGTCTATGTTACAATTCACTTTTCGTTTTTGTTCAACTTTGAGTTTGAAAACAAGGCTCAGTACTCTGGCCAGAACATTTGATGAGATTATAGTTCATCACTAGAACACTTTCGAAATCCAAGGTGGATACACATTATTTTGTTGTATCAATAACACATAAACTACTCCCATACTTCGCAAACAATGATGATATACATTTTAGTGCTATATCAAATCAAACAAACCTTTCAATAGATAAGCATATGAGCTATATCACTACTACAACAGATAAGCATATGAGCTGTATCAACATTCCGATAGATAAGCATATGAGCTGTATCAACACTTCAACCGATAAGCATATGAGCTATATCAACATTCCAACAACCGGTTTAGAGGTACATCCCCCATCTTCCCCTAAACCATTAACCGGTTTAGAGGTACATCCCCCATCTTCCCCTAAACCGTGGAGTACATCCCCTATCTCCTCCCATACACAAGTAATGCATATAAACACAGAATCACATATGCAATCAATCAATACATAAAATTAATGTATTCTATCAACCGACATGCTCTATGACACATCCAATTGATTAGTTTTAGTTTGCCTAATCATCAAGCATTGTCTACAACAATCAACACTACCCTCCACCGGTAGCCCAAAGCAATTATTTCTAAGCAGGAAATAAATGCACAATGG
Source organism: Camellia sinensis (assembly GCF_055761805.1). Classification (NCBI taxonomy): domain Eukaryota; kingdom Viridiplantae; phylum Streptophyta; class Magnoliopsida; order Ericales; family Theaceae; genus Camellia; species Camellia sinensis. The sequence goes on from NC_138972.1 coordinate 164,950,809, forward strand.
ATATTCAATCGACATTTCAATTCGGTGAGTGATAAATAATTCAACTACACCCTTTAACCCCATGCACTCCCAATCTCAGCAATTCCATTTCATTTCCTCATTTCCCACAATTAATTATCTCAATTAATTAAACAATGTAATTAGGTCATTTTCCATAATTACCATTACCACCCTTAGGTCCCATTTTCATCAATGATTCAACATTTATTCCATTTCTCTATACCAAACATGCATCTAGGTTTATTACAAATAAAACCCCAACTTTTGTAAAATAACACAAATGGCCCAAACTTTCACAAAATTACCAAACCAACCCCAACATCTCAAATTACCAAAATTTAAAGACAAAATCCATAGAGAGGAGTAGGGTATCCCTACCTCAAATTCAGAGCTCCAAGGGAGAAGATGAGTAAAACTCAGAAGTGCTCCAAATCCCAAATTTCTCAGATCTCAACAAAGCCCTCGACGATCAACACACTTCTTACAAAGGCCCAAGGTGAGGAAAACACTCTAGGTAGATCAATCCTAAGAGAGAAGTTCGGTTTTAGAGTGAGGTGCTCTCCAATGGAGGTTTTGAAAAAGTAAGAGAGAGAAAGGAAATCAAAAAGTGATCAAAAAGGTGGTTTCACGAACTGATATAAAAGCAGGTCCGCTCGAGCGTACAACACCCCGCTCGAGCGTACAGACACAGGTTCACGCTCGAGCGTCCAAAGATCCGCTCGAGCGCTGGGTGTACTCTCCCAGAATTTTCTGCAGACGACCAAAATGCTGAGAGAAGGAAATTCACGCTCGAGCGTCCAAACTGCCGCTCGAGCGGAGAGGCAACAACAAAATCCCGCTCGAGCGTCAAATAGCCGCTCGAGCGGAGAGACCAAAACCTGGGCAAAATTTCTAAGTTTTAAAACACGACCCACTTATTCCCAACCTGCCCAACACAACCCAAAATTCTAATTAAAAGAGTAAGGGATAGAAATGAGGATAAGATAACAACGAATCTACGGAACCGAGTCCGGATTATAATTAAACAACAACAGGAAATATCGGGACCGCTATAACCTCCCCCCCTTAAAGAATTTCGTCCCCGAAATTAAGGGTACGCCAAAACACAAGGCCAACTGATAACAGAGCATTCAACAATCGAGCCCCAAGGAAAGAAATTACTTTCACAACAAACCTCCGACTTACTCTTAGCAAGGAAGGTACTAACCAAGGAAACACATTCTAAACAACCACACCTTAGGTACGCAAGCCTCAACAAACCAAACCTCCCCCGAAACAATTCACCAACAACCGACTAGCATTCCAAACTAAGTCACTACTCAACAACACGACCAAGCAAATCTTTAGAGTAGATAATAAGAAAACATTTTCTTGTTCAAGAGGCATTTCCCAAAGATGTTTAAATTTTCAACGTTAACGTTCCAGGATAAATCTTGCATTTTCCATACGAAAACTCAAAAGCTTTGTAAACATTTTTCACAAATACGCTGTTACCCAAAACGCAGAGTTATCCACAGTTTATTTGCCCAAAAGAGTAATCTGGAATTCTTAAAAAGAAAATCCTTGAATTAAATCAACTTTTCAACAACGCATTTAGATGACCCCAAACACTAGGAAAATTTTGTTTTCCATTTCTTTCCAAATTAACACTATCTACAACCATCACTCACGTAGTGATGACACAACCAACACGGAACACAACATTTCTATAATGATAATTAATAGAAATAACAACCGTACTATCAACACATAAGGTATAAGAAATTCATGGTTTTGCAATTTTATCCCGCCTCCCTTTACTTAACCACTTTATAATCATAAACACGGCTCAGAAACACACAAATGATACACATTATAGTGCTGTATCAACATCAAACTAGACACCATACATTCATAATGTATAAAAAGCCAATCATTCACAATGATCAATCAATACATATATTAGATGTATTATTCCAACCGTCAGACTCAACGACAAAACATGTTCGATAAATTTCAGTTTTCCTTAATCAACATACGTAGTCTACAACGAACGAGACTAAACTCAAGGTGACCAATGCCACCCCAACACCCGATACCGACAAGCTGACTAGTCAACTCAATAAACTCTACACTCAGTAATCCACACACTGATGTGCTACTCAGACCACTAACCCCAACCACAGAGTTCTCTACACGAACCACAAATTTTGGAATCTCATCGGATTTCCTAAAATTTAACCGCCTCAACATCGCGTCTAAGGGAATCACCATCCCCCGCCATGGTTATCTAGCAAGCCTGCTCACTTCCTTGACCGAAGACCGACATGGTCAACCTCAATCACAACATCCCCTATACGAAGGACTACTTTGACCCACGCTATACTCATTACTTTAGAACACGAATTGCTCTTAATTCAAAGAATGCTGGCAGCATCCACTCATAACCCACACCCAACAATGGATAACCAATCACAATATGAACACTACCCCTATACAACTAAGGGGGTCACCACGGACTCACTATCTAGCAAGGCCCAACACACGAACCAGCATACAGGTACCATTCCCACTAACTCGAGATACAAATCTCACGTTCCCTCGAACATTCTCATATAGTCTTGCCAACACCGCGCAACTCTCGAAACCATCCCATCTAACACATTCAACCGTACTAGGCAAAACCTCCTTATTTTGCAAGCCCTCTTACTCCTACACCGAATCCTCCAATAACTCATAGGGTCCACTCGTTACTCTATATCTTACTTGTCACTCATCTCGAGAGTACCATCAAGAGGCCCGGCCTCCATGCTAAACCACTAGTCCACACTACCGCTAGGCAACCATCATGAACCAAACTCCGACACCGTCACAAGTCGCCGATAGGGCTTCCAAAGATTCACTCTTCTAACTTTCCAGAGGGGTAAAAGTCCTCGCCTCCCTCGTCATTAACCCACATCTTCATTCGCAAACACCATACCACTGTGACTCCACCCACGGGTCACACTCTAACCATGGGCTATATACCCAATTAACGCTTCTGATAATATCCTCTGACTTGACCAGTGCTAAGGTACGAACTTATCACATTCAATCCAAATAAAGAAATTTGAAAACTTAGGGAGACATCCATTATACTACAGCCCGAGGTATAGTACCAGCTACTCACAACACATCGCTCCCGATACAACAATCACAACCTTATATAGGGACTGACATCCCTTCACTTGAAACGGCCAATCAGTACACCTGCAATCTTGACAACGTTACTTACCACGAAGGTACGAGTCCAACCTTGACAAAATTATGTGCCATGCCCCCATAGGACACCATATTAAATACGTGTTACATCTAGTATTAATCGTACACTTCACATCCTCTCAAGTTCACTCGACAGTAGATCAAAAGCTATACCACGCACAAAACTTTAAATGGGTAGTACCCATGTAATTCCACACACTCGGCAAGTAAAACAGTTCTCGCTCCAATATTACCTTGGCTAGGACACGTACCCCTCGGTGGTTCTTCCAAATTTTGAAAACATGGCTCTCTAGCCCTCATCCTCCCCAAATCAAATCACAAGCATAAATTTTTTTTTATAGCAACTTTATACATTAATAAAATTTTAGAGCTACGACATGCTCCAATTCACCCACTCTAGGGAAATTAACAAACAAAGCATATATGTATATATATATATAGATAAACAAACAGTTTAGATGTTTCAACCTTCCCAAAACACATTGGTTACACAACGGAACCCAATGATCACAAAACAATAATCCACTGATTACAAAACGGATTAGTCAAAACAAAACCATCCCATCAGTATTACTACTACTACCGTCCCTTGTTGGACCGCTGAAGTTGGTCATCCCCGAACATAAGGCAACCTACGAGCTTACAAGTCACGGACAAGAACCACTGGTATGCCCCCTCTGCCCACACCTGGAACAACTACAAACTTCCCTAGCTGGGGCTTGGGAACTCGACTCTACTGAGGCCCTCGCAATCTGGCCTGCTAGTCCCCCAAAACGATATTGTTCCTGCCCAGTCGAAAGAAACTGAGCCTGGCTAGGTTGCAAAACCCCTAAAGAAGCTCCCGACTGAGTACAAAAACGTCGAATATGACCCGGCTGATTACACACCCAACAGGTAGGCGGTGCCTGAGCACGAGATTGGTTCAGAATCTGGGCTGATGAAGACCCCAACAACTGCCTCCCCACTGAGCATTTAATCGGTCCAAAACCCGACTGGTTGGATGATCCTGGTGGTACAACTACTGGTTGAACTGCTAACCCCACCCCTTTCTTCTGTGGGCAAACCGAAACCCTGTGGCCCAGCAGACCGCATCTGAAACAAATGATGCCCCTCTGCTTACTTTCCCCCGAACCCAAATCTAACACTGGAAGGGCAGTTCTAGCCCGTCCTTCCTGTTGCGAGTTTAAAACCCTCTGCCTCTTAAAAGGCCTACCAACACCCTGAGTCACAGGAGTCGCCGAGATGGCTTCCTCCCCACTCTGCCCCATTGCTAGCACTGCAGCCTCTACATGGGCGGCCGCCTCAACAAGCGCCCTATATCTTTTATGCCAAGACCCCGCTATCCTTACACGGATGTCGTCACGCAGCTTACTCTCAAACTCAAAACAACGTAAGTCCTCTGTCTCCACCAATTCTGGAGCAAACCTCGACAGATTAGCAAACCATCTTTCGAACCGCACCAAAGGTGTAGTACCTTGGCGTAATTCCACAAATTGTTTCCACAGCTCTTCCCGAGCGGAAGGAGGGAAATCGCAACTTCCTCGCCTAGGCATCCTAGTAAAAGTAACGGAGACACGTTAGCACACTCATACATGTGCCGAAGCTAAACACTTACATCCTAACACATGGATAACTGTAATTTACTCCACATAAGCACATAAACATGTAAGCACTTACGAATTTCATTTCCAGATAATGATAGTCCCGAGGCGTTACTAGAGTTCCGATCAGAAACAGCATTGATCAAGTGCCTTTCCAACAGGACTCCCAGAAACCCAAGGATCCAATCAACATCCAAGAAACTACATTCCATACCCAAATAGTCACATAAACATGTTATCACAAAAGTACATAACATTACGTCTAAGTCTCTAACAAGCGAGAGAAACCCATTGTGATACTAATCACTTCCCACGTACCCAAAGTATTCGAACCCGGTACGCTCTGATACCAAGTTGTAACGCCCTCAAAATAATAGCTTTAAACCCATTAAATAAGACATGCATTGATATTCAAAAGCTCCACATTCTTTCATTTAACAGAGTTTCATTACAAAAAGTATTACATGTTAACAACAAAAGCAAATGCCCTATGGGCTTACAGCTTTCCAAGTTAACACTTGGTTACAACAAAAGAGTACTAACTCAAACACGTTAAGCCCTTGGCTTGAATTTACATGTAATACATCAAGTAAAACAACAAAAGTCCGCCTCTGGCCTCCCAAGCTACGTCCTTGGAGGTGGCATGCTACCTGTACCTGAAAATGATATTCCCATATAGGGTGAGCCACAGCCCAGTAGAAATACACTAAACCAACCATGAACAATGACTAAAAGATTAGCAACTGATAGACGGTCAACACTGACACTTCCATTTACATCTCCCTACGTTTCCATGACAGCCAAGTCTATGTTACAATTCACTTTTCGTTTTTGTTCAACTTTGAGTTTGAAAACAAGGCTCAGTACTCTGGCCAGAACATTTGATGAGATTATAGTTCATCACTAGAACACTTTCGAAATCCAAGGTGGATACACATTATTTTGTTGTATCAATAACACATAAACTACTCCCATACTTCGCAAACAATGATGATATACATTTTAGTGCTATATCAAATCAAACAAACCTTTCAATAGATAAGCATATGAGCTATATCACTACTACAACAGATAAGCATATGAGCTGTATCAACATTCCGATAGATAAGCATATGAGCTGTATCAACACTTCAACCGATAAGCATATGAGCTATATCAACATTCCAACAACCGGTTTAGAGGTACATCCCCCATCTTCCCCTAAACCATTAACCGGTTTAGAGGTACATCCCCCATCTTCCCCTAAACCGTGGAGTACATCCCCTATCTCCTCCCATACACAAGTAATGCATATAAACACAGAATCACATATGCAATCAATCAATACATAAAATTAATGTATTCTATCAACCGACATGCTCTATGACACATCCAATTGATTAGTTTTAGTTTGCCTAATCATCAAGCATTGTCTACAACAATCAACACTACCCTCCACCGGTAGCCCAAAGCAATTATTTCTAAGCAGGAAATAAATGCACAATGGATATTCAATCGACATTTCAATTCGGTGAGTGATAAATAATTCAACTACACCCTTTAACCCCATGCACTCCCAATCTCAGCAATTCCATTTCATTTCCTCATTTCCCACAATTAATTATCTCAATTAATTAAACAATGTAATTAGGTCATTTTCCATAATTACCATTACCACCCTTAGGTCCCATTTTCATCAATGATTCAACATTTATTCCATTTCTCTATACCAAACATGCATCTAGGTTTATTACAAATAAAACCCCAACTTTTGTAAAATAACACAAATGGCCCAAACTTTCACAAAATTACCAAACCAACCCCAACATCTCAAATTACCAAAATTTAAAGACAAAATCCATAGAGAGGAGTAGGGTATCCCTACCTCAAATTCAGAGCTCCAAGGGAGAAGATGAGTAAAACTCAGAAGTGCTCCAAATCCCAAATTTCTCAGATCTCAACAAAGCCCTCGACGATCAACACACTTCTTACAAAGGCCCAAGGTGAGGAAAACACTCTAGGTAGATCAATCCTAAGAGAGAAGTTCGGTTTTAGAGTGAGGTGCTCTCCAATGGAGGTTTTGAAAAAGTAAGAGAGAGAAAGGAAATCAAAAAGTGATCAAAAAGGTGGTTTCACGAACTGATATAAAAGCAGGTCCGCTCGAGCGTACAACACCCCGCTCGAGCGTACAGACACAGGTTCACGCTCGAGCGTCCAAAGATCCGCTCGAGCGCTGGGTGTACTCTCCCAGAATTTTCTGCAGACGACCAAAATGCTGAGAGAAGGAAATTCACGCTCGAGCGTCCAAACTGCCGCTCGAGCGAAGAGGCAACAACAAAATCCCGCTCGAGCGTCAAATAGCCGCTCGAGCGGAGAGACCAAAACCTGGGCAAAATTTCTAAGTTTTAAAACACGACCCACTTATTCCCAACCTGCCCAACACAACCCAAAATTCTAATTAAAAGAGTAAGGGATAGAAATGAGGATAAGATAACAACGAATCTACGGAACCGAGTCCGGATTATAATTAAACAACAACAGGAAATATCGGGACCGCTATACTTTCAGAATTTGGACGTCTATCTCCTAGGATAAAATGATCTTATCAACGAATAAAAGCAACACTACAATTTAATCGTTCGTCGAACACACAAAGTGTTTACACTCTTTCTTTCAGAAATAGAATGCAGCAAAATGCAGAGATTTAAAGCAGAAGATGGAGTACGAAAATTCTCAATGAAATCCAAATGGGAGGCTAGTCTATTTATAGATGTAAAGGTGGCTCTTGGTTTTGAATTGAACAGGTATGAAACCTGTTAGTTTCAAATTTAAACAGATTTGAATCTGTTGGGTTAATAATTCAAACAGATAAAAAACGGGAAGGGCTCTGTTTGGATGAACAGTAAATCCAAACCAGTTTAATTCTGTTTCAAAACGGGAAGGGCCCTGTTTGGATGAACAGTAAATCCAAACCAGTTTAATTTGAATTCTGGATTTTATTTTAACAAAAATAAAATTAAATTCAAATGTTTTTTGCCCAAAAAGATTAGTATTGGGCTGAACAAGCCCAACCACACCACGCACCCGCGCCCAAGCCCAGCCCGCCCGACCGGACGGCGACGCGCGTGTGGTGATTTTGGGTCCAATGGGTCTAGCCCATTTTGCCCATAACCTCTCCCTCTAAAACACTTGGATACCCCTTGGGGCACACCCCAAGTATCTCACCCAAGCCTTATAAACCCTTTCAAAACTTCCCACCAAATCAATGTGGGACAAGCCAATTTACAACCTTAAGGAATTTCCACCAAAACTCCATTTCCATGGAGCACACTTTGGCTTCAATTTCCCATTCACTCGGTAATGGTTTTGAGCAACCAAATATACCACGTGAATCACAACGCGGCAAAGAACGCGTTACCACTTTGACCCGAGTAAATCGACACTCGGGGCCCACCTAAAAAATAGACCAAACTTGAGGAAAAATTCTGGTTTTACCCAGAATTTTTCTACCATTTCCAACAGGTTTCTTGAATGAACTTCCATTTTTAATTTTATGCAACTTCGATTTTTATTTTTATTCAACTTCCATTTTTATTCTTTTTCCTTTTCTATTGAACTTCTTTTTTTTTTATTTAATTTTCAAATAGATCGTTAAGGTATAGTGGTTTCTTGAATGAAATTACATTTTAATTTCATGCAGCATCCATTTTTATTCTTATTCAACATTCATTTTTATTCAATTTTCTTTTCTATTAAACTTCATTTTTTTATTTAAACTCCAAATAAATCGTTAAGGTATAGTGGTTTCTTGAATAAACTTCCTTTGTTAATTTTATGTGACTTCCATTTTTATTTTTATTCAGCTTCAATTTTATGCAATTTCCTTTTCTATTCAACTTCCATTTTTATTTAATTTCCAAATAGATCATTAAGTATAGTTGTTTCTTTAATGAACTTTCATTTTTCTTTTTATTCAATTTCCTTTTCTATTCAACTTTCTTTTTTATTTAATTTCCCGATAGATCGTTAAGGTATAGTGGTTTCTTGAATGAACTTTTATTGCTAATTTTATGCAACTTCCATTTTTTTTCAATTTCCTATTCTATTCAACCTCCCTTTTTATTTAATATCCAAATAGATTGTTAAGGTATAGTGGTTTCTTGAATGAACTTCCATTTCTAATTTTATGCAACTTCCAATTTTTATTTTATTCAACTTCCATTTTTATTCAAATTCTTTTTCTATTCAACTTCCTTATTTATTTAATTTCCAAATAGATCGTTAAGGTATAGTGGTTTCTTCAATGAACTTCCATTGTTAATTTTATGCAACTTACATTTTTATTTTTATTCAACTTCAATTTTTATTCAATTTAATAGATAGTAAAGGTATAGTGGTTTCTTGAATGAACTGCCATTTCTAATTTTATGCAACTTCCATTTTTATTTTTATTCAACTTCATTTTTTATTCAATTTCCTTTTCTATTCAACTTCCTTTTTATTTAATTTTCAAACAGATCGTTAAGATATAGTGGTTTCTTCAATGAATTTCAATTTTTAATTTTATGCAACTTCCATTTTTATTTTTTTTAACTTCCATTTTTATTCTATTTCCTTATCTATTCAACTTCTTTTTTTATTTAATTTCCAAATAGATCGTTAAGGTATAGGGTTTTTTTTTAATGAACTTTCATTGTTAATTTTATGCAACTTCCATTATTATTTTTATTCAACTTCCTTTTTTGTTTAATTTCCAAATAGACCGTTGAGATATAGTGGTTTTTGAATGAACTTCCATTTTAATTTTGATTCAACTTCCATTTTTATTCAATTTCCTTTTCTATTCAACTTCCTTTTTAATTTAATTTCCAAATAGATCGTTACGATATCGTGGTTTCTTCAGTGAACTTCCATTTTTAATTTTATGCAACTTCCATTTTTATTTTTATTCAACTTCCATTTTTATGCTATTTCCTTTTCTATTCAACTTCTTTTTTTATTTAATTTCCCAATAAATCGTTAAGGTGTACTGGTTTCTTGAATGAACTTCCATTGTTAATTTTATGCAACTTCCATTTTTATTTTTATTCAATTTACTTTTCTATTCAACTTCCTTTTTTATTTAATTTCCAAATAGATCGTTGAGGTATAGTGTTTTCTTGAATGAACTTCCATTATTAATTTTTTTCAACTTCCATATTTGTTCAATTTACTTTTCTATTCAACTTCCTTTTTTATTTAATTTCCAGATAGATCGTTAAGGTAATGAGGATTCTTGAATGAACTTTTACTGTTAATTTAATGCACCGTCCATTTTTATTTTTATTCAACTTCCCTTTTTATTCAATTTCCTTTACTATTCAACTTCCTTTTTTGTTTAATTTCCAAATAGATCGTTGAGTTATTCTGGGTTCTTGAATAAACTTCCATTTTTATTTTTATTCAACTTCCATTTTTATTAAATTTCTTTCTCTATTCAACTTTCTTTTTATTTAATTTCCAAATAGATCGTTAAGGTATAGTGGATTTTCTTGAATGAACTTCCCTTGTTAATTTTATGCAACCTCCGTTTTTATTTTTATTCAACTTCAATTTTTATTCAATTTCCTTTTCTATTCAACTTCCTTTTTTATTTAATTTACAAATAGACCGTTAAGATATAGAGGTTTCTTGAATGAACTTCCATTTTTAATTTTATGCAACTTCGATTTTTATTTTTATTCAACTTCCATTTTTATTCTTTTTCCTTTTCTATTGAACTTCTTTTTTTTATTTAATTTCCAAATAGATCGTTAAGGTATAGTGGTTTCTTGAATGAAATTACATTTTAATTTCATGCAGCATCCATTTTTATTCTTATTCAACATTCATTTTTATACAATTTTCTTTTCTATTAAACTTTATTTTTTTATTTAATTTCCAAATAAATCGTTAAGGTATAGTGGTTTTATAGCGATCCCGGTTGTCCCTTTACTGTTCTGTTGTGTTCCGGACTCGGTTCCGTGAAGTTGGTAGTGGTATCTATCTTGTTGTCGTCCTTTAATTCCACTTGATTGGGTTTTAGGATGTTTTGAGCAGGGTTGTTACAGGTTGGTTAGGCCTTGGTTTCAATTCCTTGTTGTCCAGTTTTTAGGCGATCCGCTCGAGCGGGTCTTCTTGCGCTCGAGCGGGGATTGCACACCTCCAGTATTTCGTTTTCCTGCAAAACTTCTGCAGATGTGATTTTTACGCTCGAGCGGGTTTGTTTACGCTCGAGCGGTAGCGCTCGAGCGGGTTTGGTGGCTCTCGAGCGGGTAGTACTTTCTGGGTATAAGTTCTGGGAGGTGGAAATCTACGCTCGAGCGGACTAGTTTTTGCGCTCGAGCGGAAGTGCTTTATTCTTGTGTCTTGGCGCTCGAGCGGGCCTTATTGCGCTCGAGCGTGTTCAGATTTTTGTTCTTGGCGCTCGAGCATTGTGTTCTCCGCTCGAGCGGGTCATACGTATATGAGTTATTCGCTGGGTGATTTTAAATCACTTTTTGCCTTTCTTTCTATAGCGATCCCGGGTTTACCCTTGTTGTACAGTGATCCGGACATGTGTCCGTGGATGTTTGTAGTTGTTTATTATTTTTTTTGCATCCTTTTTACTTCGTATTTGAGTTATAGGATGTGTTGGGCGGATTTGTTTCAGGTTGGTTGAGTTTACAAACCAAAACTAGTTGCCCAGATTTTGGCCTGTCCGCTCGAGCGGAGGTATTGGCGCTCGAGCGGGGAATACACCTATCCAGTATTCTTTGTGCAGTGTTGTACGCTCGAGCGTAGGGTTGGGAGCTCGAGCGGAGGTCTGGTTCTGCAAAAGTGCTGAGCGAGTGCATTCTGCGCTCGAGCGGGAGGTTGGCCGCTCGAGCGGAAGTCTGTGAGTGGACGCTCGAGCGGGGTGTTTTACGCTCGAGCGGAGACCTGGGTTAAAGTCCCGAAATTGTGACTTTCCAAATCACTTTTTCACTTTCTCTTCTCTCTCTTACTTTTCCAAAATCACCATTGTTGAGCCTCTCACTCTAGATACTACCTTCTCTCTAGGTTTTGATCTAGTAGGAGTGATTTGCTCACCTTTGGCCTTTACAAAAAAGTTGTTGATCGTCGAGGGCTACTTTTTAATCTGAAAATCTCGGGTTTTGGAGCACGTTGGGTTTTGTCGTCTTCTCCTTTGGGGCTCCGAATTTGAGGTAGGGATATCCTACTCCTCTCTATGGATTTTGTCTTTAAATTTTGGTATTTTGAGATGTTGGGCTTGGTTTGGTAATTTGGTAAGAGTTTGGGGCTTTTGTGTAATTTTACAAAAGTTGGGGTTTTATTCATAATAAACCTAGATGCATGTTTGGCATAGAGAAATGAAATGAATGTTAAATCATTGATGAAAATGGGACCTAAGGGTTGAAATGTTAATTATGGGAATTGACCTAATTACATTGTTTAATTAATTGGGATAATTAATTGAGAAGAATGAGGAAATGAAATGTTGATTGAATATCCATTGTGCATTTATTTTCTGTTTTAGAAATAACTGCTTTGGGCTATCGATGTAGGATAGTCGTGATTGTTGTAGACAATGCATGATGATTAGGCAAACGGAAACTAATCAATGGAATGTGTCATGGAACTTGACGGTTGATAGAATACATTAATTATATGTATTGAGTGATTGTATATAGAACCAATGTGTTTATATACGTTATGTGTAGAGGAGGAGATAGGGGATGTACTCCGCGGTTTAGGGGAAGATAGGGGATGTACCTCTAAACCGGATAGTGTTGGGAGAAGATAGGGGATGAACTCCGTAGATACAGCTCATATGCTTGTCTAGAGAAGTGAAGATAGAGCTCATATGCTTATCTTTGTGATGTGTGGATATAGCTTATATGCTTATCTGTGGATATTGTTGTTATACATATCTGTTGTAGAATGTGGATATAGCTTTTATGCATATCTGAATGTGAGATATAGTTCTTATACATATCTGTGGAAATGATGATAGAGCTAGCATGCTTATCTGTTGAAAAAGGAAAAATGAAAGGAAACTTGGACTTATAAGTCGTATGACATAAATAGATGATTTATGTGTTTGTATCAGTGTCGGCCATCTATCAATTGCTAATCTTTTAGTCATTGTTCATGGTTGGTTTAGTGTATTTCTACTGGGCTGTGGCTCACCCTATATGGGAATATCATTTTCAGGTGCAGGAAGCATGCCACCTCCAAGAACATAGCTGGGAGGCTAGTGGCGGACATGTCTTGTCGCTTAACTTTTGATGTATTACATGTAACTTCAAGCCAAGGGCTTAATGTGTAAACGAGTTAGTACCCTTTTGTTGTAACCAAGTGTTAACTTGGAAAGCTGTAAGCCCGTAGGGCATTTTGTTTGATGTTAACATGTAATACATATGTATATGTAACTCTAATGAATAAAGGAGTGTGGATGGTTCGTATGTAAATGCATGTCTTATCCGATGGGTTAATGTTGTTATTTTGAGGGCGTTACAACTTGGTATCAGAGCGTACCGGGTTCGAATACTTTGGGTACGTGGGAAGTGATTAGTATCACAATGGGTTTGTCTCGCTTGATAGAGACTTAGATGTAGTATCATATGCTATGTGCTTAATTGATAACATGCTTATGTGACTATGTGGGTATGGGATTTAATTTCTAGGATGTTGATTGGATCCTTGAGTTTCTGGGAGTCTTGTTGGAAAAGCACTTGATCAATGCTATTTCTAACCGGAACTCTGGTAACGCCTCGGGACTATCATTATCCGGAAATGAAATTCGTAAGTGCTTATGTGTTTATGTGCTTATGTGGAGTGAATTACAGTTGTCCATGCATTAGGACGTGAGTGTTTAGTTTCGGCACATTTGTGAATGTGCTAATGTTCTGTGTACCTTTATTAGGATGTCAGGACGAGGAAGAGGTGCTAGGCGTGGTAGACCTGCGAGGCAAGAAGCACCGTTACCGGGGGAGATTCCGGCAGTGCAGGAGGGAGTTGGTCAGGCCAGTGTGGCCGAGCCAGTGGGTCAGCAGGCTATGGGTGCCTTGGCCAGAGAGATAGCAGGAGCTTTGGGTATTCTTAGAGCTGGGAATCAGGCAGCCGAGGCAGGGCCTTCCTTCTTGAAGAGGGAGTTCTTCCGGTGTAATCCGGATGAGTTTGTCGGGGATCCGAAGGAGCCACTAAAGGCTGATGAGTGGCTAGAGCAGATGAGTAAGACGTTCGAGATGCTTGGCATCGAGGACGGAGCACTAAAAGTGACCTTGGCATCCTTCCAACTGAAGGGAGATGCGGGTCAATGGTGGAAGTATGAGAAGGCTCGTGTTGGTGGTACTTGGGAGGCGTTTGTGAATGCTTTTCAGGAGAGATTTTTGTCTGCAGTAGCTAGAGAGAAGCTGAGGGATCAGTTTAGCCGGCTTAATCAGCAGGGCTTGTCAGTGGCCGAGTTTGAGGCTACTTTTACCAGTCTGTCCAGGTTTGCACCGGAACTGGTGGCGTCTGAGGAACGCCGTTGCTATGAGTTTGAGCGGAAGTTGAGGCGGGGCCTCAAGTTGAGAGTTGGTGGGTCTTATATTCGAGAGTATAGACACCTAGTGGACGCTGCAGCTCATATGGAGCTCATGATGCAGGAGGAGGATGAGGGGCAGAGAGGCTCCAAGAGGAGTCAAGATAGCCAGGGTGATGGCAGGAGGCAGAGGGGTTCTAACCCTCAGCAGTCGCAGGGTGGTGTTGCTAGATCGACCTTCCCAGTGCCGAGTGCAGGCTCCGGGAGAGGTGGTCAGGGGGATTTCACCTGTTACAAGTGTGGCCAGTTGGGTCACAAGGTTTCTGTTTGCCCGCAGAAGGGTGGGGGTCAGAGAGCTGCTTCTTCTTCAGCTAGATCACAGAGTCAGAGTTCGGGCAGGGGGCAGCCCTTGTCTTGTTATCAGTGTGGACAGCCTGGGCACCTGAAGAGGTTTTGCCCGCAGTTGAGTGCCACTTCGGGAGCGTCTGGTTCTAGGCAGACGCAGGCCTCGAGGGCCAATCCGGGAGCTTCGTCATCCCAGTCTGTGCAGCAGTCTTTTGCTCCGAGAGGTGAGCAGGTAGACCAGGGGCCTACAGGGCGCGTGTATGCTGTTACCGCGCAGGATTTAGTACCAGCTCCATCTGTAGTGAGAGGTACTTTTCTGTTTTGCAACTCGGTTGCTAGTGTGTTGATAGACACGGGTGCATCTCATTCTTTTGTATCTGCTGCATTTGCATCTGTTTTGGAATTGGAGTTAGCACAGTTAGCATCTCCTATTTGTGTGGTATCGCCTTTGGGTGGTGAGTTAATCCTGAAACAGGGTGTTAGAGGATGTGATATAGAGGTCGCCGACTATAGGCTTCCTTTTCCATTTGTTGTCATGCCTATGAAGGGTTATGATGTTATTTTGGGTATGGACTGGTTATCGTCATACCGGGCTGTTATTGATTGCTACCGCCAGAGGGTCACGTTATGTACCTTGAGCGGGGAGTGGTTCCATTTCTTGGGAGACCAGGTTGGTAGTGTTTTGCCACCGGGGTATGATTCGCGAGGGCGAAATGAGCTTAGTAGTCTACTTGCTTGCTTTGAGAGTAGTGAGTGTGTTGAGACACAGATTGTGTTACCGAGGGTGGTTTGTGAGTATTCGGATGTCTTTCCCGAAGATCTTGTTAGTTTGCCACCTCACCGAGAGATAGAGTTCTCTATTGATTTAGTGCCCGGCACGGCGCCGATTTCTATGGCACCTTACCGTTTTGCTCCAGCAGAGTTGGTTGAGTTGAAAGTTCAGCTCCAGGAATTGCTCGATAAGGGCTTTGTTCGCCCTAGTGTTTCACCGTGGGGAGCACCGGCCCTCTTTGTTAAAAAGAAAGATGGTGCCCTGAGATTGTGTATAGACTACCGGAAGTTGAATCGGGCTACGGTTAAGAATAAGTACCCTATGCCCCGTATAGATGATTTGTTTGACCAGTTGAAGGGTTCCCGTTGTTTCTCTAAGATAGACTTGAGATCGGGTTACCACCAGTTGAGGGTCAGGGAAGAAGATATTCCGAAAACGGCATTCCGTACGCGGTATGGCCATTATGAGTTTCTGGTGATGCCATTTGGGCTTACCAATGCACCGGCAGTCTTTATGGACTTAATGAACCGGATTTTCCGGGAGTTCTTAGACCGATTTGTGGTTGTCTTCGTGGACGACATTCTTATTTATTCGCCTTCAGAGGAGGAGCACAAGGAACACTTGAGAGTGGTGCTTGAGTTGCTTAGAGCCCATAGGCTGTATGCCAAGTTTGGGAAGTGTGAGTTCTGGCTGAAGGAAGTCAAATTCTTAGGCCATGTGGTATCCGGGGAAGGGGTGTCTGTTGATGCATCCAAGGTAGAGGCAGTGCAAGATTGGGCACAGCCTAAGAGTGTGTTTGAGATCCGCAGTTTTCTGGGATTGGCTGGGTATTACCGACGGTTTGTGAAAGATTTCTCTAGGCTAGCGTCACCGTTGACTAGACTGACTCGGAAGGGAGTCAAGTTTGTGTGGAGTGAGACTTGTGAAAAGTCGTTTCAAGAACTGAAAGTTAGATTGACCACCGCTCCGGTGTTGATTATTCCGGAGAGAGGGTTGGGTTATGCGGTTTATTGTGATGCCTCACGAGAGGGTTTGGGTTGTGTGTTGATGCAGGAAGGGAAAGTAGTAGCTTATGGTTCACGTCAGTTGAAAATACACGAGAAGAATTACCCCACACACGACCTAGAGTTAGCAGCAGTGATCTTTGCTTTGAAGATCTGGAGGCACTACCTTTATGGTGAGAAGTTCGAGGTGTTCTCGGACCACAAGAGTTTGAAGTATCTGTTTACACAGAGAGACTTGAATTTGAGGCAGAGGAGGTGGATGGAGTTCATCGAGGATTATGATTTTGAGTTACATTATCATCCGGGAAAGGCCAATGTTGTGGCCGATGCCCTTAGTAGGAAGACCATTAGTGATGTAGCTAGTATAGCCATCCGGGAATGGGAGATGTTGGGAGCACTTGGCGAGTTCGATTTGCTATTGGGCGAATCTGTTGGGGCTGCGGCCTTGTTTTCTGTTGTTGCGCAGCCTACACTTGTGATTAGAGTGTTAGAGGCACAGAGAGGTGACCTTGAGGTAGAATCTCTCCGAGAGAAGATCTCCAGTGGGAAAGTTGAGAAGGGTTTGACGGTGTATCCCGACTTGAGTGTGAGATACCGAGACCGTTTGTTTGTACCGGAGTCTTGCCGAGAGGAAGTACTCCGAGAGTTTCATCATTCGCGCCTTGCGGTGCATCCGGGAGGTACTAAGATGTATCAGGATTTGGGTCGCCAGTTTTGGTGGCGGGGTATGAAGAGAGATGTGGCTGTTTTCGTATCAAAGTGCCTTACTTGCCAGCAAGTGAAGGCCGAGCATCAGAGACCAGCGGGTTTGTTGCAACCCTTGCCTATTGCCGAGTGGAAGTGGGAGCATATCACTATGGACTTCGTTGTAGGTCTTCCGAGGACTCAGCGGGGTAGTGATGCTATTTGGGTGGTTGTAGACCGGTTGACTAAGTCGGCGCACTTTATTCCTATGCGCGTGAGAGATTCGGTGGATTATCTTGCCGACTTGTATGTACGGGACGTAGTGAGATTGCACGGGGTCCCAGTGACGATCATCTCTGATAGAGATCCTCGTTTTACTGCTAGGTTGTGGCAGAGTTTGCAGAGTGCCTTGGGCACTAAGTTGGCCTTTAGTACGGCTTATCACCCTCAGACTGACGGGCAGTCCGAGCGTACTATTCAGATCCTCGAGGATATGCTTCGGGGTTGTGTCCTGGATTTCAGTGGGACGTGGGAGAGGCACTTGCCCTTGGTAGAGTTTGCCTACAACAACAGTTTTCAGTCTAGCATCGGTATGGTACCGTTTGAGGCCTTGTATGGCCGACCGTGTAGGTCTCCAGTTTGTTGGGCCGAGGTGGGTGATGCACCTTTGTTGGGTCCGGAGTTGGTTAGGGAGACGACGGAGAAAGTTGAGCTTATCCGTAGGAGGCTTGTTACAGCCCAGAGTCGGCAGAAATCTTATGCTGACCGTAGGAGGAGGCCTTTGGCGTTTGAAGTAGGTGATCATGTCTTTTTGAAGATATCACCTAGGCGAGGCTTGATGAGATTCGGGAAGAGTGGGAAGTTATCCCCTCGGTTTATTGGTCCTTTTGAGATCCTTGAGAGGATTGGCGAGGTTGCTTATCGGTTAGCCTTACCGCCGCAGTTGTCCGGAGTGCATGACGTGTTTCATGTGAGTATGCTTCGGAAGTATGAGCCAGATCCATCACATGTGCTGGATTGGACCGATTTAGAGGTAGATGAAGATGCCTCGTATGAGGAGAGACCGGTTCGGGTCTTGGATAGGTGGGATCAGGTCCTGCGAGGCAAGACCATTCCTTTGGTGAAAGTCTTGTGGAAACATCACGGAGTGGAGGAAGCCACTTGGGAACGTGAGTTGGAAGTCCGAGAGAAATATCCGGACTTGTTTGTTGATATGTGATCTTGTATTTAAATTTTGCAATTGTTGAACTTAAGAGCTTTTATATATGTCTTAAGTTGTGAAACATTGAAAATGTTTGGTTTATTGGGAGTATGTTTGGAACTTGCCTCATATGGCAGTTGAATGTAACATTGTATATGTTGAATGTATTGTTGAAATTGGAAAAATAATGCATGATGTTGATGCATGTTGAAGGTACATATGTTGTTTACATATTGTGAAATGCCTCTTGTTAAATGGAGAGGGTGACCGGTAATGGGTCGAATTGTTGAATGTTAAAATGTAACATTGTTTAAAGTGGAGAAAAACTTGTTTTGAAAACTTGTGCTTAATTTCGGGGACGAAATTCTTTAAGGGGGGGAGGTTATAGCGATCCCGGGTTTACCCTTGTTGTACAGTGATCCGGACATGTGTCCGTGGATGTTTGTAGTTGTTTATTATTTTGTTTGCATCCTTTTTACTTCGTATTTGAGTTATAGGATGTGTTGGGCGGATTTGTTTCAGGTTGGTTGAGTTTACAAACCAAAACTAGTTGCCCAGATTTTGGCCTGTCCGCTCGAGCGGAGGTATTGGCGCTCGAGCGGGGAATACACCTATCCAGTATTCTTTGTGCAGTGTTGTACGCTCGAGCGTAGGGTTGGGAGCTCGAGCGGAGGTCTGGTTCTGCAAAAGTGCTGAGCGAGTGCATTCTGCGCTCGAGCGGGAGGTTGGCCGCTCGAGCGAAAGTCTGTGAGTGGACGCTCGAGCGGGGTGTTTTACGCTCGAGCGGAGACCTGGGTTAAAGTCCCGAAATTGTGACTTTCCAAATCACTTTTTCACTTTCTCTTCTCTCTCTTACTTTTCCAAAATCACCATTGTTGAGCCTCTCACTCTAGATACTACCTTCTCTCTAGGTTTTGATCTAGTAGGAGTGATTTGCTCACCTTTGGCCTTTACAAAAAAGTTGTTGATCGTCGAGGGCTACTTTTTAATCTGAAAATCTCGGGTTTTGGAGCACGTTGGGTTTTGTCGTCTTCTCCTTTGGGGCTCCGAATTTGAGGTAGGGATATCCTACTCCTCTCTATGGATTTTGTCTTTAAATTTTGGTATTTTGAGATGTTGGGCTTGGTTTGGTAATTTGGTAAGAGTTTGGGGCTTTTGTGTAATTTTACAAAAGTTGGGGTTTTATTCATAATAAACCTAGATGCATGTTTGGCATAGAGAAATGAAATGAATGTTAAATCATTGATGAAAATGGGACCTAAGGGTTGAAATGTTAATTATGGGAATTGACCTAATTACATTGTTTAATTAATTGGGATAATTAATTGAGAAGAATGAGGAAATGAAATGTTGATTGAATATCCATTGTGCATTTATTTTCTGTTTTAGAAATAACTGCTTTGGGCTATCGGTGTAGGATAGTCGTGATTGTTGTAGACAATGCATGATGATTAGGCAAACGGAAACTAATCAATGGAATGTGTCATGGAACTTGACGGTTGATAGAATACATTAATTATATGTATTGAGTGATTGTATATAGAACCAATGTGTTTATATATGTTATGTGTAGAGGAGGAGATAGGGGATGTACTCCGCGGTTTAGGGGAAGATAGGGGATGTACCTCTAAACCGGATAGTGTTGGGAGAAGATAGGGGATGAACTCCGTAGATACAGCTCATATGCTTGTCTAGAGAAGTGAAGATAGAGCTCATATGCTTATCTTTGTGATGTGTGGATATAGCTTATATGCTTATCTGTGGATATTGTTGTTATACATATCTGTTGTAGAATGTGGATATAGCTTTTATGCATATCTGAATGTGAGATATAGTTCTTATACATATCTGTGGAAATGATGATAGAGCTAGCATGCTTATCTGTTGAAAAAGGGAAAATGAAAGGAAACTTGGACTTATAAGTCGTATGACATAAATAGATGATTTATGTGTTTGTATCAGTGTCGGCCATCTATCAATTGCTAATCTTTTAGTCATTGTTCATGGTTGGTTTAGTGTATTTCTACTGGGCTGTGGCTCACCCTATATGGGAATATCATTTTCAGGTGCAGGAAGCATGCCACTTCCAAGAACATAGCTGGGAGGCTAGTGGCGGACATGTCTTGTCGCTTAACTTTTGATGTATTACATGTAACTTCAAGCCAAGGGCTTAATGTGTAAACGAGTTAGTACCCTTTTGTTGTAACCAAGTGTTAACTTGGAAAGCTGTAAGCCCGTAGGGCATTTTGTTTGATGTTAACATGTAATACATATGTATATGTAACTCTAATGAATAAAGGAGTGTGGATGGTTCGTATGTAAATGCATGTCTTATCCGATGGGTTAATGTTGTTATTTTGAGGGCGTTACACTTTCTTTCTCCTACTTTTTCTAAAAACCTTTTTTGAGAGCCTCTCTCTCTAGAAACTGCCTTCTCTCTAGGGTTTGATCTAGTTAGAGTGTCCTCCTTCCCTTCGGCCTTTGTAAAAGTTGTGTTGATCGTCGAGGGCGTCGTTTTGATCCGAAAATCTTGGTCTTTGGAGCACTTTGGTTTTGGTCTCTTCTCCTTCCGAGCTCTAACTTCGAGGTAGGGATATCCTACTCCTCTTTATGAGCTTTGTCTTTAAATTTTAGTATTTTGAGATGTTGGGGTTGGTTTGGTAATTTTGTGAAAGTTTGGGGCTTTTGTGTAAATTTACAAAAGTTGGGGTTTTAGCTATATAAAACCTAGATGCATGTTTGGCTTGGAAAAGTGAAATTAATGTTAAAACATTAATGAAAATGGAACCTAAGGGTTGTAATGTTAATTATGGAAAATGCCCTAATTATATTGGTTAATTAATTTGCATAATTAATTATGAGAAATGAGGAATTTATTTGAAAAGATATGGGATTAAAGGGTGTAGTTGGATTATTTATCACTCACCTAGTTGGAATGTTGATTATATATCCAGTGTTGCATTTATTTTCTGTGTAGAAATAACTGCTTTGGGCTATCGGTGGAGGATAGTCTTGATTGTTGTAGACAATGCATGATGATTAGGCAAACTGAAACTAATCACTAGAATGTGTCATTGAGTATGACGGTTCACATTAAATTTATGTGTTGTGTGATGATGTGTATAATTATTGTTTATATGCATTGTGTTGTGTTGGAGGAGATAGGGGATGTACTCCACGGTTTAGGGGAAGATAGGGGATGGACCTCCAAACCGGATGTTGTTGGGAGGAGATAGGGGATAGACTCCATAGATAGAGCTCATATGCTTATCTAGTAATGTGCTGACAGAGCTCATATGCTTGTCATTGGAAATGTGATAGTGCTCTTATGCATATCTGTGGAAGTGATGATATAGCTTGTATGCTTATCTGTTGGTGTGTGATATAGCTAGTATGCTTATCTATTATGAAATGGGGAAGTGCTTAATATGAGTTACTGTCTCATATGAGTTGTTTGGCTAGGTTCTGAGCCATGGTTATAAATTGAGAATTGAAAAGAATTGGAAAATGGATTGTAACATGAACTTGTATGTCATGAAACTGTAAAGTGTGATAAGGGAAAGTATCAGTGTTGGCCATCTATCAACTGCTAATCTTTTAGTCATTGTTCATATTTGGTTTAGTATATTTCTACTGGGCTGTGGCTCACCCTATATGGGAATATCATTTTCAGGTACAGGTAGCATGCCACCTCCAAGGACGTAGCTTGGGAGGCTAGAGGCAGGCGGACTTTTGTTGTTTTATTTCTTTGATGTATTACATGTATATTCAAGCCAAGGGCTTAATGTGTAAATGAGTTAGCACTCTTTTGTTGCAACCAAGTGTTAACTTGGAAAGCTGTAAGCCTTTAGGGCATTTGCTTTTGTTGTTAACATGTAATACTTTTGGTAATGGAACTCTGATGAATAGAAGAAAGTGAAGCTTTTATATTTCAATGTATGTCTCTATTGATGGGTTTAATGTTATTATTTTGAGGGCGTGACAGGTTTCTTGAATAAACTTCCTTTGTTAATTTTATGTGACTTCCATTTTTATTTTTATTCAGCTTCAATTTTATGCAATTTCCTTTTCTATTCAACTTCCATTTTTATTTACTTTCCAAATAGATCATTAAGTATAGTTGTTTCTTTAATGAACTTTCATTTTTATTTTTATTCAATTTCCTTTTCTATTCGACTTTCTTTTTTATTTAATTTCCCGATAGATCGTTAAGGTATAGTGGTTTCTTGAATGAACTTTTATTGCTAATTTTATGCAACTTCCATTTTTTTTCAATTTCCTTTTCTATTCAACTTCCCTTTTTATTTAATATCCAAATAGATCGTTAAGGTATAGTGGTTTCTTGAATGAACTTCCATTTTTAATTTTATTCAACTTCCATTTTTATTCAATTTCTTTTTCTATTCAACTTCCTTTTTTATTTAATTTCCAAATAGATCGTTAAGGTATAGTGGTTTCTTCAATGATCTTCCATTGTTATTTTATGCACCTTCCATTTTTATTTTTATTCAACTTCAATTTTAATTCAATTTACTTTTCTATTCAACTTTCTTTTTCATTCAATTTCCAAATAGATAGTAAAGGTATAGTGGTTTCTTGAATGAACTGCCATTTCTAATTTTATGCAACTTCCATTTTTATTTTTATTCAACTTCAATTTTTATTCAATTTCCTTTTCTATTCAACTTCCTTTTTAATTTAAATTCCAAATAGATCGTTACGATATCGTGGTTTCGTCAGTGAACTTCCATTTTTAATTTTATGCAACTTCCATTTTTATTTTTATTCAACTTCCATTTTTATGCTATTTCTTTTTCTATTCAACTTCTTTTTTTATTAAATTTCCCAATAGATCGTTAAGGTGTACTGGTTTCTTGAATGAACTTCCGTTGTTAATTTTATGCAACTTCCATTTTTATTCAATTTCCTTTTCTATTCAACTTCCTTTTTTATTTAATTTCCAAATAGATCGGTGAGGTATCGTGGTTTCTTCCATTTTTATTTTTATTCAACTTCCATTTTTATTCAATTTAGTTTTCTATTCAATTCCTTTTCTAATTAATTTCCAGATAGATCGTTAAGGTATAGTGGTTTCTTGAATGAACTTTTATTGTTAATTTTATGCAACTTCCATTATTATTTTTATTCAACTTCCTTTTTTGTTTAATTTCCAAATAGACCGTTGAGATATAGTGGTTTTTGAATGAACTTCTATTTTAATTTTTATTCAACTTCCATTTTTATTCAATTTCCATTTCTATTCAACTTCCTTTTTAATTTAATTTCCAAATAGATCGTTACGATATCGTGGTTTCTTCGGTGAACTTCCATTTTTAATTTTATGCTATTTCCTTTTCTATTCAACTTCTTTTTTTTATTTAATTTCCCAATAGATCGTTAAGGTGCACTGGTTTCTTGAATGAACTTCCATTATTAATTTTATGCAACTTCTATTTTTATTTTTATTCAACTTCTATTTTTATTTTTATTCAATTTACTTTTCTATTCAACTTCCTTTTTTATTTAATTTCCAAATAGATCGTTGAGGTATAGTATTTTCTTGAATGAACTTCCATTATTAATTTTTTTCAACTTCCATATTTGTTCAATTTACTTTTCTATTCAACTTCCTTTTTTATTTAATTTCCAGATAGATCATTAAGGTAATGAGGATTCTTCAATGAACTTTTACTGTTAATTTAATACACCGTCCATTTTTATTTTTATTCAACTTCCCTTTTTATTCAATTTCCTTTACTATTCAACTTCCTTTTTTGTTTAATTTCCAAATAGATCGTTGAGTTAGTCTGGTTTCTTGAATAAACTTCCATTTTTATTAAATTTCTTTCTCTATTCAACTTTTTTTTTTATTTAATTTCCAAATAGATCGTTAAGGTATAGTGGTTTTTCTTGAATGAACTTCCCTGGTTAGTTTTATGCAACCTCCGTTTTTATTTTTATGCAACTTCAATTTTTATTCAATTTCATTTTCTATTCAACTTAATTTTTTATTTTATTTACAAATAGACCGTTAAGATATAGTGGTTTCTTGAATGAACTTCCATTTTTAATTTTACGCAACTTCGATTTTTATTTTTATTCAACTTCCATTTTTATTCTTTTTCCTTTTCTATTGAACTTCTTTTTTTTTTTTACTTTAATTTCCAAATAGATCGTTAAGGTATAGTGGTTTCTTGAAGGAAATTACATTTTAATTTCATGCAGCATCCATTTTTATTCTTATTCAACATGCATTTTTATTCAATTTTCTTTTCTATTAAACTTCATTTTTTTATTTAATTTCCAAATAAATCGTTAAGGTATAGTGGTTTCTTGAATAAACTTCCTTTGTTAATTTTATGTGACTTCCATTTTTATTTTTATTCAGCTTCAATTTTATTCAATTTCCTTTTCTATTCAACTTCCATTTTTATTTAATTTCCAAATAGATCGTTAAGTATAGTTGTTTATTTAATGAACTTTCATTTTTATTTTTATTCAAATTCTATTTTTATTCAATTTCCTTTTCTATTCGACTTTCTTTTTTATTTAATTTCCCGATAGATCGTTAAGATATAGTGGTTTCTTGAATGAACTTTTATTGCTAATTTTATGCAACTTCCATTTTTTTTCAATTTCCTTTTCTATTCAACTTCCCTTTTTATTTAATATCCAAATAGATCGTTAAGGTATATGTCACGACCCCAAACCGCCCCTAGTAGTTTGGTGCCGTGATGGCCAGTAATCCGTAATTACCGAAGGCCAACTTACAAAATTCACACACAATCAGAGTATTTATATAGGGGGCTCACAAATGCGGAAGCAATAATTCAAGATACAAGTGGTCCATAAGAGCGGTGCATAAGTCAAATGAAATGGCATACATCTTTACATAGCTTTACAACTGAATACAATAAGGTAAAAATACATGTGTTACATCTTGATCAAAAGGCTTCTTGAGCCGTCATATACAAAATACAGCTAATACAAGTCAAGAAGCATGATTTTCAAGATTTGCCGACATGCAAAGCAGGGCATCGCCGACGTAAATACAAAAGTAAAGCCGACATAAGCACGACTCCAAAACAAACATCCAAAACGATCTAGGCGTCGCCGCCGTCCTGCTCATCACCTACATATATATAGAGGGGTGAGTACAAAACTCAGTGAATGGTACTAGTAATAAAGGTTTTGCATGAATATAGCCGAGGTCCTTCAAAACAAACTCATCAACAATAGCAAGACGAGGGATGAACCGTATTCATCAATCAAATATTACAAGTATTCAAAGATGTTTACTGACATAGGCAAAGCAAGAGATGAACCGTATTCATCATTCAAGTACTGTAACATCGGCGAAGCAAGGGATGAACCGTATTCATCATTCAAGTACTGTAACATCGGCGAAGCAAGGGATGAACCGTATTCATCATTCAAGTATCATAACATCGGCGAAGCAAGGGATGAACCGTATTCATCATTCAAGTACTGTAACATCGGCGAAGCAAGGGATGAACCGTATTCATCATTCAAGTACTGTAACATCGGCGAAGCAAGGGATGAACCGTATTCATCATTCAAGTATCATAACATCGGCGAAGCAAGGGATGAACCGTATTCATCATTCAAGTACTGTACGATCCGTAATCGTTTGGTCAAAAGTATTGCGAAAGTTTAGAGTCCTCCAATACAAGGGACTTGTGTTACTTAGGCCCGTAGCCCGATTTAACAAGGACCGTATCCTTTGCGAAGATGGCATCAACAAGGAGTATACTTGACATATCAAAACAAGGGCTATTTATTCATGCTAACAAAATACTTTTGTCGAAACAAGGCAAGCAAGATTTATCCAAAACCAGTTTAACATAGCTTTATCAATAATACCACTCACCTAGTTCTTCAGGTGTAGACTCAAGCAAATATCAGGGACCTACAATCACACGGCAAGTCACATTCTCAAAGCAAGCTCTATATTCATGCAAATGATCTCGGCATTATTGCCAGATCCAAGTCAAAGACAAAGCAAAACAAGCTGGAAGCTTAATCACTGCTCCCGTTCATGAAAACACACTGGGTACCGTCTAGGACTAAGCCGAGGTCCCGTTAAACAAAGTCAGGAAAAACCTGGGTTTTCCTTTGAAGAATATGAAGAACATGATCATTTGAAAGATGGATGCAAGTTCACAACTTGTTGTAAAATCTGAGTTTTTATGCCAAGAGTTCAAAATATGGACCTGGGTACCCACTCAAGAAAGTCATGCAAGAACAAACACAAAACATGGTTTCCGTTCAATTTTCGGATCGAAGCGAGATTTCCTTCAAGAACACATGAAAACTATTTTCTCTTTCCAAAACCAACTTCAAAACAATGCATGACATGCAACACAAATCCGATCATGCAATGCAGCTAGATAATTTATAACAACATTCAAAGTAGATCAAGAATCTAACCTCAAAACTCGAATCTAACGGTTCAAACCACGAAGATCAAGCTTGGAAGATTACTCTCACTCAAGAACTCTTCTCCAGAGCTTCTCTCTCTAAAACAAGGATTTGAGACAAAATGATTTGTTTCTAGGCCTGCCGGCTGCCTTATCAGTCAGCTCGGACACGTGGCGTTATCGGGCTGGTTCAGCTCCAAAAAGGTGATTGATAGACAAGACAAGTCTCTGACAAAGCTTATGCAGCAAGCTCGGATAAGACACATCGGCAACAAGATGACATCGGCTCAAATCAAGGATCCAGCAACAGGATAGAAAAACATCGGCTAGGGAGGACGACGCTTGACTAAGCTGTGCCACACCTTGGCCGGGGTGTGCCACATCTCGGCCTAGGCCATACCTGCCTGCGGACAAGGTTCAAGTGCAGAACATCTCGGCAATGAATGCCCGAGGTGAAGATGGGGTTGAACAAGATCTCAAGATAGTTCTAAGTACAAAGGGTCAAAGGCGGACTAAGCTCAAGATGGCCTCGGCTACGCACACACATACACACACACTAAGCAAGGATCAAAGTCATGCAACAACTATAAGCAGATCAAGAAAAACAAAACCTTCAAATTAGCATAACAAGCAAGATCATGCAAGTATGACAAGAGTAAGGTGAGGGTTGTTACATCCTACCCCCCTTAAAGAAGTTTGGTCCCCAAACTTAGATTACCTTGCTCAGAACAACTCCGGGCAACGGATTCTCATATCCTCTTCCTTTTCCCACGTGGCTTCTGTGCCATAATGCTCCTTCCA
Organism: Camellia sinensis; assembly: GCF_055761805.1. NCBI lineage: Eukaryota > Viridiplantae > Streptophyta > Magnoliopsida > Ericales > Theaceae > Camellia > Camellia sinensis. Next base: position 164,978,403 of record NC_138972.1, read on the forward strand.
TTCGACTTTTACCATCGGTATCGATCTATTCCTCAATTGCCTCACTTGTCGGTCAATAATCTTCATTGGCTTCTCCTCGTAGCCCAAATCTCCATTAACTGTGATCTCAGAATGACTGATTATATGCAGTGGATCTCGGATGTACTTTCTTAACATCGAAACATGAAACACATTGTGGACTTGGCTCAAATCTGGCGGTAAAGCAAGTCTGTAGGCAACGAAATTAACTCTCTCAAGGATTTCAAATGGTCCAATATACCGAGGTGCTAACTTACCTTTCTTTCCAAATCTGGAAACTCCTTTCATTGGTGAGACCTTCAGGAATACATGATTCCCAACTTCGAATTCTAACTCATTCCTTCTCTGGTCGGCGTAGCTCTTTTGTCGGCTCTGGGCAGTTTTAATCCTCTGTTGGATAAGTTTAATCTTTTCTGTTGTTACTTGAATCAATTCGGGACCAAGCAGAGTTCTGTCTCCGACTTCGGTCCAACATATCGGCGACCTACATTTTCTTCCATACAAGGCTTCATACGGCGCCATGCCAATGCTAGCTTGATAACTATTATTGTAAGCGAATTCCACTAAGGGCAAATGTGTTCCCCAACTTCCTTGGAAGTCCAATACACAAAGTCTAAGCATATCTTCAAGCGTCTGAATTGTCCTCTCAGTCTGCCCATCTGTCTGGGGATGAAAGGCTGTGCTAAATCTCAGCTCGGCTCCGAAAGCCCTTTGTAGACTCTGCCAAAATCTAGAAACAAATTTAGGATCTCGGTCTGAAACAATTGACATCGGCACTCCATGAAGTCTAACAATCTCATTCACGTATAGTAAGGCAAGTTGATTGGCGTTGAAGGTAGTCTTAACGGGTAGAAAGTGTGCTGACTTAGTTAACCTATCCACAACAACCCAAATTGAATCCATACCCTTTGGTGTTTTCGGCAACCCAATTACAAAATCCATGGAGATGTGCTCCCATTTCCACTCAAGAATCGGCAAAGGTTGAAGGAGTCCTGCTGGTCTTTGATGTTCTGCTTTCACTCGTTGACAATGTAAACATTGTGACACGAATTCTGCTATCTCTCTTTTCATACTTGGCCACCAGAAGGTCTGCTTCACATCTTGATACATTTTAGTGTTCCCTGGATGGACGGCAAACTTAGAACCGTGGGCTTCCTGCAAAATTTTCCTCTTTAACTCTAGGATGTTGGCCACGCATAACCTTCCTTCAAACCTGAGTACTTGGTTCTCGATGGTATACCCTGGTCTCGGCCTTGTGTCAATCTCCTCGGCTATTTTCTTGAGGAAGTTATCTTCCATCTGTCTTGTCTTTACTTCATTAACAAGAGTCGGCTCTGCTGTCATCACGGTTAAACGTGCCAAATTTCCACCTGACTTCCTGCTTAAAGCGTCGGCTACACTGTTGGCTTTCCCGGGGTGATACTGAATTTGCATATCATAGTCTTTCAACAATTCAAGCCACCGTCTCTGTCTCAAATTCAATTCCTTCTGAGTGAATAGATACTTTAAGCTCTTATGATCTGTAAAAACCTGACAAGTAGCTCCATACAAATAGTGACGCCAAATCTTTAAAGCAAATACCACGGCCGCCAATTCCAAGTCATGGGTAGGGTAGTTTTTCTCATGAGGTTTCAACTGACGAGATGCATAAGCTATAACCTTACCCTTTTGCATTAGTACACAACCCAATCCCTTATGTGATGCATCACTATAGACATGAAACTCTTCGTTACCTGATGGGAGTACAAGTACTGGTGCTGTAATTAACCTCGTCTTCAGTTCCTGGAAGGCTGACTCCCGATCTTTAGTCCATTCATACAGTGTTCCCTTCTTAGTCAGTTGCGTTAATGGAATTGCAATCCTTGAGAAATCCTTCACAAACTTTCTGTAATAACCTGCCAAACCCAGAAAACTACGAATTTCGGATACATTAGTCGGCCTCGGCCAATTTACTACGGCTTCAACTTTGCTAGGATCCACTGAAATACCCTCTTCATTAATCATATGACCCAAAAATGAGATGGTAGAAAGCCAAAACTCACACTTGTTAAACTTTGCATACAATTTCCGTTCTCTCAAAATCTGTAAGGCAAGTCTCAAATGGTTTTCATGTTCAATATCACTCTTGGAATAGATCAATATATCATCAATGAAAACAACTACAAATTCATCTAAGTATGGTTTGAAGACTCGGTTCATTAGATCCATAAATGCAGCAGGGGCATTGGTCACTCCAAAAGGCATTACTAAAAACTCGTAGTGGCCATATCTTGTTCGAAAAGCAGTCTTCTCAATATCTTCGGCTTTAACTTTAAGCTGATGGTAACCAGACCGAAGGTCGATCTTAGAAAAGACTCGTGCTCCTTGTAACTGATCAAGCAAATCATCAATTCTAGGTAACGGGTATTTGTTCTTAATGGTGACTTTATTGAGTTCTCTATAGTCAATACAAAGACGGAGTGTGCCATCCTTCTTTTTAACAAATAAAACAGGTGCTCCCCATGGTGAAGTGCTCGGTCTAATGAATCCCTTATCTAACAAGTCTTGCAGTTGCAGTTTCAATTCTTTAAGTTCAGCTGGGGCCATCCTATAAGGTGTTTTGGAGATCGGCTGTGTTCCCGATATGTTGTCAACAGTAAATTCTATTTCTCTATCGGTTAAGTGGCCAGGCAATTCGTCTGGAAAGACGTCGGGGAAATCACTAACAACTGGGATGTCGGCTAAGCTAACACTCCCGTTCTGATTACTCAGTATACTATACAAGTAACCTCTACACCCCTTCTGGATTAATTTATAGGCCTTAATAGACGAAATCAAGTACGGTGGGGGCACTATCCCTTTACCCTGGAAAATGACCTCGGCTAGGTGTGGGGGTCTCAGTATAACACTTTTCGAAACACAATTAATAGATGCATCGTTTGCAACTAACCAGTCCATTCCCAGTATGATATCAAAATGAGCTAGGTCTAGGGGCATTAAATCTACTAGCAATTCAACATTCTCAATCACAACAACACATGCCCTGTAAATGGATGCAACAAACATAGATCTCCCAGATGGAGTAGATACAGACAGCACATAATCAAGGGGCTCTAGTTCTCTATTAATTTTCTCAGCAAACTTAGTAGATATAAACGAATGAGTAGAACCCGAGTCAATCAACACATAGGCATCTTGGGAACAAATTAGTAACATACCTGACACCACTGCCTCAGTATTCTGAGTGTCTCCTGGTACCAGTGCAAACACTCTGCCCTGTCTCACCTGTCCTTTCCCAGCATTTCCCTTCTGAACGGAACCCGAGGTATTCTCACCTTTCTTGTTGTTATCAGTCTTTGTTTTGGGGCAATCCCTCACATAATGGCCCATCTCGCCACATTCATAACAGGCTCCAGATGTTCGTCGGCAGATCCCGAAATGCTGTTTCCCGCAATCCGAACACATCGGTTTAGCACTCCCTCCCTGCCTTGGGTTACTAGTACTGCCCATGTTCGTTTTCTTCTTGGTGCCCAGCTGCCCTCGGCGATTGTCATAGTTCTGCCCCTTTCGCTGGTTTTCTCCCGTGCTCTGGTATCTGTTCAGGTTAGCTTCGGCCTGAATGGCTTTGTCCAATACTTCGGCATAAGTCGGCATATCAAGCAAGTTGACCCGGTCTTGAATCGGTCCACGAAGCCCACACTCAAACTTCCTGGCCTTCATATATTCGTCGTTGGTCATGTGAGGTACAAACCTTACCAATTCAGTAAAAGCGCGGTCATATTCCGCCACTGTTCTGTTGCCTTGCGTCAGAGTATGAAATTCGGTAGCCTTGCGGTTTCGAACACTTAGGGGAAAATGTTTCTTGTAGAACAACTCTAAGAATCGGGTCCAGGTCAAATCTGGGTTGCTCCCTCTAACCATCATCCACCACCTGCGGGCGTCATCATCTAATGTGAATGCTGCCAACGTCACTTTCTGAGCGTCGGTGCTAGGGAAAATCTCGAACAACTTCTCCATTTCTAAAACCCATGCTTCAGCCTTCATCGGCTCTATACCCCCAGAGAATCTCGGTGGTCTCATCTTCTTGAACTCCCTGATCAAAGCTATCGTGCCATCCCCATATAAGGCAGGCTGCGGGGGAACTTGCGGCACTGGGGGAGGTGGAGGCGGAACTACATTTCGGCCGTTGGTCTGCTCGGCCTGAGTCGACGTAGCACTAGCGAACTGCTGTCTGGTTTGCCTCAACTCGCGGGCCAAACCTTCAACTAATCTTTCCAATCTGTCCATTCTATCTTCGGGCTGATCTCGGCCAAGTGGTGGTCTACCTCTCCTCATGATGCTATGAGTATGCAAGGTATGACTTTAAAACAATTAAGCAAATAACCACATAGGCAAGTAGCAAATAAGCATATCAAAACAATGCACACCTCACTCAAACAACAAGTACCATGATGCAACCCTAACATCTTTCTAAGGGAAATCCTATGCTCTTCAGGACTCAAAGTGTGCGAATAACGTACACCAAGGAACTTGTGCTCTGATACCATTCTGTCACGACCCCAAACCGCCCCTAGTAGTTTGGTGCCGTGATGGCCAGTAATCCGTAATTACCGAAGGCCAACTTACAAAATTCACACACAATCAGAGTATTTATATAGGGGGCTCACAAATGCGGAAGCAATAATTCAAGATACAAGTGGTCCATAAGAGCGGTGCATAAGTCAAATGAAATGGCATACATCTTTACATAGCTTTACAACTGAATACAATAAGGTAAAAATACATGTGTTACATCTTGATCAAAAGGCTTCTTGAGCCGTCATATACAAAATACAGCTAATACAAGTCAAGAAGCATGATTTTCAAGATTTGCCGACATGCAAAGCAGGGCATCGCCGACGTAAATACAAAAGTAAAGCCGACATAAGCACGACTCCAAAACAAACATCCAAAACGATCTAGGCGTCGCCGCCGTCCTGCTCATCACCTACATATATATAGAGGGGTGAGTACAAAACTCAGTGAATGGTACTAGTAATAAAGGTTTTGCATGAATATAGCCGAGGTCCTTCAAAACAAACTCATCAACAATAGCAAGACGAGGGATGAACCGTATTCATCAATCAAATATTACAAGTATTCAAAGATGTTTACTGACATAGGCAAAGCAAGAGATGAACCGTATTCATCATTCAAGTACTGTAACATCGGCGAAGCAAGGGATGAACCGTATTCATCATTCAAGTACTGTAACATCGGCGAAGCAAGGGATGAACCGTATTCATCATTCAAGTATCATAACATCGGCGAAGCAAGGGATGAACCGTATTCATCATTCAAGTACTGTAACATCGGCGAAGCAAGGGATGAACCGTATTCATCATTCAAGTACTGTAACATCGGCGAAGCAAGGGATGAACCGTATTCATCATTCAAGTATCATAACATCGGCGAAGCAAGGGATGAACCGTATTCATCATTCAAGTACTGTACGATCCGTAATCGTTTGGTCAAAAGTATTGCGAAAGTTTAGAGTCCTCCAATACAAGGGACTTGTGTTACTTAGGCCCGTAGCCCGATTTAACAAGGACCGTATCCTTTGCGAAGATGGCATCAACAAGGAGTATACTTGACATATCAAAACAAGGGCTATTTATTCATGCTAACAAAATACTTTTGTCGAAACAAGGCAAGCAAGATTTATCCAAAACCAGTTTAACATAGCTTTATCAATAATACCACTCACCTAGTTCTTCAGGTGTAGACTCAAGCAAATATCAGGGACCTACAATCACACGGCAAGTCACATTCTCAAAGCAAGCTCTATATTCATGCAAATGATCTCGGCATTATTGCCAGATCCAAGTCAAAGACAAAGCAAAACAAGCTGGAAGCTTAATCACTGCTCCCGTTCATGAAAACACACTGGGTACCGTCTAGGACTAAGCCGAGGTCCCGTTAAACAAAGTCAGGAAAAACCTGGGTTTTCCTTTGAAGAATATGAAGAACATGATCATTTGAAAGATGGATGCAAGTTCACAACTTGTTGTAAAATCTGAGTTTTTATGCCAAGAGTTCAAAATATGGACCTGGGTACCCACTCAAGAAAGTCATGCAAGAACAAACACAAAACATGGTTTCCGTTCAATTTTCGGATCGAAGCGAGATTTCCTTCAAGAACACATGAAAACTATTTTCTCTTTCCAAAACCAACTTCAAAACAATGCATGACATGCAACACAAATCCGATCATGCAATGCAGCTAGATAATTTATAACAACATTCAAAGTAGATCAAGAATCTAACCTCAAAACTCGAATCTAACGGTTCAAACCACGAAGATCAAGCTTGGAAGATTACTCTCACTCAAGAACTCTTCTCCAGAGCTTCTCTCTCTAAAACAAGGATTTGAGACAAAATGATTTGTTTCTAGGCCTGCCGGCTGCCTTATCAGTCAGCTCGGACACGTGGCGTTATCGGGCTGGTTCAGCTCCAAAAAGGTGATTGATAGACAAGACAAGTCTCTGACAAAGCTTATGCAGCAAGCTCGGATAAGACACATCGGCAACAAGATGACATCGGCTCAAATCAAGGATCCAGCAACAGGATAGAAAAACATCGGCTAGGGAGGACGACGCTTGACTAAGCTGTGCCACACCTTGGCCGGGGTGTGCCACATCTCGGCCTAGGCCATACCTGCCTGCGGACAAGGTTCAAGTGCAGAACATCTCGGCAATGAATGCCCGAGGTGAAGATGGGGTTGAACAAGATCTCAAGATAGTTCTAAGTACAAAGGGTCAAAGGCGGACTAAGCTCAAGATGGCCTCGGCTACGCACACACATACACACACACTAAGCAAGGATCAAAGTCATGCAACAACTATAAGCAGATCAAGAAAAACAAAACCTTCAAATTAGCATAACAAGCAAGATCATGCAAGTATGACAAGAGTAAGGTGAGGGTTGTTACATCCTACCCCCCTTAAAGAAGTTTGGTCCCCAAACTTAGATTACCTTGCTCAGAACAACTCCGGGCAACGGATTCTCATATCCTCTTCCTTTTCCCACGTGGCTTCTGTGCCATAATGCTCCTTCCATTCGACTTTTACCATCGGTATCGATCTATTCCTCAATTGCCTCACTTGTCGGTCAATAATCTTCATTGGCTTCTCCTCGTAGCCCAAATCTCCATTAACTGTGATCTCAGAATGACTGATTATATGCAGTGGATCTCGGATGTACTTTCTTAACATCGAAACATGAAACACATTGTGGACTTGGCTCAAATCTGGCGGTAAAGCAAGTCTGTAGGCAACGGAATTAACTCTCTCAAGGATTTCAAATGGTCCAATATACCGAGGTGCTAACTTACCTTTCTTTCCAAATCTGGAAACTCCTTTCATTGGTGAGACCTTCAGGAATACATGATTCCCAACTTCGAATTCTAACTCATTCCTTCTCTGGTCGGCGTAGCTCTTTTGTCGGCTCTGGGCAGTTTTAATCCTCTGTTGGATAAGTTTAATCTTTTCTGTTGTTACTTGAATCAATTCGGGACCAAGCAGAGTTCTGTCTCCGACTTCGGTCCAACATATCGGCGACCTACATTTTCTTCCATACAAGGCTTCATACGGCGCCATGCCAATGCTAGCTTGATAACTATTATTGTAAGCGAATTCCACTAAGGGCAAATGTGTTCCCCAACTTCCTTGGAAGTCCAATACACAAAGTCTAAGCATATCTTCAAGCGTCTGAATTGTCCTCTCAGTCTGCCCATCTGTCTGGGGATGAAAGGCTGTGCTAAATCTCAGCTCGGCTCCGAAAGCCCTTTGTAGACTCTGCCAAAATCTAGAAACAAATTTAGGATCTCGGTCTGAAACAATTGACATCGGCACTCCATGAAGTCTAACAATCTCATTCACGTATAGTAAGGCAAGTTGATTGGCGTTGAAGGTAGTCTTAACGGGTAGAAAGTGTGCTGACTTAGTTAACCTATCCACAACAACCCAAATTGAATCCATACCCTTTGGTGTTTTCGGCAACCCAATTACAAAATCCATGGAGATGTGCTCCCATTTCCACTCAAGAATCGGCAAAGGTTGAAGGAGTCCTGCTGGTCTTTGATGTTCTGCTTTCACTCGTTGACAATGTAAACATTGTGACACGAATTCTGCTATCTCTCTTTTCATACTTGGCCACCAGAAGGTCTGCTTCACATCTTGATACATTTTAGTGTTCCCTGGATGGACGGCAAACTTAGAACCGTGGGCTTCCTGCAAAATTTTCCTCTTTAACTCTAGGATGTTGGCCACGCATAACCTTCCTTCAAACCTGAGTACTTGGTTCTCGATGGTATACCCTGGTCTCGGCCTTGTGTCAATCTCCTCGGCTATTTTCTTGAGGAAGTTATCTTCCATCTGTCTTGTCTTTACTTCATTAACAAGAGTCGGCTCTGCTGTCATCACGGTTAAACGTGCCAAATTTCCACCTGACTTCCTGCTTAAAGCGTCGGCTACACTGTTGGCTTTCCCGGGGTGATACTGAATTTGCATATCATAGTCTTTCAACAATTCAAGCCACCGTCTCTGTCTCAAATTCAATTCCTTCTGAGTGAATAGATACTTTAAGCTCTTATGATCTGTAAAAACCTGACAAGTAGCTCCATACAAATAGTGACGCCAAATCTTTAAAGCAAATACCACGGCCGCCAATTCCAAGTCATGGGTAGGGTAGTTTTTCTCATGAGGTTTCAACTGACGAGATGCATAAGCTATAACCTTACCCTTTTGCATTAGTACACAACCCAATCCCTTATGTGATGCATCACTATAGACATGAAACTCTTCGTTACCTGATGGGAGTACAAGTACTGGTGCTGTAATTAACCTCGTCTTCAGTTCCTGGAAGGCTGACTCCCGATCTTTAGTCCATTCATACAGTGTTCCCTTCTTAGTCAGTTGCGTTAATGGAATTGCAATCCTTGAGAAATCCTTCACAAACTTTCTGTAATAACCTGCCAAACCCAGAAAACTACGAATTTCGGATACATTAGTCGGCCTCGGCCAATTTACTACGGCTTCAACTTTGCTAGGATCCACTGAAATACCCTCTTCATTAATCATATGACCCAAAAATGAGATGGTAGAAAGCCAAAACTCACACTTGTTAAACTTTGCATACAATTTCCGTTCTCTCAAAATCTGTAAGGCAAGTCTCAAATGGTTTTCATGTTCAATATCACTCTTGGAATAGATCAATATATCATCAATGAAAACAACTACAAATTCATCTAAGTATGGTTTGAAGACTCGGTTCATTAGATCCATAAATGCAGCAGGGGCATTGGTCACTCCAAAAGGCATTACTAAAAACTCGTAGTGGCCATATCTTGTTCGAAAAGCAGTCTTCTCAATATCTTCGGCTTTAACTTTAAGCTGATGGTAACCAGACCGAAGGTCGATCTTAGAAAAGACTCGTGCTCCTTGTAACTGATCAAGCAAATCATCAATTCTAGGTAACGGGTATTTGTTCTTAATGGTGACTTTATTGAGTTCTCTATAGTCAATACAAAGACGGAGTGTGCCATCCTTCTTTTTAACAAATAAAACAGGTGCTCCCCATGGTGAAGTGCTCGGTCTAATGAATCCCTTATCTAACAAGTCTTGCAGTTGCAGTTTCAATTCTTTAAGTTCAGCTGGGGCCATCCTATAAGGTGTTTTGGAGATCGGCTGTGTTCCCGATATGTTGTCAACAGTAAATTCTATTTCTCTATCGGTTAAGTGGCCAGGCAATTCGTCTGGAAAGACGTCGGGGAAATCACTAACAACTGGGATGTCGGCTAAGCTAACACTCCCGTTCTGATTACTCAGTATACTATACAAGTAACCTCTACACCCCTTCTGGATTAATTTATAGGCCTTAATAGACGAAATCAAGTACGGTGGGGGCACTATCCCTTTACCCTGGAAAATGACCTCGGCTAGGTGTGGGGGTCTCAGTATAACACTTTTCGAAACACAATTAATAGATGCATCGTTTGCAACTAACCAGTCCATTCCCAGTATGATATCAAAATGAGCTAGGTCTAGGGGCATTAAATCTACTAGCAATTCAACATTCTCAATCACAACAACACATGCCCTGTAAATGGATGCAACAAACATAGATCTCCCAGATGGAGTAGATACAGACAGCACATAATCAAGGGGCTCTAGTTCTCTATTAATTTTCTCAGCAAACTTAGTAGATATAAACGAATGAGTAGAACCCGAGTCAATCAACACATAGGCATCTTGGGAACAAATTAGTAACATACCTGACACCACTGCCTCAGTATTCTGAGTGTCTCCTGGTACCAGTGCAAACACTCTGCCCTGTCTCACCTGTCCTTTCCCAGCATTTCCCTTCTGAACGGAACCCGAGGTATTCTCACCTTTCTTGTTGTTATCAGTCTTTGTTTTGGGGCAATCCCTCACATAATGGCCCATCTCGCCACATTCATAACAGGCTCCAGATGTTCGTCGGCAGATCCCGAAATGCTGTTTCCCGCAATCCGAACACATCGGTTTAGCACTCCCTCCCTGCCTTGGGTTACTAGTACTGCCCATGTTCGTTTTCTTCTTGGTGCCCAGCTGCCCTCGGCGATTGTCATAGTTCTGCCCCTTTCGCTGGTTTTCTCCCGTGCTCTGGTATCTGTTCAGGTTAGCTTCGGCCTGAATGGCTTTGTCCAATACTTCGGCATAAGTCGGCATATCAAGCAAGTTGACCCGGTCTTGAATCGGTCCACGAAGCCCACACTCGAACTTCCTGGCCTTCATATATTCGTCGTTGGTCATGTGAGGTACAAACCTTACCAATTCAGTAAAAGCGCGGTCATATTCCGCCACTGTTCTGTTGCCTTGCGTCAGAGTATGAAATTCGGTAGCCTTGCGGTTTCGAACACTTAGGGGAAAATGTTTCTTGTAGAACAACTCTAAGAATCGGGTCCAGGTCAAATCTGGGTTGCTCCCTCTAACCATCATCCACCACCTGCGGGCGTCATCATCTAATGTGAATGCTGCCAACGTCACTTTCTGAGCGTCGGTGCTAGGGAAGATCTCGAACAACTTCTCCATTTCTAAAACCCATGCTTCAGCCTTCATCGGCTCTATACCCCCAGAGAATCTCGGTGGTCTCATCTTCTTGAACTCCCTGATCAAAGCTATCGTGCCATCCCCATATAAGGCAGGCTGCGGGGGAACTTGCGGCACTGGGGGAGGTGGAGGCGGAACTACATTTCGGCCGTTGGTCTGCTCGGCCTGAGTCGACGTAGCACTAGCGAACTGCTGTCTGGTTTGCCTCAACTCGCGGGCCAAACCTTCAACTAATCTTTCCAATCTGTCCATTCTATCTTCGGGCTGATCTCGGCCAAGTGGTGGTCTACCTCTCCTCATGATGCTATGAGTATGCAAGGTATGACTTTAAAACAATTAAGCAAATAACCACATAGGCAAGTAGCAAATAAGCATATCAAAACAATGCACACCTCACTCAAACAACAAGTACCATGATGCAACCCTAACATCTTTCTAAGGGAAATCCTATGCTCTTCAGGACTCAAAGTGTGCGAATAACGTACACCAAGGAACTTGTGCTCTGATACCATTCTGTCACGACCCCAAACCGCCCCTAGTAGTTTGGTGCCGTGATGGCCAGTAATCCGTAATTACCGAAGGCCAACTTACAAAATTCACACACAATCAGAGTATTTATATAGGGGGCTCACAAATGCGGAAGCAATAATTCAAGATACAAGTGGTCCATAAGAGCGGTGCATAAGTCAAATGAAATGGCATACATCTTTACATAGCTTTACAACTGAATACAATAAGGTAAAAATACATGTGTTACATCTTGATCAAAAGGCTTCTTGAGCCGTCATATACAAAATACAGCTAATACAAGTCAAGAAGCATGATTTTCAAGATTTGCCGACATGCAAAGCAGGGCATCGCCGACGTAAATACAAAAGTAAAGCCGACATAAGCACGACTCCAAAACAAACATCCAAAACGATCTAGGCGTCGCCGCCGTCCTGCTCATCACCTACATATATATAGAGGGGTGAGTACAAAACTCAGTGAATGGTACTAGTAATAAAGGTTTTGCATGAATATAGCCGAGGTCCTTCAAAACAAACTCATCAACAATAGCAAGACGAGGGATGAACCGTATTCATCAATCAAATATTACAAGTATTCAAAGATGTTTACTGACATAGGCAAAGCAAGAGATGAACCGTATTCATCATTCAAGTACTGTAACATCGGCGAAGCAAGGGATGAACCGTATTCATCATTCAAGTACTGTAACATCGGCGAAGCAAGGGATGAACCGTATTCATCATTCAAGTATCATAACATCGGCGAAGCAAGGGATGAACCGTATTCATCATTCAAGTACTGTAACATCGGCGAAGCAAGGGATGAACCGTATTCATCATTCAAGTACTGTAACATCGGCGAAGCAAGGGATGAACCGTATTCATCATTCAAGTATCATAACATCGGCGAAGCAAGGGATGAACCGTATTCATCATTCAAGTACTGTACGATCCGTAATCGTTTGGTCAAAAGTATTGCGAAAGTTTAGAGTCCTCCAATACAAGGGACTTGTGTTACTTAGGCCCGTAGCCCGATTTAACAAGGACCGTATCCTTTGCGAAGATGGCATCAACAAGGAGTATACTTGACATATCAAAACAAGGGCTATTTATTCATGCTAACAAAATACTTTTGTCGAAACAAGGCAAGCAAGATTTATCCAAAACCAGTTTAACATAGCTTTATCAATAATACCACTCACCTAGTTCTTCAGGTGTAGACTCAAGCAAATATCAGGGACCTACAATCACACGGCAAGTCACATTCTCAAAGCAAGCTCTATATTCATGCAAATGATCTCGGCATTATTGCCAGATCCAAGTCAAAGACAAAGCAAAACAAGCTGGAAGCTTAATCACTGCTCCCGTTCATGAAAACACACTGGGTACCGTCTAGGACTAAGCCGAGGTCCCGTTAAACAAAGTCAGGAAAAACCTGGGTTTTCCTTTGAAGAATATGAAGAACATGATCATTTGAAAGATGGATGCAAGTTCACAACTTGTTGTAAAATCTGAGTTTTTATGCCAAGAGTTCAAAATATGGACCTGGGTATCCACTCAAGAAAGTCATGCAAGAACAAACACAAAACATGGTTTCCGTTCAATTTTCGGATCGAAGCGAGATTTCCTTCAAGAACACATGAAAACTATTTTCTCTTTCCAAAACCAACTTCAAAACAATGCATGACATGCAACACAAATCCGATCATGCAATGCAGCTAGATAATTTATAACAACATTCAAAGTAGATCAAGAATCTAACCTCAAAACTCGAATCTAACGGTTCAAACCACGAAGATCAAGCTTGGAAGATTACTCTCACTCAAGAACTCTTCTCCAGAGCTTCTCTCTCTAAAACAAGGATTTGAGACAAAATGATTTGTTTCTAGGCCTGCCGGCTGCCTTATCAGTCAGCTCGGACACGTGGCGTTATCGGGCTGGTTCAGCTCCAAAAAGGTGATTGATAGACAAGACAAGTCTCTGACAAAGCTTATGCAGCAAGCTCGGATAAGACACATCGGCAACAAGATGACATCGGCTCAAATCAAGGATCCAGCAACAGGATAGAAAAACATCGGCTAGGGAGGACGACGCTTGACTAAGCTGTGCCACACCTTGGCCGGGGTGTGCCACATCTCGGCCTAGGCCATACCTGCCTGCGGACAAGGTTCAAGTGCAGAACATCTCGGCAATGAATGCCCGAGGTGAAGATGGGGTTGAACAAGATCTCAAGATAGTTCTAAGTACAAAGGGTCAAAGGCGGACTAAGCTCAAGATGGCCTCGGCTACGCACACACATACACACACACTAAGCAAGGATCAAAGTCATGCAACAACTATAAGCAGATCAAGAAAAACAAAACCTTCAAATTAGCATAACAAGCAAGATCATGCAAGTATGACAAGAGTAAGGTGAGGGTTGTTACATCCTACCCCCCTTAAAGAAGTTTGGTCCCCAAACTTAGATTACCTTGCTCAGAACAACTCCGGGCAACGGATTCTCATATCCTCTTCCTTTTCCCACGTGGCTTCTGTGCCATAATGCTCCTTCCATTCGACTTTTACCATCGGTATCGATCTATTCCTCAATTGCCTCACTTGTCGGTCAATAATCTTCATTGGCTTCTCCTCGTAGCCCAAATCTCCATTAACTGTGATCTCAGAATGACTGATTATATGCAGTGGATCTCGGATGTACTTTCTTAACATCGAAACATGAAACACATTGTGGACTTGGCTCAAATCTGGCGGTAAAGCAAGTCTGTAGGCAACGGAATTAACTCTCTCAAGGATTTCAAATGGTCCAATATACCGAGGTGCTAACTTACCTTTCTTTCCAAATCTGGAAACTCCTTTCATTGGTGAGACCTTCAGGAATACATGATTCCCAACTTCGAATTCTAACTCATTCCTTCTCTGGTCGGCGTAGCTCTTTTGTCGGCTCTGGGCAGTTTTAATCCTCTGTTGGATAAGTTTAATCTTTTCTGTTGTTACTTGAATCAATTCGGGACCAAGCAGAGTTCTGTCTCCGACTTCGGTCCAACATATCGGCGACCTACATTTTCTTCCATACAAGGCTTCATACGGCGCCATGCCAATGCTAGCTTGATAACTATTATTGTAAGCGAATTCCACTAAGGGCAAATGTGTTCCCCAACTTCCTTGGAAGTCCAATACACAAAGTCTAAGCATATCTTCAAGCGTCTGAATTGTCCTCTCAGTCTGCCCATCTGTCTGGGGATGAAAGGCTGTGCTAAATCTCAGCTCGGCTCCGAAAGCCCTTTGTAGACTCTGCCAAAATCTAGAAACAAATTTAGGATCTCGGTCTGAAACAATTGACATCGGCACTCCATGAAGTCTAACAATCTCATTCACGTATAGTAAGGCAAGTTGATTGGCGTTGAAGGTAGTCTTAACGGGTAGAAAGTGTGCTGACTTAGTTAACCTATCCACAACAACCCAAATTGAATCCATACCCTTTGGTGTTTTCGGCAACCCAATTACAAAATCCATGGAGATGTGCTCCCATTTCCACTCAGGAATCGGCAAAGGTTGAAGGAGTCCTGCTGGTCTTTGATGTTCTGCTTTCACTCGTTGACAATGTAAACATTGTGACACGAATTCTGCTATCTCTCTTTTCATACTTGGCCACCAGAAGGTCTGCTTCACATCTTGATACATTTTAGTGTTCCCTGGATGGACGGCAAACTTAGAACCGTGGGCTTCCTGCAAAATTTTCCTCTTTAACTCTGGGATGTTGGCCACGCATTTGAATGAACTTCCATTTTAATTTTTATTCAACTTCCATTTTTATTCAATTTCCTTTTCTATTCAACTTCCTTTTTAATTTAATTTCCAAATAGATCGTTACGATATCTTGGTTTCTTCAGTGAACTTCCATTTTTAATTTTATGCAACTTCCATTTTTATTTTTATTCAACTTCCATTTTTATGCTATTTCCTTTTCTATTCAACTTCTTTTTTTATTTAATTTCCCAATAGATCGTTAAGGTGTACTGGTTTCTTGAATGAACTTCCATTGTTCATTTTATGCAACTTCCATTTTTATTTTTATTCAACTTCCATTTTTATTCAATTTACTTTTCTATTCAACTTCCTTTTTTATTTAATTTCCAAATAGATCGTTGAGGTATAGTGTTTTCTTGAATGAACTTCCATTATTAATTTTTTTTCAACTTCCATATTTGTTCAATTTACTTTTCTATTCAACTTCCTTTTTTATTTAATTTCCAGATAGATCGTTAAGGTAATGAGGATTCTTGAATGAACTTTTACTGTTAATTTAATGCACCGCCCATTTTTATTTTTATTCAACTTCCCTTTTTATTCAATTTCCTTTACTATTCAACTTCCTTTTTTGTTTAATTTCCAAATAGATCGTTGAGTTATTCTGGTTTCTTGAATAAACTTCCGTTTTTATTTTTATTCAACTTCCATTTTTATTAAATTTCTTTCTCTATTCAACTTTCTTTTTTATTTAATTTCCAAATAGGTCGTTAAGGTATAGTGGTTTTTCTTGAATGAACTTCCCCTGTTAATTTTATGCAACCTCCGTTTTTATTTTTATTCAACTTCAATTTTTATTCAATTTCCTTTTCTATTCAACTTCCTTTTTTATTTAATTTACAAATAGACCGTTAAGATATAGTGGTTTCTTGAATGAACTTCCATTTTAAATTTACGCAACTTCGATTTTTATTTTTATTCAACTTCCATTTTTATTCTTTTTCCTTTTCTATTGAACTTTTTTTTTTTATTTAATTTCCAAATAGATCGTTAAGGTATAGTGATTTCTTGAATGAAATTACATTTTAATTTCGTGCAGCATTCATTTTAATTCTTATTCAACATTCATTTTTATTCAATTTTCTTTTCTATTAAACTTCATTTTTTTATTTAATTTCCAAATAAATCGTTAAGGTATAGTGGTTTCTTGAATAAACTTCCTTTGTTAATTTTATGTGACTTCCATTTTTATTTTTATTCAGCTTCAATTTTATGCAATTTCCTTTTCTATTCAACTTCCATTTTTATTTAATTTCCAAATAGATCGTTAAGTATAGTTGTTTCTTTAATGAACTTTCATTTTTATTTTTATTCAATTTCCTTTTCTATTCGACTTTCTTTTTTATTTAATTTCCTGATAGATCGTTAAGGTATAGCGGTTTCTTGAATGAAATTTTATTGTTAATTTTATGCAACTTCCATTTTTATTTTTATTCTACTTGAATTTTAATTCAATTTCATTTTTTATTCAACGTCCTTTTTTCTTTAATTTCCAAATAGATCGTTATGGTATTGCGGTTTCTTGAATGAACTTCCATTTTAATTTTATACAACTTCCATTTTTAATTTTATTCAATTTCCATTTTTATTCAATTTCGTTTTCTATTCAACTTCCTTTTTTTATTTAATTTCCCTATAGATCGTTAAGGTATAGTGGTTTCTTGAATGAAC
This sequence comes from Camellia sinensis, assembly GCF_055761805.1. Classification (NCBI taxonomy): domain Eukaryota; kingdom Viridiplantae; phylum Streptophyta; class Magnoliopsida; order Ericales; family Theaceae; genus Camellia; species Camellia sinensis. Next base: position 164,995,516 of record NC_138972.1, read on the forward strand.
TTTTATTGCTAATTTTATGCAACTTCCATTTTTTTTTTCAATTTGCTTTTCTATTGAACTTCCATTTTTATTTAATATCCAAATAGATCGTTAAGGTATAGTGGTTTCTTGAATGAACTTCCATTTTTAATTTTATTCAAGTTCCATTTTTATTCAATTTCTTTTTCTATTCAACTTCCTTTTTTATTTAATTTCCAAATAGATCGTTAAGGTATAGTGGTTTCTTCAATGAACTTCCATTGTTAATTTTATGCAACTTCCATTTTTATTTTTATTCAACTTCAATTTTTATTCAATTTACTTTTCTATTCAACTTCCTTTTTCATTCAATTTCCAAATAGATAGTAAAGGTATAGTGGTTTCTTGAATGAACTGCCATTTCTAATTTTATGCAACTTTCATTTTTATTTTTATTCAACTTCAATTTTTATTCAATTTCATTTTCTATTCAACTTCCTTTTCATTTAATTTTCAAACAGATTGTTAAGATATAGTGGTTTCTTCAATGAATATCAATTTTTAATTTTATGCAACTTCCATTTTTTATTTTTATTTAACTTCCATTTTTATTTTATTTCCTTTTCTATTCAACTTCTTTTTTTATTTAATTTCCAAATAGATCATTAAGGTATAGTGTTTTTCTTGAATGAACTTCCATTGTTAATTTTATGCAACTTCCATTTTTATTTTTAGTCAACTTCCATCTTTATTCAATTTCCTTTTCTATTCAACTTCCTTTTTTGTTTAATTTCCAAATAGATCGTTGAGTTATTCTGGTTTCTTGAATAAACTTCCGTTTTTATTTTTATTCAACTTCAATTTTTATTCAATTTCCTTTTCTATTCAACTTCCTTTTTTATTTAATTTACAAATAGGCCGTTAAGATATAGTTGTTTCTTGAATGAACTTCCATTTTTAATTTTACGCAACTTCGATTTTTATTTTTATTCAACTTCTATTTTTATTCTTTTTCCTTTTCTATTGAACTTCTTTTTTTTTATTTAATTTCCAAATAGATCGTTAAGGTATAGTGGTTTATTGAATGAAAATTACATTTTAATTTCATGCAGCATCCATTTTTATTCTTATTCAACATTCGTTTTTATTCAATTTTCTTTTCTATTAAACTTCATTTTTTTATTTAATTTCCCAATAAATCGTTAAGGTATAGTGGTTTCTTGAATAAACTTCCTTTGTTAATTTTATGTGACTTCCATTTTTATTTTTATTCAGCTTCAGTTTTATGCAATTTCCTTTTCTATTCAACTTCTATTTTTATTTAATTTCCAAATAAATCGTTAAGTATAGTTGTTTATTTAATGAACTTTCATTTTTATTTTTATTCAATTTCCTTTTCTATTCGACTTTCTTTTTTATTTAATTTCCAAATAGATCGTTAAGGTATAGTGGTTTCTTGAATGAACTTTTATTGTTAATTTTATGCAACTTCCATTTTTATTTTTGTTCTACTTGAATTTTTATTCAATTTCATTTTCTATTCAACTTCTTTTTTTCTTTAATTTCCAAATAGATCGTTATGGTATTGCGGTTTCTTGAATGAACTTCCATTTTAATTTTATACAACTTCCATTTTTAATTTTATTCAACTTCCATTTTTATTCAATTTCGTTTTCTATTCAACTTCCTTTTTTCATTTAATTTCCAAATAGATTGTCAATGTATAGTGGTTTCTTGATTGCACCTCCATTTTTAATTTTATGCAACTTCCATTTTTATTTTTATTCAACTTCAATTTTTATTCAATTTCCTTTTCTATTCAACTTCCTTTTTTTATTTAATTTCGAAATTGATCGTTAAGATATAGTGATTTCTTTAATGAACTTAATTTTTAATTTTATGCAATTTCCATTTCGATTTTTATTCAACTTCCATTTTTATTTTATTTCTTTTTCTATTCAACTCCTTTTTTTATTTAATTTCCAAATATATCGTTAAGTAACAGTTGTTTCTTGAATGAACTTCTGTTGTTAATTTTATTCAACTTCCATTTTTATTTTTATTTAACTTCCATTTTTATTCAATTTTCTTTTCTATTCAACTTCCTTTTTTTTTTTTTAATCTCCAAATAGATCGTTAAGATATAGTGGTTTCTTGAGTGAACTTCCATTTTTATTCAATTTACTTTTCTATTCAACATCCTTTTTTTATTTAATTTCCTGATATATTGTTAAGGTATAGTGGTTTCTTGAATGAACCTTTATTGTTAATTTTCTGCAACTTCCATTTTTATTTTTTATTCGACTTCAATTTTTATTCAATTTACTTTTCTATTCGACTTCCTTTTTTTATTTAATTTCCAAATAGATCGTTAAGGTGCAGTGGTTACTTGAATAAACTTCCATTTTCAATTTTATGCAACTTCCATTTTTATTTTTATTCAACTTTCATTTTTATTCAATTTCCTTTTTTATTCAACGTCCTTTTTTATTTAATTTCCAAATAGATCGTTAAGGTATAGTGGTTTCTTAAATGAATTTCCATTGTTAATTTTATGCAAATTCTATTTTTATTCAATTTCCTTTTCTATTCAACTTAATTTTTTATTTAATTTCCAAATAGATCGTTAAGGTATAGTGGTTTCTAGAATGTACTTCCATTGTTAATTTTATGCAACTTCCATTTTTATTCAATTACCTTTTCTATTCAACTTCCCTTTTTATTTAATTTCCAAATAGATCGTTATGGTATAGTGGTTTCTAGAATAAACTTCCATTGTTAATTTTATGGAACTTCCATTTTTATTCAATTACATTTTCTATTCAACTTCCTTTTTTATTTAATCTCCAAATAGATCGTTAAGGTACAGTGGTTTCTTGAATAAACTTCCATTTTTATTTTTATACAACTTCCATTTTTATTTTTATTCAACTTCCATTTTTATTCAATTTCTTTTTCTATTCAACTTCCTTTTTTTTATAATTTCCAAATAGATTGTTAAGGTATAGTGGTTTCTTGATTGAACTTTCATTGTTAATTTTATGCAACTTCCATTTTTATTTTTATTCAACTTCAATTTTTATTAAATTTACTTTTCTATTCAACTTCTTTTTTTATTAAATTTCTAAATAGATAGTTAAGGTATAGTGGTTTTTTGAATGAAGTTCCATTTCTATTTTTATGCAACTTCCATTTTTATTTTTATTCAACTTCAATTTTTATTCAATTTACTTTTCTATTCAACTTCCTTTTTATTTAATTTCTAAATAGATCATTAAGATATAGTGGTTTCTTGAATGAACTTTCATTTTTAATTTATGCAACTTCCATTTTTATTTTTATTCAACTTCCATTTTTATTCTATTTCCTTTTCTATTCAACTTCTTTTTTTTATTTAATTTCCAAATAGATCGTTAAGGTATAATGGTTTCTTGAATGAACTTCTATTGTTAATTTTATGCAACTTTCATTTTTATTTTTATTCAAGTTCCGTTTTTATTTGATTTAATTTTCTATTCAACTTCCTTTTAATTTAATTTCTAAATAGATCGTTAAGATATAGTGGTTTTTTGAATGAACTTCCATTTTCAATTTTATGCAACTTCCATTTTTATTTTTATTCAACTTCCATTTTTATTCTATTTCCTTTTCTATTCAACTCCTTTTTTTAATTTAATTTCCAAATAGATCGTTAACGTATAGTGGTTTCTTGAACGAACTTCCATTGTTAATTTTATGCAACTTCCATTTTTATTTTTATTCAACCTCCGTTTTTATTCAATTTACTTTTCTATTCAACTTCCTTTCTTATTTAATTTCCAAATAGATCGTTAAGGTATAGTGGTTTCTTAAATGAACTTCCATTGTTAATTTTATGCAACTTCCATTTTTATTTTTATTCAACTTCCTTTTTTATTCAATTTCCAAATAGATAGTTAAGGTACAGTGGTTTCTTGAATGAAGTTCTATTTCTATTTTTATGCAACTTCCATTTTTATTCAATTTACTTTTCTATTTAACTTCCTTTTTATTTAATTTGTAAATAGAACGTTAAGATATAGTGACTTCTTGAATGAACTTCCATTTTTAATTTTATGCAACTTTCATTTTTATTTTTATTCTACTTCCATTTTTATTCTATTTCCTTTTTTATTCAACTTCTTCTTTTTATTTAATTTCCAAATAGATCGTTAAGGTATAATGGTTTCTTGAATGGACTTCCATTGTTAATTTTATGCAACTTCCATTTTTATTTTTATTCAACATCCGTTTTTATTCAATTTAGTTTTCTATTCAACTTCCTTTTTATTTAATTTCTAAATAGATAGCTAAGATATAGTGGTTTCTTGAATGGGCTTCCATTTTTAATTTTATGTAACTTCTATTTTTATTTTTATTCAACTTCCATTTTTATTCTATTTCCTTTTCTATTCAACTTCTTTTTTTATTTAATTTCCAAATAGATCGTTATGGTGTAATGGTTTCTTGAATGAACTTCCATTGTTAATTTTATGCAACTTCCATTTTTATTTTTATTCAACTTTCATTTTTATTCAATTTACTTTTTTATTCAACTTCCTTTTTATTTAATTTCTAAATAGATCGTTAAGATATAGTGGTTTTTGAATGAACTTTCATTTTTAATTTTATGCAACTTAAATTTTTATTCAATTTCCTTTTCTATTCAACTTCTGTCACGACCTCATTCTGCCCCTAGTAGAATAGTGCCGTGATGGCCAGTAATCCGAGATTACCGAAGGCCAACTTCCAAAAATTCACACACAATCAGAGTATAAATATATATATGGCTCACAAGTGCGGAAGCAATATATATAAATTCTAATTAGTCCATTCGAGTTGTGCTGAGATCAAATGAAATGACATACATCTTTACATAGCTTTACAACTTAGGTACACAAAAACATCTTGACCAAAAGGCTTCTCGAGCCACCATATACAAAATACAATGAAATGCAAGCTAAGAAGGATGATCTTCAAGATGCTACAAAATGCAAATCCAAAACAAGTTGCAAAGCACAGCTAGGCGTCGTCGTCGTCCTGCTCATTACCTACATATATATAGAGAGGGTGAGCTTGGATACTCAGTGATTGGTACAAGTAATAAAGGGTTTGCATGCATGATATTCGAGATCTTTAACAAAACAATACATAATCATAGCTTGTAACAAAACATAGGATGAATCAAGTCCATCTAACAAATCTTTCAAACTTCATCAATCAAGGTCTTTCAAGTTTCAAGGGATGACATTAACAAAGATTGTGCTACAAATGCTTATAGTCCCCTAGCACGTACGGACTTTCAAAGGTTGTGCTACAAATGCTTATAGTCCCCTAGCACGTACGGACTTTCAAAGGTTGTGCTACAAATGCTTATAGTCCCTTAGCACGTACGGACTTTCAAAGGTTGTATCAAAACCAAGGCTAATACTTGACACACAAAATAGGGATAGTCATTCATGCTTAACAAATACTTTTCCAAAATAAGGCAAAGCAAAGCTTTATCAAAACATTATAACATAGCTTTATTAAAAATACCACTCACATAGTTCTTCAAACGTTGGGGTTACAAGCAAGGATCCAAGGCCTACAAGCACATAACAAATTCCATTGAATGCACTATCAAACAAGCTTTACATGAATGCAAATGATCTCGGCATTCCTTCAAAACTAGGTCGAAACAAAACAAAACACTGTTCCTCATCTCGAAAAAACGTAATGGGCACCAACCAGGTCTTGGCCGAGGTCCCACACCTCCTTGCCAAGGTGTGGTCCCGATGGCCACATTCAAGGAAACGAAGTCGGGAAAACCTGGGTTTCCCTTTCTTCTAAGAACATGAAGAACATGGATGCAAAGATCATAACTTATCATTACAAAATCTGAGATTTCATTCTATGAATTCAAAAACATGGACCTGGGTACCCATACTCTAAGATTTTATGAAAACAAACACAAAAACATGAATCCTGATGCAAGCTTTCGGATCAAACAAGGATTTTATTCAAGAACACATGAATATCACTTTCTCTTTCTAAAACTGAACTTTAAATCAATGCATGGCTTACAAATCGTACTCGATCATGCAATGCAGCTAGATGAACAATAAGAACAACAAGAGTAGATCAAGATTCTAACCTCAAGACATGAATCTAACGGCTCAAGGTGTGAAGATCAAGCTTGGAAATCTATTCCGCCACTAAGAACTCCTTCTCCCTCTTCTAGAGCTTCTCTCTCCTCAAGAACAAAGACATATAACAAATGATACATTTCTCTCTCTGCCGGCTGATTTAACACTCAGCTCGAACATGTGGCAACAGTTGGTTGGTTCTTCTAAAGAAGGTGACTGAGTGAAAAGACAAGACTATGACAAAGTGTGTTCAACAAGCAAGATGGCATAGGCACTCCGGCAGGTAATTATCTCGGCTAAGAACAAGGCATCGACAAGAGGGGGTCCCAATGATCTCGGCTAGGAAGGACAACACTTGACTTGGCTGTGCCACACCTCGGTCTAGGTCATACCAATCCAGGGACAAGATCACTAGGTGCAGGGGTAACATTTCGGCCTAAATGATACAAATCTCGGCCTTGGTGATGAACACCTCGGCCTAGATAATGACATCTCGGCCAATATGCCAGGGTGAAGGTGAAGGTCAGTCAAGGTGATCCCAAGATGGTCCTAGGCATAAGAGGCTCAAAGGTGACCTAGGCTTAGGATGACCTCGGCTACACACACCAAGCAACAAACAAAGCAAAGCGAATAACACTTAAGCAAAACAAGACACGATTCGTAATGCAAGTTTAACAAGACGAAAACATATAATTGCATGTGAGCATAACCAAGATGGAGTGAGGGTTGTTACATCCTACCCTCCTTAAAGAAGTTTGGTCCCCAAACTTAAGTTACCTTGCTCTACAAATAACTCCGGATGACGGATTTTCACTTCTTCTTCCTTTTCCCATGTAGCCTCCTTGCCATAATGCTCCTTCCATTCAACCTTTACCATCTGTATCAACTTGTTTCTCAACTGTCTCACTTATCTGTCAATAATTCTCATCGGCTTCTCCTCGTAGCCTAAATCTTCATTAATCACAATCCCGGAATAATCAATTACATGCAGTGGATCCCGAATATACTTCCTCAACATCAAAATATAGAACACATTGTGAACTTGACTTAGTTCTGGTGGTAGAGCCAGTCTATAGGCAGCTGGGTTAGCTTTCTCAAGTATTTCAAACGGCCCGATGTAACGAGGTGCTAACTTACCTTTCTTCCCAAATCTGGAAATTCCTTTTATTGGTGAAACCTTCAGGAATACATGATCCCCAACTTCAAATTCTGACTCTCTTCTTCTCTGGTCAGCATAGCTCTTCTGTCGACTTTGAGCAGTTTTGATCCTTTGTCGAATGAGCTTAATCTTCTCGATTGTAACTAGAACTAGCTCGGGACCAATCAAAGCTTTATCTCCCACTTCAGTCTAACATATCAGCGATCTGCACTTTCTTCCATACAAAGCTTCGTACGACGCCATGCCAATGCTAGCTTGATAACTGTTGTTGTAAGCGAATTCTACTAACGGTAGATGTACTTCCCAACTTCCCTTGAAATCTAACACACATAGTCTGAGCATATCTTCGAGTGTCTGAATCGTTCTTTCTGTTTGTCCATTGGCCTGGGGATGAAAAGTTGTGCTAATCTTCAACTCGGTTCTCAAAGCTCTTTGTAAACTCTGCCAAAATCTAGAAACAAACTTCGGATCTCGGTCTGACACAATGGACATCGGCACTCCATGAAGTCTCACAATCTCATTCATATACAGTACAGCAAGTCGGTCAGCATTGAATATAGTCTGAACAGGCAAGAAGTGTGCTGACTTAGTTAATCTGCCAACGATAACCCAAATTGAATCCATGCCTTTTTGTGTCCTCGGCAAACCAACCACAAAGTCCATGGAGATGTGTTCCCATTTCCATTCAGGAATCGGCAAAGGTCGAAGTAGTCCTGCTGGCCTCTGGTGTTTTGCTTTCACTTGTTGACAATGCAAACACTGGGATACGAACTCGGCTATTTCTCTTTTCATATTTGGCCACCAAAAAGTTTGTTTCACATCCTGATACATCTTAGTGTTCCCTGGATGGACAGCAAATCTGGAACCATGAGATTCTTGCAGAATCTTTCTTTTCAATTCTGGAATGTCGGCCACGCACAATCTTCCTTCAAACTTAAGTACCTGATTTTCAATAGTGTACCCTGACTTCGGCTTAGTGATAATCTCATCGGCAACTTTCTTGAAGAATCCGTCTTCCATTTGTCTGGCCTTCATTTCCTCTATAACGGTCGGTTCCACTGAAATCATAGTTAAGCATGCCAGACTTCCAACTGATTTTCTGCTCAATGCGTCTGCTACTGAGTTTGCTTTACCTGGGTGATACTGAATTTGCATGTCGTAGTCTTTCAATAACTCAAGCCATTTTCTTTGTCTCAAATTTAACTCTTTCTGAGTGAATAAGTACTTTAAACTCTGATGATCTGTGAAAACTTGGCAAGAAGCCCCATACAAGTAATGACACCAAATCTTCAAAGCAAACACCAAGGCTGCTAGCTCTAAATCATGGATAGGATAATTCTTTTCGTGAGGTTTCAACTGACGGGATGCATACGTTATAACCTTACCTCCTTGCATTAACACGCAACCCAATCCCTTATGTGAAGCATCACTATAAATATGAAATTCTTCTTTGTCTAACGGTAGTATAAGTATCGGTGCTGTAAACAACCTCGTATTTAACTCCTGAAAAGCTGATTCCCTATCCTCGGTCCATTCATACGCCACTCCTTTCTGAGTTAGTTGTGTCAGTGGTACTACAATCCTTGAGAAATCCTTCACAAACTTCCTGTAATAGCCGGCCAAACCCAGAAAACTACGAACCTCGGACACATTAGTCGGTGTCGGCCAATTCATGACAGCTTCAGTCTTACTTCGATCAACAGAGATTCCTTCTTCATTAATCACATGGCCCAAAAATGAAATGCTAGAAAGCCAAAATTCACACTTGCTAAGCTTGGCATATAATTTCCTATCTCTTAGGATTTGTAAGGCTAGTCTCAAATGCTTCTCATGCTCATCACCACTCTTGGAATAGATTAGTATGTCGTCGATGAAAACAACCACGAACTCGTCTAGGTACGGCTTAAAAACTCGGCTTTGTATTGATTACAGAAAGTTGAATCAGGTTACTATTAAGAATAAGTACCCAATGCCTCGTATAGATGATCTGTTTGATCAGTTGAAGGGGTCTTGTTGTTTCTCTAAGATAGACCTGAGATCGGGTTATCATCAGTTGAGGATAACGGAGGAGGATATCCCGAAGACGGCATTCCGTACGTGGTATGGCCATTATGAGTTTCTTGTGATGCCTTTTGGGCTAACTAATGCTCCAGCTGTGTTTATGGATTTAATGAATCAGATTTTTCGGGACTTCTTAGATTGTTTTGTGGTTGTCTTTGTGGACGACATTTTGATTTATTCACCTTCTGAAGAGGAACACGAGGAACATTTACGAGTAGTACTTGAGTTACTTAGAGCCCATAAGCTGTATGCTAAGTTTGGGAAATGTGACTTTTGGCTGGAAGAGGTTAAATTCCTAGGGCATGTAGTGTCAAGGGAAGGGGTGACTGTAGATTCATCCAAGATAGAGGCAGTGCAAAATTAGGCACAACCTAAGAATGCTTTCGAGATTTGTAGTTTCTTGGGATTGGCCGGGTATTACCATCGGTTTGTGAAGTATTTCTCTAGACTAGCTTCACCTTTGACTAAGTTGACTAGAAAGGAAATCAAGTTTGTGTGGAGTGAGACTTGTGAAAGGTCATTCCAAGAGCTTAAGGTTAGACTCACCACTGCTCCAGTATTGATTATACCGGAGAGGGATTTGAGTTATTCAGTTTATTGTGATGCTGCATGGGAAGGTTTAGGTTGTGTATTGATGCAAGAGGGTAAAGTAGTAGCCTATGGCTCACAGCAGTTGAAAACACATGAGAGAAATTACCCTACTCATGACCTAGAGTTAGCAGCAGTAATATTTGCCTTGAAGATTTGGAGGCATTATTTGTATGGTGAGAAATTTGAAGTGTTCTCTGATCATAAAAGTCTGAAATATCTATTTACCCAGAAAGACTTGAATTTGAGGCAAATGAGGTGGATGGAATTCATAGAGGATTATGATTTTGAATTGCATTATCATCCCGAGAAGGCCAATGTTGTGGCTGATGCTTTGAGTAGAAAGCCAATTAGCAGTGTAGCTTCTATCGCCATCCAAGAATGGGAAATGTTGGGTACTCTTAATGAGTTTGACTTGCATCTGGGCAAGTCTATTGAATTCGCAACTTTGTTTTCAGTAGTTGCACAACCGACACTTGTGAATCGAGTGTTGGAAGCGCAAAAGGGTGACCTTGAGGTGGAATCGTTCTGGGAGAAAATTTCCAATGGGAAGGTAGAAAGAGATTTGACTGTGTATCCCGACCTGAGTGTGAGATATTGTGATCGTTTGTTTGTACCGGAGTCTTACCTAGAGGAAGTACTCCGAGAGTTTCATCATTCTCGCCTTGTGGTGCATCCAGGAGGCACAAAGATGTATCATGATCTTAGTCGCCAGTTTTGGTGGAGAGGTATGAAAAAGGATGTGGCTGTGTTTGTATCAAAGTGTTGTCAACAAGTGAAGGCCGAGCATCAGAGGCCAGTGGGTTTGTTGCAACCCTTGCCTATAGCTGAGTGGAAGCGGGAGCATGTTACGATGGACTTCGTTGTGGGCCTTCCGAGGACTCAACGGGGTAGTGATGCCATTTGGGTGGTCGTTGACTGATTGACTAAGTCGGCGCATTTGATTCCCATGCGCGTAAGTGACTCGGTAGATTATCTTGTCGACTTGTATATTAGGGACATAGTGAGGTTGCACGGGGTCCCTATGACGATTATTTCGGATAGAGATTCGTGTTTCACTGCACGGTTGTGGCAGAGTTTGCAGAGTGCCTTGGGCACTAGATTGACTTTTAGTACTGCGTATCATCCTCAGACTGGCGGGCAGTCCGAGCATACTATTCAGATCCTTTGAGGATATGCTTAGAGGATGTGTCCTTGATTTTAAGGGGTCGTGGGAGAGACACCTACCCTTAGTGGAATTTGCCTATAACAATAGTTTTCAATCGAGTATTGGCATGGCATCGTTTGAGGCCTTGTATGGTCGACCGTGTAGATATCCAGTGTGTTGGGCCGAGGTGGGTGATGCACCTTTGTTGGGTCCAGAGCTGGTTCGAGAAACTATGGAGAAAGTTGCACTTATCCGTAAGAGGCTAGCTATGGCTCAGAGTCGCCAGAAGAGTTGTGTCGACCGTAGGAGGAGACCTTTGTCATTTGAGGTGGGTGATCATGTCTTTTTGAAAATATCACTTAGATGGGGTTTGATGAGATTTGGGAAGAGTGGGAAGTTGTCGCCTCGATTTATTGGTCCTTTTGAGATCCTTGAGCGGATTGGGGAGGTTGCTTACCGTTTGGCGTTACCGCCACAAATTTCTGGGGTTCATAACGTGTTTCATATTTGTATGCTTCGGAAATATGAGCCAGATCCATCGCACGTGTTGGATTGGACCGACTTAGAGGTAGATGAGAATGCCTCGTATAAGGAGAGGCCAGTGGAAGTCTTGGATAGACGGGATCAAGATTTGCGAGGCAAGACAATTCCCTTGGTAAAAGTATTTGGAAACATCACGGAGTCGAGGAAGCGACTTGGGAACGTGAATTAGAAGTTCGAGAGAAATATCCAGATTTGTTTGTTGATGCATGAGCATGTATTGAGAATTTATTGTATTAATGAAAAGTCTAAGCATTGTATGTGTTTTAACTCATGAAAACATTGTATATGTTATGGTTATTTGGGAAGAACATGGATTCAATATAAACATTGCATATGTTTTGAGAATGTGGAATATTGTGGGTGTTGTATCAATTTTGGAAGCATTGTATATGCTATGTACGATTTTTTAAAAAAAATTGGATTTTGGTTAAACATTGTAAATGTTTTGGGAAAATTGAAAATTTCATTTTAATTTGGGACTTGTGAATCTAGTCGATGTGAATAGATGACCGGAGAGTGGGTCATGGTGTTGAACTTGTGGAAATAATATGGTTATGAGTAGTTCAATTTTGTTTTAGAGCTTGATTTGTAATTTCGGGAACGAAATTTCCTAAGGTGGGGAGGTTATAGTGATCCCGGTTTTACCCCGACCTTTATTGTGTTCCGGACTCGAGTTCCGTGAGTGTATATTGTTGTTTATGTCTTGTTTCCTTCCTTTAATTCTTTGAATTTGAGTTTTGGGACTTGTTAGGCGAGTTTAGAACAGGTTGGTTGTCTTTTGGTACAAATGGTTGTTGCCCAGAATTTAGCTCCTTCGCTCGAGCGAGGCTTCTTATGCTCGAGTGAGCCTTGTGTAATCTGTTCTTCGCTCGAGCGAGGCTTCTTGCGCTCGAGTAAGCCCTGTGAAAATGTTTCTTTGCTCGAGCGAGAACTCTTGTGCTCAAGCGTGCGTCTGCGTTGGGCGACAGACTTGAAGCTCCACATTCTACGCTTGAGCGACGCTTCTTACGCTCGAGCGAGGCGACCTTTGTGTGTCTGGTCGCTCGAGCAAGGACTCCTTCGCTCGAGCGAGGCAGCGTATATCAGATTGCAACAATGATGTTTTACATCACTTTTTGATTCAATTTCTTCCCCAAAACCCTAATCCGGTTGTCTCTCTCTCTAAAGCTCACTTTCTCTCTAAGATTTCATCTAGATTCGTTGTGCTCTTGACCCTAGTGTCTTTGAGAATAAGGTAGAGGGCTTCAAGAGCTTCATTTTGATCCAAGAAGTAATTGATTTCGTCATTTTTGAAGTTCCACCTTGTTGCTTGGGTTTTCTACACTTGAGGTTGGGAATTTCTACACTCTAATATGGTTTTTAGCTTAGTTATTTGCTATTGTGTATAGATGATGAGATTTGGTTGTGATTTGGACAAATCTAGGAATTGGGTGTGAAATGAAAAGAAGGGTTTTTGATGAAATTGGCATAAGGGGGTTTGAGGTTTGAATACAAGGTTGTGTTGTGTCAAAATAGTTGATTTTGGTAAATTGGGTTGATATTTGGAAAGAGGGGGATTTTGCCCTAATTTTGATTAAATAATTATTTTGCATAAATAATTGGAATTAACATTGAAAATGTGAAATTGGAAAGTTGTGGTTATAATTGGTGATATTGAATATGTAATATCTCACCTATGTAAGTTTTGAATAAAACATTTATTTTGAGATTGAACATCTCTTTAGAAATAATTGTATTGGGCTATCAGTGAAGGATAGCTGTGATTGTTGTAGAAATTGCATGAGGATTAGGCGATTTAATGCTAATCCATTGTTGGTGTCATTAAATATGACCATGTTATAAATACATTGTATATGTATATTTACTTGGAGGAGAAAGGGGATGTACTCTATATATATATGACCATGTTATAAATACATTGTATATGTATGTTTATTGGGAGGAGAAAGGGGATGTACTCCATATATGATTATGTTTATAAATACATTGCATATGTATATTCGTTTGGGAGGAGAAAGGGGATGGACTCCATTTTAAACAAGATGGCCATAGTGTCCTGGGTGAGAGACCCGAAATTTCATATATATTTGGTGTCGATTCCTTTCGACGAAATATCCGTAAAATGGCAAGATTTGAAGTGTTTATGTGTGTTTTGCATAATTGGAAACCATTGAGTTGTAGTCTCATTTTGGTTATTGAAAGATAATGAATTTAACTCATGAATTGAGTAGCATATATGAATTGGGAATGAATGGAAGGAAAAATGGAAATGAGATTAGGTCTTAGACGCATATGACTATGCAGGCCTTGTGGATGTTTTAGTATCGGTATCGTTTATGTACGTGGTACTTATAACTTTGCTAAACCTCATATATTGTGATAGATTATCTCTACTGGGCTGTTGGCTCACCCTATACGGGAATATCATTTTTAGGTGCAGGTGAGGTGTTACCTCCAAGGAAATAGCATAGATGGACTCTCGGGAAGCAAGAGCTTCTTATTTATGCTTTATGTGTGTATGTTTGTTATTTGTAAAGCCAAGGGCTTAAGATATAATGAGCGGGACTCAATTTGTATAACCAAGCAATGACTTGGAAAGATGTAAGCCTATATGGCATTTAACTGTTTGTTAAACAATAGACTCTGATGTATGAAAGTATGTTGTTTCTCATATTTATTCCGCATATGAGTTGTCTTTATTGTATTATTTTGGGGGCGTTACATTCTCTATTTCTCTATATCTACTCATTTTCATCCTTTGCAATAACTTAATAATCATGGTTAACTTCATCTTCAATGTCATTCTTATGCAATGAAACATGAAAATTAGTAGTGTTTTCTCCTGGTTGGCAATGGTAAGGATGCCCTACTGTTTATGGTTGTTTTGATGTTCTAGTTGGACATACTTAAGCCTTGAAGATATGGTAAAATAGTGTACTATAGGGAGGTGATTGTTTGTGGGAAGGGTGTGTGCATGTGTACATGAGTAGTCTTGCTATTTGCTAGTTGTTTAAGATTTTATTTGGTTGAAACCTAAATATCTCACAAATGGAAGTATGCTAGGAGTATTTACTATATCAACACCACCCTTGCTTCTCCTAGATGGCAATTAGGATGCCAAAATTTGAAGTGTTCAATTCCATATGTACGGATTTTTCTTATATGATGTTCTAATACATTATACAAGCCTTGGTGTGACACTTTGTATTTTTGGGTTTAGAATTGAGGTAAGGTGTAATTGGAAGCTGTTAAGGTTTGGTGGATATACATATATGGGTGCTCTCATACTTTATTTTTGGACTAGGGGTTGTTAAGAATTGGTGAGTATAAAGTTGTTATTTTTGTTAGAACAGATGTAATTTCGAGGACGAAATTTCTTAAGGAGGGAAGATTGCAACGATCTAGAATTTTTCCCTCCGCTCGAGTGGGGAAGTTGATGCTCGAGCGGACTTGTGAGGCTCCTCGTATTTTTGTAGTCTGTCCGAGATTCTGAGAGTTGTGAATTCCCGCTCAAGCGTAGGAGTGGTCGCTCGAGTGAACGGCTTTGTTGGTCTACGCGCTCGAGCGCAAGATTGGGCGCTCGAGCGGTCTGCCTGGTTGAGTTTGAATTTTTGAGACTAGTGGGATTATTTTTTACCTTTTATTATTGTGTTTGGAGCCTCCCTATTTTATTTTGGGGTATTGATTGAAGTGGTAACATGATGGTAAAGTAAGATCGGATCAAAAACTTTAATTTGGATAATCATCCTACAAACAGCCGTCACTCTTTTGCTATTTTCTTTTTCCACACTTTTAATTTGGGTATGAGGATAGAACCATTGGAAATCTTGTTTCTGGGGCTTCGATTTGGACACAAGAACGACTTAAAACGGAGTCCAGATAAGAGAGTTATGCCCGTTTGAAGTTTTAGTACCTGTGCTGGAAGCAGGTACGCTCGAGCGGAAAAAGAGACGCTCGAGTAGACTGTGCGAATTCAGCGACTTAAAAAGTGAATTTTTAGATCATTCTTTGCACTTTCCTTTTCCTTCTTCCTTCCTCTCACCCTAGGTCTAAAAATCCTTGATCTCTTGACCCAAATACCTTCCATTCCCTAAAGTTTTGGCCAAGATCTTTTACCAAGAAGTGAAGAATGCTTGAAGATCTCACTTTTCAATCGATTGAAGTTTGAATTTGTGAAGGAATCTCATCAAAGCTTTGCTCTTTTGCTTGATTCTTGAGGTAGGGGTCCTAGTTCTTCTTCAATACTTGCATTAATAGATAGATTTGTGGTTTTTTGATTATATAAATACAAAATCTACATTTTGAGCATATAGTGTTGCATCATGAGATTTGGGGGTTTAGGGTTTGAAGTGTTGGGTTTAGATTGTGGATTATGAACCTTAGGTGTATAATCAATGGGCAAATTGGAATAAAAAGTAGTGGTGTGAGAAGTTTTAATTTTTCTTGAAAGTCTTGATTTTTCTTGAAAACCCTAAGTTGATTCATGATGATACTTAATGATTTTGCCTAAATTGAAAGTAGAATCATGAAATTGAGAGGTTGAATTATATATATACAAGTTTAATTGAATTTTGAAGGTATTTGAAAATTATGTTAAAAATTAGCGAATGAAACTTTATTATGGATATTGTAAATCATGCTATAATATGAAATGAAATTTAGGGAAAAAGTTTTGTTAATGTTATGGATGACATGAGCCTTAGGATGAAATGATGAAATGGAGATTTAAGAGTTCACCTTGAATTATGTTGAATTACATTTAGTGGTGTTGAAATGAATTGTGTTGAATCATGTTGAATTGTGTTGATCATGTTGAATTGTGTGGATTATGTTGAATTATGTTGAATCATGTTGAGTTGTGTTGGGTTTTGTTGAGTTGTGTTGAGTTGAGTTGTGTTGGGTAGTGTTGAGTTTGCGTTGAGTTGTGTTGGGTGGTGTTGTGTCGGTACCCGCGCGGGGAGTTGAAAATGTTTTTGGGGGCTTACGTCCTGCCATATCATAGCCAGCATATGTGGGGGTGGTTGTGAATTAAAGGTGCCCAATTGCCCTATCTAGGCTTATCGTCAGACGAATGTGGGAAAAATAATTTTTGGGTGTCCACACAATCCCGCCGTATAGTAACCGGCAAAAGTGGAAAAATAATTTTTGGGTGTCCACACAGTCCTTCCGTATAATAGCCGGCAAAAGTGGAAAAACGGATGGTTTTCGAAAATGTTTTGGGTGCCCACGTCCCACCGTATAGTAGCTGGCAAATGTGGGGGATGGTTTTAAAAAGTTGAAAAATGATTTTTGGAGAAATATGGTTTTTAGAAGAAAATGGCTTTTGAGAAAATGGTTTTTGGGAGTTCACTTCCCGCCGTATAGTAGCCAGCAAAAGGTGGAAAGTGTTATGAAATTGGTGCCCGCTATCCCGCCGTAGTAAGTCGGCAAAAGGTGGATTGTGTTGAGATGTGTGTTGAGAAGTGTTTTGAGTTGATGATGTTATTTGTGACTTGTGATGAATTTGTGAAATTGTAAATTGATGTGTAATTTGGTATAAAGAGGAAATGCTCATAGACATTGTTTGTAAAGAATATAACCTAAAAATGGGTAAAGGGATTATGGATCGGTGATGGTGAACTTAATGAATTAGTTGTGACAATAAAGGTAACTTATGAGTGTTGTTCTGTAAATAAATGAAAGACTGAACTGAAAGGCGGTTTATTGATCTTGTATTATCTTGAATTGAAATTTGAGAGTGTAAATAACGATGTGAATTGAGTATAGGAGAATTGCTCGTAAACCAAAGAGGGAAATTGAACTTAAAGTTATGGAGTTCTAAATAAACATAATGAGTAGAAAGGGAGAATGAAAGAAAGAGAGGAATATTAAAAATGGAAATTAAATGAGAAATATTTTGGGAATTGGTTAATAATTTTTAAATGATGTTGTTTCTCAAATGTGTTTGTTTCACAAGGATCTATGGTTTTCTAAGGTTAAGGGATAAATTTTAATGGCTAAAGGTTTTTCTTAAAAGCATTTAAATAGTTTTTGAGAAAAATGTACCTTACTTATGATATTTTGAAATTATAAAATGTCACCCTACTATATGGTATCACTCTGCATACACGATCATTTCTATCTGTGTATTAGCTATTGATTCAGAACTATGAGATTTCTATTGGCCATTAGTGCTCACCCCTTGTTGTTTTATCTTTTTACAGGAAGAAAGTGTAGATTCTTTGATTGAGGAGTTATGGAGTCCTTAAGTCTCTCTGTATAACTTCATGGTAGATGTAAAGAAAATGGATTTTTATATTTGTATTTATTTATTTATAGCTTCGCAGCAGAAGCTTGGCATGTATTATAGTTATTATTGTATTCATTGAGAGAGAGAGAGAGAGAGAGAGAGAGAGAACTTGCATGATTGTATTTCTATTACTCAAAGGTAATAGATATAAAATAAAATAAAATAAAAAATAAAAATTAGACCTAAATTAAAGACTTTGGTAATGTTTTCGTGTAATTAAAAATTTGGGGCGTGACACTTGGTGCCTGCAAATTTTGATTCTAAAATGACATTACATGTTATATGGTAGTGTGTGTAGGACAGGGTTGACGACTTTACAGGGAGGCTTTTGATCAAAATATTTAATTGCACTTTTCTAAGTTTGTTTTTACCTCATGTTCTTGCCTTGTGAAGGGCTTGTGAAATCCAAGGATGAAAAAATATAGCTTGGTTACTTAAATCATAGAGGAATTAACATCATCTTTGAAGGTTTGCATCTTGGGGAAACTTATTTCTAAACTACACTATTTTGTTTTCTTGTTTTGTTTTGATTTTCATTCTCTTTTTCTCTCTCTCTCTCTCTCTCTCTCTCTCTCTCTCTCTCTCTCTCTCTCTCTTCTAATTTCACACATCTTTTAAAAGTTTGTGCTTTCAAATATTAAAAATATATCATTTTACTTTCATTTATTTAGAATGGGAACAAACAAGAATAAATACAATGTTTTTCACCGGTTTGGTCAATCCGAAAGCTAGTCATTCTTGTAAAGTCTTGGGGAGCAAAAGGTCACACCTTTCACATTCTTGGGCCTACCATGTTTGATTTAGCTAGAACTCATCCAATATTCTGAAATCATGATGATTTCTCTGGTAATCTGTTAATATAGGATTTTTCTATGGTTGCACCATACACCAAAAACAATTCCAGCCGTTAGATTCGGATAAGGAGATAATCTAGCCGTTGATTGGTAATGAGTAAAACCGGATGCAAAAATCGAAGTGGTTACCACACTTTTATCAAAAAACTAGGATCTACTTACCATTGGAATTGATCTTGCTTGCCAATTTTTAGTTAATGGTACACCAAAAAGGCTATTCCTTTCTCCTCAACTGATTTGGCATTTATTTATTTATCAATTTTCTACATGGAAAATATTGTAATGTTTCTAGCTTGCTTTCCCAAAACAACCCGCTATATATACATGTGTATACCTTTTCACCTTCCCGCTGTTTCATAAGCTTTTCCCAGAAAACCCTAACCTCCAAACTTAGGTTTCATCTCTATTTCATCCATTTCGAAGGACTATCCTGTGAAACGAGTGGTCAGAGTTGACTGACGACGATCTTTTGCTCTAAAAGGTGCATTTTTAAAAAAAATTATTGTCCATGTTAGTCCTTATATTATGTTCATATAATATTCTTTGAATCTCCATATTCATTACACAACTTTTCTCTGATTATATTTCATTATGAATTAGTAAAAAGGTGTATAAGGACTGTCAAACATCATATTTCATGAAAATACTACCTCAAAATGCCCCAAAAATACATTTCTGGAATTTTTTGTATTCGAATCTTGGTTTAACTGAGCAAAATCTGGAATTCTCGATTGGCTGAGCTAAACTTTCAAATTCAAATTATAAAATAAATCGAGACGTCCTGCAACTGGGCAAAATAACTCACACAAAAATGTGATCGACCATGAATAACACATAATCTAGTATACTGAATCCATGTTACGACCATGCAAACTACACACTAAGCTTGACCAGGCACATTTGCAACACAACACAACCGAGCAAACACTCATTGCTGATGCAAATCTTGAATGATGGAGACACCAAACTCTTTTGTCTCCAGCATAGTTCTTCTACTTTCTTTGGTCCTGTCACTTGGCTGATTTAGTCTTTCAGTGAAAATTTCATATCTTTCTCTCTGATCCACAAAAACCTATATGTAGCTCATCAATTACACACACAAAAAAAAAAAAAAAAAAAAACCGTCCATATATATCAACACTAAACAACCTATGAATAATTACGTCCTATTTGTCATAAAATATTTCTAAAGTGTTCATTGCTCGATAATAGTATATTTGATCCCAAATTTATCTTCATCATTTAATATTAACAACAATTTTTAACTTAATTAAAATTAAAAATTTTAATTACAAAAATTATTAATGTTATATTAAACAAATCATAAATAACAATTGGATCGAAATGAATATAGCATAAATTGCATCATTTTCTATAATTTTAAATTACGATAAAAACAATTTTAAAAATTAAATTTTATTAAAATTACAAAGAGCTACAAAAACAAAATAGTATTATGATGAATTTATATATTTCTCAATGCATATGATAGTTGATGAATCTTTCACTTATTTTTTTTGTTTATGAAAATTTATTTAATTCAGCAATTAAAAATGTTTTTATTCTAAAATTTTAAATAAATTAAAATCATTTATGAAATTTTGGTAGCATGGAAGGAAGAAGAAAGAAAATAGGTGTGTGTGTGTGTGTGTGTGTGTGTATATGTATGTATATTTGCAGGTTTAAAAGATAGAAGGGGAAGAAAATGGGGGCATAAAGGCAAATTTACACATTATGTTAACAGAAATTAGTGTGCGTTTTAGTCCACAAACCACGGTGAGGTTATGTGGTGATTTTCGAATGTCAGGGAGGTAATCCACACCCGGCCCAAATCACAAGGGGATAAAGTGAAGTTTTCCCTAAATTTGTTTTGTTTTATTTCGAGGTAAAACCCTCGATACGGGGGGTTTTACGAGAAAACCCTCAGGAAAAAAAAAAAGGGAAAAAAATCCTACAAAATGGAACCGTTCGGCATTCCAGTGCTGAACAAAATGTTTATGTTCTACACTGTATTACTGAGCTAAATGTTTTTGTTCAGCACTATATTACTGAACAGAACTTTAACAGTTGGCAAACCAGTACTGAACTGAAAATGATTAAATGCAAGATAAATAAACTTACCAATGCAACACCAACCTCATCAGAGTTATTGTCATCGTCCTCCATTATTCCATAAGCATCAACGAATGGTGAAAACGACCACAAATGTAGAAACTCGGAGTTTGTAATAGGACTATTTGCAACGTTAACTAATTTGGAACACCGAACACATTTGAAACCACCGAACAAAATGTTAACTGATTAGGTAGTTTCAAATGTTTTTCATTGAAGATGAATACATGGGTTTGGGATGGTCATGAAAAAGAATACGATTAGGGTTTAGGTTGGTAAGGAATACGTATAGGTGGGTATACAATATTGTAGAGTGTCATGCTGATTGTTTTCATTTGGTGGGTGGGTGTTCCATCAGTGTATTAACGACATAAAGCTACAGCCCTACCGTGAATTTCAGGTCAATTTGCTGTCTGTCTGTCTGTCTGTCTGTCTATCTGTCTCTCTCTCTCTCTCTCTCTCTCTCTCTCTCTCTCTCTAAACACTCTCATCATGTACTGACATACCAACCAAATCCATAAATTAATAATCTATATATGTCTTCTCCGCGTGCTTCTCATGTATGTTTCAAAATAAACCCAACCCAAAATTCATACAACTCCCAATCTTCCAGGGACCACAAAAACCCTAAATTCTCGCTATGCTTTCATATTAAAATCTTGGGTTTTCTTTGGTTTTTGTGTTCCTTTTACCATAATCAGTGGCTTCTAAAGCAGTTCCAAAAATTTTATATCATCTTCACGTTGACCTGTACACTAACAAGCACATATTCTCTTCCTTTTGTCTTCTTTCATGGTAATTTTCTCATCATTCTATATGATCTCCTTTATTATTCATGCCCACAATATGTTCTGTTTACTTTAATTAACAATTCATTATTGGCAATTGGAATGTGAAGAACATTGTGTGATGATTAAGTGTTATTGTTACTAAGTTGGTGTTAGACTGTTACAATTTGGTTGGTTTAGATGTGGATTTTTTGGATTTTGTATATTAGTTGTTAAAGCTCACTCTTTAGGATCATTAGCATTAATACGAACACAGGATTGCTTTCAAGCCAATACACAGTTTATGATTCATCTGGTTGTGTTTCATGTTTTGAATCGTGATTTCTGTTACTTTAATTAATAATTCAGTATTAGGAATTGGAATGTGAACATCAAAGTGTGATGATTAGCTGTTATGGTTACTAAGTTGGTGTTGGAACGTTACAATTTGGTTGCTTTAGATGTGGGTTTTTGAATTTTTGTATATTAGTTGTTAAAGCTCACTTTTTAGGATCATTAGCATTAATACATACACAAAATTGCTTTCTAACCACTACATAGTTTATGATTCATCTGGTTGTGTTTTATGTTGTGTAGTGATTTCTATTTTTTTGGCTTGCCTCAAAAAAATTTAATTTGCATAATTTCCAATGAATTTTCTATATTATTTAAAAGAGAGACAGAGCATTTTTTTTTTAATAAAAAAATTCAAGAAGTGCGTTCATATATGCCCTTCAATTACTTGTCTACTACGTGCTTGATTATGATGGTGTGGTGGGTGATCTCATGGAACCGAATTCGTATTGAAATTGTGAAATTCCCGTTAATATATCTGTTGACTTTTTGGCTTTCGAAGGTTATTATTGTAATTGTGAGCGTACCAGCAAGGATCAATCAGTCCTTACAGAAAATTAATTGCCAACCAATTATCAGACGATTCTGTTTTAGTTCTTTCAGCCTCAATGAAGAGGACTTTCACTAGTGGCTTGATTTAGGAGAATTAAGTAAACAATAATCAAATGAAGAACAATTGAAGCATTTCATTAAAATGAAAAACTTATAATGATCCAATTCAGCCTCGTAGAGGTTTACAGCAACAATCTACTTGAAACTACTCCTATGAACGAAGTGCAGTGCAGGAATTAAAGTACAGAAATGTAAAGAACAAGAAATGTAAAACTGGAAAGGAAATAAAGAAGAATAAACTGATTTTTGGATCTGAGTCTGGGGGCTTTTTCTGGGGCCTTCTCTGCTATTTATACTTCTCAAGGATGACCATCTAACTGCACTTCTAACCGTCGAATCATTCCTCCATGATTGCTGATCATGTTGCCTTATAGTTAGCTCCACTATGCCATCACTTGCAGTTAGGCTTCCCTCCTAATTTTGAATTTGAATGTGGGTAATCGTTGGAACCACATCACTTTGCATCTCTTTGCTGATCCAATGCTACGTAGATCTCATAAGAATCAATGCTAATTGCCACGTGTACGGTCACGATCGAAGACTTGAATAGTCTTCTCGTATTGCCCTTATTCTGCCACGTGTTGAATTGTAATTGGCTTATACAAAATATGTAGCCAACATTACCCCCCGCACTAATATACCCAATACTTGGTGATATTAGTGGATCAAGGTCTTTTATCCACATCTTAGAACGTGTATGGGTTTTGCATTCTTCTAGAAATGCAACCGTCATTCATCATTTGCATTAAATTCTCTCTTAATCTTTTGAACATCCCCACCACCTTAGTATTCGAACAGACTAATACATCTTTATGGCCAAATCAATTCTCTCTTCTATTGATCGAGTATACGAAGAGTCATCTGATGATGATGTTCTTTCTCGAAAGAACCTTCATGCATTGATTAGCCACCTTTACCCACCTTTCTATATTCAAGTCATGGAAGCTTTTGCAAATTATCAACCCTTGGACTACGAACACATTGTCCTTAATCCTTTGATTCAGAAATTTGCAAATATGGACATGGGACGTTCTTCTTCTAATTCACAATCTTCTGCATGGGATAAGACTGTGACTTCTTCTTCTTCTGGGGCTTCCAATTGGGGAAACTGGTCAGAACCTGAGGCATGTGAGTTAAGGGAGCGAGTTAATCACCACTTTGTCGAGTTTTCTGATCCTCTAGAATTCCCTTCAGATGCTCGAAGTTCGGTGGTTTATCCTTACGTGCCCATCGACCGTCGCCGCAGTTTAGAGGATAATCTGCTTGTAGCATGGTACACATCCTCCATGCCTACAAAGATAGTACAAGCTACCTGGCGCCCAGAAGAGGCACAAGGGTATAACCCATCATTCCTAGCCCAGAAGGCGAGGCTTTGCTCTTCTGACTAGCTCGATTATATTAATGCCCTTCCTCCTCCTCTCGAAATGGAAGCTTCTATACCTCCTCCTCCGCAAAATCCCTACTGGACAGAGAGACTGAGGCTTACCCTTTATGCGGAAAAGGTCTTTCCTCCTTATAAGCCTCCACCTTCCCCTACTCCAGCTCAGCGAAAGCAAGCTTAACTTTTGCTTGCTGCCTTTTCTCATTTGCCTTTCAGTGTTCTTGAAGACGATGTTCCTCTCAAGAACCTTCGATGGGCTTGTGATATCATGACTCGGGGTTACGTCCTCAATCCCCTCGCCCAAGCAAAGCTTCACATGTTTTTGGACCAACTTCCATTGCTTCTTCATTGGCATCGAACTTCTGTAGCCACCACCCAATCTTTGGACCAAGTTTCATCCCTTCGAGTTCATGACCAGTACGAAGCAGAGAACCTCATCAAAGAATATGATGACTTCAAGAATAAAGACTCTGTGTACTAGGATGACTTGGATATGGATGAGCTGGAACAAGGATTAAAAGAAACAGCGTTCGAAATAAAGGCTGAAGAGCTCTTTTATCAAGTGAAAGCACATCAACTTCAACAGCCAATCATGGAGGAAATAGAGGATAGAATAAAAAAGGAACAGAAATTTATTGACCATAGTTCGACTAAATTCCATGATCTTGTTATTTATTCTATTCCTTACTTTTATGAACTCGAATTTGTACCCAAAGAGGGTCCTTCAATGTAATTGCTTTTGTTTTTTAATACAATTAAGACTTTTCTCCTTGTTTGGCATGGTTTGATTTTATCTCCATTTGTCTTTACAAGCAAATTTAGAGCTTCGAACTCAACAATCTTATCCTTCGAATCTGGATTCAATCGTCTTAAATGAAACACTGAAAAACCAACATGAACTTTTCCAATTTATGGAATACAGTTGTCAATTTTTGCTGATTTCCATTTAGAATCAGTGTTTCGAATTTAACAATCTTGCCCCTTAAAGCTTGTTTTAATCATATCCAACATATGGCCATGGTTAGTACGATCAATCAGTTTTAAATTGACCACTCTTCGAACAACAGTCCATAATTTCCAAAGTATCGAAGCCCCTCTCAAGGGTTACATTGTTTAAATTCGAAAAAACAAACTCTTCTATATATTGCCAAACCAACTATTGGTTTTGATATTTCGAACAACAATTTCCATTGCTTTGAAGGATTTATTCTTACTAAGAAACCAGAAAATAGGCTCTTAATCCTTTGATGTAAACAAATATCAAAACATTACTTCACCGCGAGGCATGGAATGTGCTTTGAAGTAAGCTTTCGACGTTCGAAGCCGTTTGTCATTTCATTTTGGCACCAAAAATTGGCTTCGAAGCCAAATAATTTATTATACTTCGAACAACAATTCTCATCCTTAAGGGATCTCAAGTTTTGCTTTGAAGGATACTACTCTCACTAAGAAACCTAAAACAGGTCTTTAAACCCCTTCAAAGTAAACAAATACTTGAACATTTTTACATCCTTAGGTATGGAATGTGCTTCGAAGCAGGCTTTTGACATTCGAAGCCGCTTGTCATTTCATTTTGGCGCTAAAACTGGCTTCGAAGCCAAATGTTTTATTTCAAAGCTGATAACGACATCTGGGATGTGTTTTTCCCTCCAAAAGTATCAATATTGAAGGAAACTCTTTGTATCTGTACTTTTAGTACTTCTCTATGAATTACACGATATATTTTCCAGACACAAAGGTTCTTAGAACCCTTTTACTTCGTATTCTGAAATCACTCGTTTGTTCAACACACAAACCCTTCCCCTCTATTAACCCTCTCTTCCTTGCTACTTGCCACCAATGGATTCTTCTTCTCTGAAAGTACCAACTGGTGATCGTATAAGCCCAACAATGGCTTTGAAGAGATATATAGAGGAAGAGATCGCCAAACTTACAGCTGATGGGTCAAGCGCCATAGACGGGCGCCTCTTTGTTCCTCGCCATAGCGATAAACAAGAATACGTCCTAGGTCCCATCTTTCGAGAAGCTCCCACTCAACTTCCAGCTTTATACCCTCGCTTGGAGGACCACTTTCTTCTCTATGAAGAGTAGCTCGACTGGGGAAATTGGAGAATGACCCGTCCTCACCGTTGCTGGCCGACATTAAGAGCTGAGTGGGAGGAATGGTATGACAGAGTTGTGCCTGTAAGAAAAGGTGACCTGCAAGAGCTCTGTATTCTCGATGCCCTTCGTCTTTCCAGGTTTATCATTCCTGAAGACCCTTTTTTGATTCCTGCTACTCTTTGCTTTTGGAACATGGCTTTTAATTTTTTTCAGTTTCGGTGTGGCATGATGGCCCCCACCGTTCTTGATATCTGCCATCTCCTAGGGCTTTCACCCCTTGGTACTCCTTTTACACCTAGCTACCCGGACCTTTCTGTTAAGTTTTCCCTTCCACCCTTAAATTCCTCCTCCAGTGACTTTGTAAAGGCTGAAAACAAAAGGGTAGGCCCCGTGAGAGATAGAGAACTCTTTTCCTTTATTTTATACTGGTTGTGTAAATTTCTCTTTTGTACATCATCTCAACGGATTATGCCTGAATTCGCCCCACTTGCGAAGGCCTTTGTTTTGAAGAAATGTATAGCCTTGGCCCCATATCTCTTAGGCCATGTTTACAGAGCTTGCTCCCAATTTTGTGAGAAACCCCTTGACATCAACCAAAGGAGGTTCCCTTTGGGTGCTCCAACTCTGGCTCTTTGCTTACTTTACTGATTTGCATCTCAAATGCTTAAAATTCCTTGTTCAGGATCCTAGCACTTATGGGGAGAAATATGCTAGAATTGTTCTTTATCTTGCCTCCTTTGCCTATTACCTCACCTTTTTTTCATCAACTTCCTATTTCTCCATCTGTCTCCTTCTTCTGCCCCTTTGAGGCCAACAAAGGACCTGCTTGGCTGCAAACATTCTTGGCTGATAAAGAGTGCTCCACCCCACCACACAAAGATATGTGGGCTTCTATTTTGTTACCGAGAGAGCTGTTCATTGGTACTTTAAACCCTCGAGCTCATAAGTGTATATTTGAGGTATACTGCCCTTCTCAGTTTGCCAGACAATTTGGGTTTACTCAGGGGATTCCCGTTCCACTTTGCAGCCTCTCGAATGTCCATTTACGCCCAGAGACCCTCTCTTTCCACAGCTGCCCAAACTGTTCCTGTAGCCTCACTCCCTCCAGCTAGAGTTACCAGAGCTTCTTCGAAAAAGGGTAAGTATTTTCAGGTTCCTTTTCTTTTAGACTCTTTTGTTTGTTTCTTTTACACTCATACCTCTTGGTGCAAGGTCTCCACAAGAAGAATCTCCTAAAAGAGCTGAAACTCTAGCTGCTCTCAAAGACAAACAACAGCAGAAAAAGAAAAGGAAGCTAATACTCACTCCTGAAGAATCTGAATCTCAGACTGAAGAGAAAGAGATTGAGAAAGAGCAAGAAATACCATTACAGAGAACAAAGAGAAAAAAGGTAGCTGTCTCTCCATCTAATTTGGTCGAAGACCCTACTCATGAGACAGCTGCCAAAGCAGTGGAAAAGGAACTTACTTCTGAAGAGCCTGAATCCCAGATTGAAGAGAGAGAGATTGAGAAAGAGCAGGAAATACCATTACCGAGAAGAAAGAGAAAGAAGATGACTGTCTCTCCTTCTGATTTGGTCGAAGACCCCACTCATGAGGCGGCTGCCAAAGCAGTAGAGGAAGAACATTCCAGAGAAATAATTGTTTTTCAAAGAGCTGAGAAGAGGCGGCAGCAGCAACTATTAAGAGATGAAGTTGCTGCTGCTGATGCAATCCAAAGGGAAACTGCGAGAAGGCAACACATTGCTGAGCACTATTCCCTTCGTAGCTCTCCCATCATTGCTATCACTTCTGAAACAAGTAATTTCTTTCATACCTCTATTCTTTTCTTGTCAAATTCTTGGTATTGAGACTTGACATTACTTTGTACTTCTTCTTTTGCAGCAACAACTACTAAGCCTATTCTTCCATTAATGACTCTCTCAGTTTCGGTTGAAGTTGATCAATTGCAAAATGTGAAGTCTATTCAGATAATACTCCCACTTCCTAGGCCTACATTCTCTGTACCCTCCTTGAGGCCAAGTATTCCTGCTCCTTTCCCTTCTGGCTTAACTCCATATCTCCTTCATTTGACTTTTGATTTATCTCAATTTAATTCTCTTTCGAGCCTTACTTTTCCTTCTCCTCCTAAGGGAATTCCAGCTGCTGCTCCATCTCTGATGGTAGCTGATTCCCCTATAGAGGGTGCTGGTAGCTCTCCAACTCATAGTCTATTATCTCTGCCTAGTTCCAGCCCCTCTTCTCTCGACCTACTGGTGGCTAGAACTATAGAAACTGCTGAAGATGCTCCACTCATTTCTCCTATCCCTATGCAGTCCTTTATGCCTTCCACCAAAGCTCTTTCTGCACCCTTCATGTCCATGGATGAGGTAGACATCTTCGAAGCTAGACTAGCTAGTCTCTTCGACATACCTTCCACCTCTCCAATAGCTAGTGATGAGACTAAGCCATTAGTTTTGGCTGATTCCTTGCTAGAAATTTTTTAGAGCTCTTCCACCAGTAGTAAGACTTCTTCGCCTCTGATAGACTTAGACAGCTGTCTTGAGCTGTTGACATCTTTTTCAAGGATCCCTTTTGAGGCCTTACAGAGGCCTATAATAAGAAATGGCTTCCTTCAGTGCTGCAAAATCATTGAACAATCCGGCATGACTGTCTCAAGTCATTTATCTCAAGCAGCAGCCACTATTGACTTTTACATCAACATTTGCCATGCTGCCAAGGCTGCAGAGGAGAAATTGGTTAGAGACTAGAGCTTTGTTTCCACAGCACATACTAAAGTATCAGAGCTAAAGGAACAACATTCCTCTGTCTCCCACTTTCGAACTCAACTACTGGAGAAGAAAGCTCAACTTGAGGAGGAGCTATCCGCAGTTAACCAGGCCTTAATCCAAACTGACACCAAGTTGCAGATTACCAATCAAGGACTAGCCGACCGAAAGTAGGAAATGACCACAGCCATCCAGTTGTTTTCATCATTTAAGAATAGAACATCCATTGTAAAAGAACAACTGAGGCATTGTACTGACTTTTGGGCCAATTTATGGCAAAATGTATTCAACTCTTTATGAAAAACAAATTCTTATTTATCATTTGAGTATTCTTATGTTCTTGTACTTAGTATTTATTTTATTCCTTGTGCTTCCCATATGGTTGGAAAATAAGGCTTCAAATATCTGCCATTAATCTTTTTGGATGTATGTATCCATTCAAATTTCTCAAATGGTAAGCTCCAAAAGGCAGGACTCTATGAACTTGATATGGTCCTTCCCAGTTAGGTGACCATTTACCAAAATTATGGCTTTTAATCCCTATTGGGAGTATTGTCTTCCATAGCAAATCACCTTCATCAAAGCCAATGTGTTTGACTTTCTTATTATAGTTTTTGGTTGCTTTCTTCTTTTGGAAAAGCATGCTATTTAATGCCAGAATTTTAGCTTCATCTATACTTTCTAACTCCAGGCACATACTCTGATGGTATTGCTCACGATCTAATTGGTCTTGGCATCTTACCCTCAAGGACTTAACATTAATTTCTACAGGTAACACTGTATCATGCCCATATACTAAGGCACAAGGAGTGACTCCTGTGCTTAACCTTGAAGAAGTTCTATAAGCCCACAAAACATCCAACAATAAGTTATGCCAATCCCTTGGATTCTCTTCCACAACTTTTTGTATTACCTTTTTTAAAGACTTATTGGATGATTCAGCTTGACCATTGGCTTGTGCATAATAGGGGGTGGAATTAACAAGGCTAATTCTAAATTCTGCCACAAAAGACTTCACCATTTTCCCATCAAATACAGTCTCATTATCAACAGTTATAGTCTGTGGGATGCCAAATCTATAGATTAAATCCTTAATGAATCCAATGAC
This sequence comes from Camellia sinensis, assembly GCF_055761805.1. Classification (NCBI taxonomy): domain Eukaryota; kingdom Viridiplantae; phylum Streptophyta; class Magnoliopsida; order Ericales; family Theaceae; genus Camellia; species Camellia sinensis. Next base: position 165,025,465 of record NC_138972.1, read on the forward strand.
TTCAATTTGGTCTACAGCCTTGTATGGCTTAGCTTCGACCCACTTAGTGAAGTAATCAGTGGCCACTAAGATGAAACAATGATGCTTCGAAGAGGGTGGGTGTATTTTTTCCATCATGTCCATAGCCCATCCTCTAAATGGCCAAGGGTTCGCAACTGCATGCAGGTCAATTATGGGCACGTGCCTTATTGTGCCATTCTTTTGGCATGCCTGGCAACCTCTTGCATACTCTATGCAGTCTTTAAGGATAGTTGGCCAATAGTATGAATGCCTTCGAAGCAACCATCTCATCTTCACACCAGACTGATGAGCACCACAAATGCCTTCATGAACCTCAGCTATAGCTGTCAATGCTTCCTTTGGACCTAAACATTCCAACAATAACCCATCTCCCCCTCTTTTGTAGAGAGAATTACCATACATTGTGTATTGCATAGACTGCAATTTAATTTTTCTACTGGCTTTCGAAGTTGGGCCAGTCAGATACTGCATTATTGGATGCCTCCAATCTTGCTCTTGTAAGTCATTATGATTGACTTCCAGGACCACATTCCTTTTATTCAAGGGTAGTATTACTTTCTAATATGTTGTCTGGCTTATATCTCTTCCAATATTATCCCTTCTCTTGAAATTCGAAGCTTTCTGAGCTATATCATTAGCTTTGTTATTCAAGAATCTTGGGACATGAGTTACAATTGAGAAAGCAGATGTAATGCAACAACATAGTATGGCAACATGCTTATACTTTGACATTTGAAAATCCCTTTCACCTGGTTAACTACCAATTGAGAATCTCCAAATATGTCAACTGCATGAGCTTGTAATCCAATAAGTATTTCCAGTCCCATTATTAAGGCTTCATATTCAGCTTGATTATTGGAACAAGTAATTTCATCCGCTCTGAAACCATGCGTGGTTTCTACTCCTTGTGGTGACTTGATTACTATACCAATTCCAGTTAAACCATTGGCTTTTGATCCATCGAACCACATTTGTCATGGTTCAACACTAGCCATACCAAGTTCCATTATCTCTTGGCTTTCTGTTTGACATGGATGGTCTGCCAAAAAATTAGCTAAAACTTGTCCTTTTACTGCCTTTTGGGGAACATATTCTAGATGAAATTCTGACAAAGCGAGTATCCATTTGCCAATTCTTTCCCTCAACATGGGTCTAGATAACATATACTTAACCAAATCTGTGATTGCAATTACCAAGACAGTTGTAGGCAAAAGATAATATCTTAATTTCATTGCAGCAAAATACAATGTAAGGCACAGCTTTTCTACAGCTGAATATTTACATTCACAAGAATTTAGAAACCTACTAAGGTAATAAACAGCTTGTTCCTTGCCTTCTTTATTGTCTTGGGCTAAGAAAGCTCCCAATGAATCTTCTGCTGCAGATGTACAACTTCAAGGGCTTATTACCCTTTGGTGGCATCAGCACTGGAGAGTTGGCCAAGTAGGCTTTGATTCCTTCGAAAGCAGTTTGATGCTCTGCTATCCACACAAACTCCTCTTCATCTTTTAGCCTTAACAAGGAAGAAAATACTTTAGTTTTCCCTGCAGTATTAGAAATGAATCTTCGAAGAAAATTAACCTGTCCAAGGAACTTTTGTAATTCTTTCTTGCTTGATGGAGGTCTGGCTTCAATGATGGCTTTGGCTTTATTCTGGTCAATTTGTATTCCTTTCTTGTGTACTACATAGCCCAAGAAGTTTCCAGATGATACGCCAAAAGCACATTTAAGAGGATTGAGTTTCAACTTAACCTTTCTCATTCTTTCGAAAGCTGCTTCTAAGTGAAACAAATGTTCCTCCATGGACTAGGATTTCACTACAATGTCATCAATATAACACTCTAAATACCCCCCCAATAAGGTCATGAAAGATAGTATTCATAACCCTCTGATATGTAGCCCCAGCATTCTTCAGGCCAAATGGCAATTTAACCCATTCGAACGTGCCAATATTCCCAGGACATCTGAATGTTGTCTTGTGGACATTTTCCTCTGCAATGTAGATTTGGTTATAACCAGAATATCCATCCATCTGTAGACACTCCATTTTTTACCGACCTTAAGACTAAGATGTCATCGATTGAGCGCTCGGTAATAGTGCGTGTTGTGCTCGTTTCGAGCTTTAGAGTTTTGGCTGAGAGCCTTGCCTCCGGGTCTCCGAACTCTTTGTGCTTCAGCTCGGTTTACGGACCAAGCCTTGTTTCCCTTCCTGGACGGAGGGAGAGGTCTTGTAGACCATCTCTCTATGGTCGTAGACTACTTTTCGTGGTCGTAGGCCACTTTTTCCATTTGGAGACTAGTTTTCGATTTTTAGAGCCTTCGGCCGTGCGCCTTGTCTTGGGACTGCTTAACGTTCTCCGTTTGGCTTGGTTTTTGAACCACACCTTGCTTCCTCTCCCAAGAGGGGCACTAGTCTGGGAGACCACTTTTGTGGTCGTGTACCATTTTTGGTGCTCGACAGCTAGTTTTCGAGGCTCCCAACTACGCGCTTTGCCTCCCAAACTCTCGTCTTGCATCCGTTTTGGTTTGTTTTTGGTACAAATCTTGTATTCCTTGTTTGGAAGGTGGTATGAGGGTGGAAGACCAGTTTTTTCCCTTGGAGACCACTTTTCTTCTCGCCAGCCAGTTTTCTGGTCAGGAAACTGGTTTTCTTGGTCTTTGGGCCACCTTTTCTGGTCTCCCACCAGACCATTAGCTTGCTTTCAGTGTGGAGACCACCATTTTCCCCTGCCAACAACTTTCTTTCCTGGGAGACCACTTGTGGTGGTCGACCGACCACTACAAGTGGCTGGCCGACCACTTAAAGTGGTCGGCAGCTTTCCCCCTGTTTTGGCAGACTGTGTGGATGCCAGCTGTACTAGCTGGAGGGCACAGATTGTATCTTCCATACACGTGTATGGAGGGATTGCATCCAAGTTTTAGCTTCTCCAATAATCTTGAACCTTTTTTTTTCTATAAGAGAGGCTCTCCCTCTCCATGGCAGAGGTTCTGAATTTTGCTGAGAGCATAGGCTTATACTCTCTCTATATTCCTCTCTTCTCTCTCTATATTTGTGCATTGCTTCACATTTGTGCACACAACCTCCTACCCAAACACTCTTACCTTGTTGCTAAGTTGCTGGAGGGCCTAGTGGGAGCTCAAAAGCTGGTTTTGGCTCTGGAAATCTGCTGGTTTTGCAGTGCTTCAAGGGTAACCCTCTTTTTCCCTTTTTAAGCTCTATTTTGATTACACTCTTAGCCATATTTGCATGCTTCTCTTGGCTTAACATTGAACTACAAAAAGCTCTATTTTTCAGTCCTTAGCATGTTTGTTTAAGGCCCTTTTGGTGTTGAGGGTCTTCTACCCTCTTGCATGCCTTGTTTAGTCTTGTTTTGTGCCATGCCTTAAGGCCTTTGGGTTGGTATTTGCTTGGCCTTTTAGCCACTGAAATCCAGTAGATTTTTAGTGGTATGTATGTCATTTTGAGGCATCAAATCAGAGGGGGGTGATCCACTCTCTTCTTATTTTGTTTGCTTGCATTATTGGCCTATCAAAGAAGCATGCATCTTCATACTTTCAAGGCTTGGTTCAGGCACTTTTTTGTGACTTTTAGGGCCTGCCTTAGCTCTGTCTATGGCTAGTTTGGTCATCTTGTGTTTGCTTCTTGTATATGTAGTGTATTCCCATTTGTGGCTCATCAAAGTAGCATGTCTTTCTAGCATGTATTGGCTCCATTTCAGTAGATTTTTGGCCATCATTTAACATGTCATGACTCTATTTTTGGCTAGTTTGGTAGCCTCTTGCATGCTCCATATGCTTGTACTGTAAATCTTGTTTACTAGCTTTGTTTGCATGATGTTTTGGCTCATTATTCTAGCATATTTTGGTTATGCTCTAGCATGATTTTGTTTATATTTTGGGCTGTTCTAGCTCTATTTTGAAGCTTCTTGGTCGAATAATTCTTGTCATGCATGCTTGTAGTGTAATAGCCTTAACTAGCTTTGAGTTTTGAGGTCTCTTACATGCTTAACTTGAGGTATTTGCATGTTTTGGCATCATTAAGAATAATATTTCAGAGCATGTAGGGCTGTTATACTTCCATATTTTCCACTCCTTAAGTGCTCTTGAGGGTTGTGCCTTTATGCCCTATTTGTGAGCCATTGCATGAGCCTCATTTTCGTGCCTTTCAAGCCATCATCTCAACCCATCTTTGCTACTATTTTGGCCTACATAGGGTCTGTTTGAGGTTGGTTTGGCCATTTGGGCATTGTCTTGAATGCCTCTAGTGTAATGCACTTCACTAGCTTTGACGCTTGAGCCTTTCAACATGCATTACATAGGTTGTTGGCATGATTCTAAGTCATTTCGCATGTCATTTCAGTGTTGGAACATATGCCATTGTACCCCATGTTACATCCTTTCAATGCTTTTGGAGAGTTGTGTTTTGAGCCTTAAGTTTGGGTCGATGTGCATGCATGTTTGTATAGCATTTTGAGTTTCTATCTTAGCATGTATGGCCACTGATTTGGACATGGCTGAGGCCTATTCATTTTGGTTTAAGCCCATTGTGCATTGAGTATGCCATGTGGTTCATAGCATTGAGAATGCCATGTTATTGCATGATTGATTATTGCATTTGTGCATGCCATGTCCATTGCCTAGCGTATGCTAGTTACCATGTGCATTGTGTATACTAGTTGTCATGAGCATTGTGTATGCCATGTAGTTCATAGCATTGTGTATGCTAGTATGTTAGTTGCATGTTTTCATGATTGTCCATTGCATCTTGTTCACATACTTGTTTCATTGCATTGTATGTTCGCATGCTTGAGCCGCATTGTGTATGACATGACATGTTATTTGTTGCATTGTGTTTGGAATAGGAGTTAGTCCAAACACGGGAAATGAGGGGCGTTTCATACTCGAAGTGATAAAACGTGCCTCAATTCTCGGTTGCTAACACTCTTGACTATACATGATGGAGTTTTAGGCTTTATGTGTTCATGTGTGCATTCATTTCATATTGAGTTGTGTAACTTGGGCTCCTTGGCTATCATGCATCGAGATGCGTGACTGGTGTCCCGCGGGTCGAGAATCATACTCCCTTGAGCTTACATAATGATAGGGAGGGTGGTTGTGTATACATGTGTTGCAAATACTTTGCCATGCCCCTTTCTTGCTCTCTGTTGCAGCAAACCAGAAACTAACAGCAAAAACTAGTCGGCCGACCAGATAAAGTGGTTAGCCGACCACTTTTTCTGGTTTTCAGCATAAAAAGTGGTCAGCAGGTGGTCTCCAGTGCCAACAACTGGTCAGCAGCCCTCCTACAGATTCCCATGATGGAGTTTCAACCTTCTGGAGCTTATTGCAGTGCCCTGAGACCAGTTGCAAATAGAGGCAAATCGGGGCATCGCAATGGATTTTCGCACGAGGTGACTAGGCACGCATCCTTCGTCATCCAAGGCAGAGTTGAGGCAGCCTATTTCATATAGTTTACATGCTTATTCAATTGCTAACTTAGTTAATTTGTTAATTAGTTAGAGTTGTGTAATAATTAGCTGTAGCTTGTTATTCATTCTGTTGTGTAATAACTAGTTTAATTAGATTAGCTAGTTGGTTCTGTATTATTCATTCGGACCCTCCGTCGAGAGGGCACAACTGTTGTAAATAAGTGTGCATGTGTGTGATGTATGTCTTCCAACCCCCATTTCTTTCTCCCTTTTATTTACCAACTTACGATGGTTAGTTTTAGGGCATGTTTCAATTAGCATCCTTATGCTCAAATGTTTGTATCCATTCATCTGTCTTGCATACACCGGGCTCGGCGCATCATGCTAACTGCATTGTATCTCAATTCCTGTTTGAATACATGTATCAAATTGCATTTCACATGACATTTTAGAATAGCCGAGCCTGTCTTAGTTGCATTTTGTATGTGTTACATTAGGCATTCTTGACATAGCTAGGATCATGCATTGATTTCTAACTAGTTTCTGTTTTGGCTCGGAGTACTCGGTAAGTGTTTATGCTTTAGGCACGAGTCAGGGTTTCCTAAATGTGATACCCCTGTTCCGTAATATGCTACATTGGTCCTTAATTTGAATATGATTATGTGTTCAGCATGACTTTATGTGCCATTATGTGATTTTGCAATTCTATCTGTTCACTGTAGGAATATCTGTTTGAGTAAACTACTTTGGGAACTAAATTGAGGGCCCTATCGGCCACAGAACCCGAAATTGATCGTGCCATTGTGATTGGCGTAATTTTTAGAGCCTACGGTGGAGTTTAATTGAAAATTGATTTAGGTCAGATTAAATCGATTAAATTGATGAATTAAGTGCCCAAATATTTTATAATGAAATAATGTGTTTAGTGGGGCTAAATAGGGGCCTTATTATGATCAATTCCTCACCCTTATATCATTTTGGCTGAAGCTTAACTCTCTAGAGAGAGAGAGAGACGACTTTGAGAGAGAGGGGAGGCACCTTTGGGCATTTTGATTCAAAATTGTGAATTGGGAAGGCTAGGTGCAAGACTTGGCCATAATTGTGAAGATTGAGCCTCTAGGTAAGCATTGATTCTTGAATTCATGAGTTTAATGTGTAATCTTGAATGTTTGAATTTGAGCATGTTGGTGATGAGGTTGTGATATTTTGGGACATGCATGCAAATAAATTATGAAATTGAGCTTCAATATGTTGTAATTCTATGTTTGTACCATGTTAGTACATGATTATGTGAAGTTTGGACCGAAATCATGCATTTAGAGCCTTTGAATGTCGAGATGAAGCTCAAGAACTCAATCTGGAAAACCCAGATTTTCGATGTCTGCTCGAGCGGGTGAAGTGCCGCTCGAGCGGAGAAAACAAGCTCCCAGCATTTTTTTGCAGACATGGTTCCCGCTCGAGCGGGGGAATTTGACGCTCGAGCGGGGAGCTATGTAGACAGGCAGTACGCTCGAGCGGCCGAGTTCACGCTCGAGCTGGAATTGAAGGCAACCAGTACTTTTGCTGACCTAAGGGTCCGCTCGAGCGGGGAAGTCCACGCTCGAGCGGGGACCCTATTTTCTGAAATCCTGTTTTTGCATTTTGTGTTCTGTTTTCCGTTCTCTTTCACTTGCAAGCACTCTTAGGCATATGTTAAGCATTGTAAATGAGTTAATGAGATAATAATAAAGCCTAAAGAGGAATATGTGAATTAAAGAACGGATTGAACTGTTAATGACCCTTTTGTGTTCATGAAACGTGTAGGGTCAAGCTCCAGGGCAAATCCACAAGCTGATCACTGTGAGTAATATCGATATTCGAATAATTGTGAATGTCCAATTATTTATTCCCTCATAAGCTTTATGAATTGCTGGAATTGCTGATTGGGATTGTGGGCAAAAGTCTGACATGAAAGTAATTGGACCTAAGGTCGTTTTGATAGAAATGAATGGACCAGAGGTCGTTTTGATAGAGATGAATGGACCAAAGGTCGTTTCGATATGAATAAATGGACCTAAGGTCATTCTGTCTGATAGAAATAAATGGACCTAAGGTCGTTTTGACGTAAACAAATGGACCAAAGGTCGTTCTGATAAACATAAATGGACCAAAGGTCGTTCTGATAGAAATGAGTGGACCGAAGGTCGTTTTGACATAAATGAGTGGACCGAAGGTCGTTTTGACATGAATGAGTGGGCCGAAGGCCGTTTTGACATAAATGAATGGACCGAAAGTCGTTTTGAAAGAAATGAGTGGACCGAAGGTCGTTTTGACATATATAAATGGACCTAAGGTCGTTTTGACATGAATGAGTGGGCCGAAGGCCGTTTTGACATGAATGTATGGGCCGAAGGTCGTTTTGACGTAAACGAATGGGCCGAAGGCCGTTTTGACATGAATGGAAATCTGAATGGGCCAAAGGCCAGAATGTTTGGAACTACAGTCACTTGATTTGAATTTCGTGTAGTTATATATCTGTTAAATAGAAATAGGAATTGGGCCTAAGGCCGTTTGGAACATGTTGTTCTACATTGTTATGTAACTCCTGTATTTGATTTGATATTATTCACTGGGCTTTCGCTCACGCTCATTCATGTGTTTGTAGGTGAGCCAAGAGAAGTCCAGACCCAGCCTGAGTGAAGTCTGTATGGAGCAACTAAGGTTTTGAGAGAGTCAGCCCTTGTGTCTCACGCACTACACCCGTCTTCGCCCTTTTGTTTATATTTACATTTTGTCAGGTTGGCGAAGTTCTGAATACGTCTATATATAGTTTTCATGGGTTGACTTAGTTTGGATGATCCTGTCTGTATAGAATCTTATGTCGTTACACTTTTTGTTGTGAGTTATTAACGTACATATGTATGGTTTGTTTTGATGTACCATGTAAGCATAGCTCTATGGACAAAGTTTTAAATTTGGCTTCCCTTTGGCCCCCTTTACTCTGATGTGTTAAGTCTGTTTTGGTTTGAGGCCGTAGGTAATCTTAGGATTACTGGCCGGTTACGTCCTTAACCCATGGGGGCGGGTTCGGGTCGTGACAGAGTGGTATCAGAGCACAAGTTAATAACTCACACACTTGTCCAAAAGAGCAATAAGCGTCTAGAAAAGATCTAGGATGCATTCACGTGATAAATGTAAATCTGAAAGCATCAAGAGTATGCTTAAGTGTTTCGGTATGAACAGTCATGTGCTATAATTTGTAAATTGCTTGCATGGTAAACCTTTGGAATACGTATGCTCTCTGGTATATGCATACTTGTGAATCTCTGTATTAAGTATAATGCTATGTTTGGTATAAGTGAATGATTTCCTAAATTCTCCTTGAACATAATTGTGGTACCCTTAGCGGAGGCCCTCGCCCAGGGGATATAATACTGTGGTTTATGGTCATGAAGCCCTAGCCCGGGGGAAATAATACCGTGGCATAGGCCCTCGCTCGGGGGAAATAATACCGTGGCCTATGTATGAGATATGTTGATATGCTTGACCAACATGATATGTCACGCTAAAAGAAGTACCACACATGATTCGAATGTGAGATATAAATTGCTACACTAATGTGTACAACAAGTTTGTTTTGTTATAATGCACATACATGAAAAGTTGTTTATGTGCATTCAATTCTGCCTACGGGTGTCTATTTGAAATATGAACATGATTTGAGTATATAATTACTTAGTAAATGTTCAGCATGCGATATTTGATAAATATGCAATTATCTGTGACGTAAGTGATTAATTGCGTACGATATGTGAAAGGAGAATATAACAATGTGCCTATGTGCGAATGTACTCATGTGATTTTGTGTTTAATTTCGTATTGGGCATCCCAGTATTTGGTAAAGTTTGATAAGAATTTGTGTAGAGTATGGGCAAATTAAGGGCATACGGGTTGGAAGGTTCTTCCATAGCCTGACTTGATAGTCCAGAAAGAGTAGTACAAGAATTGGCAGAGATCTTGAGACAACAGCGTCAGTTGCCGCTACGGCAAGAACCTTGCCACCACCAGTGTGAGAAACACCGAGGAGTTTGTTATCAGACTTCTGGGGCTCGTTATAGATATGGTAAAATGGACCATACGGCAAGGAACTGTCCCCGGATTGAACGAAATGTGAATGAATCCTCTGCCTTGGCTAAATTCGTACCAGTGGTAGGAATTGCTACTCAGGATGGAGTAATCACACTCATCCCAGAAAGCACTCAGAATGTTGTAACCATTATCTCAGGTATCTATACTGTTTACAAATGAATGCTTATGTGTTGATTGATTCTGAATTAGTACGTTTGTACATCTTTGCTTGGGATATTATTTGATTCAGATCAGCATATATTTCATATCTGCTGCATGTGTATCTAGATTGGTTAGTCCCACATGATCGAGACGGTATTCATTGGAGGTATATGCCCCGTTTGGGAAATTTGTGAAATACGTTTTGGGATATTGATTGACTCTGCACATGCACATATATATCTACACCTATGCTCAGGGTGATTTATTATGTTACCGTCTTCAATGACTAAACCACTGGAATTATGATTCTGTAATCGTGTGACCAAGTTGAGCGCCCTAAATGATGAACTCTATAATTGTGAGACCATATATTTTGATTGGTAGAAAGTTGACTGGGTGATGTGACTAATTTGGAACTTTTGCGTAACAATCCCATACTATGTGTACCCGAGGAACTTTGTATAATGTATTACTGTGCACCATGGTCTTGCATATAAGGCTTATTTGGGAACTGCTATACTGATTATGATACGTACCTCCTGATATGAACACTTGCATGCTTATGTAACTATACCTGAACTTATGTGGACAATACCGTATTGTACGTGATTTAGAACACTTTGATATGAACAGTTGTGATGAATGATTCTGATATGACCTTGAGAATTGATAAATTTAGGGCATTTGTGAAACTATCAACCATGTGCCTAAACAAACGAAGTGAGCGTTACAGAATCAAATGTACCTTATTTGAGAAAACTTCTATCTGACTTGATCCAATAGAACCTTTGTCTGAATCGACCCGATAGAACCCTCATTGGATATAATTTGACGGGACCTTTGTTTGATTTAATCTGACAAGACCTTTGCTTGGATTGATTGATAAGACCCTCTATCTAATTTGATTTTGTAAAAAGGGGATTAAGAATTGCTTGTGAATAAATAACCAGATTATTATTGGCAGGAAAACTGATGGACCCAAAACTTGAACCCGTTTGGAGTGCTTGACTTATTTGAAAGACCTTTTGTGGGCTATCAATAGATTGATCTACCTATGAACACCATTGAGAACCAACCTTCAACCATTGAGGACATATGTGTTATAGATGAACTGAATTGTACAAGTCCCGTGATTGGGTGTCTTAAGGAACGATGCTTGTGTATTGTCCCATCCTGGTTGGTTTGATGCTATGGGGACTGATGATGGCAGATTGATTTGACTATAAGCAGTACTGAACAGTTGTCCTTGACTGATCAGAATATGTTGTGTATGGGAGAGTGGTTGCTTCAGTGTTATCGGATTTTGGAAGATCAGGTTACGGTGAGTGGTATTATGGTTGTTTTGATGACATTCTTGGGGCGTCCTTTCGTGCTAGGGGACGTTAAGCCTATGTAGCACCTTTGATCGAGATACCTTTTGCCACCGACGGTTTCGTACGGGTGGGTTTGACTAATCGATCTCGAGTCAGCCACCGACGGTCGTGAACGGGTGTGCTTGATTCCGAGACGATTATTCCTTTGTTTTGTCCGGAATGTCATCCTTTGGTATTATGCAGATGTTATAGACATCCAAGAAGCTTTGAAAAATCCTGATTATCCATAAGTGTGCGAATTCAGTACACCTTGTGAACGCCTGCCCAGCGCCATTATATTCTGTAATTGGGGCCCTGAGGATGTGTAAATTGTGCTTAACATGTGATTGACTCCTTTGATACTACCTTTGCCATTATGGAGGTTTATATATGAATTGCCTTATGCTTTTGATGACTATCAGATAATGTGGAAAGACTCGATAGAACAGGGAGTTGAATATTGAACTGAATTGTGAACTGTAAACTGTTGAATGAATTAAGAACACGTACATTATGTCAGAAATTGCCTGCTTCGATGTTATTGTACTTTACAATCAGTATTATGGGGATGTCTGGACTATGTGTATTGTGTGGGTAATTACTTCGATGTTACCTTTGTTGTTTCGGGAATCAGTATCTGGATCCACCTTATATTCCTGAAGACTTTTAATTGACCTTGGATAATTGTGATGAGTCACTGGACTAAATACCGAATCAGATCGTGAATTGGGGAATTATTGAAGAATGAATTGAACTTTTGTGATACGGAATAGACCGAACTTCTGTGATAAAGTTAGCTAACATTGAAATAAATATGTTGGTGACCTACCTTGAAGAGGGCAGTTGGTGAATATGTCTAAATATTTTTCGGTGCCAACAGGTCGAAGTTGAATTTCAGATAGTGGCGGGACTACTTCAACCTCTCTCCATTTTGGAATGGAAATGGGAATATGTGGCTACGAATTTCGTTGTGGGGCTACCTTGAGCACCCAAGGTATAAGTCTTATTTGGGCTATTGTAGGTAAAATTATTGAAGTTGCCCATTTCTCCTTATAAAACTTTGTATGATGCTTGTAGACTAGCCACTGTTTACATCGATAAGATCGCTCGTTACATGGGGTCCCAGTATCTATTGTTTAGACAGAAATTCTAAAATGTGTTTGAATTCTGAAAAGCCTTCAAGAGGAAATCGGGCCTCAGCTTCTGTTCTGTTATGTTACCCGGACCCGGAGGTTCCCTTATGGAACTGGTTATTCGTAACCTCACGTGTATATGTTCTGTTCTGTTCCGTTCTGTTCTGTTCTGTTCTGTTAATGCTAATGAACGTATCACGTAAACTTAATCGTGACTTATGACTCCTATGTATGATCTGGACAAATTATGAATTTGATACGAAACTGAATTATGATTCGGCACTGTTTTCCATCCGCAAATTGATGTATGATCAGAAAGAACTTGTTAGATTTTTGGGAGAAATACTCCAAATTTATGCAGTAGATTTTTCAGGGAATTTGAAAGATCTATCCATTGTTGGCAGACTTTGCTTACAACTACAGCCTACACTCTAGATTGGTGTGACACCATACAAGCTTTGTATGGAAGAAAATGTAAGTCCCTAACTGATTGAGAACAGAGTGTTGCTTGATTTTGAGACTAAGTAAATGGCTATCAAAAAGGATTGGAACCATTGAATGAAAGGTGTTCCGAATTGTGTTCGACTAAGGATGAAATAAGTTTGAGGGACCAAACTTCCTAAAGGGGGGAAGATTGTGATACCCCTGTTCCGTAATATGCTACATTGGTCCTTAATTTGTATATGATTATGTGTTCAGCATGACTTTATGTGCCATTATGTGATTTTGCAATTCTATCTGTTCACTGTAGGAATATCTGTTTGAGTAAACTACTTTGGGAATTAAATTGAGGGCCCAATCGGCCACAGAACCCGAAATTGATCGCGCCATTGTGATTGGCGTAATTTTTAGAGCCTACGGTGGAGTTTAATTGAAAATTGATTTAGGTCAGATTAAATCGATTAAATTGATGAATTAAGTGCCCAAATATTTTATAATGAAATAATGTGTTTAGTGGGGCTAAATAGGGGCCTTATTATGATCAATTCCTCACCCTTATATCATTTTGGCTGAAGCTTAACTCTCTAGAGAGAGAGAGAGACGACTTTGAGAGAGAGGGGAGGCACCTTTGGGCATTTTGATTCAAAATTGTGAATTAGGAAGGCTAGGTGCAAGACTTGGCCATAATTGTGAAGATTGAGCCTCTAGGTAAGCATTGATTCTTGAATTCATGAGTTTAATGTGTAATCTTGAATGTTTGAATTTGAGCATGTTGGTGATGAGGTTGTGATATTTTGGGACATGCATGCAAATAAATTATGAAATTGAGCTTCAATATGTTGTAATTCTATGTTTGTACCATGTTAGTACATGATTATGTGAAGTTTGGACCGAAATCATGCATTTAGAGCCTTTGAATGTCGAGATGAAGCTCAAGAACTCAATCTGGAAAACCCAGATTTTCGATGTCCGCTCGAGCGGGTGAAGTGCCGCTCGAGCGGAGAAAACAAGCTCCCAGCATTTTTTTGCAGACATGGTTCCCGCTCGAGCGGGGGAATTTGACGCTCGAGCGGGGAGCTATGTAGACAGGCAGTACGCTCGAGCGGCCGAGTTCACGCTCGAGCTGGAATTGAAGGCAACCAGTACTTTTGCTGACCTAAGGGTCCGCTCGCGCGGGGAAGTCCACGCTCGAGCGGGGACCCTATTTTCTGAAATCCTGTTTTTGCATTTTTTGTTCTGTTTTCCGTTCTCTTTCACTTGCAAGCACTCTTAGGCATATGTTAAGCATTGTAAATGAGTTAATGAGATAATAATAAAGCCTAAAGAGGAATATGTGAATTAAAGAACGGATTGAACTGTTAATGACCCTTTTGTGTTCATGAAACGTGTAGGGTCAAGCTCCAGGGCAAATCCATAAGCCGATCACTGTGAGTAATATCGATATTCGAATAATTGTGAATGTCCAATTGTTTATTCCCTCATAAGCTTTATGAATTGCTGGAATTGCTGATTGGGATTGTGGGCAAAAGTCTGACATGAAAGTAATTGGACCTAAGGTCGTTTTGATAGAAATGAATGGACCAGAGATCGTTTTGATAGAGATGAATAGACCAAAGGTCGTTTCGATATGAATAAATGGACCTAAGGTCATTCTGTCTGATAGAAATAAATGGACCTAAGGTCGTTTTGACGTAAACAAATGGACCAAAGGTCGTTCTGATAAACATAAATGGACCAAAGGTCGTTCTGATAGAAATGAGTGGACCGAAGGTCGTTTTGACATGAATGAGTGGACCGAAGGTCGTTTTGACATGAATGAGTGGGCCGAAGGCCGTTTTGACAGAAATGAATGGACCGAAAGTCGTTTTGATAGAAATGAGTGGACCGAAGGTCGTTTTGACATATATAAATGGACCTAAGGTCGTTTTGACATGAATGAGTGGGCCGAAGGCCGTTTTGACATGAATGTATGGGCCGAAGGTCGTTTTGACGTAAACGAATGGGCCGAAGGCCGTTTTGACATGAATGGAAATCTGAATGGGCCAAAGGCCAGAATGTTTGGAACTACAGTCACTTGATTTGAATTTCGTGTAGTTATATATCTGTTAAATAGAAATAGGAATTGGGCCTAAGGCCGTTTGGAACATGTTGTTCTACATTGTTATGTAACTCCTGTATTTGATTTGATATTATTCACTGGGCTTTCGCTCACGCTCATTCATGTGTTTGTAGGTGAGCCAAGAGAAGTCCAGACCCAACCTGAGTGAAGTCTGTATGGAGCAACTAAGGTTTTGAGAGAGTCAGCCCTTGTGTCTCACGCACTACACCCGTCTTCGCCCTTTTGTTTATATTTACATTTTGTCAGGTTGGCGAAGTTCTGAATACTTCTGTATATAGTTTTCATGGGTTGACTTAGTTTGGATGATCCTGTCTGTATAGAATCTTATGTCATTACACTTTTTGTTGTGAGTTATTAACGTACATATGTATGGTTTGTTTTGATGTGCCATGTAAGCACAGCTCTATGGACAAAGTTTTAAATTTGGCTTTCCTTGTTAAGTCTGTTTTGGTTTGAGGCCGTAGGTAATCTTAGGATTACTGGCTAGTTACGTCCTTAACCCATGGGGGCGGGTTCGGGTCATGACACTAAATTTCCCAAAATAAAATATTTAGGGACTCTGTATCTGGCAAAGCAATCCATGTTTGGCACTTCTTTCTAAAATCAGTTTTTCAAAACGATTTGTCGGATTTGGACTCTTTGGTGATTTATCGGTCTTGCATTGCACTTTGCGAGATTAGATTCAGAACCATGAAATTTGAGTCCAAACTGTAGTAAGCCTAATGAACAAAACAGGATTGTCCCGGGACATTCGGGCGCGTCCACACCATCATTGATAAAATTTGATGCCCTGCTGAGCTATCTACCAACAAATCTACTATAGGCATAGGATACTCATCTTTTGGGGTTGCTAGATTCAAGTTTCTGAAATTGATGCATACCCTCATTTTACCATTCTTTTTAACTACAGGTACAATATTAGATAGCCATTCAACATGCCTGGCTGTCCTAATAAAACCTGCCTTGAGGCGTCTAAGAATTTCCTCTTTAACTTTCTGAATCACTTTTAGACTCATTCTTCTTGATTTTTGCTTGTATGGCTGGAAATTAGGCCTCATAGGGAGCCTATGTTCCACTAATGACCTATCCAATCCTGGTAGTTCATTATAAGACCATGCAAAACAATCTTTATATTCCTTCCAAACAACCAATAACTGGTTCCTATCAAGAGTATTCAACCAAGCACTTATATAGGTGGGCTGTTGTGTAGAACCTTCCCCTAAATTTACTTCTTCCAAGGGGTCTTGCATCTGAGAACTTACTAATGCTCCTTCTTTAATTCCTTCTGACTTCGAAGTAATTTCCTTGCTTTGTTCTGATCTTAGATTCTTTGATTCAACATCTTTACTCTCCTCCTCATAGACAAAGTCTGTCCACAAGGCTTCTTCCTCCTGTATCTCCTGGACTTTTGTTTCAATGTCCAAAGCACAATATTTATCTAAGGCCAAAAATCTGACCTGTTGCTGTTCCTTCCTACGACCAATCGTCATGGCTTCTTTCTCTTGCTTCTGCACTTTCTGGATTATTGATTTTACATCCAACATTGAGAACTTAATTAAAGCCAAAGACTTGGCTTCTTGGGCTTCATCTCTTTGCCTACAACCAGGCATCATTGTCATCCTTAACGACAAACTCTTCATCAGCACTCTCCTGGACCAAGTGCTTTAGATGTGCAAATTCTTCATCAACCGTCACATCGGCTGACCCATCAGGCTTTCTCATTATACTGAGTGGTGCCACTCCTTCAACATATAATTTGGCCTCTGCGAAATCTGCACAAGCTATGGAGGGTTGAGGATCTGCATTGATCTCCTCCGTTTCTCCATTGCACAAGGCCATCATCATTTTCTGATGTAAAGAGAAAGGCATACATTTGTTGGTGTGAATCCAATCTCTTTTAAGTAAAGCACTATACTTAGCATTGTTATCGATAATGAAGAATGTTGTCATGCAGTCCCTAGTTCCAACACTCAGGTTGATGGGCAGAATACCTTGGGCCATCTGTTTGTCTCCCATAAAACCAGCAATGGCTGTACTGGTTGGGATTAGTCTGGGGTTTTTCTTTCCTAGTTTCTTCAACAAAGATTTTGAAAGCAGGTTTACTGCTGCCCCATTATCCACCAGCACCCGATTCATCGGTATTCCATCGAAGAAGGCCTTGTATACAAGGATTTGACATGCTGTGTCATAGACGCCGTGGGATACTCAAAAAGGTATGAGAGGTTAATACTTACTACTTCCTCACTCCTATCTTCAGTTTCCATTGGTGTGGCTGCTTCGGATTCGTCTTGCACCGTACTTACTAGTGAGTCTTCACTGGAGACTGGAATTGGGTCAACCTCCTGACCTTGGTTTTCATCTTCAGCTTGAAACTCCTGCAGTAATATAAGTACCATATTCACTGACACCGGAGGGAACGAGCCAAATTGGACAATTGGTTGTACTTGCTTTCCCTCTTGGTCAACTTGTTCAATTACTACAGAAGCGTCTTCCATGCTGCATTCTGGCACTTCTGTGTTAATAACTTCCTTCGAATAGTCTGTTTCCGTTGGTTTTTCGACCAAAAATGTCTGTTCAGCCATGAAGGCTTCAAACATTTCTTCCTCAACGACCCTTTTCCTTTGGCTTGGGATGACCACATCTTCTATCTCACTATCACTTTCCATCAGAGCTTTTTCCAATCCTACCAAACTGGATCTTTCCTTGGCTTTTAGCTCGAAATGAACTTTGGCCAACTACTCCCTACTATAACTCCTTTTGTCTATGAGAGTTGATTTCAGACAATGGTCTAGATTCGAATCTCCTCCTCCCTCTGCCTGGTTCTTTGGCTGAACCAATGAAGAACTTTCTCCATCTTCCTTCAGATCCTTCTGGTACTGAGTGTACCTTCGTTGGATCTTCCTTCTTTGGACCTAGAAATCACTGGAACCATATTTGGTTCTTTTATTTTCGGGTGCTTAAGTAATACCCAATTGTTTGGAGCCACCAAATGAGGTTTGACCATCCTACCTAGGTTCCCAACCGCATTTCTTTGGGTAGACATCTCCTTAGGTTTGTTCTCCAGGACAAACCAATCTGGAACTCCAGATACCTACGAACCTACTGACCCAACTGTCGAACTGTTCCTTTCTTCCTTCAAAGCTGGCTGTGAAGGCCACTGCTTGGCCTTGACTCCCTGCCTCGAGCCTGACTCAGGCCTTTGATAAAGGTAGCCACTTTCCATCCTACGTGAGGTTGGTCTAGGAGGCCAATCTCTGGCTTTGATCCCATAAACTGAACCCTTCTCCGGCCTCCTTTCTGTAATAATTAGGTGGTCTGGATTCATATAAAGGCCTCTTGCCTTTAGAATGCATTCTAGCAGCTGTTGGCTCAGCCATTAATGGCTGCTGCCTAATGCTAGTTGGATATGGCCTTTTATTATAAGCACTAGTTGGTTTAGGACGCCTTTGCACATCCCTGTAGTATTGCTTCCCATCAATTGGAAGTCTTTTCAACCACTTGTAACTCAGCCTGCATCTGGGACACATTCTTTGCATAACAGCTGCCTCCAAAGAATCATCATCCAGTGCCTCTTTATCAGAGTCCTCCCTCTGGTCTGAGAAACCTTGTCCAATAGCTGGTAGATTTCCAGTGTCTTTCTTGACAGTTGTCTGGCTGGCAACATGCATCTGCACATTGACTTCTTCCAATTCTTTCAAGGATAAGTTTTGGAAGTTTGGCATGATAACATTGGCTGGCATTTCTCCAATTTCTAGAAATGGGTTAGTATCAATCCCCATGGCCTTTTCTGCTTTAGCTGGGAATTTTAAACTCCCTTTTCGAATCTGCTCTTGGATCCTATCTCGAAAAACAATGCAGTTTTTAGTTGAATGAAACCAAGAATTATGCCATTTACAATACACTTTTCCTTTAAGTTCCTCTGGAGATGAAATTTTGACTCCTTTTGGTAACTTCAGGAAATTTGCAGCAAGCAAACGATAAAAAATATCATCTGCCTTTGTTAAATCGAAATAGTATTTCCTATGAAGGTTTTCTTTTTAAACTGCTGGTCAATCGTTGTGTCTTTATGAATTAATGCTTCACAAATCACAAGTTCTTTCCCTACAATCTCTGCTACATCAGTCTCATAATTAGGATCTCTATAATATGTCTTGTATGATGCATTACTCCGATCTTGTTCTTCTTCCAATAATGTTTCATACCTAGACACCTTATAGGTTAATTCCACTAAGTCTCTAAACTCAGTTGAGTCAAACTTCTTTCGAAGCCTAAACTCTAGACCATTTTGAGCCAATCTCACAAATTCAGGCTCTGGTAAGATGATCCAATATTTATTTCGTGCTCTTTTAAATCTGGAAATAAACTGAGTAGCCTTCTCATCAGGCCTTTGACTCAATCTTGCCAAGTCTGCCATGGAAACCTCTGGTTCTGTTTGGAAGAATTGGGCATGAAATGCCTCTTCTATTTGTTGCCAAGTTTGGATAGAGCCAGGTGTAAGATTAATATACCACACAAATGCTCCTCCAATTAGAGAATTTGGAAATAATCTTAACTTCATATAGTCATTATTGGAAAATTCACCGCACTGAGCCGCGAATCTAGCAATATGTTCTACCGTTGACTGGTTCCCATTCCCATAAAAAAGGGCAAAATCTGGTGTCCTGAAACCTCTTGGGTATTCATGTACCGTATCTACCCATTCTGGGTATGGTTTCCTGTAGACAGGAGTCTGAACCCCCCGAGCCATTGGTCCACATATCTCTCTAACAATGTCAGCAATTTGGTCCCTAGGGACCATATTTTGTGCCTGTTGAACCACTACTAGAGGAACAAACACAGGATTTGGTGGACAACCTTGTGCTTGGAGTCCTCTTGGTCCATAGGGTGGTATATTTGGGACTGGTTGTCCCTGTGGTGCTGGCTGCTGTTGAGGGTATGGATGACCTCTTTGAGCCTGTCCTGCGAAAGGTGCTGGCACAGGTGTTGTGTCTCTTCCAGTTGTAGGAAAACCTTCCAACCCCCCGGGTATAAATTCAAATAAAGGGTTAGTGAACCCCCTTGTGCCAGGTCTGGCTTCGAACATGGGATTTGGAACCATCCTTATGCCATTTTCTTGTACTAAGCTAGATCCACCAGTTTGCATGGTTCACTGTTAAGTAATAAGGCATTTTGACTTGCCATAGGCCTCGAAAGAGGCTCATACCAAGATTGAGGTGATGGTCTTCCATAGTTTTGATTGCTATTTTGACCATTAGAATGTCCATTAATTTGCATAGGCTGTTTATCTCTAGCTAATCTTTGCTGAGAGACATTTGAAATTTCCTCCATGTGTCTTGTGTTTGTTGGTTGGTGGGTATTCATTCGATCCAAAAAAGATGTTGCCCACCTTTCCATTGTATTCATTAACTGCTGTCCCATGGCATCTACTAGGCCACCCCATGGATTCATTGGCTAAGTAGATGGAACAGTGGATGGTCCAATTCCCTGGCCTCGTCCAACATTATGAACATCTAGTACTTGTTCCGCAGTGCTGGTCTGTTCGACCATAGATTCTAATAAAATAGGTGTCTCCACAGGATGTGTTATCACATTATCCTCTGGATTAGGTATTTCTACCTCTCCATAAACGCCTTCTTCCAAGCGTTCATTTTCTCATTGTCTCCTACGTCTAGCCATTTCAATTAGTCCCACCGGGCGTGCCAAAAATATATGTTGGCTTTTTGGCTTTCGAAGGTTATTATTGTAATTGTGAGCGTGCCAGCAAGGATCAATCAGTCCTTACAGAAAATTAATTGTTAACCAATTATCAGACGATTCTGTTTTAGTTCTTTCAGCCTCAATGAAGAGGACTTTCACTGGTGGCTTGATTTAGGAGAATTAAGTAAACAATAATCAAATGAAGAACAATTGAAGCATTTCATTAAAATGAAAAACTTACAATGATCCAATTCAGCCTCGTAGAGGTTTACAGCAACAATTTACTTGAAACTACTCCTATGAACGAAGTGCAGTGTAGGAATTAAAGTACAGAAATGTAAAGAACAGGAAATGTAAAACTGGAAAGGAAATAAAGTAGAATAAACTGGTTTTTTGGATCTGAGTGTGGGGGCCTTTTCTAGGGCCTTCTCTGCTATTTATACTTCTCAATGATGACCATCGAACTGCACTTCTAACCGTCGAATCGTTCCTCCATGATCGCTGATCATGTTGCCTTATAGTTAGCTCCACTATGCCATCACTTGCAGTTAGGCTTCCCTCCTAATTTTGAATTTGAATGTGGGTAACCGTTGGAACCACATCTCTTTGCATCTCTTTGCTGATCCAATGCTATGCAGATCTCATAAGAACCAATGCTAACTGCCACGTGTACGGTCACGATCGAAGACTTGAATAGTCTTCCCGTATTGCCCTTATTCTGCCACGTGTTGAATTGTAATTGGCTTATACAAAATATGTAGCCAACAATATCCAATGTATATTTATAAAGCTATATATTATCATTTCCCATTCTTCCAACTCTAATGACATGTCAATATTTTGAAATGCTTCCATCATTCAAAATTAACTTTGGATTGGGACTAATATCCTCATAGCCGCAGCCACCACCATCGCCTCTTTAGCCCCGTCATCTCTCTCAACCCTTCTCTAGCCCCATCCACCCAGGGGCGGAACAGTATAGGGACAGGCAGTGGCCACAGCCCCTCTCAAGTTTTGGAAAGTTCAAATATTACCCCTATATTTCATGATTATTTATAATATATAACGAGATTATTTATAAAATATATAATGAGATGATACCTATTTTATAAAATCACTCACTAATTTTTTATTTTATCAGTATTTTATAATATATAATGAGACGATTTTTAACTATTTTAAATTTTAAAATAAAAAAAAAGGACTTGCTAGATTTATTTAATTTCATCCATGTGAAATTCTGTTTTCACAATGTTTGTATAAAAAATTGTTTTTAATTAGTCATATACCATAACTAAGTCAAATCTTTTTATACACACACCTTGGCCAACCCTAAGCAACATTTCTGGTCCCGTCCCTACATCCACCCTCCCCAATCTCTGCAACCTTCGTCCTTTCCTTTTCCAGCCCAGTCGCACTGCCATCGCACGACGTAGAGAGAAAATCGCGAGTGAGTGAGAGTGGGTGGAGATGGGCAGTGTCAGTGTGGAAAGATGGTGGTGATATGGATGGGCGGCGATGGTGGAGTCACTGACGGTGGAAGTTAGGGTTAGGGTTGGATTTAGGTTAGGGTTAGAAAGTTCAGAAGATTTTTTAAAAATTGATGGTGTGAATTGAGAAAATATCAAATAAATCAAAATATGTGTGGTGTGGTAAGAAAGTAGTGTGTAAGTGTACTTAGAGATTGTGTGAAGTGAAAATATAGAAGAAACTCCCAAAAGATAGTGAAGCAGGAGGGGTCAAATTGGTGAGTGAACCAAAAAAGGGGGATCAGATGGATGGGTCATTGGTTCAACCGTTAGGTGGAAGTAGTCGAACCTTAACGTCATAATTAATAATATATAATTAAATAAATAACTATAAATTATAAATAAATAAAAAAATATATATTGAAATAAAAATAAAAATTATTGCATAGTAATAATATTTAACAAAATCATAATTGATATTAAAAAAAAAAGTCACTAATTTTAAAGAAATTAAAAAAATTTAACATTTTCGTATATATAGATGCAGAGGCGTTGATGATATAATCGACGGATCCAATGCTTCTCTCTGCAACACTCCACAACTGGAAGATGGGTTTGGTTTGATTGAGGAGATGGTTTTCGGTTTGTTTTGATTACAAGTCGTTGTCTACTCCTCGTTTCTGTGTATATCATTATTATTATTTTTAGTTGTATCTCACCATCATATATATATATATATATATATTTCTTCAATCTTGTTTTCATATATATATATATATATTTGCATTCTTACAATAATGACCGAAAGTTCGTGTGAAGTTGCTTTCTTTAATACACTAATTAATTTGGTTAATTTTAGGGCTGAGAGTAGGAAATCCTTGGCTATATATATATTTGATTTATATATAGCCAAGGATTACAAGTGCTACAATTATAATTGTTTAATTTATTTGGAAAATATGTTTTTATGTCCTCCTGATTTTGATGATATACCTTTTTGTTCTAATTTTCTCTCATAAAACACAGAAATTCAGATATTATTATGGAATGCCCACTTAAGTTAATGGAAGCTGCTGTTTCACAACCTCTAGGAATTTGTAATGAGAGTAGGAAATGTAGATTCAATGATCTACCCAACCATGTTGTGCACCACATCTTCTCCTTCCTCTGTTTTACAAATCTCTTACGATTCAAGTTGGTATGAAAAAGATGTAGAGAATTGTATTTGACCAATCCATTCCTGACTTTCTATGTACTCAAATTCAGGTTATATTCTATTTTGCTAGATGGCAGACTGGATTTCTTGGATAGGTTACTGGTGGAACGTGAAAGGAGGAAAATATGTCGCTTTTGATTCGATCTGGGTCCGAAGTAGGTGTGAAACTCTATCGCATCATTACATGGTTTCATGTGGCAGTGGAGTGTAATGCTGAAGTACTTGATCTTGAGCTCCATTATTATGAAGGCAAAAGCGGTAATTTTCCGCTTTGCTTATTTTGTTGGGAATCCTTGAGGTCAGTAGCGGTGAATTTGCATGGTTGCTTTCGTTGATTGCCATTCTCTCTTGGGTTTACTTGTCTCCAATCCTTGTCAATAACATCGGTTAAAGTGGACAAGTCCTTCGATGAGTGGATCTCATCCAACTGTGTCTTTCTTGAGGAATTATGGCTTGAGAATATCGAGGAGATATGCAAAGTTAGCATCAGAATTCCATCTCTAGTGCGTTTTACGTTAGTGGAATCTTGTTCCTCCCAACTCTGCCATCCTAGAATTGTAGGTGGGAAATTTCAAGTCCTAAATGTGGAGTGGAGATTCAATTCCTCTGTGGGCAAGTCTTTGAAAATTTCTGCTCCGAATCTTAAATAGTGGATGTGGAATGGAAATCCAACAAATGATAACCGTCTGGAACCCTTGATGCAATTAGAAGTTGCTCGACTTTTTCTTGAACCCAAGGAAGATACTGATAAGAACTTGCATAAGATTCTTCTTGGTGTTAGCAAAACTAAAGATCTTGATGTACGTGACCTTATGATTAAGGTAAATATACTTTGCTTTATGCTCATATTGGATTATTTATGTGCGATGTAAAGTCCAAATCTTGTTAATTTTCCATTTTCATAGGGAAAGTAAGGTTGTTTCGAAAATTGACTATTTTAGTTTTTTTTTTTTTTTTTGACTTTTTACAAAAGGACAAAGTAGCGAGGACTTTTTTGTAGTTACTTTTTGGCTATTTTAGCCAATTGTCAAAATAAGTCTAATATCATTGATTTGTTCTGTATTTTTTTCCCCTCCAACACTAAAGTACATTTGTCCACAAATAGAATCAACTGGTCAACAATTTTTAGCTTTACTACTGTTATTGTCACTCTCTGTATATATATATATTTATTCCCTTTCTGTAAACAAATCAAGGATGCTTTTGTTTTTTTGGGAAAAATTCACTTTACCCATTCATGGTTTGAGACGGGAGCACTTTACTTCGTTATGGTTTAAATATACAGACAAATTGCCCCCCATGTACTTTTGGACTGATTTGTAGTCTAACATCTGCTAAAGCTAGTAATCAAAAGACTATTTTAGCCTTTAATGAAAGGACGTTTTTTCTTCCCTCATGTCTTCGTTGCATAGTTGAACTTGACTGACTAAACTGCTTTGTTGGGTGAAACTAAAAAGAACTAACTGGGGGGAGAACCTAGCAGTTGCAAATCAGTCCAAAACAACAATGGAGAGTTTGCCTATATTTGAACTACATTGAGATAAAATGTCCCGGGCTCTAGCCTCGAACCACAAGGGGATAAAGTGAATTTTGCCCTTATTTTTTGTTCCATTATTACGTACAGTGACAGCCTTCTCCTTAATCTTTAGAGCTGAGCTAGCACTTGCTATAGGGAAACTGGTCAAGAATCTTTCTTATTTTTCTGTTTTTCTTTTTCTTAATACTTACAAGTTTGCATTCATAATGTTGTAGGTTTTGTATGAGCAAGGTTACCGATGTCCTAGTTTAAAGCATGTACGTAGATTGTATATGTACATTAGCAGTTTAAACGATGACCTAGTTCCAGCAGTGATCTCTCATCTTTTTGGAATGCCCAACTTAAAGACTTTAAGCATAAAATCTTCCCCACCATTGTCGGCTAACACCAATATAAGCAGTACAAGAATACATTGCAACATGAAGTGTTGTATATTATTTACCAACTACTATGTGAGGCCCTCTTTAAGGTTTCATCGCAGCATAAAATCATCAACACCCTCGGCTAAAAACAACATAAGTAATATAGTTCATTGCACAACCCCTTTCTCTTTCTTTTGAAGATGGATGATATTTTAAATTAGTAAATTTTTTCCCTATCTTGTTGCAGGCATCTGGGTTTAATGCAAGATATTGGGAGTCTCAAAACCTGAGATTTATTCATCATCTGGAGATGGCAAAGATAGGGCTGTCTAATGGTGGAATGAATGAAGTGGAGCTAGGATTATTTTTGCTTAAGCATGCCAAAAGTTTGAAGAATATGATTTTCTTTCACTTGCCTTCCTCTCTGCCATCAGATATTCGTATGAAGATACACAATTGCGCTATGGATTTTGCTGCCACAGTTGTTTTTCAGGACGTATGAATTTCTTTGAATGGTTATTTATTTTTATATATGTAAAGTTGTTTCCTGGAGATAATTATGTTCTTTAGATGTTTATGAGGATTTTTTATAAGTTAAGTTGGAGACAGTTTGAAGTTTAGAATTATTGGTGTTAAAGTTGGGTTGAATTGTGGTAGTAATGTAAAATGAGCGGGTTCAATATCATGAGTTGAAACAAAGATGCTCTGCAATGTTGATGAGCATTAACTTTCCAATTAAGTTATGTTTCTATAGCACAAGGTAAGTCACCATATTTAAAAAAATCAGAAATGTTATTTACCATTAGATTTTTATTTCACCATTGTTTCATTACGCATCTTTATTATTATGTGATAAAAGTCTTATATGAATCATTGTATTTTGAAAATGGGAAATCATTTTTCGGTACGTACCATATGTCTCAGTTATGATGACGTGATTTTTAGTTATGATTTATTTTGATGTTCTAATTATATATAACAATTTCACACCAAAGGTGAAGCGTTCTAAGGAAAATATTCTGGTTATATATAACAATTTTCTTTATTTACTATGTGATTTGTTATTATCACAATACTGGAAAAAAAATATATTGATAATACTTCCAATTAAATCAATGCAATGATAATACAAAATAATAAATGCAACGTAACAATGATAGTATCATAGTTCTTCAACAGATATCATCCAACCAGTAGATCAATTAACAAGGCAAAGGCTTGGTTTGTTTGACCCTTTAGAATCTTGTTTCTGTATGTTGTTTTTAATATAAATGTTTTTTATGTTCTTAAAACAGAAAAAGACAAAGGCTTAGCCTAGTGAAAATGATTAATGAAAAAGACAAAACTAACTAGGTTAACCGGTGATAGAGTAGAGTTAAGAGTTTTTCTCTGCCAAGACAAATTTCATTAAAGGTCTTTCTAGTTTGGATAGAGCATTTATCACAACAAAGTGGATGGCATTTTTGGTAGATGTGTGCCAAAAAAAATTAACCATCTTTTACTGTAGAAAACTCTAAGCAACGCTTACAGTATATAGATAAATATGACATAAGATAGATAAACATATGATAATACAATGAAAGTCAATGAATTACAATCATAACAAAGATCACATACAAAACATAATTCATCCCAAAAATAAAAAAGTTATCAAATAATTATCAAAAGGGGTCTCTCATTAACCCACAACAATGAATTCTTTCCCATTTTACAATCAAGGCCAATTTAATCTTCAACTTTAAGTCCAACTTAGTCCGAGCTAAATTAAAAACAATCTCCAAGAAACACCCAAAAGACTTCATGTCTTCTGGAAAACAACTGTAGTAGCAGAAGCCAAAGCACAATGATGCAACTTTGCATGCACATTATGTGGCAAAGAGGGAGAATAAAAGATGGCCATCTTTGTTATTTCTTTGGCATGCCTAAGCAAAAACAATGCTAGCTCCAAATCATTTTTACCATCAAAAGCTCGATCTCTGCCACAAGCAGATGATGAATAAATATCAAGTTTTGAGACTCCCAATATCCCGCATCAAATCCACAAACCTGCAACAAGATTTTGATACATGAAAATTGTTACTCAATCTCGGATACCATCCTACAGGTACAGTGTGTTTGCGTCCCAATCAGCATGCATCCTATCCTGAAGTCATAGGCAACATACCAGTAGTGGCTCAACCAATAGGCAACTTAGGTATTTTCCCAGGGCCCCAATAAGAGGAGGCCCCATTTTTATAGCTTTAGGATACTATAGATAGGCCCTGTTTGGTAGAAATTGTGGCAAACTAAATAAAATTAGTAATCTAAAAACATAATATGAAAGGCACTTACTCCAGCTTTTCAATAATCAATTTTTTCAAGCTTATTTAAATCATACGACCCAATATCAAACAATTTGGCACTAACTCCTGACATAAAAATAAAAATATTATGATCACACTTTGTAAATTTGCACCAAATGGGGCCACATTAGATATGCAATAGATAAAAGTAAAAGCACAGGTAAAATTGTCTTGACATAAACGGGCAAAAGAGAAAGTGATAAAATCTCAAGTATATCAACTGTCACAAGAAAAATGAAAATGAAAGGTCAACAAAACATAAAGATAAAAACCTAATCACTAATTTTAGATCACAAAAAAATTAGTAAATTTAATTATAAATAAAAAAATTACAATGTAAAAATTTACAAAAGGGCCTTACTTAAAATTTAACTTCAAAGCCTTAAATATGTTTGAGCTCCCTCTGCAAAATGCATGCCCACGTGTGCACACAACACACACACGGAGCCATGCAAAGTACAGTTTTACTTACATGGGTGATAGTAGAGTTTGGGGACGATTTTATGCTTAAAATCTTTAAATTAGGCATTCCTCTAAGAAGGGAGACAAATGCTGGGACTAGATCATCCTTCAAATTGCTAACATGCATACACAGTCTACATATATTACTGAAGCAAGTAGGCAAGCAACCTTGCTCATATAAAACCTACAAATTGTGAAGGAATATTTTCAGCTTGAAAGAAAGAAACAAAGAAAAAGAGACAACCAAAAAAAAAATTGAGCTAAAACAACAAGAATAATAAAAATTTATCAATTCATGCAAACTATTGAAGGTTAGACTAGAATCTGACAATAATAATAATAATAATAATAATAATAATAATAATAGAGTAGCTGCAAAACTAAAGGAAATAAAAGTTGAGAATAGCAAAAGGAGTCAAATAAATTAATAAATTCATGTGCAGTGGTTACTCTAGAAATCCATTTATGAATTGAAATTATATTGCAGAGACTATTTATTTAACATCCCAAAAAAGAAAATACACAGATTGTGACTACAACTTAACAGAAAGCATTAAAAAAAAAGGGTCATCAATAATTAAAGTAAGGTCATCTAAAGTAAGGTCTTGGATCCAACTTATACCATGAATTGCCATCTGTAAGTTCTCATAGGTTGGGTTCAAGAAAAAGTTGAGCACCTTCTAAATTCATCAAATTTCCCAAACAATTGTCGTTTGTTGGATTCCCCTTCCATGTAAAATATTTAAGATTGGGAGTAGAAATTTTCAATGACTTGCCGGTAAAGGAATTGAATCTCCACTCCAAATTCACGACTTCAAGTTTCTCACCTGCAATGCTGAGATGGTCGAGTTCAGTAAGATACGAATTTAATAATGTAAAATACACTAGCGATGAACTATTAATGTTGATACTGTTCATCTTTTCAATACTCTCAAGCCTTAGTTCCTTAAGGGATTTGCACAAGGATGAGATCCAATCACCAAAAGACTTGTTGAGCATTTTAACGGATGATACTGATAAGGATTGGAGATTAGTAAACCCGACTGCGGAGGGCAATACAAGAGAGCAACTGTTCAAATTCAATGTCAAAGACCTCAAGGATCCACAAGAAAATAAGCATAGTGGCAATGAAAACTTGGTATATGGTGGATAACCAAGGAGTTCGAGCTCAAGCACTTCCACATTACATTGCACTGCAATATGTAACCATGTAACAACACGATAGATTACACCCACGTAGCCCAAAACACACCAACGAATACATAAGTTACATATCTTTCTCCTTTGATGTTGCATCAAGGACCTACTTATCGCATTCATACAGATCAGACGTTGGCTAAGGTTTCATCCCATCAAAAGTCAAAAATGGAGTAGTCATACATCTTTTGCAAGTGAACATGAACCGAACAAGTTCTTTCATTGTCAGGAAGGAAAGAATGTGATGAGCAATATGGTCACGAAGACTGTTGAATCTGTCATTTCTCCTCGCAATGCACATTGTCAGACCTCGTGACATAGCAGTTGCCATTAACTTATATGGGCGTTCCATGATATTTGAATCTCCTCCTTTTAGCACTAGATGGACACAAGGGCACGAGAAAACTTGTTAAAATCAAGAACACATAAATTGGAGAGAAAAAAACTTAGAATAACAAGAAGAAAAACATCAACCATAAGAAGGTCGAGAATTTTGAAAAGCTTTATCCATCTTTTAATCCAGATTCCTTAAATTACGTATTCTTACTTCTTGCACCTGATTCAACCCAATTAAATTTAGTTTGAGTTCAATTAAAACCAATCATATAATATTATACTCTTTTTTAATATATCTGACTTCCAAATAACAAATAGTCTAAATTACATTTAAATGGTCTTATATTATTTTAGATTATGCTTTGTTAACGTTTTTACTTCTTTTTCCTAATTTTTCAACTTTATTACTAAAAAAGAGATTATATTAACCCTTTTTAAAATTTTTTGATATGATTTTTGAAAATGATATTTTAGAAAAAGTAAATGTGAAACAAGACAATAACCCAAACATGCTTTTAACTTATAATTTTTGCTTTATAGTAAAAAGCAAAATTTATAGAAGCTGCTTTTAATAAGAAAGAACCAAAATATGTAATCAAATTTAGTTTGCATGTGTGTTAGTTGGCATGTGAGTATTAGTTAGTGGTGAGTTAGTTAGCATGTGCATGGCTTGTGAGTATTAGTTAGCGATGGAACTTATGACTATAAATAGGTGTTGTGGTGTCTTGTAACACTATTGATCAATTTGAAGTAAAAATTTTCTAAGATTGCCTAAGAGCTTCTCACTCTAGGGTTTCTAGAGTATCGCATCTCTTCACTATTGCCTCTGTTGGTCGCCGTTGAATATGACCAAACCATCTCAATCGATTCTCTCTCAACTTATGTTCTATCAATACTACTCCTACTCAATCTCGAATACACTCATTCCTAATTCTGTCTTGTCTAGTCTTGCCACACATCCACCTTAGCATCCTACATACCATATGGATATAATTTCAAGTTAATATGAAGAATTTTGGGTAGAGTTACTTTAGTGTGAACAAATGGGATATTGCAATCAATTAATCACATGCACATTGTTCTTATGGCTTCGACTAAAATGTGTATGGAATTTATTCAGCCTCTTTATAAGCCTATAGATCTTGAGCTAGATTAACCAATGTTGAGAGGCTTTCCTATGGCAATTTTCCCCCGACAAGCATGGTGATACCCATGGTAGACGCTAATCGATGTAGAAGAGTATCTCCTTAGGGAAGTCATTCTGAGTCTTGTGTTCTGATTGCACCTTCTTTTGTCGTGTTTTACCCCTTTGAGTCGTGTTATTCCTAGTTACTCGTTCTTGTGTTTTCCTCTTCAAGAGTATTTCCCTTCATGTTTATTCGGTATAATGCTTAGAATACATCGAGTAACTAGTACAAAATTAAAGTTTGATTGAGTTAACATTTTTAATGATCTTTTTCACTAGTACAAAATAAGCATAATAATCTTAAAATTTTGGTCTAATTGAAAATTTCTAGATCACAACATCTTTGGATTATCCTCCGGTGGCTTTGATTTCTCTTTTCGTCTTCTTTCTTAATGGAGAAGTTGAGACAACTTCCTCACATGCTGTTGATTTCATTTTAAGCCTCGTTTGGGAATAGGCTTTTTTAGTAACTTTTTGGCCTTTTAGCTAAACTGTGATGTAAAAAAAACTAGTATGTTTGGGATGACTTTTTGGCTTTTTACGAAAAGATGTGCAAAAAGTAGATAGAAAAGGAAATCTTTGACTTTTTGGTATGGGTTGTTGGCTTTTTAATTTTTTTAGTAACTTTTTGGCTTTTTGGCTAAAAGGGGCACTTGCCAAACGAGGCCTTAGATAGATGTTCATGGTGTGGGTGTTTTAGTGGTTTAGTGGTTTAGGTGTTTCTGATTTTCAACATACTTCTCCACACATGAGAAGCCCTCATTCTCTTCTTCTAGTTAAGGAAGTCAGTATTTTTCAAATGGAAAATGATATCTAAGCCCACTCTTTAGATCCATTTTCTGGACCCAATGATGTGTAAGTCATATGATAGGTTGATGATTAGAAAAGATATGAGAGAGAGTATTACCTTTAATGTCCTAATTGATTGCCACATATTGGGCTTGAAAAGTGATTCTAATTTTTTTGTCTTGAATAGCAATGTTCTTTTTCAAGTGCTTAGTTTTGAGGACATCAGCCAAAAAGTTATTTCCGTTGTTGAGAACTTTCCAACTGAGTTTTGGAAAATAAAGCTAAACTATGATGTTTTGTAACTGTTTTGGTAGATGGATGCGGAGATAGGCCGGGTTATGATTGTTCTAGCTAACATATCGCGAAATTTTAGTCTTACCATATCTGACCGAGATTTGGTTCACACTTATTTGGTCCCGTTGGTTAATGGCATTGATGTTGGTAATCTATTTTTCGAATCTCCACTATTTGAGGATTGCACCACATGAGTTCCACTTAGATCCTTGTCAGATCGACCTAGACTTGCGTACTATTTTCATAAGAGCAGGTGCACTGTATTTTTGCCTACAAGGTGAAATAGATTTGAACCCCGACGGACAAAATTATAGATGGCATATGTGCGTAAAAGGGGAACAACCTGTGACCTAGGGGTAGTTTATGAGGGGGATCATCTGCTAGGAGAGAAAGACAAGTATATTCAAATGGAGATTTGAAAAACTGATTGGTATATGGATGTCTTTAGGGCAGTACCTCAGGTTCCAAATGCAAATATTCCAGAAGGTTGGAAAATTTTGAAAATTTATACGAAGACACCATTACAAATCGAAAATGTTCAAAGAGCTGATGATCAAGGTTTTGGCATTCAAGTCGAAACACAAAGGATTTGGGGATGTTACACACAATACACTTTGGATGGGGAGTGATTGGACAAGTGGACACGACATATGTTTTCAATAGAGTTGTGAACATCAACATCAATGAACTTGAGAACACCCCATCTTTAGGGTTTTCTCACTAGATTTGCCTATGAACCCTACACACCTGAATCAAGCAATGGTTGATATTTATAACTGGGTAGGAAGCTTATACTTCTTGTTTGCGCATGAACCAGCTCTTCATATTCCAGGACAATATGAGTGGCATCAATGCTTGTCAATGAATGATGTTGTAATTGGAGCACAAGTCGCAACAATCTCAGCTCGGTCCGTCACATACTATCACTTTGATAGACATGAAGGTAAAAAGACAAATTGGCTGATGAAAGTGTATCGGGCTACTTATCTTGGAATTGAGCAACATCAATTAGCACAAGACAATAATCAACCGAATCCAGAATTGAGTTGGAAGTTAATACGAATTTATCGGAATAAGTTTCAACTAACTGTTTACAACGGTGATGATGATGTGAAACCCAACAACTCTGATAATAACTCAAACGGTGAAAATGGCTTTGATGGTGAGGAGGTAAGTAATTCTAACAACTTGATTTCTTTACTTTTTTTTTTTGTCTTCTTTTCCTATATGTGTTTTTCTATGATTTACATTTTTAGTTGTTTCGATATATGGAAAGCAGGTCGCAGGAGCTGTTGATATTGCTAGCCTCTCTCTTGCTGATGATGTAGAAGAAGAAGAAGAAGAAGAATGATGGCGTAGAAGCAAATAGTGCATGTGAACTGGTCAGAACAATGCAGACTGTTTGGGTACGGGAAAGATGGAGCTTGTACTTGAAATTGTAAGTAGGAATTAGAACTTCATCAGCCATAGGATACTCTCCTACAACCTTTGATGACAAAAAATGTACAATTAGATTTTTAAGGGGGCTTATTATAATGTTATTTAGTCAATGTTGGTTTCTATTTCAAAGTTCCTCATCTTCTACGTTTTTTTTTTTTTTCTCGTGGTAATGGGGCTCAGTCAAGGCAATTTCATGTAGCTTGCATGCAGTTAAGTTGAAAATTTGAGAAATCTACCTGGGTAATTTGGCTTTATTTGTGTAACAGGTGAAGAAAGCTTTGGGAGGAGTAAAGGTTGAAGTCACAAACCAAGGAAATATGTGTAAAAAATGTCATACATCTGGTTTGACTTCATTGTACAATACTAAAAAAAAGCACTTTTTGGAACCGCTATAAACCGTCGCAAATAATAAGAAAACAGTCGCAAAAGACCTTTTGCGACGGCCCATGCGACGGCAAATGAGAGTCACAAATGTGGAGGTGACAAATACTTTTTTGTGACGGCAAAGCAACGGTCGCAAATTATTCGTGACTGTCTAAACTACTTATGGCAACAGCTATTTTGCTGTCGCAAAAAAGAAAGAAAAACACTAACATAATTTTTGGCGACCATCTTGTTACCGTCGAAAAAAAAAAAAAAAAAAAAGAGAAGAAAAAAAGGGAGAAAAGCAGCATAAAGGTGTAACGTTAAGCACTCTAGGAATAGCAATGACAAGAATTTAGACAGTATAGCATTGTAGTTTAATCAGGCATTCCATTTGAGTCTCAAAATTGGAGCCATATGTGAAAGTTATTACAACTAAAAACTTGGAAAAAGCTCTTTTATTGAAAAAAATACAATCTAGATAGAATGCTAGTAAAGTCAAAATAACATTTTAAAATTTTAAATATATAAAAAATAAAAAATAAAAAATAAAAAAAAAACACAAAAGCAGAAATGCATAAAAAGTGGACAGCATTGATGAAACTCCAGAGTACCTTGAGATACTCATCAACATCTGACTTCATCTGTTTGGCTTTCAGAGCAGCATCAACTTCTGAGAAAATACGTGGTGACTGGTTGATTTCTGCAAGCAAATCAATCTGCAAAGAGAATTGAAAAGAGGAAGTATTAATTAATCACAACCCTGATGCTGATAACTAGGGTAAATACAAATTTAACCAGCCAAGCCAAGCACCTTTAAGTTAGGGGTAGAAGGATCAGGGAGCCTCATACTGTGTGGAAATGAACTAAGGATGACATTTCGCATTTGAATGCAGCTGGAAGGGATCACATCACAGAAGCTGAAATGATAATCGCGGAGGAATTCTGGAAAATCAAGAAGCAGCACAAGCAACACCCTCAGAGTGCCTTTGTACAGAAAATGAATCTGAATTTTAAAAATAAATAAAAATAAAAAAAGAGGCCAGCAAGTAACAATTTTCCTCAAGGATCTGTCCCAAAAGAGAGAGAGAGAGAGAGAAGAAGCAAACTGTTTCTCCCAGTTCAGCATTGCGCAGGTATGGCTCCATGAATTTGAACAGGTCTACCAGCAAGCGTTGAACATGAGGCCAGCCTTTTGGAGGGTTGACAATAAGCAACTTAGGCATAAAACTCTTGTGACTCATGAGTTCAAGCCATGCAAAGCTGCAATCACCATCACCAAGTCATCACTGACAAAATTGAAATTTCTATAGAATAGCTCATTATCCAAGATGCCTCAGATGTAGAGCCCAGGTGCTAAACAATAAATATTCAATGCAAACAAATTGGTGAATTGGTGACAATTTCTATCCAGTTAAAATCAGTCACCATAAGGTCGTCAGGATCCACATTAAAGATTTGTAGGGAAAAATCAAAGAGCAGGGCAATTCAATAACATACAAAAGGACCAAGAAACATGATGCGAATAATTACCACATTATTTGATTCAGAAAAGTAAATTATGTTCCAGATAACTCCAACTAACATGTAAATAAAGAAAAAGTATGAGCACATTTAAGATTGAATTTATTGGACTAGAAAACTTTTCAAGTGGGATCATGCCATTAAGTCAAGTTTCTTAACTTTCAATTATTAAAGGCTTTAATGTCTTATTCACCTAAAAAAAAAATTTATTAAAGCAAAATATAGAGACCGCGGGCATAATTTGCCCGACAATATAAGTGCATTGAGCATTTTAAGCTCCCAAAGTACTCCAACTAGTCTTTCAGATTTATCAGACCAAGGAATGTGTAAGAATCCCTATGTCAAATGTTGGACCATGGAAGCAGACTTTCCCTTTATAAGTAGATGTTATAGTGACTTCGCTTCTTGGCTATGGTATTTATGTACCACAGGTTATCCTCTCACAGAATTTATCAATGCAAAAAAAAAAAAAAAAAAAAAAAAGAGAGTAAAAAAGATTTGACATCTTTTTATTTGTATATGAGTACGACAAAATGCAGCTTTACAACTTACTAGTGCAGCTGCCACGCCAATGACTATTTGTAGCCTAGTTCTCCAATTCAAGGGAGTCTTAAGAGAATCTGCCAAGAGCCACACTTTGATAACAGAATCAAATTAGGCAAACATGTAAATTTTGTGCTCCAAAAGTTACCATTCAGATGCGCCTTCAGGGTTCCATTTTCTATGTCTTCAAACACTAGAAACCTGAAAAGGGAAC
Organism: Camellia sinensis; assembly: GCF_055761805.1. NCBI lineage: Eukaryota > Viridiplantae > Streptophyta > Magnoliopsida > Ericales > Theaceae > Camellia > Camellia sinensis. The sequence continues at coordinate 165,061,200 of NC_138972.1, forward strand.
AGTTAAATACATCAAAACGAGAAGTTTCTCAAAACAACAGTTAAGGCCCTTTAAGGGTTAAAATCTTTGTTAACCCAGAAATAAGGACAAAACGAATATATTTCAATCTAAGCAATGGGCAATCTATGAGACTTATAATTTCACAGGATATCACCAATACTAGATTCCCATCCAATTAGGAGAAATATGAACTACTCATGTTTGCTATGAAACTTATAATAGCAATCTATGAGACTTATGTTGTTGTAATGCAGTCCCACTAGCCAATTAGGAGAAATACATATGAAACTAAGGGCAGCATACATCTCACATAAGTATTCACCTGCCATGTCAAGTCCAACAACACTTATCATGTAAGGTTTTGTTCTGAGCTTTGACATGCACTCAGCAACATTTCTTGCTACACCAACTAGTATATAATGCACCTAAATAAAAGAACTCCACATTATAGGCAAGTAAAAGAAAATTATAAAGAAAGTATTTCCTATTTTACTATCAAATTGTTCACCTACAATTTGAATGAATTAAATTGAATCTACACCTACCTTCATGTTATGGTGAAAACTTAGTGAAACCATGCACTAGAAAACAGCACATAAATTAACTAGAGAAAAATCTCAATCCTATATGTAAGGTAATAATCAAGACAAATAGAAACACTAATGAATAATAAAATTAACAACTGCAAAATCTAAACACAATCTAAAGGAATTCAATTGCAATCCATAGCAACAACTATAGGTATATCAACGAAATTAATCAAAGGTCCACAATTCTATATATATCACCATTGACCTATATATGTAGCAATTTTTGCATATGTTGAAAAAAATATTGATGCTCAGAAATCACAATAAAAATTATCAAGAACTGAAATATAAATATGGCCTCAATGAGCAACAATTGAAATATAAGAAGTAGATAGAAAGAGGAAACACGATGTTGGAACACAGTCCTTTTAAAGCAAGGAGGCTTTTAAAATGAACATAATTGACATAATCTCTATCCTAGTATAGGCTAATACTAGAAGGAAGCAACAAGAAGAAATTTGACTTCACTATTTAGAATTTAGCAATAACAAAGGATTACAAAAGTGATTTGCATCACACTCCAAATAGATGAGAACACTTGCCTTCTCATACACATACACACACACACCTCACTGGAAATTGATGAAAAGCCACACTAAGAAGACTTCCTGCTCAGAGAAGTGAACCCACAACAGGGGCTGATAGTTAAAGTTCTATGGAGAAGTGAACCCACAGCACTTTGCAACCCTTCAAGAATGGCTAAGAAGAGGGAGCTTTAAGTTAACATTTCCATAGGGAAAATGAAGCAAACCAATAGAGGGAAAGCGGAAAGACAAAATTTCGCAGCAGCAGGGGTTGTTTTGAAAATAGATAACTATTGCAACATTTTATCTAAAATCCAGCAGCTAATCAATTTGAAAATAGAACTGATCCTACAACCTGCTTCCACCCTTTTTGAATTTTAAATCCTAAACCCATTAGCCTTCCACAAACAAAACCATTTTTTTTTTTTTTTTGGGTAAAAGCTTCATTAGGCATCAACACTCAAATTGGAAACACAACTTTTTCTCATAAATATAGGTGTCACTTTATGACTAAACTCTCTAACACCATTGGTTGATCACATTCATTTAAGTTTCAGGTTCTATTAAGATGATTACTTAAAAATTCAAGTTGTGGTCTAAAGAAAGGCAGCCTTTTCTAATTCAATCAATTAGAACATGTTCAAATCTCACACATAATGTATTGTGTGTTCAACTCAATGCATGCAGAATGTAGATAACATAACAGAATTAGATTTTTTTCACTTAAGTGAATCACAAAATTGAAACATTATCTAATTATTACAGACATAAGAAAATTATTTGAAGGCATTGTTTCAAATTTTAATCATTCTTCATCATGATGGCTATATTTTCTTGATTATTCTAGTCTACAGATTTCCATTTTCATGGAGCATACAAACAGAGCATACAAACAAGTTCTTAGTCCATTTGGGTTTCATAGTGAGTTAGTGACTACTAGTTGGGCTCTGGTTTTTATATAATTAATCAATCAGCATGCTGGAATATTCTGTGAATGCATCACAATCTCGTGGAAAGGAAATAGGAAAATAATAATGCAAGCAACTACAATTGAAAGTTATGTAGAATTATATGATCAATTCCAATAGTACTAAATTTAAATTTCTTCTCTGAGCATTGCCACATCATTCTTGTAAAGTTTTTTGTATGAATTTTAACAAATCGAGGCTCAAGTAACATAAATCCCTTATTATCAATCATCTATCCAAAGCACCAAACAACTAACCTAGAATTTAATATTTCATCATCTATACACGATTATAAACGTAAATTGAACTTTAGCAGTAAAGTTTACCTTGTACAAGAAATGGTGGCAACACTAGTTTGGCCAAATGAGTGTGCAAAAGATGCTAGGGTTTCAGCTTGAATTTCGATTGAATGTTTACTGCAAAACTTAGAACTTTAACTCAAAGTCTGCAAACCTAAGGATGCACAGAGAGATCATAAATAATCCAAAATCATAGATAGAATATGTAAAGCTAGATAAGTAAATTGCTATTCATATTCTGGAAGTGTCACACATGGTAAAATGGGAAGGCAGACAATATTAACAACACAATAGCACCATCCCTTTTTAATAGAACACAAATATTGCACAATATATTCACTAACGTCTGATCATACCTGCAAAGCCAAAGAAAAAGGAATTAACAATATATTCACTAACATCTGAGCATGATTTTCGTAAGTTGGCAATATCAATGAAAATAAGAATTAATACTTAAATATCTGATTCATGATCTCAATACACACCATTTGAAGGAAAAGAAAAAGAAACACTACAAGCAACAAGCAATTATTAACATAATCATAATTCTTAGCCTCTTTCCTCACAACATCAAGAACATAATCAATAAACTCACTGTTCAAAAAAAAAAAAAGAATCAATAAGCTCACTATTCAGATTATGGACTGCTCAATGTTTGTTTCGAATAGTGGCATACTGTTCATCTTCTTTTGAAGCTTGTTGCCCACTAGATGCATCCAGCACCTATAATCTTTTCATTCTTCTCTTTCTCACCTAGGTTACCAAATGGACTGTTAAAGTTATCAAGACCACATGAAGACAAGCTTGCCTACACATACGATTGTGTCTAAATATGAAGAATTCCATGTAATAAAATTGTGTCTACATATATGAGAACTCCTCATAACTAGCAGTATTTTCAAGGGACATAAACCTGCACTACACAATAATATAATACATTACAGGTACTTCCTGTGAAACATACAGAAAGGGTTTAAAATCAGATAAAAACTATGCAGGGTACATTTTCCTAACCTCCAAAAAAAGATCTTATCAGACCAACCTGTCTGAGCTTAGAAATCCGTTGTTTATTTTCTTTTTACTCTTCAACTGAATGAAACTAAGTTACTGTTTGACTAATTATTTATAGTAAAAAAACAAAATTTAAAAAAATGAATAGAGTTAACTTGTTGTGTTCCTAGATAAATGAAATGCAAGTAAAAAAAAATAAAAACATTAAGTAGTTTGATTGTCATTTGGCTTTTTGCTGTTGTTTACCATTTATTTAGTTTCTTTTATATATCATTGCTAACCTTTCCACAAATTTGTAAATTTCTTGTAAAATTAATTGGTAACAGCAAGATTTTGATCTTATTTTACAATGTAATCAGGAAGCAAGAGTTATTTGTTAGTGAAACTGAGCATATACATATATATATATATATATATTTCTCATATTTGTCCTATTTTATTTCAACACTAGACATTTTATCTTCCAATTTCAAATTTGCCAGTTCTTGCCTCAACGAATTCAAACTTGTTGATAATCAATGAAATAGCAAATTCACAGATGCTATATATTGAACTCACAAAACAACAAAATTCCCCAAATGCAGCAATAATTGAAGACTGAATGGTGACAATAGGAACTAGTTGATTTCACAAACATGAACAATATACATACAGAGCAATTCAATTTTCCAATTTGGAGTAGGTTCAAATGAATATTCGATGTAATAGAGTAACTGAATTCAAATCAACAATAAAACCTAAAAACTAGTAAAATCCATTAAAAAAAATGCCCTAGCCATAAAAATGGAGAGAAGATGAGATTACAGAGAGAGTGAGAGAGAACTCCATACCTATTCATTGCCCTTGGTCATTGCTCCATTTCAGAAATCAAAGCTCTAATCGCAAACAGAACAATAGCATCAGATTAGATTAAATCAGATCATCTAACGAACTAGGGCAAAGCAATTGCATCAGACTATCCAGATCACTAAGACCTAAAATCGATTCAAATCAAAAGAGATCCAAATCATACGGCCTCGATCTCCTTCTCTCTCTCTTCGATTCTCATATGTGCTTTGTATATAAGAAGTGAAGGGAGAGGAGAGCGAGCCAGAGAAACCACGATCGATCACGATCTCTTGGACTCTCCTCTGTGTCTAGACAATTGTCCTTCTCTCTCTTGGATTCTCCAAATCACAATCGAGCGAAATCAGATTTGGGAAACGAGAGTCTAGGCAAGTTTTACATAATCGGGGGTTTAAATAAAATGGAAAATAAATAAAAGAAAATAAGAAAAATAAATTGCGCACGTGAATGACAAGTAAAATGAAGTGATCTTTTTTTCTATTCCTAATTTGCTTTGGCTGATTTGCTGTTGCAATAATTTTTTTTTTTTTTTTTTTTTTTTAAGGGCCAAACAATTAGTCGCAAAAAAAATAGACGCAAAAAGCTACATTTATAGAAGTGGTAAGGGTCTAGTTTATGATTCTTAATGGAAGAAATTACCTTTGTATTATGCAACTTCACACATGTCTTGAGATTCTTTTTGCATGTTCCTTGTCTGACTGGTTTATTGTTCATGTTTATTAGATTCCCAGTTAATGAAAGAGGCACAATGAAGTATGTTGTCGAGTACTTTGCAGAGATTTATGGGTTTGTCATCCAACATACTCAATGTCCTCATCTAGAAGTTGGGTACCAACAGAGGCCAAATTGTTTGCCTATGGAGGTCAATACTCGAACTTCTATCCCTCTTCCCCCCTATGTGGTGATGTGCCAACTTTTGCATCCATAAAAATGTTACATTATATTAGTTGTACTTGATTTGATTCTCTATTGCACTTCATGGCTCCTGATCTTGCTAATGTTGATGAAATGATGTTTCTATTTGTAACTTGAGTATGTGCTGATCTCTATCTATTAAAAAGATCCTTCTTTCTTCTTCTTCTTGTTTTTTTTTTCTCTCACTCTCTTAGACCATCTAGTTTCATGCAGGAAATACTCTGCCTGAATCCAGCTAGAAGAATATCAGCTCTTGATGCGCTTGCGCATGCATACTTCAAGAATGATGATGATGATGATGATGATGATGATGCTACTTCAAGAAGAAGAAGAAGAAGATGATGATGATGAAGAAGAAGAAGATAATGTTGGTGATGATGTTGATGATGATGATCCTTGATTCCAAGTCCATAACTTTTCTTTGCTGTTGTTGTTTTGTTGACAGACTATCTCTAGGTGATCTTTCTCTCATTCACTGTAAATTTTCTCCTAACTCAAAAGGTTTTGTTGCAACCAATTTGTGCTAGGAACCGGGTTTTATGCAATTAGATTGTAATTAGGTTTTATAAACTCAGATCTCAATCTAACTCAACTCGACAAGTTTGTCAACATCCCAATCCATTGGATTCGGCTTCAAAGAAATATTTTGTGTCCCTTAAATTTCTTGTTTGGCAACATTTTTGTTTTTTGTTTTTATTTTTTAAGAAACATGTAATCTTGTTTGATGACTTGCTCCTAAAACTACTTTCAGGATTTTTTTTCCCCTTCAAATTTTAGTTAAAAAATGGATTCCATTAGGCCTGAAATATATATGGAGAACTGAGGCCTTCAGAGGATTATTTAAAGGCAATGGTACTAATTGTGCACGTATTGTTCCAAATTCAGCAGTCAAGTGCTTCAGCTACGAGCAAGCTTCTAAGTATGATGGTTTCTACCTATAGTTCCTTCACAAATATAAAAGAACATTGATTAGATTTCTAGTGTTGGATGTTCTTCTTTGGTTCTGATTTTTTTTTCTTTTTTAATTTGACAAGAGATTCCAAAATTTAATTTTAAATGGTACTTACTGTGTTTGTGGAACATGTTTTGTTTAGTGAATTTAATCTTTTTGGTTATGGCTTTGATGAGTTTTATGTGTGTAAATATATGTATGTATGTATTTATGCTAAATGGCCAAATTCAAGTCTTCTATATGATTTACTAGGCTAACTTTATGCGTATTAGCTATCTAGGTTATACCTACTATTACTAAGTTTTTTTTTTTTTTTTTTTTTTTTTTTTTTTTTTTTTTCTTTTTTCTTTTTGTCTTAGGACAGTACTATTACTAAGTTAGTTGCAGTGCAAAGTTTATCTAATACATTTGAGGATAGAAAAAATAGCTTGAATTAATCACTTCTTTGCATTCGACATTAGTAGTTTGGTGAGAAAGTGAACCGAGAGGAAATAGTAAATTCTATATTACATAGATTATGGAATCTGACGCATCTATAAAATTGTTTAGTCGTTACCATTACCTTCTCCCCTTATTTGATGCCTTAGTGGCACGTTTGTTTTGCTGGTGTGGAAGGTTCGGGGTAGGAATTTCATTCTACTTTCTGTCCATACCAGACCTCGAGACAGGATTCTAGTGGCACACAAAAATGTGACAAGTGCAGGATTGAAGTACCTCTGAAACATGGGTATCTGTAACTCATTATGTGGTGATTATCTAATACTCATTCCAATAGGAATGAACTAAAAGAGAAGAATGTAAAAAGTTTGCCCTGCAAACTATTGAAATCCACAATCAGCATGATAAAAGCTTAGGCAACATTTGCAAGAAGTATAGGAGAAAATGACAAGAAACAAAGAATCTTTGTTGCCAACGCATACGTAAGCAAGCTGTTAAGGAGGGGTTGACACCAAAAGTTTAAAATTTTCTGTCGACAAAGGGTCGAACACGTTCAGAAGAGGGTCAAGAATAAATGAGGTAAAGTTAGTGGCCCAAGAAAGAGGAATGCGGAGGCAGTACATGGCAACAGCAGGAAAAAAGGGAATTCAGAGGCAGTTGCAACAGTTGCAGTTCATGGGCAGTTATAGGAGCATGGTAAATAGGCATGTGGCAGCACAGCATGGCCATTGAAAGTCATATAAAAGGTGGAAGTTCAAAGAGAAAAGGACCTTCAACAAAATTCACAACCCATGTGGAATTAGGCGTAACATAACTTAATTAGAAGTAGCTTTTGTACTTAGGAGTAGTTTGTTTATAATTCAGCCTTTGTGGCCAAGTTTTTCTCTGTCGATTGTTATGCATTTTGAACTTGTAACTTAATTCTTGTAATTAAGTGGCAAGTTTACTTGTTCTTCAACCAAATTTCAGTTTATTTACACTTGTTTCTTCACATTACAACCTCCAAAGAAGTCCTTGAAACTGTCAAGGCATAGAACACCAACCACAATTGTTTGATCTATTGTTGTTTGTGGAAGTTTGGTTTCTCTATCGATTTGACCCAAACCAGATTTTTGCAAACATATTTTGGCACGCCCAGTGGGGACCTGTCTAATTTGGAGTGATGGCTAGGAAGAAACAACACGAAGTTTTTGAAGACCCTAAGAAAAGGGTTGAAGATGGAGAAGGGTTGAAGATGGTGAGGTTGAGGGAATGCAAGACAACCTAGGTGATGGCCATTCAGTGACCAGACAGGAAATAGCCAAAATGTAGCCAAAGCTAGCCAATCCAGTTGCCCTCCTGCTGATCCAAGAAGGGCTCTTCTACTGCACACTCAGTAAGCAATTGGCTCCGTATCTGCATATGAGAACCAAGTGATGGTAGATGACTTGCTGGCTTTGTTTGAGAAGGCTAACGTCAAGCCCAGCCAATCAAGAAGGGTTGGGGAGGAGACTCAGGTAAATAAAGCACAATTCATAACTCCAGTGGTCCCTCTGTTAGAAAATGATAGATGTATTATTGATTGATGTATTGATCTCTATTACAATGATTCATGATTCCTATATATAGAAGAGGGTGAGTGTGTAGTAGGTGAGGAGTAGGTGAGGAGTAGGTGGAGAGTAGGTGAAGTAGGTGAGTGTGTAGTAGGTGGTAGTGGTAGGTGTGTAGTAGGTGGATTTTAACAGCCCCCCGCAAACTCAAGGGGGATAGGAACTAACCAACTTGAGTTTGGAGAGAGTAACAAAACAAGAAAATACATAAAAATAAAAGAGGATAAGGGACACTGTATGGTCGTGTCAGACCATTGGTGAAGACACTGGATGGTGGTGTCATAACGTTGTAGAGGACACTGTATGGGGGTGTCATAACCATGTAGAGGACACTGTATGGTGGTGTCATAACGGTGTAGAGGACACTGGATGGCGGTGTCAGACCGATGTAGAAGACAGTTTATGGGGTCATGTCGGACCGTTGTAGCAGACAATGTTGTCACAGTTGTTGTGACAGTTTACAGAGTCTTGCTGGACCCTTGTAGAAACTAACCGGAATCAATGTCGGGACAATTTACAGAGTCTTGTCGGACCCATGAAGGAGCTAACCGGAATCAATGTCGGGACAGTTTACAGAGTCTTGTCGGACCCATGAAGGAGCTAACCGGAATCAATGTCGGGACAGTTTACAAAGTCTTGTCGGACCCTTAAAAAGTCGCACCCTCAAAAGGTGTGCCCAATCTTTCAAAAGGCGTGCCATCAAAAGGCGTGCCCAATACATAAAAAGGCGTGCCAGATATGATGGCGAGGCACGTGAGTGCCTTGGCTGGCGCGCCCGTTTGTCGTCTGGCGTCAAGTGGCGCGCGATACGCGTGGCTGCCTCGGCTATTTAACCAAGACGGAGGCTGAGGCTGAGGCAGAAGCTGAGACAGAAAAAACTGAGAGAAACCTCTGAAAAATTCTTCGTGTTCTGAGAGAGATACTCTGGAAATACTCTGGATCCAACCCTTCTCTGAAAAAACTCAGCAACCCATAAACATGGCCTCGTCTTCCCGTTCAACTACCCAGAATATGGCCTCTTCGTCCCGTGGTTTGCTCACTCTCTTTCCCGACCTCAACGAGTCAACAAGAGAGATAACTGGTGCGGTGGCCAGTGAACCTCAACCAAGCGCCTCTGGTTTTGCTCCGTTGAACTTTCCTATGCGGTCTGTGGAGCAAAGAATGGCAGTGCAGTCGGATGTGGAGGCCAATCAGTATACATTGAAGTCATGTGTGGAAACCATGACTGCGGTTACAAATTTGTCGAACCGGCTGCAGAGTAGGACAAATGAGGTGCAGCAGTTAAACGCCCAACTGGCTCTGCTCCAACGCATGTATAAGGATGCGCGAGCAGAGATAAGTGTACTAAAGGCGGAAAATAAGGAGCTGAAGCGGAAGGCCACCGTGATGTTCCGATTTGGAGGGCCGCCATATGCTGCAGTGGAGGAGCAGGGAGTAGTGATCGTGCCCAGTGGAGTGGGAAACACGGAGGCAACACCGGCAAGGGCCGTCCAGGACGGAGGCAAAAAGAAGAGACCGGCGGAATAGGCGAAGAAGTGAGGTCGGTGGGTGGCCGCCTGCAGAAAAGAAAACAAATCTTTGGGTGTTTGTTTGTTTGTTTGTTTGTTTTTTTTTTTTTTTTTTTTTTATTGTGTAAAATTGTGATCGGGGTTGATCCCTGAGATGAATAAAATATGGTTTGGTGTGCAAAGCTATATCACACGGATTGTGAAAAACAGCAATGGTGTTTGGAATTTTTTTTTTTTTTTTTTTTTTAAGAATAATAATAATCATAATAATATAAAGATAGGTGATAACAAAAAATAGCGGTGGATATGATTAAACGGGGCTGGTGGATGTTTTGGGATAATATTTTATAATAGTATTGGAAGTTGTGTGGTGTTGTGTTTGGTGTACTGATCAGAATCCATTAAGGATTTCAATTCATCACCGTTGCTTATTATTCTTCAGCATTCTTCCAAGGCATAAAGCGAACAACGCTTTGATTCCGACTTTCAGTGCTCGAGGATATGCTAGAGGACAGTTGAGGATTCCGACGATGCCTTCGAAAATTTCATCGCCATTGCTGATTTGAGCTCGGATTTCCGGCGATCTTGTTCCGGCGAGGACGATCTCGATGAGTGCAGCTGAGTTAACGCGGACTTCAATCGAGGAATGGAAGAGAAGAGACACGAGGTATGTGATTCGCTCCGGATCAGAAGACACGAACGCGCACTCCGATTCAGAAAGCGGAAACATCGCGAGAACCGCGAGCGCCTCGTGATTCAACTCGCACGAGTCGGAATCTGTATTCGAGAAGACGATAGCTAGGAGGACTTCACGCGCGTTGTGCGCAGAGATCACGGACCGATTCTTCTCCGAGTCACGAGCGAGTCCTCTGAGCCGTCGAAGCGCCGATAGCCGCGAATGCTTCGGAATCGACACCGACGAGGCTTGACTCAGGAGAGTCCGAACCATGGCTGGATCGGCGGGTTGCTTCGGAGTCTTCGAAGGGTGTGGTTCGGAATCAGAGTGAAGTCGGTAAGCGGGGCTCGGGTGACCGGACACGTGGTATTGCCGGTGGCGACTCAGGACTCGATACTGGTTCGGTCGTAGGTCTGACCGGTGCTCACGGTTACAGGGTCGCGTATGAGCTCGAGCGAGATCGGACACCTGAAGTAGTATGGGATCTGAACCCCCATGTCCAACGGCTCCAAGCTGCTGTGTGAATTCACTGCACAAACGGAGATCAACAAGACTTTGGGGAACTGGGTAGAGGAGATCAACAAGACTTTTGGGAGAGGTCCGGAATGAAGATATGTGTAGAGGTCCGGCGGGCGGCCAAGGCGAGGCTGCCGCCCGCCGGTGAAGCAGAATTACTAGCTTCTCAACCTTGCTCTGATACCATGTTAGAAAATGATAGATGTATTATTGATTGATGTATTGATCTCTATTACAATGATTCATGATTCCTATATATAGAAGAGGGTGAGTGTGTAGTAGGTGAGGAGTAGGTGAGGAGTAGGTGGAGAGTAGGTGAAGTAGGTGAGTGTGTAGTAGGTGGTAGTGGTAGGTGTGTAGTAGGTGGATTTTAACACCCTCCACAACATACAAATGTAAATGAACATGTATCATTTCATAGACCTCCCACACTCCAAGAAAGATATGAGGAGGGAATGACTGTAAATCCAAGACTCTACTTTTAGTTTACCCTTCCAAAAAGAGGACAGGGAGCAAAAGGATTACACCAATATAGTATATACAGAAATCAGCAAAATACATAGAAGAGGAAACCTTAGGAGATTACAAGGGAGATAAATGACAGCACGAGGGACGAAGCCAGGATTTCAAGATGGGGGGGGGGGGGGGGCGCCAAACAATATGTATATCCAACTCCAGCTACATTTACGTTTTCATAGATTCTAGTTTGAAAATAACAACGTATCAAAATATATTAAATAGTTAATATAAACAAAGATACTTTAAAAAAAAAAAAGGCAAAAAATCGACAAATCAAAACTAAATAGTTTTTTTTTTTTTCTTCAATTACATCTATCAAAATTGAACTTAGCGTTCTTTTTTATAACAGAATTCATCTATAATTGAATTTGTACTAATTATTTAGCAATTTTCTTTTCAATTTACGGAATTAGTTATTGCCTTCTAGTCTTATGTCTTATTTTATATTTATTTGGTCAAAATAAATAATATTTTATTAAACATATATGCTATATATGCATAGGTTATGGCAAACACGGGAGGGCCATGGCCACCTTTGGCCATAGTGTGGCTACATCCCTAGATACAAAATAAATAAATAAAAGTGGAAATCAAAAGTGAAAATATTAAAAAAATAAATAAATTACAAAAAAATATCAAGGTGATTAAAATATTAAAATAAAATAAAATATTAAAGCCTCAGGATTCTCAAAGAATTGAAGAATTGATTCATACACTCAATGATGATCTTCACAACCATATAGACAAACCAGTTAATTGTGGAGGATGATTAATTCAAAAAATGAAGCCTCAGGATTCTCAAAGCAAATTTATAATTTATCATAATTTTTATTTAATTTTTACAAATTACATTATGATTCATGTTATTGTTATTTAGAACTTAAAACATAGCATTAATGGTTGGGGAAAAGAAAAAAGAAGAAAAGAAAGAAAAAAAAAAGCAAAATTGTGATAAACATAGTTAAAATTTAAGTAATTTTATGTTTTTTACTGTCTAATTTTAATTTTAAAATTGATTATTAATTATTTATTTGAAGCTAGTACAATTTAATACAAAATACATATTATATCTTGCAACGGTGGGGTATTAATATTAGGAAAATGTTATAAACTCTAAATAATCTATCAATTTTTTTACCAAACTTCTCACATGGGTATGGGACCCACACAAACCCACGTGTGTGTGGATCTCATACCCATGTGAGAGATTTAGTAAAAAAGTTGGTAGATAATTTGAAGTCCTTAGTATAACTCTTATTATTATCTGAAATTACTATTCAGAGAGTATTTTCAAAAATTATAAAAAAATAGTAATAATAATAAAATTATAATTTTAAATATTAATATTGATAATATTTATTATTTTTTATATATTTTTTGTTGAAATCCTCTGATATCTAATTGTCCCTTAATATTATGTTATGTAGACCACCATTTGCAGCCAATTACTGAAGAAGCTCTAAAGGAATCAAAAACAATCACTACAATTTACAAAATTCCATTCCATCTTTGTCTTTCTTTCCTGCCTTTTTGATGATTGTCAATTTTAGAAAGTAAAAGTAGCAACTTAATCACATAAAACACATAATCAATCCCATAAAATATAAGTAAAATGTAAAATTGTATCTCTCGTGATAGATTCCACCATAGAGTATGTGTGGTCATAACTATTTTATGTGATTAATTATTTTGCCAATTTTGTATGCATAGTTTTATTAATATAGAAATGAGCAAAAATATAGACAAAAAATCAATCACATAAAACAATCGTGGTCATTAATTCTATAGTAATTTTCAATACTCCACTAATTGGGCAAGATCACAATCAATACTTGCTTTACATAAAAAGGTAGGAGATTTTCCATAGTTGTAGATACAAAGTTTAGGATTATGATTTCTTTAAGCACCTAAAACTGAAGCCTCAGGATTCTCAAAGAATTGAAGAATTGATTCATACACTCAATAATGATCTTCACAACCATATAGACAAACAAGTTAATTGTGGAGGATGATTAATTCAACAACTGAAGCCTCAAAATTCTCAAAGCAAATTTATAATTTATCATAATTTTTATTTAATTTTTACAAATTACATTATGATTCATGTTATTGTTATTTAGAACTTAAAACATAGCATTAATGGTTGGGGAAAAGAAAAAAGAAAAAAAAAAAAAAAAGCAAAATTGTGATAAACATAGTTAAAATTTAAGTAATTTTATGTTTTTTACTGTTTAATTTTAATTTTAAAATTGATTATTAATTATTTATTTGAAGCTAGTGCAATTTAATACAAAATACATATTATATCTTGCAACAGTGGGGTATTAATATTAGGAAAATGTTATCAACTCTAAATAATCTATCAATTTTTTTACCAAACTTCTCACATGAGTGTGGGACCCACACAAACCCACGTGTGTGTGGATCTCATACCCATGTGAGAGATTTAGTAAAAAGTTTGGTAGATAATTTGGAGTCCTTAGTATAACTCTTATTATTATGTGAAATTACTATTCAGAGAGTATTTTCAAAAATTATAAAAAAATAGTAATAATAATAAAATTATAATTTTAAATATTAATATTGATAATATTTATTATTTTTTATATATTTTTTGTTGAAATCCTCTGATATCTAATTGTCCCTTAATATTATGTTATGTAGACCACCATTTGCAGCCAATTACTGAAGAAGCTCTAAAGGAATCAAAAACAATCACTACAATTTACAAAATCCCATTCCATCTTTGTCTTTCTTTCCTGCCTTTTTGATGATTGTCAATTTTAGAAAGTAAAAGTAGCAACTTAATCACATAAAACACATAATCAATCCCATAAAATATAAGTAAAATGTAAAATTGTATCTCTCGTGATAGATTCCACCATAGAGTATGTGTGGTCATAACTATTTTATGTGATTAATTATTTTGCCAATTTTGTATGCATAGTTTTATTAATATAGAAATGAGCAAAAATATAGACAAAAAATCAATCACATAAAACAATCGTGGTCATTAATTCTATAGTAATTTTCAATACACCACTAATTGGGCAAGATCACAATCAATACTTGCTTTCCATAAAAAGGTTAGAGATTTTCCATAGTTGTAGATACAAAGTTTAGGATTATGATTTCTTTAAGCACCTAAAACTGAAGCCTCAGGATTCTCAAAGAATTGAAGAATTGATTCATACACTCAATAATGATCTTCACAACCATATAGACAAACAAGTTAATTGTGGAGGATGGTTAATTCAAAAACTGAAGCCTCAAAATTCTCAAAGCAAATTTATAATGTATCATAATTTTTATTTAATTTTTACAAATTACATTATGATTCATGTTATTGTTATTTAGAACTTAAAACATAGCATTAATGGTTGGGGAAAAGAAAAAAGAAAAAAAAAAAAAAAAGTAAAATTGTGATAAGCATAGTTAAAATTTAAGTAATTTTATGTTTTTTACTGTTTAATTTTAATTTTAAAATTGATTATTAATTATTTATTTGAAGCTAGTGCAATTTAATACAAAATACATATTATATCTTGCAACAGTGGGGTATTAATATTAGGAAAATGTTATCAACTCTAAATAATCTATCAATTTTTTTACCAAACTTCTCACATGAGTGTGGGACCCACACAAACCCACGTGTGTGTGGATCTCATACCCATGTGAGAGATTTAGTAAAAAGTTTGGTAGATAATTTGGAGTCCTTAGTATAACTCTTATTATTATGTGAAATTACTATTCAGAGAGTATTTTCAAAAATTATAAAAAAATAGTAATAATAATAAAATTATAATTTTAAATATTAATATTGATAATATTTATTATTTTTTATATATTTTTTGTTGAAATCCTCTGATATCTAATTGTCCCTTAATATTATGTTATGTAGACCACCATTTGCAGCCAATAACTGAAGAAGCTCTAAAGGAATCAAAAACAATCACTACAATTTACAAAATCCCATTCCATCTTTGTCTTTCTTTCCTGCCTTTTTGATGATTGTCAATTTTAGAAAGTAAAAGTAGCAACTTAATCACATAAAACACATAATCAATCCCATAAAATATAAGTAAAATGTAAAATTGTATCTCTCGTGATAGATTCCATCATAGAGTATGTGTGGTCAAAACTATTTTATGTGATTAATTATTTTGCCAATTTTGTATGCATAGTTTTATTAATATAGAAATGAGCAAAAATATAGACAAAAAATCAATCACATAAAACAATCGTGGTCATTAATTCTATAGTAATTTTCAATACTCCACTAATTGGGCAAGATCACAATTAATACTTGCTTTCCATAAAAAGGTTGGAGATTTTCCTGATGATGATTTGGTTCTATATATATAGAACCAAACATCCTCTGCAACCAACCAACATCCTCCCCCTCTCTCTCTCTCTCTCTCTCTCTCTCTCTCTCTCTCTCTCTATATATATATATATATATATTACACAATTTGAAACTTAACTACGAACAGAACTAGAGAAGCAATTTCATCCAGTAAGCTCCTCTCTCTCTCTCTCTCTCTCTCTCTCTGAAACTATCATTTTCAATTTTTTTTTGATGTTTTTTCATAAGTCCTTGATGGAGATATATGCATATTTCGATACATATATCGTTTTCAATTTCCTTCAATAATTAAGATTCAAAAATGACTGCAAAGAGTAAAAAAAACAAAAAATCTCAATCATTGTTGGGGTTTTATATGACCTGCATGAACCAATTGTTGCAAATAATATTCATGGTTTGGTTGCAATTTTTGACCAATTTTTTTTTAGTGAGTTTTTTTTAATATTTTAAGTAAATTTTTTTTATTAGATATACTTAAAAAGTAAAATATTTATAAAAAAAATATTTTAAAAAATACATAAGATTAAAAAAATGTATTGAATTTTTATAGTTTTGGTATTTAATGAATTTTGTAAAGATTTCTTTTACAAATATTATATTTTTTAGGCTTATTTATGTTAGGTGTATCTAAAAATAAATAAATACAATATTAAAAAAATTGTAAACACAAAAAATATAGAAAATAAAAAATTCAAATTTTTAAAAGTGGATTCAAAAGTCTCAAATCAAATAAGGTGATTAATTTTTTTTAAATCAAATAACTTTTTTTTTCTTTGTTTTATGCACAGTACACAGCATAACTTTAACACAAAAATATTTGGACAAATTACAACCCCAAAAAAAAAAAAAAAAAATTATGTGTTTATTTTGTTTTGAAATTAGTTTCGCTCTATTTTTGGGGCAAAGTTTCACTCTGTTTCATTTCATGCATCTAATATAATTTATAGGGCAAAGTATCACTCTATTTTTTAAATTTTTTATGAACGTTTTAAAATTTTTCATACTTCTTTTTTAGTTTTATATCAACTCAATTTATATACATTTAAAACGTTTCAAATTTAAATGTAACTTTTTATAAAATTATTGAAGAATAGAAAATTTTAATATAACTTTTTATTATTATCATTACTACTACGAACTATTTTTATTAAAGTTTTTTTTCAATCGTGGTCATTAATTCTATAGTAATTTTCAATACTCCACTAATTGGGCAAGATCACAATCAATACTTGCTTTCCATAAAAAGGTTGGAGATTTTCCTGATGATGATTTGGTTCTATATATATAGAACCAAACATCCTCTCCAACCAACCAACATCCTCCCTCTCTCTCTCTCTCTCTCTCTCTCTCTCTATATATATATATATATATATTACACAATTTGAAACTTAACTACGAACAGAACTAGTATCGAAATATGCATATATCTCCATTAAGGACTTATGAAAAAACATCAAAAAAAAATCTCTCTTTGAAACTATCATTTTCAATTTTTTTTTGATGTTTTTTCATAAGTCCTTAATGGAGATATATGCATATTTCGATACATATATCGTTTTCAATTTACTTCAATAATTAAGATTCAAAAATGATTGCGAAGAGTAAAAAAAACAAAAAATCTCAATCATTGTTGGGGTTTTATATGACCTGCATGAACCAATTGTTGCAAATAATATTTATGGTTTGGTTGCAATTTTTGACCAATTTTTTTTTTAGTGAGTTTTTTTTAATATTTTAAGTAAATTTTTTTTATTAGACATACTTAAAAAAGTAAAATATTTATAAAAAAATATTTTAAAAAATACATAAGATTAAAAAAATGTATTGAATTTTTATATTTTTGGTATTTAATGAATTTTGTAAAGATTTTTTTTACAAATATTATATTTTTTAGGTTTATTTATGTTAGGTGTATCTAAAAATAAATAAATAGAATATTAAAAAAATTGTAAACACAAAAAATATAGAAAATAAAAAATTCAAATTTTTAAAAGTGGATTCAAAAGTCTCAAATCAAATAAGGTGATTAATTTTTTTTAAATCAAATAACTTTTTTTTTCTTTGTTTTATGCACAGTACACAGCATAACTTTAACACAAAAATATTTGGACAAATTACAACCCCCAAAAAAAAAAAAAATTTATGTGTTTATTTTGTTTTGAAATTAGTTTCGCTCTATTTTTGGGGCAAAGTTTCACTCTGTTTCATTTCATGCATCTAATATAATTTATAGGGCAAAGTATCACTCTATTTTTTAAATTTTTTATGAATGTTTTAAAAATTTTAATACTTCTTTTTTAGTTTTATATCAACTCAATTTATATACATTTAAAACGTTTCAAATTTAAATGTAACTTTTTATAAAATTATTGAAGAATAGAAAATTTTAATATAACTTTTTATTATTATCATTACTACTACGAACTATTTTTATTAAAGTTTTTTTTTTGATGTAAAACATCTTTTTAAAAAAAATATTCTATTCATTTTTTATTGTTTGGTGAACAAAATATAAGTAAAAATGTTTTTCATTATAGTTTCAAAAACTTCATGACATTAAAAATTATGTAATCAAACTCTTTCAACGCATTTGACTTTTCAAATAGGTATCCTAACTTTTTCATGCAATATAAATTTTTCGTTTCAATTATGAACTAAACGTCGAAAAACAAATACAAAATATTTTTTTGTGTGTAAAATCGATTTATATGAAAAATATTTTGTATCAAAACAAATGGAACCTAATTCAACTTATTCTTGGTGTAAAAGTAGAAAATCATCGAATAGGATCTACATAATTTTTTAGTTAATTTTAATTAATATTTTTCATGGTGTGAGATTCTTTCAATAATTTGAAAGTTATTTCTTTCTTTTAATTGATTTTTCCTTTCTCTCTTGCTTTCCTTCTTAATTTTGCTTGTTTGTTTTTATTAAACTGAAGCATTACTTGATCTAAAGAAAAGAAAAAAAAATTGAAGCAGTATAAAAATAAAAAAATAAAAAAATAACTGAAACAATATAGTTTTTTTTTAGTTATTATTTTTAGATTGTATTTGGTTCATGAATTTGAAAAAAGATTTGAAAAAAAAAAATGTGTATAAAATCTATCCAAATCGGTCCTCAAATTCATAAACCAAACATAATCTTTATCAATTTGGTGTTATTTTCTGGTTTTTATTTTTATTTTTTTATATATTGGTGTTATTTTATGTACTACGACTAAGTTGTAATTTAAGAACTTACAATTTCCGGGTTGTTAATTAATGGATGTTGGTAATATTGGTGGCATTATTGATTTTAAGTTGTAAATCTTAATATGATGTCCTTAAATTTTGGGACGTCACAACATGGTATCAGAGCCTTGGTTGAAAAACCCTTGTGACCTAGAGGGACCGTAAACCGGCTTGTTAAATAACTTATTAGTGGTTATAGTAATCATTTTTAGTTACTAAGTAGAATTTTGATTTTTGTAGATGGCAAACGAAAATCAAAATGGATGGTTGGAGGAAGAACCCGAGATGTTAGAAGAACCTATTGACTGGGAAGAGGATCCAGAGGAAGAGCCAGAAGAGGATTTGGAAGAGGAATTCGGAGTGGGAGCTGAGGGTGAACCTGACTTTGATCAAGAAATGGAAGAGTCTGATCCAGAATCCTCGATAGAGGACGGCCCTGAGGCGGCTTTGAGACACATGATTGTGCCGCCTGTCCTGCCATATGGAAAGGCAGTATTTGTGAGGGTTACCCCAACTAGGCCGTGCTATTGGAGGAGCTCGCCTAGGAGGGACATGTTTATCGGGCCTGTTCAGATAAGAGAATATCTGGACAACAATTTCTATCGAGTATGGAACTTACCACCGCAATACGTCGCCAACAAGGGTGATGCGTTTCTACTCCAGGATATCCGGAGTACCCGACCTCCTTTCGGTCATGTTGTCCGAACCCTAGACCCATTGGTGAATTTTTATAGAGCTTCCACATATCACGAGATCCCTACCTGCGTGATTAGACGAATGGTGGGTCAGAATGGGGTGCGGATGGTCCTTGTCCGCTGGGAGTGTTATGGCCTACCCGATGAAGCATGGGAGTTGGAGGAGACAGTGCGTCAACGTTGTGTCCATTTGCTTGGATAGGAAATGGCAAGTGTGGAAGCTAGGACAACAACAAATTTTGTAACACTTAATTGTAATAGTCCTAGTTTCTAACTTACGGTTGTTGGCAAAAGTACCACAACGAGATAGGAAGGGTTAGAATGAATTCTTCTTGTTTATGTTTTTGTTTTTCTTTTTATGATTTATTATTATTAATGAAATCCTAGTACTTTTTCTGTGTTCAACTAGGACTGTTTTATATGCATTTTATCAATAAATAAATAACAATAACAATAACAATAACAATAATAATAAATAAATAAATAGAGGGTGTAACCACAATATCCTTCGTACAGAAAATGGCAGGAAGAACTAGGGCAAACGGATCCAATGACGACAACAACGACGACGACAACAAGAAGGGTTGGGGAGGAGACTCAGGTAAATAAAGCACAATTCATAACTCCAGTGGTCCCTCCACAGCATACAAATGTAAACGAACCTGTATCATTTCATAGACCTCCCACACTCCAAGAAAGATATGAGGAGGGAATGATTGTAAATCTAATACTCTACTTTTAGTTTACACTTCCAAAAAGAGGACAGGGAGCGAAAGGATTACACCAAACTAGTATATACAAAAATCAGCAAAATACATAGAAGAGGAAACCTTAGGATATTACAAGGAAGATAAATGACGGCACGAGGGACGGAGCCAGGATTTCAAGATAGGGGGGGCCAAACAATATGTATATCCAACTCCAGCTACATTTACGTTTTCATATATTCTAGTTTGAAAATAACAACGTATCAAAATATATCAAATAGTTAATATAAACAAAGATACTTTTAAAAAAAAAAAAGGCAAAAATCAACAAATCAAAACTAAATAGTTTTTTTTTCCCCTTCAATTACATCTATCAAAATTGAACTTAGCGTTCTTTTTTATAACAGAATTCACCTATGATTGAATTTGTACTAATTATTTAGCAATTTTCTTTTCAATTTACGGAATTAGTTATTGCCTTCTAGTCTTATGTCTTATTTTATATTTATTTGGTCAAAATAAATAATATTTTATTAAACATATATACTATATATGCATAGGTTATGGCAAACACAGGGGGGGCCATGGCCACCTTTGGCCATAGTGTGGCTACATCCCTGGACAGCACCGGAGGCAGAATTAGAGGAAAATTATAGATAATTATGGGGTTCTCCCCGTGTGCCATACAAGGGTTAAAAGGATGTCTTCTTCACAACCAAATTGAGGTGATAAACCACTTAACATGCCAAAGCTAGATGACCATAGTGCAGGGTATAGCAGCTTCGCAGAATCATGTAATCATACTTTCAGTTATTGATGTAAAGGACACCGTGTGTTGCATCAAAAAGATGGGTCAAATTGGCTTAATAAGCTTGAAAAAAAAAGGGAAGAATTTCTTTTGAAAAAAAAAGACGCAGGCGCACGAGGTCCACATCAGAATGTCAAAGTTACATAATCCCACTGAATCCATAAAAATCCTAGTTAACCGAAAGAATCATTTTCTATATTCTTTTTGTCCATGAAAACCCACCACAGCCTTAGTTAAATACAGACAAGAATATTACTCTTCCCTAAATTCCAAAATAAGTTTCCCAAAAGGGTTATTCATGAAATTCTAAGGCCTCTAATCTCCAACTTGCTTCAAGCAAATCTCATCCTGATCAATTAGGTGATTCCAACTCCCGTCTTCAATCTCATGAGACACAAAGCCTGAATTGCTAAAGCCCACTGACCAACAGCTTACATAAGAAGCACTCAAGGGACATCACTACACTATCTCTTAGCATAAGAATATAAGAAAATTTAAATAAATATTCGCCTATCTGTATCGGGATTTTGGAATTCAGATACACATATTCACCAATATATCATGTCTTATATCGGCTGATATATGACCGCATCATCAATACTAAATTCATAAAAGAGGTTTCACTACACTATCATATCTTCAATTCACCAAGACAGACATATAAACAGTGGTTAAATCAAATTACTTGCAGATAATCAATCATATTTAGATCACAAAGTAAATAATCAATTCATAAAAATAAAATAAAAAAGCAAATCACAACAAAAAGTACATATATAAGATGAAGAAAAAACAAAATAGGTACATTTGAAGTATATTACCTTGTTGACATTGACATTGGGGGGCCCAATAATGAAGGAACTTGTAGAAGTAATCGAACATCTCCACAGAGGATCCGACATTCTTGGGTCCAACGCTGACCCGATCCGACTCCTTATCTCCCTCAGTTCCTTCCAGTTGATCCAATCGGTCTTCCTTGGCGGACTTCTCAACTTTCAGCTTCTTGGCGCCGCCGCTATCCTCGCCGGAATCTTCCCCGAAACGTTTCGAGTCGGCGGCGGGGAGTTGTTCTTCGGTGGCGGCGATTGGGGTTTCAAGGTCCATGTCTTGGGCGGAGGGCTCTGCTTGTATACGGGTTTCGGAGGCATCAGTTGTTGCAGATTCGGCAATGCCTGAGAGAGATCTTTTGCGAAGAAGAGACGCCGCACCAAAAACCCTAGACAGACACTAATCCTCTTTCTTTTAGATGCCGGATAGGTCCATAACCTTTTTTTTTTTTTTTTTTCATTTCATTGATGTAGGTATGAAATCCATGCATATCAATAATTAAGATTCAAAAATGATGTAGGCATCAGTTGTTGCATGAATCAATTGTTGCAAATAATATTCATGTTTTTGTTGCAATTTTTGACCAATTTTTTTTTAGTGAGTTTTTTAAAATATTTTAAGTAAATTTTTTTTATTAGATATACTTAAAAAAGTAAAATATTTATTAAAAATATTTTAAAATATATATAAGATTAAAAAAATGTATTGAATTTTTATATTTTTGGTATTTAATGAATTTTGTAAAGATTTTTTTTACAAATATTATATTTTTTAGGTTTATTTATGTTACGTGTATCTAAAAATAAATAAATAGAATATTAAAAAAATTGTATAGAAAATAAAAAATTCAAATTTTTAAAAGTGGATTTAAAATTCTCAAACCAAATAAGGTGATTAATTTTTTTAAAATCAAATACCTTTTTTCTTTGTTTTACGTACATAACTTTAACACAAAAATATTTGGACAAATTAGAACCCAAAAAAAAAAAAAAAGCTTCTTACGTGTTTCATTTTGTTTTGAAATTAGTGTCGCTCTATTTTTAGGGCAAAGTTTTACTCTGTTTCATTACATGCGTCTAATATAATTTATAGGGTAAAGTTTCACTCTATTTTTTTTTAATTTTATGAATGTTTAAAATTTTAATACTTCTTTTTTAGTTTTATATCAACTCAATTTATATACATTTAAAACGTTTCATATTTAATTGTAACTTTTTATAAAACTATTGAAGAATAGAAAACATACCCACAAAAAATTGACCCAGTTTAAAAATTAATACAATTTTAATGTTTTATATATTTATTAAATTTGATTTTGCGTTCTTCAAATTGTAAAACATAAAGAATTATTTTGCCAATTTGTGAAAACCAAAATTGTCAATTTTGTGAAAACACTAAACTAAACAGGTTTTGGAATTTGGAATAAGTTTTCAAAAGCCCTAAACCAAATAAGTTTTCGGTTTTGAGTTTTGAATTTTTGAATGAGTTTTCAAAAATCCTAAACCAAACAAGTTTTGGGTTTTGGGTTTTGAAAAACTGATTCAAAAATTGAACCAAACGGAAGTGTTTAACCCTTAAAGCAAACTAAATTTTGATTTTTGAACTTTGTTAAATCTAAATTTTTTTAATTATTTTCAATCTAAACTATTTATCTATTTCTATTAGTAGGTAAAATCAATAGAAAAAATGGTATTTTAATTATTAAACTTAATAAAAAAAATGATATTTTATATATAAAACAATGAGTTTAATAACTAAAATATTTTTTTCTATAGGTTTTACTCAATAAAAAAATAGGTGAATGATTTATACTAAAAAAAAATAAAAAAAATTGGATTCAAATTGACAAAATTGAAAAGTTTGGTTTATTTTATTACAAGGCTCAAACCTTGAATTTTTTATTTTTTTTTTTAAATTATCTCAAAATATTTTCAAAAAAATTATTGTTCTATATAAACTCTATATAATACATTAATTAAATACGGATCCTATAACAATTTTATTTATATTCTTGTGCACTAATTTTATGTACATACTTTTTTTTCAAGAAATTTGAGTGATGCTTGTAGCTCTTTCGACATCTAAATAATTTGAATTCTTTTTTAAATAATCATCTTAATTCTAATTATATATTTCTTATAATATCATAACTTGTATATAATATACATCCTTTTGAGAGTGTATAACCGTAAAACGACATTTTTGGGGAAATCACAAAAAAAAAAAAAAAAACTCAAGCTCTAACTATTGTAATAAAATAAACTATGAGCTTTTAATTTTGTCAATTTAGACTCCGAATTTTTAATTTATTTTTAATCTAAATCATTTGCTTATTTTTTGTTTAGTAAAATTGAAAAATGAGTATTTTAGTCATTTAACTCAATGCAAAATAATATTTTATATTTGCCTATGTGAAATTTATTGACTAAAATACTATTTTTTCTGTTGATTTTACTTAATGAAATATGAATGATTTAAATTAAAAATGAATCAAAATATTAAAATTTAAATTAATATAATTAAAAAATTATTTTATTAAAAGACTTAAACTGTGAGATTTTTTTTATATAATTGTCCCAACTCAAAATGATTTGATAGTCTTGAAATAATAATTTTCTCTCTTAAATCCCCATCCTTTTAGCCTATCCAATTACGGACAAAACACAACCATAAAATGAAAGGACCACCTTGGCACATTAATGTATTGTGGATATTTGTGAATGGGAAAAAAAATAAAAAGACAAAAATTAAAATTTTACTTGGTTTGATTTTATAAAAATTGTTATTGAATGGGTTTTTATTTATCTTTCTTGAAATTTTGCATAGTTTTTTTTTTTTTTAAATTCACTTAATCTATATGTTTTTTAAAAATATTTTAAAATAACTAAAATATGAAAAAAGTTCATTAACTTTTTTTCTATTAAAAAAATCCATCTAAAAATACACAGGTTTTTTTAGGGGAAGACGGCTATCCTTGTACTTTGTAATTTTTTTTTTTTTATCATAGTAAAAATCACATCAATCATGCAGCTCTAGTTTGGAATAAACCACATAAATCTATATATTTTTCATGTTTGTTTGATTTATCATTTCTTATTATTATTCTTATTTATATTTCGTGTCTCACCGATTCTAATTTATATCAATTTCTCACAGAATATTCTCTATTTCTCACACAATTTCTTCTAGACTTGTCAAAATGGAATTAAAAAAGTTCTATCAATACCTCACGTGATGAATATATCATCAACAAAAATTAGTTGAAACTACGGTTTCAAATAAAAATATTATTGATAATGCAATTTGATCAATGAAGGATGGGTCGGACTGATCCACATGTTCCACGAGTTTGTAGGCCTTCTTCTCCCTGCTGCATGCCTGCAAAAGGTTCAGCAGGGAGACACCGGGATTTGAGCGGTTAGCCGCCGTAAACACTCTAACGGTCAAGTTAGATAAAGCAAATAGAGAGTTAGAGTGAGAGTTAGAGAGAGAGAGAGAGAGAGAGAGAGAGAGAGATACTTGTTTTTGCTAACCTTCTTCATGAGCGTTGTAGTCATCCCATTTTTGACCGCCCTTAAGACTTGGGCACCTCAGGTTGATCACTCGATGATGAAAGTTACGCTGTACAAACGTTCGATTTTTTCAGCAAGAAGAGCTTCTAAATCCTAACCTCACACCCTATTTTAGACCAAAATTATTTTAGACCTTAAAACCCTCTTTTTCAAAATCTTTTTTTAAATGTTCCTACGATGTTCCAAAACTCGCATTTCGTTTAAAATATTGCACTTTTCTATAAACCGAGTAAGGACAAAGTGGAAATACATAGAAGGGAGGTGAACTCTTTGAAAAATCTTTAAAACATCTTATTTATAGGTTTGGAGTTGAAGGAAATAGGAGGGGAGAGAAGAAAACTAGTTTGGGAAAAAGTTGGGCATCAATCCGTTAAGCTATAAATGAGCAGCCTTCACTAAATTAGGCATATCTCTTTGCACACTTAAAATTTAGATGTGAGGCCACCGCCATTGGAAAGTAGACTTTCAGGATTTCAATTTTGACTCAAGAATCATTTGAAACCGAGTTCGGATGAAGCAGATATGCCCGTTTGAAGCCAATCTAGTCTTTTGTGGACGGCCGACCACTAATAGTGGGCAGCCGGCCAGTTGTGAAAAATTAGGCCATTTTGAGTGGATTGGCCAGCCAAGTGTCCCCATTGGGTGTACGGCCGTCCACTAAATGTGGCTGGCCGACCACTTGTTCCTGATAACAGATTTTTGCAGATATTTATTGCCAGTTGTTCCCACAGGTGCATGCACTACATCAGCTGTCTATATACAGATATTTCCAAGGTAGACACCTATATTTCTATCTATAGATGACCTTCCCTCTTAGTACGAGGGTTAGAAAATTTTGGTGAAGGAAATTAGGGTTAGAAAAATTCCTTAAGGACCAATACTTGCATAGCACTCTCTCTCTCTATCTTGTAACCTACACACCCTCTCTCTTCACTTCCTAAACCAAAAATTTAGCTCTTCTTGCTGAGGTTCTTGAGCTCAAATCTTAACCCTTGAGAGTATAAACTTTGTGGTTTGTGAACAAAGGAATTACTACTCTTCAAGGGGTATAACTTGGGCAATCATTAAACATTACCTCTTCCTTCTTCTTTTTTTTTGTTGTTTTTGAACTGTTTTTGAACTATTTTTATAGGCTGAAACTTATGGCTTAAAGCTATCAAAGGTGGAGGGGTTAACCACCCTTCTTTGAACCTTGTCTCCTTAGCTTTTGCCCTTGTGTTTCCCATCTCTTCAAAGAAGGGTGGTTAACCCCTCCACCTTTGATAGCTTTAAGCCACAAGTTTCAGCCTATAAAAATAGTTCAAAAACAGTTCAAAAACAACAAAAAAAGAGAAGGAAGAGGTAATGTTTAATGATTGCACAAGTTATACCCCTTGAAGAGTAGTAATTCCTTTGTTCACAAACCACAAAGTTTATACTCTCAAGGGTTAACATTTGAGCTCAAGAACCTCAGCAAGAAGAGCTAAATTTTTGGTTTAAGAAGTGAAGAGAGAGAGTGTGTAGGTTACAAGATAGAGAAAGAGAGAGAGTGCTATCCAAGTATTGGTCCTTAAGGAATTTTTCTAACCCTAATTTCCTTCACCAAAATTTTCTAACCCTCGTACTAAGAGGGAAGGTCATCTATAGATAGAAATATAGGTGTCTACCTTGGAAATATCTGTATATAGACAGCTGCTGTAGTGCATGCACCTGTGGGAATAACTGGCAATAAATATCTGCAAAAATCTATTCTCAGGAACAAGTGGTCGGCCAACCACATTTAGTGGACGGCCGTACACCCAATGGGGACACTTGGCTGGCTAATCCACTCAAAATGGCCTAATTTTTCACAACTGGCCGGCTGCCCACTATTAGTGGTCGGCCGTCTACAAAAGACTAGATTGGCTTCAAACGGGCATATCTCCTTCATCCGAATGCGGTTTCAAATGATTCTTGAGTCAAAATTGAAGTCCTGAAAGTCTACTTTCCAGTGGCGGTGGCTTCACATCTAAATTCTAAGTGTGCAAAGAGATATGCCTAATTTAGTGAAGGCTGCTCATTTCTAGCTTAACGGATTGATGCCCAACTTTTTCCCAAACTAGTTTTCTTCTCTCCCCTCCTATTTCCTTCAACTCCAAACCTATAAATAAGATGTTTTAAAGATTTTTCAAAGAGTTCACCTCCCTTCTATGTATTTCCACTTTGTCCTTACTCGGTTTATAGAAAAGTGCAATATTTTAAACGAAATGCGAGTTTTGGAACATCGTAGGAACATTTAAAAAAAGATTTTGAAAAAGAGGGTTTTAAGGTCTAAAATAATTTTGGTCTAAAATAGGGTGTGAGGTTAGGATTTAGAAGCTCTTCTTGCTGAAAAAATAGAACGTTTGTACAGCGTAACTATAATAACTCATATTTATGTCTTAGGCATGTTCATGTGCATTTACATAACTTTGTCTTGTTAAGTTTACATTCATGAATCTTGTCTTGTTTTGCTTAAGTGTTGCTTGCATGCTTTGTTCCTCCTCTACTATGCCAAGCCTAGGTCATGTCAAGCCTAGGTCATGCCAAGCCTAGGTCATGTTAAGTCTAGGTCACACCTTTGAACCTCTTACCCCTAGGACCATCTTGGAACCACTTTGGTTGACCTCCACCATCACCTAGGCATATTGGCCGAGATGTCATCATCTAGGCCGAGGTGTGCATCACCTTGGCCGAGATGTGCATTATCTAGGCCGAGATGTTATCATCTAGGCGCCCTAGATCCTTGATCCTTGCACCTAGTGATCTTGTTCCGGGACTGGAATGACCTAGACCAAGGTGTGGCACATCTAGGCCGAGGTGTGGCACAGCTTAGCCAAGTGTTATCCTTCCTAGCCGAGATCATTTAGACCTTACTTGCCGAAGCCTATGTCCTTAGTCGAGATCATTACCTGGCGGAGTGCCCATGTCATCTAGCTTGTTGTACACACTTTGTCATACACTTGTCTTGTCTTTCTATCACCTTTTGAGGAGAACCAATCCGGTAGTGCCACGTATCCCTGCAGAGGGTTAAATCAGCCGGCAGAGAGAGAAAAACATATCATTTGCTATATCCTTGTCTTAGAAGAGAGAGAAGCTCTAGGAAGAGGAAGATGAATTCTAGAGAGAGGTAGATTTCCAAGCTTGATCCCTAGAGATCGAACCGTTAGATCCGTGTTTTAAGGTTAGATTTGTGATCTACTCTTGTTATTCTTTATGTTGATCTAATCGCATTGCATGATCTAGCATGTTTCATGAACCATGCATTGCTTTGAAGTTCGGTTTTAGAAAGAGAAAGTGATATTCATGTGTTCTTGAGGAAAAGCCATGTTTTGATCCGAAAGTTTGTATCAAGATCCATGTTTTCGTGTTTGTTTTCATATGATCTTCAAGTATGGGTACCAAGGTCCATGTTTTTGAACTCATAGCATGAAACCTCAAATTTTATAATAACAAGTTATGATTTTAGCATTCATGTTCTTCATGTTCTTCATGCCCATGTTCTTCAAGGATGAAACCCTGATTTCCAGGCTTCATTTCCCTAGGTGTGATCATCGAGACCACTCTTGCCTAGATCACACACTTAGGCCAAGCATCGTATCTCACCTTGGCCTACCTTGCATGATCACTTGCACGCTAGTTTATCTTGCATGCACACCTAGGCTAACCACTGCACACCTAGGCTGACCATGGTACACCCTTGCCGGCACCTTGTAACACCTCGGCAGGCAGCTGCATACTGAAGTCTAGGTAACCACACCTCGGCCAATAGGTGTAGGACCTCGGCCAAGACCTCCTAAGTTCACTCAGCTAGGCCATTTTTGCCTAGATCATTTCTGTGCATCCATTCCAAGACCTGGTTGTTACCCAGCATGTTTTCCCTAGATGTTTTCCCTAGATGTTTCCCAGCATGTGTTTCCCTAGATGTTTTCCAGCATGTTTTCCCTAGATGTTTCCCAGCATGTGTTTCCCTAAATGTTTTCCAGCATGTTTTCCCTAGATCATTTGCATTCATGTAAAGCTTGTTTTTAAGAGTACATTCAATAGACTTTGCCATGTGTTTGTAGGACTTGGACCTTTACCTTGATCCCGACGTCCCAAGAACTATGTGAGTGGTATTTCTAATAAAGCTATGTTATAACGTTTTGTTAAAGCTTCGCTTTGCTTGTTTTGAAAAGTATTGTTAAGCATGAATGATGATCCCTATTTTGTATATCAAGTATTAGCCTTGTTTTGGATGACATTCTTGGAAAGTCCGTACGTGCTAGGGGACTCTAAACTTTTGTAGCACAAGTCCTCCCATGCTAGGGGACTTTAAGCCCATGTAGCATCATGTTTGAGAGATATTTGTCATCGACGATCTATGAATGGATGGCCCCACCGACGGTCTGTGAACGGGTGGATTTGTCATCGACGGTCTATGAACGGATGGCCTCACCGACGGTCTGTGAACGGGTGGATTTGTCACTGATGGTCTATGAACGGGTGGGTTTGTTTTGTCAGGAATGCCATCACCCCATGTATTATGTAGATGTTATTAAACATCCCAAAAAGATTTGAAAGACCAAGATTTGATTGATGAACTTGATCCATCCCATGTTTTGAACAAGCTATGATATATGTATTGTTTTGACAAGGACCTCGGGAATCATTCATTTAACCCCTTTTTACTTATACCATTAACTGAGTATCCAAGCTCACCATCTCCTTATGTATATATGTAGGAAACAAACATGAAGGCGGTGATGCCGAGATGTGTTATTTGCAAGATGATGTTTGATCCATGTTATGTCGGCAATCTTGAAGATTATGCTTCTTGACTTTATATTTCATGTATTTTGTATATGTCAGCTTGAGAAGCCTTTTGATCAAGATGTAACATGTACTTTATTTTTTTTGTATTCAAGTTGTAAAACCATGCTAAGATGTATGTCATTTCATTTGATCTATGCACAGCTCTTATGGACTACTTAGATTTAAATATATTGCTTCCGCACATGTTAGCCCCATATATAATACTCTGATTGTGTGTGAATTTTGAAAGTTGGCCTTCGGTAATCTCGGATTACTGGCCATCACGGCACCATTCTACTATGGGCGGAATGGGGTCGTGACAGTAACTTTCATCATCGAGTGATCAACCTGAGGTGCCCAAGTCTTAAGGGCGGTCAAAAATGGGATGACTACAACGCTCATGAAGAAGGTTAGCAAAAACAAGTAACTCTCTCTCTCTCTCTTTAACTCTCACTCTAACTCTCTATTTGCTTCATCTAACTTGACCGTCAGAGTGTTTACGGTGGCTAACCGCTCAAATCCCGGTGTCTCCCTGCTGAACCTTTTGCAGGCATGCAGCAGAGAGAAGAAGGCCTACAAACTCGTGGAACGTGTGGATCAGTCCGACCCATCCTTCATTGATCAAATTGCATTATCAATAATATTTTTATTTGAAACCGTAGTTTCAACTAATTTTTGTTGATGATATATTCATCATGTGAGGTATTGATAGAACTTTTTTAATTCCATTTTGACAAGTCTAGAAGAAATTGTGTGAGAAATAGAGAATATTTTGTGAGAAATTGATATAAATTAGAATCGGTGAGTCACGAAATATAAATAAGAATAATAATAAGAAATGATAAATCAAACAAACATGAAAAATATATAGATTTATGTGGTTTATTCCAAACTAGAGCTGAATGATTGATGTGATTTTTACTATGATAAAAAAAAAAAAATTACAAAGTACAAGGATAGTCGTCTTCCCCTAAAAAAACCTGTGTATTTTTAGATGGATTTTTTTAATAGAAAAAAGTTAATATTTTAGTTATTTTTAAATCTTTTTAAAAAACATATAGATTAAGTGAATTTAAAAAAAAAAAAAAACTATGCAAAATTTCAAGAAAGATAAATAAAAACCCATTCAATAACAATTTTTATAAAATCAAACCAAGTAAAATTTTAATTTTTGTCTTTTTATTTTTTTTCCCATTCACAAATCTCCACAATACATTAATGTGCCAAGGTGGTCCTTTCATTTTATGGTTGTGTTTTGTCCGTAATTGGATAGGCTAAAAGGATGGGGATTTAAGAGAGAAAATTATTATTTCAAGACTATCAAATCATTTTGAGTTGGGACAATTATATAAAAAAAAGGGAAAATCGGTCTAAGGTCCCTATCCAACTTTTAGTAATGAATTAGGTCCACAATCTGTTCTTTTGTAGTTTAAGGTCCCTCACCCCATCCTCTCTCCATCCACGTTGTCCTGAGCTTGAATCGGTGGCGTGATCGGAAACGTAATCATCATCACTCTGTTTCTGAAATACTGTAACAGCTCTGCGATTTGAGCTTCTTCCTCAACACCTTCTCCTCCGACTCCTCCCTCCGCTCTGCCACCGTCGCAGACCTTCGCACCGCCCGGATCTGCGACCCGGCCTGCCTTTCCTTCTCCAATGGCGCACTTTAGCAACCTCCCCTGCGACGAAGACGCCATTTGCATGATCTGCAAGAAGAAGTCGGCGGAGGACAAGACTATCACCTGCAAAAAAGGTTTCACAACCTTAGACCTCCTTAACCAAAATTTCTCTGATAGTATTGACAATGATATTAGTCAACTACTTCTTCAAGCTGGAGCCAAAGAAGGATATGCACTACAAAGTTTTGAAATCCAAACACATCATCATCCCCAACCACCACCACCTCCAATCCCAAAATCACCCAAGTTCAAAGAAATGATGGTCTTATCTCTCTCTTCAATGACCAAATCTGTGTTGTTGGCCATCTTCATCTTCTTAGCCGGGGCTACCTATACATGTCTGTTCAGTTTGCCGGGAGTATGATTGTCCAGAGAAAATTCAAATTTCTCCGGATTCAATTTTGACCGGTTTCTTTCAAGGCAAGTTATTGATGTAAGTTTGATAGAAATGATGGTCTTATCTTTCTCCTCAATGACCAAATCTGTGTTGTTGGTCGTCTTCATCTTCTTAGCCGGGGCTACCTACTCATGTCTGTTCAGTTTGACAAATATTTATCCACGGGAAAACCGTGGTGTTGAGTTGGCAGCAATAAGCTTTAAAGATCTTATATCAGCTTCTCATCGATTACCAAAAATCTTCTATTTCTTGGTGTTCAATACTGTCACTTTTGCTGGGAGTATGATTGTGATACTGCTAAACACATGGTCACTGGTCAATGAATGGTCACTTTGCTTTAGAGCAATTCTAATGTTTCACACCTTGGCAATCATAGTCATATATATATATATATATATATATATTCACAATTTCTAGAGAAATTTGAATTTTCTCTGGGTTGAATCCAGAGAAATTCAGAATTTCTTTGGATGAAATTTCTCTGAATCAATTTTCTCTGGACCAATTTTCTCTGGATCAACCTAAGGGATCTTAGACATTATGAAAATATTTGGTGTCCTTTATGCTATAAAATGTTAATACTAGGGACCTTAAAAAAAAAACCCCTAAAAAAAATCTCACAGTTTAAGTCTTTTAATAAAATAATAATTTTTTAATTATATTAATTTAAATTTTAATATTTTGATTCATTTTTAATTTAAATCATTCATATTTCATTAAGTAAAATCAACAGAAAAAATAGTATTTTAGTCAATAAATTTCACATAGGCAAATATAAAATATTATTTTGCATTGAGTTAAATGACTAAAATACTCATTTTTCAATTTTACTAAACAAAAAATAAGCAAATGATTTAGATTAAAAATAAATTAAAAATTCGGAGTCTAAATTGACAAAATTAAAAGCTCATAGTTTATTTTATTACAATAGTTAGAGCTTGAGTTTTTTTTTTTTGTGATTTCCCCAAAAATGTCGTTTTATGGTTATAAACTCTCAAAAGGATGTATATTATATACAAGTTATGATATTATAAGAAATATATAATTAGAATTAAGATGATTATTTAAAAAAGAATTCAAATTATTTAGATGTCGAAAGAGCTACAAGCATCACTCAAATTTCTTGAAAAAAAAGTATGTACATAAAATTAGTGCACAAGAATATAAATAAAATTGTTATAGGATCCGTATTTAATTAATGTATTATATAGAGTTTATATAGAACAATAATTTTTTTGAAAATATTTTGAGATAATTTAAAAAAAAAATAAAAAATTCAAGGTTTGAGCCTTGTAATAAAATAAACCCAAACTTTTCAATTTTGTCAATTTGAATCCAATTTTTTTTATTTTTTTTTAGTATAAATCATTCACCTATTTTTTTATTGAGTAAAACCTATAGAAAAAAATATTTTAGTTATTAAACTCATTGTTTTATATATAAAATATCATTTTTTTTATTAAGTTTAATAATTAAAATACCATTTTTTCTATTGATTTTACCTACTAATAGAAATAGATAAATAGTTTAGATTGAAAATAATTAAAAAAATTTAGATTTAACAAAGTTCAAAAATCAAAATTTAGTTTGCTTTAAGGGTTAAACACTTCCGTTTGGTTCAATTTTTGAATCAGTTTTTCAAAACCCAAAACCCAAAACTTGTTTGGTTTAGGATTTTTGAAAACTCATTCAAAAATTCAAAACTCAAAACCGAAAACTTATTTGGTTTAGGGCTTTTGAAAACTTATTCCAAATTCCAAAACCTGTTTAGTTTAGTGTTTTCACAAAATTGACAATTTTGGTTTTCACAAATTGGCAAAATAATTCTTTATGTTTTACAATTTGAAGAACGCAAAATCAAATTTAATAAATATATAAAACATTAAAATTGTATTAATTTTTAAACTGGGTCAATTTTTTGTGGGTATGTTTTCTATTCTTCAATAGTTTTATAAAAAGTTACAATTAAATATGAAACGTTTTAAATGTATATAAATTGAGTTGATATAAAACTAAAAAAGAAGTATTAAAATTTTAAACATTCATAAAATTAAAAAAAAATAGAGTGAAACTTTACCCTATAAATTATATTAGACGCATGTAATGAAACAGAGTAAAACTTTGCCCTAAAAATAGAGCGACACTAATTTCAAAACAAAATGAAACACGTAAGAAGCTTTTTTTTTTTTTTTGGGTTCTAATTTGTCCAAATATTTTTGTGTTAAAGTTATGTACGTAAAACAAAGAAAAAAGGTATTTGATTTTAAAAAAATTAATCACCTTATTTGGTTTGAGAATTTTAAATCCACTTTTAAAAATTTGAATTTTTTATTTTCTATACAATTTTTTTAATATTCTATTTATTTATTTTTAGATACACGTAACATAAATAAACCTAAAAAATATAATATTTGTAAAAAAAATCTTTACAAAATTCATTAAATACCAAAAATATAAAAATTCAATACATTTTTTTAATCTTATATATATTTTAAAATATTTTTAATAAATATTTTACTTTTTTAAGTATATCTAATAAAAAAAATTTACTTAAAATATTTTAAAAAACTCACTAAAAAAAAATTGGTCAAAAATTGCAACAAAAACATGAATATTATTTGCAACAATTGATTCATGCAACAACTGATGCCTACATCATTTTTGAATCTTAATTATTGATATGCATGGATTTCATACCTACATCAATGAAATGAAAAAAAAAAAAAAAAAAAGGTTATGGACCTATCCGGCATCTAAAAGAAAGAGGATTAGTGTCTGTCTAGGGTTTTTGGTGCGGCGTCTCTTCTTCGCAAAAGATCTCTCTCAGGCATTGCCGAATCTGCAACAACTGATGCCTCCGAAACCCGTATACAAGCAGAGCCCTCCGCCCAAGACATGGACCTTGAAACCCCAATCGCCGCCACCGAAGAACAACTCCCCGCCGCCGACTCGAAACGTTTCGGGGAAGATTCCGGCGAGGATAGCGGCGGCGCCAAGAAGCTGAAAGTTGAGAAGTCCGCCAAGGAAGACCGATTGGATCAACTGGAAGGAACTGAGGGAGATAAGGAGTCGGATCGGGTCAGCGTTGGACCCAAGAATGTCGGATCCTCTGTGGAGATGTTCGATTACTTCTACAAGTTCCTTCATTATTGGGCCCCCCAATGTCAATGTCAACAAGGTAATATACTTCAAATGTACCTATTTTGTTTTTTCTTCATCTTATGTATGTACTTTTTGTTGTGATTTGCTTTTTTATTTTATTTTTATGAATTGATTATTTACTTTGTGATCTAAATATGATTGATTATCTGCAAGTAATTTGATTTAACCACTGTTTATATGTCTGTCTTGGTGAATTGAAGATATGATAGTGTAGTGAAACCTCTTTTATGAATTTAGTATTGATGATGCGGTCATATATCAGCCGATATAAGACATGATATATTGGTGAATATGTGTATCTGAATTCCAAAATCCCGATACAGATAGGCGAATATTTATTTAAATTTTCTTATATTCTTATGCTAAGAGATAGTGTAGTGATGTCCCTTGAGTGCTTCTTATGTAAGCTGTTGGTCAGTGGGCTTTAGCAATTCAGGCTTTGTGTCTCATGAGATTGAAGACGGGAGTTGGAATCACCTAATTGATCAGGATGAGATTTGCTTGAAGCAAGTTGGAGATTAGAGGCCTTAGAATTTCATGAATAACCCTTTTGGGAAACTTATTTTGGAATTTAGGGAAGAGTAATATTCTTGTCTGTATTTAACTAAGGCTGTGGTGGGTTTTCATGGACAAAAAGAATATAGAAAATGATTCTTTCGGTTAACTAGGATTTTTATGGATTCAGTGGGATTATGTAACTTTGACATTCTGATGTGGACCTCGTGCGCCTGCGTCTTTTTTTTTCAAAAGAAATTCTTCCCTTTTTTTTTCAAGCTTATTAAGCCAATTTGACCCATCTTTTTGATGCAACACACGGTGTCCTTTACATCAATAACTGAAAGTATGATTACATGATTCTGCGAAGCTGCTATACCCTGCACTATGGTCATCTAGCTTTGGCATGTTAAGTGGTTTATCACCTCAATTTGGTTGTGAAGAAGACATCCTTTTAACCCTTGTATGGTACACGGGGAGAACCCCATAATTATCTATAATTTTCCTCTAATTCTGCCTCCGGTGCTGTCCAGGGATGTAGCCACACTATGGCCAAAGGTGGCCATGGCCCCCCCTGTGTTTGCCATAACCTATGCATATATAGTATATATGTTTAATAAAATATTATTTATTTTGACCAAATAAATATAAAATAAGACATAAGACTAGAATGCAATAACTAATTCCGTAAATTGAAAAGAAAATTGCTAAATAATTAGTACAAATTCAATCATAGATGAATTCTGTTATAAAAAAGAACGCTAAGTTCAATTTTGATAGATGTAATTGAAGGGGAAAAAAAAACTATTTAGTTTTGATTTGTTGATTTTTGCCTTTTTTTTTTTTTAAAAGTATCTTTGTTTATATTAATTATTTGATATATTTTGATACGTTGTTATTTTCAAACTAGAATCTATGAAAACGTAAATGTAGCTGGAGTTGGATATACATATTGTTTGGCCCCCCCTATCTTGAAATCCTGGCTCCGTCCCTCGTGCCGTCATTTATCTTCCTTGTAATATCCTAAGGTTTCCTCTTCTATGTATTTTGCTGATTTTTGTATATATTAGTTTGGTGTAATCCTTTCGCTCCCTGTCCTCTTTTTGGAAGTGTAAACTAAAAGTAGAGTATTAGATTTACAATCATTCCCTCCTCATATCTTTCTTGGAGTGTGGGAGGTCTATGAAATGATACAGGTTCGTTTACATTTGTATGCTGTGGAGGGACCACTGGAGTTATGAATTGTGCTTTATTTACCTGAGTCTCCTCCCCAACCCTTCTTGTTGTCGTTGTTGTTGTTGTCGTCATTGGATCCGTTTGCCCTAGTTCTTCCTGTCATTTTCTGTATGAAGGATATTGTGGTTACACCCTCTGTTTATTTATTTATTTATTTATTATTATTGGTATTGTTATTGTTATTGTTATCGTTTTTTATTTATTGATAAAATGCATATAAAACAGTCCTAGTTGAATACAGAAAAAGTACTAGGATTTCATTAATAATAATAAATCATAAAAAGAAAAACAAAAACAAAAACAAGAAAAATTCATTCTAACCCTTCCTATCTCGTTGTGGTACTTTTGCCAACAACCGTAAGTTAGAAACTAGGACTATTACAATTAAGTGCTACAAAATTTGTTGTTGTCCTAGCTTCCACACTTGCCATTTCCTATCCAAGCAAATGGACACAACGTTGACGCACTGTCTCCTCCAACTCCCATGCTTCATCGGGTAGGCCATAACACTCCCAGCGGACAAGGACCATCCGCACCCCATTCTGACCCACCATTCGTCTAATCACGCAGGTAGGGATCTCGTGATATGTGGAAGCTCTATAAAAATTTACCAATGGGTCTAGGGTTCGGACAACATGACCGAAAGGAGGTCGGGTACTCCGGATATCCTGGAGTAGAAACGCATCACCCTTGTTGGCGACGTATTGCGGCGGTAAGTTCCATACTCGATAGAAATTGTTGTCCAGATATTCTCTTATCTGAACAGGCCCGATAAACATGTCTCTCCTAGGCGAGCTCCTCCAATAGCACGGCCTAGTTGGGGTAACCCTCACAAATACTGCCTTTCCATATGGCAGGACAGGCGGCACAATCATGTGTCTCAAAGCCGCCTCAGGGCCGTCCTCTATCGAGGATTCTGGATCAGACTCTTCCATTTCTTGATCAAAGTCAGGTTCACCCTCAGCTCCCACTCCGAATTCCTCTTCCAAATCCTCTTCTGGCTCTTCCTCTGGATCCTCTTCCCAGTCAATAGGTTCTTCTAACATCTCGGGTTCTTCCTCCAACCATCCATTTTGATTTTCGTTTGCCATCTACAAAAATCAAAATTCTACTTAGTAACTAAAAATGATTACTATAACCATTAATAAGTTATTTAACAAGCAGGCTTACGGTCCCTCTAGGTCACAAGGGTTTTTCAACCAAGGCTCTGATACCATGTTGTGACGTCCCAAAATTTAAGGACATCATATTAAGATTTACAACTTAAAATCAATAATGCCACCAATATTACCAACATCCATTAATTAACAACCCGGAAATTGTAAGTTCTTAAATTACAACTTAGTCGTAGTACATAAAATTACACCAATATATAAAAAAATAAAAATAAAAACTAGAAAATAACACCAAATTGATTAAGATTATGTTTGGTTTATGAATTTGAGGACCGATTTGGATAGATTTTATACACATTTTTTTTTTTTCAAATCTTTTTTCAAATTCATGAACCAAATACAATCTGAAAATAATAACTAAAAAAAAACTATACTGTTTCAGTTTTTTTTTTTTTTTATTTTATTTTTATACTGCTTCAATTTTTTTTTCTTTTCTTTAGATCAAGTAATGCTTCAGTTTAATAAAAACAAACAAGCAAAATTAAGAAGGAAAGCAAGAGAGAAAGGAAAAATCAATTAAAAGAAAGAAATAACTTTCAAATTATTGAAAGAATCTCACACCATGAAAAATATTAATTAAAATTAACTAAAAAATTATGTAGATCCTATTCGATGATTTTCTACTTTTACACCAAGAATAAGTTGATTTAGGTTCCATTTGTTTTGATACAAAATATTTTTCATATAAATCGATTTTACACACAAAAAAATATTTTGTATTTGTTTTTCGACGTTTAGTTCATAATTGAAACGAAAAATTTATATTGCATGAAAAAGTTAGGATACCTATTTGAAAAGTCAAATGCGTTGAAAGAGTTTGATTACATAATTTTTAATGTCAAGAAGTTTTTGAAACTATAATGAAAAACATTTTTACTTATATTTTGTTCACCAAACAATAAAAAATGAATAGAATATTTTTTTTAAAAAGATGTTTTACATCAAAAAAAAAAAAACTTTAATAAAAATAGTTCGTAGTAGTAATGATAATAATAAAAAGTTATATTAAAATTTTCTATTCTTCAATAATTTTATAAAAAGTTACATTTAAATTTGAAACGTTTTAAATGTATATAAATTGAGTTGATATAAAACTAAAAAAGAAGTATTAAAATTTTTAAAACATTCATAAAAAATTTAAAAAATAGAGTGATACTTTGCCCTATAAATTATATTAGATGCATGAAATGAAACAGAGTGAAACTTTGCCCCAAAAATAGAGCGAAACTAATTTCAAAACAAAATAAACACATAATTTTTTTTTTTTTTTGGGGGTTGTAATTTGTCCAAATATTTTTGTGTTAAAGTTATGCTGTGTATTGTGCATAAAACAAAGAAAAAAAAAGTTATTTGATTTAAAAAAAATTAATCACCTTATTTGATTTGAGACTTTTGAATCCACTTTTAAAAATTTGAATTTTTTATTTTCTATATTTTTTGTGTTTACAATTTTTTTAATATTCTATTTATTTATTTTTAGATACACCTAACATAAATAAACCTAAAAAATATAATATTTGTAGAAAAAATCTTTACAAAATTCATTAAATACCAAAAATATAAAAATTCAATACATTTTTTTAATCTTATGTATTTTTTAAAATATTTTTTTATAAATATTTTACCTTTTTAAGTATATCTAATAAAAAAAATTTACTTAAAATATTAAAAAAACTCACTAAAAATAAAATTGGTCAAAAATTGCAACCAAACCATGAATATTATTTGCAACCATTGGTTCATGCAGGTCATATAAAACCCCAACAATGATTGAGATTTTTTGTTTTTTTTACTCTTCGCAATCATTTTTGAATCTTAATTATTGAAGTAAATTGAAAACGATATATGTATCAAAATATGCATATATCTCCATCAAGGACTTATGAAAAAACATCAAAAAAAAATTGAAAATGATAGTTTCAGAGAGAGACAGAGAGAGAGA
Source organism: Camellia sinensis (assembly GCF_055761805.1). Taxonomy (NCBI): domain Eukaryota; kingdom Viridiplantae; phylum Streptophyta; class Magnoliopsida; order Ericales; family Theaceae; genus Camellia; species Camellia sinensis. The sequence goes on from NC_138972.1 coordinate 165,101,637, forward strand.
GAGAGGAGCTTACTGGATGAAATTGCTTCTCTAGTTCTGTTCGTAGTTAAGTTTCAAATTGTGTAATATATATATATATATAGAGAGAGAGAGTAAGTTTCAAATTGTGTAATATATATATATATATATAGAGAGAGAGAGAGAGAGAGAGAGAGAGAGAGAGAGGGAGGATGTTGGTTGGTTGGAGAGGATGTTTGGTTCTATACATGTGACACCCCAAATTTTTTTTTTTTGGACATCATAATAAGATTTAGGACTTAAAATCAATGTTGCCATCAAACATCACTAATATCCATTAATTAACAACCCAAAAATTTTAAAGTTTTCAAATTACAATTCTAATAAAACTTAAAACTTGGTCTCGGTACACAAAAAGAAATTTAAAACCGCTGCGAAAGAAAAGATAGAGAAATATAGGAAATGGTTTGTGGAATTTGGGGACTCTTCAAGCTAATCAAGGCTGAATGTCACCTTGCACGGCCTCGGTGTTTCCTTCGTTTTCTTCGGTACCTGGCATAAAACGCCAGGGTAACGAGAATGCCAATGAGCGACGAGCTCAGTAATATACCACAACCCGAAAATACCCACCCCGATAATAATACTCATAAATAATAAATATCGTATAATAACAAAATAATAAGCAGCATTTAATAAGCATAACAGAAATGCTAATAGTTAAAATAATAACAATAGATAAATAAATAAAAATGACAAATGGAAATAGTGATTTATCATAAGGAAAATGCATGCTTTTCTTTCTAATTTCTCATAGATTCAGTTTATCAGATAAATTTAAGTAACTCCCCGCGGAGCACTATTTTCACTCAACCGCTAAGCAATGGCCACGGGCAATTCTGACTCCCCCTTGGTCAAATATTCAAATGTTACTTACTGTAACTACCAATGATGCCCACGCACCAGGGTTATGTACCCGAGTCGTGACATCACGGTCTGCCCCAAGGGAACGGTCTATGTTGTGACACCCGCACCACCAACCTTATATCGCCTACACCGATAAGAGCCGAAATACCTTCTTGTGCCATGTTAGGGTTCGCAACTCACTTGCGCAAGATTCTAAACCGGGCTCACCCCATCACTCGTAAACTTTAATGCATCTATTCAATTTCGTGTTTCTTTACTTCATCGAATTCACATTTTAATGCATGTGTGAGTTTTAGTTTGAGAACCACAGTGACATAAGGTTTATATAGCACAACACAATCACATATGGCAACCAAAATTAATGTGATAGAGTGTCTTAGGAGTCATCGCAAGATTTCTTACGAATTCGCATACTTCTCCTTTCAGCACTGTATGGTTAAACAAAAAAAATATGAAACCCATACCATACGATGTTCGACCATTATAATATTTAAACTGGTGCTAGTTCATCGAGTTAGGAAAATATTTCGAGAAGAACATCAGGGCTAAAAACGATTTTAAAATGGAGAATATTTTTTTTGAAGAAAACTGGTTTTCTGGACAGTGAGTTTCATTCACTTCCAGCACAGATGTTCTGTGTTTGAAAAATAAAAAGGGTCCTCAAACGGTGTCGAAAAGAGGAATGGTCAGAAAGGTTTGCTAAATTTTTGAGTTTAGAACATATTTACAGAAGAGTGTGAAGACTGAAAACCAGTCGAAGATGGTAAATAATTTTTATAAGAAAACTGGACAGATTCTGTCACATTTTGGAAAAATTGGTGTTTCTCTCTCAATACTTAATAAAAAATTATGAAACCAGCGGCGTTTGAAATATAACTTAAAAATATAAGGCTCTGTTTGGTAGAACTTTGTAACTATGATTTGAGAATATGAGTTGTATTTTGAGTTTGTGTGTTTTAGAATTATGATTTGAGTGTAGAAAATTTGTTTGGTTATGGTTTTTGAATAAAGTGTTGAATTGCGTTTTGAATTGAGTGTAGAATTGAGTTTTGAAAGTTTGATTTGACATGTGAAGTAAGAAAATTTGTTTGGTTATGAGTTTTAAAAAGGGTTTTCAAAACTTAATTCAAATTGCTATAACTCATAACAAAACACGTTACTTTCACATTATTGAAAATTTTGATCAACACTCATAACCAAACTCTTTTTAAAATTCAATTAAAAAAATTTATTATTAACAAAAAATAACATTAATCAATTTTTTAATTGAAAATACTACAAAGGAAATAATTTTTTATCAAAATAAATATTCAAAAAATTTAAATCATAAATATTTAAATAATTTAAATAATCTAAAAAATTTAATAAGTAAAAAATTAAAATAAATATTCAAAAATTTTAAATCGTAAAAATTTAAATAATTTAAATATTCAAAAAATTAAAATAATTTAAAATTTTAATATTTTAAATTTAAAAACAACTTTACACTCAAATCGTAACCAAACACATAAAACAAAACTCAATTAAAAAATTATTTTTAAAACTCATAACCAAACACATAACTCGAAACTCCATATTACTTTCACAATTCTACACTCAAATCGTAACCAAATACATAACAAAAAATTAAAATATTTAAAAATATTTTTATAAAATAGAGTTTGAATTTATTTTTATAAAATATTTTAAAATTAAAAAAATTAAAATCGTAATATTTAAAAATTAAAATATTTAAAAATATTCAAAAAATTAAAAAATTAAAAAAATCGTAACATATTTAAATATTAAAATATTTAAAATCTTAACAAAATTAAAATATTTTTAAAATATTGATTTGAATGGAGTTTTGAAAAGAGTTTTGAATTATGTGTTTGGTTATGAGTTTTGAAAAGTAATGATTATATTTTGAATTGAGTTTTGAGAAATGAGTGTAGAATTATGATTTGAAAACCCTAAACAAACACTATACTCAAAAGTGAGTGTGGAACTAGATTTTGAAAACTCCACCAAACGGAGCCTAACTTTTCCAAGTGGTTGTGCAGAAAAATACTATTTGTAGAGAAAATGGGACCTGTTTGAAGTCGCTGCTTCTGCTGTGTTGTAAGTGATGTTTAGGGAAAATATTTGTTTTGGTAAGAAAATGGTGTCCGATGATTTTATAAAAATTTTACACAGTGCATAACATCTAAATATACTTCCAGTATACACAGATTTTTAACATCCATTATTTTCAATTTATTAGAGCCCCCTTTTCACCCGATAAAGTGTGAAACAGTGAGAAGAATCTAAGCTTCAAGTAAAGGGAAGCCATTCTCATCTCATTTTACTCTCTTGCAAGATTATTTCAACAATGGAGAATATTGAACACACAAAAACAGTAACTAAGCCATATATCTATGTTTGTAAGAAGGAATATGAAATTATAACATAATGAAACCCTCATCCTATCAGAGTTTTAAACATGCATGGACTATTTTGCTATATATGACTTAACCATGCTTAGTCTTGCATATATAAATTATATAAATTCAGTTAGAGGTATCTAAGGGAGGATAGAGGTGATGTATTCTTACCTTAGTGAAGTAAAAAAAACCCAAGTGTTAGGCCCTTCTTTCCTTCTCCTCTCTTGCTTTCTCTCCCTCTCTTCTCTCTTTGTTTTGCTCTTACAAGTGTGTGTAATAAGGCTGAATAGTGCTCCTAATATAGGAGTTTGAGGGCCTAATTTGTTATTATTATTATTTTATTTATTATTATTATTATTTTTATTTTTTATTTTTTACTTTATTTCTCCTTTTTGCTTAGGAACTCTCATCTAATGCTTAGATGGTAGCTTACAGACTGTGCCTGCCGTGGCTGCCTTAATCAAGGCTTGGAATGCCATTGCATGCTTACTTCTCTTAGGGAGGTTGAGTGTGGACTTGGGAAAAAAATATGCATGCAAGCCAGGTAACCTAGATAAAAAGAAAAGGAAGTGGCAGTCAGCCACTTTCCTTGCAACTTGATCACATTTTTTTTATAGAATTGAATTGAAATTGGTGTCAATACAATATTAATATGTATATATAATTTATTTATTTGTTTACTTATTTAATATTATTATTTTCAACTGGATGGTTTTCTTCCTACTAAATTCTAACTAGCTTATTTACTATCAATTTAATCCATTTAGTTTTTTTTTACAACTGTATTTTGATACAGAATTTTAATCACATCAAGATAAATAATTTGTTTAAAAGAATTTAATATTGATATTAATTATGGTCCTATTAATATTATAATTTAATGGTTTAACAATCACTATTGATTGGCTTAATATTATTATTAATAAACTAATTAGTTGTCTAAAAATTTAGGTTCTTACAACCTATCCCCCTTAAGTAATTTCGTCCTCAAAATTTTAACACGTACCTTTATCTTCAAACAACTGAGGGTAATTGGCTCGTATTGCATCCTCTCTTTCCCAAGTAGACTCCTCCACTCCTCGATGCTGCCACAACACTCGCACCAAGTAGATGACCTTGCCTCTTAAGTTCTTTTCTCGTCGGTCCACAATCCTTATGGGTTTTTCCTCAAAGCTTGCATCTTCATTGAGATCAATTTCCCCCCAATTGATAACATGTGAAGGGTGTGGCTCATATTTCCGTAACATCGAGATGTGAAAAACATTGTGCACTGTTGCGAGCTGTGGTGGTAGTGCTAGACGGTATGCTACCTCTCCTACCTTGCTCAGAATTTCAAAGGGTCCCACATAACAAGGTGCCAGTTTTCCTTTCTTTCCGAATCGCGTAATACCTCGACGAGGTCGAACTTTGAGAAAAACATGATTGCCTACCTCAAAGGTTAAGGGCCGCCTCCTTTTATCCGCATAACTCTTTTGGCGACTTTGGGCTGTGATTGGTCGTTGTTTGATCAGTTATATCTTCTCAGTGGTCTCCTGAACCAGGTCGAGTCCTAGCAAGGTTTCTTCCCCTACTTCTGTCCAACAGACTGGTGATCGACAAGGTCGCCCATAAAGTGCTTCATACGGTGCCATTCCAATACTGGCCTGGAAACTATTGTTGTAAGCGAACTCAACGAGAGGTAAGTGTTTCTCCCAACTTCCATTAAAATCCATAACGCAAGCTCGAAGCATATCCTCTAAGGTTTGTATTGTCCTTTCAGACTGTCCATCTGTTTGTGGGTGAAATGCCGTGCTAAAACATAAGTTCGTTCCCATTGCCTTCTGCAAGCTCTGCCAAAATTGGGAAGTGAATCGAGGGTCACGATCAGACACGATACTCACTGGTACTCCGTGTAATCTGATCATTTCTTTGATGAACAATCTACTGAGTGAGTCTAACGTATCTGATGACCCGACAGGTAAGAATTGGGCTGTCTTAGTTAGTCGATCTACCACTACCCATACGCCGTCATGTCTCTGTGGTGATCGAGGCAAACCCGTCACAAAATCCATGGTTATGTGTTCCCATTTCCACTCTGGGATTGGTAAAGGTTGAAGGGTTCCTGCCGGTCTTTGGTGTTCAGCCTTTACTTGTTGACATGTCAGGCACTAAGACACAAACTTGGCTACATCCTTTTTCATTCCGCCCCACCAATATTGGCGTTTTAAGTCTTGATACATCTTAGTACCTCCTGGATGTACTGCGAATACTGAATAGTGAAATTTCTTAAGTACCTTTTCTCTTAGTGAGTCGTCACTCGGCACGAACACTCGACCTTGATATTTCAAACTCCCATCTGTGTGAATTTCCCAACCAGGCATGGTTTCACTAGATTCCATTCGTGCCTTGATGAATGCCACCTCCTGATCGTACTGTTGTGATTCTAATACATCGCTCAAAATTTTAGGCATAGCAATTTGAGCACCAAGGTAAGCCTTTTCATCTTGGACCTCCATTTGTACCCCAAATTCATTGAGCGTTCCAATCATATTCCATTCTCTAAGGGCTAAACTAGCAACAATCCCTCTATTTTTGCGGCTTAAGGCATCTGCTACAACGTTAGCCTTGCCGGGATGATAAGAAAGGGTAAATTGGTAATCCTTGAGGTACTCCATCCAACGTCTTTGACGCATGTTCAGGTCCTTTTGGGTGAACAGATATTTCAAGCTTTTGTGGTCGGTGAATATCTCAAACTTTTCACCATATAAGTAGTGTCTCCAAATTTTAAGTGCATGAACTATGGCTGCTAACTCAAAGTCATGAGTGGGATAATTCTTCTCATGGTTCTTTAATTGCCTTGATCCATATGCCACCACCTTGCCTTTTTGCATCAACACGCACCCTAAACCTTCTTTGGAAGCATCACAATACACATTGTACCCAACGTCACGCTCTGGTACTATGAGAATAGGGGCACTCGTCAATCTTTTCTTAAGTTCTTGGAATGAATTTTCACTAGACTCGTTCCATTCAAACTTAACTCCTTTTTGAGTCAAGCGTGTCATTGGTTTGGCCAATCTTGAGAAGTTCTGAATGAATCTTTGATAGTAACCGGCCAACCCTAAGAAACTACGAATCTCGAATGTGTTCTTAGGTTGCTTCCATTCTGTCACTGCCTCTGCTTTAGTTGGGTCCACCGATACTCCCTTTTCAGACACCACGTGACCCAAAAACTTTACTTCCTTCATCCAGAATTCACACTTACTAGCTTTAGCATACAATTGGTTCTCCCTCAAGGTTTGAAGTATTATTCTCAAATGTTGTTCATGGTCTCCTTCAGACTGGGAATACACCAAAATATCATCAATGAAAACTACCACAAATTGATCTAAGTAAGGCGTGAATGTTTTGTTCATTAAGCTCATGAACACACCTGGTGCATTGGTTAGGCCGAACGGCATCACTACGAACTCATAGTGGCCGTAACGGGTTCGAAATGCTGTCTTAGGAATATCTTCTTCCCGAATACGCAACTGGTGATACTCAGATCTGAGGTCTATCTTTGAGAAACACTTTGCCCCTCTAAGCTGATTGAAGAGGTCATCAATCCTAGGTATTGGATACCGATTCTTAATGGTGACTCTATTGAGTTGGCGGTAATCAATGCACAACCTAAGCGTCCCATCTTTCTTCTTAGCGAATAAGGCTGGTGCTCCCCATGGGGACGTGCTTGGCCTTATAAATTCCTTGTCCAACAATTCTTGCAACTGTGTCTTTAGCTCTCTCAATTTAGCTGGTGCCATACGATGTGGTGCCATTGAGATCGGTGATGTGCCAGGTTGTAGTTCGATGGTAAAGTCTACTTCTCGCTTTGGGGGTAGTCCTGGTAAATCCTCCGGAAATACATCAGTATACTCGCGTATCACACGAGGTAACCCTAGTTCCATACGGTCCTTGTCTTCCAGAACTAAGCTAGCTAACCATCTAGCTAGGTGGTCGTGCCACTTTGATTTCCGAAGTGTCGGTGATAGGGAATCTTGTCTATCCCCCTTAAATTGGAATCGCGTTCCGTCCTGAGAGTAAGCAGTCACCGTCTTTTGATAGCAATCAATGGTGGCTCTATGGGCTGATAACCAGTCCATTCCTAGGATAACGTCAAAGTCTGACATTTCCATAACCCGTAGGTCGCAAGTCAAACGCAAACTGGAGACTCCTAGTTCACATGATTTGCATACAAGATCTACTCGAGTTTGACCTCCTAGCGGTGGGGCTACACTCATAGGCATTTCTAATCGTTCAGGTTCTAATCCCAAAGTTGTAACACATTTAGCAGATATGAAAGAGTGTGATGCTCCAGAATCAAACAAGACTTGTACACACGAGTTCATAAGGATGAGTATACCTTGGATCACTGAAGGATTTCCAATGTCTTCTCCTTCTTGGAGTGCAAAGACTCTCCCGGGGGCACCCTGATTTGGCACCCAAGGTTTCCTTGCATTGGCATCTCCTGGCTGTTGAGTTCTTGATTGTCCCACATTCCGATTAGTTGGCGGTTGACCTCTTCTGGATTGGGAATTTTGCACAGTTCGTGTTCCCTGGGTTGGAGCGCATTTGTTCCGTTGAGCAGCCCCTCCTTGATGGATATAGTTGTTCTTGAAGTGACCTTCTTGGCCACACTCATAGCACCTTCTAGTCCTTTCCCCATTACGTTGCTTGGTATTGTACCCTTGCTGTTGTTGTGGCCCCCTAGTATAAGGTACCGAAGTGGCAAGGGTCCTATTGTTCCTTGAGGGTCCTCTGCTTCTTTGCTGATTGGCTCTAGACTGCTGACCTTGAGTCTTTGCAGTGTCCATCTTCTCTCTTTCTAGAGCAAGAGCCCTATCTACTACTTGTGCATAAGTAGATAGCTGCACTGCGACCAGCTTGTCTCGGAGTCCCGAGTTGAGTCCCCACTCAAAGCGCCTTACCTTATCTATTTCATTTGCCACTATAGCTTTGGCATGGCGAGAAAGGGCCTCAAACCGATTGGCATACTGTGTCACAATCATGCCCCCTTGTTTCAATTGGAGGAATTCTTGGATCATCTCTTGCCTCACCGAGTTTGGGAAGTACTTTTCCATAAACAATTCCTCGAACTGTCTCCAAGACAGTTCTGCCACTCGACGACTTTCCTTGATCATTGTCCACCAGAAATCGGCCTCCCCCTCGAAGAGAAATGAGGCGAGGGACACTTGGTCTTGCTCATTCTGAATTTCTAGCGTCTCCAATATTTTCTTTACTTGCCTTATCCATGCCTCCGCCGCGTAGGGATTGGGTTCTCCGTAAAATTTCTGGGGCTTGAGTTTTTGAAATTTCGCTATTAGTTCTGCCTTGTTGTTTTCACGCCTGGGTTGGTTTCTTAGTTCATTAGTAATTGCTCGAACGAAATTCATGACGTCACTGTTGGTGTTGTTGTCGTTGTTGTTGTCATTGAATCCATTTCCCCTAGTTCTTCCTGCCATTTTCTGCATGAAGGATATTAATTGTTTATTATCGGCACGATGTAAGTACTTATTTAATTATTTAATTTATGCGAACAAGTATTCACTAAGTTTAACTAGAACTAAAGCTTTTCATTGCAACAAGGATCGGTTACATGACCAAAAATTACATTTATTACCAAACCAAGGGGATTATTTCACCCCATTTCATAACCACTATTAGACTAGGCTTTTACAATGAAATTCCAACAAAATTGTTTATCCGCCTAGTCTACCCTCTTCAGTCTCTCCTCCCCTCAAACAAAAAGCCATGGGTAGTGCTGATGCATTTGCCAGGCATACTCCCAACTCTCATCATACAGCCCGTAGCACTTCCAACGAACTAGCAGCTTGAGCCCTCCCATTCCCGCATGTTGGCCCAAGATCCTTATAGGGACTTCTTCGTAGGTGAGTGGGTCGAAGAAGTCGACTGTCCCATTCGTGGGTACGAGCTTTTCAGCTGGTGGGGCTGCCAGGAAGATGTCTCGTTGGTGGAAGAAATTAGTGTAATTGTCTTCCAGGGCTGGTGGTAGCGGTCCTACCTCATACATGGCCATTGCCAACTCCCGGATAACTTGCACAGGCCCCAGATATTTGTCATCCCCCCTTCGGTGCTTCCACTCGCAAGGTATTAGGGGTTCTAGCTTAACATACGCCTCTAGCCCTATCGGAAATGCCCCCATCTGCACTACGTCCCCCAAGTTCGCTTCACCTTCCTCGAAGGCATATTCAATTGAGGAGATGGGGTCGGACTCAGTGTCACTTCCTGCCCAACCAAACTCTTCTGGTGGAACGGCGGCCAAGGGTTCCACGACTTCCACTTCCGCGTCTACCTCTGCATCTTCTTCGTCTAGCGGTTCTTCTTCTGGATATTCCTCCGGACCTTCCTCCTCAGGCTCGGACTCCTCTTCATCCATCATCTCCTCTTCCGGATCCTCATCCGGGTCCTCCTCCTCAGTTTCTGCCCCTACTTCTGGGTCTGTTAATAAGGGTTCTTCTTCAGGTTCGGGATCCGAGAGCCAGTCCTCGTTATAAGATGGGCTTGACATCCTACAAGGAGAATACAACGTTGTTACACTCTCAGTATGGTCTTAGGTCATTAAAATATTTAAACTGCTGCTAGTTCATCGAGTTAGGAAAATATTTCGAGAAGAACATCAGGGCTAAAAACGATTTTAAAATGGAGAATATTTTTTTTGAAGAAAATTGGTTTTCTGGACAGTGAGTTTCATTCACTTCCAGCACAGATGTTCTGTGTTTGAAAAATAAAAAGGGTCCTCAAACGGTGTCGAAAAGAGGAATGATCAGAAAGGTTTGCTAAATTTTTGAGTTTAGAACATATTTACAGAAGAGTGTGAAGACTGAAATCCAGTCGAAGATGGTTAAATAATTTTTATAAGAAAACTGGACAGATTCTGTCACATTTTGGAAAAATTGGTGTTTCTCTCTCAATACTTAATAAAAAATTATGAAACCAGCGGCGTTTGAAATATAACTTAAAAATATAACTTTTCCAAGTGGTTGTGCAGAAAAATACTATTTGTAGAGAAAATGGGACCTGTTTGAAGTCGCTGCTTCTGCTGTGTTGTAAGTGATGTTTAGGGAAAATATTTGTTTTGGTAAGAAAATGGTGTCCGATGATTTTATAAAAATTTTACACAGTGCATAACATCTAAATATACTTCCAGTATACACAGATTTTTAACATCCATTATTTTCAATTTATTAGAGCCCCCTTTTCACCCGATAAAGTGTGAAACAGTGAGAAGAATCTAAGCTTCAAGTAAAGGGAAGCCATTCTCATCTCATTTTACTCTCTTGCAAGATTATTTCAACAATGGAGAATATTGAACACACAAAAACAGTAACTAAGCCATATATCTATGTTTGTAAGAAGGAATATGAAATTATAACATAATGAAACCCTCATCCTATCAGAGTTTTAAACATGCATGGACTATTTTGCTATATATGACTTAACCATGCTTAGTCTTGCATATATAAATTATATAAATTCAGTTAGAGGTATCTAAGGGAGGATAGAGGTGATGTATTCTTACCTTAGTGAAGTAAAAAAAACCCAAGTGTTAGGCCCTTCTTTCCTTCTCTTCTCTCTTGCTTTCTCTCCCTCTCTTCTCTCTTTGTTTTGCTCTTACAAGTGTGTGTAATAAGGCTGAATAGTGCTCCTAATATAGGAGTTTGAGGGCCTAATTTGTTATTATTATTATTTTATTTATTATTATTATTATTTTTATTTTTTATTTTTTACTTTATTTCTCCTTTTTGCTTAGGAACTCTCATCTAATGCTTAGATGGTAGCTTACAGACTGTGCCTGCCGTGGCTGCCTTAATCAAGGCTTGGAATGCCATTGCATGCTTACTTCTCTTAGGGAGGTTGAGTGTGGACTTGGGAAAAAAATATGCATGCAAGCCAGGTAACCTAGATAAAAAGAAAAGGAAGTGGCAGTCAGCCACTTTCCTTGCAACTTGATCACATTTTTTTTATAGAATTGAATTGAAATTGGTGTCAATACAATATTAATATGTATATATAATTTATTTATTTGTTTACTTATTTAATATTATTATTTTCAACTGGATGGTTTTCTTCCTACTAAATTCTAACTAGCTTATTTACTATCAATTTAATCCATTTAGTTTTTTTTTTACAACTGTATTTTGATACAGAATTTTAATCACATCAAGATAAATAATTTTGTTTAAAAGAATTTAATATTGATATTAATTATGGTCCTATTAATATTATAATTTAATGGTTTAACAATCACTATTGATTGGCTTAATATTATTATTAATAAACTAATTAGTTGTCTAAACATTTAGGTTCTTACAATATATATAGAACCAAATCATCATCAGGAAAATCTCCAACCTTTTTATGGAAAGCAAGTATTGATTGTGATCTTGCCCAATTAGTGGAGTATTGAAATTTACTATAGAATTAATGACCACGATTGAAAAAAAACTTTAATAAAAATAGTTCGTAGTAGTAATGATAATAATAAAAAGTTATATTAAAATTTTCTATTCTTCAATAATTTTATAAAAAGTTACATTTAAATTTGAAACGTTTTAAATGTATATAAATTGAGTTGATATAAAACTAAAAAAGAAGTATGAAAAATTTTAAAACGTTCATAAAAAATTTAAAAAATAGAGTGATACTTTGCCCTATAAATTATATTAGATGCATGAAATGAAACAGAGTGAAACTTTGCCCCAAAAATAGAGCGAAACTAATTTCAAAACAAAATAAACACATAATTTTTTTTTTTTTTTTTGGGGTTGTAATTTGTCCAAATATTTTTGTGTTAAAGTTATGCTGTGTACTGTGCATAAAACAAAGAAAAAGAAAGTTATTTGATTTAAAAAAAATTAATCACCTTATTTGATTTGAGACTTTTGAATCCACTTTTAAAAATTTGAATTTTTTATTTTCTATATTTTTTGTGTTTACAATTTTTTTAATATTCTATTTATTTATTTTTAGATACACCTAACATAAATAAACCTAAAAAATATAATATTTGTAGAAAAAATCTTTACAAAATTCATTAAATACCAAAAATATAAAATTTCAACACATTTTTTTAATCTTATGTATTTTTTAAAATATTTTTTATAAATATTTTACTTTTTAAGTATATCTAATAAAAAAAATTTACTTAAAATATTAAAAAAAACTCACTAAAAAAAAAATTGGTCAAAAATTGCAACCAAACCATGAATATTATTTGCAACAATTGGTTCATGCAGGTCATATAAAACCCCAACAATGATTGAGATTTTTTGTTTTTTTTACTCTTCGCAATCATTTTTGAATCTTAATTATTGAAGGAAATTGAAAACGATATATGAATCGAAATATGCATGTATCTCCATCAAGGACTTATGAAAAAACATCAAAAAAAAATTGAAAATGATAGTTTCAGAGAGAGAGAGAGAGAGAGAGAGAGAGAGAGAGAGAGAGAGAGAGAGAGAGAGAGGAGCTTACTGGATGAAATTGCTTCTCTAGTTCTGTTCGTAGTTAAGTTTCAAATTGTGTAATATATATATATATATAGAGAGAGAGAGAGAGAGAGAGAGAGGGAGGATGTTGGTTGGTTGGAGAGGATGTTTGGTTCTATATATATAGAACCAAATCATCATCAGGAAAATCTCCAACCTTTTTATGGAAAGCAAATATTGATTGTGATCTTGCCCAATTAGTGGAGTATTGAAAATTACTATAGAATTAATGACCACGATTGTTTTATGTGATTGATTTTTTGTCTATATTTTTGCTCATTTCTATATTAATAAAACTATGCATACAAAATTGGCAAAATAATTAATCACATAAAATAGTTTTGACCACACATACTCTATGATGGAATTTATCACGAGAGATACAATTTTACATTTTACTTATATTTTATGGGATTGGTTATGTGTTTTATGTGATTAAGTTGCTACTTTTACTTTCTAAAATTGACAATCATCAAAAAGGCAGGAAAGAAAGACAAAGATGGAATGGGATTTTGTAAATTGTAGTGATTGTTTTTGATTCCTTTAGAGCTTCTTCAGTTATTGGCTGCAAATGGTGGTCTACATAACATAATATTAAGGGACAATTAGATATCAGAGGATTTCAACAAAAAATATATAAAAAATAATAAATATTATCAATATTAATATTTAAAATTATAATTTTATTATTATTACTATTTTTTTATAATTTTTGAAAATACTCTCTGAATAGTAATTTCACATAATAATAAGAGTTATACTAAGGACTCCAAATTATCTACCAAACTTTTTACTAAATCTCTCACATGGGTATGAGATCCACACACACGTGGGTTTGTGTGGGTCCCACACTCATGTGAGAAGTTTGGTAAAAAAATTGATAGATTATTTAGAGTTGATAACATTTTCCTAATATTAATACCCCATTGTTGCAAGATATAATATGTATTTTGTATTAAATTGTACTAGCTTCAAATAAATAATTAATAATCAATTTTAAAATTAAAATTAAACAGTAAAAAACATAAAATTACTTAAATTTTAACTATGTTTATCACAATTTTGCTTTTTTTTTTTTCTTTTTTCTATTCCCCAACCATTAATGCTATGTTTTAAGTTCTAAATAACAATAACATGAATCATAATGTAATTTGTAAAAATTAAATAAAAATTATGATACATTATAAATTTGCTTTGAGAATTTTGAGGCTTCAGTTTTTGAATTAATCATCCTCCACAATTAACTTGTTTGTCTATATGGTTGTGAAGATCATTATTGAGTGTATGAATCAATTCTTCAATTCTTTGAGAATCCTGAGGCTTCAGTTTTAGGTGCTTAAAGAAATCATAATCCTAAACTTTGTATCTACAACTATGGAAAATCTCTAACCTTTTTATGGAAAGCAAGTATTGATTGTGATCTTGCCCAATTAGTGGAGTATTGAAAATTACTATAGAATTAATGACCACGATTGTTTTATGTGATTGATTTTTTGTCTATATTTTTGCTCATTTCTATATTAATAAAACTATGCATACAAAATTGGCAAAATAATTAATCACATAAAATAGTTATGACCACACATACTCTATGGTGGAATCTATCACGAGAGATACAATTTTACATTTTACTTATATTTTATGGGATTGATTATGTGTTTTATGTGATTAAGTTGCTACTTTTACTTTCTAAAATTGACAATCATCAAAAAGGCAGGAAAGAAAGACAAAGATGGAATGGGATTTTGTAAATTGTAGTGATTGTTTTTGATTCCTTTAGAGCTTCTTCAGTAATTGGCTGCAAATGGTGGTCTACATAACATAATATTAAGGGACAATTAGATATCAGAGGATTTCAACAAAATATATATAAAAAATAGTAAATATTATCAATATTAATATTTAAAATTATAATTTTATTATTATTACTATTTTTTTATAATTTTTGAAAATACTCTCTGAATAGTAATTTCACATAATAATAAGAGTTATACTAAGGACTTCAAATTATCTACCAACTTTTTTACTAAATCTTTCACATGGGTATGAGATCCACACACGTGGGTTTGTGTGGGTCCCACACTCATGTGAGAAGTTTGGTAAAAAAATTGGTAGATTATTTAGAGTTTATAACATTTTCCTAATATTAATACCCCACTGTTGCAAGATATAATATGTATTTTGTATTAAATTGTACTAGCTTCAAATAAATAATTAATAATCAATTTTAAAATTAAAATTAAACAGTAAAAAACATAAAATTACTTAAATTTTAACTATGTTTATCACAATTTTGCTTTTTTTTTTTTTTTTTTTCTTTTTTCTTTTCCCCAACCATTAATGCTATGTTTTAAGTTCTAAATAACAATAACATGAATCATAATGTAATTTGTAAAAATTAAATAAAAATTATGATAAATTATAAATTTGCTTTGAGAATCCTGAGACTTCAGTTTTTGAATTAATCATCCTCCACAATTAACTGGTTTGTCTATATGGTTGTGAAGATCATCATTGAGTGTATGAATCAATTCTTCAATTCTTTGAAAATCCTGAGGCTTTAATATTTTATTTTATTTTAATATTTTAATCACCTTGATATTTTTTTGTAATTTATTTATTTTTTTAATATTTTCACTTTTGATTTCCACTTTTATTTATTTATTTCGTATCCAGGGATGTAGCCACACTGTGGCCAAAGGTGGCCATGGCCCTCCCGTGTTTGCCGTAACCTATGCATATATAGCATATATGTTTAATAAAATATTATTTATTTTGACCAAATAAATATAAAATAAGACATAAGACTAGAAGGCAATAACTAATTCAGTAAATTGAAAAGAAAATTGCTAAATAATTAGTACAAATTCAATCATAGATGAATTCTGTTATAAAAAAGAACGCTAAGTTCAATTTTGATAGATGTAATTGAAGAAAAAAAAAAAAACTCTTTAGTTTTGATTTGTCGATTTTTTGCCTTTTTTTTTTTTTTTAAGTATCTTTGTTTATATTAACTATTTGATATATTTTGATACGTTGTTATTTTCAAACTAGAATCTATGAAAACGTAAATGTAGCTGGAGTTGGATATACATATTGTTTGGCGCCCCCCCCCCCCATCTTGAAATCCTGGCTTCGTCCCTCGTGCTGTCATTTATCTCCCTTGTAATCTCCTAAGGTTTCCTCTTCTATGTATTTTGCTGATTTCTGTATATACTATATTGGTGTAATCCTTTTGCTCCCTGTCCTCTTTTTGGAAGGGTAAACTAAAAGTAGAGTCTTGGATTTACAGTCATTCCCTCCTCATATCTTTCTTGGAGTGTGGGAGGTCTATGAAATGATTCACGCTCATTTACATTTGTATGTTGTGGAGGGACCACTGGAGTTATGAATTGTGCTTTATTTACCTGAGTCTCCTCCCCAACCCTTCTTGATTGGCTGGGCTTGACGTTAGCCTTCTCAAACAAAGCCAGCAAGTCATCTACCATCACTTGGTTCTCATATGCAGATACGGAGCCAATTGCTTACTGAGTATGCAGTAGAAGAGCCCTTCTTGGATCAGCAGGAGGGCAACTGGATTGGCTAGCTTTGGCTACATTTTGGCTATTTCCTGTCTGGTCACTGAATGGCCATCACCTAGGTTGTCTTGCATTCCCTCAACCTCACCATCCAACTCTTCTCCATCTTCAACCCTTTTCTCAGGGTCTTCAAAAACTTCGTGTTGTTTCTTCGTAGCCATCACTCCAAATTAGACAGGTTCCCACTGGGCGTGCCAAAATATGTTTGCAAAAATCTGGTTTGGGTCAAATCGATAGAGAAACCAAACTTCCACAAACAACAACAGATCAAACAATTGTGGTTGGTGTTCTATGCCTTGACAGTTTCAAGGATTTCTTTGGAGGTTGTAATGTGAAGAAACAAGTGTAAATAAACTGAAATTTGGTTGGAGAACAAGTAAACTTGCCACTTAATTACAAGAATTAAGTTACAAGTTCAAAATGCATAACAATCGACAGAGAAAAACTTGGCCACAGAGGCTGAATTACAAACAAACTACTCCTAAGTACAAAAGCTACTTCTAATTAAGTTATGTTACGCCTAATTCCACATGGGTTGTGAATTTTGTTGAAGGTCCTTTTCTCTTTGAACTTCCACCTTTTATATGACTTTCAATGGCCATGCTGTGCTGCCACATGCCTATTTACCATGCTCCTATAACTACCCATGAACTGCAACTGCTGCAACTGCCTCTGAATTCTCTTTTTTCCTACTGCTGCCATGTACTGCCTCCGCATTCCTCTTTCTTGGGCCACTAACTTTACCTCATTTATTCTTGACCCTCTTCTGAACGTGTTCGACCCTTTGTCGACAGAAAATTTTAAACTTTTGGTGTCAACCCGTCCTTAACAGCTTGCTTACGTATGCGTTGGCAACAAAGATTCTTTGTTTCTTGTCATTTTCTCCTATACTTCTTGCAAATGTTGCCTAAGCTTTTGTCATGCTGATTGTGGATTTCAATAGTTTGCAGGGAAAACTTTTTACATTCTTCTCTTTTAGTTCATTCCTATTGGAATGAGTATTAGATAATCACCACATAATGAGTTACAGATACCCATGTTTCAAAGGTACTTCAATCCTGCACTTGCCACATTTTTGTGTGCCACTAGAATCCTGTCTCGAGGTCTGGTATGGACAGAAAGTAGAATGAAATTCCTACCCCGAACCTTCCACACCAGCAAAACAAACGTGCCACTAAGGCATCAAATAAGGGGAGAAGATAATGGTAACGACTAAACAATTTTATAGATGCGTCAGATTCCATAATCTATGTAATATAGAATTTACTATTTCCTCTCGGTTCGCTTTCTCACCAAACTACTAATGTCGAATGCAAAGAAGTGATTAATTCAAGCTATTTTTTCTATCCTCAAATGTATTAGATAAACTTTGCACTGCAACTAACTTAGTAATAGTATTGTCCTAAGACAAAAAGAAAAAAAAAAAAAAAAAAAAAAACGTAGTAATAGTAGGTATAACCTAGATAGCTAATACGCATAAAAGTTAGCCTAGTAAATCATATAGAAGACTTGAATATGGCTATTTAGCATAAATAGATACATACATATATTTACACACATAAAACTCATCAAAGCCATAACCAAAAAGATTAAATTCACTAAACAAAACATGTTCCACAAACACAGTAAGTACCATTTAAAATTAAATTTTGGAATCTCTTGTCAAATTAAAAAAGAAAAAAAAATCAGAACCAAAGAAGAACATCCAACACTAGAAATCTAATCAATGTTCTTTTATATTTGTGAAGGAACTATAGGTAGAAACCATCATACTTAGAAGCTTGCTCGTAGCTGAAGCACTTGACTGCTGAATTTGGAACAATACGTGCACAATTAGTACCATTGCCTTTAAATAATCCTCTGAAGGCCTCAGTTCTCCATATATATTTCAGGCCTAATGGAATCCATTTTTTAACTAAAATTTGAAGGGGAAAAAAAATCCTGAAAGTAGTTTTAGGAGCAAGTCATCAAACAAGATTACATGTTTCTTAAAAAATAAAAACAAAAAACAAAAATGTTGCCAAACAAGAAATTTAAGGGACACAAAATATTTCTTTGAAGCCGAATCCAATGGATTGGGATGTTGACAAACTTGTCGAGTTGAGTTAGATTGAGATCTGAGTTTATAAAACCTAATTACAATCTAATTGCATAAAACCCGGTTCCTAGCACAAATTGGTTGCAACAAAACCTTTTGAGTTAGGAGAAAATTTACAGTGAATGAGAGAAAGATCACCTAGAGATAGTCTGTCAACAAAACAACAACAGCAAAGAAAAGTTATGGACTTGGAATCAAGGATCATCATCATCAACATCATCACCAACATTATCTTCTTCTTCTTCATCATCATCATCTTCTTCTTCTTCTTCTTGAAGTAGCATCATCATCATCATCATCATCATCATCATTCTTGAAGTATGCATGCGCAAGCGCATCAAGAGCTGATATTCTTCTAGCTGGATTCAGGCAGAGTATTTCCTGCATGAAACTAGATGGTCTAAGAGAGTGAGAGAAAAAAAAAACAAGAAGAAGAAGAAAGAAGGATCTTTTTAATAGATAGAGATCAGCACATACTCAAGTTACAAATAGAAACATCATTTCATCAACATTAGCAAGATCAGGAGCCATGAAGTGCAATAGAGAATCAAATCAAGTACAACTAATATAATGTAACATTTTTATGGATGCAAAAGTTGGCACATCACCACATAGGGGGGAAGAGGGATAGAAGTTCGAGTATTGACCTCCATAGGCAAACAATTTGGCCTCTGTTGGTACCCAACTTCTAGATGAGGACATTGAGTATGTTGGATGACAAACCCATAAATCTCTGCAAAGTACTCGACAACATACTTCATTGTGCCTCTTTCATTAACTGGGAATCTAATAAACATGAACAATAAACCAGTCAGACAAGGAACATGCAAAAAGAATCTCAAGACATGTGTGAAGTTGCATAATACAAAGGTAATTTCTTCCATTAAGAATCATAAACTAGACCCTTACCACTTCTAGAAATGTAGCTTTTTGCGTCTATTTTTTTTGCGACTAATTGTTTGGCCCTTAAAAAAAAAAAAAAAAAAAAAATTATTGCAACAGCAAATCAGCCGAAGCAAATTAGGAATAGAAAAAAGATCACTTCATTTTACTTGTCATTGATGTGCGCAATTTATTTTTCTTATTTTCTTTTATTTATTTTCCATTTTATTTAAACCCTCGATTATGTAAAACTTGCCTAGACTCGTTTCCCAAATCTGATTTCGCTCGATTGTGATTTGGAGAATCCAAGAGAGAGAAGGACAATTGTCTAGACACAGAGGAGAATCCAAGAGATCGTGATCGATCGTGGTTTCTCTGGCTCGCTCTCCTCTCCCTTCACTTATATACAAAGCACATATGAGAATCGAAGAGAGAGAGAAGGAGATCGAGGCCGTATGATTTGGATCTCTTTTGATTTGAATCGATTTTAGGCCTTAGTGATCTGGATAGTCTGATGCAATTGCTTTGCCCTAGTTCGTTAGATGATCTGATTTAATCTAATGTGATGCTATTGTTCTGTTCGCGATTAGAGCTTTGATTTCTGAAATGGAGCAATGACCAAGGGCAATGAATAGGTATGGAGTTCTCTCTCACTCTCTCTGTAATCTCATCTTCTCTCCATTTTTATGGCTAGGGCATTTTTTTTAATGGATTTTACTAGTTTTTAGGTTTTATTGTTGATTTGAATTCAGTTACTCTATTACATCGAATATTCATTTGAACCTACTCCAAATTGGAAAATTGAATTGCTCTGTATGTATATTGTTCATGTTTGTGAAATCAACTAGTTCCTATTGTAACCATTCAGTCTTCAATTATTGCTGCATTTGGGGAATTTTGTTGTTTTGTGAGTTCAATATATAGCATCTGTGAATTTGCTATTTCATTGATTATCAACAAGTTTGAATTCGTTGAGGCAAGAACTGGCAAATTTGAAATTGGAAGATAAAATGTCTAGTGTTGAAATAAAATAGGACAAATATGAGAAATATATATATATATATATGTATATGCTCAGTTTCACTAACAAATAACTCTTGCTTCCTGATTATATTGTAAAATAAGATCAAAATCTTGCTGTTACCAATTAATTTTACAAGAAATTTACAAATTTGTGGAAAGGTTAGCAATGATATATAAAAGAAACTAAATAAATGGTAAACAACAGCAAAAAGCCAAATGACAATCAAACTACTTAGGTGCCGTTTGGTAACACTTACGTTTTCTGTTTTCTGTTTATATTTATAAAAATTTTAAAAACTCAAATAAAAACTTGTTTGGTAAAATTTTTTATTTATAAATCAGTGGTCACAGTTTATAAATTTGGCCAAAAAATGAAAACACAAAAAATGTGTTTCCATTTTGAGTTTTCAGTTTTTTTTTTTTTTTTTACCACCCAACACTAGCCACCACCCGCCACAATTTTCCGCCACCGTCTTCCGTCACCACCACCCACCACCCACCCCCCGCCACCACCTTCCACCACCACCACCACCACCACCCACCACCTACCTGTCATCCACTTGCTACCACTCACCACCCGCCACCACCACCCGCCACCTACTTGCCACCACCACTCACCACCCACCTGCCACTCACCCGCCATCCACTTGCCACTACCCACCACTACTACCACCACCACCCACTCGCTACCACCTACCACTCGCCACCGTCACCCACCCACCACCACCACCACCACTCGCCACCACCCACTACCACCCACCACCTGCCACCACCACCCACCACCCGCCGCCACCACCACCACCCACTTGCTACCACCCATCAATCGCCACCGTCACCCACCCACCCACCATCACCACCCACTACCCATCCGCCACCACCCACCACCATCCGCTACCCACTTGCCACCACCACCCACCACCCGCCACAACCACCCACTCGCTACTACCCACCACCGTCACCCACCCACCCACCCACCACCACCATCCGCTACCTACTCGCTACCACCACTCGCCATCCGCCACCCACCTGTCACCACCACCACCACCACCACCCACTCGCTACCACCCGCCACCGTCACCCACCCACCCACCACCACCACTACACCTGTCACCACCAGCTACCCACCACCCACCGTCATCACTTTCCACCACCGTCTTCTGTCGCCACTTGCCACTACTTGCTATTTCTCACTCTTTTTATATTTTTAAATTTTTTTAAACATTTTGTCAATTACCAAACGCGTTTGCAGTTTATGTTTTTCTAAAAATAAACAAAAAATAAACAAAAACCAGTTTATAAAATTTTTGTAAATATAAACTGAAAACGTAAACGTTACCAAACACACCCTTAATGTTTTTATTTTTTATTTGTTTTTACTTGCATTTCATTTATCTAGGAACACAACAAGTTAACTCTATTCATTTTTTAAATTTTTTTTTTTTACTATAAATAATTAGTCAAACAGTAACTTAGTTTCATTCAGTTGAAGAATAAAAAGAAAATAAACAACGGATTTCTAAGCTCAGACAGGTTGGTCTCATAAGATCTTTTTTTGGAGGTTAGGAAAATGTACCCTGCATAGTTTTTATTTGATTTTAAACCCTTTCTGTATGTTTCACAGGAAGTACCTGTAATGTATTATATTATTGTGTAGTGCAGGTTTATGTCCCTTGAAAATACTGCTAGTTATGAGGAGTTCTCATATATGTAGACACAATTTTATTACATGGAATTCTTCATATGTAGACACAATCGTATGTGTAGGCAAGCTTGTCTTCATGTGGTCTTGATAACTTTAACAGTCCATTTGGTAACCTAGGTGAGAAAGAGAAGAATGAAAAGATTATAGGTGCTGGATGCATCTAGTGGGC
Source organism: Camellia sinensis (assembly GCF_055761805.1). NCBI lineage: Eukaryota > Viridiplantae > Streptophyta > Magnoliopsida > Ericales > Theaceae > Camellia > Camellia sinensis. The sequence goes on from NC_138972.1 coordinate 165,123,900, forward strand.
AACAAGCTTCAAAAGAAGATGAACAGTATGCCACTATTCGAAACAAACATTGAGCAGTCCATAATCTGAATAGTGAGCTTATTGATTCTTTTTGTTTTTTTGAACAGTGAGTTTATTGATTATGTTCTTGATGTTGTGAGGAAAGAGGCTAAGAATTATGATTATGTTAATAATTGCTTGTTGCTTGTAGTGTTTCTTTTTCTTTTCCTTCAAATGGTGTGTATTGAGATCATGAATTAGATATTTAAGTATTAATTCTTATTTTCATTGATATTGCCAACTTACGAAAATCATGCTCAGACGTTAGTGAATATATTGTTAATTCCTTTTTCTTTGGCTTTGCAGGTATGATCAGACGTTAGTGAATATATTGTGCAATATTTGTGTTCTATTAAAAAGGGATGGTGCTATTGTGTTGTTAATATTGTCTGCCTTCCCATTTTACCATGTGTGACACTTCCAGAATATGAATAGCAATTTACTTATCTAGCTTTACATATTCTATCTATGATTTTGGATTATTTATGATCTCTCTGTGCATCCTTAGGTTTGCAGACTTTGAGTTAAAGTTCTAAGTTTTGCAATAAACATTCAATCGAAATTCAAGCTGAAACCCTAGCATCTTTTGCACACTCATTTGGCCAAACTAGTGTTGCCACCATTTCTTCTACAAGGTAAACTTTACTGCTAAAGTTCAATTTATGTTTATAATCGTGTATAGATGATGAAATATTAAATTCTAGGTTAGTTGTTTGGTGCTTGGGATAGATGATTGATAATAAGGGATTTATGTTACTTGAGCCTCGATTTGTTAAAATTCATACAAAAAATTTTACAAGAATGATGTGGCAATGCTCAGAGAAGAAATTTAAATTTAGTACTATTGGAATTGATCATATAATTCTACATAACTTTCAATTGTAGCTGCTTGCATTATTATTTTCCTATTTCCTTTCCACGAGATTGTGATGCATTCACAGAATATTCCAGCATGCTGATTGATTAATTATATAAAAACCAGAGCCCAACTAGTAGTCACTAACTCACTATGAAACCCAAATGGACTAAGAACTTGTTTGTATGCTCTGTTTGTATGCTCCATGAAAATGGAAATCTGTAGACTAGAATAATCAAGAAAATATAGCCATCATGATGAAGAATGATTAAAATTTGAAACAATGCCTTCAAATAATTTTCTTATGTCTGTAATAATTAGATAATGTTTCAATTTTGTGATTCACTTAAGTGAAAAAAATCTAATTCTGTTATGTTATCTACGTTCTGCATGCATTGAATTGAACACACAATACATTATGTGTGAGATTTGAACATGTTCTAATTGATTGAATTAGAAAAGGCTGCCTTTCTTTAGACCACAACTTGAATTTTTAAGTAATCATCTTAATAGAACCTGAAACTTAAATGAATGTGATCAACCAATGGTGTTAGAGAGTTTAGTCATAAAGTGACACCTATATTTATGAGAAAAAGTTGTGTTTCCAATTTGAGTGTTGATGCCTAATGAAGCTTTTACCCAAAAAAAAAAAAAAATGGTTTTGTTTGTGGAAGGCTAATGGGTTTAGGATTTAAAATTCAAAAAGGGTGGAAGCAGGTTGTAGGATCAGTTCTATTTTCAAATTGATTAGCTGCTGGATTTTAGATAAAATGTTGCAATAGTTATCTATTTTCAAAACAACCCCTGCTGCTGCGAAATTTTGTCTTTCCGCTTTCCCTCTATTGGTTTGCTTTATTTTCCCTATGGAAATGTTAACTTAAAGCTCCCTCTTCTTAGCCATTCTTGAAGGGTTGCAAAGTGCTGTGGGTTCACTTCTCCATAGAACTTTAACTATCAGCCCCTGTTGTGGGTTCACTTCTCTGAGCAGGAAGTCTTCTTAGTGTGGCTTTTCATCAATTTCCAGTGAGGTGTGTGTGTGTATGTGTATGAGAAGGCAAGTGTTCTCATCTATTTGGAGTGTGATGCAAATCACTTTTGTAATCCTTTGTTATTGCTGAATTCTAAATAGTGAAGTCAAATTTCTTCTTGTTGCTTCCTTCTAGTATTAGCCTATACTAGGATAGAGATTATGTCAATTATGTTCATTTTAAAAGCCTCCTTGCTTTAAAAGGACTGTGTTCCAACATCGTGTTTCCTCTTTCTATCTACTGCTTATATTTCAATTGTTGCTCATTGAGGCCATATTTATATTTCAATTCTTGATAATTTTTATTGTGATTTCTGAGCATCAATATTTTTTTCAACATATGCAAAAATTGCTACATATATAGGTCAATGGTGATATATATAGAATTGTGGACCTTTGATTAATTTCGTTGATATACCTATAGTTGTTGCTATGGATTGCAATTGAATTCCTTTAGATTGTGTTTAGATTTTGCAGTTGTTAATTTTATTATTCACTAGTGTTTCTATTTGTCTTGATTATTACCTTACATATAGGATTGAGATTTTTCTCTAGTTAATTTATGTGCTGTTTTCTAGTGCATGGTTTCACTAAGTTTTCACCATAACATGAAGGTAGGTGTAGATTCAATTTAATTCATTCAAACTGTAGGTGAACAATTTGATAGTAAAATAGGAAATACTTTCTTTATAATTTTCTTTTACTTGCCTATAATGTGGAGTTCTTTTATTTAGGTGCATTATATACTAGTTGGTGTAGCAAGAAATGTTGCTGAGTGCATGTCAAAGCTCAGAACAAAACCTTACATGATAAGTGTTGTTGGACTTGACATGGCAGGTGAATACTTATGTGAGATGTATGCTGCCCTTAGTTTCATATGTATTTCTCCTAATTGGCTAGTGGGACTGCATTACAACAACATAAGTCTCATAGATTGCTATTATAAGATTCATAGCAAACAACATGAGTAGTTCATATTTCTCCTAATTGGATGGGAATCTAGTATTAGTGATATCCTGTGAAATTATAAGTCTCATAGATTGCCCATTGCTTAGATTGAAATATATTCGTTTTGTCCTTATTTCTGGGTTAACAAAGATTTTAACCCTTAAAGGGCCTTAACTGTTGTTTTGAGAAACTTCTCGTTTTGATGTATTTAACTGTTCCCTTTTCAGGTTTCTAGTGTTTGAAGACATAGAAAATGGAACCCTGAAGGCGCATCTGAATGGTAACTTTTGGAGCACAAAATTTACATGTTTGCCTAATTTGATTCTGTTATCAAAGTGTGGCTCTTGGCAGATTCTCTTAAGACTCCCTTGAATTGGAGAACAAGGCTACAAATAGTCATTGGCGTGGCAGCTGCACTAGTAAGTTGTAAAGCTGCATTTTGTCGTACTCATATACAAATAAAAAGATGTCAAATCTTTTTTACTCTCTCTTTTTTTTTTTTTTTTTTTTTTTTTTTTTTTGCATTGATAAATTCTGTGAGAGGATAACCTGTGGTACATAAATACCATAGCCAAGAAGCGAAGTCACTATAACATCTACTTATAAAGGGAAAGTCTGCTTCCATGGTCCAACATTTGACATAGGGATTCTTACACATTCCTTGGTCTGATAAATCTGAAAGACTAGTTGGAGTACTTTGGGAGCTTAAAATGCTCAATGCACTTATATTGTCGGGCAAATTATGCCCGCGGTCTCTATATTTTGCTTTAATAATTTTTTTTTTTAGGTGAATAAGACATTAAAGCCTTTAATAATTGAAAGTTAAGAAACTTGACTTAATGGCATGATCCCACTTGAAAAGTTTTCTAGTCCAATAAATTCAATCTTAAATGTGCTCATACTTTTTCTTTATTTACATGTTAGTTGGAGTTATCTGGAACATAATTTACTTTTCTGAATCAAATAATGTGGTAATTATTCGCATCATGTTTCTTGGTCCTTTTGTATGTTATTGAATTGCCCTGCTCTTTGATTTTTCCCTACAAATCTTTAATGTGGATCCTGACGACCTTATGGTGACTGATTTTAACTGGATAGAAATTGTCACCAATTCACATGCACTAAGTAGTTTAGACAGTCACGAATAATTTGCGACCGTTGCTTTGCCGTCGCAAAAAGTATGTCACCCCCACATTTGTGACTCTCATTTGCCGTCGCATGGGCCGTCGCAAAAGGCCTTTTGCGACTGTTTTCTTATTATTTGCGACGGTTTATAGCGGTTCCAAAAAGTGCTTTTTTTTAGTATTGTACAATGAAGTCAAACCAGATGTATGACATTTTTTACACATGTTTCCTTGGTTTGTGACTTCAACCTTTACTCCTCCCAAAGCTTTCTTCACCTGTTACACAAATAAAGCCAAATTACCCAGATAGATTACTCAAATTTTCAACTTAACTGCATGCAAGCTACATGAAATTGCCTTGATTGAGCCCCATTACCACGAGAAAAAAAAAAAAAATGTAGAAGATGAGGAACTTTGAAATAGAAACCAACATTGACTAAATAACATTATAATAAGCCCCCTTAAAAATCTAATTGTACATTTTTTGTCATCAAAGGTTGTAGGAGAGTATCCTATGGCTGATGAAGTTCTAATTCCTACTTACAATTTCAAGTACAAGCTCCATCTTTCCCGTACCCAAACAGTCTGCATTGTTTTGACCAGTTCACATGCACTATTTGCTTCTACGCCATCATTCTTCTTCTTCTTCTTCTTCTTCTTCTTCTACATCATCAGCAAGAGAGAGGCTAGCAATATCAACAGCTCCTGCGACCTGCTTTCCATATATCGAAACAACTAAAAATGTAAATCATAGAAAAACACATATACGAAAAGAAGACAAAAAAAAAGAAAAGAAATCAAGTTGTTAGAATTACTTACCTCCTCACCATCAAAGCCATTTTCACTGTTTGAGTCATTATCAGAGTTGTTGGGGTTCACATCATCATCACCGTTGTAAACAGTTAGTTGAAACTTATTCCGATAAATTCGTATTAACTTCCAACTCAATTCTGGATTCGGTTGATTATTGTCTTGTGCTAATTGATGTTGCTCAATTCCAAGATAAGTAGCCCGATACACTTTCATCAGCCAATTTGTCTTTTTACCTTCATGTCTATCAAAGTGATAGTATGTGACGGACCGAGCTGAGATTGTTGCGACTTGTGCTCCAATTACAACATCATTCATTGACGAGCATTGATGCCACTCATATTGTCCTGGAATATGAATAGCTGGTTCATGCGCAAACAAGAAGTATAAGCTTCCTACCCAGTTATAAATATCAACCATTGCTTGATTCAGGTGTGTAGGGTTCATAGGCAAATCTAGTGAGAAAACCCTAAAGATGGGGTGTTCTCAAGTTCATTGATGTTGATGTTCACAACTCTATTGAAAACGTATGTCGTGTCCACTTGTCCAGTCACTCCCCATCCAAAGTGTATTGTGTGTAACATCCCCAAATCCTTTGTGTTTCGACTTGAATGTCAAAACCTTGATCATCAGCTCTTTGAACATTTTCGATTTGTAATGGTGTCTTCGTATAAATTTTCAAAATTTTCCAACCTTCTGGAATATTTGCATTTGGAACCTGAGGTACTGCCCTAAAGACATCCATATACCAATCAGTTTTTCAAATCTCCATTTGAATATACTTGTCTTTCTCTCCTAGCAGATAATCCCCCTCATAAACTACCCCTAGGTCACGGGTTGTTCCCCTTTTACGCACATCTGCCGTCTATAATTTTGTCCGTTGGGGTTCAAATCTATTTCACCTTGTAGGCAAAAATACAGTGCACCTGCTCTTACGAAAATAGTACGCAAGTCTAGGTCCATCTGACAAGGATCTAACTGGAACTCATGTGGTGCAATCCTCAAATAGTAGAGATTCGAAAAATAGATTACCAACACCAATGCCATTAACCAACGGGACCAAATAAGTGTGAACCAAATCTCGGTCAGATATGGTAAGACTAAAATTTCGCGATATGTTAGCTAGAACAATCATAACCCGGCCTATCTCCGCATCCATCTACCAAAACAGTTACAAAACATCATAGTTTAGCTTTATTTTCCAAAACTCAGTTGGAAAGTTCTCAACAACGGAAATAACTTTTTGGCTGAGGTCCTCAAAACTAAGCACTTGAAAAAGAACATTGCTGTTCAAGACAAAAAAATTAGAATCACTTTTCAAGTCCAATATGTGGCAATCAATTAGGACATTAAAGGTAATACTCTCTCTCATATCTTTTCTAATCATCAACCTATCATATGACTTACACATCATTGGGTCCAGAAAATGGATCTAAAAAGTGGGCTTAGATATCATTTTCCATTTGAAAAATACTGACTTCCTTAACTAGAAGAAGAGAATGAGGGCTTCTCATGTGTAGAGAAGTATGTTGAAAATCAGAAACACCTAAACCACTAAACCACTAAAACACCCACACCATGAACATCTATCTAAGGCCTCGTTTGGCAAGTGCCCCTTTTAGCCAAAAAGCCAAAAAGTTACTAAAAAAATCAAAAAGCCAACAACCCATACCAAAAAGTCAAAGATTCCCTTTTCTCTCTACTTTTTGCACATCTTTTCGTAAAAAGCCAAAAAGTCATCCCAAACATACTAGTTTTTTTTACATCACATTTTAGCTAAAAGGCCAAAAAGTTACTAAAAAAGCCTATTCCCAAATGAGGCTTAAAACGAAATCAACAGCATGTAAGGAAGTTGTCTCAACTTCTCCATTAAGAAAGAAGACGAAAAGAGAAATCAAAGCCACCAGAGGATAATCCAAAGATGTTGTGATCTAGAAATTTTCAATTAGACCAGAATTTTAAGATTATTATTCTTATTTTGTACTAGTGAAAAAGATCATTAAAAATGTTAACTCAATCAAACTTTAATTTTGTACTAGTTACTCGATGTATTCTAAGCATTATACCGAATAAACATGAAGGGAAATACTCTTGAAGAGGAAAACACAAGAACGAGTAACTAGGAATAACACGACTCAAAGAGGTAAAACACGACAAAAGAAGGTGCAATCAGAACACAAGACTCAGAATGACTTCCCTAAGGAGATACTCTTCTACATCGATTAGCGTCTACCATGGGTATCACCATGCTTGTCGGGGGAAAATTGCCATAGGAAAGCCTCTTAACATTGGTTAATCTAGCTCAAGATCTATAGGCTTATAAAGAGGCTGAATAAATTCCATACACATTTTAGTCGAAGCCATAAGAACAATGTGCATGTGATTAATTGATTGCAATATCCCATTTGTTCACACTAAAGTAACTCTACCCAAAATTCTTAATATTAACTTGAAATTATATCCATATGGTATGTAGGATGCTAAGGTGGATGTGTGGCAAGACTAGGCAAGACAGACCTAGGATTGAGTGTATTCGAGATTGAGTAGGAGTAGTATTGATAGAAGATAAGTTGAGAGAGAATCGATTGAGATGGTTTGGTCATATTCAACGGCGACCAACAGAGGCAATAGTGAAGAGATGCGATACTCTAGAAATCCTAGAGTGAGAAGCTCTTAGGCAATCTTAGAAAATTTTTACTTCAAATTGATCAATAGTGTTACAAGACACCACAACACCTATTTATAGTCATAAGTTCCATCGCTAACTAATACTCACAAGCCATGCACATGCTAACTAACTCACCACTAACTAATACTCACATGCCAACTAACACACATGCAAACTAAAGTTGATTACATATTTTGGTTCTTTCTTATTAAAAGCAGCTTCTATAAATTTTGCTTTTTACTACAAAGCAAAAATTATAAGTTAAAAGCATGTTTGGGTTATTGTCTTGTTTCACATTTACTTTTTCTAAAATATCATTTTCAAAAATCATATCTAAAAATTTTAAAAAGGGTTAATATAATCTCTTTTTTAGTAATAAAGTTGAAAAATTAGGAAAAAGAAGTAAAAACGTTAACAAAGCATAATCTAAAATAATATAAGACCATTTAAATGTAATTTAGACTATTTGTTATTTGGAAGTCAGATATATTAAAAACGAGTATAATATTATATGATTGGTTTTAATTGAACTCAAACTAAATTTAATTGGGTTGAATCAGGTGCAAGAAGTAAGAATACGTAATTTAAGGAATCTGGATTAAAAGATGGATAAAGCTTTTCAAAATTCTCGACCTTCTTATGGTTGATGTTTTTCTTCTTGTTATTCTAAGTTTTTTTCTCTCCAATTTATGTGTTCTTGATTTTAACAAGTTTTCTCGTGCCCTTGTGTCCATCTAGTGCTAAAAGGAGGAGATTCAAATATCATGGAACGCCCATATAAGTTAATGGCAACTGCTATGTCACGAGGTCTGACAATGTGCATTATAGCGACCCCGGTCTTTTCTCTTTAGATTATTGTATCCGGACTTAGGCTCCGTAGATCCTGTCATTATTTATTGGTTGTTGTTGTCCTTTAATCTCTTTGTATTTGAAGTATAGGTTGTGTTGGACGGGTCTGGTACAGGTTGGTTGAATTTTGATGCCAATAGGTGATGCCCAGATTTTGGCCTTCACGCTCGAGCGGAGGTTTTAACGCTCGAGCGGGCCCTTCGTTGTTGCTTCTCCGCTCGAGCGGGAGTTTTGACGCTCGAGCGGGATTTTCCATCTCCCAGTATTTTGCTCTGCAGTTCTTCCGCTCGAGCAGTAGTTTTTACGCTCGAGCGTGATCCCTTGTTTTTGCTCCTCCGCTCGAGCGGGGAGTTTGACGCTCGAGCGGGTGCAGCGCCTGCAAAACTTCTGGAAGGGTGCAATCGACGCTCGAGCGGCTTTCTTCACGCTAGAGCATGATTCTGTGTCTTACGCTCGAGCGGGGCTTTCTACGCTCGAGCGTAGAGTCGACTACATCAGTCCGTGATTTCACTTTTCTGATCACTTTTGACCTACTTTTCATCTCTTAACTTTTAAAAACCGCCCCTTGAGAGTTTCTCTCTCTACTCTTACCTTCTCTCCTAGATTTGATCTATTTCCGGTGGTCTTCTACCCTAGTTCCTTTGGAAGAAAGGTAGAGCTTCACGAGATCTTTCTTTTAATCTGAAAAAAGAGAGGATTTGGAGCACTTTGGATTTTGGATCATCATCTCCATCTTCTCTATTTTAGTTGTGATCTTCAAGGTAGGGATTTCCTACTCTATTCTATAAGCTTTGTTCTAAGTTTGGTATTTTGATAGGTTGGGGACACTTTGATAATTTTGGGAACAAAACCTAGTTAAATTGCTAAATTGATTGGAGTAATTAATTTAAGGAAAATTGGGGAATTTGGTTAAACTCATGAAATTGGGGAATTTATTGATTAAATGGTGTAGTTGGATGATTTAAATCACTCACCTATTAAATTGTTGATATATTTATTTCCAGTCTAGAAATAACTGTTTTGGGCTATCGGTGGAGGATAGTCATGATTGTTGTAGACATTGCATGTGGATTAGGAATAACTGAAACTAATCACATTGGTTAAGTCATTAATTTTGACTATTGCATTAATATAGAAAATACGTGTATTGATTGAGCATTGCATTTGCATACATTGTTTTGTGTGTGGGAGGAGATAGGGGATGTACTCCACGGTTTAGGGGAAGATAGGGGATGGACCTCTAAATCGGATTTTTGTTTGGGAGGAGATAGGGGATGGACTCCATTAGCACCATTTTTATGTGTGCTTATTATATTGAAGTGTTTCTACATGATTATTGATACAGCACTAAAATGTGTATCAAATGAGAAGTATGAAGTGTTTTGATATGAGCATGAGTCTCATTTGTTTTGTTGATATTGGAAGTAATGTGATTATGTTATATAATTCATTGTTGTAAGTTTGGCCAGGTTCTGAGCCATGTTGATAATAATGGAAAGTGACATGTGTCTTAGACACTAGTGTTACGAGACTGTTTAATAATAAAATTGATTATCTTGATTAACCATCTATTGAATGCTATAGCTTTATTCAATGCTTATATTTGGTTTAGTATTTTTCTACTGGGCTGTGGCTCACCCTTTATGGGAACATCATTTTCAGGTTCAGGTGATAAGCTACCTCCACGGACTTAGCCTGGAAGGATTTGATGTTTGGGATGTTGAAGACTTGTCTTTAGTTATATGTTTTATTTTGTTATTTTTGGGATTTCATGTAAACATTCAAGCCTAGGGCTTAACTTGTAAATGAGTTAGTACTCATCCTTTTTGTGTCCAAGTGTTAGCTTGGAAAGATGTAAGCCCTTAGGGCATTTATTTTTATGTTGCAGGATGTTACAAGTAAAGTCTGTCAATAAGAATACACTGATGACTAACTCAAATGATTCATTTTCTTTTATAAATGCATGTTAATGTTATGGTTATTATGGGTTTATTTTGAGGGCGTCACATGCATTGGGAGGAGAAATGACAGATTCAACAGTCTTCGTGACCATATTGCTCATCACATTCTTTCCTTCCTGACAATGAAAGAACTTGTTCGGTTCATGTTCACTTGCAAAAGATGTAGAGAGTTATGCATGACTACTCCATTTTTGACTTTTGATGGGATGAAACCTTAGCCAACGTCTGATCTGTATGAATGCGATAAGTAGGTCCTTGATGCAACATCAAAGGAGAAAGATATGTAACTTATGTATTCGTTGGTGTGTTTTGGGCTACGTGGGTGTAATCTATCGTGTTGTTACATGGTTACATATTGCAGTGCAATGTAATGTGGAAGTGCTTGAGCTCGAACTCCTTGGTTATCCACCATATACCAAGTTTTCATTGCCACTATGCTTATTTTCTTGTGGATCCTTGAGGTCTTTAACGTTGAATTTGAACAGTTGCTCTCTTGTATTGCCCTCCGCAGTCGGGTTTACTAATCTCCAATCCTTATCAGTATCATCCGTTAAAATGCTCAACAAGTCTTTTGGTGATTGGATCTCATCCTTGTGCAAATCCCTCAAGGAACTAAGGCTTGGGAGTATTGAAAAGATGAACAGTATCAACATTAATAGTTCATCTCTAGTGTATTTTACATTATTAAATTCGTCTCTTACTGAACTCGACCATCTCAGCATTGCAGGTGAGAAACTTGAAGTCGTGAATTTGGAGTGGAGATTCAATTCCTTTACCGGCAAGTCATTGAAAATTTCTACTCCCAATCTTAAATATTTTACATGGAAGGGGAATCCAACAAACGACAATTGTTTGGGAAATTTGATGAATTTAGAAGGTGCTCAACTTTTTCTTGAACCCAACCTATGAGAACTTACAGATGGCAATTCATGGTATAAGTTGGATCCAAGACCTTACTTTAGATGACCTTACTTTAATTATTGATGACCCTTTTTTTTTAATGCTTTCTGTTAAGTTGTAGTCACAATCTGTGTATTTTCTTTTTTGGGATGTTAAATAAATAGTCTCTGCAATATAATTTCAATTCATAAATGGATTTCTAGAGTAACCACTGCACATGAATTTATTAATTTATTTGACTCCTTTTGCTATTCTCAACTTTTATTTCCTTTAGTTTTGCAGCTACTCTATTATTATTATTATTATTGTCAGATTCTAGTCTAACCTTCAATAGTTTGCATGAATTGATGAATTTTTATTATTCTTGTTGTTTTAGCTCAATTTTTTTTTTTGGTTGTCTCTTTTTCTTTGTTTCTTTCTTTCAAGCTGAAAATATTCCTTCACAATTTGTAGGGGTTTTATATGAGCAAGGTTGCTTGCCTACTTGCTTCAGTAATATATGTAGACTGTGTATGCATGTTAGCAATTTGAAGGATGATCTAGTCCCAGCATTTGTCTCCCTTCTTAGAGGAATGCCTAATTTAAAGATTTTAAGCATAAAATCGTCCCCAAACTCTACTATCACCCATGTAAGTAAAACTGTACTTTGCATGGCTCCGTGTGTGTGTTGTGTGCACACGTGGGCATGCATTTTGCAGAGGGAGCTCAAACATATTTAAGGCTTTGAAGTTAAATTTTAAGAAAGGCCCTTTTGTAAATTTTTACATTGTAATTTTTTTATTTATAATTAAATTTACTAATTTTTTTGTGATCTAAAATTAGTGATTAGGTTTTTATCTTTATGTTTTGTTGACCTTTCATTTTCATTTTTCTTGTGACAGTTGATATACTTGAGATTTTATCACTTTCTCTTTTGCCCGTTTATGTCAAGACAATTTTACCTGTGCTTTTACTTTTATCTATTGCATATCTAATGTGGCCCCATTTGGTGCAAATTTACAAAGTGTGATCATAATATTTTTATTTTTATATCAGGAGTTTGTGCCAAATTGTTTGATATTGGGTCGTATGATTTAAGTAAGCTTGAAAAAATTGATTATTGAAAAGCTGGAGTAAGTGCCTTTCATATTATGTTTTTAGATTACTAATTTTATTTAGTTTGCCACAATTTCTACCAAACAGGGCCTATCTATAGTATCCTAAAGCTATAAAAATGGGGCCTCCTCTTATTGGGGCCCTGGGAAAATACCTAAGCTGCCTATTGGTTGAGCCACTACTGGTATTTTGCCTATGACTTCAGGATAGGATGCATGCTGATTGGGACACAAACACACTGTACCTGTAGGATGGTATCCGAGATTGAGTAACAATTTTCATGTATCAAAATCTTGTTGCAGGTTTGTGGATTTGATGCGGGATATTGGGAGTCTCAAAACTTGATATTTATTCATCATCTGCTTGTGGCAGAGATCGAGCTTTTGATGGTAAAAATGATTTGGAGCTAGCATTGTTTTTGCTTAGGCATGCCAAAGAAATAACAAAGATGGCCATCTTTTATTCTCCCCCTTTGCCACATAATGTGCATGCAAAGTTGCATCACTGTGCTTTGGCTTCTGCTACTACAGTTGTTTTCCAGAAGACATGAAGTCTTTTGGGTGTTTCTTGGAGATTGTTTTTAATTTAGCTCGGACTAAGTTGGACTTAAAGTTGAAGATTAAATTGGCCTTGATTGTAAAATGGGAAAGAATTCGTTGTGGGTTAATGAGAGACCCCTTTTGATAATTATTTGATAACTTTTTTATTTTTGGGATGAATTATGTAATGTATGTTTGGGCAAATTACATATACACCCCTCCAGGTTTGACAAAATTACAGATACCCCCCTGAGGTTTGAGAAATTACGAATTCCCCCCTGAATGCTATATTTGCATAAGAAATTAGGGGGTAATTTGTTATGAAATATAAACCTCAGGGGGTAAATTGTTATGAAAATACAAACCTCAGGGGGCGGGATGTAATTTCTGAAACCTCAGGGGGGTATCTGTAATTTAACCAAACCTGGAGGGGTGTATATGTAATTTGCCCATTATGTTTTGTATGTGATCTTTGTTATGATTGTAATTCATTGACTTTCATTGTATTATCATATGTTTATCTATCTTATGTCATATTTATCTATATACTGTAAGCGTTGCTTAGAGTTTTCTACAGTAAAAGATGGTTAATTTTTTTTGGCACACATCTACCAAAAATGCCATCCACTTTGTTGTGATAAATGCTCTATCCAAACTAGAAAGACCTTTAATGAAATTTGTCTTGGCAGAGAAAAACTCTTAACTCTACTCTATCACCGGTTAACCTAGTTAGTTTTGTCTTTTTCATTAATCATTTTCACTAGGCTAAGCCTTTGTCTTTTTCTGTTTTAAGAACATAAAAAACATTTATATTAAAAACAACATACAGAAACAAGATTCTAAAGGGTCAAACAAACCAAGCCTTTGCCTTGTTAATTGATCTACTGGTTGGATGATATCTGTTGAAGAACTATGATACTATCATTGTTACGTTGCATTTATTATTTTGTATTATCATTGCATTGATTTAATTGGAAGTATTATCAATATATTTTTTTTCCAGTATTGTGATAATAACAAATCACATAGTAAACAAAGAAAATTGTTATATATAACCAGAATATTTTCCTTAGAACGCTTCACCTTTGGTGTGAAATTGTTATATATAATTAGAACATCAAAATAAATCATAACTAAAAATCATGTCGTCATAACTGAGACATATGATACGTACCGAAAAATGATTTCCCATTTTCAAAATACAATGATTCATATAAGACTTTTATCACATAATAATAAAGATGCGTAATGAAACAATGGTGAAATAAAAATCTAATGGTAAATAACATTTCTCATTTTTTTAAATATGGTGACTTACCTTGTGCTATAGAAACATAACTTAATTGGAACGTTAATGCTCATCAACATTGCAGAGCATCTCTGTTTCAACTCATGATATTGAACCCGCTCATTTTACATTACTACCACAATTCAACCCAACTTTAACACCAATAATTCTAAACTTCAAACTGTCTCCAACTTAACTTATAAAAAATCCTCATAAACATCTAAAGAACATAATTATCTCCAGGAAACAACTTTACATATATAAAAATAAATAACCATTCAAAGAAATTCATACGTCCTGAAAAACAACTGTGGCAGCAAAATCCATAGCGCAATTGTGTATCTTCATACGAATATCTGATGGCAGAGAGGAAGGCAAGTGAAAGAAAATCATATTCTTCAAACTTTTGGCATGCTTAAGCAAAAATAATCCTAGCTCCACTTCATTCATTCCACCATTAGACAGCCCTATCTCTGCCATCTCCAGATGATGAATAAATCTCAGGTTTTGAGACTCCCAATATCTTGCATTAAACCCAGATGCCTGCAACAAGATAGGGAAAAAATTTACTAATTTAAAATATCATCCATCTTCAAAAGAGAGAGAAAGGGGTTGTGCAATGAACTATATTACTTATGTTGTTTTTAGCCGAGGGTGTTGATGATTTTATGCTGCGATGAAACCTTAAAGAGGGCTTCACATAGTAGTTGGTAAATAATATACAACGCTTCATGTTGCAATGTATTCTTGTACTGCTTATATTGGTGTTAGCGGACAACGGTGGGGAAGATTTTATGCTTAAAGTCTTTAAGTTGGGCATTCCAAAAAGATGAGAGATCACTGCTGGAACTAGGTCATCGTTTAAACTGCTAATGTACATATACAATCTACGTACATGATTTAAACTAGGACATCGGTAACCTTGCTCATACAAAACCTACAACATTATGAATACAAACTTGTAAGTATTAAGAAAAAGAAAAACAGAAAAATAAGAAAGATTCTTGACCAGTTTCCCTATAGCAAGTGCTAGATCAGCTCTAAAGATTAAGGAGAAGGCTGTCACTGTACGTAATAATGGAACAAAAAGTAAGGGCAAAACTCACTTTATCCCCTTGTGGTTCGAGGCTAGAGCCCGGGACATTTTATCTCAATGTAGTTCAAATATAGGCAAACTCTCCATTGTTGTTTTGGACTGATTTGCAACTGCTAGGTTCTCCCCCCAATTAGTTCTTTTTAGTTTCACCCAACAAAGCAGTTTAGTCAGTCAAGTCCAACTATGCAACGAAGACATGAGGGAAGAAAAAACGTCCTTTCATTAAAGGCTAAAATAGTCTTTTGATTACTAGCTTTAGCAGATGTTAGACTACAAATCAGTCCAAAAGTACATGGGGGGCAATTTGTCTGTATATTTAAACCATAACAAAGTAAAGTGCTCCCGTCTCAAACCATGAATGGGTAAAGTGAATTTTTCCCAAAAAAACAAAAGCACCCTTGATTTGTTTACAGAAAGGGAATAAATATATATATACATTGAGTGACAATAACAGTAGTAAAGCTAAAAATTGTTGACCAGTTGATTCTATTTGTGGACAAATGTACTATAGTGTTGGAGGGGAAAAAAATACAGAACAAATCAATGATATTAGACTTATTTTGACAATTGGCTAAAATAGCCAAAAAGTAACTACAAAAAAGTCCTCTCTACTTTGTCCTTTTGTAAAAAGTCAAAAAAAAAAAAAAAAAAAAAACTAAAATAGTCAATTCTCGAAACAACCTTACTTTCCCTATGAAAATGGAAAATTAACAAGATTTGGACTTTACATCGCACATAAATAATCCAATATGAGCATAAAGCAAAGTATATTTACCTTAATCATAAGGTCACGTACATCAAGATCTTTAGTTTTGCTAACACCAAGAAGAATCTTATGCAAGTTCTTATCAGTATCTTCCTTGGGTTCAAGAAAAAGTCGAGCAACTTCTAATTGCATCAAGGGTTCCAGACGGTTATCATCTGTTGGATTTCCATTCCACATCCACTATTTAAGATTCGGAGCAGAAATTTTCAAAGACTTGCCCACAGAGGAATTGAATCTCCACTCCACATTTATGACTTGAAATTTCCCACCTACAATTCTAGGATGGCAGAGTTGGGAGGAACAAGATTCCACTAACGTAAAACGCACTAGAGATGGAATTGTGATGCTAACTTTGCATATCTCCTCGATATTCTCAAGCCATAATTCCTCAAGAAAGACACAGTTGGATGAGATCCACTCACCGAAGGACTTGTCCACTTTAACCGATGTTATTGACAAGGATTGGAGACAAGTAAACCCAAGAGAGAATGGCAATCAATGAAAGCAACCATGCAAATTCACCGCTACTGACCTCAAGGATTCCCAACAAAATAAGCAAAGCGGAAACTTACCGCTTTTGCCTTCATAATAATGGAGCACAAGATCAAGAACTTCAGCATTACACTCCACTGCCACATGAAACCATGTAATGATGCGATAGAGTTTCACACCTACTTCGGACCCAGATCGAATCAAAAGCGACATATTTTCCTCCTTTCACATTCCACCAGTAACCTATCCAAGAAATCCAGTCTGCCATCAAGCAAAATAGAATATAACCTGAATTTGAGTACATAGAAAGTCAGGAATGGATTGGTCAAATACAATTCTCTACATCTTTTTGATACCAACTTGAATCGGAAGAGATTTGTAAAACAGAGGAAGGAGAAGATGTGGTGCACAACATGGTTGGGTAGATCACTGAATCTACATTTCCTACTCTCATTACAAATTCCTAGAGGTTGTGAAACAGCAACTTCCATTAACTTAAGTGGGCATTCCATAATAATATCTGAATTTCTGTGTTTTATGAGAGAAAATTAGAACAAAAAGGTATATCATCAAAATCAGGAGGACATAAAAACATATTTTCCAAATAAATTAAACAATTATAATTGTAGCACTTGTAATCCTTGGCTATATATAAATCAAATATATATATAGCCAAGGATTTCCTACTCTCAGCCCTAAAATTAACCAAATTAATTAGTGTATTAAAGAAAGCAACTTCACACGAACTTTCGGTCATTATTGTCAGAATGCAAATATATATATATATATATATATATATGAAAACAAGATTGAAGAAATATATATATATATATATATATATATATATATGATGGTGAGATACAACTAAAAATAATAATAATGATATACACAGAAACGAGGAGTAGACAACGACTTGTAATCAAAACAAACCGAAAGCCATCTCCTCAATCAAACCAAACCCATCTTCCAGTTGTGGAGTGTTGCAGAGAGAAGCATTGGATCCGTCGATTATATCATCAACGCCTCTGCATCTATATATACGGAAAAGTCAAATTTTTTTAATTTCTTTAAAATTAGTGACTTTTTTTTTTAATATCAATTATGATTTTATTAAATATTATTACTATGCAATAATTTTTATTTTTATTTCAATATATATATTTTTATTTATTTATAATTTATAGTTATTTTTTTAATTATATATTATTAATTATGACGTTAAGGTTCGACTACTTCCACCTGACGGTTGAACCAATGACCCATCCATCTGATCCCCCTTTTTTGGTTCGCTCACCAATTTGACCCCTCCCGCTTCACTATCTTTTGGGAGTTTCTTCTATATTTTCACTTCACACAATCTCTAAGTACACTTACACACTACTTTCTTACCACACCACACATATTTTGATTTATTTGATATTTTCTCAAGTCACACCATCAATTTTTAAAAAATCTTCTGAACTTTCTAACCCTAACCTAAATCCAACCCTAACCCTAACTTCCACCGTCAGTGACTCCACCATCGCCGCCCATCCATATCACCACCATCTTCCCACACTGACACTGCCCATCTCCACCCATTCTCACTCACTCGCGATTTTCTCTCTACGTCGTGCGATGGCAGTGCGACTGGGCCGGAAAAGGGAAGGACGAAGGTTGCAAAGATTGGGGAGGGTAGATGTAGGGACGGGACCAGAAATGTTGTTTAGGGTTGGCCAAGGTGTGTGTATAAAAAGATTTGACTTAGTTATGGTATATGACTAATTAAAAACAATTTTTTATACAAACATTGTGAAAACAGAATTTCACATGGATGAAATTAAATAAATCTAGCAAGTCCTTTTTTTTATTTTAAAATTTAAAATAGTTAAAAATCGTCTCATTATATATTATAAAATACTGATAAAATAAAAAATTAGTGAGTGATTTTATAAAATAGGTATCATCTCATTATATATTTTATAAATAATCTCGTTATATATTATAAATAATCATGAAATATAGGGGTAATATTTGAATTTTCCAAAACTTGGGAGGGGTTGTGGCCACTGCCTGTCCCTATACTGTTCTGCCCCTGGGTGGATGGGACCAGAGAAGGGTTGAGAGAGATGACGGGGCTAAAGAGGTGATGGTGGTGGCTGAGGCTATGAGGATATTAGTCCCAATCCAAAGTTAATTTTGAATGATGGAAGCATTTCAAAATATTGACATGTCATTAGAGTTGGAAGAACGGGAAATGATAATATATAGATTTATAAATATACATTGGATATTGTTGGCTACATATTTTGTATAAGCCAATTACAATTCAACACGTGGCAGAATAAGGGCAATACGGGAGGACTATTCAAGTCTTCGATCGTGACCGTACACGTGGCAGTTAGCATTGGTTCTTATGAGATCTGCATAGCATTGGATCAGCAAAGAGATGCAAAGTGATGTGGTTCCAACGGTTACCCACATTCAAATTCAAAATTAGGAGGGAAGCCTAACTGCAAGTGATGGCATAGTGGAGCTAACTATAAGGCAACATGATCAGCGATCATGGAGGAACGATTCGACGGTTAGAAGTGCAGTTCAATGGTCATCCTTAAGAAGTATAAATAGCAGAGAAGGCCCTAGAAAAAGCCCCCAGACTCAGATCCAAAAAACCAGTTTATTATACTTTATTTCCTTTCCAGTTTTACATTTCCTGTTCTTTACATTTCTGTACTTTAATTCCTGCACTGCACTTCGTTCATAGGAGTAGTTTCAAGTAGATTGTTGCTGTAAACCTCTACGGGGCTGAATTGGATCATTGTAAGTTTTTCATTTTAATGAAATGCTTCAATTGTTCTTCATTTGATTATTGTCTACTTAATTCTCCTAAATCAAGCCACCAGTGAAAGTCCTCTTCATTGAGGCTGAAAGAACTAAAACAGAATCGTCTGATAATTGGTTGGCAATTAATTTTCTGTAAGGACTGATTGATTCTTGCTGGCACGCTCACAATTACAATAATAACCTTCGAAAGCCAAAAAGCCAACATATATTTTTGGCACGCCCGGTGGGACTAATTGAAATGGCTAGACGTAGGAGACAAGGAGAAAATGAACGCTTGGAAGAAGGCATTTATGGAGAGGTAGAAATACCTAATCCAGAGGATAATGTGATAACACATCCTGTGGAGACACCTATTTTATTAGAATCTATGGTCGAACAGACCAGCACTGCGGAAAAAGTACCAGATGTTCATAATGTTGGACGAGGCCAGGGAATTGGACCATCCACTGTTCCATCTACTCAGCCAATGAATCCATGGGGTGGCCTAGTAGATGCCATGGGACAACAGTTAATGAATACAATGGAAAGGTGGGCAACATCTTTTTTGGATCGAATGAATACCCACCAACCAACAAACACAAGACACATGGAGGAAATTTCAAATGTCCCTCAGCAAAGATTGGCTAGAGATAAACAACCTATGCAAATTAATGGACATTCTAATGGTCAAAATAGCAATCAAAACTATGGAAGACCATCACCTCAATCTTGGTATGAGCCTCTTTCGAGGCCTGTGGCAAGTCAAAATGCCTCATTACTTAACAGTGAACCATGCAAACTGGTGGATCTGGCTTAGTACAAGAAAATGGCATAAGGATAGTTCCAAATCCCATATTCGAAGCCATACCTGGCACAAGGGGGTTCACTACCCTTTATTCGAATTTATACCCGGGGGGTTGGAAGGTTTTCCTACAACTGGAAGAGACACAACACCTGTGCTAGCACCTTTCGCAGGACAGGCTCAAAGAGGTCATCCATACCCTCAACAGCAGCCAGCACCACAGGGACAACCAGTCCCAAATATACCACCCTATGGACCAAGAGGACTCCAAGCACAAGGTTGTCCACCAAATCCTGTGTTTGTTCCTCCAGTAGTGGTTCAACAGGTACAAAATATGGTCCCTAGGGACCAAATTGCTGACATTGTTAGAGAGATATGTGGACCAATGGCTCGAGGGGTTCAGACTCCTGTCTACAGGAAACCATATCTAGAATGGGTAGATAGGGTACATGAATACCCAAGAGGTTTCAGGATACCAGATTTTGCCATTTTTTATGAGAATGGGAACCACTCAACGGTAGAACATATTGCTAGATTCGCGGCTCAGTGCGGTGAATTTACCAATAATGACTATATGAAGTTAAGATTATTTCCAAATTCTCTAACTGGAGGAGCATTTGTATGGTATATCCAAACTTGGCAACAAATAGAAGAGGCATTTCATGCCCAATTCTTCCAAACAGAACCAGAGGTTTCCATGGCAGACTTGGCAAGATTGAGTCAAAGGCCTGATGAGAAGGCTACTCAGTTTATTGCCAGATTTAAAAGAGTACGAAATAAATGTAGGATCATCTTACCAGAGCCTGAATTTGTGAGATTGGCTCAAAATGGTCTAGAGTTTAGGCTTCGAAAGAAGTTTGACTCAATTGAGTTTAGAGACTTAGTGGAATTAACCTATAAGGTGTCTAGGTATGAAACATTACTGGAAGAAGAATAAGATCGGAGTAATGCATCATACAAGACATATTATAGAGATCCTAATTATGAGATTGATGTAGCAGAGATTGTAGGGAAAGAACCTGTGATTTGTGAAGCATTAATTCATAAAGGCACAACGATTGACCAGCAGTTTAAAAAGAAAACCTTCATAGGAAATACTCTTTCGATTTAACAAAGGCAGATGATATTTTTTATCGTTTGCTTACTGCAAATTTCCTGAAGTTACCAAAAGGAGTCAAAATTTCATCTCCAGAGGAACTTAAAGGAAAAGTGTATTGTAAATGGCATAATTCTTGGTTTTACTCAACTAAAAACTGCATTGTTTTTCGAGATAGGATCCAAGAGCAGATTCGAAAAGGGAGTTTAAAATTCCCAGCTAAAGCAGAAAAGGCCATGGGGATTGATACTAACCCATTTCCAGAAATTGAAGAAGTGCCAGCCAATGTTATCATGCCAAACTTCCAAAACTTATCCTTGAAAGAATTAGAAGAAGTCAATGTGCAGATGCATGTTGCCAGCCAGACAACTGTCAAGAAAGACACTGAAAATCTACCAGCTATTGGACAAGGTTTCTCAGACCAGAGGGAGGACTCTGATAAAGAGGCACTGGATGATGATTCTTTGGAGGCAGCTGTTATGCAAAGAATGTGTCCCAGATGCAGGCTGAGTTACAAGTGGTTGAAAAGACTTCCAATTGATGGGAAGCAATACTACAGGGATGGGCAAAGGCGTCCTAAACCAACTAGTGCTTATAACAAAAGGCCATATCCAACTAGCATTAAGCAGTAGACATTAATGGCTGAGCCAACAGCTGCTAGAATGCATTCTAAAGGCAAGAGGCCTTTATATGAATCCAGACCACCTAATTATTACAGAAAGGAGGCCGGAGAAGGGTTCAGTTTATGAGATCAAAGTCAGAGATTGGCCTCCTAGACCAACCTCACGTAGGATGGAAAGTGGCTACCTTCATCAAAGGCCTGAGTCAGGCTCGAGGCAGGGAGTCAAGGCCAAGCAGTGGCCTTCACAGCCAGCTTTGAAGGAAGAAAGGAACAGTTTGACAGTTGGGTCAGTAGGTTCGTAGGTATATGGAGTTCTAGATTGGTTTGTCCTGGAGAACAAACCTAAGGAGATGTCTACCCAAAGAAATGCGGTTGGGAACCTAGGTAGGATGGTCAAACCTCCTTTGGTGGCTCCAAACAATTGGGTATTACTTAAGCACCCGAAAATAAAAGAACCAAATATGGTTCCAGTGATTTCTAGGTCCCAAAGAAGGAAGATCCAACGAAGGTACACTCAGTACCAGAAGGATCTGAAGGAAGATGGAGAAAGTTCTTCATTGGTTCAGCCAAAGAACCAGGCAGAGGGAGGAGGAGATTCAAATCTAGACCATTGTCTGAAATCAACTCTCCCAGACAAAAGGAGTTATAGCAGGGAGTAGTTGGCCAAAGTTCATTTTGAGCTAAAGGCCAAGGAAAGATCCAGTTTGGTAGGATTGGAAAAAGCTCTGATGGAAAGTGATAGTGAGATAGAAGATGAGGTCATCCCAAGCCAAAGGAAAAGGGTCGTTGAGGAAGAAATGTTTGAAGCCTTCATGGCTGAACAGACATTTTTGGTCGAAAAACCAACGGAAACAGACTATTTGAAGGAAGTTATTAACACAGAAGTGCCAGAATGCAGCATGGAAGACGCTTCTATAGTAATTGAACAAGTTGACCAAGAGGGAAAGCAGGTACAACCAATTATCCAATTTGGCTCGTTCCCTCCGGTGTCAGTGAATATGGTACTTATATTACTGCAGGAGTTTCAAGCTGAAGATGAAAACCACGGTCAGGAGGTTGACCCAATTCCAGTCTCCAGTGAAGACTCACTAGTAAGTACGGTGCAAGACGAATCCGAAGCAGCCACACCAATGGAAACTGAAGATGGGAGTGAGGAAGAGATAAGTATTAACCTCTCATACCTTTTTGAATATCCCACGGCGTCTATGACACAGCATGTCAAACCCTTGTATATCAAGGCCTTCTTCAATGGAATACCGATGAATCGGGTGCTGGTGGATAACGGGGCAGCAGTAAACCTGCTTTCAAAATCTTCGTTGAAGAAACTAGGAAAGAAGAACTCCAGACTAATCCCAACCAGTACAGCCATTGCTGGTTTTTCGGGAGACAAACAGATGGCCCAAGGTATTCTGCCCATCAACCTGAGTGTTGGAACCAGGGACTGCATGACAACATTCTTCGTTATCGATAACAATGCTAAGTATAGTGCTTTACTTAGAAGAGATTGGATTCACACCAACAAATGTGTGCCTTTCTCTTTACTTCAGAAAATCATGATGGCCTTGTGCAATGGAGAAACGGAGGAGATCAATGCAGATCCTCAACCCTTCATAGCTTGTGCAGATTTCGCAGAGGCCAAATTATATGTTGAAGGAGTGGCACCACTCAGTATAATGAGAAAGCCTGATGGGTCAGCCGATGTGACGGCTGATGAAGAATTTGCACATCTAAAGCACTTGGTCCAGGAGAGTGCTGATGAAGAGTTTGTCGTTAAGGATGACAATGATGCCTGGTTGTAGGCAAAGAGATGAAGCCCAAGAAGCCAAGTCTTTGGCTTTAATTAAGTTCTCAATATTGGATGTAAAATCAATAATCCAGAAAGTGCAGAAGCAAGAGAAAGAAGCCATGACGATTGGTCGTAGGAAGGAACAGCAATAGGTCAGATTTTTGGCCTTAGATAAATATTGTGCTTTGGATATTGAAACAAAAGTCCAGGAGATACAGGAGGAAGAAGCCTTGTGGACAGACTTTGTCTATGAGGAGGAGAGTAAAGATGTTGAATCAAAGAACCTAAGATCAGAACAAAGCAAGGTAATTGCTTTGAAGTCAGAAGGAATTAAAGAAGGAGCATCAGTAAGTTCTCAGATGCAAGACCCCTTGGAAGAAGTAAATTTAGGGAAAGGTTCTACACAACAGCCCACCTATATAAGTGCTTGGTTGAATACTCTTGATAGGGACCAGTTATTGGTTGTTTTGAAGGAATATAAAGATTGTTTTGCATGGTCTTATAATGAACTACCAGGATTGGATAGGTCATTAGTGGAACATAGGCTTCCTATGAGGCCTAATTTCCAGCCATACAAGCAAAAATCAAGAAGAATGAGTCTAAAAGTAATTCAGAAAGTTAAAGAGGAAATTCTTAGACGCCTCAAGGCAGGTTTTATTAGGACAGCCAGGTACATTGAATGGCTATCTAATATTGTGCCTGTAGTTAAAAAGAATGGTAAAATGAGGGTATGCATCAATTTCAAAAACTTGAATCTAGCAACCCCAAAAGATGAGTATCCTATGCCTATAGTAGATTTGTTGGTAGATAGCTCAGCAGGGCATCAAATTTTATCAATGATGGTGTAGACGTGCCCGAATGTCCCGAGACAATCCCATTTTGTTCATTAGGCTCACTACAATTCGGACTCAAATTTCATGGTTCTGAATCTAATCTCGCAAAGTGAAATGCAAGACCGATAAATCACCAAAGAGTCCAAATCCGACAAATCATTTTGAAAAACTGATTTTAGAAGGAAGTGCCAAACATGGATTGCTTTGCCAGATACAGAGTCGCCACCTAAATATTTTATTTTGGGAAATTTAGGAAACCCTGACTCGTGCCTAAGGCCACGTGTCCATCATCACCAAAGTTGCCTCGGCTCGAGAACTTGGGTACGAGAGGGGAAGGTCATGAAATGAGCACCCCCGCTCGCCCGATCAAAGATCGACCTTTACTAACATGATATCTTGTTTTTGAAAAACGCATGTGTTCTTATTCCGGTTTATTAGCCTAGAATTACTATGTGATGCGCACAACATACAAGTATAGACTAAATCGCCTAAGTTGGAACAAAACATCTCGTGTTTGTTTGTTTGAAAATGGTTTGAAGGTGCTACTCGCAAGTGGGCTAAGACGTGGATTTGCCACCCTCAGGTGGGCTTAGGAAAACATGATTTTGTCACTCCGCAAAGTGGGCTTAAAACTTGTATTTCGATGAATTGTTCCACTTTGAGTAATTAGACCTTCACCCACAGGCATTCAGGCAGTTATATCACATAAGCAGTTAGCCTCATGGCAAGCATGCTATCATGGCAGCACTCACACTCATGCATGGATGCTAAAGCATAAACATTTACCGAGTACTCTGAGCCAAAATAGAAACTAGTTAGAAATCAATGCATGATCCTAGCTATGTCAAGAATGCCTAATGCAACACATACAAAATGCAACTGAGATAGGCTCGGCTATTCTAAAATGTCATGTGAAATGCAATTTGATACATGTATTCAAACAGGAATTGGATACAATGCAGTTAGCATGATGTGCCGAGCCCGGTGCATGCAAGACAGATGAATGGATGCAAACATGTGAGCATAAGGATGCTAATTGAAACATGCCCTAAAACTAACCATCGTAAGCTGGTAAATAAAAGGGAGAAAGAAATGGGGGTTGGAAGACATGCATCACACACACGCACACTTATTTACAACAGTTGTGCCCTCTCGACGGAGGGTCCGAATGAATAATACAGAACCAACTAACTAATCTAATTAAACTAGTTATTACACAACAAAATGAATAACAAGCTATAGCTAATTATTACACAACTCTAACTAATTAACAAATTAACTAAGTTAGCAATTGAATAAGCATGTAAACTATATGAAATAGGCTGTCTCAACTCTGCCTTGGATGACGAAGGATGCGTGCCCAGTCACCTCGCGCGAAAATCCATCGCGATGCCCCGATTTGCCTCTGTTTACAACTGGTCTCAGGACACTGTAAAATGCTCAAGAAGGTTGAAACTCCATCATGAGAATCTGTAGGAGGGTTGCCGACCAGTTGTTGGCACTGGAGACCACCTGCCGACCACTTTTTATGCTGAAAACCAGAAAAAGTGGTCGGCCAACCACTTTATCTGGTCGGCCAACCAGTTTTTGCTGCTGGTTTCTGGTTTGCTGCAACAGAGAGCAAGAAAGGGGCATGGCAAAGTATTTGCAACACATGTATACACAACCACCCTCCCTATCATTATGTAAGCTCAAGGGAGTATGATTCTCGACCCTCGGGCCACCAATCACGCATCTCGATGCATGATGGCCAAGGAGCCCAAGTTGCATAACTCAATATGAAATGAATGCACACACGAACACATAAAGCCTAAAACTCCATCATGTATAGTCAAGAGTGTCAGCAACCGAGAATTGAGGCACGTTTCATCACTTCGAGTATGAAACGCCCCTCATTTCCCGTGTTTGGACTAACTCCTATTCCAAACACAATGCAACAAATAACATGTCATGTCATACACAATGCGGCTCAAGCATGCGAACATACAATGCAATGAAACAAGTATGTGAACAAGATGCAAAGGGACAATCATGAAAACATGCAACTAACATACTAGCATACACAATGCTATGAACTACATGGCATACACAATGCTCATGACAACTAGTATACACAATGCACATGGTAACTAGCATACGCTAGGCAATGGACATGGCATGCACAAATGCAATAATCAATCATGCAATAACATGGCATTCTCAATGCTATGAACCACATGGCATACTCAATGCACAATGGGCTTAAACCAAAATGAATAGGCCTCAGCCATGTCCAAATCAGTGGCCATACATGCCAAGATAGAAACTCAAAATGCTATGCAAACATGCATGCACATCGACCCAAACTTAAGGCTCAAAACACAACTCTCCAAAAGCATTGAAAGGATGTAACATGGGGTACAATGGCATATGTTCCAGCACTGAAATGACATGCGAAATGACTTAGAATCATGCCAACAACCTATGTAATGCATGTTGAAAGGCTCAAGCGTCAAAGCTAGTGAAGTGCATTACACTAGAGGCATTCAAGACAATGTCCAAATGGCCAAACCAACCTCAAATAGACCCTATGTAGGCCAAAATAGTAGCAAAGATGGGTTGAGATGATGGCTTGAAAGGCACGAAAATCAGGCACATGCAATGGCTCACAAATAGGGCATAAAGGCACAACCCTTAAGAGCACATAAGGAGTGGAAAATATGGAAGTATAACAGCCATACATGCTCTGAAATATTATTCTCAATGATGCCAAAACATGCAAATACCTCAAGTTAAGCATGCAAGAGACCTCAAAACTCAAAGCTAGTTAAGGCTATTACACTACAAGCATGCATGACAAGCATCATTCGACCAAGAAGCCTCAAAACAGAGCTAGAACAGCCCAAAATATAAACAAAATCATGCTAGAGCATAACCAAAATATGCTAGAATAATGAGCCAAAACATCATGCAAACAAAGCTAGTAAACAAGATTTACAGTACAAGCATATGGAGCATGCAAGAGGCTACCAAACTAGCCAAAAATAGAGTCATGACATGTCAAATGATGGCCAAAAATCTACTGAAATGAAGCCAATACATGCTAGAAAGACATGCTACTTTGATGAGCCACAAATGGGAATACACAACACATACAAGAAGCAAACAAAAGATGACCAAACCAGCCATAGACAGAGCTAAGGCAGGCCCTAAAAGTCACAAAAAAGTGCCTGAACCAAGCCTTGAAAGTATGAAGATGCATGCTCCTTTGATAGGCCAATAATGCAAGCAAACAAAATAAGAAGAGAGTGGATCACCCCCCTTTGATTTGAGGCCTCAAAATGACATACCTACCACTAAAAATATACTGGATTTCAGTGGCTAAAAGGCCAAGCAAATACCAACCCAAAGGCCTTAAGGCATGGCACAAAACAAGACTAAACAAGGCATGCAAGAGGGTAGAAGGCCTTCAACACAAAAGGGCCTTAAACAAACATGCTAAGGACTGAAAAATAGAGATTTTTGTAGTTCAATGTTAAGCCAAGAGAAGCATGCAAATATGGCTAAGAGTGTAATCAAAATAGAGCTTAAAAAGGGAAAAAGAGGGTTACCCTTGAAACACTGCAAAACCAGCAGATTTCCAAAGCCAAAACCAACTTTTGAGCTCCCACTAGGCCCTCCAGCAACTTAGCAACAAGGTAAGAGTGTTTGGCTAGGAGGTTGTGTGCACAAATGTGAAGCAATGCACAAATATAGAGAGAGAATAGAGGAATATAGAGAGAGTATAAGCCTATGCTCTCAGCAAAATTCAAAACCTCTGCCATGGAGAGGGAGAGCCTCTCTTATAGAAAAAAAAGGTTCAAGATTATTGGAGAAGCTAAAACTTGGATGCAATCCCTCCATACACGTGTATGGAAGATACAATCTTTGCCCTCCAGCTGGTACAGCTGGCATCCACACAGTCTGCCAAAATAGGGGGAAGGCTGCCGCCAGCCACTTGCAGTGGTCGGTTGACCATCGCAAGTGGTCTCCCAGGAAAGAAAGTTGTCGGCAGGGGAAAATGGTGGTCTCCACACTGAAAGCAAGCTAAAGGTGTGGTAGGAGACCAGAAAAGGTGGCCCAAAGACCAAGAAAACCAGTTTCCCGACCAGAAAATTGGCTGGTGAGAAGAAAAGTGGTCTCCAAGGGGAAAAACTGGTCTCCCACCCTCGTACCACCTTCCAAACAAGGAATACAAGATTTGTACCAAAAACAAATCAAAACGGATGCAAGACGAGAGTTCGGGAGGCAAAGCGCGCAGCTGGGAGCCTCGAAAACTAGCTGTCGAGCACCAAAAATGGTACACGACCACAAAAGTGGTCTCCCGAACCAGTGTCCCTCTAGGGAGAGGAAGCAAGGTGTGGTTCAAAAACCAAGCCAAACGGAGAACGTTAAGCAGTCCCGAGACAAGGCGCACGACCGAAGGCTCTAAAAATCGAAAACTAGTCTCCAAATGGAAAAAGTGGCCTACGACCACGAAAAGTAGTCTACGACCATAGAGAGATGGTCTACAAGACCTCTCCCTCCGTCCAGGAAGGGAAACAAGGCTTGGTCCGTAAACCGAGCTGAAGCACAAAGAGTTCGGAGACTCGGAGGCAAGGCTCTCAGCCAAAACTCTAAAGCTCGAAACGAGCACAACACGCACTATTACCGAGCGCTCAATCAATGACGTCTTAGTCTTAAGGTCGGTCAAAAATGGAGTGTCTACAGATGGATGGACATTCTGGTTGTAACCAAATCTGCATTGCAGAGGAAAATGTCCACAAGACAACATTCAGATGTCCTGGGAATATTGGCACCTTCGAATGAGTTAAATTGCCATTTGGCCTGAAGAATGCTGGGGCTACATATCAGAGGGCTATGAATACTATCTTTCATGACCTTATGGGGGGGGTATTTAGAGTGTTATATTGATGACATTGTAGTGAAATCCTAGTCCATGGAGGAACATTTGTTTCACTTAGAAGCAGCTTTCGAAAGAATGAGAAAGTTTAAGTTGAAACTCAATCATCTTAAATGTGCTTTTGGCGTATCATCTGGAAACTTCTTGGGCTATGTAGTACACAGGAAAGGAATACAAATTGACCAGAATAAAGCCAAAGCCATCATTGAAGCCAGACCTCCATCAAGTAAGAAAGAATTACAAAAGTTCCTTGGACAGGTTAATTTTCTTCGAATATTCATTTCTAATACTGCAGGGAAAACTAAAGTATTTTCTTCCTTGTTAAGGCTAAAAGATGAAGAGGAGTTTTGTGTGGATAGCAGAGCATCAAACTGTTTTCGAAGGAATCAAAGCCTACTTGGCCAACTCTCCAGTGCTGATGCCACCAAAGGGTGATAAGCCCTTGAAGTTGTACATAGCTGTAGCAGAAGATTCATTGGGAGCTTTCTTAGCCCAAGACAATAAAGAAGGCAAGGAACAAGCTGTTTATTACCTTAGTAGGTTTCTAAATTCTTGTGAATGTAAATATTCAGCTGTAGAAAAGCTGTGCCTTACATTGTATTTTGCTGCAATGAAATTAAGATATTATCTTTTGCCTACAACTGTCTTGGTAATTGCAATCACAAATTTGGTTAAGTATATGTTATCTAGACCCATGTTGAGGGAAAGAATTGGCAAATGGATACTCGCTTTGTCAGGATTTCATCTAGAATATGTTCCCCAAAAGGCAGTAAAAGGACAAGTTTTAGCTAATTTTTTGGCAGACCATCCATGTCAAACAGAAAGCCAAGAGATAATGGAACTTGGTATGGCTAGTGTTGAACCATGGCAAATGTGGTTCGATGGATCAAAAGCCAATGGTTTAACTGGAATTGGTATAGTAATCAAGTCACCACAAGGAGTAGAAACCACGCATGGTTTCAGAGTGGATGAAATTACTTGTTCCAATAATCAAGCTGAATATGAAGCCTTAATAATGGGACTGGAAATACTTATTGGATTACAAGCTCATGCAGTTGACATATTTGGAGATTCTCAATTGGTAGTTAACCAGGTGAAAAGGATTTTCAAATGTCAAAGTATAAGCATGTTGCCATACTATGTTGTTGCATTACATCTGCTTTCTCAATTGTAACTCATGTCCCAAGATTCTTGAATAACAAAGCTAATGATGTAGCTCAGAAAGCTTCGAATTTCAAGAGAAGTGATAATATTGGAAGAGATATAAGCCAGACAACATATTAGAAAGTAATACTACCCTTGAATAAAAGGAATGTGGTCCTGGAAGTCAATCATAATGACTTACAAGAGCAAGATTGGAGGCATCCAATAATGCAGTATCTGACTGGCCCAACTTCGAAAGCCAGTAGAAAAATTAAATTGCAGTCTATGCAATACACAATGTATGGTAATTCTCTCTACAAAAGAGGGGGAGATGGGTTATTGTTGGAATGTTTAGGTCCAAAAGAAGCATTGACAGCTATAGCTGAGGTTCATGAAGGCATTTGTGGTGCTCATCAGTATGGTGTGAAGATGAGATGGTTGCTTCAAAGGCATTCATACTATTGGCCAACTATCCTTAAAGACTGCATAGAGTATGCAAGAGGTTGCCAGGCATGCCAAAAGCATGGCACAATAAGGCACGTGCCCATAACTGACCTGCATGCAGTTGTGAAGCCATGGCCATTTAGAGGATGGGCTATGGACATGATGGGAAAAATACACCCACCCTCTTCGAAGCATCATTGTTTCATCTTAGTGGCCACTGATGTAACAACCCTCACCTTACTCTTGTCATACTTGCATACATTCCTGCATGATCTTGCCTTGTTATGTTAATTGGAAGGATTTGTTTGCCTTGTTTTGTTTGTATTGCTTGCGTAGTTTTGTTCCTTGTTCGGTGTGTGTGTGGCCGAGGTTACCTTGAGCTTAGTTCACCTATGAACCTTTGTACTTAGAACTGTTTTGAGACCTTGGTCGACCCCCATCTTCACCTTGGGCTTATTGCCGAGATGTTTTGCACTTGGAGAACCTTGTCCACAGGCAGGTATGACCTAGGCCGAGATGTGGCACACCCCGGCCAAGGTGTGGCATAGCTTAGTCAAGTGTCGTCCTCCTTAGCCGATGTTTTGTTATCCTATTGCCGGATCCTTGATTTGAGCCGATGTCATTTTGCCGATGTGTCTTACCTGAGCTTGCTGCATACGCTTTGTCAGAGACTTGTCTTATCTATCAATCACCTTTTTGAGTTGAGCCAACCTAGTAGCGCCACGTGTCCGAGCTGATTGTTAAGACAGCCGGCAGACCTAGAAACAAATCATTTTTGTCTCAAATCTTTGCCTTTTAGAGAGAGAAGCTCTAGAGAAAGGAAGAAGAGTTTTAGAGTGAGAGAGTAGTCTTCCAAGCTTGATCTTCGTGGTTTGATCCTTCAGATCCGAGTTCTGAGGTTAGAATCTTGATCTACTTTGATTGTTGTTGTTGATCATCTAGCTGCGTTGCATGATCGGAATCGTTTTGCATGTCATGCATTGTTTTGAAGTTGGTTTTGAAAAGAGAAAATGGTTTTCATGAGTTCTTGCAGAAAATCTCATTTTGATCCGAAAGTTTGGAACAAGAGTCACGTTTTTGTGTTTGTTCTTGCATGACTTTCTTGTGTGGGTACCCAGGTCCATGTTTTGGAACTCATGGCATGAAATCTCAGATTTTGTAATAAGTTTTGAACTCACACTCATCTTTGTCACGATCATGTTCATCATGAACTGCATGTGCTTCAGAAGGGAAACCCAGGTTTTCCCGACTTTGCTTTTGAATAAGGCCAGCGGGACCACACCTCGGCAAGGATTTGTGGGACCTCGGCAAAGACCTGGTTGGTACCCAGTTTGTTTTCATGAGACGGGAGCAGTGTTTAAACTCCCAGCATGTTTTGCTTTGTTGTTGACTTGAATCTGGTGAGGATGCCGAGATCATTTGCATGCATATAAAGCTTGTTTTGAGAATGTGATTTGCCATGTGATTGTAGGTCCTTGATATTTGCTTTGAGCCTACACCCGTGGAAAACTATGTGAGTGGTATTTCTAGTAAAGCTATGTTACACTTGTTTTTGATGAATCTTGCTTTGTTTTGTTTTGACGAAAGTATTTGCTAAGCATGAATGAATAGCTCTGTTTTAATGTATCAAGTATAAGCCTTGTTTTGATGTCATCCTTGAAAAGTCCCTTGTGCTGGAGGACTCTAAACTTTCGCAGCACTAAGTACAAAAAGGATACGGTCCTTTCTTGGAAAGACTATGATGTTAAATCGGGCTACGGGCCTAAGTAACACAAGTCCCTTGTGCTGGAGGACTCTAAACTTTCGCAGCCCTAAGTATAAAAGGATACGGTCCTTTCTTGAAAAGACTATATTGTTAAATCAGGCTACGGGCCTAAGTAGCACAAGTCCCTTGTGCTGGAGGACTATAAACTTTCGCAGTACCTTTGAATGAACGATTACGGATCGTACAGTCCTTGTTTTGATGAGCTTGATGTGTTTTGCCGATGTCAGTGAGCATCCTTGAGACTTGTATGACTTGACAGATGAATACGGTTCATCCTTTGTTTGTTCGGAAAGCTTGAGACTTGTAAGATTTGATTGATGAATACGGTTCATCCCTTGTTTCGCCGATGTCAGTAAGCATCCCTTGATACTTGTAATATTTG
Organism: Camellia sinensis; assembly: GCF_055761805.1. NCBI lineage: Eukaryota > Viridiplantae > Streptophyta > Magnoliopsida > Ericales > Theaceae > Camellia > Camellia sinensis. Next base: position 165,156,954 of record NC_138972.1, read on the forward strand.
ATTGATGAATACGGTTCATCCCTTGTCTTGATAAAGTTTGATGTTTTGTTTTGAAAGACTCCGGCTATATTCATGCAAACCTTTATTATTAGTACCATTCACTGAGTATCCAAGCTCACCCTCTCTATATATATGTAGGTGATGAGCAGGACGTCGGCGACGCCTAGACTGTTTTTGAAAGCTTGTTTTGGGTTCATGATTATGTCGGCTTTGTTTTTGTATTCACGTCGGCGATGCCATTTATCTCATGTCGGCGAATCTTGAAAATCATGCTTCTTGGCTTGTATTTGCTGTATTTTGTATATGTCGGCTCGAGAAGCCTTTTGATCAAGATGTAACACATATTTTGTTTTGTTGTATTCAAGTTGTAAAGATGAATGACATTGCATTTGATCTATGCACAGCTCCTATGGACCACTCGTATTTGATTTATTGCTTCCACATTTGTGAGCCCCCTATATCCATACTTTGATTGTGTTAAGTTTTTGAAAGTTGGCCTTCGGTAATTACGGATTACTGGCCATCACGGCACCAAACTACTAGGGGCGGTTTGGGGTTGTGACAACTGATTACTTCACTAAGTGGGTCGAAGTTGAGCCATACAAGGCTGTAGACTGGATTGAAGTCATTGGATTCATTAAGGATTTAATCCATAGATTTGGCATCCCACAGACTATAACTGTTGATAATGAGACTGTATTTGATGGGAAAATGGTGAAGTCTTTTGTGGCAGAATTTGGAATTAGCCTTGTTAATTCCACCCCCTATTATGCACAAGCCAATGGTCAAGCTGAATCATCCAATAAGTCTTTAAAAAAAGGAATACAAAAAGTTGTGGAAGAGAATCCAAGGGATTGGCATAACTTATTATTGGATGTTTTGTGGGCTTATAGAACTTCTCCAAGGTCAAGCACAGGAGTCACTCCTTGTGCCTTAGTATATGGGCATGATACAGTGTTACCTGTAGAAATTAATGTTAAGTCCTTGAGGGTAAGATGCCAAGACCAATTAGATCTTGAGCAATACCATCAGAGTATGTGCCTGGAGTTAGAAAGTATAGATGAAGCTAGAATTTTGGCATTAAATAGCATGCTTTTCCAAAAGAAGAAAGCAACCAAAAACTATAATAAGAAAGTCAAACACATTGGCTTTGATGAAGGTGATTTGCTATGGAAGACAATATTCCCAATAGGGATTAAAAGCCATAATTTTGGTAAATGGTCACCTAACTGGGAAGGACCATATCAAGTTCATAGAGTCCTGCCTTTTGGAGCTTACCATTTGAGAAATTTGAATGGATACATACTGTAGACGTCCCCGAGCGCCCCGGGAGGAAAGAGCTCCCGTTCCGTTCATATTGGGGTCACTACAGCTCAGGACTCTCAAATTTGTCACGGTTCTAAGTCTGAACCAAAGAGTCCAAATCCGGCAAATCGTTTTGAGAAAACAGATTTTGAAAGAAGTGCCAAACATGGACTGCTTTGCCAGATACAGAGTCGCCACCTAAATATTTTATGGGAAATTTAGGAAACCCTGACTCGTTGCCTAAGGCCACGTGTCCGTCATCACCAAAGTTGCCTCGGCTCGGGAACTTGGGTACGATTGGGGAAGGTCACTTCGTGAGCACCCCCGCTCGCCCGGTCAGAGACCGGCCTCTACTAACCATGATATCTATTTTTGAAAACTTTGTGTATCCTTATTCCGGTTATTAGCCTAGGTTACTATGTGATGCACACAGCATATAAGTATAGACTGGGTCGCCTGAATTGGAACAAAACATTTCATGCTTGTTTATTTGAAAGATGGTTCGCTACTCGCAAGTAGGCTTTAAAAAAAACATTTGATGATTTATTCCAATTTAAGTAACCCAACCTTCACCCACAGGCATTCAGACAGTTATATCACATAAGCAATTAACCTTTCATGGCAGTCACTCACATACATGCAAGGATGCTAAAGCATAAAACTCACCGAGTACTCCAAGCCAAAATAGAAACTACATTAGAAATCATGCATGAATCCTAAGTATACAGAAATGCCTAATGCAACACATGCAAAAATGCAACTATAGCAGGCTCGGCTATTCTAAGATGGTATATGGAATGCTACAACTATCATGTATTCAATTTGGAATTGAAAGTACAATGCAGTTAGTATGATGCGCCGAGCCCGGTGCATGCAATACAGATGAATGATGCAAACATGCTGTCATACTGTATGCTAATTGAAATATGCCCTAATCTAACCATCATAACCAGATAAATAAAAGGGAAGAAAGACGTGGGGTTGGAAGTCATACAACACACACACGCACACTTATTACAGTTGTGCCCTCGCGCAGAGGGTCCGAATAAATAATACAGTCCCGAATAAAAGAATATTACAGTCCAAATAATACAGTCCGAATAATATACAAATTCCTAATTAATTAACAAATCAACTAAGAAAATAAAACTGGCATGCAAGCCAGGGACTGCCTTGCTTCTGATGGATGATGCATGTCCGGGTTGTCTTGCGCGGAAATCCACCGGGATGCCCCAATTAGCCTCTGTTTAGCAGTTATTCTTGAAACGCGTGCCAAGTCCCGAAAAGTTGCTGATTCTTCATTTCGCTGCAACAGAGAGCAGGAAGGGGCATAGCAATGTATTTTCATAAATATATGCATGCCTCGATCCTCGTGCCACCAATCACGCATATCGAGGCATGATGGCCGAGGAGTCGAATTGCACAACTCAATATAGAATGAATGCACATGAAAACACAACAAGACCTAACTCCATCATGGATGATCCGGAGTGTCGGTGACTGGGGAATTGAGACACATTCCGTCACTCGGAGTACGAAATGCACCTCGTTTCCCGTGCCCGGGCTAACTCCTATTCCGAACACGATGCAATATGCATGACATGCATGAAATGCAACTAAGATACAATCCTAACATACACAATGCTATGGAATGATATGCCTCGAAATGCGTGCACACGGGCACGCAAACCGAGGAAATGCATGAATGCGATCTAAGATACAACCTAGTATGCACTATGCTGTGAAAATGAGATGCCTCGAGATGCGTGCACACGGGCACGCAAACCGAGGCAATGGCATACGCAATGCAATAGGGCTAAAATGGCATATAGAATGCAACATGGACTTATACTAACATGAGAGAGCCTCAGCCACACTCACATAAGAAGCCGATGGATGAAAATGAAGTGCCTCGAAATGCGTGCACACGGGCACGCAAACCGAGGCAATGACATACGCAATGTAAATGACATGGAAATGTGATATGGGCTTACACTAACATGAGAGAGCCTCAGCCACGCTCACATAAGAAGCCGGTGGATGAAAATGAAGTGCCTCGAAATGCGTGCACACGGGCACGCAAACCGAGGCAATGGCATACGCAATGCAATATGGCTAAAATGGTATGCAAACATGCTAATGGATTTTCAGCAATGAAATGTGGGGGAAAACAGCCCCGAAATGAGGCGAAAACACACCCGATGCATGGAATTTCTCCCGAAATGCAAGATTAAGTGCGTGAAATGGCTTACAGCTATACAAAGCACGCATAATTGGTACATGAGATGAAAAGACAGAAGTAAGGCAGCCTCAAAATAAGCATTTTTACAGTACAAATCATGGCCAAACAGCAAGCAAAGATAGGGCAACAATGGCACGCAAAAATGGCCCTAAACATGAGATTATGAAGCAACTCACAGCTGCTAACTCCAAATAGGTTAGGGCCCTTCAACAACATTGAAGAGGGGCCAAAAATAAGCCACTTTACAGAACTGTAAAAACCCTAAAAACAAACATAGATATGGCTAAGCTCTTATGCAAGAAAAAGGGCCAAAAGGTGGCCAAAGAGGCAAGTGGTATATGCAAAGCCCAAACTGAAAAATTCCCTTCTACAACATTGAAGAGGGACCAAAAATATGCATATTTACAGAACTGTAAAATGACCAAAACAGTATACAAACATGCTAGAAATGCAATGCAAAATGAGGCTCAAAAGTGGCTATAACACAAAGTATACAAAATATTCATCAAACAGCCAAAGACCCTTAATGAAACATGAAGAATGGGCCAAAATAAGACTATTTTTAGTTCTGTAAAATGACCAAAAACCGAAGCATAATAGGCTGCCAAAGCATGCAAGAAAATAGCATTCAAGGGAGATATTGAAGCAAGTGCAAGATGGGGGGCTCAAACAGGGTTGAGCCCTTAAGAAAAAGTGAAAAAGAGCTCAAAAGAAGGCTACTTTCAGTTAGGGCCGGAGCTCAAAAAAATAAGCATGTATGGCTAAGAAATGTTGCAAAATTAAGCTCAAAAGAGGGGAAATAGGACTTACCTTTGAAGACAAGTCTTGGATGCTTCTTGGCTTGAGTTTGCAGCACCCTTAGGCCTTGGAGAACACCTCCTTGCTGCTGGAAATGGAGTGGTGGTGGTGGAGCTTGAAGATGATGAAGAAAATGGAGTGGAACTTAGGAGTTTTTGAGAAAAATGAGAGAGATAGAGGGAGATTTGGATGCCTATGCTTGAAACAATTTTTTCTAACCCCCTGAACCAATGCTTGGAGCTGGTTATATGGACAAAAAAGAGGGAGAAAAGGAAGGGCAAAGGTGGGGGAAAAGGAGACAAGTTTTTCCCCCGAGAAATATCCCCCGGATTGAGATATTTTCTGGGGGATACAGCTATACAGCTGTAAAGTGTGCAATGCAAGGAACATGGCCGGCCACCTTTTGGACTTGCAGGTGGCCGGCCGGCCACCTCCCCTAGCCGGCCGGCTAGGGGTCAAAAAGGTCAACCTGCTTTAGTGGCCGGCCACCACAAAAAGGTGGCCTCCCAGGTCTCCTCTTCACAACCCTGTGGTTTGAATTTGGAAACTCTAAAACAGGAGAGAGAACAAGCCATTTTGAGGAGGGGTTCAAATAGAATTAATGGCTGGCCATAAACTTTTAGGGTCCTCCCATGTGTGTACATCACAAATATGTGGTTTGGGGTTGAAGAAAATGGCTCCAAGGTGTTCAACATTGGCTCGGAAGTGAGAAAAACGGGTGTCGGAGGGCGAAAATGGAATATAACTGGTTGCCAAGATAATTGCTGGCCTCCCACCCTCCAGTGACCTTCCTGGTGATGAAACAGAGGCACCTGCCAAAAATGAACGAAAACCGATGCAAAACGAATGCTCGGGGGCCGAAACACGCAGTTCGGGGTCCCAAAAATTGCCTGTTAAGCACCGAAAGTGGCGTTCGGCCACGAAGTGGGTTTCTCAGACCCCAGTGTCCCTCAAAAGGGAGTAAAAAGGAAGCATGCCAAAAATCAGAACAAACGGAGATGGTTAGGCGGTCCCGAACCGAGGCACACGGCCAACGGTCCCGAAAAACCAGAAACCAGACTCCGAAATGGGCAAAATGGCCTATGACCATAAAACGTAGCCCACGGCCACTGAGAGATGATCTACTGGACCTCTCCCTCCCCTCAGGAAAAGAAACAGAAAAAACCGAGTCTGGCTCGCAAACCGAGGCAAGGCACAGAAGAGGGTTCGGAAATCCGGAGGTAGGGCTCATGGCCGCGACTCTGAGACTTCTGAACGAGCGCGATATGCAACATCACCAAGCGCTCAATTGGTGACGTCTGAGTCTTAAGGTCGGTCAAAAATGGGGTGTCTACACATACATCCCAAAAAGATTAATGGCAGATATTTGAAGCCTTATTTTCCAACCATATGGGAAACATAAGGAATAAAATAAATACTAAGTACAAGAACATAAGAATACTCAAATGATAAATAAGAATTTGTTTTTCATAAAGAGTTGAATACATTTTGCCATAAATTGGCCCAAAAGTCAGTACAATGCCTCAGTTGTTCTTTTACAATGGATGTTCTATTCTTAAATGATGAAAACAACTGGATGGCTGTGGTCATTTCCTGCTTTCGGTCGGCCAGTCCTTGATTGGTAATCTGCAACTTGGTGTCAGTTTGGATTAAGGCCTGGTTAACTGCGGATAGCTCCTCCTCAAGTTGAGCTTTCTTCTCCAGTAGTTGAGTTCGAAAGTGGGAGACAGAGGAATGTTGTTCCTTTAGCTCTGATACTTCAGTATGTACTGTGGAAACAAAGCTCTAGTCTCTAACCAATTTCTCCTCTGCAGCCTTGGCAGCATGGCAAATGTTGATGTAAAAGTCAATAGTGGCTGCTGCCTGAGATAAATGACTTGAGACAGTCATGCCGGATTGCTCAACGATTTTGCAACACTGAAGGAAGCCATTTCTTATTATAGGCCTCTGTAAGGCCTCAAAAGGGATCCTCGAAAAAGATGTCAACAACTCAAGATAGCTGTCCAAGTCTATCAGAGGCGAAGAAGTCTTATTACTGGTGGAAGAGCTCTAAAAAATTTCTAGCAAGGAATCAGCCAGAACTAATGGCTTAGTCTCATCACTAGCTATTGGAGAGGTGGAAGGTATGTCGAAGAGACTAGCTAGTCTAGCTTCGAAGATGCCTACCTCATCCATGGACATGAAGGGTGCAGAAAGAGCTTTGATGGAAGGCATAAAGGACTGCATAGGGATAAGAGAAATGAGTGGAGCATCTTCAGCAGTTTCTATAGTTCTAGCCACCAGTAGGTCGAGAGAAGAGGGGCTGGAACTAGGCAGAGATAATAGACTATGAGTTGGAGAGCTACCAGCACCCTCTATAGGGGAATCAGCTACCATTAGAGATGGAGCAGTAGCTGGAATTCCCTTAGGATGAGGAGGAAAAGTAAGGCTCGAAAGAGAATTAAATTGAGATAAATCAAAAGTCAAATGAAGGAGATATGGAGTTAAGCCAGAAGGGAAAGGAGCAGGAATACTTGGCCTCAAGGAGGGTACAGAGAATGTAGGCCTAGAAAGTGGGAGTATTATCTGAATAGACTTCACATTTTGCAATTGATCAACTTCAAACGAAACTGAGGGAGTCATTAATAGAAGAATAGGCTTAGTAGTTGTTGCTGCAAAAGAAGAAGTACAAAGTAATGTCAAGTCTCAATACCAAGAATTTGACAAGAAAAGAATAGAGGTATGAAAGAAATTACTTGTTTCAGAAGTGATAGCAATGATGGGAGAGCTACGAAGGGAATAGTGCTCAGCAATGTGTTGCCTTCTCGCAGTTTCCCTTTGGATTGCATCAGCAGCAGCAGCTTCATCTCTTAATAGTTGCTGCTGCCGCCTCTTCTCAGCTCTTTGAAAAACAATTATTTCTCTGGAATGTTCCTCCTCTACTGCTTTGGCAGCCGCCTCATGAGTGGGGTCCTAGACCAAATCAGAAGGAGAGACAGTCATCTTCTTTCTCTTTCTTCTCGGTAATGGTATTTCCTGCTCTTTCTCAATCTCTCTCTCTTCAATCTGGGATTCAGGCTCTTCAGAAGTAAGTTCCTTTTCCACTGCTTTGGCAGCTGTCTCATGAGTAGGGTCTTCGACCAAATCAGATGGAGAGACAGCTACCTTTTTTCTCTTTGTTCTCTATAATGGTATTTCTTGCTCTTTCTCAATCTCTTTCTCAATCTCTTTCTCTTCAGTCTGAGATTCAGATTCTTCAGGAGTGAGTATTAGCTTCCTTTTCTTTTTCTGCTGTTGTTTGTCTTTGAGAGCAACTAGAGTTTCAGCTCTTTTAGGAGATTCTTCTTGTGGAGACCCTGCACGAAGAGGTATGAGTGTAAAAGAAACAAACAAAAGAGTCTAAAAGAAAAGGAACCTGAAAATACTTACCCTTTTTCGAAGTAGCTCTGGTAACTCTAGCTGGAGGGGGTGAGGCTACAGGAACAGTTTGGGCAGCTGTGGAAAGAGAGGGTCTCTGGGCGTAAGATGGACATTCGAGAGGCTGCAAAGTGGAACGGGAATCCCCTGAGTAAACCCAAATTGTCTGGCAAACTGAGAAGGGCAGTATACCTCAAATATACACTTATGAGCTCGAGGGTTTAAAGTACCAATGAACAGCTCCCTCGGTAACAAAATAGAAGCCCACATATCTTTGTGTGGTGGGGTGGAGCACTCTTTATCAGCCAAGAATGTTTGTAGCCAAGCAGGTCCTTTGTTGGCCTCAAAGGGGCAGAAGAAGGAGGCAGATGGAGAAATAGGAAGTTGATGAAAAAAGGTGAGGTAATAGGCAAAGGAGGCAAGATAAAGAACAATTCTAGCATATTTCTCCCCATAAGTGCTAGGATCCTGAACAAGGAATTTTAAGCATTTGAGATGCAAATCAGTAAAGTAAGCAAAGTGCCAGAGTTGGAGCACCCAAAGGGGACCTCCTTGGTTGATGTCAAGAGGTTTCTCACAAAATTGGGAGCAAGCTCTATAAACATGGCCTAAGAGATATGGGGCCAAGGCTATGCGTTTTTTCAAAACAAGGGCCTTCGCAAGTGGGGCGAATTCAGGCATAATCCGTTAGTACAAAAGAGAAATTTACACAACCAGTATAAAATAAAGGAAAAGAGTTCTCTATCTCTCACGGGGCCTACCCTTTTGTTTTCAGCCTTTACAAAGTCACTGGAGGAGGAATTTAAGGGTGGAAGGGAAAACTTAACAGAAAGGTCCAGGTAGCTGGGTGTAAAAGGAGTACCAAGGCGGGAAAGCCCTAGGAGATGGCAGATATCAAAAATGGTGGGGGCCATCATGCCACACCGAAACTGAAAAAAATTAAAAGCTATGTTCCAAAAGCAAAGAGCAGCAGGAATCAAAAAAGGGTCTTCAGGAATGATAAACCTGGAAAGACGAAGGGCATCGAGAATACAGAGCTCTTGCAGGTCACCTTTTCTTACAGGCACAACTCTATCATACCATTCCTCCCACTCAGCTCTTAATGTCGGCTAGCAACGGTCAGGACGGGTCATTCTCCAATTTCCCCAGTCGAGCCACTCTTCATAGAGAAGAAAGTGGTTCTCCAAGCGAGGGTATAAAGCTGGAAGTTGAGTGGGAGCTTCTCGAAAGATGGGACCTAGGACGTATTCTTGTTTATCGCTATGGCGAGGAACAAAGAGGCGCCCGTCTATGGCGCTTGACCCATCAGCTGTAAGTTTGGCGATCTCTTCCTTTATATATCTCTTCAAAGCCATTGTTGGGCTTATACGATCACCAGTTGGTACTTTCAGAGAAGAAGAATCCATTGGTGGCAAGTAGCAAGGAAGAGAGGGTTAATAGAGGGGAAGGGTTTGTGTGTTGAACAAACGAGTGATTTCAGAATACGAAGTAAAAGGGTTCTAAAAACCTTTGTGTCTGGAAAATATATCATGTAATTCAAAGAGAAGTACTAAAAGTACAGATACGAAGAGTTTCCTTCAATATTGATACTTTTGGAGGGAAAAACACATCCCAGATGTCGTTGTCAGCTTCGAAATAAAACATTTGGCTTCGAAGCCAGTTTTAGCACCAAAATAAAATGACAAGCGGCTTCGAATGTCAAAAGCCTGCTTCGAAGCACATTCCATACCTAAGGATGTAAAAATGTTCAAGTATTTGTTTACCTCGAAGGGGTTTAAAGACCTGTTTTAGGTTTCTTAGTGAGAGTAGTATTCTTCAAAGAAAAACTTGAGATCCCTTAAGGATGGGAATTGTTGTTCGAAGTATAATAAATTATTTGGCTTCGAAGCCAATTTTTGGTGCCAAAATGAAATGACAAACGGCTTCGAACGTCGAAAGCTTACTTCAAAGCACATTCCATGCCTCGCGGTGAAGGAATGTTTTGATATTTGTTTACGTCAAAGGATTAAGAGCCTATTTTCTGGTTTCTTAGTAAGAATAAATCCTTCAAAGCAATGGAAATTGTTGTTCGAAATATCAAAACCAATAGTTGGTTTGGCAATATATAGAAGAGTTTGTTTTTTCGAATTTAAACAATGTAGCCCTTGAGAGGGGCTTAGATACTTTGGAAATTATGGACAGTTGTTCGAAGAGTGGTCAATTTAAAACTGATTGATCGTACTAACCATGGCCATATGTTGGATATGATTAAAACAAGCTTTAAGGGGCAAGATTGTTAAATTCGAAACACTGATTCTAAATGGAAATCAGTAAAAATTGTCAACTGTATTCCATAAATTGGAAAAGTTCATGTTAGTTTTTCAGTGTTTCATTTAAGACGATTGAATCCAGATTCGAAGGATAAGATTATTGAGTTCGAAGCCCTAAATTTGCTTGTAAAGACAAATGGAGATAAAATCAAACCATGCCAAACAAGGAGAAAAGTCTTAATTGTATTAAAAAACAAAAGCAATTACATTGAAGGACCCTCTTTGGGTACAAATTCGAGTTCATAAAAGTAAGGAATAGAATAAATAACAAGATCATGGAATTTAGTCGAACTATGGTCAATAAATTTCTGTTCATTTTTTATTCTATGCTCTATTTCCTCCAGGATTGGCTATTGAAGTTGATGTGCTTTCACTTGATAAAAGAGCTCTTCAGCCTTTATTTCGAACGCTGTTTCTTTTAATCCTTGTTCCAGCTCATCCATATCCAAGTCATCCTAGTACGCAGAGTCTTTATTCTTGAAGTCATCATATTCTTCGATGAGGTTCTCTGCTTCGTACTGGTCATGAACTCGAAAGGATGAAACTTGGTCCAAAGATTGGGTGGTGGCTACAGAAGTTCGATGCCAATGAAGAAGCAATGGAAGTTGGTCCAAAAACATGTGAAGCTTTGCTTGGGCGAGGAGATTGAGGACGTGACCCCGAGTCATGATATCACAAGCCCATCGAAGGTTCTTGAGAGGAACATCGTCTTCAAGAACACTGAAAGGCAAATGAGAAAAGGCAGCAAGCAAAAGTTGGGCTTGCTTTCGCTGAGCTGGAGTAGGGGAAGGTGGAGGCTTATAAGGAGGAAAGACCTTTTCCGCATAAAGGGTAAGCCTCAGTCTCTCTGTCCAGTAGGGATTTTGCGGAGGAGGAGGTATAGAAGCTTCCATTTCGAGAGGAGGAGGAAGGGCATTAATATAATCGAGCTAGTTAGAAGAGCAAAGCCTCGCCTTCTGGGCTAGGAATGATGGGTTATACCCTTGTGCCTCTTCTGGGCGCCGGGTAGCTTGTACTATCTTTGTAGGCATGGAGGATGTGTACCATGCTACAAGCAGATTATCCTCTAAACTGCGGCGATGGTCGATGGGCACGTAAGGATAAACCACCGAACTTCGAGCATCTGAAGGGAATTCTAGAGGATCAGAAAACTCGACAAAGTGGTGATTAACTCGCTCCCTTAACTCACATGCCTTAGGTTCTGACCAGTTTCCCCAATTGGAAGCCCTAGAAGAAGAAGAAGCCACAGTTTTATCCCATGCAGAAGATTGTGAATTAGAAAAAGAACGTCCCATGTCCATATTTGCAAATTTCTGAATCAAAGGATTAAGGACAATGTGTTCGTAGTCCAAGGGTTGATAATTTGCAAAGCTTCCATGACTTGAATATAGAAATGTGGGTAAAGGTGGCTAATCAATGCATGAAGGTTCTTTCGAGAAAGAACATCATCATCAGATGACTCTTCGTATACTCGATCAATAGAAGAGAGAATTGATTTGGCCATAAAGATGTATTAGTCTGTTCGAATACTAAGGTGGTGGGGATGTTCAAAAGATTAAGAGAGAATTTAATGCAAATGATGAATGGCGGTTGCATTTCTAGAAGAATGCAAAACCTATACACGTTCTAAGATGTGGATAAAAGACCTTGATCCACTAATATCACCAAGTATTGGGTATATTAGTGCGGGGGATAATGTTGGCTACATATTTTGTATAAGCCAATTACAATTCAACACGTGACAGAATAAGGGCAATACAGGAAGACTATTCAAGTCTTCGATCGTGACCGTACACGTGGCAGTTAGCATTGGTTCTTATGAGATCTGCGTAGCATTGGATCAGCAAAGAGATGCAAAGTGATGTGGTTCCAACGATTACCCACATTCAAATTCAAAATTAGGAGGGAAGCCTAACTGCAAGTGATGGCATAGTGGAGCTAACTATAAGGCAACATGATCAGCGATCATGGAGGAATGATTCGACGGTTAGAAGTGCAGTTCGATGGTCATCCTTGAGAAGTATAAATAGCAGAGAAGGCCCCAGAAAAAGCCCCCAGACTCAGATCCAAAAAATCAGTTTATTCTACTTTATTTCCTTTCCAGTTTTACATTTCCTGTTCTTTACATTTCTGTACTTTAATTCCTGCACTGCACTTCGTTCATAGGAGTAGTTTCAAGTAGATTGTTACTGTAAACCTCTACGAGGTTGAATTGGATCATTGTAAGTTTTTCATTTTAATGAAATGCTTCAATTGTTCTTCATTTGATTATTGTTTACTTAATTCTCCTAAATCAAGCCACCAGTGAAAGTCCTCTTCATTGAGGCTGAAAGAACTAAAACAGAATCATCTGATAATTGGTTGGCAATTAATTTTCTGTAAGGACTGATTGATCCTTGCTGGTACGCTCACAATTACAATAATAACCTTCGAAAGCCAAAAAGTCAACAGATATATTAATGGGAATTTCACAATTTCAATACGAATTCGGTTCCATGATATCACCCACCACACCATCATAATCAAGCACGTAGTAGACAAGTAATTGAAGGGCATATATGAACGCACTTCTTGAATTTTTTTATTAAAAAAAAAATGCTCTGTCTCTCTTTTAAATAATATAGGAAATTCATTGGAAATTATGCAAATTAAATTTTTTTGAGGCAAGCCAAAAAAATAGAAATCACTACACAACATAAAACACAACCAGATGAATCATAAACTATGTAGTGGTTAGAAAGCAATTTTGTGTATGTATTAATGCTAATGATCCTAAAAAGTGAGCTTTAACAACTAATATACAAAAATTCAAAAACCCACATCTAAAGCAACCAAATTGCAACGTTCCAACACCAACTTAGTAACCATAACACCTAATCATCACACTTTGATGTTCACTTTCCAATTCCTAATACTGAATTATTAATTAAAGTAACAGAAATCACGATTCAAAACATGAAACACAACCAGATGAATCATAAATTGTGTATTGGCTTAAAAGCAATCCTGTGTTCGTATTAATGCTAATGATCCTAAAGAGTGAGCTTTAACAACTAATATACAAAATCCAAAAAATCCACATCTAAACCAACCAAATTGTAACAGTCTAACACCTACTTAGTAACAATAACACTTAATCATCACACGGTGTTCTTCACATTCCAATTGCCAATAATGAATTGTTAATTAAAGTAAACAGAACATATTGTGGGCATGAATAATAAAGGAGATCATATAGAATGATGAGAAAATTACCATGAAAAAAGACAAAAGGAAGAGAATATGTGCTTGTTAGTGTACAGGTCAACGTGAAGATGATATAAAATTTTTGGAACTGCTTTAGAAGCCATTGATTATGGTAGAAGGAACACAAAAACCAAAGAAAACCCAAGATTTTAACATGAAAGCATAGCGAGAATTTAGGGTTTTTGTGGTCCCTGGAAGATTGGGAGTTGTATGAATTTTGGGTTGGGTTTATTTTGAAACATACATGAGAAGCACGCGGAGAAGACATATATAGATTATTAATTTATGGATTTGGTTGGTATGTCAGTACATGATGAGAGTGTTTAGAGAGAGAGAGAGAGAGAGAGAGAGAGAGAGAGAGAGACAGACAGACAGACAGACAGCAAACTGACCTGAAATTCACGGTAGGGCTATAGCTTTATGTCATTGATACACTAATGGAACACCCACCCACCAAATGAAAGCAATCTGCATGACACTCTACAATATTGTATACCCACCTATACGTATTCCTTACCAACCTAAACCCTAATCGTATTCTTTTTCATGACCATCCCAAACCCATGTATTCATCTTCAATGAAAAACATTTGAAACTACCTAATCAGTTAACATTTTGTTCGGTGGTTTCAAAAGTGTTCGGTGTTCCAAATAAGTTAACGTTGCAAATAGTCCTATTACAAACTCCGAGTTTCTACATTTGTGGTCGTTTTCACCATTCGTTGATGCTTATAGAATAATGGAGGACGATGACAATAACTCTGATGAGGTTGGTGTTGCATTGGTAAGTTTATTTATCTTGCATTTAATCATTTTCAGTTCAGTACTGGTTTGCCGACTGTTAAAGTTCTGTTCAGTAATACAGTGCTGAACAAAAACATTTAGCTCAGTAATACAGTGTAGAACATAAACATTTTGTTCAGCACTGGAATGCCGAACGGTTCCATTTTGTAGGATTTTTTTCCCCTTTTTTTTTCCTGAGGGTTTTCTCGTAAAACCCCCCGTATCGAGGGTTTTACCTCAAAATAAAACAAAAAAAATTTCGGGAAAACTTCACTTTATCCCCTTGTGATTTGGGCCGGGTGTGGATTACCTCCCTGACATTCGAAAATCACCACATAACCCCACCGTGGTTTGTGGACTAAAACGCACACTAATTTCTGTTAACATAATGTGTAAATTTGCCTTTATGCCCCCATTTTCTTCCTCTTCTCTCTTTTAAACCTGCAAATATACATACATATATATATATACACACACACACCTATTTTCTTTCTTCTTCCTTCCATGCTACCAAAATTTCATAAATGATTTTAATTTATTTAAAATTTTAGAATAAAAACATTTTTAATTACTGAATTAAATAAATTTTCATAAACAAAAAAAATAAGTGAAAGATTCATCAACTATCATATGCATTGAGAAATATATAAATTCGTCATAATACTATTTTGTTTTTGTAGCTCTTTGTAATTTTAATAAAATTTAATTTTTAAAATTGTTTTTATCGTAATTTAAAATTACAGAAAATGATGCAATTTATGCTATATTCATTTCGATCCAATTGTTATTTATGATTTGTTTAATATAACATTAATAATTTTTATAATTAAATTTTTTAATTTTAATTAAGTTAAAAATTGTTGTTAATATTAAATGACGAAGATAAATTTGGGATCAAATATACTATTATTGAGCAATGAACACTTTAGAAATATTTTATGACAAATAGGACGTAATTATTCTTAGGTTGTTTAGTGTTGATATATATGGACGGTTTTTTTTTTTTTTTTGTGGGTAATTGATGAACTACATATAGGTTTTTGTGGATCAGAGAGAAAGATATGAAATTTTCACCGAAAGACTAAATCAGCCAAGTGACAGGACCAAAGAAAGTAGAAGAACTATGCTGGAGACAAAAGAGTTTGGTGTCTCCATCATTCAAGATTTGCATCAGCAATGAGTGTTTGCTCGGTTGTGTTGTGTTGCAAATGTGCCTGGTCAAGCTTAGTGTGTAGTTTGCATGGTCGTAACATGGATTCAGTATACTAGATTATGTGTTATTCATGGTCGATCACATTTTTGTGTGAGTTATTTTGCCCAGTTGCAGGACGTCTCGATTTATTTTATAATTTGAATTTGAAAGTTTAGCTCAGCCAATCGAGAATTCCAGATTTTGCTCACTTAAACCAAGATTCGAATACAAAAAATTCCAGAAATGTATTTTTGGGGCATTTTGAGGTAGTATTTTCATGAAATATGATGTTTGACAGTCCTTATACACCTTTTTACTAATTCATAATGAAATATAATCAGAGAAAAGTTGTGTAATGAATATGGAGATTCAAAGAATATTATATGAACATAATATAAGGACTAACATGGACAATAATTTTTTTTAAAAATGCACCTTTTAGAGCAAAAGATCGTCGTCAGTCAACTCCGACCACTCGTTTCATAGGATAGTCCTTCGAAATGGATAAAATAGAGATGAAACCTAAGTTTGGAGGTTAGGGTTTTCTGGGAAAAGCTTATGAAACAGTAGGAAGGTGAAAAGGTATGCACATGTATATATAACAGGTTGTTTTGGGAAAGCAAGCTAGAAACATTATAATATTTTCCATGTAGAAAATTGAGTAATAGAAATACAATCATGCAAGTTCTCTCTCTCTCTCTCTCTCTCTCTCTCTCTCTCAATGAATACAATAATAACTATAATACATGCCAAGCTTCTGCTGCGAAGCTACAAATAAATAAATACAAATATAAAAATCCATTTTCTTTACATCTACCATGAAGTTATACAGAGAGACTTAAGGACTCCATAACTCCTCAATCAAAGAATCCACACTTTCTTCCTGTAAAAAGATAAAACAACAAGGGGTGAGCACTAATGCCCAATAGAAATCTCATAGTTCTGAATCAATAGCTAATACACAGATAGAAATGATCGTGCATGCAGAGTGATACCATATAGTAGGGTGACATTTTATAATTTCAAAATATCATAAGTAAGGTACATTTTTCTCAAAAACTATTTAAATGCTTTTAAGAAAAACCTTCAGCCATTAAAATTTATCCCTTAACCTTAGAAAACCATAGATCCTTGTGAAACAAACACATTTGAGAAACAACATCATTTAAAAATTATTAACCAATTCCCAAAATATTTCTCATTTAATTTTCATTTTTAATATTCCTCTCTTTCTCTCATTCTCCCTTTCTACTCATTATGTTTATTTAGAACTCCATAACTTTAAGTTCAAGTTCCCTCTTTGGTTTACGAGCAATTCTCCTATACTCAATTCACATCGTTATTTACACTCTCAAATTTCAATTCAAGATAATACAAGATCAATAAACCCCCTTTCAGTTCAGTCTTTCATTTATTTACAGAACAACACTCATAAGTTACCATTATTGTCACAACTAATTCATTAAGTTCACCATCACCAATCCATAATCCCCTTACCCATTTTTAGGTTATATTCTTTACAAACAATGTCTATGCGCATTTCCTCTTTATACCAAATTACACATCAATTTACAATTTCACAAATTCATCACAAGTCACAAATAACATCATCAAGTCAAAACACTTCTCAACACACATCTCAACACAATCCACCTTTTGCCGACTTACTACGGCGGGATAGCGGGCACCCAATTCATAATACTTTCCACCTTTTGCTGGCTCCTATACGGCGGGAAGTGAACTCCCAAAAACCATTTTCTCAAAAGACATTTTCTTCCAAAAACTATATTTCTCCAAAAATCATTTTTCAACTTTTTAAAACCATCCCCCACATTTGCCGGCTACTATACGGTGGGACGTGGGCACCCAAAACATTTTCGAAAACCATCCGTTTTTCCAGTTTTGCCGGCTATTATACGGAAGGACTGTGTGGACACCCAAAAATTATTTTTCCACTTTTGCCGGTTACTATACGGCGGGATTGTGTGGACACCCAAAAATTATTTTTCCCACATTCGTCCGGCGATAAGCCTAGATAGGGCAATTGGGCACCTTTAATTCACAACCACCCCCACATTTGCCGGCTACGATACGGCAGGACGTAAGCCCCCAAAAACATTTTCAACTCCCCGCGCGGGTACCAACACAACACCACCCAACACAACTCAACGCAAACTCAACACAACCCAACACAACTCAACTCAACACAACTCAACAAAACCCAACACAACTCAACATGATTCAACACAATTCAACATAATCCACACAATTCAACATGATCAACACAATTCAACATGATTCAACACAATTCATTTCAACACCACTAAATGTAATTCAACATAATTCAAGGTGAACTCTTAAATCTCCATTTCATCATTTCATCCTAAGGCTCATGTCATCCATAACATTAACAAAAATTTTTCCCTAAATTTCATTTTATATTATAGCATGATTTACAATATCCATAATAAAGTTTCATTCGCTAATTTTTAACATAATTTTCAAATACCTTCAAAATTTAATTAAACTTGTATATATATAATTCAACCTCTCAATTTCATGATTCTACTTTCAATTTAGGCAAAATCATTAATTATCATCACGAATCAACTTAGGGTTTTCAAGAAAAATCAAGACTTTCAAGAAAAATTAAAACTTCTCACACCACTACTTTTTATTCCAATTTGCCCATTGATTATACACCTAAGGTTCATAATCCACAATCTAAACCCAACACTTCAAACCCTAAACCCCCAAATCTCATGATCCAACACTATATGCTCAAAATGTAGATTTTGTATTTATATAATAAAAAAACCACAAATCTATCTATTAATGCAAGTATTGAAGAAGAACTAGGACCCCTACCTCAAGAATCAAGCAAAAGAGCAAAGCTTTGATGAGATTCCTTCACAAATTCAAACTTTAATCGATTGAAAAGTGAGATCTTCAAGCATTCTTCACTTCTTGGTAAAAGATCTTGGCCAAAACTTTAGGGAATGGAAGGTATTTGGGTCAAGAGATCAAGGATTTTTGGACCTAGGGTGAAAGGAAGGAAGAAGGAAAAGGAAAGTGCAAAGAATGATCTAAAAATTCACTTTTTAAGTCGCTGAATTCGCGCAGTCCGCTCGAGCGTCTCTTTTTCCGCTCGAGCGTACCTGCTTCCAGCACAGGTACTAAAACTTCAAACGGGCATAACTCTCTTATCTGGACTCCGTTTTAAGTCGTTCTTGTGTCCAAATCGAAGCCCCAGAAACAAGATTTCCAATGGTTCTATCCTCATACCCAAATTAAAAGTGTGGAAAAAGAAAATAGCAAAAGAGTGACGGCTGTTTGTAGGATGATTATCCAAATTAAAGTTTTTGATCCGATCTTACTTTACCATCATGTTACCACTTCAATCAATACCCCAAAATAAAATAGGGAGGCTCCAAACACAATAATAAAAGGTAAAAAACAATCCCACTAGTCTCAAAAACTCAAACTCAACCAGGCAGACCGCTCGAGCGCCCAATCTTGCGCTCAAGCGCGTAGACCAACAAAGCCGTTCACTTGAGCGACCACTCCTACGCTTGAGCGGGAATTCACAACTCTTAGAATCTCGGACAGACTACAAAAATACGAGGAGCCTCACAAGTCCGCTCAAGCGTCAACTTCCCCACTCGAGCGAAGGGAAAAATTCTAGATCGTTACAATCTTCCCTCCTTAAGAAATTTCGTCCTCGAAATTACATCTGTTCTAACAAAAATAACAACAACCTTATACTCACCAATTCTTAACAACCCCTAGTCCAAAAATAAAGTATGAGAGCACCCATATATGTATATCCACCAAACCTTAACAGCTTCTAATTACACCTTACCTCAATTCTAAACCCAAAAATACAAAGTGTCACACTAAGGCTTGTATAATGTATTAGAACATCATATAAGAAAAATCCGTACATATGGAATTGAACACTTCAAATTTTGGCCTCCTAATTGCCATCTAGGAGAAGCAAGGGTGGTGTTGATATAGTAAATACTCCTAGCATACTTCCATTTGTGAGATATTTAGGTTTCAACCAAATAAAATCTTAAACAACTAGCAAATAGCAAGACTACTCATGTACACATGCACACACCCTTCCCACAAACAATCACCTCCCTATAGTACACTATTTTACCATATCTTCAAGGCTTAAGTATGTCCAACTAGAACATCAAAACAACCATAAACAGTAGGGCATCCTTACCATTGCCAACCAGGAGAAAACACTACTAATTTTCATGTTTCATTGCATAAGAATGACATTGAAGATGAAGTTGACCATGATTATTGAGTTATTGCAAAGGATGAAAATGAGTAGATATAGAGAAATAGAGAATGTATCACCCCCAAAATAATACAATAAAGACAACTCATATGCGGAATAAATATGAGAAACAACATACTTTCATACATCAGAGTCTATTGTTTAACAAACAGTTAAATGCCATATAGGCTTACATCTTTCCAAGTCATTGCTTGGTTATACAAATTGAGTCTCGTTCATTACATCTTAAGCCCTTGGCTTTACAAATAACAAACATACACACATAAAGCATAAATAAGAAGCTCTTGCTTCCTGAGAGTCCATCTATGCTATTTCCTTGGAGGTAACACCTCACCTGCACCTAAAAATGATATTCCCGTATAGGGTGAGCCAACAGCCCAGTAGAGATAATCTATCACAATATATGAGGTTTATCAAAGTTATAAGTACCACGTACATAAACGATACCGATACTAAAACATCCACAAGGCCTGCATATTCATATGCGTCTAAGACCTAATCTCATTTCCATTTTTCCTTCCATTCATTCCCAATTCATATATGCTACTCAATTCATGAGTTAAATTCATTATCTTTCAACAACCAAAATGAGACTACAACTCAACGGTTTCCAATTATGCAAAACACACATAAACACTTCAAATCTTGCCATTTTACGGATATTTCGTCGAAAGGAATCGACACCCATTTATATATGAAATTTCGGGTCTTTCACCCAGGACACTTTGGCCATCTTGTTTAAAATGGAGTCCATCCCCTTTCTCCTCCCAAACGAATATACATATGCAATGTATTTATAAACATAATCATTTATGGAGTACATCTCCTTTCTCCTCCCAATAAACATACATATACAATGTATTTATAACATGGTCATATATATATAGAGCACATCCCCTTTCTCCTCCAAATAAATATACATATACAATGTATTTATAACTTGGTCATATTTAATGATACCAACAATGGATTAGCATTAAATCTCCTAATCCTCTTGGATTTTCTGCAACAATCACAGCTATCCTCCACCGATAGCCCAATACAATTATTTCTAAAGAGATGTTCAATCTCAAAATAAATGTTTTATTCAAAACTTACATAGGTGAGATATTACATATTCAACATCACCAATTATAACCACAACCTTCCAATTTCACATTTTCAATGTTAATTCCAATTATTTATGCAAAATAATTATTTAATCAAAATTAGGGCAAAATCCCCCTCTTTCCAAATATCAACCCAATTTACCAAAATCAACTATTTTGACACAACACAACCTTGTATTCAAACCTCAAACCCCCTTATGCCAATTTCAACAAAAACCCTTCGTTTCATTTCACACCCAAATCCTAGATTTGTCCAAATCACAACCAA
This sequence comes from Camellia sinensis, assembly GCF_055761805.1. Taxonomy (NCBI): domain Eukaryota; kingdom Viridiplantae; phylum Streptophyta; class Magnoliopsida; order Ericales; family Theaceae; genus Camellia; species Camellia sinensis. The sequence continues at coordinate 165,177,916 of NC_138972.1, forward strand.
ATCTCATCATCTATACACAATAGCAAATACCCAAGCAACAATGTGGAACTTCAAGTGTAGAAATTCCCTACCTCAAGTGTAGAAAACCCAAGCAACAAGGTGGAACTTCAAAAATGACGAAATCAATTACTTCTTGGATCAAAACGAAGCTCTTGAAGCCCTCTACCTTATTCTCAAAGACACTAGGGTCAAGAACACAACGAATCTAGATGAAATCTTAGAGAGAAAGTGAGCTTTAGAGAGAGAGACAACCGGATTAGGGTTTTGGGGAAGAAATTGAATCAAAAAGTCATGTAAAACATCATTGTTGCAATCTGATATACGCTGCCTCGCTCGAGCGAAGGAGTCCTTGCTCGAGCGACCAGACACACGAAGGTCGCCTCGCTCGAGCGTAAGAAGCGTCGCTCAAGCGTAGAATGTGGAGCTTCAAGTCTGTCGCCCAACGCAGACACACGCTTGAGCGCAAGAGTTCTCGCTCGAGCGAAGAAACATTTTCACAGGGCTTACTCGAGCGCAAGAAGCCTCGCTCGAGCGAAGAACATATTACACAAGGCTCACTCGAGCGTAAGAAGCCTTGCTCGAGCGAAGGAGCTAAATTCTGGGCAACAACCATTTGTACCAAAAGACAACCAACCTGTTCTAAACTCGCCCAACAAGTCCCAAAACTCAAATTCAAAGAATTAAAGGAAGGAAACAAGACATAAACAACAATATACACTCACGGAACTCGAGTCTGGAACACAATAAAGGTCAGGGTAAAAACGGGATCACTATAACCTCCCCACCTTAGGAAATTTCGTTCCCGAAATTACAAATCAAGCTCTAAAACAAAATTGAACTACTCATAACCATATTATTTCCACAAGTTCAACACCATGACCCACTCTCCGGTCATCTATTCACATCGACTCGATTCACAAGTCCCAAATTAAAATGAAATTTTCAATTTTCCCAAAACATTTACAATGTTTAACCAAAATCTAGTTTTTTGAAAAAAATCGTACATAGCATATACAATGCTTCCAAAATTGATACAACACCCACAATATTCCACATTCTCAAAACATATGCAATGTTTATATTGAATCCATGTTCTTCCCAAATAACCATAACATATACAATGTTTTCATGAGTTAAAACACATACAATGCTTAGACTTTTCATTAATACAATAAATTCTCAATACATGCTCATGCATCAACAAACAAATCTGGATATTTCTCTCGAACTTCTAATTCACGTTCCCAAGTCGCTTCCTCGACTCCGTGATGTTTCCAAATACTTTTACCAAGGGAATTGTCTTGCCTCGCAAATCTTGATCCCGTCTATCCAAGACTTCCACCGGCCTCTCCTCATATGAGGCATCCTCATCTACCTCTAAGTCGGTCCAATCCAACATGTGCGATGGATCCGGTTCATATTTCCGAAGCATACAAATATGAAACACGTTATGAACCCCAGAAATTTGTGGCGGTAACGCCAAACGGTAAGCAACCTCCCCAATCCGCTCAAGGATCTCAAAAGGACCAATAAATCGAGGGGACAACTTCCCACTCTTCCTAAATCTCATCAAACTCCGTTTAGGTGATAGTTTCAAAAAGACATGATCACCCACCTCAAATGACAAAGGTCTCCTCCTACGGTCGACATAACTCTTCTAGCGACTCTGAGCCATAGCTAGCCTCTTACGGATAAGTGCAACTTTCTCCATAGTTTCTCGAACCAACTCTGGACCCAACAAAGGTGCATCACCCACCTCGGCCCAACACACTGGATATCTACACGGTCAACCATACAAGGCCTCAAACAGTGCCATGCCAATACTCGATTGAAAACTATTGTTATAGGCAAATTCCACTAAGGGTAGGTGTCTCTCCCACGACCCCTTAAAATCAAGGACACATCCTCTAAGCATATCCTCAAGGATCTGAATAGTACGCTCGGACTGCTCTTCAGTCTGAGGATGATACGCAGTACTAAAAGTCAATCTAGTGCCCAAGGCACTCTGCAAACTCTGCCACAACCGAGCAGTGAAACACGAATCTCTATCTGAAATAATCGTCATAGGGACCCCGTGCAACCTCACTATGTCCCTAATATACAAGTCGGCAAGATAATCTACCAAGTCACTTACGCGCATGGGAATCAAATGCGCTGACTTAGTCAATCGGTCAACGACCACCCAAATGGCATCACTACCCCGTTGAGTCCTCGGAAGGCCCACAACGAAGTCCATCGTAACATGCTCCCGCTTCCACTCAGCTATAGGCAAGGGTTGCAACAAACCCACTGGCCTCTGATGCTCGGCCTTCACTTGTTGACAACACTTTGATACAAACACAGCCACATCCTTTTTCATACCTCTCCACCAAAATTGGCGACTAAGATCATGATACATCTTTGTGCCTCCTGGATGCACCGCAAGGCGAGAATGATGAAACTCTCGGAGTACTTCCTGTAGGTAAGACTCCGGTACAAATAGACGATCACAATATCTCACACTCAGGTCGGGATACACAGTCAAATCTCTTTCTACCTTCCCATTGGAAATTTTCTCCCGGAACGATTCCACCTCAAGGTCACCCTTTTGCGCTTCCAACACTCGATTCACAAGTGTAGGTTGTGTAACTACTGAAAACAACGCTGTGAATTCAACAGACTCGCCCAGATGCAAGTCAAACTCATTAAGAGTACCCAACATTTCCCATTCTTGGATGGCGATAGAAGCTACACTGCTAATTGGCTTTATACTCAAAGCATCGGCCACAACATTGGCCTTCTCGGGATGATAATGCAATTCAAAATCATAATCCTCTATGAATTCCATCCACCTCATTTGCCTCAAATTCAAGTCTTTCTGGGTAAACAGATATTTCAAACTTTTATGATCAGAGAACACTTCAAATTTCTCACCATACAAATAATGCCTCTAAATCTTCAAGGCAAATATTACTGCTGCTAACTCTAGGTCATGAGTAGGGTAATTTCTCTCATGTGTTTTCAACTGCTGTGAGCCATAGGCTACTACTTTACCCTCTTGAATCAATACACAACCTAAACCTTCCCATGCAGCATCACAATAAACTGAATAACTCAAATCCCTCTCCGGTATAATCAATACTGGAGCAGTGGTGAGTCTAACCTTAAGCTCTTGGAATGACCTTTCACAAGTCTCACTCCACACAAACTTGATTTCCTTTCTAGTCAACTTAGTCAAAGGTGAAGCTAGTCTAGAGAAATCCTTCACAAACCGACGGTAATACCCGGCCAACCCCAAGAAACTACGAATCTCGAAAGCATTCTTAGGTTGTGCCTAATCTTGCACTGCCTCTATCTTGGATGAATCTACAGTCACCCCTTCCCTTGACACTACATGCCCTAGGAATTTAACCTCTTCCAGCCAAAAGTCACATTTTCCAAACTTAGCATACAGCTTATGGGCTCTAAGTAACTCAAGTACTACTCGTAAATGTTCCTCGTGTTCCTCTTCAGAAGGTGAATAAATCAAAATGTCGTCCACAAAGACAACCACAAAACAATCTAAGAAGTCCCGAAAAATCCGATTCATTAAATCCATAAACACAACTAGAGCATTAGTTAGCCCAAAAGGCATCACAAGAAACTCATAATGGCCATACCACGTACGGAATGCCGTCTTCGGGATATCCTCCTCCGTTACCCTCAACTGATGATAACCCGATCTCAGGTCTATCTTAGAGAAACAACAAGACCCCTTCAACTGATCAAACAGATCATCTATACGAGGCATTGGGTACTTATTCTTAATTGTAACCTGATTCAACTTTCTGCAATCAATACAAAGCCGTAATGCTCCATCTTTCTTTTTAGCAAAGAGAGCCGGCGCTTCCCAAGGTGAAGTACTAGGGCGAATAAAACCCTTATCTAACAATTCCTGGAGTTGAATCTTCAACTCACTCAATTCAGCAGGTGCAAATCTATATGGAGCCACAGAAACCGGTGTCGTGCCAGGCACTAAATCAATAGAGAACTCGATCTCTCGGTGAGACGGTAAACTGACAAGATCCTCAGGAAAAACATCCGAGTATTCACAAACTACCCTCGGCAATTCAACTTGAATTTCATCACACTCACCGCTCAAAAAGCTAGCAAGGAAACAACTAAGTTCACTCCGTCCACGCGGATCATACACTGGTGGTAAGACTCTATCCACCCGGTCTCCCAAGAAATAAAAGCAATCACCGCTCAAGGTACGTACAGTAACCTTCTGACGGTAGCAATCTATAACAGCCCGGTATGATGATAACTAGTCCATACCCAATATGACATCAAAACTAAGCATGCCAATCAATACAAATGCAAAAGGTAATCGACGACTAGCAACCTCGATGTCACAATCACGACATCCTTGTCTCAAGACAGTCTGACCACCAATAGGTGACTCTACACAAATAGGAGATGCTAACTGTGCCAACTCCAAACCCAAAACTGATGCAAACGCATACGAAATAAAAGAATGGGATGCACCCGTATCAATCAACACATTGGCAACTGAATTGCAAAACAAAAAGGTACCTCTCACTATAGAAGAATCAGGTACAAGATCTGGCCCTACAACTGTATACATACGTCCAGTAGGCCTCTGCTCAACATGCTCACCTCTCGGAGCATATGCCTGATGCACAAACTGAGTCGAAGAGACTCCGTGATTGGCCCTCCAGGCCTGTGCTGACTGTCTCGACTGATAACTCTGTGTCTGTTTCGAACCAGATGCACCAGGTGTACCACCCAACTGTGGACAAAACCTCTTCAGGTGCCCCGCCTGCCCGCACTGATAACAAGTAAGCGGCTGGCCTCTTCCCTGACTCTGGCTCTGAAAACGAGCCGAAGATGATGTTGCTTGCTGTCCTCCTCCTCTCTAAGGACAAGCTGGAGACTTGTGGCCCAACTGACCACACGTAAAGTATGTAAAATCTCCCTGCCCACCTCTCCCAGAACCTGAACTGGGTATTGGAAAAGTGGACCTCGACTGAGTTCCTTGAGACTGCTAAGGGTAGGAACCCCTCTGCCTCTTACTGTCTCCCTGACTATCCTGACTCCTCCTGGAGCCTCTCATCCTTTCTTCTTCTGCTTGCATAATAGTTTCAGGGTGGGCGGCAGACTGCACAAGGCGCCCATAATCTTTAGTCATGGAACCGACAACTTTATACATTAGCCTGATCCTTAACCTCTTTTCAAACGCCAAACAACGGCGCTCCTCAGTTGCCACTAACTCAGGTGCAAACCTGGACAGACTAGTAAAGGTTGCCTCAAACTTAGCCACTGGCATGTTCAACTGCAACAATTTAGAGAATTGATATCTCAACTTCTCTCTAACCGTGGGAGGTAGAAATTTATCCTGGAAAGCCTCAACAAAAGCCTCTCAAGTTCCTCCAATGCGCCCACGCGCATACTCCCACCACTGACCCGCATCCCCCTTCAACTGGAAAGACGGTAAGGTCACTTTCAACTGATCATCCTCGATGCCAAGCATCTCGAATGTCTTCACTAACTGTTCTAGCTACTTATTTGCCTTCAATGGCTCCTTAGGATCATCTAAAAACTCATCCAAATTCGACCAGAAAAACTCCTTTTTTTAAGAAAGATGGCCCTGTTTCAGCTACTTGGGCCTGGACTTGATTCTCAGCTCAGAGAATGGCCATAGATTCCCTCAATGCTCTGGCCATTTCACGGGCTAAGGCGCCCATGGCCTGATGACCAACTGGTTCAGCCACATTGGCTTGACCAATTCCTTCCTCCTGTGCCGGAAGATCATCCGGTAAAGGCATCTCATGCCTTCTAGGCCTACCACGCCTATTACCACCATGTCCACGTCCTGACATCCTAATAAAGGTAACAATAGGATTAGTACATTCATAAACGTCCCAAATTTAACTCACTTGCGGCCTAATACATTGGACAACAATAAATCACTCCACATAGACATGTAATCACATAAACACATACGAATTTCCTTCCTAGTTAATGACCGTCCCACGGCGTTGCTAGAGTTCCAATTAGAAATAGCAGTGATCAAGTGCTCTTCTAATAGGACTTCCACAAACCTGTAGACTCAATCAACATCTTAAGAACTAAATTCCATACCCACATAATCACATAAGCATGTTATCACATAAGCACACAATACATGTTAACATCTCATTCAAGCGAGACAAACCCATTGTGGTACTAACCACTTCCCACGTACCCAAAGTATTCAAACTGGGTACGCTCTGATACCAAGTTGTAATGCTCCCAAAATAATACAATAAAGACAACTCATATGTGGAATAAATATGAGAAACAACATACTTTCATACATCAGAGTCTATTGTTTAACAAACAGTTAAATGCCATATAGGCTTACATCTTTCCAAGTTATTGCTTGGTTACACAAATTGAGTCTTGCTCATTACATCTTAAGCCCGTGGCTTTACAAATAACAAACATACACACATAAAGCATAAATAAGAAGCTCTTGCTTCCCGAGAGTCCATCCATGCTATTTCCTTGGAGGTAACACCTCACCTGTACCTGAAAATGATATTCCCGTATAGGGTGAGCCAACAGCCCAGTAGAGTAATCTATCACAATATATGAGGTTTAGCAAAGTTATAAGTACCACATACATAAACGATACCGATACTAAAACATCCATAAGGCCTGCATATTCATATGCCTCTAAGACCTAATCTCATTTCTATTTTTCCTTCCATTCATTCCCAATTCATATATGCTACTCAATTCATGAGTTAAATTCATTAACTTTCAATAACCAAAATGAGATTACAACTCAATGGTTTCCAATTATGCAAAACACACATAAACACTTCAAATCTTGCCATTTTACGGATATTTCATCCGAAGGAATCGGCACCCATTTATATATGAAATTTCAGGTCTTTCACCCAAGACACTCTGGCCATCTTGTTTAAAATGGAGTCTATCCCCTTTCTCCTCCCAAACGAATATACATATGCAATGTATTTATAAACATAATCATATATGGAGTATATCCATTTTCTCCTCCTAATAAACATACATATACAATGTATTTATAAGATGGTCATATATATATATAGAGTACATCCCCTTTCTCCTCCAAATAAATATACATATTCAATGTATTTATAACATGGTCATATTCAATGACACCAACAATGGATTAGCATTAAATCGCCTAATCCTCATGTAATTTCTACAACAATCACAGATATCCTCCACCGATAGCCCAATACAATTATTTCTAAAGAGATGTTCAATCTCAAAATAAATGTTTTATTCAAAACTTACATAGGTGAGTGTGGATGTGCCCGAACGTCCCGGTTCCGCGCGCGAATTGGCGCGAAATCCGTTTTGTTCATTAGCTTACTACAGTTCGGACTCAATGTCATGGTTCTGAATCTGATCTTGCAAAGTGCACTGCAAGACCGATAAATTACCAAAAAGTCCAAATCCGGCAAATCGTTTTGGAAAACTGATTTTATAAAGAAGTGCCAAACATGGGCTGCTTTGCCAGATACAGAGTCACCACCTAAATGTTTTATTTTGAGAAAATTTAGGAAACCCTGACTCGTGCCTAAGGCCACGTGTCCGTCATCACCAAAGTTGCCTCGGCTCAGGAACTTGGGTACGAGAGGGGAAGGTCATGCAATGAGCACCCTCGGCTCAAGGCATCTTAACATAGCTAGGATCATGACCTTCTTGCATGACCTTTCCCTCTCGTACCCAAGTTCCTGAGCCGAGACAACTTTGGTAATGACGGAAATGTGGCCTTAGGCACGAGTCAGGGTTTCCTAAATTTTTCGAAAATAAAACATTTAGGTGGTGACTCTGTATCTGGCAAAGCAGCCCATGTTTGGCACTTCTTTATGAAATCAGTTTTCCAAAACGATTTGCTGGATTTGGACTATTTGATAATTTATCGGTCTTGCATTGCACTTTGCGAGATCAGATTCAGAACCGTGACATTGAGTCCGAACTGTAGTAAGCTAATGAACAAAACGGGTTTCGCCCCAACTCGCGCGCAGAACCGGGATGTTCGGGCACGTCTACACTCACCTATGTAAGTTTTGAATAAAACATTTATTTTGAGATTGAACATCTCTTTAGAAATAATTGTATTGGGCTATCGGTGGAGGATAGCTGTGATTGTTGTAGAAATTGCATGAGGATTAGGCGATTTGATGCTAATCCATTGTTGGTGTCATTGAATATGACCATGTTATAAATACATTGAATATGCATATTTATTTGGAGGAGAAAGAGGATGTACTCTATATATATATGACCATCTTATAAATACATTGTATATGTATGTTTATTAGGAGGAGAAATGAGATATACTCCATATATGATTATGTTTATAAATACATTGCATATGTATATTCGTTTGGGAGGAGAAAAGGGATGGACTCCATTTTAAACAAGATGGCCAGAGTGTCTTGGGTGAAAGACTTGAAATTTCATATATAAATGGGTGCCGATTCCTACGGATGAAATATCCGCAAAACGGAAAGATTTGAAGTGTTTATGTGTGTTTTGCATAATTGGAAACCATTGAGTTGTAGTCTCATTTTGGTTGTTGAAAGATAATGAATTTAACTCATGAATTGAGTAGCATATATGAATTGGGAATGAATGGAAGGAAAAATGGAAATGAGATTAGGTCTTAGACGCATATGAATATGCAGGCCTTGTGGATGTTTTAGTATCGGTATCGTTTATATACGTGGTACTTATAACGTTGCTAAACCTCATATATTGTGATAGATTATCTCTACTGGGCTGTTGGCTCACCCCATACGGGAATATCATTTTCAGGTGCAGGTGAGGTGTTACCTCCAAGGAAATAACATGGATGGACTCTCGGGAAGTAAGAGCTTCTTATTTATGCTTTATGTGTGTATGTTTGTTATTTGTAAAGCCAAGGGCTTAAGATGTAATGAGCAAGACTCAATTTGTGTAACCAAGCAATGACTTGGAAAGATGTAAGCCTATATGGCATTTAACTGTTTGTTAAACAATAGACTCTGATTTATGAAAGTATGTTGTTTCTCATATTTATTCCACATATGAGTTGTCTTTATTGTATTATTTTGGGAGCGTTACAACTTGGTATCAGAGCGTACCGGGTTTGAATACTTTGGGTACGTGGGAAGTGGTTAGTACCATAATGGGTTTGTCTCGCTTGAATGAGATGTTAACATGTATTGTATACTTATGTGATAACAAGCTTATGTGATTATGCTTTTATTCAATTTCCTTTTCTATTCAATTTCTTTTTTTATTTAATTTCCAAATAGATCGTTAAGGTATACTAGTTTCTTGAATGAACTTCCGTTTTTAATTTTATGCAACTTCCATTTTATTTTTTTTTTCAACTTCCATTTTTATTCAATCTACTTTTCTATTCAACTTCGCTTTTTATTTAATTTCCAAATAGATCATTAAGGTATAGCGGTTTCTTGAATGAACTTCCGTTTTTAATTTTATGCAACTTCCATTTTTATTTTTTTTCAACTTCAATTTTTATTCAATTACCTTTTCTATTCAACTTCGTTTTTTTTTTTTTTAATTTCCAAATTGATCGTTAAGCTATAGTGGTTTCTTGAATGAACTTCCGTTTTCACTTTTATGCAACTTCCATTTTTATTTTTATTCAACTTCAATTTTTATTCAATTTCATTTTCTATTCAATTTACTTTATTATTTAATTTCAAAATATATCGTTAAGGTATAGCGGTTTCTTGAATGAACTTGAATTTTTATTTTTATTCAACTTCCATTTTTATTCAATTTCCTTTTCTATTCAATTTCCTTTTTTATTTAATTTCCGAATAGATCCTTAAGGTATAGTGGTATCTTGAATTAACTTCCATTTTTAATTTTATGCAACTTCCATTTTTATTTTTATTCAACATCCTTTTTTATTAAATTTCCTTTTCTATTCAATTTCCTTACTTATTTAATTTCCAAATAGATCGTTAAGGTATAATGGTTTCTTGAATGAACTTCCGTTTTTAATTTTATGCAACTTCCATTTTTATTTTTTTTCAACTTCAATTTTTATTCAATTACCTTTTCTATTCAACATTGTTTTTTTTTTTAAAATTTCCAAATAGATTGTTAAGTTATAGTGGTTTCTTGAATGAACTTCCGTTTTTAATTTTATGTAACTTCCATTTTTATTTTTTTTCAATTTCAATTTTTATTCAATTACCTTTTCTATTCAACATGGTTTTTTTTTTTTAAAATTTCCGAATAGATCGTTAAGTTATAGTGGTTTCTTGAATGAACTTTCGTTTTTAATTTTATGCAACTTCCATTTTTATTTTTTTTTCAACTTCAATTTTTATTCAATTACTTTTCTATTCAACTTCGTTTTTTTTTTTTTTAAATTTCCAAATTGATCGTTAAGTTATAGTGGTTTCTTGAATGAACTTCCGTTTTTAATTTTATGCAACTTTCGTTTTTAGTTTTATTCAACTTCAATTTTTATTCAATTTCATTTTCTATTCGATTTCCTTTATTATTTAATTTCAAAATAGATCATTAAGGTATAGCAGTTTCTTGAATGAACTTTCATTTTTATTTTTATTCAACTTCCATTTAAATTCAATTTCATTTTCTATTGAATTTCCTTTTTTATTTAATATCCAAATAGATCGTTAAGGTATAGTGGTTTCTTAAATGAACTTCTATTTTTAATTTTTTGCAACTTCCATTTTTATTTTTATTTTTATTCAACTTTCTTTTTTATTCAATTTCTTTTTCTATTCAATTTTTTTTTATTTAATTTCCAAATAGATCGTTAAGGTATAGAGGTTTTTTGAATGAACTTCCATTTTTAATTTTATGCAACTTTCATTTTTATTTTTATTTTTATTCAACTTCTATTTTTATTTTTATTCAACTTCTATTTTTATTCAATTTCCTTTTCTTTTCAATTTCCCATTTTTTTTTTAATTTCCAAATAGATCGTTAAGAAATAGTGGTTTCTTGAATAAACTGTCATTTTTAATTTTCTGCAACTTCAATTTTTATTTTTATTCAACTTCCATTTTTATTCAATTTCCTTTTCTATTCAATTTCCTTTTTTATTTAATTTCTGAATAGATCGTTAAGGTATAGTGGTTTCTTGAATGAACTTCCATTTTTAATTTTACGCAACTTCCATTTTTATTTTTATTCAACTTCCTTTTTTATTCAATTTCTTTTTCTATTCAATTTTCTTATTTATTTAATTTCGAAATAGATCGTTAAAGTATAGTGATTTCTTGAATGAACTTCTGTTTTTAATTTTATGCAACTTCCATTTTTATTTTTTTTCAACATCAATTTCTATTCAATTACCTTTTCTATTCAACTTCGTTTTTTTCTTTTAAGAAATCCAAATAGATCGTTAAGTTATAGTGGTTTCTTAAATGAACTTCTGTTTTTAATTTAATCAACTTTCAACATTGTTTTTTTTTTTTTTTAATTTCCAAATAGATCGTTAAGTTATAGTGGTTTCTTGGATGAACTTCCGTTTTTAATTTTATGCAACTTCCATTTTTATTTTTTTTAAACTTCAAATTTTATTCAATTACCTTTTCTATTCAACTTTGTTTTTTTTTTTTAATTACCAAATAGATCGTTAAGTTATAGTGGCTTTTTGAATGAATTTCCGTTTTTAATTTTACGCAACTTTCATTTTTATTTTTATTCAACTTCAATTTTTATTTAATTTCCTTTCCTATTCAATTTCCCTTTTTAGTTAATTTCCAAGTAGATCGTTAAGGTATAGTGGTTTCTTGAATGAATTTCCATTTTTAATTTTATGCAACTTCCATTTTTATTTTTATTCAACTTCCTTTTCTATTCAATTTTCTTTTTTATTTAATTTCCAAGTAGATCGTTAAGGTATAGTGGCTTCTTGAATGAACTTCATTTTTAATTTTATGCAACTTCCATTTTATTTTTTTTCAACTTCAATTTTTATTCAATTACCTTTTCTATTCAACTTCGTTTTTTTTTTTTAAATTTCCAAATAGATCGTTAAGTTATAGTGGTTTCTTGAATGAACTTCCGTTTTTAATTTTATGCAACTTCCATTTTTATTTTTATTCAACTTCCATTTTTATTCAATTTCATTTTCTATTCAATTTCCTTTATTATTTAATTTCAAAATAGATCGTTAAGGTATAGGTTTCATAATGAACTTCAATTTTTATTTTTATTCAACTTCCATTTTTATTCAATTTCCTTTTCTATTTAATTTCCTTTTTTATTTATTATCCAAGCAGATCGTTAAGGTATAATGGTTTCTTGAATGGACTTCCATTTTTAATTTTTTACAACTTCCATTTTTATTTTTATTCAACTTCCTTTTTTATTCAATTTCTTTTTCTATTCAATTTCTTTTTTTATTTAATTTCCAAATAGATCGTTAAGGTATAGTGGTTTTTTGAATGAATTTCTATTTTTAATTTTATGCAACTTCCATTTTTATTTTTATTCAACTTCTATTTTTATTCAGTTTCTTTTTCTTTTCAATTTTCCGCTTTTTTCGTAATTTCCAAATAGATCGTTAAGGTATAGTGGTTTCTTGAATAAATTGTCATTTTTAATTTTATGCAACTTCAATTTTTATGTTTAATCAACTTCCATTTTTATTCAATTTCATTTTCTATTCAATTTCATTTTTTATTTAATTTCCGAGTAGATCGTTAAGGTATAGTGGTTTCTTAAATGAACTTCCATTTTTAATTTTAGGCAACTTCCATTTTTATTTTTTTTCAACTTCCTTTTTTATTCAATTTCCTTTTCTATTTAATTTCCTTATTTATTTAATTTCCAAATAGATCGTTATGGTATTGTGGTTTCTTGAATGAACTTTCGTTTTTAATTTTATGCAACTTCTATTTTTATTTTTTTTCAACTTCAATTTTTATTCAATTACCTTTTTCTATTCAACTTCGTTTTTTTTTTTTAATTTCCAAATAGATCGTTAAGTTATAGTGGTTTCTTAAATGAACTTCCGTTTTTAATTTAATGCAACTTCCATTTTTATTTTTTTTCAACTTCAATTTTTATTCAATTACCTTTTCTATTCAATTTTGTTTTTTTTTTTAATTTCCAAATAGATCGTTAAGTTATAGTGGTTTCTTAAATGAACTTCCGTTTTTAATTTTATGCAACTTCCATTTTTATTTTTTTTAAACTTCAATTCTTATTCAATTACCTTTTCTATTCAACTTTGTTTTTTTTTTTTTAATTACCAAATAGATCGTTAAGTTATAGTGGTTTCTTGAATGAACTTCCGTTTTAAATTTTATGCAACTTCCATTTTTATTTTTATTCAGTTTCAATTTTTATTTAATTTCCTTTTCTATTCAATTTCCTTTTTTAGTTAATTTCCAAGTAGATCGTTAAGGTATTGTGGTTTCTTGAATGAACTTCCACTTTTAATTTTATGCAACTTCCATTTTTATTTTTATTCAACTTCTTTTCCTATTCAATTTTCTTTTTTATTTAATTTCCAAATAGAACGTTAAGGTATAGTGGTTTCTTGAATGAACTTCCGTTTTTAATTTTATGCAACTTCCATTATTATTTTTTTTCAACTTCAATTTTTATTCAATTACTTTTTCTATTCAACTTCCTTTTTTTTTTTAAAAAAAAAAATTTCCAAATAGATCGTTAAGTTACTATAGCGGTCCCGATATTTCCTGTTGTTGTTTAACTATAATCCGGACTCGGTTCCGTAGATTCGTTGTTATCTTATCCTCATTTCTATCCCTTACTCTTTTAATTAGAATTTTGGGTTGTGTCGGGCAGGTTGGGAATAAGTGGGTCGTGTTTTAAAACTTAGAAATTTTGCCCAAGTTTTGGTCTCTCCGCTCGAGCGGCGATTTGACGCTCGAGCGGGATTTTGTTGTTGCCTCTCCGCTCGAGCGGCAGTTTGGACGCTCGAGCGTGAATTTCCTTCTCTCAGCATTTTGGTCGTCTGCAGAAAATTCTGGGAGAGTGCACCCGGCGCTCGAGCGGATCTTTGGACGCTCGAGCGTGAACCTGTGTCTGTACGCTCGAGCGGGGTGTTGTACGCTCGAGCGGACCTGCTTTTATATCAGTTCGTGAAACCACCTTTTTGATCACTTTTTGATTTCCTTTCTCTCTCTCACTTTTTCAAAACCTCCATTGGAGAGCACCTCACTCTAAAACCGAACTTCTCTCTTAGGATTGATCTACCTAGAGTGTTTTCCTCACCTTGGGCCTTTGTAAGAAGTGTGTTGATCGTCGAGGGCTTTGTTGAGATCTGAGAAATTTGGGATTTGGAGCACTTCTGAGTTTTACTCATCTTCTCCCTTGGAGCTCTGAATTTGAGGTAGGGATATCCTACTCCTCTCTATGGATTTTGTCTTTAAATTTTGGTAATTTGAGATGTTGGGGTTGGTTTGGTAATTTTGTGAAAGTTTGGGCCATTTGTGTTATTTTACAAAAGTTTGGGTTTTATTTGTAATAAACCTAGATGCATGTTTGGTATAGAGAAATGGAATAAATGTTGAATCATTGATGAAAATGGGACCTAAGGGTGGTAATGGTAATTATGGAAAATGACCTAATTACATTGTTTAATTAATTGAGATAATTAATTGTGGGAAATGAGGAAATGAAATGGAATTGCTGAGATTGGGAGTGCATGGGGTTAAAGGGTGTAGTTGAATTATTTATCACTCACCGAATTGAAATGTCGATTGAATATCCATTGTGCATTTATTTCCTGCTTAGAAATAATTGCTTTGGGCTACCGGCGGAGGGTAGTGTTGATTGTTGTAGACAATGCTTGATGATTAGGCAAACTAAAACTAATCAATTGGATGTGTCATAGAGCACGTCGGTTGATAGAATACATTAATTTTATGTATTGATTGATTGCATATGTGATTCTGTGTTTATATGCATTACTTGTGTATGGGAGGAGATAGGGGATGTACTCCACGGTTTAGGGGAAGATGGGGGATGTACCTCTAAACCGGTTAATGGTTTAGGGGAAGATGGGGGATGTACCTCTAAACCGGTTGTTGGAATGTTGATATAGCTCATATGCTTATCGGTTGAAGTGTTGATACAGCTCATATGCTTATCTATCGGAATGTTGATACAGCTCATATGCTTATCTGTTGTAGTAGTGATATAGCTCATATGCTTATCTATTGAAAAGTTTGTTTGATTTGATATAGCACTAAAATGTATATCATCATTGTTTGCGAAGTATGGGAGTAGTTTATGTGTTATTGATACAACAAAATAATGTGTATCCACCTTGGATTTCGAAAGTGTTCTAGTGATGAACTATGATCTCATCAAATGTTCTGGCCAGAGTACTGAGCCTTGTTTTCAAACTCAAAGTTGAACAAAAAATGAAAAGTGAATTGTAACATAGACTTGGCTGTCATGGTAACGTAGGGAGATGTAAATGGAAGTGTCAGTGTTGACCATCTATCAGTTGCTAATCTTTTAGTCATCGTTCATGGTTGGTTTAGTGTATTTCTACTGGGCTGTGGCTCACCCTATATGGGAATATCATTTTCAGGTACAGGTAGCATGCCACCTCCAAGGACGTAGCTTGGGAGGCCAGAGGCGGACTTTTTGTTGTTTTACTTTTGATGTATTACATGTAAATTCAAGCCAAGGGCTTAACGTGTTTGAGTTAGTACTCTTTTGTTGTAACCAAGTGTTAACTTGAAAAGCTGTAAGCCCATAGGGCATTTGCTTTTGTTGTTAATATGTAATACTTTTTGTAATGAAACTCTGATAAATGAAAGAATGTGGAACCTTTGAATATCAATGCATGTCTTATTTAATGGGTTTAAAGGTATTTTTTTTTGAGGGCGTTACAACTTGGTATCAGAGCGTACCGGGTTCGAATACTTTGGGTACGTAGGAAGTGATTAGTATCACAATGGGTTTCTCTCGCTTGTTAGAGACTTAGACGTAATGTTATGTACTTTTGTGATAACATGTTTATGTGACTATTTGGGTATGGAATGTAGTTTCTTGGATGTTGATTGGATCCTTGGGTTTCTGGGAGTCCTGTTGGAAAGGCACTTGATCAATGCTGTTTCTGATCGGAACTCTAGTAACGCCTCGGGACTATCATTATCTGGAAATGAAATTCGTAAGTGCTTACATGTTTATGTGCTTATGTGGAGTGAATTACAGTTGTCCATGTGTTAGGATGTAAGTGTTTAGCTTCGGCACATGTATGAGTGTGCTAACGTGTCTCCGTTACTTTTACTAGGATGCCTAGGCGAGGAAGTTGCGATTTCCCTCCTTCCGCTCGGAAAGGGCTGCGGAAACAATTTGTGGAATTACGCCAAGGTACTACACCTTTGGTGCGGTTCGAAAGATGGTTTGCTAATCTGTCGAGGTTTGCTCCAGAATTGGTGGAGACGGAGGACTTACGTTGTTTTGAGTTTGAGAGTAAGCTGCGTGACGACATCCGTGTAAGGATAGCGGGGTCTTGGCATAAAAGATATAGGGCGCTTGTTGAGGCGGCCGCCCATGTAGAGGCTGCAGTGCTAGCAATGGGGCAGAGTGGAGAGGAAGCCATCTCGGCAACTCCTGTAACTCAGGGTGTTGGTAGGCCTTTTAAGAGGCAGAGGGTTTTAAACTCGCAACAGGGAGGACGGGCTAGAACTGCCCTTCCAGTGTCAGATTTGGGTTCGGGGGAAAGTAAGCAGAGGGGCATCATTTGTTTCAGATGCGGTCTGCTGGGCCACAGGGTTTCGGTTTGCCCACAGAAGAAAGGGGTGGGGTTAGCAGTTCAACCAGTAGTTGTACCACCAGGATCATCCAACCAGCCGGGTTTTGGACCGATTAAATGCTCAGTGGGGAGGCAGTTGTTGGGGTCTTCATCAGCTCAGATTCTGAACCAATCTCGTGCTCAGGCACCGCCTACCTGTTGGGTGTGTAATCAGCCGGGTCATATTCGACGTTCTTGTACTCAGCCGGGAGCTTCTTTAGGGGTTTTGCAACCTAACCAGGCTCAGTTTCTTTCGACTGGGCAGGAACAGTATCGTTTTGGGGGACTAGTAGGCCAGATTGCGAGGGCCTTAGTAGAGTCGAGTTCCCAAGCCCCAGCTAGGGAAGTTTGTAGTTGTTCCAGGTGTGGGCAGAGGGGGCATACCAGTGGTTCTTGTCCGTGACTTGTAAGCTCGTAGGTTACCTTATGTTCGGGGATGACCAACTTCGGCGGTCCAACAAGGGACGGTAGTAGTAGTAATACTGATGGGATGGTTTTGTTTTGACTAATCCGTTTTGTAATCAGTGGATTATTGTTTTGTGATCATTGGGTTCCGTTGTGTAACCAATGTGTTTTGGGAAGGTTGAAACATCTAAACTGTTTGTTTATCTATATATATATATACATATATGCTTTATTTGTTAATTTCCCTAGAGTGGGTGAATTGGAGCATGTCGTAGCTCTAAAATTTTATTAATGTATAAAGTTCCTATATAAAAAAAAAATTTTTTGCTTGTGACTTGATTTGGGGAGGATGAGGGCTAGAGAGCCATGTTTTCAAAATTTGGAAGAACCACCGAGGGGTACGTGTCCTAGCCAAGGTAATATTGGAGCGAGAACTGTTTTACTTGCCGAGTGCGTGGAATTACATGAGTACTACCCATTTAAAGTTTGTGCGTGGTATAGCTTTTGATCTACTGTCGGGTGAACTTGAGAGGATGTGAAGTGTACGATTAATACTAGATGTAACACGTATTTAATATGGTGTCCTACGGGGGCATGGCACATAATTTTGTCAAGGTTGGACTCGTACCTTCGTGGTAAGTAACGTTGTCAAGATTGCAGGTGTACTGATTGGCCGTTTCAAGTGAAGGGATGTCAGTCCCTATATAAGGTTGTGATTGTTGTATCGGGAGCGATGTGTTGTGAGTAGCTGGTACTATACCTCGGGCTGTAGTATAATGGATGTCTCCCTAAGTTTTCAAATTTCTTTATTTGGATTGAATGTGATAAGTTCGTACCTTAGCACTGGTCAAGTCAGAGGATATTATCAGAAGCGTTAATTGGGTATATAGCCCATGGTTAGAGTGTGACCCGTGGGTGGAGTCACAGTGGTATGGTGTTTGCAGATGAAGATGTGGGTTAATGACGAGGGAGGCGAGGACTTTTACCCCTCTGGATAGTTAGAAGAGTGAATCCTTGAAAGCCTTGTCGGCGACTTGTAGTGGTGTCGGGGTTTGGGTCATGGTGGTTGTCTAGCGGTAACACTGGGGGCTTGCAAAATAAGGTGGTTTTGCCTAGTACAGTTGTATGTATTAGATGTGATGGTTTCACGAGTTGCGCGGTGTTGGCAAGATTATGTGAGAATGTTCAAGAGAATGTGAGATTTGTATCTCGAGTTAGTGGGAATGGTACCTGTATGCTGGTTCGTGTGTTGGGCCTTGCTAGATAGTGAGTCCGTGGTGACCCCCCTTGGTTGTATAGGGGTAGTGTTCATATTGTGATTGGTTATCCATTGTTGGGTGTGGGTTATGAGTGGATGCTGCCAACATTCTTTGAAGGAAGAGCAATTCGTGTTCTAAAGTAATGAGTATAGCGTGGGTCAAAGTAGTCCTTCGTATTCGGGATGTTGTGATTGAGGTTGACCATGTCGGTCTTCGGTCAAGGAAGTGAGCAGGCTTGCTAGATAACCATGGCGGGGGATGGTGATTCCCTTAGACGCGATGTTGAGGCGGTTAAATTTTAGGAAATCCAGTGAGATTCCAAAATTTGTGGTTCGTGTAGAGAACTCCGTGGTTGGGGTTAGTGGTCTGAGTAGCACATCAGTGTGTGGATTACTGAGTGTAGAGTTTATTGAGTTGACTAGTCAGCTTGTCGGTATCGGGTGTTGGGGTGGCATTGGTCACCTTGAGTTTAGTCTCGTTCGTTGTAGACTACGTATGTTGATTAAGGAAAACTGAAATTAATCGAACATGTTTTGTCGTTGAGTCTGACGGTTGGAATAATACATCTAATATATGTATTGATTGATCATTGTGAATGATTGGCTTTTTATACATTATGAATGCATGGTGTTTAGTTTGATGTTGATACAGCACTATAATGTGTATCATTTGTGTATTTCTGAGCCGTGTTTATGATTATAAAGTGGTTAAGTAGAGGGAGGCGGGATAAAATTGCAAAACCATGAATTTCTTATACCTTATGTGTTGATAGTACTGTTGTTATTTCTATTAACTATCATTATAGAAATGTTATGTTCTGTGTCGGTTGTGGCATCACTGTATGAGTGATGGTTGTGGATAGTGCTGTTTTGGAAAGAAATGGAAAACAAAATTTTTCCAGTGTTTGGACCATATAAATGCGTTGTTGAAAAGTTGATTTAGTTCAAGAATTTTAAAGAATGCCAGATTAATCTTTTGGCAAATAAACTGTGGATGACTCTGCGTTTTGGGTAACACCGTATTTGTGAAAAATGTTTGCAAGGCTTTTGAGTTTTCGTACGGAACATGCAAGATTTATTCCGGAACGTTAACGTTGAAAATTTAAACATCTTTGGGAAATGCCTCTTGAACAAGAAAATGTTTTCTTATTATCTACTCTAAAGATTTGCTTTGGTCGTGTTGTTGAGTAGTGACTTAGCTTGGAATGCTAGTCGGTTGTTGGTGAATTGTTTCGGGGGAGGTTTGGTTTGTGGAGGCTTGCGTACCTAAGGTGTGGTTGTTTAGAATGTGTTTCCTTGGTTAGTATCTTCCTTGCTAAGAGTAAGTCGGAGGTTTGTTGTGAAAGTAATTTCTTTCCTTGGGGCTCGATTGTTGAATGCTCTGTTATCAGTTGGCCTTGTGTTTTGGCGTACCCTTAATTTCGGGGACGAAATTCTTTAAGGGGGGGAGGTTATAGCGGTCCCGATATTTCCTGTTGTTGTTTAACTATAATCCGGACTCGGTTCCGTAGATTCGTTGTTATCTTATCCTCATTTCTATCCCTTACTCTTTTAATTAGAATTTTGGGTTGTGTCGGGCAGGTTGGGAATAAGTGGGTCGTGTTTTAAAACTTAGAAATTTTGCCCAGGTTTTGGTCTCTCCGCTCGAGCGGCGATTTGACGCTCGAGCGGGATTTTGTTGTTGCCTCTCCGCTCGAGCGGCAGTTTGGACGCTCGAGCGTGAATTTCCTTCTCTCAGCATTTTGGTCGTCTGCAGAAAATTCTGGGAGAGTGCACCCGGCGCTCGAGCGGATCTTTGGACGCTCGAGCGTGAACCTGTGTCTGTACGCTCGAGCGGGGTGTTGTACGCTCGAGCGGACCTGCTTTTATATCAGTTCGTGAAACCACCTTTTTGATCACTTTTTGATTTCCTTTCTCTCTCTCACTTTTTCAAAACCTCCATTGGAGAGCACCTCACTCTAAAACCGAACTTCTCTCTTAGGATTGATCTACCTAGAGTGTTTTCCTCACCTTGGGCCTTTGTAAGAAGTGTGTTGATCGTCGAGGGCTTTGTTGAGATCTGAGAAATTTGGGATTTGGAGCACTTCTGAGTTTTACTCATCTTCTCCCTTGGAGCTCTGAATTTGAGGTAGGGATATCCTACTCCTCTCTATGGATTTTGTCTTTAAATTTTGGTAATTTGAGATGTTGGGGTTGGTTTGGTAATTTTGTGAAAGTTTGGGCCATTTGTGTTATTTTACAAAAGTTTGGGTTTTATTTGTAATAAACCTAGATGCATGTTTGGTATAGAGAAATGGAATAAATGTTGAATCATTGATGAAAATGGGACCTAAGGGTGGTAATGGTAATTATGGAAAATGACCTAATTACATTGTTTAATTAATTGAGATAATTAATTGTGGGAAATGAGGAAATGAAATGGAATTGCTGAGATTGGGAGTGCATGGGGTTAAAGGGTGTAGTTGAATTATTTATCACTCACCGAATTGAAATGTCGATTGAATATCCATTGTGCATTTATTTCCTGCTTAGAAATAATTGCTTTGGGCTACCGGCGGAGGGTAGTGTTGATTGTTGTAGACAATGCTTGATGATTAGGCAAACTAAAACTAATCAATTGGATGTGTCATAGAGCACGTCGGTTGATAGAATACATTAATTTTATGTATTGATTGATTGCATATGTGATTCTGTGTTTATATGCATTACTTGTGTATGGGAGGAGATAGGGGATGTACTCCACGGTTTAGGGGAAGATGGGGGATGTACCTCTAAACCGGTTAATGGTTTAGGGGAAGATGGGGGATGTACCTCTAAACCGGTTGTTGGAATGTTGATATAGCTCATATGCTTATCGGTTGAAGTGTTGATACAGCTCATATGCTTATCTATCGGAATGTTGATACAGCTCATATGCTTATCTGTTGTAGTAGTGATATAGCTCATATGCTTATCTATTGAAAAGTTTGTTTGATTTGATATAGCACTAAAATGTATATCATCATTGTTTGCGAAGTATGGGAGTAGTTTATGTGTTATTGATACAACAAAATAATGTGTATCCACCTTGGATTTCGAAAGTGTTCTAGTGATGAACTATGATCTCATCAAATGTTCTGGCCAGAGTACTGAGCCTTGTTTTCAAACTCAAAGTTGAACAAAAAATGAAAAGTGAATTGTAACATAGACTTGGCTGTCATGGTAACGTAGGGAGATGTAAATGGAAGTGTCAGTGTTGACCATCTATCAGTTGCTAATCTTTTAGTCATCGTTCATGGTTGGTTTAGTGTATTTCTACTGGGCTGTGGCTCACCCTATATGGGAATATCATTTTCAGGTACAGGTAGCATGCCACCTCCAAGGACGTAGCTTGGGAGGCCAGAGGCGGACTTTTTGTTGTTTTACTTTTGATGTATTACATGTAAATTCAAGCCAAGGGCTTAACGTGTTTGAGTTAGTACTCTTTTGTTGTAACCAAGTGTTAACTTGAAAAGCTGTAAGCCCATAGGGCATTTGCTTTTGTTGTTAATATGTAATACTTTTTGTAATGAAACTCTGATAAATGAAAGAATGTGGAACCTTTGAATATCAATGCATGTCTTATTTAATGGGTTTAAAGGTATTTTTTTTTGAGGGCGTTACAGTTACAGTGGTTTCTTGAATGAACTTCCGTTTTAAATTTTATGCAACATACAATTTTATTTTTTTTCAACTTCAATTTTTATTCAATTACCTTTCCTATTCAACTTCGTTTTTTTTTTTTTTTTTTTATAATTTCCAAATAGATCGTTAAACTATAGTGGTTTCTTGAATGAACTTCCGTTTTTAATTTTATGCAACTTCCATTTTTATTTTTATTCAACTTGAATTTTTATTCAATTTCATTTTCTATTCAATTTCCTTTCTTATTTAATTTCAAAATAGATCGTTAAGGTATAGTGGTTTTTTGAATGAACTTCAATTTTTATTTTTATTCAACTTCCAGTTTTATTCAATTTCCTTTTCTAATCAATTTCCTTTTTTTATTTATTATCCAAACAGATCGTTAAGGTATAGTGGTTTCTTGAATGAACTTCCATTTTTAATTTTTTACAACTTCCATTTTTATTTTTATTTAATTTCCTTTTTTATTCCATTTCTTTTTCTATTCAATTTCTTTTTTTATTTAATTTCCAAATAGATCGTTAAAGTATAGTGGTTTTTTGAATGAACTTCCATTTTTAATTTTATGCAACTTCCATTTTTATTTTTATTCAACTTCTATTTTTATTCAATTTCCTTTTCTTTTCAATTTCCTGTTTTTTTTTTTTAATTTCCAAATAGATCGTTAAGGTATAGTGGTTTCTTGAATGAAATATCATTTTTAATTTTTTGCAACTTCAATTTTTATTTTTATTCAACTTCCATTTTTATTCAATTTCCTTTTCTATCCAATTTCATTTTTTATTTAATTTCCGAATAGATCGTTAAGGTATAGTGGTTTCTTGAATTAACTTCCATTTTTAATTTTATGCAACTTCCATTTTTATTTTTATTCAACATCCTTTTTTATTCAATTTCCTTTTCTATTCGATTTCCTTATTTATTTAATTTCCAAATAGATCGTTAAGGTATAATGGTTTCTTGAATGAACTTCCGTTTTTAATTTTATGTAACTTCCATATTTATTTTTTTTCAACTTCAATTTTTATTCAATTACCTTTTCTATTCAACTTCGTTTTTTTTTTAAATTTCCAAATAGATCGTTAAGTTATAGTGGTTTCTTGAATGAACTTCCGTTTTTAATTTTATGCAACTTCCATTTTTATTTTTTTTCAACTTCAATTTTTATTCAATTACCTTTTCTATTCAATTTTGTTTTTTTTTAAATTTACAAATAGATCGTTAAGTTATAGTGGTTTCTTGAATGAACTTCTGTTTTTAATTTTATGCAACTTCCATTTTTATTTTTATTCAACTTTATTTTTATTTAATTTCATTTTCTATTCAATTTCCTTTTTTAGTTAATTTCCAAGTAGATCGTTAAGGTATAGTGGTTTCTTGAATGAACTTCCATTTTTAATTTTTTGTAACTTCCATTTTTATTTTTTTTCAACTTCCTTTTATATTCAATTTTCTTTTTTATTTATTTTCCAAATAGATCGTTAAGGTATAGTGGTTTTTTAAATGAACTTTCGTTTTTAATTTTATACAACTTCCATTTTTATATTTACTCAACTTCCAGTTTAATTCAATCTACTTTTTTGTTCAACTTCGTTTTTTTTTTTATTTCCAAATAGATCGTTAAGGTATCGTGGTTTCTTGAATATACTTCTATTTTTAATTTTTGGAAACTTCCATTTTTATTTTTATTCAACTTCCATTTTTATTCATTTTCTTTTTCTATTCAATTTCCTTTTTTATTTAATTTCAAAATAGGTCGTTAAGGTATAGTGGTTTCTTGAATGAACTTCCGTTTTTAATTTTATGCAACTTCCATTTTTATTCAATTACCTTTTCCATTCAACTTCATTTTTTTTCTTTATAATTTCCAAATAGATCGTTAAGCTATAGTGGTTTCTTGAATGAACTTCCGTTTCTAATTTTATGCAACTTCCATTTTTATTTTTATTCAACTTCAATTTTTATTCAATTTCATTTTCTATTCAACTTCTTTTTTTTTTTTTTAAATTTCCAAATAGATCGTTAAGTTATAGTGGTTTTTTGAATGAACATCCGTTTTTAATTTAATGCAACTTCCGTTTTTTTTTTTTTTCAACTTCAACTTTTATTCAATTACCCTTTTTTATTCAACTTCGTTTTTTTTTTTTAAATTTCCAAACAGATCATTAAGTTATAATGGTTTCTTGAATGAACTTCCATTTTTAATTTAATGCAACTTCCATTTTTATTTTTTTTCAACTTCAATTTTTATTCAATTACCTTTTCTATTCACCACTGTTTTTTTTTTTTAATTTCCAAATAGATCGTTAAGTTATAGTGGTTTCTTGAATGAATTTCCGTTTTTAATTTTATGCAACTTCCATTTTTATTTTTTTTAAACTTAAATTCTTATTCAATTACCTTTTCTATTCAACTTTGTTTTTTTGTTTTTTTAATTACCAAATAGATCGTTAAGTTATAGTGGTTTCTTGAATGAACTTTCATTTTTAATTTTATGCAACTTCCATTTTTATTTTTATTCAGCTTCAATTTTTATTTAATTTCCTTTTTTAGTTAATTTCCAAGTAGATCGTTAAGGTATTGTGGTTTCTTGAATGAACTTCCACTTTTAATTTTATGCAACTTCCATTTTTATTTTTACTCAACTTCCTTTTCTATTTAATTTTCTTTTTTATTTAATTTCCAAGAAGAACGTTAAGGTATAGTGGTTTCTTGAATGAACTTTCGTTTTTAATTTTATGCAACTTCCATTTTTATTTTTTTTCAACTTCAATTTTTATTCAATTACCTTTTCTATTCAACTTGTTTTTTTTTTTTAAATTTCCAAATTGATCGTTAAGTTATAGTGGTTTCTTGAATGAACTTCCGTTTTTAATTTTATGCAACTTCCATTTTTATTTGTTTTCAACTTCAATTTTTATTCAATTACCTTTTCCATTCAACTTCGTTTTTTTTATAATTTCCAAATAGATAGTTAAACTATAGTGGTTTCTTGAATGAACTTCCTTTTTTAATTTTATGCAACTTCCATTTTTATTTTTATTCAACTTTAATTTTTATTCAATTTCATTTTCTATTCAATTTTCTTTCTTATTTAATTTCAAAATAGATCGTTAAGGTATAGTGGTTTGTTGAATGAACTTCAATTTTTATTTTCATTCAACTTCTATTTTTGTTCAATTTCCTTTTCAATTCAATTTCCTTTTTTTATTTATTATCCAAACCGATCGTTAAGGTATTGTGGTTTCTGGAATGAACTTCCATTTTTAATTTTTTACAACTTCCATTTTTATTTTTATTCAATTTCTTTTTCTATTCAATTTCAAATAGATCGTTAAGGTATAGTGGTTTTTTGAATGAACTTCCATTTTTAATTTTATGCAACTTCCATTTTTATTTTTATTCAACTTCTATTTTTATTCAATTTCCTTTTCTTTTCAATTTCCTTTTTTTTTTTTAATTTCTAAATAGATCGTTAAGGTACAGTGGTTTCTTGAATGAACTATCATTTTTAATTTTATGCAACTTCAATTTTTATTTTTATTCAACTTCCATTTTTATTCAATTTCCTTTTCTATTCAATTTCCTTTTTTATTTAATTTCCGAATAGATCGTTAAGGTATATTGGTTTCTTGAATGAACTTCCATTTTTAAGTTTATGCAACTTCGATTTTTATTTTTATTCAACTTCCTTTTTTATTCAATTTCCTTTTCTATTCGATTTCCTTATTTATTTAATTTCCAAATAGTTCGTTAAGGTATAGTGGTTTGTTGAATGAACTTCCGTTTTTAATTTTATACAACTTCCATTTTTATTTTTTTTCAACTTCAATTTTTATTCAATTACCTTTTCTATTCAACATCCTTTTTTTTTTTTTTAAATTTCCAAATAGATCGTTAAGTTATAGTGGTTTTTTGAATGAACTTCCGTTTTTAATTTTATGCAACTTCCATTTTTATTTTTTTTGAACTTCAATTTTTATTCAATTACCTTTTCTATTCAATTTTATTTTTTTTTTTAAATTTATAAATAGATCGTTAAGTTATAGTGGTTTCTTGAATGAACTTCCGTTTTTAATTTTATGCAACTTCCATTTTTATTTTTATTCAACTTCTTTTTTATTTAATTTCCTTTTCTATTCAATTTCCTTTTTTAGTTAATTTCTAAGTAGATCGTTAAGGTATAGTGGTTTTTTGAATGAACTTCCATTTTTAATTTTATGTAACTTCCATTTTTATTTTTTTTCAACTTCCTTTTCTATTCAATTTTCTTTTTCATTTATTTTCCAAATAGATCGTTAAGGTGTAGTGGTTTTTTAAATGAACTTTCGTTTTTAATTTTATGCAACTTTCTGTTTAATTCAATCTATTTTTTTGTTCAACTTCATTTTATTTTTAATTTCCAAATAGATCGTTAAGGTATCGTGGTTTCTTGAATAAATTTCCATTTTTAATTTTTTTGAAACTTCCATTTTTATTTTTATTCAACTTCCATTTTTATTCATTTTCCTTTTCTATTCAATTTCCTTTTTTATTTAATTTCCAAATATATCGTTAAGGTATAGTGGTTTCTTGAATGAACTTCTGTTTTTAATTTTATGCAACTTCCATTTTTATTTTTTTTCAACTTCAATTTTTATTCAATTACCTTTTCTATTCAACTTCGTTTTTTTTAATAATTTCCAAATAGATCGTTAAGCTATAGTGGTTTCTTGAATGAACTTCCGTTTTTAATTTTATGCAACTTCAATTTTTATTTTTATTCAACTTCAATTTTTATTCAATTTCATTTTCTATTCAATTTCCTTTATTATTTAGTTTCAAAATAGATCGTTAAGGTATAGCAATTTTTTGAATGAACTTTCATTTTTATTCAATTTCCTTATCTGTTAAATTTCCTTTTTAATTTTATATCCAAATAGATCGTTAAGGTATAGTGGTTTCTTGAATGAACTTCCATTTAATATTTTTTGCAACTTCCATTTTTATTTTAATTCAACTTCATTTTTTATTCAATTTCTTTTTCTATTCAATTCTTTTTTTATTTAATTTCCAAATAGATCGTTAAGGTATCATGGTTTTTTTAATGAACTTTCATTTTTAATTTTATGCAACATCCATTTTTATTTTTATTAAACTTCTATTTTTATTTTTATTCAACTTCTATTTTTATTCAATTTCCTTTTCTTTTCAATTTCCTGTTTTTTTTTTTTTTTTTAATTTTCAAATAGATCGTTAAGGTATAGTGGTTTCTTGAAGGAACTATCATTTTTAATTTATGCAACTTCCATTTTTATTTTTATTCAATTTTCTTTTCTATTCAATTTCCTTTTTTATTTAATTTCAAAATAGATCGTTAAGGTATAGTGGTTTCTTGAATGAATTTCCGTTTTTAATTTTATGCGACTTACATTTTTATTTTTTTTCAACTTGAATTTTTATTCAATTACCTTTCCTATTCCACTTCGTTTTTATTTTTAATTTCCAAATAGATCGTTAAGCTATAGTGGTTTCTTGAATGAACTTCCATTTTTAATTTGATGCAACTTCCATTTTTATTTTTATTGTACTTCAATTTTTCTTCAATTTCCTTTTCTATTCAATTTCCTTTATTATTTAATTTCAAAATAGATCGTTAAGGTATAGCGGTTTCTTGAATGAACTTCCATTTTTATTTTTATTCAACTTCCATTTTTATTCAATTTCCTTTTCTGTTCAATTTCTTTTTTTATTTAATTTCCAAATAGATCGTTAAGGTATAGTGGTTTCTTGAATGAACTTCCCTTTTTAATTTTATGCAACTTCCATTTTTTTTTATTCAACTTCCATTTTTATTTTTATTCAACTTGCATTTTTATTCAATTTCCCTTTTTAGTTAATTTCCAAGTAGATCGTTAAGGTATAGTGGTTTCTTGAATAAACTATCATTTTTAATTTTATGCAACTTCTATTTTTATTTTTCTTCAACTTCCATTTTCATTCAATTTTCTTTTCTATTCAATTTCCTTTTTTATTTAATTTCCAAATAGATTGTTAAGGTATATTTGTTTCTTGAATGAACTTCCGTTTTTAGTTTTATGCAACTTCCATTTTTATTTTTTTTCAACTTCAATTTTTATTCAATTACATTTTCTATTCAACTTTGTTTTTTTATAATTTCCAAATAGATCGTTAAGCTATAGTGGTTTCTTGAATGAACTTCCGTTTTTAATTTTATGCAACTTCAATTTTTATTTTTATTCAACTTCCATTTTTATTCAATTTCATTTTCTATTCAATTTCCTTTATTATTTAATTTCAAAATAGATCGTTAAGGTATAGTGGTTTCTTGAATGAACTATCATTTTTAATTTTATGCAACTTCCATTTTTATTTTTATTTAACTTCCATTTTTATTCAATTTCTTTTCTATTCAATTTCCTTTTTTATTTAATTTCAAAATAGATAGTTAAGGTATAGTTGTTTCTTGAATGAACTTCCATTTTTATTTTTTTTCAACTTCAATTTTTATTCAATTACCTTTTCTATTCAACTTCGTTTTTTTTTTTTTTATTTTCCAAATAGATCGTTAAGTTATAGTTGTTTCTTGACTGAACTTCCGTTTTTAATTTTATGCAACTTCCATTTTTATTTTTATTCAATTTCCTTTTTGATTCAATTTGCTTTACAATTTAATTTCAAAATAGATCGTTAAGGCATAGCGGTTTCCTGAATGAACTTCCATTTTTAATTTTATGCAACTTCCATTTTTATTTTATTCAACTTCCTTTTCTATTCAATTTTCTTTTTTATTTATTTTCTAAACAGATAGTTAAGGTATAGTGGTTTCTTGAATGAACTTCCGTTTTTAATTTTATTCAACTTCCATTTTTATATTTATTCAACGTCCATTTTAATTCATTCTACTTTTCTATTCAACTTCGTTTTTTTTTTTAAAATTCCCAAATAGATCGTTAATGTCACGACCCCAAACCGCCCCTAGTAGTTTGGTGCCGTGATGGCCAGTAATCCGTAATTACCGAAGGCCAACTTTTCAAAACTTAACACAATCAGAGTATGGATATAGGGGGCTCACAAATGCGGAAGCAATAAATCTAAAATACGAGCAGTCCATAAGAGCAGTGCATAGATCAAAGCAATGCCAAACATTCCAATTAACTTTACAACGTGAATACAACAAGGAAAAGAAAATGCATATTACATCTTGATCAAAAGGCTTCTCGAGCCGACATATACAAAATACAGCTAATACAATTCAAGAAGCATGATTTTCAAGATTTGCCGACATGCAAAGCAGGGCATCGCCGACGTAAACACAAAAGTAAAGCCGACATAATCACGACTCCAACATAAGCATCCAAAACGATCTAGGCGTCGCCGCCGTCCTGCTCATCACCTACATATATATAGAGGGGTGAGTACAAAACTCAGTGAATGGTACTAATAATAAAGGTTTTACATGAATGTAGCCGAGGCCCTTCAAAACAAACCAATCAACAATAGCAAGACGAGGGATGAACCGTATTCATCAATCAAATATCATAATATCGGCAAAGCAAGGGATGAACCGTATTCATCATTCAAGTATCATAACATCGGCGAAGCAAGGGATGAACCGTATTCATCATTCAAGTATCATAACATCGGCGAAGCAAGGGATGAACCGTATTCATCATTCAAGTATCATAACATCGGCGAAGCAAGGGATGAACCGTATTCATCATTCAAGTATCATAACATCGGCGAAGCAAGGGATGAACCGTATTCATCATTCAAATATCATAATCTGTACGATCCGTAATCGTTTGGTCAATAGTATTGCGAAAGTTTAGAGTCCTCCAATACAAGGGACTTGTGTTACTTAGACCCGTAGCCCGATTTAACAAGGACCGTATCCTTTTATACTTAGTACTGCGGAAGTTTAGAGTCCTCCAGTACAAGGGACTTGTGTTACTTAGGCCCGTAGCCCGATTTAACAAGGACCGTATCCTTTTATACTTAGTACTGCGAAAGTTTAGAGTCCTCCAGCACAAGGGACTTATGTTACTTAGGCCCGTAGCCCGATTTAACAAGGACCGTATCCTTTTCAAAGATGGCATCAACAAAGGGTATACTTGACATATCAAAACAAGAGCTATTGATTCATGCTAGCAAAATACTTTTGTCAAAACAAGGCAAGCAAGATTTATCCAAAACCAGTTTAACATAGCTTTATCAATAATACCACTCACCTAGTCCTTCAGGTGTAGACTCAAAGCAATTATCAAGGACCTACAATCACACGGCAAGTCACATTCTCAAAGCAAGCTCTATATTCATGCAAATGATCTCGGCATTCATGCCAGATCCAAGTCAAAGACAAAACAAAACAAGCTGGAAGCTTAATCACTGCTCCCGTTCATGAAAACACACTGGGTACCGTCTAGGACTAAGCCGAGGTCCCGTTAAACAAAGTCAGGAAAAACCTGGGTTTTCCTTTGAAGAATATGAAGAACATGATCATTTGAAAGATGGATGCAAGTTCACAACTTGTTGTAAAATCTGAGTCTTTATGCCAAGAGTTCAAAATATGGACCTGGGTATCCACTCAAGAAAGTCATGCAAGAATCAAACACAAAGCATGGTTTCCGTTCAAATTTTCGGATCGAAACGAGATTTCCTTCAAGAACACATGAAAACTATTTTCTCTTTCCAAAACCAACTTCAAAACAATGCATGACATGCAAAACAAATCCGATCACGTAATGCAGCTAGATAATCAGCAAGAATAACCAAAGGAGATCAAGATTCTAACCTCACAATTCGGATCCAACGGTTCAAGCCACGAAGATCAAGCTTGGAAGACTACTCTCACTCAAGAACTCTTCTCCAGAGCTTCTCTCTCTAAAACAAAGATTTGAGACAAAATGATTTGTTTCTAGGTCTGCCGGCTGCCTTATCAGTCAGCTCGGACACGTGGCGTTATCGGGTTGGTTCAGCTCCAAAAGGTGATTGATAGACAAGACAAGTCTCTGACAAAGCTTATGCAGCAAGCTCGGGTAAGACACATCGGCAACAAGATGACATCGGCTCAAATCAAGGATCCAGCAACAGGATAGAAAAACATCGGCTAGGGAGGACGACACTTGACTAAGCTGTGCTATAGCGATCCCGGTATTCCCTGTTGTTGTATAACTATAATCTGGACTCAGTTTCGTAGATTCGTTGTTGTCTTATCCTCATTTCTATCCCTTACTCTTTGTTTTAGAGTTTTGGGTTGTATTGGGCAAGTTGGGAATTAGTTGGTTGTGTTTTAAAGCTTTGAAATTTTGCCCAGGTTTTGGTCTCTCCGCTCGAGCGGCGGTTTTGTGCTCGAGCGAGCTTTTGTTGCTGCCTTTACGCTCGAGCGGCAGTTTGGACGCTCGAGCGTGAATTTCCTTCTCTTAGCATTTTGGTCGTCTGCAGAAAATTCTGGGAGAGTGCACCCGGCGCTCGAGCGGATCGTTGGACGCTCGAGCGTGAACTTGTGTCTGTACGCTCGAGCGGGGTGTTGTACGCTCGAGCGGACCTGCTCTTATATCAGTTCGTGAAACCACCTATTTGATCACTTTTTGATTTCCTTTCTCTCTCTTACTTTTTCAAAACCTCCATTGGAGAGCACCTCACTCTAAAACCGAACTTCTCTCTTAGGATTGATCTACCTAGAGTGTTTTCCTCACCTTGGGCCTTTGTAAGAAGTGTGTTGATCGTCGAGGGCTTTGTGGAGATCTGAGAAATTTGGGATTTGGAGCACTTTTGAGTTTTACTCATCTTCTCCTTTGGAGCTCTGAATTTGAGGTAGGGATATCCTACTCCTCTCTATGGATTTTGTCCTTAAATTTTGGTAATTTGAGATGTTGGGGTTGGTTTGGTAATTTTGTGAAAGTTTGGGCCATTTGTGTTATTTTACAAAAGTTGGGATTTTATTTGTAATAAACCTAGATGCATGTTTGGTATAGAGAAATGGAATAAATGTTGAATCATTGATGAAAATGGGACCTAAGGGTGGTAATGGTAATTAGGGAAAATGACCTAATTACATTGTTTAATTAATTGAGATAATTAATTGTGGGAAATGAGGAAATGAAATGGAATTGCTGAGATTGGGAGTGCATGGGGTAAAAGGGTGTAGTTGAATTATTTATCACTCACCGAATTGAAATGTCGATTGAATATCCATTGTGCATTTATTTCCTGCTTAGAAATAATTGCTTTGGGCTACCGGTGGAGGGTAGTGTTGATTGTTGTAGACAATGCTTGATGATTAGGCAAACTAAAACTAATCAGTTGGATGTGTCATAGAGCATGTCGGCTGATAGAATACATTAATTTTATGTATTGATTGATTGCATATGTGATTCTGTATTTGTATGCATTACTTGTGTATGGGAGGAGATAGGGGATGTACTCCACGGTTTAGGGGAAGATGGGGGATGTACCTCTAAACCGGTTAATGGTTTAGGGGAAGATGGGGGATGTACCTCTAAACCGGTTGTTGGAATGTTGATATAGCTCATATGCTTATCGGTTGAAGTGTTGATACAGCTCATATGCTTATCGGTTGAAGTGTTGATACAGCTCATATGCTTATCTGTTGTAGTAGTGATATAGCTCATATGCTTATCTATTGAAAAGTTTGTTTGATTTGATATAGCACTAAAATGTATATCATCATTGTTTGCGAAGTATGGGAGTAGTTTATGTGTTATTGATACAACAAAATAATGTGTATCCACCTTGGATTTCGAAAGTGTTCTAGTGATGAACTATAATCTCATCAAATGTTCTGGCCAGAGTACTGAGCCTTGTTTTCAAACTCAAAGTTGAACAAAAACGAAAGGTGAATTGTAACATAGACTTGGCTGTCATGGAAACGTAGGGAGATGTAAATGGAAGTGTCAGTGTTGACCGTCTATCAGTTGCTAATCTTTTAGTCATTGTTCATGGTTGGTTTAGTGTATTTCTACTGGGCTGTGGCTCACCCTATATGGGAATATCATTTTCAGGTACAGGTAGCATGCCACCTCCAAGGACGTCGCTTGGGAGGCCAGAGGCGGACTTTTTTGTTGTTTTACTTGATGTATTACATGTAAATTCAAGCCAAGGGCTTAACGTGTTTGAGTTAGTGCTCTTTTGTTGTAACCAAGTGTTAACTTGGAAAGCTGTAAGCCCATAGGGCATTTGCTTTTGTTGTTAACATGTAATGCTTTTTGTAATGAAACGCTGTTCAATGAAAGAATGTGGAGCTTTTGAATATCAATGCATGTCTTATTTAATGGGTTTAAAGCTATTATTTTGAGGGCGTTACAACTTGGTATCAGAGCGTACCGGGTTCGAATACTTTGGGTACGTGGGAAGTGATTAGTATCACAACGGGTTTCTCTCGCTTGTTAGAGACTTAGACGTAATGTTATGTACTTTTGTGATAACATGTTTATGTGACTATTTGGGTATGGAATGTAGTTTCTTGGATGTTGATTGGATCCTTGGGTTTCTGGGAGTCCTGTTGGAAAGGCACTTGATCAATGCTGTTTCTGATCGGAACTCTAGTAACGCCTCGGGACTATCATTATCTGGAAATGAAATTCGTAAGTGCTTACATGTTTATGTGCTTATGTGGAGTGAATTACAGTTATCCATGTGTTAGGATGTAAGTGTTTAGCTTCGGCACATGTATGAGTGTGCTAACGTGTCTCCGTTACTTTTACTAGGATGCCTAGGCGAGGAAGTTGCGATTTCCCTCCTTCCGCTCAGGAAGAGCTGCGGAAACAATTTGTGGAATTACGCCAAGGTACTACACCTTTGGTGCGGTTCGAAAGATGGTTTGCTAATCTGTCGAGGTTTGCTCCAGAATTGGTGGAGACAGAGTACTTACGTTGTTTCGAGTTTGAGAGTAAGCTGCGTGACGATATCCGTGTAAGGATAGCGGGGTCTTGGCATAAAGGATATAGGGCGCTTGTTGAGGCGGCCGCCCATGTAGAGGCTGCAGTGCTAGCAATGGGGCAGAGTGGGGAGGAAGCCATCTCGACGACTCCTGTGACTCAGGGTGTTGGTAGGCCTTTTAAGAGGCAGAGGGTTTTAAACTCGCAACAGGAAGGACGGGCTAGAACTGCCCTTCCAGTGTCAGATTTGGGTTCGGGGGAAAATAAGCAGAGGGGCATCATTTGTTTCAGATGTGGTCTGCTGGGCCACAGGGTTTCGGTTTGCCCACAGAAGAAAGGGGTGGGGTTAGCAGTTCACCCAGTAGTTGTACCACCAGGATCATCCAACCAGCTGGGTTTTGGACCGATTAAATGCTCAGTGGGGAGGCAGTTGTTGGGGTCTTCATCAGCCCAGATTCTGAACCAATCTCGTGCTCAGGCACCGCCTACCTGTTGGGTGTGTAATCAGCCGGGTCATATTCGACGTTTTTGTACTCAGTCGGGAGCTTCTTTAGGGGTTTTGCAACCTAGCCAGGCTCAGTTTCTTTCGACTGGGCAGGAACAGTATCGTTTTGGGGGACTAGCAGGCCAGATTGCGAGGGCCTCAGTAGAGTCGAGTTCCCAAGCCCCAGCTAGGGAAGTTTGTAGTTGTTCCAGGTGTGGGCAGAGGGGGCATACTAGTGGTTCTTGTCCGTGACTTGTAAGCTCGTAGGTTGCCTTATGTTCGGGGATGACCAACTTCGGCGGTCCAACAAGGGACGGTAGTAGTAGTAATACTGATGGGATGGTTTTGTTTTGACTAATCCGTTTGTAATCAGTGGATTATTTTTTTGTGATCATTGGGTTCCGTTGTGTAACCAATGTGTTTTGGGAAGGTTGAAACATCTAAACTGTTTGTTTATCTATATATATACATATATGCTTTGTTTGTTAATTTTCCCTAGAGTGGGTGAATTGGAGCATGTCGTAGCTCTAAAATTTTATTAATGTATAAAGTTGCTATAAAAAAATAAATTTATGCTTGTGATTTGATTTGGGGAGGATGAGGGCTAGAGAGCCATGTTTTCAAAATTTGGAAGAACCACTGAGGGGTACGCGTCCTAGCCAAGGTAATATTGGAGCGAGAACTGTTTTACTTGCCGAGTGTGTGGAATTACATGGGTACGACCCATTTAAAGTTTTGTGCGTGGTATAGCTTTTGATCTACTGTCGAGTGAACTTGAGAGGATGTGAAGTGTACGATTAATACTAGATGTAACACGTATTTAATATGGTGTCCTACGGGGGCATGGCACATAATTTTGTCAAGGTTGGACTCGTACCTTCGTGGTAAGTAACGTTGTCAAGATTGCAGGTGTACTGATTGGCCGTTTCAAGTGAAGGGATGTCAGTCCCTATATAAAGTTGTAATTGTTGTATCGGGAGCGATGTGTTGTGAGTAGCTGGTACTATACCTCGGGCTGTAGTATAATGGATGTCTCCCTAAGTTTTCAAATTTCTTTATTTGGATTGAATGTGATAAGTTCGTACCTTAGCACTGGTCAAGTCAGAGGATATTATCAGAAGCGTTAATTGGGTATATAGCCCATGGTTAGAGTGTGACCCGTGGGTGGAGTCACAGTGGTATGGTGTTTGCGGATGAAGATGTGGGTTAATGACGAGGGAGGCGAGGACTTTTACCCCTCTGGAAAGTTAGAAGAGTGAATCTTTGGAAGCCCTATCGGCGACTTGTGACGGTGTCGGGGTTTGGTTCATGATGGTTGCCTAGCGGTAGTGTGGACTAGTGGTTTAGCACGGAGGCCGGGCCTCTTGATGGTACTCTCGAGATGAGTGACAAGTAAGATATAGAGTAACGAGTGGACCCTATGAGTTATTGGAGGATTCGGTGTAGGAGTAAGAGGGCTTGCAAAATAAGGAGGTTTTGCCTAGTACGGTTGAATGTGTTAGATGGGATGATTTCGAGAGTTGCGCGGTGTTGGCAAGACTATATGAGAATGTTCGAGGGAACGTGAGATTTGTATCTCGAGTTAGTGGGAATGGTACCTGTATACTGGTTCGTGTGTTGGGCCTTGCTAGATAGTGAGTCCGTGGTGACCCCCTTGGTTGTATAGGGGTAGTGTTCATATTGTGATTGGTTATCCATTGTTGGGTGTGGGTTATGAGTGGATGCTGCCAGCATTCTTTGAATTAAGAGCAATTCGTGTTCTAAAGTAATGAGTATAGCGTGGGTCAAAGTAGTCCTTCGTATTCGGGATGTTGTGATTGAGGTTGACCATGTCGGTCTTCGGTCAAGAAAGTGAGCAGGCTTGCTAGATAACCATGGCGGGGGATGGTGATTCCCTTAGACGCGATGTTGAGGCGGTTAAATTTTAGGAAATCCGATGAGATTCCAAAATTTGTGGTTCGTGTAGAGAACTCTGTGGTTGGGGTTAGTGGTCTGAGTAGCACATCAGTGTGTGGATTACTGAGTGTAGAGTTTATTGAGTTGACTAGTCAGCTTGTCGGTATCGGGTGTTGGGGTGGCATTGGTCACCTTGAGTTTAGTCTCGTTCGTTGTAGACTCCGTATGTTGATTAAGGAAAACTGAAATTAATCGAACATGTTTTGTCATTGAGTCTGACGGTTGGAATAATACATCTAATATATGTATTGATTGATCATTGTGAATGATTGGCTTTTTATACATTATGAATGTATGGTGTCTAGTTTGATGTTGATACAGCACTATAATGTGTATCATTTGTGTGTTTCTGAGCCGTGTTTATGATTATAAGGTGGTTAAGTAACGGGAGGCGGGATAAAATTGCAAAACCATGAATTTCTTATACCTTATGTGTTGATAGTACGGTTGTTATTTCTATTAGTTATCATTATAGAAATGTTGTGTTCCGTGTTGGTTGTGTCATCACTACGTGAGTGATGGTTGTAGATAGTGTTAATTTGGAAAGAAATGGAAAACAAAATTTTCCTAGTGTTTGGGGTCATCTAAATGCGTTGTTGAAAAGTTGATTTAAATCAAGGATTTTCTTTTTAAGAATTCCAGATTACTCTTTTGGGCAAATAAACTGTGGATAACTCTGCGTTTTGGGTAACAGCGTATTTGTGAAAAATGTTTACAAAGCTTTTGAGTTTTCGTATGGAAAATGCAAGATTTATCCTGGAACGTTAACGTTGAAAATTTAAACATCTTTGAGAAATGCCTCTTGAACAAGAAAATGTTTTCTTATTATCTACTTTAAGATTTGTTTTAGTCGTGTTGTTGAGTAGTGACTAAGTTTGGAGCACTAGTCGGCTTTTGGTGAATTGTTTCGGGGGAGGTTTGGTTTGTTGAGACTTGCGCACCTAAGGTGGTGTTATTTAGAATGTGTTCCCTTGGTTGGTCTTTCCCTTGGTAGAGTGAGTCGGAGGCTTGTTTTGAAAGTAATTTCTTTCCTTGGGGTTCGGTTGTTGAATGCTCTATGATCATTTGGCCTTGTGTTTTGATGTATCTTTAATTTCGAGGACGAAATTCTTTAAGGGGGGGAGGTTATAGCGATCCCGGTATTCCCTGTTGTTGTATAACTATAATCTGGACTCAGTTTCGTAGATTCGTTGTTGTCTTATCCTCATTTCTATCCCTTACTCTTTGTTTTAGAGTTTTGGGTTGTATTGGGCAAGTTGGGAATTAGTTGGTTGTGTTTTAAAGCTTTGAAATTTTGCCCAGGTTTTGGTCTCTCCGCTCGAGCGGCGGTTTTGTGCTCGAGCGAGCTTTTGTTGCTGCCTTTACGCTCGAGCGGCAGTTTGGACGCTCGAGCGTGAATTTCCTTCTCTTAGCATTTTGGTCGTCTGCAGAAAATTCTGGGAGAGTGCACCCGGCGCTCGAGCGGATCGTTGGACGCTCGAGCGTGAACTTGTGTCTGTACGCTCGAGCGGGGTGTTGTACGCTCGAGCGGACCTGCTCTTATATCAGTTCGTGAAACCACCTATTTGATCACTTTTTGATTTCCTTTCTCTCTCTTACTTTTTCAAAACCTCCATTGGAGAGCACCTCACTCTAAAACCGAACTTCTCTCTTAGGATTGATCTACCTAGAGTGTTTTCCTCACCTTGGGCCTTTGTAAGAAGTGTGTTGATCGTCGAGGGCTTTGTGGAGATCTGAGAAATTTGGGATTTGGAGCACTTTTGAGTTTTACTCATCTTCTCCTTTGGAGCTCTGAATTTGAGGTAGGGATATCCTACTCCTCTCTATGGATTTTGTCCTTAAATTTTGGTAATTTGAGATGTTGGGGTTGGTTTGGTAATTTTGTGAAAGTTTGGGCCATTTGTGTTATTTTACAAAAGTTGGGATTTTATTTGTAATAAACCTAGATGCATGTTTGGTATAGAGAAATGGAATAAATGTTGAATCATTGATGAAAATGGGACCTAAGGGTGGTAATGGTAATTAGGGAAAATGACCTAATTACATTGTTTAATTAATTGAGATAATTAATTGTGGGAAATGAGGAAATGAAATGGAATTGCTGAGATTGGGAGTGCATGGGGTAAAAGGGTGTAGTTGAATTATTTATCACTCACCGAATTGAAATGTCGATTGAATATCCATTGTGCATTTATTTCCTGCTTAGAAATAATTGCTTTGGGCTACCGGTGGAGGGTAGTGTTGATTGTTGTAGACAATGCTTGATGATTAGGCAAACTAAAACTAATCAGTTGGATGTGTCATAGAGCATGTCGGCTGATAGAATACATTAATTTTATGTATTGATTGATTGCATATGTGATTCTGTATTTGTATGCATTACTTGTGTATGGGAGGAGATAGGGGATGTACTCCACGGTTTAGGGGAAGATGGGGGATGTACCTCTAAACCGGTTGTTGGAATGTTGATATAGCTCATATGCTTATCGGTTGAAGTGTTGATACAGCTCATATGCTTATCGGTTGAAGTGTTGATACAGCTCATATGCTTATCTGTTGTAGTAGTGATATAGCTCATATGCTTATCTATTGAAAAGTTTGTTTGATTTGATATAGCACTAAAATGTATATCATCATTGTTTGCGAAGTATGGGAGTAGTTTATGTGTTATTGATACAACAAAATAATGTGTATCCACCTTGGATTTCGAAAGTGTTCTAGTGATGAACTATAATCTCATCAAATGTTCTGGCCAGAGTACTGAGCCTTGTTTTCAAACTCAAAGTTGAACAAAAACGAAAGGTGAATTGTAACATAGACTTGGCTGTCATGGAAACGTAGGGAGATGTAAATGGAAGTGTCAGTGTTGACCGTCTATCAGTTGCTAATCTTTTAGTCATTGTTCATGGTTGGTTTAGTGTATTTCTACTGGGCTGTGGCTCACCCTATATGGGAATATCATTTTCAGGTACAGGTAGCATGCCACCTCCAAGGACGTCGCTTGGGAGGCCAGAGGCGGACTTTTTTGTTGTTTTACTTGATGTATTACATGTAAATTCAAGCCAAGGGCTTAACGTGTTTGAGTTAGTGCTCTTTTGTTGTAACCAAGTGTTAACTTGGAAAGCTGTAAGCCCATAGGGCATTTGCTTTTGTTGTTAACATGTAATGCTTTTTGTAATGAAACGCTGTTCAATGAAAGAATGTGGAGCTTTTGAATATCAATGCATGTCTTATTTAATGGGTTTAAAGCTATTATTTTGAGGGCGTTACATGTGCCGCACCTTGGCCGGGGTGTGCCACATCTCGGCCTAGGCCATACCTGCCTGCGGACAAGGTTCAAGTGTAGAACATCTCGGCAAGGAATGCCCGAGGTGAAGATGGGGTTGAACAAGATCTCAAGATAGTTCTAAGTACAAAGGGTCAAAGGCGGACTAAGCTCAAGATGACCTCGGCTACGCACACACGCACACACACTAAGCAAGGATCAAAGTCATGCAAGCAACTTTAAGCAAATCAAGGAAAAACAAAACCTACAATTTAGCATAACAAGCAAGATCATGCAAGTATGTATGCAAGCATGACAAGAGTAAGGTGAGGGTTGTTACATCCTACCCCCCTTAAAGAAGTTTGGTCCCCAAACTTAGATTACCTTGTTCAGAATAACTCCGGGTAACGGATTCTCATATCCTCCTCCTTTTCCCACGTGGCTTCTGTGCCATAATGCTCCTTCCATTCGACTTTTACCATCGGTATCGATCTATTCCTCAATTGTCTCACTTGTCGGTCAATAATCCTCATTGGTTTCTCCTCGTAGCCCAAATCTTCATTAACTGTAATCTCAGAATGACCGATTATATGCAATGGATCTCGGATGTACTTCCTTAACATCGAAACATGAAACACATTGTGGACTTGGCTCAAATCTGGCGGTAAAGCAAGTCTGTAGGCAACGGAATTAACTCTCTCAAGGATTTCAAATGGTCCAATATACCGAGGTGCTAACTTACCTTTCTTTCCAAATCTGGAAACTCCTTTCATTGGTGAGACCTTCAGGAATACATGATTCCCAACTTCGAATTCTAACTCATTCCTTCTCTGGTCGGCGTAGCTCTTTTGTCGGCTCTGGGCAGTTTTAATCCTTTGTTGGATAAGTTTAATCTTTTCTGTGGTTACTTGAATCAATTCGGGACCAAGCAGAGTTCTGTCTCCGACTTCGGTCCAACATATCGGCGACCTACATTTTCTTCCATACAAGGCTTCATACGGCGCCATGCCAATGCTAGCTTGATAACTATTATTGTAAGCGAATTCCACTAAGGGCGTAGCTCTTTTGTCGGCTCTGGGCAGTTTTAATCCTTTGTTGGATAAGTTTAATCTTTTCTGTGGTTACTTGAATCAATTCGGGACCAAGCAGAGTTCTGTCTCCGACTTCGGTCCAACATATCGGCGACCTACATTTTCTTCCATACAAGGCTTCATACGGCGCCATGCCAATGCTAGCTTGATAACTATTATTGTAAGCGAATTCCACTAAGGGCAAATGTGTTCCCCAACTTCCTTGGAAGTCCAATACACAAAGTCTAAGCATATCTTCAAGCGTCTGAATTGTCCTCTCAGTCTGCCCATCTGTCTGGGGATGAAAGGCTGTACTAAATCTCAGCTCGGCTCCGAAAGCCCTTTGTAGACTCTGCCAAAATCTAGAAACAAATTTAGGATCTCGGTCTGAAACAATTGACATCGGCACTCCATGAAGTCTAACAATCTCATTCACGTATAGTAAGGCAAGTTGATTGGCGTTGAAGGTAGTCTTAACGGGTAGAAAGTGTGCTGACTTAGTTAACCTATCCACAACAACCCAAATTGAATCCATACCTCTTGGTGTCTTCGGCAACCCAGTCACAAAATCCATGGAGATGTGCTCCCATTTCCACTCAGGAATCGGCAAAGGTTGGAGGAGTCCTGCTGGTCTTTGATGTTCTGCTTTCACTCGTTGACAATGTAAACACTGTGACACGAATTCTGCTATCTCTCTTTTCATACTTGGCCACCAGAAGGTCTGCTTCACATCTTGATACATTTTGGTGTTCCCTGGATGGACAGCAAACTTAGAACCATGAGTTTCCTGCAAAATCCTTTTCTTCAGCTCTGGGATGTCGGCCACACATAACCTTCCTTCAAACTTGAGTACTCGGTCTTCGATGGTATACCCTGGTCTCGGCCTTGTGTCAATCTCCTCGGCTATTTTCTTGAGGAAGTTATCTTCCATCTGTCTTATCTTCCATCTGTCTTGTCTTTACTTCATTAACAAGAGTCGGCTCTGCTGACATCACAGTTAAACACGCCAAATTTCCATCTGACTTCCTGCTCAAGGCGTCGGCTACACTGTTAGCTTTCCCTGGGTGATATTGAATCTGCATATCATAGTCTTTCAACAATTCAAGCCATCGTCTCTGTCTCAAATTCAGTTCCTTCTGGGTGAATAGATACTTCAGGCTCTTATGATCTGTAAAAACCTGACAAGTAGCTCCATACAAATAGTGACGCCAAATCTTTAAAGCAAATACCACGGCTGCCAATTCTAAGTCATGGGTAGGATAGTTTTTCTCATGAGGTTTCAACTGACGAGATGCATAAGCTATAACCTTACCCTTTTGCATTAATACACAACCCAAACCCTTATGCGATGCATCACTAAAGACATGAAATTCTTCATTACCTGATGGTAGCACAAGTACTGGTGCTGTAACTAACCTCGTCTTGAGTTCCTTGAAGGCTAACTCTCGATCTTTAGTCCATTCATACAGTGTTCCCTTCTTAGTCAGTTGCGTTAATGGAATTGCAATCCTTGAGAAATCCTTCACAAACTTTCTGTAATAACCTGCCAAACCCAGAAAACTACGAATTTCGGATACATTAGTCGGCCTCGGCCAATTTACTACGACTTCAACTTTGCTAGGATCCACTGAAATACCCTCTTCATTAATCATATGACCCAAAAATGAGATGGTAGAAAGCCAAAACTCACACTTGTTAAACTTAGCATACAATTTCCGTTCTCTCAAAATCTGTAAGGCAAGTCTCAAATGGTTTTCATGTTCAATATCACTCTTGGAATAGATCAATATATCGTCAATGAAAACAACTACAAATTCATCTAAGTATGGTTTGAAGACTCGGTTCATTAGATCCATAAATGTAGCAGGGGCATTGGTCACTCCAAAAGGCATCACTAAAAACTCGTAGTGGCCGTATCTGGTCCGAAAAGCAGTCTTCTCAACATCTTCGGCTTTAACTTTGAGTTGGTGATAACCAGACCTAAGGTCGATCTTAGAAAAGACTCGTGCTCCTTGTAACTGATCAAGCAAATCATCAATTCTAGGTAACGGGTATTTGTTCTTAATGGTGACTTTATTGAGTTCTCTATAGTCAATACAAAGACGGAGTGTGCCATCCTTCTTCTTAACAAATAAAACAGGTGCTCCCCATGGTGAAGTGCTCGGCCTAATGAATCCCTTATCTAACAAGTCTTGCAGTTGCAGTTTCAATTCTCTAAGTTCAGCTGGGGCCATCCTATAAGGTGTTTTGGAGATCGGCTGTGATCCCGATATGATGTCAACAGTAAATTCAATTTCTCTATCGGTTAAGTGGCCAGGCAATTCGTCTGGAAAGACGTCGGGGAAATCATTGACAATCGGGATGTCGGCTAAGTTAACATTTTCATTTTGATCACTCAGTATACTACACAAGTAACCTCGACACCCCTTCTGAATTAATTTACAGGCCTTAATGGACGAAATCAAGTACGGTGGGGGCACTATCCCTTTACCCTGGAAAACAACCTCGGCTAGGTGTGGGGGT
The DNA here is from genome assembly GCF_055761805.1 of Camellia sinensis. Classification (NCBI taxonomy): domain Eukaryota; kingdom Viridiplantae; phylum Streptophyta; class Magnoliopsida; order Ericales; family Theaceae; genus Camellia; species Camellia sinensis. Next base: position 165,221,247 of record NC_138972.1, read on the forward strand.
CTCAGTGTAACACTTTTCAAAACACAATTAATAGATGCATCGTTTGCAACTAACCAGTCCATTCCCAATATGATATCAAAATGAGCTAGGTCTAGGGGCATTAGATCTACTAGCAGTTCAACATTCTCAATCACAACAACACATGCCCTGTAAATGGATGCAACAAACATAGATCTCCCAGATGGAGTAGATACAGACAACACATAATCAAGGGGCTCTAGTTCTCTATTAATTTTCTCAGCAAACTTAGTAGATATAAACGAATGAGTAGAACCCGAGTCAATCAACACATAGGCATCTTGGGAACAAATTAGTAACATACCTGACACCACTGCCTTAGTATTCTGAGTGTCTCCTGGTACCAGTGCAAACACTCTGCCCTGCCTCATCTGTCCTTTCCCAGCATTTCCCTTCTGGGCGGAACCCGAGGTATTCTCACCTTTCTTGTTGTTATCAGTCTTTGGTTTGGGGCAATCCCTCACATAATGGCCCATCTCGCCACATTCATAACAGGCTCCAGATGTTCGTCGGCAGATCCCGAAATGCTGTTTCCCACAATCCGAACACATCGGTTTAGCATTCCCTTCCTGCCTTGGGTTACTAGTACTGCCCATGTTTGTTCTCTTCTTGGTGCCCAGTTGTCCTCGCCGATTGTCATAGTTCTGCCTCTTTCGCTGGTTTTCTCCCGAGCTCTGGTATCGGTTCAAATTAGCTTCGGCCTGAATGGCTTTGTCCAATACTTCGGCATAAGTCGGCATATCGAGCAAGTTGACCTGGTCTTGAATCGATCCACGAAGCCCACACTCGAACTTCCTGGCCTTCATATATTCGTCGTTGGTCATGTGAGGTACAAACCTTACCAATTCAGTAAAAGCGCGGTCATATTCCGCCACTGTTCTGTTACCTTGCGTCAGAGTATGAAATTCGGTGGCCTTGCGGTTTCGAACACTTAGGGGAAAATGTTTCTTGTAGAACAACTCTAAGAATCGGGTCCAGGTCAAATCTGGATTGCTCCCTCTAACCATCATCCACCACCTGCGGGCGTCATCATCTAATGTGAATGCTGCCAACGTCACTTTCTGTGCGTCGGTGCTAGGGAAGATCTCGAATAACTTTTCCATCTCCAAAACCCATGCCTCAGCCTTCATCGGCTCTATTCCCCCAGAGAATCTCGGTGGCCTCATCTTCTTGAATTCCCTGATCAAAGCTATCGTGCCATCCCCATATAAGGCAGGCTGCGGGGGAACTTGCGGCACTGGCGGAGGTGGAGGTGGAACTACGTTTCGGCCGTTGGTCTGCTCGGCCTAGGTCGACGTAGCACTAGCGAACTGCTGTCTGGTTTGCCTCAACTCACGGGCCAAACCTTCAACTAATCTTTCCAATCTGTCCATTCTATCTTCGGGCTGATCTCGGCCAAGCGGTGGTCTACCTCTCCTCATGACGCTATGAGTATGCAAAGTATGACTTTAAAACAATTAAGCACATAACCACATAGGCAAATAGCAAATAAGTATATCAAAACAATGCACACTTCACTCAAGCAACAAACACTATGATGCAACCCTAACATCTTTCTAAGGGGAAACCCTATGCTCTTCAGGACTCAAAGTGTGTGAATAGCGTATACCGAGGAACTTGTGCTCTGATACCATTCTGTCACGACCCCAAACCGCCCCTAGTAGTTTGGTGCCGTGATGGCCGGTAATCCGTAATTACCGAAGGCCAACTTTTCAAAACTTAACACAATCAGAGTATGGATATAGGGGGCTCACAAATGCGGAAGCAATAAATCTAAAATACGAGCAGTCCATAAGAGCAGTGCATAGATCAAAGCAATGCCAAACATTCCAATTAACTTTACAACGTGAATACAACAAGGAAAAGAAAATGCATATTACATCTTGATCAAAAGGCTTCTCGAGCCGACATATACAAAATACAGCTAATACAATTCAAGAAGCATGATTTTCAAGATTTGCCGACATGCAAAGCAGGGCATCGCCGACGTAAACACAAAAGTAAAGCCGACATAATCACGACTCCAACATAAGCATCCAAAACGATCTAGGCGTCGCCGCCGTCCTGCTCATCACCTACATATATATAGAGGGGTGAGTACAAAACTCAGTGAATGGTACTAATAATAAAGGTTTTACATGAATGTAGCCGAGGCCCTTCAAAACAAACCAATCAACAATAGCAAGACGAGGGATGAACCGTATTCATCAATCAAATATCATAATATCGGCAAAGCAAGGGATGAACCGTATTCATCATTCAAGTATCATAACATCGGCGAAGCAAGGGATGAACCGTATTCATCATTCAAGTATCATAACATCGGCGAAGCAAGGGATGAACCGTATTCATCATTCAAGTATCATAACATCGGCGAAGCAAGGGATGAACCGTATTCATCATTCAAGTATCATAACATCGGCGAAGCAAGGGATGAACCGTATTCATCATTCAAGTATCATAACATCGGCGAAGCAAGGGATGAACCGTATTCATCATTCAAATATCATAATCTGTACGATCCGTAATCGTTTGGTCAATAGTATTGCGAAAGTTTAGAGTCCTCCAATACAAGGGACTTGTGTTACTTAGGCCCGTAGCCCGATTTAACAAGGACCGTATCCTTTTATACTTAGTACTGCGGAAGTTTAGAGTCCTCCAGTACAAGGGACTTGTGTTACTTAGGCCCGTAGCCCGATTTAACAAGGACCGTATCCTTTTATACTTAGTACTGCGAAAGTTTAGAGTCCTCCAGCATAAGGGACTTATGTTACTTAGGCCCGTAGCCCGATTTAACAAGGACCGTATCCTTTTCAAAGATGGCATCAACAAAGGGTATACTTGACATATCAAAACAAGAGCTATTGATTCATGCTAGCAAAATACTTTTGTCAAAACAAGGCAAGCAAGATTTATCCAAAACCAGTTTAACATAGCTTTATCAATAATACCACTCACCTAGTCCTTCAGGTGTAGACTCAAAGCAATTATCAAGGACCTACAATCACACGGCAAGTCACATTCTCAAAGCAAGCTCTATATTCATGCAAATGATCTCGGCATTCATGCCAGATCCAAGTCAAAGACAAAACAAAACAAGCTGGAAGCTTAATCACTGCTCCCGTTCATGAAAACACACTGGGTACCGTCTAGGACTAAGCCGAGGTCCCGTTAAACAAAGTCAGGAAAAACCTGGGTTTTCCTTTGAAGAATATGAAGAACATGATCATTTGAAAGATGGATGCAAGTTCACAACTTGTTGTAAAATCTGAGTCTTTATGCCAAGAGTTCAAAATATGGACCTGGGTATCCACTCAAGAAAGTCATGCAAGAATCAAACACAAAACATGGTTTCCGTTCAAATTTTCGGATCGAAACGAGATTTCCTTCAAGAACACATGAAAACTATTTTCTCTTTCCAAAACCAACTTCAAAACAATGCATGACATGCAAAACAAATCCGATCACGTAATGCAGCTAGATAATCAGCAAGAATAACCAAAGGAGATCAAGATTCTAACCTCACAATTCGGATCCAACGGTTCAAGCCACGAAGATCAAGCTTGGAAGACTACTCTCACTCAAGAACTCTTCTCCAGAGCTTCTCTCTCTAAAACAAAGATTTGAGACAAAATGATTTGTTTCTAGGTCTGCCGGCTGCCTTATCAGTCAGCTCGGACACGTGGCGTTATCGGGTTGGTTCAGCTCCAAAAGGTGATTGATAGACAAGACAAGTCTCTGACAAAGCTTATGCAGCAAGCTCGGGTAAGACACATCGGCAACAAGATGACATCGGCTCAAATCAAGGATCCAGCAACAGGATAGAAAAACATCGGCTAGGGAGGACGACACTTGACTAAGCTGTGCCACACCTTGGCCGGGGTGTGCCACATCTCGGCCTAGGCCATACCTGCCTGCGGACAAGGTTCAAGTGTAGAACATCTCGGCAAGGAATGCCCGAGGTGAAGATGGGGTTGAACAAGATCTCAAGATAGTTCTAAGTACAAAGGGTCAAAGGCGGACTAAGCTCAAGATGACCTCGGCTACGCACACACGCACACACACTAAGCAAGGATCAAAGTCATGCAAGCAACTTTAAGCAAATCAAGGAAAAACAAAACCTACAATTTAGCATAACAAGCAAGATCATGCAAGTATGTATGCAAGCATGACAAGAGTAAGGTGAGGGTTGTTACAGTTAAGGTGTCATGGTTTCTTGAATAAACTTCCATTTTTATTTTTATGCCACTTCCATTTTTATTTTTATTCAACTTCCATTTCTATTCATTTTCCTTTCCTATTCAATTTCCTTTTTATTTAATTTCCAAATAGATCGTTAAGGTATAGTGGTTTCTTGAATGAACTTCCGTTTTTAATTTTATGCAACTTCCATTTTTATTTTTTTTCAACTTCAATTTTTATTCAATTACCTTTTTCTATTCAACTTCGTTTTTTTTTTATAATTTCCAAAATAGATCGTTAAGCTATAGTGGTTTTTTGAATGAAGTTTTATTTTTAATTTTATGCAATTTTCATTTTTATTTTTATTCAACTTCAATTTTTATTTAATTTCCTTTATTATTTAATTTCAAAATAGATCGTTAAGGTATAGTGGTTTCTTGAATGAACTATCATTTTTAATTTTATGCAACTTCCATTTTTATTTTTATTCAACTTCCATTTTTATTCAATTTTCTTTTCTATTCAATTTCCTTTTTTATTTAATTTCCAAATAGATTGTTAAGGTATAGTTGTTTCTTGAATGAACTTCCGTTTTTATTTTTTTTCAACTTGAATTTTTATTCAATTTCCTTTTTTATTTAATTTCCAAATTGATGATTAAGGTATAGTGGTTTCTTGAATGAACTTCCATTTTTAATTTTATGCCACTTCCATTTTTGTTTTTATTCAATTTCCTTTTCTATTCCATTTCATTTTTTTATTTAATTTTCAAATAGATCGTTAAGTTATAGCGCCTTCATGAATGAATTTCCATTTTTAATTTTATGCAACTTCCATTTTTATTTTTATTCAACTTCCTTTTTTATTCTTTTCCTTTTCTATTCAATTTCCTTTTTTATTTCATTTCAAAATAGATAGTTAAGGTATAGTGGTTTATTGAATAAACTTCCATTTTTAATTTTATGCAACTTCTATTTTTATTTTTATTCAACTTTGATTTTTATTCAATGTCTTTTCCATTCAATTTCCTTTATTAATTAATTTCCAAATAGATCGTTAAGGTACAATTGTTTATTGAATGAAGTTCCATTTTTAATTTTACGCAACTTCCATTTTTAGTTTTATTCAACTTCAATTTTTATTCAATTTCCAAATAGATAGTTAAGGTATAGTGGTTTTTTGAATGAATTTCCATTTTTAATTTTATGCAACTTCCATTTTTATTTTTATTCAACTTCCATTTTTATTCAATTTCCTTTTCAATTCAATTTCCTTTTTTATTTAATTTCCAAATAGATCATTAAGGTATAGTGGTTTCTTGAATGAACTGTCATTTTCAATTTCATGCAACTTCCATTTTTAGTCAATTTTCTTTTTTATTTAATTTTCAAATAGATCGTTATGGTATAGTGGTTTCTTGAATGAACTTCCGTTTTTAATTTTATGCCACTTCCATTTTTATTTTTTTTCAACTTCAATTTTTATTCTATTACCTTTTCTATTCAACTTCGTTTTTTTTAATATTTCCAAATAGATCGTAAGCTATAGTGGTTTGTTGAATGAACTTCCGTTTTTAATTTTATGCAACTTCCATTTTTATTTTTATTCAACTTCAATTTTTATTCAATTTCCTTTTCTATTTAATTTCAAAATAGATTGTTAAGGTATAGTGGTTTTTTGAATGAACTTCCATTTTTAATTTTATGCAACTTCAATTTTTATTTTTATTCAACTTCAATTTTTATTCAATTTCCTTTTGTATTCAATTTCCTTTTTTTATTTAATTTCCAAGTAGATCGTTAAGGTATAGTGGTTTTTGGAATGAACTTCAATTTTTTATTTTATGCAACTTCCATTTTTATTTTTATTTAACTTCTATTTTTATTCAATTTTCTTTTTTATTTAATTGCCAAATAGATCGTTAATGTAACGCCCTCAAAATAATAGCTTTAAACCCATTAAATAAGACATGCATTGATATTCAAAAGCTCCACATTCTTTCATTTAACAACGTTTCATTACAAAAAGTATTACATGTTAACAACAAAAGCAAATGCCCTATGGGCTTACAGCTTTCCAAGTTAACACTTGGTTACAACAAAAGAGCACTAACTCGAACACGTTAAGCCCTTGGCTTGAATTTACATGTAATACATCAAGTAAAACAACAAAAAGGTCCGCCTCTGGCCTCCCAAGCTACGTCCTTGGAGGTGACATACTACCTGTACCTGAAAATGATATTCCCATATAGGGTGAGCCACAGCCCAGTAGAAATACACTAAACCAACCATGAACAATGACTAAAAGATTAGCAACTGATAGACGGTCAACACTGACACTTCCATTTACATCTCCCTACGTTTCCATGACAGCCAAGTCTATGTTACAATTCACTTTTCGTTTTTGTTCAACTTTGAGTTTGAAAACAAGGCTCGGTACTCTGGCCAGAACATTTGATGAGATTATAGTTCATCACTAGAACACTTTCGAAATCCAAGGTGGATACACATTATTTTGTTGTATCAATAACACATAAACTACTCCCATACTTCGCAAACAATGATGATATACATTTTAGTGCTATATCAAATCAAACAAACTTTTTAATAGATAAGCATATGAGCTATATCACTACTACAACAGATAAGCATATGAGCTGTATCAACACTTCAACCGATAAGCATATGAGCTGTATCAACACTTCAACCGATAAGCATATGAGCTATATCAACATTCCAACAACCGGTTTAGAGGTACATCCCCCATCTTCCCCTAAACCATTAACCGGTTTAGAGGTACATCCCCCATCTTCCCCTAAACCGTGGAGTACATCCCCTATCTCCTCCCATACACAAGTAATGCATATAAACACAGAATCACATATGCAATCAATCAATACATAAAATTAATGTATTCTATCAACCGACAAGCTCTATGACACATCCAATTGATTAGTTTTAGTTTGCCTAATCATCAAGCATTGTCTACAACAATCAACACTACCCTCCACCGGTAGCCCAAAGCAATTATTTCTAAGCAGGAAATAAATGCACAATGGATATTCAATCGACATTTCAATTCGGTGAGTAATAAATAATTCAACTACACCCTTTAACCCCATGCACTCCCAATCTCAGCAATTCCATTTCATTTCCTCATTTCCCACAATTAATTATCTCAATTAATTAAACAATGTAATTAGGTCATTTTCCATAATTACCATTACCACCCTTAGGTCCCATTTTCATCAATGATTCAACATTTATTCCATTTCTCTATACCAAACATGCATCTAGGTTTATTACAAATAAAACCCCAACTTTTGTAAAATAACACAAATGGCCCAAACTTTCACAAAATTACCAAACCAACCCCAACATCTCAAATTACCAAAATTTAAAGACAAAATCCATAGAGAGGAGTAGGATATCCCTACCTCAAATTCAGAGCTCCAAGGGAGAAGATGAGTAAAACTCAGAAGTGCTCCAAATCCCAAATTTCTCAGATCTCAACAAAGCCCTCGACGATCAACACACTTCTTACAAAGGCCCAAGGTGAGGAAAACACTCTAGGTAGATCAATCCTAAGAGAGAAGTTCGGTTTTAGAGTGAGGTGCTCTCCAATGGAGGTTTTGAAAAAGTAAGAGAGAGAAAGGAAATCAAAAAGTGATCAAAAAGGTGGTTTCACGAACTGATATAAAAGCAGGTCCGCTCGAGCGTACAACACCCCGCTCGAGCGTACAGACACAAGTTCACGCTCGAGCGTCCAAAGATCCGCTCGAGCGCCGGGTGCACTCTCCCAGAATTTTCTGCAGACGATCGAAATGCTGAGAGAAGGAAATTCACGCTCGAGCGTCCAAAGATCCGCTCGAGCGTAAAGGCAGCAACAAAAGCTCGCTCGAGCACAAAACCGCCGCTCGAGCGGAGAGACCAAAACCTGGGCAAAATTTCAAAGCTTTAAAACACAACCAACTAATTCCCAACTTGCCCAACACAACTCAAAACTCTAAAACAAAGAGTAAGGGATAGAAATGAGGATAAGACAACAACGAATCTACGAAACTGAGTCCAGATTATAGTTATACAACAACAGGGAATACCGGGATCGCTATAACCTCCCCCCCTTAAAGAATTTCGTCCTCGAAATTAAAGATACATCAAAACACAAGGCCAAATGATCATAGAGCATTCAACAACCGAACCCCAAGGAAAGAAATTACTTTCAAAACAAGCCTCCGACTCACTCTACCAAGGAAAAGACCAACCAAGGGAACACATTCTAAAAAACACCACCTTAGGTGCGCAAGTCTCAACAAACCAAACCTCCCCCGAAACAATTCACCAGAAACCGACTAGTGCTCCAAGCTTAGTCACTACTCAACAACACGACTAAAACAAATCTTAAAGTAGATAATAAGAAAACATTTTCTTGTTCAAGAGGCATTTCTCAAAGATGTTTAAATTTTCAACGTTAACGTTCCAGGATAAATCTTGCATTTTCCATACAAAAACTCAAAAGCTTTGTAAACATTTTTCACAAATACGCTGTTACCCAAAACGCAGAGTTATCCACAGTTTATCTGCCCAAAAAAAAAGTAATCTGGAATTCTAAAAAAAGAAAATCCTTGAATTAAATCAACTTTTCAACAACGCATTTAGATGACCCCAAACACTAGGAAAATTTCGTTTTCCATTTCTTTCCAAATTAACACTATCAACAACCATCACTCACGTAGTGATGACACAACCAACACGGAACACAACATTTCTATAATGATAATTAATAGAAATAACAACCGTACTATCAACACATAAGGTATAAGAAATTCATGGTTTTGCAATTTTATCCCGCCTCCCTTTACTTAACCACTTTATAATCATAAACACAGCTCAGAAACACACAAATGATACACATTATAGTGTTGTATCAACATCAAACTAGACACCATACATTCATAATGTATAAAAAGCCAATCATTCACAATGATCAATCAATACATATATTAGATGTATTATTCCAACCGTCAGACTCAACGACAAAACATGTTCGATTAATTTCAGTTTTCCTTAATCAACATACGGAGTCTACAACGAACGAGACTAAACTCAAGGTGACCAATGCCACCCCAACACCCAATACCGACAAGCTGACTAGTCAACTCAATAAACTCTACACTCAGTAATCCACACACTGATGTGTTACTCAGACCATTAACCCCAACCACAGAGTTCTCTACACGAACCACAAATTTTGGAATCTCATCGGATTTCCTAAAATTTAACCGCCTCAACATCGCGTCTAAGGGAATCACCATCCCCCGCCATGGTTATCTAGCAAGCCTGCTCACTTCCTTGACCGAAGACCGACATGGTCAACCTCAATCACAACATCCCGAATACGAAGGACTACTTTGACCCACGCTATACTCATTACTTTAGAACACGAATTGCTCTTAATTCAAAGAATGCTGGCAGCATCCACTCATAACCCACACCCAACAATGGATAACCAATCACAATATGAACACTACCCTTATACAGCCAAGGGGGTCACCACGGACTCACTATCTAGCAAGGCCCAACACACGAACCAGCATACAGGTACCATTCCCACTAACTCGAGATACAAATCTCACGTTCCCTCGAACATTCTCATATAGTCTTGCCAACACCGCGCAACTCTCGAAACCATCCCATCTAACACATTCAACCGTACTAGGCAAAACCTCCTTATTTTGCAAGCCCTCTTACTCCTACACCGAATCCTCCAATAACTCATAGGGTCCACTCGTTACTCTATATCTTACTTGTCACTCATCTCGAGAGTACCATCAAGAGGCCCGGCCTCCGTGCTAAACCATTAGTCCACACTACCGCTAGGCAACCATCATGAACCAAACCCCGACACTGTCACAAATCGCCGATAGGGCTTCCAAAGATTCACTCTTCTAACTTTCCAGAGGGGTAAAAGTCCTCGCCTCCCTCGTCATTAACCCACATCTTCATCCGCAAACACCATACCACTGTGACTCCACCCACGGGTCACACTCTAACCATGGGCTATATACCCAATTAACGCTTCTGATAATATCCTCTGACTTGACCAGTGCTAAGGTACGAACTTATCACATTCAATCCAAATAAAGAAATTTGAAAACTTAGGGAGACATCCATTATACTACAGCCCGAGGTATAGTACCAGCTACTCACAACACATCGCTCCCGATACAACAATCACAACCTAATATAGGGACTGACATCCCTTCACTTGAAACGGCCAATCAGTACACCTGCAATCTTGACAACGTTACTTACCACGAAGGTACGAGTCCAACCTTGACAAAATTATGTGCCATGCCCCCGTAGGACACCATATTAAATACGTGTTACATCTAGTATTAATCGTACACTTCACGTCCTCTCAAGTTCACTCGACAGTAGATCAAAAGCTATACCACGCACAAAACTTTAAATGGGTCGTACCCATGTAATTCCACACACTCGGCAAGTAAAACAGTTCTCGCTCCAATATTACCTTGGCTAGGACACGTACCCCTCAGTGGTTCTTCCAAATTTTGAAAACATGGCTCTCTAGCCCTCATCCTCCCCAAATCAAATCACAAGCATAAATTTTTTTTTTTTATAGCAACTTTATACATTAATAAAATTTTAGAGCTACGACATGCTCCAATTCACCCACTCTAGGGAAATTAACAAACAAAGCATATATGTATATATATAGATAAACAAACAGTTTAGATGTTTCAACCTTCCCAAAACACATTGGTTACACAACGGAACCCAATGATCACAAAACAATAATCCACTGATTACAAAACGGATTAGTCAAAACAAAACCATCCCATCAGTATTACTACTACTACCGTCCCCTGTTGGACCGCCGAAGTTGGTCATCCCCGAACATAAGACAACCTACGAGCTTACAAGTCACGGACAAGAACCACTGGTATGCCCCCTCTGCCCACACCTGGAACAACTACAAACTTCCCTAGCTGGGGCTTGGGAACTCGACTCTACTGAGGCCCTCGCAATCTGGCCTGCTAGTCCCCCAAAACGATACTGTTCCTGCCCAGTCGAAAGAAACTGAGCCTGGCTAGGTTGCAAAACCCCTAAAGAAGCTCCCGACTGAGTACAAAAACGTCGAATATGACCCGGCTGATTACACACCCAACAGGTAGGCGGTGCCTGAGCATGAGATTGGTTCAGAATCTGGGCTGATGAAGACCCCAACAACTGCCTCCCCACTGAGCATTTAATCGGTCCAAAACCCGGCTGGTTGGATGATCCTGGTGGTACAACTACTGGTTGAACTGCTAACCCCACCCCTTTCTTCTGTGGGCAAACCGAAACCCTGTGGCCCAGCAGACCACATCTGAAACAAATGATGCCCCTCTGCTTATTTTCCCCCGAACCCAAATCTGACACTGGAAGGGCAGTTCTAGCCCGTCCTTCCTGTTGCGAGTTTAAAACCCTCTGTCTCTTAAAAGGCCTACCAACACCCTGAGTCACAGGAGTCGCCGAGATGGCTTCCTCCCCACTCTGCCCCATTGCTAGCACTGCAGCCTCTACATGGGCGGCCGCCTCAACAAGTGCCCTATATCTTTTATGCCAAGACCCCGCTATCCTTACACGGATGTCGTCACGCAGCTTACTCTCAAACTCGAAACAACGTAAGTACTCCGTCTCCACCAATTCTGGAGCAAACCTCGACAGATTAGCAAACCATCTTTCGAACCACACCAAAGGTGTAGTACCTTGGCGTAATTCCACAAATTGTTTCCGCAGCTCTTCCTGAGCGGAAGGAGGGAAATCGCAACTTCCTCGCCTAGGCATCCTAGTAAAAGTAACGGAGACACGTTAGCACACTCATACATGTGCCGAAGCTAAACACTTACATCCTAACACATGGATAACTGTAATTCACTTCACGTAAGCACATAAACATGTAAGCACTTACGAATTTCATTTCCAGATAATGATAGTCCCGAGGCGTTACTAGAGTTCCGATCAGAAACAGCATTGATCAAGTGCCTTTCCAACAGGACTCCCAGAAACCCAAGGATCCAATCAACATCCAAGAAACTACATTCCATACCCAAATAGTCACATAAACGTGTTATCACAAAAGTACATAACATTACGTCTAAGTCTCTAACAAGCGAGAGAAACCCATTGTGATACTAATCACTTCTCACGTACCCAAAGTATTCGAACCCGGTACGCTCTGATACCAAGTTGTAACGCCCTCAAAATAATAGCTTTAAACCCATTAAATAAGACATGCATTGATATTCAAAAGCTCCACATTCTTTCATTTAACAACGTTTCATTACAAAAAGTATTACATGTTAACAACAAAAGCAAATGCCCTATGGGCTTACAGCTTTCCAAGTTAACACTTGGTTACAACAAAAGAGCACTAACTCGAACACGTTAAGCCCTTGGCTTGAATTTACATGTAATACATCAAGTAAAACAACAAAAAGGTCCGCCTCTGGCCTCCCAAGCTACGTCCTTGGAGGTGACATACTACCTGTACCTGAAAATGATATTCCCATATAGGGTGAGCCACAGCCCAGTAGAAATACACTAAACCAACCATGAACAATGACTAAAAGATTAGCAACTGATAGACGGTCAACACTGACACTTCCATTTACATCTCCCTACGTTTCCATGACAGCCAAGTCTATGTTACAATTCACTTTTCGTTTTTGTTCAACTTTGAGTTTGAAAACAAGGCTCGGTACTCTGGCCAGAACATTTGATGAGATTATAGTTCATCACTAGAACACTTTCGAAATCCAAGGTGGATACACATTATTTTGTTGTATCAATAACACATAAACTACTCCCATACTTCGCAAACAATGATGATATACATTTTAGTGCTATATCAAATCAAACAAACTTTTTAATAGATAAGCATATGAGCTATATCACTACTACAACAGATAAGCATATGAGCTGTATCAACACTTCAACCGATAAGCATATGAGCTGTATCAACACTTCAACCGATAAGCATATGAGCTATATCAACATTCCAACAACCGGTTTAGAGGTACATCCCCCATCTTCCCCTAAACCATTAACCGGTTTAGAGGTACATCCCCCATCTTCCCCTAAACCGTGGAGTACATCCCCTATCTCCTCCCATACACAAGTAATGCATATAAACACAGAATCACATATGCAATCAATCAATACATAAAATTAATGTATTCTATCAACCGACAAGCTCTATGACACATCCAATTGATTAGTTTTAGTTTGCCTAATCATCAAGCATTGTCTACAACAATCAACACTACCCTCCACCGGTAGCCCAAAGCAATTATTTCTAAGCAGGAAATAAATGCACAATGGATATTCAATCGACATTTCAATTCGGTGAGTAATAAATAATTCAACTACACCCTTTAACCCCATGCACTCCCAATCTCAGCAATTCCATTTCATTTCCTCATTTCCCACAATTAATTATCTCAATTAATTAAACAATGTAATTAGGTCATTTTCCATAATTACCATTACCACCCTTAGGTCCCATTTTCATCAATGATTCAACATTTATTCCATTTCTCTATACCAAACATGCATCTAGGTTTATTACAAATAAAACCCCAACTTTTGTAAAATAACACAAATGGCCCAAACTTTCACAAAATTACCAAACCAACCCCAACATCTCAAATTACCAAAATTTAAAGACAAAATCCATAGAGAGGAGTAGGATATCCCTACCTCAAATTCAGAGCTCCAAGGGAGAAGATGAGTAAAACTCAGAAGTGCTCCAAATCCCAAATTTCTCAGATCTCAACAAAGCCCTCGACGATCAACACACTTCTTACAAAGGCCCAAGGTGAGGAAAACACTCTAGGTAGATCAATCCTAAGAGAGAAGTTCGGTTTTAGAGTGAGGTGCTCTCCAATGGAGGTTTTGAAAAAGTAAGAGAGAGAAAGGAAATCAAAAAGTGATCAAAAAGGTGGTTTCACGAACTGATATAAAAGCAGGTCCGCTCGAGCGTACAACACCCCGCTCGAGCGTACAGACACAAGTTCACGCTCGAGCGTCCAAAGATCCGCTCGAGCGCCGGGTGCACTCTCCCAGAATTTTCTGCAGACGATCGAAATGCTGAGAGAAGGAAATTCACGCTCGAGCGTCCAAAGATCCGCTCGAGCGTAAAGGCAGCAACAAAAGCTCGCTCGAGCACAAAACCGCCGCTCGAGCGGAGAGACCAAAACCTGGGCAAAATTTCAAAGCTTTAAAACACAACCAACTAATTCCCAACTTGCCCAACACAACTCAAAACTCTAAAACAAAGAGTAAGGGATAGAAATGAGGATAAGACAACAACGAATCTACGAAACTGAGTCCAGATTATAGTTATACAACAACAGGGAATACCGGGATCGCTATAGTTAAGGTGTAGTGGTTTCTTCAATAAATTTCCATTTTTAAGTTTATGCAACTTCCATTTTTATTTTTATTCAACTTCTATTTTTATTCAATTTAGTTTCTATTCAATTTCCTTTTTTATTTAATTTCCAAGTAGATCGTTAAGGTATAATGGTTTCTTGAATGAACTTCCGTTTTTAATTTTATGCAAGTTCCATTTTTATTTTTATTCAACTTCAATTTTTATTCAATTTCCTTTTTTATTCAATTTCCTTTATTATTTAATTTCAAAATAGATCGTTAAGGTATAATGGTTTCTTGAATGAACTTCCATTTTTAATTTTATGCAACTTCCATTTTTATTTTTACTCAATTTCCATTTTTATTCAATTTCCTTTTCTATTCAAGTTACTTTTTTATTTAATTTCCAAATTGATCGTTAAGGTATAGTGGTTCTTTGAATGAACTTCCATTTTTATTTTTATTCAACTTCCATTTTTATTCAATTTCCTTTTCTATTCAATTTCCATTTTTATTTAATTTCCAAATAGGTCGTTAAGGTATAGTGGTTTCTTGAATGAATTTCCATTTTTAATTTTATGAAACTTCCATTTTTATTTTTATTCAACTTCTATTTTTATTCAATTTCCTTTTCTATTCATTTTCCTTTTTTTGTTAATTTCCAAGTAGGTCGTTCAGGTCTAATGGTTTCTTGAATGAACATCCATTTTTAATTTTATGCAACATCCATTTTTATTTTTATTCAATTTCCTCTTCTATTCAATTTACTTTTTTATTTAATTTCCAAATAGATCGTTAAGGTATAGTGGTTCTTTGAATGAACTTCCATTTTTATTCAATTTCCTTTTCTATTCAATTGCCTTTTTTGTTTAATTCCCAAATAGATCGTTAAGGTATAGTGGTTCTTTGAATGAACTTCCATTTTTATTTTTATTCAACTTCCATTTTTATTCAATTTCCTTTTCTATTCAATTTTCTTTTTTATTTAATTTCGAAATAGATCGTTAAAGTATAGTAGTTTCTCCAATGAACTTGAATTATTAATTTTATGCGACTTCCATTTTCATTTTTATTCAACTTCATTTTTTGTTTAATTTCCACATAGATCGTTAAGGTATAGTGATTTCTTGAATGAACTTTCATTTTTATTTTTATTCAACTTCCATTTTTATTCAATTTCCTTTTCTATTTAATTTCCTTTTTTATTCAATTTCCTTTTTAAGCTGTAGCCAATAAAGGTTGTCTGGTAGTTTCACCATTTGGAGCTAATTCTAATGCTTGAGGAGGGGGATGTAAAGCATGAATAGCTTGCCCTTCAGTGGTTGTCCAGGTTTTATACTGATCTTCAATAGCATTTAATTGAGGTTGTGTCACTGTGTGGTACCATTCTACAAACGGTATAAGTTGCTGGTATAACTCAAGATGTTGGTAATACTGAATTTTATATTCTTCTAACTGGTCAGGAGTATGGTTGGCAAAGTACCAGCTCCTAAAGTCTTTATATTTTTCCTGATTAAATTCCTGGTTTAAAAATTGTCTATTTGCACTTTCTGGTGTGAAATCCATTAAATTTCAAAATTCATATAACTGGCCGTTGGGCTGTCTGGTGTAGGTGTAGTATAGACACCATGAGGAATTCTGTTTTGGGATAATCTGATTCCTTGGATTTTGGAATTCATTGGATCTTCCTGTGGATCACTAGGTGGTCTACTAGGAGGTCTAGAAGGTATGTGTTGGAGGATAGAATCTATCTGCCTTTGAGAAGGTATCTGATCAACTGATTGTCTACTTGACTCCGGAAGATCTACTCTATAAGGCGGAATAGCAATGGCTTGGTCCTGATTACTATACTGGCGACAAACAGTTGCATACATCTGCATCTGATGTAATTTCTTATAAATGCCGTATTCGAATTCACCATCTATATTCCATTCATAGATAGTTTTGCCATGATAGCTTCCCTGGTCATTGATGTAAGTCTCTTCATAGAGAACATCAGGTGGAGTTGGTCTGGCATAATAGTTCCTACTGGGTGGTAACATTGCAGGTCTAGAGGAACTATATGAATGTAGTTTATTAACATATGAGGGTTCTTGAAAATTCATTTGAATTTCATAAATCTGTTCGGGTGATAAATTGTCTTCAAGTTGTTCAGCTCTTAACATCTGAACGGAGCCACCAGAGGGTCCTGGTGGCGGTTTAGGTTCTGGAGGACGGACATGAAGTGTCTGCATTTTCTGTAAGAGGGTATCCATGAATTCGGTATTAGATGCTTTTAATTTAAAATTAGTAACCTCAAGTGGAGGTTTGATAGATACGGGATGAAGGGTAGAAGACCCCGTTACTGGTAGGGCTAAACTCCTATCTTTGAAGGTAGAAATAGCGTCTTCAATTCTGGTTAACTGTTTACTCATGGTTTGGCAGATCAAATTGGTATAATTGTTCTGTTTGACTAATAAACCTTTCGTTTTTGCCGAACGAGTTAGGAAAAAACTTCGGGACCGCCATGACTGGATGTCTATTCCTTACGAACAGTACACTTATGGACAACTTTGTTCCATAATTACCGATGAAGGTCTTTCCCTTTGTAATGACCTTAAACTTCATCATCAAATGAAACAACAGAACCTAACAGGTAGAAAAGAATTAGGCGAATTTTGTGAACAATTTGCCTATGAACCCGTCATTAAATATCCCGAAAAAACTCGTAAGATTTCCCATAAGAAATCCTCAAAACCCTTCAGAAAAAAGTCACATAAGACTAGTCATCCGCAAACTACTAAGAAGTTTTCTTCCAAAAAATCAACCAGTAAACATAAAGGTAAAAATAAATCAGAAGTCAAGTGTTACAAATGTGGCCAAACAGGACACTATGCAAATTGTTGTAAATCAAAAGCCAAATCTAAGGTTAATGAATTAAATCTTGATTTAGGCATTAAAAAACAGATAATTCAAGCTCTTGAAGCAGAAGAAAATTCAACTGACGAAGATACCCCTTCTGAAGAAGAAATTAATCAGCTATATTCTACTTCCACTAGTGAAGATGAACCAGAAGAATCTTGCCCTTGTGAAACTAACCAAGAGCATATATCCGAAATTAATTATTGGAAATCAATTGTTGAAATGAATGGTTTACACTTAGGTGAACCCAGCAGTATTAATGTTTTAACAGATACTCAAAAGGACATGCTTGCTGTTGCAGACCAGATCCAAGATCCAGAAATAAAAATGAAATATTTAAAAATGTGTTATGAACATCAACAGACAATACAAGAAACTCCTCCTATACCCGATTACTCTTATAATCTCCAAAATGTAATTAACAGGATTCAAACAAAATCTGTGGTTGAACAACCAACTACACTCCAGGATTTAAAAATGGAAATTAATGTTCTAAAAATAGAAGTGAAACACTTACAGACTGCAAGTGAAGCTGCCACTAAAGATATTAAATACCTTCATAACCAGTTAAGACAGCAAACAGGAAAAGCAGCTGAGAAAGCCACTGAAAACATTGAACAAAAATCTGAACCTGAACCTTCTACCCCGTATTTGTTACTAGTCAATCAAGTAACCTTTCAGAAATGGTATATTAAAATCTCTTTTATGATTAAACCCAATTTTATTATCAAAGATGCTATTGCTTTAGTAGATAGTGGAGCTGATATGAATTGTATCCAAGAAGGTATAGTTCCAACCAGATATTTCGAAAAGACTACCCAGAGTCTAACCAGTGCCAGTGGAAACTCCCTTCAAATCAGGTATAAAATTCCAGAAGCTTATATTTGTAATCAAGATTTATGTCTTCCAACATCATTTGTTTTAGTCAGAAATCTTGCAACAAATATTATTTTAGGCACCCCTTTCCTTTGTCTTTTAATGCCTATACAGAAAATTGACCAAACCAGAATATATTCCCAATTGCAGGGTAAAACAGTTATTTTTGAATTTATTACTCAACCATATACAAAAGAGTTGGACCAAATCAGAGATTTAATTTATGTTAAACAAAATCAGATAAATTTAATACAAAAAGAAGTTCAATTTTTAACAACAGAACAAAGATTGCAACAACCTTCTTTACAACAGAAAATTAAATTAATTGAAAAAGAATTTCAAACAGAAGTTTGTGGTAATGTTCCAAATGCTTTTTGGGATCGCAAAAAACATACAGTAACTTTACCCTATGAACCAGATTTTGATGAAAAATATATTCCAACTAGAGCTCGCCCCAGTCAAATGAAAAAGGAATATATGGAATTATGTAAAACAGAAATTAAAAGTCTTCTTGAAAAGAAATTAATCCGACCTAGTCACTCCCCGTGGAATTGTACCGCTTTTTATGTAAATAAAAATGCTGAAATTGAAAGAGGCGTTCCACGCCTTGTAATCAATTATAAACCGTTAAATGATAAATTAAAATGGATTCGTTATCCTATTCCGAATAAAAAAGATCTTTTGGATCGCCTTCAGGATGCAATTATTTTTTCTAAATTTGATCTTAAATCAGGATATTGGCAAGTTCAAATTGCTGAACAGGATCGCTATAAAACAGCCTTTACAGTACCTTTTGGGCATTACGAATGGAATGTCATGCCATTTGGTTTAAAAAATGCTCCATCAGAATTTCAACATATCATGAATGATATTTTTAATCCATATACAGAATTTACTTTATCTTACATTGATGTCGTCTTAATTTTTTCCTCATCAATTGATCAGCATCTTAAACATCTTAATATTTTTAAGAATGTTATTATCAGAAATGGTTTAGTTATTTCTGCACCAAAAATGCAGTTATTTCAAACCATTTTATTTAATTTCCAAATTGATCGTTAAGGTATAATGGTTCTTTGAATGAACTTCCATTTTTATTTTTATTCAACTTCCATTTTTATTCAATTTCCTTTTCTATTCAATTTCCAAATAGATCGTTAAGGTATAGTGGTTTCTTGAATGAATTTCCATTTTTAATTTTATGAAACTTCCATTTTTATTTTTATTCAACTTTTATTTTTATTCAATTTCCTTTTCTATTCCTTTTCCTTTTTTTGTTAATTTCCAAGTAGGTCGTTCAGGTCTAGTGGTTTCTTGAATGAACATCCATTTTTAATTTTATGCAACATCCATTTTTATTTTTATTCAATTTCCTCTTCTATTCAATTTACTTTTTTATTTAATTTCCAAATAGATCGTTAAGGTATAGTGGTTCTTTGAATGAACTTCCATTTTTATTCAATTTCCTTTTCTATTCAATTGCCTTTTTTATTTAATTGCCAAATAGATCGTTCAGTGTAGACGTCCCCGAACGCCCCGGGAGGGTGAGTCCCGTTCTGTTCATTTGTGGGGTCACTACAGTTCGGACTCTCAAATTGTCACGGTTCTTAATCTTGAACCAAAGAGTCCAAATCCGGCAAATCGTTTTTTGAGAAACAGATTTTTGAAAAGTAGTGCCAAACATGGACTGCTTTGCCAGATACAGAGTCGCCACCCAACTGCGGGCAATACCTCTTCATATGCCCCGGCTGACCACACTGATAACACGAGAGTGGCTGGCCTCTACCCTGACTCTGGCTCTAAGATCGAGCCGAAGATGATGCTGCTCTCTGCACTCCTCCCCTCTGAGGACAAACTGGAGACTTGTGGCTCAGCTGGCCACACTTGAAACAGGTAATGTCTCCCTGACTGCCTCTCCCCGAACTAGCACTCGGCACAGGAAAAGTCGATCTAGAAAAGCTACTCTGAGACTGCTGAGGATTAAAACCCTTCTGTCTCCTACCATCATTCTGACCATCCTGACTCCTCTTGAAGCCCTTCTGCCCTTCCTCCTCCTCCTGCATCATGATCTCCATATGGGCTGCAGCATCAACCATACGCCCATAATCCCGAATCATAGTTCCCCCAACTCGCAGCTTGAGTCCACGCCTCAACTTCTTCTCAAACTCAATACAGCGGCGTTCCTCAGACGCCACCAACTCAGGTGCAAACCTGGACAAGCTAGTAAATGCAGCCTCAAACTCAGCCACAGAAGAACTCGCTTGCTTAAGCTGACAAAACTGGTCTCTCAGCTTCTCCCTGACTGCTGGAGATAAGAACCTCTCCTGGAAAGCATTCACAAAAGCCTCCCAAGTACCTCCTATACGACACTTAGTGAACTTCCACCATTGACCCGCATCCCCCTTCAACTGGAAAGATGCCAAGGTCACTTTCAACCCCTCGTCTTCGATGCCAAGCATCTCAAACGTCTTCGTTGTCTGTTCGAGCCATTCATCTGCCTTAAGCGGCTCTTTAGGATCACCCACAAATTCCTCCGGATTAGACCGGAAGAACTCCCTCTTCAGAAAGGAAGGTCCTGCATCCGCAACAACAACCTGAGCTTGATTCTCAGCTCTGAGAATGCCTACTGACTCCCTGAATGCCCCTGCTATCTCTCGGGCTAGAGCGCCCATAGCCTGCTGGCCTACTGGCTCGGCCACATTGGCCTGGCCAACTCCCTCCTGTACTGCCGGAATCTCCTCTGGCACAGGCACCTCCTGTCTACCCGGCCTACCACGCCTACCGCGTCCTCGTCCTCGTCCTGACATCCTAATAAAGGAAACAAAGACGTTAGCACATTAATAAATGTGCCGAAACTAAACACTCGCGTCCTAATGCATTGGACAACAATAATTCATTCCACGTAAGCACATAATCACATAAGCACCTACGAACTTCATTCCCGGATAATGATAGTCCCAATGCGTTACTATAGTTCCGGTTGGAAGCAGCAGTGATCAAGTGCCTTTCCAACAAGACTACTAGAAACTCAAGGGGCCAATCAACATCCTAGAAACTACATTCCATACCCACATAATCACATAAACATGTTATCACATAAGCATATAACATTACGCTAAGTCTCTATCAAACGAGACGAACCCATTGTGATACTAATCACTTCCCACGTACCCAAAGTTTTCAAACCTGGTACGCTCTGATACCAAGTTGTAACGCCCTCAAAATAAACCCATAATATATATAACATTAACATGCATTAATAAAAGAAAACCAACCATTATACCATTCATCAGAGTATTCTTATTGAAAAGCATTACACGTAACATCAAGTAAATGCCCTACGGGCTTACATCTTTCCAAGCCAACACTTGGACACAAAATATGAGCACTAACTCAACTACAAGTTAAGCCCTTGGCTTGAGTGTTTACATGTAATAACAAATAAAAGAAAACAACTGAAAATAGTCTTCAAAATCCAAGTCCTTCCAAGCTAAGTCCTTGGAGGTAGCTTATCACCTGAACCTGAAAATGATGTTCCCATAAAGGGTGAGCCACAGCCCAGTAGAAATATACTAAACCAAATATAAGCATTGAATAAAGCAATAGCATTCAATAGATGGTTAACCAAGATAATCAATTACATCATTATCCAATCTCATGACACTATTGTCAACGACACGTTTCACTTTCCAACATTATCAATATGGCTCAGAACCTGGCCAAACTTACAATAGTGAATTATATATATATATCATATTCACATTCTTCCAATGTCAACAAACAAATGAGACTCAAGCTCAAATCAAAACACTTCATACTTCCAGTTTGATACACATTTTAGTGCTGTATCAATAAAACACTTCTATATAAATAAGCACACATAAAAGTGATGCTAATGGAGTCCATCCCCTATCTCCTCCCAAACAAAATCCGGTTTAGAGGTCCATCCCCTATCTTCCCCTAAACCGTGGAGTACATCCCCTATCTCCTCCCAAACAAAAATGCATATACAATGTATTAAACACTCGTCATATACAACACACAATCAATACATGTATTTTCTGTATTAATTCAACAGTCTAAATCAATGACTTAACCAATGTGATTAGTTTCAGTTTTTCCTAATCCACATGCAATGTCTACAACAATCACGACTATCCTCCACCGATAGCCCAAAACAGTTATTTCTAAACAGGAAATAAATGTATCAACTAACGTAATTCCAACATTTTCCATAGGTGAGTGATTAAACTAACCTACTACTCCATTTAATCAATAAATTCATTAATTCCATGAATTCAACTAAATTCCCCAATTTTTCCTAAATTAATTATATAAATTAATTTATTATAACAACTAGGGGTTTTTCCAAAATTACCAAAGTATCCCCAACATATCAAAATACCAAAACTTAGAACAAAACTTATAGAATGGAGTAGGAAATCCCTACCTCAAGTTTAGAAGGGGAAGGAGGAAGAAAACCCAAAAGTCAACGGAGGAGAAACCAAGCTTTGCTCCGATCAAAATGAAGCCCTCGACAAGCTCTACACTTTATCTCAAAGGAGCAAGGTGAGTAGAGGTCTCCAAACAAGTAGATCTAAGGATCTTTGAGTAAAAAGTGCCCTTTGAGAGAGAGAGAAGGTGTTTCACGGTTTAGAGAGAGGAAAGGGAAGAAAAAGTGAAAGAAAAGGTTAAGTGAGGGCCTTTATATAGTACTAGGTCAAAAATAGATATAAGCCCCAAAGTCAACTCAAAATATCTAGTCAAAATATCCCCAAAAGTAGGTCCAAACCGTGAGAAAAATCTGGGAAAAAGTCGCAGGTGTCTACCCTTCACAACACAGGTGTCGACACCAACGAAGAAATCTGGAACACTAAGTGTGACTGCACTGCAGGTGTCGACCCTTCCCTAGGCTGGTGTCGACACCATAATGCAGTGGGCAAATTCAGAACAAGGGTCGACCCTTCCCAGCTTTGGTGTCGACCCTTGCGGCCAATCAAAAGAGAAGGTGTCGACACCACCAAGGCTGGTGTCGACACCAAAATGCAGTGAACAAATTCAGAACAAGGGTCGACCCTTATGGCAAGCAAAAGAGAAGGTGTTGACACCGCTAAGACCGGTGTCAACCCCAGAACATGATTTTCAAGTTTCCAAACAACTTTTCAACGCGAACGAGCGTGAACGAGCAATCCCAACAAGTTTAAATCAATTTGCACACCTCCAAAACTGAGGTACAACAACACCAAAGATTCCCAAAATAAAATAAAGGGTTCAAATACATTTACCAAAAGCTTTAAAGGGCTCAAGTGCTACAACCTCCCCACCTTAGGAAATTTCGTCCCCGAAATTTTAAAGCAAGTGTTTAAAGTCACAATTAAACCAATCCCAACAATAATAATCAACATATGCCATGTCACATTAAACTTCCATTAAACCAAAACATATACCATGTTTTACAACCTTAGATATATTCAATACTCTTAATGTCCAATAATATAACAAAATACACAACATATACTCAAACATCCACAAATAGATCCGGATATTTCTCTCGGACCTCCAACTCACGTTCCCAAGTGGCTTCCTCCACCCCGTGATGTTTCCACAAAACTTTGACCAAAGGGATGGTTTTGCCTCGCAAAACTTGGTCCCGCCTATCCAAGACCCGAACCGGTCTCTCCTCATACGAGACATCCTCATCAACCACTAAATCGGTCCAATTCAACACATGTGATGGATCCGGCTCATATTTCCGAAGCATACTCACATGAAACACGTCATGTACTCCGGACAGCTGTGGCGGCAAAGCTAAACGATAAGCAGCTCCGCCAATCCTCTCAAGGATCTCAAACGGACCGATGAACCGAGGGGAAAACTTCCCGCTCTTCCCAAACCTCAACAAACCCCGTCTAGGTGATATCTTCAGAAAGACGTGATCTCCCATGTCAAACACCAAAGGTCTCCTCCTACGGTCGGCATAAGATTTCTGACGACTCTGTGCTGTAACAAGCCTCTTACGGATCAGCTCAACTTTCTCCGTCGTTTCCCTCACCAACTCCGGGCCCAACAGAGGTGCATCACCCACCTCGGCCCAACAAACAGGAGATCTACACAGTCGGCCATACAAGGCCTCAAATGGTGCCATACCGATACTAGACTGGAAACTGTTGTTGTAGGCAAACTCCACCAATGGCAAGTGCCTCTCCCACGACCCACTAAAGTCTAGAACACACCCTCGAAGCATATCCTCAAGGATCTGAATAGTACGCTCGGACTGACCGTCAGTCTGAGGATGATAAGCCGTGCTAAAGGTCAACTTAGTGCCTAAGGCACTCTGCAAACTCTGCCACAACCTGGCAGTAAAACGAGGATCTCTATCTGAGACGATCGTCACTGGAACCCCGTGTAACCTCACTATGTCCCGAATATATAAATCGGCCAGATGATCGACTGAATCTCTCACGCGCATAGGAATGAAGTGCGCTGACTTAGTCAACCGGTCTACAACCACCCAAATAGCATCACTACCCCGCTGAGTCCTCGGAAGGCCCACAACGAAGTCCATAGTGACGTGTTCCCACTTCCACTCGGCAATAGGCAAGGGTTGCAACAAACCCGCTGGCCTCTGATGTTCGGCCTTCACTTGCTGACAAGTAAGGCACTTAGATACGAAAGCTGCCACATCTCTTTTCATACCCCGCCACCAGAACTGGCGACCCAAATCCCGATACATCTTAGTGCCTCCCGGATGCACCGCAAGGCGTGAATGATGAAACTCTCGGAGTACCTCCTCTCGACAAGACTCCGGCACAAACAGACGGTCTCGGTATCTCACACTCAGGTCGGGATACACCGTCAAACCCTTCTCAACCTTCCCACTAGAAATCTTCTCACTGGAAATCTTCTCACGAAGAGATTCTACCTCAAAGTCACCTCTCTGAGCCTCTAACACTCGAGTCACAAGTGTAGGCTGTGCATCAACAGAAAACAAGGCCGCAGCCTCAACGGATTCGCCCAAAAGTAAATCAAACTCCCCAAGTGCACCCAACATCTCCCATTCTCGGATGGCTATACCAGCTATGTCACCAACAGGTTTCCTGCTAAGGGCATCGGCCACTACATTGGCCTTTCCCGGATGATAATGCAACTCAAAGTCATAATCCTCTATGAACTCCATCCACCTCCTCTGCCTCAAGTTCAAGTCTTTCTGTGTAAACAAATATTTCAGACTCTTATGATCCGAGAACACCTCGAACCTCTCACCATAAAGATAATGCTTCCAAATCTTCAAGGCAAATATCACAGCTGCTAACTCTAGATCATGCATAGGGTAATTCTGCTCGTGAATTTTCAACTGACGTGAGCCATAGGCAACTACTTTCCCTTCTTGCATTAACACACAACCCAGACCCTCTCGTGAGGCGTCACAATAGACTGCATAACCCAACCCTCTCTCTGGAATAATCAATACTGGAGCAGTGGTCAGTCTAACTTTCAACTCCTGAAACGACTTTTCACAAGTCTCACTCCATACAAATTTGACTCCCTTCCGAGTCAATCTAGTCAAAGGCGAAGCTAATCTGGAGAAATCTTTCACAAACCGACGATAATACCTAGCTAACCCCAGAAAACTGCTGATCTCAAACACACTCTTAGGCTGTGCCCAATCTTGCACTGCCTCAGTCTTGGATGTATCAACAGACACTCCTTCCCCAGAAACTACATGGCCTAAGAACTTGACCTCTTCTAGCCAGAACTCACACTTCCCAAACTTAGCATAAAGCTTATGGGCTCTAAGTAACTCAAGCACCACTCTCAAGTGTTCCTTGTGCTTCTCCTCAGAAGGTGAATAAATAAGGATGTCGTCCACGAAGACGACCACAAAACTATCTAAAAACTCCCGGAATATCCGGTTCATTAAATCCATAAAAACTGCCGGTGCATTGGTGAGCCCGAATGGCATCACCAGAAACTCATAGTGGCCATACCGTGTACGGAATGCCGTCTTCGGAATATCCTCCTCCCTGACTCTCAACTGATGATAACCCGATCTCAAGTCTATCTTCGAGAAACAACGGGAACCCTTCAACTGATCGAACAGATCATCTATACGAGGCATAGGGTACTTATTCTTAACCGTAGCCCGATTCAATTTCCGGTAATCTATACAAAGTCTCAAAGCACCACCTTTCTTTTTAACAAAGAGGGCCGGTGCTCCCCACGGCGAAACACTAGGACGTATATGGCCCTTATCTAGCAACTCCTGGAGCTGAATCTTCAACTCAACTAACTCGGCTGGGGCAAAACGATAAGGTGCCATAGAAATCGGCGCCGTGCCGGGCACCAGGTCAATAGAGAACTCAATCTCCCGATGCGGTGGCAAACCAACAAGATCCTCGGGAAAAACGTCCGAGTACTCGCAAACCACCCTTGGCAACACAATCTGAGACTCATCATCCTCACTAATTGAATGGTTAGCAAGTAGACCACTAAGCTCACTCCGTCCTCGCGGAACATACCCCGGTGGCAACACATTACCAACCTGGTCCCCCAGAAAATGAAAATACTCTCCGCTCACGGTACAACAAGTGACCCTCTGGCGGTAGCAATCAATAACAGCCCGATATGACGATAACCACTCCATATAATCAACCTCTATATCACAACCCTTAACGCCTTGTTTCAAAATCAATTCACCCCCAAGAGGTGACACTACACAAATAGGAGATGCTAACTGTGCTAACTCCAACTCCAAAACAGATGCAAATGCAGCAGACACAAAGGAATGAGATGCTCCCGTATCAATTAAAACATTAGCAACCGAGTTGCAAAACAAGAAGGTACCTCTCACAACTGATGGTGCCGGCACAAGATCCTGCGCGGTAACAGCATACACGCGCCCAGACGACCTCTGATCAACCTGCTCACCCCTAGGAGCATAAGATTGCTGCATCGACTGGGACGATGAAGCCCCCTGATTGGCCCTTGAGGCCTGACCCGACTGAGCTGGCTGCTGACCCTGAATCGGCCTCAAACTAGATGCACCAGGTGTGCCACCCAACTGCGGGCAATACCTCTTCATATGCCCCGGCTGACCACACTGATAACACGAGAGTGGCTGGCCTCTACCCTGACTCTGGCTCTAAGATCGAGCCGAAGATGATGCTGCTCTCTGCACTCCTCCCCTCTGAGGACAAACTGGAGACTTGTGGCTCAGCTGGCCACACTTGAAACAGGTAATGTCTCCCTGACTGCCTCTCCCCGAACTAGCACTCGGCACAGGAAAAGTCGATCTAGAAAAGCTACTCTGAGACTGCTGAGGATTAAAACCCTTCTGTCTCCTACCATCATTCTGACCATCCTGACTCCTCTTGAAGCCCTTCTGCCCTTCCTCCTCCTCCTGCATCATGATCTCCATATGGGCTGCAGCATCAACCATACGCCCATAATCCCGAATCATAGTTCCCCCAACTCGCAGCTTGAGTCCACGCCTCAACTTCTTCTCAAACTCAATACAGCGGCGTTCCTCAGACGCCACCAACTCAGGTGCAAACCTGGACAAGCTAGTAAATGCAGCCTCAAACTCAGCCACAGAAGAACTCGCTTGCTTAAGCTGACAAAACTGGTCTCTCAGCTTCTCCCTGACTGCTGGAGATAAGAACCTCTCCTGGAAAGCATTCACAAAAGCCTCCCAAGTACCTCCTATACGACACTTAGTGAACTTCCACCATTGACCCGCATCCCCCTTCAACTGGAAAGATGCCAAGGTCACTTTCAACCCCTCGTCTTCGATGCCAAGCATCTCAAACGTCTTCGTTGTCTGTTCGAGCCATTCATCTGCCTTAAGCGGCTCTTTAGGATCACCCACAAATTCCTCCGGATTAGACCGGAAGAACTCCCTCTTCAGAAAGGAAGGTCCTGCATCCGCAACAACAACCTGAGCTTGATTCTCAGCTCTGAGAATGCCTACTGACTCCCTGAATGCCCCTGCTATCTCTCGGGCTAGAGCGCCCATAGCCTGCTGGCCTACTGGCTCGGCCACATTGGCCTGGCCAACTCCCTCCTGTACTGCCGGAATCTCCTCTGGCACAGGCACCTCCTGTCTACCCGGCCTACCACGCCTACCGCGTCCTCGTCCTCGTCCTGACATCCTAATAAAGGAAACAAAGACGTTAGCACATTAATAAATGTGCCGAAACTAAACACTCGCGTCCTAATGCATTGGACAACAATAATTCATTCCACGTAAGCACATAATCACATAAGCACCTACGAACTTCATTCCCGGATAATGATAGTCCCAATGCGTTACTATAGTTCCGGTTGGAAGCAGCAGTGATCAAGTGCCTTTCCAACAAGACTACTAGAAACTCAAGGGGCCAATCAACATCCTAGAAACTACATTCCATACCCACATAATCACATAAACATGTTATCACATAAGCATATAACATTACGCTAAGTCTCTATCAAACGAGACGAACCCATTGTGATACTAATCACTTCCCACGTACCCAAAGTTTTCAAACCTGGTACGCTCTGATACCAAGTTGTAACGCCCTCAAAATAAACCCATAATATATATAACATTAACATGCATTAATAAAAGAAAACCAACCATTATACCATTCATCAGAGTATTCTTATTGAAAAGCATTACACGTAACATCAAGTAAATGCCCTACGGGCTTACATCTTTCCAAGCCAACACTTGGACACAAAATATGAGCACTAACTCAACTACAAGTTAAGCCCTTGGCTTGAGTGTTTACATGTAATAACAAATAAAAGAAAACAACTGAAAATAGTCTTCAAAATCCAAGTCCTTCCAAGCTAAGTCCTTGGAGGTAGCTTATCACCTGAACCTGAAAATGATGTTCCCATAAAGGGTGAGCCACAACCCAGTAGAAATATACTAAACCAAATATAAGCATTGAATAAAGCAATAGCATTCAATAGATGGTTAACCAAGATAATCAATTACATCATTATCCAATCTCATGACACTATTGTCAACGACACGTTTCACTTTCCAACATTATCAATATGGCTCAGAACCTGGCCAAACTTACAATAGTGAATTATATATATATATCATATTCACATTCTTCCAATGTCAACAAACAAATGAGACTCAAGCTCAAATCAAAACACTTCATACTTCCAGTTTGATACACATTTTAGTGCTGTATCAATAAAACACTTCTATATAAATAAGCACACATAAAAGTGATGCTAATGGAGTCCATCCCCTATCTCCTCCCAAACAAAATCCGGTTTAGAGGTCCATCCCCTATCTTCCCCTAAACCGTGGAGTACATCCCCTATCTCCTCCCAAACAAAAATGCATATACAATGTATTAAACACTCGTCATATACAACACACAATCAATACATGTATTTTCTGTATTAATTCAACAGTCTAAATCAATGACTTAACCAATGTGATTAGTTTCAGTTTTTCCTAATCCACATGCAATGTCTACAACAATCACGACTATCCTCCACCGATAGCCCAAAACAGTTATTTCTAAACAGGAAATAAATGTATCAACTAACGTAATTCCAACATTTTCCATAGGTGAGTGATTAAACTAACCTACTACTCCATTTAATCAATAAATTCATTAATTCCATGAATTCAACTAAATTCCCCAATTTTTCCTAAATTAATTATATAAATTAATTTATTATAACAACTAGGGGTTTTTCCAAAATTACCAAAGTATCCCCAACATATCAAAATACCAAAACTTAGAACAAAACTTATAGAATGGAGTAGGAAATCCCTACCTCAAGTTTAGAAGGGGAAGGAGGAAGAAAACCCAAAAGTCAACGGAGGAGAAACCAAGCTTTGCTCCGATCAAAATGAAGCCCTCGACAAGCTCTACACTTTATCTCAAAGGAGCAAGGTGAGTAGAGGTCTCCAAACAAGTAGATCTAAGGATCTTTGAGTAAAAAGTGCCCTTTGAGAGAGAGAGAAGGTGTTTCACGGTTTAGAGAGAGGAAAGGGAAGAAAAAGTGAAAGAAAAGGTTAAGTGAGGGCCTTTATATAGTACTAGGTCAAAAATAGATATAAGCCCCAAAGTCAACTCAAAATATCTAGTCAAAATATCCCCAAAAAGTAGGTCCAAACCGTGAGAAAAATCTGGGAAAAAGTCGCAGGTGTCGACCCTTCACAACACAGGTGTCGACACCAACGAAGAAATCTGGAACACTAAGTGTGACTGCACTGCAGGTGTCGACCCTTCCCTAGGCTGGTGTCGACACCATAATGCAGTGGGCAAATTCAGAACAAGGGTCGACCCTTCCCAGCTTTGGTGTCGACCCTTGCGGCCAATCAAAAGAGAAGGTGTCAACACCACCAAGGCTGGTGTCGACACCAAAATGCAGTGAACAAATTCAGAACAAGGGTCGACCCTTATGGCAAGCAAAAGAGAAGGTGTTGACACCGCTAAGACCGGTGTCAACCCCAGAACATGATTTTCAAGTTTCCAAACAACTTTTCAACGCGAACGAGCGTGAACGAGCAATCCCAACAAGTTTAAATCAATTTGCACACCTCCAAAACTGAGGTACAACAACACCAAAGATTCCCAAAATAAAATAAAGGGTTCAAATACATTTACCAAAAGCTTTAAAGGGCTCAAGTGCTACAGCTCGGGAGCTTGGGTACGATCAGGGAAGGTCAGCTATGAGCACCCCCTTTCGCCCGGTCCGAAGACCGGCCTCTACTAACCATGATATCCGATTTTGAAAACATTACGTGTTCTTATTCCATTTATTAGTCTAGAATTACTATGTTATGCGCGCAGCAAACAAGTATAGACTAGATTGCCTAATTTGGAAATAAGCATTGCATATCCGTTTGTTTTGAAAAACGCTTTGAAATTTGCTACTCGCAAGTAGACTAAAACACGGATTTCAATGAGTCCTTCCAACTCAAACAATCCAACCTTCACCCACAGGCATTCAATCAGTTTAACAGATAAGCATTTAGCCACATGGCAAGCATACTGTCATGGCAACACTCACACGCATGCGGGATGCTAAAGCATAAATACTTACATCGTACTCTGTGCCAAAACAGCAAACTAGTCAGCAAACATGCATGTCCTAGTTCATGTTAAAAATGGCTAATGCATCACATGCAAAAATGCAATCTAGGCAGGCTCGGCTAACCCTAACCATGGCATGTGAAATGCGATCGATTACCACATATTCAATTTGTGAATTGAAGTACAGATGCAGTTAGCGTGATGTACCGAGCCTAATGTATGTAATACAAATGTATGGATGCACGCAAGCATAGCATAAGGTATGCTAATTTTAAAGATGCCCTAATCTACCATCATAAGCAGGTAAATAAAAGGGAAGAAAGAAGTGGGGATTGGAAGACATACACACCACCCACACACACTTATTACAGATTTGCCCTCACTCGGAGGGACCAAATAAATATTACAAATTAATTAACTACGCAAGCTAATTAAATATTACAAATTGCCTAATCAACTAAGCAAATTTAATTAAACTAAGAAAATAGTAAATCGCCTCGGGAAATGCGCCGCCATGCGCGAGCTGCCTCTGTTTTCCTTCCTTCACTCCTTTGGAGGTTGCCAAAACCTCAGGACTGCTTCTCTGGACGCTGGGAGACATCACCGGCTGCATGGAATTGCCACCGGCAGTGGGATGTGGCCACCGGCACAAAGTTAAGCTGTCGGCAGGGAAATGATTGCCGGTCGGCACTTTACACTGCCGGTCGGCAGAGTGTTCCTGCAGAATCTGCAAATGACAGCAACAGAGGGCAAGGCAAAGCATGGCAGCACAATTCAAGGCATATATGCACCAACCATGTCCCTTATCATGTTTGTGACTCAAAGGGGCATGTGTCTCGATTCTCGGACCACCAATCACGCATTTCCATGCATGATGGCCCAAGGGATCAAGTATGCAACTTTCATGTCAAATGAAATGCAAATCAATCAAACAAACTAAGGCCCAATTCCTATCATCAAGTCAAGGAATAAGGCATGCATGCAAGATGCAATGCAACCTAGGCATGCAAGCTAAGTATGCAACATGGCATGGCAACAAACTTATGCAAGCATACAAGCAAACATGGGACCATGCAAATGGATGTAAAGATGGACTTATACAAGACTTGGGCAGCTCTAATAAGGCCCAAAACAGTAGCCAAAATGCCCAAAAATGGAGGCTAAACATACATGCACACATACACATGTTATGGTCCAAACCTCAAGCATTAAGCAAGCAACATTCAAGCACACTTGACAAGAGATTTCATGGACAATTAGCATGCAACATGAGCTCTAAAATCATGCTAAAACATGGTGCCAAACCAAGCAATAAATCAGGCCAAGCATACAACAAATGGCCTAAGTGCTCAAAACAAACCAATGGAGTATTGAACTACACTTAGCAAGACCAAACATGGTATGAACTCATTGACCAAAAACAGAGTTTTAGGACATTAATACAAGGCCTAAGAATCACTTAGATGGCATCCAAATGACTCAAAAACAAAGGCATGCATAATCACCAAAACATGGAGCATTGCTACACAAGCTTATGAGGCATTAAAGATGCATCCAAGGTAAACATATAGGCATGCAAATAGGACTGAAATGACATGGTGGATGCTCCCAAATCACCCAATCAATGCAAAGATGTCATGCTATACATGCACATACTTAAGGCCAACAAGCCAGAATGCAAAGGAACTATACTAAGCATGCCAAAATCAACCCAAACACCTATGGACAGACCTAAAACATGTCAAGATAAGCACAAAATCTTCACAAATGTAAGCCTAAAACATGCTAGAAACAGAGGCACACAACCTAAGACATGTTAAGGGATCACAAGGCATTACATGGCAACTATGCTAAGCATGCATGGAGTACCAAAACCAATTTAAAATCATGTTATATCATGGAAAAATAAGCATGAAAAACAGTCTATACATGCTCAACACACACTCAAACATGATGCTCTCTCAAGAGGCCAAAACATGCCCTTTTCAAGGACAACAAGGAGAGGGGGTGGCCCTCCCCTTTTGGAGACATCAAGGCACCATCTCCACCACTGAAATCCCTCAAGATTTCAGTGGTGAAGAGGCCCAAACACCAAAGTCCCGAAACTAGTACAAAATAGCACAAAATAAGGCCTTTCAAGGCCTAAGAGGGGTCAAACACCCTCAAATCACAAAACACCGTTAATAAACAATCAAGAGGGTCTAAAAACTGAACTTTTTTGTATTATACACCAAGCTCAAAAACGAATTTAAGACATGTAGAAATAAGGTGCAAAAAAGGGGAATAAAGGGTGAGATTCTTACCCTTGAAGCCTTCTTCAACAATGATGCTCCAATGGCCTTCCTTGGCTTGAATCCAACACCAAAGTATTAAAATCAGTCCCTTAGAACCTCAATAGCTAGACAAAGGTGAAACACTAGGTGTTTATGTGCAATAGTAAGACACAAAACACCTAGAGCACAAAAGAGAGGGAAAGAGAGGTAGGATGTGTATCTAACCCTAACCCTAGAACTCAAACCCTAACAATGGCTGTCTAAGCTCTCGAAATATCTCAAGTGTCTAACCTCTCAAGCCAAGAGACAAGGCTCTCTCTTATAGAGGCTTACTGTCTTGTAAAGCTTACAAGACAAGCTTCCAAGAGAGAGATCCCTCCATACACGTGTATGGAGGGGAGCCAAAAGCAA
The DNA here is from genome assembly GCF_055761805.1 of Camellia sinensis. Taxonomy (NCBI): domain Eukaryota; kingdom Viridiplantae; phylum Streptophyta; class Magnoliopsida; order Ericales; family Theaceae; genus Camellia; species Camellia sinensis. Next base: position 165,255,408 of record NC_138972.1, read on the forward strand.
GACAGTTGTCTTAAAATATCTGCAAAAGCAGATGCACAGTAGTCGGCCGGCCAAAAATGCCATCTTGGCCAAAAGTAGTGCCGACCGGCACTAAATAGTGCTGACCGGCAACAAAAAGTGCCGGCCGGCAATAAAAAGTGCCGATGGAAGCAAAAACCAGCCGGTGGCCTCTAGCTACTGCCGGTGGTGGGTGGGGATGGTCTACAAGCCCTACCCTGCCTCTCCAAGGCAAAACACAAGTGTTTGGTGTAAAACCAGACACTAAACAGTCAAGTTCGGAGATCCTGAGGCAAGGCGCGCGAGCCGAGACCTCCGGGAACTCCAAACGAACACCAACACGAGTAATCACCGAGTGTTCAAACGGTGACGTCCAAGTCTTGAGGATGGTCAAAAATGGGGTGTCTACATTAAGGTATAGTGGTTCTTTGAATGAACTTCCATTTTTATTTTTATTCAACTTCCATTTTTATTCAATTTCCTTTTCTATTCAATTTTCTTTTTTATTTAATTTCGAAATAGATCGTTAAAGTATAGTAGTTTCTCCAATGAACTTGAATTATTAATTTTATGCGACTTCCATTTTCATTTTTATTCAACTTCCTTTTTTGTTTAATTTCCACATAGATCGTTAAGGTATAGTGATTTCTTGAATGAACTTTCATTTTTATTTTTATTCAACTTCCATTTTTATTCAATTTCCTTTTCTATTCAATTTCCTTTTTTATTTAATTTCCAAATAGATCGTTAAGGTATAGTGGTTTCTTAAATGAACTTTCATTTTTAATTTTAGTCAACTTCCATTTTTATTTTTATTTAACTTCCATTTTTATTCAATTTTCTTTTCTATTCAATTTCCTTTTTTATTTAATTTCCAAATAGATTGTTAAGGTATAGTTGTTTCTTTAATGAACTTCCTTTTTTAATTTTATGCAACTTCCATTTTTATTTTTTTCCAACTTGAATCTTTATTCAATTTCCTTTTTTATTTAATTTCCAAATAAATGGTTGAGGTATAGTGGTTTCTTGAATGAAATTTCATTTTTAATTTTATGCCACTTCCATTTTTATTTTTATTAATTTTCCGTTTTTATTGAATTTTCAAATAGATCGTTAAGTTATAGCGCTTTCTTAAATGAACTTCCATTTTTAATTTTAAGCAACTTCCATTTTTATTTTTATTCAACTTCCTTTTTTGTTCTTTTTCTTTTCTATTCAATTTCCTTTTTTATTTCATTTCCAAATAGATCGTTAAGGTATAGTGGTTTATTGAATAAACTTCCATTTTTAATTTTATGCAACTTCCATTTTTATTTTTATTCAACTTCGATTTTTATTCAATTTCCTTTATTATTTAATTTCCAAATAGATCGTTAAGGTATAGTTGTTTATTGAATGAAGTTCCATTTTTAATTTTACGCAACTTCCATTTTTATTTTTATTCAATTTCAATTTTTATTCAATTCCCTTTTCTATTCAATTTCCTTTTTTATTTAATTTCCAAATAGATCGTTAAGGTATAGTGGTTTCTTGAATGAACTTTCATTTTTAATTTTATGCAACTTCCATTTTTATTTTTATTCAACTTCCCTTTTTATTCAATTTCATTTTCAATTCAATTTCCTTTTTTTATTTAATTTCCAAATAGATCGTTAAGGTATAGTGGTTTCTTGAATGAACTGTCATTTTTAATTTTATGCAACTTCCATTTTTAGTCAATTTCCTTTTTTATTTAATTTCCAAATAGATCGTTATGGTATAGTGGTTTCTTGATTGAACTTCTGTTTTTAATTTTATACCACTTCCATTTTTATTTTTTTTCAACTTCAATTTTTATTCAAATACCTTTTCTATTCTACTTCGTTTTTTTTAATATTTCCAAATAGATCGTTAAGCTATATTGGTTTGTTGAATGAACTTCCGTTTTTAATTTTATGCAACTTCCATTTTTATTTTTATTCAACTTCAAGTTTTATTCAATTTCCTTTTCTATTCAATTTCCTTTATTATTTAATTTCAAAATAGATCGTTGAAATATAGTGGTTTCTTGAATGAACTTCCATTTTTAATTTTATGCAACTTCAATTTTTATTTTTATTCAACTTCAATTTTTATTCAATTTCCTTTTGTATTCAATTTCCTTTTTTATTTAATTTCCAAGTAGATCGTTAAGGTATAGCGATCCCGGTTGTCCCTTTACTGTTCTGTTGTATTCCGGACTTAGTTCCGTGGAGTTGGTAGTTGTATCTATCTTGTTGTCATCCTTTAATTCCATTTGTTCGGGTTTTAGGATGTATTAGGCAGAGTTGTTACAGGTTGGTTAGGCTTTGGTTTCAATTCTTTGTTGCCAAGTTTTTAGGAGGTCCGCTCGAGCGGGTCTCCTTGCGCTCGAGCGGAGATTGCACACTTCCAGTTTTTCGTGTCCCTGCAAAACTTCTGCAGGTGTGATTTTTACGCTCGAGCGGGTTTCTCTACGCTCGGGCGGTGGCGCTCGAGCGGGTACTCTGGCGCTCGAGCGGGTAGTACTTTTTGGGTGTAAGTTCTGGGAGGGAGAAATCTACGCTCAAGCGGACTGGTTTTTGCGCTCGAGCGGATGTACTTTATTCTTGTGTCTTGGCGCTCGAGCGGGCCTTATTGCGCTCGAGCGGACCTAGTTTTTTTGTTCTTGACGCTCGAGCGTTGTGTTCTCTGCTCGAGCGGGAATGTCATATATCAGTTGGTAGCTGGGCGTTTTAAATTAACTTTTTACTTTCTCTCTCTCTCTCTCTTCCTTTCTAAAAAGCCATTTTGAGAGTTCCTCTCTCTAGAAACTCCCTTCTCTCTAGGGTTTGATCTAGTTAGAGTGTTTCCCTTCCCTTCGGCCTTTGTAAGAGTTGGGTTGATCGTCAAGGGCTATCCATTGATCCGAGAATATTGAGTTTTGGAGCACATTGAGTTTCTTCACCTTCTTTCCTTGGGCTCCGAATTTGAGGTAGGGATTCCTACTCACTCTTATGGGTTTTAACCTAGATTTTGAGCTTATTATTTAAATGGTTGATTTTGGGACTTAGGGTTTCAAAATGTGTTAAAGAGGGTTTTGTGATTTTGGGCTCATAATATGTATTTTGGGTTTCAAAATGGTGTTATTGATGTTGGTTGTTGATATTTAGACCATTGGGTTAATATTGGGAAATGGGGTAGAAAACCCTAATTGGTTGTATAAATTAATTGGTATGATTAATTTGGGAAAATTATGGTTATATGGAATTGAGTTGAAAATAATGAAATTGGTTCATTATATGGTTGAATAGTGGAGTTAGATTTATTAATCGCTCACTTTTGAAAACATTGATATTTTATCTGTTGGAGCTTTTATTAGCTGTTTAGAAATAATTTCTTGGGCTACCGGTGGAGGGTAGCTTTGATTGTTGTAGACAATGCATGATGATTAGGCAAACTAAAACTAATCAATTGGATATGTCATAGAGTATGACGGTTGATAGAATACATTAATGTTATGTATTGATTGATTATGTATATGACCTTCGTGTATATACGTTGTGTGTGTGTGGGAGGAGATAGGGGATGTACTCCACGGTTTAGGGAAAGATAGGGGATGGACCTTTAAACCGGATGTTGTTTGGGAGGAGATAGGGGATGGACTCCACTGACACAGCTCATATGCTTGTCAGATAATGTGTTGATATAGCTCATATGCTTATCTTTGGAAGTGTTGATACAGCTCATATGCTTATCATTGGAAGTGTTGATATAGCTAATATGCATATCTGTTGAAATGTGGATACAACTTGTATGCTTATCTGTTGAGATGTTGATACAACTAGTATGTTTATCAATTGTAAAATGGGAAATGTTTAATATGAGTCATTGTCTCATATAAGTGGTTGGCTAGGTTCTGAGCCGTTGATGTAAATTGTGAAATTGATAAGAAATGGAAATTGAAATGAAATGGAAATGGGTTATGAATTTTTAATAACCCACATTTATGGCTTAGTCATGTTTGCATGCATTTGCAAGTTTTGCCATGTTAAGTTGCTGTCACAGCCCATATTTATGTCTTAGTTATGTTCATGAGCAATTGTATGATTATGACTTGTTTTTCCTAAGTAAGATCCATGCCTTGTTTTGATGTCTATGTGATTTGCTTAACTGTTCTGTACATGCTTTGTCCCTTCCTTGATGTTAAGCCTAGGTCATGCCAAGCCTAGGTCACACCTTTGAACCTCTTACCCCTAGGACCATCTTGGAACCACTTTGGTTGACCTCCACCATCACCTAGGCATATTGGCCGAGATGTCATCATCTAGGCCGAGGTGTGCATCACCTAGGCCGAGATGTGCATCATCTAGGCCGAGATGTTATCACCTAGGTGCCCTAGATCCTTGATCCTTGCACCTAGTGATCTTGTTCCTGGACTGGAATGACCTAGACCGAGGTGTGGCACATCTAGGCCGAGGTGTGGCACAGCTTGGCCAAGTGTTATCCTTCCTAGCCGAGATCATTGAGACCTTACTTGCCGAAGCCTATGTCCTTAGCCGAGATCATTACCTGCCGGAGTGCCCATGTCATCTAGCTTGTTGTACACACTTTGTCATACACTTGTCTTGTCTTTCTATCACCTTTTGAGGAGAACCAATCCGGTAGTGCCACGTATCCCTGCAGAGGGTTAAATCAGCCGGCAGAGAGAGAAAAACATATCATTTGCTATATCCTTGTCTTAGAAGAGAGAGAAGCTCTAGGAAGAGGAAGAGGAATTCTAGAGAGAGGTAGATTTCCAAGCTTGATCCCTAGAGATCGAACCATTAGATCCGTGTTTTAAGGTTAGATTCGTGATCTACTCTTGTTATTCTTTATGTTGATCTAATAATTGCATTGCATGATCTAGCATGTTTCATGAACCATGCATTGCTTTGAAGTTCGGTTTTAGAAAGAGAAAGTGATATTCATGTGTTCTTGAGGAAAAGCCATGTTTTGATCCGAAAGTTTGTATCAAGATCCATGTTTTCGTGTTTGTTTTCATATGATCTTCAAGTATGGGTACCAAGGTCCATGTTTTTGAACTCATAGCATGAAACCTCAGATTTTATAATAACAAGTTATGATTTTAGCATTCATGTTCTTCATGTTCTTCATGCCCATGTTCTTCAAGGATGAAACCCAGATTTCCAGGATTCATTTCCCTAGGTGTGATCACCGAGACCACTCTTGCCTAGATCACACACTTAGGCCAAACATCGTATCTCACCTTGGCCTACCTTGCATGATCACTTGCACGTTAGTTTATCTTGCATGCACACCTAGGCTAACCACTGCACACCTAGGCCGACCATGGTACACCCTTGCCGGCACCTTGTAACACCTCGGCAGGCAGCTGCATACTGAAGCCTAGGTAACCACACCTCGGCCAAGAGGTGTGGGACCTCGGCCAAGACCTCCTGAGTTCACTCAGCTAGGTCATTTTTGCCTAGATCATTTCTGTGCATCCATTCCAAGACTTGGTTGGTGCCCAGCATGTTTTCCCTAGATGTTTTCTAGCATGTTTTCCCTAGATGTTTTCCAGCATGTTTTCCCTAGATGTTTTCCAGCATGTTTTCCCTAGATGTTTCCCAGCATGTTTTCCCTAGATGTTTTCCAGCATGTTTTCCCTAGATCATTTGCATTCATGTAAAGCTTGTTTTTAAGAGTACATTCAATAGACTTTGCCATGTGTTTGTAGGACTTGGACCTTTGCCTTGATCCCGACGTCCCAAGAACTATGTGAGTGGTATTTTTAATGAAGTTATGTTATAACGTTTTGATAAAGCTTTGCCTTGTTTTGATAAAAGTATTTGTTAAGCATGAATGATATCCCTATTTTATGTACCAAGTATAAACTCTGTTTTGGATGGCAATGTATCAAGTAAGCTTTGTTTTGATGTCAATCTTTGAAAGTCCGTACGTGCCAGGGGACTTTAAGCATTTGTGGCACAAGTCCGTACGTGCTAAGGGACTATAAGCATTAGTAGCACACATGTGAAGTCCGTACGTGCCAGGGGACTTTAAGCATTTGTGGCACAAGTCCGTACGTGCTAAGGGACTATAAGCATTAGTAGCACACATGTGAAGTCCGTACATGCCAGGGGACTTTAAGCATTGGTGGCACAAGTCCGTACGTGCTAAGGGACTATAAGCATTAGTAGCACACATGTGAAGTCCGTACGTGCCAGGGGACTCTAAGCTTTCGTGGCACCTTTGTTTGTTTTGAAAGACCAAGGTTCAATTGACGTTTTGTTTCAAGTCAAGCTAAGCTATGTTATGTATGGTTTTGACAAGGATATACTATGTATTGTTTTGAAAAGATCTCAGGAATCATTCATTTAACCCCTTTATTACTTATACCATTCACTGAGTATCCAAGCTCACCCTCCCTATGTATGTATGTAGGTAACAAGCAAGAAGTCGGCTACGCCGAGGTGTGTGTTTTGTATGCATGTTATGTCGGTTGTAAGGATGTCGGCAATCTCGAAGTTTATGTATTGTGAACATGTCGGCTGGAGAAGCCTTTTACCAAGACGTAATATGTATTTTTGTACTTTATTGTATTTGTATCCAAGTTGTAACATTATGTAAAGATGTATGTCATTTCATTTGACTTATGCACTGCTCTTATGGACCACTTGTATTTTAGATTATTGCTTCCGTATTTGCGAGCCCCCTATATCTATACTCTAATTGTGTGTGAATTTTGAAAGTTGGTCTAATTATATTCAAATGGCCATTTTACGGAAATTTCATCGCGGGATTCGACACCCATGTATTCAAATACACAACTTGATTAGTTTCAATTCACCTAATCATCATGCAATGTCTACAACAATCAAGACTATCCTTCACCGATAGCCCAACGCAGCTATTTCTAAACAGATAATAAATGCCTCAACAGATATATAATTGACATTTTCAAAAGTGAGCGATTTATAAATCCAACTCCACCATTCTATCTCTTAATGATCAAATTTCATTATCCCCAACTCAATTTCATAACAAATGCCATTAATTACACTAATGACCCAAATACACCCAAATATGACATTTTTTCCTTTAAACTCAATATTGACCCAAAGGTCCAAATATTATTAACAACAACAATAATCTCTTTTTAAGACCCCAAATATATATATATATATATATATGAGTCAACAAGACAAAACCCCTCTTTTTCAATATAATACATTACAAACCCTAACTTCCCAAACCAAACCATTTATACAAAAGCTCTACATTTAGGTTAAAGATCATAAAGATGAGTAGGAATCCCTACCTCGAAGTTAGAGCTCAAACGGAGAAGATGAAGAAATCCAAAATGCTCCAAACTCCAAACTTTTCAGATCAAAGCGAAGCCCTCGACGATCAACACACTTTTTACAAAGGCACTAAGAGAGTAGGTCACTCTAGCTAGATCAATCCCTAAAGAGAAGGTATTTTCTAGTGAGAGGGGCTCTCAAAATCAGTTTTTGGGAAAGTAAGAGAGAGAATGAAAAGTGAAAAGTGATTCAAAAATGCCCAGCTGCCAACTGATATACGTATGACCCGCTCGAGCGGATAATAGGACGCTCGAGCGCAAAGGAAAGGCCACTCGAGTATAGATTCCCTCCTTCCAGAACTTTTACAGACAATGAACTACCCGCTCGAGCGTCAAGACACCCGCTCGAGCGCTACCCGCTCGAGCGTAAGGAAATCCGCTCGAGCGTGAAAAACACACCTGCAGAAGTTTTGCAGAGGCACGAAAAGGTGGAAGTATGGAATCTCTACTTGAGCGCACAATGACCTGCTCGAGCGGACCACTCAAAAACTGGGCAATGAGAATTTGAACTAAGGCTCAACCCACCTGTTCGAAACACGCCCAACACATCCTAAAACTCAAACACACGAAATTAAAGGATAACAACAAGATATACAACCACCAACTCCACGAAACCTAAGTCCAGAATACAACAAACAATGGAAGAGAAATCGGGATCGCTATAACCTCCCCCCTTAAAGAATTTAGTCCCCGAAATTACGTATAAGTTTTTCAAAAGCATGTTTTCTCAATTACCAACATTATTACAATGTAAAATTCAACAAATTGACCCATTACCGGTTATTCCATCTCTATTCAAGAGGCAAACTTTCAACATAATCTCCAACATGCATTATCAACATGCATCACATAACAAATTCAATGCCAAAATTATATTTGCATTTCTACAACAGAGTTAACATATGCAATGTTAAAATAAACTTCCATTACAAGGCAAGTTCCACAATATTCCCATAAACCAAAACATTCACAATGTTTTACAACTTAAGACATATTTAATGCTCTTAAAGTTCATTGATATTACAAAATCCCAATACATGGTTAAACGTTTACAAACAAGTCCGAATATTTCTCACGGACATCCGCCTCACATTCCCAAGTGGCTTCCTCCACTCCGTGATGTTTCCACAAAACCTTCACTAAGGGAATGGTCTTGCCTCGCAAGACTTGATCCCGCCTATCCAAGACCCGTACCGGTCTCTCCTCATACGAGGCATCCTCATCTACCTCTAAGTCGGTCCAATCCAACACGTGCGATGGATCCGGCCCATACTTCCGAAGCATACTAACATGAAATACGTTATGCACTCCGGACAACTGCGGCGGCAAGCAACCTCCCCAATCCTTTCAAGGATCTCAAAGGGACCGATAAATCGAGGGGACAACTTCCCACTCTTTCCAAACCTCATCAAACCCCGCCTAGGTGATATTTTCAGGAAAACATGATCACCCGTCTCAAATGCCAAGGGCCTCCTCCTACGGTCGGCATAACTCTTTTGGCGACTTTGGGCAGTAACAAGCCTCTTACGGATAAGCTCAACTTTCTCTGTCGTTTCCCTCACCAACTCCGGGCCCAACAAAGGTGCATCACCCACCTCGGCCCAACAAACCGAAGCCCTACACGGTCGGCCATACAAGGCCTCAAACGGCGCCATACCGATACTAGACTGAAAGCCGTTGTTGTAGGCAAACTCCACCAAGGGCAAGTGCCTCTCCCACATCCCACTAAAGTCAAGGACACAACCCCGAAGCATATCCTCAAGGATCTGAATAGTACGCTCGGACTGTCCGTCAGTCTGAGGATGGTAAGCTGTACTACAGGTCAGTTTAGTGCCCAAGGCACTCTGCAAACTCTGCCATAACCTAGCAGTAAAACGAGGATCTTTATCAGAGACGATCGACACTGGGACTCTGTGCAACCTCACTATGTCCCGAATATACAAGTCGACAAGATGATCTACCGAATCTCTCAAGCGCATAGGAATAAAGTGCACTGACTTAGTCAACCGGTCTACAACCACCCAAATAGCATCACTATCCCGCTGAGTCCTCGGAAGACCTACAACGAAGTCCATAGTAACATGCTCCCACTTCCACTCGACAATAGGCAAGGGTTGCAACAAACCCGCTGGCCTCTGATGCTCGACCTTCACTTGCTAACAAGTAAGGCACTTAGACACGAAAACTGCCACATCCTTCTTCATCCTCCGCCACCAAAATTGGTGACCCAAATCACGATACATCTTAGTGCCTCCCGGATGCACCGCAAGGCGCGAATGATGAAACTCTTGGAGTACTTCTTCTCGGCAAGACTCCGGCACAAACAGACGGTCTCAGTATCTCACACTCAAGTCGGGATACACAGTCAAACCCTTCTCAGCCTTCCCACTGAAGATCTTCTCTCGGAGGGATTCTACTTCAAGGTCACCTCTCTGTGCCTCTAACACTCAAGTCACAAGTGTAGGCTGTGCAACAACAGAAAACAAGGCCGCAGCCTCAATGGATTCGCCTAGAAGCAAATCGAACTCGCCCAGTGTACCTAACATCTCCCACTCCCGAATGGCTATACAAGCAACATCACTAATGGATTTCCTACTAAAGGCATTGGCCACAGCATTGGACTTTCCCGGGTGATAGTGTAACTCAAAATCGTAGTCCTCAATAAACTCCATCCACCTTCTCTGCCTCAAATTCAAGTCTCTCTGTGTAAACAGATACTTCAAACTCTTATGATCCGAGAACACCTCGAACCTTTCACCATAAAGGTAGTGCCTCCAAATCTTTAAGGCAAAATTTATGGCTGCTAACTCAAGGTCATGTGTAGGGTAATTCCTCTCGTATATTTTCAACTGACGTGAGCCATAAGCTATTACTTTTCCATCTTGCATCAAGACATAACCCAATCCCTCTCGTGAGGCATCACAATAAACCGCATAACCCAAACCTCTCTCCGGAATAATCAAGACCAGAGCGGTGGTCAATCTAACCTTCAGCTCCTGGAACGACTTTTCACAAGTCTCACTCCACACGAACTTGACCCCTTTCCGCGTCAATCTAGTCAACGGTGAAGCTAGCCTGGAGAAATCCTTCACAAACCGGCGATAATATCCAGTTAATCCCAGAAAACTGCGGATCTCAAAAACGCTCTTAGGCTGTGCCCAATCTTGCACTGCCTCAATCTTGGATGTATCAACAGACACCCCTTCCCCGGAAACCACATGGCCTAAGAACTTGACTTCCTCTAGTCAGAACTCACACTTTCCAAACTTGGCATACAGTCTATGGGCTCTAAGCAACTCAAGCACCACTCTCAGGTGTTCCGCGTGCTCCTCCTCAGAAGGCGAATAAATCAGAATGTCGTCCACGAAAACGACCACAAAGCGATCTAAGAATTCCCGGAAGATCCGGTTCATCAAGTCCATAAAGACTGCCGGTGCATTGGTGAGCCCAAATGGCATCACCAGAAACTCATAGTGGCCATACCGCGTACGGAATGCCGTTTTCGGAATATCCTCCTCCCTGACCCTCAACTGGTGGTAACTCGATCTCAAGTCTATCTTAGAGAAACAACGAGAACCGTTCAACTGGTCAAATAGATCATCAATACAGGGCATAGGGTACTTATTCTTAACCGTAGCCCGATTCAACTTTCCGTAGTCGATACAAAGTCTCAAGGCACCATCTTTCTTTTCAGCAAAGAGGGCCGGTGCTCCCCACGGTGAAACACTAGGGCGAACAAAACCCTTATCTAGCAACTCCTGGAGTTGAATCTTCAACTCACTCAACTCGGCTGGGGCAAAACGGTAAGGTGCCATAGAAATGGGCGCCGTGCCAGGCACTAAATCAATAGAGAACTCTATCTCTCGGTGAGGTGGCAAACTAACGAGATCCTCGGGAAAAACATCTGAATACTCACAAACCACCATCGGCAATATAATCTGGGTCTCATCACACTCACTACTCATAAAGCTAGCAAGAAGACCACTAAGCTCACTGTGCCCTCACGGATCATACACCGGTGGCAACACACTACCAACCCGATCTCCCAAGAAATGGAAACACTCCCCGCTCAAGGTACATACTGTGACCCTCTGGCAGTAGCAATCGATAACTGCCCAGTATGACGATAACCAGTCCATACCCAAAATAACATCAAAACCCGACATGGGCATAACTGCAAAAGGAAATGGAAGTCGGCGGTCGGCAACCTCTATGTCACGACCTCTATGTCACAACCTCTACATCCGTGTTTCAAAATCAATTTGCCCCCAACAGGCGATATAGCACAAATAGGAGATGCTAACTGTGCTAACTCCAATCCCAAAACAGATGCGAATGTAGCAGATATAAAGGAATGAGATGCACCCGTATCAATCAACACATTGGCAACCGAGTTACAAAACAAAAAGGTACCTCTCACAACAGATGGAGCCGGTACAAGATCCTGCGGGGTAACAGCATACACGCGCCCTGTAAGCCCCTGATCTACCTGCTTACCTCTCGGAGCAAAGGACTGATGCACAGACTGAGACGATGAAGCCCCCTGATTGGCCCTCGAGGCCTGAACAGACTGTGCTAGCTGCGAACTCTACGTCTGTCTCGAACTAGACATACCGGGTGTACCACCTAACTGTGGACAAAACCTCTTCAGGTGTCCTGTTTGACCACACTGATAACAAGAGGACGACCGGCCTCTGCCCTGACCCTGACTCTGAGGTCGAGCTGAAGATGAAGTTGCTCCCTGACCTCCTCCCCTCTGCGGGCAAGCTGGAGACTTGTGGCCCAACTGACCACACTTGAAACAGGTAAAGTCCCCCTGGCTGCCTCTCCTAGAACCTGAACTCGACACTGGAAAGGTAGATCTCGCTAAAGCACTCCGGGACTGCTGAGGGTTAGAACCCCTCTGCCTCCTACCATCCCCCTGGCCTTCTTGACTCCTCTTGGAGCCCCTCATCCTCTCCTCCTTCTCCATCATAGACTCTATATGGGTCGCGGCATCCACAAGACGCCCATACTCCCGGATCATGGATCCTCCAACCCTCATCTTGAGACCATGCCTCAACTTCCTTTCGAACTCAATACAACGGCGTTCCTCCGACGCCACGAGCTCAGGTGCGAACCTGGACAAACTGGTAAAGACGGCCTCAAACTCGGCCACTGACAAGCCTAGCTGCTTAAGCTGGCAAAACAGGTCCCTCAGCTTTTCCCTGATAGCTGGGGCTATCAGGGCTAAGTACTTCTCTTGGAAAATATCAACAAAAGCCTCCTAGGTGCCACCGATATGGCCCCTCGTGAACTTCCACCATTGACCCGCATCCCCCTTAAGCTGGAAGGATGCCAAGGTCACCTTTAATAACCCGTTCTCGATGCCAACCATCTCAAATGTCTTGGTCATCTGTTCTAACCACTCATCAGCCTTGAGCGGCTCCTTTGGATCCCCAACAAACTCATTCGGATTAGACCGAAAGAACACCCTCTTTTGAAAGGAAGGCCCTGCATCAACAACCGGGGCCTGAACCTGGGCCTAAACTGGAACCTCAGCTCTAAGAATGCCCATAGATTCCCTCAAAGCATCGGCTATCCCACGGGCTAAGGCGCCCATAGCCTGTTGACCTACTGGCTCGGCCACATTAGCCTGACCAACCCCTTCCTGCTGCGCCGGAATATCATCCGGTATAGGCATTTCCTGCCTCCTAGGCCTGCCTCGCCTACCACCACGTCCTCGTCCTGACATCCTAATAAAGGTAACGAAGAACATTAGCACATTCATAAATGTGCCGAAGCTAAAACACTCGCGTCCTAATGCATGGACAACTGTAATTCACTCCACGTAAGCACATAATCACATAAGCACTTACGAATTTCATTTTCGGATAATGATAGTCCCGAGGCGTTACTAGAGTTCCGGTTAGAAACAACATTGATCAAGTGCTTTTCCAACAAGACTCACAGAAACCCAAGGATCCAATCAACGTCCTAGAAACTAAATCCCATACCCATATAGTCACATAATCATGTTATCACATAAGCATGTAACACTACATCTAAGTCTCTATTAAGCGAGACGAACCCATTATGGTACTAACCACTTCCCGCGTACCCAAAGTATTCGAACCCGGTACGCTCTGATACTAAGTTGTAACGCCCTCAAAAATAAACCCATCATAGCATTCATTCACGATAAGTAAAAGAGTTCTCATATTATAACCATCAGAGTATTCTTACAAAATGTATTACATGTTGACAACAAAAGTAAATGCCCTATAGGCTTACAACTTTCCAAGTCAACACTTGGTTACAAAAGGAGAGTACTAACTCTACACAAAAGAAGCCCTTGGCTTGATATACATGTAATACAAAAATGTAATCACAAAAGATGCCCCAGCCACTAAGCCTCTCAAGCTACGTCCTTGGAGGTGGCATGCTACCTGTACCTGAAAATGATGTCCCATGTAGGGTGAGCCAACGGCCAGTAGAGATATGCTAAACATAATATGAGCAATAACTAAAACATTAGCACTTGATAAATGTTCAACTTAACAAAACTCTACTTATAAACATGGCTCAGAACCTGGCCAAATAACTGAAATGAGGCTACACCTCATGCCAACAATACTACAACTTGCCATTTTACGGAAATTGCGTCCGCGGGATTCGGCACCCATGTATTTTCATTCTCTTATGGCCATTTTACGGACATTTCATCTGCGGGACTCGACACCCATGTATAGATATATTCGGATTGTCATTTTACGGAAATTGCGTTCTCGAGATTCAGCACTCATGTATAATTACATTCAAATGGCCATTTTATGGAAATTTCATCCGCGGGATTCGACACCCATGTATTCAAATACACAACTTGATTAGTTTCAATTCACCTAATCATCATGCAATGTCTACAACAATCAAGACTATCCTCCACCGATAGCCCAAATCAGTTATTTCTAAACAGATAATAAATGCCTCAACAGATATATAATTGACATTTTCAAAAGTGAGCGATTTATAAATCCAACTCCACCATTCTAACTCTTAATGATCAAATTTCATTATCCCCAACTCAATTTCATAATAAATGTCATTAATTACACTAATGATCCAAATATACCCAAATATGATATTTTTCCCTTTAAACTCAATATTGACCCAAAGGTCCAAATGTTACTAACAACATCAATAATCTCTTTTTAAGACCCCAAATATATATATATATATATATATGAGTCAAAAAGCAAAACCCCTCTTTTTCAATATAATACATTACAAACCCTAACTTCCCAAACCAACCATTTGTACAAAAGCTCTACATTTAAGTTAAAGATCATAAAGATGAGTAGGAATCCCTACCTCAATAGATGAAACCTAAAAGAGATGATGAAGAACTCGGAAATGCTCCAAATCCCAAGATTCTCAGATCAAAATGTAGCCCTCAACGATTAACACACTTTTTACAAAGGCCCAAGGGTAGAAAATCACTCATACTAGATCAATCCTAAGAGAGAAGGAAGAAAGTAGTGAGAGAAGCTCTCAAAAATGGCTTTTCAGAAAAGTAAGAGAGAGAGTGGAAGTTGAAAGTGATCTAAAAAGACCCAACTGATATCTGATATACGTATGACCCGCTCGAGCGGAGAATAGGACGCTCGAGCGTCAAGCACAAAAAATTGGACCCGCTTGAGCTTAAGAAGACCCGCTCGAGCGCCAAGACACAGGAAATAAATACATCCGCTCGAGCGCGAAAACCAGTCCGCTCGAGCGTAGATTCTCCTGTCACGCCCTCAAAATAGATCCATTATATATATACAATTGACATGCATTATTTAAAGAAAACAATTTATTAATTCATTCATCAGAGTATTACTAAATAAGAGCATTACATGTAACATCGAATAAAATGCCCTACAGGCTTACATCTTTCCAAGCCAATACTTGGATACAAAATATGAGTTCTAACTCAAATACAAATAAAGCCCTTGGCTTGATTATTTATCAAATAAAAACAAACAATTAAAGATAGTCTTCACAATCCAAATCCTTCCAAGCTAAGTCCTGGGAGGTAGCTTATCACCTGGACCTGAAAATGATGTTCCCATAAAGGGTGAGCCACAGTCCAGTAGAAATATACTAAACCAAATATAAGCATTGAATAAAGCAATAGCATTCAATAGATGGTTAACCAAGATAATCAATTTCAACATTTTACAGTCTCATAACTCTAATGTCAATGACACGTTCCACTTTCCAACATTATCAATATGGCTCAGAACCTGGCCAAACTTACAACAGTGCATTATAAACATCATATTCATCTTCTTCCTATGCCAACAAACAAATGAGACTCAAGCTCAAATCAAAACACTTCATACTTCCAGATTGATACACATTTTAGTGCTGTATCAATAAAACACTTCTATATAGATAAGCACACATAAAAGTGATGCTAATGGAGTCCATCCCCTATCTCCTCCCAAACAAAATCCGGTTTAGAGGTCCATCCCCTATCTTCCCCTAAACCGTGGAGTACATCCCCTATCTCCTCCCACACAAAACAATGTATGCAAATGCAAATGCAAATGCAATGCTCAATCAATACACGTATTTTCTGTATCAATGCAATAGTCAAAATTAATGACTTAACCAATGTGATTAGTTTCAGTTATTCCTAATCCACATGCAATGTCTACAACAATCACGACTATCCTCCACCGATAGCCCAAAACAGTTATTTCTAAACCGAAAATAACTATGCCGACAATTCAATAGACAAATGATTCAAATTATCCAACTACGCCATTTAAACAATGAATTCCCCAATTCCATGAATTTAACCATCTTTTCCCAATTCCATGAATTAATTGTACAAATTAATTTAATTAATACAACTAGGGTTTTTCCCCAAAATTACCAAAGTACCCCAACATATCAAAATACTAAAACTTAGAACAAAACTTATAAGATGGAGTAGGAAATCCCTACCTCGAAGAAATAGTCCCAAAAGAGAAGATGGAGATGAAAGCCCAAACTCAAAAGTGCTCCACACTACCAACAATTCAGATTAAATGGAAGCCCGCGACCCACTCTATCTTTTTAACAAAGGATCTAAGGTAGAAACTCACTCTAAGTAGATCAATCCTAAGAGAGAAGATGTGTAGAGGGAGAGAGAACTCGTACCTAGGGTTTTGGAATCTGAAAGGGAATGAAAAACTGATCTGAAACACGTTGCTGCCTATTTAAACCTGACAGGCTCGCTCGAGCGAAGAATTGGTCGCTCGAGCGACCAGACACAGAAAATCTACGCTCGAGCCAAGAAAACCTTGCTCGAGCCAACAACCCAAAAGCTCGCTCGAGCGAAAGAAAACTCGATCGAGCGAAGAACCCAAACCCTCAAGTCTGTAACCAGACTATTGCTCGAGCGAAGAACGAACTAACTCGCTCGAGCGAAGAAAAGCTCGCTCGAGCCAAGAATGCAAAGCTACAGGTCCAAACCAGACGCAAACTCTCGCTCGAGCTACCAAACCCCGGCTCGAGCGAAGAACCAAAACAACATCTCGCTCGAGCGACTAACTCCTCGCTCGAGCGAAGAACCAAAATTCTGGACAGCAACACTTGGTTTCTAAACCCAACCAACCTGAAACAAACCTGCCCAACACACTATAACTCCAAATAAGAAAATAAGGGACAACAACAACAATTATACAATGACAGAATCTACGGAACCTAAGTCTGGATACAATAATCAAATGGGAAAAGACCGGGGTCGCTATAACCTCCCCCCCTTAAAAGAATTTCGTCCCCGAAATTAAGCTTAAGTTTTTGAAAACAGATTTTTCTCAATTCCCAATGATATTATATAACCATAATAAACAACTTGACCCAATACTGGTCACCTCATCTCTTCATCAAGAGGCATCTCACAATATATAAAAAACAACAAACATTTCAGCCTGTATCATTATTATGCATTAATCCTTCCAATGTTAGCAATTCCCATATCATATTCACTCGCATGATATATACCACACAATCAACAATGTACTCAACAGATGCAATGTTACACTACACTTCTATAATGAAGCAAGTTTCAAGATACACCCATTTACCAATACAAACTCAATGTTTTACAACTTAAGACATATATAAAGCTCTTAAGTTTAACAATATAACAGAATCTAGTTATAAGATTACAAATCAACAAATATGTCCGGATATTTCTGGCGGACTTCCAATTCACGTTCCCAAGTGGCTTCCTCCACTCCGTGATGTTTCCACAAAACTTTCACCAAAGGGATGGTTTTGCCTCGCAAAACTTGATCCCGCCTATCCAAGACTCGAATCGGTCTCTCCTCAAATGAGACATCCTCATCAACCACTAAATCGGTCCAATCCAACACATGTGATGGATTCGGCTCATACTTCCGAAGCATACTCACATGAAACACGTCATGTACTCCGGACAGCTGTGGCGGTAAAGCTAAACGATAAGCAGCCTCGCCAATCCTCTCAAGGATCTCAAACGGACCAATGAACCGAGGGGACAACTTCCCGCTCTTCCCAAACCTCATCAAACCCCGTCTAGGTGATATCTTCAGAAAGACATGATCACCCACCTCAAACACCAAAGGTCTCCTCCTACGGTCGGCATAAGATTTCTGACGACTCTGTGCTGTAACAAGCCTCTTACGGATAAGCTCAACTTTCTCCGTCGTTTCCCTCACCAACTCCGGACCCAACAGAGGTGCATCACCCACCTCAGCCCAACAAACAGGAGATCTACAAGGTCGGCCATACAAGGCCTCAAATGGTGCCATACCGATACTAGACTGGAAACTGTTGTTGTAGGCAAACTCCACCAACGGCAAGTGCCTCTCCCACGACCCACTAAAGTCTAGAACACAACCCCGAAGCATATCCTTAAGGATCTGAATAGTACGCTCGGACTGTCCGTCAGTCTGAGGATGATAAGCCGTGCTAAAGGTCAACTTAGTGCCTAAGGCACTCTGCAAACTCTGCCACAACCTGGCAGTAAAACGAGGGTCTCTATCTGAGACAATCGTCACTGGAACCCCGTGTAACCTCATTATGTCCCGAATGTACAAGTCGGCAAGATGATCTACCGAATCTCTCACGCGCATAGGAATGAAGTGCGCCGACTTAGTCAACCGGTCTACTACCACCCAAATAGCATCACTACCCCGCTGAGTCCTCGGAAGACCCACAACGAAGTCCATAGTGACGTGTTCCCACTTCCACTCGGCAATAGGCAAGGGTTGCAACAAACCCGCTGGCCTCTGATGTTCGGCCTTCACTTGTTGACAAGTAAGGCACTTAGATACGAAAGCTGCCACATCTCTCTTCATACCCCGCCACCAAAACTGGCGACCCAAATCCTGATACATCTTAGTGCCTCCCGGATGCACCGCAAGGCGTGAATGATGAAACTCTCGGAGTACCTCCTCTCGACAAGACTCTGGCACAAACAGACGGTCTCGGTATCTCACACTCAGGTCGGGATACACCGTCAAACCCTTCTCAACCTTCCCACCGGAAATCTTCTCACGAAGCGATTCTACCTCCAGATCACCCCTCTGAGCCTCTAACACTCGAGTCACAAGTGTAGGCTGTGCAACAACAGAAAACAAGGCCGCAGCCTCAACGGATTCGCCCAAAAGTAAATCAAACTCCCCAAGTGCACCCAACATCTCCCATTCTCGGATGGCTATACTAGCTATGACACCAACAGGTTTTCTGCTAAGGGCATCGGCCACCACATTGGCCTTTCCCGGATGATAATGCAACTCAAAGTCATAATCCTCTATGAACTCCATCCACCTCCTCTGCCTCAAGTTCAAGTCTTTCTGTGTAAACAAATATTTCAGACTCTTATGATCCGAGAATACCTCAAATTTCTCACCATAAAGATAATGCCTCCAAATCTTCAAGGCAAATATCACAGCTGCTAACTCTAGATCATGCGTAGGGTAATTTTGCTCGTGAACTTTCAACTGACGTGAGCCATAGGCAACTACTTTTCCTTCTTGCATCAACACACAACCCAGACCCTCTCGTGAGGCATCACAATAGACTGCATAACCCAACCCTCTCTCTGGAATAATCAATACTGGAGCGGTGGTCAGTCTAACTTTCAACTCCTGAAACGACTTTTCACAAGTCTCACTCCATACAAATTTGACTCCCTTCCGAGTCAATCTAGTCAAAGGCGAAGCTAATCTGGAGAAATCTTTCACAAACCGACGGTAATACCCAGCTAACCCCAGAAAATTGCGGATCTCAAACACACTCTTAGGCTGTGCCCAATCTTGCACTGCCTCAGTCTTGGATGTATCAACAGACACTCCTTCCCCAGAAACTACATGGCCTAAGAACTTGACCTCTTCTAACCAGAACTCACACTTTCCAAACTTAGCATAAAGCTTATGGGCTCTAAGTAACTCAAGCACCACTCTCAAGTGTTCCTTGTGCTTCTCCTCAGAAGGCGAATAGATAAGGATGTCGTCCACAAAAACGACTACAAACCGATCCAAGAATTCCCGGAAGATCCGGTTCATCAAGTCCATAAAGACTGCCGGTGCATTGGTGAGCCCGAATGGCATCACCAAAAACTCATAATGGCCATACCGCGTACGGAATGCCGTCTTCGGAATATCCTCTTCCCTGACCCTCAACTGGTGGGAACTCGATCTCAAATCTATCTTAGAGAAACAACGGGAACCCTTCAACTGGTCAAACAGGTCATCTATATGAGGCATAGGGTACTTGTTCTTAACCGTAGCCCGATTCAACTTCCGGTAATCTATACAAAGTCTCAAAGCACCACCTTTCTTTTTAACAAAGAGGGCCGGTGCTCCCCACGGCGAAACACTAGGACCTATAAAACCCTTATCTAGTAACTCCTGGAGCTGAATCTTCAACTCAACTAACTCGGCTGGGGCAAAACGATAAGGTGCCATAGAAATTGGCGCCGTGCCGGGCACTAGGTCAATAGAGAACACAATCTCCCGATGCGGTGGCAAACCAACAAGATCCTCGGGAAAAATGTCCGCGTACTCACAAACCACCCTTGGCAACACAATCTGAGACTCATCATCCTCACTAATCGACAGGTTAGCAAGTAGACCACTAAGCTCACTCCGTCCTCGTGGAACATACCCCGGTGGCAACACATCACCAACCCGGTCCCCCAGAAAATGAAAATACTCTCCGCTCACGGTACAACAAGTGACCCTCTGGCGGTAGCAATCAATAACTGCCCGGTATGACGATAACCAGTCCATACCCAAAATAACATCGAAACCCCTCATAGGCATAACTACAAAGGAAAATGGGATTCTATGATAATCAACCTCTATATCACAACCTCTAACACCTTGTTTCAAAATCAATTCACCCCCAAGAGGTGACACTACACAAATAGGAGATGCTAACTGTGCTAACTCCAATTCCAAAACAGATGCAAATGCAGCAGACACAAAGGAATGGGATGCACCCGTATCAATCAAAACATTAGCAACCGAGTTGCAAAACAAGAAGGTACCTCTCACAACTGATGGTGCTGGCACAAGATCCTGCGCGGTAACAGCATACACGCGCCCAGACGACCTCTGATCAACCTGCTCAACCCTAGGAGCATAAGATTGCTGTACCGACTGGGACGATGAAGCCCCCTGATTGGCCTTCGAGGCCTGACCCGACTGAGCTGGCTGCTGACCCTGAATCTGCCTCAAACCAGATGCACCAGGTGTGCCACCCAACTGAGGGCAATACCTCTTCATATGCCCTGGCTGACCACACTGATAACATGAGAGTGGCTGGCCTCTACCCTGACTCTGGCCCTGAGATCGAGCCGAAGATGATGCTGCTCTCTGCACTCCTCCTCTCTGAGGACAAACTGGAGACTTGTGGCCCAGCTGGCCACACTTGAAACAGGTAATGTCTCTCTGACTGCCTTTCCCCGAACTAGCACTCGGCACAGGAAAAGTCGATCTAGAAAAGCTACCCTGAGACTGCTGAGGATTAAAACCCTTCTGTCTCCTACCATCACTTTGACCATCCTGACTCCTCTTGGAGCCCTTCTGTCCTTCCTCCTCCTCTTGCATCATGATTTCCATGTGGGCTGCAGCATCAACCATACGCCCATAATCCTGAATCATAGTTCCCCCAACTCTCAGCTTGAGTCCACGCCTCAACTTCTTTTCAAACTCAATACAACGGCGTTCCTCAGACGCCACCAACTCAGGTGCAAACCTGGACAAACTAGTAAATGCAGCCTCAAACTCGGCCACTGAAGAACTCGACTGCTTAAGCTGGCAGAACTGGTCTCTCAGCTTTTCCCTAACTGCTGGAGATAAGAACTTCTCCTGGAAAGCATTCACAAAAGCCTCCCATGTACCTCCTATACGACCCTTAGTAAACTTCCACCACTGACCCGCATCCCCCTTCAACTGGAAAGATGCCAAGGTCACTTTCAACCCTTCGTCTTCGATGGCAAGCATCTCAAACGTCTTCGTTGTCTGTTCGAGCCATTCATCTGCCTTAAGCGGCTCTTTAGGATCACCCACAAATTCATCCGGATTAGACCGGAAGAACTCCCTCTTCAAAAAGGAAGGTCCTGCATCTGCAGCAACATCCCGAGCTTGATTCTCAGCTCTGAGAATGCCTACTGACTCCCTGAATGCCCCTGCTATCTCTCGAGCTAAAGCGCCCATAGCCTGCTGGCCTACTGGCTCGGCCACATTGGCCTGGCCAATTCCCTCCTGAACTGCCGGAATCTCCTCTGGCACAGGCACCTCCTGCCTACCCGGCCTACCACGCCTACCGCGTCCTCGTCCTCGTCCTGACATCCTAATAAAGGAAACAAAGACATTAGCACATTAATAAATGTGCCGAAGCTAAACACTCGCGTCCTAATGCAATGGACAACAATAATTCATTCCACGTAAGCACATAATCACATAAGCACCAACGAATTTCATTCCCGGATAATGATAGTCCCAATGCGTTACTATAGTTCCGGTTGGAAGCAGCAGTGATCAAGTGCCTTTCCAACAAGACTACTAGAAACTCAAGGGTCCAATCAATATCCTAGAAACTACATTCCATACCCACATAATCACATAAACATGTTATCACATAAACATACAACATTACACTAAGTCTCTATCAAACGAGACGAACCCAATGTGATACTAATCACTACCCACGTACCCAAAGTATTCAAACCTGGTACGCTCTGATACCAAGTTGTCACGCCCTCAAAATAGACCCATTATATATATACAATTGACATGCATTATTTAAAGAAAACAATTTATTAATTCATTCATCAGAGTATTACTAAATAAGAGCATTACATGTAACATCGAATAAAATGCCCTACAGGCTTACATCTTTCCAAGCCAATACTTGGATACAAAATATGAGTTCTAACTCAAATACAAATAAAGCCCTTGGCTTGATTATTTATCAAATAAAAACAAACAATTAAAGATAGTCTTCACAATCCAAATCCTTCCAAGCTAAGTCCTGGGAGGTAGCTTATCACCTGGACCTGAAAATGATGTTCCCATAAAGGGTGAGCCACAGTCCAGTAGAAATATACTAAACCAAATATAAGCATTGAATAAAGCAATAGCATTCAATAGATGGTTAACCAAGATAATCAATTTCAACATTTTACAGTCTCATAACTCTAATGTCAATGACACGTTCCACTTTCCAACATTATCAATATGGCTCAGAACCTGGCCAAACTTACAACAGTGCATTATAAACATCATATTCATCTTCTTCCTATGCCAACAAACAAATGAGACTCAAGCTCAAATCAAAACACTTCATACTTCCAGATTGATACACATTTTAGTGCTGTATCAATAAAACACTTCTATATAGATAAGCACACATAAAAGTGATGCTAATGGAGTCCATCCCCTATCTCCTCCCAAACAAAATCCGGTTTAGAGGTCCATCCCCTATCTTCCCCTAAACCGTGGAGTACATCCCCTATCTCCTCCCACACAATACAATGTATGCAAATGCAAATGCAAATGCAATGCTCAATCAATACACGTATTTTCTGTATCAATGCAATAGTCAAAATTAATGACTTAACCAATGTGATTAGTTTCAGTTATTCCTAATCCACATGCAATGTCTACAACAATCACGACTATCCTCCACCGATAGCCCAAAACAGTTATTTCTAAACCGAAAATAACTATGCCAACAATTCAATAGACAAATGATTCAAATTATCCAACTACGCCATTTAAACAATGAATTCCCCAATTCCATGAATTTAACCATCTTTTCCCAATTCCATGAATTAATTGTACAAATTAATTTAATTAATACAACTAGGGTTTTTCCCCAAAATTACCAAAGTACCCCAACATATCAAAATACTAAAACTTAGAACAAAACTTATAAGATGGAGTAGGAAATCCCTACCTCGAAGAAATAGCCCCAAAAGAGAAGATGGAGATGAAAGCCCAAACTCAAAAGTGCTCCACACTACCAACAATTCAGATTAAATGGAAGCCCTCGACCCACTCTATCTTTTTAACAAAGGATCTAAGGTAGAAACTCACTCTAAGTAGATCAATCCTAAGAGAGAAGATGTGTAGAGGGAGAGAGAACTCGTACCTAGGGTTTTGGAATCTGAAAGGGAATGAAAAACTGATCTGAAACACGTTGCTGCCTATTTAAACCTGACAGGCTCGCTCGAGCGAAGAATTGGTCGCTCGAGCGACCAGACACAGAAAATCTACGCTCGAGCCAAGAAAACCTTGCTCGAGCCAACAACCCAAAAGCTCGCTCGAGCGAAAGAAAACTCGATCGAGCGAAGAACCCAAACCCTCAAGTCTGTAACCAGACTCACGCTCGAGCGAAGGAACTATTGCTCGAGCGAAGAACGAACTAACTCGCTCGAGCGAAGAAAAGCTCGCTTGAGCCAAGAATGCAAAGCTACAGGTCCAAACCAGACGCAAACTCTCGCTCGAGCTACCAAACCCCGGCTCGAGCGAAGAACCAAAACAACATCTCGCTCGAGCGACTAACTCCTCGCTCGAGCGAAGAACCAAAATTCTGGACAGCAACACTTGGTTTCTAAACCCAACCAACCTGAAACAAACCTGCCCAACACACTATAACTCCAAATAAGAAAATAAGGGACAACAACAACAATTATACAATGACAGAATCTACGGAACCTAAGTCCGGATACAACAACAACAATTATACATTTTTATTCAATTTCCATTTTAATTTATTTTACAAATAGATCGTTAAGGTATAGGGGTTTCTAGAATGAACTTCCATTTTTAATTTTATGCAACTTCCATTTTTATTTTTATTTAACTTCCATTTTTATTCAATTTCCTTATTTATTCAATTTTCTTTTTTATTTAATTTCCAAATAGATCGTTAAGGTATAATGGTTTCTTGAATGAACTTCCATTTTTAATTTTATGCAACTTGCATTTTTATTTTTATTCAACTTACAGTTTTATTCAATTTATTTTTCTATTCAATTTCCATTTTAATTTAATTTAGAAATAGATCGTTAAGGTATATGGGTTTCTTGAATGAACTTCTATAGCGATCCCGGGTTTACCCTTGTTGTACAGTGATCCGGACATGTGTCCGTGGATGTTGGTAGTTGTTTATTATTTTGTTTACATCCTTTTTACTTAGTATTTGAGTTATAGGATGTGTTGGGCGGGTTAGTTACAGGTTGGTTGAGTTTAGAAACCAAAACTAGTTGCCCAGATTTTGGCTTGTACGCTCGAGCGGGGGTTTTGGCGCTCGAGCGGAGATTACACCCATCCAGTACTTTCCTGTGCAGTGTTGGACGCTCGAGCGTGGTATTGGCCGCTCGAGCGGGGTTGTCTGAGTGACGCTCGAGCGTAGAGTTGGAAGCTCGAGCGGAGGCCTGGTTCTGTAAAAGTGCTGGGAGAGTGCATTCTGCGCTCGAGCGGGAGTTTGGACGCTCGAGCGGGAGTCTGTGAGTGACGCTCGAGCGGGGTGTTCTACGCTCGAGCGTAAGACTGGGTTTAAGTTTCGAAGTTGTGACTTTTTGAATCACTTTTTCACTTTCTCTTCTCTCTCTTACTTTTCCAAAATCACCATTGTTGAGCCTCTCACTCTAGATACTACCTTATCTCTAGGTTTTGATCTAGTAGGAGTGATTTGCTCACCTTTGGCCTTTACAAAAAAGTTGTTGATCATCGAGGGCTACATTTTAATCTGAAAATCTCGGGTTTTGGAGCACGTTGGGTTTTGTCGTCTTCTCCTTTGGGGCTCCGAATTTGAGGTAGGGATATCCTACTCCTCTCTATGGATTTTGTCTTTAAATTTTGGTGTTTTGAGATGTTGGGGTTGGTTTGGTAACTTTGTGAAAGTTTGGGGCTTTTGTGCAATTTTACAAAAGTTGGGGTTTTATTCATGATAAACCTAGATGCATGTTTGGCATAAAGAAGTGGAATGAATGTTAAATCATTGATGAAAATGGAACCTAAGGGTTGAAATGTTAATTATGAGAATTGACCTAATTACATTGTTTAATTATTTGGGATAATTAATTGAGAAGAATGAGGAAATGAAATGTTGATTGAATATCCATTTGTGCATTTATTTTCTGTTTAGAAATAATTGCTTTGGGCTATCGGTGGAGGATAGTCGTGATTGTTGTAGACAATGCATGATGATTAGGCAAACTGAAACTAATCAATGAAGTATGCCATGGAACTTGACGATTGATGGAATACATTAACTGTATGTATTGGGTGATTGTATATAGAACCAATGTGTTTATATGCGTTATGTGTAGAGGAGGAGATAGGGGATGTACTCCGCGGTTTAGGGGAAGATAGGGGATGTACCTCTAAACCGGATAGTGTTGGGAGAAGATAGGGGATGAACTCCGTAGGCACATGTAACGCCCTCAAAATAACAACAACAAACCCATCAGATAAGACATACATTTACATATAAACTAACCACACTCTTTAATTCTTCAGAGTTCCATTACATAAGTATTACATGTTAACATCATAACAAAATGCCCTACGGGCTTACAGCTTTCCAAGTTAACACTTGGTTACAACAAAAGAACTCATTTACACATAAAGCCCTTGGCTTGAAGTTACATGTAATACATCAAAAGTTAAGCGACAAAAGTATGTCCGCCACTAGCCTCCCAGCTATGTCCTTGGAGGTGGCATGCTTCCTGTACCTGAAAATGATATTCCCATATAGGGTGAGCCACAGCCCAGTAGAAATACACTAAACCAACCTTGGACAATGACTAAAACATTAGCAATTGATAGTTGGTCAACACTGATACAATCACATAAATTACATATTTATGTCAACGACTTACAAGTCCCAATTACTTTTCATTTTCCCTTTTTTTCAACAGATAAGCTTGCTAGCTCTACCATCATTTCCACAGATATGTATAAAAACTATATCTTACATTCAGATAAGCATAAAAGCTATATCCACATTCTCAACAGATATGTATATCAACAATATCCACAGATAAGCATACAAGCTGTATCCACACTTCACAACAGATATGTATATCAACAATATCCACAGATAAGCATACAAGCTGTATCCACACTTCACTTCACAAAGATAAGCATATGAGCTCTATCTTCACTTCTCTAGACAAGCATATGAGCTCTGTCTACGGAGTACATCCCCTATCTCCTCCAAATACCTATCCGGTTTAGAGGTACATCCCCTATCTTCCCCTAAACCGCGGAGTACATCCCCTATCTCCTCCTCTACACATAACGTATATAAACACATTGGTTCTATATACAATCACACAATACACACCATTAATGTATTCTATCATCCGTCAAGTTCCATGACACATTCCATTGATTAGTTTCCGTTTACCTAATCATCATGCATTGTCTACAACAATCTCGACTATCCTCCACCGATAGCCCAAAGCAGTTATTTCTAAAACAGAAAATAAATGCACAAATGGATATTCAATCAACATTTCATTTCCTCATTTCTCACCAATTAATTATCCCAATTAATTAAACAATGTAATTAGGCCATTTTCCATAATTACCATTTCAACCTTTAGGTCCCATTTTCATCAATGATTCAACAATCATTCTATTTTTTTATGCCAAACATGCATCTAGGTTTATTATGAATAAAACCCCAACCTTTGTAAAATTACACAAAAGCCCCAAACTTTCACAAAATTACCCAACCAAGCCCAACATCTCAAAATACCAAAATTTAAAGACAAAACCCATAGAGAGGAGTAGGTTATCCCTACCTCAAATTCGGAGCTCCAAGGGAGAAGACTACAAAACCCAACGTGCTCCAAAACCCGTGATTTTCAGATTAAAATGTAGCCCTCGACGATCAACAACCTTTTTGTAAAGGCCAAAGGTGAGTAAATCACTCCTACTAGATCAAAACCTAGAGAGAAGGTAGAGTCTAGAGTGAGAGACTCAACAATGGTGTTTCTGGAAAAGTAAGAGAGAGAAGAGAAAGTGAAAAAGTGATTTGAAAAGTCACAACTTCGGGACTTTAACCCAGGTCTCCGCTCGAGCGTAAAACACCCCGCTCGAGCGGCCACTCACAGACTTCCGCTCGAGCGGCCAACCTCCCGCTCGAGCGCAGAATGCACTCGCTCAGCACTTTTGCAGAACCAGACCTCCGCTCGAGCTCCCAACCCTACGCTCGAGCTCACAACACTGCACAACAAGATACTGGATGGATGTAATCTACGCTCGAGCGCCAACACCTCCGCTCGAGCGTACAGGCCAAAAATCTGGGCAACTAGTTTTGGTTTCTAAACTCAACCAACCTGTAACAAACCCGCTCAACACATCCTATAACTCAAATACAAGGTAAGAAAGGATGCAAACAAAATAATAACAACTACCGACATCCACGGTCACATGTCCGGATCACGGTATAACAAGGGTAAACCCGGGATCGCTATAACCTCCCCCCCTTAAAGAATTTCGTCCCCGAAATTAAACACAAGTTTTCAAAAACAAGTTTTCCTCCATTTTAAACAATGTTATATTTTAACATTCAACAATTCGACCCATTACCGGTCATCCCATCCCTTTAACAAGAGACATTTCACAATATGTAAACAACATATGTACTCCCGACATGCATCAACATTATGCATTATCTTTCCAATTCCAACAATATATTCAACAGATATAATGTTACATTCAACTTCCATATGAGGCAAGTTCCAAAACATACTTTCAATAAACCAAACATTTTCAATGTTTCACAACTTAAGACATATATAAAAGCTCTTAAGTTCAATCAAAATGTAAAATTTAAATACAAGATTACATATCAACAAACAAGTCCGGATATTTCTCTCGGACTTCCAACTCACGTTCCCAAGTGGCTTCTTCCACTCCGTGATGTTTCCACAAGACTTTCACCAAAGGAATGGTCTTACCACGCAGGACCTGATCCCGCCTATCCAAGACCCGTACCGGTCTCTCCTCATACGAGGCATCCTCATCTACCTCTAAATCAGTCCAATCCAACACATGTGATGGATCTGGCTCATACTTCCGAAGCATACTCACATGAAACACGTCATGAACTCCGGACAACTGCGGTGGTAAGGCTAACCGATAAGCAACCCCACCAATCCTCTCAAGGATCTCAAAAGGACCAATAAACCGAGGGGATAACTTCCCACTCTTCCCAAACCTCATCAGACCTCGCCTAGGTGATATCTTCAGAAAGACATGATCACCTACCTCAAACGCCAAAGGCCTCCTCCTGCGGTCGGCATAACTCTTTTGTCGACTCTGGGCTGTAGCAAGCCTCTTACGGATAAGCTCAACTTTCTCCGTCGTCTCCCTAACTAACTCTGGACCCAACAAAGGTGCATCACCCACCTCGGCCCAACACACTGGAGACCTACACGGTCGGCCATATAAGGCCTCAAACGGTGCCATACCGATGCTAGATTGAAAACTGTTGTTGTAGGCAAACTCTACCAATGGCAAGTGCCTCTCCCACGTCCCACTGAAATCCAGGACACAACCCCGAAGCATATCCTCGAGGATCTGAATAGTACGCTCGGACTGCCCGTCAGTCTGAGGATGATAAGCCGTACTAAAGGTCAACTTAGTGCCCAAGGCACTCTGCAAACTCTGCCACAACCTAGCAGTAAAACGAGGATCTCTATCTGAGACGATCGTCACTGGGACCCCGTGTAATCGCACTACGTCCCGAATATACAAATCGGCAAGATGATCCACCGAATCTCTCACGCGCATAGGAATGA
Organism: Camellia sinensis; assembly: GCF_055761805.1. Lineage (NCBI taxonomy): Eukaryota > Viridiplantae > Streptophyta > Magnoliopsida > Ericales > Theaceae > Camellia > Camellia sinensis. The sequence continues at coordinate 165,285,080 of NC_138972.1, forward strand.
AGTGCGCTGACTTAGTCAACCGGTCTACAACCACCCAAATAGCATCACTACCCCGTTGAGTCCTCGGAAGACCTACAACGAAGTCCATAGTGACATGCTCCCACTTCCACTCGGCAATAGGCAAGGGTTGCAACAAACCCGCTGGCCTCTGATGCTCGGCCTTCACTTGCTGGCAAGTAAGGCACTTCGATACGAAAATAGCCACATCTCTCTTCATACCCCGCCACCAAAACTGGCGACCCAAATCCCGATACATCTTAGTACCTCCCGGATGCACCGCAAGGCGCGAATGGTGAAACTCTCGGAGTACTTCCTCTCGGCAAGACTCCGGTACAAACAAACGGTCTCGGTATCTCACACTCAGGTCGGGATACACCGTCAAACCCTTCTCAACTTTCCCACTGGAGATCTTCTCTCGGAGGGATTCTACCTCAAGGTCACCTCTCTGTGCCTCTAACACTCTAATCACAAGTGTAGGCTGCACCACGACAGAAAACAAGGCCGCAGCCTCGACAGATTCGCCCAGTAGCAAATCAAACTCGCCAAGTGCTCCCAACATCTCCCATTCCCGGATGGCTATACAAGCTACATCACTAATGGATTTCCTACTAAGGGCATCGGCCACAACATTGGCCTTTCCCGGATGATAATGCAACTCAAAATCATAATCCTCGATGAACTCCATCCATCTCCTCTGCCTCAGATTCAAGTCTCTCTGTGTAAACAGATACTTCAAACTCTTATGATCCGAGAATACCTCGAACCTCTCACCATAAAGGTAGTGCCTCCAGATTTTCAAGGCAAAGATCACAGCTGCTAACTCTAGGTCGTGTGTGGGGTAATTCTTCTCGTGTATTTTCAACTGACGTGAGCCATAAGCTACCACTTTCCCCTCTTGCATCAACACACAACCCAAACCCTCTCGTGAAGCATCACAATAAACCGCATAATCCAACCCTCTCTCCGGAATAATCAACACCGGAGCGGTGGTCAATCTAATTTTCAGCTCTTGGAACGACTTTTCACAAGTCTCACTCCACACAAACTTGACTCCCTTCCGAGTCAGTCTAGTCAACGGTGACGCTAACCTGGAGAAATCTTTCACAAACCGACGGTAATACCCAGCTAATCCCAGAAAACTGCGGATCTCAAACACACTCTTAGGCTGTGCCCAATCTTGCACTGCCTCAACCTTGGATGTATCAACAGACACCCCTTCCCCGGATACCACGTGGCCTAAGAATTTGACTTCCCCCAGCCAGAACTCACACTTCCCAAACTTGGCATACAGCCTATGGACTCTAAGTAACTCAAGCACCACTCTCAAGTGTGCCTCATGCTCCTCCTCAGAAGGCGAATAGATAAGAATGTCGTCCACGAAGACGACCACAAATCGGTCTAAGAATTCCCGGAAAATCCGGTTCATCAAGTCCATAAAGACTGCCGGTGCGTTGGTAAGCCCGAATGGCATCACCAAAAACTCATAATGGCCATACCGCGTACGGAATGCCGTCTTAGGAATATCTTCCTCCCTGACCCTCAACTGATGGTAACCCGATCTCAAGTCTATCTTAGAGAAACAACGGGAACCCTTCAACTGGTCAAACAAATCATCTATACGGGGCATAGGGTACTTATTTTTAACCGTAGCCCGATTCAACTTCCGGTAGTCTATACACAATCTCAAGGCACCATCTTTCTTTTTAACAAAGAGGGCCGGTGCTCCCCACGGTGAAACACTAGGGCGAACAAAGCCCTTATCGAGCAACTCCTGGAGCTGAACTTTCAACTCAACCAACTCTGCTGGAGCAAAACGGTAAGGTGCCATAGAAATCGGCGCCGTACCAGGCACTAAATCAATAGAGAACTCTATCTCTCGGTGAGGTGGCAAACTAACAAGATCTTCGGGAAAAACATCCGAATACTCACAAACCACCCTCGGCAATGCATGCTGGGTATCACCACTCCCACCACTCTCAAAGCTAGCAAGTAGACTACTAAGCTCACTTCGCCCTCGCGAATCATACCCCGGTGGCAAAACACTACCAACCCGGTCTCCCAAGAAATGGAACCACTCCCCGCTCAAGGTACACAATGTAACCCTCTGGCGGTAGCAATCAATAACAGCCCGGTATGACGATAACCAGTCCATACCCAAAATAACATCAAAACCCTTCATGGGCATGACAACAAACGGAAAAGGAAGCCTATAGTCGGCGACCTCTATATCACATCCTCTAACACCCTGTTTCAGAATCAACTCACCACCCAAAGGCGATACCACACAAATAGGAGATGCTAACTGTGCTAACTCCAATTCCAAAACAGATGCAAATGCAGCAGATACAAAAGAATGAGATGCACCCGTGTCTATCAACACATTAGCAACTGAGTTGCAAAACAGAAAAGTACCTCTCACTACTGATGGATCCGGTACTAAATCCTGCGCGGTAACAGCATACACGCGCCCCGTAGGCCCCTGGTCTACCTGCTCACCTCTCGGAGCGAAAGACTGCTGCACAGACTGGGATGACGAAGCTCCCGGATTGGCCCTCGAGGCCTGCACAGACTGAGCTGGCTGAAAACCCTGCGTCTGCCTAGAACCAGACGCTCCCGAAGTGGCACTCAACTGTGGGCAAAACCTCTTCATGTGCCCAGGTTGTCCACACTGATAACAAGTCAAGAGCTGCCCCCTGCCCGAACTCTGACTCTGCGGTCTAGCTGAAGAAGAAGCAGCTTTCTGACCCCCACCCTTCTGCGGGCAAACAGATACCTTGTGACCCAGCTGGCCACACTTGTAACAGGTGAATTCCCCCTGACTGCCTCTCCCCGAGCCTACACTCGGCACTGGAAAGGTCGATCTAGAGACTGCACCCTGAGACTGCTGAGGGTTATTACCCTTCTGTCTCCTGCCATCACTCTGACTATCATGGCTCCTCTTGGAGCCTCTCTGACCCTCATCCTCCTCCTGCATCATAAGCTCCATATGAGCTGCAGCGTCCACTAGGTGTCTATACTCTCGGATATAAGACCCACCAACTCTCAACTTGAGGCCCCGCCTCAACTTCCGCTCAAACTCATAGCAACGGCGTTCCTCAGACGCCACCAGTTCAGGTGCAAACCTAGACAGACTGGTAAAAATAGCCTCAAACTCGGCCACCGACAAGCCCTGCTGATTAAGCCGGCTAAACTGATCCCTCAGCTTCTCCCTAGCTGCTGCTGATAAAAACCTCTCCTGAAAAGCATTCACAAACGCCTCCCAAGTACCACCAACACGAGCTTTCTCGTATTTCCACCATTGACCCGCATCTCCCTTCAGTTGGAAAGATGCCAAGGTCACTTTCAGTGCTCCGTCCTCGATGCCAAGCATCTCAAACGTCTTCGTTGTCTGTTCGAGCCATTCATCTGCCTTAAGCGGCTCTTTAGGATCCCCGATAAACTCGTCCGGATTACACCGAAAGAACTCCCTCTTCAAGAAGGAAGGCCCTGTCTCAGCTGCCTGATTCTCAGCCCTAAGAATACCCAAAGCTCCTGCTAACTCTCTGGCCAAGGCACCCATAGCCTGCTGACCTACTGGCTCGACCACATTGGCCTGGCCCACTCCCTCCTGCACTGCCGGAATCTCGCCCGGTAACGGTACTTCCTGCCTCGCAGGTCTACCACGCCTAGCACCTCTTCCTCGTCCTGACATCCTAATAAAGGCAACACAGAACGTTAGCACATTCATAGGTGTGCCGAAACTAAACACTCACGTCCTAATGCATGGGCAAGTGTAATTCACTCCACATCAGCACATAAACACATAAGCACTTACGAATTTCATTTCCGGATAATGATAGTCCCGAGACGTTACTAGAGTTCCGGTTAGAAACAGCATTGATCAAGTGCCTTTCCAACAAGACTCCCAGAAACTCAAGGATCCAATCAATATCCCAGAAATTAAATCCCATACCCACATAGCCACATAAGCATGTTATCAAATAAACACATAGCATATGGTACTACATCTACGTCTCTATCAAGCGAGACAAACCCATTGTGATCCTAATCACTTCCCACGTACCCAAAGTATTCGAACCTGGTACGCTCTGATACCAAGTTGTAACGCCCTCAAAATAACAACAACAAACCCATCAGATAAGACATACATTTACATATAAACTAACCACACTCTTTAATTCTTCAGAGTTCCATTACATAAGTATTACATGTTAACATCATAACAAAATGCCCTACGGGCTTACAGCTTTCCAAGTTAACACTTGGTTACAACAAAAGAACTCATTTACACATAAAGCCCTTGGCTTGAAGTTACATGTAATACATCAAAAGTTAAGCGACAAAAGTATGTCCGCCACTAGCCTCCCAGCTATGTCCTTGGAGGTGGCATGCTTCCTGTACCTGAAAATGATATTCCCATATAGGGTGAGCCACAGCCCAGTAGAAATACACTAAACCAACCTTGGACAATGACTAAAACATTAGCAATTGATAGTTGGTCAACACTGATACAATCACATAAATTACATATTTATGTCAACGACTTACAAGTCCCAATTACTTTTCATTTTCCCTTTTTTTCAACAGATAAGCTTGCTAGCTCTACCATCATTTCCACAGATATGTATAAAAACTATATCTTACATTCAGATAAGCATAAAAGCTATATCCACATTCTCAACAGATATGTATATCAACAATATCCACAGATAAGCATACAAGCTGTATCCACACTTCACAACAGATATGTATATCAACAATATCCACAGATAAGCATACAAGCTGTATCCACACTTCACTTCACAAAGATAAGCATATGAGCTCTATCTTCACTTCTCTAGACAAGCATATGAGCTCTGTCTACGGAGTACATCCCCTATCTCCTCCAAATACCTATCCGGTTTAGAGGTACATCCCCTATCTTCCCCTAAACCGCGGAGTACATCCCCTATCTCCTCCTCTACACATAACGTATATAAACACATTGGTTCTATATACAATCACACAATACACACCATTAATGTATTCTATCATCCGTCAAGTTCCATGACACATTCCATTGATTAGTTTCCGTTTACCTAATCATCATGCATTGTCTACAACAATCTCGACTATCCTCCACCGATAGCCCAAAGCAGTTATTTCTAAAACAGAAAATAAATGCACAAATGGATATTCAATCAACATTTCATTTCCTCATTTCTCACCAATTAATTATCCCAATTAATTAAACAATGTAATTAGGCCATTTTCCATAATTACCATTTCAACCTTTAGGTCCCATTTTCATCAATGATTCAACAATCATTCTATTTTTTTATGCCAAACATGCATCTAGGTTTATTATGAATAAAACCCCAACCTTTGTAAAATTACACAAAAGCCCCAAACTTTCACAAAATTACCCAACCAAGCCCAACATCTCAAAATACCAAAATTTAAAGACAAAACCCATAGAGAGGAGTAGGTTATCCCTACCTCAAATTCGGAGCTCCAAGGGAGAAGACTACAAAACCCAACGTGCTCCAAAACCCGTGATTTTCAGATTAAAATGTAGCCCTCGACGATCAACAACCTTTTTGTAAAGGCCAAAGGTGAGTAAATCACTCCTACTAGATCAAAACCTAGAGAGAAGGTAGAGTCTAGAGTGAGAGACTCAACAATGGTGTTTCTGGAAAAGTAAGAGAGAGAAGAGAAAGTGAAAAAGTGATTTGAAAAGTCACAACTTCGGGACTTTAACCCAGGTCTCCGCTCGAGCGTAAAACACCCCGCTCGAGCGGCCACTCACAGACTTCCGCTCGAGCGGCCAACCTCCCGCTCGAGCGCAGAATGCACTCGCTCAGCACTTTTGCAGAACCAGACCTCCGCTCGAGCTCCCAACCCTACGCTCGAGCTCACAACACTGCACAACAAGATACTGGATGGATGTAATCTACGCTCGAGCGCCAACACCTCCGCTCGAGCGTACAGGCCAAAAATCTGGGCAACTAGTTTTGGTTTCTAAACTCAACCAACCTGTAACAAACCCGCTCAACACATCCTATAACTCAAATACAAGGTAAGAAAGGATGCAAACAAAATAATAACAACTACCGACATCCACGGTCACATGTCCGGATCACGGTATAACAAGGGTAAACCCGGGATCGCTATAGCACAGCTCATATGCTTGTCTAGAGAAGTGAAGATAGAGCTTATATTCTTATCTTTGTGATGTGTGGATATAGCTTATATGCTTATCTGTGGATATTGTTGTTATACATATCTGTTGTAGAATGTGGATATAGCTTATATGCTTATCTGTGGATATTGTTGTTATACATATCTGTTGTAGAATGTGGATATAGCTTATATGCTTATCTGTGGATATTGTTGTTATACATATCTGTTGTAGAATGTGGATATAGTTTATATGCTTATCTGTGGATATTGTTGTTTTACATATCTGTTGAGAATGTGGGTAGTGCTTATATGCCTATCCGTTGAAAAGGGGAAAATGAAAGGAAACTTGGACTCATAAGTCGTATGACATAAATATGTAATTTATGTGATTGTATCGGTGTTGGCCATCTATCAATTGCTAATATTTTAGTCATTGTTCATGGTTGGTTTAGTGTGTTTCTACTGGGCTGTGGCTCACCCTATATGGGAATATCATTTTCAGGTGTAGGAAGCATGCCACCTCCAAGGACGTAGCTGGGAGGCTAGAGGCGGACATACTTTTGTCGCTTAACTTTTGATGTATTACATGTAACTTCAAGCCAAGGGCTTAATGTGTAAACGAGTTAGTACCTTTTTGTTGTAACCAAGTGTTAACTTGGAAAGCTGTAAGCCCGTAGGGCATTTTGTTTGGATGTTAACATGTAATACATATGTATATGGAACTCTAGTGAATAAAGGAATGTGGATGCTTGTATATAAATGCATGTCTTATCTAAAGGGTTTAATGCTTTTATTTTGAGGGCGTCACAACTTCTATTTTTAATTTTACGCAACTTCCATTTTAATTTTTATTTAACTTCCATTTTTATTCAATATCCTTGTTTATTCAATTTCCCTTTTTATTTAATTTCCAAATAGATCGTTAAGATATAGTAGTTTCTTGAATGAACTTCCGTTTTTAATTTTATGGAACTTCCATTTTTATTTTTATTCAACTTCCTTTTTTATGTAATTTCCAAATAGATCGTTAAGGTATAGTGGCTTCTCGAATGAACATCAATTTTTAATTTTATGCAACTTCTATTTTTATTTTTATTCAACTTCCATTTGTATTCAATTTCCATTTCTATTCAACTTTCTTTGTTGTATAATTTCAAAATAGATCGTTAAGGTATAGTGGTTTTTTGAATGAACTTTAATTTTTAATTTTATACAACTTTCATTTTTATTTTTATTCAACTTCCATTGTTATTCAATTTCCTTTTCTATTCAACTTCCATTTTTATTTAATTTCCAAATATATCCTTAAAGTATAGTGGTTTCTTGAATGAACTTCCATTTTTAATTTTATGCGTCTTGCATTTTTATTTTTATTCAACTTACATTTTTATTCAATTTATTTTTCTATTCAATTTCCATTTTAATTTAATTTACAAATAGATCGTTAAGGTATGGGGGTTCCTTGAATGAACTTCCATTTTTAATTTTTTGCAACTTCCATTTTTGTTTTTATTCGACTTCCATTTTGATTGAATTTTTTTTTTCTTTTCAGCTACCTTTTTTATTTAATTTCCAAATAGATCGTTAAGGTATAGTGGTTTTTGAATGAACTTCCATTTTCAGTTTTGATGCAACTTCCATTTTTATATTTATTCAACTTCCATTTTTATTCAATTTTCTTTTCTATTCAACTTCCTTTTTCATTTAATTTGAAAATAGATCGTTAAGGTATAGTGGTTTCTTGAATGAACTTCCATTTTTAGTTTTCGGCAACTTCTATTTTTATTCAATTTCCTTTTTTATTCAACTTCGTTTTTTTATTTAAGTTCCAAATAGATCGTGAAGGTATAATAGTTTCTTGAATGAACTTTCATTGTGAATTTTATGCTACTTCCATTTTTATTTTTATTCGACTTCTATTTTCATTCGATTTTCTTTTCTATTCAACTTCCTTTTTTTATTTAATTTTAAAATAGATCGTTAAGCTATATTGGTTTCTTGAATGAACTTTCATTTTTAATTTTATGCAACTTGCGTTTTTATTTTTATTCAACTTACATTTTTATTCAATTTATTTTTCTATAAATTTTTTTTTTTAATTTACAAATAGATCGTTAAGCTATATTGGTTTCTTGAATGAACTTCCACTGTCAAATTTATGCAACTTCCATTTTTATTCAATTTCCCTTTTTATTCAACTTCATTTTTTATTTAATTTCCAAATAGATCGTTAAGGTATAATGGTTTCTTGAATGAACTTCCATTGTTAATTTTAGGCAACTTCCATTTTTGTTTTCATTCAACTTCCATTTTTATTCAATTTTCTGTTCTATTCAACTTCCTTTTTTATATAATTTCAAAATAGATCGTTAAGGTATAGTGGTTTCTTGAATAAACTTCCATTTTTTAATTTTATGCAACTTACATTTTTATTTTTATTCAACTTACATTTATATTCAATTTATTTTTCTTTTCAATTTCCATTTAAATTTAATTTACAAATAGATCGTTAAGGTATAGGGGTTTCTAGAATAAACTTCCAATTTTATTTTTATTTAACTTCCATTTTTATTCAATTTCCTTATTTATTCAATTTCTTTTTTTATTTAATTTCCAAATAGATCGTTAAGGTATAGTGGTTTCTTGAATGAACTTCAATTTTTAATCTTATGCAACTTGCATTTTTATTTTTATTCAACTTACTGTTTTATTCAATTTATTTTTCTATTCAATTTCCATTTTAATTTAATTTACAAATAGATCGTTAAGGTATAGTGGTTTCTTGAATGAACTTCCATTTTTAATTTTACACAACTTCCATTTTAATTTTTATTTAACTTCCATTTTTATTCAATTTCCTTGTTTATTCAATTTCCTTTTTTATTTAATTTCCAAATAGATCGTTAAGGTATAGCGGTTTCTTGAATGAACTTCCGTTTTTAATTTCATGGAACTTCCTTTTTTATTTTTATTCAACTTCCATTATAATTCAATTTATTTTTCTATTCAACTTCCTTTTTTATTTAATTTCCAAATAGATCGTTAAGGTATAGTGGTTTCTCGAATGAACTTCAAATTTTAATTTTATGCAATTTGTATTTGTTTTATTTATTCAACTTCCATTTGTATTCAATTTCCTTTTTTGTTTAATTTCAAAATAAATCGTTAAGGTATAGTGGTTTTTTGAATGAACTTCCATTTTTAATTTTATACAACTTCCATTTTTATTTTTATTCGACTTTAATTTTCATTGAATTTCCTTTTTCTATTCAACTACCTTTTTTATTTAATTTCCAAATAGATTGTTTAGGTATGTTGGTTTCTTAAATGAACTTCCATTTCCAGTTTTGATGCAACTTCCATTTTTATATTTATTCAACTTTCATCTTTATTCAATTTCCTTTTCTATTCAACTTCCTTTTTTATTTAGTTTGAAAATAGATCGTTAAGGTATAGTGCTTTCTTGAATGAACTTCTATTGTTAGTTTTAGGCAACTTCAATTTTTATTCAATTTCTATTTTTATTCAAGTTTGTTTCTTATTTAAGTACCAAATAGATCGTTAAGGTATAATAGTTTCTTGAATGAACTTCCATTGTTAATTTTATGCTATTTCCATTTTTATTTTTATTCGACTTCTATTTTTATTCAATTTTATTTTCTATTCAACTTCTTTTTTTTTATTTAATTTTAAAATAGATCGTTAAGCTATTTAGTTTTATTGAATGAACTTCCATTCTTAATTTTATGCAACTTGCATTTTTATTTTTATTCAACTTACATTTTTATTCAATTTATTTTTTATTCAATTTACTTTTTTATTTAATTTACAAATTGATCGTTAAGGTATAGTGGTTTCTTGAATGAACTTCCAATGTTAAATTTATGCAACTTCCATTTTTATTCAATTTCCCTTTTTATTCAACTTCATTTTTTATTTAATTTCCACATAGATCGTTAAGGTACAATGGTTTATTGAATGAACTTTCATTGTTAATTTTATGCAACTTCTATTTTTGTTTTCATTCAACTTCCATTTTTATTCAATTTCCTTTTCGATTCAACTTCTTTTTTTATTTAATTTCAAAATAAATCGTTAAGGTATAGTGGTTTCTTGAATGAACTTCCATTTTTAATTTTATGCAACTTGCATTTTTATTTTTATTCAATTTATTTTTCTATTCAATTTCCTTTTTAATTTAATTTGCAAATAGATCATTAAGGTATAGTGGTTTCTTGAATGAACTTCCATTTTTATTTTTATTTTTATTTAACTTCCATTTTTATTCAATTTCTTTGTTTATTCAATTTCCTTTTTTATTTAATTTCCAAATAGATCGTTAAGGTATTGTGGTTTCTCGAATGAACTTCAATTTTTAATTTTATGCAACTTCAATTTTTATTTTTATTCAACTTCCATTTGTATTCAATTTCTATTTCTATTCAACTTCTTTTTTTTGTTTAATTTCAAAATAGATCGTTAAGGTACAGTGGTTTTTTGAATGAACTTCCATTTTTAATTTTATACAACTTTCATTTTTTTTTTGTTCAACTTCCATTGTTATTCAATTTCCTTTTCTACTCAACTTTCATTTTTATTTAATTTCCAAATATATTCTTAAAGTATAGTGGTTTCTTGAATGAACTTCTATTTTTAAATTTATGCAAGTTGCATTTTTATTTTTATTCAACTTACATTTTTATTCAATTTATTTTTCTATTCAATTTCCATTTTAATTTAATTTACAAATAGATCGTTAAGGTATAGGGGTTTCTTGAATGAACTTCCATTTTTAATTTTTTACAACTTCCATTTTTGTTTTTATTTAACTTCAATTTTGATTGAATTTCTTTTTTCTATTCAACTACCTTTTTTATTTAATTTCCAAATAGATCGTTAAGGCATAGTGGTTTTTAAATGAACTTCCATTTTCAGTTTTGATACAACTTCCATTTTTATATTTATTCAACTTTATTTTTATTTAATTTTCTTTTCTATTCAACTTTCTTTTTTATTTAATTTGAAAATAGATCGTTAAGGTATAGTGGTTTCCTGAATGAACTTCCATTGTTAGTTTTAGGTAACTTCCATTTTTATTCAATTTCCCTTCTTATTCAACTTCGTTTTTTTATTAAAGTTCCAAATAGATCGTCAAGGTATAATAGTTTCTTGAATGAACTTATATTGTTAATTTTATGCTACTTCCATTTTTATTTTTATTCGACTTCTATTTTTATACAATTTTCTTTTCTATTCAACTTCTTTTTTTTATTTAATTTTAAAATAGATCGTTAAGCTATATTGGTTTCTTGAATGAACTTCCGTTTTTAATTTTATGCAACTTGCGTTTTTATTTTTATTCAACTTACATTTTTATTCAATTTATTTTTCTATTCAATTTCTTTTTTTATTTAATTTACAAATAGATCGTTAAGGTATAGTTGTTTCTTGAATGAACTTCCATTGTCAAATTTATGCAACTTCCATTTTTATTCAATTTCCCTTTTCATTCAACTTCATTTTTTATTTAATTTCTAAATAGATCGTTAAGATATAATGGTTTCTTGAATGAACTTCCATTTTTGTTTTCATTCAACTTCCATTTTTATTCAATTTTCTTTTCTATTCAACTAATATTTTTATTCAATTTATTTTTCTTTTCAATTTCCAGTTCAATTTAATTTACAAATAGATCGTTAAGGTATAGGGTTTCTGGAATAAACTTCCATTTTTAATTTTATGCAACTTCCATTTGTATTTTTATTTAACTTCCATTTTTATTCAATTTCCTTATTTATTCAATTTCTTTTTTTATTTAATTCCCAAATAGATCGTTAAGGTATAGTGGTTTCTTGAATGAACTTCAATTTTTAATTTTATGCAACTTGCATTTTTATTTTTATTCAACTTACAGTTTTATTCAATTTATTTTTCTATTCGATTTCCATTTTAATTTAATTTACAAACAGATCGTTAAGGTATAGGGGTTTTTTGAATGAACTTTCATTTTAATTTTTATTTAACTTCCATTTTTATTCAATTTCCTTGTTTATTCAATTTCCTTTTTTATTTAATTTCCAAATAGATCATTAATGTATAGTGGTTTCTTGAATGAACTTCCGTTTTTAATTTTATGGAACTTCCATTTTTATTTTTATTCAACTTCCATTTTTATTTAATGTACTTTTCTATTCAACTTCCTTTTTTATTTAATTTCCAAATAGATCGTTAAGGTATAATGGTTTCTCGAATGAACTTCCATTTTTAATTTTATGCAACTTCTATTTTTTTTTATTCAACTTCCATTTGTATTCAATTTCTATTTCTATTCAACTTCCTTTTTTTGTTTAATTTCAAAATAGATCGTTAAGGTACAATGGTTTTTTGAATGAACTTCCATTTTTAATTTTATACAACTTTCATTTTTATTTTTATTCAACTTCCATTGTTATTCAATTTCCTTTTCTATTCAACTTTCATTTTTATTTAATTTCCCAATATATCCTTAAAGTATAGTGGTTTCTTGAATGAATTTCCATTTTTAATTTTATGCAGCTTGCATTTTTATTTTTATTCAACTGACATTTTTATTTAATTTATTTTTCTATTCAATTTCCATTTTAATTTAATTTACAAATAGATCGTTAAGGTATAGGGGTTTCTTGAATGAACTTCCATTTTTAATTTTTTGCAACTTCCATTTTTGTTTTTATTCAACTTCAATTTTGATTGAATTTCTTTTTTCTATTCAACTACCTTTTTTATTTAACTTTCAAATAGATCGTTAAGGCATAGTGGTTTTTGAATGAACTTCCATTTTCAGTTTTGATGCAACTTCCATTTTTATATTTATTCAACTTTCATTTTTTATTTAATTTTCTTTTTTATTTAATTTGAAAATAGATCGTTAAGATATAGTGTTTTCTTGAATGAACTTCCATTGTTAGTTTTAGGCAACTTCCATTTTTATTCAATTTTCCTTTTTATTCAACTTCGTTTTTTTATTTAAGTGCCAAATAGATCATCAAGGTATAACAGTTTCTTGAATGAACTTTCATTGTTAATTTTATACTGCTTCCATTTTTATTTTTATTCGACTTCTATTTTTATTCAATTTTCTTTTCTATGCAACTTCCTTTTTTTGTTTAATTTTAAAATAGATCGTTAAGCTATAATGGTTTCTTGAATGAACTTCCATTTTTAATTTTATACAACTTCCATTTTTATTTTTATTCGACTTCAATTTTCATTGAATTTCCTTTTTCTATTCAACTACCTTTTTTATTTAATTTCCAAATAAGTCGTTAAGGTATAGTGGTTTCTTGAATGAACTTCCATTTTCAGTTTTGATGCAACTTCCATTTTTATATTTATTCAACTTTCATTTTTATTCAATTTTCTTTTCTATTCAACTTCCTTTTTTATTTAGTTTGAAAATAGATTGTTAAGGTATAGTGGTTTCTTGAATGAACTTCCATTGTTAGTTTTAGGCAACTTCCATTTTTATTCAATTTCCCTTTTTATTCAACTTCGTTTCTTATTTAAGTTCCAAATAGATCGTTAAGGTATAATAGTTTCTTGAATGAACTTTCATTGTTAATTTTATGCAATTTTTATTTTTATTTTTATTCGACTTCTATTTTTATTCAATTTCTTTTTCCATTCAACTTCCATTTTTAATTTTATGCAACTTGCGTTTTTATTTTTATTCAACTTCCATTTTTATTCAATTTATTTTTTATTCAATTAATTTTTTTATTTAATTTACAAATAGATCGTTAAGGTATAGTGGTTTCTTGAATGAACTTTCATTGTTAAATTTATGCAACTTCAATTTTTATTCAATTTCCCTTTTTATTCAACTTCATTTTTTTATTTAATTTCCAAATAGATCGTTAATGTATAATGGTTTCTTGATTGAACTTCCACTGTTAATTTTATGTAACTTCCATTTTTATTTTTATTCAACTTCCATTTTTATTCAATTTCTTTTTCTATTCAACTTCCATTTTTATTTAATTTCTAAATAGATCGTTAAGGTCTAGTTGTTTCTTAAATGAACTGCCATTGTTAATTTTATGCAACTTCCATTTTTAATTTTATTCAACTTAAATTTTTATTCAATTTCCATTTCTATTCAACAATCTTTTTTATTTAATTTCCAAATAGATCGTTAAGGTATGGTGGTTTCTTGAATGAACTTCCGTTTTTAATTTTATGCAACTTCCATTTTTGCTTTTATTCAACTTCCATTTTTATACTATTTCATTTTCTATTCAACTTCCTTTTTTATTTAATTTTCAAATAGATCGTTAAGGTATAGTGGTTTCTTGAATGAACTTCCTTTGTTTACTTTATTTAAAACTTCCTTTTTTTTTTATTTTTATTCAAGTTCCATTTGTATTCAATTTCCATTTCTATTCAACTTTTTTTTTATTCAATTTCCAAATAGATCGTTAAAGTATAGTGGTTTCTTGATTGAACTTCCATTTTTAATTTTACGTAACTTCTATTTTTACTTTTATTCAACTTCCATTTTTATACTATTTCTTTTTCTTATCAACTTCCTTTTTTAATTAATTTTCAAATAGATTGTTAAGGTATAGTGGTTTTTTGAATGAACTTCCATTTTTAATTTTATGCAACTTCTATTTTTATTTTTATTCCACTTCCATTTTTATTCCACTTCCTTTTTTTATTCAGTTTCCAAATAGATCGTTAATATAGTGATCCCGGTTGTCCCTTTACTGTTCAGTTGTATTCCGAACTCGGTTCCGTGGAATTGGTAGTTGTATCTATCTTGTTGTCGTCCTTTAAATCCTTTTGTTTGAAGTTTTAGGATGTGTTGGGCTTGGTTGTTACAGGTTGGTAGAGCTTTGGCTCCCATTGTTGTTGCCCAGTTTTTGAGTGGTCCGCTCGAGCGGGTCATCTTGCGCTCGAGCGGGGTTTACACCCTTCCAACATTTCGTGTCCCTGCAAAACTTCTGCAGGTGTGTTTTCTACGCTCGAGCGGGTTTCTTGCGCTCGAGCGGGTTGTGCTCGAGCGGGCTTTCTGGCGCTCGAGCGGGTAGTACCTCGTTGGTGTAAGTTATGGGAGATGAAAATCTACGCTCGAGCGAACTGGTCTTTCACGCTCGAGCGAGTGTGCTTTGTCTTTGTGTCTTGGCGCTCGAGCGGGCATTCTTGCGCTCAAGCGGACCCAGTTTTCTGTTCTTGACGCTCGAGCGTCCTGTGATCTGCTCGAGCGGGAATGTCGTATATCAGTTGGCAGCTGGGCGTTTTAAAATCATTTTCTTACATTCTCTCTCTCTCTCTTACTTTCTAAAAACACTTTTTGAGAGCTTCTCGCTCTAGGATCTCCCTTCTCTCTAGGGTTTGATCTAGTTAGAGTGTCTCCCTATCCTTCGGCCTTTGTAAAAAGTGTGTTGATCGTCGAGGGCTTTATTTTGATCCGAGAATCTTGGTGTTTGGAGCATTTTTGTTTTCTTCTCCTTCCCCGTTTGAGCTCTAACTTCGAGGTAGGGATATCCTACTCCTCTTTATGAGCTTTGTCTTTGAATTTTAGCATTTTGATATGTTGGGGGTTGTTGGATAATTTTGAGAAAGTTTGGGTCTTTATGTAATTTTACAAAAGATGGGGTTTTATTTATAACTAAACCTATATGCATGCTTGGCATAGAGAAATGATATAGATGATGAACTATGGATGAAAGTGGAACCTTGGGGTTGTTATGTTAATTATGGGAAAATGTCCTAATTAGTTGGATAAATTAATTTGTATAATTAATTTTGAGAAATGAGGAATTGAATTGAGAGTATTCAAATTGAAAAGATTTTGGGATTAACGGGTGTAGTTGGATTCATTTAATCACTCACGAGGTTGAATGTTGATAATATATATCCATTTGGGCATTTATTTTCTGTTTAGAAATAACTACTTTGGGCTATCAGTGGAGGATAGTCTTGATTGTTGTAGACAATGCATGATGATTAGACAAACTAAAACTAATTGATTGAGTATGCTATCGAATATAACGGTTGGAATAATACATCGACTTTATGTATTGATTGTTTATGTATATGATCTATGCTTATATATATTGTGTGTTGGAGGAGATAGGGGATGTACTCCACAGTTTAGGGGAAGATAGGGGATGGACCTCTAAGCCGGATTGTGTATGACATTGATACAGCACTACCATGTATATCAAGTGTTGATTATGGAAGTGTTTAAATTGATTTGATGTAGCACTAAAATGTATATCGTTATTAATTGTGAAGTATGGAAGTGTTTCTATGTTATGTTGATACAGCACCACAATGTGTATCGTTCGTATAGTATGGGAGTGGTTTATGTGTTATTGATACAGCATCAAAATGTGTACCACCATGAATTTCGAAAGTGTTTTTAAGATGAGTCTTATTCTCATTAAGTTATTTGGCTAAGTTTTGAGCCTTGTTTTCAAACTCAAGGTTGAAAAAGAAATGAGAAATGAAATTGTAAGAACCCACATTTTTCATCTTAATCATGTTCATGAGCATTTGTATGATTATGGTTTGTTAAGCTTGCATGTGTGTGTTCGTGACTTGTCCTACCTAAGTGAGCGAGATCCATGCCTTGATTTGATACCTTTGTGATTTGTCTAAGTGTTATGTGCTTGCCGAAGTTATGTTTAGCCGACGTTATGCCTAGATCAATCCAAGCCGAGGTCATTCTCAGTCTAGAAGTATCTTGGAACCCCTTGTTGACCTCCGTTCATGCCTTGACACATTAGCCGAGATGTTACCTTGCACCCCAGTGAACTCGTCCTGGAGTGGTATGACCTAGACCGAGGTGTGGCGCATCTAGGCCAAGATGTGGCACAGCTTAGTCAAGTGTTGTCCTTCCTAGTCGAGGTCATTGTCACCTTAGTTGCCGAAGTCCTTTTGTTAGCCGATGTTACCCCTTGCCGGAGTGCCGTTCCGTGTAGCTTGTTAGATACGCCTTGTCATTCGCCGATGTCATTGCCTCGTCAGGAAGCCCATACCGTTTTGCTTGTTGAACACCCTTTCACCATGTTTTGTCCAGTCTGTCAGCCACCTTTTCAGAGTGAACCCAACCAGTCGCCGCCACGTGTCCCAACAGAGGGATTAAGCCCAGAACCGAGTGAGAACACTTATCATTTTAGTGTCATAACCTTGCCTTGTAGAGAGAGAGAAGCTCTAGGAGGAAGAAGGAGTTTTAGAGTGAGAAAGTAAGTCTTCAAGCTTGATTCCTTGAGATCAAACCGTTAGATTCGTGTTCTAAGGTTAGATTCTTAATCTGCTCATGACGTTCTCTATGTTCATGTTATTGCATTGCATGATCGGATATGATTTGTAAGCCATGCATCGTCTTGAAATTCAGTTTTAGAAAGAGAAAATGACATTCATGTGTTCTTCAAGAAAAGTCATGTTTTGATCCGAAAGCTTTTTGCCTAGATTCACGTTTTGTGTTTGTTCTTGCATGATTTCCAACTATGGGTACCCAGGTCCATGTTTTCAAACTTGTAGCATGAAAATCCCAGATTTTGTGATGTCAGGTGGTGATTGAACATTCATACTCCTCATGTTTTCATACTCATGTTCTTCATGATTCATCAGCAGAGGGAAACCCAGAGTTTCCCGACCTCTTTTCCTTGCATGTGGCCACGGGGACACACCTCGGCAAGGAGGTGTGGAACCTCGGCCTAGACCTGGTTAGTGCCCAGCATGTTTCTGAGATCATTGTATACATATGGAACTTGTTTGAAAGTGCATTCAATAGGCCTTGCCATGTGTTTGTAGGACTTGGGCGTGTCTCGACCCCGACGTTCAAAGAGATAAGTGAGTGGTATTTTTAATAAAGCTATGTTACACTTGTTTTGATAAATCTTGTTTAGCCTTGTCTTGAAAAGTATTTGATTTAGCATGAATGACTATCCCTAATTGTATATCAAGCACTATCTTGTTTTGATGACATTTCTCGAAAGTCCTTAGCTGCAGGGGACTATAATGCAACTGCACTCTTGTCTTGACAGTCCTTAGTGCTAGAGGACTCTAAACTTTCGCAGCACAGCTTGTCTTGAAAGTCCTTAGTGCTAGAGGACTCTAAACTTTCGCAGCACAGCTTGTCTTGACAGTCCTTAGTGCTAGAGGACTCTAAACTTTCACAGCACAGCTTGTCTTGAAAGTCCTTAGTGCTAGAGGACTCTAAACTTTCGCAGCACAGCTTGTCTTGAAAGTCCTTAGTGCTAGAGGACTCTAAACTTTCGCAGCACAGCTTGTCTTGACAGTCCTTAGTGCTAGAGGACTCTAAACTTTCGCAGCACAGCTTGTCTTGAAAGTCCTTAGTTGCAGGGGACTATAATGCAACTGCACTCTTGTCTTGATATGTCATCACCCCTTGAAATAAGTAGATGTTATTAACATCCAAGGAACTTGAAAGCCGGCAAATGAACTTGATTTTTCCTCTTGATTGTAAAGTATGCTATGTATTGTTTGAAAGAAATCTTGGATATCAATCATGCAAAACCTTTATTTCTAATATCATTCACTGAGTATCCAAGCTCACCCTCTCTATATATATGTAGGTGATGAGCAAGAAGGCATTGAGGCCTAGACGTGTAGCCGATGTGTTTTTGGGTGCATTGCCGACGTGTTTTGGATTAGCATTTTGTACCATCTTGAAGATTATGCTTCTTAGCTTATATTTTTTGTGCACTTGTATATGTCGGCTTGAGAAGCCTTTTGGTCAAGATGTATTTTGTATCTCATTCCCTTATTGTATTTAAGTTGTAAGACTTTGTAAAAATGTATGTTCATTTCATTGGACTTAAGCACGGCTCTCATGGACTATTTAAATCCCGTATATGTATACATATTGCTTCCGCACTTGCAAGCCCCGTATTTTATACTCTGATTGGGTGTGATTCTTGTAAGTCGGCCTTGGGTAATCTCGGATTACTGGCCATCACGGCACCAAACTACTAGGGGCGGTTTGGGGGCGTGACAGATTGGTATCAGAGCACAAGTTCCTCGGTGTACGTTGTTCACGCACTTGAGTCCTAGAGAGTGTAACGCCCTCAAAATAATAACAATAAACCCATCAGATAAAACATGCATTTACATATAAATTAACCACACTCTTATATTCATTAGAGTTCCGTTAAATAAATATTACATGTTAACCTCATAACAAAATGCCCTACGGGCTTACAGCTTTCCAAGTTAACACTTGGTTACAACAAAGAGTTCTAACTCGTTTACACATTAAGCCCTTGGCTTGAAGTTACATGTAATACATCAAAAGTAAAACGACAAAACTATGCCCGCCACTAGCCTCCCAGCTAAGTCCTTGGAGGTGGCATGCTTCCTGTACCTGAAAATGATATTCCCATATAGGGTGAGCCACAGCCCAGTAGAAATACACTAAACCAACCATGGACAATGACTAAAACATTAGCAATTGATAGTTGGTCAACACTGATACAATCACATAAATTACATATTTATGTCAACGACTTACAAGTCCCAATTACTTTTCATTTTCCCTTTTTCAACAGATAAGCATGCTAGCTCTATCATCATTTCCACAGATATGTATAAAAACTATATCTCACCTTCAGATAAGCATAAAAGCTATATCCACATTCTCAACAGATATGTATACCAACAATATCCACAGATAAGCATACAAGCTGTATCCACATTCTACAACAGATATGTATATCAACAATATCCACAGATAAGCATACAAGCTGTATCCACACTTCACAAAGATAAGCATATGAGCTCTATCTTCACTTCTCTAGACAAGCATATGAGCTCTGTCTACGGAGTTCATCCCCTATCTCCTCCCAATACCTATCCGGTTTAGAGGTACATCCCCTATCTTCCCTTAAACCGCGGAGTACATCCCCTATCTCCTCCTCTACACATAACGTATATAAACACATTGGTTCTATATACAATCATACAATACACACAATTAATGTATTCTATCAACCGTCAAGTTCCTTGACACATTCCATTGATTAGTTTCCGTTTACCTAATCATCATGCATTGTCTACAACAATCTCGACTATCCTCCACCGATAGCCCAAAGCAATTATTTCTAAAACAGAAAATAAATGCACAAATGGATATTCAATCAACATTTCATTTCCTCATTTCTCACCAATTAATTATCCCAATTAATTATACAATGTAATTAGGCCATTTTCAGTAATTACCATTTCAACCCTTAGGTCCCATTTTCATCAATGATTCAACAATCATTCCATTTTTTCTATGCCAAACATGCATCTAGGTTTATTATGAATAAAACCCCAACTTTTGTAAAACTACACAAAAGTCCCAAACTTTCACAAAATTACCAAACCAAGCCCAACATCTCAAAATACCAAAATTTAAAGACAAAACCCATAGAGAGGAGTAGGTTATCCCTACCTCAAATTCGGAGTCCCAAAGGAGAAGACTACAAAACCCAACGTGCTCCAAAACCCGTGATTTTTAGATTAAAATGTAGCCCTCGACGATCAACAACCTTTTTGTAAAGGCCAAAGGTGAGCAAATCACTCCTACTAGATCAAAACCTAGAGAGAAGGTAGTATCTAGAGGGAAAGACTCAACAATGGTGTTTTTGGAAAAGTAAGAGAGAGAAGAGAATGTGAAAAAGTGATTTAAAGAGTCACAAATTCGGGACTTTAACCCAGGTCTCCGCTCGAGCGTAAAACACCCCGCTCGAGCGGCCACTCACAGACTTCCGCTCGAGCGGCCAACCTCCCGCTCGAGCGCAGAATGCACTCGCTCAGCACATTTGCAGAACCAGGCCTCCGCTCGAGCTCCCAACCCTACGCTCGAGCTCACAACACTGCACAACAAGATACTGGATGGATGTATTCCCCGCTCGAGCGCCAACACCTCCGCTCGAGCGGACAGGCCAAAAATCTGGGCAACTAGTTTTGGTTTCTAAACTCAACCAACCTGTAACCAACCCACCCAACACATCCTATAACTCAAATACAAAGTAAGAAAGGATGTAAACAAGATAATAAACAACTACCAACATCCACGGACACATGTCCGGATCACGGTATAACAAGGGTAAACCCGGGATCGCTATAACCTCCCCCCCTTAAAGAATTTCGCCCCCGAAATTAAGCACAAGTTGCAAAACAAGCTTTCCTCCATTTTAAACAGTGTTACACTTGAACAGTCAACAATTCGACCCATTACCGGTCATCCCATCCCTTTAACAAGAGACATATCACAATATGTAAACAACATATGTATTATTAACATGCACCAACATTATGCACTAACTTTCCAATGTCAACAATATATTCAACATATATAGTGTTACATCCAATTACCATATGAGGCAAGTTCCAAAACATGCTTCCAATAATCAAAACATTCTCAATGTTTCACAACTTAAGACATATATAAAAGCTCTTAAGTTCAACAAAACGTAAAATTTAAATACAAATTTACATATCAACAAACAAGTCCGGATATTTCTCACGGACTCCCGACTCACGTTCCCAAGTGGCTTCCTCCACTCCGTGATGTTTCCACAAGACTTTCACCAAAGGAATGGTCTTGCCACGCAGGACCTGATCCCGCCTATCCAAGACCCGTACCGGTCTCTCCTCATACGAGGCATCCTCATCTACCTCTAAATCGCTCCAATCCAGCACATGTGATGGATCTGGCTCATACTTCCGAAGCATACTCACATGAAACACGTCATGCACTCCGGACAACTGCGGTGGTAAGGCTAATCGATAAGCAACCTCACCAATCCTCTCAAGGATCTCAAAAGGACCAATAAACCGAGGGGATAACTTCCCACTCTTCCCAAACCTCATCAGGCCTCGTCTAGGTGATATCTTCAGAAAGACATGATCACCTACCTCAAACGCCAAAGGCCTCCTCCTACGGTCGGCATAACTCTTTTGTCGACTCTGGGCTGTAACAAGCCTCCTACGGATAAGCTCAACTTTCTCCGTCGTCTCCCTAACTAACTCTGGACCCAACAAAGGTGCATCACCCACCTCGGCCCAACACACTGGAGACCTACACGGTCGGCCATACAAGGCCTCAAACGGTGCCATACCGATGCTAGACTGAAAACTGTTGTTGTAGGCAAACTCTACCAATGGCAAGTGCCTCTCCCACGTCCCACTGAAATCCAGGACACAACCCCGAAGCATATCCTCGAGGATCTGAATAGTACGCTCGGACTGCCCGTCAGTCTGAGGATGATAAGCCGTACTAAAGGTCAACTTAGTGCCCAAGGCACTCTGCAAACTCTGCCACAACCTAGCAGTAAAACGAGGATCTCTATCTGAGACGATCGTTACTGGGACCCCGTGCAACCTCACTACATCCCGAATATACAAGTCGGCAAGATGATCTACCGAATCTTTCACGCGCATAGGAATAAAGTGCGCCGACTTAGTCAACCGGTCTACAACCACCCAAATAGCATCACTACCCCGCTGAGTCCTCGGAAGACCTACAACGAAGTCCATAGTGACATGCTCCCACTTCCACTCGGCAATAGGCAAGGGTTGCAACAAACCCGCTGGCCTCTGATGCTCGGCCTTCACTTGCTGGCAAGTAAGGCACTTCGATACGAAAACAGCCACATCTCTTTTCATACCCCGCCACCAAAACTGGCGACCCAAATCCTGATACAACTTAGTACCTCCCGGATGCACCGCAAGGCGCGAATGGTGAAACTCTCGGAGTACTTCCTCTCGGCAAGACTCCGGTACAAACAAACGGTTTCGGTATCTCACACTCAGGTCGGGATACACCGTCAAACCCTTCTCAACTTTCCCACTGGAGATCTTCTCTTGGAGGGATTCTACCTCAAGGTCACCTCTCTGTGCCTCTAACACTCTAGTCACAAGTGTAGGCTGCGCAACAACAGAAAACAAGGCCGCAGCCTCAACAGATTCGCCCAGTAGCAAATCAAACTCGCCAAGTGCTCCCAACATCACCCATTCCCGGATGGCTATACTAGCAACATCACTAATGGTCTTCCTACTAAGGGCATCGGCCACAACATTGGCCTTTCCCGGATGATAATGTAACTCAAAATCATAATCCTCGATGAACTCCATCCATCTCCTCTGCCTCAAATTCAAGTCTCTCTGTGTAAACAGATACTTCAAACTCTTATGATCCGAGAATACCTCGAACTTCTCACCATAAAGGTAGTGCCTCCAGATTTTCAATGCAAAGATCACAGCTGCTAACTCTAGGTCGTGTGTGGGGTAATTCTTCTCGTGTATTTTCAACTGACGTGAGCCATAAGCTACCACTTTCCCCTCTTGCATCAACACACAACCTAAACCCTCTCGTGAGGCATCACAATAAACCGCATAACCCAACCCTCTCTCCGGAATAATCAATACCGGAGCGGTGGTCAATCTAATTTTCAACTCTTGGAACGACTTTTCACAAGTCTCACTCCACACAAACTTGACTCCCTTCCGAGTCAGTCTAGTCAACGGTGACGCTAACCTGGAGAAATCTTTCACAAACCGACGGTAATACCCAGCTAATCCCAAAAAACTGCGGATCTCAAACACACTCTTAGGCTGTGCCCAATCTTGCACTGCCTCAACCTTGGATGTATCAACAGACACCCCTTCCCCGGATACCACGTGGCCTAAGAATTTGACTTCCCTCAGCCAGAACTCACACTTCCCAAACTTGGCATACAGCCTATGGGCTCTAAGTAACTCAAGCACCACTCTCAAGTGTGCCTCGTGCTCCTCCTCAGAAGACGAATAGATAAGGATATCGTCCACGAAAACAACCACAAATCGGTCTAAGAACTCCCGGAAAATCCGGTTCATCAAGTCCATAAAGACTGCCGGTGCATTGGTAAGTCCGAATGGCATCACCAAAAACTCATAATGGCCATACCGCGTACGGAATGCCGTCTTAGGAATATCTTCCTCCCTGACCCTCAACTGATGGTAACCCGATCTCAAGTCTATCTTAGAGAAACAACGGGAACCCTTCAACTGGTCAAACAAATCATCTATACGGGGCATAGGGTACTTATTTTTAACCGTAGCCCGATTCAACTTCCGGTAGTCTATACACAATCTCAAGGCACCATCTTTCTTTTTAACAAAGAGGGCCGGTGCTCCCCACGGTGAAACACTAGGGCGAACAAAGCCCTTATCTAGCAATTCCTGGAGCTGAACTTTCAACTCAACCAACTCTGCTGGAGCAAAACGGTAAGGTGCCATAGAAATCGGCGCCGTACCAGGCACTAAATCAATAGAGAACTCTATCTCTCGGTGAGGTGGCAAACTAACAAGATCTTCGGGAAAAACATCCGAATACTCACAAACCACCCTCGGCAATACATGCTGGGTCTCACCACTCTCACCACTCTCAAAGCTAGCAAGTAGACTACTAAGCTCACTTCGCCCTCGCGAATCATACCCCGGTGGCAAAACACTACCAACCCGGTCTCCCAAGAAATGGAACCACTCCCCGCTCAAGGTACACAATGTAACCCTCTGGCGGTAGCAATCAATAACAGCCCGGTATGACGATAACCAGTCCATACCCAAAATAACATCAAAACCCTTCATGGGCATGACAACAAACGGAAAAGGAAGCCTATAGTCGGCGACCTCTATATCACATCCTCTAACACCCTGTTTCAGAATCAACTCACCACCCAAAGGCGATACCACACAAATAGGAGATGCTAACTGTGCTAACTCCAATTCCAAAACAGATGCAAATGCAGCAGATACAAAAGAATGAGATGCACCCGTGTCTATCAACACATTAGCAACTGAGTTGCAAAACAGAAAAGTACCTCTCACTACTGATGGAGCCGGTACTAAATCCTGCGCGGTAACAGCATACACGCGCCCCGTAGGCCCCTGGTCTACCTGGTCACCTCTCGGAGCAAAAGACTGCTGCACAGACTGGGATGACGAAGCTCCCGGATTGGCCCTCGAGGCCTGCACAGACTGAGCTGGCTGAAAACCCTGCGTCTGCCTAGAACCAGACGCTCCCGAAGTGGCACTCAACTGTGGGCAAAACCTCTTCATGTGCCCAGGTTGTCCACACTGATAACAAGTCAAGAGCTGCCCCCCGCCCAAACTCTGACTCTGCGGTCTAGCTGAAGAAGAAGCAGCTTTCTGACCCCCACCCTTCTGCGGGCAAACAGATACCTTGTGACCCAGCTGGCCACACTTGTAACAAGTGAATTCCCCCTGACTGCCTCTCCCCGAGCCTACACTCGGCACTGGAAAGGTCGATCTAGAGACTGCACCCTGAGACTGCTGAGGGTTATAACCCTTCTGTCTCCTGCCATCACTCTGACTATCCTGGCTCCTCTTGGAGCCTCTCTGACCCTCATCCTCTTCCTGCATCATAAGCTCCATATGAGCTGCAGCGTCCACTAGGTGTCTATACTCTCGAATATAAGACCCACCAATTCTCAACTTGAGGCCCCGCCTCAACTTCCGCTCAAACTCATAGCAACGGCGTTCCTCAGACGCCACCAGTTCAGGTGCAAACCTAGACAGACTGGTAAAAGTAGCCTCAAACTCGGCCACTGACAAGCCCTGCTGATTAAGCCGGCTAAACTGATCTCTCAGCTTCTCCCTAGCTACTGCAGACAAAAACCTCTCCTGAAAAGCATTTATAAACGCCTCCCAAGTACTGCCCACACGAGCCTTCTCGTACTTCCACCATTGACCCGCATCTCCCTTCAGTTGGAAGGATGCCAAGGTCACTTTCAGTGCTCCGTCCTCGATGCCAAGCATCTCAAACGTCTTCGTTGTCTGTTCGAGCCATTCATCTGCCTTAAGCGGCTCTTTAGGATCCCCGATAAACTCGTCCGGATTACACCGAAAGAACTCCCTCTTCAAGAAGGAAGGTCCTGTCTCAGCTACCTGATTCCCAGCTCTAAGAATACCCAAAGCTCCTGCTATCTCTCTGGCCAAGGCACCCATAGCCTGCTGACCCACTGGCTCGGCCACATTGGCCTGCCCAACTCCCTCCTGCACTGCCGGAATCTCACCCTGTAACGGTACTTCCTGCCTCGCAGGTCTACCACGCCTAGCACCTCTTCCTCGTCCTGACATCCTAATAAAGGCAACACAGAACGTTAGCACATTCATAAATGTGCCAAAACTAAACACTCACGTCCTAATGCCTGGACAACTGTAATTCACTCCACATAAGCACATAAACACATAAGCACTTACGAACTTCATTTCCGGATAATGATAGTCCCGAGGCGTTACTAGAGTTCCGGTTAGAAACAGCGTTGATCAAGTGCTTTTCCAACAAGACTCCCAGAAACTCAAGGATCCAATCAACATCCTAGAAATTAAATCCCATACCCACATAGTCACATAAGCATGTTATCAAATAAACACATAGCATATGGTACTACATCTACGTCTCTATCAAGCGAGACAAACCCTTTGTGATACTAATCACTTCCCACGTACCCAAAGTATTCGAACCCGGTACGCTCTGATACCAAGTTGTAACGCCCTCAAAATAATAACAATAAACCCATCAGATAAAACATGCATTTACATATAAATTAACCACACTCTTATATTCATTAGAGTTTCGTTAAATAAATATTACATGTTAACCTCATAACAAAATGCCCTACGGGCTTACAGCTTTCCAAGTTAACACTTGGTTACAACAAAGAGTTCTAACTCGTTTACACATTAAGCCCTTGGCTTGAAGTTACATGTAATACATCAAAAGTAAAACGACAAAACTATGCCCGCCACTAGCCTCCTAGCTAAGTCCTTGGAGGTGGCATGCTTCCTGTACCTGAAAATGATATTCCCATATAGGGTGAGCCACAGCCCAGTAGAAATACACTAAACCAACCATGGACAATGACTAAACATTAGCAATTGATAGTTGGTCAACACTGATACAATCACATAAATTACATATTTATGTCAACGACTTACAAGTCCCAATTACTTTTCATTTTCCCTTTTTCAACAGATAAGCATGCTAGCTCTATCATCATTTCCACAGATATGTATAAAAACTATATCTCACCTTCAGATAAGCATAAAAGCTATATCCACATTCTCAACAGATATGTATACCAACAATATCCACAGATAAGCATACAAGCTGTATCCACATTCTACAACAGATATGTATATCAACAATATCCACAGATAAGCATACAAGCTGTATCCACACTTCACAAAGATAAGCATATGAGCTCTATCTTCACTTCTCTAGACAAGCATATGAGCTCTGTCTACGGAGTTCATCCCCTATCTCCTCCCAATACCTATCCGGTTTAGAGGTACATCCCCTATCTTCCCCTAAACCGCGGAGTACATCCCCTATCTCCTCCTCTACACATAACGTATATAAACACATTGGTTCTATATACAATCATACAATACACACAATTAATGTATTCTATCAACCGTCAAGTTCCATGACACATTCCATTGATTAGTTTCCGTTTACCTAATCATCATGCATTGTCTACAACAATCTCGACTATCCTCCACCGATAGCCCAAAGCAATTATTTCTAAAACAGAAAATAAATGCACAAATGGATATTCAATCAACATTTCATTTCCTCATTTCTCACCAATTAATTATCCCAATTAATTATACAATGTAATTAGGCCATTTTCAGTAATTACCATTTCAACCCTTAGGTCCCATTTTCATCAATGATTCAACAATCATTCCATTTTTTCTATGCCAAACATGCATCTAGGTTTATTATGAATAAAACCCCAACTTTTGTAAAACTACACAAAAGTCCCAAACTTTCACAAAATTACCAAACCAAGCCCAACATCTCAAAATACCAAAATTTAAAGACAAAACCCATAGAGAGGAGTAGGTTATCCCTACCTCAAATTCGGAGTCCCAAAGGAGAAGACTACAAAACCCAACGTGCTCCAAAACCCGTGATTTTTAGATTAAAATGTAGCCCTCGACGATCAACAACCTTTTTGTAAAGGCCAAAGGTGAGCAAATCACTCCTACTAGATCAAAACCTAGAGAGAAGGTAGTATCTAGAGGGAAAGACTCAACAATGGTGTTTTTGGAAAAGTAAGAGAGAGAAGAGAAAGTGAAAAAGTGATTTAAAGAGTCACAAATTCGGGACTTTAACCCAGGTCTCCGCTCGAGCGTAAAACACCCCGCTCGAGCGGCCACTCACAGACTTCCGCTCGAGCGGCCAACCTCCCGCTCGAGCGCAGAATGCACTCGCTCAGCACATTTGCAGAACCAGGCCTCCGCTCGAGCTCCCAACCCTACGCTCGAGCTCACAACACTGCACAACAAGATACTGGATGGATGTATTCCCCGCTCGAGCGCCAACACCTCCGCTCGAGCGGACAGGCCAAAAATCTGGGCAACTAGTTTTGGTTTCTAAACTCAACCAACCTGTAACCAACCCACCCAACACATCCTATAACTCAAATACAAAGTAAGAAAGGATGTAAACAAGATAATAAACAACTACCAACATCCACGGACACATGTCCGGATCACGGTATAACAAGGGTAAACCCGGGATCGCTATAGAGAGCGTAGGATTTTCCCTTAGAATGATGTTAGGATTGCATCATGATGCTTGGTACTTGACTACGTGTGCATCATTTCGGCATGGACGTTTGTTACTTGTATATGTGTTATCTGTTTAGTTGTTTTAAAGTCTCATCTTGCATTCCCCCTAGCATCATGAGGAGAGGTAGACCCCCAGTTGGCCGAGATCGTTCAGAAGACAGGTTGGAGAGATTGGAAAGGTTAGTCGAAGGCTTGGTTCGTGAGCAGAGACAACCTAGGCCGCAGGATACTGGTACCACTTCTACGCGTGCCGAACAGACGAATGGCCGATATGCAGCTCCACCCCCTCCAGTGCCACAAGTGCCTCCACAACAAGCTTTGTATGGGAACGACACGATAACTCTAATAAGAGAGTTCAAGAAAATGAAACCGCCGAGATTTCAAGGAGGTATAGAACCAATGAAAGCCGAGGCATGGGTTTTAGAGATGGAAAAATTGTTTGAGATCTTCCCCAGTACAGACGCCCAGAAGGTATCTCTGGCAGCATTCACATTAGACGACGATGCTCGTAGGTGGTGGATGATGGTCCGAGAAGGCAATCCGGGTTTAACTTGGGCAAAATTTTTGGAGTTGTTCTACAACAAGCATTTCCCCCTTAGCGTCCGAGACCGAAAGACCACGGAGTTTCAGAATCTGATGCAAGGGAACAAGACAGTCGCAGAATATGATCGTGCCTTTACTGAACTGGCGAGATATGCGCCTCATATGGTTGACGACGAATACCGAAAGGCGAGGAAGTTCGAAAGTGGGTTGCGTGGACCGATACAAGATCGGGTCAATATGCTCAATATGCCGACATACGCCGGAGTACTGGACAAGGCCATCCTGGCTGAAGCTAATTTGAACCGATACCAGAGTTCAGGTGAGGGTCAGAGGAAGAGACAGAATTATGATAATCGCCGAGTTCCGTTTAATGCCAAGAAGAGAATGAGCACAGACAGTTCCAGCAACTCAAATCAGGAAGGTAACGCCAAGCCGGTGTGCGCGAGCTGTGGAAAGCTACATTTCGGGGTTTGTCGTTGGGCAACAGGAGCTTGCTATGAGTGTGGCGAGATAGGCCATCGCGTGAAGGACTGCCCGAAAGCAAGGACCGATGATGGGAAGAGGAATGGAAGCACCTCAGGCTCTGCACAGAAGAATAACATCGGGGGGATACAGGCGAGGCAGGGCAGAGTTTTCGCATTAGTGCCAGGAGACGCCCAGAATGCTGAAGCAGTGGTGTCAGGTACCATTTCAATTTGTTCTCAAGATGCATACGTATTGATTGATTCGGGTTCTACGCATTCATTTGTGTCCACTATATTTGCCGAGAAGTTGAGTAGAGAATTAGAACCCCTTGACTACATATTATCTGTGTCTACTCCATCTGGGAGAAATATGATTGTCACATCCGTTTATAGGGCGTGTATTGTCATGATTGAGAGGGTAGAGTTGTTAGTTGATTTGATGCCATTAAGCATGACCCACTTCGATGTCATATTGGGAATGGATTGGTTAGTAGCGAACCATGCATCCATTAATTGTGTTACTAAGAGCGTCACACTGAAGACCCCAAGTCAAGCCGAGGTCATTTTCCAAGGTAAAGGAGTAGTACCTCCACCTTACTTAATCTCATCCATGAAGGCCTACAAGTTGATCCAAAAAGGATGTCAGGGTTATTTATGCAGTATACTAAGTGATTTGAATGGAAGTGTTGAGTTAGCCGACATACCCGTGGTTGAGGAATTCCTCGATGTCTTTCCGAATGAGTTGCCTGGCCACCTTGTCGATAGGGAAATAGAGTTTACCGTGGACATTCTGTCAGGAACACAACCCATCTCCAAAACACCCTACAGAATGGCCCCAGCCGAACTCAGAGAACTGAAATCGCAATTACAAGAATTGTTGGACAAAGGATTTGTTAGGCCGAGCACTTCACCGTGGGGAGCACCCGTTCTATTTGTTAAGAAAAAGGATGGCACACTTCGTCTTTGCATTGACTACAGGGAACTTAATAAGGTGACCATTAAGAACAAATACCCATTGCCAAGAATCGATGATTTGCTTGATCAGCTACGGGGAGCACGAGTCTTTTCCAAGATTGACCTTAGGTCAGGCTACCACCAGTTGAAGGTTAAAGCCGAGGACATCGAGAAAACTGCTTTTCGGACAAGATATGGCCACTACGAATTTTTGGTAATGCCCTTCGGAGTAACCAATGCCCCAGCAGCATTCATGGACTTGATGAACAGAGTCTTTAAGCCGTACCTAGATGAGTTTGTCATTATTTTTATCGATGACATATTGATCTATTCCGGGAGTACGAGCGAGCACGAGAATCATCTGAGACTTGCCCTGCAGACCTTGAGGGATAAGAAGTTGTACGCCAAGTTGAGTAAATGCGAGTTTTGGCTTTCCAGCATTTCATTTCTAGGGCATGTGATTAATGAAGATGGTATATCAGTTGACCCCAGCAAGATTGAAGCTGTTGTGAATTGGCCGACGCCGACCAACGTGTCTGAGGTTCGTAGTTTCCTGGGTTTGGCAGGTTATTACAGAAAGTTTGTGAAGGATTTCTCGAGGATTGCAGTGCCATTGACACAACTAACTAAGAAGGGAGTAACTTATGAATGGACCCATGAAAGAGAATCAGCCTTTCAGGAATTGAAGGCGAGGTTAGTTACAGCACCAGTCCTTGTACTACCATCAGCTAATGAGGAATTTCAGATTTACAGTGATGCTTCACATAAGGGTTTGGGTTGCGTGTTAATGCAAGAAGGTAAAGTCATAGCATACGCGTCTCGTCAGTTGAAGCCCAATGAAAAGAATTATCCTACCCATGATCTGGAACTAGCTGCCGTGGTTTTTACTTTGAAGATATGGCGTCATTACTTGTATGGAACATCTTGCCAAGTTTTCACCGACCACAAGAGTCTGAAGTACTTGTTCACCCAGAAAGAGTTAAATATGAGGCAGAGAAGATGGCTCGAGCTGTTGAAGGACTATGACATGCAGATTCAGTATCACCCAGGTAAGGCAAACTCCGTAGCCGACGCATTAAGCAGGAAGCTAGTCGGAAGTTTGGCGTGTCTGGCAACGGTCTCAGCGGAACCGACCATCGTTGAGGAAGTGAAGACCAGGCAGATGGAAGATAAGTTCCTAAAAAGGGTAATTGATGAATTCGTCTCCAAGCCGAGGCCAGGATACACAGTGGAAAATCAGGTGCTTAAGTTTGAAGGAAGATTGTGTGCAGCCGACGTACCAGGGTTGAAAAGGAAGATTTTGCAAGAGGCCCATAGTTCCAAGTTTGCCATTCATCCAGGGAGCACCAAGATGTATCAGGACGTAAAGCGGACCTTTTGGTGGCCAAACATGAAAAGAGAGATAGCCGAGTTTGTATTTCAGTGTCTGAGTTGTCAGCAAGTGAAGGCAGAACACCAGAGACCGGCAGGACTTCTTCAACCCTTGTCAATTCCTGAGTGGAAATGGGAGCACATCTCCATGGATTTCGTAGTGGGCTTGCCGAGGACGCAAAGAGGTATGGATTCCATTTGGGTTATAGTCGACAGGTTTACTAAGTCAGCTCACTTCTTGCCTGTCAAGACTACATTCAATGCCGACCGACTTGCCGAATTGTACGTGAATGAGATCGTTAGGCTTCATGGTGTGCCGATGTCCATTGTGTCAGACCGAGATCCGAAGTTCGTTTCTAGATTTTGGCAGAGTCTACAAGGAGCCTTGGGAACAGAGTTGAGATTTAGCACAGCCTTTCACCCCCAGACCGACGGGCAGACAGAAAGAATGATTCAGACACTCGAAGACATGCTCAGGTTGTGCGTGTTGGATTTTCGGGGAAGCTGGGAATCGCATTTGCCATTAGTGGAATTCGCGTACAACAACAGTTATCAAGCCAGCATAGGTATGGCGCCGTATGAAGCCTTGTATGGGAGGGAGTGCAGGTCGCCGATATGTTGGACTGAAGTGGGAGACAAAGCTCTAATTGGCCCCGAGTTGGTTCGAATGACAACTGAAAAGATCAAACTCATTCAACAGAGGATTAAAACCGCGCAGAGTCGACAGAAGAGTTATGCTGATCAGAGAAGGAGGGAGTTAGAATTTGGAATTGGGGATCATGTATTTTTGAAGGTCTCGCCGATGACAGGAGTTATGAGATTTGGGAAGAAGGGCAAACTTGCACCCCGATACGTTGGGCCATTTGAAATTCTTGAGAGGATTAACACCGTTGCTTACAGGCTTGCTTTGCCACCAGATTTGAATCGAGTCCACAGTGTGTTCCATGTTTCGATGCTGAGAAAATATATCCGAGACCCACTGCATGTAATAGATCACTCCGGGGTTGTGGTTAATGAAGACTTGGGCTACGAAGAGAAGCCGATGAGAATTATCGACAGACAAGTGAGACAGTTGAGAAACAAGTCGATATCAATGGTGAAAATCGAATAGGAGAAGCATTATGGCGGGGAGGCCACATGGGAAAAGGAAGAGGAGATGAAAATCTGTTACCCGGAGTTATTCGTAGGTCAAGGTAACTTAAGTTTGGGGACCAAACTTCCTTAAGGAGGGTAGACTGTAAGAACCCACATTTTTCATCTTAATCATGTTCATGAGCATTTGTATGATTATGGTTTGTTAAGCTTGCATGTGTGTGTTCGTGACTTGTCCTACCTAAGTGAGCGAGATCCATGCCTTGATTTGATACCTTTGTGATTTGTCTAAGTGTTATGTGCTTGCCGAAGTTATGTTTAGCCGACGTTATGCCTAGATCAATCCAAGCCGAGGTCATTCTCAGTCTAGAAGTATCTTGGAACCCCTTGTTGACCTCCGTTCATGCCTTGACACATTAGCCGAGATGTTACCTTGCACCCCAGTGAACTCGTCCTGGAGTGGTATGACCTAGACCGAGGTGTGGCGTATCTAGGCCAAGATGTGGCACAGCTTAGTCAAGTGTTGTCCTTCCTAGTCGAGGTCATTGTCACCTTAGTTGCCGAAGTCCTTTTGTTAGCCGATGTTACCCCTTGCCGGAGTGCCGTTCCGTGTAGCTTGTTAGATACGCCTTGTCATTCGCCGATGTCATTGCCTCGTCAGGAAGCCCATACCGTTTTGCTTGTTGAACACCCTTTCACCATGTTTTGTCCAGTCTGTCAGCCACCTTTTCAGAGTGAACCCAACCAGTCGCCGCCACGTGTCCCAACAGAGGGATTAAGCCCAGAACCGAGTGAGAACACTTATCATTTTAGTGTCATAACCTTGCCTTGTAGAGAGAGAGAAGCTCTAGGAGGAAGAAGGAGTTTTAGAGTGAGAAAGTAAGTCTTCAAGCTTGATTCCTTGAGATCAAACCGTTAGATTCGTGTTCTAAGGTTAGATTCTTAATCTGCTCATGACGTTCTCTATGTTTATGTTATTGCATTGCATGATCGGATATGATTTGTAAGCCATGCATCGTCTTGAAATTCAGTTTTAGAAAGAGAAAATGACATTCATGTGTTCTTCAAGAAAAGTCATGTTTTGATCCGAAAGCTTTTTGCCTAGATTCACGTTTTGTGTTTGTTCTTGCATGATTTCCAACTATGGGTACCCAGGTCCATGTTTTCAAACTTGTAGCATGAAAATCCCAGATTTTGTGATGTCAGGTGGTGATTGAACATTCATACTCCTCATGTTTTCATACTCATGTTCTTCATGATTCATCAGCAGAGGGAAACCCAGAGTTTCCCGACCTCTTTTCCTTGCATGTGGCCTCGGGGACACACCTCGGCAAGGAGGTGTGGAACCTCGGCCTAGACCTGGTTAGTGCCCAGCATGTTTCTGAGATCATTGTATACATATGGAGCTTGTTTGAAAGTGCATTCAATAGGCCTTGCCATGTGTTTGTAGGACTTGGGCGTGTCTCGACCCCGACGTTCGAAGAGATAAGTGAGTGGTATTTTTAATAAAGCTATGTTACACTTGTTTTGATAAATCTTGTTTAGCCTTGTCTTGAAAAGTATTTGATTTAGCATGAATGACTATCCCTAATTGTATATCAAGCACTATCTTGTTTTGATGACATTTCTCGAAAGTCCTTAGCTGCAGGGGACTATAATGCAACTGCACTCTTGTCTTGACAGTCCTTAGTGCTAGAGGACTCTAAACTTTCGCAGCACAGCTTGTCTTGAAAGTCCTTAGTGCTAGAGGACTCTAAACTTTCGCAGCACAGCTTGTCTTGAAAGTCCTTAGTGCTAGAGGACTCTAAACTTTCGCAGCACAGCTTGTCTTGACAGTCCTTAGTTGCAGGGGACTATAATGCAACTGCACTCTTGTCTTGATATGTCATCACCCCTTGAAATAAGTAGATGTTATTAACATCCAAGGAACTTGAAAGCCGGCAAATGAACTTGATTTTTCCTCTCGATTGTAAAGTATGCTATGTATTGTTTGAAAGAAATCTTGGATATCAATCATGCAAAACCTTTATTTCTAATATCATTCACTGAGTATCCAAGCTCACCCTCTCTATATATATGTAGGTGATGAGCAAGAAGGCATTGAGGCCTAGACGTGTAGCCGATGTGTTTTTGGGTGCATTGTCGACGTGTTTTGGATTAGCATTTTGTACCATCTTGAAGATTATGCTTCTTAGCTTATATTTTTTGTGCACTTGTATATGTCGGCTTGAGAAGCCTTTTGGTCAAGATGTATTTTGTATCTCATTCCCTTATTGTATTTAAGTTGTAAGACTTTGTAAAAATGTATGTTCATTTCATTGGACTTAAGCACGGCTCTCATGGACTATTTAAATCCCGTATATGTATACATATTGCTTCCGCACTTGCAAGCCCCGTATTTTATACTCTGATTGGGTGTGATTCTTGTAAGTCGGCCTTGGGTAATCTCGGATTACTGGCCATCACGGCACCAAACTACTAGGGGCGGTTTGGGGGCGTGACAGAAATGTAACATGGACCTAAATGTCATGAAACTGGAATGTAATATGAGTGAGTGTACCGGTGTTGACCATCTATCAACTACTAATCTTTTAGTCATTGTTCATAGCTGGTTTAGTGTATTTCTGCTGGGGTGTGGCTCATCTTTTATGGGACATCATTTTCAGGTACAGGTAGCATGCCACCTCCAAGGACATAGCTTGGGAGGCTAGAGGCAGACGGACTGCTTTTGTTATTTGCTTTCTTTTGATGTATTACATGTAAATTCAAGCCAAGGGTTTAATATGTATTGCGTTAGAACTCTTCTTTTTTGTAACCAAGTGTTAACTTGGAAAGCTGTGAGCCCGTAAGGCATTTGCTTTTGTTGTTAACATGTAATACTTCTGTAAGAACTACTCTGATTAATGGAAAGATGGTTATTTTCTTTTATCCTTGCATGTCAAAAATGATGGGTTTTATGTATTTTTTTTTGAGGGCGTTACCACTTCCATTGTTAATTTTATGCAACTTCTATTTTTGTTTTCATTCGACTTCCATTTTTTTTCAATTTCCTTTTCTCTTCAACTTCTATTTTTGTTTAATTTCAAAATAGATCGTTAAGGTATAGTGGTTTCTTTAATGAACTTCCGTTTTTAATTTTATGGAACTTTTATTTTTATTTTTATTCAACTTCCATTTTTATTCAATTTACTTTTCTATTCAACTTCCTTTTTCATTTAATTTCCAAATAGATCGTTAAGGTATAGTGGTTTCTCGAATGAACTTCCATTTTTAATTTATGCAACTCCTATTTTTATTTTTATTCAACTTCCATTTGTATTCAATTTCCATTTCTATTCAACTTCCCTTTTTGTTTAATTTCAAAATAGATCGTTAAGGTATAGCGGTTTTTTGAATGAACTTTCATTTTTAAATTTATACAACTTCCATTTTTATTTTTATTCAACTTCCACTGTTATTCAATTTCCTTTTCTATTCAACTTCCATTTTTATTTAATTTCCAAATATATTGTTAAGGTATAGTGGTTTCTTGAATGAACTTTCATTTTTAATTTTATGCAACTTCCATTGTTATTTTTATTCAACATCAATTTTTATTCAATTTACTTTTCTATTCAACTTCCTTTTTTATTAAATTTTCGAAATAGATCGTTAAGGTGTAGTGGTTTCTTTAATGAACTTCCATTTTTAATTTTTTCCAACTTCTATTTTTTTTTATTCGACTTCAATTTTCATTCCTTTTTCTATTTAACTACCTTTTTTATTTAATTTCCAAATAGATCGTTAAGGTATAGTGGTTTCTTGAATGAACTTCCATTTTCAGTTTTGATGCAACTTCCATTTTTATATTTATTCAACTTTCATTTTTATTCAATTTTCTTTTCTATTCAACTTCCTTTGTTATTTAGTTTGAAAATAGATTGTTAAGGTATAGTGGTTTCTTGAATGAACTTCCATTGTTAGTTTTAGGCAACTTCCATTTTTATTCAATTTCCCTTTTTATTCAACTCCGTTTCTTATTTAAGTTCCAAATAGATCGTTAAGGTATAACAGTTTCTTGAATGAACTTCCATTGTTAATTTTATGCAATTTCGATTTTTATTTTTATTCGACTTCTATTTTTATTCAATTTCCTTTTCTATTCAACTTCCTTTTTTTATTTAATTTTAAAATAGATCGTTAAGCTATATTGGTTTCTTGAATGAACTTCCATTTTTAATTTTATGCAACTTGCGTTTTTATTTTTATTCAACTTAAATTTTTATTCAATTTATTTTTTTATTTAATTTACAAATAGATCGTTAAGGTATAGTGGTTTCTTGATGAACTACCATTGTTAAATTTATGCAACTTCCATTTTTATTCAATTTCCCTTTTTATTCAACTTCATTTTTTATTTAATTTCCAAATAGATCGTTAAAGTATAATGGTTTCTTGAATGAACTTCCATTGTTAATTTTATGCAACTTCCATTTTTGTTTTCATTCGACTTCCATTTTCATTCAATTTCCTTTTCTATTCAACTTCCCTTTTTGTTTAATTTCAAAATAGATCGTTAAGGTATAGTGGTTTCTTTAATGAACTTCCGTTTTTAATTTTATGGAACTTTCATTTTTATTTTTATCCAACTTCCATTTTTATTCAATTTACTTTTCTATTCAACTTCCTTTTTCATTTAATTTCCAAATAGATCGTTAAGGTATAGTGGTTTCTCGAATGAACTTCCATTTTTAATTTATGCAACTCCTATCTTTATTTTTATTCAACTTCCATTTGTATTCAATTTCCATTTCTATTCAACTCCCCTTTTTGTTTAATTTCAAAATAGATCGTTAAGGTATAGTGGTTTTTTGAATGAACTTCCATTTTTAATGTCACAGCCCCAAACCGCCCCTAGTAGAATGGTGCCGTGATAGCCAGTAATCCGAGATTACTGAAGGCCAACTTACAAGGATCACACACAATCAGAGTATAAAATATGGGGCTTACAAGTGCGGAAGCAATATATATTGAATCTAAGTAGTCCATGAGAGCCGTGCATAAGTCCAATGAAATGACATACATGTTTACAAGTCTTACAACTTAGATACAATAAGGAAATGAGATACAAAATACATCTTGACCAAAAGGCTTCTCAAGCCGACATATGAGCTAAGAAGCATGATCTTCAAGATGTTACAAAATGCAAATCCAAAACACGTCGGCAATGCACCCAAAAACATATCGGCAACACATCTAGGCCTCATTGCCTTCTTGCTTGTCACCTACATATATATAGAGAGGGTGAGCTTGGATACTCAGTGAATGATATTAGAAATAAAGGTTTTTCATGATTGATATTCAAGATCTCTTCCAAAGCAATACATAGCATAACTTTACAATCGAGGGGGGAATCAAGTTTGTTTGCCGATCTTTCAAGTTCCTTGGATGTTAATAACATCTACATAATACATGGGGTGATGACATTCCAAGACAAGGGTGCAGTTGCATTATAGTCCCCTGGCACTAAGGACTTTCAAGACAAGAGTGCAGTTGCATTATAGTCCCCTGGCACTAAGGACTTTCAAGACAAGAGTGCAGTTGCATTATAGTCCCCTGGCACTAAGGACTTTCAAGAAATGTCATCAAAACAAGATAGTGTTTGATATACAAATAAGGATAATCATTCACTCTAAATCAAATACTTTTCGAAAACAAAGTAAAGCAAAGCTTATCAAAACGTATAACATAACTTTACTAAAAATACCACTCACATAGTTCTTCAAACGTCGGGGTCGAGACAAGCCCAAGTCCTACAAACACATGACAAAGCCTATTGAATGCACTTTCAAACAAGCTTCATATGTATACAAATGATCTCGGAAAACATGCTGGGCACCAACCAGGTCCAGGCCGAGGTTCCACACCTCCTCGCCGAGGTGTGTTCCCGAGGGCCACATTCAAGGAAAAGAAGTCGGGGAAAATCTGGGTTTCCCTCTGTTGATGAACATGAACACGAAGAACATGAAAAATATGAATGCTCAATCACAACCTATTATCATAAAATCTAGGATTTTTCATGCTACGAGTTCGAAAACATGGACCTGGGTACCCATACTTGAAGTTCTTGCGGAAACAAACACAAAAACATGATTCTCAATGCAAACTTTCGGATCAAAACAAGACTTTTTCTTCAAGAATACATGAATACTATTTTCTCTTTCTAAAAACCAGCTTCAAATCAATGTATGTCGTGCAGAACAGGTTCGATCGTGCAATGCAGCTAGATAAACACAAAGAACAACAAGAGTAAGCCAAGGATCTAACCTCAATACACGAATCTAACGACTCGATCTCTTGGAATCAAGCTCGAAGATTTACTTTCTCACTCTAAAATTTCTTCTTCCTCCTAGAGCTTCTCTCTCTAAAAGGCAAGGATATGATACCAAATGATAGGTCCTCTAGCTCGGTTCTGGGCTTAACCCTCTGCTGGGACACGTAGCGGCGATTGGTTTGGTCTTCTCTCAAAAGGTGGCTGACAAATCAGACAAAAGCATGGCGAAAGGGTGTTCAACAAGTAAAGCGGTATGGGCTCTCTGGCGAGGCAATGACATCGGCTAAGAATAAGGCGTCGGCAAGTAGGGTGACAATAATCACGGCTAAGAAGGACAACACTTGACCTAGCTATGCCACACCTTGGCCTAGATGCGCCACACCTCGGTCTAGGTCGTACCAATCTAGGAATAAGATCACTTGGGTTCAAGGATAACATCTCGGCCTGGATGATACACATCTCGGCCTTGGTGATGCACACCTCAGCCTAGATAATGACAGCTCGGCCAATATGCCAGGATGAAGGTAGAGGTCAACCAAAGTGGTTCCATGGTGGTTCTAGGCTTAGGATGACCTCGGCTTGGAATAACCTAGGCTTAACATGACTCAGGCTTGAGACGGCAAGGAAGGAACAAAGCATGCACATAACACTTAGGCAAAACAAGACAAGATTCATGAATGTAAACTTAACAAGACAAGGTTATGCAAGTGCACGTGAACATGACTAAGACATGAATGTGGGTTGTTACAGTCTACCCTCCTTAAAGAAGTTTGGTCCCCAAACTCGAGTTACCTTGCTCTACGAATAACTCCGAATAACGGATTTTCATTTCCTCTTCCTTTTCCCACGTGGCCTCCTTGCCATAATGCTCCTCCCATTCGATTTTTACCATCGGTATCGACTTGTTTCTCAACTGTCTCATTTGTCTGTCAATAATTCTCATCGGCTTCTCCTCGTAGCCTAGGTCTTCATTAACTACAACCCCGAAATAATCGATTACATGCAGTGGGTCTCGGATATATTTCCTCAACATCGAAACATGGAACACGCTGTGGACTTGGCTGAAATCTGGCGGCAGAGCAAGTCTATAAGTAACCGTGTTAACTCTCTCAAGAATTTCAAATGGCCCAATATATCGGGGTGCTACTTTACCCTTCTTCCCAAATCTCGAAACTCCTGTCATCGG
Organism: Camellia sinensis; assembly: GCF_055761805.1. Classification (NCBI taxonomy): domain Eukaryota; kingdom Viridiplantae; phylum Streptophyta; class Magnoliopsida; order Ericales; family Theaceae; genus Camellia; species Camellia sinensis. The sequence goes on from NC_138972.1 coordinate 165,325,812, forward strand.
CGAGACCTTCAAAAATACATGATCCCCAATTTCAAATTCTAACTCCCTCCTTCTCTGGTCGGCATAACTCTTCTGTCGACTCTGTGCGGTTTTAATCCTCTGCTGAATGAGTTTAATCTTTTCGGTTGTCATTTGAACCAACTCGGGGCCAATTAGAGCTTTGTCTCCTACCTCAGTCCAACATATCGGCGATCTGCACTCCCTTCCATACAAAGCTTCATACGGCGCCATGCCAATGCTGGCTTGGTAACTGTTGTTGTATGCGAAGTCCACTAATGGCAAATGCGATTCCCAACTTCCCTGGAAATCCAATACACATAGCCTGAGCATATCTTCGAGTGTCTGAATCGTTCTTTCCGTTTGCCCGTCGGTCTGGGGGTGAAAGGCTGTGCTAAATCTCAACTCGGTTCCCAAGGCTCCTTGTAGACTCTGCCAAAATCTAGAAACGAACTTCGGATCTCGGTCTGACACAATGGACATCGGCACGCCATGAAGCCTAACGATCTCATTCATATACAATTCAGCAAGTCGGTCGGCATTGAATGTAGTCTTGACAGGCAAAATGTAACGCCCTCAAAATAATAACATTAAACCCATCAGATAAGACACGCATCTACATATAAACTAACCTCATTCCTTTCATTCATTAGAATTCCAAGACATAAGTATTACATGTTAACATCATAACAAAATGCCCTACGGGCTTACAGCTTTCCAAGTTAACACTTGGTTACAACAAAGAGTTCTAACTCGTTACACATTAAGCCCTTGGCTTGAAATTACATATAATACATCAAAAGTAAAACGACAAAACTATGCCCGCCACTAGCCTCCCAGCTATGTCCTTGGAGGTGGCATGCTTCCTGTACCTGAAAATGATATTCCCATATAGGGTGAGCCACAGCCCAGTAGAAATACACTAAACCAACCATGGACAATGACTAAAACATTAGCAATTGATAGTTGGTCAACACTGATACAATCACATAAATTACATATTTATGTCAACGACTTACAAGTCCCAATTACTCTTCATTTTCCCTTTTTCAACAGATAAGCATGCTAGCTCTATCATCATTTCCACAGATATGTATAAAAACTATATCTCACATTCAGATAAGCATAAAAGCTATATCCACAATCTCAACAGATATGTATATCAACAATATCCACAGATAAGCATACAAGCTGTATCCACACTCTACAACAGATATGTATATCAACAATATCCACAGATAAGCATACAAGCTGTATCCACACTTCACTTCACAAAGATAAGCATATGAGCTCTATCTTCACTTCTCTAGACAAGCATATGAGCTCTGTCTACGGAGTACATCCCCTATCTCCTCCAAATACCTATCCGGTTTAGAGGTACATCCCCTATCTTCCCCTAAACCGCGGAGTACATCCCCTATCTCCTCCTCTACACATAACGTATATAAACACATTGGTTCTATATACAATCACACAATACAAACAATTAATGTATTCTAGCAACTGTCAAGTTCCATAACACATTCCATTGATTAGTTTCAGTTTGCCTAATCAACATACATTGTCTACAACAATCACGACTATCCTCCACCGATAGCCCAAAGCAGTTATTTCTAAAACAGAAAATAAATGCACAAATGGATATTCAATCAACATTTCATTTCCTCATTTCTCACCAATTAATTATCCCAATTAATTAAACAATGTAATTAGGCCATTTTCCATAATTACTATTTCAACCCTTAGGTCCCATTTTCATCAATGATTCAACAATCATTCCATTTTTCTATGCCAAACATGCATCTAGGTTTATTATGAATGAAACCCCAACTTTTGGATAATTGCACAAAAGCCCCAAACTTTCACAAAATTACCACACCAAGCCCAACATCTCAAAATACCAAAATTTAAAGACAAAACCCATAGAGAGGAGTAGGATATCCCTACCTCAAATTCGGAGTCCCAAAGGAGAAGACGACAAAACCCAACGTGCTCCAAAACCCGAGATTTTCAGATTAAAAAGAAGCCCTCGACGATCAACAACCTTTTTGTAAAGGCCAAAGGTGAGTAAATCACTCCTACTAGATCAAAACCTAGAGAGAAGGTAGTATCTAGAGTGAGAGGCTCAACAATGGTGATTTTGGAAAAGTAAGAGAGAGAAGAGAAAGCAAAAAGTGATTTGAAAAGTCACAATTTCGGGACTTAAACCCAGTCTTCCGCTCGAGCGTAAAACACCCCGCTCGAGCGTCCACTCACAGACGTCCGCTCGAGCGGCCAACCTCCCGCTCGAGCGCAGAATGCACTCGCCCAGCACTTTTGCAGAACCAGGACTCCGCTCGAGCTCCCAACCCTACGCTCGAGCTCACAACACTGCACAACAAGATACTGGATGGACGTAATCTACGCTCGAGCGCCAACACCTCCGCTCGAGCATACAGGCCAAAAATCTGGGCAACTAGTTTTGGTTTCTAAACTCAACCAACCTGTAACAAACCCGCTCAACACATCCTATAACTCAAATACAACGTAAGAAAGGATGTAAACAAGATAATGAACAACTACCAACATCCACGGACACATGTCCGGATCACTATACAACAAGGGTAAATCCGGGATCGCTATAACCTCCCCCCCTTAAAGGATTTCGTCCCCGAAATTAAACACAAGTTTTCAAAAACAAGTTTTCCTCCATTTTAAACAATGTTATATTTTAACATTCAACAATTCGACCCATTACCGGTCATCCCATCCCTTTAACAAGAGACATATCACAATATGTAAACAACATATGTACCTTCAACATGCATCAACATTATGCACTATCCTTCCAATTTCAACAATATATTCAACAGATATAATGTTACATTCAACTTCCATATGAGGCAAGTTCCAAAACATACTTTCAATAAACCAAACATTCTCAATGTTTCACAACTTAAGACATATATAAAAGCTCTTAAGTTCAACAAAATGTAAAATTCAAATACAAGATTACATATCAATAAACAAGTCCGGATATTTCTCACGGACTTCCAACTCACGTTCCCAAGTGGCTTCCTCCACTCCGTGATGTTTCCACAAGACTTTCACCAAAGGAATGGTCTTGCCACGCAGGACCTGATCCCGCCTATCCAAGACCCGAACCGGTCTCTCCTCATACGAGGCATCCTCATCTACCTCTAAATCGCTCCAATCCAGCACATGTGATGGATCTGGCTCATACTTCCGAAGCATACTCACATGAAACACGTCATGCACCCCGGACAACTGCGGCGGTAAGGCTAACCGATAAGCAACCTCACCTATCCTCTCAAGGATCTCAAAAGGACCAATAAACCGAGGGGACAACTTCCCACTCTTCCCAAACCTCATCAGGCCTCGCCTAGGTGATATCTTCAGAAAGACATGATCACCTACCTCAAACGCCAAAGGCCTCCTCCTACGGTCGGCATAACTCTTTTGTCGACTCTGGGCTGTAACAAGTCTCCTACGGATAAGCTCAACTTTCTCCGTCGTCTCCCTAACCAACTCCGGACCCCACAAAGGTGCATCACCCACCTCGGCCCAACAAACTGGAGACCTACACGGTCGGCCATACAAGGCCTCAAACGGTGCCAAACCGATGCTAGACTGAAAACTGTTGTTGTAGGCAAACTCTACCAAGGGTAAGTGCCTCTCCCACGTCCCACTGAAGTCCAGGACACAACCCCGAAGCATATCCTCGAGGATCTGAATAGTACGCTCGGACTGCCCGTCAGTCTGAGGATGATAAGCCGTACTAAAGGTCAACTTAGTGCCCAAGGCACTCTGCAAACTCTGCCACAACCTAGCAGTAAAACGAGGATCTCTATCTGAGACAATCGTCACTGGGACCCCGTGCAATCTCACTACGTCCCGAATATACAAATCGGCAAGATGATCTACCGAATCTCTCACGCGCATAGGAATAAAGTGCGCCGACTTAGTCAACCGGTCTACAACCACCCAAATAGCATCACTACCCCGCTGAGTCCTCGGAAGACCTACAACGAAGTCCATAGTGACATGCTCCCACTTCCACTCGGCAATAGGCAAGGGTTGCAACAAACCCGCTGGCCTCTGATGCTCGGCCTTCACTTGCTGGCAAGTAAGGCACTTCGATACGAAAACAGCCACATCTCTTTTCATACCCCGCCACCAAAACTGGCGACCCAAATCCTGATACATCTTAGTACCTCCCGGATGCACCGCAAGGCGCGAATGGTGAAACTCTCGGAGTACTTCCTCTCGGCAAGACTCCGGTACAAACAAACGGTCTCGGTATCTCACACTCAGGTCGGGATACACCGTCAAACCCTTCTCAACTTTCCCACTGGAGATCTTCTCTCGGAGGGATTCTACCTCAAGGTCACCTCTCTGTGCCTCTAACACTCTAGTCACAAGTGTAGGCTGCACCACAACAGAAAACAAGGCCGCAGCCTCAACAGATTCGCCCAGTAGCAAATCAAACTCGCCAAGTGCTCCCAACATCACCCATTCCCGGATGGCTATACAAGCTACATCACTAATGGTCTTCCTACTAAGGGCATCGGCCACAACATTGGCCTTTCCCGGATGATAATGCAACTCAAAATCATAATCCTCGATGAACTCCATCCACCTCCTCTGCCTCAGATTCAAGTCTCTCTGTGTAAACAGATACTTCAAACTCTTATGATCCGAGAATACCTCGAACCTCTCACCATAAAGGTAGTGCCTCCAGATTTTCAATGCAAAGATTACAGCTGCTAACTCTAGGTCGTGTGTGGGGTAATTCTTCTCGTGTATTTTCAACTGACGTGAGCCATAAGCTATCACTTTCCCCTCTTGCATCAACACACAACCCAAACCCTCTCGTGAGGCATCACAATAAACCGCATAACCCAACCCTCTCTCCGGAATAATCAACACCGGAGCGGTGGTCAATCTAACTTTCAACTCTTGGAATGACCTTTCACAAGTCTCACTCCACATAAACTTGACTCCCTTCCGAGTCAGCCTAGTCAACGGTGATGCTAACCTGGAGAAATCCTTCACAAACCGACGGTAATACCCAGCTAATCCCAGAAAACTGCGGATCTCAAACACACTCTTAGGCTGTGCCCAATCTTGCACTGCCTCAACCTTGGATGTATCAACAGACACCCCTTCCCCGGATACCACATGGCCTAAGAATTTGACTTCCCCCAGCCAGAACTCACACTTCCCAAACTTGGCATACAGCCTATGGGCTCTAAGTAACTCAAGCACCACTCTCAAGTGTTCCTCGTGCTCCTCCTTAGATGACGAATAGATAAGGATATCGTCCACAAAAACAACCACAAAGCGGTCTAAGAACTCCCGGAAAATCCGGTTCATCAAGTCCATAAAGACTGCCGGTGCATTGGTAAGCCCAAATGGCATCACCAGAAACTCATAATGGCCATACCGCGTACGGAATGCCGTCTTCGGAATATCTTCCTCCCTGACCCTCAACTGATGGTAACCCGATCTCAAGTCTATCTTAGAGAAACAACGGGAACCCTTCAACTGATCAAACAAATCATCTATACGGGGCATAGGATACTTATTCTTAACCGTAGCCCGATTCAACTTCCGGTAGTCAATACACAATCTCAAGGCACCATCTTTCTTTTTAACAAAGAGGGCCGGTGCTCCCCACGGTGAAACACTAGGGCGAACAAAGCCCTTATCTAGCAATTCCTGGAGCTGAACTTTCAACTCAACCAACTCTGCTGGAGCAAAACGGTAAGGTGCCATAGAAATCGGCGCCGTACCAGGCACTAAGTCAATAGAGAACTCTATCTCTCGGTGAGGTGGCAAACTAACAAGATCTTCGGGAAAGACATCCGAATACTCACAAACCACCCTCGGCAATACATGCTGGGTCTCACCACTCTCACCACTCTCAAAGCTAGCAAGTAGACTACTAAGCTCACTTCGCCCTCGCGAATCATACCCCGGTGGCAAAACACTACCAACCCGGTCTCCCAAGAAATGGAACCACTCCCCGCTCAAGGTACACAATGTAACCCTCTGGCGGTAGCAATCAATAACAGCCCGGTATGACGATAACCAGTCCATACCCAAAATAACATCAAAACCCTTCATGGGCATGACAACAAACGGAAAAGGAAGCCTATAGTCGGCGACCTCTATATCACATCCTCTAACACCCTGTTTCAGAATCAACTCACCACCCAAAGGTGATACCACACAAATAGGAGATGCTAACTGTGCTAACTCCAATTCCAAAACAGATGCAAATGCAGCAGATACAAAAGAATGAGATGCACCCGTGTCTATCAACACATTAGCAACTGAGTTGCAAAACAGAAAAGTACCTCTCACTACTGATGGAGCCGGTACTAAATCCTGCGCGGTAACAGCATACACGCGCCCCGTAGGCCCCTGGTCTACCTGCTCACCTCTCGGAGCAAAAGACTGCTGCACAGACTGGGATGACGAAGCTCCCGGATTGGCCCTCGAGGCCTGCACAGACTGAGCTGGCTGAAAACCCTGCGTCTGCCTAGAACCAGACGCTCCCGAAGTGGCACTCAACTGTGGGCAAAACCTCTTCATGTGCCCAGGTTGTCCACACTGATAACAAGTCAAGAGCTGCCCCCTGCCCAAACTCTGACTCGGCGGTCTAGCTGAAGAAGAAGCAGCTTTCTGACTCCCATCCTTCTGCGGGCAAACCGAAACCTTGTGACCCAGCTGGCCACACTTGTAACAAGTGAATTCTCCCTGACTGCCTCTCCCCGAGCCTACACTAGGCACTGGAAAGGTCGATCTAGAGACTGCACCCTGAGACTGCTGAGGGTTATAACCCCTCTGCCTCCTGCCATCACTCTGACTATCCTGGCTCCTCTTGGAGCCTCTCTGACCCTCATCCTCCTCCTGCATCATAAGCTCCATATGAGCTGCAGCATCCACTAGGTGTCTATACTCTCGAATGTAAGACCCACCAATTCTCAACTTGAGGCCCCGCCTCAACTTCCGCTCAAACTCATAACAACGGCGTTCCTCAGACGCCACCAGTTCAGGTGCAAACCTGGACAGACTGGTAAAAGTAGCCTCAAACTCGGCCACTGACAAGCCCTGCTGATTAAGCCGGCTAAACTGATCCCTCAGCTTCTCCCTAGCTGCTGCTGATAAAAACCTCTCCTGAAAAGTATTCACAAACGCCTCCCAAGTACCACCAACACGAGCTTTCTCGTATTTCCACCATTGACCCGCATCTCCCTTCAGTTGGAAAGATGCCAAGGTCACTTTCAGTGCTCCGTCCTCGATGCCAAGCATCTCAAACGTCTTCGTTGTCTGTTCGAGCCATTCATCTGCCTTAAGCGGCTCTTTAGGATCCCCGATAAACTCGTCCGGATTACACCGGAAGAACTCCCTCTTCAAGAAGGAAGGCCCTGCCTCAGCTGCCTGATTCCCAGCTCTAAGAATACCTAAAGCTCCTGCTATCTCTCTGGCCAAGGCACCCATAGCCTGCTGACCTACTGGCTCGGCCACATTGGCCTGCCCAACTCCCTCCTGCACTGCCGGAATCTCACCCTGTAACGGTACTTCCTGCCTCGCAGGTCTACCACGCCTAGCACCTCTTCCTCGTCCTGACATCCTAATAAGGGCAACACAGAACGTTAGCACATTCATAAGTGTGCCGAAACTAAACACTCACGTCCTAATGCATGGACAACTGTAATTCACTCCACATAAGCACATAAACACATAAGCACTTACGAACTTCATTTCCGGATAATGATAGTCCCGAGGCGTTACTAGAGTTCCGGTTAGAAATAGCATTGATCAAGTGCTTTTCCAACAAGACTCCCAGAAACTCAAGGATCCAATCAACATCCCAGAAATTAAATCCCATACCCACATAGTCACATAAGCATGTTATCACTTAAGCACATAGCCTATGATATTACATCTAAGTCTCTACCAAGCGAGACAAACCCATTGTGATACTAAATCACTTCCCACGTACCCAAAGTATTCGAACCCGGTACGCTCTGATACCAAGTTGTAACACCCTCAAAATAATAACATTAAACCCATCAGATAAGACACGCATCTACATATAAACTAACCTCATTCCTTTCATTCATTAGAATTCCAAGACATAAGTATTACATGTTAACATCATAACAAAATGCCCTACGGGCTTACAGCTTTCCAAGTTAACACTTGGTTACAACAAAGAGTTCTAACTCGTTACACATTAAGCCCTTGGCTTGAAATTACATATAATACATCAAAAGTAAAACGACAAAACTATGCCCGCCACTAGCCTCCCAGCTATGTCCTTGGAGGTGGCATGCTTCCTGTACCTGAAAATGATATTCCCATATAGGGTGAGCCACAGCCCAGTAGAAATACACTAAACCAACCATGGACAATGACTAAAACATTAGCAATTGATAGTTGGTCAACACTGATACAATCACATAAATTACATATTTATGTCAACGACTTACAAGTCCCAATTACTCTTCATTTTCCCTTTTTCAACAGATAAGCATGCTAGCTCTATCATCATTTCCACAGATATGTATAAAAACTATATCTCACATTCAGATAAGCATAAAAGCTATATCCACAATCTCAACAGATATGTATATCAACAATATCCACAGATAAGCATACAAGCTGTATCCACACTCTACAACAGATATGTATATCAACAATATCCACAGATAAGCATACAAGCTGTATCCACACTTCACTTCACAAAGATAAGCATATGAGCTCTATCTTCACTTCTCTAGACAAGCATATGAGCTCTGTCTACGGAGTACATCCCCTATCTCCTCCAAATACCTATCCGGTTTAGAGGTACATCCCCTATCTTCCCCTAAACCGTGGAGTACATCCCCTATCTCCTCCTCTACACATAACGTATATAAACACATTGGTTCTATATACAATCACACAATACAAACAATTAATGTATTCTAGCAACTGTCAAGTTCCATAACACATTCCATTGATTAGTTTCAGTTTGCCTAATCAACATACATTGTCTACAACAATCACGACTATCCTCCACCGATAGCCCAAAGCAGTTATTTCTAAAACAGAAAATAAATGCACAAATGGATATTCAATCAACATTTCATTTCCTCATTTCTCACCAATTAATTATCCCAATTAATTAAACAATGTAATTAGGCCATTTTCCATAATTACTATTTCAACCCTTAGGTCCCATTTTCATCAATGATTCAACAATCATTCCATTTTTCTATGCCAAACATGCATCTAGGTTTATTATGAATGAAACCCCAACTTTTGGATAATTGCACAAAAGCCCCAAACTTTCACAAAATTACCACACCAAGCCCAACATCTCAAAATACCAAAATTTAAAGACAAAACCCATAGAGAGGAGTAGGATATCCCTACCTCAAATTCGGAGTCCCAAAGGAGAAGACGACAAAACCCAACGTGCTCCAAAACCCGAGATTTTCAGATTAAAAAGAAGCCCTCGACGATCAACAACCTTTTTGTAAAGGCCAAAGGTGAGTAAATCACTCCTACTAGATCAAAACCTAGAGAGAAGGTAGTATCTAGAGTGAGAGGCTCAACAATGGTGATTTTGGAAAAGTAAGAGAGAGAAGAGAAAGCAAAAAGTGATTTGAAAAGTCACAATTTCGGGACTTAAACCCAGTCTTCCGCTCGAGCGTAAAACACCCCGCTCGAGCGTCCACTCACAGACGTCCGCTCGAGCGGCCAACCTCCCGCTCGAGCGCAGAATGCACTCGCCCAGCACTTTTGCAGAACCAGGACTCCGCTCGAGCTCCCAACCCTACGCTCGAGCTCACAACACTGCACAACAAGATACTGGATGGACGTAATCTACGCTCGAGCGCCAACACCTCCGCTCGAGCATACAGGCCAAAAATCTGGGCAACTAGTTTTGGTTTCTAAACTCAACCAACCTGTAACAAACCCGCTCAACACATCCTATAACTCAAATACAACGTAAGAAAGGATGTAAACAAGATAATGAACAACTACCAACATCCACGGACACATGTCCGGATCACTATACAACAAGGGTAAATCCGGGATCGCTATACAAAAAGTGTGCTGACTCAGTAAATCTATCAACTATAACCCAAATTGAGTTCATACCCTTTTGCGTCCTCGGCAAACCTACCACGAAATCCATGGAGATGTGTTCCCATTGCCACTCAGGAATTGACAAGGGTTGAAGAAGTCCTGCCGGTCTCTGGTGTTCTGCCTTCACTTGCTGACAACACAGACACTGAAATACAAACTCGGCTATCTCTCTTTTCATGTTTGGCCACCAAAAAGTCCGCTTTACATCTTGATACATCTTGGTGCTCCCTAGATGAATGGCAAACTTGGAGTTATGGGCCTCCTGCAAAATCTTCCTTTTCAACTCTGGGACGTCGGCCACGCACAATCTTCCTTCAAACTTAAGCACTTGATTTTCAATGGTTTATCCTCCATCTGTCTGGTCTTCACTTCCTCAATAATGGTCGGTTCCACTGAAATCGTTGTCAGGCACGCCAAACTTCCAACTAACTTCCTGCTCAACGCGTCGGCTACGGAGTTTGCCTTACCTGGATGATACTGAATCTGCATGCCATAGTCCTTCAATAGCTCAAGCCATCTTCTCTGCCTCATATTTAACTCTTTTTGAGTGAACAAGTACTTCAGACTCTTGTGGTCTGTGAAAACTTGGCAAGAAGTTCCATACAAGTAATGACGCCATATCTTCAAAGCAAAAACCACGGCAGCCAGCTCCAAATCATGGGTAGGATAGTTCTTTTCATTGGGCTTCAACTGACGAGATGCGTATGCTATGACTTTACCTCCTTGCATTAACACGCAACCCAAACCCTTATGTGAAGCATCACTGTAAATCTGAAATTCCTCATTACCTGATGGAAGTACAAGAACTGGTGCTGTAACTAACCTCGTCTTTAACTCCTGGAAGGCTGATTCCCTATCATTGGTCCATTCATATGCTGCCCCCTTCTTAGTTAGTTGTGTCAATGGTACCGCAATCCTCGAGAAGTCCTTTACAAACTTTCTGTAATAACCTGCTAGGCCCAGAAAACTACGAACCTCGAACATGTTGGTCGGCGTCGGCCAATTCCCAATGGCTTCAATCTTACTGGGGTCAACTGATATACCCTCTTCATTAATCACATGCCCTAAAAATGAAATGCTGAAAAGCCAAAACTCGCATTTACTCAACTTGGCGTACAACCTCTTATCTCTCAAGATTTGCAGGGCAAGTCTCAGACGATTCTCGTGCTCACTTGTACTCTTGGAATAGATCAATATGTCGTCAATAAAAATAATTACGAACTCATCTAGATACGGCTTAAAGACTCTGTTCATCAAGTCCATGAATGCTGCTGGGGCATTGGTCACTCCGAAGGGCATTACCAAAAATTCGTAGTGGCCATATCTTGTCCGAAAAGCAGTCTTCTCAATGTCTTTGGCTTTAACCTTCAACTGATGGTAGCCCGACCTAAGGTCAATCTTGGAAAAGACTCGTGCTCCTCGTAGTTGATCAAGCAGATCATCAATCCTAGGCAACGGGTACTTGTTCTTAATGGTCACCTTATTAAGTTCTCTGTAGTCAATGCAAAGGCGAAGTGTGCCATCCTTTTTCTTAACAAATAGAACGGGTGCTCCCCACGGTGAAGTGCTCGGCCTAATAAATCCTTTATCCAACAATTCTTGTAATTGCAATTTCAGTTCTCTAAGTTTGGCTGGGGCCATCCTATAGGGCGTTTTGGAGATAGGTTGTGTTCCCGACATGATGTCCACAGTAAACTCTATTTCCCTATCGACTAAGTGGCCAGGCAACTCATTTGGAAAGACGTTGGGGAATTCCTTAACAACGGGTATGTCGGCTAACTCAACACTTCCATTCAAATCACTTAGTATACTGCACAAATAATCCTGACACCCTTTTTGGATCAACTTATAGGCTTTCATGGATGAGATTAAGTAAGGTGGGGGTACTACTCCTTTACCCTGGAAAATGGCCTCGGCTTGGCTTGGGGTCTTCAATGTGACGCTCTTAGTAACACAATTAATGGATGCATGATTTGCTACTAACCAATCCATTCCTAATATGACATCGAAGTGAGTCATGCTTAATGGCATCAAATCAACTAACAACTCTACACCCTCAATCACAACAATACACGCCCTATAAATGGATGCAACAATCATATTTCTCCCAGATGGAGTAGACACAGATAATACATAATCAAGGGGTTCTAATCTCCTATTCAACTTCTCGGCGAATGTAGCAGATACAAATGAATGCGTAGAACCCGAATCAATCAATACGTATGCATCTTGAGAACAAATTGGAAGGGTACCTGACACTACCGCCTCGGCACTCTGGGCGTCTCTTGGTCCTAATGCAAAAACTCTACCCTGCCTCGCCTGTATTATCCTGATGTTGTTCTTCTGTGCAGGGCCCGAGGTGCTTCCATCCCTATTTCCGTCGTCAGCCTTTGCTTTCGGGCAGTCCTTCACACGATGACCTATCTCGGCACACTCGTAGCAAGCCCCTGTTGCCCAACGACAGACCCCAAAATGTAGCTTTCCACAACTTGCGCACGTCGGCTTAGCATTACCTTCCTGATTTGAGTTGCTGGAACTGTCCATATTCATCTTCTTCTTGGCATTGAACGGAACTCGGCGATTATCATAATTCTGTCTCTTCCTCTGACTCTCACCTGAACCCTGGTATCGGTTCAAGTTAGCTTTAGCCAGGATGGCCTTGTCTAGTACTCCGGCGTATGTCGGCATACTGAGCATGTTAACCCGATCTTGTATCGGTCCACGCAACCCACTTTCGAACTTCCTCGCCTTCCGGTATTCGTCATCAATCATGTGAGGCGCATACCTCGCCAATTCAGTAAAGGCACGATCGTATTCTGCCACTGTCTTGTTCCCTTGTATCAGATTCTGGAACTCCATGGTCTTTCGATCTCGGACGCTAAGGGGGAAATGTTTGTTGTAGAACAACTCCAAAAATCTGGCCCAAGTCAAACCCGGATTACTTTCTCGGACCATCATCCACCACCTACGAGCGTCGTCGTCTAATGTGAATGCTGCCAGAGATACCTTCTGGACGTCTGTACTGGGGAAGATCTCAAACAACTTCTCCATCTCTAAAACCCATGCCTCGGCTTTCATTGGTTCTATACCTCCTTGAAATCTCGGCGGTTTCATTTTCTTGAACTCTCTGATCAGGGTTATCGTGTCGTTTCCATACAAAGCTTGCTGTGGAGGCACTTGCGGCACTGGAGGAGGTGGAGCTGTATATCGGCCATTCGTCTGCTCGGCCTGCGTGGAAGTGGTACCAGTATCCTGTGGCCTAGGTTGTCTCAGCTCACGAACCAAGCCTTCGACTAACCTTTCCAGTCTCTCCAATCTATCTTCGGAATGATCTCGGCGAACTGGAGGTCCACCTCTCCTCATGATGCTAGGAGGATGTAAAATGTGACTTTTAAACAACTGAACAGATAATACGTATACAAGTAACAAATGTCCATGCCGAAATGATGCACACACAGTCAAGTAGCAAGCAATATGATGCGATCCTAACATCATTCTAAGGGAAATCCTATGCTCCTTAGGACTCAAGGTGTGTGATTAACGTACTAACTTGGCTCTGATACCAATCTGTCACAGCCCCAAACCGCCCCTAGTAGAATGGTGCCGTGATGGCCAGTAATCTGAGATTACCGAAGGCCAACTTACAAGGATCACACACAATCAGAGTATAAAATATGGGGCTTACAAGTGCGGAAGCAATATATATTGAATCTAAGTAGTCCATGAGAGCCGTGCATAAGTCCAATGAAATGACATACATGTTTACAAGTCTTACAACTTAGATACAATAAGGAAATGAGATACAAAATACATCTTGACCAAAAGGCTTCTCAAGCCGACACATACAAATACACATGAAATATGAGCTAAGAAGCATGATCTTCAAGATGTTACAAAATGCGAATCCAAAACACGTCGGCAATGCACCCAAAAACATATCGGCAACACATCTAGGCCTCATTGCCTTCTTGCTCGTAACCTACATATATGTAGAGAGGGTGAGCTTGGATACTTAGTGAATGATATTAGAAATAAAGGTTTTGCATGATTGATATTCAAGATCTCTTCCAAAGCAATACATAGCATAACTTTACAATTGAGAGGGGGAATCAAGTTCGTTTGCCGATCTTTCAAGTTCCTTGGATGTTAATAACATCTACATAATACACGGGGTGATGACATTCCAAGACAAGGGTACAGTTGCATTATAGTCCCCTGGCACTAAGGACTTTCAAGACAAGAGTGCAGTTGCATTATAGTCCCCTGGCACTAAGGACTTTCAAGAAATGTCATCAAAACAAGATAGTGTTTGATATACAAATAAAGATAATCATTCACGCTAAATCAAATACTTTTCGAAAACAAAGCAAAGCAAAGCTTATCAAAACGTATAACATAACTTTACTAGAAATACCACTCACATAGTTCTTCAAACGTCGGGGTCGAGACAAGCCCAAGTCCTACAAACACATGGCAAAGCCTATTGAATGCACTTTCAAACAAGCTTCATATGTATACAAATGATCTCGGAAAACATGCTGGGCACCAACCAGGTCTAGGCCGAGGTTCCACACCTCCTCGCCGAGGTGTGTTCCCGAGGGCCACATTCAAGGAAAAGAAGTCGGGGAAAATCTGGGTTTCCCTCTGTTGATGAACATGAACACGAAGAACATGAAAAATATGAATGCTCAATCACAACCTATTATCACAAAATCTGGGATTTTTCATGCTACGAGTTCGAAAACATGGACCTGGGTACCCATACTTGAAGTTCTTGCGGAAACAAACACAAAAACATGATTCTCAATGCAAACTTTCGGATCAAAACAAGACTTTTTCTTCAAGAATACATGAATACTATTTTCTCTTTCTAAAAACCAGCTTCAAATCAATGTATGTCATGCAGAACAGGTTCGATCGTGCAATGCAGCTAGATAAACACAAAGAACAACAAGAGTAAGCCAAGGATCTAACCTCAATACACGAATCTAACGACTCGATCTCTTGGAATCAAGCTTGAAGATTTACTTTCTCACTCTAAAACTTCTTCTTCCTCCTAGAGCTTCTCTCTCTAAAAGGCAAGGATGTGATACCAAATGATAGGTCCTCTCGCTCGGTTCTGGGCTTAACCCTCTGCTGGGACACGTGGCGGCGACTGGTTGGGTCTTCCCTCAAAAGGTGGCTGACAAATCAGACAAAAGCATGGCGAAAGGGTGTTCAACAAGTAAAGCGGTATGGGCTCTCTGGCGAGGCAATGACATCGGCTAAGAACAAGGCGTCGGCAAGTAGGGTGACAATGATCTCGGCTAAGAAGGACAACACTTGACCTAGCTGTGCCACACCTTGGCCTAGATGCGCCACACCTCGGTCTAGGTCGTACCAATCTAGGAATAAGATCACTTGGGTTCGAGGATAACATCTCGGCCTGGATGATACACATCTCGGCCTTGGTGATGCACACCTCGGCCTAGATAATGACAGCTCGGCCAATATGCCAGGACGAAGGTAGAGGTCAACCAAAGTGGTTCCATGGTGGTTCTAGGCTTAGGATGACCTCGGCTTGGAATAACCTAGGCTTAACATGACTCAGGCTCGAGACGGCAAGGAAGGAACAAAGCATGCACATAACACTTAGGCAAAACAAGACAAGATTCATGAATGTAAACTTAACAAGACAAGGTTATGCAAGTGCACGTGAACATGACTAAGACATGAATGTGGGTTGTTACATTTAATTTTATACAACTTCTATTTTTATTTTTATTCAATTTCCACTGTTATTCAATTTCCTTTTCTATTCAACTTCCATTTTTATTTAATTTCCAAATATATCGTTAAGGTATAGTGGTTTCTTGAATGAACTTTCATTTTTAATTTTATGCAACTTCCATTGTTATTTTTATTCAACATCAATTTTTATTCAATTTACTTTTCTATTCAACTTCCTTTTTTATTAAATTTTCTAAATAGATCGTTAATGTATAGTGGTTTCTTGAATGAACTTCCATTTTTAATTTTTTCTAACTTCCATTTTTTTTTATTCGACTTTAATTTTCACTGAATTTCCTTTTTCTATTCAACTACCTTTTTTATTTAATTTTCAAATAGATCGTTAAGTTATAGTGGTTTCTTGAATGAACTTCCATTTTCAGTTTTGATGCAACTTCCAACTTTATATTTATTCAACTTTCATTTTTATTCAATTTTCTTTTCTATTCAACTTCCTTTTTTATTTAGTTTGAAAATAGATCGTTAAGGTATAGTGGTTTCTTGAATGAACTTCCATTGTTAGTTTTAGGGAACTTCCATTTTTATTCAATTTCCCTTTTTATTAAACTTCGTTTCTTATTTAAGTTCCAAATAGATCGTTAAGGTATAATAGTTTTTTGAATGAACTTCCATTGTTAATTTTATGCAACTTCCATTTTTATTTTTATTCGACTTCTATTTTTATTCAATTTCCTTTTCTATTCAACTTTCTTTTTTTATTTAATTTTAAAATAGATCGTTAAGCTATATTGGTTTCTTGATTGAACTTCCATTTTTAATTTTATGCAACTTGCGTTTTTATTTTTATTCAACTTACATTTTTATTTAATTTTCCTTTTTATTCAACTTCATTTTTTATTTAATTTCCAAATAAATCGTTAAGATATAATGGCTTATTGAATGAACTTCCATTGTTAATTGTTTGCAACTTCCATTTTTCTTTTTATTCAACTTCCATTTTTATTCTATTTCCTTTTCTATTCAACTTCCTTTTTTATTTAATTGTAAAATAGATCGTTAAGGCATAGTGGTTTCTTGAATGAACTTCCATTTTTAATTTTATGCAACTTGCATTTTTATTTTTATTCAACTTACATTTTTATTCAATGTATTTTTCTGATGAATTTCCTTTTTAATTTAATTTAAAAATAGATCGTTAAGGTATAGTGGTTTTTTGAATGAACTTCCATTTTTTATTTTATGCAACTTTCATTTTTATTTTTATTTAACTTCCATTTTTATTCAATTTCCTTGTTTATTCAATTTCCTTTTTTATTTAATTTCTAAGTTAATCGTTAAGGTATAGTGGTTTTTTGAATGAACTTTCGTTTTGAATTTTATGGAACTTCCATTTTTATTTTTATTCAACTTCCATTTTTATTCAATTTACTTTTCTATTCAACTTCTTTTTTTATTTAATTTCCAAATAGATCGTTAAGGTATAGTGGTTTCTCGAATGAACTTCCATTTTTAATTTTATGCAACTTCTATTTTTATTTTTATTCAACTTTCATTTGTATTCAATTTCCATTTCTATTCAACTTCGTTTTTTGTTTAATTTGAAAATAGATCGTTAAGGTATAGTGATTTTTTGAATGAACTTCTATTTTTAATTTTATACAACTTCCATTTTTATTTTTATTCAACTTCCACTGTTATTCAATTTCCTTTTCTATTCAACTTCCATTTTTATTTAATTTTCAAACATATCGTTAAGGTATAGTGGTTTCTTGAATGAACTTTCATTTTTAATTTTATGCAACTTCCATTGTTATTTTTATTCAACTTCAATTTTTATTCAATTTACTTGTCTATTCAACTTCCTTTTTTACTAAATTTTCTAAATAGATCGTTAAGGTATAGTGGTTTCTTGAATGAACTTTCATTTTTAATTTTTTCTAACTTCCATTTTTTTTTATTCGACTTCAATTTTCATTGAATTTCCTTTTTCTATTCAACTACCTTTTTTATTTAATTTTCAAATAGATCGTTACGGTATAGTGTTTTCTTGAATGAACTTCCATTTTCAGTTTTGATGCTACTTCCATTTTTATATTTATTCAACTTTCATTTTTATTCAATTTTCTTTTCTATTCAACTTCCTTTTTTGTTTAGTTTGAAAATAGATCGTTAAGGTATTGTGGTTTATTGAATGAACTTCCATTGTTAGTTTTGGGCAACTTCCATTTTTATTCTATTTCCCTTTTCATTAAACTTCGTTTCTTATTTAAGTTCCAAATAGATCGTTAAGGTATAGTGGTCTCTTGCATGAACCTTTATTGTTAATTTTATGCAACTACTATTTTTATTTTTATTCGACTTCTATTTTTATTCAATTTCATTTTCTATTCAACATCCATTTTTTATTTAATTTTAAAATAGATCTTTAAGTTATCTTGGTTTTTTGAATGAACTACCATTTTTAATTTTATGCAACTTGCGTTTTTATTTTTATTCAACTTACATCTTTATTCAATTTATTTTTTTATTTAATTTACAAATAGATCGCTAAGGTATAGTGGTTTCTTGAATGAACTTCCATTGTTAAATTTATGCAACTTCAAACTTCAATTTTTATTCAATTTCCCTTTTTATTCAACTTCATTTTTTATTTAATTTCCAAATAGATCGTTAAGGTATAATGGTTTCTTGATTGAACTTCCACTGCTAATTTTATGGAACTTCCATTTTTTTTTTTATTCAACTTCCATTTTTATTCAATTTCCTTTTCTATTCAATTCCTTTTTTTATTAAATTAGAAAATAGATCGTTAAGGTATAGTGGTTTCTTAAATGAACTTTCATTTTTAATTTTATGCAACTTGCATTTTTATTTTTATTCAATTTATTTTTTTATTCAATTTCCTTTTTAATTTAATTTAAAAGTAGATCGTTGAGGTATAGTTGTTTCTTGAATGAACTTCCATTTTTAATTTTTTCCAACTTCCATTTTTTTTTTATTTGACTTCAATTTTCATTGAATTTCCTTTTTCTATTCAACTACATTTTTTATTTAATTTTCGAATAGATCGTTAAGGTATAGTGGTTTCTTGAATGAACTTCCATTTTTAGTTTTGATGCAACTTCCATTTTTATATTTATTCAACTTTCATTTTTATTCAATTTTCTTTTCTATTCAACTTCCTTTTTTATTTAGTTTGAAAATAGATCGTTAATGTATAGTGGTTTTTTGAATGAACTTCCATTGTTAGTTTTAGGCAACTTCCATTATTATTCAATTTCCCTTTTTATTCAACTTCGTTTCTTATTTATATAGCGATCCCGGGTTTACCCTTGTTATACCGTGATCCGGACATGTGTCCGTGGATGTTGGTAGTTGTTTATTATCTTGTTTACATCCTTTCTTACTTTGTATTTGAGTTATAGGATGTGTTGGGTGGGTTGGTTACAGGTTGGTTGAGTTTAGAAACCAAAACTAGTTGCCCAGATTTTTGGCCTGTCCGCTCGAGCGGAGGTGTTGGCGCTCGAGCGGGGAATACATCCATCCAGTATCTTGTTGTGCAGTGTTGTGAGCTCGAGCGTAGGGTTGGGAGCTCGAGCGGAGGCCTGGTTCTGCAAATGTGCTGAGCGAGTGCATTCTGTGCTCGAGCGGGAGGTTGGCCGCTCGAGCGGAAGTCTGTGAGTGGCCGCTCGAGCGGGGTGTTTTACGCTCGAGCGGAGACCTGGGTTAAAGTCCCGAATTTGTGACTCTTTAAATCACTTTTTCACTTTCTCTTCTCTCTCTTACTTTTCCAAAAACACCATTGTTGAGTCTTTCCCTCTAGATACTACCTTCTCTCTAGGTTTTGATCTAGTAGGAGTGATTTGCTCACCTTTGGCCTTTACAAAAAGGTTGTTGATCGTCGAGGGCTACATTTTAATCTGAAAATCACGGGTTTTGGAGCACGTTGGGTTTTGTAGTCTTCTCCTTTGGGACTCCGAATTTGAGGTAGGGATAACCTACTCCTCTCTATGGGTTTTGTCTTTAAATTTTGGTATTTTGAGATGTTGGGCTTGGTTTGGTAATTTTGTGAAAGTTTGGGACTTTTGTGTAGTTTTACAAAAGTTGTGGTTTTATTCATAATAAACCTAGATGCATGTTTGGCATAGAAAAAAATGGAATGATTGTTGAATCATTGATGAAAATGGGACCTAAGGGTTGAAATGGTAATTACTGAAAATGGCCTAATTACATTGTATAATTAATTGGTGAGAAATGAGGAAATGAAATGTTGATTGAATATCCATTTGTGCATTTATTTTCTGTTTTAGAAATAATTGCTTTGGGCTATCGGTGGAGGATAGTCGAGATTGTTGTAGACAATGCATGATGATTAGGTAAACGGAAACTAATCAATGGAATGTGTCATGGAACTTGACGGTTGATAGAATACATTAATTGTGTGTATTGTATGATTGTATATAGAACCAATGTGTTTATATACGTTATGTGTAGAGGAGGAGATAGGGGATGTACTCCGCGGTTTAGGGGAAGATAGGGGATGTACCTCTAAACCGGATAGGTATTGGGAGGAGATAGGGGATGAACTCCGTAGACAGAGCTCATATGCTTGTCTAGAGAAGTGAAGATAGAGCTCATATGCTTATCTTTGTGAAGTGTGGATACAGCTTGTATGCTTATCTGTGGATATTGTTGATATACATATCTGTTGTAGAATGTGGATACAGCTTGTATGCTTATCTGTGGATATTGTTGGTATACATATCTGTTGAGAATGTGGATATAGCTTTTATGCTTATCTGAAGGTGAGATATAGTTTTTATACATATCTGTGGAAATGATGATAGAGCTAGCATGCTTATCTGTTGAAAAAGGGAAAATGAAAAGTAATTGGGACTTGTAAATCGTTGACATAAATATGTAATTTATGTGATTGTATCAGTGTTGACCAACTATCAATTGCTAATGTTTTAGTCATTGTCCATGGTTGGTTTAGTGTATTTCTACTGGGCTGTGGCTCACCCTATATGGGAATATCATTTTCAGGTACAGGAAGCATGCCACCTCCAAGGACTTAGCTGGGAGGCTAGTGGCGGGCATAGTTTTGTCGTTTTACTTTTGATGTATTACATGTAACTTCAAGCCAAGGGCTTAATGTGTAAACGAGTTAGAACTCTTTGTTGTAACCAAGTGTTAACTTGGAAAGCTGTAAGCCCGTAGGGCATTTTGTTATGAGGTTAACATGTAATATTTATTTAACGGAACTCTAATGAATATAAGAGTGTGGTTAATTTATATGTAAATGCATGTTTTATCTGATGGGTTTATTGTTATTATTTTGAGGGCGTTACAATTTAAGTTCCAAATAGATCGTTATGGTATAATAGTTTCTTTAATGAACTTCCATTGTTAATTTTATACAACTTCCATTTTTATTTTTATTCGACTTCTATTTTTATCCAATTTCCTTTTCCATTCAACTTCCTTTTTTTTTATTTAATTTTAAAATAGATCGTTAAGCTATATTGGTTTCTTGAATGAACTTCCATTTTTGATTTTATGCAACTTGCATATTTATTTTTATTCAACTTACATTTTTATTCAATTTATTTTTCAATTCAATTTCTTTTTTTATTTAATTTACAAATAGATCGTTAAGGTATAGTGGTTTCTTGAATGAACTTCCATTGTTAAATTTATGCAACTTCCATTTTTATTCAATTTCCCTTTTTATTCAACTTCATTTTTTATTTAATTTCCAAATAAATCATTAAGATATAATTGTTTCTTGAATGAACTTCCATTGTTAATTTTATGCAACTTCCATTTTTGTTTTTATTCAACTTCCATTTTTATTCAATTTCCTTTTCTATTCAACTTCCTTTTTTATTTAATTGCAAAACAGATCGTTTAGGTATTGTGATTTCTTGAATGAACTTCCATTTTTAATTTTATGCAACTTGCATTTTTATTTTTATTCAACTTACATTTTTATTCAATTTATTTTTCTATTCAATTTCCTTTTTAATTTAATTTGAAAATAGATCGTTAAGGTATAGTGGTTTCCTGAATGAACTTCATTTTTTATTTCACGCAACTTCCATTTTTATTTTTGTTTAACTTCCATTTTTATTCAATTTCCTTGTTTATTCAATTTCCTTTTTTATTCAATTTCCAAATAGATCGTTACGGTATAGTGGTTTCTTGAATGAACTTTCCTTTTTAATTTTATGGAACTTTCATTTTTATTTTTATTTAACTTCCATTTTTATTCAATTTCCTTATTTATTCAATTTCCTTTTTTATTTAATTTCCAAGTATATCGTTAAGGTATAGTGGTTTCTTGAATTAACTTTCATTTTTAATTTTATGCAGCTTCCATTGTTATTTTTATTCAACATCAATTTTTATTCAATTTACTTTTCTATTCAACTTCCTTTTTTTATTAAATTTCTAAATAGATCGTTAAGGTATAGTGGTTTCTTGAATGAACTTCCATTTTTAATTTTTTGCAACTTTCATTTTTGTTTTTATTCGACTTCAATTTTCATTTGAATTTTCTATTCAACTACCTTTTTTATTTAATTTCCAAATAGATTGTTAAGGTATAGTGGTTTCTTGAATGAACTTCCATTTTTATATTTATTCAACTTTCATTTTTGTTCAATTTTCTTTTCTATTCAACTTCCTTTTTTATTTAGTTTGAAAATAGATCGTTAATGTCACGCCCCCAAACCGCCCCTAGTAGTTTGGTGCCGTGATGGCCAGTAACCCGAGGTTACCGAAGGCCGTCTTTCAAGAATCACACACAATCAGAGTATGAAATATGGGGCTTACAAGAGCGGAAGCAAAATACACATGTAAAACTGAGTAGTCCATGAGAGCCGTGCATAAGTCCAATGGAATGTCATACATCAAACATCTTTACAAGTCTTACAATTTGGATACAACAAGAATGAGATACAAAATACATCCTGACCAAAAGGCTTCTCAAGCCGACATATGCCAAAACAAACAAAAGAAAACATAAGCCGAGAAGCATAATCTTCAAGACGATGCAAAACGCAAATCCAAAACATGTCGGCTATGCGCCCAAAACACATCGGCATCACGCCTAGGCCTCAATGCCTTCTTGTTCATCACCTACATATATATATAGAGAGGGTGAGCTTGGATACTCAGTGAATGATATTAGAAATAAAGGTTTGCATGATTGATATCCAAGGTTTCTTACAAAACAATAAATAGTATACTTTACAATCAAGGGAAAAGTCAAGTTCATTTGCCGGCTTTCAAATTCCTTGGATGTTAATAACATCTACTTATTTCAAGGGATGATGACATATCAAGACAAGAGTGCAATTGCATTATAGTCCCCTGCAACTAAGGACTTTCAAGACAAGAGTGCTGCGAAAGTTTAGAGTCCTCTAGCACTAAGGACTGTCAAGACAAGAGTGCAGTCGCATTATAGTCCCCTGCAACTAAGGACTTTCAAGACAAGAGTGCTGCGAAAGTTTAGAGTCCTCTAGCACTAAGGACTGTCAAGACAAGAGTGCAGTCGCATTATAGTCCCCTGCAACTAAGGACTTTCAAGACATGTCATCAAAACAAGATAATACTTGATATACAAATAGGGATAACCATTCATGCTTGATCAAATACTTTTCAAGACAAGGCAAAACAAGATTTATCAAAACAAGTGTAACATAGCTTTATTAAAAATACCACTCACATAATTCTTCAAACGTCGGGGTCAAGCAAGGTCCAAGTCCTACAATCACATGGCAAAGCGTACTTGAACATATTCCTCAAAACAAGTCTAACATGCATGCAAATGATTTTGGAAAACATACTGGGCACCAACCAGGTCTAAGCCGAGGTGTGTTTCCGAGGGCCACATGCAAGGAAAAGAGGTCGGGAAACTCTGGGTTTTCCCTCTGCTGATGAATACGAAGAACATGAGTATGAAAACATGGAAAATATGAATGTTCGATGATACCAATCTGTCATCACAAATCTGGGATTTTCATGTTACGGGTTTGAAAACATGGACCTGGGTACCCATAGTTGAAAATCATGCAAGAACAAACACAAAACATGAGTCTAGTCAAAAAGCTTTCGGATCAAAACATGGCTTTTCTTGAAGAACACATGAATGTCATTTTCTCTTTCTAAATCCGGATTTCAAGATGATGCATGGCTTACAAATCATATCCGATCGTGCAATACAATAACATGAACATAAAGAACATCATAAGCAGATCAAGAATCTAACCTTAGAACACGAATCTAACGGTTCGATCTCTAGGAATCAAGCTTGAAGATCTACTTCCTCACTCTAAAACTCTTTCTTCCTCCTAGAGCTTCTCTCTCTACAAAGCAAGTTTATGATACCAAAATGATAGTTTTCTATACCCGGTTCTGAGGTTAACCCTCTGCTGAGACACGTGGCGGCGACTGATTGGGTTCTGACTGAAAAGGTGACTGACAGACCAGACAAGGCATGGTGGAAGGGTGTTCAACAAGCAAAACGGTATGGGCTCTCTGCCAGGGCAATGACATCGGCTAACAACAAGGCGTATCTAACAAGCTACACAGAATGACACTCCGGCAAGGGGTGACATCGGCTAACAAAGGACTTCGGCAACTAAGGTGACAATGACCTCGGCTAGGAAGGACAACACTTGACTAAGCTGTGCCACATCTTGGCCTAGATGCGCCACACCTCGGCCTAGGTCATACCGCTCCAAGACGAGATCACTGGGGTGCAAGGTAACATCTCGGCTAACGTGGTCGAGGCAAGGACGGAGATCAACAAGGGGTTCCAAGATACTACTACTAGACTAAGGGTGACCTCGGCTTGGAATAACATCGGCTAGAGGCAAGGCGTGACCTAAGTTTTTACATCAAGGAAGGAACAAGACAAGTACACTACACTTAGACAAATCACAAGGCTTCAAATCAAGGCACGGATCTCTCTTGCTAAAGCAAAACAAGTCACAACATACACATGCAAGCTTAACAAGTCATAATCGTACAAATGCTCATGAACATGATTAAGATGAAAAATGTGGGTTCTTACAGTTAAGGTATAGGGGTTTCTTGAATGAACTTCCATTGTTAGTTTTATTCAACTTACATTTTTATTCAATTTATTTTTTCATTCAATTCCTTTTTTTATTTAATTTACAAATAGATCGTTAAGGTATAGTAGTTTCTCGAATGAACTTCCATTGTTAATTTTATGCAACTTCCATTTTTATTTTTATTCGACTTCTATTTATATTGAATTTTCTTTTCTATTCAACTTCCTTTTTTTATTTAATTTTAAAATAGATCGTTAAGCTATATTGGTTTCTTGAATGAACTTCTATTTTTAATTTTATACAACTTGCGTTTTTATTTTTATTCAACTTACATCTTTATTCAATTTAATTTTTTATTTAATTTAAAAATAGATCGTTAAGGTATAGTTGTTTCTTGAATGAATTTCCATTGTTAAATTTATGCAACTTCCATTTTTATTCAATTTTCCTTTTTATTCAACTTCATTTTTTATTTAATTTCCAAATAGATCGTTAAGGTATAGTGGTTTCTTGAATGAACTTCCATTGTTAATTTTATGCAACTTCCATTTTTGTTTTCATTGAACTTCCATTTTTATTCAATTTCCTTTTCTATTCAACTTCCTTTTTTTATTTAATTTCAAAATAGATCGTTAAGGTATAGTGGTTTCTTGAATGAACTTCCATTTTTAATTTTATGCAACTTGCATTTTTATTTTTATTCAATTTATTTTTCTATTCAATTTCCTTTTTAATTTAATTTACAAATAGATCGTTAAGGTATAGTGGTTTCTTGAACGAACTTCTATTTTTATTTAATTTCCAAATAGATCATTAAGGTATAGTGTTTTCTTGAATGAACTTCCGTTTTTAATTTTATGGAACTTCCATTTTTATTTTTATTCAACTTCCATTTTTATTCAATTTACTTTTGTATTCAACTTCCTTTTTTATTTAATTTCCAAATAGATCGTTAAGGTATCGTGGTTTCTCGAATGAACTTCCAATTTTAATTTTATGCAACTCCTATTTTTATTTTTATTCAACTTCCATTTGTATTCAATTTTCATTTTTATTCAACTTCCTTTTTTGTTTAATTTCTAAATAGATTGTTAAGGTATAGTGTTTTTTGAATGAACTTCCATTTTTAATTTTATACAAATTCTATTTTTTATTTTTATTCAACTTCCACTATTTTTCAATTTCCTTTTCTATTCAACATCCATTTTTATTTAATTTTCAAATATATCGTTAAGGTATAGTGGTTTTTTGAATGAACTTTAATTTTTAATTTTATGCTATAGCGATCCCGGGTTTTACCCTTGTTGAACAGTGATCCGGACATGTGTCCGTGGATGTTAGTTGTTGCTTATTATCTTGTTTGCATCCTTTCTACTTCTTAATTGAGTTATAGGATGTGATGGACGGGTTTGTTATAGATTGGTTGAGTTTAGAAACCAAAACTAGTTGCCTAGATTTTGGCCTGTACGCTCGAGCGGGGTTTCTGGCGCTCGAGCGGAGATTACACCCATCCAGTATTTTCCTGTGCAGCGTTGTACGCTCGAGCGTGGGATTGGCCGCTCGAGCGGGGTTGTCTGAGTGACGCTCGAGCATAGAGTTGGAAGCTCGAGTGGAGGCCTGGTTCTGCAGAAATGCTGGGAGAGTGCATTCTGCGCTCGAGCGGGAGTTTATGCGCTCGAGCGGGAGTCTGTGAGTGACGCTCGAGCGGGGTGTTTTACGCTCGGGCGGGAGACTGGGTTTAAGTCCCGAAATTTGTGACTTTTCAAATCACTTTTTGCTTTCTCTTCTCTCTCCTACTTTTCCAAAATCACCATTGTTGAGCCTCTCACTCTAGACTCTACCTTCTCTCTAGGTTTTGATCTAGTAGGAGTGATTTGCTCACCTTTGGCCTTTACAAAAAAGTTGTTGATCGTCGAGGGCATCATTTTAATCTGAAAATCTCGGGTTTTGGAGCACGTTGAGTTTTGTCTTCTTCTCCCTTGGAGCTCCGAATTTGAGGTAGGGATATCCTACTCCTCTCTATGGATTTTGCCTTTAAATTTTGGTATTTTGAGATGTTGGGGTTGGTTTGGTCATTTTGTGAAAGTTTGGGGCTTTTGTGCTATTTTACAAAAGTTGGGGTTTTACTCATAATAAACCTAGATGCATGTTTGGCATAGAGAAATAGAATGAATGTTGAATTATTGATGAAAATGGGACCTAAGGGTTGAAATGTTAATTATGGGAATTGACCTAATTACATTGTTTAATTAATTGGGATAATTAATTGAGAAGAATGAGGAAATGAAATGTTGATTGAATATCCATTGTGCATTTA
Source organism: Camellia sinensis (assembly GCF_055761805.1). Lineage (NCBI taxonomy): Eukaryota > Viridiplantae > Streptophyta > Magnoliopsida > Ericales > Theaceae > Camellia > Camellia sinensis. The sequence continues at coordinate 165,353,094 of NC_138972.1, forward strand.
TTTTCTGTTTAGAAATAACTGCTTTGGGCTATCGGTGTAGGATAGTCGTGATTGTTGTAGACAATGCATGATGATTAGGCAAACTGAAACTAATCAATGGAATGTGTCATGGAACTTGACGGTTGATAGAATACATTAACTGTATGTATTGGGTGATTGTATATAGAACTATTGTGTTTGTATACGTTATGTGTAGAGGAGGAGATAGGGGATGTACTCCGCGGTTTAGGGGAAGATAGGGGATGTACCTCTAAACCGGATAGTGTTGGGAGAAGATAGGGGATGAACTCCGTAGACACAGCTCATATGCTTGTCTAGAGAAGTGAAGATAGAGCTCATATGCTTATCTTTGTGAAGTGTGGATATAGCTTATATGCTTATCTGTGGATATTGTTGTTATACATATCTGTTGAATGTGGGAAGTGCTTATATGCCTATCTGTTGAAAAAGGGAAAACGAAAAGTAATTTGGACTTATAAGTCGTATGACACAAATATGTGAATGTATTAGTGTTGGCCATCTATCAATTGCTAATATTTTAGTCATTGTTCATGGTTCGTTTAGTGTATTTCTACTGGGCTGTGGCTCACCCTATATGGGAATATCATTTTCAGGTGCAGGGAGCATGCCACCTCCAAGGACATAGCTGGGAGGCTAGAGGCGGACATATTTTTGTCGCTTAACTTTTGATGTATTACATGTAACTTCAAGCCAAGGGCTTAATGTGTAAACGAGTTAGTACCCTTTTGTTGTAACCAAGTGTTAACTTGGAAAGCTGTAAGCCCGTAGGGCATTTTGTTTTGATGTTAACATGTATTACATATGTATATGGAACTCTAATGAATAAAAGAATATGGTTGGTTTATATGTAAACGCATGTCTTATCTGAGGGGTTAATGTTGTTATTTTGAGGGTGTTACAACTTGGTATCAGAGCGTACCGGGTTCGAATACTTTGGGTACGTGGGAAGTGATTAGGATCACAATGGGTTTGTCTCGCTTGATAGAGACTTTGATGTAGTAGCATATGCTATGTGCTTACTTGATAACATGTTTGTGTGACTATGTGGGTATGGGATTTAATTTCTGGGATGTTGATTGGATCCATGAGTTTCTGGGAGTCTTGTTGGAAAAGCACCGGAACTCTAGTAACGCCTTGGGACTATCATTATCCGGAAATGAAATTCGTAAGTGCTTATGTGTTTATGTGCTTATGTGGAGTGAATTACAGTTGTCCATGCGTTAGGACGTGAGTGTTTAGTTTCGGCACATTTGTGAATGTGCTAATGTTCTGTGTTACCTTTATTAGGATGTCAGGACGAGGAAGAGGTGCTAGGCGTGGTAGACCTGCGAGGTAGGAAGCACCGTTACCGGGTGAGATTCCGGCAGTGCAGGAGGGAGTTGGTCAGGCCAATGTGGCCGAGCCAGTGGGTCAGCAGGCTATGGGTGCCTTGGCCAGAGAGATAGCAGGAGCTTTGGGTATTCTTAGAGCTGGGAATCAGGCCGCTGAGGCAGGGCCTTCTTTCTTGAAGAGGGAGTTCTTCCGGTCTAATCCGGATGAGTTTATTGGGGATCCGAAAGAGCCACTGAAGGCTGATGAGTGGCTAGAGCAAATGAGTAAGACGTTCGAGATGCTTGGCATCGAAGACGGAGCACTGAAAGTGACCTTGGCATCCTTCCAACTGAAGGGAGATGCGGGTCAGTGGTGGAAGTACGAGAAGGCTCGTGTTGGTGGTACTTGGGAGGCGTTTGTGAATGCTTTTCAGGAGAGGTTTTTGTCTGCAGTAGCTAGGGAGAAGCTGAGGGATCAGTTTAGCCGGCTTAATCAGCAGGGCTTGTTAGTGGCCGAGTTTGAGGCTACCTTTACTAGTTTGTCCAGTTTTGCACCTGAATTGGTGGCGTCTGAGGAACGCCGTTGTTACGAATTTGAGCGGAAGTTGAGGCGGGGCCTCAAGTTGAGGGTTGGTGGGTCTTATATCCGAGAGTATAGACACCTAGTGGACGCTGCAGCTCATATGGAGCTCATGATGCAGGAGGAGGATGAGGGGCAGAGGGGCTCTAAGAGGAGCCAGGATAGCCAGGGTGATGGCAGGAGGCAGAGGGGTTCTAACCCTCAGCAGTCGCAGGGTGGTGTTGCTAGATCGACCTTCCCAGTGCCGAGTGCAGGCTCCGGGAGAGGTGGTCAGGGGGAATTCACCTGTTACAAGTGTGGCCAACTGGGTCACAAGGTTTCTGTTTGCCCGCAGAAGGGTGTAGGTCAGAGAGCTGCTTCTTCTTCAGCTAGACCGCAGAGTCAGAGTTTGGGCAGGGGGCAGCCCTTGACTTGTTATCAGTGTGGACAGCCTGGGCACATGAAGAGGTTTTGCCCGCAGTTGAGTGCCACTTCGGGAGCGTCTGGTTCTAGGCAGACGCAGGGTTTTCAGCCAGCTCAGTCTGTGCAGGCCTCGAGGGCCAATCCGGGAGCTTCGTCATCCCAGTCAGTGCAGCAGTCTTTTGCTCCGAGAGGTGAGCAGGTAGACCAGGGGCCTACGGGGCGCGTGTATGCTGTTACCGCGCAGGATTTAGTACCAGCTCCATCAGTAGTGAGAGGTACTTTTCTGTTTTGCAACTCGGTTGCTAATGTGTTGATAGACACGGGTGCATCTCATTCTTTTGTATCTGCTGCATTTGCATCTGTTTTGGAATTGGAGTTAGCACAGTTAGCATCTCCTATTTGTGTGGTATCGCCCTTGGGTGGTGAGTTGATCCTGAAACAGGGTGTTAGAGGATGTGATATAGAGGTCGCTGATTATAGGCTTCCTTTTCCGTTTGTTGTCATGCTTGTGAAGGGTTTTGATGTTATTTTGGGTATGGACTGGTTATCGTCATACCGGGCTGTTATTGATTGCTACCGCCAGAGGGTCACATTATGTACCTTGAGCGGGGAGTGGTTCCATTTCTTGGGAGACCGGGTTGGTAGTATTTTGCCACCGGGGTTTGATTCGCGAGGGCGAAGTGAGCTTAGTAGTCTACTTGCTAGCTTTGAGAGTAGTGAGTGTGTTGAGACACAGATTGTGTTGCCGAGGGTGGTTTGTGAGTATTCGGATGTCTTTCCCGAAGATCTTGTTAGTTTGCCACCTCACCGAGAGATAGAGTTCTCTATTGATTTAGTGCCCGGCACGGCGCCGATTTCTATGGCACCTTACCGTTTTGCTCCAGCAGAGTTGGTTGAGTTGAAAGTTCAGCTCCAGGAATTGCTAGATAAGGGTTTTGTTCGCCCTAGTGTTTCGCCGTGGGGAGCACCGGCCCTCTTTGTTAAAAAGAAAGATGGTGCCTTGAGATTGTGTATTGACTACCGGAAGTTGAATCGGGCTACGGTTAAGAATAAGTACCCTATGCCCCGTATAGATGATTTGTTTGACCAGTTGAAGGGTTCCCGTTGTTTCTCTAAGATAGATTTGAGATCGGGTTACCATCAGTTGAGGGTCAGGGAAGAGGATATTCCGAAGACGGCATTCCGTACGCGGTATGGCCATTATGAGTTTCTGGTGATGCCATTTGGGCTTACCAATGCACCGGCAGTCTTTGTGGACTTGATGAACCGGATTTTCCGGGAGTTCTTAGACCGATTTGTGGTCGTCTTTGTGGACGACATCCTTATCTATTCGCCTTCTGAGGAGGAGCACGAGGAACACTTGAGAGTGGTGCTTGAGTTACTTAGAGCCCATAGGCTGTATGCCAAGTTTGGGAAGTGTGAGTTCTGGCTGAGGGAAGTCAAATTCTTAGGCCATGTGGTATCCGGGGAAGGGGTGTCTGTTGATACATCCAAGGTTGAGGCAGTGCAAGATTGGGCACCGCCTAAGAGTGTGTTTGAGATCCGCAGTTTTCTGGGATTAGCTGGGTATTACCGTCGGTTTGTGAAAGATTTCTCCAGGTTAGCGTCACCGTTGACTAGACTGACTAGGAAGGGAGTCAAGTTTGTGTGGAGTGAGACTTGTGAAAAGTCGTTCCAAGAGCTGAAAGTTAGATTGACCACCGCTCCGGTGTTAATTATTCCGGAGAGAGGGTTGGGTTATGCGGTTTATTGTGATGCCTCATGAGAGGGTTTGGGTTGTGTGTTGATGCAAGAGGGGAAAGTGGTAGCTTATGGCTCACGTCAGTTGAAAATACACGAAAAGAATTACCCCACACACGACCTAGAGTTAGCAGCAGTGATCTTTGCCTTGAAAATCTGGAGGCACTACCTTTATGGTGAGAAGTTCAAGGTGTTCTCGGACCACAAGAGTTTGAAGTATCTGTTTACACAGAGAAACTTGAATTTGAGGCAGAGGAGGTGGATGGAGTTCATCGAGGATTATGATTTTGAGTTGCATTATCATCCGGGAAAGGCCAATGTTGTGGCCGACGCCCTTAGTAGGAAGACCATTAGTGAGGTAGCTTATATAGCCATCCGGGAATGGGAGATGTTGGGAGCACTTGGTGAGTTTGATTTGCTACTGGGCGAATCTGTTGAGGCTGCGGTCTTGTTTTCTGTTGTTGCGCAGCCTACACTTGTGACACGAGTGTTAGAGGCACAGAGAAGTGACCTTGAGGTAGAATCCCTCCGAGAGAAGATCTCCAGTGGGAAAGTAGAGAAGGGTTTGACGGTGTATCCCGACCTGAGTGTGAGATACCGAGACCGTTTGTTTGTACCGGAGTCTTGCCGTGAGGAAGTACTCCGAGAGTTTCATCATTCGCGCCTTGCAGTGCATCCGGGAGGTACTAAGATGTACCAGGATTTGGGTCGCCAGTTTTGGTGGCGGGGTATGAAGAGAGATGTGGCGGTTTACGTATCGAAGTGCCTTACTTGCCAGCAAGTGAAGGCCGAGCATCAGAGGCCAGCGGGCTTGTTGCAACCCTTGCCTATTGTCGAGTGGAAGTGGGAGCATATCACTATGGACTTCGTTGTAGGTCTTCCGAGGACTCAGCGGGGTAGTGATGCTATTTGGGTGGTTGTAGACCGGTTAACTAAGTCGGCGCACTTTATTCCTATGCGCGTGAGAGATTCGGTGGATCATCTTGCCGATTTGTATATTCGGGACGTAGTGAGATTGCACGGGGTCCCAGTGACGATTGTCTCAGATAGAGATCCTCGTTTTACTGCTAGGTTGTGGCAGAGTTTGCAGAGTGCCTTGGGCACTAAGTTGACCTTTAGTACGGCTTATCATCCTCAGACTGACGGACAGTCCGAGCGTACGATTCAGATCCTCGAGGATATGCTTCGGGGTTGTGTCCTTGACTTCAGTGGGACGTGGGAGAGGCACTTGCCCTTGGTAGAGTTTGCCTACAACAACAGTTTTCAGTCTAGCATCGGTATGGCACCGTTTGAGGCCTTGTATGGCCGACCGTGTAGGTCTCCAGTTTGTTGGGCCGAGGTGGGTGATGCACCTTTGTTGGGTCCGGAGTTGGTTAGGGAGACGACGGAGAAAGTTGAGCTTATCCGTAGGAGGCTTGTTACAGCCCAGAGTCGGCAGAAATCTTATGCTGACCGTAGGAGGAGGCCTTTGGCGTTTGAGGTAGGTGATCATGTCTTTCTGAAGATATCACCTAGGCGAGGTTTGATGAGATTTGGGAAGAGTGGGAAGTTATCCCCTCGGTATATTGGTCCTTTTGAGATCCTTGAGAGGATTGGTGAGGTTGCTTATCGGTTAGCCTTACCGCCGCAGTGGTCCGGGGTGCATGACGTGTTTCATGTGTGTATGCTTCGGAAGTATGAGCCAGATCCATCACATGTGTTGGATTGGACCGATTTAGAGGTAGATGAGGATGCCTCTTATGAGGAGAGACCGATTCAGGTCTTGGATAGGCGGGATCAGGTCCTGCGTGGCAAGACCATTCCTTTGGTGAAAGTCTTGTGGAAACATCACGGAGTGGAGGAAGCCACTTGGGAACGTGAGTTGGAAGTCCGAGGGAAATATCCGGACTTGTTTGTTGATATGTAATTTTGTGTTTAAGTTTTGAACAATTGTTGAACTTAAGAGCTTTTATATATGTCTTGAGTTGTGAAACATTGAAAATGTTTTGGTTATTGGAAGTATGTGTTGGAACTTGCCTCATATGGAAGTTGAATGTAACATTGTTTAAAATGGAGAAAACTTGTTTTTGAAAAACTTGTGCTTAATTTCGGGGACGAAATTCTTTAAGGGGGGGGAGGTTATAGCGATCCCGGGTTTTACCCTTGTTGAACAGTGATCCGGACATGTGTCCGTGGATGTTAGTTGTTGCTTATTATCTTGTTTGCATCCTTTCTACTTCTTAATTGAGTTATAGGATGTGATGGACGGGTTTGTTATAGATTGGTTGAGTTTAGAAACCAAAACTAGTTGCCCAGATTTTGGCCTGTACGCTCGAGCGGGGTTTCTGGCGCTCGAGCGGAGATTACACCCATCCAGTATTTTCCTGTGCAGCGTTGTACGCTCGAGCGTGGGATTGGCCGCTCGAGCGGGGTTGTCTGAGTGACGCTCGAGCGTAGAGTTGGAAGCTCGAGCGGAGGCCTGGTTCTGCAGAAATGCTGGGAGAGTGCATTCTGCGCTCGAGCGGGAGTTTATGCGCTCGAGCGGGAGTCTGTGAGTGACGCTCGAGCGGGGTGTTTTACGCTCAAGCGGGAGACTGGGTTTAAGTCCCGAAATTTGTGACTTTTCAAATCAATTTTTGCTTTCTCTTCTCTCTCCTACTTTTCCAAAATCACCATTGTTGAGCCTCTCACTCTAGACTCTACCTTCTCTCTAGGTTTTGATCTAGTAGGAGTGATTTGCTCACCTTTGGCCTTTACAAAAAAGTTGTTGATCGTCGAGGGCATCATTTTAATCTGAAAATCTCGGGTTTTGGAGCACGTTGAGTTTTGTCTTCTTCTCCCTTGGAGCTCCGAATTTGAGGTAGGGATATCCTACTCCTCTCTATGGATTTTGCCTTTAAATTTTGGTATTTTGAGATGTTGGGGTTGGTTTGGTCATTTTGTGAAAGTTTGGGGCTTTTGTGCTATTTTACAAAAGTTGGGGTTTTACTCATAATAAACCTAGATGCATGTTTGGCATAGAGAAATAGAATGAATGTTGAATTATTGATGAAAATGGGACCTAAGGGTTGAAATGTTAATTATGGGAATTGACCTAATTACATTGTTTAATTAATTGGGATAATTAATTGAGAAGAATGAGGAAATGAAATGTTGATTGAATATCCATTGTGCATTTATTTTCTGTTTAGAAATAACTGCTTTGGGCTATCGGTGTAGGATAGTCGTGATTGTTGTAGACAATGCATGATGATTAGGCAAACTGAAACTAATCAATGGAATGTGTCATGGAACTTGACGGTTGATAGAATACATTAACTGTATGTATTGGGTGATTGTATATAGAACTATTGTGTTTGTATACGTTATGTGTAGAGGAGGAGATAGGGGATGTACTCCGCGGTTTAGGGGAAGATAGGGGATGTACCTCTAAACCGGATAGTGTTGGGAGAAGATAGGGGATGAACTCCGTAGACACAGCTCATATGCTTGTCTAGAGAAGTGAAGATAGAGCTCATATGCTTATCTTTGTGAAGTGTGGATATAGCTTATATGCTTATCTGTGGATATTGTTGTTATACATATCTGTTGAATGTGGGAAGTGCTTATATGCCTATCTGTTGAAAAAGGGAAAACGAAAAGTAATTTGGACTTATAAGTCGTATGACACAAATATGTGAATGTATTAGTGTTGGCCATCTATCAATTGCTAATATTTTAGTCATTGTTCATGGTTCGTTTAGTGTATTTCTACTGGGCTGTGGCTCACCCTATATGGGAATATCATTTTCAGGTGTAGGGAGCATGCCACCTCCAAGGACATAGCTGGGAGGCTAGAGGCGGACATATTTTTGTCGCTTAACTTTTGATGTATTACATGTAACTTCAAGCCAAGGGCTTAATGTGTAAACGAGTTAGTACCCTTTTGTTGTAACCAAGTGTTAACTTGGAAAGCTGTAAGCCCGTAGGGCATTTTGTTTTGATGTTAACATGTATTACATATGTATATGGAACTCTAATGAATAAAAGAATATGGTTGGTTTATATGTAAACGCATGTCTTATCTGAGGGGTTAATGTTGTTATTTTGAGGGTGTTACAACTTGGTATCAGAGCGTACCGGGTTCGAATACTTTGGGTACGTGGGAAGTGATTAGGATCACAATGGGTTTGTCTCGCTTGATAGAGACTTTGATGTAGTATCATATGCTATGTGCTTACTTGATAACATGTTTGTGTGACTATGTGGGTATGGGATTTAATTTCTGGGATGTTGATTGGATCCTTGAGTTTCTGGGAGTCTTGTTGGAAAAGCACTTGATCAATGCTGTTTCTAACCGGAACTCTAGTAACGCCTCGGGACTATCATTATCCGGAAATGAAATTCGTAAGTGCTTATGTGTTTATGTGCTTATGTGGAGTGAATTACAGTTGTCCATGCGTTAGGACGTGAGTGTTTAGTTTCGGCACATTTGTGAATGTGCTAATGTTCTGTGTTACCTTTATTAGGATGTCAGGACGAGGAAGAGGTGCTAGGCGTGGTAGACCTGCGAGGCAGGAAGCACCGTTACCGGGTGAGATTCCGGCAGTGCAGGAGGGAGTTGGTCAGGCCAATGTGGCCGAGCCAGTGGGTCAGCAGGCTATGGGTGCCTTGGCCAGAGAGATAGCAGGAGCTTTGGGTATTCTTAGAGCTGGGAATCAGGCCGCTGAGGCAGGGCCTTCTTTCTTGAAGTGGGAGTTCTTCCGGTCTAATCCGGATGAGTTTATTGGGGATCCGAAAGAGCCACTGAAGGCTGATGAGTGGCTAGAGCAAATGAGTAAGACGTTCGAGATGCTTGGCATCGAAGACGGAGAAAGTGACGAAGCAAATGAAAGTGACCTTGGCATCCTTCCAACTGAAGGGAGATGCGGGTCAGTGGTGGAAGTACGAGAAGGCTCGTGTTGGTGGTACTTGGGAGGCGTTTGTGAATGCTTTTCAGGAGAGGTTTTTGTCTGCAGTAGCTAGGGAGAAGCTGAGGGATCAGTTTAGCCGGCTTAATCAGCAGGGCTTGTCAGTGGCCGAGTTTGAGGCTACCTTTACTAGTTTGTCCAGGTTTGCACCTGAATTGGTGGCGTCTGAGGAACGCCGTTGTTACGAATTTGAGCGGAAGTTGAGGCGGGGCCTCAAGTTGAGGGTTGGTGGGTCTTATATCCGAGAGTATAGACACCTAGTGGACGCTGCAGCTCATATGGAGCTCATGATGCAGGAGGAGGATGAGGGGCAGAGGGGTTCTAAGAGGAGCCAGGATAGCCAGGGTGATGGCAGGAGGCAGAGGGGTTCTAACCCTCAGCAGTCGCAGGGTGGTGTTGCTAGATCGACCTTCCCAGTGCCGAGTGCAGGCTCCGGGAGAGGTGGTCAGGGGGAATTCACCTGTTACAAGTGTGGCCAACTGGGTCACAAAATTAAATAAAAAAGGAAGGTGAATAGAAAAGAAAATTGAATAAAAATAGAAGTTTAATAAAAATAAAAATGGAAGTTGCGTAAAATTAAAAACGAAAGTTCATTCAAGAAACCACTATACCTTAACGATCTATTTGGAAATTAAATAAAAAAATAAGTTGAATAGCAAAGTAAATTGGATAAAAATAGATGTTGAATAAAAATAAAAATTGAAGTTGCATAAAATTAATAATGGAAGTTCATCCAAGAAACCAGTAAGAAGATGAAATTGCAGCTTTATATTCGTTAGATTCTGAAGATGAATCTGATCATTCTCCAGAAATTTGTGAATGTAAAAACCAGATTAATCAAATTTCTGATGAAGTCAACTATTGGAAAGCCATAGTTGAAATGAATGGACTTGATATTGGAGGACCCAGTATCAATGTCCTTACAGAAGAAGAGCAGAAAATGATTAATATTGCTGATCATATTTCTAATCCCGAAATGAAACTTAAGTTCTGGTATCCAGATTGATGCATTTCCAGAGGATGTTCGCTCTGCATTCAATGAATGGCAGATTGCATGTCACACCCTCAAAATAAACCCACTATCTATATATCATCGACATGCAATATTTAAAGAAAACAATTCATTAATTCATTCATCAGAGTATTACTAAATAAAAGCATTACATGTAACATCAAATTAAATGCCCTACGGCTAACATCTTTCCAAGCCAACACTTGGACACAAAAATATGAGTTCTAACTCAAATACACGTAAAGCCCTAGGCTTGAATGTTTACATGTACTAACTAATAAAAACAATTAATTAAAGATAGTCTTCAAAATCCAAAAGCCACATCCTCCCAAGCTAAGTCCTTGGAGGTAGCTTATCACCTGAACCTGAAAATGATGTTCCCATAAAGGGTGAGCCACAGCCCAGTAGAAAAATACTAAACCAAATATAAGCATTGAATAAAGCTATAGCATTCAATAGATGGTTAACCAAGATAATCAATTATAACTTAATACAGTCTCATGACACTAATGTCTATGACATGTTTCAATTCCCATTATTATCAAAATGGCTCAGAACCTGGCCAAACTTACAACAGTGAACTATATAACATATTCACATTACTTCCAATATCAACAACACAGATGAGACTCAAGCTCATATCAAAACACTTCATACTTCCCGTTTGATACACATTTTAGTGTTGTATCAATAACATGTAAAAACACTTCAATATAATAAGCACACATAATAGTGATGCTAATGGAGTCCATCCCCTATCTCCTCCCAAACAAAATCCGGTTTAGAGGTCTATCCCCTATCTTCCCCTAAACCGTGGAGTACATCCCCTATCTCCTCCCAAACAATATGCATATGCAATGCTCAATCAATACATGTATTTTCTGTATTAATTCAATAGTCTAAATTTATGACTTAAACAAATTGATTAGTTTCAATTTTCCCTAATCCACATGCGATGTCTACAACAAACACGACTATCCTCCACCGATAGCCCAAAACAGTTATTTCTAGACTGGAAATAAATATATCAACAATTCAATAGGCGAGTGATTTAAATTATCCAACTACACCATTTAATCAATGAATTCCTCAATTTCATGAATTTAACCAAATTCCCCAATTTCCTTAAATTAATTATACAAATTAATTTATTAATACAACTAGGGTCTTTCCCAAAATTACTAAAGTACTCCCAACATATCAAAATACCAAAACTTAGAACAAAACTTATAAGATGGAGTAGGAAATCCCTACCTCGAAGAAAATAACCCGAATGGAGAAGACGGAGATGAAGACCCAAATTCCAAAGTGCTCCAAACCACCAAACGTTCAGATTAAATGGAAGCCCTCGACTCACTCTATCTTTTTAATAAAGGATCTGGGGTAGAAACACACTCTAAATAGATCAAACCTAAGAGAGAATGTGAGTAGAGGGAGAGAAAAGTCAGACCTAGGGTTTTGGAATCAAAAAGAGGATGAAAAACTCATTAAAAACCCGCTGCTGCCTATTTAAACTGGACAGGCTCGCTCGAGCGAAGACTTGGTCGCTCGAGCGACCAGACACAAGAAAGCCTCGCTCGAGCAAAGAAAAGCTCGCTCGAGCCAAGAATGCAATGCTTCAGGTCTATACTAGATGCAATCGCTCGCTCGAGCGAAGAAAAGCTGGCTCGAGCCACCAGACACAAAATACAACCCTCGCTTGAGCGGCCAAGTACTCGCTCGAGCGACCAACCCAAAAACTGGGCAGCAACACTTGGTTTCCAAACCCAACCAACCTGAAACAAACCTGCCCAACACATCCTATAACTCCAAATGAGAAAATAAAGGACGACAACAACAATTATACAATGACAGAATCTACGGAACCTAAGTCCGGATACAATAATCAAATGGGAAAAGACCGGGGTCGCTATAACCTCCCCCCCTTAAAAGAATTTCGTCCCCGAAATTAAGCATAAGTTTTTGAAAACAGGTTGGTTTTTTTTTTTATAATATGACAATTCAATAGTAAACAACTTGACCCAATACTGGTCATCTCATCTCTTATCAAGAAGCATCTCATAATGTGTATATAAAACAACATATATTACAATCCGCATCAGTATTATGCATTTTTCCTTTCAATTTCAACAGTTTTCAATATCATATTCAATTTCATGACAGAACTCTAATTCAACAATATATTCACCATATTCCAGTTACTAAACTTCCATTATGAGGCAAGTTCCAAAATATTTCCATTAACCAAACATTCTCAATGTTTTACAACTTAAGACATATGTAAAGCTCTTAAGTTCAACAATATTACAAAATCTAAATACAAGATTACAAATCGATAAACATGTCCGGGTATTTCTCGCGGACTTCCAACTCACGTTCCCAAGTGGCTTCCTCCACTCCGTGATGCTTCCACAGAACTTTCACCAAAGGGATGGTTTTGCCTCGCAAAACTTGGTCTCGCCTATCCAAGACCCGAACCGGTCTCTCCTCATATGAGACATCCTCGTCAACCACTAAATCGGTCCAATCCAAAACATGTGATGGATCTGGCTCATACTTCCGAAGCATACTCACATGAAACACGTCATGTACTCCGGACAACTGCGGTGGTAAGGCTAAACGATAAGCAGCCTCGCTAATCCTCTCAAGGATCTCAAAATGACCAATGAACCGAGGGGACAACTTCCCGCTCTTCCCAAACCTCATCAATCCCCGTCTGGGTGATATCTTCAGAAAGACATGATCGCTCACCTCAAACACCAAAGGTCTCCTCCTACGGTCAGCATAAGATTTCTGACGACTCTGGGCTGTAACAAGCCTCTTACGGATAAGCTCAACTTTCTCCGTCGTTTCCCTGACCAACTCCGGACCCAACAGAGGTGCATCACCCACCTCGGCCCAACAAACAGGAGATCTACACGGTCGGCCATACAAGGCCTCAAATGGTTCCATACCGATACTAGACTGGAAACTGTTGTTGTAGGCAAACTCCACCAACGGCAAGTGCCTCTCCCACGACCCACTAAAGTCTAGAACACAACCCCGAAGCATATCCTCAAGGATCTGAATAGTACGCTCGGACTGTCCGTCAGTCTGAGGATGATAAGCCGTGCTAAAGGTCAACTTAGTGCCTAAGGCACTCTGCAAACTCTGCCACAACCTGGCAGTAAAACGAGGATCTCTATCAGAGACGACCGTCACTGGGACCCCGTGCAACCTCACTATGTCCCGAATGTACAAGTCGGCAAGATGATCTATCGAATCTCTCACGCGCATAGGAATGAAGTGCGCCGACTTAGTCAACCGGTCTACAACCACCCAAATAGCATCACTACCTCGCTGAGTCCTCGGAAGACCTACAACAAAGTCCATAGTGACATGCTCCCACTTCCCCTCGGCAATAGGTAAGGGTTGTAACAAACCCGCTAGCCTCTGATGCTCGGCCTTCACTTGCTGACAAGTAAGGCACTTAGACACGAAAGCTGCCACATCTCTCTTCATACCCCGCCACCAAAACTGGCGACCCAAATCCCGATACATCTTAGTGCCTCCCGGATGCACCGCAAGGCGTGAATGATGAAACTCTCGGAGTACCTCCTCTCGACAAGACTCCGGCACAAACAGACGGTCTCGGTATCTCACACTCAGGTCGGGATACACCGTCAAACCCTTCTCAACTTTCCCACCGGAAATCTTCTCATGGAGGGATTCTACCTCAAGGTCACCCCTCTGAGTCTCTAACACTCGAGTCACAAGTGTAGGCTGTGCAACAACAGAAAACAAGGCCGCAGCCTCAACGGATTCGCCCAGAAGTAACTCAAACTCCCCAAGTGCACCCAACATCTCCCATTCCCGGATGGCTATACTAGCGATGTCACCAACAGATTTCCTGCTAAGGGCATCGGCCACCACATTGGCCTTCCCCGGATGATAATGCAACTCGAAGTCATAATCCTCAATAAACTCCATCCACCTCCTCTGCCTCAAGTTCAAGTCTTTCTGTGTAAACAAATATTTCAGACTCTTATGATCCGAGAATACCTCGAACCTCTCACCATAAAGATAATGCCTCCAAATCTTCAAGGCAAATATCACAGCTGCTAACTCTAAATCATGCGTAGGGTAATTCTTCTCGTGAATTTTCAACTGACGTGAGCCATAGGCAACTACTTTCCCTTCTTGCATCAACACACAACCCAGACCCTCTCGTGAGGCGTCACAATAGACTGCATAACCCAACCCTCTCTCCGGAATAATCAAGACTGGAGCGGTGGTCAGTCTAACTTTCAACTCCTGGAACGACTTTTCACAAGTCTCACTCCATACAAACTTGACTCCCTTCCGAGTCAATCTAGTCAAAGGTGAAGCTAACCTGGAGAAATCCTTCACAAACCGGCGATAATACCCAGCTAACCCCAGAAAACTGCGGATCTCAAACACACTCTTAGGCTGTGCCCAATCTTGCACTGCCTCAGTCTTGGATGTATCAATAGACACTCCTTCCCCAGTAACTACATGGCCTAAGAACTTGACCTCTTCTAGCCAGAAATCACACTTCCCAAACTTAGCATAAAGCTTATGGGCTCTAAGTAACTCAAGCACTACTCTCAAGTGTTCCTTGTGCTCCTCCTCAGAAGGTGAATAGATAAGGATGTCGTCCACGAAGACGACTACAAAACGATCTAAAAATTCCCGGAATATCCGGTTCATCAAATCCATAAATACTGCCGGTGCATTGGTAAGCCCAAATGGCATCACCAAAAACTCATAGTGGCCATACCGCGTACGGAATGCCGTCTTCGGAATATCCTCCTCCCTGACTCTCAACTGATGATAACCCGATCTCAAGTCTATCTTCGAGAAACAACGGGAACCCTTCAACTGATCGAACAGATCATCTATACGAGGCATAGGGTACTTATTCTTAACCGTAGCCCGATTCAATTTCCGGTAATCTATACAAAGTCTCAAAGCACCACCTTTCTTTTTAACAAAGAGGGCCGGTGCTCCCCATGGCGAAACACTAGGACGTATATAGCCCTTATCTAGCAACTCCTGGAGTTGGATCTTCAACTCAACTAACCCAGCTGGGGCAAAACGATAAGGTGCCATAGAAATCGGCGCCGTGCCGGGCACTAAGTCAATAGAGAACTCAATCTCTCTGTGAGGTGGCAAACCAACAAGGTCCTCGGGAAAGACGTCCGAATAGTCACAAACCACTCTTGGCAACACAGTCTGGGTCTCATTACCCTCACCATTCTCAAAGCTAGCAAGTAGACCACTAAGCTCACTCCGCCCTCATAGATCATACCCCGGTGGCAAAACACTACCAACCCGGTCCCCTAGAAAATGAAAACACTCCCCGCTCACGGTACAACAAGTGACCCTCTGGCGGTAGCAATCAATAACTGCCCGGTATGACGATAACCAGTCCATACCCAAAATAACATCAAAGCCCTTCATGGGCATAACTACAAAAGGAAACGGAAGTCTATGATCGGCGACCTCTATATCACAACCCCTGACACCTTGTTTCAAGATCAATTCACCCCCAAGAGGTGACACTACACAAATAGGAGATGCTAACTGTGCTAACTCCAACTCCAAAATGGATGCAAATACAGCAGACACAAAGGAATGAGATGCACCCGTATCAATCAAAACACTAGCAACCGAGTTGCAAAACAAGAAGGTACCTCTCACAACTGATGGTGCCGGCACAAGATCCTGCGCGGTAACAGCGTACACGCGCCCAGACGACCTCTGATCAACCTGCTCACCCCTAGGAGCATAAGATTGCTGCACCGACTGGGACGATGAAGCCCCCTGATTGGCCCTCGAGGCCTGACCCGACTGAGCTGGCTGCTGACCCTAAATCTGCCTCAAACCAGATGCACCAGGTGTGCCACCCAACTGCGGGCAATACCTCTTCATATGCCCTGGCTGACCACACTGATAACACGAGAGTGGCTGGCCTCTATAGCGATCCCGATATTTCCTGTTGTTGTTTAACTGTAATCCGGACTCGGTTCCGTAGATTCGTTGTTGTCTTATCCTCATTTCTATCCCCTACTCTTTTAATTAGAGTTTTGGGTTGTGTTGGGCAAGTTGGGAATAAGTTGGTCGTGTTTTAAAACTTAGAATTTTTGCCCAGGTTTTGTTCTCTCCGCTCGAGCGGAGATTTGACGCTCGAGCGGGATTTTGTTGCCGCCTTTCCGCTCGAGCGGACGTTTGGACGCTCGAGCGTGAATTTCCTTCTCTCAGCATTTTGGACATCTGCAGAAAATTCTGGGAGAGTGCATCCGGCGCTAGAGCGGATCTTGGGACGCTCGAGCGTGAACCTGTGTCTGACGCTCGAGCGGGGTGTTTTACGCTCGAGCGGACCTGTTTTTATATCAGTCCGTGAAATCATTTTTTTGATCACTTTTTGATTTCCTTTCTCTCTCTTACTTTTTCAAAACCTCCATTGGAGAGCATCTCACTCTAAAACCCCAATTTCTCTCTTAGAATTGATCTAGTAGAAGTTGTTTTCTCACCTTGGGCCTTTGCAAAAGTTGTGTTGATCGTCGAGGGCTATCTTTTAATTTGAAAATTTCGGGATTTGGAGCATTTCCGTTTCTTCATCTCCTTCGTTGCGCCCCATCTTTCGAGGTAGGGATAACCTACTCCATCTTATGAGCTTTGTCTTTGAATTTTAGCATTTTGATATGTTGGGGGTTGTTGGGAAATTTTGAGAAAGTTTGGGCGTTTGTGTAATTTTACAAAAGGTGGGGTTTTAAATATATAAACCTATATGCATGTTAGGCATAGAGAAACGAGATTAATGTTGGGACATTGATGGAAATGGAACCTTAGGGTTGTTTTGTGAACTATGGTGATTTGCCCTAATTGGATTAATTAATTAATGCATACGATTAATTGAAGAAAATGAGGAATTGAATTGAGAATGTTAAAACTGGGAATGTATGTGACTAAAGAGTGTAGATGAATCTTTTATTGCTCATCTAGTTGAAATGTTGATATATTATCCATTTGTGCATTTATTTCCTGCTTAGAAAAGATTGCTTTGGGCTACCGGTGGAGGGTAGTGTTGATTGTTGTAGACAATGCATGATGATTAGGCAAACTAAAACTAATCAATCGGATGTGTCATAGAGTATGACGGTTGATAGAATACATTAACTGTATGTATTGAGTGATTGTGTATATGACCAATGTGTTTATATGCATTATGTGTAGACGGTTAGTAGAATACATTAGATTTATGTATTGATTGATTGAGTATGTGATTCTGTGTTTACATGCGTTATATTGTGTATAGAACCTTTGTGTTTATATGCATTGCTTGTGTAGAGGAGGAGATGGGGGATGTACTCCGCGGTTTAGGGGAAGATGGGGGATGTACCTCTAAACCGGATAGGATTGGGAGGAGATGGGGGATGAACTCCGTAGACACAGCTCATAGGCTTGTCTAGAGAAGTGAAGATACAGCTCATATGCTTGTCTTTGTGAAGTGTAGATATAGCTCATAGGCTTGTCTAGAGAAGTGAGGATACAGCTCATATGCTTATCTGTTATGGTATTGATATAGCTCATATGCTTATCTGTTATGGTATTGATATAGCTCATATGCTTATCTATTGAAAAGTTGGTTTGATTTGATATAACACTAAAATGTATATCATCATCGTTTGTGAAGTATGGAAGTAGTTTGTGTGTTATTGATATAACATCAAAATGGGTATCCACCGTGAATTTCGAAGGTGTTCTAGTGATGAACTATAACTTCATCAAATGTTTTGGCCAGAGTACTGAGCCTTATTTTCAAACTCAAAGTTGAACAAGAAATGAAAATTGAATTGTATCATAGACTTAATTGTCATGGAATCGAAATAAGATATAAATGGAGGTATAAGTATTGACCATCTTTCAGTTGCTAATCTTTTAATCATTGTTCATAGTTGGTTTAGTATATCTCTGCTGGGCTGTGGCTCACCCTATAAGGGAACATCATTTCAGGTTCAGGTAGTATGCCCCCTCCAAGGACATAGCTTGGGAGGCTAGAGGTGGACAGACTTTTGTTCTCTTATCTCCGTTTGATGTGTTACGTGTAAATTCTATGCCAAGGGCTTAATGTGTAACCGAGTCAATACTCTCTTTGTAACCAGGTGTTAACTTGGAAAGCTGTAAGCCCGTAGGGCATTTACTTTTGTTGTTAACGAGTAATACTTTTGTAATGAAGTACTCTGATGAATTGAGGAAATGTGGATCTTCTGTATATAAATGTATGTTTATATTGATGGGTTTAATGTTATTATTTTGAGGGCGTTACAGCCTCTACCCTGACTCTGGCTCTGAGATCGAGCCAAAGATGATGCTGCTCTCTGCACTCCTCCCCTCTGAGGACAAACTGGAGACTTGTGGCCCAGCTGGCCACACTTGAAACAGGTAATGTCTCCCTGACTGCCTTTCCCCGAACTAGCACTCGGCACAGGAAAAGTCGATCTAGAAAAGCTACCCTGAGACTGCTGAGGATTAAAACCCTTCTGTCTCCTACCATCACTCTGACCATCCTGACTCCTTTTGGAGCCCTTCTGTCCTTCCTCCTCTTCCTACATCATGATTTCCATGTGGGCTGCAGCATCAACCATACACCCATAATCCCGAATCATAGTTCCCCCAACTCGTAGCTTGAGGCCACGCCTCAACTTCTTCTCAAACTCGATACAACGGCGTTCCTCAGACGCCACCAACTTAGGTGCAAACCTGGACAAGCTAGTAAATACAGCCTCAAACTCGGCCACTGAAGAACTCGACTGCTTAAGCTGGCAGAACTGGTCTCTCAGCTTCTCCCTAACTGCTGGAGATAAGAACCTCTCCTGGAAAGCATTCACAAAAGCCTCCCATGTACCTCCTATACGACCCTTAGTGAACTTCCACCACTGACCCGCATCCCTCTTCAGCTGGAAGGATGCCAAGGTCACTTTCAATCCCTCGTCTTCAATGCCAAGCATCTCAAACGTCTTCGTTGTCTGTTCGAGCCATTCATCTGCCTTAAGCGGCTCTTTAGGATCACCCACAAATTCATCCGGGTTAGACCGGAAGAACTCCCTCTTCAGAAAGGAAGGTCCTGCATCCGCAACAACAACCCGAGCTTGATTCTCAGCTCTGAGAATGCCTACTGACTCCCTGAATGCCCCTGCTATTTCTCGGGCTAGAGCGCCCATAGCCTGCTGGCCTACTGGCTCGGCCACATTGGCCTGGCCAATTCCCTCCTGAACTGCCGGAATCTCCTCTGGCACAGGCACCTCCTGCCTACTCGGCCTACCACGCCTACTGCGTCCTCGTCCTCGTCCTGACATCCTAATAAAGGAAACAAAGACGTTAGCACATTAATAAATGTGCCGAAGCTAAACACTCGCGTCCTAATGCATTGGACAACAATAATTCATTCCACGTAAGCACATAATCACATAAGCACCTACGGATTTCATTCCTGGATGATGATAGTCCCAAAGCGTTACTATAGTTCCGGTTGGAAGCAGCATTGATCAAGTGCCTTTCCAACAAGACTACTAAAAACTCAAGGGTCCAATCAACATCCTAGGAACTACATTCCATACCCACATAGTCACATAAACATGTTATCATGTAAGCATATAACATTACACCAAGTCTCTATCAAACGAGACGAACCCATTGTGATACTAATCACTTCCCACGTACCCAAAGTATTCAAACCCGGTACGCTCTGATACCAAGTTGTCACGCCCTCAAAATAAACCCACTATCTATATATCATCGACATGCAATATTTAAAGAAAACAATTTATTAATCCATTCATCAGAGTATTACTAAATAAAAGCATTACATGTAACATCAAATTAAATGACCTATGGGCTTACATCTTTCCAAGCCAACACTTGGACACAAAAATATGAGTTCTAACTCAAATACACGTAAAGCCCTAGGCTTGAATGTTTACATGTACTAACAAATAAAAACAATTAATTGAAGATAGTCTTCAAAATCCAAAAGCCACATCCTCCCAAGCTAAGTCCTTGGAGGTAGCTTATCACCTGAACCTGAAAATGATGTTCCCATAAAGGGTGAGCCACAGCCCAGTAGAAAAATACTAAACCAAATATAAGCATTGATTAAAGCTATAGCATTCAATAGATGGTTAACCAAGATAATCAATTATGACTTAAAACAGTCTCATGACACTAACATCTATGACATGTTTCAATTCCCATTATTATCAATAAGGCTCAGAACCTGGCCAAACTTACAACAGTGAACTATATAACATATTCACATTACTTCCAATATCAACAACACAGATGAGACTCAGGCTCATATCAAAACACTTCATACTTCCCGTTTGATACACATTTTAGTGCTGTATCAACAACATGTAAAAACACTTCAATATAATAAGCACACAAAATAGTGATGCTAATGGAGTCCATCCCCTATCTCCTCCCAAACAAAAATCCGGTTTAGAGGTCCAACCCCTATCTTCCCCTAAACCGTGGAGTACATCCCCTATCTCCTCCCACACAATATGCAAATGCAATGCTCAATCAATACACGCATTTTCTATATTAACTCAATAGTCAAAATTAATGATTTAACCAATGTGATTAGTTTCAGTTATTCCTAATCCACATGCAATGTCTACAACAATCACGACTATCCTCCACCGATAGCCCAAAACAGTTATTTCTAGACTGGAAATAAATATATCAACAATTCAATAGGCGAGTGATTTAAATTATCCAACTACACCATTTAATCAATGAATTCCTCAATTTCATGAATTTAACCAAATTCTCCAATTTCCTTAAATTAATTATACAAATTAATTTATTAATACAACTAGGGTTTTTCCCAAAATTACCAAAGTGCTCCCAACATATCAAAATACCAAAACTTAGAACAAACCTTATAAGATGGAGTAGGAAATCCCTACCTCGAAGAAAATAACCCGAATGGAGAAGACGGAGATGAAGACCCAAATTCCAAAGTGCTCCAAAACACCAAACGTTCAGATTAAATGGAAGCCCTCGACTCACTCTATCTTTTTAATAAAGGATCTGGGGTAGAAACACACTCTAAATAGATCAAACCTAAGAGAGAAGGTGAGTAGAGGGAGAGAAAAGTCGGACCTAGGGTTTTGGAATCAAAAAGAGGATGAAAAACTGATTAAAAACCCGCTGCTGCCTACTTAAACTGGACAGGCTCGCTCGAGCGAAGACTTGGTCGCTCGAGCGACCAGACACAAGAAAGACTCGCTCGAGCGAAGAAAAGCTCGCTCGAGCCAAGAATGCAATGCTTCAGGTCTATACTATACGCAATCGCTCGCTCGAGCGAAGAAAAGCTGGCTCGAGCCACCAGACACAAAATATAACCCTCGCTCGAGCGGCCAAGTCCTCGCTCGAGCGACCAACCCAAAAACTGGACAGCAACACTTGGTTTCCGAACCCAACCAACCTGAAACAAACCTGCCCAACACATCCTATAACTCCAAATGAGAAAATAAAGGATGACAACAACAATTATACAATGACAGAATCTACGGAACCTAAGTCCGGATACAATAATCAAATGGGAAAAGACCGGGGTCGCTATAATTATCATTCGTGAAGTATGTAATCGTTTATTGATTTGATATAGCACTACAATGTATATCATTTGAGAAATATAGGAATGTTTTTGTTGACTGTGATACAGCATCAAAATGTGTATCCACCATAAATTTCAGAAATGTTTTAGTGATGAACTATAATTGCATCAAATGTTTTGACCAGGGCACTGAGCCTTGTTTTCAGACTCAAAGTTGAATAAGAAATGGAAAGTGAATTTATAATATGGACATGATTATCATGGAATAGAAATGTGATATAAGTGGATGAATATGAGTTGACCATCTATCAACTGCTAATCTTTTAGTCATTGCTTATAGTTGGTTTAGTGTATTTCTACTGGGCTATGGCTCACCCTGTATGGGACACCATTTTTAGGTACAGGAAGCATGCCACCTCCAAGGACATAACTTGAGAGGCTAGAGGCAGGCAGACGTTTGTGGTTGTATTATCTTTGTTGTATTACATGTAATTTCAAGCCAAGGGCTTAATGTGTATTTGAGTTAGTACTCTCCTCTTTGTAACCAAGTGTTAACTTGGAAAACTGTAAGCTTGTAGGGCATTTGCTTTTGTTGTTAACATGTAATGCTTTTGTAAAGAATTACTCTGATAAATAGAATGATGTTTATCTCTTATATCAATGCATGTCTAAATTGATGGGATTAATGTTATTATTTTGAGGGCGTTACAACTTGGTATCAGAGCGTACCAGGTTCGAATACTTTGGGTACATGGGAAGTGATTAGTATCACAATGTGTTTGTCTCGCTTGTTAGAGACTTAGATGTAATGTTATGTGCTTATATGATAACATGTTTATGTGACTATGTGGGTATGGAATGTAGTTTCTTGGATGTTGATTGGATCCTTGGGTTTTTAGGAGTCCTATTGGAAAGGCACCTGATCAATGCTGTTTCTAACCGGAACTCTAGTAACGCCTCAGGACTATCATTATTCGGGAATGAAATTCATAAGTGCTTAGGTGTTTATGTGCTTACGTGGAATGAATTACAGCTGTCCATCGTGTTAGGACGCTAGTGAAATAGTTTCGGCACCCTGGTTATTGTGCTAATGCCGTGTTATTTTTACTAGGATGCCTAGACGAGGGAGTTGTGATTTCCCTCCTTCTGCACGGGAAGAGTTGAGGAGACAGTTTGTGGAGTTATGCCAAGGTACTACACCCTTGGTGCAATTTGAAACATGGTTTGCTAACCTGTCGAGGTTTGCTCTAGAATTGGTGGAGACGGAGGAATTGCGTTGTTCGGAATTTGAGAGTAGGATGTGTGACGACATCCGTGAAAGGATTGCGGGGTCATGGCATAGGAGTTATAGTGTGTAACGCCCTCAAAATAACAACAACAAACCCATCAGATAAGACATACATTTACATATAAACTAACCACACTCTTTAATTCTTCAGAGTTCCATTACATAAGTATTACATGTTAACATCATAACAAAATGCCCTACGGGCTTACAGCTTTCCAAGTTAACACTTGGTTACAACAAAAGAACTCATTTACACATAAAGCCCTTGGCTTGAAGTTACATGTAATACATCAAAAGTTAAGCGACAAAAGTATGTCCGCCACTAGCCTCCCAGCTATGTCCTTGGAGGTGGCATGCTTCCTGTACCTGAAAATGATATTCCCATATAGGGTGAGCCACAGCCCAGTAGAAATACACTAAACCAACCATGGACAATGACTAAAACATTAGCAATTGATAGTTGGTCAACACTGATACAATCACATAAATTACATATTTATGTCAACGACTTACAAGTCCCATTTACTTTTCATTTTCCCTTTTTCAACAGATAAGTATGCTAGCTCTATCATCATTTTCACAGATATGTATAAAAACTATATCTCACATTCAGATAAGCATAAAAGCTATATCCACATTCTCAACAGATATGTATATCAACAATATCCACAGATAAGCATACAAGCTGTATCCACACTTCACAACAGATATGTATATCAACAATATCCACAGATAAGCATACAAGCTGTATCCACACTTCACAAAGATAAGCATATGAGCTCTATCTTCACTTCTCTAGACAAGCATATGAGCTCTGTCTACGGAGTACATCCCCTATCTCCTCCAAATACCTATCCGGTTTAGAGGTACATCCCCTATCTTCCCCTAAACCGCGGAGTACATCCCCTATCTCCTCCTCTACACATAACGTATATAAACACATTGGTTCTATATACAATCACACAATACATACAATTAATGTATTCTATCAACCGTCAAGTTCCATGACTCATTCCATTGATTAGTTTCCGTTTACCTAATCATCATGCATTGTCTACAACAATCTCGACTATCCTCCACCGATAGCCCAAAGCAGTTATTTCTAAAACAGAAAATAAATGCACAAATGGATATTCAATCAACATTTCATTTCCTCATTTCTCACCAATTAATTATCCCAATTAATTAAACAATGTAATTAGGCCATTTTCCATAATTACCATTTCAACCCTTAGGTCCCATTTTCATCAATGATTCAACAATCATTCCATTTTCCATGCCAAACATGCATCTAGATTTATTATGAATAAAACCCCAACTTTTGTAAAATTACGCAAAAGTCCCAAACTTTCACCAAATTACCAAACCAAGCCCAACATCTCAAATTACCAAAATTTAAAGACAAAACCCATAGAGAGGAGTAGGTTATCCCTACCTCAAATTCGGAGTTCCAAAGGAGAAGACGACAAAACCCAACGTGCTCCAAAACCCGAGATTTTCAGATTAAAATGAAGCCCTCGACGATCAACAACCTTTTTGTAAAGGCCAAAGGTGAGTCAATCACTCCTACTAGATCAAAACCTAGAGAGAAGGTAGAGTCTAGAGTGAGAGGCTCAACAATGGTGATTTTGGAAAAGTAAGAGAGAGAAGAGAAAGTGAAAAAGTGATTTGAAAAGTCACAATTTCGGGACTTTAACCCAGGTCTCCGCTCGAGCGTAAAACACCCCGCTCGAGCGGCCACTCACAGACTTCCGCTCGAGCGGCCAACCTCCCGCTCGAGCGCAGAATGCACTCGCTCAGCACTTTTGCAGAACCAGACCTCCGCTCGAGCTCCCAACCCTACGCTCGAGCTCACAACACTGCACAACAAGATACTGGATGGATGTAATCTACGCTCGAGCGCCAACACCTCCGCTCGAGCGTACAGGCCAAAAATCTGGGCAACTAGTTTTGGTTTCTAAACTCAACCAACCTGTAACAAACCCGCTCAACACATCCTATAACTCAAATACAAGGTAAGAAAGGATGCAAACAAAATAATAACAACTACCGACATCCACGGTTACATGTCCGGATCACGGTATAACAAGGGTAAACCCGGGATCGCTATAACCTCCCCCCCTTAAAGAATTTCGTCCCCGAAATTAAACACAAGTTTTCAAAAAGAAGTTTTCCTCCATTTTAAACAATGTTATATTTTAACATTCAACAATTCGACCCATTACCGGTCATCCCATCCCTTTAACAAGAGACATTTCACAATATGTAAACAACATATGTACTTTCAACATGCATCAACATTATGCACTATCCTTCCAATTTCAAAAATATATTCAACAGATATAATGTTACATTCAACTTCCATATGAGGCAAGTTCCAAAACATACTACCAATAACCAAAACATTTTCAATGTTTCACAACTTAAGACATATATCAAAGCTCTTAAGTTCAATCAACCTGTAAAATTCAAATACAAGATTACATATCAATAAACAAGTCCGGATATTTCTCTCGGATTTCCAACTCACGTTCCCAAGTGGCTTCCTCCACTCCGTGATGTTTCCACAAGACTTTCACCAAAGGAATGGTCTTGCCACGCAGGACCTGATCCCGCCTATCCAAGACCCGAACCGGTCTCTCCTCATACGAGGCATCCTCATCTACCTCTAAATCAGTCCAATCCAGCACATGTGATGGATCTGGCTCATACTTCCGAAGCATACTCACATGAAACACGTCATGTACCCCGGACAACTGCGGCGGTAAGGCTAACCGATAAGCAACCCCACCAATCCTCTCAAGGATCTCAAAAGGACCAATAAACCGAGGGGATAACTTCCCACTCTTCCCAAACCTCATCAGACCTCGCCTAGGTGATATCTTCAGAAAGACATGATCACCTACCTCAAACGCCAAAGGCCTCCTCCTACGATCGGCATAACTCTTTTGTCGACTCTGGGCTGTAACAAGCCTCCTACGAATAAGCTCAACTTTCTCCGTCGTCTCCCTAACCAACTCCGGACCCAACAAAGGTGCATCACCCACCTCGGCCCAACAAACTGGAGACCTACACGGTCGGCCATACAAGGCCTCAAACGGTGCCATACCGATGCTAGACTGGAAACTGTTGTTGTAGGCAAACTCTACCAATGGCAAGTGCCTCTCCCACGTCCCACTGAAGTCCAGGACACAACCCCGAAGCATATCCTCGAGGATCTGAATAGTACGCTCGGACTGTCCATCAGTCTGAGGATGATAAGCCGTACTAAAGGTCAACTTAGTGCCCAAGGCACTCTGCAAACTCTGCCACAACCTAGCAGTAAAACGAGGATCTCTATCTGAGACGATCGTCACTGGGACCCCGTGTAATCGCACTACGTCCCGAATATACAAATCGGCAAGATGATCCACCGAATCTCTCACGCGCATAGGAATGAAGTGCGCTGACTTAGTCAACCGGTCTACAACCACCCAAATAGCATCACTACCCCGTTGAGTCCTCGGAAGACCTACAACGAAGTCCATAGTGACATGCTCCCACTTCCACTCGGCAATAGGCAAGGGTTGCAACAAACCCGCTGGCCTCTGATGCTCGGCCTTCACTTGCTGGCAAGTAAGGCACTTCGATACGAAAATAGCCACATCTCTCTTCATACCCCGCCACCAAAACTGGCGACCCAAATCCTGATACATCTTAGTACCTCCCGGATGCACCGCAAGGCGCGAATGGTGAAACTCTCGGAGTACTTCCTCTCGGCAAGACTCCGGTACAAACAAACGGTCTCGGTATCTCACACTCAGGTCGGGATACACCGTCAAACCCTTTTCAACTTTCCCACTGGAGATCTTTTCTCGGAGGGATTCTACCTCAAGGTCACCTCTCTGTGCCTCTAACACTCTAACCACAAGTGTAGGCTGCGCAACAACAGAAAACAAGGCCGCAGCCTCAACAGATTCGCCCAGTAGCAAATCAAACTCGCCAAGTGCTCCCAACATCACCCATTCCCGGATGGCTATACAAGCTACATCACTAATGGTTTTCCTACTAAGGGCATCGGCCACAACATTGGCCTTTCCCGGATGATAATGCAACTCAAAATCATAATCCTCGATGAACTCCATCCATCTCCTCTGCCTCAGATTCAAGTCTCTCTGTGTAAACAGATACTTCAAACTCTTGTGATCCGAGAATACCTCGAACCTCTCACCATAAAGGTAGTGCCTCCAGATTTTCAAGGCAAAGATCACAACTGCTAACTCTAGGTCGTGTGTGGGGTAATTCTTCTCGTGTATTTTCAACTGACGTGAGCCATAAGCTACCACTTTCCCCTCTTGCATCAACACACAACCCAAACCCTCTCGTGAGGCATCACAATAAACCGCATAACCCAACCCTCTCTTCGGAATAATCAACACCGGAGCGGTGGTCAATCTAACTTTCAACTCTTGGAACGACTTTTCACAAGTCTCACTCCACACAAACTTGACTCCCTTCCGAGTCAGTCTAGTCAACGGTGACGCTAACCTGGAGAAATCTTTCACAAACCGACGGTAATACCCAGCTAATCCCAGAAAACTGCGGATCTCAAACACACTCTTAGGCTGTGCCCAATCTTGCACTGCCTCAACCTTGGATGTATCAACAGACACCCCTTCCCCGGATACCACGTGGCCTAAGAATTTGACTTCCCCCAGCCAGAACTCACACTTCCCAAACTTGGCATACAGCCTATGGGCTCTAAGTAACTCAAGCACCACTCTCAAGTGTTCCTCGTGCTCCTCCTTAGAAGACGAATAGATAAGGATATCGTCCACGAAAACAACCACAAAGCGGTCTAAGAACTCCCAGAAAATCCGGTTCATCAAGTCCATAAAGACTGCCGGTGCATTGGTAAGCCCAAATGGCATCACCAGAAACTCATAATGGCCATACCGCGTACGGAATGCCGTCTTAGGAATATCTTCCTCCCTGACCCTCAACTGATGGTAACCCGATCTCAAGTCTATCTTAGAGAAACAACGGGAACCCTTCAACTGGTCAAACAAATCATCTATACGGGGCATAGGGTACTTATTCTTAACCGTAGCCCGATTCAACTTCCGGTAGTCTATACACAATCTCAAGGCACCATCTTTCTTTTTAACAAAGAGGGCCGGTGCTCCCCACGGTGAAACACTAGGGCGAACAAAGCCCTTATCTAGCAATTCCTGGAGCTGAACTTTCAACTCAACCAACTCTGCTGGGGCAAAACGGTAAGGTGCCATAGAAATCGGCGCCGTACCAGGCACTAAATCAATAGAGAACTCTATCTCTCGGTGAGGTGGCAAACTAACAAGATCTTCGGGAAAGACATCCGAATACTCACAAACCACCCTCGGCAATACATGCTGGGTCTCACCACGCTCACCACTCTCAAAGCTAGCAAGTAGACTACTAAGCTCACTTCGCCCTCGCGAATCATACCCCGGTGGCAAAACACTGCCAACCCGGTCTCCCAAGAAATGGAACCACTCCCCGCTCAAGGTACACAATGTAACCCTCTGGCGGTAGCAATCAATAACAGCCCGGTATGACGATAACCAGTCCATACCCAAAATAACATCAAAACCCTTCATGGGCATGACAACAAACGGAAAAGGAAGCCTATAGTCGGCGACCTCTATATCACATCCTCTAACACCCTGTTTCAGAATCAACTCACCACCCAAAGGCGATACCACACAAATAGGAGATGCTAACTGTGCTAACTCCAATTCCAAAACAGATGCAAATGCAGCAGATACAAAAGAATGAGATGCACCCGTGTCTATCAACACATTAGCAACTGAGTTGCAAAACAGAAAAGTACCTCTCACTACTGATGGATCCGGTACTAAATCCTGCGCGGTAACAGCATACACGCGCCCCGTAGGCCCCTGGTCTACCTGCTCACCTCTCGGAGCGAAAGACTGCTGCACAGACTGGGATGACGAAGCTCCCGGATTGGCCCTCGAGGCCTGCACAGACTGAGCTGGCTGAAAACCCTGCGTCTGCCTAGAACCAGACGCTCCCGAAGTGGCACTCAACTGTGGGCAAAACCTCTTCATGTGCCCAGGTTGTCCACACTGATAACAAGTCAAGAGCTGCCCCCTGCCCGAACTCTGACTCTGCGGTCTAGCTGAAGAAGAAGCAGCTTTCTGACCCCCACCCTTCTGCGGGCAAACAGATACCTTGTGACCCAGCTGGCCACACTTGTAACAGGTGAATTCCCCCTGACTGCCTCTCCCCGAGCCTACACTCGGCACTGGAAAGGTCGATCTAGAGACTGCACCCTGAGACTGCTGAGGGTTATAACCCCTCTGCCTCCTGCCATCACTCTGACTATCCTGGCTCCTCTTGGAGCCTCTCTGACCCTCATCCTCCTCCTGCATCATAAGCTCCATATGAGCTGCAGCGTCCACTAGGTGTCTATACTCTCGAATATAAGACCCACCAATTCTCAACTTGAGGCCCCGCCTCAACTTCCGCTCAAACTCATAGCAACGGCGTTCCTCAGACGCCACCAGTTCAGGTGTAAACCTAGACAGACTGGTAAAAGTAGCCTCAAACTCGGCCACCGACAAGCCCTGCTGATTAAGCCGGCTAAACTGATCCCTCAGCTTTTCCCTAGCTGCTGCTGATAAAAACCTCTCCTGAAAAGCATTCACAAACGCCTCCCAAGTACCACCAACACGAGCTTTCTCGTACTTCCACCATTGACCCGCATCTCCCTTCAGTTGGAAGGATGCCAAGGTCACTTTCAGTGCTCCGTCCTCGATGCCAAGCATCTCAAACGTCTTCGTTGTCTGTTCGAGCCATTCATCTGCCTTAAGCGGCTCTTTAGGATCCCCGATAAACTCGTCCGGATTACACCGAAAGAACTCCCTCTTCAAGAAGGAAGGCCCTGTCTCAGCTCCCTGATTCTCAGCCCTAAGAATACCCAAAGCTCCTGCTAACTCTCTGGCCAAGGCACCCATAGCCTGCTGACCTACTGGCTCGACCACATTGGCCTGGCCCACTCCCTCCTGCACTGCCGGAATCTCGCCCGGTAACGGTACTTCCTGCCTCGCAGGTCTACCACGCCTAGCACCTCTTCCTCGTCCTGACATCCTAATAAAGGCAACACAGAACATTAGCACATTCCTAAGTGTGCCGAAACTAAACACTCACGTCCTAATGCATGGACAACTGTAATTCACTCCACATAAGCACATAAAAACATAAGCACTTACGAACTTCATTTCCGGATAATAATAGTCCCGAGACGTTACTAGAGTTCCGGTTAGAAACAGCGTTGATCAAGTGCTTTTCCAACAAGACTCCCAGAAACTCAAGGATCCAATCAACATCCTAGAAATTAAATCCCATACCCACATAGTCACATAAGCATGTTATCAAATAAACACATAGCATATGGTACTACTTCTACGTCTCTATCAAGCGAGACAAACTGATTAAAAACCCGCTGCTGCCTACTTAAACTGGACAGGCTCGCTCGAGCGAAGACTTGGTCGCTCGAGCGACCAGACACAAGAAAGACTCGCTCGAGCGAAGAAAAGCTCGCTCGAGCCAAGAATGCAATGCTTCAGGTCTATACTATACGCAATCGCTCGCTCGAGCGAAGAAAAGCTGGCTCGAGCCACCAGACACAAAATATAACCCTCGCTCGAGCGGCCAAGTCCTCGCTCGAGCGACCAACCCAAAAACTGGACAGCAACACTTGGTTTCCGAACCCAACCAACCTGAAACAAACCTGCCCAACACATCCTATAACTCCAAATGAGAAAATAAAGGATGACAACAACAATTATACAATGACAGAATCTACGGAACCTAAGTCCGGATACAATAATCAAATGGGAAAAGACCGGGGTCGCTATAATTATCATTCGTGAAGTATGTAATCGTTTATTGATTTGATATAGCACTACAATGTATATCATTTGAGAAATATAGGAATGTTTTTGTTGACTGTGATACAGCATCAAAATGTGTATCCACCATAAATTTCAGAAATGTTTTAGTGATGAACTATAATTGCATCAAATGTTTTGACCAGGGCACTGAGCCTTGTTTTCAGACTCAAAGTTGAATAAGAAATGGAAAGTGAATTTATAATATGGACATGATTATCATGGAATAGAAATGTGATATAAGTGGATGAATATGAGTTGACCATCTATCAACTGCTAATCTTTTAGTCATTGCTTATAGTTGGTTTAGTGTATTTCTACTGGGCTATGGCTCACCCTGTATGGGACACCATTTTTAGGTACAGGAAGCATGCCACCTCCAAGGACATAACTTGAGAGGCTAGAGGCAGGCAGACGTTTGTGGTTGTATTATCTTTGTTGTATTACATGTAATTTCAAGCCAAGGGCTTAATGTGTATTTGAGTTAGTACTCTCCTCTTTGTAACCAAGTGTTAACTTGGAAAACTGTAAGCTTGTAGGGCATTTGCTTTTGTTGTTAACATGTAATGCTTTTGTAAAGAATTACTCTGATAAATAGAATGATGTTTATCTCTTATATCAATGCATGTCTAAATTGATGGGATTAATGTTATTATTTTGAGGGCGTTACAACTTGGTATCAGAGCGTACCAGGTTCGAATACTTTGGGTACATGGGAAGTGATTAGTATCACAATGTGTTTGTCTCGCTTGTTAGAGACTTAGATGTAATGTTATGTGCTTATATGATAACATGTTTATGTGACTATGTGGGTATGGAATGTAGTTTCTTGGATGTTGATTGGATCCTTGGGTTTTTAGGAGTCCTATTGGAAAGGCACCTGATCAATGCTGTTTCTAACCGGAACTCTAGTAACGCCTCAGGACTATCATTATTCGGGAATGAAATTCATAAGTGCTTAGGTGTTTATGTGCTTACGTGGAATGAATTACAGCTGTCCATCGTGTTAGGACGCTAGTGAAATAGTTTCGGCACCCTGGTTATTGTGCTAATGCCGTGTTATTTTTACTAGGATGCCTAGACGAGGGAGTTGTGATTTCCCTCCTTCTGCACGGGAAGAGTTGAGGAGACAGTTTGTGGAGTTATGCCAAGGTACTACACCCTTGGTGCAATTTGAAACATGGTTTGCTAACCTGTCGAGGTTTGCTCTAGAATTGGTGGAGACGGAGGAATTGCGTTGTTCGGAATTTGAGAGTAGGATGTGTGACGACATCCGTGAAAGGATTGCGGGGTCATGGCATAGGAGTTATAGTGTGTAACGCCCTCAAAATAACAACAACAAACCCATCAGATAAGACATACATTTACATATAAACTAACCACACTCTTTAATTCTTCAGAGTTCCATTACATAAGTATTACATGTTAACATCATAACAAAATGCCCTACGGGCTTACAGCTTTCCAAGTTAACACTTGGTTACAACAAAAGAACTCATTTACACATAAAGCCCTTGGCTTGAAGTTACATGTAATACATCAAAAGTTAAGCGACAAAAGTATGTCCGCCACTAGCCTCCCAGCTATGTCCTTGGAGGTGGCATGCTTCCTGTACCTGAAAATGATATTCCCATATAGGGTGAGCCACAGCCCAGTAGAAATACACTAAACCAACCATGGACAATGACTAAAACATTAGCAATTGATAGTTGGTCAACACTGATACAATCACATAAATTACATATTTATGTCAACGACTTACAAGTCCCATTTACTTTTCATTTTCCCTTTTTCAACAGATAAGTATGCTAGCTCTATCATCATTTTCACAGATATGTATAAAAACTATATCTCACATTCAGATAAGCATAAAAGCTATAT
Source organism: Camellia sinensis (assembly GCF_055761805.1). Lineage (NCBI taxonomy): Eukaryota > Viridiplantae > Streptophyta > Magnoliopsida > Ericales > Theaceae > Camellia > Camellia sinensis. The sequence continues at coordinate 165,385,819 of NC_138972.1, forward strand.
CCACATTCTCAACAGATATGTATATCAACAATATCCACAGATAAGCATACAAGCTGTATCCACACTTCACAACAGATATGTATATCAACAATATCCACAGATAAGCATACAAGCTGTATCCACACTTCACAAAGATAAGCATATGAGCTCTATCTTCACTTCTCTAGACAAGCATATGAGCTCTGTCTACGGAGTACATCCCCTATCTCCTCCAAATACCTATCCGGTTTAGAGGTACATCCCCTATCTTCCCCTAAACCGCGGAGTACATCCCCTATCTCCTCCTCTACACATAACGTATATAAACACATTGGTTCTATATACAATCACACAATACATACAATTAATGTATTCTATCAACCGTCAAGTTCCATGACTCATTCCATTGATTAGTTTCCGTTTACCTAATCATCATGCATTGTCTACAACAATCTCGACTATCCTCCACCGATAGCCCAAAGCAGTTATTTCTAAAACAGAAAATAAATGCACAAATGGATATTCAATCAACATTTCATTTCCTCATTTCTCACCAATTAATTATCCCAATTAATTAAACAATGTAATTAGGCCATTTTCCATAATTACCATTTCAACCCTTAGGTCCCATTTTCATCAATGATTCAACAATCATTCCATTTTCCATGCCAAACATGCATCTAGATTTATTATGAATAAAACCCCAACTTTTGTAAAATTACGCAAAAGTCCCAAACTTTCACCAAATTACCAAACCAAGCCCAACATCTCAAATTACCAAAATTTAAAGACAAAACCCATAGAGAGGAGTAGGTTATCCCTACCTCAAATTCGGAGTTCCAAAGGAGAAGACGACAAAACCCAACGTGCTCCAAAACCCGAGATTTTCAGATTAAAATGAAGCCCTCGACGATCAACAACCTTTTTGTAAAGGCCAAAGGTGAGTCAATCACTCCTACTAGATCAAAACCTAGAGAGAAGGTAGAGTCTAGAGTGAGAGGCTCAACAATGGTGATTTTGGAAAAGTAAGAGAGAGAAGAGAAAGTGAAAAAGTGATTTGAAAAGTCACAATTTCGGGACTTTAACCCAGGTCTCCGCTCGAGCGTAAAACACCCCGCTCGAGCGGCCACTCACAGACTTCCGCTCGAGCGGCCAACCTCCCGCTCGAGCGCAGAATGCACTCGCTCAGCACTTTTGCAGAACCAGACCTCCGCTCGAGCTCCCAACCCTACGCTCGAGCTCACAACACTGCACAACAAGATACTGGATGGATGTAATCTACGCTCGAGCGCCAACACCTCCGCTCGAGCGTACAGGCCAAAAATCTGGGCAACTAGTTTTGGTTTCTAAACTCAACCAACCTGTAACAAACCCGCTCAACACATCCTATAACTCAAATACAAGGTAAGAAAGGATGCAAACAAAATAATAACAACTACCGACATCCACGGTTACATGTCCGGATCACGGTATAACAAGGGTAAACCCGGGATCGCTATATAGTGTGCTTGTCCGGGCTGCAACTCATGTGGAGGCAGCGGTGCTAGCTATGGGGCAAAATAGGGGAGAGGCCACGGTTTTGAGTGTTGGTCGGGTTAGGGAGGAGGCCACTTCGACGACTCCTGTGATTCAGAGTATTGGTAGGCCTTTTAAGAGGCAGAAGGGTTTTAATCCACAACAATTTCAGAGAGCTCAGCCCGGCTCTACCTTTCCAGTGCCGAGTCTAGGTTTGGGAAAGGGTGAACGTAAGGTTGTCACTTGTTTCGAATGTGGTCAGCTTGGCCACAAGTCCCTAGCTTGCCCACAGAAAAAGAGAGCAGGGTTGGCAGTCTGACCAGTAGTTGTACCATCAGAATCATCTAATCAGTCAGGTTTTGGGCCGATCGAATGTTCGGTAGGGAAGCAGTCATTGGGGTCTTCATCAGCTCAGACTTTGAACCAGTCTTGTGCTAATGAGCCGTTTACTTGTTGGGTGTGTAATCAGCCAGGTCATATGAGTCGTTTCTGTACTCAGCGAGGGGCTTCTTTGAGGGTTTTACAACCTAGTTGGGTCCAGCCTTATTTGACTGGACAGGGGCAATACCGTTTTGGGGGACAAACAGGCCAGACCTCGAGGGCCTCAGGAGAGTCGAGTTCCCAAGTCCCACTTGGGGAAGTTCGCAGTTGTTCCAGGTGTGGCTAGTTGGGGCACAACAGTAGTTCTTGTCCGTGGCTTGTAAGCTCGTAGGTTATCTTATGTTTGGGGATGACCAACTTTGACGGTCCAGCGAGGGACGGCAGTAGTAGTAGTACTGATGGGTTGGTTTTGTTTCGACTAATCCGTTTTGTAATCGGTGGTTTATTGTTTTGTAATCATTGGGTTCTGTTGTGTAACCAATGCGTTTTGGGAATGCTGAAACATCTGAACTATATGTTTATATATATATATATATGTATGTTTTGTTTGTTAACTTCCATGGATTGGGTAGATTGGAGCTTGTTGTAACACTAAAGTCTTATTAATGTAATAAGTTGTTATGTGACCATAAAATTCTTGGTAATAATGTAGTTATATGCGTGTGACTTGGTTTGAAAAAAAAAAATGAGGGCTGAGAAGCCATGCGTTCAAATTTGGAAGAATTTTGAGGGATGCGTATCCTAATCAGGACTATTATGGGGCTAGAGTAGTTATACTTACCGGGTGTATGGAACTTCTTGGCGCTACTCATTTAATCTCATGTGTTTGGTAAGGAATTTCGGTCTCTTGTCGGGAGAACTCCTCGAGAGGATGTGAAGTGTGTGATTAATACTAGGTGTAGTATATATTTAACATGATGCTTTGCGGAGTCATAGTGCATAATTTCGTTAGGACTAGACTTATCCCTTCATGATAGGTAATGTCGCCAAATTTGCATCTGTACCGACAGGTAGTTTGATTAGAGAGAGTGTGAGACCCTATATAAGATAGTGGTTATTGGCATCGGGAGTGGTGTGTGATGAGCAGCTGGTGTTATATCCCGAGCGGTGGTGTAACGGGTGTTTCTTAAGTTCCCAGACTCCTTTTTTATGGTAGAATGCGATAGGTTTGTACCTTAATACCGGGTAGGTCAAGTGATGCTGACGATGGGATTGGTTGGGTGTATAACCCATGGTTTGGGTGTGAACCGTGAGTAGAGTCACTGTGGTTTGGTCTTTGCGAAGAAAGGTTTGGGATGATAATGAGAAGGTTGAGGACTTTTACTCCTCCAAAAATTTAGAATGGTGAATCTGTGAAAGCCTTGTCGGCGACAGGCGACGATGTCAGGGTTTGGTTCATGGTGGTTGTCTAGCGGTAGCATTGGCTGGCGGTTTGGCACGGAGGCTGGGCCTCTTGATGGTACTCTCGGGATGAGTGACAACTAAGATGCGGGGTAAAGAGTGAACCCTATAGTTCATGGAGGGACTCAGTATGGGAGTAAGATAACTTGCAAAAAAAGGAGGTTTTTCCTAGTGCGGTACGTGTTAGTGTGTGGTTCGTAGGTTGTTATTAGATGATGTGTAGAAGGGGATCAGTCCTAGAAAATTCCAGGTGAATACCTTGATAAGGCAATGGTGTGGTTTCTTATTGAAGTCGAGAGGTTGGATGTTTGCTTAAGTCAGGTCACTTCGACATAAGTGTCCGTCGTCCAGTTTGGATAGTGGTAACACAAGCGAGGTGTTAAGGTTGTGAAGAGTGAGTGAGGCACTCTGCTAGAATCATTTTTATTCGTTGTAAGGCACGAGGGTGTGCAATGTTACCCTTTAGGTCCTTGCATTGTTGGGAACTTCAAATGTTTAGGAATCCCTTCTTGAAAGTTCTGTTTTTGGGTATTGCGTCATCACTGTGAGTATGGCGGGTTTTGTGGGTTGGCTGTGTTGAGATTCATTCAGGGGTCATTGAGTACTCTTCGTAAACTAAAATGATTTTTGAATCGAAACGTGAGTTTTGCTACCCTTATTTTCGGGAAAATAATTTGAGAGGAATCTTTGAGTTCGGCTGTGGCCAGATGTAAATGACGTGTTTAGTGGTAGCCTTACAAACCTGAATATTTTACGGGAAGTTAGACTCGACCTAGCCTGAGTTGCTGGTTATATGCTGTGTGATTTTGGCGAGACCTTGAAGTAGTGGGGTAGTAATGTGCCGTTATGTTGTTCCCTACCCGTGCTTCGTCTTACGTACGTGTTTTGTGAGAGTTGACTGGAAGCCTTGTGTACAAACATTTCCGTGTTTCCTTTGTTGGGATATTTAGTACCAAATACTGGTTTGAGTGTTGTGAGTAGTCGAGACGTGGTGGATGTCTCAGAACACTGTAGTGATTGAATGTGTCTTACTATTATCATTATTATCGAGTCTGGCTAGGCCGGACTTTTCCATTCGTAAGGTATTATGAAAACGTAATGGGGGTTGAGGAAACCACTTGGGTGAGTGAATTTCAGGTCCGCGAGAAAAATCCGGATCTATCTCTGATTGTTGAGCACTTGTTGTATCTTTGTTGTGTTGTTAAAATTTAAGAGCATTGAACATGTCTTAAGTTGTGTAACATTGCGTATGTTGAATGTATTGAAAAACTAGAAATATATCATGAACACTGACTATGATATGTATGAAATTATGAACCATGTATATTGGAAATTGTTAGATTTAAAGGAATGCATGTTGTAGCATATATTGTAAATGGCCCCTTAGTGACCAGCAATGGGTCAAGTTGTTAAATATTGAATTGTGATATTATTGAGAAATTGATTTAACTTAAACGTTATGAAACATTTCAATGAGAGGTATTTGGCAAGTGAATTGTGGATGGTCATGTGTTATGAATGACGCCGTGTTTATGAAAAATGTTTACAAAACTTTTAAGGTTCGCATGGAAAATGCAAAGTTTGTTTTGGAATGCCAACGTTGAAAATTTGATTTTTTTTCTTTTTGAGATATGCCTCATGAGCAAGAGAATGATTTCCCTTATGTTTATACAAAAGATTTGCGTTAGTTGTTCTATTTGAAACAATAATTGTTGAGAAGTGACTTAGCTGGGAGCGCTAGTCGGGTGTTTTGGTGATCTATCTCGGGAAGAGTTTGGTTTTGTTGAGGTCTTTTGTGCCTGAGTGTTGTCGTTGGAACGTGTTCCCTTAGTTGGTCCTTTCTTTTGTGAGAGTTAACTACAAATTTGTTGAGAGAATAGTTTCTTCCCTTAATGCTCGGGGGTTGAGTGCTTTGTGGTCGGTTAACCTTGTAATTGTGTTATTTTCTTAATTTCGGGGACGAAACTCTTTAAGGGGTGAGGTTATAGCGATCCCGGGTTTGTCCCCTTTATGTACAGTGTTCCGGTCGTAGGTTCCGTGGAGTTGGTGGTTGTATGTCATGTTGTCATCCTTTAGATTCCGTATGTTTGAGTTTTAGGATGTGTTGGGCGTGTTTTGAACAGGCTGGTTGAGCCTTAGTCCCTTTCCTTGTTGCCCAGAGTTTTGGTGGTACGCTCGAGCGGGTACCCTTGCACTCGAGCAGATTTGTTTTTTTTTTAGTTGTACGCTCGAGCGGACCATATCACGCTCGAGCGGAGTTTTCACACTTCCAGTATCTGTGCCTCTGCAAAACTTCTGCAGATGTGTTTTTCACGCTCGAGCGGGTCTGTTGGCGCTCGAGCGGGGTGTTCATTGTCTGCGAAAGTTCTGAGAGGGGGTAATCTACGCTCGAGAGAATTGGTTTTCGCGCTCGAGCGGATGTATTTTGTTCTTGTGTCTTGGCACTTGAGCGAGCCTTCTTGCGCTCGAGCGGTTCCAGTTTTTGTGCTTGACACTCGAGCGTTCTATTCTCCGCTCGAGCGGACCATGCGTATATCAGTTGGCAGCTGTGCATTTTTGAATCACATTTCAACATCCTTTCTCTCTCTTACTTTTCCAAAAAAGCCATTTGAGAGCTTCTCTCACTAAAAGTCAACTTCTCTCTAAGTATTGATCTAGTAAGAGTGATTTCCTCACCTTTGGCCTTTACAAAAGTTGTGTTGATCGTCGAGGGCTACGTTTTGATCCAAGCATATTGAGTTTTGGAGCACTTTGGGTTTCGTCATCTGCTCCCTTTGAGCTCCGAATTTGAGGTAGGGATATCCTACTCCTCCTTATGAGTTTTGTCTTTGAATTTTAGCATTTTGATATGATGGGGGTTTGTTATATGTAAACCTATATGCATGTTTGATAAAGAGAAATGAGGCTAATGTTGAACTATTGAAGAAAATGAAACCTTAGTGTTGTTATGTAGATTATGGGTAAAGCCCTAATTATATTGATAAATTAATTTATACAAGAAATTTAGGGAATTGAGAAATTGAATAGAAAATATTCAAATTAGAAAGATATGGGGTTAAAGGGTGTAGTTGGACTCACTTATCGCTCACCTAGTTAAACTGTTGATAATATATCAAATTGGTGCATTTATTTCCTATTTAGAAATAACTGTATTGGACTATCGGTGAAGGATAGTCTTGATTGTTGTAGGCAATGTATGATGATTAGGCAAACCAAAGCTAATCTATTGAGTATGCTAATGAACATAGCAATTGGTTTAATACATCAAAATGTTGTATTGATAGATTGAATTTGTATATGATAATTGTTTATATACATTGTATTGTGTGGGAGGAGAAAGGGGCTGTACTCCACGGTTTATTGGAAGAATAGGGCTGAACCTCTAAACCGAATCTTGTGACAGTGATACAGCACTACAATGTGTATCAGGCTGCAAATTAGAAGTGTTTTCTTGTGACAGTGATACAGCACTACAATATGTATTAGGCTGCGAATTAGAAGTGTTTGTTTGATTTGATATAGCACTAAAATGTTTATCATTATCATTCGTGAAGTATGTAATTGTTTGTTTGATTTGATATAGCACTAAAATGTATATCATTATCATTCGTGAAGTATGTAATCGTTTGTTGATTTGATATAGCACTACAATGTATATCATTTGAGAAATATAGGAATGTTTTTGTTGACTGTGATACAACATCAAAATGTGTATCCACCATAAATTTCGGAAATGTTTTAGTGATGAACTATAATTGCATCAAATGTTTTGGCCAGGGCACTGAGCCTTGTTTTCAGACTCAAAGTTGAATAAGAAATGGAAAGTGAATTTATAATATGGACATGATTATCATGGAACAAAAATGTGATATAAGTGGATGTATATGAGTTGACCATCTATCAACTGCTAATCTTTTAGTCATTGCTTATAGTTGGTTTAGTGTATTTCTACTGGGCTATGGCTCACCCTGTATGGGACACCATTTTCAGGTACACGAAGCATGCCACCTCCAAGGACATAACTTGAGAGGCCAGAGGCAGGCAGACGTTTGTGGTTGTATTATCTTTGTTGTATTACATGTAATTTCAAGCCAAGGGCTTAATGTGTATTTGAGTTAGTACTCTCCTCTTTGTAACCAAGTGTTAACTTGGAAAACTGTAAGCCCGTAGGGCATTTGCTTTTGTTGTTAACATGTAATACTTTTGTAAAGAATTACTCTGATGAATAGAATGATGTTTATCTCTTATATCAATGCATGTCTAAATTGATGGGATTAATGTTATTATTTTGAGGGCGTTACATTTTCTATTCAACTTCCCTTTTTTATTAATTTCCAAATAGATCGTTAACGTGTAGTGGTTTCTAAAATGAACTTCCATTTTTAATTTTATGCAACTTCTATTTTTATTTTTATTCATCTTTCATTTTTATTCAATTTTTTTTTTCTATTCAACTTCTTTTTTTATTTAATTTCCAAATGGATCGTTAAGGTATAGTGATTTCTTGAATGAACTTCCATTTTTATTTTTATTCAACTTCAATTTTTATTCAATTTACTTTTCTATTCAACTTCCTTTTTTATTCAATTTCCAAATAGATAGTTAAAGTATAGAGGTTTCTTGAATGAACGTCCATTTCTAATTTTATGCAACTTCCATTTTTATTTTTATTCAACTTCAATTTTTATTCAATTTCATTTTCTATTCAACTTCCTTTTTTTTATTTAATTTCCAAATAGATCATTAAGATATAGTGATTTATTTAATGAACTTCCATTTTGAATTTTATACAATTTCCATTTTGATTTTTATTCAACTTCCATTTTTATTTTATTTCGTTTTCTAATCAACTTCTTTTTTTTATTTAATTTCCAAATAGATCGTTAAGGTATAGTTGTTTCTTGAATGAACTTCCATTGTTAATTTTATTCAACTTCCATCTTTATTTTTATTCAACTTCCATTTTTATTCAATTTCCTTTTCTATTCAACTTCCTTTTTTTTTTTTTTTAATCTCCAAATAGATCGTTAAGTTATAATGGTTTCTTGAGTGAACTTCCATTTTTATTTCTATTCAACTTTCATTTTTACCCAATTTACTTTTCTATTCAACTTCCTTTTTTATTTAATTTCCCGATAGATCATTAAGGTATAGTGGTTTCTTACACGAACCTTTATTGTTAATTTTATGCAACCTCCATTTTTATTTTTTATTCGACTTCAATTTTTATTCAATTTCCTTTTCTATTCAACTTCCTTTTTTATTTAATTTCCAAATAGATCGTTAAGGTACAGTGGTTGCTTGAATAAACTTCCATTTTCAATGTTATGCAACTTCCATTTTTATTCAATTTCCTTTTTTATTCAACGTCCTTTTTTATTTAATTTCCAAATAGATCGTCAAGGTATAGTGGTTTCTTAAATGAATTTCCATTATTAATTTTATGCAACTTCCACTTTTATTCAATTTCCTTTTCTATTCAATTTAATTTTTTATTTAATTTCCAAATAGATCGTTAAGGTATAGTGGTTTCTAGAATGAACTTCCATTGTTAATTTTATGCAACTTCCATTTTTATTCAATTTCCTTTTCTATTCAACTTCCCTTTTTTTTTTAATTTCCAAATAGGTCGTTAACGTGTAATGGTTTCTTGAATGAACTTCCATTTTTAATTTTATGCAACTTCCATTTTTATTTTTATTCATCTTTCATTTTTATTCAATTTTTTTTTCTATTCAACTTCATTTTTTATTTAATTTCCAAATTGATCGTTAAGGTATAGTCGTTTCTTGAATGAACTTCCATTTTTATTTTTATTCAACTTCAATTTTTATTCAATTTACTTTTCTATTCAACTTCCTTTTTTATTCAATTTCCAAATAGATAGTTAAAGCATAGTGGTTTCTTGAATGAACTTCCATTTCTAATTTTATGCAACTTCCATTTTTATTTTTATTCAACTTCAATTTTTATTCAATTTCCTTTTTATTTAATTTCTAAATGGATCCTTAAGATATAGTGGTTTCTTGAATGAACTTCCATTTTTAATTTTATGCAACTTCCATTTTTATTTCTATTCAACTTCCATTTTTGTTTTATTTCCTTTTCTATTCAACTTCTTTTTATATTTAATTTCCAAATAGATCGTTAAGGTATAGTGGTTTCTTAAATGAACTTCCATTGTTAATTTTATGCAACTTCTATTTTTATTTTTATTCAACTTCCGTTTTTATTCAACTTTTTTTTTTTATTTAATTTCCAAATAGATCGTTGAGGTATAGTGGTCTTTTCCATTTTTATTCAATTTATTTTTCTATTCAATTTCCTTTTTTATTTAATTTCCAGATAGATCGTTAAGGTATAGTGGTTTCTTGAATGAACGTTTATTGTTAATTTTATGCAACTTCCATTTTTATTTTTTATACGACTTCAATTTTTATTCAATTTCCTTGTAACGCCCTCAAAATAATACATAAAACCCCACATTCTTGACATGGATTGATATAAGAGAAATAAACACTTTTCCATTCATCAGAGTAGTCCTTACAAATGTATTACATGTTGACAACAAAAGTAAATGCCCAACGGCTTATGACTTTCCAAGCCAACACTTGGTTACACAAAAGAGAGTACTAACTCATATCATATTAAGCCCTTGGCCCGAATTTACATGTAATACAACAAAAGATAACAAAACCACAAAAGGAGTCTTCAACTCTCAAAACCTTCCAAGCTATGTCCTTGGAGGTGGCATATCACTTGGACCTGAAAATGATGTCCCATATAGGGTGAGCCACAGCCCAGTAGAGATATACTAAACCAAGTATAAACAATGACTAAAATAGTAGCATTTGATAGATGGTTAATACACATAAACTAGTTATATCACTATACAGTTCCATGACACTTGTGTCCATGTTACATTTCATTTTCCTTCACTTATCAACTCATTTCATAAATGTGGCTCAGAACCTGGCTAGATAATTTAATAACAACTCGTATTAAACACTTCTTATTTCACAATAGATACACATAATTGCTGTATCAATCTCAAACAAACACTTCCATACTTCATATATGATATACAGATTTGCTATATCAATACTTCAATAGATACACATATTTGCTGTATCAATGGAGTACATCCCCTATCTCCTCCCAAACAATGTCCGATTTAGGAGTCCATCCCCTATCTTCTCCTAAACCGTGGAGTACATCCCCTATCTCCTTCCACACAACACAATGTATATAAACACATATCATATACAAGGTCAATCAATACATAAATCTGATGTATTATTCCAACCGCCATATTCAATGGCATATTCAGTTGATTAGTTTTAGTTCGCCTAATCATCATGCATTGTCTACAACATTCAAGACTATCCTCCACCGATAGCCCGAAGAAGTTATTTCTAAACAGAAAATAAATGCATCAAATGGATATAATATCAACATTTTCATAGGTGAGTGATAAATTGATCCAACTACACCATTCAATCCCATAATTTTCCAATTTCAATATTCTCAACTCAATTTCTCATTTCCCAAAATTAATTATACAAATTAATTTATCATAATAGTTAGGGCATTTTCCATATTTCACATATCAACCCTAAGGTTTGGTTTCACCAATGTAACAACATTAATTCCATTTTCAACAACTCACATACACATAGGCTTTAATAATTTGAAAACCCCTCTTTCTTAAATTACATAACAAACTCTAACTTTTCCAAAATTACCCAACAACCCCAACATATCAAAATGCCAAAATTTAAAGACAAAGCTCATAAGATGGAGTAGGATATCCCTACCTCGAAATTAGAAGCTTAAAGGAGAAGATGACCAAAAACCAAAGTGCTCCAAATTTGAGATTTTTCAGATTAAAAGCAAGCCCTCACGACCCTCTATCTTTCTTACAAAGGACTTAGGGTAGGAACACACTAATAGGAGATGAAACCCTAGAGAGAAGGTGTGTAGAGAGAGAGAGGGAGCTCGGATCTAAGGTTTGCAAAATAAAAGAGATAAAAAAAGTGAAGTGTTTCCCGCTGCTGTCTACTGATATAACACAGGCTCTCAAGTCCAAAATCAGACGCAGACGCAAGCTCGAGCGAAGGACTTCTCGCTCGATCCACCAGATACAAAACTCAACTCTCGCTCGAGTGAACAAATCCTGGCTCGAGCGACAAAGTTCTCACTTGAGCGAAGACACCAAATTCTGGGCAGCAACCATTTGCTCCCAAGCACACCAAACCTGTAACAAACCTGCCCAACATATCCTATAACTCAAAAATAAGGAATTAAAGGATAACAACAATATATAAACATCAACGAGTTCCACAGAACCTAAGTCCAGATACAACAACCAAAAGGGGAAATACCGGGATCGCTATAACCTCCCCCCCTTAAAGAATTTCGCCCCCAAAATTAAGTACGAGTTTTCAAAAACAAGTTTTTCTCAATTCTCAATAACACTGCAATTTAAAATTTCATAACTTGACCCATTACCGGTTATTCCATCTCTATTCAAGAGGCATATTACCAAAGATATTACAACATGCATTATCAACATGCATTTCCTTCAAATCCAACAATTTCCAAAATACATGATTCACAATTTCATATCATATTCCCTGTTCATGATATATTTCCATTCCTACAACACATTCAACATATACAATGTTATAATAAACTTCCATTTTAAGGCAAGTTCTACAATACTTCCATAAACCGAAACATAAACAATGTTTTATAACTTAAGACACATTCAATGCTCTTAAAGTTTAACAACACAATAAAATATTTAACATATGCTCAAACATCCACAAATAGGTCTGGATATTTCTCTCGAACCTCCAACTCATGTTCCCAAGTGGCTTCCTCCACTCCGTGATGTTTCCACAAAACTTTCACCAAGGGGATGGTCTTGCCTCGCAAGACTTGATCCCGCCTATCCAAGACCCGAACTGGTCTCTCCTCATACGAGGCATCCTTGTCAACCTCAAAGTCGATCCAATCCAATACGTGTGATGGATCCGGCTCGTACTTCCAAAGCATACTAACATAGAACACGTCATGAACTCCGAACAACTATGGCGGCAAAGCCAAACGGTAGGCAACCTCGCCAATCCTCTCAAGGATCTCAAAAGGGCCAATAAATCGAGGGGACAACTTCCATCTCTTACCAAATCTCATCAAACCCCACTTAGGTGATATCTTCAGAAACATGTGATCACCCACCTCAAATACCAAAGGCCTCCTCCTACGGTCGGCATAACATCTCTGACGACTCTGGGCTGTAACAAGCCTCTTAAGGATAAGCTCAACTTTCTTCGTCGTTTCCCTCACCAACTCCGGGCCCAACAAACTGGAGATCTACAAGGTCGGCCATACAAGGCCTCAAACGGTGCCATACCGATACTCGATTGAAAACTATTGTTGTAGGCAAACTCCACCGAAGGCAAGTGTCTCTCCCACGACCCACTAAAGTCAAGGATACAACCCCGAAGCATATCCTCAAGGATCTGAATAGTACGCTCAGACTGCCCGTCAGTCTGAGGATGATAAGCCGTGCTAAAGGTCAATCTAGTACCCAAGGCACTCTGCAAACTTTGCCACAATCTAGCAGTAAAGCATGGATCTCTATCTGAGACGATCGACACTGGGACCCCGTGCAATCTCACTATGTCCCGAATATACAAGTCGGCAAGATGGTTTACCGAATCTCTCACGCGCATAGGGATAAAGTACGCTGACTTGGTCAACCGGTCTACCACTACCCAAATAGCATCACTACCCCGCTGAGTCCTCAGAAGACGTACAACGAAGTCCATAGTGACATGCTCCCACTTCCACTCGGCAATAGTCAAGGGTTGTAACAAACCCGCTGGCCTCTGATGCTCGGCCTTCACTTGCTGACAAGTAAGGCACTTCGATACAAAAACTGCCACATCCTTCTTCATACCCCGCCACCAAAACTGGCGACCCGGATCACGACACATCTTAGTGCCTCTCGGATGCACCACAAGGCGTGAATGGTGAAACTCTCGGAGTACCTCCTCTCGGCAAGACTCCGGTACAAACAAACGGTCTCGATATCTCACACTCTGGTCGGGATACACAGACAAACCCTTCTCAACCTTCCCACTGGAGATCTTCTCTCAGAGGGATTCTACCTCAAGGTCACCTCTCTGTGCCTCTAACACTCGACTCACAAGTGTAGGCTGTACAACTACAGAAATCAAGGCCGCAGCCTCAACGGATTCGCCCAGAAGCAAATCAAACTCGCCAAGTGCCCCCAACATCTCCCACTCTTGGATGGCTATACAAGCTACATCACTAATGAATTTCCTGCTAAGGGCATCGGCCACAACATTGGCCTTCCCCGGATGGTAATGCAACTCGAAGTCGTAATCCTCAATAAACTCTATCCACCTCCTCTGCCTCAAGTTCAAGTCTTTCTGTGTAAATAGATATTTCAGACTCTTATGATCCAAGAATACCTCGAACCTCTCACCATAAAGGTAGTGCCTCCAAATCTTCAAGGCAAAAATCACAGCTGCTAACTCTAGGTCATGTGTAGGGTAATTCCTTTCGTGTATTTTCAACTGTCGCGCGCCGTAGGCTACGACTTTCCCCTCTTGCATCAACACACAACCCAAACCCTCTCGTGAGGCATCACAAAAGACCACATAACCTAAACCCCTCTCTAGTATAATTAAGACCGGAGCGGTGGTCAATCTAACTTTCAATTCCTGGAACGACTTTTCACAAGTCTCACTTCACACAAATTTGACCCCTTTCCGTGTCAATCTAGTCAACGACGAAGCTAGCCTGGAGAAATCTTTCACAAACCGGCGGTAATACCCAGCTAATCCCAGAAAACTGCGGATCTCAAAAACACTCTTAGGCTGTGCCCAATCCTGCATTGCCTCAATCTTGGATGTATCAACAGACATCCCTTCCCTAGAAACCACATGGCCTAAGAACTTGACCTCTCCTAGCCAGAACTCACACTTCCCAAATTTAGCATACAGCCTATGGGCTCTAAGCAACTTAAGCACCACTCTCATGTGTTCCTCGTGCTCCTCCTTAGAAGGTGAATAAATCAGAATGTCGTCCACGAAAATGACCACAAAACGATCTAGGAATTCCCAGAATATCCGGTTCATCAAGTCCATAAAGACTGTCGGTGCATTGGTGAGCCCAAAAGGCATCACCAGAAACTCATAGTGGCCATACCGCGTACGGAATGCCGTCTTCGGAATATCTTTCTCCCTGACCCTCAACTGATGGTAACCCGATCTCAAGTCTATCTTAGAGAAACAACGTGACCCTTTCAACTGGTCAAACAAATCATCTATATGAGGCATAGGGTACTTATTCTTAACCGTAGCCCGATTCAATTTCCGGTAATCGATACAAAGTCTCAAAGCCCCATCTTTCTTTTAAGCAAAGAGGGCCGGTGCTCCCCACGGCGAAACACTAGGGCGAATAAAGCCCATATCTAACAATTCCTGGAGCTGAATCTTCAATTCACTCAACTCGGCTGGGGCAAAATGATAAGGTGCCATAGATATCGGCACCGTGCCGGGCACCAGATCAATAAAGAACTCAATCTCTCGATGAGGTGGTAAGCTAACAAGGTCCTCGGGAAAAACATCCGAATACTTGCAAACCACTCTCGGTAATACAGTCTGGGTCTCATCACACTCACCACTGATGAAGCTAGCGAGAAGACCACTAAGCTCACTCCGCCCTCCCAGATCATACACTGGTGGTAACACACTACCAACCCGATCCCCCAAGAAATGGAAACAATCTCTGCTCACAGTACATACTGTGACCCTCTGGCGGTAACAATCGATAACAGCCCGGTATGACGATAACCAGTCCATACCCAAAATAACATCAAAACCCGACATAGGCATAACTACAAAAGGAAATGGAAGCCGGCGGCCGACGACGTCTATATCACAGCCCTGACACCCCTGTTTCAAAATCAATTCACCCCCAACAGGTGATACAACACATATAGGAGATGCTAACTGTGCCAACTCCAACTCCAAAACAGATGCAAATGCAGCAGATATAAAAGAATGGGATGCACCTGTATCAATCAACACATTGGCAATCGAGTTGCAAAACAAGAAGGTACCTCTCACAACAGATGGAGTAGGTACAAGATCTTACGCGGTAACAGCATACACGCGCCCAGAAGGTCTCTGATCAACCTGCTCACCCCTAGGAGCAAAAGACTGCTGCACAGACTGGGACAACGAAGCTCCCTGATTGGCCCTCGAGGCCTGAACTGACTGTGCTGGCTGAAAACTCTATATTTGCCTCGACCCAGACATACCTGATGTGGCACTCAACTGCGGGCAAAACCTCTTTAGGTGCCCCGCCTGACCACACTGACAACAAGATAGTGGCTGACCTCTGCCCTGACTCTGGCTCTGAGGTCAGGCCAAAGATGAAGCAACTCTCTAACATCCTTCCCTCTGCGGGCAAGCTGGAGACTTGTGGCCCAGCTGACTACATTTGTAACAAGTCACGTCTCCCTAACTGCCTCTCCCAGAACTTGCACTCAGCATTGGAAAGGTAGATCTGGAAAAACCACTCTGAGACTGCTGAGGGTTAGGACCCCTCTGTCTCCTGCCATCACCCTGGCCATCCTGACTCCTCTTGGAGCCCCTCAATCTCTCCTCCTCCTCATGCATCATAATCTCCATATGTGCTGCAGCGTCCATAAGGTGCCTATACTCCCGAGTCATAGACCTGTCAACTCTCATCTTGAGCCCATGCCTCAATTTCCTCTCAAACTCGAGGCAACGACGTTCTTTTGACGCCACAAGCTCAGGTGCAAACCTGGACAGACTAGTAAATGCGGCCTCAAACTCGGCCACTGATGAACTCAGCTGCTTTAGCTGGCAGAACTGGTCTCTCAACTTCTCCCTGACAGCGGGAGACAGAAACTTCTCCTGGAAAGCATCTACAAAGGCCTCCAAAGTGTCACCAATACTAACCTTCATGAACTTCCACCACTGACCCGTATCCCCCTTTAGCTGGAAAGACGCCAAGGTCACCTTCAAAGCCCTATTTTCGATGCCAAGAATCTCAAACGTCTTAGTCATCTGCTCCAACCACTCATCAGCCTTAAGTGGCTCTTTCGGATCCCCTAAAAATTCATCCGGAATAGACTGGAAAAACTCCCTCTTCAGAAAGGAAGGCCCTGCATCCACAACCTGGGCCTGAACTTGATTCTCAGCTCTGAGAATGCCCATGGATTCCCTGAATGCTCCTACTATCTCGGGGGCTAAGGCACCCATGGCCTGCTGACCCACTGGCTCGGCCACATTGGCCTGGCCAACACCCTCCTGCTACGCCGGAATGCCCTCTGGTATAGGCACCTCCTGCCTTCTAGGCCTACCTCACCTACCACCATGTCCTCGTCCTGACATCCTAATAAAGGTAACGAAGAGCATTAGCACATTCACAAATGTGCTGAAGCTATAACACTCGCGTCCTAATATAATGGACAACAGTAATTCACTCCACGGAAGCACATAATCACATAAGCACTTACGAATTTTATTTCCGGATAATAACAGTCCCGAGGCGTTGCTAGAGTTCCAGTTAGAAACAGCATTGATCAAGTGCTTTTCCAATAGGACTCCCAAAAACCCAAGGATCCAGTCAACATCCTAGAAATTACATTCCATACCCAAGTAGTCACGTAAACAAGTTATCACATAAGCATACAACACTACATCTAAGTCTCTAACAAGCGAGACGAATCCATTGTGGTACTAACCATTTCCCGCGTACCCAAAGTATTCGAACCCGGTATGCTCTGATACCAAGTTGTAACACCCTCAAAATAATACATAAAAGCCCACATTCTTGACATGCATTGATATAAGAGAAATAAACACTTTTCCATTCATCAGAGTAGTCCTTATAAATGTATTACATGTTGACAATAAAAGTAAATGCCCAACGGCTTATAACTTTCCAAGCCAACACTTGGTTATACAAAAGAGAGTACTAACTCATATCATATTAAGCCCTTGGCCCGAATTTACATGTAATACAACAAAAGATAACAAAACCACAAAAGGAGTCTTCAACTCTCAAAACCTTCCAAGCTATGTCCTTGGAGGTGACATATCACCTGGACCTGAAAATGATGTCCCATATAGGGTGAGCCACAGCCCAGTAGAAATATACTAAACCAAGTATAAACAATGACTAAAACAATAGCATTTGATAGATGGTTAATACACATAAACCAGTTATATCACTATACAGTTCCATGATACTTGTGTCCATGTTACATTTCATTTTCCTTCACTTATGAACTCATTTCATAAATGTGGCTCAGAACCTGGCTAGATAATTTAATAACAACTCGTATTAAACACTTCTTATTTCACAATAGATACACATAATTGCTGTATTAATCTCAAACAAACACTTCCATACTTCATATATGATATACAGATTTGCTATATCAATACTTCAATAGATACATATATTTGATGTATCAATGAAGTACATCCCCTATCTCCTCCCAAACAATGTCCGGTTTAGGAGTCCATCCCCTATCTTCCCCTAAACCGTGGAGTACATCCCCTATCTCCTCCCACACAACACAATGTATATAAACACATATCATATACAAGGTCAATCAATACATAAATTTGATGTATTATTCCAACCGCCATATTCAATGGCATATTCAGTTGATTAGTTTTAGTTCGCCTAATCATCATGCATTGTCTACAACATTCAAGACTATCCTCCACCGATAGCCCAAAGAAGTTATTTCTAAACAGAAAATAAATGCACCAAATGGATATAATATCAACATTTTCATAGGTGAGTGATAAATTGATCCAACTACACCATTCAATCCCATAATTTTCCAATTTCAATATTCTCAACTCAATTTCTCATTTCCCAAAATTAATTATACAAATTAATTTATCATAATAGTTAGGGCATTTTCCATATTTTACATATCAACCCTAAGGTTTGGTTTCACCAATGTAACAACATTAATTCCATTTTCAACAACTCACATACACATAGGCTTTAATAATTTGAAAACCCCTCTTTCTTAAATTACATAACAAACCCTAACTTTTCCAAAATTACCCAACAACCCTAACATATCAAAATGCCAAAATTTAAAGACAAAGCTCATAAGATGGAGTAGGATATCCCTACCTCGAAATTAGAAGCTCAAAGGAGAAGATGACCAAAAACCAAAGTGCTCCAAATCCGAGATTTTTCAAATTAAAAGCAAGCCCTCGCGACCCTCTATCTTTCTTACAAAGGACTTAGGGTAGGAACACACTAATAGGAGATGAAACCCTAGAGAGAAGGCGTGTAGAGAGGGAGGGAGCTCGGATCTAGGGTTTGCAAAATAAAAGAGATAAAAAAAGTGAAGTGTTTCCCGTTGCTGTCTACTAATATAACACAGGCTCTCAGGTCCATAATCAAACGCAGACGCAAGCTCGAGAAAAGGACTTCTCGCTCGAGCCACCAGACACAAAACTCAACTCTCGGTCGAGCGAACAAATCCTGGCTCGAGCAAAGGATCTAAAACAAAGAGCTCGCTCGAGCGACAAAGTTCTCGCTCGAGCAAAGACACCAAATTCTGGGCAGCAACCATTTGCTCCCAAGCACACCAAACCAGTAACAAACCTGCCCAACACATCCTACAACTAAAAAATAAGGAATTAAAGGATGACAACAATATATAAACATCAACGAGTTCCACGGAACCTAAGTCCGGATACAACAACCAAAAGGGGAAATACCGGGATCACTATATTCCTTTTCTATTCAACTTCTATTTTTATTTAATTTCCAAATGAATCGTTAAGGTACAGTGGTTGCTTCAATACAGTTCCATTTTCAATTTTATGCAACTTCCATTTATATTTTTATTCAACTTCCATTTTTAGTCAATTTCCATTTTTTTCAACATTCTTTTTTATTTAATTTCCAAATAGATCGTTAAGGTATTGTGGTTTCTTAAATGAATTTCCATTGTTAATTTTATGCCACATCCATTTTTATTCAATTTCCTTTTCTATTCAACTTAATTTTTTATTTAATTTCCAAATAGATCGTTAAGGTATAGTGGTTTCTAGAATGAACTTCCATTGTTAATTTTATGCAACTTCCATTTTTATTCAATTTCCTTTTCTATTCAACTTCCCTTTTTATTTAATTTCCAAATAGATCGTTAAGGTATAGTGGTTTCTTGAATGAACTTCCATTTTTAATTTTATGCAACTTCCATTTTTAATTTTATTCAACTTCCATTTTTATTCAATTTCCTTTTCTATTCAACTTCCTTTTTATATTTAATTTCCAAATAGATTTTTAAGGTATAGTGATTTCTTGATTGAACTTCCATTTTTAATTTTATGCAACTTTCATTTTTATTTTTATTCAACTCCAATTTTTATTCAACTTCCTTTTTTATTCAACTTCCTTTTTTTATTTAATCTCCAAATAGATCGTTAAGATATAGTGATTTCTTTAATGAACTTAAATTTTTAATTTTATACAATTTCCATTTTATACAATTTTATTTTCAACAACAGTTATCAAGCCAGCATAGGCATGGCGCCGTATGAAGCTCTGTATGGAAGAGAGTGCAGATCGCCGATATGTTGGACTGAAGTAGGAGACAAAGCTCTAATTGGCCCCGAGTTGGTTCAGATGACAACTGAAAAGATCAAACTCATTCAGCAGAGGATTAAAACCGCACAGAGTCGACAGAAGAGTTATGCCGACCAAAGAAGGAGGGAGTTAGAATTTGAAATTGGGGATCATGTGTTTTTGAAAGTTTCGCCGATGACAGGAGTTTCGAGATTTGGGAAGAAGGGTAAACTTGCACCCCGATATATTGGGCCATTTGAAATTCTTGAGAGGATCAACACCGTTGCTTACAGACTTGCTTTGCCACCAGATTTGAGTCGAGTCCACAGCGTGTTCCATGTTTCAATGCTGAGAAAATATATCCGAGACCCACTGCATGTAATAGATTACTCCGGGGTTGTAGTTAATGAAGACTTGGGCTACGAAGAGAAGCCGACGAGAGTTATCGACAGACAAGTGAGGCAGTTGAGAAACAAGTCGATATCAATGGTGAAAATCGAATGGGAGAAGCATTATGGCGAGGAGGCCACATGGGAAAAAGAAGAGGAGATGAAAATCCGTTACCCGGAGTTATTCGTAGGACAAGGTAACTTAAGTTTGGGGACCAAACTTCTTTAAGGAGGGTAGACTGTAGGAACCCACACTTTATGTCCTCATCATGTTCATGAGCATCGGTATGATTATGACTTGTCTGGCTTGCATGTGTATGTTGTGATTTGTTTCGCTTGAGCTAATGCGATCCATGTCTTGATTTGAAGCCTTGTGATTTGTCTAAGTGTAGTATGCTTGTCTTGTTCCTCCCTTAATGCGAAACTTAGGTTACGCCTTGCCTGAGTTATGCTAGCCGACGTTATTCCAATGCCGAGGTCATCCTTAGTCTAGTATTAGTATCTTGAAACCCCTTGTCGACCTCAGTCCTTACCTTGACCACATCAGCCGAGATGTTACCTTGCACCCAAGTGAACTCGTCCTGGAAGTGGTACGACCTAGGCCGAGGTGTGGCGCATCTAGGCCAAGATGTGGCACAGCTTAGTCAAGTGTTGTCCTTCCTAGCCGAGGTCATTGTCACCTTAGTTGCCGAAGTCTTTTGTTAGCCGACGTCACCCCTTGCCGGAGTGCCATTCCGTGTAGCTTGTTAGATATGCCTTGTTGCTAGCCGATGTCATAGTCTGTCAGAGAGCCCATACCGCTTTGCTTGTTGAACACCCTTCCACCATGCTTTGTCTGGCCTGTCAGCCACCTTTTCAGGATGAACCCAACCAGTCGCCGCCACGTGTCTCAGCAGAGGGTTAACCCCAGAACCGGGTATAGAAAACTATCATTTGGTATCATAAACTTGCCTTGTAGAAGAGAGAGAAGCTCTAGAAGAGGGAGAAGAGTCCTTGAGAGAGAAGTAGATCTTCAAGCTTGATTCCTAGAGATCGAACCGTTAGATCCGCGTTCTAAGGTTAGATTCTTGATCTGCTCATGATGTTCTTTATGTTTATGTTATTGCATTGCATGATTGAAAATGATTTGTAAGCCATGCATCGTTTTGAAGCTCGATTTTAGAAAGAGAAAATGACATTCATGTGTTCTTCAAGAAAGTCTTGTTTTGATCCGAAAGCTTGCATAAAGGATCATGTTTTTGTGTTTATTTCCGCAAGGATTTCGAGTACGGGTACCCAGGTCCATGTTTTCAAACTCATAGCACGAAAATCCCAGATTTGTGATGGCAGATTATGATCAAACATTCGTGTTTTTCATGTTTTCACACTCATGTTCTTCATGTTCATCAGCAGAGGGAAACCCAGAGTTTCCCGACCTCTTTTCCTTGCATGTGGCCCTCGGGAACACACCTCGGCAAGGAGGTGTGGAACCTCGGCCTAGACCTGGTTGGTGCCCAGCATGTTTTCCGGAAACATTTGTGTACATGAGAGACTTGTTTGAAAGCGCATTCAATAGGCTTTGCCATGTGTTGTAGGACTTGGGCTTGTCTCGACCCCGACGTGTGAAGAAACGATGTGAGTGGTATTTCTAATAAAGCTATGTTACACTTGTTTTGATAAATCTTGTTTTGCCTTGTCTTGAAAAGTATTTGGTTTAGCATGAATGACTATCCCTACTTGTATATTGAACACTATCTTGTTTTGATGACATGTCTTGATAGTCCTTAGTGCTAGAGGACTCTAAACTTTCGCAGCACAGCTTGTCTTGACAGTCCTTAGTGCTAGAGGACTATAAACTTTCGCAGCACAGCTTGTCTTGAAAGTCCTTAGTTGCAGGGGACTATAATGCAACTGCACTCTTGTCTTGGGAGTGTCATCACCCTCTTGTATTAAGTAGATGTAATAACATCCAAAGAACTTGAAAGGCCGGCAATGAACTTGATTTCCCTCTTGATTGTAAAGTATGCTATGTATTGTTTTGAAAGAAATCTTGGATATCAATCATGCAAACCTTTATTTCTAATATCATTCACTGAGTATCCAAGCTCACCCTCTCTATATATATATGTAGGTGATGAACAAGAAGGCATTGAGGCCTAGACGTGATTGCCGATGTGTTTTGGGCGCATAGCCGACATGTTTTGGATTTGTGTTTTGCATCGTCTTGAAGATTATGCTTCTCGGCTTATGTTTTCTTTGTTTGTTTTGGCATATGTCGGCTTGAGAAGCCTTTTGGTCAGGATGTGTTTTGTATCTCATTCTTGTTGTATCTAAATTGTAAGACTTGTAAAGATGTTTGATGTATGACATTCCATTGGACTTATGCACGGCTCTCATGGACTATTTAGATTTTGTATATGTATATATATTGCTTCCGCACTTGTAAGCCCCATATTTTATACTCTGATTGTGTGTGATTTTTGTAAGACGGCCTTCGGTAACCTCGGGTTACTGGCCATCACGGCACCAAACTACTAGGGGCGGTTTGGGGGCGTGACAGAATGGTATCAGAGCACAAGATCCTTGTAGTACGTTAATCACACACCTTGAGTCCTAGAGAGCCTAGGATTTCCCTTAGAAGAATGTTAAGATTGCATCATATTGCTTGCTACTTGACTATGTATGCATCGTTTTAGCCTAGACGCTCGTTACTTGCATATGTGTTATCTGTTTAGTTGTTTTAAAGTCTCATCTTGCATCCCCCCCTAGCATCATGAGGAGAGGTAGACCCCCGGTTGGCCGAGATCGATCGGAAGACAGGTTGGAGAGATTGGAAAGGTTAGTCGAAGGCTTGGTTCGTGAGCAGAGACAACCTAGGCCGCAGGATACTGGTACCACTTCTATGCATGCCGAACAGACGAATGGCCGATATGCAGCTCCACCCCCTCCAGTGCCACAAGTGCCTCCGCAGCAAGCTTTGTATGGGGACGACACGATAACTCTAATTAGAGAGTTCAAGAAGATGAAACCGCCGAGATTTCAGGGAGGCATAGAACCAATGAAAGCCGAGGCATGGGTTTTAGAGATGGAGAAGTTGTTTGAAGTTTTCCCCAGTACAGACGCCCAGAAGGTATCTCTGGCAGCATTCACATTAGACGACGATGCTCGTAGGTGGTGGATGATGGTCCGAGAAAGCAATCCGGGTTTGACTTGGGCAAAATTTTTGGAGTTGTTCTACAACAAGCATTTCCCCCTCAGCGTCCGAGACCGAAAGACCACGGAGTTTCAGAATCTGATCCAAGGGAACAAGACGGTCGCAGAATACGATCGTGCCTTTACTGAACTAGCGAGATATGCGCCTCATATGGTTGACGATGAGTACCGAAAGGCGAGGAAGTTCGAAAGTGGGTTGCGTGGACCGATACAAGATCGGGTCAATATGCTCAATATGCCAACGTACGCCGGAGTACTGGACAAGGCCATCCTGGCTGAAGCTAACTTGAGCTGATACCAGAGTTCAGGTGAGGGTCAGAGGAAGAGACAAAGTTATGATAATCGCCGAGTTCCGTTCAATGCCAAGAAGAAGATGAGTACGGACAATTCCAGCAACTCCAATCAAGAGGGTAACGTTAAGCCGATGTGCGCGAGTTGTGGAAAGCTACATTTCGGGGTTTGTCGTTGGGCAATAGGAGCTTGTTATGAGTGCGGCGAGATAGGCCATCGCGTGAAAGACTGCCCGAAAGCAAGGACCGATGATGGGAGGAGGAATGGAAGCACCTCAGGCTCTGCACAGAAGAATAACGTCGGGGGAATACAGGCGAGGCAAGGCAGAGTTTTTGCATTAGTACCAGGAGACGCCCAGAATGCCGAGGCGGTAGTGTCAGGTACCCTCTCAATTTGTTCTCGAGATGCATACGTATTGATTGATTCGGGTTCTACGCATTCATTTGTGTCCACTATATTCGCCGAGAAGTTGGATAGAGAATTAGAACCCCTTGATTATGTATTATCTGTGTCTACTCCATCTGGGAGAAATATGATTGTTACATCCATTTATAGGGCGTGTATTGCTATGATTGAGAGTGTAGAATTGTTAGTTGATTTGATGCCATTAAACATGACTCACTTCGATGTTATATTGGGAATGGATTGGTTAGTGGCGAATCATGCATCCATTAATTGTGTTACTAAGAACGTCACATTGAAGACCCCAAGTCAAGCCGAGGTCATTTTCCAGGGTAAAGGAGTAGTACCCCCACCTTACTTAATCTCATCCATGAAGGCCTACAAGTTGATCCAAAAAGGATGTAAAGGTTATTTATGCAGTATACTAAGTGATCTGAATGGAAATGTTGAGTTAGCCGACATACCCATTGTTGAGGAATTCCCCGACGTCTTTCCGAATGAGTTGCCTGGCCACCTTGTCGATAGAGAAATAGAGTTTACTGTGGACGTCTTGCCAGGAACACAACCTATCTCCAAAACACCCTACAGAATGGCTCCAGCCGAACTTAGAGAACTGAAATCGCAATTACAGGAATTGTTGGATAAGGGATTCGTCAGGCCGAGCACTTCACCGTGGGGAGCACCCGTTCTATTTGTTAAGAAAAAGGACGGCACCCTTCGTCTTTGCATTGACTACAGAGAACTTAATAAGGTGACCATTAAGAACAAATACCCATTGCCTAGAATCGATGATTTGCTTGATCAACTACGAGGAGCACGAGTCTTTTCCAAGATTGACCTTAGGTCAGGCTACCACCAGTTGAAGGTTAAAGCCGAGGACATTGAGAAAACTGCTTTTCGGACAAGATATGGCCACTACGAATTCTTGGTAATGCCCTTCGGAGTAACCAATGCCCCAGCAGCATTCATGGACCTGATGAACAGAGTCTTTAAACCGCACCTAGATGAGTTCGTCATTATTTTTATCGACGACATATTGATCTATTCCGGGAGTGCGAGCGAGCACGAGAATCATCTGAGACTTGCCCTACAGACCTTGAGAGATAAGAAGTTGTACGCCAAGTTAAGTAAATGCGAGTTTTGGCTTTCCAGCATTTCATTTCTAGGACATGTGATTAATGAAGACGGTATATCAGTTGACCCCAGTAAGATTGAAGCCATTGTGAATTGGCCGACGCCGACCAACGTGTCCGAGGTTCGTAGTTTCCTGGGTTTGGCGGGTTATTACAGAAAATTTGTGAAGGATTTCTCGAGGATTGCAGTGCCATTGACACAACTAACCAAGAAGGGAGCAGCTTATGAATGGACCAATGAAAGGGAATCAGCTTTCCAGGAACTGAAGACGAGGTTAGTCACAGCACCAGTTCTAGTACTACCATCAGCTAATGAGGAATTTCAGATTTACAGTGATGCTTCACATAAAGGTTTGGGTTGCGTGTTAATGCAAGAAGGTAAAGTCATAGCGTACGCGTCTCGTCAGTTGAAGCCCAATGAAAAGAATTATCCTACCCATGATTTGGAGCTAGCTGCCGTGGTTTTTGCCTTGAAGATATGGCGTCATTACCTGTATGGAACATCTTGCCAAGTTTTCACCGACCACAAGAGTCTGAAGTACTTGTTCACTCAGAAAGAGTTAAAAATGAGGCAGAGAAGATGGCTCAAACTACTGAAGGATTATGACATGCAGATTCAGTACCACCCAGGTAAGGCAAATTCCGTAGCCGACGCATTGAGCAGGAAGTTAGCTGGAAGTTTGGCGTGCCTGACAGCGGTTTCGGTGGAACCAACCATTATTGAGAAAGTGAAGACCAGACAGAGGGAGGATAAATTCCTCAAGAAGGTAATTGATGAATTCGTCACCAAGCCGAGGCCGGGATACACTATGGAGAATCAAGTGCTTAAGTTTGAAGGAAGATTGTGCGTGGCCGACGTACCAGAGTTAAAAAAGAAGATTTTGCAAGAGGCTCATAGTTCCAAGTTTGCCATTCATCCAGGGAGCACCAAGATGTATCGGGACGTAAAGCGGACCTTTTGGTGGCCAAACATGAAAAGAGAGATAGCCGAGTTTGTATCTCAGTGTCTGTGTTGTCAGCGAGTGAAGGCAGAACACCAGAGACCAGCAGGACTTCTTCAACCCTTGTCAATTCCTGAGTGGAAATGGGAGCACATCTCCATGGATTTCGTAGTGGGCTTGCCGAGGACGCAAAGAGGTATGGATTCCATTTGGGTTATAGTCGACAGGTTTACTAAGTCAGCTCACTTTTTGCCGGTCAAGACTACATTCAATGCCAACCGACTTGCCGAATTGTACATGAATGAGATCGTTAGGCTTCATGGTGTGCCGATGTCCATTGTGTCAGACCGAGACCCGAAGTTCGTTTCTAGATTTTGGCAGAGTCTACAAGGAGCCTTGGGAACAGAGTTGAGATTTAGCACAGCCTTTCACCCCCAGACCGACGGGCAGACAGAAAGAATGATTCAGACACTCGAAGACATGCTCAGACTGTGCGTGTTGGATTTCCAGGGTAGTTGGGAGTCACATTTGCCATTAGTAGAGTTCGCGTACAACAACAGTTATCAAGCCAGCATAGGCATGGCGCCGTATGAAGCTCTGTATGGAAGAGAGTGCAGATCGCCGATATGTTGGACTGAAGTAGGAGACAAAGCTCTAATTGGCCCCGAGTTGGTTCAGATGACAACTGAAAAGATCAAACTCATTCAGCAGAGGATTAAAACCGCACAGAGTCGACAGAAGAGTTATGCCGACCAAAGAAGGAGGGAGTTAGAATTTGAAATTGGGGATCATGTGTTTTTGAAAGTTTCGCCGATGACAGGAGTTTCGAGATTTGGGAAGAAGGGTAAACTTGCACCCCGATATATTGGGCCATTTGAAATTCTTGAGAGGATCAACACCGTTGCTTACAGACTTGCTTTGCCACCAGATTTGAGTCGAGTCCACAGCGTGTTCCATGTTTCAATGCTGAGAAAATATATCCGAGACCCACTGCATGTAATAGATTACTCCGGGGTTGTAGTTAATGAAGACTTGGGCTACGAAGAGAAGCCGACGAGAGTTATCGACAGACAAGTGAGGCAGTTGAGAAACAAGTCGATATCAATGGTGAAAATCGAATGGGAGAAGCATTATGGCGAGGAGGCCACATGGGAAAAAGAAGAGGAGATGAAAATCCGTTACCCGGAGTTATTCGTAGGACAAGGTAACTTAAGTTTGGGGACCAAACTTCTTTAAGGAGGGTAGACTGTAGGAACCCACACTTTATGTCCTCATCATGTTCATGAGCATCGGTATGATTATGACTTGTCTAGCTTGCATGTGTATGTTGTGATTTGTTTCGCTTGAGCTAATGCGATCCATGTCTTGATTTGAAGCCTTGTGATTTGTCTAAGTGTAGTATGCTTGTCTTGTTCCTCCCTTAATGCGAAACTTAGGTTACGCCTTGCCTGAGTTATGCTAGCCGACGTTATTCCAATGCCGAGGTCATCCTTAGTCTAGTATTAGTATCTTGAAACCCCTTGTCGACCTCAGTCCTTACCTTGACCACATCAGCCGAGATGTTACCTTGCACCCAAGTGAACTCGTCCTGGAAGTGGTACGACCTAGGCCGAGGTGTGGCGCATCTAGGCCAAGATGTGGCACAGCTTAGTCAAGTGTTGTCCTTCCTAGCCGAGGTCATTGTCACCTTAGTTGCCGAAGTCTTTTGTTAGCCGACGTCACCCCTTGCCGGAGTGCCATTCCGTGTAGCTTGTTAGATATGCCTTGTTGCTAGCCGATGTCATAGTCTGTCAGAGAGCCCATACCGCTTTGCTTGTTGAACACCCTTCCACCATGCTTTGTCTGGCCTGTCAGCCACCTTTTCAGGATGAACCCAACCAGTCGCCGCCACGTGTCTCAGCAGAGGGTTAACCCCAGAACCGGGTATAGAAAACTATCATTTGGTATCATAAACTTGCCTTGTAGAAGAGAGAGAAGCTCTAGAAGAGGGAGAAGAGTCCTTGAGAGAGAAGTAGATCTTCAAGCTTGATTCCTAGAGATCGAACCGTTAGATCCGCGTTCTAAGGTTAGATTCTTGATCTGCTCATGATGTTCTTTATGTTTATGTTATTGCATTGCATGATTGAAAATGATTTGTAAGCCATGCATCGTTTTGAAGCTCGATTTTAGAAAGAGAAAATGACATTCATGTGTTCTTCAAGAAAGTCTTGTTTTGATCCGAAAGCTTGCATAAAGGATCATGTTTTTGTGTTTATTTCCGCAAGGATTTCGAGTACGGGTACCCAGGTCCATGTTTTCAAACTCATAGCACGAAAATCCCAGATTTGTGATGGCAGATTATGATCAAACATTCGTGTTTTTCATGTTTTCACACTCATGTTCTTCATGTTCATCAGCAGAGGGAAACCCAGAGTTTCCCGACCTCTTTTCCTTGCATGTGGCCCTCGGGAACACACCTCGGCAAGGAGGTGTGGAACCTCGGCCTAGACCTGGTTGGTGCCCAGCATGTTTTCCGGAAACATTTGTGTACATGAGAGACTTGTTTGAAAGCGCATTCAATAGGCTTTGCCATGTGTTGTAGGACTTGGGCTTGTCTCGACCCCGACGTGTGAAGAAACGATGTGAGTGGTATTTCTAATAAAGCTATGTTACACTTGTTTTGATAAATCTTGTTTTGCCTTGTCTTGAAAAGTATTTGGTTTAGCATGAATGACTATCCCTACTTGTATATTGAACACTATCTTGTTTTGATGACATGTCTTGATAGTCCTTAGTGCTAGAGGACTCTAAACTTTCGCAGCACAGCTTGTCTTGACAGTCCTTAGTGCTAGAGGACTATAAACTTTCGCAGCACAGCTTGTCTTGAAAGTCCTTAGTTGCAGGGGACTATAATGCAACTGCACTCTTGTCTTGGGAGTGTCATCACCCTCTTGTATTAAGTAGATGTAATAACATCCAAAGAACTTGAAAGGCCGGCAATGAACTTGATTTCCCTCTTGATTGTAAAGTATGCTATGTATTGTTTTGAAAGAAATCTTGGATATCAATCATGCAAACCTTTATTTCTAATATCATTCACTGAGTATCCAAGCTCACCCTCTCTATATATATATGTAGGTGATGAACAAGAAGGCATTGAGGCCTAGACGTGATTGCCGATGTGTTTTGGGCGCATAGCCGACATGTTTTGGATTTGTGTTTTGCATCGTCTTGAAGATTATGCTTCTCGGCTTATGTTTTCTTTGTTTGTTTTGGCATATGTCGGCTTGAGAAGCCTTTTGGTCAGGATGTGTTTTGTATCTCATTCTTGTTGTATCTCAATTGTAAGACTTGTAAAGATGTTTGATGTATGACATTCCATTGGACATATGCACGGCTCTCATGGACTATTTAGATTTTGTATATGTATATATATTGCTTCCGCACTTGTAAGCCCCATATTTTATACTCTGATTGTGTGTGATTTTTGTAAGACGGCCTTCGGTAACCTCGGGTTACTGGCCATCACGGCACCAAACTACTAGGGGCGGTTTGGGGGCGTGACATTTCTATTCAACTTCCATTTTTATTCAATTTACTTTTCTATTCAACTTCCTTTTTTATTTAATTTCCCGATAGATCGTTAAGGTATAGTGGTTTCTTGAATGAACCTTTATTGTTAATTTTATGCAACTTCCATTTTTATTTTTTATTCGACTTCAATTTTTATTCAATTTCCTTTTCTATTCAACTTCTTTTTTTATTTAATTTCCAAATAGATCGTTAAGGTACAGTGGTTGCTTGAATAAACTTCCATTTTCTATTTTATGCAACTTCCATTTTTATTTTTATTCAACTTCCATTTTTAGTCAATTTCCTTTTTTTTTCAACATTCTTTTTTATTTAATTTCCAAATAGATCGTTAAGGTATTGTGGTTTCTTAAATGAATTTCCATTGTTAATTTTATGCAACATCCATTTTTATTAAATTTCCTTTTCTATTCAACTTAATTTTTTATTTAATTTCCAAATAGATCGTTAAGGTATAGTGGTTTCTAGAATGAACTCCCATTGTTAATTTTATGCAACTTCCATTTTTATTCAATTACCTTTTCGATTCAACTTCGCTTTTTATTTAATTTCTAAACAGATGGTTCAGGTATAGCCGTTTCTTGAATGAACTTCCATTTTTATTTTTATGCAACTTCCATTTTTATTTTTATTCAACTTTCATTTTTATTCAATTTCTTTTTCTATTCAACTTCCTTTTTTATTTAGTTTCCAAATAGATCGTTAAGGTGTAATGGTTTCTTGAATAAACTTCCATTGTTAATTTTGTGCTACTTCTATTTTTATTTATATTCAACTCCAATTTTTACTCAATTTACTTTTCTATTCAACTTCCTTTTTTATTTAATTTTCAAATAGACAGTTAAGGTATAGTGGTTTCTTGAATGAACTTCCATTTCTAATTTTATGCAACTTCCATTTTTATTTTTATTCAACTTCAATTTTTATTCAATTTCCTTTTCTATTCAACTTCCATTTTTATTCAATTTCCTTTTCTATTCAACTTCCTTTTTTGTTTCATTTCCAAATAGATCATTGAGGTAGAGTGGTTTCTTGAATGAAATTCCGTTGTTAATTTTATTCAACTTCCATTTTTATTTTTTTCAATTTTTTTTTCTATTCAACTTTCTTTTTCGTTTAATTTCCAAATAAATCGTTTAGGTATAGTGGATTCTTGAATGAACTTCCGTTGTTAATTTTATGCAATTTCCATTTTATTTTTATTCAACTTCTATTTTTGTTCAATTTATTTTTCCATTCAACGTCCTTTTTTATTTAATTTGCAGATAGATCGTTAAGGTATAGAGGTTTCTTGGATGAACTTTTGCTGTTAATTTAATGCACCTTCCATTTTTATTTTTATTCAACTGCACTTTTTATTCAATTTCCTTTTCTATTCAACATCTTTTTTTGTTTAATTTTCAAATAGATCGTTGAGGTATAGTGGTTTTTGAATGAAGCTCCATTTTTAAATTTTTCAACTTCCATTTTTATTAAACTTCTTTTTCTATTCAACTTCCTTTTTTATTTAATTCCAAATAGATCGTTAAGGTATAGTGGTTTTTTTTTTAATGAACTTCCATTGTTAATTTTATGCAACTTCCATTTTTATTTTTATTCAACTTCAATTTTTATTAAAATTCCTTTTATATTCAACTTCTTTTTTAATTTAATTTACAAATAGACCGTTAAATTATAGTGGTTTCTTGAATGAACTTCCATTTTTAATTTTATGCAACTTCCATTTTTATTTTTATTCAACTTCCATTTTTATTCTCTTTCCTTTTATATTGAACTCGTTTTTTTTTTCTTTAATTTCCAAATAGATCGTTAGGGTATAGTGGTTTCTTAATTAAAATTCCATTTTAATTTTATGCAACATCCATTTTTATTTTTACTCAATTTCCTTTTCTATTAAACTTCCTTTTTTTATTTAATTTCCAAACAAATCGTTAAGGTATAGTGGTTTCTTGAATGAACGTCCTTTGTTAATTTTATGTGACTTTAATTTTTATTTTTATTTAGCTTCAATTTTATTCAATTTCCTTTTCTATTCAACTTCGTTTTTTTATTTAATTTCCAAATAGATCGTTAAGATGTAGTGACTTATTTAATGAACTTCCATTTTTAATTTTATACAATTTCCATTTTGATTTTTATTCAACTTCCATTTTGATTTTATTTCGTTTTCTATTCCACTTCTTTTTTTTATTTAATTTCCAAATAAATCGTCAAGGTATAATGTTTTCTTGAATGAACTTCCATTGTTGATTTTATGCAACTTCCATTTTTATTTTTATTCAACTTCCATTTTTATTCAATTACCTTTTCTATACAACTTCCTTTTTTTTTTTAATCACCAAAATAGAACGTTAAGGTATAGTGGTTTCTTGAGTGAACTTCCATTTTTATTTCTATTCAACTTCCATTTTTATTCAATTTACTTTTCTATTCAATTTCCTTTTTTATTTAATTTCCAGATAGATCGTTAAGGTTTAGTGGTTTCTGGAATGAACCTTTATTGTTAATTTTATGCAACTTCCATTTTTATTTGTTATTCGAATTCAATTTTTATTCAATTTCCTTTTCAATTCAACTTCCTTTTTTATTTAATTTCCAAATAGACCGTTAAGGTACAGTGGTTTCTTGCATAAACTTCCATTTTCAATTTTATGCAACTTCCATTTTTATTTTTATTCAACATCCATTTTTATTCAATTTCCTTTTTTATTCAACATCCTTTTTTATTTAATTTCCAAATAGATCGTTGAGGTATAGTGGTTTCCTAAATGAATTTCCATTGTTAATTTTATGAAACTTTCATTTTTATTCAATTTCCTTTTCTATTCAACTTAATTTTTTATTTAATTTCCAAATAGATCGTTAAGGTATAGTGGTTTCTAGAATGAACTTACATTGTTAATTTTATGCAACTTCCACTCCCATTTTATTTAATTTCCGAATAGATTGTTAAGGTATAGTGGTTTCTTGAATGAACTTCCATTTTTAATTTTATGCAGTTTCCATTTTTGTAAGAACCCACATTTTTCATCTTAATCATATTCATGAGCATTTGTATGAATATGACTTGTTAAGCTTGCATGTGTATGTTGTGACTTGTCTTGCTTTAGCAAGTGAGATCCATGCCTTGATTTGATACCTTTGTGATTTGTCTAAGTGTTATGTGTTTGCCGAAGTTACGTTTAGCCGACGTTATGCCTAGATCATTCCAAGCCGAGGTAACCCTTAGTCTAGTAGTAGTATCTTGGAACCCCCTTGTTGACCTCCGTCCTTGCCTCGACCACATTAGCCGAGATGTTACCTTGCACCCAAGCGATCTCGTCCTGGAGTGGTACGACCTAGGCCGAGGTGTGGCGCATCTAGGCCAAGATGTGGCACAGCTTAGTCAAGTGTTGTCCTTCCTAGCCGAGGTCATTGTCACCTTAGTTGCCGAAGTCCTTTGTTAGCCGATGTCACCCCTTGCCGGAGTGTCATTCTGTGTAGCTTGTTAGATACGCCTTGTTGTTAGCCGATGTTATTGCCCTGTCAGAGAGCCTATACCGTTTTGCTTGTTGAACACCCTTCCACCATGTTTTGTCTGGTCTGTCAGTCACCTTTTCAGGTAGAACCCAACCAATCGCCGCCACGTGTCTCAGCAGAGGGTTAACCCCAGAACCGGGTATAGAAAACTATCATTTGGTATCATAAACTTGCTTTGTAGAGAGAGAAGCTCTAGGAAGAAGAAAGAGTTTTAGAGTGAAGAAGTAAGTTTTCAAGCTTGATTCCTAGAGATCAAACCGTTAGATTCGTGTTCTAAGGTTAGATTCTTAATCTGCTCATGATGTTCTTT
The DNA here is from genome assembly GCF_055761805.1 of Camellia sinensis. Taxonomy (NCBI): domain Eukaryota; kingdom Viridiplantae; phylum Streptophyta; class Magnoliopsida; order Ericales; family Theaceae; genus Camellia; species Camellia sinensis. The sequence goes on from NC_138972.1 coordinate 165,419,525, forward strand.
ATGTTCATGTTATTGTATTGCATGATCGGATATGATTTGTAAGCCATGCATCGTTTTGAAATTCAGTTTTAGAAAGAGAAAATGACATTCATGTGTTCTTCAAGAAAAGTCATGTTTTGATCCGAAAGCTTTTTGCCTAGATTCACGTTTTGTGTTTGTTCTTGCATGATTTCCAATTATGGGTACCCAGGTCCATGTTTTCAAACTTGTAGCATGAAAATCCCAGATTTTGTGATGTCAAGTGGTGATTGAACATTCATACTTCTCACGTTTTTCATATTCATGTTTTCACGATTCATCAGCAGAGGGAAACCCAGGTTTTCCCCGATCTCTTTTCCTTAAATGTGGCCCTCGGGAACACACCTCGGCGAGAAGGTGTGGAACCTCGGCTTAGACCTGGTCGGTGCCCAGTATGTTTTCCAAAATCATTTGCATGCATGTTAGACTTGTTTTGAGGAATATGTTCAAGTACGCTTTGCCATGTGATTGTAGGACTTGGACCTTGCTTGACCCCGACGTTTGAAGAATTAAGTGAGTGGTATTTTTAATAAAGCTATGTTACACTTGTTTTGATAAATCTTGTTTTGCATTGTCTTGAAAAGTATTTGATTTAGCATGAATGACTATCCCTAATTGTATATTAAGCACTATCTTGTTTTGAAGACATGTCTTGAAAGTCCCTAGCTGCAGGGGACTATAATGCAACTGCACTCTTGTCTTGACAGTCCTTAGTGCTAGAGGACTATAAACTTTCGCAGCACAGCTTGTCTTGACAGTCCTTAGTGCTAGAGGACTATAAACTTTCGCAGCACAGCTTGTCTTGACAGTCCTTAGTGCTAGAGGACTATAAACTTTCGCAGCACAGCTTGTCTTGACAGTCCTTAGTGCTAGAGGACTATAAACTTTCGCAGCACAGCTTGTCTTGATATGTCATCACCCCTTGAAATAAGTAGATGTTATTAACATCCAAGGAACTTGAAAGCCGGCAAATGAACTTGATTTTTCCTCTTGATTGTAAAGTATACTATGTATTGTTTTGTAAGAAATCTTGGATATCAATCATGCAAACCTTTATTTCTAATATCATTCACTGAGTATCCAAGCTCACCCTCTCTATATATATATGTAGGTGATGAACAAGAAGGCATTGAGGCCTAGGCGTGATGCCGATGTGTTTTGGGCGCATTGCCGACATGTTTTGGATTTGCGTTTTGCATCGTCTTGAAGATTATGCTTCTCGGCTTATGTTTTCTTTTGTTTGTTTTGGCATATGTCGGCTTGAGAAGCCTTTTGGTCAGGATGTATTTTTGTATCTCATTCTTGATTCTAAATTGTAAGACTTGTAAAGATGTTTGATGTATGACATTCCATTGGACTTATGCACGGCTCTCATGGACCACTCAGCTTTATATGTATATTTTGTTTCCGCTCTTGTAAGCCCCATATTTCATACTCTGATTGTGTGTGATTTTTGTAAGTCGGCCTTCGGTAATCTCGGATTACTGGCCATCACGGCACCAAACTACTAGGGGCGGTTTGGGGGCGTGACAATTTTTATTTTTATTCAACTTCCATTTTTATTCAATTTCCTTTTTTATTCAACGTCCTTTTTATTTAATTTCCAAATAGATCGTTAATGTATAGTGGTTTCTTAAATTAATTTTCATTGTTAATTTTATGCAACTTTCATTTTTATTCAATTTCCTTTTCTATTCAACTTAATTTTTTATTTAATTTCCAAATAGATCGTTAAGGTATAGTGGTTTCTAGAAGGAACTTCCATTGTTAATTTTATGCAACTTCCATTTTTATTTAATTTCCAAACAGATGGTTATGGTATAGTCGTTTCTTGAATGAACTTTCATTTTTAATTTTATGCAACTTCCATTTTTATTTTTATTCAACTTTCATTTTTATTCAATTTCTTTTTCTATTCAACTTCCTTTTTTATTTAGTTTCCAAATAGATCATTAAGGTATAGTGGTTTCTTTAATGAACTTCCATTGTTAATTTTATGCAACTTCCATTTTTATTTTTATTCAACTTCAATTTTTACTCAATTTACTTTTTTATTCAACTTCATTTTTTATTCAATTTCCAAATAGATAGTTAAGGTATAGTGGTTTTTTGAATGAACTTCCATCTCTAATTTTATGCAACTTCCATTTTTATTTTTATTCAACTTCTATTTTTATTCAATTTCCTTTTCTATTCAACTTCATTTTCATTCAATTTCTTTTTCTATTCAACGTCCTTTTTTATTCAATTTCTAAATAGATCATTAAGGTATAGTGGTTTTTTGATGAACTTCCATTGTTAATTTTATGCAACTTCCATTTTTATTTTTATTCAACTTCAATTTTTACTCAATTTACTTTTCTATTCAATTTCCTTTTTTATTCAATTTCCAAACAGATAGTTAAGGTATAGTGGTTTTTTGAATGAACTTCCATTTTTAATTTTATGCAACTTCCATTTTTATTTTTATTCAACTTCCATTTTTATTTTTATTTCCTTTTCTATTCAACTTCTTTTTTTATTTAATTTGCAAATAGATCGTGAAGGTATAGTGGTTTCTTAAATGAACTTCCATTGTTAATTTTCTACAACTTCCATTTTTATTTTTATTCAACTTTCGTTTTTATTCAATTTCTTTTTCTATTCAACTATATTTTTTATTTAATTTCTAAATAGATCGTTGAGGTATAGTGGTTTTTTCCATTTTTATTTTTATTCAATTTACTTTTCTATTCTGCTTTCTTTTTTATTTAATTTCCAGATAGATCGTTAAGGTATTGTGGTTTCTTGAATGAGCTTTTATTGTTAATTTCATGCAACTTTCATTTTTATTTTTATTCAACTTCCATTTTTATTCAATTTCTTTTTCTATTCAACTTCCTTTTTTGTTTCATTTCCAAATAGATCGTGGAGGTAGAGTGGTTTCTTGAATGAACTTCCGTTGTTTATTTTATGCAACTTCCTTTTTTATTTTTGCTCAATTTTTTTTTTCTATTCAGCTTTCTTTTTTGTTTAATTTCCAAATAAATCGTCGAGGTATAGTGGTTTCTTGAATGAACTTCCGTTGTTAATTTTATGCAATTTTCATTTTATTTTTATTCAACTTCCATTTTTAATCAATTTACTTTTCCATTCACCTTCCTTTTTTATTTAATTTGCAGATAGATCGTTAAGGCATACAGGTTTCTTGGATGAACTTTTGTTGTTAATTTAATGCACCTTCCATTTTTATTTTTATTCAACTTCCCTTTTTATTCAATTTCCTTTCCTATTCAACTTCCTTTTTTGTTTAATTTCCAAATAGATCGTTGAGGTATAGTGGTTTTTGAATGAACTTCCATTTTTATTTTTATTCAACTTCCATTTTTATTCAACTTCTTTTTCTATTCAACTTTCTTTTTTATTTAATTTCCAAATAGATCGTTAAGGTATAGTGGTTTTTTTTTTTTAATGAGCTTCCATTGTTAATTTTATGCAACTTCCATTTTTACTTTTATTCAACTTCAATTTTTATTCTATTTCCTTTTCTATTCAACTTCCTTTTTTATTTAATTTACAAATAGACCGTTAAGTTATAGTGGTTTCTTGAATGAACTTCCATTTTTAATTTTATGCAACTTCCATTTTTATTTTTATTCAACTTCCATTTTTATTCTATTTCTTTTTATATTGAACTTCTTTTTTTTATTTAATTTCCAAATAGATCGTTAGGGTATAGTGGTTTCTTGAATGAAATTCCATTTTAATTTTATGCAACATCCATTTTTATTTTTATTCAATTTTCATTTTTATTCAATTTCCTTTTCTATTAAACTTCCTTTTTTTATTTAATTTCCAAACAAATCGTTAAGGTATAGTGGTTTCTTGAATGAACTTCCTTTGTTAATTTTATGTGACTTCGATTTTTATTTTTATTCAGCTTCAATTTTATTCAATTTCCTTTTCTATTCAACTTTGTTTTTTTATTTAATTTCCAAGTAGATCGTTAAGATGTAGTGATTTATTTAATGAACTTCCATTTTTAATTTTATACAATTTCCATTTTGATTTTTATTAAACTTCCATTTTTATTTTATTTCATATTCTATTCAACTTATTTTTTTATTTAATTTCTAAATAGATCGTTAAGGTATAGTTTTTTCTTGAATGAACTTCCATTGTTAATTTTATGCAACTTCCATTTTCATTTTTATTCAACTTTCACTTTTATTCAATTTTCTTTTCTATTCAACTTCTTTTTTTTTTCTTAATCTCCAAATAGATCGTTAAGGTATAGTGGTTTCTTAAGTGAACTTCCATTTTTATTTCTTTTCAACTTCAATTTTTATTCAATTTACTTTTCTATTCAATTTCCTTTTTTATTTAATTTCCTGATAGATCGTTAAGGTATAGTGGTTTCTTGAATGAACCTTTATTGTTAATTTTATGCAACTTCCATTTTTATTTTTTATTCGAATTCAATTTTTTTTCAATTTCTTTTTCTATTCAACTTCCTTTTTTGTTTAATTTCCAAATAGATCGTTAAGGTACAGTGGTTGCTTGAATAAACTTCCATTTTCAACTTTATGCAACTTCCATTTTTATTTTTATTCAACTTTCATTTTTATTCAACATCATTTTTTATTTAATTTCCAAATAGATCGTTAAGGTATGGTGGTTTGTTAAATGAATTTCCATTGTTAATTTTATGCAACATCCCTTTTTATTCAATTTCCTTTTCTATTCAACTTAATTTTTTATTTAATTCTCAAATCGATCGTTAAGCTATAGTGGTTTCTAGAATGAACTTCCGTTGTTAATTTTATGCAACTTCCATTTTTATTTACTTACCTTTTCTATTCAACTTCCCTTTTTATTTAATTTCCAAACAGATGTTTAAGGTATAGTCGTTTCTTGAATGAACTTCCATTTCTAATTTTATGCAACTTCCATTTTTATTTTTATTCCACTTTCATTGTTATTCAATTTCTTTTTCCATTCAACTTCATTTTTTATTTAGTTTTCAAATAGATCGTTAAGGTATAGTGGTTTCTTGAATGAACTTCCATTGTTAATTTTATGCAACTTCCTTTTTTATTTTTATTCAACTTCAATTTTTATTCAATTTACTTTTCTATTCAACCTCCTTTTTTATTCAATTTCCAAATAGATAGTTAAGGTATAGTGGTTTCTTGAATGAACTTTGTCACGACCCCAAACCGCCCCTAGTAGTTTGGTGCCGTGATGGCCAGTAATCCGTAATTACCAAAGGCCAACTTACAAAATTCACACACAATCAGAGTATTTATATAGGGGGCTCACAAATGCGGAAGCAATAAATCAAATACAAGTAGTCCATAAGAGCAGTGCATAAGTCAAATGGAATGACATACATCTTTACATAACTTATAACTTGAATACAAAATACGTGTTACATCTTGATCAAAAGGCTTCTCGAGCCGTCATATACAAAATACAGCTAATACAAGTCAAGAAGCATGATTTTCAAGATTTGCCGACATGCAAAGCAGGGCATCGCCGACGTGAATACAAAAGTAAGCCGACGTAAGTACGAATCCAAAACAAGAATCCAAAACGATCTAGGCGTCGCCGCCGTCCTGCTCAACACCTACATATATATAGAGGGGTGAGTACAAAACTCAGTGATTGGTACTAATAATAAAGGTCCTTCAAAACAAACTCATCAACAATAGCAAGACGAGGGATGAACCGTATTCATAAATCAAATATTACAAGTATTCAAAGATGTTTACTGACATAGGCAAAGCAAGGGATGAACCGTATTCATCATTCAAGTATCATAACATCGGCGAAGCAAGGGATGAACCGTATTCATCATTCAAGTATCATAACATCGGCGAGGCAAGGGATGAACCGTATTCATTATTCAAGTATCATAACATCGGCGAGGCAAGGGATGAACCGTATTCATCATTCAAGTATCATAACATCGGCGAAGCAAGGGATGAACCGTATTCATCATTCAAGTATCATAACATCGGCGAGGCAAGGGATGAACCGTATTCATCATTCAAGTATCATAACATCGGCGAAGCAAGGGATGAACCGTATTCATCATTCAAGTATCATAACATCGGCGAAGCAAGGGATGAACCGTATTCATCATTCAAGTATCATAACATCGGCGAGGCAAGGGATGAACCGTATTCATCATTCAAGTATCATAACATCGGCGAAGCAAGGGATGAACCGTATTCATCATTCAAGTACTGTACGATCCGTAATTCGTTTGGTCAAAAGTATTGCGAAAGTTTAGAGTCCTCCAATACAAGGGACTTGTGTTACTTAGGCCCGTAGCCCGATTTAACAAGGACCGTATCCTTTTATACTTAGTACTGCGAAAGTTTAGAGTCCTCCAGTACAAGAGACTTGTGTTACTTAGGCCTGTAGCCCGATTTAACAAGGACCGTATCCTTTTCAAAGATGGCATCAACAAGGAGTATACTAGACATATCAAAACAAGAGCTATTTATTCATGCTAACAAAATACTTTTGTCAAAACAAGGCAAGCAAGATTTATCCAAAACCAGTTTAACATAGCTTTAACAATAATACCACTCACCTAGTTCTTCAGGTGTAGACTCAAGCAAATATCAGGGACCTACAATCACACGGCAAGTCACATTCTCAAAGCAAGCTCTATATTCATGCAAATGATCTCGGCATTCTTGCCAGATCCAAGTCAAAGACAAAGCAAAACAAGCTGGAAGCTTAATCACTGCTCCCGTTCATGAAAACACACTGGGTACCGTCTAGGACTAAGCCGAGGTCCCATTAAACATGGTCAGGAAAAACCTGGGTTTTCCTTTGAAGAATATGAAGAACATGATCATTTGAAAGATGGATGCAAGTTCACTACTTGTTATAAAAATTTGAGTTTTCATGTCAAGAGTTCAAAAATATGGACCTGGGTACCCACTCAAGAAGGTCATGCAAGAACAAACACAAAACATGGTTTCCGTTCAAATTTTCGGATCGAAACGAGATTTCCTTCAAGAACACATGAAAACCATTTTCTCTTTCCAAAACCAACTTCAAAACAATGCATGACATGCAACACAGATCCGATCATGCAATGCAGCTAGATAATCCATAACAACATTCAAAGTAGATCAAGAATCTAACCTCAAAACTCGAATCTAACGGTTCAAACCACGAAGATCAAGCTTGGAAAACTACTCTCACTCAAGAACTCTTCTTCCCCCTTTCTAGAGCTTCTCTCTCTAAAACAAAGGTTTGAGACAAAATGATTGTTTCTAAGTCTGCCGGCTGTCTTAACAACTAGCTCGGACACGTGGCGTTATCGGGTTGGTTCAGCTCCAAAAAGGTGATTGATAGACAAGACAAGCCTCTGACAAAGTGTATGCAGCAAGCTCAGGTAAGGCACATCGGCAACAAGATGACATCGGCTCAAATCAAGGATTCAGCAACAGGATAGAAAAACATCGGCTAGGGAGGACGACACTTGACTAAGCTGTGCCACACCTTGGCCGGGGTGTGCCACATCTCGGCCTAGGCCATACCTGCCTGCGGACACGGTTCAAGTGCAGAACATCTCGGCAATGAATGCCCGAGGTGAAGATGGGGTTGAACAAGATCTCAAGATAGTTCTAAGTACAAAGGGTCAAAGGCGGACTAAGCTCAAGATGACCTCGGCTACGCACACACACACTAAGCAAGGATCAAAGTCATGCAACAACTTTAAGCAGATCAAGGAAAAAAAACAAAACCTTCAAATTAGCATAACAAGCAAGATCATGCAAGTATGTATGCAAGCATGACAAGAGTAAGGTGAGGGTTGTTACAAACTTTCATTTCTAATTTTATGCAGTTTCCATTTTTATTTTTATTCAATTTCCTTTTCTATTCAACTTCATTTTTATTCAATTTCTTTTTCTATTTAACTTCCTATTCTATTTAATTTCCAAATAGATCATTAAGGTATAGTGGTTTCTTGATGAACTTCCATTGTTAATTTTATGCAACTTCCATTTTTATTTTTATTCAATTTCAATTTTTACTCAATTTACTTTTCTATTCAATTTCCTTTTTTATTCAATTTCCAAATAGATAGTTAAGGTTTAGTGGTTTTTTAAATGAACTTCCATTTTTAATTTTATGCAACTTTGATTTTTATTTTTATTCAACTTCCATTTTTATTTTATTTCCTTTTCTATTCAACTTCTTTTTTTATTTATTTTCCAAATAGATCGTTAAGATATAGTGGTTTCTTGAATGAACTTCCATTGTTATTTTTCTGCAACTTCCATTTTTATTTTTATTCAACTTCCGTTTTTATTCAATTTACTTTTCTATTCAACTTTATTTTTTATTTAATTTCCAAATAGATCGTTGAGGTATAGTGATTTTTTCCATTTTTATTTTTATTCAACTTCCATTTTTATTCAATTTACTTTTCTATTCTACTTTCTTTTTTATTTAATTTTCAGATAGATCGTTAAGGTATTGTGGTTTCTTGAATGAACTTTTATTGTTAATTTTATGCAACTTCCATTTTTATTTTTATTCAATTTCCTTTTCTATTCAACTTCCTTTTTTGCTTCATTTGCAAATAGATCGTTAAGGTAGACTGGTTTCTTGAATGAACTTCCATTGTTAATTTTATGCAACTTCCATTTTTATTTTTATTCAACTTCCATTTTTATTCAATTTCCTTTTCTATTCAACTTTCTTTTTTTTTTTTAATCTCCAAATAGATCGTTAAGGTATAGTGGTTTCTTGAGTGAACTTCCATTTTTATTTCTATTCAACTTCTATTTTTATGTAATTTACTTTTCTATTCAATTTTCTTTTTTATTTAATTTCCTGATAGATCGTTAAGGTATAGTGGTTTCTTGAATGGACCTTTATTGTTAATTTTATGCAACTTTCATTTTTATTTTTTATACGAATTTAATTCTTATTCAATTTCTTTTTCTATTCAACTTCCTTTTTTATTTAATTCAAAATTGATCGTTAAGGTACAGTGGTTGCTTGAATAAACTTACATTTTCAATTTTATGCAACTTCCGTTTTTATTTTTATTCAACTTCCATTTTTATTCAACGTCCTTTTTTATTTAATTTCCAAATAGATCGTTAAGCTATAGTGGTTTCTTGAATGAATTTCCATTAATTTTATGCAACTTCCATTTTTATTCAACTTAATTTTTTATTTAATTTCCAAATAGATCGTTAAGGTATAGTGGTTTCCAGAATGAACTTCCGTTGTTAATTTTTTGCAACTTCCACTTTTATTCAATTTCTTTTTCTATTCAACTTCCATTTTTATTTAATTTCCAAATAGATCGTTAAGGTATAGTGGTTTCTGGAATGAACTTTCACTTTTAATTTTATGCAACTTCCATTTTTATTTTTATTCAACTTCCATTTTTATTCTATTTCCTTTTCTATTGAACTTCTTTTTTTTATTTAATTTCCAAATAGATCATTAAGGTATAGCGGTTTCTTGAATGAAATTCCATTTTAATTTTATGCAACATCCACTTTTATTTTTATTCAACTTTCATTTTTATTCAATTTCCTTTTCTATTAAACATCCATTTTTTATTTAATTTCCAAGCAAATCGTTAAGGTATAGTGGTTTCTTGAATGAACTTCTTTTGTTAATTTTATGTGACTTCTATTTTTATTTTTATTCAGCTTCAATTTTATTCAATTTCTTTTTCTATTCCACTTCCTTTTTTACTTAATTTTAAAATAGATCGTTAAGTATAGTTGTTTCTTTAATGAACTTTCATTTTTATTTTTATTCAACTTCTATTTTTATTCAATTTCCTTTTCTATTCGACATCCTTTTTTATTTAATTTTCCGATAGATCGTTAAGATATAGTGATTTCTTGAATGAACTTTTATTGTTAATTTTATGCAACTTCCATTTTCATTTTTATTCAACTTGAATTTTTATTCAATTTCCTTTTCTATTCAACTTCCTTTTTTGTCACGACCCCAAACCGCCCCTAGTAGTTTGGTGCCGTGATGGCCAGTAATCCGTAATTACCGAAGGCCAACTTTTCCAAAACTTAACACAATCAGAGTATGAATATAGGGGGCTCACAAGTGCGGAAGCAATAAATCAAATACAAGTGGTCCATAAGAGCTGTGCGTAGATCAAAGCAATGCCAAACATTCCAATTAACTTCACAATTTAAATACAACAAGGTACAAAAATACATGTTACATCTTGATCAAAAGGCTTCTCGAGCCGACATATATAAAATACAGCTAATACAAGTCAAGAAGCATGATTTTCAAGATTCGCCGACATGCAAAACAGGGCATCGCCGACGTAAATACAAAGTAAAGCCGACATATACACGAATCCAAAACAAGCATCCCAACGAACTAGGCGTCGCCGCCGTCCTGCTCATCACCTACATATATATAGAGGGGTGAGTACAAAACTCAGTGAATGGTACTAAAAATAAAGGTTTTTCATGAATAAAGCCGAGGTCCTTCAAAACGAAACACATCAAAACTTTAGCAAGGCAAGTGATGAACCGTATTCATCATTCAAGTATCATAACGTCGGCGAAACAAGGGATGAACCGTATTCATCATCAAATATCATAACATCGGCGAGACAAGGGATGAACCGTATTCATCATCAAATATCATAACATCGGCGAGACAAGGGATGAACCGTATTCATCATCAAATATCATAACATCGGCAAGACAAGGGATGAACCGTATTCATCATCAAATATCATAACATCGGCGAGACAAGGGATGAACCGTATTCATCATCAAATATCATAACATCGGCAAGACAAGGGATGAACCGTATTCATCAGTCAAGTAACAAAAGCTGTACGATCCGTAATCGTTTGGTCAAAAGTATTGCGAAAGTTTAGAGTCCTCCAGTACAAGGGACTTGTGTTACTTAGGCCCGTAGCCCGATTTAACAAGGACCGTATCCTTTTATACTAAGTACTGCGAAAGTTTAGAGTCCTCCAGCACAAGGGACTTGTGTTACTTAGGCCCGTAGCCCGATTTAACAAGGACCGTATCCTTTTATACTAAGTACTGCGAAAGTTTAGAGTCCTCCAGCACAAGGGACTTGTGTTACTTAGGCCCGTAGCCCGATTTAACAAGGACCGTATCCTTTTATACTAAGTACTGCGAAAGTTTAGAGTCCTCCAGCACAAGGGACTTGTGTTACTTAGGCCCGTAGCCCGATTTAACAAGGACCGTATCCTTTCCAAAGATAGCATCAAAACAAGGAGTATACTTGGCACATCAAAACAAGAGCTATTTATTCATGCTAACAAAATACTTTTGTCAAAACAAGCAAGCAAGAGTTATCAAAACAAGTACAACATAGCTTTATCAATAATACCACTCACCTAGTTCTTCAGGTGCAGACTCAAAGCAAATATCAAGGACCTACAATCACATGGCAAGTCATATTCTCAAAGCAAGCTCTATATACATGCAAATGATCTCGGCATTCATGCCAGATCTAAGTCAAAGACAAAACAAAACAAGCTGGGAGCTTAAACACTGCTCCCGCTCCTTGAAAACACACTGAGTACAGTTCAGGGCTGAGCCGAGGTCCCGCTAAACAAGGTCAGGAAAAAAAATCTGAGTTTTCATGCCAAGAGTTCAAAATATATGGACCTAAGTACCCATTCAAGAAGGTCATGCAAGAACAAACACAAAACATGATTTTCGTTCCAAACTCTTCGATCAAAATGGGACTTTGTTCAAGAACACATGAAAAACCATTTTCTCTTTCTAAAACCAACTCCAAAACGATGCATGACATGCAACACAAATCCGATCATGCAATGCAGCTAGATATTCAGCAAGAGCAATCAAAGGAGATCAAGATTCTAACCTCAAAACTCGGATCTAACGGTTTAAGCCTCAAAGATCAAGCTTGGAAGACAACTCTCACTCAAGAACTCTTCTTCCTCCTTTCTAGAGCTTCTCTCTCTAAAACAAAGATTTGAGACAAGAAATGATTTGTTTCAAGGTCTGTCGGCTGCCTTAACAAACAGCTCGGACACGTGGCATTACCGGGTTGGTTCAGCTCCAAAAAGGTGATTGATGGACAAGACAAGTCTCTGACAAAGCTTATGCAGCAAGCTCGGGTAAGACACATCGGCAACAAGATGACATCGGCTCAAAACAAGGATCCAGCAACGGAATGGAAAAACATCGGCTAGGGAGGACGACGCTTGACTAAGCTGTGCCACACCTTGGCCGGGGTGTGCCACATCTCGGCCTAGGCCATACCTGCCTGCGGACAAGGTTCAAGTGCGGAACATCTCGGCAAAGAATGCCCGAAGTGAAGATGGGGTTGAACAAGATCTCAAGATAGTTCTAAGTACAAAGGGTCAAAGGCGGACTAAGCTCAAGATGATCTCGGCTACACACACATACTAAGCAAGGAACAAAATCATGCAAGCAACTTAAGCAAATCAAGCCAAGATAAAACCTTTAAATTAACATAACAAGCAAGACCATGCAAGAATGTATGCAAGTATGACAAGAGTAAGGTGAGGGTTGTTACATCCTACCCCCCTTAAGGAAGTTTGGTCCCCAAACTTAGATTACCTTGTTCCCAGAACAACGCCGGATAACGGACTCTCATGTCCTCTTCCTTTTCCCACGTGGCTTCTGTGCCGTAATGCTCCTTCCATTCGACCTTTACCATCGGTATCGATCTGTTCCTCAATTGCCTCACTTGTCGGTCAATAATTCTCATTGGCCTTTCTTCGTAGCCCAGGTCCTCATTAACTGCGATTTCGGAATGATCAATTACATGCAGTGGATCTCGGATGTACTTTCTCAACATCGAAACATGAAACACATTGTGGACTTGGCTCAAATCTGGCGGCAAAGCAAGTCTGTAGGCAACGGGGTTAATTCTCTCAAGAATTTCAAATGGTCCAATATACCGAGGTGCTAATTTACCTTTCTTCCCAAATCTGGAAACTCCTTTCATTGGTGAGATTTTCAGGAATACGTGATTCCCAACTTCAAACTCTATCTCATTCCTTCTCTGGTCGGCGTAGCTCTTTTGTCGGCTCTGTGCAGTTTTAATCCTCTGTTGGATAAGCTTAATCTTTTCTGTTGCCACTTGAATCAATTCGGGACCAAGCAGAGCTCTGTCTCCGACTTCGGTCCAGCATATCGGCGACTTACATTTTCTCCCATACAAGGCCTCATATGGCGCCATGCCAATGCTAGCTTGGTAGCTGTTATTGTAAGCGAATTCCACTAAGGGCAAATGTGTTCCCCAACTTTCTTGGAAATCCAATACACAAAGTCTCAGCATATCTTCGAGTGTCTGAATTGTCCTCTCTGTCTGCCCATCTGTCTGGGGATGAAAGGCCGTACTAAATCTCAGCTCGGCTCCAAAAGCTCTCTGAAGACTCTGCCAAAATCTAGAAACAAATTTAGGATCTCGGTCTGAAACAATTGACATCGGCACTCCATGAAGTCTGACAACCTCGTTCACATATAGCAAAGCAAGTTGGTTGGCGTTGAAGGTAGTCTTAACGGGTAGAAAGTGTGCTGACTTAGTTAACCTATCCACAACAACCCAAATTGAATCCATACCCTTAGGTGTTTTCGGCAAACCAGTCACAAAATCCATGGAGATGTGCTCCCATTTCCACTCAAGAATCGGCAAAGGTTGAAGAAGTCCTGCTGGTCTTTGATGTTCTGCCTTCACTTGCTGACAACGTAAACTGTAACGCCCTCAAAATAAACCCATAATAACCATAACATTAACATGCATTTATAAAAGAAAATGAATCATTTGAGTTATTCATCAGAGTATTCTTATTGAAAGACATCACATGTAACATCCTGCAACATCAAAATAAATGCCCTAAGGGCTTACATCTTTCCAAGCTAACACTTGGACACAAAAAGGATGAGTACTAACTCATTTACAAGTTAAGCCCTAGGCTTGAATGTTTACATGAAATCTCAAAATAACAAAATAAAACATATAACTAAAGACAAGTCTTCAAAATCCCAAACACCATATCCTTCCAGGCTAAGTCCGTGGAGGTAGCTTATCACCTGAACCTGAAAATGATGTTCCCATAAAGGGTGAGCCACAGCCCAGTAGAAAAATACTAAACCAAATATAAGCATTGATTAAAGCTATAGCATTCAATAGATGGTTAACTAAGATAACCAATTTTACCATTATACAGTCTCATGACACTAATGTCTAAGACACATTTCACTTTCCATTATTATCAACATGGCTCAGAACCTGGCCAAACTTACAACAGTGAAATATATATCATATTCACATTACTTCCAATATCAACAAAACAAATGAGACTCATGCTCATATCAAAACACTTCATACTTCCCATTTGATACACATTTTAGTGCTGTATCAATAATCATGTAAAAACACTTCAATATAATAAGCACACATAAAAATGGTGCTAATGGAGTCCATCCCCTATCTCCTCCCAAACAAAAATCCGGTTTAGAGGTCCATCCCCTATCTTCCCCTAAACCGTGGAGTACATCCCCTATCTCCTCCCAAACAATATGCAATTGCAATGCTCAATCAATACACGTATTTTCTGTATCAATGCAATAGTCAAAATTAATGACTTAACCAATGTGATTAGTTTCAGTTATTCCTAATCCACATGCAATGTCTACAACAATCACGACTATCCTCCACCGATAGCCCAAAACAGTTATTTCTAGACTGGAAATAAATATAACAACAATTCACTAGGCGAGTGGTTTAAATTATCCCACCACACCATTTAATCAATGAATTCCTCAATTTCATGAAATTAACCAATTTCCCCAATTTCCTTAAATTAATTATACAAATTAATTAATTAACACAACTAGGGTTTTTCCCAAAATTATCTAAGTAACCCCAACATCTTGAAATACCAAAACTTAGAACAAAGCTTATAAAATAGAGTAGGAAATCCCTACCTTGAAGATCACAACTGAAATAGAGAAGATGGAGATGGTGACCCAAAATCCAAAGTGCTCCGAATCCTCTCTTTTTCAGATTAAAAGAAAGATCTCGCGAAGTTCTACCTTTCTTCCAAAAGAACTAGGGTAGAAGACCACAAGGAATAGATCAAATCTTGGAGAGAAGGTAAGAGTAGAGAGAGAAACTCTCAAATGGCGGTTTTTAAAGGTTAAGAAAGAAAAGGTAGGTCAAAAAAGTGATCCAAAAAGTGGAATCACGGACTGATATAATCGACTCTACGCTCGAGCGTAGAAAGCCCCGCTCGAGCGTAAGACACAGAATCATGCTCGAGCGTGAAGAAAGCCGCTCGAGCGTCGATTGCACCCTTTCAGAAGTTTTGCAGGCGCTGCACCCGCTCGAGCGTCAAACTCCCCGCTCGAGCGGAGGAGCAAAAACAAGGGATCACGCTCGAGCGTAAAAACTACCGCTCGAGCGGAAGAACTGCAGAGCAAAATACTGGGAGATGGAAAATCCCGCTCGAGCGTCAAAACTCCCGCTCGAGCGGAGAAGCAACAACGAAGGGCCCGCTCGAGCGTTAAAACCTCCGCTCGAGCGTGAAGGCCAAAATCTGGGCATCACCTATTGGCATAAAAATTCAACCAACCTGTACCAGACCCGTCCAACACAACCTATACTTCAAATACAAAGAGATTAAAGGACAACAACAACCAATAAATAATGACAGGATCTACGGAGCCTAAGTCCGGATACAATAATCTAAAGAGAAAAGACCGGGGTCGCTTTAGTTAACCTATCCACAACAACCCAAATTGAATCCATACCCTTAGGTGTTTTCGGCAAACCAGTCACAAAATCCATGGAGATGTGCTCCCATTTCCACTCAAGAATCGGCAAAGGTTGAAGAAGTCCTGCTGGTCTTTGATGTTCTGCCTTCACTTGCTGACAACGTAAACACTGGGACACAAATTCGGCTATTTCTCTCTTCATATTTGGCCACCAGAAGGTCTGTTTCATATCTTGATACATCTTGGTGTTCCCTGGGTGGACAGCAAACTTGGAACCATGAGCTTCCTGCAAAATCTTTTTCTTCAGCTCTGGAATGTCGGCCACACATAACCTTCCTTCAAACTTGAGTACTTGGTTTTCGATGGTATACCCTGGTCTCGGCTTTGTGCCAATTTCCTCGGCTATTTTCTTGAGGAAGTCATCCTCCATCTGTCTTGTCTTTACTTCATTAACAATAGTCGGCTCTGCTGCCATCACGGTTAAACACGCCAAATTCCCATCTGACTTCCTGCTCAAAGCGTCGGCTACACTGTTGGCTTTACCGGGGTGATATTGAATTTGCATATCGTAATCTTTTAACAACTCAAGCCACCTTCTCTGCCTCAAATTCAGTTCCTTCTGAGTGAATAGATATTTTAAGCTCTTATGATCTGTGAAAACCTGACAAGTAGCTCCATACAAATAGTGACGCCAAATCTTTAAAGCAAATACTACGGCTGCTAATTCTAAGTCATGGATAGGATAGTTTTTCTCATGAGGTTTCAACTGACGAGATGCATAAGCTATAACCTTACCCTTCTGCATTAATACACAACCCAAACCCTTATGCGATGCATCACTATAGACATGAAACTCTTCGTTACCTGTTGGTAGTACAAGTACTGGTGCTGTAATTAACCTCGTCTTCAGTTCCTGGAAGGCTGACTCCCGATCTTCAGTCCATTCATACGGTGTTCCTTTCTTAGTCAATTGCGTCAATGGAATTGCAATTTTTGAGAAATCTTTCACAAACTTCCTATAGTAACCTGCCAAACCCAGAAAACTACGAATCTCGGACACATTAGTCGGTCTCGGCCAATTTACTACGGCTTCGATTTTGCTAGGATCAACTGAGATACCCTCATCACTAATCACATGACCTAAGAATGAGATAGTAGGAAGCCAAAACTCACACTTGTTAAACTTAGCATACAATCTCCGTTCTCTCAAAATCTGCAAGGCAAGTCTCAAGTGATTTTCGTGTTCAGTCTTACTCTTGGAATAGATCAAGATATCGTCAATGAAGACAACTACAAACTCATCTAAATACGGCTTGAAGACTCTGTTCATCAAATCCATAAATGCAGCAGGGGCATTAGTCACTCCAAAAGGCATTACTAAAAACTCGTAGTGGCCATATCTTGTTCGAAAGGCAGTCTTCTCGACATCTTCGGCTTTAACCTTAAGCTGATGGTAACCAGACCTAAGGTCGATCTTAGAAAAGACTCGCGCTCCTTGTAATTGGTCAAGCAGATCATCAATTCTAGGTAACGGGTACTTGTTCTTAATGGTGACCTTATTAAGTTCTCTATAGTCGATACACAGACGGAGTGTGCCATCCTTCTTTTTAACAAATAGAACAGGTGCTCCCCATGGTGAAGTGCTCGGCCTGATAAATCCCTTATCTAACAACTCTTGCAATTGCAGTTTCAATTCTCTAAGTTCAGCTGGGGCCATCCTATAAGGCGTTTTGGAAATCGGCTGTGTTCCTGACACGATGTCAACAGTAAACTCTATTTCCCTATCGGTTAGGTGGCCAGGCAACTCGTCTGGAAAGACGTCGAAAAATTCATTCACAATTGGGATGTCGGCTAAACCAACGTTTCCATTCTAACCACTCAGTATACTACACAAATAACCTCGGCACCCTTTCTGAATTAACTTACAGGCCTTAATGGACGAAATCAAGTATGGTGGGGGCACTACCCCTTTCCCTTGGAAAATAACCTCGGCTAGGTTTGGGGGTCTCAGTGTGACACTTTTCGAAACACAATTAATAGATGCATTGTTTGCAACCAACCAGTCCATTCCCAGTATGATATCAAAATGAGCTAGGTCTAGAGGCATTAAATCTACTAGCAATTCAACATTCTTAATCACGACAACACATGCTCTGTAAATGGATGTAACAAACATAGATCTCCCAGATGGAGTAGATACCGACAACACATAATCAAGGGGCTCTAGTTCCCTATTAATTTTCTTGGCAAACTTGGTGGATATAAACGAATGAGTAGAACCCGAATCAATTAACACATAGGCATCTTGGGAGCAAATTAGTAACATACCTGACACTACTGCCTCAGCATTCTGAGTGTCTCCTGGCACTAACGCAAACACTCTGCCCTGCCTCATCTGTCCTTTCCCAGCATTTCCCTTCTGAACGGAACCCGAGGTAGTCTCTCCTTTCTTGTTGTTATCAGTCTTTGCCTTGGGGCAATCTCTCACATAGTGGCCCATCTCGCCGCATTCATAACAGGCTCCAGACGTCCGACGACAAATCCCGAAATGTTGCTTCCCACAATCCGAACACATCGGTTTGGCACTCCCTTCCTGCCTTAGGTTACTAGTACTACCCATGTTCATTTTCCTCTTGGTACCCAGCTGTCCTCGGCGATTGTCATAGTTCTGCCTCTTTCGCTGGTTTTCTCCTGAGTTCTGGTATCGGTTCAAATTAGCTTCGGCCTGAATGGCCTTGTCCAATACTTCGGCATAAGTCGGCATATCAAGCAAATTGACCCGGTCTTGAATCGGTCCACGAAGCCCACACTCGAACTTCCTGGCCTTCATATATTCGTCGTTGGTCATGTGAGGTACAAACCTTACCAACTCCGTGAAAGTGCGGTCATATTCCGCCACTGTTCTGTTGCCTTGCGTCAGAGTATGAAATTCGGTAGCCTTGCGGTTTCGAACACTTAGGGGAAAATGTTTCTTGTAGAACAACTCTAAAAATCGGGTCCAGGTCAGATCTGGATTGCTCCCTCTAACCATCATCCACCATCTGCGAGCATCATCATCCAATGTGAATGCTGCCAACGTCACTTTCTGAGCGTCGGTGCTAGGGAAGATCTCGAACAACTTCTCCATTTCTAAAACCCATGCCTCAGCCTTCATCGGCTCTATACCCCCAGAAAATCTCGGTGGTCTCATTTTCTTGAACTCTCTGATCAAAGCTATCGTGCCATCCCCATATAAGGCGGGTTGCTGGGGAACTTGCGGCACTGGCGGAGGTGGAGGTGGAACTACATTTCGGCCGTTGGTCTGCTCGGCCTGAGTCGACGTAGCACTAGCGAACTGCTGCCTGGTTTGCCTCAACTCGCGGGCCAAACCTTCAACCAATCTTTCCAGTCTGTCCATTCTATCTTCGGGTTGATCTCGGCCAAGCGGTGGTCTACCTCTCCTCATAATGCTATGAGCGTGCAAAGTATGACTTTTAAACAAATAAGCAAATAACCACATAGGCAAGCAACAAATAAGCATATCAAGACAATGCACATTCCACTCAAACAACAATTACCATGATACAACCCTAACATCTTTCTAAGGGAAAACCTATGCTCTTCAGGACTCAAAGTGTGTGAATAACGTATACCGAGGAACTTGTGCTCTGATACCATTCTGTCACGACCCCAAACCGCCCCTAGTAGTTTGGTGCCGTGATGGCCAGTAATCCGTAATTACCGAAGGCCAACTTTTCCAAAACTTAACACAATCAGAGTATGAATATAGGGGGCTCACAAGTGCGGAAGCAATAAATCAAATACAAGTGGTCCATAAGAGCTGTGCGTAGATCAAAGCAATGCCA
This sequence comes from Camellia sinensis, assembly GCF_055761805.1. Taxonomy (NCBI): domain Eukaryota; kingdom Viridiplantae; phylum Streptophyta; class Magnoliopsida; order Ericales; family Theaceae; genus Camellia; species Camellia sinensis. Next base: position 165,439,158 of record NC_138972.1, read on the forward strand.
AACATTCCAATTAACTTCACAATTTAAATACAACAAGGTACAAAAATACATGTTACATCTTGATCAAAAGGCTTCTCGAGCCGACATATATAAAATACAGCTAATACAAGTCAAGAAGCATGATTTTCAAGATTCGCCGACATGCAAAACAGGGCATCGCCGACGTAAATACAAAGTAAAGCCGACATATACACGAATCCAAAACAAGCATCCCAACGAACTAGGCGTCGCCGCCGTCCTGCTCATCACCTACATATATATAGAGGGGTGAGTACAAAACTCAGTGAATGGTACTAAAAATAAAGGTTTTTCATGAATAAAGCCGAGGTCCTTCAAAACGAAACACATCAAAACTTTAGCAAGGCAAGTGATGAACCGTATTCATCATTCAAGTATCATAACGTCGGCGAAACAAGGGATGAACCGTATTCATCATCAAATATCATAACATCGGCGAGACAAGGGATGAACCGTATTCATCATCAAATATCATAACATCGGCGAGACAAGGGATGAACCGTATTCATCATCAAATATCATAACATCGGCAAGACAAGGGATGAACCGTATTCATCATCAAATATCATAACATCGGCGAGACAAGGGATGAACCGTATTCATCATCAAATATCATAACATCGGCAAGACAAGGGATGAACCGTATTCATCAGTCAAGTAACAAAAGCTGTACGATCCGTAATCGTTTGGTCAAAAGTATTGCGAAAGTTTAGAGTCCTCCAGTACAAGGGACTTGTGTTACTTAGGCCCGTAGCCCGATTTAACAAGGACCGTATCCTTTTATACTAAGTACTGCGAAAGTTTAGAGTCCTCCAGCACAAGGGACTTGTGTTACTTAGGCCCGTAGCCCGATTTAACAAGGACCGTATCCTTTTATACTAAGTACTGCGAAAGTTTAGAGTCCTCCAGCACAAGGGACTTGTGTTACTTAGGCCCGTAGCCCGATTTAACAAGGACCGTATCCTTTTATACTAAGTACTGCGAAAGTTTAGAGTCCTCCAGCACAAGGGACTTGTGTTACTTAGGCCCGTAGCCCGATTTAACAAGGACCGTATCCTTTCCAAAGATAGCATCAAAACAAGGAGTATACTTGGCACATCAAAACAAGAGCTATTTATTCATGCTAACAAAATACTTTTGTCAAAACAAGCAAGCAAGAGTTATCAAAACAAGTACAACATAGCTTTATCAATAATACCACTCACCTAGTTCTTCAGGTGCAGACTCAAAGCAAATATCAAGGACCTACAATCACATGGCAAGTCATATTCTCAAAGCAAGCTCTATATACATGCAAATGATCTCGGCATTCATGCCAGATCTAAGTCAAAGACAAAACAAAACAAGCTGGGAGCTTAAACACTGCTCCCGCTCCTTGAAAACACACTGAGTACAGTTCAGGGCTGAGCCGAGGTCCCGCTAAACAAGGTCAGGAAAAAAAATCTGAGTTTTCATGCCAAGAGTTCAAAATATATGGACCTAAGTACCCATTCAAGAAGGTCATGCAAGAACAAACACAAAACATGATTTTCGTTCCAAACTCTTCGATCAAAATGGGACTTTGTTCAAGAACACATGAAAAACCATTTTCTCTTTCTAAAACCAACTCCAAAACGATGCATGACATGCAACACAAATCCGATCATGCAATGCAGCTAGATATTCAGCAAGAGCAATCAAAGGAGATCAAGATTCTAACCTCAAAACTCGGATCTAACGGTTTAAGCCTCAAAGATCAAGCTTGGAAGACAACTCTCACTCAAGAACTCTTCTTCCTCCTTTCTAGAGCTTCTCTCTCTAAAACAAAGATTTGAGACAAGAAATGATTTGTTTCAAGGTCTGTCGGCTGCCTTAACAAACAGCTCGGACACGTGGCATTACCGGGTTGGTTCAGCTCCAAAAAGGTGATTGATGGACAAGACAAGTCTCTGACAAAGCTTATGCAGCAAGCTCGGGTAAGACACATCGGCAACAAGATGACATCGGCTCAAAACAAGGATCCAGCAACGGAATGGAAAAACATCGGCTAGGGAGGACGACGCTTGACTAAGCTGTGCCACACCTTGGCCGGGGTGTGCCACATCTCGGCCTAGGCCATACCTGCCTGCGGACAAGGTTCAAGTGCGGAACATCTCGGCAAAGAATGCCCGAAGTGAAGATGGGGTTGAACAAGATCTCAAGATAGTTCTAAGTACAAAGGGTCAAAGGCGGACTAAGCTCAAGATGATCTCGGCTACACACACATACTAAGCAAGGAACAAAATCATGCAAGCAACTTAAGCAAATCAAGCCAAGATAAAACCTTTAAATTAACATAACAAGCAAGACCATGCAAGAATGTATGCAAGTATGACAAGAGTAAGGTGAGGGTTGTTACATTTTTTCTTTAATTTCGAAATAGATCGTTAAGGTATAGTGGTTTTCTAAATGAACTTCCATTTTAATTTTATGCAACTTCCATTTTTAATTTTATTCAACTTCCATTTTTATTCAATTTCCTTTTCTACTCAACTTCCTTTTTATATTTAATTTGCAAATAGATTGTTAAGGTATAGTTGTTTTTTTTACTGAACTTTCATTTTTATTTTTATTCAACTCCAATTTTTATTCAATTTCCTTTTTTTATTTAATCTCCAAATAGATCGTTAAGATATAATTATTTCTTTAATGAACTTCCATTTTTAATTTTATACAATTTCCATTTTGATTTTTATTCAACTTCCATTTTTATTTTATTTCGTTTTCTATTCAACATCTTTTTTCATTTAATTTCCAAATATATCGTTAAGGTATAGTTGTTTCTTGAATAAACTTCCATTGTTAATTTTATGCAACTTCCATTTTTATTTTTATTCAATTTCCATTTCTATTCAGCTTCCTTATTATATTTAATTTCCAAATAGATTGTTAAGCTATAATGGTTTCTTGATTGAACTTTCATTTTTAATTTTATGCAACTTCCATTTTTATTTTTATTCAACTCCAATTTTTATTCAATTTCCTTTTCTATTCGACTTCCTTTTTTTATTTAATCTCCAAATAGATCGTTAAGATATAATGATTTCTTCAATGAACTTCCATTTTTAATTTTATACAATTTCCATGTTGATTTTTATTCAACTTCCATTTTTATTTTATTTCGTTTTCTATTCAACTTCTTTTTTTTTTTTAATTTCCAAATATATCGTCAAGGTATAGTTGTTTCTTGAATGAATTTCCATTGTTAATTTTATGCAACTTCCATTTTTATTTTTATTCAACTACCATTTTTATTCAATTTCCTTTTCAATTCAACTTCCTTTTTTTTTTCATCTCCATGTAGATCGTTCAGGTATAGTGGTTTCTTGAGTGAACTTCCATTTTTATTCAATTTACTTTTCTATTCAACTTCCTTTTTTATTTAATTTCCCGATAGATCGTTAAGGTATAGTGGTTTCTTGAATGAACCTTTATTGTTAATTTTATGCAACTTCCATTTTTATTTTTTATTCGACTTCAATTTTTATTCAATTTCCTTTTCTATTCAACTTCATTTTTTTATTTAATCTCCAAATAGATCGTTAAGATATAATGATTTTCTTTAATGAACTTCCATTTTTAATTTTATACAATTTCCATTTTGATTTTTATTCAACTTTCATTTTTATTTTATTTCGTTTTCTATTCAACATCTTTTTTTATTTAATTTCCAAATATATCGTTAAGGTATAGTTGTTTCTTGAATGAACTTGCATTGTTAATTTTGTGCAACTTCCATTTTTATTTTTATTCAACTTCTATTTTTATTCTATTTCCTTTTCTATTCAACTTCCTTATTATATTTAATTTCCAAATAGATTGTTAAGGTATAGTGGTTTCTTGATTGAAATTCCATTTTTAATTTTATGCAACTTCCATTTTTATTTTTATTCAACTCCAATTTTTATTCAATTTCCTTTTCTACTCAACTTCCTTTTTTTTATTTAATCTGCAAATAAATCGTTAAGATATAATGATTTCTTTAATGAACTTCCATTTTTAATTTTATACAATTTCCATTTTGATTTTTATTCAACTTCCATTTTTATTTTATTTCGTTTTCTATTCAACTTCTTTTTTTTTATTTAATTTTCAAATATATCGTTAAGGTATAGTTATTTCTTGAATGAATTTCCATTGTTAATTTTATGCAACTTCCATTTTTATTTTTATTCAACTACCATTTTTATTCAATTTCCTTTCCTGTTCAACTTCCTTTTTTTTTTTTAATCTCCAAGTAGATCGTTAAGGAATAGTGGTTTCTTGAGTGAATTTCCATTTTTATTTCTATTCAACTTCCATTTTTATTCAATTTACTTTTCTATTCAATTTCTTTTTTTATTTAATTTCCTGATAGATCGTTAAGGTATAGTGGTTTCTTCAATGAACCTTTATTGTTAATTTTATGCAACTTACATTTTTATTTTTTATTCGACTTCAATTTTTATTCAATTTCCTTTTCTATTCAGCTTTCTTTTTTATTTATTTTTCAAATAGATCGTTAAGGTACAGTGGTTGCTTGAATAAACTTTCATTTTCAATTTTATGCAACTTCCATTTTTATTCAATTTCCTTTTTTATTCAACGTCCTTTTTTATTTAATTTTGAAATAGATCGTTAAGCTATAGTGGTTTCTTAAATGTATCTCCATTGTTAATTTTATGCAACTTCCATTTTTATTCAATTTCTTTTTCTATTCAACTTAATTTTTAATTTAATTTCCAAATAGGTCGTTAAGGTATAGTGGTTTCTAGAATGAACTTCCGTTGTTAATTTTATGCAACTTCCATTTTTATTCAATTACCTTTTCTTTTCAACTTGCCTTTTTATTTAATTTCCAAACAGATCATTAAGGTATAGTGGTTTCTTGAATGAACTTCCATTTTTAATTTTATGCAACTTCCATTTTTATTTTTATTCAACTTTCATTTTTATTCAATTTCTTTTTCTATTCAACTTCCTTTTTTATTTAATTTCCAAATAGATCGTTACGGTAGAGTGGTTTCTTGAATGAATTTCCATTGTTAATTTTATACAACTTTCATTTTTATTTTTATTCAACTTCATTTTTTACTCAATTTACTTTTCTATTCAACTTCCTTTTTCATTCAATTTCCAAATAGATAGTTAAGGTATAGTGGTTTCTTGAATAAACTTCCATTTCTAATTTTATGCAACTTCCATTTTTATTTTTATTCAACTTCAATTTTTATTCAATTTATTTTTCTATTCAACTTCCTTTTTTATTCAATTTCCAAAGAGATAGTTAAGGTATAGTGGTTTCTTCAATGAAGTTCCATTTCTATTTTTATGCAAGTTCCATTTTTATCTTTATTCAACTTCAATTTTTATTTAATTTACTTTTCTACTCAACTTCCTTTTTATGTAATTTCTAAATAGATCGTTACGATATAGTGGTTTCTTGAATGAACTTCCGTTTTTAATTTTATGCAACTTCCATTTTTATTTTTATTCAACTTCCATTTTTATTCTATTTACTTTTCTAGTCAATTTCTTTTTTTATTTAATTTCCAAATAGATCGTTAACGTATAGTGTTTTTTTGACTGAACTTCCATTGTTAATTTTATGCAACTTCCATTTTTATTTTTATTCAACTTCCGTTTTTATTCAACTTACTTTTCTATCCAACTTCCTTTTTTATTTAATTTCCAAATAGATCGTTAAGGTATAGTGGTTTCTTGAATGAACTTCCACTGTTAATTTTATGCAACTTCCATTTTTATTTTTATTCAACTTCAATTTTTATTCAATTTACTTTTCTATTCAACTTCCTTTTTTATTCAATTTCCAAATAGATAGTTAAGCTACTGTGCTTTCTTGAATGAAGTTCCATTTCTATTTTTATGCAACTTCAATTTTTATTTTTATTCAACTTCAATTTTTATTCAATTTACTTTTCTATTCAACTTCCTTTTTATTTAATTTCTAAATAGATCGTTAAGCTATAGTGGCTTCTTGAATGAACTTTCATTTTTAATTTTATGCCACTTCCATTTTTATTCAACTTCCGTTTTTATTCAATTTACTTTTCTATTCAACTTCCTTTTTATTTAATTTCTAAATAGATCGTTAAGATATAGTGGTTTCTTGAATGAACTTCCATTGTTAATTTTATGCAACTTCCATTTTTATTTTTATTCAACTTCCGTTTTTATTCAATTTATTTTTCTATTCAACTTTATTTTTTATTTAATTTCCAAATAGACCATTGAGGTATAGTGGTTTTTTCCGTTTTTATTTTTTTTCCACTTCCATTTTTATTGAATTTACTTTTCTATTCTACTGTCTTTTTTATTTAATTTCCAGATAGATCGTTAAGGTATTGTGGTTTCTTCAATGAACTTTCACTGTTAATTTTATGCAACTTCCATTTTTATTTTTATTCAACTTCTATTTTTATTCAATTTTCTTTTCTATTCAACTTCCTTTTTTGTTTCATTTTCAAATAGATCGTTGAGATATAGTGGTTTCTTGGATGAACTTCTGTTTTTAATTTTACGCAACATCCATTTTCATTTTTATTCAACTTCCATTTTTATTCAATTTTTTTTTCTATTCAACTTTTTTTTTTTGTTTAATTTCCACATAAATCGTTGAGGTATAGTGGTTTCTTGAATGACCTTCCGTTGTTAATTTTGTGCAATTTCCATTTTATTTTTATTAAACTTCCATTTTTATTCAATTCACTTTTCTACTCAACTTCCTTTTTTCTATAATTTCCAGATAGATCGTTAAGGTATAGAGGTTTCTTGAATGAACTTTTATTGTTAATTTAATGCACCTTCCATTTTTATTTTTATTCAACTTTCCTTTTTATTCAATTTCGTTTTCTATTCAACTTCCTTTTTTGTTTAATTTCCAAATAGATCGTTGAGGTATAGTGGTTTCTTGAATGATCTTCCATTTTTATTTTTATTCAACTTCCGTTTTTATTTCATTTCCAGTTTGTAATAACCCACATTCACGTCTTAGTCATGTTCATGTACATTGCATGATTTTGTCATGTTAAGCTTGCATTTGCAGACTTTGACTTGTTTTGCCTAAGTAAAGGTACCAGTCTTGTTTTGTGCTTATGTGATTTGCCTAAGTGTTGTATGCATGTTTTGTTCCTTCCTTGCTATGTTAAGCCTAAGTCATGCCAAGCCTAGGTCATGTCAAGCCTAGGTCATGTTAAGCCTAAGTCATGCCAAGCCTAGGTCATGTTAAGCCTAGGTCATGTCAAGCCTAGGTCATGTTAAGCCTAAGTCATGCCAAGCCTAGGTCATGTCAAGCCTAGGTCATGTTAAGCCTAGGTCATGTCAAGCCTAGGTCATGTTAAGCCTAGGTCATGTTAAGCCTAGGTCATGTCAAGCCTAGGTCATGTTAAGCCTAGGTCATGCCAAGCCTAGGTCATGTTAAGCCTAGGTCATGTCAAGCCTAGGTCATGTTAAGCCTAGGTCATGTTAAGCCTAGGTCATGCCAAGCCTAGGTCATGTCAAGCCTAGGTCATGTCAAGCCTAGGTCATGTTAAGCCTAGGTCATGTTAAGCCTAAGTCATGCCAAGCCTAGGTCATGCCAAGCCGAGGTCATCTTAAGCCTAGGTCACACCTTTGAACCTCTTACACCTTGGACCATCTTGGAACCGCTTTTGTGACCTCCACCATCACCTAGGCATATTGGCCGACATGTTATCACCTAGGCATCCGAGATCCTTAATCCTTGCACCTAGTGATCTTGTTCTGGGAGTGGAATGACCTAGACCGAGGTGTGGCACATCTAGGCCAAGGTGTGGCACAGCTTAGTCAAGTGTTGTCCTTCCTAGCCGAGGTCATTGTCACCCTAGTTGCCGAAGTCTTGTGGTTAGCCGATGTCACCTCTTGCCGGAGTGCCATTCCGAGTAGCTTGCTAGATACGCCTTGTCAGAACCTTGTCTTGTCAATCCATCACCTTTTTGAAGAGAACCAACCAGCCGTTGCCACGTGGCCGAGCTGAGAGTTAAGTCAGCCGGCAGAGGGAGAGACCCATCATTTGTTGTATATTGTTTTGAAGAGTAGAGAGAGAAGCTCTAGAAGAGGGAGAAGAGTTCTTGAGAGAGAGTAGATTTCCAAGCTTGATTCCTAGAGATCCAACCGTTAGATCCGTGTTCTAAGGTTAGATTCTTGATCTGCTCATGATGTTCTTTATGCTTATGTTATTGCATTGCATGATTGAAAATGATTTGTAAGCCATGCATTGCTTTGAAGTTCGGTTTTAGAAAGAGAAAATGGTTTTCATGTGTTCTTCAAGAAAAGTCATGTTTTGATCCGAAGGCTCATGCCTAGATCCATGTTTTTGTGTTTGTTCTTGCATGATTTTCAAGTATGGGTACCCAGGTCCGTGTTTTTGAACTCATAGCATGAAACCTCAGATTTTATAATAACAAGTTATGATTTTAGCATTCATGTTCTTCATGTTCTTCATGCCCATGTTCTTCAAGGATGAAACCCAGATTTCCAGGCTTCATTTCCCTAGGTGTGATCACCGACACCACTCTTGCCTAGATCACACACCTAGGCCAAGCATCGTATCTCACCTTGGCCTACCTTGCATGATCACTTGCACATTAGTTTATCTTGCATGCACACCTAGGCTAACCACTGCACACCTAGGCCGACCATGGTACACCCATGCCGGCACCTTGTAACACCTCGGCAGGCAGCTGCATACTGAAGCCTAGGTAACCACACCTCGGCCAAGAGGTGTGGGACCTCGGCCAAGACCTCCTGAGTTCACCCAGCTAGGTCATTTTAGCCTAGATCATCTCTGTGCATCCATTCCAGGACCTGGTTGGTACCCAGCATGTTTTCCCTAGGTATTTTCAGCATGTTTTCCCTAGGTATTTTCAGCATGTTTTCCCTAGGTATTTTCAGCATGTTTTCCCTAGGTGTTTCCAACATGTTTTCCCTAGGTATTTTCAGCATGTTTTCCCTAGGTGTTTCCAGCATGTTTTCCCTAGGTATTTTCAGCATGTTTTCCCTAGATGATTCCAGCATGTTTTCCCTAGATCATTTGCATTCATGTGAAGTTTGTTTTTAAGAGTGCATTCAATAGACTTTGACATGTGTTTGTAGGACTTGGACCTTTGCCTTGATCCCGACGTCCCAAGAACTTGGTGAGTGGTATTTTTAATAAAGTTATGTTATAAAGTTTTGACAAAGCCTTGCTTCGTTTTAGAAAAGTATTTGATCAAGCATGAATGATTATCTCTATTTTGTGTATCAAGTATAAGCTTTGTTTTGATGACATTCTTGGAAAGTCCTCCCATGCTAGGGGACTCTAAGCCCATGTAGCACCATGTTTGAGAGATCTCTGTCATCGACGGTCTATGAACGGATGGCCCCACCGACGGTCTATGAACGGGTGGATTTGTCTAATCGATTCCGGGTCGATTATTCCCTTGTCTTGTCCGAAATGTCATCACCCCATGTATTATGTAGATGTTATTTAGCATCCCAAGCAAGATTTGAAAGACCAAGATTTGATTGATGAACTTGATTCATCCCATGTTTTGAACAAGCTATAATATATGTATTGTTTTGACAAGAACCTCGGGAATCATTCATTTACCCATTTATTACTTATATCATTCACTGAGTATCCAAGCTCACCCTCCCTATGTATATATGTAGGTAATAAGCAAGAGGTCGGCTTCGCCAAGATGTGTGTTTTGTATGCTTGTTTGGTCGGCTGTAAGGATGTCGGCAATCCTGAAGATCATGTTCCATGTTTTGTATTTCATGTGTTATATTTATGTCGGCTTGAGAAGCCCTTTGCCAAGATGTAACATGTACTTTTGTAATCAAGTTATAAGTTATGTAAAGATGTATGCCATTCCATTTGACTATGCACTGCTCTTATGGACCACTTGTATTTTAGATTATTGCTTCCGCACTTGTGAGCCCCGTATATTGTACTCTGATTGTGTGTGAATTTTGTAAGTCGGCCTTCGGTAATCTCGGATTACTGGCCATCACGGCACCAAACTACTAGGGGCGGTTTGGGGGCGTGACACAGTTAGATCGTTAAGGTATAGTGATTTTTCGTAAATGAACTTCCACTGTTAATTTTTTGCAACTTCTATTTTTATTTTTATTCAACTTCAATTTTGATTCAATTTCCTTTTCCATTCAACTTCTTTTTTTGTTTAATTTACAAATAGACCGTTAAGTTATAGTGGTTACTTGAATGAACTTCTATTTTTAATTTTATGCAACTTCCATTTTTTATTTTTATTCTATTTCCTTTTTTATTGAACTTCTTTTTTTTATTTATTTTCCAATTAAATCATTAAGGTATAGTGGTTTCTTGAATAAAATTCCTTTTTAATTTTTTGCAACATCCATTTTTATTTTTATTCAATTTTCATTTTTAATCAATTTCCTTTTCTATTAAAATTTCTTTTTTTATTTAATTTCCAAACAAATCGTTGAGGTATCGTGGTTTTTTCCATTTTTATTTTTATTTAACTTCCATTTTTATTCAATTTACTTTCTATTCTACTTCCTTTTTTATTTAATTCGTAGATAGATCGTTAAGGTATTATGGTTTCTTGAATGAACTTTTATTGTTAATTTTATGCAACTTCGATTTTTATTTTTATTCAACTTCCATTTTTATTCAATTTCCTTTTCTATTCAACTTCCTTTTTGTTTCATTTCTAGATAGATCGTTGAGGTAGACTGGTTTCTTGAATGAACATCTATTGTTAATTTTATGCAACTTCCATTTTTATTTTTGTTGAACTTTTTTTTCTATTCAACTTTCTTTTTTGTTTAATTTCCAAATAAATAGTTGAGGTATAGTGGTTTCTTGAATGAACTTCCGTTGTTAATTTTATGCAATTTCCTTTTTATTTTTATTCAACTTTCATTTTTATTCAATTTGCTTTTCCATTCAACTTTCTTTTTTATTTAATTTGCAGATAGATCGTTAAGGTATATGGTTTTCTTGGATGAACTTTTGTTGTTAATTTAATGCACCTTCCATTTTTATTTTTATTCAACTTCCATTTTCATTCAATTTCCTTTTCTATTCAACTTCCTTTTTTGTTTAATTTCCAAATAGATCGTTGGGGTCTAGTGGTTTCTTGAATGATCTTCCATTTTTATTTTTATTCGACTTCCGTTTTTATTTAATTTCCAGTTAGATCGTTAAGGTATAGTGATTTTTCGTAAATGAACTTCCACTGTTAATTTTTTGCAACTTCTATTTTTATTTTTATTAAACTTCAATTTTGATTCAATTTCCTTTTCCATTCAACTTCCTTTTTTGTTTAATTTACAAATAGACCGTTAAGTTATAGTGGTTACTTGAATGAACTTCTATTTTTAATTTTATGTCACGCCCTCAAAATAATAACAATAAACCCATCAGATAAGACATGCATTTACATTTAAACTAACTGCATTCCTTTCATTCATTAGAATTCCAAGACATAAGTATTACATGTTAACCTCATAACAAAATGCCCTACGGGCTTACAGCTTTCCAAGTTAACACTTGGTTACAACAAAGAGTTCTAACTCGTTTACACATTAAGCCCTTGGCTTGAAATTACATGTAATACATCAAAAGTAAAACGACAAAACTATGCCCGCCACTAGCCTCCCAGCTATGTCCTTGGAGGTGGCATGCTTCCTGCACCTGAAAATGATATTCCCATATAGGGTGAGCCACAGCCCAGTAGAAATACACTAAACCAACCATGGACAATGACTAAAACATTAGCAATTGATAGTTGGCCAACACTGATACAATCACATAAATTACATATTTATGTCAACGACTTACAAGTCCCAATTACTTTTCATTTTCCCTTTTTCAACAGATAAGCATGCTAGCTCTATCATCATTTCCACAGATATGTATAAGAACTATATCTCACATTCAGATAAGCATAAAAGCTATATCCACATTCTCAACAGATATGTATATCAACAATATCCACAGATAAGCATACAAGCTGTATCCACATTCTACAACAGATATGTATATCAACAATATCCACAGATAAGCATACAAGCTGTATCCACACTTCACAAAGATAAGCATATGAGCTCTATCTTCACTTCTCTAGACAAGCATATGAGCTCTGTCTACGGAGTTCATCTCCTATCTCCTCCCAATACCTATCCGGTTTAGAGGTACATCCCCTATCTTCCCCTAAACCGCGGAGTACATCCCCTATCTCCTCATCTACACATAACGTATATAAACACATTGGTTCTATATACAATCACACAATACACACAATTAATGTATTCTATCCACCGTCAAGTTCCATGACACATTCCATTGATTAGTTTCCGTTTACCTAATCATCATGCATTGTCTACAACAATCTCGACTATCCTCCACCGATAGCCCAAAGCAGTTATTTCTAAAACAGAAAATAAATGCACAAATGGATATTCAATCAACATTTCATTTCCTCATTTCTCACCAATTAATTATCCCAATTAATTAAACAATGTTCCATAATTACCATTTCAACCCTTAGGTCCCATTTTCATCAATGATTCAACAATCATTCCATTTTTCTATGCCAAACATGCATCTAGGTTTATTATGAATAAAACCCCAACTTTTGTAAAATTACACAAAAGCCCCAAACTTTCACAAAATTACCAAACCAAGCCCAACATCTCAAAATACCAAAATTTAAAGACAAAACCCATAGAGAGGAGTAGGTTATCCCTACCTCAAATTCGGAGTCCCAAAAGAGAAGACGACAAAACCCAACGTGCTCTAAAACCCGAGATTTTCAGATTAAAATGAAGCCCTCGACGATCAACAACTTTTTTGTAAAGGCCAAAGGTGAGTAAGTCACTCCTACTAGATCAAAACCTAGAGAGAAGGTAGAGTCTAGAGTGAGAGGCTCAACAATGGTGATTTTGGAAAAGTAAGAGAGAGAAGAGAAAGTGAAAAAGTGATTTGAAAAGTCACAATTTCGGGACTTTAACCCAGGTCTCCGCTCGAGCGTAAAACACCCCGCTCGAGCGGCCACTCACAGACTTCCGCTCGAGCGGCCAACCTCCCGCTCGAGCGCAGAATGCACTCGCTCAGCACATTTGCAGAACCAGGCCTCCGCTCGAGCTCCCAACCCCACGCTCGAGCTCACAACACTGCACAACAAGATACTGGATGGATGTATTCCCCGCTCGAGCGCCAACACCTCCGCTCGAGCGGACAGGCCAAAAATCTGGGCAACTAGTTTTGGTTTCTAAACTCAACCAACCTGTAACCAACCCGCCCAACACATCCTATAACTCAAATACAAAGTAAGAAAGGATGTAAACAAGATAATAAACAACTACCAACATCCACGGACACATGTTCGGATCACTGTACAACAAGGGTAAACCCGGGATCGCTATAACCTCCCCCCCTTAAAGAATTTCGCCCCCGAAATTAAGCACAAGTTGCAAAACAAGGTTTCCTCCATTTTAAACAGTGTTACACTTGAACAGTCAACAATTCGACCCATTACCGGTCATCCCATCCCTTTAACAAGAGACATATCACAATATGTAAATAACATATGTACTTTCAACATGCATTAACATAATGCACTATCTTTCCAATTTCAACAATATATTCAACAGATATAACGTTACATTCAACTTCCATATGAGGCAAGTTCCAAAACGTACCTTCATTAATCAAAACATTTTCAATGTTTCACAACTTAAGACATATATAAAAGTTCTTAAGTTCAACAAAACGTAAAATTTAAATACAAGATCACACATCAACAAACAAGTCCGGATATTTCTCACGGACTTCCAACTCACGTTCCCAAGTGGCTTCCTCCACTCCGTGATGTTTCCACAAGACTTTCACCAAAGGAATGGTCTTGCCACGCAGGACCTGATCCCGCCTATCCAAGACCCGTACCGGTCTCTCCTCATACGAGGCATCCTCATCTACCTCTAAATCAGTCCAATCCAGCACATGTGATGGATCTGGCTCATACTTCCGAAGCATACTCACATGAAACACGTCATGCACTCCGGATAACTGCGGTGGTAAGGCTAACCGATAAGCAACCTCACCAATCCTCTCAAGGATCTCAAAAGGACCAATAAACCGAGGGGATAACTTCCCACTCTTTCCAAACCTCATCAGGCCTCGTCGAGGTGATATCTTCAGAAAGACATGATCACCTACCTCAAACGCCAAAGGTCTCCTCCTACGGTCGGCATAACTCTTTTGTCGACTCTGGGCTGTAACAAGCCTCCTACGGATAAGCTCAACTTTCTCCGTCGTCTCCCTAACCAACTCCGGACCCAACAAAGGTGCATCACCCACCTCGGCCCAACAAACTGGAGACCTACACGGTCGGCCATACAAGGCCTCAAACGGTGCCATACCGATGCTAGACTGAAAACTATTGTTGTAGGCAAACTCTACCAATGGCAAGTGCCTCTCCCACGTCCCACTGAAGTCCAGGACACAACCCCGAAGCATATCCTCGAGGATCTGAATAGTACGCTTGGACTGCCCATCAGTCTGAGGATGATAGGCCGTACTAAAGGTCAACTTAGTGCCCAAGGCACTCTGCAAACTCTGCCACAACCTGGCAGTAAAACGAGGATCTCTATCTGAGACGATCGTCACTGGGACCCCGTGCAATCTCACTACGTCCCGAATATACAAGTCGGCAAGATGATCTACCGAATCTCTCACGCGCATAGGAATAAAGTGCGCCGACTTAGTCAACCGGTCTACAACCACCCAAATAGCATCACTACCCCGCTGAGTCCTCGGAAGACCTACAACGAAGTCCATAGTGACATGCTCCCACTTCCACTCGGCAATAGGCAAGGGTTGCAACAAACCCGCTGGCCTCTGATGCTCGGCCTTCACTTGCTGGCAAGTAAGGCACTTCGATACGAAAACAGCCACATCTCTCTTCATACCCCGCCACCAAAATTGGCGACCCAAATCCTGATACATCTTAGTACCTCCCGGATGCACCGTAAGGCGCGAATGATGAAACTCTCGGAGTACTTCCTCTCGGCAAGACTCCGGTACAAACAAACGGTCTCGGTATCTCGCACTCAGGTCGGGATACACCGTCAAACCCTTCTCAACTTTCCCACTGGAGATCTTCTCTCGGAGGGATTCTACCTCAAGGTCACCTCTCTGTGCCTCTAACACTCTAGTCACAAGTGTAGGCTGCGCAACAACAGAAAACAAGGCCGCAGCCTCAACAGATTCGCCCAGTAGCAAATCAAACTCGCCAAGTGCTCCCAACATCACCCATTCCCGGATGGCTATACTAGCAACATCACTAATGGTCTTCCTACTAAGGGCATCGGCCACAACATTGGCCTTTCCCGGATGATAATGTAACTCAAAATCATAATCCTCGATGAACTCCATCCATCTCCTCTGCCTCAAATTCAAGTCTCTCTGTGTAAACAGATACTTCAAACTCTTATGATCCGAGAATACCTCGAACCTCTCACCATAAAGGTAGTGCCTCCAGATTTTCAAGGCAAAGATCACAGCTGCTAACTCTAGGTCGTGTGTGGGGTAATTCTTCTCGTGTATTTTCAACTGACGTGAGCCATAAGCTACCACTTTCCCCTCTTGCATCAACACACAACCCAAACCCTCTCTGGAGGCATCACAATAAACCGCATAACCCAACCCTCTCTCCGGAATAATCAACACCGGAGCGGTGGTCAATCTAACTTTCAACTCTTGGAACGACTTTTCACAAGTCTCACTCCACACAAACTTGACTCCCTTCCGAGTCAGTCTAGTCAACGGTGACGCTAACCTGGAGAAATCTTTCACAAACCGACGGTAATACCCAGCTAATCCCAGAAAACTGCGGATCTCAAACACACTCTTAGGCTGTGCCCAATCTTGCACTGCCTCAACCTTGGATGTATCCACAGACACCCCTTCCCCGGATACCACGTGGCCTAAGAATTTGACTTCCCTCAGCCAAAACTCACACTTCCCAAACTTGGCATACAGCCTATGGGCTCTAAGTAGCTCAAGCACCACTCTCAAGTGTGCCTCGTGCTCCTCCTCAGAAGACGAATAGATAAGGATGTCGTCCACAAAGACAACCACAAATCGATCTAAGAACTCCCGGAAAATCCGGTTCATCAAGTCCATAAAGACTGCCGGTGCATTGGTAAGTCCGAATGGCATCACTAGAAACTCATAATGGCCATACCGCGTACGGAATGCCGTCTTAGGAATATCTTCCTCCCTGACCCTCAACTGATGGTAACCCGATCTCAAGTCTATCTTAGAGAAACAACGGGAACCCTTCAACTGGTCAAACAAATCATCTATACGGGGCATAGGATACTTATTCTTAACCGTAGCCCGATTCAACTTCCGGTAGTCTATACACAATCTCAAGGCACCATCTTTCTTTTTAACAAAGAGGGCCGGTGCTCCCCACGGTGAAACACTAGGGCGAACAAAGCCCTTATCTAACAATTCCTGGAGCTGAACTTTCAACTCAACCAACTCTGCTGGAGCAAAATGGTAAGGTGCCATAGAAATCGGCGCCGTACCAGGCACTAAATCAATAGAGAACTCTATCTCTCGGTGAGGTGGCAAACTAACAAGATCTTCGGGAAAAACATCCGAATACTCACAAACCACCCTCGGCAATACATGCTGGGTCTCACCACTCTCACCACTCTCAAAGCTAGCAAGTAGACTACTAAGCTCACTTCGCCCTCGCGAATCATACCCCGGTGGCAAAACACTACCAACCCGGTCTCCCAAGAAATGGAACCACTCCCCGCTCAAGGTACACAATGTAACCCTCTGGCGGTAGCAATCAATAACAGCCCGGTATGACGATAGCCAGTCCATACCCAAAATAACATCAAAACCCTTCATGGGCATGACAACAAACGGAAAAGGAAGCCTATAATCGGCGACCTCAATATCACATCCTCTAACACCCTGTTTTAGGATCAACTCACCACCCAAAGGCGATACCACACAAATAGGAGATGCTAACTGTGCTAACTCCAATTCCAAAACAGATGCAAATGCAGCAGATACAAAAGAATGAGATGCACCCGTGTCTATCAACACATTAGCAACTGAGTTGCAAAACAGAAAAGTACCTCTCACTACTGATGGAGCCGGTACTAAATCCTGCGCGGTAACAGCATACACGCGCCCCGTAGGCCCCTGGTCTACCTGCTCACCTCTCGGAGCAAAAGACTGCTGCACAGACTGGGATGACGAAACTCCCGGATTGGCCCTCGAGGCCTGCACAGACTGAGCTGGCTGAAAACCCTGCGTCTGCCTAGAACCAGACGCTCCCGAAGTGGCACTCAACTGTGGGCAAAACCTCTTCATGTGCCCAGGTTGTCCACACTGATAACAAGTCAAGAGCTACCCCCTACCCAAACTCTGACTCTGCGGTCTAGCTGAAGAAGAAGCAGCTTTCTGACCCCCACCCTTCTGCGGGCAAACAGATACCTTGTGACCCAGCTGGCCACACTTGTAACAGGTGAAATCCCCCTGACCACCTCTCCCGGAGCCTGCACTCGGCACTGGGAAGGTCGATCTAGCAACACCACCCTGCGACTGCTGAGGGTTAGAACCCCTCTGCCTCCTGCCATCACCCTGACTATCCTGGTTCTCCTCTTGGAGCCTCTCTGGCCCTCATCCTCCTCCTGCATCATAAGCTCCATATGAGCTGCAGCGTCCACTAGGTGTCTATACACTCGAATATAAGACCCACCAATTCTCAACTTGAGGCCCCGCCTCAACTTCCGCTCAAACTCATAGCAACGGCGTTCCTCAGACGCCACCAGTTCCGGTGCAAACCTGGACAGACTGGTAAAAGTAGCCTCAAACTCGGCCACTGACAAGCCCTGCTGATTAAGCCGGCTAAACTGATCTCTCAGCTTCTCCCTAGCTACTGCAGACAAAAACCTCTCCTGAAAAGCATTTATAAACGCCTCCCAAGTACTGCCCACACGAGCCTTCTCGTACTTCCACCATTGACCCGCATCTCCCTTCAGTTGGAAGGATGCCAAGGTCACTTTCAGTGCTCTGTCCTCGATGCCAAGCATCTCAAACGTCTTCGTTGTCTGTTCGAGCCATTCATCTGCCTTAAGCGGCTCTTTAGGATCCCCGATAAACTCGTCCGGATTACACCGGAAGAACTCCCTCTTCAAGAAAGAAGGCCCTGCCTCAGCTGCCTGATTCCCAGCTCTAAGAATAGCCAAAGCTCCTACTATCTCTCTGGCCAAGGCACCCATAGCCTGCTGACCCACTGGCTCGGCCACATTGGCCTGCCCAACTCCCTCCTGCACTGCCGGAATCTCACCCTGTAACGGTACTTCCTGCCTCGCAGGTCTACCACGCCTAGCACCTCTTCCTCGTCCTGACATCCTAATAAAGGCAACACAGAACGTTAGCACATTCATAGGTGTGCCGAAACTAAACACTCACGTCCTAATGCATGGACAAGTGTAATTCACTCCACATCAGCACATAAACACATAAGCACTTACGAATTTCATTTCCGGATAATGATAGTCCCGAGACGTTACTAGAGTTCCGGTTAGAAACAGCGTTGATCAAGTGCTTTTCCAACAAGACTCCCAGAAACTCAAGGATCCAATCAACATCCTAGAAATTAAATCCCATACCCACATAGTCACATAAGCATGTTAGCATTTAAGCACATAGCATATGATACTACATCTAAGTCTCTATCAAGCGAGACAAACCCATTGTGATACTAATCACCTCCCACGTACCCAAAGTATTCGAACCCGGTACGCTCTGATACCAAGTTGTCACGCCCTCAAAATAATAACAATAAACCCATCAGATAAGACATGCATTTACATTTAAACTAACTGCATTCCTTTCATTCATTAGAATTCCAAGACATAAGTATTACATGTTAACCTCATAACAAAATGCCCTACGGGCTTACAGCTTTCCAAGTTAACACTTGGTTACAACAAAGAGTTCTAACTCGTTTACACATTAAGCCCTTGGCTTGAAATTACATGTAATACATCAAAAGTAAAACGACAAAACTATGCCCGCCACTAGCCTCCCAGCTATGTCCTTGGAGGTGGCATGCTTCCTGCACCTGAAAATGATATTCCCATATAGGGTGAGCCACAGCCCAGTAAAAATACACTAAACCAACCATGGACAATGACTAAAACATTAGCAATTGATAGTTGGCCAACACTGATACAATCACATAAATTACATATTTATGTCAACGACTTACAAGTCCCAATTACTTTTCATTTTCCCTTTTTCAACAGATAAGCATGCTAGCTCTATCATCATTTCCACAGATATGTATAAGAACTATATCTCACATTCAGATAAGCATAAAAGCTATATCCACATTCTCAACAGATATGTATATCAACAATATCCACAGATAAGCATACAAGCTGTATCCACATTCTACAACAGATATGTATATCAACAATATCCACAGATAAGCATACAAGCTGTATCCACACTTCACAAAGATAAGCATATGAGCTCTATCTTCACTTCTCTAGACAAGCATATGAGCTCTGTCTACGGAGTTCATCCCCTATCTCCTCCCAATACCTATCCGGTTTAGAGGTACATCCCCTATCTTCCCCTAAACCGCGGAGTACATCCCCTATCTCCTCATCTACACATAACGTATATAAACACATTGGTTCTATATACAATCACACAATACACACAATTAATGTATTCTATCCACCGTCAAGTTCCATGACACATTCCATTGATTAGTTTCCGTTTACCTAATCATCATGCATTGTCTACAACAATCTCGACTATCCTCCACCGATAGCCCAAAGCAGTTATTTCTAAAACAGAAAATAAATGCACAAATGGATATTCAATCAACATTTCATTTCCTCATTTCTCACCAATTAATTATCCCAATTAATTAAACAATGTTCCATAATTACCATTTCAACCCTTAGGTCCCATTTTCATCAATGATTCAACAATCATTCCATTTTTCTATGCCAAACATGCATCTAGGTTTATTATGAATAAAACCCCAACTTTTGTAAAATTACACAAAAGCCCCAAACTTTCACAAAATTACCAAACCAAGCCCAACATCTCAAAATACCAAAATTTAAAGACAAAACCCATAGAGAGGAGTAGGTTATCCCTACCTCAAATTCGGAGTCCCAAAAGAGAAGACGACAAAACCCAACGTGCTCCAAAACCCGAGATTTTCAGATTAAAATGAAGCCCTCGACGATCAACAACTTTTTTGTAAAGGCCAAAGGTGAGTAAGTCACTCCTACTAGATCAAAACCTAGAGAGAAGGTAGAGTCTAGAGTGAGAGGCTCAACAATGGTGATTTTGGAAAAGTAAGAGAGAGAAGAGAAAGTGAAAAAGTGATTTGAAAAGTCACAATTTCGGGACTTTAACCCAGGTCTCCGCTCGAGCGTAAAACACCCCGCTCGAGCGGCCACTCACAGACTTCCGCTCGAGCGGCCAACCTCCCGCTCGAGCGCAGAATGCACTCGCTCAGCACATTTGCAGAACCAGGCCTTCGCTCGAGCTCCCAACCCCATGCTCGAGCTCACAACACTGCACAACAAGATACTGGATGGATGTATTCCCCGCTCGAGCGCCAACACCTCCGCTCGAGCGGACAGGCCAAAAATCTGGGCAACTAGTTTTGGTTTCTAAACTCAACCAACCTGTAACCAACCCGCCCAACACATCCTATAACTCAAATACAAAGTAAGAAAGGATGTAAACAAGATAATAAACAACTACCAACATCCACGGACACATGTCCGGATCACTGTACAACAAGGGTAAACCCGGGATCGCTATATTTTATGCAACTTCCATTTTTATTTTTATTCGACTTTCATTTTTATTCTATTTCCTTTTTTATTGAACTTCTTTTTTTTATTTATTTTCCAATTAAATCATTAAGGTATAGTGGTTTCTTAAATGAAATTCCTTTTTAATTTTTTGCAACATCCATTTTTATTTTTATTCAATTTTCATTTTTAATCAATTTCCTTTTCTATTAAAATTTCTTTTTTTATTTAATTTCCAAACAAATCGTTGAGGTATCGTGGTTTTTTCCATTTTTATTTTTATTCAACTTCCATTTTTATTCAATTTACTTTCTATTTTACTTCCTTTTTTATTTAATTTGCAGATAGATTGTTAAGGTATTGTGGTTTCTTGAATGAACTTTTATTGTTAATTTTATGCAACTTCGATTTTTATTTTTATTCAACTTCCATTTTTATTCAATTTCCTTTTCTATTCAACTTCCTTTTTGTTTCATTTCCAGATAGATCGTTGAGGTAGAGTGGTTTCTTGAATGAACATCTGTTGTTAATTTTATGCAACTTCCATTTTTATTTTTGTTGAACTTTTTTTTCTATTTAACTTTCTTTTTTGTTTAATTTCCAAATAAATCGTTGAGGTATAGTGGTTTCTTGAATGAACTTCCGTTGTTAATTTTATGCAATTTCCTTTTTATTTTTATTCAACTTTCATTTTTATTCAATTTGCTTTTCCATTCAACTTTCTTTTTTATTTAATTTGCAGATAGATCGTTAAGGTATATGGTTTTCTTGGATGAACTTTTGTTGTTAATTTAATGCACCTTCCATTTTTATTTTTATTCAATTTCCATTTTCATTCAATTTCCTTTTCTATTCAACTTCCTTTTTTGTTTAATTTCCAAATAGATCGTTGCGGTATAGTGGTTTCTTGAATGATCTTCCATTTTTATTTTTATTCGACTTCCGTTTTTATTTAATTTCCAGTTAGATCGTTAAGGTATAGTGATTTTTCGTAAATGAACTTCCACTGTTAATTTTTTGCAACTTCTATTTTTATTTTTATTAAACTTCAATTTTGATTCAATTTCCTTTTCCATTCAACTTCTTTTTTTGTTTAATTTACAAATAGACCGTTAAGTTATAGTGGTTACTTGAATGAACTTCTATTTTTAATTTTATGCAACTTCCATTTTTATTTTTATTCGACTTTCATTTTTATTCTATTTCCTTTTTTATTGAACTTCTTTTTTTTATTTATTTTCCAATTAAATCATTAAGGTATAGTGGTTTCTTAAATGAAATTCCTTTTTAATTTTTTGCAACATCCATTTTTATTTTTATTCAATTTTCATTTTTAATCAATTTCCTTTTCTATTAAAGTTTCTTTTTTTATTTAATTTCCAAACAAATCGTTGAGGTATCGTGGTTTTTTCCATTTTTATTTTTATTCAACTTCCATTTTTATTCAATTTACTTTCTATTCTACTTCCTTTTTTATTTAATTTGCAGATAGATCATTAAGGTATTGTGGTTTCTTGAATGAACTTTTATTGTTAATTTTATGCAACTTCGATTTTTATTTTTATTCAACTTCCATTTTTATTCAATTTCCTTTTCTATTCAACTTCCTTTTTGTTTCATTTCCAGATAGATCGTTGAGGTAGAGTGGTTTCTTGAATGAACATCTGTTGTTAATTTTATGCAACTTCCATTTTTATTTTTGTTGAACTTTTTTTTCTATTCAACTTTCTTTTTTATTTAATTTCCAAATAAATCGTTGAGGTATAGTGGTTTCTTGAATGAACTTCTGTTGTTAATTTTATGCAATTTCCTTTTTATTTTTATTCAACTTTCATTTTTATTCAATTTGCTTTTCCATTCAACTTTCTTTTTTATTTAATTTGCAGATAGATCGTTAAGGTATATGGTTTTCTTGGATGAACTTTTGTTGTTAATTTAATGCACCTTCCATTTTTATTTTTATTCAACTTGATGGGGGATGTACCTCTAAGCTGGTTAATGGTTTAGGGGAAGATAGGGGATGTACCTCTAAACTGGTCAATGGTTAAGGGAAGATGGGGGATGGACCCTGGGATGCAGCTCATATGCTCACCCGTTGAAGTGTTGATACAGCTCATATGCTTATCTATTGGAATGTTGATATAGCTCATATGCTTATTTGTTGAAGTATTGATATAGCTCATATGCTTATCTGTTGTGGTAGTGATATAGCTCATATGCTTATCTATTGGAATGTCGATATGGCTCATATGCTTATCTGTTGTGGTAGTGATATAGCTCATATGCTTATCTATTGGAATGTTGATATAGCTCATATGCTTATCTGTTGTGGTAGTGATATAGCTCACATGCTTGCCTGTTGAAGTATTGATATAGCTCATATGCTTATTTGTTGTAGTGGTGATATAGCTCATATGCTTTTCTATTGAAAGATTTGTTTGATTTGATATAACACTAAAATGTATGTCATCATCGTTTGTGAAATATGGAAGTAGTTTATGTGTTATTGATACAACACCAAAATGTGTATTCACCTTGAATTTCAAAAAAAAAGTTCTAGTGATGAACTATAATCTCATCAAATGTTTTGGCCAGAATACTGAACCTTGTTTTCTAATTCAAAGTTGAATAAGAACTGGAAAGTGAATTGTAACATAAACTTGACCGTCCTGGAATTTTAATAAGATGTAAATGGAAGTGTAAGTGTTGACCATCTACCAGTTGCTAATCTCTTAGTCATTGTTCATAGTTGGTTTAGTATATTTCTACTGGGCTGTGGCTCACCCTATATGGGGACATCATTTTCAGGTACAGGTAGCTTGCCACCTCTAAGGACATAGCTTGGGAGGCTAGAGGCGGACATACTTTGGTTGTCTCTTTTTTTGTATTATATATAGTTTCATGCCAAGGGCGTAAGGTGTAATTGAGTTAGCATTCTCTTTTGTAACCAAGTGTTAACTTGGAAAGCTGTAGGCCCGTAGGGCATTTGTTTTGTTGTAAACATGTAATACTTTTGTAATAAAATACTCTGATGGATAGATGAATGTGGATCTTTATGTATCTATGCATGTCTCTATTGAGGGGTTTAATGTTATTATTTTTAGGGCGTTACAACTTGGTATCAGAGCGTACCGGGTTCGAATACTTTGGGTACGTGGGAAGTGATTAGTATCACAATGGGTTTGTCTCGCTTGTTAGAGACTTAGACGTAATGTTATGTACTTATGTGATAACATGTTTATGTGATTATTTGCGTATGGAATGTAGTTTCTTGGATGTTGATTGGATCCTTGGGTTTCTAGGAGTCCTATTGGAAAGGCACTTGATCAATGCTGTTTCTGACCGGAACTCTAGTAACGCCTCGGGACTATCATTATCCGGAAATGAGATTCGTAAGTGCTTATGTGTTTATGTGCTTACGTGGAGTGAATTACAGTTGTTCATGTATTAGGACGCGAGTGTTTAGCTTCGGCACATGTATGAGTGTGCTAACGTGTCTCTGTTACTTTTACTAGGATGCCTAGGCGAGGAAGTTGTGATTTCCCTCCTTCCGCTCAAGAAGAGTTGCGGAAACAGTTTGTGGAGTTACGCCAAGGTACTACACCTTTGGTGCGGTTCGAAAGATGGTTTGCTAACCTGTTGAGGTTTGCTCCAGAATTGGTGGAGACGGAGGACTTGCGCTGTTTCGAGTTTGAGAGTAAGCTGTGTGACGACATTCGTGTGAGGATAGCGGGGTCTTGGCATAAAAGATATAGTGTGCTTGTTGAGGCAGCTGCCCATGTAGAGATTGCGGTGCTAGCAATGGGGCAGAGTGGGGAGGGAGCCATCTCGGCAACTCCCGTGACTCAGGGTGTTGGTAGGCCTTTTAAGAGGCAGAGGGGTTTAAACCCGCAACAGGGAGGTCGGGCTAGAACCACCCTTCCAGTGTCGGATTTGAGTTCGGGAGAACGTAAATAGAGGGGTGTCTTTTGTTTTAAATGTGGTCTATATCAAGGATTGCGCGTAGTTGGATTCGTTGTACTCCTGGAACTTCCATTGGGCCACAAGGTTTCGGGTTGCCCACAGAGAAAGAGGGCAGGGTTAGCAGTTCAACTAGTAGTCGTACCACCAGGATCATCTAACCAGCCGGGTTTTGGGCCGATCAAATGCTCAGTGGGGAGGCAGTTGTTGGGGTCCTCATCAGCCCAGATTTTGAACCAGTCTCGTGCTCAGGCACCGCCTACTTGTTGGATGTGTAATCAGCCGGGTCATATTCGACGTTTCTGTACTCAGCCAGGAGCTTCTTTAGGAGTTTCGCAACCTAGCCAGGCTTAGTTTCATTCGACTGGGCAGGAATAGTATCGTTTTGGGGGACTAGCAGGCCAGATTGTGAGGGCCTCAGTAGAGTCGAGTTCCCAAGCCCCAATTGGGGAAGTTTGTAGTTGTTCCAAGTGTGGGCAGAGGGGGCACGTCAGTAGTTCTTGTCCGTGGTTAGTATGCTCGTAGGTTGTCTTGTGTTTGGAGATGACCAATTTTGGCGGTCCAGCGAGGGACGGCAGTGGTGGTAATACCGAGGGGTTGGTTTTGATTTGGCTAATCCGTTTTGTAATCGGTGAATTATCGTTTGTAATCATTGGGTTCTGTTGTGTAACCAATGTGTTTTGGGAATGTTGAAACATCTAAACTGTTTGTTTATCTATATATATACATATATGCTTTGTTTGTTAATTTCCCTGGAGTGGGTGAATTGGAGCATGTTGTAGCTCTAAAGTTTTATTAATGTATAAAGTTGCTGTAAAACCATAAATTTTTTTTTTGGTATTAGTGCATTATTTTATTATATTGCGTGTGACTTGATTTGGGAAAGATGAGGGCTGAGGAGTCATGTTTTCAAAATTTGGAAGAACCACCGAGGAGTGCGTGTCCTAGCCAAGGCAATATTGGAGCGAGAACTGTTTTACTTGCCGAGTGTGTAGAATTTCATGGGTATTACCCATTTAAAATTTTGTGCGTGGTATAGCTTTCGGTCTACTGTTGGGAGAACTCGAGAGGATGTGAAGTGTGCGATTAATACTAGATGTAACACGTATTTAATATGGTGTCCTATGGGGGCATAGTGCATAATTTTGTTAAGGTTGGACTTGTACCTTCGTGGTGAGTAACGTTGCCGAGATTGCAGATGTACTGATTGGCCGTTTTAAGTGAGGGGATGTTAGTCCCTATATAAGGTTGTGATTGTTGTATCGGGAGCGATGTGTTGTGGGTAGCTGGTACTATATCTCGAGCAGTAGTATAGCGGGTGTTTCCCTAAGTTTCCAAATTCCTTTATTTGGATCGAATGTGATAGGTTCGTACCTTAGCACTGGTCAGGTCAGAGGATGTTATTAGAAGGGTTAATTAGGTATATAGCCCGTGGTTAGAAAGTGACCCGTGGATGGAGTCACAGTAGTATGGTGTTTGCGGTTAGAGATTTGGGTTAATGGCGAGGAGGGTGAGGACCTTTACTCTGCTGGATAGTTAGGATGGTGAGTCTTTGAAAGCCTAGTTGGCGACATGCGACGATGTCGGGGTTTGGTTCATGATGGTTGCCTAGCGGTAGTTTTGACTAGTGGTTTAGCACGGAGGCCGGGCCTCTTGATGGTACTCACGAGATGAGTGACAAGTAAGATGTAGAGTAACGAGTGGACCCTATGAGTTACTGGGGGATTCGGTGTGGGAGTAAGAGGGCTTGCAAAATAAGGAGGTTTTGCCTAGTACGGTTGAATGTGTTGGTATTGTGATTGGTTATCAATTGTTGGGTTTGGGTTGTGAGTGGATGCTGGTAGCATTCTTTGAAGGAAGAATAGTTCGTGTTCAAGAGTAATGAGTATAGCGTTGGTCAAAGTGGTCCTTCGTGTTTGGGGTTGTTGTGATTGAGGTTGACCATGCCGGTCTTCGGTCAAGGAAGTGAGCAAGCTTGCTAGATAGCCATGGCGGGGAATGGTAATTCCCTTAGACGCAGTGTTGATGCGGTTCAATTTTGGGAGATCTGAAGAGATTCCAAAAATTGTGGTTTGTGTAGAAAACTCCGTGGTTGGGGTTAGTGGTTTTAGTGGCACGTCTGTGTGTGGGTTACTGAGTGTAGAGTTTATTGAGTTGATTAGTCAGCTTGTCGGTATCGGGTTTTGGGTTGGCATTGGTCACCCTGAGTTTAGTCTCGTTCGTTGTAGACTTTGTATGTTGATTAGGGAAAACTGAAACTAATCGAACATGTGTCGTTGAATCTGACGGTTGGAATAATACATCTAATATATGTATTGATTGATCATTGTGAAGGATTGGCTTTTTATACATTATATATATGTATGATGTTTGGTTTGATATTGATACAGCACTAAAATGTGTATCATTTGTGTGTTAAAGGGGGGTATTGTGGGGATGAGATGTGATCTCATTTGGTTGTTGGCCAGGTCTTGAGCCGTATTTATGACTTTTTGTAAAAGGAGGCGGGATAAAATTACAAAACCATGAATTTCTTATACCTTATGTGGTGATAGTATTGTTGTTATTTCTATTAACTATCATTATAGAAATGTTGTGTTCCGTGTTGGGTGTGGCATCACCATGCGAGTGATGGTTGTTGATAGTGTTATTTTGGAAAGAAATGGAAAACAAAATTTTCCTAGTGTTTGGGACCATCTAAATGCGTTGTTGAAAAGTTAATTTAATTCAAGGATTTTAAAGAATTCCAGATTAATCTTTTTGGCAAATAAACCATGGTTGACTCTGCGTTTTGGGTAACGCCGTATTTGTGAAAAATGTTTTCTTATTATCTGCCCTAAAGATTTGCTTTCGTCGTGTTGTTGAGTAGTGACTTAGCTTGAAGCACCAGTCGGTTATTGATGAGTTCTTTTATAGCGATCCCGGGTTTTGCCCTTGTTGAATAGTGATCCGGACATGTGTCCGTGGATGTTAGTTGTGGTTTATTATCTTGTTTGCATCCTCTTTACTTCATATTTGAGTTATGGGATGTGTTAGGCAGGTTTGTTACAGGTTGGTTGTGTTCGGGAGCCTAGTGTTGCTGCCCAGAATTTTGGACCTTCGCTCGAGCGAGGAGTTGTTCGCTCGAGCGAGAGTGGGGTTCGAGTATGGTGGGTCGAGCCAGAGTGGCTCGCTCGAGCGAGCGGTTGCACCTGGTTCTGGACCTGAGAGCTGTCTTTCTTGGCTCGAGCGAGCTTTCTTCGCTCGAGCGGTCTGGATTTTTCCTTCGCTCGATCGAGAACTTCTTGGCTCGAGCGAGAGTTTTCTGTGTCTGGTAGCTCGAGCGACCAAGCCTTCGCTCGAGCGAGAGTGTTTTATATCAGCGGACAGCAGCGTCTAAAACATCACTTTTTCACTATCTTTTTGATCCAAAACCCTTAATCCGACACTCTCTCTCTCTAAACTGGCACTCTTTCTAAGAATTGATCTCCCTAGAGTGTGAATCTAGCCTAGGGCCTTTGTTAAAAAGATAGAGGGCGTTGAGGGCTTTGATTTAATCTGAAAAAGTTTGGTTTTGGAGCACGTTGATCTTCGAGTCTTCATCCCATTTTTGGCTCAACTTCGAGGTAGGGATATCCTACTCCTCTCTATGGATTTTGTCTTTAAATTTTGGTATTTTGAGATGTTGGGGTTGGTTTGGTAATTTTGTGAAAGTTTGGGGTTTTTGTGTAATTTTACAAAAGTTGGGGTTTTATTCATAATAAACCTAGATGCATGTTTGGCATGGAAAAATGGAATAAATGTTGAATCATTGATGAAAATGGGACCTAAGGGTTGAAATGTTGATTATGGGAATTAACCTAATTACATTGTTTAATTAATTGAGATAATTAATTGAGAGGAATGAAATGTTGATTTAATATCCATTTGTGCATTTATTTTCTGTTTAGAAATATCTGCTTTGGGCTATCGGTGGAGGATAGTCGTGATTGTTGTAGACAATGCATGATGATTAGGCAGACTAAAACTAATCAATGGAATGTGTCATGGAACTTGACGGTTGAAAGAATACATTAACTGTATGTATTGAGTGATTGTATATAGAACCAATGTGTTTGTATACGTTATGTGTAGAGGAGGAGATGGGGGATGTACTCCGCGGTTTAGGGAAAGATGGGGGATGTACCTCTAAACCGGATAGTGTTGGGAGAAGATAGGGGATGAACTCCGGAGATAGAGCTCATATGCTTATCTTGGTAAAGTGTGGATAGAGCTTATATGCTTGTCTGTGGATATTGTCGTTATGCATATCTGTTGTAGAATGTGGATATAGCTTATTTGCTTATCTAAGAATGTGGATATTGTTGTTATACATATCTGTGAGAATGTGGGTAGTGCTCATCTGCCTATCCGTTGAAAAAGGGAAAATGAAAGGGAACTTGGACTCAAAAGTAGTATGACATAAATATGTGATTTATGTGAATGTATCAGTGTTAGCCATCTATCAATTGCTAATATTTTAGGCATTGTTCATGGTTGGTTTAGTGTATTTCTACTGGGCTGTGGCTCACCCTATATGGGAATATCATTTTCAGGTACAGGAAGCATGCCACCTCCAAGGACATAGCTTGGGAGGCTAGAGGCGGACATAGTTTTGTGTAGTTTTACTTTTGATGTATTACATTTAAATCCAAGCCAAGGGCTTAATGTGTACGAGTTAGTACTCTTTTTGTTGTAACCAAGTGTTAACTTGGAAAGCTGTAAGCCCGTAGGGCATTTTGCTTTTGTTGTCAACATGTAATACATATGTAATGAAATTATGAGAAATGAATGAATGTGGAACTTTTGAATATCGAAGCATGTCTTATTTGATGGGATTAATGTTGTTATTTTGGGGGCGTTACAACTTGGTATCAGAGCGTACCGGGTTTGAATACTTTGGGTACGTGGGAAGTGATTAGGATCACAATGGGTTTGTCTCGCTTGATAGAGACTTTGATGTAGTATCATATGCTATGTGCTTAATTGATAACATGCTTATGTGATTATGTGGGTATGGGATTTAATTTCTGGGATATTGATGGGATCCTTGAGTTTCTGGGAGTCTTGTTGGAAAGGCACTTGATCAATGCTGTTTCTAACCGGAACTCTAGTAACGTCTCGGGACTATCATTATCCGGAAACGAAATTCGTAAGTGCTTATGTGTTTATGTGCTTATGTGAAGTGAATTACAGTTGTCCATGCATTAGGACGTGAGTGTTTAGTTTCGGCACATTTGTGAATGTGCTAATGTTCTGTGTTACCTTTATTAGGATGTCAGGACGAGGAAGAGGTGCTAGGCGTGGTAGACCTGCGAGGCAGGAAGTACCGTTACAGGGTGAGATTCCGGCAGTGCAGGAGGGTGTTGGCCAGGCCAATGTGGCCGAGCCAGTGGGTCAGCAGGCCATGGGTGCTTTGGCCCGAGAGATAGCAGGGGCTTTGGGTATTCTCAGAGCGGGGAATCAGGCAGCTGAGGCAGGGCCTTCTTTCTTGAAGAGGGAGTTTTTCCGGTCTAATCCGGATGAGTTTGTCGGGGATCCGAAGGAGCCACTGAAGGCCGATGAGTGGCTAGAGCAAATGAGTAAGACGTTCGAGATGCTTGGCATCGAGGATGGAGCACTGAAAGTGACCTTGGCATCCTTCCAACTGAAAGGAGATGCGGGTCAATGGTGGAAGTACGAGAAGGCTCGTGTTGGTGGTACTTGGGAGGCGTTTGTGAATGCTTTTCAGGAGAGGTTTTTGTCTGCAGCAGCTAGGGAGAAGCTGAGGGATCAGTTCAGCCGGCTTTATCAGCAGGGCTTGTCAGTGGCCGAGTTTGAGGCTACTTTTACCAGTCTGTCCAGGTTTGCACCGGAACTGGTGGCGTCTGAGGAACGCCGTTGTTATGAGTTTGAGCGAAAGTTGAGGCGGGGCCTCAAGTTGAGAATTGGTGGGTCTTACATACGAGAGTATAGACACCTAGTAGATGTAGCTGCTCATATGGAGATTATGATGCAGGAGGAGGATGAGGGGCAGAGAGGCTCCAAGAGAAGCCAAGATAGCCAGGGGAATGGCAGGAGGCAGAAGGGTTCTAACCCTCAGCAGTCGCAGGGTGGTGTTGCTAGATCGACCTTCCCAGTGCCGAGTGCAGGCTCCGGGAGAGGTGGTCAGGGGGAGTTTGTTTGTTACAAGTGTGGCCAGCTGGGTCACAAGGTTTCTGTTTGCCCGTTGAAGGGTGGGGGTCAGAAAGCTGCTTCTTCTTCAGCTAGACCGCAGAGTAAGAGTTTGGGCAGGGGGCAGCCCTTGTCTTGTTATCAGTGTGGACAGCCTGGGCACCTGAAGAGGTTTTGCCCGCAGTTGAGTGCCACTTCGGGAGCGTCTGGTTCTAGGCAGACGCAGGGTTTTCAGCCAGCTCAGTCTGTGCAGGCCTCGAGGGCCAATCCGGGAGCTTCGTCATCCCAGTCTGTGCAACAGTCTTTTGCTCCGAGAGGTGAGCAGGTAGACCAGGGGCCTACGGGGCGCGTGTATGCTGTTACCGCGCCGGATTTAGTACCGGCTCCATCAGTAGTGAGAGGTACTTTTCTGTTTTGCAACTCGGTTGCTAATGTGATGATAGACACGGGTGCATCTCATTCTTTTGTATCTGCTGCATTTGCATCTGTTTTGGAATTGGAGTTAGCACAGTTGGCATCTCCTATTTGTGTGGTATCGCCTTTGGGTGGTGAGTTGATCCTGAAACAGGGTGTCAGAGGATGTGATATAGAAGTCGATGACTATAGGCTTGCTTTTCCGTTTGTTGTCATGCCCATGAAGGGTTTTGATGTTATTTTGGGTATGGACTGGTTATCGTCATACCGGGCTGTTATTGATTGCTACCGCCAGAGGGTCACTTTATGTACCTTGAGCGGGGAGTGGTTCCATTTCTTGGGAGACCGGGTTGGTAGTGTTTTGCCACCGGGGTATGATTCGCGAAAGCGAAGTGAGCTTGGTAGTCTACTTGCCAGCTTTGAGAGTGGTGAGAGTGGTGAGACCCAGCTTGTGTTGCCGAGGGTGGTTTGTGAGTATTCGGATGTTTTTCCCGAAGATCTTGTTAGTTTGCCACCTCACCGAGAGATAGAATTCTCTATTGATTTAGTGCCGGGTACGGCGCCGACTTCTATGGCACCTTACCGTTTTGCTCCAGCAGAGTTGGTTGAGTTGAAAGTTCAGCTCCAGGAATTGCTAGATAAGGGCTTTGTTCGCCCTAGTGTTTCGCCGTGGGGAGCACCGGCCCTCTTTGTCAAAAAGAAAGATGGGGCCTTGAGATTGTGTATTGACTACCGGAAGTTGAATCGGGCTACGGTTAAGAATAAGTACCCTATGCCCCGTATAGATGATTTGTTTGACCAGTTGAAGGGTTCCCGTTGTTTCTCTAAGATAGACTTGAGATCGGGTTACCACCAATTGAGGGTCAGGGAAGAGGATATTCCGAAAACGGCATTTCGTACGCGGTATGGCCATTATGAGTTTCTGGTGATGCCATTTGGGCTTACCAATGCACCGGCAGTCTTTATGGACTTGATGAACCGGATTTTCCGGGAGTTCTTAGACCGATTTGTGGTTGTCTTTGTGGATGACATTCTTATCTATTCGTCTTCTGAGGAGGAGCACGAGGAACACTTGAGAGTGGTGCTTGAGTTACTTAGAGCCCATAGGCTGTATGCCAAGTTTGGGAAGTGTGAGTTCTGGCTGGGGGAAGTCAAATTCTTAGGCCACGTGGTATCCGGGGAAGGGGTGTCTGTTGATACATCCAAGGTTGAGGCAGTGCAAGATTGGACACAGCCTAAGAGTGTGTTTGAAATCCGCAGTTTTCTGGGATTGGCTGGGTATTACCGTCGGTTTGTGAAAGATTTCTCCAGATTAGCGTCACCGCTGACTAGGCTGACTCGGAAGGGAGTCAAGTTTGTGTGGAGTGAGACTTGTGAAAAGTCGTTCCAAGAGCTGAAAGTTAGATTGACCACAGCTCCGGTGTTGATTATTCCGGAGAGAGGGTTGGGTTATGCGGTTTATTGTGATGCTTCACGAGAGGGTTTGGGTTGTGTGTTGATGCAAGAGGGGAAAGTGGTAGCTTATGGCTCACGTCAGTTGAAAATACACGAGAAGAATTACCCCACACACGACCTAGAGTTAGCAGCTGTGATTTTTGCCTTGAAAATCTGGAGGCACTACCTTTATGGTGAGAGGTTCGAGGTGTTCTCGGACCACAAGAGTTTGAAGTATCTGTTTACACAGAGAGACTTGAATTTGAGGCAGAGGAGATGGATGGAGTTCATCGAGGATTATGATTTTGAGTTGCATTATCATCCGGGAAAGGCCAATGTTGTGGCCGATGCCCTTAGTAGGAAATCCATTAGTGATGTAGCTTGTATAGCCATCCGGGAATGGGAGATGTTGGGAGCACTTGGCGAGTTTGATTTGCTACTGGGCGAATCTGTTGAGGCTGCGGCCTTGTTTTCTGTTGTTGCACAGCCTACTCTTGTGATTAGAGTGTTAGAGGCACAGAGAGGTGACCTTGAGGTAGAATCCCTCCGAGAGAAGATCTCCAGTGGGAAAGTTGAGAAGGGTTTGACGGTGTATCCCGACCTGAGTGTGAGATACCGAGACCGTTTGTTTGTACCGGAGTCTTACCGTGAGGAAGTACTCCGAGAGTTTCATCATTCGCGCCTTGCGGTGCATCCGGGAGGTACTAAGATGTATCAGGATTTGGGCCGCCAGTTTTGGTGGCGGGGTATGAAAAGAGATGTGGCTGTTTTCGTATCGAAGTGCCTTACTTGCCAGCAAGTGAAGGCCGAGCATCAGAGGCCAGCGGGTTTGTTGCAACCCTTGCCTATTGCCGAGTGGAAGTGGGAGCATGTCACTATGGACTTCGTTGTAGGTCTTCCGAGGACTCAGCGGGTAGTGATGCTATTTGGGTGGTTGTAGACCGGTTGACTAAGTCGGCGCACTTTATTCCTATGCGCGTTAGAGATTCGGTGGATCATCTTGCCGACTTGTATATTCGGGACGTAGTGAGATTGCACGGGGTCCCAGTGACGATCGTCTCAGATAGAGATCCTCGTTTTACTGCTAGGTTGTGGCAGAGTTTGCAGGGTGCCTTGGGCACTAAATTGACCTTTAGTACGGCCTATCATCCTCAGACTGACGGGCAGTCCGAGCGTACTATTCAGATTCTCGAGGATATGCTTCGGGGTTGTGTCCTGGACTTCAGTGGGACATGGGAGAGGCACTTGCCATTGGTAGAGTTTGCCTATAACAACAGTTTTCAGTCTAGCATCGGTATGGCACCGTTTGAGGCCTTGTATGGCCGACCGTGTAGGTCTCCAGTGTGTTGGGCCGAGGTGGGTGATGCACCTTTGTTGGGTCCGGAGTTGGTTAGGGAGACGACGGAGAAAGTTGAGCTTATCCGTAGGAGGCTTATTACAGCCCAGAGTCGGCAGAAGTCTTATGCTGACCGTAGGAGGAGACCCTTGGTGTTTGAGGTAGGTGATCATGTCTTTCTGAAGATATCACCTAGGCGAGGTTTGATGAGATTTGGGAAGAGTGGGAAGTTATCCCCTCGGTTTATTGGTCCTTTTGAGATCCTTGAGAGGATTGGTGAGGTTGCTTATCGATTAGCCTTACCGCCGCAGTTGTCCGGAGTGCATGACGTGTTTCATGTGAGTATGCTTCGGAAGTATGAGCCAGATCCATCACATGTGTTAGATTGGACTGATTTAGAGGTAGTTGAGGATGCCTCGTATGAGGAGAGACCGGTTCGGGTCTTGGATAGGCGGGATCAGGTCCTGCGTGGCAAGACTATTCCTTTGGTAAAAGTCTTGTGGAAACATCACGGAGTGGAGGAAGCCACTTGGGAACGTGAGTTGGAAGTCCGAGAGAAATATCCGGACTTGTTTGTTGATATGTAATCTTGTACTTAAATTTTACATTTTGTTGAAATTAAGAACTTTTATATATGTCTTAAGTTGTGAAACATTGAAAATGTTTTGATCATTGGATGTATGTTTTGGAACTTGCCTCATATGGAAGTTGAATATGACATTATATATGTTGATTATATTGTTGAAATTGGAAAGTTAGTGCATAATGTTGATGCATGTTGAAAATACATATGTTGTTTACATATTGTGACATGTCTCTTGTTAAAGGGATGGGATGACCGGTAATGAGTTGAATTGTTGAATGTTCAAGTGTAACATTGTCTAAAATGGAGAAAAACTTGTTTTGAAAACTTGAGCTTAATTTCGGGGGCGAAATTCTTTAAGGGGGGGAGGTTATAGCGATCCCGGGTTTTGCCCTTGTTGAATAGTGATCCGGACATGTGTCCGTGGATGTTAGTTGTGGTTTATTATCTTGTTTGCATCCTCTTTACTTCATATTTGAGTTATGGGATGTGTTAGGCAGGTTTGTTACAGGTTGGTTGTGTTCGGGAGCCTAGTGTTGCTGCCCAGAATTTTGGACCTTCGCTCGAGCGAGGAGTTGTTCGCTCGAGCGAGAGTGGGGTTCGAGTATGGTGGGTCGAGCCAGAGTGGCTCGCTCGAGCGAGTGGTTGCACCTGGTTCTGGACCTGAGAGCTGTCTTTCTTGGCTCGAGCGAGCTTTCTTCGCTCGAGCGGTCTGGATTTTTCCTTCGCTCGATCGAGAACTTCTTGGCTCGAGCGAGAGTTTTCTGTGTCTGGTAGCTCGAGCGACCAAGCCTTCGCTCGAGCGAGAGTGTTTTATATCAGCGGACAGCAGCGTCTAAAACATCACTTTTTCACTATCTTTTTGATCCAAAACCCTTAATCCGACACTCTCTCTCTCTAAACTTGCACTCTTTCTAAGAATTGATCTCCCTAGAGTGTGAATCTAGCCTAGGGCCTTTGTTAAAAAGATAGAGGGCGTTGAGGGCTTTGATTTAATCTGAAAAAGTTTGGTTTTGGAGCACGTTGATCATCGAGTCTTCATCCCATTTTTGGCTCAACTTCGAGGTAGGGATATCCTACTCCTCTCTATGGATTTTGTCTTTAAATTTTGGTATTTTGAGATGTTGGGGTTGGTTTGGTAATTTTGTGAAAGTTTGGGGTTTTTGTGTAATTTTACAAAAGTTGGGGTTTTATTCATAATAAACCTAGATGCATGTTTGGCATGGAAAAATGGAATAAATGTTGAATCATTGATGAAAATGGGACCTAAGGGTTGAAATGTTGATTATGGGAATTAACCTAATTACATTGTTTAATTAATTGAGATAATTAATTGAGAGGAATGAAATGTTGATTTAATATCCATTTGTGCATTTATTTTCTGTTTAGAAATATCTGCTTTGGGCTATCGGTGGAGGATAGTCGTGATTGTTGTAGACAATGCATGATGATTAGGCAGACTAAAACTAATCAATGGAATGTGTCATGGAACTTGACGGTTGAAAGAATACATTAACTGTATGTATTGAGTGATTGTATATAGAACCAATGTGTTTGTATACGTTATGTGTAGAGGAGGAGATGGGGGATGTACTCCGCGGTTTAGGGGAAGATGGGGGATGTACCTCTAAACCGGATAGTGTTGGGAGAAGATAGGGGATGAACTCCGGAGATAGAGCTCATATGCTTATCTTGGTAAAGTGTGGATAGAGCTTATATGCTTGTCTGTGGATATTGTCGTTATGCATATCTGTTGTAGAATGTGGATATAGCTTATTTGCTTATCTAAGAATGTGGATATTGTTGTTATACATATCTGTGAGAATGTGGGTAGTGCTCATCTGCCTATCCGTTGAAAAAGGGAAAATGAAAGGGAACTTGGACTCAAAAGTCGTATGACATAAATATGTGATTTATGTGAATGTATCAGTGTTAGCCATCTATCAATTGCTAATATTTTAGGCATTGTTCATGGTTGGTTTAGTGTATTTCTACTGGGCTGTGGCTCACCCTATATGGGAATATCATTTTCAGGTACAGGAAGCATGCCACCTCCAAGGACATAGCTTGGGAGGCTAGAGGCGGACATAGTTTTGTGTAGTTTTACTTTTGATGTATTACATGTAAATCCAAGCCAAGGGCTTAATGTGTACGAGTTAGTACTCTTTTTGTTGTAACCAAGTGTTAACTTGGAAAGCTGTAAGCCCGTAGGGCATTTTGCTTTTGTTGTCAACATGTAATACATATGTAATGAAACTATGAGAAATGAATGAATGTGGAACTTTTGAATATCGAAGCATGTCTTATTTGATGGGATTAATGTTGTTATTTTGGGGGCGTTACATCTTTTGGGGGAGGTTTGGTTTGTTGAGGCTTGCGTACCTAAGGTGTTGTCGTTTAGAATGTGTTCCCTTGGTTAGTCTCTTCCTTGGTAAGAGTAAGTCGGAGGTTTGTTGTGAAAGTAGTTTCTTTCCTTGGGGCTCGGTTGTTGAATGCTCTGTGATCAATTGGCCTTGTGTTTTGGCGTACCCTTAATTTCGGGGACGAAATTCTTTAAGGGGGGGAGGTTATAGCGATCCCGGTATTCCCTGTTGTTGTTTAACTGTAATCCGGATTCGGTTTCGTGAGGGTGCTGTTGTCTTATCCTCTTTCTATCCCTTTCTCTTTGTGTTCGAGCTTTGGGTTGTGTTGAGCAAGTTGGGAATATGTAAGAACCCACATTTTTTCATCTTAATCATGTTCATGAGCATTTGTATGATTATGGTTTGTTAAGCTTGCATGTGTGTGTTCGTGACTTGTCCTACCTAAGTGAGCGAGATCCATGCCTTGATTTGATACCTTTGTGATTTGTCTAAGTGTTATGTGCTTGCCGAAGTTATGTTTAGCCGACGTTATGCCTAGATCAATCCAAGCCGAGGTCATTCTCAGTCTAGAAGTATCTTGGAACCCCTTGTTGACCTCCGTTCATGCCTTGACACTTTAGCCGAGATGTTACCTTGCACCCCAGTGAACTCGTCCTGGAGTGGTATGACCTAGACCGAGGTGTGGCGCATCTAGGCCAAGATGTGGCACAGCTTAGTCAAGTGTTGTCCTTCCTAGTCGAGGTCATTGTCACCTTAGTTACCGAAGTCCTTTTGTTAGCCGATGTTACCCCTCGCCGGAGTGCCGTTCCGTGTAGCTTGTTAGATACGCCTTGTCATTCGCCGATGTCGTTGCCTCGTCAGGAAGCCCATACCGTTTTGCTTGTTGAACACCCTTTCACCATGTTTTGTCCAGTCTGTCAGCCACCTTTTCAGGGTGAACCCAACCAGTCGCCGCCACGTGTCCCAACAGAGGGATTAAGCCCAGAACCGAGTGAGAACACTTATCATTTTAGTGTCATAACCTTGCCTTGTAGAGAGAGAGAAGCTCTAGGAGGAAGAAGGAGTTTTAGAGTGAGAAAGTAAGTCTTCAAGCTTGATTCCTTGAGATCAAACCGTTAGATTCGTGTTCTAAGGTTAGATTCTTAATCTGCTCATGACGTTCTCTATGTTCATGTTATTGCATTGCATGATCGGATATGATTTGTAAGCCATGCATCGTCTTGAAATTCAGTTTTAGAAAGAGAAAATGACATTCATGTGTTCTTCAAGAAAAGTCATGTTTTGATCCGAAAGCTTTTTGCCTAGATTCACGTTTTGTGTTTGTTCTTGCATGATTTCCAACTATGGGTACCCAGGTCCATGTTTTCAAACTTGTAGCATGAAAATCCCAGATTTTGTGATGTCAGGTGGTGATTGAACATTCATACTCCTCATGTTTTCATACTCATAATCTTCATGATTCATCAGCAGAGGGAAACCCAGAGTTTCCCGACCTCTTTTCCTTGCATGTGGCCTCGGGGACACACCTCGGCAAGGAGGTGTGGAACCTCGGCCTAGACCTGGTTAGTGCCCAGCATGTTTCTGAGATCATTGTATACATATGGAACTTGTTTGAAAGTGCATTCAATAGGCCTTGCCATGTGTTTGTAGGACTTGGGCGTGTCTCGACCCCGACGTTCGAAGAGATATGTGAGTGGTATTTTTAATAAAGCTATGTTACACTTGTTTTGATAAATCTTGTTTAGCCTTGTCTTGAAAAGTATTTGATTTAGCATGAATGACTATCCCTAATTGTATATCAAGCACTATCTTGTTTTGATGACATTTCTCGAAAGTCCTTAGCTGCAGGGGACTATAATGCAACTGCACTCTTGTCTTGAAAGTCCTTAGTGCTAGAGGACTCTAAACTTTCGCAGCACAGCTTGTCTTGAAAGTCCTTAGTGCTAGAGGACTCTAAACTTTCGCAGCACAGCTTGTCTTGACAGTCCTTAGTGCTAGAGGACTCTAAACTTTTGCAGCACAGCTTGTCTTGAAAGTCCTTAGTTGCAGGGGACTATAATGCAACTGCACTCTTGTCTTGATATGTCATCACCCCTTGAAATAAGTAGATGTTATTAACATCCAAGAACTTGAAAGCCGGCTAATGAACTTGATTTTTCCTCTTGATTGTAAAGCATGCTATGTATTGTTTGAAAGAAATCTTGGATATCAATCATGCAAAACCTTTATTTCTAATATCATTCACTGAGTATCCAAGCTCACCCTCTCTATATATATGTAGGTGATGAGCAAGAAGGCATTGAGGCCTAGACGTGTAGCCGATGTGTTTTTGGGTGCATTGCCGACGTGTTTTGGATTAGCATTTTGTACCATCTTGAAGATTATGCTTCTTAGCTTATATTTTTTTGTGCACTTGTATATGTCGGCTTGAGAAGCCTTTTGGTCAAGATGTATTTTGTATCTCATTCCCTTATTGTATTTAAGTTGTAAGACTTTGTAAAAATGTATGTTCATTTCATTGGACTTAAGCACGGCTCTCATGGACTATTTAAATCCCGTATATGTATACATATTGCTTCCGCACTTGCAAGCCCCGTATTTTATACTCTGATTGGGTGTGATTCTTGTAAGTCGGCCTTGGGTAATCTCGGATTACTGGCCATCACGGCACCAAACTACTAGGGGCGGTTTGGGGGCGTGACAGAATAAGTTGGTTGTGTTTTAAAACGTAAAATCTTTGCCCAGTTTTTGGTCTCTCCGCTCGAGCGGCGCTTTTGACGCTCGAGCGGGACTCTGTTGGTGCTTGTCCGCTCGAGCGGGGGTGTTGGCGCTCGAGCGGGGAAATCACCCATCCAGTATTTCGTCTGCAGTGGTAGACGCTCGAGCGGGGGATTAGACGCTCGAGCAGGAGTTTGGGTCTGACGCTCGAGCGAGGAGTTTGACGCTCGAGCGGGCATCATGTCTGTAAAAGTTCTGGGAGCGTGCATCCGCCGCTCGAGCGGGGGATTGGACGCTCGAGCGGGGATCTGTGAGTGACACTCGAGCGGGGATTTTGCCGCTCGAGCGGGACGACTTTTATATAAAGCCGAGATCCGACCTTTTTGTTCACTTTTCAACATCCTTTCTCTCTCTTACTTTTCCAAAAAGCTATTTTGAGAGCTCCTCTCACTAAAACCCTAACTTCTCTCTTAGGATTGATCTAGTAGGAGTTGTTTTCTCACCTTGGGCCTTTACAAAAGTTGTGTTGATCGTCGAGGGCTATCTTCTAATCAGAAATTTTGGGATTTGGAGCATTTCCATTTCTTCATCTCCTTCGTTGAGCCCCATCATTCGAGGTAGGGATAACCTACTCCATCTTATGAGCTTTGTCTTTAAATTTTAGTATTTTGATATGTTGGGGGTTGTTGGGTAGTTTTGAGAAAGTTTGGGCCTTTGTGTAATTTTACAAAAGTTGGGGTTTTAAATATATAAACCTATATGCATGTTAGGCATAGAGAAATGAGATTAATGTTGGTACATTGATGGAAATGGAACCTTAGGGTTGTTTTGTGAATTATGGTAATTTGCCCTAATTGGTTCAATTAATTAATGCATATAATTAATTGAAGAAAACAAGGAATTGAATTGAAAATGTTGAAATTGGGAATGTATGGGACTAAAGAGTGTAGTTGAATCTTTTATTGCTCATCTAATTGAAATGTTGATATATTATCCATTTGTGCATTTATTTCCTGCTTAGAAATAATTGCTTTGGGCTACCGGTGGAGGGTAGTGTTGATTGTTGTAGACAATGCATGATGATTAGGCAAACTAAAACTAATCAATTGGATGTGTCATAGAGTATGACGGTTGATAGAATACACTAACTTTATGTGTTGGTTGATTGTGCATATGGCCGATGTGTTTATATACGTTATGTGTAGACGGTTGATGGAATGCATTAACTTTTTGTAATGATTGATTGCGTATGTGATTCTGTGTTTATATGCATTACTTGTGTATGAGAGGAGATAGGGGATGTACTCCACGGTTTAGAGGAAGATGGGGGATGTACCTCTAAGCTGGTTAATGGTTTAGGGGAAGATAGGGGATGTACCTCTAAACTGGTCAATGGTTAAGGGAAGATGGGGGATGGACCCTGGGATGCAGCTCATATGCTCACCCGTTGAAGTGTTGATACAGTTCATATGCTTATCTATTGGAATGTTGATATAGCTCATATGCTTATCTGTTGAAGTATTGATATAGCTCATATGCTTATCTGTTGTGGTAGTGATATAGCTCATATGCTTATCTATTGGAATGTTGATATAGCTCATATGCTTATCTGTTGTGGTAGTGATATAGCTCACATGCTTGCCTGTTGAAGTATTGATATAGCTCATATGCTTATCTGTTGTAGTGGTGATATAGCTCATATGCTTATCTATTGAAAGATTTGTTTGATTTGATATAACACTAAAATGTATGTCATCATCGTTTGTGAAATATGGAAGTAGTTTATGTGTTATTGATACAACACCAAAATGTGTATTCACCTTGAATTTCAAAAAAAAAGTTCTAGTGATGAACTATAATCTCATCAAATGTTTTGGCCAGAATACTGAACCTTGTTTTCTAATTTAAAGTTGAATAAGAACTGGAAAGTGAATTGTAACATAAACGTGACCGTCCTGGAATTTTAATAAGATGTAAATGGAAGTGTAAGTGTTGACCATCTACCAGTTGCTAATCTCTTAGTCATTGTTCATAGTTGGTTTAGTATATTTCTACTGGGCTGTGGCTCACCCTATATGGGGACATCATTTTCAGGTACAGGTAGCTTGCCACCTCTAAGGACATAGCTTGGAAGGCTAGAGGCGGACATACTTTGGTTGTCTCTTTTTTTGTATTATATATAGTTTCAAGCCAAGGGCGTAAGGTGTAATTGAGTTAGCATTCTCTTTTGTAACCAACTGTTAACTTGGAAAGCTGTAAGCCCGTAGGGCATTTGTTTTGTTGTAAACATGTAATACTTTTGTAATAAAATACTCTGATGGATAGATGAATGTGGATCTTTATGTATCTATGTATGTCTCTATTGAGGCGTTTAATGTTATTATTTTGAGGGCGTTACACATTTTCATTCAATTTCCTTTTCTATTCAACTTCCTTTTTTGTTTAATTTCCAAATAGATCGTTGAGGTATAGTGGTTGTTGAATGAAGTTCCATTTTTATTTTTATTCAACTTCCATTTTTATTAAACTTTTTTTTCTATTCAACTTCCTTTTTTCTTTAATTTCCAAATAGATCGTTAAGGTATAGTAGTTTTTTTTTAATGAACTTCCATTGTTAATTTTATGCAACTTTCATTTTTATTCAATTTACTTTTCTATTCTACTTCCTTTTTTATTTAATTTCCAGATAGATCGTTAAGGTATTGTGGTTTCTTGAATGAACTTTTATTGTTAATTTTATGCAACTTCCATTTTTATTTTTATTCAACTTCTTTTTTTGTTTCATTTCCAAATAGATCGTTGAGGTAGATTGGTTTCTTGAATGAACTTCCATTGTTAATTTTATGCAACTCCATTTTTATTTTTGTTCAATTTTTTTTTTTCTATTCAACTTTCTTTTTTGTTTAATTTCCAAATAAATCTTTGAGGTATATTGGTTTCTTGAATGAACTTTCGTTGTTAATTTTATGCAATTTCCATTTTATTTTTCTTCAACTTCCATTTTTATTCAATTTACTTTTCCACTCAACTTCCTTTTTTATTTAATTTGCAGATAGATCGTTTGTCACGCCCCCAAACCGCCCCTAGTAGTTTGGTGCCGTGATGGCCAGTAACCCGAGGTTACCGAAGGCCGTCTTACAAAAATCACACACAATCAGAGTATGAAATATGGGGCTTACAAGAGCGGAAGCAAAATATACATATAAACCGAGTTGTCCATGAGAGCCGTGCATAAGTCCAATGGAATGCCATACATCAAACATCTTTACAAGTCTTACAATTTTAGATACAACAAAATGGAACACAAAATACATCCTGACCAAAAGGCTTCTCAAGCCGACATATGCCAAAACAACAAAGAAAACATAAGCCGAGAAGCATAATCTTCAAGACGATGCAAAACGCAAATCCAAAACATGTCGGCAAGGC
Organism: Camellia sinensis; assembly: GCF_055761805.1. NCBI lineage: Eukaryota > Viridiplantae > Streptophyta > Magnoliopsida > Ericales > Theaceae > Camellia > Camellia sinensis. Next base: position 165,482,479 of record NC_138972.1, read on the forward strand.
ACCCAAAACACATCGGCAATCACGTCTAGGCCTCAATGCCTTCTTGTTCATCACCTACATATATATAGAGAGGGTGAGCTTGGATACTCAGTGAATGATACTAGAAATAAAGGTTTTGCATGATTGATATCCAAGATTTCTTTCAAAACTATACATAGCATACTTTTCGATCAAGAGGGAAATCAAGTTCATTTGCCGGCTTTCATGTTCCTTGGATGTTAATAACATCTACTTATTTCAAGGGGTGATGACATATCAAGACAAGAGTTTCAAGACAAGCTGTGCTGCGAAAGTTTAGAGTCCTCTAGCACTAAGGACTGTCAAGACAAGCTGTGCTGCGAAAGTTTATAGTCCTCTAGCACTAAGGACTGTCAAGACAAGCTGTGCCGCAAAAGTTTAGAGTCCTCTAGCACTAAGGACTGTCAAGACAAGCTGTGCTGCAAAAGTTTAGAGTCCTCTAGCACTAAGGACTGTCAAGACAAGCTGTGCTGCAAAAGTTTAGAGTCCTCTAGCACTAAGGACTGTCAAGACAAGTCATCAAAACAAGATAGCATTTGATACACAAAATAGGGATAGTCATTCATGCTAGATCAAGTACTTTTCAAAACAAGGCAAGACGAGATTTATGAAAGCAAGTGTAACATAGCTTTATTAAAAATACCACTCACATCGTTTCTTCACACGTCGGGGTCGAGACAAGCCCAAGTCCTACAACACATGGCAAAGCCTATTGAATGCGCTTCCAAACAAGTCTCTCATGTACACAAATGTTTTCAGAAAACATGCTGGGCACCACCCAGGTCTAGGCCGAGGTTCCACACCTCCTTGCCGAGGTGTGTTCCCGAGGGCCACATGCAAGGAAAAGAGGTCGGGAAACTCTGGGTTTCCCTCTGTTGATGAACATGAAGAACATGAGTGTGAAAACATGAAAAATACGAATGTTTGATCGCAATCTGCCATCACAAATCTGGGATTTTCGTGCTATGAGTTTGAAAACATGGACCTGGGTACCCGTAGTTGAAAATCATGCAAGAACAAACACAAAACATGAGTCTAGGCGAAAAGCTTTCGGATCAAAACAAGACTTTCTTGAAGAACACATGAATGTCATTTTCTCTTTCTAGAATCGAGCTTCAAAACGATGCATGGCTTACAAATCATTTTCAATCATGCAATGCAATAACATAAACATAAAGAACATCATGAGCAGATCAAGAATCTAACCTTAGAACACGGATCTAACGGTTCGATCTCTAGGAATCAAGCTTGAAGATCTACTTCTCTCTCAAGAACTCTTCTCCCTCTTCTAGAGCTTCTCTCTCTCTACAAGGCAAGTTTATGATACCAAATGATAGTTTTCTATACTCGGTTCTGGGGTTAACCCTCTGCAGAGACACGTGGCGGCGACTGGTTGGGTTCATCCTGAAAAGGTGGCTGACAGGCCAGACAAAGCATGGTGGAAGGGTGTTCAACAAGCAAAGCGGTATGGGCTTTCTGACAGACTATGACATCGGCTAACAACAAGGCATATCTAACAAGCTACACGGAGTGGCACTCCGGCAAGGGGTGACATCGGCTAACAAAGACTTCGGCAACTAAGGTGACAATGACCTCGGCTAGGAAGGACAACACTTGACTAAGCTGTGCCACATCTTGGCCTAGATGCGCCACACCTCGGCCTAGGTCATACCACTTCCAGGACGAGATCACTTGGGTGCAAGGTAACATCTCGGCTAATGTGGTCAAGGCAAGGACTGAGGTCGACAAGGGGTTTCAAGATACTAAGGCCAGACTAAAGAAGACCTCGGCATTGAAATAACGTCGGCTAGAGGCAAGGCGTGACCTAAGTTTTAACATCAAGGAAGGAACAAGACAAGTACACTACGCTTAGACAAATCACAAGGCTTCAAATCAAGGCACGAATCTCACTTGTTAAAGCAAAACAGGTCACAACACACACATGCAAGCTTAACAAGTCATAATCATACCGATGCTCATGAACATGATGAGGACATAAAATGTGGGTTCCTACATCGTTAAGGTATAGAGGTTTCTTGGATGAACTTTTGTTGTTAATTTAATGCACCTTCCATTTTTATTTTTATTCAACTTCCATTTTTGTTCAATTTCATTTTCTATTCAACTTCCTTTTTTGTTTAATTTCCAAATAGATCGTTGAAGTATAGTGGTTGTTGAATGAACTTCCATTTTTATTTTTATTCAACTTCCATTTTTATTAAACTTCTTTTTCTATTCAACTTCCTTTTTTCTTTAATTTCCAAATAGATCGTTAAGGTACAGTGGTTTTTTTTTAATGAACTTCCATTGTTAATTTTATGCAACTTTCATTTTTATTTTTATTCAACTTCAATTTTTATTCAATTTCCTTTTCTATTCAACTTCCTTTTTCATTTAATTTACAAACAGACCGTTAAGTTATACTGGTTTCTTGAATGAACTTCCATTTTTAATTTTATGCAACTTCCATTTTTATTTTCATTCAACTTCCATTTTTATTCTATTTTCCTTTTATATTGAACTTCTTTTTTTTATTTAATTTCCAAATAGATCGTTAGGGTATAGTGGTTTCTTGAATGAAATTCCATTTTAATTTTATGCAACATCCATTTTTATTTTTATTCGACTTTCATTTTTATTCAATTTCCTTTTCTATTAAACTTCCTATTTTTATTTAATTTCCAAACAAATCGTTAAGGTATAGTGGTTTCTTGAATGAACTTCCTTTGTTAATTTTATGTGACTTCAATTTTTATTTTTATTCAGCTACAATATTATTCAATTTCTTTTTCTATTCAACCTCGTTTTTCTATTTAATTTCCAAATAGATCGTTAAGATGTAGTGATTTATTTAATGAGCTTCCAGTTTTAATTTTATACAATTTCCATTTTGATTTTTATTCAACTTCCATTTTTATTTTATTTCGTTTTCTATTCAACTTCTTTTTTTATTTAATTTCCAAATAGATCGTTAAGGTATAGTTTTTTCTTAAATGAACTTCCATTGTTAATTTTATGCAACTTCCATTTTTATTTTTATTCAACTTCCATTTTTATTCAATTTCCTTTTTTATTCAACTTCCTTTTTTTTTTTTTAATCTCCAAATAGATCGTTAAGGTATAGTGGTTTCTTAAGTGAACTTCCATTTTTATTTCTATTCAACTTTCATTTTTATTCAATTTACTTTTCTATTCAATTTCCTTTTTTATTTAATTTCCTGATAGAGCGTTAAGGTATAGTGGTTTCTTGAATGAACCTTTATTGTTAATTTTATGCAACTTCCATTTTTATTTTTTATCCGAATTCAATTTTTATTCAATTTCTTTTTCTATTCAACTTCCTTTTTTATTTAATTTCCAAATAGATTGTTAAGGTACAGTGGTTTCTGGAATGAACTTTCATTTTTAATTTTATGCAATTTCCATTTTTATTTTTATTCAACTTTCATTTTTATTCTATTTCCTTTTCTATTGAACTTCTTTTTTTTATTTAATTTCCAAATAAATCATTAAGGTATAGTGGTTTCTTGAATGAAATTCTTTTTTAATTTTTTGCAACATCCGTTTTTATTTTTATTCAATTTTCATTTTTATTGAATTTCCTTTTCTGTTAAACTTCCTTTTTTTATTTAATTTCGAAATAGATCGTTAAGGTACCGTGGTTTATGGAATGAACTTTCATTTTTAATTTTATGCAACTTCTATTTTTATTTTTATTCAACTTCCATTTTTATTCTATTTCTTTTTCTATTGAACTTCTTATTTTTTATTTAATTTCCAAATAAATCTTTAAGGTATAGTGGTTTCTTGAATGAAATTCCTTTTTAATTTTTTGCAACATCCGTTTTTATTTTTATTCAATTTTCATTTTTATTAAATTTCCTTTTCTATTAAACTTCCTTTTTTTTATTTAATTTCCAAACAAATCGTTGAGGTATAGTGGTTTTTTCCATTTTTATTTTTATTCAACTTTCATTTTTATTCAATTGACTTTTCTATTCTACTTCCTTTTTTATTTAATTTGCAGATAGATCGTTTAAGTATTGTGGTTTCTTGAATGAACTTTTATTGTTAATTTTATGCAACTTCCATTTTTATTTTTATTCAACTTCCATTTTTATTCAATTTCCTTTTCTATTCAACTTCCTTTTTTGTTTCATTTCCAAATAGATCGTTGAGGTAGAGTGGTTTCTTGAATGAACTTCCATTGTTAATTTTATGCAACTTCCATTTTTATTTTTGTTGAACTTTTTTTTCTATTCAACTTTCTTTTTTGTTTAATTTCCAAATAAATCGTTGAGGTATAGTGGTTTCTTGAATGAACTTCCGTTGTTAATTTTATGCAATTTCCATTTTATTTTTATTCAACTTCCATTTCTATTCAATTTACTTTTCCATTCAACTTCCTTTTTTATTTAATTTGCAGATAGATCGTTAAGGTATAGAGGTTTCTTGGATGAACTTTTGTTGTTAATTTAATGCACCTTCCATTTTTATTTTTATTAAACTTCCATTTTCATTCAATTTCTTTTTCTATTCAACTTCCTTTTTTGTTTAATTTCCAAATAGATCGTTGAGGTGTATTGGTTGTTGAATGGACTTCCATTTTTATTTTTATTCAACGTCCATTTTTATTAAACTTCTTTTTCTATGCAACTTCCTTTTTTCTTTAATTTCCAAATAGATCGTTAAGGTATAGTGGTTTTTTTTTAATGAAATTGTTAATTTTATACAACTTTCATTTTTATTCAGTTTACTTTTCTATTCTACTTCCTTTTTTATTTAATTTCCAGATAGATCGTTAAGGTATTGTGGTTTCTTGAATGAACTTTTATTGTTAATTTTATGCAACTTCCATTTTTATTTTTATTCAAGTTCCTTTTTTTGTTTAATTTCCAAATAGATCGTTGAGGTAGAGTGGTTTCTTAAATGAACTTCCGTTGTTAATTTTATGCAACTTCCATTTTTATTTTTGTTCAATTTTTTTTTCTATTCAACTTTCTTTTTTGTTTAATTTCCAAATAAATCATTGAGGTATAGTGGTTTCTTGAATGAACTTCCGTTGTTAATTTTATGCAATTTCCATTTTATTTTTATTCAATTTACTTTTCCATTCAACTTCCTTTTTTATTTAATTTGTAGATAGATCGTTAAGGTATAGAATTTTTTTGGATGAACTTTTGTTGTTAATTTAATGCACCTTCCATTTTTATTTTTATTCAACTTCCATTTTAATTCAATTTCCTTTTCTATTCTACTTCCTTTTTTGTTTAATTTCCAAATTATAGCGATCCCAGGTTTACCCTTGTTATACCGTGATCCGGACATGTGTCCGTGGATGTTGGTAGTTGTCTATCATTTTGTTTGCATCCTTTTTACTTAGTATTTGAGTTATGGGATGTGTTGGGCAGGTTTGTTTCAGGTTGGTTGAGTTTAGAAACCAAAACTAGTTGCCTAGATTTTTGGCCTGTCCGCTCGAGCAGAGGTGTTGGCGCTCGAGCGGGGAATACATCCATCCAGTATCTTGTTGTGCAGTGTTGTGAGCTCGAGCGTAGGGTTGGGAGCTCGAGCGGAGGCCTGGTTCTGCAAAAGTGCTGGGCGAGTGCATTCTGCGCTCGAGCGGGAGGTTGGCCGCTCGAGCGGAAGTCTGTGAGTGGCCGCTCGAGCGGGGTGTTTTACGCTCGAGCGGAAGACTGGGTTTAAATCCCGAAATTTGTGACTTTTCAAATCACTTTTTCACTTTCTCTTCTCTCTCTTACTTTTCCAAAATCACCATTGTTGAGCCTCTCACTCTAGACTCTACCTTCTCTCTAGGTTTTGATCTAGTAGGAGTGATTTACTCACCTTTGGCCTTTACAAAAAGGTTGTTGATCGTCGAGGGCTACATTTTAATCTGAAAATCACGGGTTTTGGAGCACGTTGGGTTTTGTCGTCTTCTCCTTTGGGACTCCGAATTTGAGGTAGGGATAACCTACTCCTCTCTATGGGTTTTGTCTTTAAATTTTGGTATTTTGAGATGTTGGGCTTGGTTTGATAATTTTGTGAAAGTTTGGGGCTTTTGTGTAATTTTACAAAAGTTGGGGTTTTATTCATAATAAACCTAGATGCATGTTTGGCATAGAAAAGTGGAATGATTGTTGAATCATTGATGAAAATGGGACCTAAGGGTTGAGATGGTAATTATGGAAAATGGCCTAATTACATTGTTTAATTAATTGGGATAATTAATTGGTGAGAAGTGAGGAAATGAAATGTTGATTGAATATCCATTTGTGCATTTATTTTCTGTTTTAGAAATAACTGCTTTGGGCTATCGGTGGAGGATAGTCGAGATTGTTGTAGACAATGCATGATGATTAGGTAAACGGAAACTAATCAATGGAATGTGTCATGGAACTTGACGGTTGATAGAATACATTAATTGTGTGTATTGTGTGATTGTATATAGAACCAATGTGTTTATATACGTTATGTGTAGAGGAGGAGATAGGGGATGTACTCCGCGGTTTAGGGGAAGATAGGGGATGTACCTCTAAACCGGATAGGTATTGGGAGGAGATAGGGGATGAACTCCGTAGACAGAGCTCATATGCTTGTCTAGAGAAGTGAAGATAGAGCTCATATGCTTATCTTTGTGAAGTGTGGATACAGCTTGTATGCTTATCTGTGGATATTGTTGATATACATATCTGTTGAGAATGTGGATATAGCTTTTATGCTTATCTGAATGTGAGATATAGTTTTTATACATATCTGTGAAAATGATGATAGAGCTAGCATGCTTATCTGTTGAAAAAGGGAAAATGAAAAGTAAATGGGACTTGTAAGTCGTTGACATAAATATGTAATTTATGTGATTGTATCAGTGTTGACCAACTATCAATTGCTAATGTTTTAGTCATTGTCCATGGTTGGTTTAGTGTATTTCTACTGGGCTGTGGCTCACCCTATATGGGAATATCATTTTCAGGTACAGGAAGCATGCCACCTCCAAGGACTTAGCTGGGAGGCTAGTGGCGGGCATAGTTTTGTCGTTTTACTTTTGATGTATTACATGTAACTTCAAGCCAAGGGCTTAATGTGTAAACGAGTTAGAACTCTTTGTTGTAACCAAGTGTTAACTTGGAAAGCTGTAAGCCCGTAGGGCATTTTGTTATGAGGTTAACATGTAATATTTATTTAACGGAACTCTAATGAATGAAAGGAATGCAGTTAGTTTAAATGTAAATGCATGTCTTATCTGATGGGTTTATTGTTATTATTTTGAGGGCGTTACAACTTGGTATCAGAGCGTACCGGGTTCGAATACTTCGGGTACGTGGGAAGTGATTAGGATCACAATGGGTTTGTCTCGCTTGACAGAGACGTAGATGTAGTACCATATGCTATGTGTTTATTTGATAACATGCTTATGTGACTATGTGGGTATGGGATTTAATTTCTTGGATGTTGATTGGATCCTTGAGTTTCTGGGAGTCTTGTTGGAAAAGCACTTGATCAACGCTGTTTCTAACCGGAACTCTAGTAACGCCTCGGGACTATCATTATCCGGAAATGAAATTCGTAAGTGCTTATGTGTTTATGTGCTGATGTGGAGTGAATTACACTTGTCCATGCATTAGGACGTGAGTGTTTAGTTTCGGCACACCTATGAATGTGCTAACGTTCTGTGTTGCCTTTATTAGGATGTCAGGACGAGGAAGAGGTGCTAGGCGTGGTAGACCTGCGAGGCAGGAAGTACCGTTACAGGGTGAGATTCCGGCAGTGCAGGAGGGAGTTGGGCAGGCCAATGTGGCCGAGCCAGTAGGTCAGCAGGCTATGGGTGCCTTGGCCAGAGAGATAGCAGGAGCTTTAGGTATTCTTAGAGCTGGGAATCAGGCAGCTGAGACAGGGCCTTCCTTCTTGAAGAGGGAGTTCTTTCGGTGTAATCCGGACGAGTTTATCGGGGATCCTAAAGAGCCGCTTAAGGCAGATGAATGGCTCGAACAGACAACGAAGACGTTTGAGATGCTTGGCATCGAGGACGGAGCACTGAAAGTGACCTTGGCATCCTTCCAACTGAAGGGAGATGCGGGTCAATGGTGGAAGTACGAGAAAGCTCGTGTTGGTGGTACTTGGGAGGCGTTTGTAAATGCTTTTCAGGAGAGGTTTTTATCAGCAGCAGCTAGGGAGAAGCTGAGGGATCAGTTTAGCCGGCTTAATCAGCAGGGCTTGTCAATGGCCGAGTTTGAGGCTACTTTTACCAGTCTGTCTAGGTTTGCACCTGAACTGGTGGCGTCTGAGGAACGCCGTTACTATGAGTTTGAGCGGAAGTTGAGGCGGGGCCTCAAGTTGAGAATTGGTGGGTCTTATATTCGAGAGTATAGACACCTAGTGGACGCTGCAGCTCATATGGAGCTTATGATGCAGGAGGAGGATGAGGGCCAGAGAGGCTCAAAGAGGAGCCAGGATAGTCAGGGTGATGGTAGGAGGCAGAGGGGTTCTAACCCTCAGCAGTCGCAGGGTGGTGTTGCTAGATCGACCTTCCCAGTGCCGAGTGCAGGCTCCGGGAGAGGTGGTCAGGGGGATTTCACCTGTTACAAGTGTGGCCAGCTGGGTCACAGGGTTTCTGTTTGCCCGCAGAAGGGTGGGGGTCAGAAAGCTGCTTCTTCTTCAGCTAGACCGCAGAGTCAGAGTTTGGGCAGGGGGCAGCTCCTGACTTGTTATCAGTGTGGACAACCTGGGCACATGAAGAGGTTTTGCCCACAGTTGAGTGCCACTTCGGGAGCGTCTGGTTCTAGACAGACGCAGGGTTTTCAGCCAGCTCAGTCTGTGCAGGCCTCGAGGGCCAATCCGGGAGCTTCGTCATCCCAGTCTGTGCAGCAGTCTTTTGCTCCGAGAGGTGAGCAGGTAGACCAGGGGCCTACGGGGCGCGTGTATGCTGTTACCGCGCAGGACTTAGTACCGGCTCCATCGGTGGTGAGAGGTACTTTTCTGTTTTGCAACTCAGTTGCTAATGTGTTGATAGACACGGGTGCATCTCATTCTTTTGTATCTGCTGCATTTGCATCTGTTTTGGAATTGGAGTTAGCACAGTTAGCATCTCCTATTTGTGTAGTATCGCCTTTGGGTGGTGAGTTGATTCTAAAATAGGGTGTTAGAGGATGTGATATTGAGGTCGCCGATTATAGGCTTCCTTTTCCGTTTGTTGTCATGCCCATGAAGGGTTTTGATGTTATTTTGGGTATGGACTGGCTATCGTCATACCGGGCTGTTATTGATTGTTACCGCCAGAGGGTCACGTTATGTACCTTGAGCGGGGAGTGGTTCCATTTCTTGGGAGACCGGGTTGGTAGTGTTTTGCCACCGGGGTATGATTCGCGAGGGCGAAGTGAGCTTAGTGGTCTACTTGCTAGCTTTGAGAGTAGTAAGTGTGATGAGGCACTGATTGTATTACCGAGGGTGGTTTGTGAGTATTCGGATGTCTTTCCCGAAGATCTTGTTAGTTTGCCACCTCACCGAGAGATAGAGTTCTCTATTGATTTAGTGCCTGGTACGGCGCCGATTTCTATGGCACCTTACCGTTTTGCTCCAGCAGAGTTGGTTGAGTTGAAAGTTCAGCTCCAGGAATTGCTCGATAAGGGCTTTGTTCGCCCTAGTGTTTCACCGTGGGGAGCACCGGCCCTCTTTGTTAAAAAGAAAGATGGTGCCTTGAGATTGTGTATAGACTACCGGAAGTTGAATCGGGCTACGGTTAAGAATAAGTATCCTATGCCCCGTATAGATGATTTGTTTGACCAATTGAAGGGTTCCCGTTGTTTCTCTAAGATAGACTTGAGATCGGGTTACCATCAGTTGAGGGTCAGGGAGGAAGATATTCCTAAGACGGCATTCCGTACGCGGTATGGCCATTACGAGTTTCTGGTGATGCCATTCGGGCTTACCAATGCACCGGCAGTCTTTATGGACTTGATGAACCGGATTTTCTGGGAGTTCTTAGACCGATTTGTAGTTGTCTTCGTGGACGACATCCTTATCTATTCGTCTTCTGAGGAGGAGCACGAGGCACACTTGAGAGTGGTGCTTGAGTTACTTAGAGCCCATAGGCTGTACGCCAAGTTTGGGAAGTGTGAGTTCTGGCTGAGGGAAGTCAAATTCTTAGGCCACGTGGTATCCGGAGAAGGGGTGTCTGTTGATACATCCAAGGTTGAGGCAGTGCAAGATTGGGCACAGCCTAAGAGTGTGTTTGAGATCCGCAGTTTTCTGGGATTGGCTGGGTATTACCGTCGGTTTGTGAAAGATTTCTCCAGGTTAGCGTCACCGTTGACTAGACTGACTCGGAAGGGAGTCAAGTTTGTGTGGAGTGAGACTTGTGAAAAGTCGTTCCAAGAGCTGAAAGTTAGATTGACCACCGCTCCGGTATTGATTATTCCGGAGAGAGGGTTGGGTTATGCAGTTTATTGTGATGCCTCACGAGAGGGTTTGGGTTGTGTGTTGATGCAAGAGGGAAAAGTGGTAGCTTATGGCTCACGTCAGTTGAAAATACACGAGAAGAATTACCCCACACACGACCTAGAGTTAGCAGCTGTGATCTTTGCCTTGAAAATCTGGAGGCACTACCTTTATGGTGAGAGGTTCGAGGTATTCTCGGATCACAAGAGTTTGAAGTATCTGTTTACACAGAGAGACCTGAATCTGAGGCAGAGGAGGTGGATGGAGTTCATCGAAGACTATGATTTTGAGTTGCATTATCATCCGGGAAAGGCCAATGTTGTGGCCGATGCCCTTAGTAGGAAATCCATTAGTGATGTAGCTTGTATAGCCATCCGGGAATGGGAGATGTTGGGAGCACTTGGCGAGTTTGATTTGCTACTGGGCGAATCTGTCGAGGCTGCGGCCTTGTTTTCTGTTGTTGCGCAGCCTACACTTGTGACTAGAGTGTTGGAGGCACAGAGAGGTGACCTTGAGGTAGAATCCCTCCGAGAAAAGATCTCCAGTGGGAAAGTTGAGAAGGGTTTGACGGTGTATCCCGACCTGAGTGTGAGATACCGAGACCGTTTGTTTGTACCGGAGGCTTGCCGAGAGGAGGTACTCCGAGAGTTTCACCATTCGCGCCTTGCGGTGCATCCGGGAGGTACTAAGATGTATCAGGATTTGGGTCGCCAGTTTTGGTGGCGGGGTATGAAAAGAGATGTGGCTGTTTTCGTATCGAAGTGCCTTACTTGCCAGCAAGTGAAGGCCGAGCATCAGAGGCCAGCGGGTTTGTTGCAACCCTTGCCTATTGCCGAGTGGAAGTGGGAGCATGTCACTATGGACTTCGTTGTAGGTCTTCCGAGGACTCAGCGGGGTAGTGATGCTATTTGGGTGGTTGTAGACCGGTTGACTAAGTCGGCGCACTTTATTCCTATGCGCGTGAGAGATTCGGTAGATCATCTTGCCGATTTGTATATTCGGGACGTAGTGAGATTGCACGGGGTCCCAGTGACGATCGTCTCAGATAGAGATTCTCGTTTTACTGCTAGGTTGTGGCAGAGTTTGCAGAGTGCACTGGGCACTAAGTTGACCTTTAGTACGGCTTATCATCCTCAGACTGATGGACAGTCCGAGCGTACTATTCAGATCCTCGAGGATATGCTTCGGGGTTGTGTCCTAGACTTCAATGGGACGTGGGAGAGGCACTTGCCATTGGTAGAGTTTGCCTACAACAATAGTTTTCAGTCTAGCATCGGTATGGCACCGTTTGAGGCCTTGTATGGCCGACCGTGTAGGTCTCCAGTTTGTTGGGCCGAGGTGGGTGATGCACCTTTGTTGGGTCCGGAGTTGGTTAGGGAGACGACGGAGAAAGTTGAGCTTATCCGTAGAAGGCTTGTTACAGCCCAGAGTCGACAAAAGAGTTATGCCGACCGTAGGAGGAGGCCTTTGGCGTTTGAGGTAGGTGATCATGTCTTTCTGAAGATATCACCTAGACGAGGCCTGATGAGGTTTGGGAAGAGTGGGAAGTTATCCCCTCGGTTTAATGGTCCTTTTGAGATCCTTGAGAAGATAGGCGAGGTTGCTTATCGGTTAGCCTTACCGCCGCAGTTGTCCGGAGTGCATGACGTGTTTCATGTGAGTATGCTTCGGAAGTATGAGCCAGATCCATCACATGTGCTGGATTGGAGCGATTTAGAGGTAGATGAGGATGCCTCGTATGAGGAGAGACCGGTTCGGGTCTTGGATAGGCGGGATCAGGTCCTGCGTGGCAAGACCATTCCTTTGGTGAAAGTCTTGTGGAAACATCACGGAGTGGAGGAAGCCACTTGGGAACGTGAGTTGGAAGTCCGAGAGAAATATCCGGACTTGTTTGTTGTTATGTAATCTTATATTTAAATTTTACATTTTGTTGAACTTAAGAGCTTTGATATATGTCTTAAGTTGTGAAATATTGAAAATGTTTTGGTTATTGGAAGTATGTTTTGGAACTTGCCTCATATGGAAGTTGAAAGTGACATTATATGTGTTAAATAAATTGTTGGAATTGGAAGGATAGTGCATAATGTTGATGCATATTGAAAATACATATGTTGTTTACATATTGTGATATGTCTCTTGTTAAAGAGATGGGATGACCGGTAATGGGTCGAATTGTTGAATGTTAAAATGTAACATTGTTTAAAATGGAGGAAAACTTGTTTTTTGAAAACTTGTGTTTAATTTCGGGGGCGAAATTCTTTAAGGGGGGGAGGTTATAGCGATCCCGGGTTTACCCTTGTTATACCGTGATCCGGACATGTGTCCGTGGATGTTGGTAGTTGTCTATCATTTTGTTTGCATCATTTTTACTTAGTATTTGAGTTATGGGATGTGTTGGGCAGGTTTGTTTCAGGTTGGTTGAGTTTAGAAACCAAAACTAGTTGCCTAGATTTTTGGCCTGTCCGCTCGAGCGGAGGTGTTGGCGCTCGAGCGGGGAATACATCCATCCAGTATCTTGTTGTGCAGTGTTGTGAGCTCGAGCGTAGGGTTGGGAGCTCGAGCGGAGGCCTGGTTCTGCAAAAGTGCTGGGCGAGTGCATTCTGCGCTCGAGCGGGAGGTTGGCCGCTCGAGCGGAAGTCTGTGAGTGGCCGCTCGAGCGGGGTGTTTTACGCTCGAGCGGAAGACTGGGTTTAAATCCCGAAATTTGTGACTTTTCAAATCACTTTTTCACTTTCTCTTCTCTCTCTTACTTTTCCAAAATCACCATTGTTGAGCCTCTCACTCTAGACTCTACCTTCTCTCTAGGTTTTGATCTAGTAGGAGTGATTTACTCACCTTTGGCCTTTACAAAAAGGTTGTTGATCGTCGAGGGCTACATTTTAATCTGAAAATCACGGGTTTTGGAGCACGTTGGGTTTTGTCGTCTTCTCCTTTGGGACTCCGAATTTGAGGTAGGGATAACCTACTCCTCTCTATGGGTTTTGTCTTTAAATTTTGGTATTTTGAGATGTTGGGCTTGGTTTGATAATTTTGTGAAAGTTTGGGGCTTTTGTGTAATTTTACAAAAGTTGGGGTTTTATTCATAATAAACCTAGATGCATGTTTGGCATAGAAAAGTGGAATGATTGTTGAATCATTGATGAAAATGGGACCTAAGGGTTGAGATGGTAATTATGGAAAATGGCCTAATTACATTGTTTAATTAATTGGGATAATTAATTGGTGAGAAGTGAGGAAATGAAATGTTGATTGAATATCCATTTGTGCATTTATTTTCTGTTTTAGAAATAACTGCTTTGGGCTATCGGTGGAGGATAGTCGAGATTGTTGTAGACAATGCATGATGATTAGGTAAACGGAAACTAATCAATGGAATGTGTCATGGAACTTGACGGTTGATAGAATACATTAATTGTGTGTATTGTGTGATTGTATATAGAACCAATGTGTTTATATACGTTATGTGTAGAGGAGGAGATAGGGGATGTACTCCGCGGTTTAGGGGAAGATAGGGGATGTACCTCTAAACCGGATAGGTATTGGGAGGAGATAGGGGATGAACTCCGTAGACAGAGCTCATATGCTTGTCTAGAGAAGTGAAGATAGAGCTCATATGCTTATCTTTGTGAAGTGTGGATACAGCTTGTATGCTTATCTGTGGATATTGTTGATATACATATCTGTTGAGAATGTGGATATAGCTTTTATGCTTATCTGAATGTGAGATATAGTTTTTATACATATCTGTGAAAATGATGATAGAGCTAGCATGCTTATCTGTTGAAAAAGGGAAAATGAAAAGTAAATGGGACTTGTAAGTCGTTGACATAAATATGTAATTTATGTGATTGTATCAGTGTTGACCAACTATCAATTGCTAATGTTTTAGTCATTGTCCATGGTTGGTTTAGTGTATTTCTACTGGGCTGTGGCTCACCCTATATGGGAATATCATTTTCAGGTACAGGAAGCATGCCACCTCCAAGGACTTAGCTGGGAGGCTAGTGGCGGGCATAGTTTTGTCGTTTTACTTTTGATGTATTACATGTAACTTCAAGCCAAGGGCTTAATGTGTAAACGAGTTAGAACTCTTTGTTGTAACCAAGTGTTAACTTGGAAAGCTGTAAGCCCGTAGGGCATTTTGTTATGAGGTTAACATGTAATATTTATTTAACGGAACTCTAATGAATGAAAGGAATGCAGTTAGTTTAAATGTAAATGCATGTCTTATCTGATGGGTTTATTGTTATTATTTTGAGGGCGTTACACAAATAGATCGTTGAGGTATAGTGGTTGTTGAATGAACTTTCATTTTTATTTTTATTCAACTTCCATTTTTATTAAACTTCTTTTTCTATTCAACTTCCTTTTTAATTTAATTTCCAAACAGATCGTTAAGTTATAGTGATTTTTTTTTAATGAACTTCCATTGTTAATTTAATGCAACTTCCATTTTTATTTATATTCAACTTCAATTTTTATTCAATTTCCTTTTCTATTCAACTTCCTTTTTTATTTAATTTACAAATAGACCGTTAAGTTATACTGGTTTCTTGAATGAACTTCAATTTTTAATTCTATGCAACTTCTATTTTTATTTTTATTCAACTTCCATTTTTATTCTATTTCCTTTTATATTGAACTTCTTTTTTTTATTTAATTTCCAAATAGATCGTTAGGGTATAGTGGTTTCTTGAATGAAATTCCATTTTAATTTTATGCAACATCCATTTTTATTTTTATTCAACTTTCATTTTTATTCAATTTCCTTTTCTATTAAACTTCCTTTTTTTTATTTAATTGCCAAATAAATCGTTAAGGTATAGTGGTTTCTTGAATGAACTTCCTTCGTTAATTTTATGTGACTTCAATTTTTATTCTTATTCAGCTTCAATTTTATTCCATTTCCTTTTCTATTCAACTTCGTTTTTTTACTTAATTTCCAAATAGATCATTAGGATGTAGTGATTTATTTAATGAGCTTCCATTTTTAATTTTATACAATTTCCATTTTGATTTTTATGCAGCTTCCATTTTTATTTTGTTTCGTTTTCTATTCCACTTCTTTTTTTATTTAATTTCCAAATAGATCGTTAAGGTATAGTTTTTTCTTGAATGAACTTCCATTGTTAATTTTATGCAACTTCCATTTTTAATTTTATTCAACTTCCATTTTTATTCAATTTCCTTTTCTATTCAACTTCCTTTTTTTTTTAATCTCCAAATATATCGTTAAGGTATAGTGGTTTCTTGGGTGAACTTCCATTTTTATTTCTATTCAACTTCAATTTTTATTCAATTTGCTTTTCTATTCAATTTCCTTTTTTATTTAATTTCCTGATAGATCGTTAAGGTATAGTGGTTTCTTGAATGAAACTTTATTGTTAATTTTATGCAACTTCCATTTTTATTTTTTATTCGAATTCAATTTTTATTCAATTTCTTTTTCTATTCAACTTCCTTTTTTATTTAATTTCTAAATAGATCGTTAAGGTACAGTGGTTTCTGGAATGAACTTTCATTTTTAATTTTATGCAATTTTCATTTTTATTTTTTTTTCAACTTCCATTTTTATTCTATTTCCTTTTCTATTGAACTTCTTCTTTTTGTTTAATTTACAAATAGATCGTTAAGGTATAGTGGTTTCTTGAATGAAATTCCATTTTAATTTTATGCAACATCCATTTTTATTTTTATTCGACTTTCATTTTTATTCAATTTCCTTTTCTATTAAACTTCTTTTTTTGATTTAATTTCCAAACAAATCGTTAAGGTATAATGGTTTCTTGAATGAACTTACTTTGTTAATTTTATGTGACTTCCATTTTTATTTTTATTCAGCTTCAATTTTATTCAATTTCTTTTTCAATTCAACTTCTTTTATTATTTAATTTTCAAATAGATCGTTAAGTATAGTTGTTTCTCTAATGAACTTTCATTTTTATTTTTATTCAACTTCTATTTCTATTCAGTTTCCTTTTCTATTCGACTTCCTTTTTAAATTAATTTCCCGATAGATCGTTAAGATATAGTGGTTTCTTGAATGAACTTTTATTGTTAATTTTATGGAACTTCCATTTTCATTTTTTTTTTCGACTTGAATTTTTATTCAATTTCTTTTCTATTCAACTTCCTTTGTTCTTTAATTTCCAAATATATCGTTAAGGTATAGTGGTTTCCTAAATGAACTTCCATTTTAATTTTATGCAACTTTCATTTTTAATTTTATTCAACTTCCATTTTTATTCAATTTCCTTTTCTATTCAACTTCCTTTTTATATTTAATTTCCAAACAGATTGTTAAGGTATAGTGGTATCTTGATTGAACTTCCATTTTTAATTCTATGCAACTTCCATTTTTATTTTTATTCAATTTCCTTTTCTATTCAACTTCCTCTTTTTTTATTTAATCTCCAAATAGATCGTTAAGATATAATGGTTTCTTTAATGAACTTCCATTTTTTATTTTATACAATTTCCATTTTGATTTTTATTCAACTTCTATTTTTATTTTATTTCGTTTTCTATTCAACTTCTTTTTTTATTTAATTTTCAAATATATCGTTAAGGTATCGTTGTTTTTTGAATGAACTTCCATTGTTAATTTTATGCAACTTTCATTTTTATTTTTCTTCAACTTCCATTTTTATTCAATTTCCTTTTCTATTCAACTTCCTTTTTATATTTAATTTCCAAATAGATTGTTAAGGTATAGTGGTTTTGTAACGCCCTCAAAATAATAACATGCATTTACATATAAACTAACCACATTCTTTTATTCATTAGAGTTCCATTACATATGTATTACATGTTAACATCATAACAAAATGCCCTACAGGCTTACAGCTTTCCAAGTTAACACTTGGTTACAACAAAGAGTACTAACTCGTTTACACATAAAGCCCTTGGCTTGAAGTTACATGTAATACATCAAAAGTTAAGCAACAAAAGTATGCCCGCCACTAGCCTCCCAGCTATGTCCTTGGTGGTGGCATGCTACCTGCACCTGAAAATGATATTCCCATATAGGGTGAGCCACAGCCCAGTAGAAATACACTAAACCAACTATGAACAATGACTAAAACATTAGCAATTGATAGATGGCCAACACTAATACAATCACATAAATCATATATTTATGTCAACCGACTTATAAGTCCAAGTTACTTTTCATTTTCCCTTTTTCAACAGGTAGACATATGAGTTCTATCCACATTCTCATCAGATATGTATAACAACAATATCCACATTCACAGATAAGCATATAAGCTGTATCCACACTTCACAAAGATAAGCATATGAGCTCTATCTTCACTTCTCTAGATAAGCATAAGAGCTGTGTCTACGGAGTTCATCCCCTATCTCCTCCCAATACCTATCCGGTTTAGAGGTACATCCCCTATCTTCCCCTAAACCGCGGAGTACATCCCCTATCTCCTCCTCTACACAAAACGTATATAAACACATTGGTTCTATATACCATCACACAATACATACAATTAATGTATTCTATCAACCGTCAAGTTCCATGACACATTCCATTGATTAGTTTCAGTTTGCCTAATCATCATGCATTGTCTACAACAATCACGACTATCCTCCACCGATAGCCCAAAACAGTTATTTCTAAACAGAAAATAAATGCACAAATGGATATTCAATCAACATTTCATTTCTTCATTCTTCTCAATTAATTATCCCAATTAATTAAACAATGTAATTAGGTCAATTCCCATAATTACCATTTCAACCCTTAGGTTCCATTTTCATCAATGATTCAACAATCATTCCATTTTTCCATGCCAAACATGCATCTAGGTTTATTATGAATAAAACCCCAACTTTTGTAAAATTACACAAAAGCCCCAAACTTTCACAAAATTACCAAAACAAGCCCAGCATCTCAAAATACCAAAATTTAAAGACAAAATCCATAGAGAGGAGTAGGATATCCCTACCTTGAAGTCTTAGCCAAAAAGGAGATGAAGACTCGAAGATCAACGTGCTCCAAATCCAAACTTTTTCAGATTAAATCGAAGCTCTCAACACCCTCTATCTTTTTAACAAGGCCCTAGGCTAGATTCACACCCTAGGGAGATCAAACCTTAGAGAGAATGTAAGTTTAGAGAGAGAGAGAGTGTCGGATTAAGGGTTTTAGATCAAAAAGAAAGTGAAAAAGTGATGTTTTAGACGCTGCTGTCCGCTGATATAAAACACGCTCGCTCGAGCGAAGGATTGGTCGCTCGAGCGACCAGACACAGAAAACTCTCGCTCGAGCCAAGAAGTTCTCGATCGAGCGAAGAAAAACCCAGACCGCTCGAGCCACGAAAAGCTCGCTCGAGCCAGGAAAGACAGCTCTCAGGTCCAGAACCAGGTGCAACTGCTCGCTCGAGCGAGCCACTCTGGCTCGACCCACCAGCACGAACCCACTCTCGCTCGAGCGACCAACTCCTCGCTCGAGCGAAGGTCCAAAATTCTGGGCAGCAACACTAGGCTCCCAAACACAACCAACCTGTAACAAACCTGCCTAATACATTCCATAACTCAAATATGAAGAAAAGAAATGTAAACACGATAATAACCAACTACCAACATCCACGGACACATGTCCGGATCTCTGTACAACAAGGGTAAACCCGGGATCGCTATAGGTTTCTTGATTAAACTTCCATTTTTAATTTTATGCAACTTTCATTTTTATTTTTATTCAATTTCCTTTTCTATTCAACTTCCTTTTTTTATTTACTCTCCAAATAGATCGTTAAGATATAATGATTTCTTTAATGAACATCCATTTTTAATTTTATACAATTTCCATTTTGATTTGTATTCAACTTCCATTTTTATTTTATTTCGTTTTCTATTCAACATCTTTTTTTTATTTAATTTCCAAATATATCGTTAAGGTATAGTTGTTTCTTGGATGAACTTTCATTGTTAATTTTATGCAACTTCCATTTTTATTTTTATTCAACTTCCATTTTTATTCAATTTCCTTTTCTATTCAACTTCCTTTTTATATTTAATTTCCAAATAGATTGTTAAGGTATAGTGGTTTCTTGATTGAACCTCCATTTTTAATTTTATGCAACTTCCATTTTTATTTATATTAAACTCCAATTTTTATTCAATTTCCTTTTCTATTCAAATTCTTTTTTTTATTTAATCTCCAAATAGATCGTTAAGATATAATGATTTCTTTAAGGAATTTCCATTTTTAATTTTATACAATTTCCATTTTGATTTTTATTCAACTTCCATTTTTATTTTATTTCGTTTTCTATTCAACGTCTTTTTTTATTTAATTTCCAAATATATCGTTAAGGTATAGTTGTTTCTTGAATGAACTTCCATTGTTAATTTTATGCAACTTCCATTTTTATTTTTATTCAACTTCTATTTTTATTCAATTTCCTTTTCTATTCAATTTCCTTTTTTTTTTTTAATCTCCAAGTAGATCGTTAACGTATAGTGGTTTCTTGAGTGAACTTCCATTTTTATTTCTATTCAACTTCCATTTTTATTCAATTTACTTTTCTATTCAACTTCCTTTTTTATTTAATTTCCCGATAGATCGTTAAGGTATAGTGGTTTCTTGAATGAACCTTCATTGTTAATTTTATGCAACTTCCATTTTTATTTTTTATTCGACTTCAATTTTTATTCAATTTCCTTTTCTATTCAACTTCCTTTTTTTATTTATTTTTCAAATAGATCGTTAAGGTAAAGTGGTTGCGTGAATAAACTTCCATTTTCAATTTTATGCAACTTCCATTTTTATTTTTGTTCAACTTCCATTTTTATTCAATTTCCTTTTTTATTCAACGTCCTTTTTTATTTAATTTCCAAATAGATTGTTAAGGTAAAGTGGTTTCTTAAATGAATTTCCATTGTTAATTTTATGCAACTTCCATTTTTATTCAATTTCCTTTTCTATTCAACTTAATTTTTTATTTAATTTCCAAATAGATCGTTAAAGTATAGTGGTTTCTAGAATGAACTTCCATTGTTAATTTTATGCAACTTCCATTTTTATTTTTATTATAGCGATCCCGGGTTTACCCTTGTTGTAAAGTGATCCGGACATGTGTCCGTGGATGTTGGTAGTTGTTTATTATCTTGTTTACAATCTTTTTACTTAGTATTTGAGTTATGGGATGTGTTGGATGGGTTTGTTACAGGTTGGTCGTGTTTAGAAACCAAAACTAGTTGCCCAGATTTTTGGCCTGAACGCTCGAGCGGAGGTGTTGGCGCTCGAGCGGGGATTGCACCCATCCAGTATTTGTTGTGCAGTGTTGTGCGCTCGAGCGTAGGGTTGGGAGCTCGAGCGGAGGTCTGGTTCTGTAAAAGTGCTGAGCGAGTGCATTCTGCGCTCGAGCGGGAGGTTGGCCGCTCGAGCGGCAGTCTGTGAGTGGCCGCTCGAGCGGGGTGTTTTACGCTCGAGCGGGAGACTGGGTTTAAGTCCCGAAATTGTGACTTTTCAAATCACTTTTTACTTTCTCTTCTCTCTCCTACTTTTCCAAAATCACCATTGTTGAGCCTCTCACTCTAGACTCTACCTTCTCTCTAGGTTTTGATCTAGTAGGAGTGATTTGCTCACCTTTGGCCTTTACAAAAAAGTTGTTGATCGTCGAGGGCTACTTTTTAATCTGAAAATTTTGAGTTTTGAAGCACGTTAGGTTTTGTCATCTTCTCCTTTGAGGCTCCGAATTTGAGGTAGGGATATCCTACTCCTCTCTATGGGTTTTGTCTTTAAATTTTGGCATTTTGAGATGTTGGTGTTGGTTTGGTAATTTTGTGAAAGATTGGGGGCTTTTGTGTAATTTTAGAAAAGTTGGGGTTTTATTCATAATAAACCTGAATGCATGTTTGGGATAGAGAATTGGAATGAATGTTGAATCATTGATGAAAATGGGACCTAAGGGTTGAAATGTTAATTCTGGGAATTAACCTAATTACATTGTTTAATTAATTGGGATAATTACTTGAGGAGAATGAGGAAATGAAATGTTGATTGAATATCCATTGTGCATTTATTTTCTGTCTAGAAATAACTGCTTTGGGCTATCGGTGGAGGATAGTCGTGATTGTTGTAGACAATGCATGATGATTAGGCAAACTGAAACTAATCAATGAAATGTGTCATGGAACTTGACGGTTGATAGAATACATTAACTGTATGTAGTGAGTGATTGTATATAGAACCATTGTGTTTGTATACGTTATGTGTAGAGGAGGAGAAAGGGGATGTACTCCGCGGTTTAGGGGAAGATAGGGGATGTACCTCTAAACCGGATAGTGTTGGGAGAAGATAGGGGATGAACTCCGTAGATACAGCTCATATGCTTGTCTAGAAAAGTGAAGATAGAGCTCATATGCTTATCTGTTGTAGAATGTGGATATAGCTTATATGCTTATCTGTGGATATTGTTGTTATACATATCTGTTGTGGAATGTGGATATAGCTTATATGCTTATCTGTGGATATTGTTGTTATACATATCTGTTGAGAATGTGGGTGGTGCTTATATGTCTATCCGTTGAAAAAGGGAAAATGAAAGGAAACTTGGACTTATAAGTCGTATGACATAAATAGATGATTTATGTGATTGTATCAGTGTTGGCCATCTATCAATTGCTAATCTTTTAGTCATTGTTCATGGTTGGTTTAGTGTATTTCTACTGGGCTGTGGCTCACCCTATATGGGAATATCATTTTCAGGTGCAGGAAGCATGCCACCTCCAAGAACATAGCTGGGAGGCTAGTGGCGGACATGTCTTGTCGCTTAACTTTTGATGTATTACATGTAACTTCAAGCCAAGGGCTTAATGTGTAAACGAGTTAGTACCCTTTTGTTGTAACCAAGTGTTAACTTGGAAAGCTGTAAGCCCGTAGGGCATTTTGTTTGGATGTTAACATGTAATACATATGTATATGGAACTCTAGTGAATAAAGGAATGTGGATGCTTTGTATATAAATGCATGTCTTATCTAAAAGGTTTAATGCTTTTATTTTGAGGGCGTTACAACTTGGTATCAGAGCGTACCGGGTTCGAATACTTTGGGTACGTGGGAAGTGATTAGGATCACAATGGGTTTGTCTCGCTTGACAGAGACTTAGATGTGGTATCATATGCTATATGCTTAATTGATAACATGCTTATGTGACTATGTGGGTATGGGATTTAATTTCTAGGATGTTGATTGGATCCTTGGGTTTCTGTGAGTCTTGTTGGAAAGGCACTTGATCAATGCTGTTTCTAACCGGAACTCTAGTAACGCCTCGGGACTATCATTATCCGGAAATGAAATTCGTAAGTGCTTATGTGTTTATGTGCTTATGTGGAGTGAATTACAGTTGTCCATGCATTAGGACGCGAGTGTTTAGTTTCGGCACATTTGTGAATGTGCTAATGTTCTGTGTTACCTTTATTAGGATGTCAGGACGAGGAAGAGGTGCTAGGCGTGGTAGACCTGCGAGGCAGGAAGTACCGTTACCGGGTGAGATTCCGGCAGTGCAGGAGGGTGTTGGCCAGGCCAATGTGGCCGAGCCAGTGGGTCAGCAGGCTATGGGTGCCTTGGCCAGAGAGATAGCAGGAGCTTTGGGTATTCTTAGAGCTGGGAATCAGGCCGTTGAGGCAGGGCCTTCTTTCTTGAAGAGGGAGTTCTTCCGGTCTAATCCGGATGAGTTTCTTGGAGATCCGAAGGAGCCACTGAAGGCTAATGAGTGGCTAGAGCAAATGAGTAAGACGTTCGAGATGCTTGACATCGAGGACGGAGCACTGAAAGTGACCTTGGCATCCTTCCAACTGAAGGGAGATGCGGGTCAATGGTGGAAGTACGAGAAGGCTCGTGTTGGTGGTACTTGGGAGGCGTTTATAAATGCTTTTCAGGAGAGGTTTTTGTCTGCAGTAGCTAGAGAGAAGCTGAGGGATCAGTTTAGCCGGCTTAATCAGCAGGGCTTGTCAGTGGCCGAGTTTGAGGCTACTTTTACCAGTCTGTCTAGGTTTGCACCGGAACTGGTGGCATCTGAGGAACGCCGTTGCTATGAGTTTGAGCGGAAGTTGAGGCGGGGCCTCAAGTTGAGGGTTGGTGGGTCCTATATCCGAGAGTATAGACACCTAGTGGACGCTGCAGCTCATATGTAGCTCATGATGCAGGAGGAGGATGAGGGGCAGAGAGGCTCCAAGAGGAGCCAGGATAGCCAGGGTGATGGCAGGAGGCAGAGGGGTTCTAACCCTCAGCAGTCGCAGGGTGGTGTTGCTAGATCGACCTTCCCAGTCCCGAGTTCAGGCTCAGGGAGAGGTGGTCAGGGGGATTTCACTTGTTACAAGTGTGGCCAGCTGGGTCACAAGGTTTCTGTTTGCCCGCAGAAGAGTGGAGGTCAGAGAGCTGCTTCTTCATCAGCTAGACCGCAGAGTCAGAGTTCGGGCAGGGGGCAGCCCTTGTCTTGTTATCAGTGTGGATAGCCTGGGCACCTGAAGAGGTTTTGCCCACAGTTGAGTGCCACTTCTGGAGCGTCTGGTTCTAGGCAGACGCAGGGTTTTCAGCCAGCTCAGTCTGTGCAGGCCTCGAGGGCCAATCCGGGAGCTTCGTCATCCCAGTCTGTGCAGCAGTCTTTTGCTCCGAGAGGTGAGCAGGTAGACCAAGGGCCTACAGGGCGCGTGTATGCTGTTACCGCGCAGGATTTAGTACCAGCTCCATCAGTGGTGAGAGGTACTTTTCTGTTTTGCAACTCGGTTGCTAATGTGTTGATAGACACGGGTGCATCTCATTCTTTTGTATCTGCTGCATTTGCATCTGTTTTGGAATTGGAGTTAGCACAGTTAGCATCTCCTATTTGTGTGGTATCGCCTTTGGGTGGTGAGTTGATCCTGAAACAGGGTGTTAGAGGATGTGATATAGAGGTCGCCGACTATAGGCTTCCTTTTCCGTTTGTTGTCATGCCTATGAACGGTTATGATGTTATTTTGGGTATGGACTGGTTATCGTCATACCGGGCTGTTATTGATTGCTACCGCCAGAGGGTCACATTATGTACCTTGAGCGGGGAGTGGTTCCATTTCTTGGGAGACCGGGTTGGTAGTGTTTTGCCACCGGGGTATGATTCGCGAGGGCGAAGTGAGCTTAGTAGTCTACTTGCTAGCTTTGAGAGTGGTGAGAGTGGTGAGACCCTGCATGTATTGCCGAGGGTGGTTTGTGAGTATTCGGATGTTTTTCCCGAAGACCTTGTTAGTTTGCCAACTCACCGAGAGATAGAGTTCTCTATTGATTTAGTGCCCGGCACGGCGCCGATTTCTATGGCACCTTACCGTTTTGCTCCAGCAGAGTTGGTTGAGTTGAAAGTTCAGCTCCAGGAATTGCTAGATAAGGGCTTTGTTCGCCCTAGTGTTTCACCGTGGGGAGCTCCGGCCCTCTTTGTTAAAAAGAAAGATGGTGCCTTGAGATTGTGTATTGACTACCGGAAGTTGAATCGGGCTACGGTTAAGAATAAGTACCCTATGCCCCGTATAGATGATTTGTTTGACCAGTTGAAGGGTTCCCGTTGTTTCTCTAAGATAGACTTGAGATCGGGTTACCATCAGTTGAGGGTCAGGGAGGAAGATATTCCGAAGACGGCATTCCGTACGCGGTATGGCCATTATGAGTTTCTGGTGATGCCATTTGGTCTTACCAATGCACCGGCAGTCTTTATGGACTTGATGAACCGGATTTTCCGGGAGTTCTTAGACCGATTTGTGGTTGTCTTTGTGGACGACATTCTTATTTATTCGCCTTCTGAGGAGGAGCACGAGGAACACTTGAGAGTGGTGCTTGAGTTGCTTAGAACCCATAGGCTGTATGCCAAGTTTGGGAAATGTGAGTTCTGGCTGAGGGAAGTCAAATTCTTAGGCCACGTGGTATCCGGAGAAGGGGTGTCTGTTGATACATCCAAGGTTGAGGCAGTGCAGGATTGGGCACAGCCTAAGAGGGTGTTTGAGATCCGCAGTTTTCTGGGATTAGCTGGGTATTACCGCCGGTTTGTGAAAGACTTCTCCAGGTTAGCGTCACCGTTGACTAGACTGACTCGGAAGGGAGTCAAGTTTGTGTGGAGTGAGACTTGTGAAAAGTCGTTCCAAGAGCTGAAAGTTAGATTGACCACCGCTCCGGTGTTGATTATTCCGGAGAGAGGGTTGGGTTATGCGGTTTATTGTGATGCCTCACGAGAGGGTTTGGGTTGTGTGTTGATGCAAGAGGGGAAAGTAGTAGCTTATGGTTCACGTCAGTTGAAAATACACGAGAAGAATTACCCCACACACGACCTAGAGTTAGCGGCTGTGATCTTTGCCTTGAAGATTTGGAGGCACTACCTTTATGGTGAGAAGTTCGAGGTATTCTCGGACCACAAGAGTTTGAAGTATCTGTTTACACAGAGAGACTTGAATTTGAGGCAGAGGAGGTGGATGGAGTTCATCGAGGATTATGATTTTGAGTTGCATTATCATCCGGGAAAGGCCAATGTTGTGGCTGATGCCCTTAGTAGGAAAACCATTAGTGATGTAGCTGGTATAGCCATCCGGGAATGGGAGATGTTGGGAACACTTGGCGAGTTTGATTTGCTACTGGGCGAATCTGTTGAGGCTGCGGCCTTGTTTTCTGTTGTTGCGCAACCTACACTTGTGACTAGAGTGTTAGAGGCACAGAGAGGTGACCTTGAGGTAGAGTCCCTCCGAGAGAAGATCTCCAGTGGGAAAGTTGAGAAGGGTTTGACGGTGTATCCCGACCTGAGTGTGAGATACCGAGACCGTTTGTTTGTACCGGAGTCTTGCCGTGAGGAAGTACTTCAAGAGTTTCATCATTAGCGCCTTGCGGTGCATCCGGGAGGTACTAAGATGTATCAGGATTTGGGTCGCCAGTTTTGGTAGCGGGGTATGAAGAGAGATATGGCTGTTTTCGTATCGAAGTGTCTTACTTGCCAGCAAGTGAAGGCCGAGCATCAGAGGCCAGCGGGTTTGTTGCAACCCTTGCCTATTGCCGAGTGGAAGTGGGAGCATGTCACTATGGACTTCGTTGTAGGTCTTCCGAGGACTCAGCGGGGTAGTGATGCTATTTGGGTGGTTGTAGACCGGTTGACCAAGTCGGCGCACTTTATTCCTATGCGCGTGAGAGATTCGGTGGATCATTTTGCCGATTTGTATATTCGGGACGTAGTGAGATTGCACGGGGTCCCAGTGACGATTGTCTCAGATAGAGATCCTCGTTTTACTGCTAGGTTGTGGCAGAGTTTGCAGAGTGCCTTGGGCACTAAGTTGACCTTTAGTACGGCCTATCATCCTCAGACTGATGGGCAGTCCGAGCGTACTATTCAGATCCTCGAGGATGTGCTTCGGGGTTGTGTCCTGGATTTCAGTGGGACGTGGGAGAGGCACTTGCCATTGGTAGAGTTTGCCTACAACAACAGTTTTCAGTCTAGCATCGGTATGGCACCGTTTGAGGCCTTGTATGGCCGACCCTGTAGGTCTCCAGTTTGTTGGGCCGAGGTGGGTGATGCACCTTTGTTGGGTCCGGAGTTGGTTAGGGAGACGATGGAGAAAGTTGAGCTTATCCGTAGGAGGCTTGTTACAACCCAGAGTCGGCAGAAATCTTATGCTGACCGTAGGAGGAGGCCTTTGGCGTTTGAGGTAGGTGATCATGTCTTTCTGAAGATATCACCTAGGCGAGGTCTGATGAGATTTGGGAAGAGTGGGAAGTTATCCCCTCGGTTTATTGGTCCTTTTGAGATCCTTGAGAGGATTGGTGAGGTTGCTTATCGGTTAGCCTTACCACCGCAGTTGTCCGGAGTGCATGACGTGTTTCATGTGAGTATGCTTCGGAAGTATGAGCCAGATCCATCACATGTGTTGGATTGGACCGATTTAGAGGTAGATGAGGATGCCTCGTATGAGGAGAGACCAGTTCGGGTCTTGGATAGGCGGGATCAGGTCCTGCGTGGCAAGACCATTCCTTTGGTGAAAGTCTTGTGGAAACATCACGGAGTGGAGGAAGCCACTTGGGAACGTGAGTTGGAAGTCCGAGAGAAATATCCGGACTTGTTTGTTGTTATGTGATCTTGTATTTACATTTTGCATTTTGTTGAACTTAAGAGCTTTTATATATGTCTTAAGTTGTGAAACATTGAAAATGTTTGGTTTATTGGAAGTATGTTTGGGAACTTGCCTCATATGGAAGTTGAATGTAACATTGTATTGTTGAAATTGGAAAGTTAATGCATAATGTTGATGCATGTTGAAGGTACATATGTTATTTACATATTGTGATATGCCTCTTGTTAAATGGAGGGGGTGACCGGTAATGGGTCGGATTGTTGCATGTTAAAATGTAACATTGTTTAAAGTGGAGAAAAACTTGTTTTTGAAAACTTGTGCTTAATTTCGGGGACGAAATTCTTTAAGGGGGGGAGGTTATAGCGATCCCGGGTTTACCCTTGTTGTACAGTGATCCGGACATGTGTCCGTGGATGTTGGTAGTTGTTTATTATCTTGTTTACAATCTTTTTACTTAGTATTTGAGTTATGGGATGTGTTGGATGGGTTTGTTACAGGTTGGTCGAGTGTCGAGTTTAGAAACCAAAACTAGTTGCCCAGATTTTTGGCCTGAACGCTCGAGCGGAGGTGTTGGCGCTCGAGCGGGGATTGCACCCATCCAGTATTTGTTGTGCAGTGTTGTGCGCTCGAGCGTAGGGTTGGGAGCTCGAGCGGAGGTCTGGTTCTGTAAAAGTGCTGAGCGAGTGCATTCTGCGCTCGAGCGGGAGGTTGGCCGCTCGAGCGGCAGTCTGTGAGTGGCCGCTCGAGCGGGAGACTGGGTTTAAGTCCCGAAATTGTGACTTTTCAAATCACTTTTTACTTTCTCTTCTCTCTCCTACTTTTCCAAAATCACCATTGTTGAGCCTCTCACTCTAGACTCTACCTTCTCTCTAGGTTTTGATCTAGTAGGAGTGATTTGCTCACCTTTGGCCTTTACAAAAAAGTTGTTGATCGTCGAGGGCTACTTTTTAATCTGAAAATTTTGAGTTTTGAAGCACGTTAGGTTTTGTCATCTTCTCCTTTGAGGCTCCGAATTTGAGGTAGGGATATCCTACTCCTCTCTATGGGTTTTGTCTTTAAATTTTGGCATTTTGAGATGTTGGTGTTGGTTTGGTAATTTTGTGAAAGATTGGGGGCTTTTGTGTAATTTTAGAAAAGTTGGGGTTTTATTCATAATAAACCTGAATGCATGTTTGGGATAGAGAATTGGAATGAATGTTGAATCATTGATGAAAATGGGACCTAAGGGTTGAAATGTTAATTCTGGGAATTAACCTAATTACATTGTTTAATTAATTGGGATAATTACTTGAGGAGAATGAGGAAATGAAATGTTGATTGAATATCCATTGTGCATTTATTTTCTGTCTAGAAATAACTGCTTTGGGCTATCGGTGGAGGATAGTCGTGATTGTTGTAGACAATGCATGATGATTAGGCAAACTGAAACTAATCAATGAAATGTGTCATGGAACTTGACGGTTGATAGAATACATTAACTGTATGTAGTGAGTGATTGTATATAGAACCATTGTGTTTGTATACGTTATGTGTAGAGGAGGAGAAAGGGGATGTACTCCGCGGTTTAGGGGAAGATAGGGGATGTACCTCTAAACCGGATAGTGTTGGGAGAAGATAGGGGATGAACTCCGTAGATACAGCTCATATGCTTGTCTAGAAAAGTGAAGATAGAGCTCATATGCTTATCTGTTGTAGAATGTGGATATAGCTTATATGCTTATCTGTGGATATTGTTGTTATACATATCTGTTGTGGAATGTGGATATAGCTTATATGCTTATCTGTGGATATTGTTGTTATACATATCTGTTGAGAATGTGGGTGGTGCTTATATGTCTATCCGTTGAAAAAGGGAAAATGAAAGGAAACTTGGACTTATAAGTCGTATGACATAAATAGATGATTTATGTGATTGTATCAGTGTTGGCCATCTATCAATTGCTAATCTTTTAGTCATTGTTCATGGTTGGTTTAGTGTATTTCTACTGGGCTGTGGCTCACCCTATATGGGAATATCATTTTCAGGTGCAGGAAGCATGCCACCTCCAAGAACATAGCTGGGAGGCTAGTGGCGGACATGTCTTGTCGCTTAACTTTTGATGTATTACATGTAACTTCAAGCCAAGGGCTTAATGTGTAAACGAGTTAGTACCCTTTTGTTGTAACCAAGTGTTAACTTGGAAAGCTGTAAGCCCGTAGGGCATTTTGTTTGGATGTTAACATGTAATACATATGTATATGGAACTCTAGTGAATAAAGGAATGTGGATGCTTTGTATATAAATGCATGTCTTATCTAAAAGGTTTAATGCTTTTATTTTGAGGGCGTTACAACTTGGTATCAGAGCGTACCGGGTTCGAATACTTTGGGTACGTGGGAAGTGATTAGGATCACAATGGGTTTGTCTCGCTTGACAGAGACTTAGATGTGGTATCATATGCTATATGCTTAATTGATAACATGCTTATGTGACTATGTGGGTATGGGATTTAATTTCTAGGATGTTGATTGGATCCTTGGGTTTCTGTGAGTCTTGTTGGAAAGGCACTTGATCAATGCTGTTTCTAACCGGAACTCTAGTAACGCCTCGGGACTATCATTATCCGGAAATGAAATTCGTAAGTGCTTATGTGTTTATGTGCTTATGTGGAGTGAATTACAGTTGTCCATGCATTAGGACGCGAGTGTTTAGTTTCGGCACATTTGTGAATGTGCTAATGTTCTGTGTTACCTTTATTAGGATGTCAGGACGAGGAAGAGGTGCTAGGCGTGGTAGACCTGCGAGGCAGGAAGTACCGTTACCGGGTGAGATTCCGGCAGTGCAGGAGGGAGTTGGTCAGGCCAATGTGGCCGAGCCAGTGGGTCAGCAGGCCATGGGTGCCTTGGCTAGAGAGATAGCAGGAGCATTGGGTATTCTTAGAGCTGGGAATCAGGCCGCTGAGGCAGGGCCTTCTTTCTTGAAGAGGGAGTTCTTCCGGTCTAATCCGGATGAGTTTGTTGGAGATCCGAAGGAGCCACTGAAGGCTGATGAGTGGCTAGAGCAAATGAGTAAGACGTTCGAGATGCTTGGCATCGAGGACGGAGCACTGAAAGTGACCTTGGCATCCTTCCAACTGAAGGGAGATGCGGGTCAATGGTGGAAGTACGAGAAGGCTCGTGTTGGTGGTACCTGGGAGGCGTTTGTAAATGCTTTTCAGGAGAGGTTTTTATCGGCAGTGGCTAGGGAGAAGCTGAGGGATCAGTTTAACCGGCTTAATCAGCAGGGCTTGTCAGTGGCCGAGTTTGAGGCTACCTTTACTAGTCTGTCCAGGTTCGCACCGGAACTGGTGGCGTCTGAGGAACGCCGTTGCTATGAGTTTGAGCGGAAGTTGAGGCGGGGCCTCAAGTTGAGGGTTGGTGGGTCTTACATCCGGGAGTATAGACACTTAGTGGACGCTGCAGCTCATATGGAGCTCATGATGCAAGAGGAGGATGAGGGGCAGAGAGGCTCCAAGAGGAGTCAAGATAGCCAGGGTGATGGCAGGAGGCAGAGGGGTTCTAACCCTCAGCAGTCGCAGGGTGGTGTTGCTAGATCGACCTTCCCAGTCCCGAGTTCAGGCTCCGGGAGAGGTGGTCAGGGGGATTTCACCTGTTACAAGTGTGGCCAGCTGGGTCACAAGGTTTCTGTTTGCCCGCAGAAGGGTGGAGGTCAGAGAGCTGCTTCTTCTTCAGCTAGACCGCAGAGTCAAAGTTTGGGCAGGGGGCAGCCCTTGACTTGTTATCAGTGTGGACAGCCTGGGCACCTGAAGAGGTTTTGCCCGCAGTTGAGTGCCACTTCAGGAGCGTCTGGTTCTAGGCAGACGCAGGGTTTTCAGCCAGCTCAGTCTGTGCAGGCCTCGAGGGCCAATCCGGGAGCTTCGTCATCCCAGACTGTGCAGCAGTCTTTTGCTCCGAGAGGTGAGCAGGTAGACTAGGGGCCTACGGGGCGCGTGTATGCTGTTATCGCGCAGGATTTAGTACCAGCTCCATCAGTGGTGAGAGGTGCTTTTCTGTTTTGCAACTCGGTTGCTAATGTGTTGATAGACACGGGTGCATCTCATTCTTTTGTATCTGCTGCATTTGCATCTGTTTTGGAATTGGAGTTAGCACAGTTAGCATCTCCTATTTGTGTGGTATCGCCTTTGGGTGGTGAGTTGATCCTGAAACAGGGTGTTAGAGGATGTGATATAGAGGTCGCCGACTATAGGCTTTCTTTTCCGTTTGTTATCATGCCTATGAAGGGCTATGATGTTATTTTGGGTATGGACTGGTTATCGTCATACCGGGCTGTTATTGATTGCTACCGCCAGAGGGTCACATTATGTACCTTGAGCGGGGAGTGGTTCCATTTCTTGGGAGACCGGGTTGGAAGCGTTTTGCCACCGGGGTTTGATTCGCGAGGGCGAAGTGAGCTTAGTGGTTTACTTGCTAGCTTTGAGAGTAGTGAGTGTGTTGAGACACAGATTGTGTTGCCGACGGTGGTTTGTGAGTATTCGGATGTCTTTCCCGAAGATCTTGTTAGTTTGCCACCTCACCGAGAGATAGAGTTCTCTATCGATTTAGTGCCCGGCACGGCGCCGATTTCTATGGCACCTTATCGTTTTGCTCCAGCAGAGTTGGTTGAGTTGAAAGTTCAGCTCCAGGAATTGCTAGATAAGGGTTTTGTTCGCCCTAGTGTTTCACCGTGGGGAGCACCGGCCCTCTTTGTTAAAAAGAAAGATGGTGCCTTGAGATTGTGTATTGATTACCGGAAGTTGAATCGGGCTACTGTTAAGAATAAGTACCCTATGCCCCGTATAGATGATTTGTTTGACCAGTTGAAGGGTTCCCGTTGTTTCTCTAAGATAGATTTGAGATCGGGTTACCACCAGTTGAGGGTCAGGGAGGAGGATATTCCTAAAACGAAATTCCGTACGCGGTATGGCCATTATGAGTTTCTGGTGATGCCATTTGGGCTTACCAATGCACCGGCAGTCTTTATGGACTTGATGAACCGGATTTTCCGGGAGTTCTTAGACCGATTTGTGGTTGTCTTCGTGGACGACATTCTTATTTATTCGCCTTCTGAGGAGGAGCACGAGGAACACTTGAGAGTGGTGCTTGAGTTGCTTAGAGTCCATAGGCTGTATGCCAAGTTTGGGAAGTGTGAGTTCTGGCTGAGGGAAGTCAAATTCTTAGGCCACGTGGTATCCGGGGAAGGGGTGTCTGTTGATACATCCAAGGTTGAGGCAGTGCAAGATTGGGCACAGCCTAAGAGTGTGTTCGAGATCCGCAGTTTTCTGGGATTGGCTGGGTATTACCGCCGGTTTGTGAAAGATTTCTCCAGGCTAGCGTCACCGTTGACTAGGCTGATTAGTGGGAAGTGATTAGTGTCACAATGGGTTTGTCTCGCTTGATAGAGACTTAGATGTAGTATCATATGCTATGTGTTTACGTGATAACATGCTTATGTGACTATGTGGGTATGGGATTTAATTTCTAGGATGATTGATTGGATCCTTGGGTTTCTGGGAGTCTTGTTGGAAAAGCACTTGATCAATGCTGTTTCTAACCGGAACTCTGGTAACGCCTCGGGACTATCATTATCCGGAAATGAAATTCGTAAGTGCTTATGTGTTTATGTGCTTATGTGGAGTGAATTACAGTTGTCCATGCATTAGGACGTGAGTGTTTAGTTTCGGCACATTTGTGAATGTGCTAATGTTCTGTGTTACCTTTATTAGGATGTCAGGACGAGGAAGAGGTGCTAGGCGTGGTAGACCTGCGAGGCAGGAAGTACCGTTACCGGGTGAGATTCCGGCAGTGCAGGAGGGAGTTGGTCAGGCCAATGTGGCCGAGCCAGTGGGTCAGCAGGCCATGGGTGCCTTGGCTAGAGAGATAGCAGGAGCATTGGGTATTCTTAGAGCTGGGAATCAGGCCGCTGAGGCAGGGCCTTCTTTCTTGAAGAGGGAGTTCTTCCGGTCTAATCCGGATGAGTTTATTGGAGATCCGAAGGAGCCACTGAAGGCTGATGAGTGGCTAGAGCAAATGAGTAAGACGTTTGAGATGCTTGGCATCGAGGACGGAGCACTGAAAGTGACCTTGGCATCCTTCCAACTGAAGGGAGATGCGGGTCAATGGTGGAAGTACGAGAAGGCTCGTGTTGGTTGTACCTGGGAGGCGTTTGTAAATGCTTTTCAGGAGAGGTTTTTATCGGCAGTGGCTAGGGAGAAGCTGAGGGATCAGTTTAGCCGGCTTAATCAGCAGGGCTTGTCAGTGGCCGAGTTTGAGGCTACCTTTACTAGTCTGTCCAGGTTCGCACCGGAACTGGTGGCGTCTGAGGAACGCCGTTGCTATGAGTTTGAGCGGAAGTTGAGGCGGGGCCTCAAGTTGAGGGTTGGTGGGTCTTACATCCGGGAGTATAGACACTTAGTGGACGCTGCAGCTCATATGGAGCTCATGATGCAAGAGGAGGATGAGGGGCAGAGAGGCTCCAAGAGGAGTCAAGATAGCCAGGGTGATGGCAGGAGGCAGAGGGGTTCTAACCCTCAGCAGTCGCAGGGTGGTGTTGCTAGATCGACCTTCCCAGTCCCGAGTTCAGGCTCCGGGAGAGGTGGTCAGGGGGATTTCACCTGTTACAAGTGTGGCCAGCTGGGTCACAAGGTTTCTGTTTGCCCGCAGAAGGGTGGAGGTCAGAGAGCTGCTTCTTCTTCAGCTAGACCGCAGAGTCAGAGTTTGGGCAGGGGGCAGCCCTTGACTTGTTATCAGTGTGGACAGCCTGGGCACCTGAAGAGGTTTTGCCCGCAGTTGAGTGCCACTTCAGGAGCGTCTGGTTCTAGGCAGACGCAGGGTTTTCAGCCAGCTCAGTCTGTGCAGGCCTCGAGGGCCAATCCGGGAGCTTCGTCATCCCAGACTGTGCAGCAGTCTTTTGCTCCGAGAGGTGAGCAGGTAGACCAGGGGCCTACGGGGCGCGTGTATGCTGTTACCGCGCAGGATTTAGTACCAGCTCCATCAGTGGTGAGAGGTACTTTTCTGTTTTGCAACTCGGTTGCTAATGTGTTGATAGACACGGGTGCATCTCATTCTTTTGTATCTGCTGCATTTGCATCTATTTTGGAATTGGAGTTAGCACAGTTAGCATCTCCTATTTGTGTGGTATCGCCTTTGGGTGGTGAGTTGATCCTGAAACAGGGTGTTAGAGGATGTGATATAGAGGTCGCCGACTATAGGCTTCCTTTTCCGTTTGTTGTCATGCCTATGAAGGGCTATGATGTTATTTTGGGTATGGACTGGTTATCGTCATACCGGGCTGTTATTGATTGCTACCGCCAGAGGGTCACATTATGTACCTTGAGCGGGGAGTGGTTCCATTTCTTGGGAGACCGGGTTGGTAGCGTTTTGCCACCGGGGTTTGATTCGCGAGGGCGAAGTGAGCTTAGTGGTTTACTTGCTAGCTTTGAGAGTAGTGAGTGTGTTGAGACACAGATTGTGTTGCCGAGGGTGGTTTGTGAGTATTCGGATGTCTTTCCCGAAGATCTTGTTAGTTTGCCACCTCACCGTGAGATAGAGTTCTCTATCGATTTAGTGCCCGGCACGGCGCCGATTTCTATGGCACCTTATCGTTTTGCTCCAGCAGAGTTGGTTGAGTTGAAAGTTCAGCTCCAGGAATTGCTAGATAAGGGTTTTGTTCGCCCTAGTGTTTCACCGTGGGGAGCACCGGCCCTCTTTGTTAAAAAGAAAGATGGTGCCTTGAGATTGTGTATTGATTACCGGAAGTTGAATCGGGCTACTGTTAAGAATAAGTACCTTATGCCCCGTATAGATGATTTGTTTGACCAGTTGAAGGGTTCCCGTTGTTTCTCTAAGATAGATTTGAGATCGGGTTACCACCAGTTGAGGGTCAGGGAGGAGGATATTCCTAAAACGGCATTCCGTACGCGGTATGGCCATTATGAGTTTCTGGTGATGCCATTTGGGCTTACCAATGCACCGGCAGTCTTTATGGACTTGATGAACCGGATTTTCCGGGAGTTCTTAGACCGATTTGTGGTTGTCTTCGTGGACGACATTCTTATTTATTCGCCTTCTGAGGAGGAGCACGAGGAACACTTGAGAGTGGTGCTTGAGTTGCTTAGAGTCCATAGCCTGTATGCCAAGTTTGGGAAGTGTGAGTTCTGGCTGAGGGAAGTCAAATTCTTAGGCCACGTGGTATCCGGGGAAGGGGTGTCTGTTGATACATCCAAGGTTGAGGCAGTGCAAGATTGGGCACAGCCTAAGAGTGTGTTCGAGATCCGCAGTTTTCTGGGATTGGTTGGGTATTACCGCCGGTTTGTGAAAGATTTCTCCAGGCTAGCGTCACCGTTGACTAGGCTGACTCGGAAGGGAGTCAAGTTTGTGTGGAGTGAGAGTTGTGAAAAGTCGTTCCAAGAGTTGAAAGTTAGATTAACCACCGCTCCGGTGTTGATTATTCCGGAGAGAGGGTTGGGTTATGCGGTTTATTGTGATGCCTCACGAGAGGGTTTGGGTTGTGTGTTGATGCAAGAAGGGAAAGTGGTAGCTTATGGCTCACGTCAGTTGAAAATACATGAGAAGAATTACCCCACACACGACCTAGAGTTAGCAGCTGTGATCTTTGCCTTGAAAATCTGGAGGCACTACCTTTATGGTGAGAGGTTCGAGGTGTTCTCGGACCACAAGAGTTTGAAGTATCTGTTTACACAGAGAGAATTGAATTTGAGGCAGAGGAGGTGGATGGAGTTCATCGAAGATTATGATTTTGAGTTGCATTATCATCCGGGAAAGGCCAATGTTGTGGCCGATGCCCTTAGTAGGAAATCCATTAGCGATGTAGCTAGTATAGCCATCCGGGAATGGGAGATGTTGGGAGCACTTGGCGAGTTTGATTTGCTACTGGGCGAATCTGTTGAGGCTGCGGCCTTGTTTTCTGTTGTTGCGCAGCCTACACTTGTGATTAGAGTGTTAGAGGCACAGGAAGGTGACCTTGAGGTAGAATCTCTCCGAGAGAAGATCTCTAGTGGGAAAGTTGAGAAGGGTTTGACGGTGTATCCCGACCTGAGTGTGAGATACCGGGACCGTTTGTTTGTACCGGAGGCTTGCCGTGAGGAAGTACTCCGAGAGTTTCACCATTCGCGCCTTGCGGTGCATCCGGGAGGTACTAAGATGTATCAGGATTTGGGTCGCCAGTTTTGGTGGCGGGGTATGAAGAGAGATGTGGCTGTTTTCGTATCGAAGTGTCTTACTTGCCAGCAAGTGAAGGCCGAGCATCAGAGACCAGCGGGTTTGTTGCAACCCTTGCCTATTGCCGAGTGGAAGTGGGAGCATATCACTATGGACTTTGTTGTAGGTCTTCCGAGGACTCAGCGGGGTAGTGATGCTATTTGGGTGGTTGTAGACCGGTTGACTAAGTCGGCGCACATTATTCCTATGCGCGTGAGAGATTCGGTGGATCATCTTGCCGATTTGTATATTCGGGACGTAGTGAGATTGCATGGGGTCCCAGTAACGATCATCTCAGATAGAGATCCTCGTTTTACTGCTAGGTTGTGGCAGAGTTTGCAGAGTGCCTTGGGCACTAAGTTGACCTTTAGTACGGCTTACCATCCTCAGACTGACGGGCAGTCCGAGCGTACTATCCAGATCCTCGAGGATATGCTTCGGGGTTGTGTCCTGGACTTCAGTGGGACGTGGGAGAGGCACTTGCCTTTGGTAGAGTTTGCCTACAACAACAGTTTTCAGTCTAGCATCGGTATGGCACCGTTTGAGGCTTTGTATGGCCGACCGTGTAGGTCTCCAGTTTGTTGGGCCGAGGTGGGTGATGCACCTTTGTTGGGTCCGGAGTTGGTTAGGGAGACGACGGAGAAAGTTGAGCTTATCCGTAGGAGTCTTGTTACAGCCCAGAGTCGGCAGAAATCTTATGCTGACCGTAGGAGGAGGCCTTTGGCTTTTGAGGTAGGTGATCATGTCTTTCTGAAGATATCACCTAGGCGAGGCTTGATGAGATTTGGGAAGAGTGGGAAGTTATCCCCTCGGTTTATTGGTCCTTTTGAGATCCTTGAGAGGATTGGTGAGGTTGCTTATCGGTTAGCCTTACCACCGCAGTTGTCCGGAGTACATGGCGTGTTTCATGTGAGTATGCTTCGGAAGTATGAGCCAGATCCATCACATGTGTTGGATTGGACCGATTTAGAGGTAGATGAGGATGCCTCGTATGAGGAGAGACCGGTTCGGGTCTTGGATAGGCGGGATCAGGTCCTGCGTGGCAAGACCATTCCTTTGGTGAAAGTCTTGTGGAAACATCACGGAGTGGAGGAAGCCACTTGGGAACGTGAGTTGGAAGTCCGAGAGAAATATTCGGACTTGTTTGTTGATATGTAATTTTGTGTTTAAATTTTGAACAATTGTTGAACTTAAGAGCTTTTATATATGTCTTGAGTTGTGAAACATTGAAAATGTTTGGTTTATTGGAAGTATGTTTTGGAACTTGCCTCATATGGAAGTTGAATATAACATTATATATGTTGATTATATTGTTGAAATTGGAAAGTTAATGCATAATGTTGATGCATGTTGAAGGTACATATGTTATTTACATATTGTGATATGCCTCTTGTTAAATGGAGGGGGTGACCGGTAATGGGTCGGATTGTTGAATGTTAAAATGTAACATTGTTTAAAGTGGAGAAAAACTTGTTTTTGAAAACTTGTGTTTAATTTCGGGGACGAAATTCTTTAAGGGGGGAGGTTATAGTGATCCCGGGTTTACCCTTGTTGTACAGTGATCCGGACATGTGTCCGTGGATGTTGGTAGTTGTTTATTATCTTGTTTACATCCTTTTTACTTAGTATTTGAGTTATAGGATGTGTTGGGCGGATTTGTTTCAGGTTGGTTGAGTTTAGAAACCAAAACTAGTTGCCCAGATTTTTGGCCTGTACGCTCGAGCGGAGGTGTTGGCGCTCGAGCGGGGATTGCACCCATCCAGTATTTGTTGTGCAGTGTTGTACGCTCGAGCGTAGGGTTGGGAGCTCGAGCGGAGGTCTGGTTCTATAAAAGTGCTGAGCGAGTGCATTCTGCGCTCGAGCGGGAGGTTGGCCGCTCGAGCGGCAGTCTGTGAGTGGCCGCTCGAGCGGGGTGTTTTACGCTCGAGCGGGAGACTGGGTTTAAGTCCCGAAATTTGTGACTTTTCAAATCACTTTTTGCTTTCTCTTCTCTCTCTTACTTTTCCAAAATCACCATTGTTGAGCCTCTCACTCTAGACTCTACCTTCTCTCTAGGTTTTGATCTAGTAGGAGTGATTTGCTCACCTTTGGCCTTTACAAAAAAGTTGTTGATCGTCGGGGGCTACACTTTAATCTGAAAATCTCGGGTTTTGGAGCACGTTGGGTTTTGTCGTCTTCTCCTTTGGGGCTCCGAATTTGAGGTAGGGATATCCTACTCCTCTCTATGGGTTTTGTCTTTAAATTTTGGCATTTTGAGACGTTGGTGTTGGTTTGGTAATTTTGTGAAAAATTGGGGGCTTTTGTGTAATTTTACAAAAGTTGGGGTTTTATTCATAATAAACCTGAATACATGTTTGGGATAAAGAATTGGAATGAATGTTGAATTATTGATGAAAATGGGACCTAAGGGTTGAGATGTTAATTATGGGAATTGACCTAATTACATTGTTTAATTAATTGGGATAATTAATTGTGAGAAGTGAGGAAATGAAATGGTGATTGAATATCCATTTGTGCATTTATTTTCTGTTTAGAAATAACTGCTTTGGGCTATCGGTGGAGGATAGTCGTGATTGTTGTAGACAATGCATGATGATTAGGCAAATTGAAACTAATCAATGAAGTATGTCATGGAACTTGACGGTTGATTGAATACATTAACTGTATGTATTGGGTGATTGTATATAGAACCATTGTGTTTGTATACGTTATGTGTAGAGGAGGAGAAAGGGGATGTACTCCGCGGTTTAGGGGAAGATAGGGGATGTACCTCTAAACCGGATAGTGTTGGGAGAAGATAGGGGATGAACTCCGTAGATACAGCTCATATGCTTGTCTAGAAAAGTGAAGATAGAGCTCATATGCTTATCTGTTGTAGAATGTGGATATAGCTTATATGCTTATCTGTGGATATTGTTGTTATACATATCTGTTGAGAATGTGGGTGGTGCTTATATGCCTATCCGTTGAAAAAGGGAAAATGAAAGGAAACTTGGACTTGTAAGTCGTATGACATAAATATGTAATTTATGTGAATGAATTAGTGTTGGCCATCTATCAATTGCTAATGTTTTAGTCATTGTTCATGGTTGGTTTAGTGTATTTCTACTGGGCTGTGGCTCACCCTATATGGGAATATCATTTTCAGGTGCAGGAAGCATGCCACCTCCAAGGACATAGCTGGGAGGCTAGTGGCGGACATGTTTTTGTCGCTTAACTTTTGATGTATTACATGTAACTTCAAGCCAAGGGCTTAATGTGTAAACGAGTTAGTACCCTTTTGTTGTAACCAAGTGTTAACTTGGAAAGCTGTAAGCCCGTAGGGCATTTTGTTTTGATGTTAACATGTAATACATATGTATATGGAACTCTAGTGAATAAAGGAATGTGGATGGTTTGTATGTAAATGCATGTCTTATCCGATGGGTTAATGTTGTTATTTTGAGGGCGTTACACTTTTTATTTAATTACTAAATAGATCGTTAAGATATAGTTGTTTCTTGAATGAACTTTCGTCGTTAATTTAATGCACCTTCCATTTTTATTTTTATTCAACTTCCATTTTTATTCTATTTCTTTTTCTATTCAACTTCCTTTTTATTTAATTTTCAAATAGATCGTTAAGATATAGTGGCTTTTTAATGAATTTTCATTGTTAATTTTATGCAACTTTCATTTTTATTTTTATTCAAATTTCGTTTTTATTCAGTTTACTTTTTTATTCAACTTCCTTTTTTATTTCATTTCCAAATAGATCGTTAAGGTATAGTGTTTTCTTGAATGAACTTCCATTGTTAATTTTATGCAACTTCCATTTTTATTTTTATTCAACTTCAATTTTTATTCAATTTACTTTTCTATTAAATTTCCTTTTTTATTCAATTTCCAAATAAATAGTTAAGGTACAGTGGTTTCTTGAATGAAGTTCCATTTCTATTTTTATGCAACTTTAATTTTTATTTTTATTCAACTTCAATTTTTATTCAATTTACTTTTCTATTCAACTTCCTTTTTATAGCGATCCCGGGTTTACCCTTGTTGTATAGTGATCCGGACATGTGTCCGTGGATGTTGGTAGTTGTTTATTATCTTGTTTACATCCTTTCTTACTTTGTATTTGAGTTATAGGATGTGTTGGGCGGGTTGGTTACAGGTTGGTTGAGTTTAGAAACCAAAACTAGTTGCCCAGATTTTTGGCCTGTACGCTCGAGCGGAGGTGTTGGCGCTCGAGCGGATAATACACCCATCCAGTATTTGTTGTGCAGTGTTGTGCGCTCGAGCGTGGAGTTGGCCGCTCGAGCGAATCTGTGTGAGTGGCCGCTCGAGCGTAAGGATTGGGAGCTCGAGCGGAGGCCTAGTTCTGCAAAAGTGCTGGGCGAGTGCATTCTGCGCTCGAGCGGGAGGTTGGCCGCTCGAGCGGAAGTCTGTGAGTGGCCGCTCGAGCGGGGTGTTTTACGCTCGAGCGTAAGACTGGGTTTAAATCCCGAAATTGTGACTTTTCAAATCACTTTTTCACTTTCTCTTCTCTCTCTTACTTTTCCAAAATCACCATTGTTGAGCCTCTCACTCTAGACTCTACCTTCTCTCTAGGTTTTGATCTAGTAGGAGTGATTTACTCACCTTTGGCCTTTACAAAAAAGTTGTTGATCGTCGAGGGCTTCATTTTAATCTGAAAATCTCGGGTTTTGGAGCACGTTGGGTTTTGTCGTCTTCTCCTTTGGGACTCCGAATTTGAGGTAGGGATAACCTACTCCTCTCTATGGGTTTTGTCTTTAAATTTTGGTATTTTGAGATGTTGGGCTTGGTTTGGTAATTTTGTGAAAGTTTGGGGCTTTTGTGTAATTTTACAAAAGTTGGTGTTTT
Source organism: Camellia sinensis (assembly GCF_055761805.1). NCBI lineage: Eukaryota > Viridiplantae > Streptophyta > Magnoliopsida > Ericales > Theaceae > Camellia > Camellia sinensis. The sequence continues at coordinate 165,524,110 of NC_138972.1, forward strand.
AATTCATAATAAGCCTAGATGCATGTTTGGCATAGAAAAATGGAATGATTGTTGAATCATTGATGAAAATGGGACCTAAGGGGTTGAAATGGTAATTATGGAAAATGGCCTAATTACATTGTTTAATTAATTGGGATAATTAATTGGTGAGAAATGAGGAAATGAAATGTTGATTGAATATCCATTTGGGCATTTATTTTCTGTTTTAGAAATAACTGCTTTGGGCTATCGGTGGAGGATAGTCGAGATTGTTGTAGACAATGCATGATGATTAGGTAAACGGAAACTAATCAATGGAATGTAACGCCCTCAAAATAATAACTTTAAACCCATTAAATAAGACATGCATTGATATTCAAAAACTTCACATTCTTTCATTTATCAGAGTTTCATTACAAAAAGTATTACATGTTAACAACGAAAGCAAATGCCCTATGGGCTTACAGCTTTCCAAGTTAACACTTGGTTACAACAAAAGAGTACTAACTCAAACACGTTAAGCCCTTGGCTTGAATTTACATGTAATACATCAAAAGTAAAACAACAAAAAGTCCGCCTCTGGCCTCCCAAGCTACGTCCTTGGAGGTGGCATGCTACCTGTACCTGAAAATGATATTCCCATATAGGGTGAGCCACAGCCCAGTAGAAATACACTAAACCAACCATGAACAATGACTAAAAGATTAGCAACTGATAGATGGTCAACACTGACACTTCCATTTACATCTCCCTACGTTACCATGACAGCCAAGTCTATATTACAATTCACTTTTCATTTTTGTTCAACTTTGAGTTTGAAAACAAGGCTCAGTACTCTGGCCAGAACGTTTGATGAGATTATAGTTCATCACTAGAACACTTTCGAAATCCAAGGTGGATACACATTATGGTGTTGTATCAATAACACATAAACTACTCCCATATACTTCGCAAACAATGATGATATACATTTTAGTGCTATATCAAATCAAACAAACTTTTCAATAGATAAGCATATGAGCTATATCACTACTACAACAGATAAGCATATGAGCTGTATCAACACTTCAACCGATAAGCATATGAGCTATATCAACATTCCAACAACCGGTTTAGAGGTACATCCCCCATCTTCCCCTAAACCATTAACCGGTTTAGAGGTACATCCCCCATCTTCCCCTAAACCGTGGAGTACATCCCCTATCTCCTCCCATACACAAGTAATGCATATAAACACAGAATCACATATGCAATCAATCAATACATAAAATTAATGTATTCTATCAACCGACATGCTCTATGACACATCCAATTGATTAGTTTTAGTTTGCCTAATCATCAAGCATTGTCTACAACAATCAACACTACCCTCCACCGGTAGCCCAAAGCAATTATTTCTAAGCAGGAAATAAATGCACAATGGATATTCAATCGACATTTCAATTCGGTGAGTGATAAATAATTCAACTACACCCTTTAACCCCATGCACTCCCAATCTCAACAATTCCATTTCATTTCCTCATTTCCCACAATTAATTATCTCAATTAATTAAACAATGTAATTAGGTCATTTTCCATAATTACCATTACCACCCTTAGGTCCCATTTTCATCAATGATTCAACATTTATTCCATTTCTCTATACCAAACATGCATCTAGGTTTATTACAAATAAAACCCCAACTTTTGTAAAATAACACAAAAGGCCCAAACTTTCACAAAATTACCAAACCAACCCCAACCTCTCAAATTACCAAAATTTAAAGACAAAATCCATAGAGAGGAGTAGGATATCCCTACCTCAAATTCAGAGCTCCAAGGGAGAAGATGAGTAAAACTCGGAAGTGCTCCAAATCCCAAATTTCTCAGATCTCAACAAAGCCCTCGACGATCAACACACTTCTTACAAAGGCCCAAGGTGAGGAAAACACTCTAGGTAGATCAATCCTAAGAGAGAAGTTCGGTTTTAGAGTGAGGTGCTCTCCAATGGAGGTTTTGAAAAAGTAAGAGAGAGAAAGGAAATCAAAAAGTGATCAAAAAGGTGGTTTCACGAACTGATATAAAAGCAGGTCCGCTCGAGCGTACAGACACAGGTTCACGCTCGAGCGTCCAAAGATCCGCTCGAGCGCCGGGTGCACTCTCCCAGAATTTTCTGCAGACGACCAAAATGCTGAGAGAAGGAAATTCACGCTCGAGCGTCCAAACTGCCGCTCGAGCGGAGAGGCAACAACAAAATCCCGCTCGAGCGTCAAATCGCCGCTCGAGCGGAGAGACCAAAACCTGGGCAAAATTTCTAAGTTTTAAAACACGACCCACTTATTCCCAACCTGCCCAACACAACCCAAAATTCTAATTAAAAGAGTAAGGGATAGAAATGAGGATAAGATAACAACGAATCTACGGAACCGAGTCCGGATTATAGTTAAACAACAACAGGAAATATCGGGACCGCTATATGGAATGTGTCATGGAACTTGACGGTTGATAGAATACATTAATTGTGTGTATTGTGTGATTGTATATAGAACCAATGTGTTTATATACGTTATGTGTAGAGGAGGAGATAGGGGATGTACTCCGCGGTTTAGGGGAAGATAGGGGATGTACCTCTAAACCGGATAGGTATTGGGAGGAGATAGGGGATGAACTCCGTAGACAGAGCTCATATGCTTGTCTAGAGAAGTGAAGATAGAGCTCATATGCTTATCTTTGTGAAGTGTGGATACAGCTTGTATGCTTATCTGTGGATATTGTTGATATACATATCTGTTGTAGAGTGTGGATACAGCTTGTATGCTTATCTGTGGATATTGTTGATATACATATCTGTTGAGAATGTGGATATAGCTTTTATGCTTATCTGAATGTGAGATATAGTTTTTATACATATCTGTGGAAATGATGATAGAGCTAGCATGCTTATCTGTTGAAAAAGGGAAAATGAAAAGTAATTGGGACTTGTAAGTCGTTGACATAAATATGTAATTTATGTGATTGTATCAGTGTTGACCAACTATCAATTGCTAATGTTTTAGTCATTGTCCATGGTTGGTTTAGTGTATTTCTACTGGGCTGTGGCTCACCCTATATGGGAATATCATTTTCAGGTACAGGAAGCATGCCACCTCCAAGGACATAGCTTGGGAGGCTAGAGGCGGACATAGTGTAGTTGTTTTACTTTTGATGTATTACATGTAACTTCAAGCCAAGGGCTTAATGTGTAAACGAGTTAGTACTCTTTTGTTGAAACCAAGTGTTAACTTGGAAAGCTGTAAGCCCGTAGGGCATTTTGTTTGATGTTAACATGTAATACTTATGTAATGAAACTCAATGAAATAAAGGAATGTGGTTAGTTTATATGTAAATGCTTGTATTATCTGATGGGTTTAATGTTATTATTTTGAGGGCGTTACACTTTTTATTTAATTTCTAAATGGATCGTTAAGATATAGTGGCTTCTTGAACGAATTTCCATTTTTAATTTGATGCCACTTTCATTTTTATTTTTATTCAACTTCAATTTTTATTCTATTTCCTTTTATATTCAATTTCTTTTTTTATTTAATTTCCAAATAGATCGTTAAGGTATAATGGTTTCTTGAATGAACTTCCATTGTTAATTTTATGCAACTTCCATTTTTATTTTTATTCAACTTTCGTTTTTATTCAATTTACTTTTCTATTCAACTTCCTTTTTAGTTAATTTCTAAATAGATCGTTAAGATATAGTGGTTTCTTGAATGAACTTCCATTTTTAATTTTATGCAACTTCCATTTTTATTTTTACTCAACTTCCGTTTTTATTCGATTTACTTTTCGATTCAACTTTATTTTTATTTAATTTCCAAATAGATCATTGAGGTATAGTGGTTTTTTTCGTTTTTATTTTTATTCAACTTCCAATTTTATTCAATTTACTTTTCTCTTCTACTTCCTTTTTTATTTAATTTCCAGACAAATCGTTAAAGTATTGTGGTTTCTTGAATGAACTTTTATTGTTAATTTTATGCAACTTCCATTTTTATTCAAGTTCCTTTTCTATTCAACTTCCTTTTTTGTTTCCTTTCCAAATAGATCGTTGAGATATAGTGGTTTCTTGGATGAACTTCTGTTTTTAATTTTATGCAACTTCCATTTTTATTTTTATTCAACTTCCATTTTTATTCAATTTTTTTTTCTATTCAACTTTCTTTTTTGTTTATATAGCGATCCCGGGTTTACCCTTGTTATACCGTGATCCGGACATGTGTCCGTGGATGTTGGTAGTTGTCTATCATTTTGTTTGCATCCTTTTTACTTAGTATTTGAGTTATGGGATGTGTTGGGCAGGTTTGTTTCAGGTTGGTTGAGTTTAGAAACCAAAACTAGTTGCCTAGATTTTTGGCCTGTCCGCTCGAGCGGAGGTGTTGGCGCTCGAGCGGGGAATACATCCATCCAGTATCTTGTTGTGCAGTGTTGTGAGCTCGAGCGTAGGGTTGGGAGCTCGAGCGGAGGCCTGGTTCTGCAAAAGTGCTGGGCGAGTGCATTCTGCGCTCGAGCGGGAGGTTGGCCGCTCGAGCGGAAGTCTGTGAGTGGCCGCTCGAGCGGGGTGTTTTACGCTCGAGCGGAAGACTGGGTTTAAATCCCGAAATTTGTGACTTTTCAAATCACTTTTTCACTTTCTCTTCTCTCTCTTACTTTTCCAAAATCACCATTGTTGAGCCTCTCACTCTAGACTCTACCTTCTCTCTAGGTTTTGATCTAGTAGGAGTGATTTACTCACCTTTGGCCTTTACAAAAAGGTTGTTGATCGTCGAGGGCTACATTTTAATCTGAAAATCACGGGTTTTGGAGCACGTTGGGTTTTGTCGTCTTCTCCTTTGGGACTCCGAATTTGAGGTAGGGATAACCTACTCCTCTCTATGGGTTTTGTCTTTAAATTTTGGTATTTTGAGATATTGGGCTTGGTTTGATAATTTTGTGAAAGTTTGGGGCTTTTGTGTAATTTTACAAAAGTTGGGGTTTTATTCATAATAAACCTAGATGCATGTTTGGCATAGAAAAGTGGAATGATTGTTGAATCATTGATGAAAATGGGACCTAAGGGTTGAGATGGTAATTATGGAAAATGGCCTAATTACATTGTTTAATTAATTGGGATAATTAATTGGTGAGAAGTGAGGAAATGAAATGTTAATTGAATATCCATTTGTGCATTTATTTTCTGTTTTAGAAATAACTGCTTTGGGCTATCGGTGGAGGATAGTCGAGATTGTTGTAGACAATGCATGATGATTAGGTAAACGGAAACTAATCAATGGAATGTGTCATGGAACTTGACGGTTGATAGAATACATTAATTGTGTGTATTGTGTGATTGTATATAGAACCAATGTGTTTATATACGTTATGTGTAGAGGAGGAGATAGGGGATGTACTCCGCGGTTTAGGGGAAGATAGGGGATGTACCTCTAAACCGGATAGGTATTGGGAGGAGATAGGGGATGAACTCCGTAGACAGAGCTCATATGCTTGTCTAGAGAAGTGAAGATAGAGCTCATATGCTTATCTTTGTGAAGTGTGGATACAGCTTGTATGCTTATCTGTGGATATTGTTGATATACATATCTGTTGAGAATGTGGATATAGCTTTTATGCTTATCTGAATGTGAGATATAGTTTTTATACATATCTGTGAAAATGATGATAGAGCTAGCATGCTTATCTGTTGAAAAAGGGAAAATGAAAAGTAAATGGGACTTGTAAGTCGTTGACATAAATATGTAATTTATGTGATTGTATCAGTGTTGACCAACTATCAATTGCTAATGTTTTAGTCATTGTCCATGGTTGGTTTAGTGTATTTCTACTGGGCTGTGGCTCACCCTATATGGGAATATCATTTTCAGGTACAGGAAGCATGCCACCTCCAAGGACTTAGCTGGGAGGCTAGTGGCGGGCATAGTTTTGTCGTTTTACTTTTGATGTATTACATGTAACTTCAAGCCAAGGGCTTAATGTGTAAACGAGTTAGAACTCTTTGTTGTAACCAAGTGTTAACTTGGAAAGCTGTAAGCCCGTAGGGCATTTTGTTATGAGGTTAACATGTAATATTTATTTAACGGAACTCTAATGAATGAAAGGAATGCAGTTAGTTTAAATGTAAATGCATGTCTTATCTGATGGGTTTATTGTTATTATTTTGAGGGCATTACAACTTGGTATCAGAGCGTACCGGGTTCGAATACTTCGGGTACGTGGGAAGTGATTAGGATCACAATGGGTTTGTCTCGCTTGACAGAGACGTAGATGTAGTACCATATGCTATGTGTTTATTTGATAACATGCTTATGTGACTATGTGGGTATGGGATTTAATTTCTTGGATGTTGATTGGATCCTTGAGTTTCTGGGAGTCTTGTTGGAAAAGCACTTGATCAACGCTGTTTCTAACCGGAACTCTAGTAACGCCTCGGGACTATCATTATCCGGAAATGAAATTCGTAAGTGCTTATGTGTTTATGTGCTGATGTGGAGTGAATTACACTTGTCCATGCATTAGGACGTGAGTGTTTAGTTTCGGCACACCTATGAATGTGCTAACGTTCTGTGTTGCCTTTATTAGGATGTCAGGACGAGGAAGAGGTGCTAGGCGTGGTAGACCTGCGAGGCAGGAAGTACCGTTACAGGGTGAGATTCCGGCAGTGCAGGAGGGAGTTGGGCAGGCCAATGTGGCCGAGCCAGTAGGTCAGCAGGCTATGGGTGCCTTGGCCAGAGAGATAGCAGGAGCTTTAGGTATTCTTAGAGCTGGGAATCAGGCAGCTGAGACAGGGCCTTCCTTCTTGAAGAGGGAGTTCTTTCGGTGTAATCCGGACGAGTTTATCGGGGATCCTAAAGAGCCGCTTAAGGCAGATGAATGGCTCGAACAGACAACGAAGACGTTTGAGATGCTTGGCATCGAGGACGGAGCACTGAAAGTGACCTTGGCATCCTTCCAACTGAAGGGAGATGCGGGTCAATGGTGGAAGTACGAGAAAGCTCGTGTTGGTGGTACTTGGGAGGCGTTTGTAAATGCTTTTCAGGAGAGGTTTTTATCAGCAGCAGCTAGGGAGAAGCTGAGGGATCAGTTTAGCCGGCTTAATCAGCAGGGCTTGTCAGTGGCCGAGTTTGAGGCTACTTTTACCAGTCTGTCTAGGTTTGCACCTGAACTGGTGGCGTCTGAGGAACGCCGTTGCTATGAGTTTGAGCGGAAGTTGAGGCGGGGCCTCAAGTTGAGAATTGGTGGGCCTTATATTCGAGAGTATAGACACCTAGTGGACGCTGCAGCTCATATGGAGCTTATGATGCAGGAGGAGGATGAGGGCCAGAGAGGCTCAAAGAGGAGCCAGGATAGTCAGGGTGATGGCAGGAGGCAGAGGGGTTCTAACCCTCAGCAGTCGCAGGGTGGTGTTGCTAGATCGACCTTCCCAGTGCCGAGTGCAGGCTCCGGGAGAGGTGGTCAGGGGGATTTCACCTGTTACAAGTGTGGCCAGCTGGGTCACAGGGTTTCTGTTTGCCCGCAGAAGGGTGGGGGTCAGAAAGCTGCTTCTTCTTCAGCTAGACCGCAGAGTCAGAGTTTGGGCAGGGGGCAGCTCCTGACTTGTTATCAGTGTGGACAACCTGGGCACATGAAGAGGTTTTGCCCACAGTTGAGTGCCACTTCGGGAGCGTCTGGTTCTAGACAGACGCAGGGTTTTCAGCCAGCTCAGTCTGTGCAGGCCTCGAGGGCCAATCCGGGAGCTTCGTCATCCCAGTCTGTGCAGCAGTCTTTTGCTCCGAGAGGTGAGCAGGTAGACCAGGGGCCTACGGGGCGCGTGTATGCTGTTACCGCGCAGGACTTAGTACCGGCTCCATCGGTGGTGAGAGGTACTTTTCTGTTTTGCAACTCAGTTGCTAATGTGTTGATAGACACGGGTGCATCTCATTCTTTTGTATCTGCTGCATTTGCATCTGTTTTGGAATTGGAGTTAGCACAGTTAGCATCTCCTATTTGTGTAGTATCGCCTTTGGGTGGTGAGTTGATTCTAAAACAGGGTGTTAGAGGATGTGATATTGAGGTCGCCGATTATAGGCTTCCTTTTCCGTTTGTTGTCATGCCCATGAAGGGTTTTGATGTTATTTTGGGTATGGACTGGCTATCGTCATACCGGGCTGTTATTGATTGTTACCGCCAGAGGGTCACGTTATGTACCTTGAGCGGGGAGTGGTTCCATTTCTTGGGAGACCGGGTTGGTAGTGTTTTGCCACCGGGGTATGATTCGCGAGGGCGAAGTGAGCTTAGTGGTCTACTTGCTAGCTTTGAGAGTAGTAAGTGTGATGAGGCACTGATTGTATTACCGAGGGTGGTTTGTGAGTATTCGGATGTCTTTCCCGAAGATCTTGTTAGTTTGCCACCTCACCGAGAGATAGAGTTCTCTATTGATTTAGTGCCTGGTACGGCGCCGATTTCTATGGCACCTTACCGTTTTGCTCCAGCAGAGTTGGTTGAGTTGAAAGTTCAGCTCCAGGAATTGCTCGATAAGGGCTTTGTTCGCCCTAGTGTTTCACCGTGGGGAGCACCGGCCCTCTTTGTTAAAAAGAAAGATGGTGCCTTGAGATTGTGTATAGACTACCGGAAGTTGAATCGGGCTACGGTTAAGAATAAGTATCCTATGCCCCGTATAGATGATTTGTTTGACCAATTGAAGGGTTCCCGTTGTTTCTCTAAGATAGACTTGAGATCGGGTTACCATCAGTTGAGGGTCAGGGAGGAAGATATTCCTAAGACGGCATTCCGTACGCGGTATGGCCATTACGAGTTTCTGGTGATGCCATTCGGGCTTACCAATGCACCGGCAGTCTTTATGGACTTGATGAACCGGATTTTCCGGGAGTTCTTAGACCGATTTGTAGTTGTCTTCGTGGACGACATCCTTATCTATTCGTCTTCTGAGGAGGAGCACGAGGCACACTTGAGAGTGGTGCTTGAGTTACTTAGAGCCCATAGGCTGTACGCCAAGTTTGGGAAGTGTGAGTTCTGGCTGAGGGAAGTCAAATTCTTAGGCCACGTGGTATCCAGAGAAGGGGTGTCTGTTGATACATCCAAGGTTGAGGCAGTGCAAGATTGGGCACAGCCTAAGAGTGTGTTTGAGATCCGCAGTTTTCTGGGATTGGCTGGGTATTACCGTCGGTTTGTGAAAGATTTCTCCAGGTTAGCGTCACCGTTGACTAGACTGACTCGGAAGGGAGTCAAGTTTGTGTGGAGTGAGACTTGTGAAAAGTCGTTCCAAGAGCTGAAAGTTAGATTGACCACCGCTCCGGTATTGATTATTCCGGAGAGAGGGTTGGGTTATGCAGTTTATTGTGATGCCTCACGAGAGGGTTTGGGTTGTGTGTTGATGCAAGAGGGAAAAGTGGTAGCTTATGGCTCACGTCAGTTGAAAATACACGAGAAGAATTACCCCACACACGACCTAGAGTTAGCAGCTGTGATCTTTGCCTTGAAAATCTGGAGGCACTACCTTTATGGTGAGAGGTTCGAGGTATTCTCGGATCACAAGAGTTTGAAGTATCTGTTTACACAGAGAGACCTGAATCTGAGGCAGAGGAGGTGGATAGAGTTCATCGAAGACTATGATTTTGAGTTGCATTATCATCCGGGAAAGGCCAATGTTGTGGCCGATGCCCTTAGTAGGAAATCCATTAGTGATGTAGCTTGTATAGCCATCCGGGAATGGGAGATGTTGGGAGCACTTGGCGAGTTTGATTTGCTACTGGGCGAATCTGTCGAGGCTGCGGCCTTGTTTTCTGTTGTTGCGCAGCCTACACTTGTGACTAGAGTGTTAGAGGCACAGAGAGGTGACCTTGAGGTAGAATCCCTCCGAGAAAAGATCTCCAGTGGGAAAGTTGAGAAGGGTTTGACGGTGTATCCCGACCTGAGTGTGAGATACCGAGACCGTTTGTTTGTACCGGAGGCTTGCCGAGAGGAGGTACTCCGAGAGTTTCACCATTCGCGCCTTGCGGTGCATCCGGGAGGTACTAAGATGTATCAGGATTTGGGTCGCCAGTTTTGGTGGCGGGGTATGAAAAGAGATGTGGCTGTTTTCGTATCGAAGTGCCTTACTTGCCAGCAAGTGAAGGCCGAGCATCAGAGGCCAGCGGGTTTGTTGCAACCCTTGCCTATTGCCGAGTGGAAGTGGGAGCATGTCACTATGGACTTCGTTGTAGGTCTTCCGAGGACTCAGCGGGGTAGTGATGCTATTTGGGTGGTTGTAGACCGGTTGACTAAGTCGGCGCACTTTATTCCTATGCGCGTGAGAGATTCGGTAGATCATCTTGCCGATTTGTATATTCGGGACGTAGTGAGATTGCACGGGGTCCCAGTGACGATCGTCTCAGATAGAGATTCTCGTTTTACTGCTAGGTTGTGGCAGAGTTTGCAGAGTGCACTGGGCACTAAGTTGACCTTTAGTACGGCTTATCATCCTCAGACTGATGGACAGTCCGAGCGTACTATTCAGATCCTCGAGGATATGCTTCGGGGTTGTGTCCTGGACTTCAATGGGACGTGGGAGAGGCACTTGCCATTGGTAGAGTTTGCCTACAACAATAGTTTTCAGTCTAGCATCGGTATGGCACCGTTTGAGGCCTTGTATGGCCGACCGTGTAGGTCTCCAGTTTGTTGGGCCGAGGTGGGTGATGCACCTTTGTTGGGTCCGGAGTTGGTTAGGGAGACGACGGAGAAAGTTGAGCTTATCCGTAGGAGGCTTGTTACAGCCCAGAGTCGACAAAAGAGTTATGCCGACCGTAGGAGGAGACCTTTGGCGTTTGAGGTAGGTGATCATGTCTTTCTGAAGATATCACCTAGACGAGGCCTGATGAGGTTTGGGAAGAGTGGGAAGTTATCCCCTCGGTTTATTGGTCCTTTTGAGATCCTTGAGAAGATAGGCGAGGTTGCTTATCGGTTAGCCTTACCGCCGCAGTTGTCCGGAGTGCATGACGTGTTTCATGTGAGTATGCTTCGGAAGTATGAGCCAGATCCATCACATGTGCTGGATTGGAGCGATTTAGAGGTAGATGAGGATGCCTCGTATGAGGAGAGACCGGTTCGGGTCTTGGATAGGCGGGATCAGGTCCTGCGTGGCAAGACCATTCCTTTGGTGAAAGTCTTGTGGAAACATCACGGAGTGGAGGAAGCCACTTGGGAACGTGAGTTGGAAGTCCGAGAGAAATATCCGGACTTGTTTGTTGTTATGTAATCTTATATTTAAATTTTACATTTTGTTGAACTTAAGAGCTTTGATATATGTCTTAAGTTGTGAAACATTGAAAATGTTTTGGTTATTGGAAGTATGTTTTGGAACTTGCCTCATATGGAAGTTGAAAGTGACATTATATGTGTTAAATATATTGTTGGAATTGGAAGGATAGTGCATAATGTTGATGCATATTGAAAATACATATGTTGTTTACATATTGTGATATGTCTCTTGTTAAAGGGATGGGATGACCGGTAATGGGTCGAATTGTTGAATGTTAAAATGTAACATTGTTTAAAATGGAGGAAAACTTGTTTTTTGAAAACTTGTGTTTAATTTCGGGGGCGAAATTCTTTAAGGGGGGGAGGTTATAGCGATCCCGGGTTTACCCTTGTTATACCGTGATCCGGACATGTGTCCGTGGATGTTGGTAGTTGTCTATCATTTTGTTTGCATCCTTTTTACTTAGTATTTGAGTTATGGGATGTGTTGGGCAGGTTTGTTTCAGGTTGGTTGAGTTTAGAAACCAAAACTAGTTGCCTAGATTTTTGGCCTGTCCGCTCGAGCGGAGGTGTTGGCGCTCGAGCGGGGAATACATCCATCCAGTATCTTGTTGTGCAGTGTTGTGAGCTCGAGCGTAGGGTTGGGAGCTCGAGCGGAGGCCTGGTTCTGCAAAAGTGCTGGGCGAGTGCATTCTGCGCTCGAGCGGGAGGTTGGCCGCTCGAGCGGAAGTCTGTGAGTGGCCGCTCGAGCGGGGTGTTTTACGCTCGAGCGGAAGACTGGGTTTAAATCCCGAAATTTGTGACTTTTCAAATCACTTTTTCACTTTCTCTTCTCTCTCTTACTTTTCCAAAATCACCATTGTTGAGCCTCTCACTCTAGACTCTACCTTCTCTCTAGGTTTTGATCTAGTAGGAGTGATTTACTCACCTTTGGCCTTTACAAAAAGGTTGTTGATCGTCGAGGGCTACATTTTAATCTGAAAATCACGGGTTTTGGAGCACGTTGGGTTTTGTCGTCTTCTCCTTTGGGACTCCGAATTTGAGGTAGGGATAACCTACTCCTCTCTATGGGTTTTGTCTTTAAATTTTGGTATTTTGAGATGTTGGGCTTGGTTTGATAATTTTGTGAAAGTTTGGGGCTTTTGTGTAATTTTACAAAAGTTGGGGTTTTATTCATAATAAACCTAGATGCATGTTTGGCATAGAAAAGTGGAATGATTGTTGAATCATTGATGAAAATGGGACCTAAGGGTTGAGATGGTAATTATGGAAAATGGCCTAATTACATTGTTTAATTAATTGGGATAATTAATTGGTGAGAAGTGAGGAAATGAAATGTTGATTGAATATCCATTTGTGCATTTATTTTCTGTTTTAGAAATAACTGCTTTGGGCTATCGGTGGAGGATAGTCGAGATTGTTGTAGACAATGCATGATGATTAGGTAAACGGAAACTAATCAATGGAATGTGTCATGGAACTTGACGGTTGATAGAATACATTAATTGTGTGTATTGTGTGATTGTATATAGAACCAATGTGTTTATATACGTTATGTGTAGAGGAGGAGATAGGGGATGTACTCCGCGGTTTAGGGGAAGATAGGGGATGTACCTCTAAACCGGATAGGTATTGGGAGGAGATAGGGGATGAACTCCGTAGACAGAGCTCATATGCTTGTCTAGAGAAGTGAAGATAGAGCTCATATGCTTATCTTTGTGAAGTGTGGATACAGCTTGTATGCTTATCTGTGGATATTGTTGATATACATATCTGTTGAGAATGTGGATATAGCTTTTATGCTTATCTGAATGTGAGATATAGTTTTTATACATATCTGTGAAAATGATGATAGAGCTAGCATGCTTATCTGTTGAAAAAGGGAAAATGAAAAGTAAATGGGACTTGTAAGTCGTTGACATAAATATGTAATTTATGTGATTGTATCAGTGTTGACCAACTATCAATTGCTAATGTTTTAGTCATTGTCCATGGTTGGTTTAGTGTATTTCTACTGGGCTGTGGCTCACCCTATATGGGAATATCATTTTCAGGTACAGGAAGCATGCCACCTCCAAGGACTTAGCTGGGAGGCTAGTGGCGGGCATAGTTTTGTCGTTTTACTTTTGATGTATTACATGTAACTTCAAGCCAAGGGCTTAATGTGTAAACGAGTTAGAACTCTTTGTTGTAACCAAGTGTTAACTTGGAAAGCTGTAAGCCCGTAGGGCATTTTGTTATGAGGTTAACATGTAATATTTATTTAACGGAACTCTAATGAATGAAAGGAATGCAGTTAGTTTAAATGTAAATGCATGTCTTATCTGATGGGTTTATTGTTATTATTTTGAGGGCGTTACAGTTTAATTTCCACATAAATCGTTGAGGTATAGTGTTTCTTGAATAAACTTTTTTTGTTAATTTTATGTGACTTTCATTTTTATTTTTATTCAGCTTCAATTTTATTCAATTTCCTTTTCTATTCAACTTCCATTTTTATTTAATTTCCAAATAGATCGTTAAGTATAGTTGTTTCTTTAATGAACTTTCATTGTTATTTTTATTCAAATTCTATTTTTATTCAATTTCCTTTTTCTATTCGACTTTCTTTTTTATTTAATTTCCCGATAGATCGTTAAGGTATAGTGGTTTCTTGAATGAACTTTTATTTTTATTTTTATTCAATTTCCTTTTCTATTCGAATTTCTTTTTTATTTTATTTCCCGATAGATCGTTAAGGTATAGTGGTTTCTTGAATGAAATTTTATTGCTAATTTTATGCAACTTCCATTTTTTTTCAATTTCCTATTCTATTCAACTTCCCTTTTTATTTAATATCCAAATAGATCGTTAAGGTATAGTGGTTTCTTGAATGAACTTCCATTCTAATTTTATGCAACTTCCATTTTTATTTTTATTCAACTTCCTTTTTTATTTAATTTCCAAATAGATCGTTAAGATATAGTGGTTTCTTCAATGAACTTCCATTGTTAATTTTATGCAACTTACATTTTTATTTTTATTCAACTTCAATTTTTATTCAATTTATTTTTCTATTCGACTTCCTTTTTCAATCAATTTCCAAATAGATAGTAAAGGTATAGTGGTTTCTTGAATGAACTGTCATTTCTAATTTTATGCAACTTCCATTTTTATTTTTATTCAACTTCAATTTTTATTCAATTTCCTTTTCTATTCAACTTCCTTTTTATTTAATTTTCAAACAGATCGTTAAGATATAGTGGTTTCTTCAATGAATTTCTGTTTTTAATTTTATGCAACTTCCATTTTTATTTTTATTTAACTTCCATTTTTATTCTATTTCCTTTTCTATTCAACTTCTTTTTTTTATTTAATTTCCAAATAGATCGTTAAGGTATAGGGTTTTTCTTGAATGAACTTCCATTGTTAATTTTATGCAACTTCCATTATTATTTTTATTCAACTTCCTTTTTTGTTTAATTTCCAAATAGACCGTTGAGATATAGTGGTTTTTGAATGAACTTCCATTTTAATTTTAATTCAACTTCCATTTTTATTCAATTTCCTTTTCTATTCAACTTCCTTTTTAATTTAATTTCCAAATAGATCGTTACGATATCGTGGTTTCTTCAGTGAACTTCCATTTTTAATTTTATGCAACTTCCATTTTTATTTTTATTCAACTTCCATTTTTATGCTATTTCCTTTTCTATTCAACTTCTTTTTTTATTTAATTTCCCAATAGATCGTTAAGGTGTACTGGTTTCTTGAATGAACTTCCATTTTTATTTTTATTCAGTTTACTTTTCTATTCAACTTACTTTTTTATTTAATTTCCAAATAGATCGTTGAGGTATAGTGTTTTCTTGAATGAACTTCCATTATTAATTTTTTTCAACTTCCATATTTGTTCAATTTACTTTTCTATTCAACTTCCTTTTTTATTTAATTTTCAGATAGATCGTTAAGGTAATGAGGATTCTTGAATGAACTTTTACTGTTAATTTAATGCACCGTCCATTTTTATTTTTATTCAACTTCCCTTTTTATTCAATTTCACTATTCAACTTCCTTTTTTGTTTAATTTCCAAATAGATCGTTGGGTTATTCTGGTTTCTTGAATAAACTTCTGTTTTTATTTTTATTCAACTTCCATTTTTATTAAATTTCTTTTTTATTTAATTTCCAAAGAGATCGTTAAGGTATAGTGGTTTTTATTGAATGAACTTCCCTTGTTAATTTTATGCAACCTCCGTCTTTATTTTTATTCAATTTCAATTTTTATTCAATTTCCTTTTCTATTCAACTTCCTTTTTTATTTAATTTACAAATAGACCGTTAAGATATAGAGGTATTGTAGGACAATCTTCACTGTATTTAAAAGATTTAATTCTATTGTGTACACAACAACAATTAGAATTTAAATAAATAAAGAAAATGAGAAAATTTGTTTGATTACAAAAATCAAACTTGAAATAAAAAAAATACATAAATAAATAACATATTTTATTTTGCTACAAAAATAAAATTTAAATCTGATTTTAATAAATAATAACAACATTGAAAATAAAATAAATAACTTACTTGATTTAAATTTCTTCGAATTATTTTCTGATCAAGTCCAGTGTTTGACACTGTGTCCTTAAGACAGATTCGTCCTCTCCATGGTGCTTTCAGAATTTGGACGTCTATCTCCTAGGATAAAATGATCTTATCAACGAATAAAAGCAGCACTACAATTTAATCGTTCGTCGAACACACAAAGTGTTTACACTCTTTCTTTCAGAAATAGAATGCAGCAAAATGCAGAGATTTAAAGCAGAAGATGGAGTACGAAAATTCTCAATGAAATCCAAATGGGAGGCTAGTCTATTTATAGATGTAAAGGTGGCTCTTGGTTTTGAATTGAACAGGTATGAAACCTGTTAGTTTCAAATTTAAACAGATTTGAATCTGTTGGGTTAATAATTCAAACAGATAAAAAACGGGAAGGGCTCTGTTTGGATGAACAGTAAATCCAAACCAGTTTAATTCTGTTTCAAAACGGGAAGGGCCCTGTTTGGATGAACAGTAAATCCAAACCAGTTTAATTTGAATTCTGGATTTTATTTTAACAAAAATAAAATTAAATTCAAATGTTTTTGGCCCAAAAAGATTAGTATTGGGCCGAACATGTAACGCCCTCAAAATAATAACATTAAACCCATCAGATAAGACAAGCATTTACATATAAACTAACCACATTCCTTTATTTCATTGAGTTTCATTACATAAGTATTACATGTTAACATCAAAACAAAATGCCCTACGGGCTTACAGCTTTCCAAGTTAACACTTGGTTTCAACAAAAGAGTACTAACTCGTTTACACATTAAGCCCTTGGCTTGAAGTTACATGTAATACATCAAAAGTAAAACAACTACACTATGTCCGCCTCTAGCCTTCCAAGCTATGTCCTTGGAGGTGGCATGCTTCCTGTACCTGAAAATGATATTCCCATATAGGGTGAGCCACAGCCCAGTAGAAATACACTAAACCAACCATGGACAATGACTAAAACATTAGCAATTGATAGTTGGTCAACACTGATACAATCACATAAATTACATATTTATGTCAACGACTTACAAGTCCCAATTACTTTTCATTTTCCCTTTTTCAACAGATAAGCATGCTAGCTCTATCATCATTTCCACAGATATGTATAAAAACTATATCTCACATTCAGATAAGCATAAAAGCTATATCCACATTCTCAACAGATATGTATATCAACAATATCCACAGATAAGCATACAAGCTGTATCCACACTCTACAACAGATATGTATAACCACAATATCCACAGATAAGCATATAAGCTATATCCACACTTCACAAAGATAAGCATATGAGCTCTATCTTCACTTCTCTAGACAAGCATATGAGCTCTGTCTACGGAGTTCATCCCCTATCTCCTCCCAATACCTATCCGGTTTAGAGGTACATCCCCTATCTTCCCCTAAACCGCGGAGTACATCCCCTATCTCCTCCTCTACACATAACGTATATAAACACATTGGTTCTATATACAATCACACAATACACACAATTAATGTATTCTATCAACCGTCAAGTTCCATGACACATTCCATTGATTAGTTTCTGTTTACCTAATCATCATGCATTGTCTACAACAATCTCGACTATCCTCCACCGATAGCCCAAAGCAGTTATTTCTAAAACAGAAAATAAATGCACAAATGGATATTCAATCAACATTTCATTTCCTCATTTCTCAACAATTAATTATCCCAATTAATTAAACAATGTAATTAGGCCATTTTCCATAATTACCATTTCAACCCTTAGGTCCCATTTTCATCAATGATTCAACAATCATTCTATTTTTCTATGCCAAACATGCATCTAGGTTTATTATGAATAAAACCCCAACTTTTGTAAAATTACACAAAAGCCCCAAACTTTCACAAATTTACCAAACCAAGCCCAACATCTCAAAATACCAAAATTTAAAGACAAAACCCATAGAGAGGAGTAGGTTATCCCTACCTCAAATTCGGAGTCCCAAAGGAGAAGACGACAAAACCCAACGTGCTCCAAAACCCGAGATTTTCAGATTAAAATGAAGCCCTCGACGATCAACAACTTTTTTGTAAAGGCCAAAGGTGAGTAAATCACTCTTACTAGATCAAAACCTAGAGAGAAGGTAGAGTCTAGAGTGAGAGGCTCAACAATGGTGATTTGGGAAAAGTAAGAGAGAGAAGAGAAAGTGAAAAAGTGATTTGAAAAGTCACAATTTCGGGATTTAAACCCAGTCTTCCGCTCGAGCGTAAAACACCCCGCTCGAGCGGCCACTCACAGACTTCCGCTCGAGCGGCCAATCTCCCGCCCGAGCGCAGAATGCACTCGCCCAGCACTTTTGCAGAACCAGGCCTCCGCTCGAGCTCCCAATCCCTACGCTCGAGCTCACAACACTGCACAACAAGATACTGGATGGATGTATTCCCCGCTCGAGCGCCAACACCTCCGCTCGAGCGGACAGGCCAAAAATCTAGGCAACTAGTTTTGGTTTCTAAACTCAACCAACCTGAAACAAACCTGCCCAACACATCCCATAACTCAAATACTAAGTAAAAAGGATGCAAACAAGATGATAGACAACTACCAACATCCACGGACACATGTCCGGATCACGGTATAACAAGGGTAAACCCGGGATCGCTATAACCTCCCCCCCTTAAAGAATTTCACCCCCGAAATTAAGCACAAGTTGCAAAACAAGCTTTCCTCCATTTTAAACAGTGTTACACTTGAACAGTCAACAATTCGACCCATTACCGGTCATCCCATCCCTTAAACAAGAGACATATCACAATATGTAAACAACATATGTACTTTCAACATGCATCAACATTATGCACTATCCTTCCAATTTCAACAATATATTCAACAGATATAATGTTACATTCAACTTCCATATGAGGCAAGTTCCAAAACATATTTTCAATAAACCAAACATTTTCAATGTTTCACAACTTAAGACATATATAAAAGCTCTTAAGTTCAACAAAACGTAAAATTTAAATACAAGATCACACATCAACAAACAAGTCCGGATATTTCTCACGGACTTCCAACTCACGTTCCCAAGTGGCTTCCTCCACTCCGTGATGTTTCCACAAGACTTTCACCAAAGGAATGGTCTTGCCACGCAGGACCTGATCCCGCCTATCCAAGACCCGAACCGGTCTCTCCTCATACGAGGCATCCTCATCTACCTCTAAATCAGTCCAATCCAACACATGTGATGGATCTGGCTCATACTTCCGAAGCATACTCACATGAAACACGTCATGCACTCCGGACAACTGCGGCGGTAAGGCTAACCGATAAGCAACCTCGCCTATCTTCTCAAGGATCTCAAAAGGACTAATAAACCGAGGGGATAATTTCCCACTCTTCCCAAACCTCATCAGGCCTCGCCTAGGTGATATCTTCAGAAAGACATGATCACCTACCTCAAACGCCAAAGGCCTCCTCCTACGGTCGGCATAACTCTTTTGTCGACTCTGGGCTGTAACAAGCCTCCTACGGATAAGCTCAACTTTCTCCGTCGTCTCCCTAACCAACTCCGGACCCAACAAAGGTGCATCACCCACCTCGGCCCAACAAACTGGGGACCTACAGGGTCGGCCATACAAGGCCTCAAACGGTGCCATACCGATGCTAGACTGAAAACTGTTGTTGTAGGCAAACTCTACCAATGGCAAGTGCCTCTCCCACGTCCCACTGAAATCCAGGACACAACCCCGAAGCATATCCTCGAGGATCTGAATAGTACGCTCGGACTGCCCGTCAGTCTGAGGATGATAAGCCGTACTAAAGGTCAACTTAGTGCCCAAGGCACTCTGCAAACTCTGCCACAACCTAGCAGTAAAACGAGGATCTCTATCTGAGACGATCGTCACTGGGACCCCGTGCAATCTCACTACGTCCCGAATGTACAAATCGGCAAGATGATCTATCGAATCTCTCACGCGCATAGGAATAAAGTGCGCCGACTTAGTCAACCGGTCTACAACCACCCAAATAGCATCACTACCCCGCTGAGTCTTCGGAAGACCTACAACGAAGTCCATAGTGACATGCTCCCACTTCCACTCGGCAATAGGCAAGGGTTGCAACAAACCCGCTGGCCTCTGATGCTCGGCCTTCACTTGCTGGCAAGTAAGGCACTTCGATACGAAAACAGCCACATCTCTTTTCATACCCTGCCACCAAAACTGGTGACCCAAATCCCGATACATCTTAGTGCCTCCCGGATGCACCGCAAGGCGTGAATGATGAAACTCTCGGAGTACCTCCTCTCGACAAGACTCCGGCACAAACAGACGGTCTCGGTATCTCACACTCAGGTCGGGATACACCGTTAAACCCTTCTCAACTTTCCCACTGGAGATCTTTTCTCGGAGGGATTCTACCTCAAGGTCACCTCTCTGTGCCTCTAACACTCTAATCACAAGTGTAGGCTGCACCACGACAGAAAACAAGGCCGCAGCCTCAACAGATTCGCCCAGTAGCAAATCAAACTCGCCAAGTGCTCCCAACATCTCCCATTCCCGGATGGCTATACAAGCTACATCACTAATGGTTTTCCTACTAAGGGCATCGGCCACAACATTGGCCTTTCCCGGATGATAATGCAACTCAAAATCATAATCCTCGATGAACTCCATCCATCTCCTCTGCCTCAGATTCAAGTCTCTCTGTGTAAACAGATACTTCAAACTCTTGTGATCCGAGAATACCTCGAACCTCTCACCATAAAGGTAGTGCCTCCAGATTTTCAAGGCAAAGATCACAGCTGCTAACTCTAGGTCGTGTGTGGGGTAATTCTTCTCGTGTATTTTCAACTGACGTGAACCATAAGCTACCACTTTCCCCTCTTGCATCAACACACAGCCCAAACCCTCTCGTGAAGCATCACAATAAACCGCATAACCCAACCCTCTCTCCGGAATAATCAGCACCGGAGCGGTGGTCAATCTAATTTTCAACTCTTGGAACGACTTTTCACAAGTCTCACTCCACACAAACTTGACTCCCTTCCGAGTCAGTCTAGTCAACGGTGACGCTAACCTGGAGAAATCTTTCACAAACCGACGGTAATACCCAGCTAATCCCAGAAAACTGCGGATCTCAAACACACTCTTAGGCTGTGCCCAATCTTGCACTGCCTCAACCTTGGATGTATCAACAGACACCCCTTCCCCGGATACCACGTGGCCTAAGAATTTGACTTCCCTCAGCCAGAACTCACACTTCCCAAACTTGGCATACAGCCTATGGGCTCTAAGTAACTCAAGCACCACTCTCAAGTGTGCCTCGTGCTCCTCCTCAGAAGACGAATAGATAAGGATATCGTCCACGAAAACAACCACAAATCGGTCTAAGAACTCCCGGAAAATCCGGTTCATCAAGTCCATAAAGACTGCCGGTGCATTGGTAAGTCCGAATGGCATCACCAAAAACTCATAATGGCCATACCGCGTACGGAATGCCGTCTTAGGAATATCTTCCTCCCTGACCCTCAACTGATGGTAACCCGATCTCAAGTCTATCTTAGAGAAACAACGGGAACCCTTCAACTGGTCAAACAAATCATCTATACGGGGCATAGGGTACTTATTTTTAACCGTAGCCCGATTCAACTTCCGGTAGTCTATACACAATCTCAAGGCACCATCTTTCTTTTTAACAAAGAGTGCCGGTGCTCCCCACGGTGAAACACTAGGGCGAACAAAGCCCTTATCTAGCAATTCCTGGAGCTGAACTTTCAACTCAACCAACTCTGCTGGAGCAAAACGGTAAGGTGCCATAGAAATCGGCGCTGTACCAGGCACTAAATCAATAGAGAACTCTATCTCTCGGTGAGATGGCAAACTAACAAGATCTTCGGGAAAGACATCCGAATACTCACAAACCACCCTCGGTAATACATGCTGGGTCTCACCACGCTCACCACTCTCAAAGCTAGCAAGTAGACTACTAAGCTCACTTCGCCCTCGCGAATCATACCCCAGTGGCAAAACACTACCAACCCGGTCTCCCAAGAAATGGAACCACTCCCCGCTCAAGGTACACAATGTAACCCTCTGGCGGTAGCAATCAATAACAGCCCGGTATGACGATAACCAGTCCATACCCAAAATAACATCAAAACCCTTCATGGGCATGACAACAAACGGAAAATGAAGCCTATAGTCGGCGACCTCTATATCACATCCTCTAACACCCTGTTTCAGAACCAACTCACCACCCAAAGGCGATACCACACAAATAGGAGATGCTAACTGTGCTAACTCCAATTCCAAAACAGATGCAAATGCAGCAGATACAAAAGAATGAGATGCACCCGTGTCTATCAACACATTAGCAACTGAGTTGCAAAACAGAAAAGTACCTCTCACCACTGATGGAGCCGGTACTAAGTCCTGGGCGGTAACAGCATACACGCGCCCCGTAGGCCCCTGGTCTACCTGCTCACCTCTCGGAGCAAAAGACTGCTGCACAGACTGGGATGACGAAGCTCCCGGATTGGCCCTCGAGGCCTGCACAGACTGAGCTGGCTGAAAACCCTGCGTCTGCCTAGAACCAGACGCTCCCGAAGTGGCACTCAACTGTGGGCAAAACCTCTTCATGTGCCCAGGTTGTCCACACTGATAACAAGTCAAGAGCTGCCCCCTGCCCAAACTCTGACTCTGCGGTCTAGCTGAAGAAGAAACAGCTTTCTGACCCCCACCCTTCTGCGGGCACACAGATACCTTGTGACCCAGCTGGCCACACTTGTAACAGGTGAAATCCCCCTGACCACCTCTCCCGGAGCCTGCACTCGGCACTGGGAAGGTCGATCTAGCAACACCACCCTGCGACTGCTGAGGGTTATAACCCTTCTGTCTCCTGCCATCACTCTGACTATCCTGGCTCCTCTTGGAGCCTCTCTGACCCTCATCCTCCTCCTGCATCATAAGCTCCATATGAGCTGCAGCGTCCACTAGGTGTCTATACTCTCGAATATAAGACCCACCAATTCTCAACTTGAGGCCCCGCCTCAACTTCCGCTCAAACTCATAGCAACGGCGTTCCTCAGACGCCACCAGTTCAGGTGCAAACCTAGACAGACTGGTAAAAGTAGCCTCAAACTCGGCCACTGACAAGCCCTACTGATTAAGCCGGCTAAACTGATCCCTCAGCTTCTCCCTAGCTGCTGCTGATAAAAACCTCTCCTGAAAAGCATTCACAAACGCCTCCCAAGTACCACCAACACGAGCTTTCTCGTACTTCCACCATTGACCCGCATCTCCCTTCAGTTGAAAGGATGCCAAGGTCACTTTCAGTGCTCCGTCCTCGATGCCAAGCATCTCAAACGTCTTCGTTGTCTGTTCGAGCCATTCATCTGCCTTAAGCGGCTCTTTAGGATCCCCGATAAACTCGTCCGGATTACACCGGAAGAACTCCCTCTTCAAGAAGGAAGGTCCTGTCTCAGCTGCCTGATTCCCAGCTCTAAGAATACCCAAAGCTCCTGCTATCTCTCTGGCCAAGGCACCCATAGCCTGCTGACCTACTGGCTCGGCCACATTGGCCTGCCCAACTCCCTCCTGCACTGCCGGAATCTCACCCTGTAACGGTACTTCCTGCCTCGCAGGTCTACCACGCCTAGCACCTCTTCCTCGTCCTGACATCCTAATAAAGGCAACACAGAACGTTAGCACATTCATAAATGTGCCGAAACTAAACACTCACGTCCTAATGCCTGGACAGCTGTAATTCACTCCACATAAGCACATAAACACATAAGCACTTACGAATTTCATTTCCGGATAATAATAGTCCCGAGGCGTTACTAGAGTTCCGGTTAGAAACAGCATTGATCAAGTGCTTTTCCAACAAGACTCCCAGAAACTCAAGGATCCAATCAATATCCCAGAAATTAAATCCCATACCCACAGTCACATAAGCATGTTATCAAATAAACACATAGCATATGGTACTACATCTACGTCTCTATCAAGCGAGACAAACCCATTGTGATCCTAATCACTTCCCACGTACCCAAAGTATTCGAACCCGGTACGCTCTGATACCAAGTTGTAACGCCCTCAAAATAATAACATTAAACCCATCAGATAAGACAAGCATTTACATATAAACTAACCACATTCCTTTATTTCATTGAGTTTCATTACATAAGTATTACATGTTAACATCAAAACAAAATGCCCTACGGGCTTACAGCTTTCCAAGTTAACACTTGGTTTCAACAAAAGAGTACTAACTCGTTTACACATTAAGCCCTTGGCTTGAAGTTACATGTAATACATCAAAAGTAAAACAACTACACTATGTCCGCCTCTAGCCTTCCAAGCTATGTCCTTGGAGGTGGCATGCTTCCTGTACCTGAAAATGATATTCCCATATAGGGTGAGCCACAGCCCAGTAGAAATACACTAAACCAACCATGGACAATGACTAAAACATTAGCAATTGATAGTTGGTCAACACTGATACAATCACATAAATTACATATTTATGTCAACGACTTACAAGTCCCAATTACTTTTCATTTTCCCTTTTTCAACAGATAAGCATGCTAGCTCTATCATCATTTCCACAGATATGTATAAAAACTATATCTCACATTCAGATAAGCATAAAAGCTATATCCACATTCTCAACAGATATGTATATCAACAATATCCACAGATAAGCATACAAGCTGTATCCACACTCTACAACAGATATGTATAACCACAATATCCACAGATAAGCATATAAGCTATATCCACACTTCACAAAGATAAGCATATGAGCTCTATCTTCACTTCTCTAGACAAGCATATGAGCTCTGTCTACGGAGTTCATCCCCTATCTCCTCCCAATACCTATCCGGTTTAGAGGTACATCCCCTATCTTCCCCTAAACCGCGGAGTACATCCCCTATCTCCTCCTCTACACATAACGTATATAAACACATTGGTTCTATATACAATCACACAATACACACAATTAATGTATTCTATCAACCGTCAAGTTCCATGACACATTCCATTGATTAGTTTCTGTTTACCTAATCATCATGCATTGTCTACAACAATCTCGACTATCCTCCACCGATAGCCCAAAGCAGTTATTTCTAAAACAGAAAATAAATGCACAAATGGATATTCAATCAACATTTCATTTCCTCATTTCTCAACAATTAATTATCCCAATTAATTAAACAATGTAATTAGGCCATTTTCCATAATTACCATTTCAACCCTTAGGTCCCATTTTCATCAATGATTCAACAATCATTCTATTTTTCTATGCCAAACATGCATCTAGGTTTATTATGAATAAAACCCCAACTTTTGTAAAATTACACAAAAGCCCCAAACTTTCACAAATTTACCAAACCAAGCCCAACATCTCAAAATACCAAAATTTAAAGACAAAACCCATAGAGAGGAGTAGGTTATCCCTACCTCAAATTCGGAGTCCCAAAGGAGAAGACGACAAAACCCAACGTGCTCCAAAACCCGAGATTTTCAGATTAAAATGAAGCCCTCGACGATCAACAACTTTTTTGTAAAGGCCAAAGGTGAGTAAATCACTCTTACTAGATCAAAACCTAGAGAGAAGGTAGAGTCTAGAGTGAGAGGCTCAACAATGGTGATTTGGGAAAAGTAAGAGAGAGAAGAGAAAGTGAAAAAGTGATTTGAAAAGTCACAATTTCGGGATTTAAACCCAGTCTTCCGCTCGAGCGTAAAACACCCCGCTCGAGCGGCCACTCACAGACTTCCGCTCGAGCGGCCAATCTCCCGCCCGAGCGCAGAATGCACTCGCCCAGCACTTTTGCAGAACCAGGCCTCCGCTCGAGCTCCCAATCCCTACGCTCGAGCTCACAACACTGCACAACAAGATACTGGATGGATGTATTCCCCGCTCGAGCGCCAACACCTCCGCTCGAGCGGACAGGCCAAAAATCTAGGCAACTAGTTTTGGTTTCTAAACTCAACCAACCTGAAACAAACCTGCCCAACACATCCCATAACTCAAATACTAAGTAAAAAGGATGCAAACAAGATGATAGACAACTACCAACATCCACGGACACATGTCCGGATCACGGTATAACAAGGGTAAACCCGGGATCGCTATAACCTCCCCCCCTTAAAGAATTTCACCCCCGAAATTAAGCACAAGTTGCAAAACAAGCTTTCCTCCATTTTAAACAGTGTTACACTTGAACAGTCAACAATTCGACCCATTACCGGTCATCCCATCCCTTAAACAAGAGACATATCACAATATGTAAACAACATATGTACTTTCAACATGCATCAACATTATGCACTATCCTTCCAATTTCAACAATATATTCAACAGATATAATGTTACATTCAACTTCCATATGAGGCAAGTTCCAAAACATATTTTCAATAAACCAAACATTTTCAATGTTTCACAACTTAAGACATATATAAAAGCTCTTAAGTTCAACAAAACGTAAAATTTAAATACAAGATCACACATCAACAAACAAGTCCGGATATTTCTCACGGACTTCCAACTCACGTTCCCAAGTGGCTTCCTCCACTCCGTGATGTTTCCACAAGACTTTCACCAAAGGAATGGTCTTGCCACGCAGGACCTGATCCCGCCTATCCAAGACCCGAACCGGTCTCTCCTCATACGAGGCATCCTCATCTACCTCTAAATCAGTCCAATCCAACACATGTGATGGATCTGGCTCATACTTCCGAAGCATACTCACATGAAACACGTCATGCACTCCGGACAACTGCGGCGGTAAGGCTAACCGATAAGCAACCTCGCCTATCTTCTCAAGGATCTCAAAAGGACTAATAAACCGAGGGGATAATTTCCCACTCTTCCCAAACCTCATCAGGCCTCGCCTAGGTGATATCTTCAGAAAGACATGATCACCTACCTCAAACGCCAAAGGCCTCCTCCTACGGTCGGCATAACTCTTTTGTCGACTCTGGGCTGTAACAAGCCTCCTACGGATAAGCTCAACTTTCTCCGTCGTCTCCCTAACCAACTCCGGACCCAACAAAGGTGCATCACCCACCTCGGCCCAACAAACTGGGGACCTACAGGGTCGGCCATACAAGGCCTCAAACGGTGCCATACCGATGCTAGACTGAAAACTGTTGTTGTAGGCAAACTCTACCAATGGCAAGTGCCTCTCCCACGTCCCACTGAAATCCAGGACACAACCCCGAAGCATATCCTCGAGGATCTGAATAGTACGCTCGGACTGCCCGTCAGTCTGAGGATGATAAGCCGTACTAAAGGTCAACTTAGTGCCCAAGGCACTCTGCAAACTCTGCCACAACCTAGCAGTAAAACGAGGATCTCTATCTGAGACGATCGTCACTGGGACCCCGTGCAATCTCACTACGTCCCGAATGTACAAATCGGCAAGATGATCTATCGAATCTCTCACGCGCATAGGAATAAAGTGCGCCGACTTAGTCAACCGGTCTACAACCACCCAAATAGCATCACTACCCCGCTGAGTCTTCGGAAGACCTACAACGAAGTCCATAGTGACATGCTCCCACTTCCACTCGGCAATAGGCAAGGGTTGCAACAAACCCGCTGGCCTCTGATGCTCGGCCTTCACTTGCTGGCAAGTAAGGCACTTCGATACGAAAACAGCCACATCTCTTTTCATACCCTGCCACCAAAACTGGTGACCCAAATCCCGATACATCTTAGTGCCTCCCGGATGCACCGCAAGGCGTGAATGATGAAACTCTCGGAGTACCTCCTCTCGACAAGACTCCGGCACAAACAGACGGTCTCGGTATCTCACACTCAGGTCGGGATACACCGTTAAACCCTTCTCAACTTTCCCACTGGAGATCTTTTCTCGGAGGGATTCTACCTCAAGGTCACCTCTCTGTGCCTCTAACACTCTAATCACAAGTGTAGGCTGCACCACGACAGAAAACAAGGCCGCAGCCTCAACAGATTCGCCCAGTAGCAAATCAAACTCGCCAAGTGCTCCCAACATCTCCCATTCCCGGATGGCTATACAAGCTACATCACTAATGGTTTTCCTACTAAGGGCATCGGCCACAACATTGGCCTTTCCCGGATGATAATGCAACTCAAAATCATAATCCTCGATGAACTCCATCCATCTCCTCTGCCTCAGATTCAAGTCTCTCTGTGTAAACAGATACTTCAAACTCTTGTGATCCGAGAATACCTCGAACCTCTCACCATAAAGGTAGTGCCTCCAGATTTTCAAGGCAAAGATCACAGCTGCTAACTCTAGGTCGTGTGTGGGGTAATTCTTCTCGTGTATTTTCAACTGACGTGAACCATAAGCTACCACTTTCCCCTCTTGCATCAACACACAGCCCAAACCCTCTCGTGAAGCATCACAATAAACCGCATAACCCAACCCTCTCTCCGGAATAATCAGCACCGGAGCGGTGGTCAATCTAATTTTCAACTCTTGGAACGACTTTTCACAAGTCTCACTCCACACAAACTTGACTCCCTTCCGAGTCAGTCTAGTCAACGGTGACGCTAACCTGGAGAAATCTTTCACAAACCGACGGTAATACCCAGCTAATCCCAGAAAACTGCGGATCTCAAACACACTCTTAGGCTGTGCCCAATCTTGCACTGCCTCAACCTTGGATGTATCAACAGACACCCCTTCCCCGGATACCACGTGGCCTAAGAATTTGACTTCCCTCAGCCAGAACTCACACTTCCCAAACTTGGCATACAGCCTATGGGCTCTAAGTAACTCAAGCACCACTCTCAAGTGTGCCTCGTGCTCCTCCTCAGAAGACGAATAGATAAGGATATCGTCCACGAAAACAACCACAAATCGGTCTAAGAACTCCCGGAAAATCCGGTTCATCAAGTCCATAAAGACTGCCGGTGCATTGGTAAGTCCGAATGGCATCACCAAAAACTCATAATGGCCATACCGCGTACGGAATGCCGTCTTAGGAATATCTTCCTCCCTGACCCTCAACTGATGGTAACCCGATCTCAAGTCTATCTTAGAGAAACAACGGGAACCCTTCAACTGGTCAAACAAATCATCTATACGGGGCATAGGGTACTTATTTTTAACCGTAGCCCGATTCAACTTCCGGTAGTCTATACACAATCTCAAGGCACCATCTTTCTTTTTAACAAAGAGTGCCGGTGCTCCCCACGGTGAAACACTAGGGCGAACAAAGCCCTTATCTAGCAATTCCTGGAGCTGAACTTTCAACTCAACCAACTCTGCTGGAGCAAAACGGTAAGGTGCCATAGAAATCGGCGCTGTACCAGGCACTAAATCAATAGAGAACTCTATCTCTCGGTGAGATGGCAAACTAACAAGATCTTCGGGAAAGACATCCGAATACTCACAAACCACCCTCGGTAATACATGCTGGGTCTCACCACGCTCACCACTCTCAAAGCTAGCAAGTAGACTACTAAGCTCACTTCGCCCTCGCGAATCATACCCCAGTGGCAAAACACTACCAACCCGGTCTCCCAAGAAATGGAACCACTCCCCGCTCAAGGTACACAATGTAACCCTCTGGCGGTAGCAATCAATAACAGCCCAGTATGACGATAACCAGTCCATACCCAAAATAACATCAAAACCCTTCATGGGCATGACAACAAACGGAAAATGAAGCCTATAGTCGGCGACCTCTATATCACATCCTCTAACACCCTGTTTCAGAACCAACTCACCACCCAAAGGCGATACCACACAAATAGGAGATGCTAACTGTGCTAACTCCAATTCCAAAACAGATGCAAATGCAGCAGATACAAAAGAATGAGATGCACCCGTGTCTATCAACACATTAGCAACTGAGTTGCAAAACAGAAAAGTACCTCTCACCACTGATGGAGCCGGTACTAAGTCCTGGGCGGTAACAGCATACACGCGCCCCGTAGGCCCCTGGTCTACCTGCTCACCTCTCGGAGCAAAAGACTGCTGCACAGACTGGGATGACGAAGCTCCCGGATTGGCCCTCGAGGCCTGCACAGACTGAGCTGGCTGAAAACCCTGCGTCTGCCTAGAACCAGACGCTCCCGAAGTGGCACTCAACTGTGGGCAAAACCTCTTCATGTGCCCAGGTTGTCCACACTGATAACAAGTCAAGAGCTGCCCCCTGCCCAAACTCTGACTCTGCGGTCTAGCTGAAGAAGAAACAGCTTTCTGACCCCCACCCTTCTGCGGGCACACAGATACCTTGTGACCCAGCTGGCCACACTTGTAACAGGTGAAATCCCCCTGACCACCTCTCCCGGAGCCTGCACTCGGCACTGGGAAGGTCGATCTAGCAACACCACCCTGCGACTGCTGAGGGTTATAACCCTTCTGTCTCCTGCCATCACTCTGACTATCCTGGCTCCTCTTGGAGCCTCTCTGACCCTCATCCTCCTCCTGCATCATAAGCTCCATATGAGCTGCAGCGTCCACTAGGTGTCTATACTCTCGAATATAAGACCCACCAATTCTCAACTTGAGGCCCCGCCTCAACTTCCGCTCAAACTCATAGCAACGGCGTTCCTCAGACGCCACCAGTTCAGGTGCAAACCTAGACAGACTGGTAAAAGTAGCCTCAAACTCGGCCACTGACAAGCCCTACTGATTAAGCCGGCTAAACTGATCCCTCAGCTTCTCCCTAGCTGCTGCTGATAAAAACCTCTCCTGAAAAGCATTCACAAACGCCTCCCAAGTACCACCAACACGAGCTTTCTCGTACTTCCACCATTGACCCGCATCTCCCTTCAGTTGAAAGGATGCCAAGGTCACTTTCAGTGCTCCGTCCTCGATGCCAAGCATCTCAAACGTCTTCGTTATCTGTTCGAGCCATTCATCTGCCTTAAGCGGCTCTTTAGGATCCCCGATAAACTCGTCCGGATTACACCGGAAGAACTCCCTCTTCAAGAAGGAAGGTCCTGTCTCAGCTGCCTGATTCCCAGCTCTAAGAATACCCAAAGCTCCTGCTATCTCTCTGGCCAAGGCACCCATAGCCTGCTGACCTACTGGCTCGGCCACATTGGCCTGCCCAACTCCCTCCTGCACTGCCGGAATCTCACCCTGTAACGGTACTTCCTGCCTCGCAGGTCTACCACGCCTAGCACCTCTTCCTCGTCCTGACATCCTAATAAAGGCAACACAGAACGTTAGCACATTCATAAATGTGCCGAAACTAAACACTCACGTCCTAATGCCTGGACAGCTGTAATTCACTCCACATAAGCACATAAACACATAAGCACTTACGAATTTCATTTCCGGATAATAATAGTCCCGAGGCGTTACTAGAGTTCCGGTTAGAAACAGCATTGATCAAGTGCTTTTCCAACAAGACTCCCAGAAACTCAAGGATCCAATCAATATCCCAGAAATTAAATCCCATACCCACAGTCACATAAGCATGTTATCAAATAAACACATAGCATATGGTACTACATCTACGTCTCTATCAAGCGAGACAAACCCATTGTGATCCTAATCACTTCCCACGTACCCAAAGTATTCGAACCCGGTACGCTCTGATACCAAGTTGTAACGCCCTCAAAATAATAACATTAAACCCATCAGATAAGACAAGCATTTACATATAAACTAACCACATTCCTTTATTTCATTGAGTTTCATTACATAAGTATTACATGTTAACATCAAAACAAAATGCCCTACGGGCTTACAGCTTTCCAAGTTAACACTTGGTTTCAACAAAAGAGTACTAACTCGTTTACACATTAAGCCCTTGGCTTGAAGTTACATGTAATACATCAAAAGTAAAACAACTACACTATGTCCGCCTCTAGCCTTCCAAGCTATGTCCTTGGAGGTGGCATGCTTCCTGTACCTGAAAATGATATTCCCATATAGGGTGAGCCACAGCCCAGTAGAAATACACTAAACCAACCATGGACAATGACTAAAACATTAGCAATTGATAGTTGGTCAACACTGATACAATCACATAAATTACATATTTATGTCAACGACTTACAAGTCCCAATTACTTTTCATTTTCCCTTTTTCAACAGATAAGCATGCTAGCTCTATCATCATTTCCACAGATATGTATAAAAACTATATCTCACATTCAGATAAGCATAAAAGCTATATCCACATTCTCAACAGATATGTATATCAACAATATCCACAGATAAGCATACAAGCTGTATCCACACTCTACAACAGATATGTATAACCACAATATCCACAGATAAGCATATAAGCTATATCCACACTTCACAAAGATAAGCATATGAGCTCTATCTTCACTTCTCTAGACAAGCATATGAGCTCTGTCTACGGAGTTCATCCCCTATCTCCTCCCAATACCTATCCGGTTTAGAGGTACATCCCCTATCTTCCCCTAAACCGCGGAGTACATCCCCTATCTCCTCCTCTACACATAACGTATATAAACACATTGGTTCTATATACAATCACACAATACACACAATTAATGTATTCTATCAACCGTCAAGTTCCATGACACATTCCATTGATTAGTTTCTGTTTACCTAATCATCATGCATTGTCTACAACAATCTCGACTATCCTCCACCGATAGCCCAAAGCAGTTATTTCTAAAACAGAAAATAAATGCACAAATGGATATTCAATCAACATTTCATTTCCTCATTTCTCAACAATTAATTATCCCAATTAATTAAACAATGTAATTAGGCCATTTTCCATAATTACCATTTCAACCCTTAGGTCCCATTTTCATCAATGATTCAACAATCATTCTATTTTTCTATGCCAAACATGCATCTAGGTTTATTATGAATAAAACCCCAACTTTTGTAAAATTACACAAAAGCCCCAAACTTTCACAAATTTACCAAACCAAGCCCAACATCTCAAAATACCAAAATTTAAAGACAAAACCCATAGAGAGGAGTAGGTTATCCCTACCTCAAATTCGGAGTCCCAAAGGAGAAGACGACAAAACCCAACGTGCTCCAAAACCCGAGATTTTCAGATTAAAATGAAGCCCTCGACGATCAACAACTTTTTTGTAAAGGCCAAAGGTGAGTAAATCACTCTTACTAGATCAAAACCTAGAGAGAAGGTAGAGTCTAGAGTGAGAGGCTCAACAATGGTGATTTGGGAAAAGTAAGAGAGAGAAGAGAAAGTGAAAAAGTGATTTGAAAAGTCACAATTTCGGGATTTAAACCCAGTCTTCCGCTCGAGCGTAAAACACCCCGCTCGAGCGGCCACTCACAGACTTCCGCTCGAGCGGCCAATCTCCCGCCCGAGCGCAGAATGCACTCGCCCAGCACTTTTGCAGAACCAGGCCTCCGCTCGAGCTCCCAATCCCTACGCTCGAGCTCACAACACTGCACAACAAGATACTGGATGGATGTATTCCCCGCTCGAGCGCCAACACCTCCGCTCGAGCGGACAGGCCAAAAATCTAGGCAACTAGTTTTGGTTTCTAAACTCAACCAACCTGAAACAAACCTGCCCAACACATCCCATAACTCAAATACTAAGTAAAAAGGATGCAAACAAGATGATAGACAACTACCAACATCCACGGACACATGTCCGGATCACGGTATAACAAGGGTAAACCCGGGATCGCTATAGAACAAGCCCAACCACACCACACACCCGCGCCCAAGCCCAGCCCGCCCGACCCGACGCCGGCGGCGCGCGCATGTGTGGTGATTTTGGGTCCAATGGGTCTAGCCCATTTTGCCCATAACCTCTCCCTCTAAAACACTTGGGTACCCCTTGGGGCACACCCCAAGTATCTCACCCAAGCCTTATAAACCCTTTCAAAACTTCCCACCAAATCAATGTGGGACAAGCCAATTTACAACCTTAAGGAATTTCCACCAAAACTCCATTTCCATGGAGCACACTTTGGC
Organism: Camellia sinensis; assembly: GCF_055761805.1. Lineage (NCBI taxonomy): Eukaryota > Viridiplantae > Streptophyta > Magnoliopsida > Ericales > Theaceae > Camellia > Camellia sinensis. Next base: position 165,557,797 of record NC_138972.1, read on the forward strand.
TTCAATTTCCCATTCACTCGGTAATGGTTTTGAGCAACCAAATATACCACGTGAATCACAACGCGGCAAAGAACACGTTACCACTTTGACCCGAGTAAATTGACACTCGAGGCCCACCTAAAAAATAGACCAAACTTGAGGAAAAATTCTGGTTTTACCCAGAATTTTTCTACCATTTCCAACAATCCCCCACATGAATGGAATTTGATGACAACAGAAATGCAACAATATGCAGCCTTTAACGAAAGAGTATAAGTCGAAAATATCTTGCATCAGGATAGGTAGTTTTCGGCCTTGAACCTTCCCTAGTGATAACCTATCGGACTTACTGGCTAACCAATGGACGCGATGCCTTGAATTGTTCAGCCGTTTGTGTAAGCCAAGACAATAGATTTCACACAAAATATCTTCTAACACATCGTGGTTCTCACTGTTGTGTTCATTTTGGCCTTGAACGCGCCTGGTTTTCATAAGTGTTTCTAGAGAATTTAGCCTTTTCATTCTCATAGAACCGGCCCCAGTTCAACACTCATATAGGTGATTCTTATTGTGAGTATCTCCTTATACTCGTCTTGATTTTATACCTTAATCAAGATATAAGTAATCATTAAAAGCAAAGCTTATCCTTATACCCCTGCATACAACATATGTTGCAGATATCACTCTCACCATAGGAATGGGTAGGGAATTTTTAATCCCTTGGTGATTTCTGGTGAGCCATACATAACTTAGTTGTCCCTTTGAACTTAGTTCTTGGGATCTCCAGTCATATAAGTAGGGTTACCATTATGACGACTCTTATGTAATAGGCTTTAATCCCATCCCCTTCGATGAACTATACACTAGCTCTTTTGTCAAACCTTTTGTTAACGGATCCGCAATATTCTCTTTAGATTTTATATAATCTATTGAGATTATTCCGTTTGACAACAATTGCCTTACGGTATTATGTCGACGACGAATATGTCGTGACTTACCGTTATACATGTGATTCTGTGCCCTGCCTATTGCAGATTGACTATCACAATGAATGCAAATAGCTGGCACAGGTTTTGGCCACATTGGAATGTCTTCTAAGAAGTGACGAAGCCATTCTGCTTCTTCTCCTGCTTTGTCCAAAGCAATGAACTCGGATTCCATTGTAGATCGTGCGATGCAAGTTTGTTTCGTGGACTTCCAAGAAACAATAGCGCCTCCTAGAGTAAAGACATATCCACTAGTGGATTTTGAATCTTTAGTATCCGATATCCAATTGGCATCACAATAACCTTCGAGTACTGCTGGATATCGAGTAAAGTTCAAACCATGATCACGAGTAAATCTTAGATATCTAAGAACCTGAATGATCGCTTTCCAATGGTCTTCTCCAGGGTTACTAGTGTACCTACTCAATTTACTGATAGCATAAGCTATATCAGGACGAGTACAATTCATTAGGTACATTAGGCTTCCAATGATTTGGGAGTATTTTAACTGAAACACTGCATCACCTTTATTTTTCGATAAATAAAGACTGATGTCTACAGGTGTTCTAGCTAAATTCAAATCATCCTTGATAAATTTATCAAGAATTTTCTCAATATAATGAGATTGAGATAATGCATATCCGTCAGATGTTTTAGTAATTTTCATTCCTAATATAACATCTGCGACCCCCATATCTTTCATATCAAATCTTTTGTTAAGCATCTGCTTAGTTGATTTGATCATGTTTTGACTGCTTCCAATGATAAGCATGTCATCCACATAAAGACAAACTATGACATATCCTTGGTCAGTGCTTTTAACATAGACGCATTTGTCACATTCGTTTATCTTAAACTCATTAGTAAGCATTGCATGATCAAATTTTTCATGCCATTGCTTAGGTGCTTGTTTTAATCCATAAAGGGATTTTACAAGTCGACAAACTTTCTTTTCTTGCCCTGATACTACAAACCCTTCGGGTTGTTCCATATAGATCTCTTCATTTAGATCACCGTTTAAGAAAGCTGTCTTAACATCCATTTGATGTATTTCTAAATTTAACAACGCTGCTATAGCAATAAGCATGCGGATGGATGTTATTCTTGTCACAGGGGAATATGTGTCAAAATAATCCAGACCTTCTTTTTGTCTGTAACCTTTAACTACAAGTCTTGCTTTATACTTGTCAATTGAACCATCTGCTTTTATTTTTCTCTTGAATATCCATTGATATCCAAGAGATTTAGAACCTGGTGGAAGATCCACCAATTCCCAAGTATGATTTTGCATAATGGATTCAATTTCATTATTAACAGCCTCTTTCCACAAAGGTGCTTCAGGACCTGTCATTGCTGCCTTAAAGCTTTGAGGTTCATTTTCTAACAAGTATGTCAGAAAATCTGGACCAAAGGATTTTGATGTTCTTGCTCTCTTACTTCGTCTAGGTTCATCATTAGTTAAATCCTGTTGGTCGAGACTATTACTAGTCTCTTGTGTTTGATTGTCATTAGTCTCTTGACTTTGTGTACAACCATAAGTTCTTTTCTATGAACTTAATTCCTGTCCTTTCTTGTAAGGAAAGACATGTTCAAAAAACACAGCATTCCTTGACTCTATAATAGTGTTCACATTTATATCAGGTATTTCTGACTTATAAGTCAGAAACCGATATGCACTACTATTCTGAGCATAACCAATAAACACACAATCTACTGTTTTTGGTCCAATCTTAGTCCTTTTAGGAACAGGTACTTCAACTTTTGCCAAACACCCCTACACTTTTAAGTATTTGTAGGAAGGCAGTCGACCTTTCCACAATTCATAAGGAGTGCTGTTGGTTTTCTTGTGGGGTATTCTATTAAGAACATAATTAGCAGACAATATTGCTTCCCCCCACAAGTTCCGTGGTAAACTTGAACTTAGTAACATGGCATTCATCATTTCTTTTAGGGTTCTATTCTTCCTTTCAGCAATTCCATTTTGCTGTGGAGAATAAGAGGTTGTAGTTTGGTGAATAATGCCATGTTGTGCACAAAATTCATTTAATGGTGCATCATATTCACCACCCCTATCACTTCTAATATAAATCAATGAATTTTAAAACAAATTCAAGAAAAAAACCAAAATAATTATGACTACTCAAGTCAGAATTAATGTTTTGACAAAATCATATCCTCATAAAAAATTTTGCCTAAGAATCAAACAATTCAAAAACCCATTTGATTGTATACATTCTTGCAACTCAATAACAAATAAATGTTACTGTCATAAAAATATTTGTGACAGAAGAAAATTAAATTATCTCAACTAATGCAAGAGATATACCCCCATATTAATAAAATGGTTCATGGTTTAACAAATTCTACTACGCAAGTAAAATAATTATTAATGACATCTCATGTCACATAATTCAATAATCAACATAAAAGATTTCTTAAATTACTTCCCAATTAAACAGACCGATATAATTACATACATCTTCATGTTTAAATTTCTCTGGTGTTTAAACACCCATTCAAAATTGATTAGAAATATTCAAATTTACCTGCCTATGTCCAAAGTCGACATAACAATTTATCATTCCAAATCACTTGAAATTATTGTTAAGAAATAACTTGAGTTGATATCATACATGCATATCAAACGCATCAACTAAAAATAATGAATTAACAAAATAAATTAATCATTCACGATCCTATCACTTGCATCATGAAATAAAAGGATTCTCCACAAAATTTTAAACTTCAAAATGACAAAACATACCTACATTTAATGAGTTTGATTTGTACATAAATAAACAAATTAAATGTCACGCCCCCAAACCGCCCCTAGTAGTTTGGTGCCGTGATGGCCAGTAACCCGAGGTTACCGAAGGCCGTCTTACAAAAATCACACACAATCAGAGTATGAAATATGGGGCTTACAAGAGCGGAAGCAAAATATACATATAAACCGAGTTGTCCATGAGAGCCGTGCATAAGTCCAATGGAATGCCATACATCAAACATCTTTACAAGTCTTACAATTTTAGATACAACAAAATGGAACACAAAATACATCCTGACCAAAAGGCTTCTCAAGCCGTCACATGCCAAAACAAACAAAGAAAACATAAGCCGAGAAGCATAATCTTCAAGACGATGCAAAACGCAAATCCAAAACATGTCGGCAAAGCACCCAAAACACATCGGCAATCACGTCTAGGCCTCAATGCCTTCTTGTTCATCACCTACATATATATAGAGAGGGTGAGCTTGGATACTCAGTGAATGATACTAGAAATAAAGGTTTTGCATGATTGATATCCAAGATTTCTTTCAAAACTATACATAGCATACTTTTCGATCAAGAGGGAAATCAAGTTCATTTGCCGGCTTTCATGTTCCTTGGATGTTAATAACACCTACTTATTTCAAGGGGTGATGACATATCAAGACAAGAGTTTCAAGACAAGCTGTGCTGCGAAAGTTTAGAGTCCTCTAGCACTAAGGACTGTCAAGACAAGCTGTGCTGCGAAAGTTTATAGTCCTCTAGCACTAAGGACTGTCAAGACAAGCTGTGCTGCGAAAGTTTATAGTCCTCTAGCACTAAGGACTATCAAGACAAGCTGTGCTGCGAAAGTTTAGAGTCCTCTAGCACTAAGGACTGTCAAGACAAGCTGTGCTGCGAAAGTTTATAGTCCTCTAGCACTAAGGACTGTCAAGACAAGCTGTGCTGCGAAAGTTTATAGTCCTCTAGCACTAAGGACTGTCAAGACAAGCTGTGCTGCGAAAGTTTATAGTCCTCTAGCACTAAGGACTGTCAAGACAAGTCATCAAAACAAGATAGCATTTGATATACAAAATAGGGATAGTCATTCATGCTAGATCAAGTACTTTTCAAAACAAGGCAAGACGAGATTTATGAAAGCAAGTGTAACATAGCTTTATTAAAAATACCACTCACATCGTTTCTTCACACGTCGGGGTCGAGACAAGCCCAAGTCCTACAACACATGGCAAAGCCTATTGAATGCGCTTTCAAACAAGTCTCTCATATACACAAATGTTTTCGGAAAACATGCTGGGCACCAACCAGGTCTAGGCCGAGGTTCCACACCTCCTTGCCGAGGTGTGTTCCCGAGGGCCACATGCAAGGAAAGAGGTCGGGAAACTCTGGGTTTCCCTCTGTTGATGAACATGAAGAACATGAGTGTGAAAACATGAAAAATACGAATGCTTGATCATAATCCGCCATCACAAATCTGGGATTTTCGTGCTATGAGTTTGAAAACATGGACCTGGGTACCCGTAGTTGAAAATCATGCAAGAACAAACACAAAACATGAGTCTAGGCGAAAAGCTTTCGGATCAAAACAAGACTTTCTTGAAGAACACATGAATGTCATTTTCTCTTTCTAGAATCGAGCTTCAAAACGATGCATGGCTTACAAATCATTTTCAATCATGCAATGCAATAACATAAACATAAAGAACATCATGAGCAGATCAAGAATCTAACCTTAGAACACGGATCTAACGGTTCGATCTCTAGGAATCAAGCTTGAAGATCTACTTCTCTCTCAAGAACTCTTCTCCCTCTTCTAGAGCTTCTCTCTCTCTACAAGGCAAGTTTATGATACCAAATGATAGTTTTCTGTACCCGGTTCTGGGGTTAACCCTCTGCTGAGACACGTGGCGGCGACTGGTTGGGTTCATCCTGAAAAGGTGGCTGACAGGCCAGACAAAGCATGGTGGAAAGGGTGTTCAACAAGCAAAGCGGTATGGGCTTTCTGACGAGGCAATGACATCGGCTAATAACGAGGCGTATCTAACACGCTATACGGAATGGCACTCCGGCAAGGGGTGACATCGGCTAACAAAGGACTTCGGCAACTAAGGTGACAATGACCTCGGCTAGGAAGGACAACACTTGACTAAGCTGTGCCACATCTTGGCCTAGATGCGCCACACCTCGGCCTAGGTCGTACCACTCCAGGACGAGATCACTAGGGTGCAAGGTGACATCTCGGCTAATGTGGTCAAGGCAAGGACGGAGGTCAACAAGGGGTTCCAAGATACTACCACTAGACTAAGGATGACCTCGGCTTGGAATAACATCGGCTAGCATAACTCAGGCAAGGCGTAACCTAAGTTTCACATCAAGGAAGGAACAAGACAAGCATACTACACTTAGACAAATCACAAGGCTTCAAAACAAGGCATGGATCACATTAACTCAGGCGAAACAAATCACAACATACACATGCAAACTTAACAAATCATAATCATACCGATGCTCATGAACATGATGAGGACATAAAATGTGGGTTCCTATAGTCTACCCTCCTTAAAGAAGTTTGGTCCCCAAACTTAGGTTACCTTGTCCTACGAATAACTCCGGGTAACGGATTTTCATCTCCTCTTCCTTTTCCCATGTGGCCTCCTCGCCATAATGTTTCTCCCATTCGATTTTCACCATTGATATCGACTTATTTCTCAGCTGTCTCACTTGTCTGTCGATAATTCTCATCGGCTTCTCTTCGTAGCCCAAGTCTTCATTAACTACAACCCCGGAGTAATCTATTACATGCAGTGGGTCTCGGATATATTTTCTCAGCATTGAGACATGGAATACGCTGTGGACTTGGCTCAAATCTGGCGGCAAAGCGAGTCTGTAAGCAACGGTGTTAACTTTCTCCAGAATTTCAAATGGCCCAACGTATCGGGGTGCAAGCTTGCCCTTCTTCCCAAATCTCGTAACTCCTGTCATCGGCGAGACCTTCAAAAATACATGGTCCCCAATTTCAAATTCTAACTCCCTCCTTCTTTGATCGGCATAACACTTCTGTCGACTCTGTGCAGTCTTAATCCTTTGCTGAATGAGTTTGATCTTTTCAGTTGTCATTCGAACCAATTCGGGGCCAATTAGAGCTTTGTCTCCCACTTCAGTCCAACATATCGGCGATTTACATTCCCTTCCATACAAAGCTTCATACGGCGCCATGCCAATGCTGGCTTGATAACTGTTGTTGTACGCGAACTCTACTAATGGCAAATGTGATTCCCAACTTCCCTGGAGGTCCAACACGCACAGTCTGAGCATGTCTTCGAGTGTCTGAATCGTTCTTTCTGTCTGTCCGTCGGTCTGGGGGTGAAAGGCTGTGCTAAACCTCAACTCTGTCCCCAAGGCTCCTTGTAGACTCTGCCAAAATCTAGAAACGAACTTCGGATCTCGGTCTGACACAATGGACATCGGCACACCATGAAGCCTAACGATCTCATTCATGTACAATTCGGCAAGTCGGTTGGCATTGAATGTAGTCTTGACAGGCAAAAAGTGAGCTGACTTAGTAAACCTGTCAACTACAACCCAAATGGAATCCATACCTCTTTGCGTCCTCGGCAAACCCACTACGAAATCCATGGAGATGTGCTCCCATTTCCACTCAGGAATTGACAAGGGTTGAAGAAGTCCTGCTGGTCTCTGGTGTTCTGCCTTCACTCGCTGACAACACAGACACTGAGATACAAACTCGGCTATCTCTCTTTTCATGTTTGGCCACCAAAAGGTCCGCTTTACGTCCCGATACATCTTGGTGCTCCCTGGATGAGCGGCAAATTTGGAACTATGGGCCTCTTGCAAAATCTTCCTTTTTAACTCTGGTACGTCGGCCACGCACAATCTTCCTTCAAACTTAAGCACCTGATTCTCTATAGTGTATCCCGGCCTCGGCTTGGTGACGAATTCATCAGTTACCTTCTTGAGGAATTTATCCTCCCTCTGACTAGTCTTCACTTCCTCAATAATAGTTGGTTCCACCGAAACCGCTGTCAGGCACGCCAAACTTCCAACTAACTTCCTGCTCAATGCGTCGGCTACGGAATTTGCCTTACCTGGGTGGTACTGAATCTGCATGTCATAATCCTTCAGTAGCTCGAGCCATCTTCTCTGCCTCATATTTAACTCTTTCTGGGTGAACAAGTATTTCAGACTCTTGTGGTCGGTGAAAACTTGGCAAGATGTTCCGTACAGGTAATGACGCCAGATCTTCAGAGCAAAAACCACGGCAGCTAACTCCAGGTCATGGGTAGGATAATTCTTTTCATTGGGCTTCAATTGACGAGACGCGTACGCTATGACTTTACCTTTTTGCATTAAAACGCAACCCAAACCTTTGTGTGAAGCATCGCTGTAAATCTGAAATTCCTCATTAGCTGATGGTAGTACCAAAACTGGTGTTGTAACCAACCTCGCCTTCAGCTCCTGGAAAGCTGATTCTCTTTCGTCGGTCCATTCATAAGCTGTTCCCTTCTTCGTTAGTTGTGTCAATGGCACTGCAATCCTCGAGAAATCCTTTACAAACTTTCTGTAATAACCTGCCAAACCCAGAAAACTACGAATCTCGGACACGTTGGTCGGCGTCGGCCAATTCACAATGGCTTCAATCTTACTGGGGTCAACTGATATACCGTCTTCATTAATCACATGCCCTAGAAACGAAATGCTGGAAAGCCAAAACTCGCATTTACTTAACTTGGCGTACAACTTCTTATCTCTCAAGGTCTGCAGGGCAAGTCTCAGATGATTCTCGTGCTCGCTCGCACTCCCAGAATAGATCAATATGTCGTCGATAAAAATAATGACAAATTCATCTAGGTACGGCTTAAAGACTCTGTTCATCAGGTCCATGAATGCTGCTGGGGCATTGGTTACTCCGAAGGGCATCACCAAAAATTCGTAGTGGCCATATCTTGTCCGAAAAGCAGTCTTCTCGATATCCTCGGCTTTAACCTTCAACTGGTGGTAGCCCGACCTAAGGTCAATCTTGGAAAAGACTCGTGCTCCTCGTAGCTGATCAAGCAAATCATCGATTCTTGGCAATGGGTATTTGTTCTTAATGGTCACCTTATTAAGTTCTCTGTAGTCAATGCAAAGACGAAGGGTGCCGTCCTTTTTCTTAACAAATAAAACGGGTGCTCCCCACGGTGAAGTGCTCGGCCTGACGAATCCCTTATCCAACAATTCTTGTAATTGCGATTTCAGTTCTCTAAGTTCAGCTGGAGCCATTCTGTAGGGTGTTTTGGAGATAGGTTGTGTTCCTGGCAAGACGTCCACAGTAAACTCTATTTCTCTATCGACAAGGTGGCCAGGCAACTCAGTCGGAAAGACGTCGGAGAATTCCTCCACAACGGGTATGTCGGCTAACTCAACATTTCCATTCAGATCACTTAGTATACTGCATAAGTAACCCTTACATCCTTTTTGGATCAACTTGTAGGCCCTCATGGATGAGATTAAGTAAGGTGGGGGTACAACTCCTTTACCCTGGAAAATGACCTCGGCTTGACTTGGGGTCTTCAATGTGACGTTCTTAGTAACACAATTAATGGATGCATGATTCGCCGCTAACCAGTCCATTCCCAATATAACATCGAAGTGAGTCATGTTTAATGGCATCAAATCAACTAACAATTCTACACTCTCAATCATAGCAATACACGCCCTATAAATGGATGTAACAATCATATTTCTCCCAGATGGGGTAGACACAGATAATACATAATCAAGGGGTTCTAATTCTCTATCCAACTTCTCGGCGAATATAGTGGACACAAATGAATGCGTAGAACCCGAATCAATCAGTACGTATGCATCTTGAGAACAAATTGAGAGGGTACCTGACACTACCGCCTCGGCATTCTGGGCGTCTCCTGGTACTAATGCAAAAACTCTGCCCTGCCTCGCCTGTATTCCCCCGATGTTATTCTTCTGTGTAGAGCCCGAGGTGCTTCCATTCCTCTTCCCATCATCGGTCCTTGCTTTCGGGCAGTCCTTCACGCGATGGCCTATCTCGCCACACTCATAACAAGCTCCCGTTGCCCAACGACAAACCCCGAAATGTTGCTTTCCACAACTCGCGCACATCGGCTTGGCGTTACCTTCCTGATTTGAGTTGCTGGAACTGTCTGTGCTCATTCTCTTCTTGGCATTGAACGGAACTCGGCGACTATCATAATTCTGTCTCTTCCTCTGACCCTCACTTGAACTCTGGTATCGGTTTAAATTAGCTTCAGCCAGGATGGCCTTGTCCAGTACTCCGGCGTACGTCGGCATATTGAGCATATTGACCCGATCTTGTATCGGCCCACGCAACCCACTTTCGAACTTCCTCGCCTTTCGATACTCGTCATCAACCATATGAGGCGCATATCTCGCCAGTTCAGTAAAGGCACGATCGTATTCTGCGACCGTCTTGTTCCCTTGGACCAGATTCTGAAACTCCGTGGTCTTTCGGTCTCGGACGCTGAGGGGGAAATGCTTGTTGTAGAACAACTCCAAAAATTTTGCCCAAGTCAAACCCGGATTGCTTTCTCGGACCATCATCCACCACCTACGAGCATCGTCGTCTAACGTGAATGCTGCCAGAGATACCTTCTGAGCGTCTGTACTGGGGAAAACTTCAAACAACTTCTCCATCTCTAAAACCCATGCCTCGGCTTTCATTGGTTCTATGCCTCCCTGAAATCTCAGCGGTTTCATCTTCTTGAACTCTCTGATTAGAGTTATCGTGTCGTTCCCATACAAAGCTTGCTGCGGAGGCACTTGTGGCACCGGAGGGGGTGGAGCTGCATATCGGCCATTCGTCTGTTCGGCATGCATAGAAGTGGTACCAGTATCCTGCGGCCTAGATTGCCTCTGCTCACGAACCAAGCCTTCGACTAACCTTTCCAATCTCTCCAACCTGTCTTCCGATCGATCTCGGCCAACTGGGGGTCTACCTCTCCTCATGATGCTAGGGGGGGAGATGCAAGATGAGACTTTAAAACAACTAAACAGATAACACATATGCAAGTAACGAGCGTCTAAGCCAAAACGAGGCACACATAGTCAAGTAGCAAGCAATATGATGCAATCTTAACTTTCTTCTAAGGGAAATCCTAGGCTCTCTAGAACTCAAGGTGTGTGATTAACGTACTACAAGGATCTTGTGCTCTGATACCAATCTGTCACGCCCCCAAACCGCCCCTAGTAGTTTGGTGCCGTGATGGCCAGTAACCCGAGGTTACCGAAGGCCGTCTTACAAAAATCACACACAATCAGAGTATGAAATATGGGGCTTACAAGAGCGGAAGCAAAATATACATATAAACCGAGTTGTCCATGAGAGTCGTGCATAAGTCCAATGGAATGCCATACATCAAACATCTTTACAAGTCTTACAATTTTAGATACAACAAAATGGAACACAAAATACATCCTGACCAAAAGGCTTCTCAAGCCGTCACATGCCAAAACAAACAAAGAAAACATAAGCCGAGAAGCATAATCTTCAAGACGATGCAAAACGCAAATCCAAAACATGTCGGCAAAGCACCCAAAACACATCGGCAATCACGTCTAGGCCTCAATGCCTTCTTGTTCATCACCTACATATATATAGAGAGGGTGAGCTTGGATACTCAGTGAATGATACTAGAAATAAAGGTTTTGCATGATTGATATCCAAGATTTCTTTCAAAACTATACATAGCATACTTTTCGATCAAGAGGGAAATCAAGTTCATTTGCCGGCTTTCATGTTCCTTGGATGTTAATAACACCTACTTATTTCAAGGGGTGATGACATATCAAGACAAGAGTTTCAAGACAAGCTGTGCTGCGAAAGTTTAGAGTCCTCTAGCACTAAGGACTGTCAAGACAAGCTGTGCTGCGAAAGTTTATAGTCCTCTAGCACTAAGGACTGTCAAGACAAGCTGTGCTGCGAAAGTTTATAGTCCTCTAGCACTAAGGACTGTCAAGACAAGTTGTGCTGCGAAAGTTTAGAGTCCTCTAGCACTAAGGACTGTCAAGACAAGCTGTGCTGCGAAAGTTTATAGTCCTCTAGCACTAAGGACTGTCAAGACAAGCTGTGCTGCGAAAGTTTATAGTCCTCTAGCACTAAGGACTGTCAAGACAAGCTGTGCTGCGAAAGTTTATAGTCCTCTAGCACTAAGGACTGTCAAGACAAGTCATCAAAACAAGATAGCATTTGATATACAAAATAGGGATAGTCATTCATGCTAGATCAAGTACTTTTCAAAACAAGGCAAGACGAGATTTATGAAAGCAAGTGTAACATAGCTTTATTAAAAATACCACTCACATCGTTTCTTCACACGTCGGGGTCGAGACAAGCCCAAGTCCTACAACACATGGCAAAGCCTATTGAATGCGCTTTCAAACAAGTCTCTCATATACACAAATGTTTTCGGAAAACATGCTGGGCACCAACCAGGTCTAGGCCGAGGTTCCACACCTCCTTGCCGAGGTGTGTTCCCGAGGGCCACATGCAAGGAAAGAGGTCGGGAAACTCTGGGTTTCCCTCTATTGATGAACATGAAGAACATGAGTGTGAAAACATGAAAAATACGAATGCTTGATCATAATCCGCCATCACAAATCTGGGATTTTCGTGCTATGAGTTTGAAAACATAGACCTGGGTACCCGTAGTTGAAAATCATGCAAGAACAAACACAAAACATGAGTCTAGGCGAAAAGCTTTCGGATCAAAACAAGACTTTCTTGAAGAACACATGAATGTCATTTTCTCTTTCTAGAATCGAGCTTCAAAACGATGCATGGCTTACAAATCATTTTCAATCATGCAATGCAATAACATAAACATAAAGAACATCATGAGCAGATCAAGAATCTAACCTTAGAACACGGATCTAACGGTTCGATCTCTAGGAATCAAGCTTGAAGATCTACTTCTCTCTCAAGAACTCTTCTCCCTCTTCTAGAGCTTCTCTCTCTCTACAAGGCAAGTTTATGATACCAAATGATAGTTTTCTGTACCCGGTTCTGGGGTTAACCCTCTGCTGAGACACGTGGCGGCGACTGGTTGGGTTCATCCTGAAAAGGTGGCTGACAGGCCAGACAAAGCATGGTGGAAAGGGTGTTCAACAAGCAAAGCGGTATGGGCTTTCTGACGAGGCAATGACATCGGCTAATAACGAGGCGTATCTAACACGCTATACGGAATGGCACTCCGGCAAGGGGTGACATCGGCTAACAAAGGACTTCGGCAACTAAGGTGACAATGACCTCGGCTAGGAAGGACAACACTTGACTAAGCTGTGCCACATCTTGGCCTAGATGCGCCACACCTCGGCCTAGGTCGTACCACTCCAGGACGAGATCACTAGGGTGCAAGGTGACATCTCGGCTAATGTGGTCAAGGCAAGGACGGAGGTCAACAAGGGGTTCCAAGATACTACCACTAGACTAAGGATGACCTCGGCTTGGAATAACATCGGCTAGCATAACTCAGGCAAGGCGTAACCTAAGTTTCACATCAAGGAAGGAACAAGACAAGCATACTACACTTAGACAAATCACAAGGCTTCAAAACAAGGCATGGATCACATTAACTCAGGCGAAACAAATCACAACATACACATGCAAACTTAACAAATCATAATCATACCGATGCTCATGAACATGATGAGGACATAAAATGTGGGTTCCTACATTAAATATGCACTAAAATGTTCTTGTGAATATATATATATATATATATATTTTCCGACTCATGTGCAAAAACAATTCAAGACTATGAATCCACATTGTAATAAAAATAAAATTAGTTTGTAAAACTAATATTTTACTCTAGAAACAAATTCTTCCGTGTATACTCACGATGAACTATGATAAAGTCAAAATAATTAACACCTTTTCACAAAGGGTTCAAAAAAAAAATAAGTGGTCTACCAAACGAAACCATAAGTTACTTACAAAATTAACAGATTGTGACCGAGTCACAAAGTTACATGATTGATTAACAAAATTAATTTTCTAGTTACTAAAACCAGAAAATAAATTACAATACAAAATACTTTTATTTTCCTTGTTACTAAAACTAGTAAAATAAAATACCGAAATAATATCTGATTACAAAAATCAGAAAACCAAACCACAAATTAATTTTCTAGTTACTTAAACCAGAAAATAAATTATAACACAAAATCATTTTATTTTTCTTGTTACTAAAACTAGAAAATACTGTAATTTTATTTTCCTTGTTACTGAAACTCGAAAATAAAATACCACAAAACTATCTGATTACAAAAATCAGAACAAACACAAAATAATTTTATTTTCTTTGTTACTAAAACTAGAAAATAATATAATTTTATTTTCCTTGTTACTAAAACTAGAAAATAATATAATTTTATTTTCCCTGTTACTAAAACTAGAAAAATAAAATACCAAAATAATTTTCTGTAACACCAAATAATATTCTGCAATTGTTAATGACACCAGTATATTACTACTAGTTGTCAAAGAAAAGAGACAGTATATTACTACTATCTATCAAATAGCATAAATCACTATTTGTTTTTCCAACCAAAATATTAGTTTGAAAACACAGAAAATTAAATACAATGAAGATACCAAAAAGGAATCTGTCTTAAGATTGTAGGACAATCTTCACTGTATTTAAAAGATTTAATTCTATTGTGTACACAACAACAATTAGAATTTAAATAAATAAAGAAAATGAGAAAATTTGTTTGATTACAAAAATCAAACTTGAAATAAAAAAAATACATAAATAAATAACATATTTTATTTTGTTACAAAAACAAAATTTAAATCTGATTTTAATAAATAATAACAACACTGAAAATAAAATAAATAACTTACTTGATTTAAATTTCTTCGAATTATTTTCTGATCAAGTCCAGTGTTTGACACTGTGTCCTTAAGACAGATTCGTCCTCTCCACGGTGCTTTCAGAATTTGGACGTCTATCTCCTAGGATAAAATGATCTTATCAACGAATAAAAGCAGCACTACAATTTAATCGTTCGTCGAACACACAAAGTGTTTACACTCTTTCTTTCAGAAATAGAATGCAGCAAAATGCAGAGATTTAAAGCAGAAGATGGAGTACGAAAATTCTCAATGAAATCCAAATGGGAGGCTAGTCTATTTATAGATGTAAAGGTGGCTCTTGGTTTTGAATTGAACAGGTATGAAACCTGTTAGTTTCAAATTTAAACAGATTTGAATCTGTTGGGTTAATAATTCAAACAGATAAAAAACGGGAAGGGCTCTGTTTGGATGAACAGTAAATCCAAACCAGTTTAATTCTGTTTCAAAACGGGAAGGGCCCTGTTTGGATGAACAGTAAATCCAAACCAGTTTAATTTGAATTCTGGATTTTATTTTAACAAAAATAAAATTAAATTCAAATGTTTTTTGCCCAAAAAGATTAGTATTGGGCTGAACAAGCCCAACCACACCACGCACCTGCGCCCAAGCCCAGCCCGCCCGACCGGACGGCGACGCGCGTGTGGTGATTTTGGGTCCAATGGGTCTAGCCCATTTTGCCCATAACCTCTCCCTCTAAAACACTTGGATATCCCTTGGGGCACACCCCAAGTATCTCACCCAAGCCTTATAAACCCTTTCAAAACTTCCCACCAAATCAATGTGGGACAAGCCAATTTACAACCTTAAGGAATTTCCACCAAAACTCCATTTCCATGGAGCACACTTTGGCTTCAATTTCCCATTCACTCGGTAATGGTTTTGAGCAACCAAATATACCACGTGAATCACAACGCGGCAAAGAACGCGTTACCACTTTGACCCGAGTAAATCGACACTCGGGGCCCACCTAAAAAATAGACCAAACTTGAGGAAAAATTCTGGTTTTACCCAGAATTTTTCTACCATTTCCAACAGGTTTCTTGAATGAACTTCCATTTTTAATTTTATGCAACTTCGATTTTTATTTTTATTCAACTTCCATTTTTATTCTTTTTCCTTTTCTATTGAACTTCTTTTTTTTATTATTTAATTTTCAAATAGATCTTTAAGGTATAGTGGTTTCTTGAATGAAATTACATTTTAATTTCATGCAGCATCCATTTTTATTCTTATTCAACATTCATTTTTATTCAATTTTCTTTTCTATTAAACTTCATTTTTTTATTTAAACTCCAAATAAATCGTTAAGGTATAGTGGTTTCTTGAATAAACTTCCTTTGTTAATTTTATGTGACTTCCATTTTTATTTTTATTCAGCTTCAATTTTATGCAATTTCCTTTTCTATTCAACTTCCATTTTTATTTAATTTCCAAATAGATCATTAAGTATAGTTGTTTCTTTAATGAACTTTCATTTTTCTTTTTATTCAATTTCCTTTTCTATTCAACTTTCTTTTTTATTTAATTTCCCGATAGATCGTTAAGGTATAGTGGTTTCTTGAATGAACTTTTATTGCTAATTTTATGCAACTTCCATTTTTTTTCAATTTCCTATTCTATTCAACCTCCCTTTTTATTTAATATCCAAATAGATTGTTAAGGTATAGTGGTTTCTTGAATGAACTTCCATTTCTAATTTTATGCAACTTCCAATTTTTATTTTATTCAACTTCTATTTTTATTCAAATTCTTTTTCTATTCAACTTCCTTATTTATTTAATTTCCAAATAGATCGTTAAGGTATAGTGGTTTCTTCAATGAACTTCCATTGTTAATTTTATGCAACTTACATTTTTATTTTTATTCAACTTCAATTTTTATTCAATTTAATAGATAGTAAAGGTATAGTGGTTTCTTGAATGAACTGCCATTTCTAATTTTATGCAACTTCCATTTTTATTTTTATTCAACTTCATTTTTTATTCAATTTCCTTTTCTATTCAACTTCCTTTTTATTTAATTTTCAAACAGATCGTTAAGATATAGTGGTTTCTTCAATGAATTTCAATTTTTAATTTTATGCAACTTCCATTTTTATTTTTTTTAACTTCCATTTTTATTCTATTTCCTTATCTATTCAACTTCTTTTTTTATTTAATTTCCAAATAGATCGTTAAGGTATAGGGTTTTTTTTTAATGAACTTTCATTGTTAATTTTATGCAACTTCCATTATTATTTTTATTCAACTTCCTTTTTTGTTTAATTTCCAAATAGACCGTTGAGATATAGTGGTTTTTGAATGAACTTCCATTTTAATTTTTATTCAACTTCCATTTTTATTCAATTTCCTTTTCTATTCAACTTCCTTTTTAATTTAATTTCCAAATAGATCGTTACGATATCGTGGTTTCTTCAGTGAACTTCCATTTTTAATTTTATGCAACTTCCATTTTTATTTTTATTCAACTTCCATTTTTATGCTATTTCCTTTTCTATTCAACTTCTTTTTTTATTTAATTTCCCAATAAATCGTTAAGGTGTACTGGTTTCTTGAATGAACTTCCATTGTTAATTTTATGCAACTTCCATTTTTCTTTTTATTCAATTTACTTTTCTATTCAACTTCCTTTTTTATTTAATTTCCAAATAGATCGTTGAGGTATAGTGTTTTCTTGAATAAACTTCCATTATTAATTTTTTTCAACTTCCATATTTGTTCAATTTACTTTTCTATTCAACTTCCTTTTTTATTTAATTTCCAGATAGATCGTTAAGGTAATGAGGATTCTTGAATGAACTTTTACTGTTAATTTAATGCACCGTCCATTTTTATTTTTATTCAACTTCCCTTTTTATTCAATTTCCTTTACTATTCAACTTCCTTTTTTGTTTAATTTCCAAATAGATCGTTGAGTTATTCTGGGTTCTTGAATAAACTTCCATTTTTATTTTTATTCAACTTCCATTTTTATTAAATTTCTTTCTCTATTCAACTTTCTTTTTATTTAATTTCCAAATAGATCGTTAAGGTATAGTGGTTTTTCTTGAATGAACTTCCCTTGTTAATTTTATGCAACCTCCATTTTTATTTTTATTCAACTTCAATTTTTATTCAATTTCCTTTTCTATTCAACTTCCTTTTTTATTTAATTTACAAATAGACCGTTAAGATATAGAGGTTTCTTGAATGAACTTCCATTTTTAATTTTATGCAACTTCGATTTTTATTTTTATTCAACTTCCATTTTTATTCTTTTTCCTTTTCTATTGAACTTCTTTTTTTTATTTAATTTCCAAATAGATCGTTAAGGTATAGTGGTTTCTTGAATGAAATTACATTTTAATTTCATGCAGCATCCATTTTTATTCTTATTCAACATTCATTTTTATACAATTTTCTTTTCTATTAAACTTTATTTTTTTATTTAATTTCCAAATAAATCGTTAAGGTATAGTGGTTTTATAGCGATCCCGGTTGTCCCTTTACTGTTCTGTTGTGTTCCGGACTCGGTTCCGTGAAGTTGGTAGTGGTATCTATCTTGTTGTCGTCCTTTAATTCCACTTGATTGGGTTTTAGGATGTTTTGAGCAGGGTTGTTACAGGTTGGTTAGGCCTTGGTTTCAATTCCTTGTTGTCCAGTTTTTAGGCGATCCGCTCGAGCGGGTCTTCTTGCGCTCGAGCGGGGATTGCACACCTCCAGTATTTCGTTTTCCTGCAAAACTTCTGCAGATGTGATTTTTACGCTCGAGCGGGTTTGTTTACGCTCGAGCGGTAGCGCTCGAGCGGGTTTGGTGGCTCTCGAGCGGGTAGTACTTTCTGGGTATAAGTTCTGGGAGGTGGAAATCTACGCTCGAGCGGACTAGTTTTTGCGCTCGAGCGGAAGTGCTTTATTCTTGTGTCTTGGCGCTCGAGCGGGCCTTATTGCGCTCGAGCGTGTTCAGATTTTTGTTCTTGGCGCTCGAGCATTGTGTTCTCCGCTCGAGCGGGTCATACGTATATGAGTTATTCGCTGGGTGATTTTAAATCACTTTTTGCCTTTCTTTCTTTCTCCTACTTTTTCTAAAAACCTTTTTTGAGAGCCTCTCTCTCTAGAAACTCCCTTCTCTCTAGGGTTTGATCTAGTTAGAGTGTCCTCCTTCCCTTCGGCCTTTGTAAAAGTTGTGTTGATCGTCGAGGGCGTCGTTTTGATCCGAAAATCTTGGTCTTTGGAGCACTTTGGTTTTGGTCTCTTCTCCTTCCGAGCTCTAACTTCGAGGTAGGGATATCCTACTCCTCTTTATGAGCTTTGTCTTTAAATTTTAGTATTTTGAGATGTTGGGGTTGGTTTGGTAATTTTGTGAAAGTTTGGGGCTTTTGTGTAAATTTACAAAAGTTGGGGTTTTAGCTATATAAAACCTAGATGCATGTTTGGCTTGGAAAAGTGAAATTAATGTTAAAACATTAATGAAAATGGAACCTAAGGGTTGTTATGTTAATTATGAAAAATGCCCTAATTATATTGGTTAATTAATTTGCATAATTAATTATGAGAAATGAGGAATTGATTTGAAAAGATATGGGATTAAAGGGTGTAGTTGGATTATTTATCACTCACCTAGTTGGAATGTTGATTATATATCCAATGTTGCATTTATTTTCTGTATAGAAATAACTGCTTTGGGCTATCGGTGGAGGATAGTCTTGATTGTTGTAGACAATGCATGATGATTAGGCAAACTGAAACTAATCACTAGAATGTGTCATTGAGTATGACGGTTCACATTAAATTTATGTGTTGTGTGATGATGTGTATAATTATTGTTTATATGCATTGTGTTGTGTTGGAGGAGATAGGGGATGTACTCCACGGTTTAGGGGAAGATAGGGGATGGACCTCTAAACCGGATGTTGTTGGGAGGAGATAGGGGATAGACTCCATAGATAGAGCTCATATGCTTATCTAGTAATGTGCTGACAGAGCTCATATGCTTGTCATTGGAAATGTGATAGTGCTCTTATGCATATCTGTGGAAGTGATGATATAGCTTGTATGCTTATCTGTTGGTGTGTGATATAGCTAGTATGCTTATCTATTATGAAATGGGGAAGTGCTTAATATGAGTTACTGTCTCATATGAGTTGTTTGGCCAGGTTCTGAGCCATGGTTATAAATTGAGAATTGAAAAGAATTGGAAAATGGATTGTAACATGAACTTGTATGTCATGAAACTGTAAAGTGTGATAAGGGAAAGTATCAGTGTTGGCCATCTATCAACTGCTAATCTTTTAGTCATTGTTCATATTTGGTTTAGTATATTTCTACTGGGCTGTGGCTCACCCTATATGGGAATATCATTTTCAGGTACAGGTAGCATGCCACCTCCAAGGACGTAGCTTGGGAGGCTAGAGGCAGGCGGACTTTTGTTGTTTTATTTCTTTGATGTATTACATGTATATTCAAGCCAAGGGCTTAATGTGTAAATGAGTTAGCACTCTTTTGTTGCAACCAAGTGTTAACTTGGAAAGCTGTAAGCCTTTAGGGCATTTGCTTTTGTTGTTAACATGTAATACTTTTGGTAATGGAACTCTGATGAATAGAAGAAAGTGAAGCTTTTATATTTCAATGTATGTCTCTATTGATGGGTTTAATGTTATTATTTTGAGGGCGTGACAGGTTTCTTGAATAAACTTCCTTTGTTAATTTTATGTGACTTCCATTTTTATTTTTATTCAGCTTCAATTTTATGCAATTTCCTTTTCTATTCAACTTCCATTTTTATTTACTTTCCAAATAGATCATTAAGTATAGTTGTTTCTTTAATGAACTTTCATTTTTATTTTTATTCAATTTCCTTTTCTATTCGACTTTCTTTTTTATTTAATTTCCCGATAGATCGTTAAGGTATAGCGGTTTCTTGAATGAACTTTTATTGCTAATTTTATGCAACTTCCATTTTTTTTCAATTTCCTTTTCTATTCAACTTCCCTTTTTATTTAATATCCAAATAGATCGTTAAGGTATAGTGGTTTCTTGAATGAACTTCCATTTTTAATTTTATTCAACTTCCATTTTTATTCAATTTCTTTTTCTATTCAACTTCCTTTTTTATTTAATTTCCAAATAGATCGTTAAGGTATAGTGGTTTCGTCAATGATCTTCCATTGTTATTTTATGCACCTTCCATTTTTATTTTTATTCAACTTCAATTTTAATTCAATTTACTTTTCTATTCAACTTTCTTTTTCATTCAATTTCCAAATAGATAGTAAAGGTATAGTGGTTTCTTGAATGAACTGCCATTTCTAATTTTATGCAACTTCCATTTTTATTTTTATTCAACTTCAATTTTTATTCAATTTCCTTTTCTATTCAACTTCCTTTTTAATTTAAATTCCAAATAGAAATTCAGTGAACTTCCATTTTTAATTTTATGCAACTTTCATTTTTATTTTTATTCAACTTCCATTTTTATGCTATTTCTTTTTCTATTCAACTTCTTTTTTTATTAAATTTCCCAATAGATCGTTAAGGTGTACTGGTTTCTTGAATGAACTTCCGTTGTTAATTTTATGCAACTTCCATTTTTATTCAATTTCCTTTTCTATTCAACTTCCTTTTTTATTTAATTTCCAAATAGATCGGTGAGGTATCGTGGTTTCTTCCATTTTTATTTTTATTCAACTTCCATTTTTATTCAATTTAGTTTTCTATTCAATTCCTTTTCTATTTAATTTCCAGATAGATCGTTAAGGTATAGTGGTTTCTTGAATGAACTTTTATTGTTAATTTTATGCAACTTCCATTATTATTTTTATTCAACTTCCTTTTTTGTTTAATTTCCAAATAGACCGTTGAGATATAGTGGTTTTTGAATGAACTTCTATTTTAATTTTTATTCAACTTCCATTTTTATTCAATTTCCATTTCTATTCAACTTCCTTTTTAATTTAATTTCCAAATAGATCGTTACGATATCGTGGTTTCTTCGGTGAACTTCCATTTTTAATTTTATGCTATTTCCTTTTCTATTCAACTTCTTTTTTTTATTTAATTTCCCAATAGATCGTTAAGGTGCACTGGTTTCTTGAATGAACTTCCATTATTAATTTTATGCAACTTCTATTTTTATTTTTATTCAACTTCTATTTTTATTTTTATTCAATTTACTTTTCTATTCAACTTCCTTTTTTATTTAATTTCCAAATAGATCGTTGAGGTATAGTATTTTCTTGAATGAACTTCCATTATTAATTTTTTTCAACTTCCATATTTGTTCATGTAACGCCCTCAAAATAATAACATTAAACCCATCAGATAAGACAAGCATTTACATATAAACTAACCACATTCCTTTATTTCATTGAGTTTCATTAAATAAATATTACATGTTAACCTCATAACAAAATGCCCTACGGGCTTACAGCTTTCCAAGTTAACACTTGGTTACAACAAGAGTTCTAACTCGTTTACACATTAAGCCCTTGGCTTGAAGTTACATGTAATACATCAAAAGTAAAACGACAAAACTATGCCCGCCACTAGCCTCCCAGCTAAGTCCTTGGAGGTGGCATGCTTCCTGTACCTGAAAATGATATTCCCATATAGGGTGAGCCACAGCCCAGTAGAAATACACTAAACCAACCATGGACAATGACTAAAACATTAGCAATTGATAGTTGGTCAACACTGATACAATCACATAAATTACATATTTATGTCAACGACTTACAAGTCCCAATTACTTTTCATTTTCCCTTTTTCAACAGATAAGCATGCTAGCTCTATCATCATTTCCACAGATATGTATAAAAACTGTAACGCCCTCAAAATAAACCCATAATAACCATAACATTAACATGCATTTATAAAAGAAAATGAATCATTTGAGTTATTCATCAGAGTATTCTTATTGAAAGGCATCACATGTAACATCCTGCAACATCAAAATAAATGCCCTAAGGGCTTACATCTTTCCAAGCTAACGCTTGGACACAAAAAGGATGAGTACTAACTCATTTACAAGTTAAGCCCTAGGCTTGAATGTTTACATGAAATCTCAAAAATAACAAAATAAAACATATAACTAAAGACTAGTCTTCAAAATCCCAAACATCAAATCCTTCCAGGCTAAGTCTGTGGAGGTAGCTTATCACCTGAACCTGAAAATGATGTTCCCATAAAGGGTGAGCCACAGCCCAGTAGAAAAACACTAAACCAAATATAAGCATTGAATAAAGCTATAGCATTCAATAGATGGTTAACTAAGATAATCAATTTTATCATTAAACAGTCTCATGACACTAATGTCTAAGTCACATTTCACTTTCCATTATTATCAACATGGCTCAGAACCTGGCCAACTTACAACAGTGAATTGTATATCATATTCACATTACTTCCAATATCAACAAAACAAACGAGACTCATGCTCATATCAAAACACTTCATACTTCCCATTTGATACACATTTTAGTGCTGTATCAATAATCATGTAAAAACACTTCAATATAATAAGCACACATAAAAATGGTGCTAATGGAGTCCATCCCCTATCTCCTCCCAAACAAAAATCCGGTTTAGAGGTCCATCCCCTATCTTCCCCTAAACCGTGGAGTACATCCCCTATCTCCTCCCACACAAACAATGTATGCAAATGCAATGCTCAATCAATACACGTATTTTCTGTATTAATGCAATAGTCAAAATTAATGACTTAACCAATGTGATTAGTTTCAGTTATTCCTAATCCACATGCAATGTCTACAACAATCACGACTATCCTCCACCGATAGCCCAAAACAGTTATTTCTAGACTGGAAATAAATACAACAACAATTCACTAGGCGAGTGGTTTAAATTATCCCACCACACCATTTAATCAATGAATTCCTCAATTTCATGAATTTAACCAAATTCCCTTAAACTAATTATACAAATTAATTTATTAATACAACTAGGGTTTTTCCCAAAATTACCAAAGTATCCCCAACATATCAAAATACCAAAACTTAGAACAAAACTTATAGAATGGAGTAGGAAATCCCTACCTTGAAGTGAAGAACTCGAATGGATAAGATGAAGATGAAGACCCAAATTCCAAAGTGCTCCAAACCACCAAACGTTCAGATTAAATGGAAGCCCTCGACTCACTCTATCTTTTTAACAAAGGACTTAGGGTAGAAATACACTCTAAGTAGATCAAACCTAAGAGAGAAGGTGTGTAGGGAGAGGGAGAAGACGGTTCTAGGGTTTTAAAATAAAAAAGGAGATGAAAAATGATCCAGAAAGTCGGATCTCGGGTTTTTATACCAGTCGCCCCGCTCGAGCGTGGAAACCCCCGCTCGAGCGGCGAATGCACACTCCCAGAAATTTTTGCAGACAGGTCCCCGCTCGAGCGCCCAACTCCCCGCTCGAGCGTCACTCACGACTTCCCGCTCGAGCGTCCAATCCCCCGCTCGAGCGGCCAACACTACACAGGAGATACTGGATGGGTGTATTCCCCGCTCAAGCGTCCAAACTTCCGCTCGAGCGGATAAGCCAAAATCTGGGCAACTAGACTTGGTTCCTAAGCTCAACCAACCTGCTCCAAATCTTCCCAACACAACCCAAGACTCAAAATAAGAAAATAATGAATGACAACAACAATTATACAATGACGGAATCTACGGAACCTAAGTCCGGATACAATAATCAAATGGGAAAAGACCGGGGTCGCTATAACCTCCCCCCCTTAAAAGAATTTCGTCCCCGAAATTAAGCATAAGTTTGTAAATAAAAACAAGTTTTTCTCAATTCTCAAAGATATTGTATAACAACAATAAACATCTTGACCCAATACTGGTCACTTCATCTCTTTATCAAAGGGTATCTTACAATATATATAAAACAACATATATTTCAACCTGTATCATTATTATGGATTATTCCTTTTAATGTCAACAATTCCCATATCATATTCAATCGCATGATATAAACAACATATTCAACGATGTATTCAATAGATGCCATGTTACACTAAACTTCTACAATGAAGCAAGTTTCAAGATACACCCATTTATCAAAACATACTCAACGTTTTACAACTTAAGACACATGTAAAGCTCTTAAGTTTAACAATATTACAAAATCTATATACTAGATTATAAATCGACAAACATGTCCGGGTATTTTTCGCGGACTTCCAACTCACGTTCCCAAGTGGCTTCCTCCACTCCGTGATGTTTCCACAAAACTTTGACCAAAGGGATGGTTTTGCCTCGCAAAACTTGATCCCGCCTATCCAAGACCCGAACCGGTCTCTCCTCATACGAAACATCCTCATCAACCACTAAATCGGTCCAATCCAACACATGTGATGGATCCGGCTCATACTTCCGAAGCATACTCACATGAAACACGTCATGTACTCCGGACAACTGCGGCGGCAAAGCTAGACGATAGGCAGCCTCGCCAATCCTCTCAAGGATCTCAAAAGGACCAATGAATCGAGGGGATAACTTCCCGCTCTTCCCAAACCTCATCAATCCCCGTCTTGGTGATATCTTCAAAAAGACATGATCACTCACCTCAAACACCAAAGGTCTCCTCCTACGGTCGGCATAAGATTTCTGACGACTCTGGGCTGTAACAAGCCTCTTACGGATAAGCTCAACCTTCTTCGTTGTTTCCCTCACTAACTCCGGACCCAACAGAGGTGCATCACCCACCTCGGCCCAACAAACAGGAGACCTACACGGTCGGCCGTATAAGGCCTCAAACGGTGCCATACCGATACTAGACTGGAAGCTGTTGTTGTAGGCAAACTCCACTAATGGCAAGTGCCTCTCCCACGACCCGCTAAAGTCAAGAACACAACCCCGAAGCATATCTTCAAGAATCTGAATAGTACGCTCGGATTGCCCATCAGTCTGAGGATGATAAGCTGTGCTAAAGGTCAACTTAGTACCTAAGGCGCTCTGCAAGCTCTGCCATAATCTGGCAGTAAAACGAGGGTCCCTATCGGAGACGATCGTCACTGGAACCCCGTGCAACCTCACTATGTCCCGAATATACAAGTCGGCAAGATGATCTACTGAATCTCTAACGCGCATAGGAATGAAGTGCGCCGACTTAGTCAACCGGTCTACAACCACCCAAATAGCATCACTGCCCCGCTGAGTCCTCGGAAGACCTACAACGAAGTCCATAGTGACATGCTCCCACTTCCACTCGGCAATAGGCAAGGGTTGCAACAAACCCGCTGGCCTCTGATGTTCGGCCTTCACTTGCTGACAAGTAAGGCACTTAGATACGAAAGCTGCCACATCTCTCTTCATACCCCGCCACCAAAACTGGCGACCCAAATCCCGATACATCTTAGTACCTCCCGGATGCACCGCAAGGCGTGAATGATGAAACTCTCGGAGTACCTCCTCTCGATGAGACTCCGGCACAAACAGACGGTCTCGGTATCTCACACTCAGGTCGGGATACACCGTCAAACCTTTCTCAACCTTCCCACCAGAAATCTTCTCACGGAGGGATTCTACCTCAAGGTCGCCCCTCTGAGCCTCTAACACTCGTGTCACAAGTGTAGGTTGCGCAACAACAGAAAACAAGGCCGCAGCCTCAACGGATTCGCCCAGAAGCAAATCAAACTCTCCAAGTGCACCTAACATCTCCCACTCTCGGATGGCTATACTAGCTATGTCACCAACAGGTTTCCTGCTAAGGGCGTCGGCCACCACATTGGCCTTTCCCGGATGAAAATGCAATTCAAAGTCATAATCCTCAATAAATTCCATCCACCTCCTCTGCCTCAAGTTCAAGTCTTTTTGTGTGAACAGATATTTCAGACTCTTATGATCCGAGAATACCTCGAACCTCTCACCGTAAAGATAATGTCTCCAAATCTTCAAGGCAAATATCACAGCTGCTAACTCTAAATCATGCGTAGGGTAATTCTTCTCGTGAACTTTCAACTGACGTGAGCCATAGGCAACCACTTTCCCCTCTTGCATCAACACACAACCAAGACCCTCTCGTGAGGCGTCACAATAGACTGCATAACCCAACCCTCTCTCCGGAATAATCAAGACTGGAGCAGTGGTCAGTCTAACTTTCAACTCCTGGAACGACTTTTCACAAGTCTCACTCCAAGTAAATTTGACTCCCTTCCGAGTCAATCTAGTCAAAGGCGAAGCTAATCTGGAGAAATCTCTTACAAACCGGCGATAATACCCAGCTAATCCCAGAAAACTGCGGATCTCAAACACACTCTTAGGCTGTACCCAATCTTGCACTGCCTCTGTCTTGGATGTATCAACCTCTATATCACAACCCCTAACACCGTGTTTCAAAATCAATTCACCCCCAAGAGGCGACACTACACAAATAGGAGATGCTAACTGTGCTAACTCCAACTCCAAAACAGATGCAAATGCAGCAGACACAAAGGAATGAGATGCACCCGTATCAATCAAAACATTAGCAACCGAGTTGCAAAACAAGAAAGTACCTCTCACAACAGATGGAGCCGGTACAAGATCCTGCGCGGTAACAGCATACACGCGCCCAGATGACCTCTGATCAACCTGCTCACCCCTAGGAGCATAAGATTGTTGCACCGACTGAGACGATGAAGCCCCCTGATTGGCTCTCGAGGCCTGACCCGACTGTGCTGGCTGTTGACCCTGAATCTGCCTCAAACCAGATGCACCAGGTGTGCTACCCAACTGCGGGCAATACCTCTTCATATGCCCTGGCTGACCACACTGATAACACGAGAGTGGCTGGCCTCTACCCTGACTCTGGCTCTGAGATCGAGCCGAAGATGATGCTGCTCTCTGCACTCCTCCCCTCTGA
Organism: Camellia sinensis; assembly: GCF_055761805.1. Lineage (NCBI taxonomy): Eukaryota > Viridiplantae > Streptophyta > Magnoliopsida > Ericales > Theaceae > Camellia > Camellia sinensis. The sequence continues at coordinate 165,585,271 of NC_138972.1, forward strand.
GGACAAACTGGAGACTTGTGGCCCAGCTGGCCACACTTGAAGCAGGTAATGTCTCCTTGACTGCCTTTCCCCGAACTAGCACTCGGCACAGGAAAAGTCGATCTAGAAAAGCTACTCTGAGATTGTTGGGGATTAAAACCCTTCTGTCTCCTACCATCACTCTGACCATCCTGACTCCTCTTAGAGCCCTTCTGTAGGAACCCACATTTTATGTCCTCATCATGTTCATGAGCATCGGTATGATTATGATTTGTTAAGTTTGCATGTGTATGTTGTGATTTGTTTCGCTTGAGTTAATGTGATCCATGCCTTGTTTTGAAGCCTTGTGAATTGTCTAAGTGTAGTATGCTTGTCTTGTTCCTTCCTTGATGTGAAACTTAGGTTACGCCTTGCCTGAGTTATGCTAGCCGATGTTATTCCAAGCCAAGGTCATCCTTAGTCTAGTGGTAGTATCTTGGAACCCCTTGTTGACCTCCGTCCTTGCCTTGACCACATTAGCCGAGATGTCACCTTGCACCCTAGTGATCTCGTCCTGGAGTGGTACGACCTAGGCCGAGGTGTGGCGCATCTAGGCCAAGATGTGGCACAGCTTAGTCAAGTGTTGTCCTTCCTAGCCGAGGTCATTGTCACCTTAGTTGCCGAAGTCCTTTGTTAGCCGATGTCACCCCTTGCCGGAGTGCCATTCCGTATAGCGTGTTAGATACGCCTCGTTATTAGCCGATGTCATTGCCTCGTCAGAAAGCCCATACCGCTTTGCTTGTTGAACACCCTTTCCACCATGCTTTGTCTGGCCTGTCAGCCACCTTTTCAGGATGAACCCAACCAGTCGCCGCCACGTGTCTCAGCAGAGGGTTAACCCCAGAACCGGGTACAGAAAACTATCATTTGGTATCATAAACTTGCCTTGTAGAGAGAGAGAAGCTCTAGAAGAGGGAGAAGAGTTCTTGAGAGAGAAGTAGATCTTCAAGCTTGATTCCTAGAGATCGAACCGTTAGATCCGTGTTCTAAGGTTAGATTCTTGATCTGCTCATGATGTTCTTTATGTTTATGTTATTGCATTGCATGATTGAAAATGATTTGTAAGCCATGCATCGTTTTGAAGCTCGATTCTAGAAAGAGAAAATGACATTCATGTGTTCTTCAAGAAAGTCTTGTTTTGATCCGAAAGCTTTTCGCCTAGACTCATGTTTTGTGTTTGTTCTTGCATGATTTTCAACTACGGGTACCCAGGTCCATGTTTTCAAACTCATAGCACGAAAATCCCAGATTTGTGATGGCGGATTATGATCAAGCATTCGTATTTTTCATGTTTTCACACTCATGTTCTTCATGTTCATCAACAGAGGGAAACCCAGAGTTTCCCGACCTCTTTCCTTGCATGTGGCCCTCGGGAACACACCTCGGCAAGGAGGTGTGGAACCTCGGCCTAGACCTGGTTGGTGCCCAGCATGTTTTCCGAAAACATTTGTGTATATGAGAGACTTGTTTGAAAGCGCATTCAATAGGCTTTGCCATGTGTTGTAGGACTTGGGCTTGTCTCGACCCCGACGTGTGAAGAAACGATGTGAGTGGTATTTTTAATAAAGCTATGTTACACTTGCTTTCATAAATCTCGTCTTGCCTTGTTTTGAAAAGTACTTGATCTAGCATGAATGACTATCCCTATTTTGTATATCAAATGCTATCTTGTTTTGATGACTTGTCTTGACAGTCCTTAGTGCTAGAGGACTATAAACTTTCGCAGCACAGCTTGTCTTGACAGTCCTTAGTGCTAGAGGACTATAAACTTTCGCAGCACAGCTTGTCTTGACAGTCCTTAGTGCTAGAGGACTATAAACTTTCGCAGCACAGCTTGTCTTGACAGTCCTTAGTGCTAGAGGACTCTAAACTTTCGCAGCACAGCTTGTCTTGACAGTCCTTAGTGCTAGAGGACTATAAACTTTCGCAGCACAGCTTGTCTTGACAGTCCTTAGTGCTAGAGGACTATAAACTTTCGCAGCACAGCTTGTCTTGACAGTCCTTAGTGCTAGAGGACTCTAAACTTTCGCAGCACAGCTTGTCTTGAAACTCTTGTCTTGATATGTCATCACCCCTTGAAATAAGTAGGTGTTATTAACATCCAAGGAACATGAAAGCCGACAAATGAACTTGATTTCCCTCTTGATCGAAAAGTATGCTATGTATAGTTTTGAAAGAAATCTTGGATATCAATCATGCAAAACCTTTATTTCTAGTATCATTCACTGAGTATCCAAGCTCACCCTCTCTATATATATGTAGGTGATGAACAAGAAGGCATTGAGGCCTAGACGTGATTGCCGATGTGTTTTGGGTGCTTTGCCGACATGTTTTGGATTTGCGTTTTGCATCGTCTTGAAGATTATGCTTCTCGGCTTATGTTTTCTTTGTTTGTTTTGGCATGTGACGGCTCGAGAAGCCTTTTGGTCAGGATGTATTTTGTGTTCCATTTTGTTGTATCTAAAATTGTAAGACTTGTAAAGATGTTTGATGTATGGCATTCCATTGGACTTATGCACGGCTCTCATGGACAACTCGGTTTATATGTATATTTTGCATCCGCTCTTGTAAGCCCCATATTTCATACTCTGATTGTGTGTGATTTTTGTAAGACGGCCTTCGGTAACCTCGGGTTACTGGCCATCACGGCACCAAACTACTAGGGGCGGTTTGGGGGCGTGACAGATTGGTATCAGAGCACAAGATCCTTGTAGTACGTTAATCACACACCTTGAGTTCTAGAGAGCCTAGGATTTCCCTTAGAAGAAAGTTAAGATTGCATCATATTGCTTGCTACTTGACTATGTGTGCCTCGTTTTGGCTTAGACGCTCGTTACTTGCATATGTGTTATCTGTTTAGTTGTTTTAAAGTCTCATCTTGCATCTCCCCCCCCCTAGCATCATGAGGAGAGGTAGACCCCCGGTTGGCCGAGATCGATCGGAAGACAGGTTGGAGAGATTGGAAAGGTTAGTCGAAGGCTTGGTTCGTGAGCAGAGGCAATCTAGGCCGCAGGATACTGGTACCACTTCTATGCATGCCGAACAGACGAATGGCCGATATGCAGCTCCACCCCCTCCGGTGCCACAAGTGCCTCCGCAGCAAGCTTTGTATGGGAACGACACGATAACTCTAATCAGAGAGTTCAAGAAGATGAAACCGCCGAGATTTCAGGGAGGCATAGAACCAATGAAAGCCGAGGCATGGGTTTTAGAGATGGAGAAGTTGTTTGAAGTTTTCCCCAGTACAGACGCTCAGAAGGTATCTCTGGCAGCATTCACGTTAGACGACGATGCTCGTAGGTGGTGGATGATGGTCCGAGAAAGCAATCCGGGTTTGACTTGGGCAAAATTTTTGGAGTTGTTCTACAACAAGCATTTCCCCCTCAGCGTCCGAGACCGAAAGACCACGGAGTTTCAGAATCTGGTCCAAGGGAACAAGACGGTCGCAGAATACGATCGTGCCTTTACTGAACTGGCGAGATATGCGCCTCATATGGTTGATGACGAGTATCGAAAGGCGAGGAAGTTCGAAAGTGGGTTGCGTGGGCCGATACAAGATCGGGTCAATATGCTCAATATGCCGACGTACGCCGGAGTACTGGACAAGGCCATCCTGGCTGAAGCTAATTTAAACCGATACCAGAGTTCAAGTGAGGGTCAGAGGAAGAGACAGAATTATGATAGTCGCCGAGTTCCGTTCAATGCCAAGAAGAGAATGAGCACAGACAGTTCCAGCAACTCAAATCAGGAAGGTAACGCCAAGCCGATGTGCGCGAGTTGTGGAAAGCAACATTTCGGGGTTTGTCGTTGGGCAACGGGAGCTTGTTATGAGTGTGGCGAGATAGGCCATCGCGTGAAGGACTGCCCGAAAGCAAGGACCGATGATGGGAAGAGGAATGGAAGCACCTCGGGCTCTACACAGAAGAATAACATCGGGGGAATACAGGCGAGGCAGGGCAGAGTTTTTGCATTAGTACCAGGAGACGCCCAGAATGCCGAGGCGGTAGTGTCAGGTACCCTCTCAATTTGTTCTCAAGATGCATACGTACTGATTGATTCGGGTTCTACGCATTCATTTGTGTCCACTATATTCGCCGAGAAGTTGGATAGAGAATTAGAACCCCTTGATTATGTATTATCTGTGTCTACCCCATCTGGGAGAAATATGATTGTTACATCCATTTATAGGGCGTGTATTGCTATGATTGAGAGTGTAGAATTGTTAGTTGATTTGATGCCATTAAACATGACTCACTTCGATGTTATATTGGGAATGGACTGGTTAGCGGCGAATCATGCATCCATTAATTGTGTTACTAAGAACGTCACATTGAAGACCCCAAGTCAAGCCGAGGTCATTTTCCAGGGTAAAGGAGTTGTACCCCCACCTTACTTAATCTCATCCATGAGGGCCTACAAGTTGATCCAAAAAGGATGTAAGGGTTACTTATGCAGTATACTAAGTGATCTGAATGGAAATGTTGAGTTAGCCGACATACCCGTTGTGGAGGAATTCTCCGACGTCTTTCCGACTGAGTTGTCTGGCCACCTTGTCGATAGAGAAATAGAGTTTACTGTGGACGTCTTGCCAGGAACACAACCTATCTCCAAAACACCCTACAGAATGGCTCCAGCTGAACTTAGAGAACTGAAATCGCAATTACAAGAATTGTTGGATAAGGGATTCGTCAGGCCGAGCACTTCACCGTGGGGAGCACCCGTTTTATTTGTTAAGAAAAAGGACGGCACCCTTCGTCTTTGCATTGACTACAGAGAACTTAATAAGGTGACCATTAAGAACAAATACCCATTGCCAAGAATCGATGATTTGCTTGATCAGCTACGAGGAGCACGAGTCTTTTCCAAGATTGACCTTAGGTCGGGCTACCACCAGTTGAAGGTTAAAGCCGAGGATATCGAGAAGACTGCTTTTCGGACAAGATATGGCCACTACGAATTTTTGGTGATGCCCTTCGGAGTAACCAATGCCCCAGCAGCATTCATGGACCTGATGAACAGAGTCTTTAAGCCGTACCTAGATGAATTTGTCATTATTTTTATCGACGACATATTGATCTATTCTGGGAGTGCGAGCGAGCACGAGAATCATCTGAGACTTGCCCTGCAGACCTTGAGAGATAAGAAGTTGTACGCCAAGTTAAGTAAATGCGAGTTTTGGCTTTCCAGCATTTCGTTTCTAGGGCATGTGATTAATGAAGACGGTATATCAGTTGACCCCAGTAAGATTGAAGCCATTGTGAATTGGCCGACGCCGACCAACGTGTCCGAGATTCGTAGTTTTCTGGGTTTGGCAGGTTATTACAGAAAGTTTGTAAAGGATTTCTCGAGGATTGCAGTGCCATTGACACAACTAACGAAGAAGGGAACAGCTTATGAATGGACCGACGAAAGAGAATCAGCTTTCCAGGAGCTGAAGGCGAGGTTGGTTACAGCACCAGTTTTGGTACTACCATCAGCTAATGAGGAATTTCAGATTTGCAGCGATGCTTCACACAAAGGTTTGGGTTGCGTTTTAATGCAAAAAGGTAAAGTCATAGCGTACGCGTCTCGTCAATTGAAGCCCAATGAAAAGAATTATCCTACCCATGACCTGGAGTTAGCTGCCGTGGTTTTTGCTCTGAAGATCTGGCGTCATTACCTGTACGGAACATCTTGCCAAGTTTTCACCGACCACAAGAGTCTGAAATACTTGTTCACCCAGAAAGAGTTAAATATGAGGCAGAGAAGATGGCTCGAGCTACTGAAGGATTATGACATGCAGATTCAGTACCACCCAGGTAAGGCAAATTCCGTAGCCGACGCATTGAGCAGGAAGTTAGTTGGAAGTTTGGCGTGCCTGACAGCGGTTTCGGTGGAACCAACTATTATTGAGGAAGTGAAGACTAGTCAGAGGGAGGATAAATTCCTCAAGAAGGTAACTGATGAATTCGTCACCAAGCCGAGGCCGGGATACACTATAGAGAATCAGGTGCTTAAGTTTGAAGGAAGATTGTGCGTGGCCGACGTACCAGAGTTAAAAAGGAAGATTTTGCAAGAGGCCCATAGTTCCAAATTTGCCGCTCATCCAGGGAGCACCAAGATGTATCGGGACGTAAAGCGGACCTTTTGGTGGCCAAACATGAAAAGAGAGATAGCCGAGTTTGTATCTCAGTGTCTGTGTTGTCAGCGAGTGAAGGCAGAACACCAGAGACCAGCAGGACTTCTTCAACCCTTGTCAATTCCTGAGTGGAAATGGGAGCACATCTCCATGGATTTCGTAGTGGGTTTGCCGAGGACGCAAAGAGGTATGGATTCCATTTGGGTTGTAGTTGACAGGTTTACTAAGTCAGCTCACTTTTTGCCTGTCAAGACTACATTCAATGCCAACCGACTTGCCGAATTGTACATGAATGAGATCGTTAGGCTTCATGGTGTGCCGATGTCCATTGTGTCAGACCGAGATCCGAAGTTCGTTTCTAGATTTTGGCAGAGTCTACAAGGAGCCTTGGGGACAGAGTTGAGGTTTAGCACAGCCTTTCACCCCCAGACCGACGGACAGACAGAAAGAACGATTCAGACACTCGAAGACATGCTCAGACTGTGCGTGTTGGACCTCCAGGGAAGTTGGGAATCACATTTGCCATTAGTAGAGTTCGCGTACAACAACAGTTATCAAGCCAGCATTGGCATGGCGCCGTATGAAGCTTTGTATGGAAGGGAATGTAAATCGCCGATATGTTGGACTGAAGTGGGAGACAAAGCTCTAATTGGCCCCGAATTGGTTCGAATGACAACTGAAAAGATCAAACTCATTCAGCAAAGGATTAAGACTGCACAGAGTCGACAGAAGTGTTATGCCGATCAAAGAAGGAGGGAGTTAGAATTTGAAATTGGGGACCATGTATTTTTGAAGGTCTCGCCGATGACAGGAGTTACGAGATTTGGGAAGAAGGGCAAGCTTGCACCCCGATACGTTGGGCCATTTGAAATTCTGGAGAAAGTTAACACCGTTGCTTACAGACTCGCTTTGCCGCCAGATTTGAGCCAAGTCCACAGCGTATTCCATGTCTCAATGCTGAGAAAATATATCCGAGACCCACTGCATGTAATAGATTACTCCGGGGTTGTAGTTAATGAAGACTTGGGCTACGAAGAGAAGCCGATGAGAATTATCGACAGACAAGTGAGACAGCTGAGAAATAAGTCGATATCAATGGTGAAAATCGAATGGGAGAAACATTATGGCGAGGAGGCCACATGGGAAAAGGAAGAGGAGATGAAAATCCGTTACCCGGAGTTATTCGTAGGACAAGGTAACCTAAGTTTGGGGACCAAACTTCTTTAAGGAGGGTAGACTGTAGGAACCCACATTTTATGTCCTCATCATGTTCATGAGCATCGGTATGATTATGATTTGTTAAGTTTGCATGTGTATGTTGTGATTTGTTTCGCTTGAGTTAATGTGATCCATGCCTTGTTTTGAAGCCTTGTGATTTGTCTAAGTGTAGTATGCTTGTCTTGTTCCTCCCTTAATGCGAAACTTAGGTTACGCCTTGCCTGAGTTATGCTAGCCGACGTTATTCCAATGCCGAGGTCATCCTTAGTCTAGTATTAGTATCTTGAAACCCCTTGTCGACCTCAGTCCTTACCTTGACCACATCAGCCGAGATGTTACCTTGCACCCAAGTGAACTCGTCCTGGAAGTGGTACGACCTAGGCCGAGGTGTGGCGCATCTAGGCCAAGATGTGGCACAGCTTAGTCAAGTGTTGTCCTTCCTAGCCGAGGTCATTGTCACCTTAGTTGCCGAAGTCTTTTGTTAGCCGACGTCACCCCTTGCCGGAGTGCCATTCCGTGTAGCTTGTTAGATATGCCTTGTTGCTAGCCGATGTCATAGTCTGTCAGAGAGCCCATACCGCTTTGCTTGTTGAACACCCTTCCACCATGCTTTGTCTGGCCTGTCAGCCACCTTTTCAGGATGAACCCAACCAGTCGCCGCCACGTGTCTCAGCAGAGGGTTAACCCCAGAACCGGGTATAGAAAACTATCATTTGGTATCATAAACTTGCCTTGTAGAAGAGAGAGAAGCTCTAGAAGAGGGAGAAGAGTCCTTGAGAGAGAAGTAGATCTTCAAGCTTGATTCCTAGAGATCGAACCGTTAGATCCGCGTTCTAAGGTTAGATTCTTGATCTGCTCATGATGTTCTTTATGTTTATGTTATTGCATTGCATGATTGAAAATGATTTGTAAGCCATGCATCGTTTTGAAGCTCGATTTTAGAAAGAGAAAATGACATTCATGTGTTCTTCAAGAAAGTCTTGTTTTGATCCGAAAGCTTTTCGCCTAGACTCATGTTTTGTGTTTGTTCTTGCATGATTTTCAACTACGGGTACCCAGGTCCATGTTTTCAAACTCATAGCACGAAAATCCCAGATTTGTGATGGCGGATTATGATCAAGCATTCGTATTTTTCATGTTTTCACACTCATGTTCTTCATGTTCATCAACAGAGGGAAACCCAGAGTTTCCCGACCTCTTTCCTTGCATGTGGCCCTCGGGAACACACCTCGGCAAGGAGGTGTGGAACCTCGGCCTAGACCTGGTTGGTGCCCAGCATGTTTTCCGAAAACATTTGTGTATATGAGAGACTTGTTTGAAAGCGCATTCAATAGGCTTTGCCATGTGTTGTAGGACTTGGGCTTGTCTCGACCCCGACGTGTGAAGAAACGATGTGAGTGGTATTTTTAATAAAGCTATGTTACACTTGCTTTCATAAATCTCGTCTTGCCTTGTTTTGAAAAGTACTTGATCTAGCATGAATGACTATCCCTATTTTGTATATCAAATGCTATCTTGTTTTGATGACTTGTCTTGACAGTCCTTAGTGCTAGAGGACTATAAACTTTCGCAGCACAGCTTGTCTTGACAGTCCTTAGTGCTAGAGGACTATAAACTTTCGCAGCACAGCTTGTCTTGACAGTCCTTAGTGCTAGAGGACTCTAAACTTTCGCAGCACAGCTTGTCTTGACAGTCCTTAGTGCTAGAGGACTAAAAACTTTCGCAGCACAGCTTGTCTTGACAGTCCTTAGTGCTAGAGGACTATAAACTTTCGCAGCACAGCTTGTCTTGACAGTCCTTAGTGCTAGAGGACTATAAACTTTCGCAGCACAGCTTGTCTTGACAGTCCTTAGTGCTAGAGGACTCTAAACTTTCGCAGCACAGCTTGTCTTGAAACTCTTGTCTTGATATGTCATCACCCCTTGAAATAAGTAGGTGTTATTAACATCCAAGGAACATGAAAGCCGGCAAATGAACTTGATTTCCCTCTTGATCGAAAAGTATGCTATGTATAGTTTTGAAAGAAATCTTGGATATCAATCATGCAAAACCTTTATTTCTAGTATCATTCACTGAGTATCCAAGCTCACCCTCTCTATATATATGTAGGTGATGAACAAGAAGGCATTGAGGCCTAGACGTGATTGCCGATGTGTTTTGGGTGCTTTGCCGACATGTTTTGGATTTGCGTTTTGCATCGTCTTGAAGATTATGCTTCTCGGCTTATGTTTTCTTTGTTTGTTTTGGCATGTGACGGCTCGAGAAGCCTTTTGGTCAGGATGTATTTTGTGTTCCATTTTGTTGTATCTAAAATTGTAAGACTTGTAAAGATGTTTGATGTATGGCATTCCATTGGACTTATGCACGGCTCTCATGGACAACTCGGTTTATATGTATATTTTGCATCCGCTCTTGTAAGCCCCATATTTCATACTCTGATTGTGTGTGATTTTTGTAAGACGGCCTTCGGTAACCTCGGGTTACTGGCCATCACGGCACCAAACTACTAGGGGCGGTTTGGGGGCGTGACACCTTCTGTCCTTCCTCCTCCTCCTGCATCATGATTTCCATGTGGGCTGCAGCATCAACCAAACGCCCATAATCCCGAATCATAGTTCCCCCAACTCTCAGCTTGAGGCCACGCCTCAACTTCCTCTCAAACTCAATACAACGGTGTTCCTCAGACGCCACCAATTCAGGTGCAAACCTGGATAAACTAGTAAATGCAGCCTCAAACTCGGCCACTGAAGAACTCGACTGCTTAAGCTGGCAGAACTGGTCTCTCAGCTTCTCCCTAACTGCTGGAGATAAGAACTTCTCCTGGAAAGCATTCACAAAAGCCTCCCATGTACCTCCTATACGCCCCTTAGTGAACTTCCACCACTGACCCGCATCCCCCTTCAACTGGAATGATGCCAAGGTCACCTTCAACCCCTCGTCTTCGATGCCAAGCATCTCAAACGTCTTCGTTGTCTGTTCGAGCCATTCGTCTGCCTTAAGCGGCTCTTTAGGATCACCCACAAATTCATCCGGATTAGACCGGAAGAACTCCCTTTTCAGAAAGGAAGGTCCTGCATCCGCAACAACAACCTGGGCTTGATTCTCAGCCCTAAGAATGCCTACTGACTCCCTGAATGCCCCTGCTATCTCTCGGGCTAAAGCGCCCATAGCCTGCTGGCCTACTGGCTCGGCCACATTGGCCTGGCCAATTCCCTCATGAACTGCCGGAATCTCCTCTGGCACCGGTACCTCCTGCCTACCCGGCCTACCACGCCTACCGCGTCCTCGTCCTCGCCCTGACATCCTAATAAAGGAAACAAACAAAGACGTTAGCACATTAATAAATGTGCCGAAACTAAACACTCGCGTCCTAATGCATTGGACAAAAATAATTCATTCCACGTAAGCACATAATCACATAAGCACCTACGAATTTCATTCCTGGATAATAATAGTCCCGAAGCGTTACTATAGTTCCGGTTGGAAACAGCATTGATCAAGTGCCTTTCCAACAAGACTACTAGAAACTCAAGGGTCCAATTAACATCCTAGAAACTACGTTCCATACCCACATAATCACGTAAACATGCTATCATATAAGCACATAACAGTACATCTAAGTCTCTATCAAGCGAGACGAACCCATTGTGATACTAATCACTTCCCACGTACCCAAAGTATTCGAACCCGGTACGCTCTGATACCAAGTTGTAACGCCCTCAAAATAAACCCATAATAACCATAACATTAACATGCATTTATAAAAGAAAATGAATCATTTGAGTTATTCATCAGAGTATTCTTATTGAAAGGCATCACATGTAACATCCTGCAACATCAAAATAAATGCCCTAAGGGCTTACATCTTTCCAAGCTAACGCTTGGACACAAAAAGGATGAGTACTAACTCATTTACAAGTTAAGCCCTAGGCTTGAATGTTTACATGAAATCTCAAAAATAACAAAATAAAACATATAACTAAAGACTAGTCTTCAAAATCCCAAACATCAAATCCTTCCAGGCTAAGTCTGTGGAGGTAGCTTATCACCTGAACCTGAAAATGATGTTCCCATAAAGGGTGAGCCACAGCCCAGTAGAAAAACACTAAACCAAATATAAGCATTGAATAAAGCTATAGCATTCAATAGATGGTTAACTAAGATAATCAATTTTATCATTAAACAGTCTCATGACACTAATGTCTAAGTCACATTTCACTTTCCATTATTATCAACATGGCTCAGAACCTGGCCAACTTACAACAGTGAATTGTATATCATATTCACATTACTTCCAATATCAACAAAACAAACGAGACTCATGCTCATATCAAAACACTTCATACTTCCCATTTGATACACATTTTAGTGCTGTATCAATAATCATGTAAAAACACTTCAATATAATAAGCACACATAAAAATGGTGCTAATGGAGTCCATCCCCTATCTCCTCCCAAACAAAAATCCGGTTTAGAGGTCCATCCCCTATCTTCCCCTAAACCGTGGAGTACATCCCCTATCTCCTCCCACACAAACAATGTATGCAAATGCAATGCTCAATCAATACACGTATTTTCTGTATTAATGCAATAGTCAAAATTAATGACTTAACCAATGTGATTAGTTTCAGTTATTCCTAATCCACATGCAATGTCTACAACAATCACGACTATCCTCCACCGATAGCCCAAAACAGTTATTTCTAGACTGGAAATAAATACAACAACAATTCACTAGGCGAGTGGTTTAAATTATCCCACCACACCATTTAATCAATGAATTCCTCAATTTCATGAATTTAACCAAATTCCCTTAAACTAATTATACAAATTAATTTATTAATACAACTAGGGTTTTTCCCAAAATTACCAAAGTATCCCAACATATCAAAATACCAAAACTTAGAACAAAACTTATAGAATGGAGTAGGAAATCCCTACCTTGAAGTGAAGAACTCGAATGGATAAGATGAAGATGAAGACCCAAATTCCAAAGTGCTCCAAACCACCAAACGTTCAGATTAAATGGAAGCCCTCGACTCACTCTATCTTTTTAACAAAGGACTTAGGGTAGAAATACACTCTAAGTAGATCAAACCTAAGAGAGAAGGTGTGTAGGGAGAGGGAGAAGACGGTTCTAGGGTTTTAAAATAAAAAAGGAGATGAAAAATGATCCAGAAAGTCGGATCTCGGGTTTTTATACCAGTCGCCCCGCTCGAGCGTGGAAACCCCCGCTCGAGCGGCGAATGCACACTCCCAGAAATTTTTGCAGACAGGTCCCCGCTCGAGCGCCCAACTCCCTGCTCGAGCGTCACTCACGACTTCCCGCTCGAGCGTCCAATCCCCCGCTCGAGCGGCCAACACTACACAGGAGATACTGGATGGGTGTATTCCCCGCTCGAGCGTCCAAACTTCCGCTCGAGCGGATAAGCCAAAATCTGGGCAACTAGACTTGGTTCCTAAGCTCAACCAACCTGCTCCAAATCTTCCCAACACAACCCAAGACTCAAAATAAGAAAATAATGAATGACAACAACAATTATACAATGACGGAATCTACGGAACCTAAGTCCGGATACAATAATCAAATGGGAAAAGACCGGGGTCGCTATAAAAACTATATCTCACATTCAGATAAGCATAAAAGCTATATCCACATTCTCAACAGATATGTATATCAACAATATCCACAGATAAGCATACAAGCTGTATCCACACTCTACAACAGATATGTATATCAACAATATCCACAGATAAGCATACAAGCTGTATCCACACTTCACAAAGATAAGCATATGAGCTCTATCTTCACTTCTCTAGACAAGCATATGAGCTCTGTCTACGGAGTTCATCCCCTATCTCCTCCCAATACCTATCCGGTTTAGAGGTACATCCCCTATCTTCCCCTAAACCGCGGAGTACATCCCCTATCTCCTCCTCTACACATAACGTATATAAACACATTGGTTCTATATACAATCACACAATACACACAATTAATGTATACTATCAACCGTCAAGTTCCATGACACATTCCATTGATTAGTTTCCGTTTACCTAATCATCATGCATTGTCTACAACAATCTCGACTATCCTCCACCGATAGCCCGAAGCAGTTATTTCTAAAACAGAAAATAAATGCACAAATGAATATTCAATCAACATTTCATTTCCTCATTTCTTACCAATTAATTATCCCAATTAATTAAACAATGTAATTAGGCCATTTTCCATAATTACCATTTCAACCCTTAGGTCCCATTTTCATCAATGATTCAACAATCATTCCATTTTTCTATGCCAAACATGCATCTAGGTTTATTATGAATAAAACCCCAACTTTTGTAAAATTACACAAAAAGCCCAAACTTTCACAAAATTACCAAACCAAGCCCAACATCTCAAAATACCAAAATTTAAAGACAAAACCCATAGAGAGGAGTAGGTTATCCCTACCTCAATTTCGGAGTCCCAAAGGAGAAGACGACAAAACCCAACGTGCTCCAAAACCCGAGATTTTCAGATTAAAATGAAGCCCTCGACGATCAACAACTTTTTTGTAAAGGCCAATGGTGAGTAAATCACTCCTACTAGATCAAAACCTAGAGAGAAGGTAGAGTCTAGAGTGAGAGGCTCAACAATGGTGATTTTGGAAAAGTAAGAGAGAGAAGAGAAAGTGAAAAAGTGATTTGAAAAGTCACAATTTCGGGATTTAAACCCAGTCTTCCGCTCGAGCGTAAAACACCCCGCTCGAGCAGCCACTCACAGACTTCCGCTCGAGCGGCCAACCTCCCGCTCGAGCGCATAATGCACTCGCCCAGCACTTTTGCAGAACCAGGACTCCGCTCGAGCTCCCAACCCTACGCTCGAGCTCACAACACTGCACAACAAGATACTGGATGGACGTAATCTACGCTCGAGCGCCAACACCTCCGCTCGAGCGTACAGGTCAAAAATCTGGGCAACTAGTTTTGGTTTCTAAACTCAACCAACCTGTAACAAACCCGCTCAACACATCCTATAACTCAAATACAACGTAAGAAAGGATGTAAACAAGATAATAAACAACTACCAACATCCACGGACACATGTCCGGATCACTATACAACAAGGGTAAACCTGGGATCGCTATAGTTCAATTTACTTTTCTATTCAACTTCCTTTTTTATTTAATTTCCAGATAGATCATTAAGGTAATGAGGATTCTTCAATGAACTTTTACTGTTAATTTAATACACCGTCCATTTTTATTTTTATTCAACTTCCCTTTTTATTCAATTTCCTTTACTATTCAACTTCCTTTTTTGTTTAATTTCCAAATAGATCGTTGAGTTAGTCTGGTTTCTTGAATAAACTTCCATTTTTATTAAATTTCTTTCTCTATTCAACTTTTTTTTTTATTTAATTTCCAAATAGATCGTTAAGGTATAGTGGTTTTTCTTGAATGAACTTCCCTGGTTAGTTTTATGCAACCTCCGTTTTTATTTTTATTCAACTTCAATTTTTATTCAATTTCATTTTCTATTCAACTTAATTTTTTATTTTATTTACAAATAGACCGTTAAGATATAGTGGTTTCTTGAATGAACTTCCATTTTTAATTTTACGCAACTTCGATTTTTATTTTTATTCAACTTCCATTTTTATTCTTTTTCCTTTTCTATTGAACTTCTTTTTTATTTTACTTTAATTTCCAAATAGATCGTTAAGGTATAGTGGTTTCTTGAAGGAAATTACATTTTAATTTCATGCAGCATCCATTTTTATTCTTATTCAACATGCATTTTTATTCAATTTTCTTTTCTGTTAAACTTCATTTTTTTATTTAATTTCCAAATAAATCGTTAAGGTATAGTGGTTTCTTGAATAAACTTCCTTTGTTAATTTTATGTGACTTCCATTTTTATTTTTATTCAGCTTCAATTTTATTCAATTTCCTTTTCTATTCAACTTCCATTTTTATTTAATTTCCAAATAGATCGTTAAGTATAGTTGTTTATTTAATGAACTTTCATTTTTATTTTTATTCAAATTCTATTTTTATTCAATTTCCTTTTCTATTCGACTTTCTTTTTTATTTAATTTCCCGATAGATCGTTAAGATATAGTGGTTTCTTGAATGAACTTTTATTGCTAATTTTATGCAACTTCCATTTTTTTTCAATTTCCTTTTCTATTCAACTTCACCTTTTTATTTAATATCCAAATAGATCGTTAAGGTATAGTGGTTTCTTGAATGAACTTTCATTTTTAATTTTATTCAATTTCTTTTTCTATTCAACTTCTTTTTTTATTTAATTTCCAATTAGATCGTTAAGGTATAGTGGTTTCTTCAATGAACTTCCATTGTTAATTTTATGCAACTTCCATTTTTATTTTTATTCAATTTCAATTTTTATTCAATTTACTTTTCTATTCAACTTCCTTTTTCATTCAATTTCCAAATAGATAGTAAAGGTATAGTGGTTTCTTGAATGAACTGCCATTTCTAATTTTATGCAACTTCCATTTTTATTTTTATTCAACTTCAATTTTTATTCAATTTCCTTTTCTATTCAACTTCCTTTTTATTTAATTTTCAAACAGATCGTTAAGATATAGTGGTTTCTTCAATGAATTTCAATTTTTAATTTTATGCAACTTCCATTTTTATTTTTATTTAACTTCCATTTTTATTCTATTTCCTTTTCTATTCAACTTCTTTTTTTATTTAATTTTCAAATAGATCGTTAAGGTATAGGGTTTTTCTTGAATGAACTTCCATTGTTAATTTTATGCAACTTCTATTTTTATTTTTAGTCAACTTCCATTTTTATTCAATTTCCTTTTCTATTCAACTTCCTTTTTTATTTAATTTCCAAATAAATCGGTGAGGTATCGTGGTTTTTTCCATTTTTATTTTTATTCAACTTCCATTTTTATTCAATTTAGTTTTCTATTCAACTTCCTTTTCTATTTAATTTCCAGATAGATCGTTAAGGTATAGTGGTTTCTTGAATGAACTTTTATTGTTAATTTCATGCAATTTCCATTATTATTTTTATTCAACTTCCTTTTTTTAATTTCCAAATAGACCGTTGAGATAAAGTGGTTTTTGAATGAACTTCCATTTTAATTTTTATTCAACTTCCATTTTTATTCAATTTCCTTTTCTATTCAACTTCCTTTTTAATTTAATTTCCAAATAGATCGTTACGATATCTTGGTTTCTTCAGTGAACTTCCATTTTTAATTTTATGCAACTTCCATTTTTATGCTATTTCCTTTTCTATTCAACTTCTTTTTTTATTTAATTTCCCAATAGATCGTTAAGGTGTACTGGTTTCTTGAATGAACTTCCATTGTTAATTTTATGCAACTTCCATTTTTATTTTTATTCAACTTCCATTTTTATTCAATTTACTTTTCTATTCAACTTCCTTTTTTATTTAATTTCCAAATAGATCGTTGAGGTATAGTGTTTTCTTGAATGAACTTCCATTATTAATTTTTTTTCAACTTCCATATTTGTTCAATTTACTTTTCTATTCAACTTCCTTTTTTATTTAATTTCCAGATAGATCGTTAAGGTAATGAGGATTCTTGAATGAACTTTTACTGTTAATTTAATGCACCGCCCATTTTTATTTTTATTCAACTTCCCTTTTTATTCAATTTCCTTTACTATTCAACTTCCTTTTTTGTTTAATTTCCAAATAGATCGTTGAGTTATTCTGGTTTCTTGAATAAACTTCCGTTTTTATTTTTATTCAACTTCCATTTTTATTAAATTTCTTTCTCTATTCAACTTTCTTTTTTATTTAATTTCCAAATAGGTTGTTAAGGTATAGTGGTTTTTCTTGAATGAACTTCCCTTGTTAATTTTATGCAACCTCCGTTTTTATTTTTATTCAACTTCAATTTTTATTCAATTTCCTTTTCTATTCAACTTCCTTTTTTATTTAATTTACAAATAGACCGTTAAGATATAGTGGTTTCTTGAATGAACTTCCATTTTTAATTTTACGCAACTTCGATTTTTATTTTTATTCAACTTCCATTTTTATTCTTTTTCCTTTTCTATTGAACTTTTTTTTTTATTTAATTTCCAAATAGATCGTTAAGGTATAGTGGTTTCTTGAATGAAATTACATTTTAATTTCATGCAGCATTCATTTTAATTCTTATTCAACATTCATTTTTATTCAATTTTCTTTTCTATTAAACTTCATTTTTTTATTTAATTTCCAAATAAATCGTTAAGGTATAGTGGTTTCTTGAATAAACTTCCTTTGTTAATTTTATGTGACTTCCATTTTTATTTTTATTCAGCTTCAATTTTATGCAATTTCCTTTTCTATTCAACTTCCATTTTTATTTAATTTCCAAATAGATCGTTAAGTATAGTTGTTTCTTTAATGAACTTTCATTTTTATTTTTATTCAATTTCCTTTTCTATTCGACTTTCTTTTTTATTTAATTTCCTGATAGATCATTAAGGTATAGCGGTTTCTTGAAAGAAATTTTATTGTTAATTTTATGCAACTTCCATTTTTATTTTTATTCTACTTGAATTTTAATTCAATTTCATTTTTTATTCAACGTCCTTTTTTCTTTAATTTCCAAATAGATCGTTATGGTATTGCGGTTTCTTGAATGAACTTCCATTTTAATTTTATACAACTTCCATTTTTAATTTTATTCAATTTCCATTTTTATTCAATTTCGTTTTCTATTCAACTTCCTTTTTTTATTTAATTTCCCTATAGATCGTTAAGGTATAGTGGTTTCTTGAATGAACTTTTATTGCTAATTTTATGCAACTTCCATTTTTTTTTTCAATTTGCTTTTCTGTTGAACTTCCATTTTTATTTAATATCCAAATAGATCGTTAAGGTATAGTGGTTTCTTGAATGAACTTCCATTTTTAATTTTATTCAAGTTCCATTTTTATTCAATTTCTTTTTCTATTCAACTTCCTTTTTTATTTAATTTCCAAATAGATCGTTAAGGTATAGTGGTTTCTTCAATGAACTTCCATTGTTAATTTTATGCAACTTCCATTTTTATTTTTATTCAACTTCAATTTTTATTCAATTTACTTTTCTATTCAACTTCCTTTTTCATTCAATTTCCAAATAGATAGTAAAGGTATAGTGGTTTCTTGAATGAACTGCCATTTCTAATTTTATGCAACTTTCATTTTTATTTTTATTCAACTTCAATTTTTATTCAATTTCATTTTCTATTCAACTTCCTTTTCATTTAATTTTCAAACAGATTGTTAAGATATAGTGGTTTCTTCAATGAATTTCAATTTTTAATTTTATGCAACTTCCATTTTTTTTTTTTATTTAACTTCCATTTTTATTTTATTTCCTTTTCTATTCAACTTCTTTTTTTATTTAATTTCCAAATAGATCATTAAGGTATAGTGTTTTTCTTGAATGAACTTCCATTGTTAATTTTATGCAACTTCCATTTTTATTTTTAGTCAACTTCCATCTTTATTCAATTTCCTTTTCTATTCAACTTCCTTTTTTGTTTAATTTCCAAATAGATCGTTGAGTTATTCTGGTTTCTTGAATAAACTTCCGTTTTTATTTTTATTCAACTTCAATTTTTATTCAATTTCCTTTTCTATTCAACTTCCTTTTTTGTTTAATTTCCAAATAGATCGTTGAGTTATTCTGGTTTCTTGAATAAACTTCAGTTTTTATTTTTATTCAACTTCAATTTTTATTCAATTTCCTTTTCTATTCAACTTCCTTTTTTATTTAATTTACAAATAGGCCGTTAAGATATAGTTGTTTCTTGAATGAACTTCCATTTTTAATTTTACGCAACTTCGATTTTTATTTTTATTCAACTTCTATTTTTATTCTTTTTCCTTTTCTATTGAACTTCTTTTTTTTTATTTAATTTCCAAATAGATCGTTAAGGTATAGTGGTTTATTGAATGAAAATTACATTTTAATTTCATGCAGCATCCATTTTTATTCTTATTCAACATTCGTTTTTATTCAATTTTCTTTTCTATTAAACTTCATTTTTTTATTTAATTTCCCAATAAATCGTTAAGGTATAGTGGTTTCTTGAATAAACTTCCTTTGTTAATTTTATGTGACTTCCATTTTTATTTTTATTCAGCTTCAGTTTTATGCAATTTCCTTTTCTATTCAACTTCCATTTTTATTTAATTTCCAAATAAATCGTTAAGTATAGTTGTTTATTTAATGAACTTTCATTTTTATTTTTATTCAATTTCCTTTTCTATTCGACTTTCTTTTTTATTTAATTTCCAAATAGATCGTTAAGGTATAGTGGTTTCTTGAATGAACTTTTATTGTTAATTTTATGCAACTTCCATTTTTATTTTTGTTCTACTTGAATTTTTATTCAATTTCATTTTCTATTCAACTTCTTTTTTTCTTTAATTTCCAAATAGATCGTTATGGTATTGCGGTTTCTTGAATGAACTTCCATTTTAATTTTATACAACTTCCATTTTTAATTTTATTCAACTTCCATTTTTATTCAATTTCGTTTTCTATTCAACTTCCTTTTTTCATTTAATTTCCAAATAGATTGTCAATGTATAGTGGTTTCTTGATTGCACCTCCATTTTTAATTTTATGCAACTTCCATTTTTATTTTTATTCAACTTCAATTTTTATTCAATTTCCTTTTCTATTCAACTTCCTTTTTTTATTTAATTTCGAAATTGATCGTTAAGATATAGTGATTTCTTTAATGAACTTAATTTTTAATTTTATGCAATTTCCATTTCGATTTTTATTCAACTTCCATTTTTATTTTATTTCTTTTTCTATTCAACTCCTTTTTTTATTTAATTTCCAAATATATCGTTAAGTAACAGTTGTTTCTTGAATGAACTTCCGTTGTTAATTTTATTCAACTTCCATTTTTATTTTTATTTAACTTCCATTTTTATTCAATTTTCTTTTCTATTCAACTTCCTTTTTTTTTTTTTAATCTCCAAATAGATCGTTAAGATATAGTGGTTTCTTGAGTGAACTTCCATTTTTATTCAATTTACTTTTCTATTCAACATCCTTTTTTTATTTAATTTCCTGATAAATTGTTAAGGTATAGTGGTTTCTTGAATGAACCTTTATTGTTAATTTTCTGCAACTTCCATTTTTATTTTATATTCGACTTCAATTTTTATTCAATTTACTTTTCTATTCAACTTCCTTTTTTTATTTAATTTCCAAATAGATCGTTAAGGTGCAGTGGTTACTTGAATAAACTTCCATTTTCAATTTTATGCAACTTCCATTTTTATTTTTATTCAACTTTCATTTTTATTCAATTTCGTTTTTTATTCAACGTCCTTTTTTATTTAATTTCCAAATAGATCGTTAAGGTATAGTGGTTTCTTAAATGAATTTCCATTGTTAATTTTATGCAAATTCTATTTTTATTCAATTTCCTTTTCTATTCAACTTAATTTTTTATTTAATTTCCAAATAGATCGTTAAGGTATAGTGGTTTCTAGAATGTACTTCCATTGTTAATTTTATGCAACTTCCATTTTTATTCAATTACCTTTTCTATTCAACTTCCCTTTTTATTTAATTTCCAAATAGATCGTTATGGTATAGTGGTTTCTAGAATGAACTTCCATTGTTAATTTTATGGAACTTCCATTTTTATTCAATTACATTTTCTATTCAACTTCCTTTTTTATTTAATCTCCAAATAGATCGTTAAGGTACAGTGGTTTCTTGAATAAACTTCCATTTTTATTTTTATACAACTTCCATTTTTATTTTTATTCAACTTCCATTTTTATTCAATTTCTTTTTCTATTCAACTTCCTTTTTTTTTATAATTTCCAAATAGATTGTTAAGGTATAGTGGTTTCTTGATTGAACTTTCATTGTTAATTTTATGCAACTTCCATTTTTATTTTTATTCAACTTCAATTTTTATTAAATTTACTTTTCTATTCAACTTCTTTTTTTATTAAATTTCCAAATAGATAGTTAAGGTATAGTGGTTTTTTGAATGAAGTTCCATTTCTATTTTTATGCAACTTCCATTTTTATTTTTATTCAACTTCAATTTTTATTCAATTTACTTTTCTATTCAACTTCCTTTTTATTTAATTTCTAAATAGATCATTAAGATATAGTGGTTTCTTGAATGAACTTTCATTTTTAATTTATGCAACTTCCATTTTTATTTTTATTCAACTTCCATTTTTATTCTATTTCCTTTTCTATTCAACTTCTTTTTTTTATTTAATTTCCAAATAGATCGTTAAGGTATAATGGTTTCTTGAATGAACTTCTATTGTTAATTTTATGCAACTTTCATTTTTATTTTTATTCAAGTTCCGTTTTTATTCGATTTAATTTTCTATTCAACTTCCTTTTAATTTAATTTCTAAATAGATCGTTAAGATATAGTGGTTTTTTGAATGAACTTCCATTTTCAATTTTATGCAACTTCCATTTTTATTTTTATTCAACTTCCATTTTTATTCTATTTCCTTTTCTATTCAACTTCTTTTTTTAATTTAATTTCCAAATAGATCGTTAACGTATAGTGGTTTCTTGAACGAACTTCCATTGTTAATTTTATGCAACTTCCATTTTTATTTTTATTCAACCTCCGTTTTTATTCAATTTACTTTTCTATTCAACTTCCTTTCTTATTTAATTTCCAAATAGATCGTTAAGGTATAGTGGTTTCTTAAATGAACTTCCATTGTTAATTTTATGCAACTTCCATTTTTATTTTTATTCAACTTCCTTTTTTATTCAATTTCCAAATAGATAGTTAAGGTACAGTGGTTTTTTGAATGAAGTTCTATTTCTATTTTTATGCAACTTCCATTTTTATTCAATTTACTTTTCTATTTAACTTCCTTTTTATTTAATTTGTAAATAGAACGTTAAGATATAGTGACTTCTTGAATGAACTTCCATTTTTAATTTTATGCAACTTTCATTTTTATTTTTATTCTACTTCCATTTTTATTCTATTTCCTTTTTTATTCAACTTCTTCTTTTTATTTAATTTCCAAATAGATCGTTAAGGTATAATGGTTTCTTGAATGGACTTCCATTGTTAATTTTATGCAACTTCCATTTTTATTTTTATTCAACATCCGTTTTTATTCAATTTAGTTTTCTATTCAACTTCCTTTTTATTTAATTTCTAAATAGATAGCTAAGATATAGTGGTTTCTTGAATGGGCTTCCATTTTTAATTTTATGTAACTTCTATTTTTATTTTTATTCAACTTCCATTTTTATTCTATTTCCTTTTCTATTCAACTTCTTTTTTTATTTAATTTCCAAATAGATCGTTATGGTGTAATGGTTTCTTGAATGAACTTCCATTGTTAATTTTATGCAACTTCCATTTTTATTTTTATTCAACTTTCATTTTTATTCAATTTACTTTTTTATTCAACTTCCTTTTTATTTAATTTCTAAATAGATCGTTAAGATATAGTGGTTTTTTGAATGAACTTTCATTTTTAATTTTATGCAACTTAAATTTTTATTCAATTTCCTTTTCTATTCAACTTCTGCCACGACCTCATTCTGCCCCTAGTAGAATAGTGCCGTGATGGCCAGTAATCCGAGATTACCGAAGGCCAACTTCCAAAAATTCACACACAATCAGAGTATAAATATATATAGGGCTCACAAGTGCGGAAGCAATATATATAAATTCTAATTAGTCCATTCGAGTTGTGCTGAGATCAAATGAAATGACATACATCTTTACATAGCTTTACAACTTAGGTACACAAAAACATCTTGACCAAAAGGCTTCTCGAGCCACCATATACAAAATACAATGAAATGCAAGCTAAGAAGGATGATCTTCAAGATGCTACAAAATGCAAATCCAAAACAAGTTGCAAAGCACAGCTAGGCGTCGTCGTCGTCCTGCTCATTACCTACATATATATAGAGAGGGTGAGCTTGGATACTCAGTGATTGGTACAAGTAATAAAGGGTTTGCATGCATGATATTTATAGCGACCCTGGTCTTTTCTCTTTAAATTATTGTATCCGGACTTAGGTTCTGAGGATCCTGTCATTACTTATTAGTTGTTGTTGTCCTTTAATCTCTTTGTATTTGAAGTATAGGTTGTGTTGGGCGGGTCTGTTACAGGTTGGTTGATTTTAGATGCCAATAGGTGATGCCCAGATTTTGGCCTTTACGCTCGAGCGGAAGATTTAACGCTCGAGCGGTCCCTTCGTTGTTGCTTCTACGCTCGAGCGGGAATCTTGACGCTCGAGCGTGATTTTCCATCTCCCAGTATTTTTGCTCTGCAGTTCTTCCGCTCGAGCGGTAGTTTTTACGCTCGAGCGTGATCCCTTGTTTTGCTCCTCCGCTCGAGCGGGGAGTTTGACGCTCGAGCGGGTGTCAGCGCCTGCAAAACTTCTGGAAGGGTGCAATCGACGCTAGAGCGGCTTTCTTCACGCTCGAGCATGATTCTGTGTCTTACACTCGAGCGGGGCTTTCTACGCTCGAGCGTAGAGTCGATTATATCAGTCCGTGATTTCACTTTTTGGATCACTTTTTGACCTACTTTTCCTTCATAACTTTTAAAAACCGCCCCTGGAGTGTTTTTATCTCTCTCTCTCCCTCTACACACCTTCTCTCTTTCGATTGATCTACTTAGAGTGAGTTTCTACCTTAGATCCTTTATTAAAAAGTTAGAGTGAGTTGAGGGCTTCGTTTTAATCTGAGAAACTTAGGATTTGGAGCACGTTGGTCTTTGGTCTTCATCTCCATCTTCTCCATACGGGTTATTTTCTTCGAGGTAGGGATTTCCTACTCCATTCTATAAGTTTTGTTCTAAGTTTTGGTATTTGATATGTTGGGGATACTTTGGTAATTTTGGGAAAAACCCTAGTTGTGTTAATTAATTAATTTGTATAATTAATTTAAGGAAATTGAGGAATTCATTGATTAAATGGTGTGGTGGGATAATTTAAACCACTCGCCTAGTGAATTGTTGTTATATTTATTTCCAGTCTAGAAATAACTGTTTTGGGCTATCGGTGGAGGATAGTCGTGATTGTTGTAGACATTGCATGTGGATTAGGAATAACTGAAACTAATCACATTGGTTAAGTCATTAATTTTGACTATTGCATTAATACAGAAAATACGTGTAATGTTTGAGCATTGCATTTGCATACATTGTTTTGTGTGGGAGGAGATAGGGGATGTACTCCACGGTTTAGGGGAAGATAGGGGATGGACCTCTAAACCGGATTTTTGTTTGGGAGGAGATAGGGGATGGACTCCATTAGCACCATTTTTATGTGTGCTTATTATATTGAACTGTTTTTACATGATTATTGATACAGCACTAAAATGTGTATCAAATGGGAAGTATGAAGTGTTTTGATATGAGCATGAGTCTCATTTGTTTTGTTGATATTGGAAGTAATGTGAATATGATATATATTTCACTGTTGTAAGTTTGGCCAGGTTCTGAGCCATGTTGATAATAATGGAAAGTGAAATGTGTCTTAGACATTAGTGTCATGAGACTGTATAATGGTAAAATTGGTTATCTTAGTTAACCATCTATTGAATGCTATAGCTTTAATCAATGCTTATATTTGGTTTAGTATTTTTCTACTGGGCTGTGGCTCACCCTTTTTGGGAACATCATTTTCAGGTTCAGGTGATAAGCTACCTCCACGGACTTAGCCTGGAAGGATTTGGTGTTTGGGATTTTGAAGACTTGTCTTTAGTTATATGTTTTATTTTGTATTTTTGAGATTTCATGTAAACATTCAAGCCTAGGGCTTAACTTGTAAATGAGTTAGTACTCATCCTTTTTGTGTCCAAGTGTTAGCTTGGAAAGATGTAAGCCCTTAGGGCATTTATTTTGATGTTGCAGGATGTTACATGTGATGTCTTTCAATAAGAATACTCTGTTGAATAACTCAAATGATTCAGTTTCTTGTATAAATGCATGTTAATGTTATGGTTATTATGGGTTTATTTTGAGGGCGTGACAACTTGGTATCAGAGCGTACCGGGTTCGAATACTTTGGGTACGTGGGAAGTGATTAGTATCACAATGGGTTCGTCTCGCTTGATAGAGACTTAGATGTACTGTTATGTGCTTATATGATAGCATGTTTATGTGATTATGCGGGTATGGAACGTAGTTTCTAGGATGTTAATTGGACCCTTGAGTTTCTAGTAGTCTTGTTGGAAAGGCACTTGATCAATGCTGTTTCCAACCGGAACTATAGTAACGCTTCGGGACTATTATTATCCAGGAATGAAATTCGTAGGTGCTTATGTGATTATGTGCTTACGTGGAATGAATTATTTTTGTCCAATGCATTAGGACGCGAGTGTTTAGTTTCGGCACATTTATTAATGTGCTAACGTCTTTGTTTGTTTCCTTTATTAGGATGTCAGGGCGAGGACGAGGACGCGGTAGGCGAGGTAGGCCGGGTAGGCAGGAGGTACCGGTGCCAGAGGAGATTCCGGCAGTTCATGAGGGAATTGGCCAGGCCAATGTGGCCGAGCCAGTAGGCCAGCAGGCTATGGGCGCTTTAGCCCGAGAGATAGCAGGGGCATTCAGGGAGTCAGTAGGCATTCTTAGGGCTGAGAATCAAGCCCAGGTTGTTGTTGCGGATGCAGGACCTTCCTTTCTGAAGAGGGAGTTCTTCCGGTCTAATCCGGATGAATTTGTGGGTGATCCTAAAGAGCCGCTTAAGGCAGACGAATGGCTCGAACTGTAACGCCCTCAAAATAATAGCTTTAAACCCATTAAATAAGACATGCATTGATATTCAAAAGCTCCACATTCTTTCATTTAACAGAGTTTCATTACAAAAAGTATTACATGTTAACAACAAAAGCAAATGCCCTATGGGCTTACAGCTTTCCAAGTTAACACTTGGTTACAACAAAAGAGTACTAACTCAAACACGTTAAGCCCTTGGCTTGAATTTACATGTAATACATCAAGTAAAACAACAAAAGTCCGCCTCTGGCCTCCCAAGCTACGTCCTTGGAGGTGGCATGCTACCTGTACCTGAAAATGATATTCCCATATAGGGTGAGCCACAGCCCAGTAGAAATACACTAAACCAACCATGAACAATGACTAAAAGATTAGCAACTGATAGACGGTCAACACTGACACTTCCATTTACATCTCCCTACGTTTCCATGACAGCCAAGTCTATGTTACAATTCACTTTTCGTTTTTGTTCAACTTTGAGTTTGAAAACAAGGCTCAGTACTCTGGCCAGAACGTTTGATGAGATTATAGTTCATCACTAGAACACTTTCGAAATCCAAGGTGGATACACATTATTTTGTTGTATCAATAACACATAAACTACTCCCATACTTCGCAAACAATGATGATATACATTTTAGTGCTATATCAAATCAAACAAACTTTTCAATAGATAAGCATATGAGCTATATCACTACTACAACAGATAAGCATATGAGCTGTATCAACATTCCGATAGATAAGCATATGAGCTGTATCAACACTTCAACCGATAAGCATATGAGCTATATCAACATTCCAACAACCGGTTTAGAGGTACATCCCCCATCTTCCCCTAAACCATTAACCGGTTTAGAGGTACATCCCCCATCTTCCCCTAAACCGTGGAGTACATCCCCTATCTCCTCCCATACACAAGTAATGCATATAAACACAGAATCACATATGCAATCAATCAATACATAAAATTAATGTATTCTATCAACCGACATGCTCTATGACACATCCAATTGATTAGTTTTAGTTTGCCTAATCATCAAGCATTGTCTACAACAATCAACACTACCCTCCACCGGTAGCCCAAAGCAATTATTTCTAAGCAGGAAATAAATGCACAATGGATATTCAATCGACATTTCAATTCGGTGAGTGATAAATAATTCAACTACACCCTTTAACCCCATGCACTCCCACCCCATGCACTCCCAATCTCAGCAATTCCATTTCATTTCCTCATTTCCCACAATTAATTATCTCAATTAATTAAACAATGTAATTAGGTCATTTTCCATAATTACCATTACCACCCTTAGGTCCCATTTTCATCAATGATTCAACATTTATTCCATTTCTCTATACCAAACATGCATCTAGGTTTATTACAAATAAAACCCCAACTTTTGTAAAATAACACAAATGGCCCAAACTTTCACAAAATTACCAAACCAACCCCAACATCTCAAATTACCAAAATTTAAAGACAAAATCCATAGAGAGGAGTAGGGTATCCCTACCTCAAATTCAGAGCTCCAAGGGAGAAGATGAGTAAAACTCGGAAGTGCTCCAAATCCCAAATTTCTCAGATCTCAACAAAGCCCTCGACGATCAACACACTTCTTACAAAGGCCCAAGGTGAGGAAAACACTCTAGGTAGATCAATCCTAAGAGAGAAGTTCGGTTTTAGAGTGAGGTGCTCTCCAATGGAGGTTTTGAAAAAGTAAGAGAGAGAAAGGAAATCAAAAAGTGATCAAAAAGGTGGTTTCACAAACTGATATAAAAGCAGGTCCGCTCGAGCGTACAACACCCCGCTCGAGCGTACAGACACAGGTTCACGCTCGAGCGTCCAAAGATCCGCTCGAGCGCCGGGTGCACTCTCCCAGAATTTTCTGCAGACGACCGAAATGCTGAGAGAAGGAAATTCACGCTCGAGCGTCCAAACTGCCGCTCGAGCGTAAAGGCAGCAACAAAAGCTCGCTCGAGCACAAAACCGCCGCTCGAGCGGAGAGACCAAAACCTGGGCAAAATTTCAAAGCTTTACAACACAACCGACTAATTCCCAACTTGCCCAACACAACCCAAAATTCTAATTAAAAGAGTAAGGGATAGAAATGAGGATAAGATAACAACGAATCTACGGAACCGAGTCCGGATTATAGTTAAACAACAACAGGAAATATCGGGACCGCTATAACCTCCCCCCCTTAAAGAATTTCGTCCCCGAAATTAAGGGTACGCCAAAACACAAGGCCAACTGATAACAGAGCATTCAACAATCGAGCCCCAAGGAAAGAAATTACTTTCACAACAAACCTCCGACTTACTCTTAGCAAGGAAGATACTAACCAAGGAAACACATTCTAAACAACCACACCTTAGGTACGCAAGCCTCAACAAACCAAACCTCCCCCGAAACAATTCACCAAAAACCGACTAGTGCTCCAAGCTTAGTCACTACTCAACAACACGACTAAAGCAAATCTTAAAGTAGATAATAAGAAAACATTTTCTTGTTCAAGAGGCATTTCTCAAAGATGTTTAAATTTTCAACGTTAACGTTCCAGGATAAATCTTGCATTTTCCATACGAAAACTCAAAAGCTTTGTAAACATTTTTCACAAATACGCTGTTACCCAAAACGCAGAGTTATCCACAGTTTATTTGCCCAAAAGAGTAATCTAGTATTCTTAAAAAGAAAATCCTTGAATTAAATCAACTTTTCAACAACGCATTTAGATGACCCCAAACACTAGGAAAATTTTGTTTTCCATTTCTTTCCAAATTAACACTATCCACAACCATCACTCATACAGTGATGCCACAACCGACACAGAACATAACATTTCTATAATGATAGTTAATAGAAATAACAACAGTACTATCAACACATAAGGTATAAGAAATTCATGGTTTTGCAATTTTATCCCGCCTCCCTTTACTTAACCACTTTATAATCATAAACACGGTTCAGAAACACACAAATGATACACATTATAGTGCTGTATCAACATCAAACTAGACACCATACATTCATAATGTATAAAAAGCCAATCATTCACAATGATCAATCAATACATATATTAGATGTATTATTCCAACCGTCAGACTCAACGACAAAACATGTTCGATTAATTTCAGTTTTCCTTAATCAACATACGGAGTCTACAACGAACGAGACTAAACTCAAGGTGACCAATGCCACCCCAACACCCGATACCGACAAGCTGACTAGTCAACTCAATAAACTCTACACTCAGTAATCCACACACTGATGTGCTACTCAGACCACTAACCCCAACCACAGAGTTCTCTACACGAACCACAAATTTTGGAATCTCATCGGATTTCCTAAAATTTAACCGCCTCAACATCGCGTCTAAGGGAATCACCATCCCCCGCCATGGTTATCTAGCAAGCCTGCTCACTTCCTTGACCGAAGACCGACATGGTCAACCTCAATCACAACATCCCGAATACGAAGGACTACTTTGACCCACGCTATACTCATTACTTTAGAACACGAATTGCTCTCAATTCAAAGAATGCTGGCAGCATCCACTCATAACCCACACCCAACAATGGATAACCAATCACAATATGAACACTACCCCTATACAACCAAGGGGGTCACCACGGACTCACTATCTAGCAAGGCCCAACACACGAACCAGCATACAGGTACCATTCCCACTAACTCGAGATACAAATCTCACGTTCCCTCGAACATTCTCATATAGTCTTGCCAACACCGCGCAACTCTCGAAACCATCCCATCTAACACATTCAACCGTACTAGGCAAAACCTCCTTATTTTGCAAGCCCTCTTACTCCTACACCGAATCCTCCAATAACTCATAGGGTCCACTCGTTACTCTATATCTTACTTGTCACTCATCTCGAGAGTACCATCAAGAGGCCCGGCCTCCGTGCTAAACCACTAGTCCACACTACCGCTAGGCAACCATCATGAACCAAACCCCGACACCGTCACAAGTCGCCGATAGGGCTTCCAAAGATTCACTCTTCTAACTTTCCAGAGGGGTAAAAGTCCTCGCCTCCCTCGTCATTAACCCACATCTTCATTCGCAAACACCATACCACTGTGACTCCACCCACGGGTCATACTCTAACCATGGGCTATATACCCAATTAACGCTTTTGATAATATCCTCTGACTTGACCAGTGCTAAGGTACGAACTTATCACATTCAATCCAAATAAAGAAATTTGAAAACTTAGGGAGACATCCATTATACTACAGCCCGAGGTATAGTACCAGCTACTCACAACACATCGCTCCCGATACAACAATCACAACCTTATATAGGGACTGACATCCCTTCACTTGAAACGGCCAATCAGTACACCTGCAATCTTGACAACGTTACTTACCACGAAGGTACGAGTCCAACCTTGACAAAATTATGTGCCATGCCCCCGTAGGACACCATATTAAATACGTGTTACATCTAGTATTAATCGTACACTTCACATCCTCTCAAGTTCACTCGACAGTAGATCAAAAGCTATACCACGCACAAAACTTTAAATGGGTAGTACCCATGTAATTCCACACACTCGGCAAGTAAAACAGTTCTCGCTCCAATATTACCTTGGCTAGGACACGTACCCCTCGGTGGTTCTTCCAAATTTTGAAAACATGGCTCTCTAGCCCTCATCCTCCCCAAATCAAATCACAAGCAAAAATTTTTTTTTATAGCAACTTTATACATTAATAAAATTTTAGAGCTACGACATGCTCCAATTCACCCACTCTAGGGAAATTAACAAACAAAGCATATATGTATATATATATATAGATAAACAAACAGTTTAGATGTTTCAACCTTCCCAAAACACATTGGTTACACAACGGAACCCAATGATCACAAAACAATAATCCACTGATCACCAAACGGATTAGTCAAAACAAAACCATCCCATCAGTATTACTACTACTACCGTCCCTTGTTGGACCGCTGAAGTTGGTCATCCCCGAACATAAGGCAACCTACGAGCTTACAAGTCACGGACAAGAACCACTGGTATGCCCCCTCTGCCCACACCTGGAACAACTACAAACTTCCCTAGCTGGGGCTTGGGAACTCGACTCTACTGAGGCCCTCGCAATCTGGCCTGCTAGTCCCCCAAAACGATATTGTTCCTGCCCAGTCGAAAGAAACTGAGCCTGGCTAGGTTGCAAAACCCCTAAAGAAGCTCCCGACTGAGTACAAAAACGTCGAATATGACCCGGCTGATTACACACCCAACAGGTAGGCGGTGCCTGAGCACGAGATTGGTTCAGAATCTGGGCTGATGAAGACCCCAACAACTGCCTCCCCACTGAGCATTTAATCGGTCCAAAACCCGACTGGTTGGATGATCCTGGTGGTACAACTACTGGTTGAACTGCTAACCCCACCCCTTTCTTCTGTGGGCAAACCGAAACCCTGTGGCCCAGCAGACCGCATCTGAAACAAATGATGCCCCTCTGCTTACTTTCCCCCGAACCCAAATCTGACACTGGAAGGGCAGTTCTAGCCCGTCCTTCCTGTTGCGAGTTTAAAACCCTCTGCCTCTTAAAAGGCCTACCAACACCCTGAGTCACAGGAGTCGCCGAGATGGCTTCCTCCCCACTCTGCCCCATTGCTAGCACTGCAGCCTCTACATGGGCGGCCGCCTCAACAAGCGCCCTATATCTTTTATGCCAAGACCCCGCTATCCTTACACGGATGTCGTCACGCAGCTTACTCTCAAACTCGAAACAACGTAAGTACTCCGTCTCCACCAATTCTGGAGCAAACCTCGACAGATTAGCAAACCATCTTTCGAACCGCACCAAAGGTGTAGTACCTTGGCGTAATTCCACAAATTGTTTCCGCAGCTCTTCCTGAGCGGAAGGAGGGAAATCGCAACTTCCTCGCCTAGGCATCCTAGTAAAAGTAACGGAGACACGTTAGCACACTCATACATGTGCCGAAGCTGAACACTTACATCCTAACACATGGGTAACTGTAATTCACTCCACATAAGCACATAAACATGTAAGCACTTACGAATTTCATTTCCAGATAATGATAGTCCCGAGGCGTTACTAGAGTTCCGATCAGAAACAGCATTGATCAAGTGCCTTTCCAACAGGACTCCCAGAAACCCAAGGATCCAATCAACATCCAAGAAACTACATTCCATACCCAAATAGTCACATAAACATGTTATCACAAAAGTACATAACATTACGTCTAAGTCTCTAACAAGCGAGAGAAACCCATTGTGATACTAATCACTTCCCACGTACCCAAGGTATTCGAACCCGGTACGCTCTGATACCAAGTTGTAACGCCCTCAAAATAATAGCTTTAAACCCATTAAATAAGACATGCATTGATATTCAAAAGCTCCACATTCTTTCATTTAACAGAGTTTCATTACAAAAAGTATTACATGTTAACAACAAAAGCAAATGCCCTATGGGCTTACAGCTTTCCAAGTTAACACTTGGTTACAACAAAAGAGTACTAACTCAAACACGTTAAGCCCTTGGCTTGAATTTACATGTAATACATCAAGTAAAACAACAAAAGTCCGCCTCTGGCCTCCCAAGCTACGTCCTTGGAGGTGGCATGCTACCTGTACCTGAAAATGATATTCCCATATAGGGTGAGCCACAGCCCAGTAGAAATACACTAAACCAACCATGAACAATGACTAAAAGATTAGCAACTGATAGACGGTCAACACTGACACTTCCATTTACATCTCCCTACGTTTCCATGACAGCCAAGTCTATGTTACAATTCACTTTTCGTTTTTGTTCAACTTTGAGTTTGAAAACAAGGCTCAGTACTCTGGCCAGAACGTTTGATGAGATTATAGTTCATCACTAGAACACTTTCGAAATCCAAGGTGGATACACATTATTTTGTTGTATCAATAACACATAAACTACTCCCATACTTCGCAAACAATGATGATATACATTTTAGTGCTATATCAAATCAAACAAACTTTTCAATAGATAAGCATATGAGCTATATCACTACTACAACAGATAAGCATATGAGCTGTATCAACATTCCGATAGATAAGCATATGAGCTGTATCAACACTTCAACCGATAAGCATATGAGCTATATCAACATTCCAACAACCGGTTTAGAGGTACATCCCCCATCTTCCCCTAAACCATTAACCGGTTTAGAGGTACATCCCCCATCTTCCCCTAAACCGTGGAGTACATCCCCTATCTCCTCCCATACACAAGTAATGCATATAAACACAGAATCACATATGCAATCAATCAATACATAAAATTAATGTATTCTATCAACCGACATGCTCTATGACACATCCAATTGATTAGTTTTAGTTTGCCTAATCATCAAGCATTGTCTACAACAATCAACACTACCCTCCACCGGTAGCCCAAAGCAATTATTTCTAAGCAGGAAATAAATGCACAATGGATATTCAATCGACATTTCAATTCGGTGAGTGATAAATAATTCAACTACACCCTTTAACCCCATGCACTCCCACCCCATGCACTCCCAATCTCAGCAATTCCATTTCATTTCCTCATTTCCCACAATTAATTATCTCAATTAATTAAACAATGTAATTAGGTCATTTTCCATAATTACCATTACCACCCTTAGGTCCCATTTTCATCAATGATTCAACATTTATTCCATTTCTCTATACCAAACATGCATCTAGGTTTATTACAAATAAAACCCCAACTTTTGTAAAATAACACAAATGGCCCAAACTTTCACAAAATTACCAAACCAACCCCAACATCTCAAATTACCAAAATTTAAAGACAAAATCCATAGAGAGGAGTAGGGTATCCCTACCTCAAATTCAGAGCTCCAAGGGAGAAGATGAGTAAAACTCGGAAGTGCTCCAAATCCCAAATTTCTCAGATCTCAACAAAGCCCTCGACGATCAACACACTTCTTACAAAGGCCCAAGGTGAGGAAAACACTCTAGGTAGATCAATCCTAAGAGAGAAGTTCGGTTTTAGAGTGAGGTGCTCTCCAATGGAGGTTTTGAAAAAGTAAGAGAGAGAAAGGAAATCAAAAAGTGATCAAAAAGGTGGTTTCACGAACTGATATAAAAGCAGGTCCGCTCGAGCGTACAACACCCCGCTCGAGCGTACAGACACAGGTTCACGCTCGAGCGTCCAAAGATCCGCTCGAGCGCCGGGTGCACTCTCCCAGAATTTTCTGCAGACGACCGAAATGCTGAGAGAAGGAAATTCACGCTCGAGCGTCCAAACTGCCGCTCGAGCGTAAAGGCAGCAACAAAAGCTCGCTCGAGCACAAAACCGCCGCTCGAGCGGAGAGACCAAAACCTGGGCAAAATTTCAAAGCTTTACAACACAACCGACTAATTCCCAACTTGCCCAACACAACCCAAAATTCTAATTAAAAGAGTAAGGGATAGAAATGAGGATAAGATAACAACGAATCTACGGAACCGAGTCCGGATTATAGTTAAACAACAACAGGAAATATCGGGACCGCTATACGAACAGACAACGAAGACGTTTGAGATGCTTGGCATCGAAGACGAGGGGTTGAAGGTGACCTTGGCATCATTTCAGTTGAAGGGGGATGCGGGTCAGTGGTGGAAGTTCACTAAGGGGCGTATAGGAGGTACATGGGAGGCTTTTGTGAATGCTTTCCAGGAGAAGTTCTTATCTCCAGCAGTTAGGGAGAAGCTGAGAGACCAGTTCTGCCAGCTTAAGCAGTCGAGTTCTTCAGTGGCCGAGTTTGAGGCTGCATTTACTAGCTTATCCAGGTTTGCACCTGAATTGGTGGCGTCTGAGGAACGCCGTTGTATTGAGTTTGAGAGGAAGTTGAGGCGTGGCCTCAAGCTGAGAGTTGGGGGAACTATGATTCGGGATTATGGGCGTTTGGTTGATGCTGCAGCCCACATGGAAATCATGATGCAGGAGGAGGAGGAAGGACAGAAGGGCTCCAAGAGGAGTCAGGATGGTCAGAGTGATGGTAGGAGACAGAAGGGTTTTAATCCCCAACAGTCTCAGAGTAGCTTTTCTAGATCGACTTTTCCTGTGCCGAGTGCTAGTTCGGGGAAAGGCAGTCAAGGAGGCATTACCTGCTTCAAGTGTGGCCAGCTGGGCCACAAGTCTCCAGTTTGTCCTCAGAGGGGAGGAGTGCAGAGAGCAGCATCATCTTCGGCTCGATCTCAGAGCCAGAGTCAGGGTAGAGGCCAGCCACTCTCGTGTTATCAGTGTGGTCAGCCAGGGCATATGAAGAGGTATTGCCCACAGTTGGGTGGCACACCTGGTGCATCTGGTTTGAGGCCGATTCAGGGTCAGCAGCCAGCTCAGTCGGGTCAGGCCTCGAGGGCCAATCAGGGGGCTTCATCGTCTCAGTCGGTGCAGCAATCTTATGCTCCTAGGGGTGAGCAGGTTGATCAGAGGTCATCTGGGCGCGTGTATGCTGTTACCGCGCAGGATCTTGTACCGGCTCCATCTGTTGTGAGAGGTACTTTCTTGTTTTGCAACTCGGTTGCTAATGTTTTGATTGATACGGGTGCATCTCATTCCTTTGTGTCTGCTGCATTTGCATCTATTTTGGAGTTGGAGTTGGCACAGTTAGCATCTCCTATTTGTGTAGTGTCGCCTCTTGGGGGTGAATTGATTTTGAAACACGGTGTTAGGGGTTGTGATATAGAGGTTGATTACCATAGAATCCCATTTTCCTTTGTAGTTATGCCTATGAGAGGTTTCGATGTTATTTTGGGTATGGACTGGTTATCGTCATACCGGGCAGTTATTGATTGCTACCGCCAGAGAGTCACTTGTTGTACCGTGAATGGTGAGTGTTTTCATTTTCTGGGGGACCGTGTTGGTAGTGTTTTGCCACCGGGGTATGTTCCGCGAGGACGGAGTGAGCTTAGTGGTTTACTTGCTAACCTTTCGATTAGTGAGGACGGTGAGACTCAGATTGTGTTGCCAAGGGTGGTGTGTGAGTACTCGGACGTTTTTCCCGGGGATCTTGTTGGTTTGCCACCGCATCGAGAGATTGAATTCTCTATTGACTTAGTGCCCGGCACGGCGCCGATTTCTATGGCACCCTATCGTTTTGCCCCAGCTGAGTTAGTTGAGTTGAAGATCCAACTCCAGGAGTTGCTAGATAAAGGCTTTATACGTCCTAGTGTTTCGCCTTGGAGAGCACCGGCCCTCTTTGTTAAAAAGAAAGGTGGTGCTTTGAGACTTTGTATAGATTACCGGAAATTGAATCGGGCTACGGTTAAGAATAAATACCCTATGCCCCGTATAGATGATCTGTTCGATCAGTTGAAAGGTTCCCGTTGTTTCTCGAAGATAGACTTGAGATCAGGTTATCATCAGTTGAGAGTCAGGGAGGAGGATATTCCTAAGACGGCATTCCGTACGCGGTATGGCCACTATGAGTTTTTGGTGATGCCATTTGGGCTCACCAATGCACCGGCAGTATTTATGGATTTGATGAACCGGATATTCCGGGAATTTCTAGATCGTTTTGTAGTCGTCTTCGTGGACGACATCCTTATCTATTCACCTTCAGAGGAAGAGCACGAGGAACACTTGAGGGTGGTGCTTGATTTACTTAGAGCCCATCAGCTTTATGCTAAGTTTGGGAAGTGTGAGTTCTGGCTAGAGGAGGTGAAGTTCTTAGGCCATGTAGTTTCTAGGGAAGGGGTGTCTGTTGATACATCCAAGACAGAGGCAGTGCAAGATTGGGTACAGCCTAAGAGTGTGTTTGAGATCCGCAGTTTTCTGGGATTAGCTGGGTATTATCGCCGGTTTGTAAGAGATTTCTCCAGATTAGCTTCGCCTTTGATTAGATTGACTCGGAAGGGAGTCAAATTTGCTTGGAGTGAGACTTGTGAAAAGTCGTTCCAAGAGTTGAAAGTTAGACTGACCACTGCTCCAGTCTTGATTATTCCGGAGAGAGGGTTGGGTTATGCAGTCTATTGTGACGCCTCACGAGAGGGTCTTGGTTGTGTGTTGATGCAAGAGGGGAAAGTGGTTGCCTATGGCTCACGTCAGTTGAAAGTTCACGAGAAGAATTACCCTACGCATGATTTAGAGTTAGCAGCTGTGATATTTGCCTTGAAGATTTGGAGACATTAT
Source organism: Camellia sinensis (assembly GCF_055761805.1). Lineage (NCBI taxonomy): Eukaryota > Viridiplantae > Streptophyta > Magnoliopsida > Ericales > Theaceae > Camellia > Camellia sinensis. The sequence goes on from NC_138972.1 coordinate 165,622,533, forward strand.
CTTTACGGTGAGAGGTTCGAGGTATTCTCGGATCATAAGAGTCTGAAATATCTGTTCACACAGAAAGACTTGAACTTGAGGCAGAGGAGGTGGATGGAATTTATTGAGGATTATGACTTTGAATTGCATTATCATCCGGGAAAGGCCAATGTGGTGGCCGACGCCCTTAGCAGGAAACCTGTTGGTGACATAGCTGGTATAGCCATCCGAGAGTGGGAGATGTTAGGTGCACTTGGAGAGTTTGATTTGCTTCTGGGCGAATCCGTTGAGGCTGCGGCCTTGTTTTCTGTTGTTGCGCAACCTACACTTGTGACTCGAGTGTTAGAGGCTCAGAGGGGCGACCTTGAGGTAGAATCCCTCTGTGAGAAGATTTCGGGTGGGAAGGTTGAGAAAGGTTTGACGGTGTATCCCGACCTGAGTGTGAGATACCGAGACCGTCTGTTTGTGCCGGAGTCTCATCGAGAGGAGGTACTCCGAGAGTTTCATCATTCACGCCTTGCGGTGCATCCGGGAGGTACTAAGATGTATCGGGATTTAGGTCGCCAGTTTTGGTGGCGGGGTATGAAGAGAGATGTGGCAGCTTTCGTATCTAAGTGCCTTACTTGTCAGCAAGTGAAGGCCGAACATCAGAGGCCAGCGGGTTTGTTGCAACCCTTGCCTGTTGCCGAATGGAAGTGGGAGCATGTCACTATGGACTTCGTTGTAGGTCTTCCGAGGACTCAGCGGGGCAGTGATGCTATTTGGGTGGTTGTAGACCGGTTGACTAAGTCGGCGCACTTCATTCCTATGCGCGTTAGAGATTCAGTAGATCATCTTGCCGATTTGTATATTCGGGACATAGTGAGGTTGCACGGGGTTCCAGTGATGATCGTCTCCGATAGGGACCCTCGTTTTACTGCCAGATTATGGCAGAGCTTGCAGAGCGCCTTAGGTACTAAGTTGACCTTTAGCACAGCTTATCATCCTCAGACTGATGGGCAGTCCGAGCGTACTATTCAGATCCTCGAAGATATGCTTCGGGGTTGTGTTCTTGACTTTAGCGGGTCGTGGGAGAGGCACTTGCCATTAGTGGAATTTGCCTACAACAACAGCTTCCAGTCTAGTATCGGTATGGCACCATTTGAGGCCTTATACGGCCGACCGTGTAGGTCTCCTGTTTGTTGGGCCGAGGTGGGTGATGCACCTCTGTTGGGTCCGGAGTTAGTGAGGGAAACGACGGAGAAGGTTGAGCTTATCCGTAAGAGGCTTGTTACAGCCCAGAGTCGTCAGAAATCTTATGCCGACCGTAGGAGGAGACCTTTGGTGTTTGAGGTGAGTGATCATGTCTTTTTGAAAATATCACCAAGACGGGGATTGATGAGGTTTGGGAAGAGCGGGAAGTTGTCCCCTCGATTCATTGGTCCTTTTGAGATCCTTGAGAGGATTGGCGAGACTGCTTATCGTTTAGCTTTGCCGCCGCAGTTGTCCGGAGTACATGACGTGTTTCATGTGAGTATGCTTCGGAAGTATGAGCCGGATCCATCACATGTATTGGATTGGACCGATTTAGTAGTTGATGAGGATGTCTCGTATGAGGAAAGACCGGTTCGGGTCTTGGATAAACGGGATCAAGTCTTGCGAGGCAAGACCATTCCTTTGGTGAAAGTTTTGTGGAAACATCACGGGGTGGAGGAAGCCACATGGGAACGTGAGTTGGAAGTCCGCGAGAAATATCCGGACATGTTTATTGATTTGTAATCTTGTAGTTTGATTTTGTAATATTGTCAAACTTTAAAGTTTTTTTATATATGTCTTAAGCTGTAAAACATTTAGAATGTTTTGGTTAATGGAAATATTTTGGAACTTGCCTCGAAATGGAAGTTTAATGGAATATTGTATATATTGAATATATTGAAAATGGTTGAAATTGAAAGAAAATTGCATAGTGTTAATGCAGGTTGAGATATATGGTTGTTTTGCATATTGTGGCATGCCTCTTTGTTAAGAGATGGAATGGCCGGTGTTGGGTCAAGTTGTTTATTAGTGAGTTATCATATTGTTGGAATTTGAGAAAAACTTGTTTTCGAAACCTTGTGCTAAATTTCGGGGGCGAAATTCTTTTAAGGAGGGGAGGTTATAGCGACCCTGGTCTTTTCTCTTTAAATTATTGTATCCGGACTTAGGTTCTGAGGATCCTGTCATTACTTATTAGTTGTTGTTGTCCTTTAATCTCTTTGTATTTGAAGTATAGGTTGTGTTGGGCGGGTCTGTTACAGGTTGGTTGATTTTAGATGCCAATAGGTGATGCCCAGATTTTGGCCTTTACGCTCGAGCGGAAGATTTAACGCTCGAGCGGTCCCTTCGTTGTTGCTTCTACGCTCGAGCGGGAATCTTGACGCTCGAGCGTGATTTTCCATCTCCCAGTATTTTTGCTCTGCAGTTCTTCCGCTCGAGCGGTAGTTTTTACGCTCGAGCGTGATCCCTTGTTTTGCTCCTCCGCTCGAGCGGGGAGTTTGACGCTCGAGCGGGTGTCAGCGCCTGCAAAACTTCTGGAAGGGTGCAATCGACGCTAGAGCGGCTTTCTTCACGCTCGAGCATGATTCTGTGTCTTACGCTCGAGCGGGTCTTTCTACGCTCGAGCGTAGAGTCGATTATATCAGTCCGTGATTTCACTTTTTGGATCACTTTTTGACCTACTTTTCCTTCATAACTTTTAAAAACCGCCCCTGGAGTGTTTTTATCTCTCTCTCTCCCTCTACACACCTTCTCTCTTTCGATTGATCTACTTAGAGTGAGTTTCTACCTTAGATCCTTTATTAAAAAGTTAGAGTGAGTTGAGGGCTTCGTTTTAATCTGAGAAACTTAGGATTTGGAGCACGTTGGTCTTTGGTCTTCATCTCCATCTTCTCCATACGGGTTATTTTCTTCGAGGTAGGGATTTCCTACTCCATTCTATAAGTTTTGTTCTAAGTTTTGGTATTTGATATGTTGGGGATACTTTGGTAATTTTGGGAAAAACCCTAGTTGTGTTAATTAATTAATTTGTATAATTAATTTAAGGAAATTGAGGAATTCATTGATTAAATGGTGTGGTGGGATAATTTAAACCACTCGCCTAGTGAATTGTTGTTATATTTATTTCCAGTCTAGAAATAACTGTTTTGGGCTATCGGTGGAGGATAGTCGTGATTGTTGTAGACATTGCATGTGGATTAGGAATAACTGAAACTAATCACATTGGTTAAGTCATTAATTTTGACTATTGCATTAATACAGAAAATACGTGTAATGTTTGAGCATTGCATTTGCATACATTGTTTTGTGTGGGAGGAGATAGGGGATGTACTCCACGGTTTAGGGGAAGATAGGGGATGGACCTCTAAACCGGATTTTTGTTTGGGAGGAGATAGGGGATGGACTCCATTAGCACCATTTTTATGTGTGCTTATTATATTGAAGTGTTTTTACATGATTATTGATACAGCACTAAAATGTGTATCAAATGGGAAGTATGAAGTGTTTTGATATGAGCATGAGTCTCATTTGTTTTGTTGATATTGGAAGTAATGTGAATATGATATATATTTCACTGTTGTAAGTTTGGCCAGGTTCTGAGCCATGTTGATAATAATGGAAAGTGAAATGTGTCTTAGACATTAGTGTCATGAGACTGTATAATGGTAAAATTGGTTATCTTAGTTAACCATCTATTGAATGCTATAGCTTTAATCAATGCTTATATTTGGTTTAGTATTTTTCTACTGGGCTGTGGCTCACCCTTTTTGGGAACATCATTTTCAGGTTCAGGTGATAAGCTACCTCCACGGACTTAGCCTGGAAGGATTTGGTGTTTGGGATTTTGAAGACTTGTCTTTAGTTATATGTTTTATTTTGTTATTTTTGAGATTTCATGTAAACATTCAAGCCTAGGGCTTAACTTGTAAATGAGTTAGTACTCATCCTTTTTGTGTCCAAGTGTTAGATTGGAAAGATGTAAGCCCTTAGGGCATTTATTTTGATGTTGCAGGATGTTACATGTGATGTCTTTCAATAAGAATACTCTGTTGAATAACTCAAATGATTCAGTTTCTTGTATAAATGCATGTTAATGTTATGGTTATTATGGGTTTATTTTGAGGGCGTGACAATATTCGAGATCTTTAACAAAACAATACATAATCATAGCTTGTAACAAAACATAGGATGAATCAAGTCCATCTAACAAATCTTTCAAACTTCATCAATCAAGGTCTTTCAAGTTTCAAGGGATGACATTAACAAAGATTGTGCTACAAATGCTTATAGTCCCCTAGCACGTACGGACTTTCAAAGGTTGTGCTACAAATGCTTATAGTCCCCTAGCACGTACGGACTTTCAAAGGTTGTGCTACAAATGCTTATAGTCCCTTAGCACGTACAGACTTTCAAAGGTTGTATCAAAACCAAGGCTAATACTTGACACACAAAATAGGGATAGTCATTCCTGCTTAACAAATACTTTTCCAAAATAAGGCAAAGCAAAGCTTTATCAAAACATTATAACATAGCTTTATTAAAAATACCACTCACATAGTTCTTCAAACGTTGGGGTTACAAGCAAGGATCCAAGGCCTACAAGCACATAACAAATTCCATTGAATGCACTATCAAACAAGCTTTACATGAATGCAAATGATCTCGGCATTCCTTCAAAACTAGGTCGAAACAAAACAAAACACTGTTCCTCATCTCGAAAAAACGTAATGGGCACCAACCAGGTCTTGGCCGAGGTCCCACACCTCCTTGCCAAGGTGTGGTCCCGATGGCCACATTCAAGGAAACGAAGTCGGGAAAACCTGGGTTTCCCTTTCTTCTAAGAACATGAAGAACATGGATGCAAAGATCATAACTTATCATTACAAAATCTAAGATTTCATGCTATGAATTCAAAAACATGGACCTGGGTACCCATACTCTAAGATTTTATGAAAACAAACACAAAAACATGAATCCTGATACAAGCTTTCGGATCAAACAAGGATTTTATTCAAGAACACATGAATATCACTTTCTCTTTCTAAAACTGAACTTTAAATCAATGCATGGCTTACAAATCGTACTCGATCATGCAATGCAGCTAGATGAACAATAAGAACAACAAGAGTAGATCAAGATTCTAACCTCAAGACATGAATCTAACGGCTCAAGGTGTGAAGATCAAGCTTGGAAATCTATTCCCCCACTAAGAACTCCTTCTCCCTCTTCTAGAGCTTCTCTCTCCTCAAGAACAAAGACATATAACAAATGATACATTTCTCTCTCTGCCGGCTGATTTAACACTCAGCTCGAACATGTGGCAACAGTTGGTTGGTTCTTCTAAAGAAGGTGACTGAGTGAAAAGACAAGACTATGACAAAGTGTGTTCAACAAGCAAGATGGCATAGGCACTCCGGCAGGTATTTATCTCGGCTAAGAACAAGGCATCGACAAGAGGGGGTCCCAATGATCTCGGCTAGGAAGGACAACACTTGACTTGGCTGTGCCACACCTCGGTCTAGGTCATACCAATCCAGGGACAAGATCACTAGGTGCAGGGGTAACATTTCGGCCTAAATGATACAAATCTCGGCCTTGGTGATGAACACCTCGGCCTAGATAATGACATCTCGGCCAATATGCCAGGGTGAAGGTGAAGGTCAGTCAAGGTGATCCCAAGATGGTCCTAGGCATAAGAGGCTCAAAGGTGACCTAGGCTTAGGATGACCTCGGCTACACACACCAAGCAACAAACAAAGCAAAGCGAATAACACTTAAGCAAAACAAGACACGATTCGTAATGCAAGTTTAACAAGACGAAAACATATAATTGCATGTGAGCATGACCAAGATGGAGTGAGGGTTGTTACATCCTACCCTCCTTAAAGAAGTTTGGTCCCCAAACTTAAGTTACCTTGCTCTACAAATAACTCCGGATGACGGATTTTCACTTCTTCTTCCTTTTCCCATGTAGCCTCCTTGCCATAATGCTCCTTCCATTCAACCTTTACCATCTGTATCAACTTGTTTCTCAACTGTCTCACTTATCTGTCAATAATTCTCATCGGCTTCTCCTCGTAGCCTAAATCTTCATTAATCACAATCCCGGAATAATCAATTACATGCAGTGGATCCCGAATATACTTCCTCAACATCAAAATATAGAACACATTGTGAACTTGACTTAGTTCTGGTGGTAGAGCCAGTCTATAGGCAGCTGGGTTAGCTTTCTCAAGTATTTCAAACGGCCCGATGTAACGAGGTGCTAACTTACCTTTCTTCCCAAATCTGGAAATTCCTTTTATTGGTGAAACCTTCAGGAATACATGATCCCCAACTTCAAATTCTGACTCTCTTCTTCTCTGGTCAGCATAGCTCTTCTGTCGACTTTGAGCAGTTTTGATCCTTTGTCGAATAAGCTTAATCTTCTCGATTGTAACTAGAACTAGCTCGGGACCAATCAAAGCTTTATCTCCCACTTCAGTCTAACATATCAGCGATCTGCACTTTCTTCCATACAAAGCTTCGTACGACGCCATGCCAATGCTAGCTTGATAACTGTTGTTGTAAGCGAATTCTACTAACGGTAGATGTACTTCCCAACTTCCCTTGAAATCTAACACACATAGTCTGAGCATATCTTCGAGTGTCTGAATCGTTCTTTCTGTTTGTCCATTGGCCTGGGGATGAAAAGTTGTGCTAATCTTCAACTCGGTTCTCAAAGCTCTTTGTAAACTCTGCCAAAATCTAGAAACAAACTTCGGATCTCGGTCTGACACAATGGACATTGGCACTCCATGAAGTCTCACAATCTCATTCATATACAGTACAGCAAGTCGGTCAGCATTGAATATAGTCTGAACAGGCAAGAAGTGTGCTGACTTAGTTAATCTGCCAACGATAACCCAAATTGAATCCATGCCTTTTTGTGTCCTCGGCAAACCAACCACAAAGTCCATGGAGATGTGTTCCCATTTCCATTCAGGAATCGGCAAAGGTCAAAGTAGTCCTGTTGGCCTCTGGTGTTTTGCTTTCACTTGTTGACAATGCAAACACTGGGATACGAACTCGGCTATTTCTCTTTTCATATTTGGCCACCAAAAAGTTTGTTTCACATCCTGATACATCTTAGTGTTCCCTGGATGGACAGCAAATCTGGAACCATGAGATTCTTGCAGAATCTTTCTTTTCAATTCTGGAATGTCGGCCACGCACAATCTTCCTTCAAACTTAAGTACCTGATTTTCAATAGTGTACCCTGACTTCGGCTTAGTGATAATCTCATCGGCAACTTTCTTGAAGAATCCGTCTTCCATTTGTCTGGCCTTCATTTCCTCTATAACGGTCGGTTCCACTGAAATCATAGTTAAGCATGCCAGACTTCCAACTGATTTTCTGCTCAATGCGTCTGCTACTGAGTTTGCTTTACCTGGGTGATACTGAATTTGCATGTCGTAGTCTTTCAATAACTCAAGCCATTTTCTTTGTCTCAAATTTAACTCTTTCTGAGTGAATAAGTACTTTAAACTCTGATGATCTGTGAAAACTTGGCAAGAAGCCCCATACAAGTAATGACACCAAATCTTCAAAGCAAACACCAAGGCTGCTAGCTCTAAATCATGGATAGGATAATTCTTTTCGTGAGGTTTCAACTGACGGGATGCATACTGTCACGCCCCCAAACCGCCCCTAGTAGTTTGGTGCCGTGATGGCCAGTAACCCGAGGTTACCGAAGGCCGTCTTACAAAAATCACACACAATCAGAGTATGAAATATGGGGCTTACAAGAGCGGAAGCAAAATACACATGTAAAATTGAGTAGTCCATGAGAGCCGTGCATATGTCTAATGGAATGTCATACATCAAACATCTTTACAAGTCTTACAATTTGGATACAACAAGAATGAGATACAAAATACATCCTGACCAAAAGGCTTCTCAAGCCGACATATGCCAAAACAAACAAAAGAAAACATAAGCCGAGAAGCATAATCTTCAAGACGATGCAAAACGCAAATCCAAACATGTCGGCTATGCGCCCAAAACACATCGGCATCACGCCTAGGCCTCAATGCCTTCTTGTTCATCACCTACATATATATATAGAGAGGGTGAGCTTGGATACTTAGTGAATGATATTAGAAATAAAGGTTTGCATGATTGATATCCAAGATTTCTTACAAGACAATACATAGTATACTTTACAATCAAGGGAAAAGTCAAGTTCATTTGCCGGCTTTCAAGTTCCTTGGATGTTAATAACATCTACTTATTTCAAGGGGTGATGACATATCAAGACAAGAGTGCAGTTGCATTATAGTCCCCTGCAACTAAGGACTTTCAAGACAAGTTGTGCTGCGAAAGTTTATAGTCCTCTAGCACTAAGGACTGTCAAGACAAGCTGTGCTGCGAAAGTTTAGAGTCCTTTAGCACTAAGGACTGTCAAGACAAGCTGTGCTGCGAAAGTTTAGAGTCCTCTAGCACTAAGGACTGTCAAGACAAGCTGTGCTGCGAAAGTTTAGAGTCCTCTAGCACTAAGGACTGTCGAGACAAGAGTGCAGTTGCATTATAGTCCCCTGCAACTAAGGACTTTCAAGACATGTCATCAAAACAAGATAATACTTGATATACAAATAGGGATAACCATTCATGCTTGATCAAATACTTTTCAAGACAAGGCAAAACAAGATTTATCAAACAAGTGTAACATAGCTTTATTAAAAATACCACTCACATAATTCTTCAAACGTCGGGGTCAAGCAAGGTCCAAGTCCTACAATCACATGGCAAAGCGTACTTGAACATATTCCTCAAAACAAGTCTAACATGCATGCAAATGATTTTGGAAACCCTACTGGGCACCAACCAGGTCTAAGCCGAGGTGTGTTTCCGAGGGCCACATGCAAGGAAAAGAGGTCGGGAAACTCTGGGTTTTCCCTCTGTTGATGAATATGAAGAACATGAGTATGAAAACATGGAAAATATGAATGTTCGATCACAATCTGTTATCACAAATCTGGGATTTTCATGTTACGAGTTTGAAAACATGGACCTGGGTACCCATAGTTGGAAATTATGCAAGAACAAACACAAAACATGAGTCTAGGCAAAAAGCTTTCGGATCAAAACGTGACTTTCTTGAAGAACTCATGAATATCATTTTCTCTTTCTAAAACCGAATTTCAAGACAATGCATGGCTTACAAATCATATCCAATCATGCAATGCAATAACATGAACATAGAGAACACCACGAGCAGATCAAGAATCTGACCTTAGAACACGGATTTAACGGTTCGGTCTCTAGGAATCAAGCTTGAAGATCTACTTCCTCACTCTAAAACTCTTTCTTCCTCCTGGAGCTTCTCTCTCTACAAGACAAGTTTTTTATACCAAATGATAGTTTTCTATACCCGGTTCTGGGGTTAACCCTCTGCTGAGACACGTGGCGGCGACTGATTGGGTTCTTCCTGAAAAGGTGGCTGACAGACCAGACAAAGCATGGTGGAAGGGTGTTCAACAAGCAAAGCGGTATGGGCTCTCTGACAGGGCAATGACATCGGCTAATCATCAAGGCGTATCTAACAAGCTACACAGAATGACACTCCGGCAAGGGGTGACATCGGCTAACAAAGGACTTCGGCAACTAAGGTGACAATGACCTCGGCTAGGAAGGACAACACTTGACTAAGCTGTGCCACATCTTGGCCTAGATGCGCCACACCTCGGCCTAGGTCATACCGTTCCAGGATGAGATCACTGGGGTGCAAGGTAACATCTCGGCTAATGTGGTCAAGGCAAGGACGGAGGTCAACAAGGGGTTCCAAGATACTTCTAGACTGAGAATGACCTCGGCTTGGAATGATCTAGACATAACGTCGGCTAACATAACTTAGGCAAGCACACAACACTTAGACAATCACAAGGTTTCAAAACAAGGCACGGACCTCACTTGCTAAAGCAAAACAAGTCACAACATACACATGCAAGCTTAACAAGTCATAATCATACAAATGCTCATGAACATGATTAAGATGAAAAATGTGGGTTCTTACAGTCTACCCTCCTTAAGGAAGTTTGGTCCCCAAACTTAAGTTACCTTGTCCCACAAATAACTCCGGATAACAGATTTTCATTTCTTCTTCCTTTTCCCACGTGGCTTCCTTGCCATAATGCTCCAACCATTCAATTTTTACCATCGATATCGACTTATTTCTCAACTGTCTCACTTGTCTGTCAATAATCCTCATCGGTCTCTCTTCGTAGCCTAGATCTTTATTAACCACAACCCCGGAATAATCTATTACATGCAGTGGGTCTCGGATGTATTTCCTCAACATCGAAACATGGAACACGCTGTGGACTTGACTCAACTCTGGTGGCAAGGCAAGTCTGTAAGCAACGGTGTTAATCCTCTCAAGAATTTCAAATGGTCCAACGTATCGGGGTGCAAGTTTGCCCTTCTTCCCAAATCTCGAAACTCCTGTCATCGGCGAGACCTTCAAAAATACATGATCCCCAATTTCAAATTCCAACTCCCTCCTTCTCTGATCGGCATAACTCTTCTGTCGACTCTGTGCGGTTTTAATCCTCTGTTGAATGAGTTTGATCTTTTCAGTTGTCATTCGAACCAATTCGGGGCCAATTAGAGCTTTGTCTCCCACCTCCGTCCAACATATCGGCGACCTGCACTCCCTCCCATACAAGGCTTCATACGGCGCCATACCTATGCTGGCTTGATAACTGTTGTTGTATGCGAATTCCACTAATGGCAAATGCGATTCCCAGCTTCCCTGAAAGTCCAACACGCACAACCTGAGCATGTCTTCGAGTGTCTGAATCATTCTTTCTGTCTGCCCGTCGGTCTGGGGGTGAAAGGCTGTGCTAAATCTCAACTCTGTTCCCAAGGCTCCTTGTAGACTCTGCCAAAATCTAGAAACGAACTTCGGATCTCGGTCTGACACAATGGACATCGGCACACCATGGAGTCTAACGATCTCATTCATGTATAATTCGGCAAGTCGGTCGGCATTGAATGTATTCTTGACAGGCAAGAAGTGAGCTGACTTAGTAAATCTGTCGACTATAACCCATATGGAATTCATACCTCTTTGCGTCCTCGGCAAACCCACTACGAAATCCATGGAGATGTGCTCCCATTTCCACTCAGGAATTGACAAGGGTTGAAGAAGTCCTGCCGGTCTCTGATGTTCTGCCTTCACTTGCTGACAACTCAGACACTGAAATACAAACTCGGCTATCTCTCTTTTCATGTTTGGCCACCAAAAGGTCCGCTTTACGTCCTGATACATCTTGGTGCTCCCTGGATGAATGGCAAACTTGGAACTATGGGCCTCTTGCAAAATCTTTCTTTTTAACTCTGGTACGTCGGCTACACACAATCTCCCTTCAAACTTAAGCACTTGATTCTCCATAGTGTATCCCGGCCTCGGCTTGGTGACGAATTCATCAATTACCCTTTTCAGGAACTTATCTTCCATCTGCCTGGTCTTCACTTCCTCAACGATGGTCGGTTCCGCTGAGATCGTTGCCAGACACGCCAAACTTCCGACTAGCTTCCTGCTTAATGCGTCGGCTACGGAGTTTGCCTTACCTGGGTGATACTGAATCTGCATGTCATAGTCCTTCAACAGCTCGAGCCATCTTCTCTGCCTCATATTTAACTCTTTCTGGGTGAACAAGTACTTCAGACTCTTGTGGTCGGTGAAAACTTGACAAGATGTTCCATACAAGTAATGGCGCCATATCTTCAAAGCAAAAACCACGGCAGCTAGCTCCAAATCGTGGGTAGGATAATTCTTTTCATTGGGCTTCAACTGACGAGACGCATACGCTATGACCTTACCTTCTTGCATTAACACGCAACCCAAACCCTTGTGTGAAGCATCACTATAAATCTGAAATTCCTCATTAGTCGATGGCAGTACGAGGACTGGTGCTGTAACTAACCTCGTCTTCAGCTCCTGGAAGGCTGATTCTCTTTCATTGGTCCATTCGTAAGCTGCTCCCTTCTTAGTTAGTTGTGTCAGTGGTACTGCAATCCTCGAGAAGTCCTTCACAAACTTTCTGTAATACCCTGCCAAGCCCAGAAAACTACGAACCTCGGTCACGTTTGTCGGCGCTGGCCAATTCACAATGGCTTCAATCTTACTGGGGTCAACTGATATACCATCTTCATTAATCACATGCCCTAAAAATGAAATGCTGGAAAGCCAAAACTCACATTTGCTCAACTTGGCGTACAACTCCTTATCTCTCAAGATTTGCAGGGCAAGCCTCAGATGATTCCCGTGCTCACTCGTACTTTGGGAATAGATCAGTATGTCGTCAATGAAAATAACTACGAACTCGTCTAGATACGGCTTAAAGACTCTGTTCATCAAGTCCATGAATGCGGCTGGGGCATTGGTCACTCCGAAAGGCATTACCAGAAACTCATAGTGACCATATCTTGTCCGAAAGGCAGTCTTCTCAACATCTTCGGCCTTAACCTTCAACTGGTGGTAGCCCGACCTGAGGTCAATCTTGGAAAAGACTCGTGCTCCTCGTAGCTGATCAAGTAAGTCATCAATCCTTGGCAACGGATACTTGTTCTTAATGGTCACCTTATTAAGTTCCCTGTAGTCGATGCAAAGACGAAGTGTGCCATCCTTTTTCTTAACAAACAGAACAGGTGCTCCCCACGGTGAAGTGCTTGGCCTAACAAATCCTTTGTCCAACAATTCTTGTAATTGCGATTTCAGTTCCTTGAGTTCGGCTGGGGCCATTCTGTAGGGTGTTTTGGAGATGGGTTGTGTTCCTGACAAGGTGTCCACGGTAAACTCTATTTCCCTATCGACAAGGTGGCCAGGCAACTCATTCGGAAAGACATCGGGGAATTCCTCAACAACGGGTATGTCGGCTAACTCAACACTTCCAGTCAGATCTCTTAGTATGCTGCACAAATAACCCTGACATCCTTTTTGGATCAACTTGTAGGCTTTCATGGATGAGATTAAGTAAGGTGGGGGTACTACTCCTTTACCCTGGAAAATAACCTCGGCTAGATTTGGAGTCTTCAAGGTAACGCTCTTAGTAACACAATTAATGGATGCATGATTCGCTACTAACCAGTCCATTCCCAATATGACATCGAAGTGAGTCATGTGTAATGGCATCAAATCAACTAACAACTCTACATCCTTAATTACAACAATACACGCCCTATAAATGGATGTAACAATCATGTTGCTCCCAGATGGAGTAGACACAGTCAAAACATAATCAAGGGGTTCTAATTCCCTATTCAACTTCTCGGCGAACATAGTAGATACAAATGAATGCGTAGAACCCGAATCAATCAATACGTATGCATCTTGAGAACAAATTGGAAGGGTACCTGACACCACCGCTTCGACATTCTGGGCGTCCCCTGGCATTAATGCGAAAACTCTGCCCTGTCTCGCCTGTATTCCTCCGGTGTTATCCTTCTGTGCAGAGCCCGAGGTGCTTCCATTCCTCTTCCCATCATCGGTCCTTGCTTTCGGGCAGTCTTTTACGCGATGGCCTATCTCGCCACACTCATAGCAAGCTCCTGTTGCCCAACGACAGACCCCAAAATGTAGCTTCCCACAACTCGCGCACATCGGCTTAACGTTCCCTTCTTGATTGGAGTTGCTGGAACTGTCCGTACTCATCTTCTTCTTGGCATTGAATGGAACTCGGCGATTATCATAACTCTGTCTCTTCCTCTGACCCTCGCTTGAACTCTGGTATCGGTTCAAGTTAGCTTCAGCTAAGATAGCCTTGTCCAGAACCCCAGCGTACGTCGGCATATTGAGCATATTGACCCTGTCTTGTATCGGTCCGCGCAACCCACTTTCGAACTTTCTCGCTTTTCGGTATTCGTCGTCAACCATATGGGGTGCATATCTCGCCAATTCGGTAAAGGCACGATCATACTCTGCCACTGTCTTGTTCCCCTGTGTCAGATTCTGGAACTCCGTGGTCTTTCGGTCTCGGACGCTAAGGGGAAAATGTTTGTTGTAGAACAACTCCAAAAATTTTGCCCAAGTCAAACCCGGATTGCTTTCTCGGATCATCATCCACCACCTACGAGCATCGTCGTCCAATGTGAATGCTGCCAGAGATACCTTCTGGGCGTCTGTACTGGGGAAAACTTCAAACAACTTCTCCATTTCTAAAACCCATGCCTCGGCTTTCATTGGCTCTATACCTCCCTGAAATCTCGGCGGTTTCATCTTCTTGAACTCTCTGATCAGGGTTATCGTGTCGTTCCCATACAAAGCTTGCTGCGCAGGCACTTGTGGTACTGGAGGGGGTGGAGCTGCATATCGGCCATTCGTCTGTTCGGCATATGTAGAAGTGGTACCAGTATCCTGCGGCCTAGGTTGTCTCTGCTCACGAACCAAGCCTTCGACTAACCTTTCCAACCTCTCCAACCTGTCTTCTGAACGATCTCGGCCAACTGGGGGTCTACCTCTCCTCATGATGCTAGGGGGAATGCAAGATGAGACTTTAAAACAACTAAGCAGATAACACATATATAAATATCAAACGTCTATACCAAGATGATGCACACATAGTCAAGTAGCAAGCAATATGATGCAACTCCTAACATCATTCTAAGGGAAATCCTAGGCTCTCTAGGACCCAAGGTGTGTGATTAACGTACTACAAGGATCTTGTGCTCTGATACCAATCTGTCACGCCCCCAAACCGCCCCTAGTAGTTTGGTGCCGTGATGGCCAGTAACCCGAGGTTACCGAAGGCCGTCTTACAAAAATCACACACAATCAGAGTATGAAATATGGGGCTTACAAGAGCGGAAGCAAAATACACATGTAAAATTGAGTAGTCCATGAGAGCCGTGCATATGTCTAATGGAATGTCATACATCAAACATCTTTACAAGTCTTACAATTTGGATACAACAAGAATGAGATACAAAATACATCCTGACCAAAAGGCTTCTCAAGCCGACATATGCCAAAACAAACAAAAGAAAACATAAGCCGAGAAGCATAATCTTCAAGACGATGCAAAACACAAATCCAAACATGTCGGCTATGCGCCCAAAACACATCGGCATCACGCCTAGGCCTCAATGCCTTCTTGTTCATCACCTACATATATATATAGAGAGGGTGAGCTTGGATACTTAGTGAATGATATTAGAAATAAAGGTTTGCATGATTGATATCCAAGATTTCTTACAAGACAATACATAGTATACTTTACAATCAAGGGAAAAGTCAAGTTCATTTGCCGGCTTTCAAGTTCCTTGGATGTTAATAACATCTACTTATTTCAAGGGGTGATGACATATCAAGACAAGAGTGCAGTTGCATTATAGTCCCCTGCAACTAAGGACTTTCAAGACAAGCTGTGCTGCGAAAGTTTATAGTCCTCTAGCACTAAGGACTGTCAAGACAAGCTGTGCTGCGAAAGTTTAGAGTCCTCTAGCACTAAGGACTGTCAAGACAAGCTGTGCTGCGAAAGTTTAGAGTCCTCTAGCACTAAGGACTGTCAAGACAAGCTGTGCTGCGAAAGTTTAGAGTCCTCTAGCACTAAGGACTGTCAAGACAAGCTGTGCTGCGAAAGTTTAGAGTCCTCTAGCACTAAGGACTGTCGAGACAAGAGTGCAGTTGCATTATAGTCCCCTGCAACTAAGGACTTTCAAGACATGTCATCAAAACAAGATAATACTTGATATACAAATAGGGATAACCATTCATGCTTGATCAAATACTTTTCAAGACAAGGCAAAACAAGATTTATCAAACAAGTGTAACATAGCTTTATTAAAAATACCACTCACATAATTCTTCAAACGTCGGGGTCAAGCAAGGTCCAAGTCCTACAATCACATGGCAAAGCGTACTTGAACATATTCCTCAAAACAAGTCTAACATGCATGCAAATGATTTTGGAAACCCTACTGGGCACCAACCAGGTCTAAGCCGAGGTGTGTTTCCGAGGGCCACATGCAAGGAAAAGAGGTCGGGAAACTCTGGGTTTTCCCTCTGTTGATGAATATGAAGAACATGAGTATGAAAACATGGAAAATATGAATGTTCGATCACAATCTGTTATCACAAATCTGGGATTTTCATGTTACGAGTTTGAAAACATGGACCTGGGTACCCATAGTTGGAAATTATGCAAGAACAAACACAAAACATGAGTCTAGGCAAAAAGCTTTCGGATCAAAACGTGACTTTCTTGAAGAACTCATGAATATCATTTTCTCTTTCTAAAACCGAATTTCAAGACAATGCATGGCTTACAAATCATATCCAATCATGCAATGCAATAACATGAACATAGAGAACACCACGAGCAGATCAAGAATCTGACCTTAGAACACGGATTTAACGGTTCGGTCTCTAGGAATCAAGCTTGAAGATCTACTTCCTCACTCTAAAACTCTTTCTTCCTCCTGGAGCTTCTCTCTCTACAAGACAAGTTTTTTATACCAAATGATAGTTTTCTATACCCGGTTCTGGGGTTAACCCTCTGCTGAGACACGTGGCGGCGACTGATTGGGTTCTTCCTGAAAAGGTGGCTGACAGACCAGACAAAGCATGGTGGAAGGGTGTTCAACAAGCAAAGCGGTATGGGCTCTCTGACAGGGCAATGACATCGACTAATCATCAAGGCGTATCTAACAAGCTACACAGAATGACACTCCGGCAAGGGGTGACATCGGCTAACAAAGGACTTCGGCAACTAAGGTGACAATGACCTCGGCTAGGAAGGACAACACTTGACTAAGCTGTGCCACATCTTGGCCTAGATGCGCCACACCTCGGCCTAGGTCATACCGTTCCAGGATGAGATCACTGGGGTGCAAGGTAACATCTCGGCTAATGTGGTCAAGGCAAGGACGGAGGTCAACAAGGGGTTCCAAGATACTTCTAGACTGAGAATGACCTCGGCTTGGAATGATCTAGACATAACGTCGGCTAACATAACTTAGGAAAGCACACAAAACTTAGACAATCACAAGGTTTCAAAACAAGGCACGGACCTCACTTGCTAAAGCAAAACAAGTCACAACATACACATGCAAGCTTAACAAGTCATAATCATACAAATGCTCATGAACATGATTAAGATGAAAAATGTGGGTTCTTACACATACGTTATAACCTTACCTCCTTGCATTAACACGGAACCCAATCCCTTATGTGAAGCATCACTATAAATATGAAATTCTTCTTTGTCTAACGGTAGTATAAGTATCGGTGCTGTAAACAACCTCGTATTTAACTCCTGAAAAGCTGATTCCCTATCCTCGGTCCATTCATACGCCACTCCTTTCTGAGTTAGTTGTGTCAGTGGTACTACAATCCTTGAGAAATCCTTCACAAACTTCCTGTAATAGCCGGCCAAACCCAGAAAACTACGAACCTCGGACACATTAGTCGGTGTCGGCCAATTCATGACAGCTTCAATCTTACTTGGATCAACAGAGATTCCTTCTTCATTAATCACATGGCCCAAAAATGAAATGCTAGAAAGCCAAAATTCACACTTGCTAAGCTTGGCATATAATTTCTATCTCTTAGGATTTGTAAGGCTAGTCTCAAATGCTTCTCATGCTCATCACCACTCTTGGAATAGATTAGTATGTCGTCGATGAAAACAACCACGAACTCGTCTAGGTACGACTTAAAAACTCGGCTTTGTATTGATTACAGAAAGTTGAATCAGGTTACTATTAAGAATAAGTACCCAATGCCTCGTATAGATGATCTGTTTGATCAGTTGAAGGGGTCTTGTTGTTTCTCTAAGATAGACCTGAGATCGGGTTGTCATCAGTTGAGGATAACGGAGGAGGATATCCCGAAGACGGCATTCCGTACGTGGTATGGCCATTATGAGTTTCTTGTGATGCCTTTTGGGCTAACTAATGCTCCAGCTGTGTTTATGGATTTAATGAATCAGATTTTTCGGGACTTCTTAGATTGTTTTGTGGTTGTCTTTGTGGACGACATTTTGATTTATTCACCTTCTGAAGAGGAACACGAGGAACATTTACGAGTAGTACTTGAGTTACTTAGAGCCCATAAGTTGTATGCTAAGTTTGGGAAATGTGACTTTTGGCTGGAAGAGGTTAAATTCCTAGGGCATGTAGTGTCAAGGGAAGGGGTGACTGTAGATTCATCCAAGATAGAGGCAGTGCAAAATTAGGCACAACCTAAGAATGCTTTCGAGATTTGTAGTTTCTTGGGATTGGCCGGGTATTACCATCGGTTTGTGAAGTATTTCTCTAGACTAGCTTCACCTTTGACTAAGTTGACTAGAAAGGAAATCAAGTTTGTGTGGAGTGAGACTTGTGAAAGGTCATTCCAAGAGCTTAAGGTTAGACTCACCACTGCTCCAGTATTGATTATACCGGAGAGGGATTTGAGTTATTCAGTTTATTGTGATGCTGCATGGGAAGGTTTAGGTTGTGTATTGATGCAAGAGGGTAAAGTAGTAGCCTATGGCTCACAGCAGTTGAAAACACATGAGAGAAATTACCCTACTCATGACCTAGAGTTAGCAGCAGTAATATTTGCCTTGAAGATTTTGAGGCATTATTTGTATGGTGAGAAATTTGAAGTGTTCTCTGATCATAAAAGTCTGAAATATCTATTTACCCAGAAAGACTTGAATTTGAGGCAAATGAGGTGGATGGAATTCATAGAGGATTATGATTTTGAATTGCATTATCATCCCGAGAAGGCCAATGTTGTGGCTGATGCTTTGAGTAGAAAGCCAATTAGCAGTGTAGCTTCTATCGCCATCCAAGAATGGGAAATGTTGGGTACTCTTAATGAGTTTGACTTGCATCTGGGTAAGTCTATTGAATTCGCAACTTTGTTTTCAGTAGTTGCACAACCGACACTTGTGAATCGAGTGTTGGAAGCGCAAAAGGGTGACCTTGAGGTGGAATCGTTCTGGGAGAAAATTTCCAATGGGAAGGTAGAAAGAGATTTGACTGTGTATCCCGACCTGAGTGTGAGATATTGTGATCGTTTGTTTGTACCGGAGTCTTACCTAGAGGAAGTACTCCGAGAGTTTCATCATTCTCGCCTTGCGGTGCATCCAGGAGGCACAAAGATGTATCATGATCTTAGTCGCCAGTTTTGGTGGAGAGGTATGAAAAAGGATGTGGCTGTGTTTGTATCAAAGTGTTGTCAACAAGTGAAGGCCGAGCATCAGAGGCCAGTGGGTTTGTTGCAACCCTTGCCTATAGCTGAGTGGAAGCGGGAGCATGTTACGATGGACTTCGTTGTGGGCCTTCCGAGGACTCAACGGGGTAGTGATGCCATTTGGGTGGTCGTTGACTGATTGACTAAGTCGGCGCATTTGATTCCCATGCGCGTAAGTGACTAGGTAGATTATCTTGTCGACTTGTATATTAGGGACATAGTGAGGTTGCACGGGGTCCCTGTGACGATTATTTCGGATAGAGATTCGTGTTTCACTGCACGGTTGTGGCAGAGTTTGCAGAGTGCCTTGGGCACTAGATTGACTTTTAGTACTGCGTATCATCCTCAGACTGGCGGGCAGTCCGAGCATACTATTCAGATCCTTTGAGGATATGCTTAGAGGATGTGTCCTTGATTTTAAGGGGTCGTGGGAGAGACACCTACCCTTAGTGGAATTTGCCTATAACAATAGTTTTCAATCGAGTATTGGCATGGCATCGTTTGAGGCCTTGTATGGTCGACCGTGTAGATATCCAGTGTGTTGGGCCGAGGTGGGTGATGCACCTTTGTTGGGTCCAGAGCTGGTTCGAGAAACTACGGAGAAAGTTGCACTTATCCGTAAGAGGCTAGCTATGGCTCAGAGTCGCCAGAAGAGTTGTGTCGACCGTAGGAGGAGACCTTTGTCATTTGAGGTGGGTGATCATGTCTTTTTGAAAATATCACTTAGATGGGGTTTGATGAGATTTGGGAAGAGTGGGAAGTTGTCCCCTCGATTTATTGGTCCTTTTGAGATCCTTGAGCGGATTGGGGAGGTTGCTTACCGTTTGGCGTTACCGCCACAAATTTCTGGGGTTCATAACGTGTTTCATATTTGTATGCTTCGGAAATATGAGCCAGATCCATCGCACGTGTTGGATTGGACCGACTTAGAGGTAGATGAGGATGCCTCGTATAAGGAGAGGCCAGTGGAAGTCTTGGATAGACGGGATCAAGATTTGCGAGGCAAGACAATTCCCTTGGTAAAAGTATTTGGAAACATCACGGAGTCGAGGAAGCGACTTGGGAACGTGAATTAGAAGTTCGAGAGAAATATCCAGATTTGTTTGTTGATGCATGAGCATGTATTGAGAATTTATTGTATTAATGAAAAGTCTAAGCATTGTATGTGTTTTAACTCATGAAAACATTGTATATGTTATGGTTATTTGGGAAGAACATGGATTCCATATAAACATTGCATATGTTTTGAGAATGTGGAATATTGTGGGTGTTGTATCAATTTTGGAAGCATTGTATATGCTATGTACGATTTTTAAAAAAAATTGGATTTTGGTTAAACATTGTAAATGTTTTGGGAAAATTGAAAATTTCATTTTAATTTGGGACTTGTGAATCAAGTCGATGTGAATAGATGACCGGAGAGTGGGTCATGGTGTTGAACTTGTGGAAATAATATGGTTATGAGTAGTTCAATTTTGTTTTAGAGCTTGATTTGTAATTTCGGGAACGAAATTTCCTAAGGTGGGGAGGTTATAGTGATCCCGGTTTTACCCCGACCTTTATTGTGTTCCGGACTCGAGTTCCGTGAGTGTATATTGTTGTTTATGTCTTGTTTCCTTCCTTTAATTCTTTGAATTTGAGTTTTGAGACTTGTTAGGCGAGTTTAGAACAGGTTGGTTGTCTTTTGGTACAAATGGTTGTTGCCCAGAATTTAGCTCCTTCGCTCGAGCGAGGCTTCTTATGCTCGAGTGAGCCTTGTGTAATCTGTTCTTCGCTCGAGCGAGGCTTCTTGCGCTCGAGTAAGCCCTGTGAAAATGTTTCTTCGCTCGAGCGAGAACTCTTGCGCTCAAGCGTGCGTCTGCGTTGGGCGACAGACTTGAAGCTCCACATTCTACGCTTGAGCGACGCTTCTTACGCTCGAGCGAGGCGACCTTTGTGTGTCTGGTCGCTCGAGCAAGGACTCCTTCGCTCGAGCGAGGCAGCGTATATCAGATTGCTACAATGATGTTTTACATCACTTTTTGATTCAATTTCTTCCCCAAAACCCTAATCCGGTTGTCTCTCTCTCTAAAGCTCACTTTCTCTCTAAGATTTCATCTAGATTCGTTGTGTTCTTGACCCTAGTGTCTTTGAGAATAAGGTAGAGGGCTTCAAGAGCTTCATTTTGATCCAAGAAGTAATTGATTTCGTCATTTTTGAAGTTCCACCTTGTTGCTTGGGTTTTCTACACTTGAGGTTGGGAATTTCTACACTCTAATATGGTTTTTAGCTTAGTTATTTGCTATTGTGTATAGATGATGAGATTTGGTTGTGATTTGGACAAATCTAGGAATTGGGTGTGAAATGAAAAGAAGGGTTTTTGATGAAATTGGCATAAGGGGGTTTGAGGTTTGAATACAAGGTTGTGTTGTGTCAAAATAGTTGATTTTGGTAAATTGGGTTGATATTTGGAAAGAGGGGGATTTTGCCCTAATTTTGATTAAATAATTATTTTGCATAAATAATTGGAATTAACATTGAAAATGTGAAATTGGAAAGTTGTGGTTATAATTGGTGATATTGAATATGTAATATCTCACCTATGTAAGTTTTGAATAAAACATTTATTTTGAGATTGAACATCTCTTTAGAAATAATTGTATTGGGCTATCAGTGAAGGATAACTGTGATTGTTGTAGAAATTGCATGAGGATTAGGCAATTTAATGCTAATCCATTGTTGGTGTCATTAAATATGACCATGTTATAAATACATTGTATATGTATATTTATTTGGAGGAGAAAGGGGATGTACTCTATATATATATGACCATGTTATAAATACATTGTATATGTATGTTTATTAGGAGGAGAAAGGGGATGTACTCCATATATGATTATGTTTATAAATACATTGCATATGTATATTCGTTTGGGAGGAGAAAGGGGATGGACTCCATTTTAAACAAGATGGCCATAGTGTCCTGGGTGAGAGACCCGAAATTTCATATATATTTGGTGTCGATTCCTTTCGACGAAATATCCGTAAAATGGCAAGATTTGAAGTGTTTATGTGTGTTTTGCATAATTGGAAACCATTGAGTTGTAGTCTCATTTTGGTTATTGAAAGATAATGAATTTAACTCATGAATTGAGTAGCATATATGAATTGGGAATGAATGGAAGGAAAAATGGAAATGAGATTAGGTCTTAGACGCATATGACTATGCAGGCCTTGTGGATGTTTTAGTATCGGTATCGTTTATGTATGTGGTACTTATAACTTTGCTAAACCTCATATATTGTGATAGATTATCTCTACTGGGCTGTTGGCTCACCCTATACGGGAATATCATTTTTAGGTGCAGGTGAGGTGTTACCTCCAAGGAAATAGCATAGATGGACTCTCGGGAAGCAAGAGCTTCTTATTTATGCTTTATGTGTGTATGTTTGTTATTTGTAAAGCCAAGGGCTTAAGATATAATGAGCGAGACTCAATTTGTATAACCAAGCAATGACTTGGAAAGATGTAAGCCTATATGGCATTTAACTGTTTGTTAAACAATAGACTCTGATGTATGAAAGTATGTTGTTTCTCATATTTATTCCGCATATGAGTTGTCTTTATTGTATTATTTTGGGGGCGTTACATTCTCTATTTCTCTATATCTACTCATTTTCATCCTTTGCAATAACTTAATAATCATGGTTAACTTCATCTTCAATGTCATTCTTATGCAATGAAACATGAAAATTAGTAGTGTTTTCTCCTGGTTGGCAATGGTAAGGATGCCCTACTGTTTATGGTTGTTTTGATGTTCTAGTTGGACATACTTAAGCCTTGAAGATATGGTAAAATAGTGTACTATAGGGAGGTGATTGTTTGTGGGAAGGGTGTGTGCATGTGTACATGAGTAGTCTTGCTATTTGCTAGTTGTTTAAGATTTTATTTGGTTGAAACCTAAATATCTCACAAATGGAAGTATGCTAGGAGTATTTACTATATCAACACCACCCTTGCTTCTCCTAGATGGCAATTAGGATGCCAAAATTTGAAGTGTTCAATTCCATATGTACGGATTTTTCTTATATGATGTTCTAATACATTATACAAGCCTTGGTGTGACACTTTGTATTTTTGGGTTTAGAATTGAGGTAAGGTGTAATTGGAAGCTGTTAAGGTTTGGTGGATATACATATATGGGTGCTCTCATACTTTATTTTTGGACTAGGGGTTGTTAAGAATTGGTGAGTATAAAGTTGTTATTTTTGTTAGAACAGATGTAATTTCGAGGACGAAATTTCTTAAGGAGGGAAGATTGCAACGATCTAGAATTTTTCCCTCCGCTCGAGTGGGGAAGTTGATGCTCGAGCGGACTTGTGAGGCTCCTCGTATTTTTGTAGTCTGTCCGAGATTCTGAGAGTTGTGAATTCCCGCTCAAGCGTAGGAGTGGTCGCTCGAGTGAACGGCTTTGTTGGTCTACGCGCTCGAGCGCAAGATTGGGCGCTCGAGCGGTCTGCCTGGTTGAGTTTGAATTTTTGAGACTAGTGGGATTATTTTTTACCTTTTATTATTGTGTTTGGAGCCTCCCTATTTTATTTTGGGGTATTGATTGAAGTGGTAACATGATGGTAAAGTAAGATCGGATCAAAAACTTTAATTTGGATAATCATCCTACAAACAGCCGTCACTCTTTTGCTATTTTCTTTTTCCACACTTTTAATTTGGGTATGAGGATAGAACCATTGGAAATCTTGTTTCTGGGGCTTCGATTTGGACACAAGAACGACTTAAAACGGAGTCCAGATAAGAGAGTTATGCCCGTTTGAAGTTTTAGTACCTGTGCTGGAAGCAGGTACGCTCGAGCGGAAAAAGAGACGCTCGAGTAGACTGTGCGAATTCAGCGACTTAAAAAGTGAATTTTTAGATCATTCTTTGCACTTTCCTTTTCCTTCTTCCTTCCTCTCACCCTAGGTCCAAAAATCCTTGATCTCTTGACCCAAATACCTTCCATTCCCTAAAGTTTTGGCCAAGATCTTTTACCAAGAAGTGAAGAATGCTTGAAGATCTCACTTTTCAACCGATTGAAGTTTGAATTTGTGAAGGAATCTCATCAAAGCTTTGCTCTTTTGCTTGATTCTTGAGGTAGGGGTCCTAGTTCTTCTTCAATACTTGCATTAATAGATAGATTTGTGGTTTTTTGATTATATAAATACAAAATCTACATTTTGAGCATATAGTGTTGCATCATGAGATTTGGGGGTTTAGGGTTTGAAGTGTTGGGTTTAGATTGTGGATTATGAACCTTAGGTGTATAATCAATGGGCAAATTGGAATAAAAAGTAGTGGTGTGAGAAGTTTTAATTTTTCTTGAAAGTCTTGATTTTTCTTGAAAACCCTAAGTTGATTCATGATGATACTTAATGATTTTGCCTAAATTGAAAGTAGAATCATGAAATTGAGAGGTTGAATTATATATATACAAGTTTAATTGAATTTTGAAGGTATTTGAAAATTATGTTAAAAATTAGCGAATGAAACTTTATTATGGATATTGTAAATCATGCTATAATATGAAATGAAATTTAGGGAAAAAGTTTTGTTAATGTTATGGATGACATGAGCCTTAGGATGAAATGATGAAATGGAGATTTAAGAGTTCACCTTGAATTATGTTGAATTACATTTAGTGGTGTTGAAATGAATTGTGTTGAATCATGTTGAATTGTGTTGATCATGTTGAATTGTGTGGATTATGTTGAATTATGTTGAATCATGTTGAGTTGTGTTGGGTTTTGTTGAGTTGTGTTGAGTTGAGTTGTGTTGGGTAGTGTTGAGTTTGCGTTGAGTTGTGTTGGGTGGTGTTGTGTCAGTACCCGCGCGGGGAGTTGAAAATGTTTTTGGGGGCTTACGTCCTGCCATATCATAGCCAGCATATGTGGGGGTGGTTGTGAATTAAAGGTGCCCAATTGCCCTATCTAGGCTTATCGTCAGACGAATGTGGGAAAAATAATTTTTGGGTGTCCACACAATCCCGCCGTATAGTAACCGGCAAAAGTGGAAAAATAATTTTTGGGTGTCCACACAGTCCTTCCGTATAATAGCCGGCAAAAGTGGAAAAACGGATGGTTTTCGAAAATGTTTTGGGTGCCCACGTCCCACCGTATAGTAGCTGGCAAATGTGGGGGATGGTTTTAAAAAGTTGAAAAATGATTTTTGGAGAAATATGGTTTTTAGAAGAAAATGGCTTTTGAGAAAATGGTTTTTGGGAGTTCACTTCCCGCCGTATAGTAGCCAGCAAAAGGTGGAAAGTGTTATGAATTTGGTGCCCGCTATCCCGCCGTAGTAAGTCGGCAAAAGGTGGATTGTGTTGAGATGTGTGTTGAGAAGTGTTTTGAGTTGATGATGTTATTTGTGACTTGTGATGAATTTGTGAAATTGTAAATTGATGTGTAATTTGGTATAAAGAGGAAATGCTCATAGACATTGTTTGTAAAGAATATAACCTAAAAATGGGTAAAGGGATTATGGATCGGTGATGGTGAACTTAATGAATTAGTTGTGACAATAAAGGTAACTTATGAGTGTTGTTCTGTAAATAAATGAAAGACTGAACTGAAAGGGGGTTTATTGATCTTGTATTATCTTGAATTGAAATTTGAGAGTGTAAATAACGATGTGAATTGAGTATAGGAGAATTGCTCGTAAACCAAAGAGGGAAATTGAACTTAAAGTTATGGAGTTCTAAATAAACATAATGAGTAGAAAGGGAGAATGAAAGAAAGAGAGGAATATTAAAAATGGAAATTAAATGAGAAATATTTTGGGAATTGGTTAATAATTTTTAAATGATGTTGTTTCTCAAATGTGTTTGTTTCACAAGGATCTATGGTTTTCTAAGGTTAAGGGATAAATTTTAATGGCTAAAGGTTTTTCTTAAAAGCATTTAAATAGTTTTTGAGAAAAATGTACCTTACTTATGATATTTTGAAATTATAAAATGTCACCCTACTATATGGTATCACTCTGCATGCACGATCATTTCTATCTGTGTATTAGCTATTGATTCAGAACTATGAGATTTCTATTGGCCATTAGTGCTCACCCCTTGTTGTTTTATCTTTTTACAGGAAGAAAGTGTAGATTCTTTGATTGAGGAGTTATGGAGTCCTTAAGTCTCTCTGTATAACTTCATGGTAGATGTAAAGAAAATGGATTTTTATATTTGTATTTATTTATTTGTAGCTTCGCAGCAGAAGCTTGGCATGTATTATAGTTATTATTGTATTCATTGAGAGAGAGAGAGAGAGAGAGAGAGAGAGAGAACTTGCATGATTGTATTTCTATTACTCAAAGGTAATAGATATAAAATAAAATAAAATAAAAAATAAAAATTAGACCTAAATTAAAGACTTTGGTAATGTTTTCGTGTAATTAAAAATTTGGGGCGTGACACTTGGTGCCTGCAAATTTTGATTCTAAAATGACATTACATGTTATATGGTAGTGTGTGTAGGACAGGGTTGACGACTTTACAGGGAGGCTTTTGATCAAAATATTTAATTGCACGTTTCTAAGTTTGTTTTTACCTCATGTTCTTGCCTTGTGAAGGGCTTGTGAAATCCAAGGATGAAAAAATATAGCTTGGTTACTTAAATCATAGAGGAATTAACATCATCTTTGAAGGTTTGCATCTTGGGGAAACTTATTTCTAAACTACACTATTTTGTTTTCTTGTTTTGTTTTGATTTTCATTCTCTTTTTCTCTCCTCTCTCTCTCTCTCTCTCTCTCTCTCTCTCTCTCTCTCTCTTCTAATTTCACACATCTTTTAAAAGTTTGTGCTTTCAAATATTAAAAATATATCATTTTACTTTCATTTATTTAGAATGGGAACAAACAAGAATAAATACAATGTTTTTCACCGGTTTGGTCAATCCGAAAGCTAGTCATTCTTGTAAAGTCTTGGGGAGCAAAAGGTCACACCTTTCACATTCTTGGGCCTACCATGTTTGATTTAGCTAGAACTCATCCAATATTCTGAAATCATGATGATTTCTCTGGTAATCTGTTAATATAGGATTTTTCTATGGTTGCACCATACACCAAAAACAATTCCAGCCGTTAGATTCGGATAAGGAGATAATCTAGCCGTTGATTGGTAATGAGTAAAACCGGATGCAAAAATCGAAGTGGTTACCACACTTTTATCAAAAAACTAGGATCTACTTACCATTGGAATTGATCTTGCTTGCCAATTTTTAGTTAATGGTACACCAAAAAGGCTATTCCTTTCTCCTCAACTGATTTGGCATTTATTTATTTATCAATTTTCTACATGGAAAATATTGTAATGTTTCTAGCTTGCTTTCCCAAAACAACCCGCTATATATACATGTGTATACCTTTTCACCTTCCCGCTGTTTCATAAGCTTTTCCCAGAAAACCCTAACCTCCAAACTTAGGTTTCATCTCTATTTCATCCATTTCGAAGGACTATCCTGTGAAACGAGTGGTCAGAGTTGACTGACGACGATCTTTTGCTCTAAAAGGTGCATTTTTAAAAAAAATTATTGTCCATGTTAGTCCTTATATTATGTTCATATAATATTCTTTGAATCTCCATATTCATTACACAACTTTTCTCTGATTATATTTCATTATGAATTAGTAAAAAGGTGTATAAGGACTGTCAAACATCATATTTCATGAAAATACTACCTCAAAATGCCCCAAAAATACATTTCTGGAATTTTTTGTATTCGAATCTTGGTTTAACTGAGCAAAATCTGGAATTCTCGATTGGCTGAGCTAAACTTTCAAATTCAAATTATAAAATAAATCGAGACGTCCTGCAACTGGGCAAAATAACTCACACAAAAATGTGATCGACCATGAATAACACATAATCTAGTATACTGAATCCATGTTACGACCATGCAAACTACACACTAAGCTTGACCAGGCACATTTGCAACACAACACAACCGAGCAAACACTCATTGCTGATGCAAATCTTGAATGATGGAGACACCAAACTCTTTTGTCTCCAGCATAGTTCTTCTACTTTCTTTGGTCCTGTCACTTGGCTGATTTAGTCTTTCAGTGAAAATTTCATATCTTTCTCTCTGATCCACAAAAACCTATATGTAGCTCATCAATTACACACACAAAAAAAAAAAAAAAAAAACCGTCCATATATATCAACACTAAACAACCTATGAATAATTACGTCCTATTTGTCATAAAATATTTCTAAAGTGTTCATTGCTCGATAATTGTATATTTGATCCCAAATTTATCTTCATCATTTAATATTAACAACAATTTTTAACTTAATTAAAATTAAAAATTTTAATTACAAAAATTATTAATGTTATATTAAACAAATCATAAATAACAATTGGATCGAAATGAATATAGCATAAATTGCATCATTTTCTATAATTTTAAATTACGATAAAAACAATTTTAAAAATTAAATTTTATTAAAATTACAAAGAGCTACAAAAACAAAATAGTATTATGATGAATTTATATATTTCTCAATGCATATGATAGTTGATGAATCTTTCACTTATTTTTTTTTGTTTATGAAAATTTATTTAATTCAGCAATTAAAAATGTTTTTATTCTAAAATTTTAAATAAATTAAAATCATTTATGAAATTTTGGTAGCATGGAAGGAAGAAGAAAGAAAATAGGTGTGTGTGTGTGTGTGTGTATATATATGTATGTATATTTGCAGGTTTAAAAGATAGAAGAGGAAGAAAATGGGGGCATAAAGGCAAATTTACACATTATGTTAACAGAAATTAGTGTGCGTTTTAGTCCACAAACCACGGTGAGGTTATGTGGTGATTTTTGAATGTCAGGGAGGTAATCCACACCCGGCCCAAATCACAAGGGGATAAAGTGAAGTTTTCCCTAAATTTGTTTTGTTTTATTTTGAGGTAAAACCCTCGATACGGGGGGTTTTACGAGAAAACCCTCAGGAAAAAAAAAGGGAAAAAAATCCTACAAAATGGAACCGTTCGGCATTCCAGTACTGAACAAAATGTTTATGTTCTACACTGTATTACTGAGCTAAATGTTTTTGTTCAGCACTATATTACTGAACAGAACTTTAACAGTTGGCAAACCAGTACTGAACTGAAAATGATTAAATGCAAGATAAATAAACTTACCAATGCAACACCAACCTCATCAGAGTTATTGTCATCGTCCTCCATTATTCCATAAGCATCAACGAATGGTGAAAACGACCACAAATGTAGAAACTCGGAGTTTGTAATAGGACTATTTGCAACGTTAACTAATTTGGAACACCGAACACATTTGAAACCACCGAACAAAATGTTAACTGATTAGGTAGTTTCAAATGTTTTTCATTGAAGATGAATACATGGGTTTGGGATGGTCATGAAAAAGAATACGATTAGGGTTTAGGTTGGTAAGGAATACGTATAGGTGGGTATACAATATTGTAGAGTGTCATGCTGATTGTTTTCATTTGGTGGGTGGGTGTTCCATCAGTGTATCAACGACATAAAGCTACAGCCCTACCGTGAATTTCAGGTCAATTTGCTGTCTATCTGTCTGTCTGTCTGTCTGTCTGTCTGTCTGTCTCTCTCTCTCTCTCTCTCTCTCTAAACACTCTCATCATGTACTGACATACCAACCAAATCCATAAATTAATAATCTATATATGTCTTCTCCGCGTGCTTCTCATGTATGTTTCAAAATAAACCCAACCCAAAATTCATACAACTCCCAATCTTCCAGGGACCACAAAAACCCTAAATTCTCGCTATGCTTTCATATTAAAATCTTGGGTTTTCTTTGGTTTTTGTGTTCGTTTTACCATAATCAGTGGCTTCTAAAGCAGTTCCAAAAATTTTATATCATCTTCACGTTGACCTGTACACTAACAAGCACATATTCTCTTCCTTTTGTCTTCTTTCATGGTAATTTTCTCATCATTCTATATGATCTCCTTTATTATTCATGCCCACAATATGTTCTGTTTACTTTAATTAACAATTCATTATTGGCAATTGGAATGTGAAGAACATTGTGTGATGATTAAGTGTTATTGTTACTAAGTTGGTGTTAGACTGTTACAATTTGGTTGGTTTAGATGTGGATTTTTTGGATTTTGTATATTAGTTGTTAAAGCTCACTCTTTAGGATCATTAGCATTAATACGAACACAGGATTGCTTTCAAGCCAATACACAGTTTATGATTCATCTGGTTGTGTTTCATGTTTTGAATCGTGATTTCTGTTACTTTAATTAATAATTCAGTATTAGGAATTGGAATGTGAACATCAAAGTGTGATGATTAGTTGTTATGGTTACTAAGTTGGAGTTGGAACGTTACAATTTGGTTGCTTTAGATGTGGGTTTTTGAATTTTTGTATATTAGTTGTTAAAGCTCACTTTTTAGGATCATTAGCATTAATACATACACAAAATTGCTTTCTAACCACTACATAGTTTATGATTCATCTGGTTGTGTTTTATGTTGTGTAGTGATTTCTATTTTTTTGGCTTGCCTCAAAAAAATTTAATTTGCATAATTTCCAATGAATTTTCTATATTATTTAAAAGAGAGACAGAGCATTTTTTTTTTAATAAAAAAATTCAAGAAGTGCGTTCATATATGCCCTTCAATTACTTTTCTACTACGTGCTTGATTATGATGGTGTGGTGGGTGATCTCATGGAACCGAATTCGTATTGAAATTGTGAAATTCCCGTTAATATATCTGTTGACTTTTTGGCTTTCGAAGGTTATTATTGTAATTGTGAGCGTACCAGCAAGGATCAATCAGTCCTTACAGAAAATTAATTGCCAACCAATTATCAGACGATTCTGTTTTAGTTCTTTCAGCCTCAATGAAGAGGACTTTCACTAGTGGCTTGATTTAGGAGAATTAAGTAAACAATAATCAAATGAAGAACAATTGAAGCATTTCATTAAAATGAAAAACTTATAATGATCCAATTCAGCCTCGTGGAGGTTTACAGCAACAATCTACTTGAAACTACTCCTATGAACGAAGTGCAGTGCAGGAATTAAAGTACAGAAATGTAAAGAACAAGAAATGTAAAACTGGAAAGGAAATAAAGAAGAATAAACTGATTTTTGGATCTGAGTCTGGGGGCTTTTTCTGGGGCCTTCTCTGCTATTTATACTTCTCAAGGATGACCATCTAACTGCACTTCTAACCGTCGAATCATTCCTCCATGATTGCTGATCATGTTGCCTTATAGTTAGCTCCACTATGCCATCACTTGCAGTTAGGCTTCCCTCCTAATTTTGAATTTGAATGTGGGTAATCGTTGGAACCACATCACTTTGCATCTCTTTGCTGATCCAATGCTACGTAGATCTCATAAGAATCAATGCTAACTGCCACGTGTACGGTCACGATCGAAGACTTGAATAGTCTTCTCGTATTGCCCTTATTCTGCCACGTGTTGAATTGTAATTAGCTTATACAAAATATGTAGCCAACATTACCCCCCGCACTAATATACCCAATACTTGGTGATATTAGTGGATCAAGGTCTTTTATCCACATCTTAGAACGTGTATGGGTTTTGCATTCTTCTTGAAATGCAACCGTCATTCATCATTTGCATTAAATTCTCTCTTAATCTTTTGAACATCCCCACCACCTTAGTATTCGAACAGACTAATACATCTTTATGGCCAAATCAATTCTCTCTTCTATTGATCGAGTATACGAAGAGTCATCTGATGATGATGTTCTTTCTCGAAAGAACCTTCATGCATTGATTAGCCACCTTTACCCACCTTTCTATATTCAAGTCATGGAAGCTTTTGCAAATTATCAACCCTTGGACTACGAACACATTGTCCTTAATCCTTTGATTCAGAAATTTGCAAATATGGACATGGGATGTTCTTCTTCTAATTCACAATCTTCTGCATGGGATAAGACTGTGACTTCTTCTTCTTCTGGGGCTTCCAATTGGGGAAACTGGTCAGAACCTGAGGCATGTGAGTTAAGGGAGCGAGTTAATCACCACTTTGTCGAGTTTTCTGATCCTCTAGAATTCCCTTCAGATGCTCGAAGTTCGGTGGTTTATCCTTACGTGCCCATCGACCGTCGCCGCAGTTTAGAGGATAATCTGCTTGTAGCATGGTACACATCCTCCATGCCTACAAAGATAGTACAAGCTACCTGGCGCCCAGAAGAGGCACAAGGGTATAACCCATCATTCCTAGCCCAGAAGGCGAGGCTTTGCTCTTCTGACTAGCTCGATTATATTAATGCCCTTCCTCCTCCTCTCGAAATGGAAGCTTCTATACCTCCTCCTCCGCAAAATCCCTACTGGACAGAGAGACTGAGGCTTACCCTTTATGCGGAAAAGGTCTTTCCTCCTTATAAGCCTCCACCTTCCCCTACTCCAGCTCAGCGAAAGCAAGCTTAACTTTTGCTTGCTGCCTTTTCTCATTTGCCTTTCAGTGTTCTTGAAGATGATGTTCCTCTCAAGAACCTTCGATGCGCTTGTGATATCATGACTCGGGGTCACGTCCTCAATCCCCTCGCCCAAGCAAAGCTTCACATGTTTTTGGACCAACTTCCATTGCTTCTTCATTGGCATCGAACTTCTGTAGCCACCACCCAATCTTTGGACCAAGTTTCATCCCTTCGAGTTCATGACCAGTACGAAGCAGAGAACCTCATCGAAGAATATGATGACTTCAAGAATAAAGACTCTGTGTACTAGGATGACTTGGATATGGATGAGCTGGAACAAGGATTAAAAGAAACAGCGTTCGAAATAAAGGCTGAAGAGCTCTTTTATCAAGTGAAAGCACATCAACTTCAACAGCCAATCATGGAGGAAATAGAGGATAGAATAAAAAAGGAACAGAAATTTATTGACCATAGTTCGACTAAATTCCATGATCTTGTTATTTATTCTATTCCTTACTTTTATGAACTCGAATTTGTACCCAAAGAGGGTCCTTCAATGTAATTGCTTTTGTTTTTTAATACAATTAAGACTTTTCTCCTTGTTTGGCATGGTTTGATTTTATCTCCATTTGTCTTTACAAGCAAATTTAGAGCTTCGAACTCAACAATCTTATCCTTCGAATCTGGATTCAATCGTCTTAAATGAAACACTGAAAAACCAACATGAACTTTTCCAATTTATGGAATACAGTTGTCAATTTTTGCTGATTTCCATTTAGAATCAGTGTTTCGAATTTAACAATCTTGCCCCTTAAAGCTTGTTTTAATCATATCCAACATATGGCCATGGTTAGTACGATCAATCAGTTTTAAATTGACCACTCTTGAAACAACAGTCCATAATTTCCAAAGTATCGAAGCCCCTTTCAAGGGTTACATTGTTTAAATTCGAAAAAACAAACTCTTCTATATATTGCCAAACCAACTATTGGTTTTGATATTTCGAACAACAAATTCCATTGCTTTGAAGGATTTATTCTTACTAAGAAACCAGAAAATAGGCTCTTAATCCTTTGATGTAAACAAATATCAAAACATTACTTCACCGCGAGGCATGGAATGTGCTTTGAAGTAAGCTTTCGACGTTCGAAGCCGTTTGTCATTTCATTTTGGCACCAAAAATTGGCTTCGAAGCCAAATAATTTATTATACTTCGAACAACAATTCTCATCCTTAAGGGATCTCAAGTTTTGCTTTGAAGGATACTACTCTCACTAAGAAACCTAAAACAGGTCTTTAAACCCCTTCAAAGTAAACAAATACTTGAACATTTTTACATCCTTAGGTATGGAATGTGCTTCGAAGCAGGCTTTTGACATTCGAAGCCGCTTGTCATTTCATTTTGGCGCTAAAACTGGCTTCGAAGCCAAATGTTTTATTTCAAAGCTGATAACGACATCTGGGATGTGTTTTTCCCTCCAAAAGTATCAATATTGAAGGAAACTCTTCGTATCTGTACTTTTAGTACTTCTCTATGAATTACACGATATATTTTCCAGACACAAAGGTTCTTAGAACCCTTTTACTTCGTATTCTGAAATCACTCGTTTGTTCAACACACAAACCCTCCCCCTCTATTAACCCTCTCTTCCTTGCTACTTGCCACCAATGGATTCTTCTTCTCTGAAAGTACCAACTGGTGATCGTATAAGCCCAACAATGGCTTTGAAGAGATATATAGAGGAAGAGATCGCCAAACTTACAGCTGATGGGTCAAGCGCCATAGACGGGCGCCTCTTTGTTCCTCGCCATAGCGATAAACAAGAATACGTCCTAGGTCCCATCTTTCGAGAAGCTCCCACTCAACTTCCAGCTTTATACCCTCGCTTGGAGGACCACTTTCTTCTCTATGAAGAGTGGCTCGACTGGGGAAATTGGAGAATGACCCGTCCTCACCGTTGCTGGCCGACATTAAGAGCTGAGTGGGAGGAATGGTATGACAGAGTTGTGCCTGTAAGAAAAGGTGACCTGCAAGAGCTCTGTATTCTCGATGCCCTTCGTCTTTCCAGGTTTATCATTCCTGAAGACCCTTTTTTGATTCCTGCTACTCTTTGCTTTTGGAACATGGCTTTTAATTTTTTTCAGTTTCGGTGTGGCATGATGGCCCCCACCGTTCTTGATATCTGCCATCTCCTAGGGCTTTCACCCCTTGGTACTCCTTTTACACCTAGCTACCCGGACCTTTCTGTTAAGTTTTCCCTTCCACCCTTAAATTCCTCCTCCAGTGACTTTGTAAAGGCTGAAAACAAAAGGGTAGGCCCCGTGAGAGATAGAGAACTCTTTTCCTTTATTTTATACTGGTTGTGTAAATTTCTCTTTTATACATCATCTCAACGGATTATGCCTGAATTCGCCCCACTTGCGAAGGCCTTTGTTTTGAAGAAATGCATAGCCTTGGCCCCATATCTCTTAGGCCATGTTTATAGAGCTTGCTCCCAATTTTGTGAGAAACCTCTTGACATCAACCAAGGAGGTTCCCTTTGGGTGCTCCAACTCTGGCTCTTTGCTTACTTTACTGATTTGCATCTCAAATGCTTAAAATTCCTTGTTCAGGATCCTAGCACTTATGGGGAGAAATATGCTAGAATTGTTCTTTATCTTGCCTCCTTTGCCTATTACCTCACCTTTTTTTCATCAACTTCCTATTTCTCCATCTGTCTCCTTCTTCTGCCCCTTTGAGGCCAACAAAGGACCTGCTTGGCTGCAAACATTCTTGGCTGATAAAGAGTGCTCCACCCCACCACACAAAGATATGTGGGCTTCTATTTTGTTACCGAGAGAGCTGTTCATTGGTACTTTAAACCCTCGAGCTCATAAGTGTATATTTGAGGTATACTGCCCTTCTCAGTTTGCCAGACAATTTGGGTTTACTCAGGGGATTCCCGTTCCACTTTGCAGCCTCTCGAATGTCCATTTACGCCCAGAGACCCTCTCTTTCCACAGCTGCCCAAACTGTTCCTGTAGCCTCACCCCCTCCAGCTAGAGTTACCAGAGCTTCTTCGAAAAAGGGTAAGTATTTTCAGGTTCCTTTTCTTTTAGACTCTTTTGTTTGTTTCTTTTACACTCATACCTCTTGGTGCAGGGTCTCCACAAGAAGAATCTCCTAAAAGAGCTGAAACTCTAGCTGCTCTCAAAGACAAACAACAGCAGAAAAAGAAAAGGAAGCTAATACTCACTCCTGAAGAATCTGAATCTCAGACTGAAGAGAAAGAGATTGAGAAAGAGCAAGAAATACCATTACAGAGAACAAAGAGAAAAAAGGTAGCTGTCTCTCCATCTAATTTGGTCGAAGACCCTACTCATGAGACAGCTGCCAAAGCAGTGGAAAAGGAACTTACTTCTGAAGAGCCTGAATCCCAGATTGAAGAGAGAGAGATTGAGAAAGAGCAGGAAATACCATTACCGAGAAGAAAGAGAAAGAAGATGACTGTCTCTCCTTCTGATTTGGTCGAAGACCCCACTCATGAGGCGGCTGCCAAAGCAGTAGAGGAAGAACATTCCAGAGAAATAATTGTTTTTCAAAGAGCTGAGAAGAGGCGGCAGCAGCAACTATTAAGAGATGAAGCTGCTGCTGCTGATGCAATCCAAAGGGAAACTGCGAGAAGGCAACACATTGCTGAGCACTATTCCCTTCGTAGCTCTCCCATCATTTCTATCACATCTGAAACAAGTAATTTCTTTCATACCTCTATTCTTTTCTTGTCAAATTCTTGGTATTGAGACTTGACATTACTTTGTACTTCTTCTTTTGCAGCAACAACTACTAAGCCTATTCTTCCATTAATGACTCTCTCAGTTTCGGTTGAAGTTGATCAATTGCAAAATGTGAAGTCTATTCAGATAATACTCCCACTTCCTAGGCCTACATTCTCTGTACCCTCCTTGAGGCCAAGTATTCCTGCTCCTTTCCCTTCTGGCTTAACTCCATATCTCCTTCATTTGACTTTTGATTTATCTCAATTTAATTCTCTTTCGAGCCTTACTTTTCCTTCTCCTCCTAAGGGAATTCCAGCTGCTGCTCCATCTCTGATGGTAGCTGATTCCCCTATAGAGGGTGCTGGTAGCTCTCCAACTCATAGTCTATTATCTCTGCCTAGTTCCAGCCCCTCTTCTCTCGACCTACTGGTGGCTAGAACTATAGAAACTGCTGAAGATGCTCCACTCATTTCTCCTATCCCTATGCAGTCCTTTATGCCTTCCACCAAAGCTCTTTCTGCACCCTTCATGTCCATGGATGAGGTAGACATCTTTGAAGCTAGACTAGCTAGTCTCTTCGACATACCTTCCACCTCTCCAATAGCTAGTGATGAGACTAAGCCATTAGTTTTGGCTGATTCCTTGCTAGAAATTTTTTAGAGCTCTTCCACCAGTAGTAAGACTTCTTCGCCTCTGATAGACTTAGACAGCTGTCTTGAGCTGTTGACATCTTTTTCAAGGATCCCTTTTGAGGCCTTACAGAGGCCTATAATAAGAAATGGCTTCCTTCAGTGCTGCAAAATCATTGAACAATCCGGCATGACTGTCTCAAGTCATTTATCTCAAGCAGCAGCCACTATTGACTTTTACATCAACATTTGCCATGCTGCCAAGGCTGCAGAGGAGAAATTGGTTAGAGACTAGAGCTTTGTTTCCATAGTACATACTAAAGTATCAGAGCTAAAGGAACAACATTCCTCTGTCTCCCACTTTCGAACTCAACTACTGGAGAAGAAAGCTCAACTTGAGGAGGAGCTATCCGCAGTTAACCAGGCCTTAATCCAAACTGACACCAAGTTGCAGATTACCAATCAAGGACTAGCCGACCGAAAGTAGGAAATGACCACAGCCATCCAGTTGTTTTCATCATTTAAGAATAGAACATCCATTGTAAAAGAACAACTGAGGCATTGTACTGACTTTTGGGCCAATTTATGGCAAAATGTATTCAACTCTTTATGAAAAACAAATTCTTATTTATCATTTGAGTATTCTTATGTTCTTGTACTTAGTATTTATTTTATTCCTTGTGCTTCCCATATGGTTGGAAAATAAGGCTTCAAATATCTGCCATTAATCTTTTTGGATGTATGTATCCATTCAAATTTCTCAAATGGTAAGCTCCAAAAGGCAGGACTCTATGAACTTGATATGGTCCTTCCCAGTTAGGTGACCATTTACCAAAATTATG
Organism: Camellia sinensis; assembly: GCF_055761805.1. NCBI lineage: Eukaryota > Viridiplantae > Streptophyta > Magnoliopsida > Ericales > Theaceae > Camellia > Camellia sinensis. The sequence goes on from NC_138972.1 coordinate 165,660,413, forward strand.
GCTTTTAATCCCTATTGGGAGTATTGTCTTCCATAGCAAATCACCTTCATCAAAGCCAATGTGTTTGACTTTCTTATTATAGTTTTTGGTTGCTTTCTTCTTTTGGAAAAGCATGCTATTTAATGCCAGAATTTTAGCTTCATCTATACTTTCTAACTCCAGGCACATACTCTGATGGTATTGCTCAAGATCTAATTGGTCTTGGCATCTTACCCTCAAGGACTTAACATTAATTTCTACAGGTAACACTGTATCATGCCCATATACTAAGGCACAAGGAGTGACTCCTGTGCTTGACCTTGGAGAAGTTCTATAAGCCCACAAAACATCCAACAATAAGTTATGCCAATCCCTTGGATTCTCTTCCACAACTTTTTGTATTACCTTTTTTAAAGACTTATTGGATGATTCAGCTTGACCATTGGCTTGTGCATAATAGGGGGTGGAATTAACAAGGCTAATTCTAAATTCTGCCACAAAAGACTTCACCATTTTCCCATCAAATACAGTCTCATTATCAACAGTTATAGTCTGTGGGATGCCAAATCTATAGATTAAATCCTTAATGAATCCAATGACTTCAATTTGGTCTACAGCCTTGTATGGCTTAGCTTCGACCCACTTAGTGAAGTAATCAGTGGCCACTAAGATGAAACAATGATGCTTCGAAGAGGGTGGGTGTATTTTTTCCATCATGTCCATAGCCCATCCTCTAAATGGCCAAGGGTTCACAACTGCATGCAGGTCAATTATGGGCACGTGCCTTATTGTGCCATTCTTTTGGCATGCCTGGCAACCTCTTGCATACTCTATGCAGTCTTTAAGGATAGTTGGCCAATAGTATGAATGCCTTCGAAGCAACCATCTCATCTTCACACCAGACTGATGAGCACCACAAATGCCTTCATGAACCTCAGCTATAGCTGTCAATGCTTCCTTTGGACCTAAACATTCCAACAATAACCCATCTCCCCCTCTTTTGTAGAGAGAATTACCATACATTGTGTATTGCATAGACTGCAATTTAATTTTTCTACTGGCTTTCGAAGTTGGGCCAGTCAGATACTGCATTATTGGATGCCTCCAATCTTGCTCTTGTAAGTCATTATGATTGACTTCCAGGACCACATTCCTTTTATTCAAGGGTAGTATTACTTTCTAATATGTTGTCTGGCTTATATCTCTTCCAATATTATCCCTTCTCTTGAAATTCGAAGCTTTCTGAGCTATATCATTAGCTTTGTTATTCAAGAATCTTGGGACATGAGTTACAATTGAGAAAGCAGATGTAATGCAACAACATAGTATGGCAACATGCTTATACTTTGACATTTGAAAATCCCTTTCACCTGGTTAACTACCAATTGAGAATCTCCAAATATGTCAACTGCATGAGCTTGTAATCCAATAAGTATTTCCAGTCCCATTATTAAGGCTTCATATTCAGCTTGATTATTGGAACAAGTAATTTCATCCACTCTGAAACCATGCGTGGTTTCTACTCCTTGTGGTGACTTGATTACTATACCAATTCCAGTTAAACCATTGGCTTTTGATCCATCGAACCACATTTGTCATGGTTCAACACTAGCCATACCAAGTTCCATTATCTCTTGGCTTTCTGTTTGACATGGATGGTCTGCCAAAAAATTAGCTAAAACTTGTCCTTTTACTGCCTTTTGGGGAACATATTCTAGATGAAATTCTGACAAAGCGAGTATCCATTTGCCAATTCTTTCCCTCAACATGGGTCTAGATAACATATACTTAACCAAATCTGTGATTGCAATTACCAAGACAGTTGTAGGCAAAAGATAATATCTTAATTTCATTGCAGCAAAATACAATGTAAGGCACAGCTTTTCTACAGCTGAATATTTACATTCACAAGAATTTAGAAACCTACTAAGGTAATAAACAGCTTGTTCCTTGCCTTCTTTATTGTCTTGGGCTAAGAAAGCTCCCAATGAATCTTCTGCTGCAGATGTACAACTTCAAGGGCTTATTACCCTTTGGTGGCATCAGCACTGGAGAGTTGGCCAAGTAGGCTTTGATTCCTTCGAAAGCAGTTTGATTCTCTGCTATCCACACAAACTCCTCTTCATCTTTTAGCCTTAACAAGGAAGAAAATACTTTAGTTTTCCCTGCAGTATTAGAAATGAATCTTCGAAGAAAATTAACCTGTCCAAGGAACTTTTGTAATTCTTTCTTGCTTGATGGAGGTCTGGCTTCAATGATGGCTTTGGCTTTATTCTGGTCAATTTGTATTCCTTTCTTGTGTACTACATAGCCCAAGAAGTTTCCAGATGATACGCCAAAAGCACATTTAAGAGGATTGAGTTTCAACTTAAACTTTCTCATTCTTTCGAAAGCTGCTTCTAAGTGAAACAAATGTTCCTCCATGGACTAGGATTTCACTACAATGTCATCAATATAACACTCTAAATACCCCCCCAATAAGGTCATGAAAGATAGTATTCATAACCCTCTGATATGTAGCCCCAGCATTCTTCAGGCCAAATGGCAATTTAACCCATTCGAACGTGCCAATATTCCCAGGACATCTGAATGTTGTCTTGTGGACATTTTCCTCTGCAATGTAGATTTGGTTATAACCAGAATATCCATCCATCTGTAGACACTCCATTTTTTACCGACCTTAAGACTAAGATGTCATCGATTGAGCGCTCGGTAATAGTGCGTGTTGTGCTCGTTTCGAGCTTTAGAGTTTTGGCTGAGAGCCTTGCCTCCGGGTCTCCGAACTCTTTGTGCTTCAGCTCGGTTTGCGGACCAAGCCTTGTTTCCCTTCCTGGACGGAGGGAGAGGTCTTGTAGACCATCTCTCTATGGTTGTAGACTACTTTTCGTGGTCGTAGGCCACTTTTTCCATTTGGAGACTAGTTTTCGATTTTTAGAGCCTTCGGCCGTGCGCCTTGTCTTGGGACTGCTTAACGTTCTCCGTTTGGCTTGGTTTTTGAACCACACCTTGCTTCCTCTCCCAAGAGGGGCACTAGTCCGGGAGACCACTTTTGTGGTCATGTACCATTTTTGGTGCTCGATAGCTAGTTTTCGAGGCTCCGAACTACGCGCTTTGCCTCCCAAACTCTCGTCTTGCATCCGTTTTGGTTTGTTTTTGGTACAAATCTTGTAGTCCTTGTTTGGAAGGTGGTATGAGGGTGGAAGACCAGTTTTTTCCCTTGGAGACCACTTTTCTTCTCGCCAGCCAGTTTTCTGGTCAGGAAACTGGTTTTCTTGGTCTTTGGGCCACCTTTTCTGGTCTCCCACCAGACCATTAGCTTGCTTTCAGTGTGGAGACCACCATTTTCCCCTGCCAACAACTTTCTTTCCTGGGAGACCACTTGTGGTGGTCGACCGACCACTACAAGTGGCTGGCCGACCACTTAAAGTGGTCGGCAGCTTTCCCCCTGTTTTGGCAGACTGTGTGGATGCCAGCTGTACTAGCTGGAGGGCACAGATTGTATCTTCCATACACGTGTATGGAGGGATTGCATCCAAGTTTTAGCTTCTCCAATAATCTTGAACCTTTTTTTTTCTATAAGAGAGGCTCTCCCTCTCCATGGCAGAGGTTCTGAATTTTGCTGAGAGCATAGGCTTATACTCTCTCTATATTCCTCTCTTCTCTCTCTATATTTGTGCATTGCTTCACATTTGTGCACACAACCTCCTAGCCAAACACTCTTACCTTGTTGCTAAGTTACTAGAGGGCCTAGTGGGAGCTCAAAAGCTAGTTTTGGCTCTGGAAATCTGCTGGTTTTGCAGTGCTTCAAGGGTAACCCTCTTTTTCCCTTTTTAAGCTCTATTTTGATTACACTCTTAGCCATATTTGCATGCTTCTCTTGGCTTAACATTGAACTACAAAAAGCTCTATTTTTCAGTCCTTAGCATGTTTGTTTAAGGCCCTTTTGGTGTTGAGGGTCTTCTACCCTCTTGCATGCCTTGTTTAGTCTTGTTTTGTGCCATGCCTTAAGGCCTTTGGGTTGGTATTTGCTTGGCCTTTTAGCCACTGAAATCCAGTAGATTTTTAGTGGTATGTATGTCATTTTGAGGCATCAAATCAGAGGGGGGTGATCCACTCTCTTCTTATTTTGTTTGCTTGCATTATTGGCCTATCAAAGAAGCATGCATCTTCATACTTTCAAGGCTTGGTTCAGGCACTTTTTTGTGACTTTTAGGGCCTGCCTTAGCTCTGTCTATGGCTAGTTTGGTCATCTTGTGTTTGCTTCTTGTATATGTAGTGTATTCCCATTTGTGGCTCATCAAAGTAGCATGTCTTTCTAGCATGTATTGGCTCCATTTCAGTAGATTTTTGGCCATCATTTAACATGTCATGACTCTATTTTTGGCTAGTTTGGTAGCCTCTTGCATGCTCCATATGCTTGTACTGTAAATCTTGTTTACTAGCTTTGTTTGCATGATGTTTTGGCTCATTATTCTAGCATATTTTGGTTATGCTCTAGCATGATTTTGTTTATATTTTGGGCTGTTCTAGCTCTATTTTGAAGCTTCTTGGTCGAATAATTCTTGTCATGCATGCTTGTAGTGTAATAGCCTTAACTAGCTTTGAGTTTTGAGGTCTCTTACATGCTTAACTTGAGGTATTTTCATGTTTTGGCATCATTAAGAATAATATTTCAGAGCATGTAGGGCTGTTATACTTCCATATTTTCCACTCCTTAAGTGCTCTTGAGGGTTGTGCCTTTATGCCCTATTTGTGAGCCATTGCATGAGCCTCATTTTCGTGCCTTTCAAGCCATCATCTCAACCCATCTTTGCTACTATTTTGGCCTACATAGGGTCTGTTTGAGGTTGGTTTGGCCATTTGGGCATTGTCTTGAATGCCTCTAGTGTAATGCACTTCACTAGCTTTGACGCTTGAGCCTTTCAACATGCATTACATAGGTTGTTGGCATGATTCTAAGTCATTTCGCATGTCATTTCAGTGCTGGAACATATGCCATTGTACCCCATGTTACATCCTTTCAATGCTTTTGGAGAGTTGTGTTTTGAGCCTTAAGTTTGGGTCGATGTGCATGCATGTTTGTATAGCATTTTGAGTTTCTATCTTAGCATGTATGGCCACTGATTTGGACATGGCTGAGGCCTATTCATTTTGGTTTAAGCCCATTGTGCATTGAGTATGCCATGTGGTTCATAGCATTGAGAATGCCATGTTATTGCATGATTGATTATTGCATTTGTGCATGCCATGTCCATTGCCTAGCGTATGCTAGTTACCATGTGCATTGTGTATACTAGTTGTCATGAGCATTGTGTATGCCATGTAGTTCATAGCATTGTGTATGCTAGTATGTTAGTTGCATGTTTTCATGATTGTCCATTGCATCTTGTTCACATACTTGTTTCATTGCATTGTATGTTCGCATGCTTGAGCCGCATTGTGTATGACATGACATGTTATTTGTTGCATTGTGTTTGGAATAGGAGTTAGTCCAAACACGGGAAATGAGGGGCGTTTCATACTCGAAGTGATAAAACGTGCCTCAATTCTCAGTTGCTGACACTCTTGACTATACATGATGGAGTTTTAGGCTTTATGTGTTCATGTGTGCATTCATTTCATATTGAGTTGTGTAACTTGGGCTCCTTGGCTATCATGCATCGAGATGCGTGACTGGTGTCCCGCGGGTCGAGAATCATACTCCCTTGAGCTTACATAATGATAGGGAGGGTGGTTGTGTATACATGTGTTGAAAATACTTTGCCATGCCCCTTTCTTGCTCTCTGTTGCAGCAAACCAGAAACTAACAGCAAAAACTAGTCGGCCGACCAGATAAAGTGGTTAGCCGACCACTTTTTCTGGTTTTCAGCATAAAAAGTGGTCAGCAGGTGGTCTCCAGTGCCAACAACTGGTCGGCAGCCCTCCTACAGATTCCCATGATGGAGTTTCAACCTTCTGGAGCTTTTTGCAGTGCCCTGAGACCAGTTGCAAACAGAGGCAAATCGGGGCATCGCAATGGATTTTCGCACGAGGTGACTGGGCACGCATCCTTCGTCATCCAAGGCAGAGTTGAGGCAGCCTATTTCATATAGTTTACATGCTTATTCAATTGCTAACTTAGTTAATTTGTTAATTAGTTAGAGTTGTGTAATAATTAGCTGTAGCTTGTTATTCATTCTGTTGTGTAATAACTAGTTTAATTAGATTAGCTAGTTGGTTCTGTATTATTCATTCGGACCCTCCGTCGAGAGGGCACAACTGTTGTAAATAAGTGTGCATGTGTGTGATGCATGTCTTCCAACCCCCATTTCTTTCTCCCTTTTATTTACCAACTTACAATGGTTAGTTTTAGGGCATGTTTCAATTAGCATCCTTATGCTCAAATGTTTGTATCCATTCATCTGTCTTGCATACACCGGGCTCGGCGCATCATGCTAACTGCATTGTATCTCAATTCCTGTTTGAATACATGTATCAAATTGCATTTCACATGACATTTTAGAATAGCCGAGCCTGTCTTAGTTGCATTTTGTATGTGTTACATTAGGCATTCTTGACATAGCTAGGATCATGCATTGATTTCTAACTAGTTTCTGTTTTGGCTCGGAGTACTCGGTAAGTGTTTATGCTTTAGGCATGAGTCAGGGTTTCCTAAATGTGATACCCCTGTTCCGTAATATGCTACATTGGTCCTTAATTTGAATATGATTATGTGTTCAGCATGACTTTATGTGCCATTATGTGATTTTGCAATTCTATCTGTTCACTGTAGGAATATCTGTTTGAGTAAACTACTTTGGGAATTAAATTGAGGGCCCTATCGGCCACAGAACCCGAAATTGATCGCGCCATTGTGATTGGCGTAATTTTTAGAGCCTACGGTAGAGTTTAATTGAAAATTGATTTAGGTCAGATTAAATCGATTAAATTGATGAATTAAGTGCCCAAATATTTTATAATGAAATAATGTGTTTAGTGGGGCTAAATAGGGGCCTTATTATGATCAATTCCTCACCCTTATATCATTTTGGCTGAAGCTTAACTCTCTAGAGAGAGAGAGAGACGACTTTGAGAGAGAGGGGAGGCACCTTTGGGCATTTTGATTCAAAATTGTGAATTGGGAAGGCTAGGTGCAAGACTTGGCCATAATTGTGAAGATTGAGCCTCTAGGTAAGCATTGATTCTTGAATTCATGAGTTTAATGTGTAATCTTGAATGTTTGAATTTGAGCATGTTGGTGATGAGGTTGTGATATTTTGGGACATGCATGCAAATAAATTATGAAATTGAGCTTCAATATGTTGTAATTCTATGTTTGTACCATGTTAGTACATGATTATGTGAAGTTTGGACCGAAATCATGCATTTAGAGCCTTTGAATGTCGAGATGAAGCTCAAGAACTCAATCTGGAAAACCCAGATTTTCGATGTCCGCTCGAGCGGGTGAAGTGCCGCTCGAGCGGAGAAAACAAGCTCCCAACATTTTTTTGCAGACATGGTTCCCGCTCGAGCGGGGGAATTTGACGCTCGAGCGGGGAGCTATGTAGACAGGCAGTACCCTCGAGCGGCCGAGTTCACGCTCGAGCTGGAATTGAAGGCAACCAATACTTTTGCTGACCTAAGGGTCCGCTCGAGCGGGGAAGTCCACGCTCGAGCGGGGACCCTATTTTCTGAAATCCTGTTTTTGCATTTTGTGTTCTGTTTTCCGTTCTCTTTCACTTGCAAGCACTCTTAGGCATATGTTAAGCATTGTAAATGAGTTAATGAGATAATAATAAAGCCTAAAGAGGAATATGTGAATTAAAGAACGGATTGAACTGTTAATGACCCTTTTGTGTTCATGAAACGTGTAGGGTCAAGCTCCAGGGCAAATCCACAAGCCGATCACTGTGAGTAATATCGATATTCGAATAATTGTGAATGTCCAATTGTTTATTCCCTCATAAGCTTTATGAATTGCTGGAATTGCTGATTGGGATTGTGGGCAAAAGTCTGACATGAAAGTAATTGGACCTAAGGTCGTTTTGATAGAAATGAATGGACTAGAGGTCGTTTTGATAGAGATGAATGGACCAAAGGTCGTTTCGATATGAATAAATGGACCTAAGGTCATTCTGTCTGATAGAAATAAATGGACCTAAGGTCGTTTTGACGTAAACAAATGGACCAAAGGTCGTTCTGATAAACATAAATGGACCAAAGGTCGTTCTGATAGAAATGAGTGGACCGAAGGCCGTTTTGACATAAATGAGTGGACCGAAGGTCGTTTTGACATGAATGAGTGGGCCGAAGGCTGTTTTGACAGAAATGAATGGACCGAAAGTCGTTTTGATAGAAATGAGTGGACCGAAGGTCGTTTTGACATATATAAATGGACCTAAGGTCGTTTTGACATGAATGAGTGGGCCGAAGGCCGTTTTGACATGAATGTATGGGCCGAAGGTCGTTTTGACGTAAACGAATGGGCCGAAGGCCGTTTTGACATGAATGGAAATCTGAATGGGCCAAAGGCCAGAATGTTTGGAACTACAGTCACTTGATTTGAATTTCGTGTAGTTATATATCTGTTAAATAGAAATAGGAATTGGGCCTAAGGCCGTTTGGAACATGTTGTTCTACATTGTTACGTAACTCCTGTATTTGATTTGATATTATTCACTGGGCTTTCGCTCACGCTCATTCATGTGTTTGTAGGTGAGCCAAGAGAAGTCCAGACCTAGCCTGAGTGAAGTCTGTATGGAGCAACTAAGGTTTTGAGAGAGTCAGCCCTTGTGTCTCACGCACTACACCCGTCTTCGCCCTTTTGTTTATATTTACATTTTGTCAGGTTGGCGAAGTTCTGAATACGTCTATATATAGTTTTCATGGGTTGACTTAGTTTGGATGATCCTGTCTGTATAGAATCTTATGTCATTACACTTTTTGTTATGAGTTATTAACGTACATATGTATGGTTTGTTTTGATGTGCCATGTAAGCATAGCTCTATGGACAAAGTTTTAAATTTGGCTTCCCTTTGGCCCCCTTTACTCTGATGTGTTAAGTCTGTTTTGGTTTGAGGCCGTAGGTAATCTTAGGATTACTGGCCGGTTACGTCCTTAACCCATGGGGGCGGGTTCCGGTCGTGACAGAGTGGTATCAGAGCACGAGTTAATAACTCACACACTTGTCCAAAAGAGCAATAAGCGTCTAGAAAAGATCTAGGATGCATTCACGTGATAAATGTAAATCTGAAAGCATCAAGAGTATGCTTAAGTGTTTCGGTATGAACAGTCATGTGCTATAATTTGTAAATTGCTTGCATGGTAAACCTTTGGAATACGTATGCTCTCTGGTATATGCATACTTGTGAATCTCTGTATTAAGTATAATGCTATGTTTGGTATAAGTGAATGATTTCCTAAATTCTCCTTGAACATAATTGTGGTACCCTTAGCGGAGGCCCTCGCCCAGGGGATATAATACTGTGGTTTATGGTCATGAAGCCCTAGCCCGGGGGAAATAATACCATGGCATAGGCCCTCGCTCGGGGGAAATAATACCGTGGCCTATGTATGAGATATGTTGATATGCTTGACCAACATGATATGTCACGCTAAAAGAAGTACCACACATGATTCGAATGTGAGATATAAATTGTTACACTAATGTGTACAACAAGTTTGTTTTGTTATAATGCCCATACATGAAAAGTTGTTTATGTGCATTCAATTCTGCCTACGGGTGTCTATTTGAAATATGAACATGATTTGAGTATATAATTACTTAGTAAATGTTTAGCATGCGATATTTGATAAATATGCAATTATCTGTGACGTAAGTGATTAATTGCGTACGATATGTGAAAGGAGAATATAACAATGTGCCTATGTGCGAATGTACTCATGTGATTTTGTGTTTAATTTCGTATTGGGCATCCCAGTATTTGGTAAAGTTTGATAAGAATTTGTGTAGAGTATGGGCAAATTAAGGGCATACGGGTTGGAAGGTTCTTCCATAGCCTGACTTGATAGTCCAGAAAGAGTAGTACAAGAATTGGCAGAGATCTTGAGACAACAGCGTCAGTTGCCGCTACGGCAAGAACCTTGCCACCACCAGTGTGAGAAACACCGAGGAGTTTGTTATCAGACTTCTGGGGCTCGTTATAGATATGGTAAAATGGACCATACGGCAAGGAACTGTCCCCGGATTGAACGAAATGTGAATGAATCCTCTGCCTTGGCTAAATTCGTACCAGTGGTAGGAATTGCTACTCAGGATGGAGTAATCACACTCATCCCAGAAAGCACTCAGAATGTTGTAACCATTATCTCAGGTATCTATACTGTTTACAAATGAATGCTTATGTGTTGATTGATTCTGAATTAGTACGTTTGTACATCTTTGCTTGGGATATTATTTGATTCGGATCAGCATATATTTCATATCTGCTGCATGTGTATCTAGATTGGTTAGACCCACATGATCGAGACGGTATTCATTGGAGGTATATGCCCCGTTTGGGAAATTTGTGAAATACGTTTTGGGATATTGATTGACTCTGCACATGCACATATATATCTACACCTATGCTCAGGGTGATTTATTATGTTACCATCTTCAATGACTAAACCACTGGAATTATGATTCTGTAATCGTGTGACCAAGTTGAGCGCCCTAAATGATGAACTCTATAATTGTGAGACCATATATTTTGATTGGTAGAAAGTTGACTGGGTGATGTGACTAATTTGGAACTTTTGCGTAACAATCCCATACTATGTGTACCCGAGGAACTTTGTATAATGTATTACTGTGCACCATGGTCTTGCATATAAGGCTTATTTGGGAACTGCTATACTGATTATGATACGTACCTCCTGATATGAACACTTGCATGCTTATGTAACTATACCTGAACTTATGTGGACAATACCGTATTGTACGTGATTTAGAACACTTTGATATGAACAGTTGTGATGAATGATTCTGATATGACCTTGAGAATTGATAAATTTAGGGCAGTTGTGAAACTATCAACCATGTGCCTAAACAAACGAAGTGAGCATTACAGAATCAAATGTACCTTATTTGAGAAAACTTCTATCTGACTTGATCCAATAGAACCTTTGTCTGAATCGACCCGATAGAACCCTCATTGGATATAATTTGACGGGACCTTTGTTTGATTTAATCTGACAAGACCTTTGCTTGGATTGATTGATAAGACCCTCTATCTAATTTGATTTTGTAAAAAGGGGATTAAGAATTGCTTGTGAATAAATAACCAGATTATTATTGGCAGGAAAACTGATGGACCCAAAACTTGAACCCGTTTGGAGTGCTTGACTTATTTGAAAGACCTTTTGTGGGCTATCAATAGATTGATCTACCTATGAACACCATTGAGAACCAACCTTCAACCATTGAGGACATATGTGTTATAGATGAACTGAATTGTACAAATCCCGTGATTGGGTGTCTTAAGGAACGATGCTTGTGTATTGTCCCATCCTGGTTGGTTTGATGCTATGGGGACTGATGATGGCAGATTGATTTGACTATAAGCAGTACTGAACAGTTGTCCTTGACTGATCAGAATATGTTGTGTATGGGAGAGTGGTTGCTTCAGTGTTATCGGATTTTGGAAGATCAGGTTACGGTGAGTGGTATTATGGTTGTTTTGATGACATTCTTGGGGCGTCCTTTCGTGCTAGGGGACGTTAAGCCTATGTAGCACCTTTGATCGAGATACCTTTTGCCACCGACGGTTTCGTACGGGTGGGTTTGACTAATCGATCTCGAGTCGGCCACCGACGGTCGTGAACGGGTGTGCTTGATTCCGAGACGATTATTCCTTTGTTTTGTCCGGAATGTCATCCTTTGGTATTATGCAGATATTATAGACATCCAAGAAGCTTTGAAAAATCCTGATTATCCATAAGTGTGCGAATTCAGTACACCTTGTGAACGCCTGCCCAGCGCCATTATATTCTGTAATTGGGGCCCTGAGGATGTGTAAATTGTGCTTAACATGTGATTGACTCCTTTGATACTACCTTTGCCATTATGGAGGTTTATATATGAATTGCCTTATGCTTTTGATGACTATCAGATAATGTGGAAAGACTCGATAGAACAGGGAGTTGAATATTGAACTGAATTGTGAACTGTAAACTATTGAATGAATTAAGAACACGTGTATTATGTCAGAAATTGCCTGCTTCGATGTTATTGTACTTTACAATCAGTATTATGGGGATGTCTGGACTATGTGTATTGTGTGGGTAATTACTTCGATGTTACCTTTGTTGTTTCGGGAATCAGTATCTGGATCCACCTTATATTCCTGAAGACTTTTAATTGACCTTGGATAATTGTGATGAGTCACTGGACTAAATACCGAATCAGATCGTGAATTGGGAAATTATTGAAGAATGAATTGAACTTTTGTGATACGGAATAGACCGAACTTCTGTGATAAAGTTAGCTAACATTGAAATAAATATGTTGGTGACCTACCTTGAAGAGGGCAGTTGGTGAATATGTCTAAATATTTTTCGGTGCCAACAGGTCGAAGTTGAATTTCAGATAGTGGCGGGACTACTTCAACCTCTCTCCATTTTGGAATGGAAATGGGAATATGTGGCTACGAATTTCGTTGTGGGGCTACCTTGAGCACCCAAGGTATAAGTCTTATTTGGGCTATTGTAGGTAAAATTATTGAAGTTGCCCATTTCTCCTTATAAAACTTTGTATGATGCTTGTAGACTAGCCACTGTTTACATCGATAAGATCGCTCGTTACATGGGGTCCCAGTATCTATTGTTTAGACAGAAATTCTAAAATGTGTTTGAATTCTGAAAAGCCTTCAAGGGGAAATCGGGCCTCAGCTTCTGTTCTGTTATGTTACCCGGACCCGGAGGTTCCCTTATGGAACTGGTTATTCGTAACCTCACGTGTATATGTTCTGTTCTGTTCCGTTCTGTTCTGTTCTGTTCTGTTAATGCTAATGAACGTATCACGTAAACTTAATCGTGACTTATGACTCCTGTGTATGATCTGGACAAATTATGAATTTGATACGAAACTGAATTATGATTCGGCACTGTTTTCCATCCGCAAATTGATGTATGATCAGAAAGAACTTGTTAGATTTTTGGGAGAAATACTCCAAATTTATGCAGTAGATTTTTCAGGGAATTTGAAAGATCTATCCATTGTTGGCAGACTTTGCTTACAACCACAGCCTACACTCTAGATTGGTGTGACACCATACAAGCTTTGTATGGAAGAAAATGTAAGTCCCTAACTGATTGAGAACAGAGTGTTGCTTGATTTTGAGACTAAGTAAATGGCTATCAAAAAGGATTGGAACCATTGAATGAAAGGTGTTCCGAATTGTGTTCGACTAAGGATGAAATAAGTTTGAGGGACCAAACTTCCTAAAGGGGGGAAGATTGTGATACCCCTGTTCCGTAATATGCTACATTGGTCCTTAATTTGAATATGATTATGTGTTCAGCATGACTTTATGTGCCATTATGTGATTTTGCAATTCTATCTGTTCACTGTAGGAATATCTGTTTGAGTAAACTACTTTGGCAATTAAATTGAGGGCCCTATCGGCCACAGAACCCGAAATTGATCGCGCCATTGTGATTGGCGTAATTTTTAGAGCCTACGGTGGAGTTTAATTGAAAATTGATTTAGGTCAGATTAAATCGATTAAATTGATGAATTAAGTGCCCAAATATTTTATAATGAAATAATGTGTTTAGTGGGGCTAAATAGAGGCCTTATTATGATCAATTCCTCACCCTTATATCATTTTGGCTGAAGCTTAACTCTCTAGAGAGAGAGAGAGACGACTTTGAGAGAGAGGGGAGGCACCTTTGGGCATTTTGATTCAAAATTGTGAATTAGGAAGGCTAGGTGCAAGACTTGGCCATAATTGTGAAGATTGAGCCTCTAGGTAAGCATTGATTCTTGAATTCATGAGTTTAATGTGTAATCTTGAATGTTTGAATTTGAGCATGTTGGTGATGAGGTTGTGATATTTTGGGACATGCATGCAAATAAATTATGAAATTGAGCTTCAATATGTTGTAATTCTATGTTTGTACCATGTTAGTACATGATTATGTGAAGTTTGGACCGAAATCATGCATTTAGAGCCTTTGAATGTCGAGATGAAGCTCAAGAACTCAATCTGGAAAACCCAGATTTTCGATGTCCGCTCGAGCGGGTGAAGTGCCGCTCGAGCGGAGAAAACAAGCTCCCAGCATTTTTTTGCAGACATGGTTCCCGCTCGAGCGGGGGAATTTGACGCTCGAGCGGGGAGCTATGTAGACAGGCAGTACGCTCGAGCGGCCGAGTTCACGCTCGAGCTGGAATTGAAGGCAACCAATACTTTTGCTGACCTAAGGGTCCGCTCGAGCGGGGAAGTCCACGCTCGAGCGGGGACCCTATTTTCTGAAATCCTGTTTTTGCATTTTGTGTTCTGTTTTCCGTTCTCTTTCACTTGCAAGCACTCTTAGGCATATGTTAAGCATTGTAAATGAGTTAATGAGATAATAATAAAGCCTAAAGAGGAATATGTGAATTAAAGAACGGATTGAACTGTTAATGACCCTTTTGTGTTCATGAAACGTGTAGGGTCAAGCTCCAGGGCAAATCCACAAGCCGATCACTGTGAGTAATATCGATATTCGAATAATTGTGAATGTCCAATTGTTTATTCCCTCATAAGCTTTATGAATTGCTGGAATTGCTGATTGGGATTGTGGGCAAAAGTCTGACATGAAAGTAATTGGACCTAAGGTCGTTTTGATAGAAATGAATGGACCAGAGATCGTTTTGATAGAGATGAATGGACCAAAGGTCGTTTCGATATGAATAAATGGACCTAAGGTCATTCTGTCTGATAGAAATAAATGGACCTAAGGTCGTTTTGACGTAAACAAATGGACCAAAGGTCGTTCTGATAAACATAAATGGACCAAAGGTCGTTCTGATAGAAATGAGTGGACCGAAGGTCGTTTTGACATGAATGAGTGGACCGAAGGTCGTTTTGACATGAATGAGTGGGCCGAAGGCCGTTTTGACAGAAATGAATGGACCGAAAGTCGTTTTGATAGAAATGAGTGGACCGAAGGTCGTTTTGACATATATAAATGGACCTAAGGTCGTTTTGACATGAATGAGTGGGCCGAAGGCCGTTTTGACATGAATGTATGGGCCGAAGGTCGTTTTGACGTAAACGAATGGGCCGAAGGCCGTTTTGACATGAATGGAAATCTGAATGGGCCAAAGGCCAGAATGTTTGGAACTACAGTCACTTGATTTGAATTTCGTGTAGTTATATATCTGTTAAATAGAAATAGGAATTGGGCCTAAGGCCGTTTGGAACATGTTGTTCTACATTGTTATGTAACTCCTGTATTTGATTTGATATTATTCACTGGGCTTTCGCTCACGCTCATTCATGTGTTTGTAGGTGAGCCAAGAGAAGTCCAGACCCAACCTGAGTGAAGTCTGTATGGAGCAACTAAGGTTTTGAGAGAGTCAGCCCTTGTGTCTCACGCACTACACCCGTCTTCGCCCTTTTGTTTATATTTACATTTTGTCAGGTTGGCGAAGTTCTGAATACTTCTGTATATAGTTTTCATGGGTTGACTTAGTTTGGATGATCCTGTCTGTATAGAATCTTATGTCATTACACTTTTTGTTGTGAGTTATTAACGTACATATGTATGGTTTGTTTTGATGTGCCATGTAAGCACAGCTCTATGGACAAAGTTTTAAATTTGGCTTTCCTTGTTAAGTCTGTTTTGGTTTGAGGCCGTAGGTAATCTTAGGATTACTGGCTAGTTACGTCCTTAACCCATGGGGGCGGGTTCAGGTCGTGACACTAAATTTCCCAAAATAAAATATTTAGGGACTCTGTATCTGGCAAAGCAATCCATGTTTGGCACTTCTTTCTAAAATCAGTTTTTCAAAACGATTTGTCGGATTTGGACTCTTTGGTGATTTATCGGTCTTGCATTGCACTTTGCGAGATTAGATTCAGAACCATGAAATTTGAGTCCAAACTGTAGTAAGCCTAATGAACAAAACGGGATTGTCCCGGGACATTCAGCCCCGTCCACACCATCATTGATAAAATTTGATGCCCTGCTGAGCTATCTACCAACAAATCTACTATAGGCATAGGATACTCATCTTTTGGGGTTGCTAGATTCAAGTTTCTGAAATCGATGCATACCCTCATTTTACCATTCTTTTTAACTACATGTACAATATTAGATAGCCATTTAACATACCTGGCTGTCCTAATAAAACCTGCCTTGAGGCGTCTAAGAATTTCCTCTTTAACTTTCTGAATCACTTTTAGACTCATTCTTCTTGATTTTTGCTTGTATGGCTGGAAATTAGGCCTCATAGGGAGCCTATGTTCCACTAATGACCTATCCAATCCTGGTAGTTCATTATAAGACCATGCAAAACAATCTTTATATTCCTTCCAAACAACCAATAACTGGTTCCTATCAAGAGTATTCAACCAAGCACTTATATAGGTGGGCTGTTGTGTAGAACCTTCCCCTAAATTTACTTCTTCCAAGGGGTCTTGCATCCGAGAACTTACTAATGCTCCTTCTTTAATTCCTTCTGACTTCGAAGTAATTTCCTTGCTTTGTTCTGATCTTAGATTCTTTGATTCAACATCTTTACTCTCCTCCTCATAGACAAAGTCTGTCCACAAGGCTTCTTCCTCCTGTATCTCCTGGACTTTTGTTTCAATGTCCAAAGCACAATATTTATCTAAGGCCAAAAATCTGACCTGTTGCTGTTCCTTCCTACGACCAATCGTCATGGCTTCTTTCTCTTGCTTCTGCACTTTCTAGATTATTGATTTTACATCCAATATTGAGAACTTAATTAAAGCCAAAGACTTGGCTTCTTGGGCTTCATCTCTTTGCCTACAACCAGGCATCATTGTCATCCTTAACGACAAACTCTTTATCAGCACTCTCCTGGACCAAGTGCTTTAGATGTGCAAATTCTTCATCAGCCGTCACATCGACTGACCCATCAGGCTTTCTCATTATACTGAGTGGTGCCACTCCTTCAACATATAATTTGGCCTCTGCAAAATCTGCACAAGCTATGGAGGGTTGAGGATCTGCATTGATCTCCTCCGTTTCTCCATTGCACAAGGCCATCATCATTTTCTGATGTAAAGAGAAAGGCATACATTTGTTGGTGTGAATCTAATCTCTTTTAAGTAAAGCACTATACTTAGCATTGTTATCGATAATGAAGAATGTTGTCATGCAGTCCCTAGTTCCAACACTCAGGTTGATGGGCAGAATACCTTGGGCCATCTGTTTGTCTCCCATAAAACCAGCAATGGCTGTACTGGTTGGGATTAGTCTGGGGTTTTTCTTTCCTAGTTTCTTCAACAAAGATTTTGAAAGCAGGTTTACTGCTGCCCCGTTATCCACCAGCACCCGATTCATCGGTATTCCATCGAAGAAGGCCTTGTATACAAGGATTTGACATGCTGTGTCATAGACGCCGTGGGATACTCAAAAAGGTATGAGAGGTTAATACTTACTACTTCCTCACTCCTATCTTCAGTTTCCATTGGTGTGGCTGCTTCGGATTCGTCTTGCACCGTACTTACTAGTGAGTCTTCACTGGAGACTGGAATTGGGTCAACCTCCTGACCTTGGTTTTCATCTTCAGCTTGAAACTCCTGCAGTAATATAAGTACCATATTCACTGACACCGGAGGGAACGAGCCAAATTGGACAATTGGTTGTACTTGCTTTCCCTCTTGGTCAACTTGTTCAATTACTACAGAAGCGTCTTCCATGCTGCATTCTGGCACTTCTGTGTTAATAACTTCCTTCGAATAGTCTGTTTCCGTTGGTTTTTCGACCAAAAATGTCTGTTCAGCCATGAAGGCTTCAAACATTTCTTCCTCAACGACCCTTTTCCTTTGGCTTGGGATGACCACATCTTCTATCTCACTATCACTTTCCATCAGAGCTTTTTCCAATCCTACCAAACTGGATCTTTCCTTGGCTTTTAGCTCGAAATGAACTTTGGCCAACTACTCCCTACTATAACTCCTTTTGTCTATGAGAGTTGATTTCAGACAATGGTCTAGATTCGAATCTCCTCCTCCCTCTGCCTGGTTCTTTGGCTGAACCAATGAAGAACTTTCTCCATCTTCCTTCAGATCCTTCTAGTACTGAGTGTACCTTCGTTGGATCTTCCTTCTTTGGACCTAGAAATCACTGGAACCATATTTGGTTCTTTTATTTTCGGGTGCTTAAGTAATACCCAATTGTTTGGAGCCACCAAATGAGGTTTGACCATCCTACCTAGGTTCCCAACCGCATTTCTTTGGGTAGACATCTCCTTAGGTTTGTTCTCCAGGACAAACCAATCTGGAACTCCAGATACCTACGAACCTACTGACCCAACTGTCGAACTGTTCCTTTCTTCCTTCAAAGCTGGCTGTGAAGGCCACTGCTTGGCCTTGACTCCCTGCCTCGAGCCTGACTCAGGCCTTTGATAAAGGTAGCCACTTTCCATCCTACGTGAGGTTGGTCTAGGAGGCCAATCTCTGGCTTTGATCCCATAAACTGAACCCTTCTCCGGCCTCCTTTCTGTAATAATTAGGTGGTCTGGATTCATATAAAGGCCTCTTGCCTTTAGAATGCATTCTAGCAGCTGTTGGCTCAGCCATTAATGGCTGCTGCCTAATGCTAGTTGGATATGGCCTTTTATTATAAGCACTAGTTGGTTTAGGACGCCTTTGCACATCCCTGTAGTATTGCTTCCCATCAATTGGAAGTCTTTTCAACCACTTGTAACTCAGCCTGCATCTGGGACACATTCTTTGCATAACAGCTGCCTCCAAAGAATCATCATCCAGTGCCTCTTTATCAGAGTCCTCCCTCTGGTCTGAGAAACCTTGTCCAATAGCTGGTAGATTTCCAGTGTCTTTCTTGACAGTTGTCTGGCTGGCAACATGCATCTGCACATTGACTTCTTCCAATTCTTTCAAGGATAAGTTTTGGAAGTTTGGCATGATAACATTGGCTGGCATTTCTCCAATTTCTAGAAATGGGTTAGTATCAATCCCCATGGCCTTTTCTGCTTTAGCTGGGAATTTTAAACTCCCTTTTCGAATCTGCTCTTGGATCCTATCTCGAAAAATAATGCAGTTTTTAGTTGAATGAAACCAAGAATTATGCCATTTACAATACACTTTTCCTTTAAGTTCCTCTGGAGATGAAATTTTGACTCCTTTTGGTAACTTCAGGAAATTTGCAGCAAGCAAACGATAAAAAATATCATCTGCCTTTGTTAAATCGAAATAGTATTTCCTATGAAGGTTTTCTTTTTAAACTGCTGGTCAATCGTTGTGTCTTTATGAATTAGTGCTTCACAAATCACAAGTTCTTTCCCTACAATCTCTGCTACATCAGTCTCATAATTAGGATCTCTATAATATGTCTTGTATGATGCATTACTCCGATCTTGTTCTTCTTCCAATAATGTTTCATACCTAGACACCTTATAGGTTAATTCCACTAAGTCTCTAAACTCAGTTGAGTCAAACTTCTTTCGAAGCCTAAACTCTAGACCATTTTGAGCCAATCTCACAAATTCAGGCTCTGGTAAGATGATCCAATATTTATTTCGTGCTCTTTTAAATCTGGAAATAAACTGAGTAGCCTTCTCATCAGGCCTTTGACTCAATCTTGCCAAGTCTGCCATGGAAACCTCTGGTTCTGTTTGGAAGAATTGGGCATGAAATGCCTCTTCTATTTGTTGCCAAGTTTGGATAGAGCCAGGTGTAAGATTAATATACCACACAAATGCTCCTCCAGTTAGAGAATTTGGAAATAATCTTAACTTCATATAGTCATTATTGGAAAATTCACCGCACTGAGCCGCGAATCTAGCAATATGTTCTACCGTTGAATGGTTCCCATTCCCATAAAAAAGGGCAAAATCTGGTATCCTGAAACCTCTTGGGTATTCATGTACCGTATCTACCCATTCTGGGTATGGTTTCCTGTAGACAGGAGTCTGAACGCCCCGAGCCATTGGTCCACATATCTCTCTAACAATGTCAGCAATTTGGTCCCTAGGGACCATATTTTGTGCCTGTTGAACCACTACTAGAGGAACAAACACAGGATTTGGTGGACAACCTTGTGCTTGGAGTCCTCTTGGTCCATAGGGTGGTATATTTGGGACTGGTTGTCCCTGTGGTGCTGGCTGCTGTTGAGGGTATGGATGACCTCTTTGAGCCTGTCCTGCGAAAGGTGCTGGCACAGGTGTTGTGTCTCTTCCAGTTGTAGGAAAACCTTCCAACCCCCTGGGTATAAATTCAAATAAAGGGTTAGTGAACCCCCTTGTGCCAGGTCTGGCTTCGAACATGGGATTTGGAACCATCCTTATGCCATTTTCTTGTACTAAGCTAGATCCACCAGTTTGCATGGTTCACTGTTAAGTAATAAGGCATTTTGACTTGCCATAGGCCTCGAAAGAGGCTCATACCAAGATTGAGGTGATGGTCTTCCATAGTTTTGATTGCTATTTTGACCATTAGAATGTCCATTAATTTGCATAGGCTGTTTATCTCTAGCTAATCTTTGCTAAGAGACATTTGAAATTTCCTCCATGTGTCTTGTGTTTGTTGGTTGGTGGGTATTCATTCGATCCAAAAAAGATGTTGCCCACCTTTCCATTGTATTCATTAACTGCTGTCCCATGGCATCTACTAGGCCACCCCATGGATTCATTGGCTGAGTAGATGGAACAGTGGATGGTCCAATTCCCTGGCCTCGTCCAACATTATGAACATCTAGTACTTGTTCCGCAGTGCTGGTCTGTTCGACCATAGATTCTAATAAAATAGGTGTCTCCACAGGATGTGTTATCACATTATCCTCTGGATTAGGTATTTCTACCTCTCCATAAACGCCTTCTTCCAAGCGTTCATTTTCTCATTGTCTCCTACGTCTAGCCATTTCAATTAGTCCCACCGGGCGTGCCAAAAATATATGTTGGCTTTTTGGCTTTCGAAGGTTATTATTGTAATTGTGAGCGTGCCAGCAAGGATCAGTCAGTCCTTACAGAAAATTAATTGTTAACCAATTATCAGATGATTCTGTTTTAGTTCTTTCAGCCTCAATGAAGAGGACTTTCACTGGTGGCTTGATTTAGGAGAATTAAGTAAACAATAATCAAATGAAGAACAATTGAAGCATTTCATTAAAATGAAAAACTTACAATGATCCAATTCAACCTCGTAGAGGTTTACAGCAACAATTTACTTGAAACTACTCCTATGAACGAAGTGCAGTGTAGGAATTAAAGTACAGAAATGTAAAGAACAGGAAATGTAAAACTGGAAAGGAAATAAAGTAGAATAAACTGGTTTTTTGGATCTGAGTGTGGGGGCCTTTTCTAGGGCCTTCTCTGCTATTTATACTTCTCAATGATGACCATCGAACTGCACTTCTAACCGTCGAATCGTTCCTCCATGATCGCTGATCATGTTGCCTTATAGTTAGCTCCACTATGCCATCACTTGCAGTTAGGCTTCCCTCCTAATTTTGAATTTGAATGTGGGTAACCGTTGGAACCACATCTCTTTGCATCTCTTTGCTGATCCAATGCTATGCAGATCTCATAAGAACCAATGCTAACTGCCACGTGTACGGTCACGATCGAAGCCTTGAATAGTCTTCCCGTATTGCCCTTATTCTGCCACGTGTTGAATTGTAATTGGCTTATACAAAATATGTAGCCAACAATATCCAATGTATATTTATAAAGCTATATATTATCATTTCCCATTCTTCCAACTCTAATGACATGTCAATATTTTGAAATGCTTCCATCATTCAAAATTAACTTTGGATTGGGACTAATATCCTCATAGCCGCAGCCACCACCATCGCCTCTTTAGCCCCGTCATCTCTCTCAACCCTTCTCTAGCCCCATCCACCCAGGGGCGGAACAGTATAGGGACAGGCAGTGGCCACAGCCCCTCTCAAGTTTTGGAAAGTTCAAATATTACCCCTATATTTCATGATTATTTATAATATATAACGAGATTATTTATAAAATATATAATGAGATGATACCTATTTTATAAAATCACTCACTAATTTTTTATTTTATCAGTATTTTATAATATATAATGAGACGATTTTTAACTATTTTAAATTTTAAAATAAAAAAAAAGGACTTGCTAGATTTATTTAATTTCATCCATGTGAAATTCTGTTTTCACAATGTTTGTATAAAAAATTGTTTTTAATTAGTCATATACCATAACTAAGTCAAATCTTTTTATACACACACCTTGGCCAACCCTAAGCAACATTTCTGGTCCCGTCCCTACATCCACCCTCCCCAATCTCTGCAACCTTCGTCCTTCCCTTTTCCAGCCCAGTCGCACTGCCATCGCACGACGTAGAGAGAAAATCGCGAGTGAGTGAGAGTGGGTGGAGATGGGCAGTGTCAGTGTGGAAAGATGGTGGTGATATGGATGGGCGGCGATGGTGGAGTCACTGACGGTGGAAGTTAGGGTTAGGGTTGGATTTAGGTTAGGGTTAGAAAGTTCAGAAGATTTTTTAAAAATTGATGGTGTGAATTGAGAAAATATCAAATAAATCAAAATATGTGTGGTGTGGTAAGAAAGTAGTGTGTAAGTGTACTTAGAGATTGTGTGAAGTGAAAATATAGAAGAAACTCCCAAAAGATAGTGAAGCAGGTGGGGTCAAATTGGTGAGTGAACCAAAAAAGGGAGATCAGATGGATGGGTCATTGGTTCAACCGTTAGGTGGAAGTAGTCGAACCTTAACGTCATAATTAATAATATATAATTAAATAAACAACTATAAATTATAAATAAATAAAAAATATATATATTGAAATAAAAATAAAAATTATTGCATAGTAATAATATTTAACAAAATCATAATTGATATTAAAAAAAAAAGTCACTAATTTTAAAGAAATTAAAAAAATTTAACATTTTCGTATATATAGATGCAGAGGCGTTGATGATATAATCGACGGATCCAATGCTTCTCTCTGCAACACTCCACAACTGGAAGATGGGTTTGGTTTGATTGAGGAGATGGTTTTCGGTTTGTTTTGATTACAAGTCGTTGTCTACTCCTCGTTTCTGTGTATATCATTATTATTATTTTTAGTTGTATCTCACCATCATATATATATATATATATATATATTTCTTCAATCTTGTTTTCATATATATATATATATATATATTTGCATTCTTACAATAATGACCGAAAGTTCGTGTGAAGTTGCTTTCTTTAATACACTAATTAATTTGGTTAATTTTAGGGCTGAGAGTAGGAAATCCTTGGCTATATATATATTTGATTTATATATAGCCAAGGATTACAAGTGCTACAATTATAATTGTTTAATTTATTTGGAAAATATGTTTTTATGTCCTCCTGATTTTGATGATATACCTTTTTGTTCTAATTTTCTCTCATAAAACACAGAAATTCAGATATTATTATGGAATGCCCACTTAAGTTAATGGAAGCTGCTGTTTCACAACCTCTAGGAATTTGTAATGAGAGTAGGAAATGAAGATTCAATGATCTACCCAACCATGTTGTGCACCACATCTTCTCCTTCCTCTGTTTTACAAATCTCTTACGATTCAAGTTGGTATGAAAAAGATGTAGAGAATTGTATTTGACCAATCCATTCCTGACTTTCTATGTACTCAAATTCAGGTTATATTCTATTTTGCTAGATGGCAGACTGGATTTCTTGGATAGGTTACTGGTGGAACGTGAAAGGAGGAAAATATGTCGCTTTTGATTCGATCTGGGTCCGAAGTAGGTGTGAAACTCTATCGCATCATTACATGGTTTCATGTGGCAGTGGAGTGTAATGCTGAAGTACTTGATCTTGAGCTCCATTATTATGAAGGCAAAAGCGGTAATTTTCCGCTTTGCTTATTTTGTTGGGAATCCTTGAGGTCAGTAGCGGTGAATTTGCATGGTTGCTTTCGTTGATTGCCATTCTCTCTTGGGTTTACTTGTCTCCAATCCTTGTCAATAACATCGGTTAAAGTGGACAAGTCCTTCGATGAGTGGATCTCATCCAATTGTGTCTTTCTTGAGGAATTATGGCTTGAGAATATCGAGGAGATATGCAAAGTTAGCATCAGAATTCTATCTCTAGTGCGTTTTACGTTAGTGGAATCTTGTTCCTCCCAACTCTGCCATCCTAGAATTGTAGGTGGGAAATTTCAAGTCATAAATGTGGAGTGGAGATTCAATTCCTCTGTGGGCAAGTCTTTGAAAATTTCTGCTCCGAATCTTAAATAGTGGATGTGGAATGGAAATCCAACAAATGATAACCGTCTGGAACCCTTGATGCAATTAGAAGTTGCTCGACTTTTTCTTGAACCCAAGGAAGATACTGATAAGAACTTGCATAAGATTCTTCTTGGTGTTAGCAAAACTAAAGATCTTGATGTACGTGACCTTATGATTAAGGTAAATATACTTTGCTTTATGCTCATATTGGATTATTTATGTGCGATGTAAAGTCCAAATCTTGTTAATTTTCCATTTTCATAGGGAAAGTAAGGTTGTTTCGAGAATTGACTATTTTAGTTTTTTTTTTTTTTTTTTTTTGACTTTTTACAAAAGGACAAAGTAGAGAGGACTTTTTTGTAGTTACTTTTTGGCTATTTTAGCCAATTGTCAAAATAAGTCTAATATCATTGATTTGTTCTGTATTTTTTTCCCCTCCAACACTAAAGTACATTTGTCCACAAATAGAATCAACTGGTCAACAATTTTTAGCTTTACTACTGTTATTGTCACTCTCTGTATATATATATATTTATTCCCTTTCTGTAAACAAATCAAGGATGCTTTTGTTTTTTTGGGAAAAATTCACTTTACCCATTCATGGTTTGAGACGGGAGCACTTTACTTCGTTATGGTTTAAATATACAGACAAATTGCCCCCCATGTACTTTTGGACTGATTTGTAGTCTAACATCTGCTAAAGCTAGTAATCAAAAGACTATTTTAGCCTTTAATGAAAGGACGTTTTTTCTTCCCTCATGTCTTCGTTGCATAGTTGGACTTGACTGACTAAACTGCTTTGTTGGGTGAAACTAAAAAGAACTAACTGGGGGGAGAACCTAGCAGTTGGAAATCAGTCCAAAACAACAATGGAGAGTTTGCCTATATTTGAACTACATTGAGATAAAATGTCCCGGGCTCTAGCCTCGAACCACAAGGGGATAAAGTGAATTTTGCCCTTATTTTTTGTTCCATTATTACGTACAGTGACAGCCTTCTCCTTAATCTTTAGAGCTGAGCTAGCACTTGCTATAGGGAAACTGGTCAAGAATCTTTCTTATTTTTCTGTTTTTCTTTTTCTTAATACTTACAAGTTTGCATTCATAATGTTGTAGGTTTTGTATGAGCAAGGTTACCGATGTCCTAGTTTAAATCATGTACGTAGATTGTATATGTACATTAGCAGTTTAAACGATGACCTAGTTCCAGCAGTGATCTCTCATCTTTTTGGAATGCCCAACTTAAAGACTTTAAGCATAAAATCTTCCCCACCGTTGTCGGCTAACACCAATATAAGCAGTACAAGAATACATTGCAACATGAAGTGTTGTATATTATTTACCAACTACTATGTGAAGCCCTCTTTAAGGTTTCATCGCAGCATAAAATCATCAACACCCTCGGCTAAAAACAACATAAGTAATATAGTTCATTGCACAACCCCTTTCTCTCTCTTTTGAAGATGGATGATATTTTAAATTAGTAAATTTTTTCCCTATCTTGTTGCAGGCATCTGGGTTTAATGCAAGATATTGGGAGTCTCAAAACCTGAGATTTATTCATCATCTGGAGATGGCAGAGATAGGGCTGTCTAATGGTGGAATGAATGAAGTGGAGCTAGGATTATTTTTGCTTAAGCATGCCAAAAGTTTGAAGAATATGATTTTCTTTCACTTGCCTTCCTCTCTGCCATCAGATATTCGTATGAAGATACACAATTGCGCTATGGATTTTGCTGCCACAGTTGTTTTTCAGGACGTATGAATTTCTTTGAATGGTTATTTATTTTTATATATGTAAAGTTGTTTCCTGGAGATAATTATGTTCTTTAGATGTTTATGAGGATTTTTTATAAGTTAAGTTGGAGACAGTTTGAAGTTTAGAATTATTGGTGTTAAAGTTGGGTTGAATTGTGGTAGTAATGTAAAATGAGTGGGTTCAATATCATGAGTTGAAACAAAGATGCTCTGCAATGTTGATGAGCATTAACTTTCCAATTAAGTTATGTTTCTATAGCACAAGGTAAGTCACCATATTTAAAAAAATGAGAAATGTTATTTACCATTAGATTTTTATTTCACCATTGTTTCATTACGCATCTTTATTATTATGTGATAAAAGTCTTATATGAATCATTGTATTTTGAAAATGGGAAATCATTTTTCGGTACGTACCATATGTCTCAGTTATGATGACGTGATTTTTAGTTATGATTTATTTTGATGTTCTAATTATATATAACAATTTCACACCAAAGGTGAAGCGTTCTAAGGAAAATATTCTGGTTATATATAACAATTTTCTTTGTTTACTATGTGATTTGTTATTATCACAATACTGGAAAAAAAATATATTGATAATACTTCCAATTAAATCAATGCAATGATAATACAAAATAATAAATGCAACGTAACAATGATAGTATCATAGTTCTTCAACAGATATCATCCAACCAGTAGATCAATTAACAAGGCAAAGGCTTGGTTTGTTTGACCCTTTAGAATCTTGTTTCTGTATGTTGTTTTTAATATAAATGTTTTTTATGTTCTTAAAACAGAAAAAGACAAAGGCTTAGCCTAGTGAAAATGATTAATGAAAAAGACAAAACTAACTAGGTTAACCGGTGATAGAGTAGAGTTAAGAGTTTTTCTCTGCCAAGACAAATTTCATTAAAGGTCTTTCTAGTTTGGATAGAGCATTTATCACAACAAAGTGGATGGCATTTTTGGTAGATGTGTGCCAAAAAAAATTAACCATCTTTTACTGTAGAAAACTCTAAGCAACGCTTACAGTATATAGATAAATATGACATAAGATAGATAAACATATGATAATACAATGAAAGTCAATGAATTACAATCATAACAAAGATCACATACAAAACATAATTCATCCCAAAAATAAAAAAGTATCAAATAATTATCAAAAGGGGTCTCTCATTAACCCACAACAATGAATTCTTTCCCATTTTACAATCAGGGCCAATTTAATCTTCAACTTTAAGTCCAACTTAGTCCGAGCTAAATTAAAAACAATCTCCAAGAAACACCCAAAAGACTTCATGTCTTCTGGAAAACAACTGTAGTAGCAGAAGCCAAAGCACAATGATGCAACTTTGCATGCACATTATGTGGCAAAGAGGGAGAATAAAAGATGGCCATCTTTGTTATTTCTTTGGCATGCCTAAGCAAAAACAATGCTAGCTCCAAATCATTTTTACCATCAAAAGCTCGATCTCTGCCACAAGCAGATGATGAATAAATATCAAGTTTTGAGACTCCCAATATCCCGCATCAAATCCACAAACCTGCAACAAGATTTTGATACATGAAAATTGTTACTCAATCTCGGATACCATCCTACAGGTACAGTGTGTTTGCGTCCCAATCAGCATGCATCCTATCCTGAAGTCATAGGCAACATACCAGTAGTGGCTCAACCAATAGGCAACTTAGGTATTTTCCCAGGGCCCCAATAAGAGGAGGCCCCATTTTTATAGCTTTAGGATACTATAGATAGGCCCTGTTTGGTAGAAATTGTGGCAAACTAAATAAAATTAGTAATCTAAAAACATAATATGAAAGGCACTTACTCCAGCTTTTCAATAATCAATTTTTTCAAGCTTATTTAAATCATACGACGCAATATCAAACAATTTGGCACAAACTCCTGACATAAAAATAAAAATATTATGATCACACTTTGTAAATTTGCACCAAATGGGGCCACATTAGATATGCAATAGATAAAAGTAAAAGCACAGGTAAAATTGTCTTGACATAAACGGGCAAAAGAGAAAGTGATAAAATCTCAAGTATATCAACTGTCACAAGAAAAATGAAAATGAAAGGTCAACAAAACATAAAGATAAAAACCTAATCACTAATTTTAGATCACCAAAAAATTAGTAAATTTAATTATAAATAAAAAAATTACAATGTAAAAATTTACAAAAGGGCCTTACTTAAAATTTAACTTCAAAGCCTTAAATATGTTTGAGCTCCCTCTGCAAAATGCATGCCCACGTGTGCACACAACACACACACGGAGCCATGCAAAGTACAGTTTTACTTACATGGGTGATAGTAGAGTTTGGGGACGATTTTATGCTTAAAATCTTTAAATTAGGCATTCCTCTAAGAAGGGAGACAAATGCTGGGACTAGATCATCCTTCAAATTGCTAACATGCATACACAGTCTACATATATTACTGAAGCAAGTAGGCAAGCAACCTTGCTCATATAAAACCTACAAATTGTGAAGGAATATTTTCAGCTTGAAAGAAAGAAACAAAGAAAAAGAGACAACCAAAAAAAAAATTGAGCTAAAACAACAAGAATAATAAAAATTCATCAATTCATGCAAACTATTGAAGGTTAGACTAGAATCTGACAATAATAATAATAATAATAATAATAATAATAATAATAATAATAATAATAATAATAATAATAATAATAGAGTAGCTGCAAAACTAAAGGAAATAAAAGTTGAGAATAGCAAAAGGAGTCAAATAAATTAATAAATTCATGTGCAGTGGTTACTCTAGAAATCCATTTATGAATTGAAATTATATTGCAGAGACTATTTATTTAACATCCCAAAAAAGAAAATACACAGATTGTGACTACAACTTAACAGAAAGCATTAAAAAAAAAGGGTCATCAATAATTAAAGTAAGGTCATCTAAAGTAAGGTCTTGGATCCAACTTATACCATGAATTGCCATCTGTAAGTTCTCATAGGTTGGGTTCAAGAAAAAGTTGAGCACCTTCTAAATTCATCAAATTTCCCAAACAATTGTCGTTTGTTGGATTCCCCTTCCATGTAAAATATTTAAGATTGGGAGTAGAAATTTTCAATGACTTGCCGGTAAAGGAATTGAATCTCCACTCCAAATTCACGACTTCAAGTTTCTCACCTGCAATGCTGAGATGTCGAGTTCAGTAAGAGACGAATTTAATAATGTAAAATACACTAGCGATGAACTATTAATGTTGATACTGTTCATCTTTTCAATACTCTCAAGCCTTAGTTCCTTAAGGGATTTGCACAAGGATGAGATCCAATCACCAAAAGACTTGTTGAGCATTTTAACGGATGATACTGATAAGGATTGGAGATTAGTAAACCCGACTGCGGAGGGCAATACAAGAGAGCAACTGTTCAAATTCAATGTCAAAGACCTCAAGGAACCACAAGAAAATAAGCATAGTGGCAATGAAAACTTGGTATATGGTGGATAACCAAGGAGTTTGAGCTCAAGCACTTCCACATTACATTGCACTGCAATATGTAACCATGTAACAACACGATAGATTACACACACGTAGCCCAAAACACACCAACAAATACATAAGTTACATATCTTTCTCCTTTGATGTTGCATCAAGGACCTACTTATCGCATTCATACAGATCAGACGTTGGCTAAGGTTTCATCCCATCAAAAGTCAAAAATGGAGTAGTCATACATCTTTTGCAAGTGAACATGAACCGAACAAGTTCTTTCATTGTCAGGAAGGAAAGAATGTGATGAGCAATATGGTCACGAAGACTGTTGAATCTGTCATTTCTCCTCGCAATGCACATTGTCAGACCTCGTGACATAGCAGTTGCCATTAACTTATATGGGCGTTCCATGATATTTGAATCTCCTCCTTTTAGCACTAGATGGACACAAGGGCACGAGAAAACTTGTTAAAATCAAGAACACATAAATTGGAGAGAAAAAAACTTAGAATAACAAGAAGAAAAACATCAACCATAAGAAGGTCGAGAATTTTGAAAAGCTTTATCCATCTTTTAATCCAGATTCCTTAAATTACGTATTCTTACTTCTTGCACCTGATTCAACCCAATTAAATTTAGTTTGAGTTCAATTAAAACCAATCATATAATATTATACTCTTTTTTAATATATCTGACTTCCAAATAACAAATAGTCTAAATTACATTTAAATGGTCTTATATTATTTTAGATTATGCTTTGTTAACGTTTTTACTTCTTTTTCCTAATTTTTCAACTTTATTACTAAAAAAGAGATTATATTAACCCTTTTTAAAATTTTTTGATATGATTTTTGAAAATGATATTTTAGAAAAAGTAAATGTGAAACAAGACAATAACCCAAACATGCTTTTAACTTATAATTTTTGCTTTATAGTAAAAAGCAAAATTTATAGAAGCTGCTTTTAATAAGAAAGAACCAAAATATGTAATCAAATTTAGTTTGCATGTGTGTTAGTTGGCATGTGAGTATTAGTTAGTGGTGAGTTAGTTAGCATGTGCATGGCTTGTGAGTATTAGTTAGCGATGGAACTTATGACTATAAATAGGTGTTGTGGTGTCTTGTAACACTATTGATCAATTTGAAGTAAAAATTTTCTAAGATTGCCTAAGAGCTTCTCACTCTAGGGTTTCTAGAGTATCGCATCTCTTCACTATTGCCTCTGTTGGTCGCCGTTGAATATGACCAAACCATCTCAATCGATTCTCTCTCAACTTATCTTCTATCAATACTACTCCTACTCAATCTCGAATACACTCATTCCTAATTCTGTCTTGTCTAGTCTTGCCACACATCCACCTTAGCATCCTACATACCATATGGATATAATTTCAAGTTAATATGAAGAATTTTGGGTAGAGTTACTTTAGTGTGAACAAATGGGATATTGCAATCAATTAATCACATGCACATTGTTCTTATGGCTTCGACTAAAATGTGTATGGAATTTATTCAGCCTCTTTATAAGCCTATAGATCTTGAGCTAGATTAACCAATGTTGAGAGGCTTTCCTATGGCAATTTTCCCCCGACAAGCATGGTGATACCCATGGTAGACGCTAATCGATGTAGAAGAGTATCTCCTTAGGGAAGTCATTCTGAGTCTTGTGTTCTGATTGCACCTTCTTTTGTCGTGTTTTACCCCTTTGAGTCGTGTTATTCCTAGTTACTCGTTCTTGTGTTTTCCTCTTCAAGAGTATTTCCCTTCATGTTTATTCGGTATAATGCTTAGAATACATCGAGTAACTAGTACAAAATTAAAGTTTGATTGAGTTAACATTTTTAATGATCTTTTTCACTAGTACAAAATAAGCATAATAATCTTAAAATTCTGGTCTAATTGAAAATTTCTAGATCACAACATCTTTGGATTATCCTCCGGTGGCTTTGATTTCTCTTTTCGTCTTCTTTCTTAATGGAGAAGTTGAGACAACTTCCTCACATGCTGTTGATTTCATTTTAGATAGATGTTCATGGTGTGGGTGTTTTAGTGGTTTAGGTGTTTCTGATTTTCAACATACTTCTCCACACATGAGAAGCCCTCATTCTCTTCTTCTAGTTAAGGAAGTCAGTATTTTTCAAATGGAAAATGATATCTAAGCCCACTCTTTAGATCCATTTTCTGGACCCAATGATGTGTAAGTCATATGATAGGTTGATGATTAGAAAAGATATGAGAGAGAGTATTACCTTTAATGTCCTAATTGATTGCCACATATTGGGCTTGAAAAGTGATTCTAATTTTTTTGTCTTGAATAGCAATGTTCTTTTTCAAGTGCTTAGTTTTGAGGACCTCAGCCAAAAAGTTATTTCCGTTGTTGAGAACTTTCCAACTGAGTTTTGGAAAATAAAGCTAAACTATGATGTTTTGTAACTGTTTTGGTAGATGGATGCGGAGATAGGCCGGGTTATGATTGTTCTAGCTAACATATCGCGAAATTTTAGTCTTACCATATCTGACCGAGATTTGGTTCACACTTATTTGGTCCCGTTGGTTAATGGCATTGATGTTGGTAATCTATTTTTCGAATCTCCACTATTTGAGGATTGCACCACATGAGTTCCACTTAGATCCTTGTCAGATGGACCTAGACTTGCGTACTATTTTCATAAGAGCAGGTGCACTGTATTTTTGCCTACAAGGTGAAATAGATTTGAACCCCGACGGACAAAATTATAGATGGCATATGTGCGTAAAAGGGGAACAACCTGTGACCTAGGGGTAGTTTATGAGGGGGATCATCTGCTAGGAGAGAAAGACAAGTATATTCAAATGGAGATTTGAAAAACTGATTGGTATATGGATGTCTTTAGGGCAGTACCTCAGGTTCCAAATGCAAATATTCCAGAAGGTTGGAAAATTTTGAAAATTTATACGAAGACACCATTACAAATCGAAAATGTTCAAAGAGCTGATGATCAAGGTTTTGACATTCAAGTCGAAACACAAAGGATTTGGGGATGTTACACACAATACACTTTGGATGGGGAGTGATTGGACAAGTGGACACGACATACGTTTTCAATAGAGTTGTGAACATCAACATCAATGAACTTGAGAACACCCCATCTTTAGGGTTTTCTCACTAGATTTGCCTATGAACCCTACACACCTGAATCAAGCAATGGTTGATATTTATAACTGGGTAGGAAGCTTATACTTCTTGTTTGCGCATGAACCAGCTCTTCATATTCCAGGACAATATGAGTGGCATCAATGCTCGTCAATGAATGATGTTGTAATTGGAGCACAAGTCGCAACAATCTCAGCTCGGTCCGTCACATACTATCACTTTGATAGACATGAAGGTAAAAAGACAAATTGGCTGATGAAAGTGTATCGGGCTACTTATCTTGGAATTGAGCAACATCAATTAGCACAAGACAATAATCAACCGAATCCAGAATTGAGTTGGAAGTTAATACGAATTTATCGGAATAAGTTTCAACTAACTGTTTACAACGGTGATGATGATGTGAACCCCAACAACTCTGATAATAACTCAAACGGTGAAAATGGCTTTGATGGTGAGGAGGTAAGTAATTCTAACTGTTAGAATTTACCATAAACCTACCACCACTACCACCTCACCTACTCCACTAAACCTAACCCACTACACCACTACCACCTCCACTTCAACGCCATTTGGTTGAACAACCACCTTGAACTGGCAGGTCTTGTCCTTCATAAGGTTGTCCACTGTCTTCCTCCAAGCACGGTCTACTTGGTTGATGGGTGCATAACAGAGTTTGACCATCATGGTCTTGTAGGATGAGTCTGTCCCTGCTGGGAAGGTCTGGTCATATGACCATGTTACAGTCAGTTAAGGTATGTGTAGAAAACAAGCGGAATAGGTTGAGGTCCGGCGGGCGGCCAAGGCGAGACTGCCGCCCGCCGGTGAAGCAGAATGACTAGGTTGTTAACCTAGCTCTGATACCATGTAAAAAATGCAATGTATAAAAAGAAATAGAGAAATGTATTATTGATTGATGAGTTATTGTTAATATTACAATTACAAGGATTCCTATTATATAGGAGTGTGTTTGGGAGTAGGTTTGGGAGTAGGTGGAGAGTAGGTGAAGTGGAGGTGGTAGTGGTGTAGTGGGTTAGGTTTAGTGGAGTAGGTGAGGTGGTAGTAGTGGTAGGTTTATGGAAGGTGGTTGAGGTGGAGGGGATTGAGGATGCGCTTTTGTTGAAGACTGGGTCGAGGGTTTCGTGTTGAAGTAAGGTTCGACCCACGATTTGCCTTTGAAATCGGAAGTGGTAGCAAATGGTGGAGAGGATGAAAAAATCATTCTCCGAGAGAGAGCCCATGCGAGAGAGCCGATGATGATGATCCAGGCGGTGTACACCAGTACCACCCACTTACAATTTATTTTTGTTTAAAATATATTTGTTTCATCTGTCCTTTCCCACTTTAGGTATAATGGCTAGCACCATCATGTGTTGGTTTGAAAAAAACATAAACAATAAAAAATAAAAAATAAAATAAACCATTCCTTCACAACCAACTCGGTTTTCATTCCTTCACAATTTTACACCACAAAAAAAAAAAAAAAAAAAAAAAAACAAACAAACAAACAAACAACCTCATCCACAGGCGGGATTTTTTCTTCTCTACTCTGCCGCCGGTCTTTTCTTCTTGCCTCCGTCCTGGGCGGCCCTTGCCGGTGTTGCCTCCGTGTTTCCCACTCCACTGGGCATGATCACTACTCCCTGCTCCTCCACTGCAGCATATGGCAGCCCTCCAAATCGGAACATCACGGTGGCCTTCCGCTTCAGCTCTTTGTTTTCTGCCTTTAGCACACTTATCTCTGCTCGCGCATCCTTATACATGCGTTGGAGCAGAGCCAGCTGGGAGTTTAAATGCTGCACCTCATTTGTCCTACTCTGCAGCCGGTTCGACAAGTTTGTGACCGCCGTCATGCTTTCCACACATGCCTTCAAAGTATACTGATTGGCCTCCACATCCGACTGCACTGCCATTCTTTGCTCCACAGACCGCATCGGAAAGTTCAACGGAGCAAACTCCGGGGCGCTTGGTTGAGTTTCCAGTGCCACCGCACCAGTTCTCTCTCTCGTTAACTCGTTGAGGTCGGGAAAGAGGGTGAGCAGCCCGCGGGAAGACGAAGCCATTTTTTCTGGGCTACAAAGTGTTCCACAGTTTCTCTCTCCGAAGAGGCAGAGTTTTTCAGAGAAGGGTTGGTTTCAGAGGTTTCAGAATGGTATGCCTCAGCCTCAGCCTTCGTCTTGGTTAAATAGCCGAGGCCGCCACGCGTATCGCGCGTCCCTTGACGCCAGACGACAAACGGGCGCGCCAGCCAAGACACTCACGTGCCTCGCCATCATGTCCGGCACACCTTTTGATGAATTGGGCACGCCTTTTGATGGCACGCCTTTTGATAGATTGGGCACACCTTTTGAGGGTGCGACTTTTTAAGGGTCCGACAAGACTCTGTAAACTGTCCCGACATTGATTCCGGTTAGCTCCTTTATGGGTCCGACAAGACTCTGTAAACTGTCCCGACATTGATTCCGGTTAGCTCCTTCAAGGGTCCGACAAGACTCTGTAAACTGTCCCGACATAGATTCCGGTTAGTTTCTACAAGGGTCCGACAAGACTCTGTAAACTGTCCCGACATTGATTCCGGTTAGTTTCTACAAGGGTCCAGCAAGACTCCGTAAACTGTCACAACAACTGTCACAACATTGTCTTCTACAACGGTCCGACATGACCCCATAAACTGTCTTCTACAACGGTCCGACATGACCCCATAAACTGTCTTCTACATCGGTCTGACACCACCATACAGTGTCATCTACAACGTTATGACACCCCCATACAGTGTCCTCTACAACGTTATGACACCACCATCCAGTGTCTTCACCAATGGTCTGACACGACCATACAGTGTCTCCTATCCTTTTTTATTTTTATGTATTTTCTTGTTTTGTAACTCTCTCCAAACTCAAGTTGGTTAGTTCCTATCCTCCTTGAGTTTGCAGGGGGCTGTTAGAATTTACCATAAACCTACCACCACTACCACCTCACCTACTCCACTAAACCTAACCCACTACACCACTACCACCTCCACTTCACCTACTCTCCACCTACTCCCAAACCTACTCCCAAACACACTCCTATATAATAGGAATCCTTGTAATTGTAATATTAACAATAACTCATCAATCAATAATACATTTCTCTATTTCTTTTTATACATTGCATTTTTTACACTAACAACTTGATTTCTTTACTTTTTTTTTTTGTCTTCTTTTCATATATGTGTTTTTCTATGATTTACATTTTTAGTTGTTTCGATATATGGAAAGCAGGTCGCAGGAGCTGTTGATATTGCTAGCCTCTCTCTTGCTGATGATGTAGAAGAAGAAGAAGAAGAATGATGGCGTAGAAGCAAATAGTGCATGTGAACTGGTCAGAACAATGCAGACTGTTTGGGTATGGGAAAGATGGAGCTTGTACTTGAAATTGTAAGTAGGAATTAGAACTTCATCAGCCATAGGATACTCTCCTACAACCTTTGATGACAAAAAATGTACAATTAGATTTTTAAGGGGGCTTATTATAATGTTATTTAGTCAATGTTGGTTTCTATTTCAAAGTTCCTCATCTTCTACGTTTTTTTTTTTTTTCTCGTGGTAATGGGGCTCAGTCAAGGCAATTTCATGTAGCTTGCATGCAGTTAAGTTGAAAATTTGAGTAATCTACCTGGGTAATTTGGCTTTATTTGTGTAACAGGTGAAGAAAGCTTTGGGAGGAGTAACGGTTGAAGTCACAAACCAAGGAAATATGTGTAAAAAATGTCATACATCTGGTTTGACTTCATTGTACAATACTAAAAAAAAGCACTTTTTGAAACTGCTATAAACCGTCGCAAATAATAAGAAAACAGTCGCAAAAGACCTTTTGCGACGGCAAATGAGAGTCACAAATGTGGAGGTGACAAATACTTTTTTGTGACGGCAAAGCAACGGTCGCAAATTATTCGTGACTGTCTAAACTACTTATGGCAACAGCTATTTTGCTGTCGCAAAAAAGAAAGAAAAACACTAACATAATTTTTGGCGACCATCTTGTTACCGTCGAAAAAAAAAAAAAAAAAAAAAAAGAGAAGAAAAAAAGGGAGAAAAGCAGCATAAAGGTGTAACGTTAAGCACTCTAGGAATAGCAATGACAAGAATTTAGACAGTATAGCATTGTAGTTTAATCAGGCATTCCATTTGAGTCTCAAAATTAGAGCCATATGTGAAAGTTATTACAACTAAAAACTTGGAAAAAGCTCTTTTATTGAAAAAAATACAATCTAGATAGAATGCTAGTAAAGTCAAAATAACATTTTAAAATTTTAAATATATAAAAAATAAAAAATAAAAAAAAAACACAAAAGCAGAAATGCATAAAAAGTGGACAGCATTGATGAAACTCCAGAGTACCTTGAGATACTCATCAACATCTGACTTCATCTGTTTGGCTTTCAGAGCAGCATCAACTTCTGAGAAAATACGTGGTGACTGGTTGATTTCTGCAAGCAAATCAATCTGCAAAGAGAATTGAAAAGAGGAAGTATTAATTAATCACAACCCTGATGCTGATAACTAGGGTAAATACAAATTTAACCAGCCAAGCCAAGCACCTTTAAGTTAGGGGTAGAAGGATCAGGGAGCCTCATACTGTGTGGAAATGAACTAAGGATGACATTTCGCATTTGAATGCAGCTGGAAGGGATCACATCACAGAAGCTGAAATGATAATCGCGGAGGAATTCTGGAAAATCAAGAAGCAGCACAAGCAACACCCTCAGAGTGCCTTTGTACAGAAAATGAATCTGAATTTTAAAAATAAATAAAAATAAAAAAAGAGGCCAGCAAGTAACAATTTTCCTCAAGGATCTGTCCCAAAAGAGAGAGAGAGAGAGAGAAGAAGCAAACTGTTTCTCCCAGTTCAGCATTGCGCAGGTATGGCTCCATGAATTTGAACAGGTCTACCAGCAAGCGTTGAACATGAGGCCAGCCTTTTGGAGGGTTGACAATAAGCAACTTAGGCATAAAACTCTTGTGACTCATGAGTTCAAGCCATGCAAAGCTGCAATCACCATCACCAAGTCATCACTGACAAAATTGAAATTTCTATAGAATAGCTCATTATCCAAGATGCCTCAGATGTAGAGCCCAGGTGCTAAACAATAAATATTCAATGCAAACATATTGGTGAATTGGTGACAATTTCTATCCAGTTAAAATCAGTCACCATAAGGTCGTCAGGATCCACATTAAAGATTTGTAGGGAAAAATCAAAGAGCAGGGCAATTCAATAACATACAAAAGGACCAAGAAACATGATGCGAATAATTACCACATTATTTGATTCAGAAAAGTAAATTATGTTCCAGATAACTCCAACTAACATGTAAATAAAGAAAAAGTATGAGCACATTTAAGATTGAATTTATTGGACTAGAAAACTTTTCAAGTGGGATCATGCCATTAAGTCAAGTTTCTTAACTTTCAATTATTAAAGGCTTTAATGTCTTATTCACCTAAAAAAAAAATTTATTAAAGCAAAATATAGAGACCGCGGGCATAATTTGCCCGACAATATAAGTGCATTGAGCATTTTAAGCTCCCAAAGTACTCCAACTAGTCTTTCAGATTTATCAGACCAAGGAATGTGTAAGAATCCCTATGTCAAATGTTGGACCATGGAAGCAGACTTTCCCTTTATAAGTAGATGTTATAGTGACTTCGCTTCTTGGCTATGGTATTTATGTACCACAGGTTATCCTCTCTCAGAATTTATCAATGCAAAAAAAAAAAAAAAAAAAAAAAAAAAAAAAAAAAAGAGAGTAAAAAAGATTTGACATCTTTTTATTTGTATATGAGTACGACAAAATGCAGCTTTACAACTTACTAGTGCAGCTGCCACGCCAATGACTATTTGTAGCCTAGTTCTCCAATTCAAGGGAGTCTTAAGAGAATCTGCCAAGAGCCACACTTCGATAACAGAATCAAATTAGGCAAACATGTAAATTTTGTGCTCCAAAAGTTACCATTCAGATGCGCCTTCAGGGTTCCATTTTCTATGTCTTCAAACACTAGAAACCTGAAAAGGGAACAGTTAAATACATCAAAACGAGAAGTTTCTCAAAACAACAGTTAAGGCCCTTTAAGGGTTAAAATCTTTGTTAACCCAGAAATAAGGACAAAACGAATATATTTCAATCTAAGCAATGGGCAATCTATGAGACTTATAATTTCACAGGATATCACCAATACTAGATTCCCATCCAATTAGGAGAAATATGAACTACTCATGTTGTTTGCTATGAAACTTATAATAGCAATCTATGAGACTTATGTTGTTGTAATGCAGTCCCACTAGCCAATTAGGAGAAATACATATGAAACTAAGGGCAGCATACATCTCACATAAGTATTCACCTGCCATGTCAAGTCCAACAACACTTATCATGTAAGGTTTTGTTCTGAGCTTTGACATGCACTCAGCAACATTTCTTGCTACACCAACTAGTATATAATGCACCTAAATAAAAGAACTCCACATTATAGGCAAGTAAAAGAAAATTATAAAGAAAGTATTTCCTATTTTACTATCAAATTGTTCACCTACAATTTGAATGAATTAAATTGAATCTACACCTACCTTCATGTTATGGTGAAAACTTAGTGAAACCATGCACTAGAAAACAGCACATAAATTAACTAGAGAAAAATCTCAATCCTATATGTAAGGTAATAATCAAGACAAATAGAAACACTAATGAATAATAAAATTAACAACTGCAAAATCTAAACACAATCTAAAGGAATTCAATTGCAATCCATAGCAACAACTATAGGTATATCAACGAAATTAATCAAAGGTCCACAATTCTATATATATCACCATTGACCTATATATGTAGCAATTTTTGCATATGTTGAAAAAAATATTGATGCTCAGAAATCACAATAAAAATTATCAAGAACTGAAATATAAATATGGCCTCAATGAGCAACAATTGAAATATAAGAAGTAGATAGAAAGAGGAAACACGATGTTGGAACACAGTCCTTTTAAAGCAAGGAGGCTTTTAAAATGAACATAATTGACATAATCTCTATCCTAGTATAGGCTAATACTAGAAGGAAGCAACAAGAAGAAATTTGACTTCACTATTTAGAATTTAGCAATAACAAAGGATTACAAAAGTGATTTGCATCACACTCCAAATAGATGAGAACACTTGCCTTCTCATACACATACACACACACACCTCACTGGAAATTGATGAAAAGCCACACCAAGAAGACTTCCCGCTCAGAGAAGTGAACCCACAACAGGGGCTGATAGTTAAAGTTCTATGGAGAAGTGAACCCACAGCACTTTGCAACCCTTCAAGAATGGCTAAGAAGAGGGAGCTTTAAGTTAACATTTCCATAGGGAAAATGAAGCAAACCAATAGAGGGAAAGCGGAAAGACAAAATTTCGCAGCAGCAGGGGTTGTTTTGAAAATAGATAACTATTGCAACATTTTATCTAAAATCCAGCAGCTAATCAATTTGAAAATAGAACTGATCCTACAACCTGCTTCCACCCTTTTTGAATTTTAAATCCTAAACCCATTAGCCTTCCACAAACAAAACCATTTTTTTTTTTTTTTGGGTAAAAGCTTCATTAGGCATCAACACTCAAATTGGAAACACAACTTTTTCTCATAAATATAGGTGTCACTTTATGACTAAACTCTCTAACACCATTGGTTGATCACATTCATTTAAGTTTCAGGTTCTATTAAGATGATTACTTAAAAATTCAAGTTGTGGTCTAAAGAAAGGCAGCCTTTTCTAATTCAATCAATTAGAACATGTTCAAATCTCACACATAATGTATTGTGTGTTCAACTCAATGCATGCAGAATGTAGATAACATAACAGAATTAGATTTTTTTCACTTAAGTGAATCACAAAATTGAAACATTATCTAATTATTACAGACATAAGAAAATTATTTGAAGGCATTGTTTCAAATTTTAATCATTCTTCATCATGA
The DNA here is from genome assembly GCF_055761805.1 of Camellia sinensis. NCBI lineage: Eukaryota > Viridiplantae > Streptophyta > Magnoliopsida > Ericales > Theaceae > Camellia > Camellia sinensis. The sequence continues at coordinate 165,701,148 of NC_138972.1, forward strand.
TGGCTATATTTTCTTGATTATTCTAGTCTACAGATTTCCATTTTCATGGAGCATACAAACAGAGCATACAAACAAGTTCTTAGTCCATTTGGGTTTCATAGTGAGTTAGTGACTACTAGTTGGGCTCTGGTTTTTATATAATTAATCAATCAGCATGCTGGAATATTCTGTGAATGCATCACAATCTCGTGGAAAGGAAATAGGAAAATAATAATGCAAGCAACTACAATTGAAAGTTATGTAGAATTATATGATCAATTCCAATAGTACTAAATTTAAATTTCTTCTCTGAGCATTGCCACATCATTCTTGTAAAGTTTTTTGTATGAATTTTAACAAATCGAGGCTCAAGTAACATAAATCCCTTATTATCAATCATCTATCCAAAGCACCAAACAACTAACCTAGAATTTAATATTTCATCATCTATACACGATTATAAACGTAAATTGAACTTTAGCAGTAAAGTTTACCTTGTAGAAGAAATGGTGGCAACACTAGTTTGGCCAAATGAGTGTGCAAAAGATGCTAGGGTTTCAGCTTGAATTTCGATTGAATGTTTACTGCAAAACTTAGAGCTTTAACTCAAAGTCTGCAAACCTAAGGATGCACAGAGAGATCATAAATAATCCAAAATCATAGATAGAATATGTAAAGCTAGATAAGTAAATTGCTATTCATATTCTGGAAGTGTCACACATGGTAAAATGGGAAGGCAGACAATATTAACAACACAATAGCACCATCCCTTTTTAATAGAACACAAATATTGCACAATATATTCACTAACGTCTGATCATACCTGCAAAGCCAAAGAAAAAGGAATTAACAATATATTCACTAACATCTGAGCATGATTTTCGTAAGTTGGCAATATCAATGAAAATAAGAATTAATACTTAAATATCTGATTCATGATCTCAATACACACCATTTGAAGGAAAAGAAAAAGAAACACTACAAGCAACAAGCAATTATTAACATAATCATAATTCTTAGCCTCTTTCCTCACAACATCAAGAACATAATCAATAAACTCACTGTTCAAAAAAAAAAAAAGAATCAATAAGCTCACTATTCAGATTATGGACTGCTCAATGTTTGTTTCGAATAGTGGCATACTGTTCATCTTCTTTTGAAGCTTGTTGCCCACTAGATGCATCCAGCACCTATAATCTTTTCATTCTTCTCTTTCTCACCTAGGTTACCAAATGGACTGTTAAAGTTATCAAGACCACATGAAGACAAGCTTGCCTACACATACGATTGTGTCTAAATATGAAGAATTCCATGTAATAAAATTGTGTCTACATATATGAGAACTCCTCATAACTAGCAGTATTTTCAAGGGACATAAACCTGCACTACACAATAATATAATACATTACAGGTACTTCCTGTGAAACATACAGAAAGGGTTTAAAATCAGATAAAAACTATGCAGGGTACATTTTCCTAACCTCCAAAAAAAGATCTTATCAGACCAACCTGTCTGAGCTTAGAAATCCGTTGTTTATTTTCTTTTTACTCTTCAACTGAATGAAACTAAGTTACTGTTTGACTAATTATTTATAGTAAAAAAAAAAAATTTAAAAAAATGAATAGAGTTAACTTGTTGTGTTCCTAGATAAATGAAATGCAAGTAAAAAAAAATAAAAACATTAAGTAGTTTGATTGTCATTTGGCTTTTTGCTGTTGTTTACCATTTATTTAGTTTCTTTTATATATCATTGCTAACCTTTCCACAAATTTGTAAATTTCTTGTAAAATTAATTGGTAACAGCAAGATTTTGATCTTATTTTACAATGTAATCAGGAAGCAAGAGTTATTTGTTAGTGAAACTGAGCATATACATATATATATATATATATATATTTCTCATATTTGTCCTATTTTATTTCAACACTAGACATTTTATCTTCCAATTTCAAATTTGCCAGTTCTTGCCTCAACGAATTCAAACTTGTTGATAATCAATGAAATAGCAAATTCACAGATGCTATATATTGAACTCACAAAACAACAAAATTCCCCAAATGCAGCAATAATTGAAGACTGAATGGTGACAATAGGAACTAGTTGATTTCACAAACATGAACAATATACATACAGAGCAATTCAATTTTCCAATTTGGAGTAGGTTCAAATGAATATTCGATGTAATAGAGTAACTGAATTCAAATCAACAATAAAATCTAAAAACTAGTAAAATCCATTAAAAAAAAAAGCCCTAGCCATAAAAATGGAGAGAAGATGAGATTACAGAGAGAGTGAGAGAGAACTCCATACCTATTCATTGCCCTTGGTCATTGCTCCATTTCAGAAATCAAAGCTCTAATCGCAAACAGAACAATAGCATCAGATTAGATTAAATCAGATCATCTAACGAACTAGGGCAAAGCAATTGCATCAGACTATCCAGATCACTAAGACCTAAAATCGATTCAAATCAAAAGAGATCCAAATCATACGGCCTCGATCTCCTTCTCTCTCTCTTCGATTCTCATATGTGCTTTGTATATAAGAAGTGAAGGGAGAGGAGAGCGAGCCAGAGAAACCACGATCGATCACGATCTCTTGGATTCTCCTCTGTGTCTAGACAATTGTCCTTCCCTCTCTTGGATTCTCCAAATCACAATCGAGCGAAATCAGATTTGGGAAACGAGAGTCTAGGCAAGTTTTACATAATCGGGGGTTTAAATAAAATGGAAAATAAATAAAAGAAAATAAGAAAAATAAATTGCGCACGTGAATGACAAGTAAAATGAAGTGATCTTTTTTTCTATTCCTAATTTGCTTCGGCTGATTTGCTGTTGCAATAATTTTTTTTTTTTTTTTTTTTTTAAGGGCCAAACAATTAGTCGCAAAAAAAAATAGACGCAAAAAGCTACATTTATAGAAGTGGTAAGGGTCTAGTTTATGATTCTTAATGGAAGAAATTACCTTTGTATTATGCAACTTCACACATGTCTTGAGATTCTTTTTGCATGTTCCTTGTCTGACTGGTTTATTGTTCATGTTTATTAGATTCCCAGTTAATGAAAGAGGCACAATGAAGTATGTTGTCGAGTACTTTCAAAGTTTTTAAAGGCGAATGCGTACCTTGAGGCATTTTACCCCTCATGAGGCGGGGCGTAAGCCTCAGGGCGTTGAGGCGCAAGCATTTCAAATTTTAAATTTTAATATTAACTGAATAAATTAAATATTTTTAAATAGTTAAAAAAATAAAAACAAAATTAAATATAAATGTGTAAATACTTTTTGCTTTAACGCGTTGAACATTTTACTGCATAGAAGGAAGTTTTCCTTCATTGAAAGAGAAATCGATATTCTTGACTTCAGTGATTGAGTTTCTCACTTGACCATTAACTGTGTTTTTCTTGATTGATCATTTACTTAATTTTTCCTGTAGAATATAGCCGTAAAAATGGATTTTTTTTAATTTTTTATATTTAAACAATCTAATAGACTAAGTTTAACAAATGCCAAGGGCAACTTCTGCCTGTGCATACTCCTCACATGCTTATGCGCAAAAAGCGTAAAAAGTGCACTTAAGGCGTATGTCTCAAACTATGATGCGCAAGCCTTTGGGGAGTAATGCCTAAAAATCAAAGTCTTGATGCGTTTTACCTTAGCCTCAAGGCGAGGCGAGTATCGAGGCGAGCCTCAAGAAAGCCTTTTAAAACTCTGAGTACTTTGCAGAGATTTATGGGTTTGTCATCCAACATACTCAATGTCCTCATCTAGAAGTTGGGTACCAACAGAGGCCAAATTGTTTGCCTATGGAGGTCAATACTCGAACTTCTATCCCTCTTCCCCCCTATGTGGTGATGTGCAAACTTTTGCATCCATAAAAATGTTACATTATATTAGTTGTACTTGATTTGATTCTCTATTGCACTTCATGGCTCCTGATCTTGCTAATGTTGATGAAATGATGTTTCTATTTGTAACTTGAGTATGTGCTGATCTCTATCTATTAAAAAGATCCTTCTTTCTTCTTCTTCTTGTTTTTTTTTTCTCTCACTCTCTTAGACCATCTAGTTTCATGCAGGAAATACTCTGCCTGAATCCAGCTAGAAGAATATCAGCTCTTGATGCGCTTGCGCATGCATACTTCAAGAATGATGATGATGATGATGATGCTACTTCAAGAAGAAGAAGAAGAAGATGATGATGATGATGAAGAAGAAGATAATGTTGGTGATGATGTTGATGATGATGATCCTTGATTCCAAGTCCATAACTTTTCTTTGCTGTTGTTGTTTTGTTGACAGACTATCTCTAGGTGATCTTTCTCTCATTCACTGTAAATTTTCTCCTAACTCAAAAGGTTTTGTTGCAACCAATTTGTGCTAGGAACCGGGTTTTATGCAATTAGATTGTAATTAGGTTTTATAAACTAAGATCTCAATCTAACTCAACTCGACAAGTTTGTCAACATCCCAATCCATTGGATTCGGCTTCAAAGAAATATTTTGTGTCCTTTAAATTTCTTGTTTGGCAACATTTTTGTTTTTTGTTTTTATTTTTTAAGAAACATGTAATCTTGTTTGATGACTTGCTCCTAAAACTACTTTCAGGATTTTTTTTCCCCTTCAAATTTTAGTTAAAAAATGGATTCCATTAGGCCTGAAATATATATGGAGAACTGAGGCCTTCAGAGGATTATTTAAAGGCAATGGTACTAATTGTGCACGTATTGTTCCAAATTCAGCAGTCAAGTGCTTCAGCTACGAGCAAGCTTCTAAGTATGATGGTTTCTACCTATAGTTCCTTCACAAATATAAAAGAACATTGATTAGATTTCTAGTGTTGGATGTTCTTCTTTGGTTCTGATTTTTTTTTCTTTTTTAATTTGACAAGAGATTCCAAAATTTAATTTTAAATGGTACTTACTGTGTTTGTGGAACATGTTTTGTTTAGTGAATTTAATCTTTTTGGTTATGGCTTTGATGAGTTTTATGTGTGTAAATATATGTATGTATGTATTTATGCTAAATGGCCAAATTCAAGTCTTCTATATGATTTACTAGGCTAACTTTATGCGTATTAGCTATCTAGGTTATACCTACTATTACTAAGTTTTTTTTTTTTTTTTTTTTTTTTCTTTTTGTCTTAGGACAGTACTATTACTAAGTTAGTTGCAGTGCAAAGTTTATCTAATACATTTGAGGATAGAAAAAATAGCTTGAATTAATCACTTCTTTGCATTCGACATTAGTAGTTTGGTGAGAAAGTGAACCGAGAGGAAATAGTAAATTCTATATTACATAGATTATGGAATCTGACGCATCTATAAAATTGTTTAGTCGTTACCATTACCTTCTCCCCTTATTTGATGCCTTAGTGGCACGTTTGTTTTGCTGGTGTGGAAGGTTCGGGGTAGGAATTTCATTCTACTTTCTGTCCATACCAGACCTCGAGACAGGATTCTAGTGGCACACAAAAATGTGGCAAGTGCAGGATTGAAGTACCTCTGAAACATGGGTATCTGTAACTCATTATGTGGTGATTATCTAATACTCATTCCAATAGGAATGAACTAAAAGAGAAGAATGTAAAAAGTTTGCCCTGCAAACTATTGAAATCCACAATCAGCATGATAAAAGCTTAGGCAACATTTGCAAGAAGTATAGGAGAAAATGACAAGAAACAAAGAATCTTTGTTGCCAACGCATACGTAAGCAAGCTGTTAAGGAGGGGTTGACACCAAAAGTTTAAAATTTTCTGTCGACAAAGGGTCGAACACGTTCAGAAGAGGGTCAAGAATAAATGAGGTAAAGTTAGTGGCCCAAGAAAGAGGAATGCGGAGGCAGTACATGGCAACAGCAGGAAAAAAGGGAATTCAGAGGCAGTTGCAACAGTTGCAGTTCATGGGCAGTTATAGGAGCATGGTAAATAGGCATGTGGCAGCACAGCATGGCCATTGAAAGTCATATAAAAGGTGGAAGTTCAAAGAGAAAAGGACCTTCAACAAAATTCACAACCCATGTGGAATTAGGCGTAACATAACTTAATTAGAAGTAGCTTTTGTACTTAGGAGTAGTTTGTTTGTAATTCAGCCTTTGTGGCCAAGTTTTTCTCTGTCGATTGTTATGCATTTTGAACTTGTAACTTAATTCTTGTAATTAAGTGGCAAGTTTACTTGTTCTTCAACCAAATTTCAGTTTATTTACACTTGTTTCTTCACATTACAACCTCCAAAGAAGTCCTTGAAACTGTCAAGGCATAGAACACCAACCACAATTGTTTGATCTATTGTTGTTTGTGGAAGTTTGGTTTCTCTATCGATTTGACCCAAACCAGATTTTTGCAAACATATTTTGGCACGCCCAGTGGGGACCTGTCTAATTTGGAGTGATGGCTAGGAAGAAACAGCACGAAGTTTTTGAAGACCCTAAGAAAAGGGTTGAAGATGGAGAAGAGTTGGATGGTGAGGTTGAGGGAATGCAAGACAACCTAGGTGATGGCCATTCAGTGACCAGACAGGAAATAGCCAAAATGTAGCCAAAGCTAGCCAATCCAGTTGCCCTCCTGCTGATCCAAGAAGGGCTCTTCTACTGCACACTCAGTAAGCAATTGGCTCCGTATCTGCATATGAGAACCAAGTGATGGTAGATGACTTGCTGGCTTTGTTTGAGAAGGCTAACGTCAAGCCCAGCCAATCAAGAAGGGTTGGGGAGGAGACTCAGGTAAATAAAGCACAATTCATAACTCCAGTGGTCCCTCTGTTAGAAAATGATAGATGTATTATTGATTGATGTATTGATCTCTATTACAATGATTCATGATTCCTATATATAGAAGAGGGTGAGTGTGTAGTAGGTGAGGAGTAGGTGAGGAGTAGGTGGAGAGTAGGTGAAGTAGGTGAGTGTGTAGTAGGTGGTAGTGGTAGGTGTGTAGTAGGTGGATTTTAACAACCCCCCGCAAACTTAAGGGGGATAGGAACTAACCAACTTGAGTTTGGAGAGAGTAACAAAACAAGAAAATACATAAAAATAAAAGAGGATAAGGGACACTGTATGGTCGTGTCAGACCATTGGTGAAGACACTGGATGGTGGTGTCATAACGTTGTAGAGGACACTGTATGGGGGTGTCATAACCATGTAGAGGACACTGTATGGTGGTGTCATAACGGTGTAGAGGACACTGGATGGCGGTGTCAGACCGATGTAGAAGACAGTTTATGGGGTCATGTCGGACCGTTGTAGCAGACAATGTTGTGACAGTTGTTGTGACAGTTTACAGAGTCTTGCTGGACCCTTGTAGAAACTAACCGGAATCAATGTCGGGACAGTTTACAGAGTCTTGTCGGACCCATGAAGGAGCTAACCGGAATCAATGTCGGGACAGTTTACAGAGTCTTGTCGGACCCATGAAGGAGCTAACCGGAATCAATGTCGGGACAGTTTACAAAGTCTTGTCGGACCCTTAAAAAGTCGCACCCTCAAAAGGTGTGCCCAATCTTTCAAAAGGCGTGCCATAAAAAGGCGTGCCCAATCCATAAAAAGGCGTGCCAGATATGATGGCGAGGCACGTGAGTGCCTTGGCTGGCGCGCCCGTTTGTCGTCTGGCGTCAAGTGGCGCGCGATACGCGTGGCTGCCTCGGCTATTTAACCAAGACGGAGGCTGAGGCTGAGGCAGAAGCTGAGACAGAAAAAACTGAGAGAAACCTCTGAAAAATTCTTCGTGTTCTGAGAGAGATACTCTGGAAATACTCTGGATCCAACCCTTCTCTGAAAAAACTCAGCAACCCATAAACATGGCCTCGTCTTCCCGTTCAGCTACCCAGAATATGGCCTCTTCGTCCCGTGGTTTGCTCACTCTCTTTCCCGACCTCAACGAGTCAACAAGAGAGATAACTGGTGCGGTGGCCAGTGAACCTCAACCAAGCGCCTCTGGTTTTGCTCCGTTGAACTTTCCTATGCGGTCTGTGGAGCAAAGAATGGCAGTGCAGTCGGATGTGGAGGCCAATCAGTATACATTGAAGTCATGTGTGGAAACCATGACTGCGGTTACAAATTTGTCGAACCGGCTGCAGAGTAGGACAAATGAGGTGCAGCAGTTAAACGCCCAACTGGCTCTGCTCCAACGCATGTATAAGGATGCGCGAGCAGAGATAAGTGTACTAAAGGCGGAAAATAAGGAGCTGAAGCGGAAGGCCACCGTGATGTTCCGATTTGGAGGGCCGCCATATGCTGCAGTGGAGGAGCAGGGAGTAGTGATCGTGCCCAGTGGAGTGGGAAACACGGAGGCAACACCGGCAAGGGCCGTCCAGGACGGAGGCAAAAAGAAGAGACCGGCGGAATAGGCGAAGAAGTGAGGTCGGTGGGTGGCCACCTGCAGAAAAGAAAACAAATCTTTGGGTGTTTGTTTGTTTGTTTGTTTGTTTGTTTGTTTGTTGTTTTTTTTTTTTTTTTTTTTTATTGTGTAAAATTGTGATCGGGGTTGATCCCTGAGATGAATAAAATATGGTTTGGTGTGCAAAGCTATATCACACGGATTGTGAAAAACAGCAATGGTGTTTGGAATTTTTTTTTTATTTTTTTTTATTTTTAAGAATAATAATAATCATAATAATATAAAGATAGGTGATAACAAAAAATAGCGGTGGATATGATTAAACGGGGCTGGTGGATGTTTTGGGATAATATTTTATAATAGTATTGGAAGTTGTGTGGTGTTGTGTTTGGTGTACTGATCAGAATCCATTAAGGATTTCAATTCATCACCGTTGCTTATTATTCTTCAGCATTCTTCCAAGGCATAAAGCGAACAACGCTTTGATTCCGACTTTCAGTGCTCGAGGATATGCTAGAGGACAGTTGAGGATTCCGACGATGCCTTCGAAAATTTCATCGCCATTGCTGATTTGAGCTCGGATTTCCGGCGATCTCGTTCCGGCGAGGACGATCTCGATGAGTGCAGCTGAGTTAACGCGGACTTCAATCGAGGAATGGAAGAGAAGAGACACGAGGTATGTGATTCGCTCCGGATCAGAAGACACGAACGCGCACTCCGATTCAAAAAGCGGAAACATCGCGAGAACCGCGAGCGCCTCGTGATTCAACTCGCACGAGTCGGAATCTGTATTCGAGAAGACGATAGCTAGGAGGACTTCACGCGCGTTGTGCGCAGAGATCACGGACCGATTCTTCTCCGAGTCACGAGCGAGTCCTCTGAGCCGTCGAAGCGCCGATAGCCGCGAATGCTTCGGAATCGACACCGACGAGGCTTGACTCAAGAGAGTCCGAACCATGGCTAGATCGGCGGGTTGCTTCGGAGTCTTCGAAGGGTGTGGTTCGGAATCAGAGTGAAGTCGGTAAGCGGGGCTCGGGTGACCGGACACGTGGTATTGCCGGTGGCGACTCAGGACTCGATACTGGTTCGGTCGTAGGTCTGACCGGTGCTCACGGTTACAGGGTCGCGTATGAGCTCGAGCGAGATCGGACACCTGAAGTAGTATGGGATCTGAACCCCCATGTCCAACGGCTCCAAGCTGCTGTGTGAATTCACTGCACAAACGGAGATCAACAAGACTTTGGGGAACTGGGTAGAGGAGATCAACAAGACTTTTGGGAGAGGTCCGGAATGAAGATATGTGTAGAGGTCCGGCGGGCGGCCAAGGCGAGGCTGCCGCCCGCCGGTGAAGCAGAATTACTAGCTTCTCAACCTTGCTCTGATACCATGTTAGAAAATGATAGATGTATTATTGATTGATGTATTGATCTCTATTACAATGATTCATGATTCCTATATATAGAAGAGGGTGAGTGTGTAGTAGGTGAGGAGTAGGTGAGTAGTAGGTGGAGAGTAGGTGAAGTAGGTGAGTGTGTAGTAGGTGGTAGTTGTAACGCCCTCAAAATAATAACAATAAACCCATCAGATAAAACATGCATTTACATATAAATTAACCACACTCTTATATTCATTAGAGTTCCGTTAAATAAATATTACATGTTAACCTCATAACAAAATGCCCTACGGGCTTACAGCTTTCCAAGTTAACACTTGGTTACAACAAAGAGTTCTAACTCGTTTACACATTAAGCCCTTGGCTTGAAGTTACATGTAATACATCAAAAGTAAAACGACAAAACTATGCCCGCCACTAGCCTCCCAGCTAAGTCCTTGGAGGTGGCATGCTTCCTGTACCTGAAAATGATATTCCCATATAGGGTGAGCCACAGCCCAGTAGAAATACACTAAACCAACCATGGACAATGACTAAAACATTAGCAATTGATAGTTGGTCAACACTGATACAATCACATAAATTACATATTTATGTCAACGACTTACAAGTCCCAATTACTTTTCATTTTCCCTTTTTCAACAGATAAGCATGCTAGCTCTATCATCATTTCCACAGATATGTATAAAAACTATATCTCACCTTCAGATAAGCATAAAAGCTATATCCACATTCTCAACAGATATGTATACCAACAATATCCACAGATAAGCATACAAGCTGTATCCACATTCTACAACAGATATGTATATCAACAATATCCACAGATAAGCATACAAGCTGTATCCACACTTCACAAAGATAAGCATATGAGCTCTATCTTCACTTCTCTAGACAAGCATATGAGCTCTGTCTACGGAGTTCATCCCCTATCTCCTCCCAATACCTATCCGGTTTAGAGGTACATCCCCTATCTTCCCCTAAACCGCGGAGTACATCCCCTATCTCCTCCTCTACACATAACGTATATAAACACATTGGTTCTATATACAATCATACAATACACACAATTAATGTATTCTATCAACCGTCAAGTTCCATGACACATTCCATTGATTAGTTTCCGTTTACCTAATCATCATGCATTGTCTACAACAATCTCGACTATCCTCCACCGATAGCCCAAAGCAATTATTTCTAAAACAGAAAATAAATGCACAAATGGATATTCAATCAACATTTCATTTCCTCATTTCTCACCAATTAATTATCCCAATTAATTATACAATGTAATTAGGCCATTTTCAGTAATTACCATTTCAACCCTTAGGTCCCATTTTCATCAATGATTCAACAATCATTCCATTTTTTCTATGCCAAACATGCATCTAGGTTTATTATGAATAAAACCCCAACTTTTGTAAAACTACACAAAAGTCCCAAACTTTCACAAAATTACCAAACCAAGCCCAACATCTCAAAATACCAAAATTTAAAGACAAAACCCATAGAGAGGAGTAGGTTATCCCTACCTCAAATTCGGAGTCCCAAAGGAGAAGACTACAAAACCCAACGTGCTCCAAAACCCGTGATTTTCAGATTAAAATGTAGCCCTCGACGATCAACAACCTTTTTGTAAAGGCCAAAGGTGAGCAAATCACTCCTACTAGATCAAAACCTAGAGAGAAGGTAGTATCTAGAGGGAAAGACTCAACAATGGTGTTTTTGGAAAAGTAAGAGAGAGAAGAGAAAGTGAAAAAGTGATTTAAAGAGTCACAAATTCGGGACTTTAACCCAGGTCTCCGCTCGAGCGTAAAACACCCCGCTCGAGCGGCCACTCACAGACTTCCGCTCGAGCGGCCAACCTCCCGCTCGAGCGCAGAATGCACTCGCTCAGCACATTTGCAGAACCAGGCCTCCGCTCGAGCTCCCAACCCTACGCTCGAGCTCACAACACTGCCCAACAAGATACTGGATGGATGTATTCCCCGCTCGAGCGCCAACACCTCCGCTCGAGCGGACAGGCCAAAAATCTGGGCAACTAGTTTTGGTTTCTAAACTCAACCAACCTGTAACCAACCCACCCAACACATCCTATAACTCAAATACAAAGTAAGAAAGGATGTAAACAAGATAATAAACAACTACCAACATCCACGGACACATGTCCGGATCACGGTATAACAAGGGTAAACCCGGGATCGCTATAACCTCCCCCCCTTAAAGAATTTCGCCCCCGAAATTAAGCACAAGTTGCAAAACAAGCTTTCCTCCGTTTTAAACAGTGTTACACTTGAACAGTCAACAATTCGACCCATTACCGGTCATCCCATCCCTTTAACAAGAGACATATCACAATATGTAAACAACATATGTATTATTAACATGCACCAACATTATGCACTAACTTTCCAATGTCAACAATATATTCAACATATATAGTGTTACATCCAATTACCATATGAGGCAAGTTCCAAAACATGCTTCCAATAATCAAAACATTCTCAATGTTTCACAACTTAAGACATATATAAAAGCTCTTAAGTTCAACAAAACGTAAAATTTAAATACAAATTTACATATCAACAAACAAGTCCGGATATTTCTCACGGACTCCCGACTCACGTTCCCAAGTGGCTTCCTCCACTCCGTGATGTTTCCACAAGACTTTCACCAAAGGAATGGTCTTGCCACGCAGGACCTGATCCCGCCTATCCAAGACCCGTACCGGTCTCTCCTCATACGAGGCATCCTCATCTACCTCTAAATCGCTCCAATCCAGCACATGTGATGGATCTGGCTCATACTTCCGAAGCATACTCACATGAAACACGTCATGCACTCCGGACAACTGCGGTGGTAAGGCTAATCGATAAGCAACCTCACCAATCCTCTCAAGGATCTCAAAAGGACCAATAAACCGAGGGGATAACTTCCCACTCTTCCCAAACCTCATCAGGCCTCGTCTAGGTGATATCTTCAGAAAGACATGATCACCTACCTCAAACGCCAAAGGCCTCCTCCTACGGTCGGCATAACTCTTTTGTCGACTCTGGGCTGTAACAAGCCTCCTACGGATAAGCTCAACTTTCTCCGTCGTCTCCCTAACTAACTCTGGACCCAACAAAGGTGCATCACCCACCTCGGCCCAACACACTGGAGACCTACACGGTCGGCCATACAAGGCCTCAAACGGTGCCATACCGATGCTAGACTGAAAACTGTTGTTGTAGGCAAACTCTACCAATGGCAAGTGCCTCTCCCACGTCCCACTGAAATCCAGGACACAACCCCGAAGCATATCCTCGAGGATCTGAATAGTACGCTCGGACTGCCCGTCAGTCTGAGGATGATAAGCCGTACTAAAGGTCAACTTAGTGCCCAAGGCACTCTGCAAACTCTGCCACAACCTAGCAGTAAAACGAGGATCTCTATCTGAGACGATCGTTACTGGGACCCCGTGCAACCTCACTACATCCCGAATATACAAGTCGGCAAGATGATCTACCGAATCTTTCACGCGCATAGGAATAAAGTGCGCCGACTTAGTCAACCGGTCTACAACCACCCAAATAGCATCACTACCCCGCTGAGTCCTCGGAAGACCTACAACGAAGTCCATAGTGACATGCTCCCACTTCCACTCGGCAATAGGCAAGGGTTGCAACAAACCCGCTGGCCTCTGATGCTCGGCCTTCACTTGCTGGCAAGTAAGGCACTTCGATACGAAAACAGCCACATCTCTTTTCATACCCCGCCACCAAAACTGGCGACCCAAATCCTGATACAACTTAGTACCTCCCGGATGCACCGCAAGGCGCGAATGGTGAAACTCTCGGAGTACTTCCTCTCGGCAAGACTCCGGTACAAACAAACGGTTTCGGTATCTCACACTCAGGTCGGGATACACCGTCAAACCCTTCTCAACTTTCCCACTGGAGATCTTCTCTCGGAGGGATTCTACCTCAAGGTCACCTCTCTGTGCCTCTAACACTCTAGTCACAAGTGTAGGCTGCGCAACAACAGAAAACAAGGCCGCAGCCTCAACAGATTCGCCCAGTAGCAAATCAAACTCGCCAAGTGCTCCCAACATCACCCATTCCCGGATGGCTATACTAGCAACATCACTAATGGTCTTCCTACTAAGGGCATCGGCCACAACATTGGCCTTTCCCGGATGATAATGTAACTCAAAATCATAATCCTCGATGAACTCCATCCATCTCCTCTGCCTCAAATTCAAGTCTCTCTGTGTAAACAGATACTTCAAACTCTTATGATCCGAGAATACCTCGAACTTCTCACCATAAAGGTAGTGCCTCCAGATTTTCAATGCAAAGATCACAGCTGCTAACTCTAGGTCGTGTGTGGGGTAATTCTTCTCGTGTATTTTCAACTGACGTGAGCCATAAGCTACCACTTTCCCCTCTTGCATCAACACACAACCTAAACCCTCTCGTGAGGCATCACAATAAACCGCATAACCCAACCCTCTCTCCGGAATAATCAATACCGGAGCGGTGGTCAATCTAATTTTCAACTCTTGGAACGACTTTTCACAAGTCTCACTCCACACAAACTTGACTCCCTTCCGAGTCAGTCTAGTCAACGGTGACGCTAACCTGGAGAAATCTTTCACAAACCGACGGTAATACCCAGCTAATCCCAAAAAACTGCGGATCTCAAACACACTCTTAGGCTGTGCCCAATCTTGCACTGCCTCAACCTTGGATGTATCAACAGACACCCCTTCCCCGGATACCACGTGGCCTAAGAATTTGACTTCCCTCAGCCAGAACTCACACTTCCCAAACTTGGCATACAGCCTATGGGCTCTAAGTAACTCAAGCACCACTCTCAAGTGTGCCTCGTGCTCCTCCTCAGAAGACGAATAGATAAGGATATCGTCCACGAAAACAACCACAAATCGGTCTAAGAACTCCCGGAAAATCCGGTTCATCAAGTCCATAAAGACTGCCGGTGCATTGGTAAGTCCGAATGGCATCACCAAAAACTCATAATGGCCATACCGCGTACGGAATGCCGTCTTAGGAATATCTTCCTCCCTGACCCTCAACTGATGGTAACCCGATCTCAAGTCTATCTTAGAGAAACAACGGGAACCCTTCAACTGGTCAAACAAATCATCTATACGGGGCATAGGGTACTTATTTTTAACCGTAGCCCGATTCAACTTCCGGTAGTCTATACACAATCTCAAGGCACCATCTTTCTTTTTAACAAAGAGGGCCGGTGCTCCCCACGGTGAAACACTAGGGCGAACAAAGCCCTTATCTAGCAATTCCTGGAGCTGAACTTTCAACTCAACCAACTCTGCTGGAGCAAAACGGTAAGGTGCCATAGAAATCGGCGCCGTACCAGGCACTAAATCAATAGAGAACTCTATCTCTCGGTGAGGTGGCAAACTAACAAGATCTTCGGGAAAAACATCCGAATACTCACAAACCACCCTCGGCAATACATGCTGGGTCTCACCACTCTCACCACTCTCAAAGCTAGCAAGTAGACTACTAAGCTCACTTCGCCCTCGCGAATCATACCCCGGTGGCAAAACACTACCAACCCGGTCTCCCAAGAAATGGAACCACTCCCCGCTCAAGGTACACAATGTAACCCTCTGGCGGTAGCAATCAATAACAGCCCGGTATGACGATAACCAGTCCATACCCAAAATAACATCAAAACCCTTCATGGGCATGACAACAAACGGAAAAGGAAGCCTATAGTCGGCGACCTCTATATCACATCCTCTAACACCCTGTTTCAGAATCAACTCACCACCCAAAGGCGATACCACACAAATAGGAAATGCTAACTGTGCTAACTCCAATTCCAAAACAGATGCAAATGCAGCAGATACAAAAGAATGAGATGCACCCGTGTCTATCAACACATTAGCAACTGAGTTGCAAAACAGAAAAGTACCTCTCACTACTGATGGAGCCGGTACTAAATCCTACGCGGTAACAGCATACACGCGCCCCGTAGGCCCCTGGTCTACCTGGTCACCTCTCGGAGCAAAAGACTGCTGCACAGACTGGGATGACGAAGCTCCCGGATTGGCCCTCGAGGCCTGCACAGACTGAGCTGGCTGAAAACCCTGCGTCTGCCTAGAACCAGACGCTCCCGAAGTGGCACTCAACTGTGGGCAAAACCTCTTCATGTGCCCAGGTTGTCCACACTGATAACAAGTCAAGAGCTGCCCCCCGCCCAAACTCTGACTCTGCGGTCTAGCTGAAGAAGAAGCAGCTTTCTGACCCCCACCCTTCTGCGGGCAAACAGATACCTTGTGACCCAGCTGGCCACACTTGTAACAAGTGAATTCCCCCTGACTGCCTCTCCCCGAGCCTACACTCGGCACTGGAAAGGTCGATCTAGAGACTGCACCCTGAGACTGCTGAGGGTTATAACCCTTCTGTCTCCTGCCATCACTCTGACTATCCTGGCTCCTCTTGGAGCCTCTCTGACCCTCATCCTCTTCCTGCATCATAAGCTCCATATGAGCTGCAGCGTCCACTAGGTGTCTATACTCTCGAATATAAGACCCACCAATTCTCAACTTGAGGCCCCGCCTCAACTTCCGCTCAAACTCATAGCAACGGCGTTCTTCAAACGCCACCAGTTCAGGTGCAAACCTAGACAGACTGGTAAAAGTAGCCTCAAACTCGGCCACTGACAAGCCCTGCTGATTAAGCCGGCTAAACTGATCTCTCAGCTTCTCCCTAGCTACTGCAGACAAAAACCTCTCCTGAAAAGCATTTATAAACGCCTCCCAAGTACTGCCCACACGAGCCTTCTCGTACTTCCACCATTGACCCGCATCTCCCTTCAGTTGGAAGGATGCCAAGGTCACTTTCAGTGCTCCGTCCTCGATGCCAAGCATCTCAAACGTCTTCGTTGTCTGTTCGAGCCATTCATCTGCCTTAAGCGGCTCTTTAGGATCCCCGATAAACTCGTCCGGATTACACCGAAAGAACTCCCTCTTCAAGAAGGAAGGTCCTGTCTCAGCTACCTGATTCCCAGCTCTAAGAATACCCAAAGCTCCTGCTATCTCTCTGGCCAAGGCACCCATAGCCTGCTGACCCACTGGCTCGGCCACATTGGCCTGCCCAACTCCCTCCTGCACTGCCGGAATCTCACCCTGTAACGGTACTTCCTGCCTCGCAGGTCTACCACGCCTAGCACCTCTTCCTCGTCCTGACATCCTAATAAAGGCAACACAGAACGTTAGCACATTCATAAATGTGCCAAAACTAAACACTCACGTCCTAATGCCTGGACAACTGTAATTCACTCCACATAAGCACATAAACACATAAGCACTTACGAACTTCATTTCCGGATAATGATAGTCCCGAGGCGTTACTAGAGTTCCGGTTAGAAACAGCGTTGATCAAGTGCTTTTCCAACAAGACTCCCAGAAACTCAAGGATCCAATCAACATCCTAGAAATTAAATCCCATACCCACATAGTCACATAAGCATGTTATCAAATAAACACATAGCATATGGTACTACATCTACGTCTCTATCAAGCGAGACAAACCCTTTGTGATACTAATCACTTCCCACGTACCCAAAGTATTCGAACCCGGTACGCTCTGATACCAAGTTGTAACGCCCTCAAAATAATAACAATAAACCCATCAGATAAAACATGCATTTACATATAAATTAACCACACTCTTATATTCATTAGAGTTCCGTTAAATAAATATTACATGTTAACCTCATAACAAAATGCCCTACGGGCTTACAGCTTTCCAAGTTAACACTTGGTTACAACAAAGAGTTCTAACTCGTTTACACATTAAGCCCTTGGCTTGAAGTTACATGTAATACATCAAAAGTAAAACGACAAAACTATGCCCGCCACTAGCCTCCCAGCTAAGTCCTTGGAGGTGGCATGCTTCCTGTACCTGAAAATGATATTCCCATATAGGGTGAGCCACAGCCCAGTAGAAATACACTAAACCAACCATGGACAATGACTAAAACATTAGCAATTGATAGTTGGTCAACACTGATACAATCACATAAATTACATATTTATGTCAACGACTTACAAGTCCCAATTACTTTTCATTTTCCCTTTTTCAACAGATAAGCATGCTAGCTCTATCATCATTTCCACAGATATGTATAAAAACTATATCTCACCTTCAGATAAGCATAAAAGCTATATCCACATTCTCAACAGATATGTATACCAACAATATCCACAGATAAGCATACAAGCTGTATCCACATTCTACAACAGATATGTATATCAACAATATCCACAGATAAGCATACAAGCTGTATCCACACTTCACAAAGATAAGCATATGAGCTCTATCTTCACTTCTCTAGACAAGCATATGAGCTCTGTCTACGGAGTTCATCCCCTATCTCCTCCCAATACCTATCCGGTTTAGAGGTACATCCCCTATCTTCCCCTAAACCGCGGAGTACATCCCCTATCTCCTCCTCTACACATAACGTATATAAACACATTGGTTCTATATACAATCATACAATACACACAATTAATGTATTCTATCAACCGTCAAGTTCCATGACACATTCCATTGATTAGTTTCCGTTTACCTAATCATCATGCATTGTCTACAACAATCTCGACTATCCTCCACCGATAGCCCAAAGCAATTATTTCTAAAACAGAAAATAAATGCACAAATGGATATTCAATCAACATTTCATTTCCTCATTTCTCACCAATTAATTATCCCAATTAATTATACAATGTAATTAGGCCATTTTCAGTAATTACCATTTCAACCCTTAGGTCCCATTTTCATCAATGATTCAACAATCATTCCATTTTTTCTATGCCAAACATGCATCTAGGTTTATTATGAATAAAACCCCAACTTTTGTAAAACTACACAAAAGTCCCAAACTTTCACAAAATTACCAAACCAAGCCCAACATCTCAAAATACCAAAATTTAAAGACAAAACCCATAGAGAGGAGTAGGTTATCCCTACCTCAAATTCGGAGTCCCAAAGGAGAAGACTACAAAACCCAACGTGCTCCAAAACCCGTGATTTTCAGATTAAAATGTAGCCCTCGACGATCAACAACCTTTTTGTAAAGGCCAAAGGTGAGCAAATCACTCCTACTAGATCAAAACCTAGAGAGAAGGTAGTATCTAGAGGGAAAGACTCAACAATGGTGTTTT
The DNA here is from genome assembly GCF_055761805.1 of Camellia sinensis. NCBI lineage: Eukaryota > Viridiplantae > Streptophyta > Magnoliopsida > Ericales > Theaceae > Camellia > Camellia sinensis. Next base: position 165,720,052 of record NC_138972.1, read on the forward strand.
TGGAAAAGTAAGAGAGAGAAGAGAAAGTGAAAAAGTGATTTAAAGAGTCACAAATTCGGGACTTTAACCCAGGTCTCCGCTCGAGCGTAAAACACCCCGCTCGAGCGGCCACTCACAGACTTCCGCTCGAGCGGCCAACCTCCCGCTCGAGCGCAGAATGCACTCGCTCAGCACATTTGCAGAACCAGGCCTCCGCTCGAGCTCCCAACCCTACGCTCGAGCTCACAACACTGCACAACAAGATACTGGATGGATGTATTCCCCGCTCGAGCGCCAACACCTCCGCTCGAGCGGACAGGCCAAAAATCTGGGCAACTAGTTTTGGTTTCTAAACTCAACCAACCTGTAACCAACCCACCCAACACATCCTATAACTCAAATACAAAGTAAGAAAGGATGTAAACAAGATAATAAACAACTACCAACATCCACGGACACATGTCCGGATCACGGTATAACAAGGGTAAACCCGGGATCGCTATAGTAGTGGTAGGTGTGTAGTAGGTGGATTTTAACACCCTCCACAACATACAAATGTAAATGAACATGTATCATTTCATAGACCTCCCACACTCCAAGAAAGATATGAGGAGGGAATGACTGTAAATCCAAGACTCTACTTTTAGTTTACCCTTCCAAAAAGAGGACAGGGAGCAAAAGGATTACACCAATATAGTATATACAGAAATCAGCAAAATACATAGAAGAGGAAACCTTAGGAGATTACAAGGGAGATAAATGACAGCACGAGGGACGAAGCCAGGATTTCAAGATGGGGGGGGGGGGGGGCGCCAAACAATATGTATATCCAACTCCAGCTACATTTACGTTTTCATAGATTCTAGTTTGAAAATAAGAACGTATCAAAATATATTAAATAGTTAATATAAACAAAGATACTTTAAAAAAAAAAAAGGCAAAAAATCGACAAATCAAAACTAAATAGTTTTTTTTTTTTTCTTCAATTACATCTATCAAAATTGAACTTAGCGTTCTTTTTTATAACAGAATTCATCTATGATTGAATTTGTACTAATTATTTAGCAATTTTCTTTTCAATTTACGGAATTAGTTATTGCCTTCTAGCCTTATGTCTTATTTTATATTTATTTGGTCAAAATAAATAATATTTTATTAAACATATATGCTATATATGCATAGGTTATGGCAAACACGGGAGGGCCATGGCCACCTTTGGCCATAGTGTGGCTACATCCCTAGATACAAAATAAATAAATAAAAGTGGAAATCAAAAGTGAAAATATTAAAAAAATAAATAAATTACAAAAAAATATCAAGGTGATTAAAATATTAAAATAAAATAAAATATTAAAGCCTCAGGATTCTCAAAGAATTGAAGAATTGATTCATACACTCAATGATGATCTTCACAACCATATAGACAAACCAGTTAATTGTGGAGGATGATTAATTCAAAAAATGAAGCCTCAGGATTCTCAAAGCAAATTTATAATTTATCATAATTTTTATTTAATTTTTACAAATTACATTATGATTCATGTTATTGTTATTTAGAACTTAAAACATAGCATTAATGGTTGGGGAAAAGAAAAAAGAAGAAAAGAAAGAAAAAAAAAAAGCAAAATTGTGATAAACATAGTTAAAATTTAAGTAATTTTATGTTTTTTACTGTCTAATTTTAATTTTAAAATTGATTATTAATTATTTATTTGAAGCTAGTACAATTTAATACAAAATACATATTATATCTTGCAACGGTGGGGTATTAATATTAGGAAAATGTTATCAACTCTAAATAATCTATCAATTTTTTTACCAAACTTCTCACATGGGTATGGGACCCACACAAACCCACGTGTGTGTGGATCTCATACCCATGTGAGAGATTTAGTAAAAAAGTTGGTAGATAATTTGAAGTCCTTAGTATAACTCTTATTATTATCTGAAATTACTATTCAGAGAGTATTTTCAAAAATTATAAAAAAATAGTAATAATAATAAAATTATAATTTTAAATATTAATATTGATAATATTTATTATTTTTTATATATTTTTTGTTGAAATCCTCTGATATCTAATTGTCCCTTAATATTATGTTATGTAGACCACCATTTGCAGCCAATAACTGAAGAAGCTCTAAAGGAATCAAAAACAATCACTACAATTTACAAAATTCCATTCCATCTTTGTCTTTCTTTCCTGCCTTTTTGATGATTGTCAATTTTAGAAAGTAAAAGTAGCAACTTAATCACATAAAACACATAATCAATCCCATAAAATATAAGTAAAATGTAAAATTGTATCTCTCGTGATAGATTCCACCATAGAGTATGTGTGGTCATAACTATTTTATGTGATTAATTATTTTGCCAATTTTGTATGCATAGTTTTATTAATATAGAAATGAGCAAAAATATAGACAAAAAATCAATCACATAAAACAATCGTGGTCATTAATTCTATAGTAATTTTCAATACTCCACTAATTGGGCAAGATCACAATCAATACTTGCTTTACATAAAAAGGTTGGAGATTTTCCATAGTTGTAGATACAAAGTTTAGGATTATGATTTCTTTAAGCACCTAAAACTGAAGCCTCAGGATTCTCAAAGAATTGAAGAATTGATTCATACACTCAATAATGATCTTCACAACCATATAGACAAACAAGTTAATTGTGGAGGATGATTAATTCAAAAACTGAAGCCTCAAAATTCTCAAAGCAAATTTATAATTTATCATAATTTTTATTTAATTTTTACAAATTACATTATGATTCATGTTATTGTTATTTAGAACTTAAAACATAGCATTAATGGTTGGGGAAAAGAAAAAAGAAAAAAAAAAAAAAAAGCAAAATTGTGATAAACATAGTTAAAATTTAAGTAATTTTATGTTTTTTACTGTTTAATTTTAATTTTAAAATTGATTATTAATTATTTATTTGAAGCTAGTGCAATTTAATACAAAATACATATTATATCTTGCAACAGTGGGGTATTAATATTAGGAAAATGTTATCAACTCTAAATAATCTATCAATTTTTTTACCAAACTTCTCACATGAGTGTGGGACCCACACAAACCCACGTGTGTGTGGATCTCATACCCATGTGAGAGATTTAGTAAAAAGTTTGGTAGATAATTTGGAGTCCTTAGTATAACTCTTATTATTATGTGAAATTACTATTCAGAGAGTATTTTCAAAAATTATAAAAAAATAGTAATAATAATAAAATTATAATTTTAAATATTAATATTGATAATATTTATTATTTTTTATATTTTTTTTGTTGAAATCCTCTGATATCTAATTGTCCCTTAATATTATGTTATGTAGACCACCATTTGCAGCCAATAACTGAAGAAGCTCTAAAGGAATCAAAAACAATCACTACAATTTACAAAATCCCATTCCATCTTTGTCTTTCTTTCCTGCCTTTTTGATGATTGTCAATTTTAGAAAGTAAAAGTAGCAACTTAATCACATAAAACACATAATCAATCCCATAAAATATAAGTAAAATGTAAAATTGTATCTCTCGTGATAGATTCCACCATAGAGTATGTGTGGTCATAACTATTTTATGTGATTAATTATTTTGCCAATTTTGTATGCATAGTTTTATTAATATAGAAATGAGCAAAAATATAGACAAAAAATCAATCACATAAAACAATCGTGGTCATTAATTCTATAGTAATTTTCAATACACCACTAATTGGGCAAGATCACAATCAATACTTGCTTTCCATAAAAAGGTTAGAGATTTTCCATAGTTGTAGATACAAAGTTTAGGATTATGATTTCTTTAAGCACCTAAAACTGAAGCCTCAGGATTCTCAAAGAATTGAAGAATTGATTCATACACTCAATAATGATCTTCACAACCATATAGACAAACAAGTTAATTGTGGAGGATGGTTAATTCAAAAACTGAAGCCTCAAAATTCTCAAAGCAAATTTATAATGTATCATAATTTTTATTTAATTTTTACAAATTACATTATGATTCATGTTATTGTTATTTAGAACTTAAAACATAGCATTAATGGTTGGGGAAAAGAAAAAAGAAAAAAAAAAAAAAAAAGTAAAATTGTGATAAACATAGTTAAAATTTAAGTAATTTTATGTTTTTTACTGTTTAATTTTAATTTTAAAATTGATTATTAATTATTTATTTGAAGCTAGTACAATTTAATACAAAATACATATTATATCTTGCAACAGTGGGGTATTAATATTAGGAAAATGTTATCAACTCTAAATAATCTATCAATTTTTTTACCAAACTTCTCACATGAGTGTGGGACCCACACAAACCCACGTGTGTGTGGATCTCATACCCATGTGAGAGATTTAGTAAAAAGTTTGGTAGATAATTTGGAGTCCTTAGTATAACTCTTATTATTATGTGAAATTACTATTCAGAGAGTATTTTCAAAAATTATAAAAAAATAGTAATAATAATAAAATTATAATTTTAAATATTAATATTGATAATATTTATTATTTTTTATATTTTTTTTGTTGAAATCCTCTGATATCTAATTGTCCCTTAATATTATGTTATGTAGACCACCATTTGCAGCCAATAACTGAAGAAGCTCTAAAGGAATCAAAAACAATCACTACAATTTACAAAATCCCATTCCATCTTTGTCTTTCTTTCCTGCCTTTTTGATGATTGTCAATTTTAGAAAGTAAAAGTAGCAACTTAATCACATAAAACACATAATCAATCCCATAAAATATAAGTAAAATGTAAAATTGTATCTCTCGTGATAGATTCCACCATAGAGTATGTGTGGTCATAACTATTTTATGTGATTAATTATTTTGCCAATTTTGTATGCATAGTTTTATTAATATAGAAATGAGCAAAAATATAGACAAAAAATCAATCACATAAAACAATCGTGGTCATTAATTCTATAGTAATTTTCAATACACCACTAATTGGGCAAGATCACAATCAATACTTGCTTTCCATAAAAAGGTTAGAGATTTTCCATAGTTGTAGATACAAAGTTTAGGATTATGATTTCTTTAAGCACCTAAAACTGAAGCCTCAGGATTCTCAAAGAATTGAAGAATTGATTCATACACTCAATAATGATCTTCACAACCATATAGACAAACAAGTTAATTGTGGAGGATGGTTAATTCAAAAACTGAAGCCTCAAAATTCTCATAGCAAATTTATAATGTATCATAATTTTTATTTAATTTTTACAAATTACATTATGATTCATGTTATTGTTATTTAGAACTTAAAACATAGCATTAATGGTTGGGGAAAAGAAAAAAGAAAAAAAAAAAAAAAAAGTAAAATTGTGATAAACATAGTTAAAATTTAAGTAATTTTATGTTTTTTACTGTTTAATTTTAATTTTAAAATTGATTATTAATTATTTATTTGAAGCTAGTACAATTTAATACAAAATACATATTATATCTTGCAACAGTGGGGTATTAATATTAGGAAAATGTTATCAACTCTAAATAATCTATCAATTTTTTTACCAAACTTCTCACATGAGTGTGGGACCCACACAAACCCACGTGTGTGTGGATCTCATACCCATGTGAGAGATTTAGTAAAAAGTTTGGTAGATAATTTGGAGTCCTTAGTATAACTCTTATTATTATGTGAAATTACTATTCAGAGAGTATTTTCAAAAATTATAAAAAAATAGTGATAATAATAAAATTATAATTTTAAATATTAATATTGATAATATTTATTATTTTTTATATATTTTTTGTTGAAATCCTCTGATATCTAATTGTTCCTTAATATTATGTTATGTAGACCACCATTTGCAGCCAATAACTGAAGAAGCTCTAAAGGAATCAAAAACAATCACTACAATTTACAAAATCCCATTCCATCTTTGTCTTTCTTTCCTGCCTTTTTGATGATTGTCAATTTTAGAAAGTAAAAGTAGCAACTTAATCACATAAAACACATAATCAATCCCATAAAATATAAGTAAAATGTAAAATTGTATCTCTCGTGATAGATTCCATCATAGAGTATGTGTGGTCAAAACTATTTTATGTGATTAATTATTTTGCCAATTTTGTATGCATAGTTTTATTAATATAGAAATGAGCAAAAATATAGACAAAAAATCAATCACATAAAACAATCGTGGTCATTAATTCTATAGTAATTTTCAATACTCCACTAATTGGGCAAGATCACAATTAATACTTGCTTTCCATAAAAAGGTTGGAGATTTTCCTGATGATGATTTGGTTCTATATATATAGAACCAAACATCCTCTCCAACCAACCAACATCCTCCCTCCCTCTCTCTCTCTCTCTCTCTCTATATATATATATTACACAATTTGAAACTTAACTACGAACAGAACTAGAGAAGCAATTTCATCCAGTAAGCTCCTCTCTCTCTCTCTCTCTCTCTGAAACTATCATTTTCAATTTTTTTTTGATGTTTTTTCATAAGTCCTTGATGGAGATATATGCATATTTCGATACATATATCGTTTTCAATTTCCTTCAATAATTAAGATTCAAAAATGATTGCAAAGAGTAAAAAAAACAAAAAATCTCAATCATTGTTGGGGTTTTATATGACCTGCATGAACCAATTGTTGCAAATAATATTCATGGTTTGGTTGCAATTTTTGACCAATTTTTTTTTTAGTGAGTTTTTTTTAATATTTTAAGTAAATTTTTTTTATTAGATATACTTAAAAAGTAAAATATTTATAAAAAAAATATTTTAAAAAATACATAAGATTAAAAAAATGTATTGAATTTTTATAGTTTTGGTATTTAATGAATTTTGTAAAGATTTCTTTTACAAATATTATATTTTTTAGGCTTATTTATGTTAGGTGTATCTAAAAATAAATAAATAGAATATTAAAAAAATTGTAAACACAAAAAATATAGAAAATAAAAAATTCAAATTTTTAAAAGTGGATTCAAAAGTCTCAAATCAAATAAGGTGATTAATTTTTTTTAAATCAAATAACTTTTTTTTTCTTTGTTTTATGCACAGTACACAGCATAACTTTAACACAAAAATATTTGGACAAATTACAACCCCAAAAAAAAAAAAAAAATTATGTGTTTATTTTGTTTTGAAATTAGTTTCGCTCTATTTTTGGGGCAAAGTTTCACTCTGTTTCATTTCATGCATCTAATATAATTTATAGGGCAAAGTATCACTCTATTTTTTAAATTTTTTATGAACGTTTTAAAATTTTTCATACTTCTTTTTTAGTTTTATATCAACTCAATTTATATACATTTAAAACGTTTCAAATTTAAATGTAACTTTTTATAAAATTATTGAAGAATAGAAAATTTTAATATAACTTTTTATTATTATCATTACTACTACGAACTATTTTTATTAAAGTTTTTTTCAATCGTGGTCATTAATTCTATAGTAATTTTCAATACTCCACTAATTGGGCAAGATCACAATCAATACTTGCTTTCCATAAAAAGGTTGGAGATTTTCCTGATGATGATTTGGTTCTATATATATAGAACCAAACATCCTCTCCAACCAACCAACATCCTCCCTCTCTCTCTCTCTCTCTCTCTCTCTCTCTCTCTCTCTCTCTCTCTCTCTCTCTATATATATATATATATATATTACACAATTTGAAACTTAACTACGAATAGAACTGGAGAAGCAATTTCATCCAGTAAGCTCCTCTCTCTCTCTCTCTCTCTGAAACTATCATTTTCAATTTTTTTTTGATGTTTTTTCATAAGTCCTTGATGGAGATATATGCATATTTCGATACATATATCGTTTTCAATTTCCTTCAATAATTAAGATTCAAAAATGATTGCAAAGAGTAAAAAAAACAAAAAATCTCAATCATTGTTGGGGTTTTATATGACCTGCATGAACCAATTGTTGCAAATAATATTCATGGTTTGGTTGCAATTTTTGACCAATTTTTTTTTTAGTGAGTTTTTTTTAATATTTTAAGTAAATTTTTTTTATTAGATATACTTAAAAAGTAAAATATTTATAAAAAAAATATTTTAAAAAATACATAAGATTAAAAAAATGTATTGAATTTTTATAGTTTTGGTATTTAATGAATTTTGTAAAGATTTCTTTTACAAATATTATATTTTTTAGGCTTATTTATGTTAGGTGTATCTAAAAATAAATAAATAGAATATTAAAAAAATTGTAAACACAAAAAATATAGAAAATAAAAAATTCAAATTTTTAAAAGTGGATTCAAAAGTCTCAAATCAAATAAGGTGATTAATTTTTTTTAAATCAAATAACTTTTTTTTTCTTTGTTTTATGCACAGTACACAGCATAACTTTAACACAAAAATATTTGGACAAATTACAACCCCAAAAAAAAAAAAAAAATTATGTGTTTATTTTGTTTTGAAATTAGTTTCGCTCTATTTTTGGGGCAAAGTTTCACTCTGTTTCATTTCATGCATCTAATATAATTTATAGGGCAAAGTATCACTCTATTTTTTAAATTTTTTATGAACGTTTTAAAATTTTTCATACTTCTTTTTTAGTTTTATATCAACTCAATTTATATACATTTAAAACGTTTCAAATTTAAATGTAACTTTTTATAAAATTATTGAAGAATAGAAAATTTTAATATAACTTTTTATTATTATCATTACTACTACGAACTATTTTTATTAAAGTTTTTTTCAATCGTGGTCATTAATTCTATAGTAATTTTCAATACTCCACTAATTGGGCAAGATCACAATCAATACTTGCTTTCCATAAAAAGGTTGGAGATTTTCCTGATGATGATTTGGTTCTATATATATAGAACCAAACATCCTCTCCAACCAACCAACATCCTCCCTCTCTCTCTCTCTCTCTCTCTCTCTCTCTCTCTCTCTCTCTCTCTCTCTCTCTCTATATATATATATATATATATTACACAATTTGAAACTTAACTACGAATAGAACTGGAGAAGCAATTTCATCCAGTAAGCTCCTCTCTCTCTCTCTCTCTCTCTCTCTCTCTCTCTCTCTGAAACTATCATTTTCAATTTTTTTTTGATGTTTTTTCATAAGTCCTTGATGGAGATATATGCATATTTCGATACATATATCGTTTTCAATTTACTTCAATAATTAAGATTCAAAAATGATTGCGAAGAGTAAAAAAAACAAAAAATCTCAATCATTGTTGGGGTTTTATATGACCTGCATGAACCAATTGTTGCAAATAATATTCATGGGTTGGTTGCAATTTTTGACCAATTTTTTTTTTAGTGAGTTTTTTTTAATATTTTAAGTAAATTTTTTTTATTAGATATACTTAAAAAAGTAAAATATTTATAAAAAAATATTTTAAAAAATACATAAGATTAAAAAAATGTATTGAATTTTTATATTTTTGGTATTTAATGAATTTTGTAAAGATTTTTTTTACAAATATTATATTTTTTAGGTTTATTTATGTTAGGTGTATCTAAAAATAAATAAATAGAATATTAAAAAAATTGTAAACACAAAAAATATAGAAAATAAAAAATTCAAATTTTTAAAAGTGGATTCAAAAGTCTCAAATCAAATAAGGTGATTAATTTTTTTTAAATCAAATAACTTTTTTTTTCTTTGTTTTATGCACAATACACAGCATAACTTTAACACAAAATGTTTATTTTGTTTTGAAATTAGTTTCGCTCTATTTTTGGGGCAAAGTTTCACTATGTTTCATTTCATGCATCTAATATAATTTACAGGGCAAAGTATCACTCTATTTTTTAAATTTTTTATGAATGTTTTAAAAATATTAATACTTCTTTTTTAGTTTTATATCAACTCAATTTATATACATTTAAAACGTTTCAAATTTAAATGTAACTTTTTATAAAATTATTGAAGAATAGAAAATTTTAATATAACTTTTTATTATTATCATTACTACTACGAACTATTTTTATTAAAGTTTTTTTTCAATCGTGGTCATTAATTCTATAGTAATTTTCAATACTCCACTAATTGGGCAAGATCACAATCAATACTTGCTTTCCATAAAAAGGTTGGAGATTTTCCTGATGATGATTTGGTTCTATATATATAGAACCAAACATCCTCTCCAACCAACCAACATCCTCCCCCTCTCTCTCTCTCTCTCTCTCTCTCTCTATATATATATATATATATATATTACACAATTTGAAACTTAACTACGAACAGAACTAGAGAAGCAATTTCATCCAGTAAGCTCCTCTCTCTCTCTCTCTCTCTCTCTCTCTCTCTCTCTCTCTTTGAAACTATCATTTTCAATTTTTTTTTGATGTTTTTTCATAAGTCCTTAATGGAGATATATGCATATTTCGATACATATATCGTTTTCAATTTACTTCAATAATTAAGATTCAAAAATGATTGCGAAGAGTAAAAAAAACAAAAAATCTCAATCATTGTTGGGGTTTTATATGACCTGCATGAACCAATTGTTGCAAATAATATTTATGGTTTGGTTGCAATTTTTGACCAATTTTTTTTTTAGTGAGTTTATTTTAATATTTTAAGTAAATTTTTTTTATTAGACATACTTAAAAAAGTAAAATATTTATAAAAAAATATTTTAAAAAATACATAAGATTAAAAAAATGTATTGAATTTTTATATTTTTGGTATTTAATGAATTTTGTAAAGATTTTTTTTACAAATATTATATTTTTTAGGTTTATTTATGTTAGGTGTATCTAAAAATAAATAAATAGAATATTAAAAAAATTGTAAACACAAAAAATATAGAAAATAAAAAATTCAAATTTTTAAAAGTGGATTCAAAAGTCTCAAATCAAATAAGGTGATTAATTTTTTTTAAATCAAATAACTTTTTTTTTCTTTGTTTTATGCACAGTACACAGCATAACTTTAACACAAAAATATTTGGACAAATTACAACCCCCAAAAAAAAAAAAATTTATGTGTTTATTTTGTTTTGAAATTAGTTTCGCTCTATTTTTGGGGCAAAGTTTCACTCTGTTTCATTTCATGCATCTAATATAATTTATAGGGCAAAGTATCACTCTATTTTTTAAATTTTTTATGAATGTTTTAAAAATTTTAATACTTCTTTTTTAGTTTTATATCAACTCAATTTATATACATTTAAAACGTTTTAAATTTAAATGTAACTTTTTATAAAATTATTGAAGAATAGAAAATTTTAATATAACTTTTTATTATTATCATTACTACTACGAACTATTTTTATTAAAGTTTTTTTTTTGATGTAAAACATCTTTTTTAAAAAAATATTCTATTCATTTTTTATTGTTTGGTGAACAAAATATAAGTAAAAATGTTTTTCATTATAGTTTCAAAAACTTCATGACATTAAAAATTATGTAATCAAACTCTTTCAACGCATTTGACTTTTCAAATAGGTATCCTAACTTTTTCATGCAATATAAATTTTTCGTTTCAATTATGAACTAAACGTCGAAAAACAAATACAAAATATTTTTTTGTGTGTAAAATCGATTTATATGAAAAATATTTTGTATCAAAACAAATGGAACCTAATTCAACTTATTCTTGGTGTAAAAGTAGAAAATCATCGAATAGGATCTACATAATTTTTTAGTTAATTTTAATTAATATTTTTCATGGTGTGAGATTCTTTCAATAATTTGAAAGTTATTTCTTTCTTTTAATTGATTTTTCCTTTCTCTCTTGCTTTCCTTCTTAATTTTGCTTGTTTGTTTTTATTAAACTGAAGCATTACTTGATCTAAAGAAAAGAAAAAAAAATTGAAGCAGTATAAAAATAAAAAAATAAAAAAATAACTGAAACAATATAGTTTTTTTTTAGTTATTATTTTTAGATTGTATTTGGTTCATGAATTTGAAAAAAGATTTGAAAAAAAAAAAAATGTGTATAAAATCTATCCAAATCGGTCCTCAAATTCATAAACCAAACATAATCTTTATCAATTTGGTGTTATTTTCTAGTTTTTATTTTTATTTTTTTATATATTGGTGTTATTTTATGTACTACGACTAGGTTGTAATTTAAGAACTTACAATTTCCGGGTTGTTAATTAATGGATGTTGGTAATATTGGTGGCATTATTGATTTTAAGTTGTAAATCTTAATATGATGTCCTTAAATTTTGGGACGTCACAACATGGTATCAGAGCCTTGGTTGAAAAACCCTTGTGACCTAGAGGGACCGTAAACCGGCTTGTTAAATAACTTATTAGTGGTTATAGTAATCATTTTTAGTTACTAAGTAGAATTTTGATTTTTGTAGATGGCAAACGAAAATCAAAATGGATGGTTGGAGGAAGAACCCGAGATGTTAGAAGAACCTATTGACTGGGAAGAGGATCCAGAGGAAGAGCCAGAAGAGGATTTGGAAGAGGAATTCGGAGTGGGAGCTGAGGGTGAACCTGACTTTGATCAAGAAATGGAAGAGTCTGATCCAGAATCCTCGATAGAGGACGGCCCTGAGGCGGCTTTGAGACACATGATTGTGCCGCCTGTCCTGCCATATGGAAAGGCAGTATTTGTGAGGGTTACCCCAACTAGGCCGTGCTATTGGAGGAGCTCGCCTAGGAGGGACATGTTTATCGGGCCTGTTCAGATAAGAGAATATCTGGACAACAATTTCTATCGAGTATGGAACTTACCACCGCAATACGTCGCCAACAAGGGTGATGCGTTTCTACTCCAGGATATCCGGAGTACCCGACCTCCTTTCGGTCATGTTGTCCGAACCCTAGACCCATTGGTGAATTTTTATAGAGCTTCCACATATCACGAGATCCCTACCTGCGTGATTAGACGAATGGTGGGTCAGAATGGGGTGCGGATGGTCCTTGTCCGCTGGGAGTGTTATGGCCTACCCGATGAAGCATGGGAGTTGGAGGAGACAGTGCGTCAACGTTGTGTCCATTTGCTTGGATAGGAAATGGCAAGTGTGGAAGCTAGGACAACAACAAATTTTGTAACACTTAATTGTAATAGTCCTAGTTTCTAACTTACGGTTGTTGGCAAAAGTACCACAACGAGATAGGAAGGGTTAGAATGAATTCTTCTTGTTTATGTTTTTGTTTTTCTTTTTATGATTTATTATTATTAATGAAATCCTAGTACTTTTTCTGTGTTCAACTAGGACTGTTTTATATGCATTTTATCAATAAATAAATAACAATAACAATAACAATAACAATAACAATAATAATAAATAAATAAATAGAGGGTGTAACCACAATATCCTTCGTACAGAAAATGGCAGGAAGAACTAGGGCAAACGGATCCAATGACGACAACAACAACGACGACAACAAGAAGGGTTGGGGAGGAGACTCAGGTAAATAAAGCACAATTCATAACTCCAGTGGTCCCTCCACAGCATACAAATGTAAACGAACCTGTATCATTTCATAGACCTCCCACACTCCAAGAAAGATATGAGGAGGGAATGATTGTAAATCTAATACTCTACTTTTAGTTTACACTTCCAAAAAGAGGACAGGGAGCGAAAGGATTACACCAAACTAGTATATACAAAAATCAGCAAAATACATAGAAGAGGAAACCTTAGGATATTACAAGGAAGATAAATGACGGCACGAGGGACGGAGCCAGGATTTCAAGATAGGGGGGGCCAAACAATATGTATATCCAACTCCAGCTACATTTACGTTTTCATATATTCTAGTTTGAAAATAACAACGTATCAAAATATATCAAATAGTTAATATAAACAAAGATACTTTTAAAAAAAAAAAGGCAAAAATCAACAAATCAAAACTAAATAGTTTTTTTTTCCCCTTCAATTACATCTATCAAAATTGAACTTAGCGTTCTTTTTTATAACAGAATTCACCTATGATTGAATTTGTACTAATTATTTAGCAATTTTCTTTTCAATTTACGGAATTAGTTATTGCCTTCTAGTCTTATGTCTTATTTTATATTTATTTGGTCAAAATAAATAATATTTTATTAAACATATATACTATATATGCATAGGTTATGGCAAACACAGGGGGGGCCATGGCCACCTTTGGCCATAGTGTGGCTACATCCCTGGACAGCACCGGAGGCAGAATTAGAGGAAAATTATAGATAATTATGGGGTTCTCCCCGTGTACCATACAAGGGTTAAAAGGATGTCTTCTTCACAACCAAATTGAGGTGATAAACCACTTAACATGCCAAAGCTAGATGACCATAGTGCAGGGTATAGCAGCTTCGCAGAATCATGTAATCATACTTTCAGTTATTGATGTAAAGGACACCGTGTGTTGCATCAAAAAGATGGGTCAAATTGGCTTAATAAGCTTGAAAAAAAAAGGGAAGAATTTCTTTTGAAAAAAAAAGACGCAGGCGCACGAGGTCCACATCAGAATGTCAAAGTTACATAATCCCACTGAATCCATAAAAATCCTAGTTAACCGAAAGAATCATTTTCTATATTCTTTTTGTCCATGAAAACCCACCACAGCCTTATTTAAATACAGACAAGAATATTACTCTTCCCTAAATTCCAAAATAAGTTTCCCAAAAGGGTTATTCATGAAATTCTAAGGCCTCTAATCTCCAACTTGCTTCAAGCAAATCTCATCCTGATCAATTAGGTGATTCCAACTCCCGTCTTCAATCTCATGAGACACAAAGCCTGAATTGCTAAAGCCCACTGACCAACAGCTTACATAAGAAGCACTCAAGGGACATCACTACACTATCTCTTAGCATAAGAATATAAGAAAATTTAAATAAATATTCGCCTATCTGTATCGGGATTTTGGAATTCAGATACACATATTCACCAATATATCATGTCTTATATCGGCTGATATATGACCGCATCATCAATACTAAATTCATAAAAGAGGTTTCACTACACTATCATATCTTCAATTCACCAAGACAGACATATAAACAGTGGTTAAATCAAATTACTTGCAGATAATCAATCATATTTAGATCACAAAGTAAATAATCAATTCATAAAAATAAAATAAAAAAGCAAATCACAACAAAAAGTACATATATATGATGAAGAAAAAACAAAATAGGTACATTTGAAGTATATTACCTTGTTGACATTGACATTGGGGGGCCAATAATGAAGGAACTTGTAGAAGTAATCGAACATCTCCACAGAGGATCCGACATTCTTGGGTCCAACGCTGACCCGATCCGACTCCTTATCTCCCTCAGTTCCTTCCAGTTGATCCAATCGGTCTTCCTTGGCGGACTTCTCAACTTTCAGCTTCTTGGCGCCGCCGCTATCCTCGCCGGAATCTTCCCCGAAACGTTTCGAGTCGGCGGCGGGGAGTTGTTCTTCGGTGGTGGCGATTGGGGTTTCAAGGTCCATGTCTTGGGCGGAGGGCTCTGCTTGTATACGGGTTTCGGAGGCATCAGTTGTTGCAGATTCGGCAATGCCTGAGAGAGATCTTTTGCGAAGAAGAGACGCCGCACCAAAAACCCTAGACAGACACTAATCCTCTTTCTTTTAGATGCCGGATAGGTCCATAACCTTTTCTTTTTTTTTTTTTCATTTCATTGATGTAGGTATGAAATCCATGCATATCAATAATTAAGATTCAAAAATGATGTAGGCATCAGTTGTTGCATGAATCAATTGTTGCAAATAATATTCATGTTTTTGTTGCAATTTTTGACCAATTTTTTTTAGTGAGTTTTTTAAAATATACTTAAAAAAGTAAAATATTTATAAAAAATATTTTAAAATATATATAAGATTAAAAAAATGTATTGAATTTTTATATTTTTGGTATTTAATGAATTTTGTAAAGATTTTTTTTACAAATATTATATTTTTTAGGTTTATTTATGTTACGTGTATCTAAAAATAAATAAATAGAATATTAAAAAAATTGTATAGAAAATAAAAAATTCAAATTTTTAAAAGTGGATTTAAAATTCTCAAACCAAATAAGGTGATTAATTTTTTTAAAATCAAATACCTTTTTTCTTTGTTTTACGTACATAACTTTAACACAAAAATATTTGGACAAATTAGAACCCAAAAAAACAAAAAAGCTTCTTACGTGTTTCATTTTGTTTTGAAATTAGTGTCGCTCTATTTTTAGGGCAAAGTTTTACTCTGTTTCATTACATGCGTCTAATATAATTTATAGGGTAAAGTTTCACTCTATTTTTTTTTAATTTTATGAATGTTTAAAATTTTAATACTTCTTTTTTAGTTTTATATCAACTCAATTTATATACATTTAAAACGTTTCATATTTAATTGTAACTTTTTATAAAACTATTGAAGAATAGAAAACATACCCACAAAAAATTGACCCAGTTTAAAAATTAATACAACTTTAATGTTTTATATATTTATTAAATTTGATTTTGCGTTCTTCAAATTGTAAAACATAAAGAATTATTTTGCCAATTTGTGAAAACCAAAATTGTCAATTTTGTGAAAACACTGAACTAAACAGGTTTTGGAATTTGGAATAAGTTTTCAAAAGCCCTAAACCAAATAAGTTTTGGGTTTTGAGTTTTGAATTTTTGAATGAGTTTTCAAAAATCCTAAACCAAACAAGTTTTGGGTTTTGGGTTTTGAAAAACTGATTCAAAAATTGAACCAAACGGAAGTGTTTAACCCTTAAAGCAAACTAAATTTTGATTTTTGAACTTTGTTAAATCTAAATTTTTTTAATTATTTTCAATCTAAACTATTTATCTATTTCTATTAGTAAGTAAAATCAATAGAAAAAATGGTATTTTAATTATTAAACTTAATAAAAAAATGATATTTTATATATAAAACAATGAGTTTAATAACTAAAATATTTTTTTCCATAGGTTTTACTCAATAAAAAAATAGGTGAATGATTTATACTAAAAAAAAATAAAAAAATTTGGATTCAAATTGACAAAATTGAAAAGTTTGGGTTTATTTTATTACAAGGCTCAAACCTTGAATTTTTTATTTTTTTTTTAAATTATCTCAAAATATTTTCAAAAAAATTATTGTTCTATATAAACTCTATATAATACATTAATTAAATACGGATCCTATAACAATTTTATTTATATTCTTGTGCACTAATTTTATGTAGATACTTTTTTTTCAAGAAATTTGAGTGATGCTTGTAGCTCTTTCGACATCTAAATAATTTGAATTCTTTTTTAAATAATCATCTTAATTCTAATTATATATTTCTTATAATATCATAACTTGTATATAATATACATCCTTTTGAGAGTGTATAACCATAAAACGACATTTTTGGGGAAATCACAAAAAAAAAAAAAAAAAACTCAAGCTCTAACTATTGTAATAAAATAAACTATGAGCTTTTAATTTTGTCAATTTAGACTCCGAATTTTTAATTTATTTTTAATCTAAATCATTTGCTTATTTTTTGTTAAGTAAAATCGAAAAATGAGTATTTTAGTCATTTAACTCAATGCAAAATAATATTTTATATTTGCCTATGTGAAATTTATTGACTAAAATACTATTTTTTCTGTTGATTTTACTTAATGAAATATGAATGATTTAAATTAAAAATGAATCAAAATATTAAAATTTAAATTAATATAATTAAAAAATTATTATTTTATTAAAAGACTTAAACTGTGAGATTTTTTTTAGGGGTTTTTTTTTTAAGGTCCCTAGTATTAACATTTTATAGCATAAAGGACACCAAATATTTTCATAATGTCTAAGATCCTTTAGGTTGATCCAGAGAAAATTGGTCCAGAGAAAATTGATTCAGAGAAATTTCATCCAAAGAAATTCTGAATTTCTCTGAATTTATTTTAGTCAATAAATTTCACATAGGCAAATATAAAATATTATTTTGCATTGAGTTAAATGACTAAAATACTCATTTTTCGATTTTACTAAACAAAAAATAAGCAAATGATTTAGATTAAAAATAAATTAAAAATTCGGAGTCTAAATTGACAAAATTAAAAGCTCATAGTTTATTTTATTACAATAGTTAGAGCTTGAGTTTTTTTTTTTTTTTTTTGTGATTTCCCCAAAAATGTCGTTTTATGGTTATACACTCTCAAAAGGATGTATATTATATACAAGTTATGATATTATAAGAAATATATAATTAGAATTAAGATGATTATTTAAAAAAGAATTCAAATTATTTAGATGTCGAAAGAGCTACAAGCATCACTCAAATTTCTTGAAAAAAAAGTATGTACATAAAATTAGTGCACAAGAATATAAATAAAATTGTTATAGGATCCGTATTTAATTAATGTATTATATAGAGTTTATATAGAACAATAATTTTTTTGAAAATATTTTGAGATAATTTTAAAAAAAAATAAAAAATTCAAGGTTTGAGCCCTGTAATAAAATAAACCCAAACTTTTCAATTTTGTCAATTTGAATCCAAATTTTTTTATTTTGTTTTAGTATAAATCATTCACCTATTTTTTTATTGAGTAAAACCTATAGAAAAAAATATTTTAGTTATTAAACTCATTGTTTTATATATAAAATATCATTTTTTTTTATTAAGTTTAAAATACCATTTTTTCTATTGAGAAGTCCGCCAAGGAAGACCGATTGGATCAACTGGAAGGAACTGAGGGAGATAAGGAGTCGGATCGGGTCAGCATTGGACCCAAGAATGTCGGATCCTCTGTGGAGATGTTCGATTACTTCTACAAGTTCCTTCATTATTGGCCCCCCAATGTCAATGTCAACAAGGTAATATACTTCAAATGTACCTATTTTGTTTTTTCTTCATCTTATATATGTACTTTTTGTTGTGATTTGCTTTTTTATTTTATTTTTATGAATTGATTATTTACTTTGTGATCTAAATATGATTGATTATCTGCAAGTAATTTGATTTAACCACTGTTTATATGTCTGTCTTGGTGAATTGAAGATATGATAGTGTAGTGAAACCTCTTTTATGAATTTAGTATTGATGATGCGGTCATATATCAGCCGATATAAGACATGATATATTGGTGAATATGTGTATCTGAATTCCAAAATCCCGATACAGATAGGCGAATATTTATTTAAATTTTCTTATATTCTTATGCTAAGAGATAGTGTAGTGATGTCCCTTGAGTGCTTCTTGTGTAAGCTGTTGGTCAGTGGGCTTTAGCAATTCAGGCTTTGTGTCTCATGAGATTGAAGACGGGAGTTGGAATCACCTAATTGATCAGGATGAGATTTGCTTGAAGCAAGTTGGAGATTAGAGGCCTTAGAATTTCATGAATAACCCTTTTGGGAAACTTATTTTGGAATTTAGGGAAGAGTAATATTCTTGTCTGTATTTAACTAAGGCTGTGGTGGGTTTTCATGGACAAAAAGAATATAGAAAATGATTCTTTCGGTTAACTAGGATTTTTATGGATTCAGTGGGATTATGTAACTTTGACATTCTGATGTGGACCTCGTGCGCCTGCGTCTTTTTTTTTCAAAAGAAATTCTTCCCTTTTTTTTTCAAGCTTATTAAGCCAATTTGACCCATCTTTTTGATGCAACACACGGTGTCCTTTACATCAATAACTGAAAGTATGATTACATGATTCTGCGAAGCTGCTATACCCTGCACTATGGTCATCTAGCTTTGGCATGTTAAGTGGTTTATCACCTCAATTTGGTTGTGAAGAAGACATCCTTTTAACCCTTGTATGGTACACGGGGAGAACCCCATAATTATCTATAATTTTCCTCTAATTCTGCCTCCGGTGCTGTCCAGGGATGTAGCCACACTATGGCCAAAGGTGGCCATGGCCCCCCCTGTGTTTGCCATAACCTATGCATATATAGTATATATGTTTAATAAAATATTATTTATTTTGACCAAATAAATATAAAATAAGACATAAGACTAGAATGCAATAACTAATTCCGTAAATTGAAAAGAAAATTGCTAAATAATTAGTACAAATTCAATCATAGATGAATTCTGTTATAAAAAAGAACGCTAAGTTCAATTTTGATAGATGTAATTGAAGGGGAAAAAAAAACTATTTAGTTTTGATTTGTTGATTTTTGCCTTTTTTTTTTTTAAAAGTATCTTTGTTTATATTAATTATTTGATATATTTTGATACGTTGTTATTTTCAAACTAGAATCTATGAAAACGTAAATGTAGCTGGAGTTGGATATACATATTGTTTGGCCCCCCCTATCTTGAAATCCTGGCTCCGTCCCTCGTGCCGTCATTTATCTTCCTTGTAATATCCTAAGGTTTCCTCTTCTATGTATTTTGCTGATTTTTGTATATATTAGTTTGGTGTAATCCTTTCGCTCCCTGTCCTCTTTTTGGAAGTGTAAACTAAAAGTAGAGTATTAGATTTACAATCATTCCCTCCTCATATCTTTCTTGGAGTGTGGGAGGTCTATGAAATGTTACAGGTTCGTTTACATTTGTATGCTGTGGAGGGACCACTGGAGTTATGAATTGTGCTTTATTTACCCGAGTCTCCTCCCCAACCCTTCTTATTGTCGTTGTTGTTGTTGTCGTCATTGGATCCGTTTGCCCTAGTTCTTCCTGTCATTTTCTGTACGAAGGATATTGTGGTTACACCCTCTGTTTATTTATTTATTTATTTATTATTATTGGTATTGTTATTGTTATTGTTATCGTTATTTATTTATTGATAAAATGCATATAAAACAGTCCTAGTTGAATACAGAAAAAGTACTAGGATTTCATTAATAATAATAAATCATAAAAACAAAAACAAAAACAAAAACAAGAAAAATTCATTCTAACCCTTCCTATCTCGTTGTGGTACTTTTGCCAACAACCGTAAGTTAGAAACTAGGACTATTACAATTAAGTGCTACAAAATTTGTTGTTGTCCTAGCTTCCACACTTGCCATTTCCTATCCAAGCAAATGGACACAACGTTGACGCACTGTCTCCTCCAACTCCCATGCTTCATCGGGTAGGCCATAACACTCCCAGCGGACAAGGACCATCCGCACCCCATTCTGACCCACCATTCGTCTAATCACGCAGGTAGGGATCTCGTGATATGTGGAAGCTCTATAAAAATTTACCAATGGGTCTAGGGTTCGGACAACATGACCGAAAGGAGGTCGGGTACTCCGGATATCCTGGAGTAGAAACGCATCACCCTTGTTGGCGACGTATTGCGGCGGTAAGTTCCATACTCGATAGAAATTGTTGTCCAGATATTCTCTTATCTGAACAGGCCCGATAAACATGTCTCTCCTAGGCGAGCTCCTCCAATAGCACGGCCTAGTTGGGGTAACCCTCACAAATACTGCCTTTCCATATGGCAGGACAGGCGGCACAATCATGTGTCTCAAAGCCGCCTCAGGGCCGTCCTCTATCGAGGATTCTGGATCAGACTCTTCCATTTCTTGATCAAAGTCAGGTTCACCCTCAGCTCCTACTCCGAATTCCTCTTCCAAATCCTCTTCTGGCTCTTCCTCTGGATCCTCTTCCCAGTCAATAGGTTCTTCTAACATCTCGGGTTCTTCCTCCAACCATCCATTTTGATTTTCGTTTGCCATCTACAAAAATCAAAATTCTACTTAGTAACTAAAAATGATTACTATAACCATTAATAAGTTATTTAACAAGCAGGCTTACGGTCCCTCTAGGTCACAAGGGTTTTTCAACCAAGGCTCTGATACCATGTTGTGACGTCCCAAAATTTAAGGACATCATATTAAGATTTACAACTTAAAATCAATAATGCCACCAATATTACCAACATCCATTAATTAACAACCCGGAAATTGTAAGTTCTTAAATTACAACTTAGTCGTAGTACATAAAATAACACCAATATATAAAAAAATAAAAATAAAAACTAGAAAATAACACCAAATTGATTAAGATTATGTTTGGTTTATGAATTTGAGGACCGATTTGGATAGATTTTATACACATTTTTTTTTTTCAAATCTTTTTTCAAATTCATGAACCAAATACAATCTGAAAATAATAACTAAAAAAAAACTATACTGTTTCAGTTTTTTTTTATTTTATTTTATTTTTATACTGCTTCAATTTTTTTTTCTTTTCTTTAGATCAAGTAATGCTTCAGTTTAATAAAAACAAACAAGCAAAATTAAGAAGGAAAGCAAGAGAGAAAGGAAAAATCAATTAAAAGAAAGAAATAACTTTCAAATTATTGAAAGAATCTCACACCATGAAAAATATTAATTAAAATTAACTAAAAAATTATGTAGATCCTATTCGATGATTTTCTACTTTTACACCAAGAATAAGTTGATTTAGGTTCCATTTGTTTTGATACAAAATATTTTTCATATAAATCGATTTTACACACAAAAAAATATTTTGTATTTGTTTTTCGACGTTTAGTTCATAATTGAAACGAAAAATTTATATTGCATGAAAAAGTTAGGATACCTATTTGAAAAGTCAAATGCGTTGAAAGAGTTTGATTACATAATTTTTAATGTCAAGAAGTTTTTGAAACTATAATGAAAAACATTTTTACTTATATTTTGTTCACCAAACAATAAAAAATGAATAGAATATTTTTTTTAAAAAGATGTTTTACATCAAAAAAAAAAAAACTTTAATAAAAATAGTTCGTAGTAGTAATGATAATAATAAAAAGTTATATTAAAATTTTCTATTCTTCAATAATTTTATAAAAAGTTACATTTAAATTTGAAACGTTTTAAATGTATATAAATTGAGTTGATATAAAACTAAAAAAGAAGTATTAAAATTTTTAAAACATTCATAAAAAATTTAAAAAATAGAGTGATACTTTGCCCTATAAATTATATTAGATGCATGAAATGAAACAGAGTGAAACTTTGCCCCAAAAATAGAGCGAAACTAATTTCAAAACAAAATAAACACATAATTTTTTTTTTTTTTGGGGGTTGTAATTTGTCCAAATATTTTTGTGTTAAAGTTATGCTGTGTACTGTGCATAAAACAAAGAAAAAAAAAGTTATTTGATTTAAAAAAAATTAATCACCTTATTTGATTTGAGACTTTTGAATCCACTTTTAAAAATTTGAATTTTTTATTTTCTATATTTTTTGTGTTTACAATTTTTTTAATATTCTATTTATTTATTTTTAGATACACCTAACATAAATAAACCTAAAAAATATAATATTTGTAAAAAAAATCTTTACAAAATTCATTAAATACCAAAAATATAAAAATTCAATACATTTTTTTAATCTTATGTATTTTTTAAAATATTTTTTTATAAATATTTTACCTTTTTAAGTATATCTAATAAAAAAAATTTACTTAAAATATTAAAAAAACTCACTAAAAATAAAATTGGTCAAAAATTGCAACCAAACCATGAATATTATTTGCAACCATTGGTTCATGCAGGTCATATAAAACCCCAACAATGATTGAGATTTTTTGTTTTTTTTACTCTTCGCAATCATTTTTGAATCTTAATTATTGAAGTAAATTGAAAACGATATATGTATCAAAATATGCATATATCTCCATCAAGGACTTATGAAAAAACATCAAAAAAAAAATTGAAAATGATAGTTTCAGAGAGAGACAGAGAGAGAGAGAGAGAGAGGAGCTTACTGGATGAAATTGCTTCTCTAGTTCTGTTCGTAGTTAAGTTTCAAATTGTGTAATATATATATATATAGAGAGAGAGTAAGTTTCAAATTGTGTAATATATATATATATATATATAGAGAGAGAGAGAGAGAGAGAGGGAGGATGCTGGTTGGTTGGAGAGGATGTTTGGTTCTATACATGTGACACCCCAAATTTTTTTTTTTTGGACATCATAATAAGATTTAGGACTTAAAATCAATGTTGCCATCAAACATCACTAATATCCATTAATTAACAACCCAAAAATTTTAAAGTTTTCAAATTACAATTCTAATAAAACTTAAAACTTGGTCTCGGTACACAAAAAGAAATTTAAAACCGCTGCGAAAGAAAAGATAGAGAAATATAGGAAATGGTTTGTGGAATTTGGGGACTCTTCAAGCTAACCAAGGCTGAATGTCACCTTGCACGGCCTCGGTGTTTCCTTCGTTTTCTTCGGTACCTGGCATAAAACGCCAGGGTAACGAGAATGCCAATGAGCGACGAGCTCAGTAATATACCACAACCCGAAAATACCCACCCCGATAATAATACTCATAAATAATAAATATCGTATAATAACAAAATAATAAGAAGCATTTAATAAGCATAACAGAAATGCTAATAGTTAAAATAATAACAATAGATAAATAAATAAAAATGACAAATGGAAATAGTGATTTATCATAAGGAAAATGCATGCTTTTCTTTCTAATTTCTCATAGATTCAGTTTATCAGATAAATTTAAGTAACTCCCCGCGGAGCACTATTTTCACTCAACCGCTAAGCAATGGCCACGGGCAATTCTGACTCCCCCTTGGTCAAATATTCAAATGTTACTTACTGTAACTACCAATGATGCCCACGCACCAGGGTTATGTACCCGAGTCGTGACATCACGGTCTGCCCCAAGGGAACGGTCTATGTTGTGACACCCGCACCACCAACCTTATATCGCCTACACCGATAAGAGCCGAAATACCTTCTCGTGCCATGTTAGGGTTCGCAACTCACTTGCGCAAGATTCTAAACCGGGCTCACCCCATCACTCGTAAACTTTAATGCATCTATTCAATTTCGTGTTTCTTTACTTCATCGAATTCACATTTTAATGCATGTGTGAGTTTTAGTTTGAGAACCACAGTGACATAAGGTTTATATAGCACAACACAATCACATATGGCAACCAAAATAAATGTGATAGAGTGTCTTAGGAGTCATCGCAAGATTTCTTACGAATTCACATACTTCTCCTTTCAGCACTGTATGGTTAAACAAAAAAAATATGAAACCCATACCATACGATGTTCGACCATTATAATATTTAAACTGGTGCTAGTTCATCGAGTTAGGAAAATATTTCGAGAAGAACATCAGGGCTAAAAACGATTTTAAAATGGAGAATATTTTTTTTGAAGAAAACTGGTTTTCTGGACAGTGAGTTTCATTCACTTCCAGCACAGATGTTCTGTGTTTGAAAAATAAAAAGGGTCCTCAAACGGTGTCGAAAAGAGGAATGGTCAGAAAGGTTTGCTAAATTTTTGAGTTTAGAACATATTTACAGAAGAGTGTGAAGACTGAAAACCAGTCGAAGATGGTAAATAATTTTTATAAGAAAACTGGACAGATTCTGTCACATTTTGGAAAAATTGGTGTTTCTCTCTCAATACTTAATAAAAAATTATGAAACCAGCGGCGTTTGAAATATAACTTAAAAATATAACTTTTCCAAGTGGTTGTGCAGAAAAATACTATTTGTAGAGAAAATGGGACCTGTTTGAAGTCGCTGCTTCTGCTGTGTTGTAAGTGATGTTTAGGGAAAATATTTGTTTTGGTAAGAAAATGGTGTCCGATGATTTTATAAAAATTTTACACAGTGTATAACATCTAAATATACTTCCAGTATACACAGATTTTTAACATCCATTATTTTCAATTTATTAGAGCCCCCTTTTCACCCGATAAAGTGTGAAACAGTGAGAAGAATCTAAGCTTCAAGTAAAGGGAAGCCATTCTCATCTCATTTTACTCTCTTGCAAGATTATTTCAACAATGGAGAATATTGAACACACAAAAACAGTAACTAAGCCATATATCTATGTTTGTAAGAAGGAATATGAAATTATAACATAATGAAACCCTCATCCTATCAGAGTTTTAAACATGCATGGACTATTTTGCTATATATGACTTAACCATGCTTAGTCTTGCATATATAAATTATATAAATTCAGTTAGAGGTATCTAAGGGAGGATAGAGGTGATGTATTCTTACCTTAGTGAAGTAAAAAAAACCCAAGTGTTAGGCCCTTCTTTCCTTCTCTTCTCTCTTGCTTTCTCTCCCTCTCTTCTCTCTTTGTTTTGCTCTTACAAGTGTGTGTAATAAGGCTGAATAGTGCTCCTAATATAGGAGTTTGAGGGCCTAATTTGTTATTATTATTATTTTATTTATTATTATTATTTTATTTATTTTTTATTTTTTACTTTATTTCTCCTTTTTGCTTAGGAACTCTCATCTAATGCTTAGATGGTAGCTTACAGACTGTGCCTGCCGTGGCTGCCTTAATCAAGGCTTGGAATGCCATTGCATGCTTACTTCTCTTAGGGAGGTTGAGTGTGGACTTGGGAAAAAAATATGCATGCAAGCCAGGTAACCTAGATAAAAAGAAAAGGAAGTGGCAGTCAGCCACTTTCCTTGCAACTTGATCACATTTTTTTTATAGAATTGAATTGAAATTGGTGTCAATACAATATTAATATGTATATATAATTTATTTATTTGTTTACTTATTTAATATTATTATTTTCAACTGGATGGTTTTCTTCCTACTAAATTCTAACTAGCTTATTTACTATCAATTTAATCCATTTAGTTTTTTTTTACAACTGTATTTTGATACAGAATTTTAATCGCATCAAGATAAATAATTTGTTTAAAAGAATTTAATATTGATATTAATTATGGTCCTATTAATATTATAATTTAATGGTTTAACAATCACTATTGATTGGCTTAATATTATTATTAATAAACTAATTAGTTGTCTAAAAATTTAGGTTCTTACAACCTATCCCCCTTAAGTAATTTCGTCCTCAAAATTTTAACACGTACCTTTATCTTCAAACAACTGAGGGTAATTGGCTCGTATTGCATCCTCTCTTTCCCAAGTAGACTCCTCCACTCCTCGATGCTGCCACAACACTCGCACCAAGTAGATGACCTTGCCTCTTAAGTTCTTTTCTCGTCGGTCCACAATCCTTATGGGTTTTTCCTCAAAGCTTGCATCTTCATTGAGATCAATTTCCCCCCAATTGATAACATGTGAAGGGTGTGGCTCATATTTCTGTAACATCGAGATGTGAAAAACATTGTGCACTGTTGCGAGCTGTGGTGGTAGTGCTAGACGGTATGCTACCTCTCCTACCTTGCTCAGAATTTCAAAGGGTCCCACATAACAAGGTGCCAGTTTTCCTTTCTTTCCGAATCGCGTAATACCTCGACGAGGTCGAACTTTGAGAAAAACATGATTGCCTACCTCAAAGGTTAAGGGCCGCCTCCTTTTATCCGCATAACTCTTTTGGCGACTTTGGGCTGTGATTGGTCGTTGTTTGATCAGTTATATCTTCTCAGTGGTCTCCTGAACCAGGTCGAGTCCTAGCAAGGTTTCTTCCCCTACTTCTGTCCAACAGACTGGTGATCGACAAGGTCGCCCATAAAGTGCTTCATACGGTGCCATTCCAATACTGGCCTGGAAACTATTGTTGTAAGCGAACTCAACGAGAGGTAAGTGTTTCTCCCAACTTCCATTAAAATCCATAACGCAAGCTCGAAGCATATCCTCCAAGGTTTGTATTGTCCTTTCAGACTGTCCATCTGTTTGTGGGTGAAATGCCGTGCTAAAACATAAGTTCGTTCCCATTGCCTTCTGCAAGCTCTGCCAAAATTGGGAAGTGAATCGAGGGTCACGATCAGACACGATACTCACTGGTACTCCGTGTAATCTGATCATTTCTTTGATGAACAATCTACTGAGTGAGTCTAACGTATCTGATGACCCGACAGGTAAGAATTGGGCTGTCTTAGTTAGTCGATCTACCACTACCCATACGCCGTCATGTCTCTGTGGTGATCGAGGCAAACCCGTCACAAAATCCATGGTTATGTGTCCCCATTTCCACTCTGGGATTGGTAAAGGTTGAAGGGTTCCTGCCGGTCTTTGGTGTTCAGCCTTTACTTGTTGACATGTCAGGCACTAAGACACAAACTTGGCTACATCCTTTTTCATTCCGCCCCACCAATATTGGCGTTTTAAGTCTTGATACATCTTAGTACCTCCTGGATGTACTACGAATACTGAATAGTGAAATTTCTTAAGTACCTTTTCTCTTAGTGAGTCGTCACTCGGCACGAACACTCGACCTTGATATTTCAAACTCCCATCTGTGTGAATTTCCCAACCAGGCATGGTTTCACTAGATTCCATTCGTGCCTTGATGAATGCCACCTCCTGATCGTACTGTTGTGATTCTAATACATCGCTCAAAATTTTAGGCATAGCAATTTGAGCACCAAGGTAAGCCTTTTCATCTTGGACCTCCATTTGTACCCCAAATTCATTGAGCGTTCCAATCATATTCCATTCTCTAAGGGCTAAACTAGCAACAATCCCTCTATTTTTGCGGCTTAAGGCATCTGCTACAACGTTAGCCTTGCCGGGATGATAAGAAAGGGTAAATTGGTAATCCTCGAGGTACTCCATCCAACGTCTTTGACGCATGTTCAGGTCCTTTGGGTGAACAGATATTTCAAGCTTTTGTGGTCGGTGAATATCTCAAACTTTTCACCATATAAGTAGTGTCTCCAAATTTTAAGTGCATGAACTATGGCTGCTAACTCAAAGTCATGAGTGGGATAATTCTTCTCATGGTTCTTTAATTGCCTTGATCCATATGCCACCACCTTGCCTTTTTGAATCAACACGCACCCTAAACCTTCTTTGGAAGCATCACAATACACATTGTACCCAACGTCACGCTCTGGTACTATGAGAATAGGGGCACTCGTCAATCTTTTCTTAAGTTCTTGGAATGAATTTTCACTAGACTCGTTCCATTCAAACTTAACTCCTTTTTGAGTCAAGCGTGTCATTGGTTTGGCCAATCTTGAGAAGTTCTGAATGAATCTTTGATAGTAACCGGCCAACCCTAAGAAACTACGAATCTCGAATGTGTTCTTAGGTTGCTTCCATTCTGTCACTGCCTCTACTTTAGTTGGGTCCACCGATACTCCCTTTTCAGACACCACGTGACCCAAAAACTTTACTTCCTTCATCCAGAATTCACACTTACTAGCTTTAGCATACAATTGGTTCTCCCTCAAGGTTTGAAGTATTATTCTCAAATGTTGTTCATGGTCTCCCTCAGACTGGGAATACACCAAAATATCATCAATGAAAACTACCACAAATTGATCTAAGTAAGGCGTGAATGTTTTGTTCATTAAGCTCATGAACACACCTGGTGCATTGGTTAGGCCGAACGGCATCACTACGAACTCATAGTGGCCGTAACGGGTTCGAAATGCTGTCTTAGGAATATCTTCTTCCCGAATACGCAACTGGTGATACTCAGATCTGAGGTCTATCTTTGAGAAACACTTTGCCCCTCTAAGCTGATTGAAGAGGTCATCAATCCTAGGTATTGGATACCGATTCTTAATGGTGACTCTATTGAGTTGGCGGTAATCAATGCACAACCTAAGCGTCCCATCTTTCTTCTTAGCGAATAAGGCTGGTGCTCCCCATGGGGACGTGCTTGGCCTTATAAATTCCTTGTCCAACAATTCTTGCAACTGTGTCTTTAGCTCTCTCAGTTTAGCTGGTGCCATACGATGTGGTGCCATTGAGATCGGTGATGTGCCAGGTTGTAGTTCGATGGTAAAGTCTACTTCTCGCTTTGGGGGTAGTCCTGGTAATTCCTCCGGAAATACATCAGTATACTCGCGTATCACACGAGGTAACCCTAGTTCCATACGGTCCTTGTCTTCCAGAACTAAGCTAGCTAACCATCTAGCTAGGTGGTCGTGCCACTTTGATTTCCGAAGTGTCGGTGATAGGGCATCTTGTCTATCCCCCTTAAATTGGAATCGCGTTCCGTCCTGAGAGTAAGCAGTCACCGTCTTTTGATAGCAATCAATGGTGGCTCTATGGGCTGATAACCAGTCCATTCCTAGGATAACGTCAAAGTCTGACATTTCCATAACCCGTAGGTCGCAAGTCAAACGCAAACTGGAGACTCCTAGTTCACATGATTTGCATACAAGATCTACTCGAGTTTGACCTCCTAGCGGTGAGGCTACACTCATAGGCATTTCTAATCGTTCAGGTTCTAATCCCAAAGTTGTAACACATTTAGCAGATATGAAAGAGTGTGATGCTCCAGAATCAAACAAGACTTGTACACACGAGTTCATAAGGATGAGTATACCTTGGATCACTGAAGGATTTCCAGTGTCTTCTCCCTCTTGGAGTGCAAAGACTCTCCCGGGGGCACCCTGATTTGGCACCCAAGGTTTCCTTGCATTGGCATCTCCTGGCTGTTGAGTTCTCGATTGTCCCACATTCCGATTAGTTGGCGGTTGACCTCTTCTGGATTGGGAATTTTGCACAGTTCGTGTTCCCTGGGTTGGAGCGCATTTGTTCCGTTGAGCAGCCCCTCCTTGATGGATATAGCCGCCTGACCTTAGAGGGCAGTTGTTCTTGAAGTGACCTTCTTGGCCACACTCATAGCACCTTCTAGTCCTTTCCCCATTACGTTGCTTGGTATTGTACCCTTGCTGTTGTTGTGGCCCCCTAGTATAAGGTACCGAAGTGGCAAGGGTCTCTTTGCAGATTGATTTGCTTGCAGAAATCAACCAGTCACCACGTATTTTCTCAGAAGTTGATGCTGCTCTGAAAGCCAAACAGATGAAGTCAGATGTTGATGAGTATCTCAAGGTACTCTGGAGTTTCATCAATGCTGTCCACTTTTTATGCATTTCTGCTTTTGTGTTTTTTTTTTTTTTTTTTATATTTTTTTTTTATTATTTATATATTTAAAATTTTAAAATGTTATTTTGACTTTACTAGCATTCTATCTAGATTGTATTTTTTTTCAATAAAAGAGCTTTTTCCAAGTTTTTAGTTGTAATAACTTTCACATATGGTTCCAATTTTGAGACTCAAATGGAATGCCTGATTAAACTACACTGCTATACTGTCTAAATTCTTGTCATTGCTATTCCTAGAGTGCTTAACGTTACACCTTTATACTGCTTTTCTCCCTTTTTTTTTTTCGACGGTAACAAGATGGTCGCCAAAAATTATGTTAGTGTTTTTCTTTCTTTTTTGCGACAGCAAAATAGCTGTTGCCATAAGTAGTTTAGACAATCACGAATAATTTGCGACCGTTGCTTTGCCGTCGCAAAAAAGTATTTGTCACCTCCACATTTGTGACTCTCATTTGCCATCGCATGGGCCGTCGCAAAAGGTCTTTTGCGACTGTTTTCTTATTATTTGCGACGGTTTATAGCGGTTCCAAAAAGTGCTTTTTTTTAGTGTTGTACAATGAAGTCAAACCAGATGTATGACATTTTTTACACATATTTCCTTGGTTTGTGACTTCAACCTTTACTCCTCCCAAAGCTTTCTTCACCTGTTACACAAATAAAGCCAAATTACCCAGGTAGATTACTCAAATTTTCAACTTAACTGCATGCAAGCTACATGAAATTGCCTTGACTGAGCCCCATTACCATGAGAAAAAAAAAAAAAAACATAGAAGATGAGGAACTTTGAAATAGAAACCAACATTGACTAAATAACATTATAATAAGCCCCCTTAAAAATCTAATTGTACATTTTTTGTCATCAAAGGTTGTAGGAGAGTATCCTATGGCTGATGAAGTTCTAATTCCTACTTACAATTTCAAGTACAAGCTCCATCTTTCCCGTACCCAAACAGTCTGCATTGTTCTGACCAGTTCACATGCACTATTTGCTTCTACGCCATCATTCTTCTTCTTCTTCTTCTTCTTCTACATCATCAGCAAGAGAGAGGCTAGCAATATCAACAGCTCCTGCGACCCGCTTTCCATATATCGAAACAACTAAAAATGTAAATCATAGAAAAACACATATATGAAAAGAAGACAAAAAAAAAAGAAAAAGAAATCAAGTTGTTAGAATTACTTACCTCCTCACCATCAAAGCCATTTTCATCGTTTGAGTCATTATCAGAGTTGTTGGGGTTCACATCATCATCACCGTTGTAAACAGTTAGTTGAAACTTATTCCGATAAATTCGTATTAACTTCCAACTCAATTCTGGATTCGGTTGATTATTGTCTTGTGCTAATTGATGTTGCTCAATTCCAAGATAAGTAGCCCGATACACTTTCATCAGCCAATTTGTCTTTTTACCTTCATGTCTATCAAAGTGATAGTATGTGACGGACCGAGCTGAGATTGTTGCGACTTGTGCTCCAATTACAACATCATTCATTGACGAGCATTGATGCCACTCATATTGTCCTGGAATATGAAGAGCTGGTTCATGTGCAAACAAGAAGTATAAGCTTCCTACCCAGTTATAAATATCAACCATTGCTTGATTGAGGTGTGTAGGGTTCATAGGCAAATCTAGTGAGAAAACCCTAAAGATGGGGTGTTCTCAAGTTCATTGATGTTGATGTTCACAACTCTATTGAAAACGTATGTCGTGTCCACTTGTCCAATCACTCCCCATCCAAAGTGTATTGTGTGTAACATCCCCAAATCCTTTGTGTTTCGACTTGAATGTCAAAACCTTGATCATCAACTCTTTGAACATTTTCGATTTGTAATGGTGTCTTCGTATAAATTTTCAAAATTTTCCAACCTTCTGGAATATTTGCATTTGGAACCTGAGGTACTGCCCTAAAGACATCCATATACCAATCAGTTTTTCAAATCTCCATTTGAATATACTTGTCTTTCTCTCCTAGCAGATGATCCCCCTCACAAACTACCCCTAGGTCACAGGTTGTTCCCCTTTTACGCACATATGCCATCTATAATTTTGTCCGTCGGGGTTCAAATCTATTTCACCTTGTAGGCAAAAATACAGTGCACCTGCTCTTACGAAAATAGTACGCAAGTCTAGGTCCATCTGACAAGGATCTAAGTGGAACTCATGTGGTGCAATCCTCAAATAGTGGAGATTCGAAAAATAGATTACCAACATCAATGCCATTAACCAACGGGACCAAATAAGTGTGAACCAAATCTCGGTCAGATATGGTAAGACTAAAATTTCGCGATATGTTAGCTAGAACAATCATAACCCGGCCTATCTCCGCATCCATCTACCAAAACAGTTACAAAACATCATAGTTTAGCTTTATTTTCCAAAACTCAGTTGGAAAGTTCTCAACAACGGAAATAACTTTTTGGCTGAGGTCCTCAAAACTAAGCACTTGAAAAAGAACATTGTTATTCAAGACAAAAAAATTAGAATCATTTTTCAAGCCCAATATGTGGCAATCAATTAGGACATTAAAGGTAATACTCTCTCTCATATCTTTTCTAATCATCAACCTATCATATGACTTACACATCATTGGGTCCAGAAAATGGATCTAAAGAGTGGGCTTAGATACCATTTTCCATTTGAAAAATACTGACTTCCTTAACTAGAAGAAGAGAATGAGGGCTTCTCATGTGTGGAGAAGTATGTTGAAAATCAGAAACACCTAAACCACTAAAACACCCACACCATGAACATCTATCTAAGGCCTCGTTTGGCAAGTGCCCCTTTTAGCCAAAAAGCCAAAAAGTTACTAAAAAAATTAAAAAGCCAACAACCCATACCAAAAAGTCAAAGATTTCCTTTTCTATCTACTTTTTGCACATCTTTTCGTAAAAAGCCAAAAAGCCATCCCAAACATACTAGTTTTTTTTACATCACATTTTAGCTAAAAGGCCAAAAAGTTACTAAAAAAGCCTATTCCCAAACGAGGCTTAAAATGAAATCAACAGCATGTGAGGAAGTTGTCTCAACTTCTCCATTAAGAAAGAAGACGAAAAGAGAAATCAAAGCCACCGGAGGATAATCCAAAGATGTTGTGATCTAGAAATTTTCAATTAGACCAGAATTTTAAGATTATTATGCTTATTTTGTACTAGTGAAAAAGATCATTAAAAATGTTAACTCAATCAAACTTTAATTTTGTACTAGTTACTCGATGTATTCTAAGCATTATACCGAATAAACATGAAGGGAAATACTCTTGAAGAGGAAAACACAAGAACGAGTAACTAGGAATAACACGACTCAAAGAGGTAAAACATGACAAAAGAAGGTGCAATCAGAACACAAGACTCAGAATGACTTCCCTAAGGAGATACTCTTCTACATCGATTAGCGTCTACCATGGGTATCACCATGCTTGTCGGGGGAAAATTGCCATAGGAAAGCCTCTTAACATTGGTTAATCTAGCTCAAGATCTATAGGCTTATAAAGAGGCTGAATAAATTCCATACACATTTTAGTCGAAGCCATAAGAACAATGTGCATGTGATTAATTGATTGCAATATCCCATTTGTTCACACTAAAGTAACTCTACCCAAAATTCTTAATATTAACTTGAAATTATATCCATATGGTATGTAGGATGCTAAGGTGGATGTGTGGCAAGACTAGGCAAGACAGAATTAGGAATGAGTGTATTCGAGATTGAGTAGGAGTAGTATTGATAGAAGATAAGTTGAGAGAGAATCGATTGAGATGGTTTGGTCATATTCAACGGCGACCAACAGAGGCAATAGTGAAGAGATGCGATACTCTAGAAACCCTAGAGTGAGAAGCTCTTAGGCAATCTTAGAAAATTTTTACTTCAAATTGATCAATAGTGTTACAAGACACCACAACACCTATTTATAGTCATAAGTTCCATCGCTAACTAATACTCACAAGCCATGCACATGCTAACTAACTCACCACTAACTAATACTCACATGCCAACTAACACACATGCAAACTAAAGTTGATTACATATTTTGGTTCTTTCTTATTAAAAGCAGCTTCTATAAATTTTGGTTTTTACTATAAAGCAAAAATTATAAGTTAAAAGCATGTTTGGGTTATTGTCTTGTTTCACATTTACTTTTTCTAAAATATCATTTTCAAAAATCATATCTAAAATTTTTAAAAAGGGTTAATATAATCTCTTTTTTAGTAATAAAGTTGAAAAATTAGGAAAAAGAAGTAAAAAGGTTAACAAAGCATAATCTAAAATAATAGAAGACCATTTAAATGTAATTTAGACTATTTGTTATTTGGAAGTCAGATATATTAAAAAAGAGTATAATATTATATGATTGGTTTTAATTGAACTCAAACTAAATTTAATTGGGTTGAATCAGGTGCAAGAAGTAAGAATACGTAATTTAAGGAATCTGGATTAAAAGATGGATAAAGCTTTTCAAAATTCTCGACCTTCTTATGGTTGATGTTTTTCTTCTTGTTATTCTAAGTTTTTTTCTCTCCAATTTATGTGTTCTTGATTTTAACAAGTTTTCTCGTGCCCTTGTGTCCATCTAGTGCTAAAAGGAGGAGATTCAAATATCATGGAACGCCCATATAAGTTAATGGCAACTGCTATGTCATGAGGTCTGACAATGTGCATTGGGAGGAGAAATGACAGATTCAACAGTCTTCGTGACCATATTGCTCATCACATTCTTTCCTTCCTGACAATGAAAGAACTTGTTCGGTTCATGTTCACTTGCAAAAGATGTAGAGAGTTATGCATGACTACTCCATTTTTGACTTTTGATGGGATGAAACCTTAGCCAACGTCTGATCTGTATGAATGCGATAAGTAGGTCCTTGATGCAACATCAAAGGAGAAAGATATGTAACTTATGTATTCGTTGGTGTGTTTTGGGCTACGTGGGTGTAATCTATCGTGTTGTTACATGGTTACATATTGCAGTGCAATGTAATGTGGAAGTGCTTGAGCTCGAACTCCTTGGTTATCCACCATATACCAAGTTTTCATTGCCACTACGCTTATTTTCTTGTGGATCCTTGAGGTCTTTAACATTGAATTTGAACAGTTGCTCTCTTGTATTGCCCTCCGCAGTCGGGTTTACTAATCTCCAATCCTTATCAGTATCATCCGTTAAAATGCTCAACAAGTCTTTTGGTGATTGGATCTCATCCTTGTGCAAATCCCTTAAGGAACTAAGGCTTGAGAGTATTGAAAAGATGAACAGTATCAACATTAATAGTTCATCGCTAGTGTATTTTACATTATTAAATTCGTCTCTTACTGAACTCGACCATCTCAGCATTGCAGGTGAGAAACTTGAAGTCGTGAATTTGGATTGGAGATTCAATTCCTTTACCGGCAAGTCATTGAAAATTTCTACTCCCAATCTTAAATATTTTACATGGAAGGGGAATCCAACAAACGACAATTGTTTGGGAAATTTGATGAATTTAGAAGGTGCTCAACTTTTTCTTGAACCCAACCTATGAGAACTTACAGATGGCAATTCATGGTATAAGTTGGATCCAAGACCTTACTTTAGATGACCTTACTTTAATTATTGATGACCCTTTTTTTTTAATGCTTTCTGTTAAGTTGTAGTCACAATCTGTGTATTTTCTTTTTTGGGATGTTAAATAAATAGTCTCTGCAATATAATTTCAATTCATAAATGGATTTCTAGAGTAACCACTGCACATGAATTTATTAATTTATTTGACTCCTTTTGCTATTCTCAACTTTTATTTCCTTTAGTTTTGCAGCTACTCTATTATTATTATTATTATTGTCAGATTCTAGTCTAACCTTCAATAGTTTGCATGAATTGATGAATTTTTATTATTCTTGTTGTTTTAGCTCAATTTTTTTTTTGGTTGTCTCTTTTTCTTTGTTTCTTTCTTTCAAGCTGAAAATATTCCTTCACAATTTGTAGGTTTTATATGAGCAAGGTTGCTTGCCTACTTGCTTCAGTAATATATGCAGACTGTGTATGCATGTTAGCAATTTGAAGGATGATCTAGTCCCAGCATTTGTCTCCCTTCTTAGAGGAATGCCTAATTTAAAGATTTTAAGCATAAAATCGTCCCCAAACTCTACTATCACCCATGTAAGTAAAACTGTACTTTGCATGGCTCCGTGTGTGTGTTGTGTGCACACGTGGGCATGCATTTTGCAGAGGGAGCTCAAACATATTTAAGGCTTTGAAGTTAAATTTTAAGTGAGGCCCTTTTGTAAATTTTTACATTGTAATTTTTTTATTTATAATTAAATTTACTAATTTTTTTGTGATCTAAAATTAGTGATTAGGTTTTTATCTTTATGTTTTGTTGACCTTTCATTTTCATTTTTCTTGTGACAGTTGATATACTTGAGATTTTATCACTTTCTCTTTTGCCCGTTTATGTCAAGACAATTTTACCTGTGCTTTTACTTTTATCTATTGCATATCTAATGTGGCCCCATTTGGTGCAAATTTACAAAGTGTGATCATAATATTTTTATTTTTATATCAGGAGTTTGTGCCAAATTGTTTGATATTGGGTCGTATGATTTAAGTAAGCTTGAAAAAATTGATTATTGAAAAGCTGGAGTAAGTGCCTTTCATATTATGCTTTTAGATTACTAATTTTATTTAGTTTGCCACAATTTCTACCAAACAGGGCCTATCTATAGTATCCTAAAGCTATAAAAATGGGGCCTCCTCTTATTGGGGCCCTGGGAAAATACCTAAGCTGCCTATTGGTTGAGCCACTACTGGTATTTTGCCTATGACTTCAGGATAGGATGCATGCTGATTGGGACACAAACACACTGTACCTGTAGGATGGTATCCGAGATTGAGTAACAATTTTCATGTATCAAAATCTTGTTGCAGGTTTGTGGATTTGATGCGGGATATTGGGAGTCTCAAAACTTGATATTTATTCATCATCTGCTTGTGGCAGAGATCGAGCTTTTGATGGTAAAAATGATTTGGAGCTAGCATTGTTTTTGCTTAGGCATGCCAAAGAAATAACAAAGATGGCCATCTTTTATTCTCCCCCTTTGCCACATAATGTGCATGCAAAGTTGCATCACTGTGCTTTGGCTTCTGCTACTACAGTTGTTTTCCAGAAGACATGAAGTCTTTTGGGTGTTTCTTGGAGATTGTTTTTAATTTAGCTCGGACTAAGTTGGACTTAAAGTTGAAGATTAAATTGGCCTTGATTGTAAAATGGGAAAGAATTCATTGTTGTGGGTTAATGAGAGACCCCTTTTGATAATTATTTGATAACTTTTTTATTTTTGGGATGAATTATGTTTTGTATGTGATCTTTGTTATGATTGTAATTCATTGACTTTCATTGTATTATCATATGTTTATCTATCTTATGTCATATTTATCTATATACTGTAAGCGTTGCTTAGAGTTTTCTACAGTAAAAGATGGTTAATTTTTTTTGGCACACATCTACCAAAAATGCCATCCACTTTGTTGTGATAAATGCTCTATCCAAACTAGAAAGACCTTTAATGAAATTTGTCTTGGCAGAGAAAAACTCTTAACTCTACTCTATCACCGGTTAACCTAGTTAGTTTTGTCTTTTTCATTAATCATTTTCACTAGGCTAAGCCTTTGTCTTTTTCTGTTTTAAGAACATAAAAAACATTTATATTAAAAACAACATACAGAAACAAGATTCTAAAGGGTCAAACAAACCAAGCCTTTGCCTTGTTAATTGATCTACTGGTTGGATGATATCTGTTGAAGAACTATGATACTATCATTGTTACGTTGCATTTATTATTTTGTATTATCATTGCATTGATTTAATTGGAAGTATTATCAATATATTTTTTTTCCAGTATTGTGATAATAACAAATCACATAGTAAACAAAGAAAATTGTTATATATAACCAGAATATTTTCCTTAGAACGCTTCACCTTTGGTGTGAAATTGTTATATATAATTAGAACATCAAAATAAATCATAACTAAAAATCACGTCGTCATAACTGAGACATATGGTACGTACCGAAAAATGATTTCCCATTTTCAAAATACAATGATTCATATAAGACTTTTATCACATAATAATAAAGATGCGTAATGAAACAATGGTGAAATAAAAATCTAATGGTAAATAACATTTCTCATTTTTTTAAATATGGTGACTTACCTTGTGCTATAGAAACATAACTTAATTGGAACGTTAATGCTCATCAACATTGCAGAGCATCTCTGTTTCAACTCATGATATTGAACCCGCTCATTTTACATTACTACCACAATTCAACCCAACTTTAACACCAATAATTCTAAACTTCAAACTGTCTCCAACTTAACTTATAAAAAATCCTCATAAACATCTAAAGAACATAATTATCTCCAGGAAACAACTTTACATATATAAAAATAAATAACCATTCAAAGAAATTCATACGTCCTGAAAAACAACTGTGGCAGCAAAATCCATAGCGCAATTGTGTATCTTCATACGAATATCTGATGGCAGAGAGGAAGGCAAGTGAAAGAAAATCATATTCTTCAAACTTTTGGCATGCTTAAGCAAAAATAATCCTAGCTCCACTTCATTCATTCCACCATTAGACAGCCCTATCTCTGCCATCTCCAGATGATGAATAAATCTCAGGTTTTGAGACTCCCAATATCTTGCATTAAACCCAGATGCCTGCAACAAGATAGGGAAAAAATTTACTAATTTAAAATATCATCCTTCTTCAAAAGAGAGAGAAAGGGGTTGTGCAATGAACTATATTACTTATGTTGTTTTTAGCCGAGGGTGTTGATGATTTTATGCTGCGATGAAACCTTAAAGAGGGCTTCACATAGTAGTTGGTAAATAATATACAACACTTCATGTTGCAATGTATTCTTGTACTGCTTATATTGGTGTTAGCCGACAACGGTGGGGAAGATTTTATGCTTAAAGTCTTTAAGTTGGGCATTCCAAAAAGATGAGAGATCACTGCTAGAACTAGGTCATCGTTTAAACTGCTAATGTACATATACAATCTACGTACATGATTTAAACTAGGACATCGGTAACCTTGCTCATACAAAACCTACAACATTATGAATACAAACTTGTAAGTATTAAGAAAAAGAAAAACAGAAAAATAAGAAAGATTCTTGACCAGTTTCCCTATAGCAAGTGCTAGATCAGCTCTAAAGATTAAGGAGAAGGCTGTCACTGTACGTAATAATGGAACAAAAAATAAGGGCAAAACTCACTTTATCCCCTTGTGGTTCGAGGCTAGAGCCCGGGACATTTTATCTCAATGTAGTTCAAATATGGGCAAACTCTCCATTGTTGTTTTGGACTGATTTGCAACTGCTAGGTTCTCCCCCCAATTAGTTCTTTTTAGTTTCACCCAACAAAGCAGTTTAGTCAGTCAAGTCCAACTATGAAACGAAGACATGAGGGAAGAAAAAACGTCCTTTCATTAAAGGCTAAAATAGTCTTTTGATTACTAGCTTTAGCAGATGTTAGACTACAAATCAGTCCAAAAGTACATGGGGGGCAATTTGTCTGTATATTTAAACCATAACAAAGTAAAGTACTCCCGTCTCAAACCATGAATGCGTAAAGTGAATTTTTCCCAAAAAAACAAAAGCACCCTTGATTTGTTTACAGAAAGGGAATAAATATATATATACATAGAGTGACAATAACAGTAGTAAAGCTAAAAATTGTTGACCAGTTGATTCTATTTGTGGACAAATGTACTATAGTGTTGGAGGGGAAAAAAATACAGAACAAATCAATGATATTAGACTTATTTTGACAATTGGCTAAAATAGCCAAACAGTAACTACAAAAAAGTCCTCTCTACTTTGTCCTTTTGTGAAAAGTCAAAAAAAAAAAAAAAAAAAAACTAAAATAGTCAATTCTCGAAACAACCTTACTTTCCCTATGAAAATGGAAAATTAACAAGATTTGGACTTTATATCGCACATAAATAATCCAATATGAGCATAAAGCAAAGTATATTTACCTTAATCATAAGGTCACGTACATCAAGATCTTTAGTTTTGCTAACACCAAGAAGAATCTTATTCAAGTTCTTATCAGTATCTTCCTTGGGTTCAAGAAAAAGTCGAGCAACTTCTAATTGCATCAAGGGTTCCAGACGGTTATCATCTGTTGGATTTCCATTCCACATCCACTATTTAAGATTCGGAGCAGAAATTTTCAAAGACTTGCCCACAGAGGAATTGAATCTCCACTCCACATTTATGACTTGAAATTTCCCACCTACAATTCTAGGATGGCAGAGTTGGGAGGAACAAGATTCCACTAACGTAAAACGCACTAGAGATGGAATTGTGATGCTAACTTTGCATATCTCCTCGATATTCTCAAGCCATAATTCCTTAAGAAAGACACAGTTGGATGAGATCCACTCACCGAAGGACTTGTCCACTTTAACCGATGTTATTGACAAGGATTGGAGACAAGTAAACCCAAGAGAGAATGGCAATCAATGAAAGCAACCATGCAAATTCACCGCTACTGACCTCAAGGATTCCCAACAAAATAAGCAAAGCGGAAACTTACCGCTTTTGCCTTCATAATAATGGAGCTCAAGATCAAGTACTTCAGCATTACACTCCACTGCCACATGAAACCATGTAATGATGCGATAGAGTTTCACACCTACTTCGGACCCAGATCGAATCAAAAGCGACATATTTTCCTCCTTTCACGTTCCACCAGTAACCTATCCAAGAAATCCAGTCTGCCATCTAGCAAAATAGAATATAACCTGAATTTGAGTACATAGAAAGTCAGGAATGGATTGGTCAAATACAATTCTCTACATCTTTTTGATACCAACTTGAATCGGAAGAGATTTGTAAAACAGAGGAAGGAGAAGATGTGGTGCACAACATGGTTGGGTAGATCACTGAATCTACATTTCCTACTCTCATTACAAATTCCTAGAGGTTGTGAAACAGCAACTTCCATTAACTTAAGTGGGCATTCCATAATAATATCTGAATTTCTGTGTTTTATGAGAGAAAATTAGAACAAAAAGGTATATCATCAAAATCAGGAGGACATAAAAACATATTTTCCAAATAAATTAAACAATTATAATTGCAGCACTTGTAATCCTTGGCTATATATAAATCAAATATATATATAGCCAAGGATTTCCTACTCTCAGCCCTAAAATTAACCAAATTAATTAGTGTATTAAAGAAAGCAACTTCACACGAACTTTCGGTCATTATTGTCAGAATGCAAATATATATATATATATATATATGAAAACAAGATTGAAGAAATATATATATATATATATATATGATGGTGAGATACAACTAAAAATAATAATAATGATATACACAGAAACGAGGAGTAGACAACGACTTGTAATCAAAACAAACCGAAAGCCATCTCCTCAATCAAACCAAACCCATCTTCCAGTTGTGGAGTGTTGCAGAGAGAAGCATTGGATCCGTCGATTATATCATCAACGCCTCTGCATCTATATATACGGAAAAGTTAAATTTTTTTAATTTCTTTAAAATTAGTGACTTTTTTTTTTAATATCAATTATGATTTTATTAAATATTATTACTATGCAATAATTTTTATTTTTATTTCAATATATATATTTTTATTTATTTATAATTTATAGTTATTTTTTTAATTATATATTATTAATTATGACGTTAAGGTTCGACTACTTCCACCTGACGGTTGAACCAATGACCCATCCATCTGATCCCTCTTTTTTGGTTCGCTCACCAATTTGACCCCTCCCGCTTCACTATCTTTTGGGAGTTTCTTCTATATTTTCACTTCACACAATCTCTAAGTACACTTACACACTACTTTCTTACCACACCACACATATTTTGATTTATTTGATATTTTCTCAAGTCACACCATCAATTTTTAAAAAATCTTCTGAACTTTCTAACCCTAACCTAAATCCAACCCTAACCCTAACTTCCACCGTCAGTGACTCCACCATCGCCGCCCATCCATATCACCACCATCTTCCCACACTGACACTGCCCATCTCCACCCACTCTCACTCACTCGCGATTTTCTCTCTACGTCGTGCGATGGCAGTGCGACTGGGCTGGAAAAGGGAAGGACGAAGGTTGCAGAGATTGGGGAGGGTAGATGTAGGGACGGGACCAGAAATGTTGTTTAGGGTTGGCCAAGGTGTGTGTATAAAAAGATTTGACTTAGTTATGGTATATGACTAATTAAAAACAATTTTTTATACAAACATTGTGAAAACAGAATTTCACATGGATGAAATTAAATAAATCTAGCAAGTCCTTTTTTTTATTTTAAAATTTAAAATAGTTAAAAATCGTCTCATTATATATTATAAAATATTGATAAAATAAAAAATTAGTGAGTGATTTTATAAAATAGGTATCATCTCATTATATATTTTATAAATAATCTCGTTATATATTATAAATAATCATGAAATATAGGGGTAATATTTGAATTTTCCAAAACTTGGGAGGGGTTGTGGCCACTGCCTGTCCCTATACTGTTCTGCCCCTGGGTGGATGGGACCAGAGAAGGGTTGAGAGAGATGACGGGGCTAAAGAGGGGATGGTGGTGGCTGAGGCTATGAGGATATTAGTCCCAATCCAAAGTTAATTTTGAATGATGGAAGCATTTCAAAATATTGACATGTCATTAGAGTTGGAAGAATGGGAAATGATAATATATAGATTTATAAATATACATTGGATATTGTTGGCTACATATTTTGTATAAGCCAATTACAATTCAACACGTGGCAGAATAAGGGCAATACGGGAGGACTATTCAAGTCTTCGATCGTGACCGTACACGTGGCAATTAGCATTGGTTCTTATGAGATCTGCATAGCATTGGATCAGCAAAGAGATGCAAAGTGATGTGGTTCCAACGGTTACCCACATTCAAATTCAAAATTAGGAGGGAAGCCTAACTGCAAGTGATGGCATAGTGGAGCTAACTATAAGGCAACATGATCAGCGATCATGGAGGAACGATTCGACGGTTAGAAGTGCAGTTCAATGGTCATCCTTAAGAAGTATAAATAGCAGAGAAGGCCCTAGAAAAAGCCCCCAGACTCAGATCCAAAAAACCAGTTTATTATACTTTATTTCCTTTCCAGTTTTACATTTCCTGTTCTTTACATTTCTGTACTTTAATTCCTGCACTGCACTTCGTTCATAGGAGTAGTTTCAAGTAGATTGTTGCTGTAAACCTCTACGAGGCTGAATTGGATCATTGTAAGTTTTTCATTTTAATGAAATGCTTCAATTGTTCTTCATTTGATTATTGTCTACTTAATTCTCCTAAATCAAGCCACCAGTGAAAGTCCTCTTCATTGAGGCTGAAAGAACTAAAACAGAATCGTCTGATAATTGGTTGGCAATTAATTTTCTGTAAGGACTGATTGATTCTTGCTGGCACGCTCACAATTACAATAATAACCTTCGAAAGCCAAAAAGCCAACATATATTTTTGGCACGCCCGGTGGGACTAATTGAAATGGCTGGACGTAGGAGACAAGGAGAAAATGAACGCTTAGAAGAAGGCATTTATGGAGAGGTAGAAATACCTAATCCAGAGGATAATGTGATAACACATCCTGTGGAGACACCTATTTTATTAGAATCTATGGTCGAACAGACCAGCACTGCGGAACAAGTACCAGATGTTCATAATGTTGGACGAGGCCAGAGAATTGGACCATCCACTGTTCCATCTACTCAGCCAATGAATCCATGGGGTGGCCTAGTAGATGCCATGGGACAACAGTTAATGAATACAATGGAAAGGTGTTCAACATCTTTTTTGGATCGAATGAATACCCACCAACCAACAAACACAAGACACATGGAGGAAATTTCAAATGTCCCTCAGCAAAGATTGGCTAGAGATAAACAGCCTATGCAAATTAATGGACATTCTAATGGTCAAAATAGCAATCAAAACTATGGAAGACCATCACCTCAATCTTGGTATGAGCCTCTTTCGAGGCCTATGGAAAGTCAAAATGCCTCATTACTTAACAGTGAACCATGCAAACTGGTGGATCTGGCTTAGTACAAGAAAATGGCATAAGGATAGTTCCAAATCCCATATTCGAAGCCATACCTGGCACAAGGGGGTTCACTACCCTTTATTCGAATTTATACCCGGGGGGTTGGAAGGTTTTCCTACAACTGGAAGAGACACAACACCTGTGCCAGCACCTTTCGCAGGACAGGCTCAAAGAGGTCATCCATACCCTCAACAGCAGCCAGCACCACAGGGACAACCAGTCCCA
Organism: Camellia sinensis; assembly: GCF_055761805.1. Classification (NCBI taxonomy): domain Eukaryota; kingdom Viridiplantae; phylum Streptophyta; class Magnoliopsida; order Ericales; family Theaceae; genus Camellia; species Camellia sinensis. The sequence goes on from NC_138972.1 coordinate 165,764,992, forward strand.
AAAATACCACCCTATGGACCAAGAGGACTCCAAGCACAAGGTTGTCCACCAAATCCTGTGTTTGTTCCTCCAGTAGTGGTTCAACAGGCACAAAATATGGTCCCTAGGGACCAAATTGCTGACATTGTTAGAGAGATATGTGGACCAATGGCTCGAGGGGTTCAGACTCCTGTCTACAGGAAACCATATCTAGAATGGGTAGATAGGGTACATGAATACCCAAGAGGTTTCAGGATACCAGATTTTGCCATTTTTTATGAGAATGGGAACCACTCAACGGTAGAACATATTGCTAGATTCGCGGCTCAGTGCGGTGAATTTACCAATAATGACTATATGAAGTTAAGATTATTTCCAAATTCTCTAACTGGAGGAGCATTTGTGTGGTATATCCAAACTTGGCAACAAATAGAAGAGGCATTTCATGCCCAATTCTTCCAAACAGAACCAGAGGTTTCCATGGCAGACTTGGCAAGATTGAGTCAAAGGCCTGATGAGAAGGCTACTCAGTTTATTGCCAGATTTAAAAGAGCACGAAATAAATGTAGGATCATCTTACCAGAGCCTGAATTTGTGAGATTGGCTCAAAATGGTCTAGAGTTTAGGCTTCAAAAGAAGTTTGACTCAATTGAGTTTAGAGACTTAGTGGAATTAACCTATAAGGTGTCTAGGTATGAAACATTACTGGAAGAAGAATAAGATCGGAGTAATGCATCATACAAGACATATTATAGAGATCCTAATTATGAGATTGATGTAGCAGAGATTGTAGGGAAAGAACCTGTGATCTGTGAAACATTAATTCATAAAGGCACAACGATTGACCAGCAGTTTAAAAAGAAAACCTTCATAGGAAATACTCTTTCGATTTAACAAAGGCAGATGATATTTTTTATCGTTTGCTTACTGCAAATTTCCTGAAGTTACCAAAAGGAGTCAAAATTTCATCTCCAGAGGAACTTAAAGGAAAAGTGTATTGTAAATGGCATAATTCTTGGTTTTACTCAACTAAAAACTGCATTGTTTTTCGAGATAGGATCCAAGAGCAGATTCGAAAAGGGAGTTTAAAATTCCCAGCTAAAGCAGAAAAGGCCATGGGGATTGATACTAACCCATTTCTAGAAATTGAAGAAGTGCCAGCCAATGTTATCATGCCAAACTTCCAAAACTTATCCTTGAAAGAATTAGAAGAAGTCAATGTGCAGATGCATGTTGCCAGCCAGACAACTATCAAGAAAGACACTGAAAATCTACCAGCTATTGGACAAGGTTTCTCAGACCAGAGGGAGGACTCTGATAAAGAGGCACTGGATGATGATTCTTTGGAGGCAGCTGTTATGCAAAGAATGTGTCCCAGATGCAGGCTGAGTTACAAGTGGTTGAAAAGACTTCCAATTGATGGGAAGCAATACTACAGGGATGTGCAAAGGCGTCCTAAACCAACTAGTGCTTATAACAAAAGGCCATATCCAACTAGCATTAAGCAGTAGACATTAATGGCTGAGCCAACAGCTGCTAGAATGCATTCTAAAGGCAAGAGGCCTTTATATGAATCCAGACCACCTAATTATTACAGAAAGGAGGCCGGAGAAGGGTTCAATTTATGAGATCAAAGTCAGAGATTGGCCTCCTAGACCAACCTCACATAGGATGGAAAGTGGCTACCTTCATCAAAGGCCTGAGTCAGGCTCGAGGCACGGAGTCAAGGCCAAGCAGTGGCCTTCACAGCCAGCTTTGAAGGAAGAAAGGAACAGTTTGACAGTTGCGTCAGTAGGTTCGTAGGTATATGGAGTTCTAGATTGGTTTGTCCTGGAGAACAAACCTAAGGAGATGTCTACCCAAAGAAATGCGGTTGGGAACCTAGGTAGGATGGTCAAACCTCCTTTGGTGGCTCCAAACAATTGGGTATTACTTAAGCACCCGAAAATAAAAGAACCAAATATGGTTCCAGTGATTTCTAGGTTCCAAAGAAGGAAGATCCAACGAAGGTACACTCAGTACCAGAAGGATCTGAAGGAAGATGGAGAAAGTTCTTCATTGGTTCAGCCAAAGAACCAGGCAGAGGGAGGAGGAGATTCAAATCTAGACCATTGTCTGAAATCAACTCTCCCAGACAAAAGGAGTCATAGCAGGGAGTAGTTGGCCAAAGTTCATTTCGAGCTAAAGGCCAAGGAAAGATCCAGTTTGGTAGGATTGGAAAAAGCTCTGATGGAAAGTGATAGTGAGATAGAAGATGAGGTCATCCCAAGCCAAAGGAAAAGGGTCGTTGAGGAAGAAATGTTTGAAGCCTTCATGGCTGAACAGACATTTTTGGTCAAAAAACCAACGGAAACAGACTATTTGAAGGAAGTTATTAACACAGAAGTGCCAGAATGCAGCATGGAAGAAGCTTCTATAGTAATTGAACAAGTTGACCAAGAGGGAAAGCAGGTACAACCAATTGTCCAATTTGGCTCGTTCCCTCCGGTGTCAGTGAATATGGTACTTATATACTGCAGGAGTTTCAAGCTGAAGATGAAAACCAAGGTCAGGAGGTTGACCCAATTCCAGTCTCCAGTGAAGACTCACTAGTAAGTACGGTGCAAGACGAATCCGAAGCAGCCACACCAATGGAAACTGAAGATGGGAGTGAGGAAGAGATAAGTATTAACCTCTCATACCTTTTTGTATATCCCACGGCGTCTATGACACAGCATGTCAAACCCTTGTATATCAAGGCCTTCTTCAATGGAATACCGATGAATCGGGTGCTGGTGGATAACGGGGCAGCAGTAAACCTGCTTTCAAAATCTTTGTTGAAGAAACTAGGAAAGAAGAACTCCAGACTAATCCCAACCAGTACAGCCATTGCTGGTTTTACGGGAGACAAACAGATGGCCCAAGGTATTCTGCCCATCAACCTGAGTGTTGGAACCAGGGACTGCATGACAACATTCTTCGTTATCGATAACAATGCTAAGTATAGTGCTTTACTTAGAAGAGATTGGATTCACACCAACAAATGTGTGCCTTTCTCTTTACTTCAGAAAATCATGATGGCCTTGTGCAATGGAGAAACGGAGGAGATCAATGCAGATCCTCAACCCTTCATAGCTTGTGCAGATTTCGCAGAGGCCAAATTATATGTTGAAGGAGTGGCACCACTCAGTATAATGAGAAAGCCTGATGGGTCAGCCGATGTGACGGCTGATGAAGAATTTGCACATCTAAAGCACTTGGTCCAGGAGAGTGCTGATGAAGAGTTTGTCGTTAAGGATGACAATGATGCCTGGTTATAGGCAAAGAGATGAAGCCCAAGAAGCCAAGTCTTTGGCTTTAATTAAGTTCTCAATATTGGATGTAAAATCAATAATCCAGAAAGTGCAGAAGCAAGAGAAAGAAGCCATGACGATTAGTCGTAGGAAGGAACAACAACAGGTCAGATTTTTGGCCTTAGATAAATATTGTGCTTTGGATATTGAAACAAAAGTCCAGGAGATACAGGAGGAAGAAGCCTTGTGGACAGACTTTGTCTATGAGGAGGAGAGTAAAGATGTTGAATCAAAGAACCTGAGATCAGAACAAAGCAAGGAAATTGCTTCGAAGTCAGAAGGAATTAAAGAAGGAGCATCAGTAAGTTCTCAGATGCAAGACCCCTTGGAAGAAGTAAATTTAGGGAAAGGTTCTACACAACAGCCCACCTATATAAGTGCTTGGTTGAATACTCTTGATAGGGACCAGTTATTGGTTGTTTTGAAGGAATATAAAGATTGTTTTGCATGGTCTTATAGTGAACTACCAGGATTGGATAGGTCATTAGTGGAACATAGGCTTCCTATGAGGCCTAATTTCCAGCCATACAAGCAAAAATCAAGAAGAATGAGTCTAAAAGTGATTCAGAAAGTTAAAGAGGAAATTCTTAGACGCCTCAAGGCAGGTTTTATTAGGACAGCCAGGTACGTTGAATGGCTATCTAATATTGTGCCTGTAGTTAAAAAGAATGGTAAAATGAGGGTATGCATCAATTTCAGAAACTTGAATCTAGCAACCCCAAAAGATGAGTATCCTATGCCTATAGTAGATTTGTTGGTAGATAGCTCAGCAGGGCATCAAATTTTATCAATGATGGTGTAGACGTGCCCGAATGTCCCGAGACAATCCCATTTTGTTCATTAGGCTCACTACAATTCGGACTCAAATTTCATGGTTCTGAATCTAATCTCGCAAAGTGCAATGCAAGACCGATAAATCACCAAAGAGTCCAAATCCGACAAATCATTTTGAAAAACTGATTTTAGAAGGAAGTGCCAAACATGGATTGCTTTGCCAGATACAGAGTCGCCACCTAAATATTTTATTTTGAGAAATTTAGGAAACCCTGACTCGTGCCTAAGGCCACGTGTCCGTCATCACCAAAGTTGCCTCGCCTCGAGAACTTGGGTACGAGAGGGGAAGGTCATGAAATGAGCACCCCCGCTCGCCCGATCAAAGATCGACCTTTACTAACATGATATCTTGTTTTTGAAAAATGCATGTGTTCTTATTCCGGTTTATTAGCCTAGAATTACTATGTGATGCGCACAACACACAAGTATAGACTAAATCGCCTAAGTTGGAACAAAACATCTCGTGTTTGTTTGTTTGAAAATGGTTTGAAGGTGCTACTCGCAAGTGGGCTAAGACGTGGATTTGCCACCCTCAGGTGGGCTTAGGAAAACATGATTTTGTCACTCCGCAAAGTGGGCTTAAAACTTGTATTTCGATGAATTGTTCCACTTTGAGTAATTAGACCTTCACCCACAGGCATTCAGGCAGTTATATCACATAAGCAGTTAGCCTCATGGCAAGCATGCTATCATGGCAGCACTCACACTCATGCATGGATGCTAAAGCATAAACATTTACCGAGTACTCCGAGCCAAAATAGAAACTAGTTAGAAATCAATGCATGATCCTAGCTATGTCAAGAATGCCTAATGCAACACATACAAAATGCAACTGAGATAGGCTCGGCTATTCTAAAATGTCATGTGAAATGCAATTTGATACATGTATTCAAACAGGAATTGGATACAATGCAGTTAGCATGATGTGCCGAGCCCGGTGCATGCAAGACAGATGAATGGATGCAAACATGTGAGCATAAGGATGCTAATTGAAACATGCCCTAAAACTAACCATCGTAAGCTGGTAAATAAAAGGGAGAAAGAAATGGGGGCTGGAAGACATGCATCACACACACGCACACTTATTTACAACAGTTGTGCCCTCTCGACGGAGGGTCCGAATGAATAATACAGAACCAACTAACTAATCTAATTAAACTAGTTATTACACAACAAAATGAATAACAAGCTATAGCTAATTATTACACAACTCTAACTAATTAACAAATTAACTAAGTTAGCAATTGAATAAGCATGTAAACTATATGAAATAGGCTGTCTCAACTCTGCCTTGGATGACGAAGGATGCGTGCCCAGTCACCTCGCGCGAAAATCCATCGCGATGCCCCGATTTGCCTCTGTTTGCAACTGGTCTCAGGACACTGTAAAATGCTCCAGAAGGTTGAAACTCCATCATGAGAATCTGTAGGAGGGCTGCCGATCAGTTGTTGGCACTGGAGACCACCTGCCGATCACTTTTTATGCTGAAAACCAGAAAAAGTGGTCGGCCAACCACTTTATCTGGTCGGCCGACCAGTTTTTGCTGCTGGTTTCTGGTTTGCTGCAACAGAGAGCAAGAAAGGGGCATGGCAAAGTATTTGCAACACATGTATACACAACCACCCTCCCTATCATTATGTAAGCTCAAGGGAGTATGATTCTCGACCCTCGGGCCACCAATCACGCATCTCGATGCATGATGGCCAAGGAGCCCAAGTTGCATAACTCAATATGAAATGAATGCACACACGAACACATAAAGCCTAAAACTCCATCATGTATAGTCAAGAGTGTCAGCAACCGAGAATTGAGGCACGTTTCATCACTTCGAGTATGAAACGCCCCTCATTTCCCGTGTTTGGACTAACTCCTATTCCAAACACAATGCAACAAATAACATGTCATGTCATACACAATGCGGCTCAAGCATGCGAACATACAATGCAATGAAACAAGTATGTGAACAAGATGCAAAGGGACAATCATGAAAACATGCAACTAACATACTAGCATACACAATGCTATGAACTACATGGCATACACAATGCTCATGACAACTAGTATACACAATGCACATGGTAACTAGCATACGCTAGGCAATGGACATGGCATGCACAAATGCAATAATCAATCATGCAATAACATGGCATTCTCAATGCTATGAACCACATGGCATACTCAATGCACAATGGGCTTAAACCAAAATGAATAGGCCTCAGCCATGTCCAAATCAGTGGCCATACATGCTAAGATAGAAACTCAAAATGCTATACAAACATGCATGCACATCGACCCAAACTTAAGGCTCAAAACACAACTCTCCAAAAGCATTGAAAGGATGTAACATGGGGTACAATGGCATATGTTCCAGCACTGAAATAACATGCGAAATGACTTAGAATCATGCCAACAACCTATGTAATGCATGTTGAAAGGCTCAAGCGTCAAAGCTAGTGAAGTGCATTACACTAGAGGCATTCAAGACAATGTCCAAATGGCCAAACCAACCTCAAATAGACCCTATGTAGGTCAAAATAGTAGCAAAGATGGGTTGAGATGATGGCTTGAAAGGCACGAAAATCAGGCACATGCAATGGCTCACAAATAGGGCATAAAGGCACAACCCTTAAGAGCACTTAAGGAGTGGAAAATATGGAAGTATAACAGCCATACATGCTCTGAAATATTATTCTCAATGATGCCAAAACATGCAAATACCTCAAGTTAAGCATGCAAGAGACCTCAAAACTCAAAGCTAGTTAAGGCTATTACACTACAAGCATGCATGACAAGCATCATTCGACCAAGAAGCCTCAAAACAGAGCTAGAACAGCCCAAAATATAAACAAAATCATGCTAGAGCATAACCAAAATATGCTAGAATAATGAGCCAAAACATCATGCAAACAAAGCTAGTAAACAAGATTTACAGTACAAGCATATAGAGCATGCAAGAGGCTACCAAACTAGCCAAAAATAGAGTCATGACATGTCAAATGATGGCCAAAAATCTACTGAAATGAAGCCAATACATGCTAGAAAGACATGCTACTTTGATGAGCCACAAATGGGAATACACTACACATACAAGAAGCAAACACAAGATGACCAAACCAGCCATAGACAGAGCTAAGGCAGGCCCTAAAAGTCACAAAAAAGTGCCTGAACCAAGCCTTGAAAGTATGAAGATGCATGCTCCTTTGATAGGCCAATAATGCAAGCAAACAAAATAAGAAGAGAGTGGATCACCCCCCTTTGATTTGAGGCCTCAAAATGACATACCTACCACTAAAAATCTACCGGATTTCAGTGGCTAAAAGGCCAAGCAAATACCAACCCAAAGGCCTTAAGGCATGGCACAAAACAAGACTAAACAAGGCATGCAAGAGGGTAGAAGGCCTTTAACACAAAAAGGGCCTTAAACAAACATGCTAAGGACTGAAAAATAGAGATTTTTGTAGTTCAATGTTAAGCCAAGAGAAGCATGCAAATATGGCTAAGAGTGTAATCAAAATAGAGCTTAAAAAGGGAAAAAGAGGGTTACCCTTGAAACACTGCAAAACCAGCAGATTTCCAGAGCCAAAACCAACTTTTGAGCTCCCACTAGGCCCTCCAGCAACTTAGCAACAAGGTAAGAGTGTTTGGCTAGGAGGTTGTGTGCACAAATGTGAAGCAATGCACAAATATAGAGAGAGAAGAGAGGAATATAGAGAGAGTATAAGCCTATGCTCTCAGCAAAATTCAAAACCTCTGCCATGGAGAGGGAGAGCCTCTCTTATAGAAAAAAAAAGGTTCAAGATTATTGGAGAAGCTAAAACTTGGATGCAATCCCTCCATACACGTGTATGGAAGATACAATCTGTGCCCTCCAGCTGGTACAGCTGGCATCCACACAGTCTGCCAAAATAGGGGGAAGGCTGCCGCCAGCCACTTGCAGTGGTCGGTTGACCATCGCAAGTGGTCTCCCAGGAAAGAAAGTTGTCGGCAGGGGAAAATGGTGGTCTCCACACTGAAAGCAAGCTAATGGTGTGGTGGGAGACCAGAAAAGGTGGCCCAAAGACCAAGAAAACCAGTTTCCCGACCAGAAAATTGGCTGGTGAGAAGAAAAGTGGTCTCCAAGGGGAAAAACTGGTCTCCCACCCTCGTACCACCTTCCAAACAAGGAATACAAGATTTGTACCAAAAACAAATCAAAACGGATGCAAGACGAGAGTTCGGGAGGCAAAGCGCGCAGCTGGGAGCCTCGAAAACTAGCTGTCGAGCACCAAAAATGGTACACGACCACAAAAGTGGTCTCCCGAACCAGTGTCCCTCTAGGGAGAGGAAGCAAGGTGTGGTTCAAAAACCAAGCCAAACAAAGAACGTTAAGCAGTCCCGAGACAAGGCGCACGGCCGAAGGCTCTAAAAATCGAAAACTAGTCTCCAAATGGAAAAAGTGGCCTACGACCATGAAAAGTAGTCTATGACCATAGAGAGATGGTCTACAAGACCTCTCCCTCCGTCCAGGAAGGGAAACAAGGCTTGGTCCGTAAACCGAGCTGAAGCACAAAGAGTTCGGAGACCCGGAGGCAAGGCTCTCAGCCAAAACTCTAAAGCTCGAAACGAGCACAACACGCACTATTACCGAGCGCTCAATCAATGACGTCTTAGTCTTAAGGTCGGTCAAAAATGGAGTGTCTACAGATGGATGGACATTCTGGTTATAACCAAATCTGCATTGCAGAGGAAAATGTCCACAAGACAACATTCAGATGTCCTGGGAATATTGGCACCTTCGAATGGGTTAAATTGCCATTTGGCCTGAAGAATGCTGGGGCTACATATCAGAGGGCTATGAATACTATCTTTCATGACCTTATTGGGGGGTATTTAGAGTGTTATATTGATGACATTGTAGTGAAATCCTAGTCCATGGAGGAACATTTATTTCACTTAGAAGCAGCTTTCGAAAGAATGAGAAAGTTTAAGTTGAAACTCAATCATCTTAAATGTGCTTTTGGCGTATCATCTGGAAACTTCTTGGGCTATGTAGTACACAAGAAAGGAATACAAATTGACCAGAATAAAGCCAAAGCCATCATTGAAGCCAGACCTCCATCAAGTAAGAAAGAATTACAAAAGTTCCTTGGACAGGTTAATTTTCTTCGAATATTCATTTCTAATACTGCAGGGAAAACTAAAGTATTTTCTTCCTTGTTAAGGCTAAAAGATGAAGAGGAGTTTGTGCGGATAGCAGAGCATCAAACTGTTTTCGAAGGAATCAAAGCCTACTTGGCCAACTCTCCAGTGCTGATGCCACCAAAGGGTGATAAGCCCTTGAAGTTGTACATAGCTGTAGCAGAAGATTCATTGGGAGCTTTCTTAGCCCAAGACAATAAAGAAGGCAAGGAACAAGCTGTTTATTACCTTAGTAGGTTTCTAAATTCTTGTGAATGTAAATATTCAGCTGTAGAAAAGCTGTGCCTTACATTGTATTTTGCTGCAATGAAATTAAGATATTATCTTTTGCCTACAACTGTCTTGGTAATTGCAATCACAGATTTGGTTAAGTATATGTTATCTAGACCCATGTTGAGGGAAAGAATTGGAAAATGGATACTCGCTTTGTCAGGATTTCATCTAGAATATGTTCCCCAAAAGGCAGTAAAAGGACAAGTTTTAGCTAATTTTTTGGCAGACCATCCATGTCAAACAGAAAGCCAAGAGATAATGGAACTTGGTATGGCTAGTGTTGAACCATGGCAAATGTGGTTCGATGGATCAAAAGCCAATGGTTTAACTGGAATTGGTATAGTAATTAAGTCACCACAAGGAGTAGAAACCACGCATGGTTTCAGAGTGAATGAAATTACTTGTTCCAATAATCAAGCTGAATATGAAGCCTTAATAATGGGACTGGAAATACTTATTGGATTACAAGCTCATGCAGTTGACATATTTGGAGATTCTCAATTGGTAGTTAACCAGGTGAAAATGATTTTCAAATGTCAAAGTATAAGCATGTTGCCATACTATGTTGTTGCATTACATCTGCTTTCTCAATTGTAACTCATGTCCCAAGATTCTTGAATAACAAAGCTAATGATTTAGCTCAGAAAGCTTCGAATTTCAAGAGAAGTGATAATATTGGAAGAGATATAAGCCAGACAACATATTAGAAAGTAATACTACCCTTGAATAAAAGGAATGTGGTCCTGGAAGTCAATCATAATGACTTACAAGAGCAAGATTGGAGGCATCCAATAATGCAGTATCTGACTGGCCCAACTTCGAAAGCCAGTAGAAAAATTAAATTGCAGTCTATGCAATACACAATGTATGGTAATTCTCTCTACAAAAGAGGGGGAGATGGGTTATTGTTGGAATGTTTAGGTCCAAAAGAAGCATTGACAGCTATAGCTGAGGTTCATGAAGGCATTTGTGGTGCTCATCAGTATGGTGTGAAGATGAGATGGTTGCTTCGAAGGCATTCATACTATTGGCCAACTATCCTTAAAGACTGCATAGAGTATGCAAGAGGTTGCCAGGCATGCCAAAAGCATGGCACAATAAGGCACGTGCCCATAACTGACCTGCATGCAGTTGTGAAGCCTTGGCCATTTAGAGGATGGGCTATGGACATGATGGGAAAAATACACCCACCCTCTTCGAAGCATCATTGTTTCATCTTAGTGGCCACTGATGAAACAACCCTCACCTTACTCTTGTCATACTTGCATACATTCCTGCATGATCTTGCCTTGTTATGTTAATTGGAAGGATTTGTTTGCCTTGTTTTGTTTGTATTGCTTGCGTAGTTTTGTTCCTTGTTCGGTGTGTGTGTGGCCGAGGTTACCTTGAGCTTAGTTCACCTTTGAACCTTTGTACTTAGAACTGTTTTGAGACCTTGGTCGACCCCCATCTTCACCTTGGGCTTATTGCCGAGATGTTTTGCACTTGGAGAACCTTGTCCACAGGCAGGTATGACCTAGGCCGAGATGTGGCACACCCCGGCCAAGGTGTGGCACAGCTTAGTCAAGTGTCGTCCTCCTTAGCCGATGTTTTGTTATCCTGTTGCCGGATCCTTGATTTGAGCCGATGTCATTTTGCCGATGTGTCTTACCCGAGCTTGCTGCATACGCTTTGTCAGAGACTTGTCTTATCTATCAATCACCTTTTTGAGTTGAGCCAACCCGGTAGCGCCACGTGTCCGAGATGATTGTTAAGACAGCCGGCAGACCTAGAAACAAATCATTTTTGTCTCAAATCTTTGCCTTTTAGAGAGAGAAGCTCTAGAGAAAGGAAGAAGAGTTTTAGAGTGAGAGAGTAGTCTTCCAAGCTTGATCTTCGTGGTTTGATCCGTCAGATCCGAGTTCTGAGGTTAGAATCTTGATCTACTTTGATTGTTGTTGTTGATCATCTAGCTGCATTGCATGATCGGAATCGTTTTGCATGTCATGCATTGTTTTGAAGTTGGTTTTGAAAAGAGAAAATGGTTTTCATGAGTTCTTGCAGAAAATCTCGTTTTGATCCGAAAGTTTGGAACAAGAGTCACGTTTTTGTGTTTGTTCTTGCATGACTTTCTTGTGTGGGTACCCAGGTCCATGTTTTGGAACTCATGGCATGAAATCTCAGATTTTGTAACAAGTTTTGAACTCGCACTCATCTTTGTCTCGATCATGTTCATCATGAACTGCATGTGCTTCAGAAGGGAAACCCAGGTTTTCCCGACTTTGCTTTTGAATAAGGCCAGCGGGACCACACCTCGGCAAGGATGTGTGGGACCTCGGCAAAGACCTGGTTGGTACCCAGTTTGTTTTCATGAGACGGGAGCAGTGTTTAAACTCCCAGCATGTTTTGCTTTGTTGTTGACTTGAATCTGGTGAGGATGCCGAGATCATTTGCATGCATATAAAGCTTGTTTTGAGAATGTGATTTGCCATGTGATTGTAGGTCCTTGATATTTGCTTTGAGCCTACACCCGTGGAAAACTATGTGAGTGGTATTTCTAGTAAAGCTATGTTACACTTGTTTTTGATGAATCTTGCTTTGTTTTGTTTTGACGAAAGTATTTGCTAAGCATGAATGAATAGCTCTGTTTTAATGTATCAAGTATAAGCCTTGTTTTGATGTCATCCTTGAAAAGTCCCTTGTGCTGGAGGACTCTAAACTTTCGCAGCACTAAGTACAAAAAGGATACGGTCCTTTCTTGGAAAGACTATGATGTTAAATCGGGCTACGGGCCTAAGTAACACAAGTCCCTTGTGCTGGAGGACTCTAAACTTTCGCAGCCCTAAGTATAAAAGGATACGGTCCTTTCTTGAAAAGACTATATTGTTAAATCGGGCTACGGGCCTAAGTAGCACAAGTCCCTTGTGCTGGAGGACTATAAACTTTCGCAGTACCTTTGAATGAACGATTACGGATCGTACAGTCCTTGTTTTGATGAGCTTGATGTGTTTTGCCGATGTCAGTGAGCATCCTTGAGACTTGTATGACTTGACAGATGAATACGGTTCATCCTTTGTTTGTTCGGAAAGCTTGAGACTTGTAAGATTTGATTGATGAATACGGTTCATCCCTTGTTTCGCCGATGTCAGTAAGCATCCCTTGATACTTGTAATATTTGATTGATGAATACAGTTCATCCCTTGTCTTGATAAAGTTTGATGTTTTGTTTTGAAAGACTCCGGCTATATTCATGCAAACCTTTATTATTAGTACCATTCACTGAGTATCCAAGCTCACCCTCTCTATATCTATGTAGGTGATGAGCAGGACGTCGGCGACACCTAGACTGTTTTTGAAAGCTTGTTTTGGGTTCATGATTATGTCGGCTTTGTTTTTGTATTCACGTCGGCGATGCCATTTATCTCATGTCGGCGAATCTTGAAAATCATGCTTCTTGGCTTGTATTTGCTGTATTTTGTATATGTCGGCTCGAGAAGCCTTTTGATCAAGATGTAACACATATTTTGTTTTGTTGTATTTAAGTTGTAAAGATGAATGACATTGCATTTGATCTATGCACAGCTCCTATGGACCACTCGTATTTGATTTATTGCTTCCGCATTTGTGAGCCCCCTATATCCATACTCTGATTGTGTTAAGTTTTTGAAAGTTGGCCTTCGGTAATTACGGATTACTGGCCATCACGGCACCAAACTACTAGGGGCGGTTTGGGGTCGTGACAACTGATTACTTCACTAAGTGGGTCGAAGTTAAGCCATACAAGGCTGTAGACTGGATTGAAGTCATTGGATTCATTAAGGATTTAATCCATAGATTTGGCATCCCACAGACTATAACTGTTGATAATGAGACTGTATTTGATGGGAAAATGGTGAAGTCTTTTGTGGCAGAATTTGGAATTAGCCTTGTTAATTCCACCCCCTATTATGCACAAGCTAATGGTCAAGCTGAATCATCCAATAAGTCTTTAAAAAAAGGAATACAAAAAGTTGTGGAAGAGAATCCAAGGGATTGGCATAACTTATTATTGGATGTTTTGTGGGCTTATAGAACTTCTCCAACGTCAAGCACAGGAGTCACTCCTTGTGCCTTAGTATATGGGCATGATACAGTGTTACCTGTAGAAATTAATGTTAAGTCCTTGGGGGTAAGATGCCAAGACCAATTAGATCTTGAGCAATACCATCAGAGTATGTGCCTGGAGTTAGAAAGTATAGATGAAGCTAGAATTTTGGCATTAAATAGCATGCTTTTCCAAAAGAAGAAAGCAACCAAAAACTATAATAAGAAAGTCAAACACATTGGCTTTGATGAAGGTGATTTGCTATGGAAGACAATATTCCTAATAGGGATTAAAAGCCATAATTTTGGTAAATGGTCACCTAACTGGGAAGGACCATATCAAGTTCATAGAGTCCTGCCTTTTGGAGCTTACCATTTGAGAAATTTGAATGGATACATACTGTAGACGTCCCCGAGCGCCCCGGGAGGAACGAGCTCCCGTTCTGTTCATATTGGGGTCACTACAGCTCAGGACTCTCAAATTTGTCACGGTTCTAAGTCTGAACCAAAGAGTCCAAATCCGGCAAATCGTTTTGAGAAAACAGATTTTGAAAGAAGTGCCAGACATGGACTGCTTTGCCAGATACAGAGTCGCCACCTAAATATTTTATGGGAAATTTAGGAAACCCTGACTCGTTGCCTAAGGCCACGTGTCCGTCATCACCAAAGTTGCCTCGGCTCGGGAACTTGGGTACGATTGGGGAAGGTCACTTCGTGAGCACCCCCGCTCGCCCGGTCAGAGACCGGCCTCTACTAACCATGATATCTATTTTTGAAAACTTTGTGTATCCTTATTCCGGTTATTAGCCTAGGTTACTATGTGATGCACACAGCATATAAGTATAGACTGGGTCGCCTGAATTGGAACAAAACATTTCATGCTTGTTTATTTGAAAGATGGTTCGCTACTCGCAAGTAGGCTTTAAAAAAACATTTGATGATTTATTCCAATTTAAGTAACCCAACCTTCACCCACAGGCATTCAGACAGTTATATCACATAAGCAATTAGCCTCATGGTAAGCATGCTGTTTCATGGCAGTCACTCACATACATGCAAGGATGCTAAAGCATAAAACTCACCGAGTACTCCAAACCAAAATAGAAATCACATTAGAAATCATGCATGAATCCTAAGTATACAGAAATGCCTAATGCAACACATGCAAAAATGCAACTATAGCAGGCTCGGCTATTCTAAGATGGTATATGGAATGCTACAACTATCATGTATTCAATTTGGAATTGAAAGTACAATGCAGTTAGTATGATGCGCCGAGCCCGGTGCATGCAATACAGATGAATGATGCAAACATGCTGTCATACTGTATGCTAATTGAAATATGCCCTAATCTAACCATCATAAGCAGATAAATAAAAGGGAAGAAAGACGTGGGGTTGGAAGTCATACAACACACACACGCACACTTATTACAGTTGTGCCCTCGCGTAGAGGGTCCGAATAAATAATACAGTCCCGAATAAAAGAATATTACAGTCCAAATAATACAGTCCGAATAATATACAAATTCCTAATTAATTAACAAATCAACTAAGAAAATAAAACTGGCATGCAAGCCAGGGACTGCCTTGCTTCTGATGGATGATGCATGTCCGGGTTGTCTTGCGCGAAAATCCATCGGGATGCCCCAATTAGCCTCTGTTTAGCAGTTATTCTTGAAACGCGTGCCAAGTCCCGAAAAGTTGCTGATTCTTCATTTCGCTGCAACAGAGAGCAGGAAAGGGGCATAGCAATGTATTTTCATAAATATATGCATGCCTCGATCCTCGTGCCACCAATCACGCATACCGAGGCATGATGGCCGAGGAGTCGAATTGCACAACTCAATATAGAATGAATGCACATGAAAACACAACAAGACCTAACTCCATCATGGATGATCCGGAGTGTTGGTGACTGGGGAATTGAGATACATTCCGTCACTCGGAGTACGAAATGCACCTCGTTTCCCGTGCCCGGGCTAACTCCTATTCCGAACACGATGCAATATGCATGACATGCATGAAATGCAACTAAGATACAATCCTAACATACACAATGCTATGGAATGATATGCCTCGAAATGCATGCACACGGGCACGCAAACCGAGGAAATGCATGAATGCGATCTAAGATATAACCTAGTATGCACTATGCTATGAAAATGAGATGCCTCGAGATGCGTGCACACGGGCACGCAAACCGAGACAATGGCATACGCAATGCAATAGGGCTAAAATGGCATATAGAATGCAACATGGACTTATACTAACATGAGAGAGCCTCAGCCACACTCACATAAGAAGCCGATGGATGAAAATGAAGTGCCTCGAAATGCGTGCACACGGGCACGCAAACCGAGGCAATGACATACGCAATGTAAATGACATGGAAATGTGATATGGGCTTACACTAACATGAGAGAGCCTCAGCCACGCTCACATAAGAAGCCGGTGGATGAAAATGAAGTGCCTCGAAATGCGTGCACACGGGCACGCAAACCGAGGCAATGGCATACGCAATGCAATATGGCTAAAATGGTATGCAAACATGCTAATGGATTTTCAGCAATGAAATGTGGGGGAAAACACACCCGATGCATGGAATTTCTCCCGAAATGCAAGATTAAGTACGTGAAATGGCTTACAGCTATACAATGCACGCATAATTGGTACATGAGATGAAAAGACAGAAGCAAGGCAGCCTCAAAATAAGCATTTTTACAGTACAAATCATGGCCAAACATCAAGCAAAGATAGGGCAACAATGGCATGCAAAAATGGCCCTAAACATGAGATTATGAAGCAACTCAAAGCTGCTAACTCCAAATAGGTTAGGGCCCTTCAACAACATTGAAGAGGGGCCAAAAATAGGCCACTTTATAGAACTGTAAAAACCCTAAAAACAAACATAGATATGGCTAAGCTCTTATGCAAGAAAAAGGGCCAAAAGGTGGCCAAAGAGGCAAGTGGTATATGCAAAGCCCAAACTAAAACATTCCCTTCTACAAAATTGAAGAGGGACCAAAAATATGCATATTTACAGAACTGTAAAATGACCAAAACAGTATACAAACATGCTAGAAATGCAATGCAAAATGAGGCTCAAAAGTGGCTATAACACAAAGTATACAAAATATTCATCAAACAGCCAAAGACCCTTAATGAAACATGAAGAATGGGCCAAAATAAGACTATTTTTAGTTCTGTAAAATGACCAAAAACCGAAGCATAATAGGCTGCCAAAGCATGCAAGAAAATAGCATTCAAGGGAGATATTGAAGCAAGTGCAAGATGGGGGGCTCAAACAGGGTTGAGCCCTTAAGAAAAAGTGAAAAAGAGCTCAAAAGAAGGCCACTTTCAGTTAGGGCCGGAGCTCAAAACAATAAGCATGTATGGCTAAGAAATGTTGCAAAATTAAGCTCAAAAGAGGGGAAATAGGACTTACCTTTGAAGACAAGTCTTGGATGCTTCTTGGCTTGAGTTTGCAGCACCCTTAGGCCTTGGAGAACACCTCCTTGCTGCTGGAAATGGAGTGGTGGTGGTGGAGCTTGAAGATGATGAAGAAAATGGAGTGGAACTTAGGAGTTTTTGAGAAAAATGAGAGAGATAGAGGGAGATTTGGATGCCTATGCTTGAAACAATTTTTTCTAACCCCCTGAACCAATGCTTGCAGCTGGTTATATGGAAAAAAAAGAGGGAGAAAAGGAGGGGCAAAGGTGGGGGAAAAGGAGACAAGTTTTTCCTCCAAGAAATATCCCCCGGATTGAGATATTTTCTGGGGGATACAGCTATACAGCTGTAAAGTGTGCAATGCAAGGAACATGGCCGGCCACCTTTTGGACTTGCAGGTGGCCGGCTGGCCACCTCACCTAGCTGGCCGGCTAGGGGTCAAAAAGGTCAACCTGCTTTAGTGGCCGGCCACCACAAAAAGGTGGCCTCCCAGGTCTCCTCTTCACAACCCTGTGGTTCGAATTTGGAAACTCTAAAACAGGAGAAAGAACAAGCCATTTTGAGGAGGGGTTCAAAAGGTTCAAATGGAATTAATGGCCGGCCATAAACTTTTAGGGTCCTCCCATGTGTGTACATCACAAATATGTGGTTTGGGGTTGAAGAAAATGGCTCCAAGGTGTTCAACATTGGCTCGGAAGTGAGAAAAACGGGTGTCGGAGGGCGAAAATGGAATATAACTGGTTGCCAAGATAATTGCTGGCCTCCCACCCTCCAGTGACCTTCCTGGTGATGAAACAGAGGCACCTGCCAAAAATGAACGAAAACCGATGCAAAACGAATGCTCGGGGGCCGAAACACGCAGTTCGGGGTCCCGAAAATTGCCTGTTAAGCACCGAAAGTGGCGTTCGGCCACGAAGTGGGTTTCTCAGACCCCAGTGTCCCTCAAAAGGGAGTAAAAAGGAAACATGCCAAAAATCAGAACAAACGGAGATGGTTAGGCGGTCCCGAACCGAGGCACACGGCCAACGATCCCGAAAAACCAGAAACCGGACTCCGAAATGGGCAAAATGGCCTATGACCATAAAACATAGCCCACGGCCACTGAGAGATGATCTACTGGACCTCTCCCTCCCCTCAGGAAAAGAAACAGAGAAAACCGAGTCTGGCTCGCAAACCGAGGCAAGGCATAGAAGAGGGTTCGGAAATCTGGAGGTAGGGCTCATGGCCGCGACTCTGAGACTTCTGAACGAGCGCGATATGCAACATCACCAAGCGCTCAATTGGTGACGTCTGAGTCTTAAGGTCGGTCAAAAATGGGGTGTCTATACATACATCCCAAAAAGATTAATGGCAGATATTTGAAGCCTTATTTTCCAACCATATGGGAAACATAAGGAATAAAATAAATACTAAGTACAAGAACATAAGAATACTCAAATGATAAATAAGAATTTGTTTTTCATAAAGAGTTGAATACATTTTGCCATAAATTGGCCCAAAAGTCAGTACAATGCCTCAGTTGTTCTTTTACAATGGATGTTCTATTCTTAAATGATGAAAACAACTGGATGGCTGTGGTCATTTCCTGCTTTCGGTCGGCCAGTCCTTGATTGGTAATCTGCAACTTGGTGTCAGTTTGGATTAAGGCCTGGTTAACTGCAGATAGCTCCTCCTCAAGTTGAGCTTTCTTCTCTAGTAGTTGAGTTCGAAAGTGGGAGACAGAGGAATGTTGTTCCTTTAGCTCTGATACTTCAGTATGTACTGTGGAAACAAAGCTCTAGTCTCTAACCAATTTCTCCTCTGCAGCCTTGGCAGCATGGCAAATGTTGATGTAAAAGTCAATAGTGGTTGCTGCCTGAGATAAATGACTCGAGACAGTCATGCCGGATTGCTCAACGATTTTGCAGCACTGAAGGAAGCCATTTCTTATTATAGGCCTCTGTAAGGCCTCAAAAGGGATCCTCGAAAAAGATGTCAACAACTCAAGATAGCTGTCCAAGTCTATCAGAGGCGAACAAGTCTTATTACTGGTGGAAGAGCTCTAAAAAATTTCTAGCAAGGAATCAGCCAGAACTAATGGCTTAGTCTCATCACTAGCTATTGGAGAGGTGGAAGGTATGTCGAAGAGACTAGCTAGTCTAGCTTCGAAGATGCCTACCTCATCCATGGACATGAAGGGTGCAGAAAGAGCTTTGATGGAAGGCATAAAGGACTGCATAGGGATAGGAGAAATGAGTGGAGCATCTTCAGCAGTTTCTATAGTTCTAGCCACCAGTAGGTCGAGAGAAGAGGGGCTGGAACTAGGCAGAGATAATAGACTATGAGTTGGAGAGCTACCAGCACCCTCTATAGGGGAATCAGCTACCATTAGAGATGGAGCAGTAGCTGGAATTCCCTTAGGATGAGGAGGAAAAGTAAGGCTCGAAAGAGAATTAAATTGAGATAAATCAAAAGTCAAATGAAGGAGATATGGAGTTAAGCCAGAAGGGAAAGGAGCAGGAATACTTGGCCTCAAGGAGGGTACAGAGAATGTAGGCCTAGAAAGTGGGAGTATTATCTGAATAGACTTCACATTTTGTAATTGATCAACTTCAAACGAAACTGAGGGAGTCATTAATAGAAGAATAGGCTTAGTAGTTGTTGCTGCAAAAGAAGAAGTACAAAGTAATGTCAAGTCTCAATACCAAGAATTTGACAAGAAAAGAATAGAGGTATGAAAGAAATTACTTGTTTCAGAAGTGATAGCAATGATGGGAGAGCTACGAAGGGAATAGTGCTCAGCAATGTGTTGCCTTCTCGCAGTTTCCCTTTGGATTGCATCAGCAGCAGCAGCTTCATCTCTTAATAGTTGCTGCTGCCGCCTCTTCTCAGCTCTTTGAAAAACAATTATTTCTCTGGAATGTTCCTCCTCTACTGCTTTGGCAGCCGCCTCATGAGTGGGGTCTTAGACCAAATCAGAAGGAGAGACAGTCATCTTCTTTCTCTTTCTTCTCGGTAATGGTATTTCCTGCTCGTTCTCAATCTCTCTCTCTTCAATCTGGGATTCAGGCTCTTCAGAAGTAAGTTCCTTTTCCACTGCTTTGGCAGCTGTCTCATGAGTAGGGTCTTCGACCAAATCAGATGGAGAGACAGCTACCTTTTTTCTCTTTGTTCTCTGTAATGGTATTTCTTGCTCTTTCTCAATCTCTTTCTCTTCAGTCTGAGATTCAGATTCTTCAGGAGTGAGTATTAGCTTCCTTTTCTTTTTCTGCTGTTGTTTGTCTTTGAGAGCAGCTAGAGTTTCAGCTCTTTTAGGAGATTCTTCTTGTGGAGACCCTGCACCAAGAGGTATGAGTGTAAAAGAAACAAACAAAAGAGTCTAAAAGAAAAGGAACCTGAAAATACTTACCCTTTTTCGAAGTAGCTCTGGTAACTCTAGCTGGAGGGGGTGAGGCTACAGGAACAGTTTGGGCAGCTGTAACGCCCTCAAAATAAACCCATTATATATATCATTGACACGCATTATTTAATGAAAACATTTTATTAATTCATTCATCAGAGTATTACTAAGTAAAAGCATTACATGTAACATCAGATAAATTGCCCAACAGGCTTACATCTTTCCAAGCCAACACTTGGACACAAAAATATGAGTTCTAACCCATTACAAGGAAAGCCCTAGGCTTGAATGTTTACATGTACTAACAAATAAAAACAATTAACTAAAGATAATCTTCTTGAAAATCCAGAAGCCCAAACCCTCCCAAGCTAAGTCCTTGGAGGTAGCTTATCACCTGAACCTGAAAATGATGTTCCCATAAAGGGTGAGCCACAGCCCAGCAGAGATATACTAAACCAAATATAAGCATTGAATAAAGCAATAGCATACAATAATTGGTTAACCAAGATAATCAGTTATATCTCTATACAGTTTCATGATATTAATGTCCCAGATACGTTTTACTTTTCAACATTATCAATATGGCTCAGAACCTGGCCAAACTTACAACAGTGAACCATATATATATATCAAATTCACATTCTTCCAATACCAACAAACAAATGAGACTCAGGCTCAAATCAAAACACTTCATACTTCCAGTTTGATACACATTTTAGTGCTGTATCAATAAAAACACTTCGATATAGATAAGCACACATAAAAGTGATGCCAATGGAGTCCATCCCCTATCTCCTCCCAAAACAAAATCCGGTTTAGAGGTCCATCCCCTATCTTCCCCTAAACCGTGGAGTACATCCCCTATCTCCTCCCACACAAAACAATGTATGCAAACACATAACATACACAACACACAATCAATACACATAATGTCTGTATTAATTCAACAGTCAAGATTGATGACTTAATCAATGATTAGTTTCAGTTATCCCTAATCCACATACAGAGTCTACAACAAGCACGACTATCCTCCACCGATAGCCCAAAACAGTTATTTCTAGACTGGGAAATAAATATACCAACAATTCAATAGTCGAGTGATTTAAATTAACCAACTACGCCATTGAATCAATGAATTCCCCATTTCCATGAATTAAATATACAAATTAATTTATTAATTCAACTAGGGTTTTTCCCAAAATTATCAAAGTAACCCCAACATATCAATATACCAAAACTTAGAACAAAACCTATAAAATGGAGTAGGAAATCCCTAACTCGAAGAAAAACAACCCACAAGGAGAAGACAGAGATGAATACCCAAACACCAAAGTGCTCCAAATTGCCAAATGTTCAGATTAAATGGAAGCCCTCGACTCAATCTACCTTTTTAATGAAGGATCTAGGGTAGAAACACACCCTAAGTGGATCAAATCTAAGAGAAAAGGTGAGTAGGGAGAGAGAGAAGTCGGGCCTAGGGTTTAAAACCGAAAAGAATAAGAAAAAGACTGATCAAAACCCGCTGCTGCGTATATAAACTGGACAGGCTCGCTCGAGCGAAGACTTGGTCGCTCGAGCGACCAGACACAGAGAAAATACGCTCGAGCCAAGGAAGCCTTGCTCGAGCCAACAACTCCAAAGCTCGCTCGAGCGAAAGAAAGCTTGATCGAGCGAAGAACTCAAACCCTCAGGTCTGCAATAAGACACACGCTCGAGCGAAGGAACTATTGCTCGAGCGAAGAACGAACTCACTCGCTCGAGCGAAGGAAAGCTCGCTCGAGCCAAGAATGCAAAGCTACAGGTCCATACTGGACGCCACCCCTCGCTCGAGCGACCACCTCCTCGCTCGAGCGAAGAACCAAAAACCTGGACAGCAACCCTTGGTTTCTAAACCCAACCAACCTGAAACAAACCTGCCCAACACATCCTATAATTTCAAATAAGAAAATAAGGGACAACAACAACAATTATACAATAACAGAACCGACGGAACCCAAGTCCGGATACAATAATCAAATGGGAAAAGACCGGGGTCGCTATAGCAGCTGTGGAAAGAGAGGGTCTCTGGGCGTAAGATGGACATTCGAGAGGCTGCAAAGTGGAACGGGAATCCCCTGAGTAAACCCAAATTGTCTGGCAAACTGAGAAGGGCAGTATACCTCAAATATACACTTATGAGCTCGAGGGTTTAAAGTACCAATGAACAGCTCCCTCGGTAACAAAATAGAAGCCCACATATCTTTGTGTGGTGGGGTGGAGCACTCTTTATCAGCCAAGAATGTTTGCAGCCAAGCAGGTCCTTTGTTGGCCTCAAAGGGGCACAAGAAGGAGGCAGATGGAGAAATAGGAAGTTGATGAAAAAAGGTGAGGTAATAGGCAAAGGAGGCAAGATAAAGAACAATTCTAGCATATTTCTCCCCATAAGTGCTAGGATCCTGAACAAGGAATTTTAAGCATTTGAGATGCAAATCAGTAAAGTAAGCAAAGAGCCAGAGTTGGAGCACCCAAAGGGGACCTCCTTGGTTGATGTCAAGAGGTTTCTCACAAAATTGGGAGCAAGCTCTATAAACATGGCCTAAGAGATATGGGGCCAAGGCTATGCGTTTCTTCAAAACAAGGGCCTTCGCAAGTGGGGCGAATTCAGGCATAATCCGTTAGTACAAAAGAGAAATTTACACAACCAGTATAAAATAAAGGAAAAGAGTTCTCTATCTCTCACGGGGCCTACCCTTTTGTTTTCAGCCTTTACAAAGTCACTGGAGGAGGAATTTAAGGGTGGAAGGGAAAACTTAACAGAAAGGTCCGGGTAGCTGGGTGTAAAAGGAGTACCAAGGTGGGAAAGCCCTAGGAGATGGCAGATATCAAAAACGGTGGGGGCCATCATGCCACACCGAAACTGAAAAAAATTAAAAGCTATGTTCCAAAAGCAAAGAGCAGCAGGAATCAAAAAAGGGTCTTCAGGAATGATAAACCTGGAAAGATGAAGGGCATCGAGAATACAGAGCTCTTGCAGGTCACCTTTTCTTACAGGCACAACTCTATCATACCATTCCTCCTACTCAGCTCTTAATGTCGGCTAGCAACGGTAAGGACGGGTCATTCTCCAATTTCCCCAGTCGAGCCACTCTTCATAGAGAAGAAAGTGGTTCTCCAAGCGAGGGTATAAAGCTGGAAGTTGAGTGGGAGCTTCTCGAAAGATGGGACCTAGGACGTATTCTTGTTTATCGTTATGGCGAGGAACAAAGAGGCGCCCGTCTATGGCGCTTGACCCATCAGCTGTAAGTTTGGCAATCTCTTCCTTTATATATCTCTTCAAAGCCATTGTTGGGCTTATACGATCACCAGTTGGTACTTTCAGAGAAGAAGAATCCATTGGTGGCAAGTAGCAAGGAAGAGAGGGTTAATAGAGGGGAAGGGTTTGTGTGTTGAACAAACGAGTGATTTCAGAATACGAAGTAAAAGGGTTCTAAAAACCTTTGTGTCTGGAAAATATATCATGTAATTCATAGAGAAGTACTAAAAGTACAGATACGAAGAGTTTCCTTCAATATTGATACTTTTGGAGGGAAAAACACATCCCAGATGTCGTTGTCAGCTTCGAAATAAAACATTTGGCTTCGAAGCCAGTTTTAGCACCAAAATAAAATGACAAGCGGCTTCGAATGTCAAAAGCCTGCTTCGAAGCACATTCCATACCTAAGGATGTAAAAATGTTCAAGTATTTGTTTACTTCGAAGGGGTTTAAAGACCTGTTTTAGGTTTCTTAGTGAGAGTAGTATCCTTCAAAGCAAAACTTGAGATCCCTTAAGGATGGGAATTGTTGTTCGAAGTATAATAAATTATTTGGCTTCGAAGCCAATTTTTGGTGCCAAAATGAAATGACAAACGGCTTCGAACGTCGAAAGCTTACTTCAAAGCACATTCCATGCCTCGTGGTGAAGGAATGTTTTGATATTTGTTTACGTCAAAGGATTAAGAGCCTATTTTCTGGTTTCTTAGTAAGAATAAATCCTTCAAAGCAATGGAAATTGTTGTTCGAAATATCAAAACCAATAGTTGGTTTGGCAATATATAGAAGAGTTTGTTTTTTCGAATTTAAACAATGTAGCCCTTGAGAGGGGCTTCGATACTTTGGAAGTTATGGACAGTTGTTCGAAGAGTGGTCAATTTAAAACTGATTGATCGTACTAACCATGGCCATATGTTGGATATGATTAAAACAAGCTTTAAGGGGCAAGATTGTTAAATTCGAAACACTGATTCTAAATGGAAATCAGTAAAAATTGTCAACTGTATTCCATAAATTGGAAAAGTTCATGTTGGTTTTTCAGTGTTTCATTTAAGACGATTGAATCCAGATTCGAAGGATAAGATTATTGAGTTCGAAGCCCTAAATTTGCTTGTAAAGACAAATGGAGATAAAATCAAACCATGCCAAACAAGGAGAAAAGTCTTAATTGTATTAAAAAACAAAAGCAATTACATTGAAGGACCCTCTTTGGGTACAAATTCGAGTTCATAAAAGTAAGGAATAGAATAAATAACAAGATCATGGAATTTAGTCGAACTATGGTCAATAAATTTCTGTTCATTTTTTATTCTATCCTCTATTTCCTCCAGGATTGGCTATTGAAGTTGATGTGCTTTCACTTGATAAAAGAGCTCTTCAGCCTTTATTTCAAACGCTGTTTCTTTTAATCCTTGTTCCAGCTCATCCATATCCAAGTCATCCTAGTACGCAGAGTCTTTATTCTTGAAGTCATCATATTCTTCGATGAGGTTCTCTGCTTCGTACTGGTCATGAACTCGAAGGGATGAAACTTGGTCCAAAGATTGGGTGGTGGCTACAGAAGTTCGATGCCAATGAAGAAGCAATGGAAGTTGGTCCAAAAACATGTGATGCTTTGCTTGGGCGAGGAGATTGAGGACGTGACCCCAAGTCATGATATCACAAGCCCATCGAAGGTTCTTGAGAGGAACATCGTCTTCAAGAACACTGAAAGGCAAATGAGAAAAGGCAGCAAGCAAAAGTTGGGCTTGCTTTCGCTGAGCTGGAGTAGGGGAGGGTGGAGGCTTATAAGGAGGAAAGACCTTTTCCGCATAAAGGGTAAGCCTCAGTCTCTCTGTCCAGTAGGGATTTTGCGGAGGAGGAGGTATAGAAGCTTCCATTTCGAGAGGAGGAGGAAGGGCATTAATATAATCGAGCTAGTCAGAAGAGCAAAGCCTCGCCTTCTGGGCTAGGAATGATGGGTTATACCCTTGTGCCTCTTTTGGGCGCCGGGTAGCTTGTACTATCTTTGTAGGCATGGAGGATGTGTACCATGCTACAAGCAGATTATCCTCTAAACTGCGGCAACGGTCGATGAGCACGTAAGGATAAACCACCGAACTTCGAGCATCTGAAGGGAATTCTAGAGGATCAGAAAACTCGACAAAGTGGTGATTAACTCGCTCCCTTAACTCACATGCCTTAGGTTCTGACCAGTTTCCCCAATTGGAAGCCCTAGAAGAAGAAGAAGCCACAGTTTTATCCCATGCAGAAGATTGTGAATTAGAAAAAGAACGTCCCATGTCCATATTTGCAAATTTCTGAATCAAAGGATTAAGGACAATGTGTTCGTAGTCCAAGGGTTGATAATTTGCAAAGCTTCCATGACTTGAATATAGAAAGGTGGGTAAAGGTGGCTAATCAATGCATGAAGGTTCTTTCGAGAAAGAACATCATCATCAGATGACTCTTCGTATACTCGATCAATAGAAGAGAGAATTGATTTGGCCATAAAGATGTATTAGTCTGTTCGAATACTAAGGTGGTGGGGATGTTCAAAAGATTAAGAGAGAATTTAATGCAAATGATGAATGGCGGTTGCATTTCTAGAAGAATGCAAAACCTATACACGTTCTAAGATGTGGATAAAAGACCTTGATCCACTAATATCACCAAGTATTGGGTATATTAGTGCGGGGGGTAATGTTGGCTACATATTTTGTATAAACCAATTACAATTCAACACGCGACAGAATAAGGGCAATACGGGAAGACTATTCAAGTCTTTGATCGTGACCGTACACGTGGCAATTAGCATTGGTTCTTATGAGATCTGCGTAGCATTGGATCAGCAAAGAGATGCAAAGTGATGTGGTTCCAACGATTACCCACATTCAAATTCAAAATTAGGAGGGAAGCCTAACTGCAAGTGATGGCATAGTGGAGCTAACTATAAGGCAACATGATCAGCGATCATGGAGGAATGATTCGACGGTTAGAAGTGCAGTTCGATGGTCATCCTTGAGAAGTATAAATAGCAGAGAAGGCCCCAGAAAAAGCCCCCAGACTCAGATCCAAAAAATCAGTTTATTCTACTTTATTTCCTTTCCAGTTTTACATTTCATGTTCTTTACATTTCTGTACTTTAATTCCTGCACTGCACTTCGTTCATAGGAGTAGTTTCAAGTAGATTGTTACTGTAAACCTCTACGAGGCTGAATTGGATCATTGTAAGTTTTTCATTTTAATGAAATGCTTCAATTGTTCTTCATTTGATTATTGTTTACTTAATTCTCCTAAATCAAGCCACCAGTGAAAGTCCTCTTCATTGAGGCTGAAAGAACTAAAACAGAATCATCTGATAATTGGTTGGCAATTAATTTTCTGTAAGGACTGATTGATCCTTGCTGGTACGCTCACAATTACAATAATAACCTTCGAAAGCCAAAAAGTCAACAGATATATTAATGGGAATTTCACAATTTCAATACGAATTCGGTTCCATGATATCACCCACCACACCATCATAATCAAGCACGTAGTAGACAAGTAATTGAAGGGCATATATGAACGCACTTCTTGAATTTTTTTATTAAAAAAAAAATGCTCTGTCTCTCTTTTAAATAATATAGGAAATTCATTGGAAATTATGCAAATTAAATTTTTTTGAGGCAAGCCAAAAAAATAGAAATCACTACACAACATAAAACACAACCAGATGAATCATAAACTATGTAGTGGTTAGAAAGCAATTTTGTGTATGTATTAATGCTAATGATCCTAAAAAGTGAGCTTTAACAACTAATATACAAAAATTCAAAAACCCACATCTAAAGCAACCAAATTGTAACGTTCCAACACCAACTTAGTAACCATAACAGCTAATCATCACACTTTGATGTTCACATTCCAATTCCTAATACTGAATTATTAATTAAAGTAACAGAAACCACGATTCAAAACATGAAACACAACCAGATGAATCATAAACTGTGTATTGGCTTGAAAGCAATCCTGTGTTCGTATTAATGCTAATGATCCTAAAGAGTGAGCTTTAACAACTAATATACAAAATCCAAAAAATCCACATCTAAACCAACCAAATTGTAACAGTCTAACACCAACTTAGTAACAATAACACTTAATCATCACACAGTGTTCTTCATATTCCAATTGCCAATAATGAATTGTTAATTAAAGTAAACAGAACATATTGTGGGCATGAATAATAAAGGAGATCATATAGAATGATGAGAAAATTACCATGAAAAAAGACAAAAGGAAGAGAATATGTGCTTGTTAGTGTACAGGTCAACGTGAAGATGATATAAAATTTTTGGAACTGCTTTAGAAGCCATTGATTATGGTAAAAGGAACACAAAAACCAAAGAAAACCCAAGACTTTAACATGAAAGCATAGCGAGAATTTAGGGTTTTTGTGGTCCCTGGAAGATTGGGAGTTGTATGAATTTTGGGTTGGGTTTATTTTGAAACATACATGAGAAGCACGCGGAGAAGACAGACAGCAAACTGACCTGAAATTCATTTGGTTGGTATGTCAGTACATGATGAGAGTGTTTAGAGAGAGAGAGAGAGAGAGAGAGAGAGAGAGAGAGAGACAGCAAACTGACCTGAAATTCACGGTAGGGCTGTAGCTTTATGTCGTTGATACACTGATGGAACACCCACCCACCAAATGAAAACAATCTGCATGACACTCTACAATATTGTATACCCACCTATACGTATTCCTTACCAACCTAAACCCTAATCGTATTCTTTTTCATGACCATCCCAAACCCATGTATTCATCTTCAATGAAAAACATTTGAAACTACCTAATCAGTTAACATTTTGTTCGGTGGTTTCAAATGTGTTCGGTGTTCCAAATAAGTTAACGTTGCAAATAGTCCTATTACAAACTCCGAGTTTCTACATTTGTGGTCGCTTTCACCATTCGTTGATGCTTATAGAATAATGGAGGACGATGACAATAACTCTGATGAGGTTGGTGTTGCATTGGTAAGTTTATTTATCTTGCATTTAATCATTTTCAGTTCAGTACTGGTTTGCCGACTGTTAAAGTTCTGTTCAGTAATACAGTGCTGAACAAAAACATTTAGCTCAGTAATACAGTGTAGAACATAAACATTTTGTTCAGCACTGGAATGCCGAACGGTTCCATTTTGTAGGATTTTTTTCCCCTTTTTTTTTCCTGAGGGTTTTCTCGTAAAACCCCCCGTATCGAGGGTTTTACCTCAAAATAAAACAAAAAAAATTTAGGGAAAACTTCACTTTATCCCCTTGTGATTTGGGCCGGGTGTGGATTACCTCCCTGACATTCGAAAATCACCACATAACCCCACCGTGGTTTGTGGACTTAAACGCACACTAATTTCTGTTAACATAATGTGTAAATTTGCCTTTATGCCCCCATTTTCTTCCTCTTCTCTCTTTTAAACCTGCAAATATACATACATATATATATATACACACACACACCTATTTTCTTTCTTCTTCCTTCCATGCTACCAAAATTTCATAAATGATTTTAATTTATTTAAAATTTTAGAATAAAAACATTTTTAATTACTGAATTAAATAAATTTTCATAAACAAAAAAAATAAGTGAAAGATTCATCAACTATCATATGCATTGAGAAATATATAAATTCGTCATAATACTATTTTGTTTTTGTAGCTCTTTGTA
The DNA here is from genome assembly GCF_055761805.1 of Camellia sinensis. Classification (NCBI taxonomy): domain Eukaryota; kingdom Viridiplantae; phylum Streptophyta; class Magnoliopsida; order Ericales; family Theaceae; genus Camellia; species Camellia sinensis. The sequence goes on from NC_138972.1 coordinate 165,794,459, forward strand.
ATTTTAATAAAATTTAATTTTTAAAATTGTTTTTATCGTAATTTAAAATTACAGAAAATGATGCAATTTATGCTATATTCATTTCGATCCAATTGTTATTTATGATTTGTTTAATATAACATTAATAATTTTTATAATTAAATTTTTTAATTTTAATTAAGTTAAAATTGTTGTTAATATTAAATGACGAAGATAAATTTGGGATCAAATATACTATTATTGAGCAATGAACACTTTAGAAATATTTTATGACAAATAGGACGTAATTATTCTTAGGTTGTTTAGTGTTGATATATATGGACGGTTTTTTTTTTTTTGTGTGTGGGTAATTGATGAACTACATATAGGTTTTTGTGGATCAGAGAGAAAGATATGAAATTTTCACCGAAAGACTAAATCAGCCAAGTGACAGGACCAAAGAAAGTAGAAGAACTATGCTGGAGACAAAAGAGTTTGGTGTCTCCATCATTCAAGATTTGCATCAGCAATGAGTGTTTGCTCGGTTGTGTTGTGTTGCAAATGTGCCTGGTCAAGCTTAGTGTGTAGTTTGCATGGTCGTAACATGGATTCAGTATACTAGATTATGTGTTATTCATGGTCGATCACATTTTTGTGTGAGTTATTTTGCCCAGTTGCAGGACGTCTCGATTTATTTTATAATTTGAATTTGAAAGTTTAGCTCAGCCAATCGAGAATTCCAGATTTTGCTCAGTTAAACCAAGATTCGAATACAAAAAATTCCAGAAATGTATTTTTGGGGCATTTTGAGGTAGTATTTTCATGAAATATGATGTTTGACAGTCCTTATACACCTTTTTACTAATTCATAATGAAATATAATCAGAGAAAAGTTGTGTAATGAATATGGAGATTCAAAGAATATTATATGAACATAATATAAGGACTAACATGGACAATAATTTTTTTTAAAAATGCACCTTTTAGAGCAAAAGATCGTCGTCAGTCAACTCCGACCACTCGTTTCATAGGATAGTCCTTCGAAATGGATAAAATAGAGATGAAACCTGAGTTTGGAGGTTAGGGTTTTCTGGGAAAAGCTTATGAAACAGTAGGAAGGTGAAAAGGTATGCACATGTATATATAACAGGTTGTTTTGGGAAAGCAAGCTAGAAACATTATAATATTTTCCATGTAGAAAATTGAGTAATAGAAATACAATCATGCAAGTTCTCTCTCTCTCTCTCTCTCTCTCTCAATGAATACAATAATAACTATAATACATGCCAAGCTTCTGCTGCGAAGCTACAAATAAATAAATACAAATATAAAAATCCATTTTCTTTACATCTACCATGAAGTTATACAGAGAGACTTAAGGACTCCATAACTCCTCAATCAAAGAATCCACACTTTCTTCCTGTAAAAAGATAAAACAACAAGGGGTGAGCACTAATGCCCAATAGAAATCTCATAGTTCTGAATCAATAGCTAATACACAGATAGAAATGATCGTGCATGCAGAGTGATACCATATAGTAGGGTGACATTTTATAATTTCAAAATATCATAAGTAAGGTACATTTTTCTCAAAAACTATTTAAATGCTTTTAAGAAAAACCTTCAGCCATTAAAATTTATCCCTTAACCTTAGAAAACCATAGATCCTTGTGAAACAAACACATTTGAGAAACAACATCATTTAAAAATTATTAACCAATTCCCAAAATATTTCTCATTTAATTTTCATTTTTAATATTCCTCTCTTTCTCTCATTCTCCCTTTCTACTCATTATGTTTATTTAGAACTCCATAACTTTAAGTTCAAGTTCCCTCTTTGGTTTACGAGCAATTCTCCTATACTCAATTCACATCGTTATTTACACTCTCAAATTTCAATTCAAGATAATACAAGATCAATAAACCCCCTTTCAGTTCAGTCTTTCATTTATTTACAGAACAACACTCATAAGTTACCATTATTGTCACAACTAATTTATTAAGTTCACCATCACCAATCCATAATCCCCTTACCCATTTTTAGGTTATATTCTTTACAAACAATGTCTATGCGCATTTCCTCTTTATACCAAATTACACATCAATTTACAATTTCACAAATTCATCACAAGTCACAAATAACATCATCAAGTCAAAACACTTCTCAACACACATCTCAACACAATCCACCTTTTGCCGACTTACTACGGCGGGATAGCGGGCACCCAATTCATAATACTTTCCACCTTTTGCTGGCTCCTATACGGCGGGAAGTGAACTCCCAAAAACCATTTTCTCAAAAGACATTTTCTTCCAAAAACTATATTTCTCCAAAAATCATTTTTCAACTTTTTAAAACCATCCCCCACATTTGCCGGCTACTATACGGTGGGACGTGGGCACCCAAAACATTTTCGAAAACCATCCGTTTTTCCAGTTTTGCCGGCTATTATACGGAAGGACTGTGTGGACACCCAAAAATTATTTTTCCACTTTTGCCAGTTACTATACGGCGGGATTGTGTGGACACCCAAAAATTATTTTTCCCACATTCGTCCGGCGATAAGCCTAGATAGGGCAATTGGGCACCTTTAATTCACAACCACCCACACATTTGCCGGCTACGATACGGCAGGACGTAAGCCCCCAAAAACATTTTCAACTCCCCGCGCGGGTACCAACACAACACCACCCAACACAACTCAACGCAAACTCAACACAACCCAACACAACTCAACTCAACACAACTCAACAAAACCCAACACAACTCAACATGATTCAACACAATTCAACATAATCCACACAATTCAACATGATCAACACAATTCAACATGATTCAACACAATTCATTTCAACACCACTAAATGTAATTCAACATAATTCAAGGTGAACTCTTAAATCTCCATTTCATCATTTCATCCTAAGGCTCATGTCATCCATAACATTAACAAAACTTTTTCCCTAAATTTCATTTTATATTATAGCATGATTTACAATATCCATAATAAAGTTTCATTCGCTAATTTTTAACATAATTTTCAAATGCCTTCAAAATTTAATTAAACTTGTATATATATAATTCAACCTCTCAATTTCATGATTCTACTTTCAATTTAGGCAAAATCATTAATTATCATCATGAATCAACTTAGGGTTTTCAAGAAAAATCAAGACTTTCAAGAAAAATTAAAACTTCTCACACCACTACTTTTTATTCCAATTTGCCCATTGATTATACACCTAAGGTTCATAATCCACAATCTAAACCCAACACTTCAAACCCTAAACCCCCAAATCTCATGATCCAACACTATATGCTCAAAATGTAGATTTTGTATTTATATAATCAAAAAACCACAAATCTATCTATTAATGCAAGTATTGAAGAAGAACTAGGACCCCTACCTTAAGAATCAAGCAAAAGAGCAAAGCTTTGATGAGATTCCTTCACAAATTCAAACTTTAATCGGTTGAAAAGTGAGATCTTCAAGCATTCTTCACTTCTTGGTAAAAGATCTTGGCCAAAACTTTAGGGAATGGAAGGTATTTGGGTCAAGAGATCAAGGATTTTTGGACCTAGGGTGAGAGGAAGGAAGAAGGAAAAGGAAAGTGCAAAGAATGATCTAAAAATTCACTTTTTAAGTCGCTGAATTCGCGTAGTCCGCTCGAGCGTCTCTTTTTCCGCTCGAGCGTACCTGCTTCCAGCACAGGTACTAAAACTTCAAACGGGCATAACTCTCTTATCTGGACTCCGTTTTAAGTCGTTCTTGTGTCCAAATCGAAGCCCCAGAAACAAGATTTCCAATGGTTCTATCCTCATACCCAAATTAAAAGTGTGGAAAAAGAAAATAGCAAAAGAGTGACGGCTGTTTGTAGGATGATTATCCAAATTAAAGTTTTTGATCCGATCTTACTTTACCATCATGTTACCACTTCAATCAATACCCCAAAATAAAATAGGGAGGCTCCAAACACAATAATAAAAGGTAAAAAACAATCCCACTAGTCTCAAAAACTCAAACTCAACCAGGCAGACCACTCGAGCGCCCAATCTTGCGCTCGAGCGCGTAGACCAACAAAGCCGTTCACTCGAGCGACCACTCCTACGCTTGAGCGGGAATTCACAACTCTCAGAATCTCGGACAGACTACAAAAATACGAGGAGCCTCACAAGTCCGCTCGAGCGTCAACTTCCCCACTCGAGCGAAGGGAAAAATTCTAGATCGTTACAATCTTTCCTCCTTAAGAAATTTCGTCCTCGAAATTACATCTGTTCTAACAAAAATAACAACAACCTTATACTCACCAATTCTTAACAACCCCTAGTCCAAAAATAAAGTATGAGAGCACCCATATATGTATATCCACCAAACCTTAACAGCTTCTAATTACACCTTACCTCAATTCTAAACCCAAAAATACAAAGTGTCACACTAAGGCTTGTATAATGTATTAGAACATCATATAAGAAAAATCCGTACATATGGAATTGAACACTTCAAATTTTGGCCTCCTAATTGCCATCTAGGAGAAGCAAGGGTGGTGTTGATATAGTAAATACTCCTAGCATACTTCCATTTGTGAGATATTTAGGTTTCAACCAAATAAAATCTTAAACAACTAGCAAATAGCAAGACTACTCATGTACACATGCACACACCCTTCCCACAAACAATCACCTCCCTATAGTACACTATTTTACCATATCTTCAAGGCTTAAGTATGTCCAACTAGAACATCAAAACAACCATAAACAGTAGGGCATCCTTACCATTGCCAACCAGGAGAAAACACTACTAATTTTCATGTTTCATTGCATAAGAATGACATTGAAGATGAAGTTGACCATGATTATTGAGTTATTGCAAAGGATGAAAATGAGTAGATATAGAGAAATAGAGAATGTATCACCCCCAAAATAATACAATAAAGACAACTCATATGCGGAATAAATATGAGAAACAACATACTTTCATACATCAGAGTCTATTGTTTAACAAACAGTTAAATGCCATATAGGCGTACATCTTTCCAAGTCATTGCTTGGTTATACAAATTGAGTCTCGCTCATTACATCTTAAGCCCTTGGCTTTACAAATAACAAACATACACACATAAAGCATAAATAAGAAGCTCTTGCTTCCCGAGAGTCCATCTATGCTATTTCCTTGGAGATAACACCTCACCTGCACCTAAAAATGATATTCCCGTATAGGGTGAGCCAACAGCCCAGTAGAGATAATCTATCACAATATATGAGGTTTATCAAAGTTATAAGTACCACGCACATAAGCGATACCGATACTAAAACATCCACAAGGCCTGCATATTCATATGCGTCTAAGACCTAATCTCATTTCCATTTTTCCTTCCATTCATTCCCAATTCATATATGCTACTCAATTCATGAGTTAAATTCATTATCTTTCAACAACCAAAATGAGACTACAACTCAACGGTTTCCAATTATGCAAAACACACATAAACACTTCAAATCTTGCCATTTTACGGATATTTCGTCGAAAGGAATCGACACCCATTTATATATGAAATTTCGGGTCTTTCACCCAGGACACTTTGGCCATCTTGTTTAAAATGGAGTCCATCCCCTTTCTCCTCCCAAACGAATATGAACATAATCATATATGGAGTACATCTCCTTTCTCCTCCCAATAAACATACATATACAATGTATTTATAACATGGTCATATATATATAGAGCACATCCCCTTTCTCCTCCAAATAAATATACATATACAATGTATTTATAACTTGGTCATATTTAATGATACCAACAATGGATTAGCATTAAATCGCCTAATCCTCTTGCAATTTCTGCAACAATCACAGCTATCCTCCACCGATAGCCCAATACAATTATTTCTAAAGAGATGTTCAATCTCAAAATAAATGTTTTATTCAAAACTTACATAGGTGAGATATTACATATTCAATATCACCAATTATAACCACAACCTTCCAATTTCACATTTTCAATGTTAATTCCAATTATTTATGCAAAATAATTATTTAATCAAAATTAGGGCAAAATCCCCCTCTTTCCAAATATCAACCCAATTTACCAAAATCAACTATTTTGACACAACACAACCTTGTATTCAAACCTCAAACCCCCTTATGCCAATTTCAACAAAAACCCTTCTTTTCATTTCACACCCAAATCCTAGATTTGTCCAAATCACAACCAAATCTCATCATCTATACACAATAGCAAATACCCAAGCAACAATGTGGAACTTCAAGTGTAGAAATTCCCTACCTCAAGTGTAGAAAACCCAAGCAACAAGGTGGAACTTCAAAAATGACGAAATCAATTACTTCTTGGATCAAAACGAAGCTCTTGAAGCCCTCTACCTTATTCTCAAAGACACTAGGGTCAAGAACACAACGAATCTAGATGAAATCTTAGAGAGAAAGTGAGCTTTAGAGAGAGAGACAACCGGATTAGGGTTTTGGGGAAGAAATTGAATCAAAAAGTCATGTAAAACATCATTGTTGCAATCTGATATACGCTGCCTCGCTCGAGCGAAGGAGTCCTTGCTCGAGCGACCAGACACACGAAGGTCGCCTCGCTCGAGCGTAAGAAGCGTCGCTCAAGCGTAGAATGTGGAGCTTCAAGTCTGTCGCCCAACGCAGACGCACGCTTGAGTGCAAGAGTTCTCGCTCGAGCGAAGAAACATTTTCACAGGGCTTACTCGAGCGCAAGAAGCCTCGCTCGAGCGAAGAACATATTACACAAGGCTCACTCGAGCGTAAGAAGCCTCGCTCGAGCGAAGGAGCTAAATTCTGGGCAACAACCATTTGTACCAAAAGACAACCAACCTGTTCTAAACTCGCCCAACAAGTCCCAAAACTCAAATTCAAAGAATTAAAGGAAGGAAACAAGACATAAACAACAATATACACTCACGGAACTCGAGTCCGGAACACAATAAAGGTCAGGGTAAAAACGGGATCACTATAACCTCCCCACCTTAGGAAATTTCGTTCCCGAAATTACAAATCAAGCTCTAAAACAAAATTGAACTACTCATAACCATATTATTTCCACAAGTTCAACACCATGACCCACTCTCCGGTCATCTATTCACATCGACTCGATTCACAAGTCCCAAATTAAAATGAAATTTTCAATTTTCCCAAAACATTTACAATGTTTAACCAAAATCTAGTTTTTTGAAAAAAATCGTACATAGCATATACAATGCTTCCAAAATTGATACAACACCCACAATATTCCACATTCTCAAAACATATGCAATGTTTATATTGAATCCATGTTCTTCCCAAATAACCATAACATATACAATGTTTTCATGAGTTAAAACACATATAATGCTTAGACTTTTCATTAATACAATAAATTCTCAATACATGCTCATGCATCAACAAACAAATCTGGATATTTCTCTCGAACTTCTAATTCACGTTCCCAAGTCGCTTCCTCGACTTCGTGATGTTTCCAAATACTTTTACCAAGGGAATTGTCTTGCCTCGCAAATCTTGATCCCGTCTATCCAAGACTTCCACCGGCCTCTCCTCATATGAGGCATCCTCATCTACCTCTAAGTCGGTCCAATCCAACATGTGCGATGGATCCGGTTCATATTTCCGAAGCATACAAATATGAAACACGTTATGAACCCCAGAAATTTGTGGCGGTAACGCCAAACGGTAAGCAACCTCCCCAATCCGCTCAAGGATCTCAAAAGGACCAATAAATCGAGGGGACAACTTCCCACTCTTCCTAAATCTCATCAAACCCCGTTTAGGTGATAGTTTCAAAAAGACATGATCACCCACCTCAAATGACAAAGGTCTCCTCCTACGGTCAACATAACTCTTCTAGCGACTCTGAGCCATAGCTAGCCTCTTACGGATAAGTGCAAATTTCTCCGTAGTTTCTCGAACCAACTCTGGACCCAACAAAGGTGCATCACCCACCTCGGCCCAACACACTGGATATCTACACGGTCAACCATACAAGGCCTCAAACGGTGCCATGCCAATACTCGATTGAAAACTATTGTTATAGGCAAATTCCACTAAGGGTAGGTGTCTCTCCCATGACCCCTTAAAATCAAGGACACATCCTCTAAGCATATCCTCAAGGATCTGAATAGTACGCTTGGACTGCTCGTCAGTCTGAGGATGATACGCAGTACTAAAAGTCAATCTAGTGCCCAAGGCACTCTGCAAACTCTGCCACAACCGAGCAGTGAAACACGGATCTCTATCTGAAATAATCGTCATAGGGACCCCGTGCAACCTCACTATGTCCCTAATATACAAGTCGGCAAGATAATCTACCGAGTCACTTACGCGCATGGGAATCAAATGCGCTGACTTAATCAATCGGTCAACGACCACCCAAATGGCATCACTACCCCGTTGAGTCCTCGGAAGGCCCACAACGAAGTCCATCGTAACATGCTCCCACTTCCACTCAGCTATAGGCAAGGGTTGCAACAAACCCACTGGCCTCTGATGCTCGGCCTTCACTTGTTGACAACACTTTGATACAAACACAGCCACATCCTTTTTCATACCTCTCCACCAAAATCGGCGACTAAGATCATGATACATCTTTGTGCCTCCTGGATGCACCGCAAGGCGAGAATGATGAAACTCTCGGAGTACTTCCTGTAGGTAAGACTCCGGTACAAATAGACGCTCACAATATCTCACACTCAGGTCGGGATACACAGTCAAATCTCTTTCTACCTTCCCATTGGAAATTTTCTCCCGGAACGATTCCACCTCAAGGTCACCCTTTTGCGCTTCCAACACTCGATTCACAAGTGTAGGTTGTGTAACTACTGAAAACAACGTTGTGAATTCAACAGACTCGCCCAGATGCAAGTCAAACTCATTAAGAGTACCCAACATTTCCCATTCTTGGATGGCGATAGAAGCTACACTGCTAATTGGCTTTATACTCAAAGCATCGGCCACAACATTGGCCTTCTCGGGATGATAATGCAATTCAAAATCATAATCCTCTATGAATTCCATCCACCTCATTTGCCTCAAATTCAAGTCTTTCTGGGTAAACAGATATTTCAGACTTTTATGATCAGAGAACACTTCAAATTTCTCACCATACAAATAATGCCTCTAAATCTTCAAGGCAAATATTACTGCTGCTAACTCTAGGTCATGAGTAGGGTAATTTCTCTCATGTGTTTTCAACTGCTGTGAGCCATAGGCTACTACTTTACCCTCTTGAATCAATACACAACCTAAACCTTCCCATGCAGCATCACAATAAACTGAATAACTCAAATCCCTCTCCGGTATAATCAATACTGGAGCAGTGGTGAGTCTAACCTTAAGCTCTTGGAATGACCTTTCACAAGTCTCACTCCACACAAACTTGATTTCCTTTCTAGTCAACTTAGTCAAAGGTGAAGCTAGTCTAGAGAAATCCTTCACAAACCGACGGTAATACCCGGCCAACCCCAAGAAACTACGAATCTCGAAAGCATTCTTAGGTTGTGCCTAATCTTGCACTGCCTCTATTTTGGATGAATCTACAGTCACCCCTTCCCTTGACACTACATGCCCTAGGAATTTAACCTCTTCCAGCCAAAAGTCACATTTTCCAAACTTAGCATACAGCTTATGGGCTCTAAGTAACTCAAGTACTACTCGTAAATGTTCCTCGTGTTCCTCTTCAGAAGGTGAATAAATCAAAATGTCGTCCACAAAGACAACCACAAAACAATCTAAGAAGTCCCGAAAAATCCGATTCATTAAATCCATAAACACAACTAGAGCATTAGTTAGCCCAAAAGGCATCACAAGAAACTCATAATGGCCATACCACGTACGGAATGCCGTCTTCGGGATATCCTCCTCCGTTACCCTCAACTGATGATAACCCGATCTCAGGTCTATCTTAGAGAAACAACAAGACCCCTTCAACTGATCAAACAGATCATCTATACGAGGCATTGGGTACTTATTCTTAATTGTAACCTGATTCAACTTTCTGCAATCAATACAAAGCCGTAATGCTCCATCTTTCTTTTTAGCAAAGAGAGCCGGCGCTCCCCAAGGTGAAGTACTAGGGCGAATAAAACCCTTATCTAACAATTCCTGGAGTTGAATCTTCAACTCACTCAATTCAGCAGGTGCAAATCTATATGGAGCCACAGAAACCGGTGTCGTGCCAGGCACTAAATCAATAGAGAACTCGATCTCTCGGTGAGACGGTAAACTGACAAGATCCTCAGAAAAAACATCCGAGTATTCACAAACTACCCTCGGCAATTCAACTTGAATTTCATCACACTCACCGCTCAAAAAGCTAGCAAGGAAACAACTAAGTTCACTCCGTCCACGCGGATCATACACTGGTGGTAAGACTCTATCCACCTGGTCTCCCAAGAAATAAAAGCAATCACCGCTCAAGGTACGTACAGTAACCTTCTGACGGTAGCAATCTATAACAGCCCGGTATGATGATAACTAGTCCATACCCAATATGACATCAAAACTAAGCATGCCAATCAATACAAATGCAAAAGGTAATCGATGACTAGCAACCTCGATGTCACAATCACGACATCCTTGTCTCAAGACAGTCTGACCACCAATAGGTGACTCTACACAAATAGGAGATGCTAACTGTGCCAACTCCAAACCCAAAACTGATGCAAACGCATACGAAATAAAAGAATGGGATGCACCCGTATCAATCAACACATTGGCAACTGAATTGCAAAACAAAAAGGTACCTCTAACTATAGAAGAATCAGGTACAAGATCTGGCCCTACAACTGTATACATACGTCCAGTAGGCCTCTGCTCAACATGCTCACCTCTCAGAGCATATGCCTGATGCACAAACTGAGTCGAAGAGACTCCGTGATTGGCCCTCCAGGCTTGTGCTGACTGTCTCGACTGATAACTCTGTGTCTGTTTCGAACCAGATGCACCAGGTGTACCACCCAACTGTGGACAAAACCTCTTCAGGTGCCCCGCCTGCCCGCACTGATAACAAGTGAGCGGCTGGCCTCTTCCCTGACTCTGGCTCTGAAAACGAGCCGAAGATGATGTTGCTTGCTGTCCTCCTCCTCTCTAAGGACAAGCTGGAGACTTGTGGCCCAACTGACCACACTTAAAGTATGTAAAATCTCCCTGCCCACCTCTCCCAGAACCTGAACTGGGTATTGGAAAAGTGGACCTCGACTGAGTTCCTTGAGACTGCTAAGGGTAGGAACCCCTCTGCCTCTTACTGTCTCCCTGACTATCCTGACTCCTCTTGGAGCCTCTCATCCTTTCTTCTTCTGCTTGCATAATAGTTTCAGGGTGGGCGGCAGACTGCACAAGGCGCCCATAATCTTTAGTCATGGAACCGACAACTTTATACATTAGCCTGATCCTTAACCTCTTTTCAAACGCCAAACAACGGCGCTCCTCAGTTGCCACTAACTCAGGTGCAAACCTTGACAGACTAGTAAAGGTTGCCTCAAACTTAGCCACTGGCATGTTCAACTGCAACAATTTAGAGAATTGATATCTCAACTTCTCTCTAACCGTGGGAGGTAGAAATTTATCCTGGAAAGCCTCAACAAAAGCCTCTCAAGTTCCTCCAATGCGCCCACGCGCATACTCCCACCACTGACCCGCATCCCCCTTCAACTGGAAAGACGGTAAGGTCACTTTCAACTGATCATCCTCGATGCCAAGCATCTCGAATGTCTTCACTAACTGTTCTAGCTACTTATTTGCCTTCAATGGCTCCTTAGGATCATCTAAAAACTCATCCAAATTCAACCAGAAAAACTCCTTTTTTTAAGAAAGATGGCCCTGTTTCAGCTACTTGGGCCTGGACTTGATTCTCAGCTCAGAGAATGGCCATAGATTCCCTCAATGCTCTGGCCATTTCACGGGCTAAGGCGCCCATGGCCTGATGACCAACTAGTTTAGCCACATTGGCTTGACCAATTCCTTCCTCCTGTGCCGGAAGATCATCCGGTAAAGGCATCTCATGCCTTCTAGGCCTACCACGCCTATTACCACCATGTCCACGTCCTGACATCCTAATAAAGGTAACAATAGGATTAGTACATTCATAAACGTCCCAAATTTAACTCACTTGCGGCCTAATACATTGGACAACAATAAATCACTCCACATAGACATGTAATCACATAAACACATACGGATTTCCTTCCTAGTTAATGACCGTCCCACGGCGTTGCTAGAGTTCCAATTAGAAATAGCAGTGATCAAGTGCTCTTCTAATAGGACTTCCACAAACCCGTAGACTCAATCAACATCTTAAGAACTAAATTCCATACCCACATAATCACATAAGCATGTTATCACATAAGCACACAATACATGTTAACATCTCATTCAAGCGAGACAAACCCATTGTGGTACTAACCACTTCCCACGTACCCAAAGTATTCAAACTGGGTACGCTCTGATACCAAGTTGTAATGCTCCCAAAATAATACAATAAAGACAACTCATATGTGGAATAAATATGAGAAACAACATACTTTCATACATCAGAGTCTATTGTTTAACAAACAGTTAAATGCCATATAGGCTTACATCTTTCCAAGTCATTGCTTGGTTACACAAATTGAGTCTTGCTCATTACATCTTAAGCCCTTGGCTTTACAAATAACAAACATACACACATAAAGCATAAATAAGAAGCTCTTGCTTCCCGAGAGTCCATCCATGCTATTTCCTTGGAGGTAACACCTCACCTGTACCTGAAAATGATATTCCCGTATAGGGTGAGCCAACAGCCCAGTAGAGTAATCTATCACAATATATGAGGTTTAGCAAAGTTATAAGTACCACATACATAAACGATACCGATACTAAAACATCCATAAGGCCTGCATATTCATATGCCTCTAAGACCTAATCTCATTTCCATTTTTCCTTCCATTCATTCCCAATTCATATATGCTACTCAATTCATGAGTTAAATTCATTAACTTTCAATAACCAAAATGAGATTACAACTCAATGGTTTCCAATTATGCAAAACACACATAAACACTTCAAATCTTGCCATTTTACGAATATTTCATCCGAAGGAATCGGCACCCATTTATATATGAAATTTCAGGTCTTTCACCCAAGACACTCTGGCCATCTTGTTTAAAATGGAGTCTATCCCCTTTCTCCTCCCAAACGAATATACATATGCAATGTATTTATAAACATAATCATATATGGAGTATATCCATTTTCTCCTCCTAATAAACATACATATACAATGTATTTATAAGATGGTCATATATATATAGAGTACATCCCCTTTCTCCTCCAAATAAATATACATATTCAATGTATTTATAACATGGTCATATTCAATGACACCAACAATGGATTAGCATTAAATCGCCTAATCCTCATGTAATTTCTACAACAATCACAGATATCCTCCACCGATAGCCCAATACAATTATTTCTAAAGAGATGTTCAATCTCAAAATAAATGTTTTATTCAAAACTTACATAGGTGAGTGTGGATGTCACGACCCCAAACCGCCCCTAGTAGTTTGGTGCCGTGATGGCCAGTAATCCGTAATTACCGAAGGCCAACCTTTCAAAACTTAACACAATCAGAGTACGAATATAGGGGGCTCACAAATGCGGAAGCGATAAATCAATTACAAGCGGTCCATAAGAGCTGTGCGTAGATTAAAGCAGTGCCAAACATTTCCAATTAACTTCACAATTTAAATACAACAAGGTACAAAAATACATGTTACATCTTGATCAAAAGGCTTCTCGAGCCGACATAGACAAAATACAGCTAATACAAGTCAAGAAGCATGATTTTCAAGAATTCGCCGACATGCAAAACAGGGCATCGCCGACGTAAATACAAAGTAAGGCCGACAAATACACGAATCCAAAACAAGTATCCCAACGAACTAGGCGTCGCCGCCGTCCTGCTCATCACCTACATATATATAGAGGGGTGAGTACAAAACTCAGTGAATGGTACTAAAAATAAAGGTTTTACATGAATAAAGCCGAGGTCCTTCAAAACGAAACACATCAAAACTTTAGCAAGGCAAGTGATGAACCGTATTCATCGTCAAATATCGTAACATCGGCGAGACAAGGGATGAACCGTATTCATCATCAAATATCGTAACATCGGCGAGACAAGGGATGAACCGTATTCATCATCAAATATCGTAACATCGGCGAGACAAGGGATGAACCGTATTCATCATCAAATATCGTAACATCGGCGAGACAAGGGATGAACCGTATTCATCATCAAATATCGTAACATCGGCGAGACAAGGGATGAACCGTATTCATCATCAAATATCGTAACATCGGCGAGACAAGGGATGAACCGTATTCATCATCAAATAACAAAAGCTGTACGATCCGTAATCGTTTGGTCAAAAGTATTGCGAAAGTTTAGAGTCCTCCAATACAAGGGACTTGTGCACTTGGTACCGCGAAAGTTTAGAGTCCTCCAGTACAAGGGACTTGTGTTACTTAGGCCCGTAGCCCGATTTAACAAGGACCGTATCCTTTACACATAGTACTGCGAACGTTTAGAGTCCTCCAGCACAAGGGACTTGTGTTACTTAGGCCCGTAGCCCGATTTAACAAGGACCGTATCCTTTACACATAGTACTGCGAAAGTTTAGAGTCCTCCAGCACAAGGGACTTGTGTTACTTAGGCCCGTAGCCCGATTTAACAAGGACCGTATCCTTTCCAAAGATGGCATCAAAACAAGGAGTATACTTGACTCATCAAACAAGAGCTATTTATTCATGCTATCAAATACTTTCGTCAAAACAAGCAAGCAAGATTTACCAAAACGAGTATAACATAGCTTTATCAATAATACCACTCACCTAGTCCTTCAGGTGTAGACTCAAAGCAAATATCAAGGACCTACAATCACATGGCAAGTCACATTCTCAAAGCAAGCTCCAAATACATGCAAATGATCTCGGCATTCTTGCCAGATCCAAGTCAAAGACAAAGCAAAACAAGCTGGGAGTTAAATCACTGCTCCCGCTCAAAAACACACCGGGTACTGACCAGGACTAAGCCGAGGTCCCGTTAAACAAAGCCAGGAAAGACCTGGGTTTTCCTTTGAAGAATATGAAGAACATGATCATTGAAAGATGGATGCAAGCTCACAACTTGTTACAAAAATCTGAGTTTTCATGCCAAGAGTTCAAAACATATGGACTTGGGTACCCATTAAAGAAAGTCATGCAAGAACAAACACAAAAACATGGTTTTCGTTCCAAACTCTTCGATCAAAATGGGACTTTGTTCAAGAACACATGAAAAACCATTTTCTCTTTCTAAAACCAACTTCAAAACGATGCATGACATGCAAAACAAATCCGATCATGCAATGCAGCTAGATATTCAGCAAGAACAACCAAAGGAGATCAAGATTCTAACCTCAAAACTCGGATCTAACGGTTCAAGCCACAAAGATCAAGCTTGGAAGACTACTCTCACTCAAGAACTCTTCTTCCTCCTCTCTAGAGCTTCTCTCTCTAAAACAAAGATTTGAGACAAGAAATGATTTGTTTCAAGGTCTGTCGGCTGCTTTAACAAACAGCTCGGACACGTGGCATTACCGGGTTGGTTCAGCTCCAAAAAGGTGATTGATGGACAAGACAAGCCTCTGACAAAGCTTATGCAGCAAGCTCGGGTAAGACACATCGGCAACAAGATGACATCGGCTCAAAACAAGGATCCAACAACGGGATGGAAAAACATCGGCTAGGGAGGACGACGCTTGACTAAGCTGTGCCACACCTTGGCCGGGGTGCGCCACATCTCGGCCTAGGCCATACCTGCCTGCGGACAAGGTTCAAGTGCAAAACATCTCGGCAATGAATGCCCGAGGTGAAGATGGGGTTGAACAAGATCTCAAGATGGTTCTAAGTACAAAGGGTCAAAGGCGGACTAAGCTCAAGATGATCTCGGCTACACACACACACTAAGCAAGGAACAAAATCATGCAAGCAACTTAAGCAAATCAAGCCAAGATAAAACCTTTAAATTAACATAAGCGGCAAGTCCATGCAAGAATGTACGCAAATATGGCAAGAGCAAGGTGAGGGTTGTCACATCCTACCCCCCTTAAAGAAGTTTGGTCCCCAAACTTAGATTACCTTGTTCCCAGAACAACTCCGGATAACGGACTCTCATGTCCTCTTCCTTTTCCCACGTGGCTTCTGTGCCATAATGCTCCTTCCATTCGACCTTTACCATCGGTATCGATCTGTTCCTCAATTGCTTCACTTGTCGGTCGATAATTCTCATTGGCCTTTCTTCGTAGCCCAGATTCTCATTAACTGCGATTTCAGAATGATCAATTACATGCAGTGGATCTCGGATGTACTTTCTCAACATCGAAACATGAAACACATCGTGGACTTGGCTCAAATCTGGCGGCAAAGCAAGTCTGTAGGCAACGGAATTAATTCTCTCAAGAATTTCAAATGGCCCAATATAGCGGGGTGCTAACTTACCTTTCTTTCCAAACCTGGAAACTCCTTTCATTGGTGAGACTTTCAGGAATACATGATTCCCAACTTCGAACTCTACCTCATTCCTTCTCTGATCGGCGTAGCTCTTTTGTCGGCTCTGGGCAATTTTAATCCTCTGTTGGATAAGTTTAATCTTTTCTGTTGTCACTTGAATCAATTCGGGACCAAGCAAAGTTCTGTCCCCGACTTCGGTCCAACATATCGGCGACCTACATTTTCTTCCATACAAGGCTTCATACGGCGCCATGCCAATGCTAGCTTGGTAACTGTTATTGTAAGCGAATTCCACTAAAGGCAAATGTGTTCCCCAACTTTCTTGGAAATCCAATACACAAAGTCTCAGCATATCTTCGAGTGTCTGAATTGTCCTCTCTGTCTGCCCATCTGTCTGGGGATGAAAGGCTGTACTAAACCTCAGCTCGGCTCCGAAAGCTCTCTGAAGACTCTGCCAAAATCTAGAAACAAATTTAGGATCTCGGTCTGAAACAATTGATATCGGCACTCCATGAAGTCTGATAATCTCGTTCACATATAGCAAGGCAAGTTGATTGGTGTTGAAGGTAGCCTTAACGGGTAGAAAGTGTGCTGACTTAGTTAACCTATCCACAACAACCCAAATTGAATCCATACTCTTTGGTGTTCTCGGCAACCCAATCACAAAATCCATGGAGATGTGCTCCCATTTCCACTCAGGAATCGGCAAAGGTTGAAGAAGTCCTGCTGGTCTTTGATGTTCTGCCTTCACTTGCTGACAATGTAAACACTGGGACACAAACTCGGCTATTTCTCTCTTCATATTTGGCCACCAGAAGGTCTGCTTCACATCTTGATACATTTTGGTGTTCCCTGGATGAACAGCAAACTTAGAACCATGAGCTTCCTGCAAAATCTTTTTCTTCAGCTCTGGAATGTCGGCCACACATAACCTTCCTTCAAACTTGAGTACTTGGTTTTCGATGGTATACCCTGGTCTCGGCTTCGTGTCAATCTCCTCGGCAATTTTCTTGAGGAAGTTATCCTCCATCTGTCTTGTCTTTACTTCATTAACGATAGTCGGTTCTGCTGACATCACGGTTAAACACGCCAAATTTCCATCTGACTTCCTGCTCAAAGCGTCGGCTACACTGTTGGCTTTACCGGGGTGATATTGAATTTGCATATCGTAGTCTTTTAACAACTCGAGCCACCTTCTCTGCCTCAAATTCAGTTCCTTCTGAGTGAATAGATATTTCAAGCTCTTATGATCTGTGAAAACCTGACAAGTAGCTCCATACAAATAGTGACGCCAAATCTTTAAAGCAAATACCACGGCCGCCAATTCTAAGTCATGGGTAGGATAGTTTTTCTCATGAGGTTTCAACTGACGAGATGCATAAGCTATAACTTTACTCTTCTGCATTAATACACAACCCAAACCCTTATGCGATGCATCACTATAGACATGAAACTCTTCGTTACCTGTTGGGAGTACGAGTACTGGCGCTGTAACTAACCTCGTCTTCAGTTCCTGGAAGGCTGACTCCCGATCTTTAGTCCAGTCATACAGTGTTCCCTTCTGAGTCAGTTGCGTCAATGGAATTGCAATCCTGGAGAAATCTTTCACAAACTTTCTGTAATAACCTGCCAAACCCAGAAAACTACGAATCTCGGACACATTAGTCGGTCTCGGCCAATTCACTACGGCTTCGATTTTGCTAGGATCAACTGAGATACCCTCTTCACTAATCACATGACCTAAGAATGAGATAGTAGGAAGCCAAAACTCACACTTGTTAAACTTAGCATACAATCTCCGTTCTCTCAAAATCTGCAAGGCAAGTCTCAAGTGATTTTCGTGTTCAGTCTTACTCTTGGAATAGATCAAGATATCGTCGATGAAGACAACAACAAACTCATCTAAATACGGCTTGAAGACTCTGTTCATCAAATCCATAAATGCAGCAGGGGCATTAGTCACTCCAAAAGGCATTACTAAAAACTCGTAGTGGCCATATCTTGTTCGAAAGGCAGTCTTCTCGACATCTTCGGCTTTAACCTTAAGCTGATGGTAACCAGACCTAAGGTCGATCTTAGAAAAGACTCGCGCTCCTTGTAATTGGTCAAGCAGATCATCAATTCTAGGTAACGGGTACTTGTTCTTAATGGTGACCTTATTAAGTTCTCTATAGTCGATACACAAACGGAGTGTGCCATCCTTCTTTTTAACAAATAGAACAGGTGCTCCCCATGGTGAAGTGCTCGGCCTAATAAATCCCTTATCTAACAACTCTTGCAATTGCAGTTTCAATTCTCTAAGTTCAGCGGGGGCCATTCTATAAGGTGGTTTGGAGATCGGCTGCGTTCCCGATATAATATCGACCGTAAACTCTATTTCTCTATCGGTCAAGTGGCCAGGCAATTCATCCGGAAAGACGTCGGGGAAATCACTAACAATCGGGATGTCGGCTAAGTTAACATTTCCATCCTGATCACTCAGTATACTACACAAGTAACCTCGACACCCTTTCTGAATCAACTTACAGGCCTTAATGGACGAAATCAAGTATGGTGGGGGCACTACCCCTTTACCCTGGAAAGTAACCTCGGTTAGGTTTGGGGGTCTCAAGGTGACACCTTTCGAAACACAATTAATAGATGCATTGTTTGCAACTAACCAGTCCATTCCCAGTATAATATCAAAATGAGCTAGGTCTAGAGGCATCAGATCTACTAGCAATTCAACATTCTCAATCACAACAACACATGCTCTGTAAATGGATGCAACAAACATAGATCTCCCAGATGGAGTAGATACAGACAACACATAATCAAGGGGCTCTAGTTCTCTATTAATTTTCTCAGCAAACTTAGTAGATATAAACGAATGAGTAGAACCCGAATCAATTAACACATAAGCATCTTGGGAGCAAATTAGTAAAATACCTGACACCACTGCCTCAGCATTCTGAGTGTCTCCTGGTACTAATGCAAACACTCTGCCCTGTCTCATCTGTACTCTCCCAGCATTTCCTTTCTGAACGGAACCCGAGGTATTTTCTCCTTTCTTGTTGTTATCAGTCTTTGTTTTGGGGCAATCCCTCACATAATGGCCCATCTCGCCACATTCATAACAGGCTCCAGACGTTCGTCGGCAGATCCCGAAATGCTGTTTCCCACAATCCGAACACGTCGGTTTAACACTCCCTTCCTGCCTTAGGTTACCAGTACTGTCCATGTTCGTTCTCTTCTTGGTGTTCAGCTGTCCTCGGCGATTGTCATAGTTCTGTCTCTTTCGCTGGTTTTCTCCCGAGCTCTGGTATCGGTTCAAATTAGCTTCGGCGTGAATGGCTTTGTCCAATACTTCGGCATAAGTCGGCATATCGAGTAAACTCACCCTGTCTTGAATCGGTCCACGAAGCCCACACTCGAACTTCCTGGCCTTCATATATTCGTCGTTGGTCATGTGAGGTACAAACCTTACCAGTTCAGTAAAAGCGCGGTCATATTCCGCCACTGTTCTGTTGCCTTGCGTCAGGGTATGAAATTCGGTAGCCTTGCGGTTTCGAACACTTAGGGGAAAATGTTTCTTGTAGAACAACTCTAAAAATCGGGTCCAGGTCAGATCTGGATTGCTCCCTCTAACCATCATCCACCATCTGCGAGCATCATCATCCAATGTGAATGCTGCCAACGTCACTTTCTGAGCGTCGGTGCTAGGGAAGATCTCGAACAACTTCTCTATCTCCAAAACCCATGCCTCAGCCTTCATCGGCTCTATACCCCCAGAGAATCTCGGTGGTCTCATCTTCTTGAACTCCCTGATCAAAGCTATCGTCCCATCCCCATACAAGGCTGGTTGCGGGGGAATCTGCGGCACAGGAGGAGGTGGAGGTGGAGCTACATTTCGGCCGTTGGTCTGCTCGGCCTGAGTCGATGTAGCACTAGCGAACTGCTGTCTGGTTTGCCTCAACTCGCGGGCCAAACCTTCAACTAATCTTTCCAATCTGTCCATTCTATCTTCGGGCTGATCTCGGCCAAGTGGTGGTCTACCTCTCCTCATGATGCTATGAGCGTGCAAAGTATGACTTTTAAACAAATAAGCAAATAACCACATAGGCAAGCAACAAATGAGCATATCAGGACAATGCACATTCCACTCAAACAACAATTACCATGATACAACCCTAACATCTTTCTAAGGGAAAACCTATGCTCTTCAGGACTCAAAGTGTGTGATCAGCGTATACCGAGGAACTTGTGCTCTGATACCACTCTGTCACGACCCCAAACCGCCCCTAGTAGTTTGGTGCCGTGATGGCCAGTAATCCGTAATTACCGAAGGCCAACCTTTCAAAACTTAACACAATCAGAGTACGAATATAGGGGGCTCACAAATGCGGAAGCGATAAATCAATTACAAGCGGTCCATAAGAGCTGTGCGTAGATTAAAGCAGTGCCAAACATTTCCAATTAACTTCACAATTTAAATACAACAAGGTACAAAAATACATGTTACATCTTGATCAAAAGGCTTCTCGAGCCGACATAGACAAAATACAGCTAATACAAGTCAAGAAGCATGATTTTCAAGAATTCGCCGACATGCAAAACAGGGCATCGCCGACGTAAATACAAAGTAAGGCCGACAAATACACGAATCCAAAACAAGTATCCCAACGAACTAGGCGTCGCCGCCGTCCTGCTCATCACCTACATATATATAGAGGGGTGAGTACAAAACTCAGTGAATGGTACTAAAAATAAAGGTTTTACATGAATAAAGCCGAGGTCCTTCAAAACGAAACACATCAAAACTTTAGCAAGGCAAGTGATGAACCGTATTCATCGTCAAATATCGTAACATCGGCGAGACAAGGGATGAACCGTATTCATCATCAAATATCGTAACATCGGCGAGACAAGGGATGAACCGTATTCATCATCAAATATCGTAACATCGGCGAGACAAGGGATGAACCGTATTCATCATCAAATATCGTAACATCGGCGAGACAAGGGATGAACCGTATTCATCATCAAATATCGTAACATCGGCGAGACAAGGGATGAACCGTATTCATCATCAAATATCGTAACATCGGCGAGACAAGGGATGAACCGTATTCATCATCAAATAACAAAAGCTGTACGATCCGTAATCGTTTGGTCAAAAGTATTGCGAAAGTTTAGAGTCCTCCAATACAAGGGACTTGTGCACTTGGTACCGCGAAAGTTTAGAGTCCTCCAGTACAAGGGACTTGTGTTACTTAGGCCCGTAGCCCGATTTAACAAGGACCGTATCCTTTACACATAGTACTGCGAACGTTTAGAGTCCTCCAGCACAAGGGACTTGTGTTACTTAGGCCCGTAGCCCGATTTAACAAGGACCGTATCCTTTACACATAGTACTGCGAAAGTTTAGAGTCCTCCAGCACAAGGGACTTGTGTTACTTAGGCCCGTAGCCCGATTTAACAAGGACCGTATCCTTTCCAAAGATGGCATCAAAACAAGGAGTATACTTGACTCATCAAACAAGAGCTATTTATTCATGCTATCAAATACTTTCGTCAAAACAAGCAAGCAAGATTTACCAAAACGAGTATAACATAGCTTTATCAATAATACCACTCACCTAGTCCTTCAGGTGTAGACTCAAAGCAAATATCAAGGACCTACAATCACATGGCAAGTCACATTCTCAAAGCAAGCTCCAAATACATGCAAATGATCTCGGCATTCTTGCCAGATCCAAGTCAAAGACAAAGCAAAACAAGCTGGGAGTTAAATCACTGCTCCCGCTCAAAAACACACCGGGTACTGACCAGGACTAAGCCGAGGTCCCGTTAAACAAAGCCAGGAAAGACCTGGGTTTTCCTTTGAAGAATATGAAGAACATGATCATTGAAAGATGGATGCAAGCTCACAACTTGTTACAAAAATCTGAGTTTTCATGCCAAGAGTTCAAAACATATGGACTTGGGTACCCATTAAAGAAAGTCATGCAAGAACAAACACAAAAACATGGTTTTCGTTCCAAACTCTTCGATCAAAATGGGACTTTGTTCAAGAACACATGAAAAACCATTTTCTCTTTCTAAAACCAACTTCAAAACGATGCATGACATGCAAAACAAATCCGATCATGCAATGCAGCTAGATATTCAGCAAGAACAACCAAAGGAGATCAAGATTCTAACCTCAAAACTCGGATCTAACGGTTCAAGCCACAAAGATCAAGCTTGGAAGACTACTCTCACTCAAGAACTCTTCTTCCTCCTCTCTAGAGCTTCTCTCTCTAAAACAAAGATTTGAGACAAGAAATGATTTGTTTCAAGGTCTGTCGGCTGCTTTAACAAACAGCTCGGACACGTGGCATTACCGGGTTGGTTCAGCTCCAAAAAGGTGATTGATGGACAAGACAAGCCTCTGACAAAGCTTATGCAGCAAGCTCGGGTAAGACACATCGGCAACAAGATGACATCGGCTCAAAACAAGGATCCAACAACGGGATGGAAAAACATCGGCTAGGGAGGACGACGCTTGACTAAGCTGTGCCACACCTTGGCCGGGGTGCGCCACATCTCGGCCTAGGCCATACCTGCCTGCGGACAAGGTTCAAGTGCAAAACATCTCGGCAATGAATGCCCGAGGTGAAGATGGGGTTGAACAAGATCTCAAGATGGTTCTAAGTACAAAGGGTCAAAGGCGGACTAAGCTCAAGATGATCTCGGCTACACACACACACTAAGCAAGGAACAAAATCATGCAAGCAACTTAAGCAAATCAAGCCAAGATAAAACCTTTAAATTAACATAAGCGGCAAGTCCATGCAAGAATGTACGCAAATATGGCAAGAGCAAGGTGAGGGTTGTCACAGTGGATGTGCCCGAACGTCCCGGTTCCGCGCGCGAATTGGCGCGAAATTCGTTTTGTTCATTAGCTTACTACAGTTCGGACTCAATGTCATGGTTCTGAATCTGATCTTGCAAAGTGCACTGCAAGACCGATAAATTACCAAAAAGTCCAAATCCGGCAAATCGTTTTGGAAAACTGATTTATAAAGAAGTGCCAAACATGGGCTGCTTTGCCAGATACAGAGTCACCACCTAAATGTTTTATTTTGAGAAAATTTAGGAAACCCTAACTCGTGCCTAAGGCCGCGTGTCCGTCATCACCAAAGTTGCCTCGGCTCAGGAACTTGGGTACGAGAGGGGAAGGTCATGCAATGAGCACCCTCGGCTCAAGGCATCTTAACATAGCTAGGATCATGACCTTCTTGCATGACCTTCCCCTCTCGTACCCAAGTTCCTGAGCCGAGGCAACTTTGGTAATGACGGAAACGTGGCCTTAGGCACGAGTCAGGGTTTCCTAAATTTTCCGAAAATAAAACATTTAGGTGGTGACTCTGTATCTGGCAAAGCAGCCCATATTTGGCACTTCTTTATGAAATCAGTTTTCCAAAACGATTTGCTGGATTTGGACTATTTGATAATTTATCGGTCTTGCATTGCACTTTGCGAGATCAGATTCAGAACCGTGACATTGAGTCCGAACTGTAGTAAGCTAATGAACAAAACGGATTTCGCGCCAACTCGCGCGCAGAACTGGGATGTTCGGGCACGTCTACACTCACCTATGTAAGTTTTGAATAAAACATTTATTTTGAGATTGAACATCTCTTTAGAAATAATTGTATTGGGCTATCGGTGGAGGATAGTTGTGATTGTTGTAGAAATTGCATGAGGATTAGGCGATTTGATGCTAATCCATTGTTGGTGTCATTGAATATGACCATGTTATAAATACATTGAATATGCATATTTATTTGGAGGAGAAAGAGGATGTACTCTATATATATATGACCATCTTATAAATACATTGTATATGTATGTTTATTAGGAGGAGAAATGAGATATACTCCATATATGATTATGTTTATAAATACATTGCATATGTATATTCGTTTGGGAGGAGAAAAGGGATGGACTCCATTTTAAACAAGATGGCCAGAGTGTCTTGGGTGAAAGACCTGAAATTTCATATATAAATGGGTGCCGATTCCTACGGATGAAATATCTGCAAAACGGAAAGATTTGAAGTGTTTATGTGTGTTTTGCATAATTGGAAACCATTGAGTTGTAGTCTCATTTTGGTTGTTGAAAGATAATGAATTTAACTCATGAATTGAGTAGCATATATGAATTGGGAATGAATGGAAGGAAAAATGGAAATGAGATTAGGTCTTAGACGCATATGAATATGCAGGCCTTGTGGATGTTTTAGTATCGGTATCGTTTATATACGTGGTACTTATAACGTTGCTAAACCTCATATATTGTGATAGATTATCTCTACTGGGCTGTTGGCTCACCCCATACGGGAATATCATTTTCAGGTACAGGTGAGGTGTTACCTCCAAGGAAATAACATGGATGGACTCTCGGGAAGCAAGAGCTTCTTATTTATGCTTTATGTGTGTATGTTTGTTATTTGTAAAGCCAAGGGCTTAAGATGTAATGAGCAAGACTCAATTTGTGTAACCAAGCAATGACTTGGAAAGATGTAAGCCTATATGGCATTTAACTGTTTGTTAAACAATAGACTCTGATGTATGAAAGTATGTTGTTTCTCATATTTATTCCACATATGAGTTGTCTTTATTGTATTATTTTGGGAGCGTTACAACTTGGTATCAGAGCGTACCGGGTTTGAATACTTTGGGTACGTGGGAAGTGGTTAGTACCATAATGGGTTTGTCTCGCTTGAATGAGATGTTAACATGTATTGTATACTTATGTGATAACATGCTTATGTGATTATGCTTTTATTCAATTTCCTTTTCTATTCAATTTCCAAATAGATCGTTAAGGTATACTAGTTTCTTGAATGAACTTCCGTTTTTAATTTTATGCAACTTCCATTTTATTTTTTTTTTCAACTTCCATTTTTATTCAATCTACTTTTCTATTCAACTTCGCTTTTTATTTAATTTCCAAATAGATCATTAAGGTATAGCGGTTTCTTGAATGAACTTCCGTTTTTAATTTTATGCAACTTCCATTTTTATTTTTTTTCAACTTCAATTTTTATTCAATTACCTTTTCTATTCAACTTCGTTTTTTTTTTTTTTAATTTCCAAATTGATCGTTAAGCTATAGTGGTTTCTTGAATGAACTTCCGTTTTCAATTTTATGCAACTTCCATTTTTATTTTTATTCAACTTCAATTTTTATTCAATTTCATTTTCTATTCAATTTACTTTATTATTTAATTTCAAAATATATCGTTAAGGTATAGCGGTTTCTTGAATGAACTTGAATTTTTATTTTTATTCAACTTCCATTTTTATTCAATTTCCTTTTCTATTCAATTTCCTTTTTTATTTAATTTCCGAATAGATCCTTAAGGTATAGTGGTATCTTGAATTAACTTCCATTTTTAATTTTATGCAACTTCCATTTTTATTTTTATTCAACATCCTTTTTTATTAAATTTCCTTTTCTATTCAATTTCCTTATTTATTTAATTTCCAAATAGATCGTTAAGGTATAATGGTTTCTTGAATGAACTTCCGTTTTTAATTTTATGCAACTTCCATTTTTATTTTTTTTCAACTTCAATTTTTATTCAATTACCTTTTCTATTCAACATTGTTTTTTTTTTTTTAAATTTCCAAATAGATTGTTAAGTTATAGTGGTTTCTTGAATGAACTTCCGTTTTTAATTTTATGCAACTTCCATTTTTATTTTTTTTCAATTTCAATTTTTATTCAATTACCTTTTCTATTCAACATGGTTTTTTTTTTTTTTTTTAAATTTCCGAATAGATCGTTAAGTTATAGTGGTTTCCTGAATGAACTTTCGTTTTTAATTTTATGCAACTTCCATTTTTATTTTTTTTTCAACTTCAATTTTTATTCAATTACTTTTCTATTCAACTTCGTTTTTTTTTTTTTTTTAAATTTCCAAATTGATCGTTAAGTTATAGTGGTTTCTTGAATGAACTTCCGTTTTTAATTTTATGCAACTTTCGTTTTTATTTTTATTCAACTTCAATTTTTATTCAATTTCATTTTCTATTCGATTTCCTTTATTATTTAATTTCAAAATAGATCATTAAGGTATAGCGGTTTCTTGAATGAACTTTCATTTTTATTTTTATTCAACTTCCATTTTTATTCAATTTCATTTTCTATTGAATTTCCTTTTTTTATTTAATATCCAAATAGATCGTTAAGGTATAGTGGTTTCTTAAATGAACTTCTATTTTTAATTTTTTGCAACTTCCATTTTTATTTTTATTCAACTTTCTTTTTTATTCAATTTCTTAAGGTATAGTGGTTTCTTGAATGAACTTCCATTTTTAATTTTACGCAACTTCCATTTTTATTTTTATTCAACTTCCTTTTTTATTCAATTTCTTTTTCTATTCAATTTTCTTATTTATTTAATTTCGAAATAGATCGTTAAAGTATAGTAATTTCTTGAATGAACTTCTGTTTTTAATTTTATGCAACTTCCATTTTTATTTTTTTTCAACATCAATTTCTATTCAATTACCTTTTCTATTCAACTTCGTTTTTTTCTTTTAAAAAATCCAAATAGATCGTTAAGTTATAGTGGTTTCTTAAATGAACTTCTGTTTTTAATTTAATCAACTTCCATTTTTATTTTTTTTCAACTTCAATTTTTATTCAATTATCTTTTCTATTCAACATTGTTTTTTTTTTTTTTTTAATTTCCAAATAGATCGTTAAGTTATAGTGGTTTCTTGGATGAACTTCCGTTTTTAATTTTATGCAACTTCCATTTTTATTTTTTTTAAACTTCAAATTTTATTCAATTACCTTTTCTATTCAACTTTGTTTTTTTTTTTTTTAATTACCAAATAGATCGTTAAGTTATAGTGGCTTTTTGAATGAACTTCCGTTTTTAATTTTACGCAACTTTCATTTTTATTTTTATTCAACTTCAATTTTTATTTAATTTCCTTTCCTATTCAATTTCCCTTTTTAGTTAATTTCCAAGTAGATCGTTAAGGTATAGTGGTTTCTTGAATGAACTTCCATTTTTAATTTTATGCAACTTCCATTTTTATTTTTATTCAACTTCCTTTTCTATTCAATTTTCTTTTTTATTTAATTTCCAAGTAGATCGTTAAGGTATAGTGGCTTCTTGAATGAACTTCATTTTTAATTTTATGCAACTTCCATTTTATTTTTTTTCAACTTCAATTTTTATTCAATTACCTTTTCTATTCAACTTCGTTGTTTTTTTTAAATTTCCAAATAGATCGTTAAGTTATAGTGATTTCTTGAATGAACTTCCGTTTTTAATTTTATGCAACTTCCATTTTTATTTTTATTCAACTTCCATTTTTATTCAATTTCATTTTCTATTCAATTTCCTTTATTATTTAATTTCAAAATAGATCGTTAAGGTATAGGTTTCATAATGAACTTCAATTTTTATTTTTATTCAACTTCCATTTTTATTCAATTTCCTTTTCTATTTAATTTCCTTTTTTATTTATTATCCAAGCAGATCGTTAAGGTATAGCGGTTTCTTGAATGAACTTCCATTTTTAATTTTTTACAACTTCCATTTTAATTTTTATTCAACTTCCTATAGCGACCCCGGTCTTTTCTCTTTAAATTATTGTATCCGGACTTAGGTTCTGTGGATCCTGTCATTACTTATTGGTTGTTGTTGTCCTTTAATCTCTTTGTATTTGAAGTATAGGTTGTGTTGGGCGGGTCTGTTACAGGTTGGTTGATTTTAGATGCCAATAGGTGATGCCCAGATTTTGGCCTTTACGCTCGAGCGGAAGTTTTAACGCTCGAGCGGTCCCTTCGTTGTTGCTTCTCCGCTCGAGCGGTAATTTTGACGCTCGAGCGTGATTTTCCATCTCCCAGTATTTTGCTCTGTAGTTCTTCCGCTCGAGCGGTAGTTTTTACGCTCGAGCGTGATCCCTTGTTTTTGCTCCTCCGCTCGAGCGGTGAGTTTGACGCTCGAGCGGGTGTCAGCGCCTGCAAAACTTCTGGAAGGGGGCAATCGACGCTCGAGCTGCTTTCTTCACGCTCGAGCATGATTCTGTGTCTTACGCTCGAGCGGGGCTTTCTACGCTCGAGCGTAGAGTCGATTATATCAGTCCGTGATTTCACTTTTTGGATCACTTTTTGACCTACTTTTCCTTCATAACTTTTTAAAAACCGCCCCTGGAGTGTTTTTATCTCTTTCTCTCCCTCTACACACCTTCTCTCCTTCGATTGATCTACTTAGAGTGAGTTTCTACCTTAGATCCTTTATTAAAAAGTTAGAGTAAGTTGAGGGCTTCGTTTTAATCTGAGAAACTTGGGATTTGGAGCACGTTGGTCTTTGGTCTTCATCTCCATCTTCTCTATACGGATTATTTTCTTCGAGGTAGGGATTTTCCTACTCCAATTTATATGTTTTGTTCTAAGTTTGGTATTTTGATAGGTTGGGGACACTTTGAAAATTTTGGGAACAAAACCTAGTTGAATTGCTAAATTGATTTGAGTAATTAATTTAAGGAAATTGGGGAATTTGGTTAAATCCATGAAATTGGGAAATTTATTGATTAAATGGTGTAGTTGGTTAATATAAATCACTCGTCTATTGAATTGTTGTTATATTTATTTCCAGTCTAGAAATAACTGTTTTGGGCTATCGGTGGAGGATAGTCGTGATTGTTGTAGACATTGCATGTGGATTAGGAATAACTGAAACTAATCACATTGGGTAAGTCATCAATTTGACTATTGCATTAATACAGAAAATACGTGTATTGATTGAGCATTGCATTTGCATACATTGTTTTGTGTGGGAGGAGATAGGGGATGTACTCCACGGTTTAGGGGAAGATAGGGGATGGACCTCTAAACCGGATTTTTGTTTGGGAGGAGATAGGGGATGGACTCCATTAGCACCATTTTTATGTGTGCTTATTATATTGAAGTGTTTTTACATGATTATTGATACAGCACTAAAATGTGTATCAAATGGGAAGTATGAAGTGTTTTGATATGAGCATGAGTCTCATTTGTTTTGTTGATATTGGAAGTAATGTGAATGTGATATATAATTCACTGTTGTAAGTTTGGCCAGGTTCTGAGCCATGTTGATAATAATAGAAAGGGAAATATGTCTTAGACATTAGTGTCATGAGACTGTTTAATGATAAAATTGATTATCTTGGTTAACCATCTATTGAATGCTATAGCTTTATTCAATGCTTATATTTGGTTTAGTATTTTTTCTACTGGGCTGTGGCTCACCCTTTATGGGAACATCATTTTCAGGTTCAGGTGATAAGCTACCTCCACGGACTTAGCCTGGAAGGATTTGATGTTTGGGATTTTGAAGACTTGTCTTTAGTTATATGTTTTATTTTGTTATTTTTGAGATTTCATGTAAACATTCAAGCCTAGGGCTTAACTTGTAAATGAGTTAGTACTCATCCTTTTTGTGTCCAAGTGTTAGCTTGGAAAGATGTAAGCCCTTAGGGCAGTTATTTTGATGTTGCAGGATGTTACATGTGATGTCTTTCAATAAGAATACTCTGATGAATAACTCAAATGATTCATTTTCTTTTATAAATGCATGTTAATGTTATGGTTATTATGGGTTTATTTTGAGGGCGTTACAACTTCCTTTTTTATTCAATTTCTTTTTCTATTCAATTTCTTTTTTTATTTAATTTCCAAATATATCGTTAAGGTATAGTGGTTTTTTGAATGAACTTATATTTTTAATTTTATGCAACTTCCATTTTTATTTTTATTCAACTTCTATTTTTATTCAATTTCTTTTTCTTTTCAATTTTCCGCTTTTTTCTTAATTTCCAAATAGATCGTTAAGGTATAGTGGTTTCTTGAATAAATTGTCATTTTTAATTTTATGCAACTTCAATTTTTATGTTTAATCAACTTCCATTTTTATTCAATTTCTTTTTCTATTCAATTTCATTTTTTATTTAATTTCCGAGTAGATCGTTAAGGTATAGTGGTTTCTTAAATGAACTTCTATTTTTAATTTTAGGCAACTTCCATTTTTATTTTTTTTCAACTTCCTTTTTTATTCAATTTCATTTTCTATTCAATTTCCTTATTTATTTAATTTCCAAATAGATCGTTAAGGTATTGTGGTTTCTTGAATGAACTTTCGTTTTTAATTTTATGCAACTTCTATTTTTATTTTTTTTCAACTTCAATTTTTATTCAATTACCTTTGTCTATTCAACTTCGTTTTTTTTTTTTAATTTCCAAATAGATCGTTAAGTTATAGTGGTTTCTTAAATGAACTTCCGTTTTTAATTTAATGCAACTTCCATTTTTATTTTTTTTCAACTTCAATTTTTATTCAATTACCTTTTCTATTCAATTTTTTTTTTTTTTAATTTCCAAATAGATCGTTAAGTTATAGTGGTTTCCTAAATGAACTTCCGTTTTTAATTTTATGCAACTTCCATATTTATTTTTTTTAAACTTCAATTCTTATTCAATTACCTTTTCTATTCAACTTTGTTTTTTTTTTTTAATTACCAAATAGATCGTTAAGTTATAGTGGTTTCTTGGATGAACTTCCGTTTTAAATTTTATGCAACTTCCATTTTTATTTTTATTCAGTTTCAATTTTTATTTAATTTCCTTTTCTATTCAATTTCCTTTTTTAGTTAATTTCCAAGTAGATCGTTAAGGTATTGTGGTTTCTTGAATGAACTTCCACTTTTAATTTTATGCAACTTCCATTTTTATTTTTATTCAACTTCTTTTCCTATTCAATTTTCTTTTTTATTTAATTTCCAAATAGAACGTTAAGGTATAGTGGTTTCTTGAATGAACTTCCGTTTTTAATTTTATGCAGCTTCCATTATTATTTTTTTTCAACTTCAATTTTTATTCAATTACTTTTTCTATTCAACTTCCTTTTTTTTTTTTTTTTAAAATTTCCAAATAGATCGTTAAGTTACAGTGGTTTCTTGAATGAACTTCCGTTTTAAATTTTATGCAACTTCGAATTTTATTTTTTTTCAACTTCAATTTTTATTCAATTACCTTTCCTATTCAACTTCGTTTTTTTTTTTTTTTTTTTTATAATTTCCAAATAGATCGTTAAACTATAGTGGTTTCTTGAATGAACTTCCGTTTTTAATTTTATGCAACTTCCATTTTTATTTTTATTCAACTTGAATTTTTATTCAATTTCATTTTCTATTCAATTTCCTTTCTTATTTAATTTCAAAATAGATCGTTAAGGTATAGTGGTTTTTTGAATGAACTTCAATTTTTATTTTTATTCAACTTCCATTTTTATTCAATTTCCTTTTCTAATCAATTTCCTTTTTTTATTTATTATCCAAACAGATCGTTAAGGTATAGTGGTTTCTTGAATGAACTTCCATTTTTAATTTTTTACAACTTCCATTTTTATTTTTATTTAATTTCCTTTTTTATTCCATTTCTTTTTCTATTCAATTTCTTTTTTTATTTAATTTCCAAATAGATCGTTAAAGTATAGTGGTTTTTTGAATGAACTTCCATTTTTAATTTTATGCAACTTCCATTTTTATTTTTATTTAACTTCTATTTTTATTCAATTTCCTTTTCTTTTCAATTTCCTGTTTTTTTTTTTTTAATTTCCAAATAGATCGTTAAGGTATAGTGGTTTCTTGAATGAACTATGATTTTTAATTTTTTGCAACTTCAATTTTTATTTTTATTCAACTTCCATTTTTATTCAATTTCCTTTTCTATTCAATTTCATTTTTTATTTAATTTCCGAATAGATCGTTAAGGTATAGTGGTTTCTTGAATTAACTTCCATTTTTAATTTTATGCAACTTCCATTTTTATTTTTATTCAACATCCTTTTTTTTCAATTTCCTTTTCTATTCGATTTCCTTATTTATTTAATTTCCAAATAGATCGTTAAGGTATAATGGTTTCTTGAATGAACTTCCGTTTTTAATTTTATGTAACTTCCATATTTATTTTTTTTCAACTTCAATTTTTATTCAATTACCTTTTCTATTCAACTTCGTTTTTTTTTTTAAATTTCCAAATAGATCGTTAAGTTATAGTGGTTTCTTGAATGAACTTCCGTTTTTAATTTTATGCAACTTCCATTTTTATTTTTTTTCAACTTCAATTTTTATTCAATTACCTTTTCTATTCAATTTTGTTTTTTTTTTTAATTTACAAATAGATCGTTAAGTTATAGTGGTTTCTTGAATGAACTTCTGTTTTTAATTTTATGCAACTTCCATTTTTATTTTTATTCGACTTTATTTTTATTTAATTTCATTTTCTATTCAATTTCCTTTTTTAGTTAATTTCCAAGTAGATCGTTAAGGTATAGTGGTTTCTTGAATGAACTTCCATTTTTATTTTTTTTCAACTTCCTTTTATATTCAATTTTCTTTTTTATTTATTTTCCAAATAGATCGTTAAGGTATAGTGGTTTTTTAAATGAACTTTCGTTTTTAATTTTATACAACTTCCATTTTTATATTTACTCAACTTCCAGTTTAATTCAATCTACTTTTTTGTTCAACTTCGTTTTTTTTTTTAATTTCCAAATAGATCGTTAAGGTATCGTGGTTTCTTGAATATACTTCTATTTTTAATTTTTGGAAACTTCCATTTTTATTTTTATTCAACTTCCATTTTTATTCATTTTCTTTTTCTATTCAATTTCCTTTTTTATTTAATTTCAAAATAGGTCGTTAAGGTATAGTGGTTTCTTGAATGAACTTCCGTTTTTAATTTTATGCAACTTCCATATAGCGACCCCGGTCTTTTCCCATTTGACTATTGTGTCCGGGAATAGGTTCCGTAGATTCTGTCATTGTATGATGGTTGTTGTTGTCCCTTATTTTCTCATTTGGAATTATAGGATGTGTTGGGCAGGTTTGTTTTCAGGTTGGTTGGGTTTAGGAATCAAGTGTTGTTGTCCAGAATGTTAGATCTGCGCTCGAGCGAGGGGTTTGTCGCTCGAGCGAGCTGTTGTTTTTGGTTCTTCGCTCGAGCCAGGGTTTGGTAGCTCGAGCAAGAGGTTGCGTCTGGTTTGGACCTGTAGCTTTGCATTCTTGGCTCGAGCGAGCTTTTCTTCGCTTGAGCGAGTTAGTTCGTTCTTCGCTCGAGCAATAGTTCCTTCGCTCGAGCGTGTGTCTTGTTGCAGACCTGAGGGTTTGAGTTCTTCGCTCGATCGAGCTTTCTTTCGCTCGAGCGAGCTTTTGAGTTGTTGGCTCGAGCAAGGCTTCCTTGGCTCGAGCGTAGTTTCTTTGTGTCTGGTCGCTCGAGCGACCAAGTCTTCGCTCGAGCGAGCTTGTCCAGTATATATTCGTGGCAGCGGGATTTGATCAGTCTTTTTATTATTCTTTTTGGTTCTAAACCCTAGGTTCGACTTCTCTCTCTCCCTACTCACCTTCTCTCTTAGATTTGACTCACTTAGGGTGTGTTTCTACCCTAGATCCTTCATTAAAAAGATAGAGTGGGTCGAGGGCTTCCATTTAATCTGAATTGTTGGTAGTTTGGAGCACTTTGGAGTTTGGGCATTCATCTCCATCTTCTCTTTTGGGGTTATTTCTTCGAGGTAGGGGTTTCCTACTCCATTTTATAGGTTTTGTTCTAAGTTTTGGTATATCGATATGTTGGGGTTACTTTGATAATTTTGGGGAAAAACCCTAGTTGAATTAATAAATCAATATGTATATTTAATACATGGAAATGGGGAATTTATTGATTAAATGGCGTAGATGATTAGTTTAAATCACTCGTCTATTGAATTGTTGGTATATTTATTCTCAAGTCTAGAAATAACTGTTTTGGGCTATCGGTGGAGGATAGTCGTGCTTGTTGTAGACTCTGCATGTGGATTAGGGATAACTGAAACTAATCATTGATTAAGTCATCAATCTTGACTGTTGAATTAATACAGACATTACGTGTATTGATTGTGTGTTGTGTATGATATGTGTTTGCATACATTGTTTTGTGTGGGAGGAGATAGGGGATGTACTCCACGGTTTAGGGGAAGATAGGGGATGGACCTCTAAACCGGATTTTGTTTTGGGAGGAGATAGGGGATGGACTCCATTAGCATCACTTTTATGTGTGCTTATCTATATTGAAGTGTTTTTATTGATACAGCACTAAAATGTGTATCAAACTGGAAGTATGAAGTGTTTTTGATTTGAGCCTGAGTCTCATCTGTTTGTTGGTATTGGAAGAATGTGAATTTGATATATATATATATGGTTCACTGTTGTAAGTTTGGCTAGGTTCTGGGCCATATTGATAATGTTGAAAAGTAAAACGTATCTTGGACATTAATATCTTGAAACTGTATTGAGAAATAACTGATTATCTTGGTTAACCAATTATTGTATGCTATCGCTTTATTCAATGCTTATATTTGGTTTAGTATATCTCTGCTGGGCTGTGGCTCACCCTTTATGGGAACATCATTTTCAGGTTCAGGTGATAAGCTACCTCCAAAGACATAGCTTGGGAGGGTTTGGGCTTCTGGATTTTCAAGAAGATTACCTTTAGTTTATTGTTTTTAATTATTAATACATGTAAACATTCAAGCCTAGGGCTTTCCTTGTAATGAGTTAGAACTCATATTTTTGTGTCCAAGTGTTGGCTTGGAAAGATGTAAGCCTGTTGGGCAATTTATCTGACGTTACATGTAATGCTTTTACTTAGTAATACTCTGATGAATGAATTAATAAAATGTTTTCATTAAATAATGCATGTCAATGATATATATAATGGGTTTATTTTGAGGGCGTTACAACTTGGTATCAGAGCCAGGTTTGAATACTTTGGGTACGTGGGAAGTGATTAGTATCACATTGGGTTCGTCTCGTTTGATAGAGACTTGTGTAATGTTATATGCTTATGTGATAACATGTTTATGTGATTATGTGGGTATGGAATGTAGTTTCTAGGATGTTGATTGGACCCTTGAGTTTCTAGTAGTCTTGTTGGAAAGGCACTTGATCACTGCTGCTTCCAACCGGAACTATAGTAACGCATTGGGACTATCATTATCCAGGAATGAAATTCGTAGGTGCTTATGTGATTATGTGCTTACTTGGAATGAATTATTGTTGTCCATTGCATTAGGACTCGAGTGTTTAGCTTCGGCACATTTATGAATGTGCTAATGTCTTTGTTTCCTTTGTTAGGATGTCAGGACGAGGACGAGGACGCGGTAGGCGTGGTAGGCCGGGTAGGCAGGAGGTGCCTGTGCCGGAGGAGATTCCGGTAGTCCAGGAGGGAGTTGGCCAGGCCAATGTGGCCGAGCCAGCAGGCTAGCAGGCTATGGGCGCTCTAGCCCGAGAGATAGCAGGGGCATTCAGGGAGTCAGTAGGCATTCTCAGAGCTGAGAATCAAGCTCGGGATGTTGCTACAGATGCAGGACCTTCCTTTCTGAAGAGGGAGTTCTTCCGGTCTAATCCGGATGAATTTGTGGGTGATCCTAAAGAGCCGCTTAAGGCAGATGAATGGCTCGAACAGACAACGAAGACGTTTGAGATGCTTGGCATCGAAGACGAAGGATTGAAAGTGACCTTGGCATCATTCCAGTTGAAGGGGGATGCGGGTCAGTGGTGGAAGTTTACTAAGGGTCGTATAGGAGGTACATGGGAGGCTTTTGTGAATGCTTTCCAGGAGAAGTTTTTATCTCCAGCAGTTAGGGAGAAGCTGAGAGACCAGTTCTGCCAGCTTAAACAGTCGAGTTCTTCAGTGGCCGAGTTTGAGGCTGCATTTACTAGCTTGTCCAGGTTTGCACCTGAGTTGGTGGCGTCTGAGGAACGCCGTTGTATCGAGTTTGAGAAGAAGTTGAGGCGTGGCCTCAAGCTGAGAGTTGGGGGAACTATGATTCGGGATTATGGGCGTATGGTTGATGCAGCAGCCCATATGGAGATCATGATGCAGGAGGAGGAGGAAGGACAGAAGGGCTCCAAAAGGAGTCAGGATGGTCAGAGTGATGGTAGGAGACAGAAGGGTTTTAATCCTCAGCAGTCTCAGGGTAGCGTTTCTAGATCGACTTTTCCTGTGCCGAGTGCTAGTTCGGGGAAAGGCAGTCAGGGAGGCATTACCTGCTTCAAGTGTGGCCAGCTGGGCCACAAGTCTCCAGTTTGTCCTCAGAGAGGAGGAGTTCAGAGAGCAGCATCTTCTTCGGCTCGATCTCAGAGCCAGAGTCAGGGTAGAGGCCAGCCACTCTCGTGTTATCAGTGTGGTCAGCCAGGGCATATGAAGAGGTATTGCCCGCAGTTGGGTGGCACACCTGGTGCATCTGGTTTGAGGCCGATTCAGGGGCAGCAGCCAGCTCAGTCAGGTCAGGCCTCGAGGGCCAATCAGGGGGCTTCATCATCCCAGTCAGTGCAGCAATCTTATGCACCTAGGGTTGAGCAGGTTGATCAGAGGTCGTCTGGACGCGTGTATGCTGTTACCGCACAGGATCTTGTGCCGGCTCCATCAGTTGTGAGAGGTACCTTCTTGTTTTGCAACTCGGTTGCTAATGTTTTGATTGATACGGGTGCATCTCATTCCTTTGTGTCTGCCGCATTTGCATCTGTTTTGGAGTTGGAGTTAGCACAGCTAGCATCTCCTATTTGTGTAGTGTCACCTCTTGGGGGTGAATTGATTTTGAAACAAGGTGTTAGGGGTTGTGATATAGAGGTTGATTATCATAGAATCCCATTTTCCTTTGTAGTTATGCCTATGAGGGGTTTCGATGTTATTTTGGATATGGACTGGTTATCGTCATACCGGGCAGTTATTGATTGCTACCGCCAGAGGGTCACTTGTTGTACCGTGAGCGGAGAGTATTTTCATTTTCTGGGGGACCGGGTTGGTAATGTGTTGCCACCGGGATACATTCCACGAGGACGGAGTGAGCTTAGTGGTCTACTTGCTAACCTTTCGATTAGTGAGGATGATGAGACTCAGATTGTGTTGCCAATGGTGGTTTGTGAGTACTCGGACGTCTTTCCCGAGGATCTTGTTGGTTTGCCACCGCACCGGGAGATTGAATTCTCTATTAACCTAGTGTCCGGCACAGCGCCGATTTCTATGTCACCTTATCGTTTTGCCCCAGCCGAGTTAGTTGAGTTGAAGATTCAGCTCCAGGAGTTGCTAGATAAGGGCTTTATACGTCCTAGTGTTTCGCCGTGGGGGGCACCGGCCCTCTTTGTTAAAAAGAAAGGTGGTGCTTTGAGACTTTGTATAGATTACCGGAAGTTGAATCGGGCCACGGTCAAGAATAAGTACCCTATGCCCCGTATAGATGACCTGTTTGACCAGTTGAAGGGTTCCCGTTGTTTCTCTAAGATAGACTTGAGATCGGGTTACCACCAGTTGAGGGTCAGGGAAGAGGATATTCCGAAGACGGCATTCCGTACGCGGTATGGCCATTATGAGTTTCTGGTGATGCCATTCGGGCTCACCAATGCACCGGCAGTCTTTATGGACTTGATGAACCGGATCTTCCGGGAATTCTTGGATCGGTTTGTAGTTGTTTTTGTGGACGACATCCTTATCTATTCGCCTTCTGAGGAGGAGCATGAGGCACACTTGAGGGTGGTGCTTGAGTTACTTAGAGCCCATAGGCTGTATGCCAAGTTTGGAAAGTGTGAGTTCTGGCTGAGGGAAGTCAAATTCTTAGGCCACGTGGTATCCGGGGAAGGAGTGTCTGTTGATACATCCAAGGTAGAGGCAGTGCAGGATTGGGCACAGCCTAAGAGTGTATTTGAGATCCGCAGTTTTCTGGGATTAGCTGGGTATTACCGTCGGTTTGTGAAAGATTTCTCCAGATTAGCTTCGCCTTTGACTAGATTGACTCGGAAGGGAGTCAAATTTGTATGGAGTGAGACTTGTGAAAAGTCGTTTCAGGAGTTGAAAGTTAGACTGACCACCGCTCCAGTATTGATTATTCCGGAGAGAGGGTTGGGTTATGCAGTCTATTGTGACGCCTGACGAGAGGGTCTGGGTTGTGTGTTGATGCAAGAAGGGAAAGTAGTTGCCTATGGCTCACGTCAGTTAAAAATTCACGAGCAGAATTACCCTACGCATGATCTAGAGTTAGCAGCTGTGATTTTTGCCTTGAAGATTTGGAGGCATTATCTTTATGGTGAGAGATTCGAGGTATTCTCGGATCATAAGAGTCTGAAATATTTGTTTACACAGAAAGACTTGAATTTGAGGCAGAGGAGGTGGATGGAGTTTATAGAGGATTATGACTTTGAGTTGCATTATCATCCGGGAAAGGCCAATGTGGTGGCCGATGCCCTTAGCAGGAAACCTGTTGGTGACATAGCTAGTATAGCCATCCGAGAGTGGGAGATGTTGGGTGCACTTGGGGAGTTTGATTTATTTTTGGGCGAATCCGTTGAGGCTGCGGCCTTGTTTTCTGTTGTTGCACAGCCTACACTTATGACACGAGTGTTAGAGGCTCAGGGGGGTGATCTGGAGGTGGAATCGCTTCGTGAGAAGATTTCCGGTGGGAAGGTTGAGAAGGGTTTGGCGGTGTATCCCGACCTGAGTGTGAGATACCGAAACCGTCTGTTTGTGCCGGAGTCTTGCCGAGAGGAGGTACTCCGAGAGTTTCATCATTCACGCCTTGCGGTGCATCCGGGAGGTACTAAGATGTATTGGGATTTGGGTCGCCAGTTTTGGTGGCGGGGTATGAAGAGAGATGTGGCAACTTTTGTATCTAAGTGCCTTACTTGTCAGCAAGTGAAGGCCGAACATCAGAGGCCAGCAGGTTTGTTGCAACCCTTGCCTATTGCCGAATGGAAGTGGGAGCACGTCACTATGGACTTCGTTGTGGGTCTTCCGAGGACTCAGCGGGGTAGTGATGCTATTTCGGTGGTTGTAGACCGTTTGACTAAGTCGGCGCACTTCATTCCTATGCGCGTGAGAGATTCGGTAGATCATCTTGCCGACTTGTACATTCGGGACATAGTGAGGTTGCACGGGGTCCCAGTGACGATCGTCTCAGATAGAGATCCTCGTTTTACTGCCAGGTTGTGGCAGAGTTTGCAGAGTGCCTTAGGCACTAAGTTGACCTTTAGCACGGCTTATCATCCTCAGACTGACGGGCAGTCCGAGCGTACTATTCAGATCCTTGAGGATATGCTTCGGGGTTGTGTTCTAGACTTTAGTGGGTCATGGGAGAGGCACTTGCCGTTGGTGGAGTTTGCCTACAACAACAGTTTCCAGTCTAGTATCGGTATGGCACCATTTGAGGCCTTGTATGGCCGACCGTGTAGATCTCCTGTTTGTTGGGCCGAGGTGGGTGATGCACCTCTGTTGGGTCCGGAGTTGGTGAGGGAAACGACGGAGAAAGTTGAACTTATCCGTAAGAGGCTTGTTACAGCACAGAGTCGTCAGAAATCTTATGCCGACCGTAGGAGGAGACCTTTGGTGTTTGAGGTGGGTGATCATGTCTTTCTGAAGATATCACCTAGACGGGGTTTGATGAGGTTTGGGAAGAGCGGGAAGTTGTCCCCTCGGTTCATTGGTCCGTTTGAAATCCTTGAGAGGATTGGCGAGGCTGCGTATCGTTTAGCTTTGCCGCCGCAGTTGTCCGGAGTACATGACGTATTTCATGTGAGTATGCTTCGGAAGTATGAGCCGGATCCATCACATGTGTTGGATTGGACTGATTTAGTGGTTGACGAGGATGTCTCGTATGAGGAGAGACCGGTTCGGGTCTTGGATAGGCGGGATCAAGTTTTGCGAGGCAAGACCATCCCTTTGGTAAAAGTTTTGTGGAAACATCACGGAGTGGAGGAAGCCACTTGGGAACGTGAGTTGGAAGTTCGTGAAAAATACCCGGACATGTTTATTGATTTGTAATCTTGTATTTAGATTTAGTAATATTGTTGGACTTAAGAGTCTTACTATAGCGACCCCGGTTTCCCCTTTTCTTTTACTGTTGTATCCGGACTTAGGTTCCGCGGAGTTGGTTGTCGTGTATATCTTGTTTACATCCTTTACTCCTTGCATTCGAGTCTTGGGTTGTGTTGGGCGAGTTTGTTACAGGTTGGTTGGACTTAGAAACCAAGAGTAGTTGCCCAGATTTTTGGCCTTCACGCTCGAGCGGGGATTTTGACGCTCGAGCGGGCCCTTCGTTGTCGTCTGTCCGCTCGAGCGGGGTTTTCGACGCTCGAGCGTAGTTTTCCATCTTCCAGTATCTCCTCTGCAGTGTTGTGCGCTCGAGCGGGAGTTTTGACGCTCGAGCAGGATGTTGTGTGACGCTCGAGCGGGGAGGGTTGACGCTCGCGCGGAGACCTGGTTTTGTAAAAGTTCTGGGAGTGTGTATCCTCCGCTCGAGCGGGATTGTTGACGCTCGAGCGGGAGTCTGTGAGTGACGCTCGAGCGGGGATTTGGACGCTCGAGCGGGGCGACTTTTATATAAAGCCGAGATCCGACCTTTTTGTCCACTTTTCAACATCCTTTCTCTCTCCTACTTTTCCAAAAAAAGTATTTTGAGAGCTCCTCTCACTAAAACCCTAACTTCTCTCTTAGGATTGATCTAGTAGGAGTTGTTTTCTTACCTTGGGCCTTTACAAAAGTTGTGTTGATCGTCGAGGGCTATCTTTTAATCTGGAAATTTCGGGATTTGGAGCATTTCCGTTTCTTCATCTTCTTCGTTGAGCCCCATCATTCGAGGTAGGGATAACCTACTCCATCTTATGAGCTTTGTCTTTGAATTTTAACATTTTGATATGTTGGAGGTTGTTGGGTAATTTTGAGAAAGTTTGGGCCTTTGTGTAATTTCACAAAAGTTGGGGTTTTATTTATAATAAACCTAGAAGCATGTTTGGTATAGAGAAATGGAATAAATGTTGAATCATTGATGAAAATGGGACCTAAGGGTTGGGATGGTAATTATGGAAAATGACCTAATTACATTGTTTGATTAATTGAAATAATTAATTGTGAGAAATGAGGAAATGAAATGGAATTGTTGAGATTGGGAATGTATGGGGAAAAAGTGTGTAGTTGAATTATTTATCACTCATCGAATTGAAATGTTGATTGAATATCCATTGGTGCATTTATTTCCCGCTTAGATATAATCGCTTTGGGCTACCGGTGGAGGGTAGTGTTGATTGTTGTAGACAATGCATGATGATTAGGCAAACTAAAACTAATCAATCGGATGTGTCATAGAGTATGACGGTTGATAGAATACATTAACTTTATGTATTGAGTGATTGTGTATATGACCAATGTGTTTATATGCATTATGTGTAGACGGTTGGTAGAATACATTAACTTTATGTATTGATTGATTGCGTATGTGATTCTGTGTTTACATGCGTTATATTGTGTATAGAACCTTTGTGTTTATATGCATTGTGTAGAGGAGGAGATGGGGGATGTACTCCGCGGTTTAGGGGAAGATGGGGGATGTACCTATAAACCGGATAGGATTGGGAGGAGATGGGGGATGAACTCCGTAGATACAGCTCATATGCTTGTCTAGTGAAGTGTAGATACAGCTCATATGCTTGTCTAGTGAAGTGTAGATACAGCTCATATGCTTGTCTAGTGAAGTGTAGATACAGCTCATATGCTTGTCTAGTGAAGTGTGGATACAGCTAATATGCTTGTCTGTTGATGTGTGATATGCTTATCTATTGGAATGTTGATATAGCTCACATGCTTATCTGTTGTAGTAGTGATATAGCTCATATGCTTATCTATTGAAAAGTCTGTTTGATTTGATATAGCACTAAAATGTATATCACCATCGTTTGTGAAGTATGGAAGTAGTTTATGTGTTATTGATACAACACCAAAATGTGTATCCACCGTGAATTTTGAAAATGTTCTAGTGATGAACTATAATCTCATCAAAATGTTTTGGCCAGAGTACTGAACCCTGTTTTCAAACTCAAAGTTGAATAAGAAATGAATAGTGAATTGTAACATAGGTTTGGTTGTCATGGAATTGAAATAAGATATAAATGGAAGTGTAAGTATCGACCATCTATCAGTTGCTAATCTTTTAATCATTGTTCATAGTTGGTTTAGTATATCTCTGCTGGGCTGTGGCTCACCCTATATGGGAACATCATTTTCAGGTACAGGTAGCATGCCGCCTCTAAGGACATAGCTTGGAAGGCTAGGGGCAAGACATACTTTTGTTGCCTTATTTCCCTTTTGATGTATTACATGTAAATTCAAGCCAAGGGCTTAATGTGTAACCGAGTTAATACTCTCTTTTGTAACCAAGTGATAACTTGGAAAGCTGTAAGCCCGTAGGGCATTTACTTTTGTTGTTAACATGTAATACTCTTGTAATGAAGTACTCTGTTTAATTGAGGGAATGTGGATCTTTCGTATGTAAATGTATGTTTATATTGATGGGTTTAATGTTATTATTTTGAGGGCGTGACAACTTGGTATCAGAGCGTACCGGGTTCGAATACTTTGCGTACGTGGAAAGTGATTAGGATCACAATGGGTTTGTCTCGCTTGATAGAGACTTAGTAGTAGTGTCATATACTATGTGTTTAAATTGATAACATGCTTACGTGACTATGTGGGTATGGAACGTAGTTTCTAGGATGTTGATTGGATCCATGGGTTTCTGGGAGTCTAGTTGGAAAAGCACTTGATCAATGCTGTTTCTAACCAGAACTCTAGTAACGCCTCGGGACTATCATTATCCGGAAATGAAATTCGTAAGTGCTTATGTGTTTATGTGCTTACGTGGAGTGAATTTCAGTTGTCCATGTATTAGGACGTGAGTGTTTAGCTTCGGAACATGTATGAGTGTGCTAATGTGTCTCTGTTACTTTTACTAGGATGCCTAGGCGAGGAAGTTGTGATTTCCCTCCTTCCGCTCGGGAAGAGTTGCGGAAACAGTTTGTGGAGTTACGCCAAGGTACTACACCTTTGGTGCGGTTCGAAAGGTGGTTTGCTAATCTGTCGAGGTTTGCTCCAGAATTGGTG
This sequence comes from Camellia sinensis, assembly GCF_055761805.1. Classification (NCBI taxonomy): domain Eukaryota; kingdom Viridiplantae; phylum Streptophyta; class Magnoliopsida; order Ericales; family Theaceae; genus Camellia; species Camellia sinensis. The sequence goes on from NC_138972.1 coordinate 165,837,960, forward strand.
GAGACGGAGGACTTGCGTTGTTTCGAGTTTGAGAGTAAGCTGCGTGACGACATCCGTGTGAGGATAGCGGGGTCTTGGCATAAAAGATATAGTGTGCTTGTTGAGGCAGCTGCCCATGTAGAGGTTGCAGTGCTAGCAATGGGACAGAGTGGGGAGGGAGCCATCTCGGCAACTCCCGTGACTCAGGGTGTTGGTAGACCTTTTAAGAGGCAAAGGGGTTTAAACCCGCAACAGGGAGGTCGGGCTAGAACCACCCTTCCAGTGTCGGATTTGGGTTCGGGAGAACGTAAACAGAAGGAGGTCGTTTGTTTCAAATGTGGTCTTCTGGGCCACAAGGTTTCGGGTTGCCCAAAGAGGAAGAGGGCAGGGTTGGCAGTTCAACCAGTAGTCGTACCACCAGGATCATCTAACCAACCGGGTTTTGGGTCGATCAAATGCTCAGTGGGGAGGCAGTTGTTGGGGTCTTCATCAGCCCAGAATCTGAACCAGTCTCGTGCTCAGGCACCGCCTACTTGTTGGATGTGTAATCAGCCGGGTCATATTCGGCGTTTCTGTACTCAGCCGGGGGCTTCTTTAGGGGTTTTGCAACCTAGCCAGGCTCAGTTTCATTCGACTGAGCAGGAACAGTATCGTTTTGGGGGACTAGCAGGCCAGATTGCGAGGGCCTCAGTGGAGTCGAGTTCCCAAGCCCCAGTTGGGGAAGTTCGTAGTTGTTCCAGGTGTGGACAGAGGGGGCACGTCGGTAGTTCTTGTCCGTGGTTAGTAAACTCGTAGGTTGTTTTGTGTTTGGAGATGACCAATTTTGGCGGTCCAGCGAGGGACGGCAGTGGTGGTAATACCGAGGGGTTGGTTTCGTTTTGGCTAATCCGTTTTGTAATCGGTGAATTATCATTTGTGATCATTGGGTTCCGTTGAGTAACCAATGTGTTTTGGGAATGTTGAAACATCTAAACCGTTTGTTTGTCTATATGTATACATATGTGCTTTGTTTGTTAATTTCCCTGGAATGGGTGAATTGGAGCATGTTGTAGCTGTGAAGTTTTATTAATGTATAAAGTTGCTGTAAAACCACAAAATTTTTTTTTTTTCGGAATTAGGCGTGTGACTTGATTGGGAAAGATGAGGGCTGAGGAGCCATGTTTTCAAATTTGAAAGAACCACCGAGGGGTGCGTGTCCTAGCCAAGGCAATATTGGAGAGGATGTGAAGTGCGCGATTAGTACTAGATGTAGCACGTATTTGATATGGTGTCCTACGGGGGCATAGCGTATAATTTTGTTAAGGTTGGACTTGTACCTTCGTGGTAAGTAGCGTTGCCGAGACTACAGGTGTACTGATTGGCCGTTTTAAGTGAGGGGATGTTAGTCCCTATATAAGGTCGTGATTGTTGTGTCGGGGTTTGGTTCATGATGGTTGCCTAGCGGTAGTTTTGACTAGTGGTTTAGCACGGAGGCTGGGCCTCTGGAGGGTACTCTCGGGATGGGTGGCAGGCAAGATGTGGAGATTTGATGTGATGGTTAGATGTGATGGTTGCGAGAATTGCGCGGTGTTGGCAAGACTATGTGAGAATGTTCGAGGAAATGTGAGGTTTGTATCTCGAGTTAGTGGAAATGGTACCTGTATGTTGGTTCGTGTTTTGGGTCTTGCTAGTCAGTGAGTCCGTGGTGACCCCATTGGTTGTATAGGGGTAGCGTTCGAGTTGTGATTGGATATCAATTGTTGGGTTTGGGTTGTGAGTGGATGCTGGTAGCATTCTTTGAAGGAAGGGCAGTTTATGTTCTAAAGTAATGAGTATAGCGTTGGTCAAGGTGGTCCTTCGTGTTCGGGCTGTTGTGATTAAGGTTGACCATGTCAGTCTTTGGTCAAGGAAGTGAGCAGGCTTGCTAGATAGCCATGGCGGGGAATGGTGATTCCCTTAGACGTAGTGTTGATGCGGTTCAGTTTTAGGAGATCCGGAGAGGTTCCAAAATTTGTGGTTTGTGTAGAGAACTCCGTGGTTGGGGTCAGTGGCTAGAGTGGCTCATCAGTGTGTGGATTACTGAGTGTAGAGTTTATTGAGTTGATTAGTCAGCTTGTCGGAAACGGGTTTCGGGTTGGCATTGGTCACCTTGAGTTTAGTCTCGTTGGTTGTAAATTTTGTATGTTGATTAGGGAAAACTGAAACTAATCGAACATGTTTTGTCGTAGAATCTGACGGTTGGAATAGTACATCTAATATATGTATTGATTGATCATTGTGAATGATTGGCTTTTATACATTATGTATGTTTGACGTTTGGTTTGGTATTGATACAGCACTAAGATGTGTATCATTTGTGTATTAAAGGGGGGTATTGTGGGGATGAGATATGATCTCATTTGGTTGTTGGCCAGGTCCTGAGCCGTAATTATACCTTATGTGTTGATAGTACTGTTGTTATTTCTATTAACTATCATTATAGAAATGTTGTGTCCCATGTTAGTTGTGGCATCACCATGTGAGTGATGGTTGTTGATAGTGTCTCTTTGGAAAGAAATGGAAAACAAACTTTTCCTAGTGTTTGGGACCGTCTAGATGCATTGTTGAAAAGTTGATTTAATTCAAGGATTTTAAAGAATTCCCGATTTATCTTTTGGGCAAATAAATTGTGGATGACTCTGCATTTTGGGTAACACCGTATTTGTGAAAAATGTTTGCAAAGCTTTTGAGTTTTCGTATGGAACATGCAAGATTTATTCCGGAACGTTAACGTTGAAAATTTAAACATCTTTGGGAAATGCCTCTTGAACAAGAAAATGTTTTCTTATTATCTACTCTAAAGATTTGCTTTGGTCGTGTTGTTGAGTAGTGACTTAGCTTGGAGTGCTAGTCGGTTGTTGGTGAATTGTTTCGGGGGAGGTTTGGTTTGTTGAGGCTTGCGTACCTAAGGTGTGGTCGTTTAGAATGTGTTTCCTTGATTAGTATCTTCCTTGCTAAGAGTAAGTCGGAGGTTTGTTGTGAAAGTAATTTCTTTCCTTGGGGACTCGGTTGTTGAATGCTCTGTGATTAATTGGCCTTGTGTTTTGGCGTATCCTTAATTTCGGGGACGAAATTCTTTAAGGGGGGGAGGTTATAGCGACCCCGGTTTCCCCTTTTCTTTTACTGTTGTATCCGGACTTAGGTTCCGCGGAGTTGGTTGTCGTGTATATCTTGTTTACATCCTTTACTCCTTGCATTCGAGTCTTGGGTTGTGTTGGGCGAGTTTGTTACAGGTTGGTTGGACTTAGAAACCAAGAGTAGTTGCCCAGATTTTTGGCCTTCACGCTCGAGCGGGGATTTTGACGCTCGAGCGGGCCCTTCGTTGTCGTCTGTCCGCTCGAGCGGGGTTTTCGACGCTCGAGCGTAGTTTTCCATCTTCCAGTATCTCCTCTGCAGTGTTGTGCGCTCGAGCGGGAGTTTTGACGCTCGAGTGGGATGTTGTGTGACGCTCGAGCGGGGAGGGTTGACGCTCGCGCGGAGACCTGGTTTTGTAAAAGTTCTGGGAGTGTGTATCCTCCGCTCGAGCGGGATTGTTGACGCTCGAGCGGGAGTCTGTGAGTGACGCTCGAGCGGGGATTTGGACGCTCGAGCGGGGCGACTTTTATATAAAGCCGAGATCCGACCTTTTTGTCCACTTTTCAACATCCTTTCTCTCTCCTACTTTTCCAAAAAAAGTATTTTGAGAGCTCCTCTCACTAAAACCCTAACTTCTCTCTTAGGATTGATCTAGTAGGAGTTGTTTTCTCACCTTGGGCCTTTACAAAAGTTGTGTTGATCGTCGAGGGCTATCTTTTAATCTGGAAATTTCGGGATTTGGAGCATTTCCGTTTCTTCATCTTCTTCGTTGAGCCCCATCATTCGAGGTAGGGATAACCTACTCCATCTTATGAGCTTTGTCTTTGAATTTTAACATTTTGATATGTTGGAGGTTGTTGGGTAATTTTGAGAAAGTTTGGACCTTTGTGTAATTTCACAAAAGTTGGGGTTTTATTTATAATAAACCTAGAAGCATGTTTGGTATAGAGAAATGGAATAAATGTTGAATCATTGATGAAAATGGGACCTAAGGGTTGGGATGGTAATTATGGAAAATGACCTAATTACATTGTTTGATTAATTGAAATAATTAATTGTGAGAAATGAGGAAATGAAATGGAATTGTTGAGATTGGGAATGTATGGGGAAAAAGTGTGTAGTTGAATTATTTATCACTCACCGAATTGAAATGTTGATTGAATATCCATTGGTGCATTTATTTCCCGCTTAGAAATAATTGCTTTGGGCTACCGGTGGAGGGTAGTGTTGATTGTTGTAGACAATGCATGATGATTAGGCAAACTAAAACTAATCAATCGGATGTGTCATAGAGTATGACGGTTGATAGAATACATTAACTTTATGTATTGAGTGATTGTGTATATGACCAATGTGTTTATATGCATTATGTGTAGACGGTTGGTAGAATACATTAACTTTATGTATTGATTGATTGCGTATGTGATTCTGTGTTTACATGCGTTATATTGTGTATAGAACCTTTGTGTTTATATGCATTGTGTAGAGGAGGAGATGGGGGATGTACTCCGCGGTTTAGGGGAAGATGGGGGATGTACCTATAAACCGGATAGGATTGGGAGGAGATGGGGGATGAACTCCGTAGATACAGCTCATATGCTTGTCTAGTGAAGTGTAGATACAGCTCATATGCTTGTCTAGTGAAGTGTAGATACAGCTCATATGCTTGTCTAGTGAAGTGTAGATACAGCTCATATGCTTGTCTAGTGAAGTGTGGATACAGCTAATATGCTTGTCTGTTGATGTGTGATATGCTTATCTATTGGAATGTTGATATAGCTCACATGCTTATCTGTTGTAGTAGTGATATAGCTCATATGCTTATCTATTGAAAAGTCTGTTTGATTTGATATAGCACTAAAATGTATATCACCATCGTTTGTGAAGTATGGAAGTAGTTTATGTGTTATTGATACAACACCAAAATGTGTATCCACCGTGAATTTTGAAAATGTTCTAGTGATGAACTATAATCTCATCAAAATGTTTTGGCCAGAGTACTGAACCCTGTTTTCAAACTCAAAGTTGAATAAGAAATGAATAGTGAATTGTAACATAGGTTTGGTTGTCATGGAATTGAAATAAGATATAAATGGAAGTGTAAGTATCGACCATCTATCAGTTGCTAATCTTTTAATCATTGTTCATAGTTGGTTTAGTATATCTCTGCTGGGCTGTGGCTCACCCTATATGGGAACATCATTTTCAGGTACAGGTAGCATGCCGCCTCTAAGGACATAGCTTGGAAGGCTAGGGGCAAGACATACTTTTGTTGCCTTATTTCCCTTTTGATGTATTACATGTAAATTCAAGCCAAGGGCTTAATGTGTAACCGAGTTAATACTCTCTTTTGTAACCAAGTGATAACTTGGAAAGCTGTAAGCCCTTAGGGCATTTACTTTTGTTGTTAACATGTAATACTCTTGTAATGAAGTACTCTGTTTAATTGAGGGAATGTGGATCTTTTGTATGTAAATGTATGTTTATATTGATGGGTTTAATGTTATTATTTTGAGGGCGTGACACTTACATATGTCTTAAGTTGTAAAACATTGAGTATGTTTGGTAAATGGGTGTATCTTGAAACTTGCTTCATTATAGAAGTTTAGTGTGATATTGCATATGTGGATTACATTGTTGAATGGGTTATATATATCAAGTGATTGAATCTGATATGAGAATTGTCAACATTGAAAGAAATAAAGCATAATAATGATACAGGCTGAAATACATGTTATTTTGGTATGTTGTGAGATGCCTCTTGATAAAGAGATGAAATGACCAGTTTTGGGTCAAGATGTTTACTAATGAACTGTCTAATATATAAAAAAAAAACTGTTTTCAAAAATTTATGCTTAATTTCGGGGACGAAATTCTTTGAAGGGGGGGAGGTTATAGCGACCCCGGTCTTTTCCCATTTGACTATTGTGTCCGGGAATAGGTTCCGTAGATTCTGTCATTGTATGATGGTTGTTGTTGTCCCTTATTTTCTCTTTTGGAATTATAGGATGTGTTGGGCAGGTTTGTTTTCAGGTTGGTTGGGTTTAGGAATCAAGTGTTGCTGTCCAGAATGTTAGATCTTCGCTCGAGCGAGGGGTTTGTCGCTCGAGCGAGCTGTTGTTTTTGGTTCTTCGCTCGAGCCAGGGTTTGGTAGCTCGAGCAAGAGGTTGCGTCTGGTTTGGACCTGTAGCTTTGCATTCTTGGCTCGAGCGAGCTTTTCTTCGCTCGAGCGAGTTAGTTTGTTCTTCGCTCGAGCAATAGTTCCTTCGCTCGAGCGTGTGTCTTGTTGCAGACCTGAGGGTTTGAGTTCTTCGCTCGATCGAGCTTTCTTTCGCTCGAGCGAGCTTTTGAGTTGTTGGCTCGAGCAAGGCTTCCTTGGCTCGAGCGTAGTTTCTTTGTGTCTGGTCGCTCGAGCGACCAAGTCTTCGCTCGAGCGACCAAGTCTTCGCTCGAGCGAGCTTGTCCAGTATATATTCGTGGCAGCGGGATTTGATCAGTCTTTTTATTATTCTTTTTGGTTCTAAACCCTAGGTTCGACTTCTCTCTCTCCCTACTCACATTCTCTCTTAGATTTGACTCACTTAGGGTGTGTTTCTACCCTAGATCCTTCATTAAAAAGATAGAGTGGGTCGAGGGCTTCCATTTAATCTGAATTGTTGGTAGTTTGGAGCACTTTGGAGTTTGGGCATTCATCTCCATCTTCTCTTTTGGGGTTATTTCTTCGAGGTAGGGATTTCCTACTCCATTTTATAGGTTTTGTTCTAAGTTTTGGTATATCGATATGTTGGGGTTACTTTGATAATTTTGGGGAAAAACCCTAGTTGAATTAATAAATCAATATGTATATTTAATACATGGAAATGGGGAATTTATTGATTAAATGGCATAGATGATTAGTTTAAATCACTCGTCTATTGAATTGTTGGTATATTTATTCTCAAGTCTAGAAATAACTGTTTTGGGCTATCGGTGGAGGATAGTCGTGCTTGTTGTAGACTCTGCATGTGGATTAGGGATAACTGAAACTAATCATTGATTAAGTCATCAATCTTGACTGTTGAATTAATACAGACATTACGTGTATTGATTGTGTGTTGTGTATGATATGTGTTTGCATACATTGTTTTGTGTGGGAGGAGATAGGGGATGTACTCCACGGTTTAGGGGAAGATAGGGGATGGACCTCTAAACCGGATTTTGTTTTGGGAGGAGATAGGGGATGGACTCCATTAGCATCACTTTTATGTGTGCTTATCTATATTGAAGTGTTTTTATTGATACAGCACTAAAATGTGTATCAAACTGGAAGTATGAAGTGTTTTTGATTTGAGCCTGAGTCTCATCTGTTTGTTGGTATTGGAAGAATGTGAATTTGATATATATATATATATGGTTCACTGTTGTAAGTTTGGCCAGGTTCTGGGCCATATTGATAATGTTGAAAAGTAAAACGTATCTTGGACATTAATATCTTGAAACTGTATTGAGAAATAACTGATTATCTTGGTTAACCAATTATTGTATGCTATCGCTTTATTCAATGCTTATATTTGGTTTAGTATATCTCTGCTGGGCTGTGGCTCACCCTTTATGGGAACATCATTTTCAGGTTCAGGTGATAAGCTACCTCCAAAGACATAGCTTGGGAGGGTTTGGGCTTCTGGATTTTCAAGAAGATTACCTTTAGTTTATTGTTTTTAATTATTAATACATGTAAACATTCAAGCCTAGGGCTTTCCTTGTAATGAGTTAGAACTCATATTTTTGTGTCCAAGTGTTGGCTTGGAAAGATGTAAGCCTGTTGGGCAATTTATCTGACGTTACATGTAATGCTTTTACTTAGTAATACTCTGATGAATGAATTAATAAAATGTTTTCATTAAATAATGCATGTCAATGATATATATAATGGGTTTATTTTGAGGGCGTTACATTCCATTTTATTCAATTACCTTTTCCATTCAACTTCATTTTTTTTTTATAATTTCCAAATAGATCGTTAAGCTATAGTGGTTTCTTGAATGAACTTCCGTTTCTAATTTTATGCAACTTCCATTTTTATTTTTATTCAACTTCAATTTTTATTCAATTTCATTTTCTATTCAACTTCTTTTTTTTTTTTAAATTTCCAAATAGATCGTTAAGTTATAGTGGTTTTTTGAATGAACATCCGTTTTTAATTTAATGCAACTTCCGTTTTTTTTTTTCAACTTCAATTTTTATTCAATTACCCTTTTTTATTCAACTTCGTTTTTTTTTAAAAATTTCCAAACAGATCATTAAGTTATAATGGTTTCTTGAATGAACTTCCATTTTTAATTTAATGCAACTTCCATTTTTATTTTTTTTCAACTTCAATTTTTATTCAATTACCTTTTCTATTCACCACTGTTTTTTTTTTTTAATTTCCAAATAGATCGTTAAGTTATAGTGGTTTCTTGAATGAATTTCCGTTTTTAATTTTATGCAACTTCCATTTTTATTTTTTTTAAACTTCAATTCTTATTCAATTACCTTTTCTATTCAACTTTGTTTTTTTGTTTTTTTAATTACCAAATAGATCGTTAAGTTATAGTGGTTTCTTGAATGAACTTTCATTTTTAATTTTATGCAACTTCCATTTTTATTTTTATTCAGCTTCAATTTTTATTTAATTTCCTTTTTTAGTTAATTTCCAAGTAGATCGTTAAGGTATTGTGGTTTCTTGAATGAACTTCCACTTTTAATTTTATGCAACTTCCATTTTTATTTTTACTCAACTTCCTTTTCTATTTAATTTTCTTTTTTATTTAATTTCCAAGAAGAACGTTAAGGTATAGTGGTTTTTTGAATGAACTTTCGTTTTTAATTTTATGCAACTTCCATTTTTATTTTTTTTCAACTTCAATTTTTATTCAATTACCTTTTCTATTCAACTTGTTTTTTTTTTTTTTAAATTTCCAAATTGATCGTTAAGTTATAGTGGTTTCTTGAATGAATTTCCGTTTTTAATTTTATGCAACTTCCATTTTTATTTGTTTTCAACTTCAATTTTGATTCAATTACCTTTTGTAACGCCCTCAAAATAATAACAATAAACCCATCAGATAAGACATGAATTTACATTTAAACTAACCGCATTCCTTTCATTCATTAGAATTCCAAGACATAAGTATTACATGTTTAACCTCATAACAAAATGCCCTACGGGCTTACAGCTTTCCAAGTTAACACTTGGTTACAACAAAGAGTTCTAACTCGTTTACACATTAAGCCCTTGGCTTGAAATTACATGTAATACATCAAAGTAAAACGACAAAACTATGCCCGCCACAAGCCTCCCAGCTATGTCCTTGGAGGTGGCATGCTTCCTGTACCTGAAAATGATATTCCCATATAGGGTGAGCCACAGCCCAGTAGAAATACACTAAACCAACCATGGATAATGACTAAAACATTAGCAATTGGTAGTTGGTCAACACTGATACAATCACATAAATTACATATTTATGTCAACGACTTACAAGTCCCAATTACTTTTCATTTTCCCTTTTTCAACAGATAAGCTTGCTAGCTCTATCATCATTTCCACAGATATGTATAAAAACTATATCTCACATTCAGATAAGCATAAAAGCTATATCCACATTCTCAACAGATATGTATATCAACAATATCCACAGATAAGCATACAAGCTGTATCCACACTCTACAACAGATATGTATATCAACAATATCCACAGATAAGCATACAAGCTGTATCCACACTTCACAAAGATAAGCATATGAGCTCTATCTTCACTTCTCTAGACAAGCATATGAGCTCTGTCTACGGAGTTCATCCCCTATCTCCTCCCAATACCTATCCGGTTTAGAGGTACATCCCCTATCTTCCCCTAAACCGCGGAGTACATCCCCTATCTCCTCCTCTACACATAACGTATATAAACACATTGGTTCTATATACAATCACACAATACACACAATTAATGTATTCTATCAACCGTCAAGTTCCATGACACATTCCATTGATTAGTTTCCGTTTACCTAATCATCATGCATTGTCTACAACAATCTCGACTATCCTCCACCGATAGCCCAAAGCAGTTATTTCTAAAACAGAAAATAAATGCACAAATGGATATTCAATCAACATTTCATTTCCTCATTTCTCACCAATTAATTATCCCAATTAATTAAACAATGTAATTAGGCCATTTTCCATAATTACCATTTCAACCCTTAGGTCCCATTTTCATCAATGATTCAACAATCATTCCATTTTTCTATGCCAAACATGCATCTAGGTTTATTATGAATAAAACCCCAACTTTTGTAAAATTACACAAAAGTCCCAATCTTTCACAAAATTACCAAACCAAGCCCAACATCTCAAAATACCAAAATTTAAAGACAAAACCCATAGAGAGGAGTAGGATATCCCTACCTCAAACTCGGAGTCCCAAAGGAGAAGACGACAAAACCCAACGTGCTCCAAAACCCGAGATTTTCAGATTAAAATGAAGCCCTCGACGATCAACAACCTTTTTGTAAAGGCCAAAGGTGAGTAAATCACTCCTACTAGATCAAAACCTAGAGAGAAGGTAGAGTCTAGAGTGAGAGGCTCAACAATGGTGATTTTGGAAAAGTAAGAGAGAGAAGAGAAAGTGAAAAAGTGATTTGAAAAGTCACAATTTCGGGATTTAAACCCAGTCTTCCGCTCGAGCGTAAAACACCCCGCTCGAGCGGCCACTCACAGACTTCCGCTCGAGCGGCCACCCCCCGCTCGAGCGCAGAATGCACTCGCCCAGCACTTTTGCAGAACCAGGACTCCGCTCGAGCTCCCAACCCTACGCTCGAGCTCACAACACTGCACAACAAGATACTGGATGGACGTAATCTACGCTCGAGCGCCAACACCTCCGCTCGAGCGTACAGGCCAAAAAATCTGGGCAACTAGTTTTGGTTTCTAAACTCAACCAACCTGTAACAAACCCGCTCAACACATCCTATAACTCAAATACAACGTAAGAAAGGATGTAAACAAGATAATAAACAACTACCAACATCCACGGACACATGTCCGGATCACTATACAACAAGGGTAAATCCGGGATTGCTATACCTTTTCCATTCAACTTCGTTTTTTTTATAATTTCCAAATAGATAGTTAAACTATAGTGGTTTCTTGAATGAACTTCCGTTTTTAATTTTATGCAACTTCCATTTTTATTTTTATTCAACTTTAATTTTTATTCAATTTCATTTTCTATTCAATTTTCTTTCTTATTTAATTTCAAAATAGATCGTTAAGGTATAGTGGTTTGTTGAATGAATTTCAATTTTTATTTTTATTCAACTTCTATCTTTATTCAATTTCCTTTTCAATTCAATTTCCTTTTTTTATTTATTATCCAAACAGATCGTTAAGGTATTGTGGTTTCTGGAATGAACTTCCATTTTTAATTTTTTACAACTTCCATTTTTATTTTTATTCAATTTCTTTTTCTATTCAATTTCAAATAGACCGTTAAGGTATAGTGGTTTTTTGAATGAACTTCCATTTTTAATTTTATGCAACTTCCATTTTTATTTTTATTCAACTTCTATTTTTATTCAATTTCCTTTTCTTTTCAATTTCCTTTTTTTTTTAATTTCCAAATAGATCGTTAAGGTATAGTAGTTTCTTGAATGAACTATCATTTTTAATTTTATGCAACTTCAATTTTTATTTTTATTCAACTTCCATTTTTATTCAATTTCCTTTTCTATTCAATTTCCTTTTTTATTTAATTTCCGAATAGATCGTTAAGGTATATTGGTTTCTTGAATGAACTTCCATTTTTAAGTTTATGCAACTTCGATTTTTATTTTTATTCAACTTCCTTTTTTATTCAATTTCCTTTTCTATTCGATTTCCTTATTTATTTAATTTCCAAATAGTTCGTTAAGGTATAGTGGTTTGTTGAATGAACTTCCGTTTTTAATTTTATACAACTTCCATTTTTATTTTTTTTCAACTTCAATTTTTATTCAATTACCTTTTCTATTCAACATCCTTTTTTTTTTAAATTTCCAAATAGATCGTTAAGTTATAGTGGTTTTTTGAATGAACTTCCGTTTTTAATTTTATGCAACTTCCATTTGTATTTTTTTTGAACTTCAATTTTTATTCAATTACCTTTTCTATTCAATTTTGTTTTTTTTTTTAAATTTATAAATAGATCGTTAAGTTATAGTGGTTTCTTGAATGAACTTCCGTTTTTAATTTTATGCAACTTCCATTTTTATTTTTATTCAACTTCTTTTTTATTTAATTTCCTTTTCTATTCAATTTCCTTTTTTAGTTAATTTCCAAGTAGATTGTTAAGGTATAGTGGTTTTTTGAATGAACTTCCATTTTTAATTTTATGTAACTTCCATTTTTATTTTTTTTCAACTTCCTTTTCTATTCAATTTTCTTTTTCATTTATTTTCCAAATAGATCGTTAAGGTGTAGTGGTTTTTTAAATGAACTTTCGTTTTTAATTTTATGCAACTTTCATTTTTATATTTACTCAACTTTCTGTTTAATTCAATCTACTTTTTTGTTCAACTTCGTTTTTTTTTTAATTTCCAAATAGATCGTTAAGGTATCGTGGTTTCTTGAATAAATTTCCATTTTTAATTTTTTTGAAACTTCCATTTTTATTTTTATTCAACTTCCATTTTTATTCATTTTCCTTTTCTATTAAATTTCCTTTTTTATTTAATTTCCAAATATATCGTTAAGGTATAGTGGTTTCTTGAATGAACTTCCGTTTTTAATTTTATGCAACTTCCATTTTTATTTTTTTTCAACTTCAATTTTTATTCAATTACCTTTTCTATTCAACTTCGTTTTTTTTAATAATTTCCAAATAGATCGTTAAGCTATAGTGGTTTCTTGAATGAACTTCCGTTTTTAATTTTATGCAACTTCAATTTTTATTTTTATTCAACTTCAATTTTTATTCAATTTCATTTTCTATTCAATTTCCTTTTGTAAGAACCCACATTTTTCATCTTAATCATGTTCATGAGCATTTGTATGATTATGGTTTGTTAAGCTTGCATGTGTGTGTTCGTGATTTGTCCTACCGAAGTGAGCAAGATCCATGCCTTGATTTGATACCTTTGTGATTTGTCTAAGTGTTATGTGCTTGCCGAAGTTACGTTCCGCCGACGTTATGCCTAGATCATTCCAAGCCGAGGTAACCCTTAGTCTAGTAGTAGTATCTTGGAACCCCCTTGTTGACCTCCGTCCTTGCCTCGACCACATTAGCCGAGATGTTACCTTGCACCCCAGCGATCTCGTCCTGGAGTGGTACGACCTAGGCCGAGGTGTGGCGCATCTAGGCCAAGATGTGGCACAGCTTAGTCAAGTGTTGTCCTTCCTAGCCGAGGTCATTGCCACCTTAGTTGCCAAAGTCCTTTGTTAGCCGATGTCACCCCTTGCCGGAGTGTCATTCTGTGTAGCTTGTTAGATACGCCTTGTTGTTAGCCGATGTTATTGCCCTGTCAGAGAGCCCATACCGTTTTGCTTGTTGAACACCCTTCCACCATGTTTTGTCTGGTCTGTCAGTCACCTTTTCAGGTAGAACCCAACCAGTCGCCGCCACGTGTCTCAGCAGAGGGTTAACCCCAGAACCGGGTATAGAAAACTATCATTTGGTATCATAAACTTGCTTTGTAGAGAGAGAAGCTCTAGGAAGAAGAAAGAGTTTTAGAGTGAAGAAGTAAGTTTTCAAGCTTGATTCCTAGAGATCGAACCGCTAGATTCGTGTTCTAAGGTTAGATTCTTGATCTGCTCATGATGTTCTTTATGTTCATGTTATTGTATTGCATGATCGGATATGATTTGTAAGCCATGCATCGTCTTGAAATCCGGTTTTAGAAAGAGAAAATGACATTCATGTGTTTTTCAAGAAAAGTCATGTTTCGATCCGGAAGCTTTTCGCCTAGACTCACGTTTCGTGTTTGTTCTTGCATGATTTCCAACTATGGGTACCCTGGTCCATGTTTTCAAACTTGTAGCATGAAAATCCCAGATTTTGTGATGTCAGGTGGTGATCGAACATTCATATTTTCCATGTTTTCATACTCATGATTCTCCATATTCATCCACAGAGGGAAAACCCAGAGTTTCCCGACCTCTTTTCCTTGCCTGTGGCCCTCGGAAACACACCTCGGCTTAGACCTGGTTGGTGCCCAGTATGTTTTCCAAAATCATTTGCATGCATGTTAGACTTGTTTTGAGGAATATGTTCAAGTACGCTTTGCCATGTGATTGTAGGACTTGAACCTTGCTTGACCCCGACGTTTGAAGAATTAAGTGAGTGGTATTTTTAATAAAGCTATGTTACACTTGTTTTGATAAATCTTGTTTTGCCTTGTCTTGAAAAGTATTTGATTTAGCATGAATGACTATCCCTAATTGTATATCAAGCACTATCTTGTTTTGATGACATGTCTTGAAAGTCCTTAGCTGCAGGGGACTATAATGCAACTGCACTCTTGTCTTGACAGTCCTTAGTGCTAGAGGACTATAAACTTTCGCAGCACAGCTTGTCTTGACAGTCCTTAGTGCTAGAGGACTCTAAACTTTCGCAGCACAGCTTGTCTTGACAGTCCTTAGTGCTAGAGGACTCTAAACTTTCGCAGCACAGCTTGTCTTTATAGCGACCCCGGTCTTTTCCCATTTGACTATTGTATCCGGACTTAGGTTCCGTAGATTCCGTCATTGTATAATTGTTGTTGTCATTCATTATTTTCTTATTTTGAGTCTTGGGTTGTGTTAGGAAGATTTGGAGCAGGTTGGTTGAGCTTAGGAACCAAGTCTAGTTGCCCAGATTTTGGCTTATCCGCTCGAGCGGAGGTTTGGACGCTCGAGCGGGGAATACACCCATCCAGTATCTCCTGTGTAGTGTTGGCCGCTCGAGCGGGGGATTGGACGCTCGAGCGGGAAGTCGTGAGTGACGCTCGAGCGGGGAGTTGGGCGCTCGAGCGGGGGAGTTGGGCGCTCGAGCGGGGACCTGTCTGCAAAAATTTCTGGGAGTGTGCATTCGCCGCTCGAGCGGGGGTTTCCACGCTCGAGCGGGGCGACTGGTATAAAAACCCGAGATCCGACTTTCTGGATCATTTTTCATCTCCTTTTTGATTTTAAAACCCTAGAACCGTCTTCTCCCTCTCCCTACACACCTTCTCTCTTAGGTTTGATCTACTTAGAGTGTATTTCTACCCTAAGTCCTTTGTTAAAAAGATAGAGTGAGTCGAGGGCTTCCATTTAATCTGAACGTTTGGTGGTTTGGAGCACTTTGGAATTTGGGTCTTCATCTTCATCTTATCCATTCGAGTTCTTCACTTCAAGGTAGGGATTTCCTACTCCATTCTATAAGTTTTGTTCTAAGTTTTGGTATTTTGATATGTTGGGGATACTTTGGTAATTTTGGGAAAAACCCTAGTTGTATTAATAAATTAATTTGTATAATTAGTTTAAGGGAATTTGGTTAAATTCATGAAATTGAGGAATTCATTGATTAAATGGTGTGGTGGGATAATTTAAACCACTCGCCTAGTGAATTGTTGTTGTGTTTATTTCCAGTCTAGAAATAACTGTTTTGGGCTATCGGTGGAGGATAGTCGTGATTGTTGTAGACATTGCATGTGGATTAGGAATAACTGAAACTAATCACATTGGTTAAGTCATTAATTTTGACTATTGCATTAATACAGAAAATACGTGTATTGATTGAGCATTGCATTTGCATACATTGTTTTGTGTGGGAGGAGATAGGGGATGTACTCCACGGTTTAGGGGAAGATAGGGGATGGACCTCTAAACCGGATTTTTGTTTGGGAGGAGATAGGGGATGGACTCCATTAGCACCATTTTTATGTGTGCTTATTATATTGAAGTGTTTTTACATGATTATTGATACAGCACTAAAATGTGTATCAAATGGGAAGTATGAAGTGTTTTGATATGAGCATGAGTCTCGTTTGTTTTGTTGATATTGGAAGTAATGTGAATATGATATACAATTCACTGTTGTAAGTTGGCCAGGTTCTGAGCCATGTTGATAATAATGGAAAGTGAAATATGTCTTAGACATTAGTGTCATGAGACTGTTTGATGATAAAATTGATTATCTTAGTTAACCATCTATTGAATGCTATAGCTTTATTCAATGCTTATATTTGGTTTAGTGTTTTTCTACTGGGCTGTGGCTCACCCTTTATGGGAACATCATTTTCAGGTTCAGGTGATAAGCTACCTCCACAGACTTAGCCTGGAAGGATTTGATGTTTGGGATTTTGAAGACTTGTCTTTAGTTATATGTTTTATTTTGTTATTTTTGAGATTTCATGTAAACATTCAAGCCTAGGGCTTAACTTGTAAATGAGTTAGTACTCATCCTTTTTGTGTCCAAGCGTTAGCTTGGAAAGATGTAAGCCCTTAGGGCATTTATTTTGATGTTGCAGGATGTTACATGTGATGCCTTTCAATAAGAATACTCTGATGAATAACTCAAATGATTCATTTTCTTTTATAAATGCATGTTAATGTTATGGTTATTATGGGTTTATTTTGAGGGCGTTACAACTTGGTATCAGAGCGTACCGGGTTCGAATACTTTGGGTACGTGGGAAGTGATTAGTATCACAATGGGTTCGTCTCGCTTGATAGAGACTTAGATGTACTGTTATGTGCTTATATGATAGCATGTTTACGTGATTATGTGGGTATGGAACGTAGTTTCTAGGATGTTAATTGGACCCTTGAGTTTCTAGTAGTCTTGTTGGAAAGGCACTTGATCAATGCTGTTTCCAACCGGAACTATAGTAACGCTTCGGGACTATTATTATCCAGGAATGAAATTCGTAGGTGCTTATGTGATTATGTGCTTACGTGGAATGAATTATTTTTGTCCAATGCATTAGGACGCGAGTGTTTAGTTTCGGCACATTTATTAATGTGCTAACGTCTTTGTTTGTTTCCTTTATTAGGATGTCAGGGCGAGGACGAGGACGCGGTAGGCGTGGTAGGCCGGGTAGGCAGGAGGTACCGGTGCCAGAGGAGATTCCGGCAGTTCATGAGGGAATTGGCCAGGCCAATGTGGCCGAGCCAGTAGGCCAGCAGGCTATGGGCGCTTTAGCCCGAGAGATAGCAGGGGCATTCAGGGAGTCAGTAGGCATTCTTAGGGCTGAGAATCAAGCCCAGGTTGTTGTTGCGGATGCAGGACCTTCCTTTCTGAAGAGGGAGTTCTTCCGGTCTAATCCGGATGAATTTGTGGGTGATCCTAAAGAGCCGCTTAAGGCAGACGAATGGCTCGAACAGACAACGAAGACGTTTGAGATGCTTGGCATCGAAGACGAGGGGTTGAAGGTGACCTTGGCATCATTCCAGTTGAAGGGGGATGCGGGTCAGTGGTGGAAGTTCACTAAGGGGCGTATAGGAGGTACATGGGAGGCTTTTGTGAATGCTTTCCAGGAGAAGTTCTTATCTCCAGCAGTTAGGGAGAAGCTGAGAGACCAGTTCTGCCAGCTTAAGCAGTCGAGTTCTTCAGTGGCCGAGTTTGAGGCTGCATTTACTAGTTTATCCAGGTTTGCACCTGAATTGGTGGCGTCTGAGGAACGCCGTTGTATTGAGTTTGAGAGGAAGTTGAGGCGTGGCCTCAAGCTGAGAGTTGGGGGAACTATGATTCGGGATTATGGGCGTTTGGTTGATGCTGCAGCCCACATGGAAATCATGATGCAGGAGGAGGAGGAAGGACAGAAGGGCTCCAAGAGGAGTCAGGATGGTCAGAGTGATGGTAGGAGACAGAAGGGTTTTAATCCCCAACAATCTCAGAGTAGCTTTTCTAGATCGACTTTTCCTGTGCCGAGTGCTAGTTCGGGGAAAGGCAGTCAAGGAGACATTACCTGCTTCAAGTGTGGCCAGCTGGGCCACAAGTCTCCAGTTTGTCCTCAGAGGGGAGGAGTGCAGAGAGCAGCATCATCTTCGGCTCGATCTCAGAGCCAGAGTCAGGGTAGAGGCCAGCCACTCTCGTGTTATCAGTGTGGTCAGCCAGGGCATATGAAGAGGTATTGCCCGCAGTTGGGTAGCACACCTGGTGCATCTGGTTTGAGGCAGATTCAGGGTCAACAGCCAGCACAGTCGGGTCAGGCCTCGAGAGCCAATCAGGGGGCTTCATCGTCTCAGTCGGTGCAACAATCTTATGCTCCTAGGGGTGAGCAGGTTGATCAGAGGTCATCTGGGCGCGTGTATGCTGTTACCGCGCAGGATCTTGTACCGGCTCCATCTGTTGTGAGAGGTACTTTCTTGTTTTGCAACTCGGTTGCTAATGTTTTGATTGATACGGGTGCATCTCATTCCTTTGTGTCTGCTGCATTTGCATCTGTTTTGGAGTTGGAGTTAGCACAGTTAGCATCTCCTATTTGTGTAGTGTCGCCTCTTGGGGGTGAATTGATTTTGAAACACGGTGTTAGGGGTTGTGATATAGAGGTTGATTACCATAGAATCCCATTTTCCTTTGTAGTTATGCCTATGAGAGGTTTCGATGTTATTTTGGGTATGGACTGGTTATCGTCATACCGGGCAGTTATTGATTGCTACCGCCAGAGAGTCACTTGTTGTACCGTGAATGGTGAGTGTTTTCATTTTCTGGGGGACCGTGTTGGTAGTGTTTTGCCACCGGGGTATGTTCCGCGAGGACGGAGTGAGCTTAGTGGTCTACTTGCTAACCTTTCGATTAGTGAGGACGGTGAGACTCAGATTGTGTTGCCAAGGGTGGTGTGTGAGTACTCGGACATTTTTCCCGAGAATCTTGTTGGTTTGCCACCGCATCGAGAGATTGAATTCTCTATTGACTTAGTGCCCGGCACGGCGCCGATTTCTATGGCACCCTATCGTTTTGCCCCAGCTGAGTTAGTTGAGTTGAAGATCCAACTCCAGGAGTTGCTAGATAAAGGCTTTATACGTCCTAGTGTTTCGCCTTGGGGAGCACCGGCCCTCTTTGTTAAAAAGAAAGGTGGTGCTTTGAGACTTTGTATAGATTACCGGAAATTGAATCGGGCTACGGTTAAGAATAAGTACCCTATGCCCCGTATAGATGATCTGTTCGATCAGTTGAAAGGTTCCCGTTGTTTCTCGAAGATAGACTTGAGATCAGGTTATCATCAGTTGAGAGTCAGGGAGGAGGATATTCCAAAGACGGCATTCCGTACGCGGTATGGCCACTATGAGTTTTTGGTGATGCCATTTGGGCTCACCAATGCACCGGCAGTATTTATGGATTTGATGAACCGGATATTCCGGGAATTTCTAGATCGTTTTGTAGTCGTCTTCGTGGACGACATTCTTATCTATTCACCTTCAGAGGAAGAGCACGAGGAACACTTGAGGGTGGTGCTTGATTTACTTAGAGCCCATCAGCTTTATGCTAAGTTTGGGAAGTGTGAGTTCTGGCTAGAGGAGGTGAAGTTCTTAGGCCATGTAGTTTCTAGGGAAGGGGTGTCTGTTGATACATCCAAGACAGAGGCAGTGCAAGATTGGGTACAGCCTAAGAGTGGGTTTGAGATCCGCAGTTTTCTGGGATTAGCTGGGTATTATCGCCGGTTTGTAAGAGATTTCTCCAGATTAGCTTCGCCTTTGACTAGATTGACTCGGAAGGGAGTCAAATTTGCTTGGAGTGAGACTTGTGAAAAGTCGTTCCAGGAGTTGAAAGTTAGACTGACCACTGCTCCAGTCTTGATTATTCCGGAGAGAGGGTTGGGTTATGCAGTCTATTGTGACGCCTCACGAGAGGGTCTTGGTTGTGTGTTGATGCAAGAGGGGAAAGTGGTTGCCTATGGCTCACGTCAGTTGAAAGTTCACGAGAAGAATTACCCTACGCATGATTTAGAGTTAGCAGCTGTGATATTTGCCTTGAAGATTTGGAGACATTATCTTTACGGTGAGAGGTTCGAGGTATTCTCGGATCATAAGAGTCTGAAATATCTGTTCACACAGAAAGACTTGAACTTGAGGCAGAGGAGGTGGATGGAATTTATTGAGGATTATGACTTTGAATTGCATTATCATCCGGGAAAGGCCAATGTGGTGGCCGACGCCCTTAGCAGGAAACCTGTTGGTGACATAGCTAGTATAGCCATCCGAGAGTGGGAGATGTTAGGTGCACTTGGAGAGTTTGATTTGCTTCTGGGCGAATCCGTTGAGGCTGCGGCCTTGTTTTCTGTTGTTGCGCAACCTACACTTGTGACACGAGTGTTAGAGGCTCAGAGGGGCGACCTTGAGGTAGAATCCCTCTGTGAGAAGATTTCTGGTGGGAAGGTTGAGAAAGGTTTGACGGTGTATCCCGACCTGAGTGTGAGATACCGAGACCGTCTGTTTGTGCCGGAGTCTCATCGAGAGGAGGTACTCCGAGAGTTTCATCATTCACGCCTTGCGGTGCATCCGGGAGGTACTAAGATGTATCGGGATTTGGGTCGCCAGTTTTGGTGGCGGGGTATGAAGAGAGATGTGGCAGCTTTCGTATCTAAGTGCCTTACTTGTCAGCAAGTGAAGGCCGAACATCAGAGGCCAGCGGGTTTGTTGCAACCCTTGCCTATTGCCGAGTGGAAGTGGGAGCATGTCACTATTATAGCGGTCCCGATATTTCCTGTGGTTGTTTAACTATAATCCGGACTCGGTTCCGTAGATTCGTTGTTATCTTATCCTCATTTCTATCCCTTACTCTTTTAATTAGAATTTTGGGTTGTGTTGGGCAGGTTGGGAATAAGTGGGTCGTGTTTTAAAACTTAGAAATTTTGCCCAGGTTTTGGTCTCTCCGCTCGAGCGGCAGTTTGGACGCTCGAGCGTGAATTTCCTTCTCTCAGCATTTTGGTCGTCTGCAGAAAATTCTGGGAAAGTGCACCCGGCGCTCGAGCGGATCTTTGGACGCTCGAGCGTGAACCTGTGTCTGTACGCTCGAGCGGGGTGTTGTACGCTCGAGCGGACCTGCTTTTATATCAGTTCGTGAAACCACCTTTTTGATCACTTTTTGATTTCCTTTCTCTCTCTTACTTTTTCAAAACCTCCATTGGAGAGCACCTCACTCTAAAACCGAACTTCTCTCTTAGGATTGATCTACCTAGAGTGTTTTCCTCACCTTGGGCCTTTGTAAGAAGTGTCTTGATCGTCGAGGGCTTTGTTGAGATCTGAGAAATTTGGGATTTGGAGCACTTCTGAGTTTTACTCATCTTCTCCCTTGGAGCTCTGAATTTGAGGTAGGGATATCCTACTCCTCTCTATGGATTTTGTCTTTAAATTTTGGTAATTTGAGATGTTGGGGTTGGTTTGGTAATTTTTGTGAAAGTTTGGGCCTTTTGTGTTATGTTACAAAAGTTGGGGTTTTATTTGTAATAAACCTAGATGCATGTTTGGTATAGAGAAATGGAATAAATGTTGAATCATTGATGAAAATGGGACCTAAGGGTGGTAATGGTAATTATGGAAAATGACCTAATTACATTGTTTAATTAATTGAGACAATTAATTGTGGGAAATGAGGAAATGAAATGGAATTGTTGAGATTGGGAGTGCATGGGGTTAAAGGGTGTAGTTGAATTATTTATCACTCACCGAATTGAAATGTCGATTGAATATCCATTGTGCATTTATTTCCTGCTTAGAAATAATTGCTTTGGGCTACCGGTGGAGGGTAGTGTTGATTGTTGTAGACAATGCTTAATGATTAGGCAAACTAAAACTAATCAATTGGATGTGTCATAGAGCATGTCGGTTGATAGAATACATTAATTTTATGTATTGATTGATTGCATATGTGATTCTGTGTTTATATGCATTACTTGTGTATGGGAGGAGATAGGGGATGTACTCCACGGTTTAGGGGAAGATGGGGGATGTACCTCTAAACCGGTTAATGGTTTAGGGGAAGATGGGGGATGTACCTCTAAACCGGTTGTTGGAATGTTGATATAGCTCATATGCTTATCGGTTGAAGTGTTGATACAGCTCATATGCTTATCTATTGAAGTGTTGATACAGCTCATATGCTTATCTGTTGTAGTAGTGATATAGCTCATATGCTTATCTATTGAAAAGTTTGTTTGATTTGATATAGCACTAAAATGTATATCATCATTGTTTGCGAAGTATGGGAGTAGTTTATGTGTTATTGGTACAACACCATAATGTGTAACCACCTTGGATTTCGAAAGTGTTCTAGTGATGAACTATAATCTCATCAAACGTTCTGGCCAGAGTACTGAGCCTTGTTTCCAAACTCAAAGTTGAACAAAAATGAAAAGTGAATTGTAACATAGACTTGGCTGTCATGGTAACGTAGGGAGATGTAAATGGAAGTGTCAGTGTTGACCATCTATCAGTTGCTAATCTTTTAGTCATTGTTCATGGTTGGTTTAGTGTATTTCTACTGGGCTGTGGCTCACCCTATATGGGAATATCATTTTCAGGTACAGGTAGTATGCCACCTCCAAGGACGTAGCTTGGGAGGCCAGAGGCGGACTTTTTGTTGTTTTACTTTTGATGTATTACATGTAAATTCAAGCCAAGGGCTTAACGTGTTTGAGTTAGTACTCTTTTGTTGTAACCAAGTGTTAACTTGGAAAGCTGTAAGCCCATAGGGCATTTGCGTTTGTTGTTAACATGTAATACTTTTTGTAATGAAACTCTGATAAATGAAAGAATGTGAAGCTTTTGAATATCAATGCATGTCTTATTTAATGGGTTTAAAGTTATTATTTTGAGGGCGTTACAACTTGGTATCAGAGCGTACCGGGTTCGAATACTTTGGGTACGTAGGAAGTGATTAGTATCACAATGGGTTTCTCTCGCTTGTTAGAGACTTAGACGTAATGTTATGTACTTTTGTGATAACATGTTTATGTGACTATTTGGGTATGGAATGTAGTTTCTTGGATGTTGATTGGATCCTTGGGTTTCTGGGAGTCCTGTTGGAAAGGCACTTGATCAATGCTGTTTCTAATCGGAACTCTAGTAACGCCTCGGGACTATCATTATCTGGAAATGAAATTCGTAAGTGCTTACATGTTTATGTGCTTATGTGGAGTGAATTACAGTTGTCCATGTGGTAGGATGTAAGTGTTTAGCTTCGGCACTTGTATGAGTGTGCTAATGTGTCTCCGTTACTTTTACTAGGATGCCTAGGCGAGGAAGTTGCGATTTCCCTCCTTCCGCTCGGGAAGAGCTGCGGAAACAATTTGTGGAATTACGCCAAAGTACTACACCTTTGGTGCGATTCGAAAGATGGTTTGCTAATCTGTCGAGGTTTGCTCCAGAATTGGTGGAGACGGAGGACTTACGTTGTTTTGAGTTTGAGAGTAAGCTGCGTGACGACATCCGTGTAAGGATAGCAGGGTCTTGGCATAAAAGATATAGGGCGCTTGTTGAGGCGGCCGCCCATGTAGAGGCTGCAGTGCTAGCAATGGGGCAGAGTGGGGAGGAAGCCATCTCGGCGACTCCTGTGACTCAGGGTGTTGGTAGGCCTTTTAAGAGGCAGAGGGTTTTAAACTCGCAACAGGGAGGACGGGCTAGAACTGCCCTTCCAGTGTCAGATTTGGGTTCGGGGGAAAGTAAGCAGAGGGGCATCATTTGTTTCAGATGCGGTCTGCTGGGCCACAGGGTTTCGGTTTGCCCACAGAAGAAAGGGGTGGGGTTAGCAGTTCAACCAGTAGTTGTACCACCAGGATCATCCAACCAGCCGGGTTTTGGACCGATTAAATGCTTAGTGGGGAGGCAGTTGTTGGGGTCTTCATCAGCCCAGATTCTGAACCAATCTCATGCTCAGGCACCGCCTACCTGTTGGGTGTGTAATCAGCCGGGTCATATTCGGCGTTCTTGTACTCAGCCGGGAGCTTCTTTAGGGGTTTTGCAACCTAACCAGGCTCAGTTTCTTTCGACTGGGCAGGAACAGTATCGTTTTGGGGGACTAGCAGGCCAGATTGCGAGGGCCTCAGTAGAGTCGAGTTCCCAAGCCCCAGCTAGGGAAGTTTGTAGTTGTTCCAGGTGTGGGCAGAGGGGGCATACCAGTGGTTCTTGTCCGTGACTTGTAAGCTCGTAGGTTGCCTTATGTTCGGGGATGACCAACTTCGGCGGTCCAACAAGGGACGGTAGTAGTAGTAATACTGATGGGATGGTTTTGTTTTGACTAATCCGTTTTGTAATCAGTGGATTATTGTTTTGTGATCATTGGGTTCCGTTGTGTAACCAATGTGCTTTGGGAAGGTTGAAACATCTAAACTGTTTGTTTATCTATAAATATACATATATGCTTTGTTTGTTAATTTCCCTAGAGTGGGTGAATTGGAGCATGTCGTAGCTCTAAAATTTTATTAATGTATAAAGTTCCTATATAAAAAAAAAAATTATGCTTGTGACTTGATTTGGGGAGGAGGATGAGGGCTAGAGAGCCATGTTTTCAAAATTTGGAAGAACCACCGAGGGGTACGTGTCCTAGCTAAGGTAATATTGGAACGAGAACTGTTTTACTTGCCGAGTGTGTGGAATTACATGAATACTACCCATTTAAAGTTTGTGCGTGGTATAGCTTTTGATCTACTATCGGGTGAACTTGAGAGGATGTGAAGTGCACGATTAATACTAGATGTAACACGTAATTAATATGGTGTCCTACGGGGGCATGGCACATAATTTTGTCAAGGTTGAACTCGTACCTTCGTGGTAAGTAACGTTGTCAAGATTGCAGGTGTACTGATTGGCCGTTTCAAGTGAAGGGATGTCAGTCCCTATATAAGGTTGTGATTGTTGTATCGGGAGCGATGTGTTGTGAGTCGCTGGTACTATACCTCGGGCTGTAGTATAATGGATGTCTCCCTAAGTTTTCAAATTTCTTTATTTGGATTGAATGTGATAAGTTCGTACCTTAGCACTGGTCAAGTCAGAGGATATTATCAGAAGCGTTAATTGGGTATATAGCCCATGGTTAGAGTGTGACCCGTGGGTGGAGTCACAGTGGTATGGTGTTTGCGGATGAAGATGTGGGTTAATGACGAGGGAGGCGAGGACTTTTACCCCTCTGGAAAGTTAGAAAAGTGAATCTTTGGAAGCCCTATCGGCGACTTGTGACGGTGTCGGGGTTTGGTTCATGATGGTTGCCTAGCGGTAGTGTGGACTAGTGGTTTAGCACGGAGGCCGGGCCTCTTGATGGTACTCTCGAGATGAGTGACAAGTAAGATATAGAGTAACGAGTGGACCCTATGAGTTATTGGAGGATTCGGTGTAGGAGTAAGAGGGCTTGCAAAATAAGGAGGTTTTGCCTAGTACGGTTGAATGTGTTAGATGGGATGGTTTCGAGAGTTGCGCGGTGTTGGCAGGACTATATGAGAATGTTCGAGGGAACGTGAGATTTGTATCTCGAGTTAGTGGGAATGGTACCTGTATGCTGGTTCGTGTGTTGGGCCTTGCTAGATAGTGAGTCAGTGGTGACCCCCTTGGTTGTATAGGGGTAGTGTTCATATTGTGATTGGTTATCCATTGTTGGGTGTGGGTTATGAGTGGATGCTGCCAACATTCTTTGAAGGTAGAGCAATTCGTGTTCTAAAGTAATGAGTATAGCGTGGGTCAAAGTAGTCCTTCGTATTCGGGATGTTGTGATTGAGATTGACCATGTCGGTCTTCGGTCAAGGAAGTGAGCAGGCTTGCTAGATAACCATGGCGGGGGATGGTGATTCCCTTAGACGCGATGTTGAGGCGGTTAAATTTTAGGAAATCCAGTGAGATTCCAAAATTTGTGGTTCGTGTAGAGAACTCCGTGGTTGGGGTTAGTGGTCTGAGTAGCACATCAGTGTGTGGATTACTGAGTGTAGAGTTTATTGAGTTGACTAGTCAGCTTGTCGGTATCGGGTGTTGGGATGGCATTGGTCACCTTGAGTTTAGTCTCGTTCGTTGTAGACTACGTATGTTGATTAAGGAAAACTGAAATTAATCGAACATGTTTTGTCATTGAGTCTGACGGTTGGAATAATACATCTAATATATGTATTGATTGATCATTGTGAATGATTGGCTTTTTATACATGATGAATGTATGGTGTTTAGTTTGATGTTGATACAACACTATAATGTGTATCATTTGTGTATTTCTGAGCCGTGTTTATGATTATAAAGTGGTTAAGTAAAGGGAGGCGGGATAAAATTGCAAAACCATGAATTTCTATTACCTTATGTGTTGATAGTACTGTTGTTATTTCTATTAACTATCATTATAGAAATGTTATGTTCTGTGTCGGTTGTGGCATCACTGTATGAGTGATGGTTATGGATAGTGCTGTTTTGGAAAGAAATGGAAAACAAAATTTTTCCAGTGTTTGGACCATATAAATGCGTTGTTGAAAAGTTGATTTAATTCAAGAATTTTAAAGAATTCCAGATTAATCTTTTGGCAAATAAACTGTGGATGACTCTGCTTTTTGGGTAACACCGTATTTGTGAAGAATGTTTGCAAAGCTTTTGAGTTTTCGTACGGAACATGCAAGATTTATTCCGGAACGTTAACGTTGAAAATTTAAACATCTTTGGGAAATGCCTCTTGAACAAGAAAATGTTTTCTTATTATCTACTCTAAAGATTTGCTTTGGTCGTGTTGTTGAGTAGTGACTTAGCTTGGAATGCTAGTCGGTTGTTGGTGAATTGTTTCGGGGGAGGTTTGGTTTGTTGAGGCTTGCGTACCTAAGGTGTGGTTGTTTAGAATGTGTTTCCTTGGTTAGTATCTTCCTTGCTAAGAGTAAGTCGGAGGTTTGTTGTGAAAGTAATTTCTTTCCTTGGGGCTCGATTGTTGACTGCTCTGTTATCAGTTGGCCTTGTGTTTTGGCGTACCCTTAATTTCGGGGACGAAATTCTTTAAGGGGGGGAGGTTATAGCGGTCCCGATATTTCCTGTGGTTGTTTAACTATAATCCGGACTCGGTTCCGTAGATTCGTTGTTATCTTATCCTCATTTCTATCCCTTACTCTTTTAATTCGAATTTTGGGTTGTGTTGGGCAGGTTGGGAATAAGTGGGTCGTGTTTTAAAACTTAGAAATTTTGCCCAGGTTTTGGTCTCTCCGCTCGAGCGGCAGTTTGGACGCTCGAGCGTGAATTTCCTTCTCTCAGCATTTTGGTCGTCTGCAGAAAATTCTGGGAAAGTGCACCCGGCGCTCGAGCGGATCTTTGGACGCTCGAGCGTGAACCTGTGTCTGTACGCTCGAGCGGGGTGTTGTACGCTCGAGCGGACCTGCTTTTATATCAGTTCGTGAAACCACCTTTTTGATCACTTTTTGATTTCCTTTCTCTCTCTTACTTTTTCAAAACCTCCATTGGAGAGCACCTCACTCTAAAACCGAACTTCTCTCTTAGGATTGATCTACCTAGAGTGTTTTCCTCACCTTGGGCCTTTGTAAGAAGTGTGTTGATCGTCGAGGGCTTTGTTGAGATCTGAGAAATTTGGGATTTGGAGCACTTCTGAGTTTTACTCATCTTCTCCCTTGGAGCTCTGAATTTGAGGTAGGGATATCCTACTCCTCTCTATGGATTTTGTCTTTAAATTTTGGTAATTTGAGATGTTGGGGTTGGTTTGGTAATTTTTGTGAAAGTTTGGGCCTTTTGTGTTATGTTACAAAAGTTGGGGTTTTATTTGTAATAAACCTAGATGCATGTTTGGTATAGAGAAATGGAATAAATGTTGAATCATTGATGAAAATGGGACCTAAGGGTGGTAATGGTAATTATGGAAAATGACCTAATTACATTGTTTAATTAATTGAGACAATTAATTGTGGGAAATGAGGAAATGAAATGGAATTGTTGAGATTGGGAGTGCATGGGGTTAAAGGGTGTAGTTGAATTATTTATCACTCACCGAATTGAAATGTCGATTGAATATCCATTGTGCATTTATTTCCTGCTTAGAAATAATTGCTTTGGGCTACCGGTGGAGGGTAGTGTTGATTGTTGTAGACAATGCTTGATGATTAGGCAAACTAAAACTAATCAATTGGATGTGTCATAGAGCATGTCGGTTGATAGAATACATTAATTTTATGTATTGATTGATTGCATATGTGATTCTGTGTTTATATGCATTACTTGTGTATGAGAGGAGATAGGGGATGTACTCCACGGTTTAGGGGAAGATGGGGGATGTACCTCTAAACCGGTTAATGGTTTAGGGGAAGATGGGGGATGTACCTCTAAACCGGTTGTTGGAATGTTGATATAGCTCATATGCTTATCGGTTGAAGTGTTGATACAGCTCATATGCTTATCTATTGAAGTGTTGATACAGCTCATATGCTTATCTGTTGTAGTAGTGATATAGCTCATATGCTTATCTATTGAAAAGTTTGTTTGATTTGATATAGCACTAAAATGTATATCATCATTGTTTGCGAAGTATGGGAGTAGTTTATGTGTTATTGGTACAACACCATAATGTGTAACCACCTTGGATTTCGAAAGTGTTCTAGTGATGAACTATAATCTCATCAAACGTTCTGGCCAGAGTACTGAGCCTTGTTTCCAAACTCAAAGTTGAACAAAAATGAAAAGTGAATTGTAACATAGACTTGGCTGTCATGGTAACGTAGGGAGATGTAAATGGAAGTGTCAGTGTTGACCATCTATCAGTTGCTAATCTTTTAGTCATTGTTCATGGTTGGTTTAGTGTATTTCTACTGGGCTGTGGCTCACCCTATATGGGAATATCATTTTCAGGTACAGGTAGCATGCCACCTCCAAGGACGTAGCTTGGGAGGCCAGAGGCGGACTTTTTGTTGTTTTACTTTTGATGTATTACATGTAAATTCAAGCCAAGGGCTTAACGTGTTTGAGTTAGTACTCTTTTGTTGTAACCAAGTGTTAACTTGGAAAGCTGTAAGCCCATAGGGCATTTGCTTTTGTTGTTAACATGTAATACTTTTTGTAATGAAACTCTGATAAATGAAAGAATGTGAAGCTTTTGAATATCAATGCATGTCTTATTTAATGGGTTTAAAGTTATTATTTTGAGGGCGTTACAACTATGGACTTCGTTGTAGGTCTTCCGAGGACTCAGCGGGGCAGTGATGCTATTTGGGTGGTTGTAGACCGGTTGACTAAGTCGGCGCACTTCATTCCTATGCGCGTTAGAGATTCAGTAGATCATCTTGCCGACTTGTATATTCGGGACATCGTGAGGTTGCACGGGGTTCCAGTGACGATCGTCTCCGATAGGGACCCTCGTTTTACTGCCAGATTATGGCAGAGCTTGCAGAGCGCCTTAGGTACTAAGTTGACCTTTAGCACAGCTTATCATCCTCAGACTGATGGGCAATCCGAGCGTACTATTCAGATTCTTGAAGATATGCTTCGGGGTTGTGTTCTTGACTTTAGCGGGTCGTGGGAGAGGCACTTGCCATTAGTGGAGTTTGCCTACAACAACAGCTTCCAGTCTAGTATCGGTATGGCACCGTTTGAGGCCTTATACGGCCGACCGTGTAGGTCTCCTGTTTGTTGGGCCGAGGTGGGTGATGCACCTCTGTTGGGTCCGGAGTTAGTGAGGGAAACGACGGAGAAGGTTGAGCTTATCCGTAAGAGGCTTGTTACAGCCCAGAGTCGTCAGAAATCTTATGCCGACCGTAGGAGGAGACCTTTGGTGTTTGAGGTGAGTGATCATGTCTTTTTGAAGATATCACCAAGACGGGGATTGATGAGGTTTGGGAAGAGCGGGAAGTTATCCCCTCGATTCATTGGTCCTTTTGAGATCCTTGAGAGGATTGGCGAGGCTGCCTATCGTCTAGCTTTGCCGCCGCAGTTGTCCGGAGTACATGACGTGTTTCATGTGAGTATGCTTCGGAAGTATGAGCCGGATCCATCACATGTGTTGGATTGGACCGATTTAGTGGTTGATGAGGATGTTTCGTATGAGGAGAGACCGGTTCGGGTCTTGGATAGGCGGGATCAAGTTTTGCGAGGCAAAACCATCCCTTTGGTCAAAGTTTTATGGAAACATCACGGAGTGGAGGAAGCCACTTGGGAACGTGAGTTGGAAGTCCGCGAAAAATACCCGGACATGTTTGTCGATTTATAATCTAGTATTTAGATTTTGTAATATTGTTAAACTTGAGAGCTTTACATGTGTCTTAAGTTGTAAAACGTTGAGTATGTTTTGATAAATGGGTGTATCTTGAAACTTGCTTCATTGTAGAAGTTTAGTGTAACATGGCATCTATTGAGTACATCGTTGAATATGTTGTTTATATCATGCGATTGAATATGATATGGGAATTGTTGTCATTAAAAGGAATAATCCATAATAATGATACAGGTTGAAATATATGTTGTTTTATATATATTGTGAGATACCCTTTGATAAAGAGATGAAGTGACCAGTATTGGGTCAAGATGTTTATTGTTGTTATACAATATCTTTGAGAATTGAGAAAAACTTGTTTTTATTTACAAACTTATGCTTAATTTCGGGGACGAAATTCTTTTAAGGGGGGGAGGTTATAGCGACCCCGGTCTTTTCCCATTTGACTATTGTATCCGGACTTAGGTTCCGTAGATTCCGTCATTGTATAATTGTTGTTGTCATTCATTATTTTCTTATTTTGAGTCTTGGGTTGTGTTAGGAAGATTTGGAGCAGGTTGGTTGAGCTTAGGAACCAAGTCTAGTTGCCCAGATTTTGGCTTATCCGCTCGAGCGGAGGTTTGGACGCTCGAGCGGGGAATACACCCATCCAGTATCTCCTGTGTAGTGTTGGCCGCTCGAGCGGGGGATTGGACGCTCGAGCGGGAAGTCGTGAGTGACGCTCGAGCGGGGAGTTGGGCGCTCGAGCGGGGACCTGTCTGCAAAAATTTCTGGGAGTGTGCATTCGCCGCTCGAGCGGGGGTTTCCACGCTCGAGCGGGGCGACTGGTATAAAAACCCGAGATCCGACTTTCTGGATCATTTTTCATCTCCTTTTTGATTTTAAAACCCTAGAACCGTCTTCTCCCTCTCCCTACACACCTTCTCTCTTAGGTTTGATCTACTTAGAGTGTATTTCTACCCTAAGTCCTTTGTTAAAAAGATAGAGTGAGTCGAGGGCTTCCATTTAATCTGAACGTTTGGTGGTTTGGAGCACTTTGGAATTTGGGTCTTCATCTTCATCTTATCCATTCGAGTTCTTCACTTCAAGGTAGGGATTTCCTACTCCATTCTATAAGTTTTGTTCTAAGTTTTGGTATTTTGATATGTTGGGGATACTTTGGTAATTTTGGGAAAAACCCTAGTTGTATTAATAAATTAATTTGTATAATTAGTTTAAGGGAATTTGGTTAAATTCATGAAATTGAGGAATTCATTGATTAAATGGTGTGGTGGGATAATTTAAACCACTCGCCTAGTGAATTGTTGTTGTATTTATTTCCAGTCTAGAAATAACTGTTTTGGGCTATCGGTGGAGGATAGTCGTGATTGTTGTAGACATTGCATGTGGATTAGGAATAACTGAAACTAATCACATTGGTTAAGTCATTAATTTTGACTATTGCATTAATACAGAAAATACGTGTATTGATTGAGCATTGCATTTGCATACATTGTTTTGTGTGGGAGGAGATAGGGGATGTACTCCACGGTTTAGGGGAAGATAGGGGATGGACCTCTAAACCGGATTTTTGTTTGGGAGGAGATAGGGGATGGACTCCATTAGCACCATTTTTATGTGTGCTTATTATATTGAAGTGTTTTTACATGATTATTGATACAGCACTAAAATGTGTATCAAATGGGAAGTATGAAGTGTTTTGATATGAGCATGAGTCTCGTTTGTTTTGTTGATATTGGAAGTAATGTGAATATGATATACAATTCACTGTTGTAAGTTGGCCAGGTTCTGAGCCATGTTGATAATAATGGAAAGTGAAATATGTCTTAGACATTAGTGTCATGAGACTGTTTGATGATAAAATTGATTATCTTAGTTAACCATCTATTGAATGCTATAGCTTTATTCAATGCTTATATTTGGTTTAGTGTTTTTCTACTGGGCTGTGGCTCACCCTTTATGGGAACATCATTTTCAGGTTCAGGTGATAAGCTACCTCCACAGACTTAGCCTGGAAGGATTTGATGTTTGGGATTTTGAAGACTTGTCTTTAGTTATATGTTTTATTTTGTTATTTTTGAGATTTCATGTAAACATTCAAGCCTAGGGCTTAACTTGTAAATGAGTTAGTACTCATCCTTTTTGTGTCCAAGCGTTAGCTTGGAAAGATGTAAGCCCTTAGGGCATTTATTTTGATGTTGCAGGATGTTACATGTGATGCCTTTCAATAAGAATACTCTGATGAATAACTCAAATGATTCATTTTCTTTTATAAATGCATGTTAATGTTATGGTTATTATGGGTTTATTTTGAGGGCGTTACAGTCTTGATATGTCATCACCTCTTGAAATAAGTAGATGTTATTAACATCCAAGGAACTTGAAAGCCGGCAAATGAACTTGATTTTTCCTCTTGATTGTAAAGTATACTATGTATTGTTTTGTAAGAAATCTTGGATATCAATCATGCAAAACCTTTATTTCTGATATCATTCACTGAGTATCCAAGCTCACCCTCTCTATATATATGTAGGTGATGAACAAGAAGGCATTGAGGCCTAGGCGTGATGCCGATGTGTTTTGGGCGCATTGCCGACATGTTTTGGATTTGCGTTTTGCATCGTCTTGAAGATTATGCTTCTCGGCTTATGTTTTCTTTTGTTTGTTTTGGCATATGTCGGCTTGAGAAGCCTTTTGGTCAGGATGTATTTTGTATCTCATTCTTGATTCTAAATTGTAAGACTTGTAAAGATGTTTGATGTATGACATTCCATTGGACTTATGCACGGCTCTCATGGACCACTCAGCTTTATATGTATATTTTGTTTCCGCTCTTGTAAGCCCCATATTTCATACTCTGATTGTGTGTGATTTTTGTAAGTCGGCCTTCGGTAATCTCGGATTACTGGCCATCACGGCACCAAACTACCAGGGGCGGTTTGGGGGCGTGACACCTTTATTATTTAGTTTCAAAATAGATCGTTAAGGTATAGCAATTTTTTGAATGAACTTTCATTTTTATTCAATTTCCTTATCTGTTAAATTTCCTTTTTAATTTTATATCCAAATAGATCGTTAAGGTATAGTGGTTTCTTGAATGAACTTCCATTTAATATTTTTTGCAACTTCCATTTTTATTTTAATTCAACTTCATTTTTTATTCAATTTCTTTTTCTATTCAATTCTTTTTTTATTTAATTTCCAAATAGATCGTTAAGGTATCATGGTTTTTTTAATGAACTTTCATTTTTAATTTTATGCAACATCCATTTTTATTTTTATTCAACTTCTATTTTTATTTTTATTCAACTTCTATTTTTATTCAATTTCCTTTTCTTTTCAATTTCCTGTTTTTTTTTTTTTTAATTTTCAAATAGATCGTTAAGGTATAGTGGTTTCTTGAAGGAACTATCATTTTTAATTTATGCAACTTCCATTTTTATTTTTATTCAACTTTCATTTTTATTCAATTTTCTTTTCTATTCAATTTCCTTTTTTATTTAATTTCAAAATAGATCGTTAAGGTATAGTGGTTTCTTGAATGAATTTCCGTTTTTAATTTTATGCGACTTCCATTTTTATTTTTTTTCAACTTGAATTTTTATTCAATTACCTTTCCTATTCCACTTCGTTTTTATTTTTAATTTCCAAATAGATCGTTAAGCTATAGTGGTTTCTTGAATGAACTTCCATTTTTAATTTGATGCAACTTCCATTTTTATTTTTATTGTACTTCAATTTTTCTTCAATTTCCTTTTCTATTCAATTTCCTTTATTATTTAATTTCAAAATAGATCGTTAAGGTATAGCGGTTTCTTGAATGAACTTCCATTTTTATTTTTATTCAAC
Source organism: Camellia sinensis (assembly GCF_055761805.1). NCBI lineage: Eukaryota > Viridiplantae > Streptophyta > Magnoliopsida > Ericales > Theaceae > Camellia > Camellia sinensis. The sequence continues at coordinate 165,871,991 of NC_138972.1, forward strand.
TTCCATTTTTATTCAATTTCCTTTTCTGTTCAATTTCTTTTTTTATTTAATTTCCAAATAGATCGTTAAGGTATAGTGGTTTCTTGAATGAACTTCCCTTTTTAATTTTATGCAACTTCCATTTTTTTTTATTCAACTTCCATTTTTATTTTTATTCAACTTGCATTTTTATTCAATTTCCCTTTTTAGTTAATTTCCAAGTAGATCGTTAAGGTATAGTGGTTTCTTGAATAAACTATCATTTTTAATTTTATGCAACTTCTATTTTTATTTTTATTCAACTTCCATTTTCATTCAATTTTCTTTTCTATTCAATTTCCTTTTTTATTTAATTTCCAAATAGATTGTTAAGGTATATTTGTTTCTTGAATGAACTTCCGTTTTTAGTTTTATGCAACTTCCATTTTTATTTTTTTCAACTTCAATTTTTATTCAATTACATTTTCTATTCAACTTTGTTTTTTTATAATTTCCAAATAGATCGTTAAGCTATAGTGGTTTCTTGAATGAACTTCCGTTTTTAATTTTATGCAACTTCAATTTTTATTTTTATTCAACTTCCATTTTTATTCAATTTCATTTTCTATTCAATTTCCTTTATTATTTAATTTCAAAATAGATCGTTAAGGTATAGTGGTTTCTTGAATGAACTATCATTTTTAATTTTATGCAACTTCCATTTTTATTTTTATTCAACTTCCATTTTTATTCAATTTTCTTTTCTATTCAATTTCCTTTTTTATTTAATTTCCAAATAGATTGTTAAGGTATAGTTGTTTCTTGAATGAACTTCCGTTTTTAATTTTATGCAACTTCCGTTTTTATTTTTTTTCAACTTGAATTTTTATTCAATTTCTTTTTTTATTTAATTTCCAAATTGATGATTAAGGTATAGTGGTTTCTTGAATGAACTTCCATTTTTAATTTTATGCCACTTCCATTTTTGTTTTTATTCAATTTCCTTTTCTATTCCATTTCATTTTTTTATTTAATTTTCAAATAGATCGTTAAGTTATAGCGCCTTCATGAATGAATTTCCATTTTTAATTTTATGCAACTTCCATTTTTATTTTTATTCAACTTCCTTTTTTATTCTTTTCCTTTTCTATTCAATTTCCTTTTTTATTTCATTTCAAAATAGATAGTTAAGGTATAGTGGTTTATTGAATAAACTTCCATTTTTAATTTTATGCAACTTCTATTTTTATTTTTATTCAACTTCGATTTTTATTCAATGTCTTTTCCATTCAATTTCCTTTATTAATTAATTTCCAAATAGATCGTTAAGGTACAGTTGTTTATTGAATGAAGTTCCATTTTTAATTTTACGCAACTTCCATTTTTAGTTTTATTCAACTTCAATTTTTATTCAATTTCCAAATAGATCATTAAGGTATAGTGGTTTCTTGAATGAATTTCCATTTTTAATTTTATGCAACTTCCATTTTTATTTTTATTCAACTTCCATTTTTATTAAATTTCCTTTTCAATTCAATTTCCTTTTTTATTTAATTTCCAAATAGATCATTAAGGTATAGTGGTTTCTTGAATGAATTGTCATTTTCAATTTCATGCAACTTCCATTTTTAGTCAATTTCCTTTTTTATTTAATTTTCAAATAGATCGTTATGGTATAGTGGTTTCTTGAATGAACTTCCGTTTTTAATTTTATGCCACTTCCATTTTTATTTTTTTTCAACTTCAATTTTTATTCTATTACCTTTTCTATTCAACTTCGTTTTTTTTAATATTTCCAAATAGATCGTAAGCTATAGTGGTTTGTTGAATGAACTTCCGTTTTTAATTTTATGCAACTTCCATTTTTATTTTTATTCAACTTCAATTTTTATTCAATTTCCTTTTCTATTTAATTTCAAAATAGATTGTTAAGGTATAGTGGTTTCTTGAATGAACTTCCATTTTTAATTTTATGCAACTTCAATTTTTATTTTTATTCAACTTCAATTTTTATTCAATTTCCTTTTGTATTCAATTTCCTTTTTTTATTTAATTTCCAAGTAGATCGTTAAGGTATAGTGGTTTTTGGAATGAACTTCAATTTTTTATTTTATGCAACTTCCATTTTTATTTTTATTTAACTTCTATTTTTATTCAATTTTCTTTTTTATTTAATTGCCAAATAGATCGTTAAGGTATAGTGGTTTCTTCAATAAATTTCCATTTTTAAGTTTATGCAACTTCCATTTTTATTTTTATTCAACTTCTATTTTTATTCAATTTAGTTTCTATTCAATTTCCTTTTTTATTTAATTTCCAAGTAGATCGTTAAGGTATAATGGTTTCTTGAATGAACTTCCGTTTTTAATTTTATGCAAGTTCCATTTTTATTTTTATTCAACTTCAATTTTTATTCAATTTCCTTTTCTATTCAATTTCCTTTGTTATTTAATTTCAAAATAGATCGTTAAGCTATAATGGTTTCTTGAATGAACTTCCATTTTTAATTTTATGCAACTTCCATTTTTATTTTTACTCAATTTCCATTTTTATTCAATTTCCTTTTCTATTCAAATTACTTTTTTATTTAATTTCCAAATTGATCGTTAAGGTATTATAGCGGTCCCGATATTTCCTGTTGTTGTTTAACTATAATCCGGACTCGGTTCCGTAGATTCGTTGTTATCTTATCCTCATTTCTATCCCTTACTCTTTTAATTAGAATTTTGGGTTGTGTTGGGCAGGTTGGAAATAAGTGGGTCGTGTTTTAAAACTTAGAAATTTTGCCCAGGTTTTGGTCTCTCCGCTCGAGCGGCGATTTGACGCTCGAGCGGGATTTTGTTGTTGCCTCTCCGCTCGAGCGGCAGTTTGGACGCTCGAGCGTGAATTTCCTTCTCTCAGCATTTTGGTCGTCTGCAGAAAATTCTGGGAGAGTGCACCCGACGCTCGAGCGGATCTTTGGACGCTCGAGCGTGAACCTGTGTCTGTACGCTCGAGCGGGGTGTTGTACGCTCGAGCGGACCTGCTTTTATATCAGTTCGTGAAACCACCTTTTTGATCACTTTTTGATTTCCTTTCTCTCTCTTATTTTTTCAAAACCTCCATTGGAGAGCACCTCACTCTAAAACCGAACTTCTCTCTTAGGATTGATCTACCTAGAGTGTTTTCCTCACCTTGGGCCTTTGTAAGAAGTGTGTTGATCGTCGAGGGCTTTGTTGAGATCTGAGAAATTTGGGATTTGGAGCACTTCTGAGTTTTACTCATCTTCTCCCTTGGAGCTCTGAATTTGAGGTAGGGATATCCTACTCCTCTCTATGGATTTTGTCTTTAAATTTTGGTAATTTGAGAGGTTGGGGTTGGTTTGGTAATTTTGTGAAAGTTTGGGCCTTTTGTGTTATTTTACAAAAGTTGGGGTTTTATTTGTAATAAACCTAGATGCATGTTTGGTATAGAGAAATGGAATAAATGTTGAATCATTGATGAAAATGGGACCTAAGGGTGGTAATGGTAATTATGGAAAATGACCTAATTACATTGTTTAATTAATTGAGATAATTAATTGTGGGAAATGAGGAAATGAAATGGAATTGTTGAGATTGGGAGTGCATGGGGTTAAAGGGTGTAGTTGAATTATTTATCACTCACCGAATTGAAATGTCGATTGAATATCCATTGTGCATTTATTTCCTGCTTAGAAATAATTGCTTTGGGCTACCGGTGGAGGGTAGTGTTGATTGTTGTAGACAATGCTTGAAGATTAGGCAAACTAAAACTAATCAATTGGATGTGTCATAGAGCATGTCGGTTGATAGAATACATTAATTTTATGTATTGATTGATTGCATATGTGATTCTGTGTTTATATGCATTACTTGTGTATGGGAGGAGATAGGGGATGTACTCCACGGTTTAGGGGAAGATGGGGGATGTACCTCTAAACCGGTTAATGGTTTAGGGGAAGATGGGGGATGTACCTCTAAACCGGTTGTTGGAATGTTGATATAGCTCATATGCTTATCGGTTGATGTAACGCCCTCAAAATAACAACAACAAACCCATCAGATAAGACATACATTTACATATAAACTAACCACACTCTTTAATTCTTCAGAGTTCCATTACATAAGTATTACATGTTAACATCATAACAAAATGCCCTACGGGCTTACAGCTTTCCAAGTTAACACTTGGTTACAACAAAAGAACTCATTTACACATAAAGCCCTTGGCTTGAAGTTACATGTAATACATCAAAAGTTAAGCGACAAAAGTATGTCCGCCACTAGCCTCCCAGCTATGTCCTTGGAGGTGGCATGCTTCCTGTACCTGAAAATGATATTCCCATATAGGGTGAGCCACAGCCCAGTAGAAATACACTAAACCAACCTTGGACAATGACTAAAACATTAGCAATTGATAGTTGGTCAACACTGATACAATCACATAAATTACATATTTATGTCAACGACTTACAAGTCCCAATTACTTTTCATTTTCCCTTTTTTTCAACAGATAAGCTTGCTAGCTCTACCATCATTTCCACAGATATGTATAAAAACTATATCTTACATTCAGATAAGCATAAAAGCTATATCCACATTCTCAACAGATATGTATATCAACAATATCCACAGATAAGCATACAAGCTGTATCCACACTTCACAACAGATATGTATATCAACAATATCCACAGATAAGCATACAAGCTGTATCCACACTTCACTTCACAAAGATAAGCATATGAGCTCTATCTTCACTTCTCTAGACAAGCATATGAGCTCTGTCTACGGAGTACATCCCCTATCTCCTCCAAATACCTATCCGGTTTAGAGGTACATCCCCTATCTTCCCCTAAACCGCGGAGTACATCCCCTATCTCCTCCTCTACACATAACGTATATAAACACATTGGTTCTATATACAATCACACAATACACACCATTAATGTATTCTATCATCCGTCAAGTTCCATGACACATTCCATTGATTAGTTTCCGTTTACCTAATCATCATGCATTGTCTACAACAATCTCGACTATCCTCCACCGATAGCCCAAAGCAGTTATTTCTAAAATAGAAAATAAATGCACAAATGGATATTCAATCAACATTTCATTTCCTCATTTCTCACCAATTAATTATCCCAATTAATTAAACAATGTAATTAGGCCATTTTCCATAATTACCATTTCAACCTTTAGGTCCCATTTTCATCAATGATTCAACAATCATTCTATTTTTTTATGCCAAACATGCATCTAGGTTTATTATGAATAAAACCCCAACCTTTGTAAAATTGCACAAAAGCCCCAAACTTTCACAAAATTACCCAACCAAGCCCAACATCTCAAAATACCAAAATTTAAAGACAAAACCCATAGAGAGGAGTAGGTTATCCCTACCTCAAATTCGGAGCTCCAAGGGAGAAGACTACAAAACCCAACGTGCTCCAAAACCCGTGATTTTCAGATTAAAATGTAGCCCTCGACGATCAACAACCTTTTTGTAAAGGCCAAAGGTGAGTAAATCACTCCTACTAGATCAAAACCTAGAGAGAAGGTAGAGTCTAGAGTGAGAGACTCAACAATGGTGTTTCTGGAAAAGTAAGAGAGAGAAGAGAAAGTGAAAAAGTGATTTGAAAAGTCACAACTTCGGGACTTTAACCCAGGTCTCCGCTCGAGCGTAAAACACCCCGCTCGAGCGGCCACTCACAGACTTCCGCTCGAGCGGCCAACCTCCCGCTCGAGCGCAGAATGCACTCGCTCAGCACTTTTGCAGAACCAGACCTCCGCTCGAGCTCCCAACCCTACGCTCGAGCTCACAACACTGCACAACAAGATACTGGATGGATGTAATCTACGCTCGAGCGCCAACACCTCCGCTCGAGCGTACAGGCCAAAAATCTGGGCAACTAGTTTTGGTTTCTAAACTCAACCAACCTGTAACAAACCCGCTCAACACATCCTATAACTCAAATACAAGGTAAGAAAGGATGCAAACAAAATAATAACAACTACCGACATCCACGGTCACATGTCCGGATCACGGTATAACAAGGGTAAACCCGGGATCGCTATAACCTCCCCCCCTTAAAGAATTTCGTCCCCGAAATTAAACACAAGTTTTCAAAAACAAGTTTTCCTCCATTTTAAACAATGTTATATTTTAACATTCAACAATTCGACCCATTACCGGTCATCCCATCCCTTTAACAAGAGACATTTCACAATATGTAAACAACATATGTACTCCCGACATGCATCAACATTATGCATTATCTTTCCAATTCCAACAATATATTCAACAGATATAATGTTACATTCAACTTCCATATGAGGCAAGTTCCAAAACATACTTTCAATAAACCAAACATTTTCAATGTTTCACAACTTAAGACATATATAAAAGCTCTTAAGTTCAATCAAAATGTAAAATTTAAATACAAGATTACATATCAACAAACAAGTCCGGATATTTCTCTCGGACTTCCAACTCACGTTCCCAAGTGGCTTCTTCCACTCCGTGATGTTTCCACAAGACTTTCACCAAAGGAATGGTCTTACCACGCAGGACCTGATCCCGCCTATCCAAGACCCGTACCGGTCTCTCCTCATACGAGGCATCCTCATCTACCTCTAAATCAATCCAATCCAACACATGTGATGGATCTGGCTCATACTTCCGAAGCATACTCACATGAAACACGTCATGCACTCCGGACAACTGCGGTGGTAAGGCTAACCGATAAGCAACCCCACCAATCCTCTCAAGGATCTCAAAAGGACCAATAAACCGAGGGGATAACTTCCCACTCTTCCCAAACCTCATCAGACCTCGCCTAGGTGATATCTTCAGAAAGACATGATCACCTACCTCAAACGCCAAAGGCCTCCTCCTGCGGTCGGCATAACTCTTTTGTCGACTCTGGGCTGTAGCAAGCCTCTTACGGATAAGCTCAACTTTCTCCGTCGTCTCCCTAACTAACTCTGGACCCAACAAAGGTGCATCACCCACCTCGGCCCAACACACTGGAGACCTACACGGTCGGCCATATAAGGCCTCAAACGGTGCCATACCGATGCTAGATTGAAAACTGTTGTTGTAGGCAAACTCTACCAATGGCAAGTGCCTCTCCCACGTCCCACTGAAATCCAGGACACAACCCCGAAGCATATCCTCGAGGATCTGAATAGTACGCTCAGACTGCCCGTCAGTCTGAGGATGATAAGCCGTACTAAAGGTCAACTTAGTGCCCAAGGCACTCTGCAAACTCTGCCACAACCTAGCAGTAAAACGAGGATCTCTATCTGAGACGATCGTCACTGGGACCCCGTGTAATCGCACTACGTCCCGAATATACAAATCGGCAAGATGATCCACCGAATCTCTCACGCGCATAGGAATGAAGTGCGCTGACTTAGTCAACCGGTCTACAACCACCCAAATAGCATCACTACCCCGTTGAGTCCTCGGAAGACCTACAACGAAGTCCATAGTGACATGCTCCCACTTCCACTCGGCAATAGGCAAGGGTTGCAACAAACCCGCTGGCCTCTGATGCTCGGCCTTCACTTGCTGGCAAGTAAGGCACTTCGATACGAAAATAGCCACATCTCTCTTCATACCCCGCCACCAAAACTGGCGACCCAAATCCCGATACATCTTAGTACCTCCCGGATGCACCGCAAGGCGCGAATGGTGAAACTCTCGGAGTACTTCCTCTCGGCAAGACTCCGGTACAAACAAACGGTCTCGGTATCTCACACTCAGGTCGGGATACACCGTCAAACCCTTCTCAACTTTCCCACTGGAGATCTTCTCTCGGAGGGATTCTACCTCAAGGTCACCTCTCTGTGCCTCTAACACTCTAATCACAAGTGTAGGCTGCACCACGACAGAAAACAAGGCCGCAGCCTCGACAGATTCGCCCAGTAGCAAATCAAACTCGCCAAGTGCTCCCAACATCTCCCATTCCCGGATGGCTATACAAGCTACATCACTAATGGATTTCCTACTAAGGGCATCGGCCACAACATTGGCCTTTCCCGGATGATAATGCAACTCAAAATCATAATCCTCGATGAACTCCATCCATCTCCTCTGCCTCAGATTCAAGTCTCTCTGTGTAAACAGATACTTCAAACTCTTATGATCCGAGAATACCTCGAACCTCTCACCATAAAGGTAGTGCCTCCAGATTTTCAAGGCAAAGATCACAGCTGCTAACTCTAGGTCGTGTGTGGGGTAATTCTTCTCGTGTATTTTCAACTGACGTGAGCCATAAGCTACCACTTTCCCCTCTTGCATCAACACACAACCCAAACCCTCTCGTGAAGCATCACAATAAACCGCATAATCCAACCCTCTCTCCGGAATAATCAACACCGGAGCGGTGGTCAATCTAATTTTCAGCTCTTGGAACGACTTTTCACAAGTCTCACTCCACACAAACTTGACTCCCTTCCGAGTCAGTCTAGTCAACGGTGACGCTAACCTGGAGAAATCTTTCACAAACCGACGGTAATACCCAGCTAATCCCAGAAAACTGCGGATCTCAAACACACTCTTAGGCTGTGCCCAATCTTGCACTGCCTCAACCTTGGATGTATCAACAGACACCCTTTCCCCGGATACCACGTGGCCTAAGAATTTGACTTCCCCCAGCCAGAACTCACACTTCCCAAACTTGGCATACAGCCTATGGACTCTAAGTAACTCAAGCACCACTCTCAAGTGTGCCTCATGCTCCTCCTCAGAAGGCGAATAGATAAGAATGTCGTCCACGAAGACGACCACAAATCGGTCTAAGAATTCCCGGAAAATCCGGTTCATCAAGTCCATAAAGACTGCCGGTGCGTTGGTAAGCCCGAATGGCATCACCAAAAACTCATAATGGCCATACCGCGTACGGAATGCCGTCTTAGGAATATCTTCCTCCCTGACCCTCAACTGATGGTAACCCGATCTCAAGTCTATCTTAGAGAAACAACGGGAACCCTTCAACTGGTCAAACAAATCATCTATACGGGGCATAGGGTACTTATTTTTAACCGTAGCCCGATTCAACTTCCGGTAGTCTATACACAATCTCAAGGCACCATCTTTCTTTTTAACAAAGAGGGCCGGTGCTCCCCACGGTGAAACACTAGGGCGAACAAAGCCCTTATCGAGCAACTCCTGGAGCTGAACTTTCAACTCAACCAACTCTGCTGGAGCAAAACGGTAAGGTGCCATAGAAATCGGCGCCGTACCAGGCACTAAATCAATAGAGAACTCTATCTCTCGGTGAGGTGGCAAACTAACAAGATCTTCGGGAAAAACATCCGAATACTCACAAACCACCCTCGGCAATGCATGCTGGGTCTCACCACTCCCACCACTCTCAAAGCTAGCAAGTAGACTACTAAGCTCACTTCGCCCTCGCGAATCATACCCCGGTGGCAAAACACTACCAACCCGGTCTCCCAAGAAATGGAACCACTCCCCGCTCAAGGTACACAATGTAACCCTCTGGCGGTAGCAATCAATAACAGCCCGGTATGACGATAACCAGTCCATACCCAAAATAACATCAAAACCCTTCATGGGCATGACAACAAACGGAAAAGGAAGCCTATAGTCGGCGACCTCTATATCACATCCTCTAACACCCTGTTTCAGAATCAACTCACCACCCAAAGGCGATACCACACAAATAGGAGATGCTAACTGTGCTAACTCCAATTCCAAAACAGATGCAAATGCAGCAGATACAAAAGAATGAGATGCACCCGTGTCTATCAACACATTAGCAACTGAGTTGCAAAACAGAAAAGTACCTCTCACTACTGATGGATCCGGTACTAAATCCTGCGCGGTAACAGCATACACGCGCCCCGTAGGCCCCTGGTCTACCTGCTCACCTCTCGGAGCGAAAGACTGCTGCACAGACTGGGACGACGAAGCTCCCGGATTGGCCCTCGAGGCCTGCACAGACTGAGCTGGCTGAAAACCCTGCGTCTGCCTAGAACCAGACGCTCCCGAAGTGGCACTCAACTGTGGGCAAAACCTCTTCATGTGCCCAGGTTGTCCACACTGATAACAAGTCAAGAGCTGCCCCCTGTCCGAACTCTGACTCTGCGGTCTAGCTGAAGAAGAAGCAGCTTTCTGACCCCCACCCTTCTGCGGGCAAACAGATACCTTGTGACCCAGCTGGCCACACTTGTAACAGGTGAATTCCCCCTGACTGCCTCTCCCCGAGCCTACACTCGGCACTGGAAAGGTCGATCTAGAGACTGCACCCTGAGACTGCTGAGGGTTATTACCCTTCTGTCTCCTGCCATCACTCTGACTATCATGGCTCCTCTTGGAGCCTCTCTGACCCTCATCCTCCTCCTGCATCATAAGCTCCATATGAGCTGCAGCGTCCACTAGGTGTCTATACTCTCGGATATAAGACCCACCAACTCTCAACTTGAGGCCCCGCCTCAACTTCCGCTCAAACTCATAGCAACGGCGTTCCTCAGACGCCACCAGTTCAGGTGCAAACCTAGACAGACTGGTAAAAATAGCCTCAAACTCGGCCACCGACAAGCCCTGCTGATTAAGCCGGCTAAACTGATCCCTCAGCTTCTCCCTAGCTGCTGCTGATAAAAACCTCTCCTGAAAAGCATTCACAAACGCCTCCCAAGTACCACCAACACGAGCTTTCTCGTATTTCCACCATTGACCCGCATCTCCCTTCAGTTGGAAAGATGCCAAGGTCACTTTCAGTGCTCCGTCCTCGATGCCAAGCATCTCAAACGTCTTCGTTGTCTGTTCGAGCCACTCATCTGCCTTAAGCGGCTCTTTAGGATCCCCGATAAACTCGTCCGGATTACACCGAAAGAACTCCCTCTTCAAGAAGGAAGGCCCTGTCTCAGCTGCCTGATTCTCAGCCCTAAGAATACCCAAAGCTCCTGCTAACTCTCTGGCCAAGGCACCCATAGCCTGCTGACCTACTGGCTCGACCACATTGGCCTGGCCCACTCCCTCCTGCACTGCCGGAATCTCGCCCGGTAACGGTACTTCCTGCCTCGCAGGTCTACCACGCCTAGCACCTCTTCCTCGTCCTGACATCCTAATAAAGGCAACACAGAACGTTAGCACATTCATAGGTGTGCCGAAACTAAACACTCACGTCCTAATGCATGGACAAGTGTAATTCACTCCACATCAGCACATAAACACATAAGCACTTACGAATTTCATTTCCGGATAATGATAGTCCCGAGACGTTACTAGAGTTCCGGTTAGAAACAGCATTGATCAAGTGCCTTTCCAACAAGACTCCCAGAAACTCAAGGATCCAATCAATATCCCAGAAATTAAATCCCATACCCACATAGCCACATAAGCATGTTATCAAATAAACACATAGCATATGGTACTACATCTACGTCTCTATCAAGCGAGACAAACCCATTGTGATCCTAATCACTTCCCACGTACCCAAAGTATTCGAACCTGGTACGCTCTGATACCAAGTTGTAACGCCCTCAAAATAACAACAACAAACCCATCAGATAAGACATACATTTACATATAAACTAACCACACTCTTTAATTCTTCAGAGTTCCATTACATAAGTATTACATGTTAACATCATAACAAAATGCCCTACGGGCTTACAGCTTTCCAAGTTAACACTTGGTTACAACAAAAGAACTCATTTACACATAAAGCCCTTGGCTTGAAGTTACATGTAATACATCAAAAGTTAAGCGACAAAAGTATGTCCGCCACTAGCCTCCCAGCTATGTCCTTGGAGGTGGCATGCTTCCTGTACCTGAAAATGATATTCCCATATAGGGTGAGCCACAGCCCAGTAGAAATACACTAAACCAACCTTGGACAATGACTAAAACATTAGCAATTGATAGTTGGTCAACACTGATACAATCACATAAATTACATATTTATGTCAACGACTTACAAGTCCCAATTACTTTTCATTTTCCCTTTTTTTCAACAGATAAGCTTGCTAGCTCTACCATCATTTCCACAGATATGTATAAAAACTATATCTTACATTCAGATAAGCATAAAAGCTATATCCACATTCTCAACAGATATGTATATCAACAATATCCACAGATAAGCATACAAGCTGTATCCACACTTCACAACAGATATGTATATCAACAATATCCACAGATAAGCATACAAGCTGTATCCACACTTCACTTCACAAAGATAAGCATATGAGCTCTATCTTCACTTCTCTAGACAAGCATATGAGCTCTGTCTACGGAGTACATCCCCTATCTCCTCCAAATACCTATCCGGTTTAGAGGTACATCCCCTATCTTCCCCTAAACCGCGGAGTACATCCCCTATCTCCTCCTCTACACATAACGTATATAAACACATTGGTTCTATATACAATCACACAATACACACCATTAATGTATTCTATCATCCGTCAAGTTCCATGACACATTCCATTGATTAGTTTCCGTTTACCTAATCATCATGCATTGTCTACAACAATCTCGACTATCCTCCACCGATAGCCCAAAGCAGTTATTTCTAAAACAGAAAATAAATGCACAAATGGATATTCAATCAACATTTCATTTCCTCATTTCTCACCAATTAATTATCCCAATTAATTAAACAATGTAATTAGGCCATTTTCCATAATTACCATTTCAACCTTTAGGTCCCATTTTCATCAATGATTCAACAATCATTCTATTTTTTTATGCCAAACATGCATCTAGGTTTATTATGAATAAAACCCCAACCTTTGTAAAATTGCACAAAAGCCCCAAACTTTCACAAAATTACCCAACCAAGCCCAACATCTCAAAATACCAAAATTTAAAGACAAAACCCATAGAGAGGAGTAGGTTATCCCTACCTCAAATTCGGAGCTCCAAGGGAGAAGACTACAAAACCCAACGTGCTCCAAAACCCGTGATTTTCAGATTAAAATGTAGCCCTCGACGATCAACAACCTTTTTGTAAAGGCCAAAGGTGAGTAAATCACTCCTACTAGATCAAAACCTAGAGAGAAGGTAGAGTCTAGAGTGAGAGACTCAACAATGGTGTTTCTGGAAAAGTAAGAGAGAGAAGAGAAAGTGAAAAAGTGATTTGAAAAGTCACAACTTCGGGACTTTAACCCAGGTCTCCGCTCGAGCGTAAAACACCCCGCTCGAGCGGCCACTCACAGACTTCCGCTCGAGCGGCCAACCTCCCGCTCGAGCGCAGAATGCACTCGCTCAGCACTTTTGCAGAACCAGACCTCCGCTCGAGCTCCCAACCCTACGCTCGAGCTCACAACACTGCACAACAAGATACTGGATGGATGTAATCTACGCTCGAGCGCCAACACCTCCGCTCGAGCGTACAGGCCAAAAATCTGGGCAACTAGTTTTGGTTTCTAAACTCAACCAACCTGTAACAAACCCGCTCAACACATCCTATAACTCAAATACAAGGTAAGAAAGGATGCAAACAAAATAATAACAACTACCGACATCCACGGTCACATGTCCGGATCACGGTATAACAAGGGTAAACCCGGGATCGCTATAGTTGAAGTGTTGATACAGCTCATATGCTTATCTATCGGAATGTTGATACAGCTCATATGCTTATCTGTTGAAGTAATGATATAGCTCATATGCTTATCTATTGAAAAGTTTGTTTGATTTGATATAGCACTAAAATGTATATCATCATTGTTTGCGAAGTATGGGAGTAGTTTATGTGTTATTGATACAACAAAATAATGTGTATCCACCTTGGATTTCGAAAGTGTTCTAGTGATGAACTATAATCTCATCAAATGTTCTGGCCAGAGTACTGAGCCTTGTTTTCAAACTCAAAGTTGAACAAAAAATGAAAAGTGAATTGTAACATAGACTTGGCTGTCATGGTAACGTAGGGAGATGTAAATGGAAGTGTCAGTGTTGACCATCTATCAGTTGCTAATCTTTTAGTCATTGTTCATGGTTGGTTTAGTGTATTTCTACTGGGCTGTGGCTCACCCTATATGGGAATATCATTTTCAGGTACAGGTAGCATGCCACCTCCAAGGACGTAGCTTGAGAGGCCAGAGGCGGACTTTTTGTTGTTTTACTTTTGATGTATTACATGTAAATTCAAGCCAAGGGCTTAACGTGTTCGAGTTAGTACTCTTTTGTTGTAACCAAGTGTTAACTTGGAAAGCTGTAAGCCCATAGGGCATTTGCTTTTGTTGTTAACATGTAATACTTTTTGTAATGAAACTCTGATAAATGAAAGAACGTGAAGCTTTTGAATATCAGTACATGTCTTATTTAATGGGTTTAAAGTTATTATTTTGAGGGCGTTACAACTTGGTATCAGAGCGTACCTGGTTCGAATACTTTGGGTACGTGGGAAGTGATTAGTATCACAATGGGTTTCTCTCGCTTGTTAGAGACTTAGACGTAATGTTACGTACTTTTGTGATAACATGTTTATGTGACTATTTGGGTATGGAATGTAGTTTCTTGGATGTTGATTGGATCCTTGGGTTTCTGGGAGTCCAGTTGGAAAGGCACTTGATCAATGCTGTTTCTGATCGGAACTCTAGTAACGCCTCGGGACTATCATTATCTGGAATTGAAATTCGTAAGTGCTTACATGTTTATGTGCTTATGTGGAGTGAATTACAGTTGTCCATGTGTTAGGATGTAAGTGTTTAGCTTCGGCACATGTATGAGTGTGCTAACGTGTCTCCGTTACTTTTACTAGGATGCCTAGGCGAGGAAGTTGCGATTTCCCTCCTTCCGCTCGGGAAGAGCTGCGGAAACAATTTGTGGAATTACGCCAAAGTACTACACCTTTGGTGCGATTCGAAAGATGGTTTGCTAATCTGTCGAGGTTTGCTCCAGAATTGGTGGAGACGGAGGACTTACGTTGTTTTGAGTTTGAGAGTAAGCTGCGTGACGACATCCGTGTAAGGATAGCGGGGTCTTGGCATAAAAGATATAGGGCGCTTGTTGAGGCGGCCGCCCATGTAGAGGCTGCAGTGCTAGCAATGGGGCAGAGTGGGGAGGAAGCCATCTCGGCGACTCCTGTGACTCAGGGTGTTGGTAGGCCTTTTAAGAGGCAGAGGGTTTTAAACTCGCAACAGGGAGGACGGGCTAGAACTGCCCTTCCAGTGTCAGATTTGGGTTCGGGGGAAAGTAAGCAGAGGGGCATCATTTGTTTCAGATGCGGTCTGCTGGGCCACAGGGTTTCGGTTTGCCCACAGAAGAAAGGGGTGGGGTTAGCAGTTCAACCAGTAGTTGTACCACCAGGATCATCCAACCAGCCGGGTTTTGGACCGATTAAATGCTCAGTGGGGAGGCAGTTGTTGGGGTCTTCATCAGCCCAGATTCTGAACCAATCTCGTGCTCAGGCACCGCCTACCTGTTGGGTGTGTAATCAGCCGGGTCATATTCGACGTTTTTGTACTCAGTCGGGAGCTTCTTTAGGGGTTTTGCAACCTAGCCAGGCTCAGTTTCTTTCGACTGGGCAGGAACAGTATCGTTTTGGGGGACTAGCAGGCCAGATTGCGAGGGCCTCAGTAGAGTCGAGTTCCCAAGCCCCAGCTAGAGAAGTTTGTAGTTGTTCCAGGTGTGGGCAGAGGGGGCATACCAGTGGTTCTTGTCCGTGACTTGTAAGCTCGTAGGTTGCCTTATGTTCGGGGATGACCAACTTCGGCGGTCCAACAAGGGACGGTAGTAGTAGTAATACTGATGGGATGGTTTTGTTTTGACTAATCCGTTTTGTAATCAGTGGATTATTGTTTTGTGATCATTGGGTTCCGTTGTGTAACCAATGTGTTTTGGGAAGGTTGAAACATCTAAACTGTTTGTTTATCTATATATATACATATATGCTTTGTTTGTTAATTTCCCTAGAGTGGGTGAATTGGAGCATGTCGTAGCTCTAAAATTTTATTAATGTATAAAGTTGCTATAAAAAAAAAAATTTATGCTTGTGATTTGATTTGGGGAGGATGAGGGCTAGAGAGCCATGTTTTCAAAATTTTGAAGAACCATCGAGGGGTACGTGTCCTAGCCAAGGTAATATTGGAGCGAGAACTGTTTTACTTGCCGAGTGTGTGGAATTACATGGGTACTACCCATTTAAAGTTTTGTGCGTGGTATAGCTTTTGATCTACTGTCGAGTGAACTTGAGAGGATGTGAAGTGTATGATTAATACTAGATGTAACACGTATTTAATATGGTGTCCTACGGGGGCTTGGCACATAATTTTGTCAAGGTTGGACTCGTACCTTCGTGGTAAGTAACGTTGTCAAGATTACAGGTGTACTGATTGGCCGTTTCAAGTGAAGGGATGTCAGTCCCTATATAAGGTTGTGATTGTTGTATCGGGAGCAATGTGTTGTGAGTAGCTGGTACTATACCTCGGGCTGTAGTATAATGGATGTCTCCCTAAGTTTTCAAATTTCTTTATTTGGATTGAATATGATAAGTTCGTACCTTAGCACTGGTCAAGTCAGAGGATATTATCAGAAGCGTTAATTGGGTATATAGCCCATGGTTAGAGTGTGACCCGTGGGTGGAGTCACAGTGGTATGGTGTTTGCGGATGAAGATGTGGGTTAATGACGAGGGAGGCGAGGACTTTTACCCCTCTGGAAAGTTAGATGAGTGAATCTTTGGAAGCCCTATCGGCGACTTGTGACGGTGTCGGGGTTTGGTTCATGATGGTTGCCTAGCGGTAGTGTGGACTAGTGGTTTAGCACGGAGGCCGGGCCTCTTGATGGTACTCTCGAGATGAGTGACAAGTAAGATATAGAGTAACGAGTGGACCCTATGAGTTATTGGAGGATTCGGTGTTGGAGTAAGAGGGCTTGCAAAATAAGGAGGTTTTGCCTAGTACGGTTGAATGTGTTAGATGGGATGGTTTCGAGAGTTGCGCGGTGTTGGCAGGACTATATGAGAATGTTCGAGGGAACGTGAGATTTGTATCTCGAGTTAGTGGGAATGGTACCTGTATGCTGGTTCGTGTGTTGGGCCTTGCTAGATAGTGAGTCCGTGGTGACCCCCCTTGGTTGTATAGGGGTAGTGTTCATATTGTTATTGGTTATCCATTGTTGGGTGTGGGTTATGAGTGGATGCTGCCAACATTCTTTGAAGGAAGAGCAATTCGTGTTCTAAAGTAATGAGTATAGCGTGGGTCAAAGTAGTCCTTCGTGTTCGGGATGTTGTGATTGAGGTTGACCATGTCGGTCTTCGGTCAAGGAAGTGAGCAGGCTTGCTAGATAACCATGGCGGGGGATGGTGATTCCCTTAGACGCGATGTTGAGGCGGTTAAATTTTAGGAAATCCAGTGAGATTCCAAAATTTGTGGTTCGTGTAGAGAACTCCGTGGTTGGGGTTAGTGGTCTGAGTAGCACATCAGTGTGTGGATTACTGAGTGTAGAGTTTATTGAGTTGACTAGTCAGCTTGTCGGTATCGGGTGTTGGGGTGGCATTCGTCACCTTGAGTTTAGTCTTGTTCGTTGTAGACTACGTATGTTGATTAAGGAAAACTGAAATTAATCGAACATGTTTTGTCGTTGAGTCTGACGGTTGGAATAATACATCTAATATATGTATTGATTGATCATTGTGAATGATTGGCTTTTTATACATTATGAATGTATGGTGTTTAGTTTGATGTTGATACAGCACTATAATGTGTATCATTTGTGTATTTCTGAGCCGTGTTTATGATTATAAAGTGGTTAAGTAAAGGGAGGCGGGATAAAATTGCAAAACCATGAATTTCTTATACCTTATGTGTTGATAGTACTGTTGTTATTTCTATTAACTATCATTATAGAAATGTTATGTTCTGTGTCGGTTGTGGCATCACTGTATGAGTGATGGTTGTGGATAGTGCTATTTTGGAAAGAAATGGAAAACAAAATTTTTCCAGTGTTTGGACCATATAAATGCGTTGTTGAAAGGTTGATTTAATTCAAGAATTTTAAAGAATTCCAGATTAATCTTTTGGCAAATAAACTGTGGATGACTCTGCGTTTTGGGTAACACCGTATTTGTGAAAAATGTTTGCAAAGCTTTTGAGTTTTCGTACGGAACATGCAAGATTTATTCCGGAACGTTAACGTTGAAAATTTAAAAATCTTTGGGAAATGCCTCTTGAACAAGAAAATGTTTTCTTATTATCTACTCTAAAGATTTGCTTTGGTCGTGTTGTTGAATAGTGACTTAGCTTGGAATGCTAGTCGGTTGTTGGTGTATTGTTTCGGGGGAGGTTTGGTTTGTTGAGGCTTGCGTACCTAAGGTGTGGTTGTTTAGAATGTGTTTCCTTGGTTAGTATCTTCCTTGCTAAGAGTAAGTCGGAGGTTTGTTGTGAAAGTAATTTCTTTCCTTGGGGCTCGATTGTTGAATGCTCTATTATCAGGTGGCCTTGTGTTTTGGCGTACCCTTAATTTCGGGGACGAAATTCTTTAAGGGGGGGAGGTTATAGCGGTCCCGATATTTCCTGTTGTTGTTTAACTATAATCCGGACTCGGTTCCGTAGATTCGTTGTTATCTTATCCTCATTTCTATCCCTTACTCTTTTAATTAGAATTTTGGGTTGTGTTGGGCAGGTTGGAAATAAGTGGGTCGTGTTTTAAAACTTAGAAATTTTGCCCAGGTTTTGGTCTCTCCGCTCGAGCGGCGATTTGACGCTCGAGCGGGATTTTGTTGTTGCCTCTCCGCTCGAGCGGCAGTTTGGACGCTCGAGCGTGAATTTCCTTCTCTCAGCATTTTGGTCGTCTGCAGAAAATTCTGGGAGAGTGCACCCGACGCTCGAGCGGATCTTTGGACGCTCGAGCGTGAACCTGTGTCTGTACGCTCGAGCGGGGTGTTGTACGCTCGAGCGGACCTGCTTTTATATCAGTTCGTGAAACCACCTTTTTGATCACTTTTTGATTTCCTTTCTCTCTCTTATTTTTTCAAAACCTCCATTGGAGAGCACCTCACTCTAAAACCGAACTTCTCTCTTAGGATTGATCTACCTAGAGTGTTTTCCTCACCTTGGGCCTTTGTAAGAAGTGTGTTGATCGTCGAGGGCTTTGTTGAGATCTGAGAAATTTGGGATTTGGAGCACTTCTGAGTTTTACTCATCTTCTCCCTTGGAGCTCTGAATTTGAGGTAGGGATATCCTACTCCTCTCTATGGATTTTGTCTTTAAATTTTGGTAATTTGAGAGGTTGGGGTTGGTTTGGTAATTTTGTGAAAGTTTGGGCCTTTTGTGTTATTTTACAAAAGTTGGGGTTTTATTTGTAATAAACCTAGATGCATGTTTGGTATAGAGAAATGGAATAAATGTTGAATCATTGATGAAAATGGGACCTAAGGGTGGTAATGGTAATTATGGAAAATGACCTAATTACATTGTTTAATTAATTGAGATAATTAATTGTGGGAAATGAGGAAATGAAATGGAATTGTTGAGATTGGGAGTGCATGGGGTTAAAGGGTGTAGTTGAATTATTTATCACTCACCGAATTGAAATGTCGATTGAATATCCATTGTGCATTTATTTCCTGCTTAGAAATAATTGCTTTGGGCTACCGGTGGAGGGTAGTGTTGATTGTTGTAGACAATGCTTGAAGATTAGGCAAACTAAAACTAATCAATTGGATGTGTCATAGAGCATGTCGGTTGATAGAATACATTAATTTTATGTATTGATTGATTGCATATGTGATTCTGTGTTTATATGCATTACTTGTGTATGGGAGGAGATAGGGGATGTACTCCACGGTTTAGGGGAAGATGGGGGATGTACCTCTAAACCGGTTAATGGTTTAGGGGAAGATGGGGGATGTACCTCTAAACCGGTTGTTGGAATGTTGATATAGCTCATATGCTTATCGGTTGAAGTGTTGATACAGCTCATATGCTTATCTATCGGAATGTTGATACAGCTCATATGCTTATCTGTTGAAGTAATGATATAGCTCATATGCTTATCTATTGAAAAGTTTGTTTGATTTGATATAGCACTAAAATGTATATCATCATTGTTTGCGAAGTATGGGAGTAGTTTATGTGTTATTGATACAACAAAATAATGTGTATCCACCTTGGATTTCGAAAGTGTTCTAGTGATGAACTATAATCTCATCAAATGTTCTGGCCAGAGTACTGAGCCTTGTTTTCAAACTCAAAGTTGAACAAAAAATGAAAAGTGAATTGTAACATAGACTTGGCTGTCATGGTAACGTAGGGAGATGTAAATGGAAGTGTCAGTGTTGACCATCTATCAGTTGCTAATCTTTTAGTCATTGTTCATGGTTGGTTTAGTGTATTTCTACTGGGCTGTGGCTCACCCTATATGGGAATATCATTTTCAGGTACAGGTAGCATGCCACCTCCAAGGACGTAGCTTGAGAGGCCAGAGGCGGACTTTTTGTTGTTTTACTTTTGATGTATTACATGTAAATTCAAGCCAAGGGCTTAACGTGTTCGAGTTAGTACTCTTTTGTTGTAACCAAGTGTTAACTTGGAAAGCTGTAAGCCCATAGGGCATTTGCTTTTGTTGTTAACATGTAATACTTTTTGTAATGAAACTCTGATAAATGAAAGAACGTGAAGCTTTTGAATATCAGTACATGTCTTATTTAATGGGTTTAAAGTTATTATTTTGAGGGCGTTACAGGTATAGTGGTTCTTTGAATGAACTTCCATTTTTATTTTTATTCAACTTCCATTTTTATTCAATTTCCTTTTCTATTCAATTTCCATTTTTATTTAATTTCCAAATAGATCGTTAAGGTATAGTGGTTTCTTGAATGAATTTCCATTTTTAATTTTATGAAACTTCCATTTTTATTTTTATTCAACTTCTATTTTTATTCAATTTCCTTTTCTATTCATTTTCCTTTTTTTGTTAATTTCCAAGTAGGTCGTTCAGGTCTAATGGTTTCTTGAATGAACATCCATTTTTAATTTTATGCAACATCCATTTTTATTTTTATTCAATTTCCTCTTCTATTCAATTTACTTTTTTTATTTAATTTCCAAATAGATCGTTAAGGTATAGTGGTTCTTTGAATGAACTTCCATTTTTATTCAATTTCCTTTTCTATTCAATTGCCTTTTTTGTTTAATTCCCAAATAGATCGTTAAGGTATAGTGGTTCTTTGAATGAACTTCCATTTTTATTTTTATTCAACTTCCATTTTTATTCAATTTCCTTTTCTATTCAATTTTCTTTTTTATTTAATTTCGAAATAGATCGTTAAAGTATAGTAGTTTCTCCAATGAACTTGAATTATTAATTTTATGCGACTTCCATTTTCATTTTTATTCAACTTCATTTTTTGTTTAATTTCCACATAGATCGTTAAGGTATAGTGATTTCTTGAATGAACTTTCATTTTTATTTTTATTCAACTTCCATTTTTATTCAATTTCCTTTTCTATTCAATTTCCTTTTTTATTGAATTTCCTTTTTAAGCTGTAGCCAATAAAGGTTGTCTGGTAGTTTCACCATTTGGAGCTAATTCTAATGCTTGAGGAGGGGGATGTAAAGCATGAATAGCTTGCCCTTCAGTGGTTGTCCAGGTTTTATACTGATCTTTAATAGCATTTAATTGAGGTTGTGTCACTGTGTGGTACCATTCTACAAACGGTATAAGTTGCTGGTATAACTCAAGATGTTGGTAATACTGAATTTTATATTCTTCTAACTGGTCAGGAGTATGGTTGGCAAAGTACCAGCTCCTAAAGTCTTTATATTTTTCCTGATTAAATTCCTGGTTTAAAAATTGTCTATTTACACTTCCTGGTGTGAAATCCATTAAATTTCAAAATTCATATCACTGGCCGTTGGGCTGTCTGGTGTAGGTGTAGTATAGACACCATGAGGAATTCTGTTTTGGGATAATCTGATTCCTTGGATTTCGGAATTCATTGGATCTTCCTGTGGATCACTAGGTGGTCTACTAGGAGGTCTAGAAGGTATCTGTTGGAGGATAGAATCTATCTGCCTTTGAGAAGGTATCTGATCAACTGATTGTCTACTTGACTCCGGAAGATCTACTCTATAAGGCGGAATAGCAATGGCTTGGTCCTGATTACTATACTGGCGACAAACAGTTGCATACATCAGCATCTGATGTAATTTCTTATAAATGCCGTATTCGAATTCACCATCTATATTCCATTCATAGATAGTTTTGCCATGATAGCTTCCCTGGTCATTGATGTAAGTCTCTTCATAGAGAACATCAGGTGGAGTTGGTCTGGTATAATAGTTCCTACTGGGTGGTAACATTGCAGGTCTAGAGGAACTATATGAATGTAGTTTATTAACAGATGAGGGTTCTTGAAAATTCATTTGAATTTCATAAATCTGTTCGGGTGATAAATTGTCTTCAAGTTGTTCAGCTCTTAACATCTGAACGGAGCCACTAGAGGGTCCTGGTGGCGGTTTAGGTTCTGGAGGACGGACATGAAGTGTCTGCATTTTTTGTAAGAGGGTATCCATGAATTCGGTATTAGATGCTTTTAATTTAAAATTAGTAACCTCAAGTGGAGGTTTGATAGATACGGGATGAAGGGTAGAAGACCCCGTTACTGGTAGGGCTAAACTCCTATCTTTGAAGGTAGAAATAGCGTCTTCAATTCTGGTTAACTGTTTACTCATGGTTTGGCAGATCAAATTGGTATAATTGTTCTGTTTGACTAATAAACCTTTCGTTTTTGCCGAACGAGTTAGGAAAAAACTTCGGGACCGCCATGACCGGATGTCTATTCCTTACGAATAGTACACTTATGGACAACTTTGTTCCATAATTACCGATGAAGGTCTTTCCCTTTGTAATGACCTTAAACTTCATCATCAAATGAAACAACAGAACCGAACAGGTAGAAAAGAATTAGGCGAATTTTGTGAACAATTTGCCTATGAACCCGTCATTAAATATCCCGAAAAAACTCGTAAGATTTCCCATAAGAAATCCTCAAAACCCTTCAAAAAAAAGTCACATAAGACTAGTCATCCACAAACTACTAAGAAGTTTTCTTCCAAAAAATCAACCAGTAAACATAAAGGTAAAAATAAATCAGAAGTCAAGTGTTACAAATGTGGCCAAACAGGACACTATGCAAATTGTTGTAAATCAAAAGCCAAATCTAAGGTTAATGAATTAAATCTTGATTTAGGCATTAAAAAACAGATAATTCAAGCTCTTGAAGCAGAAGAAAATTCAACTGACGAAGATACCTCTTCTGAAGAAGAAATTAATCAGCTATATTCTACTTCCACTAGTGAAGATGAACCAGAAGAATCTTGCCCTTGTGAAACTAACCAGGAGCATATATCCGAAATTAATTATTGGAAATCAATTGTTGAAATGAATGGTTTACACTTAGGTGAACCCAGCAGTATTAATGTTTTAACAGATACTGTAACGCCCTCAAAATAATAGCTTTAAACCCATTAAATAAGACATGCATTGATATTCAAAAGCTCCACATTCTTTCATTTAACAACGTTTCATTACAAAAAGTATTACATGTTAACAACAAAAGCAAATGCCCTATGGGCTTACAGCTTTCCAAGTTAACACTTGGTTACAACAAAAGAGCACTAACTCGAACACGTTAAGCCCTTGGCTTGAATTTACATGTAATACATCAAGTAAAACAACAAAAAGGTCCGCCTCTGGCCTCCCAAGCTACGTCCTTGGAGGTGACATACTACCTGTACCTGAAAATGATATTCCCATATAGGGTGAGCCACAGCCCAGTAGAAATACACTAAACCAACCATGAACAATGACTAAAAGATTAGCAACTGATAGACGGTCAACACTGACACTTCCATTTACATCTCCCTACGTTTCCATGACAGCCAAGTCTATGTTACAATTCACTTTTCGTTTTTGTTCAACTTTGAGTTTGAAAACAAGGCTCGGTACTCTGGCCAGAACATTTGATGAGATTATAGTTCATCACTAGAACACTTTCGAAATCCAAGGTGGATACACATTATTTTGTTGTATCAATAACACATAAACTACTCCCATACTTCGCAAACAATGATGATATACATTTTAGTGCTATATCAAATCAAACAAACTTTTTAATAGATAAGCATATGAGCTATATCACTACTACAACAGATAAGCATATGAGCTGTATCAACACTTCAACCGATAAGCATATGAGCTGTATCAACACTTCAACCGATAAGCATATGAGCTATATCAACATTCCAACAACCGGTTTAGAGGTACATCCCTCATCTTCCCCTAAACCATTAACCGGTTTAGAGGTACATCCCCCATCTTCCCCTAAACCGTGGAGTACATCCCCTATCTCCTCCCATACACAAGTAATGCATATAAACACAGAATCACATATGCAATCAATCAATACATAAAATTAATATATTCTATCAACCGACAAGCTCTATGACACATCCAATTGATTAGTTTTAGTTTGCCTAATCATCAAGCATTGTCTACAACAATCAACACTACCCTCCACCGGTAGCCCAAAGCAATTATTTCTAAGCAGGAAATAAATGCACAATGGATATTCAATCGACATTTCAATTCGGTGAGTAATAAATAATTCAACTACACCCTTTAACCCCATGCACTCCCAATCTCAGCAATTCCATTTCATTTCCTCATTTCCCACAATTAATTATCTCAATTAATTAAACAATGTAATTAGGTCATTTTCCATAATTACCATTACCACCCTTAGGTCCCATTTTCATCAATGATTCAACATTTATTCCATTTCTCTATACCAAACATGCATCTAGGTTTATTACAAATAAAACCCCAACTTTTGTAAAATAACACAAATGGCCCAAACTTTCACAAAATTACCAAACCAACCCCAACATCTCAAATTACCAAAATTTAAAGACAAAATCCATAGAGAGGAGTAGGATATCCCTACCTCAAATTCAGAGCTCCAAGGGAGAAGATGAGTAAAACTCAGAAGTGCTCCAAATCCCAAATTTCTCAGATCTCAACAAAGCCCTCGACGATCAACACACTTCTTACAAAGGCCCAAGGTGAGGAAAACACTCTAGGTAGATCAATCCTAAGAGAGAAGTTCGGTTTTAGAGTGAGGTGCTCTCCAATGGAGGTTTTGAAAAAGTAAGAGAGAGAAAGGAAATCAAAAAGTGATCAAAAAGGTGGTTTCACGAACTGATATAAAAGCAGGTCCGCTCGAGCGTACAACACCCCGCTCGAGCGTACAGACACAAGTTCACGCTCGAGCGTCCAAAGATCCGCTCGAGCGCCGGGTGCACTCTCCCAGAATTTTCTGCAGACGATCGAAATGCTGAGAGAAGGAAATTCACGCTCGAGCGTCCAAAGATCCGCTCGAGCGTAAAGGCAGCAACAAAAGCTCGCTCGAGCACAAAACCGCCGCTCGAGCGGAGAGACCAAAACCTGGGCAAAATTTCAAAGCTTTAAAACACAACCAACTAATTCCCAACTTGCCCAACACAACTCAAAACTCTAAAACAAAGAGTAAGGGATAGAAATGAGGATAAGACAACAACGAATCTACGAAACTGAGTCCAGATTATAGTTATACAACAACAGGGAATACCGGGATCGCTATAACCTCCCCCCCTTAAAGAATTTCGTCCTCGAAATTAAAGATACATCAAAACACAAGGCCAAATGATCATAGAGCATTCAACAACCGAACCCCAAGGAAAGAAATTACTTTCAAAACAAGCCTCCGACTCACTCTACCAAGGAAAAGACCAACCAAGGGAACACATTCTAAATAACACCACCTTAGGTGCGCAAGTCTCAACAAACCAAACCTCCCCCGAAACAATTCACCAGAAACCGACTAGTGCTCCAAGCTTAGTCACTACTCAACAACACGACTAAAACAAATCTTAAAGTAGATAATAAGAAAACATTTTCTTGTTCAAGAGGCATTTCTCAAAGATGTTTAAATTTTCAACGTTAACGTTCCAGGATAAATCTTGCATTTTCCATACAAAAACTCAAAAGCTTTGTAAACATTTTTTCACAAATACGCTGTTACCCAAAACGCAGAGTTATCCACAGTTTATCTGCCCAAAAAAAAGTAATCTGGAATTCTAAAAAAAGAAAATCCTTGAATTAAATCAACTTTTCAACAACGCATTTAGATGACCCCAAACACTAGGAAAATTTCGTTTTCCATTTCTTTCCAAATTAACACTATCAACAACCATCACTCACGTAGTGATGACACAACCAACACGGAACACAACATTTCTATAATGATAATTAATAGAAATAACAACCGTACTATCAACACATAAGGTATAAGAAATTCATGGTTTTGCAATTTTATCCCGCCTCCCTTTACTTAACCACTTTATAATCATAAACACAGCTCAGAAACACACAAATGATACACATTATAGTGTTGTATCAACATCAAACTAGACACCATACATTCATAATGTATAAAAAGCCAATCATTCACAATGATCAATCAATACATATATTAGATGTATTATTCCAACCGTCAGACTCAACGACAAAACATGTTCGATTAATTTCAGTTTTCCTTAATCAACATACGGAGTCTACAACGAACGAGACTAAACTCAAGGTGACCAATGCCACCCCAACACCCAATACCGACAAGCTGACTAGTCAACTCAATAAACTCTACACTCAGTAATCCACACACTGATGTGTTACTCAGACCACTAACCCCAACCACAGAGTTCTCTACACGAACCACAAATTTTGGAATCTCATCGGATTTCCTAAAATTTAACCGCCTCAACATCGCGTCTAAGGGAATCACCATCCCCCGCCATGGTTATCTAGCAAGCCTGCTCACTTCCTTGACCGAAGACCGACATGGTCAACCTCAATCACAACATCCCGAATACGAAGGACTACTTTGACCCACGCTATACTCATTACTTTAGAACACGAATTGCTCTTAATTCAAAGAATGCTGGCAGCATCCACTCATAACCCACACCCAACAATGGATAACCAATCACAATATGAACACTACCCTTATACAGCCAAGGGGGTCACCACGGACTCACTATCTAGCAAGGCCCAACACACGAACCAGCATACAGGTACCATTCCCACTAACTCGAGATACAAATCTCACGTTCCCTCGAACATTCTCATATAGTCTTGCCAACACCGCGCAACTCTCGAAACCATCCCATCTAACACATTCAACCGTACTAGGCAAAACCTCCTTATTTTGCAAGCCCTCTTACTCCTACACCGAATCCTCCAATAACTCATAGGGTCCACTCGTTACTCTATATCTTACTTGTCACTCATCTCGAGAGTACCATCAAGAGGCCCGGCCTCCGTGCTAAACCATTAGTCCACACTACCGCTAGGCAACCATCATGAACCAAACCCCGACACTGTCACAAATCGCCGATAGGGCTTCCAAAGATTCACTCTTCTAACTTTCCAGAGGGGTAAAAGTCCTCGCCTCCCTCGTCATTAACCCACATCTTCATCCGCAAACACCATACCACTGTGACTCCACCCACGGGTCACACTCTAACCATGGGCTATATACCCAATTAACGCTTCTGATAATATCCTCTGACTTGACCAGTGCTAAGGTACGAACTTATCACATTCAATCCAAATAAAGAAATTTGAAAACTTAGGGAGACATCCATTATACTACAGCCCGAGGTATAGTACCAGCTACTCACAACACATCGCTCCCGATACAACAATCACAACCTAATATAGGGACTGACATCCCTTCACTTGAAACGGCCAATCAGTACACCTGCAATCTTGACAACGTTACTTACCACGAAGGTACGAGTCCAACCTTGACAAAATTATGTGCCATGCCCCCGTAGGACACCATATTAAATACGTGTTACATCTAGTATTAATCGTACACTTCACGTCCTCTCAAGTTCACTCGACAGTAGATCAAAAGCTATACCACGCACAAAACTTTAAATGGGTCGTACCCATGTAATTCCACACACTCGGCAAGTAAAACAGTTCTCGCTCCAATATTACCTTGGCTAGGACACGTACCCCTCAGTGGTTCTTCCAAATTTTGAAAACATGGCTCTCTAGCCCTCATCCTCCCCAAATCAAATCACAAGCATAAATTTTTTTTTTTTTATAGCAACTTTATACATTAATAAAATTTTAGAGCTACGACATGCTCCAATTCACCCACTCTAGGGAAATTAACAAACAAAGCATATATGTATATATATAGATAAACAAACAGTTTAGATGTTTCAACCTTCCCAAAACACATTGGTTACACAACGGAACCCAATGATCACAAAACAATAATCCACTGATTACAAAACGGATTAGTCAAAACAAAACCATCCCATCAGTATTACTACTACTACCGTCCCCTGTTGGACCGCCGAAGTTGGTCATCCCCGAACATAAGACAACCTACGAGCTTACAAGTCACGGACAAGAACCACTGGTATGCCCCCTCTGCCCACACCTGGAACAACTACAAACTTCCCTAGCTGGGGCTTGGGAACTCGACTCTACTGAGGCCCTCGCAATCTGGCCTGCTAGTCCCCCAAAACGATACTGTTCCTGCCCAGTCGAAAGAAACTGAGCCTGGCTAGGTTGCAAAACCCCTAAAGAAGCTCCCGACTGAGTACAAAAACGTCGAATATGACCCGGCTGATTACACACCCAACAGGTAGGCGGTGCCTGAGCATGAGATTGGTTCAGAATCTGGGCTGATGAAGACCCCAACAACTGCCTCCCCACTGAGCATTTAATCGGTCCAAAACCCGGCTGGTTGGATGATCCTGGTGGTACAACTACTGGTTGAACTGCTAACCCCACCCCTTTCTTCTGTGGGCAAACCGAAACCCTGTGGCCCAGCAGACCACATCTGAAACAAATGATGCCCCTCTGCTTATTTTCCCCCGAACCCAAATCTGACACTGGAAGGGCAGTTCTAGCCCGTCCTTCCTGTTGCGAGTTTAAAACCCTCTGTCTCTTAAAAGGCCTACCAACACCCTGAGTCACAGGAGTCGCCGAGATGGCTTCCTCCCCACTCTGCCCCATTGCTAGCACTGCAGCCTCTACATGGGCGGCCGCCTCAACAAGTGCCCTATATCTTTTATGCCAAGACCCCGCTATCCTTACACGGATGTCGTCACGCAGCTTACTCTCAAACTCGAAACAACGTAAGTACTCCGTCTCCACCAATTCTGGAGCAAACCTCGACAGATTAGCAAACCATCTTTCGAACCGCACCAAAGGTGTAGTACCTTGGCGTAATTCCACAAATTGTTTCCGCAGCTCTTCCTGAGCGGAAGGAGGGAAATCGCAACTTCCTCGCATAGGCATCCTAGTAAAAGTAACGGAGACACGTTAGCACACTCATACATGTGCCGAAGCTAAACACTTACATCCTAACACATGGATAACTGTAATTCACTTCACGTAAGCACATAAACATGTAAGCACTTACGAATTTCATTTCCAGATAATGATAGTCCCGAGGCGTTACTAGAGTTCCGATCAGAAACAGCATTGATCAAGTGCCTTTCCAACAGGACTCCCAGAAACCCAAGGATCCAATCAACATCCAAGAAACTACATTCCATACCCAAATAGTCACATAAACGTGTTATCACAAAAGTACATAACATTACGTCTAAGTCTCTAACAAGCGAGAGAAACCCATTGTGATACTAATCACTTCTCACGTACCCAAAGTATTCGAACCCGGTACGCTCTGATACCAAGTTGTAACGCCCTCAAAATAATAGCTTTAAACCCATTAAATAAGACATGCATTGATATTCAAAAGCTCCACATTCTTTCATTTAACAACGTTTCATTACAAAAAGTATTACATGTTAACAACAAAAGCAAATGCCCTATGGGCTTACAGCTTTCCAAGTTAACACTTGGTTACAACAAAAGAGCACTAACTCGAACACGTTAAGCCCTTGGCTTGAATTTACATGTAATACATCAAGTAAAACAACAAAAAGGTCCGCCTCTGGCCTCCCAAGCTACGTCCTTGGAGGTGACATACTACCTGTACCTGAAAATGATATTCCCATATAGGGTGAGCCACAGCCCAGTAGAAATACACTAAACCAACCATGAACAATGACTAAAAGATTAGCAACTGATAGACGGTCAACACTGACACTTCCATTTACATCTCCCTACGTTTCCATGACAGCCAAGTCTATGTTACAATTCACTTTTCGTTTTTGTTCAACTTTGAGTTTGAAAACAAGGCTCGGTACTCTGGCCAGAACATTTGATGAGATTATAGTTCATCACTAGAACACTTTCGAAATCCAAGGTGGATACACATTATTTTGTTGTATCAATAACACATAAACTACTCCCATACTTCGCAAACAATGATGATATACATTTTAGTGCTATATCAAATCAAACAAACTTTTTAATAGATAAGCATATGAGCTATATCACTACTACAACAGATAAGCATATGAGCTGTATCAACACTTCAACCGATAAGCATATGAGCTGTATCAACACTTCAACCGATAAGCATATGAGCTATATCAACATTCCAACAACCGGTTTAGAGGTACATCCCCCATCTTCCCCTAAACCATTAACCGGTTTAGAGGTACATCCCCCATCTTCCCCTAAACCGTGGAGTACATCCCCTATCTCCTCCCATACACAAGTAATGCATATAAACACAGAATCACATATGCAATCAATCAATACATAAAATTAATGTATTCTATCAACCGACAAGCTCTATGACACATCCAATTGATTAGTTTTAGTTTGCCTAATCATCAAGCATTGTCTACAACAATCAACACTACCCTCCACCGGTAGCCCAAAGCAATTATTTCTAAGCAGGAAATAAATGCACAATGGATATTCAATCGACATTTCAATTCGGTGAGTAATAAATAATTCAACTACACCCTTTAACCCCATGCACTCCCAATCTCAGCAATTCCATTTCATTTCCTCATTTCCCACAATTAATTATCTCAATTAATTAAACAATGTAATTAGGTCATTTTCCATAATTACCATTACCACCCTTAGGTCCCATTTTCATCAATGATTCAACATTTATTCCATTTCTCTATACCAAACATGCATCTAGGTTTATTACAAATAAAACCCCAACTTTTGTAAAATAACACAAATGGCCCAAACTTTCACAAAATTACCAAACCAACCCCAACATCTCAAATTACCAAAATTTAAAGACAAAATCCATAGAGAGGAGTAGGATATCCCTACCTCAAATTCAGAGCTCCAAGGGAGAAGATGAGTAAAACTCAGAAGTGCTCCAAATCCCAAATTTCTCAGATCTCAACAAAGCCCTCGACGATCAACACACTTCTTACAAAGGCCCAAGGTGAGGAAAACACTCTAGGTAGATCAATCCTAAGAGAGAAGTTCGGTTTTAGAGTGAGGTGCTCTCCAATGGAGGTTTTGAAAAAGTAAGAGAGAGAAAGGAAATCAAAAAGTGATCAAAAAGGTGGTTTCACGAACTGATATAAAAGCAGGTCCGCTCGAGCGTACAACACCCCGCTCGAGCGTACAGACACAAGTTCACGCTCGAGCGTCCAAAGATCCGCTCGAGCGCCGGGTGCACTCTCCCAGAATTTTCTGCAGACGATCGAAATGCTGAGAGAAGGAAATTCACGCTCGAGCGTCCAAAGATCCGCTCGAGCGTAAAGGCAGCAACAAAAGCTCGCTCGAGCACAAAACCGCCGCTCGAGCGGAGAGACCAAAACCTGGGCAAAATTTCAAAGCTTTAAAACACAACCAACTAATTCCCAACTTGCCCAACACAACTCAAAACTCTAAAACAAAGAGTAAGGGATAGAAATGAGGATAAGACAACAACGAATCTACGAAACTGAGTCCAGATTATAGTTATACAACAACAGGGAATACCGGGATCGCTATAGATACTCAAAAGGACATGCTTGCTGTTGCAGACCAGATCCAAGATCCAGAAATAAAAATGAAATATTTAAAAATGTGTTATGAACATCAACAGACAATACAAGAAACTCCTCCTATACCCGATTACTCTTATAATCTCCAAAATGTAATTAACAGGATTCATACAAAATCTGTGGTTGAACAACCAACTACACTCTAGGATTTAAAAATGGAAATTAATGTTCTAAAAACAGAAGTGAAACACTTACAGACTGCAAGTGAAGCTGCCACTAAAGATATTAAATACCTTCATTGTAACGCCCTCAAAATAATAACATTAAACCCATCAATATAAACATACATTTATATACAGAAGATCCACATTTCCTCAATTCATCAGAGTACTTCATTACAAAAGTATTACTCGTTAACAACAAAAGTAAATGCCCTACGGGCTTACAGCTTTCCAAGTTAACACCTGGTTACAAAGAGAGTATTGACTCGGTTACACATTAAGCCCTTGGCATAGAATTTACACGTAACACATCAAACGGAGATAAGAGAACAAAAGTCTGTCCGCCTCTAGCCTCCCAAGCTATGTCCTTGGAGGGGGCATACTACCTGAACCTGAAATGATGTTCCCATATAGGGTGAGCCACAGCCCAGCAGAGATATACTAAACCAACTATGAACAATGATTAAAAGATTAGCAACTGAAAGATGGTCAATACTTATACCTCCATTTATATCTTATTTCGATTCCATGACAATTAAGTCTATGATACAATTCAATTTTCATTTCTTGTTCAACTTTGAGTTTGAAAATAAGGCTCAGTACTCTGGCCAAAACATTTGATGAAGTTATAGTTCATCACTAGAACACCTTCGAAATTCACGGTGGATACCCATTTTGATGTTATATCAATAACACACAAACTACTTCCATACTTCACAAACGATGATGATATACATTTTAGTGTTATATCAAATCAAACCAACTTTTCAATAGATAAGCATATGAGCTATATCAATACCATAACAGATAAGCATATGAGCTATATCAATACCATAACAGATAAGCATATGCTATATCAACACTTCACAAAGACAAGCATATGAGCTGTATCTTCACTTCTCTAGACAAGCCTATGAGCTGTGTCTACGGAGTTCATCCCCCATCTCCTCCCAATCCTATCCGGTTTAGAGGTACATCCCCCATCTTCCCCTAAACCGCGGAGTACATCCCCCATCTCCTCCTCTACACAAGCAATGCATGTAAACACAAAGGTTCTAGACACAATATAACGTATGTAAACACAGAATCACATACTTAATCAATCAATACATAAATCTAATGTATTCTACTAACCGTCTACACATAATGCATATAAACACATTGGTCATATACACAATCACTCAATACATACAGTTAATGTATTCTATCAACC
The DNA here is from genome assembly GCF_055761805.1 of Camellia sinensis. NCBI lineage: Eukaryota > Viridiplantae > Streptophyta > Magnoliopsida > Ericales > Theaceae > Camellia > Camellia sinensis. The sequence continues at coordinate 165,905,318 of NC_138972.1, forward strand.
GTCATACTCTATGACACATCCGATTGATTAGTTTTAGTTTGCCTAATCATCATGCATTGTCTACAACAATCAACACTACCCTCCACCGGTAGCCCAAAGCAATCTTTTCTAAGCAGGAAATAAATGCACAAATGGATAATATATCAACATTTCAACTAGATGAGCAATAAAAGATTCATCTACACTCTTTAGTCACATACATTCCCAGTTTTAACATTCTCAATTCAATTCCTCATTTTCTTCAATTAATCGTATGCATTAATTAATTAATCCAATTAGGGCAAATCACCATAGTTCACAAAACAACCCTAAGGTTCCATTTCCATCAATGTCCCAACATTAATCTCGTTTCTCTATGCCTAACATGCATATAGGTTTATATATTTAAAACCCCACCTTTTGTAAAATTACACAAAGGCCCAAACTTTCTCAAAATTTCCCAGCAACCCCCAACATATCAAAATGCTAAAATTCAAAGACAAAGCTCATAAGATGGAGTAGGTTATCCCTACCTCGAAAGATGGGGCGCAACGAAGGAGATGAAGAAACGGAAATGCTCCAAATCCCGAAATTTTCAGATTAAAAGATAGCCCTCGACGATCAACACAACTTTTGCAAAGGCCCAAGGTGAGAAAACAACTTCTACTAGATCAATTCTAAGAGAGAAATTGGGGTTTTAGAGTGAGATGCTCTCCAATGGAGGTTTTGAAAAAGTAAGAGAGAGAAAGGAAATCAAAAAGTGATCAAAAAAATGATTTCACAGACTGATATAAAAACAGGTCCGCTCGAGCGTAAAACACCCCGCTCGAGCGTCAGACACAGGTTCACGCTCGAGCGTCCCAAGATCCGCTCGAGCGCCGGATGCACTCTCCCAGAATTTTCTGCAGATGTCCAAAATGCTGAGAGAAGGAAATTCACGCTCGAGCGTCCAAACGTCCGCTCGAGCGGAAAGGCAGCAACAAAATCCCGCTCGAGCGTCAAATCTCCGCTCGAGCGGAGAGAACAAAACCTGGGCAAAAATTCTAAGTTTTAAAACACGACCAACTTATTCCCAACTTGCCCAACACAACCCAAAACTCTAATTAAAAGAGTAGGGGATAGAAATGAGGATAAGACAACAACGAATCTACGGAACCGAGTCCGGATTACAGTTAAACAACAACAGGAAATATCGGGATCGCTATAACTAACCAGTTAAGACAGCAAACAGGAAAAGCAGCTGAGAAAGCCACTGAAAACATTGAACAAAAATCTGAACCTGAACCTTCTACCCCGTATTTGTTACTAGTCAATCAAGTAACCTTTCAGAAATGGTATATTAAAATCTCTTTTATGATTAAACCCGATTTTATTATCAAAGATGCTATTGCTTTAGTAGATAGTGGAGCTGATATGAACTGTATCCAAGAAGGTATAGTTCCAACCAGATATTTCGAAAAGACTACCCAGAGTCTAACCAGTGCCAGTGGAAACTCCCTCCAAATCAGGTATAAAATTCCAGAAGCTTATATTTGTAATCAAGATTTATGTCTTCCAACATCATTTGTTTTAGTCAGAAATCTTGCAACAAATATTACTTTAGGCACCCCTTTCCTTTGTCTTTTAATGCCTATACAGAAAATTGACCAAACCGGAATATATTCCCAATTGCAGGGTAAAACAGTTATTTTTGAATTTATTACTCAACCATATACAAAAGAGTTGGACCAAATCAGAGATTTAATTTATGTTAAACAAAATCAGATAAATTTAATACAAAAAGAAGTTCAATTTTTAACAACAGAACAAAGATTGCAACAACCTTCTTTACAACAGAAAATTAAATTAATTGAAAAAGAATTTCAAACAGAAGTTTGTGGTAATGTTCCAAATGCTTTTTGGGATCGCAAAAAACATACAGTAACTTTACCCTATGAACCAGATTTTGATGAAAAATATATTCCAACTAGAGCTCGCCCCAGTCAAATGAAAAAGGAATATATGGAATTATGTAAAACAGAAATTAAAAGTCTTCTTGAAAAGAAATTAATCCGACCTAGTCACTCCCCGTGGAGTTGTACCGCTTTTTATGTAAATAAAAATGCTGAAATTGAAAGAGGCGTTCCACGCCTTGTAATCAATTATAAACCGTTAAATGATAAATTAAAATGGTTTCGTTATCCTATTTCGAATAAAAAAGATCTTTTGGATCGCCTTCAGGATGCAATTATTTTTTCTAAATTTGATCTTAAATCAGGATATTGGCAAGTTCAAATTGCTGAACAGGATTGCTATAAAACAGCCTTTACAGTACCTTTTGGGCATTACGAATGGAATGTCATGCCATTTGGTTTAAAAAATGCTCCATCAGAATTTCAACATATCATGAATGATATTTTTAATCCATATACAGAATTTACTTTATCTTACATTGATGATGTCTTAATTTTTTCCTCATCAATTGATCAGCATCTTAAACATCTTAATATTTTTAAGAATGTTATTATCAGAAATGGTTTAGTTATTTCTGCACCAAAAATGCAGTTATTTCAAACCATTTTATTTAATTTCCAAATTGATCGTTAAGGTATAATGGTTCTTTGAATGAACTTCCATTTTTATTTTTATTCAACTTCCATTTTTATTCAATTTCCTTTTCTATTCAATTTCCATTTTTTTTTAATTTCCAAATAGATCGTTAAGGTATAGTGGTTTCTTGAATGAATTTCCATTTTTTACTTACCCAAAAAAAGAATTTCCATTTTTAATTTTATGAAACTTCCATTTTTATTTTTATTCAACTTCTATTTTTATTCAATTTCCTTTTCTATTCCTTTTCCTTTTTTTGTTAATTTCCAAGTAGGTCGTTCAGGTCTAGTGGTTTCTTGAATGAACATCCATTTTTAATTTTATGCAACATCCATTTTTATTTTTATTCAATTTCCTCTTCTATTCAATTTACTTTTTTATTTAATTTCCAAATAGATCGTTAAGGTATAGTGGTTCTTTGAATGAACTTCCATTTTTATTCAATTTCCTTTTCTATTCAATTGCCTTTTTTATTTAATTCCCAAATAGATCGTTAAGTGTAGACGTCCCCGAACGCCCCGGGAGGGTGAGTCCCGTTCTGTTCATTTGTGGGGTCACTACAGTTCGGACTCTCAAATTGTCACGGTTCTTAATCTTGAACCAAAGAGTCCAAATCCGGCAAATCGTTTTTTGAGAAACAGATTTTTGAAAAGTAGTGCCAAACATGGACTGCTTTGCCAGATACAGAGTCGCCACCTAAATATTTTTTAATGGGGAAATTTAGGAAACCCTGACTCGGTGCCGAAGGCCACATGTCCGTCATCACCGGAGTTGTCTCGGCTCGGGAGCTTGGGTACGATCGGGGAAGGTCAGCTATGAGCACCCCCTTTCGCCCGGTCCGAAGACCGACCTCTACTAACCATGATATCCGATTTTGAAAACAATACGTGTTCTTATTCCATTTATTAGCCTAGAATTACTATGTTATGCACGCAGCAAACAAGTATAGACTAGATTGCCTAATTTGGAAATAAGCATTGCATATCCGTTTGTTTTGAAAAACGCTTTGAAATTTGCTACTCGCAAGTAGACTAAAACACGGATTTCAATGAGTCCTTCCAACTCAAACAATCCAACCTTCACCCACAGGCATTCAATCAGTTTAACAGATAAGCATTTAGCCACATGGCAAGCATACTGTCATGGCAACACTCACACGCATGCAGGATGTTAAAGCATAAATACTTACATCGTACTCCGTGCCAAAACAGCAAACTAGTCAGCAAACATGCATGTCCTAGTTCATGTTAAAAATGGCTAATGCATCACATGCAAAAATGCAATCTAGGTAGGCTCGGCTAACCCTAACCATGGCATGTGAAATGCGATCGATTACCACATATTCAATTTGTGAATTGAAGTACAGATGCAGTTAGCGTGATGTACCGAGCCTAATGTATGTAATACAAATGTATGGATGCACGCAAGCATAGCATAAGGTATGCTAATTTTAAAGATGCCCTAATCTACCATCATAAGCAGGTAAATAAAAGGGAAGAAAGAAGTGGGGATTGGAAGACATACACACCACCCACACACACTTATTACAGATTTTCCCTCACTCGGAGGGACCAAATAAATATTACAAATTAATTAACTACGCAAGCTAATTAAATATTACAAATTGCCTAATCAACTAAGCAAATTTAATTAAACTAAGAAAACAGTAAATCGCCTCGGGAAATGCGCCGCCATGCGCGAGCTGCCTCTGTTTTCCTTCCTTCACTCCTCTGGAGGTTGCCAAAACCTCAGGACTGCTTCTCTGGACGCTGGGAGACATCACCGGCTGCATGGAACTGCCACCGGCAGTGGGATGTGGCCACCGGCACAAAGTTAAGCTGTCGGCAGGGAAATGATTGCCGGTCGGCACTTTACACTGCCGGTCGGCAGAGTGTTCCTGCAGAATCCACAAATGACAGCAACAGAGGGCAAGGCAAAGCATGGCAGCACAATTCAAGGCATATATGCACCAACCATGTCCCTTATCATGTTTGTGACTCAAAGGGGCATGTGTCTCGATTCTCGGACCACCAATCACGCATTTCCATGCATGATGGCCCAAGGGATCAAGTATGCAACTTTCATGTCAAATGAAATGCAAATCAATCAAACAAACTAAGGCCCAATTCCTATCATCAAGTCAAGGAATAAGGCATGCATGCAAGATGCAATGCAACCTAGGCATGCAAGCTAAGGATGCAACATGGCATGGCAACAAACTTATGCAAGCATACAAGCAAACATGGGACCATGCAAATGGATGTAAAGATGGACTTATACAAGACTTGGGCAGCTCTAATAAAGCCCAAAACAGTAGCCAAAATGCCCAAAAATGGAGGCTAAACATACATGCACACATACACATGTTATGGTCCAAACCTCAAGCATTAAGCAAGCAACATTCAAGCACACTTGACAAGAGATTTCATGGACAATTAGCATGCAACATGAGCTCTAAAATCATGCTAAAACATGGTGCCAAACCAAGCAATAAATCAGGCCAAGCATACAACAAATGGCCTAAGTGCTCAAAACAAACCAATGGAGTATTGAACTACACTTAGCAAGACCAAACATGGTATGAACTCATTGACCAAAAATAGAGTTTTAGGACATTAATACAAGGCCTAAGAATCACTTAGATGGCATCCAAATGACTCAAAAACAAAGGCATGCATAATCACCAAAACATGGAGCATTGCTACACAAGCTTATGAGGCATTAAAGATGCATCCAAGGTAAACATATAGGCATGCAAATAGGACTGAAATGACATGGTGGATGGTCCCAAATCACCCAATCAATGCAAAGATGTCATGCTATACATGCACATACTTAAGGCCAACAAGCCAGAATGCAAAGGAACTATACTAAGCATGCCAAAATCAACCCAAACACCTATGGACAGACCTAAAACATGTCAAGATAAGCACAAAATCTTCACAAATGTAAGCCTAAAACATGCTAGAAACAAAGGCACACAACCTAAGACATGTTAAGGGATCACAAGGCATTACATGGCAACTATGCTAAGCATGCATGGAGTACCAAAACCAATTTAAAATCATGTTATATCATGGAAAAATAAGCATGAAAAACAGTCTATACATGCTCAACACACACTCAAACATGATGCTCTCTCAAGAGGCCAAAACATGCCCTTTTCAAGGACAACAAGGAGAGGGGGTGGCCCTCTCCTTTTGGAGACTTCAAGGCACCATCTCCACCACTGAAATCCCTCAAGATTTCAGTGGTGAAGAGGCCCAAACACTAAAGTCCCGAAACTAGTACAAAATAGCACAAAATAAGGCCTTTCAAGGCCTAAGAGGGGTCAAACACCCTCAAATCACAAAACACCCTTAATAAAAAATCAAGAGGGTCTAAAAAAAGAACTTTTTTGTATTATACACCAAGCTCAAAAACGAATTTAAGACAGGTAGAAATAAGGTGCAAAAAAGGGGAATAAAGGGGTGAGATTCTTACCCTTGAAGCCTTCTTCAACAATGATGCTCCAATGGCCTTCCTTGGCTTGAATCCAACACCAAAGTATTAAAATCAGTCCCTTAGAACCTCAATAGCTAGACAAAGGTGAAACACTAGGTGTTTATGTGCAATAGTAAGACACAAAACACCTAGAGCACAAAAGAGAGGGAAAGAGAGGTAGGATGTGTATCTAACCCTAACCCTAGAACTCAAACCCTAACAATGGCTGTCTAAGCTCTCAAAATATCTCAAGTGTCTAACCTCTCAAGCCAAGAGACAAGGCTCTCTCTTATAGAGGCTTATTGTCTTGTAAAGCTTACAAGACAAGCTTCCAAGAGAGAGATCCCTCCATACACGTGTATGGAGGGGAGCCAAAAGCAAGACAGCTGTCTTAAAATATCTGCAAAAGCAGATGCACAGTAGTCGGCCGGCCAAAAATGCCATCTTGGCCAAAAGTAGTGCCGACCGGCACTAAATAGTGCTGACCGGCAACAAAAAGTGTCGGCCGGCAATAAAAAGTGCCGATGGAAGCAAAAACCAGCCGGTAGCCTCTAGCTACTGCCGGTGGTGGGTAGGGATGGTCTACAAGCCCTACCCTGCCTCTCCAAGGCAAAACACAAGTGTTTGGTGTAAAACCAGACACTAAACAGTCAAGTTCGGAGATCCTGAGGCAAGGCGCGCGAGCCGAGACCTCCGGGAACTCCAAACGAACACCAACACGAGTAATCACCGAGTGTTCAAACGGTGACGTCCAAGTCTTGAGGATGGTCAAAAATGGGGTGTCTACATTAAGGTATAGTGGTTCTTTGAATGAACTTCCATTTTAATTTTTATTCAACTTCCATTTTTATTCAATTTCCTTTTCTATTCAATTTTCTTTTTTATTTAATTTCGAAATAGATCGTTAAAGTATAGTAGTTTCTCCAATGAACTTGAATTATTAATTTTATGCGACTTCCATTTTCATTTTTATTCAACTTCCTTTTTTGTTTAATTTCCACATAGATCGTTAAGGTATAGTGATTTCTTGAATGAACTTTGATTTTTATTTTTATTCAACTTCCATTTTTATTCAATTTCATTTTCTATTCAATTTCCTTTTTTATTTAATTTCCAAATAGATCGTTAAGGTATAGTGGTTTCTTAAATGAACTTTCATTTTTAATTTTAGTCAACTTCCATTTTTATTATTATTTAACTTCCATTTTTATTCAATTTTCTTTTCTATTCAATTTCCTTTTTTATTTAATTTCCAAATAGATTGTTAAGGTATAGTTGTTTCTTTAATGAACTTCCTTTTTTAATTTTATGCAACTTCCATTTTTATTTTTTTCCAACTTGAATCTTTATTCAATTTCCTTTTTTATTTAATTTCCAAATAGATGGTTGAGGTATAGTGGTTTCTTGAATGAAATTCCATTTTTAATTTTATGCCACTTCCATTTTTATTTTTATTAATTTTCCTTTTTTATTGAATTTTCAAACAGATCGTTAAGTTATAGCGCTTTCTTAAATGAACTTCCATTTTTAATTTTAAGCAACTTCCATTTTTATTTTTATTCAACTTCCTTTTTTGTTCTTTTTCTTTTCTATTCAATTTCCTTTTTTATTTCATTTCCAAATAGATCGTTAAGGTATAGTGGTTTATTGAATAAACTTCCATTTTTAATTTTATGCAACTTCCATTTTTATTTTTATTCAACTTCCTTTTTTATTCAATTTCCTTTATTATTTAATTTCCAAATAGATCGTTAAGGTATAGTTGTTTATTGAATGAAGTTCCATTTTTAATTTTACGCAACTTCCATTTTTATTTTTATTCAATTTCAATTTTTATTCAATTCCCTTTTCTATTCAATTTCCTTTTTTATTTAATTTCCAAATAGATCGTTAAGGTATAGTGGTTTCTTGAATGAACTTTCTTTTTTAATTTTATGCAACTTCCATTTTTATTTTTATTCAACTTCCCTTTTTATTCAATTTCATTTTCAATTCAATTTCCTTTTTTTATTTAATTTCCAAATAGATCGTTAAGGTATAGTGGTTTCTTGAATGAACTGTCATTTTTAATTTTATGCAACTTCCATTTTTAGTCAATTTCCTTTTTTATGTAATTTCCAAATAGATCGTTATGGTATAGTGGTTTCTTGATTGAACTTCTGTTTTTAATTTTATACCACTTCCATTTTTATTTTTTTTCAACTTCAATTTTTATTCAAATACCTTTTCTATTCTACTTCGTTTTTTTTAATATTTCCAAATAGATCGTTAAGCTATATTGGTTTGTTGAATGAACTTCCGTTTTTAATTTTATGCAACTTCCATTTTTATTTTTATTCAACTTCAAGTTTTATTCAATTTCCTTTTCTATTCAATTTCCTTTATTATTTAATTTCAAAATAGATCGTTGAAGTATAGTGGTTTCTTGAATGAACTTCCATTTTTAATTTTATGCAACTTCAATTTTTATTTTTATTCAACTTCAATTTTTATTCAATTTCCTTTTGTATTCAATTTCCTTTTTTATTTAATTTCCAAGTAGATCGTTAAGGTATAGCGATCCCGGTTGTCCCTTTACTGTTCTGTTGTATTCCGGACTTAGTTCCGTGGAGTTGGTAGTTGTATCTATCTTGTTGTCATCCTTTAATTCCATTTGTTCGGGTTTTAGGATGTATTAGGCAAAGTTGTTACAGGTTGGTTAGGCTTTGGTTTCAATTCTTTGTTGCCAAGTTTTTAGGAGGTCCGCTCGAGCGGGTCTCCTTGCGCTCGAGCGGAGATTGCACACTTCCAGTTTTTCGTGTCCCTGCAAAACTTCTGCAGGTATGATTTTTACGCTCGAGCGGGTTTCTCTACGCTCGGGCGGTGGCGCTCGAGCGGGTACTCTGGCGCTCGAGCGGGTAGTACTTTTTGGGTGTAAGTTCTGGGAGGGAGAAATCTACGCTCAAGCGGACTGGTTTTTGCGCTCGAGCGGATGTACTTTATTCTTGTGTCTTGGCGCTCGAGCGGACCTAGTTTTTTTGTTCTTGACGCTCGAGCGTTGTGTTCTCTGCTCGAGTGGGAATGTCGTATATCAGTTGGTAGCTGGGCGTTTTAAATTCACTTTTTACTTTCTCTCTCTCTCTCTTCCTTTCTAAAAAGCCATTTTGAGAGTTCCTCTCTCTAGAAACTCCCTTCTCTCTAGGGTTTGATCTAGTTAGAGTGTTTCCCTTCCCTTCGGCCTTTGTAAGAGTTGGGTTGATCGTCAAGGGCTATCCATTGATCCGAGAATATTGAGTTTTGGAGCACATTGAGTTTCTTCACCTTCTTTCCTTGGGCTCCGAATTTTAGGTAGGGATTCCTACTCACTCTTACGGGTTTTAACCTAGATTTTGAGCTTATTGTTTAAATGGTTGATTTTGGGACTTAGGGTTTCAAAATGTGTTAAAGAGGGTTTTGTGATTTTGGGCTCATAATATGTATTTTGGGTTTCAAAATGGTGTTATTGATGTTGGTTGTTGATATTTAGACCATTGGGTCAATATTGGGAAATGGGGTAGAAAACCCTAATTGGTTGTATAAATTAATTGGTATGATTAATTTGGGAAAATTATGGTTATATGGAATTGAGTTGAAAATAATGAAATTGGTTCATTATATGGTTGAATAGTGGAGTTAGATTTATTAATCGCTCACTTTTGAAAACATTGATATTTTATCTGTTGGAGCTTTTATTATCTGTTTAGAAATAATTGCTTGGGCTACCGGTGGAGGGTAGCTTTGATTGTTGTAGACAATGCATGATGATTAGGCAAACTAAAACTAATCAATTGGATATGTCATAGAGTATGACGGTTGATAGAATACATTAATGTTATGTATTGATTGATTATGTATATGACCTTCGTGTATATACGTTGTGTGTGTGTGGGAGGAGATAGGGGATGTACTCCACGGTTTAGGGAAAGATAGGGGATGGACCTTTAAACCGGATGTTGTTTGGGAAGAGATAGGGGATGGACTCCACTGACACAGCTCATATGCTTGTCAGATAATGTGTTGATATAGCTCATATGCTTATCTTTGGAAGTGTTGATACAGCTCATATGCTTATCATTGGAAGTGTTGATATAGCTAATATGCATATCTGTTGAAATGTGGATACAACTTGTATGCTTATCTGTTGAGATGTTGATACAACTAGTATGTTTATCAATTGTAAAATGGGAAATGTTTAATATGAGTCATTGTCTCATATAAATGGTTGGCTAGGTTCTGAGCCGTTGATGTAAATTGTGAAATTGATAAGAAATGGAAATTGAAATGAAATGGAAATGGGTTATGAATTTTTAATAACCCACATTTATGGCTTAGTCATGTTTGCATGCATTTGCAAGTTTTGCCATGTTAAGTTGCTGTCACAGCCCATATTTATGTCTTAGTTATGTTCATGAGCAATTGTATGATTATGACTTGTTTTGCCTAAGTAAGATCCATGCCTTGTTTTGATGTCTATGTGATTTGCTTAACTGTTCTGTACATGCTTTGTCCCTTCCTTGATGTTAAGCCTAGGTCATGCCAAGCCTAGGTCATGTTAAGCCTAGGTCATGTCAAGCCTAGGTCACACCTTTGAACCTCTTACCCCTAGGACCATCTTGGAACCACTTTGGTTGACCTCCACCATCACCTAGGCATATTGGCCGAGATGTCATCATCTAGGCCGAGGTGTGCATCACCTAGGCCGAGATGTGCATCATCTAGGCCGAGATGTTATCACCTAGGCGCCCTAGATCCTTGATCCTTGCACCTAGTGATCTTGTTCCTGGACTGGAATGACCTAGACCGAGGTGTGGCACATCTAGGCCGAGGTGTGGCACAGCTTGGCCAAGTGTTATCCTTCCTAGCCGAGATCATTGAGACCTTACTTGCCGAAGCCTATGTCCTTAGCCGAGATCATTACCTGCCGGAGTGCCCATGTCATCTAGCTTGTTGTACACACTTTGTCATACACTTGTCTTGTCTTTCTATCACCTTTTGAGGAGAACCAATCCGGTAGTGCCACGTATCCCTGCAGAGGGTTAAATCAGCCGGCAGAGAGAGAAAAACATATCATTTGCTATATCCTTGTCTTAGAAGAGAGAGAAGCTCTAGGAAGAGGAAGAGGAATTCTAGAGAGAGGTAGATTTCCAAGCTTGATCCCTAGAGATCGAACCGTTAGATCCGTGTTTTAAGGTTAGATTCGTGATCTACTCTTGTTATTCTTTATGTTGATCTAATAATCGCATTGCATGATCTAGCATGTTTCATGAACCATGCATTGCTTTGAAGTTCGGTTTTAGAAAGAGAAAGTGATATTCATGTGTTCTTGAGGAAAAGCCATGTTTTGATCCGAAAGTTTGTATCAAGATCCATGTTTTCGTGTTTGTTTTCATATGATCTTCAAGTATGGGTACCAAGGTCCATGTTTTTGAACTCATAGCATGAAACCTCAGATTTTATAATAACAAGTTATGATTTTAGCATTCATGTTCTTCATGTTCTTCATGCCCATGTTCTTCAAGGATAAAACCCAGATTTCCAGGCTTCATTTCCCTAGGTGTGATCACCGAGACCACTCTTGCCTAGATCACACACTTAGGCCAAACATCGTATCTCACCTTGGCCTACCTTGCATGATCACTTGCACGTTAGTTTATCTTGCATGCACACCTAGGCTAACCACTGCTGTCACGACCCCAAACCGCCCCTAATAGTTTGGTGCCGTGATGGCCAGTAATCCGTAATTACCGAAGGCCAACTTTTCAAAACTTAACACAATCAGAGTATGGATATAGGGGGCTCACAAATGCGGAAGCAATAAATCTAAAATACGAGCAATCCATAAGAGCAGTGCATAGATCAAAGCAATGCCAAACATTCCAATTAACTTTACAACGTGAATACAACAAGGAAAAGAAAATGCATATTACATCTTGATCAAAAGGCTTCTCGAGCCGACATATACAAAATACAGCTAATACAATTCAAGAAGCATGATTTTCAAGATTTGCCGACATGCAAAGCAGGGCATCGCCGACGTAAACACAAAAGTAAAGCCGACATAATCACGACTCCAACATAAGCATCCAAAACGATCTAGGCGTCGCCGCCGTCCTGCTCATCACCTACATATATATAGAGGGGTGAGTACAAAACTCAGTGAATGGTACTAATAATAAAGGTTTTACATGAATGTAGCCGAGGCCCTTCAAAACAAACCAATCAACAATAGCAAGACGAGGGATGAACCGTATTCATCAATCAAATATCATAATATCGGCAAAGCAAGGGATGAACCGTATTCATCATTCAAGTATCATAACATCGGCGAAGCAAGGGATGAACCGTATTCATCATTCAAGTATCATAACATCGGCGAAGCAAGGGATGAACCGTATTCATCATTCAAATATCATAATCTGTACGATCCGTAATCGTTTGGTCAATAGTATTGCGAAAGTTTAGAGTCCTCCAATACAAGGGACTTGTGTTACTTAGGCCCGTAGCCCGATTTAACAAGGACCGTATCCTTTTATACTTAGTACTGCGGAAGTTTAGAGTCCTCCAGTACAAGGGACTTGTGTTACTTAGGCCCGTAGCCCGATTTAACAAGGACCGTATCCTTTTATACTTAGTACTGCGAAAGTTTAGAGTCCTCCAGCACAAGGGACTTATGTTACTTAGGCCCGTAGCCCGATTTAACAAGGACCGTATCCTTTTCAAAGATGGCATCAACAAAGGGTATACTTGACATATCAAAACAAGAGCTATTGATTCATGCTAGCAAAATACTTTTGTCAAAACAAGGCAAGCAAGATTTATCCAAAACCAGTTTAACATAGCTTTATCAATAATACCACTCACCTAGTCCTTCAGGTGTAGACTCAAAGCAATTATCAAGGACCTACAATCACACGGCAAGTCACATTCTCAAAGCAAGCTCTATATTCATGCAAATGATCTCGGCATTCATGCCAGATCCAAGTCAAAGACAAAACAAAACAAGCTGGAAGCTTAATCACTGCTCCCGTTCATGAAAACACACTGGGTACCGTCTAGGACTAAGCCGAGGTCCCGTTAAACAAAGTCAGGAAAAACCTGGGTTTTCCTTTGAAGAATATGAAGAACATGATCATTTGAAAGATGGATGCAAGTTCACAACTTGTTGTAAAATCTGAGTCTTTATGCCAAGAGTTCAAAATATGGACCTGGGTATCCACTCAAGAAAGTCATGCAAGAATCAAACACAAAACATGGTTTCCGTTCAAATTTTCAGATCGAAACGAGATTTCCTTCAAGAACACATGAAAACTATTTTCTCTTTCCAAAACCAACTTCAAAACAATGCATGACATGCAAAACAAATCCGATCACGTAATGCAGCTAGATAATCAGCAAGAATAACCAAAGGAGATCAAGATTCTAACCTCACAATTCGGATCCAACGGTTCAAGCCACGAAGATCAAGCTTGGAAGACTACTCTCACTCAAGAACTCTTCTCCAGAGCTTCTCTCTCTAAAACAAAGATTTGAGACAAAATGATTTGTTTCTAGGTCTGCCGGCTGCCTTATCAGTCAGCTCGGACACGTGGCGTTATCGGGTTGGTTCAGCTCCAAAAGGTGATTGATAGACAAGACAAGTCTCTGACAAAGCTTATGCAGCAAGCTCGGGTAAGACACATCGGCAACAAGATGACATCGGCTCAAATCAAGGATCCAGCAACAGGATAGAAAAACATCGGCTAGGGAGGACGACACTTGACTAAGCTGTGCCACACCTTGGCCGGGGTGTGCCACATCTCGGCCTAGGCCATACCTGCCTGCGGACAAGGTTCAAGTGTAGAACATCTCGGCAAGGAATGCCCGAGGTGAAGATGGGGTTGAACAAGATCTCAAGATAGTTCTAAGTACAAAGGGTCAAAGGCGGACTAAGCTCAAGATGACCTCGGCTACGCACACACGCACACACACTAAGCAAGGATCAAAGTCATGCAAGCAACTTTAAGCAAATCAAGGAAAAACAAAACCTACAATTTAGCATAACAAGCAAGATCATGCAAGTATGTATGCAAGCATGACAAGAGTAAGGTGAGGGTTGTTACAACTGCACACCTAGGCCGACCATGGTACACCCTTGCCGGCACCTTGTAACACCTCGGCAGGCAGCTGCATACTGAAGCCTAGGTAACCACACCTCGGCCAAGAGGTGTGGGACCTCGGCCAAGACCTCCTGAGTTCACTCAGCTACGTCATTTTTGCCTAGATCATTTCTGTGCATCCATTCCAAGACTTGGTTGGTGCCCAGCATGTTTTCCCTAGATGTTTTCTAGCATGTTTTCCCTAGATGTTTTCCAGCATGTTTTCCCTAGATGTTTCCCAGCATGTTTTCCCTAGACGTTTTCCAGCATGTTTTCCCTAGATCATTTGCATTCATGTAAAGCTTGTTTTTAAGAGTACATTCAATAGACTTTGCCATGTGTTTGTAGGACTTGGACCTTTGCCTTGATCCCGATGTCCCAAGAACTATGTGAGTGGTATTTTTAATGAAGCTATGTTATAACGTTTTGATAAAGCTTTGCCTTGTTTTGATAAAAGTATTTGTTAAGCATGAATGATATCCCTATTTTATGTACCAAGTATAAACTTTGTTTTGGATGGCAATGTATCAAGGAAGCTTTGTTTTGATGTCAATCTTTGAAAGTCCGTACGTGCCAGGGGACTTTAAGCATTTGTGGCACAAGTCCGTACGTGCTAAGGGACTATAAGCATTAGTAGCACACATGTGAAGTCCATACGTGCCAGGGGACTTTAAGCATTTGTGGCACAAGTCCGTACGTGCTAAGGGACTATAAGCATTAGTAGCACACATGTGAAGTCCGTACGTGCCAGGGGACTTTAAGCATTGGTGGCACAAGTCCGTAGGTGCTAAGGGACTATAAGCATTAGTAGCACACATGTAAAGTCCGTACGTGCCAGGGGACTCTAAGCTTTCGTGGCACCTTTGTTTGTTTTGAAAGACCAAGGTTCAATTGACGTTTTGTTTCAAGTCAAGCTAAGCTATGTTATGTATGGTTTTGACAAGGATATACTATGTATTGTTTTGAAAAGATCTCGGGAATCATTCATTTAACCCCTTTATTACTTATACCATTCACTGAGTATCCAAGCTCACCCTCCCTATGTATGTATGTAGGTAACAAGCAAGAAGTCGGCTACGCCGAGGTGTGTGTTTTGTATGCATGTTATGTCGGTTGTAAGGATGTCAGCAATCTCGAAGTTTATGTATTGTGAACATGTCGGCTGGAGAAGCCTTTTACCAAGACGTAATATGTATTCTTAAATGAATTTCCATTGTTAATTTTATGCCACATCCATTTTTATTCAATTTCCTTTTCTATTCAACTTAATTTTTTATTTAATTTCCAAATAGATCGTCAAGGTATAGTGGTTTCTAGAATGAACTTCCATTGTTAATTTTATGCAACTTCCATTTTTATTCAATTTCGTTTTCTATTCAACTTCCCTTTTTATTTAATTTCCAAATAGATCGTTAAGGTATAGTGGTTTCTTGAATGAACTTCCATTTTTAATTTTATGCATCTTCCATTTTAATTTTTATTCAACTTTCATTTTTATTCAATTTCTTTTTCTATTCAACTTCCTTTTTTTATTTAATTTCCAAATAGATCGTTTTGGTATAGTGGTTTCTTGAGTGAACTTCCATTGTTAATTTTATGCAACTTCCATTTTTATTTTTATTCAACTTCAATTTTTATTCAATTAACTTTTCTATTCGACTTCCTTTTTTATTTAATTTCGCGATATATCGTTAAGGTATAGTGATTTCTTGAATGAACTTTTATTGTTAATTTTATGTAACTTCCAATTTTATTTTTATTTAACTTGAATTTTTATTCAATTTCCTTTTCTATTCAACTTCCTTTTTTCTTTAATTTCCAAATAGATCGTTAAGGTATAGTGGTTTCTTAAATGAACTTCCATTTTAATTTTATGCAACTTCCATTTTTAATTTTATTCAACTTCCATTTTTATTCAATTTCCTTTTCTATTCAACTTCCTTTTTATATTTAATTTCCAAATAGATTTTTAAGGTATAGTGGTTTCTTGATTGAACTTCCATTTTTAATTTTATGCAACTTTCATTTTTATTTTTATTCAACTCCAATTTTTATTCAACTTCCTTTTTTATTCAACTTCCTTTTTTTTATTTAATCTCCAAATAGATCATTAAGATATAGTGATTTCTTTAATGAACTTAAATTTTTAATTTTATACAATTTCCATTTTGACTTTTATTCAACTTCCATTTTTATTTTATTTCGTTTTCTATTCCACTTCTTTTTTTTATTTAATTTCCAAATAGATCGTTAAGGTATAGTTGTTTCTTGAATGAACTTCCATTATTAATTTTATGCAACTTCCATTTTTATTCAATATCCTTTTCTATTCAACTTCTTTTTTCTTTTTTTAATCTCCAAGTAAATCGTTAAGGTATAGTGGTTTCTTGAGTGAACTTCCATTTTTATTTCTATTCAACTTCCATTTTTATTCAATTTACTTTTCTATTCAACTTCCTTTTTTATTTAATTTCCCGATAGATCGTTAAGGTATAGTGGTTTCTTGAATGAACCTTTATTGTTAATTTTATGCAACTTCCATTTTTATTTTTTATTCGACTTCAATTTTTATTCAATTTCCTTTTCTATTCAACTTCTTTTTTTATTTAATTTCCAAATAGATCGTTAAGGTACAGTGGTTGCTTGAATAAACTTCCATTTTCTATTTTATGCAACTTCCATTTTTATTTTTATTCAACTTCCATTTTTAGTCAATTTCCTTTTTTTTCAACATTCTTTTTTATTTAATTTCCAAATAGATCGTTAAGGTATTGTGGTTTCTTAAATGAATTTCCATTGTTAATTTTATGCAACATCCATTTTTATTAAATTTCCTTTTCTATTCAACTTAATTTTTTATTTAATTTCCAAATAGATCGTTAAGGGATAGTGGTTTCTAGAATGAACTCCCATTGTTAATTTTATGCAACTTCCATTTTTATTCAATTACCTTTTCGATTCAACTACCCTTTTTATTTAATTTCCAAACAGATGGTTCAGGTATAGCCGTTTCTTGAATGAACTTCCATTTTTATTTTTATGCAACTTCCATTTTTATTTTTATTCAACTTTCATTTTTATTCAATTTCTTTTTCTATTCAACTTCCTTTTTTATTTAGTTTCCAAATAGATCGTTAAGGTGTAATGGTTTCTTGAATAAACTTCCATTGTTAATTTTGTGCTACTTCTATTTTTATTTTTATTCAACTTCAATTTTTACTCAATTTACTTTTCTATTCAACTTCCTTTTTTATTCAATTTTCAAATAGATAGTTAAGGTATAGTGGTTTCTTGAATGAACTTCCATTTCTAATTTTATGCAACTTTCATTTTTATTTTTATTCAACTTCAATTTTTATTCAATTTCCTTTTCTATTCAACTTTCATTTTTATTCAATTTCCTTTTCTATTCAACTTTCTTTTTTGTTTCATTTCCAAATAGATCATTGAGGTAGAGTGGTTTCTTGAATGAAATTCCGTTGTTAATTTTATTCAACTTCCATTTTTATTTTTTTCAATTTTTTTTTCTATTCAACTTTCTTTTTCGTTTAATTTCCAAATAAATCGTTTAGGTATAGTGGATTCTTGAATGAACTTCCGTTGTTAATTTTATGCAATTTCCATTTTATTTTTATTCAACTTCTATTTTTGTTCAATTTATTTTTCCATTCAACGTCCTTTTTTATTTAATTTGCAGATAGATCGTTAAGGTATAGAGGTTTCTTGGATGAACTTTTGCTGTTAATTTAATGCACCTTCCATTTTTATTTTTATTCAACTGCACTTTTTATTCAATTTCCTTTTCTATTCAACATCTTTTTTTGTTTAATTTTCAAATAGATCGTTGATGTATAGTGGTTTTTGAATGAAGCTCCATTTTTAAATTTTTCAACTTCCATCTTTATTAAACTTCTTTTTCTATTCAACTTCCTTTTTTATTTAATTCCAAATAGATCGTTAAGGTATAGTGGTTTTTTTTTTAATGAACTTCCATTGTTAATTTTATGCAACTTCCATTTTTATTTTTATTCAACTTCAATTTTTATTAAAATTCATTTTATATTCAACTTCTTTTTTTATTTAATTTACAAATAGACCGTTAAATTATAGTGGTTACTTGAATGAACTTCCATTTTTAATTTTATGCAACTTCCATTTTTATTTTTATTCAACTTCCATTTTTATTCTCTTTCCTTTTATATTGAACTCGTTTTTTTTTATTTAATTTCCAAATAGATCGTTAGGGTATAGTGGTTTCTTGATTAAAATTTCATTTTAATTTTATGCAACATCCATTTTTATTTTTATTCAATTTCCTTTTCTATTAAACTTCCTTTTTTTATTTAATTTCCAAACAAATCGTTAAGGTATAGTGGTTTCTTGAATGAACGTCCTTTGTTAATTTTATGTGACTTTAATTTTTATTTTTATTTAGCTTCAATTTCATTCAATTTCCTTTTCTATTCAACTTCGTTTTTTTATTTAATTTCCAAATAGATCGTTAAGATGTAGTGACTTATTTAATGAACTTCCATTTTTAATTTTATACAATTTCCATTTTGATTTTTATTCAACTTCCATTTTGATTTTATTTCGTTTTCTATTCCACTTCTTTTTTTATTTAATTTCCAAATAAATTGTTAAGGTATAGTGTTTTCTTGAATGAACTTCCATTGTTGATTTTATGCAACTTCCATTTTTATTTTTATTCAACTTCCATTTTTATTCAATTACCTTTTCTATACAACTTCCTTTTTTTTTTTAATCACCAAAATAGAACGTTAAGGTATAGTGGTTTCTTGAGTGAACTTCCATTTTTATTTCTATTCAACTTTCATTTTTATTCAATTTACTTTTCTATTCAATTTCCTTTTTTATTTAATTTCCAAATAGATCGTTAAGGTATAGTGGTTTTTGGAATGAACCTTTATTGTTAATTTTATGCAACTTCCATTTTTATTTGTTATTCGAATTCAATTTTTATTCAATTTCCTTTTCAATTCAACTTCCTTTTTTATTTAATTTCCAAATAGACCGTTAAGGTACAGTGGTTTCTTGCATAAACTTCCATTTTCAATTTTATGCAACTTCTATTTTTATTTTTATTCAACATCCATTTTTATTCAATTTCCTTTTTTATTCAACATCCTTTTTTATTTAATTTCCAAATAGATCGTTGAGGTATAGTGGTTTCCTAAATGAATTTCCATTGTTAATTTTATGCAACTTTCATTTTTATTCAATTTCCTTTTCTATTCAACTTAATTTTTTATTTAATTTCCAAATAGATCGTTAAGGTATAGTGGTTTCTAGAATGAACTTACATTGTTAATTTTATGCAACTTCCACTTTTATTCAATTTCCTTTTCTATTCAGCTTCCCATTTTATTTAATTTCCAAATAGATTGTTAAGGTATAGTGGTTTCTTGAATGAACTTCCATTTTTAATTTTATGCAGTTTCTATTTTTATTTTTATTCAACTTCCATTTTTATTCAATTTCCTTTTTTTATTCAACGTTATAGCGATCCCGGGTTTACCCTTGTTGTATAGTGATCCGGACATGTGTCCGTGGATGTTGGTAGTTGTTTATTATCTTGTTTGCATCCTTTCTTACTTTGTATTTGAGTTATAGGATGTGTTGAGCGGGTTTGTTACAGGTTGGTTGAGTTTATAAACCAAAACTAGTTGCCCAGATTTTTTTGGCCTGTACGCTCGAGCGTAGATTACATCCATCCAGTATCTTGTTGTGCAGTGTTGTGAGCTCGAGCATAGGGTTGGGAGCTCGAGCGTAGGTCTGGTTCTGCAAAAGTGCTGAGCGAGTGCATTCTGCGCTCGAGCGGGAGGTTGGCCGCTCGAGCGTACGTCTGTGAGTGGCCGCTCGAGCGGGGTGTTTTACGCTCGAGCGGAGACCTGGGTTAAAGTTCCGAAATTGTGACTTTTCAAATCACTTTTTACTTTCTCTTCTCTCTCTTACTTTTCCAAAAAGCCATTTTCAGAGCTTCTCACTCTAAATCGGCCCTTCTCTCTTAGTTTTGATCTAGTAAGGATCGTTTACTCACCTTTTGCCTTCACAAAAGTTGTGTTGATCGTCGAGAGCTTCCTTTTGATCTGAAAATTTTGAGGTTTGGAGCATTTTAGTTTTGGTCTTCATCTCCTTTGGGACTCCGAATTTGAGGTAGGGATAACCTACTCCTCTCTATGGGTTTTGTCTTTAAATTTTGGTATTTTGAGATGTTGGGCTTGGTTTGGTAATCTTGTAAAGGTTTGGGGCTTTTGTGTAATTTTACAAAGGTTGGGGTTTTATTCATAATAAACCTAGATGCATGTTTGGCATAGAAAAATGGAATGATTGTTGAATCATTGATGAAAATGGGACCTAAGGGTTGAAATGGTAATTATGGAAAATGGCCTAATTACATTGTTTAATTAATTGGGATAATTAATTGGTGAGAAATGAGGAAATGAAATGTTGATTGAATATCCATTTGTGCATTTATTTTCTGTTTTAGAAATAACTGCTTTGGGCTATCGGTGGAGGATAGTCGAGATTGTTGTAGACAATGCATGATGATTAGGTAAACGGAAACTAATCAATGGAATGTGTCATGGAACTTGACGGTTGATAGAATACATTAATTGTGTGTATTGTGTGATTGTATATAGAACCAATGTGTTTATATACGTTATGTGTAGAGGAGGAGATAGGGGATGTACTCCGCGGTTTAGGGGAAGATAGGGGATGTACCTCTAAACCGGATAGGTATTGGGAGGAGATAGGGGATGAACTCCGTAGACAGAGCTCATATGCTTGTCTAGAGAAGTGAAGATAGAGCTCATATGCTTATCTTTGTGAAGTGTGGATACAGCTTGTATGCTTATCTGTGGATATTGTTGATATACATATCTGTTGTGAAGTGTGGATACAGCTTGTATGCTTATCTGTGGATATTGTTGATATACATATCTGTTGTAGAGTGTGGATACAGCTTGTATGCTTATCTGTGGATATTGTTGATATACATATCTGTTGAGAATATGGATATAGCTTTTATGCTTATCTGAATGTGAGATATAGTTTTTATACATATCTGTGGAAATGATGATAGAGCTAGCATGCTTATCTGTTGAAAAGAGGGAAAATGAAAAGTAATTGGGACTTGTAAGTCGTTGACATAAATATGTAATTTATGTGATTGTATCAGTGTTGACCAACTATCAATTGCTAATGTTTTAGTCATTGTCCATGGTTGGTTTAGTGTATTTCTACTGGGCTGTGGCTCACCCTATATGGGAATATCATTTTCAGGTACAGGAAGCATGCCACCTCCAAGGACATAGCTGGGAGGCTAGTGGCGGGCATAGTTTTGTCGTTTTACTTTTGATGTATTACATGTAATTTCAAGCCAAGGGCTTAATGTGTAAACGAGTTAGAACTCTTTGTTGTAACCAAGTGTTAACTTGGAAAGCTGTAAGCCCGTAGGGCATTTTGTTATGAGGTTATCATGTAATACTTATGTCTTGGAATTCTAATGAATGAAAGGAATGCGGTTAGTTTAAATGTAAATGCATGTCTTATCTGATGGGTTTATTGTTATTATTTTGAGGGCGTTACAACTTGGTATCAGAGCGTACCGGGTTCGAATACTTTGGGTACGTGGGAAGTGATTAGGATCACAATGGGTTTGTCTCGCTTGATAGAGACATAGATGTAGTACCATATGCTATGCGTTTATTTGATAACATGCTTATGTGACTATGTGGGTATGGGATTTAATTTCTAGGATATTGATTGGATCCTTGAGTTTCTGGGAGTCTTGTTGGAAAAGCACTTGATCAATGCTGTTTCTAACCGGAACTCTAGTAACGTCTCGGGACTATCATTATCCGGAAATGAAGTTCGTAAGTGCTTATGTGTTTATGTGCTTATGTGGAGTGAATTACAGTTGTCCATGCATTAGGACGTGAGTGTTTAGTTTCGGCACATTTATGAATGTGCTAACGTTCTGTGTTACCTTTATTAGGATGTCAGGACGAGGAAGAGGTGCTAGGCGTGGTAGACCTGCGAGGCAGGAAGTACCGTTACAGGGTGAGATTCCGGCAGTGCAGGAGGGAGTTGGGCAGGCCAATGTGGCCGAGCCAGTAGGTCAACAGGCTATGGGTGCCTTGGCCAGAGAGATAGCAGGAGCTTTAGGTATTCTTAGAGCTGGGAATCAGGCAGCTGAGACAGGGCCTTCCTTCTTGAAGAGGGAGTTCTTTCGGTGTAATCCGGACGAGTTTATCGGGGATCCTAAAGAGCCGCTTAAGGCAGATGAATGGCTCGAACAGACAACGAAGACGTTTGAGATGCTTGGCATCGAGGACGGAGCACTGAAAGTGACCTTGGCATCCTTCCAACTGAAGGGAGATGCGGGTCAATGGTGGAAGTACGAGAAAGCTCGTGTTGGCGGTACTTGGGAGGCGTTTGTGAATGCTTTTCAGGAGAGGTTTTTATCAGCAGCAGCTAGGGAAAAGCTGAGGGATCAGTTTAGCCGGCTTAATCAGCAGGGCTTGTCAGTGGCCGAGTTTGAGGCTACTTTTACCAGTCTGTCTAGGTTTGCACCTGAACTGGTGGCGTCTGAGGAACGCCGTTGCTATGAGTTTGAGCGGAAGTTGAGGCGGGGCCTCAAGTTGAGAATTGGTGGGTCTTATATTCGAGAGTATAGACACCTGGTAGATGCTGCAGCTCATATGGAGCTTATGATGCAGGAGGAGGATGAGGGCCAGAGAGGCTCCAAGAGGAGCCAGGATAGTCAGGGCGATGGCAGGAGGCAGAGGGGTTCTAACCCTCAACAGTCGCAGGGTGGTGTTGCTAGATCGACCTTCCCAGTGCCGAGTGCAGGCTCCGGGAGAGGTGGTCAGGGGGATTTCACCTGTTACAAGTGTGGCCAGCTGGGTCACAAGGTATCTGTTTGCCCGCAGAAGGGTGGGGGTCAGAAAGCTGCTTCATCTTCAGCTAGACCGCAGAGTCAGAGTTTGGGCAGGGGGCAGCTCTTGACTTGTTATCAGTGTGGACAACCTGGGCACATGAAGAGGTTTTGCCCACAGTTGAGTGCCACTTCGGGAGCGTCTGGTTCTAGGCAGACGCAGGGTTTTCAGCCAGCTCAGTCTGTGCAGGCCTCGAGGGCCAATCCGGGAGTTTCGTCATCCCAGTCTGTGCAGCAATCTTTTGCTCCGAGAGGTGAGCAGGTAGACCAGGGGCCTACGGGGCGCGTGTATGCTGTTACCGCGCAGGATTTAGTACCGGCTCCATCAGTAGTGAGAGGTACTTTTCTGTTTTGCAACTCAGTTGCTAATGTGTTGATAGACACGGGTGTATCTCATTCTTTTGTATCTGCTGCATTTGCATCTGTTTTGGAATTGGAGTTAGCACAGTTAGCATCTCCTATTTGTGTGGTATCGCCTTTGGGCGGTGAGTTGATCCTGAAACAGGGTGTTAGAGGATGTGATATAGAGGTCGCCGACTATAGGCTTCCTTTTCCGTTTGTTGTCATGCCCATGAAGGGTTTTGATGTTATCTTGGGTATGGACTGGTTATCGTCATACCGGGCTGTTATTGATTGCTACCGCCAGAGTGTTACATTGTGTACCTTGAGCGGGGAGTGGTTCCATTTCTTGGGAGACCGGGTTGGTAGTGTTTTGCCACCGGGGTATGATTCGCGAGGGCGAAGTGAGCTTAGTAGTCTACTTGCTAGCTTTGAGAGTGGTGAGAGTGGTGAGACCCAGGTTGTGTTACCGAGGGTGGTTTGTGAGTATTCGGATGTCTTTCCCGAAGATCTTGTTAGTTTGCCACCTCACCGAGAGATAGAGTTCTCTATTGATTTAGTGCCTGGTACGGCGCCGATTTCTATGGCACCTTACCGTTTTGCTCCAGCAGAGTTGGTTGAGTTGAAAGTTCAGCTCCAGGAATTGCTAGATAAGGGCTTTGTTCGCCCTAGTGTTTCACCGTGGGGAGCACCGGCACTCTTTGTTAAAAAGAAAGATGGTGCCTTGAGATTGTGTATAGACTACCGGAAGTTGAATCGGGCTACGGTTAAGAATAAGTATCCTATGCCCCGTATAGATGATTTGTTTGACCAGTTGAAGGGTTCCCGTTGTTTCTCTAAGATAGACTTAAGATCGGGTTACCATCAGTTGAGGGTCAGGGAGGAAGATGTTCCTAAGACGGCATTCCGTACGCGGTATGGCCATTACGAGTTTCTGGTGATGCCATTCGGGCTTACCAATGCACCGGCAGTCTTTATGGACTTGATGAACCGGATTTTCCGGGAGTTCTTGGACCGATTTGTGGTTGTTTTCGTAGACGATATTCTTATCTATTCGTCTTCTGAGGAGGAGCACGAGGCACACTTAAGAGTGGTGCTTGAGTTACTTAGAGCCCATAGACTGTATGCCAAGTTTGGGAAGTGTGAGTTCTGGCTGAGGGAAGTCAAATTCTTAGGCCACGTGGTATCCGGGGAGGGGGTGTCTGTTGATACATCCAAGGTTGAGGCAGTGCAAGATTGGGCACAGCCTAAGAGTGTGTTTGAGATCCGCAGTTTTCTGGGATTAGCTGGGTATTACCGTCGGTTTGTGAAAGATTTCTCCAGGTTAGCGTCACCGTTGACTAGACTGACTCGGAAGGGAGTCAAGTTTGTGTGGAGTGAGGCTTGTGAAAAGTCGTTCCAAGAGTTGAAAGTTAGATTGACCACCGCTCCGGTATTGATTATTCCGGAGAGAGGGTTGGGTTATGCGGTTTATTGTGATGCCTCACGAGAGGGTTTGGGTTGTGTGTTGATGCAAGAGGGAAAAGTGGTAGCTTATGGCTCACGTCAGTTGAAAATACACGAGAAGAATTACCCCACACACGACCTAGAGTTAGCAGCTGTGATCTTTGCCTTGAAAATCTGGAGGCATTACCTTTATGGTGAGAGGTTCGAGGTATTCTCGGATCACAAGAGTTTGAAGTATCTGTTTACACAGAGAGACTTGAATCTGAGGCAGAGGAGGTGGATGGAGTTCATCGAAGACTATGATTTTGAGTTACATTATCATCCAGGAAAGGCCAACGTTGTGGCCGATGCCCTTAGTAGGAAATCCATTAGTGATGTTGCTAGTATAGCCATCCGGGAATGGGAGATGTTGGGAGCACTTGGCGAGTTTGATTTGCTACTGGGCGAATCTGTCGAGGCTGCGGCCTTGTTTTCTGTTGTTGCGCAGCCTACACTTGTGATTAGAGTGTTAGAGGCACAGAGAGGTGACCTTGAGGTAGAATCCCTCCGAGAAAAGATCTCCAGTGGGAAAGTTGAGAAGGGTTTGACGGTGTATCCCGACCTGAGTGTGAGATACCGAGACCGTTTATTTGTACCGGAGGCTTGCCGAGAGGAGGTACTCCGAGAGTTTCACCATTCGCGCCTTGCGTTGCATCCGGGAGGTACTAAGATGTATCAGGATTTGGGTCGCCAGTTTTGGTGGCGGGGTATGAAAAGAGATGTGGCTGTTTTCGTATCGAAGTGCCTTACTTGCCAGCAGGTGAAGGCCGAGCATCAGAGGCCAGCGGGTTTGTTGCAACCCTTGCCTATTGCCGAGTGGAAGTGGGAGCATGTCACTATGGACTTCGTTGTAGGTCTTCCGAGGACTCAGCGGGGTAGTGATGCTATTTGGGTGGTTGTAGACCGGTTGACTAAGTCGGCGCACTTTATTCCTATGCGCGTGAGAGATTCGATAGATCATCTTGCCGATTTGTATATTCGGGACGTAGTGAGATTGCACGGGGTCCCAGTGACGATCGTCTCAGATAGAGATCCTCGTTTTACTGCTAGGTTGTGGCAGAGTTTGCAGAGTGCGTTGGGCACTAAATTGACCTTTAGTACGGCTTATCATCCTCAGACTGATGGGCAGTCCGAGCGTACTATTCAAATCCTCGAGGATATGCTTCGGGGTTGTGTCCTGGACTTCAGTGGGACGTGGGAGAGGCACTTGCCATTGGTAGAGTTTTCCTACAACAATAGTTTTCAGTCTAGCATCGGTATGGCACCGTTTGAGGCCTTGTATGGCCGACCGTGTAGGTCTCCAGTTTGTTGGGCCGAGGTGGGTGATGCACCTTTGTTGGGTCCGGAGTTGGTTAGGGAGATGACGGAGAAAGTTGAGCTTATCCGTAGGAGGCTTGTTACAGCCCAGAGTCGACAAAGGAGTTATGCCGACCGTAGGAGGAGGCCTTTGGCGTTTGAGGTAGGTGATCATGTCTTTTTGAAGATATCACCTAGACGAGGCCTGATGAGGTTTGGGAAGAGTGGGAAGTTATCCCCTCGGTTTATTGGTCCTTTTGAGATCCTTGAAAGGATAGGTGAGGTTGCTTATCGGTTAGCCTTACCGCCGCAGTTGTCCGGAGTGCATGACGTGTTTCATGTGAGTATGCTTCGGAAGTATGAGCCAGATCCATCACATGTGCTGGATTGGAGCGATTTAGAGGTAGATGAGGATGCCTCGTATGAGGAGAGACCGGTTCGGGTCTTGGATAGGCGGGATCAGGTCCTGCGTGGTAAGACCATTCCTTTGGTGAAAGTCTTGTGGAAACATCACGGAGTGGAGGAAGCCACTTGGGAACGTGAGTTGGAAGTCCGAGAGAAATATCCGGACTTGTTTGTTGATATGTAATCTTGTATTTACATTTTGAACTATTGTTGAACTTAAGAGCTTTTATATATGTCTTAAGTTGTGAAACATTGCAAATGTTTTGGTTATTGGTAGTATGTTTTGGAACTTGCCTCATATGGAAGTTGAATGTGACACTATATGTGTTGAATATATTGTTGAAATTGGAAAGTTAGTGCATAATGTTGGAGCATGTTAATAATACATATGTTGTTTACATATTGTGATATGTCTCTTGTTTAAGGGATGGAATGACCGGTAATGGGTCGAATTGTTGAATGTTAAAATGTAACATTGTTTAAAATGGAGGAAAACTTGTTTTTGAAAACTTGTGTTTAATTTCGGGGACGAAATTCTTTAAGGGGGGGAGGTTATAGCGATCCCGGGTTTACCCTTGTTGTATAGTGATCCGGACATGTGTCCGTGGATGTTGGTAGTTGTTTATTATCTTGTTTGCATCCTTTCTTACTTTGTATTTGAGTTATAGGATGTGTTGAGCGGGTTTGTTACAGGTTGGTTGAGTTTAGAAACCAAAACTAGTTGCCCAGATTTTTTTGGCCTGTACGCTCGAGCGTAGGTGTTGGCGCTCGAGCGTAGATTACATCCATCCAGTATCTTGTTGTGCAGTGTTGTGAGCTCGAGCATAGGGTTGGGAGCTCGAGCGTAGGTCTGGTTCTGCAAAAGTGCTGAGCGAGTGCATTCTGCGCTCGAGCGGGAGGTTGGCCGCTCGAGCGTACGTCTGTGAGTGGCCGCTCGAGCGGGGTGTTTTACGCTCGAGCGGAGACCTGGGTTAAAGTTCCGAAATTGTGACTTTTCAAATCACTTTTTACTTTCTCTTCTCTCTCTTACTTTTCCAAAAAGCCATTTTCAGAGCTTCTCACTCTAAATCGGCCCTTCTCTCTTAGTTTTGATCTAGTAAGGATCGTTTACTCACCTTTTGCCTTCACAAAAGTTGTGTTGATCGTCGAGAGCTTCCTTTTGATCTGAAAATTTTGAGGTTTGGAGCATTTTAGTTTTGGTCTTCATCTCCTTTGGGACTCCGAATTTGAGGTAGGGATAACCTACTCCTCTCTATGGGTTTTGTCTTTAAATTTTGGTATTTTGAGATGTTGGGCTTGGTTTGGTAATCTTGTAAAGGTTTGGGGCTTTTGTGTAATTTTACAAAGGTTGGGGTTTTATTCATAATAAACCTAGATGCATGTTTGGCATAGAAAAATGGAATGATTGTTGAATCATTGATGAAAATGGGACCTAAGGGTTGAAATGGTAATTATGGAAAATGGCCTAATTACATTGTTTAATTAATTGGGATAATTAATTGGTGAGAAATGAGGAAATGAAATG
This sequence comes from Camellia sinensis, assembly GCF_055761805.1. Taxonomy (NCBI): domain Eukaryota; kingdom Viridiplantae; phylum Streptophyta; class Magnoliopsida; order Ericales; family Theaceae; genus Camellia; species Camellia sinensis. The sequence continues at coordinate 165,933,537 of NC_138972.1, forward strand.
TTGATTGAATATCCATTTGTGCATTTATTTTCTGTTTTAGAAATAACTGCTTTGGGCTATCGGTGGAGGATAGTCGAGATTGTTGTAGACAATGCATGATGATTAGGTAAACGGAAACTAATCAATGGAATGTGTCATGGAACTTGACGGTTGATAGAATACATTAATTGTGTGTATTGTGTGATTGTATATAGAACCAATGTGTTTATATACGTTATGTGTAGAGGAGGAGATAGGGGATGTACTCCGCGGTTTAGGGGAAGATAGGGGATGTACCTCTAAACCGGATAGGTATTGGGAGGAGATATGGGATGAACTCCGTAGACAGAGCTCATATGCTTGTCTAGAGAAGTGAAGATAGAGCTCATATGCTTATCTTTGTGAAGTGTGGATACAGCTTGTATGCTTATCTGTGGATATTGTTGATATACATATCTGTTGTGAAGTGTGGATACAGCTTGTATGCTTATCTGTGGATATTGTTGATATACATATCTGTTGTAGAGTGTGGATACAGCTTGTATGCTTATCTGTGGATATTGTTGATATACATATCTGTTGAGAATATGGATATAGCTTTTATGCTTATCTGAATGTGAGATATAGTTTTTATACATATCTGTGGAAATGATGATAGAGCTAGCATGCTTATCTGTTGAAAAGAGGGAAAATGAAAAGTAATTGGGACTTGTAAGTCGTTGACATAAATATGTAATTTATGTGATTGTATCAGTGTTGACCAACTATCAATTGCTAATGTTTTAGTCATTGTCCATGGTTGGTTTAGTGTATTTCTACTGGGCTGTGGCTCACCCTATATGGGAATATCATTTTCAGGTACAGGAAGCATGCCACCTCCAAGGACATAGCTGGGAGGCTAGTGGCGGGCATAGTTTTGTCGTTTTACTTTTGATGTATTACATGTAATTTCAAGCCAAGGGCTTAATGTGTAAACGAGTTAGAACTCTTTGTTGTAACCAAGTGTTAACTTGGAAAGCTGTAAGCCCGTAGGGCATTTTGTTATGAGGTTATCATGTAATACTTATGTCTTGGAATTCTAATGAATGAAAGGAATGCGGTTAGTTTAAATGTAAATGCATGTCTTATCTGATGGGTTTATTGTTATTATTTTGAGGGCGTTACAAACGTCCTTTTTATTTAATTTCCAAATAGATCTTTAAGGTACAGTGGTTTCTTAAATTAATTTTCATTGTTAATTTTATGCAACTTTCATTTTTATTCAATTTCCTTTTCTATTCAACTTAATTTTTTATTTAATTTCCAAATAGATCGTTAAGGTATAGTGGTTTCTAGAAGGAACTTCCATTGTTAATTTTATGCAACTTCCATTTTTATTTAATTTCCAAACAGATGGTTATGGTATAGTCGTTTCTTGAATGAACTTTCATTTTTAATTTTATGCAACTTCCATTTTTATTTTTATTCAACTTTCATTTGTATTCAATTTCTTTTTCTATTCAACTTCCTTTTTTATTTAGTTTCCAAATAGATCGTTAAAGTATAGTGGTTTCTTGAATGAACTTCCATTGTTAATTTTATGCAACTTCCATTTTTATTTTTATTCAACTTCAATTTTTACTCAATTTACTTTTTTATTCAACTTCATTTTTTATTCAATTTCCAAATAGATAGTTAAGGTATAGTGGTTTTTTGAATGAACTTCCATCTCTATGTTTATGCAACTTCCATTTTTATTTTTATTCAACTTCAATTTTTATTCAATTTCCTTTTCTATTCAACTTCATTTTCATTCAATTTCTTTTTCTATTCAACGTCCTTTTTTATTCAATTTCCAAACAGATCGTTAAGGTATAGTGGTTTTTTGATGAACTTCCATTGTTAATTTTATGCAACTTCCATTTTTATTTTTATTCAACTTCAATTTTTACTCAATTTACTTTTCTATTCAATTTCCTTTTTTATTCAATTTCCAAATAGATAGTTAAGGTATAGTGGTTTTTTGAATGAACTTCCATTTTTAATTTTATGCAACTTCCATTTTTATTTTTATTCAACTTCCATTTTTATTTTTATTTCCTTTTCTATTCAACTTCTTTTTTTATTTAATTTGCAAATAGATCGTGAAGGTATAGTGGTTTCTTAAATGAACTTCCATTGTTAATTTTCTGCAACTTCCATTTTTATTTTTATTCAACTTTCGTTTTTATTCAATTTCTTTTTCTATTCAACTATATTTTTTATTTAATTTCTAAATAGATCGTTGAGGTATAGTGGTTTTTTCCATTTTTATTTTTATTCAATTTACTTTTCTATTCTGCTTTCTTTTTTATTTAATTTCCAGATAGATCGTTAAGGTATTGTGGTTTCTTGAATGAGCTTTTATTGTTAATTTCATGCAACTTTCATTTTTATTTTTATTCAACTTCCATTTTTATTCAATTTCTTTTTCTATTCAACTTCCTTTTTTGTTTCATTTCCAAATAGATCGTGGAGGTAGAGTGGTTTCTTGAATGAACTTCCGTTGTTTATTTTATGCAACTTCCTTTTTATTTTTGCTCAATTTTTTTTTTCTATTCAGCTTTCTTTTTTGTTTAATTTCCAAATAAATCGTCCAGGTATAGTGGTTTCTTGAATGAACTTCCGTTGTTAATTTTATGCAATTTTCATTTTATTTTTATTCAACTTCCATTTTTAATCAATTTACTTTTCCATTCACCTTCCTTTTTTATTTAATTTGCAGATAGATCGTTAAGGCATACAGGTTTCTTGGATGAACTTTTGTTGTTAATTTAATGCACCTTCCATTTTTATTTTTATTCAACTTCCTTTTTTATTCAATTTCCTTTCCTATTCAACTTCCTTTTTTGTTTAATTTTCAAATAGATCGTTGAGGTATAGTGGTTTTTGAATGAACTTACATTTTTATTTTTATTCAACTTCCATTTTTATTCAACTTCTTTTTCTATTCAACTTTCTTTTTTATTTAATTTCCAAATAGATCGTTAAGGTATAGTGGTTTTTTTTTTTAATGAGCTTCCATTGTTAATTTTATGCAACTTCCATTTTTACTTTTATTCAACTTCAATTTTTATTCTGTTTCCTTTTCTATTCAACTTCCTTTTTTATTTAATTTACAAATAGACCGTTAAGTTATAGTGGTTTCTTGAATGAACTTCCATTTTTAATTTTATGCAACTTCCATTTTTATTTTTATTCAACTTCCATTTTTATTCTATTTCTTTTTATATTGAACTTCTTTTTTTTATTTAATTTCCAAATAGATCGTTAGGGTATAGTGGTTTCTTGAATGAAATTCCATTTTAATTTTATGCAACATCCATTTTTATTTTTATTCAATTTTCATTTTTATTCAATTTCCTTTTCTATTAAACTTCCTTTTGTTATTTAATTTCCAAACAAATCGTTAAGGTATAATGGTTTCTTGAATGAACGTCCTTTGTTAATTTTATGTGACTTCGATTTTTATTTTTATTCAGCTTCAATTTTATTCAATTTCCTTTTCTATTCAACTTTGTTTTTTTATTTAATTTCCAAGTAGATCGTTAAGATGTAGTGATTTATTTAATGAACTTCCATTTTTAATTTTATACAATTTCCATTTTGATTTTTATTAAACTTCCATTTTTATTTTATTTCATATTCTATTCAACTTCTTTTTTTATTTAATTTCCAAATAGATCGTTAAGGTATAGTTTTTTCTTGAATGAACTTTCATTGTTAATTTTATGCAACTTCCATTTTCATTTTTATTCAACTTTCACTTTTATTCAATTTTCTTTTCTATTCAACTTCTTTTTTTTTTCTTAATCTCCAAATAGATCGTTAAGGTATAGTGGTTTCTTAAGTGAACTTCCATTTTTATTTCTTTTCAACTTCAATTTTTATTCAATTTACTTTTCTATTCAATTTCCTTTTTTATTTAATTTCCTGATAGATCGTTAAGGTATAGTGGTTTCTTGAATGAACCTTTATTGTTAATTTTATGCAACTTCCATTTTTATTTTTTATTCGAATTCAATTTTTTTTCAATTTCTTTTTCTATTCAACTTCCTTTTTTGTTTAATTTCCAAATAGATCGTTAAGGTACAGTGGTTGCTTGAATAAACTTCCATTTTCAACTTTATGCAACTTCCATTTTTATTTTTATTCAACTTTCATTTTTATTCAATTTTCATTTTTATTCAACATCCTTTTTTATTTAATTTCCAAATAGATCGTTAAGGTATGGTGGTTTGTTAAATGAATTTCCATTGTTAATTTTATGCAACTTTCCTTTTTATTCAATTTCCTTTTCTATTCAACTTAATTTTTTATTTAATTCTCAAATCGATCGTTAAGCTATAGTGGTTTTTAGAATGAACTTCCGTTGTTAATTTTATGCAACTTCCATTTTTATTTACTTACCTTTTCTATTCAACTTCCCTTTTTATTTAATTTCCAAACAGATGGTTAAGGTATAGTCGTTTCTTGAATGAACTTCCATTTCTAATTTTATGCAACTTCCATTTTTATTTTTATTCCACTTTCATTGTTATTCAATTTCTTTTTCCATTCAACTTCATTTTTTATTTAGATTTCAAATAGATCGTTAAGGTATAGTGGTTTCTTGAATGAACTTCCATTGTTAATTTTATGCAACTTTCTTTTTTATTTTTATTCAACTTCAAATTTTATTCAATTTACTTTTCTATTCAATCTCCTTTTTTATTCAATTTCCAAATAGATAGTTAAGGTATAGTGGTTTCTTGAATGAACTTTCATTTCTAATTTTATGCAGTTTCCATTTTTATTTTTATTCAATTTCCTTTTCTATTCAACTTCATTTTTATTCAATTTCTTTTTCTATTTAACTTCCTATTCTATTTAATTTCCAAATAGATCATTAAGGTATAGTGGTTTCTTGATGAACTTCCATTGTTAATTTTATGCAACTTCCATTTTTATTTTTATTCAATTTCAATTTTTACTCAATTTACTTTTCTATTCAATTTCCTTTTTTGTTCAATTTCCAAATAGATAGTTAAGGTTTAGTGGTTTTTTAAATGAACTTCCATTTTTAATTTTATGCAACTTTGATTTTTATTTTTATTCAACTTCCATTTTTATTTTATTTCCTTTTCTATTCAACTTCTTTTTTTATTTATTTTCCAAATAGATCGTTAAGATATAGTGGTTTCTTGAATGAACTTCCATTGTTAATTTTCTGCAACTTCCATTTTTATTTTTATTCAACTTCCGTTTTTATTCAATTTACTTTTCTATTCAACTTTATTTTTTATTTAATTTCCAAATAGATCGTTGAGGTATAGTGATTTTTTCCATTTTTATTTTTATTCAACTTCCATTTTTATTCAATTTACTTTTCTATTCTACTTTCTTTTTTATTTAATTTTCAGATAGATCGTTAAGGTATTGTGGTTTCTTGAATGAACTTTTATTGTTAATTTTATGCAACTTCCATTTTTATTTTTATTCAATTTCCTTTTCTATTCAATTTCCTTTTTTGCTTCATTTGCAAATAGATCGTTGAGGTAGACTGGTTTCTTGAATGAACTTCCATTGTTAATTTTATGCAACTTCCATTTTTATTTTTATTCAACTTCCACTTTTATTCAATTTCCTTTTCTATTCAACTTTCTTTTTTTTTTAATCTCCAAATAGATCGTTAAGGTATAGTGGTTTCTTGAGTGAACTTCCATTTTTATTTCTATTCAACTTCTATTTTTATGTAATTTACTTTTCTATTCAATTTTCTTTTTTATTTAATTTCCTGATAGATCGTTAAGGTATAGTGGTTTCTTGAATGGACCTTTATTGTTAATTTTATGCAACTTTCATTTTTATTTTTTATACGAATTCAATTCTTATTCAATTTCTTTTTCTATTCAACTTCCTTTTTTATTTAATTTCAAAATTGATCGTTAAGGTACAGTGGTTGCTTGAATAAACTTACATTTTCAATTTTATGCAACTTCCATTTTTATTTTTATTCAACTTGCATTTTTATTCAACGTCCTTTTTTATTTAATTTCCAAATAGATCGTTAAGCTATAGTGGTTTCTTGAATGAATTTCCATTAATTTTATGCAACTTCCATTTTTATTAAATTTCCTTTTTTATTCAACTTAATTTTTTATTTAATTTCCAAATAGATCGTTAAGGTATAGTGGTTTCCAGAATGAATTTCTATTGTTAATTTTATGCAACTTCCACTTTTATTCAATTTCTTTTTCTATTCAACTTTCATTTTTATTTAATTTCCAAATAGATCGTTAAGGTATAGTGGTTTCTGGAATGAACTTTCACTTTTAATTTTATGCAACTTCCATTTTTATTTTTATTCAACTTCCATTTTTATTCTATTTCCTTTTCTATTGAACTTCTTTTTTTTATTTAATTTCCAAATAGATCATTAAGGTATAGCGGTTTCTTGAATGAAATTCCATTTTAATTTTATGCAACATCCACTTTTATTTTTATTCAATTTTCATTTTTATTCAATTTCCTTTTCTATTAAACATCCATTTTTTATTTAATTTCCAAGCAAATCGTTAAGGTATAGTGGTTTCTTGAATGAACTTCTTTTGTTAATTTTATGTGACTTCAATTTTTATTTTTATTCAGCTTCAATTTTATTCAATTTCTTTTTCTATTCCACTTCCTTTTTTACTTAGTTTTAAAATAGATCGTTAAGTATAGTTGTTTCTTTAATGAACTTTCATTTTTATTTTTATTCAACTTCTATTTTTATTCAATTTCCTTTTCTATTCGACATCCTTTTTTATTTAATTTTCCGATAGATCGTTAAGATATAGTGATTTCTTGAATGAACTTTTATTGTTAATTTTATGCAACTTCCATTTTCATTTTTATTCAACTTGAATTTTTATTCAATTTCCTTTTCTATTCAACTTCCTTTTTTCTTTAATTTCCAAATAGATCGTTAAGGTATAGTGGTTTTCTAAATGAACTTCCATTTTAATTTTATGCAACTTCCATTTTTAATTTTATTCAACTTCCATTTTTATTCAATTTCCTTTTCTACTCAACTTCCTTTTTATATTTAATTTGCAAATAGATTGTTAAGGTATAGTTGTTTTTTTTATTGAACTTTCATTTTTATTTTTATTCAACTCCAATTTTTATTCAATTTCCTTTTTTTATTTAATCTCCAAATAGATCGTTAAGATATAATTATTTCTTTAATGAACTTCCATTTTTAATTTTATACAATTTCCATTTTGATTTTTATTCAACTTCCATTTTTATTTTATTTCGTTTTCTATTCAACATCTTTTTTCATTTAATTTCCAAATATATCGTTAAGGTATAGTTGTTTCTTGAATAAACTTCCATTGTTAATTTTATGCAACTTCCATTTTTATTTTTATTCAATTTCCATTTCTATTCAGCTTCCTTATTATATTTAATTTCCAAATAGATTGTTAAGGTATAGTGGTTTCTTGATTGAACTTTCATTTTTAATTTTATGCAACTTCCATTTTTATTTTTATTCAACTCCAATTTTTATTCAATTTCCTTTTCTATTCAACTTCCTTTTTTTATTTAATCTCCAAATAGATCGTTAAGATATAATGATTTCTTCAATGAACTTCCATTTTTAATTTTATACAATTTCCATGTTGATTTTTATTCAACTTCCATTTTTATTTTATTTCGTTTTCTATTCAACTTCTTTTTTTTTTTAATTTCCAAATATATCGTCAAGGTATAGTTGTTTCTTGAATGAATTTCCATTGTTAATTTTATGCAACTTCCATTTTTATTTTTATTCAACTACCATTTTTATTCAATTTCCTTTTCAATTCAACTTCCTTTTTTTTTTTCATCTCCAAGTAGATCGTTCAGGTATAGTGGTTTCTTGAGTGAACTTCCATTTTTATTCAATTTACTTTTCTATTCAACTTCCTTTTTTATTTAATTTCCCGATAGATCGTTAAGGTATAGTGGTTTCTTGAATGAACCTTTATTGTTAATTTTATGCAACTTCCATTTTTATTTTTTATTCGACTTCAATTTTTATTCAATTTCGTTTTCTATTCAACTTCATTTTTTTATTTAATCTCCAAATAGATCGTTAAGATATAATAATTTTCTTTAATGAACTTCCATTTTTAATTTTATACAATTTCCATTTTGATTTTTATTCAACTTTCATTTTTATTTTATTTCGTTTTCTATCAACATCTTTTTTTATTTAATTTCCAAATATATCGTTAAGGTATAGTTGTTTCTTGAATGAACTTCCATTGTTAATTTTGTGCAACTTCCATTTTTATTTTTATTCAACTTCTATTTTTATTCTATTTCCTTTTCTATTCAACTTCCTTATTATATTTAATTTCCAAATAGATTGTTAAGGTATAGTGGTTTCTTGATTGAAATTTCATTTTTAATTTTATGCAACTTCCATTTTTATTTTTATTCAACTCCAATTTTTATTCAATTTCCTTTTCTACTCAACTTCCTTTTTTTATTTAATCTGCAAATAAATCGTTAAGATATAATGATTTCTTTAATGAACTTCCATTTTTAATTTTATACAATTTCCATTTTGATTTTTATTCAACTTCCATTTTTATTTTATTTCGTTTTCTATTCAACTTCTTTTTTTTATTTAATTTTCAAATATATCGTTAAGGTATAGTTATTTCTTGAATGAATTTCCATTGTTAATTTTATGCAACTTCCATTTTTATTTTTATTCAACTACCATTTTTATTCAATTTCCTTTCCTGTTCAACTTCCTTTTTTTTTTTTAATCTCCAAGTAGATCGTTAAGGTATAGTGGTTTCTTGAGTGAATTTCCATTTTTATTTCTATTCAACTTCCATTTTTATTCAATTTACTTTTCTATTCAATTTCTTTTTTTATTTAATTTCCTGATAGATCGTTAAGGTATAGTGGTTTCTTCAATGAACCTTTATTGTTAATTTTATGCAACTTACATTTTTTATTTTTTATTCGACTTCAATTTTTATTCAATTTCCTTTTCTATTCAGCTTTCTTTTTTATTTATTTTTCAAATAGATCGTTAAGGTACAGTGGTTGTGTAGGAACCCACATTTTATGTCCTTATAGCGATCCCGGGTTTACCCTTGTTGTATAGTGATCCGGACATGTGTCCGTGGATGTTGGTAGTTGTTTATTATCTTGTTTACATCCTTTCTTACTTTGTATTTGAGTTATAGGATGTGTTGAGCGGGTTTGTTACAGATTGGTTGAGTTTAGAAACCAAAACTAGTTGCCCAGATTTTTGGCCTGTACGCTCGAGCGGAGGTGTTGGCGCTCGAGCGTAGATTACACCCTTTCAGTATTTTCCTGTGCAGCGTTGTACGCTCGAGCGTAGGATTGGGAGCTCGAGCGGAGGCCTGGTTCTGCAAAAGTGCTGGGCGAGTGCATTCTGCGCTCGAGCGGGAGGTTGGCCGCTCGAGCGGAAGTCTGTGAGTGGCCGCTCGAGCGGGGTGTTTTACGCTCGAGCGTAAGACTGGGTTTAAATCCCGAAATTGTGACTTTTCAAATCACTTTTTCACTTTCTCTTCTCTCTCTTACTTTTCCAAAATCACCATTGTTGAGCCTCTCACTCTAGACTCTACCTTCTCTCTAGGTTTTGATCTAGTAGGAGTGATTTACTCACCTTTGGCCTTTACAAAAAAGTTGTTGATCGTCGAGGGCTTCATTTTAATCTGAAAATCTCGGGTTTTGGAGCACGTTGGGTTTTGTCGTCTTCTCCTTTGGGACTCCGAATTTGAGGTAGGGATAACCTACTCCTCTCTATGGGTTTTGTCTTTAAATTTTGGTATTTTGAGATGTTGGGCTTGGTTTGGTAATTTTGTGAAAGTTTGGGGCTTTTGTGTAATTTTACAAAAGTTGGGGTTTTAATTCATAATAAACCTAGATGCATGTTTGGCATAGAAAAATGGAATGATTGTTGAATCATTGATGAAAATGGGACCTAAGGGGTTGAAATGGTAATTATGGAAAATGGCCTAATTACATTGTTTAATTAATTGGGATAATTAATTGGTGAGAAATGAGGAAATGAAATGTTGATTGAATATCCATTTGTGCATTTATTTTCTGTTTTAGAAATAACTGCTTTGGGCTATCGGTGGAGGATAGTCGAGATTGTTGTAGACAATGCATGATGATTAGGTAAACGGAAACTAATCAATGGAATGTGTCATGGAACTTGACGGTTGATAGAATACATTAATTGTGTGTATTGTGTGATTGTATATAGAACCAATGTGTTTATATACGTTATGTGTAGAGGAGGAGATAGGGGATGTACTCCGCGGTTTAGGGGAAGATAGGGGATGTACCTCTAAACCGGATAGGTATTGGGAGGAGATAGGGGATGAACTCCGTAGACAGAGCTCATATGCTTGTCTAGAGAAGTGAAGATAGAGCTCATATGCTTATCTTTGTGAAGTGTGGATACAGCTTGTATGCTTATCTGTGGATATTGTTGATATACATATCTGTTGTAGAGTGTGGATACAGCTTGTATGCTTATCTGTGGATATTGTTGATATACATATCTGTTGAGAATGTGGATATAGCTTTTATGCTTATCTGAATGTGAGATATAGTTTTTATACATATCTGTGGAAATGATGATAGAGCTAGCATGCTTATCTGTTGAAAAAGGGAAAATGAAAAGTAATTGGGACTTGTAAGTCGTTGACATAAATATGTAATTTATGTGATTGTATCAGTGTTGACCAACTATCAATTGCTAATGTTTTAGTCATTGTCCATGGTTGGTTTAGTGTATTTCTACTGGGCTGTGGCTCACCCTATATGGGAATATCATTTTCAGGTACAGGAAGCATGCCACCTCCAAGGACATAGCTTGGGAGGCTAGAGGCGGACATAGTGTAGTTGTTTTACTTTTGATGTATTACATGTAACTTCAAGCCAAGGGCTTAATGTGTAAACGAGTTAGTACTCTTTTGTTGAAACCAAGTGTTAACTTGGAAAGCTGTAAGCCCGTAGGGCATTTTGTTTGATGTTAACATGTAATACTTATGTAATGAAACTCAATGAAATAAAGGAATGTGGTTAGTTTATATGTAAATGCTTGTATCATCTGATGGGTTTAATGTTATTATTTTGAGGGCGTTACAACTTGGTATCAGAGCGTACCGGGTTCGAATACTTTGGGTACGTGGGAAGTGATTAGGATCACAATGGGTTTGTCTCGCTTGATAGAGACGTAGATGTAGTACCATATGCTATGTGTTTATTTGATAACATGCTTATGTGACTATGTGGGTATGGGATTTAATTTCTAGGATGTTGATTGGATCCTTGAGTTTCTGGGAGTCTTGTTGGAAAAGCACTTGATCAACGCTGTTTCTAACCAGAACTCTAGTAACGCCTCGGGACTATCATTATCCGGAAATGAAGTTCGTAAGTGCTTATGTGTTTATGTGCTTATGTGGAGTGAATTACAGTTGTCCATGCATTAGGATGTGAGTGTTTAGTTTCGGCACACTTATGAATGTGCTAACGTTCTGTGTTGCCTTTATTAGGATGTCAGGACGAGGAAGAGGTGCTAGGCGTGGTAGACCTGCGAGGCAGGAAGTACCGTTACAGGGTGAGATTCCGGCAGTGCAGGAGGGAGTTGGGCAGGCCAATGTGGCCGAGCCAGTAGGTCAGCAGGCTATGGGTGCCTTGGCCAGAGAGATAGCAGGAGCTTTGGGTATTCTTAGAGCTGGGAATCAGGCAGCTGAGACAGGACCTTCCTTCTTGAAGAGGGAGTTCTTCCGGTGTAATCCGGACGAGTTTATCGGGGATCCTAAAGAGCCGCTTAAGGCAGATGAATGGCTCGAACAGACAACGAAGACGTTTGAGATGCTTGGCATCGAGGACGGAGCACTGAAAGTGACCTTGGCATCCTTCCAACTGAAGGGAGATGCGGGTCAATGGTGGAAGTACGAGAAAGCTCGTGTTGGTGGTACTTGGGAGGCGTTTGTGAATGCTTTTCAGGAGAGGTTTTTGTCAGCAGCAGCTAGGGAAAAGCTGAGGGATCAGTTTAGCCGGCTTAATCAGCAGGGCTTGTCAGTGGCCGAGTTTGAGGCTACTTTTACCAGTCTGTCTAGGTTTGCACCTGAACTGGTGGCGTCTGAGGAACGCCGTTGCTATGAGTTTGAGCGGAAGTTGAGGCGGGGCCTCAAGTTGAGAATTGGTGGGTCTTATATTCGAGAGTATAGACACCTAGTGGACGCTGCAGCTCATATGGAGCTTATGATGCAGGAGGAGGATGAGGGTCAGAGAGGCTCCAAGAGGAGCCAGGATAGTCAGGGTGATGGCAGGAGGCAGAGGGGTTCTAACCCTCAGCAGTCGCAGGGTGGTGTTGCTAGATCGACCTTCCCAGTGCCGAGTGCAGGCTCCGGGAGAGGTGGTCAGGGGGATTTCACCTGTTACAAGTGTGGCCAGCTGGGTCACAAGGTATCTGTTTGCCCGCAGAAGGGTGGGGGTCAGAAAGCTGCTTCTTCTTCAGCTAGACCGCAGAGTCAGAGTTTGGGCAGGGGGCAGCTCTTGACTTGTTATCAGTGTGGACAACCTGGGCACATGAAGAGGTTTTGCCCACAGTTGAGTGCCACTTCGGGAGCGTCTGGTTCTAGGCAGACGCAGGGTTTTCAGCCAGCTCAGTCTGTGCAGGCCTCGAGGGCCAATCCGGGAGCTTCGTCATCCCAGTCTGTGCAGCAGTCTTTTGCTCCGAGAGGTGAGCAGGTAGACCAGGGGCCTACGGGGCGCGTGTATGCTGTTACCGCGCAGGATTTAGTACCGGCTCCATCAGTAGTGAGAGGTACTTTTCTGTTTTGCAACTCAGTTGCTAATGTGTTGATAGACACGGGTGCATCTCATTCTTTTGTATCTGCTGCATTTGCATCTGTTTTGGAATTGGAGTTAGCACAGTTAGCATCTCCTATTTGTGTGGTATCGCCTTTGGGTGGTGAGTTGATTCTGAAACAGGGTGTTAGAGGATGTGATATAGAGGTCGCCGACTATAGGCTTCCTTTTCCGTTTGTTGTCATGCCCATGAAGGGTTTTGATGTTATTTTGGGTATGGACTGGTTATCGTCATACCGGGCTGTTATTGATTGCTACCGCCAGAGGGTTACATTGTGTACCTTGAGCGGGGAGTGGTTCCATTTCTTGGGAGACCGTGTAACGCCCTCAAAATAATAGCTTTAAACCCATTAAATAAGACATGCATTGATATTCAAAAGCTCCACATTCTTTCATTGAACAGCGTTTCATTACAAAAAGCATTACATGTTAACAACAAAAGCAAATGCCCTATGGGCTTACAGCTTTCCAAGTTAACACTTGGTTACAACAAAAGAGCACTAACTCAAACACGTTAAGCCCTTGGCTTGAATTTACATGTAATACATCAAGTAAAACAACAAAAAAGTCCGCCTCTGGCCTCCCAAGCGACGTCCTTGGAGGTGGCATGCTACCTGTACCTGAAAATGATATTCCCATATAGGGTGAGCCACAGCCCAGTAGAAATACACTAAACCAACCATGAACAATGACTAAAAGATTAGCAACTGATAGACGGTCAACACTGACACTTCCATTTACATCTCCCTACGTTTCCATGACAGCCAAGTCTATGTTACAATTCACCTTTCGTTTTTGTTCAACTTTGAGTTTGAAAACAAGGCTCAGTACTCTGGCCAGAACATTTGATGAGATTATAGTTCATCACTAGAACACTTTCGAAATCCAAGGTGGATACACATTATTTTGTTGTATCAATAACACATAAACTACTCCCATACTTCGCAAACAATGATGATATACATTTTAGTGCTATATCAAATCAAACAAACTTTTCAATAGATAAGCATATGAGCTATATCACTACTACAACAGATAAGCATATGAGCTGTATCAACACTTCAACCGATAAGCATATGAGCTGTATCAACACTTCAACCGATAAGCATATGAGCTATATCAACATTCCAACAACCGGTTTAGAGGTACATCCCCCATCTTCCCCTAAACCATTAACCGGTTTAGAGGTACATCCCCCATCTTCCCCTAAACCGTGGAGTACATCCCCTATCTCCTCCCATACACAAGTAATGCATACAAATACAGAATCACATATGCAATCAATCAATACATAAAATTAATGTATTCTATCAGCCGACATGCTCTATGACACATCCAACTGATTAGTTTTAGTTTGCCTAATCATCAAGCATTGTCTACAACAATCAACACTACCCTCCACCGGTAGCCCAAAGCAATTATTTCTAAGCAGGAAATAAATGCACAATGGATATTCAATCGACATTTCAATTCGGTGAGTGATAAATAATTCAACTACACCCTTTTACCCCATGCACTCCCAATCTCAGCAATTCCATTTCATTTCCTCATTTCCCACAATTAATTATCTCAATTAATTAAACAATGTAATTAGGTCATTTTCCCTAATTACCATTACCACCCTTAGGTCCCATTTTCATCAATGATTCAACATTTATTCCATTTCTCTATACCAAACATGCATCTAGGTTTATTACAAATAAAATCCCAACTTTTGTAAAATAACACAAATGGCCCAAACTTTCACAAAATTACCAAACCAACCCCAACATCTCAAATTACCAAAATTTAAGGACAAAATCCATAGAGAGGAGTAGGATATCCCTACCTCAAATTCAGAGCTCCAAAGGAGAAGATGAGTAAAACTCAAAAGTGCTCCAAATCCCAAATTTCTCAGATCTCCACAAAGCCCTCGACGATCAACACACTTCTTACAAAGGCCCAAGGTGAGGAAAACACTCTAGGTAGATCAATCCTAAGAGAGAAGTTCGGTTTTAGAGTGAGGTGCTCTCCAATGGAGGTTTTGAAAAAGTAAGAGAGAGAAAGGAAATCAAAAAGTGATCAAATAGGTGGTTTCACGAACTGATATAAGAGCAGGTCCGCTCGAGCGTACAACACCCCGCTCGAGCGTACAGACACAAGTTCACGCTCGAGCGTCCAACGATCCGCTCGAGCGCCGGGTGCACTCTCCCAGAATTTTCTGCAGACGACCAAAATGCTAAGAGAAGGAAATTCACGCTCGAGCGTCCAAACTGCCGCTCGAGCGTAAAGGCAGCAACAAAAGCTCGCTCGAGCACAAAACCGCCGCTCGAGGGGAGAGACCAAAACCTGGGCAAAATTTCAAAGCTTTAAAACACAACCAACTAATTCCCAACTTGCCCAATACAACCCAAAACTCTAAAACAAAGAGTAAGGGATAGAAATGAGGATAAGACAACAACGAATCTACGAAACTGAGTCCAGATTATAGTTATACAACAACAGGGAATACCGGGATCGCTATAGACCGGGTTGGTAGTGTTTTGCCACCGGGGTATGATTCGCGAGGGCGAAGTGAACTTAGTAGTCTACTTACTAGCTTTGAGAGTGGTGAGAGTGGTGAGACCCAGCATGTATTGCCGAGGGTGGTTTGTGAGTATTCGGATGTCTTTCCCGAAGATCTGGTTAGTTTGCCACCTCACCGAGAGATAGAGTTCTCTATTGATTTAGTACCTGGTACGGCGCCGATTTCTATGGCACCTTACCGTTTTGCTCCAGCAGAGTTGGTTGAGTTGAAAGTTCAGCTCCAGGAATTGCTAGATAAGGGCTTTGTTCGCCCTAGTGTTTCACCGTGGGGAGCACCGGCCCTCTTTGTTAAAAAGAAAGATGGTGCCTTGAGATTGTGTATTGACTACCGGAAGTTGAATCGGGCTACGGTTAAAAATAAGTACCCTATGCCCCGTATAGATGATTTGTTTGACCAGTTGAAGGGTTCCCGTTGTTTCTCTAAGATAGACTTGAGATCGGGTTACCATCAGTTGAGGGTCAGGGAGGAAGATATTCCTAAGACGGCATTCCGTACGCGGTATGGCCATTATGAGTTTTTGGTGATGCCATTCGGACTTACCAATGCACCGGCAGTCTTTATGGACTTGATGAACCGGATTTTCCGGGAGTTCTTAGACCGATTTGTGGTTGTTTTCGTGGACGATATCCTTATCTATTCGTCTTCTGAGGAGGAGCACGAGGCACACTTGAGAGTGGTGCTTGAGTTACTTAGAGCCCATAGGCTGTATGCCAAGTTTGGGAAGTGTGAGTTCTGGCTGAGGGAAGTCAAATTCTTAGGCCACGTGGTATCCAGGGAAGGGGTGTCTGTTGATACATCCAAGGTTGAGGCAGTGCAAGATTGGGCACAGCCTAAGAGTGTGTTTGAGATCCGCAGTTTTCTGGGATTGGCTGGGTATTACCGTCGGTTTATGAATGATTTCTCCAGCTTAGCGTCACCGTTGACTAGACTGACTCGGAAGGGAGTCAAGTTTGTGTGGAGTGAGACTTGTGAAAAGTCGTTCCAAGAGCTGAAAGTTAGATTGACCACCGCTCCGGTATTGATTATTCCGGAGAGAGGGTTGGGTTATGCGGTTTATTGTGATGCCTCACGAGAGGGTTTGGGTTGTGTGTTGACGCAAGAGGGGAAGGTGGTAGCTTATGGCTCACGTCAGTTGAAAATACAGGAGAAGAATTACCCTACTCACGACCTAGAGTTAGCAGCAGTGATCTTTGCCTTGAAAGTCTGGAGGCACTACCTTTATGGTGAGAAGTTCGAGGTATTCTCGGATCATAAGAGTTTGAAGTATCTGTTTACACAGAGAGACTTGAATTTGAGGCAGAGGAGATGGATGGAGTTCATCGAGGATTATGATTTTGAGTTGCATTATCATCCGGGAAAGGCCAATGTTTTGGCCGATGCCCTTAGTAGGAAAACCATTAGTGATGTAGCTTGTATAGCCATCCGGGAATGGGAAATGTTGGGAGCACTGGGCGAGTTTGATTTGCTACTGGGCGAATCTGTCAAGGCTGCGGCCTTGTTTTCTGTTGTTGCGCAGCCTACACTTGTGATTAGAGTGTTAGAGGCACAGAGAGGTGACCTTGAGGTAGAATCCCTCCGAGAG
The DNA here is from genome assembly GCF_055761805.1 of Camellia sinensis. Lineage (NCBI taxonomy): Eukaryota > Viridiplantae > Streptophyta > Magnoliopsida > Ericales > Theaceae > Camellia > Camellia sinensis. The sequence goes on from NC_138972.1 coordinate 165,950,573, forward strand.
AAGATCTCCAGTGGGAAAGTTGAGAAGGGTTTGACGGTGTATCCCGACCTGAGTGTGAGATACCGAGACCGTTTGTTTGTACCGGAGGCTTGCCGAGAGGAGGTACTCCGAGAGTTTCACCATTCGCGCCTTGCGGTGCATCCGGGAGGTACTAAGATGTATCAGGATTTGGGTCGCCAGTTTTGGTGGCGGGGTATGAAAAGAGATGTGGCTGTTTTCGTATCGAAGTGCCTTACTTGCCAGCAAGTGAAGGCCGAGCATCAGAGGCCAGCGGGTTTGTTGCAACCCTTGCCTATTGCCGAGTGGAAGTGGGAGCATGTCACTATGGACTTCGTTGTAGGTCTTCCGAGGACTCAGCGGGGTAGTGATGCTATTTGGGTGGTTGTAGACCGGTTGACTAAGTCGGCGCACTTTATTCCTATGCGCGTGAGAGATTCGGTAGATCATCTTGCCGATTTGTATATTCGGGATGTAGTGAGATTGCACGGGGTCCCAGTGACGATCGTCTCAGATAGAGATCCTCGTTTTACTGCTAGGCTGTGGCAGAGTTTGCAGAGTGCACTGGGCACTAAGTTGACCTTTAGTACGGCTTATCATCCTCAGACTGACGGGCAGTCCGAGCGTACTATTCAGATCCTCGAGGATATGCTTCGGGGTTGTGTCCTGGACTTCAGTGGGACGTGGGAGAGGCACTTGCCATTGGTAGAGTTTGCCTACAACAATAGTTTTCAGTCTAGCATCGGTATGGCACCGTTTGAGGCCTTGTATGGCCGACCGTGTAGGTCTCCAGTTTGTTGGGCCGAGGTGGGTGATTCACCTTTGTTGGGTCCGGAGTTGGTTAGGGAGACGACGGAGAAAGTTGAGCTTATCCGTAGGAGGCTTGTTACAGCCCAGAGTCGACAAAAGAGTTATGCCGACCGTAGGAGGAGGCCTTTGGCGTTTGAGGTAGGTGATCATGTCTTTCTGAAAATATCACCTAGGCGAGGCCTGATGAGGTTTGGGAAGAGTGGGAAATTATCCCCTCAGTTTATTGGTCCTTTTGAGATCCTTAAGAAGATAGGCGAGGTTGCTTATCGGTTAGCCTTACCGTCGCAGTTGTCCGGAGTGCATGACGTGTTTCATGTGAGTATGCTTCGGAAGTATGAGCCAGATCCATCACATGTGCTGGATTGGAGCGATTTAGAGGTAGATGAGGATGCCTCGTATGAGGAGAGACCGGTTCGGGTCTTGGATAGGCGGGATCAGGTCCTGCGTGGTAAGACCATTCCTTTGGTGAAAGTCTTGTGGAAACATCACGGAGTGGAGGAAGCCACTTGGGAACGTGAGTTGGAAGTCCGTGAGAAATATCCGGACTTGTTTGTTGATGTGTGATCTTGTATTTAAATTTTACATTATGTTGAACTTAAGAGCTTTTATATATGTCTTAAGTTGTAAAACATTGAGAATGTTTTGATTATTGGAAGCATGTTTTGGAACTTGCCTCATATGGTAGTTGGATGTAACACTATATATGTTGAATATATTGTTGACATTGGAAAGTTAGTGCATAATGTTGGTGCATGTTAATAATACATATGTTGTTTACATATTGTGATATGTCTCTTCTTAAAGGGATGGGATGACCGGTAATGGGTCGAATTGTTGAATGTTAAAATGTAACATTGTTTAAAATGGAGGAAAACTTGTTTTTTTGAAAACTTGTGTTTAATTTCGGGGACGAAATTCTTTAAGGGGGGAAGGTTATAGCGATCCCGGGTTTACCCTTGTTGTATAGTGATCCGGACATGTGTCCGTGGATGTTGGTAGTTGTTTATTATCTTGTTTACATCCTTTCTTACTTTGTATTTGAGTTATAGGATGTGTTGGGTGGGTTGGTTACAGGTTGGTTGAGTTTAGAAACCAAAACTAGTTGCCCAGATTTTTGGCCTGTACGCTCGAGCGGAGGTGTTGGCGCTCGAGCGGATAATACACCCATCCAGTATTTGTTGTGCAGTGTTGTGCGCTCGAGCGTGGAGTTGGCCGCTCGAGCGAATCTGTGTGAGTGGCCGCTCGAGCATAAGGATTGGGAGCTCGAGCGGAGGCCTGGTTCTGCAAAAGTGCTGGGCGAGTGCATTCTGCGCTCGAGCGGGAGGTTGGCCGCTCGAGCGGAAGTCTGTGAGTGGCCGCTCGAGCGGGGTGTTTTACGCTCGAGCGTAAGACTGGGTTTAAATCCCGAAATTGTGACTTTTCAAATCACTTTTTCACTTTCTCTTCTCTCTCTTACTTTTCCAAAATCACCATTGTTGAGCCTCTCACTCTAGACTCTACCTTCTCTCTAGGTTTTGATCTAGTAGGAGTGATTTACTCACCTTTGGCCTTTACAAAAAAGTTGTTGATCGTCGAGGGCTTCATTTTAATCTGAAAATCTCGGGTTTTGGAGCACGTTGGGTTTTGTCGTCTTCTCCTTTGGGACTCCGAATTTGAGGTAGGGATAACCTACTCCTCTCTATGGGTTTTGTCTTTAAATTTTGGTATTTTGAGATGTTGGGCTTGGTTTGGTAATTTTGTGAAAGTTTGGGGCTTTTGTGTAATTTTACAAAAGTTGGGGTTTTAATTCATAATAAACCTAGATGCATGTTTGGCATAGAAAAATGGAATGATTGTTGAATCATTGATGAAAATGGGACCTAAGGGGTTGAAATGGTAATTATGGAAAATGGCCTAATTACATTGTTTAATTAATTGGGATAATTAATTGGTGAGAAATGAGGAAATGAAATGTTGATTGAATATCCATTTGTGCATTTATTTTCTGTTTTAGAAATAACTGCTTTGGGCTATCGGTGGAGGATAGTCGAGATTGTTGTAGACAATGCATGATGATTAGGTAAACGGAAACTAATCAATGGAATGTGTCATGGAACTTGACGGTTGATAGAATACATTAATTGTGTGTATTGTGTGATTGTATATAGAACCAATGTGTTTATATACGTTATGTGTAGAGGAGGAGATAGGGGATGTACTCCGCGGTTTAGGGGAAGATAGGGGATGTACCTCTAAACCGGATAGGTATTGGGAGGAGATAGGGGATGAACTCCGTAGACAGAGCTCATATGCTTGTCTAGAGAAGTGAAGATAGAGCTCATATGCTTATCTTTGTGAAGTGTGGATACAGCTTGTATGCTTATCTGTGGATATTGTTGATATACATATCTGTTGTAGAGTGTGGATACAGCTTGTATGCTTATCTGTGGATATTGTTGATATACATATCTGTTGAGAATGTGGATATAGCTTTTATGCTTATCTGAATGTGAGATATAGTTTTTATACATATCTGTGGAAATGATGATAGAGCTAGCATGCTTATCTGTTGAAAAAGGGAAAATGAAAAGTAATTGGGACTTGTAAGTCGTTGACATAAATATGTAATTTATGTGATTGTATCAGTGTTGACCAACTATCAATTGCTAATGTTTTAGTCATTGTCCATGGTTGGTTTAGTGTATTTCTACTGGGCTGTGGCTCACCCTATATGGGAATATCATTTTCAGGTACAGGAAGCATGCCACCTCCAAGGACATAGCTTGGGAGGCTAGAGGCGGACATAGTGTAGTTGTTTTACTTTTGATGTATTACATGTAACTTCAAGCCAAGGGCTTAATGTGTAAACGAGTTAGTACTCTTTTGTTGAAACCAAGTGTTAACTTGGAAAGCTGTAAGCCCGTAGGGCATTTTGTTTGATGTTAACATGTAATACTTATGTAATGAAACTCAATGAAATAAAGGAATGTGGTTAGTTTATATGTAAATGCTTGTATTATCTGATGGGTTTAATGTTATTATTTTGAGGGCGTTACATTTCATACTCTGATTGTGTGTGATTTTTGTAAGACGGCCTTCGGTAACCTCGGGTTACTGGCCATCACGGCACCAAACTACTAGGGGCGGTTTGGGGGCGTGACAGGTTGCTTGAATAAACTTTCATTTTCAATTTTATGCAACTTCCATTTTTATTCAATTTCCTTTTTTATTCAACGTCTTTTTTTATTTAATTTCCAAATAGATCGTTAAGCTATAGTGGTTTCTTAAATGTATCTCCATTGTTAATTTTATGCAACTTCCATTTTTATTCAATTTCTTTTTCTATTCAACTTAATTTTTAATTTAATTTCCAAATAGATCGTTAAGGTATAGTGGTTTCTAGAATGAACTTCCGTTGTTAATTTTATGCAACTTCCATTTTTATTCAATTACCTTTTCTTTTCAACTTGCCTTTTTATTTAATTTCCAAACAGATCATTAAGGTATAGTGGTTTCTTGAATGAACTTCCATTTTTAATTTTATGCAACTTCCATTTTTATTTTTATTCAACTTTCATTTTTATTCAATTTCTTTTTCTATTCAACTTCCTTTTTTATTTAATTTCCAAATAGATCGTTACGGTAGAGTGGTTTATTGAATGAATTTCCATTGTTAATTTTATGCAACTTTCATTTTTATTTTTATTCAACTTCATTTTTTACTCAATTTACTTTTCTATTCAACTTCCTTTTTCATTCAATTTCCAAATAGATAGTTAAGGTATAGTGGTTTCTTGAATAAACTTCCATTTCTAATTTTATGCAACTTCCATTTTTATTTTTATTCAACTTCAATTTTTATTCAATTTATTTTTCTATTCAACTTCCTTTTTTATTCAATTTCCAAAGAGATAGTTAAGGTATAGTGGTTTCTTCAATGAAGTTCCATTTCTATTTTTATGCAAGTTCCATTTTTATCTTTATTCAACTTCAATTTTTATTTAATTTACTTTTCTACTCAACTTCCTTTTTATGTAATTTCTAAATAGATCGTTACGATATAGTGGTTTCTTGAATGAACTTCCGTTTTTAATTTTATGCAACTTCCATTTTTATTTTTATTCAACTTCCATTTTTATTCTATTTACTTTTCTACTCAATTTCTTTTTTTATTTAATTTCCAAATAGATCGTTAACGTATAGTGTTTTTTTAACTGAACTTTCATTGTTAATTTTATGCAACTTCCATTTTTATTTTTATTCAACTTCCGTTTTTATTTAGTTTACTTTTCTATCCAACTTCCTTTTTTATTTAATTTCCAAATAGATCGTTAAGGTATAGTGGTTTCTTGAATGAACTTCCATTGTTAATTTTATGCAACTTCCATTTTTATTTTTATTCAACTTCAATTTTTATTCAATTTACTTTTCTATTCAACTTCATTTTTTATTCAATTTCCAAATAGATAGTTAAGCTACTGTGCTTTCTTGAATGAAGTTCCATTTCTATTTTTATGCAACTTCAATTTTTACTTTTATTCAACTTCAATTTTTATTCAATTTACTTTTCTATTCAACTTCCTTTTTATTTAATTTCTAAATAGATCGTTAAGCTATAGTGGCTTCTTGAATGAACTTTCATTTTTAATTTTATGCCACTTCCATTTTTATTCAACTTCCGTTTTTATTCAATTTACTTTTCTATTCAACTTCCTTTTTATTTAATTTCTAAATAGATCGTTAAGATATAGTGGTTTCTTGAATGAACTTCCATTGTTAATTTTATGCAACTTCCATTTTTATTTTTATTCAACTTCCGTTTTTATTCAATTTATTTTTCTATTCAACTTTATTTTTTATTTAATTTCCAAATAGACCATTGAGGTATAGTGGTTTTTTCCGTTTATATTTTTTTTCCACTTCCATTTTTATTGAATTTACTTTTCTATTCTACTGTCTTTTTTATTTAATTTCCAGATAGATTGTTAAGGTATTGTGGTTTCTTCAATGAACTTTCACTGTTAATTTTATGCAACTTCCATTTTTATTTTTATTCAACTTCTATTTTTATTCAATTTCCTTTTCTATTCAACTTCCTTTTTTGTTTCATTTTCAAATAGATCGTTGAGATATAGTGGTTTCTTGGATGAACTTCTGTTTTTAATTTTATGCAACATCCATTTTCATTTTTATTCAACTTTCATTTTTATTCAATTTTTTTTTCTATTCAACTTTTTTTTTTTTGTTTAATTTCCACATAAATCGTTGAGGTATAGTGGTTTCTTGAATGACCTTCCGTTGTTAATTTTGTGCAATTTCCATTTTATTTTTATTCAACTTCCATTTTTATTCAATTCACTTTTCTACTCAACTTCTTTTTTTCTTTAATTTCCAGATAGATCGTTAAGGTATAGAGGTTTCTTGAATGAACTTTTATTGTTAATTTAATGCACCTTCCATTTTTATTTTTATTCAACTTTCCTTTTTATTCAATTTCGTTTTCTATTCAACTTCCTTTTTTGTTTAATTTCCAAATAGATCGTTGAGGTATAGTGGTTTCTTGAATGATCTTCCACTTTTATTTTTATTCAACTTCCGTTTTTATTTCATTTCCAGTTAGATCGTTAAGGTATAGTGATTTTTCGTAAATGAACTTCCACTGTTAATTTTTTGCAACTTCTATTTTTATTTTTATTCAACTTCAATTTTGATTCAATTTCCTTTTCCATTCAACTTCTTTTTTTTTTTAATTTACAAATAGACCGTTAAGTTATAGTGGTTACTTGAATGAACTTCTATTTTTAATTTTATGCAACTTCCATTTTTTATTTTTATTCTATTTCCTTTTTTTATTGAACTTCTTTTTTTTATTTATTTTTCAATTAAATCATTAAGGTATAGTGGTTTCTTAAATGAAATTCCTTTTTAATTTTTTGCAACATCCATTTTTATTTTTATTCAATTTTCATTTTTAATCAATTTCCTTTTCTATTAAAATTTCTTTTTTTATTTAATTTCCAAACAAATCGTTGAGGTATCGTGGTTTTTTCCATTTTTATTTTTATTCAACTTCCATTTTTATTCAATTTACTTTCTATTCTACTTCCTTTTTTATTTAATTTGCAGATAGATCGTTAAGGTATTGTGGTTTCGTGAATGAACTTTTATTGTTAATTTTATGCAACTTCGATTTTTATTTTTATTCAACTTCCATTTTTATTCAATTTCCTTTTCTATTCAACTTCCTTTTTGTTTCATTTCCAGATAGATCGTTGAGGTAGAGTGGTTTCTTGAATGAACATCTGTTGTTAATTTTATGCAACTTCCATTTTTATTTTTGTTGAACTTTTTTTTCTATTCAACTTTCTTTTTTGTTTAATTTCCAAATAAATCGTTGAGGTATAGTGGTTTCTTGAATGAACTTCCGTTGTTAATTTTATGCAATTTCCTTTTTATTTTTATTCAATTTGCTTTTCCATTCAACTTTCTTTTTTATTTAATTTGCAGATAGATCGTTAAGGTATATGGTTTTCTTGGATGAACTTTTGTTGTTAACTTAATGCACCTTCCATTTTTATTTTTATTCAACTTCCATTTTCATTCAATTTCCTTTTCTATTCAACTTCCTTTTGTGTTTAATTTCCAAATAGATCGTTGAGGTATAGTGGTTTCTTGAATGATCTTCCATTTTTATTTTTATTCGACTTCCGTTTTTATTTAATTTCCAGTTAGATCGTTAAGGTATAGTGATTTTTCGTAAATGAACTTCCACTGTTAATTTTTTGCAACTTCTATTTTTATTTTTATTAAACTTCAATTTTGATTCAATTTCCTTTTCCATTCAACTTCTTTTTTTGTTTAATTTACAAATAGACCGTTAAGTTATAGTGGTTACTTGAATGAACTTCTATTTTTAATTTTATGCAACTTCCATTTTTATTTTTATTCGACTTCCATTTTTATTCTATTTCCTTTTTTATTGAACTTCTTTTTTTTATTTATTTTCCAATTAAATCATTAAGGTATAGTGGTTTCTTAAATGAAATTCCTTTTCAATTTTTTGCAACATCCATTTTTATTTTTATTCAATTTTCATTTTTAATCAATTTCCTTTTCTATTAAAATTTCTTTTTTTATTTAATTTCCAAACAAATCGTTGAGGTATCGTGGTTTTTTCCATTTTTATTTTTATGCAACTTCCATTTTTATTCAATTTACTTTCTATTCTACTTTCTTTTTTATTTAATTTGCAGATAGATTGTAGGAACCCACATTTTATGTCCTCATCATGTTCATGAGCATCGGTATGATTATGATTTGTTAAGTTTGCATGTGTATGTTGTGATTTGTTTCGCCTGAGTTAATGTGATCCATGCCTTGTTTTGAAGCCTTGTGATTTGTCTAAGTGTAGTATGCTTGTCTTGTTCCTTCCTTGATGTGAAACTTAGGTTACGCCTTGCCTGAGTTATGCTAGCCGATGTTATTCCAAGCCGAGGTCATCCTTAGTCTAGTGGTAGTATCTTGGAACCCCTTGTTGACCTCAGTCCTTGCCTTGACCACATTAGCCGAGATGTTACCTTGCACCCTAGTGATCTCGTCCTGGAGTGGTACGACCTAGGCCGAGGTGTGGCGCATCTAGGCCAAGATGTGGCACAGCTTAGTCAAGTGTTGTCCTTCCTAGCCGAGGTCATTGTCACCTTAGTTGCCGAAGTCCTTTGTTAGCCGATGTCACCCCTTGCCGGAGTGCCATTCCGTATAGCGTGTTAGATACGCCTCGTTATTAGCCGATGTCATTGCCTCGTCAGAGAGCCCATACCGCTTTGCTTTTTGAATACCCTTCCACCATGCTTTGTCTGGCCTGTCAGCCACCTTTTCAGGATGAACCCAACCAGTCGCCGCCACGTGTCTCAGCAGAGGGTTAACCCCAGAACCGGGTATAGAAAACTATCATTTGGTGTCATAACCTTGTCTTGTAGAGAGAGAAGCTCTAGGAGGAAGAAAGAGTTTTAGAGTGAGGAAGTAGATCTTCAAGCTTGATTTCTAGAGATCCAACCGTTAGATCCGCATTCTAAGGTTAGATTCTTGATCTGCTCATGATGTTCTTTATGTTTATGTTATTGCATTGCATGATTGAAAATGATTTGTAAGCCATGCATCGTTTTGAAGCTCGATTCTAGAAAGAGAAAATGACATTCATGTGTTCTTCAAGAAAGTCTTGTTTTGATCCGAAAGCTTTTCGCCTAGACTCATGTTTTGTGTTTGTTCTTGCATGATTTTCAACTACGGGTACCCAGGTCCATGTTTTCAAACTCATAGCACGAAAATCCCAGATTTGTGATGGCGGATTATGATCAAGCATTCGTATTTTTCATGTTTTCACACTCATGTTCTTCATGTTCATCAACAGAGGGAAACCCAGAGTTTCCCGACCTCTTTCCTTGCATGTGGCCCTCGGGAACACACCTCGGCAAGGAGGTGTGGAACCTCGGCCTAGACCTGGTTGGTGCCCAGCATGTTTTCCGAAAACATTTGTGTATATGATAGACTTGTTTGAAAGCGCATTCAATAGGCTTTGCCATGTGTTGTAGGACTTGGGCTTGTCTCGACCCCGACGTGTGAAGAAACGACGTGAGTGGTATTTTTAATAAAGCTATGTTACACTTGCTTTCATAAATCTCGTCTTGCCTTGTTTTGAAAAGTACTTGATCTAGCATGAATGACTATCCCTATTTTGTATATCAAATGCTATCTTGTTTTGATGACTTGTCTTGACAGTCCTTAGTGCTAGAGGACTCTAAACTTTTGCAGCACAGCTTGTCTTGACAGTCCTTAGTGCTAGAGGACTCTAAACTTTTGCAGCACAGCTTGTCTTGACAGTCCTTAGTGCTAGAGGACTCTAAACTTTTGCAGCACAGCTTGTCTTGACAGTCCTTAGTGCTAGAGGACTCTAAACTTTCGCAGCACAGCTTGTCTTGACAGTCCTTAGTGCTAGAGGACTCTAAACTTTCGCAGCACAGCTTGTCTTGAAACTCTTGTCTTGATATGTCATCACCCCTTGAAATAAGTAGATGTTATTAACATCCAAGGAACATGAAAGCCGGCAAATGAACTTGATTTCCCTCTTGATCGAAAAGTATGCTATGTATAGTTTTGAAAGAAATCTTGGATATCAATCATGCAAAACCTTTATTTCTAGTATCATTCACTGAGTATCCAAGCTCACCCTCTCTATATATATGTAGGTGATGAACAAGAAGGCATTGAGGCCTAGACGTGATTGCCGATGTGTTTTGGGTGCTTTGCCGACATGTTTTGGATTTGCGCTTTGCATCGTCTTGAAGATTATGCTTCTCGGCTTATGTTTTCTTTGTTTGTTTTGGCATATGTCGGCTTGAGAAGCCTTTTGGTTAGGATGTATTTTGTGTTCCATTTTGTTGTATCTAAAATTGTAAGACTTGTAAAGATGTTTGATGTATGGCATTCCATTGGACTTATGCACGGCTCTCATGGACAACTCGGTTTATATGTATATTTTGCTTCCGCTCTTGTAAGCCCCATATTTCATACTCTGATTGTGTGTGATTTTTGTAAGACGGCCTTCGGTAACCTCGGGTTACTGGCCATCACGGCACCAAACTACTAGGGGCGGTTTGGGGGCGTGACAGATTGGTATCAGAGCACAAGATCCTTGTAGTACGTTAATCACACACCTTGAGTTCTAGAGAGCCTAGGATTTCCCTTAGAAGAAAGTTAAGATTGCATCATATTGCTTGCTACTTGACTATGTGTGCCTCGTTTTGGCTTAGACGCTCGTTACTTGCATATGTGTTATCTGTTTAGTTGTTTTAAAGTCTCATCTTGCATCTCCCCCCCCCTAGCATCATGAGGAGAGGTAGACCCCCGGTTGGCCGAGAACGATCGGAAGACAGGTTGGAGAGATTGGAAAGGTTAGTCGAAGGCTTGGTTCGTGAGCAGAGGCAATCTAGGCCGCAGGATACTGGTACCACTTCTATGCATGCCGAACAGACGAATGGCCGATATGCAGCTCCACCCCCTCCGGTGCCACAAGTGCCTCCGCAGCAAGCTTTGTATGGGAACGACACGATAACTCTAATCAGAGAGTTCAAGAAGATGAAACCGCCGAGATTTCAGGGAGGCATAGAACCAATGAAAGCCGAGGCATGGGTTTTAGAGATGGAGAAGTTGTTTGAAGTTTTCCCCAGTACAGACGCTCAGAAGGTATCTCTGGCAGCATTCACGTTAGACGACGATGCTCGTAGGTGGTGGATGATGGTCCGAGAAAGCAATCCGGGTTTGACTTGGGCAAAATTTTTGGAGTTGTTCTACAACAAGCATTTCCCCCTCAGCGTCCGAGACCGAAAGACCACGGAGTTTCAGAATCTGGTCCAAGGGAACAAGACGGTCGCAGAATACGATCGTGCCTTTACTGAACTGGCGAGATATGCGCCTCATATGGTTGATGACGAGTATCGAAAGGCGAGGAAGTTCGAAAGTGGGTTGCGTGGGCCGATACAAGATCGGGTCAATATGCTCAATATGCCGACGTACGCCGGAGTACTGGACAAGGCCATCCTGGCTGAAGCTAATTTAAACCGATACCAGAGTTCAAGTGAGGGTCAGAGGAAGAGACAGAATTATGATAGTCGCCGAGTTCCGTTCAATGCCAAGAAGAGAATGAGCACAGACAGTTCCAGCAACTCAAATCAGGAAGGTAACGCCAAGCCGATGTGCGCGAGTTGTGGAAAGCAACATTTCGGGGTTTGTCGTTGGGCGACGGGAGCTTGTTATGAGTGTGGCGAGATAGGCCATCGCGTGAAGGACTGCCCGAAAGCAAGGACCGATGATGGGAAGAGGAATGGAAGCACCTCGGGCTCTGCACAGAAGAATAACATCGGGGGAATACAGGCGAGGCAGGGCAGAGTTTTTGCATTAGTACCAGGAGACGCCCAGAATGCCGAGGCGGTAGTGTCAGGTACCCTCTCAATTTGTTCTCAAGATGCATACGTACTGATTGATTCGGGTTCTACGCATTCATTTGTGTCCACTATATTCGCCGAGAAGTTGGATAGAGAATTAGAACCCCTTGATTATGTATTATCTGTGTCTACCCCATCTGGGAGAAATATGATTGTTACATCCATTTATAGGGCGTGTATTGCTATGATTGAGAGTGTAGAATTGTTAGTTGATTTGATGCCATTAAACATGACTTACTTCGATGTTATATTGGGAATGGACTGGTTAGCGGCGAATCATGCATCCATTAATTGTGTTACTAAGAACGTCACATTGAAGACCCCAAGTAAAGCCGAGGTCATTTTCCAGGGTAAAGGAGTTGTACCCCCACCTTACTTAATCTCATCCATGAGGGCCTACAAGTTGATCCAAAAAGGATGTAAGGGTTACTTATGCAGTATACTAAGTGATCTGAATGGAAATGTTGAGTTAGCCGACATACCCGTTGTGGAGGAATTCTCTGACGTCTTTCCGACTGAGTTGCCTGGCCACCTTGTCGATAGAGAAATAGAGTTTACTGTGGACGTCTTGCCAGGAACACAACCTATCTCCAAAACACCCTACAGAATGGCTCCAGCTGAACTTAGAGAACTGAAATCGCAATTACAAGAATTGTTGGATAAGGGATTCGTCAGGCCGAGCACTTCACCGTGGGGAGCACCCGTTTTATTTGTTAAGAAAAAGGACGGCACCCTTCGTCTTTGCATTGACTACAGAGAACTTAATAAGGTGACCATCAAGAACAAATACCCATTGCCAAGAATCGATGATTTGCTTGATCAGCTACGAGGAGCACGAGTCTTTTCCAAGATTGACCTTAGGTCGGGCTACCACCAGTTGAAGGTTAAAGCCGAGGATATCGAGAAGACTGCTTTTCGGACAAGATATGGCCACTACGAATTTTTGGTGATGCCCTTCGGAGTAACCAATGCCCCAGCAGCATTCATGGACCTGATGAACAGAGTCTTTAAGCCGTACCTAGATGAATTTGTCATTATTTTTATCGACGACATATTAATCTATTCTGGGAGTGCGAGCGAGCACGAGAATCATCTGAGACTTGCCCTGCAGACCTTGAGAGATAAGAAGTTGTACGCCAAGTTAAGTAAATGCGAGTTTTGGCTTTCCAGCATTTCGTTTCTAGGGCATGTGATTAATGAAGACGGTATATCAGTTGACCCCAGTAAGATTGAAGCCATTGTGAATTGGCCGACGCCGACCAACGTGTCCGAGATTCGTAGTTTTCTGGGTTTGGCAGGTTATTACAGAAAGTTTGTAAAGGATTTCTCGAGGATTGCAGTGCCATTGACACAACTAACGAAGAAGGGAACAGCTTATGAATGGACCGACGAAAGAGAATCAGCTTTCCAGGAGCTGAAGGCGAGGTTGGTTACAGCACCAGTTTTGGTACTACCATCAGCTAATGAGGAATTTCAGATTTACAGCGATGCTTCACACAAAGGTTTGGGTTGCGTGTTAATGCAAGAAGGTAAAGTCATAGCGTACGCGTCTCGTCAATTGAAGCCCAATGAAAAGAATTATCCTACGCATGACCTGGAGTTAGCTGCCGTGGTTTTTGCTCTGAAGATCTGGCGCCATTACTTGTATGGAACATCTTGTCAAGTTTTCACCGACCACAAGAGCCTGAAGTACTTGTTCACCCAGAAAGAGTTAAATATGAGGCAGAGAAGATGGCTCGAGCTGTTGAAGGACTATGACATGCAGATTCAGTATCACCCAGGTAAGGCAAACTCCGTAGCCGACGCATTAAGCAGGAAGCTGGTCGGAAGTTTGGCGTGTCTGGCAACAGTCTCAGCGGAACCGACCATCGTTGAGGAAGTAAAGACCAGGCAGGTGGAAGATAAGTTCCTAAAAAGGGTAATCGATGAATTTGTCTCCAAGCCGAGGCCAGGGTACACAGTGGAAAATCAGGTGCTTAGGTTCGAAGGAAGATTGTGTGTAGCCGACGTACCAGAGTTGAAAAGGAAGATTTTGCAAGAGGCCCATAACTCCAAGTTTGCCATTCATCCAGGGAGCACCAAGATGTATCAAGACGTAAAGCGGACCTTTTGGTGGCCAAACATGAAAAGAGAGATAGCCGAGTTTGTATCTCAGTGTCTGTGTTGTCAGCGAGTGAAGGCAGAACACCAGAGACCAGCAGGACTTCTTCAACCCTTGTCAATTCCTGAGTGGAAATGGGAGCACATCTCCATGGATTTCGTAGTGGGTTTGCCGAGGACGCAAAGAGGTATGGATTCCATTTGGGTTGTAGTTGACAGGTTTACTAAGTCAGCTCACTTTTTGCCTGTCAAGACTACATTCAATGCCAACCGACTTGCCGAATTGTACATGAATGAGATCGTTAGGCTTCATGGTGTGCCGATGTCCATTGTGTCAGACCGAGACCCGAAGTTCGTTTCTAGATTTTGGCAGAGTCTACAAGGAGCCTTGGGAACAGAATTGAGATTTAGCACAGCCTTTCACCCCCAGACCGACGGACAGACAGAAAGGACGATTCAGACACTCGAAGACATGCTCAGACTGTGCGTGTTGGACTTCCAGGGAAGTTGGGAATCGCATTTGCCATTAGTAGAATTCGCATACAACAACAGTTATCAAGCCAGCATAGGCATGGCGCCGTATGAAGCTTTGTATGGAAGGGAATGTAAATCGCCGATATGTTGGACTGAAGTGGGAGACAAAGCTCTAATTGGCCCCGAACTGGTTCGAATGACAACTGAAAAGATCAAACTCATTCAGCAAAGGATTAAGACTGCACAGAGTCGACAGAAGTGTTATGCCGATCAAAGGAGGAGGGAGTTAGAATTTGAAATTGGGGACCATGTATTTTTGAAGGTCTCGCCGATGACAGGAGTTACGAGATTTGGGAAGAAGGGCAAGCTTGCACCCCGATACGTTGGGCCATTTGAAATTCTTGAAAGGATTAACACCGTCGCTTACAGGCTTGCTTTGCCACCAGATTTGAGTCGAGTCCACAGTGTGTTCCATGTTTCGATGCTGAGAAAATATATCCGAGACCCACTGCATGTAATAGATTACTCCGGGGTTGTAGTTAATGAAGACTTGGGCTACGAAGAGAAGCCGATGAGAATTATCGACAGACAAGTGAAACAGCTGAGAAATAAGTCGATATCAATGGTGAAAATCGAATGGGAGAAACATTATGGCGAGGAGGCCACATGGGAAAAGGAAGAGGAAATGAAAATCCGTTACCCGGAGTTATTCGTAGGACAAGGTAACCTAAGTTTGGGGACCAAACTTCTTTAAGGAGGGTAGACTGTAGGAACCCACATTTTATGTCCTCATCATGTTCATGAGCATCGGTATGATTATGATTTGTTAAGTTTGCATGTGTATGTTGTGATTTGTTTCGCCTGAGTTAATGTGATCCATGCCTTGTTTTGAAGCCTTGTGATTTGTCTAAGTGTAGTATGCTTGTCTTGTTCCTTCCTTGATGTGAAACTTAGGTTACGCCTTGCCTGAGTTATGCTAGCCGATGTTATTCCAAGCCGAGGTCATCCTTAGTCTAGTGGTAGTATCTTGGAACCCCTTGTTGACCTCAGTCCTTGCCTTGACCACATTAGCCGAGATGTTACCTTGCACCCTAGTGATCTCGTCCTGGAGTGGTACGACCTAGGCCGAGGTGTGGCGCATCTAGGCCAAGATGTGGCACAGCTTAGTCAAGTGTTGTCCTTCCTAGCCGAGGTCATTGTCACCTTAGTTGCCGAAGTCCTTTGTTAGCCGATGTCACCCCTTGCCGGAGTGCCATTCCGTATAGCGTGTTAGATACGCCTCGTTATTAGCCGATGTCATTGCCTCGTCAGAGAGCCCATACCGCTTTGCTTTTTGAATACCCTTCCACCATGCTTTGTCTGGCCTGTCAGCCACCTTTTCAGGATGAACCCAACCAGTCGCCGCCACGTGTCTCAGCAGAGGGTTAACCCCAGAACCGGGTATAGAAAACTATCATTTGGTGTCATAACCTTGTCTTGTAGAGAGAGAAGCTCTAGGAGGAAGAAAGAGTTTTAGAGTGAGGAAGTAGATCTTCAAGCTTGATTTCTAGAGATCCAACCGTTAGATCCGCATTCTAAGGTTAGATTCTTGATCTGCTCATGATGTTCTTTATGTTTATGTTATTGCATTGCATGATTGAAAATGATTTGTAAGCCATGCATCGTTTTGAAGCTCGATTCTAGAAAGAGAAAATGACATTCATGTGTTCTTCAAGAAAGTCTTGTTTTGATCCGAAAGCTTTTCGCCTAGACTCATGTTTTGTGTTTGTTCTTGCATGATTTTCAACTACGGGTACCCAGGTCCATGTTTTCAAACTCATAGCACGAAAATCCCAGATTTGTGATGGCGGATTATGATCAAGCATTCGTATTTTTCATGTTTTCACACTCATGTTCTTCATGTTCATCAACAGAGGGAAACCCAGAGTTTCCCGACCTCTTTCCTTGCATGTGGCCCTCGGGAACACACCTCGGCAAGGAGGTGTGGAACCTCGGCCTAGACCTGGTTGGTGCCCAGCATGTTTTCCGAAAACATTTGTGTATATGATAGACTTGTTTGAAAGCGCATTCAATAGGCTTTGCCATGTGTTGTAGGACTTGGGCTTGTCTCGACCCCGACGTGTGAAGAAACGACGTGAGTGGTATTTTTAATAAAGCTATGTTACACTTGCTTTCATAAATCTCGTCTTGCCTTGTTTTGAAAAGTACTTGATCTAGCATGAATGACTATCCCTATTTTGTATATCAAATGCTATCTTGTTTTGATGACTTGTCTTGACAGTCCTTAGTGCTAGAGGACTCTAAACTTTTGCAGCACAGCTTGTCTTGACAGTCCTTAGTGCTAGAGGACTCTAAACTTTTGCAGCACAGCTTGTCTTGACAGTCCTTAGTGCTAGAGGACTCTAAACTTTTGCAGCACAGCTTGTCTTGACAGTCCTTAGTGCTAGAGGACTCTAAACTTTCGCAGCACAGCTTGTCTTGACAGTCCTTAGTGCTAGAGGACTCTAAACTTTCGCAGCACAGCTTGTCTTGAAACTCTTGTCTTGATATGTCATCACCCCTTGAAATAAGTAGATGTTATTAACATCCAAGGAACATGAAAGCCGGCAAATGAACTTGATTTCCCTCTTGATCGAAAAGTATGCTATGTATAGTTTTGAAAGAAATCTTGGATATCAATCATGCAAAACCTTTATTTCTAGTATCATTCACTGAGTATCCAAGCTCACCCTCTCTATATATATGTAGGTGATGAACAAGAAGGCATTGAGGCCTAGACGTGATTGCCGATGTGTTTTGGGTGCTTTGCCGACATGTTTTGGATTTGCGCTTTGCATCGTCTTGAAGATTATGCTTCTCGGCTTATGTTTTCTTTGTTTGTTTTGGCATATGTCGGCTTGAGAAGCCTTTTGGTTAGGATGTATTTTGTGTTCCATTTTGTTGTATCTAAAATTGTAAGACTTGTAAAGATGTTTGATGTATGGCATTCCATTGGACTTATGCACGGCTCTCATGGACAACTCGGTTTATATGTATATTTTGCTTCCGCTCTTGTAAGCCCCATATTTCATACTCTGATTGTGTGTGATTTTTGTAAGACGGCCTTCGGTAACCTCGGGTTACTGGCCATCACGGCACCAAACTACTAGGGGCGGTTTGGGGGCGTGACATAGATCGTTAAGGTATTGTGGTTTCTTGAATGAACTTTTATTGTTAATTTTATGCAACTTCGATTTTTATTTTTATTCAACTTCCATTTTTATTCAATTTCCTTTTCTATTCAACTTCCTTTTTGTTTCATTTCCAGATAGATCGTTGAGGTAGAGTGGTTTCTTGAATGAACATCTGTTGTTAATTTTATGCAACTTCCATTTTTATTTTTGTTGAACTTTTTTTTCTATTCAACTTTCTTTTTTGTTTAATTTCCAAATAAATCGTTGAGGTATAGTGGTTTCTTGAATGAACTTCCGTTGTTAATTTTATGCAATTTCCTTTTTATTTTTATTCAATTTGCTTTTCCATTCAACTTTCTTTTTTATTTAATTTGCAGATAGATCGTTAAGGTATATGGTTTTCTTGGATGAACTTTTGTTGTTAACTTAATGCACCTTCCATTTTTATTTTTATTCAACTTCCATTTTCATTCAATTTCCTTTTCTATTCAACTTCCTTTTTTCTTTAATTTCCAAATAGATCGTTGAGGTATAGTGGTTTCTTGAATGATCTTCCATTTTTATTTTTATTCGACTTCCGTTTTTATTTAATTTCCAGTTAGATCGTTAAGGTATAGTGATTTTTCGTAAATGAACTTCCACTGTTAATTTTTTGCAACTTCTATTTTTATTTTTATTAAACTTCAATTTTGATTCAATTTCCTTTTCCATTCAACTTCTTTTTTTTGTTTAATTTACAAATAGACCGTTAAGTTATAGTGGTTACTTGAATGAACTTCTATTTTTAATTTTATGCAACTTCCATTTTTATTTTTATTCGACTTCCATTTTTATTCTATTTCCTTTTTTTATTGAACTTCTTTTTTTTATTTATTTTCCAATTAAATCATTAAGGTATAGTGGTTTCTTAAATGAAATTCCTTTTCAATTTTTTGCAACATCCATTTTTATTTTTATTCAATTTTCATTTTTAATCAATTTCCTTTTCTATTAAAATTTCTTTTTTTATTTAATTTCCAAACAAATCGTTGAGGTATCGTGGTTTTTTCCATTTTTATTTTTATGCAACTTCCATTTTTATTCAATTTACTTTCTATTCTACTTTCTTTTTTATTTAATTTGCAGATAGATCGTTAAGGTATTGTGGTTTCTTGAATGAACTTTTATTGTTAATTTTATGCAACTTCGATTTTTATTTTTATTCAACTTCCATTTTTATTCAATTTCCTTTTCTATTCAACTTCCTTTTTGTTTCATTTCCAGATAGATCGTTGAGGTAGAGTGGTTTCTTGAATGAACATCTGTTGTTAATTTTATGCAACTTCCATTTTTATTTTTGTTGAACTTTTTTTTCTATTCAACTTTCTTTTTTGTTTAATTTCCAAATAAATCGTTGAGGTATAGTGGTTTCTTGAATGAACTTCCGTTGTTAATTTTATGCAATTTCCTTTTTATTTTTATTCAATTTGCTTTTCCATTCAACTTTCTTTTTTATTTAATTTGCAGATAGATCGTTAAGGTATATGGTTTTCTTGGATGAACTTTTGTTGTTAACTTAATGCACCTTCCATTTTTATTTTTATTCAACTTCCATTTTCATTCAATTTCCTTTTCTATTCAACTTCCTTTTTTCTTTAATTTCCAAATAGATCGTTGAGGTATAGTGGTTTCTTGAATGATCTTCCATTTTTATTTTTATTCGACTTCCGTTTTTATTTAATTTCCAGTTAGATCGTTAAGGTATAGTGATTTTTCGTAAATGAACTTCCACTGTTAATTTTTTGCAACTTCTATTTTTATTTTTATTAAACTTCAATTTTGATTCAATTTCCTTTTCCATTCAACTTCTTTTTTTGTTTAATTTACAAATAGACCGTTAAGTTATAGTGGTTACTTGAATGAACTTCTATTTTTAATTTTATGCAACTTCCATTTTTATTTTTATTCGACTTCCATTTTTATTCTATTTCCTTTTTTATTGAACTTCTTTTTTTTATTTATTTTCCAATTAAATCATTAAGGTATAGTGGTTTCTTAAATGAAATTCCTTTTTAATTTTTTGCAACATCCATTTTTATTTTTATTCAATTTTCATTTTTAATCAATTTCTTTTTCTATTAAAATTTCTTTTTTTATTTAATTTCCAAACAAATCGTTGAGGTATCGTGGTTTTTTCCATTTTTATTTTTATGCAACTTCCATTTTTATTCAATTTACTTTCTATTCTACTTCCTTTTTTATTTAATTTGCAGATAGATCGTTAAGGTATTGTGGTTTCTTGAATGAACTTTTATTGTTAATTTTATGCAACTTCGATTTTTATTTTTATTCAACTTCCATTTTTATTCAATTTCCTTTTCTATTCAACTTTCTTTTTGTTTCATTTCCAGATAGATCGTTGAGGTAGAGTGTTTTCTTGAATGAACATCTGTTGTTAATTTTATGCAACTTCCATTTTTATTTTTGTTGAACTTTTTTTTCTATTCAACTTTCTTTTTTGTTTAATTTCCAAATAAATCGTTGAGGTATAGTGGTTTCTTGAATGAACTTCCGTTGTTAATTTTATGCAATTTCCTTTTTATTTTTATTCAATTTGCTTTTCCATTCAACTTTCTTTTTTATTTAATTTGCAGATAGATCGTTAAGGTATATGGTTTTCTTGGATGAACTTTTGTTGTTAATTTAATGCACCTTCCATTTTTATTTTTATTCAACTTCCATTTTCATTCAATTTCCTTTTCTATTCAACTTCCTTTTTTGTTTAATTTCCAAATAGATCGTTGAGGTATAGTGGTTTCTTGAATGATCTTCCATTTTTATTTTTATTCGACTTCCGTTTTTATTTAATTTCCAGTTAGATCGTTAAGGTATAGTGATTTTTCGTAAATGAACTTCCACTGTTAATTTTTTGCAACTTCTATTTTTATTTTTATTAAACTTCAATTTTGATTCAATTTCCTTTTCCATTCAACTTCTTTTTTTGTTTAATTTACAAATAGACCGTTAAGTTATAGTGGTTACTTGAATGAACTTCTATTTTTAATTTTATGCAGCTTCCATTTTTATTTTTATTCGACTTCCATTTTTATTCTATTTCCTTTTTTATTGAACTTCTTTTTTTTTATTTATTTTCCAATTAAATCATTAAGGTATAGTGGTTTCTTAAATGAAATTCCTTTTTAATTTTTTGCAACATCCATTTTTATTTTTATTCAATTTTCATTTTTAATCAATTTCCTTTTCTATTAAAATTTCTTTTTTTATTTAATTTCCAAACAAATCGTTGAGGTATCGTGGTTTTTTCCATTTTTATTTTTATTCAACTTCCATTTTTATTCAATTTACTTTCTATTCTACTTTCTTTTTTATTTAATTTGCAGATAGATCGTTAAGGTATTGTGGTTTCTTGAATGAACTTTTATTGTTAATTTTATGCAACTTCGATTTTTATTTTTATTCAACTTCCATTTTTATTCAATTTCCTTTTCTATTCAACTTCCTTTTTGTTTCATTTCCAGATAGATCGTTGAGGTAGAGTGGTTTCTTGAATGAACATCTGTTGTTAATTTTATGCAACTTCCATTTTTATTTTTGTTGAACGTTTTTTTCTATTCAACTTTCTTTTTTGTTTAATTTCCAAATAAATCGTTGAGGTATAGTGGTTTCTTGAATGAACTTCCGTTGTTAATTTTATGCAATTTCCTTTTTATTTTTATTCAATTTGCTTTTCCATTCAACTTTCTTTTTTATTTAATTTGCAGATAGATCGTTAAGGTATATGGTTTTCTTGGATGAACTTTTGTTGTTAATTTAATGCACCTTCCATTTTTATTTTTATTCAACTTCCATTTTCATTCAATTTCCTTTTCTATTCAACTTCCTTTTTTCTTTAATTTCCAAATGGATCGTTGAGGAAGTTGTGATTTCCCTCCTTCCGCTCGGGAAGAGTTGCGGAAACAGTTTGTGGAGTTACGCCAAGGTACTACACCTTTGGTGCGGTTCGAAAGATGGTTTGCTAACCTGTCGAGGTTTGCTCCAGAATTGGTGGAGACGGAGGACTTGCGCTGTTTCGAGTTTGAGAGTAAGCTGCGTGACGACATTCGTGTAAGGATAGCGGGGTCTTGGCATAAAAGATATAGTGTGCTTGTTGAGGCAGCTGCCCATGTAGAGATTGCGGTGCTAGCAATGGGGCAGAGTGGGGAGGGAGCCATCTCGGCAACTCCCGTGACTCAGGGTGTTGGTAGGCCTTTTAAGAGGCAGAGGGGTTTAAACCCGCAACAGGGAGGTCGGGCTAGAACCACCCTTCCAGTGTCGGATTTGAGTTCGGGAGAACGTAAACAGAGGGGTGTCTTTTGTTTTAAATGTGGTCTACTGGGCCACAAGGTTTCGGGTTGCCCACAGAGGAAGAGGGCAGGGTTAGCAGTTCAACCAGTAGTCGTACCACCAGGATCTTCTAACCAGCCGGGTTTTGGGCCGATCAAATGCTCAGTGGGGAGGCAGTTGTTGGGGTCCTCATCAGCCCAGATTTTGAACCAGTCTCGTGCTCAGGCACCGCCTACTTGTTGGATGTGTAATCAGCCGGGTCATATTCGACGTTTCTGTACTCAGCCGGGAGCTTCTTTAGGAGTTTCGCAACCTAGCCAGGCTCAGTTTCATTCGACTGGGCAGGAATAGTATCGTTTTGGGGGACTAGCAGGCCAGATTGTGAGGGCCTCAGTAGAGTCGAGTTCCCAAGCCCCAATTGGGGAAGTTTGTAGTTGTTCCAAGTGTGGGCAGAGGGGGCACGTCAGTAGTTCTTGTCCGTGGTTAGTATGCTCGTAGGTTGTCTTGTGTTTGGAGATGACCAATTTTGGCGGTCCAGCGAGGGACGGCAGTGGTGGTAATACCGAGGGGTTGGTTTCGATTTGGCTAATCCGTTTTGTAATCGGTGAATTATCGTTTGTAATCATTGGGTTCTGTTGTGTAACCAATGTGTTTTGGGAATGTTGAAACATCTAAACTGTTTGTTTATCTATATATATACATATATGCTTTGTTTGTTAATTTCCCTGGAGTGGGTGAATTGGAGCATGTTGTAGCTCTAAAGTTTTATTAATGTATAAAGTTGCTGTAAAACCATAAAATTTTTTTTTGGTATTAGTGCATTATTTTATTATATTGCGTGTGACTTGATTTGGGAAAGATGAGGGCTGAGGAGTCATGTTTTCAAAATTTGGAAAAACCACCGAGGAGTGCGTGTCCTAGCCAAGGCAATATTGGAGCGAGAACTGTTTTACTTGCCGAGTGTGTAGAATTTCATGGGTATTACCCATTTAAAATTTTGTGCGTGGTATAGCTTTCGGTCTACTGTTGGGAGAACTCGAGAGGATGTGAAGTGTGCGATTAATACTAGATGTAACACGTATTTAATATGGTGTCCTATGGGGGCATAGTGCATAATTTTGTTAAGGTTGGACTTGTACCTTCGTGGTGAGTAACGTTACTGAGATTGCAGATGTACTGATTGGCCGTTTTAAGTGAGGGGATGTTAGTCCCTATATAAGGTTGTGATTGTTGTATCGGGAGCGATGTGTTGTGGGTAGCTGGTACTATATCTCGAGCAGTAGTATAGCGGGTGTTTCCCTAAGTTTCCAAATTCCTTTATTTGGATCGAATGTGATAGGTTCGTACCTTAGCACTGGTCAGGTCAGAGGATGTTATTAGAAGGGTTAATTGGGTATATAGCCCGTGGTTAGAAAGTGACCCGTGGATGGAGTCACAGTAGTATGGTGTTTGCGGTTAGAGATTTGGGTTAATGGCGAGGAGGGTGAGGACCTTTATAGCGACCCCGGTCTTTTCTCTTTAGATTATTGTATCCGGACTTAGGTTCCGTGGATCCTGTCATTACTTATTGGTTGTTGTTGTCCTTTAATCTCTTAGTATTTGAATTATAGGTTGTGTTGGGCGGGTCTGTTACAGGTTGGTTGATTGTTGATGCCAATAAGTGATGCCCAGATTTTGGCCTTCACGCTCGAGCGGAGGTTTTAACGCTCGAGCGGGCCCTTCGTTGTTGCTTCTCCGCTCGAGCGGGAGTTTTAACGCTCGAGCGGGATTTTCCATCTCCCAGTATTTTGCTCTGCAGTTCTTCCGCTCGAGCGGTAGTTTTTACGCTCGAGCGTGATCCCTTGTTTTTGCTCCTCCGCTCGAGCGGGGAGTTTGACGCTCGAGCGGGTGCAGCGCCTGCAAAACTTCTGTAAGGGTGCAATCGACGCTCGAGCGGCTTTCTTCACGCTCGAGCATGATTCTGTGTCTTACGCTCGAGCGGGGCTTTCTACGCTCGAGCGTAGAGTCGACTACATCAGTCCGTGATTTCACTTTTCTGATCACTTTTTGACCTACCTTTTCATCTCTTAACTTTTAAAAACCGCCCCTTGAGAGTCTCTCTCTCTACTCTTACCTTCTCTCCAAGATTTGATCTATTTCCGGTGGTCTTCTACCCTAGTTCCTTTGGAAGAAAGGTAGAGCTTCACGAGATCTTTCTTTTAATCTGAAAAAGAGAGGATTTGGAGCACTTTGGATTTTGGGTCATCATCTCCATCTTCTCTATTTTAGTTGTGATCTTCAAGGTAGGGATTTCCTACTCTATTCTATAAGCTTTGTTCTAAGTTTTGGTATTTTAAGATGTTGAGGTCACTTAGACAATTTTGGGAAAAACCCTAGTTGTATAAATTAATTAATTTGTAAAATTAATTTAAGGGAATTGGGGAATTTGGTTAAATTCATGAAATTGATGAATTCATAGATTAAATGGTGTAGTTGGATGATTTAAATCACTCACCTATTAAATTGTTGATATATTTATTTCCAGTCTAGAAATAACTGTTTTGGGCTATCGGTGGAGGATAGTCGTGATTGTTGTAGACATTGCATGTGGATTAGGAATAACTGAAACTAATCACATTGGTTAAGTCATTAATTTGACTATTGAATTAATACTGAAAATACGTGTATTGGTTGAGCATTGCATTTGCATATTGTGTGGGAGGAGATAGGGGATGTACTCCACGGTTTAGGGGAAGATAGGGGATGGACCTCTAAACCGGATTTTTGTTTGGGAGGAGATAGGGGATGGACTCCATTAGCACCATTTTTTATGTGTGCTTATTATATTGAAGTGTTTTTACATGATTATTGATACAGCACTAAAATGTGTATCAAATGGGAAGTATGAAGTGTTTTGACATGAGCATGAGTCTCATTTGTTTTGTTGATATTGGAAGAAATGTGATTATGATATATAATTCACTGTTGTAAGTTTGGCCAGGTTCTGAGCCATGTTGATAATAATGGAAAGTGAAATGTGTCTTAGACATTAGTGTCATGAGACTGTTTAATAATAAAATTGATTATCTTGATTAACCATCTATTGAATGCTATAGCTTTATTCAATGCTTATATTTGGTTTAGTATTTTTCTACTGGGCTGTGGCTCACCCTTTATGGGAACATCATTTTCAGGTTCAGGTGATAAGCTACCTCCACGGACTTAGCCTGGAAGGATTTGATGTTTGGGATGTTGAAGACTTGTCTTTAGTTATATGTTTTATTTTGTTATTTTGGGATTTCATGTAAACATTCAAGCCTAGGGCTTAACTTGTAAATGAGTTAGTACTCATCCTTTTTGTGTCCAAGCGTTAGCTTGGAAAGATGTAAGCCCTTAGGGCATTTATTTTGATGCTGCAGGATGTTACAAGTAAAGTCTGTCAATAAGAATACTCTGATGACTAACTCAAATGATTCATTTTCTTTTATAAATGCATGTTAATGTTATGGTTATTATGGGTTTATTTTGAGGGCGTTACAACCTTTACTCTGCTGGATAGTTAGGATGGTGAGTCTTTGAAAGCCTAGTTGGCGACATGCGACGATGTCGGGGTTTGGTTCATGATGGTTGCCTAGCGGTAGTTTTGACTAGTGGTTTAGCACGGAGGCCGGGCCTCTTGATGGTACTCACGAGATGAGTGACAAGTAAGATGTAGAGTAACGAGTGGACCCTATGAGTTACTAGGGGATTCGGTGTGGGAGTAAGAGGGCTTGCAAAATAAGGAGGTTTTGCCTAGTACGGTTGAATGTGTTGGTATTGTGATTGGTTATCAATTGTTGGGTTTGGGTTGTGAGTGGATGCTGGTAGCATTCTTTGAAGGAAGAATAGTTCGTGTTCAAGAGTAATGAGTATAGCGTTGGTCAAAGTGGTCCTTCGTGTTTGGGGTTGTTGTGATTGAGGTTGACCATGCCGGTCTTCGGTCAAGGAAGTGAGCAAGCTTGCTAGATAGCCATGGCGGGGAATGGTAATTCCCTTAGACGCAGTGTTGATGCGGTTCAATTTTGGGAGATCCGAAGAGATTCCAAAATTTGTGGTTTGTGTAGAAAACTCCGTGGTTGGGGTTAGTGGTTTTAGTGGCACGTCTGTGTGTGGGTTACTGAGTGTAGAGTTTATTGAGTTGATTAGTCAGCTTGTCGGTATCGGGTTTTGGGTTGGCATTGGTCACCCTGAGTTTAGTCTCGTTCATTGTAGACTTTGTATGTTGATTAGGGAAAACTGAAACTAATCGAACATTTGTCGTTGAATCTGATGGTTGGAATAATACATCTAATATATGTATTGATTGATCATTATGAAGGATTGGCTTTTTATACATTATATATATGTATGATGTTTGGTTTGATATTGATACAGCACTAAAATGTGTATCATTTGTGTGTTAAAGGGGGGTATTGTGGGGATGAGATGTGATCTCATTTGGTTGTTGGCCAGGTCCTGAGCCGTATTTATGACTTTTTGTAAAAGGAGGCGGGATAAAATTGCAAAACCATGAATTTCTTATACCTTATGTGGTGATAGTACTGTTGTTATTTCTATTAACTATCATTATAGAAATGTTGTGTTCCGTGTTGGGTGTGGCATCACCATGCGAGTGATGGTTGTTGATAGTGTTATTTTGGAAAGAAATGGAAAACAAAATTTTCCTAGTGTTTGGGACCATCTAAATGCGTTGTTGAAAAGTTGATTTAATTCAAGGATTTTAAAGAATTCCAGATTAATCTTTTTGGCAAATAAACCATGGATGACTCTGCGTTTTGGGTAACGCCGTATTTGTGAAAAATGTTTTCTTATTATCTGCCCTAAAGATTTGCTTTGGTCGTGTTGTTGAGTAGTGACTTAGCTTGAAGCACCAGTCGGTTATTGATGACTTCTTTCGGGGGAGGTTTGGTTTGTTGAGGCTTGCGTACCTAAGGTGTTGTCGTTTAGAATGTGTTCCCTTGGTTAGTCTCTTCCTTGGTAAGAGTAAGTCGGAGGTTTGTTGTGAAAGTAGTTTCTTTCCTTGGGGCTCGGTTGTTGAATGCTCTGTGATCAATTGGCCTTGTGTTTTGGCGTACCCTTAATTTCGGGGACGAAATTCTTTAAGGGGGGGAGGTTATAGCGATCCCGGTATTCCCTGTTGTTGTTTAACTGTAATCCGGATTCGGTTTCGTGAGGGTGCTGTTGTCTTATCCTCTTTCTATCCCTTTCTCTTTGTGTTCGAGCTTTGGGTTGTGTTGGGCAAGTTGGGAATAAGTTGGTTGTATTTTAAAACATAAAATCTTTGCCCAGTTTTTGGTCTCTCCGCTCAAGCGGCGCTTTTGACGCTCGAGCGGGACTCTGTTGGTGCTTGTCCGCTCGAGCGGGGGTGTTGGCGCTTGAGTGGGGAAATCACCCATCCAGTATTTCGTCTGCAGTGGTAGACGCTCGAGCGGGGGATTAGACGCTCGAGCAGGAGTTTGGGTCTGACGCTCGAGCGAGGAGTTTGACGCTCGAGCGGGCATCATGTCTGTAAAAGTTCTGGGAGCGTGCATCCGCCGCTCGAGCGGGGGATTGGACGCTCGAGCGGGGATCTGTGAGTGACACTCGAGCGGGGATTTTGCCGCTCGAGCGGGACGACTTTTATATAAAGCCGAGATCCGACCTTTTTGTTCACTTTTCAACATCCTTTCTCTCTCTTACTTTTCCAAAAAGCTATTTTGAGAGCTCCTCTCACTAAAACCCTAACTTCTCTCTTAGGATTGATCTAGTAGGAGTTGTTTTCTCACCTTGGACCTTTACAAAAGTTGTGTTGATCGTCGAAGGCTATCTTCTAATCTGAAATTTTGGGATTTGGAGCATTTCCATTTCTTCATCTCCTTCGTTGAGCCCCATCATTCGAGGTAGGGATAACCTACTCCATCTTATGAGCTT
Source organism: Camellia sinensis (assembly GCF_055761805.1). Lineage (NCBI taxonomy): Eukaryota > Viridiplantae > Streptophyta > Magnoliopsida > Ericales > Theaceae > Camellia > Camellia sinensis. The sequence continues at coordinate 165,978,354 of NC_138972.1, forward strand.
TGTCTTTAAATTTTAGTATTTTGATATGTTGGGGGTTGTTGGGTAGTTTTGAGAAAGTTTGGGCCTTTGTGTAATTTTACAAAAGTTGGGGTTTTAAATATATAAACCTATATGCATGTTAGGCATAGAGAAATGAGATTAATGTTGGTACATTGATGGAAATGGAACCTTAGGGTTGTTTTGTGAATTATGGTAATTTGCCCTAATTGGTTCAATTAATTAATGCATATAATTAATTGAAGAAAACAAGGAATTGAATTGAAAATGTTGAAATTGGGAATGTATGGGACTAAAGAGTGTAGTTGAATCTTTTATTGCTCATCTAATTGAAATGTTGATATATTATCCATTTGTGCATTTATTTCCTGCTTAGAAATAATTGCTTTGGGCTACCGGTGGAGAGTAGTGTTGATTGTTGTAGACAATGCATGATGATTAGGCAAACTAAAACTAATCAATTGGATGTGTCATAGAGTATGACGGTTGATAGAATACACTAACTTTATGTGTTGGTTGATTGTGCATATGGCCGATGTGTTTATATACGTTATGTGTAGACGGTTGATGGAATGCATTAACTTTTTGTAATGATTGATTGCGTATGTGATTCTGTGTTTATATGCATTACTTGTGTATAGGAGGAGATAGGGGATGTACTCCACGGTTTAGAGGAAGATGGGGGATGTACCTCTAAGCTGGTTAATGGTTTAGGGGAAGATAGGGGATGTACCTCTAAACTGGTCAATGGTTAAGGGAAGATGGGGGATGGACCCTGGGATGCAGCTCATATGCTCACCCGTTGAAGTGTTGATACAGTTCATATGCTTATCTATTGGAATGTTGATATAGCTCATATGCTTATCTGTTGAAGTATTGATATAGCTCATATGCTTATCTGTTGTGGTAGTGATATAGCTCATATGCTTATCTGTTGAAGTATTGATATAGCTCATATGCTTATCTGTTGTGGTAGTGATATAGCTCATATGCTTATCTATTGGAATGTTGATATGGCTCATATGCTTATCTGTTGTGGTAGTGATATAGCTCATATGCTTATCTATTGGAATGTTGATATAGCTCATATGCTTATCTGTTGTGGTAGTGATATAGCTCACATGCTTGCCTGTTGAAGTATTGATATAGCTCATATGCTTATCTGTTGTAGTGGTGATATAGCTCATATGCTTATCTATTGAAAGATTTGTTTGATTTGATATAACACTAAAATGTATGTCATCATCGTTTGTGAAATATGGAAGTAGTTTATGTGTTATTGATACAACACCAAAATGTGTATTCACCTTGAATTTCAAAAAAAAAGTTCTAGTGATGAACTATAATCTCATCAAATGTTTTGGCCAGAATACTGAACCTTGTTTTCTAATTTAAAGTTGAATAAGAACAGGAAAGTGAATTGTAACATAAACTTGACCGTCCTGGAATTTTAATAAGATGTAAATGGAAGTGTAAGTGTTGACCATCTACCAGTTGCTAATCTCTTAGTCATTGTTCATAGTTGGTTTAGTATATTTCTACTGGGCTGTGGCTCACCCTATATGGGGACATCATTTTCAGGTACAAGTAGCTTGCCACCTCTAAGGACATAGCTTGGGAGGCTAGAGGCGGACATACTTTGGTTGTCTCTTTTTTTGTATTATATATAGTTTCAAGCCAAGGGCGTAAGGTGTAATTGAGTTAGCATTCTCTTTTGTAACCAAGTGTTAACTTGGAAAGCTGTAAGCCCGCAGGGCATTTGTTTTGTTGTAAACATGTAATACTTTTGTAATAAAATACTCTGATGGATAGATGAATGTGGATCTTTATGTATCTATGTATGTCTCTATTGAGGCGTTTAATGTTATTATTTTGAGGGCGTTACACATTTTCATTCAATTTCCTTTTCTATTCAACTTCCTTTTTTGTTTAATTTCCAAATAGATCGTTGAGGTATAGTGGTTGTTGAATGAAGTTCCATTTTTATTTTTATTCAACTTCCATTTTTATTAAACTTCTTTTTCTATTCAACTTCCTTTTTTCTTTAATTTCCAAATAGATCGTTAAGGTATAGTAGTTTTTTTTTTAATGAACTTCCATTGTTAATTTTATGCAACTTTCATTTTTATTCAATTTACTTTTCTATTATACTTCCTTTTTTATTTAATTTCCAGATAGATCGTTAAGGTATTGTGGTTTCTTGAATGAACTTTTATTGTTAATTTTATGCAACTTCCATTTTTACTTTTATTCAACTTCTTTTTTTGTTTCATTTCCAAATAGATCGTTGAGGTAGATTGGTTTCTTGAATGAACTTCCATTGTTAATTTTATGCAACTCCATTTTTATTTTTGTTCAATTTTTTTTTTCTATTCAACTTTCTTTTTTGTTTAATTTCCAAATAAATCTTTGAGGTATATTGGTTTCTTGAATGAACTTTCGTTGTTAATTTTATGCAATTTCCATTTTATTTTTCTTCAACTTCCATTTTTATTCAATTTACTTTTCCACTCAACTTCCTTTTTTATTTAATTTGCAGATAGATCGTTAAGGTATAGAGGTTTCTTGGATGAACTTTTGTTGTTAATTTAATGCACCTTCCATTTTTATTTTTATTCAACTTCCATTTTTGTTCAATTTCATTTTCTATTCAACTTCCTTTTTTGTTTAATTTCCAAATAGATCGTTGAAGTATAGTGGTTGTTGAATGAACTTCCATTTTTATTTTTATTCAACTTCCATTTTTATTAAACTTCTTTTTCTATTCAACTTCCTTTTTTCTTTAATTTCCAAATAGATCGTTAAGGTACAATGGTTTTTTTTTAATGAACTTCCATTGTTAATTTTATGCAACTTTCATTTTTATTTTTATTCAACTTCAATTTTTATTCAATTTCCTTTTCTATTCAACTTCCTTTTTCATTTAATTTACAAATAGACCGTTAAGTTATAGTGGTTTCTTGAATGAACTTCCATTTTTAATTTTATGCAACTTCTATTTTTATTTTCATTCAACTTCCATTTTTATTCTATTTTCCTTTTATATTGAACTTCTTTTTTTTATTTAATTTCCAAATAGATCGTTAGGGTATAGTGGTTTCTTGAATGAAATTCCATTTTAATTTTATGCAACATCCATTTTTATTTTTATTCGACTTTCATTTTTATTCAATTTCCTTTTCTATTAAACTTCCTATTTTTATTTAATTTCCAAACAAATCGTTAAGGTATAGTGGTTTCTTGAATGAACTTCCTTTGTTAATTTTATGTGACTTCAATTTTTATTTTTATTCAGCTACAATATTATTCAATTTCTTTTTCTATTCAACCTCGTTTTTCTATTTAATTTCCAAATAGATCGTTAGGATGTAGTGATTTATTTAATGAGCTTCCAGTTTTAATTTTATACAATTTCCATTTTGATTTTTATTCAACTTCCATTTTTATTTTATTTCGTTTTCTATTCAACTTCTTTTTTTATTTAATTTCCAAATAGATCGTTAAGGTATAGTTTTTTCTTAAATGAACTTCCATTGTTAATTTTATACAACTTCCATTTTTATTTTTATTCAACTTCCATTTTTATTCAATTTCCTTTTTTATTCAACTTCCTTTTTTTTTTTTTAATCTCCAAATAGATCGTTAAGGTATAGTGGTTTCTTAAGTGAACTTCCATTTTTATTTCTATTCAACTTTCATTTTTATTCAATTTACTTTTCTATTCAATTTCCTTTTTTATTTAATTTCCTGATAGAGCGTTAAGGTATAGTGGTTTCTTGAATGAACCTTTATTGTTAATTTTATGCAACTTCCATTTTTATTTTTTATCCGAATTCAATTTTTATTCAATTTCTTTTTCTATTCAACTTCCTTTTTTATTTAATTTCCAAATAGATTGTTAAGGTACAGTGGTTTCTGGAATGAACTTTCATTTTTAATTTTATGGAATTTCCATTTTTATTTTTATTCAACTTTCATTTTTATTCTATTTCCTTTTCTATTGAACTTCTTTTTTTTATTTAATTTCCAAATAAATCATTAAGGTATAGTGGTTTCTTGAATGAAATTCTTTTTTAATTTTTTGCAACATCCGTTTTTATTTTTTTCAATTTTCATTTTTATTGAATTTCCTTTTCTGTTAAACTTCCTTTTTTTATTTAATTTCGAAATAGATCGTTAAGGTACCGTGGTTTATGGAATGAACTTTCATTTTTAATTTTATGCAACTTCCATTTTTATTTTTATTCAACTTCCATTTTTATTCTATTTCCTTTTCTATTGAACTTCTTATTTTTTATTTAATTTCCAAATAAATCTTTAAGGTATAGTGGTTTCTTGAATGAAATTCCTTTTTAATTTTTTGCAACATCCGTTTTTATTTTTATTCAATTTTCATTTTTATTAAATTTCATTTTCTATTAAACTTCCTTTTTTTTATTTAATGTCCAAACAAATCGTTGAGGTATAGTGGTTTTTTTCATTTTTATTTTTATTCAACTTCCATTTTTATTCAATTGACTTTTCTATTCTACTTCCTTTTTTATTTAATTTGCAGATAGATCGTTTAAGTATTGTGGTTTCTTGAATGAACTTTTATTGTTAATTTTATGCAACTTCCATTTTTATTTTTATTCAACTTCCATTTTTATTCAATTTCCTTTTCTATTCAACTTCCTTTTTTGTTTCATTTCCAAATAGATCGTTGAGGTAGAGTGGTTTCTTGAATGAACTTCCATTGTTAATTTTATGCAACTTCCATTTTTATTTTTGTTGAACTTTTTTTTCTATTCAACTTTCTTTTTTGTTTAATTTCCAAATAAATCGTTGAGGTATAGTGGTTTCTTGAATGAACTTCCGTTGTTAATTTTATGCAATTTCCATTTTATTTTTATTCAACTTCCATTTTTATTCAATTTACTTTTCCATTCAACTTCCTTTTTTATTTAATTTGCAGATAGATCGTTAAGGTATAGAGGTTTTGTGACACCCCTGTTCCGTAGTATGTTAATTGGTCCTTAACATGATGTGATTATGTATTTTGATATGATTTTGTGTTCCACTATGTGAAAATATGTGGTTTGAAATTTTATCTGTTCATCGTAGGAATATCTGTTTGAGTAGTCTGTTTTGGAAATTTAATTGAGGGCCTTATCGGCCACGGAACCCGAAATTGATTACGCCATTGTGGTTGGCATAATTTTTAGGGCCTACGGTGAAATTTAATTGAAATTTGATTCTGGTCAATTTAAACAGATTAAATTGAGAAATTAAGTACCCCATTATTTGTACATTAAAATATTTGTTAGTGGGGCTTGTTGTATATTTGTATTGCACTCTCCTTTAGCTCTCTTAAAACTCAAAATCTGAGTTAGACAATTGAGAGTGAGAGAGAGGCCGGCCATGGAGAGAAAAAGGGAGAGATTTGTGTAATTTGGGCTCAAGACTTGGGAATTTGAAGATCTAGCTCAAGATTTGGCTAGAGCTTGAGTGTTGAAGCTCTTAGGTAAGTGATTTCATGAACTCTTACTTGTAATTTGTAAGTTCAAGGGTTGTTTGTGATCAAGAACATGTAATGAGTTGATTTTTGTTGAGATTGAAGTCTTAGAACTCATGCATGTAAGAAATTACTTTGAATTTGCATGTTTGAGCTTGAAACACATGATTCATGTGGAGTTTTGGGTAAAGCTCATATTGTAGTCACCATTTGTACCATCTAAGTTGAGAATGATGAGCATCTCCCACATGCATGTACAAATCATGGGAGTATAAGTCTTGAATGTTGAATTTGAGCATGTTGATGATAGGTTTGAGACAATTTGGGACATGCATGTAGATAATTCATGTAATTGAGCTTCCTAATGTTGTAATCTGCATTAGTAGCATGTTAGCATGTGTAAATGTGTAATTTGAACCATTGCATGCAAGAAATGTAGATGGAAAACTGAATTGGAGCTCAAGAACACGATCTGGGAAACCCAGATTTTTGAGGTCCGCTCGAGCGGGGTAATGGCCGCTCGAGCGGGAAAATCGTGCTCCCAGCATTTTTGCAGAGTTGGATGCCCGCTCGAGCGGGACATTTCACGCTCGAGCGTGGATTTTTGTAGACGGACCTTCAGCTCGAGCGCATCTTTTGTGCAACCAGTACCTTGCAGGCCTTAGGGGTCCGCTCGAGCGGAGAATCTTACGCTCGAGCGGGGACCCTGTTTCCTGGAATTTTGTTCATGCATTCTGTGATTCATTTTCCGTTCTCCTTCACTTGTAAGCACTCTTAGGCATGTGTTAAGCATCGTAAATGAGTTAATGAGATAAGAACAAAGCCTAAAGAGGAATATGTGAATTAAAGAACGGATTGAACTGTTAGTGACCCTTTTGTATTCATGAAATGTGTAGGGTCAAGCTCCAGGGCGCATCCACAAGCCGATCACTGTGAGTAATATCAATATTTGAAAACTTGTCAATGTCCAATTGCTATTCCCCTATAAATATTATGAGTTGTTAATTGGGATTGTGGACAAAAGTTTGACATGAATGAATGGGCCAAAGGCCGTTTGACATGAATGAATGGGCCAAAGGCCGTTTGACATGAACGAATGGGCCAAAGGCCGTTTGACATGAACGAATGGGCCAAAGGCTGTTTGACATGAATGAATGGGCCAAAGGCCGTTTGACATGAACGAATGGGCCAAAGGCCGTTTGACATGAATGAATGGGCCAAAGGCCGTTTGACATGAATGAATGGGCCAAAGGCCGTTTGACATGAATGAATGGGCCGAAGGCCGTTTTGCCATGAATGGAAACCCGGATGGGCCAAAGGCCAGAATGTTTGGAACTACAGTTACTTGACTTGCATTTCGTATAGTTATATATATATTTTGCTGTTAAACAGAAGTAAGAATTGGGCCCAAGGCCGTTTGGAGCGTGTTGATCTACATATTGTTATGTAACTGTTATATTTGATATTATTCACTGGGCTATCGCTCACGCTCATTCATGTATTTGTAGGTGAGCCAAGGGAAGTCCAAACCCAGCCCCAGTGAAGTCTGCTAGGAACAACAGGAGTTTTGGGAGAGTCAGCCTTGTGCCTCGCGCATGAGACCATCCTTGCCCTTTTACTATGTACCTATGTTTTGTCTTGTTGGCAAGGACCCAGTGCATGTCTGTACATAGTCTGTTATAGGTTGACTCGTTTTGGACGATCCTGTCTGTATTGAATTTTGTGAAGCTGTACTTTTGATGTGAGTTATTAACGTATCTGAGTATGGTTTGTTTGATGTGCATATAAGCACGGCTCTATGGACAAAGTTTTTAATTTTGCTTCCGTTTGGCCCCCATTAACTCTGTTAAAATACGTTTAGAACAGTTTGAGGCCGTAGGTAATCTCATGATTACTGGCCGGTTACGTCCTTAACCCACGGGGGCGGGTTCGGGTCGTGACAGAGTGGTATCAGAGCACGAGTTAATAACTCACACACTTGTCCAAAAAGAGCAATAAGCGTCTAGATGAGATCTAGGTTGCATTCATGTGATAAATACGAGTTTGGAAGCATTGATTATATACTTAAATGTTTTGTTATGAATAATTATATGTGTAAGTTGTGAACTACTTGCATTACGAATTATCTGGAAATATGTGCTCCTTAGTGTATGTGTACTTGTGTACCTTTGGTATGGAATATAATGCAAGTTTAATCAGATGGTGAGAACCAGAGGTGATGAGTTAGAGGAATCCTCTGCTGCCAGACTGGACAGAATGGAAAGACTGATTCAGGAAATGGCAGAAGCTTTGAGACAGCAACAGGAGTGGCAACAACAGTGGCAGCAACCACATCCGCCACCTCCACCTCCGGCACCACCTGTGCCAGATAATCAAAATGATGATCGGATAATCGCCCTCACCAAGGAATTCAAGAAAATGAAACCACCACAGTTCCATGGTGGACTAGATCCCTTAAAAGCCGAAGCTTGGGTACTTGGGATTGAAAAACTGTTTGAGGTGTTTCCGTGCTCGGATACACAGAAAGTGCTTCTAGCCACCTTTATGCTAGAAGATGAAGCGAGAAGATGGTGGATGTTGATGAGGGAAAACCACAGAGATATTGATTGGGCGAAATTTTTGGAAATCTTCTATGACAAGTACTTCTCGCAGTGTGTCCGGGACAGGAAAGTGGCAGAGTTCATGGAACTCAAACAAGACAGTATGACTGTAGCTGAGTATGAGGCCAAATTTACTGAGTTGGCCAGGTTTGCACCACACGTAATTGACACTGATTATAAGAAGGCAAGGCATTTTGAAGGTGGGCTCCGAAGTGACATCCTAGAGCGGGTGAATGTCCTGAAATTGGAGACCTACATTGGGGTGCTTGACCGGGCCATCATATCAGAGGCTAATATAGCTAGACAAGCTAAGCCAACAACCGAATGGAGAGGCAACAAAAGACAAGGCTTCTTTTTGAAGAAGAAATTTCTGAAAAAGCAAAACACGGGCTCCTCAACTACCTCAAGTTCTTCCCGAGACACGACTCCCATGTGCAACACTTGTAGCAAAAGGCACCGTGGAGTTTGTTACCGTGCATCGGGAGCCTGTTTTAAGTGTGGGAAACAAGGGCATATAGCCCGAGATTGTAATCAGAATAGTGGGAAGATAGCTGCTAGCTCCACTGCATCGATCCCGAAGCCGGGAAACACTTTGAGATCTGCTACTACTGGGGATACAGTGAGACAAGGGAGAGTCTTTGCACTCGTTCCGGGTGATACACGGAATGCCAATGCCGTTGTCTCAGGTACTATCTCGATATGTAATCAGGATGCTTTTGTGTTAATTGATTCTGGATCAACGCATTCATTTGTGACATATGCATTTGCATCTAGACTGAAAAGACCCCTAGAATTGTTGCCATATTTGTTATGTGTGTCTGCTCCATCGGGGGAATCTGTGTTATGTGACTATATATATCGATTTTGTGACATGCATATTGAGGATGCTACCCTGTATGTAGATTTGTTGCCCTTAAACTTTAGACACTTTGATGTAATTTTGGGCATGGATTGGTTGACCAAATACTGTGCCACTATAGATTGTGTGACAAAGAGGGTTGTATTTAAACCACCAGAACAGAAAGAAATTGTGTTTGTGGGAAATGGGGTAGTACCTCCACCATATTTGATATCTGCAATGAAAGCATGTAAATTGATCAGGAAGGGATGCCAGGGTTATTTGTGTTATGTATTGACTGAACAATCCGTGAATGTTGAATTGAATGATATTCCCATCGTTAGAGAATTCCCAGATGTGTTTCCAAATAAATTACCAGGGGAATTGGTAGACAGGGAGATAGAGTTTACTATTGAAACTGTGCCAGGCACCCAACCTATTTCTAAAACTCCCTACAGGATGGCTACAGCCGAAATGAAAGAATTAAAAGAACAGTTGCAAGACCTTCTTGATAAAGGGTTTATCCGGCCCAGTACTTCGCCTTGGGGCGCACCAGTGTTATTTGTAAAGAAAAAGGATGGTACCTTACGCCTATGTATTGATTACCGGGAATTGAACAAGGTAACGATAAAGAATAAATATCCCTTACCCCGTATTGATGACTTATTTGACCAGTTGCAGGGATCACAGGTGTTTTCTAAGATTGATTTGAGATCCGGGTATCATCAGCTGAAGGTTAAGGCAGAAGATGTTGAGAAAACCGCATTCAGAACGAGGTATGGTCATTTTGAGTTTCTTGTTATGCCATTTGGAGTGACTAATGCTCCGGCAGCATTTATGGACTTAATGAATAGAATTTTTAAAACCTACCTTGATGAGTTTGTTGTTGTCTTCATCGATGATATTTTAATATACTCTAAAGATAGACTTGAACACGAACATCATTTGAGGACTGTTTTACAAATACTTCGGGAAAGAAAACTATTTGCTAAGTTAAAGAAATGTGAGTTTTGGTTGGATGAGGTTATTTTCTTAGGGCACGTGGTCAACAAGGAAGGAATTTCAGTGGACCCGCATAAAATAGAAGCAATTGTGAATTGGCCTACACCAACTAATGTGACAGAAGTTCGCAGTTTCATGGGCTTAGCTGGGTACTACAGAAGGTTTGTAAAGGACTTTTCGAAATTAGCTGTGCCTCTTACCCAATTGACACGTAAAGGACAACCATTTGAGTGGAATAGTGAAAGAGAATCAGCCTTTCATGAATTGAAGACAAGATTGACCACTGCACCAATTTTGACACTACCTTCAGGTACGGAAAATTTTGTGATTTTCAGTGACGCATCTTATAAGGGTTTGGGTTGTGTGTTAATGCAGAACGGAAAGGTTATTGCTTACGCCTCCCGACAGTTGAGGCCACATGAGAAGAATTATCCAACACATGACCTAGAATTGGCCGCAGTTGTTTTTGCTTTGAAAATCTGGCGGCATTATTTGTATGGGGCAAAGTGTGAAGTCTACACAGATCATAAAAGCCTAAAATACTTCTTCACGCAAAAAGAGTTGAATATGCGTCAGAGAAGATGGCTGGAATTGATAAAAGATTACGACCTAGAAATTCAGTATCACCCCGGAAAAGCTAATACAGTGGCTGATGCCTTGAGCAGGAAATCAACAGGGAGTATGGCTTGCTTGCTTACTGAACAAAGGGAGATTTTGCAAGACTTTGAAAAGTCTGAAATTGAAGTGGTAGTGTGCGAACAGGGCGGATTGATAGCCGTTATTACAGCCGAGCCGGCAATTGTTGATGAAATCAAGCAAAAACAGAAAGAGGATGAGTTCCTCAGAAAGGTAATTGATGAATTTGAAGTCAGCCCAAAAGCAGAGTTCAGTATCGAGAATGGAATGTTGAAATTTCGAAACCGAATATGTGTTCCAGTTATTCCGGAGCTAAAGAAGAGGGTCTTAGATGAAGCCCACAGATCCGTATTTGCTATGCATCCGGGTAACAATAAAATGTATCGGGATTTGAAACAAACCTATTGGTGGCCTAAAATGAAGAAAGAGATTGCAAAACATGTGTCCAAGTGCCTTCAGTGTCAGCAAGTTAAGGCTGAACATCAGAAACCAGGCGGTCTACTTCAACCTCTCCCCATTCCTGAGTGGAAGTGGGAACATGTGACCATGGATTTCGTTGTTGGCCTACCTCAGACTTCCCGCGGTATGGATTCTGTTTGGGTTGTAGTTGATAGACTGACTAAATCTGCACATTTTCTGCCTGTCAAAACTACATTTACTGCTTACAGGTTGGCTACTATTTATGTTGATGAAATTGTCCGCTTACATGGAGTTCCAGTATCCATTGTGTCGGATAGAGATCCGAAGTTTGTATCTAGATTGTGGAAGAGTTTGCAGGAAGCTATGGGAACAGAACTAAGGTTCAGCACTGCATTCCACCCACAGACAGATGGGCAGTCAGAACGAACAATACAGACTTTGGAAGATATGCTTCGCATGTGTGCTTTGGATTTTCAGGGGAGTTGGGAAGATTACCTGCCACTTGCAGAATTTGCCTATAATAATAGCTTCCACTCCAGCATCGGTATGGCACCATACGAGGCTTTGTATGGTAGGAGGTGTAGATCACCTATTTGTTGGACAGAGGTTGGGGACAGAGCTTTGCTCGGGCCTGAAATTGTACAAGACACCTCTGAAAAGATCAAAACTATTCGGCAAAGGCTCAAAACAGCTCAAGACCGACAGAAGAGTTATGCCGACGTCCGGAGAAGACCTCTTGAGTATGAGGTCGACGACCATGTGTTCATCCGTGTTTCTCCAATGAAAGGCCAAGTCAGGTTTGGGAAAAAGGGCAAGTTGATGCCCCGTTATATTGGGCCGTTTCAAATTTTGGAGAAACTTGGTCCAGTTGCTTATAGAGTTGCTTTGCCACCGGGATTTGAGCAAATCCACAATGTGTTTCATGTGTCAATGTTGAGGGGTTACCTCCGAGACCCGTTGCATGTGATTGATTATCACCGGATTGCTATTGATGAAAATATGGAATATGCTGAATGGCCGGAAAGAATTGTTGACCGACAAGTGAAAGAATTGAGAAACAAATCCATTCCAATGGTGAAAGTGGAATGGAAGGAACACTATGGGACAGATGCTACATGGGAAAAAGAGGAGGAAATGCGTCTACGCTATCCACATTTGTTTCCCGACGAAGGTAAGTTAAGTTTGGAGGACCAAACTTCCTAAAGGGGGGAAGACTGTGACACCCCTGTTCCGTAGTATGTTAATTGGTCCTTAACATGATGTGATTATGTATTTTGATATGATTTTGTGTTCCACTATGTGAAAATATGTGGTTTGAAATTTTATCTGTTCATCGTAGGAATATCTGTTTGAGTAGTCTGTTTTGGAAATTTAATTGAGGGCCTTATCGGCCACGGAACCCGAAATTGATTACGCCATTGTGGTTGGCATAATTTTTAGGGCCTACGGTGAAATTTAATTGAAATTTGATTCTGGTCAATTTAAACTGATTAAATTAAGAAATTAAGTACCCCATTATTTGTACATTAAAATATTTGTTAGTGGGGCTTGTTGTATATTTGTATTGCACTCTCCTTTAGCTCTCTTAAAACTCAAAATCTGAGTTAGACAATTGAGAGTGAGAGAGAGGCCGGCCATGGAGAGAAAAAGGGAGAGATTTGTGTAATTTGGGCTCAAGACTTGGGAATTTGAAGATCTAGCTCAAGATTTGGCTAGAGCTTGAGTGTTGAAGCTGTTAGGTAAGTGATTTCATGAACTCTTACTTGTAATTTGTAAGTTCAAGGGTTGTTTGTGATCAAGAACATGTAATGAGTTGATTTTTGTTGAGATTGAAGTCTTAGAACTCATGCATGTAAGAAATTACTTTGAATTTGCATGTTTGAGCTTGAAACACATGATTCATGTGGAGTTTTGGGTAAAGCTCATATTGTAGTCACCATTTGTACCATCTAAGTTGAGAATGATGAGCATCTCCCACATGCATGTACAAATCATGGGAGTATAAGTCTTGAATGTTGAATTTGAGCATGTTGATGATAGGTTTGAGACAATTTGGGACATGCATGTAGATAATTCATGTAATTGAGCTTCCTAATGTTGTAATCTGCATTAGTAGCATGTTAGCATGTGTAAATGTGTAATTTGAACCATTGCATGCAAGAAATGTAGATGGAAAACTGAATTGGAGCTCAAGAACACGATCTGGGAAACCCAGATTTTTGAGGTCCGCTCGAGCGGGGTAATGGCCGCTCGAGCGGGAAAATCGTGCTCCCAGCATTTTTGCAGAGTTGGATGCCCGCTCGAGCGGGACATTTCACGCTCGAGCGTGGATTTTTGTAGACGGACCTTCAGCTTGAGCGCATCTTTTGTGCAACCAGTACCTTGCAGGCCTTAGGGGTCCGCTCGAGCGGAGAATCTTACGCTCGAGCGGGGACCCTGTTTCCTGGAATTTTGTTCATGCATTCTGTGATTCGTTTTCCGTTCTCCTTCACTTGTAAGCACTCTTAGGCATGTGTTAAGCATCGTAAATGAGTTAATGAGATAAGAACAAAGCCTAAAGAGGAATATGTGAATTAAAGAACGGATTGAACTGTTAGTGACCCTTTTGTATTCATGAAATGTGTAGGGTCAAGCTCCAGGGCGCATCCACAAGCCGATCACTGTGAGTAATATCAATATTTGAAAACTTGTCAATGTCCAATTGCTATTCCCCTATAAATATTATGAGTTGTTAATTGGGATTGTGGACAAAAGTTTGACATGAATGAATGGGCCAAAGGCCGTTTGACATGAATGAATGGGCCAAAGGCCGTTTGACATGAACGAATGGGCCAAAGGCCGTTTGACATGAACGAATGGGCCAAAGGCCGTTTGACATGAATGAATGGGCCAAAGGCCGTTTGACATGAACGAATGGGCCAAAGGCCGTTTGACATGAATGAATGGGCCAAAGGCCGTTTGACATGAATGAATGGGCCAAAGGCCGTTTGACATGAATGAATGGGCCGAAGGCCGTTTTGCCATGAATGGAAACCCGGATGGGCCAAAGGCCAGAATGTTTGGAACTATAGTTACTTGACTTGCATTTCGTATAGTTATATATATATTTTGCTGTTAAACAGAAGTAAGAATTGGGCCCAAGGCCGTTTGGAGCGTGTTGATCTACATATTGTTATGTAACTGTTATATTTGATATTATTCACTGGGCTATCGCTCACGCTCATTCATGTATTTGTAGGTGAGCCAAGGGAAGTCCAAACCCAGCCCCAGTGAAGTCTGCTAGGAACAACAGGAGTTTTGGGAGAGTCAGCCTTGTGCCTCGCGCATGAGACCATCCTTGCCCTTTTACTATGTACCTATGTTTTGTCTTGTTGGCAAGGACCCAGTGCATGTCTGTACATAGTCTGTTATAGGTTGACTCGTTTTGGACGATCCTGTCTGTATTGAATTTTGTGAAGCTGTACTTTTGATGTGAGTTATTAACGTATCTGAGTATGGTTTGTTTGATGTGCATATAAGCACGGCTCTATGGACAAAGTTTTTAATTTTGCTTCCGTTTGGCCCCCATTAACTCTGTTAAAATACGTTTAGAACAGTTTGAGGCCGTAGGTAATCTCATGATTACTGGCCGGTTACGTCCTTAACCCACGGGGGCGGGTTCGGGTCGTGACAGGTTTCTTGGATGAACTTTTGTTGTTAATTTAATGCACCTTCCATTTTTATTTTTATTAAACTTCCATTTTCATTCAATTTCTTTTTCTATTCAACTTCCTTTTTTGTTTAATTTCCAAATAGATCGTTGAGGTGTATTGGTTGTTGAATGGACTTCCATTTTTATTTTTATTCAACGTCCATTTTTATTAAACTTCTTTTTCTATGCAACTTCCTTTTTTCTTTAATTTCCAAATAGATCGTTAAGGTATAGTGGTTTTTTTTTAATGAAATTGTTAATTTTATACAACTTTCATTTTTATTCAATTTACTTTTCTATTCTACTTCCTTTTTTATTTAATTTCCAGATAGATCGTAAAGGTATTGTGGTTTCTTGAATGAACTTTTATTGTTAATTTTATGCAACTTCCATTTTTATTTTTATTCAAGTTCCTTTTTTTGTTTAATTTCCAAATAGATCGTTGAGGTAGAGTGGTTTCTTAAATGAACTTCCGTTGTTAATTTTATGCAACTTCCATTTTTATTTTTGTTCAATTTTTTTTTCTATTCAACTTTCTTTTTTGTTTAATTTCCAAATAAATCATTGAGGTATAGTGGTTTCTTTATAGCGATCCCGGGTTTACCCTTGTTATACCGTGATCCGGACATGTGTCCGTGGATGTTGGTAGTTGTCTATCATCTTGTTTGCATCCTTTTTACTTAGTATTTGAGTTATGGGATGTGTTGGGCAGGTTTGTTTCAGGTTGGTTGAGTTTAGAAACCAAAACTAGTTGCCCAGATTTTTGGCCTGTCCGCTCGAGCGGAGGTGTTGGCGCTCGAGCGGGGAATACATCCATCCAGTATCTTGTTGTGCAGTGTTGTGAGCTCGAGCGTAGGGTTGGGAGCTCGAGCGGAGGCCTGGTTCTGCAAAAAGTGCTGAGCGAGTGCATTCTGCGCTCGAGCGGGAGGTTGGCCGCTCGAGCGGAAGTCTGTGAGTGGCCGCTCGAGCGGGGTGTTTTACGCTCGAGCGGAAGACTGGGTTTATGTCCCGAAATTGTGACTTTTCAAATCACTTTTTCACTTTCTCTTCTCTCTCTTACTTTTCCAAATCACCATTGTTGAGCCTCTCACTCTAGACTCTACCTTCTCTCTAGGTTTTGATCTAGTAGGAGTGATTTACTCACCTTTGGCCTTTACAAAAAAGTTGTTGATCGTCGAGGGCTTCATTTTAATCTGAAAATCACGGGTTTTGGAGCACGTTGGGTTTTGTCGTCTTCTCCTTTGGAACTCCGAATTTGAGGTAGGGATATCCTACTCCTCTCTATGGGTTTTGTCTTTGAATTTTGGTATTTTGAGATGTTGGGCTTGGTTTGGTAATCTTGTGAAAGTTTGGGGCTTTTGTGTAATTTTACAAAGGTTGGGGTTTTATTCATAATAAACCTAGATGCATGTTTGGCATGGAAAAATGGAATGATTGTTGAATCATTGATGAAAATGGGACCTAAGGGTTGAAATGATAATTATGGAAAATGGCCTAATTACATTGTTTAATTAATTGGGATAATTAATTGGTGAGAAATGAGGAAATGAAATGTTGATTGAATATCCATTTGTGCATTTATTTTCTGTTTTAGAAATAACTGCTTTGGGCTATTGGTGGAGGATAGTCGAGATTGTTGTAGACAATGCATGATGATTAGGTAAACGGAAACTAATCAATGGAATGTGTCATGGAACTTGACGGTTGATAGAATACATTAATTGTGTGTATTGTGTGATTGTATATAGAACCAATGTGTTTATATACGTTATGTGTAGAGGAGGAGATAGGGGATGTACTCCGCGGTTTAGGGGAAGATAGGGGATGTACCTCTAAACCGGATAGGTATTGGGAGGAGATAGGGGATGAACTCCGTAGACAGAGCTCATATGCTTGTCTAGAGAAGTGAAGATAGAGCTCATATGCTTATCTTTGTGAAGTGTGGATACAGCTTGTATGCTTATCTGTGGATATTGTTGATATACATATCTGTTGTAGAATGTGGATACAGCTTGTATGCTTATCTGTGGATATTGTTGATATACAAATCTGTTGAGAATGTGAGATATAGTTTTTATACATATCTGTGGAAATGATGATAGAGCTAGCATGCTTATCTGTTGAAAGGGGGAAAATGAAAAGTAATTGGGACTTGTAAGTCGTTGACATAAATATGAAATTTATGTGATTGTATCAGTGTTGACCAACTATCAATTGCTAATGTTTTAGTCATTGTCCATGGTTGGTTTAGTGCATTTCTACTGGGCTGTGGCTCACCCTATATGGGAATATCATTTTCAGGTACAGGAAGCATGCCACCTCCAAGGACATAGCTGGGAGGCTAGTGGCGGGCATAGTTTTGTCGTTTTACTTTTGATGTATTACATGTAATTTCAAGCCAAGGGCTTAATGTGTAAACGAGTTAGAACTCTTTGTTGTAACCAAGTGTTAACTTGGAAAGCTGTAAGCCCGTAGGGCATTTTGTTATGAGGTTAACATGTAATACTTATGTCTTATCTGATGGGTTTATTGTTATTATTTTGAGGGCGTTACAACTTGGTATCAGAGCGTACCGGGTTCGAATACTTTGGGTACGTGGGAAGTGATTAGTATCACAATGGGTTTGTCTCGCTTGATAGAGACTTAGATGTAGTATCATATGCTATGTGCTTAATTGATAACATGCTTATGTGACTATGTGGGTATGGGATTTAATTTCTAGGATGTTGATTGGATCCTTGAGTTTCTGGGAGTCTTGTTGGAAAAGCACTTGATCAATGCTGTTTCTAACCGGAACTCTAGTAACGCCTCGGGACTATCATTATCCGGAAATGAAATTCGTAAGTGCTTATGTGTTTATGTGCTTATGTGGAGTGAATTACACTTGTCCATGCATTAGGACGTGAGTGTTTAGTTTCGGCACACCTATGAATGTGCTAACGTTCTGTGTTACCTTTATTAGGATGTTAGGACGAGGAAGAGGTGCTAGGCGTGGTAGACCTGCGAGGCAGGAAGTACCGTTACAGGGTGAGATTCCGGCAGTGCAGGAGGGAGTTGGGCAGACCAATGTGGCCGAGCCAGTGGGTCAGCAGGCTATGGGTGCCTTGGCCAGAGAGATAGCAGGAGCTTTGGGTATTCTCAGAGCTGGGAATCAGGCAGCTGAGACAGGGCCTTCTTTCTTGAAGAGGGAGTTCTTCCGGTGTAATCCGGACGAGTTTATCGGGGATCCTAAGGAGCCGCTTAAGGCAGATGAATGGCTCGAACAGACAACGAAGACGTTTGAGATGCTTGGCATCGAGGACGGAGCACTGAAAGTGACCTTGGCATCCTTCCAGCTGAAGGGAGATGCGGGTCAATGGTGGAAGTACGAGAAAGCTCGTGTTGGTGGTACTTGGGAGGCGTTTGTGAATGCTTTTCAGGAGAGGTTTTTATCAGCAGCAGCTAGGGAGAAGCTGAGGGATCAGTTTAGCCGGCTTAATCAGCAGGGCTTGTCAGTGGCCGAGTTTGAGGCTACTTTTACCAGTCTGTCTAGGTTTGCACCTGAACTGGTGGCGTCTGAGGAACGCCGTTGCTATGAGTTTGAGCGGAAGTTGAGGCGGGGCCTCAAGTTGAGAATTTGTGGGTCTTATATTCGAGAGTATAGACACCTAGTGGACGCTGCAGCTCATATGGAGCTTATGATGCAGGAGGAGGATGAGGGTCAAAGAGGCTCCAAGAGGAGCCAGGATAGTCAGAGTGATGGCAGGAGACAGAGGGGTTATAACCCTCAGCAGTATCAGGGTGCAGTCTCTAGATCGACCTTTCCAGTGCCGAGTGGAGGCTCGAGGAGAGGCAGTCAGGGGGAATTCACTTGTTACAAGTGTGGCCAGCTGGGTCACAAGGTTTCTGTTTGCCCGCAGAAGGGTGGGGGTCAGAAAGCTGCTTCTTCTTCAGCTAGACCGCAGAGTCAGAGTTTGGGCAGGGGGCAGCTCTTGACTTGTTATCAGTGTGGACAACCTGGGCACATGAAGAGGTTTTGCCCACAGTTGAGTGCCACTTCGGGAGCGTCTGGTTCTAGGCAGACGCAGGGTTTTCAGCCAGCTCAGTCTGTGCAAGCCTCGAGGGCCAATCCGGGAGTTTCGTCATCCCAGTCTGTGCAGCAGTCTTTTGCTCCGAGAGGTGAGCAGGTAGACCAGGGGCCTACGGGGCGCGTGTATGCTGTTACCGCGCAGGATTTAGTACCAGCTCCATCAGTAGTGAGAGGTACTTTTCTGTTTTGCAACTCAGTTGCTAATGTGTTGATAGACACGGGTGCATCTCATTCTTTTGTATCTGCTGCATTTGCATCTGTTTTGGAATTGGAGTTAGCACAGTTAGCATCTCCTATTTGTGTGGTATCGCCTTTGGGCGGTGAGTTGATCCTGAAACAGGGTGTTAGAGGATGTGATATTGAGGTCGCCGATTATAGGCTTCCTTTTCCGTTTGTTGTCATGCCCATGAAGGGTTTTGATGTTATTTTGGGTATGGACTGGCTATCGTCATACCGGGCTGTTATTGATTGCTACCGCCAGAGGGTTACATTATGTACCTTGAGCGGGGAGTGGTTCCATTTCTTGGGAGACCGGGTTGGTAGTGTTTTGCCACCGGGGTTTGATTCGCGAGGGCGAAGTGAGCTTAGTGGTCTACTTGCTAGCTTTGAGAGTAGTAAGTGTGATGAGACACTGATTGTGTTACCGAGGGTGGTTTGTGAGTATTCGGATGTCTTTCCCGAAGATCTTGTTAGTTTGCCACCTCACCGAGAGATAGAGTTCTCTATTGATTTAGTGCCTGGTACGGCGCCGATTTCTATGGCACCTTACCGTTTTGCTCCAGCAGAGTTGGTTGAGTTGAAAGTTCAGCTCCAGGAATTGCTCGATAAGGGCTTTGTTCGCCCTAGTGTTTCACCGTGGGGAGCACCGGCCCTCTTTGTTAAAAAGAAAGATGGTGCCTTGAGATTGTGTATTGATTATCGGAAGTTGAATCGGGCTACGGTTAAGAATAAGTATCCTATGCCCCGTATAGATGATTTGTTTGACCAGTTGAAGGGTTCCCGTTGTTTCTCTAAGATAGACTTGAGATCGGGTTACCATCAGTTGAGGGTCAGGGAAGAGGATATTCCGAAAACGGCATTCCGTACGCGGTATGGCCATTATGAGTTTTTGGTGATGCCATTCGGGCTTACCAATGCACCGGCAGTCTTTATGGACTTGATGAACCGGATTTTCCGGGAGTTCTTAGACCGATTTGTGGTTGTTTTCGTGGACGATATCCTTATCTATTCGTCTTCTGAGGAGGAGCACGAGGCACACTTGAGAGTGGTGCTTGAGTTACTTAGAGCCCATAGGCTGTATGCCAAGTTTGGGAAGTGTGAGTTCTGGCTGGGGGAAGTCAAATTCTTAGGCCACGTGGTATCCGGGGAAGGGGTGTCTGTTGATACGTCCAAGGTTGAGGCAGTGCAAGATTGGGCACAGCCTAAGAGTGTGTTTGAGATCCGCAGTTTTCTGGGATTGGCTGGGTATTACCGTCGGTTTGTGAAAGATTTCTCCAGGTTAGCGTCACCGTTGACTAGGCTGACTCAGAAGGGAGTCAAGTTTGTGTGGAGTGAGACTTGTGAAAAGTCGTTCCAAGAGTTGAAAGTTAGATTGACTACCGCTCCGGTGTTGATTATTCCGGAGAGAGGGTTGGGTTATGCTGTATATTGTGATGCCACACGAGAGGGTTTGGGTTGTGTGTTGATGCAAGAGGGGAAAGTGGTAGCTTATGGCTCACGTCAGTTGAAAATACACGAGAAGAATTACCCTACGCACGACTTAGAGTTAGCGGCTGTGATCTTTGCCTTGAAAGTCTGGAGGCACTACCTTTATGGTGAGAAGTTCGAGGTATTCTCGGATCACAAGAGTTTGAAGTATCTGTTTACACAGAGAGACTTGAATTTGAGGCAGAGAAGATGGATGGAGTTCATCGAAGATTATGATTTTGAGTTGCATTATCATCCGGGAAAGGCCAATGTTGTGGCCGATGCCCTTAGTAGGAAATCCATTAGTGATGTTGCTAGTATAGCCATCCGGGAATGGGAGATGTTGGGAGCACTGGGCGAGTTTGATTTGCTACTGGGCGAATCTGTCGAGGCTGCGGCCTTGTTTTCTGTTGTTGCGCAGCCTACACTTGTGATTAGAGTGTTAGAGGCACAGAGAGGTGACCTTGAGATAGAATCCCTCCGAGAGAAGATCTCCAGTGGGAAAGTTGAGAAGGGTTTGACGGTATATCCCGACTTGAGTGTGAGATACCGAGACCGTGTGTTTGTACCGGAGACTTGCCGAGAGGAGGTACTCCGAGAGTTTCACCATTCGCGCCTTGCGGTGCATCCGGGAGGTACTAAGATGTATCAGGATTTGGGTCGCCAGTTTTGGTGGCGGGGTATGAAGAGAGATGTGGCTGTTTTCGTATCGAAGTGCCTTACTTGCCAGCAAGTGAAGGCCGAGCATCAGAGGCCAGCGGGTTTGTTGCAACCCTTGCCTATTGCCGAGTGGAAGTGGGAGCATGTCACTATGGACTTCGTTGTAGGTCTTCCGAGGACTCAGCGGGGTAGTGATGCCATTTGGGTGGTTGTAGACCGGTTGACTAAGTCGGCGCACTTTATTCCTATGCGCGTGAGAGATTCGGTAGATCATCTTGCCGATTTGTATATTCGGGACGTAGTGCGATTGCACGGGGTCCCAGTGACGATCGTCTCAGATAGAGATCCTCGTTTTACTGCTAGGTTGTGGCAGAGTTTGCAGAGTGCCCTGGGCACTAAGTTGACCTTTAGTACGGCTTATCATCCTCAGACTGACGGACAGTCCGAGCGTACTATTCAGATCCTCGAGGATATGCTTCGGGGTTATGTCCTGGACTTCAGTGGGACGTGGGAGAGGCACTTGCCATTGGTAGAGTTTGCCTACAACAACAGTTTTCAGTCTAGCATCGGTATGGCACCGTTTGAGGCCTTGTATGGCCGACCGTGTAGGTCTCCAGTTTGTTGGGCCGAGGTGGGTGATGCACCTTTGTTGGGTCCGGAGTTGGTTAGGGAGACGACGGAGAAAGTTGAGCTTAGCCGTAGGAGGCTTGTTACAGCCCAGAGTCGACAAAAGAGTTATACCGACCGTAGGAGGAGACCTTTGGCGTTTGAGGTAGGTGATCATGTCTTTCTGAAGATATCACCTAGGCGAGGCTTGATGAGGTTTGGGAAGAGTGGGAAGTTATCCCCTCGGTTTATTGGTCCTTTTGAGATCCTTGAGAGGATAGGTGAGGTTGCTTATCGGTTAGCCTTACCGCCGCAGTTGTCCGGAGTACATGACGTGTTTCATGTGAGTATGCTTCGGAAGTATGAGCCAGATCCATCACATGTGTTGGATTGGACTGATTTAGAGGTAGATGAGGATGCCTCGTATGAGGAGAGACCGGTTCGGGTCTTGGATAGGCGGGATCAGGTCCTGCGTGGCAAGACCATTCCTTTGGTGAAAGTCTTGTGGAAACATCACGGAGTGGAGGAAGCCACTTGGGAACGTGAGTTGGAAGTCCGAGAGAAATATCCAGACTTGTTTGTTGTTATGTGATCTTGTATTTAAATTTTACATTTTGTTGAACTTAAGAGCTTTTATATATGTCTTAAGTTGTGAAACATTGAAAATGTTTTGGTTATTGGAAGTATGTTTTGGAACTTGCCTCATATGGAAGTTGAATGTAACATTATATCTGTTGAATATATTGTTGAAATTGGAAGGATAGTGCATAATGTTGATGCATGTTGAAAGTACATATGTTGTTTACATATTGTGATATGTCTCTTGTTTAAGGGATGGGATGACCGGTAATGGGTCGAATTGTTGACTGTTCAAGTGTAACACTGTTTAAAATGGAGGAAAGCTTGTTTGCAACTTGTGCTTAATTTCGGGGGCGAAATTCTTTAAGGGGGGGAGGTTATAGCGATCCCGGGTTTACCCTTGTTATACCGTGATCCGGACATGTGTCCGTGGATGTTGGTAGTTGTCTATCATCTTGTTTGCATCCTTTTTACTTAGTATTTGAGTTATGGGATGTGTTGGGCAGGTTTGTTTCAGGTTGGTTGAGTTTAGAAACCAAAACTAGTTGCCCAGATTTTTGGCCTGTCCGCTCGAGCGGAGGTGTTGGCGCTCGAGCGGGGAATACATCCATCCAGTATCTTGTTGTGCAGTGTTGTGAGCTCGAGCGTAGGGTTGGGAGCTCGAGCGGAGGCCTGGTTCTGCAAAAAGTGCTGAGCGAGTGCATTCTGCGCTCGAGCGGGAGGTTGGCCGCTCGAGCGGAAGTCTGTGAGTGGCCGCTCGAGCGGGGTGTTTTACGCTCGAGCGGAAGACTGGGTTTATGTCCCGAAATTGTGACTTTTCAAATCACTTTTTCACTTTCTCTTCTCTCTCTTACTTTTCCAAAATCACCATTGTTGAGCCTCTCACTCTAGACTCTACCTTCTCTCTAGGTTTTGATCTAGTAGGAGTGATTTACTCACCTTTGGCCTTTACAAAAAAGTTGTTGATCGTCGAGGGCTTCATTTTAATCTGAAAATCTCGGGTTTTGGAGCACGTTGGGTTTTGTCGTCTTCTCCTTTGGAACTCCGAATTTGAGGTAGGGATATCCTACTCCTCTCTATGGGTTTTGTCTTTGAATTTTGGTATTTTGAGATGTTGGGCTTGGTTTGGTAATCTTGTGAAAGTTTGGGGCTTTTGTGTAATTTTACAAAGGTTGGGGTTTTATTCATAATAAACCTAGATGCATGTTTGGCATGGAAAAATGGAATGATTGTTGAATCATTGATGAAAATGGGACCTAAGGGTTGAAATGATAATTATGGAAAATGGCCTAATTACATTGTTTAATTAATTGGGATAATTAATTGGTGAGAAATGAGGAAATGAAATGTTGATTGAATATCCATTTGTGCATTTATTTTCTGTTTTAGAAATAACTGCTTTGGGCTATCGGTGGAGGATAGTCGAGATTGTTGTAGACAATGCATGATGATTAGGTAAACGGAAACTAATCAATGGAATGTGTCATGGAACTTGACGGTTGATAGAATACATTAATTGTGTGTATTGTGTGATTGTATATAGAACCAATGTGTTTATATACGTTATGTGTAGAGGAGGAGATAGGGGATGTACTCCGCGGTTTAGGGGAAGATAGGGGATGTACCTCTAAACCGGATAGGTATTGGGAGGAGATAGGGGATGAACTCCGTAGACAGAGCTCATATGCTTGTCTAGAGAAGTGAAGATAGAGCTCATATGCTTATCTTTGTGAAGTGTGGATACAGCTTGTATGCTTATCTGTGGATATTGTTGATATACATATCTGTTGTAGAATGTGGATACAGCTTGTATGCTTATCTGTGGATATTGTTGATATACAAATCTGTTGAGAATGTGAGATATAGTTTTTATACATATCTGTGGAAATGATGATAGAGCTAGCATGCTTATCTGTTGAAAGGGGGAAAATGAAAAGTAATTGGGACTTGTAAGTCGTTGACATAAATATGAAATTTATGTGATTGTATCAGTGTTGACCAACTATCAATTGCTAATGTTTTAGTCATTGTCCATGGTTGGTTTAGTGCATTTCTACTGGGCTGTGGCTCACCCTATATGGGAATATCATTTTCAGGTACAGGAAGCATGCCACCTCCAAGGACATAGCTGGGAGGCTAGTGGCGGGCATAGTTTTGTCGTTTTACTTTTGATGTATTACATGTAATTTCAAGCCAAGGGCTTAATGTGTAAACGAGTTAGAACTCTTTGTTGTAACCAAGTGTTAACTTGGAAAGCTGTAAGCCCGTAGGGCATTTTGTTATGAGGTTAACATGTAATACTTATGTCTTATCTGATGGGTTTATTGTTATTATTTTGAGGGCGTTACATTCTTGAATGAACTTCCGTTGTTAATTTTATGCAATTTCCATTTTATTTTTATTCAATTTACTTTTCCATTCAACTTCCTTTTTTATTTAATTTGCAGATAGATCGTTAAGGTATAGAGTTTTTTTGGATGAACTTTTGTTGTTAATTTAATGCACCTTCCATTTTTATTTTTATTCAACTTCCATTTTAATTCAACTTCCTTTTCTATTCTACTTCCTTTTTTGTTTAATTTCCAAATAGGTCGTTGAGGTATAGTGGTTGTTGAATGAACTTTCATTTTTATTTTTATTCAACTTCCATTTTTATTAAACTTCTTTTTCTATTCAACTTCCTTTTTAATTTAATTTCCAAACAGATCGTTAAGTTATAGTGATTTTTTTTTAATGAACTTCCATTGTTAATTTAATGCAACTTCCATTTTTATTTATATTCAACTTCAATTTTTATTCAATTTCCTTTTCTATTCAACTTCCTTTTTTATTTAATTTACAAATAGACCGTTAAGTTATACTGGTTTCTTGAATGAACTTCAATTTTTAATTCTATGCAACTTCTATTTTTATTTTTATTCAACTTCCATTTTTATTCTATTTCCTTTTATATTGAATATAGCGATCCCGGGTTTTGCCCTTGTTGAATAGTGATCCGGACATGTGTCCGTGGATGTTAGTTGTGGTTTATTATCTTGTTTGCATCCTCTTTACTTCATATTTGAGTTATGGGATGTGTTTGGTGGGTTTGTTTCAGGTTGGTTGAGTTTAGAAACCAAAACTAGTTGCCCAGATTTTTGGCCTGTCCGCTCGAGCGGAGATGTTGGCGCTCGAGCGGGGAATACACCCATCCAGTATTTGTTGTGCAGTGTTGTACGCTCGAGTGTAGGGTTGGGAGCTCGAGCGGAGGTCTGGTTCTGTAAAAGTGCTGAGCGAGTGCATTCTGCGCTCGAGCGGGAGGTTAGCCGCTCGAGCGGAAGTCTGTGAGTGGCCGCTCAAGCGGGGTGTTTTACGCTCGAGCGGAGACCTGGGTTAAAGTCCCGAATTTGTGACTCTTCAAATCACTTTTTCACTTTCTTTTCTCTCTCTTACTTTTCCAAAAAAGCCATTTTCAGAGCTTCTCACTCTAAACCGGCCCTTCTCTCTTAGATTGATCTAGTAGGGGTTGTTTGCTCGCCATTGGTCTTCACGAAAGTTGTGTTGATCGTCAAGGGCTTCCTTTTGATCTGAAAATTTCGAGATTTGGAGCGTTTTGGTTTTGGTCTTCATCTCCTTTGGGGCTCCGAATTTGAGGTAGGGATATCCTACTCCTCTCTATGGATTTTGTCTTTAAATTTTGGTATTTTGAGATGTTGGGGTTGGTTTGGTAATCTTGTGAAAGTTTGGGGCTTTTGTGCAATTTTACAAAAGTTGGGGTTTTATTCATAATAAACCAAAACGCATGTTTGGCATAGAGAAATGGAATGAATGTTAAATCATTGATGAAAATGGGACCTAAGGGTTGAAATGTTAATTATGGGAATTGACCTAATTACATTGTTTAAATTAATTGGGATAATTAATTGAGAAGAATGAGGAAATGAAATGTTGATTGAATATCCATTGTGCATTTATTTTCTGTTTAGAAATAATTGCTTGGGGCTATCGGTGGAGGATAGTCGTGATTGTTGTAGACAATGCATGTTGATTAGGCAAACTGAAACTAATCAATGAAATGTGTCATGGAACTTGACGGTTGATAGAATACATTGACTATATGTATTGAGTGTATATAGAACCCATGTGTTTGTATACATTATGTGTAGAGGAGGAGAAAGGGGATGTACTCCGCGGTTTAGGGGAAGATAGGGGATGTACCTCTAAACCGGATAGTGTTGGGAGAAGATAGGGGATGAACTCCGTAGATACAGCTCATATGCTTGTCTAGAGAAGTGAAGATAGAGCTCGAGCGGCCAATTTCCTTTTCTATTCAACTTCCTTTTTTTATTTAATTTCCAAATAGATCGTTAAGGTGCAATGGTTGCTTGAATAAACTTCCATTTTCAATTTTATGCAACTTCCATTTTTATTTTTATTCAACTTTCATTTTTATTCAATTTCCTTTTTTATTCAACGTCCTTTTTTATTTAATTTCCAAATAGATCGTTAAGGTATAGTGGTTTCTTAAATGAATTTCCATTGTTAATTTTATGCAAATTCTATTTTTATTCAATTTCCTTTTCTATTCAACTTAATTTTTTATTTAATTTCCAAATAGATCGTTAAGGTATAGTGGTTTCTAGAATGTACTTCCATTGTTAATTTTATGCAACTTCCATTTTTATTCAATTACCTTTTCTATTCAACTTCCCTTTTTATTTAATTTCCAAATAGATCGTTATGGTATAGTGGTTTCTAGAATGAACTTCCATTGTTAATTTTATGGAACTTCCATTTTTATTCAATTACATTTTCTATTCAATTTCCCTTTTTATTTAATTTCCAAATAGATCGTTATGGTATAGTGGTTTCTAGAATGAACTTCCATTGTTAATTTTATGGAACTTCCATTTTTATTCAATTACATTTTCTATTCAACTTCCTTTTTTATTTAATCTCCAAATAGATCGTTAAGGTACAGTGGTTTCTTGAATAAACTTCCATTTTTATTTTTATACAACTTCCATTTTTATTTTTATTCAACTTCCATTTTTATTCAATTTCTTTTTCTATTCAACTTCCTTTTTTTTATAATTTCCAAATAGATTGTTAAGGTATAGTGGTTTCTTGATTGAACTTTCATTGTTAATTTTATGCAACTTCCATTTTTATTTTTATTCAACTTCAATTTTTATTAAATTTACTTTTCTATTCAACTTCTTTTTTTATTAAATTTCCAAATAGATAGTTAAGATATAGTGGTTTTTTGAATGAAGTTCCATTTCTATTTTTATGCAACTTCCATTTTTATTTTTATTCAACTTCAATTTTTATTCAATTTACTTTTCTATTCAACTTCCTTTTTATTTAATTTCTAAATAGATCATTAAGATATAGTGGTTTCTTGAATGAACTTCCATTTTTAATTTATGCAACTTCCATTTTTATTTTTATTCAACTTCCATTTTTATTCTATTTCCTTTTCTATTCAACTTCTTTTTTTTATTTAATTTCCAAATAGATCGTTAAGGTATAATGGTTTCTTGAATGAACTTCTATTGTTAATTTTATGCAACTTTCATTTTTATTTTTATTCAAGTTCCGTTTTTATTCGATTTAATTTTCTATTCAACTTCCTTTTAATTTAATTTCTAAATAGATCGTTAAGATATAGTGGTTTTTTTAATGAACTTCCATTTTCAATTTTATGCAACTTCCATTTTTATTTTTATTCAACTTCCATTTTTATTCAATTTCCTTTTCTATTCAACTTCTTTTTTTAATTTAATTTCCAAATAGATCGTTAACGTATAGTGGTTTCTTGAACGAACTTCCATTGTTAATTTTATGCAACTTCCATTTTTATTTTTATTCAACCTCCGTTTTTATTCAATTTATTTTTCTATTCAACTGCCTTTCTTATTTAATTTCCAAATAGATCGTTAAGGTATAGTTGTAAGAACCCACATTTTTCATCTTAATCATGTTCATGAGCATTTGTATGATTATGACTTGTTAAGCTTGCATGTGTATGTTGTGACTTGTTTTGCTTTAGCAAGTGAGGTCCGTGCCTTGTTTTGAAACCTTGTGATTGTCTAAGTGTTGTGTGCTTGCCTAAGTTATGTTAGCCGACGTTATGTCTAGATCATTCCAAGCCGAGGTCATTCTCAGTCTAGAAGTATCTTGGAACCCCTTGTTGACCTCCGTCCTTGCCTTGACCACATTAGCCGAGATGTTACCTTGCACCCCAGTGATCTCGTCCTGGAACGGTATGACCTAGGCCGAGGTGTGGCGCATCTAGGCCAAGATGTGGCACAGCTTAGTCAAGTGTTGTCCTTCCTAGCCGAGGTCATTGTCACCTTAGTTGCCGAAGTCCTTTGTTAGCCGATGTCACCCCTTGCCGGAGTGTCATTCTGTGTAGCTTGTTAGATACGCCTTGATGATTAGCCGATGTCATTGCCCTGTCAGAGAGCCCATACCGCTTTGCTTGTTGAACACCCTTCCACCATGCTTTGTCTGGTCTGTCAGCCACCTTTTCAGGAAGAACCCAATCAGTCGCCGCCACGTGTCTCAGCAGAGGGTTAACCCCAGAACCGGGTATAGAAAACTATCATTTGGTGTCATAAACTTGCTTTGTAGAGAGAGAAGCTCTAGGAGGAAGAAAGAGTTTTAGAGTGAGGAAGTAGATCTTCAAGCTTGATTCCTAGAGATCGAACCGTTAGATTCGTGTTCTAAGGTTAGATTCTTGATCTGCTTATGATGTTCTTTATGTTCATGTTATTGTATTGCACGATCGGATATGATTTGTAAGCCATGCATCGTCTTGAAATCCGGATTTAGAAAGAGAAAATGGCATTCATGTGTTCTTCAAGAAAAGCCATGTTTTGATCCGAAAGCTTTTTGACTAGACTCATGTTTTGTGTTTGTTCTTGCATGATTTCCAACTATGGGTACCCAGGTCCATGTTTTCAAACTTGTAACATGAAAATCCCAGATTTGTGATGGCAGATTGGTATCATCGAACATTCATATTTTCCATGTTTTCATACTCATGTTCTTCATATTCATCAACGGAGGGAAAACCCAGAGTTTCCCGACCTCTTTTCCTTGCATGTGGCCCTCGGAAACACACCTCGGCTTAGACCTGGTTGGTGCCCAGTAGGTTTTCCAAAATCATTTGCATGCATGTTAGACTTGTTTTGAGGAATATGTTCAAGTACGCTTTGCCATGTGATTGTAGGACTTGGACCTTGCTTGACCCCGACGTTTGAAGAATTATGTGAGTGGTATTTTTAATAAAGCTATGTTACACTTGTTTGATAAATCTTGTTTTGCCTTGTCTTGAAAAGTATTTGATCAAGCATGAATGGTTATCCCTATTTGTATATCAAGTATTATCTTGTTTTGATGACATGTCTTGAAAGTCCTTAGTTGCAGGGGACTATAATGCAACTGCACTCTTGTCTTGACAGTCCTTAGTGCTAGAGGACTCTAAACTTTCGCAGCACAGCTTGTCTTGACAGTCCTTAGTGCTAGAGGACTCTAAACTTTCGCAGCACAGCTTGTCTTGACAGTCCTTAGTGCTAGAGGACTCTAAACTTTCGCAGCACAGCTTGTCTTGACAGTCCTTAGTGCTAGAGGACTATAAACTTTCGCAGCACAGCTTGTCTTGAAAGTCCTTAGTTGCAGGGGACTATAATGCAACTGCACTCTTGTCTTGATATGTCATCACCCCTTGAAATAAGTAGATGTTATTAACATCCAAGGAATTTGATAGCCGGCAAATGAACTTGACTTTTCCCTTGATTGTAAAGTATACTATGTATTGTCTTGTAAGAAATCTTAGATATCAATCATGCAAACCTTTATTTCTAATATCATTCACTGAGTATCCAAGCTCACCCTCTCTATATATATATGTAGGTGATGAACAAGAAGGCATTGAGGCCTAGGCGTGATGCCGATGTGTTTTAGGCGCATAGCCGACATGTTTGGATTTGCGTTTTGCATCGTCTTGAAGATTATGCTTCTCGGCTTATGTTTTCTTTTGTTTGTTTTGGCATATGTCGGCTTGAGAAGCCTTTTGGTCAGGATGTATTTTGTATCTCATTCTTGTTGTGTCCAAATTGTAAGACTTGTAAAGATGTTTGATGTATGACATTCCATTAGACATATGCACGGCTCTCATGGACTACTCAATTTTACGTGTGTATTTTGCTTCCGCTCTTGTAAGCCCCATATTTCATACTCTGATTGTGTGTGATTTTTGTAAGACGGCCTTCGGTAACCTCGGGTTACTGGCCATCACGGCACCAAACTACTAGGGGCGGTTTGGGGGCGTGACAATAGTGGTTTCTTAAATGAACTTCCATTGTTAATTTTATGCAACTTCCATTTTTATTTTTATTCAACTTCCTTTTTTATTCAATTTTCAAATAGATAGTTAAGGTACAGTGGTTTCTTGAATGAAGTTCTATTTCTATATTTATGCAACTTCCATTTTTATTCAATTTACTTTTCTATTTAACTTCCTTTTTATTTAATTTGTAAATAGAACGTTAAGATATAGTGACTTCTTGAATGAACTTCCATTTTTAATTTTATGCAACTTTCATTTTTATTTTTATTCTACTTCCATTTTTATTCTATTTCCTTTTTTATTCAACTTCTTCTTTTTATTTAATTTCCAAATAGATCGTTAAGGTATAATGGTTTCTTGAATGGACTTCCATTGTTAATTTTATGCAACTTCCATTTTTATTTTTATTCAACATCCGTTTTTATTCAATTTAGTTTTCTATTCAACTTCCTTTTTATTTAATTTCTAAATAGATAGCTAAGATATAGTGGTTTCTTGAATGGGCTTCCATTTTTAATTTTATGTAACTTCTATTTTTATTTTTATTCAACTTCCATTTTTATTCTATTTCCTTTTCTATTCAACTTCTTTTTTTATTTAATTTCCAAATAGATCGTTATGGTGTAATGGTTTCTTGAATGAACTTCCATTGTTAATTTTATGCAACTTCCATTTTTATTTTTATTCAACTTTCATTTTTATTCAATTTACTTTTTTATTCAACTTCCTTTTTATTTAATTTCTAAATAGATCGTTAAGATATAGTGGTTTTTTGAATGAACTTTCATTTTTAATTTTATGCAACTTAAATTTTTATTCAATTTCCTTTTCTATTCAACTTCTGTCACGACCTCATTCTGCCCCTAGTAGAATAGTGCCGTGATGGCCAGTAATCCGAGATTACCGAAGGCCAACTTCCAAAAATTCACACACAATCAGAGTATAAATATATATAGGGCTCACAAGTGCGGAAGCAATATATATAAATTCTAATTAGTCCATTCGAGTTGTGCTGAGATCAAATGAAATGACATACATCTTTACATAGCTTTACAACTTAGGTACACAAAAACATCTTGACCAAAAGGCTTCTCGAGCCACCATATACAAAATACAATGAAATGCAAGCTAAGAAGGATGATCTTCAAGATGCTACAAAATGCAAATCCAAAACAAGTTGCAAAGCACGGCTAGGCGTCGTTGTCGTCCTGCTCATTACCTACATATATATAGAGAGGGTGAGCTTGGATACTCAATGATTGGTACAAGTAATAAAGGGTTTGCATGCATGATATTCGAGATCTTTAACAAAACAATACATAATCATAGCTTGTAACAAAACATAGGATGAATCAAGTCTATCTAACAAATCTTTCAAACTTCACCAATCAAGGTCTTTCAAGTTTCAAGGGATGACATTAACAAAGATTGTGCTACAAATGCTTATAGTCCCCTAGCACGTACGGACTTTCAAAGGTTGTGCTACAAATGCTTATAGTCCCCTAGCACGTACGGACTTTCAAAGGTTGTGCTACAAATGCTTATAGTCCCTTAGCACGTACAGACTTTCAAAGGTTGTATCAAAACCAAGGCTAATACTTGACACACAAAATAGGGATAGTCATTCATGCTTAACAAATACTTTTCCAAAATAAGGCAAAGCAAAGCTTTATCAAAACATTATAACATAGCTTTATTAAAAATACCACTCACATAGTTCTTCAAACGTTGGGGTTACAAGCAAGGATCCAAGGCCTACAAGCACATAACAAATTCCATTGAATGCACTATCAAACAAGCTTTATATGAATGCAAATGATCTCGGCATTCCTTCAAAACTAGGTCGAAACAAAACAAAACACTGTTCCTCATCTTGAAAAAACGTAATGGGCACCAACCAGGTCTTGGCCGAGGTCCCACACCTCCTTGCCAAGGTGTGGTCCCGATGGCCACATTCAAGGAAACGAAGTCGGGAAAACCTGGGTTTCCCTTTCTTCTAAGAACATGAAGAACATGGATGCAAAGATCATAACTTATCATTACAAAATCTGAGATTTCATGCTATGAATTCAAAAACATGGACCTGGGTACCCATACTCTAAGATTTTATGAAAACAAACACAAAAACATGAATCTTGATGCAAGCTTTCGGATCAAACAAGGATTTTATTCAAGAACACATGAATATCACTTTCTCTTTCTAAAACTGAACTTTAAATCAATGCATGGCTTACAAATCGTGCTCGATCATGCAATGCAGCTAGATGAACAATAAGAACAACAAGAGTAGATCAAGATTCTAACCTCAAGACATGAATCTAACGGCTCAAGGTGTGAAGATCAAGCTTGGAAATCTATTCCCCCACTAAGAACTCCTTCTCCCTCTTCTAGAGCTTCTCTCTCCTCAAGAACAAAGACATATAACAAATGATACATTTCTCTCTCTGCCGGCTGATTTAACACTCAGCTCGAACATGTGGCAACAGTTGGTTGGTTCTTCTAAAGAAGGTGACTGGGTGAAAAGACAAGACTATGACAAAGTGTGTTCAACAAGCAAGATGGCATAGGCACTCCGGCAGGTAATTATCTCGGCTAAGAACAAGGCATCGACAAGAGGGGGTCCCAATGATCTCGGCTAGGAAGGACAACACTTGACTTGGCTGTGCCACACCTCGGTCTAGGTCATACCAATCCAGGGACAAGATCACTAGGTGCAGGGGTAACGTTTCGGCCTAAATGATACAAATCTCGGTCTTGGTGATGAACACCTCGGCCTAGATAATGACATCTCGGCCAATATGCCAGGGTGAAGGTGAAGGTCAGTCAAGGTGATCCCAAGATGGTCCTAGGCATAAGAGGCTCAAAGGTGACCTAGGCTTAGGATGACCTCGGCTACACACACCAAGCAACAAACAAAGCAAAGCGAATAACACTTAAGCAAAACAAGACACGATTCGTAATGCAAGTTTAACAAGACGAAAACATATAATTGCATGTGAGCATGACCAAGATGGAGTGAGGGTTGTTACATCCTACCCTCCTTAAAGAAGTTTGGTCCCCAAACTTAAGTTACCTTGCTCTACAAATAACTCCGGATGACGGATTTTCACTTCTTCTTCCTTTTCCCATGTAGCCTCCTTGCCATAATGCTCCTTCCATTCAACCTTTACCATCTGTATCAACTTGTTTCTCAACTGTCTCACTTATCTGTCAATAATTCTCATCGGCTTCTCCTCGTAGCCTAAATCTTCATTAATCACAATCCCGGAATAATCAATTACATGCAGTGGATCCCGAATATACTTCCTCAACATCAAAATATAGAACACATTGTGAACTTGACTTAGTTCTGGTGGTAGAGCCAGTCTATAGGCAGCTGGGTTAGCTTTCTCAAGTATTTCAAACGGCCCGATGTAACGAGGTGCTAACTTACCTTTCTTTCCAAATCTGGAAATTCCTTTTATTGGTGAAACCTTCAGGAATACATGATCCCCAACTTCAAATTCTGACTCTCTTCTTCTCTGGTCGGCATAGCTCTTCTGTCGACTTTGAGCAGTTTTGATCCTTTGTCGAATGAGCTTAATCTTCTCGATTGTAACTAGAACTAGCTCGGGACCAATCAAAGCTTTATCTCCCACTTCAGTCTAACATATCAGCGATCTGCACTTTCTTCCATACAAAGCTTCGTACGACGCCATGCCAATGCTAGCTTGATAACTGTTGTTGTCCGAGTGTTCGAATACTTATACTCAAGAAATGACAATTAAACAGCAGAATTACATATCTGCCATCATGAAAGAGGGTCCGAATAAGTGTCCGAGTGTTCAAATCCTAATGCTCGAGAAATGAGAAGTAAAGACCAGAATTCCATATCTTCCATCAGGCAAGAGGTCCGAGTAAGTGTCGGAGTGTTTAAACCCTATTGCATAAGAAATGACAAAGAAACACCATAATTACATCTCTCCAATCGTGCAAGAGCGTCCGAAAAAGTGTCCGAGTGTTTAAACCCTAATCCATGAGAAATGGTAAATAAACACCATAATTACATATCTGCCATCATGCAATAGGGTCCGAATAGGTGTCCGAGTGTTCGAATCCTAATGCCCGAGAAATGACAAGTAAACACCGTAATTACATATCTGCCATCATGCTGGAGGGTCCGAATAAATGTCCGAGTGTTTAAACCCTAATGCATGAGAAATGGCAAATAAACACCAGAATTACATATCGGCCATCATGCGAGAGGGTCCGCATAAGTGTCCGAGTGTTCGAATCCTAATGCGCGTGAAATGGCAAGTAACCCCGTAAATATATATCTGCCATCAGGCAAGGGGGTCCGAATAAGTGTCTGAATGTTCGAATCCTAATGCTCGAGAAATGACAATTAAACACCAGAATTACATAACTGCCATCATGCAAGAGGGTCCGAATAAGTGTCCGAGTGTTTAAACCCTAATGCATAAGAAATGACAAATAAACACCATAATTACGTCTCTGCCATCATGCAAGAGGGACCGAAAAAGTGTCCAAGGGTTCGAATCCTAATGCTCGAGAAATGGCGAGTAAACACCATAATTACATATCTGCCATCATGCAAGAGGGTCCGAATAAGTGTTCGAGTGTTTAAACCCCAATGCATGAGAAATGGCAAATAAACACTATAATTACAAATCTGCCATCATGCAAGAGGGTCCGAATAAGTGTCCGAGTGTTCGAATCCAAATGCTCGAGAATGGCTGGCAAACACCATAATTACATATCTGCCATCACGCAAGAGGGTCCGAATAAGTGTCCGAGTGTTTAAACCGTAATGCATGAGAAATGGCAAGTAAACACCATAATTACATATCTGCTATCCAGCAAGAGGGTCCGTATAAGTGTCCGAGTGTTCGAATCCTAATGCTCGAGAAATGACAAGTAAACACCATAATTACATATCTGCCATCATGCAAGAGGGTTCGAATAAGTGTCCTAGTGTTCGGATCCTAATGGTCGAGAAATGGCAAGTAGACACCATAATTACATATTTGCCATAATGCAAGAGGGTCCGAATAAGTGTCCGAGTGTCCGAATCCTAATGCTCGAGAAATGGCAAGTATACACCATAATTACATATCTGCCATCACGCTAGATGGTCCGAATAAGTATCTGAGTGTTTAAACCCCAATGCTTGGGAAATGGCAACAAAACACCATAATTACATATCTACCATTGTGCGAGAGGGTCCGAATCATTGTCTGAGTGTTCGAATCTTAAAGCTCGAGAAATGCCAAGTAAACACCATAATTACGTATCTGCTATCATGCTGAGGGTCCGATTAAGTGTCTGAGTGTTTAAATCCAAATCCATGAGAAACGGCACATAAACACCATAGTTACATATCTGCCATCATGCAAGAGGGTCTGAATAAGTGTCCGGGTGTTTAAACCCCAATGCATAAGAAATGACAAATAAACACCATAATTACATCTCTGCCATCATGCCAGAGGGTCCTAATAAGTGTCCTAGTGTTTGAATTCTAATGCACGAGAAATGGCAAGTAAACCCCATAATTACATATCTGCCATCATGAAAGAGGGTTCGAATAAGTGTCCGAGAGTTCGAATCCTAATGCTCAAAAAATGACAAGTAAACACCATAATTACATATCTGCCATCATGTTAGAAGGTCCGAATAAGTGTCAGAGTGTTTAAGCCCCAATGCATGAGAAATGGCGAGTAAACACCATAATTACATCTCTGCCATCATGCAAGAGGGTCCGAAAAAGTGTCCGAGTGTTCGAATCCTAATTCTCGAGAAATGGCAAGTAAACACCATAATTACATATCTACCATCGTGCAAAAGGGTCCGAATCAGTGTCTGAGTGTTCGAATCCTAATGCTCGAGAAATGACAAGTAAAGACCAGAATTACATATCTGCCATCAGGCAAGAGGGTCCGAATAAGTGTCTGAGTGTTTAAACCCTAATGCATAAGAAATGACAAAGAAACACCATAATTACATCTCTTCAATCGTGTAAGAGGGTCCGAAAAATTGTCCGAGTGTTCAAAACCTACTGCTCGCGAAATGGAAAGTAAACACCATAATTACATATCTGCTATCATGCAAGAGGGTCCGAATAAGTGTTCGAGTGTTTAAACCCTAATGCATGAGAAACGGCAAATAAACACCATAATTACATATCTGCCATCATGCAAGAGGGTCCGAATAAGTGTCCGAGTGTTCGAATCCTAATGCTCGAGAAATGGCGAGCAAACACCATAATTACATATCTGCCATCATGCATGAGGCTCCGAATAAGTGCCCGAGTGTTTAAACCCTAATGCATGAGAAATGGCATGTAAACACCATAATTACATATCTGCTATCATGCAAAAGGGTCCAAATAAGTGTCCAAGTGTTCGAATCCTAATGCTCGAGAAATGGCAAGTAGACACCATAATTAAAAATCAGCCATCATGAAAGAGGGTCTGAATATGTGTCAGAGTGTTCGAATCCTTATACTCGAGAAATGACAATTAAACACCAGAATTACATATCTGCCATCATGAAAGAGGGTCCCAATAAGTGTCCGAGTGTTCGAATCCTAATGCTCGAGAAATGACAAGTAAAGACCAGAATTCCATATCTTCCATCAGGCAAGAGATCCGCGTAAGTGTCGGAGTGTTTAAACCCTAATTCATAAGAAATGGCAAGTAAACACCATAATTACATATCTGCCATCATGCAAGAGGGTCCAAATAAGTGTTCGAGTGTTTAAACCCTAATGCATGAGAAATTGCAAAGAAACACCATAATTACGTATCTGCCATCATGCAAGAGGGTCCGAATAAGTGTCCGAGTGTTTGAATCCTAATGCTCGACACATGACAAGTAAACACCATAATTACATATCTGCCATCATGCAAGAGGGTTCGAATAAGTGTCCTAGTGTTCGAATCCTAATGCTCGAGAAATGGCAAGTAGACACCATAATTACATATCTGCCATCATGCAAGAGGGTCCGAATAAGTGTACGAGTGTTCGAATCCTAATGCTCGAGAAATGGCAAGTATACACCATAATTACATATCTACCATCTTGCTAGAGGGTCCGAATAAGTGTCTGAGTGTTTAAACCCCAATGCATGAGAAATGGCAAGTAAACAGCATAATTACATAACTACCATCGTGCAAGAGGGTCCGAATCATTGTCTGAGTGTTCGAATCTAAATGCTCGAGAAATGCCAAGTAAACACCATGATCATGTATCTGCCATCGTGCTGAGGGTCCGAATAAGTGTCCGAGTGTTTAAACCCTAATCCATGAGAAATGGCAAATAAACACCATAATTACATATCTGCCATCATGCAATAGGGTCCGAATAAGTTTCCGAGTGTTCGAATCCTAATGCCCGAGAAATGACAAGTAAACACCATAATTACATATCTGCCATCATGCTGGATGGTCCGAATAAATGTCCGAGTGTTTAAGCCCCAATGCATGAGAAATGGCGAGTAAACACCATAATTACATCTCTGCCATCATGCAAGAGGGTCCGAAAAAGTGTCCGAGTGTTCGAATCCTAATTCTCGAGAAATGGCAAGTAAACACCATAATTACATATCTACCATCGTGCAAAAGGGTCCGAATCAGTGTCTGAGTGTTCGAATCCTAATGCTCGAGAAATGACAAGTAAACACCAGAATTACATATCTGGCATCAAGCAAGAGGGTCCGAATAAGTGTCCGAGTGTTTAGACCCTAATGCATAAGAAATGACAAATAAACACCATAATTACATCAAGCAAGAGGGGCCGAAAAAGTGTCTGAGGGTTCGAATCCTAATGCTTGAGAAATGGCGAGTAAACACCATAATTACATATCTGCCATCATGCAAGAGGGTCCGAGTAAGTGTTCGAGTGTTTAAACCCCAATGCATGGGAAATGGCAACTAAACACTATAATTACAAATCTGTCATCATGTAAGAGGGTCCCAATAAGTGTCCAAGTGTTCGAATCCAAATGCCCGAGAAATGGCGAGCAAACACCATAATTACACATCTGCCATCATGGAAGAGGTTCCGAATAAGTGTCCGAGTGTTTAAACCGTAATGCATGAGAAATGGCAAGTAAACACCATAATTACATATCTGCTATCCGGCAAGAGGGTCTGTATAAGTGTCCCAGTGTTCGAATCCTAATGCTCAAGAAATGACAAGTAAACACCATAATTACATATCTGCCATCATGCAAGAGGGTTCGAATAAGTGTCCTAGTGTTCGAATCCTAATGCTCGAGAAATTGCAAGTAGACACCATAATTACAAATCTGCCATCATGCAAGAGGGTCCGAATAAGTGTCCGAGTGTCCGAATCCAAATGCTTGAGAAATGGCAAGTATACACCATAATTACATATCTGCCATCATGCTAGAGGGTCCGAATAAGTGTCTGAGTGTTTAAACCCCAATGCATGGGAAATGACAACTAAACACCATAATTACATATCTACCATCGTGCGACAGGGTCCGAATCATTGTCCGAGTGTTCGAATCTTAAAGCTCGAGAAATGCCAAGTAAACACCATAATTACGTATGTGCCATCATGCTGAGGGTCCGAATAAGTGTCTGAGTGTTTAAATCCTAATCCATGAGAAATGGCAAATAAACACCATAGTTACATATCTGCCATCAAGCAAGAGGGTCTGACTAAGTGTCCGAGTGTTCAAACCCCAATGCATAAGAAATGACAAATAAACACCATAATTACATCTCTGCCATCATGCAAGGGGGTCCGAATAAGTGTCCGAGTGTTCGAATCCTAATGCTCGAGAAATGGCAAGTAACCCCATAATCATATATTTGCCATCATGCAAGTGGGTCCGAATAAGTGTCTGAATGTTCGAATCCCAATGCTCGAGAAATGACAAGTAAACACCATAATTACATATCTGCCATCATGCAAGAGGGTCCGAATAAGTGTCCAAGTGTTTAAACCCTAATGCATAAGAAATGACAAAGAAACACCATAATTACATCTCTGCAATCATCCAAGAGGGTCCGAAAAAGTGTCCGAGTGTTCGAATCCTAATGCTCGAGAAATGGCAAGTAAACACCATAATTACATATCTACCATCATGCAGGAGGGTCCGAATAAGTGTTCGAGTGTTTAAACCATAATGCATGAGAAATGGCAAATAAACACCATAATTACAAATCTGCCATCATGCAAGAGGGTCCGAATAAGTGTCCGAGTGTTCGAATCCAAATGCTCGAGAAATGGCGAGAAAACGCCATAATTACATATCTGCCATCATAGAAGAGGGTCCGAATAATTGTCCGAGTGTTTAAACCGTAATGCATGAGAAATGGCAAGTAAACACCATAATTACATATCTGCTATCAGGCAAGAGGGTCTGAATAAGTGTCCGAATGTTCGAATCCTAATGCTCGAGAAGTGACAAGTAAACACCATAATTACATATCTGCCATCATGCAAGAGGGTTCGAATAAGTGTCCTAGTGTTCGAATCCTAATGCTCGAGAAATGGCAAGTAGACACCATAATTACTTATCTGCCATCATGCAAGAGGGTCCGAATAACTGTCCGAGTGTCCGAATCCTAATGCTCGCGAAATGGCAAGTACACACCATAATTACATATCTGTCATCATGGTAGAGGGTCCAAATAAGTGTCTGAGTGTTTAAACAACAATGCATGAGAAATGGCAACTAAACAACATAATTACATATCTACCATCATGCAAGAGGGTCCGAATCATTGTCCGAGTGTTCGAATCTTAATGCTCGAGAAATGCCAAGTGAACACCATAATTACGTATCTGCCATCATACTGAGGGTCCGAATAAGTGTCCGAGAGTTTAATTCCTAGTCCTTGAGAAATGGCAAATAAACACCATAGTTACATATCTGCCATCATGCAAGAGGGTCCGAATAAGTGTCCGAGTGTTCGAACACTAATGCACGAGAAATGACAACTAAACACCAAAATTACATATCTACCATCATGCTAGAGGGTCCGAATAAGTGTCCGAGTGTTTAAACCCTAATGCATAAGGAATGGAAAATAAACACCATAATTACATATCTGCCATCATGCGAGAGGGTCCGAATAAGTTTCCAAGTGTTCGAATCATATTGCTCGAGAAATGGCAAGTAACTCCATAGTTATATATCTGCCATCATGCAAGAGGGTCCGAATAGGTGTCTGAATGTTCGAATCCCAATGCTCGAGAAATGACTAATAAACACCATAATTACATATTTTCCATCATGCAAGAGGATCCGAATAAGTGTCCGAATGTTTAAACCCTAATGCAAAGGAAATGACAAATAAACACCACAATTACTTCTCTGCCATCATTCAAGAGGGTCCGAAAAAGTGTCCGAGTGTTCGAATCCTAATGCTCGAGAAATGGCAAGTAAACACCATAATTACATATCTGCCATCATGCAAGAGGGTCCGAATAAGTGTCCGAGTGTTCGAATCCTAATCCTCGAGAAATGACAACTAAACGCCCAAATTAGATATCTGCCATCATGCAAGAAGGTCCGAATAAGTGTCCGAGTGTTTAAACGCAAATGCATGAGAAATGGCAAGTAAAAACCATAATTACATATTTTCCATCGTGCAAGTGGGTCCGAATAAGTGTTCGAGTGCTTAAACCCTAATGCATGAGAAATGGCAAATAAACACCATAATTACATATCTGCCATCGTGCAAGAGGGTCCGAAAAAGTGTCCGAGTGTTCCTATCCTAATCCTCGAGAAATGGCAAGTAAACACCATAATTACATATCTGCCATCATACAAGAGGGTCCGAATAAGTGTTCTAGTGTCTAAACCCTAATGCATGAGAAATGACAAGTAAACACCATAATTTCATATCTACCATCGTGCAAGAGGGTCCGAATCAGTGTCCGAGTGTTCGAATCCTAATGCTCGGGAAATGCAAAGTAAACACCATAATTACGTATCTGCCATCGTGCTGAGGGTCCGAATAAGTGTCCAAGTGTTTAAACCCTAATGCATGAGAAATGGTAAATAAACACCATCATTACATATCTGCCATCATGCAAGAGAGTTCGAATAAGTGTCCGAGTGTTCGAATCCTAATGCCCGAGAAATGACAAGTAAACACCATAATTACATATCTGCCATCATGCCAGAGGGTCCGAATAAATGTCCGAGTGTTTAAACCCTAATGCATGAGAAATGGCAAATAAACACCGTAATTACATATTTGCCATCATGGGAGAGGGTCCGAATAAGTGTCCGAGTGTTCGAATCCTAATGCTCGAGAAATGGCAAGTAACCCCGTAATTATATATCTGCAATCATGCAAGGGGGTCCGAATAAGTGTCTGAATGTTCGAATCCTAATGCTCAAGAAATGACAAGTATACACCAGAATTACAAATCTGCCATCATGTAAGAGGGTCCGAATAAGTGTCCGAGTGTTTAAACCCTAATGCATAAGAAATGACAAATAAACACCATAGTTACATCTCTGCCATCATGCAAGAGGGTCCGAAAAAGTGTCTGAGGGTTCGAATCCTAATGCTCGAGAAATGGCAAGTAAACACCATAATTACATATCTGCCATCATGCAACAGGGTCCGAATAAGTGTTTGAGTGTTTAAACCGTAATGCATGTGAAATGGAAAATAAACACCATAATTACATATCTGCCATCATGCAAGTGGCTCTGAATTGATGTTCGAGTGTTCAAATCCTAACGTTCGAGAAATGGCAACTAAACACCAAAATTACATATCTGCCATCATGTAAGAGGGTCCGAATCAGTGTCCGAGCGTTCAAATCCTAATGCTCGGGAAATGCAAAGTAAACACCATAATTACGTATCTGCCATCGTGCTGAGGGTCCGAATAAGTGTCCAAGTGTTTAAACCCTAATGCATGAGAAATGGCAAATAA
Source organism: Camellia sinensis (assembly GCF_055761805.1). Taxonomy (NCBI): domain Eukaryota; kingdom Viridiplantae; phylum Streptophyta; class Magnoliopsida; order Ericales; family Theaceae; genus Camellia; species Camellia sinensis. The sequence goes on from NC_138972.1 coordinate 166,020,903, forward strand.
ACACCATCATTACATATCTGCCATCATGCAAGAGAGTTCGAATAGGTGTCCGAGTGTTCGAATCCTAATGCCCGAGAAATGACAAGTAAACACCATAATTACATATCTGCCATCATGCCAGAGGGTCCAAATAAATGTCCGAGTGTTTAAACCCTAATGCATGAGAAATGGCAAATAAACACCGTAATTACATATCTGCCATCATGCGAGAGGGTCCGAATAAGTGTCCGAGTGTTCGAATCCAAATGCTCGAGAAATGGCAAGTAACCCCGTAATTATATATCTGCCATCATGCAAGGGGGTCCGAATAAGTGTCTAAATGTTCGAATTCTAATGCTCGAGAAATGACATGTAAACACTAGAATTACATATCTGCCATCATGCAAGAGGGTCCGAATATGTGTCCGTGTGTTTAAACCCTAATGCATAAGAAATGACAAATAAACACCATAGTTACATCTCTGCCATCATGCAAGAGGGTCCGAAAAAGTGTCCGAGGGTTCGAATCCTAATGCTCGAGAAATGGCAAGTAAACACCATAATTACATATCTGCCATCATGCAAGAGGGTCCGAATAAGTGTTCGAGTGTTTAAACCCTAATGCATGTGAAATGGAAAATAAACACCATAATTACATATCTGCCATCATGCAAGAGGGTCTGAATAGATGTTCGAGTGTTCAAATCCTAACGTTCGAGAAATGGCAACTAAACACCATAATTAGATATCTGCCATCATGCAAGAGGGTCCGATTAAGTGTCCGAGTGTTTAAACACAAATGCATGAGAAATGGCAAGTAAAAACCATAATTACATATCTACCATCATCCAAGAGGGTCCGAAAAAGTGTCCGAATGTTCGAATACTAATGCTAGAGAAATGGCAAGTAAACGCCATAATTACATATATGCTATCATGCAAGAGGGTCCGAAAAAGTGTCTGAGGGTTCGAATCCTAATGCTCGAGAAATGGCAAGGAAACACCATAATTACATATTTGCCATCATGCAAGAGCGTTCAAATAAGTGTTCTAGTGTTTAAACCCTAATGCATGAGAAATGGCAAGAAAACACCATAATAACATATCTACCATCGTGCAAGAGGGTCCGAATCGGTGTCCGAGTGTTCGAATCCTAATGCTTGGGAAATGCCAAGTAAACACCATAATTACGTATCTGCCATCATGCTGAGGGTCCGAATAAGTGTCCAAGTGGTTAAACCCTAATGCATGAGAAATGGCAAATAAACATCGTAATTACATATCTGCCATCATGCGAGAGGGTCCGAATAAGTGTCCGAGTGTTCGAATCCTAATGCACGAGAAATGGCAAGTAACCCCGTAATTATATATCTGCCATCACGCAAGAGGGTCCGAATAAGTGTCTGAATGTTCGAATCCTGATGCTCGAGAAATGACAAGTAAACAACAGAATTGCATATCTGCCATCGTGCAAGAGGGTCCGAATAAGTGTCCGAGTGTTTAAACCCTAATGCATAAGAAATGACAAATAAACACCATAGTTACATCTCTACCATGATGCAAGAGGGTCCGAAAAAGTGTCCGAGGGTTCGAATCCTAACGCTCAAGAAATGGCAAGTAAACACCATAATTACATATATACCATCATGCAAGAGGGTCCGAATAAGTGTTCGAGTGTTTAACCCTAATGCATCAGAAATGGCAAATAAACACCATAATTATATATCTGTCATCATGCATGAGGGTCCGAATAAGTGTCCGAATGTTCGAATCCTAACGCTCGAGAAGTGGCAAGTAAACACCATAATTACATATCTGCTATCATGCGAGAGGGTCCGAATAAGTGTTCTAGTGTTTAAACCCTAATGCATGAGAAATGGCAAGTAAACACCATAATTACATATCTACCATTGTTCAAGGGGGTCCGAATCAGTGTCCCAGTGTTCGAATCCTAATGCTCGAGAAATGGCAAGGAAACACCATAATTACATATTTGCCATCATGCAAGAGCGTTCAAATAAGTGTCCTAGTGTTTAAACCCTAATGCATGAGAAATGGCAAGAAAACACCATAATAACATATCTACCTTCGTGCAAGAGGGTCCGAATCGGTGTCCGAGTGTTCGAATCCTAATGCTTGGGAAATGGCAAGTAAACACCATAATTACATATCTACCATTGTTCAAGGGGGTCCAAATCAGTGTCCCAGTGTTCGAATCCTAATGCTCGAGAAATGCCAACTAAACACCATAATTACGTATCTGCCATCATGCTGAGGGTCTGAATAAGGGTCCAAGTGCTTAAACCCTAATGCATGTGAAATGGCAAAGAAACACCATCATTACATATCTGCCATCATGCAAGAGGGTCGGAATAAGTGTCCGATTGTTCGAATCCTAATGCCCGAGAAATGACAAGTAAACACCATGATTACATATCTACCATCATGGTAGAGGGTCCGAATAAGTGTCCAATTGTTTAAACCCTCATGCATGAGAAATGGCAAATAAATAACGTAATTACATATCTGCCATCATGCGAGAGGGTCCGAATAAGTGTCCGACTGTTCGAATCCAAATGCTCGAGAAATGGCTAGTAACCCCGTAATTATATATCTGCAATCATGCAAGAGGGTCCGAATAACTGTCTGAATGTTTGAATCCTAACCCTCGAGAAATGATAGGTAAACACCAGAATTACATCTCTGCCGTCATGCAAGAGGGTCCGAATAAGTGTCAGAGTGTTTAAACCCTAATGCATAAGAAATGACAAATAAACACCATAGTTACATGTCTGCCATCATGCAAGAGGGTCCGAAAAAGTGTCTGTGGGTTCGAATCCTAATGCTCGAGAAATGGCAAGTAAACACCATAATTACATATCTATCATCATGCAAGAGGGTCCGAATAACTGTTCTAGTGTTTAAACCCTAATGCATGAGAAATGTCAAATAAACACCATAATTACATATCTGCAATCATGCAAGAGGATCCGAATAAGTGTCCGAGTGTTTAAACCCTAATGCATAAGAAATGACAAATAAACACCATAATTACATCTCTGCCATCATGCAAGGGGGTCCGGAAAAGTGTCCGAGTGTTCGAATCCTAATGCTCGAGAAATGGCAAGTAAACACCATAATTACGTATCTTCCATCAAGCAAGAGGGTCCGAGTAAGTGTTCGAGTGTTTAAACCCTAATGCATGAGAAATGACAAATAAACACCATAACTACATCTTTGCCATCATGCAAGAGGGTTCGAAAAAGTGTCCGAGTGTTCGAATCCTAATGCTCGAGAAATGGCAAGTAAACACCATAATTACATATCTGTCATCATGCAAGAGGGTCCGAAAAAGTCTCCGAGTGTTCGAAACCTAATGCTCGAGAAATGGCAAGTAAACACCATAATTACATATCTGCCATCATGCAAGAGGGTCCGATTAAGTGTTCTAGTGTTTAAACCCTAATGCATGAGAAATTGCAAGCAAACACTATAATTACATATCTGCTATAATGCAAGAGGGTCCGAATAAGTGTCCGAGTGTTCGAATCCTAATGCTCGACAAGTCACAAGTAAACACCATAATTACATATCTGCCATCATGCAAGAGGGTTCGAATAAGTGTCCTAGTGTTTGAATCCTAATGCTCGAGAAATGGCAAGTAGACACCATAATTACATATCTGCCATCATGCAAGGGGGTCCGAATAAGTGTTCCAGTGTTTAAACCCTAATGCATGAGAAATGGTAAGTAAACACCATAATTACGTATCTACCATCGTGCAAGAGGGTCCGAATCAGTGTCCGAGTGTTCGAATCCTAATGCTCGAGAAATGCCAAGTAAACACCATAATTACGTCTTTGCCATCATGCAGACGGTCCGAACAAGTGTCCAGGTGTTTAAACCCTAATGCATGAAAAATGGCAAATAAACACCATCATTACATATCTGCCATCATGCAAGCAGGTCCGAATAACTGTCCGAGTGTTCGAATCCTAATGCCCGAGAAATGACAAGTAAACACCATAATTACATATCTGCCAGATACAGAGTCGCCACCTAAATATTTTATTTTGGGAAATTTAGGAAACCCTGACTCGGTGCCAAAAGGCCACGTGTCCGTCATCACCAAAGTTGCCTCGGCTCGGGAACTTGGGTACGATTGGGGAAGGTCACTTCGTGAGCACCCCCGCTCGCCCGGTCATAGACCGGCCTCTACTAACCATGATATCAATTTTTGAAAACATTGTGAGTTCTTATTCTGGTTATTAGCCTAGGTTACTATGTGATGCGCACAGCATACAAGTATAGACTGGATCGCCTGAATTGGAACAAAACGTTTCATTTTTGCCTTTGAAAATGGTTTGCTACCCGCAGGTAGGCTTGAAACATTTGATGATTTATTCCAATTCAGATAACCCAACCTTCACCCACAGGCATTCAGGCAGTTATATCACATAAGGATATTGCCTCATGGTAAGCATGCTATCATGGCATTCACTCACACGCATGCAAGGATGCTAAAGCATAAAAACTTACCGAGTACTCCAAGCCAAAATAGAAACTACATTAGAAATCATGCATGGTCTTAAGTATACAAAAATGCCTAATGCAACACATGCAAAATGCAACTATAGCAGGCTCGGCTATTCTAAACATGGCATATGAAATGCTACAACTATCATGTATTCAATTTGGAATTGAAAGTACAATGCAGTTAGTATGATGCGCCGAGCCCGGTGCATGCAAAACAGATGAATGAATGCAAACATGCTATCATACTGTATGCTAATTTAAACATGCCCTAATCTAACCATCAAAAGCGGATAAATAAAAGGGAGAAAGACGTGGGGTTGGAAGACATACAACACACACACGCACACTTCTTACAGTTATGCCCTCGCGCAGAGGGTCCGAATAAATATACAGTCCCGAATAAAAGAATAGTACAGTCCAAATATTACAGTCCGAATAATATACAAATTCCTAATTAATTAACAAATTAACTAAGAAAGCTTAATAAAACAGGCATGCAAGCCAGGGACTGCCTTGCTTCTGATGGATGATGCATGTCCGGGTTGTCTCGCGCGAAAATCCACCGGGATGCCCCAACTAGCCTCTGTTTGGCAGTTATTCTTGGAAAGCGTGCCGATCTCCGAAAAGTTGTTGATTCTTCATTTTGCTGCAACAGAGAGCAGGAAAGGGGCATAGCAATGTATTTCACAAATATATGCATGCCTCGATCCTCGTGCCACCAATCACGCATACCGAGGCATGATGGCCGAGGAGTCGAAATGCACAAGTCAATATAGGATGAATGCACATGAAAATACAGCTAAACCTAACTTCATCATGGATGATCCGGAGTGTCGGTGACTGGGGAATTGAGATACATTCCGTCACTCGGAGTACGAAATGCACCTCGTTTCCCGTGCCCGGGCTAACTCCTATTCCAAACACGATGCAATATGCATGATATGCATGAGATGCAACTAAGATACAATCCTAACATACACAATGCTATGGAAATGAGATGCCTCGAAATGCGTGCACACGGGCACGCAGACTGAGAAAATGACAGAATGCAATCTAAGATACAACCTAGTATGCACTATGTTGTAAAAATGAGATGCCTCGAAATGCGTGCACACGGGCGCGCAAATCGAGAAAATGACAGAATGCAATCTAAGGTACAACCTAGTATGCACTATGCTGTGAAAATGAGATGCCTCGAAATGCGTGCACACGGGCGCGCAAACCGAGAAAATGACAGAATACAATCTAAGATACAACCTAGTATGCACTATGCTGTAAAAATGAGATGCCTCGAAATGCGTACACACGGGCACGCAAACCGAAAAAATGACAGAATGCAATCTAAGATACAACCTAGTATGCACTATGCCGTGAAAATGAGATGCCTCGAAATGCGTGCACACGGGCACGCAAACCAAGAAAATGGCGTACGCAATGCAAATGACGTGAAAATGTGATATGGGCTTATACCAACATGAGTGAGCCTCAGCTACACTCACATAGGATGCCGAAGGATGAAAATGAAGTCCCTCGAAATGCGTGCACACGGGCACGCAAATCAAGGCGATGGCAGAATGTGATGCAATGACAAGGAAACATGACATGGGCTTATACCAACATGAGTGAGCCTCAGCCACACTCACATAGGATGCCGGCGGATAAAAAAAGAGTGCCTTGAAATGCGTGCACACGGGCACGCAAACCGAGGCGATGGCAAATGCAATGCAAATGACATGGAAAATGTAATATGGGCTTATACCAACATGAGTGAGCCTCAGCCACACTCACATAGGATGCCGGCGGATAAAAAAGGAGTGCCTCGAAATGCGTGCACACGGGCACGCAAACCGAGGTAATGATAGAATGCGATGTAATGACATGAAATGGATAGCAATCATTCTAATGGAATTTCAGCAGTAAAATATGGGGGAAAACAGTCCCGAAATGAGGCGAAATGACACCAAATGCAAGGAATTGTCCCGAAATGCAACATTAGGCACCCAAAATGGCTTATAGCTATGCCAAACATGCACAATATGGACATGCAATGCAAAGACAGAATCTAGGCAGTCCCAAAAAAGGCACTTTCACAGTTATAAACATGGCCAAACAGCAAGCATAGATAGGGTAAAAATGGCATGCAAGAATAGGGGCCAAAAGAGGGGTAATGAAGCAAGTGATATAAGAAAAATCCAAACTGAAAAATTTCCTTCTACAACAATGAAGAGGGACCAAACATATGAATGTTTACAGTATATGGAAAGCCTCGAATCAATATACAAACATGCTAAAAAAAAGGCACAAGATTGAGGCTCAAAAGGTGCTATAACATGAAGTATACAAAATAATCACCAAAAAGAAAAACAATGTTAATGAAACATGAAGTATAGGACAAAAAAAGTCCACTTTAAGTTCGGACCAAGGTCCAAAAACAGAAGCAAAGGGGGCTGCCAATTTATGCAAAAATGGGGCCAAATAAGGGATATAACTACAAGTGACACATGGAGGCACCAAATGGTGAAGGGCCCTTCAACAATGTTGAAGAAGAGCCCAAAATAAGCACATTCACAGATTACATCATGCTCACAAACAGATTACTCATGAGCCAAAAATAGCATGCAAGATTATGACATATAAGAGGATCAATGAAGCAAGTGCATCATGGAGGGCTCAAACAGGGTTGAGCCCTGAACGAAAAGTGAAGATGACCTCAAAAGAGGGCCACTTTTAGTTAGGGCCGGAGCTTGAAACAAAAAGCGTGTAGGGCTTACAAATAGATCAAGAAAAAGGGTCAAAGAGGAGAAATGTCACTCACCCTTGAAGACTAAGGCTTTTGTTGCTTCTTAGATCAATTTGCAGCTCCTTTAGCCTTGGAAAAGCCTTCCTTGTTGCTGGAAATGAAGTGGTGATGGTAGAGCTTGGTGGTGTAGAAGAAATGGTGATTAGGGACTTGGAAGTTTTCAAAGAAATGAGAGGGATAAAGATGGAGTTGTGTATGGAAGCTTGAAGAACAATTTTTCTAACCCCAACATATGATATAGCTTGCTTGTTATAAAGGCCAAAAAGGGGGTGTAAAGGTGGGGGAAAAGGAGGGCAACTTTCCCCCACAAAATATCCCCCGGATAAAGATATTTTCTGGGGGATAAAGCTCCACAGTTGTAAAGTGCACAGTGCAAGGAACTCGGCCGGCCTGTTACTTTTGCTGCAGGTGGCCGGCCGGCCACACCCCCTAGCCGGCCGGCTAGGGGTCAAAAGGGTCAATCAGATTTAGTGGCCGGCCACCAACTGATGGTGTCCTCCTACCTGTGTACAACACAACCCTGTGGTTAAAAGTCCAAGAAAGTGGGTCCAAGGGGTTCAACATTAGCTCGGAAAGAGGGGGTCAAAAGGGTCAAGTAGAATTACTGGCCGGCCACCAACTTTTAGGGTCCTCCCAAGTGTGTACATCACAAATATGTGGTTCAAAGTTCGAGAAAATGGGCCCAAGGTGTTCAACATTAGCCCAGAAGGAGGGGGTCAAAAGGGTCAAGCAGCATTACTGGCCGGCCACCAACTTTTAGGGTCCTCCCAAGTGTGTACATCACAAATATGTGGTTCAAAGTTCAAGAAAATGGGCCCAAGGTGTTCAACATTAGCTCGGAAGTGCGAAAAACGGGCGCCGGAGGGCGTCGGAGGATGTATAACTGGTTGCTGCAACAATTGCTGGCCTCCCACCCTTCAATGACCTCCCCGGTGATAAAACAGAGGTACCTGCCAAAAATGAAAGAAAACCGTTGCAAAACGAATGTTCGGTGGCCAAAACACGCAGTTCGGGGCCCCGGAAACTGCCCGTTAAACACCGAAAATGGTATTCGACCTCGAAGTGGGTTTCTCAGCCCCAGTGTCCCTCAAAAGGGAGTAAATAGGAAGTATGCCAAAAATCGGAACAAACGGAGATGGTTAGGCGGTCCCGAACCGAGGCATACGGCCAACGGTCCCGAAAAACCGGAAACCGGACTCCGAAATGGGCAAAATGGCCTACGGCCACGAAATGTGGCCCACGGCCACTGAGAGATGGTCTACTGGACCTCTCCCTCCCCTCAGGAAAAGAAACAAAGAAAACCGAGCCTGGTTCGCAAACCGAGGCAAAGTATAAAAGAGGGTTCGGAAGTCCGGAGGCAGGGCTCACGGCCGCAACTCTGAAACTTCTGAACGAGCACATTATGCAACATCACCAAGCGCTCAATCAGTGACGTCTGAGTCTTAAGGTCGGTCAAAAATGGGGTGTCTACAGTTGCCCCTCTTTGACAGAACTCGAAAGTCACAAGTGACGGGAGTGAATGTCAAAGCCCAGAGACGACCCATTTTTGACAAGGCCGAAGACTTAGACAAACGCACAAGATAAACAGAGATGTGCCCGCAGGCATGCCCGCAGGCAGGGGGCAAAATGCAAATGATATGCAAGAAGCCGAACATAACTCAATGATCATGCAAATGCAGCAAGCTGTAATGAAGCATGTATTCGCAAATAGATGCAACAGTTTTAAGCAAGAATGCAAAGCAACAACTACATTTCATGCAGTTAAGAATGCGGAGGATTATTCAATCCCCGCCACATCTCACACGGAGAAGATACGATACCTGCGCGATTCGTCTGGTCGCACCAGCCTCAATTGAACCGTACATACAATATCGTGCCTATAAAAGAGAGAAGTTGCAACAAGTACAATATGCTACCAACATATATTTAATTGATTCCGAAAGTTTGACACACGTAGCGCCGGTGAGTGAATGCATTGCAATGCTAGGGTGGAACACGCGTGACAACGCATGTCCAAGTATAGAGGTATGCCAATATCAAGAAATGTGCATGTTAATGCAGGTATGCTCATGAGAATGCAGGATAATGTGACACGAGCATGAATCAGGGTGTCCGTTTGTCATGAAACAACGAGTACGGAAACGCGTTTCGGCGAAGGCGACTCGATCACGGCCTCCGATCCGCTTCCCTGAAAGGTTACAACTCATTCAAAAGGATACACTTTGATTTTGATGAATGATGATGAGACACATGTCAGATCTCGAAGCCGAAGTTCCGACGGAGCAATTTCGCGACCGGAAGTGTACTTTTCTTGAACTTTTTCAGGTCCCGGGAACTCCTATCTTCCTCAAAATTTGCAGGGAGCTAGGTGAGCCTGTGAGGGACATGGCCGGCCGGTTATAGGGAAAGGGGGAGGTGGCCAACCGGTTTTCCATAAAGCAAATAGCTGGCCGACCAGTTATCCAAAAAGCAGATAGCTGGCCGGCTAGAAAAGAGGGCCGGCCGGCCATATGCCCAAATTCGGGGGCATTTTGGTATTTTCACCTTCTTTTTGATGCTCCTTCAATCCAAGACTTGGGGCCTATATATTGCAGCCGAGGTTTCTTCCTTTCTTGCCTCCTACAACACTTTCTTCTCCAGATCTGAGTTCCATACGCGTTTTCCAACGCCCCGTGCAAATTGTTTTCGTAAAAACATTCAGTTTTAAACACTTTGAAGCGATTAAATTTCGGTTTCGGAGCTTCTTTTCGCATTTTCGCCACTTGAGGTAAGTTTATGTCAATATTTGGAAGATTTTCTTGGGAGTTGACTTTTGTTGACTTTTTCATTTCCCCAGAGTTGAATTTTGTTGACTTTTTCCAATCTTGGCTCATTTTGCTCATTTTTGCTCCATTTTGCAGATCTTCTGAAAATGGCGGGTAATTCTCCCCACGGCGGAGGTTTTCCAGGTGCCGGAGATGATTTTGATCCCATGACCCTTCCCCCGAGGACCCGACCTTTTATTCCTGGGAGGTACAATCCTCCAGCACATGTTCTTCCGCGCGCCGTTTTCCGTCACTTCACTAGCTTTGACAAGCGAGCACCCGGGGATCTGCTTCTCCGAGAGCCGGAGCATCACCTCTCTTATGAGGCCCGAGAGGTATTTACTTCATTTTCTGTATTTTTTCGTACATTTCGCACCTTTGCCATGCTTGAACACGCAGTTTAGCTTATGACATAGTACTTTGCTTGCATCCTGAACATGTAGTTTCAACACTCGAATTTCTGAACACTCGGCTCATTAGTTAATTGCGAACACACAGCCCACAATAGAACACACGGCTCAAACACTGATTTGTCGAACACACAGCCCGAATTCGAAAGTGAACACACAGCCCACACTTTAAATTTTTCGAACACGCAGCCCAGATTAGAATAGTGAACACGCAGCCCACACTGATAGAAAGTTGAACACACAGCCCAAACTTTAAATTTTCTGAACACGCAGCCCAGATTAAATAGTGAACACGCAGCCCACGTTGATAGAAAGTTGAACACGCAGCCCAAACTTCAAATTTTCTGAACACGCAACCCAGATTAAATAGTGAACACGCAGCCCACACTAATAGAAAGTTGAACACGCAGCCCAAACTTTAAATTTTCTGAACACGCAGCCCAGTTGAATAGTGAACACGCAGCCCACACTGATTGAAAGTTGAACACGCAGCCCAAACTTTAATTTTCTGAACACGCAGCCCAGATTAAATAGTGAACACGCAGCCCACACTGATAAAAAAGTTGAACACGCAGCCCAAACTTTAATTTTCTGAACACGCAGCCCAGATAGATAGTGAACACGCAGCCCACACTAATAAAAAGTTGAACACGCAGCCCAAACTTTAAATTTTCTGAACACGCAGCCCAGATAGATAGTGAACACGCAGCCCACACTGATAGAAAGTTGAACACGCAGCCCAAACTTCAAATTTTCTGAACACGCAGCCCAGATTAAATAGTGAACACGCAGCCCACACTGATAGAAAGTTGAACACGCAGCCCAAACTTCAAATTTTCTGAACACGCAGCCCAGATTAAATAGTGAACACGCAGCCCACACTGATAGAAAGTTGAACACGCAGCCCAAACTTCAGATTTTCTGAACACGTAGCCCAGATTAAATAGTGAACACAGAGCCCACACTGATAGAAAGTTGAACACGCAGCCCAAACTTTAAATTTTCTGAACACGCAGCCCAGATTAAATAGTGAACACGCAGCCCACACTGATAGAAAGTTGAACACGCAGCCCAAACTTCAAATTTTCTGAACACGCAGCCCAGATTAAATAGTGAACACGCAGCCCACACTGATAGAAAGTTGAACACACAGCCCAAACTTCAAATTTTCTGAACACGCAGCCCAGATTAAATAGTGAACACGCAGCCCACACTGATAGAAAGTTGAACACGCAGCCCAAACTTTAAATTTTCTGAACACGCAGCCCAGATTAAATAGTGAACAAGCAGCCCACACTGATTGAAAGTTGAACACGCAGCCCAAACTTAAATTTTCTGAACACGCAGCCTAGATTAATTAGTGAACACGCAGCCCTCTTACTTGTACACGGCTTATTCATTTCATTGGCACATAGCTCATTCATTATCTCATTGGCGCACAGCCCATTTCATCTCATCGGCACATAGCCCATTTCATCTCATCGGCACACAGCCCATTCATTTCATTATTGACACATGTATTCATTCTGAATGCAGGTTGGTTCCCGTAGTGTGCGGGGGTATGGTTCCACCATCGCGCGGGACTGGTACGCTGAGCTCCCGGAGGGTGTCCGAGACTTAGTAGACTTGGCAGGGTTTGGGCCCTTCTGCGTCGGGTTGTCACGTTGTCCTGCCAGGAGGACATTGATGGCAGCATTGGTAGAGAGATGGTGGGACACCACCAACTCCTTTCATTTCTCTGCCACTGGAGATATGACCATGACGCCCCTAGACTTCGCTATGTTGACTGGCTTAGACATAGGAGGTTGGCCCATCCCTTATGATGAGGATATGGGCGAGTGGGAGGCCGCCTGGACATATCTATTGGGGGCTCGCCCGCCTGTTGACAGGGTTTTTGGGAGAGTCCGATACACTTGGTTCTCTTCCCACTTCCGGTGGGCGGAGATGGTGCCTGAGACTCCCGAGGAGACGGAGCAGTACGCCCGTGGTTTCCTCATATTCCTCTTCAGAACTACCCTGTTTGCCGACAGAGGGAACACAGTCGGGCTATACCTGCTGAGCGCTCTGGTCGACCTATCACAGGTCAGTAGATTTGACTGGGGGGGCGCCGGCCTGGCTACCCTTTACTTTTATATGAGCGCGACCTCCCGCGGGCGGGGCGATTTACTTGGCGGCTATTGGAGAGCCTGGGAGGTACTTTTCTGTCCCCTTGATTTACATTTCTGCTCTTCATTACTTGTACATTGCTCACACAGCGCACTTTTACAGTCTGTATTTTGCTCTCAGCATTTCGTACTTACATTCTGCACTGTTTTTCTCAGCTATGGGTCTATGTATACTTCCCATCATTAGCCCCAGAGTTGGAGGTGGCAGGGCTCCCCATGACCCCTTATTCACTGGTGTTCGAGGGTCCGCACCGGCCGAGACCTCGAGAGACCCTCCTTTACCTGCGACAGTACTTTGACACAGTGCGACATTTAGAGGTACCTCAGAACTTTCAGTTCCTTTCATTTTCATCTTTGATTTGCTCTGTATATTCTCGATTTCTGATTGGTTTATGCATTTATCATCCGCAGATCACATGGCAGCCCTGGGTGTGCCTGGGTGATGGTCTCCGACTTCAGTATACCGGAGGGTCAGACATCTCCCAGTATAGGGTCCTGCTCGAAGGGCCGGTTGGCAGGGCATGGTTCCTGGGGGAACGCTTTCTGCGCCAGGTATGGGGGTATCTTTCTCAGGATCCTCCCGCAGTACCCCCAGTCAGTATGCGGACTGCTGAAAGGCTCTCTTACTCGGAGGTAGTTGGCGCCATGCTGGGTAGTGATGCTTTACTATATATTGAGGAGGGGGACTACGCCACTTACCGTCACATAAATTTGATGCCTCCATTGACGGGAGCTCGTATCCCGATGATGAGGCCTGCCGGTATGTCATCCTCGGGCCAGGCTCGGGCTCGGGCTGCAGATGCCCCTTCTACTAGCAGGGCTGGTACATCTAGAGGTGGGAGTAGACCGGTTCCTCCGACTCCGTCGGCTTATCCTCATCCTGGATGGCCAGATATGCCCACTGAGTTGATGGCGTGGCAGTATGGGGCTATCTCCCCGACTCCAATTCCGCTAGAGCCTCCGATGCCCAGTGATCGATACGCCATTGATCCTGACTCACCGCTGGTATGCTCCACTATTTTTCATTCACCATTCAGATGTTTAGACATTTTTTGTTCACTGATGATTATGAGCTCATATTTGCAGCCACTGCGAGGGTACATGGAGGAGGTGGTTGGACTGGTGGCCACACTCGAGGGCATGGTCCTGCGTAGGGAGGCACAGTTGTCTGTCGTGGGCATTCAGGTACCTTTCAGTTTTCTGGCATTTATCATACTTCTGATGACATGCTGATTTCTACTACATCGATAGACTACTTGTGTAGAGCACATCTGACACACACCCCACTTGTACACTGTATTTACATGCACCCACTTCACGTAGCCATTGCTTGTATCTGCATCTAATGTATATATTTGGACTGATGTATTTGAATTGAACTTTTTGTTTTCAGATGCCTTCATGGTCCGGTCAGCCGCAGGCCAGGCCACCTGGGCCTCCTTGGGGAGCTGGGCCATCTGGGCCTTTTCAGGGAGTTGGGTCACCCGGGCCTTTTCAGGGGGCTGGGCCATCCCGGCCTTCCCGAGGAGCCGGGCCATCTAGGCCTTTTCGAGGAGCTCGAGGAGGGCTTGTCCGCAGACGCAGAGCTCACATTGTAGAGGTGGAGCCTGATGAGGAGGAGGAGGATGCTGAGGAGGAGGAGGAGGCTACCGATCGTCAGTCAGAGACATCTGCTGAGGAGGGGGGCTCCGGTTTTGGTTCGGGGAACAGAGGTGAGGCTGAGGGGGATCCTGAGGATGACAGCTCTGACCCAGATGATGATGATGGCGCAGAGGTTGTCCCGCAGAAGAGGATGAGGAGTGCTTCTCATTCCCGTTCCCGAGGACATTGATGCTGCTGTTTCCTGCTTTATTTTTCTTTTTGCTAGTAGTTTGTAGCACTTTGCACATTGTTAGGCAGTTTTATTTTTTGTAAAACTTGTACCTTTGTTTGTTGTAAAGCATGATGGAATGAAATAGCTTTTGAAAAGGTGTTTGTATTTTAAACTTTTAGCATCGTATCGCATCATTTTATTTTGCACAAAATGAAATTGAATGGGAATGTGCATTGTGTAATCACCAAGTCAGGTAGTGAACTGACGCAACAAACTAAACAACTCAACTTACTAAGATATAACAGAACCTTAGGAAGTTTACAACTCGATAAGCAAAATGCAACAACGTTGACAACGCAAATAAACAAGCCTTTAAACAAAGATTGTTTAAACAGAGAACAAGGACTCGAAAACACGAAATACGTTCGCTCGACAAACAACTCGATAAGCAAAACAACAACTCGAGAATCAAAACAACAACTCGATAATCTAAACGACAACAGAGTGTACTTCTGACGATCTGGGCACCGAAACGCATCCGAAACGGAGGGAGATGAAGGCTTTGACTCTCCCGTTGCATGGAAATGTTTGAAACTTCCCCTCGAAGGGTAAAACAGGGCCAAGGGGATGCACTGCAGCATTTCCGGCCATCTTTGGGAGCCGGCCGGCCATTTTTGTGGAGAGAGACAGCTGGCCGGCCAGTTTTGTAAAAAGTAAATGGCTGGCCAGCCAGAAAAGGTGGCCGGCCGGCCAGCTATTCCTGCAGCCTCCTGGTTTTTGACACGTGTCCCCGTGAATAGTGTTTTTCCCTTTATAAAAGCCTCAACTTCGGGAACATTCATTTCATCTTAGTTTTAGACAAAGATGGAGGCGTTTCTCGTAGAAAATGTCACATCTTGGATCTCTTCTCTAGATGGCTCGGAAAATCTGAATTTCCGGGGTTTCGGCTTGAATGCACTATTCACGCTGAGCCGTACTCCGCTACAACTTCCTTTTCTCCATGCCGCGGCAAGGTTCTGGAATCCAGTGACGCACGTTTTTAGCTTTGGCGGCCAAGAGATGTGTCCCACTTTCGAAGATTTTCAGGTTTTAATGGAGTCTGAATGCTCTGAAGTGATCTTGCCCCAGCTCCGTTTTGGCCATGCTCAGGCTTTAGGGCGGATGTGTGGGCTCACGACGCATGACGCTCGATCTCTGATCTGCAGTGGGGAACTGGACATCCTCGGCTTGATCCACCGTTTTTCCGACGCCGGTGACCGCAACAACCATCATTGGCAGGGTTTCCAGCAACACGCCCTCTGCTTATGTTTGTTGTCTCACTTTCTGCTTTCCTCGGGCTTCGGTGGGGCTAGCATTCGCCTGATTGAGGTTGCCCAAGGCTTGAGAGAAGGGAAGAGCTGTATTGCCATGACCTTGGCCGAGACACTGATGGGCTTAGATTCTGTCTATCGCCGGGAGGCGACTAGGTTTGCTGGGAGTCCACTCCTGTTGCAGGTAATGTTTCCCACCCGACCTCACATATGTATTTGCTCACATCACTCGACCCTCAGGCTCGGCTTTTCTCACAAAACCCTTGTCTTACTTTTCTCTCATCGTACATCTCTTTGTTATTTATTCTCTCATTTTCCATCCCTCCCCCAGGTATGGTTAATGGATAAGTTGCAGGTTGTGGACACTTGCCCGGCCTATTCAGCTCGAGGCTACTTCTTTCGGCAGCGCCTAGTCAATGCTCTTGATGAAAGGTGGTGGTTCGATTGGATGTGCAATTTGTCCGCAGACGGCATTGCTTGGCGTTGCCCTTGGCTCAACCTCCCGGCAATGAGCTATAGTATGTCCCGGCTGATTGGGATCCAATTGATTGGTCGAACCCACTGCGTATTCTATTTTCCGTTCCGGTTCCTGCGTCAGTTTGGTCATGATCAGACCTGCCCACCGGAGGGGATTGAGTACCCAGCCGCTTTCCCGATCCGGGGTGCACAGCTTGCCCGATATGCCACAGCATGGAGGACTAGAGAGCTCCTGGCCCCTGCTTCTACTTTCAGTTGCACTTTGTCCGATGAGTGCTTGGATTGGCTCAATGAGGAGGCACAGGTTGGGCCTAGCTTGGCATCAGATGCTTCGTCCAGCTCTAGGAGGGGACGCAGAGATACTTGATTCAACTATGCCCCAAATTTATTGCTTATTTAGCATTTTCAAGTTTTCTTTACGAATGTACTAAAAAGCAACCTCGATTGTAATGCAAGAGCAGGAGGACTCTACTTTGAAATCAATGAAATTGAAAGTTGTAGTACTGAAAATTTTCCGCTTTTGGTCCAAAAATGGTCTTAGTCGTAAAAAGATTGATTTGAACAAAGTCAACTTTTATTAAAGCTTTTCAAAACTATTTTCGATGTGGATCAGAACTGGACACGCCGAAAATCTGTCACTGAGATGCACAACCCCAGATCCCCGCAACTGGAAAGTTGCCCCTAGTCTGAAGAACAATGCGGCACTGCACAGCAACGGAAAGTTGCCCCTAGTCTGAGTAACTTCTGCACCGTCGCGGCAACGGAAAGTTGCCCCTAGTTTGAACAGCACTGTACCGGAGATCACGATAAATGCTGATGGATAAAGATGACTGAGATGATCAAAATGGACAGAGTTGATCGGGGAAAAGTTTATGACTGAACTTCAAGGTGAAGTTGCCTACGTATCCCAAAGATGGGAATCAAGCCTTACGTAGTTGCCTACGTATCCGAGGTTCGCTCGAGTATTTTCACTCTCCTTTTGCGCTCTAACTTTTGCCAAGGCCGCCCTTTGCGGGTTTTCAACCTTGCGAGCTCAGTTTTTATATTTTCTAATTTTTTTGTGCTCTGACTTTTGCCTAGGTCGCCCTTTCGGGTTTTCGGCCTAGCGAGCCTCTCAAGGATAGTATTTCTTCAACTTGTCCATATTGATCGGTTGTGAGAACTCCAAGCCATCTAGATCCATCAGCACCACAGCTCCACCTGACCAGATAGCTTTGATGATGTAAGGACCAGTCCAATTGGGTTTGAACTTGCTCCTTGGGTCGTGGATGGGAGCTCGGTTGTCTTTGAGCACCAAATCTCCTTCTTTCAAATTCCTGGACTTAACCTTCTTGTTGAAAGCCCGGGCAATTCTGCGTTGATAGCCTTGGATGTGGTACAGTGCTTTCAGCCTTCTTTCATCAAAGAGCATGAGTTCTTCGAATCTGCTTTGCTGCCAATCTGCTTCGGCTATCTGGCATTCAGCCAATACTCGTAACGACGGAACCTCAATCTGAATGGGTAGAACAGCCTCCATTCCATAGACCAATGAATATGGAGTTGCTCCAGTAGAAGTCCTGATTGAAGTCCTGTAGCCCCACAGAGCAAATGGCAGCTTGTCTGGCCAATCCCGATAGGTTCCCACCATTTTCTGCTGTATATGCTTGATATTCTTGTTGGCGGCCTCAACCGCTCCGTTGGTCTGCGGCCGGTATGTAGATGACTTATGGAAAGCCACATTGTATTTCTCCAACAAGTCTATCACTTCTTTCTTGAAGTGGGAACCATTATCTGAAATTATCTCGTTTGGCACCCCGTAGCGACAAATGATGTTGTTTCTGATGAACTTTGCGACGTGCGACGCCTTCAACACCGCGTATGATTGGGCCTCGACCCACTTTGTGAAATAATCTATCGCTACTAGGATAAACTCATGCCCGTTTGACCCTTTCGGGGTAATAGCTCCGATCACGTCCATTCCCCAGACTGAAAAAGGCCATGGCGATGTCATGTTGTATAGTTTTGACGGCGGGATGTTCATGCGGTTTGCATGAATTTGACACTTGTGGCATCGCCGAACAAAACTAATACAATCCTCCTCCATGGTTGACCAGTAGTAGCCTTGTCTGAGGATCTTTCTGGCCAGCATTACTCCATTCATGTGTGCACCGCACTCCCCCCCATGGATGGCTTCCATCAGGCATTTCGACTCTTCAGCTTCTACACAGAGCTTATGCATTCCCAGATGACCCCTTTTGTACAGCTTACCTCCGCAGATGATAAACTGAGCAGCCATTCTTCTGATGGCCCTCTTATCCTTGGCATTTGCCCCTGGTGGATATATCTCTTTTTCCAAGAAGTTCCAGACGTCGTAATACCAGGGGTTGCCGTCTTGAACCTCATCTATGGCGGAAATCGACTCGTATGCTGGCGCAAACTTCTGATCAATAATGACTGGACGCATCCGGACTCCGGACGGGATGTCTATCATAGAAGATAGAGTTGCTAATGAATTTGCAAACCTGTTGTTCTCTCTTACGAGGTGGGTGAAATTTAGCTTCTCAAACCGAGGAATTAGCAGATCCAGGGTTTGGTGGTAAATTATCATCCTTTCCTCCTTGACTTTCCAATCTCCTTTTGCTTGAGACACAACAAGGTTTGAGTCCCCAATGACGTCCAACCGTCTTGCCCCTAGTTCCAGGGCTGCTTCCAGGCCAGCAATACATGCCTCATACTCTGCTTCATTGTTGGAAACCTTGAACTGGAGCTTGAATGCTAAAGGGATACGGGAATCGTCAGGCGCTATCAGCAACACCCCTATCCCGTACCCATACTGGTTTGACGCTCCATCAAAATACATCGTCCAAGTTTCATCTTCGACGTGCAGAATGGCTTCATCTGGGAATAGATACTCAACCGCTTCATCCCCCTCAACCGAGTGGTCGGCAAGGAACTCCGCTACCGCTCTCCCTTTTACTGACTTGCGCATTACATACTTCAAATCAAATTCGGAGAGCAACAGCAGCCAGCGAGCCAGCCTACCCGTAAGTGCTGGTTTCTCGAAAAGATATTTGATGGGATCCAATCGTGAAACCAACATTACAGAGTGAGCTAACAGGTAGTGCCGCAGCTTCCTGGTAGCCCATACCAAGGCCAAACAAGCCTCCTCCAGCAGTGTATAGCGGGTCTCGTAATCCAGCATCTTTTTGCTCAGATAATATATGGCCCTTTCTACTTTGTCTTCTGACTCCTGCGCGAGCATGCAGCCCATGGTAGTCTCAGTTACCGAAAGGTACAATATCAACGGTCTCCCCAGCTCTAGTGGTGACAACACGGGTGGGTTCTGTAGATACTCTTTGATCTGTTCAAAAGCTGCTTGACATCGGCCGTCCCATTGGAATTTCTTTCCTTTCTTCAGGAGACCAAAAAGTGGTTCACAAGTCAAGGTTAATTTAGAAATAAACCGTCTTATGAATTGCGCTTTACCCAGAAAGCCTCGCACCTCCTTTTCAGTCCTTGGTGGTGGCATTTCTAAGATGGCCTTGATTTTGGAAGGGTCGACCTCGACGCCCCTTTGTGTAATCAGAAACCCTAGCATCTTCCCTGCTGTAACACCAAACGTGCATTTCTGGGGATTCAGTCGCAGCCGAAACTCTTTGATCCTTTGAAAGAATTTTTGTAAGGCGGTGTAGTGGCCCTCTCTATCTTTGGACTTGACAATCATGTCGTCCACATACACTTCGACCTGTTTATGGATCATATCATGCAATATTGTAGTTGCTGCCCGTTGATACGTAGCTCCAGCATTTTTCAACCCGAATGGCATCACTCTGTAACAATATGTACCCCACGGGGTAGTGAACGCAGTCTTCTCCCGGTCTTCGGGTGCCATTACTATCTGATTATAGCCTGAGAAACCATCCATAAACGAAAGCAAGGCGTGTCCTGCCGTGAAATCCACCAATTCATCAATGTGTGGCAAGGGAAAGTTGTCCTTCGGACTGGCCCTGTTCAAATCTCTGAAGTCTACACAGACCCGAATTCTGCCATCCTTCTTTGGCACCGGAACAATATTGGCCAACCAAGTTGGGTATTCAGATACCAGCAGGAACCCTGCGTCAATTTGCTTGGTGACCTCTTCCTTAATTTTGAGAGCCCAGTCCGGGCGAATCCTTCTGAGTTTCTGTTTGACAGGGCGGGCCTCGGGATCAAGAGGGATCCGGTGCTGTACAATCTCAGGATCGATTCCAGGCATGTCTTCGTAGGACCACGCGAAAACATCTTTGAAATCTTTTAATAAAGCGACTAAGCGCTCGCGCTCCTCTGAAGACAACGTGGACCCGATTTGGTTTAAAGGTTTAACAAATCTTTCTTGCTCTTGATCAATTAATCGTTGCAAAACTGGGGGAATTTCTTCCTCGCTGTTTTCATCAAAAATTTGAAAATCCTGATTTAAGCAATAAATTAAAGGCACAGAAAAATACTCGGAAACCACATCCACATCATTCTCATTAAATATTTCCAAGCCGTCAGATTCCTCTGTTACAACAGACTCAAAAGAAAATGAAAAAGACGACCTAGACAGGACTGTGGCATCCGGGTTATCACCCCCAGGAATACCGGACTCAGACTCAGTCGAGCTGGAATCTGATCCCGACGCACAAGATTCGGTAGAATCAGATTCCGGCTCACTACCTGACCCGGAGCTGCTAGATAGAAAGCCTTCTTCATATTGCCAGATGAGAGAAGGTGCGATAGATGCATCCAAGATCGGCGCTGGAAAGCCCGCAGCTATTTCATCTCCAATCATAGAAACCGAAGAGTTATCCCCTAAGCACTCTTGGCCGATCGGAGGATCTGATAGTAGACTCGCCAGTGCTACCCCCATTTCAAGCTCTGTGCTCTCAGAATCCACTGCTTCACACTGCTCAACCTCAGTTGGTGGGTCTGTCTGCGCTTCGGCAACGTCATCCCCAGATAATTGTATGTCGAAGAAGATTTCAAAACCAGGCACGCGCTTCCCCTCCGCGTTTAGCCATGGCTCCGAGAAGCCGCAGAATGGAAAATCTTCCCCCTCCCGGACGAAACGTCCGTTTAGGGTACCCCAAATGGGCCTGTGTATTAACTCAAATGGCTTCCCGGCCTTCTTTGCTCTGGCCCTTCCGGCCATTTCTTTTGCTTTCCTCACCCAGTCCTCTTTGGTGGGCAGATAACCCAGTCCAAAGGCGTGAGGGTTGTGTGGCACTTCGGCCAACATTGAGACGCCCTTCCGGCCGCACTCCCTAATCCCATCCCGGGAGTATGTTTTAGCTTGTTCATGAGGTAAATAGATTGAGCGCTAACGTACATGCCCTCGTTCACAGCCATGACATTCTGCACCACTTGAGCCTCGGCCAAAGTGAACCCCGACAAAAACACATCCTCCGTGCCGTGCTCGATCTCCAAGACAGGTGTGGACACTTCCGGCGGCGGATGGATGGATGAATTCCCAAAAACGATCGCTACCCCTTTCCCGTGAGGGTACTTTAGCATCTGATTTAGAGTGGAAGAGACTGCTTTGACCTGGTGCAACCACGGTCGCCCCAAAAGTAGGTTAAAGGTTGCGGGAACGTCCAAGATATGAAATTCGATGCTGTGTTGTCCTGGACCAACCTTGGTTTGAATTTGAACAGTCCCCATCACTTCTCTGCTGGTATTGTCATATGCTCTGATCACTTGGGTAGTTGGGACGAAGTCCGCGGGTTTTAACCCGATTGCATATGCCGTTCTGGTCGGGCAGACATTAATCGCAGACCCGGTATCAACAAGTACCACCGGTATCCACTTATCTCTACATTCCACAGAAATATAGAGAGGTTTGTTATGACTTGTGCCCTCAGGCGGTAGTTCCTTGTCCGAAAAGGTTAATGCCGGGGAACCTCCTCCCGGAAAAACCAGCCCAACCAGCTGTTCAGGCGTGGTGTCTATGGAGAGTTTGGACTTGTCCATAGCAGATAGAACAGCTTCTCTATGTACTCGTGATGCCATTACCAGTCCCCAGATGAAGATGTCTGCTTGTATCTTCTTTAATTGTTTCAGCACAGCTTCCTCTTCAATCTGCTTCTCCTTCTGTTTCTCCGCTTCTCTATCCTTCCCGGATGCCTCGGGTTGGTCCAGATGTGGGGGTTTGAAGTAACGCCCACTTCTCGTCATGTGGTCAACCTCGTCGAGGTACCAATTGTCATCCGGTTGATTATTCCCCCAGTCTTCATCCGTGTGGGCAAGACATAAGTCATCGTCTTCCCACCACATTCCATCGGCGGCCAACAGACACCTGTCTGGCTCCGGTTTAGTTGCACTTGCAGTACCCTCTGTCCACATGCTCGCAGCATTCTTCATCTTCGTGCACACAGCACTTTCAGTCCCCTCAGGGCCTTTAGCTTTCCTAATTCTCTCAGCTTCCTCAAACTTTTCTCGTTCCAGTTGCATCAGTACAGCTGGTTGTTCAACATTTCTCGTATCCTTAATGCCCAAATCTCGAGCGGAATTCTTAGCACCGGCGCTCTCCGGCGATACAACTTGACTTTCGGCCATTCCGGCCACAACTGATACTTCTGCCCCTGCCGGGCTCTGTTCTGGTTGGGCTTCCCCCACTGCATCTAGTTGATCTTCGAGCCATCCAGTGGCCTCCTCTGATCCCTCATAATCGTACCAATTGATTGACGCATCCCCCAGTTCCTGGTCATCGAGAAATTGCAGGTTGGCAAAGTCCTCCTCTACGGCCGTCAGATCATCTGCCCATAGCCCAGATCCATCCCCCCGGATCATGCATAGCTCTCCTGTCTCTGGCAATTCTATACCTAGCCCAATTCGGCTCGTTGATAGGATGTACTCGCTTGGATCATAGGCTACTCCAGCAAAATTCTGTCCAGTCCCAGATTCAACAATCTCATTCTCTCCCAAAATCTGCCCTGCCCTATCTTCGACAGTCACCACCATCGGTTCTGGTTGGGTTTTGGAGATGTCCACCATGCACAAGAGGTCAGTGCAATCGGGGAGGAGCACCTCCGGCTTGGGTAGGTGGGTGGGTGTAATATAGATGCTAGGATCGTAAGACGCAACCCCAGTCTGGATAAAATTAATTCTTTTGGGAGGGGGAGGTTGGTTATGTGGTGGGAGAGGGTTGGTTGTGACATTGGGTTTATCAGGAGGCGCGATCACCTGTTTGTCAATAAGATCTTGGATCTCATGACGCAATCTGTAACAACGGTCGGTGTCGTGACCGTGTTGTTGATGATACGCGCAGTACTTTGATGAGTCATAGGAGGGGGGAAGTGGATTCGGTAATGGCTTTGGCTCCAGGGGTTTTAAATGATTTTTTCTGATCAATATTCCCAGAACTTTGGTCAGGGGCATATATAGTGGGGTGAAGGTTCTTTGGCCTAGTGGTTGGAATCTGTTGGTTTGCGTGTTGCTTCCAGACGCGCCAGAGAAGGGTGTGGCAGTCATGGGCCTTGGAGGGGGAGGGGGTGTGGTGGTGTCCATGCTAACTTCCGAGGCTCTCGTATTTCCAGCGCCACTCGGGCCCGCATTGTTGTTACGGTTAAACATCCTCCTCGGTTGTTCTCTGTCGTGGTCAAACAGACCTTGTTTCATTGCGTCTTCGATTTGCACCCCCATCTCATGTAAATCTGCGAAAGTAGGGAAGGGGACTACAATCATTCTCTGCATCAGCTTTGGGTGGAGATTGCGCACGATCATCCCGATTTGATCTTTGTCAGTGGGCCTTAGAGTCATCATTGACGCCTTTGCCCTCCATCGGATCACAAAGTCCGAGAAAGTTTCCTTGGGCTCTTGCCTTGTCGTTTCAAGATCACGGGTTGTGATCTCGATCTGAGTGTTGTATGAATATTGCGTGACAAAGGCCTTAGCCATTTCATCCCAATTTTTCTTCACTTCATCTTGTAACTTTGCGTACCAGTGGGAGGCCACACCTGATAGGGTTCGACCGAATAGTGAAAGCTTCTGTGGTCGTGTTAGGCCCATTGGTCGCAAGATGTCTGCAAACAGTCGGATATGGACCATGGGGTCACCGGACCCGTCAAAGCGGTCGATTTGTGGCATTTTGAACCTATCGGGGAGTGTTACGGCCTCCTCGGTATATCCGTCTTCGATATCTGGCATAGCCTTGACCCCTTGGGATTTCTTAAAGAGCTTTTCCAGTTTGCTCAATTTCAGAGCTGTATGATCAACCTCGACCTCAAAGGGAGAGTCCGGGTGATTGGATGTATGGACCTTGGACAGTTGTGGTGGAAGCGGGGGCGGAGCTGGCCCCGTTGGAAGATTCGTGTCCTCTTGTAAATTTTGGACATTCGGCAGGGTATTCTGGGCATTTGGTGGGGCGTTCTGAACGGTAGGTGCCTGCTCAGGTAATGGAGCCCCTGCCGGAGGAGGGATTTGGTGTGAAGCAGACGCTGTATTCTGCTGTTGCAGTCTGGTAATCAGCTCAGCCTGCTGGGTCATAATTTCGGCCTGTTGCTTAGCGAGTTCATCCCGGCGAACGGCATCCTACTGCATGGCCCGCATGGTTTCCTGCATTTGGCGCATCATTTCTTCAACTCCTGTTGGTGCCGTCATACTGCTTTGATTTGTCTGAACTACTGGCAGATCTGTCTCAATGGGGATCTCAATCCGACTGTCCACTGATGGGGGAAACCACTGCTCTGGTGATCTCTGTTCAGATACACTGCGCTTTTTCTGCTTCCTTCTGGTAACAGGGGGTAGAGAATGGAACACTGGCTATCCGTCGATTAGATCCTCAGATCGATGGAGTCGACGACCTCGTGTCCAAAGTGCTTGGGGAATGCTTGCTGGATTGGAAGCAATTGTGCTAAAAACTGACCTAGCAGAAGATAAATAAAGCGAAAAGGAAATAAATAAACAGATAAACAGACAGCATAACATCTTAAAATAAAATGCATGACACACAGCCGGGCATAATCAACACACAGTCAATAAGCTGAATACACACTGTCCTCAAACACTGATTATTATCCCTGTATCACTGTCCCCTAAAACAGAATCTGATATCCGCAGATAACTAATTCTCAAATACTGGCTGATGTCCGCAGGCCTGATGCCCAAACTCATGTACTGAACTGATGCCCGCAGGCCTGATGCCGACAGTACTGAACTGATGCCTACAGGCCTGATGCCGACAGTACTGAACTGATGCCCACAGGCTTGATACTGACAATACTGAACTGATGCCCGCAGGCCTGATGCCCAAACTCATATACTGATACATGCATTCCTGTAGAGACGAACTCTAAAGCACATAACAGATAAGTGAGAGCCAAAACACCCCTATGTTGGGGTAGGGTTTCCCTGTCCTATTTTGTCAGGAACTAGGGTTTCACTACGCACGCAGCGGTTTCAAACAACCTATAAACGGGTAAGCAACCTGTCCTAATTTGGAATGGTCAATATGGATCCGAATATGCACTAAGTCGAATGGTCAAAGAGGGTGCCCCGGTAAAATCGGGGTTTGTGTTCCCATACTGGCAGAGCCCACAACCGGTCAGCCTTATGGTCATGCCTTGACAAGACAAGCCTCCGGCAAACCGTTCAAGAATAGCAGATGGCAAACACGGTGTCCTAGGCGCACCAATGCAAATGCAATGCAAAGAATCACACAAGTGTAGTCAAAAACAGATATCATGAGTTCGAGTCAAGTTCTCTAAATCCCCAGCAGAGTCGCCAGAAAATGTAGACAGGCCCGCGGGGGGGCCTCGTTACAGCTCGGACTCGACTTTCGCAGTCACGGTTCTAAGTCTGAACCAAAGAGTCCAAATTCGGCAAATCATTTTTGAGAAAACTGATTTTTTGAAAGAAGTGCCAAACATGGACTGCTTTGCCAGATACAGAGTCGCCACCTAAATATTTTATTTTGGAAAATTTAGGAAACCCTGACTCGGTGCCAAAAGGCCACGTGTCCATCATCACCAAAGTTGCCTCGGCTCGGGAACTTGGGTACGATTGCGGAAGGTCACTTCGTGAGCACCCCCGCTCGCCCGGTCATAGACCGGCCTCTACTAACCATGATATCAATTTTTGAAAACATTGTGAGTTCTTATTCTGGTTATTAGCCTAGGTTACTATGTGATGCGCACAGCATACAAGTATAGACTGGATCGCCTGAATTGGAACAAAACGTTTCATTTTTGCCTTTGAAAATGGTTTGCTACCCGCAGGTAGGCATGAAACATTTGATGATTTATTCCAATTCAGATAACCCAACCTTCACCCACAGGCATTCAGGCAGTTATATCACATAAGCATATTGCCTCATGGTAAGCATGCTATCATGGCATTCACTCACACGCATGCAAGGATGCTAAAGCATAAAAACTTACCGAGTACTCCAAGCCAAAATAGAAACTACATTAGAAATCATGCATGGTCTTAAGTATACAAAAATGCCTAATGCAACACATGCAAAATGCAACTATAGCAGGCTCGGCTATTCAAAACATGGCATATGAAATGCTACAACTATCATGTATTCAATTTGGAATTGAAAGTACAATGCAGTTAGTATGATGCGCCGAGCCCGGTGCATGCAAAACAGATGAATGAATGCAAACATGCTATCATACTGTATGCTAATTTAAACATGCCCTAATCTAACCATCAAAAGCGGATAAATAAAAGGGAGAAAGACGTGGGGTTGGAAGACATACAACACACACACGCACACTTATTACAGTTATGCCCTCGCGCAGAGGGTCCGAATAAATATACAGTCCCGAATAAAAGAATAGTACAGTCCAAATATTACAGTCCGAATAATATACAAATTCCTAATTAATTAACAAATTAACTAAGAAAGCTTAATAAAACTGGCATGCAAGCCAGGGACTGCCTTGCTTCTGATGGATGATGCATGTCCGGGTTGTCTCGCGCGGAAATCCACCGGGATGCCCCAACTAGCCTCTGTTTGGCAGTTATTCTTGGAAAGCGTGCCGAGCTCCGAAAAGTTGTTGATTCTTCATTTTGCTGCAACAGAGAGCAGGAAAGGGGCATAGCAATGTATTTCACAAATATATGCATGCCTCGATCCTCGTGCCACTAATCACGCATACCGAGGCATGATGGCCGAGGAGTCGAAATGCACAACTCAATATAGGATGAATGCACATGAAAATACAGCTAAACCTAACTTCATCATAGATGATCCGGAGTGTCGGTGACTGGGGAATTGAGATACATTCCATCACTCGGAGTACGAAATGCACCTCGTTTCCCGTGCCCGGGCTAACTCCTATTCCGAACACGATGCAATATGCATGATATGCATGAGATGCAACTAAGATACAATCCTAACATACACAATGCTATGGAAATGAGATGCCTCGAAATGCGTGCACACAGGCACGCAAACTGAGAAAATGACAGAATGCAATCTAAGATACAACCTAGTATGCACTATGTTGTAAAAATGAGATGCCTCGAAATGCGTGCACACGGGCGCGCAAACCGAGAAAATGACAGAATGCAATCTAAGGTACAACCCAGTATGCACTATGCGGTGAAAATGAGATGCCTCGAAATGCGTGCACACGGGCACGCAAACCGAGAAAATGACAGAATGCAATCTAAGATACAACCTAGTATGCACTATGCTGTGAAAATGAGATGCCTCGAAATGCATGCACACGGGCACGCAAATCGATAAAATGACAGAATGCAATCTAAGATACAACCTAGTATGCACTATGCCGTGAAAATGAGATGCCTCGAAATGCGTGCACACGGGCACGCAAACCGAGAAAATGGCATACGCAATGCAAATGACATGAAAATGTGATATGGGCTTATACCAACATGAGTGAGCCTCAGCCACACTCACATAGGATGCCGAAGGATGAAAATGAAGTGCCTCGAAATGCGTGCACACGGGCACGCAAACCGAGGGGATGGCAGAATGTGATGCAATGACAAGGAAACATGACATGGGCTTATACCAACATGAGTGAGCCTCAGCCACACTCACATAGGATGCCGGCGGATAAAAAAAGAGTGCCTTGAAATGCGTGCACACGGGCACGCAAACCGAGGCGATGGCAAATGCAATGCAAATGACATGGAAAATGTAATATGGGCTTATACCAACATGAGTGAGCCTCAGCCACACTCACATACGATGCCGGCGGATAAAAAAGGAGTGCCTCGAAATGCATGCACACGGGCACGCAAACCGAGGCGATGGCAAACGCAATGCAAATGACATGGAAAATGTAATATGGGCTTATACCAACATGAGTGAGCCTCAGCAACACTCACATAGGACGCCGACGGATAAAAAAGGAGTGCCTCGAAATGCGTGCACACGGGCACGCAAACCGAGGTAATGATAGAATGCGATGTAATGACATGAAATGGATAGAAATCATTCTAATGGAATTTCAGCAGTAAAATATGGGGGAAAACAGTCCCGAAATGAGGCGAAATGACACCAAATGCAAGGAATTGTCCCGAAATGCAACATTAGGCACCCGAAATGGCTTATAGCTATGCCAAACATGCACAATATGGACATGCAATGCAAAGACAGAAGCTAGGCAGTCCCAAAAAAGGCACTTTCACAGTTATAAACATGGTCAAACAGCAAGCATAGATAGGGTAAAAATGGCATGCAAGAATAGGGGCCAAAAGAGGGGTAATGAAGCAAGTGATATAAGAAAAATCCAAACTGAAAAATTTCCTTCTACAACAATGAAGAGGGACCAAAAATATGTATGTTTACAGTATATGGCAAGCCTCGAATCAATATACAAACATGCTAAAAAAAAGGCACAAGATTGAGGCTCAAAAGGTGCTATAACATGAAGTATACAAAATAATCACCAAACAGAAAAAAAATGTTAATGAAACATGAAGTATAGGCCAAAACAAGGCCACTTTCAGTTCGGACCAAGGTCCAAAAACAGAACCAAAGGGGGCTGCCAATTTATGCAAAAATGGGGCCAAATAAGGGATATAACTACAAGTGACACATGGAGGCACCAAATGGTGAAGGGACCTTCAACAATGTTGAAGAAGAGACCAAAATAAGGACATTCACAGATTACATCATGCTCAAAAACAGATTACTCATGAGCCAAAAATAGCATGCAAGATTATGACATATAAGAGGATCAATGAAGCAAGTGCATCATGGAGGGCTCAAACAGGGTTGAGCCCTTAATGAAAAGTGAAGATGAGCTCAAAAGAGGGCCACTTTTAGTTAGGGCCGGAGCTTGAAACAAAAAGCGTGTAGGGCTTACAAATAGATCAAGAAAAAGGGTCAAAGAGGAGAAATGTCACTCACCCTTGAAGACTAAGGCTTTTGTTGCTTCTTGGATCAATTTGCAGCTCCTTTAGCCTTGGAGAAGCCTTCCTTGTTGCTGGAAATGAAGTGGTGATGGTAGAGCTTGGTGGTGTAGAAGAAATGGTGATTAGGGACTTGGAAGTTTTCAAAGAAATGAGAGGGATAAAGATGGAGTTGTGTATGGAAGCTTGAAGAACAATTTTT
Organism: Camellia sinensis; assembly: GCF_055761805.1. Lineage (NCBI taxonomy): Eukaryota > Viridiplantae > Streptophyta > Magnoliopsida > Ericales > Theaceae > Camellia > Camellia sinensis. The sequence goes on from NC_138972.1 coordinate 166,050,730, forward strand.
CTAACCCCAACATATGATATAGCTTGCTTGTTATAAAGGCCAAAAAGGGGGTGTAAAGGTGGGGGAAAAGGAGGGCAACTTTCCCCCACAAAATATCCCCCGGATAAAGATATTTTCTGGGGGATAAAGCTCCACAGCTGTAAAGTGCACAGTGCAAGGAACTCGGCCGGCCTGTTACTTTTGCTGCAGGTGGCCGGCCGGCCACACCCCCTAGCCGGCCGGCTAGGGGTCAAAAGGGTCAATCAGATTTAGTGGCCGGCCACCAACTGATGGTGTCCTCCTACCTGTGTACAACACAACCCTGTGGTTAAAAGTCCAAGAAAGTGGGTCTAAGGGGTTCAACATTAGCTCGGAAAGAGGGGGTCAAAAGGGTCAAGTAGAATTACTGGCCGGCCACCAACTTTTAGGGTCCTCCCAAGTGTGTACATCACAAATATGTGGTTCAAAGTTCGAGAAAATGGGCCCAAGGTGTTCAACATTAGCCCGGAAGGAGGGGGTCAAAAGGGTCAAGCAGCATTACTGGCCGGCCACCAACTTTTAGGGTACTCCCAAGTGTGTACATCACAAATATGTGGTTCAAAGTTCAAGAAAATGGGCCCAAGGTGTTCAACATTAGCTCGGAAGTGCGAAAAACGGGCGTCGGAGGGCGTCGGAGGATGTATAACTGGTTGCTGCAACAATTGCTGGCCTCCCACCCTTCAGTGACCTCCCCGGTGATAAAACAGAGGTACCTGCCAAAAATGAACGAAACCGTTGCAAAACGAATGTTCAGGGGCCAAAACACGCAGTTCGGGGCCCCGGAAACTGCCCGTTAAACACCGAAAATGGTATTCGACCTCGAAGTGGGTTTCTCAGCCCCCAGTGTCCCTCAAAAGGGAGTAAATAGGAAGTATGCCAAAAATCGGAACAAACAGAGAAGGTTAGGCGGTCCCGAACCGAGGCACACGGCCAACGGTCCCGAAAAACCGGAAACCGGACTCCGAAATGGGCAAAATGGCCTACGGCCACAAAATGTGGCCCACGGCCACTGAGAGATGGTCTACTAGACCTCTCCCTCCCCTCAGGAAAAGAAACAAAGAAAACCGAGCCTGGTTCGCAAACCGAGGCAAAGTATAAAAGAGGGTTCGGAAGTCCGGAGGCAGGGCTCACGGCCGCAACTCTGAAACTTCTGAACGAGCACATTATGCAACATCACCAAGCGCTCAATCAGTGACGTCTGAGTCTTAAGGTCGGTCAAAAATGGGGTGTCTACAGCAAGTAATCCTAATGCTCGAGAAATTGCAAGTAAACTCCATAATTACATATATATCATCATGCAAGAGGGTCTGAATAAGTGTTCGAGTGTTTAAACCCTAATGCATGAGAAATGGCAAATAAACACCACACTTACATATCGGCCATCATGCAAGAGGGTCCGAATAAGTGTCCGAGTGTTCGAATCCTAATTCTCGAGAAATGGCAAGCGAACCCCATAATTATATATCTACCATCATGCAAGAGGGTCCGAATAAGTGTCCTACTATTCGAATCCTAATGCTCGAGAAATGGCAAGTAAACACCATAATTACAAATTTGCCATCATGCAGGTGGGTCCGAATAAGTGTTCGAGTGCTTAAACCCTAATGCAAGAGAAATGGCAAATAAACACCATAATTACATAGCTGCCATCATGCAAGAGGGTCCGAATCAGTGTCCGAGTGTTCGAATCCTAATACTCAAGAAATGGCAAGCAAGCACCATAATTATATTTCTACCATCATGCAAGAGGGTCCGAATAAGTGTTCTAGTGTTCGAATCCTACTGCTCGATAAATGACAAGTAAACACCATAATTACATATCTGCCATCATGCAAGAGGGTCCGAATAAGTGTCCGAGTGTTTAAACCCTAATGGATAAGAAATGACCAATAAACACCAGAATTACATCTCTTCCATCACGCAAGAGGGTCCGAAAAAGTGCCCGAGTGTTCAAATCCTAATGCTCGAGAAATGGCAAGTAAACACCATAATTACGTATCTGCCGGCAAGCAAGAGGGTCTGAATAAGTGTTCGAGTGTGTAAACCCTAATGCATAAGAATGACAAATAAACACCATAATTACATCTCTGCCATCATGCAAGAGGGTCCGAAAAAGTGTCCGAGTGTTCGAATCCTAATGCTCGAGAAATGGCAAGTAAACACCATAATTACATATCTGTCATCATGCAAGAGGGTCCGAAAAAGTGTCCGAGTGTTCGAATCCTAATGCTCTTGAAATGGCAAGTAGACACCATAATTACACATCTGCCATCATGCAAGAGGGTCCGAATAAGTGTTCTAGTGTTTAAACCCTAATGCAAGAGAAATGGCAACTAAACCCCATAATTACATATCTACCGTCGTGCAAGAGGGTCTAAATCAGTGTCCGAGTGTTCAAATCCTAATGCTCGAGTAATGCCAAGTAAACACCATAATTACGTATCTGCCATCATGCTGAGGGTCCGAATAAGTGTCCGAGTGTTTAAACCCTGATGCATGAGAAATGGCAAATAAACACCATAATTACATATCTGCTATCATACAAGAGGGTCCGAATTAGTATCCGAGTGTTCGAATCCTAATGCCCGAGAAATGAGAAGTAAACACCGTAATTACAAATCTGCCATCATTCTAGAGGGTCCGAATAAGTGTCCGAGTGTTTAAACCTTAATGCGTGAGAAATGGCAAATAACCACCATAATTACATATCTGCCATCATGCGAGAGGGTGCAAATAAGTGTCCGAGTGTTCGAATGGTAATGCCTGAGAAATGGCAAGTAACCCCGTAATTATATATCTGCCACCATGCAAGAGGGTTCGAATAAGTGTCTGAATGTTCGATTCCTAATGGCCGAGAAATGACAAGTAAACACCAGAATTACATATCTGCCATCTTGCAAGAGGGTCCGACTAAGTGTCCGAGTGTTTAAACCCTAATGCATAAGAAATGACAAATAAACACTATAATTACATCTCTGCCATCATGCAGGAGGGACCGAAAAAGTGTTCGAGGGTTCAAATCCTAATGCTCGAGAAATGGCAAGTAAACACCATAATTACATATCTACCATCATGCAAGAGGGTCCGACCAAGTGTTCGAGTGCTTAAACCCTAATGCTTGAGAAATGGCAAATAAACACCAAAATTACATATCTGCCATCATGCAAGAGGGTCCGAATAAGTGTCTGAGTGTTCGAATCCTAATGCTCGAGAAATGGCAAGCAAACCCCAGAATTATATATCTGCTATCATGCAAGAGGGTCCGAATAAGTGTCGTACTGTTCGAATCGTAATGCTCGAGAAATGGAAAGTAAACACCATAATTACATATTTGCCATCATGCAAGAGGGTCTGAATCAGTGTTCGAGTGGTTAAACCCTAAGTGTCTGAGTGTTCAAATCCTAATGCTCGAGAAATGGCAAGTAATCCCGTAATTATATATCTGCCATCAGGCAAGGGTGTCCGAATTAGTGTCTGAATGTTCGAATCCTGACGCTCGAGAAATGACAAGTAAACACCAGAATTACATATCTGCCATCATGCAAGAGGGTCCGAATAAGTGTCCGAGTGTTTAAACCCTAATGCATAAGAAATGACAAATAAACACCATAATTGCATCTCCGCCATCATGCAAGAGGCGCCGAAAAAGTGTCCGATGGTTCGAATCCTAATGCTCGAGAAATGGCAAGTAAACACCATAATTACATATCTGCCATCATGCAAGAGGGTCCGAATAAGTGTTCGAGTGTTTAAACCCTACTGCAGGAGAAATGGCAAATAAACACCATAATTACATATCTGCCATCATGCAAGGGGGTCCGAATAAGTGTCCGAGTGTTCGAATCCTAATGCTCCAGAAATGGCAAGCAAACACCATAATTATATATCTACCATCACGCAAGAGGGTCCGAATAAGTGTCTGACTGTTCGAATCCTAATGCCCGAGAAATGACAAGTAAACACCATAATTACATATCTGCCATCATGCAAGAGGTTCCGAATAATTGTTCGAGTGTTTAAACACTAATGCATAAGAAATGACAAATAAACACCATAATTACAACTCTGCCATCATGCAAGAGGGTCCGAAAAAGCGTCCGAGTGTTCGAATCCTAATGCTCGACATATGGCAAGTAAACACCATAATTACGTATCTGCCATCATGCAAGAGGGTCCGAATAAGTGTTCGTGTGTTTAAACCCAAATGCATGAGAAATGGAAAATAAACGCCATAATTAAATATCTGCTATCATGCAAAAGGGTCCGAATAAGTGTCCGAGTGTTTGAATCCTAATGCTTGAGAAATGGCAAGCAAGCACCATAATTATATATCTGCCATGATGCAAGAGGGTCTGAATAAGTGTCCTAGTGTTCGAATCCTAATGCTCGAGAAATGACAAGTAAACACCATAATTACATATCTGCCATCATGCAAGAGGGTCCGAATAAGGGTCCTAGTGTTCGAATCCTAATGCTCGAGAAATGGAAGGTAAACACCATAATTACATATATACCATCATGCAAGAGGGTCTGAATAAGTGTTCGAGTGTTTAAACCCTAATGCATGTGAAATGGCAAATAAACACCATAATTTCATATCTGCCATCATGCAAGAGAGACCGAATAAGTTTCCGAGTGTTCGAATCCTAATGCTCGAGAAATGGCAAGCAAACCCCATAATTATATATCTGCCATCATGCAAGAGGGTCCGAATAAGTGTCCGAGTGTTCGAATCTTAATGCCCGAGAAATGACAAGTAAACACTATAATTACATATCTGCCATCATGCTGGAGGGTCCGTATAAGTGTCCGAGTGTTTATACCCTAATGCATGAGAAATGGCAAATAAACACCATAATTACATATCGGCCATCATGCGGGAGGGTCTGAATAAGTGTCCGAGTGTTCGAATCCTAATGCTCGAGAAATGGCAAGTAACCCCGTAATTATATATCTGCCATCAGGTAAGGGGGTCCGAATAAGTGTCTGAATGTTTGAATCCTAATCTTCGAGAAATGACAGGTAAACAACAGAATTACATATCTGCCATCATGCAAGAGGGTCCGAATAAGTCCCCGAGTGTTTAAACTCTAATGCATAAGAAATGACAAATCAACACCATAATTACATCTCTGCCATCATGCAAGAGGGACCGAAAAAGTGTCCGAGGGTTCGAATCCTAATGCTCGAGAAATGGCATGTAAACACCATAATTGCATATTTGCCATCATGCAAGAGGGTCTGGATAAGTGTTCGAGTGTTTAAACCCTAATGCATGAGAAATGGCAAATAAACACCATAATTACATATCTGCCATCATGCAAGAGGGTCCGAATAAGTGTCCGAGTGTTCGAATCCTATTGCTCGTGAAATGGGAAGCAAACCCATAATTATATATCTGCCATTATGCAAGAGGGTCCGAATAAGTGTCCAAGTGTTCGAATCCTAATGCTCGAGAAACGGCAAGTAAACACCATAATTACATATTTGCCATCATGCAAGAGGGTCCGAATGAGTGTTCGAGTGCTTAAACCCTAATGCATTAGAAATGGAAAATAAACACCATAATTATATATCTACCATCATGGAAGAGGGTCCGAATAAGTGTCCTAGTGTTCGATTCCTAATGCTCGAGAAATGACAAGTAAACACCATAATTACATATCTGCCATCGTGCAAGATGTTCCGAATAAGTGTCCGACTGTTTAAACCCTAACGCATAAGAAATGACAAATAAACACCATAATTACAACTCTGCCATCATGCAAGAGGGTCCGAAAAAGCGTCCGAGTGTTCGAATCCTAATGCTCGAGATATGGCAAGTAAACACCATAATTTCGTATCTGCCATCATGCAAGAGGGTCCGAATCAGTGTTCGTGTGTTTAAACCCTAATGCATGAGAAATGGCAAATAAACACCATAATTAAATATCTGCCATCATGCAAAAGGGTCCGAATAAGTGTCCGAGTGTTTGAATCCTAATGCTCGAGAAATGGCAAGCGAGCACCGTAATTATATATCTGCCATCATGAAAGAGGGTCTGAATACGTGTCCTAGTGTTCGAATCCTAATGCTCGAGAAATGACAAGTAAACACGATAATTACATATCTGCCATCATGCAAGAGGGTCCGAATAAGGGTCTTGGTGTTCGAATCCTAATGCTCGAGAAATGGAAAGTAAACAACATAATTACATATATACCATCATGCAAGAGGGTCCGAATAAGTGTTCGAGTGTTTAAATCCCAATGCATGAGAAATGGCAAATAAACAGCATAATCACATATCTGCCATCATGCAAGAGGGTCCGAATAAGTGTTCGAGTGCTTAAACCCTAATGCATTAGAAATGGCAAATAAACACCATTATTACATATCTGCCATAGTGCAAGAGGGTTCGAATAAGTGTCCGAGTGTTCGAATCCTAATGCCCGAGAAATGGCAAGCAAACACCATAATTACATATCTATCATCATGCTGGAGGGTCCGAATAAGTGTCCAAGTGTTTAAACCCAAATGCATGAGAAATGGAAAATAAACACCATAATTACATATCGGCCATCATGCGGGAGGGTCCGAATAAGTGTCCGAATGTTCGAATCCAAATGCTCGAGAAATGGCAGGTAACCCCGTAATTATATGTCTGCCATCAGGCAAGGGGGTCCGAATAAGTGTCTGAATGTTCGAATCCTAATCCTCGAGAAATGACTAGTGAACACCAGAATTACATATCTGCCATCATGCAAGAGGGTCCGAATAAGTGTCCGAGTGTTTAAACCCTAATGCATAGGAAATGACAAATAAACACCATAATTACATCTTTGCCATCATGCAAGAGGCGCCGAAAAAGTGTCCGACGGTTCGAATCCTAATGCTCGAGAAATGGCAAGTAAACACCATAATTACATATCTGCCATCATGCAAGAGGGTCCGAATAATTGTTCGAGTGTTTAAACCCTAATGCTTGAGAAATGGCAAATAAACAGCATAATTACATATCTGCCATCATGCAAGAGGGTCCGAATAAGTGTCTGAGTGTCTGAATCCTAATGCCCGAGAAATGGGAAGCAAACCCATAATTATATATCTGCCATCATGCAAGAGGGTCCGAATAGGTGTCCTAGTGTTCGAATCCTAATGCTCGAGAAACGGCAACTAAACACCATAATAACATATTTGCCATCATGAAGAAGGTCCGAATAAGTGTTCGAGTGCTTAAACCCTATTGCAGTAGAAATTGCAAATAAACACCATAATTACATATATGCCATCATGCAAGAGGGTTCGAATAAGTGTCCGAGTGTACGAATCCTAATGCTCGAGAAATGACAAGAAAACACCATAATTATATATCTACCATAATGCAAGAGGGTCCGAATAAGTGTCCTAGTGCTCGAATCCTAATGCTCGAGAAATGACAAGTAAACACCGTAATTACATATCTGCCATCATGCAAGAGGGTCCGAAAAAGTGTCTGACTGTTTAAACCCTAATGCACAAGAAATGACAAATAAACACCATAATTACATCTCTGCCATCATGCAAGAGGGTCCGAAAAAGTGTCCGAGTGTTCGAATCCTAATGCTCGAGAAATGGCAAGTGAACACCATAATTACGTATCTGCCATCATGCAAGAGGGTCCGAATAAGTGTTCGTGTGTTTAAACCCTAATGCATGAGAAATGGCAAATAAACACCATAATTAAATATCTACCATCATGCAAGAGGGTCCGAATAAGTGTCCGAATGTTCGAATCCTAATGCTCAAGAAATGGCAAGCAAGCACCATAATTATATATCTGCCATCATGCAAGAGGGTCTGAATAAGTGTCCTAATGTTCGAATCCTAATGCTCGAGAAATGACAAGTAAGCACCATAATTACATATCAGCCATCATGCAAGAGGGTCCGAATCAGGGTCATAGTGTTTGAATCCTAATGCTCGAGAAATGGCAAGTAAACACCATAATTACATATCTGCCATCATGCTAGAGGGTCCGAATAAGTGTTTGAGTGTTTAAACCCTAATGCATGAGAAATGGCAAGTAAACACCATAATTACATATCTGCTATCATGCAAGAGGCTCCGAATAAGTGTCCGAGTGTTCGAATCCTAATGCTTGAGAAATGGCAAGCAAACCCCATAATGATATATCTGCCATCACGCAAGAGGGTCGGAATAAGCGTCCTAGTGTTCGAATCCTAATACTCGAGAAATGGCAAGTAAACACCATAATTATACATTTGCCATCATGCAAGGGGGTCCGAATAAGTGTTCAAGTGCTTAAACCCTAATGCATGAGAAATGGCAAATAAACACCATAATTACATATCTGCCATCATACAAGAGGGTCCGAATAAGTATCCGAGTGTTCGAATCCTAATGCTCGAGAAATGGCAAGCAAACACCATAATTATAAATCTACCATCATGCAAGACGGTCCGAATAAGTGTCCTAGTGTTCGAATCCTATTGCTCGAGAAATGACAAGTAAACACCAGAATTACATATCGGCCATCATGCAAGAGGGTCCGAATAAGTATCCGAGTGTTTAAACTCTAATGCATAAGAAATGACAAATAAACACCATAATTACAACTCTGCCATCATGCAAGAGCGTCCGAAAAAGTGTCCGAGGGTTCGAATCCTAATTCTCAAGAAATGGGAAGTAAATACCATAATTACATATCTGCCATCAGGTAAGAGGGTCCGAATAAGTGTTCGAGTGTTTAAATCCTAATGCATGAGAAATGGCATATAAACACCATAATTATATATCTGCCATCATGCAAGAGGGTCCAAATAAGTGTCCAAGTGTTCGAATCCTAATGCTCAAGAAATAGCAAGCAAACCCATAATTATATATCTGCCATCATGCAAGAGGGTCCGAATAAGTGTCCTAGTGTTCGAATCCTAATGCCCGAGAAATGACAAGTAAACACCATAATTACATATCTGCCATCATGCAAGAGGGTCCGAATATGTGTCCGATTGTTTAAACCCTAATGCATAAGAAATGACAAATAAACACCATAATTACATCACTGCCATCATGCAGGAGGGTCCGAAAAAGTGTCCGAGTGTTCGAATCCTAATGCTCGAGAAATGGCAAGTAAGCACCATAATTACGTATCGGCCATCACGCAAGAGGGTCCGAATAGGTGTTCGTGTGGTTAAACCCTAATGCATGAGAAATGGAAAATAAACACCATAATTAAAAATTTGCCATCATGCAGGAGGGTCCGAATAAGTGTCCGAGTGTTCGAATTCTAATTCTCGAGAAATGGCAAGCAAACACCATAATTATATATCTGCCATCATGTAAGAGGGTCTGAATAAGTGTCCGAGTGTTCGAATCCTAATGCTCGAGAAATGACAAGTAAACACCAAAATACAAATCTGCCATCATGCAAGAGGGTCCGAATAAGGGTCCTAGTGTCCGAATCCTAATGCTCGAGAAATGGCAAGTAAACACCATAATTACATATCTGCCATCATGCAAGAGGTCCGAATAAGTGTTTGAGTGTTTAAACCCTAATGCATGAGAAATGGCAAGTAAACACCATAATTACATATCTGCTATCATGCAAGAGGCTCCGAATAAGTGTCTGAGTGTTCGAATCCTAATGCTCGAGAAATGGCAAGCAAACCCATAATTATATATCTGCCATGATGCGAGAGGGTCCGAAGAAGTGTCCTAGTGTTCGAATCCTAATGCTCGAGAAATGGCAAATAAACACCATAATTACATATTTGCCATCATGCAAGAGGGTCCGAATAAGTGTTCGAGGGCTAAAACCCTAATGCATGAGAAATGACAAATAAACACCATAATTACATCTCTGCCATCATGCAAGAGGGTCCGAATAAGTGTCCGAGTTTTCGAGTCCTAATGCTCGAGAAATGGCAAGTAAACACCATAATTACGTATCTGCCATCATGCAAGAGGGTCCGAATAAGTGTTCGTGTGTTTAAACCCTAATGCATGAGAAATGGCAAATAAACACCATAATTACATATCTGCCATCATGCAAGAGGGTCCTAATAAGTGTTCGAGTGTTTAAACCCTAATGCATGAGAAATGGCAAACAAAACACCATAATTACATATCTGCCATCATGGAAGTGGGTCCAAATAAGTGTCCGAGTGTTCGAATCCAAATGCCCGAGAAATGGCAAGCAAACCCATAATTATATATCTTTCATCTTGCAAGAAGGTCCGAATAAGTGTCCTAGTGTTCGAATCCTACTGCTCGATGAATGGCAAGTAAACACCATAATTACATATTTGCAATCATGGAAGAGGGTCTGAATAAGTGTTCAAGTGCTTAAACCCTAATGCATGAGAAATGGCAAATAAACACGATAGTTACATATCTGCCATCATGCAAGAGGGTCCGAATAAGTGTCCGAGTGTTTAAACCCTAATGCGTAAGAAATGACAAATAAACACCATAATTACATCTCTGCCATGATGCAAGAGGGCCCGAAAAAGTGTCCGAGGGTTCGAATCCTAATGCTCGAGAAATGGCAAGTAAACACCATAATTACATATCTGCCATCATGCAAGAGGGTCCGAATAAGTGTTCGAGTGTTTAAACCCTAATGCATGAGAAATGGCAAATAAACACTATAATTACATAGCCGCCATCATGCAGAGGGTCCGAATAAGTGTCTGTGTGTTCGAATTCTAATGCTCGAGAAATGGCAAACAAACACCATAATTATATATCTACCATTACGCAAGGGGGTCCGAATAAGTGTCCTAGTGATCGAATCCTAATGGTCGAGAAATGACAAGTAAACACCATAATTACATATCTGCCAGCACGCAAGAGGGTCCGAATAAGTGTCTGACTGTTTAAACCCTAATGCATAAGAAATGACAAATAAACACCATAATTACATATCTGCCATCATGCAAGAGGGTCCGAAAAAGTGTCCGAGTGTTCGAGTCCTAAAGCTCGAGAAATGGCAAATAAACACCATAATTACGTATCTGCCATTAGGCAAGTGGGTCCGAATAAGTTTTCGTGTGTTTAAACCCTAATGCATGAGAAACGGCGAATAAACACCATAGTTAAATATCTACCATCATGCAAGAGGGTCCGAATAAGTGTCCGAGTGTTCGAATCCTAATGCTCGAGAAATGGCAAGCAAGCACCATAATTGTATATCTGCCATCATGCAAGAGGGTCTGAATAAGTGTCCTAGTGTTCGAATCCTAATGCCTGAGAAATGACAAGTAAACACCAGAATTACATATCTGCCATCATGCAAGAGGGTACAAATAAGGGTCCTGGTGTTCGAATCCTAATGCTCGAGAAATGGCAAGTAAACACTATAATTAAATATCTGCCATAATGCAAGAGGGTCTGTATAAGTGTTTGAGTGTTTAAACCCTAATGCATGAGAAATGGCAAGTAAACACCATAATTACATATCTGCCATCATGCAAGAGGGTCCGAATAAGTGTTCGCGTGTTTAAACCCTAATGCTTGAGAAATGGCATATAAACACCATAATTACATATCTGCCATCATGCAAGAGGGTCCGAATAAGTGTCCAAGTGTTCGAATCCTAATGCTCGAGAAGTGGCAGGCAAACCCATAAATATATATCAGCCATCATGCAAGAGGGTCCGAATAAGTGTCCTAGTGTTCGAATCCTAATGCTCGAGAAATGGCAAGTAAACACCATAATTACATATTTTCCATCATGCAAGATGGTCCGAATAAGTGTTCGAGTGCTTAAACCCTAATGCATGAGAAATGGCAAATAAACACCATAATTACATATCAGCCATCATGCAAGAGAGTCCGAATATGTGTCCGAGTGTTCGAATCCTAATGCTCGAGAAATGGCAAGCACACACCATAATTATATATCTACCATCATGCAAGAGGGTCCGAATAAGTGTCCTATTGTTCGAATCCTAATGCTCGGGAAAGGACAAGTAAACATCATAATTATATATCTGCCATCATGCAAGAGGCTCCGAATAAGTGTCCGACTGTTTAAACCCTAATGCATAAGAAATGGCAAATAAATACCATAATTACAACTCTGCCATCATGCAAGAGGGTACGAAAAAGTGCCCGAGTGTTCGAATCCTAATGCTCGAGAAATGGCAAGTAAGCACCATAATTACATATCGGCCATCATGCAAGAGAGTCCGAATAAGTATTCCTGTGTTTAAACCGTAATGCATGAGAAATGGCGAATAAACACCATAATTAAATATCTGCCATCATGCAAGAGGGTCCGAATAAGTGTCCAAGTGTTCGAATTGTAATTCTCGAGAAATGGCAAGCAAACACCATAATTATATATCTGCCATCATGCAAGAGGGTCTGAATAAGTGTCCTAGTGTTCGAATCCTAATGCTCGAGAAATGACAAGTAAACACCATAATTACAAATCTGCCATCATGCAAGAGGGTCTGAATAAGGGTCCTAGTGTTCGAATCCTAATGCTCGAGAAATGGCAAGTAAACACCATAATTACATATCTGCCATCATGCAAGAGGTCCGAATAAGTGTTTGAGTGTTTAAACCCTAATGCATGAGAAATGGCAAGTAAACACCATAATTACATATCTGCTATCATGCAAGAGGCTCCGATTAAGTGTCCAACTGTTCGAATCCTAATGCTCGAAAAATGGCAAGCAAACCCCACAATTATATATCTGCCATCATGCAAGAGGATCCGAATAAGTGTCCTAGTGTTCGAATCCTAATGCTCGAGAAATGGCAAGTAAGCACCATAATTACATATTTGCCATCATGCAAAAGGGTCCGAATAAGTGTTCGAGTGCTTAAACCCCAATGCATGAGAAATGGAAAATAAACACCATAATTACATATCTGCCATCATGCAAGAGGGTCCGAATAAGTGTCCGAGTGTTCGAATCCTAATGCTCGAGAAATGGAAAGCAAACACAATAATTATCTATCTACCATCATGCAAGAGGGTCCGAATAAGTTTCCTAGTGTTCGAATCCTAATGCTCGAGAAATGACAAGTAAACAACAGAATTACATATCTGCCATCATGCAAGAGGGTCCGAATAAGTGTCCGAGTGTTTAAACCCTAATGCGTAAGAAATGACAAATGAACACCAGAATTATATCTCTGCCATGATGCAAGAGGGCCCGAAAAATTGTCCGAAGGTTCGAATCCTAATCCTCGAGAAATGGCAAGTAAACACCATAATTACATATCTGCCATCATGCAAGAGGGTCCAAATAAGTGTTCGAGTGTTTAAACCCTAATGCATGAGAAATGGCAAATAAACACTATAATTACATAGCAGCCATCATGCAGAGGGTCCGAATAAGTGTCCGTGTGTTCGAATCCTAATGCTCGAGAAATGGCAAACAAACACCATAATTATATATCTACCACCACGCAAGAGGGTCCGAATAAGTGTCCTAGTGATCGAATCCTAATGGTCGAGAAATGACAAGTAAACACCATAATTACATATCTGCCATCATGCAAGAGGGTCCGAATAAGGGTCCTAGTGTTCGAATCCTAATGCTCGAGAAATGGAAGGTAAACACCATAATTACATATATACCATCATGCAAGAGGGTCTGAATAAGTGTTCGAGTGTTTAAACCCTAATGCATGTGAAATGGCAAATAAACACCATAATTTCATATCTGCCATCATGCAAGAGAGACCGAATAAGTTTCCGAGTGTTCGAATCCTAATGCTCGAGAAATGGCAAGCAAACCCCATAATTATATATCTGCCATCATGCAAGAGGGTCCGAATAAGTGTCCGAGTGTTCGAATCTTAATGCCCGAGAAATGACAAGTAAACACTATAATTACATATCTGCCATCATGCTGGAGGGTCCGTATAAGTGTCCGAGTGTTTATACCCTAATGCATGAGAAATGGCAAATAAACACCATAATTACATATCGGCCATCATGCGGGAGGGTCTGAATAAGTGTCCGAGTGTTCGAATCCTAATGCTCGAGAAATGGCAAGTAACCCCGTAATTATATATCTGCCATCAGGTAAGGGGGTCCGAATAAGTGTCTGAATGTTTGAATCCTAATCTTCGAGAAATGACAGGTAAACAACAGAATTACATATCTGCCATCATGCAAGAGGGTCCGAATAAGTCCCCGAGTGTTTAAACTCTAATGCATAAGAAATGACAAATCAACACCATAATTACATCTCTGCCATCATGCAAGAGGGACCGAAAAAGTGTCCGAGGGTTCGAATCCTAATGCTCGAGAAATGGCATGTAAACACCATAATTGCATATTTGCCATCATGCAAGAGGGTCTGGATAAGTGTTCGAGTGTTTAAACCCTAATGCATGAGAAATGGCAAATAAACACCATAATTACATATCTGCCATCATGCAAGAGGGTCCGAATAAGTGTCCGAGTGTTCGAATCCTATTGCTCGTGAAATGGGAAGCAAACCCATAATTATATATCTGCCATTATGCAAGAGGGTCCGAATAAGTGTCCAAGTGTTCGAATCCTAATGCTCGAGAAACGGCAAGTAAACACCATAATTACATATTTGCCATCATGCAAGAGGGTCCGAATGAGTGTTCGAGTGCTTAAACCCTAATGCATTAGAAATGGAAAATAAACACCATAATTATATATCTACCATCATGGAAGAGGGTCCGAATAAGTGTCCTAGTGTTCGATTCCTAATGCTCGAGAAATGACAAGTAAACACCATAATTACATATCTGCCATCGTGCAAGATGTTCCGAATAAGTGTCCGACTGTTTAAACCCTAACGCATAAGAAATGACAAATAAACACCATAATTACAACTCTGCCATCATGCAAGAGGGTCCGAAAAAGCGTCCGAGTGTTCGAATCCTAATGCTCGAGATATGGCAAGTAAACACCATAATTTCGTATCTGCCATCATGCAAGAGGGTCCGAATAAGTGTTCGTGTGTTTAAACCCTAATGCATGAGAAATGGCAAATAAACACCATAATTAAATATCTGCCATCATGCAAAAGGGTCCGAATAAGTGTCCGAGTGTTTGAATCCTAATGCTCGAGAAATGGCAAGCGAGCACCGTAATTATATATCTGCCATCATGAAAGAGGGTCTGAATACGTGTCCTAGTGTTCGAATCCTAATGCTCGAGAAATGACAAGTAAACACGATAATTACATATCTGCCATCATGCAAGAGGGTCCGAATAAGGGTCCTGGTGTTCGAATCCTAATGCTCGAGAAATGGAAAGTAAACAACATAATTACATATATACCATCATGCAAGAGGGTCCGAATAAGTGTTCGAGTGTTTAAATCCCAATGCATGAGAAATGGCAAATAAACAGCATAATCACATATCTGCCATCATGCAAGAGGGTCCGAATAAGTGTTCGAGTGCTTAAACCCTAATGCATTAGAAATGGCAAATAAACACCATTATTACATATCTGCCATAGTGCAAGAGGGTTCGAATAAGTGTCCGAGTGTTCGAATCCTAATGCCCGAGAAATGGCAAGCAAACACCATAATTACATATCTATCATCATGCTGGAGGGTCCGAATAAGTGTCCAAGTGTTTAAACCCAAATGCATGAGAAATGGAAAATAAACACCATAATTACATATCGGCCATCATGCGGGAGGGTCCGAATAAGTGTCCGAATGTTCGAATCCAAATGCTCGAGAAATGGCAGGTA
Source organism: Camellia sinensis (assembly GCF_055761805.1). Taxonomy (NCBI): domain Eukaryota; kingdom Viridiplantae; phylum Streptophyta; class Magnoliopsida; order Ericales; family Theaceae; genus Camellia; species Camellia sinensis. The sequence continues at coordinate 166,066,439 of NC_138972.1, forward strand.
ACCCCGTAATTATATGTCTGCCATCAGGCAAGGGGGTCCGAATAAGTGTCTGAATGTTCGAATCCTAATCCTCGAGAAATGACTAGTGAACACCAGAATTACATATCTGCCATCATGCAAGAGGGTCCGAATAAGTGTCCGAGTGTTTAAACCCTAATGCATAGGAAATGACAAATAAACACCATAATTACATCTCTGCCATCATGCAAGAGGCGCCGAAAAAGTGTCCGACGGTTCGAATCCTAATGCTCGAGAAATGGCAAGTAAACACCATAATTACATATCTGCCATCATGCAAGAGGGTCCGAATAATTGTTCGAGTGTTTAAACCCTAATGCTTGAGAAATGGCAAATAAACAGCATAATTACATATCTGCCATCATGCAAGAGGGTCCGAATAAGTGTCTGAGTGTCTGAATCCTAATGCCCGAGAAATGGGAAGCAAACCCATAATTATATATCTGCCATCATGCAAGAGGGTCCGAATAGGTGTCCTAGTGTTCGAATCCTAATGCTCGAGAAACGGCAACTAAACACCATAATAACATATTTGCCATCATGAAGAAGGTCCGAATAAGTGTTCGAGTGCTTAAACCCTATTGCAGTAGAAATTGCAAATAAACACCATAATTACATATATGCCATCATGCAAGAGGGTTCGAATAAGTGTCCGAGTGTACGAATCCTAATGCTCGAGAAATGACAAGAAAACACCATAATTATATATCTACCATAATGCAAGAGGGTCCGAATAAGTGTCCTAGTGCTCGAATCCTAATGCTCGAGAAATGACAAGTAAACACCGTAATTACATATCTGCCATCATGCAAGAGGGTCCGAAAAAGTGTCTGACTGTTTAAACCCTAATGCACAAGAAATGACAAATAAACACCATAATTACATCTCTGCCATCATGCAAGAGGGTCCGAAAAAGTGTCCGAGTGTTCGAATCCTAATGCTCGAGAAATGGCAAGTGAACACCATAATTACGTATCTGCCATCATGCAAGAGGGTCCGAATAAGTGTTCGTGTGTTTAAACCCTAATGCATGAGAAATGGCAAATAAACACCATAATTAAATATCTACCATCATGCAAGAGGGTCCGAATAAGTGTCCGAATGTTCGAATCCTAATGCTCAAGAAATGGCAAGCAAGCACCATAATTATATATCTGCCATGATGCAAGAGGGTCTGAATAAGTGTCCTAATGTTCGAATCCTAATGCTCGAGAAATGACAAGTAAGCACCATAATTACATATCAGCCATCATGCAAGAGGGTCCGAATCAGGGTCATAGTGTTTGAATCCTAATGCTCGAGAAATGGCAAGTAAACACCATAATTACATATCTGCCATCATGCTAGAGGGTCCGAATAAGTGTTTGAGTGTTTAAACCCTAATGCATGAGAAATGGCAAGTAAACACCATAATTACATATCTGCTATCATGCAAGAGGCTCCGAATAAGTGTCCGAGTGTTCGAATCCTAATGCTTGAGAAATGGCAAGCAAACCCCATAATGATATATCTGCCATCACGCAAGAGGGTCGGAATAAGCGTCCTAGTGTTCGAATCCTAATACTCGAGAAATGGCAAGTAAACACCATAATTATACATTTGCCATCATGCAAGGGGGTCCGAATAAGTGTTCAAGTGCTTAAACCCTAATGCATGAGAAATGGCAAATAAACACCATAATTACATATCTGCCATCATACAAGAGGGTCCGAATAAGTGTCCGAGTGTTCGAATCCTAATGCTCGAGAAATGGCAAGCAAACACCATAATTATACATCTACCATCATGCAAGACGGTCCGAATAAGTGTCCTAGTGTTCGAATCCTATTGCTCGAGAAATGACAAGTAAACACCAGAATTACATATCGGCCATCATGCAAGAGGGTCCGAATAAGTATCCGAGTGTTTAAACTCTAATGCATAAGAAATGACAAATAAACACCATAATTACAACTCTGCCATCATGCAAGAGCGTCCGAAAAAGTGTCCGAGGGTTCGAATCCTAATTCTCAAGAAATGGGAAGTAAATACCATAATTACATATCTGCCATCAGGTAAGAGGGTCCGAATAAGTGTTCGAGTGTTTAAATCCTAATGCATGAGAAATGGCATATAAACACCATAATTATATATCTGCCATCATGCAAGAGGGTCCAAATAAGTGTCCAAGTGTTCGAATCCTAATGCTCAAGAAATAGCAAGCAAACCCATAATTATATATCTGCCATCATGCAAAGGGTCCGAATAAGTGTCCTAGTGTTCGAATCCTAATGCCCGAGAAATGACAAGTAAACACCATAATTACATATCTGCCATCATGCAAGAGGCTCCGAATATGTGTCCGATTGTTTAAACCCTAATGCATAAGAAATGACAAATAAACACCATAATTACATCACTGCCATCATGCAGGAGGGTCCGAAAAAGTGTCCGAGTGTTCGAATCCTAATGCTCGAGAAATGGCAAGTAAGCACCATAATTACGTATCGGCCATCACGCAAGAGGGTCCGAATAGGTGTTCGTGTGGTTAAACCCTAATGCATGAGAAATGGAAAATAAACACCATAATTAAAAATTTGCCATAATGCAGGAGGGTCCGAATAAGTGTCCGAGTGTTCGAATTCTAATTCTCGAGAAATGGCAAGCAAACACCATAATTATATATCTGCCATCATGTAAGAGGGTCTGAATAAGTGTCCGAGTGTTCGAATCCTAATGCTCGAGAAATGACAAGTAAACACCAAAATACAAATCTGCCATCATGCAAGAGGGTCCGAATAAGGGTCCTAGTGTCCGAATCCTAATGCTCGAGAAATGGCAAGTAAACACCATAATTACATATCTGCCATCATGCAAGAGGTCCGAATAAGTGTTTGAGTGTTTAAACCCTAATGCATGAGAAATGGCAAGTAAACACCATAATTACATATCTGCTATCATGCAAGAGGCTCCGAATAAGTGTCTGAGTGTTCGAATCCTAATGCTCGAGAAATGGCAAGCAAACCCATAATTATATATCTGCCATGATGCGAGAGGGTCCGAAGAAGTGTCCTAGTGTTCGAATCCTAATGCTCGAGAAATGGCAAATAAACACCATAATTACATATTTGCCATCATGCAAGAGGGTCCGAATAAGTGTTCGAGGGCTAAAACCCTAATGCATGAGAAATGACAAATAAACACCATAATTACATCTCTGCCATCATGCAAGAGGGTCCGAATAAGTGTCCGAGTTTTCGAGTCCTAATGCTCGAGAAATGGCAAGTAAACACCATAATTACGTATCTGCCATCATGCAAGAGGGTCCGAATAAGTGTTCGTGTGTTTAAACCCTAATGCATGAGAAATGGCAAATAAACACCATAATTACATATCTGCCATCATGCAAGAGGGTCCTAATAAGTGTTCGAGTGTTTAAACCCTAATGCATGAGAAATGGCAAACAAAACACCATAATTACATATCTGCCATCATGGAAGTGGGTCCAAATAAGTGTCCGAGTGTTCGAATCCAAATGCCCGAGAAATGGCAAGCAAACCCATAATTATATATCTTTCATCTTGCAAGAAGGTCCGAATAAGTGTCCTAGTGTTCGAATCCTACTGCTCGATGAATGGCAAGTAAACACCATAATTACGTATTTGCAATCATGGAAGAGGGTCTGAATAAGTGTTCAAGTGCTTAAACCCTAATGCATGAGAAATGGCAAATAAACACGATAGTTACATATCTGCCATCATGCAAGAGGGTCCGAATAAGTGTCCGAGTGTTTAAACCCTAATGCGTAAGAAATGACAAATAAACACCATAATTACATCTCTGCCATGATGCAAGAGGGCCCGAAAAAGTGTCCGAGGGTTCGAATCCTAATGCTCGAGAAATGGCAAGTAAACACCATAATTACATATCTGCCATCATGCAAGAGGGTCCGAATAAGTGTTCGAGTGTTTAAACCCTAATGCATGAGAAATGGCAAATAAACACTATAATTACATAGCCGCCATCATGCAGAGGGTCCGAATAAGTGTCTGTGTGTTCGAATTCTAATGCTCGAGAAATGGCAAACAAACACCATAATTATATATCTACCATTACGCAAGGGGGTCCGAATAAGTGTCCTAGTGATCGAATCCTAATGGTCGAGAAATGACAAGTAAACACCATAATTACATATCTGCCAGCACGCAAGAGGGTCCGAATAAGTGTCTGACTGTTTAAACCCTAATGCATAAGAAATGACAAATAAACACCATAATTACATATCTGCCATCATGCAAGAGGGTCCGAAAAAGTGTCCGAGTGTTCGAGTCCTAAAGCTCGAGAAATGGCAAATAAACACCATAATTACGTATCTGGCATTAGGCAAGTGGGTCCGAATAAGTTTTCGTGTGTTTAAACCCTAATGCATGAGAAACGGCGAATAAACACCATAGTTAAATATCTACCATCATGCAAGAGGGTCCGAATAAGTGTCCGAGTGTTCAAATCCTAATGCTCGAGAAATGGCAAGCAAGCACCATAATTGTATATCTGCCATCATGCAAGAGGGTCTGAATAAGTGTCCTAGTGTTCGAATCCTAATGCCTGAGAAATGACAAGTAAACACCAGAATTACATATCTGCCATCATGCAAGAGGGTACAAATAAGGGTCCTGGTGTTCGAATCCTAATGCTCGAGAAATGGCAAGTAAACACTATAATTACATATCTGCCATAATGCAAGAGGGTCTGTATAAGTGTTTGAGTGTTTAAACCCTAATGCATGAGAAATGGCAAGTAAACACCATAATTACATATCTGCCATCATGCAAGAGGGTCCGAATAAGTGTTCGCGTGTTTAAACCCTAATGCTTGAGAAATGGCATATAAACACCATAATTACATATCTGCCATCATGCAAGAGGGTCCGAATAAGTGTCCAAGTGTTCGAATCCTAATGCTCGAGAAGTGGCAGGCAAACCCATAAATATATATCAGCCATCATGCAAGAGGGTCCGAATAAGTGTCCTAGTGTTCGAATCCTAATGCTCGAGAAATGGCAAGTAAACACCATAATTACATATTTTCCATCATGCAAGATGGTCCGAATAAGTGTTCGAGTGCTTAAACCCTAATGCATGAGAAATGGCAAATAAACACCATAATTACATATCAGCCATCATGCAAGAGAGTCCGAATATGTGTCCGAGTGTTCGAATCCTAATGCTCGAGAAATGGCAAGCACACACCATAATTATATATCTACCATCATGCAAGAGGGTCCGAATAAGTGTCCTATTGTTCGAATCCTAATGCTCGGGAAATGACAAGTAAACATCATAATTATATATCTGCCATCATGCAAGAGGCTCCGAATAAGTGTCCGACTGTTTAAACCCTAATGCATAAGAAATGGCAAATAAATACCATAATTACAACTCTGCCATCATGCAAGAGGGTACGAAAAAGTGCCCGAGTGTTCGAATCCTAATGCTCGAGAAATGGCAAGTAAGCACCATAATTACATATCGGCCATCATGCAAGAGAGTCCGAATAAGTATTCCTGTGTTTAAACCGTAATGCATGAGAAATGGCGAATAAACACCATAATTAAATATCTGCCATCATGCAAGAGGGTCCGAATAAGTGTCCAAGTGTTCGAATTGTAATTCTCGAGAAATGGCAAGCAAACACCATAATTATATATCTGCCATCATGCAAGAGGGTCTGAATAAGTGTCCTAGTGTTCGAATCCTAATGCTCGAGAAATGACAAGTAAACACCATAATTACAAATCTGCCATCATGCAAGAGGGTCTGAATAAGGGTCCTAGTGTTCGAATCCTAATGCTCGAGAAATGGCAAGTAAACACCATAATTACATATCTGCCATCATGCAAGAGGTCCGAATAAGTGTTTGAGTGTTTAAACCCTAATGCATGAGAAATGGCAAGTAAACACCATAATTACATATCTGCTATCATGCAAGAGGCTCCGATTAAGTGTCCAACTGTTCGAATCCTAATGCTCGAAAAATGGCAAGCAAACCCCACAATTATATATCTGCCATCATGCAAGAGGATCCGAATAAGTGTCCTAGTGTTCGAATCCTAATGCTCGAGAAATGGCAAGTAAGCACCATAATTACATATTTGCCATCATGCAAAAGGGTCCGAATAAGTGTTCGAGTGCTTAAACCCCAATGCATGAGAAATGGAAAATAAACACCATAATTACATATCTGCCATCATGCAAGAGGGTCCGAATAAGTGTCCGAGTGTTCGAATCCTAATGCTCGAGAAATGGAAAGCAAACACAATAATTATCTATCTACCATCATGCAAGAGGGTACGAATAAGTTTCCTAGTGTTCGAATCCTAATGCTCGAGAAATGACAAGTAAACAACAGAATTACATATCTGCCATCATGCAAGAGGGTCCGAATAAGTGTCCGAGTGTTTAAACCCTAATGCGTAAGAAATGACAAATGAACACCAGAATTATATCTCTGCCATGATGCAAGAGGGCCCGAAAAATTGTCCGAAGGTTCGAATCCTAATCCTCGAGAAATGGCAAGTAAACACCATAATTACATATCTGCCATCATGCAAGAGGGTCCAAATAAGTGTTCGAGTGTTTAAACCCTAATGCATGAGAAATGGCAAATAAACACTATAATTACATAGCAGCCATCATGCAGAGGGTCCGAATAAGTGTCCGTGTGTTCGAATCCTAATGCTCGAGAAATGGCAAACAAACACCATAATTATATATCTACCACCACGCAAGAGGGTCCGAATAAGTGTCCTAGTGATCGAATCCTAATGGTCGAGAAATGACAAGTAAACACCATAATTACATATCTGCCATCACGCAAGAGGGTCCGAATAAGTGTCTGACTGTTTAAACCCTAATGCATATGAAATGACAAATAAACACCATAATTACATATCTGCCATCATGCAAGAGGGTCCGAAAAAGTGTCCGAGTGTTCGAATCCTAATGCTCGAGAAATGGCAAGTAAACACCATAATTACGTATCTGCCATCATGCAAGAGGGTCCGAATAAGTTTTCGTGTGTTTAAACCCTAATGCATGAGAAACGGCAAATAAACACCATAATTAAATATCTACCGTCATGCAAGAGGGTCCGAATAAGTGTCCGAGTGTTCGAATCCTAATGGTCGAGAAATGGCAAGCAAGCACCATAATTGTATATCTGCCATCATGCAAGAGGGTCTGAATAAGTGTCCTAGTGTTCGAATCCTAATGCCCGAGAAATGACAAGTAAACACCATAATTACATATCTGCCATCATGCAAGAGGGTACGAATAAGGGTCCTGGTGTTTGAATCCTAATGCTCGAGAAATGGCAAGTAAACACTATAATTACATATTAGCCATAATGCAAGAGGGTCCGTCTAAGTGTTTGAGTGTTTAAACCCTAATGCATGAGAAATGGCAAGTAAACACCATAATTACATATCTGCTATCATGCAAGAGGCACCAAATAAGTGTCCGAGTGTTCGAATCCTAATGCTCGAGAAATAGCAAGCAAACACCATAATTATATTTCTACCATCATGCAAGAGGGTCCGAAGAAGTGTCCTAGTGTTCGAATCCTAATGCTCGAGAAATGACAAGTAAACACCAGAATTACAAATCTGTCATCATGCATGAGGGTCCGAATAAGTGTCCGAGTGTTTAAACCCTAATGCATTAGAAATGACAAATAAAAACCATAATTACATCTCTGCCATCATGCAAGAGGGTCCAAAAAAGTGTCCGAGGGTTCGAATCCTAATGCTCGAGAAATGGGATGTAAACATCATAATTACATATCTGCCATCATGCAAGCGGGTCCGAATAAGTGTTCGATTGTTTAAACCCTAATGCATGAGAAATGGCATATAAACACCATAATTACATATCTGTCATCATGCAAGAGGGTCCGAATAAGTGTCCGAGTGTTTGAATCCAAATGCTCGAGAAGTGGCAGGCAAACCCATAATTATATATCTGCCATCATGCAAGAGGGTCCGAATAGGTGTCCTAGTGTTCGAATCCTAATGCTCGAGAAATGGCTAGTAAACACCATAATTACATATTTGCCATCATGCAAGAGGGTCCGAATAAGTGTTCGAGTGCCTAAACCCTAATGCATGAGAAATGGCAAATAGACACCATAATTAAATATCAGCCATCATGCAAGAGGGCCCGAATATGTGTCCGAGTGTTCGAATCTTAATGCTCGAGAAATGGCAAGCACACACCATAATTATATATCTACCATCATGCAAGAGGGTCCGAATAAGTGTCCTATTGTTCGAATCCAAATGCTCGAGAAATGACAAGTAAACACCATAATTACATATCTGCCATCATGCAAGAGGCTCCGAATAAGTGTCCGACTGTTTAAACCCTAATGCATAAGAAATGGCAAATAAACACCATAATTACAACTCTGCCATCATGCAAGGGAGTACGAAAAAGTGTCCGAGTGTTCGAATCCTAATGCTCGAGAAATGGCAAGTAAGCACCATAATTACGTATCGGCCATCATGCAAGTGGGTCCGAATAAGTGTTCCTGTGTTAAAACCCTAATGCATGAGAAATGGCAAATAAACACCATAATTACATATCTGCCATCATGCAGGAGGGTCCGAATAAGTGTCCGAGTGTTCGAATTGTAATTCTCGAGAAATGGCAAGCAAACACCATAATTATATATCTGCCATCATGCAAGAGGGTCTGAATAAGTGTCCTAGTGTTCGAATCCTAATGTTCGAGAAATGACAAGTAAACACCATAATTACAAATCTGCCATCATGCAAGAGGGTCTGAATAAGGGTCCTAGTGTTCGAATCCTAATGCTCGAGAAATGGCAAGTAAACACCATAATTACATATCTGCCATCATGCAAGAGGTCCGAATAAGTGTTTGAGTGTATAAACCCTAATGCATGAGAAATGGCAAGTAAACACCATAATTATATATCTGCTATCATGCAAGAGGCTCCGAATAAGTGTCCAACTGTTCGAATCCTAATGCTCGAAAAATGGCAAGCAAACCCCACAATTATATATCTGCCATCATGCAAGAGGGTCCGAATAAGTGTCCTAGTGTTCGAATCCTAAAGCTCGAGAAATGGCAAGTAAGCACCATAATTACATATTTGCGGTCATGCAAGAGGGTCCGAATAACTGTTCGAGTGCTTAAACCCCAATGCATGAGAAATGGCAAATACACACCATAATTACATATCTGCCATCATGCAAGAGGGTACGAATAAGTGTCCGAGTGTTCGAGTCCTAATGCTCGAGAAATGGCAAGCAAACACAATAATTATCTATCTACCATCATGCAAGAGGGTCCGAATAAGTGTCCTAGTGTTCGAATCCTAATGCTCGAGAAATGACAAGTAAACAACAGAATTACATATCTGCCATCATGCAAGAGGGTCCGAATAAGTGTCCGAGTGTTTAAACCCTAATGCGTAAGAAATGACAAATAAACCCCATAATTACATCTCTGTCATGATGCGAGAGGGTCCGAAAAAGTGTCCGAGGGTTCGAATCCTAATGCTCGAGAAATGACAAGTAAACACCATAATTACATATCTGCCATCATGCAAGAGGGTCCGAACAAGTGTCCGTGTGTTCGAATCCTAATGCTCGAGAAATGCCAAGTAAGCACCATAATTACATATCTGCCATCATGCAAGAGGTCCGAATAAGTGTTTGAGTGTATAAACCCTAATCCATGAGAAATGGCAAGTAAACACCAAAATTACATATCTGCTATCATGCAAGAGGCTCCGAATAAGTGTCCAACTGTTCGAATCCTAATGCTTGAAAAATGGCAAGCAAACCCCACAATTATATATCTGCCATCATGCAAGAGGGTCCGAATAAGTGTCCTAGTGTTCGAATCCTAATGCTCGAGAAATGGCAAGTAGGCACCATAATTACATATTTGCCATCATGCAAGAGGGTCCGAATAAGTGTTCGAGTGCTTAAACCCCAATGCATGAGAAATGGCAAATAAACACCATAATTACATATCTGCCATCATGCAAGAGGGTCCAAATAAGTGTCCGAGTGTTCGAATCCTAATGCTCGAGAAATGGCAAGCAAACACAATAATTATCTATCTACCATCACGCAAGAGGGTCCGAATAAGTGTCCTAGTGTTCGAATCCTAACGCTCGAGAAATGACAAGTAAACAACAGAATTACATATCTGCCATCATGCAAGAGGGTCCGAATAAGTGTCCGTGTGTTCGAATCCTAATGCTCGAGAAATGGCAAGCAAACCCATAATTATATATCTGTCATCGTGCAAGAGGGTGCGAATAAGTGTCCTTGTGTTCGAATCCTAATGCTCGAGGAAAGGAAAGTAAACACCAAAATTACATATTTGCCATCATGCAAAAGGGTCCGAATAAGTGTTCGAGTGCTTAACCCTAATGCGTTAGAAATGGCAAATAAACACCATAATCACATATCTGCCATCATTCAAGAGGGTCCGAATAAGTGTCCGAGTGTTCGAATCCTAATGCTCGAGAAATGGCATGCAAACCCCATAACTATATATCTACCATCATGCAAGAGGCTCCGAATAAGTGTCCTAGTGTTCGAATCCTAATGCTCGAGAAATGACAAGTAAACACCACAATGACATATCTGCCATCATGCAAGATGGTCCGAAAAAGTGTCCGAGTGTTCGAATCCTAATGCTCGAGAAATGGCAAGTAAACACCATAATTACGTATCTGCCATCATGCAAGAGGGTCCGAATAAGTGTTCGTGTGTTTAAACCCAAATGCATGAGAAATGGAAAGTAAACAGCATAATTAAATATCTGCCATCATGCAAGGGGGTCCGAATAAGTGTCCGAGTGTTCGAATCCTAATGCTCGAGAAATAGCAAGCAAACACCATAATTATATATCTGCCATCCCGCAAGAGGGTCTGAATAAGTGTCATAGTGTTCGAATCCTAATGCTCGAGAAATGACAAGTAAACACCATAATTACATATCTGCCATCGTGCAAGAGGGTCCGAATAAGGGTTCTTGTGTTCGAATCCTAATGCTCGAGAAATGGCAAGTAAAGACCATAATTACATATCTGCCATCATGCAAGAGCGTCCGAATAAGTGTTTGAGTGTTTAAACCCTAATGCATGAGAAATGGCAAGTAAACACCATAATTACATATCTGCTATCATGCAAGAGGCTCCGAATAAGTGTCCGAGTGTTCGAATCCTAATGCTCGAGAAATGGCAAGCAAACCCCATAATTATATATCTGCCATCATGCAAGAGGGTCCGAATAAGTGTCCTAGTGTTCGAATCCTAATGCTCGAGAAATGGCAAGTAAACACCATAATTACGTATTTGCCATCGTGCAAGAGGGTCCGAATAAGTGTTCGAGTGCTTAAACCCTAACGCATGAGAAATGGCAAATAAACACCATAATTACATATCTGCCATCATGGAAGAGAGTCCGAATAAGTGTCTGAGTGTTCGAATCCTAATGCTCGAGAAATGGCAAGCAAACACCATAATTATATATCTCCCATCATGCAAGAGGGTCCGAATAAGTGTCCTAGTGTTCGAATCCTAATGCTCGAGAAATGACAAGTAAACACCATAATTACATATCTTCCATCATGCAAGAGGGTCCGAATAAGTGTCCGACTGTTTAAACCCTAATGCATAAAAAATAACAAATAAACACCATAATTACATCTTTGCCATCATGCAAGACGGTCCGAAAAATTGTCCGAGTGTTCAAATCCAAATGCTCGAGAAATGGCAAGTAAACACCATAATTACGTATCTGCCATCATACAAGAGGGTCCGAATAAGTGTTCGAGTGTTTAAACCCTAATGCATGAGAAATGGCAAATAAACACCATAATTAAGTATCTGGGATCATGCAAGATGGTCCGGATAAGTGTCCGAGTGTTCGAATCCTAACGCTCGAGAAATGACAAGCAAAAACCATAATTATATATCAGCCATCATGCAAGAGGGTCCGAATAAGTGTCCGAGTGTTCGAATCCTAATGCTCCGGAAATGGTACGCGAACACAATAATTGTATATCTGCATCATGCAAGAGGGTCTGAATAAGTGTCCTAGTGTTTCAATCCTAATGCTCGAGAAATTACCTGTAAACACCATAGTTACATATCTGCCATCATGCAAGAGGGTCCGAATAAGGGTCCAAGTGGTTGAATCCAAATTCTCGAGAAATGGCAAATAAACACCATAATTACATATCTGCTATCAAGCAAGAGGGTCCGAATAAGTGTCCGAGTGTTCGAATCCTAATGCTCGAGAAATGACAAGTAAATACCACAATTACATATCTGCCATCATGCAAGTGGGTCCGAATAAGTGTCCTAGTGTTCGAATCCTATTGCTTGAGAAATGGCAAGTAGACACCATAATTACATATTTGCCATCATGCAAGAGGGTCCGAAAAAGTGTCCGAGTGTTCGAATCCTAATGCTCCAGAAATGGCAAGTAAACACCTTAATTACATATCTGCGATCACGCAAGAGGGTCCGAATAAGTGTTCGAATGTTTAAACCCTAATGCATGAGAAATGGAAAATAATCACCATAATTAAATATCTGCAATCACGGAAGAGGGTCCAAATAAGTGTCCGAGTGTTCGAATACTAATGCTCCAGAAATGGCAAGCAAACACCATAATTATATATCTACCATCATGTAAGAGGGTCTGAATAAGTGTCCTAGTGTTCGAATCCTAATGCTCGAGAAATGACGAGTAAACACCGTAATTACATCTCTACCATCATGCAAGAGGGTCCGAACAAGGGTCCTAGTGTTCGTATCCTAATGCTCGAGAAATGGCAAGTAAACACCACAATTAGATATCTGCCATCATGCAAGAGGGTCTGAATATGTGTCCGAGTGTTCGAATCCTAATGCCCGAGAAATGGCAAGCAAACACCATAATTATATATCTGCCATCATGCAAGAGGGTCTGAATAAGTGTCCTAGTGTTCGAATCCTAGTGCTCGTGAAATGACCAGTAAACACCATAATTACATATCAGCCATCATGCAAGAGGGTCCGAATAAGTGTTCGAGTTCTTAAACTCTAATGCATGAGAAATGGCAAATAAACACCATAATTACATATCTACCATCATGTACAAGGGTCCAGATAAGTGTCTGAGTGTTCGAATCCTAATGCTCGAGAATTGGCAAGCAAACACCATAATTATATATCTACCATCATGCAATAGGGTCCGAATAAGTGTCCCAGTGTTCGAATCCTAATGCTCGAGAAATGACAAGTAAACACCATAATTACATATAGGCCATCATGCAAGAGGGTCCGAATAAGTGTCGGACCGTTTAAACCCTAATGCAAAAAAAATGACAAATAAACACCATAATTACATCTCAGCCATCCTGCAAGAGGGTCCGAAAAAGTGTCCGAGTGTTCGAATCCTAATGCTCGTGAAATGGCAAGTAAACACCATAATTACGTATCTGCCATCTTACAAGAGGGTCCGAATAAGTGTTCGAGTGTTTAAACACTAATGCATGTGAAATGGCAAATAAACACCATAATTAAATATCTGGCATCATGCAAGAGGGTCCGAATAAGTGTTCGAGTGTTCGAATCGTAACGCTCGAGAAATTGCACGCAAACACCATAATTATATATCATCCATCATGCAAGAGGGTCTGAATAAGTGTCCGAGTGTTCGAATCCTAATGCTCCAGAAATGGCAAGCAAACACAATAATTGTATATCAGCCATCATGCAAGAGGGTCCGAATAAGTGTCCTAGTGTTTGAATCCTAATGCTCGAGAAATGACCAGTAAATACCATAATTACATATCTGCCATCATGCTAGAGGGTCCGAATAAGGGTCCAAGTGGTCGAATCCAAATTCTCGAGAAATGGCAAGTAAACACCATAATTACATATCTGCTATCATGCAAGACGGTCCGAATAAGTGTCCGAGTGTTCGAATCCTAATGCTCGAGAAATGACAAGTAAACACCATAATTACATATCTGCCATCATGCAAGAGGGTCCGAATAAGGGTCCAAGTGGTCGAATCCAAATTCTCGAGAAATGGCAAGTAAACACCACAATTACATATCTGCCATCATGCAAGTGGGTCCAAATAAGTGTCCTAGTGTTCGAATCCTAATGCTCGAGAAATGGCAAGTAGACACCATAATTACATATTTGCCACCATTCAAGAGGGTCCGAAAAAGTGTCCGAGTGTGTGAATCCTAATGCTCGAGAAATGGCAAGTAAACACGCTAATTACATATCTGCCATCACGCAAGAGGGTCCGAATAAGTGTTCGGGTGTTTAAACCCTAATGCATGAGAAACGGAAAATAAACACCATAATAAAATGTCTGCCATCGTGCAAAAGGGTCCGAATAAGTGTCCGAATGTTCGAATACTAATGCTCCAGAAATGGCAAGCAAACACCATAATTATATATCTGCCATCATGCAAGAGGGTCTGAATAGGTGTCTTAGTGTTCGAATCCTAATTCTCGAGAAATGACAAGTAAACACCATAATTACGTATCTGCCGTCATGCAAGAGGGTCCGAATAAGGGTCCTAGTGTTCGAATCCTAATGCTCGAGAAATGGCAAGTAAACACCATAATTACATATCTACCATCATGCAAGAGGGTGCGAATAAGTGTCTGAGTGTTCGAATCCTAACGCTCGAGAAATGACAAGTAAAGACCAGAATTACATATTTGCCATGAGGCAAGATTGTCCGAATAAGTGTCCGAGTGTTTAAACCCTAATGCATAAGAAATGACAAACAAACACCATAATTACATCTCAGCCATCATGCAAGAGGGTCTGAATAAGGGTCCTAGTGTTCGAATCCTAATGCTCGAGAAATGGCAAGTAAACACCATAATTACATATCTGCCATCATGCAAGAGGGTCCGAATAAGTGTTTGAGTGTTTAAACCCTACTGCATGAGAAATGGCAAGTAAACACCATAATTACATATCTGCTATCATGCAAGAGGGTCCGAATAAGTGTCCGAGTGTTTGAATCCTAATGCTCGACAAATGAATAGTAAACACCATAATTACATATCTGCCATCAAGCAAGAGGGTCCGAATAAGTGTCCGAGTGTTCGAATCCTAATGCTCGACAAATGACAAGTAAACACCATATTACATATCTGCCATCATGGTAGAGGGTCCGAATAAGTGTCTGAGTGTTTAAACCCCAATGCATGTGAAATGGCATGTAAACACCATAATTACATATCTACCATCAAGCAAGAGGGTCCAAATCAATGTCCGAGTGTTCGAATCCTAATGCTCGAGAAATGCCAAGTAAACACCATAATTACGTATCTGCGATCATGGTAGAGGGTCCGAGAAAGTGTCCGAGTGTTTAAACACTAATGCATGAGAAATGGTAAATAAGAACCATAATTACATATCTGCCATCATGCAAGAGGGTCCGAATAAGTGTCCAAGTGTTCGAATCGTAATGCCCGAGAAATGACAAGTAAACACCAAAATTACATATCTGCCATCATGGTAGAGGGTCTGGATAAGTGTTCAAGTGTTTAAACCCTAACGCATGAGAAATGGCAAGGAAACACCGTAATTACATAACGACTATGATGCAAGAGGGTCTGAATAAGTGTCCGAGTGTTCGAATCCTATTCCTCGAGAAATGACAAGTAAACACCATAATTACATATCTGCCATCATCCAAGAGGGTCATAATAAGGGTTATAGTGTTCGACTCCTAATGCTCGGGAAATGGCAAGTGGACACCATAATTATATATCTGCCATCATGCAAGAGGGTCGGAATAAGTGTCCGAGTGTTCGAATCCTAATGCTCGAGAAATGACAAGTAAACACCATAATTACATATCTGCCATCATGCTAGAGGGTCCGAATAGATGTCTGAGTGTTTAAACCCCAATGGATGAGAAGTGTCAAATAAACACCATAATTACATATCTACCATCGTGCAATGGGGTCCGAATCAGTGTCCGAGTGTTCGAATACAAATGCTCGAGAAATGCCAAGTAAACACCATAATTACGTATCTGCCATCATGCTAGAGGGTCCGAATAAGTGTCCGAGTGTTCGAATCCTAATGCCCGAGAAATGACAAGTAAACACCATAATTACATATCTGCCATCGTGCTAGAGGGTCCGAATAAGTGTCTGAGTGTTTAAACCCCAATGCATGAGAAATGGCAAATAAACACCATAATTACATATCTACCATCGTGCAAGAGGGTCCGAATCAGTGTCCGAGTGTTCGAATACTAATGCTGGAGAAATGCCAAGTAAACACCATAATTACGTATCTGCCATCGTGCTAGAGGGTCCGAATAAGTGCCCGAGTGTTTAAACCCAAATGCATGAGAAATGGCAAATAAAAACCATAATTACATATCTGCCATCATGCAAAAGGGTCCGTAAAAGTTTCCGAGTGTTCGAATCCTAATGCCCGAGAAATGACAAGTAAACACCATAATTACATATCAGCCATCATGCTAGAGGGTCCGAATAAGTGTCAGAGTGTTTAAACCCTAATGCATGAGAAATGGAAAATAAACACCACAATTACGTATCTGCCATCATGCGAGATGGTCCGAATAAGTGTCCGAGTGGTCGAATCCTAATGCTCGAGAAATGGCAAGTAAACACCATAATAACATATCTGTCATCATGCAAGAGGGTCCGAATAAGTGTCCGAGTGTTCGAATCTTAATGCACAAGAAATGACAAGTAAACACCATAATTACATATCTGCCATCATGCTAGAGGGTACGAATAAGTGTTCGACTGTTTAAACCCTAATGCATGAAAAATGGTAAATAAACACCATAATTAAATAGCTGCCATCATGCAAGATGGTCCGAATAAGTGTCCGAGTGTTCGAATCCTAATGCTCGAGAAATGGCAAGCAAACACCATAATTGTATATCTGCCATCATGCAAGAGGGTCTGAATAAGTGTCCGAGTGTTCGAATCCTAATGCTCAAGAAATGACAAGTAAACACCATATTTACATATCTGCCATCATGGAAGAGGGTCCGAATAAGTGTTATAGTGTTCGACCCCTAATGCTCGAGAAATGGCAAGTAGACACCATAATTACATATGTGCCATCATGCAAGAGGGTCCGAATAAGTGTCCGAGGGTTCGAATCCTAATGCTCGAGAAATGACAATTAAACACCATAATTACGTATCTGCCATCATGCTAGAGGGTCTGGATACGTGTTCGAGTGTTTAAACCCAAACGCATGAGAAATGGCAAGGAAACACCGTAATTACATATCGCCTATGATGCAAGAGGGTCTGAATAAGTGTCCGAGTGTTCGAATCCTATTCCTCGAGAAATGACAAGTAAACACCATAATTGCATATCTGCCATCATGCAAGAGGGTCCGAATTAAGTGTTACAGTGCTCGACTCCTAATGCTCGGGAAATGGCAAGTGGACACCATAATTACATATCTGCCATCATGCAAGAGGGTCGGAATAAGTGTCCGAGTGTTCGATTGCTAAAGCTCGAGAAATGCCAAGTAAACACCATAATTACGTATCTGCCATCATGCTAGAGGGTCCGAATAAATGTCTGAGTGTTTAAACCGTAATGCATGAGAAATGGCAAATAAACACCATAATTACATATCTGCCATCATGCAAAAGGGTCCGAATAAGTGTCCGAGTGTTCGAATCCTAATGCCTGAGAAATGACAAGTAAACACCATAATTACATATCTGCCATCATGCTAGAGGGTCCGAATAGGTGTCGGAGTGTTTAAAACCTAATGCATGAGAAATGGAAAATAAACACCATAATTACATATCTGCCATCATGCGAGAGGGTCCGAATACGTGTCCGAGTGTTCGAATCCAAATGCTCGAGAAATGGCAAGTAAACACCATAATTACCTATTTGCAATCATGCAAGAGGGTCCGAATAAGTGTTATAGTGTTCGACTCCTAGTGCTCGAGAAATGGCAAGTAGACACCATAATTACATATCTGCCATCATGCAAGAGGGTCCGAATAAGTGTCCGAGTGTTTGAATCCTAATGCTCGAGAAATGACAAGTAAACACCATAATTATATATCTGCCACCATGCTAGAGGGTCCGAATAAGTGTTCGGACGTTTAAACCGTAATGCATGAGAAATGGCAAATAAACACCATAATTAAATGTCTGCCATCATGCAAAAGGGGCCGAAAAAGTGTCCGATTGTTCGAATCCTAATTCTCGGGAAATGGCAAGTAAACACCATAATTACATATTTGCCATCATGCAAGAGGGTCCGAATAAGTGTTATAGTGTTCGACTCCTAATGCTCGAGAAATGGCAAGCAGACAGCATAATTACATATCTGCCATCATGCAAGAGGGTCCGAATAAGTGTCCGAGTGTTTGAATCCAAATGCTCGAGAAATGACAAGTAAACACCATAATTACATATCTGCCACCATGCTAGAGGGTCCGAATAAATGTCTGAGTGTTTAAACCCCAATGCATGAGAAATGGCAAATAAACACCATAATTACATATCTACCATCGTGCAAGAGGGTACGAATCAGTGTCTGAGTGTTTGAGTAATAATGCTGGAGAAATGCCAAGTAAATACCATAATTACGTATCTGCCATCACGCTGGAGGGTCCGAATAAGTGTCCGAGTGTTTAAACCCAAATGCATGAGAAATGGCAAATAAACACCATAATCACATATCTGCCATCATGCAAAAGGGTCCGAAAAAGTGTCCGAGTGTTCGAATCCTAATGCCCGAGAAATGACAAGAAAACACCATAATTACATATCTGCCATCATGCTAGAGGGTCCGAATAGGTGTCAGAGTGTTTAAAACCTAATGCATGAGAAATGGAAAATAACCACCATAATTACATATCTGCCATCATGCGAGAGAGTCCGAATAAGTGTCCGAGTGTTCGAATCCAAATGCTCGAGAAATGGCAAGTAAACACCATAATAACCTATCTGCCGTCATGCAAGAGGGTCCGAATAAGTGTCTGAGTGTTCGAATCCTAATGCTCGAGAAAATGACAATTAAACACCATAATTACGTATCTGCCATCATGCTAGAGGGTCTGGATAAGTGTTCGAGTGTTTAAACCCAAACGCATGAGAAATGGCAAGGAAACACCGTAATTACATATCGCCTATGATGCAAGAGGGTCTGAATAAGTGTCCGAGTGTTCGAATCCTATTCCTCGAGAAATGACAAGTAAACACCATAATTGCATATCTGCCATCATGCAAGAGGGTCCGAATTAAGTGTTACAGTGCTCGACTCCTAATGCTCGGGAAATGGCAAGTGGACACCATAATTACATATCTGCCATCATGCAAGAGGGTCGGAATAAGTGTCCGAGTGTTCGATTGCTAAAGCTCGAGAAATGCCAAGTAAACACCATAATTACGTATCTGCCATCATGCTAGAGGGTCCGAATAAATGTCTGAGTGTTTAAACCCTAATGCCTGAGAAATGGCAAATAAACACCATAATTACATATCTGCCATCATGCAAAAGGGTCCGAATAAGTGTCCGAGTGTTCGAATCCTAATGCCCGAGAAATGACAAGTAAACACCATAATTACATATCTGCCATCATGCTAGAGGGTCCGAATAGGTGTCGGAGTGTTTAAAACCTAATGCATGAGAAATGGAAAATAAACACCATAATTACATATCTGCCATCATGCGAGAGGGTCCGAATACGTGTCCGAGTGTTCGAATCCAAATGCTCGAGAAATGGCAAGTAAACACCATAATTACCTATTTGCAATCATGCAAGAGGGTCCGAATAAGTGTTATAGTGTTCGACTCCTAGTGCTCGAGAAATGGCAAGTAGACACCATAATTACATATCTGCCATCGTGCAAGAGGGTCCGAATAAGTGTCCGAGTGTTTGAATCCTAATGCTCGAGAAATGACAAGTAAACACCATAATTATATATCTGCCACCATGCTAGAGGGTCCGAATAAGTGTTCGGACGTTTAAACCATAATGCATGAGAAATGGCAAATAAACACCATAATTAAATGTCTGCCATCATGCAAAAGGGGCCGAAAAAGTGTCCGATTGTTCGAATCCTAATTCTCGGGAAATGGCAAGTAAACACCATAATTACATATTTGCCATCATGCAAGAGGGTCCGAATAAGTGTTATAGTGTTCGACTCCTAATGCTCGAGAAATGGCAAGCAGACAGCATAATTACATATATGCCATCATGCAAGAGGGTCCGAATAAGTGTCCGAGTGTTTGAATCCAAATGCTCGAGAAATGACAAGTAAACACCATAATTACATATCTGCCACCATGCTAGAGGGTCCGAATAAATGTCTGAGTGTTTAAACCCCAATGCATGAGAAATGGCAAATAAACACCATAATTACATATCTACCATCGTGCAAGAGGGTCCGAATCAGTGTCTGAGTGTTTGAGTAATAATGCTGGAGAAATGCCAAGTAAACACCATAATTACGTATCTGCCATCACGCTGGAGGGTCCGAATAAGTGTCCGAGTGTTTAAACCCAAATGCATGATAAATGGCAAATAAACACCATAATTACATATCTGCCATCATGCAAAAGGGTCCGAAAAAGTGTCCGAGTGTTCGAATCCTAATGCCCGAGAAATGACAAGAAAACACCATAATTACATATCTGCCATCTTGCTAGAGGGTCCGAATAGGTGTCAGAGTGTTTAAAACCTAATGCATGAGAAATGGAAAATAACCACCATAATTACATACCTGCCATCATGCGAGAGAGTCCGAATAAGTGTCCGAGTGTTCGAATCCAAATGCTCGAGAAATGGCAAGTAAACACCATAATAACCTATCTGCCGTCATGCAAGAGGGTCCGAATAAGTGTCCGAGTGTTCGAATCCTAATGCTCGACAAATGACAAGTAAACTCCATAATTACATATCTGCCATCATGCTAGAGGGTCCGAATAAGTGTCCGAGTGTTTAAACCCTGATGCATGAGAAATGGAAAATAAACACCACAATTACATATCTGCCACCATCCGAGATGTTCCGAATAAGTGTCCGAGTGGTCGAATCCTAATGCTCGAGAAATGGCAAGTAAACACCATAATTACATATCTGCCATCATGCAAGAAGGTCCGAATAAGTGTTCGGGTGTTCGAATCTTATTGCACAAGAAATGACAAGTAAACACCATAATTACATATCTGCCATCATGCTAGAGGTTCCGAATAAGTGTTCGACTGTTTGAACCCTAATGCATGAGAAATGGCAAATAAACACCATAATTAAATATCTCCCATCATGCAAGATGGTCCGAATAAGTGTCCGAGTATTCGAATCCTAATGCTCGAGAAATGGCAAGCAAACACCATAATTGTATATCTGCCATCATGAATGAGGGTCTGAATAAGTGTCCGATCGTTCGAATCCTAATGCTCGAGAAATGACAAGTAAACACCATAATTACATATCTGCCATCATGCAAGAGCGTCCGAATGAGTGTTATAGTGTTCGACTCCTAATGCTCGTGAAATGGCAAGTAGACACCATAATTACATATTTGCCATCACGCAAGAGGGTCCGAATAAGTGTCCGAGTGTTCGAATCCTAATGCCCGAGAAATGACAAGTAAACACCATAATTACATATCTGCCATCATGCTAGAGGGTCCGAATAAATGTCTGAGTGTTTAAACCCCAATGCATGAGAAATGGCAAATAAACACCATAATTAGATATCTACCTTCGTGCAAGAGGGTCCGAATCAGTGTCCGAGTGTTCGAATACTAATGCTTGAGAAATGCCAAGTAAACACCATAATTACGTATCTGTCATCATGCTAGAGGGTCCGAATAAGTGTTCGAGTGTTTAAATCCTAATGCATGAGAAATGTAAAATAAACACCATAATTACATATCTGCCATCATGCAAGAGGGTCTGAATAAGTGTCCGAGTGTTCGAATCCTAATGCACGACAAATGACAAGTAAACACCATAATTACATATCTGCCATCATGCTAGAGGGTTCCGAATAAGTGTCTGAGTGGTTAAACCCCAATGCATGAGAAATGGAAAATTAACACCATAATTACATATATACCATCGTGCAAGAGGGTCCGAATCAATGTCCGAGTGTTCGAATCCTAATGGTCGAGAAATGCCAAGTAAACACCATAATTACGTATCTGCCATCATGGTAGAGGGTCCGAGTAGGTGTCCGAGTGCTTAAACCCTAATGCATGAGAAATGGCAAATAAACACCATAATTACATATCTGCCATCATGCAAGATGGTCCGAATAAGTGTCCGAGTGTTCGAATCCTAATGCCTGAGAATTGACAAGTAAACACCATAATTATATATCTGCCATCATGCTTGACGGTCTGAATAAGTGTTCAAGTGTTTAAACCCTAATGCATGAGAAATGGCAAGGAAACACCATAATTACATATCGGCTATGATGCAAGAGGGTCCGAATAAGTGTCCGAGTGTTCGAATCCTATTGTTCCAGAAATGACAAGTAAACACCATAATTACATATCTGCCATCATGCAAGAGGGTGCGAATAAGTGTTATAGTGTTCGAATCCTAATGCTCGAGAAACGGCAAGTAGACACCATAATTACATATCTGCCATCATGCAAGAGGGTCCGAAGAAGTGTCCGAGTGTTCGAATCCAAATGCTTGAGAAACGACAAGTAAACACCATAATTGCATATCTGCCATCATGCTAGAGGGTCCGAATAAATGTCTGAGTGTTTAAACCCCAATGCGTGAGAAATGGCAAATAAACACCATAATTACATATCAACCCTCGTGCAAGAGGGTCCAAATCAGTGTCCGAGTGTTCGAATACTAATGCTCGAGAAATGCCAAGTAAACACCATAATCACGTATCTGTCATCATGCTAGAGGGTCCGAATAACTGTCCGAGTGTTTAAACCCTAATGCGTGAGAAATGGCAAATAAACACCATAATTACATATCTGCCATCATGCAAAGGGTCCGAATAAGTGTCCGAGTGTTCGAATCCTAATGCCCGAGAAATGACAAGTAAACGCCATAATTACAAATATGTCATCATGCTAGAGGGTTCGAATAAGTGTTCGAGTATTTAAACCCTAATGCATGAGAAATGGCAAATAAACACCATAATTACATATCTGCCCTCATGCGAGAGGGTCCGAATAAGTGTCCGAGGGTTCGAATCCTAATGCTCGAGAAATGGCAAGTAAACACCATAATTACATATCTGCCATCATGCAAGAGGATCCAAATAAGTGTTCGAGTGTTCGAATCCTAATGCTCGAGAAATGACAAGTAAACACCATAATTACATATCTGCCATCACGCTTGAGGGTCCGAATAATTGTTCGAGTGTTTAAACCCTAATGCATGAGAAATGGAAAATAAACACCATAATTAAATATCTGCCATCATGCAAGAGGGTCCAAAAAAGTGTCCGAGTGTTCGAATCCTAATGCTCGAGAAATGACAAGTAAACACTATAATTACATATCTGCCATCATGAAAGAGGGTACGAATAAGTGTTATAGTGTTTGACTCCTAATGCTCGAGAAATGGCAAGTAGACACCATAATTACGTATCTGCCATCATGCGAGACGGTTTGAATAAGTGTCCGAGTGTTCGAATCCTAATGCTCGAGAAATGGCAAGTAAACACCATAATTACATATCTGCCATCATGCAAGAGGGTCCAAATAAGTGTCCGAGTGTTCGAATCTTAATGCACAAGAAATGACAAGTAAACACCATAATTACATATCTGCCATCGTGCTAGAGGGTCCGAATAAGTGTTCGCGTGTTTAAACCCTAATGCATGAGAAATGGCAAATAATTACCATAATTAAATATCTGCCATCAGGCAAGAGGGTCTGAATAAGTGTCCGAGTGTCGAATCCTAATGCTCGAGAAATGGCAAGCAAACGCCATAATTGTATATCTTCCATCATGCAAGAGGGTCTGAATAAGTGTCCGATTGTTCGAATCCTAATGCTCGAGAAATGACAAGTAAACACCATAATTACATATCTGCCATCATGCAAGAGAGTCCGAATAAGTGTTATAGTGTTCGACTCCTAATGCTCGAGAAGTGGAAAGTAGACACCATAATTACATATCTGCCATCATGCAAGAGGGTCCGAATAAGTGTCCGAGTGTTCGAATCCTAATGCTCGAGAAATGACAAGTAAACACCATAATTACATATCTGCCATCATGGTAGAGGGTCTGAATAAATGTCTGAGTGTTTAAACCCCAATGCATGAGAAATGGAAAATAAACACCATAATTACATATCTACCATCGTGCAAGAGGGTCCGAATCAGTGTCCGAGTGTTCGAATACTAATGCTTGAGAAATGCCAAGTAAACACCATAATTACGTATCTGTCATCATGCTAGAGGGTCCGAATAAGTGTTCGAGTGTTTAAACCCTAATGCATGAGAAATGTAAAATAAACACCATAATGACATATCTGCCATCATGCAAGAGGGTCTGAATAAGTGTCCAAGTGTTCGATTCCTAATGCTCGACAAATGACAAGTAAACACCATAATTAAATATCTGCCATCATGCTAGAGGCTCCGAATAAGTGTCTGAGTGTTTAAACCCCAATGCATGAGAAATGGCAAATTAACAC
The DNA here is from genome assembly GCF_055761805.1 of Camellia sinensis. Classification (NCBI taxonomy): domain Eukaryota; kingdom Viridiplantae; phylum Streptophyta; class Magnoliopsida; order Ericales; family Theaceae; genus Camellia; species Camellia sinensis. The sequence goes on from NC_138972.1 coordinate 166,091,169, forward strand.
CATAATTACGTATATGCCATCGTGCAAGAGGGTCCGAATCAATGTCCGAGTGTTCGAAGCCTAATGCTCGAGAAATGCCAAGTAAACACCATAATTACGTATCTGCCATCATGGTAGAGGGTCTGAGTAGGTGTCCGAGTGCTTAAACCCTAATGCATGAGAAATGGCAAATAAACACCATAATTACATATCTGCCATCATGCAAGAGGGTCCGAATAAGTGTCTGAGTGTTCGAATCCTAATGCCTTAGAATTGACAAGTAAACACCATAATTATATATCTGCCATCATGCTAGAGGGTGTGAATAAGTGTTCGAGTGTTTAAACCCTAATGCATGAGAAATGGCAAGGAAACACCATAATTACATATCGGCTATGATGCAAGAGGGTCCGAATAAGTGTCCGAGTGTTCGAATCCTATTGCTCGAGAAATTACAAGTAAACACCATAATTACATATCTGCCATCATGCAAGAGGGTCCGAATAAGTGTTATAGTGTTCGACTCCTAATGCTCGAGAAACAGCAAGTAGACACCATAATTACATATCTGCCATCATGCAAGAGGGTCCGAATAAGTGTCCGAGTATTCGAATCCAAATGCCTGAGAAATGACAACAAACACCATAATTACATATCTGCCATCATGCTAGAGGGTCCGAATAAATATCTGAGTGTTTAAACCCCAATGCGTGAGAAATGGCAAATAAACACCATAATTACATATCAACCATCATGCAAGAGGGTCCAAATCAGTGTCCGTGTGTTCGAATACTAAAGCTCGAGAAATGCCAAGTAAACACCATAATTACGTATATGTCATCATGCTAGAGGGTCCGAATAAGTGTCCGAGTGTTTAAACCCTAATGCATGAGAAATGGAAAATAAACACCATAATTGCATACCTGCCATCATGCAAAAGGGTCCGAATAAGTGTCCGAGTGTTCGAATCCTAATGCCCGAGAAATGACAACTAAACACCATAATTACATATCTGCCATCGTGCTAGAGGGTCCGAATAAGTGTCCGAGTATTTAAACCCTAATGCTTGAGAAATGGCAAATAAACACCATAATTACATATCTGCCCTGATGCGAGAGGGTCCGAATAAGTGTCCGAGGGTTCGAATCCTAATGCTCGAGAAATGGCAAGCAAACACCATAATTACACATCTGCCATCATGCAAGAGGATCCAAATAAGTGTCCTAGTGTTCGAATCCAAATGCTCGAGAAATGACAAGTAAACACCATAATTACATATCAGCCATCATGCTAGAGGGTCCGAATAAGTGTTCGAGTGTTTAAACCCTAATGCATGAGAAATGGAAAATAAACACCATAATGAAATATCTGCCATCATGCAAGAGGGTCCGAAAAAGTGTCCGAGTGTTCGAATCCTAATGCTCGAGAAATGACCAGTAAACACCATAATTACATATCTGCCATCATGAAAGAGGGTCCGAATAAGTGTTATAGTGTTCGACTCCTAATGCTCGAGAAATGGCAAGTAGACATCATAATTACGTATCTGCCATCATGCGAGACGGTTCGAATAAGTGTCCGAGTGTTCGAATCCTAATGCTCGACAAATGACAAGTAAACACCATAATTACATATCTGCCATCATGCTAGAGGGTCCGAATAAGTGTTTGAGTGTTTAAACCCCAATGCATGAGAAATGGCAAATTAACGCCACAATTACGTATATACCATCGTGCAAGAGGTTCCGAATCAATGTCTGAGTGTTCGAATCCTAATGCTCGAGAAATGCCAAGTAAACACCGTAATTACGTATCTGCCATCATGGTAGAGGGTCCGAGTAGGTGTCCGAGTGCTTAAACCCTAATCCGTGAGAAATGGCAAATAAACACCATAATTACATATCTGCCATCATGCAAGAGGATCTGAATAGGTGTCCGAGTGTTCGAATCCTAATGCCTGAGAATTGACAAGTAAACACCATAATTATATATCTGCCATCATGCTAGAGGGTCTGAATAAGTGTTCGAGTGTTTAAACCCTAATGCATGAGAAATGGCAAGGAAACACCATAATTACATATCGGCTATGATGCAAGAGGGTCCGAATAAGTGTCCGAGTGTTCGAATCCTATTGCTCGAGAAATGACAAGTAAACACCATAATTACATAGCTGCCATCATGCAAGAGTGTCCGAATAAGTGTTATAGTGTTCGACTCCTAATGCTCGAGAAATGGCAAGTAGACACCATAATTACATATCTGCCATCATACAAGAGGGTCCGAATAAGTGTCCGAGTGTTCGAATCCTAATGCTTGAGAAATGACAAGTAACCACCACAATTACATATATGCCATCATGCTAGAGGGTCCGAATAAATGTCTGAGTGTTTAAACCCCAATGTGTGAGAAATGGCAAATAAACACCATAATTACATATTAACCATCGTGCAAGAGGGTCCAAATCAGTGTCCGAGTGTTCGAATACTAATGCTCCAGAAATGCCAAGTAAACACCATAATTACATGTCTATCATCATGCTAGAGGGTCCGAATAAGTGTCCGAGTGTTTAAACCCAAATACATGAGAAATGGCAAATAAACACCACAATTACATATCTGCCATCATGCAAAAGGGTCCGAATAAGTGTCCGAGTGTTGGAATCATAATGCCCGAGAAATGACAAGTAAACACCATAATTACATATCTGCCATCATGCTAGAGGGTCCGAATAGATGTCTGAGTGTTTAAACCCCAATGTGTGATAAATGGAAAATAAACACCATAATTACATATCAACCATCCTGCAAGAGGGTCCAAATCAGTGCCCGAGTGTTCGAATACTAACGCTCGAGAAATGCCAAGTAAACACCAAAATTATGTATCTGTCATCATCCTAGAGGGTCTGAATAAGTGTCCGAGTGTTTAAACCCTAATGCATGAGAAATGGCAAATAAACACCACAATTACATATCTGCCATCATGCAAAAGGGTCCGAATAAGTGTCCGAGTGTTGGAATCCTAATGCCCGAGAAATGACAAGTAAACACCATAATTACATATCTGCCATCATGCTAGAGTGTCCGAATAAATGTCTGAGTGTTTAAACCCCAATGTGTGAGAAATGGCAAATAAACACCATAATTACATATTAACCATCGTGTAAGAGGGTCCAAATCAGTGTCCGAGTGTTCGAATACTAATGCTCCAGAAATGCCAAGTAAACACCATAATTACGTATCTGTCATCATGCTAGAGGGTCCGAATAAGTGTCCGAGTGTTTAAACCCTAATGCATGAGAAATGGCAAATAAACACCACAATTACATATCTGCCATCATGCAAAAGGGTCTGAATAAGTGTCCGAGTGTTGGAATCCTAATGCCCGAGAAATGACTAGTAAACACCAAAATTACATATCTGCCATCATGCTAGAGGGTCCGAATAAATGTCCGAGTATTTAAACCCTAATGCTTGAGAAATGGCAAATAAACACCATAATTACATATCTGCCCTGATGCGAGTGGGTCCGAATAAGTGTCCGAGGGTTCGAATCCTAATGCTCGAGAAATGGCAAGAAAACACCATAATTACACATCTGCCATCATGCAAGAGGATCCAAATAAGTGCCCTAGTGTTCGAATCCTAATGCTCGAGAAATGACAAGTAAACACCATAATTACATATCAGCCATCATGCTAGAGGGTCCGAATAAGTGTTCGAGTGTTTATACCCTAATGCATGAGAAATGGAAAATAAACACCATAATGAAATATCTGCCATCATGCAAGAGGGTCCGAAAAAGTGTCCGAGTGTTCGAATCCTAATGCTCGAGAAATGACCAGTAAACACCATAATTACATATCTGCCATCATGAAAGAGGGTCCGAATAAGTGTTATAGTGTTCGACTCCTAATGCTCGAGAAATGGCAAGTAGACATCTTAATTACGTATCTGCCATCATGCGAGACGGTTCGAATAAGTGTCCGAGTGTTCGAATCCTAATGCTCGACAAATGACAAGTAAACACCATAATTACATATCTGCCATCATGCTAGAGGGTCCGAATAAGTGTCTGAGTGTTTAAACCCCAATGCATGAGAAATGGCAAATTAACACCACAATTACGTATATACCATCGTGCAAGAGGGTCCGAATCAATGTCTGAGTGTTTGAATCCTAATGCTCGAGAAATGCCAAGTAAACACCGTAATTACGTATCTGCCATCATGGTAGAGGGTCCGAGTAGGTGTCCGAGTGCTTAAACCCTAATCCGTGAGAAATGGCAAATAAACACCATAATTACATATCTGCCATCATGCAAGAGGATCCGAATAAGTGTCCGAGTGTTCGAATCCTAATGCCTGAGAATTGACAAGTAAACACCATAATTATATATCTGCCATCATGCTAGAGGGTCTGAATAAGTGTTCGAGTGTTTAAACCCTAATGCATGAGAAATGGCAAGGAAACACCATAATTACATATCGGCTATGATGCAAGAGGGTCCGAATAAGTGTCCGAGTGTTCGAATCCTATTGCTCGAGAAATGACAAGTAAACACCATAATTACATAGCTGCCATCATGCAAGAGTGTCCGAATAAGTGTTATAGTGTTCGACTCCTAATGCTCGAGAAATGGCAAGTAGACACCATAATTACATATCTGCCATCATACAAGAGGGTCCGAATAAGTGTCCGAGTGTTCGAATCCTAATGCTTGAGAAATGACAAGTAACCACCATAATTACATATATGCCATCATGCTAGAGGGTCCGAATAAATGTCTGAGTGTTTAAACCCCAATGTGTGAGAAATGGCAAATAAACACCATAATTACATATTAACCATCGTGCAAGAGGGTCCAAATCAGTGTCCGAGTGTTCGAATACTAATGCTCCAGAAATGCCAAGTAAACACCATAATTACATGTCTATCATCATGCTAGAGGGTCCGAATAAGTGTCCGAGTGTTTAAACCCAAATACATGAGAAATGGCAAATAAACACCACAATTACATATCTGCCATCACGCAAAAGGGTCCGAATAAGTGTCCGAGTGTTGGAATCATAATGCCCGAGAAATGACAAGTAAACACCATAATTACATATCTGCCATCATGCTAGAGGGTCCGAATAGATGTCTGAGTGTTTAAACCCCAATGTGTGATAAATGGAAAATAAACACCATAATTACATATCAACCATCGTGCAAGAGGGTCCAAATCAGTGTCCGAGTGTTCGAATACTAACGCTCGAGAAATGCCAAGTAAACACCAAAATTATGTATCTGTCATCATCCTAGAGGGTCCGAATAAGTGTCCGAGTGTTTAAACCCTAATGCATGAGAAATGGCAAATAAACACCACAATTACATATCTGCCATCATGCAAAAGGGTCCGAATAAGTGTCCGAGTGTTGGAATCCTAATGCCCGAGAAATGACAAGTAAACACCATAATTACATATCTGCCATCATGCTAGAGGGTCCGAATAAATGTCTGAGTGTTTAAACCCCAATGTGTGAGAAATGGCAAATAAACACCATAATTACATATTAACCATCGTGTAAGAGGGTCCAAATCAGTGTCCGAGTGTTCGAATACTAATGCTCCAGAAATGCCAAGTAAACACCATAATTATGTATCTGTCATCATGCTAGAGGGTCCGAATAAGTGTCCGAGTGTTTAAACCCTAATGCATGAGAAATGGCAAATAAACACCACAATTACATATCTGCCATCATGCAAAAGGGTCTGAATAAGTGTCCGAGTGTTGGAATCCTAATGCCCGAGAAATGACAAGTAAACACCAAAATAACATATCTGCCATCATGCTAGAGGGTCCGAATAACTGTCTGAGTGTTTAAACCCCAATGTGTGAGAAATGGCAAATAAACACCATAATTACATATCAACCATCGTGCAAGAGGGTCCAAATCAGTGTCCGAGTGTTCGAATACTAATGCTCGAGAAATGCCAAGTAAACACCAAAATTTTGTATCTGTCATCAACCTAGAGGGTCCGAATAAGTGTCCGAGTGTTTAAACCCTAATGCATGAGAAATGGCAAATAAACACCATAATTATATATCTGCCATCATGCAAGAGGGTCCGAAAAAGTGTCCGAGTGTTCGAATCCTAATGCTCGAGAAATGACAAGTAAACACCATAATTACATATCTGCCATCATGAAAGAGGGTCCGAATAAGTGTTATAGTGTTCGACTCCTAATGCTCGAGAAATGGCAAGTAGACACCATAATTACGTATCTGCCATCATGCGAGACGGTTCGAATAAGTGTCCGAGTGTTCGAATCCTAATGCTCGAGAAATGGCAAGTAAACACCATAATTACATATCTGCCATCATGCAAGAGGGTCCAAATCAGTGTCCGAGTGTTCGAATCCTAATGCACAAGAAATGACATGTAAACACCATAATTACATATCTGCCATCGTGCTAGAGGGTCCAAATAAGTGTTCGAGTGTTTAAACCCTAATGCAAGAGAAATGGCAAATAATCACCATAATTAAATATCTGCCATCAGGCAAGAGGGTCCGAATAAGTGTCCGCAGGTCGAATCCTAGTGCTCGAGAAATGGCAAGCAAACACCATAATTATATATCTGCCATCATGCAAGTGGGTCTGAATAAGTGTCCGAGTGTTCGAATGCTATTGCTCGAGAAATGACAAGTAAACACCATAATTACATATCTGCCATCATGCAAGAGGGTCCGAATAGGTGTTATAGTGTTCGACTCCTAATGCTCGAGAAATGGCAAGTAGACACCATAATTACATATCTGCCATCATGCGAGAGAGTCCGAATAAGTGTCCGAGTGTTCTAATCCTAATGCTCGAGAAATGACAAGTAAACACCATAATTACAAATCAGCCATCATGCTAGAGGGTCCGAATAAATTTCTGAGTGTTTAAACCCCAATGCATGAGAAGTGGCAAATAAACACCATAATTACATATCTACCATCGTGCAAGAGGTTCCGAATCAGTGTCCGAGTGTTCGAATACTAATGCTCGAGAAATGCCAAGTAAACACCATAATTTCGTATCTGTCATCATGCTAGAGGGTCCGAATAAGTGTCAGAGTGTTTAAACCCAAATGCATGAGAAATGGCTAATAAACACCATAACTAGATATCTGCCACCATGCAAAAGCGTCCGAATAAGTGTCCGAGTGTTCGAATCCTAATGCCCGAGAAATGACAAGCAAACACTATAATTACATATCTTCCATCATGCTAGAGGGTCCGAATAAGTGTCCGAGTGTTTAAACCCTAATGCACGAGAAATTGCAAATAAACACCAGAATTAAATATCTGCCATCATGCAAGAGGGTCTGGATAAGTGTCCGAGTATTCGAATCCTAATGCTCGAGAAATGGCAAGCAAACACCATAATTATATATCTGCCATCATGCAAGAGGGTCCGAATAAGTGTTATAGTGTTCGACTCCTAATGCTCGAGAAATGGCAAGTAGACACCATAATTACATATCTGCCATCATGCAAGAGGGTCCGAATAAGTGTCCGAGTGTTCGAATCCTAATGCCTGAGAAATGACAAGTAAACACCATAATTACATATCTGCCATCATGCTAGAGGGTCCAAATAAATGTCTGAGTGTTTAAACCCCAATGTGTGAGAAATGGCAAATAAACACCATAATTACATATCAACCATCGTGCAAGAGGGTCCAAATCAGTGTCCGAGTGTTCGAATAGTAATGCTCGAGAAATGCCAAGTAAACACCAAAATTATGTATCTGTCATCGTCCTAGAGGGTCCGAATAAGTGTCCGAGTGTTTAAACCCTAATGCATGAGAAATGGCAAATAAACACCACAATTACATATCTGCCATCATGCAAAAAGGTCCGAATAAGTGTCCGAGTGTTCGAATCCTAATGCCCGAGAAATGACAAGTAAACACCATAATTACATATCTGCCATCATGCTAGAGGGTCCAAATAAATGTCTGAGTGTTTAAGCCCCAATGTGTGAGAAATGGCAAATAAACACCATAATTACATATCAACCATCGTGCAAGAGGGTCCAAATCAGTGTCCGAGTGTTCGAATACTAATGCTCCAGAAATGCCAAGTAAACACCATAATTACGTATCTGTCATCATGCTAGAGGGTCCGAATAAGTGTCCGAATGTTTAAACCCTAATGCATGAGTAATGGAAAATAAACACCATAATTAGATATCTGCCATCACGCAAGAGGGTCCGAAAAAGTGTCCGAGTGTTCGAATCCTAATGCTCGAGAAATGACAAGTAAACACCATAATTACATATCTGCCATCATGAAAGAGGGTCCGAATAAGTGTTATAGTGTTCGACTCCTAATGCTCGAGAAATGGCAAGTAGACACCATAATTATATATCTGCCATCATGCAAGTGGGTCTGAATAAGTGTCCGAGTGTTAGAATCCTATTGCTCGAGAAATGACAAGTAAACAACATAATTACATATCTGCCATCATGCAAGAGGGTCCGAATAGGTGTTATAGTGTTCGACTCCTAATGCTCGAGAAATGGCAAGTAGACACCATAATTACATATCTGCCATCATGCGAGAGGGTCCGAATAAATGTCCGAGTGTTCTACTCCTAATGCTCGAGAAATGACAAGTAAACACCATAATTACATATCAGCCATCATGCTAGAGGGTCCGAATAAATTTCTGAGTGTTTAAACCCCAATGCAAGAGAAATGGCAAATAAACACCATAATTACATATCTACCATCGTGCAAGAGGTTCCGAATCAGTGTCCGAGTGTTCGAATACTAATGCTCGAGAAATGCCAAGTAAACACCATAATTTCGTATCTGTCATCATGCTAGAGGGTCCGAATAAGTGTCAGAGTGTTTAAACCCAAATGCATGAGAAATGGCTAATAAACACCATAACTAGATATCTGCCACCATGCAAAAGCGTCCGAATAAGTGTCCAAGTGTTCGAATCCTAATGCCCGAGAAATGACAAGTAAACACTATAATTACATATCTTCCATCATGCTAGAGGGTCCGAATAAGTGTCCGAGTGTTTGAACCCTAATGCACGAGAAATTGCAAATAAACACCAGAATTAAATATCTGCCATCATGCAAGAGGATCCGGATAAGTGTCCGAGTATTCGAATCCTAATGCTCGAGAAATGGCAAGCAAACACCATAATTATATATCTGCCATCATGCAAGAGGGTCCGAATAAGTGTTATAGTGTTCGACTCCTAATGCTCGAGAAATGGCAAGTAGACACCATAATTACATATCTGCCATCATGCAAGAGGGTCCGAATAAGTGTCCGAGTGTTCGAATCCTAATGCCTGAGAAATGACAAGTAAACACCATAATTACATATCTGCCATCATGCTATAGGGTCCGAATAAATGTCTGAGTGTTTAAACCCCAATGTGTGAGAAATGGCAAATAAACACCATAATTACATATCAACCATCGTGCAAGAGGGTCCAAATCAGTGTCCGAGTGTTCGAATAGTAATGCTCCAGAAATGCCAAGTAAACACCATAATTACGTATCTGTCATCATGCTAGAGGGTCCGAATAAGTGTCCGAGTGTTTAAACCCAAATGCATGAGAAATGGCAAATAAACACCATAATTACATATCTGCCATCATGCAAGAGGGTCCGAAAAATTGTCCGAGTGTTCGAATCCTAATGCTCGAGAAATGACAAGTAAACACCATAATTACATATCTGTCATCATGAAAGAGTGTCCGAATAAGTGTTATAGTGTTCGACTCCTAATGCTCGAGAAATGGCAAGTAAACACCATAATTACATATCTGCCATCATGCAAGAGGGTCCAAATAAGTGTCCGAGTGTTCGAATCCTAATGCACAAGAAATGACACGTAAACACCATAATTACATATCTGCCATCGTGCTAGAGGGTCCTAATAAGTGTTCGAGTGTTTAAACCCTAATGCAAGAGAAATGGCAAATAATCACCATAATTAAATATCTGCCATCAGGCAAGAGGGTCCGAATAAGTGTCCGAGGGTCGAATCCTAGTGCTCGAGAAATGGCAAGCAAACACCATAATTATATATCTGCCATCATGCAAGTGGGTCTGAATAAGTGTCCGAGTGTTCGAATCCTATTGCTCGAGAAATGACAAGTAAACACCATAATTACATATCTGCCATCATGCAAGATGGTCCGAACAGGTGTTATAGTGTTCGAATCCTAATGCTCGAGAAATGGCAAGTAGACACCATAATTACATATCTGCCATCATGCGAGAGGGTCTGAATAAGTGTCCGAGTGTTCTAATCCTAATGCTCGAGAAATGACAAGTAAACATCATAATTACATATCAACCATCATGCTAGAGGGTCCGAATAAATGTCTGAGTGTTTAAACCCCAATGCCTGAGAAATGGCAAATAAACACCATAATTACATATCTACCATCGTGCAAGAGGTTCAGAATCAGTGTCCGAGTGTTCGAATACTAATGCTCGAGAAATGCCAAGTAAACACCATAATTTCGTATCTGTCATCATGCTAGAGGGTCCGAATAAGTGTCAGAGTGTTTAAACCCAAATGCATGAGAAATGGCTAATAAACACCATAACTAGATATCTGCCACCATGCAAAAGCGTCCGAATAAGTGTCCAAGTGTTCGAATCCTAATGCCCGAGAAATGACAAGTAAGCACTATAATTACATATCTTCCATCATGCTAGAGGGTCCGAATAAGTGTCCGAGTGTTTGAACCCTAATGCACGAGAAATTGCAAATAAACACGAGAATTAAATATCTGCCATCATGCAAGAGGATCCGGATAAGTGTCCGAGTATTCGAATCCTAATGCTCGAGAAATGGCAAGCAAACACCATAATTATATATCTGCCATCATGCAAGAGGGTCCGAATAAGTGTTATAGTGTTCGACTCCTAATGCTCGAGAAATGGCAAGTAGACACCATAATTACATATCTGCCATCATGCAAGAGGGTCCGAATAAGTGTCCGAGTGTTCGAATCCTAATGCCTGAGAAATGACAAGTAAACACCATAATTACATATCTGCCATCATGCTATAGGGTCCGAATAAATGTCTGAGTGTTTAAACCCCAATGTGTGAGAAATGGCAAATAAACACAATAATTACATATCAACCATCGTGCAAGAGGGTCCAAATCAGTGTCCGAGTGTTCGAATAGTAATGCTCCAGAAATGCCAAGTAAACACCATAATTACGTATCTGTCATCATGCTAGAGGGTCCGAATAAGTGTCCGAGTGTTTAAACCCAAATGCATGAGAAATGGCAAATAAACACCATAATTACATATCTGCCATCATGCAAGAGGGTCCGAAAAAGTGTCCGAGTGTTCGAACCCTAATGCTCGAGAAATGACAAGTAAACACCATAATTACATATCTGCCATCATGAAAGAGGGTCCGAATAAGTGTTATAGTGTTCGACTCCTAATGCTCGAGAAATGGCAAGTAAACACCATAATTACATATCTGCCATCATGCAAGAGGGTACAAATAAGTGTCCGAGTGTTCGAATCCTAATGCACAAGAAATGACACGTAAACACCATAATTACATATCTGCCATCGTGCTAGAGGGTCCTAATAAGTGTTCGAGTGTTTAAACCCTAATGCAAGAGAAATGGCAAATAATCACCATAATTAAATATCTGCCATCAGGCAAGAGGGTCCGAATAAGTGTCCGAGGGTCGAATCCTAGTGCTCGAGAAATGGCAAGCAAACACCATAATTATATATCTGCCATCATGCAAGTGGGTCTGAATAAGTGTCCGAGTGTTCGAATCCTATTGCTCGAGAAATGACAAGTAAACACCATAATTACATATCTGCCATCATGCAAGATGGTCCGAACAGGTGTTATAGTGTTCGACTCCTAATGCTCGAGAAATGGCAAGTAGACACCATAATTACATATCTGCCATCATGCGAGAGGGTCTGAATAAGTGTCCGAGTGTTCTAATCCTAATGCTCGAGAAATGACAAGTAAACATCATAATTACATATCAACCATCATGCTAGAGGGTCCGAATAAATGTCTGAGTGTTTAAACCCCAATGCCTGAGAAATGGCAAATAAACACCATAATTACATATCTACCATCGTGCAAGAGGGTCCGAATCAGTGTCCGAGTGTTCGAATACTAATGCCCGAGAAATGCCAAGTAAACACCATAATTTCGTATCTGTCATCATGCCAGAGGGTCCGAATAAGTGTCAGAGTGTTTAAACCCAAATGCATCAGAAATGGCTAATAAACACCATAACCAGATATCTGCCACCATGCAAAAGCGTCCGAATAAGTGTCCAAGTGTTCGAATTCTAATGCCCGAGAAATGACAAGTAAACACTATAATTACATATCTTCCATCATGCTAGAGGGTCCGAATAAGTGTCCGAGTGTTTGAACCCTAATGCACGAGAAATTGCAAATAAACACCAGAATTAAATATCTGCCATCATGCAAGAGGGTCCAGATAAGTGTCCGAGTATTCGAATCCTAATGCTCGAGAAATGGCAAGCAAACACCATAATTATATATCTGCCATCACGCAAGAGGGTCCGAATAAGTGTTATAGTGCTCGACTCCTAATGCTCGAGAAATGGCAAGTAGACACCATAATTACATATCTGCCATCATGCAAGAGGGTCCGAATAAGTGTCCGAGTGTTCGAATCCTAATGCCTGAGAAATGACAAGTAAACACCATAATTACATATCTGCCATCATGCTATAGGGTCCGAATAAATGTCTGAGTGTTTAAACCCCAATGTGTGAGAAATGGCAAATAAACACCATAATTACATATCAACCATCGTGCAAGAGGGTCCAAATCAGTGTCCGAGTGTTCGAATAGTAATGCTCCAGAAATGCCAAGTAAACACCATAATTACGTATCTGTCATCATGCTAGAGGGTCCGAATAAGTGTCCGAGTGTTTAAACCCAAATGCATGAGAAATGGCAAAGAAACACCATAATTACATATCTGCCATCATGCAAGAGGGTCCGAAAAAGTGTCCGAGTGTTCGAATCCTAATGCTCGAGAAATGACAAGTAAACACCATAATTACATATTTGCTATCATGAAAGAGTGTCCGAATAAGTGTTATAGTGTTCGACTCCTAATGCTCGAGAAATGGCAAGTAAACACCATAATTACATATCTACCATCATGCAAGAGGGTCCAAATAAGTGTCCGAGTGTTCGAATCCTAATGCACAAGAAATGACACGTAAACACCATAATTACATATCTGCCATCGTGCTAGAGGGTCCTAATAAGTGTTCGAGTGTTTAAACCCTAATGCAAGAGAAATGGCAAATAATCACCATAATTAAATATCTGCCATCAGGCAAGAGGGTCCGAATTAGTGTCCGAGGGTCGAATCCTAGTGCTCGAGAAATGGCAAGCAAACACCATAATTATATATCTGCCATCATGCAAGTGGGTCTGAATAAGTGTCCGAGTGTTCGAATCCTATTGCTCGAGAAATGACAAGTAAACACCATAATTACATATCTGCCATCATGCAAGATGGTCCGAATAGGTGTTATAGTGTTCGACCCCTAATGCTCGAGAAATGGCAAGTAGACACCATAATTACATATCTGCCATTATGCGAGAGGGTCTGAATAAGTGTCCGAGTGTTCTAATCCTAATGCTCGAGAAATGACAAGTAAACATCATAATTACATATCAACCATCATGCTAGAGGGTCCGAATAAATGTCTGAGTGTTTAAACCCCAATGCCTGAGAAATGGCAAATAAACACCATAATTACATATCTACCATTACCATCGTGCAAGAGGTTCCGAATCAGTGTCCGAGTGTTCGAATACTAATGCTCGAGAAATGCCAAGTAAACACCATAATTTCGTATCTGTCATCATGCTAGAGGGTCCGAATAAGTGTCCGAGTGTTTAAACCCAAATGCATGAGAAATGGCTAATAAACACCATAACTAGATATCTGCCACCACGCAAAAGCGTCCGAATAAGTGTCCGAGTGTTCGAATCCTATTGCCGGAGAAATGACAAGTAAACACTATAATTACATATCTTCCATCATGCTAGAGGGTCCGAATAAGTGTCCGAGTGTTTCAACCCTAATGCACGAGAAATTGCAAATAAACACCAGAATTAAATATCTGCCATCATGCAAGAGGGTCCGGATAAGTGTCCGAGTATTCGAATCCTAATGGTCGAGAAATGGCAAGCAAACACCATAATTATATATCTGCCATCATGCAAGAAGGTCCGAATAAGTGTTATAGTGTTCGACTCCTAATGCTCGAGAAATGGCAACTAGACACCATAATTACATATCTGCCATCATGCAAGAGGGTCCGAATAAGTGTCCGGGAGTTCGAATCCTAATGCTTGAGAAATGACAACTAAACACCATAATTACATATCTGCCATCATGCTAGAGGGTCCGAACAAATGTCTGAGTGTTTAAACCCCAATGTGTGAGAAATGGAAAATAAACACCATAATTACATATCAACCATCGTGCAACAGGGTCCAAATCAGTGTCCGAGTGTTCGAATACTAATGCTCGAGAAATGCCAAGTAAACACTATAATTACGTATCTGTCATCATGCTAGAGGGTCCGAATAAGTGTCCGAGTGTTTAAACCCTAATGCATGAGAAATGGCAAATAAACACCATAATTACATATCTGCCATCATGCATAAGGGTCCGAATAAGTGTCCGAGTGTTCGAATCCTAATGCCCGAGAAATGACAAGTAAACACCATAATTTCATATCGGCCATCATGCTAGAGTGTCCGAATAAGTTTCCGAGTATTTTAACCCTAATGCATGAGAAGTGGCAAATAAACACCATAATTACATATCTGCCCTTATGCGAGAGGGTCCGAATAAGTGTCCGAGGGTTCGAATCCTAATGCTCGAGAAATGGCAAGTAAACACCATAATTACATATCTGCCATCATGCAAGAGGATCTGAATAAGTGGCCGAGTGTTCGAATCGTAATGCTCGAGAAATGACAAGTAAACACCATAATTACATATCTGCCATCATGCTATAGGGTCCGAATAAGTGTTCGAGTGTTGAAACCCTAATGCATGAGAAATGGCAAATAAACACCATAATTAAATATCTGCCATCAAGCAAGAGGGTCCGAAAAAGTGTCGGAGTGTTCGAATCCTAATGCCCGAGAAATGACAAGTAAACACCATAATTACATACCTGCCATAATGAAAGAGGGTCCGAATAAGTGTTATAGTGTTCGACTCCTAATGCTCGAGAAATGGCAAGTAGACACCGTAATTACGTATCTGCCATCATGCGAGACGGTCCGAATAAGTGTCCGGGTGTTCGAATCCTAATGCTCGAGAAATGGCAAGTAAACACCATAATTACGTATCTGCCATCATGCAAGAGGGTCCAAATAAGTGTTATAGTGTTCGACTCCTAATGCTCGAGAAATGGCAAGTAGACACCATAATTACATATCTGCCATCATGCAAGAGGGTCCGAATAAGTGTCCGAGTGTTCGAATCCTAATGCTTGAGAAATGACAAGTAAACACCATAATTACATATCAGCCATCATGCTAGAGGGTCCGAATAAATGTCTGAGTGTTTAAACCCCAATGTGTGAGAAATGGCAAATAAACACCATAATTACATATCAACCATCGTGCAAGAGGGTCCAAATCAGTGTCCGAGTGTTCGAATACTAATGCTCGAGAAATGCCAAGTAAACACCATAATTACGTATCTGTCATCATGCTAGAGGGTCCGAATAAGTGTCCGAGTGTTTAAACCCTAATGCATGAGAAATGGCAAATAAACACCATAATTACATATCTGCCATCATGCAAAAGGGTCTGAATAAGTGTCCGAGTGTTCGAATCCTAATGCCCGAGAAATGACAAGTAAACACCATAATTACATATATGCCATCATGCTAGAGGGTCCGAATAAGTTTCCGAGTATTTTAACCCTAATGCATGAGAAGTGGCAAATAAACACCATAATTACATATCTGCCCTCATTCGAGAGGGTCCGAATAAGTGTCCGAGGGTTCGAATCCTAATGCTCGAGAAATGGCAAGTAAACACCATAATTACATATCTGCCATCATGCAAGAGGATCTGAATAAGTGGCCGAGTGTTCGAATCGTAATGCTCGAGAAATGACAAGTAAACACCATAATTACATATCTACCATCATGCTATAGGGTCCGAATAAGTGTTCGAGTGTTTAAACCCTAATGCATGAGAAATGGCAAATAAACACCATAATTAAATATCTGCCATCATGCAAAAGGGTCCGAAAAAGTGACGGAGTGTTCGAATCCTAATGCCCGAGAAATGACAAGTAAACACCATAATTACATATCTGTCATCATGAAAGAGGGTCCGAATAAGTGTTATAGCGTTCGACTCCTAATGCTCGAGAAATGGCAAGTAGACACCATAATTACGTATCTGCCGTCATGCGAGACGGTCCGAATAAGTGTCCGGGTGTTCGAATCCTAATGCTCGAGAAATGGCAAGTAAACACCATAATTACGTATCTGCCATCATGCAAGAGGGTCCAAGTAAGTGTTATAGTGTTCGACTCCTAATGCTCGAGAAATGGCAAGCAGACACCATAATTACATATCTGCCATCATGCAAGAGGGTCCGAATAAGTGTCCGAGTGTTCGAATCCTAATGCTTGAGAAATGACAAGTAAACACCATAATTACATATCAGCCATCATGCTAGAGGGTCCGAATAAATGCCTGAGTGTTTAAACCCCAATGTGTGAGAAATGGCAAATAAACACCATAATTACATATCAACCATCGTGCAAGAGGGTCCAAATCAGTGTCCGAGTGTTCGAATACTAATGCTCGAGAAATGCCAAGTAAACACCATAATTACGTATCTGTCATCATGCTAGAGGCTCCGAATAAGTGTCCGAGTGTTTAAACCCTAATGCATGAGAAATGGCAAATAAACACCATAATTACATATCTGCCATCATGCAAAAGGGTCCGAATAAGTGTCCGTGTGTTCGAATCCTAATGCCCGAGAAATGACAAGTAAACACCATAATTACATATATGCCATCATGCTAGAGGGTCCGAATAAGTTTCCGAGTATTTTAACCCTAATGCATGAGAAGTGGCAAATAAACACCATAATTACATATCTGCCCTCATGCGAGAGGGTCCGAATAAGTGTCCGAGGGTTCGAATCCTAATGCTCGAGAAATGGCAAGTAAGCACCATAATTACATATCTGCCATCATGCAAGAGGATCTGAATAAGTGGCCGAGTGTTCGAATCCTAATGCTCGAGAAATGACAAGTAAACACCATAATTACATATCTGCCATCAAGCTATAGGGTCCGAATAAGTGTTCGAGTGTTTAAACCCTAATGCATGAGAAATGGCAAATAAACACCATAATTAAATATCTGCCATCATGCAAGAGGGTCCGAAAAAGTGACGGAGTGTTCGAATCCTAATGCCCGAGAAATGACAAGTAAACACCATAATTACATATCTGCCATCATGAAAGAGGGTCCGAATAAGTGTTATAGTGTTCGACTCCTAATGCCCGAGAAATGGCAAGTAGACACCATAATTACGTATCTGCCGTCATGCGAGACGGTCCGAATAAGTGTCCGGGTGTTCGAATCCTAATGCTCGAGAAATGGCAAGTAAACACCATAATTACGTATCTGCCATCATGCAAGAGGGTCCAAATAAGTGTTATTGTGTTCGACTCCTACTGCTCGAGAAATGGCAAGTAGACACCATAATTACATATCTGCCATCATGCAAGAGGGTCCGAATAAGTGTCCGAGTGTTCGAATCCTAATGCTTGAGAAATGACAAGTAAACACCATAATTACATTTCAGCCATCATGCTAGAGGGTCTGAATAAATGTCTGAGTGTTTAAACCCCAATGTGTGAGAAATGGCAAATAAACACCATAATTACATATCAACCATCGTGCAAGAGGGTCCAAATCAGTGTCCGAGTGTTCGAATACTAATGCTCGAGAAATGACAAGTAAACACCATAATTACATATCTGCCATCATGCAAGAGGGTACGAATAGGTGTTATAGTGTTCGACTCCTAATGCTCGAGAAATGGCAAGTAGACACCATAATTACATATCTGCCATCATGCGAGAGGGTCCGAATAAGTGTCCGAGTGTTCGAATCCTAATGCTTGAGAAATGACAGGTAAACTCCATAATTACATATCAGCCATCATGCTAGATGGTCCGAATAAATGTCTGAGTGTTTAAACCCCAATGCATTAGAAATGGCAAATAAACACCATGATTACATATCTACCATCGTGCAAGAGGGTCCGAATCAGTGTCCAAGTGTTCGAATACTAATGCTCGAGAAATGCCAAGCAAACACCATAATTACGTATCTGTCATCATGCTAGAGGGTCCGAATAAGTGTCCGAGTGTTTAAACCCAAATGCATGAGAAATGGTTAATAAACACCATAACTAGATATCTGCCACCATGCAAAAGCGTCCGAATAATTGTCCGCGTGTTCGAATCCTAATGCCCAAGAAATGACAAGTAAACACTATAATTACATATCTTCCATCGTGCTAGAGGGTCCGAATAAGTGTCCGAGTGCTTAAACCCTAATGCACGAGAAATTGCAAATAAACACCAGAATTAAATATCTGCCATCATGCAAGAGGGTCCGGATAAGTGTTCGAGTATTCGAATCCTAATGCTCGAGAAATGGCAAGCAAACACCATAATTATATATCTGCCATCACGCAAGAGGGTCTGAATAAGTGTCCTAGTGTTCGAATCCTAATGCTCGAGAAATGACAACGAAATCGCAGAGTTACATATCTGCCAGCATGCAAGAGGGTCCGAGAAAGTGTTCGAGTGTTTAAACCCTAATGCATGAGAAATGGAAAATAAACACCATAATTACATATCTGCCATCATGCGAGAGGGTCCGAATAAGTGTCCGAGTGTTCGAATCCTAATGCTCGATAAATGACAAGTAAACACCATAATTACGTATCTACCATCATGCAAGAGGGTCCAAATAAGTGTCCGAGTTTTTAAACCCTAATGCATGAGAAATGGCAAATAAACACCATAATTGCATATCTGCCATCATGCAATAGGGTCCGAATAAGTGTCCGAGTGTTCGAATCCTAATGCTCGAGAAATGAGAAGTAAACACCATAATTACATATCTGCCATCATGCTAGAGTGTCCGAATAAGTGTCCGTGTGTTCGAATCCTAATGCACAAGAAATGACAAGTAAACACCATAATTACATATCTACCATCATGGTAGAGGGTCCGAATAAGTGTTCGAGTGTTTAAACCCTAATGCATGAGAAATGGCAAATAAACACCATAATTAAATATCTGCCATCATGCAAGAGGGTTCGAATAAGTGTCCGAGCGTTCGAATCCTAATGCTCGAGAAATGGCAAGCAAACACCATAATTATATATCTACCATCACGCAAGAGGGTCTGAATAAGTGTCCCAGTGCTCGAATCCTAATGCTCGAGAAATGACAAGCAAACACCATAATTACATATCTGCCATCATGCAAGAGGGTCCGAATAAGGGTCCTAGTGTTCGAATCCTAATGCTCGAGAAATGGCAAGTATACACCATAATTACATATTTGCCATCATGCAAGAGGGTCCGAATATGTGTTCGAGTGTTTAAACCCTAATGCGTGAGAAATGGCAAGTACAGACCATAATTACATATCTGATATCAAGCGAGAGGGTCCGAATAACTGTCCGAGTGTTCGAATCCTAATGCTTGAGAAATGAAAAATAAACACCACCATTACATATCTGCCATCATGCAAGTGTGTCCAAATAGGTGTCCTAGTGTTCGAATCCTAATGCTCGAGAAATGGCAAGTAGACACCATAATTACATAACTGCCGTGATGTAAGAGGGTCCGAACAAGTGTCCGAGTCTTCGAATCCGAATGCTCGAGAAATGGCAAGTAAACACCATAATTACATATCTGCCATCACGCAAGAGGGTCCGAATAAGTGTTCGAGTGTTGAAACCGTAATGCATGAGAAATGGAAAATAAACACCGTAATTAAATATCTGCCACCACGCAAGAGGGTCCGAATAAGTGTCCGAGTGTTCGAATCGAAATGCTCCAGAAATGCCAAGCGAACACCATAACTATATATCTGCCATCATGCAAGAGGGTCTGAATAAGTGTCCTAGTGTTCGAATCCTAATGCTCGAGAAATGACAAGTAAACACCATAGTTACATATCTACCATCATGCAAGAGAGTCCGAATAAGTGTCCGAGTCTTTAAAACCTAATGCATGAGAAATGGCAAATAAACACCATAATTACATATCTGCCATCATGCAATAGGGTCCGAATAAGTGTCCGAGTGTCCGAATCCTAATGCTCGACAAATGACAAGTAAACACCGTAATTACATATCTGCCATCATGCAAGAGGGTCCAAATAAGTGTTCGAGTGTTTAAACCCTAATGCATGAGAAGTGGCAAATAAACACCATAATTAAATATCTGCTATTATGCAAGAGGGTCCGAATAAGTGTCCGAGTGTTCGAATCCTAATGCTCGAGAAATGGCAAGCAAACACTATAATTATATATCTGCCATCACGCAAGAGGGTCTGAATAAGTGTCCTAGTGTTCGAATCCTAATGCTCGAGAAATGACAAGTAAACACCATAATTACATATCTGCCATCATGCTATAGGCTCCGAATAAGTGTTCGAGTGTTTAAACCCTAATGCAAGAGAAATGGCAAATAAACACCATAATTAAATATCTGCCATCATGCAAGAGGGTCCGAAAATGTGTCGGACTGTTCGAATCCTAATGCCCAAGAAATGACAAGTAAACACCATAATTACATATCTGCCATCATGAAAGAGGGTCCGAATAAGTGTTATAGTGTTCGACTCCTAATGCTCGAGAAATGGCAAGTAGACACCATAATTACGTATCTGCCATCATGCGAGACGGTCCGAATAAGTGTCCGGGTGTCCAAATCCTAATGCTCGAGAAATGGCAAGTAAACACCACAATTACGTACTTGCCATCATGCAAGAGGGTCCAAATAAGTGTCCGAGTGTTTGAATCCTAATGCACAAGAAATGACAAGTAAACACCATAATTACATATCTACCACCGTGCTAGAGGGTCCGAATAAGTGTTCGAGTGTTTAAACCCAAATGCAAGAGAAATGGCAAATAATCACCATAATTAAATATCTGCCATCAGGCAAGAGGGTCCGAATAAGTGTCCGAGTGTCGAATCCTAGTGCTCGAGAAATGGCAAGCAAAAACCATAATTATATATCTGCCATCATGCAAGTGGGTCTGAATAAGTGTCCGAGTGTTCGAATCCTAATGCTCGAGAAATGACAAGTAAACACCATAATTACATATCTGCCATCATGCAAGAGGGTCCGAATAGGTGTTATAGTGTTCGACTCCTAATGCTCGAGAAATGGCAAGTAGACACCATAATTACATATCTGCCATCATGCGAGAGGGTCCGAATAAGTGTCCGAGTGTTCGAATCCTAATGCTCGAGAAATGACAAGTAAACACCATAATTACATATCAGCCATCATGCTAGAGGGTCCGAATAAATGTCTGAGTGTTTAAACCCCAATGCATTAGAAATGGCAAATAAACACCATAATTACATATCTACCATCGTGCAAGAGGGTCCGAATCAGTGTCCGAGTGTTCGAATACTAATGCTCGAGAAATGCCAAGCAAACACCATAATTACCTATCTGTGATCATGCTAGAGGGTCCGAATAAGTGTCCGAGTGTTTAAACCCAAATGCATGAGAAATGGCTAATAAACACCATAACTAGATATCTGCCACCATGCAAAAGCGTCCAAATAAGTGTCCGAGTGTTCGAATCCTAATGCCCTAGAAATGACAAGTAAACACTATAATTACATATCTTCCATCATGCTAGAGGGTCCGAATAAGTGTCCGAGTACTTAAACCCTAATGCACGAGAAATTGCAAATAAACACCAGAATTAAATATCTGCCATCATGCAAGAGGGTCCGGATAAGTGTCTGAGTATTCGAATCCTAATGCTCGAGAAATGGCAAGCAAACACCATAATTATATATCTGCCATCACGCAAGAGGGTCTGAATAAGTGTCCTAGTGTTCGAATCCTAATGCTCGAGAAATGACAACGAAATCGCAGAATTACATATCTGCCATCACGCAAGAGGGTCCGAGAAAGTGTTCGAGTGTTTAAACCCTAATGCATGAGAAATGGCAAATAAACACCATAATTACATATCTGCCATCATGCGAGAGGGTCCGAATAAGTGTCCGAGTGTTCGAATCCTAATGCTCGATAAATGACAAGTAAACACCATAATTACATATCTACCATCATGCAAGAGGGTCCAAATAAGTGTCCGAGTTTTTAAACCCTAATGCATGAGAAACGGCAAATAAACACCATAATTACATATCTGCCATCATGCAATAGGGTCCGAACAAGTGTCCGAGTCTTCGAATCCGAATGCTCGAGAAATGGCAAGTAAACACCATAATTACATATCTGCCATCACGCAAGAGGGTCCGAATAAGTGTTCGAGTGTTGAAACCGTAATGCATGAGAAATGGAAAATAAACACCGTAATTAAATATCTGCCACCACGCAAGAGGGTCCGAATAAGTGTCCGAGTGTTCGAATCCTAATGCTCCAGAAATGCCAAGCAAACACCATAACTATATATCTGCCATCATGCAAGAGGGTCTGAATAAGTGTCCTAGTGTTCGACTCCTAATGCTCGAGAAATGACAAGTAAACACCATAATTACATATCTACCATCATGTAAGAGAGTCCGAATAAGTGTCCGAGTCTTTAAACCCTTATGCATGAGAAATGGCAAATAAACACCATAATTACATATCTGCCATCATGCAATAGGGTCCGAATAAGTGTCCGAGTGTCCAAATCCTAATGCTCAACAAATGACAAGTAAACACCATAATTACATATCTGCCATCATGCAAGAGGGTCCAGATAAGTGTTCGAGTGTTTAAACCCTAATGCATGAGAAATGGCAAATAAACACCAAAATTAAATATCTGCTATTATGCAAGAGGGTCCGAATAAGTGTCCGAGTGTTAGAATCCTAATGCTCGAGAAATGGAAAGCAAACACCATAATTATATATCTGCCATGACGCAAGAGGGTCTGAATAAGTGTCCTAGTGTTCGAATCCTAATGCCCGAGAAATGACAAGCAAACACTATAATTACATATCTGCCATCATGCAAGAGGGTCCGAATAAGGGTCCTAGTGTTCGAATCCTAATGCTCGAGAAATGGCAAGTAAACACCATAATTGCATATTTGCCATCATGCAAGAGGGTCCGAATATGTGTTCGAGCGTTTAAACCCTAATGCATGAGAAATGGCAAGTACACACCATAATTACATATCTGCTATCATGCAAGATGGTCTGAATAACTGTCCGAGTGTTCGAATCCTAATGCTCGAGAAATGAAAAGTAAACACCACAATTACATATCTGCCATCATGCAAGTGGGTCCGAATAAGTGTCCTAGTGTTCGAATCCTAATGCTCGAGAAACGGCAAGTAGACACCATAATTACATATCTGCCGTGATGTAAGAGGGTCCGAACAAGTGTCCGAGTCTTCGAATCCTAATGCTCGAGAAATGGCAAGTAAACACCATAATTACATATCTGCCATCACGCAAGAGGGTCCAAATAAGTGTTCGAGTGTTGAAACCCTAATGCATGAGAAATGGAAAATAAACACCGTAATTAAATATCTGCCATCACGCAAGAGGGTCCGAATAAGTGTCCGAGTGTTCGAATCCTAATGCTCCAGAAATGCCAAGCAAACACCATAATTACATATCTGCCATCATGCTAGAGGGTCCGAATAAATGTCCAAGTGTTTAAAGCCCAATGCATGAGAAATGGAAAATAAACACCATAATTACATATCTACCATCGTGCAAAAGGGTCTGAATCAGTGTCCGAGTGTTCGAATACTAATGCTCGAGAAATGTCAAGTAAACAACACAATTACGTATCTGCCATCATGCAAGAGGGTCCGAATAAGTGGCCGAGAGTTCGAATCCTAACGCCCGAGAAATGACAAGTAAACACCATAATTACATATCTGCCATCATGCTAGCGGGTCCGAATAAGTGTCCGAGTGTTTAAACCCTAATGCATGAGAAATGGAAATAAACACATAATTACATGTCTGCCATCATGCAAGTGGGTCCGAATAAGTGTCCTAGTGTTTGAATCCTAATGCTCGAGAACTGGCAAATAGACACCATAATTACATATCTGCCATCATGCAAGAGGGTCCGAATATGTGTCCGAGTGTTCGAATCCTAATGCTCGAGAAATGCCAAGTAAACACCATAATTACGTATCTGTCATGATGCTAGAGGGTCCGAATAAGTGTCCTAGTGTTTAAACCCCAATGCATGAGAAATGGCAAATAAACACCATAATTGCATATCTGCCATCATGCAAGAGGGTCCGAATAAGTGTCCAAGTGTTCGAATCCTAATGCCCGGAAAATGACAAGTAAACACCATAATTACATATCTGCCCTCATGCTAGACGGTCTGAATAAGTGTTCGAGTGTTTAAAACCTAATGCATGAGATGTGGCAAGTAAACACCATAATTACATATTTGCTATCATGCAAGAGGGTCCGAATAAGTGTCCGAGTGTTCGAATCCTAATGCTCGAGAAATGACAAGTAAACACCATAATTACATATCTGCCATCGTGCAAGCGAGTTGAATAAGTGTTATAGTGTTCGACTCCTAATGCTCGAGAAATGGCAAGTAGACACCATAATTACATATCTGCCATCATGCAAGAGGGTCCGAATAAGTGTCCGAGTGTTCGAATCCTAATGCTCGAGAAATGACAAGTAAACACCATAGTTACATATCTGCCATCATGCTAGAGGGTCCGAATAAGTGTCTGAGTATTTAAACCCCAATGCATGAGAAATGGCAAGTAAACACCATAATTACATATCTACCATCGTGCAAGAGGGTCCGAATCAGTGTCCGAGTGTTCGAATACTAATCCCCGAGAAATGCCAAGTAAACACCATAATTACGTATCTGCCATCATGCTAGAGGGTCCGAATAAGTGTCCGAGTGTTGAAACCCTCAGGCATGAGAAATGGAAAATAAACACCATAATTACACATCTGCCATCATGCAAAAGGGTCCGAATAACTGTCCAAGTGTTCGATTCCTAATGCCCAAGAAATGACATGTAAACACCATAATTACATATCTGCAATCATGCTAGAGGGTCAGAATAAGTGTTCGAGTGTTTAAACCCTAATGCATGAGAAATGGCAAATAAACACCATAATTACATATCTGCCATCATGCGAGAGGGTCCGAATAAGTGTCCGAGTGTTCGAATCCTAATGCTCGAGAAATGACAAGTAACCCCATAATTATATATCTGCCATCATGCAAGATGGTCCGAATAAGTGTCTGAATGTTCGAATCCTAATGCTCGAGAAATGACAAGTAAACACCATAATTACATATCTGCCATCATGCAAGAGGTTCCGAATAAGTGTCCGAGTGTTTAAACCCTAATGCATAAGAAATGACAATTAAACACCATAATTACATATCTGCCATCATGCAAGAGGGTCCGAATAAGTGTCCGAGTGTTCGAATCCTAATGCTCGAGAAATGGCAAGCAAACACTGTATGTATATTTCTGCCATCATGCAAGAGGGTCCGAATAAGTGTCCGAGTGTTTAAACCCTAATGCATAAGAAATGACAAATAAACACCATAATTACATCTCTGCGGTCATGCAAGAGGGTTCGAAAAAGTGTCCGAGTGTTCGAATCCTAATGCTCGAAAAATAGCAAGTAAACACCATAATGACATATCTGCCATCATGCAAGAGGGTCCGAATAAGTGTTCGAGTGTTTAAACCCTAATGCATGCGAAATGGCAAACAAACATCATAATTACATATATGCCATCATGCAAGAGGGTCCGAATAAGTGTCCGAGTGTTCGAATCCAAACGCTCGAGAAATGGCAAACAAACACCATAATTATATATCTGCCATCATGCAAGAGGGTCTGAATAAGTGTCCGAGTGTTTCAACCCTAATCCATGAGAAATGGCAAGTAAACACCATAATTACATATCTGCAATCATGCAAGAGGGTCCGAATATGTGTCCCAGTGTTCGAATCCTAATGCTCGAGAAACGATAAGTAAACACCATAATTACATATCTGCCATCATGCAAGAGGGTCCGAGAAAGTGTCATAGTGTTCGAATCCTAATGTTCGAGAAATGGCAAGTAAACACCATAATTACATATTTGCCATCATGTAGGACGGTCCGAATAAGTGTCCAAGTGTTCGAATCCTAATGCTCGAGAAATGACAAGTAACACCATAATTACATATTTGCCATCATGCTAGAGGGTCCGAATAGGTGTCCGAGTGTTTAAACCCCAATGCATGCGAAATGGCAAGTAAACACCATAATTACATATCTACCATCGTGCAAGACGGTCGGAATCAGTGTCCGAGTGTTCGAATCCTAATGCTCGAGAAATTCCAAGTAAACACCATAATTACATATCTGCCATTATGCAAGTGGGTCTGAATAAGTGTCCGAGTGTTCGAATCCTAATGCTCGAGAAATGACAAGTAAACACCATAATTACATATCTACCTTCATGCAAGAGTGTCCGAATAAGTGTCAGAGTGTTTAAACCCTAATGCATCAGAAATGGAAAATAAACCCCATAATTACTTATCTGCTATCATGCGAGAGGGTCTGAAAAAGTGTCCGAGTGTTCGAATCCTAATGCTCGAGAAATGGCAAGTAACCCCATAATTATATATCTGCCATCATGAAAGAGTGTCCAAATAAGTGTCTGATTGTTCGAATCCTAATGCTCAAGAAATGGCATGTAAACATCAAAATTACATATCCGCCATCTTGCAAGAGGGTCCGAATAAGAGTCTGAGTGTTCGAATCATAATGCTCGAGAAATGGCAAGTAAAAACCATAATTACATATCTACCATCATGCAAGAGGGTCCAAATAAGTGTCCGAGTGTTTAAACCCAAATGCATGAGAAATGGCAAGTAAACATCATGCAAGAGGGTCCGAATAAGTGTCCGAGTGCTCGAATCCTGTTGCTCGAGAAATGACAAGTAAAAACCATAATTACACATCTGCCATCATGGTTGAGGGTCCGAATAAGTGTCCAAGTGTTTAAACCCTAATGCATGAGAAATGGCAAATAAACACCATAATTACGTATCTGCCATCATGCAAGGGGGTCCGAATAAGTGTCCGAGTGTTCGAATCCTAATGCTCGAGAAATGGCAAGTAAACACCATAATTACATATCTGCCATCATGCAGGATGGTCCGATTAAGTGTCCAAGTGTTCGAATCCTAATGCTCGAGAAATGACCAGTAAACACCATAATTACATATCTGCCATCATGCTAGTGGGTCCGAATAGCTGTCCGAGTGTTTAAACCCCAATGCATGCGAAATGGCAAGTAAACACCATAATTACATATCTACCATCGTGCAAGACGGTCCGAATCAGTGTCTGAGTGTTCGAATCCTAATGCTCGAGAAATTCCAAGTAAACACCATAATTACATATCTGCCATCATGCAAGAGGGTCCGAATAAGTGTTCGAGTGCTCGAATCCTAATCTTCGAGAAATGGCAAGCAAACACCATAATTATATATCTGCCATCAGGCAAGAGGGTCTGAATAAGTGTCCGAGTGTTTCAACCCTAATCCATGAGAAATGGCAAGTAAACACCATAATTACATATCTGCTATCATGCAAGAGGGTCCGAATATGTGTCCTAGTGTTCGAATCCTAATGCTCGAGAAACGATAATTAAACACCATAATTACATATCTTCCATCATGCAAGAGGGTCTGAATAAGTGTCCTAGTGTTCGAATCCTAATGTTCGAGAAATGGCAAGTAAACACCATAGTTACATATCTGCCATCATGCAGGACGGTCCGAATAAGTGTCCAAGTGTTCGAATCCTAATGCTCGAGAAATGACAAGTAAACACCATAATTACATGTCTGCCATCGCGCCAGAGGGTCCGAATAGGTGTTCGAGGGTTTCAACCCCAATGCGTGCGAAATGGCAAGCAAGCACCGTAATTACATATCTATCATCGTGCAAGAGGGTCCGAATCAGTGTCCGAGTGTTCGAATCGAAATGCTCGAGAAATTCCAAGCAAACACCATAATTACATATCTGCCATCATGCAAGAGGGTCCGAATAAGTGTCCGAGTGTTCGAATCCTAATGCTCGAGAAATGACAAGTAAACACCATAATTACATATCTACCTTCATGCAAGAGTGTCCGAATAAGTGTCCGAGTGTTTAAACCCTAATGCATGAGAAATGGAAAATAAACACCATAATTACTTGTCTGCCATCATGCGAGAGGGTCCGAAAAAGTGTCCGAGTGCTCGAATCCTAATGCTCGAGAAATGGCAAGTAACCCCATAATTATATATCTGCCATCATCCAAGAGTGTCCGAATAAGTGTTATAGTGTTCGACTCCTAATGCTCGAGAAATGGCAAGTAGATACCATAATTACATATCTGCCATCATGCTAGAGGGTCCGAATAAGTGTCCGAGTGTTCGAATCCTAATGCTCGAGAAATGACAAGTAGACACCGTAATTACATATCTGCCATCATGCTAGAGGGTCCAATAAATGTTTGAGTGTTTAAACCCCAATGCATGAGAAATGGCAAGTAAACACCATAATTACATATCTACCATCGTCCAAGAGGGTCCGGATCATTGTCCGAGTGTTCGAAAACGAATGCTCGAGAAAACCCAAGTAAACACCATAATTACGTATCTGCCATCATGCTAGAGGGTCCGAATAAGTGTCCGAGTGTTTAAACCCTAATGCATGAGAAATGGAAAATAAACACCATAATTACATATCTGCCATCATGCCAAAGGGTCCGAATAAGTGTCCGAGTGTTCGAATCCTAATGCCCGAGAAATGACAAGTAAACACCATAATTACATATCTGTCATCATGCTAGAGTGTCCGAATAAGTGTCCGAGTGTTTAAACCCTAATGCATGAGAAATGGAAAATAAACACCATAATTACATATCTGCCATCATGCGAGAGGGTCTGAACAAGTGTCCGAGTGTTCAAATCCTAATGGTCGAGAAATGGCAAGTAACCCCATAATTTTATATCTGCCATCATGCAAGAGGGTCCGAATAAGGGTTATAGTGTTTGACTCCTAATGCTCGAGAAATGGCAAGTAGACACCATAATTACATATCTACCATCATGCAAGAGGGCCCGAATAAGTGTTATAGTGTTCGACTCCTAATGCTCGAGAAATGGCAAGTAGACACCATAATTACATATCTGCCATCATGCAAGAGGGTCCGAACAAGTGTCCGAGTGTTCGAATCTTAATGCTCGAGAAATGACAAGTAAACACCATAATTACATATCTGCCATCATGCTAGAGGGTCCGAATAAATGTTTGAGTGTTTAAACCCCAATGCATGAGAAATGGCAAGTAAACACCATAATTACGTATCTACCATCGTGCAAGATGGTCCGGATCAGTGTCCGAGTGTTCGAATACGAATGCTCGAGAAAAGCCAAGTAAACACCATAATTACGTATCTGCCATCATGCTAGAGGGTCCGAATATGTGTCCGAGTGTTTAAACCCTAATGCATGAGAAATGGAAAATAAACACCATAATTACATATCTGCCTTCATGCCAAAGGGTCCGAATAAGTGTCCGAGTGTTCGAATCCTAATGCCCGAGAAATGACAAGTAAACACCATAATTACATATCTGTCGTCATGCTAGAGGGTCCGAATAAGTGTCCGAGTGTTTAAACCCTAATGCATGAGAAATGGAAAATAAACACCATAATTACATATCGGCCATCATGCGAGAGGGTCTGAATAAGTGTCCGAGTGTTCGAATCCTAATGCCCGAGAAATGGCAAGTAACCCCATAAGTACATATCTGCCATCATGCATGAGGGTTCGAATAAGTGTCCGAGTGTTTAAACCCTAATGCATAAGAAATGACAAATAAACACCATAATTACATCTCTGCCACCATGCAAGAAGGTCCAAAAAACTGTCCGAGTGCTCGAATCCTAATGCTCGAGAAATGGCAAATAAACACCATAATTACATATCTGCCATCATGCAAGGGGGTCCGAAAAAGTATTCGAGTGTTTAAACCCTAATGCATGGCAAATGGCAAATAAACACCATAATTACATATCTGCCATCATGCAAGAGGGTCCGAATATGTGTCCGAGTGTTCGAATCCTAATGCTCGAGAAATGGCAACCAAACACCATAATTATATATCTGCCATCATGCGAGAAGGTCCGAATAAGTGTCCGAGTGTTTCAACGATAATGAAAGAGAAATGGCAAGTAAACAACATAATTACATAGTTGCTATCATGCAAGAGGGTCCGAATAAGTGTCTGAGTGTTCGAATCCTAATGCTCGAGAAATGGCAAGTAAAAACCATAATTACATATCTACCATCGTGCAAGAGGGTCCAAATAAGTGTCCGAGTGTTTAAACCCAAATGCATGAGAAATGGCAAGTAAACATCATAATTACATACCTGCTATCATGCAAGAGGGCCCGAATAAGTGTCCGTGTGTTCGAATCCTAATGCTCGAGAAATGGCAAGTAACACCATAATTACACATCTGCCATCAGGGTTAAGGGTCCGAATAAGTGTCTAACTGTTTAAACCCTAATGCATGAGAAATGGAAAATAAAGACCATAATTACGTATCTGCCATCATGCAAGGGGATGCGAATAAGTGTCCGAGTGCTCGAATCCTAATGCTCGAGAAATGGCAAGTAAACACCATAATTACATATCTGTCATCATGAAAGAGGGTCCGAATAAGTGTCCGAGTGTTCGAATCCTAATGCTTGAGAAATGACAAGTAAACACCCGAATTTCGTTTCTGCCATCGTGAAAGATAGTCCGAATAAGTGTCCGAGTGTTCGAATCGTAATGCTCGAGAAATGACAGGTGAACAGCAGAATTACATATCTGCCATCATACAAGAGGGTCCGAATAAGTGTCTGAGTGTTTAAACCCCAATGCATAAGAAATGACAAATAAACACCATAATTACATCCCTGCCATCATGCAAGAGGGCCCGAAAAAGTGTCCGAGTGTTCGAATCCTAATGCTCAAGAAATTACAAGTAAACACCATAATTACATATCTGCCATCATGCAAGAGGGTCCGAATAAGTGTTCGAGTGTTTAAACCCTAAAGCATGAGAAATGGCAAATAAACACCATAATTACATATCTGCCATCATGCAAGAGGGTCCGAATAAGGGTCCAAGTGTTCGAATCCTAATGCTCGAGAAATGACATGTAAACACCATAATTACATATCTGCCATCATGCAAGAGGGTCCGAATAGGTGTTATAGTGTTCGACTCCTAATGCTTGAGAAATGGCAAGTAGACACCATAATTACATATCTGTCATCATGCAAGAAGGTCCGAACAAGTGATATAGTGTTCAACTCCTAATGCTCGAGAAATGGCAAGTAGACACCATAATTAAATATCTGCCATCATGCAAGAGGGTCCGAATAAGTGTCCGAGTGTTTAACCCCAAATGCATAAGAAATGGCAAGTAAACATCATAATTACATACCTGCTATCATGCAAGAGAGTCAGAATAAGTGTCCGAGTGTTCGAATCCTAATGCTCGAGAAATGACAAGTAAACACCATAATTACACATCTGCCATCATGGTTGAGGGTCCGAATAAGTGTCCAAGTGTTTAAACCCTAATGCATGTGAAATGGCAAATAAACACCATAATTACGTATCTGCCATCGTGCAAGGGGGTCCGAATAAGTGTCCGATTGTTCGAATCCTAATGCTCGAGAAATGGCAAGTAAACACCATAATTACATATCTGCCATCATGAAAGACGGTCCGAATAAGTGTCAAAGTGTTCGAATCCTAATGCTCGAGAAATGACAAGTAAACACCCGAATTTCATATCAGCCATCATGAAAGAGAGTCCGAATAAGTATCCGAGTGTTCGAATCGTAATGCTCGAGAAATGACAAGTGAACAGCAGAATTACATATAAGCCATCATGCAAGAGGGTCCGAATAAGTGTCCGAGTGTTTAAACCCCAATGCATAAGAAATGACAAATAAACACCATAATTACATCCCTGCCGTCATGCAAGAGGGCCCGAAAAGGTGTCCGGGTGTTCGAATCCTAATGCTCAAGAAATTGCAAGTAAACACCATAATTACATATCTACCATCATGCAAGAGGGTCCGAATAAGTGTTCGAGTGTTTAAACACTAATGCAAGAGAAATGGCAAATAAACACCATAATTGCATATCTGCCATCATGCAAGAGCGTCCGAATAAGTGTCCGAGTGTTCGAATCCTAATGCTCGAGAAATGACAAGTAAACACCATAATTACACATCTGTCATCATGGTTGAGGGTCCGAATAAGTGTCCAAGTGTTTAAACCCTAATGCGTGTGAAATGGCAAATAAACACCATAATTACGTATCTGCCATCGTGCAAGGGGTCCGAATAAGTGTCCGAGTGTTCAAATCCTAATGCTCGAGAAATGGAAAGTAAACACCATAATTACATATCTGCCACCATCAAAGAGGGTCCGAATAAGTGTCCAAGTGTTCGAATCATAATGCTCGAGAAATGTCAAGTAAACACCCGAATTTTGTTTCTGCCATCATGAAAGTGAGTCCGAATAAGTGTCCGAGTGTTCGAAACGTAATGCTCGAGAAATGACAAGTGAACAGCAGAATTACATATCTGCCATCATGCAAGAGGGTCCGAATAAGTGTCCGAGTGTTTAAACCCCAATGCATAAGAAATGACAAATAAACACCAAAATTACAACCCTGCCATCATGCAAGAGGGGCCGAAAAAGTGTCCGAGTGTTCGAATCCTAATGCTCGAGAAATGGCAAGTAAACACCATAATTACATATCTGCCAAGATGCAAGAGGGTCCGAATAAGTGTTCGAGTGTTTAAACCCTAATGCATGAGAAATGGCAAATAAACACCATAATTACAAATCTGCCATCATGCAAGAGGGTCCGAATAAGTGTCCCAGTGTTTGAATCCTAATGCTCGAGAAACGACAAATAAACACCATAATTACATATCTGCCATAATGCAAGACGGTCCGAATAAGTGTCCTAGTGATCGAATCCTAATGCTCGAGAAATAGCAAGTAAACACCATAATTACATATCTGCCATCATGCAGGAGGGTCCGAATCAGTGTCCGAGTGTTCGAATCCTAATGGTCGAGAAATGCCCAGTAAACACCATAATTACATTTCTGCCATCATGCAAGAGGGTCCGAATAAGTGTCCGAGTGTTCGAATCCTAATGCTCGAGAAATGGCAAGTAAACACCATAATTGCATATCTACCATCATGCAAGAGGGTCCAAATAACTGTCCGAGTGTTTAAACGCTAATGCATGAGAAATGAAAAATAAACACCATAATTACATATCTGCCATCATGGGAGAGGGTCTGAATAAGTGTCCGAGTGTTCGAATCCGAATGCTCGAGAAATGGCAAGTAACCCCATAATTATATATCTGCCATCATACAAGAGGGTCCGAATAAGTGTCTGAATGTTCGAATCCTAATGCTCGAGAAATGGCAAGTACACATCAAAATTACATATCCGCCATCTTGTAAGAGGGTCGGAATAAGTGTCTGAGTGTTCGAATCTTAATGCTCGAGAAATGGCAAGGAAAAACCATAATTACATATCTACCATCATGCAAGAGTGTCCAAATAAGTGTCCGAGTGTTTAAACCCTAATGCATGAGAAATGGCAAGTAAACACCATAATTACATACCTGCTATCATGCAAGAGGGTCCGAATAAGTGTCCGAGTGTTCGAATCCAAATGCTCGAGAAATGACAAGCAAACACCGTAATTACATATCTGCCATCATGGTTGAGGGTCCGAATAAGTGTCCAAGTGTTTCAACCGTAATGCATGAGAAATGGAAAATAAACACCATAATTACGTATCTGCCATCATACAAGGGGGTCTGAATAAGTGTCCGAGTATTCGAATCCTAATGCTCGAGAAATGGCCAGTAAACACCATAATTACATATCTGCCATCATAAAAGAGGGTACAAATAAGTGTCCGAGTGTTCGAATCCTAATGCTCGAGAAATGACAAGTAAACACCAGAATTACATATCTGCCATCATAAAAGAGGGTCCGAATAAGTGTCCGAGTGTTCGAATCGTAATGGTCGCGAAATGACAAGTGAACAGCAGAATTACATCTTTGCCATCATGCAAGAGGGTCCGAATAAGTGTCCGAGTGGTTAAACCCCAATACATAAGAAATGACAAATAAACACCATAATTACATCCCTGCCATCATGCACGAGGGTCCGAATAAGTGTCCGAGTGTTCGAATCCTAATGCTCGAGAAATGGCTAGTAAACACCATAATTTCATATCTGCCATCATGAAAGAGGGTCCAAATAAGTGTCCGAGTGTTCGAATCCTAATGCTCGAGAAATGACAAGTAAACACCGGAATTACATATCTGCCATCATGCAAGAGGGTCCGAATAAGTGTCCGAGTGTTCGAATCCTAATGCTCGAGAAATGGCAAGCAAACGCCATAATTACATATCTGCCATCATGCAAGAGAGTCCGAATAACTGTCCGATTATTTAAACCCTAATGCATGAGAAATGGCAAGTCAACACCATAATTACATATCTGTCATCATGCAAGTGGGGCCGCATAAGTGTCCGAGTGTTCGAATCCTAATGCTCGAGAAATGGCAAATAAACACCATAATTACATATCTGCCATCATATAAGAGGGTCCGAATAAGTATTCGAGTGTTCGAATCCTAATGCTCGACAAATGACAAGGAAACAACATAATTACATATCAGCCATCTTGGTAGAAGGTCCGAAAAAGTGTCCGAGTGTTCAAACCCCAATGCATGAGAAATGGCAAGTAAACACCATAATTACATATCAACCATCGTGCAAGAGGGTCCGAATCAGTGTCCGAGTGTTCAAATCCAAATGCTCGAGAAATGCCAAGTAAACACCATAATTACATATCTGCCATCATGGTAGAGGGTCCGAATAAGTGTCCGAGTGTTTAAACACTAATGCATGAGAAATGGCAAATAAACACCATAACTACATATCTGCCATCATGCAAGAGGGGCCGAATAAGTGTCCAAATGTTCGAATCTTAATGCTCGGGAAATGAAAAGTAAACACCATAATTACATATCTACCATCATGCAAGAGGGTGCGAATCAGTGTCCGAGTGTTCGAGTCCTAATCCTCGAGAAATGCCAAGTGAACAACATAATTACATATCTACCATCATGCATGACGGTGCGAATAAGTGTCTGAGTGTTTAAACCCAAATGCGTGAGAAATGGCAAATAAACTCTATAATTACATATCTGCCATGATGCAAGAGGGTCCGAAAAAGTGTCCAAGTGTTCGAATCCTAATGCTCGAGAAATGGCAAGTAAACACCATAATGACATGTCTGCCATCATGCAAGAGGGTCCGAATAAGTGTCCGAGTGTTTAAACCCTAATGCATGACAAATGGGAAATAAACACCATAATTACATATCTGCCATCATGCAAGAGGTTCCGAATAAGTGTCCGAGTGTTCGAATCTTAATGCTCGACGAATGGCAAGTAACACCATAATTACATATCTGTCATCATGCAAGAGGGTTCGAATAAGTGTATGAGTGTTCGATTCCTAATGCTCGAGAAATGATAAGTAAACACCATGATTACATATCTGCCGTCATGCCAGAGGGTCCGAATAAGTGCTCGAGTATTTAAACCCTAGTGCATGAGAAATGGCAAATAAACGCCATAATCACATATCTGCCATCATGTAAGAGGGTCCAAATAAGTGTCCGAGTGGTCGAATCCTATTGCTCGAGAAATGGCAAGTAAACACCATAATTACATATCTGCCATCATGCAAGAGAGTCTGAGTAAGTGTCTGAGTGTTCGAATCCTAATGCTCGAGAAATGGCAAGTACACACCATAATTACACATCTGCCATCATGCAAGAGGGTCCGAATAAGTGTCCGAGTGTTTAAACCCTAATGCATCAGAAATGGCAAGTAAAGACCATAATTACATATCTGCCATCTTGCAAGAGGGTCTGAATAGGTGTCCGATAGTTTAAACCCTAATGCTTGGCAAATGACAAGTAAACACCATAATTACATATCTACTATCACCCAAGAGGTTCGAATAAGTGTCCGAGTGTTCGAATCCTAATGCTCAAGAAATGGAAAGTGAAAATCGTAATTACATATCTGCCATCATGCAAGAGGGTCCAAACAAGTGTCTGAGGGTTTAAACCATAATGCATGAGAAATGGCATGTAAACACCATAATTACATATCTGCTATGATGCAAGAGGGTTCGAATAAGTGTCCGAGTGTTCGAATCCTGTTGCTCGAGATATGACAAGTAAACAATATAATTACATATCTGCCATCATTCGAAGGGGTCTGAATAAATGTTCGTGGGTTTAAACCCTAATGCATGAGAAATGGCAAATAAACACCATAATTTCGTATCTGCCATCATGCAAGTGGGTCTGAATAAGTGTCTGAATGTTCGAATTCCAATGCTCGAGAAATGGCAAGTAAACACCAGAATTACATATCTGCCATCATGCAAGAGGGTCCAAATAAGTGTCCGAGTGTTCTAATCCTAATGCTCGAGAAATGACAAGTAAACACTATAATTTGATCTCTGTCATCATGCTTGAGGGTCCGAATTAGTGTCCGAGTGTTTAAACCCTAATGCATGAGAAATGGCAAATAAACACCATAATTACATATCAGCCATCATGCAAGAGGGTCCGAATAAGTGTCCCAGTGTTCCAATCCTGATGCTCGAGAAATGGCAAGTAAACACCATAATTACATATCTATCATCATGCAAGAGGGTCCAAATAAGTGTCCGAGTGTTCGAATCCTAATGATCGAGAAGTGACAACTGAACAGCAGAATTACATATCTGCCATCACGCAAGAGGGTCCGGGTAAGTGTCCGAGTGTTTAAACCCTAATGCATGGGAAATGGCAAATAAACACCATAATTACATATCTGCCATCATACAAGAGGGTCCGAATAAGTGTCCGAGTGTTCGAATCCTAATGCTCGAGAAATGGCAAGTAAACACCTTAATTAAATATTTGCCATCATGCAAGAGGATCCGAATAAGTG
The DNA here is from genome assembly GCF_055761805.1 of Camellia sinensis. Classification (NCBI taxonomy): domain Eukaryota; kingdom Viridiplantae; phylum Streptophyta; class Magnoliopsida; order Ericales; family Theaceae; genus Camellia; species Camellia sinensis. The sequence goes on from NC_138972.1 coordinate 166,128,647, forward strand.
TCTGAATGTTCGAATCCTAATGCTCATGAAATGACAAGTAAACACGAGAATTACATATCTGCCATCATGCAAGAGGGTGAGAATAAGTGTCCGAGTGTTTAAACCCTAATACAGAAGAAATGACAAATAAACACCATAATTACATCTCTGCCATCATGCAAGAGGGTCCGAAAAATTGTCCGAGTGTTTGAATCCTAATGCTCGAAAAATGGCAAGTAAACCCCATAATTACATATCTGCCATCATGCAAGAGGGTCCGAATAAGTGTTCAAGTGTTTAAACCCTAATGCATGAGAAATGGCAAATAAACATCATAATTACATATCTGCCATCATGCAAGAGGGTCAGAATATGTGTCCGAGTGTTCGAATCATAATGCTCGAGAAATGGCAAGCGAACACCACAATTATATATCTGCCATCATGCAAGACGGTCCGAATAAGTGTTCGAGTGTTTCAACCCTAATGCATGAGAAATGGCAAGTAAACACCATAATTACATATCTGCTATCAAGCAAGAGGCTCCGAATAAGCTTCCGAGTGATACATGTATTCCTCCGACGCACTCTAAAGCACATAGCAGATAAGTGAGAGCCAAAACACCCCTATGTTGGGGTGGGGTTTCCCTGTCCTATTTTGTCAGGAGCTAGGGTTTCACTACGCTCGCAGCGGTTTCAAACAACCTATAAACGGGTAAGCAACCTGTCCTAGTTTGGAATGGTCACTACGGATCCGAATATGCACTAGGTCGAATGGTCAAAAAGGGTGCCCCGGTAAAACCGGGGTTTGTGTTCCCATACTGGCCGAACCCACAACCGGTCAGCCTTATGGTCATGCCTTGACAAGACAAGCCTCCGGCAAACCGTTCAGGAATAGCAGATGGCAAACACGGTGTCCCAGGCGCACCAATGCAAATGCAATGCAAAGAAACACACATGTGTAGTCAAAAACAGATATCATGAGTTCGAGTCAAGTTCTTTAAACTCCCCAGCAGAGTCGCCAGAAACTGTAGACGTCCCCGAACGCCCCGGGAGGAACGAGCCCCCGTTCCGTTCATTTGGGGTCACTACAGCTCAGGACTCTCAAATTTGTCACGGTTCTTAATCTGAACCAAAGAGTCCAAATCCGGCAAATCGTTTTGAGAAAACAGGTTTTTGAAAGAAGTGCCAAACATGGACTGCTTTGCCAGATACAGAGTCGCCACCTAAATGTTTTTTTAAAATGGGAAATTTAGGAAACCCTGACTCGTTGCCTAAGGCCACGTGTCCGTCATCACCAAAGTTGCCTCGGCTCGGGAACTTGGGTACGATTGGGGAAGGTCACTTCGTGAGCACCCCCACTCGCCCGATCAAAGATCGGCCTCTACTAACCATGATATCTATTTTTGAAAAATTGTGTGTTCTTATTCCGGTTATTAGCCTAGGTTACTATGTGATGCGCACAGCATACAAGTATAGACTGAGTCGATTGAATTGGAGCAAAACATTTCGTGTTTGTTTTTGAAAGATGGTTTGCTACTCGCAAGTAGGCTTAAAATACAGATTTTGCCACCCTCAGGTGGGCTTAGGAAAAGATGGTTTTGCCACTATCTAGTGGGCTTAAAACTCACAGTCAGTGATTTGTTCCAATCCAAATAACCCAACCTTCACCCACAGGCATTCAGGCAGATATATCACATAAGCAATTAGCCTCATGGTAAGCATGCTATTCATGGCAGCCACTCACATGCATGCAAGGATGCTAAAGCATAAAACTTACCGAGTACTCCAAGCCAAAATAGAAACTACATTAGAAATCATGCATGATCCTAAATATACAGAAATGCCTAATGCAACACATGCAAAAATGTAACTATAGCAGGCTCGGCTATTCTAAACATGGCATATGAAATGCTACAGCTAACATGTATTCAATTTGGAATTGAAATACAAATGCAGTTAGTATGATGCACCGAGCCCGGTGCATGCAAAACAGATGAATGATGCAAACATGCTGTCATACTGTATGCTAATTGAAATATGCCCTAATCTAACCATCATAAGCAGGTAAATAAAAGGGAGAAAGACGTGGGGTTGGAAGACATACAACACACACACGCACACTTATTACAATATTGCCCTCGCACAGAGGGTCCAAATAAATATACAGTCCCGAATAAAAGAATATTACAGTCCAAATAATGTACAAATTCCTAATTAATTAACAAATTAACTAAGAAAGCTGTAAAACTGGCGTGCAAGCCAGGGACTGCCTTGCTTCTGATGAATGATGCATGTCTGGGCTGCCTTGCGCGGAAATCCACTGGGATGCCCCAATTAGCCTTTGTTTACACCTTTTCTTGAAATGCGCGCCAAACTCCAAAAAGTTGCTGATTCTACATTTTGCTGCAACAGAGAGCAGGAAAGGGGCATGGCAGTGTATTTTCACAGATATATGCATGCCTCGATCCTCGTGCCACCAATCACGCATATCGATGCATGATGGCAGAGGAGTCGAAATGTGCAACTCAATATAGAATGAATGCACGTGTAAACACAACAAGAACCTAACTCCATCATGGGTAATCCGGAGTGTCGGTAACTGGGAATTGAGACACGTTCCGTCACTCGGAGTACGAAACGCACCTCGTTTCCCGTGCCCGGGCTAACTCCTATCCCGAACACGATGCGATATGCATGACATGCATGAAATGCAACTAAGATACAATCCTAACATACACAATGTTATGAAATGGCATACACGCTACACGAGGTAATACACAACCGGGCATACACAATGCTATAGATGAAATGGCATACGCAATGCAATAATGGGCTTACACCAACATGAGAGAGCCTCAGCCACACTCACATAGCAGGCCGATGGATGAAAATGAAGTGCCTCGAAATGCGTGCACACGGGCACGCAAATCGAGGCAATGGCATATGCAATGCAATATGGCTAAAATGGAATATAGAATGCAACATAGACTTACACTAACATGAGAGAGCCTCAGCTACACTCACATAAGAGGCCAATAGATGAAAATGAAGTGCCTCGAAACGCGTGCACACGGGCACGCAAATCGAGGCAATGGCATATGCAATGCAATAATGGGCTTACACCAACATGAGAGAGCCTCAGCCACATTCACATAGGAGGCCATCAGATGAAAACAAGACAACTCGAAATGCGTGCACGCGTGCACGCAAATCGAGGACCGACCCTCAGGCACCGAAATGCCACTCTACTGAGACATGGCAAAGACATGTAATAGGATATGCAAACATGCTAAAATCAGTAGCAAAATGAGGGGGAAAACAGCCCCGAACGAGGCGAAAGTACACCCGATGCATGGAATAGTCCCGAAACATGGATTTTGGCACCCGAAATGGCCTATAGCTATACCAAACATGCACAATATGGACATGAGATGAAAAGACAGAAGCAAGGCAGCCTCAAAATAAGGATTTTTACAGTTCAAAGCATGGCCAAACAGCTAACAGAAACAGGGCAAAACTAGCATGCAAAAATGGCCCTAAATATGAGATAATGAAGCAACTCACAGTTGCTGACCCCAAACAGGTTAGAGCCCTTCAACAACATTGAAGAGGGGCCCAAAATATGACATTTTTCAGAACTATAAAAACCCCAAAAACAAACATAGCTATGGCTAAGCTCTTGTGCAAGAATTGGACCGAAAAATGGACAAAGAAGCAAGTGGTAGATGCAAAGCCCAAACAGAAAAAGACTCTTCTATAACACTGAAGAGGGGCCAAAAATGTGACTATTTACAGTTTATGGCAGCCCCAAAAACAGTATATAAATACACTCAAAATGTCATGCAAGATGAGGCTCAAAAGAGGCTATAACACAAAGTATACAAAATATTCAACAAAAAGCCAAAGACCCTTAATTAAACATGACAAGCGGGTCAAAATATGGCTGTTTTTAGTTCGGACCAAAGTCCAAAAACAACAACATCAGGGGCTGCCAAGGCATACAAAAATGGGATCAAAAAGAGGACATAAAGGAAGGTACAACATGGAAGTCCCAAACAGTGTTGAGCCCTTCTTCAATGTTGAAGAGGGGCTCAAAATAAGCCCATTTACAGTTTACATCAGGCTCCAAAACAGATCACACATAGGCTAGAAAAAGCATGCAAAATATTGACATACAAAGAGATATTGAAACAAGTGTGAGATAGGGTTCTCAAAGACGGTTGAGCCCTTCAACAAACATGTAGAATAGCTCAAAATAGGCCTAGTTTCAGTTAGGGTCGGAACCTAAAACCGTAAGCAAGATGGCTAGAGAAATGGTGCAAAAATGAGCTAGAAAAGAGGGAAAGTGGACTTACCCTTGAAGACCAATGCTTTTGTTGCTTCTTGGACCAACTTTGATGACTCTAAGCTGCTGGAATTCCTCCCCTTGCTGCTGGAATGGAGTGGTGGTTGTAGAGCTTGATGATGATGAAGAAATGGAGCCAAAACTTGAAGGAAATGGAGAGATATGTATCTATATCTTCAAAGCAATTCTTGTAACCCTTTCTCTTGAGTTGGGAGGCCAACTATATAGGCAAGAGAGGGAGAGAAGAGTGTAGGCAAAAGTGGAGGGAAATGAGGCCTCTTTTCCCTCCAAAAGGGTCCCCCAGATGTAGATATTTTTGGGGAAAAACCAAGGCACAGCTGGAATGCACTCAACCTGAAGAAGCAGGCCGGCCAACTTTTTGAGCTGCAGGTGGCCGGCCGGCCACCTCCCCTAGCCGGCCGGTCAAGGGTCAAAATGGCCAAGTTGAGTTAGTGGCCGGCCACCACATATTGATGTCCACCCATGCTTCCTCATCACAACCCTGTGGTTCAAAATTACAAACTGTAAAACAGGAGAGAGAATAGGCCATTTTTAAGAGGGGTTCAAAAGGGTCAAATGGAATTTCTGGCCGGCCATATGATATTAGGATCCTCCCATGTGTGTACAACACAAATATGTGGTTTGGGGTTGAAGAAAGTGGCCCCAAGGTGTTCAACATTGGCTCGGAAGTGAGAAAAACGGGCGCCAGAGGGCGAAAATGGAATATAACTGGTTGCTAAGATAATTGCTGGCCTCCCACCCTCCAGTGACCTTCCTGGTGATAAAACAGAGGTACCTGCCAAAAAAGAACGAAAATCGATGCAAAACAAATGCTCGGGGGCCAAAACACGCAGTTCGGGGTCCCGAAAATGGGCTGTTAAGCACCGAAAGTGGCGTTCGGCCACGAAGTGGGTTTCTCAGACCCCAGTGTCCCTCGAAAGGGAGAAAATAAGATGTATGCCAAAAATCAGAGCGAATGGAGATGGTTGAGCGGTCCCGAACCGAGGCACACGGCCTGACGGCTCCGAAAATCGGAAACCGGGCTCCGAATTGGGCAAAATGGCCTACAGCCACAAAATGTAGCCCACAGCCACTAAGAGATGGTCTACAGGACCTCTCCCTCCCCTCAAGAAAAGAAACAGAGAAAACCGAGTCTGGTTCGCAAACCGAGGCAAGGCAAAGAAGAGGGTTCGGAAGTCCGGAGGCAGGGCTCACGGCCGCGACCCTGAGACTTCTGAATGAGCACGATATGCCACATCACCAAGTGCTCAACTGGTGACGTCTGAGTCTCAAGGTCGGTCAAAAATGGGGTGTCTACAGTTGCCCCTCTTTGACAGAACTTGGAAGTCACAAGTGACGGGAGTGAATGTCAAAGCCCAGAGACGACCCATTTTTGACAAGACCGAAGACTTAGACAAACGTACAAGATAAACAGAGATGTGCCCGCAAGCGAGCCCGCAGGCAAGGGGGCAAAATGCAAAGCGAATGCAAGAAGCTGAACATAACTTGTGATCATGCAAAGAAAGCCGTAATGAAGCATACCATGCAACAGTTTTAAGCAAGTGAATACAAATCTAACTACATTTCATGCAGAAAGGATGTAAGAAAATTATGCAATTCTCACTGCGTCTCACGCAGAGAAGGCTAAAAGCGACTACCGAGACTACCCGGAGCCTTACACACAACATCTCTCTGCGTATCACACATAGGAGAGGAAGAAGGTAAACCTCTCAGCGTATCACACGCAAAAGAGGAAAGGTAAACTTCTCGGCGTATCACACGCAAGAGAAGAAAGGCAAATTCCTCAGCGTATCACACGCAAGAGAAAACCTCTCAGCATATCACATGCAAGGGAGGAAAGATAAATTTCTCAGCGTATCACACGCAACAGAAAACCTCTCAGCATATCACATGCAAGGAAGGAAAGATAAATTTCTCAGCGTAACACACGCAAGAGAAAACCTCTCAGCATATCACATGCAAGGGAGGAAAGATAAATTTCTCAGCGTATCACACGCAAGAGAAAACCTCTCAGCATATTACATGCAAGGGAGAAAAGGTAAATTTCTCAGCGTATCACACGCAAGAGAAAACCTCTCAGCATATCACATGCAAGAGAGAAAGGGTAAATTTCTCAGCGTATCACACGCAAGAGAAAACCTCTCAGTATATCACATGCAAGGGAGGAAAGATAAATTTCTCAGCGTATCACACGCAAGAGAAAACCTCTCAGCATATCACACGCAAGGGAGGAAAGATAAATTTCTCAACGTAACACAGGCAAGAGAAAACCTCTCAGCATATCACATGCAAGAGAGGAAAGATAAATTTCTCAGCGTATCACACGCAAGAGAAAACCTCTCAGCATATCACATGCAAGGGAGGAAAGATAAATTTCTCAGCGTATCACACGCAAGAGAAAACCTCTCAGCATATCACATGCAAGAGAGAAAGGGTAAATTTCTCAGCGTATCACACGCAAGAGAAAACCTCTCAGCATATCACATGCAAGGAAGGAAAGCTAAATTTCTCAGCGTGTCACACGCAAGAGAAAACCTCTCAGCATATCACATGCAAGGGAGGAAAGATAAATTTCTCAGCGTATCACACGCAAGAGAAAACCTCTCAGCATATCACATGCAAGGGACGAAAGGTAAATTTCTCAGCGTATCACACACAAGAGAAAACCTCTCAGCATATCACATGCAAGGGAGGAAAGGGAAATTTCTCAGCGTATCACACGGAAGAGAAAACCTCTCAGCATATCACATGCAAGGGAGGAAAAATAAATTTCTCAGCGTGTCACACGCAAGAGAAAACCTCTCAGCATATCACATGCAAGAGAGGAAAGATAAATTTCTCAGCGTGTCACACGCAGGAGAAAACCTCTCAGCATATCACACGCAAGGGATGAAAGATAAATTTCTCAGCGTATCACACGCAAGAGAAAACCTCTCAGCATATCACATGCAAGGGAGGAAAGGTAAATTTCTCAGCGTATCACACGCAAGAGAAAACCTCTCAGCATATCACATGCAAGCGAGGAAAAGGGAAATTTCTCAGCGTATCACACGCGAGAGAAAACCTCTCAGCATATGACATGCAAGGGAGGAAAGATAAATTTCTCAGCGTGTCACATGCAAGAGAAAACCTCTCAGCATATGACATGCAAGGGAGGAAAGATAAATTTCTCAGCGTATCACACGCAAGAGAAAACCTCTCAGCATATCACATGCAAGAGAGAAAGGGTAAATTTCTCAGCGTATCACACGCAAGAAAAAACCTCTCAGCATATCACATGCAAGCGAGGAAAGATAAATTTCTCAGCGTGTCACACGCAAGAGAAAACCTCTCAGCATATCACATGCAAGGGAGGAAAGATAAATTTCTCAGCGTCTCACACGCAAGAGAAAACCTCTCAGCATATCACATGCAAGGGAGGAAAGGTAAATTTCTCAGCGTATCACACGCAAGAGAAAACCTCTCAGCATATCACAAGCAAGGGAGGAAAGGGAAATTTCTCAGCGGATCACACGCAAGAGAAAACCTCTCAGCATATCACATGCAAGGGAGGAAAGATAAATTTCTCAGCGTGTCACACGCAAGAGAAAACCTCTCAGCATATCACATGCAAGGGAGGAAAGATAAATTTCTCAGCGTGTCACACGCAAGAGAAAACCTCTCAGCATATCACATGCAAGGGAGGAAAGGTAAATTTCTCAGCGTTTCACACGCAAGAGAAAACCTCTCAGCATATCACATGCAAGGGAGGAAAGGGAAATTTCTCAGCGTATCACACGCAAGAGAAAACCTCTCAGCATATCACATGCAAGGGAGGAAAGATAAATTTCTCAGCGTGTCACACGCAAGAGAAAACCTCTCAGCATATCACATGCAAGGGAGGAAAGATAAATTTCTCAGCGTGTCACACGCAAGAGAAAACCTCTCAGCATATCACATGCAAGGGAGGAAAGATAAATTTCTCGGCGTTTCACACGCAAGAGAAAACCTCTCAACATATCACATGCAAGGGAGGAAAGGTAAATTTCTCAGCGTATCACACGCAAGAGAAAACCTCTGAGCATATCACATGCAAGGGAGGAAAGGGAAATTTCTCAGCGTATCACACGCAAGAGAAAACCTCTCAGCATATCACTTGCAAGGATGGAAAGATAAATTTCTCAGCGTGTCACACGCAAGAGAAAACCTCTCAGCATATCACATGCAAGGGAGGAAAGATAAATTTCTCAGCGTATCACACGCAAGAGAAAACCTCTCAGCGTATCACATGCAAGAGAAAACGTCTCAGCATATCACATGCAAGGGAGGAAAGATAAATTTCTCAGCGTATCACACGCAAGAGAAAACCTCTCAGCATATCACATGCAAGAGAGAAAGGGGATGAATGAACACCGGAACTCATCCGAATGTTCGAAACCAAAGATGCCCTAACGCATCGCATGCGAGAGGAGAAAAGACGACAATTGTAAGTGAAAAGGTGCATAACGATGCAGGTGAAGTGTACATAACAATGCAAGTAATGAGCATAACAATGCTAGATAGATGCGCATAACAATGCAAGCAATGAGCATAACAATGCTAGATAAATGTGCATAACAATGCAAGCAATGAGCATAACAATGCTAGTGAAGTGGGTGCATAACAATGCAATTGGAACGTGCATCACAATGCAAGCATGAGAAGTGCATAACAATGCGGGTGGAAGGATGCATAACAATGCAAGTGGAGCGTGCGTGACAACGCATATTTGAAACAAAATGCCGAACAAGGGAATACAAGCCTTAAGTAGACCAAATTCCAAACGCAACCTCCGATTTACCTCTCGGAGGGGTCACGATATATTCCAAAAAGGATACACCTCGTGCATGCCGACTGACGATGAGCTACACATCGAAGACATGAGTTGAAAATTCCGCAGAAACATTTTGAGCTGAAAAGAGTGGGTTCTCCTTGCACTTTCTTGATTGTACTTCCAAACCGCAGTTACTACCTTTCCTTCCTGGCCATGTCCACAACTTTCCCTATTCTCCAACGGGGTGACAGACTAGGTTGATTCAGTATCCAGAATCGAGGCGCATTCACATGTTATCTCAATCTATGGGGCTGCCATACAGATTTCAAGTTGAGGATACACCCCTGGGTATTTAAACCAGACTTTAGTCTCGGAAATCCCGAACCTTTGCGTTCTAGGCAATAGCCGTTCGAACTCTAGTTTCCACCGTCGCAGTTGGTCTCCTAGGAACTCATGGCAAACGCAGCCAAGATGCATCTGGCAGGGGCTGGTTTTCTGAGGGAGCACTTCGATTGCCATTTTGGCTTGAAGCAGACTTGATCTTGAGCTTGAGGTAGAGGCACACTCATACTTCAGAGCTTTGGCAAGACTTGAAAGGGTACACGCGGAATGTAGTCTTGGAACTTACTGAAGTTGAAACAAACTCAGATACCCGACATTTTCCTCTTTTGCTTTTGCTTTGCAGTCCGGAACCATATATAGCTTCAGACAGGTCCTAGTTCTACTGTTCTCACATGACCTGGGTTGAATCCTGCGATTTTATGAAAGAACAAATTTTGTTTTGTACAAATGTGGAGAATGGCATGGCACTCGGAGCACAAAACGATTTTATTTTTGAAATTCAGAGATGAGCTTTCGACCAAGTATTGAGCCTATGACTGAACACATCAAAATCACTCAACAAGGAAATAAAAGGCACACAACCTAGACACATCGAATAACACTCGAAACGACTCAAAACAAGAACAAAAAGACACGACACTCAGACGTGCACAGGGAGCCTGTTTCACCGGGTAGTGTTTTCCACCCTCTTTCATTTGTGGTTCTCACATCACTCGGCCCTCAAGCTCTGTTTTTCTAAAAAAGCCCTCTTCTCACTTTTTCTCTCATCGCACATCTCTCTATTCTTAAATTTCTCATTTTTCATCCCTCCCCTGGGTGGTTGATGGATAAACAGCAAACTGTGGGCTCGTGCCCCTAGCACTCTGCTAGATTCTTCTCTTCCTGCGCACAGCTAGTGAGTTTCTCCCGCAGAGGGGCTGTGCTACAACTGGGTGTGTAGCAAATCTGTAGCTGACATCGATTGATGATGCTTTGCATGGAGTTCGGACGTGATCAGGTCTGTCCAGATAAGGAAGTGGAATATCTTGTCCCATTCCGGTTCGTGCTTCGCACTTGGCTTGATACCTCGCTGCTTGGAGGATGATAGAGCTTTCAGCCCTTTGTTGTTCCGTTTTCTGGCAAATATGGTGACAATGGGAAAGACAGGAAGCCTGACTCAACCGTGCCCCTAGTTCATCATCTTGACCATTTTTTGTTTTAGTTTTCTCCTAAAAAATTTTGACCAAAATGAGAGTTAGATTAACATGTTTGTTCAATTTTCTGATTTAAAATCATGCAAGTCTGGCCATGAGCACTGAAAATTTTCCTCTTTTGGATCCAAGAAATGGTCCGGTTTTGAAAATGGAATACTTTTCGAGAAGATTAGTCAACCTCAGTAAAAATTCTCAAAAACTATTTTTGCAAACGACCACTGCTCAACGAGCACGGAACCTACTCTTGAGATGCGCAACCTCGGATCCATGGCAATGGAAAATTGCCCCTTGTCTGAAGGACACTGCATGGCAACGGAAAGTTGCCCCTTGTTTGAATGGCACCGCAGCACATTAAATAGCAACGAAAAGTTGCCCCTTGTTTGAATGGTACCGCAGCGCATTGTAGTCAGTCCTCAGAGTAACGAACACAACCAAATCCTCAGATACAGAGAAGACAAAGATGACCAAAACCATTACATGGACACAGTCGAATTTGAAGTGTTTTACGGCTGGACTCCAGAATGAAGTTGCCTACGTATCCCAAAGATGGGAATCAAGCCTTACGTAGTTCGGGGTTAAGGTACACTCGGGTATTAACCTCTCCTTTTTAGGCTCTAACTTTTGCCAAGGCGCCCGTTGCGGGTTTTCGACCTTGCGAGCTTTGTTCTTCTTTTCTTTTCAACTCTTTTCATTTCTTTTCCTTTTTTTTTTATTTTCTTTTTTGTTCTTTTCTTTTCATATTTCTTTTTTGTTCTCTTTCTTCTTTTCTTTTGCATTTTTTTTGCTTCTTTTTTGTATTTTTCTCTTGCTCTAACTTTTGCCTGGGTCGCCCTTCCGGGTTTTCGGCCCAGCGAGCCTCTCAAGGGGTAAAAGTGTAACGAGTCCATGCCAAATGGTTTTGAGATCCTGAAATTATCTGAATCCAGGAGAATGGCTGCTGTTTTGCTTTGTAAGCTTCTTCTGATGAGATCTGATCTTCTTGACCTGACTTTCCTGGCCTCTTGTTCGAGGGCTGCTTCAAATTCGGCCACACAGGCCTCACATCATAGTTGACCGTTGAACCTTCTGAATTCAAGTTTCAAGGTTTGGAAGCAAAGGGGTTGAGTCTCGAGACTGAGAGCGATCCTAAACTGCACAATCTCAAGAGCGATTCCACACAAGTCTTCGCAGGACCGCGCAAAACATTTTGTTTTTTGAAAATTTTTAAGAAAGCGACAAATCGCTCGCGCTGAAGATAGTGTAGAACCAATCTGGATCAAGCCAGGATCCTTCCCGGTACGCACGCTAACAAGCATGATCTCAATCATTAAGGGATTAGCATGCCTCTCTTTCTCCCGAATGATCAAAGTTTTGCAAAACCCGAGGAATTCCTTCCTCTTCGTTTTCACCGCAGTATTCAAAAGGTTTTGAAAAACTTAGGTCAATGCAATGATTTTGGGGTGCAAAAGAGTAGGCGAAGAGTACTGTCGTTTCATTCAAACTTTTTGGCACAATTGGCACACGGCCGAGGCAAACACAAGAGCGTCAAAAACCACTGCTATTTCATTCAGAATCTGTTGGCACAACTGGCTCCCTGACAGAAACAGACTCAAAACAAAATGAAAAGACAAACACAAAACAAAATGGTGATGCCCAAGGCAACACCCCCTGGAATCACCTGACTCCTATACAACAGGACTGGCTCGATACAACAAGACAGACCCAAAACAAAAGAGACTGACTCAAAACAAAACGACAGACTCAAAACAAAACGACAAGACTGACTCAATACCCAAGTCAGAATGTAGCATTCGCCAACTGCTCAAAACGATGCGTGCCATACGCCATATCTGGAGTAAACTGAGCGCCGCCCGCAGGTGGTTCATCCCTCAATCACATCACATTATCCCCTACAAGTTCACTGATCAAGTGCCGATAGACTTTGCAGGACCTGGTGCGGGGATGACCCCATTGTCAATCAAATCTTGTATTTCGTGGCGGAGGGGAAAGCACATGTCAGTGTCATGGCCAGCTCGCTGATGGAAGGCACAGTAGTCGGTTGGGTTGTGTGAGAGAGGGAGGTTCTTTGGTAATGGCTGCGGTTCCAGGGGCTTCAGATGCCCTTTCTTGATCAAAACCGCTAGAGCCTTTGACAAAGGCGTATAAAGTGGGGTGAAAACTTTCTTGGCTTGGGGTGGATATTTGGCTGTTGCGAGCTACTCCCGAATGCACCGGTGAAAGGGGTAGCCTTTTTTGATGTGGTGGTGGTGACCGTGTCCACTTCAGAAGATCTTACAGCTGCATCACCACTGGTGGTCGCATTCGAACTGCGGGTAAACGCCCTCCTGGGCTGCTCCTTTTCCTGGTCAATGAGGCCCTGCTTCATAGCATCCTCGATCTGTACTCCCATCTCATGTAAGTCTGAAAAGGTGGGGAAGGGGAGAACGATCATTTTCTGCATGAGCTTGGGCTGGAGATTGCGCACAATCATTCGAATTTGATCTTTGTCAGTGGGCCTAAGGGTCATCATTGAAGCCTTGGCCCTCCAGCGGGCTACGAATTCTGAGAAGCTCTCCTTCGGCTCCTGCCTCATTGTCTCAAGATCACGGGTCGTAATCTCGATTTGGGTATTGTATGAATATTGTGCGACGAAGGCCTCGGCCATCTCCTCCCAGCTTCGTTTCACTGAATCCTCTAATTTGGCATACCAGGTGACCGCAATACCCGACAGGGTCCTGCCAAAAAGGGAGAGCTTCTGTAATCTTGTCAAGCCCATCGGGCGCAAAACATCTGAAAACAAGCTCAGGTGGACCATGGGATCTCCTGACCCATCAAAACGGTCGATATGAGGCATCTTGAACCTGTCCGGCAGAGTTACAGCTGCGTCGGTGTACCCGTCCTCAATGCCCGGGATGGACTTTACCCCCTGGGATTTCTTGAACAACTTTTCAAGCTTGCTCAACTTCAACGCTGTGGGGTCGACCTCAAACTCGAAGGGAGAGTCCGGTAGTTTGGTAGGTGTTTTGGATAGTTGGGGTAAAATTGGGGGCAGAGCCGGCCCTACCGGAATGTCCGTACCTTCCTGGACATTTGGCGTCTCCCCAGGTGCTGGAGCTCCTATTGGGGGAGGAACTTGTTATGAAGCGGACGCGCCGCTTTGCTGTTGCCGCTTGGTGATGAGCTCGGCTTTCTGGGCCATGATCGCAGCCTGCTGTTTGGCAAATTCCTCCTGACGGGCAGCATCTTGCTGCATAAGTTTCATACTTTCTTGCATCTGGCTCATCATTGCCTCCATCCCTGACGTGTTCTGCTGATCCATCTGACTGATTGGTATCTATCCCTGCAGTAGAAACTGAGACCTCAGCCTGACTGTTCACTGGTGGGGTGGATAAGGGCCACTGACCCGGTAACTGCTGAACCGGTGATTTGTGCCCAACTAGCCCTTTTTGCCCTGCCTCTGGCAGAGGAACACTGATTGCCCTTGAACTGAATCTCTGACCTAGCAAAGTCTATCAGCACAAGTTCGATGAACCTCAGGGGATATCGGAGCCTTCTGAAGCCATGGTTCCCAGACTACCTAGCAAAAGAGAAAACAGACAGCATCTCAGCCTGATTCCATCTGAACAGAAACGAGCATAGTTGAATGAGTGTGCCCTCTTCTGGATTCTGCCCCATAAACTTATACCCTCAGGTAAACTGAATCCCAAAATGCTGAACTGGTGCCCGCAGGCCTGATGCCCAAACTTGTAAACTGATACATGCATTCCTGTAGAAACGCACTCTAAAGCACATAGCAGATAAGTGAGAGCCAAAACACCCCTATGTTGGGGTGGGGTTTCCCTGTCGTATTTTGTCAGGAGCTAGGGTTTCACTACGCTCGCAGCGGTTTCAAACAACCTATAAACGGGTAAGCAACCTGTCCTAGTTTGGAATGGTCACTACGGATCCGAATATGCACTAGGTCGAATGGTCAAAAAGGGTGCCCCGGTAAAACCGGGGTTTGTGTTCCCATACTGGCAGAGCCCCCCAGCCGGTCAGCCTTATGGTCATGCCTTGACAAGACAAGCCTCCGGCAAACCGTTCAGGAATAGCAGATGGCAAACACGGTGTCCTAGGCGAACCAATGCAAATGCAATGCAAAGAAACACACAAGTGTAGTCAAAAACAGATATCATGAGTTCGAGTCAAGTTCTCTAAACTCCCCAGCAGAGTCGCCAGAAACTGTAGACGTCCCCGAACGCCCCGGGAGGAACGAGCCCCCGTTCCGTTCATTTGGGGTCACTACAGCTTAGGACTCTCAAATTTGTCACGGTTCTTAATCTGAACCAAAGAGTCCAAATCCGGCAAATCGTTTTGAGAAAACAGATTTTTGAAAGAAGTGCCAAACATGGACTGCTTTGCCAGATACAGAGTCGCCACCTAAATGTTTTTTTAAAATGGGAAATTTAGGAAACCCTGACTCGTTGCCTAAGGCCACGTGTCCGTCATCACCAAAGTTGCCTCGGCTCGGGAACTTGGGTACGATTGGGGAAGGTCACTTCGTGAGCACCCCCGCTCGCCCGATCAAAGATCGGCCTCTACTAACCATGATATCTATTTTTGAAAACATTGTGTGTTCTTATTCCGGTTATTAGCCTAGGTTACTATGTGATGCGCACAGCATACAAGTATAGACTGAGTCGATTGAATTGGAGCAAAACATTTCGTGTTTGTTTTTGAAAGATGGTTTGCTACTCGCAAGTAGGCTTAAAATACAGATTTTGCCACCCTCAGGTGGGCTTAGGAAAAGATGGTTTTGCCACTATCTAGTGGGCTAAAAACTCACAATCAATGATATGTTCCAATCCAAATAACCCAACCTTCACCCACAGGCATTCAGGCAGATATGTCACATAAGCAATTAGCCTCATGGTAAGCATGCTATTCATGGCAGCCACTCACACGCATGCAAGGATGCTAAAGCATAAAACTTACCGAGTACTCCAAGCCAAAATAGAAAATACATTAGAAATCATGCATGATCCTAAGTATACAGAAATGCCTAATGCAACACATGCAAAAATGCAACTATAGCAGGCTCGGCTATTCTAAACATGGCATATGAAATGCTACAGCTAACATGTATTCAATTTGGAATTGAAATACAAATGCAGTAAGTATGATGCACCGAGCCCGGTGCATGCAAAACAGATGAATGATGCAAACATGCTGTCATACTGTATGCTAATTGAAATATGCCCTAATCTAACCATCATAAGCAGGTAAATAAAAGGGAGAAAGACGTGGGTTTGGAAGACATACTAAACACACATGCACACTTATTACAATATTGCCCTCGCACAGAGGGTCCAAATAAATATACAGTCCCGAATAAAAGAATATTACAGTCCAAATAATGTACAAATTCCTAATTAATTAACAAATTAACTAAGAAAGCTGTAAAACTGGCGTGCAAGCCAGGGACTGCCTTGCTTCTGATGAATGATGCATGTCTGGGCTGCCTTGCGCGGAAATCCACTGGGATGCCCCAATTAGCCTTTGTTTACACCTTTTCTTGAAATGCGCGCCAAACTCCAAAAAGTTGCAGATTCTACATTTTGCTGCAACAGAGAGCAGGAAAGGGGCATGGCAGTGTATTTTCACAGATATATGCATGCCTCGATCCTCGTGCCACCAATCACGCATATCGATGCATGATGGCAGAGGAGTCGAAATGTGTAACTCAATATAGAATGAATGCACGTGTAAACACAAGAAGAACCTAACTCCATCATGGGTAATCCGGAGTGTCGGTGACTGGGAATTGAGACACGTTCCGTCACTCGGAGTACGAAACGCACCTCGTTTCCCGTGCCCGGGCTAACTCCTATCCCGAACACGATGCGATATGCATGACATGCATGAAATGCAACTAAGATACAATCCTAACATACACAATGTTATGAAATGGCATACACGCTACACGAGGTAATACACAACCGGGCATACACAATGCTATGGATGAAATGGCATACGCAATGCAATAATGGGCTTACACCAACATGAGAGAGCCTCAGCCACACTCACATAGGAGGCCGATGGATGAAAATGAAGTGCCTCGAAATGCGTGCACACGGGCACGCAAATCGAGGCAATGGCATATGCAATGCAATATGGCTAAAATGGAATATAGAATGCAACATAGACTTACACTAACATGAGAGAGCCTCAGCTACACTCACATAAGAGGCCAATAGATGAAAATGAAGTGCCTCGAAACGCGTGCACACGGGCACGCAAATCGAGGCAATGGCATATGCAATGCAATAATGGGCTTACACCAACATGAGAGAGCCTCAGCCACATTCACATAGGAGGCCATCAGATGAAAACAAGACAACTCGAAATGCGTGCACGCGTGCACGCAAACCGAGGACCGACCCTCAGGCACCGAAATGCCACTCTAATGAGACATGGCAAAGACATGTAATAGGATATGCAAACATGCAAAAATCAGTAGCAAAATGAGGGGGAAAACAGCCCTGAACGAGGCGAAAGTACACCCGATGCATGGAATAGTCCCGAAACATGGATTTTGGCACCCGAAATGGCCTATAGCTATACCAAACATGCGTAATATGGACATGAGATGAAAAGACAGAAGCAAGGCAGCCTCAAAATAAGGATTTTTACAGTTCAAAGCATAGCCAAACAGCTAACAGAAACAGGGCAAAACTAGCATGGAAAAATGGCCCAAAATATGAGATAATGAAGCAACTCACAGTTCCTGACCCCAAACAGGTTAGAGCCCTTCAACAGCATTTAAGAGGGTCCCAAAATATGACATTTTTCAGAACTGTAAAAACCCCAAAAACAAACATAGCTATGGCTAAGCTCTTGTTCAAGAATTGGACCGGAAAATGGAAAAAGAAGCAAGTGCTAGATGCAAAGCCCAAACAGAAAAATACTCTTCTATAACACTGAAGAGGGGACAAAAATATGACTATTTACAGTTTATGGCAGCCCCAAAAACAGTATATAAATACACTCAAAATGTCATGCAAGATGAGGCTCAAAAGAGGCTATAACACAAAGTATACAAAATATTCAACAAACAGCCAAAGACCCTTAATGAAACATGTCAAGGGTGTCAAAATATGGCTGTTTTTAGTTCGGACCAAAGTCCAAAAACAGCAACATCAGGGGCTGCCAAGGCATACAAAAATGGGATCAAAAAGAGGACATAAAGGAAGGTACAACATGGAAGTCCCAAACAGTGTTCATCACTTCTTCAATGTTGAAGAGGGGCTCAAAATAAGCCCATTTACAGTTTACATCAGGCTCCAAAACAGATCACACATAGGCTAGAAAAAGCATGCAAAATATTGACATACAAAGAGATATTGAAACAAGTGTGAGATAGGGTTCTCAAAGAGGGTTGAGCCCTTCAACAAACATGTAGAATAGCTCAAAATAGGCCTAGTTTCAGTTAGGGTCAGAGCCTAAAACCGTAAGCAAGATGGCTAGAGGAATGGTGCAAAAATGAGCTAGAAAAGAGGGAAAGTGGACTTACCCTTGAAGACCAATGCTTCTGTTGCTTCTTGGACCAACTTTGATGACTCTAAGCTGCTGGAATTCCTCCCCTTGCTGCTGGAATGGAGTGGTGGTGGTAGAGCTTGATGATGATGAAGAAATGGAACCAAAACTTGAAGGAAATGGAGAGATATGTATCTATATCTTCAAAGCAATTCTTGTAACCCTTTCCCTTGAGTTGGGAGGCCAACTATATAGGCAAGAGAGGGAGAGAAGAGTCTAGGAAAAAGTGGAGGGAAATGAGGCCTCTTTTCCCTCCAAAAGGGTCCCCCGGATGTAGATATTTTTGGGGGAAAACCAAGGCACAGCTGGAATGCACTCAACCTGAAGAAGCAGGCCGGCCAATTTTTTGAGCTGCAGGTGGCCGGCCGGCCACCTCCCCTAGCCGGCCGGCCAAGGGTCAACAGGGCCAAGTTGAGTTAGTGGCCGGCCACCACATATTGATGTCCTCCCATGCTTCCTCATCACAACCCTGTGGTTTAAAATTACAAACTGTAAAACAGGAGAGAGAATAGGCCATTTTTAAGAGAGGTTCAAAAGGGTCAAATGGAATTTCTGGCCGGCCATATGATATTACGATCCTCCCATGTGTGTACAACACAAATATGTGGTTTGGGGTTGAAGAAGGTGGCCCCAAGGTGTTCAACATTGGCTCGGAAGTGAGAAAAACGGGCGCCAGACAGTGAAAATGGAATATAACTGGTTGCTAAGATAATTGCTGGCCTCCCACCCTCCAGTGACCTTCCTGGTGATAAAACAGAGGTACCTACCAAAAAAGAACGAAAACCGATGCAAAACAAATGCTCGGGGGCCAAAACACGCAGTTTGGGGTCCCGAAAATGGGTTGTTAAGCACCGAAAGTGGCGTTCGGCCACGAAGTGGGTTTCTCAGACCCCAGTGTCCCTCGAAAGGGAGAAAATAAGATGTATGCCAAAAATCAGAGCGAATGGAGATGGTTGAGCGGTCCCGAACCAAGGCACACGGCCTGACGGCTTCAAAAACCTGAAACCGGGCTCTGAAATGGGCAAAATGGCCTACAGCCACAAAATGTAGCCCACAGCCACTGAGAGATGGTCTACAGGACCTCTCCCTCCCCTCAAGAAAAGAAATAGAGAAAACCGAGTCTGGTTTGCAAACCGAGGCAAGGCAAAAAAGAGGGTTCGGAAGTCCGGAGGCAGGGCTCACGGCCGCGACTCTGAGACTTCTGAATGAGCACGATATGCCACATCACCAAGTGCTCAACTGGTGACGTCTGAGTCTCAAGGTCGGTAAAAAATGGGGTGTCTACAGTTGCCCCTCTTTGACAGAACTCGGAAGTCACAAGTGACGGGAGTGAATGTCAAAGCCCAGAGACGACCCATTTTTGACAAGGCCGAAGACTTAGACAAACGTACAAGATAAACAGAGATGTGCCCGCAGGCGAGCCCGCAGGCAAGGGGGCAAAATGCAAAGCGAATGCAAGAAGCTGAACATAACTTGTCATCATGCAAAGAAAGCTGTAATGAAGCATACCATGCAACAGTTTTAAGCAAGTGAATACAAATCTAACTACATTTCATGTAGAAAGGATGTAAGAAAATTATGCAATTCTCACTGCGTCTCACGCAGAGAAGGCTGAAAGTGACTACCGAGACTACCCGGAGCCTTACACACAACATCTCTCTCCGTATCACACATCGGAGAGGCAGAAGGTAAACCTCTCAGCGTATCACACGCAAAAGAGGAAAGGTAAACTTCTCAGCGTATCACACGCAAGAGAAGAAAAGCAAATTACTCAGCGTATCACACGCAAGAGAAAACCTCTCAGCATATCACAAGCAAGGGAGGAAAGACAAAAATTTCAGCGTATCACACGCAAGAGAAAACCTCTCAGCATATCACATGCAAGAGAGAAAAGGTAAATTTCTCAGCGTATCACACGCAAGAGAAAACCTCTCAGCATATCACATGCAAGAGAGAAAGGGTAAATTTCTCAGCGTATCACACGCAAGAGAAAACCTCTCAGCATATCACATGCAAGGGAGGAACGATAAATTTCTCAGCGTATCACACGCAAGAGAAAACCTCTCGGCATATCACATGCAAGGGAGGAAAGATATATTTCTCAGCGTAACACACGCAAGAGAAAACCTCTCAGCGTATCACATGCAAGAGAGGAAAGATAAATTTCTCAGCGTATCACACGCAAGAGAAAACCTCTCAGCATATCACATGCAAGGGAGGAAAGATAAATTTCTCAGCGTATCACACGCAAGAGAAAACCTCTCAGCATATCACATGCAAGAGAGAAAGGGTAAATTTCTCAGCGTATCACACGCAAGAGAAAACCTCTCAGCATATCACATGCAAGGGAGGAAAGATAAATTTCTCAGCGTGTCACACGCAAGAGAAAACCTCTCAGCATATCACATGCAAGGGAGGAAAGATAAATTTCTCAGCGTCTCACACGCAAGAGAAAACCTCTCAGCATATCACATGCAAGGGAGGAAAGGTAAATTTCTCAGCCTATCACACGCAAGAGAAAACCTCTCAGCATATCACATGCAAGGGAGGAAAGGGAAATTTCTCAGCGTATCACACGCAAGAGAAAACCTCTCAGCATATCACATGCAAGGGAGGAAAGATAAATTTCTCTGCGTGTCACACGCAAGAGAAAATCTCTCAGCATATCACATGCAAGGGAGGAAAGATAAATTTCTCAGCGTGTCACACCCAAGAGAAAACCTCTCAGCATATCACATGAAAGGGAGGAAAGATAAATTTCTCAGCGTATCACACGCAAGAGAAAACCTCTCAGCATATCACATGCAAGGGAGGAAAGGTAAATTTCTCAGCGTATCACACGCAAGAGAAAACCTCTCAGCATATCACATGCAAAGGAGGAAAGGGAAATTTCTCAGCGTATCACACGCAAGAGAAAACCTCTCAGCATATCACATGCAAGGGAGGAAAGATAAATTTCTGAGCGTGTCACACGCAAGAGAAAACCTCTCAGCATATCACATGCAAGGGAGGAAAGAAAAATTTCTCAGCGTATCACGCGCAAGAGAAAACCTCTCAGCATATCACATGCAAGGGAGGAAAGATAAATTTCTCAGCGTATCACACGCAAGAGAAAACCTCTCAGCATATCACATGCAAGGGAGGAAAGATAAATTTCTCAGCATATCACACGCAAGAGAAAACCTCTCAGCATATCACATGCAAGAGAGAAAGGGGATGAATGAACACCGGAACTCATCCGAATGTTCGAAACCAAAGATGCCCTAACGCATCGCATGCGAGAGGAGAAAAGACGACAATTGTAAGTGAAAAGGTGCATAACGATGCAGGTGAAGTGTACATAACAATGCAAGTAATGAGCATAACAATGCTAGATAGATGTGCATAACAATGCAAGCAATGAGCATAACAATGCTAGATAATTGTGCATAACAATGCAAGCAATGAGCATAACAATGCTAGTGAAGTGGGTACATAACAATGCAACTGGAACGTGCATCACAATGCAAGCATGAGAAGTGCATAACAATGCGGGTGGATGGATGCATAACAATGCAAGTGGAGCGTGCATGACAACGCATATTTGAAACAAAATGCCGAACAAGGGAATACAAGCCTTAAGTAGACCAAATTCCAAACGCAACCTCCGATTTACCTCTCGGAGGGGTCACGATATATTCCAAAAAGGATACACCTCGTGCATGCCGACTGACGATGAGCTACACATCGAAGACATGAGTTGAAAATTTCGCAGAAACATTTTGAGCTGAAAAGAGTGGGTTCTCCTTGCACTTTCTTGATTGTACTTCCAAACCGCAGTTACTACCTTTCCTTCCTGGCCATGTCCACAACTTTCCCTATTCTCCAACGGGGTGACAGACTAGGTTGATTCAGTATCCAGAATCGAGGCGCATTCACATGCTATCTCAATCTATGGTGCTGCCATACAGATTTCAAGTCGAGGATACACCCCTGGGTATTTAAACCAGACTTTAGTCTCGGAAATCCCGAACCTTTGCGTTCTAGGCAATAGCCATTCGAACTCTAGTTTCCACCGTCGCAGTTGGTCTCCTAGGAACTCATGGCAAACGCAGCCAAGATGCATCTGGCAGGGGCTGGTTTTCTGAGGGAGCACTTCGATTGCCATTTTGGCTTGAAGCAGACTTGATCTTGAGCTTGAGGTAGAGGCACACTCATACTTCAGAGCTTTGGAAAGACTTGAAGGGGTACACGCAGAATGTAGTCTTGGAACTTACTGAAGTTGAAACAAACTCAGATACCCGACATTTTCCTCTTTTGCTTTTGCTTTGCAGTCCGGAACCATATATAGCTTCAGATAGGTCCTAGTTCTACTGTTCTCACATGACCTGGGTTGAATCCTGCGATTTTATGAAAGAACAAATTTTGTTTTGTACAAATGTGGAGAATGGCATGGCACTCGGAGCACAAAATGATTTTATTTTTGAAATTCAGAGATGAGATTTCGACCAAGTATTGAGCCTATGACTGAACACATCAAAATGACTCAACAAGGAAATAAAAGGCACACAACCTAGACACATCGAGTAACACTCGAAACGACTCAAAACAAGAACAAAAAGACACGACACTCAGACGTGAACAGGGAGCCTGTTTCACCAGGTAGTGTTTCCCACCCTCTTTCATTTGTGGTTCTCACATCACTCGGCCCTCACGCTCTGTTTTTCTGAAAAAGCCCTCTTCTCACTTTTCCTCTCATCGCACATCTCTCTATTCTTCAATTTCTCATTTTTCATCCCTCCCCTGGGTGGTTGATGGATAAACAGCAAACTGTGGGCTCGTGCCCCTAGCATTCTGCTAGATTCTTCTCTTCCTACGCACAGCTAGTGAGTTTCTCCCGCAGAGGGGCTGTGCTACAACTGGGTGTGTAGCAAATCTATAGCTGACATCGATTGATGATGCTTTGCTTGGAGTTCGGACGTGATCAGGTCTGTCCAGATAAGGAAGCGGAATATCTTGTCCCATTCAGGTTCGTGCATCGCACTTGGCTTGATACCTCGCTGCTTGGAGGATGATAGAGCTTTCAGCTCTTTGTTGTTCCCTTTTCTGGCAAATATGGTGACAATGGGAAAGACAGGAAGCCTGACTCAACCGTGCCCCTAGTTCATCAGCCTGACCATTTTTTGTTTTAGTTTTCTCCTAAAAAATTTTGACCAAAATGAGAGTTAGATTAACATGTTTGCTCGATTTTCTGATTTAAAATCATGCAAGTCAGGCCATGAGCACTGAAAATTTTCCTCTTTTGGATCCAAGAAATGGTCCGGTTTTGAAAATGGAATACTTTTCGAGAAGATTAGTCAACCTCAGTAAAAATTCTCAAAAACTATTTTTGCAAACGACCACTGCTCAACGAGCACGGAACCTACTCTTGAGATGCGCAACCTCGGATCCATGGCAATGGAAAATTGCCCCTTGTCTGAAGGACACTGCATGGCAACGAAAAGTTGCCCCTTGTTTGAATGGCACCGCAGCACATTAAATAGCAATGGAAAGTTGCCCCTTGTTTGAATGGCACCGCAGCGCATTGTAGTCAGTCCTCAGAGTAACGAACACAACCAAATCCTCAGATACAGAGAAGACAAAGATGACCAAAACCATCACATGGACACAGTCGAATTTGAAGTGTTTTACGGCTGGACTCCAGAATGAAGTTGCCTACGTATCCCAAAGATGGGAATCAAGCCTTACGTAGTTCGGGGTGAAGGTACACTCGGGCATTAACCTCTCCTTTTTAGGCTCTAACTTTTGCCAAGGCGCCCGTTGCGGGTTTTCGACCTTGCGAGCTTTGTTCTTCTTTTCTTTTCAATTCTTTTCATTTCTTTTCCTTTTTTTTTGATTTTCTTTTTTGTTCTTTTCTTTGCATATTTCTTTTTTGTTCTCTTTTTTCTTTTCTTTTGCATTTTTTTTGCTTCTTTTTTGTATTTTTCTCTTGCTCTAACTTTTGCCTGGGTCGCCCTTCCGGGTTTTCGGCCCAGCGAGCCTCTCAAGGGGTAAAAGTGTAACGAGTCCATGCCAAATGGTTTTGAGATCCTGAAATTATCTGAATCCAGGAGAATTGCTGTTGTTTTGCTTTGTAAGCTTCTTCTGATGAGATCTAATCTTCTTGACCTGACTTTCCTGGCCTCTTGTTCGAGGGGTGCTTCAAATTCGGCCACACAGGCCTCACATCATAGTTGACCGTTGAACCTTCTGAATTCAAGTTTCAAGGTTTAGAAGCAAAGGGGTTGAGTCTCGAGACTGAGAGCGATCCTAAACTGCACAATCTCAAGAGCGATTCCACACAAGTCTTCGCAGGACCGCGCAAAACATTTTGTTGTTTGAAAATTTTTAAGAAAGCGACAAATCGCTCGCGCTGAAGATAGTGTAGAACCAATCTGGATCAAGCCAGGATCCTTCCCAGTACTCACGCTAACAAGCATGATCTCAATCATTAAGGGCTTAGCATGCCTCTCTTTCTCCCGAATGATCAAAGTTTTGCAAAACCCGAGGAATTCCTTCCTCTTCGTTTTCACTGCAGTATTCAAAAGGTTTTGAAAAACTTAGGTCAATGCAATGATTTTGGGGTGTAGAAGAGTAGGCGAAGAGTACTGCCGTTTCATTCAAACTTTCAGGCATAATTGGCACACGGCCGAGGCAAACACAAGAGCGTGAAAAACCACTACTGTTTCATTCGGAATCTGTTGGCACAACTGGCTCCCTGACAGAAACAGACTCAAAACAAAACGAAAAGACAAACACAAAACAAAATGGTGATGCCAGAGGCAACACCCCCTGGAATCACCTGACTCCTGTACAACAGGACTGGCTCGATACAACAAGACAGACCCAAAACAAAAGAGACTGACTCAAAACAAAACGACAGACTCAAAACAAAACGACAAGACTGACTCAATACCCAAGTCATAATGTAGCATTCGCCAACTGCTCAAAACGATGCGTGCCATACGCCATATCTGGAGTAAACTGAGCGCCGCCCGCAGGTGGTTCATCCCTCGATCACATCACATTATCCCCTACAAGTTCACTGATCAAGTGCCGATAGACTTTGCAGGACCTGGTGCGGGGATGACCCCATTGTCAATCAAATCTTGTATTTCGTGGCGGAGGGGAAAGCACATGTCAGTGTCATGGCCAGCTCACTGATGGAAGGCACAGTAGTCGGTTGGGTTGTGTGAGAGAGGGAGGTTCTTTGGTAATGGCTACGGTTCCAGGGGCTTCAGATGCCCTTTCTTGATCAAAACCGCTAGAGCCTTTGACAAAGGCGTATAAAGCGGGGTGAAAACTTTCTTGGCTTGGGGTGGATATTTGGCTGTTGCGAGCTACTCCCGAATGCACCGGTGAAAGGGGTAGCCTTTTTTGATGTGGTGGTGGTGACCGTGTCCACTTCAGAAGATCTTACAGTTGCATCACCACTGGTGGTCGCATTCGAACTGCGGGTAAACGCCCTCCTGGGCTGCTCCTTTTCCTGGTCAATGAGGCCCTGCTTCATAGCATCCTCGATCTGTACTCCCATCTCATGTAAGTCTGAAAAGGTGGGGAAGGGGAGAACGATCATTTTCTGCATGAGCTTGGGCTGGAGATTGCGCACAATCATTCGAATTTGATCTTTGTCAGTGGGCCTAAGGGTCATCATTGAAGCCTTGGCCCTCCAGCGGGCTACGAATTCTGAGAAGCTCTCCTTCGGCTCCTGCCTCATTGTCTCAAGATCACGGGTCGTAATCTCGATTTGGGTATTGTATGAAAATTGTGCGACGACGGCCTCGGCCATCTCCTCCCAGCTTCGTTTCACTGAATCCTCTAATTTGGCATACCAGGTGACCGCAATACCCGACAGGGTCCTGCCAAAAAGGGAGAGCTTCTGTAATCTTGTCAAGCCCATCGGGCGCAAAACATCTGAAAACAAGCTCAGGTGGACCATGGGATCTCCTGACCCATCAAAACGGTCGATATGAGGCATCTTGAACCTGTCCGGCAGAGTTACAGCTGCGTCGGTGTACCCGTCCTCAATGCCCGGGATGGACTTTACCCCCTGGGATTTCTTGAACAACTTTTCAAGCTTGCTCAACTTCAACGCTGTGGGGTCGACCTCAGACTCGAAGGGAGAGTCCGGTAGTTTGGTAGGTGTTTTGGATAGTTGGGGTAAAATTGGGGGCGGAGCCGGCCCTACCTGAATGTCCGTACCTTCCTGGACATTTGGCGTCTCCCCAGGTGCTGGAGCTCCTGTTGGGGCAGGAACTTGTTGTGAAGCGGACGCGCCGCTTTGCTGTTGCAGCTTGGTGATGAGCTCGGCTTGCTAGGCCATGATCGCAGCCTGCTGTTTGGCAAATTCCTCCTGACGGGCAGCATCTTGCTGCATAAGTTTCATACTTTCTTGCATCTGGCGCATCATTGCCTCCATCCCTGACGTGTTCTGCTGATCCATCTGACTGATTGGTATCTATCCCTGCAGTAGAAACTGAGACCTCAGCCTGACTGTTCACTGGTGGGGTGGATAAGGGCCACTGACCCGGTAACTGCTGAACCGGTGATTTGTGCCCAACTAGCCCTTTTTGCCCTGCCTCTGGCGGAGGAACACTGATTGCCCTTGAACTGAATCTCTGACCTAGCAAAGTCTATCAGCACAAGTTCGATGAACGTCAGGGGATATCGGAGCCTTCTGAAGCCATGGTTCCCAGACTACCTAGCAAAAGAGAAAACAGACAGCATCTCAGCCTGATTCCATCTGAACAGATACGAGCATAGTTGAATGAGTGTGCCCTCTACTGGATTCTGCCCCATAAACTTATACCCTCAGGTAAACTGAATCCCAAAATGCTGAACTGGTGCCTGCAGGCCTGATGCCCAAACTTGTAAACTGATACATGCATTCCTGTAGAGACGCACTCTAAAGCACATAGCAGATAAGTGAGAGCCAAAACACCCCTATGTTGGGGTGGGGTTCCCCTGTCCTATTTTTTCAGGAGCTAGGGTTTCACTACGCTCGTAGCAGTTTCAAACAACCTATAAACGGGTAAGCAACCTGTCCTAGTTTGGAATGGTCACTACGGATCCGAATATGCACTAGGTCGAATGGTAAAAAAGGGTGCCCCAGTAAAACCGGGGTTTGTGTTCCCATACTGGCAGAGCCCACAACCGGTCAGCCTTATGGTCATGCCTTGACAAGACAAGCCTCCGGCAAACCGTTCAGGAATAGCAGATGGCAAACACGGTGTCCTAGGCGCACCAATGCAAATGCAATGCAAAGAAACACACAAGTGTAGTCAGAAACAGATATCATGAGTTCGAGTCAAGTTCTCTAAACTCCCCAGCAGAGTCGCCAGAAACTGTAGACGTCCCCGAACGCCCCGGGAGGAACGAGCCCCCATTCCGTTCATTTGGGGTCACTACAGCTCAGGACTCTGAAATTTGTCACGGTTCATAATCTGAACCAAAGAGTCCAAATCCGACAAATCGTTTTGAGAAAACAGATTTTTGAAAGAAGTGCCAAACATGGACTGCTTTGCCAGATACAGAGTCGCCACCTCAATGTTTTTCTAAAATGGGAAATTTAGGAAACCCTGGCTCGTTGCCTAAGGCCACGTGTCCGTCATCACCAAAGTTGCCTTGGCTCGGGAACTTGGGTACGATTGGGGAAGGTCACTTCGTGAGCACCCCCGCTCGCCCGATCAAAGATCGGCCTCTACTAACCATGATATCTATTTTTGAAAACATTGTGTGTTCTTATTCCGGTTATTAGCCTAGGTTACTATGTGATGCGCACAGCATACAAGTATAGACTGAGTCGATTGAATTGGAGCAAAACATTTCGTGTTTGTTTTTGAAAGATGGTTTGCTACTCGCAAGTAGGCTTAAAATACAGATTTTGCCACCCTCAGGTGGGCTTAGGAAAAGATGGTTTTGCCACTATCTAGTGGGCTTAAAACTCACAATCAATGATTTGTTCCAATCCAAATAACCCAACCTTCACCCACAGGCATTCAGGCAGATATATCACATAAGCAATTAGCCTCATGGTAAGCATGCTATTCATGGCAGCCACTCACACGCATGCAAGGATGCTAAAGCATAAAACTTACCGAGTACTCCAAGCCAAAATAGAAACTACATTAGAAATCATGCATGATCCTAAGTATACAGAAATGCCTAATGCAACACATGCAAAAATGCAACTATAGCAGGCTCGGCTATTCTAAACATGGCATATGAAATGCTACAGCTAACATGTATTCAATTTGGAATTGAAATACAAATGCAGTTAGTATGATGCGCCGAGCCCGGTGCATGCAAAACAGATGAATGATGCAAACATGTTGTCATACTGTATGCTAATTGAAATATGCCCTAATATAACCATCATAAGCAGGTAAACAAAAGGGAGAAAGACGTGGGGTTGGAAGAAATACAACACACACACGCACACTTATTACAATATTGCCCTCGCACAGAGGGTCCAAATAAATATACAGTCCCGAATAAAAGAATATTACAGTCCAAATAATGTACAAATTCCTAATTAATTAACAAATTAACTAAGAAAGCTGTAAAACTGGCGTGCAAGCCAGGGACTGCCTTGCTTCTGATGAATGATGCATGTCTGGGCTGCCTTGCGCGGAAATCCACTGGGATGCCCCAATTAGCCTTTGTTTACACCATTTCTTGAAATGCGCGCCAAACTCCAAAAAGTTGCTGATTCTACATTTTGTTGCAACAGAGAGCAGGAAAGGGGCATGGCAGTGTATTTTCACAGATATATGCGTGCCTCGATCCTCGTGCCACCAATCACGCATATCGATGCATGATGGCAGAGGAGTCGAAATGTGCAACTCAATATAGAATGAATGCACGTGTAAACACAACAAGAACCTAACTCCATCATGGGTACGAAACGCACCTCGTTTCCCGTGCCCGGGCTAACTCCTATCCCGAACACGATGCGATATGCATGACATGCATGAAATGCAACTAAGATACAATCCTAACATACACAATGTTATGAAATGGCATACACGCTACACGAGGTAATACACAACCGGGCATACACAATGCTATGGATGAAATGGCATACGCAATGCAATAATGGGCTTACACCAACATGAGAGAGCCTCAGCCACACTCACATAGGAGGTCGATGGATGAAAATGAAGTGCCTCGAAATGCGTGCACACGGGCACGCAAATCGAGGCAATGGCATATGCAATGCAATATGGCTAAAATGGCATATGGAATGCAACATGGACTTACACTAACATGAGAGAGCCTCAGCTACACTCACATAAGAGGCCAATGGATGAAAATGAAGTGCCTCGAAACGCGTGCACACGGGCACGCAAATCGAGGCAATGGCATATGCAATGCAATAATGGGCTTACACCAACATGAGAGAGCCTCAGCCACATTCACATAGGAGACCATCAGATGAAAACAAGGCAACTCGAAATGCGTGCACGGGTGCACGCAAATCGAGGACCGACCCTCAGGCACCGAAATGCCACTCTAACGAGACATGGCAAAGACATGTAATAGGATATGCAAACATGGAAAAATCAGTAGCCAAATGAGGGGGAAAACAGCCCCGAACGAGGCGAAAGTACATCCGATGCATGGAATAGTCCCGAAACATGGATTTTGGCACCCGAAATGGCCTATAGCTATACCAAACATGCACAATATGGACATGAGATGAAAAGACAGAAGCAAGGCAGCCTCAAAATAAGGATTTTTACAGTTCAAAGCATGGCCAAACAGCTAACAGAAACAGGGCAAAACTAGCATGCAAAAATGGCCCTAAATATGAGATAATGAAGCAACTCACAGTTGCTGCCCCAAACAGGTTAGGGCCCTTCAACAACATTGAAGAGGGGCCCAAAATATGACATTTTTCAGAACTGTAAAAACCCCAAAAACAAACATAGCTATGGCTAAGCTCTTATGCAAGAATTGGACCGAAAAATGGACAAAGAAGCAAGTGGTAGATACAAAGCCCAAACAGAAAAAGACTCTTCTATAACACTGAAGAGGGGCCAAAAATATGACTATTTACAGTTTATGGTAGCCCCAAAAACAGTATATAAATACACTCAAAATGTCATGCAAGATGAGGCTCAAAAGAGGCTATGACACAAAGTATACAAAATATTCAACAAACAGCCAAAGACCCTTAATGAAACATGACAAGGGGGTCAAAATATGGCTGTTTTTAGTTCGGGCCAAAGTCCAAAAACAGCAACATCAGGGGCTGCCAAGGCATACAAAAATGGGATCAAAAAGAGGACATAAAGGAAGGTACAACATGGAAGTCCCAAACAGTGTTGATCCCTTCTTCAATGTTTAAGAGGGGCTCAAAATAAGCCCATTTAGACCATCTCCAACGCTTCAGCAAACGTGATATCAAATTCAAAATTTGATGAAAAAGTCACTTTTTTGAGCTCCAACCGTTTCACCAAATCGATATCAAATCCAGAATTCAGCAAATCTTGTACCAAAATGAGAACAGGCGAAGCATTTTACCAAATCACTGTTCCTAACCGTTGGGAGAGACCAACCGGTCAACCACCCGGTTGCCCGGCCGGTTGATCAACCGGTTGACCGCTTAAAGGTTCAAACGGTTAAAAAAAAAGGTTCAAACAGTAAAAAAAAAAAAAAAAAAAATTTTTTTTTTGCCTAACCGGTCGACCACTAAAAGGTTCAAAAAGTTCAAAAAAAAAAAAAAATCAAAAAAAAAAAAAAAAAAAAAATTGATGAAAGTGCACCGTTGGAGCGAGTGGTATCAAATTGATAAAATGAGTCATTTTTGACTCAAATTTGGTGAAAAATCTGAGTAACCGTTGGAGATGCTCTTACAGTTTACATCAGGCTCCAAAACAGATCACACATAGGCTAGAAAAAGCATGCAAAATATTGACATACAAAGAGATATTGAAACAAGTGTGAGATAGGGTTCTCAAAAAGGGTTGAGCCCTTCAACAAACATGTAGAATAGCTCAAAATAGGCCTAGTTTCAGTTAGGGTCGGAGCCCAAAACCGTAAGCAAGATGGCTAGAGGAATGGTGCAAAAATGAGCTAGAAAAGAGGGAAAGTGGACTTACCCTTGAAGACCAATGCTTCTGTTGCTTCTTGGACCAACTTTGATGACTCTAAGCTGCTGGAATTCCTCTCCTTGCTGCTGGAATGGAGTGGTGGTGGTAGAGCTTGATGATTATGAAGAAATGGAGCGAAAACTTGTAGGAAATGGAGAGATATGTATCTATATCTTCAAAGCAATTCTTGTAACCCTTTCTCTTGAGTTGGGAGGCCAACTATATAGGCAAGAGAGGGAGAGAAGAGTCTAGGCAAAAGTGGAGGGAAATGAGGCCTCTTTTCCCTCCAAAAGGGTTGTAATAACCCGACCCTCGTACATGATTTCTGTTATATTCTCAGTCCTCAAATGGTACTTTTAAATGCTTACTGTGTAGTTCCGTGAAAAATTATGATTAAGGAAGTGAAATCCATGTCTATGAATGTCTATCTGTCTCACGAGGAAACTATCTGTCACCATTAACACGTTTGCATTAGAAATTGGAAGCCTTAACGGCTTAATTAGCTGAAATTGACTATATATCTGTGATCAGCATAATTTTTAAGTAATATTAAGCATGTTCGCGAAATTTTAATTTTGGAATGATTTAACGATTCATTTTTGTCTTATATGCCTTATTTATGCATATATACTTCTAAGACTTCATGAGCCTTAGTCAAAAAAAAAAAGGGAAAAAATGTGAATACCATTTTTGGGGGAGAAAAGAAGAGAAAGTGAAGAAGAGAAATTGGGGGAGAAGGGATCCAACAAGAAAGCTTGGCAAAGTTGTTAGAGGTGTAGGATTGAATTCAAGGTAAGCTCAAATCCTTCTTATTATGGTTACTTAGAGTTTGTAGTTGATGTGTATGTTTGATTCATGTCCAATTCATGCTTAATTAATGAGGGTTTCTCTCAATTGGTTGCTTAGGCATCTAGATTGAGTGTGGTAGGGAATTATACTTCCATCTATGGTGGTCTATCATCACTTCATGGAATTAGGCATATATCATGTGTTATGTTTTAAAGATATGAAGAACTTGAATCCAAGAATGGAATTAGAGAGAGAGATGGCTTGTTGAAGCTTCTAATCTTGGTTAATTTGTTATACTCAATGTAGAATCCATGTTATAGTGATGTTAGGTGGGAATATTGCATTAACCTAACCTTGGGTTGCATGTAAAAATTGAGTGAATACCAAGTTGGGACTCCAATGGAGGTCCAGAATTTCAGAAATTCGCTTGGTCCGCTCGAGCGTCGGAAAGCCCGCTCGAGCAGGAAAAACCACTGTAGACACCCCATTTTTGACCGTCCTCAAGACTTGGACGTCACCGTTTGAACACTCGGTGATTATCCATGTTTGTGTTCGTTTGGAGTTCCCGGAGGTCTCGGCTCGCGCGCCTTGCCTCGGGATCCCCGAACTCGACCGTTTAGTGTCTGGTTTTGCACCAAACACTTGCATCTTGCCTTTGAGAGGCAGGGTAGGGCTTGTAGACCATCCCCACCCATCACCGGCAGTGGCTAGATGCCACCGGCTGGTTTTTGCTGCCACCGGCAATATAGTTTGCCGGCCGGCACTCTTTGTTGCCGGTCAGCACTTTTTTGTGCCGGTCGGCACTCTTTTTGGCCAAGATGGCATTTTTGGCCGGCCGATTGCTGTTCATCTGCTTTTGCAGATATTTTTAGACAGCTGTATTGCTTTTGCTCCCCTCCATACACGTGTGTGGAGGGATCTCCCTCTTGCAAAGCTTGTCTTGTAAGCTTTACAAGAGGCATATAGAGAGAAGCTCTCTCTAAAGGCAAAAAAGAGAGGCTTTTAGACATTTTTGAGGAGAGAAGACAGAGGAGAGCTCTAGTTTTTCTAGGGTTAGGGTTAGATACACTCACCTATCTCTCTTTTCCTCTCATTTTGTACACTAGGTGTTTTGTGTCTCACTATTGCACACAAACACCTAGTGTTTCACCTTCCTCTTGGAGCTGAGGTTCTAAAGAGTGTGTTTTGAGATTTTGGTGTTGGATTCAAGCTCAAGGAGGCCATTGGAGCACCATTTGTGAAGGGGTCTTCAAGGGTGAGATTCTAGTCCTTTTTCCCCCCCATTCTTGCATCAATTTTATACCTATCTTAGAGCTGTTTTTGTGCTTATTGTATAACATGAAAAAGTTCTATTTTTAGGCCCTCTTTATTGTTTATTAAGAGTGTTTTGTTGTTTGAGGGTTGTTGACCACCCTTAGGCCTTGAAAGGCCTCTTTTTGGACCATTTTGTGTTAGCTCCGGGATTTTGGTGTTGGGGTCTCTTCACCACTGAAATCTTGAGGGATTTCAGTGGTGAAGATGATGCTTTGAAGTCCCAAGAAGGAGAGGGCCACCCCCTCTCCTTGTTGTCCTTGAAAAGGGCATGTTTTGGCCTTTTAAGAGAGCCTATGCTTGAGTGTGTGTTGAGCATGTTTGGTTTGTTTTTCATGCTTATATATCCATAATATAACATGATTTCAAGTTGGTTTTGGAACTCCATGCATGCTTAGCATAGTTGCCATGTAATGCCTTATTTGTGCCTTAACATGTTCTAGGTTGTTAACCTTTGTTGGAGCATGTTTTAGGCTTATATTTGTGAAGATTATGTGCTTATTTTGCCATGTTTTAGCTCTGTCCATAGTCGTTTGGGTTGATCTTTGCATGCATTATATAGCTCCTTTGTATTTAGGCTTGTTGGCCTTGAGTATGTGCATGTGTAGCATGCCATCTTTGCATTGTTTTGATGATCTGGAATCATCCTACATGCCATTTCAGTCCCATTTCCATGCTTGTTTGATTGCCTTGCATGTCTCTTTAATGCTTTGAAAGCATGTGTTGCAATGCTCCATGTTTTGGCCATGGTGTATGCCTTTGTATTTGGGCCATTTAGATGCCATCTAAGTAGTCCTTTAGCTTTGTTTTAACATGCTAAACCTCTGATTTTGGTCCCTCTTTGCATGACTTGTTTGGTCTTGTTAAGTGTAGTTCAATGCCTCATTGATTTGCTTTGAACACTTAGGCCATTTGGTGCATGCTTGGCTTGATTTGTTGCTTGGTTTGGCACCATGTATCAGCATGATTTCAGAGCTTATAATGCATGCTAATTGCTCTTGTTTATCCCTTTCAAGTGTGCTTGAATGTTGCTTGATTTGTGCCCAAGTGTAGGCCTTCCATCATGTGTGTGTGTGCATGCCATTTAGCCTTCATTTTATAGCACTTTGGCCACTGTTTTAGGCCTTATTAGAGTTGCCTAATTCATGTATAAGTCCATCTTGCCATCCATTTGCATTGCCATATGTATGCTTGCATGATTGCATAAGTGTTTTGCCATGCCATGTTGCATCCTTAGCTTGTATGCCTAGGTTGCATTGCATCTTGCATGCATGCCTTGTCCCTTGAATTGGTGATAGGAATAGGGCCTAATTTGTTTGATTGGTTTGCATGCATTTGAAATCAAAGTTGCATACTTGGTTCTTTGGGCCATCATGCATGGAAATGCGTGATTGGTGGTCCGAGAACCGAGGCACATGTCCCTTTGAGTCATCACAATGATAAGAGACATGGTTGGTGCATACATGCCTTGAATTATGCTTCCATGCCTTGTTTTGCCCTCTGTTGCTGTGAGTTGCAGGTTCTGCAGGAATACTCTGCCGACCGGCAGTGTAATGTGCCGACCGGCACCATTTTCTCTGCCGACAGACCCTATTTTGTGCCGATGGCCATACTACACTGCCGGTGGAAGTTTCATTCAGCCGGTGGTGATCCCCTCTGTCCAAGGATGCAGTCCTGAGGTTTTGACAGCCTCCAGAGGAGGAAAGGAAGGAAAACAGAGGCAGCTTGCGCATGGCGGCGCGCTTCCCGAGGCGTTTTCCTGCTTTAATTAATTTATTCAATTTGTTAATTAAATTAGTTAATTTGTAATATTAATTAGCTTGCGTAGTTAATTAATTTGTAATATTTATTCGGTCCCTCCGAGCGAGGGCAAACCTGTAATAAGTGTGCGTGAGTGTGTGTATGTCTTCCAACCTCACGTCTTTCTTCCCTTTTATTTACCTGCTTATGATGGTAGATTAGGGCACGTTTAATTTAGCATACCTTATGCTATGCATGTGTGCATCCATGCATTTGTATTGCATGCATTAGGCTCGGTACATCACGCTAACTGCATCAATACTTCAATTCCGAACTGAATACGTGATAATTGTGCATTTTCACATGACATGTTTAGGATAGCCGAGCCTATTCTAGTAACATTTTGTATGCGATGCATTAGGCACTTCACATGGACTTAGATCATGCATGTTTGCTAACAAGTTCTTTGTTTTGGCACGGAGTACTATGTAAGTATTTCCGCTTTAGCATATCACATGAGTGTGAATGTTACCATGACAGCATGCTTAACATGTGGCTAGATGCTTATGTGTTATAATTGCTTGAATGCCTGTGGGTGAAGGTTGGATTGTTTGAGTTGGAAAAACTCGTTGAAATCCGTATTTTAGCCTACTTGCGAGTAGCAAATTTCAAAGCATTTTCAAACCGAACGGATATGCAATGTTTATTTCCAAATTAGGCAATCTAGTCTATACTTGTTTGCTGCGCGCATAACATAGTAATTCTAGGCTAATAAATGGAATAAGATCACATAAAGTTTTCAAAATCAGATATCACGGTTAGTAGAGGCTGGTCTTCGGACCGGGCGAAAGGGGGTGCTCATAGCTGACCTTCCCCGATCGTACCCAAGCTCCCGAGCCGAGACAACTCCGGTGATGACGGACATGTGGCCTTCGGCACCGAGTCAGGGTTTCCTAAATTCTCCCATTTTAAAACATTTAGGTGGCGACTCTGTATCTGGCAAAGCAGTCCATGTTTGGCACTACTTTTTCAAAAATCTGTTTCTCAAAACGATTTGCCAGATTTGGACTCTTTGGTTCAGATTTAGAACCGCGACACAAAAATCGAGAGTCCGAACTGTAGCGAGGTCCCCTCCCCCCGCGGGCCTGTTACAACCACCTCTCAGCAGTTTTGTGTATTTTACAGTCCGCTCGAGCGGCCAAAGTTGCGCTCGAGCGGGGGACTCATTTTCAGGAAAAATTAAATGTTTGTTCAGCTTTGAGTGCTTGTTTCTCTGGTATTTTTAGAATATTTTACAGATGATTTTAAAGCGGTTGTAAGCATGCAAGGTGTAAGACTCAGGAAATGCTTTATAAAAAAAGAAACTAATGTATTAATTGTGTGCAGGGCACACTCCAGAAGGAAGCAACACGCCACCTCAACACTGTGAGTAGTAGTACCTATGTAATGTTATGTAATCATGTCAATGTTTCAAAGCATGTAAGGCAATTATGTTAATGTCTCAAGCATGTAATGTACTTATGCATGTTGAAGATATATTAATGTTAAAGCATGTAAAGAAAAGCATTTACAAGTTTCAAGTGCATTTTCAAGGGCCTCGTGCCACAAGTTTCAAGTGCATTTTCAAGGGCCTCGTGCCACAAGTTTCAAGTGCATTTTCAAGGGCCTCGTGCCACAAGTTTCAAGTGTATTACAAGGGCCTCGTGCGATATGTTCAAGGGCTTCGTGCCATCATGTTTCAAGGGCTTAAAGCCACATGCTTATGTCATAGGATTAGGCCTAGGGCCATTATGAATTAAACGCAGAATCAGACAAACCATGTGCATGCTGCATCTTTCTATGTATTAATGCATTTAAGTTTCAAGTTAGACGTCGTTCATTATGTATTACTACTCATTGAGCTCGGCTCACTCTCTATTATGTCTGTTTCTGTAGGTTATCAGTCAGGGGGTCAGTCCTAACTTTGACGATGTCCCTTTTGTCAACCTTTACACGTTCAGGCACCATACCAGGCCTTTTATTTTTGTGAAGCTGCTAAGATATGGGTCTGCTTTTGAGAGCCACCTACGGATGTTGTACTTAACTTTTATATTCCTTTTGTTATGCCCAATTATCGGGCTAGGACTGTAAATATATATGTTATACACGATATCCAAGGATATAGTTTTAAACTTTATCCGCTTTTGATGATGTATGTAATGCATGAGATCCTGGCATATTAGAAATATCTCAATGGAGTATGCTCGTATTTATGTTTTATTAATATTTTATGCTTCCGATAAGGCCCCGTACGGTATGTACATCAGTTTTTTTTATGTTCATTTTCGCTTAGGTCATGCCCAAACCTTTAGGGGCAGGTGTAGGGTGTGACAAGGGTCCCCCGGATATAGATATTTTTGGGGGAAAACCAAGGCACAGCTGGAATGCACTCAACCTGAAGAAGCAAGCCGGCCAACTTTTTGAGCTGCTGGTGGCCGGCCGGCCACCTCCCCGAGCCGGCCGGCCACCACATATTGATGTCCTCCCATGCTTCCTCATCACAACCCGGTGGTTCAAAATTACAAACTGTAAAACAGGAGAGAGAATAGGCCATTTTTAAGAGGGGTTCAAAAGGGTCAAATGGAATTTCTGGCCGGCCATATGATATTAGGATCCTCCCATGTGTGTACAACACAAATATGTGGTTTGGGGTTGAAGAAAGTGGCCCCAAGGTGTTCAACATTGGCTCGAAAGTGAGAAAAACGGGCGCCAGAGGGCGAAAAAGGAATATAACTGGTTGCTAAGATAATTGCTGGCCTCCCACCCTACAGTGACCTTCTTGGTGATAAAACAGAGGTACCTACCAAAAAAGAACGAAAACCGATGCAAAACAAATGCTCGGGGGCCAAAACACGCAGTTCGGGGTCCCGAAAATGGGCTGTTAAGCCCCGAAAGTGGCGTTCGGCCACGAAGTGGGTTTCTCAGAGCCCAGTGTCCCTCGAAAGGGAGAAAATAAGATGTATGCCAAAAATCAGAGCGAATGGAGATGGTTGAGCGGTCCCGAACCGAGGCACACGGCCTGACGGCTCCGAAAACCGAAAACCGAAAATCGGGCTCCGAAATGGGCAAAATGGCCTACAGCCACAAAATGTAGCCCACGGCCACTGAGAGATGGTCTACAGGACCTCTCCCTCCCCTCAAGAAAGAAACAGAGAAAACCGAGTCTGGTTCGCAAACCGAGGCAAGGCAAAGAAGGGGGTTCGGAAGTCCGGAGGCAGGGCTCACGGCCGCGACTCTAAGACTTCTGAACGAGCACGATATGCCACATCACCAAGTGCTCAACTGGTGACGTCTGAGTCTCAAGGTCGGTCAAAAATGGGGTGTCTATAGAGTGTTTGAATCGTAATGCTCGAGAAACGGCAGGCAAACACCATAATTATATATCTGCCAACATGCAAGAGGGTCCGAATAAGTGTTCGAGTGTTTCAACCCTAATGCATGAGAAATGGCAAGTAAACACCATAATTACATATCTGCTGTCTTGCAAAAGGGTGTGAATAAGTGTCCGAGTGTTCGAATCCTAATGCTCGAGATACGACAAGCAAACACCATAATTACATATCTGCCATCATGCATGAGGGTCCGAATAAGTGTCCTAGTGTTCGAATCCTAATGCTCGAGAAATGGCAAGTAAACACCATAATTACATATCTACCATCATGCAAGAGGGTCCGAATAAGTGTCTGAGTGTTCGAATCCTAATGCTCGAGAAATGACAAGTAAACACCATAATTACATATCTGCCATGATGCTAGAGGTTTCGAATTAGTGTTCGAGGGTTTAAACCCTAATGCATGAGAAATGGCAAATAAATACCATAATTACATATCTGCCATCATGCAAGAGGTTCTGAATAAGTGTTCGAGTGTTCGAATCCTAATGCTCGAGAAATGACAAGTGAACACCATAATTACATATCTGCCATCATGGCAGAGGGTCTGAGTAAGTGTCTGGGTGTTCCAATCCAAATGCTCGAGAAATGGCAAGTAAACACCATAATTACACATCTGCCATCATGCAAGAGGGTCCGAATAAATGCCCGAGTGTTTAAACCCTAATGCATGAGAAATGGCAAGTAAACACCATAATTACATATCTGTCATCATGCAAGAGGGTCTGAATAGGTGTCCGACAGTTTAAACCCTAATGCTTGGCAAATGGCAAGTAAACACCATAATTACATATCTACCATCATGCAAGAGGGTGCGAATAAGTGTCCGAGTGTTCGAATACTAATGCTCGAGAAATGGCAAGTAAACACCATTGTTACATATCTGCCATCATGCAAGAGGGTCTGAATAACTGTAGACACGCCCGCGGAGGGGGGCCTCATGCTACTACAGTTCGGACTCGCGATTTTTGTTGTCGCGGTTCTTAATCTGAACCAAAGAGTCCAAATCTGGCAAATCGTTTTGAGAAACTGATTTTTGAAAAAGTAGTGCCAAACATGGACTGCTTTGCCAGATACAGAGTCGCCACCTAAATATTTTTTAAATGGGGAAATTTAGGAAACCCTGACTCGGTGCCGAAGGCCACATGTTCGTCATCACAGGAGTTGTCTCGGCTCGGGAGCTTGGATACGATCGGGGAAGGTCAGCTATGAGCACCCCCTTTCACCCGGTCCGAAGACCGGCCTCTACTAACCATGATATCCGATTTTGAAAATGTTATGTGTTCTTATTCCATTTATTAGCCTAGAATTACTACGTTATGCGCGCAGCAAACAAGTATAGACTAGATTGCCTAATTTGGAAATAAGCATTGCATATCCGTTCGGTTTTGAAAAGTGCTTTGGAAATTTGCTACTCGCAAGTAGACTAAAACACGGATTTCAATGAGTTTTTCCAACTCAAACAATCCAACCTCCACCCACAGGCATTTCAAACAGTTTATCATGTAAGCATTTAGCCGCATGGCAAGCATACTGTCATGGCAACACTCACACGCATGCGGGATGCTAAAGCGAAAATACTTACATCGTACTCCGTGCCAAAACAATAAACTAGTTAGCAAACATGCGTGTCCTAGTTCATGTTAAATTGCCTAATGCAACACATACAGGATGCAATTAGATAGGCTCGGCTAACCTAAGCATGGCATATGAAATGCGATCAACTATCACATATTCAATTTTTGAATTGAAGTACAAATGCAGTTAGCGTGATGTACCGAGCCTAATGCATGCAATACAAATGCATGGATGCACACATGCATAGCATAAGGTATGCTAAATTAAACGTGCCCTAATCTACCATCATAAGCAGGTAAATAAAAGGGAAGAAAGACGTGAGGTTGGAAGACATACACACACTCACGCACACTTATTACATAATTGCCCTCACTCGGAGGAACCAAATAAATATTACAAATAATTAACTACGCAAGCTAATTAAATATTACAAATTGCCTAATAAACTAAGCAACTAACTAAAGCTAGAAAAATAGTAAACCGCCTCGGGAGGAGGGCTCAATGCAATGCATGCCCGGTCCCGCTTGGAAATGCGCCGCCATGCATAGGCTGCCTCTGTTTTCCTTCTTTTACTCCTCTGGAGGCTGCCAAAACTTCAGGACTACTTCCTTGGGTGCTGGGAGACATCGCCGGCTGAATGGAATTTCCACCGGCAGTGTGGTGGTGGCTACCGGCACAAAATGAAGCTATCGGCAGATAAATTATTGCCGGTCGGCACTTCACACTGCCGGTCGGCAAATAAAGCCTGCAGAACCTGCAACTCACAGCAACAGAGGGCAAGGCAAAGCATGGCAGCACAATTCAAAGCATGTATGCACCACTCATGCCCCTTATCATGTTTGTGACTCAAAAGGACATGTGCCTCGATTCTCGGACCACCAATCACGCATTTCCACGCATGATGGCCCAAGGGATCAAGTATGCAACTTTCATGTCAAATGAAATGCAAACCAATCAAACAAACTAAGGCCCAATTCCTATCATCAAGTCAAGGAACAAGGCATGCATGCAAGATGCAATGCAACCTAGGCATGCAAGCTAAGGATGCAACATGGCATGACGATACACTTATGTAAGCATGCAAGCAAACATGAGGCAATGCTAATGGATGCAAAGATGGACTTATACATGAATTAGGCAGCCCTAAATAGACCTAAAACAGTGGCCAAAGTGCTAAAATGAGGGGGACCAAATACATACACACATGCACATAACCGAGGGCCGACACTTAAGCACAAATTGAACAACCCTCGAACACATTTGAAGGGAGGTAATCATGGACAAATTAGCATGCATTATAAGTGTGACATTCCTGTTCTGTATTATGCTAATTGGTCCTTAAGTTGTTTATGGTTATGTGTTTAGCCTGGTTTTGTATGCCATTATGTGAAAATATGTGATTTTGAACTTCTATCTGTTCACCGTAGGAATATCTGTTTGATTTTACCGCTTCGGGAATTAAATTGAAGGCCTTATTGGCCACAGAACCCGAAATCGATTACGCCATTGTGGTTGGCATAATTTTTAGAGCCTACAGTGAAATTTAATTAGAAATTGATTCGGGTCAGATTAAGTTGATTAAATTGATAATTTAGTGCCCAATTGTTTATTATTATTATTTTGGAATAGTGGGGTTTGATGTAAAAGGGCACTACACCCTCAATTCCTTCCCTTATGTGGCTTTGGCTGATTAAACTCTCTAGAGAGAGTGAGAGACCCGAAATTGAGAGAGAAAGGGGGAAATCATCTGAGTTTGCTCTTGAAGCTTTGGAGTCTTGAAGGCTAGCTCAAGAATTAACCATAGATTGTGAGGATCAAGCTCCTAGGTGAGTGATTCTTGGATTATAATTGTAATTTTGTGCATGTCCAAGCTATCTTGATGATCAAGAACAAGATTGTAATGAAGTTGAGTTGTGTTGTTGAATTGAAGCTTAATATGTACATGCATGTAAAGAACTCCTATGGAATCACAAATCTAGCATGTAATTTTTGAAATTGTGAAAGATTGGTAGTGTAATCCCACATGCAAGCATGTCTTTGTTAAATTTTATGGGAATGAGCACTAATTACATTATTTGAAGTGAATATGAAGTCAAATGGGCATGCATGTCTGAATAATTGAAGATGGGGGGCTTTGAATGCATGAATATGAATGATAGAATTGAGTTTGGTGTCAATTTGAGACATGCAAGTGTTTAATCCTTGAAATTGAGCTCCATAATAAGGTGTTTTGGTGTTTATACCTTGTTAGTATACTTATATGTGATATTTGAGCTACAATATGCATGATTTGTTGGTTAAAAGTCGGAATGGAGCTCAAGAACTCAACCTGGGATTCCCAGATTTTCGACGTCCGCTCGAGCGGGTGAAGTGACGCTCGAGCAGAGAAATCGAGCTCCCAGCATTTTCTGCAGACATGGTTACCGCTCGAGCGGGGAAGTTGACGCTCGAGCGGGGAGCTATGTAGACAGGCAGTACGCTCGAGCGGCCGAGCTCACGCTCGAGCTGGAATTGAAGGCAACCAGTACTTTTGCAGACCTAATGGTCCGCTCGAGCGGGGAAGTCCACGCTCGAGCGGGGACCATATTTTCTGAAATTCTGTTTTTGCATTTTGTGTTCTGTTTTCCGTTCTCTTTCAGTTGCAAGCACTCTTAGGCATATGTTAAGCATTGTAAATGAGTTGATGGGATAATAATAAAGCCTAAAGAGGAATATGTGAATTAAAGAACGGATTGAACTATTAATGACCCTTTTGTGTTCATGAAATGTGTAGGGTCAAGCTCCAGGGCAAATCCACAAGCCGATCACTGTGAGTAATATCGATATTTGAATACTTGTGAATGTCCAATTGTCTATTCCCTTATGAGCTTTATGAATTGCTAATTGGGATTATGGACGTAAGTCTGATATGAATAAACATAAATGGACCCAAGGTCGTTTTGATAAACATAAATGGACCCAAAGGTCGTTTTGATAAACATAAATGGACCCAAGGTCGTTTTGAAATGAATGAGTGGGCCGAAGGCCGTTCTGACATATATGAATGCGCCAAAGGCCGTTTTGACACGAATGTATGGGCCGAAGGCCGTTTTGATACGAATGTATGGGCCGAAGGCCGTTTTGACATAAATGATTGGGCTGAAGGCCGTTTTGTCATAATCGAGTGGGCCGAAGGCCGTTTTGACATGAACGAGTGGGCCAAAGGCCGTTTTGACATGAATGAATTGGCCGTAGGCCATTTTGATAAAAATGAATGGGCCGAAGGCCGTTTTGACATGAATGAATTGGCCGAAGGCCATTTTGATAAAAATGAATGGGCCGAAGGCCGTTTTGACATGAATGAATTGGCCGAAGGCCATTTTGATAAAAATGAATGGGCCGAAGGCCGTTTTGACATGAATGAATGGGCCGAAGGCCGTTTTGCCATGAATGGAAACCCGCCATGAATGGAAACCCAAATGGGCCAAAGGCCAGAATGTTGGAACTACGGTTACTTGATTTGCATTTCGTATAGTCTTATATATTTGCTAATTAGAAGTATGAATTGGGCCCAAGGCCGTTTGGAGCATGTTGTTCTACATATTGTGATGTAACTGTCATACTTGATGATATTATTCACTGGGCTATCGCTCACGCTCATTCATGTCTTTGTAGGTGAGCCAAGAGAAGTTCAAACCCAGCCCCAGTGAAGTCTGCCAGGAATAACATGAGTTTGGAGAGTCAGCCTTGTGTCTCACGCACGAGACTCAACCTTGCCATTCTGTTATGTATTTCCATTTTGTCTTGTTGGCAAGGATCTTGTGTATATCAGTATGTAATTGTGATATGGGTTGACTCAGTTTAGACGATCCTGTCTGTAATGAATTTTGTGAGACCGTACTTTTGATGTGAGTTATTAACGTATCTGAGTATGGTTTGTTTGATGTGCATATAAGCACGGCTCTATGGACAAAGTTTTTAATTTTGCTTCCGTTTGGTCCCCATTAACTCTGTTAAAATACATTTGGTTTGGTTTGAGGCCGTAGGTAATCTCATGGTTACTGGCCGGTTGCGTCCCTAACCCATGGGGGCGGGTTCGGGTCGTGACAGAGTGGTATCAGAGCACGAGTTAATAACTCACGCACTTGTCCAAAAGAGCAATAAGCGTCTAGAAAAGATCTAGGATGCATTCATGTGATAAGTATGAATTCGAAAGCATCGAGAATATGCTTAAGTGTTTTGATTTGGGCAATTATGTGCTATAAGTTGTGCTGTACTTGCATTGCAAACTGTTTGGTTACATATGCTCTCTAGTATATGCATATTTGTAGAATCTTTTGTATATTGTATAATGCAAGTTTAATCAGACGGTGAATAAGAACTCCGTAAAGCTATGTTTAACTTTAAATATTTGTTAATGATATGAAATGACAAGTACCCTGGAATGCTATGTTTTGTACGAATGATTGTCCAAATTTTCCTGGAACATAATTGTGGTATCCTTAGCGGAGGCCCTCGCCCAGGGGACATAATACTGTGGCTTATGGTCATGAAGCCCTAGCCCGGGGGAAATAATACCGTGGCCTATGTATGAGATAT
Source organism: Camellia sinensis (assembly GCF_055761805.1). Lineage (NCBI taxonomy): Eukaryota > Viridiplantae > Streptophyta > Magnoliopsida > Ericales > Theaceae > Camellia > Camellia sinensis. The sequence goes on from NC_138972.1 coordinate 166,173,415, forward strand.
GTTGATATGCTTGACCAACATGATATGCCACGCTAAAAGAAGTACCACACATGATTCGAATATGAGATATAAATTGTTACACTAATGTGTACAATAAGTTTGTTTTGTTATAATGCACATCATGAAAAGTTGTCTATGTGCATTCAATTCTGCTTACGGGTGTCTATGTGAAACATGAACATGATTTGAGTATATAGTTACTTAGTAATTGTTCAGCATGCGATATTTGATAAATATGAAATTATCTGTTACGTAAGTGATTAATTGCGTACGATATGTGAAAGGAGAATATAACAATGTGCCTATGTGCGAATGTACTCATGTGATTTTGTGTTTAAATTTCGTATTGGGCATCCCAGTATTTGGTAAAGTTTGATAAGAATTTGTGTAGAGTATGGGCAAATTAAGGGCATACGGGTTGGAAGGCTTTTCCACAGCCCGACTTGATAGTCCGGAAAGAGTAGTACAAGAATTGGCAGAGATCTTGAGACAGCGGTGTCAGTTGCCGCTACGGCAAGAACCTTTGCCACCACCAGTGTGAGAAACACCGAGGAGTTTGTTATCAGACTTCTGGGGCTCGTTATAGATATGGTAAAATGGACTATACGGCAAGGAACTGTCCCCGGATTGAACGAAACGTGAATGAATCCTCTGCCTTGGCTAAATCCGTACTAGTGGTAGGAATTGCTACTCAGGATGGAGTAATCACACTCATCCCAGAAAGCACTCAGAATGTTGTAACCATTATCCCAGGTATCTATACTGTTTACAAATGAATGCTTATGTATTGATTGATTCTGAATTAGTACGGTTGTACATCTTCGCTTGGGATATTATTTGATTCGGATCGGCATATATTTCATATCTGCTGCATGTGTATCTAGATTGGTTAGACCCACATGATCGAGACTGTATTCATTGGAGGTATATGCCCCGCTTGGGAAAATTGTGAAATACGTTTTGGGATATTGATTGACTCTGCACATGCACATATATATCTACACCTATGCTCAGGGTGATTTATTATGTTACCGCCTTCAATGACTAAACCATTGGAATTATGATTCTGTAATCGTGTGACCAAGTTGAGCGCCCTAATGATGAACTCTATAATTGTGAGACCATATATTTTGATTGGTAGAAAGTTGACTGGGTAATGTGACTAATTTGGAACTTTTGCGTAACAATCCCATACTATATGTACCCGAGGAACTTTGTATAATGTATTACTGTGCACCATGTTCTTGCATATAAGGCTTCTTTGGGAACTGCTATACTGATTATGATACGTACCTCCTGATATGAACACTTGCATGCTTATGTAACCATACCTGAACTTATGTGGACAATACCGTATTGTACGTGATTTGAAACACTTTGATATGAACAGTTGTGATGAATGATTCTGATACGACCTTGAGAACTGATAAATTTAGGGCAGTTGTGAAACTATCAGCCATGTGCCTAAACAAACGAAGTGAGCTTTACAGAATCAAATGTACCCTATTTGAGAAAATTTCTATCTGACTTGATCTAATAGAACCTTTGTCTGAATTGACCTGATAGAACCCTCATTGGATATAATTTGACGGGACCTTTGTTTGATTTAATCTGACAAGGCCTTTGCTTGGATTGATTGATAAGAACCTCTATCTAAGTTGATTTTGTAAAAAGGGGTTAAGAATTGTCTATAAATAAATGACCAGATTATTATTGGCAGGAAAACTGATGGACCTAAAACTTGAATCCGTATGGAGTGCTTGACTTATTTGAAAGACCTTTTGTGGGCTATCAATAGATTGATCTACCTATGAACACCATTGAGAACCCACCTTCAACTATTGAGGACATATGTGTTATAGATTAACTGAATTGTACAAATCCCGTGATTGGGTGTCTTAAGGAACGATGCTTGTGTATTGTCCCATCCTGGTTGGTTTGATGCTATGGGGACTGATGACGGTAAATTGATTTGATTTCGAGCAGTACTGAACATTTGTCTTTGACTGATCAGAACATGTTTTCTAAGGGAGAGTGATTGCTTCAGTGTTACCAGATTTTAGGAAAATCATGTTATAGTGAATGGTGTTGTGTTGCTTTGATGACATTCTTAGAGTGTCCTTTCGTGCTAGGGGACGTTAAGCCTATGTAGCACCTTTGATTGAGATACCTTTTGCCACCGACGGTTTCGTACGGGTGGGTTTGAATAATCAATCTGGAATCGGCCACCGACGGTTGCGAACGGGTGTGCTTCGATTCCGAGACGATTATTCCTTTGTTTTATTCGGAATGTCATCCCTTGGTATTATGTAGATGGTATTAACATCCAAAAAAAAAAAAAGCTTTGAAAAACCGTGATTATCCGGACATGTGCAAATTCAGTACGTCTTGTGAATAACTGCTCAGTGCCATTATATTCTGTGATTGGGGCTCTGAGGATGTGTAAATTGGGTCTAACATGTGACTAACTATTTTGATATTATCTTTGACATCATGGGGATTAATATACGAATTACCTTCTGCTTTGGCGACTATGAAATAGTGTGGAAAGACTCGATGAAGCAGGAAATTGAATATTGAACTGAATTGTAGACCGTAACCTGTTGAATAAATTGAGAACACGTGTATTGTGTTAGAAATTGACTGCTTCGATGTTATTATACTTTACAATCAGCGTTATGGGGATGCCTGGACTATGTGTATTGTGTGGATAATTGTGATGAGTCACTGGACTAAATACCGAATCAGATCGTGAATTGGGGAATTATTGAAGAATGAATTGAACTTTTGTGACACGGAATAGACCGAACTTCTGTGATAAAGATAGCTGACATTGAAATAAATAAGTTGGTGACCTACCTTGAAGAGGGCAGTTGGTGAATATGTCTAAATATTTTTCGGTGCCAACAGGTCAAAGTTGAATTTCAGATAGTGGCGGGACTACTTCAACCTCCCTCCATTTTGGAATGGAAATGGGAATATGAGGCTACGAATTTCGTTGTGGGGCTACCTTGAGCACCCAAGGTATAAGTCCCATTTGGGCTATTGTAGGTAAATTATTGAAGTTGCCCATTTCTCCCTATAAAATTTTGTATGATGCTTGTAGACTAGCCACTGTTTACATCGATAAGATCGCTCGTTTACATGGAGTCCCAGTATCTATTGTTTAGACATAAATTCTAAATGTGTTTGAATTCTGAAAAGCCTTCAAGAGGCAATGGGGGCTCAGCTTCTGTTCTGTTATGTTACCCGGATCCGGAGGTTCCTTTATGGAACTGGTTATTCGTAACCTCACGTGCATATGTTTTGTTCTATTCCGTTCCGTTCTGATCTGTTAATGCTAATGGATGTATCACGTAAACTTAATCATGACTTATGGTTTCTGTGTATGATCTGGACAAATTATGAATTTGTTACGAAACTGAATTATGATTCGGCGCTGTTTTCCATCCGCAAATTGATGTATGATCAGAAAGAACTTGTTAGATTTTTGGGAGGAATGCTCCAAAGATATGCATTAGATTTTTCAGGGGAGTTGGAAAGATCTATCCATCGTTGGAAAACTTTGCTTCCAACAACAGCTCACGCTCTAGTTTTGGCATGGCACCGTACAAGCCTTGTATTGCGGAAAAAGGTAAATCTATGATTGACTGAGAATAGAGCGTTGCTTGATTTTGAGACTAAGTGAATGACTATTAAGAATGATTGGAACCGTTGAATGAAAAGTGTTCCGAATTGTTTCGACTAAAGGTAAATTAAGTTTGGAGGACCAAACTTCCTAAAGGGGGGAAGACTGTGACATTCCTGTTCTGTATTATGCTAATTGGTCCTTAAGTTGTTTACGGTTATGTGTTTAGCCTGGTTTTGTATGCCATTATGTGAAAATATGTGATTTTGAACTTCTATCTGTTCACCGTAGGAATATCTGTTTGATTTTACCGCTTCGGGAATTAAATTGAAGGCCTTATTGGCCACAGAATCCGAAATCGATTACGCCATTGTGGTTGGCATAATTTTTAGAGCCTACAGTGAAATTTAATTAGAAATTGATTCGGGTCAGATTAAGTTGATTAAATTGATAATTTAGTGCCCAATTGTTTATTATTATTATTTTGGAATAGTGGGGTTTGATGTAAAAGGGCACTACACCCTCAATTCCTTCCCTTATGTGGCTTTGGCTGATTAAACTCTCTAGAGAGAGTGAGAGACCCGAAATTGAGAGAGAAAGGGGGAAATCATCTGAGTTTGCTCTTGAAGCTTTGGAGTCTTGAAGGCTAGCTCAAGAATTAACCATAGATTGTGAGGATCAAGCTCCTAGGTGAGTGATTCTTGGATTATAATTGTAATTTTGTGCATGTCCAAGCTATCTTGATGATCAAGAACAAGATTGTAATGAAGTTGAGTTGTGTTGTTGAATTGAAGCTTAATATGTACATGCATGTAAAGAACTCCTATGGAATCACAAATCTAGCATGTAATTTTTGAAATTGTGAAAGATTGGTAGTGTAATCCCACATGCAAGCATGTCTTTGTTAAATTTTATGGGAATGAGCACTAATTACATTATTTGAAGTGAATATGAAGTCAAATGGGCATGCATGTCTGAATAATTGAAGATGGGGGGCTTTGAATGCATGAATATGAATGATAGAATTGAGTTTGGTGTCAATTTGAGACATGCAAGTGTTTAATCCTTGAAATTGAGCTCCATAATAAGGTGTTTTGGTGTTTATACCTTGTTAGTATACTTATATGTGATATTTGAGCTACAATATGCATGATTTGTTGGTTAAAAGTCGGAATGGAGCTCAAGAACTCAACCTGGGATTCCCAGATTTTCGACGTCCGCTCGAGCGGGTGAAGTGACGCTCGAGCGGAGAAATCGAGCTCCCAGCATTTTCTGCAGACATGGTTACCGCTCGAGCGGGGAAGTTGACGCTCGAGCGGGGAGCTATGTAGACAGGCAGTACGCTCGAGCGGCCGAGCTCACGCTCGAGCTGGAATTGAAGGCAACCAGTACTTTTGCAGACCTAAGGGTCCGCTCGAGCGGGGAAGTCCACGCTCGAGCGGGGACCATATTTTCTGAAATTCTGTTTTTGCATTTTGTGTTCTGTTTTCCGTTCTCTTTCAGTTGCAAGCACTCTTAGGCATATGTTAAGCATTGTAAATGAGTTGATGGGATAATAATAAAGCCTAAAGAGGAATATGTGAATTAAAGAACGGATTGAACTATTAATGACCCTTTTGTGTTCATGAAATGTGTAGGGTCAAGCTCCAGGGCAAATCCACAAGCCGATCACTGTGAGTAATATCGATATTTGAATACTTGTGAATGTCCAATTGTCTATTCCCTTATGAGCTTTATGAATTGCTAATTGGGATTATGGACGTAAGTCTGATATGAATAAACATAAATGGACCCAAGGTCGTTTTGATAAACATAAATGGACCCAAAGGTCGTTTTGATAAACATAAATGGACCCAAGGTCGTTTTGAAATGAATGAGTGGGCCGAAGGCCGTTCTGACATATATGAATGGGCCAAAGGCCGTTTTGACACGAATGTATGGGCCGAAGGCCGTTTTGATACGAATGTATGGGCCGAAGGCCGTTTTGACATAAATGATTGGGCTGAAGGCCGTTTTGTCATAATCGAGTGGGCCGAAGGCCGTTTTGACATGAACGAGTGGGCCAAAGGCCGTTTTGACATGAATGAATTGGCCGTAGGCCATTTTGATAAAAATGAATGGGCCGAAGGCCGTTTTGACATGAATGAATTGGCCGAAGGCCATTTTGATAAAAATGAATGGGCCGAAGGTCGTTTTGACATGAATGAATTGGCCGAAGGCCATTTTGATAAAAATGAATGGGCCGAAGGCTGTTTTGACATGAATGAATGGGCCGAAGGCCGTTTTGCCATGAATGGAAACCCGCCATGAATGGAAACCCAAATGGGCCAAAGGCCAGAATGTTGGAACTACGGTTACTTGATTTGCATTTCGTATAGTCTTATATATTTGCTAATTAGAAGTATGAATTGGGCCCAAGGCCGTTTGGAGCATGTTGTTCTACATATTGTGATGTAACTGTCATACTTAATGATATTATTCACTGGGCTATCGCTCACGCTCATTCATGTCTTTGTAGGTGAGCCAAGAGAAGTTCAAACCCAGCCCCAGTGAAGTCTGCCAGGAATAACATGAGTTTGGAGAGTCAGCCTTGTGTCTCACGCACGAGACTCAACCTTGCCATTCTGTTATGTATTTCCATTTTGTCTTGTTGGCAAGGATCTTGTGTATATCAGTATGTAATTGTGATATGGGTTGACTCAGTTTAGACAATCCTGTCTGTAATGAATTTTGTGAGACCGTACTTTTGATGTGAGTTATTAACGTATCTGAGTATGGTTTGTTTGATGTGCATATAAGCACGGCTCTATGGACAAAGTTTTTAATTTTGCTTCCGTTTGGTCCCCATTAACTCTGTTAAAATACATTTGGTTTGGTTTGAGGACGTAGGTAATCTCATGGTTACTGGCCGGTTGCGTCCCTAACCCATGGGGGCGGGTTCGGGTCGTGACAATAAGCTTTGGAAACATGTAGGAGATCATGCCAAATTAACCTACTCATGCAAGCTATACATGCAACGAGGCCCAAGGACCTAAAGCATGATCATAAGACTCATGAAGCAAATGACCAAATTGAGGCAAAACAGTCCCAAATCATACAAAAACAAACCTCAAGAATCACTTAAATGGCATCTAAGCAACCTAATCCTAGAGGTATACATCATGGCACAAATATGAAGCATGGAGCACCAACTCTTGAAGCAACAAAAGGGCCACAAAATGCAAACATTTAGGCATGCTAAAAGGACTGAAATGACATGGTGGGTGGTTCCAAACCACCAAAATGATGCAAGAAACACATTCTACACATTCACCTACTTGAAGCATACAAACCCAAATGCAAAGGAGCTATACTATGCATGCCAAGATCAACCCAAACGACTATGGACAGAGCTAAAACATGGCAAAGTGAGCACAAAACCTTCACAAATATAAGCCTAAAACATGCTAGAAACAAAGGCACACAACCTAAGGTATGTTAAGGAATCACAAGGCATTACATGGCAACTATGCTAAGCATGCATGGAGTACCAAAACCAATTTAAAATCATGTTATATTATGGATATATAAGCATGAAAAACAGCCTATACATGCTCAACACACACTCAAACATAGGCTCTCTTTAGAGGCCAAAACATGCCCTTTTCAAGGACAACAAGGAGAGGGGGTGGCCCTCTCCCTTTAGAGACTTCAAGGCACCATCTCCACCACTGAAATCCGTCAAGATTTCAGTGGTGAAGAGGCCCAAACACCAAAGTCCCGAAACTAGCACAAAATAGCACAAAATAAGGCCTTTCAAGGCCTAAGAGGGGTCAAACACCTTCAAATCACAAAACACCCTTAATAAACAATCAAGAGGGTCTGAAAATAGAACTTTTTTGTATTATACACCAAGCTTAAAAATGAATTTAAGACAGGTAGAAATAAGGTGCAAAAATGGGGAATAAAGGGGTGAGATTCTTACCCTTGAAGCCTTCTTCAACAATGATGCTCCAATGACCCTCCTTGGCTTCAATCCAACACTAAAACTTCAAAATTAGTCCCTTAGAACCTCAGTTCCAAGAGGAAGGTGAAACACTAGGTGCTTGTGTGCAATAGTATGGACTAAAACACACACAAGAGCACAAAAGAGAGGGAAAGAGAGATAGGATGTGTATCTAGCCCTAACCCTAGAACTCAAACCCTAACAATGGCTGTCTAAGCTCTCAAAATATCTCAAGTCTCTAACCTTTCAAGCCAAGAGACCAGCCCCTCCCTTTATGGAACTTCTTGTCTTGTAAAGCTTACAAGACAAGCTTCATAAGAGGGAGATCCCTCCATACACGTGTATGGAGGGGAGCAAAAGCAAGACAGCTGTCTTAAAATATCAGCAAAAGCAGATGCACAGTAGTCGGCCGGCCAAAAATACCATCTTGGCCAAGAATAGTGCCGACCGGCACTAAAAAGTGCTGACCGGCAACAAAAAGTGCCGGCCGGCAATAAAAAGTGCTGATGGAGACAAAAACCAGCCAGTGGCCTCTAGCCACTGCCGGTGGTGTGTGGGGATGGTCTACAAGCCCTACCCTGCCTCTCAAAGGCAAAACACAAGTGTTTGGTGTCAAACCAAGCACAAAATAGTCGAGTTCAGAGTTCCTGAGGCAAGGCGCGTAGCCGAGACCTCTGGGAACTCCAAACGAACACAAACATGGATGATCACCGAGTGTTCAAACGGTGACGTCCAAGTCTTGAGGATGATCAAAAATGGGGTGTCTACAGTTGCCCCTCTTTGACAGAATTCGAAAGTCATAACAATGACGGGAGTGAATGTCAAAGCCCAGAGACGACCCATTTTTGACAAGGCCGAAGACTTAGACAAACATGCAAGACAATCATGGTATGCGCCCGAAGGCAGCGGCAAAATGCAAGACAATGCACGAAGCCTAGCATAACTTATGATCATGCAAAGAAAGCTGTAACGAAGCATACATGCGACAGTTTTAAGCTAGCATACACCGAACTACACTACAATGCCGAAAGGATGTAAGAGAATTATGCAATTCTCAATACGTCTCACTCGGGAGATACAATACCTGTGCGGTTCGTCTGGTTGCACCAGCCTCAAATGAACCGTACATACAATATCGTGCCTGAAAAGAAAACAAACTTAACAGGTACAATATCATTAGTGACATGCATAGTAGTATACTCGAAATGCGTGACAACGCAAAGCAAGTGGGGAGCATAACAATGCTGTGGAAATACAAACATGTAAGTCGAGCATGCGGTCTACGCCGGTAACGAAATTGATCATAAGCATGCGGTCTACGCAGGTAATGAAATCAACAAATTATGCGGTCTACGCAAGCAATACATGAGGTCTACGCAGGTAGTGAAATTGATATGGGGTCTACCCAAACGAAACATGCGGTCTACGCAGGTAATGATATAATGCGGTCTACGCAATCAGAACATGCGGTCTATGCAGGTAATGAAAGTAGTAATGCGGTCTACGCAATCAAAACATGCGGTCTACGCAAGTAATGAAATTGAACAATCATGTGGTCTACGCAAGCAATACATGCGGTCTACGCAGGCAAAGAAATTGAACAACAAATATGCAGTCTACGCAAGGAAAGAAATTGAACAATTATGCGGTCTACGCAAGCAATACATGCGGTCTACGTAGGTAAAGAAATTGAACAATAAATATGCGGTCTATGCAAGGAAAGAAATTGAATAATTATGCGGTCTACGCAAGCAATACATGCGGTCTACGCAGGTAAAGAAATTGAACAATAAATATGCGGTCTACGCAAGGAAAGAAATTGAACAATTATGCGGTCTACGCAAGCAATACATGCGGTCTACGCAGGTAAAGAAATTGAACAATTAATATGCGGTCTACGCAAGGAAAGAAATGATTACAAACATGCGGTCTACGCAGGTAATGTAATTAACATGCGGTCTACGCAAGTAATAGAAGTGATTACAAACATGCGGTCTACGCAGGTAATGTAATGAACATGCGGTCTACGCAAGTAAAGAAATGATTACAAACATGCGGACTACGCAGGTAATGTAATTAACATGCGGTCTACGCAAGTAAAGAAATGATTACAAACATGCGGTCTATGCAGGCAATGTAATTAACATGCGGTCTACGCAAGTAATAGAAGTGATTACAAACATGCGGTCTACGCAAGTAATGTAATGAACATGCGGTCTACGCAAGTAAAGAAATGATTACAAACATGCGGTCTACGCAGGTAATGTAATGAACATGCGGTCCACGCAAGTAAAGAAATGATTACAAACATGTGGTCTACGCAGGCAATGTAATTAACATGCGGTCTACGCAAGTAATAGAAGTGATTACAAACATGCGGTCTACGCAGGTAATGTAATGAACATGCGGTCTACGCAAGTAAAGAAATGATTACAAACATGCGGTCTACGCAGGTAATGTAATGAACATGCGGTCTACGCAAGTAAAGAAATGATTACAAACATGCGGTCTACGCAGGCAATGTAATTAACATGCGGTCTACGCAAGTAATAGAAGTGATTACAAACATGCGGTCTACGCAGGTAATGTAATTAACATGCGGTCTACGCAGGTAATGTAATTAACATGCGGTCTACGCAGGTAATGAAATGATTACAAACATGCGGTCTACGCAGGTAATGTAATGAACATGCGGTCTACGCAAGTAAAGAAATGATTACAAACATGCGGTCTACGCAGGCAATGTAATTAACATGCGGTCTACGCAAGTAATAGAAGTGATTACAAACATGCGGTCTACGCAGGTAATGTAATGAACATGCGGTCTACGCAAGTAAAGAAATGATTACAAACATGCGGTCTACGCAGGTAATGTAATGAACATGCGGTCTACGCAAGTATAGAAATGATTACAAGCATGCGGTCTACGCAGGCAATGTAATTAACATGCGGTCTACGCAAGTAGTAGAAGTGATTACAAACATGCAGTCTACGCAGGTAATGTAATAAACATGCGGTCTACGCAAGTAAATAAATGATTACAAACATGCGGTCTACGCAGGTAATGTAATGAACATGCGGTCTACGCAAGTAAAGAAATGATTACAAACATGCGGTCTACGCAGGCAATGTAATTAACATGCGGTCTACGCAAGTAATAGAAGTGATTACAAACATGCGGTCTACGCAAGTAATGTAATTAACATGCGGTCTACGCAAGTAAAGAAATGATTACAAACATGCGGTCTACGCAGGTAATGTAATGAGATGCGCAAAGCCGTGCAACGGAATGCAATGCAGAAAACAGCGTGACGGCTTGAAATGCAGAAAACAGTGCGACGGTTTGAAATGCACAAAACAATGCGATGGTTTGAAATGCACAAAACAGTGCGATGATTCGAATTGCACAAAACAGTGCGACGGTTTGAAATGCACAAAACAGTGCGATGATTCGAATTGCACAAAACAGTGCGACGGTTTGAAATGCACCAAGACAGTGCGATGATTCGAATTGCACAAAACAGTGCGACGGTTTGAAATGCACAAAACAGTGTGCCGGTTTGAAATGCACAAAACAGTGCGCCAGTTTGAAATGCACAAAACAGTGCGCCGATTTGAAATGCACAAAACAGTGCGCCGATTTGAAATGCACAAAACAATGCGACTATTTGAAATGCACAAAACAGTGCGACGATTTGAAATGCACAAAACAGTGCGCCGGTTTCAAATGCACAAAACAGTGCGATTGATATGCGATACACATGGGGCAACTTTTGGATCTTGTAAAAGTCAAAAGGATATGAAGAGAATACACCTTGTATGAATTGGTGTGCCACGCACGGAAGCCGCAGTCCGAGGTCAAAACGGAGGCCGGTTGAGCATCGGAGATGCTCTTTCTTGCACTTTCTTGAGCTATGAAGACCAAAAACTTCTCATATGGCCTAAACAAGGTTGTGGGAACACCACCGGCCGGAAGGGGAGGCCACCGGCTGTCCACCGGCTGCAAAATAACTCCATCGGCACAAAATACTGCCAGCCGGCACAAAATATTGCCGACCGGCAAAAAGTTGCTGATTCGAGGCAGTTTCGACTTTTCACTTCGGGTGTTTTAAAATAGGGCTTCAAACCCTATTTCCTCACTTCCCTACCGCCGAAATCCCTCACTCTCTCTCTCTAGATTGTTTTTCTCTCATTTTTCGCCCGTTTCTTTGCGTTCTACGCCCGTTTCGTCGTCGGATTCGCGATTTTCTTCGTGTTTCGGACATTTTCAACCGATCACATTTTTGTTTCGGTGCCTCGTTTGGCGTTCCCGCCTTTTCAGAGTTTGTTCCCCTCGTTTTTCTCTTCATTCCCGTGCCTTTTCACATTCCGGCCTTCCCGGCCATTTTCGACCTTCTCGGGGGTTGACTTTCCGGTTGACTCTTCGTATTCCGGCCCGATTTTCCTTCCTCCGGCTATTTTCTCATCATTTTCGATATGGCGGACGACATTCCACGTGGCGGGGCTCCCCCGGACCACGAGATGGATCCCGGGGTCGAGCTCCTACCGTTGAGCGAGCGTCCGTTCGACCCGGCGACCTACCGACCGGCGATCCATGTTCTGCCCCCCGACGGCCTGCGTCAGTTCCGGAGCTTCGAGAGGCACGTGGCGCTTGAGCTACTACTGCGCGAGCCTACCTCCCACCTTTCCTTCAGCGCTTCCGAGGTAACTTTCTTTCTTCTGCTTTACTTTCCGCAATGTAGGATACAAAACTGTCATAGTTAACTGTACTCTTTAACTGCTTGAATCTGATATACCGTAGACTGTAGTTGACTGTAAACATACATACAACTGACATCTGCTCGAGACTGACACATGCACACACACTGCACTAGCCCTGAATCACTCAAACACACTGCACTCACTGTATTTCACTGCATACGCACTGGCACCCAGTATTTGTCTGAATCTGTTAAATTTGCACACATGCTATATCTGTTCTGAAACACCCAAACACGCTAACACATCACACGTTGTAGTTCACTGTAAGCACACCGTCACCCGGTATTTGTCTGAATCCGACAAACTTGCACACATGCTTCATCTGCTTTTTCAAAACTGCATTTTGAATGTTGTCTTGCAATTGTTATTTTCAGTTTACAGGAAGGTTCCCATACCATTCGCGGGTATGGGAACACTGGAGCTCGGGAGTGGTATGATGAGCTCCCTGACGCGGTCCGACGCATAGTGGACCGGGCGGGCTTTGGCGCCTTCTGCCGAGCACTCTCCAGGCTTTCCACCTGCAGACCTCTCCTTGTCGCTCTGGCGAAGAGATGGTGGGACACCACCGATTCGTTTCACTTTTCTGCTGCAGGGGACATGACGATGACCCCTTACGATTTCTCGATGCTTACTGGCATCGGGGTAGGGGGGATCCGATCCCTTTTGACATCGAAATGGATGAGTGGACCGCCGCTCAGGTCCATCTACTGGGGGAGGCCCCACCTCTTGCTCGTCCAGGCTTCATGCGGTACTCCTGGTTCGAGGTACAGTTTTGGGTTCAGCCCGTGTTGGAGGAGGAGGCGCAGATGACCCAGGAGGACGTGGAGAGGTATGCTCACGGCTTCCTCATGTTCCTGTTCGGGACTACCATCTTCGTCGATCGGGCAAACACCGTGCCTCTCTGCTTACTCAGCGCACTGGTGGACGTCAGGGACATTTTGCACTATGACTGGGGTGGCGCCGCTCTGGCCACTCTCTACGGGTACATGAGCTCGGCTTTCCGAGGCAGCGGCCAGTTGCTCGGGGGCTACTGGTGGGCTTGGGAGGTACATTCCTTCTCCGCTTTTCATTTCTGTCCGATATTCTCTGTACTCTGTACACTGCACACACTGTAGTCTGCTCTATACTTGCTGTATACTGTACACAGGGCACACACATACATTCTGCTTCACATTGACTGTACATGGCTCACACTGTACACTGCACAACACACGGCTCTACCATTTCTGCTTTATTCTGTATTCTGCTTTATCCGATAGTGATACTGACATCTGTTTTGCAGTTGTGGGTTTACGCCTACTTCCCTAGGCTTGCCCCCCGTACCAGTCACAGAGACTCCCCTGGTCGTCCTCTTCTCACGGCGCTTTGATGGGAGATGCACCCGGCGGCCGCGAGAGACTTTCGGCTTTTTCCGCCGATACTTCGACACCATTACCCCGACCGATGTATGTTTTACTTGCAGTTCATTTAAGCTTCACTTTCCCACTGCATATTTCAATAACAGTAGATAACAAACTGTTTGTCATTTTGAGATGACTTGGCGGCCGTGGACTCCGTTGCCAGCTGTGACTCGAGATCGGTTCGCCGGTGCCGATGAGACCTCACGTTTCCGAATCTTGCTAAAGGGCCCGGTCTGTCGGGCTTGGTACCTGGGGGAGCGTTTCCTACGCCAGACCCTGGGGTTACCTGAGCAGATAGTCCCGGTTCACCTTCCTGCGGATATGAGGGAGACTGAGAGGCTCACCAGCGAGCAGATGGACGACTATACCATTGGCTGCGAGGAGGCCGACTTCAGAGGCATCGGCGACTATCGGGAGTACGTGCAGACGTACCTGATGCGACCTCTGAGTGGCGGCCGTCGAGCAGAGGGGGCCAGGCCTGTGGCATCGGCGGCTGGGGTCGGAGCGGGAGTTGGAGTAGGGGCTGCGAGGAGGGCCCGAGTCCGTGGCAGGGGCGGAGCTCAGGGAGGACGGGGGACTGGCTGGCCCGCCCTGCCTGCTATACTGACTTTCCAGGGGCAGGGTGGGGCGACCTATCAGATCCCCTTCGCCCCTCCACCAGCTGATCACGAGTTCGTCGGTGTCCCCGACTTGCCTCCGGTACGTATTACTGCACTTCGTATAGTCATGTCATTTCTGTTTATTTGATATTCCACAGAATATTAATGCATCTAATACTTTTGCAGGCTTCTTCTGAGTACACCCGTCAGTCGTTGGCGATGAATGCTTCGATGATGGGGATGCTTCAACAGACATTTGACTTTCTAGCCCTCTACAGCATACCGGTATGTTCTTCTGACACTGGCCTCAAACCATTCATACGCTGCTTCACATAATCTGATGCACGGCACAACACCTGATACACTGATCTCACAGTATCTGATACACTGCATACACTGCATTCTGCACCGTACTCTGCGATGATAAACTGCTCCCGGCATTCTCATACTGTACTCATACACTGCATTCTGCACTGATAGACTGCTCACGGCATTCTCATACTGTACTCATACACTGCATTTTGCACTGATAGACTGCTTACGGCATTCTCATACTGTACTTATACACTGCATTATGCACTGATAGACTGCTCATGGCATTCATACACTGTACTCTGCATTGCATTCTGCACTGATAAACTATCTACAGTTGTAACAAGCCCGCGGGGGACCTCGCTACAGCTCGGACTCGACTTTTGCAGTCACGGTTCTAAATCTGAACCAAAGAGTCCAAATCCGGCAAATCGTTTTTTAGGAAAACTGATTTTTTGAAAGAAGTGCCAAACATGGACTGCTTTGCCAGATACAGAGTCGCCACCTAAATATTTTATTTTGGGAAATTTAGGAAACCCTGACTCGGTGCCAAAAGGCCACGTGTCCGTCATCACCAAAGTTGCCTCGGCTCGGGAACTTGGGTACGATTGGGGAAGGTCACTTCGTGAGCACCCCCGCTCGCCCGGTCATAGACCGGCCTCTACTAACCATGATATCAATTTTTGAAAACATTGTGAGTTCTTATTCCGGTTTATTAGCCTAGGTTACTATGTGATGCTCACAGCATATAAGTATAGACCGGGTCGCCCGAATTGGAACAAAACATTTTATGTTTGTTTTTGAAAATGGTTTGCTACCCGCAGGTAGGTTTGAAACATTTTGATGATTCATTCCAATTCAGATAACCTAACCTTCATCCACAGGCATTCAGGCAGTTATATCAGATAAGCACATAGCCTCATGGTAAGCATGCTATCATGGCATTCACTCACACGCATGCAAGGATGCTAAAGCATAAAGCTCACCGGGTACTCCAAGCCAAAACAAAAACTCATTAGAAATCATGCATGAATCCTAAGTATACAGAAATGCCTAATGCAACACATGCAAAAATGCACACTATCGCAGGCTCGGCTATTCTAAACATGGCATATGGAATGCTACAGCTAACATGTATTCAATCTTAGAATTGAAAATACAATGCAGTTAGTATGATGCGCCGAGCCCGGTGCATGCAAAACAGATGAATGAATGCAAACATGCTATCATACTGTATGCTAATTGAAATATGCCCTAATCTAACCATCATAAGCTGGTAAATAAAAAGGAGAAAGACGTGGGGTTGGAAGACATACAACACACACACACGCACACTTATTACAGTTATGCCCTCGCGCAGAGGGTCCGAATAAATATACAGTCCAAATATTACAGTCCCAAATAAAAGAATATTACAGTCCAAAATATTACAGAAATTCTAATTAATTAATGAATTAACTAGAAAGCAAATAAATTGGCGTGCAAGTCAGGGACTGTCTTGCTTCTGGTGGATGATGCATGTCCGGACTGTCTTGCGCGGAAATCCACCGGAATGCCCCAATTAGCCTCTGTTTACACCTGTTCTTGAAATGCGTGCCAAGTCCCGGAAAGTTGCTGATTCCTGATTTTGCTGCAACAGAGAGCAAGAAAGGGGCATAGCAATGTATTTGCACAAATATATGCATGTCTCGATCCTCGTGCCACCAATCACGCATACCGAGGCATGATGGTCGAGGAGTCGAAATGCACAATTCAATATAGGATGAATGCACATGAAACTACAGCTAAAACCTAACTCCATCATGGATAATCCGGAGTGTCGGTGACTGGGGAATTGAGACACATTCCGTCACTCGGAGTACGAAACATACCTCGTTTCCCGTGCCCGGGCTAACTCATATTCCGGACACGATGCAATATGCATGATATGCGTGAAATGCAACTAAGATGCAATCCTAACATATACAATGCTATGGAAATGAGATGCCTCGAAATGCGTGCACGCGGGCACGCAAACCGAGAAAATAATATGTCTCGAAATGCATGCACGCGGGCACGCAAACCAAGGCGATGATATGTGTCTCGAAATACGTGCACGCGGGCACGCAAACCGAGGAAATGATACGTGTCTCGAAATACGTGCACGCGGGCACGCAAACCGAGGCGATGACAGATGTCTCGAAATACGTGCATGCGGGCACGCAAATCGAGGCGATGATATGTGTCTCGAAATACATGCACGCGGGCACGCAAACCGAGGCGATGATATGTGTCTCGAAATACGTGCACGCGGGCACGTAAACCGAGGCGATGATATGAAAAAAGACAAATGGGCTTATACCAACATGAGTGAGCCTCAGCCACACTCACATAGGATGCCGACGGATAAAAAAGGAGTGCCTCGAAATGCGTGCACACGGGCACGCAAACCGAGGCGATGACAAAATATTATGAAATGACATGGAAATGACAAATGGGATTATACTAACATGAGAGAGCCTCATCCGCACTCACATGAGATGCCGATGGCAGAAAATGAGGTGCCTCGAAATGCGTGCACACGGGCACGCAAACCAAGGCAATGATAAAATGATATGAAATGACATGGAAATGATATGCAAGCATACTAATGGAATTTCAGCAACAAAATATGAGGGAAAACAGTCCCGAAATGAAGCGAAATGACATGAAATGCAAGGAAATGTCCCGAAATGCAACATTAGGCATCCGAAATGGCCTATAGCCATACTAAACATGCACAACATGGACATGCAATGCAAAGACAGAAGCTAGACAGTCCCAAAATAAGCACTTTTCCAGTTATAAACATGGCCAAACAGCAAATATAGGTATGGCAAAAATAGCATACAAGAATAGGGGCCAAGATAGGGGTAATGAAGCAAGTGGTATAAGCTAAACCCAAACTGAAAAATTTCCTTCTACAACACTGAAGATGGACCAAAAATATGAACATTTACAGTATATGGCAGCCTCAAAATCAGTATACAAACATGCTAAAAATATGATGCAAAATAAGGCTCAAAAGGTGCTAAAACATGAAGTGTATAAAATAATCACCAAACAGAAAAAACGTGTGAATGAAACATGAAGTATAGGCCAAAATAATACCACTTTCAGTTCGGACCAAGGTCCAAAAACAGAAACAAAGAGGGCTACTAATTTATGCAAAAAAGGGGCCAAATAGGGGATATAACTGCAAGTGACATATGGAAACACCAAACAATGTTGAGCCCTTCTACAATGTTGAAGAGGGGCTCAAAATAAGCCCTAAATCAGTTTACCACATGCTCGAAAATAAATTTCTCATGGGTCAAAAATAGCATGCAAAATTATGACATACAAGATGGTCAAAGAAGCAAGTGTATTATGGAGGGCTCAAACAGGGTTGAGCCCTTGATGAGAAGTGAAGATGAGCTCAAAATATGGCCCTTTTCAGTTAAGGCCGAAGCTCAACACAAAAAGCATGCATGGCTTACATATTGATTAAGAAAAAGGGTCAAAAGGGTAAAAGTGTAACTTACCCTTGAAGATCTAGACTTTGGTTGCTTCTTGGATGGATTTGCTGCTCCTTTGGCCTTCAAGAACCCTTCTTTGTTGCTGGAAATGAGATAGTGGTGGTAGGGCTTGGTGGTGTAGAAGAAATGAAGGTTAAGGAGTTAGGGTTTTTTGAAGTTTTGAGAGTTATAACAATGGAGTTTAGGGTTGAGCCTTGGAGATGAATTTTTCTAACCTCTATGAAGAAGACCCTCAGCTGGTTTATATGGTCAAGAAAGGGGTGTAAAAGGGGGGTCAAATGGAGAGGAAAACTCTCTCCCAAAATATCCCCCGGATACAGAAAATATCTGGGGGATATTGCCCCACAGCTGGAAAGGGCACAGTGAGGAGAGCACGGCCGGCCGCTCACTTTGGCCGGAGGTGGCCGGCCGGCCACACCCCCTAGCCGGCCGGCTAGGGGTCAAAAGGGTCAACCAGATTTTCTGGCCGGCCAAGTATTGGGGAGGTAGCCCTATGTGTGTACAACACAACCATGTAATTGAAATTTCAAGAAAGTGGGCCCAAGGGGTTCAACAATGGCTCGGAAAGAGGGGGTCAAAAGGGTCAAGTTGACTTACTGGCCGGCCATGAACTTTTAGTGGCCTCCCAGGTGTGTAGATCACAGATGTGTGGTTCAAAGTTCAAGAAAAAAGGTCCAAGGGGTTCAACATTAGCCCGGAAGAAAAGGGTCAAAAGGGTCAGGTGACCTTAATGGCCGGCCATGAACTTTTAGTGGCCTCCCAGGTGTGTAGATCACAGATATGTGGTTGAAAGTTGGCAACGCTAGCTCTAAGGTATTCAACATTAGCCCGGAAGTGCGAAAAACGGGCGCCGGGAGGCTCGGGAGGAGAGATAACTGGTTGCTGCAACAATTGCTGGCCTCCCACCCTTCAGTGACCTTCCTCGGGATAAAACAGAGGTACCTGCCAAAAATGAGCGAAAACCGTTGCAAAACGAATGTTCCGGAGCCAAAACACGCAGTTCGGGGTCCCGGAAATGGGCTGTTAAGCACCGAAAATTGTATTCGACCTCGAAGTGGGTTTCTCAGCCCCCAGTGTCCCTCAAAAGGGATGAAATAAGATGTATTCCAAAAATCAGACCAAACGGAGTTGGTTAGGCGGTCCCGAACCGAGGCACACGGCCTGACGGCTCCGAAAATCGGAAACCGGGCTCCGAAATGGGAAAAATGGCCTACGGCCACCAAATGTAGCCCACGGGCACTGAGAGATAGTCTACGGGACCTCTCCCTTCCCTCAGGAAAAGAAACAGAGAAAACCGAGTCTGGTTCACAAACCGAGACAAGGCACAGAAGAGGGTTCGGAAATCCGGAGGCGGGGCTCGCAGCCAAGACTCTGAAACTTCTGAACGAGCACATTATGCAATATCACCAAGTGCTCAACTGGTGACGTCTGAGTCTCAAGGTCGGTCAAAAATGGGGTGTCTACAACAGTATACTGATGCATTTCCCTTTTATGTACTTTTTCAGCCTCCTTTCCAGATTCCCATGGCAGGAGGTGCTTCAGCTGGACCTTCCGTCCCTGCCCGAGGGAGAGATGAGGAGGGCCGAGTATTCCCCCGCTCCAAGGCGAGGCGCGTTCATGTCGGGAGCAGCTCGCGAGCTCCAGTCCCGGATGATGATGATGACGAGGAGTCAGAGGCGGAGGCAGAGGCGGAGTCCGAGTCATCGGAGGAGGAGTCCGGAGGCGGTTCTAGCTCGGGCTCTGACGACAATGCTGATGATGCTCCTGGACCCTCGTCCAGGAAGAGGACCAGGACAGACTGACGGCCCTTCGGAGTTGCTTGACATAGATTTTTGTTGTTTTTCTTCTTTATTGTACTTTCCCTTTTTTCTTTGGTAGTTAGATTACCTTGTACTGCCGCAGGCAGATTTTGTTTTCTTTGAAACTTTATACCTAAAAAAGATTATGAAATGAACAGATTTTTTCTTAAAAGGTGTTACATTTACATATCATATGTATTGCATCGCATTCCATCATGTTACACCTCAATGTAAACGAGATTGATTGGTTGTCTGAAAATTGAACACTTGCACTGTAATAACCAAATAACTAAACAGCCGACAGCAAAATAACCCAAGCAGCCCACTGCCTGATTCCGGATACACAGCCCTTGCTCTACTAGGGATTAATCTGTATACAGCCCTTAGCACAGCATTCGGTTCATCCTGCATACAGCAAACTCTGAACAAACGGCCCAATCTGACAAGACGGACCGCAGCGGTGAAACTAGCCGGAGTTGAAATACAATCGGATATAGAGAATGGCACAACATTCTGAGCATAAATGATTAACTTTCGGAAAAGTGGTTTTCTTAACCGGGGTATCAAGCCTACAACTGAACACAACAGGGAGGACTCAAACAAAGAGGTACATGACCTAAACACAACGAGACACGCTCGGGAAAGACTAAAAACAAAAGACGAGACCGTCAAATGAAAGAGACACGACACACAGACGTGTTAGCGAAGATGGGGGACCTCGGACCACGAGGAGCCAGTTCAATCTGGGTATTGTTTCCCACCTCCTTCTGATTTGTGATTCTCACATCACTCGACTCTCGAGCTCGGATTTTCTCTCAAAACCCTTTTCCTCACTTTTATCTAACCTTACACCTCTCTATTCTTCATTCTCTCATTTTTATCCCTCCCCGGGGTGTTTAATGAATGAATAGGAAGTTGCGGGTTCATGCCCAATGCCGTTAGCTCACGGCTATTTCTTCTGGCGGGTAGAGCGCTCTTCTGGCAAGTACGTCGATGACGGGGGAAAGACAGAACGCCTGGCTCAACTATGCCCCTAGTTCATCATTTTAGCCATTTTTGTTTTTGCTTCCTACTAAAACAAGTTTGATCAAAATGAGAGTCGGATTAACGTACTCGTTCGATTTTTGATTTGAAAATCACGCAAGTCAGGCTGCAAGCACTGAAAATTTTCCCTTTGGGTCCAAGACAATGGTCCAGTTTTGGAAAATGGGATAGTTTTCGAGAAAATAGTCAACCTCAGTAAAAATTTGCAAAAACTATTTTTCAAACAGTCAATGCTCAACGGGCATGGAACTTACTCTTTGAGATGCGCAATCTCGGATCGGAGGGAATGGAAAATTGCCTCTGGTTTGAAGGGGGTGGGAGGCAACGGAAAGTTTCCCCTGGTTTGAATGGCGTCTCACGCCGACTCGCGGCAACGGAAAGTTGCCCCTTGTTTGGGATGATGCCGCAGCAGTCCGCAAACGGTCTTCATTGGCGGTGGTGGAGCTCTTGGACACAGCGATGACGAAGACAGTCACAACAAATATATGGACACAGTCGCCTTTGGAAGCGTTGGCGACTAGACTTTGGGATGAAATTGAAACCATTGCATGGACTGAGACGCTATGAAAGCGTTGGGGGCTGGACTTCATGATGAAGTTGCCTACGTATCCCAAACATGGGAATCAAGCCTCACGTAGTTCCGGTTAAGGTACACTCGGGTATTTTAACCTTCACTTTTCAGGCTCTAATTTTTGCCAAGGTGCCCGATGCGGGTTTTCGACCTTGCGAGCTTCTTTTCATTTTCTTCTGTTCATTTCTTTTTTTTTGCATTTTTCTTTTTCTTTTCTTTTCTTCTTTTTTGTATTTTTTTGCTTTTTTGTATTTTTCTCTTGCTCTAACTTTTGCCTGGGTCGCCCTTCCAGGTTTTCGGCCCAGCGAGCCTCTCAAAGGGTAAAAGCGTAGCAAGTCCATGCCAAATGGTTCCTGAAATTGAAGCCTCCCTGTGTCTAGGAGAACGGCTGTTGCAATGATTTGCGGAAGAATCCATCCCGGTTGCTCCACGAGCTTCTTCTGGTGAGATCTACTCGTTTTGATTCGGCTTTGATGCCTCCTGCTCGAGGGTTGCTTCTGATCTGGCCATGCGGGCCTTCTCTGACAGTCGGCCATTTGAATGTTCTGAACGGGTTCAAGGTTCGAAGCGGGCGGGTTGAATCTTGAGGCTGAGAGCGATCCTAGGCTGCGCAATCTCAAGAGCGATTCCACACAGGTGTTCGCAGGGCCGCGTAAAACATTTGTTTTTGAAAGTTTTTAGGAAAGCGACAAATTGCTCGCGCCGAAGATAGTGTGGAACCAATCTGGATCAGGCCAGGATCCTGCTCAGTACTCACGCCGACGAGCATGATTTCACTCATTAAAAGGCTTAGCACTCCTCTCTTTCTCTCAAAATGATCAAAATTTTGCAAAACCCGAGGAATTCCTTCCTCTTCGTTTTTATCACCGCAATGTTCAAAAGGTTTGTTTTTTGAAAAACTTAGGTTAATGCAATGAGTTTGGCGCGCAGGAGAGCAGGCGAGATGTACTGTCAACCCAATCAGATTCTCTGGCACTTATGCTGAAAGCAAGCATGAAAGTGAGATAGCAACAGCTGTTTCATTCAGATTTGTTGGTGCAACTGGCCCCTCGGCAGAAACAGACTCAAAACAAAAACAGATAATTACAAGACGAAACGGTGTTCGAGGCAACAACCCCAGAATCACCTGGTATTATATACAAAGGGGACTGACTCGATACAACAAGACAGGCCCTTAAGCAAAAAGACTGACTCAAGACAAAGAGACAGACTCAAAACAAAAGACTGACTCGATATCCAAGCTAGGATTTACAAAACTCGGTTTCACCGATGCTCAAAAATGCGTGCCAGACGCTACATCCAAAATATACCAAATGTCGCCCGCAGGCGGTTTACTTTACATACTCGCAGTATCTGAGCCCTCGAAATCCAACAACTGGGTGGTAACGGACTTGGCTGAGGTGGGTGGGAGGATAACCTTGTTATCAATCAAATCTTGCACTTCATGACGAAGGCAGAAACAACCATCGGTACTGTGGCCGGACTGTTGGTGGTACGCGCAGTACAAGGTAGCATCATGCGTGGCGGGGAGATTCTTCGGGAGTGGCCGAGGCTCCAAAGGTTTAAGATGCCCATTCTTCGCCAATATTAGTAATGCCCTAGACAAAGGCATGTAGAGGTCGTGAAAGACCCTGCGCCCTCGGGGCAGGTACTTTGAAGTTTGAGGATTCTTGCCAGATGCGCTAGCGAAAGGGTCGGCTGGCACTGCCTTGGCTTTTTGACCCTTTCCCGGTGCAGGGTTGGGAACAACAGGAATTGTCTGGGCATGACGGGGCCCATCCCGATTTTCTGCCTGGCTTGAACTGCCTTTGATTGGAGTGGGGAAAGCATCATCCACAGCTTTGGTCACGATCGCAGATGTTTGTTGCTTGTTCATCCCTCTGACTTTCAGAGCCTCGACTGCCACAGCAGTTGTTCGATAGGATCGGCATCTGCTTCATTTTGTCTTTTCCTCGGGCCTCAGCCTGGTCAAGGGTTTGGGTTGCTACTTCAGAGCGAAGCCTGGTTGTTGCTGACATGTCGCGGCTGTAACCGGAAGCCACCTCTGGCTGGCTGAGCTCTATTACAATCCGCCCCAGCAGCGGGGGCTCCTGTGGTATGAAATTCCCGGCATACGGTGCCGCTGGGGGCGAAGCTGACATTCCATTGTCCAGATCGGCCACGGACCTCTGGCGGTCACCTATCATCCCCATCAATTCAAAGGTGGTGGGCTCACGAGCCTGGTATAATTGGGGAGCCCAGACCGGGTGCACAACGGGCGACCTGGGTGGATGTGACATATTGATGCTGACCTCACTCTGCGGAGCGGTCCCCTGCTCCAATGCAGCCGTCATAACCACAATTTCTTCTGAATTTTGTGCCGCCATAAATCCTGCCCCGGCAAAGGGGAGACACTGGCTATTCTGTATCAACTCTGCGACTCTCTGAACTGAAAGGAAAAATAGACAGCATTTCAGCCCAAACTGATCAAACACGGGTGTAGCCAAACAACTGTACCCTACTGCTGATCATTGTTCCCAGAAATCACTGTTCCCGAAAACTGAACCCGATACCCGCAGATAACTGATTCTCATAACTGATACTGATACTGGTGTCCTCAGGTTTGATACTCAAACTTGCAAACTGACATGTACTTTCCCTGTAGAAATACATTCTAGAAGCACATAGCAAGTAAAGAGAACAAAAACACCCCTATGTTGGGGTAGGGTTTCCCTGTCCTATTTTGTCAGGAGCTAGGGTTTCACTACGCACACAGCGGTTCTCAAACAACCTAACATCGGGTAAGCAACCTGTCCTAACTTGGAATGGTCACTATGGATCCGAATATGCACTAGGTCGAATGGTCGAAAAGGGTGCCTCGGTAAAAACCGGGGTTTGTGTTCCCATACTGTCAGAGCCCATAGCCGGTCAGCCTTATGGTCATGCCTTGACAAGACAATCCTCCGGCAAACCGTTCAGGAATGGCAGATGGCAAACACTGTGTTCCTAGGCGCACCAATGCACATGCAATGCAAAGAAACACATAAGCGAAATCAAAACAGGATATCACGAGTTCGAGTCAAGCTCTCTAAAAATCCCCAGCAGAGTCGCCAGAAACTGTAGACGCGGCCGCGGAGGGGGGCCTCATGCTACTACAGTTCGGACTCGCGATTTTTGTTGTCGCGGTTCTTAATCTGAACCAAAGAGTCCAAATCTGGCAAATCGTTTTGAGAAATAGATTTTTTAAAAAGTAGTGCCAAACATGGACTGCTTTGCCAGATACAGAGTCGCCACCTAAATATTTTTTAAATGGGGAAATTTAGGAAACCCTGACTCGGTGCCGAAGGCCACATGTTCATCATCACCGGAGTTGTCTCGGCTCGGGAGCTTGGGTACGATCGGGGAAGGTCAGCTATGAGCACCCCTTTTCGCCCTGTCCGAAGACCGGCCTCTACTAACCATGATATCCGATTTTGAAAACGTTATGTGTTCTTATTCCATTTATTAGCCTAGAATTACTACGTTGTGCGCGCAGCAAACAAGTATAGACTAGATTGCCTAATTTGGAAATAAGCATTGCATATCCGTTCGGTTTTGAAAAGTGCTTTGGAAATTTGCTACTCGCAAGTAGACTAAAACACGGATTTCAATGAGTTTTTCCAACTCAAACAATCCAACCTCCACCCACAGGCATTTCAAACAGTTTATCATGTAAGCATTTAGCCGCATGGCAAGCATACTGTCATGGCAACACTCACACGCATGCGGGATGCTAAAGCGAAAATACTTACATCGTACTCCGTGCCAAAACAATAAACTAGTTAGCAAACATGCGTGTCCTAGTTCATGTTAAATTGCCTAATGCAACACATACAGGATGCAATTAGATAGGCTCGGCTAACCTAAGCATGGCATATGAAATGCGATCAACTATCACATATTCAATTTTTGAATTGAAGTACAAATGCAGTTAGCGTGATGTACCGAGCCTAATGCATGCAATACAAATGCATGGATGCACACATGCATAGCATAAGGTATGCTAAATTAAACGTGCCCTAATCTACCATCATAAGCAAGTAAATAAAAGGGAAGAAAGACGTGAGGTTGGAAGACATACACACACTCACGCATACTTATTACATAATTGCCCTCACTCGGAGGAACCAAATAAATATTACAAATAATTAACTACGCAAGCTAATTAAATATTACAAATTGCCTAATAAACTAAGCAACTAACTAAAGCTAGAAAAACAGTAAACCGCCTCGGGAGGAGGGCTCAATACAATGCATGCCCGTTCCCGCTCGGAAATGCGCCGCCATGCATAGGCTGCCTCTATCTTCCTTCTTTTACTTCTCTGGAGGCTGCCAAAACTTCAGGACTACTTCCTTGGGTGCTGGGAGACATCACTGGCTGAATGGAATTTCCACCGGCAGTGTGGTGGTGGCCACCGGCACAAAATGAAGCTATCGGCAGATAAATTATTGCCGGTCAGCACTTTACACTGCCGGTCGGCAAATAAAGCCTGCAGAACCTGCAACTCACAGCAACAGAGGGCAAGGCGAAGGATGGCAGCACAATTCAAAGCATGTATGCACCACTCATGCCCCTTATCATGTTTGTGACTCAAAAGAACATGTGCCTCGATTCTCGGACCACCAATCACGCATTTCCATGCATGATGGCCCAAGGGATCAAGTATGCAACTTTCATGTCAAATGAAATGCAAACCAATCAAGCAAACTAAGGCCCAATTCCTATCATCAAGTCAAGGAACAAGGCATGCATGCAAGATGCAATGCAACCTAGGCATGCAAGCTAAGGATACAACATGGCATGGCGATACACTTATGCAAGCATGCAAGCAAACATGAGGCAATGCTAATGGATGAAAAGATGGACTTATACATGAATTAGGCAGCCCTAAATAGACCTAAAACAGTGGCCAAAGTGCTAAAATGAGGGGGACCAAATACATACACACATGCACATAACCGAGGGCCAACACTTAAGCACAAATTGAACAACCCTCGAACACATTTGAATGGAAGTAATCATGGACAAATTAGCATGCATTATAAGCTTTGGAAACATGTAGGAGATCATGCCAAATTAACCTACTCATGCAAGCTATACATGCAACGAGGCCCAAGGACCTAAAGCATGATCATAAGACTCATGAAGCAAATGACCAAATTGAGGCAAAACAGTCACAAATCATACAAAAACAAACCTCAAGAATCACTTAAATGGCATCTAAGCAACCTAATCCTAGAGGTATACATCATGGCACAAATATGAAGCATGGAGCACCAACTCTTGAAGCAACAAAAGGGCCACAAAATGCAAACATTTAGGCATGCTAAAAGGACTGAAATAACATGGTGGGTGGTTCCAAACCACCAAAATGATGCAAGAAACACATTCTACACATTCACCTACTTGAAGCATACAAACCCAAATGCAAAGGAGCTATACTATGCATGCCAAGATCAACCCAAACGACTATGGACAGAGCTAAAACATGGCAAAGTGAGCACAAAACCTTCACAAATATAAGCCTAAAACATGCTAGAAACAAAGGCACACAACCTAAGGCATGTTAAGGAATCACAAGGCATTACATGGCAACTATGCTAAGCATGCATGGAGTACCAAAACCAATTTAAAATCATGTTATATTATGGATATATAAGCATGAAAAACAGCCTATACATGCTCAACACACACTCAAATATAGGCTCCCTTTAGAGACCAAAACATGCCCTTTTCAAGGACAACAAGGAGAGGGGGTGGCCCTCTCCCTTTAGAGACTTCAAGTCACCATCTCCACCACTGAAATCCCTCAAGATTTCAGTGGTGAAGAGGCCCAAACACCAAAGTCCCGAAACTAGCACAAAATAGCACAAAATAAGGCCTTTCAAGGCCTAAGAGGGGTCAAACACCCTCAAATCACAAAACACCCTTAATAAACAATCAAGAGGGTCTAAAAATAGAACTTTTTTGTATTATACACCAAGCTTAAAAACGAATTTAAGACAGGTAGAAATAAGGTGCAAAAATGGGGAATAAAGGGGTGAGATTCTTACCCTTGAAGCCTTCTTCGACAATGATGCTCCAATGACCCTCCTTGGCTTGAATCCAACACCAAAACTTCAAAATCAGTCCCTTAGAACCTCAGTTCCAAGAGGAAGGTGAAACACTAGGTGCTTGTATGCAATAGTATGGACTAAAACACACACAAGAGCACAAAAGAGAGGGAAAGAGAGATAGGATGTGTATCTAACCCTAACCCTAGAACTCAAACCCTAACAATGGCTGTCTAAGCTCTCAAAATATCTCAAGTCTCTAACCTTTCAAGCCAAGAGACCAGCCCCTCCCTTTATAGAACTTCTTGTCTTGTAAAGCTTACAAGACAAGCTTCATAAGAGGGAGATCCCTCCATACACGTGTATGGTGGGGAGCAAAAGCAAGACAGCTGTCTTAAAATATCTGCAAAAGCAGATGCACAGTAGTCGGCCGGCCAAAAATGCCATCTTGGCCAAGAATAGTGCCGACCGGCACTAAAAAGTGCTGACCGGCAACAAAAAGTTCCGGCCGGCAATAAAAAGTGCCGATGGAGACAAAAACCAGCCGGTGGCCTCTAGCCACTGCCGATGGTGGGTGGGGATGGTCTACAAGCCCTACCCTGCCTCTCAAAGGCAAAACACAAGTGTTTGGTGTCAAACCAAGCACAAAACAGTCGAGTTCGGAGTTCCTGAGGCAAGGCGCGTAGCCGAGACCTCCGGGAACTCCAAACGAACACAAACATGGTTGATCACCGAGTGTTCAAACGGTGACGTCCAAGTCTTGAGGACGGTCAAAAATGGGGTGTCTACAATAAGTGTCTGATTGTTCGAATCCTAATGCTCGAGAAATGACAAGTAAACACCATAATGACATCTCTGCCATCATGCTAGACGGTCCGAATTAGTGTCCAAGTGTTTAAACCCTAATTCATGAGAAATGGCAAGTAAACACCATAATTACATATCTACCATCATGCAAGAGGGTCCGAATACGTGTCCGAGTGTTCGAATCCTAATGCTAGGGGAATGCCAAGTAAACACCACAATTACATATTTGCCATCAAGCAAGAGGGTCCGAATAAGTGTTAGAGTGTTTAAACCCTAATGCATAAGAAATGACAAATAAACACCATAATTACATCTCGGCCATCAAGCAAGAGGGTCCGAAAAAGAGTCCGAGTGTTCGAATCCAAAAAGCTCGAGAAATGGCAAGTATACACCATAATTACATATCTGCCATCATGCATGAGGGTCAGAATAAGTGTTCGAGTGTTTAAACCCTAATGCATGAGAAATGGCAAATAAACAGCATAATTACATATCTGCCATCATGCAAGAGGGTCCGAATAAGTGTCCGAGTGTTCGACTCGTAATGCCCGAGAAATGGCAAGCAAACACCATAATTATATATCTCTCAACATGCAAGAGGGTCCGAATAAGTGTCCGAGTGTTTCAACCCTAATGCATGAGATATGGAAAATAAACACCATAATTACATATCGGCCATCGTGCTAGAGGGTCCGAATAAGTGTCTGAGTGTTTAAACCCTAATGCATGAGAAATGGAAAATGAACACCATAATTACATATCTGCCATCATGCAAGAGGGTCCGAAAAAATGTCTGAGTGTTCGAATCCTAATGCTCAAGAAATGCCATGTAAACACCATAATTACATATCTACCATCATGCAAGAGGGTCCGAATAAGTGTTCGATTGTTTAAACCCTAATGCATGAGAAATGGAAAATGAAGACCATAATTACATATCTGCCATCAAGTGAGAGGGTCCGAATAAGTGTCCGAGTGTTCGAATCCTAATGCTCGAGAAATGGCAAGTAACCCCATAATTATATAACTGCCATCAAGCAAGAGGGTCCGAATAAGTGACTGAATGTTCCAATCCTAATGCTCGAGAAATGGCAAGTAAACACCAAAATTACATATCTGCCATGACGCAAGAGGGTCCGAATAAGTGTCTGAGTGTCCGAATCCTAATACTCGAGTAATTGCATGTAAAAACCATAATTACATATCTATCATCATGCATGAGCGTCCAAATAAGTGTCCGAGTGTTTAAACCCTAATGCATGAGAAATGGCAAGTAAACACCATAATTACATATCTGCTATCATGCAAAAGAGTCCGAATAAGTGTCCGAGTGTTCGAATCCAAACGCTCGAGAAACGACAAGTAAACACCATCATTACATACCTGCCATCATGCTAGAGTGTACGAATAAGTGTCCGAGTGTTTAAACCTAATGCATGAGAAATGACAAATAAACACCATAATTACGTATCTGCCATCATGCAAGAGGGTCTGAATAAGTGTCTGAATGTTCGAATCCTAATGCTCGAGAAATGGCAAGTAAACACCATAATTACATATCTGCCATCATGCAAAAGGGTCCGAATAAGTGTCCGAGTGTTCTAGTCCTAATGCACGAGAAATGACAAGTAACACTATAATTACATTTCTACCATCATGCTAGAGGGTCCGAATTAGTGTCCGAGTGTTTAAACCCTAATGCATTAGAAATGGCAAATAAACACCATAATTACATATCTGCAATCATGCAAGAGTGTTCGAATAAGTGTCCGAGTGTTCGAATCCTAATGCTCGAGAAGTGGCAAGTAAACACCATAATTACATATCTGTCATCATGCAAGAGGGTCCAAATAAGTGTCTGAGTGTTCGAATCCTAATGCTCGTGAAATGACAACTAAACAGCAGAATTACATATCTGCCATCACGCAAGAGGGTCCGAGAAAGTGTTCGAGTGTTTAAACCCTAATGCATGACAAATGGCAAATAAACACCATAGTTATGTATCGGCCATCATGCAAGAGGGTCCGAATAAGTGTCTGAGTGTTCGAATCCTAATGCTCGAGAAATGGCAAGGAAACACCATAATTACATATCTACCATCATGCAAGAGGGTCCGAGTAAGTGTCTGAATGTTCGAATCCTAATGCTCGTGAAATGACAAGTAATCACCAGAATTACATATCTGCCATCATGCAAGAGGGTCCGATTAAGTGTCTGAGTGTTTAAACCCTAATGCATAAGAAATGACAAATAAACACCATAATTACATCTCGGCCAACACGCAAGAGGGTCCGAAAAAGAGTCCGAGTGTTCGAATCCAAATGTCGAGAAATGGTGAGTATACACCATAATTACATATCTGCCATCATGGAAGAGGGTCTGAACAAGTGTTCGAGTTTTTAAACCCTAACGCATGAGAAATGGCAAATAAACATCGTAATTACATATCTGCCATCATGCAAGAGGGTCCGAATAAGTGTCTGAGTGCTCGAATCGTAATGCTCGAGAAATGGCAGGCAAACACCATAATTATATATCTGCCAACATTCAAGAGGGTCCGAGTAAGTGTCTGAGTGTTTCAACCCTAATGCATGAGAAATGGCAAGTAAACACCATAATTACATATCTCCTATCTTGCAAGAGGGTCCGAATAAGTGTCCGAGTGTTCTAATCCTAATGCTCGAGATACGACAAGCAAACACCATAATTACATATTTGCCATCATGCAAGAGGTTCCGAATAAGTGTCCTAGTGTTCGAATCCTAATGCTCGAGAAATGGCAAGTAAACACCATAATTACATATCTGCCATCATGCAAGAGGGTCTGAATAAGTGTCCGAGTGTTCGAATCCTAATGCTCGAGAAATGACAAGTAAACACCATAATTACATATCTGCCATCATGTTAGAGGTTCCGAATTAGTGTTCGAGGGTTTAAACCCTAATGCATGAGAAATGGCAAATAAACACCATAATTACATATCTGCCATCATGCAAGAGGTTCCGAATAAGTGTCCGAGTGTTCGAATCCTAATGCTCGAGAAATGACAAGTGAACACCATAATTACATATTTGCCATCATGCCAGAGGGTCTGAGTAAGTGTCTGGGTGTTCCAGTCCAAATGCCCAAGAAATGGCAAGTAAACACCATAATTACACATCTGCCATCATGCAAGAGGGTCCGAATAAATGTCCGAGTCTTTAAACCCTAATGCATGAGAAATGGCAAGTAAACACCATAATTACATATCTGTCATCATGCAAGAGGGTCTTAATAGGTGTCCGACAGTTTAAACACTAATGCTTGGCAAATGGCAAGTAAACACCATAATTACATATCTACCATCATGCAAGAGGGTCCGAATAAGTGTCCGAGTGTTCGAAAACTAATGCTCGAGAAATGGCAAGTAAACACCATAGTTACATATCTGCCATCATGTAAGAGGGTCTGAATAAGTGTCCGATTGTTCGAATCGTAATGCTCGAGAAATGACAGGTAAACACCATAATTACATCTCTGTGATCATGCTAGACGGTCCGAATTAGTGTCCAAGTGTTTAAACCCTAATTCATGAGAAATGGCAAGTAAACACCATAATTACATATCTACCATCATGTAAGAGGGTCCGAATAAGTGTCCGAGTGTTCGAATCCTAATGCTAGAGGAATGCCAAGTAAACACCATAATTACATATTTGCCATCATGCAAGAGGGTCCGAATAAGTGTCGGAGTGTTTAAACCCTAGTACATGAGATATGGAAAATAAACACCATAATTACATATCGGCCATCGTGGTAGAGGGTCCGAATAAGTGTCTGAGTGTTTAAACCCTAATGCACGAAAAATGGAAAATAAACACCATAATTACATATCTGACATCATGCAAGAGGGTGCGAAAAAGTGTCTGAGTGTTCGAATCCTAATGTTCGAGAAATGGCATGTAAACACCATAATTACATATCTACCATCATGCAAGAGGGTCCAAATAAGTGTTCGAGTGTTTAAACCCTAATGCATGAGAAATGGAAAATAAACACCATAATTACGTATCTGCCATCAAGTGAGAGGGTCCGAATATGTGTCCGAGTGTTCGAATCCTAATGCTCGAGAAATGGCAAGTAACCCTATAATTATATAACTGCCATCAAGCAAGAGGGTAAGAATAAGTGACTGAATGTTCGAATCCTAATGCTCGAGAAATGGCAAGTAAACACCAAAATTACATATCTGCCATCACGCAAGAGGGGTCTGAATAAGTGTCTGAGTGTCCGAATCGTAATGCTCGAGAAATGGCTTGTAAAAACCGTAATTACATATCTACCATCATGCAAGAGGCCCAGATAAGTGTCCGAGTGTTTAAGCCCTAATGCATGAGAAATGGCAAGTGAACACCATAATTACATATCTGCTATCATGCAAGAGAGTCCGAATAAGTGTCCGAGTGTTCGGATCCAAATGCTCGAGAAACGACAAGTAAACACCATTATTACATATCTGCCATCATGCTAGGGTGTACGAATAAGTGTCCAAATGTTAAAACCCTAATGCATGAGAAATGGCAAATAAACACCATAATTACGTATCTGCCATCATGCAAGAGGGTCCGAATAAGTGTCTGAATGTTCGAATCCTAATGCTCGAGAAATGGCAAGTAAACACCATAATTACATATCTGCCATCATGCAAGAGGGTCCGAATAAGTGTCCGAGTGTTCTAGTCCTAATGCACGAGAAATGACAAGTAAACACTATAATTACATCTCTGCCATCGTGCTAGAGGGTCCGAATTAGTGTCCGAGTGTTTAAACCCTAATGCATTAGAAATGGCAAATAAACACCATAATTACATATCTGCAATCATGCAAGAGGGTCCGAAGAAGTGTCCCAGTGTTCGAATCCTAATGCTCGAGAAATGGCAAGTAAACACCATAATTACATATCTGTCATCATGCAAGAGGTTCCAAATAAGTGTCTGAGTGTTCGATTCCTAATGCTCGAGAAATGACAACTAAACGGCAGAATTACATATCTGTCATCACGCAAGAGGGTCCGAAAAAGTGTTCGAGTGTTTAAACCCTAATGCCTGAGAAATGGCAAATAAACCCCATAATTACATATCTGCCATCACACAAGAGGGTCCGAATAAGTGTCTGAGTGTTTGAATCCTAATGCTCGAGAAATGGCAAGGAAACAGCATAATTACATATCTGCCATAATGCAAGAGGGTCCGAATAAGTGTCTGAATGTTCGAATCCTATTGCTCGTGAAATGACAAGTAATCACCAGAATTACATATCTGCCATCATGCAAGAGGGTCCGAATAAGTGTCTGAGTGTTTAAACCCTAATGCATAAGAAATGACAAATAAACACCATAATTACATCTCTGCCGAGGGTCCGAAAAAGAGTCCGAGTGTTCGAATCCAAATGCTCGAGAAATGGCAAGTTTACACCATAATTACATATCTGCCATCATGCAAGAGGGTCTGAATAAGTGTTCGAGTGTTTACACCCTAATGCATGAGAAATGGCAAATAAACATCATAATTACATATCTGCCATCATGCAAGAGGGTCCGAATAAGTGTCCGAGTGTTCGAATCCTAATGCTAGAGGAATGGCAAGCAAACACCATAATTACATATCTGCTATCATGCAAGAGGGTCCAAATAAGTGTCCGTATGTTCGAATCCTAATGCTCGAGAAACTACAAGTAAACAACAAAATTACATATCTACCACCATGCAACAGGGTCTGAATAAGTGTCCTAGTGTTCAAATACTAATGCTCGAGAAATGGCAAGTAAACACCATAATTACATATCTGCCATCATGCAAGAGGGTCCGAATAAGTGTCCGAGTGTTCGAATCCTAATGCTCGAGAAATGACAAGTAAACACCATAATTACATATCTGCCATCATGCTAGAGGTTCGAATAAGTGTCCGAGTGTTCGAATCCTAATGCTCGAGAAATGGCAAGTAAAAACCATAATTACATATCTACCATCATGCAAGAGGGTCCAAATAAGTGTCTGAATGTTCAAACCCTAATGCATGAGAAATGGCAAGTAAACACCATAATTACGTATCTGCTATCATGCAAGAGGGCCGAATAAGTGTCCGAGTGTTTAAACCCTAATGCTTGAGAAATGTCAAGTAAACACTACAATTACAAATTTGCTATCATGCAAGAGGGTTCGAATAAGTGTCCGAGTGTTCGAATCCTAATGCTCGAGAAATGGCTAGTAACACCATAATTACATATATGCCATAATGCAAGAGGGTCCGAATAAGTGCTCCGGTGTTTAAACCATAATGCATGAGAAATGGCGAATGAACACCATAATTACTATCTACCATCATGCAAGAGGTTCCGAACAAGTGTCCGAGTGTTCGAATCCTAATGCTCGAGAAATGGCAAGTAACACCATAATTACATATATGCCATCATGCAAGAGGGTCAGAATAAGTGCTCGAGTGTTTAAACCCTAATGCATGAGAAATGGAGAATAAACTCCATAATTACATATCTGCCATCATGCAAGAGGGTCCAAATAAGTGTCCGAGTGTTCAAATCGTAATGCTCGAGAAATGGCGAGTAAACACCATAATTACATATCTACCATCATGCATGACGGTCTGAGTAAGTGTCTGGGTGTTCCAATCCTAATGCTCGAGAAATGGAAAGTAAACACCATAATTACACATCTGCCATCATGCAAGATGGTCCGAATAAGTGTCCAAGTGTTTAAACCCTAATGCATGAGAAATGGCAAGTAAACACCACAATTACATATCTGCCATCTTTTAAGAGGGTCTGAATAGGTGTCCGACACTTTAAACCCTAATGCTTAGCAAATGGCAAGTAAACACCATAATTACATATCTCCATTCATGCATTAGCAAATGGCAAGTAAACCCACATTAAACCCGAATAAGTGTCCGAGTGTTCGAATCCAGATGCTCGAGAAATGGCAAGTAAATACCATAGTTACATATCTGCCATCATGCAAGAGGGTCTGAATACGTGTCCGATTGTTCGAATCCTAATGCTCGAGAAATGACATGTAAACACCATAATTACAAATCTACCATCATGCAAGAGGGTCCGAATAAGTGTCCGAGTGTTCGAATCCTAATGCTAAAGAAATGCCAAGTAAATACCATAATTACATATTTGCCATCATGCAAGAGGGTCCGAACATGTGTCCGAGTGTTTAAAACCAAATGCATGAGAAATGGAAAATAAATACCATAATTACATTTCGGCCATCGTGCTAGAGGGTCCGAATAAGTGTCCGAGTGTTTAAACCCTAATGCATGAGAAATGGAAAATAAACACCATAATTACATATCTGCCATCATGCAAGTGGGTCCGAAAAAGTGTCTGAGTGTTCGAATCCTAATGCTCGAGAAATGGCAAGTAAACACCATAATTACATATCTACCATCATGCAATAGGGTCCGAATAAGTGTTCGGGTGTTTAAGCCCTACTACATGGGAAATGGCAAATAAACACCATATTTACATATCGGCCATGAAGTGAGAGGGTCCGAATAAGTGTCCGAGTGTTCGAATCCTAATGCTCGAGAAATGGAAAGTAACCCCGTAATTATATAATTGCCATCATGCAACAGGGTCCGAATAAGTGTCTGAATGTTAGAATCCAAATGCTCGAGAAATGGCAAGTAAACACCAAAATTACATATCTGCCATCATGCAAGAGGGTCCGAATAAGTGTCTGAGTGTTCGAATCCTAATGCTCGGGAAATGGCAAGTAAAAACCGTAATTATATATCTACCATCATGCAAGAGGGTCCAAATAAGTGTCCGAGTGTTTAAACCCTAATGCATGAGAAATGGCAAGTGAACCCCATAATTACATATCTGCTATCATGCAAGAGAGTCCGAATAAGTGTCCGGGTGTTCGAATCCAAATGCTCGAGAAATAACAAGTAAACACCATAATTACATATCTGCCATCATGCTAGAGTGTCCGAATAAGTGTCCAAGTGTTTAAACCCTAGTCCATGTGAAATGGCAAATAAACACCATAATTAGGTATCTGCCATCATGCAAGGGGGTGCGAATAAGTGTCCGAGTGTTCGAATCCTAATGTTCTAGAAATGGCAAGTAAAAACCATCATTACATATCTACCATCATGCAAGGGGGTCCACATAACTATCCGAGTGTTCAAACCATAATGCGTGTGAAATGGCAAGTAAAAACCATAATTACATATCTGCCATCATGAAAGAGGGTCCGAATAAGTGTCTGAGTGTTCGAATCCTATTGCTCGAGAAATGACAAGTAAACACCAGAATTACATATCTGCCATAAGGCAAGAGGATCTGAATAAGTGTCCGAGTTTTTAAACCCTAATGCATAAGAAATGACAAATAAACACCATAATTACATATATGCCATCATGAAAGAGGGTCCGAATAAATGTATGAGTGTTCGAATCCTAATGCTCGTGAAATGGCAAGTAAACACCATAATTACATATCTGCCATCATGCCAGAGGGTCCGAATAACTGCTCGAGTGTTTAAACCCTAATGCATGAGAAATGGTAAATAACCACCATAATTACATATCTGCCATCATGCAAGAGGGTCCAAATAAGTGTCCGAGTGTTCAAATCTGAATGCTTGAGAAATGGCAAGTAAACACCATAATTACATATCTGCCATCATGCAAGAGGGTTTGAGTAAGTGTCTGGGTGTTCCAATCCTAATGCTCGAGAAATGGCAAGTAAACACCATAATTACACATCTGACATCGTGCAAGAGGGTCCGACTAAGTGTCCGAGTGTTTAAACCCTAATGCATAAGAAATGGCAAGTAAACACCATAATTACATATCTCCCATCATGCAAGAGGCTCTGAATAGGTGTCCGACAGTTTAAACCCTAATGCTTGGCAAATGGAAAGTAAACACCATAATTACATATCTGCCATCATGCAAGAGGGTCCAAAAAAGTGTCTGAGTTTTCGAATCCTAATGCTCGAGAAATGGCAAGTAAACACCATAATTACATATCTACCATCAAGTGAGAGAGTCCGAATAAGTGTCCGAGTGTTCGAATCCTAATGCTCAAGAAATGGGAAGTAACCTCATAATTATAGAACTGCCATAATTCAAGATGGTCCGAATAAGTGTCTGAATGTTCGAATCCTAATACTCGAGAAATGGCAATTAAACACCAAAATTGCATATCTGCCATCATGTAAGAGGGTCCGAATAAGTGTCTGAGTGTTCGAATCCTAATGCTCGAGAAATGACAAGTAAAAACCATAATTACATATCTACCATCATGCAAGAGGGTCGAAATAAGTGTCCGAGTGTTTAAACCCTAATGCATGAGAAATGGCTAGTAAACACCATAATTACATATCTACTGTCATGCAAGAGAGTCTGAATAAGTGTCCAAGTGTTCGGATCCAAATGCTCGAGAAATGGCAACTAAAAACCATAATTACATATCTACCATCATGCAAGAGGGTCGAAATAAGTGTCCGGGTGTTTAAACCCTAATGCTTGAGAAATGACAAGCAAACACCATAATTACATATCTGCCATCATGCTAGAGTGTCCGAATAAGTGTCCAAGTGTTTAAACCCTAATGCATGAGAAATGGCGAATAAACACCATAATTACGTATCTGCCATCATGCAAGGGGGTCTGAATAAGTGCCTCAGTGTTCGAATCCTAATGCTCGAGAAATGGCAAGTAAAAACCGTCATTACATATCGACCATCATGCAAGAGGGTCCAAATAAGTATCCGAGTGTTCAAACCATAGTGCATGAGAAATGGCAAGTAAACACCATAATTACATATCTACCATCATGAAAGAGGGTCCGAATAAGTGCCTGAGTGTTCGAATCCTAATGCTCGAGAAATGACAAGTGAACACCAGAATTACATATCTGCCTTCAGGCAAGAGGATCCGAATAAGTGTCCGAGTGTTTAAACCCTAATGCATAAGAAATGACAAATAAACCCCATAATTACATATATGCCATCGTGCAAGAGGGTCCGAATAAATGTATGAGAGTTCGAATCCTAATGCTCGAGAAATGCCAAGTAAACACCATAATTACATATCTGCTATCATGCCAGAGGGTCCGAATAAGTGCTCGAGTGTTTAAACCCTAATGCAAGAAAAATGGCAAAAAAAACCATAATTACATATCTGCCATCATGCAAGAGGGTCCAAATAAGTGTCGGAGTGTTCAAATCCTAATGCTCGAGAAATGGCAAGTAAACACCATAATTACATATCTGCCATCATGCCAGAGGGTCCGAATAAGTGTTCGAGTGTTTAAACCCTAATGCATGAGAAATGGCAAATAACCACCATAATTACATATCTGCCATCATGCAAGAGGGTCCAAATAAGTGTCCGAGTGTTTGAACACTAATGCATGAGAAATGGCAAATAAACACCATAATTACATATCATCCATCATGCAAGAGGTTTCTAAAAAGTGTCCTAGTGTTTGAATCGTAATGCTCGAGAAATGACAAGTAAACATCATAATTACATCTCTGCCGTCATGCTAGTGGGTCCGAATTAGTGTCCGAGTGTTTAAACCCTATTGCATGAGAAATGGCAAGTAAACATCATAATCACATATCTATCATCATGCAAGAGGGTCCGAATAAGTGTCTGAGTGTTCGAATCCTAATGCTCGAGAAATGGCAAGTAAACACCACAATTACATATCTGCCATCATGCAAGAGGGTTTGAGTAAGTGTCTGGGTGTTCCAATC
The DNA here is from genome assembly GCF_055761805.1 of Camellia sinensis. Taxonomy (NCBI): domain Eukaryota; kingdom Viridiplantae; phylum Streptophyta; class Magnoliopsida; order Ericales; family Theaceae; genus Camellia; species Camellia sinensis. The sequence goes on from NC_138972.1 coordinate 166,212,707, forward strand.
CTAATGCTCGAGAAATGACAAGTAAACACCATAATTACACATCTGCCATCATGCAAGAGGGTCCGAATAAGTGTCCGAGTGTTTAAACCCTAATTCATAAGAAAAGACAAATAAACACCATAATTACATATATGCCATCATGCAAGAGGGTCTGAATAAATATATGAGTGTTCGAATCCTAATGCTCAAGAAATGGCAAGTAAACACCATAATTACATATCTGCCATCATGCCAGAGGGTCCGAATAAGTGTTCGAGTGTTTAAACCCTAATGCGTGAGAAATGGCAAATAAAAAACCTAATTACATATTTGCCATCAAGTGAGAGGGTCCGAATAAGTGTCCGAGTGTTCGAATCCCAATGCTCGAGAAATGGCAACTAACCCCATAATTATATAACTGCCATCATGCAAGAGGGTCCGAATAAGTGTCTGAATGTTCGAATCCTAATGCTCGAGAAATCGCAATTAAACACCAAAATTACATATCTGCCATCACGCAAGAGGGTCCGAATAAGTGTCTGAGTGTTTGAATCCTAATGCTCGAGAAATGGCAAGTAAAAACCATAATCACATATCTACCATCATGCATGAGGGTCCAAATAAGTGTCCGAGTGTTTAAACCCTAATGCATGAGAAATGGCAAGTAAACACCATAATTAAATATCTGCTATCATGCAAGACAGTCTGAATAAGTGTCCGAGAGTTCGAATCGAAATGCTCGAGAAATGACAAGTAAACACCATAATTACATATCTGCCATCTTGCTAGAGTGTCCGAATCAGTGTCCAAGTGTTTAAACCCTAATGCATGAGAAATGGCAAATAAACACCATAATTACGTATCTGCCATCATGCAAGGGGGTCCGAATAAGTGCCCCAGTGTTCGAATCCTAATGCTCGGGAAATGGCAAGTAAAAACCATCATTACATATCGACCATCATGCAAGAGGGTCCAAATAAGTATCCGAGTGTTCGAACCATAATGCATGAGAAATGGCAAGTAAACACCATAATTACATATCTGCCATCATGAAAGAGGGTCCGAATAAGTGTCCGAGTGTTCGAATCCAAATGCTTGAGAAATGACAAGGAAACACCAGAATTACATATCTGCCATCAGGCAAGAGGGTCCGAATAAGTGTCCGAGTGTTTAAACCGTAATGCATAAGGAAAGACAAATAACCACCATAAGTACATTTCTGCCATCATGCAAGAGGGGCTGAAAAAGTGTCCGAGTGTTCAAATCCTATTGCTCGAGAAACGGCAAGTAAACAACATAATTACATATCTGCCATCATGAAGAGGGTCCGAATAAGTGTTCTAGTGTTTAAACCCTAATGCATGAGAAATGGCAAATAAACACCATAATTAAAAATCTACCATCATGCAAGAGGGTCCGAATAAGTGTCTGAGTGTTCGAATCCTAATGCTCGAGAAATGGCAAGCAAACACCAAAATTACATATCTGCCATCATGCCAGAGGGTCCGAATAAGTGTTCGAGTGTTTAAAACCTAATGCATGAGAAATGGCAAATAAACACCATAATTACATATCTGCCATCATGCGAGAGGGTCCGAATAAGTGTCCGAGGGTTCGAATCCTAATGCTCGAGAAATGGCAAGCAAACACCAAAATTACATATCTGCCATCATGCCAGAGGGTCCGAATAAGTGTTCGAGTGTTTAAAACCTAATGCATGAGAAATGGCAAATAAACACCATAATTACATATCTGCCATCATGCGAGAGGGTCCGAATAAGTGTCCGAGGGTTCGAATCCTAATGCTCGAGAAATGGCAAGTAACCCCATAATTGTATATCTGCCATCATGCAAGAGGGTCCAAATAAGTGTTAGAATGTTCGAATTAGAATGCTTGCGAAATGGCAAGTAAACACCAAAATTACATATCTGTCATCATGCAAGAGGGTCCGAATAAGTGTCTGAGTGTTCGAATCCTAATGCTCGAGAAATGGCAAGTAAAAACCATCATTACATATCTACCATCATGCAAGAGGGTCCAAATAAGTATCCGAGTGTTCAAACCCTAATGCACGAGAAATGGCAAGTAAACACCATAATTACATATCCGCTATCGTGTAAGAGGGTCTGAATAAGTGTCCGAGCGTTCGAATCCTAATGCTCGAGAAACGACAAGTGAACACCATAATTACATATCTGCCATCATCCTAGAGGTTTCGAATAAGTGTCTGAGTGTTTAATCCCCAATGCATGAGAAATGGCAAATAAACACCATAATCACATATCTGCCATCATGCAAGAGGGTCCGAATAGGTGTCTGAGTGTTCGACTCCTAATGCTCGAGAAATAACAAGTAAAGACCAGAATTACATATCTGCCATCATGCAAGAGGGTCCAAATAGATTGATGGAGGTAACAAGTCCGTCTACCATAGAACGATCAACTGAACCATGAGTAATGTAGACGGACACAAGAACAAGTATTGAGGGAGATGACAAAGGTGGGGAAATGACCCGCTGGGGAAAGGACTATGATCCTATAATGTAATATACACAATGAAAATGCTGGGGAAAATGGCAATGGATAAGGCACGCGGGCCAAACCAAATCTTGCCTAGGAAAGGCATGTATACATACAAGCCGTGTCTAACATAGAACGGTCTACTGAACTATGTTTCGACATGAAAAGTATGGGCACATACCAGACCAAGCTCAACATGGAAGGGCGCAAGCCATAGGCGGAGGTGATGCGGTGAATGCATGCAAGCTACAATGCAATATCTACAAATATGCAATGCAATGGAAATAGATACGATGGATATGGCCTGCGGGCCAAACCAAATCTTGCCTAGGAAAGGGCATGTACACATACAAGCCGTGTCTAACATAGAACGGTCTACTGAACTATGTTTCGACGTGAAAAGTATGGGCACATACCAGACCAAGCTCAACATGGAAAGGCGCAAGCCATAGGCGGAGGTGATGCACTGAATGCATGCAAAATGCAATGCAATATACACTATATTACAATGATGCATGACAATGCAACTATTTATGATGATGCATGACAATGCATGTTTTTTTTTTTTTTTTTGAGATGCAAATGCATGATGATGCATGATTTTGAAGTGCGCGACAATGCGCGGCATTTGAGATGCACGTGAACTTGAATATGTGACGACCCGAGTCGCTTGAAGTACACGTATCATGCAACTTATAAAAAGTCGTTCGGGCACGACAAGCACCAAAGAACTTGCACCTTCAGAGGATTTAGGGTCTCCTAGACCGTAAGAATTCTCGATATGTCTCACTCGGAGTATACCATACCTGTCCGGTTCGTCGGGTTGCACCAGCCTGAAATGAACCGTACATACAACATCGTGCCTGCAAAGAAAACAAACTTAACAGGTACAATGTGATTAACAACATGCATATTGATGTACTTGAAAATGCGTGACAACACAAAGCAAGTGGGAAGCATAACAATGCTGTGAAGGCACAGACATGTAAGTGGAGCACGCGATCTACGCAGGCAACGAAATTGATCATAAGCATACGGTCTACGCAAGCAATGAAATTGGTTTCAAACGTGCGGTCTACACAAGTAATGAATTTGAACATAAGAATGTGGTCTACGCAAGCAGAACATGTGGTCTACGCAAGTAAAACATGCGGTCTACGCAAGCAAAACATGCGGTCTACGCAAGTAATGAAATTGATTACAAACATGCGGTCTACGCAAGCAAAACATGCGGTCTACGCAAGTAATGAAATTGATTATAAACATGCGGTCTACGCAAGCAAAACATGCGGTCTACGAAAGTAATGAAATTGATTATAAACATGCGGTCGACGCAAGCAAAACATGCGGTCTACGCAAGCAAAACCTGCGGTCTACACAAGTAATGAAATTGATTATAAACATGCAGTCTACGCGAGAAAAACATGCGGTCTATGCAAGTAAAGAAATTGATTATAAACATGCGGTCTACGCAAGCAAAACATGCGCTCTACGCAAGTAATGAAATTGATTACAAACATGCGGTCTACGCAAGCAAAACATGCGGTCTCTGCAAAATAGCGGGATTGAATGCATGCAAAATGCAATGAGATGCGCAAAATAGCGCAATTTGAATGCATGCAAAATGCAATGAGATGCGCAAAATAGCGCAATTGAATGCATGCAAAATGCAATGAGATGTGCAAGATAGCGCGATTGAATGCATGCAAAATGCAATGAGATGCGCGAGATAGCGCGATTGAATACATGCAAAATGCAATGAGATGCGCAAGATAGCGCGATGCGTTAGACAGCGCGATGCGCAAGACAGTGCGATGCACAAGATAGCGTGATGGAATGCATGCAAAATGCAATAAGATGCAGAAAATAGCGCGATGCGTTAGACAACGCGAGTGCACAAGACAGTGCGATGGATTTGAAATGCACAACGCAGTGCAATTGATTTGAAATGCACAAGACAGCGCAATTGACATGTGATGCACATGGGGCACCTTTTGAGTTTTGTAAAAGCCAAAAGGATACGGAAAGCATACACCTTGCACGAATTCGAGTGCCACGCACAGAAGACACGATCCGGGGTCAAAACGGAGGCCGGTTGAGCGTCGGAGATGCACGTTTCTTGCACCGTCCTGAGCACTAAAGGCTCTGGACCCCACACATGACTCAAACAAGGGCGTAGGAGGCTCCAAAACTACTGTAGGAGACCACCGGATGTCCACCGGCCGTCAAAATGCATCACCGGCCATCCATCGGCCATCATACAATTTCCATTGGCAAACTATTTTGCCGACCGGCAAAGAGTGTGGCCGACCGGCAAAAAGTCCCTGTATCGGGGCAGTTCAGTCATTTGGCCACGGGTGTTTTAAAATAGGGCTTCTAGCCCTATTTTCTTCACTTCCCTTTGCTCAAAATTTATCCCCCTCTCCCTCTAGATCATTTTCCTCCTTTGATTCTTCGCTTTCTTGCGTTTCTACCCTCCATTTCGTCGTTCGATTCGCGTTCACCCTTGCGTTTCAAACATTTTGAACCAATTAAAATTTCATTTCGGTGTTGTTTTTTTTATTTTCGCCACTCGAGGCTTGTTTCCCTCGAGTTTTTCTCGATACTGTGCCTTTTCCGCACTTCGACTTTTCCGGCCTTTTCCGGCCCTCTCGGGGTTGACTTTTTGTTGACTCTTCACATTCTCGCCCGGTTTTTCGTCTTCCGGCCATTTTCTTATTCTCTTCGAGATGGCGGACGATCTTCCACAGGGTGGGACCCCCTCTAGAGCTCGAGATGGATCCCGAAGCCGACCCCTTGCCACTTCATATCCGGCCGTTCGATCCAGAGAGCTACAGGCCTGCGGTTCATGTGATGCTCCTCGATGGACTACGCCAGTTCCGGAGCTTCGAGAGGAGCGTGGCACCCGAGCTTCTCCTGCGTGAGCCCACCTCCCATCTGTCCTTCAGCGCTTCCGAGGTAACATTCTTTCTTCTATTTTATTATTTTCCGCAATGTAGAACATAACTGCCATTAGTTGATTCTGTTGTCTAACAGCTTAGCATGGATACACCGATACACTGTACACTATAGTTGATTACAAGCAAACTTACAACCGATATCTGTTTGAAACTTACACGTGCACACACACTACACTAACCCTGAATCACCCAAACGCACGGCGCACACTGTATTTCACTGCATACACACTGGTACCCGGTGTCTGCTTGAGTCTGAAAACATGCACACATGCTGTATTTGCCCTGAACCACTCAAACACACTGACACATCACATGTTGTAGTTCACTGTAAGTACACCAGCAACCGATGTCTGTTCGAATTTGAAAACATGCACACATGTTGTATACCTGTATGCTTCTAAAAACTGCGTTTTGAATATTGCCTTGCAATTGTTGTTTTTGATTACAGGGGGATTCCCATACCATCTGCGGGTATGGGAATGTCGTTGCTCGGGATTGGTACATAGAGCTGCCAGACGCGGTTCGTCATATCGTCGACGAGGCCGGTTTCGGCAACTTCTGTAGGGGGCTCTCCCGGCTTACGACCAGCAGGCCCTTGCTTGCTGCTTTAGTGGAGAGGTGGTGGGATACCACCAACTCCTTCCACTTCTCCCTCGCGGGGGACATGACGATGACCCCTTACGATTTCTCGATGCTCACCGGCATCGGGGTAGGGGTGATCTGATCCCCTTTGACATCGATATGGATGAGTGGGACGCCGCCCAACAGTACCTGCTCGGTACTCAGCCTCCCCTCACTCGAGCAGGGTTTGTCAGGTAGTCGTGGTTCGAGAGCGACTTCCGGATTCAGCCGGCCTTGGCAGAGGAGGCGCAGATGACCCCGAAGGAGGTGGATCAGTATGCGCGGGGCTTCATCATGTTTCTGCTCGGGATGACCCTTTCCGCCAAACGGGCGAACACCGTGCCTCTATGTCTGTTGAGCGCACTGGTGGATGTTAGGCGGATCCGCCGCTATGACTGGGGTGGCGCCGGCTTGGCCACTTTGTATGGTTACATGAGTTCTTCTTCCCGCCTCAGCGGACAGCTTCTCGGCGGCAACTGGCGAGCTTGGGAGGTACATCTTCTTCCCCTTTTTTCATTTCTGCTTCACGTTTTCTGTATTCTATACACTGCACACACCACGGTCTGGCTCTCACTGACTATATATTGCACACGTGGCACACATATACTCTGCTTTACTTTGACTGTATACTGCACACACTGTATACTCTGTACAATGCACTGCACAACACACAGCTCTGTCATTTCTACTTTATTCTGTATTTTGCTTTATCTGATAGTCATACTTATATCTGTTCTGCAGTTGTGGGTGTATGCCTACTTTTCCTGGCTTGCCCCAGTACCTGATGTGCGGACCCCACTCGGCGTCCCCTTTTCTCATCGCTTTGATGTGCGATGCGTGCGGAGACCACGGGAGTCATTTATTTTCTTCCGCCCCTACTTCGACACCATCACCGCCGCGGAGGTATGTTCAACTTTAGAATTTGCTTAGGCGTCGCTTAGCACTGTATGTTTGATAATAGATAGATAACAAACTGCATATTTACCCGCAGATCACCCGGCCGTGGTGAGAGATCACTATGAGGGCGCAGAGGAGACTGCCCCTTGTCGAATTCTGTTGCAGGGCCCGGTCTGTCGGGCCTGGTACCTGGGCGAGCGTTTCTTGCGTCAGACCCTGGGTTTACTGGAGCAGATAGTTTCGGGTCCGCCTCCTACACATATGAGAGATACAGAGGGGTTCTCCCTTGAGCAGATGAGGGACTACACCAACGGTTGGGGTGCAGAGCATCACAGAGGCGAGGGCGACTACACAGAGTACGTCCGAACCTACATTATGCGACCCTTGAGCGGTGGTCGCCGAGCTGAGAGGGAGAGGCCAGCGGTGCCAGCAGCTGGAGCGGGAGCGGGAGCGGGGGCTGGAGCAGGAGCATCGAAGAGAGCTCGAGCCCGCGGCAGGGGCAGAGCTTGGAGGAGTCGGGGGGTTAGCTGGCCTGCTCTGCCCACTATACTGACATGCCGAGGGCAAGGTGGGGCGACATACCAGATTCCCTTTGCTCCTCCTCCAGCTGACCATCAGTTGGTCGGGTTCTATGATTTACCTCCGGTATGTACTACTTCATCTTGCATCTTGCATTGTCATTTTATTTCAGTTTATTTTGATATTCCGCGGAATACTGATGCCTTTGATACTTTTGCAGGCGCCCTCCGAGTACACCCGGCAGTCCCTGGAGTTGAACGCCTCCATGATGGGGATGCTATAGCGGACCTTCGGCCTCTTGGCCCTCTATAGTATTTCGGTATGTTCTTCTGATCACGACCTCAAACCATACTCATAAGCTGCTTAACATAATCTGGTGCACGACACTACACTTGATAAGCAGCTCACGTCATTCATACACTGTACTCATACACTGCATTCTGGACTGATAAACTGCTCACGGCATTTGCACACTGTACTCATACACTGCATTCTGTGCTGATAAACTGCTCACGGCATTTGCACACTGTACTCATACACTGCATTCCGCACTGATAAACTGCTCACGGCATTCACACCCTGTACTCATACACTGTATTCTGCACTGATAAACTGCTCACGGCATTCATCCACTGTACTAATACACTACATTCTGTACCAATACACTGCTCACAATATTCTGATGTATTTGCCTTTTGTGCTTTTCAGCCTCCCTTCCAGATTCCTCCGATGGGTGGCGCTCCGGCTGGGCCCTCTATTCCTGCTCGAGGAGGGCGTGGAGACGTTGTACGTCCCCGTACCAAGGCGGGGTGTGTTCATGTCGGGAGTAGCTCTCGGGCACCGACCCCTGATGATGACGATGATGATGATGATGAGTCCGAGGCAGAGGCAGAGGCCGGGTCATCTGAGGAGGCTGGAGACGACTCAGACTCAGGCTTAGATGGCGATGCTGATGACGATGCCCCTGGACCTTCGTCCAGGAAGAGGGCGAGGACAGATCCCCGGGCCCGAGACTCCTGATGATGATCCAGATTGCTGCTTTTCTTCTTTTTTGTACTCTTTTTTTTCTTTTTCTTCCTTCTCTTTGCTGGTAGTTAGATTACCTTGTACTGCCACAGGCAGATTTTTGTTTTCAAAGCTATGTACTTGAAAAAGATAATGAAATGAACAAACTTTTTGCTTAAAAAGTGTTACATTTACATATCTCATGTATTGCATCGCATCACATCATGTTACACCTCAATGTGAATGGAATTGACCTGTTGTCTGAAAAATCGAGCATTTGTACTGTAATGATCAGATAACCAAACGGCCTCATAGCAAAACAGCCCAAGCAACGCACTGCTTAAACTGAACGCACAGCCTGTACTTTGTTGGGGATTAGTCTGCATACAGCCCCTAAAACCACGCCCGGTTCATTCTGTACACAGCAAATCCTGAACAAACGGCCCAATCTGACAAGACGGAACACAAAGATGGAACCAGTTGAAGTTGAAGCACGCTCAGATGCCCCGAATTTTTTCCTTCTTCTTTCGCTTCGCGCAGATGTAGGGAATGGCACAGCACTCTGAGCATAAACGGTTTTCGAAATAAAAAAGGATTTTCAACTGGGGTATCGAGCCTAGAACTGAACACAGCGGGAAGGACTCGAACAAAAGGGTACACGACCTAAACACAACGAGACACGCTCGGAAAAGACCCCAAAACAAAAGTTGAGGTAAACAATACAAAAGACATGACACATAGAGGTGTTACAAAAACAAGAGACCTCTCAGTTCGCGAGGAGCCAGTTTCTCCGGGCAGTGTTTCCCACCCTTTTCTTATTTGTGATTCTCACATCACTCTAGCACTCAAGCTCGATTTTTCGCTCAAAACCCTTTTTCTTACTTTTCTCTCAACTTACACCTCTCTATTCTTTATTCTCTCATTTTTCGTCCCTCCCCAAGGTGATTGATGAATGAATAGAAAGTTGTGGGTTCATGCCCAACGCCGTTAGCTCACAGCTATTTCTTCTGGCGGGTAGAGTGCCCTCCTGGCAAGTATGTTGACGACGGGGGAAAGACAGAACGCCTAACTCAACTGTGCCCCTAGTTCATCATTATGACCATTTTTTGTTTTGGTTTTCTACTAAAACAGTTTTGATCAAGATGAGAGTCGGATTAACGTACTCGTTCGATTTTTGATTTGAAAATCATGCAAGTCAGGCTATGAGCACTGAAAATTTTCCTTTTTTGGGTCCAAAACGGTCTAAGTTTTGGAGAAATGAAATAGTTTTCAAGAAAATAGTCAACCTCAGTAAAAATTTTCAAAAACTATTTTCGCAAACAGCCGCCGCTCAACGAGCACGGAGCTTACTTTTGAGATGTGCAACCTCGGATCGGAGGCAATAGAAAATTGCCCCTTGTTTGAAGGACGCTGCACGGCAACAGAAAGTTGCCCCTAGTTTGAACGGCGACTCATGGCAACGGAAAGTTGCCCCTTGTCTGGATGATGCTGCAGCATATTATAAACAGTCCTCACTAATGATGATCATGATTGAACTTTCTCGGATACAGAGAAGACGAAGACGGTCAAAACCAATATATGGACACAGTCACTTTGAAGGTGTTGGGGGCTGGACTTCGGGATGAAGTTGCCTGGATATTCAGTTGTCATAACCGAACTATCGGATTTAGAGAAGGCAAGGATGATCAAAACCATTACATGGACTGAGGCGCTATGAAAGCGTTGAGGGCTGGACTTCAGGATAAAGTTGCCTACGTATCCCAAACATGGGAATCAAGCCTTACGTAGTTCCGATTAAGGTACACTCGGGTATTTTAACCTTCACTTTTCAGGCTCTAACTTTTGCCAAGGTGCCCGATGCGGGTTTTCGACCTTGCGAGCTTCTTTTCATTTTCCTTTTTTTTCTTGATTTTTTGTATCTTTTCATTCTCTTTTTTTTTTCTTTCTTCTTTTTGATGTTATTTCTTCTATTTTTTTTTTAATTTTTTTGTATTTTTCTCTTGCTCTAACTTTTGCTTGGGTCGCCCTTCCGGGTTTTCGGCCCAGCGAGCCTCTCAAAGGGTAAAAGTGTAACAAGTCCATGCCAAATGGTTTTTGAAGTTGAAGCCTCTCTGTATCTAGGAGAACGGCTGTTGCAATAATTTGCAGAAGAATCCATCATGGTTGCTCCACGAGCTTCTTTTGGTGTGATCTAATCTTTTTTATTCGACTTTGGTGCCTCTTGTTCGAGGGCTACTTCAAAACTAGCCACACGGGCCTCCTTTGACAGTTGACCGTTGAGTGTTCCGAATGAGTTCGAGGTTCAAAACAAACCGGTCGAATCTTGAGGCTGAGAGCGATCCTAGGCTACGCAATCTCAAGAGCGATTCCACACAGGGCCGCGCAAAACATCTGTTTTTGAATGTTTTTAAGAAAGCGACAAATCGCTCGCGCTGAAGATGGTGTGGAACCAGTCTGGATCAAGCCAGGGTCCTTCCCAGTACTCACACTGACAAGCATGATCTCATTCATTAAGGGCTTAGCATGCCTCTCTTTCTCTTAATTGATCAAATTTTTGCAAAACCGGAGGAATTCCTTCCTCTTCATTTTTATCACAATGTTTCCAAAAACGTTTTGAACAACTTAGGTAGATGCAATAATTCTCAAGGAACAGAAGAGCAGGTAGAATGCAGGGCCGTTCCATTCAAAACCTCTGGCACAACTAGCCCAAAGCCAACAATAAGCACGGAAACATGATAGCCATAGCTATTTCATTCAGGTTTCTTGGATGTAACTGGCTCCACAGCAGAGACAGACTCAAAAAGAAAGCAAAAAGGTTAAATACAAAAACGGTGTTCGAGGCAACAACCCCGGAATCACTCGACATCCTATACAACGGGACTGACTCGGTACCACAAGACAGACACAAAAACAAAAAGACTGACTCAAAGCAGATAGAGAACTGACTCAAAACCCAAGCCAGAAGCTACAAAACTGCATTTACAAATGCTCAAAAAGTGCGTGCCAGACGCCACATCTGAAATACGCCGAGCGCCGCCCGCAGGTGGTCCAACCCCTGATCACATACTCGCAGTATCCTCAAACTCCAATAGCTCGGTGGTAACAGACTTCGCTGAGGTAGGTGGAAAAATGACCTCATTATCGATTAGATCTTGCACTTCATGGCAAAGGCGGAAATAGTTATCAGTGGCGTGACCGGTCTGTTGGTGGTACGCGCAGTACAAAGCAGCATCATGTATAAGAGGGAGATTCTTCGGGAGAGGCCGAGGTTCAAGGGGTTTGAGGTACCCCCTTTCGGCAAGAATCTGAAGTGCCTTAGACAGAGGCACATAGAGAGCATGAAAAATCCGGCGCCCTCGGGGCAGGTACTTTGAAGTCTGAGTATTCTTACTAGACGCACTAGCAAAAGGGTCGGCAGGCACTGCCTTGGTTTCTGATCTTTCCCAGGTGCAGGGTTGGGAATAGGAGGAACTATTCTAGCATGACGGGGCCTATCCCTATTTTCTGACTAACTTGAACTACCCTCAGGTGGAGTGGGGAAAGCATCCTCCACAGTTTTTGCCACAACTGCGGATATCTGTTGCTTGTTCATCCCCCCGGCTTTCAAAGCCTCGACTGCCCGTAGCAGTTGTTCAATGGGATCGGCATCTGCCTTCATTTTGTTCTTGCCTCTAGCCTCAGCCTGATCGGGGGTTTGGGTTACTGCATCCGAGCGAGGCCCAGTTGTTGCTGACACATCGTTGCTGTAGCTGGAGGCAACCTCTGGTTGGCTGAGCTCTATCACAATCCGCCCCAGTAGCGGGGGCTCCTGTGGTATGAAATTCCTGGCATACGGTGCCGCTGGCGGCGAAGCCGACATTCCATATGCCAGATCAGCCACGGATCTCTAGAGGTCACCAATCATTCCTATCAATTCAAATGTGGTGGGCTCACGAGCCTGATACAACTGGGGGGTCCAGACTGGGTGTGCGACAGGCGACCTAGGCGGATGCGATACATCAACAGTGGTTTCATCCCGCAGGGTGATCCCTTGATCTAGCGTAGCTGTCATAACCACAATCTCTTCTGAATTCTGCGTCATCATAAGTCCGCTATACTGAACGGTGACTGACGGATCAGATATCTGTCTTGCCTCAGCAAGGGGGAACACTAGCTACTGTGTATCAACTCTCTGAACCTCTGAACTGAAAGGAAAAACAAACAGCATTTCAGCCCAAACAGATCAATCACAAGTGTAGCCGAACAACTGCACTCTACTACTGATCGCTGTTCCACAGAATCACTGTTCCCAAAATTGAACTTGATACCCGCAGATAACTGATTTCTCAACAACACTGATACTGGTGTCCTCGGGCCTGATACTCAAACTTGCAAACTGATATGTACGTTCCTGTAGAGATACACTCTAAAGCACATAGCAGATAAGTGAGAGCCAAAACACCCCTATGGAGGGGTAGGGTTTCCCTGTCCTATTTTGTCAGGAGCTAGGGTTTCACTACGCACGTAGCGGTTTCAAACAACCTACGATCGGGTAAGCAACCTGTCCTAATTTTGAATGGTTACTATGGATTCCGATATGCACTAGGTAGAATGGTCGAAAAGGGTGCCCTGGTAAAATTGGGGTTTGTGTTCCCATACTGTTAGTGCCCACAACCGGTCAGCCATATGGCATGCTTTGACAAAGTCAAGCCTCTGGCAAACCGTTCAGGAATGGCAGATGGCAAACACGGTGTCCTAGGCGCACCAATGCACATGCAATGCAAAGAGACATATAAATGAAATCAAAACAGGATATCATGAGTTCAAGTCAAGCTCTCTAACATCCCCAGCAGAGTCGCCAGAAACTGTAGACGCGCCCGTGTGCCTCGCTACTGTTCGGACTCGATTTGTGTCACGGTTCTTAATCTGAACCAAAGTGTCCAAATCCGACAAATCGTTTTGAGAAACAGATTTTTGAAAAGAAGTGCCAAACATGGACTGCTTTGCCATATAAAGAGTGGCCACCTAAATATTTTATTTTGGGAGAATTTAGAAAACCCTGACTCGGTGCCAAAGGCCACGTGTCTGTCATCACCAAAGTTGCCTCGGCTCGGGAGCTACGGTACGATTGGGGAAGGTCAGCTAAGAGTACCCCCTCTCGCCCGATCCGAAGATCGGCCTCTACTAACCGTGATATCCGTTTTTGAAAACGTTATGTGTTCTTATCCTGATTATTAGCCTAGAATTACTAGGTTATGCGCACAGCACAAAAGTATAGACTAGATTGCCTAATTTGGGAAGAAGCATTGCATATGCGTTTGTTTTGGAAAAATGTTTTGGAATTTGCTACTCACATGTAGGCTAAAACACGGATTTCAATGAGCTATTCCAACTCAGACAATCCAACCTTCACCCACAGGCATTCAAGCAGTTATATCACATAAGCAGCTAGCCTCATGGTAATCATGCTATCATGGCAACACTCACACGCATGCAAGGATGCTAAAGCATAAATACTTACATCGTACTCCGTGCCAAAACAAAGAGCTCGTTAGCAATCAATGCATGATCCAAGTCCTTGTTTAAATGTCTAATGCAACGCATACGGAATGTCACTAGAGTAGGCTCGGCTATTCTATGAATGGCATGTGAAAATGCACAAGTAGCATGTATTCAAGTTGGATTTGAAATACTAATGCAGTTAGCATGACGCGCCAAGCCCGGTGCATGCAATACTGATGAATGATGCACGCATGCATAGCATAAGGTATGCTAAATTAAACATGACCTATTACTAACCATCAAAGCAGGTAAGTAAAAGGGAGAAAGAAGTGGGGGTTGGAAGACATGCGCACACTCACCCACACTTATTACAAATTCGCCCTCGCTCGGAGGGTCCAAAAGAATAATACAATTCGAGTAATGAATTAACTGTCCTAGCTAATTAATTATTACAGACCAACTAAATTAATTAAACAAATTAATCAACTTAAGAAAGAAAGAAAAAGGGCCTCGGGAAGAGAGCTCAATGCACGCGTGCTCGGGTCTTGCTCGGAAGTCCACTGCCATGCGCAAGCAGCCTCTGTTTTCCCTGCTCTGCCCCTCTGAAAACTTCCAAAGTCTCAGAATTGCTTCCCTGGACATTGGGAGACACCACCGGCTGAGGAGAATGGCCACCGGTAGTAAGATGTGATCATCGGCTGTTGATGAAGCTATCGGCCACGGATGGATTGCCGGTCGGCACTATGTGCAGTCGATCGGCAAAAAGTTCCTGCAGAATCTGTTTGACAGCAGCAGAGGACAGAGCTTTGCATGGCAATGCAATTCAAGCAATGTATGCACCAACCATATCCCTTATCATGTTTATGACTCAAAGGGACATGGCCCTTGGTTCTCGGACCATCAATCGTGCATTTCAATGCGTGATGACCCACGAGGCCAAGTTATGCATGTTGATTTCAAATGCAATGCAAACCAACAAACAAAGGCCCAACTCCCATCACTAAATCAAGGAACAAGGCATGCATGCTAGATGGAGTGCAACCTAGACATGTGAACTAGCATGCAACATGGGCATACAATGCATATATACAAGTATGCAAGCAAATATACAAGGTAAGCATGCAAACAAGCAAAGGATGGACTTAAGCACGGTTTAGGCAGCCCTTACTAGACCTAAAACAGCGGCCAAGGTGCTCAAAAATGAAGGACTAATAGGCACACACACATGCATGCAAATGATCTCCAACACTTCAAGCATTAAAGAGCAATTCTCAAGCACACTCAAGAGGATGCAAACATGGACATATAGCATGCAAATTAAGCCTTAAACATCATGGAAGAACATGGTGCCAAACCAACCCAAACAATGCAATCAAGGTATGCAAGGAAAGTCCAAGATTCAAAGGAAGCTAAAGGGGTATTGAACCACAGTTAACAAGACCAAACATGGCATGAATCCAATGACCCAAAACAGAGTTTTAGCACCTAAAACAAAGCCCAAAAGATTACTTAGATGGCATCTAAATGACTTGAATTCAAAAGCATGCACAATGACCAAAACATGGAGCATGCAACACAAGCCTTTGACACATCAAAGGGGCCATGAAATGCAAGCATACAAGCATACTAAGTGGACTGAAATGACATGGAAAATGGTCCCAACCCACTAAATCAAAGCAAGTAATGCATTCTATACACTCACACCCTTAAGGCCAGCAAGCCAAAATGCAAAGGGGCTATACAATGCACGCCAAAGTTGACCCAAACAACTAAGGACAGACCTTAATCATGGCAAAATAAACATGAAAGCTTCACAAAGCCAAGCCTAAAACATGCTAGAACAATGGTTTACAACCTAAGACATGTTAAGGCAACAAAATGGCATTACAAGGCATGTATGCTAAGCAAGCATGGTGTACCAAAACCAACTTAAAACAATGCTATTTCATGGCAAAATAAGCATAAATAACAGCTAAGGCATAGTCAACAAGAGCCTAAGCTAGGTGCTCCCTCAAGAGGCAAAAATGGTCCTTTTCAAGGACAACAAGGAGAGGGGGTGGCCCTCTCCTTCTTGGGACCTCAAGGCACCATCCTCACCTCTGAAATCCCTCAAGATTTCAGTGGTGAGGAGGGCCAAACACCAAGGTCTCGGAGCTCACCCAAAATGGCACAAAATGGAGCCTTACATGGCTTACGAGGGGTCAAACAACCCCAAAGCTTGATACAACCTTAAAAAACTATTTAGAGGGCCTAAAAACAGAACTTTTTTATGTTATACACAAAGCTAAAAAATATTTTCAAGATAGGCTAAAAAGCTATGCAAGAATGGGGTAAAAAAGGACAAAAGTCTTACCCTTGTAGACCCTCTTCACAAATGATGATCTCGTTGCCTCCTTGAGCCCAAACCCAGTCAAGAACACCAAGAACAACCATCTGGTCCCTCAACAACCAAGAGAAGGTGTAACACTATGTGTTTGTGTGCAAAAGTATGGACAAACACACACTAGACACACACAAGAGAGAGATATAGAGATAGGAAATATGTATCAACCCTAACCCTAATCCAGAACTCCCTCTGAAATTTTTTGTCACGCTAATGCCAAGAGAGGAGCCCTCTTCTTATAGGCAACTCCCTCTTGTAAGGCTTCCAAAACAAGCCATCCAAGAGGGAAATCCCTCCATACACGTGTATGGAGGGGAGCAGAGTGGGTGCCAGCTATCACAGCTGGCCTAAAATATCTACTAAAAGTAGATGAACAATGATCGGCCATTCAAAATTGCCATTTTGGCAAAATAAATGGCCAACCGGCAACAAAGAGTGTCGACCGGCAATATACATTGCCGATGGCATAAAATTACTGGCCGGTGGCCTCAAGCCATGGCCGGTGATGTGTGGGGATGCCTCACAAGGCATTCCCTGCCCCTCCAAGGCAAAACACAAATGTTTGGTGCAAAACCAGACACAACACGGTCGAGTCGAGAGATCCTGAGGCAAGGCGCGCAACCGAGACCTCCGGGAACTCAAGACGAACACAAACAAGGGTAATCACCAAGTGTTTCAATGGTGACGTCCAAGTCTTGAGGATGGTCAAAAATGGGGTGTCTACAACACCATAATTACATATCTACCACCATGAAAGAGGGTCCGAATAAGTGTCCTAGTGTTTAAACCCTAATGCATGAGGAATGGCGAATAAACACCATAATTACGTATCTGCCATTATGCAAGAGGGTGCGAATAAGTGTCCGAGTCTTAGAATCCTAACACTTGAGAAAGGGCAAGTAGACACCATAATTACATATCTGCCATCATGCAAGAGGGTTCGAATAAGTTTCCGAGTGTTTAAACCCTAATGCATGAGAAACAGCCAGTAAACACCATAATTACATATCTGCCATCATGCAAGAGGGTCCGAATAAGTGTCTGAGTCTTTAAATCCTAATGCATGAGAAATGGCAAGTAAACACCATAATTACATATCTGCCACCATGCAAGAGGGTCTGAATAAGTGTCTGATAGTTTAAACCCTAACGCAAGACAAATGGCAAGTAAACACCATAAGTACATATCTGCTATCACGCAAGAGGTTCGAATAAGTGTCCGAGTGTTTGAATCCTAATGCTCGAGAAATGGCAAGTAAAAACCATAATTACATATCTACCATCATGGAAGAGGGTCCAAATAAGTTTCCAAGTGTTCAAACCCTAATGCATGAGAAATGGCATGTAAACACCATAATTACATATCTGTTATCATGCAAGAGGGCTGAATAAGTGTCCGAGTGTTTAAACCCTAATGGATGAGAAATGGCAAGTAACACTATAATTACATATCTGCTATCATGCAAGAGGGTTCGAATAAGTGTTCGAGTGTTCGAATCCTAATGCTCGAGAAATGACAAGTAAACACCATAATTACATATGTGCCATCATACTAGGGGGTCTGAATAAGTGTCCGAGTGTTTAAACCCTAATGCATGAGAAATGGGATATAAACACCAAAATTACATTTCTGCCATCGTGCAAGAGGGTCCGAATAAGTGTCTGAGTTTTTAAACCCTAACGCATGAGAAACGGCAAGTAAACACGATAATTACATATCTGCCATCATGCAAGAGGTTCCGAATAAGTGTTCGAGTGTTCGACTCCTAATGCTCGAGAAATGACAAGTAAACACCATAATTACATCTCTGCCATCATGCTAGAGGGTCCGAATTAATGTCGGAGTGTTTAGACCCTAATGCATGAGAAATGGCAAATAAACACCATAATTACATATCTACCATCGTGCAAGACGGTCCGAATAAGTGTCCGAGTGTTCGAATCCTAATGCTCGAGAAATGGCAAGTAAAGACCATAATTACATATCTGTCATCATGCAAAAGAGTCCAAATCAGTGTCCGAGTGTTCGAATCCAAATGCTCGAGAAATGACAAGTAAACACCAGAATTACATATCTGCCATCATGCAAAAGCGTCCGAGTAATTGTCCGAGTCTTTAAACCCTAATGCATGAGAAATGGAAAATAAACACCATAATTACATATCTGCTATCATGCAAGAGGGTCCGAATAAGTGTCAGAGTGTTCGAAACCTAATCCTCAAGAAATGGCAAGTAAACACCATAATTACATATCTGCCACCATGCCAGAGGGTCCGAATAAGTGTCCGAGTATTTAAACCCTAATGCATGAGAAATGGCAAGTAAACACCATAATTACATCTCTGCCATCACGCAAGAGGTTCTGAATAAGTGTCCGATAGTTTAAACCCTAATCCATGACAAATGGCAAATAAACACCATAATTACATATCTGCTATCACACAAGTGGTTCGAATAAGTGTCCGAGTGTCCGAACCCTAATGCTCGAGAAATGACAAGTAAACACCATAATTACATATCTGCCATCATGCTAGAGGGTCCGAATAAGTGTCCGACTGTTTAAGCCCTAATGCTTGGGAAAAGGCCAATAAACACCATAATTACATATCTGTCATCATGCAAGAAGGTCCGAATAAGTGTCCGAGTGTTCGAATCCTAATGCTCGAGAAATTGCAAGTAAACACCGTAATTACATATCTGCCGTGATGCAAGTGGGTTTGAACAAGGGTTCGAGTGTTCGAATCCTAATGCTCGAGAAATGACAAGTAAACACCATAATTACATCCCTGCCATCATGCTAGAATGTCCGAATTGGTGTCCGAGTGTTTAAACCCTAATGCATGAGAAATGGCAAGTAAACACCATAATTACATATCTTCCATCATGCAAGAGGGTCAAAATAAGTGTCCGTGTGTTCGAATCCTAATGCTCGAGAAATGACATGTAAACACCATAATTACATATTTGCCATCATGCAAGAGGGTCCAAATAAGTGTCAGAGTGTTCGAATCCTAATGCTCGAGAAATGGCAAGTAAACACCATAATTACATATCTGCCATCATGCAAGAGAGTCCGAATAATATTCCCAGTGTTTAAACCCTAATGCATGAGAAATGGCAAGTAAGCACCATAATCACATATCTGCCATCATGCAAGAGGGTCCGAATAAGTGTCCGAGTGTTCGAATCCTAATGCTCGAGAAATGGCAAGTAAACACCATAATTACATATCTGCCATCATGCAAGAGGGTCCGAATAAGTGTCTGAGTTTTTAAACCCTAATGGATGAGAAATGGCATATAAGCACCATAATTACATATCTGCCATCATGAAAGAGTGTCCGAATAAGTGTCCTAGTGTTTAAACCCTAATGCATATGGAATGGCAAATAAACACCATAATTACGTATCTGCCATCATGCAAGAGGGTGCGAATAAGTGTCCGAGTGTTCAAATCCTAATGCTCGAGAAATGGCAAGTAGACACCATAATTAGATATCCGCCATCATCCAAGAGGGTCCGAATAATTTTCCGAGTGTTTAAACCCTAATGGATGAGAAATGGTCGGTAAAGACCATAATTACATATCTGCCATCATACAAGAGGGTCCGAGTAAGTGTCTGATTCTTTAAACACTAATGCATAAGAAATGGCAAGTAAACACCGTAATTACATATCTGCCACCATGCAAGAGGGTCTGAATAAGTGTCCGATAGTTTGAAACCTAATGCACGACAAATGGTAAGTAAATACCATAAGTACATATCCGCTATCACGCAAGAGGTTCGAAAAAGTGTCCGAGTGTTCGAATCCTAATGCTCGAGAAATGGCAAGTAAAAATCATAATTACATATCTCCCATCATGCAAGAGGGTCCAAATAAGTGTCCGAGTGTTCAAACCCTAATGCATGAGAAATGGCATATAAACACCGTAATTACATATCTGCTATCATACAAGAGGGCCGAATAAGTGTCTGAGTGTTTAAACCCTAATGAATGAGAAATGGAAAGTAAACACTATAATTACATATCAGCTATCATGCAAGAGGGTTAGAATAAGTGTCTGAGTGTTCGAATGCTAATGCTCGAGAAATGACAAGTATACACCATAATTACATACCTTCCATCATGCTAGGGGGTCCGAATTAGTGTCCTAGTGTTTAAACCCTAATGCATGAGAAATGGCATATAAACACCGTAATCACATATCTGCCACCAGGCAAGAGGGTCCGAATAAGTGTCCGAGTGTTCGAATCCTAATACTCGAGAAATGGCAAGTAAACACGATAATTACATATCGGCCATCATGCAAGAGGTTCTGAATAAGTGTCCGAGTGTTCGAATCCTAATGCTCGAGAAATGACAAGTAAACACCATAATTACATCTCTGCCATCATGCTAGAGGGTCCGAATTAGTGTCCGAGTGTTTTGACCCTAATGCAGGAGAAATGGCAAATAAACGCTACAATTACATATCTGCCATCGCGCAAGACGGTCCAAATAAGTGGCCGAGTGTTCGAATCCTAATGCTCAACAATTGGCAAGTAAACACCATAATTACATATCTGTCATCATGCAAGAGGGTCCAAATAAGTGAAGAAGTGTTCAAATCGTAATGCTCGAGAAATGACAAGTAAACACCAGAATTACATATCTGTCATCATGCAAGAGCGTCCGAGTAAGTGTTCGAGTGTTTAAACCCTAATACATGAGAAATGGCAAATAAACACCATAATTACGTATCTGCCATAATGCAAGAGGGTCCGAACAAGTGTCAGAGTGTTCGAATCCTAATGCTCGAGAAATGGCAAGTGAACACCAAAATTACAGATCAGCCACCATGCAAGAGGGTCGGAATAAGTTCCCGAGTGTTTAAACCCTAATGCATGAGAAATGGCAAGTAAGCACCACAATTACATATCTGCCATCATGCAAGAGTGTCCAAATAAGTGTCCGAGTGTTTAAACCCTAATGCATGAGAAATGGTAAGTAAACACCATAATTACATCTTTGCCATCATGCAAGAGGGTCTGAATAAGTGTCCGAGTGTTTAAACCCTAATGCATGAGAAATGGCAAGTAAGCACCATAATTACATATCTGCTATCAGGCAAGAGGGTACGAATAAGTTTCCGAGTGTTTAAACCCTAATGCATGAGAAATGGCAAGTAAACACCAAAATTACATCTCTGTCATCTTGCAAGATGGTCAGAATAAGTGTCCGATAGTTTCAACCCCAATCCATGACAAATGGCAAGTAAACACCATAATTACATATATGCTATCACGCAAGGCGTTCGAATATCTGTCCGAGTGTTCGAATCCTAATGCTCGAGAAATGACAAGTAAACACCATAATTACATATCTGCCATCATGGTAGAGGGTCCGAATAAGTGTCCGACTGTTTAAACCCTAATGCATGAGAAAAGGCAAATAAACACCATAATTACATATCTGCCCTCATGCAAGAGGGTCCGAATAAGTGTCCGAGTGTTCGAATCCTAATGCTCGAGAAATGGCAAGTAAGCACCATAATTACATATCTGCCATGATGCAAGAGGGTCTGAATAAGTGTACGAGTGTTCGAATCCTAATGCTCGAGAAATGACAAGTAAACAACAAAATTACATCTCTGCCATCATGCTAGAGTGTTTGAATTTGAGTCTGAGTGTTTAAACCCTAATGCATGAGAAATGGGAAGTAAACACCATAATTACATATCTACCATCATGCAAGACGGTCAGAATAAGTGTCCGAGTTTTCGAATCCTAATGCTCGAGAAATGGCAAGTAAACACCATAATTACATATTTGCCATCATGCAAGAGGGTCCGAATAAGTGTCAGAGTGTTCGAATCCTAATGCTCGAGAAATGGCAAGTAAACACCATGATTACATATCTACCATCGTGCAAGAGGGTGCGAATAAGTTTCCGAGTGTTTAAACCATAATGCATGAGAAATGGCAAGTAACAACCATAATTACATATCTGCCATCATGCAAGAGGGTCCGAATAAGTGTCCGAGTCTTTAAACCCTAACGCATGAGAAATGGCAACTAAACACTATAATTACATCTCTGCCACCATGTAAGAGGGTCTGAATAAGTGTCCGATAGTTTAAACCCTAATGCACGACAAATGGTAAGCAAACACCATAAGTACATATCTGCTATCACGCAAGAGGTTCGAATAAGTGCCCGAGTGTTCGAATCCTAATGCTCGAGAAATGGAAAGTAAAAACCATAATTACATATCTACCATCATGCAAGAGGGTCCAGATAAGTGTCCGAGTGTTCAAACCCTAATGCATGAGAAACGGCAAGCGAACACCATAATTACATATTTGCTATCATGCTAGAGGGCCGAATAAGAGGCCGAGTGTTTAAACCCTAATCCATAAGAAATGGCAAGTAAACACTATAATTACATATCTACTATCTTGCAAGAGAGTTCGAATAACTGTCCGAGTCTTCAAATCCTAATGCTCAAGAAATGACAAGTAAACACCATAATTACATATCTGCCATCATGCTAGGGGGTCCGAATAAGTGTCCGAGTGTTTAAACCCTAATGCATGAGAAATGGCATATAACCACCATAATTACATATCTGCCACCAGGCAAGAGGGTCCGAATAAGTGTCCGAGTGTTCGAATCCTAATGCTCGAGAAATGAAAAGTAAACACCATAATTACATCTCTGCCATCATGCTAGAGGGTCCGAATTAGTGTCCGAGTGTTTAGACCCTAATGCATGAGAAATGGCAAATAAACACCATAAATACATATCTACCATCATGCAAGAGGGTCCGAATAAGTGTCTGAGTGTTCGAATCCTAATGCCCGAGAAATGGCAACTAAACACCATAATTACATATCTGCCACCATGCAAGTGGGTCTGAATAAGTTTCCGAGTGTTTAAACCCTAATGCATGGGAAATGGGAAGTAAACACCATAATTACATATCTGCCATCATGCAAGAGGGTCCGAATAATTGTCCGAGTGTTTAAACCCTAATGCATGAGAAATGGCAAGTAAACACCATAATTACATCTCTGCCATCATGCAAGAGGGTCTGAATAAGTGTCCGATAGTTTAAACCCTAATCCATGAAAAATGGCAAGTAAACACCATAATTACATATCTGCTATGACGCAAGGCGTTCGAATAAGTGTCCGAGTGTTCGAGTCCTAATGCTCGAGAAATGACAAGTAAACACCATAATTACATATCTGTCATCATGCGAGAGGGTCCGAATAAGTGTCCGACTGTTTAAACCCTAATGCATGAGAAAAGGCAAATAAACACCATAATTACATATCTGCCATCATGCAAGAGGGTCCGAATAAGTGTCCTAGTGGTCGAATCCTAATGCTCGAGAAATGCCAAGTAAACACCATAATTACATATTTGCCATCATGCAAGAGGGTCCGAATAAGTGTCAGAGTGGTCGAATTCTAATGCTCGAGAAATGGCAAGTAAACACCATAATTACATATCTGCTACACTTCAAATTTCTCACCATACAAATAATGCCTCCAAATCTTCAAGGCAAATATTACTGCTGCTAACTCTAGGTCATGAGTAGGGTAATTTCTCTCATGTGTTTTCAACTGCTGTGAGCCATAGGCTACTACTTTACCCTCTTGCATCAATACACAACCTAAACCTTCCCATGCAGCATCACAATAAACTGAATAACTCAAATCCCTCTCCGGTATAATCAATACTGGAGCAGTGGTGAGTCTAACCTTAAGCTCTTGGAATGACCTTTCACAAGTCTCACTCCACACAAACTTGATTTCCTTTCTAGTCAACTTAGTCAAAGCTGAAGCTAGTCTAGAGAAATCCTTCACAAACCGACGGTAATACCCGGCCAATCCCAAGAAACTACAAATCTCGAAAGCATTCTTAGGTTGTGCCTAATCTTGCACTGCCTCTATCTTGGATGAATCTACAGTCACCCCTTCCCTTGACACTACATGCCCTAGGAATTTAACCTCTTCCAGCCAAAAGTCACATTTCCCAAACTTAGCATACAGCTTATGGGCTCTAAGTAACTCAAGTACTACTCGTAAATGTTCCTCGTGTTCCTCTTCAGAAGGTGAATAAATCAAAATGTCGTCCACAAAGACAACCACAAAACAATCTAAGAAGTCCCAAAAAATCTGATTCATTAAATCCATAAACACAGCTGGAGCATTAGTTAGCCCAAAAGGCATCACAAGAAACTCATAATGGCCATACCACGTACGGAATGCCGTCTTCGGGATATCCTCCTCCGTTATCCTCAACTGATGATAACCCGATCTCAGGTCTATCTTAGAGAAACAACAAGACCCCTTCAACTGATCAAACAGATCATCTATACGAGGCATTGGGTACTTATTCTTAATAGTAACCTGATTCAACTTTCTGTAATCAATACAAAGCCGAGTTTTTAAGCCGTACCTAGACGAGTTCGTGGTTGTTTTCATCGACGACATACTAATCTATTCCAAGAGTGGTGATGAGTATGAGAAGCATTTGAGACTAGCCTTACAAATCCTAAGAGATAGGAAATTATATGCCAAGCTTAGTAAGTGTGAATTTTGGCTTTCTAGCATTTCATTTTTGGGCCATGTGATTAATGAAGAAGGAATCTCTGTTGATCCAAGTAAGATTGAAGCTGTCATGAATTGGCCGACACCGACTAATGTGTCCGAGGTTCGTAGTTTTCTGGGTTTGGCCGGCTATTACAGGAAGTTTGTGAAGGATTTCTCAAGGATTGTAGTACCACTGACACAACTAACTCAGAAAGGAGTGGCGTATGAATGGACCGAGGATAGGGAATCAGCTTTTCAGGAGTTAAATACGAGGTTGTTTACAGCACCGATACTTATACTACCGTTAGACAAAGAAGAATTTCATATTTATAGTGATGCTTCACATAAGGGATTGGGTTGCGTGTTAATGCAAGGAGGTAAGGTTATAACGTATGCATCCCGTCAGTTGAAACCTCACGAAAAGAATTATCCTATCCATGATTTAGAGCTAGCAGCCTTGGTGTTTGCTTTGAAGATTTGGCGTCATTACTTGTATGGGGCTTCTTGCCAAGTTTTCACAGATCATCAGAGTTTAAAGTACTTATTCACTCAGAAAGAGTTAAATTTGAGACAAAGAAAATGGCTTGAGTTATTGAAAGACTACGACATGCAAATTCAGTATCACCCAGGTAAAGCAAACTCAGTAGCAGACGCATTGAGCAGAAAATCAGTTGGAAGTCTGGCATGCTTAACTATGATTTCAGTGGAACCGACCGTTATAGAGGAAATGAAGGCCAGACAAATGGAAGACAGATTCTTCAAGAAAGTTGCCGATGAGATTATCACTAAGCCGAAGTCAGGGTACACTATTGAAAATCAGGTACTTAAGCTTGAAGGAAGATTGTGCGTGGCCGACATTCCAGAATTGAAAAGAAAGATTTTGCAAGAATCTCATGGTTCCAGATTTGCTGTCCATCCAGGGAACACTAAGATGTATCAGGATGTGAAACAAATTTTTTGGTGGCCAAATATGAAAAGAGAAATAGCCGAGTTCGTATCCCAGTGTTTGCATTGTCAACAAGTGAAAGCAAAACACCAGAGGCCAGCAGGACTACTTCGACCTTTGCCGATTCCTGAGTGGAAATGGGAACACATCTCCATGGACTTTGTGGTTGGTTTGCCGAGGACACAAAAAGGCATGGATTCAATTTGGGTTATCGTTGGCAGATTAACTAAGTCAGCACACTTCTTGCCTGTTCAGACTATATTCAATGCTGACCGACTTGCTGTACTGTATATGAATGAGATTGTGAGACTTCATGGAGTGCCGATGTCCATTGTGTCAGACCGAGATCCGAAGTTTGTTTCTAGATTTTGGCAAAGTTTACAAAGAGCTTTGAGAACTGAGTTGAAGATTAGCACAACTTTTCATCCCCAGGCCAATGGACAAACAGAAAGAACGATTCAGACACTCGAAGATATGCTCAGACTATGTGTGTTAGATTTCAAGGGAAGTTGGGAAGTACATCTACCGTTAGTAGAATTCGCTTACAACAACAGTTATCAAGCTAGCATTGGCATGGCGTCGTACGAAGCTTTGTATGGAAGAAAGTGCAGATCGCTGATATGTTAGACTGAAGTGGGAGATAAAGCTTTGATTGGTCCCGAGCTAGTTCTAGTTACAATCGAGAAGATTAAGCTCATTCGACAAAGGATCAAAACTGCTCAAAGTCGACAGAAGAGCTATGCCGACCAGAGAAGAAGAGAGTCAGAATTTGAAGTTGGGGATCATGTATTCCTGAAGGTTTCACCAATAAAAGGAATTTCCAGATTTGGAAAGAAAGGTAAGTTAGCACCTCGTTACATCGGGCCGTTTGAAATACTTGAGAAAGCTAACCCAGCTGCCTATAGACTGGCTCTACCACCAGAACTAAGTCAAGTTCACAATGTGTTCTATATTTTGATGTTGAGGAAGTATATTCGGGATCCACTGCATGTAATTGATTATTCCGAGATTGTGATTAATGAAGATTTAGGCTACGAGGAGAAGCCGATGAGAATTATTGACAGATAAGTGAGACAGTTGAGAAACAAGTTGATACAGATGGTAAAGGTTGAATGGAAGGAGCATTATGGCAAGGAGGCTACATGGGAAAAGGAAGAAGAAGTGAAAATCCGTCATCCGGAGTTATTTGTAGAGCAAGGTAACTTAAGTTTGGGGACCAAACTTCTTTAAGGAGGGTAGGATGTAACAACACTCACTCCATCTTGGTCATGCTCACATGCAATTATATGTTTTCGTCTTGTTAAACTTGCATTACGAATCGTGTCTTGTTTTGCTTAAGTGTTATTCGCTTTGCTTTGTTTGTTGCTTGGTGTGTGTAGCCGAGGTCATCCTAAGCCTAGGTCACCTTTGAGCCTCTTATGCCTAGGACCATCTTGGGATCACCTTGACTGACCTTCACCTTCACCCTGGCATATTGGCCGAGATGTCATTATCTAGGCCGAGGTGTTCATCACCAAGACCGAGATTTGTATCATTTAGGCCGAAACGTTACCCCTGCACCTAGTGATCTTGTCCCTGGATTGGTATGACCTAGACCGAGGTGTGGCACAGCCAAGTCAAGTGTTGTCCTTCCTAGCCGAGATCATTGGGACCCCCTCTTGTCGATGCCTTGTTCTTAGCCGAGAAAATTACCTGCCGGAGTGCCTATGCCATCTTGCTTGTTGAACACACTTTGTCATAGTCTTGTCTTTTCACTCAGTCACCTTCTTTAGAAGAACCAACCAACTGTTGCCACATGTTCGAGCTGAGTGTTAAATCAGCCGGCAGAGAGAGAAATGTATCATTTGTTATATGTCTTTGTTCTTGAGGAGAGAGAAGCTCTAGAAGAGGGAGAAGGAGTTCTTAGTGGGGGAATAGATTTCCAAGCTTGATCTTCACACCTTGAGCCGTTAGATTCATGTCTTGAGGTTAGAATCTTGATCTACTCTTGTTGTTCTTATTGTTCATCTAGCTGCATTGCACGATCGAGCACGATTTGTAAGCCATGCATTGATTTAAAGTTCAGTTTTAGAAAGAGAAAGTGATATTCATGTGTTCTTGAATAAAATCCTTGTTTGATCCGAAAGCTTGCATCAAGATTCATGTTTTTGTGTTTGTTTTCATAAAATCTTAGAGTATGGGTACCCAGGTCCATGTTTTTGAATTCATAGCATGAAATCTCAGATTTTGTAATGATAAGTTATGATCTTTGCATCCATGTTCTTCATGTTCTTAGAAGAAAGGGAAACCCAGGTTTTCCCGACTTCGTTTCCTTGAATGTGGCCATCGGGACCACACCTTGGCAAGGAGGTGTGGGACCTCGGCCAAGACCTGGTTGGTGCCCATTACGTTTTTTCAAGATGAGGAACAGTGTTTTGTTTTGTTTCGACCTAGTTTTGAAGGAATGCCGAGATCATTTGCATTCATATAAAGCTTGTTTGATAGTGCATTCAATGGAATTTGTTATGTGCTTGTAGGCCTTGGATCCTTGCTTGTAACCCCAACGTTTGAAGAACTATGTGAGTGGTATTTTTAATAAAGCTATGTTATAATGTTTTGATAAAGCTTTGCTTTGCCTTATTTTGGAAAAGTATTTGTTAAGCATGAATGACTATCCCTATTTTGTGTGTCAAGTATTAGCCTTGGTTTTGATACAACCTTTGAAAGTCCGTACGTGCTAAGGGACTAAGCATTTGTAGCACAACCTTTGAAAGTCCGTACGTGCTAGGGGACTATAAGCATTTGTAGCACAACCTTTGAAAGTCCGTACGTGCTAGGGGACTATAAGCATTTGTAGCACAATCTTTGTTAATGTCATCCCTTGAAACTTGAAAGACCTTGATTGATGAAGTTTGAAAGATTTGTTAGATGGACTTGATTCATCCTATGTTTTGTTACAAGCTATGATTATGTATTGTTTTGTTAAAGATCTCGAATATCATGCATGCAAACCCTTTATTACTTGTACCAATCATTGAGTATCCAAGCTCACCCTCTCTATATATATGTAGGTAATGAGCAGGACGACAACGACGCCTAGCTGTGCTTTGCAACTTGTTTTGGATTTGCATTTTGTAGCATCTTGAAGATCATCCTTCTTAGCTTGCATTTCATTGTATTTTGTATATGGTGGCTCGAGAAGCCTTTTGGTCAAGATGTTTTTGTGTACCTAAGTTGTAAAGCTATGTAAAGATGTATGTCATTTCATTTGATCTCAGCACAACTCGAATGGACTAATTAGAATTTATATATATTGCTTCCGCACTTGTGAGCCCTATATATATTTATACTCTGATTGTGTGTGAATTTTTGGAAGTTGGCCTTCGGTAATCTCGGATTACTGGCCATCACGGCACTATTCTACTAGGGGCAGAATGAGGTCGTGACAGAAGTTGAATAGAAAAGGAAATTGAATAAAAATTTAAGTTGCATAAAATTAAAAATGAAAGTTCATTCAAAAAACCACTATATCTTAACGATCTATTTAGAAATTAAATAAAAAGGAAGTTGAATAAAAAAGTAAATTGAATAAAAATGAAAGTTGAATAAAAATAAAAATGGAAGTTGCATAAAATTAACAATGGAAGTTCATTCAAGAAACCATTACACCATAACGATCTATTTGGAAATTAAATAAAAAAAGAAGTTGAATAGAAAAGGAAATAGAATAAAAATGGAAGTTGAATAAAAATAAAAATAGAAGTTACATAAAATTAAAAATGGAAGCCCATTCAAGAAACCACTATATCTTAGCTATCTATTTAGAAATTAAATAAAAAGGAAGTTGAATAGAAAACTAAATTGAATAAAAACGGATGTTGAATAAAAATAAAAATGGAAGTTGCATAAAATTAACAATGGAAGTCCATTCAAGAAACCATTATACCTTAACGATCTATTTGGAAATTAAATAAAAAGAAGAAGTTGAATAAAAAAGGAAATAGAATAAAAATGGAAGTAGAATAAAAATAAAAATGAAAGTTGCATAAAATTAAAAATGGAAGTTCATTCAAGAAGTCACTATATCTTAACGTTCTATTTACAAATTAAATAAAAAGGAAGTTAAATAGAAAAGTAAATTGAATAAAAATGGAAGTTGCATAAAAATAGAAATAGAACTTCATTCAAGAAACCACTGTACCTTAACTATCTATTTGAAAATTGAATAAAAAAGGAAGTTGAATAAAAATAAAAATGGAAGTTGCATAAAATTAACAATGGAAGTTCATTTAAGAAACCACTATACCTTAACGATCTATTTGGAAATTAAATAAGAAAGGAAGTTGAATAGAAAAATAAATTGAATAAAAACGGAGGTTGAATAAAAATAAAAATGGAAGTTGCATAAAATTAACAATGGAAGTTCGTTCAAGAAACCACTATACGTTAACGATATATTTGGAAATTAAATTAAAAAAAGAAGTTGAATAGAAAAGGAAATAGAATAAAAATGGAAGTTGAATAAAAATAAAAATGGAAGTTGCATAAAATTGAAAACGGAAGTTCATTAAAAAAACCACTATATCTTAACGATCTATTTAGAAATTAAATTAAAAGGAAGTTGAATAGAAAATTAAATCGAATAAAAACGGAACTTGAATAAAAATAAAAATGAAAGTTGCATAAAATTAACAATAGAAGTTCATTCAAGAAACCATTATACCTTAACGATCTATTTGGAAATTAAATAAAAAAAAGAAGTTGAATAGAAAAGGAAATAGAATAAAAATGGAAGTTGAATAAAAATAAAAATGGAAGTTCATTCAAGAAACCACTATATCTTAATGATCTATTTAGAAATTAAATAAAAAGGAAGTTGAATAGAAAAGTAAATTGAATAAAAATTGAAGTTGAATAAAAATAAAAATGGAAGTTGCATGAAAATAGAAATGGAACTTCATTCAAAAAACCACTATATCTTAACTATCTATTTGGAAATTTAATAAAAAAAGAAGTTGAATAGAAAAGTAAATTTAATAAAAATTGAAGTTGAATAAAAATAAAAATGGAAGTTGCATAAAATTAACAATGAAAGTTCAATCAAGAAACCACTATACCTTAACAATCTATTTGGAAATTATAAAAAAAAGGAAGTTGAATAGAAAAAGAAATTGAATAAAAATGGAAGTTGAATAAAAATAAAAATGGAAGTTGTATAAAAATAAAAATGGAAGTTTATTCAAGAAACCACTGTACCTTAACGATCTATTTGGAGATTAAATAAAAAAGGAAGTTGAATAGAAAATGTAATTGAATAAAAATGGAAGTTCCATAAAATTAACAATGGAAGTTCATTCTAGAAACCACTATACCATAACGATCTATTTGGAAATTAAATAAAAAAGGAAGTTGAATAGAAAATGTAATTGAATAAAAATGGAAGTTCCATAAAATTAACAATGGAAGTTCATTCTAGAAACCACTATACCATAACGATCTATTTGGAAAGTTGAATAGAAAAGGTAATTGAATAAAAATGGAAGTTGCATAAAATTAACAATGGAAGTACATTCTAGAAACCACTATACCTTAACGATCTATTTGGAAATTAAATAAAAAATTAAGTTGAATAGAAAAGGAAATTGAATAAAAATAGAATTTGCATAAAATTAACAATGGAAATTCATTTAAGAAACCACTATACCTTAACGATCTATTTGGAAATTAAATAAAAAAGGACGTTGAATAAAAAAGGAAATTGAATAAAAATGAAAGTTGAATAAAAATAAAAATGGAAGTTGCATAAAATTGAAAATGGAAGTTTATTCAAGCAACCACTGCACCTTAACGATCTATTTGGAAATTAAATAAAAAAAGGAAGTTGAATAGAAAAGGAAATTGAATAAAAATTGAAGTCGAATAAAAAATAAAAATGGAAGTTGCAGAAAATTAACAATAAAGGTTCATTCAAGAAACCACTATACCTTAACAATATATCAGGAAATTAAATAAAAAAAGGATGTTGAATAGAAAAGTAAATTGAATAAAAATGGAAGTTCATTCAAGAAACCACTATATCTTAACGATCTATTTGGAGATTAAAAAAAAAAAAAAAAGAAGTTGAATAGAAAAGAAAATTGAATAAAAATGGAAGTTAAATAAAAATAAAAATGGAAGTTGAATAAAATTAACAACGGAAGTTCATTCAAGAAACAACTGTTACTTAACGATATATTTGGAAATTAAATAAAAAAAGGAGTTGAATAGAAAAAGAAATAAAATAAAAATGGAAATTGCATAAAATTAAAAATTAAGTTCATTAAAGAAATCACTATATCTTAACGATCAATTTCGAAATTAAATAAAAAAAGGAAGTTGAATAGAAAAGGAAATTAAATAAAAATTGAAGTTGAATAAAAATAAAAATGGAAGTTGCATAAAATTAAAAATGGAGGTGCAATCAAGAAACCACTATACATTGACAATCTATTTGGAAATTAAATGAAAAAAGGAAGTTGAATAGAAAACGAAATTGAATAAAAATGGAAGTTGAATAAAATTAAAAATGGAAGTTGTATAAAATTAAAATGGAAGTTCATTCAAGAAACCGCAATACCATAACGATCTATTTGCAAATTAAAGAAAAAAAGAAGTTGAATAGAAAATGAAATTGAATAAAAATTCAAGTAGAACAAAAATAAAAATGGAAGTTGCATAAAATTAACAATAAAAGTTCATTCAAGAAACCACTATACCTTAACGATCTATTTGGAAATTAAATAAAAAAGAAAGTCGAATAGAAAAGGAAATTGAATAAAAATAAAAATGAAAGTTCATTAAATAAACAACTATACTTAACGATTTATTTGGAAATTAAATAAAAATGGAAGTTGAATAGAAAAGGAAATTGCATAAAACTGAAGCTGAATAAAAATAAAAATGGAAGTCACATAAAATTAACAAAGGAAGTTTATTCAAGAAACCACTATACCTTAACGATTTATTGGGAAATTAAATAAAAAAATGAAGTTTAATAGAAAAGAAAATTGAATAAAAACGAATGTTGAATAAGAATAAAAATGGATGCTGCATGAAATTAAAATGTAATTTTCATTCAAGAAACCACTATACCTTAACGATCTATTTGGAAATTAAATAAAAAAAAAAGAAGTTCAATAGAAAAGGAAAAAGAATAAAAATAGAAGTTGAATAAAAATAAAAATCGAAGTTGCGTAAAATTAAAAATGGAAGTTCATTCAAGAAACAACTATATCTTAACGGCCTATTTGTAAATTAAATAAAAAAAGGAAGTTGAATAGAAAAGGAAATTGAATAAAAATTGAAGTTGAATAAAAATAAAAACGGAAGTTTATTCAAGAAACCAGAATAACTCAACGATCTATTTGGAAATTAAACAAAAAAGAAAGTTGAATAGAAAAGGAAATTGAATAAAGATGGAAGTTGACTAAAAATAAAAATGGAAGTTGCATAAAATTAACAATGGAAGTTCATTCAAGAAAAACACTATACCTTAATGATCTATTTGGAAATTAAATAAAAAAAGAAGTTGAATAGAAAAGGAAATAAAATAAAAATGGAAGTTAAATAAAAATAAAAAATGGAAGTTGCATAAAATTAAAAATTGAAATTCATTGAAGAAACCACTATATCTTAACGATCTGTTTGAAAATTAAATGAAAAGGAAGTTGAATAGAAAATGAAATTGAATAAAAATTGAAGTTGAATAAAAATAAAAATGAAAGTTGCCTAAAATTAGAAATGGCAGTTCATTTGTAACGCCCTCAAAATAAGCCCATAATAACTATAACATTAACATGCATTTATAAAAGAAAATGAATCATTTGAGTTATTCATCAGAGTATTCTTATTGAAAGACCTCACATGTAACATCCTGCAACATCAAAATAAATGCCCTAAGGGCTTATATCTTTCCAAGCTAACACTTGGACACAAAAAGGATGAGTACTAACTCATTTACAAGTTAAGCCCTAGGCTTGAATGTTTACATGAAATCTCCAAAATAACAAAATAAAACATATAATTAAAGACAAGTCTTCAAAATCCCAAACATCAAATCCTTCCAGGCTAAGTCCGTGGAGGTAGCTTATCACCTGAACCTGAAAATGATGTTCCCATAAAGGGTGAGCCACAGCCCAGTAGAAAAATACTAAACCAAATATAAGCATTGAATAAAGCTATAGCATTCAATAGATAGTTAACTAAGATAATCAATTTTATCATTAAACAGTCTCATGACACCAATATCTAAGGCACATTTCACTTTCCATTATTATCAACATGGCTCAGAACCTGGCCAAACTTACAACAGTGAATTTTATATCATATTCACATTACTTCCAATATCAACAAAACAAATGAGACTCATGCTCATATCAAAACACTTCATACTTCCCATTTGATACACATTTTAGTGCTGTATCAATAATCTTGTAAAAACACTTCAATATAATAAGCACACATAAAAATGGTGCTAATGGAGTCCATCCCCTATCTCCTCCCAAACAAAAATCCGGTTTAGAGGTTCATCCCCTATCTTCCCCTAAACCGTGGAGTACATCCCCTATCTCCTCCCAAACAATATGCATATGCAATGCTCAATCAATACATGTAATTTCTGTATTAATTCAATAGTCTAAATTTATGACTTATACAAATTGATTAGTTTCCCTAATCCGCATGCAATGTCTACAACAAGCACGACTATCCTTTACCGATAGCCTAAAACAGTTATTTCTAGACTCGAAAAATAAATATACCAACAATTCAATAGGCGAGTGATTTATGTTATCCAACTACACCATTTAATCAATAAATTCCCCAATTTCATGGATTTAACCAAATTCCCCAATTTCCTTAAATTAATTACTCAAATCAATTTAGCAATTCAACTAGGGTTTTTTTCCCAACATTTTCAAAGTGTCCCCAACCTATCAAAATACCAAACTTAGAACAAAGCATATAAAATGGAGTAGGAAAATCCCTACCTCGAAGAAAATAACCCGTATGGAGAAGATGGAGATGAAGACCAAAGACTAACGTGCTCCAAATCCCAAGTTTCTCAGATTAAAACGAAGCCCTCAACTCACTCTAACTTTTTAATAAAGGATCTAAGGTAGAAACTCACTCTAAGTAGATCAATCGTAAGAGAGAAGGTGTGTACAGGGAGAGAGAGAGATAAAAACACTCCAGGGGCGGTTTTTGAAAGTTATGAAGGAAAAGTAGGTCAAAAAGTGATCCAAAAAGTGAAATCACGGACTGATATACTCGACTCTACGCTCGAGCGTAGAATGCCCCGCTCGAGCGTAAGACACAGAATCATGCTCGAGCGTGAAGAAAGCCGCTCGAGCGTCGATTGCACCCTTCCAGAAGTTTTGCAGGCGCTGCACCCGCTCGAGCGTCAAACTCCCCGCTCGAGCGGAGAAGCAAAAACAAGGGATCACGCTCGAGCGTAAAAACTACCGCTCGAGCGGAAGAACTGCAGAGCAAAATACTGGGAGATGGAAAATCACGCTCGAGCGTCAAAATTCCCGCTCGAGCGGAGAAGCAACAACAAAGGGATCGCTCGAGCGTTAAAACTTCCGCTCGAGCGTGAAGGCCAAAATCTGGGCATCACCTATCGGCATCTAAAATCAACCAACCTATAACAGACCCGCCCAACACAACCTATACTTCAAATACAAAGAGATTAAAGGACAACAACAACCAATAAGTAATGACAGGATCCACGGAACCTAAGTCCGGATACAATAATTTAAAGAGAAAAGACCGGGGTCGCTATATCATTCAAGAAACCACTATACCTTTACTATCTATTTGGAAATTGAATGAAAAAGGAAGTTGAATAGAAAAGTAAATTGAATAAAAATTGAAGTTGAATAAAAATAAAAATGGAAGTTGCATAAAATTAACAATAGAAGTTCATTGAAGAAACCACTATACCTTAACGATCTATTTGGAAATTAAATAAAAAAGGAAGTTGAATAGAAAAAGAAATTGAATAAAAATGGAACTTGAATAAAATTAAAAATGGAAGTTCATTCAAGAAACCACTATACCTTAACGATCTATTTGGATATTAAATAAAAATGGAAGTTCAATAGAAAAGCA
Organism: Camellia sinensis; assembly: GCF_055761805.1. NCBI lineage: Eukaryota > Viridiplantae > Streptophyta > Magnoliopsida > Ericales > Theaceae > Camellia > Camellia sinensis. Next base: position 166,248,728 of record NC_138972.1, read on the forward strand.
AATTGAAAAAAAAATGGAAATTAAAGAAAAAAGGAAGTTGAATAAAAAATGAAATTGAATTAAAATTCAAGTAGAATAAAAATAAAAATGGAAGTTGCATAAAATTAACAATAAAATTTCATTCAAGAAACCGCTATACCTTAACGATCTATCAGGAAATTAAATAAAAAAGAAAGTCGAATAGAAAAGGAAATTGAATAAAAATAGAATTTGAATAAAAATAAAAATGAAAGTTCATTAAATAAACAACTATACTTAACGATCTATTTGGAAATTAAATAAAAATGGAAGTTGAATAGAAAAGGAAATTGAATAAAATTGAAGCTGAATAAAAATAAAAATGGAAGTCACATAAAATTAACAAAGGAAGTTTATTCAAGAAACCACTATACCTCAAAATAATAGCTTTAAACCCATTAAATAAGACATGCATTGATATTCAAAAGCTCCACATTCTTTCATTGAACAGCGTTTCATTACAAAAAGCATTACATGTTAACAACAAAAGCAAATGCCCTATGGGCTTACAGCTTTCCAAGTTAACACTTGGTTACAACAAAAGAGCACTAACTCAAACACGTTAAGCCCTTGGCTTGAATTTACATGTAATACATCAAGTAAAACAACAAAAAAGTCCGCCTCTGGCCTCCCAAGCGACGTCCTTGGAGGTGGCATGCTACCTGTACCTGAAAATGATATTCCCATATAGGGTGAGCCACAGCCCAGTAGAAATACACTAAACCAACCATGAACAATGACTAAAAGATTAGCAACTGATAGACGGTCAACACTGACACTTCCATTTACATCTCCCTACGTTTCCATGACAGCCAAGTCTATGTTACAATTCACCTTTCGTTTTTGTTCAACTTTGAGTTTGAAAACAAGGCTCAGTACTCTGGCCAGAACATTTGATGAGATTATAGTTCATCACTAGAACACTTTCGAAATCCAAGGTGGATACACATTATTTTGTTGTATCAATAACACATAAACTACTCCCATACTTCGCAAACAATGATGATATACATTTTAGTGCTATATCAAATCAAACAAACTTTTTAATAGATAAGCATATGAGCTATATCACTACTACAACAGATAAGCATATGAGCTGTATCAACACTTCAACCGATAAGCATATGAGCTGTATCAACACTTCAACCGATAAGCATATGAGCTATATCAACATTCCAACAACCGGTTTAGAGGTACATCCCCCATCTTCCCCTAAACCATTAACCGGTTTAGAGGTACATCCCCCATCTTCCCCTAAACCGTGGAGTACATCCCCTATCTCCTCCCATACACAAGTAATGCATACAAATACAGAATCACATATGCAATCAATCAATACATAAAATTAATGTATTCTATCAGCCGACATGCTCTATGACACATCCAACTGATTAGTTTTAGTTTGCCTAATCATCAAGCATTGTCTACAACAATCAACACTACCCTCCACCGGTAGCCCAAAGCAATTATTTCTAAGCAGGAAATAAATGCACAATGGATATTCAATCGACATTTCAATTCGGTGAGTGATAAATAATTCAACTACACCCTTTTACCCCATGCACTCCCAATCTCAGCAATTCCATTTCATTTCCTCATTTCCCACAATTAATTATCTCAATTAATTAAACAATGTAATTAGGTCATTTTCCCTAATTACCATTACCATCCTTAGGTCCCATTTTCATCAATGATTCAACATTTATTCCATTTCTCTATACCAAACATGCATCTAGGTTTATTACAAATAAAATCCCAACTTTTGTAAAATAACACAAATGGCCCAAACTTTCACAAAATTACCAAACCAACCCCAACATCTCAAATTACCAAAATTTAAGGACAAAATCCATAGAGAGGAGTAGGATATCCCTACCTCAAATTCAGAGCTCCAAAGGAGAAGATGAGTAAAACTCAAAAGTGCTCCAAATCCCAAATTTCTCAGATCTCCACAAAGCCCTCGACGATCAACACACTTCTTACAAAGGCCCAAGGTGAGGAAAACACTCTAGGTAGATCAATCCTAAGAGAGAAGTTCGGTTTTAGAGTGAGGTGCTCTCCAATGGAGGTTTTGAAAAAGTAAGAGAGAGAAAGGAAATCAAAAAGTGATCAAATAGGTGGTTTCACGAACTGATATAAGAGCAGGTCCGCTCGAGCGTACAACACCCCGCTCGAGCGTACAGACACAAGTTCACGCTCGAGCGTCCAACGATCCGCTCGAGCGCCGGGTGCACTCTCCCAGAATTTTCTGCAGACGACCAAAATGCTAAGAGAAGGAAATTCACGCTCGAGCGTCCAAACTGCCGCTCGAGCGTAAAGGCAGCAACAAAAGCTCGCTCGAGCACAAAACCGCCGCTCGAGCGGAGAGACCAAAACCTGGGCAAAATTTCAAAGCTTTAAAACACAACCAACTAATTCCCAACTTGCCCAATACAACCCAAAACTCTAAAACAAAGAGTAAGGGATAGAAATGAGGATAAGACAACAACGAATCTACGAAACTGAGTCCAGATTATAGTTATACAACAACAGGGAATACCGGGATCGCTATAGCGTAAAATTAAAAATGGAAGTTCATTCAAGAAACCACTATATCTTAACGGTCTATTTGTAAATTAAATAAAAAAGGTAGTTGAATAGAAAAGGAAATTGAATAAAAATTGAAATTGAATAAAAATAAAAACGGAGGTTGCATAAAATTAACAAGGGAAGTTCATTCAAGAAAAACCACTATACTTTAACGATCTATTTGGAAATTAAATAAAAAAGAAAGTTGAATAGAGAAAGAAATTTAATAAAAATGGAAGTTGAATAAAAATAAAAACGGAAGTTTATTCAAGAAACCAGAATAACTCAACGATCTATTTGGAAATTAAACAAAAAAGGAAGTTGAATAGTAAAGGAAATTGAATAAAAAGGGAAGTTGAATAAAAATAAAAATGGGCGGTGCATTAAATTAACAGTAAAAGTTCATTCAAGAATCCTCATTACCTTAACGATCTATCTGGAAATTAAATAAAAAAGGAAGTTGAATAGAAAAGTAAATTGAACAAATATGGAAGTTGAAAAAAAATTAATAATGGAAGTTCATTCAAGAAAACACTATACCTCAACGATCTATTTGGAAATTAAATAAAAAAGGAAGTTGAATAGAAAAGTAAATTGAATAAAAATGGAAGTTGAATAAAAATAAAAATGGAAGTTGCATAAAATGAACAATGGAAGTTCATTCAAGAAACCAGTACACCTTAACGATCTATTGGGAAATTAAATAAAAAAAGATGTTGAATAGAAAAGGAAATAGCATAAAAATGGAAGTTGAATAAAAATAAAAATGGAAGTTGCATAAAATTAAAAATGAAAGTTCACTGAAGAAACCAAGATATCGTAACGATCTATTTGGAAATTAAATTAAAAAGGAAGTTGAATAGAAAAGGAAATTGAATAAAAATGAAAGTTGAATAAAAATTAAAATGGAAGTTCATTCAAAAACCACTATATCTCAACGGTCTATTTGGAAATTAAAAAAAGGAAGTTGAATAAAAATAATAATGGAAATTGCATGAAATTAACAATAAAAGTTCATTCAAGAAACCACTATACCTTAACGATCTATCTGGAAATTAAATAGAAAAGGAAGTTGAATAGAAAACTAAATTGAATAAAAATGGAAGTTGAATAAAAATAAAAATGGAAAAAACCACGATACCTCACCGATTTATTTGGAAATTAAATAAAAAAGGAAGTTGAATAGAAAAGGAAATTGAATAAAAATGGAAGTTGACTAAAAATAAAAATGGAAGTTGCATAAAATTAACAATGGAAGTTCATTCAAGAAAAACCCTATACCTTAACGATCTATTTGAAAATTAAATAAAAAAAGAAGTTGAATAGAAAAGGAAATAGAATAAAAATGGAAGTTAAATAAAAATAAAAATGGAAGTTGCATAAAATTAAAAATTGAAATTCATTGAAGAAACCACTATATCTTAATGATCTGTTTGAAAATTAAATAAAAAGGAAGTTGAATAGAAAATGAAATTGAATAAAAATTGAAGTTGAATAAAAATAAAAATGGAAGTTGCATAAAATTAGAAATGGCAGTTCATTCATATAGCGATCCCGGGTTTTACCCTTGTTGAACAGTGATCCGGACATGTGTCCGTGGATGTTAGTTGTTGCTTATTATCTTGTTTGCATCCTCTTTACTTCATATTTGAGTTATAGGATGTGTTGGGCGGGTTTGTTACAGGTTGGTTGAGTTTAGAAACCAAAACTAGTTGCCCAGATTTTGGCCTGTACGCTCGAGCGGAGATTACACCCATCCAGTATTTTTCCTGTGCAGCGTTGTACGCTCGAGCGTGGGATTGGCCGCTCGAGCGGGGTTGTCTGAGTGACGCTCGAGCGTAGAGTTGGAAGCTCGAGCGGAGGCCTGGTTCTGCAGAAATGCTGGGAGAGTGCATTCTGCACTCGAGCGGGAGTTTATGCGCTCGAGCGGAAGTCTGTAAGTGGCCGCTCGAGCGGGGTGTTTTACGCTCGAGCGGGAGACTGGGTTTAAGTCCCGAAATTTGTGACTTTTCAAATCACTTTTTGCTTTCTCTTCTCTCTCCTACTTTTCCAAAATCACCATTGTTGAGCCTCTCACTCTAGACTCTACCTTCTCTCTAGGTTTTGATCTAGTAGGAGTGATTTGCTCACCTTTGGCCTTTACAAAAAAGTTGTTGATCGTCGAGGGCTTCATTTTAATCTGAAAATCTCGGGTTTTGGAGCACGTTGAGTTTTGCCTTCTTCTCCCTTGGAGCTCCGAATTTGAGGTAGGGATATCCTACTCCTCTCTATGGATTTTGTCTTTAAATTTTGGTATTTTGAGATGTTGGGGTTGGTTTGGTCATCTTGTGAAAGTTTGGGGCTTTTGTGCTATTTTACAAAAGTTGGGTTTTATTCATAATAAACCTAAATGCATGTTTGGCATAGAGTAATGGAATGAATGTTAAATCATTGATGAAAATGGGACCTAAGGGTTGAAATGTTAATTATGGGAATTGACCTAATTACATTGTTTAATTAATTGGGATGATTAATTGGGAAGAAAGAGGAAATGAAATGTTGATTGAATATCCGTTGTGCATTTATTTTCTGTTTAGAAATAACTGCTTTGGGCTATCGGTGGAGGATAGTCGTGATTGTTGTAGACAATGCATGATGATTAGGCAAACTGAAACTAATCAATGAAGTATGTCATGGAATTTGACGATTGATAGAATACATTAACTATATGTATTGAGTGATTGTATATAGAACCAATGTGTTCATATACGTTATGTGTAGAGGAGGAGATAGGGGATGTACTCCGCGGTTTAGAGGAAGATAGGGGATGTACCTCTAAACCGGATAGTGTTGGGAGAAGATAGGGGATGAACTCCGTAGACACAGCTCATATGCTTGTCTAGAGAAGTGAAGATAGAGCTCATATGCTTATCTTTGTGAAGTGTGGATATAGCTTATATGCTTATCTGTGGATATTGTTGTTATACATATCTGTTGTAGAAAGTGGATATAGCTTAGTTGCTTATCTGAGAATGTGGATATTGTTGTTATACATATCTGTTGAATGTGGGTAGTGCTTATATGCCTATCTGTTGAAAAAGGGAAAATGAAAAGTAATTTGGACTTATAAGTCGTATGACATAAATATGTGATTTATGTGAATGTATTAGTGTTGGCCATCTATCAATTGCTAATATTTTAGTCATTGTTCATGGTTGGTTTAGTGTATTTCTACTGGGCTGTGGCTCACCCTATATGGGAATATCATTTTCAGGTGCAGGAAGCATGCCACCTCCAAGGACATAGTTGGGAGGCTAGTGGAGGACATAGTTGGGAGGCTAGTGGCGGACATGTTTTGTCGCTTAACTTTTGATGTATTACATGTAACTTCAAGCCAAGGGCTTAATTTGTAAACGAGTTAGCACCTTTTTGTTGTAACCAAGTGTTAACTTGGAAAGCTGTAAGCCCGTAGGGCATTTTGTTTCGATGTTAACATGTAATACATATGTATATGGAACTCTAATGAATAAAGAAATGTGGATGCTTTGTATATAAATGCATGTCTTATCTAATGGGTTTAATGCTTTTATTTTGAGGGCGTTACAACTTGGTATCAGAGCGTACCGGGTTCGAATACTTTGGGTACGTGGGAAGTGATTAGGATCACAATGGGTTTGTCTCGCTTGATAGAGACTTAGATGTAGTATCATATGCTATGTGCTTACTTGATAACATGTTTGTGTGACTATGTGGGTATGGGATTTAATTTCTGGGATGTTGATTGGATCCTTGAGTTTCTGGGAGTCTTGTTGGAAAAGCACTTGATCAATGCTGTTTCTAACCGGAACTCTAGTAACGCCTCGGGACTATCATTATCCGGAAATGAAATTCGTAAGTGCTTATGTGTTTATGTGCTTATGTGGAGTGAATTACAGTTGTCCATGCATTAGGACGTGAGTGTTTAGTTTCGGCACATTTGTGAATGTGCTAATGTTCTGTGTTACCTTTATTAGGATGTCAGGACGAGGAAGAGGTGCTAGGCGTGGTAGACCTGCGAGGCAGGAAGCACCATTACCGGGTGAGATTCCGGCAGTGCAGGAGGGAGTTGGTCAGGCCGATGTGGCCGAGCCAGTGGGTCAGCAGGCTATGGGTGCCTTGGCCAGAGAGATAGCAGGAGCTTTGGGTATTTTTAGAGCTGGGAATCAGGCCGCTGAGGCAGGGCCTTCTTTCTTGAAGAGGGAGTTCTTCCGGTCTAATCCGGATGAGTTTATTGGGGATCCGAAAGAGCCACTGAAGGCTGATGAGTGGCTAGAGCAAATGAGTAAGACGTTCGAGATGCTTGGCATCGAAGACGGAGCACTGAAAGTGACCTTGGCATCCTTCCAACTGAAGGGAGATGCGGGTCAGTGGTGGAAGTACGAGAAGGCTCGTGTTGGTGGTACTTGGGAGGCGTTTGTGAATGCTTTTCAGGAGAGGTTTTTGTCTGCAGTAGCTAGGGAGAAGCTGAGGGATCAGTTTAGCCGGCTTAATCAGCAGGGCTTGTCAGTGGCCGAGTTTGAGGCTACCTTTACTAGTCTGTCCAGGTTTGCACCTGAATTGGTGGCGTCTGAGGAACGCCGTTGCTACGAGTTTGAGCGGAAGTTGAGGCGGGGCCTCAAGTTGAGGGTTGGTGGGTCTTATATCCGAGAGTATAGACACCTAGTAGATGCTGCAGCTCATATGGAGCTCATGATGCAGGAGGAGGATGAGGGGCAGAGGGGCTCTAAGAGGAGCCAGGATAGCCAGGGTGATGGCAGGAGGCAGAGGGGTTCTAACCCTCAGCAGTCGCAGGGTGGTGTTGCTAGATCGACCTTCCCAGTGCCGAGTGCAGGCTCCGGGAGAGGTGGTCAGGGGGAATTCACCTGTTACAAGTGTGGCCAGCTGGGTCACAAGGTTTCTGTTTGCCCGCAGAAGGGTGGGGGTCAGAGAGCTGCGTCTTCTTCAGCTAGACCGCAGAGTCAGAGTTTGGGCAGGGGGCAGCCCTTGACTTGTTATCAGTGTGGACAGCCTGGGCACATGAAGAGGTTTTGCCCGCAGTTGAGTGCCACTTCGGGAGCGTCTGGTTCTAGGCAGACGCAGGGTTTTCAGCCAGCTCAGTCTGTGCAGGCCTCGAGGGCCAATCCGGGAGCTTCGTCATCCCAGTCAGTGCAGCAGTCCTTTGCTCCGAGAGGTGAGCAGGTAGACCAGGGGCCTACGGGGCGCGTGTATGCTGTTACCGCGCAGGATTTTGTACCAGCTCCATCAGTAGTGAGAGGCACTTTTCTGTTTTGCAACTCGGTTGCTAATGTGTTGATAGACACGGGTGCATCTCATTCTTTTGTATCTGCTGCATTTGCATCTGTTTTGGAATTGGAGTTAGCACAGTTAGCATCTCCTATTTGTGTGGTATCGCCCTTGGGTGGTGAGTTGATCCTGAAACAGGGTGTTAGAGGATGTGATATAGAGGTCGCCGATTATAGGCTTCCTTTTCTGTTTGTTGTCATACCCATGAAGGGTTTTGATGTTATTTTGGGTATGGACTGGTTATCGTCATACCGGGCTGTTATTGATTGCTACCGCCAGAGGGTCACATTATGTACCTTAAGCGGGGAGTGGTTCCATTTCTTGGGAGACCGGGTTGGTAGTATTTTGCCACCGGGGTTTGATTCGCGAGGGCGAAGTGAGCTTAGTAGTCTACTTGCTAGCTTTGAGAGTAGTGAGTGTGTTGAGACACAGATTGTGTTGTCGAGGGTGGTTTGTGAGTATTCGGATGTCTTTCCCGAAGATCTTGTTAGTTTGCCACCTCACCGAGAGATAGAGTTCTCTATTGATTTAGTGCCCGGCACGGCGCCGATTTCTATGGCACCTTACCGTTTTGCTCCAGCAGAGTTGGTTGAGTTGAAAGTTCAGCTCCAGGAATTGCTCGATAAGGGCTTTGTTCGCCCTAGTGTTTCGCCGTGGGGAGCACCGGCCCTCTTTGTTAAAAAGAAAGATGGGGCCTTGAGATTGTGTATTGACTACCGGAAGTTGAATCGGGCTACGGTTAAGAATAAGTACCCTATGCCCCGTATAGATGATTTGTTTGACCAGTTGAAGGGTTCCCGTTGTTTCTCTAAGGTAGATTTGAGATCGGGTTACCATCAGTTGAGGGTCAGGGAAGAGGATATTCCGAAGACGGCATTCCGTACGCGGTATGGCCATTATGAGTTTCTGGTGATGCCATTTGGGCTTACCAATGCACCGGCAGTCTTTATGGACTTGATGAACCGGATTTTCCGGGAGTTCTTAGACCGATTTGTGGTCGTCTTCGTGGACGACATCCTTATCTATTCGCCTTCAGAGGAGGCGCACGAGGAACACTTGAGAGTAGTGCTTGAGTTACTTAGAGCCCATAGGCTGTATGCCAAGTTTGGGAAGTGTGAATTCTGGCTGAGGGAAGTCAAATTCTTAGGCCACGTGGTATCCAGGGAAGGGGTGTCTGTTGATACATCCAAGGTTGAGGCAGTGCAAGATTGGGCACAGCCTAAGAGTGTGTTCGAGATCCGCAGTTTTCTGGGATTGGCTGGGTATTACCGTTGGTTTGTGAAAGATTTCTCCAGGTTAGCGTCACCGTTGACTAGACTGACTCGGAAAGGAGTCAAGTTTGTGTGGAGCGAGACTTGTGAAAAGTCGTTCCAAGAGCTGAAAGTTAGATTGACCACCGCTCCGGTGTTAATTATTCCGGAGAGAGGGTTGGGTTATGCGGTTTATTGTGATGCCTCACGAGAGGGTTTGGGTTGTGTGTTGATGCAAGAGGGGAAAGTGGTAGCTTATGGCTCACGTCAGTTGAAAATACACGAAAAGAATTACCCCACACATGACCTAGAGTTAGCAGCAGTGATCTTTGCCTTGAAAATCTGGAGGCACTACCTTTATGGTGAGAAGTTCGAGGTGTTCTCGGACCACAAGAGTTTAAAGTATCTGTTTACACAGAAAGACTTGAATTTGAGGCAAAGGAGATGGATGGAGTTCATCGAGGATTATGATTTTGAGTTGCATTATCACCCGGGAAAGGCCAATGTTGTGGCCAATGCCCTTAGTAGGAAATCCATTAGTGATGTAGCTAGTATAGCCATCCGGGAATGGGAGATGTTGGGAGCACTTGGTGAGTTTGATTTGCTACTGGGCAAATCTGTTGAGGCTGCGGTCTTGTTTTCTGTTGTTGTGCAGCCTACACTTGTGATTAGAGTGTTAGAGGCACAGAAAGGTGACCTTGAAGTAGAATCTCTCCGAGAGAAGATCTCCAGTGGGAAAGTGGAGAAGGGTTTGATGGTGTATCCCGACCTGAGTGTGAGATACCGAGACCGTTTGTTTGTACCGGAGGCTTGCCGTGAGGAAGTACTCCGAGAGTTTCACTATTCGCGCCTTGCGGTGCATCCGGGAGGTACTAAGATGTATCAGGATTTGGGTCGCCAGTTTTGGTGGCGGGGTATGAAGAGAGATGTGGCTGTTTTCGTATCGAAGTACCTTACTTGCCAGCAAGTGAAGGCCGAGCATCAGAGGCCAGCGGGTTTGTTGCAACCCTTGCCTATTGCCGAGTGGAAGTGGGAGCATATCACTATGGACTTCGTTGTAGGTCTTCCGAGGACTCAGCGGGGTAGTGATGCTATTTGGGTGGTTGTAGACCGGTTGACTAAGTCGGCACACTTTATTCCTATGCGCGTGAGAGATTCGGTGGATCATCTTGCCGATTTGTATATTCGGGACGTAGTGAGATTGCACGGGGTCCCAGTGACGATTGTCTCAGATAGAGATCCTCGTTTTACTGCTAGGTTGTGGCAGAGTTTGCAGAGTGCCTTGGGCACTAAGTTGACCTTTAGTACGGCTTATCATCCTCAGACTGACGGGCAGTCCGAGCGTACTATTCAGATCCTCGAGGATATGCTTCGGGGTTGTGTCCTTGACTTCAGTGGGACGTGGGAGAGGCATTTGCCTTTGGTAGAGTTTGCCTACAACAACAGTTTCCAGTCTAGCATCGGTATGGCACCGTTTGAGGCCTTGTATGGCCGACCTTGTAGGTCTCCAGTTTGTTGGGCCGAGGTGGGTGATGCACCTTTGTTGGGTCCGGAGTTGGTTAGGGAGACGACGGAGAAAGTTGAGCTTATCCGTAGGAGGCTTGTTACAGCCCAGAGTCGGCAGAAATCTTATGCTGACCGTAGGAGGAGGCCTTTGGCGTTTGAGGTATGTGATCATGTCTTTCTGAAGATATCACCTAGGCGAGGTTTGATGAGATTTGGGAAGAGTGGGAAGTTATCCCCTCGGTATATTGGTCCTTTTGAGATCCTTGAGAGGATTGGTGAGGTTGCTTATCGGTTAGCCTTACCGCCGCAGTTGTCCGGGGTGCATGACGTGTTTCATGTGTGTATGCTTCGGAAGTATGAGCCAGATCCATCACATGTGTTGGAATGGACCGATTTAGAGGTAGATGAGGATGCCTCGTATGAGGAGAGACCGGTTCAGGTCTTGGATAGGCGGGATCAGGTCCTGCGTGGCAAGACCATTCCTTTGGTGAAAGTCTTGTGGAAACATCACGGAGTGGAGGAAGCCACTTGGGAACGTGAGTTGGAAGTCCGAGAGAAATATCCGGACTTGTTTGTTGTTATGTAATCTTGTATTTAAATTTTGCATTTTGTTGAACTTAAGAGCTTTTATATATGTCTTAAGTTGTAAAACATTGAAAATGTTTTAGTTATTGGAAGTATGTTTTAGAACTTGCCTCATATGGAAGTTGAATGTGACATTATATTTGTTGATATATTGTTGAAATTGGAAAGATAGTGCATAATGTTGATGCATGTTGAAAGTACATATGTTGTTTACATATTGTGGAATGTCTCTTGTTTAAGGGATGGGATGACCGGTAATGGGTCGAATTGTTGAATGTTAAAATGTAACATTGTTTAAAATGGAGAAAACTTGTTTTTGAAAAACGTGTGCTTAATTTCGGGGACGAAATTCTTTAAGGGGGGGAGGTTATAGCGATCCCGGGTTTTACCCTTGTTGAACAGTGATCCGGACATGTGTCCGTGGATGTTAGTTGTTGCTTATTATCTTGTTTGCATCCTCTTTACTTCATATTTGAGTTATAGGATGTGTTGGGCGGGTTTGTTACAGGTTGGTTGAGTTTAGAAACCAAAACTAGTTGCCCAGATTTTGGCCTGTACGCTCGAGCGGAGATTACACCCATCCAGTATTTTTCCTGTGCAGCGTTGTACGCTCGAGCGTGGGATTGGCCGCTCGAGCGGGGTTGTCTGAGTGACGCTCGAGCGTAGAGTTGGAAGCTCGAGCGGAGGCCTGGTTCTGCAGAAATGCTGGGAGAGTGCATTCTGCGCTCGAGCGGGAGTTTATGCGCTCGAGCGGAAGTCTGTGAGTGGCCGCTCGAGCGGGGTGTTTTACGCTCGAGCGGGAGACTGGGTTTAAGTCCCGAAATTTGTGACTTTTCAAATCACTTTTTGCTTTCTCTTCTCTCTCCTACTTTTCCAAAATCACCATTGTTGAGCCTCTCACTCTAGACTCTACCTTCTCTCTAGGTTTTGATCTAGTAGGAGTGATTTGCTCACCTTTGGCCTTTACAAAAAAGTTGTTGATCGTCGAGGGCTTCATTTTAATCTGAAAATCTCGGGTTTTGGAGCACGTTGAGTTTTGCCTTCTTCTCCCTTGGAGCTCCGAATTTGAGGTAGGGATATCCTACTCCTCTCTATGGATTTTGTCTTTAAATTTTGGTATTTTGAGATGTTGGGGTTGGTTTGGTCATCTTGTGAAAGTTTGGGGCTTTTGTGCTATTTTACAAAAGTTGGGTTTTATTCATAATAAACCTAAATGCATGTTTGGCATAGAGTAATGGAATGAATGTTAAATCATTGATGAAAATGGGACCTAAGGGTTGAAATGTTAATTATGGGAATTGACCTAATTACATTGTTTAATTAATTGGGATGATTAATTGGGAAGAAAGAGGAAATGAAATGTTGATTGAATATCCGTTGTGCATTTATTTTCTGTTTAGAAATAACTGCTTTGGGCTATCGGTGGAGGATAGTCGTGATTGTTGTAGACAATGCATGATGATTAGGCAAACTGAAACTAATCAATGAAGTATGTCATGGAATTTGACGATTGATAGAATACATTAACTATATGTATTGAGTGATTGTATATAGAACCAATGTGTTCATATACGTTATGTGTAGAGGAGGAGATAGGGGATGTACTCCGCGGTTTAGGGGAAGATAGGGGATGTACCTCTAAACCGGATAGTGTTGGGAGAAGATAGGGGATGAACTCCGTAGACACAGCTCATATGCTTGTCTAGAGAAGTGAAGATAGAGCTCATATGCTTATCTTTGTGAAGTGTGGATATAGCTTATATGCTTATCTGTGGATATTGTTGTTATACATATCTGTTGTAGAAAGTGGATATAGCTTAGTTGCTTATCTGAGAATGTGGATATTGTTGTTATACATATCTGTTGAATGTGGGTAGTGCTTATATGCCTATCTGTTGAAAAAGGGAAAATGAAAAGTAATTTGGACTTATAAGTCGTATGACATAAATATGTGATTTATGTGAATGTATTAGTGTTGGCCATCTATCAATTGCTAATATTTTAGTCATTGTTCATGGTTGGTTTAGTGTATTTCTACTGGGTTGTGGCTCACCCTATATGGGAATATCATTTTCAGGTGCAGGAAGCATGCCACCTCCAAGGACATAGTTGGGAGGCTAGTGGCGGACATGTTTTGTCGCTTAACTTTTGATGTATTACATGTAACTTCAAGCCAAGGGCTTAATTTGTAAACGAGTTAGCACCTTTTTGTTGTAACCAAGTGTTAACTTGGAAAGCTGTAAGCCCGTAGGGCATTTTGTTTCGATGTTAACATGTAATACATATGTATATGGAACTCTAATGAATAAAGGAATGTGGATGCTTTGTATATAAATGCATGTCTTATCTAATGGGTTTAATGCTTTTATTTTGAGGGCGTTACAACTTGGTATCAGAGCGTACCGGGTTCGAATACTTTGGGTACGTGGGAAGTGATTAGGATCACAATGGGTTTGTCTCGCTTGATAGAGACTTAGATGTAGTATCATATGCTATGTGCTTACTTGATAACATGTTTGTGTGACTATGTGGGTATGGGATTTAATTTCTGGGATGTTGATTGGATCCTTGAGTTTCTGGGAGTCTTGTTGGAAAAGCACTTGATCAATGCTGTTTCTAACCGGAACTCTAGTAACGCCTCGGGACTATCATTATCCGGAAATGAAATTCGTAAGTGCTTATGTGTTTATGTGCTTATGTGGAGTGAATTACAGTTGTCCATGCATTAGGACGTGAGTGTTTAGTTTCGGCACATTTGTGAATGTGCTAATGTTCTGTGTTACCTTTATTAGGATGTCAGGACGAGGAAGAGGTGCTAGGCGTGGTAGACCTGCGAGGCAGGAAGCACCATTACCGGGTGAGATTCCGGCAGTGCAGGAGGGAGTTGGTCAGGCCGATGTGGCCGAGCCAGTGGGTCAGCAGGCTATGGGTGCCTTGGCCAGAGAGATAGCAGGAGCTTTGGGTATTCTTAGAGCTGGGAATCAGGCCGCTGAGGCAGGGCCTTCTTTCTTGAAGAGGGAGTTCTTCCGGTCTAATCCGGATGAGTTTATTGGGGATCCGAAAGAGCCACTGAAGGCTGATGAGTGGCTAGAGCAAATGAGTAAGACGTTCGAGATGCTTGGCATCGAAGACGGAGCACTGAAAGTGACCTTGGCATCCTTCCAACTGAAGGGAGATGCGGGTCAGTGGTGGAAGTACGAGAAGGCTCGTGTTGGTGGTACTTGGGAGGCGTTTGTGAATGCTTTTCAGGAGAGGTTTTTGTCTGCAGTAGCTAGGGAGAAGCTGAGGGATCAGTTTAGCCGGCTTAATCAGCAGGGCTTGTCAGTGGCCGAGTTTGAGGCTACCTTTACTAGTCTGTCCAGGTTTGCACCTGAATTGGTGGCGTCTGAGGAACGTCGTTGCTACGACTTTGAGCGGAAGTTGAGGCGGGGCCTCAAGTTGAGGGTTGGTGGGTCTTATATCCGAGAGTATAGACACCTAGTAGATGCTGCAGCTCATATGGAGCTCATGATGCAGGAGGAGGATGAGGGGCAGAGGGGCTCTAAGAGGAGCCAGGATAGCCAAGGTGATGGCAGGAGGCAGAGGGGTTCTAACCCTCAGCAGTCGCAGGGTGGTGTTGCTAGATCGACCTTCCCAGTGCCGAGTGCAGGCTCCGGGAGAGGTGGTCAGGAATTCACCTGTTACAAGTGTGGCCAGCTGGGTCACAAGGTTTCTGTTTGCCCGCAGAAGGGTGGGGGTCAGAGAGCTGCGTCTTCTTCAGCTAGACTGCAGAGTCAGAGTTTGGGCAGGGGGCAGCCCTTGACTTGTTATCAGTGTGGACAGCCTGGGCACATGAAGAGGTTTTGCCCGCAGTTGAGTGCCACTTCGGGAGCGTCTGGTTCTAGACAGACGCAGGGTTTTCAGCCAGCTCAGTCTGTGCAGGCCTCGAGGGCCAATCTGGGAGCTTCGTCATCCCAGTCAGTGCAGCAGTCCTTTGCTCCGAGAGGTGAGCAGGTAGACCAGGGGCCTACGGGGCGCGTGTATGCTGTTACCGCGCAGGATTTAGTACCAGCTCCATCAGTAGTGAGAGGTACTTTTCTGTTTTGCAACTCGGTTGCTAATGTGTTGATAGACACGGGTGCATCTCATTCTTTTGTATCTGCTGCATTTGCATCTGTTTTGGAATTGGAGTTAGCACAGTTAGCATCTCCTATTTGTGTGGTATCGCCCTTGGGTGGTGAGTTGATCCTGAAACAGGGTGTTAGAGGATGTGATATAGAGGTCGCCGATTATAGGCTTCCTTTTCTGTTTGTTGTCATACCCATGAAGGGTTTTGATGTTATTTTGGGTATGGACTGGTTATCGTCATACCGGGCTGTTATTGATTGCTACCGCCAGAGGGTCACATTATGTACCTTAAGTGGGGAGTGGTTCCATTTCTTGGGAGACCGGGTTGGTAGTATTTTGCCACCGGGGTTTGATTCGCGAGGGCGAAGTGAGCTTAGTAGTCTACTTGCTAGCTTTGAGAGTAGTGAGTGTGTTGAGACACAGATTGTGTTGCCGAGGGTGGTTTGTGAGTATTCGGATGTCTTTCCCGAAGATCTTGTTAGTTTGCCACCTCACCGAGAGGTAGAGTTCTCTATTGATTTAGTGCCCGGCACGGCGCCGATTTCTATGGCACCTTACCGTTTTGCTCCAGCGGAGTTGGTTGAGTTGAAAGTTCAGCTCCAGGAATTGCTCGATAAGGGCTTTGTTCGCCCTAGTGTTTCGCCGTGGGGAGCACCGGCCCTCTTTGTTAAAAAGAAAGATGGGGCCTTGAGATTGTGTATTGACTACCGGAAGTTGAATCGGGCTACGGTTAAGAATAAGTACCCTATGCCCCGTATAGATGATTTGTTTGACCAGTTGAAGGGTTCCCGTTGTTTCTCTAAGGTAGATTTGAGATCGGGTTACCATCAGTTGAGGGTCAGGGAAGAGGATATTCCGAAGACGGCATTCCGTACGCGGTATGGCCATTATGAGTTTCTGGTGATGCCATTTGGGCTTACCAATGCACCGGCAGTCTTTATGGACTTGATGAACCGGATTTTCCGGGAGTTCTTAGACCGATTTGTGGTCGTCTTCGTGGACGACATCCTTATCTATTCGCCTTCAGAGGAGGCGCACGAGGAACACTTGAGAGTAGTGCTTGAGTTACTTAGAGCCCATAGGCTGTATGCCAAGTTTGGGAAGTGTGAATTCTGGCTGAGGGAAGTCAAATTCTTAGGCCACGTGGTATCCAGGGAAGGGGTGTCTGTTGATACATCCAAGGTTGAGGCAGTGCAAGATTGGGCACAGCCTAAGAGTGTGTTCGAGATCCGCAGTTTTCTGGGATTGGCTGGGTATTACCGTCGGTTTGTGAAAGATTTCTCCAGGTTAGCGTCACCGTTGACTAGACTGACTCGGAAAGGAGTCAAGTTTGTGTGGAGCGAGACTTGTGAAAAGTCGTTCCAAGAGCTGAAAGTTAGATTGACCACCGCTCCGGTGTTAATTATTCCGGAGAGAGGGTTGGGTTATGCGGTTTATTGTGATGCCTCACGAGAGGGTTTGGGTTGTGTGTTGATGCAAGAGGGGAAAGTGGTAGCTTATGGCTCACGTCAGTTGAAAATACACGAAAAGAATTACCCCACACACGACCTAGAGTTAGCAGCAGTGATCTTTGCCTTGAAAATCTGGAGGCACTACCTTTATGGTGAGAAGTTCGAGGTGTTCTCGGACCACAAGAGTTTAAAGTATCTGTTTACACAGAAAGACTTGAATTTGAGGCAAAGGAGATGGATGGAGTTCATCGAGGATTATGATTTTGAGTTGCATTATCACCCGGGAAAGGCCAATGTTGTGGCCGATGCCCTTAGTAGGAAATCCATTAGTGATGTAGCTAGTATAGCCATCCGGGAATGGGAGATGTTGGGAGCACTTGGTGAGTTTGATTTGCTACTGGGCAAATCTGTTGAGGCTGCGGTCTTGTTTTCTGTTGTTGTGCAGCCTACACTTGTGATTAGAGTGTTAGAGGCACAGAAAGGTGACCTTGAAGTAGAATCTCTCCGAGAGAAGATCTCCAGTGGGAAAGTGGAGAAGGGTTTGATGGTGTATCCCGACCTGAGTGTGAGATACCGAGACCGTTTGTTTGTACCGGAGGCTTGCCGTGAGGAAGTACTCCGAGAGTTTCACTATTCGCGCCTTGCGGTGCATCCGGGAGGTACTAAGATGTATCAGGATTTGGGTCGCCAGTTTTGGTGGCGGGGTATGAAGAGAGATGTGGCTGTTTTCGTATCGAAGTGCCTTACTTGCCAGCAAGTGAAGGCCGAGCATCAGAGGCCAGCGGGTTTGTTGCAACCCTTGCCTATTGCCGAGTGGAAGTGGGAGCATATCACTATGGACTTCGTTGTAGGTCTTCCGAGGACTCAGCGGGGTAGTGATGCTATTTGGGTGGTTGTAGACCGGTTGACTAAGTCGGCGCACTTTATTCCTATGCGCGTGAGAGATTCGGTGGATCATCTTGCCGATTTGTATATTCGGGACGTAGTGAGATTGCACGGGGTCCTAGTGACGATTGTCTCAGATAGAGATCCTCGTTTTACTGCTAGGTTGTGGCAGAGTTTGCAGAGTGCCTTGGGCACTAAGTTGACCTTTAGTACGGCTTATCATCCTCAGACTGACGGGCAGTCCGAGCGTACTATTCAGATCCTCGAGGATATGCTTCGGGGTTGTGTCCTGGACTTCAGTGGGACGTGGGAGAGGCATTTGCCTTTGGTAGAGTTTGCCTACAACAACAGTTTCCAGTCTAGCATCGGTATGGCACCGTTTGAGGCCTTGTATGGCCGACCTTGTAGGTCTCCAGTTTGTTGGGCCGAGGTGGGTGATGCACCTTTGTTGGGTCCGGAGTTGGTTAGGGAGACGACGGAGAAAGTTGAGCTTATCCGTAGGAGGCTTGTTACAGCCCAGAGTCGGCAGAAATCTTATGCTGACCGTAGGAGGAGGCCTTTGGCGTTTGAGGTAGGTGATCATGTCTTTCTGAAGATATCACCTAGGCGAGGTTTGATGAGATTTGGGAAGAGTGGGAAGTTATCCCCTCGGTATATTGGTCCTTTTGAGATCCTTGAGAGGATTGGTGAGGTTGCTTATCGGTTAGCCTTACCGCCGCAGTTGTCCGGGGTGCATGACGTGTTTCATGTGTGTATGCTTCGGAAGTATGAGCCAGATCCATCACATGTGTTGGAATGGACCGATTTAGAGGTAGATGAGGATGCCTCGTATGAGGAGAGACCGGTTCAGGTCTTGGATAGGCGGGATCAGGTCCTGCGTGGCAAGACCATTCCTTTGGTGAAAGTCTTGTGGAAACATCACGGAGTGGAGGAAGCCACTTGGGAACGTGAGTTGGAAGTCCGAGAGAAATATCCGGACTTGTTTGTTGTTATGTAATCTTGTATTTAAATTTTGCATTTTGTTGAACTTAAGAGCTTTTATATATGTCTTAAGTTGTAAAACATTGAAAATGTTTTAGTTATTGGAAGTATGTTTTAGAACTTGCCTCATATGGAAGTTGAATGTGACATTATATTTGTTGATATATTGTTGAAATTGGAAAGATAGTGCATAATGTTGATGCATGTTGAAAGTACATATGTTGTTTACATATTGTGGAATGTCTCTTGTTTAAGGGATGGGATGACCGGTAATGGGTCGAATTGTTGAATGTTAAAATGTAACATTGTTTAAAATGGAGAAAACTTGTTTTTGAAAAACGTGTGCTTAATTTCGGGGACGAAATTCTTTAAGGGGGGGAGGTTATAGCGATCCCGGGTTTTACCCTTGTTGAACAGTGATCCGGACATGTGTCCGTGGATGTTAGTTGTTGCTTATTATCTTGTTTGCATCCTCTTTACTTCATATTTGAGTTATAGGATGTGTTGGGCGGGTTTGTTACAGGTTGGTTGAGTTTAGAAACCAAAACTAGTTGCCCAGATTTTGGCCTGTACGCTCGAGCGGAGATTACACCCATCCAGTATTTTTCCTGTGCAGCGTTGTACGCTCGAGCGTGGGATTGGCCGCTCGAGCGGGGTTGTCTGAGTGACGCTCGAGCGTAGAGTTGGAAGCTCGAGCGGAGGCCTGGTTCTGCAGAAATGCTGGGAGAGTGCATTCTGCGCTCGAGCGGGAGTTTATGCGCTCGAGCGGAAGTCTGTGAGTGGCCGCTCGAGCGGGGTGTTTTACGCTCGAGCGGGAGACTGGGTTTAAGTCCCGAAATTTGTGACTTTTCAAATCACTTTTTGCTTTCTCTTCTCTCTCCTACTTTTCCAAAATCACCATTGTTGAGCCTCTCACTCTAGACTCTACCTTCTCTCTAGGTTTTGATCTAGTAGGAGTGATTTGCTCACCTTTGGCCTTTACAAAAAAGTTGTTGATCGTCGAGGGCTTCATTTTAATCTGAAAATCTCGGGTTTTGGAGCACGTTGAGTTTTGCCTTCTTCTCCCTTGGAGCTCCGAATTTGAGGTAGGGATATCCTACTCCTCTCTATGGATTTTGTCTTTAAATTTTGGTATTTTGAGATGTTGGGGTTGGTTTGGTCATCTTGTGAAAGTTTGGGGCTTTTGTGCTATTTTACAAAAGTTGGGTTTTATTCATAATAAACCTAAATGCATGTTTGGCATAGAGTAATGGAATGAATGTTAAATCATTGATGAAAATGGGACCTAAGGGTTGAAATGTTAATTATGGGAATTGACCTAATTACATTGTTTAATTAATTGGGATGATTAATTGGGAAGAAAGAGGAAATGAAATGTTGATTGAATATCCGTTGTGCATTTATTTTCTGTTTAGAAATAACTGCTTTGGGCTATCGGTGGAGGATAGTCGTGATTGTTGTAGACAATGCATGATGATTAGGCAAACTGAAACTAATCAATGAAGTATGTCATGGAATTTGACGATTGATAGAATACATTAACTATATGTATTGAGTGATTGTATATAGAACCAATGTGTTCATATACGTTATGTGTAGAGGAGGAGATAGGGGATGTACTCCGCGGTTTAGGGGAAGATAGGGGATGTACCTCTAAACCGGATAGTGTTGGGAGAAGATAGGGGATGAACTCCGTAGACACAGCTCATATGCTTGTCTAGAGAAGTGAAGATAGAGCTCATATGCTTATCTTTGTGAAGTGTGGATATAGCTTATATGCTTATCTGTGGATATTGTTGTTATACATATCTGTTGTAGAAAGTGGATATAGCTTAGTTGCTTATCTGAGAATGTGGATATTGTTGTTATACATATCTGTTGAATGTGGGTAGTGCTTATATGCCTATCTGTTGAAAAAGGGAAAATGAAAAGTAATTTGGACTTATAAGTCGTATGACATAAATATGTGATTTATGTGAATGTATTAGTGTTGGCCATCTATCAATTGCTAATATTTTAGTCATTGTTCATGGTTGGTTTAGTGTATTTCTACTGGGTTGTGGCTCACCCTATATGGGAATATCATTTTCAGGTGCAGGAAGCATGCCACCTCCAAGGACATAGTTGGGAGGCTAGTGGCGGACATGTTTTGTCGCTTAACTTTTGATGTATTACATGTAACTTCAAGCCAAGGGCTTAATTTGTAAACGAGTTAGCACCTTTTTGTTGTAACCAAGTGTTAACTTGGAAAGCTGTAAGCCCGTAGGGCATTTTGTTTCGATGTTAACATGTAATACATATGTATATGGAACTCTAATGAATAAAGGAATGTGGATGCTTTGTATATAAATGCATGTCTTATCTAATGGGTTTAATGCTTTTATTTTGAGGGCGTTACAACTTGGTATCAGAGCGTACCGGGTTCGAATACTTTGGGTACGTGGGAAGTGATTAGGATCACAATGGGTTTGTCTCGCTTGATAGAGACTTAGATGTAGTATCATATGCTATGTGCTTACTTGATAACATGTTTGTGTGACTATGTGGGTATGGGATTTAATTTCTGGGATGTTGATTGGATCCTTGAGTTTCTGGGAGTCTTGTTGGAAAAGCACTTGATCAATGCTGTTTCTAACCGGAACTCTAGTAACGCCTCGGGACTATCATTATCCGGAAATGAAATTCGTAAGTGCTTATGTGTTTATGTGCTTATGTGGAGTGAATTACAGTTGTCCATGCATTAGGACGTGAGTGTTTAGTTTCGGCACATTTGTGAATGTGCTAATGTTCTGTGTTACCTTTATTAGGATGTCAGGACGAGGAAGAGGTGCTAGGCGTGGTAGACCTGCGAGGCAGGAAGCACCATTACCGGGTGAGATTCCGGCAGTGCAGGAGGGAGTTGGTCAGGCCGATGTGGCCGAGCCAGTGGGTCAGCAGGCTATGGGTGCCTTGGCCAGAGAGATAGCAGGAGCTTTGGGTATTCTTAGAGCTGGGAATCAGGCCGCTGAGGCAGGGCCTTCTTTCTTGAAGAGGGAGTTCTTCCGGTCTAATCCGGATGAGTTTATTGGGGATCCGAAAGAGCCACTGAAGGCTGATGAGTGGCTAGAGCAAATGAGTAAGACGTTCGAGATGCTTGGCATCGAAGACGGAGCACTGAAAGTGACCTTGGCATCCTTCCAACTGAAGGGAGATGCGGGTCAGTGGTGGAAGTACGAGAAGGCTCGTGTTGGTGGTACTTGGGAGGCGTTTGTGAATGCTTTTCAGGAGAGGTTTTTGTCTGCAGTAGCTAGGGAGAAGCTGAGGGATCAGTTTAGCCGGCTTAATCAGCAGGGCTTGTCAGTGGCCGAGTTTGAGGCTACCTTTACTAGTCTGTCCAGGTTTGCACCTGAATTGGTGGCGTCTGAGGAACGCCGTTGCTACGAGTTTGAGCGGAAGTTGAGGCGGGGCCTCAAGTTGAGGGTTGGTGGGTCTTATATCCGAGAGTATAGACACCTAGTAGATGCTGCAGCTCATATGGAGCTCATGATGCAGGAGGAGGATGAGGGGCAGAGGGGCTCTAAGAGGAGCCAGGATAGCCAGGGTGATGGCAGGAGGCAGAGGGGTTCTAACCCTCAGCAGTCGCAGGGTGGTGTTGCTAGATCGACCTTCCCAGTGCCGAGTGCAGGCTCCGGGAGAGGTGGTCAGGGGGAATTCACCTGTTACAAGTGTGGCCAGCTGGGTCACAAGGTTTCTGTTTGCCCGCAGAAGGGTGGGGGTCAGAGAGCTGCGTCTTCTTCAGCTAGACCGCAGAGTCAGAGTTTGGGCAGGGGGCAGCCCTTGACTTGTTATCAGTGTGGACAGCCTGGGCACATGAAGAGGTTTTGCCCGCAGTTGAGTGCCACTTCGGGAGCGTCTGGTTCTAGGCAGACGCAGGGTTTTCAGCCAGCTCAGTCTGTGCAGGCCTCGAGGGCCAATCTGGGAGCTTCGTCATCCCAGTCAGTGCAGCAGTCCTTTGCTCCGAGAGGTGAGCAGGTAGACCAGGGGCCTACGGGGCGCGTGTATGCTGTTACCGCGCAGGATTTAGTACCAGCTCCATCAGTAGTGAGAGGTACTTTTCTGTTTTGCAACTCGGTTGCTAATGTGTTGATAGACACGGGTGCATCTCATTCTTTTGTATCTGCTGCATTTGCATCTGTTTTGGAATTGGAGTTAGCACAGTTAGCATCTCCTATTTGTGTGGTATCGCCCTTGGGTGGTGAGTTGATCCTGAAACAGGGTGTTAGAGGATGTGATATAGAGGTCGCCGATTATAGGCTTCCTTTTCTGTTTGTTGTCATACCCATGAAGGGTTTTGATGTTATTTTGGGTATGGACTGGTTATCGTCATACCGGGCTGTTATTGATTGCTACCGCCAGAGGGTCACATTATGTACCTTAAGCGGGGAGTGGTTCCATTTCTTGGGAGACCGGGTTGGTAGTATTTTGCCACCGGGGTTTGATTCGCGAGGGCGAAGTGAGCTTAGTAGTCTACTTGCTAGCTTTGAGAGTAGTGAGTGTGTTGAGACACAGATTGTGTTGCCGAGGGTGGTTTGTGAGTATTCGGATGTCTTTCCCGAAGATCTTGTTAGTTTGCCACCTCACCGAGAGATAGAGTTCTCTATTGATTTAGTGCCCGGCACGGCGCCGATTTCTATGGCACCTTACCGTTTTGCTCCAGCAGAGTTGGTTGAGTTGAAAGTTCAGCTCCAGGAATTGCTCGATAAGGGCTTTGTTCGCCCTAGTGTTTCGCCGTGGGGAGCACCGGCCCTCTTTGTTAAAAAGAAAGATGGGGCCTTGAGATTGTGTATTGACTACCGGAAGTTGAATCGGGCTACGGTTAAGAATAAGTACCCTATGCCCCGTATAGATGATTTGTTTGACCAGTTGAAGGGTTCCCGTTGTTTCTCTAAGGTAGATTTGAGATCGGGTTACCATCAGTTGAGGGTCAGGGAAGAGGATATTCCGAAGACGGCATTCCGTACGCGGTATGGCCATTATGAGTTTCTGGTGATGCCATTTGGGCTTACCAATGCACCGGCAGTCTTTATGGACTTGATGAACCGGATTTTCCGGGAGTTCTTAGACCGATTTGTGGTCGTCTTCGTGGACGACATCCTTATCTATTCGCCTTCAGAGGAGGCGCACGAGGAACACTTGAGAGTAGTGCTTGAGTTACTTAGAGCCCATAGGCTGTATGCCAAGTTTGGGAAGTGTGAATTCTGGCTGAGGGAAGTCAAATTCTTAGGCCACGTGGTATCCAGGGAAGGGGTGTCTGTTGATACATCCAAGGTTGAGGCAGTGCAAGATTGGGCACAGCCTAAGAGTGTGTTCGAGATCCGCAGTTTTCTGGGATTGGCTGGGTATTACCGTCGGTTTGTGAAAGATTTCTCCAGGTTAGCGTCACCGTTGACTAGACTGACTCGGAAAGGAGTCAAGTTTGTGTGGAGCGAGACTTGTGAAAAGTCGTTCCAAGAGCTGAAAGTTAGATTGACCACCGCTCCGGTGTTAATTATTCCGGAGAGAGGGTTGGGTTATGCGGTTTATTGTGATGCCTCACGAGAGGGTTTGGGTTGTGTGTTGATGCAAGAGGGGAAAGTGGTAGCTTATGGCTCACGTCAGTTGAAAATACACGAAAAGAATTACCCCACACACGACCTAGAGTTAGCAGCAGTGATCTTTGCCTTGAAAATCTGGAGGCACTACCTTTATGGTGAGAAGTTCGAGGTGTTCTCGGACCACAAGAGTTTAAAGTATCTGTTTACACAGAAAGACTTGAATTTGAGGCAAAGGAGATGGATGGAGTTCATCGAGGATTATGATTTTGAGTTGCATTATCACCCGGGAAAGGCCAATGTTGTGGCCGATGCCCTTAGTAGGAAATCCATTAGTGATGTAGCTAGTATAGCCATCCGGGAATGGGAGATGTTGGGAGCACTTGGTGAGTTTGATTTGCTACTGGGCAAATCTGTTGAGGCTGCGGTCTTGTTTTCTGTTGTTGTGCAGCCTACACTTGTGATTAGAGTGTTAGAGGCACAGAAAGGTGACCTTGAAGTAGAATCTCTCCGAGAGAAGATCTCCAGTGGGAAAGTGGAGAAGGGTTTGATGGTGTATCCCGACCTGAGTGTGAGATACCGAGACCGTTTGTTTGTACCGGAGGCTTGCCGTGAGGAAGTACTCCGAGAGTTTCACTATTCGCGCCTTGCGGTGCATCCGAGAGGTACTAAGATGTATCAGGATTTGGGTCGCCAGTTTTGGTGGCGGGGTATGAAGAGAGATGTGGCTGTTTTCGTATCGAAGTGCCTTACTTGCCAGCAAGTGAAGACCGAGCATCAGAGGCCAGCGGGTTTGTTGCAACCCTTGCCTATTGCCGAGTGGAAGTGGGAGCATATCGCTATGGACTTCGTTGTAGGTCTTCCGAGGACTCAGCGGGGTAGTGATGCTATTTGGGTGGTTGTAGACCGGTTGACTAAGTCGGCGCACTTTATTCCTATGCGCGTGAGAGATTCGGTGGATCATCTTGCCGATTTGTATATTCGGGACGTAGTGAGATTGCACGGGGTCCCAGTGACGATTGTCTCAGATAGAGATCCTCGTTTTACTGCTAGGTTGTGGCAGAGTTTGCAGAGTGCCTTGGGCACTAAGTTGACCTTTAGTACGGCTTATCATCCTCAGACTGACGGGCAGTCCGAGCGTACTATTCAGATCCTCGAGGATATGCTTCGGGGTTGTGTCCTGGACTTCAGTGGGACGTGGGAGAGGCATTTGCCTTTGGTAGAGTTTGCCTACAACAACAGTTTCCAGTCTAGCATCGGTATGGCACCGTTTGAGGCCTTGTATGGCCGACCTTGTAGGTCTCCAGTTTGTTGGGCCGAGGTGGGTGATGCACCTTTGTTGGGTCCGGAGTTGGTTAGGGAGACGACGGAGAAAGTTGAGCTTATCCGTAGGAGGCTTGTTACAGCCCAGAGTCGGCAGAAATCTTATGCTGACCGTAGGAGGAGGCCTTTGGCGTTTGAGGTATGTGATCATGTCTTTCTGAAGATATCACCTAGGCGAGGTTTGATGAGATTTGGGAAGAGTGGGAAGTTATCCCCTCGGTATATTGGTCCTTTTGAGATCCTTGAGAGGATTGGTGAGGTTGCTTATCGGTTAGCCTTACCGCCGCAGTTGTCCGGGGTGCATGACGTGTTTCATGTGTGTATGCTTCGGAAGTATGAGCCAGATCCATCACATGTGTTGGAATGGACCGATTTAGAGGTAGATGAGGATGCCTCGTATGAGGAGAGACCGGTTCAGGTCTTGGATAGGCGGGATCAGGTCCTGCGTGGCAAGACCATTCCTTTGGTGAAAGTCTTGTGGAAACATCACGGAGTGGAGGAAGCCACTTGGGAACGTGAGTTGGAAGTCCGAGAGAAATATCCGGACTTGTTTGTTGTTATGTAATCTTGTATTTAAATTTTGCATTTTGTTGAACTTAAGAGCTTTTATATATGTCTTAAGTTGTAAAACATTGAAAATGTTTTAGTTATTGGAAGTATGTTTTAGAACTTGCCTCATATGGAAGTTGAATGTGACATTATATTTGTTGATATATTGTTGAAATTGGAAAGATAGTGCATAATGTTGATGCATGTTGAAAGTACATATGTTGTTTACATATTGTGGAATGTCTCTTGTTTAAGGGATGGGATGACCGGTAATGGGTCGAATTGTTGAATGTTAAAATGTAACATTGTTTAAAATGGAGAAAACTTGTTTTTGAAAAACGTGTGCTTAATTTCGGGGACGAAATTCTTTAAGGGGGGGAGGTTATAGCGATCCCGGGTTTTACCCTTGTTGAACAGTGATCCGGACATGTGTCCGTGGATGTTAGTTGTTGCTTATTATCTTGTTTGCATCCTCTTTACTTCATATTTGAGTTATAGGATGTGTCGGGCGGGTTTGTTACAGGTTGGTTGAGTTTAGAAACCAAAACTAGTTGCCCAGATTTTGGCCTGTACGCTCGAGCGGAGATTACACCCATCCAGTATTTTTCCTGTGCAGCGTTGTACGCTCGAGCGTGGGATTGGCCGCTCGAGCGGGGTTGTCTGAGTGACGCTCGAGCGTAGAGTTGGAAGCTCGAGCGGAGGCCTGGTTCTGCAGAAATGCTGGGAGAGTGCATTCTGCGCTCGAGCGGGAGTTTATGCGCTCGAGCGGAAGTCTGTGAGTGGCCGCTCGAGCGGGGTGTTTTACGCTCGAGCGGGAGACTGGGTTTAAGTCCCGAAATTTGTGACTTTTCAAATCACTTTTTGCTTTCTCTTCTCTCTCCTACTTTTCCAAAATCACCATTGTTGAGCCTCTCACTCTAGACTCTACCTTCTCTCTAGGTTTTGATCTAGTAGGAGTGATTTGCTCACCTTTGGCCTTTACAAAAAAGTTGTTGATCGTCGAGGGCTTCATTTTAATCTGAAAATCTCGGGTTTTGGAGCACGTTGAGTTTTGCCTTCTTCTCCCTTGGAGCTCCGAATTTGAGGTAGGGATATCCTACTCCTCTCTATGGATTTTGTCTTTAAATTTTGGTATTTTGAGATGTTGGGGTTGGTTTGGTCATCTTGTGAAAGTTTGGGGCTTTTGTGCTATTTTACAAAAGTTGGGTTTTATTCATAATAAACCTAAATGCATGTTTGGCATAGAGTAATGGAATGAATGTTAAATCATTGATGAAAATGGGACCTAAGGGTTGAAATGTTAATTATGGGAATTGACCTAATTACATTGTTTAATTAATTGGGATGATTAATTGGGAAGAAAGAGGAAATGAAATGTTGATTGAATATCCGTTGTGCATTTATTTTCTGTTTAGAAATAACTGCTTTGGGCTATCGGTGGAGGATAGTCGTGATTGTTGTAGACAATGCATGATGATTAGGCAAACTGAAACTAATCAATGAAGTATGTCATGGAATTTGACGATTGATAGAATACATTAACTATATGTATTGAGTGATTGTATATAGAACCAATGTGTTCATATACGTTATGTGTAGAGGAGGAGATAGGGGATGTACTCCGCGGTTTAGGGGAAGATAGGGGATGTACCTCTAAACCGGATAGTGTTGGGAGAAGATAGGGGATGAACTCCGTAGACACAGCTCATATGCTTGTCTAGAGAAGTGAAGATAGAGCTCATATGCTTATCTTTGTGAAGTGTGGATATAGCTTATATGCTTATCTGTGGATATTGTTGTTATACATATCTGTTGTAGAAAGTGGATATAGCTTAGTTGCTTATCTGAGAATGTGGATATTGTTGTTATACATATCTGTTGAATGTGGGTAGTGCTTATATGCCTATCTGTTGAAAAAGGGAAAATGAAAAGTAATTTGGACTTATAAGTCGTATGACATAAATATGTGATTTATGTGAATGTATTAGTGTTGGCCATCTATCAATTGCTAATATTTTAGTCATTGTTCATGGTTGGTTTAGTGTATTTCTACTGGGTTGTGGCTCACCCTATATGGGAATATCATTTTCAGGTGCAGGAAGCATGCCACCTCCAAGGACATAGTTGGGAGGCTAGTGGCGGACATGTTTTGTCGCTTAACTTTTGATGTATTACATGTAACTTCAAGCCAAGGGCTTAATTTGTAAACGAGTTAGCACCTTTTTGTTGTAACCAAGTGTTAACTTGGAAAGCTGTAAGCCCGTAGGGCATTTTGTTTCGATGTTAACATGTAATACATATGTATATGGAACTCTAATGAATAAAGGAATGTGGATGCTTTGTATATAAATGCATGTCTTATCTAATGGGTTTAATGCTTTTATTTTGAGGGCGTTACAACTTGGTATCAGAGCGTACCGGGTTCGAATACTTTGGGTACGTGGGAAGTGATTAGGATCACAATGGGTTTGTCTCGCTTGATAGAGACTTAGATGTAGTATCATATGCTATGTGCTTACTTGATAACATGTTTGTGTGACTATGTGGGTATGGGATTTAATTTCTGGGATGTTGATTGGATCCTTGAGTTTCTGGGAGTCTTGTTGGAAAAGCACTTGATCAATGCTGTTTCTAACCGGAACTCTAGTAACGCCTCGGGACTATCATTATCCGGAAATGAAATTCGTAAGTGCTTATGTGTTTATGTGCTTATGTGGAGTGAATTACAGTTGTCCATGCATTAGGACGTGAGTGTTTAGTTTCGGCACATTTGTGAATGTGCTAATGTTCTGTGTTACCTTTATTAGGATGTCAGGACGAGGAAGAGGTGCTAGGCGTGGTAGACCTGCGAGGCAGGAAGCACCATTACCGGGTGAGATTCCGGCAGTGCAGGAGGGAGTTGGTCAGGCCGATGTGGCCGAGCCAGTGGGTCAGCAGGCTATGGGTGCCTTGGCCAGAGAGATAGCAGGAGCTTTGGGTATTCTTAGAGCTGGAAATCAGGCCGCTGAGGCAGGGCCTTCTTTCTTGAAGAGGGAGTTCTTCCGGTCTAATCCGGATGAGTTTATTGGGGATCCGAAAGAGCCACTGAAGGCTGATGAGTGGCTAGAGCAAATGAGTAAGACGTTCGAGATGCTTGGCATCGAAGACGGAGCACTGAAAGTGACCTTGGCATCCTTCCAACTGAAGGGAGATGCGGGTCAGTGGTGGAAGTACGAGAAGGCTCGTGTTGGTGGTACTTGGGAGGCGTTTGTGAATGCTTTTCAGGAGAGGTTTTTGTCTGCAGTAGCTAGGGAGAAGCTGAGGGATCAGTTTAGCCGGCTTAATCAGCAGGGCTTGTCAGTGGCCGAGTTTGAGGCTACCTTTACTAGTCTGTCCAGGTTTGCACCTGAATTGGTGGCGTCTGAGGAACGCCGTTGCTACGAGTTTGAGCGGAAGTTGAGGCGGGGCCTCAAGTTGAGGGTTGGTGGGTCTTATATCCGAGAGTATAGACACCTAGTAGATGCTGCAGCTCATATGGAGCTCATGATGCAGGAGGAGGATGAGGGGCAGAGGGGCTCTAAGAGGAGCCAGGATAGCCAGGGTGATGGCAGGAGGCAGAGGGGTTCTAACCCTCAGCAGTCGCAGGGTGGTGTTGCTAGATCGACCTTCCCAGTGCCGAGTGCAGGCTCCGGGAGAGGTGGTCAGGGGGAATTCACCTGTTACAAGTGTGGCCAGCTGGGTCACAAGGTTTCTGTTTGCCCGCAGAAGGGTGGGGGTCAGAGAGCTGCGTCTTCTTCAGCTAGACCGCAGAGTCAGAGTTTGGGCAGGGGGCAGCCCTTGACTTGTTATCAGTGTGGACAGCCTGGGCACATGAAGAGGTTTTGCCCGCAGTTGAGTGCCACTTCGGGAGCGTCTGGTTCTAGGCAGACGCAGGGTTTTCAGCCAGCTCAGTCTGTGCAGGCCTCGAGGGCCAATCTGGGAGCTTCGTCATCCCAGTCAGTGCAGCAGTCCTTTGCTCCGAGAGGTGAGCAGGTAGACCAGGGGCCTACGGGGCGCGTGTATGCTGTTACCGCGCAGGATTTAGTACCAGCTCCATCAGTAGTGAGAGGTACTTTTCTGTTTTGCAACTCGGTTGCTAATGTGTTGATAGACACGGGTGCATCTCATTCTTTTGTATCTGCTGCATTTGCATCTGTTTTGGAATTGGAGTTAGCACAGTTAGCATCTCCTATTTGTGTGGTATCGCCCTTGGGTGGTGAGTTGATCCTGAAACAGGGTGTTAGAGGATGTGATATAGAGGTCGCCGATTATAGGCTTCCTTTTCTGTTTGTTGTCATACCCATGAAGGGTTTTGATGTTATTTTGGGTATGGACTGGTTATCGTCATACCGGGCTGTTATTGATTGCTACCGCCAGAGGGTCACATTATGTACCTTAAGCGGGGAGTGGTTCCATTTCTTGGGAGACCGGGTTGGTAGTATTTTGCCACCGGGGTTTGATTCGCGAGGGCGAAGTGAGCTTAGTAGTCTACTTGCTAGCTTTGAGAGTAGTGAGTGTGTTGAGACACAGATTGTGTTGCCGAGGGTGGTTTGTGAGTATTCGGATGTCTTTCCCGAAGATCTTGTTAGTTTGCCACCTCACCGAGAGATAGAGTTCTCTATTGATTTAGTGCCCGGCACGGCGCCGATTTCTATGGCACCTTACCGTTTTGCTCCAGCAGAGTTGGTTGAGTTGAAAGTTCAGCTCCAGGAATTGCTCGATAAGGGCTTTGTTCGCCCTAGTGTTTCGCCGTGGGGAGCACCGGCCCTCTTTGTTAAAAAGAAAGATGGGGCCTTGAGATTGTGTATTGACTACCGGAAGTTGAATCGGGCTACGGTTAAGAATAAGTACCCTATGCCCCGTATAGATGATTTGTTTGACCAGTTGAAGGGTTCCCGTTGTTTCTCTAAGGTAGATTTGAGATCGGGTTACCATCAGTTGAGGGTCAGGGAAGAGGATATTCCGAAGACGGCATTCCGTACGCGGTATGGCCATTATGAGTTTCTGGTGATGCCATTTGGGCTTACCAATGCACCGGCAGTCTTTATGGACTTGATGAACCGGATTTTCCGGGAGTTCTTAGACCGATTTGTGGTCGTCTTCGTGGACGACATCCTTATCTATTCGCCTTCAGAGGAGGCGCACGAGGAACACTTGAGAGTAGTGCTTGAGTTACTTAGAGCCCATAGGCTGTATGCCAAGTTTGGGAAGTGTGAATTCTGGCTGAGGGAAGTCAAATTCTTAGGCCACGTGGTATCCAGGGAAGGGGTGTCTGTTGATACATCCAAGGTTGAGGCAGTGCAAGATTGGGCACAGCCTAAGAGTGTGTTCGAGATCCGCAGTTTTCTGGGATTGGCTGGGTATTACCGTCGGTTTGTGAAAGATTTCTCCAGGTTAGCGTCACCGTTGACTAGACTGACTCGGAAAGGAGTCAAGTTTGTGTGGAGCGAGACTTGTGAAAAGTCGTTCCAAGAGCTGAAAGTTAGATTGACCACCGCTCCGGTGTTAATTATTCCGGAGAGAGGGTTGGGTTATGCGGTTTATTGTGATGCCTCACGAGAGGGTTTGGGTTGTGTGTTGATGCAAGAGGGGAAAGTGGTAGCTTATGGCTCACGTCAGTTGAAAATACACGAAAAGAATTACCCCACACACGACCTAGAGTTAGCAGCAGTGATCTTTGCCTTGAAAATCTGGAGGCACTACCTTTATGGTGAGAAGTTCGAGGTGTTCTCGGACCACAAGAGTTTAAAGTATCTGTTTACACAGAAAGACTTGAATTTGAGGCAAAGGAGATGGATGGAGTTCATCGAGGATTATGATTTTGAGTTGCATTATCACCCGGGAAAGGCCAATGTTGTGGCCGATGCCCTTAGTAGGAAATCCATTAGTGATGTAGCTAGTATAGCCATCCGGGAATGGGAGATGTTGGGAGCACTTGGTGAGTTTGATTTGCTACTGGGCAAATCTGTTGAGGCTGCGGTCTTGTTTTCTGTTGTTGTGCAGCCTACACTTGTGATTAGAGTGTTAGAGGCACAGAAAGGTGACCTTGAAGTAGAATCTCTCCGAGAGAAGATCTCCAGTGGGAAAGTGGAGAAGGGTTTGATGGTGTATCCCGACCTGAGTGTGAGATACCGAGACCGTTTGTTTGTACCGGAGGCTTGCCGTGAGGAAGTACTCCGAGAGTTTCACTATTCGCGCCTTGCGGTGCATCCGAGAGGTACTAAGATGTATCAGGATTTGGGTCGCCAGTTTTGGTGGCGGGGTATGAAGAGAGATGTGGCTGTTTTCGTATCGAAGTGCCTTACTTGCCAGCAAGTGAAGACCGAGCATCAGAGGCCAGCGGGTTTGTTGCAACCCTTGCCTATTGCCGAGTGGAAGTGGGAGCATATCGCTATGGACTTCGTTGTAGGTCTTCCGAGGACTCAGCGGGGTAGTGATGCTATTTGGGTGGTTGTAGACCGGTTGACTAAGTCGGCGCACTTTATTCCTATGCGCGTGAGAGATTCGGTGGATCATCTTGCCGATTTGTATATTCGGGACGTAGTGAGATTGCACGGGGTCCCAGTGACGATTGTCTCAGATAGAGATCCTCGTTTTACTGCTAGGTTGTGGCAGAGTTTGCAGAGTGCCTTGGGCACTAAGTTGACCTTTAGTACGGCTTATCATCCTCAGACTGACGGGCAGTCCGAGCGTACTATTCAGATCCTCGAGGATATGCTTCGGGGTTGTGTCCTGGACTTCAGTGGGACGTGGGAGAGGCATTTGCCTTTGGTAGAGTTTGCCTACAACAACAGTTTCCAGTCTAGCATCGGTATGGCACCGTTTGAGGCCTTGTATGGCCGACCTTGTAGGTCTCCAGTTTGTTGGGCCGAGGTGGGTGATGCACCTTTGTTGGGTCCGGAGTTGGTTAGGGAGACGACGGAGAAAGTTGAGCTTATCCGTAGGAGGCTTGTTACAGCCCAGAGTCGGCAGAAATCTTATGCTGACCGTAGGAGGAGGCCTTTGGCGTTTGAGGTATGTGATCATGTCTTTCTGAAGATATCACCTAGGCGAGGTTTGATGAGATTTGGGAAGAGTGGGAAGTTATCCCCTCGGTATATTGGTCCTTTTGAGATCCTTGAGAGGATTGGTGAGGTTGCTTATCGGTTAGCCTTACCGCCGCAGTTGTCCGGGGTGCATGACGTGTTTCATGTGTGTATGCTTCGGAAGTATGAGCCAGATCCATCACATGTGTTGGAATGGACCGATTTAGAGGTAGATGAGGATGCCTCGTATGAGGAGAGACCGGTTCAGGTCTTGGATAGGCGGGATCAGGTCCTGCGTGGCAAGACCATTCCTTTGGTGAAAGTCTTGTGGAAACATCACGGAGTGGAGGAAGCCACTTGGGAACGTGAGTTGGAAGTCCGAGAGAAATATCCGGACTTGTTTGTTGTTATGTAATCTTGTATTTAAATTTTGCATTTTGTTGAACTTAAGAGCTTTTATATATGTCTTAAGTTGTAAAACATTGAAAATGTTTTAGTTATTGGAAGTATGTTTTAGAACTTGCCTCATATGGAAGTTGAATGTGACATTATATTTGTTGATATATTGTTGAAATTGGAAAGATAGTGCATAATGTTGATGCATGTTGAAAGTACATATGTTGTTTACATATTGTGGAATGTCTCTTGTTTAAGGGATGGGATGACCGGTAATGGGTCGAATTGTTGAATGTTAAAATGTAACATTGTTTAAAATGGAGAAAACTTGTTTTTGAAAAACGTGTGCTTAATTTCGGGGACGAAATTCTTTAAGGGGGGGAGGTTATAGCGATCCCGGGTTTTACCCTTGTTGAACAGTGATCCGGACATGTGTCCGTGGATGTTAGTTGTTGCTTATTATCTTGTTTGCATCCTCTTTACTTCATATTTGAGTTATAGGATGTGTCGGGCGGGTTTGTTACAGGTTGGTTGAGTTTAGAAACCAAAACTAGTTGCCCAGATTTTGGCCTGTACGCTCGAGCGGAGATTACACCCATCCAGTATTTTTCCTGTGCAGCGTTGTACGCTCGAGCGTGGGATTGGCCGCTCGAGCGGGGTTGTCTGAGTGACGCTCGAGCGTAGAGTTGGAAGCTCGAGCGGAGGCCTGGTTCTGCAGAAATGCTGGGAGAGTGCATTCTGCGCTCGAGCGGGAGTTTATGCGCTCGAGCGGAAGTCTGTGAGTGGCCGCTCGAGCGGGGTGTTTTACGCTCGAGCGGGAGACTGGGTTTAAGTCCCGAAATTTGTGACTTTTCAAATCACTTTTTGCTTTCTCTTCTCTCTCCTACTTTTCCAAAATCACCATTGTTGAGCCTCTCACTCTAGACTCTACCTTCTCTCTAGGTTTTGATCTAGTAGGAGTGATTTGCTCACCTTTGGCCTTTACAAAAAAGTTGTTGATCGTCGAGGGCTTCATTTTAATCTGAAAATCTCGGGTTTTGGAGCACGTTGAGTTTTGCCTTCTTCTCCCTTGGAGCTCCGAATTTGAGGTAGGGATATCCTACTCCTCTCTATGGATTTTGTCTTTAAATTTTGGTATTTTGAGATGTTGGGGTTGGTTTGGTCATCTTGTGAAAGTTTGGGGCTTTTGTGCTATTTTACAAAAGTTGGGTTTTATTCATAATAAACCTAAATGCATGTTTGGCATAGAGTAATGGAATGAATGTTAAATCATTGATGAAAATGGGACCTAAGGGTTGAAATGTTAATTATGGGAATTGACCTAATTACATTGTTTAATTAATTGGGATGATTAATTGGGAAGAAAGAGGAAATGAAATGTTGATTGAATATCCGTTGTGCATTTATTTTCTGTTTAGAAATAACTGCTTTGGGCTATCGGTGGAGGATAGTCGTGATTGTTGTAGACAATGCATGATGATTAGGCAAACTGAAACTAATCAATGAAGTATGTCATGGAATTTGACGATTGATAGAATACATTAACTATATGTATTGAGTGATTGTATATAGAACCAATGTGTTCATATACGTTATGTGTAGAGGAGGAGATAGGGGATGTACTCCGCGGTTTAGGGGAAGATAGGGGATGTACCTCTAAACCGGATAGTGTTGGGAGAAGATAGGGGATGAACTCCGTAGACACAGCTCATATGCTTGTCTAGAGAAGTGAAGATAGAGCTCATATGCTTATCTTTGTGAAGTGTGGATATAGCTTATATGCTTATCTGTGGATATTGTTGTTATACATATCTGTTGTAGAAAGTGGATATAGCTTAGTTGCTTATCTGAGAATGTGGATATTGTTGTTATACATATCTGTTGAATGTGGGTAGTGCTTATATGCCTATCTGTTGAAAAAGGGAAAATGAAAAGTAATTTGGACTTATAAGTCGTATGACATAAATATGTGATTTATGTGAATGTATTAGTGTTGGCCATCTATCAATTGCTAATATTTTAGTCATTGTTCATGGTTGGTTTAGTGTATTTCTACTGGGCTGTGGCTCACCCTATATGGGAATATCATTTTCAGGTGCAGGAAGCATGCCACCTCCAAGGACATAGTTGGGAGGCTAGTGGCGGACATGTTTTGTCGCTTAACTTTTGATGTATTACATGTAACTTCAAGCCAAGGGCTTAATTTGTAAACGAGTTAGCACCTTTTTGTTGTAACCAAGTGTTAACTTGGAAAGCTGTAAGCCCGTAGGGCATTTTGTTTCGATGTTAACATGTAATACATATGTATATGGAACTCTAATGAATAAAGGAATGTGGATGCTTTGTATATAAATGCATGTCTTATCTAATGGGTTTAATGCTTTTATTTTGAGGGCGTTACAATTCAAGAAACCACTATACCTTTACTATCTATTTGGAAATTGAATGAAAAAGGAAGTTGAATAGAAAAGTAAATTGAATAAAAATTGAAGTTGAATAAAAATAAAAATGGAAGTTGCATAAAATTAACAATGGAAGTTCATTGAAGAAACCACTATACCTTAACGATCTATTTGGAAATTAAATAAAAAAAGAAGTTTAATAGAAAAAGAAATTGAATAAAATTAAAAATGAAAGTTCATTCAAGAAACCACTATACCTTAACGATCTATTTGGATATTAAATAAAAAGGGAAGTTGAATAGAAAAGGAAATTGAAAAAAAATGGAAGTTGCATAAAATTAGCAATAAAAGTTCATTCAAGAAACCACTATATCTTAACGATCTATCGGGAAATTAAATAAAAAAGAAAGTCGAATAGAAAAGGAAATTGAATAAAAATAAAAATGAAAGTTCATTAAATAAACAACTATACTTAACGATTTATTTGGAAATTAAATAAAAATGGAAGTTGAATAAAAAAGGAAATTGCATAAAACTGAAGCTGAATAAAAATAAAAATGGAAGTCACATAAAATTAACAAAGGAAGTTTATTCAAGAAACCACTATACCTTAACGATTTATTGGGAAATTAAATAAAAAAATGAAGTTTAATAGAAAAGAAAATTGAATAAAAACGAATGTTGAATAAGAATAAAAATGGATGCTGCATGAAATTAAAATGTAATTTCCTTCAAGAAACCACTATACCTTAACGATCTATTTGGAAATTAAAGTAAAAAAAAAAAGAAGTTCAATAGAAAAGGAAAAAGAATAAAAATGGAAGTTGAATAAAAATAAAAATCGAAGTTGCGTAAAATTAAAAATGGAAGTTCATTCAAGAAACCACTATATCTTAACGGTCTATTTGTAAATAAAATAAAAAATTAAGTTGAATAGAAAATGAAATTGAATAAAAATTGAAGTTGAATAAAAATAAAAACGGAGGTTGCATAAAACTAACCAGGGAAGTTCATTCAAGAAAAACCACTATACCTTAACGATCTATTTGGAAATTAAATAAAAAAAAAAGTTGAATAGAGAAAGAAATTTAATAAAAATGGAAGTTTATTCAAGAAACCAGACTAACTCAACGATCTATTTGGAAATTAAACAAAAAAGGAAGTTGAATAGTAAAGGAAATTGAATAAAAAGGGAAGTTGAATAAAAATAAAAATGGACGGTGTATTAAATTAACAGTAAAAGTTCATTGAAGAATCCTCATTACCTTAATGATCTATCTGGAAATTAAATAAAAAAGGAAGTTGAATAGAAAAGTAAATTGAACAAATATGGAAGTTGAAAAAAATTAATAATGGAAGTTCATTCAAGAAAATACTATACCTCAACGATCTATTTGGAAATTAAATAAAAAAGGAAGTTGAATAGAAAAGTAAATTGAATAAAAATAAAAATAGAAGTTGAATAAAAATAAAAATGGAAGTTGCATAAAATTAAAAGTGGAAGTTCATTCAAGAAACCACAATACCTTAACGATCTACTTGGAAATTAACTAAAAAAGGAAATTGAATAGAAAAGGAAATTAAATAAAAATTGAAGCTGAATAAAAATAAAAATGGAAGTTGCATAAAATTTAAAACGGAAGTTCATTCAAGAAACCACTATAACTTAACGATCTATTTGGTAATTAAAAAAAAAAAACAAAGTTGAATAGAAAAGGTAATTGAATAAGAATTGAAGTTTAAAAAAAATAAAAATGAAAGTTGCATAAAATTAAAAACGGAAGTTCATTTAAGAAACCACTATAACATAACGATCTATTTGGAAATTAAAAAAAAAAAAAACAAAATTGAATAGAAAAGGTAATTGAATAAAAATTGAAGTTGAAAAAAAATAAAAATGGAAGTTGCATTAATGTAGGAACCCGCACTTTATGTCCTCATCATGTCCATGAGCATCGGTATGATTATGACTTGTTTAGCTTGCATGTGTGTGTTGTGATTTGTTTCGCTTGAGCTAATGCGATCCATGTCTTGATTTGAAGCCTTGTGATTTGTCTAAGTGTAGTATGCTTGTCTTGTTCCTTCCTTAATGTGAAACTTAGGTCACGCCTTGCCTGAGTTATGCTAGCCGATGTTATTCCAAGCCGAGGTCTTCCTTAGTCTGGCCTTAGTATCTTGAAACCCCTTGTCGACCTCAGTCCTTGCCTTGACCACCTTAGCCGAGATGTTACCTTGCACCCAAGTGATCTCGTCCTGGAAGTGGTATGACCTAGGCCGATGTGTGGCGCATCTAGGCCAAGATGTGGCACAGCTTAGTCAAGTGTTGTCCTTCCTAGCCGAGGTCATTGTCACCTTAGTTGCCGAAGTCTTTGTTAGCCGATGTCACCCCTTGCCGGAGTGTCATTCTGTGTAGCGTGTTAGATACGCCTTGTTGTTAGCCGATGTCATTGCCCCGTCAGAGAGCCCATACCGCTTTGCTTTTTGAATACCCTTCCACCATGCTTTGTCTGGCCTGTCAGCCACCTTTTCAGGATGAACCCAACCAGTCGCCGCCACGTGTCTCAGCAGAGGGTTAACCCCAGAACCGGGTATAGAAAACTATCATTTGGTATCATAAACTTGCCTTGTAGAGAGAGAGAAGCTCTAGAAGAGGGAGAAGAGTTCTTGAGAGAGAAGTAGATCTTCAAGCTTGATTCCTAGAGATCGAACCGTTAGATCCGTGTTCTAAGGTTAGATTCTTGATCTGCTCATGATGTTCTTTATGTTTATGATTTTGCATTGCATGATTGAAAATGATTTGTAAGCCATGCATCGTTTTGAAGCTCGATTCTAGAAAGAGAAAATGACATTCATGTGTTCTTCAAGAAAGTCTTGTTTTGATCCGAAAGCTTTTCGCCTAGACTCATGTTTTGTGTTTGTCCTTGCATGATTTTCAACTACGGGTACCCAGGTCCATGTTTTCAAACTCATAGCACGAAAATCCCAGATTTGTGATGGCGGATTATGATCAAGCATTCGTATTTTTCATGTTTTCACACTCATGTTCTTCATGTTCATCAACAGAGGGAAACCCAGAGTTTCCCGACCTCTTTCCTTGCATGTGGCCCTCGGGAACACACCTCGGCAAGGAGGTGTGGAACCTCGGCCTAGACCTGGTTGGTGCCCAGCATGTTTTCCGAAAACATTTGTGTATATGAGAGACTTGTTTGAAAGCGCATTCAATAGGCTTTGCCATGTGTTGTAGGACTTGGGCTTGTCTCGACCCCGACGTGTGAAGAAACGATGTGAGTGGTATTTTTAATAAAGCTATGTTACACTTGCTTTCATAAATCTCGTCTTGCCTTGTTTTGAAAAGTACTTGATCTAGCATGAATGACTATCCCTATTTTGTATATCAAATGCTATCTTGTTTTGATGACTTGTCTTGACAGTCCTTAGTGCTAGAGGACTCTAAACTTTTGCAGCACAGCTTGTCTTGACAGTCCTTAGTGCTAGAGGACTATAAACTTTCGCAGCACAGCTTGTCTTGACAGTCCTTAGTGCTAGAGGACTATAAACTTTCGCAGCACAGCTTGTCTTGACAGTCCTTAGTGCTAGAGGACTCTAAACTTTCGCAGCACAGCTTGTCTTGAAACTCTTGTCTTGATATGTCATCACCCCTTGAAATAAGTAGATGTTATTAACATCCAAGGAACTTGAAAGCCGGCAAATGAACTTGATTTCCCTCTTGATCGAAAAGTATGCTGTGTATAGTTTTGAAAGAAATCTTGGATATCAATCATGCAAAACCTTTATTTCTAGTATCATTCACTGAGTATCCAAGCTCACCCTCTCTATATATATGTAGGTGATGAACAAGAAGGCATTGAGGCCTAGACGTGATTGCCGATGTGTTTTGGGTGCTTTGCCGACATGTTTTGGATTTGCGTTTTGCATCGTCTTGAAGATTATGCTTCTCGGCTTATGTTTTCTTTGTTTGTTTTGGCATATGTCGGCTTGAGAAGCCTTTTGGTCAGGATGTATTTTGTGTTCCATTTTGTTGTATCCAAAATTGTAAGACTTGTAAAGATGTTTGATGTATGGCATTCCATTGGACTTATGCACGGCTCTCATGGACAACTCGGTTTATATGTATATTTTGCTTCCGCTCTTGTAAGCCCCATATTTCATACTCTGATTGTGTGTGATTTTTGTAAGACGGCCTTCGGTAACCTCGGGTTACTGGCCATCACGGCACCAAACTACTAGGGGCGGTTTGGGGGCGTGACAATTAAATTAAAAACGGATGTTCATTTAAGAAACCACTATAACTTAACGATCTATTTGGAAATTAAAAAAAAAAAAAAACGAAGTTGAATAGAAAAAGGTAATTGAATAAAAATTGAAGTTCAAAAAAAATAAAAATGGAAGTTGCAGAAAATTAAAAACGAAAGTTCATTCAAGAAACCACAATACCTTAACGATCTATTTGGAAATTAAATAAATAAGGAAATTGAATAGAAAAGGAAATTGAATAAAAAAGGAAGTTGAAAAAAAAAATGGAAGTTGCCTAAAATTAAAAATGGAAGTTCATTTAAGAAACCACTATACCTTAACGATCTACTCGGAAATTAAATAAAAAATGAAATTGAATAGAAAAGGAAATTGAATAAAAATGGAAGTTGATTAAACATAAAAATTGAAGTTGCATAAAATTAAAAATGACAATTTTTTCAAGAAACCATTATACCTTAACGATCTATTTGGAAATTAAAAAAAAAACGGAAAATTGAAAAGAAAAAGAAATTGAATAAAAATAGAAGTTGAATAAAAATAAAAATGGAAGTTGCATAAAATTAAAAATATAAGTTCATTCAAAAAACCACTATACCTTAACGATTTATTTGGAAATTAAATAAAAAAAGAAATTGAATAGAAAAAGAAATTGAATAAAAAAGGAAGTTGAATAAAAATAAAAATGGAAGTTGTAAAAAATTAAAAATGGAAGTTCATTCAAGAAACCACTATACCTTAACGATCTGCTTGGATAATAAATAAAAAAGGAAATTAAATAGAAAAGGAAATTGAATAAAAATGGAAGTTGAATAAAAATAAAAATTGAAGTTCATTATGAAACCTATACCTTAACGATCTATTTTGAAATTAAATAATAAAGGAAATTGAATAGAAAATGAAATTGAATAAAAATGGAAGTTGCATAAAATTTAAAACGGAAGTTCATTCAAGAAACCACTATAACTTAACGATCTATTTGGGAATTTAAAAAAAAAAATTAAAAATGAAGTTCATTCAAAAAGCCACTATACCTTAACGATCTACTTGGAAATTAAATAAAAAAGAAAATTGAATAGAAAAAGAAGTTGAATAAAAATAAAAATGGAAGTTGCATAAAATTAAAAATTGAAGTTCATTCAAGAAACCACTATACCTTAACGATCTACTTGGAAATTAACTAAAAAAGGAAATTGAATAGGAAAGGAAATTAAATAAAAATTGAAGTTGAATAAAAATAAAAATGAAAGTTGCATAAAATTAAAAAGGGAAGTTCATTCAAAAAGCCACTATAACTTAACGATCTATTTGGTAATTAAAAAAAAAAACAAAGTTGAATAGAAAAGGTAATTGAATAAAATTTGAAGTTTAAAAAAAATAAAAATGGAAGTTACATAAAATTAAAAACGGAAGTTCATCCAAGAAACCACTATAACTTAACGATCTATTTGGAAATTAAAAAAAAAAAAAACAATGTTGAATAGAAAAGATAATTGAATAAAAATTGAAGTTGAAAAAAAATAAAAATGGAAGTTGATTAAATTAAAAACAGAAGTTCATTTAAGAAACCACTATAACTTAACGATCTATTTGGACTTTTTAAAAGAAAAAAACGAAGTTGAATAGAAAAGGTAATTGAATAGAAATTGATGTTGAAAAAAAATAAAAATGGAAGTTGCATAAAATTAAAAACAGAAGTTCATTCAAGAAACCACTATACTTTAACGATCTATTTCGAAATTAAATAAATAAGAAAATTGAATAGAAAAAGAAATTGAATAAAAAAGGAAGTTGAATAAAAATAAAAATGGAAGTTGCGTAAAATTAAAAATGGAAGTTCATTCAAGAAACCACTATACCTTAACGATCTATTCGGAAATTAAATAAAAAAGGAAATTGAATAGAAAAGGAAATTGAATAAAAATGGAAGTTGAATAAAAATAAAAATTGAAGTTGCAGAAAATTAAAAATGATAGTTTATTCAAGAAACCACTATACCTTAACGATCTATTTGGAAATTAAAAAAAAATGGGAAATTGAAAAGAAAAGGAAATTGAATAAAAATAGAAGTTGAATAAAAATAAAAATAGAAGTTGAATAAAAATAAAAATGGAAGTTGCATAAAATTAAAAATGGAAGTTCATTCAAAAAACCTCTATACCTTAACGATCTATTTGGAAATTAAATAAAAAAAAATTGAATAGAAAAAGAAATTGAATAAAAAAGAAAGTTGAATAAAAATAAAAATGGAAGTTGCAAAAAATTAAAAATAGAAATTCATTTAAGAAACCACTATACCTTAACGATCTATTTGGATATTAAATAAAAAAGGAAATTCAATAGAAAATGAAATTGAATAAAAATGGAAGTTGAATAAAAATAAAAATGAAAGTTCATTCAAGAAACCGCTATACCTTAATGATCTATTTTGAAATTAAATAATAAAGGAAATCGAATAGAAAATGAAATTGAATAAAAATTGAAGTTGAATAAAAATAAAAATGAAAGTTGCATAAAATTAAAAACGGAAGTTCATTCAAGAAACCACTATAGCTTAACGATCAATTTGGAAATTTAAAAAAAAAAAAAAAAAAAAAAACGAAGTTGAATAGAAAAGTAATTGAATAAAAATTGAAGTTGAAAAAAAAATAAAAATGGAAGTTGCATAAAATTAAAAACGAAAGTTCATTCAAGAAACCACTATAACTTAACGATCTATTCGGAAATTTAAAAAAAAAAAAAAAAACCATGTTGAATAGAAAAGGTAATTGAATAAAAATTGAAATTGAAAAAAAATAAAAATGGAAGTTGCATAAAATTAAAAACGGAAGTTCATTCAAGAAACCACTATAACTTAACAATCTATTTGGAAATTTTTTTTAAAAAAAACAATGTTGAATAGAAAAGGTAATTGAATAAAAATTGAAGTTGAAAAAAAATAAAAATGGAAGTTGCATAAAATTAAAAATGGAAGTTCATTCAAGAAACCATTATACCTTAACGATCGATTTGGAAATTAAATAAATAAGGAAATTGAATAGAAAAGGAAATTTAATAAAAAAGGAAGTTGAATAAAAATAAAAATGGAAGTTGCATAAAATTAAAAATGGAAGTTAATTCAAGATACCACTATACCTTAAGGATCTATTCGGAAATTAAATAAAAAAGGAAATTGAATAGAAAAGGAAATTGAATAAAAATGGAAGTTGAATAAAAATAAAAATTCAAGTTCATTCAAGAAACCACTATACCTTAACGATCTATTTTGAAATTAAATAATAAAGTAAATTGAATAGAAAATGAAATTGAATAAAAATTGAAGTTGAATAAAAATAAAAATGGAAGTTGCATAAAATTGAAAACGGAAGTTCATTCAAGAAACCACTATAGCTTAACGATCAATTTGGAAATTAAAAAAAAAAAAAAAAACGAAGTTGAATAGAAAAGGTAATTGAATAAAAATTGAAGTTGAAAAAAAAATAAAAATGGAAGTTGCATAAAATTAAAAACGAAAGTTCATTCAAGAAACCGCTATACCTTAATGATCTATTTGGAAATTAAATAAAAAGCGAAGTTGAATAGAAAAGTAGATTGAATAAAAATGGAAGTTGAAAAAAAAATAAAATGAAAGTTGCATAAAATTAAAAACGGAAGT
The DNA here is from genome assembly GCF_055761805.1 of Camellia sinensis. Lineage (NCBI taxonomy): Eukaryota > Viridiplantae > Streptophyta > Magnoliopsida > Ericales > Theaceae > Camellia > Camellia sinensis. Next base: position 166,292,590 of record NC_138972.1, read on the forward strand.
TCATTCAAGAAACTAGTATACTTTAACGATCTATTTGGAAATTAAATAAAAAAGGAAATTGAATAGAAAAGGAAATTGAATAAAAGCATAATCACATAAGCATGTTATCACATAAGTATACAATACATGTTAACATCTCATTCAAGCGAGACAAACCCATTATGGTACTAACCACTTCCCACGTACCCAAAGTATTCAAACCCGGTACGCTCTGATACCAAGTTGTAACGCTCCCAAAATAATACAATAAAGACAACTCATATGTGGAATAAATATGAGAAACAACATACTTTCATACATCAGAGTCTATTGTTTAACAAACAGTTAAATGCCATATAGGCTTACATCTTTCCAAGTCATTACTTGGTTACACAAATTGAGTCTTGCTCATTACATCTTAAGCCCTTGGCTTTACAAATAACAAACATACACACATAAAACATAAATAAGAAGCTCTTGCTTCCCGAGAGTCCATCCATGCTATTTCTATAGCGACCCCGGTCTTTTCTCTTTAAATTATTGTATCCGGACTTAGGTTCCGTGGATCCTGTCATTACTTATTGGTTGTTGTTGTCCTTTCATCTCTTTGTATTTGAAGTATAGGTTGTGTTGGGCGGGTCTGTTACAGGTTGGTTGATTTTAGATGCCGATAGGTGATGCCCAGATTTTGGCCTTCACGCTCGAGCGGAAGTTTTAACGCTCGAGCGGTCCCTTTGTTGTTGCTTCTCCGCTCGAGCGGGAATTTTGACGCTCGAGCGTGATTTTCCATCTCCCAGTATTTTGCTCTGCAGTTCTTCCGCTCGAGCGGTAGTTTTTACGCTCGAGCGTGATCCCTTGTTTTTGCTTCTCCGCTCGAGCGGGGAGTTTGACGCTCGAGCGGGTGCAGCGCCTGCAAAACTTCTGGAAGGGTGCAATCGACGCTCGAGCGGCTTTCTTCACGCTCGAGCATGATTCTGTGTCTTACGCTCGAGCGGGGCATTCTACGCTCGAGCGTAGAGTCGAGTATATCAGTCCGTGATTTCACTTTTTGGATCACTTTTTGACCTACTTTTCCTTCATAACTTTCAAAAACCGCCCCTGGAGTGTTTTTATCTCTCTCTCTCCCTGTACACACCTTCTCTCTTACGATTGATCTACTTAGAGTGAGTTTCTACCTTAGATCCTTTATTAAAAAGTTAGAGTGAGTTGAGGGCTTCGTTTTAATCTGAGAAACTTGGGATTTGGAGCACGTTAGTCTTTGGTCTTCATCTCCATCTTCTCCATACGGGTTATTTTCTTCGAGGTAGGGATTTTCCTACTCCATTTTATATGCTTTGTTCTAAGTTTGGTATTTTGATAGGTTGGGGACACTTTGAAAATGTTGGGAAAAAAACCCTAGTTGAATTGCTAAATTGATTTGAGTAATTAATTTAAGGAAATTGGGGAATTTGGTTAAATCCATGAAATTGGGGAATTTATTGATTAAATGGTGTAGTTGGATAACATAAATCACTCGCCTATTGAATTGTTGGTATATTTATTTTTCGAGTCTAGAAATAACTGTTTTAGGCTATCGGTAAAGGATAGTCGTGCTTGTTGTAGACATTGCATGCGGATTAGGGAAACTAATCAATTTGTATAAGTCATAAATTTAGACTATTGAATTAATACAGAAATTACATGTATTGATTGAGCATTGCATATGCATATTGTTTGGGAGGAGACAGGGGATGTACTCCACGGTTTAGGGGAAGATAGGGGATGGACCTCTAAACCGGATTTTTGTTTGGGAGGAGATAGGGGATGGACTCCATTAGCACCATTTTTATGTGTGCTTATTATATTGAAGTGTTTTTACAAGATTATTGATACAGCACTAAAATGTGTATCAAATGGGAAGTATGAAGTGTTTTGATATGAGCATGAGTCTCATTTGTTTTGTTGATATTGGAAGTAATGTGAATATGATATAAAATTCACTGTTGTAAGTTTGGCCAGGTTCTGAGCCATGTTGATAATAATGGAAAGTGAAATGTGCCTTAGATATTGGTGTCATGAGACTGTTTAATGATAAAATTGATTATCTTAGTTAACTATCTATTGAATGCTATAGCTTTATTCAATGCTTATATTTGGTTTAGTATTTTTCTACTGGGCTGTGGCTCACCCTTTATGGGAACATCATTTTCAGGTTCAGGTGATAAGCTACCTCCACGGACTTAGCCTGGAAGGATTTGATGTTTGGGATTTTGAAGACTTGTCTTTAATTATATGTTTTATTTTGTTATTTTGGAGATTTCATGTAAACATTCAAGCCTAGGGCTTAACTTGTAAATGAGTTAGTACTCATCCTTTTTGTGTCCAAGTGTTAGCTTGGAAAGATGTAAGCCCTTAGGGCATTTATTTTGATGTTGCAGGATGTTACATGTGAGGTCTTTCAATAAGAATACTCTGATGAATAACTCAAATGATTCATTTTCTTTTATAAATGCATGTTAATGTTATAGTTATTATGGGCTTATTTTGAGGGCGTTACAATTTCCTTGGAGGTAACACCTCACCTGCACCTGAAAATGATATTCCCGTATAGGGTGAGCCAACAGCCCAGTAGAGATAATCTATCACAATATATGATATAGCGACCCCGGTCTTTTCCCATTTGATTATTGTATCCGGACTTAGGTTTCGTAGATTTTGTCATTGTATAATTGTTGTTGTCGTCCTTTATTTTCTAATTTGGAGTTATAGGGTGTGTTGGGCAGGTTTGTTTCAGGTTGGTTGGGTTCGGAAACCAAGTGTTGCTGTCTAGTTTTTGGGTTGGTCGCTCAAGCGAGTACTTGGCCGCTCGAGCGAGGGTTATATTTTGTGTCTGGTGGCTCAAGCCAGCTTTTCTTAGCTCGAGCGAGCGATTGCGTCTAGTATAGACCTGAAGCATTGCATTCTTGGCTCGAGCGAGATTTTCTTCGATCGAGCGAGGCTTTCTTGTGTCTGGTCGCTCGAGCGACCAAGTCTTCGCTCGAGCGAGCCTGTCCAGTTTAAAGAGGTAGCAGCGGGTTTTTAATCAGTTTTTCATCCTCTTTTTGATTCCAAAACCCTAGGTCCGACTTTTCTCTCCCTCTACTCACCTTCTCTCTTAGGTTTGATCTATTTAGAGTGTGTTTCTACCCCAGATCCTTTATTAAAAAGATAGAGTGAGTCGAGGGCTTCCATTTAATCCGAACGTTTGGTGGTTTGGAGCACTTTGGAATTTGGGTCTTCATTTCCGTCTTCTCCATTCGGGTTATTTTCTTCGAGGTAGGGATTTCCTACTCTATCCTATAAGTTTTGTTCTAAGTTTTGGTATTTTGATATGTTGGGAGTACTCTGGTAATTTTGGGAATAACCCTAGTTGTTTTAATAAATTAATTTGTATAATTAATTTAAGGAAATTGGGAAATTGGTTAAATGCATGAAATTGAGGAATTCATTGATTAAATGGTGTAGTTGGATAATTAAAATCACTCGCCTATTGAATTGTTGATATATTTATTTCCAGTCTAGAAATAACTGTTTTGGGCTATCGGTGGAGGATAGTCGTGTTTGTTGTAGACATTGCATGTGGATTAGGGAAAATTGAAACTAATCAATTTGTTTAAGTCATAAATTTAAAATATTGAATTAATACAGAAATTACATGTATTGATTGAGCATTGCATATGCATATTGTTTGGGAGGAGATAGGGGATGTACTCCACGGTTTAGGGGAAGATAGGGGATGGACCTCTAAACCGGATTTTGTTTGGGAGGAGATAGGGGATGGACTCCATTAGCATCACTATTATGTGTGCTTATTATATTGAAGTGTTTTTACATGTTATTGATACAGCACTACAATGTGTATCAAACGGGAAGTATGAAGTGTTTTGATATGAGCATGAGTCTCATTTGTTTTGTTGATATTGAAAGTAATGTGAATATGTTATATAGTTCACTGTTGTAAGTTTGGCCAAGTTCTGAGCCATGTTGATAATAATGGAAAGTGAAATGTGTCTTAGACATTAGTGTCATGAGACTGTACAATGATACAATTGATTATCTTGGTTAACCATCTATTGAATGCTATAGCTTTATTCAATGCTTATATTTGGTTTAGTATTTTTCTACTGGGCTGTGGCTCACCCTTTATGGGAACATCATTTTCAGGTTCAGGTGATAAGCTACCTCCAAGGACTTAGCTTGGAAGGACTTGACTTTTGGGTTTTGAAGACTATCTTCTGTTAGTTGTTTTGATTTGATAGTACATGTAAACATTCAAGCCTAGGGCTTTACTTGTATTTGAGTTAGAACTCATATTTTTGTGTCCAAGTGTTGGCTTGGAAAGATGTAAGCCCGTAGGGCATTTAATTTGATGTTACATGTAATGCTTTTATTTAGAAATACTCTGATGAATGAGATAATGAATTGTTTACTTTAAATATTGCGTGCCAGTGGTAAATATATAATGAGTCTCTTTTGAGGGCGTTACAACTTGGTATCAGAGCGTACCGGGTTTGAATACTTTGGGTACGTGGGAAGTGATTAGTATCACAATGGGTTCGTCTCGTTTGATAGAGACTTAGTGTAATGTTATATGCTTACATGATAACATGTTTATGTGACTATGTGGGTATGGAATGTAGTTCCTTGGATGTTGATTGGACCTTTGTGTTTCTAGTAGTCTTGTTGGAAAGGCACTTGATCAATGCTGCTTCCAACCGGAACTATAGTAACGCTTCGGGACTATCATCATCCAGGAATGAAATTCGTTGGTGCTTATGTGATTATGTGCTTACGTGGAATGAATTATTGTTGTCCAATGCATTAGGACGCGAGTGTTTAGCTTCGGCACATTTATTAATGTGCTAACGTCTTTGTTTCCTTTATTAGGATGTCAGGACGAGGACGAGGACGCGGTAGGCGTGGTAGGCCGGGTAGGCAGGAGGTGCCTGTGCCAGAGGAGATTCCGACAGTTCAGGAGGGAATTGGCCAGGCCAATGTGGCCGAACCAGTAGGTCAGCAGGCTATGGGCGCTCTAGCCCGAGAGATAGCAGGGGCATTCAGGGAGTCAGTAGGCATTCTCAGAGCTGAGAATCAAGCTCGGGTTGTTGTTGCGGATGCAGGACCTTCCTTTCTGAAGAGGGAGTTCTTTCGGTCTAACCCGGATGAATTTGTGGGTGATCCTAAAGAGCCGCTTAAGGCAGATGAATGGCTCGAACAGACAACGAAGACGTTTGAGATGCTTGGCATCGAAGACGAGGGGTTGAAAGTGACTTTGGCATCTTTCCAGCTGAAGGGAGATGCGGGTCAGTGGTGGAAGTTCACTAAAGGTCGTATAGGAGGTACATGGGAGGCTTTTGTGAATGCTTTCCAAGAGAGGTTCTTATCTCCAGCAGTTAGGGAGAAGCTGAGAGACCAGTTCTGTCAGCTTAAGCAGTCGAGTTCTTCTGTGGCCGAGTTTGAGGCTGCATTTACTAGCTTGTCCAGGTTTGCACCTGAGTTGGTGGCGTCTGAGGAACGCCGTTGTATCGAGTTTGAGAAGAAGTTGAGGCGTGGCCTCAAGCTGCGAGTTGGGGGAACTATGATTCGGGATTATGGGCGTATGGTTGATGCTGCAGCCCACATGGAAATCATGATGCGGGAAGAGGAGGAAGGACAGAAGGGCTCCAAGAGGAGTCAGGATGGTCAGAGTGATGGTAGGAGACAGAAGGGTTTTAATCCTCAGCAGTCTCAGGGTAGCTTTTCTAGATCGACTTTTCCTGTGCCGAGTGCTAGTTCGGGGAAAGGCAGTCAGGGAGACATTACCTGTTTCAAGTGTGGCCAGCTGGGCCACAAGTCTCCAGTTTGTCCTCAGAGGGGAGGAGTGCAGAGAGCAACATCATCTTCGGCTCGATCTCAGAGCCAGAGTCAGGGTAGAGGTCAGCCACTCTCGTGTTATCAGTGTGGTCAACCAAGGCATATGAAGAGGTATTGCCCGCAGTTGGGTGGCACACCTGGTGCATCTGGTTTGAGGCAGATTCAGGGTCAGCAGCCAGCTCAGTCGGATCAGGCCTCGAGGGCCAATCAGGGGGCTTCATCGTCCCAGTCGGTGCAGCAATCTTATGCTCCTAGGGGTGAGTAGGTTGATCAGAGGTCGTCTGGGCGCGTGTACGCTGTTACCGCGCAGGATCTTGTGCCGGCACCATCAGTTGTGAGAGGTACCTTCTTGTTTTGCAACTCGGTTGCTAGTGTTTTGATTGATACGGGTGCATCTCATTCCTTTGTGTCTGCTGCATTTGCATCTGTTTTGGAGTTGGAGTTAGCGCAGTTAGCATCCCCTATTTGTGTAGTGTCACCTCTTGGGGGTGAATTAATCTTGAAACAAGGTGTCAGGGGTTGTGATATAGAGGTCGCCGATCATAGACTTCCGTTTCCTTTTGTAGTTATGCCCATGAAGGGTTTTGATGTTATTTTGGGTATAGATTGGTTATCGTCATACCGGGCAGTAATTGATTGCTACCGCCAGAGGGTCACTTGTTGTACCGTGAGCGGGGAATGCTTTCATTTTCTGGGGGACCGGGTTGGTAGTGTTTTGCCACCGGGGTTTGATTCGCGAGGGCGGAGTGAGCTTAGTGGTCTACTTGCTAGCTTTTTGAGTAGTGAGTGTGATGAGACCCAGATTGTGTTGCCACGGGTGGTTTGTGAGTACTCGGACATCTTTCCCGAGGACCTTGTTGGTTTGCCACCTCACAGAGAGATTGAGTTCTCTATTGACTTAGTGCCCGGCACGGCGCCGATTTCTATGGCACCTTATCGTTTTGCCCCAGCTGAGTTAGTTGAGTTGAAGATCCAACTCCAGGAGTTGCTAGATAAAGGCTATATACGTCCTAGTGTTTCGCCATGGGGAGCACCGGCCCTCTTTGTTAAAAAGAAAGGTGGTGCTTTGAGACTTTGTATAGATTACCGGAAATTGAATCGGGCTACGGTTAAGAATAAGTACCCTATGCCTCGTATAGATGATCTGTTCGATCAGTTGAAGGGTTCTCGTTGTTTCTCGAAGATAGACTTGAGATCGGGTTATCATCAGTTGAGAGTCAGGGAGGAGGATATTCCGAAGACGGCATTCCGTACGCGGTATGGCCACTATGAGTTTTTGGTGATGCCATTTGGGCTCACCAATGCACCGGCAGTATTTATGGATTTGATGAACAGGATATTCCAGGAATTTTTAGATCGTTTTGTAGTCGTCTTCGTGGACGACATCCTTATCTATTCACCTTCTGAGGAGGAGCACAAGGAACACTTGAGAGTGGTGCTTGAGTTACTTAGAGCCCATAAGCTTTATGCTAAGTTTGGGAAGTGTGAGTTCTGGCTAGAAGAGGTCAAGTTCTTAGGCCATGTAGTTACTGGGGAAGGAGTGTCTGTTGATACATCCAAGACTGAGGCAGTGCAAGATTGGGCATAGCCTAAGAGTGTGTTTGAGATCCGCAGTTTTCTGGGGTTAGCTGGGTATTATCGCCGGTTTGTGAAGGATTTCTCCAGGTTAGCTTCACCTTTGACTAGATTGACTCGAAAGGGAGTCAAGTTTGTATGGAGTGAGACTTGTGAAAAGTCGTTCCAGGAGTTGAAAGTTAGACTGACCACCGCTCCAGTCTTGATTATTCCGGAGAGAGGGTTGGGTTATGCAGTCTATTGTGACGCCTCACGAGAGGGTCTGGGTTGTGTGTTGATGCAAGAAGGGAAAGTAGTTGCCTATGGCTCACGTCAGTTGAAAATTCACGAGAAGAATTACCCTACGCATGATTTAGAGTTAGCAGCTGTGATATTTGCCTTGAAGATTTGGAGGCATTATCTTTATGGTGAGAGGTTCGAGGTATTCTCGGATCATAAGAGTCTGAAATACTTGTTTACACAGAAAGACTTGAACTTGAGGCAGAGGAGGTGGATGGAGTTTATTGAAGATTATGACTTCGAGTTGCATTATCATCCAGGAAAGGCCAATGTGGTGGCCGATGCCCTTAGCAGGAAATCTGTTGGTGACATCGCTAGTATAGCCATCCGGGAATGGGAGATGTTGGGTGCACTTGGGGAGTTTGATTTACTTCTGGGCGAATCCGTTGAGGCTGCGGCCTTGTTTTCTATTGTTGCACAGCCTACACTTGTGACTCGAGTGTTAGAGACTCAGAGGGGTGACCTTGAGGTAGAATCCCTCCGTGAGAAGATTTCCGGTGGGAAAGTTGAGAAGGGTTTGACGGTGTATCCCGACCTGAGTGTGAGATACCGAGACCGTCTGTTTGTGCCGGAGTCTTGTCGAGAGGAGGTACTCCGAGAGTTTCATCATTCACGCCTTGCGGTGCATCCGGGAGGCACTAAGATGTATCGGGATTTGGGTCGCTAGTTTTGGTGGCGGGGTATGAAGAGAGATGTGGCAGCTTTCGTGTCTAAGTGCCTTACTTGTCAGCAAGTGAAGGCCGAGCATCAGAGGCCAGCGGGTTTGTTACAACCCTTGCCTACTGCCGAGTGGAAGTGGGAGCATGTCACTATGGACTTCGTTGTAGGTCTTCCGAGGACTCAGCGAGGTAGTGATGCTATTTGGGTGGTTGTAGACCGGTTGACTAAGTTGGCGCACTTCATTCCTATGCGCGTGAGAGATTCGGTAGATCATCTTGCCGACTTGTATATTCGGGATATAGTGAGGTTGCACGGGGTCCCAGTGACGATCGTCTTAGATAGAGATCCTCGTTTTACTACCAGGTTGTGGCAGAGTTTGCAGAGTGCCTTAGGCACTAAGTTGACCTTTAGCACGGCTTATCATCCTCAGACTGACGGGCAGTCCGAGCGCACTATTCAGATCCTTGAGGATATGCTTCGGGGTTGTGTTCTAGACTTTAGTGGGTCGTGGGGGAGGCACTTGCCGTTGGTAGAGTTTGCCTACAACAACAGTTTCCAGTCTAGTATCGGTATGGCACCGTTTGAGGCCTTGTATGGCCGACCGTGTAGATCTCCTGTTTGTTGGGCCGAGGTGGGTGATGCACCTCTGTTGGGTCCAGAATTGGTGAGGGAAACGACGGAGAAAGTTGAGCTTATCCGTAAGAGGCTTGTTACAGCACAGAGTCGTCAGAAATCTTATGCCGACCGTAGGAGGAGACCTTTGGTGTTTGACATGGGTGATCATGTCTTTCTGAAGATATCACCTAGACGGGGATTGATGAGGTTTGGGAAGAGCGGGAAGTTGTCCCCTCGGTTCATTGGTCCTTTTGAGATCCTTGAGAGGATTGGCGAGGCTGCTTATCGTTTAGCTTTACCACCGCAGTTGTCCGGAGTACATGACGTGTTTCATGTGAGTATGCTTCGGAAGTATGAGCCGGATCCATCACATGTGTTGGATTGGACCGATTTAGTGGTTGACGAGGATGTCTCATATGAGGAGAGACCGGTTCGGGTCTTGGATAGGCGAGACCAAGTTTTGCGAGGCAAAACCATCCCTTTGGTGAAAGTTCTGTGGAAGCATCACGGAGTGGAGGAAGCCACTTGGGAACGTGAGCTGGAAGTCCGCGAGAAATACCCGGACATGTTTATCGATTTGTAATCTTGTTTTTAGATCTTGTAATATTGTTGAACTTAAGAGCTTTATATATGTCTTAAGTTGTAAAACATTGAGAATGTTTGGTTAATGGAAATATTTTGGAACTTGCCTCATAATGGAAGTTTAGTAACTTGAATATGGTGAATATATTGTTGAATTAGAGTTCTGTCATGAAATTGAATATGATATTGAAAACTGTTGAAATTGAAAGGAAAAATGCAAAATATTGATGCGGATTGTAATATATGTTGTTTTATATACACATTATGAGATGCTTCTTGATAAGAGATGAAATGACCAGTATTGAGTCAAGTTGTTTATTATTGAATTGTCATATTATTAAAAAAAAAAAAAAAAAACCAACCTGTTTTCAAAAACTTATGCTTAATTTCGGGGACGAAATTCTTTTGGGGGGAGGTTATAGCGACCCCGGTCTTTTCCCATTTGATTATTGTATCCGGACTTAGGTTCCGTAGATTTTGTCATTGTATAATTGTTGTTGTCGTCCTTTATTTTCTCATTTGGAGTTATAGGATGTGTTGGGCAGGTTTGTTTCAGGTTGGTTGGGTTCGGAAACCAAGTGTTGCTGTCCAGTTTTTGGGTTGGTCGCTCGAGCGAGTACTTGGCCGCTCGAGCGAGGGTTATATTTTGTGTCTGGTGGCTCGAGCCAGCTTTTCTTAGCTCGAGCAAGCGATTGCGTCTAGTATAGACCTGAAGCATTGCATTCTTGGCTCGAGCGAGATTTTCTTCGATCGAGCGAGGCTTTCTTGTGTCTGGTCGCTCGAGCGACCAAGTCTTCGCTCGAGCGAGCCTGTCCAGTTTAAAGAGGCAGCAGCGGGTTTTTAATCAGTTTTTCATCCTCTTTTTGATTAAGGGTTTTATTCGCCCTAGTACTTCACCTTGGGGAGCGCCGGCTCTTTTTGCTAAAAAGAAAAATGGAGCATTACGGCTTTGTATTGATTGCAGAAAGTTGAATCAGGTTACAATTAAGAATAAGTACCCAATGCCTCATATAGATGATCTGTTTGATCAGTTGAAGGGGTCTTGTTGTTTCTCTAAGATAGACCTGAGATCGGGTTATCATCAGTTGAGGGTAACGGAGGAGGATATCCCGAAGACGGCATTCCGTACGTGGTATGGCCATTATGAGTTTCTTGTGATGCCTTTTGGGCTAACTAATGCTCTAGCTGTGTTTATGGATTTAATGAATCGGATTTTTCGGGACTTCTTAGATTGTTTTGTGGTTGTCTTTGTGGACGACATTTTGATTTATTCACCTTCTGAAGAGGAACACGAGGAACATTTACGAGTAGTACTGGAGTTACTTAGAGCCCATAAGCTGTATGCTAAGTTTGGAAAATGTGACTTTTGGCTGGAAGAGGTTAATTTCCTAGGGCATGTAGTGTCAAGGGAAGAGGTGACTGTAGATTCATCCAAGATAGAGGCAGTGCAAGATTAGGCACAACCTAAGAATGCTTTCGAGATTCGTAGTTTCTTGGGGTTGGCCGGGTATTACCGTCGGTTTGTGAAGGATTTCTCTAGACTAGCTTCACCTTTGACTAAGTTGACTAGAAAGGAAATCAAGTTTGTGTGGAGTGAGACTTGTGAAAGGTCATTCCAAGAGCTTAAGGTTAGACTCACCACTGCTCCAGTATTGATTATACCGGAGAGGGATTTGAGTTATTCAGTTTATTGTGATGCTGCATGGGAAGGTTTAGGTTGTGTATTGATTCAAGAGGGTAAAGTAGTAGCCTATGGCTCACAGCAGTTGAAAACACATGAGAGAAATTACCCTACTCATGACCTAGAGTTAGCAGCAGTAATATTTGCCTTGAAGATTTGGAGGCATTATTTGTATGGTGAGAAATTTGAAGTGTTCTCTGATCATAAAAGTCTGAAATATCTGTTTACCCAGAAAGACTTGAATTTGAGGCAAATGAGGTGGATGGAATTCATAGAGGATTATGATTTTGAATTGCATTATCATCCCGAGAAGGCCAATGTTGTGGCCGATGCTTTGAGTATAAAGCCAATTAGCAGTGTAGCTTCTATCGCCATCCAAGAATGGGAAATGTTGGGTACTCTTAATGAGTTTGACTTGCATCTGGGTGAGTCTGTTGAATTCACAACTTTGGTTTCAGTAGTTACACAACCTACACTTGTGAATCGAGTGTTGGAAGCGCAAAAGGGTGACCTTGAGGTGGAATCGTTCAGGGAGAAAATTTCCAATGGGAAGGTAGAAAGAGATTTGACTGTGTATCCCGACCTGAGTGTGAGATATTGTGATCGTCTATTTGTACCGGAGTCTTACCTAGAGGAAGTACTCCGAGAGTTTCATCATTCTTGCCTTGCGGTGCATCCAGGAGGCACAAAGATGTATCATGATCTTAGTCGCCAATTTTGGTGGAGAGGTATGAAAAAGGATGTGGCTGTGTTTGTATCAAAGTGTTGTCAACAAGTGAAGGCCGAGCATCAGAGGCCAGTGGGTTTGTTGCAACCCTTGCCTATAGCTGAGTGGAAGCGGGAGCATGTTACGATGGACTTCGTTGTGGGCCTTCCGAGGACTCAACGGGGTAGTGATGCCATTTGGGTGGTCGTTGACCGATTGACTAAGTCGGCGCATTTGATTCCCATGCGCGTAAGTGACTCGGTAGATTATCTTGCCGACTTGTATATTAGGGACATAGTGAGGTTGCACGGGGTCCCTATGACGATTATTTCAGATAGAGATCCGTGTTTCACTGCTCGGTTGTGGCAGAGTTTGCAGAGTGCCTTGGGCACTAGATTGACTTTTAGTACTGCGTATCATCCTCAGACTGACGGGCAGTCCGAGCATACTATTCAGATCCCTGAGGATATGCTTAGAGGATGTGTCCTTGATTTTAAGGGGTCGTGGGAGAGACACCTACCCTTAGTGGAATTTGCCTATAACAATAGTTTTCAATCGAGTATTGGCATGGCACCGTTTGAGGCCTTGTATGGTTGACCGTGTAGATATCCAGTGTGTTGGGCCGAGGTGGGTGATGCACCTTTGTTGGGTCCAGAGTTGGTTCGAGAAACTACGGAGAAAGTTGCACTTATCCGTAAGAGGCTAGCTATGGCTCAGAGTCGCCAGAAGAGTTATGTCGACCGTAGGAGGAGACCTTTGTCATTTGAGGTGGGTGATCATGTCTTTTTGAAACTATCACCTAGACGGGGTTTGATGAGATTTAGGAAGAGTGGGAAGTTGTTCCCTCGATTTATTGGTCCTTTTGAGATCCTTGAGCGAATTGGGGAGGTTGCTTACCGTTTGGCGTTACCGCCACAAATTTCTGGGGTTCATAACGTGTTTCATATTTGTATGCTTCGGAAATATGAACCGGATCCATCGCACATGTTGGATTGGACCGACTTAGAGGTAGATAAGGATGCCTCATATTAGGAGAGGCCGGTGGAAGTCTTGGATAGACGGGATCAAGATTTGCGAGGCAAGACAATTCCCTTGGTAAAAGTATTTGGAAACATCACGGAGTCGAGGAAGCGACTTGGGAACGTGAATTAGAAGTTCGAGAGAAATATCCAGATTTGTTTGTTGATGCATGAGCATGTATTGAGAATTTATTGTATTAATGAAAAGTCTAAGCATTGTATGTGTTTTAACTCATGAAAACATTGTATATGTTATGGTTATTTGGGAAGAACATGGATTCAATATAAACATTGCATATGTTTTGAGAATGTGGAATATTGTGGGTGTTGTATCAATTTTGGAAGCATTGTATATGCTATGTACGATTTTTTTAAAAAAACTAGATTTTGGTTAAACATTGTAAATGTTTTGGGAAAATTGAAAATTTCATTTTAATTTGGGACTTGTGAATCGAGTCGATGTGAATAGATGACCGGAGAGTGGGTCATGGTGTTGAACTTGTGGAAATAATATGGTTATGAGTAGTTCAATTTTGTTTTAGAGCTTGATTTGTAATTTCGGGAACGAAATTTCCTAAGGTGGGGAGGTTATAGTGATCCCGTTTTTACCCTGACCTTTATTGTGTTCCGGACTCGAGTTCCGTGAGTGTATATTGTTGTTTATGTCTTGTTTCCTTCCTTTAATTCTTTGAATTTGAGTTTTGGGACTTGTTGGGCAAGTTTAGAACAGGTTGGTTGTCTTTTGGTACAAATGGTTGTTGCCCAGAATTTAGCTCCTTCGCTCGAGCGAGGCTTCTTACGCTCGAGTGAGCCTTGTGTAATATGTTCTTCGCTCAAGCGAGGCTTCTTGCGCTCGAGTAAGCCCTGTGAAAATGTTTCTTCGCTCGAGCGAGAACTCTTGCGCTCAAGCGTGCGTCTGCGTTGGGCGACAGACTTGAAGCTCCACATTCTACGCTTGAGCGACGCTTCTTACGCTCGAGCGAGGCGACCTTCGTGTGTCTGGTCGCTCGAGCAAGGACTCCTTCGCTCGAGCGAGGCAGCGTATATCAGATTGCAACAATGATGTTTTACATGACTTTTTGATTCAATTTCTTCCCCAAAACCCTAATCTGGTTGTCTCTCTCTCTAAAGCTCACTTTCTCTCTAAGATTTCATCTAGATTCGTTGTGTTCTTGACCCTAGTGTCTTTGAGAATAAGGTAGAGGGCTTCAAGAGCTTCGTTTTGATCCAAGAAGTAATTGATTTCGTCATTTTTGAAGTTCCACCTTGTTGCTTGGGTTTTCTACACTTGAGGTAGGGAATTTCTACACTTGAAGTTCCACCTTGTTGCTTGGGTATTTGCTATTGTGTATAGATGATGAGATTTGGTTGTGATTTGGACAAATCTAGGATTTGGGTGTGAAATGAAAAGAAGGGTTTTTGTTGAAATTGGCATAAGGGGGTTTGAGGTTTGAATACAAGGTTGTGTTGTGTCAAAATAGTTGATTTTGGTAAATTGGGTTGATATTTGGAAAGAGGGGGATTTTGCCCTAATTTTGATTAAATAATTATCTTGCATAAATAATTGGAATTAACATTGAAAATGTGAAATTGGAAGGTTGTGGTTATAATTGGTGATATTGAATATGTAATATCTCATCTATGTATGTTTTGAATAAAACATTTATTTTGAGATTGAACATCTCTTTAGAAATAATTGTATTGGGCTATCGGTGGAGGATAGCTGTGATTGTTGCAGAAATTGCAAGAGGATTAGGCGATTTAATGCTAATCCATTGTTGGTATCATTAAATATGACCATGTTATAAATACATTGTATATGTATATTTATTTGGAGGAGAAAGGGGATGTGCTCTATATATATATGACCATGTTATAAATACATTGTATATGTATGTTTATTGGGAGGAGAAAGGAGATGTACTCCATATATGATTATGTTTATAAATACATTGCATATGTATATTTGTTTGGGAGGAGAAAGGGGATGGACTCCATTTTAAACAAGATGGCCAAAGTGTCCTGGGTGAAAGACCCGAAATTTCATATATAAATGGGTGTCGATTCCTTTCGACGAAATATCCGTAAAATGGCAAGATTTGAAGTGTTTATGTGTGTTTTGCATAATTGGAAACCGTTGAGTTGTAGTCTCATTTTGGTTGTTGAAAGATAATGAATTTAACTCATGAATTGAGTAGCATATATGAATTGGGAATGAATGGAAGGAAAAATGGAAATTAGATTAGGTCTTAGACGCATATGAATATGCAGGCCTTGTGGATGTTTTAGTATCGGTATCGTTTATGTATGTGGTACTTATAACTTTGATAAACCTCATATATTGTGATAGATTATCTCTACTGGGCTGTTGGCTCACCCTATACGGGAATATCATTTTTAGGTGCAGGTGAGGTGTTACCTCCAAGGAAATAGCATAGATGGACTCTCGGGAAGCAAGAGCTTCTTATTTATGCTTTATGTGTGTATGTTTGTTATTTGTAAAGCCAAGGGCTTAAGATGTAATGAGCGAGACTCAATTTGTATAACCAAGCAATAACTTGGAAAGATGTAAGCCTATATGGCATTTAACTGTTTGTTAAACAATAGACTCTGATGTATGAAAGTATGTTGTTTCTCATATTTATTCCGCATATGAGTTGTCTTTATTGTATTATTTTGGGGGTGTTACATTCTCTATTTCTCTATATCTACTCATTTTCATCCTTTGCAATAACTCAATAATCATGGTCAACTTCATCTTCAATGTCATTCTTATGCAATGAAACATGAAAATTAGGAGTGTTTTCTCCTGGTTGGCAATGGTAAGGATGCCCTACTGTTTATGGCTGTTTTGATGTTCTAGTTGGACATACTTAAGCCTTGAAGATATGGTAAAATAGTGTACTATAGGGAGGTGATTGTTTGTGGGAAGGGTGTGTGTATGTGTACATGAGTAGTCTTGCTATTTGCTAGTTGTTTAAGATTTTATTTGGTTGAAACCTAAATATCTCACAAATGGAAGTATGCTAGGAGTATTTACTATATCAACACCACCCTTGCTTCTCCTAGATGGCAATTAGGAGGCCAAAATTTGAAGTGTTCAATTCCATATGTACGGATTTTTCTTATATGATGTTCTAATACATTATACAAGCCTTAGTGTGACACTTTGTATTTTTGGGTTTAGAATTGAGGTAAGGTGTAATTAGAAGCTGTTAAGGTTTGGTGGATATACATATATGGGTGCTCTCATACTTTATTTTTGGACTAGGGGTTGTTAAGAATTGGTGAGTATAAGGTTGTTGTTATTTTTGTTAGAACAGATGTAATTTCGAGGACGAAATTTCTTAAGGAGGGAAGATTGTAACGATCTAGAATTTTTCCCTTCGCTCGAGTGGGGAAGTTGACGCTCGAGCGGACTTGTGAGGCTCCTCGTATTTTTGTAGTCTGTTCGAGATTCTGAGAGTTGTGAATTCCCGCTCAAGCGTAGGAGTGGTCGCTCGAGTGAACGGCTTTGTTGGTCTACGCACTCGAGCGCAAGATTGGGCACTCGAGCGGTCTGCCTAGTTGAGTTTGAATTTTTGAGACTAGTGGGATTGTTTTTTACCTTTTATTATTGTGTTTGGAGCCTCCCTATTTTATTTTGGGGTATTGATTGAAGTGGTAACATGATGGTAAAGTAAGATCGGATCAAAAACTTTAATTTGGATAATCATCCTACAAACAGCCGTCACTCTTTTGCTATTTTCTTTTTCCACACTTTTAATTTGGGTATGAGGATAGAACCATTGGAAATCTTGTTTCTGGGGCTTCGATTTGGACACAAGAACGACTTAAAACGGAGTCCAGATAAGAGAGTTATGCCCGTTTGAAGTTTTAGTACCTGTGCTGGAAGCAGGTACGCTCGAGCGGAAAAAGGGACGCTCGAGCGGACAGCGCGAATTCAGCGACTTAAAAAGTGAATTTTTAGATCATTCTTTGCACTTTCCTTTTCCTTCTTCCTTCTTCTCACCCTAGGTCCAAAAATCCTTGATCTCTTGACCCAAATACCTTCCATTCCCTAAAGTTTTGGCCAAGATCTTTTACCAAGAAGTGAAGAATGCTTGAAGATCTCACTTTTCAACCGATTAAAGTTTGAATTTGTGAAGGAATCTCATCAAAGCTTTGCTCTTTTGCTTGATTCTTGAGGTAGGGGTCCTAGTTCTTCTTCAATACTTGCATTAATAGATAGATTTGTGGTTTTTTGATTATATAAATACAAAATCTACATTTTGAGCATATAGTGTTGCATCATGAGATTTGGGGGTTTAGGGTTTGAAGTGTAGGGTTTGAAGTGTTGGGTTTAGATTGTGGATTATGAACCTTAGGTGTATAATCAATGGGCAAATTGGAATAAAAAGTAGTGGTGTGAGAAGTTTTAATTTTTCTTGAAAGTCTTGATTTTTCTTGAAAACCCTAAGTTGATTCATGATGATAATTAATGATTTTTCCTAAATTGAAAGTAGAATCATGAAATTGAGAGGTTGAATTATATATATACAGGTTTAATTAAATTTTGAAGGTATTTGAAAATTATGTTAAAAATTAGCGAATGAAACTTTATTATGGATATTGTAAATCATGCTATAATATAAAATGAAATTTAGGGAAAAAGTTTTGTTAATGTTATGGATGACATGAGCCTTAGGATGAAATGATGAAATGGAGATTTAAGAGTTCACCTTGAATTATGTTGAATTACATTTAGTGGTGTTGAAATGAATTGTGTTGAATCATGTTGAATTGTGTTGATCATGTTGAATTGTGTGGATTATGTTGAATTGTGTTGAATCATGTTGAGTTGTGTTAGGTTTTGTTGAGTTGTGTTGAGTTGAGTTGTGTTGGGTTGTGTTGAGTTTGCGTTGAGTTGTGTTGGGTGGTGTTGTGTTGGTACCCGCGCGGGGAGTTGAAAATGTTTTTGGGGGCTTACGTCCTGCCGTATCGTAGCCGGCAAATGTGGGGGTGGTTGTGAATTAAAGGTGCCCAATTGCCCTATCTAGGCTTATCGCCGAACGAATGTGGGAAAAATAATTTTTGGGTGTCCACACAATCCCACCGTATAGTAACCGGCAAAAGTGGAAAAATAATTTTTGGGTGTCCACACAGTCCTTCCGTATAATAGCCGGCAAAACTGGAAAAACGGATGGTTTTCGAAAATGTTTTGGGTGCCCACGTCCCACCGTATAGTAGCCGGCAAATATGGGGGATGGTTTTAAAAAGTTGAAAAATGATTTATGGAGAAATATGGTTTTTGGAAGAAAATGGCTTTTGAGAAAATGGTTTTTGGGAGTTCACTTCCCGCCGTATAGTAGCCAGCAAAAGGTGGAAAGTATTATGAATTGGGTGCCCGCTATCCCGCCGTAGTAAGTCGGCAAAAGGTGGATTGTGTTGAGATGTGTGTTGAGAAGTGTTTTGAGTTGATGATGTTATTTGTGACTTGTGATGAATTTGTGAAATTGTAAATTGATGTGTAATTTGGTATAAAGAGGAAATGCGCATAGACATTGTTTGTAAAGAATATAACCTAAAAATGGGTAAGGGGATTATGGATTGGTGATGGTGAACTTAATGAATTAGTTGTGACAATAATGGTAACTTATGAGTGTTGTTCTGTAAATAAATGAAAGACTGAACTGAAAGGGGGTTTATTGATCTTGTATTATCTTGAATTGAAATTTGAGAGTGTAAATAACGATGTGAATTGAGTATAGGAGAATTGCTCATAAACCAAAGAGGGAACTTGAACTTAAAGTTATGGAGTTCTAAATAAACATAATGAGTAGAAAGGGAGAATGAAAGAAAGAGAGGAATATTAAAAATGAAAATTAAATGAGAAATATTTTGGGAATTGGTTAATAATTTTTAAATGATGTTGTTTCTCAAATGTGTTTGTTTCACAAGGATCTATGGTTTTCTAAGGTTAAGGGATAAATTTTAATGGCTGAAGGTTTTTCTTAAAAGCATTTAAATAGTTTTTGAGAAAAATGTACCTTACTTATGATATTTTGAAATTATAAAATGTCACCCTACTATATGGTATCACTCTGCATGCACGATCATTTCTATCTGTGTATTAGCTATTGATTCAGAACTATGAGATTTCTATTGGGCATTAGTGCTCACCCCTTGTTGTTTTATCTTTTTACAGGAAGAAAGTGTGGATTCTTTGATTGACGAGTTATGGAGTCCTTAAGTCTCTCTGTATAACTTCATGGTAGATGTAAAGAAAATGGATTTTTATATTTGTATTTATTTATTTGTAGCTTCGCAGCAGAAGCTTGGCATGTATTATAGTTATTATTGTATTCATTGAGAGAGAGAGAGAGAGAGAGAGAGAGAGAGAGAACTTGCATGATTGTATTTCTATTACTCAAAGGTAATAGATATAAAATAAAATAAAATAAAAAATAAAAATTAGACCTAAATTAAGACTTTGGTAATGTTTTCGTGTAATTAAAAATTTGGGGCGTGACACTTGGTGCCTGCAAATTTTGATTCTAAAATGACATTACATGTTATATGG
This sequence comes from Camellia sinensis, assembly GCF_055761805.1. Lineage (NCBI taxonomy): Eukaryota > Viridiplantae > Streptophyta > Magnoliopsida > Ericales > Theaceae > Camellia > Camellia sinensis. The sequence goes on from NC_138972.1 coordinate 166,312,119, forward strand.
TAGTGTATGTAGGACAGGGTTGACGACTTTACAGGGAGGCTTTTGATCAAAATATTTAATTGCACTTTTCTAAGTTTGTTATTACCTCATGTTCTTGCCTTGTGAAGGGCTTGTGAAATCCAAGGATGAAAAAATATAGCTTGGTTACTTAAATCATAGAGGAATTAACATCATCTTTGAAGGTTTGCATCTTGGGGAAACTTATTTCTAAACTACACTCTTTTGTTTTCTTGTTTTGTTTTGATTTTCATTCTCTCTCTCTCTCTCTCTCTCTCTCTCTCTCTCTCTCTCTCTCTCTTCTAATTTCACACATCTTTTAAAAGTTTGTGCTTTCAAATATTAAAAATATATCATTTTACTTTCATTTATTTAGAATGGGAACAAACAAGAATAAATACAATGTTTTTCACCGGTTTAGTCAATCCGAAAGCTAGTCATTCTTGTAAAGTCTTGGGGAGCAAAAGGTCACACCTTTCACATTCTTGGGCCTACCATGTTTGATTTAGCTAGAACTCATGCAATATTCTAAAATCAGGATGATTCCTCTGGTAATCTGTTAATATAGGATTTTTCTATGGTTGCACCATACACCAAAAACAATTCCAGCCGTTAGATTCGGATAAGGAGATAATCTAGCCGTTGATTGGTAATGAGTAAAACCGGATGCAAAAATCGAAGTGGTTACCACACTTTTATCAAAAAACAAGGATCTACTTACCATTGGAATTGATCTTGCTTGCCAATTTTTAGTTAATGGTACACCAAAAAGGCTATTCCTTTCTCCTCAACTGATTTGGCACTTATTTATTTATCAATTTTCTACATGGAAAATATTATAATGTTTCTAGCTTGCTTTCCCAAAACAACCTGTTATATATACATGTGTATACCTTTTCACCTTCCTACTGTTTCATAAGGTTTTCCCAGAAAACCCTAACCTCCAAACTCAGGTTTCATCTCTATTTCATCCATTTCGAAGGACTATCCTATGAAACGAGTGGTCGGAGTTGACTGACGACGATCTTTTGCTCTAAAAGGTGCATTTTTTAAAAAAAATTATTGTCCATGTTAGTCCTTATATTATGTTCATATAATATTCTTTGAATCTCCATATTCATTACACAACTTTTCTCTGATTATATTTCATTATGAATTAGTAAAAAGGTGTATAAGGACTGTCGAACATCATATTTCATGAAAATACTACCTCAAAATGCCCCAAAAATACATTTCTGGAATTTTTTGTATTCGAATCTTGGTTTAACTGAGCAAAATCTGGAATTCTCGATTGGCTGAGCTAAACTTTCAAATTCAAATTATAAAATAAATTGAGACGTCCTGCAACTGGGCAAAATAACTCACACAAAAATGTGATCGACCATGAATAACACATAATCTAGTATACTGAATCCATGTTACGACCATGCAAACTACACACTAAGCTTGACCAGGCACATTTGCAACACAACACAACCGAGCAAACACTCATTGCTGATGCAAATCTTGAATGATGGAGACACCAAACTCTTTTGTCTCCAGCATAGTTCTTCTACTTTCTTTGGTCCTGTCACTTGGCTGATTTAGTCTTTCAGTGAAAATTTCATATCTTTCTCTCTGATCCACAAAAACCTATATGTAGTTCATCAATTATATACAAAAAAAAAAAAAAAAAACCGTCCATATATATCAACACTAAACAACCTAAGAATAATTACGTCCTATTTGTCATAAAATATTTCTAAAGTGTTCATTGCTCAATAATAGTATATTTGATCCCAAATTTATCTTCATCATTTAATATTAACAACAATTTTTAACTTAATTAAAATTAAAAATTTTAATTATAAAAATTATTAATGTTATATTAAACAAATCATAAATAACAATTGGATCGAAATGAATATAGCATAAATTGCATCATTTTCTGTAATTTTAAATTACGATAAAAACAATTTTAAAAATTAAATTTTATTAAAATTACAAAGAGCTACAAAAAAAAAAATTGTATTATGACGAATTTATATATTTCTCAATGCATATGATAGTTGATGAATCTTTCACTTATTTTTTTTGTTTATGAAAATTTATTTAATTCAGTAATTAAAAATGTTTTTATTCTAAAATTTTAAATAAATTAAAATCATTTATGAAATTTTGGTAGCATGGAAGGAAGAAGAAAGAAAATAGGTGTGTGTGTGTATATATATATATATGTATGTATATTTGCAGGTTTAAAAGAGAGAAGAGGAAGAAAATGGGGGCATAAAGGCAAATTTACACATTATGTTAACAAAAATTGGTGTGCGTTTTAGTCCACAAACCACGGTGGGGTTATGTGGTGATTTTCGAATGTCAGGGAGGTAATCCACACCCGGCCCAAATCACAAGGGGATAAAGTGAAGTTTTCCCTAATTTTTTTTTGTTTTATTTTGAGGTAAAACCCTCGATACGGGGGGTTTTACGAGAAAACCCTCAGGAAAAAAAAAGGGGAAAAAAATCCTACAAAATGGAACCGTTCGGCATTCCAGTGCTGAACAAAATGTTTATGTTCTACACTGTATTACTGAGCTAAATGTTTTTGTTCAGCACTGTATTACTGAACAGAACTTTAACAGTCGGCAAACCAGTACTGAACTGAAAATGATTAAATGCAAGATAAATAAACTTACCAATGCAACACCAACCTCATCAGAGTTATTGTCATCGTCCTCCATTATTCTATAAGCATCAACGAATGGTGAAAACGACCACAAATGTAGAAACTCGGAGTTTGTAATAGGACTATTTGCAACGTTAACTTATTTGGAACACCGAACACATTTGAAACCACCGAACAAAATGTTAACTGATTAGGTAGTTTCAAATGTTTTTCATTGAAGATGAATACATGGGTTTGGGATGGTCATGAAAAAGAATACGATTAGGGTTTAGGTTGGTAAGGAATACGTATAGCTGGGTATACAATATTGTAGAGTGTCATGCAGATTGTTTTCATTTGGTGGGTGGGTGTTCCATCAGTGTATCAACGACATAAAGCTACAGCCCTACCGTGAATTTCAGGTCAGTTTGCTGTCTGTCTGTCTCTCTCTCTCTCTCTCTCTCTCTCTCTCTCTCTAAACACTCTCATCATGTACTGACATACCAACCAAATCCATAAATTAATAATCTATATATGTCTTCTCCGCGTGCTTCTCATGTATGTTTCAAAATAAACCCAACCCAAAATTCATACAACTCCCAATCTTCCAGGGACCACAAAAACCCTAAATTCTCACTATGCTTTCATGTTAAAATCTTGGGTTTTCTTTGGTTTTTGTGTTCCTTTTACCATAATCAGTGGCTTCTAAAGCAGTTCCAAAAATTTTAGATCATCTTCACGTTGACCTGTACACTAACAAGCACATATTCTCTTCATTTTGTCTTTTTTCATGGTAATTTTCTCATCATTCTATATGATCTCCTTTATTATTCATGCCCACAATATGTTCTGTTTACTTTAATTAACAATTCATTATTGGCAATTGGAATGTGAAGAACACTGTGTGATGATTAAGTGTTATTGTTACTAAGTAGGTGTTAGACTGTTACAATTTGGTTGGTTTAGATGTGGATTTTTTGGATTTTGTATATTAGTTGTTAAAGCTCACTCTTTAGGATCATTAGCATTAATACGAACACAGGATTGCTTTTAAGCCAATACACAATTTATGATTCATCTGGTTGTGTTTCATGTTTTGAATCGTGATTTCTGTTACTTTAATTAATAATTCAGTATTAGGAATTGGAATGTGAACATCAAAGTGTGATGATTAGGTGTTATGGTTACTAAGTTGGTGTTGGAACGTTACAATTTGGTTGCTTTAGATGTGGGTTTTTGAATTTTTGTATATTAGTTGTTAAAGCTCACTTTTTAGGATCATTAGCATTAATACATACACAAAATTGCTTTCTAACCACTACATAGTTTATGATTCATCTGGTTGTGTTTTATGTTGTGTAGTGATTTCTATTTTTTTGGCTTGCCTCAAAAAAATTTAATTTGCATAATTTCCAATGAATTTCCTATATTATTTAAAAGAGGGACAGAGCATTTTTTTTTTAATAAAAAAATTCAAGAAGTGCGTTCATATATGCCCTTCAATTACTTGTCTACTACGTGCTTGATTATGATGGTGTGGTGGGTGATATCATGGAACCGAATTCGTATTGAAATTGTGAAATTCCCGTTAATATATCTGTTGACTTTTTGGCTTTCGAAGGTTATTATTGTAATTGTGAGCGTACCAGCAAGGATCAATCAGTCCTTACAGAAAATTAATTGCCAACCAATTATCAGATGATTCTGTTTTAGTTCTTTCAGCCTCAATGAAGAGGACTTTCACTGGTGGCTTGATTTAGGAGAATTAAGTAAACAATAATCAAATGAAGAACAATTGAAGCATTTCATTAAAATGAAAAACTTACAATGATCCAATTCAGCCTCGTAGAGGTTTACAGTAACAATCTACTTGAAACTACTCCTATGAACGAAGTGCAGTGCAGGAATTAAAGTACAGAAATATAAAGAACAGGAAATGTAAAACTGGAAAGGAAATAAAGTAGAATAAACTGATTTTTTGGATCTCAGTCTGGGGGCTTCTGGGGCCTTCTCTGCTATTTATACTTCTCAAGGATGACCATCGAACTGCACTTCTAACCGTCGAATCATTCCTCCATGATCGCTGATCATGTTGCCTTATAGTTAGCTCCACTATGCCATCACTTGCAGTTAGGCTTCCCTCCTAATTTTGAATTTGAATGTGGGTAATCTTTGGAACCACATCACTTTGCATCTCTTTGCTGATCCAATGCTACGCAGATCTCATAAGAACCAATGCTAACTGCCACGTGTACGGTCACGATCGAAGACTTGAATAGTCTTCCCGTATTGCCCTTATTCTGTCACGTGTTGAATTGTAATTGGCTTATACAAAATATGTAGCCAACATTACCCCCCGCACTAATATACCCAATACTTGGTGATATTAGTGGATCAAGGTCTTTTATCCGCATCTTAGAACGTGTATAGGTTTTGCATTCTTTTAGAAATGCAACCGCCATTCATCATTTGCATTAAATTCTCTCTTAATCTTTTGAACATCCCCACCACCTTAGTATTCGAACAGACTAATACATCTTTATGGCCAAATCAATTCTCTCTTCTATTGATCGAGTATACGAAGAGTCATCTGATGATGATGTTCTTTCTCGAAAGAACCTTCATGCATTGATTAGCCACCTTTACCCACCTTTCTATATTCAAGTCATGGAAACTTTGCAAATTATCAACCCTTGGACTACGAACACATTGTCCTTAATCCTTTGATTCAGAAATTTGCAAATATGGACATGGGACATTCTTTTTCTAATTCACAATCTTCTGCATAGGATAAGACTGTGGCTTCTTCTTCTTCTAGGGCTTCCAATTGGGGAAACTGGTCAGAACCTAAGGCATGTGAGTTAAGGGAGCGAGTTAATCACCACTTTGTCGAGTTTTCTGATCCTCTAGAATTCCCTTCAGATGCTCGAAGTTCGGTGGTTTATCCTTACGTGCCCATCGACCGTCGCCGCAGTTTAGAGGATAATCTGCTTGTAGCATGGTACACATCCTCCATGCCTACAAAGATAGTACAAGCTACCCGGCGCCCAGAAGAGGCACAAGGGTATAACCCATCATTCCTAGCCCAGAAGGCGAGGCTTTGCTCTTCTGACTAGCTCGATTATATTAATGCCCTTCCTCCTCCTCTCGAAATGGAAGCTTCTATACTTCCTCCTCCGCAAAATCCCTACTGGACAGAGAGACTGAGGCTTACCCTTTATGCGGAAAAGGTCTTTCCTCCTTATAAGCCTCCACCTTCCCCTACTCCAGCTCAGCGAAAGCAAGCCCAACTTTTGCTTGCTGCCTTTTCTCATTTGCCTTTCAGTGTTCTTGAAGACGATGTTCCTCTCAAGAACCTTCGATGGGCTTGTGATATCATGACTCGGGGTCACGTCCTCAATCTCCTCGCCCAAGCAAAGCTTCACATGTTTTTGGACCAACTTCCATTGCTTCTTCATTGGCATCGAACTTCTGTAGCCACCACCCAATCTTTGGACCAAGTTTCATCCCTTCGAGTTCATGACCAGTACGAAGCAGAGAACCTCATCGAAGAATATGATGACTTCAAGAATAAAGACTCTGCGTACTAGGATGACTTGGATATGGATGAGCTGGAACAAGGATTAAAAGAAACAGCGTTCGAAATAAAGGCTGAAGAGCTCTTTTATCAAGTGAAAGCACATCAACTTCAACAGCCAATCCTGGAGGAAATAGAGGATAGAATAAAAAATGAACAGAAATTTATTGACCATAGTTCGACTAAATTCCATGATCTTGTTATTTATTCTATTCCTTACTTTTATGAACTTGAATTTGTACCCAAAGAGGGTCCTTCAATGTAATTGCTTTTGTTTTTTAATACAATTAAGACTTTTCTCCTTGTTTGGCATGGTTTGATTTTATCTCCATTTGTCTTTACAAGCAAATTTAGGGCTTCGAACTCAATAATCTTATCCTTCGAATCTGGATTCAATCGTCTTAAATGAAACACTGAAAAACCAACATGAACTTTTCCAATTTATGGAATACAGTTGACAATTTTTACTGATTTCCATTTAGAATCAGTGTTTCGAATTTAACAATCTTGCCCCTTAAAGCTTGTTTTAATCATATCCAACATATGGCCATGGTTAGTACGATCAATCAGTTTTAAATTGACCACTCTTCGAACAACTGTCCATAATTTCCAAAGTATCGAAGCCCCTCTCAAGGGCTACATTGTTTAAATTCGAAAAAACAAACTCTTCTATATATTGCCAAACCAACTATTGGTTTTGATATTTCGAACAACAATTTCCATTGCTTTGAAGGATTTATTCTTACTAAGAAACCAGAAAATAGGCTCTTAATCCTTTGACGTAAACAAATATCAAAACATTCCTTCACCACGAGGCATGGAATGTGCTTTGAAGTAAGCTTTCGACGTTCGAAGCCGTTTGTCATTTCATTTTGGCACCAAAAATTGGCTTCGAAGCCAAATAATTTATTATACTTCGAACAACAATTCCCATCCTTAAGGGATCTCAAGTTTTGCTTTGAAGGATACTACTCTCACTAAGAAACCTAAAACAGGTCTTTAAACCCCTTCGAAGTAAACAAATACTTGAACATTTTTACATCCTTAGGTATGGAATGTGCTTCGAAGCAGGCTTTTGACATTCGAAGTCGCTTGTCATTTCATTTTGGTGCTAAAACTGGCTTCGAAGCCAAATGTTTTATTTCGAAGCTGACAACGACATCTGGGATGTGTTTTTCCGTCCAAAAGTATCAATATTGAAGGAAACTCTTCGTATCTGTACTTCTAGTACTTCTCTATGAATTACATGATATATTTTCCAGACACAAAGGTTTTTAGAACCCTTTTACTTCGTATTCTGAAATCACTTGTTTGTTCAACACACAAACCCTTCCCCTCTATTAACCCTCTCTTCCTTGCTACTTGCCACCAATGGATTCTTCTTCTCTGAAAGTACCAACTGGTGATCGTATAAGCCCAACAATGGCTTTGAAGAGATATATAAAGGAAGAGATCGCCAAACTTACAGCTGATGGGTCAAGCGCCACAGACGAGCGCCTCTTTGTTCCTCGCCATAACGATAAACAAGAATACGTCCTAGGTCCCATCTTTCGAGAAGCTCTCACTCAACTTCCAGCTTTATACCCTCGCTTGGAGAACCACTTTCTTCTCTATGAAAAGTGGCTCGACTGGGGAAATTGGAGAATGACCCGTCCTTACCGTTGCTAGCCGACATTAAGAGCTGAGTGGGAGGAATGGTATGATAGAGTTGTGCCTATAAGAAAAGGTGACCTGCAAGAGCTCTGTATTCTTGATGCCCTTCGTCTTTCCAGGTTTATCATTCCTGAAGACCCTTTTTTGATTCCTGCTGCTCTTTGCTTTTGGAACATAGCTTTTAATTTTTTTCAATTTCGGTGTGGCATGATGGCCCCCACCGTTTTTGATATCTGCCATCTCCTAGGGCTTCCCCGCCTTGGTACTCCTTTTACACCCAGCTACCCGGACCTTTCTGTTAAGTTTTCCCTTCCACCCTTAAATTCCTCCTCCAGTGGCTTTGTAAAGGCTGAAAACAAAAAGGTAGGCCCCGTGAGAGATAGAGAACTCTTTTCCTTTATTTTATACTGGTTGTGTAAATTTCTCTTTTGTACATCATCTCAACGGATTATGCCTGAATTCGCCCCACTTGCGAAGGCCCTTGTTTTGAAGAAACGCATAGCCTTGGCCCCATATCTCTTAGGCCATGTTTATAGAGCTTGCTCCCAATTTTGTGAGAAACCTCTTGACATCAACCAAGGAGGTCCCCTTTGGGTGCTCCAACTCTGGCTCTTTGCTTACTTTACTGATTTGCATCTCAAATGCTTAAAATTCCTTGTTCAGGATCCTAGCACTTATGGGGAGAAATATGCTAGAATTGTTCTTTATCTTGCCTCCTTTGCCTATTACCTCACCTTTTTTCATCAACTTCCTATTTCTCCATCTGCCTCCTTCTTCTGCCCCTTTGAGGCCAACAAAGGACCTGCTTGGCTGCAAACATTCTTGGCTGATAAAGAGTGCTCCACCCCACCACACAAAGATATGTGGGCTTCTATTTTGTTACCGAGGGAGCTGTTCATTGGTACTTTAAACCCTCGAGCTCATAAGTGTATATTTGAGGTATACTGCCCTTCTCAGTTTGCCAGACAATTTGGGTTTACTCAGGGGATTCCCGTTCCACTTTGCAGCCTCTCGAATGTCCATCTTACGCCCAGAGACCCTCTCTTTCCACAGCTGCCCAAACTGTTCCTGTAGCCTCACCTCCTCCAGCTAGAGTTACCAGAGCTACTTCGAAAAAGGGTAAGTATTTTCAGGTTCCTTTTCTTTTAGACTCTTTTGTTTGTTTCTTTTACACTCATACCTCTTGGTGCAGGGTCTCCACAAGAAGAATCTCCTAAAAGAGCTGAAACTCTAGCTGCTCTCAAAGACAAACAACAGCAGAAAAAGAAAAGGAAGCTAATACTCACTCCTGAAGAATCTGAATCTCAGACTGAAGAGAAAGAGATTGAGAAAGAGCAAGAAATACCATTACAGAGAACAAAGAGAAAAAAGGTAGCTGTCTCTCCATCTGATTTGGTCGAAGACCCTACTCATGAGACAGCTGCCAAAGCAGTGGAAAAGGAACTTACTTCTGAAGAGCTTGAATCCCAGATTGAAGAGAGAGAGATTGAGAAAGAGCAGGAAATACCATTACCGAGAAGAAAGAGAAAGAAGATGACTGTCTCTCCTTCTGATTTGGTCTAAGACCCCACTCATGAGGCGGCTGCCAAAGCAGTAGAGGAGGAACATTCCAGAGAAATAATTGTTTTTCAAAGAGCTGAGAAGAGGCGGCAGCAGCAACTATTAAGAGATGAAGCTGCTGCTGCTGATGCAATCCAAAGGGAAACTGCGAGAAGGCAACACATTGCTGAGCACTATTCCCTTCGTAGCTCTCCCATCATTGCTATCACTTCTGAAACAAGTAATTTCTTTCATACCTCTATTCTTTTCTTGTCAAATTCTTGGTATTGAGACTTGACATTACTTTGTACTTCTTCTTTTGCAGCAACAACTACTAAGCCTATTCTTCTATTAATGACTCCCTCAGTTTCGTTTGAAGTTGATCAATTGCAAAATGTGAAGTCTATTCAGATAATACTCCCACTTTCTAGGCCTACATTCTCTGTACCCTCCTTGAGGCCAAGTATTCCTGCTCCTTTCCCTTCTGGCTTAACTCCATATCTCCTTCATTTGACTTTTGATTTATCTCAATTTAATTCTCTTTCGAGCCTTACTTTTCCTCCTCATCCTAAGGGAATTCCAGCTACTGCTCCATCTCTAATGGTAGCTGATTCCCCTATAGAGGGTGCTGGTAGCTCTCCAACTCATAGTCTATTATCTCTGCCTAGTTCCAGCCCCTCTTCTCTCGACCTACTGGTGGCTAGAACTATAGAAACTGCTGAAGATGCTCCACTCATTTCTCCTATCCCTATGCAGTCCTTTATGCCTTCCATCAAAGCTCTTTCTGCACCCTTCATGTCCATGGATGAGGTAGGCATCTTCGAAGCTAGACTAGCTAGTCTCTTCGACATACCTTCCACCTCTCCAATAGCTAGTGATGAGACTAAGCCATTAGTTCTGGCTGATTCCTTGCTAGAAATTTTTTAGAGCTCTTCCACCAGTAGTAAGACTTCTTCGCCTTTGATAGACTTGGACAGCTATCTTGAGTTGTTGACATCTTTTTCGAGGATCCCTTTTGAGGCCTTACAGAGGCCTATAATAAGAAATGGCTTCCTTCAGTGCTGCAAAATCGTTGAGCAATCCGGCATGACTGTCTCAAGTCATTTATCTCAGGCAGCAGCCACTATTGACTTTTACATCAACATTTGCCAGGCTGCCAAGGCTGTAGAGGAGAAATTGGTTAGAGACTAGAGCTTTGTTTCCACAATACATACTGAAGTATCAGAGCTAAAGGAACAACATTCCTCTGTCTCCCACTTTCGAACTCAACTACTGGAGAAGAAAGCTCAACTTGAGGAGGAGCTATCCGCAGTTAACCAGGCCTTAATCCAAACTGACACCAAGTTGCAGATTACCAATCAAGGACTGGCCGACCGAAAGCAGGAAATGACCACAGCCATCCAGTTGTTTTCATCATTTAAGAATAGAACATCCATTGTAAAAGAACAACTGAGGCATTGTACTGACTTTTGGGCCAATTTATGGCAAAATGTATTCAACTCTTTATGAAAAACAAATTCTTATTTATCATTTGAGTATTCTTATGTTCTTGTACTTAGTATTTATTGTATTCCTTATGTTTCCCATATGGTTGGAAAATAAGGCTTCAAATATCTGCCATTAATCTTTTTGGGATGTATGTATCCATTCAAATTTCTCAAATGGTAAGCTCCAAAAGGCAGGACTCTATGAACTTGATATAGTCCTTCCCAGTTAGGTGACCATTTACCAAAATTATGGCTTTTAATCCCTATTGGGAATATTGTCTTCCATAGCAAATCACCTTCATCAAAGCCAATGTGTTTGACTTTCTTATTATAGTTTTTGGTTGCTTTCTTCTTTTGGAAAAGCATGCTATTTAATGCCAAAATTCTAGCTTCATCTATACTTTCTAACTCCAGGCACATACTCTGATGGTATTGCTCAAGATCTAATTGGTCTTGGCATCTTACCCTCAAGGACTTAACATTAATTTCTACAGGTAACACTGTATCATGCCCATATACTAAGGCACAAGGAGTGACTCCTGTGCTTGACCTTGGAGAAGTTCTATAAGCCCACAAAACATCCAATAATAAGTTATGCCAATCCCTTGGATTCTCTTCCACAACTTTTTGTATTCCTTTTTTTAAAGACTTATTGGATGATTCAGCTTGACCATTGGCTTATGCATAATAGGGGGTGGAATTAACAAGGCTAATTCCAAATTCTGCCACAAAAGACTTCACCATTTTCCCATCCAATACAGTCTCATTATCAACAGTTATAGTCTGTGGAATGCCAAATCTATGGATTAAATCCTTAATGAATCCAATGACTTCAATCTGGTCTACAGCCTTGTATGGCTTAACTTCGACCCACTTAGTGAAGTAATCAGTGGCCACTAAGATGAAACAATGATGCTTCGAAGGGGGTGGGTGTATTTTTCCCATCATGTCCATAGCCCATCCTCTAAATGGCCAAGGCTTCACAACTGCATGCAGGTCAGTTATGGGCACGTGCCTTATTGTGCCATGCTTTTGGCATGCCTGGCAACCTCTTGCATACTCTATGCAGTCTTTAAGGATAGTTGGCCAATAGTATGAATGCCTTCGAAGCAACCATCTTATCTTCACACCATACTGATGAGCATCACAAATGCCTTCATGAACCTCAGCTATAGCTGTCAATGCTTCTTTTGGACCTAAACATTCCAACAATAACCCATCTCCCCCTATTTTGTAGAGAGAATTACCATACATTGTGTATTGCATAGACTGCAATTTAATTTTTCTACTGGCTTTCGAAGTTGGGCCAGTCAGATACTGCATTATTGGATGCCTCCAATCTTGCTCTTGTAAGTCATTATGATTGACTTCCAGGACCACATTCCTTTTATTCAAGGGTAGTATTACTTTCTAATATGTTGTCTGGCTTATATCTCTTCCAATATTATCACTTCTCTTGAAATTCGAAGCTTTCTGAGCTACATCATTAGCTTTGTTATTCAAGAATCTTGGGACATGAGTTACAATTGAGAAAGCAGATGTAATGCAACAACATAGTATGGCAACATGCTTATACTTTGACATTTGAAAATCCTTTTCACCTGGTTAACTACCAATTGAGAATCTCCAAATATGTCAACTGCATGAGCTTGTAATCCAATAAGTATTTCCAGTCCCATTATTAAGGCTTCATATTCAGCTTGATTATTGGAACAAGTAATTTCATCCACTCTGAAACCATGCGTGGTTTCTACTCCTTGTGGTGACTTGATTACTATACCAATTCCAGTTAAACCATTGGCTTTTGATCCATCGAACCACATTTGCCATGGTTCAACACTAGCCATACCAAGTTCCATTATCTCTTGGCTTTCTGTTTGACATGGATGGTCTGCCAAAAAATTAGCTAAAACTTGTCCTTTTACTGCCTTTTGGGGAACATATTCTAGATGAAATTCTGACAAAGCGAGTATCCATTTGCCAATTCTTTCCCTCAACATGGGTCTAGATAACATATACTTAACCAAATCTGTGATTGCAATTACCAAGACAGTTGTAGGCAAAAGATAATATCTTAATTTCATTGCAGCAAAATACAATGTAAGGCACAGCTTTTCTACAGCTGAATATTTACATTCACAAGAATTTAGAAACCTACTAAGGTAATAAACAGCCTGTTCCTTGCCTTCTTTATTGTCTTGGGCTAAGAAAGCTCCCAATGAATCTTCTGCTACAGCTATGTACAACTTCAAGGGCTTATCACCCTTTGGTGGCATCAGCACTGGAGAGTTGGCCAAGTAGGCTTTGATTTCTTCGAAAACAGTTTGATGCCCTGCTATCCACACAAACTCCTCTTCATCTTTTAGCCTTAACAAGGAAGAAAATACTTTAGTTTTTCCTGCAGTATTAGAAATGAATATTCGAAGAAAATTAACCTGTCCATGGAACTTTTGTAATTCTTTCTTACTTGATGGAGGTCTGGCTTCAATGATGGCTTTGGCTTTATTCTGGTCAATTTGTATTCCTTTCTTGTGTACTACATAGCCCAAGAAGTTTCCAGATGATACGCCAAAAGCACATTTAAGATGATTGAGTTTCAACTTAAACTTTCTCATTCTTTCGAAAGCTGCTTCTAAGTGAAACAAATGTTCCTCCATGGACTAGGATTTCACTACAATGTCATCAATATAACACTCTAAATACCCCCCAATAAGGTCATGAAAGATAGTATTCATAGCCCTCTGATATGTAGCCCCAGCATTCTTCAGGCCAAATGGCAATTTAACCCATTCGAAGGTACCAATATTCCCAGGACATCTGAATGTTGTCTTGTGGACATTTTCCTCTGCAATGCAGATTTGGTTATAACCAGAATGTCCATCCATCTGTAGACACTCCATTTTTGACCGACCTTAAGACTAAGACGTCATTGATTGAGCGCTCGGTAATAGTGTGTGTTGTGCTCGTTTCGAGCTTTAGAGTTTTGGCTGAGAGCCTTGCCTCCAGGTCTCCGAACTCTTTGTGCTTCAGCTCGGTTTGCGAACCAAGCCTTGTTTCCCTTCCTGGACGGAGGGAGAGGTCTTGTAGACCATCTCTCTATGGTCGTAGGCTACTTTTCGTGGTCGTAGGCCACTTTTTCCATTTGGAGACTAGTTTTCGATTTTTAGAGCCTTCGGCCGTGCGCCTTGTCTCGGGACTGCTTAACGTTCTCCGTTTGGCTTGGTTTTTGAACCACACCTTGCTTCCTCTCCCTAGAGGGACACTGGTTCGGGAGACCACTTTTGTGGTCGTGTACCATTTTTGGTGCTCAACAGCTAGTTTTTGAGGCTCCCAGCTGCGCGCTTTGCCTCCCGAACTCTCGTCTTGCATCCGTTTTGATTTGTTTTTGGTACAAATCTTGTATTCCTTGTTTGGAAGGTGGTACGAGGGTGGGAGACCAGTTTTTCCCCTTGGGGACCACTTTTCTTCTCACCAGCCAATTTTCTGGTCGGGAAACTGGTTTTCTTGGTCTTTGGGCCACCTTTTCTGGTCTCCCACCACACCATTAGCTTGCTTTCAGTGTGGAGACCACTATTTTCCCCTGCCGACAACTTTCTTTCTTGGGAGACCACTTGCGATGGTCGACCGACCACTGCAAGTGGCTGGCGGCAGCCTTCCCCCTATTTTGGCAGACTGTGTGGATGCCAGCTGTACCAGCTGGAGGACACAGATTGTATCTTCCATACACGTGTATGGAGGGATTGCATCCAAGTTTTAGCTTCTCCAATAATCTTGAACCTTTTTTTTTCTATAAGAGAGGCTCTCCCTCTCCATGGCAGAGGTTTTGAATTTTGCTGAGAGCATAGGCTTATACTCTCTCTATATTCCTCTCTTCTCTCTCTATATTTGTGCATTGCTTCACATTTGTGCACACAACCTCCTAGCCAAACACTCTTACCTTGTTGCTAAGTTGCTGGAGGGCCTAGTGGGAGCTCAAAAGTTGGTTTTGGCTCTGGAAATCTGCTGGTTTTGCAGTGTTTCAAGGGTAACCCTCTTTTTCCCTTTTTAAGCTCTATTTTGATTACACTCTTAGCCATATTTGCATGCTTCTCTTGGCTTAACATTGAACTACAAAAATCTCTATTTTTCAGTCCTTAGCATGTTTGTTTAAGGCCCTTTTTGTGTTGAAGGCCTTCTACCCTCTTGCATGCCTTGTTTAGTCTTGTTTTGTGCCATGCCTTAAGGCCTTTGGGTTGGTATTTGCTTGGCCTTTTAGCCACTGAAATCCAGTAGATTTTTAGTGGTAGGTATGTCATTTTGAGGCCTCAAATCAGAGGGGGGTGATCCACTCTCTTCTTATTTTGTTTGCTTGCATTATTGGCCTATCAAAGGAGCATGCATCTTCATACTTTCAAGGCTTGGTTCAGACACTTTTTTGTGACTTTTAGGGCCTGCCTTAGCTCTGTCTATGGCTGGTTTGGTCATCTTGTGTTTGCTTCTTGTATGTGTAGTGTATTCCCATTTGTGGCTCATCAAAGTAGCATGTCTTTCTAGCATGTATTGGCTCCATTTCAGTAGATTTTTGGCCATCATTTGACATGTCATGACTCTATTTTTGGCTAGTTTGGTAGCCTCTTGCATGCTCCATATGCTTGTACTATAAATCTTATTTACTAGCTTTGTTTGCATGATGTTTTGGCTCATTATTCTAGCATATTTTGGTTATGCTCTAGCATGATTTTGTTTATATTTTGGGCTGTTCTAGCTCTGTTTTGAGGCTTCTTGGTCGAATGATGCTTGTCATGCATGCTTGTAGTGTAATAGCCTTAACTAGCTTTGAGTTTTGAGGTCTCTTGCATGCTTAACTTGAGGTATTTGCATGTTTTGGCATCATTGAGAATAATATTTCAGAGCATGTATGGCTGTTATACTTCCATATTTTCCACTCCTTAAGTGCTCTTAAGGGTTGTGCCTTTACGCCCTATTTGTGAGCCATTGCATGAGCCTCATTTTCGTGCCTTTCAAGCCATCATCTCAACCCATCTTTGCTACTATTTTGGCCTACATAGGGTCTATTTGAGGTTGGTTTGGCCATTTGGACATTGTCTTGAATGCCTCTAGTGTAATGCACTTCACTAGCTTTGACGCTTGAGCCTTTCAACATGCATTACATAGGTTGTTGGCATGATTCTAAGTCATTTCGCATGTCATTTTAGTGCTGGAACATATGCCATTGTACCCCATGTTACATCCTTTCAATGCTTTTGGAGAGTTGTGTTTTGAGCCTTAAGTTTGGGTCGATGTGCATGCATGTTTGTATAGCATTTTGAGTTTCTATCTTAGCATGTATGGCCACTGATTTGGACATGGCTGAGGCCTATTCATTTTGGTTTAAGCCCATTGTGCATTGAGTATGCCATGTGGTTCATAGCATTGAGAATGCCATGTTATTGCATGATTGATTATTGCATTTGTGCATGCCATGTCCATTGCCTAGCGTATGCTAGTTACCATGTGCATTGTGTATACTAGTTGTCATGAGCATTGTGTATGCCATGTAGTTCATAGCATTGTGTATGCTAGTATGTTAGTTGCATGTTTTCATGATTGTCCCTTTGCATCTTGTTCACATACTTGTTTCATTGCATTGTATGTTCGCATGCTTGAGCCGCATTGTGTATGACATGACATGTTATTTGTTGCATTGTGTTTGGAATAGGAGTTAGTCCAAACACGGGAAATGAGGGGCGTTTCATACTCGAAGTGATAAAACGTGTCTCAATTCTCGGTTGCTGACACTCTTGACTATACATGACGGAGTTTTAGGCTTTATGTGTTCGTGTGTGCATTCATTTCATATTGAGTTATGCAACTTGGGCTCCTTGGCCATCATGCATCGAGATGCGTGATTGGTGGCCCGAGGGTCGAGAATCATACTCCCTTGAGCTTACATAATGATAGGGAGGGTGATTGTGTATACATGTGTTGCAAATACTTTGCCATGCCCCTTTCTTGCTCTCTGTTGCAGCAAACCAGAAACTAGCAGCAAAAACTGGTCGGCCGACCAGATAAAGTGGTTGGCCGACCACTTTTTCTGGTTTTCAGCATAAAAAGTGGTCGGCAGGTGGTCTCCAGTGCCAACAACTGGTCGGCAGCCCTCCTACAGATTCTCATGATGGAGTTTCAACCTTCTAGAGCATTCTGCAGTGTCCTGAGACCAGTTGCAAACAGAGGCAAATCGGGGCATCGCGATGGATTTTCGCACGAGGTGACTGGGCACGCATCCTTCGTCATCCAAGGCAGAGTTGAGACAGCCTATTTCATATAGTTTACATGCTTATTCAATTGCTAACTTAGTTAATTTGTTAATTAGTTAGAGTTGTGTAATAATTAGCTGTAGCTTGTTATTCATTTTGTTGTGTAATAACTAGTTTAATTAGATTAGTTAGTTGGTTCTGTATTATTCATTCGGACCCTCCGTCGAGAGGGCACAACTGTTGTAAATAAGTGTGCGTGTGTGTGATGCATGTCTTCCAACCCCCATTTCTTTCATCTGTCTTGCATGCACCGGGCTCGGCACATCATGCTAACTGCATTGTATCTCAATTCCTGTTTGAATACATGTATCAAATTGCATTTCACATGACATTTTAGAATAGCCGAGCCTATCTTAGTTGCATTTTGTATGTGTTGCATTAGGCATTCTTGACATAGCTAGGATCATGCATTGATTTCTAACTAGTTTCTATTTTGGCTCAGAGTACTCGGTAAATGTTTATGCTTTAGCATCCATGCATGAGTGTGAGTGCTGCCATGATAGCATGCTTGCCATGAGGCTAACTGCTTATGTGATATAACTGCCTGAATGCCTGTGGGTGAAGGTCTAATTACTCAAAGTGGAACAATTCATCGAAATACAAGTTTTAAGCCCACTTTGCGGAGTGACAAAATCATGTTTTCCTAAGCCCACCTGAGGGTGGCAAATCCACGTCTTAGCCCACTTGCGAGTAGCACCTTCAAACCATTTTCAAACAAACAAACACGAGATGTTTTGTTCCAACTTAGGCGATTTAGTCTATACTTGTGTGTTGTGCGCATCACATAGTAATTCTAGGCTAATAAACCGGAATAAGAACACATGCGTTTTTCAAAAACAAGATATCATGTTGGTAAAGGCCGATCTTTGATCGGGCGAGCGGGGGTGCTCATTTCATGACCTTCCCCTCTCGTACCCAAGTTCTCGAGCCGAGGCAACTTTGGTGATGACGAACATGTGGCCTTAGGCACGAGTCAGGATTTCTTAAATTTCCCAAAATAAAATATTTAGGTGGCGACTCTGTATCTGGCAAAGCAATCCATGTTTGGCACTTCCTTCTAAAATCAGTTTTTCAAAATGATTTGTCGGATTTGGACTCTTTGGTGATTTATCGGTCTTGCATTGCACTTTGCGAGATTAGATTCAGAACCATGAAATTTGAGTCCGAACTGTAGTGAGCCTAATGAACAAAATGGGATTGTCTCGGGACATTCGGGCACGTCTACACCATCATTGATAAAATTTGATGCCCTGCTGAGCTATCTACCAACAAATCTACTATAGGCATAGGATACTCATCTTTTGGGGTTGCTAGATTCAAGTTTTTGAAATTGATGCATACCCTCATTTTACCATTCTTTTTAACTACAAGCACAATATTAGATAGCCATTCAACGTACCTGGCTGTCCTACTAAAACCTGCCTTGAGGCGTCTAAGAATTTCCTCTTTAACTTTTTGAATCACTTTTAGACTGATTCTTCTTGATTTTTGCTTGTATGGCTGGAAATTAGGCCTCATAGGAAGCCTATGTTCCACTAATGACCTATCCAATCCTGGTAGTTCATTATAAGACCATGCAAAACAATCTTTATATTCCTTCAAAACAACCAATAACTGGTCCCTATCAAGAGTATTCAACCAAGCACTTATATAGGTGGGCTGTTGTGTAGAACATTTCCCTAAATTTACTTCTTCCAAGGGGTCTTGCATCTGAGAACTTACTGATGCTCCTTCTTTAATTCCTTCTGACTTCGAAGCAATTTGCTTGTTTTCTTCTGATCTCAGGTTCTTTGATTCAACATCTTTACTCTCCTCCTCATAGACAAAGTCTGTCCACAAGGCTTCTTCCTCCTGTATCTCCTGGACTTTTGTTTCAATGTCCAAAGCACAATATTTATCTAAGGCCAAAAATCTGACCTGTTGCTGTTCCTTCCTACGACCTATCGTCATGGCTTCTTTCTCTTGCTTCTGCACTTTCTGGATTATTGATTTTACATCCAATATTGAGAACTTAATTAAAGCCAAAGACTTGGCTTCTTGGGCTTCATCTCTTTGCCTACAACCAGGCATCATTGTCATCCTTAACGACAAACTCTTCATCAGCACTCTCCTGGACCAAGTGCTTTAGATGTGCAAATTCTTCATCAGCCGTCACATCGGCTGACCCATCAGGCTTTCTCATTATACTGAGTGGTGCCACTCCTTCAACATATAATTTGGCCTCTACGAAATCTGCACAAGCTATGAAGGGTTGAGGATCTGCATTGATCTCCTCCGTTTCTCCATTGCACAAGGCCATCATGATTTTCTGAAGTAAAGAGAAAGGCACACATTTGTTGGTGTGAATCCAATCTCTTCTAAGTAAAGCACTATACTTAGCATTGTTATCGATAACGAAGAATGTTGTCATGCAGTCCCTGGTTCCAACACTCAGGTTGATGGGCAGAATACCTTGGGCCATCTGTTTGTCTCCCGTAAAACCAGCAATGGCTGTACTGGTTGGGATTAGTCTGGAGTTCTTCTTTCCTAATTTCTTCAACGAAGATTTTGAAAGCAGGTTTACTGCTGCCCCGTTATCCACCAGCACCCGATTCATCGGTATTCCATTGAAGAAGGCCTTGATATACAAGGGTTTGACATGCTGTGTCATAGACGCCGTGGGATACTCAAAAAGGTATGAGAGGTTAATACTTATCTCTTCCTCACTCCCATCTTCAGTTTCCATTGGTGTGGCTGCTTCGGATTCGTCTTGCACCGTACTTACTAGTGAGTCTTCACTGGAGACTGGAATTGGGTCAACCTCTTGACCTTGGTTTTCATCTTCAGCTTGAAACTCCTGCAGTAATATAAGTACCATATTCACTGACACCGGAGGGAACGAGCCAAATTGGACAATTGGTTGTACCTGCTTTCCCTCTTGGTCAACTTGTTCAATTACTATAGAAGCGTCTTCCATGCTGCATTCTGGCACTTCTGTGTTAACAACTTCCTTCGAATAGTCTGTTTCCGTTGGTTTTTCGACCAAAAATGTTTGTTCAACCATGAAGGCTTCAAACATTTCTTCCTCAACGACCCTTTTCCTTTGGCTTGGGATGACCTCATCTTCTATCTCACTATCACTTTCCATCAGAGCTTTTTCCAATCCTACCAAACTGGATCTTTCCTTGGCCTTTAGCTCGAAATGAACTTTGGCCAACTACTCCCTGCTATAACTCCTTTTGTCTGGGAGAGTTGATTTCAGACAATGGTCTAGATTTGAATCTCCTCCTCCCTCTGCCTAGTTCTTTGGCTGAACCAATGAAGAACTTTCTCCATCTTCCTTCAGATCCTTCTGGTACTGAGTGTACCTTCGCTGGATCTTCCTTCTTTGGGACCTAGAAATCACTGGAACCATATTTGGTTCTTTTATTTTCGGGTGCTTAAGTAATACCCAATTGTTTGGAGCCACCAAAGGAGGTTTGACCATCCTACCTAGGTTCCCAACCGCATTTCTTTGGGTAGACATCTCCTTAGGTTTGTTCTCCAGGACAAACCAAACTAGAACTCCATATACCTACGAACCTACGGACCCAACTGTCAAACTGTTCCTTTCTTCCTTCAAAGCTGGCTGTGAAGGCCACTGCTTGGCCTTGACTCCCTGCCTCGAGCCTGACTCAGGCCTTTGATGAAGGTAGCCACTTTCCATCCTACGTGAGGTTGGTCTAGGAGGCCAATCTCTGACTTTGATCTCATAAACTAAACCCTTCTCCGGCCTCCTTTCTGTAATAATTAGGTGGTCTGGATTCATATAAAGGCCTCTTGCCTTTAGAATGCATTCTAGCAGCTGTTGGCTTAGCCATTAATGGCTACTGCTTAATGCTAGTTGGATATGGCCTTTTGTTATAAGCACTAGTTGGTTTAGGACGCCTTTGCACATCCCTGTAGTATTGCTTCCCATCAATTGGAAGTCTTTTCAACCACTTGTAACTCAGCCTGCATCTGGGACACACTCTTTGCATAACAGCTGCCTCCAAAGAATCATCATCCAGTGCCTCTTTATCAGAGTCCTCCCTCTGGTCTGAGAAACCTCGTCCAATAGCTGGTAGATTTCCAGTGTCTTTCTTGACAGTTGTCTGGCTGGCAACATGCATCTGCACATTGACTTCTTCTAATTCTTTCAAGGATAAGTTTTGGAAGTTTGGCATGATAACATTGGCTGGCACTTCTTCAATTTCTGGAAATGGGTTAGTATCAATCCCCATGGCCTTTTCTGCTTTAGCTGGGAATTTTAAAATCCCTTTTCGAATCTGCTCTTGGATCCTATCTCGAAAAACAATGCAGTTTTTAGTTGAGTAAAACCAAGAATTATGCCATTTACAATACACTTTTCCTTTAAGTTCCTCTGGAGATGAAATTTTGACTCCTTTTGGTAACTTCAGGAAATTTGCAGTAAGCAAACGATAAAAAATATCATCTGCCTTTGTTAAATCAAAAGAGTATTTCCTATGAAGGTTTTCTTTTTAAACTGCTGGTCAATCGTTGTGTCTTTATGAATTAATGCTTCACAGATCACAGGTTCTTTCCCTACAATCTCTGCTACATCAATCTCATAATTAGGATCTCTATAATGTCTTGTATGATGCATTACTCCGATCTTATTCTTCTTCCAGTAATGTTTCATACCTAGACACCTTATAGGTTAATTCCACTAAGTCTCTAAACTCAATTGAGTCAAACTTCTTTCGAAGCCTAAACTCTAGACCATTTTGAGCCAATCTCACAAATTCAGGCTCTGGTAAGATGATCCTATATTTATTTCGTGCTCTTTTAAATCTGGCAATAAACTGAGTAGCCTTCTCATCAGGCCTTTGACTCAATCTTGCCAAGTCTGCCATGGAAACCTCTGGTTCTGTTTGGAAGAATTGGGCATGAAATGCCTCTTCTATTTGTTGCCAAGTTTGGATATACCACACAAATGCTCCTCCAGTTAGAGAATTTGGAAATAATCTTAACTTCATATAGTCATTATTGGTAAATTCACCGCACTGAGCCGCGAATCTAGCAATATGTTCTACCATTGACTGGTTCCCATTCTCATAAAAAATGGCAAAATCTGGTATCCTGAAACCTCTTGGGTATTCATGTACCCTATCTACCCATTCTGGATATGGTTTCCTGTAGACAGGAGTCTGAACCCCTCGAGCCATTGGTCCACATATCTCTCTAACAATGTCAGCAATTTGGTCCCTAGGGACCATATTTTGTGCCTGTTGAACCACTACTGGAGGAACAAACACAAGATTTGGTGGACAACCTTGTGCTTGGAGTCCTCTTGGTCCATAGGGTGGTATATTTGGGACTGGTTGTCCCTGTGGTGCTGGCTGCTGTTGAGGGTATGGATGACCTCTTTGAGCCTATCCTGCGAAAGATGCTGGCACAGGTGTTGTGTCTCTTCCAGTTGTAGGAAAACCTTCCAACCCCCCGGGTATAAATTCGAATAAAGGGTTAGTGAACCCCCTTGTGCCAGGTATGGCTTCGAATATGGGATTTGGAACTATCCTTATGCCATTTTCTTGTACTAAGCCAGATCCACCAGTTTGCATGGTTCACTGTTAAGTAATGAGGCATTTTGACTTCCCATAGGCCTCGAAAGAGGCTCATACCAAGATTGAGGTGATGGTCTTCCATAGTTTTGATTGCTATTTTGACCATTAGAATGTCCATTAATTTGCATAGGCTGTTTATCTCTAGCCAATCTTTGCTGAGGGACATTTGAAATTTCCTCCATGTGTCTTGTGTTTGTTGGTTGGTGGGTATTCATTCGATCCAAAAAAGATGTTGCCCACCTTTCCATTGTATTCATTAACTGCTGTCCCATGGCATCTACTAGGCCACCCCATGGATTCATTGGCTGAGTAGATGGAACAGTGGATAGTCCAATTCCCTGGCCTCGTCCAACATTATGAACATCTGGTACTTGTTCCGCAGTGCTGGTATGTTCGACCATAGATTCTAATAAAATAGGTGTCTCCACAGGATGTGTTATCACATTATCCTCTGGATTAGGTATTTCTACCTCTCCATAAATGCCTTCTTCCAAGCGTTCATTTTCTCCTTGTCTCCTACGTCTAGCCATTTCAATTAGTCCCACCGGGCGTGCCAAAAATATATGTTGGCTTTTTGGCTTTCGAAGGTTATTATTGTAATTGTGAGCGTGCCAGCAAGAATCAATCAGACCTTACAAAAAATTAATTGCCAACCAATTATCAGACGATTCTGTTTTAGTTCTTTCAGCCTCAATGAAGAGGACTTTCACTGGTGGCTTGATTTAGGAGAATTAAGTAAACAATAATCAAATGAAGAACAATTAAAGCATTTCATTAAAATGAAAAACTTACAATGATCCAATTCAGCCTCGTAGAGGTTTACAGCAACAATCTACTTGAAACTACTCCTATGAACGAAGTGCAGTGCAGGAATTAAAGTACAGAAATGTAAAGAACAGGAAATGTAAAACTGGAAAGGAAATAAAGTAGAATAAACTGGTTTTTTGGATCTGAGTCTGGGGGCTTTTTCTAGGGCCTTCTCTGCTATTTATACTTCTCAAGGATGACCATCGAACTGCACTTCTAACCGTCGAATCGTTCCTCCATGATCACTGATCATGTTGCCTTATAGTTAGCTCGACTATGCCATCACTTGCAGTTAGGCTTCCCTCCTAATTTTGAATTTGAATGTGGGTAATCGTTGGAACCACATCACTTTGCATCTCTTTGCTGATCCAATGCTATGCAGATCTCATAAGAACCAATGCTAACTGCCACGTGTACGGTCACGATTGAAGACTTGAATAGTCCTCCCGTATTGCCCTTATTCTGCCACGTGTTGAATTGTAATTGGCTTATACAAAATATGTAGCCAACAATATCCAATGTATATTTATAAATCTATATATTATCATTTCCCATTCTTCCAACTCTAATGACATGTCAATATTTTGAAATGCTTCCATCATTCAAAATTAACTTTGGATTGGGACTAATATCCTCATAGCCTCAGCCACCACCATCACCTCTTTAGCCCCGTCATCTCTCTCAACCTTTCTCTGGTCCCATCCACCCAGGGGCAGAACAGTATAGGGACAGGCAGTGGCCACAACCCCTCCCAAGTTTTGGAAAATTCAAATATTACCCCTATATTTCATGATTATTTATAATATATAACGAGATTATTTATAAAATATATAATGAGATGATACCTATTTTATAAAATCACTCACTAATTTTTTATTTTATCAGTATTTTATAATATATAATGAGATGATTTTTAACTATTTTTAATTTTAAAATAAAAAAAAGGACTTGCTAGATTTATTTAATTTCATCCATGTGAAATTATGTTTTCACAATGTTTGTATAAAAAATTGTTTTTAATTAGTCATATACCATAACTAAGTCAAATCTTTTTATACACACACCTTGGCCAACCCTAAACAACATTTCTGGTCCCGTCCCTACATCCACTATAGCGATCCCGGGTTTACCCTTGTTGTATAGTGATCCGGACATGTGTCCGTGGATGTTGGTAGTTGTTTATTATCTTGTTTACATCCTTTCTTACTTTGTATTTGAGTTATAGGATGTGTTGGGCGGGTTGGTTACAGGTTGGTTGAGTTTAGAAACCAAAACTAGTTGCCCAGATTTTTGGCCTGTACGCTCGAGCGGAGGTGTTGGCGCTCGAGCGGATAATACACCCATCCAGTATTTGTTGTGCAGTGTTGTGCGCTCGAGCGTGGAGTTGGCCGCTCGAGCGAATCTGTGTGAGTGGCCGCTCGAGCGTAAGGATTGGGAGCTCGAGCGGAGGCCTGGTTCTGCAAAAGTGCTGGGCGAGTGCATTCTGCGCTCGAGCGGGAGGTTGGCCGCTCGAGCGGAAGTCTGTGAGTGGCCGCTCGAGCGGGGTGTTTTACGCTCGAGCGTAAGACTGGGTTTAAATCCCGAAATTGTGACTTTTCAAATCACTTTTTCACTTTCTCTTCTCTCTCTTACTTTTCCAAAATCACCATTGTTGAGCCTCTCACTCTAGACTCTACCTTCTCTCTAGGTTTTGATCTAGTAGGAGTGATTTACTCACCTTTGGCCTTTACAAAAAAGTTGTTGATCGTCGAGGGCTTCATTTTAATCTGAAAATCTCGGGTTTTGGAGCACGTTGGGTTTTGTCGTCTTCTCCTTTGGGACTCCGAATTTGAGGTAGGGATAACCTACTCCTCTCTATGGGTTTTGTCTTTAAATTTTGGTATTTTGAGATGTTGGGCTTGGTTTGGTAATTTTGTGAAAGTTTGGGGCTTTTGTGTAATTTTACAAAAGTTGGGGTTTTAATTCATAATAAACCTAGATGCATGTTTGGCATAGAAAAATGGAATGATTGTTGAATCATTGATGAAAATGGGACCTAAGGGGTTGAAATGGTAATTATGGAAAATGGCCTAATTACATTGTTTAATTAATTGGGATAATTAATTGGTGAGAAATGAGGAAATGAAATGTTGATTGAATATCCATTTGTGCATTTATTTTCTGTTTTAGAAATAACTGCTTTGGGCTATCGGTGGAGGATAGTCGAGATTGTTGTAGACAATGCATGATGATTAGGTAAACGGAAACTAATCAATGGAATGTGTCATGGAACTTGACGGTTGATAGAATACATTAATTGTGTGTATTGTGTGATTGTATATAGAACCAATGTGTTTATATACGTTATGTGTAGAGGAGGAGATAGGGGATGTACTCCGCGGTTTAGGGGAAGATAGGGGATGTACCTCTAAACCGGATAGGTATTGGGAGGAGATAGGGGATGAACTCCGTAGACAGAGCTCATATGCTTGTCTAGAGAAGTGAAGATAGAGCTCATATGCTTATCTTTGTGAAGTGTGGATACAGCTTGTATGCTTATCTGTGGATATTGTTGATATACATATCTGTTGTAGAGTGTGGATACAGCTTGTATGCTTATCTGTGGATATTGTTGATATACATATCTGTTGAGAATGTGGATATAGCTTTTATGCTTATCTGAATGTGAGATATAGTTTTTATACATATCTGTGGAAATGATGATAGAGCTAGCATGCTTATCTGTTGAAAAAGGGAAAATGAAAAGTAATTGGGACTTGTAAGTCGTTGACATAAATATGTAATTTATGTGATTGTATCAGTGTTGACCAACTATCAATTGCTAATGTTTTAGTCATTGTCCATGGTTGGTTTAGTGTATTTCTACTGGGCTGTGGCTCACCCTATATGGGAATATCATTTTCAGGTACAGGAAGCATGCCACCTCCAAGGACATAGCTTGGGAGGCTAGAGGCGGACATAGTGTAGTTGTTTTACTTTTGATGTATTACATGTAACTTCAAGCCAAGGGCTTAATGTGTAAACGAGTTAGTACTCTTTTGTTGAAACCAAGTGTTAACTTGGAAAGCTGTAAGCCCGTAGGGCATTTTGTTTGATGTTAACATGTAATACTTATGTAATGAAACTCAATGAAATAAAGGAATGTGGTTAGTTTATATGTAAATGCTTGTATTATCTGATGGGTTTAATGTTATTATTTTGAGGGCGTTACATCCACCCTCCCCAATCTCTGCAACCTTCGTCCTTCCCTTTTCCAGCCCAGTCGCACTGCCATCGCACGACGTAGAGAGCAAATCGCGAGTGAGTGAGAGTGGGTGGAGATGGGCAGTGTCAGTGTGGGAAGATGGTGGTGATATGGATGGGCGGCGATGGTGGAGTCACTGACGGTGGAAGTTAGGGTTAGGGTTGGATTTAGGTTAGGGTTAGAAAGTTCAGAAGATTTTTTAAAAATTGATGGTGTGACTTGAGAAAATATCAAATAAATCAAAATATGTGTGGTGTGGTAAGAAAGTAGTGTGTAAGTGTACTTAGAGATTGTGTGAAGTGAAAATATAGAAGAAACTCCCAAAAGATAGTGAAGCGGGAGGGGTCAAATTGGTGAGCGAACCAAAAAAAGGGGCTCAGATGGATGGGTCATTGGTTCAACCGTCAGGTGGAAGTAGTCGAACCTTAACGTCATAATTAATAATATATAATTAAAAAAATAACTATAAATTATAAATAAATAAAAAAATATATATTGAAATAAAAATAAAAATTATTGCATAGTAATAATATTTAATAAAATCATAATTGATATTAAAAAAAAAGTCACTAATTTTAAAGAAATTAAAAAAATTTAACTTTTCCGTATATATAGATGCAGAGGCGTTGATGATATAATCGACGGATCCAATGCTTCTCTCTGCAACACTCCACAACTGGAAGATGGGTTTGGTTTGATTGAGGAGATGGCTTTCGGTTTGTTTTTATTACAAGTCGTTGTCTACTCCTCGTTTCTGTGTATATCATTATTATTATTTTAGTTGTATCTCACCATCATATATATATATATATATATATTTCTTCAATCTTGTTTTCATATATATATATATATATATTTGCATTCTGACAATAATGACCGAAAGTTCGTGTGAAGTTGCTTTCTTTAATACACTAATTAATTTGGTTAATTTTAGGGCTGAGAGTAGGAAATCCTTGGCTATATATATATTTGATTTATATATAGCCAAGGATTACAAGTGCTACAATTATAATTGTTTAATTTATTTGGAAAATATGTTTTTATGTCCTCCTGATTTTGATGATATACCTTTTTGTTCTAATTTTCTCTCATAAAACACAGAAATTCAGATATTATTATGGAATGCCCACTTAAGTTAATGGAAGCTGCTGTTTCACAACCTCTAGGAATTTGTAATGAGAGTAGGAAATGTAGATTCAGTGATCTACCCAACCATGTTGTGCACCACATCTTCTCCTTCCTCTGTTTTACAAATCTCTTCCGATTCAAGTTGGTATCAAAAAGATGTAGAGAATTGTATTTGACCAATCCATTCCTGACTTTCTATGTACTCAAATTCAGGTTATATTCTATTTTTCTAGATGGCAGACTGGATTTCTTGGATAGGTTACTGGTGGAACGTGAAAGGAGGAAAATATGTCGCTTTTGATTCGATCTGGGTCCGAAGTAGGTGTGAAACTCTATCGCATCATTACATGGTTTCATGTGGCAGTGGAGTGTAATGCTGAAGTACTTGATCTTGAGCTCCATTATTATGAAGGCAAAAGCGGTAATTTTCCGCTTTGCTTATTTTGTTGGGAATCCTTGAGGTTAGTAGCGGTGAATTTGCATGGTTGCTTTCGTTGATTGCCATTCTCTCTTGGGTTTACTTGTCTCCAATCCTTGTCAATAACATCGGTTAAAGTGGACAAGTCCTTCGGTGAGTGGATCTCATCCAACTGTGTCTTTCTTGAGGAATTATGGCTTGAGAATATCGAGGAGATATGCAAAGTTAGCATCACAATTCCATCTCTAGTGCGTTTTACGTTAGTGGAATCTTGTTCCTCCCAACTCTGCCATCCTAGAATTGTAGGTGGGAAATTTCAAGTCATAAATGTGGAGTGGAGATTCAATTCCTCTGTGGGCAAGTCTTTGAAAATTTTTGCTCCGAATCTTAAATAGTGGATGTGGAATGGAAATCCAACAGATGATAACCGTCTGGAACCCTTGATGCAATTAGAAGTTGCTCGACTTTTTCTTGAACCCAAGGAAGATACTGATAAGAACTTGCATAAGATTCTTCTTGGTGTTAGCAAAACTAAAGATCTTGATGTACGTGACCTTATGATTAAGGTAAATATACTTTGCTTTATGCTCATATTGGATTATTTATGTGCGATGTAAAGTCCAAATCTTGTTAATTTTCCATTTTCATAGGGAAAGTAAGGTTGTTTCGAGAATTGACTATTTTAGTTTTTTTTTTTTTTTTTTTTTGACTTTTTACAAAAGGACAAAGTAGAGAGGACTTTTTTGTAGTTACTTTTTGGCTATTTTAGCCAATTGTCAAAATAAGTCTAATATCATTGATTTGTTCTGTATTTTTTTCCCCTCCAACACTATAGTACATTTGTCCACAAATAGAATCAACTGGTCAACAATTTTTAGCTTTACTACTGTTATTGTCACTCTATGTATATATATATTTATTCCCTTTCTGTAAACAAATCAAGGGTGCTTTTGTTTTTTTGGGAAAAATTCACTTTACCCATTCATGGTTTGAGACGGGAGCACTTTACTTTGTTATGGTTTAAATATACAGACAAATTGCCCCCCATGTACTTTTGGACTGATTTGTAGTCTAACATCTGCTAAAGCTAGTAATCAAAAGACTATTTTAGCCTTTAATGAAAGGACGTTTTTTCTTCCCTCATGTCTTCGTTGCATAGTTGGACTTGACTGACTAAACTGCTTTGTTGGGTGAAACTAAAAAGAACTAATTGGGGGGAGAACCTAGCAGTTGCAAATTAGTCCAAAACAGCAATGGAGAGTTTGCCCATATTTGAACTACATTGAGATAAAATGTCCCGGGCTCTAGCCTCGAACCACAAGGGGATAAAGTGAGTTTTGCCCTTATTTTTTGTTCCATTATTACGTACAGTGACAGCCTTCTCCTTAATCTTTAGAGCTGAGCTAGCACTTGCTATAGGGAAACTGGTCAAGAATCTTTCTTATTTTTCTGTTTTTCTTTTTCTTAATACTTACAAGTTTGTTTTCATAATGTTGTAGGTTTTGTATGAGCAAGGTTACCGATGTCCTAGTTTAAATCATGTACGTAGATTGTATATGTACATTAGCAGTTTAAACGATGACCTAGTTCCAGCAGTGATCTCTCATCTTTTTGGAATGCCCAACTTAAAGACTTTAAGCATAAAATCTTCCCCACCGTTGTCGGCTAACACCAATATAAGCAGTACAAGAATACATTGCAACATGACGTGTTGTAAATTATTTACCAACTACTATGTGAAGCCCTCTTTAAGGTTTCATCGCAGCATAAAATCATCAACACCCTCGGCTAAAAACAACATAAGTAATATAGTTCATTGCACAACCCCTTTCTCTCTCTTTTGAAGATGGATGATATTTTAAATTAGTAAATTTTTTCCCTATCTTGTTGCAGGCATCTGGGTTTAATGCAAGATATTGGGAGTCTCAAAACCTGAGATTTATTCATCATCTGGAGATGGCAGAGATAGGGTTGTCTAATGGTGGAATGAATGAAGTGGAGCTAGGATTATTTTTGCTTAAGCATGCCAAAAGTTTGAAGAATATGATTTTCTTTCACTTGCCTTCCTCTCTGCCATCAGATATTCGTATGAAGATACACAATTGCGCTATGGATTTTGCTGCCACAGTTGTTTTTCAGGACGTATGAATTTCTTTGAATGGTTATTTATTTTTATATATGTAAAGTTGTTTCCTAGAGATAATTATGTTCTTTAGATGTTTATGAGGATTTTTTATAAGTTAAGTTGGAGACAGTTTGAAGTTTAGAATTATTGGTGTTAAAGTTGGGTTGAATTGTGGTAGTAATGTAAAATGAGCGGGTTCAATATCATGAGTTGAAACAGAGATGCTATGCAATGTTGATGAGCATTAACGTTCCAATTAAGTTATGTTTCTATAGCACAAGGTAAGTCACCATATTTAAAAAAATGAGAAATGTTATTTGCCATTAGATTTTTATTTCACCATTGTTTCATTACTCATCTTTATTATTATGTGATAAAAGTCTTATATGAATCATTGTATTTTGAAAATGGGAAATCATTTTTCAGTACGTACCATATGTCTCAGTTATGACGACGTGATTTTTAGTTATGATTTATTTTGATGTTCTAATTATATATAACAATTTCACACCAAAGGTGAAGCGTTCTCAGGAAAATATTCTGGTTATATATAACAATTTTCTTTGTTTACTATGTGATTTGTTATTATCACAATACTGGAAAAAAAATATATTGATAATACTTCCAATTAAATCAATGCAATGATAATACAAAATAATAAATGCAACGTAGCAATGATAGTATCATAGTTCTTCAACAGATATCATCCAACCAGTAGATCAATTAACAAGGCAAAGGCTTGGTTTGTTTGACCCTTTAGAATCTTGTTTCTGTATGTTGTTTTTAATATAAATGTTTTTTATGTTCTTAAAACAGAAAAAGACAGAGGCTTAGCCTAGTGAAAATGATTAATGAAAAAGACAAAACTAACTAGGTTAACCGGTGATAGAGTAGAGTTAAGAGTTTTTCTCTGCCAAGACAAATTTCATTAAAGGTCTTTCTAGTTTGGATAGAGCATTTATCACAACAAAGTTGTAATAACCCACATTCATGCCTTAGTCATGTTCATGTACATTTGCATGATTTTGTTGTGTTAAGCTTGCATTATTGCAGACTTTGACTTGTTTTGCCTAAGTAAAGGTACCTGTCTTGTTTTGTGCTTATGTGATTTGCCTAAGTGTTGTATGCATGTTTTGTTCCTTCCTTGCTATGCCAAGCCTAGGTCATGCCAAGCCTAGGTCATGCCAAGCCTAGGTCATGCCAAGCCTAGGTCATGTCAAGCCTAGGTCATGCCAAGCCTAGGTCATGTTAAGCCTAGGTCATGCCAAGCCTAGGTCATGCTAAGTCTAGGTCATGCCAAGCCTAGGTCGTGCCAAGCCTAGGTCGTGCCAAGCCTAGGTCATGCCAAGCCTAGGTCATGCCAAGCCTAGGTCATGCCAAGCCTAGGTCATGTCAAGCCTAGGTCATGCCAAGCCTAGGTCATGCCAAGCCTAGGTCATGTCAAGCCTTGGTCATGCCAAGCCTTGGTCATGTTAAGCCTAGGTCATGCCAAGCCTAGGTCATGCCAAGCCTAGGTCATGTTAAGCCTAGGTCATGCCAAGCCTAGGTCATGCCAAGCCTAGGTCACACCTTTGAACCTCTTACACCTTGGACCATCTTGGAACCCCTTTGGTTGACCTCCACCGTCACCTAGGCATATTGGCCGAGATGTTATCACCTAGGCGTCCGAGATCCTTAATCCTTGCACCTAGTGATCTTGTTCTGGGACTGGAATGACCTAGACCGAGGTGTGGCACATCTAGGCCGAGGTGTGGCACAGCTTAGTCAAGTGTTGTCCTTCCTAGCCGAGGTCATTGTCACCCTAGTTGCCGAAGTCTTGTGGTTAGCCGATGTCACCCCTTGCCGGAGTGCCATTCCGAGTAGCTTGCTAGATACGCCTTGTCAGGGCCTTGTCTTGTCAATCTATCACCTTTTTGAAGAGAACCAACCAACCGTTGCCACGTGTCCGAGCTGAAAGTTAAGTCAGCCGGCAGAGAGAGAAACCCCTCATTTGTTGTATCTTGTTTTGAAGAGTAGAGAGAGAAGCTCTAGAAGAGGGAGAAGAGTTCTTGAGAGAGAGTGGATTTCCAAGCTTGATTCTTTGAGATCGAACCGTTAGATCCGTGTTCTAAGGTTAGATTCTTGATCCGCTCTTGTTGTTCTATATGTTTATGATATTGCATTGCATGATTGAATATGATTTGTAAGCCATGCATTGCTTTGAAGTTCGGTTTTAGAAAGAGAAAATGGTTTTCATGTGTTCTTCAAGAAAAGTCATGTTTTGATCCGAAGGCTCATGCCTAGATCCATGTTTTTGTGTTTGTTCTTACATGATTTTCAAGTATGGGTACCCAGGTCCATGTTTTCGAACTCATAGCATGAAATCCCCCAGATCTTGTAATAACAAGTTATGATTTTAGCATTCATGTTCTTCATGTTCTTCATGCTCATGTTCTTCATGTTCTTCAAGGAGGAAACTCAGATTTCCAGGCTTCATTTCCCTAGGTGTGATCACCGAGACCACTCTTGCCTAGATCACATACCTTGGTCTTCCTTGCATGATCACTTGCACGTTAGTTTATCTTGCATGCACACCTAGGCGAACCACTGCACACCTAGGCCGACCATGGTACACCCATGCCGGCACCTTGTAACACCTCGGCAGGCAGCTGCATACTGAAGCCTAGGTAACCACACCTCGGCCAAGAGGTGTGGGACCTCGGCCAAGACCTCCTGAGTTCACCCAGCTAGGTCGTTTTAGCCTAGATCATCTTTGTGCATCCATTCCAGGACCTGGTTGGTACCCAGCATGTTTTCCCTAGGTATTTCCAGCATGTTTTCCCTAGATGTTTTCCAGCATGTTTTCCCTAGATGTTTTCCAGTATGTTTTCCCTAGATCATTTGCATTCATGTAAAGCTTGTTTTTAAGAGTACATTCAATAGACTTTGCCATGTGTTTGTAGGACTTGTACCTTTGCCTTGATCCCGACGTCCCAAGAACTATGTGAGTGGTATTTTTAATAAAGTTATGTTCTTAAGGATTTTGATAAAGCTTTCCCTTGTTTCGATAAAAGTATTTGTTAAGCATGAATGATATCCCTATTTTATGTATCAAGTATAAGCCTTGTTTTGAATGACAAGTGATCAAGTATAAGCTTTGTTTGATATCACCCTTGGAAAGTCCCTTGTGCTGGAGGACTCTAAACTTTCGCAGTGCCAAGTATAAAAGGATACGGTCCTTGTTAAATCGGGCTACGGGCCTAAGTAACATAAGTCTCTTGTGCTGGAGGACTCTAAACTTTCGCAGTGCCAAGTATAAAAGGATACGGTCCTTGTTAAATCGGGCTACGGGCCTAAGTAACATAAGTCCCTTGTGCTGGAGGACTCTAAACTTTCGCAGTGCTAAGTATAAAAGGATACGGTCCTTGTTAAATCGGGCTACGGGCCTAAGTAACATAAGTCCCTTGTGCTGGAGGACTCTAAACTTTCGCAGTGCCAAGTATAAAAAGATACGGTCCTTGTTAAATCGGGCTACGGGCCTAAGTAACATAAGTCCCTTGTGCTGGAGGACTCTAAACTTTCGCAGTGCCAAGTATAAAAGGATACGGTCCTTGTTAAACCGGGCTACGGGCCTAAGTAACCCTTGAGACTTGTGATATTTGATTGATGAATACGGTTCATCCCTTGCTTCGCCGATGTTATGATATTTGATTGATGAATACGGTTCATCCCTTGCCTCGCCGATGTTATGATATTTGATTGATGAATACGGTTCATCCCTTGATTTGATTGATGAATACGGTTCATCCCTTTATTTGATTGATGAATACGGTTCATCCCTTGTCTTGATAAAGTTTGATGAACAAGATTTATCTCATGTTTTGTACAAGCTATGATATATGTATCGTTTTGACAAGGCCCTCGGAAATCATTCATGTAACCCCTTTATTTCTTGTACCATTCACTGAGTATCCAAGCTCACCCTCCCTATGTATATATGTAGGTAACTAGCAAGAGGTCGGCTTCGCCGAGATGTGTGTTTGTATGCATGTTTGGCCGGCTGTAAGGATGTCGGCAATACTGAAGATCATGTTCCATGTCTTGTAACTTAAGTGTAATATTCATGTCGGCTTGAGAAGCGTTTTACCAAGATGTAACATGTATTTTGTATTCAAGTTATAAGTTATGTAAAGATGTATGCCATTCCATTTGACTTATGCACTGCTCTTATGGACCACTTGTATGTTGATTTATCGCTTCCGCATCTGTGAGCCCCGTATATTATACTCTGATTGTGTGTGAATTTTGTAAGTTGGCCTTCGGTAATTACGGATTACTGGCCATCACGGCACCAAACTACTAGGGGCGGTTTGGGGTCGTGACAAAAGTGGATGGCATTTTTGGTAGATGTGTGCCAAAAAAAATAAACCATCTTTTACTGTAGAAAACTCTAAGCAACGCTTATAGTATATAGATAAATATGACATAAGATAGATAAACATATGATAATACAATGAAAGTCAATGAATTACAATCATAACAAAGATCACATACAAAACATAATTCATCCCAAAAATAAAAAAGTTATCAAATAATTATCAAAAGGGGTCTCTCATTAACCCACAACAATGAATTCTTTCCCATTTTACAATCAAGGCCAATTTAATCTTCAACTTTAAGTCCAACTTAGTCCAAGCTAAATTAAAAACAATCTCCGAGAAACACCCAAAAGACTTCATGTCTTCTGGAAAACAACTGTAGTAGCAGAAGCCAAAGCACAATGATGCAACTTTGCATGCACATTTTGTGGCAAAGGGGGAGAATAAAAGATGGCCATCTTTGTTATTTCTTTGGCATGCCTAAGCAAAAACAATGCTAGCTCCAAATCATTTTTACCATCAAAAGCTCGATCTCTGCCACAAGCAGATGATGAATAAATATCAAGTTTTGAGACTCCCAATATCCCGCATCAAATCCACAAACCTGCAACAAGATTTTGATACATGAAAATTGTTACTCAATCTCGGATACCATCCTACAGGTACAGTGTGTTTGTGTCCCAATCAGCATGCATCCTATCCTGAAGTCATAGGCAAAATACCAGTAGTGGCTCAACCAATAGGCAGCTTAGGTATTTTCCCAGGGCCCCAATAAGAGGAGGCCCCATTTTTATAGCTTTAGGATACTATAGATAGGCCCTGTTTGGTAGAAATTGTGGCAAACTAAATAAAATTAGTAATCTAAAAACATAATATGAAAGGCACTTACTCCAGCTTTTCAATAATCAATTTTTTCAAGCTTACTTAAATCATACGACCCAATATCAAACAATTTGGCACAAACTCCTGATATAAAAATAAAAATATTATGATCACACTTTGTAAATTTGCACCAAATGGGGCCACATTAGGTATGCAATAGATAAAAGTAAAAGCACAGGTAAAATTGTCTTGACATAAACGGGCAAAAGAGAAAGTGATAAAATCTCAAGTATATCAACTGTCACAAGAAAAATGAAAATGAAAGGTCATCAAAACATAAAGATAAAAACCTAATCACTAATTTTAGATCACAAAAAAATTAGTAAATTTAATTATAAATAAAAAAATTACAATGTAAAAATTTACAAAAGGGCCTCACTTAAAATTTAACTTCAAAGCCTTAAATATGTTTGAGCTCCCTCTGCAAAATGCATGCCCACGTGTGCACACAACACACACACGGAGCCATGCAAAGTACAGTTTTACTTACATGGGTGATAGTAGAGTTTGGGGACGATTTTATGCTTAAAATCTTTAAATTAGGCATTCCTCTAAGAAGGGAGACAAATGCTGGGACTAGATCATCCTTCAAATTGCTAACATGCATACACAGTCTGCATATATTACTGAAGCAAGTAGGCAAGCAACCTTGCTCATATAAAACCTACAAATTGTGAAGGAATATTTTCAGCTTGAAAGAAAGAAACAAAGAAAAAGAGACAACCAAAAAAAAAAATTGAGCTAAAACAACAAGAATAATAAAAATTCATCAATTCATGCAAACTATTGAAGGTTAGACTAGAATCTGACAATAATAATAATAATAATAATAGAGTAGCTGCAAAACTAAAGGAAATAAAAGTTGAGAATAGCAAAAGGAGTCAAATAAATTAATAAATTCATGTGCAGTGGTTACTCTAGAAATCCATTTATGAATTGAAATTATATTGCAGAGACTATTTATTTAACATCCCAAAAAAGAAAATACACAGATTGTGACTACAACTTAACAGAAAGCATTAAAAAAAAAAGGGTCATCAATAATTAAAGTAAGGTCATCTAAAGTAAGGTCTTGGATCCAACTTATACCATGAATTGCCATCTGTAAGTTCTCATAGGTTGGGTTCAAGAAAAAGTTGAGCACCTTCTAAATTCATCAAATTTCCCAAACAATTGTCGTTTGTTGGATTCCCCCTCCATGTAAAATATTTAAGATTGGGAGTAGAAATTTTCAATGACTTGCCGGTAAAGGAATTGAATCTCCACTCCAAATTCACGACTTCAAGTTTCTCACCTGCAATGCTGAGATGGTCGAGTTCAGTAAGAGACGAATTTAATAATGTAAAATACACTAGCGATGAACTATTAATGTTGATATTGTTCATCTTTTCAATACTCTCAAGCCTTAGTTCCTTAAGGGATTTGCACAAGGATGAGATCCAATCACCAAAAGACTTGTTGAGCATTTTAACGGATGATACTGATAAGGATTGGAGATTAGTAAACCCGACTACGGAGGGCAATACAAGAGAGCAACTGTTCAAATTCAATGTTAAAGACCTCAAGGATCCACAAGAAAATAAGCATAGTGGCAATGAAAACTTGGTATATGGTGGATAACCAAGGAGTTCGAGCTCAAGCACTTCCACATTACATTGCACTGCAATATGTAACCATGTAACAACACGATAGATTACACCCACGTAGCCCAAAACACACCAACGAATACATAAGTTACATATCTTTCTCCTTTGATGTTGCATCAAGGACCTACTTATCGCATTCATACAGATCAGACGTTGGCTAAGGTTTCATCCCATCAAAAGTCAAAAATGGAGTAGTCATGCATAACTCTCTACATCTTTTGCAAGTGAACATGAACCGAACAAGTTCTTTCATTGTCAGGAAGGAAAGAATGTGTTGAGCAATATGGTCACGAAGACTGTTGAATCTGTCATTTCTCCTCCCAATGCACATTGTCAGACCTCGTGACATAGCAGTTGCCATTAACTTATATGGGCGTTCCATGATATTTGAATCTCCTCCTTTTAGCACTAGATGGACACAAGGGCACGAGAAAACTTGTTAAAATCAAGAACACATAAATTGGAGAGAAAAAAACTTAGAATAACAAGAAGAAAAACATCAACCATAAGAAGGTCGAGAATTTTGAAAAGCTTTATCCATCTTTTAATCCAGATTCCTTAAATTACGTATTCTTACTTCTTGCACCTGATTCAACCCAATTAAATTTAGTTTGAGTTCAATTAAAACCAATCATATAATATTATACTCTTTTTTAATATATCTGACTTCCAAATAACAAATAGTCTAAATTACATTTAAATGGTCTTCTATTATTTTAGATTATGCTTTGTTAACCTTTCTACTTCTTTTTCCTAATTTTTCAACTTTATTACTAAAAAAGAGATTATATTAACCCTTTTTAAAAATTTTAGATATGATTTTTGAAAATGATATTTTAGAAAAAGTAAATGTGAAACAAGACAATAACCCAAACATGCTTTTAACTTATAATTTTTGCTTTATAGTAAAAAGCAAAATTTATAGAAGCTGCTTTTAATAAGAAAGAACCAAAATATGTAATCAACTTTAGTTTGCATGTGTGTTAGTTGGCATGTGAGTATTAGTTAGTGGTGAGTTAGTTAGCATGTGCATGGCTTGTGAGTATTAGTTAGCGATGGAACTTATGACTATAAATAGGTGTTGTGGTGTCTTGTAACACTATTGATCAATTTGAAGTAAAAATTTTCTAAGATTGCCTAAGAGCTTCTCACTCTAGGATTTCTAAAGTATCGCATCTCTTCACTATTGCCTCTGTTGGTCGCCGTTGAATATGACCAAACCATCTCAATCGATTCTCTCTCAACTTATCTTCTATCAATACTACTCCTACTCAATCTCGAATACACTCATTCCTAATTCTGTCTTGCCTAGTCTTGCCACACATCCACCTTAGCATCCTACATACCATATGGATATAATTTCAAGTTAATATTAAGAATTTTGGGTAGAGTTACTTTAGTGTGAACAAATGGGATATTGCAATCAATTAATCACATGCACATTGTTCTTATGGCTTCGACTAAAATGTGTATGGAATTTATTCAGCCTCTTTATAAGCCTATAGATCTTGAGCTAGATTAACCAATGTTAAGAGGCTTTCCTATG
This sequence comes from Camellia sinensis, assembly GCF_055761805.1. Lineage (NCBI taxonomy): Eukaryota > Viridiplantae > Streptophyta > Magnoliopsida > Ericales > Theaceae > Camellia > Camellia sinensis. The sequence continues at coordinate 166,351,048 of NC_138972.1, forward strand.
GCAATTTTCCCCCGACAAGCATGGTGATACCCATGGTAGACGCTAATCGATGTAGAAGAGTATCTCCTTAGGGAAGTCATTCTGAGTCTTGTGTTCTGATTGCACCTTCTTTTGTCGTGTTTTACCTCTTTGAGTCGTGTTATTCCTAGTTACTCGTTCTTGTGTTTTCCTCTTCAAGAGTATTTCCCTTCATGTTTATTCGGTATAATGCTTAGAATACATCGAGTAACTAGTACAAAATTAAAGTTTGATTGAGTTAACATTTTTAATGATCTTTTTCACTAGTACAAAATAAGAATAATAATCTTAAAATTCTGGTCTAATTGAAAATTTCTAGATCACAACATCTTTGGATTATCCTCCGGTGGCTTTGATTTCTCTTTTCGTCTTCTTTCTTAATGGAGAAGTTGAGACAACTTCCTCACATGCTGTTGATTTCATTTTAAGCCTCATTTGGGAATAGGCTTTTTTAGTAACTTTTTGGCGTTTTAGCTAAAATGTGATGTAAAAAAAACTAGTATCTTTAGGATGACTTTTTGGCATGGGTTGTTGACTTTTTGATTTTTTTAGTAACTTTTTGGCTTTTTGGCTAAAAGGGGCACTTGCCAAACGAGGCCTTAGATAGATGTTCATGGTGTGGGTGTTTTAGTGGTTTAGTGGTTTAGGTGTTTCTGATTTTCAACATACTTCTCTACACATGAGAAGCCCTCATTCTCTTCTTCTAGTTAAGGAAGTCAGTATTTTTCAAATGGAAAATGATATCTAAGCCCACTTTTTAGATCCATTTTCTGGACCCAATGATGTGTAAGTCATATGATAGGTTGATGATTAGAAAAGATATGAGAGAGAGTATTACCTTTAATGTCCTAATTGATTGCCACATATTGGACTTGAAAAGTGATTCTAATTTTTTTGTCTTGAATAGCAATGTTCTTTTTCAAGTGCTTAGTTTTGAGGACCTCAGCCAAAAAGTTATTTCCGTTGTTGAGAACTTTCCAACTGAGTTTTGGAAAATAAAGCTAAACTATGATGTTTTGTAACTGTTTTGGTAGATGGATGCGGAGATAGGCCGGGTTATGATTGTTCTAGCTAACATATCGCGAAATTTTAGTCTTACCATATCTGACCGAGATTTGGTTCACACTTATTTGGTCCCGTTGGTTAATGGCATTGGTGTTGGTAATCTATTTTTCGAATCTCTACTATTTGAGGATTGCACCACATGAGTTCCAGTTAGATCCTTGTCAGATGGACCTAGACTTGTGTACTATTTTCGTAAGAGCAGGTGCACTGTATTTTTGCCTACAAGGTGAAATAGATTTGAACCCCGACGGACAAAATTATAGACGGCAGATGTGCGTAAAAGGGGAACAACCCGTGACCTAGGGGTAGTTTATGAGGGGGATTATCTGCTAGGAGAGAAAGACAAGTATATTCAAATGGAGATTTGAAAAACTGATTGGTATATGGATGTCTTTAGGGCAGTACCTCAAGTTCCAAATGCAAATATTCCAGAAGGTTGGAAAATTTTGAAAATTTATACGAAGACACCATTACAAATCGAAAATGTTCAAAGAGCTGATGATCAAGGTTTTGACATTCAAGTCGAAACACAAAGGATTTGGGGATGTTACACACAATACACTTTGGATGGGGAGTGACTGGACAAGTGGACACGACATACGTTTTCAATAGAGTTGTGAACATCAACATCAATGAACTTGAGAACACCCCATCTTTAGGGTTTTCTCACTAGATTTGCCTATGAACCCTACACACCTGAATCAAGCAATGGTTGATATTTATAACTGGGTAGGAAGCTTATACTTCTTGTTTGCGCATGAACCAGCTATTCATATTCCAGGACAATATGAGTGGCATCAATGCTCGTCAATGAATGATGTTGTAATTGGAGCACAAGTCGCAACAATCTCAGCTCGGTCCGTCACATACTATCACTTTGATAGACATGAAGGTAAAAAGACAAATTGGCTGATGAAAGTGTATCGGGCTACTTATCTTGGAATTGAGCAACATCAATTAGGACAAGACAATAATCAACCGAATCCATAATTGAGTTGGAAGTTAATACGAATTTATCGGAATAAGTTTCAACTAACTGTTTACAACGGTGATGATGATGTGAACCCCAACAACTCTGATAATAACTCAAACGGTGAAAATGGCTTTGATGGTGAGGAGGTAAGTAATTCTAACAACTTGATTTCTTTACTTTTTTTTTTTGTCTTCTTTTCATATATGTGTTTTTCTATGATTTACATTTTTAGTTGTTTCGATATATGGAAAGCAGGTCGCAGGAGCTGTTGATATTGCTAGCCTCTCTCTTGCTGATGATGTAGAAGAAGAAGAAGAAGAAGAATGATGGCGTAGAAGCAAATAGTGCATGTGAACTGGTCAGAACAATGCAGACTGTTTGGGTACGGGAAAGATGGAGCTTGTACTTGAAATTGTAAGTAGGAATTAGAACTTCATCAGCCATAGGATACTCTCCTACAACCTTTGATGACAAAAAATGTACAATTAGATTTTTAAGGCGGCTTATTATAATGTTATTTAGTCAATGTTGGTTTCTATTTCAAAGTTCCTCATCTTCTACATTTTTTTTTTTTTTTCTCGTGGTAATGGGGCTCAATCAAGGCAATTTCATGTAGCTTGCATGCAGTTAAGTTGAAAATTTGAGTAATCTATCTGGGTAATTTGGCTTTATTTGTGTAACAGGTGAAGAAAGCTTTGGGAGGAGTAAAGGTTGAAGTCACAAACCAAGGAAATATGTGTAAAAAATGTCATACATCTGGTTTGACTTCATTGTACAATACTAAAAAAAAGCACTTTTTGGAACCGCTATAAACCGTCGCAAATAATAAGAAAACAGTCGCAAAAGACCTTTTGCGACGGCCCATGCGACGGCAAATGAGAGTCACAAATGTGGGGGTGACAAATACTTTTTGCGACGGCAAAGCAACGGTCGCAAATTATTCGTGACTGTCTAAACTACTTAGTGCATGTGAATTGGTGACAATTTCTATCCAGTTAAAATCAGTCACCATAAGGTCGTCAGGATCCACATTAAAGATTTGTAGGGAAAAATCAAAGAGCAGGGCAATTCAATAACATACAAAAGGACCAAGAAACATGATGCGAATAATTACCCCATTATTTGATTCAGAAAAGTAAATTATGTTCCAGATAACTCCAACTAACATGTAAATAAAGAAAAAGTATGCGCACATTCAAGATTGAATTTATTGGACAAGAAAACTTTTCAAGTGGGATCATGCCATTAAGTCAAGTTTCTTAACTTTCAATTATTAAAGGCTTTAATGTCTTATTCACCTAAAAAAAAAAAATTATTAAGGCAAAATATAGAGACCGCGGGCATAATTTGCCCGACAATATAAGTGCATTGAGCATTTTAAGCTCCCAAAGTACTCCAACTAGTCTTTCAGATTTATCAGACCAAGGAATGTGTAAGAATCCCTATGTCAAATGTTGGACCATGGAAGCAGACTTTCCCTTTATAAGTAGATGTTATAGTGACTTCGCTTCTTGGCTATGGTATTTATGTACCACAGGTTATCCTCTCACAGAATTTATCAATGCAAAAAAAAAAAAAAAGAGAGAGTAAAAAAGATTTGACATCTTTTTATTTGTATATGAGTACGACAAAATGCAGCTTTACAACTTACTAGTGCAGCTGCCACGCCAATGACTATTTGTAGCCTTGTTCTCCAATTCAAGGGAGTCTTAAGAGAATCTGCCAAGAGCCACACTTTGATAACAGAATCAAATTAGGCAAACATGTAAATTTTGTGCTCCAAAAGTTACCATTCAGATGCGCCTTCAGGGTTCCATTTTCTATGTCTTCAAACACTAGAAACCTGAAAAGGGAACAGTTAAATACATCAAAACGAGAAGTTTCTCAAAACAACAGTTAAGGCCCTTTAAGGGTTAAAATGAACATAATTGACATAATCTCTATCCTAGTATAGGCTAATACTAGAAGGAAGCAACAAGAAGAAATTTGACTTCACCATTTAGAATTTAGCAATAACAAAGGATTACAAAAGTGATTTGCATCACACTCCAAATAGATGAGAACACTTGCCTTCTCATACACATACACACACACACCTCACTGGAAATTGATGAAAAGCCACACTAAGAAGACTTCCTGCTCAGAGAAGTGAACCCACAACAGGGGCTGATAGTTAAAGTTCTATGGAGAAGTGAACCCACAGCACTTTGCAACCCTTCAAGAATGGCTAAGAAGAGGGAGCTTTAAGTTAACATTTCCATAGGGAAAATGAAGCAAACCAATAGAGGGAAAGCGGAAAGACAAAATTTCGCAGCAGCAGGGGTTGTTTTGAAAATAGATAACTATTGCAACATTTTATCTAAAATCCAGCAGCTAATCAATTTGAAAATAGAACTGATCCTACAACCTGCTTCCACCCTTTTTGAATTTTAAATCCTAAACCCATTAGCCTTCCACAAACAAAACCATTTTTTTTTTTTTTTGGGTAAAAGCTTCATTAGGCATCAACACTCAAATTGGAAACACAACTTTTTCTCATAAATATAGGTGTCACTTTATGACTAAACTCTCTAACACCATTGGTTGATCACATTCATTTAAGTTTCAGGTTCTATTAAGATGATTACTTAAAAATTCAAGTTGTGGTCTAAAGAAAGGCAGCCTTTTCTAATTCAATCAATTAGAACATGTTCAAATCTCACACATAATGTATTGTGTGTTCAATTCAATGCATGCAGAATGTAGATAACATAACAGAATTAGATTTTTTTCACTTAAGTGAATCACAAAATTGAAACATTATCTAATTATTACAGACATAAGAAAATTATTTGAAGGCATTGTTTCAAATTTTAATCATTCTTCATCATGATGGCTATATTTTCTTGATTATTCTAGTCTACAGATTTCCATTTTCATGGAGCATACAAACAGAGCATACAAACAAGTTCTTAGTCCATTTGGGTTTCATAGTGAGTTAGTGACTACTAGTTGGGCTCTGGTTTTTATATAATTAATCAATCAGCATGCTGGAATATTCTGTGAATGCATCACAATCTCGTGGAAAGGAAATAGGAAAATAATAATGCAAGCAGCTACAATTGAAAGTTATGTAGAATTATATGATCAATTCCAATAGTACTAAATTTAAATTTCTTCTCTGAGCATTGCCACATCATTCTTGTAAAGTTTTTTGTATGAATTTTAACAAATCGAGGCTCAAGTAACATAAATCCCTTATTATCAATCATCTATCCAAAGCACCAAACAACTAACCTAGAATTTAATATTTCATCATCTATACACGATTATAAACATAAATTGAACTTTAGCAGTAAAGTTTACCTTGTAGAAGAAATGGTGGCAACACTAGTTTGGCCAAATGAGTGTGCAAAAGATGCTAGGGTTTCAGCTTGAATTTCGATTGAATGTTTACTGCAAAACTTAGAACTTTAACTCAAAGTCTGCAAACCTAAGGATGCACAGAGAGATCATAAATAATCCAAAATCATAGATAGAATATGTAAAGCTAGATAAGTAAATTGCTATTCATATTCTGGAAGTGTCACACATGGTAAAATGGGAAGGCAGACAATATTAACAACACAATAGCACCATCCCTTTTTAATAGAACACAAATATTGCACAATATATTCACTAACGTCTGATCATACCTGCAAAGCCAAAGAAAAAGGAATTAACAATATATTCACTAACGTCTGAACATGATTTTCGTAAGTTGGCAATATCAATGAAAAGAAGAATTAATACTTAAATATCTAATTCATGATCTCAATACACACCATTTGAAGGAAAAGAAAAAGAAACACTACAAGCAACAAGCAATTATTACCATAATCATAATTCTTAGCCTCTTTCCTCACAACATCAAGAACATAATCAATAAACTCACTGTTCAAAAAAAAAAAAAGAATCAATAAGCTCACTATTCAGATTATGGACTGCTCAATGTTTGTTTCGAATAGTGGCATACTGTTCATCTTCTTTTGAAGCTTGTTGCCCACTAGATGCATCCAGCACCTATAATCTTTTCATTCTTCTCTTTCTCACCTAGGTTACCAAATGGACTGTTAAAGTTATCAAGACCACATGAAGACAAGCTTGCCTACACATACGATTGTGTCTACATATGAAGAATTCCATGTAATAAAATTGTGTCTACATATATGAGAACTCCTCATAACTAGCAGTATTTTCAAGGGACATAAACCTGCACTACACAATAATATAATACATTACAGGTACTTCCTGTGAAACATACAGAAAGGGTTTAAAATCAGATAAAAACTATGCAGGGTACATTTTCCTATCCTCCAAAAAAAGATCTTATGAGACCAACCTGTCTGAGCTTAGAAATCCGTTGTTTATTTTCTTTTTATTCTTCAACTGAATGAAACTAAGTTACTGTTTGACTAATTATTTATAGTAAAAAAAAAAAAAAATTTAAAAATGAATAGAGTTAACTTGTTGTGTTCCTAGATAAATGAAATGCAAGTAAAAAAAAATAAAAAGATTAAGTAGTTTGATTGTCATTTGGCTTTTTGCTGTTGTTTACCATTTATTTAGTTTCTTTTATATATCATTGCTAACCTTTCCACAAATTTGTAAATTTCTTGTAAAATTAATTGGTAACAGCAAGATTTTGATCTTATTTTACAATGTAATCAGGAAGCAAGAGTTATTTGTTAGTGAAACTGAGCATATACATATATATATATATATATTTCTCATATTTGTCCTATTTTATTTCAACACTAGACATTTTATCTTCCAATTTCAAATTTGCCAGTTCTTGCCTCAACGAATTCAAACTTGTTGATAATCAATGAAATAGCAAATTCACAGATGCTATTTATTGAACTCACAAAACAACAAAATTCCCCAAATGCAGCAATAATTGAAGACTGAATGGTGACAATAGGAACTAGTTGATTTCACAAACATGAACAATATACATACAGAGCAATTCAATTTTCCAATTTGGAGTAGGTTCAAATGAATATTCGATGTAATAGAGTAACTGAATTCAAATCAACAATAAAACCTAAAAACTAGTAAAATCCATTAAAAAAAAATGCCCAAGCCATAAAAATGGAGAGAAGATGAGATTACAGAGAAAGTGAGAGAGAACTCCATACCTATTCATTGCCCTTGGTCATTAATCCATTTCAGAAATCAAAGCTCTAACCGCGAACAGAACAATAGCATCACATTAGATTAAATCAGATCATCTAACGAACTAGGGCAAAGCAATTGCATCAGACTATCCAGATCACTAAGGCCTAAAATCGATTCAAATCAAAAGAGATCCAAATCATACGGCCTCGATCTCCTTCTCTCTCTCTTCGATTCTCATATGTGCTTTGTATATAAGAAGTGAAGAGAGAGGAGAGCGAGCCAGAGAAACCACGATCGATCACGATCTCTTGGATTCTCCTCTGTGTCTAGACAATTGTCCTTCTCTCTCTTGGATTCTCCAAATCACAATCGAGCGAAATCAGATTTGGGAAACGAGAGTCTAGGCAAGTTTTACATAATCGGGGGTTTAAATAAAATGGAAAATAAATAAAAGAAAATAAGAAAAATAAATTGCGCACATGAATGACAAGTAAAAGGAAGTGATCTTTTTTCCTATTCCTAATTTGCTTCGGCTGATTTGTTGTGGCAATAAATTTTTTTTTTTTTTTTTTTTTTTTTTAAGGGCCAAACAATTAGTCGCAAAAAAAATAGACGCAAAAAGCTACATTTATAGAAGTGGTAAGGGTCTAGTTTATGATTCTTAATGGAAGAAATTACCTTTGTATTATGCAACTTCACACATGTCTTGAGATTCTTTTTGCATGTTCCTTGTCTGACTGGTTTATTGTTCATGTTTATTAGATTCCCAGTTAATGAAAGAGGCACAATGAAGTATGTTGTCGAGTACTTTGCAGAGATTTATGGGTTTGTCATCCAACATACTCAATGTCCTCATCTAGAAGTTGGGTACCAACAGAGGCCAAATTGTTTGCCTATGGAGGTCAATACTCGAACTTCTATCCCTCTTCCCCCCTATGTGGTGATGTGCCAACTTTTGCATCCATAAAAATGTTACATTATATTAGTTGTACTTGATTTGATTCTCTATTGCACTTCATGGCTCCTGATCTTGCTAATGTTGATGAAATGATGTTTCTATTTGTAACTTGAGTATGTGCTGATCTCTATCTATTAAAAAGATCCTTCTTTCTTCTTCTTCTTGTTTTTTTTTTCTCTCACTCTCTTAGACCATCTAGTTTCATGCAGGAAATACTCTGCCTGAATCCAGCTAGAAGAATATCAGCTCTTGATGCGCTTGCGCATGCATACTTCAAGAATGATGATGATGATGATGATGCTACTTCAAGAAGAAGAAGAAGAAGATGATGATGATGAAGAAGAAGAAGATAATGTTGGTGATGATGTTGATGATGATGATCCTTGATTCCAAGTCCATAACTTTTCTTTGCTGTTGTTGTTTTGTTGACAGACTATCTCTAGGTGATCTTTCTCTCATTCACTGTAAATTTTCTCCTAACTCAAAAGGTTTTGTTGCAACCAATTTGTGCTAGGAACCGGGTTTTATGCAATTAGATTGTAATTAGGTTTTATAAACTCAGATCTCAATCTAACTCAACTCGACAAGTTTGTCAACATCCCAATCCATTGGATTCGGCTTCAAAGAAATATTTTGTGTCCCTTAAATTTCTTGTTTGGCAACATTTTTGTTTTTTGTTTTTATTTTTTAAGAAACATGTAATCTTGTTTGATGACTTGCTCCTAAAACTACTTTCAGGATTTTTTTTCCCCTTCAAATTTTAGTTAAAAAATGGATTCCATTAGGCCTGAAATATATATGGAGAACTGAGGCCTTCAGAGGATTATTTAAAGGCAATGGTACTAATTGTGCACGTATTGTTCCAAATTCAGCAGTCAAGTGCTTCAGCTACGAGCAAGCTTCTAAGTATGATGGTTTCTACCTATAGTTCCTTCACAAATATAAAAGAACATTGATTAGATTTCTAGTGTTGGATGTTCTTCTTTGGTTCTGATTTTTTTTTCTTTTTTAATTTGACAAGAGATTCCAAAATTTAATTTTAAATGGTACTTACTGTGTTTGTGGAACATGTTTTGTTTAGTGAATTTAATCTTTTTGGTTATGGCTTTGATGAGTTTTATGTGTGTAAATATATGTATGTATGTATTTATGCTAAATGGCCATATTCAAGTCTTCTATATGATTTACTAGGCTAACTTTTATGCGTATTAGCTATCTAGGTTATACCTACTATTACTAAGGCCTCGTTTGGGAACAGGCTAATTTAGTAACTTTTTGGCTATTTGGCTAAAAAGGTAGGTAAAAAAAACTTGTATGTTTGGGATGACTTTTTGGCTAATTACGAAAAGATGTGCAAAAAGTAGAGAGAAAAGAGAATCTTTGACTTTTTTGGTATGGGTTGTTGGCTTTTTGGCTAATTTAGTAACTTTTTGGTTAATTGGCTAAAATAGCCTCTTGCCAAACGAGGCCTAAGTTTTTTTTTTTTTTTTTTTTTCTTTTTGTCTTAGGACAATACTATTACTAAGTTAGTTGCAGTGCAAAGTTTATCTAATACATTTGAGGATAGAAAAAATAGCTTGAATTAATCACTTCTTTGCATTCGACATTAGTAGTTTGGTGAGAAAGCGAACCGAGAGGAAATAGTAAATTCTATATTACATAGATTATGGAATCTGACGCATCTATAAAATTGTTTAGTCGTTACCATTATCTTCTCCCCTTATTTGATGCCTTAGTGGCACGTTTGTTTTGCTGGTGTGGAAGGTTCGGGGTAGGAATTTCATTCTACTTTCTGTCCATACCAGACCTCGAGACAGGATTCTAGTGGCACACAAAAATGTGGCAAGTGCAGGATTGAAGTACCTTTGAAACATGGGTATCTGTAACTCATTATGTGGTGATTATCTAATACTCATTCCAATAGGAATGAACTAAAAGAGAAGAATGTAAAAAGTTTGCCCTGCAAACTACTGAAATCCACAATCAGCATGACAAAAGCTTAGGCAACATTTGCAAGAAGTATAGGAGAAAATGACAAGAAACAAAGAATCTTTGTTGCCAACGCATACGTAAGCAAGCTGTTAAGGAGGGGTTGACACCAAAAGTTTAAAATTTTCTGTCGACAAAGGGTCGAACACGTTCAGAAGAGGGTCAAGAATAAATGAGGTAAAGTTAGTGGCCCAAGAAAGAGGAATGCGGAGGCAGTACATGGCAGCAGTAGGAAAAAAGAGAATTCAGAGGCAGTTGCAGCAGTTGCAGTTCATGGGTAGTTATAGGAGCATGGTAAATAGGCATGTGGCAGCACAGCATGGCCATTGAAAGTCATATAAAAGGTGGAAGTTCAAAGAGAAAAGGACCTTCAACAAAATTCACAACCCATGTGGAATTAGGCGTAACATAACTTAATTAGAAGTAGCTTTTGTACTTAGGAGTAGTTTGTTTGTAATTCAGCCTCTGTGGCCAAGTTTTTCTCTGTCGATTGTTATGCATTTTGAACTTGTAACTTAATTCTTGTAATTAAGTGGCAAGTTTACTTGTTCTCCAACCAAATTTCAGTTTATTTACACTTGTTTCTTCACATTACAACCTCCAAAGAAGTCCTTGAAACTGTCAAGGCATAGAACACCAACCACAATTGTTTGATCTGTTGTTGTTTGTGGAAGTTTGGTTTCTCTATCGATTTGACCCAAACCAGATTTTTGCAAACATATTTTGGCACGCCCAGTGGGGACCTGTCTAATTTGGAGTGATGGCTAGGAAGAAACAACACGAAGTTTTTGAAGACCCTGAGAAAAGGGTTGAAGATGGAGAAGAGTTGGATGGTGAGGTTGAGGGAATGCAAGACAACCTAGGTGATGGCCATTCAGTGACCAGACAGGAAATAGCCAAAATGTAGCCAAAGCTAGCCAATCCAGTTGCCCTCCTGCTGATCCAAGAAGGGCTCTTCTACTGCATACTCAGTAAGCAATTGGCTCCGTATCTGCATATGAGAACCAAGTGATGGTAGATGACTTGCTGGCTTTGTTTGAGAAGGCTAACGTCAAGCCCAGCCAATCAAGAAGGGTTGGGGAGGAGACTCAGGTAAATAAAGCACAATTCATAACTCCAGTGGTCCCTCCACAACATACAAATGTAAATGAGCATGTATCATTTCATAGACCTCCCACACTCCAAGAAAGATATGAGGAGGGAATGACTGTAAATCCAAGACTCTACTTTTAGTTTACCCTTCCAAAAAGAGGACAGGGAGCAAAAGGATTACACCAATATAGTATATACAGAAATCAGCAAAATACATAGAAGAGGAAACCTCAGGAGATTACAAGGGAGATAAATGACAGCACGAGGGACGAAGCCAGGATTTCAAGATGGGGGGGGGGGGGGGGGGGCGCCAAACAATATGTATATCCAACTCCAGCTACATTTACGTTTTCATAGATTCTAGTTTGAAAATAACAACGTATCAAAATATATCAAATAGTTAATATAAACAAAGATACTTTAAAAAAAAAAAAAAGGCAAAAAATCGACAAATCAAAACTAAATAGTTTTTTTTTTTTTCTTCAATTACATCTATCAAAATTGAACTTAGCGTTCTTTTTTATAACAGAATTCATCTATGATTGAATTTGTACTAATTATTTAGCAATTTTCTTTTCAATTTACGGAATTAGTTATTGCCTTCTAGTCTTATGTCTTATTTTATATTTATTTGGTCAAAATAAATAATATTTTATTAAACATATATGCTATATATGCATAGGTTATGGCAAACACGGGAGGGCCATGGCCACCTTTGGCCATAGTGTGGCTACATCCCTGGATACAAAATAAATAAATAAAAGTGGAAATCAAAAGTGAAAATATTAAAAAAATAAATAAATTACAAAAAAATATCAAGGTGATTAAAATATTAAAATAAAATAAAATATTAAAGCCTCAGGATTCTCAAAGAATTGAAGAATTGATTCATACACTCAATGATGATCTTCACAACCATATAGACAAACCAGTTAATTGTGGAGGATGATTAATTCAAAAACTGAAGTCTCAGGATTCTCAAAGCAAATTTATAATTTATCATAATTTTTATTTAATTTTTACAAATTACATTATGATTCATGTTATTGTTATTTAGAACTTAAAACATAGCATTAATGGTTGGGGAAAAGAAAAAAGAAAAAAAAAAAAAAAAAAAAAGCAAAATTGTGATAAACATAATTAAAATTTAAGTAATTTTATGTTTTTTACTGTTTAATTTTAATTTTAAAATTGATTATTAATTATTTATTTGAAGCTAGTACAATTTAATACAAAATACATATTATATCTTGCAACAGTGGGGTATTAATATTAGGAAAATGTTATAAACTCTAAATAATCTATCAATTTTTTTACCAAACTTCTCACATGGGTGTGGGACCCACACAAACCCACGTGTGTGGATCTCATACCCATGTGAAAGATTTAGTAAAAAAGTTGGTAGATAATTTGAAGTCCTTAGTATAACTCTTATTATTATGTGAAATTACTATTCTGAGAGTATTTTCAAAAATTATAAAAAAATAGTAATAATAATAAAATTATAATTTTAAATATTAATATTGATAATATTTACTATTTTTTATATATTTTTTGTTGAAATCCTCTGATATCTAATTGTCCCTTAATATTATGTTATGTAGACCACCATTTGCAGCCAATTACTGAAGAAGCTCTAAAGGAATCAAAAACAATCACTACAATTTACAAAATCCCATTCCATCTTTGTCTTTCTTTCCTGCCTTTTTGATGATTGTCAATTTTAGAAAGTAAAAGTAGCAACTTAATCACATAAAACACATAATCAATCCCATAAAATATAAGTAAAATGTAAAATTGTATCTCTCGTGATAGATTCCACCATAGAGTATGTGTGGTCATAACTATTTTATGTGATTAATTATTTTGCCAATTTTGTATGCATAGTTTTATTAATATAGAAATGAGCAAAAATATAGACAAAAAATCAATCACATAAAACAATCGTGGTCATTAATTCTATAGTAATTTTCAATACTCCACTAATTGGGCAAGATCACAATCAATACTTGCTTTCCATAAAAAGGTTAGAGATTTTCCATAGTTGTAGATACAAAGTTTAGGATTATGATTTCTTTAAGCACCTAAAACTGAAGCCTCAGGATTCTCAAAGAATTGAAGAATTGATTCATACACTCAATAATGATCTTCACAACCATATAGACAAACAAGTTAATTGTGGAGGATGATTAATTCAAAAACTGAAGCCTCAAAATTCTCAAAGCAAGTTTATAATGTATCATAATTTTTATTTAATTTTTACAAATTACATTATGATTCATGTTATTGTTATTTAGAACTTAAAACATAGCATTAATGGTTGGGGAAAAGAAAAAAGAAAAAAAAAAAAAAGCAAAATTGTGATAAACATAGTTAAAATTTAAGTAATTTTATGTTTTTTACTGTTTAATTTTAATTTTAAAATTGATTATTAATTATTTATTTGAAGCTAGTACAATTTAATACAAAATACATATTATATCTTGCAACAATGGGGTATTAATATTAGGAAAATGTTATCAACTCTAAATAATCTATCAATTTTTTTACCAAACTTCTCACATGAGTGTGGGACCCACACAAACCCACGTGTGTGTGGATCTCATACCCATGTGAGAGATTTAGTAAAAAGTTTGGTAGATAATTTGGAGTCCTTAGTATAACTCTTATTATTATGTGAAATTACTATTCTGAGAGTATTTTCAAAAATTATAAAAAAATAGTAATAATAATAAAATTATAATTTTAAATATTAATATTGATAATATTTATTATTTTTTATATATTTTTTGTTGAAATCCTCTGATATCTAATTGTCCCTTAATATTATGTTATGTAGACCACCATTTGCAGCCAATAACTGAAGAAGCTCTAAAGGAATCAAAAACAATCACTACAATTTACAAAATCCCATTCCATCTTTGTCTTTCTTTCCTGCCTTTTTGATGATTGTCAATTTTAGAAAGTAAAAGTAGCAACTTAATCACATAAAACACATAATCAATCCCATAAAATATAAGTAAAATGTAAAATTGTATCTCTCGTGATAAATTCCATCATAGAGTATGTGTGGTCAAAACTATTTTATGTGATTAATTATTTTGCCAATTTTGTATGCATAGTTTTATTAATATAGAAATGAGCAAAAATATAGACAAAAAATCAATCACATAAAACAATCGTGGTCATTAATTCTATAGTAATTTTCAATACTCCACTAATTGGGCAAGATCACGATCAATACTTGCTTTCCATAAAAAGGTTGGAGATTTTCCTGATGATGATTTGGTTCTATATATATAGAACCAAACATCCTCTCCAACCAACCAACATCCTCCCTCTCTCTCTCTCTCTCTCTCTATATATATATATATATATATTACACAATTTGAAACTTAACTACGAACAGAACTAGAGAAGCAATTTCATCCAGTAAGCTCCTCTCTCTCTCTCTCTCTCTCTCTCTCTCTCTCTCTGAAACTATCATTTTCAAATTTTTTTTGATGTTTTTTCATAAGTCCTTGATGGAGATATATGCATATTTCGATTCATATATCGTTTTCAATTTCCTTCAATAATTAAGATTCAAAAATGATTGCGAAGAGTAAAAAAAACAAAAAATCTCAATCATTGTTGGGGTTTTATATGACCTGCATGAACCAATTGTTGCAAATAATATTCATGGTTTGGTTGCAATTTTTGACCAATTTTTTTTTTAGTGAGTTTTTTTTAATATTTTAAGTAAATTTTTTTTATTAGATATACTTAAAAAGTAAAATATTTATAAAAAAATATTTTAAAAAATACATAAGATTAAAAAAATGTGTTGAATTTTTATATTTTTGGTATTTAATGAATTTTGTAAAGATTTTTTTTACAAATATTATATTTTTTAGGTTTATTTATGTTAGGTGTATCTAAAAATAAATAAATAGAATATTAAAAAAATTGTAAACACAAAAAATATAGAAAATAAAAAATTCAAATTTTTAAAAGTGGATTCAAAAGTCTCAAATCAAATAAGGTGATTAATTTTTTTTAAATCAAATAACTTTCTTTTTCTTTGTTTTATGCACAGTACACAGCATAACTTTAACACAAAAATATTTGGACAAATTACAACACCAAAAAAAAAAAAAAAAATTATGTGTTTATTTTGTTTTGAAATTAGTTTCGCTCTATTTTTGGGGCAAAGTTTCACTCTGTTTCATTTCATGCATCTAATATAATTTATAGGGCAAAGTATCACTCTATTTTTAAAATTTTTTATGAATGTTTTAAAAATTTTAATACTTCTTTTTTAGTTTTATATCAACTCAATTTATATACAATTAAAACGTTTCAAATTTAAATGTAACTTTTTATAAAATTATTGAAGAATAGAAAATTTTAATATAACTCTTTATTATTATCATTACTACTAAGAACTATTTTTATTAAAGTTTTTTTTCAATCGTGGTCATTAATTCTATAGTAATTTTCAATACTCCACTAATTGGGCAAGATCACAATCAATACTTGCTTTCCATAAAAAGGTTGGAGATTTTCCTGATGATGATTTGGTTCTATATATATTGTAAGAACCTAAATGTTTAGACAACTAATTAGTTTATTAATAATAATATTAAGCCAATCAATAGTGATTGTTAAACCATTAAATTATAATATTAATAGGACCATAATTAATATCAATATTAAATTCTTTTAAACAAAATTATTTATCTTGATGTGATTAAAATTCTGTATCAAAATACAGTTGTAAAAAAAAGACTAAATGGATTAAATTGATAGTAAATAAGCTAGTTAGAATTTAGTAGGAAGAAAACCATCCAGTTGAAAATAATAATATTAAATAAGTAAACAAATAAATAAATTATATATACATATTAATATTGTATTGACACCAATTTCAATTCAATTCTATAAAAAAAATGTGATCAAGTTGCAAGGAAAGTGGCTGACTGCCACTTCCTTTTCTTTTTATCTAGGTTACCTGGCTTGCATGCATATTTTTTTCCCAAGTCCACACTCAACCTCCCTAAGAGAAGTAAGCATGCAATGGCATTCCAAGCCTTGATTAAGGCAGCCACGGCAGGCACAGTCTGTAAGCTACCATCTAAGCATTAGATGAGAGTTCCTAAGCAAAAAGGAGAAATAAAGTAAAAAATAAAAAATAAAAATAATAATAATAATAATAATAATAATAATAATAATAAATAAAATAATAATAATAACAAATTAGGCCCTCAAACTCCTATATTAGGAGCACTATTCAGCCTTATTACACACACTTGTAAGAGCAAAACAAAGAGAGAAGAGAGGGAGAGAAAGCAAGAGAGAAGAGAAGGAAAGAAGGGCCTAACACTTGGGTTTTTTTTACTTCACTAAGGTAAGAATACATCACCTCTATCCTCCCTTAGATACCTCTAACTGAATTTATATAATTTATATATGCAAGACTAAGCATGGTTAAGTCATATATAGCAAAATAGTCCATGCATGTTTAAAACTCTGATAGGATGAGGGTTTCATTATGTTATAATTTCATATTCCTACTTACAAACATAGATATATGGCTTAGTTACTGTTTTTGTGTGTTCAATATTCTCCATTGTTGAAATAATCTTGCAAGAGAGTAAAATGAGATGAGAATGGCTTCCCTTTACTTGAAGCTTAGATTCTTCTCACTGTTTCACACTTTATCGGGTGAAAAGGGGGCTCTAATAAATTGAAAATAATGGATGTTAAAAATCTGTGTATACTGGAAGTATATTTAGATGTTATACACTGTAAAATTTTTATAAAATCATCGGACACCATTTTCTTACCAAAACAAATATTTTCCCTAAACATCACTTACAACACAGCAGAAGCAGCGACTTCAAACAGGTCCCATTTTCTCTACAAATAGTATTTTTCTGCACAACCACTTGGAAAAGTTATATTTTTAAGTTATATTTCAAACGCCGCTGGTTTCATAATTTTTTATTAAGTATTGAGAGAGAAACACCAATTTTTCCAAAATGTGACAGAATCTGTCCAGTTTTCTTATAAAAATTATTTAACCATCTTCGACTGGTTTTCAGTCTTCACACTCTTCTGTAAATATGTTCTAAACTCAAAAATTTAGCAAACCTTTCTGATCATTCCTCTTTTCGACACCGTTTGAGGACCCTTTTTATTTTTCAAAACACAGAACATCTGTGCTGGAAGTGAATGAAACTCACTGTCCAGAAAACCAATTTTCTTCAAAAAAAATATTCTCCATTTTAAAATCGTTTTTAGCCCTGATGTTCTTCTCGAAATATTTTCCTAACTCGATGAACTAGCAGCAGTTTAAATATTTTAATGACCTAAGACCATACTGAGAGTGTAACAACGTTGTATTCTCCTTGTAGGATGTCAAGCCCATCTTATAACGAGGACTGGCTCTCGGATCCCGAACCTGAAGAAGAACCCTTATTAACAGACCCAGAAGTAGGGGCAGAAACTGAGGAGGAGGACCCGGATGAGGATCCGGAAGAGGAGATGATGGATGAAGAGGAGTCCGAGCCTGAGGAGGAAGGTCCGGAGGAATATCCAGAAGAAGAACCGCTAGACGAAGAAGATGCAGAGGTAGACGCGGAAGTGGAAGTCGTGGAACCCTTGGCCGCCGTTCCACCAGAAGAGTTTGGTTGGGCAGGAAGTGACACTGAGTCTGACCCCATCTCCTCAATTGAATATGCCTTCGAGGAAGGTGAAGCGGACTTGGGGGACGTAGTGCAGATGGGGGCATTTCCGATAGGGCTAGAGGCGTATGTTAAGCTAGAACCCCTAATACCTTGCGAGTGGAAGCACCGAAGGGGGGATGACAAATATCTGGGGCCTGTGCAAGTTATCCGGGAGTTGACAATGGCCATGTATGAGGTAGGACCGCTACCACCAGCCCTGGAAAACAATTACACTAATTTCTTCCACCAACGAGACATCTTCCTGGCAGCCCCACCAGCTGAAAAGCTCGTACCCACGAATGGGACGGTCGACTTCTTCGACCCACTCACCTACGAAGAAGTCCCTATAAGGATCTTGGGCCAACATGCGGGAATGGGAGGGCTCAAGCTGCTAGTTCGTTGGAAGTGCTACGGGCTGTATGATGAGAGTTGGGAGTATGCCTGGCAAATGCATCAGCACTACCCATGGCTTTTTGTTTGAGGGGAGGAGAGACTGAAGAGGGTAGACTAGGCGGATAAACAATTTTGTTGGAATTTCATTGTAAAAGCCTAGTCTAATAGTGGTTATGAAATGGGGTGAAATAATCCCCTTGGTTTGGTAATAAATGTAATTTTTGGTCATGTAACCGATCCTTGTTGCAATGAAAAGCTTTAGTTCTAGTTAAACTTAGTGAATACTTGTTCGCATAAATTAAATAATTAAATAAGTACTTACATCGTGCCGATAATAAACAATTAATATCCTTCATGCAGAAAATGGCAGGAAGAACTAGGGGAAATGGATTCAATGACAACAACAACGACAACAACACCAACAGTGACGTCATGAATTTCGTTCGAGCAATTACTAATGAACTAAGAAACCAACCCAGGCGTGAAAACAACAAGGCAGAACTAATAGCGAAATTTCAAAAACTCAAGCCCCAGAAATTTTACGGAGAACCCAATCCCTACGCGGCAGAGGCATGGATAAGGCAAGTAAAGAAAATATTGGAGACGCTAGAAATTCAGAATGAGCAAGACCAAGTGTCCCTCGCCTCATTTCTCTTCGAGGGGGAGGCCGATTTCTGGTGGACGATGATCAAGGAAAGTCGTCGAGTGGCAGAACTGTCTTGGAGACAGTTCGAGGAATTGTTTATGGAAAAGTACTTCCCAAACTCGGTGAGGCAAGAGATGATCCAAGAATTCCTCCAATTGAAACAAGGGGGCATGATTGTGACACAGTATGCCAATCGGTTTGAGGCCCTTTCTCGCCATGCCAAAGCTATAGTGGCAAATGAAATAGATAAGGTAAGGCGCTTTGAGTGGGGACTCAACTCGGGACTCCGAGACAAGCTGGTCGCAGTGCAGCTATCTACTTATGCACAAGTAGTAGATAGGGCTCTTGCTCTAGAAAGAGAGAAGATGGACACTGCAAAGACTCAAGGTCAGCAGTCTAGAGCCAATCAGCAAAGAAGCGGAGGACCCTCAAGGAACAATAGGACCCTTGCCACTTCGGTACCTTATACTAGGGGGCCACAACAACAGCAAGGGTATAATACCGAGCAACGTAATGGGGAAAGGACTAGAAGGTGCTATGAGTGTGGCCAAGAAGGTCACTTCAGGAACAACTGCCCTCTAAGGTCAGGCGGCTATATCAATCAAGGAGGGGCTGTTCAACGGAACAAATGCGCTCCAACCCAGGGAACACGAACTGTGCAAAATTCCCAATCCAGAAGAGGTCAACCGCCAACTAATCGGAATGTGGGACAATCGAGAACTCAACAGCCAGGAGATGCCAATGCAAGGAAACCTTGGGTGCCAAATCAGGGTGCCCCTGGGAGAGTCTTTGCACTCCAAGAAGGAGAAGACACTGGAAATCCTTCAGTGATCCAAGGTATACTCATCCTTATGAACTCGTGTGAACAAGTCTTGTTTCATTCTGGAGCATCACACTCTTTCATATCTGCTAAATGTGTTACAACTTTGGGATTAGAACCTGAACGATTAGAAATGCCTATGAGTGTAGCCTCACCGCTAGGAGGTCAAACTCGAGTAGATCTTGTATGCAAATCATGTGAACTAGGAGTCTCCAGTTTGCGTTTGACTTGCGACCTACGGGTTATGGAAATGTTAGACTTTGACGTTATCTTAGGAATGGACTGGTTATCAGCCCATAGAGCCACCATTGATTGCTATCAAAAGACGGTGACTGCTTACTCTCAGGACGGAACGCGATTCCAATTTAAGGGGGATAGACAAGATTCCCTATCACCGACACTTCGGAAATCAAAGTGGCACGACCACCTAGCTAGATGGTTAGCTAGCTTAGTTCTGGAAGACAAGGACCGTATGGAACTAGGGTTACCTCGTGTGATACGCGAGTATACTGATGTATTTCCGGAGGAATTACAAGGACTACCTCCAAAGCGAGAAGTACACTTTACCATCGAACTACAACCTGGCACATCACCGATCTCAATGGCACCACATCGTATGGCACCAGCTAAACTGAGAGAGCTAAAGACACAGTTGCAAGAATTGTTGGACAAGGAATTTATAAGGCCAAGCACGTCCCCATGGGGAGCACCAGCCTTATTCGCTAAGAAGAAAGATGGGACGCTTAGGTTATGCATTGATTACCGCCAACTCAATAGAGTCACCATTAAGAATCGATATCCAATACCTAGGATTGATGACCTCTTCAATCAGCTTAGAGGGGCAAAGTGTTTCTCAAAGATAGACCTCAGATCTGAGTATCACCAGTTGCGTATTCGGGAAGAAGATATTCCTAAGACAGCATTTCGAACCCGTTACGGCCACTATGAGTTCGTAGTGATGCCGTTCGGCCTAACCAATGCACCAGGTGTGTTCATGAGCTTAATGAACAAAACATTCACGCCTTACTTAGATCAATTTGTGGTAGTTTTCATTGATGATATTTTGGTGTATTCCCAGTCTTAAGGAGACCATGAACAACATTTGAGAATAATACTTCAAACCTTGAGGGAGAACCAATTGTATGCTAAAGCTAGTAAGTGTGAATTCTGGATGAAGGAAGTAAAGTTTTTGGGTCACGTGGTGTCTGAAAAGGGAGTATCGGTGGACCCAACTAAAGTAGAGGCAGTGACAGAATGGAAGCAACCTAAGAACACATTCGAGATTCGTAGTTTCTTAGGGTTGGCCGGTTACTATCAAAGATTCATTCAGGACTTCTCAAGATTGGCCAAACTAAAGACACGCTTGACTCAAAAAGGAGTTAAGTTTGAATGGAACGAGTCTAGTGAAAATTCATTCCAAGAACTTAAGAAAAGATTGACGAGTGCCCCTATTCTCATAGTACCAGAGCGTGACGTTGGGTACAATGTGTATTGTGATGCTTCCAAAGAAGGTTTAGGGTGCGTGTTGATGCAAAAAGGCAAGTTGGTGGCATATGGATCAAGGCAATTAAAGAACCATGAGAAGAATTATCCCACTCATGACTTTGAGTTAGCAGCCATAGTTCATGCACTTAAAATTTGGACACACTACTTATATGGTGAAAAGTTTGAGATATTCACCGACCACAAAAGCTTGAAATATCTGTTCACCCAAAAGGACCTGAACATGCGTCAAAGACGTTGGATGGAGTACCTCGAGGATTACCAATTTACCCTTTCTTATCATCCCGGCAAGGCTAACGTTGTAGCAGATGCCTTAAGCCGCAAAAATAGAGGGATTGTTGCTAGTTTAGCCCTTAGAGAATGGAATATGATTGGAACGCTCAATGAATTTGGGGTACAAATGGAGGTCCAAGATGAAAAGGCTTACCTTGGTGCTCAAATTGCTATGCCTAAAATTTTGAGCGATGTATTAGAATCACAACAGTACGATCAGGAGGTGGCATTCATCAAGGCACGAATGGAATCTAGTGAAACCATGCCTGGTTGGGAAATTCACACAGATGGGAGTTCGAAATATCAAGGTCGAGTGTTCGTGCTGA
Source organism: Camellia sinensis (assembly GCF_055761805.1). NCBI lineage: Eukaryota > Viridiplantae > Streptophyta > Magnoliopsida > Ericales > Theaceae > Camellia > Camellia sinensis. Next base: position 166,372,953 of record NC_138972.1, read on the forward strand.
GTGACGACTCACTAAGAGAAAAGGTACTTAAGAAATTTCACTATTCAGTATTCGCAGTACATCCAGGAGGTACTAAGATGTATCAAGACTTAAAACGCCAATATTGGTGGGGCGGAATGAAAAAGGATGTAGCCAAGTTTGTGTCTTAGTGCCTGACATGTCAACAAGTAAAGGCTGAACACCAAAGACCGGCAGGAACCCTTCAACCTTTACCAATCCCAGAGTGGAAATGGGAACACATAACCATGGATTTTGTGACGGGTTTGCCTCGATCACCACAGAGACATGACGGCGTATGGGTAGTGGTAGATCGACTAACTAAGACAGCCCAATTCTTACCTGTCGGGTCATCAGATACGTTAGACTCACTCAGTAGATTGTTCATCAAAGAAATGATCAGATTACACGGAGTACCAGTGAGTATCGGGTCTGATCGTGACCCTCGATTCACTTCCCAATTTTGGCAGAGCTTGCAGAAGGCAATGGGAACGAACTTATGTTTTAGCACGGCATTTCACCCACAAACAGATGGACAGTCTGAAAGGACAATACAAACCTTGGAGGATATGCTTCGAGCTTGCGTTATGGATTTTAATGGAAGTTGGGAGAAACACTTACCTCTCGTTGAGTTCGCTTACAACAATAGTTTCCAGGCCAGTATTGGAATGGCACCGTATGAAGCACTTTATGGGCGACCTTGTCGATCACCAGTCTGTTGGACAGAAGTAGGGGAAGAAACCTTGCTAGGACTCGACCTGGTTCAGGAGACCACTGAGAAGATATAACTGATCAAACAACGACTAATCACAGCCCAAAGTCGCCAAAAGAGTTATGCGGATAAAAGGAGGCGGCCCTTAACCTTTGAGGTAGGCAATCATGTTTTTCTCAAAGTTCGACCTCGTCGAGGTATTACGCGATTCGGAAAGAAAGGAAAGCTGGCACCTTGTTATGTGGGACCCTTTGAAATTCTGAGCAAGGTAGGAGAGGTAGCATACCGTCTAGCACTACCACCACAGCTCGCAACAGTGCACAATGTTTTTCACATCTCGATGTTACGGAAATATGAGCCACACCCTTCACATGTTATCAATTGGGGGGAAATTGATCTCAATGAAGATGCAAGCTTTGAGGAAAAACCCATAAGGATTGTGGACCGACGAGAAAAGAACTTAAGAGGCAAGGTCATCTACTTGGTGCGAGTGTTGTGGCAGCATCGAGGAGTGGAGGAGTCTACTTGGGAAAAAGAGGATGCAATACGAGCCAATTACCCTCAGTTGTTTGAAGATAAAGGTACGTGTTAAAATTTTGAGGACGAAATTACTTAAGGGGGATAGGTTGTAAGAACCTAAATTTTTAGACAACTAATTAGTTTATTAATAATAATATTAAGCCAATCAATAGTGATTGTTAAACCATTAAATTATAATATTAATAGGACCATAATTAATATCAATATTAAATTCTTTTAAACAAATTATTTATCTTGATGTGATTAAAATTCTGTATCAAAATACAGTTGTAAAAAAAAAACTAAATGGATTAAATTGATAGTAAATAAGCTAGTTAGAATTTAGTAGGAAGAAAACCATCCAGTTGAAAATAATAATATTAAATAAGTAAACAAATAAATAAATTATATATACATATTAATATTGTATTGACACCAATTTCAATTCAATTCTATAAAAAAAATGTGATCAAGTTGCAAGGAAAGTGGCTGACTGCCACTTCCTTTTCTTTTTATCTAGGTTACCTGGCTTGCATGCATATTTTTTTCCCAAGTCCACACTCAACCTCCCTAAGAGAAGTAAGCATGCAATGGCATTCCAAGCCTTGATTAAGGCAGCCACGGCAGGCACAGTCTGTAAGCTACCATCTAAGCATTAGATGAGAGTTCCTAAGCAAAAAGGAGAAATAAAGTAAAAAATAAAAAATAAAAAAAAAAATAATAATAATAATAATAATAATAAATAAAATAATAATAATAACAAATTAGGCCCTCAAACTCCTATATTAGGAGCACTATTCAGCCTTATTACACACTTGTAAGAGCAAAACAAAGAGAGAAGAGAGGGAGAGAAAGCAAGAGAGAAGAGAAGGAAAGAAGGGCCTAACACTTGGGTTTTTTTTACTTCACTAAGGTAAGAATACATCACCTCTATCCTCCCTTAGATACCTCTAACTGAATTTATATAATTTATATATGCAAGACTAAGCATGGTTAAGTCATATATAGCAAAATAGTCCATGCATGTTTAAAACTCTGATAGGATGAGGGTTTCATTATGTTATAATTTCATATTTCTACTTACAAACATAGATATATGGCTTAGTTACTGTTTTTGTGTGTTCAATATTCTCCATTGTTGAAATAATCTTGCAAGAGAGTAAAATGAGATGAGAATGGCTTCCCTTTACTTGAAGCTTAGATTCTTCTCACTGTTTCACACTTTATCGGGTGAAAAGGGGGCTCTAATAAATTGAAAATAATGGATGTTAAAAATCTGTGTATACTGGAAGTATATTAAGATGTTATACACTGTGTAAAATTTTTATAAAATCATCGGACACCATTTTCTTACCAAAACAAATATTTTCCCTAAACATCACTTACAACACAGCAGAAGCAGCGACTTCAAACAGGTCCCATTTTCTCTACAAATAGTATTTTTCTGCACAACCACTTGGAAAAGTTATATTTTTAAGTTATATTTCAAACGCCGCTGGTTTCATAATTTTTTATTAAGTATTGAGAGAGAAACACCAATTTTTCCAAAATGTGACAGAATCTGTCCAGTTTTCTTATAAAAATTATTTAACCATCTTCGACTGGTTTTCAGTCTTCACACTCTTCTGTAAATATGTTCTAAACTCAAAAATTTAGCAAACCTTTCTGATCATTCCTCTTTTCGACACCGTTTGAGGACCCTTTTTATTTTTCAAACACAGAACATCTGTGCTGGAAGTGAATGAAACTCACTGTCCAGAAAACCAATTTTCTTCAAAAAAAATATTCTCCATTTTAAAATTGTTTTTAGCCCTGATGTTCTTCTCGAAATATTTTCCTAACTCGATGAACTAGCACCAGTTTAAATATTATAATGGTCGAACATCGTATGGTATGGGTTTCATATTTTTTTTGTTTAACCATACAGTGCTGAAAGGAGAAGTATGCGAATTCGTAAGAAATCTTGCGATGACTCCTAAGACACTCTATCACATTTATTTTGGTTGCCATATGTGATCGTGTTGTGCTATATAAACCTTATGTCACTGTGGTTCTCAAACTAAAACTCACACATGCATTAAAATGTGAATTCGATGAAGTAAAGAAACACGAAATTGAATAGATGCATTAAAGTTTACGAGTGATGGGGTGAGCCTGGTTTAGAATCTTGCGCAAGTGAGTTGCGAACCCTAACATGGCACGAGAAGGTATTTCGGTTTTTATCGGTGTAGGCGATATAAGGTTGGTGGTGCGGGTGTCACAACATAGACCGTTCCCTTGGGGCAGACCGTGATGTCACGACTCGGGTACATAACCCTGGTGCGTGGGCATCATTGGTAGTTACAGTAAGTAACATTTGAATATTTGACCAAGGGGGAGTCAGAATTGCCCGTGGCCATTGCTTAGCGGTTGAGTGAAAATAGTGCTCCGCGGGGAGTTACTTAAATTTATCTGATAAACTGAATCTATGAGAAATTAGAAAGAAAAGCATGCATTTTCCTTATGATAAATCACTATTTCCATTTGTCATTTTTATTTATTTATCTATTGTTATTATTTTAACTATTAGCATTTCTGTTATGCTTATTAAATGCTGCTTATTATTTTGTTATTATACGATATTTATTATTTATGAGTATTATTATCGGGGTGGGTATTTTCGGGTTGTGGTATATTACTGAGCTCGTCGCTCATTGGCATTCTCGTTACCCTGGCGTTTTATGCCAGGTACCGAAGAAAACGAAGGAAACACCGAGGCCGTGCAAGGTGACATTCAGCCTTGGTTAGCTTGAAGAGTCCCCAAATTCCACAAACCATTTCCTATATTTCTCTATCTTTTCTTTCGCGGCTGTTTTAAATTTCTTTTTGTGTACCGAGACCAAGTTTTAAGTTATATTAGAATTGTAATTTGAAAACTTTAAAATTTTTGGGTTGTTAATTAATGGATATTAGTGATGTTTGATGGCAACATTGATTTTAAGTCCTAAATCTTATTATGATGTCCAAAAAAAAAAAAATTGGGGCGTCACATGTATAGAACCAAACATCCTCTCCAACCAACCAACATCCTCCCTCTCTCTCTCTCTCTCTCTCTCTATATATATATATATATATTACACAATTTGAAACTTAACTACGAACAGAACTAGAGAAGCAATTTCATCCAGTAAGCTCCTCTCTCTCTCTCTCTCTCTCTGAAACTATCATTTTCAATTTTTTTTTGATGTTTTTTCATAAGTCCTTGATGGAGATATATGCATATTTCGATACATATATCGTTTTCAATTTACTTCAATAATTAAGATTCAAAAATGATTGCGAAGAGTAAAAAAAACAAAAAATCTCAATCATTGTTGGGGTTTTATATGACCTGCATGAACCAATGGTTGCAAATAATATTCATGGTTTGGTTGCAATTTTTGACCAATTTTATTTTTAGTGAGTTTTTTTAATATTTTAAGTAATTTTTTTTTATTAGATATACTTAAAAAGGTAAAATATTTATAAAAAAATATTTTAAAAAATACATAAGATTAAAAAAATGTATTGAATTTTTATATTTTTGGTATTTAATGAATTTTGTAAAGATTTTTTTTACAAATATTATATTTTTTAGGTTTATTTATGTTAGGTGTATCTAAAAATAAATAAATAGAATATTAAAAAAATTGTAAACACAAAAAATATAGAAAATAAAAAATTCAAATTTTTAAAAGTGGATTCAAAAGTCTCAAATCAAATAAGGTGATTAATTTTTTTTAAATCAAATAACTTTTTTTTTCTTTGTTTTATGCACAGTACGCAGCATAACTTTAACACAAAAATATTTGGACAAATTACAACCCCCAAAAAAAAAAAAAAATTATGTGTTTATTTTGTTTTGAAATTAGTTTCGCTCTATTTTTGGGGCAAAGTTTCACTCTGTTTCATTTCATGCATCTAATATAATTTATAGGGCAAAGTATCACTCTATTTTTTAAATTTTTTATGAATGTTTTAAAAATTTTAATACTTCTTTTTTAGTTTTATATCAACTCAATTTATATACATTTAAAACGTTTCAAATTTAAATGTAACTTTTTATAAAATTATTGAAGAATAAAAAATTTTAATATAACTTTTTATTATTATCATTACTACTACGAACTATTTTTATTAAAGTTTTTTTTTTTGATGTAAAACATCTTTTTAAAAAAAATATTCTATTCATTTTTTATTGTTTGGTGAACAAAATATAAGTAAAAATGTTTTTCATTATAGTTTCAAAAACTTCTTGACATTAAAAATTATGTAATCAAACTCTTTCAACGCATTTGACTTTTCAAATAGGTATCCTAACTTTTTCATGCAATATAAATTTTTCGTTTCAATTATGAACTAAACGTCGAAAAACAAATACAAAATATTTTTTTGTGTAAAATCGATTTATATGAAAAATATTTTGTATCAAAACAAATGGAACCTAAATCAACTTATTCTTGGTGTAAAAGTAGAAAATCATCGAATAGGATCTACATAATTTTTTAGTTAATTTTAATTAATATTTTTCATGGTGTGAGATTCTTTCAATAATTTGAAAGTTATTTCTTTCTTTTAATTGATTTTTCCTTTCTCTCTTGCTTTCCTTCTTAATTTTGCTTGTTTGTTTTTATTAAACTGAAGCATTACTTGATCTAAAGAAAAGAAAAAAAAATTGAAGCAGTATAAAAATAAAATAAAAAAAAAAACTGAAACAGTATAGTTTTTTTTTAGTTATTATTTTCAGATTGTATTTGGTTCATGAATTTGAAAAAAGATTTGAAAAAAAAAAAATGTGTATAAAATCTATCCAAATCGGTCCTCAAATTCATAAACCAAACATAATCTTAATCAATTTGGTGTTATTTTCTAGTTTTTATTTTTATTTTTTTATATATTGGTGTTATTTTATGTACTACGACTAAGTTGTAATTTAAGAACTTACAATTTCCGGGTTGTTAATTAATGGATGTTGGTAATATTGGTGGCATTATTGATTTTAAGTTGTAAATCTTAATATGATGTCCTTAAATTTTGGGACGTCACAACATGGTATCAGAGCCTTGGTTGAAAAACCCTTGTGACCTAGAGGGACCGTAAGCCTGCTTGTTAAATAACTTATTAATGGTTATAGTAATCATTTTTAGTTACTAAGTAGAATTTTGATTTTTGTAGATGGCAAACGAAAATCAAAATGGATGGTTGGAGGAAGAACCCGAGATGTTAGAAGAACCTATTGACTGGGAAGAGGATCCAGAGGAAGAGCCAGAAGAGGATTTGGAAGAGGAATTCGGAGTGGGAGCTGAGGGTGAACCTGACTTTGATCAAGAAATGGAAGAGTCTGATCCAGAATCCTCGATAGAGGACGGCCCTGAGGCGGCTTTGAGACACATGATTGTGCCACCTGTCCTGCCATATGGAAAGGCAGTATTTGTGAGGGTTACCCCAACTAGGCCGTGCTATTGGAGGAGCTCGCCTAGGAGAGACATGTTTATCGGGCCTGTTCAAATAAGAGAATATCTGGACAAAAATTTCTATCGAGTATGGAACTTACCACCGCAATACGTCGCCAACAAGGGTGATGCGTTTCTACTCCAGGATATCCGGAGTACCCGACCTCCTTTCGGTCATGTTGTCCGAACCCTAGACCCATTGGTAAATTTTTATAGAGCTTCCACATATCACGAGATCCCTACCTGCGTGATTAGACGAATGGTGGGTCAGAATGGGGTGTGGATGGTCCTTGTCCGCTGGGAGTGTTATGGCCTACCCGATGAAGCATGGGAGTTGGAGGAGACAGTGCGTCAACGTTGTGTCCATTTGCTTGGATAGGAAATGGCAAGTGTGGAAGCTAGGACAACAACAAATTTTGTAGCACTTAATTGTAATAGTCCTAGTTTCTAACTTACGATTGTTGGCAAAAGTACCACAACGAGATAGGAAGGGTTAGAATGAATTTTTCTTGTTTTTGTTTTTGTTTTTCTTTTTATGATTTATTATTATTAATGAAATCCTAGTACTTTTTCTGTATTCAACTAGGACTGTTTTATATGCATTTTATCAATAAATAAATAACGATAACAATAACAATAACAATACCAATAATAATAAATAAATAAATAAATAAACAGAGGGTGTAACCACAATATCCTTCATACAGAAAATGGCAGGAAGAACTAGGGCAAACGGATCCAATGACGACAACAACAACGACGACAACAAGAAGGGTTGGGGAGGAGACTCAAGTAAATAAAGCACAATTCATAACTCCAGTGGTCCCTCCACAGCATACAAATGTAAACGAACCTGTATCATTTCATAGACCTCCCACACTCCAAGAAAGATATGAGGAGGGAATGATTGTAAATCTAATACTCTACTTTTAGTTTGCACTTCCAAAAAGAGGACAGGGAGCGAAAGGATTACACCAAACTAATATATACAAAAATCAGCAAAATACATAGAAGAGGAAACCTTAGGATATTACAAGGAAGATAAATGACGGCACGAGGGACGGAGCCAGGATTTCAAGATAGGGGGGGCCAAACAATATGTATATCCAACTCCAGCTACATTTACGTTTTCATAGATTCTAGTTTGAAAATAACAACGTATCAAAATATATCAAATAATTAATATAAACAAAGATACTTTTAAAAAAAAAAAAAGGCAAAAATCAACAAATCAAAACTAAATAGTTTTTTTTTCCCCTTCAATTACATCTATCAAAATTGAACTTAGCGTTCTTTTTTATAACAGAATTCATCTATGATTGAATTTGTACTAATTATTTAGCAATTTTCTTTTCAATTTACGGAATTAGTTATTGCATTCTAGTCTTATGTCTTATTTTATATTTATTTGGTCAAAATAAATAATATTTTATTAAACATATATACTATATATGCATAGGTTATGGCAAACACAGGGGGGGCCATGGCCACCTTTGGCCATAGTGTGGCTACATCCCTGGACAGCACCGGAGGCAGAATTAGAGGAAAATTATAGATAATTATGGGGTTCTCCCCGTGTACCATACAAGGGTTAAAAGGATGTCTTCTTCACAACCAAATTGAGGTGATAAACCACTTAACATGCCAAAGCTAGATGACCATAGTGCAGGGTATAGCAGCTTCACAGAATCATGTAATCATACTTTCAGTTATTGATGTAAAGGACACCGTGTGTTGCATCAAAAAGATGGGTCAAATTGGCTTAATAAGCTTGAAAAAAAAAGGGAAGAATTTCTTTTGAAAAAAAAAGACGCAGGCGCACGAGGTCCACATCAGAATGTCAAAGTTACATAATCCCACTGAATCCATAAAAATCCTAGTTAACCGAAAGAATCATTTTCTATATTCTTTTTGTCCATGAAAACCCACCACAGCCTTAGTTAAATACAGACAAGAATATTACTCTTCCCTAAATTCCAAAATAAGTTTCCCAAAAGGGTTATTCATGAAATTCTAAGGCCTCTAATCTCCAACTTGCTTCAAGCAAATCTCATCCTGATCAATTAGGTGATTCCAACTCCCGTCTTCAATCTCATGAGACACAAAGCCTGAATTGCTAAAGCCCACTGACCAACAGCTTACATAAGAAGCACTCAAGGGACATCACTACACTATCTCTTAGCAGAAGAATATAAGAAAATTTAAATAAATATTCGCCTATCCGTATCGGGATTTTGGAATTCAGATACACATATTCACCAATATATCATGTCTTATATCGGCTGATATATGACCGCATCATCAATACTAAATTCATAAAAGAGGTTTCACTACACTATCATATCTTCAATTCACCAAGACAGACATATAAACAGTGGTTAAATCAAATTACTTGCAGATAATCAATCATATTTAGATCACAAAGTAAATAATCAATTCATAAAAATAAAATAAAAAAGCAAATCACAACAAAAAGTACATATATAAGATGAAGAAAAAACAAAATAGGTACATTTGAAGTATATTACCTTGTTGACATTGACATTGGGGGGCCCAATAATGAAGGAACTTGTAGAAGTAATCGAACATCTCCACAGAGGATCCGACATTCTTGGGTCCAACGCTGACCCGATCCGACTCCTTATCTCCCTCAGTTCCTTCCAGTTGATCCAATCGGTCTTCCTTGGCGGACTTCTCAACTTTCAGCTTCTTGGCGCCGCCGCTATCCTCGCCGGAATCTTCCCCGAAACGTTTCGAGTCGGCGGCGGGGAGTTGTTCTTCGGTGGCGGCGATTGGGGTTTCAAGGTCCATGTCTTGGGCGGAGGGCTCTGCTTGTATACGGGTTTCGGAGGCATCAGTTGTTGCAGATTCGGCAATGCCTGAGAGAGATCTTTTGCGAAGAAGAGACGCCGCACCAAAAACCCTAGACAGACACTAATCCTCTTTCTTTTAGATGCCGGATAGGTCCATAACCTTTTTTTTTTTTTTTTTTCATTTCATTGATGTAGGTATGAAATCCATGCATATCAATAATTAATATTCAAAAATGATGTAGGCATCAGTTGTTGCATGAATCAATTGTTGCAAATAATATTCATGTTTTTGTTGCAATTTTTGACCAATTTTTTTTTAGTGAGTTTTTTAAAATATACTTAAAAAAGTAAAATATTTATAAAAAATATTTTATAATATATATAAGATAAAAAAAATGTATTGAATTTTTATATTTTTGGTATTTAATGAATTTTGTAAAGATTTTTTTTACAAATATTATATTTTTTAGGTTTATTTATGTTACGTGTATCTAAAAATAAATAAATAGAATATTAAAAAAATTGTATAGAAAATAAAAAATTCAAATTTTTAAAAGTGGATTTAAAATTCTCAAACCAAATAAGGTGATTAATTTTTTTAAAATCAAATACCTTTTTTCTTTGTTTTACGTACATAACTTTAACACAAAAATATTTGGACAAATTAGAACCCAAAAAAACAAAAAAGCTTCTTACGTGTTTCATTTTGTTTTGAAATTAGTGTCGCTCTATTTTTAGGGCAAAGTTTTACTCTGTTTCATTACATGCGTCTAATATAATTTATAGGGTAAAGTTTCACTCTATTTTTTTTTAATTTTATGAATGTTTAAAATTTTAATACTTCTTTTTTAGTTTTATATCAACTCAATTTATATACATTTAAAACGTTTCATATTTAATTGTAACTTTTTATAAAACTATTGAAGAATAGAAAACATACCCACAAAAAATTGACCCAGTTTAAAAATTAATACAACTTTAATGTTTTATATATTTATTAAATTTGATTTTGCGTTCTTCAAATTGTAAAACATAAAGAATTATTTTGCCAATTTGTGAAAACCAAAATTGTCAATTTTGTGAAAACACTAAACTAAACAGGTTTTGGAATTTGGAATAAGTTTTCAAAAGCCCTAAACCAAATAAGTTTTGGGTTTTGAGTTTTGAATTTTTGAATGAGTTTTCAAAAATCCTAAACCAAATAAGTTTTGGGTTTTGAGTTTTGAATTTTTGAATGAGTTTTCAAAAATCCTAAACCAAATAAGTTTTGGGTTTTGAGTTTTGAATTTTTGAATGAGTTTTCAAAAATCCTAAACCAAACAAGTTTTGGGTTTTGGATTTTGAAAAACTGATTCAAAAATTGAACCAAACGGAAGTGTTTAACCCTTAAAGCAAACTAAATTTTGATTTTTGAACTTTGTTAAATCTAAATTTTTTTTAATTATTTTCAATCTAAACTATTTATCTATTTCTATTAGTAAGTAAAATCAATAGAAAAAATGGTATTTTAATTATTAAACTTAATAAAAAATGATATTTTATATATAAAACAATGAGTTTAATAACTAAAATATTTTTTTCTATAGGTTTTACTCAATAAAAAAATAGGTGAATGATTTATACTAAAAAAAAATTAAAAAATTTGGATTCAAATTGACAAAATTGAAAAGTTTGGGTTTATTTTATTACAAGGCTCAAACCTTGAATTTTTTATTTTTTTTTAAAATTATCTCAAAATATTTTCAAAAAAATTATTGTTCTATATAAACTCTATATAATACATTAATTAAATACGGATCCTATAACAATTTTATTTATATTCTTGTGCACTAATTTTATGTACATACTTTTTTTTCAAGAAATTTGAGTGATGCTTGTAGCTCTTTCGACATCTAAATAATTTGAATTCTTTTTTAAATAATCATCTTAATTCTAATTATATATTTCTTATAATATCATAACTTGTATATAATACACATCCTTTTGAGAGTGTATAACCATAAAACGACATTTTTGGGGAAATCACAAAAAAAAAAAAAAACTCAAGCTCTAACTATTGTAATAAAATAAACTATGAGCTTTTAATTTTGTCAATTTAGACTCCGAATTTTTAATTTATTTTTAATCTAAATCATTTGCTTATTTTTTGTTTAGTAAAATTGAAAAATGAGTATTTTAGTCATTTAACTCAATGCAAAATAATATTTTATATTTGCCTATGTGAAATTTATTGACTAAAATACTATTTTTTCTGTTGATTTTACTTAATGAAATATGAATGATTTAAATTAAAAATGAATCAAAATATTAAAATTTAAATTAATATAATTAAAAAATTATTTTATTAAAAGACTTAAACTGTGAGATTTTTTTTATATAATTGTCCCAACTCAAAATGATTTGATAGTCTTGAAATAATAATTTTCTCTCTTAAATCCCCATCCTTTTAGCCTATCCAATTACGGACAAAACACAACCATAAAATGAAAGGACCACCTTGGCACATTAATGTATTGTGGATATTTGTGAATGGGAAAAAAATAAAAAGACAAAAATTAAAATTTTACTTGGTTTGATTTTATAAAAATTGTTATTGAATGGGTTTTTATTTATCTTTCTTGAAATTTTGCATAGTTTTTTTTTTTTTTTAAATTCACTTAATCTATATGTTTTTTAAAAAGATTTAAAAATAACTAAAATATGAAAAAAGTTCATTAACTTTTTTTCTATTAAAAAAATCCATCTAAAAATACACAGGTTTTTTTAGGGGAAGACGGCTATCCTTGTACTTTGTAATTTTTTTTTTTTTATCATAGTAAAAATCACATCAATCATGCAGCTCTAGTTTGGAATAAACCACATAAATCTATATATTTTTCATGTTTGTTTGATTTATCATTTCTTATTATTATTCTTATTTATATTTCGTGTCTCACCGATTCTAATTTATATCAATTTCTCACAGAATATTCTCTATTTCTCACACAATTTCTTCTAGACTTGTCAAAATGGAATTAAAAAAGTTCTATCAATACCTCACGTGATGAATATATCATCAACAAAAATTAGTTGAAACTACGGTTTCAAATAAAAATATTATTGATAATGCAATTTGATCAATGAAGGATGGGTCGGACTGATCCACATGTTCCACGAGTTTGTAGGCCTTCTTCTCCCTGCTGCATGCCTGCAAAAGGTTCAGCAGGGAGACACCAGGATTTGAGCGGTTAGCCGCCGTAAACACTCTAACGGTCAAGTTAGATAAAGCAAATAGAGAGTTAGAGTGAGAGTTAGAGAGAGAGAGAGAGAGAGTTACTTGTTTTTGCTAACCTTCTTCATGAGCGTTGTAGTCATCCCATTTTTGACCGCCCTTAAGACTTGGGCACCTCAGGTTGATCACTCGATGATGAAAGTTACGCTGTACAAACGTTCGATTTTTTCAGCAAGAAGAGCTTCTAAATCCTAACCTCACACCCTATTTTAGACCAAAATTATTTTAGACCTTAAAACCCCCTTTTTCAAAATCTTTTTTTAAATGTTCCTACGATGTTCCAAAACTCGCATTTCGTTTAAAATATTGCACTTTTCTATAAACCGAGTAAGGACAAAGTGGAAATACATAGAAGGGAGGTGAACTCTTTGAAAAATCTTTAAAACATCTTATTTATAGGTTTGGAGTTGAAGGAAATAGGAGGGGAGAGAAGAAAACTAGTTTGGGAAAAAGTTGGGCATCAATCCGTTAAGCTATAAATGAGCAGCCTTCACTAAATTAGGCATATCTCTTTGCACACTTAAAATTTAGATGTGAGGCCACCGCCATTGGAAAGTAGACTTTCAGGATTTCAATTTTGACTCAAGAATCATTTGAAACCGAGTTCGGATGAAGCAGATATGCCCGTTTGAAGCCAATCTAGTCTTTTGTGGACGGCCGACCACTAATAGTGGGCAGCCGGCCAGTTGTGAAAAATTAGGCCATTTTGAGTGGATTGGCCAGCCAAGTGTACCCATTGGGTGTACGGCCGTCCACTAAATGTGGCTGGCCGACCACTTGTTCCTGAGAACATATTTTTGCAGATATTTATTGCCAGTTGTTCCCACAGGTGCATGCACTACATCAGCTGTCTATATACAGATATTTCCAAGGTAGACACCTATATTTCTATCTATAGATGACCTTCCCTCTTAGTACGGGGGTTAGAAAATTTTGGTGAAGGAAATTAGGGTTAGAAAAATTCCTTAAGGACCAATACTTGCATAGCACTCTCTCTCTCTATCTTGTAACCTACACACCCTCTCTCTTCACTTCCTAAACCAAAAAATTAGCTCTTCTTGCTGAGGTTCTTGAGCTCAAATCTTAACCCTTGAGAGTATAAACTTTGTGGTTTGTGAACAAAGGAATTACTACTCTTCAAGGGGTATAACTTGGGCAATCATTAAACATTACCTCTTCCTTCTTCTTTTTTTTTTGTTGTTTTTGAACTGTTTTTGAACTATTTTTATAGGCTGAAACTTATGGCTTAAAGCTATCAAAGGTGGAGGGGTTAACCACCCTTCTTTGAACCTTGTCTCCTTAGCTTTTGCCCTTGTGTTTCCCATCTCTTCAAAGAAGGGTGGTTAACCCCTCCACCTTTGATAGCTTTAAGCCACAAGTTTCAGCCTATAAAAATAGTTCAAAAACAGTTCAAAAACAACAAAAAAAGAGAAGGAAGAGGTAATGTTTAATGATTGCACAAGTTATACCCCTTGAAGAGTAGTAATTCCTTTGTTCACAAACCACAAAGTTTATACTCTCAAGGGTTAACATTTGAGCTCAAGAACCTCAGCAAGAAGAGCTAAATTTTTGGTTTAAGAAGTGAAGAGAGAGAGTGTATAGGTTACAAGATAGAGAAAGAGAGAGAGTGCTATCCAAGTATTGGTCCTTAAGGAATTTTTCTAACCCTAATTTCCTTCACCAAAATTTTCTAACCCTCGTACTAAAAGGGAAGGTCATCTATAGATAGAAATATAGGTGTCTACCTTGGAAATATCTGTATATAGACAGCTGCTGTAGTGCATGCACCTGTGGGAATAACTGGCAATAAATATCTGCAAAAATCTATTCTCAGGAACAAGTGGTCGGCCAACCACATTTAGTGGACGGCCGTACACCCAATGGGTACACTTGGCTGGCCAATCCACTCAAAATGGCCTAATTTTTCACAACTGGCCGGCTGCCCACTATTAGTGGTCGGCCGTCTACAAAAAACTAGATTGGCTTCAAACGGGCATATCTCCTTCATCCGAATGCGGTTTCAAATGATTCTTGAGTCAAAATTGAAGTCCTGAAAGTCTACTTTCCAGTGGCGGTGGCTTCACATCTAAATTCTAAGTGTGCAAAGAGATATGCCTAATTTAGTGAAGGCTGCTCATTTCTAGCTTAACGGATTGATGCCCAACTTTTTCCCAAACTAGTTTTCTTCTCTCCCCTCCTATTTCCTTCAACTCCAAACCTATAAATAAGATGTTTTAAAGATTTTTCAAAGAGTTCACCTCCCTTCTATGTATTTCCACTTTGTCCTTACTCGGTTTATAGAAAAATGCAATATTTTAAACGAAATGCGAGTTTTGGAACATCGTAGGAACATTTAAAAAAAGATTTTGAAAAAGAGGGTTTTAAGGTCTAAAATAATTTTGGTCTAAAATAGGGTGTGAGGTTAGGATTTAGAAGCTCTTCTTTCTGAAAAAATAGAACGTTTGTACAGCGTAACTATAATAACTCATATTTATGTCTTAGGCATGTTCATGTGCATTTACATAACTTTGTCTTGTTAAGTTTACATTCATGAATCTTGTCTTGTTTTGCTTAAGTGTTGCTTGCATGCTTTGTTCCTCCTCTGCTATGCCAAGCCTAGGTCATGCCAAGCCTAGGTCATGTTAAGTCTAGGTCACACCTTTGAACCTCTTACCCCTAGGACCATCTTGGAACCACTTTGGTTGACCTCCACCATCACCTAGGCATATTGGCCGAGATGTCATCATCTAGGCCGAGGTGTGCATCACCTTGGCCGAGATGTGCATTATCTAGGCCGAGATGTTATCATCTAGGCGCCCTAGATCCTTGATCCTTGCACCTAGTGATCTTGTTCCGGGACTGGAATGACCTAGACCAAGGTGTGGCACATCTAGGCCGAGGTGTGGCACAGCTTAGCCAAGTGTTATCCTTCATAACCGAGATCATTTAGACCTTACTTGCCGAAGCCTATGTCCTTAGCCGAGATCATTACCTGCCGGAGTGCCCATGTCATCTAGCTTGTTGTACACACTTTGTCATACACTTGTCTTGTCTTTCTATCACCTTTTGAGGAGAACCAATCCGGTAGTGCCACGTATCCCTGCAGAGGGTTAAATCAGCCGGCAGAGAGAGAAAAACATATCATTTGCTATATCCTTGTCTTAGAAGAGAGAGAAGCTCTAGGAAGAGGAAGATGAATTCTAGAGAGAGGTAGATTTCCAAGCTTGATCCCTAGAGATCGAACCGTTAGATCCGTGTTTTAAGGTTAGATTCGTGATCTACTCTTGTTATTCTTTATGTTGATCTAATCGCATTGCATGATCTAGCATGTTTCATGAACCATGCATTGCTTTGAAGTTCGGTTTTAGAAAGAGAAAGTGATATTCATGTGTTCTTGAGGAAAAGCCATGTTTTGATCCGAAAGTTTGTATCAAGATCCATGTTTTCGTGTTTGTTTTCATATGATCTTCAAGTATGGGTACCAAGGTCCATGTTTTTGAACTCATAGCATGAAACCTCATATTTTATAATAACAAGTTATGATTTTAGCATTCATGTTCTTCATGTTCTTCATGCCCATGTTCTTCAAGGATGAAACCCTGATTTCCAGGCTTCATTTCCCTAGGTGTGATCATCGAGACCACTCTTGCCTAGATCACACACTTAGGCCAAGCATCGTATCTCACCTTGGCCTACCTTGCATGATCACTTGCACGCTAGTTTATCTTGCATGCACACCTAGGCTAACCACTGCACACCTAGGCTGACCATGGTACACCCTTGCCGGCACCTTGTAACATCTCGGCAGGCAGCTGCATACTGAAGTCTAGGTAACCACACCTCGGCCAATAGGTGTAGGACCTCGGCCAAGACCTCCTAAGTTCACTCAGCTAGGTCATTTTTGCCTAGATCATTTCTGTGCATCCATTCCAAGACCTGGTTGTTACCCAGCATGTTTTCCCTAGATGTTTTCCCTAGATGTTTCCCAGCATGTGTTTCCCTAGATGTTTTCCAGCATGTTTTCCCTAGATGTTTCCCAGCATGTGTTTCCCTAAATGTTTTCCAGCATGTTTTCCCTAGATCATTTGCATTCATGTAAAGCTTGTTTTTAAGAGTACATTCAATAGACTTTGCCATGTGTTTGTAGGACTTGGACCTTTACCTTGATCCCGACGTCCCAAGAACTATGTGAGTGATATTTCTAATAAAGCTATGTTATAACGTTTTGTTAAAGCTTCGCTTTGCTTGTTTTGAAAAGTATTGTTAAGCATGAATGATGATCCCTATTTTGTATATCAAGTATTAGCCTTGTTTTGGATGACATTCTTGGAAAGTCCGTACGTGCTAGGGGACTCTAAACTTTTGTAGCACAAGTCCTCCCATGCTAGGGGACTTTAAGCCCATGTAGCATCATGTTTGAGAGATATTTGTCATCGACGATCTATGAATGGATGGCTCCACCGACGGTCTGTGAACGGGTGGATTTGTCATCGACGGTCTATGAACGGATGGCCTCACCGACGGTCTGTGAACGGGTGGATTTGTCACTGACGGTCTATGAACGGGTGGGTTTGTTTTGTCAGGAATGCCATCACCCCATGTATTATGTAGATGTTATTAAACATCCCAAGAAGATTTGAAAGACCAAGATTTGATTGATGAACTTGATCCATCCCATGTTTTGAACAAGCTATGATATATGTATTGTTTTGACAAGGACCTCGGGAATCATTCATTTAACCCCTTTTTTACTTATACCATTAACTGAGTATCCAAGCTCACCATCTCCTTATGTATATATGTAGGTAACAAACATGAAGGCGGTGATGCCGAGATGTGTTATTTGCAAGATGATGTTTGATCCATGTTATGTCGGCAATCTTGAAGATTATGCTTCTTGACTTTATATTTCATGTATTTTGTATATGTCAGCTTGAGAAGCCTTTTGATCAAGATGTAACATGTACTTTATTTTTTTTGTATTCAAGTTGTAAAACCATGCTAAGATGTATGTCATTTCATTTGATCTATGCACAGCTCTTATGGACTACTTAGATTTAAATATATTGCTTCCGCACATGTTAGCCCCATATATAATACTCTGATTGTGTGTGAATTTTGAAAGTTGGCCTTCGGTAATCTCGGATTACTGGCCATCACGGCACCATTCTACTATGGGCGGAATGGGGTCGTGACAGTAACTTTCATCATCGAGTGATCAACCTGAGGTGCCCAAGTCTTAAGGGCGGTCAAAAATGGGATGACTACAACGCTCATGAAGAAGGTTAGCAAAAACAAGTAACTCTCTCTCTCTCTCTTTAACTCTCACTCTAACTCTCTATTTGCTTCATCTAACTTGACCGTCAGAGTGTTTACGGCGACTAACCGCTCAAATCCCGGTGTCTCCTTGCTGAACCTTTTGCAAGCATGCAGCAGGGAGAAGAAGGCCTACAAACTCGTGGAACGTGTGGATCAGTCCGACCCATCCTTCATTGATCAAATTGCATTATCAATAATATTTTTATTTGAAACCGTAGTTTCAACTAATTTTTGTTGATGATATATTCATCATGTGAGGTATTGATAGAACTTTTTTAATTCCATTTTGACAAGTCTAGAAGAAATTGTGTGAGAAATAGAGAATATTTTGTGAGAAATTGATATAAATTAGAATCGGTGAGTCACGAAATATAAATAAGAATAATAATAAGAAATGATAAATCAAACAAACATGAAAAATATATAGATTTATGTGGTTTATTCCAAACTAGAGCTGCATGATTGATGTGATTTTTACTATGATAAAAAAAATAAATTACAAAGTACAAGGATAGTCGTCTTCCCCTAAAAAAACCTGTGTATTTTTAGATGGATTTTTTTAATAGAAAAAAAGTTAATGAACTTTTTTCATATTTTAGTTATTTTTAAATCTTTTTAAAAAACATATAGATTAAGTGAATTTAAAAAAAAAAAAAACTATGCAAAATTTCAAGAAAGATAAATAAAAACCCATTCAATAACAATTTTTATAAAATCAAACCAAGTAAAATTTTAATTTTTGTCTTTTTATTTTTTTTCCCATTCACAAATCTCCACAATACATTAATGTGCCAAGGTGGTCCTTTCATTTTATGGTTGTGTTTTGTCCGTAATTGGATAGGCTAAAAGGATGGGGATTTAAGAGAGAAAATTATTATTTCAAGACTATCAAATCATTTTGAGTTGGGACAATTATATAAAAAAAAGGGAAAATCGGTCTAAGGTCCCTATCCAACTTTTAGTAATGAATTAGGTCCACAATCTGTTCTTTTGTAGTTTAAGGTCCCTCACCCTATCCTCTCTCCATCCACGTTGTCCTGAGCTTGAATCGGTGGCGTGATCGGAAACGTAATCATCATCACTCTGTTTCTGAAATACTGTAACAGCTCTGCGATTTGAGCTTCTTCCTCAACACCTTCTCCTCCGACTCCTCCCTCCGCTCTGCCACCGTCGCAGACCTTCGCACCGCCCGGATCTGCGACCCGGCCTGCCTTTCCTTCTCCAATGGCGCACTTTAGCAACCTCCCCTGCGACGAAGACGCCATTTGCATGATCTGCAAGAAGAAGTCGGCGGAGGACAAGACTATCACCTGCAAAAAAGGTTTCATAGCCTTAGACCTCCTTAACCAAAATTTCTCTGATAGTATTGACAATGATATTAGTCAACTACTTCTTCAAGCTGGAGCCAAAGAAGGATATGCACTACAAAGTTTTGAAATCCAAACACATCATCATCCCCAACCACCACCACCTCCAATCCCAAAATCACCCAAGTTCAAAGAAATGATGGTCTTATCTCTCTCTTCAATGACCAAATCTGTGTTGTTGGCCATCTTCATCTTCTTAGCCGGGGCTACCTATACATGTCTGTTCAGTTTGCCGGGAGTATGATTGTCCAGAGAAAATTCAAATTTCTCTGGATTCAATTTTGACCGGTTTCTTTCAAGGCAAGTTATTGATGTAAGTTTGATAGAAATGATGGTCTTATCTTTCTCCTCAATGACCAAATCTGTGTTGTTGGTCGTCTTCATCTTCTTAGCCGGGGCTACCTACTCATGTCTGTTCAGTTTGACAAATATTTATCCACGGGAAAACCGTGGTGTTGAGTTGGCAGCAATAAGCTTTAAAGATCTTATATCAGCTTCTCATCGATTACCAAAAATCTTCTATTTCTTGGTGTTCAATACTGTCACTTTTGCTGGGAGTATGATTGTGATACTGCTAAACACATGGTCACTGGTCAATGAATGGTCACTTTGCTTTAGAGAAATTCTAATGTTTCACACCTTGGCAATCATAGTCATATATATATATATATTCACAATTTCTAGAGAAATTTGAATTTTCTCTGGGTTGAATCCAGAGAAATTCAGAATTTCTTTGGATGAAATTTCTCTGAATCAATTTTCTCTGGACCAATTTTCTCTGGATCAACCTAAGGGATCTTAGACATTATGAAAATATTTGGTGTCCTTTATGCTATAAAATGTTAATACTAGGGACCTTAAAAAAAAAACCCCTAAAAAAAATCTCACAGTTTAAGTCTTTTAATAAAATAATAATTTTTTAATTATATTAATTTAAATTTTAATATTTTGATTCATTTTTAATTTAAATCATTCATATTTCATTAAGTAAAATCAACAGAAAAAATAGTATTTTAGTCAATAAATTTCACATAGGCAAATATAAAATATTATTTTGCATTGAGTTAAATGACTAAAATACTCATTTTTCGATTTTACTTAATAAAAAATAAGCAAATGATTTAGATTAAAAATAAATTAAAAATTCGGAGTCTAAATTGACAAAATTAAAAGCTCATAGTTTATTTTATTACAATAGTTAGAGCTTGAGTTTTTTTTTTTTTTTTTGTGATTTCCCCAAAAATGTCGTTTTACGGTTATACACTCTCAAAAGGATGTATATTATATACAAGTTATGATATTATAAGAAATATATAATTAGAATTAAGATGATTATTTAAAAAAGAATTCAAATTATTTAGATGTCGAAAGAGCTACAAGCATCACTCAAATTTCTTGAAAAAAAAGTATGTACATAAAATTAGTGCACAAGAATATAAATAAAATTGTTATAGGATCCGTATTTAATTAATGTATTATATAGAGTTTATATAGAACAATAATTTTTTTGAAAATATTTTGAGATAATTTTAAAAAAAAATAAAAAATTCAAGGTTTGAGCCTTGTAATAAAATAAACCCAAACTTTTCAATTTTGACAATTTGAATCCAAATTTTTTTATTTTTTTTTAGTATAAATCATTCACCTATTTTTTTATTGAGTAAAACCTATAGAAAAAAATATTTTAGTTATTAAACTCATTGTTTTATATATAAAATATCATTTTTTTTATTAAGTTTAATAATTAAAATACCATTTTTTCTATTGATTTTACTTACTAATAGAAATAGATAAATAGTTTAGATTGAAAATAATTAAAAAAATTTAGATTTAACAAAGTTCAAAAATCAAAATTTAGTTTGCTTTAAGGGTTAAACACTTCCGTTTGGTTCAATTTTTGAATCAGTTTTTCAAAATCCAAAACCCAAAACTTGTTTGGTTTAGGATTTTTGAAAACTCATTCAAAAATTCAAAACTCAAAACCCAAAACTTATTTGGTTTAGGATTTTTGAAAACTCATTCAAAAATTCAAAACTCAAAACCCAAAACTTATTTGGTTTAGGATTTTTGAAAACTCATTCAAAAATTCAAAACTCAAAACCCAAAACTTATTTGGTTTAGGGCTTTTGAAAACTTATTCCAAATTCCAAAACCTGTTTAGTTTAGTGTTTTCACAAAATTGACAATTTTGGTTTTCACAAATTGGCAAAATAATTCTTTATGTTTTACAATTTGAAGAACGCAAAATCAAATTTAATAAATATATAAAACATTAAAGTTGTATTAATTTTTAAACTGGGTCAATTTTTTGTGGGTATGTTTTCTATTCTTCAATAGTTTTATAAAAAGTTACAATTAAATATGAAACGTTTTAAATGTATATAAATTGAGTTGATATAAAACTAAAAAAGAAGTATTAAAATTTTAAACATTCATAAAATTAAAAAAAAATAGAGTGAAACTTTACCCTATAAATTATATTAGACGCATGTAATGAAACAGAGTAAAACTTTGCCCTAAAAATAGAGCGACACTAATTTCAAAACAAAATGAAACACGTAAGAAGCTTTTTTGTTTTTTTGGGTTCTAATTTGTCCAAATATTTTTGTGTTAAAGTTATGTACGTAAAACAAAGAAAAAAGGTATTTGATTTTAAAAAAATTAATCACCTTATTTGGTTTGAGAATTTTAAATCCACTTTTAAAAATTTGAATTTTTTATTTTCTATACAATTTTTTTAATATTCTATTTATTTATTTTTAGATACACGTAACATAAATAAACCTAAAAAATATAATATTTGTAAAAAAAATCTTTACAAAATTCATTAAATACCAAAAATATAAAAATTCAATACATTTTTTTTATCTTATATATATTATAAAATATTTTTTATAAATATTTTACTTTTTTAAGTATATTTTAAAAAACTCACTAAAAAAAAATTGGTCAAAAATTGCAACAAAAACATGAATATTATTTGCAACAATTGATTCATGCAACAACTGATGCCTACATCATTTTTGAATATTAATTATTGATATGCATGGATTTCATACCTACATCAATGAAATGAAAAAAAAAAAAAAAAAAGGTTATGGACCTATCCGGCATCTAAAAGAAAGAGGATTAGTGTCTGTCTAGGGTTTTTGGTGCGGCGTCTCTTCTTCGCAAAAGATCTCTCTCAGGCATTGCCGAATCTGCAACAACTGATGCCTCCGAAACCCGTATACAAGCAGAGCCCTCCGCCCAAGACATGGACCTTGAAACCCCAATCGCCGCCACCGAAGAACAACTCCCCGCCGCCGACTCGAAACGTTTCGGGGAAGATTCCGGCGAGGATAGCGGCGGCGCCAAGAAGCTGAAAGTTGAGAAGTCCGCCAAGGAAGACCGATTGGATCAACTGGAAGGAACTGAGGGAGATAAGGAGTCGGATCGGGTCAGCGTTGGACCCAAGAATGTCGGATCCTCTGTGGAGATGTTCGATTACTTCTACAAGTTCCTTCATTATTGGGCCCCCCAATGTCAATGTCAACAAGGTAATATACTTCAAATGTACCTATTTTGTTTTTTCTTCATCTTATATATGTACTTTTTGTTGTGATTTGCTTTTTTATTTTATTTTTATGAATTGATTATTTACTTTGTGATCTAAATATGATTGATTATCTGCAAGTAATTTGATTTAACCACTGTTTATATGTCTGTCTTGGTGAATTGAAGATATGATAGTGTAGTGAAACCTCTTTTATGAATTTAGTATTGATGATGCGGTCATATATCAGCCGATATAAGACATGATATATTGGTGAATATGTGTATCTGAATTCCAAAATCCCGATACAGATAGGCGAATATTTATTTAAATTTTCTTATATTCTTATGCTAAGAGATAGTGTAGTGATGTCCCTTGAGTGCTTCTTATGTAAGCTGTTGGTCAGTGGGCTTTAGCAATTCAGGCTTTGTGTCTCATGAGATTGAAGACGGGAGTTGGAATCACCTAATTGATCAGGATGAGATTTGCTTGAAGCAAGTTGGAGATTAGAGGCCTTAGAATTTCATGAATAACCCTTTTGGGAAACTTATTTTGGAATTTAGGGAAGAGTAATATGCTTGTCTGTATTTAACTAAGGCTGTGGTGGGTTTTCATGGACAAAAAGAATATAGAAAATGATTCTTTCGGTTAACTAGGATTTTTATGGATTCAGTGGGATTATGTAACTTTGACATTCTGATGTGGACCTCGTGCGCCTGCGTCTTTTTTTTTCAAAAGAAATTCTTCCCTTTTTTTTTCAAGCTTATTAAGCCAATTTGACCCATCTTTTTGATGCAACACACGGTGTCCTTTACATCAATAACTGAAAGTATGATTACATGATTCTGCGAAGCTGCTATACCCTGCACTATGGTCATCTAGCTTTGGCATGTTAAGTGGTTTATCACCTCAATTTGGTTGTGAAGAAGACATCCTTTTAACCCTTGTATGGTACACGGGGAGAACCCCATAATTATCTATAATTTTCCTCTAATTCTGCCTCCGGTGCTGTCCAGGGATGTAGCCACACTATGGCCAAAGGTGGCCATGGCCCCCCCTGTGTTTGCCATAACCTATGCATATATAGTATATATGTTTAATAAAATATTATTTATTTTGACCAAATAAATATAAAATAAGACATAAGGCTAGAATGCAATAACTAATTCCGTAAATTGAAAAGAAAATTGCTAAATAATTAGTACAAATTCAATCATAGATGAATTCTGTTATAAAAAAGAACGCTAAGTTCAATTTTGATAGATGTAATTGAAGGGGAAAAAAAAACTATTTAGTTTTGATTTGTTGATTTTTGCCTTTTTTTTTTTTTTAAAAGTATCTTTGTTTATATTAATTATTTGATATATTTTGATACGTTGTTATTTTCAAACTAGAATCTATGAAAACGTAAATGTAGCTGGAGTTGGATATACATATTGTTTGGCCCCCCCTATCTTGAAATCCTGGCTCCGTCCCTCGTGCCGTCATTTATCTTCCTTGTAATATCCTAAGGTTTCCTCTTCTATGTATTTTGCTGATTTTTGTATATATTAGTTTGGTGTAATCCTTTCGCTCCCTGTCCTCTTTTTGGAAGTGTAAACTAAAAGTAGAGTATTAGATTTACAATCATTCCCTCCTCATATCTTTCTTGGAGTGTGGGAGGTCTATGAAATGATACAGGTTCGTTTACATTTGTATGCTGTGGAGGGAACCTGAGTCTCCTCCCCAACCCTTCTTGTTGTCGTTGTTGTTGTTGTCGTCATTGGATCCGTTTGCCCTAGTTCTTCCTGTCATTTTCTGTATGAAGGATATTGTGGTTACACCCTCTGTTTATTTATTTATTATTATTGGTATTGTTATTGTTATTGTTATTGTTATTGTTATCGTTATTTATTTATTGATAAAATGCATATAAAACAGTCCTAGTTGAATACAGAAAAAGTACTAGGATTTCATTAATAATAATAAATCATAAAAAGAAAAACAAAAACAAAAACAAGAAAAATTCATTCTAACCCTTCCTATCTCGTTGTGGTACTTTTGCCAACAACCGTAAGTTAGAAACTAGGACTATTACAATTAAGTGCTACAAAATTTGTTGTTGTCCTAGCTTCCACACTTGCCATTTCCTATCCAAGCAAATGGACACAACGTTGACGCACTGTCTCCTCCAACTCCCATGCTTCATCGGGTAGGCCATAACACTCCCAGCGGACAAGGACCATCCGCACCCCATTCTGACCCACCATTCGTCTAATCACGCAGGTAGGGATCTCGTGATATGTGGAAGCTCTATAAAAATTTACCAATGGGTCTAGGGTTCGGACAACATGACCGAAAGGAGGTCGGGTACTCCGGATATCCTGGAGTAGAAACGCATCACCCTTGTTGGCGACGTATTGCGGTGGTAAGTTCCATACTCGATAGAAATTGTTGTCCAGATATTCTCTTATCTGAACAGGCCCGATAAACATGTCTCTCCTAGGCGAGCTCCTCCAATAGCACGGCCTAGTTGGGGTAACCCTCACAAATACTGCCTTTCCATATGGCAGGACAGGCGGCACAATCATGTGTCTCAAAGCCGCCTCAGGGACGTCCTCTATCGAGGATTCTGGATCAGACTCTTCCATTTCTTGATCAAAGTCAGGTTCACCCTCAGCTCCCACTCCGAATTCCTCTTCCAAATCCTCTTCTGGCTCTTCCTCTGGATCCTCTTCCCAGTCAATAGGTTCTTCTAACATCTCGGGTTCTTCCTCCAACCATCCATTTTGATTTTCGTTTGCCATCTACAAAAATCAAAATTCTACTTAGTAACTAAAAATGATTACTATAACCATTAATAAGTTATTTAACAAGCAGGCTTACGGTCCCTCTAGGTCACAAGGGTTTTTCAACCAAGGCTCTGATACCATGTTGTGACGTCCCAAAATTTAAGGACATCATATTAAGATTTACAACTTAAAATCAATAATGCCACCAATATTACCAACATCCATTAATTAACAACCCGGAAATTGTAAGTTCTTAAATTACAACTTAGTCGTAGTACATAAAATAACACCAATATATAAAAAAATAAAAATAAAAACTAGAAAATAACACCAAATTGATTAAGATTATGTTTGGTTTATGAATTTGAGGACCGATTTGGATAGATTTTATACACATTTTTTTTTTTTCAAATCTTTTTTCAAATTCATGAACCAAATACAATCTGAAAATAATAACTAAAAAAAAACTATACTGTTTCAGTTTTTTTTTTTTTTATTTTATTTTTATACTGCTTCAATTTTTTTTTCTTTTCTTTAGATCAAGTAATGCTTCAGTTTAATAAAAACAAACAAGCAAAATTAAGAAGGAAAGCAAGATAGAAAGGAAAAATCAATTAAAAGAAAGAAATAACTTTCAAATTATTGAAAGAATCTCACACCATGAAAAATATTAATTAAAATTAACTAAAAAATTATGTAGATCCTATTCGATGATTTTCTACTTTTACACCAAGAATAAGTTGATTTAGGTTCCATTTGTTTTGATACAAAATATTTTTCATATAAATCGATTTTACACACAAAAAAATATTTTGTATTTGTTTTTCGATGTTTAGTTCATAATTGAAACGAAAAATTTATATTGCATGAAAAAGTTAGGATACCTATTTGAAAAGTCAAATGCGTTGAAAGAGTTTGATTACATAATTTTTAATGTCAAGAAGTTTTTGAAACTATAATGAAAAACATTTTTACTTATATTTTGTTCACCAAACAATAAAAAATGAATAGAATATTTTTTTTAAAAAGATGTTTTACATCAAAAAAAAAAAAACTTTAATAAAAATAGTTCGTAGTAGTAATGATAATAATAAAAAGTTATATTAAAATTTTCTATTCTTCAATAATTTTATAAAAAGTTACATTTAAATTTGAAACGTTTTAAATGTATATAAATTGAGTTGATATAAAACTAAAAAAGAAGTATTAAAATTTTTAAAACATTCATAAAAAATTTAAAAAATAGAGTGATACTTTGCCCTATAAATTATATTAGATGCATGAAATGAAACAGAGTGAAACTTTGCCCCAAAAATAGAGCGAAACTAATTTCAAAACAAAATAAACACATAATTTTTTTTTTTTTTGGGGGTTGTAATTTGTCCAAATATTTTTGTGTTAAAGTTATGCTGTGTACTG
The DNA here is from genome assembly GCF_055761805.1 of Camellia sinensis. NCBI lineage: Eukaryota > Viridiplantae > Streptophyta > Magnoliopsida > Ericales > Theaceae > Camellia > Camellia sinensis. Next base: position 166,400,147 of record NC_138972.1, read on the forward strand.
TGCATAAAACAAAGAAAAAAAAAGTTATTTGATTTAAAAAAAATTAATCACCTTATTTGATTTGAGACTTTTGAATCCACTTTTAAAAATTTGAATTTTTTATTTTCTATATTTTTTGTGTTTACAATTTTTTTAATATTCTATTTATTTATTTTTGGATACACCTAACATAAATAAACCTAAAAAATATAATATTTGTAAAAAAAATCTTTACAAAATTCATTAAATACCAAAAATATAAAAATTCAATACATTTTTTTAATCTTATGTATTTTTTAAAATATTTTTTTATAAATATTTGACCTTTTTAAGTATATCTAATAAAAAAAAATTACTTAAAATATTAAAAAAACTCCCTAAAAATAAAATTGGTCAAAAATTGCAACCAAACCATGAATATTATTTGCAACCATTGGTTCATGCAGGTCATATAAAACCCCAACAATGATTGAGATTTTTTGTTTTTTTTACTCTTCGCAATCATTTTTGAATCTTAATTATTGAAGTAAATTGAAAACGATATATGTATCGAAATATGCATATATCTCCATCAAGGACTTATGAAAAAACATCAAAAAAAAATTGAAAATGATAGTTTCAGAGAGAGAGAGAGAGAGAGAGAGAGAGAGAGGAGCTTACTGGATGAAATTGCTTCTCTAGTTCTGTTCGTAGTTAAGTTTCAAATTGTGTAATATATATATATATAGAGAGAGAGAGAGTAAGTTTCAAATTGTGTAATATATATATATATATATATAGAGAGAGAGAGAGAGAGAGAGAGAGAGAGAGAGAGGGAGGATGTTGGTTGGTTGGAGAGGATGTTTGGTTCTATACATGTGACACCCCAAATTTTTTTTTTTTGGACATCATAATAAGATTTAGGACTTAAAATCAATGTTGCCATCAAACATCACTAATATCCATTAATTAACAACCCAAAAATTTTAAAGTTTTCAAATTACAATTCTAATAAAACTTAAAACTTGGTCTCGGTACACAAAAAGAAATTTAAAACCGCTGCGAAAGAAAAGATAGAGAAATATAGGAAATGGTTTGTGGAATTTGGGGACTCTTCAAGCTAACCAAGGCTGAATGTCACCTTGCACGGCCTCGGTGTTTCCTTCGTTTTCTTCGGTACCTGGCATAAAACGCCAGGGTAACGAGAATGCCAATGAGCGACGAGCTCAGTAATATACCACAATCCGAAAATACCCACCCCGATAATAATACTCATAAATAATAAATATCGTATAATAACAAAATAATAAGCAGCATTTAATAAGCATAACAGAAATGCTAATAGTTAAAATAATAACAATAGATAAATAAATAAAAATGACAAATGGAAATAGTGATTTATCATAAGGAAAATGCATGCTTTTCTTTCTAATTTCTCATAGATTCAGTTTATCAGATAAATTTAAGTAACTCCCTGCGGAGCACTATTTTCACTCAACCGCTAAGCAATGGCCACGGGCAATTCTGACTCCCCCTTGGTCAAATATTCAAATGTTACTTACTGTAACTACCAATGATGCCCACGCACCAGGGTTATGTACCCGAGTCGTGACATCACGGTCTGCCCCAAGGGAACGGTCTATGTTGTGACACCCGCACCACCAACCTTATATCGCCTACACCGATAAGAGCCGAAATACCTTCTCGTGCCATGTTAGGGTTCGCAACTCACTTGCGCAAGATTCTAAACCGGGCTCACCCCATCACTTGTAAACTTTAATGCATCTATTCAATTTCGTGTTTCTTTACTTCATCGAATTCACATTTTAATGCATGTGTGAGTTTTAGTTTGAGAACCACAGTGACATAAGGTTTATATAGCACAACACAATCACATATGGCAACCAAAATAAATGTGATAGAGTGTCTTAGGAGTCATCGCAAGATTTCTTACGAATTCGCGTACTTCTCCTTTCAGCACTGTATGGTTAAACAAAAAAAGTATGAAACCCATACCATACGATGTTCGACCATTATAATATTTAAACTGGTGCTAGTTCATCGAGTTAGGAAAATATTTCGAGAAGAACATCAGGGCTAAAAACGATTTTAAAATGGAGAATATTTTTTTTGAAGAAAACTGGTTTTCTGGACAGTGAGTTTCATTCACTTCCAGCACAGATGTTCTGTGTTTGAAAAATAAAAAGGGTCCTCAAACGGTGTCGAAAAGAGGAATGGTCAGAAAGGTTTGCTAAATTTTTGAGTTTAGAACATATTTACAGAAGAGTGTGAAGACTGAAAACCAGTCGAAGATGGTAAATAATTTTTATAAGAAAACTGGACAGATTCTGTCACATTTTGGAAAAATTGGTGTTTCTCTCTCAATACTTAATAAAAAATTATGAAACCAGCGGCGTTTGAAATATAACTTAAAAATATAACTTTTCCAAGTGGTTGTGCAGAAAAATACTATTTGTAGAGAAAATGGGACCAGTTTGAAGTCGCTGCTTCTGCTGTGTTGTAAGTGATGTTTAGGGAAAATATTTGTTTTGGTAAGAAAATGGTGTCCGATGATTTTATAAAAATTTTACAGAGTGTATAACATCTAAATATACTTCCAGTATACGCAGATTTTTAACATCCATTATTTTCAATTTATTAGAGCCCCCTTTTCACCCGATAAAGTGTGAAACAGTGAGAAGAATCTAAGCTTCAAGTAAAGGGAAGCCATTCTCATCTCATTTTACTCTCTTGCAAGATTATTTCAACAATGGAGAATATTGAACACACAAAAACAGTAACTAAGCCATATATCTATGTTTGTAAGAAGGAATATGAAATTATAACATAATGAAACCCTCATCCTATCAGAGTTTTAAACATGCATGGACTATTTTGCTATATATGACTTAACCATGCTTAGTCTTGCATATATAAATTATATAAATTCAGTTAGAGGTATCTAAGGGAGGATAGAGGTGATGTATTCTTACCTTAGTGAAGTAAAAAAAACCCAAGTGTTAGGCCCTTCTTTCCTTCTCTTCTCTCTTGCTTTCTCTCCCTCTCTTCTCTCTTTGTTTTGCTCTTACAAGTGTGTGTAATAAGGCTGAATAGTGCTCCTAATATAGGAGTTTGAGGGCCTAATTTGTTATTATTATTATTATTATTATTATTATTATTTTTTATTTTTTATTTTTTACTTTATTTCTCCTTTTTGCTTAGGAACTCTCATCTAATGCTTAGATGGCAGCTTACAGACTGTGCCTGCCGTGGCTGCCTTAATCAAGGCTTGGAATGCCATTGCATGCTTACTTCTCTTAGGGAGGTTGTGTAACGCCCTCAAAAAAAAATACCTTTAAACCCATTAAATAAGACATGCATTGATATTCAAAGGTTCCACATTCTTTCATTTATCAGAGTTTCATTACAAAAAGTATTACATATTAACAACAAAAGCAAATGCCCTATGGGCTTACAGCTTTTCAAGTTAACACTTGGTTACAACAAAAGAGTACTAACTCAAACACGTTAAGCCCTTGGCTTGAATTTACATGTAATACATCAAAAGTAAAACAACAAAAAGTCCGCTTCTGGCCTCCCAAGCTACGTCCTTGGAGGTGGCATGCTACCTGTACCTGAAAATGATATTCCCATATAGGGTGAGCCACAGCCCAGTAGAAATACACTAAACCAACCATGAACGATGACTAAAAGATTAGCAACTGATAGATGGTCAACACTGACACTTCCATTTACATCTCCCTACGTTACCATGACAGCCAAGTCTATGTTACAATTCACTTTTCATTTTTTGTTCAACTTTGAGTTTGAAAACAAGGCTCAGTACTCTGGCCAGAACATTTGATGAGATCATAGTTCATCACTAGAACACTTTCGAAATCCAAGGTGGATACACATTATTTTGTTGTATCAATAACACATAAACTACTCCCATACTTCGCAAACAATGATGATATACATTTTAGTGCTATATCAAATCAAACAAACTTTTCAATAGATAAGCATATGAGCTATATCACTACTACAACAGATAAGCATATGAGCTGTATCAACATTCCGATAGATAAGCATATGAGCTGTATCAACACTTCAACCGATAAGCATATGAGCTATATCAACATTCCAACAACCGGTTTAGAGGTACATCCCCCATCTTCCCCTAAACCATTAACCGGTTTAGAGGTACATCCCCCATCTTCCCCTAAACCGTGGAGTACATCCCCTATCTCCTCCCATACACAAGTAATGCATATAAACACAGAATCACATATGCAATCAATCAATACATAAAATTAATGTATTCTATCAACCGACGTGCTCTATGACACATCCAATTGATTAGTTTTAGTTTGCCTAATCATCAAGCATTGTCTACAACAATCAACACTACCCTCCGCCGGTAGCCCAAAGCAATTATTTCTAAGCAGGAAATAAATGCACAATGGATATTCAATCGACATTTCAATTCGGTGAGTGATAAATAATTCAACTACACCCTTTAACCCCATGCACTCCCAATCTCAGCAATTCCATTTCATTTCCTCATTTCCCACAATTAATTATCTCAATTAATTAAACAATGTAATTAGGTCATTTTCCATAATTACCATTACCACCCTTAGGTCCCATTTTCATCAATGATTCAACATTTATTCCATTTCTCTATACCAAACATGCATCTAGGTTTATTACAAATAAAACCCAAACTTTTGTAAAATAACACAAATGGCCCAAACTTTCACAAAATTACCAAACCAACCCCAACATCTCAAATTACCAAAATTTAAAGACAAAATCCATAGAGAGGAGTAGGATATCCCTACCTCAAATTCAGAGCTCCAAGGGAGAAGATGAGTAAAACTCAGAAGTGCTCCAAATCCCAAATTTCTCAGATCTCAACAAAGCCCTCGACGATCAACACACTTCTTACAAAGGCCCAAGGTGAGGAAAACACTCTAGGTAGATCAATCCTAAGAGAGAAGTTCGGTTTTAGAGTGAGGTGCTCTCCAATGGAGGTTTTGAAAAAGTGAGAGAGAGAAAGGAAATCAAAAAGTGATCAAAAAGGTGGTTTCACGAACTGATATAAAAGCAGGTCCGCTCGAGCGTACAACACCCCGCTCGAGCGTACAGACACAGGTTCACGCTCGAGCGTCCAAAGATCCGCCCGAGCGCCGGGTGCACTCTCCCAGAATTTTCTGCAGACGACCAAAATGCTGAGAGAAGGAAATTCACGCTCGAGCGTCCAAACTGCCGCTCGAGCGGAGAGGCAACAACAAAATCCCGCTCGAGCGTCAAATCGCCGCTCGAGCGGAGAGACCAAAACCTGGGCAAAATTTCTAAGTTTTAAAACACGACCCACTTATTCCCAACCTGCCCGACACAACCCAAAATTCTAATTAAAAGAGTAAGGGATAGAAATGAGGATAAGCTAACAACGAATCTACGGAACCGAGTCCGGATTATAGTTAAACAACAACAGGAAATATCGGGACCGCTATAGGTTGAGTGTGGACTTGGGAAAAAAATATGCATGCAAGCCAGGTAACCTAGATAAAAAGAAAAGGAAGTGGCAGTCAGCCACTTTCCTTGCAACTTGATCACATTTTTTTTATAGAATTGAATTGAAATTGGTGTCAATACAATATTAATATGTATATATAATTTATTTATTTGTTTACTTATTTAATATTATTATTTTCAACTGGATGGTTTTCTTCCTACTAAATTCTAACTAGCTTATTTACTATCAATTTAATCCGTTTAGTTTTTTTTTACAACTGTATTTTGATACAGAATTTTAATCACATCAAGATAAATAATTTGTTTAAAAGAATTTAATATTGATATTAATTATGGTCCTATTAATATTATAATTTAATGGTTTAACAATCACTATTGATTGGCTTAATATTATTATTAATAAACTAATTAGTTGTCTAAAAATTTAGGTTCTTACAACCTATCCCCCTTAAGTAATTTCGTCCTCAAAATTTTAACACGTACCTTTATCTTCAAACAACTGAGGGTAATTGGCTCGTATTGCATCCTCTCTTTCCCAAGTAGACTCCTCCACTCCTCGATGCTGCCACAACACTCGCACCAAGTAGATGACCTTGCCTCTTAAGTTCTTTTCTCGTCGGTCCACAATCCTTATGGGTTTTTCCTCAAAGCTTGCATCTTCATTGAGATCAATTTCCCCCCAATTGATAACATGTGAAGGGTGTGGCTCATATTTCCGTAACATCGAGATGTGAAAAACATTGTGCACTGTTGCGAGCTGTGGTGGTAGTGCTAGACGGTATGCTACCTCTCCTACCTTGCTCAGAATTTCAAAGGGTCCCACATAACAAGGTGCCAGTTTTCCTTTCTTTCCGAATCGCGTAATACCTCGACGAGGTCGAACTTTGAGAAAAACATGATTGCCTACCTCAAAGGTTAAGGGCCGCCTCCTTTTATCCGCATAACTCTTTTGGCGACTTTGGGCTGTGATTAGTCGTTGTTTGATCAGTTATATCTTCTCAGTGGTCTCCTGAACCAGGTCGAGTCCTAGCAAGGTTTCTTCCCCTACTTCTGTCCAACAGACTGGTGATCGACAAGGTCGCCCATAAAGTGCTTCATACGGTGCCATTCCAATACTGGCCTGGAAACTATTGTTGTAAGCGAACTCAACGAGAGGTAAGTGTTTCTCCCAACTTCCATTAAAATCCATAACGCAAGCTCGAAGCATATCCTCCAAGGTTTGTATTGTCCTTTCAGACTGTCCATCTGTTTGTGGGTGAAATGCCGTGCTAAAACATAAGTTCGTTCCCATTGCCTTCTGCAAGCTTTGCCAAAATTGGGAAGTGAATCGAGGGTCACGATCAGGCACGATACTCACTGGTACTCCGTGTAATCTGATCATTTCTTTGATGAACAATCTACTGAGTGAGTCTAACGTATCTGATGACCCGACAGGTAAGAATTGGGCTGTCTTAGTTAGTCGATCTACCACTACCCATACGCCGTCATGTCTCTGTGGTGATCGAGGCAAACCCGTCACAAAATCCATGGTTATGTGTTCCCATTTCCACTCTGGGATTGGTAAAGGTTGAAGGGTTCCTGCCGGTCTTTGGTGTTCAGCCTTTACTTGTTGACATGTCAGGCACTAAGACACAAACTTGGCTACATCCTTTTTCATTCCGCCCCACCAATATTGGCGTTTTAAGTCTTGATACATCTTAGTACCTCCTGGATGTACTGCGAATACTGAATAATGAAATTTCTTAAGTACCTTTTCTCTTAGTGAGTCGTCACTCGGCACGAACACTCGACCTTGATATTTCAAACTCCCATCTGTGTGAATTTCCCAACCAGGAATGGTTTCACTAGATTCCATTCGTGCCTTGATGAATGCCACCTCCTGATCGTACTGTTGTGATTCTAATACATCGCTCAAAATTTTAGGCATAGCAATTTGAGCACCAAGGTAAGCCTTTTCATCTTGGACCTCCATTTGTACCCCAAATTCATTGAGCGTTCCAATCATATTCCATTCTCTAAGGGCTAAACTAGCAACAATCCCTCTATTTTTGCGGCTTAAGGCATCTGCTACAACGTTAGCCTTGCCGGGATGATAAGAAAGGGTAAATTGGTAATCCTCGAGGTACTCCATCCAACGTCTTTGACGCATGTTCAGGTCCTTTTGGGTGAACAGATATTTCAAGCTTTTGTGGTCGGTGAATATCTCAAACTTTTCACCATATAAGTAGTGTCTCCAAATTTTAAGTGCATGAACTATGGCTGCTAACTCAAAGTCATGAGTGGGATAATTCTTCTCATGGTTCTTTAATTGCCTTGATCCATATGCCACCACCTTGCCTTTTTGCATCAACACGCACCCTAAACCTTCTTTGGAAGCATCACAATACACATTGTACCCAACGTCACGCTCTGGTACTATGAGAATAGGGGCACTCGTCAATCTTTTCTTAAGTTCTTGGAATGAATTTTCACTAGACTCGTTCCATTCAAACTTAACTCCTTTTTGAGTCAAGCGTGTCATTGGTTTGGCCAATCTTGAGAAGTTCTGAATGAATCTTTGATAGTAACCGGCCAACCCTAAGAAACTACGAATCTCGAATGTGTTCTTAGGTTGCTTCCATTCTGTCACTGCCTCTACTTTAGTTGGGTCCACCGATACTCCCTTTTCAGACACCACGTGACCCAAAAACTTTACTTCCTTCATCCAGAATTCACACTTACTAGCTTTAGCATACAATTGGTTCTCCCTCAAGGTTTGAAGTATTATTCTCAAATGTTGTTCATGGTCTCCTTCAGACTGGGAATACACCAAAATATCATCAATGAAAACTACCACAAATTGATCTAAGTAAGGCGTGAATGTTTTGTTCATTAAGCTCATGAACACACCTGGTGCATTGGTTAGGCCGAACGGCATCACTACGAACTCATAGTGGCCGTAACGGGTTCGAAATGCTGTCTTAGGAATATCTTCTTCCCGAATACGCAACTGGTGATACTCAGATCTGAGGTCTATCTTTGAGAAACACTTTGCCCCTCTAAGCTGATTGAAGAGGTCATCAATCCTAGGTATTGGATACCGATTCTTAATGGTGACTCTGTTGAGTTGGCGGTAATCAATGCACAACCTAAGCGTCCCATCTTTCTTCTTAGCGAACAAGGCTGGTGCTCCCCATGTGGACGTGCTTGGCCTTATAAATTCCTTGTCCAACAATTCTTGCAACTGTGTCTTTAGCTCTCTCAGTTTAGCTGGTGCCATACGATGTGGTGCCATTGAGATCGGTGATGTGCCAGGTTGTAGTTCGATGGTAAAGTCTACTTCTCGCTTTGGGGGTAGTCCTGGTAATTCCTCCGGAAATACATCAGTATACTCGCGTATCACACGAGGTAACCCTAGTTCCATACGGTCCTTGTCTTCCAGAACTAAGCTAGCTAACCATCTAGCTAGGTGGTCGTGCCACTTTGATTTCCGAAGTGTCGGTGATAGGGAATCTTGTCTATCCCCCTTAAATTGGAATTGCGTTCCGTCCTGAGAGTAAGCAGTCACCGTCTTTTGATAGCAATCAATGGTGGCTCTATGGGCTGATAACCAGTCCATTCCTAGGATAACGTCAAAGTCTGACATTTCCATAACCCGTAGGTCGCAAGTCAAACGCAAACTGGAGACTCCTAGTTCACATGATTTGCATACAAGATCTACTCGAGTTTGACCTCCTAGCGGTGAGGCTACACTCATAGGCATTTCTAATCGTTCAGGTTCTAATCCCAAAGTTGTAACACATTTAGCAGATATGAAAGAGCGTGATGCTCCAGAATCAAACAAGACTTGTACACACGAGTTCATAAGGATGAGTATACCTTGGATCACTGAAGGATTTCCAGTGTCTTCTCCTTCTTGGAGTGCAAAGACTCTCCCAGGGGCACCCTGATTTGGCACCCAAGGTTTCCTTGCATTGGCATCTCCTGGCTGTTGAGTTCTCGATTGTCCCACATTCCGATTAGTTGGCGGTTGACCTCTTCTGGATTGGGAATTTTGCACAGTTCGTGTTCCCTGGGTTGGAGCGCATTTGTTCCGTTGAGCAGCCCCTCCTTGATGGATATAGCCGCCTGACCTTAGAGGGCAGTTGTTCTTGAAGTGACCTTCTTGGCCACACTCATAGCACCTTCTAGTCCTTTCCCCATTACGTTGCTCGGTATTGTACCCTTGCTGTTGTTGTGGCCCCCTAGTATAAGGTACCGAAGTGGCAAGGGTCCTATTGTTCCTTGAGGGTCCTCCGCTTCTTTGCTGATTGGCTCTAGACTGCTGACCTTGAGTCTTTGCAGTGTCCATCTTCTCTCTTTCTAGAGCAAGAGCCCTATCTACTACTTGTGCATAAGTAGATAGCTGCACTGCGACCAGCTTGTCTCGGAGTCCCGAGTTGAGTCCCCACTCAAAGCGCCTTACCTTATCTATTTCATTTGCCACTATAGCTTTGGCATGGCGAGAAAGGGCCTCAAACCGATTGGCATACTGTGTCACAATCATGCCCCCTTGTTTCAATTGGAGGAATTCTTGGATCATCTCTTGCCTCACCGAGTTTGGGAAGTACTTTTCCATAAACAATTCCTCGAACTGTCTCCAAGACAGTTCTGCCACTCGACGACTTTCCTTGATCATCGTCCACCAGAAATCGGCCTCCCCCTCGAAGAGAAATGAGGCGAGGGACACTTGGTCTTGCTCATTCTGAATTTCTAGCGTCTCCAATATTTTCTGTACTTGCCTTATCCATGCCTCTGCCGCGTAGGGATTGGGTTCTCCGTAAAATTTCTGGGGCTTGAGTTTTTGAAATTTCGCTATTAGTTCTGCCTTGTTGTTTTCACGCCTGGGTTGGTTTCTTAGTTCATTAGTAATTGCTCGAACGAAATTCATGACGTCACTGTTGGTGTTGTTGTCGTTGTTGTTGTCATTGAATCCATTTCCCCTAGTTCTTCCTGCCATTTTCTACATGAAGGATATTAATTGTTTATTATCGGCACGATGTAAGTACTTATTTAATTAATTAATTTATGCGAACAAGTATTCACTAAGTTTAACTAGAACTAAAGCTTTTCATTGCAACAAGGATCAGTTACATGACCAAAAATTACATTTATTACCAAACCAAGGGGATTATTTCACCCCATTTCATAACCACTATTAGACTAGGCTTTTACAATGAAATTCCAACAAAATTGTTTATCCGCCTAGTCTACCCTCTTCAGTCTCTCCTCCCCTCAAACAAAAAGCCATGGGTAGTGCTGATGCATTTGCCAGGCATACTCCCAACTCTCATCATACAGCCCGTAGCACTTCCAACGAACTAGCAGCTTGAGCCCTCCCATTCCGGCATGTTGGCCCAAGATCCTTATAGGGACTTCTTCGTAGGTGAGTGGGTCGAAGAAGTCGACTGTCCCATTCGTGGGTACGAGCTTTTCAGCTGGTGGGGCTGCCAGGAAGATGTCTCGTTGGTGGAAGAAATTAGTGTAATTGTCTTCCAGGGCTGGTGGTAGCGGTTCTACCTCATACATGGCCATTGCCAACTCCCGGATAACTTGCACAGGCCCCAGATATTTGTCATCCCCCCTTCGGTGCTTCCACTCGCAAGGTATTAGGGGTTCTAGCTTAACATACGCCTCCAGCCCTATCGGAAATGCCCCCATCTGCACTACGTCCCCCAAGTCCGCTTCACCTTCCTCGAAGGCATATTCAATTGAGGAGATGGGGTCGGACTCAGTGTCACTTCCTGCCCAACCAAACTCTTCTGGTGGAACGGCGGCCAAGGGTTCCACGACTTCCACTTCCGCGTCTACCTCTGCATCTTCTTCGTCTATCGGTTCTTCTTCTGGATATTCCTCCGGACCTTCCTCCTCAGGCTCGGACTCCTCTTCATCCATCATCTCCTCTTCCAGATCCTCATCCGGGTCCTCCTCCTCAGTTTCTGCCCCTACTTCTGGGTCTGTTAATAAGGGTTCTTCTTCAGGTTCGGGATCCGAGAGCCAGTCCTCGTTATAAGATGGGCTTGACATCCTACAAGGAGAATACAACGTTGTTACACTCTCAGTATGGTCTTAGGTCATTAAAATATTTAAACTGCTGCTAGTTCATCGAGTTAGGAAAATATTTCGAGAAGAACATCAGGGCTAAAAACGATTTTAAAATGGAGAATATTTTTTTTGAAGAAAATTTGTTTTCTGGACAGTGAGTTTCATTCACTTCCAGCACAGATGTTCTGTGTTTGAAAAATAAAAAGGGTCCTCAAACGGTGTCGAAAAGAGGAATGATCAGAAAGGTTTGCTAAATTTTTGAGTTTAGAACATATTTACAGAAGAGTGTGAAGACTGAAAACCAGTCGAAGATGGTTAAATAATTTTTATAAGAAAACTGGACAGATTCTGTCACATTTTGGAAAAATTGGTGTTTCTCTCTCAATACTTAATAAAAAATTATGAAACCAGCGGCGTTTGAAATATAACTTAAAAATATAACTTTTCCAAGTGGTTGTGCAGAAAAATACTATTTGTAGAGAAAATGGGACCTGTTTGAAGTCGCTGCTTCTGCTGTGTTGTAAGTGATGTTTAGGGAAAATATTTGTTTTGGTAAGAAAATGGTGTCCGATGATTTTATAAAAATTTTACAGAGTGTATAACATCTAAATATACTTCCAGTATACGCAGATTTTTAACATCCATTATTTTCAATTTATTAGAGCCCCCTTTTCACCCGATAAAGTGTGAAACAGTGAGAAGAATCTAAGCTTCAAGTAAAGGGAAGCCATTCTCATCTCATTTTACTCTCTTGCAAGATTATTTCAACAATGGAGAATATTGAACACACAAAAACAGTAACTAAGCCATATATCTATGTTTGTAAGAAGGAATATGAAATTATAACATAATGAAACCCTCATCCTATCAGAGTTTTAAACATGCATGGACTATTTTGCTATATATGACTTAACCATGCTTAGTCTTGCATATATAAATTATATAAATTCAGTTAGAGGTATCTAAGGGAGGATAGAGGTGATGTATTCTTACCTTAGTGAAGTAAAAAAAACCCAAGTGTTAGGCCCTTCTTTCCTTCTCTTCTCTCTTGCTTTCTCTCCCTCTCTTCTCTCTTTGTTTTGCTCTTACAAGTGTGTGTAATAAGGCTGAATAGTGCTCCTAATATAGGAGTTTGAGGGCCTAATTTGTTATTATTATTATTATTATTATTATTATTATTTTTTATTTTTTATTTTTTACTTTATTTCTCCTTTTTGCTTAGGAACTCTCATCTAATGCTTAGATGGCAGCTTACAGACTGTGCCTGCCGTGGCTGCCTTAATCAAGGCTTGGAATGCCATTGCATGCTTACTTCTCTTAGGGAGGTTGAGTGTGCACTTGGGAAAAAAATATGCATGCAAGCCAGGTAACCTAGATAAAAAGAAAAGGAAGTGGCAGTCAGCCACTTTCCTTGCAACTTGATCACCCTTTTTTTTTTTTTTTTTTTTTTATAGAATTGAATTGAAATTGGTGTCAATACAATATTAATATGTATATATAATTTATTTATTTGTTTACTTATTTAATATTATTATTTTCAACTGGATGGTTTTCTTCCTACTAAATTCTAACTAGCTTATTTACTATCAATTTAATCCATTTTGTTTTTTTTTTACAACTGTATTTTGATACAGAATTTTAATCACATCAAGATAAATAATTTTGTTTAAAAGAATTTAATATTGATATTAATTATGGTCCTATTTATATTATAATTTAATGGTTTAACAATCACTATTGATTGGCTTAATATTATTATTAATAAACTAATTAGTTGTCTAAACATTTAGGTTCTTACAATATATATAAAACCAAATCATCATCAGGAAAATCTCCAACCTTTTTATGGAAAGCAAGTATTGATTGTGATCTTGCCCAATTAGTGGAGTATTGAAAATTACTATAGAATTAATGACCACGATTGAAAAAAAACTTTAATAAAAATAGTTCTTAGTAGTAAATTAGTAATGATAATAATAAAAAGTTATATTAAAATTTTCTATTCTTCAATAATTTTATAAAAAGTTACATTTAAATTTGAAACGTTTTAAATGTATATAAATTGAGTTGATATAAAACTAAAAAAGAAGTATTAAAATTTTTAAAACATTCATAAAAAATTAAAAAAATAGAGTGATACTTTGCCCTATAAATTATATTAGATGCATGAAATGAAATAGAGTGAAACTTTGCCCCAAAAATAGAGCGAAACTAATTTCAAAACAAAATAAACACATAAATATATTTTTTTTTTTGGGGTTGTAATTTGTCCAAATATTTTTGTGTTAAAGTTATGCTGTGTACTGTGCATAAAACAAAGAAAAAGAAAGTTATTTGATTTAAAAAAAATTAATCACCTTATTTGATTTGAGACTTTTGAATCCACTTTTAAAAATTTGAATTTTTTATTTTCTATATTTTTTGTGTTTACAATTTTTTTAATATTCTATTTATTTATTTTTAGATACACCTAACATAAATAAACCTAAAAAATATAATATTTGTAAAAAAAATCTTTACAAAATTCATTAAATACCAAAAATATAAAAATTCAACACATTTTTTTAATCTTATGTATTTTTTAAAATATTTTTTTATAAATATTTTACTTTTTAAGTATATCTAATAAAAAAAATTTACTTAAAATATTAAAAAAAACTCACTAAAAAAAAAATTGGTCAAAAATTGCAACCAAACCATGAATATTATTTGCAACAATTGGTTCATGCAGGTCATATAAAACCCCAACAATGATTGAGATTTTTTGTTTTTTTTACTCTTCGCAATCATTTTTGAATCTTAATTATTGAAGGAAATTGAAAACGATATATGAATCGAAATATGCATATATCTCCATCAAGGACTTATGAAAAAACATCAAAAAAAATTTGAAAATGATAGTTTCTGTTAAAATGTACCAAAACCTACCACTACACCTACTCCACCCACTTCACCTACTCCACCTACTACTCCACCTACTACATACCTACCTCCTTTAATCTTCTATATATAGGACTCATTGTAAACATAACAATTAGATATCAATCAATAATACATCATTTTTAACATGGTATCAGAGCAAGGTTAAGCAGTTCGTATTGTTCGCTTCACCGGCGGGCGGCAACCTCGCCTTGGCTGCCCGCCGGACCTCAACCTATTCCGTTTGAATTTTCTACACATACCTTGATCACTCTGCATGTACTTCATCCCCCTCGTTTCCATGCTCTTCTCTCCCACCTTCGAACCGGCTGCAGAGTTACAGTCGATGGGAACACTGAGTTACAGTCCATCCACATCGTCTCTTGCTGATATGCCCGTCGCTCCTTACCCTGTGGGATCTTCAAAGGGTACCTTAGCCCCATCATCCTCATCATCAGAGTTGAGGCCAGAATTTATGTCAGGATCTCACAAGGATGCCCCTGCCCTATCAACCAGGATGTCTTCTTCTATGAGCTCATCTAGCGGTTCAGTTTTCTCCAAGAGCAGTTCCACCTCTCATCAAGCTTCTGCCCCGTCTGCTGCCAGCAGTAGCATGAGTCAAGGAGGTGAGTTGGCAAAAGTGTCGCCTTCTAGTACTAAACATGTAATATCTCAAGTTTTTGCTGCTCTTATTTCTTTGTTGGAGCGAGATAAAGAACATTCTTCTTCAAATTTCAGTAAAATTGTGGAAATATTGGAAGAACTTGTTTTTGAGAACAGGGGTATCCTAAAGCAGCATATCTGTGAGTTTCCTCCTTTGCCCAGTATTCCTGCTCTAGCAGAAGTGAACAAGGTGATATGTGAAGCACGTGGGCCGATGACTTTGAAAGACCAACTGCGAGATATTGTTGATGGGTTAAATCATGAGAATTTGAATGTTAGGTCTATGGTGGCTTGTGAGCTGAGCAAACTGCTGAATGTGAGAAGGGAGGATGTCACTTCTTTTGTCACTGGGGAAGTAGGTTCAGATATGTCACTTCTTTAGTGGGATCACGTGGGTAGCCTTTCTTGGGGCAAGACACCCACTCAATATCTCTCTCTCTCATTTTTTTTGAAAACACTTTATTCCTCTTCACACCATTCACACTGCCACATACACAGCACATGCACGACACCATTCACACCCATTCTTGTTATTTTAATACACACATCCACTACCTCACCTTTATTTTCATTATTATAAAACACTATCCCCAATTTTATATAAACTTTTCTATTCTAAACTTTTCTCCACCACCCAACACCATCATCACATTTTCCACCACCCACCTTTTTCTCTTTTATTTCATAAAAAAAAAAAAAAAAAAAAAAAAAATTAAACCAAAAATCCAAAACCGTGGGTTTTACCAAAACCGTGGTCCTATTTTTTTTTTAATATTTCAACTCCACTTGCCATAATGATGCTGTCCATGCCTTGGATCCTCTTCTTATTCTTATTACAAAAAAAAAAAAAAAAAAAAAAAAAAAAACCAAACCAATTTCCATATTTGCACAACACACCATATTGTATTCATATTGGGAATCCACCCCGATCACACTTTTACAGCAGAAAAAAAAAAAAAAAAAAAAACAAAACAAAACAAAACAAAACAAAACAAAACCAAACCCAAACACCCACCTCTATAGGCGGGATTTTTTTCTTCTCTACTCTGCCGCCGGTCTTTTCTTCTTGCCTCCGTCCTGGGCAGTCCTTGACGGTGCTGCCTCTGTGTTTTCCACGCCGCCCAGCACGTTCACTCCCCCATACTCTTCCACTGCAGCATATGGCGGCCCTCCAAATCGGAACATCACGGTGGCCTTCCGCTTCAGCTCCTTGTTTTCTGCCCTTAGCACGCTTATCTCTGCTCGCGCATCCTTATACATGCGTTGGAGCAGAGCCAGCTGGGAGTTTAACTGTTGCACCTCATTTGCCCTACTCTGCAGCCGGTTCGACAAGTTCGTCACCGCAGTCATGGTTTCCACACATGACTTCAAAGTATACTGATTGGCCTCCACATCCGACTGCACTGCCATTCTTTGCTCCACAGACCGCATCGGAAAGTTCAACGGAGCAAACTCCGGGGCGCTTGGTTGAGATTCCAGTGCCACCGCACCAGTTCTCTCTTTTGTTGACTCGTTGAGGTCGGGAAAGAGGGTGAGCAGTCCACGGGAAGACGAGGACGAGGCCATTTTCTGGGCAACAAAGTGTTACAGACTATCTCTCTCAGCACAAGGAACTCTCTTTCTCAGCAACACGAAGGATTTTTCAGAGGTTTCTCTCAGTTTTTCTCTGCCTCAGCCTCTGCCTTCGTCTTGGTTATATAGCCAAGGCAGCCACGCGTATCATGCGCCGCTCGGCGCTAGACGACAACCTGGGCGCGCAAGCCAAGTCACGCGCCTCGCCATCATGTCCGATACACCTTTTGATAAAATGGGCACGCCTTTTGATGGCACGCCTTTTGATAACTTGGGCACACCTTTTGAGGGTGCGACTTTTTAAGGGTCCGACAAGACTCTGTAAACTGTCCCGACATTGATTCCGGTTAGCTCCTTTATGGGTCCGACAAGACTCTGTAAACTGTCCCGACATTGATTCCGGTTAGTTTCTACAAGGGTCCAGCAAGACTCCGTAAACTGTCACAACAACTGTCACAACAGTGTCTGCTACAACGGTCCGACATGACCCCATAAACTGTCTTCTACATGGTTATGACACCCCCATACAGTGTCCTCTACAACGTTATGACACCACCATCCAGTGTCTTCACCAATGGTCTGACACGACCATACAGTGTCTCTTATCCTCTTTTATTTTATGTATTCGTCTATTTTCTTGTTTTGTTAGTCTCTCCAAACTCAAGTTAGTTAGTTCCTATTCCCCTTGAGTTTGCGGGGGGCTGTTAAAATGTACCAAAACCTACCACTACACCTACTCCACCCACTTCACCTACTCCACCTACTACTCCACCTACTACATACCTACCTCCTTTAATCTTCTATATATAGGACTCATTGTAAACATAACAATTAGATATCAATCAATAATACATCATTTTTAACAGTTTCAGAGAGAGAGAGAGAGAGAGAGAGAGAGAGAGAGAGAGAGAGAGAGAGAGAGAGAGGAGCTTACTGGATGAAATTGCTTCTCTAGTTCTGTTCGTAGTTAAGTTTCAAATTGTGTAATATATATATATATATATATATAGAGAGAGAGAGAGAGAGAGAGAGAGAGGGAGGATGTTGGTTGGTTGGAGAGGATGTTTGGTTCTATATATATAGAACCAAATCATCATCAGGAAAATCTCCAACCTTTTTATGGAAAGCAAGTATTGATTGTGATCTTGCCCAATTAGTGGAGTATTGAAAATTACTATAGAATTAATGACCACGATTGTTTTATGTGATTGATTTTTTGTCTATATTTTTGCTCATTTCTATATTAATAAAACTATGCATACAAAATTGGCAAAATAATTAATCACATAAAATAGTTTTGACCACACATACTCTATGATGGAATTTATCACGAGAGATACAATTTTACATTTTACTTATATTTTATGGGATTGATTATGTGTTTTATGTGATTAAGTTGCTACTTTTACTTTCTAAAATTGACAATCATCAAAAAGGCAGGAAAGAAAGACAAAGATGGAATGGGATTTTGTAAATTGTAGTGATTGTTTTTGATTCCTTTAGAGCTTCTTCAGTTATTGGCTGCAAATGGTGGTCTACATAACATAATATTAAGGGACAATTAGATATCAGAGGATTTCAACAAAAAATATATAAAAAATAATAAATATTATCAATATTAATATTTAAAATTATAATTTTATTATTATTACTATTTTTTTATAATTTTTGAAAATACTCTCAGAATAGTAATTTCACATAATAATAAGAGTTATACTAAGGACTCCAAATTATCTACCAAACTTTTTACTAAATCTCTCACATGGGTATGAGATCCACACACACGTGGGTTTGTGTGGGTCCCACACTCATGTGAGAAGTTTGGTAAAAAAATTGATAGATTATTTAGAGTTGATAACATTTTCCTAATATTAATACCCCATTGTTGCAAGATATAATATGTATTTTGTATTAAATTGTACTAGCTTCAAATAAATAATTAATAATCAATTTTAAAATTAAAATTAAACAGTAAAAAACATAAAATTACTTAAATTTTAACTATGTTTATCACAATTTTGCTTTTTTTTTTTTTTTCTTTTTTCTTTTCCCCAACCATTAATGCTATGTTTTAAGTTCTAAATAACAATAACATGAATCATAATGTAATTTGTAAAAATTAAATAAAAATTATGATACATTATAAATTTGCTTTGAGAATTTTGAGGCTTCAGTTTTTGAATTAATCATCCTCCACAATTAACTTGTTTGTCTATATGGTTGTGAAGATCATTATTGAGTGTATGAATCAATTCTTCAATTCTTTGAGAATCCTGAGGCTTCAGTTTTAGGTGCTTAAAGAAATCATAATCCTAAACTTTGTATCTACAACTATGGAAAATCTCTAACCTTTTTATGGAAAGCAAGTATTGATTGTGATCTTGCCCAATTAGTGGAGTATTGAAAATTACTATAGAATTAATGACCACGATTGTTTTATGTGATTGATTTTTTGTCTATATTTTTGCTCATTTCTATATTAATAAAACTATGCATACAAAATTGGCAAAATAATTAATCACATAAAATAGTTATGACCACACATACTCTATGGTGGAATCTATCACGAGAGATACAATTTTACATTTTACTTATATTTTATGGGATTGATTATGTGTTTTATGTGATTAAGTTGCTACTTTTACTTTCTAAAATTGACAATCATCAAAAAGGCAGGAAAGAAAGACAAAGATGGAATGGGATTTTGTAAATTGTAGTGATTGTTTTTGATTCCTTTAGAGCTTCTTCAGTAATTGGCTGCAAATGGTGGTCTACATAACATAACATTAAGGGACAATTAGATATCAGAGGATTTCAACAAAAAATATATAAAAAATAGTAAATATTATCAATATTAATATTTAAAATTATAATTTTATTATTATTACTATTTTTTTATAATTTTTGAAAATACTCTCTGAATAGTAATTTCACATAATAATAAGAGTTATACTAAGGACTTCAAATTATCTACCAACTTTTTTACTAAATCTTTCACATGGGTATGAGATCCACACATGTGGGTTTGTGTGGGTCCCACACCCATGTGAGAAGTTTGGTAAAAAAATTGATAGATTATTTAGAGTTTATAACATTTTCCTAATATTAATACCCCACTGTTGCAAGATATAATATGTATTTTGTATTAAATTGTACTAGCTTCAAATAAATAATTAATAATCAATTTTAAAATTAAAATTAAACAGTAAAAAACATAAAATTACTTAAATTTTAACTATGTTTATCACAATTTTGCTTTTTTTTTTTTTTTTTTCTTTTTTCTTTTCCCTAACCATTAATGCTATGTTTTAAGTTCTAAATAACAATAACATGAATCATAATGTAATTTGTAAAAATTAAATAAAAATTATGATAAATTATAAATTTGCTTTGAGAATCCTGAGACTTCAGTTTTTGAATTAATCATCCTCCACAATTAACTGGTTTGTCTATATGGTTGTGAAGATCATCATTGAGTGTATGAATCAATTCTTCAATTCTTTGAGAATCCTGAGGCTTTAATATTTTATTTTATTTTAATATTTTAATCACCTTGATATTTTTTTGTAATTTATTTATTTTTTTAATATTTTCACTTTTGATTTCCACTTTTATTTATTTATTTTGTATCCAGGGATGTAGCCACACTATGGCCAAAGGTGGCCATGGCCCTCCCGTGTTTGCCATAACCTATGCATATATAGCATATATGTTTAATAAAATATTATTTATTTTGACCAAATAAATATAAAATAAGACATAAGACTAGAAGGCAATAACTAATTCCGTAAATTGAAAGAAAATTGCTAAATAATTAGTACAAATTCAATCATAGATGAATTCTGTTATAGAAAAGAACGCTAAGTTCAATTTTGATAGATGTAATTGAAGAAAAAAAAAAAAAACTATTTAGTTTTGATTTGTCGATTTTTTGCCCTTTTTTTTTTTTTTAAAGTATCTTTGTTTATATTAACTATTTGATATATTTTGATACGTTGTTATTTTCAAACTAGAATCTATGAAAACGTAAATGTAGCTGGAGTTGGATATACATATTGTTTGGCGCCCCCCCCCCCCATCTTGAAATCTTGGCTTCGTCCCTCGTGCTGTCATTTATCTCCCTTGTAATCTCCTAAGGTTTCCTCTTCTATGTATTTTGCTGATTTCTGTATATACTATATTGGTGTAATCCTTTTGCTCCCTGTCCTCTTTTTGGAAGGGTAAACTAAAAGTAGAGTCTTGGATTTACAGTCATTCCCTCCTCATATCTTTCTTGGAGTGTGGGAGGTCTATGAAATGATACATGCTCATTTACATTTGTATGTTGTGGAGGGACCACTGGAGTTATGAATTGTGCTTTATTTACCTGAGTCTCCTCCCCAACCCTTCTTGATTGGCTGGGCTTGACGTTAGCCTTCTCAAACAAAGCCAGCAAGTCATCTACCATCACTTGGTTCTCATATGCAGATACGGAGCCAATTGCTTACTGAGTATGCAGTAGAAGAGCCCTTCTTGGATCAGCAGGAGGGCAACTGGATTGGCTAGCTTTGGCTACATTTTGGCTATTTCCTGTCTAGTCACTGAATGGCCATCACCTAGGTTGTCTTGCATTCCCTCAACCTCACCATCCAACTCTTCTCCATCTTCAACCCTTTTCTCAGGGTCTTCAAAAACTTCGTGTTGTTTCTTCCTAGCCATCACTCCAAATTAGACAGGTCCCCACTGGGCGTGCCAAAATATGTTTGCAAAAATCTGGTTTGGGTCAAATCGATAGAGAAACCAAACTTCCACAAACAACAACAGATCAAACAATTGTGGTTGGTGTTCTATGCCTTGACAGTTTCAAGGACTTCTTTGGAGGTTGTAATGTGAAGAAACAAGTGTAAATAAACTGAAATTTGGTTGGAGAACAAGTAAACTTGCCACTTAATTACAAGAATTAAGTTACAAGTTCAAAATGCATAACAATCGACAGAGAAAAACTTGGCCACAGAGGCTGAATTACAAACAAACTACTCCTAAGTACAAAAGCTACTTCTAATTAATGTTTCAAAGGTACTTCAATCCTGCACTTGCCACATTTTTGTGTGCCACTAGAATCCTGTCTCGAGGTCTGGTATGGACAGAAAGTAGAATGAAATTCCTACCCCGAACCTTCCACACCAGCAAAACAAACGTGCCACTAAGGCATCAAATAAGGGGAGAAGATAATGGTAACGACTAAACAATTTTATAGATGCGTCAGATTCCATAATCTATGTAATATAGAATTTACTATTTCCTCTCGGTTCGCTTTCTCACCAAACTACTAATGTCGAATGCAAAGAAGTGATTAATTCAAGCTATTTTTTCTATCCTCAAATGTATTAGATAAACTTTGCACTGCAACTAACTTAGTAATAGTATTGTCCTAAGACAAAAAGAAAAAAAAAAAAAAAAAAAAACTTAGTAATAGTAGGTATAACCTAGATAGCTAATACGCATAAAAGTTAGCCTAGTAAATCATATAGAAGACTTGAATATGGCCATTTAGCATAAATACATACATACATATATTTACACACATAAAACTCATCAAAGCCATAACCAAAAAGATTAAATTCACTAAACAAAACATGTTCCACAAACACAGTAAGTACCATTTAAAATTAAATTTTGGAATCTCTTGTCAAATTAAAAAAGAAAAAAAATCAGAACCAAAGAAGAACATCCAACACTAGAAATCTAATCAATGTTCTTTTATATTTGTGAAGG
Source organism: Camellia sinensis (assembly GCF_055761805.1). Taxonomy (NCBI): domain Eukaryota; kingdom Viridiplantae; phylum Streptophyta; class Magnoliopsida; order Ericales; family Theaceae; genus Camellia; species Camellia sinensis. The sequence goes on from NC_138972.1 coordinate 166,422,617, forward strand.
AACTATAGGTAGAAACCATCATACTTAGAAGCTTGCTCGTAGCTGAAGCACTTGACTGCTGAATTTGGAACAATACGTGCACAATTAGTACCATTGCCTTTAAATAATCCTCTGAAGGCCTCAGTTCTCCATATATATTTCAGGCCTAATGGAATCCATTTTTTAACTAAAATTTGAAGGGGAAAAAAAATCCTGAAAGTAGTTTTAGGAGCAAGTCATCAAACAAGATTACATGTTTCTTAAAAAATAAAAACAAAAAACAAAAATGTTGCCAAACAAGAAATTTAAGGGACACAAAATATTTCTTTGAAGCCGAATCCAATGGATTGGGATGTTGAAAAACTTGTCGAGTTGAGTTAGATTGAGATCTGAGTTTATAAAACCTAATTACAATCTAATTGCATAAAACCCGGTTCCTAGCACAAATTGGTTGCAACAAAACCTTTTGAGTTAGGAGAAAATTTACAGTGAATGAGAGAAAGATCACCTAGAGATAGTTTGTCAACAAAACAACAACAGCAAAGAAAAGTTATGGACTTGGAATCAAGGATCATCATCATCAACATCATCACCAACATTATCTTCTTCTTCTTCATCATCATCATCATCTTCTTCTTCTTCTTCTTGAAGTAGCATCATCATCATCATCATCATTCTTGAAGTATGCATGCGCAAGCGCATCAAGAGCTGATATTCTTCTAGCTGGATTCAGGCAGAGTATTTCCTGCATGAAACTAGATGGTCTAAGAGAGTGAGAGAAAAAAAAAACAAGAAGAAGAAGAAAGAAGGATCTTTTTAATAGATAGAGATCAGCACATACTCAAGTTACAAATAGAAACATCATTTCATCAACATTAGCAAGATCAGGAGCCATGAAGTGCAATAGAGAATCAAATCAAGTACAACTAATATAATGTAACATTTTTATGGATGCAAAAGTTGGCACATCACCACATAGGGGGGAAGAGGGATAGAAGTTCGAGTATTGACCTCCATAGGCAAACAATTTGGCCTCTGTTGGTACCCAACTTCTAGATGAGGACATTGAGTATGTTGGATGACAAACCCATAAATCTCTGCAAAGTACTCGACAACATACTTCATTGTGCCTCTTTCATTAACTGGGAATCTAATAAACATGAACAATAAACCAGTCAGACAAGGAACATGCAAAAAGAATCTCAAGACATGTGTGAAGTTGCATAATACAAACGTAATTTCTTCCATTAAGAATCATAAACTAGACCCTTACCACTTCTATAAATGTAGCTTTTTGCGTCTATTTTTTTTGCGACTAATTGTTTGGCCCTTAAAAAAAAAAAAAAAAAAAAATTATTGCAACAACAAATCAGCCGAAGCAAATTAGGAATAGGAAAAAAGATCACTTCCTTTTACTTGTCATTCATGTGCGCAATTTATTTTTCTTATTTTCTTTTATTTATTTTCCATTTTATTTAAACCCCCGATTATGTAAAACTTGCCTAGACTCTCGTTTCCCAAATCTGATTTCGCTCGATTGTGATTTGGAGAATCCAAGAGAGAGAAGGACAATTGTCTAGACACAGAGGAGAATCCAAGAGATCGTGATCGATTGTGGTTTCTCTGGCTCGCTCTCCTCTCTCTTCACTTCTTATATACAAAGCACATATGAGAATCGAAGAGAGAGAGAGAAGGAGATCGAGGCCGTATGATTTGGATCTCTTTTGATTTGAATCGATTTTAGGCCTTAGTGATCTGGATAGTCTGATGCAATTGCTTTGCCCTAGTTCGTTAGATGATCTGATTTAATCTAATGTGATGCTATTGTTCTGTTCGCGATTAGAGCTTTGATTTCTGAAATGGAGCAATGACCAAGGGCAATGAATAGGTATGGAGTTCTCTCTCACTTTCTCTGTAATCTCATCTTCTCTCCATTTTTATGGCTAGGGCATTTTTTTTTAATGGATTTTACTAGTTTTTAGGTTTTATTGTTGATTTGAATTCAGTTACTCTATTACATCGAATATTCATTTGAACCTACTCCAAATTGGAAAATTGAATTGCTCTGTATGTATATTGTTCATGTTTGTGAAATCAACTAGTTCCTATTGTCACCATTCAGTCTTCAATTATTGCTGCATTTGGGGAATTTTGTTGTTTTGTGAGTTCAATAAATAGCATCTGTGAATTTGCTATTTCATTGATTATCAACAAGTTTGAATTCGTTGAGGCAAGAACTGGCAAATTTGAAATTGGAAGATAAAATGTCTAGTGTTGAAATAAAATAGGACAAATATGAGAAATATATATATATATATATATGTATATGCTCAGTTTCACTAACAAATAACTCTTGCTTCCTGATTACATTGTAAAATAAGATCAAAATCTTGCTGTTACCAATTAATTTTACAAGAAATTTACAAATTTGTGGAAAGGTTAGCAATGATATATAAAAGAAACTAAATAAATGGTAAACAACAGCAAAAAGCCAAATGACAATCAAACTACTTAATGTTTTTATTTTTTTTTACTTGCATTTCATTTATCTAGGAACACAACAAGTTAACTCTATTCATTTTTAAATTTTTTTTTTTTTTACTATAAATAATTAGTCAAACAGTAACTTAGTTTCATTCAGTTGAAGAATAAAAAGAAAATAAACAACGGATTTCTAAGCTCAGACAGGTTGGTCTGATAAGATCTTTTTTTGGAGGTTAGGAAAATGTACCCTGCATAGTTTTTATCTGATTTTAAACCCTTTCTGTATGTTTCACAGGAAGTACCTGTAATGTATTATATTATTGTGTAGTGCAGGTTTATGTCCCTTGAAAATACTGCTAGTTATGAGGAGTTCTCATATATGTAGACACAATTTTATTACATGGAATTCTTCATATGTAGACACAATCGTATGTGTAGGCAAGCTTGTCTTCATGTGGTCTTGATAACTTTAACAGTCCATTTGGTAACCTAGGTGAGAAAGAGAAGAATGAAAAGATTATAGGTGCTGGATGCATCTAGTGGGCAACAAGCTTCAAAAGAAGATGAACAGTATGCCACTATTCGAAACAAACATTGAGCAGTCCATAATCTGAATAGTGAGCTTATTGATTCTTTTTTTTTTTTTGAACAGTGAGTTTATTGATTATGTTCTTGATGTTGTGAGGAAAGAGGCTAAGAATTATGATTATGTTAATAATTGCTTGTTGCTTGTAGTGTTTCTTTTTCTTTTCCTTCAAATGGTGTGTATTGAGATCATGAATTAGATATTTAAGTATTAATTCTTATTTTCATTGATATTGCCAACTTACGAAAATCATGCTCAGACGTTAGTGAATATATTGTTAATTCCTTTTTCTTTGGCTTTGCAGGTATGATCAGACGTTAGTGAATATATTGTGCAATATTTGTGTTCTATTAAAAAGGGATGGTGCTATTGTGTTGTTAATATTGTCTGCCTTCCCATTTTACCATGTGTGACACTTCCAGAATATGAATAGCAATTTACTTATCTAGCTTTACATATTCTATCTATGATTTTGGATTATTTATGATCTCTCTGTGCATCCTTAGGTTTGCAGACTTTGAGTTAAAGTTCTAAGTTTTGCAGTAAACATTCAATCGAAATTCAAGCTGAAACCCTAGCATCTTTTGCACACTCATTTGGCCAAACTAGTGTTGCCACCATTTCTTCTACAAGGTAAACTTTACTGCTAAAGTTCAATTTATGTTTATAATCGTGTATAGATGATGAAATGTTAAATTCTAGGTTAGTTGTTTGGTGCTTTGGATAGATGATTGATAATAAGGGATTTATGTTACTTGAGCCTCGATTTGTTAAAATTCATACAAAAAACTTTACAAGAATGGTGTGGCAATGCTCAGAGAAGAAATTTAAATTTAGTACTATTGGAATTGATCATATAATTCTACATAACTTTCAATTGTAGCTGCTTGCATTATTATTTTCCTATTTCCTTTCCACGAGATTGTGATGCATTCACAGAATATTCCAGCATGCTGATTGATTAATTATATAAAAACCAGAGCCCAACTAGTAGTCACTAACTCACTATGAAACCCAAATGGACTAAGAACTTGTTTGTATGCTCTGTTTGTATGCTCCATGAAAATGGAAATCTGTAGACTAGAATAATCAAGAAAATATAGCCATCATGATGAAGAATGATTAAAATTTGAAACAATGCCTTCAAATAATTTTCTTATGTCTGTAATAATTAGATAATGTTTCAATTTTGTGATTCACTTAAGTGAAAAAAATCTAATTCTGTTATGTTATCTACATTCTGCATGCATTGAATTGAACACACAATACATTATGTGTGAGATTTGAACATGTTCTAATTGATTGAATTAGAAAAGGCTGCCTTTCTTTAGACCACAACTTGAATTTTTAAGTAATCATCTTAATAGAACCTGAAACTTAAATGAATGTGATCAACCAATGGTGTTAGAGAGTTTAGTCATAAAGTGACACCTATATTTATGAGAAAAAGTTGTGTTTCCAATTTGAGTGTTGATGCCTAATGAAGCTTTTACCCAAAAAAAAAAAAAAATGGTTTTGTTTGTGGAAGGCTAATGGGTTTAGGATTTAAAATTCAAAAAGGGTGGAAGCAGGTTGTAGGATCAGTTCTATTTTCAAATTGATTAGCTGCTGGATTTTAGATAAAATGTTGCAATAGTTATCTATTTTCAAAACAACCCCTGCTGCTGCGAAATTTTGTCTTTCCGCTTTCCCTCTATTGGTTTGCTTCATTTTCCCTATGGAAATGTTAACTTAAAGCTCCCTCTTCTTAGCCATTCTTGAAGGGTTGCAAAGTGCTGTGGGTTCACTTCTCCATAGAACTTTAACTATCAGCCCCTGTTGTGGGTTCACTTCTCTGAGCAGGAAGTCTTCTTAGTGTGGCTTTTCATCAATTTCCAGTGAGGTGTGTGTGTGTATGTGTATGAGAAGGCAAGTGTTCTCATCTATTTGGAGTGTGATGCAAATCACTTTTGTAATCCTTTGTTATTGCTAAATTCTAAATGGTGAAGTCAAATTTCTTCTTGTTGCTTCCTTCTAGTATTAGCCTATACTAGGATAGAGATTATGTCAATTATGTTCATTTTAAAAGCCTCCTTGCTTTAAAAGGACTGTGTTCCAACATCGTGTTTCCTCTTTCTATCTACTTCTTATATTTCAATTGTTGCTCATTGAGGCCATATTTATATTTCAATTCTTGATAATTTTTATTGTGATTTCTGAGCATCAATATTTTTTTCAACATATGCAAAAATTGCTACATATATAGGTCAATGGTGATATATATAGAATTGTGGACCTTTGATTAATTTCGTTGATATACCTATAGTTGTTGCTATGGATTGCAATTGAATTCCTTTAGATTGTGTTTAGATTTTGCAGTTGTTAATTTTATTATTCGCTAGTGTTTCTATTTGTCTTGATTATTACCTTACATATAGGATTGAGATTTTTCTCTAGTTAATTTATGTGCTGTTTTCTAGTGCATGGTTTCACTAAGTTTTCACCATAACATGAAGGTAGGTGTAGATTCAATTTAATTCATTCAAACTGTTGGTGAACAATTTGATAGTAAAATAGGAAATACTTTCTTTATAATTTTCTTTTACTTGCCTATAATGTGGAGTTCTTTTATTTAGGTGCATTATATACTAGTTGGTGTAGCAAGAAATGTTGCTGAGTGCATGTCAAAGCTCAGAACAAAACCTTACATGATAAGTGTTGTTGGACTTGACATGGCAGGTGAATACTTATGTGAGATGTATGCTGCCCTTAGTTTCATATGTATTTCTCCTAATTGGCTAGTGGGACTGCATTACAACAACATAAGTCTCATAGATTGCTATTATAAGTTTCATAGCAAACAACATGAGTAGTTCATATTTCTCCTAATTGGATGGGAATCTAGTATTAGTGATATCCTGTGAAATTATAAGTCTCATAGATTGCCCATTGCTTAGATTGAAATATATTCGTTTTGTCCTTATTTCTGGGTTAACAAAGATTTTAACCCTTAAAGGGCCTTAACTGTTGTTTTGAGAAACTTCTCGTTTTGATGTATTTAACTGTTCCCTTTTCAGGTTTCTAGTGTTTGAAGACATAGAAAATGGAACCCTGAAGGCGCATCTGAATGGTAACTTTTGGAGCACAAAATTTACATGTTTGCCTAATTTGATTCTGTTATCAAAGTGTGGCTCTTGGCAGATTCTCTTAAGACTCCCTTGAATTGGAGAACAAGGCTACAAATAGTCATTGGTGTGGCAGCTGCACTAGTAAGTTGTAAAGCTGCATTTTGTCGTACTCATATACAAATAAAAAGATGTCAAATCTTTTTTACTCTCTCTCTTTTTTTTTTTTTTTTTTTTTTTTTTTTTTTTTTGCATTGATAAATTCTGTGAGAGGATAACCTGTGGTACATAAATACCATAGCCAAGAAGCGAAGTCACTATAACATCTACTTATAAAGGGAAAGTCTGCTTCCATGGTCCAACATTTGACATAGGGATTCTTACACATTCCTTGGTTTGATAAATCTGAAAGACTAGTTGGAGTACTTTGGGAGCTTAAAATGCTCAATGCACTTATATTGTCGGGCAAATTATGCCCGCGGTCTCTATATTTTGCCTTAATAATTTTTTTTTTTTAGGTGAATAAGACATTAAAGCCTTTAATAATTGAAAGTTAAGAAACTTGACTTAATGGCATGATCCCACTTGAAAAGTTTTCTAGTCCAATAAATTCAATCTTAAATGTGCTCATACTTTTTCTTTATTTACATGTTAGTTGGAGTTATCTGGAACATAATTTACTTTTCTGAATCAAATAATGGGGTAATTATTCGCATCATGTTTCTTGGTCCTTTTGTATGTTATTGAATTGCCCTGCTCTTTGATTTTTCCCTACAAATCTTTAATGTGGATCCTGACGACCTTATGGTGACTGATTTTAACTGGATAGAAATTGTCACCAATTCACATGCACTAAGTAGTTTAGACAGTCACGAATAATTTGCGACCGTTGCTTTGCCGTCGCAAAAAGTATTTGTCACCCCCACATTTGTGACTCTCATTTGCCGTCGCATGGGCCGTCGCAAAAGGTGTTTTGCGACTGTTTTCTTATTATTTGCGACGGTTTATAGCGGTTCCAAAAAGTGCTTTTTTTTAGTATTGTACAATGAAGTCAAACCAGACGTATGACATTTTTTACACATATTTCCTTGGTTTGTGACTTCAACCTTTACTCCTCCCAAAGCTTTCTTCACCTGTTACACAAATAAAGCCAAATTACCCAGATAGATTACTCAAATTTTCAACTTAACTGCATGCAAGCTACGTGAAATTGCCTTGATTGAGCCCCATTACCACGAGAAAAAAAAAAAAAAATGTAGAAGATGAGGAACTTTGAAATAGAAACCAACATTGACTAAATAACATTATAATAAGCCCCCTTAAAAATCTAATTGTACATTTTTTGTCATCAAAGGTTGTAGGAGAGTATCCTATGGCTGATGAAGTTCTAATTCCTACTTACAATTTCAAGTACAAGCTCCATCTTTCCCGTACCCAAACAGTCTGCATTGTTCTGACCAGTTCACATGCACTATTTGCTTCTACGCCATCATTCTTCTTCTTCTTCTTCCACATCATCAGCAAGAGAGAGGCTAGCAATATCAACAGCTCCTGCGACCTGCTTTCCATATATCGAAACAACTAAAAATGTAAATCATAGAAAAACACATATATGAAAAGAAGACAAAAAAAAAAGTAAAGAAATCAAGTTGTTAGAATTACTTACCTCCTCACCATCAAAGCCATTTTCACCGTTGGAGTCATTATCAGAGTTGTTGGGGTTCACATCATCATCACCGTTGTAAACAGTTAGTTGAAACTTATTCCGATAAATTCGTATTAACTTCCAACTCAATTCTGGATTCGGTTGATTATTGTCTTGTGCTAATTGATGTTGCTCAATTCCAAGATAAGTAGCCCGATACACTTTCATCAGCCAATTTGTCTTTTTACCTTCATGTCTATCAAAGTGATAGTATGTGACGGACCGAGCTGAGATTGTTGCGACTTGTGCTCCAATTACAACATCATTCATTGACGAGCATTGATGCCACTCATATTGTCCTGGAATATGAATAGCTGGTTCATGCGCAAACAAGAAGTATAAGCTTCCTACCCAGTTATAAATATCAACCATTGCTTGATTCAGGTGTGTAGGGTTCATAGGCAAATCTAGTGAGAAAACCCTAAAGATGGGGTGTTCTCAAGTTCATTGATGTTGATGTTCACAACTCTATTGAAAACGTATGTCGTGTCCACTTGTCCAGTCACTCCCCATCCAAAGTGTATTGTGTGTAACATCCCCAAATCCTTTGTGTTTCGACTTGAATGTCAAAACCTTGATCATCAGCTCTTTGAACATTTTCGATTTGTAATGGTGTCTTCGTATAAATTTTCAAAATTTTCCAACCTTCTGGAATATTTGCATTTGGAACCTGAGGTACTGCCCTAAAGACATCCATATACCAATCAGTTTTTCAAATCTCCATTTGAATATACTTGTCTTTCTCTCCTAGCAGATAATCCCCCTCATAAACTACCCCTAGGTCACGGGTTGTTCCCCTTTTACGCACATCTGCCGTCTATAATTTTGTCCGTCGGGGTTCAAATCTATTTCACCTTGTAGGCAAAAATACAGTGCACCTGCTCTTACGAAAATAGTACGCAAGTCTAGGTCCATCTGACAAGGATCTAACTGGAACTCATGTGGTGCAATCCTCAAATAGTAGAGATTCGAAAAATAGATTACCAACACCAATGCCATTAACCAACGGGACCAAATAAGTGTGAACCAAATCTCGGTCAGATATGGTAAGACTAAAATTTCGCGATATGTTAGCTAGAACAATCATAACCCGGCCTATCTCCGCATCCATCTACCAAAACAGTTACAAAACATCATAGTTTAGCTTTATTTTCCAAAACTCAGTTGGAAAGTTCTCAACAACGGAAATAACTTTTTGGCTGAGGTCCTCAAAACTAAGCACTTGAAAAAGAACATTGCTATTCAAGACAAAAAAATTAGAATCACTTTTCAAGTCCAATATGTGGCAATCAATTAGGACATTAAAGGTAATACTCTCTCTCATATCTTTTCTAATCATCAACCTATCATATGACTTACACATCATTGGGTCCAGAAAATGGATCTAAAAAGTGGGCTTAGATATCATTTTCCATTTGAAAAATACTGACTTCCTTAACTAGAAGAAGAGAATGAGGGCTTCTCATGTGTAGAGAAGTATGTTGAAAATCAGAAACACCTAAACCACTAAACCACTAAAACACCCACACCATGAACATCTATCTAAGGCCTCGTTTGGCAAGTGCCCCTTTTAGCCAAAAAGCCAAAAAGTTACTAAAAAAATCAAAAAGTCAACAACCCATACGAAAAAGTCAAAGATTTCCTTTTCTATCTACTTTTTGCACATCTTTTCGTAAAAAGCCAAAAAGCCATCCCAAACATACTAGTTTTTTTTACATCACATTTTAGCTAAAAGGCCAAAAAGTTACTAAAAAAGCCTATTCCCAAACGAGGCTTAAAATGAAATCAACAGCATGTGAGGAAGTTGTCTCAACTTCTCCATTAAGAAAGAAGACGAAAAGAGAAATCAAAGCCACCGGAGGATAATCCAAAGATGTTGTGATCTAGAAATTTTCAATTAGACCAGAATTTTAAGATTATTATGCTTATTTTGTACTAGTGAAAAAGATCATTAAAAATGTTAACTCAATCAAACTTTAATTTTGTACTAGTTACTCGATGTATTCTAAGCATTATACCGAATAAACATGAAGGGAAATACTCTTGAAGAGGAAAACACAAGAACGAGTAACTAGGAATAACACGACTCAAAGAGGTAAAACACGACAAAAGAAGGTGCAATCAGAACACAAGACTCAGAATGACTTCCCTAAGGAGATACTCTTCTACATCGATTAGCGTCTACCATGGGTATCACCATGCTTGTCGGGGGAAAATTGCCATAGGAAAGCCTCTTAACATTGGTTAATCTAGCTCAAGATCTATAGGCTTATAAAGAGGCTGAATAAATTCCATACACATTTTAGTCGAAGCCATAAGAACAATGTGCATGTGATTAATTGATTGCAATATCCCATTTGTTCACACTAAAGTAACTCTACCCAAAATTCTTAATATTAACTTGAAATTATATCCATATGGTATGTAGGATGCTAAGGTGGATGTGTGGCAAGACTAGGCAAGACAGAATTAGGAATGAGTGTATTCGAGATTGAGTAGGAGTAGTATTGATAGAAGATAAGTTGAGAGAGAATCGATTGAGATGGTTTGGTCATATTCAACGGCGACCAACAGAGGCAATAGTGAAGAGATGCGATACTCTAGAAATCCTAGAGTGAGAAGCTCTTAGGCAATCTTAGAAAATTTTTACTTCAAATTGATCAATAGTGTTACAAGACACCACAACACCTATTTATATTCATAAGTTCCATCGCTAACTAATACTCACAAGCCATGCACATGCTAACTAACTCACCACTAACTAATACTCACATGCCAACTAACACACATGCAAACTAAAGTTGATTACATATTTTGGTTCTTTCTTATTAAAAGCAGCTTCTATAAATTTTGCTGTTTATTATAAAGCAAAAATTATAAGTTAAAAGCATGTTTGGGTTATTGTCTTGTTTCACATTTACTTTTTCTAAAATATCATTTTCAAAAATCATATCTAAAATTTTTAAAAAGGGTTAATATAATCTCTTTTTTAGTAATAAAGTTGAAAAATTAGGAAAAAGAAGTAAAAAGGTTAACAAAGCATAATCTAAAATAATATAAGACCATTTAAAAGTAATTTAGACTATTTGTTATTTGGAAGTCAGATATATTAAAAAAGAGTATAATATTATATGATTGGTTTTAATTGAACTCAAACTAAATTTAATTGGGTTGAATTAGGTGCAAGAAGTAAGAATACGTAACTTAAGGAATCTGGATTAAAAGATGGATAAAGCTTTTCAAAATTCTCGACCTTCTTATGGTTGATGTTTTTCTTCTTGTTATTCTAAGTTTTTTTCTCTCCAATTTATGTGTTCTTGATTTTAACAAGTTTTCTCGTGCCCTTGTGTCCATCTAGTTCTAAAAGGAGGAGATTCAAATATCATGGAACGCCCATATAAGTTAATGGCGACTGCTATGTCACGAGGTCTGACAATGTGCATTGGGAGGAGAAATGACAGATTCAACAGTCTTCGTGACCATATTGCTCATCACATTCTTTCCTTCCTGACAATGAAAGACCTTGTTCGGTTCATGTTCACTTGCAAAAGATGTAGAGAGTTATGCATGACTACTCCATTTTTGACTTTTGATGGGATGAAACCTTAGCCAACGTCTGATCTGTATGAATGCGATAAGTGGGTCCTTGATGCAACATCAAAGGAGAAAGATATGTAACTTATGTATTCGTTGGTGTGTTTTGGGCTACGTGGGTGTAATCTATCGTGTTGTTACATGGTTACATATTGCAGTGCAAGGTAATGTGGAAGTGCTTGAGCTCGAACTCCTTGGTTATCCACCATATACCAAGTTTTCATTGCCACTATGCTTATTTTCTTGTGGATCCTTGAGGTCTTTAACATTGAATTTGAACAGTTGCTCTCTTGTATTGCCCTCCGCAGTCGGGTTTACTAATCTCCAATCCTTATCAGTATCATCCGTTAAAATGCTCAACAAGTCTTTTGGTGATTGGATCTCATCCTTGTGCAAATCCCTTAAGGAACTAAGGCTTGAGAGTATTGAAAAGATGAACAGTATCAACATTAATAGTTCATCGCTAGTGTATTTTACATTATTAAATTCGTCTCTTACTGAACTCGACCATCTCAGCATTGCAGGTGAGAAACTTGAAGTCGTGAATTTGGAGTGGAGATTCAATTCCTTTACCGGCAAGTCATTGAAAATTTCTACTCCCAATCTTAAATATTTTACATGGAAGGGGAATCCAACAAACGACAATTGTTTGGGAAATTTGATGAATTTAGAAGGTGCTCAACTTTTTCTTGAACCCAACCTATGAGAACTTACAGATGGCAATTCATGGTATAAGTTGGATCCAAGACCTTACTTTAGATGACCTTACTTTAATTATTGATGACCCTTTTTTTTTAATGCTTTCTGTTAAGTTGTAGTCACAATCTGTGTATTTTCTTTTTTGGGATGTTAAATAAATAGTCCCTGCAATATAATTTCAATTCATAAATGGATTTCTAGAGTAACCACTGCACATGAATTTATTAATTTATTTGACTCCTTTTGCTATTCTCAACTTTTATTTCCTTTAGTTTTGCAGCTACTCTATTATTATTATTATTATTGTCAGATTCTAGTCTAACCTTCAATAGTTTGCATGAATTGATGAATTTTTATTATTCTTGTTGTTTTAGCTCAATTTTTTTTTTGGTTGTCTCTTTTTCTTTGTTTCTTTCTTTCAAGCTGAAAATATTCCTTCACAATTTGTAGGTTTTATATGAGCAAGGTTGCTTGCCTACTTGCTTCAGTAATATATGCAGACTGTGTATGTATGTTAGCAATTTGAAGGATGATCTAGTCCCAGCATTTGTCTCCCTTCTTAGAGGAATGCCTAATTTAAAGATTTTAAGCATAAAATCGTCCCCAAACTCTACTATCACCCATGTAAGTAAAACTGTACTTTGCATGGCTCCGTGTGTGTGTTGTGTGCACACGTGGGCATGCATTTTGCAGAGGGAGCTCAAACATATTTAAGGCTTTGAAGTTAAATTTTAAGTGAGGCCCTTTTGTAAATTTTTACATTGTAATTTTTTTATTTATAATTAAATTTACTAATTTTTTTGTGATCTAAAATTAGTGATTAGGTTTTTATCTTTATGTTTTGTTGACCTTTCATTTTCATTTTTCTTGTGACAGTTGATATACTTGAGATTTTATCACTTTCTCTTTTGCCCGTTTATGTCAAGACAATTTTACCTGTGCTTTTACTTTTATCTATTGCATATCTAATGTGGCCCCATTTGGTGCAAATTTACAAAGTGTGATCATAATATTTTTATTTTTATGTCAGGAGTTTGTGCCAAATTGTTTGATATTGGGTCGTATGATTTAAATAAGCTTGAAAAAATTGATTATTGAAAAGCTGGAGTAAGTGCCTTTCATATTATGTTTTTAGATTACTAATTTTATTTAGTTTGCCACAATTTCTACCAAACAGGGCCTATCTATAGTATCCTAAAGCTATAAAAATGGGGCCTCCTCTTATTGGGGCCCTGGGAAAATACCTAAGTTGCCTATTGGTTGAGCCACTACTGGTATGTTGCCTATGACTTCAGGATAGGATGCATGCTGATTGGGACACAAACACACTGTACCTGTAGGATGGTATCCGAGATTGAGTAACAATTTTCATGTATCAAAATCTTGTTGCAGGTTTGTGGATTTGATGCGGGATATTGGGAGTCTCAAAACTTGATATTTATTCATCATCTGCTTGTGGCAGAGATCGAGCTTTTGATGGTAAAAATGATTTGAAGCTAGCATTGTTTTTGCTTAGGCATGCCAAAGAAATAACAAAGATGGCCATCTTTTATTCTCCCCCTTTGCCACATAATGTGCATGCAAAGTTGCATCATTGTGCTTTGGCTTTTGCTACTACAGTTGTTTTCCAGAAGACATGAATTCTTTTGGGTGTTTCTTGGAGATTGTTTTTAATTTAGCTCGGACTAAGTTGGACTTAAAGTTGAAGATTAAATTGGCCTTGATTGTAAAATGGGAAAGAATTCATTGTTGTGGGTTAATGAGAGACCCCTTTTGATAATTATTTGATAACTTTTTTATTTTTGGGATGAATTATGTTTTGTATGTGATCTTTGTTATGATTGTAATTCATTGACTTTCATTGTATTATCATATGTTTATCTATCTTATGTCATATTTATCTATATACTGTAAGCGTTGCTTAGAGTTTTCTACAGTAAAAGATGGTTAATTTTTTTTGGCACACATCTACCAAAAATGCCATCCACTTTGTTGTGATAAATGCTCTATCCAAACTAGAAAGACCTTTAATGAAATTTGTCTTGGCAGAGAAAAACTCTTAACTCTACTCTATCACCGGTTAACCTAGTTAGTTTTGTCTTTTTCATTAATCATTTTCACTAGGTTAAGCCTTTGTCTTTTTCTGTTTTAAGAACATAAAAAACATTTATATTAAAAACAAGAAACAAGATTCTAAAGGGTCAAACAAACCAAGCCTTTGCCTTGTTAATTGATCTACTGGTTGGATGATATCTGTTGAAGAACTATGATACTATCATTGTTACGTTGCATTTATTATTTTGTATTATCATTGCATTGATTTAATTGGAAGTATTATCAATATATTTTTTTTCCAGTATTGTGATAATAACAAATCACATAGTAAACAAAGAAAATTGTTATATATAACCAGAATATTTTCCTTAGAACGCTTCACCTTTGGTGTGAAATTGTTATATATAATTAGAACATCAAAATAAATCATAACTAAAAATCACGTCATCATAACTGAGACATATGGTACGTACCGAAAAATGATTTCCCATTTTCAAAATACAATGATTCATATAAGACTTTTATCACATAATAATAAAGATGCGTAATGAAACAATGGTGAAATAAAAATCTAATGGTAAATAACATTTCTCATTTTTTTAAATATGGTGACTTACCTTGTGCAATAGAAACATAACTTAATTGGAACGTTAATGCTCATCAACATTGCAGATCATCTCTGTTTCAACTCATGATATTGAACCCGCTCATTTTACATTACTACCACAATTCAACCCAACTTTAACACCAATAATTCTAAACTTCAAACTGTCTCCAACTTAACTTATAAAAAATCCTCATAAACATCTAAAGAACATAATTATCTCCAGGAAACAACTTTACATATATAAAAATAAATAACCATTCAAAGAAATTCATACGTCCTGAAAAACAACTGTGGCAGCAAAATCCATAGCGCAATTGTGTATCTTCATACGAATATCTGATGGCAGAGAGGAAGGCAAGTGAAAGAAAATCATATTCTTCAAACTTTTGGCATGCTTAAGCAAAAATAATCCTAGCTCCACTTCATTCATTCCACCATTAGACAGCCCTATCTCTGCCATCTCCAGATGATGAATAAATCTCAGGTTTTGAGACTCCCAATATCTTGCATTAAACCCAGATGCCTGCAACAAGATAGGGAAAAAATTTACTAATTTAAAATATCATCCATCTTCAAAAGAGAGAGAAAGGGGTTGTGCAATGAACTATATTACTTATGCTGTTTTTAGCCGAGGGTGTTGATGATTTTATGCTGCGATGAAACCTTAAAGAGGGCTTCACATAGTAGTTGGTAAATAATATACAACACTTCATGTTGCAATGTATTCTTGTACTGCTTATATTGGTGTTAGCCGACAACGGTGGGGAAGATTTTATGCTTAAAGTCTTTAAGTTGGGCATTCCAAAAAGATGAGAGATCACTGCTGGAACTAGGTCATCGTTTAAACTGCTAATGTACATATACAATCTACGTACATGATTTAAACTAGGACATCGGTAACCTTGCTCATACAAAACCTACAACATTATGAATACAAACTTGTAAGTATTAAGAAAAAGAAAAACAGAAAAATAAGAAAGATTCTTGACCAGTTTCCCTATAGCAAGTGCTAGCTCAGCTCTAAAGATTAAGGAGAAGGCTGTCACTGTACGTAATAATGGAACAAAAAATAAGGGCAAAATTCACTTTATCCCCTTGTGGTTCGAGGCTAGAGCCCGGGACATTTTATCTCAATGTAGTTCAAATATAGGCAAACTCTCCATTGTTGTTTTGGACTGATTTGCAACTGCTAGGTTCTCCCCCCAGTTAGTTCTTTTTAGTTTCACCCAACAAAGCAGTTTAGTCAGTCAAGTCCAACTATGCAACGAAGGCATGAGGGAAGAAAAAACGTCCTTTCATTAAAGGCTAAAATAGTCTTTTGATTACTAGCTTTAGCAGATGTTAGACTACAAATCAGTCCAAAAGTACATGGGGGGCAATTTGTCTGTATATTTAAACCATAACGAAGTAAAGTGCTCCCGTCTCAAACCATGAATGGGTAAAGTGAATTTTTCCCAAAAAAACAAAAGCATCCTTGATTTGTTTACAGAAAGGGAATAAATATATATATATACATAGAGTGACAATAACAGTAGTAAAGCTAAAAATTGTTGACCAGTTGATTCTATTTGTGGACAAATGTACTTTAGTGTTCGAGGGGAAAAAAATACAGAACAAATCAATGATATTAGACTTATTTTGACAATTGGCTAAAATAGCCAAAAAGTAACTACAAAAAAGTCCTCTCTACTTTGTCCTTTTGTAAAAAGTCAAAAAAAAAAAAAAAAAAAAACTAAAATAGTCAATTCTCGAAACAACCTTACTTTCCCTATGAAAATGGAAAATTAACAAGATTTGGACTTTACATCGCACATAAATAATCCAATATGAGCATAAAGCAAAGTATATTTACCTTAATCATAAGGTCACGTACATCAAGATCTTTAGTTTTGCTAACACCAAGAAGAATCTTATGCAAGTTCTTATCAGTATCTTCCTTGGGTTCAAGAAAAAGTCGAGCAACTTCTAATTGCATCAAGGGGTCCAGACGGTTATCATTTGTTGGATTTCCATTCCACATCCACTATTTAAGATTCGGAGCAGAAATTTTCAAAGACTTGCCCACAGAGGAATTGAATCTCCACTCCACATTTATGACTTGAAATTTCCCACCTACAATTCTAGGATGGCAGAGTTGGGAGGAACAAGATTCCACTAACGTAAAACGCACTAGAGATGGAATTCTGATGCTAACTTTGCATATCTCCTCGATATTCTCAAGCCATAATTCCTCAAGAAAGACACAGTTGGATGAGATCCACTCATCGAAGGACTTGTCCACTTTAACCGATGTTATTGACAAGGATTGGAGACAAGTAAACCCAAGAGAGAATGGCAATCAACGAAAGCAACCATGCAAATTCACCGCTACTGACCTCAAGGATTCCCAACAAAATAAGCAAAGCGGAAAATTACCGCTTTTGCCTTCATAATAATGGAGCTCAAGATCAAGTACTTCAGCATTACACTCCACTGCCACATGAAACCATGTAATGATGCGATAGAGTTTCACACCTACTTCGGACCCAGATCGAATCAAAAGCGACATATTTTCCTCCTTTCACGTTCCACCAGTAACCTATCCAAGAAATCCAGTCTGCCATCTAGCAAAATAGAATATAACCTGAATTTGAGTACATAGAAAGTCAGGAATGGATTGGTCGAATACAATTCTCTACATCTTTTTGATACCAACTTGAATCGTAAGAGATTTGTAAAACAGAGGAAGGAGAAGATGTGGTGCACAACATGGTTGGGTAGATCATTGAATCTACATTTCCTACTCTCATTACAAATTCCTAGAGGTTGTGAAACAGCAGCTTCCATTAACTTAAGTGGGCATTCCATAATAATATTTGAATTTCTGTGTTTTATGAGAGAAAATTAGAACAAAAAGGTATATCATCAAAATCAGGAGGACATAAAAACATATTTTCCAAATAAATTAAACAATTATAATTGTAGCACTTGTAATCCTTGGCTATATATAAATCAAATATATATATAGCCAAGGATTTCCTACTCTCAGCCCTAAAATTAACCAAATTAATTAGTGTATTAAAGAAAGCAACTTCACACGAACTTTCGGTCATTATTGTAAGAATGCAAATATATATATATATATATATGAAAACAAGATTGAAGAAATATATATATATATATGATGGTGAGATACAACTAAAAATAATAATAATGGTATACACAGAAACGAGGAGTTGACAACGACTTGTAATCAAAACAAACCGAAAACCATCTCCTCAATCAAACCAAACCCATCTTCCAGTTGTGGAGTGTTGCAGAGAGAAGCATTGGATCCGTCGATTATATCATCAACGCCTCTGCATCTATATATACGAAAATGTTAAATTTTTTTAATTTCTTTAAAATTAGTGACTTTTTTTTTTAATATCAATTATGATTTTGTTAAATATTATTACTATGCAATAATTTTTATTTTTATTTCATTATTTATAATTTATAGTTATTTATTTAATTATATATTATTAATTATGACGTTAAGGTTCGACTACTTCCACCTGACGGTTGAACCAATGACCCATCCATCTGATCCCCCTTTTTTGGTTCACTCACCAATTTGACCCCTCCTGCTTCACTATCTTTTGGGAGTTTCTTCTATATTTTCACTTCACACAATCTCTAAGTACACTTACACACTACTTTCTTACCACACCACACATATTTTGATTTATTTGATATTTTCTCAATTCACACCATCAATTTTTAAAAAATCTTCTGAACTTTCTAACCCTAACCTAAATCCAACCCTAACCCTAACTTCCACCGTCAGTGACTCCACCATCGCCGCCAATCCATATCACCACCATCTTTCCACATTGACACTGCCCATCTCCACCCACTCTCACTCACTCGCGATTTTCTCTCTACGTCGTGCGATGGTAGTGCGACTGGGCTGGAAAAGGGAAGGATGAAGGTTGCAGAGATTGGGGAGGGTGGATGTAGGGACGGGACCAGAAATGTTGCTTAGGGTTGGCCAAGGTGTGTGTATAAAAAGATTTGACTTAGTTATGGTATATGACTAATTAAAAACAATTTTTTATACAAACATTGTGAAAACAGAATTTCACATGGATGAAATTAAATAAATCTAGCAAGTCCTTTTTTTTATTTTAAAATTTAAAATAGTTAAAAATCGTCTCATTATATATTATAAAATACTGATAAAATAAAAAATTAGTGAGTGATTTTATAAAATAGGTATCATCTCATTATATATTTTATAAATAATCTCGTTATATATTATAAATAATCATGAAATATAGGGGTAATATTTGAATTTTCCAAAACTTGAGAGGGGTTGTGGCCACTGCTTGTACCTATACTGTTCCGCCCCTGGGTGGATGGGGCCAGAGAAGGGTTGAGAGAGATGACGGGGCTAAAGAGGCGATGGTGGTGGCTGCGGCTATGAGGATATTAGTCCCAATCCAAAGTTAATTTTGAATGATGGAAGCATTTCAAAATATTGACATGTCATTAGAGTTGGAAGAATGGGAAATGATAATATATAGCTTTATAAATATACATTGGATATTGTTGGCTACATATTTTGTATAAGCCAATTACAATTCAACACGTGGCAGAATAAGGGCAATACGGGAAGACTATTCAAGTCTTCGATCGTGACCGTACACGTGGCAGTTAGCATTGGTTCTTATGAGATCTGCATAGCATTGGATCAGCAAAGAGATGCAAAGAGATGTGGTTCCAACGGTTACCCACATTCAAATTCAAAATTAGGAGGGAAGCCTAACTGCAAGTGATGGCATAGTGGAGCTAACTATAAGGCAACATGATCAGCGATCATGGAGGAACGATTCGACGGTTAGAAGTGCAGTTCGATGGTCATCATTGAGAAGTATAAATAGCAGAGAAGGCCCTAGAAAAGGCCCCCACACTCAGATCCAAAAAACCAGTTTATTCTACTTTATTTCCTTTCCAGTTTTACATTTCCTATTCTTTACATTTCTGTACTTTAATTCCTACACTGCACTTCGTTCATAGGAGTAGTTTCAAGTAGATTGTTGCTGTAAACCTCTACGAGGCTGAATTGGATCATTGTAAGTTTTTCATTTTAATGAAATGCTTCAATTGTTCTTCATTTGATTATTGTTTACTTAATTCTCCTAAATCAAGCCACTAGTGAAAGTCCTCTTCATTGAGGCTGAAAGAACTAAAACAGAATCGTCTGATAATTGGTTAACAATTAATTTTCTGTAAGGACTGATTGATCCTTGCTGGCACGCTCACAATTACAATAATAACCTTCGAAAGCCAAAAAGCCAACATATATTTTTGGCACGCCCGGTGGGACTAATTGAAATGGCTAGACGTAGGAGACAATGAGAAAATGAACGCTTGGAAGAAGGCGTTTATGGAGAGGTAGAAATACCTAATCCAGAGGATAATGTGATAACACATCCTGTGGAGACACCTATTTTATTAGAATCTATGGTCGAACAGACCAGCACTGCGGAACAAGTACTAGATGTTCATAATGTTGGACGAGGCCAGGGAATTGGACCATCCACTGTTCCATCTACTTAGCCAATGAATCCATGGGGTGGCCTAGTAGATGCCATGGGACAGCAGTTAATGAATACAATGGAAAGGTGGGCAACATCTTTTTTGGATCGAATGAATACCCACCAACCAACAAACACAAGACACATGGAGGAAATTTCAAATGTCTCTCAGCAAAGATTAGCTAGAGATAAACAGCCTATGCAAATTAATGGACATTCTAATGGTCAAAATAGCAATCAAAACTATGGAAGACCATCACCTCAATCTTGGTATGAGCCTCTTTCGAGGCCTATGGCAAGTCAAAATGCCTTATTACTTAACAGTGAACCATGCAAACTGGTGGATCTAGCTTAGTACAAGAAAATGGCATAAGGATGGTTCCAAATCCCATGTTCGAAGCCAGACCTGGCACAAGGGGGTTCACTAACCCTTTATTTGAATTTATACCCGGGGGGTTGGAAGGTTTTCCTACAACTGGAAGAGACACAACACCTGCGCCAGCACCTTTCGCAGGACAGGCTCAAAGAGGTCATCCATACCCTCAACAGCAGCCAGCACCACAGGGACAACCAGTCCCAAATATACCACCCTATGGACCAAGAGGACTCCAAGCACAAGGTTGTCCACCAAATCCTGTGTTTGTTCCTCCAGTAGTGGTTCAACAGGCACAAAATATGGTCCCTAGGGACCAAATTGCTGACATTGTTAGAGAGATATGTGGACCAATGGCTCGGGGGGTTCTGTAACAACCCTCACCTTACTCTTGTCATACTTGCATGATCTTGCTTGTTATGCTAATTTGAAGGTTTTGTTTTTCTTGATCTGCTTATAGTTGTTGCATGACTTTGATCCTTGCTTAGTGTGTGTGTATGTGTGTGCGTAGCCGAGGCCATCTTGAGCTTAGTCCGCCTTTGACCCTTTGTACTTAGAACTATCTTGAGATCTTGTTCAACCCCATCTTCACCTCGGGCATTCATTGCCGAGATGTTCTGCACTTGAACCTTGTCCGCAGGCAGGTATGGCCTAGGCCGAGATGTGGCACACCCCGGCCAAGGTGTGGCACAGCTTAGTCAAGCGTCGTCCTCCCTAGCCGATGTTTTTCTATCCTGTTGCTGGATCCTTGATTTGAGCCGATGTCATCTTGTTGCCGATGTGTCTTATCCGAGCTTGCTGCATAAGCTTTGTCAGAGACTTGTCTTGTCTATCAATCACCTTTTTGGAGCTGAACCAGCCCGATAACGCCACGTGTCCGAGCTGACTGATAAGGCAGCCGGCAGGCCTAGAAACAAATCATTTTGTCTCAAATCCTTGTTTTAGAGAGAGAAGCTCTGGAGAAGAGTTCTTGAGTGAGAGTAATCTTCCAAGCTTGATCTTCGTGGTTTGAACCGTTAGATTCGAGTTTTGAGGTTAGATTCTTGATCTACTTTGAATGTTGTTATAAATTATCTAGCTGCATTGCATGATCGGATTTGTGTTGCATGTCATGCATTGTTTTGAAGTTGGTTTTGGAAAGAGAAAATAGTTTTCATGTGTTCTTGAAGGAAATCTCGCTTCGATCCGAAAATTGAACGGAAACCATGTTTTGTGTTTGTTCTTGCATGACTTTCTTGAGTGGATACCCAGGTCCATATTTTGAACTCTTGGCATAAAAACTCAGATTTTACAACAAGTTGTGAACTTGCATCCATCTTTCAAATGATCATGTTCTTCATATTCTTCAAAGGAAAACCCAGGTTTTTCCTGACTTTGTTTAACGGGACCTCGGCTTAGTCCTAGACGGTACCCAGTGTGTTTTCATGAACGGGAGCAGTGATTAAGCTTCCAGCTTGTTTTGCTTTGTCTTTGACTTGGATCTGGCAATAATGCCGAGATCATTTGCATGAATATAGAGCTTGCTTTGAGAATGTGACTTGCCGTGTGATTGTAGGTCCCTGATATTTGCTTGAGTCTACACCTGAAGAACTAGGTGAGTGGTATTATTGATAAAGCTATGTTAAACTGGTTTTGGATAAATCTTGCTTGCCTTGTTTCGACAAAAGTATTTTGTTAGCATGAATAAATAGCCCTTGTTTTGATATGTCAAGTATACTCCTTGTTGATGCCATCTTTGCAAAGGATACGGTCCTTGTTAAATCGGGCTACGGGCCTAAGTAACATAAGTCCCTTGTGCTGGAGGACTCTAAACTTTCGCAGTACTAAGTATAAAAGGATACGGTCCTTGTTAAATCGGGCTACGGGCCTAAGTAACACAAGTCCCTTGTATTGGAGGACTCTAAACTTTCGCAATACTTTTGACCAAACGATTACGGATCGTACAGTACTTGAATGATGAATACGGTTCATCCCTTGCTTCGCCGATGTTACAGTACTTGAATGATGAATACGGTTCATCCCTTGCTTCGCCGATGTTATGATACTTGAATGATGAATACGGTTCATCCCTTGCTTCGCCGATGTTACAGTACTTGAATGATGAATACGGTTCATCCCTTGCTTCGCCGATGTTACAGTACTTGAATGATGAATACGGTTCATCCCTTGCTTCGCCGATGTTACAGTACTTGAATGATGAATACGGTTCATCCCTTGCTTCGCCGATGTTATGATACTTGAATGATGAATACGGTTCATCCCTTGCTTCGCCGATGTTACAGTACTTGAATGATGAATACGGTTCATCCCTTGCTTCGCCGATGTTACAGTACTTGAATGATGAATACGGTTCATCTCTTGCTTTGCCTATGTCAGTAAACATCTTTGAATACTTGTAATATTTGATTGATGAATACGGTTCATCCCTCGTCTTGCTATTGTTGATGAGTTTGTTTTGAAGGACCTCAGCTATATTCATGCAAAACCTTTATTACTAGTACCATTCACTGAGTTTTGTACTCACCCCTCTATATATATGTAGGTGATGAGCAGGACGGCGGCGACGCCTAGATCGTTTTGGATGTTTGTTTTGGAGTCGTGCTTATGTCGGCTTTACTTTTGTATTTACGTTGGCGATGCCCTGCTTTGCATGTCGGCAAATCTTGAAAATCATGCTTCTTGACTTGTATTAGCTGTATTTTGTATATGACGGCTCAAGAAGCCTTTTGATCAAGATGTAACACATGTATTTTTACCTTATTGTATTCAGTTGTAAAGCTATGTAAAGATGTATGCCATTTCATTTGACTTATGCACCGCTCTTATGGACCACTTGTATCTTGAATTATTGCTTCCGCATTTGTGAGCCCCCTATATAAATACTCTGATTGTGTGTGAATTTTGTAAGTTGGCCTTCGGTAATTACGGATTACTGGCCATCACGGCACCAAACTACTAGGGGCGGTTTGGGGTCGTGACAGGTTCAGA
This sequence comes from Camellia sinensis, assembly GCF_055761805.1. Lineage (NCBI taxonomy): Eukaryota > Viridiplantae > Streptophyta > Magnoliopsida > Ericales > Theaceae > Camellia > Camellia sinensis. The sequence goes on from NC_138972.1 coordinate 166,446,352, forward strand.
CTCCTGTCTACAGGAAACCATACCCAGAATGGGTAGATAGGGTACATGAATACCCAAGAGGTTTCAGGATACCAGATTTTGCCCTTTTTTATGGGAATGGGAACCAGTCAACGGTAGAACATATTGCTAGATTCGCGGCTCAGTGCGGTGAATTTTCCAATAATGACTATATGAAGTTAAGATTATTTCCAAATTCTCTAACTGGAGGAGCATTTGTGTGGTATATTAATCTTACACCTGGCTCTATCCAAACTTGGCAACAAATAGAAGAGGCATTTCATGCCCAATTCTTCCAAACAGAACCAGAGGTTTCCATGGCAGACTTGGCAAGATTGAGTCAAAGGCCTGATGAGAAGGCTACTCAGTTTATTTCCAGATTTAAAAGAGCACGAAATAAATATTGGATCATCTTACCAGAGCCTGAATTTGTGAGATTGGCTCAAAATGGTCTAGAGTTTAGGCTTCGAAAGAAGTTTGACTCAACTGAGTTTAGAGACTTAGTGGAATTAACCTATAAGGTGTCTAGGTATGAAACATTACTGGAAGAAGAACAAGATCGGAGTAATGCATCATACAAGACATATTATAGAGATCCTAATTATGAGACTGATGTAGCAGAGATTGTAGGGAAAGAACCTGTGATTTGTGAAGCATTAATTCATAAAGACACAACGATTGACCAGCAGTTTAAAAAGAAAACCTTCATAGGAAATACTATTTCGATTTAACAAAGGCAGATGATATTTTTTATTGTTTGCTTGCTGCAAATTTCCTGAAGTTACCAAAAGGAGTCAAAATTTCATCTCCAGAGGAACTTAAAGGAAAAGTGTATTGTAAATGGCATAATTCTTGGTTACATTCAACTAAAAACTGCATTGTTTTTCGAGATAGGATCCAAGAGCAGATTCGAAAAGGGAGTTTAAAATTCCCAGCTAAAGCAGAAAAGGCCATGGGGATTGATACTAACCCATTTCTAGAAATTGGAGAAATGCCAGCCAATGTTATCATGCCAAACTTCCAAAACTTATCCTTGAAAGAATTGGAAGAAGTCAATGTGCAGATGCATGTTGCCAGCCAGACAACTGTCAAGAAAGACACTGGAAATCTACCAGCTATTGGACAAGGTTTCTCAGACCAGAGGGAGGACTCTGATAAAGAGGCACTGGATGATGATTCTTTGGAGGCAGCTGTTATGCAAAGAATGTGTCCCAGATGCAGGCTGAGTTACAAGTGGTTGAAAAGACTTCCAATTGATGGGAAGCAATACTACAGGGATGTGCAAAGGCGTCCTAAACCAACTAGTGCTTATAATAAAAGGCCATATCCAACTAGCATTAGGCAGCAGCCATTAATGGCTGAGCCAACAGCTGCTAGAATGCATTCTAAAGGCAAGAGGCCTTTATATGAATCCAGACCACCTAATTATTACAGAAAGGAGGCCGGAGAAGGGTTCAGTTTATGGGATCAAAGCCAGAGATTGGCCTCCTAGACCAACCTCACGTAGGATGGAAAGTGGCTACCTTTATCAAAGGCCTGAGTCAGGCTTGAGGCAGGGAGTCAAGGCCAAGCAGTGGCCTTCACAGCCAGCTTTGAAGGAAGAAAGGAACAGTTCGACAGTTGGGTCAGTAGGTTCGTAGGTATCTGGAGTTCCAGATTGGTTTGTCCTGGAGAACAAACCTAAGGAGATGTCTACCCAAAGAAATGCGGTTGGGAACCTAGGTAGGATGGTCAAACCTCATTTGGTGGCTCCAAACAATTGGGTATTACTTAAGCACCCGAAAATAAAAGAACCAAATATGGTTCCAGTGATTTCTAGGTCCAAAGAAGGAAGATCCAATGAAGGTACACTCAGTACCAGAAGGATCTGAAGGAAGATGGAGAAAGTTCTTCATTGGTTCAGCCAAAGAACCAGGCAGAGGGAGGAGGAGATTCGAATCTAGACCATTGTCTGAAATCAACTCTCATAGACAAAAGGAGTTATAGTAGGGAGTAGTTGGCCAAAGTTCATTTCGAGCTAAAAGCCAAGGAAAGATCCAGTTTGGTAGGATTGGAAAAAGCTCTGATGGAAAGTGATAGTGAGATAGAAGATGTGGTCATCCCAAGCCAAAGGAAAAGGGTCGTTGAGGAAGAAATGTTTGAAGCCTTCATGGCTGAACAGACATTTTTGGTCGAAAAACCAACGGAAACAGACTATTCGAAGGAAGTTATTAACACAGAAGTGCCAGAATGCAGCATGGAAGACGCTTCTGTAGTAATTGAACAAGTTGACCAAGAGGGAAAGCAAGTACAACCAATTGTCCAATTTGGCTCGTTCCCTCCGGTGTCAGTGAATATGGTACTTATATTACTGCAGGAGTTTCAAGCTGAAGATGAAAACCAAGGTCAGGAGGTTGACCCAATTCCAGTCTCCAGTGAAGACTCACTAGTAAGTACGGTGCAAGACGAATCCGAAGCAGCCACACCAATGGAAACTGAAGATGGGAGTGAGGAAGTAGTAAGTATTAACCTCTCATACCTTTTTGAGTATCCCACGGTATACAAGGCCTTCTTCAATGGAATACCGATGAATCGGGTGCTGGTGGATAACGGGGCAGCAGTAAACTTGCTTTCAAAATCTTTGTTGAAGAAACTAGGAAAGAAGAACCCCAGACTAATCCCAACCAGTACAGCCATTGCTGGTTTTATGGGAGACAAACAGATGGCCCAAGGTATTCTGCCCATCAACCTGAGTGTTGGAACCAGGGACTGCATGACAACATTCTTCGTTATCGATAACAATGCTAAGTATAGTGCTTTACTTAAAAGAGATTGGATTCACACCAACAAATGTATGCCTTTCTCTTTACATCAGAAAATGATGATGGCCTTGTGCAATGGAGAAACGGAGGAGATCAATGCAGATCCTCAACCCTCCATAGCTTGTGTAGATTTCGCAGAGGCCAAATTATATGTTGAAGGAGTGGCACCACTCAGTATAATGAGAAAGCCTGATGGGTCAGCCGATGTGACGGCTGATGAAGAATTTGCACATCTAAAGCACTTGGTCCAGGAGAGTGCTGATGAAGAGTTTGTCGTTAAGGATGACAATGATGCCTGGTTGTAGGCAAAGAGATGAAGCCCAAGAAGCCAAGTCTTTGGCTTTAATTAAGTTCTCAATATTGGATGTAAAATCAATAATCCAGAAAGTGCAGAAGCAAGAGAAAGAAGCCATGACGATTGGTCGTAGGAAGGAACAGCAACAGGTCAGATTTTTGGCCTTAGATAAATATTGTGCTTTGGACATTGAAACAAAAGTCCAGGAGATACAGGAGGAAGAAGCCTTGTGGACAGACTTTGTCTATGAGGAGGAGAGTAAAGATGTTGAATCAAAGAATCTAAGATCAGAACAAAGCAAGGAAATTACTTCGAAGTCAGAAGGAATTAAAGAAGGAGCATTAGTAAGTTCTCAGATGCAAGACCCCTTGGAAGAAGTAAATTTAGGGGAAGGTTCTACACAACAGCCCACCTATATAAGTGCTTGGTTGAATACTCTTGATAGGAACCAGTTATTGGTTGTTTTGAAGGAATATAAAGATTGTTTTGCATGGTCTTATAATGAACTACCAGGATTGGATAGGTCATTAGTGGAACATAGGCTCCCTATGAGGCCTAATTTCCAGCCATACAAGCAAAAATCAAGAAGAATGAGTCTAAAAGTGATTCAGAAAGTTAAAGAGGAAATTCTTAGACACCTCAAGGCAGGTTTTATTAGGACAGCCAGGTATGTTGAATGGCTATCTAATATTGTACCTGTAGTTAAAAAGAATGGTAAAATGAGGGTATGCATCGATTTCAGAAACTTGAATCTAGCAACCCCAAAAGATGAGTATCCTATGCCTATAGTAGATTTGTTGGTAGATAGCTCAGCAGGGCATCAAATTTTATCAATGATGGTGCGGACGCGCCCGAATGTCCCGGGACAATCCCGTTTTGTTCATTAGGCTTACTACAGTTTGGACTCAAATTTCATGGTTCTGAATCTAATCTCGCAAAGTGCAATGCAAGACCGATAAATCACCAAAGAGTCCAAATCCGACAAATCGTTTTGAAAAACTGATTTTAGAAAGAAGTGCCAAACATGGATTGCTTTGCCAGATACAGAGTCCCTAAATATTTTATTTTGGGAAATTTAGTGTCACGACCCGAACCCGCCCCCATGGGTTAAGGACGTAACTAGCCAGTAATCCTAAGATTACCTACGGCCTCAAACCAAAACAGACTTAACAAGGAAAGCCAAATTTAAAACTTTGTCCATAGAGCTGTGCTTACATGGCACATCAAAACAAACCATACATATGTACGTTAATAACTCACAACAAAAAGTGTAATGACATAAGATTCTATACAGACAGGATCATCCAAACTAAGTCAACCCATGAAAACTATATACAGACGTATTCAGAACTTCGCCAACCTGACAAAATGTAAATATAAACAAAAGGGCGAAGACGAGTGTAGTGCGTGAGACACAAGGGCTGACTCTCTCAAAACCTTAGTTGCTCCATACAGACTTCACTCAGGCTGGGTCTGGACTTCTCTTGGCTCACCTACAAACATATGAATGAGCGTGAGCGAAAGCCCAGTGAATAATATCAAATCAAATACAGGAGTTACATAACAATGTAGAATAACATGTTCCAAACGGCCTTAGGCCCAATTCCTATTTCTATTTAACAGATATATAACTACACGAAATTCAAATCAAGTGACTGTAGTTCCAAACATTCTGGCCTTTGGCCCATTCAGATTTCCATTCATGTCAAAACGGCCTTCGGCGCGTTCGTTTACGTCAAAACGACCTTCGGCCTATACATTCATGTCAAAACGGCCTTCAGCCCACTCATTCATGTCAAAACGACCTTAAGTCCATTTATATATGTCAAAACGACCTTCGGTCCACTCATTTCTATCAAAACGACTTTCGGTCCATTCATTTCTGTCAAAACGGCCTTCGGCCCACTCATTCATGTCAAAACGACCTTTGGTCCACTCATTCATGTCAAAACGACCTTCGGTCCACTCATTTCTATCAGAACGACCTTTGGTCCATTTATGTTTATCAGAACGACCTTTGGTCCATTTGTTTACGTCAAAACGACCTTAGGTCCATTTATTTCTATCAGACAGAATGACCTTAGGTCCATTTATTTCTATCAGACAGAATGACCTTAGGTCCATTTATTCATATCGAAACGACCCTTGGTCCATTCATCTCTATCAAAACGACCTCTGGTCCATTCATTTCTATCAAAACGACCTTAGGTCCAATTACTTTCATGTCAGACTTTTGCCCACAATCCCAATCAGCAATTCCAGCAATTCATAAAGCTTATGAGGGAATAAACAATTGGACATTCACAATTATTCGAATATCGATATTACTCACAGTGATCGGCTTGTGGATTTGCCCTAGAGCTTGACCTTACACGTTTCATGAACACAAAAGGGTCATTAACAGTTCAATCCGTTCTTTAATTCACATATTCCTCTTTAGGCTTTATTATTATCTCATTAACTCATTTACAATGCTTAACATATGCCTAAGAGTGCTTGCAAGTGAAAGAGAACGGAAAACAGAACACAAAATGCAAAAACAGGATTTCAGAAAATAGGGTCCCCGCTCGAGCGGACCCTTAGGTCAGCAAAAGTACTGGTTGCCTTCAATTCCAGCTCGAGCGTGAACTCGGTCGCTCGAGCGTACTGCCTGTCTACATAGCTCCGTGCTCGAGCGTCAAATTCCCCCGCTCGAGCGGGAACCATGTCTGCAAAAAAATGCTGGGAGCTTGTTTTCTCCGCTCGAGCGGCACTTCACCCGCTCGAGCGGACATCGAAAATCTGGGTTTTCCAGATTGAGTTCTTGAGCTTCATCTCGACATTCAAAGGCTCTAAATGCATGATTTCGGTCCAAACTTCACATAATCATGTACTAACATGGTACAAACATAGAATTACAACATATTGAAGCTCAATTTCATAATTTATTTGCATGCATGTCCCAAAATATCACAACCTCATCACCAACATGCTCAAATTCAAACATTCAAGATTACACATTAAACTCATGAATTCAAGAATCAATGCTTACCTAGAGGCTCAATCTTCACAATTATGGCCAAGTCTTGCACCTAGCCTTCCCAATTCACAATTTTTAATCAAAATGCCCAAAGGTGCCTCCCCTCTCTCTCAAAGTCGTCTCTCTCTCTCTTTAGAGAGTTAAGCTTCAGCCAAAATGATATAAGGGTGAGGAATTGATCATAATAAGGCCCCTATTTAGCCCCACTCAACACATTATTTCATTATAAAATATTTGGGCACTTAATTCATCAATTTAATCGATTTAATCTGACCCAAATCAATTTTCAATTAAACTCCACCGTAGGCTCTAAAAATTACGCCAATCACAATGGCGCGATCAATTTCGGGTTCTGTGGCCGATAGGGCCCTCAATTTAATTCCCAAAGTAGTTTACTCAAACAGATATTCCTACAGTGAACAGATAGAATTGCAAAATCACATAATGGCACATAAAGTCATGCTGAACACATAATCATATTCAAATTAAGGACCAATGTAGCATATTACGGAACAGGGGTATCACAATCTTCCCCCCTTTAGGAAGTTTGGTCCCTCAAACTTATTTCATCCTTAGTCGAACACAATTCGGAACACCTTTCATTCAATGGTTCCAATCCTTTTTGATAACCATTTACTTAGTCTCAAAATCAAGCAACACTCTGTTCTCAATCAGTTAGGGACTTACATTTTCTTCCATACAAAGCTTGTATGGTGTCACACCAATCTAGAGTGTAGGCTGTGGTTGTAAGCAAAGTCTGCCAACAATGGATAGATCTTTCAAATTCCCTGAAAAATCTACTGCATAAATTTGGAGTATTTCTCCCAAAAATCTAACAAGTTCTTTCTGATCATACATCAATTTGCGGATGGAAAACAGTGCCGAATCATAATTCAGTTTCGTATCAAATTCATAATTTGTCCAGATCATACACAGGAGTCATAAGTCACGATTAAGTTTACGTGATACATTCATTAGCATTAACAGAATAGAACAGAACAGAACGGAACAGAACAGAACATATACACGTGAGGTTACGAATAACCAGTTCCATAAGGGAACCTTCGGGTCCGGGTAACATAACAGAACAGAAGCTGAGGCCCGATTTCCTCTTGAAGGCTTTTCAAAATTCAAACACATTTTAGAATTTCTGTCTAAACAATAGATACTGGGACCCCATGTAACGAGCGATCTTATCGATGTAAACAGTGGCTAGTCTACAAGCATCATACAAAGTTTTATAGGGAGAAATGGGCAACTTCAATAATTTTACCTACAATAGCCCAAATAAGACTTATACCTTGGGTGCTCAAGGTAGCCCCACAACGAAATTCCTAGCCACATATTCCCATTTCCATTCCAAAATGGAGAGAGGTTGAAGTAGTCCCGCCACTATCTGAAATTCAACTTCGACCTGTTGGCACCGAAAAATATTTAGACATATTCACCAACTGCCCTCTTCAAGGTAGGTCACCAACATATTTATTTCAATGTCAGCTAACTTTATCACAGAAGTTCGGTCTATTCCGTATCACAAAAGTTCAATTCATTCTTCAATAATTCCCCAATTCACGATCTGATTCGGTATTTAGTCCAGTGACTCATCACAATTATCCAAGGTCAATTAAAAGTCTTCAGGAATATAAGGTGGATCCAGATACTGATTCCCGAAACAACAAAGGTAACATCGAAGTAATTACCCACACAATACACATAGTCCAGACATCCCCATAATACTGATTGTAAAGTACAATAACATCGAAGCAGGCAATTTCTGACATAATACACGTGTTCTTAATTCATTCAACAGTTTACAGTTCACAATTCAGTTCAATATTCAACTCCCTGTTCTATCGAGTCTTTCCACATTATCTGATAGTCATCAAAAGCATAAGGCAATTCATATATAAACCTCCATAATGGCAAAGGTAGTATCAAAGGAGTCAATCACATGTTAAGCACAATTTACACATCTTCAGGGCCCCAATTACAGAATATAATGGCGCTAGGCAGGCGTTCACAAGGTGTACTGAATTCGCACACTTATGGATAATCAGGATTTTTCAAAGCTTCTTGGATGTCTATAACATCTGCATAATACCAAAGGATGACATTCCGGACAAAACAAAGGAATAATCGTCTCGGAATCAAGCACACCCGTTCACGACCGTCGGTGGCCGACTCGAGATCGATTAGTCAAACCCACCCGTACGAAACCGTCGGTGGCAAAAGGTATCTCGATCAAAGGTGCTACATAGGCTTAACGTCCCCTAGCACGAAAGGACGCCCCAAGAATGTCATCAAAACAACCATAATACCACTCACCGTAACCTGATCTTCCAAAATCCGATAACACTGAAGAAACTACTCTCCCATACACAACATATTCTGATCAGTCAAGGACAACTGTTCAGTACTGCTTATAGTCAAATCAATCTGCCATCATCAGTCCCCATAGCATCAAACCAACCAGGATGGGACAATACACAAGCATCGTTCCTTAAGACACCCAATCACGGGATTTGTACAATTCAGTTCATCTATAACACATATGTCCTCAATGGTTGAAGGTTGGTTCTCAATGGTGTTCATAGGTAGATCAATCTATTGATAGCCCACAAAAAGTCTTTCAAATAAGTCAAGCACTCCAAACGGGTTCAAGTTTTGGGTCCATCAGTTTTCCTGCCAATAATAATCTGGTTATTTATTCACAAGCAATTCTTAATCCCCTTTTTACAAAATCAAATTAGATAGAGGGTCTTATCAATCAATCCAAGCAAAGGTCTTGTCAGATTAAATCAAACAAAGGTCCCGTCAAATTATATCCAATGAGGGTTCTATCGGGTCGATTCAGACAAAGGTTCTATTGGATCAAGTCAGATAGAAGTTTTCTCAAATAAGGTACATTTGATTCTGTAAAGCTCACTTCGTTTGTTTAGGCACATGGTTGATAGTTTCACAACTGCCCTAAATTTATCAGTTCTCAAGGTCATATCAGAATCATTCATCACAACTGTTCATATCAAAGTGTTCTAAATCACGTACAATACGGTATTGTCCACATAAGTTCAGGTATAGTTACATAAGCATGCAAGTGTTCATATCAGGAGGTACGTATCATAATCAGTATAGCAGTTCCCAAATAAGCCTTATATGCAAGACCATGGTGCACAGTAATACATTATACAAAGTTCCTCGGGTACACATAGTATGGGATTGTTACGCAAAAGTTCCAAATTAGTCACATCACCCAGTCAACTTTCTACCAATCAAAATATATGGTCTCACAATTATAGAGTTCATCATTTAGGGCGCTCAACTTGGTCACACGATTACAGAATCATAATTCCAGTGGTTTAGTCATTGAAGACGGTAACATAATAAATCACCCTGAGCATAGGTGTAGATATATATGTGCATGTGCAGAGTCAATCAATATCCCAAAACGTATTTCACAAATTTCCCAAACGGGGCATATACCTCCAATGAATACCGTCTCGATCATGTGGGTCTAACCAATCTAGATACACATGCAGCAGATATGAAATATATGCTGATCCGAATCAAATAATATCCCAAGCAAAGATGTACAAACGTACTAATTCAGAATCAATCAACACATAAGCATTCATTTGTAAACAGTATAGATACCTGAGATAATGGTTACAACATTTTGAGTGCTTTCTGGGATGAGTGTGATTACTCCATCCTGAGTAGCAATTCCTACCACTGGTACGAATTTAGCCAAGGCAGAGGATTCATTCACATTTCGTTCAATCCGGGGACAGTTCCTTGCCGTATGGTCCATTTTACCATATCTATAACGAGCCCCAGAAGTCTGATAACAAACTCCTCGGTGTTTCTCACACTGGTGGTGGCAAGGTTCTTGCCGTAGCGGCAACTGACGCTGTTGTCTCAAGATCTCTGCCAATTCTTGTACTACTCTTTCTGGACTATCAAGTCGGGCTATGGAAGAACCTTCCAACCCGTATGCCCTTAATTTGCCCATACTCTACACAAATTCTTATCAAACTTTACCAAATACTGGGATGCCCAATACGAAATTAAACACAAAATCACATGAGTACATTCGCACATAGGCACATTGTTATATTCTCCTTTCACATATCGTACGCAATTAATCACTTACGTCACAGATAATTGCATATTTATCAAATATCGCATGCTGAACATTTACTAAGTAATTATATACTCAAATCATGTTCATATTTCAAATAGACACCCGTAGGAAGAATTGAATGCACATAAACAACTTTTCATGTATGTGCATTATAACAAAACAAACTTGTTGTACACATTAGTGTAACAATTTATATCTCACATTCGAATCATGTGTGGTACTTCTTTTAGTGTGACATATCATGTTGGTCAAGCATATCAACATATCTCATACATAGGCCACGGTATTATTTCCCCCGAGCGAGGGCCTATGCCACGGTATTATTTCCCCCGGGCTAGGGCTTCATGACCATAAACCACAGTATTATATCCCCTGGGCGAGGGCCTCCGCTAAGGGTACCACAATTATGTTCAAGGAGAATTTAGGAAATCATTCACTTATACCAAACATAGCATTATACTTAATACAGAGATTCACAAGTATGCATATACCAGAGAGCATACGTATTCCAAAGGTTTACCATGCAAGCAATTTACAAATTATAGCACATGACTGTTCATACCGAAACACTTAAGCATACTCTTGATGCTTTCAGATTTACATTTATCACGTGAATGCATCCTAGATCTTTTCTAGACGCTTATTGCTCTTTTGGACAAGTGTGTGAGTTATTAACTCGTGCTCTGATTGTAAGAACCCACATTTTTCATCTTAATCATGTTCATGAGCATCTGTATGATTATGGTTTGTTAAGCTTGCATGTGTATGTTCGTGACTTGTCCTGCTTAAGTGAGTGAGATCCATGCCTTGATTTGATACCTTTGTGATTTGTCTAAGTGTTATGTGCTTGCCTAAGTTATGATTAGCCGACGTTATGCCAAGCCTAGGTTACGTTGCGCCCTAGTGATCTCGTCCTGGAGTGGTACGACCTAGACCGAGGTGTGGCACATCTAGGCCAAGATGTGGCACAGCTTAGTCAAGTGTTGTCTTTCCTAGCCGAGGTCATTGTCACCTTAGTTGCCGAAGCCCTTTTGTTAGCCGATGTCACCTCTTGCCGGAGTACCGTTCCGTGTAGCTTGTTAGATACGCCTTGTTATTAGCCGATGTCGTTGCCTCGTCAGGAAGCCCATACCGTTTTGCTTGTTGAACACCCTTTCACCATGCTTTGTCCAGTCTGTCAGCCACCTTTTCAGGGTGAACCCAACCAGTCGCCGCCACGTGTCCCAACAGAGGGATTAAGCCCAGAACCGAGTGAGAACACTTATCATTTTAGTGTCATAACCTTGCCTTGTAGAGAGAGAAACTCTAGGAGGAAGAAGGAGTTTTAGAGTGAGAAAGTAAGTCTTCAAGCTTGATTCCGAGAGATCGAACCGTTAGATCCGTGTTCTAAGGTTAGGTTCTTGATCCGCTCTTGTTGTTCTATATGTTTATGATATTGCATTGCATGATTGAATATGATGTGTAAGCCATGCATTGCTTTGAAGTTCGATTTTAGAAAGAGAAAATGGTTTTCATGTGTTCTTCAAGAAAAGTCATGTTTTGATCCGAAAGCTCATGCCAAGATCCATGTTTTTGTGTTTGTTTCCACATGATTTTCAAGTATGGGTACCCAGGTCCATGTTTTCGAACTCATGTCATGAAATCCCAGATCTTGTAATAACAAGTTATGATTTTAGCATTCATGTTCTTCATGTTCTTCACGCTCATGTTCTTCATGATCATCAACAGAGGGAAACCCAGAATTTCCCGACCTCTTTCTCTTGCATGTGGCCCTTGGGGACACACCTCGGCAAGGAGGTGTGGAACCTCGTCCTAGACCTGGTTAGTGCCCAGCATGTTTTTCCGAGATCATTTGTTACATATGAAGCTTGTTTGAAAGTGCATTCAATAGGCCTTGCCATGTGCTTGTAGGACTTGGACTTGTCTCGACCCCGACGTTCGAAGAACTATGTGAGTGGTATTTTTAATAAAGCTATGTTATACTTGTTTTGATGAATCTCGTTTTGCCTTGTTTGATGAAAAGTATTTGATTTAGCATGATGCCTATCCCTATTTGAATATCAAACACTATCTTGTTTTGATGACATGTCTTGAAAGTCCTTAGTTGCAGGGGACTATAATGCAACTGCACTCTTGTCTTGAAAGTCCTTAGTTGCAGGGGACTATAATGCAACTGCACTCTTGTCTTGAAATGTCATCGCACTCGTATTATGTAGATGTTATTAACATCCAAGGAATTTGAAAGACCGGCAACGAACTTGATTTTTCCCCTTGCTTGTAATATATGCTATGTATGTTTTGGAAAGAATCTCGGATATCAATCATGCAAAAACCTTTATTTATAATATCATTCACTGAGTATCCAAGCTCACCCTCTCTATATATATGTAGGTGATGAGCAAGAAGGCATTGAGGCCTAGGTGTGTTGCCGATGTGTTTTGAGTGCTGTGCCGACGTGTTTTGGATTAGTATTTTGTAACGTCTTGAAGATCATGCTTCTTAGCTTATGTTCCATTTGTAATTTGTATATGTCGGCTTGAGAAGCCTTTTGGTCAAGATGTATTTTGTATTTCATTTCCTTATTGTATCTAAATTGTAAGACTTTGTAAGAATGTATGTCATTTCATTGGACTTAAGCACGGCTCTCATGGACTATTTGGATTCCATATATATATACATGTATACGATGCTTCCGCACTTGTAAGCCCCATATTTTATACTCTGATTGTGTGTGATTCTTGTAAGTCGGCCTTTGGTAATCTCGGATTACTGGCCATCACGGCACCAAACTACTAGGGGCGGTTTGGGGGCGTGACACTGATACCACTCTGTCACGACCCGAACCCGCCCCCATGGGTTAAGGACGTAACCGGCCAGTAATCCTAAGATTACCTACGGCCTCAAACCAAAACAGACTTAACACATCAGAGTAAAGGGGGCCAAAGGGAAGCCAAATTTAAAACTTTGTCCATAGAGCTGTGCTTACATGGCACATCAAAACAAACCATACATATGTACGTTAATAACTCACAACAAAAAGTGTAATGACATAAGATTCTATACAGACAGGATCATCCAAACTAAGTCAACCCATGAAAACTATATATAGACGTATTCAGAACTTCGCCAACCTGACAAAATGTAAATATAAACAAAAGGGCGAAGACGGGTGTAGTGCGTGAGACACAAGGGCTGACTCTCTCAAAACCTTAGTTGCTCCATACAGACTTCACTCAGGCTGGGTCTGGACTTCTCTTGGCTCACCTACAAACACATGAATGAGCGTGAGCGAAAGCCCAGTGAATAATATCAAATCAAATACAGGAGTTACATAACAATGTAGAACAACATGTTCCAAACGGCCTTAGGCCCAATTCCTATTTCTATTTAACAGATATATAACTACACGAAATTCAAATCAAGTGACTGTAGTTCCAAACATTCTGGCCTTTGGCCCATTCAGATTTCCATTCATGTCAAAACGGCCTTCGGCCCATTCGTTTACGTCAAAACGACCTTCGGCCCATACATTCATGTCAAAACGGCCTTCGGCCCACTCATTCATGTCAAAACGACCTTAGGTCCATTTATATATGTCAAAACGACCTTCGGTCCACTCATTTCTATCAAAACGACTTTCGGTCCATTCATTTCTGTCAAAACGGCCTTCGGCCCACTCATTCATGTCAAAACGACCTTCGGTCCACTCATTCATGTCAAAACGACCTTCGGTCCACTCATTTCTATCAGAACGACCTTTGGTCCATTTATGTTTATCAGAACGACCTTTGGTCCATTTGTTTACGTCAAAACGACCTTAGGTCCATTTATTTCTATCAGACAGAATGACCTTAGGTCCATTTATTCATATCGAAACGACCTTTGGTCCATTCATCTCTATCAAAACGACCTCTGGTCCATTCATTTCTATCAAAACGACCTTAGGTCCAATTACTTTCATGTCAGACTTTTGCCCACAATCCCAATCAGCAATTCCAGCAATTCATAAAGCTTATGAGGGAATAAACAATTGGACATTCACAATTATTCGAATATCGATATTACTCACAGTGATCGGCTTGTGGTTTTGCCCTGGAGCTTGACCCTACACGTTTCATGAACACAAAAGGGTCATTAACAGTTCAATCCGTTCTTTAATTCACATATTCCTCTTTAGGCTTTATTATTATCTCATTAACTCATTTACAATGCTTAACATATGCCTAAGAGTACTTGCAAGTGAAAGAGAACGGAAAATAGAACACAAAATGCAAAAACAGGATTTCAGAAAATAGGGTCCCCGCTCGAGCGTGGACTATAGCGATCCCGATATTTCCTGTTGTTGTTTAACTGTAATCCGGACTCGGTTCCGTAGATTCGTTGTTGTCTTATCCTCATTTCTATCCCCTACTCTTTTAATTAGAGTTTTGGGTTGTGTTGGGCAAGTTGGGAATAAGTTGGTCGTGTTTTAAAACTTAGAATTTTTGCCCAGGTTTTGTTCTCTCCGCTCGAGCGGAGATTTGACGCTCGAGCGGGATTTTGTTGCTGCCTTTCCGCTCGAGCGGACGTTTGGACGCTCGAGCGTGAATTTCCTTCTCTCAGCATTTTGGACATCTGCAGAAAATTCTGGGAGAGTGCATCCGGCGCTCGAGCGGATCTTGGGACGCTCGAGCGTGAACCTGTGTCTGACGCTCGAGCGGGGTGTTTTACGCTCGAGCGGACCTGTTTTTATATCAGTCCGTGAAATCATTTTTTTGATCACTTTTTGATTTCCTTTCTCTCTCTTACTTTTTCAAAACCTCCATTGGAGAGCATCTCACTCTAAAACCCCAATTTCTCTCTTAGAATTGATCTAGTAGAAGTTGTTTTCTCACCTTGGGCCTTTGCAAAAGTTGTGTTGATCGTCGAGGGCTATCTTTTAATCTGAAAATTTCGGGATTTGGAGCATTTCCGTTTCTTCATCTCCTTCGTTGCGCCCCATCTTTCGAGGTAGGGATAACCTACTCCATCTTATGAGCTTTGTCTTTGAATTTTAGCATTTTGATATGTTGGGGGTTGTTGGGAAATTTTGAGAAAGTTTGGGCCTTTGTGTAATTTTACAAAAGGTGGGGTTTTAAATATATAAACCTATATGCATGTTAGGCATAGAGAAACGAGATTAATGTTGGGACATTGATGGAAATGGAACCTTAGGGTTGTTTTGTGAACTATGGTGATTTGCCCTAATTGGATTAATTAATTAATGCATACGATTAATTGAAGAAAATGAGGAATTGAATTGAGAATGTTAAAACTGGGAATGTATGTGACTAAAGAGTGTAGATGAATCTTTTATTGCTCATCTAGTTGAAATGTTGATATATTATCCATTTGTGCATTTATTTCCTGCTTAGAAAAGATTGCTTTGGGCTACCGGTGGAGGGTAGTGTTGATTGTTGTAGACAATGCATGATGATTAGGCAAACTAAAACTAATCAATCGGATGTGTCATAGAGTATGACGGTTGATAGAATACATTAACTGTATGTATTGAGTGATTGTGTATATGACCAATGTGTTTATATGCATTATGTGTAGACGGTTAGTAGAATACATTAGATTTATGTATTGATTGATTGAGTATGTGATTCTGTGTTTACATGCGTTATATTGTGTATAGAACCTTTGTGTTTATATGCATTGCTTGTGTAGAGGAGGAGATGGGGGATGTACTCCGCGGTTTAGAGGAAGATGGGGGATGTACCTCTAAACCGGATAGGATTGGGAGGAGATGGGGGATGAACTCCGTAGACACAGCTCATAGGCTTGTCTAGAGAAGTGAAGATACAGCTCATATGCTTGTCTTTGTGAAGTGTAGATATAGCTCATAGACTTGTCTAGAGAAGTGAGGATACAGCTCATATGCTTATCTGTTATGGTATTGATATAGCTTGTCACGCCCTCAAAATAATAACAATAAACCCATCAGATAAGACATGCATTTACATTTAAACTAACTGCATTCCTTTCATTCATTAGAATTCCAAGACATAAGTATTACATGTTAACCTCATAACAAAATGCCCTACGGGCTTACAGCTTTCCAAGTTAACACTTGGTTACAACAAAGAGTTCTAACTCGTTTACACATTAAGCCCTTGGCTTGAAATTACATGTAATACATCAAAAGTAAAACGACAAAACTATGCCCGCCACTAGCCTCCCAGCTATGTCCTTGGAGGTGGCATGCTTCCTGCACCTGAAAATGATATTCCCATATAGGGTGAGCCACAGCCCAGTAGAAATACACTAAACCAACCATGGACAATGACTAAAACATTAGCAATTGATAGTTGGCCAACACTGATACAATCACGTAAATTACATATTTATGTCAACGACTTACAAGTCCCAATTACTTTTCATTTTCCCTTTTTCAACAGATAAGCATGCTAGCTCTATCATCATTTCCACAGATATGTATAAGAACTATATCTCACATTCAGATAAGCATAAAAGCTATATCCACATTCTCAACAGATATGTATATCAACAATATCCACAGATAAGCATACAAGCTGTATCCACATTCTACAACAGATATGTATATCAACAATATCCACAGATAAGCATACAAGCTGTATCCACACTTCACAAAGATAAGCATATGAGCTCTATCTTCACTTCTCTAGACAAGCATATGAGCTCTGTCTACGGAGTTCATCCCCTATCTCCTCCCAATACCTATCCGGTTTAGAGGTACATCCCCTATCTTCCCCTAAACCGCGGAGTACATCCTCTATCTCCTCCTCTACACATAACGTATATAAACACATTGGTTCTATATACAATCACACAATACACACAATTAATGTATTCTATCCACCGTCAAGTTCCATGACACATTCCATTGATTAGTTTCCGTTTACCTAATCATCATGCATTGTCTACAACAATCTCGACTATCCTCCACCGATAGCCCAAAGCAGTTATTTCTAAAACAGAAAATAAATGCACAAATGGATATTCAATTAACATTTCATTTCCTCATTTCTCACCAATTAATTATCCCAATTAATTAAACAATGTTCCATAATTACCATTTCAACCCTTAGGTCCCATTTTCATCAATGATTCAATAATCATTCCATTTTTCTATGCCAAACATGCATCTAGGTTTATTATGAATAAAACCCCAACTTTTGTAAAATTACACAAAAGCCCCAAACTTTCACAAAATTACCAAACCAAGCCCAACATCTCAAAATACCAAAATTTAAAGACAAAACCCATAGAGAGGAGTAGGTTATCCCTACCTCAAATTCGGAGTCCCAAAGGAGAAGACGACAAAACCCAACGTGCTCCAAAACCCGAGATTTTCAGATTAAAATGAAGCCCTCGACGATCAACAACTTTTTTGTAAAGGCCAAAGGTGAGTAAGTCACTCCTACTAGATCAAAACCTAGAGAGAAGGTAGAGTCTAGAGTGAGAGGCTCAACAATGGTGATTTTGGAAAAGTAAGAGAGAGAAGAGAAAGTGAAAAAGTGATTTGAAAAGTCACAATTTCGGGACTTTAACCCAGGTCTCCGCTCGAGCGTAAAACACCCCGCTCGAGCGGCCACTCACAGACTTCCGCTCGAGCGGCCAACCTCCCGCTCGAGCGCAGAATGCACTCGCTCAGCACATTTGCAGAACCAGGCCTCCGCTCGAGCTCCCAACCCCACGCTCGAGCTCACAACACTGCACAACAAGATACTGGATGGATGTATTCCCCGCTCGAGCGCCAACACCTCCGCTCGAGCGGACAGGCCAAAAATCTGGGCAACTAGTTTTGGTTTCTAAACTCAACCAACCTGTAACCAACCCGCCCAACACATCCTATAACTCAAATACAAAGTAAGAAAGGATGTAAACAAGATAATAAACAACTACCAACATCCACGGACACATGTCCGGATCACTGTACAACAAGGGTAAACCCGGGATCGCTATATAGCTCATATGCTTATCTGTTATGGTATTGATATAGCTCATATGCTTATCTATTGAAAAGTTGGTTTGATTTGATATAACACTAAAATGTATATCATCATCATTTGTGAAGTATGGAAGTAGTTTGTGTGTTATTGATATAACATCAAAATGGGTATCCACCGTGAATTTCGAAGGTGTTCTAGTGATGAACTATAACTTCATCAAATGTTTTGGCCAGAGTACTGAGCCTTATTTTCAAACTCAAGGTTGAACAAGAAATGAAAATTGAATTGTATCATAGACTTAATTGTCATGGAATCGAAATAAGATATAAATGGAGGTATAAGTATTGACCATGTTTCAGTTGCTAATCTTTTAATCATTGTTCATAGTTGGTTTAGTATATCTCTGCTGGGCTGTGGCTCACCCTATATGGGAACATCATTTCAGGTTCAGGTAGTATGCCCCCTCCAAGGACATAGCTTGGGAGGCTAGAGGCGGACAGACTTTTGTTCTCTTATCTCCGTTTGATGTGTTACGTGTAAATTCTATGCCAAGGGCTTAATGTGTAACCGAGTCAATACTCTCTTTGTAACCAGGTGTTAACTTGGAAAGCTGTAAGCCCGTAGGGCATTTACTTTTGTTGTTAACGAGTAATACTTTTGTAATGAAGTACTCTGATGAATTGAGGAAATGTGGATCTTCTGTATATAAATGTATGTTTATATTGATGGGTTTAATGTTATTATTTTGAGGGCGTTACATGGACTTCCCCGCTCGAGCGGACCCTTAGGTCAGCAAAAGTACTGGTTGCCTTCAATTCCAGCTCGAGCGTGAACTCGGCCGCTCGAGCGTACTGCCTGTCTACATAGCTCCCCGCTCGAGCGTCAAATTCCCCCGCTCGAGCGGGAACCATGTCTGCAAAAAAATGCTGGGAGCTTGTTTTCTCCGCTCGAGCGGCACTTCACCCGCTCGAGCGGACATCGAAAATCTGGGTTTTCCAGATTGAGTTCTTGAGCTTCATCTCAACATTCAAAGGCTCTAAATGCATGATTTCGGTCCAAACTTCACATAATCATGTACTAACATGGTACAAACATAGAATTACAACATATTGAAGCTCAATTTCATAATTTATTTGCATGCATGTCCCAAAATATCACAACCTCATCACCAACATGCTCAAATTCAAACATTCAAGATTACACATTAAACTCATGAATTCAAGAATCAATGCTTACCTAGAGGCTCAATCTTCACAATTATGGCCAAGTCTTGCACCTAGCCTTCCCAATTCACAATTTTGAATCAAAATGCCCAAAGGTGCCTCCCCTCTCTCTCAAAGTCGTCTCTCTCTCTCTCTAGAGAGTTAAGCTTCAGCCAAAATGATATAAGGGTGAGGAATTGATCATAATAAGGCCCCTATTTAGCCCCACTCAACACATTATTTCATTATAAAATATTTGGGCACTTAATTCATCAATTTAATCGATTTAATCTGACCCAAATCAATTTTCAATTAAACTCCACCGTAGGCTCTAAAAATTATGCCAATCACAATGGCGCGATCAATTTCTGGTTCTGTGGCCGATAGGGCCCTCAATTTAATTCCCAAAGTAGTTTACTCAAACAGATATTCCTACAGTGAACAGATAGAATTGCAAAATCACATAATGGCACATAAAGTCATGCTGAACACATAATCATATTCAAATTAAGGACCAATGTAGCATATTACGGAACAGGGGTATCACATTTAGGAAACCCTGACTCGTGCCTAAAGCATAAACACTTACCGAGTACTCCGAGCCAAAACAGAAACTAGTTAGAAATCAATGCATGATCCTAGCTATGTCAAGAATGCCTAATGTAACACATACAAAATGCAACTAAGACAGGCTCGGCTATTCTAAAATGTCATGTGAAATGCAATTTGATACATGTATTCAAACAGGAATTGAGATACAATGCAGTTAGCATGATGCGCCGAGCCCGGTGTATGCAAGACAGATGAATGGATACAAACATTTGAGCATAAGGATGCTAATTGAAACATGCTCTAAAACTAACCATCGTAAGTTGGTAAATAAAAGGGAGAAAGAAATGGGGGTTGGAAGACATGCATCACACACACGCACACTTATTTACAACAGTTGTGCCCTCTCGACGGAGGGTCCGAATGAATAATACAGAACCAACTAGCTAATCTAATTAAACTAGTTATTACACAACAGAATGAATAACAAGCTACAGCTAATTATTACACAACTCTAACTAATTAACAAATTAACTAAGTTAGCAATTGAATAAGCATGTAAACTATATGAAATAGGCTGCCTCAACTCTGCCTTGGATGACGAAGGATGCGTGCCCAGTCACCTCGTGCGAAAATCCATTGCGATGCCCCGATTTGCCTCTGTTTGCAACTGGTCTCAGGGCACTGCAAAAAGCTCTAGAAGGTTGAAACTCCATCATGGGAATCTGTAGGAGGGCTGCCGACCAGTTGTTGGCACTGGAGACCACCTGCTAACCACTTTTTATGCTGAAAACCAGAAAAAGTGGTCGGCTAACCACTTTATCTGGTCGGCCGACTAGTTTTTGCTGTTAGTTTCTGGTTTGCTGCAACAGAGAGCAAGAAAGGGGCATGGCAAAGTATTTGCAACACATGTATACACAACCACCCTCCCTATCATTATGTAAGCTCAAGGGAGTATGATTCTCGACCCGCGGGACACCAGTCACGCATCTCGATGCATGATAGCCAAGGAGCCCAAGTTACACAACTCAATATGAAAGGAATGCACACATGAACACATAAAGCCTAAAACTCCATCATGTATAGTCAAGAGTGTCAGCAACCGAGAATTGAGGCACGTTTTATCACTTCGAGTATGAAACGCCCCTCATTTCCCGTGTTTGGACTAACTCCTATTCCAAACACAATGCAACAAATAACATGTCATGTCATACACAATGCGGCTCAAGCATGCGAACATACAATGCAATGAAACAAGTATGTGAACAAGATGCAATGGACAATCATGAAAACATGCAACTAACATACTAGCATACACAATGCTATGAACTACATGGCATACACAATGCTCATGACAACTAGTATACACAATGCACATGGTAACTAGCATACGCTAGGCAATGGACATGGCATGCACAAATGCAATAATCAATCATGCAATAACATGGCATTCTCAATGCTATGAACCACATGGCATACTCAATGCACAATGGGCTTAAACCAAAATGAATAGGCCTCAGCCATGTCCAAATCAGTGGCCATACATGCTAAGATAGAAACTCAAAATGCTATACAAACATGCATGCACATCGACCCAAACTTAAGGCTCAAAACACAACTCTCCAAAAGCATTGAAAGGATGTAACATGGGGTACAATGGCATATGTTCCAGCACTGAAATGACATGCAAAATGACTTAGAATCATGCCAACAACCTATGTAATGCATGTTGAAAGGCTCAAGCGTCAAAGCTAGTGAAGTGCATTACACTAGAGGCATTCAAGACAATGCCCAAATGGCCAAACCAACCTCAAACAGACCCTATGTAGGCCAAAATAGTAGCAAAGATGGGTTGAGATGATGGCTTGAAAGGCACGAAAATGAGGCTCCTGCAATGGCTCACAAATAGGGCATAAAGGCACAACCCTCAAGAGCACTTAAGGAGTGGAAAATATGGAAGTATAACAGCCCTACATGCTCTGAAATATTATTTTTAATGATGCCAAAACATGCAAATACCTCAAGTTAAGCATGTAAGAGACCTCAAAACTCAAAGCTAGTTAAGGCTATTACACTACAAGCATGCATGACAAGAATTATTCGACCAAGAAGCTTCAAAATAGAGCTAGAACAGCCCAAAATATAAACAAAATCATGCTAGAGCATAACCAAAATATGCTAGAATAATGAGCCAAAACATCATGCAAACAAAGCTAGTAAACAAGATTTACAGTACAAGCATATGGAGCATGCAAGAGGCTACCAAACTAGCCAAAAATAGAGTCATGACATGTTAAATGATGGCCAAAAATCTACTGAAATGGAGCCAATACATGCTAGAAAGACATGCTACTTTGATGAGCCACAAATGGGAATACACTACATATACAAGAAGCAAACACAAGATGACCAAACCAGCCATAGACAGAGCTAAGGCAGGCCCTAAAAGTCACAAAAAAGTGCCTGAACCAAGCCTTGAAAGTATGAAGATGCATGCTTCTTTGATAGGCCAATAATGCAAGCAAACAAAATAAGAAGAGAGTGGATCACCCCCCTCTGATTTGATGCCTCAAAATGACATACATACCACTAAAAATCTACTGGATTTCAGTGGCTAAAAGGCCAAGCAAATACCAACCCAAAGGCCTTAAGGCATGGCACAAAACAAGACTAAACAAGGCATGCAAGAGGGTAGAAGACCCTCAACACCAAAAGGGCCTTAAACAAACATGCTAAGGACTGAAAAATAGAGCTTTTTGTAGTTCAATGTTAAGCCAAGAGAAGCATGCAAATATGGCTAAGAGTGTAATCAAAATAGAGCTTAAAAAGGGAAAAAGAGGGTTACCCTTGAAGCACTGCAAAACCAGCAGATTTCCAGAGCCAAAACCAGCTTTTGAGCTCCCACTAGGCCCTCCAGCAACTTAGCAACAAGGTAAGAGTGTTTGGCTAGGAGGTTGTGTGCACAAATGTGAAGCAATGCACAAATATAGAGAGAGAAGAGAGGAATATAGAGAGAGTATAAGCCTATGCTCTCAGCAAAATTCAGAACCTCTGCCATGGAGAGGGAGAGCCTCTCTTAT
This sequence comes from Camellia sinensis, assembly GCF_055761805.1. NCBI lineage: Eukaryota > Viridiplantae > Streptophyta > Magnoliopsida > Ericales > Theaceae > Camellia > Camellia sinensis. The sequence continues at coordinate 166,469,394 of NC_138972.1, forward strand.
AGAAAAAAAAAGGTTCAAGATTATTGGAGAAGCTAAAACTTGGATGCAATCCCTCCATACACGTGTATGGAAGATACAATCTGTGCCCTCCAGCTAGTACAGCTGGCATCCACACAGTCTGCCAAAACAGGGGGAAAGCTGCCGACCACTTTAAGTGGTCGGCCAGCCACTTGCAGTGGTCGGTCGACCACCACAAGTGGTCTCCCAGGAAAGAAAGTTGTTGGCAGGGGAAAATGGCGGTCTCCACACTGAAAGCAAGCTAATGGTCTGGTGGGAGACCAGAAAAGGTGGCCCAAAGACCAAGAAAACCAGTTTCCTGACCAGAAAACTGGCTGGCGAGAAGAAAAGTGGTCTCCAAGGGAAAAAACTGGTCTTCCACCCTCATACCACCTTCCAAACAAGGAATACAAGATTTGTACCAAAAACAAACCAAAACGGATGCAAGACGAGAGTTTGGGAGGCAAAGCGCGTAGTTGGGAGCCTCGAAAACTAGCTGTCGAGCACCAAAAATGGTACACGACCACAAAAGTGGTCTCCCGGACCAGTGCCCCTCTTGGGAGAGGAAGCAAGGTGTGGTTCAAAAACCAAGCCAAATGGAGAACGTTAAGCAGTCCCAAGACAAGGCGCACGGCCGAAGGCTCTAAAAATCGAAAACTAGTTTCCAAATGGAAAAAGTGGCCTACGACCACGAAAAGTAGTCTACGACCATAGAGAGATGGTCTACAAGACCTCTCCCTCCGTCCAGGAAGGGAAACAAGGCTTGGTCCGCAAACCGAGCTGAAGCACAAAGAGTTCGGAGACCCGGAGGCAAGGCTCTCAGCCAAAACTCTAAAGCTCGAAATGAGCACAACACGCACTATTACCGAGCGCTCAATCGATGACATCTTAGTCTTAAGGTCGGTAAAAAATGGAGTGTCTACAGATGGATGGATATTCTGGTTATAACCAAATCTACATTGCAGAGGAAAATGTCCACAAGACAACATTCAGATGTCCTGGGAATATTGGCACGTTCGAATGGGTTAAATTGCCATTTGGCCTGAAGAATGCTGGGGCTACATATCAGAGGGTTATGAATACTATCTTTCATGACCTTATTGGGGGGGTATTTAGAGTGTTATATTGATGACATTGTAGTGAAATCCTAGTCCATGGAGGAACATTTGTTTCACTTAGAAGCAGCTTTCGAAAGAATGAGAAAGTTTAAGTTGAAACTCAATCCTCTTAAATGTGCTTTTGGCGTATCATCTGGAAACTTCTTGGGCTATGTAGTACACAAGAAAGGAATACAAATTGACCAGAATAAAGCCAAAGCCATCATTGAAGCCAGACCTCCATCAAGCAAGAAAGAATTACAAAAGTTCCTTGGACAGGTTAATTTTCTTCGAAGATTCATTTCTAATACTGCAGGGAAAACTAAAGTATTTTCTTCCTTGTTAAGGCTAAAAGATGAAGAGGAGTTTGTGTGGATAGCAGAGCATCAAACTGCTTTCGAAGGAATCAAAGCCTACTTGGCCAACTCTCCAGTGCTGATGCCACCAAAGGGTAATAAGCCCTTGAAGTTGTACATAGCTGCAGCAGAAGATTCATTGGGAGCTTTCTTAGCCCAAGACAATAAAGAAGGCAAGGAACAAGCTGTTTATTACCTTAGTAGGTTTCTAAATTCTTGTGAATGTAAATATTCAGCTGTAGAAAAGCTGTGCCTTACATTGTATTTTGCTGCAATGAAATTAAGATATTATCTTTTGCCTACAACTGTCTTGGTAATTGCAATCACAGATTTGGTTAAGTATATGTTATCTAGACCCATGTTGAGGGAAAGAATTGGCAAATGGATACTCGCTTTGTCAGAATTTCATCTAGAATATGTTCCCCAAAAGGCAGTAAAAGGACAAGTTTTAGCTAATTTTTTGGCAGACCATCCATGTCAAACAGAAAGCCAAGAGATAATGGAACTTGGTATGGCTAGTGTTGAACCATGACAAATGTGGTTCGATGGATCAAAAGCCAATGGTTTAACTGGAATTGGTATAGTAATCAAGTCACCACAAGGAGTAGAAACCACGCATGGTTTCAGAGTGGATGAAATTACTTGTTCCAATAATCAAGCTGAATATGAAGCCTTAATAATGGGACTGGAAATACTTATTGGATTACAAGCTCATGCAGTTGACATATTTGGAGATTCTCAATTGGTAGTTAACCAGGTGAAAGGGATTTTCAAATGTCAAAGTATAAGCATGTTGCCATACTATGTTGTTGCATTACATCTGCTTTCTCAATTGTAACTCATGTCCCACGATTCTTGAATAACAAAGCTAATGATATAGCTCAGAAAGCTTCGAATTTCAAGAGAAGGGATAATATTGGAAGAGATATAGGCCAGACAACATATTAGAAAGTAATACTACCCTTGAATAAAAGGAATGTGGTCCTGGAAGTCAATCATAATGACTTACAAGAGCAAGATTGGAGGCATCCAATAATGCAGTATCTGACTGGCCCAACTTCGAAAGCCAGTAGAAAAATTAAATTGCAGTCTATGCAATACACAATGTATGGTAATTCTCTCTACAAAAGAAGGGGAGATGGGTTATTGTTGGAATGTTTAGGTCCAAAGGAAGCATTGACAGCTATAGCTGAGGTTCATGAAGGCATTTGTGGTGCTCATCAGTCTGGTGTGAAGATGAGATGGTTGCTTCGAAGGCATTCATACTATTGGCCAACTATCCTTAAAGACTGCATAGAGTATGCAAGAGGTTGCCAGGCATGCCAAAAGAATGGCACAATAAGGCACGTGCCCATAATTGACCTGCATGCAGTTGTGAACCCTTGGCCATTTAGAGGATGGGCTATGGACATGATGGAAAAAATACACCCACCCTCTTCGAAGCATCATTGTTTCATCTTAGTGGCCACTGATTACTTCACTAAGTGGGTCGAAGCTAAGCCATACAAGGCTGTAGACCAAATTGAAGTCATTGGATTCATTAAGGATTTAATCTATAGATTTGGCATCCCACAGACTATAACTGTTGATAATGAGACTGTATTTGATGGGAAAATGGTGAAGTCTTTTGTGGCAGAATTTAGAATTAGCCTTGTTAATTCCACCCCCTATTATGCACAAGCCAATGGTCAAGCTGAATCATCCAATAAGTCTTTAAAAAAGGTAATACAAAAAGTTGTGGAAGAGAATCCAAGGGATTGGCATAACTTATTGTTGGATGTTTTGTGGGCTTATAGAACTTCTCCAAGGTCAAGCACAGGAGTCACTCCTTGTGCCTTAGTATATGGGCATGATACAGTGTTACCTGTAGAAATTAATGTTAAGTCCTTGAGGGTAAGATGCCAAGACCAATTAGATCTTGAGCAATACCATCAGAGTATGTGCCTGGAGTTAGAAAGTATAGATGAAGCTAAAATTCTGGCATTAAATAGCATGCTTTTCCAAAAGAAGAAAGCAACCAAAAACTATAATAAGAAAGTCAAACACATTGGCTTTGATGAAGGTGATTTGCTATGGAAGACAATACTCCCAATAGGGATTAAAAGCCATAATTTTGGTAAATGGTCACCTAACTGGGAAGGACCATATCAAGTTCATAGAGTCTTGCCTTTTGGAGCTTACCATTTGAGAAATTTGAATGGATACATACATCCAAAAAGATTAATGGCAGATATTTGAAGCCTTATTTTCCAACCATATGGGAAGCACAAGGAATAAAATAAATACTAAGTACAAGAACATAAGAATACTCAAATGATAAATAAGAATTTGTTTTTCATAAAGAGTTGAATACATTTTGCCATAAAAATTGGCCCAAAAGTTAGTACAATGCCTCAGTTGTTCTTTTACAATGGATGTTCTATTCTTAAATGATGAAAACAACTGGATGGCTGTGGTCATTTCCTGCTTTCGGTCGGCTAGTCCTTGATTGGTAATCTGCAACTTGGTGTCAGTTTGGATTAAGGCCTGGTTAACTGCGGATAGCTCCTCCTTAAGTTGAGCTTTCTTCTCCAGTAGTTGAGTTCGAAAGTGGGAGACAGAGGAATGTTGTTCCTTTAGCTCTGATACTTTAGTATGTACTGTGGAAACAAAGCTCTAGTCTCTAACCAATTTCTCCTCTGCAGCCTTGGCAGCATGGCAAATGTTGATGTAAAAGTCAATAGTGGCTGCTGCCCGAGATAAATGACTTGAGACAGTCATGCCGGATTGTTCAACGATTTTGCAGCACTGAAGGAAGCCATTTCTTATTATAGGCCTCTGTAAGGCCTCAAAAGGGATCCTTGAAAAAGATGTCAACAGCTCAAGACAGCTGTCTAAGTCTATCAGAGGCGAAGAAGTCTTACTACTGGTGGAAGAGCTCTAAAAAATTTCTAGCAAGGAATTAGCCAAAACTAATGGCTTAGTCTCATCACTAGCTATTGGAGAGGTGGAAGGTATGTCGAAGAGACTAGCTAGTCTAGCTTCGAAGATGTCTACCTCATCCATGGACATGAAGGGTGCAGAAAGAGCTTTGGTGGAAGGCATAAAGGACTGCATAGGGATAAGAGAAATGAGTGGAGCATCTTCAGCAGTTTCTATAGTTCTAGCCACCAGTAGGTCGAGAGAAGAGGGGCTGGAACTAGGCAGAGATAATAGACTATGAGTTGGAGAGCTACCAGCACCCTCTATAGGGGAATCAGCTACCATCAGAGATGGAGCAGCAGCTGGAATTCCCTTAGGAGGAGAAGGAAAAGTAAGGCTCAAAAGAGAATTAAATTGAGATAAATCAAAAGTCAAATGAAGGAGATATGGAGTTAAGCCAGAAGGGAAAGAAGCAGGAATACTTGGCCTCAAGGAGGGTACAGAGAATGTAGGCCTAGGAAGTGGGAGTATTATCTGAATAGACTTCACATTTTGCAATTGATCAACTTCAACCGAAACTGAGAGAGTCATTAATGGAAGAATAGGCTTAGTAGTTGTTGTTGCAAAAGAAGAAGTACAAAGTAATGTCAAGTCTCAATACCAAGAATTTGACAAGAAAAGAATAGAGGTATGAAAGAAATTACTTGTTTCAGAAGTGATAGCAATGATGGGAGAGCTACGAAGGGAATAGTGCTCAGCAATGTGTTGCCTTCTCGCAGTTTCCCTTTGGATTGCATCAGCAGATGTAGCTTCATCTCTTAATAGTTGCTGCTGCCGCCTCTTCTCAGCTCTTTGAAAAACAATTATTTCTCTGGAATGTTCTTCCTCTACTGCTTTGGCAGCCGCCTCATGAGTGGGGTCTTCGACCAAATCAGAAGGAGAGACAGTCATCTTCTTTCTCTTTCTTCTCGGTAATGGTATTTCCTGCTCTTTCTCAATCTCTCTCTCTTCAATCTGGGATTCAGGCTCTTCAGAAGTAAGTTCCTTTTCCACTGCTTTGGCAGCTGTCTCATGAGTAGGGTCTTCGACCAAATCAGATGGAGAGACAGCTACCTTTTTTCTCTTTGTTCTCTGTAATGGTATTTCTTGCTCTTTCTCAATCTCTTTCTCTTCAGTCTGAGATTCAGATTCTTCAGGAGTGAGTATTAGCTTCCTTTTCTTTTTCTGCTGTTGTTTGTCTTTGAGAGCAGCTAGAGTTTCAGCTCTTTTAGGAGATTCTTCTTGTGGAGACCCTGCACCAAGAGGTATGAGTGTAAAAGAAACAAACAAAAGAGTATAAAAGAAAAGGAACCTGAAAATACTTACCCTTTTTTGAAGAAGCTCTGGTAACTCTAGCTGGAGGGGGTGAGGCTACAGGAACAGTTTGGGCAGCTGTGGAAAGAGAGGGTCTCTGGGCGTAAATGGACATTCGAGAGGCTGCAAAGTGGAACGGGAATCCCCTGAGTAAACCCAAATTGTCTGGCAAACTGAGAAGGGCAGTATACCTCAAATATACACTTATGAGCTCGAGGGTTTAAAGTACCAATGAACAGCTCTCTCGGTAACAAAATAGAAGCCCACATATCTTTGTGTGGTGGGGTGGAGCACTCTTTATCAGCCAAGAATGTTTGCAGCCAAGCAGGTCCTTTGTTGGCCTCAAAGGGGCAGAAGAAGGAGACAGATGGAGAAATAGGAAGTTGATGAAAAAAAGGTGAGGTAATAGGCAAAGGAGGCAAGATAAAGAACAATTCTAGCATATTTCTCCCCATAAGTGCTAGGATCCTGAACAAGGAATTTTAAGCATTTGAGATGCAAATCAGTAAAGTAAGTAAAGAGCCAGAGTTAGAGCACCCAAAGGGAACCTCCTTGGTTGATGTCAAGAGGTTTCTCACAAAATTGGGAGCAAGCTCTATAAACATGGCCTAAGAGATATGGGGCCAAGGCTATGCATTTCTTCAAAACAAAGGCCTTCGCAAGTGGGGCGAATTCAGGCATAATCCGTTGAGATGATGTACAAAAGAGAAATTTACACAACCAGTATAAAATAAAGGAAAAGAGTTCTCTATCTCTCACGGGGCCTACCCTTTTGTTTTCAGCCTTTACAAAGTCACTGGAGGAGGAATTTAAGGGTGGAAGGGAAAACTTAACAGAAAGGTCCGGGTAGCTAGGTGTAAAAGGAGTACCAAGGGGTGAAAGCCCTAGGAGATGGCAGATATCAAGAACGGTGAGGGCCATCATGCCACACCGAAACTGAAAAAAATTAAAAGCCATGTTCCAAAAGAAAAGAGTAGCAGGAATCAAAAAAGGGTCTTCAGGAATGATAAACCTGGAAAGACGAAGGGCATCGAGAATACAGAGCTCTTGCAGGTCACCTTTTCTTACAGGCACAACTCTGTCATACCATTCCTCCCACTCAGCTCTTAATGTCGGCCAGCAACGGTGAGGACGGGTCATTCTCCAATTTCCCCAGTCGAGCCACTCTTCATAGAGAAGAAAGTGGTCCTCCAAGCGAGGGTATAAAAGCTGGAAGTTGAGTGGGAGCTTCTCGAAAGATGGGACCTAGGACGTATTCTTGTTTATCGCTATGGCGAGGAACAAAGAGGCGCCCGTCTATGGCGCTTGACCCATCAGCTGTAAGTTTGGCGATCTCTTCCTCTATATATCTCTTCAAAGCCATTGTTAGGCTTATACGATCACCAGTTGGTACTTTCAGAGAAGAAGAATCCATTGGTGGCAAGTAGCAAGGAAGAGAGGGTTAATAGAGGGGAAGGGTTTGTGTGTTGAACAAACGAGTGATTTCAGAATACGAAGTAAAAGGGTTCTAAGAACCTTTGTGTCTGGAAAATATATCGTGTAATTCATAGAGAAGTACTAAAAGTACAGATACGAAGAGTTTCCTTCGAAAAACACATCCCAGATGTCGTTATCAGCTTCGAAATAAAACATTTGGCTTCGAAGCCAGTTTTAGCGCCAAAATGAAATGACAAGCGGCTTCGAATGTCAAAAGCCTGCTTCGAAGCACATTCCATACCTAAGGATGTAAAAATGTTCAAGTATTTGTTTACTTCGAAGGGGTTTAAAGACCTGTTTTAGGTTTCTTAGTGAGAGTAGTATCCTTCAAAGCAAAACTTGAGATCCCTTAAGGATGAGAATTGTTGTTCGAAGTATAATAAATTATTTGGCTTCGAAGCCAATTTTTGGTGCCAAAATGAAATGACAAACGGCTTCGAACGTCGAAAGCTTACTTCAAAGCACATTCCATGCCTCGCGGTGAAGTAATGTTTTGATATTTGTTTACATCAAAGGATTAAGAGCCTATTTTCTGGTTTCTTAGTAAGAATAAATCCTTCAAAGCAATGGAAATTGTTGTTCGAAATATCAAAACCAATAGTTGGTTTGGCAATATATAGAAGAGTTTGTTTTTTCGAATTTAAACAATGTAACCCTTGAGAGGGGCTTCGATACTTTGGAAATTATGGACTGTTGTTCGAAGAGTGGTCAATTTAAAACTGATTGATCGTACTAACCATGGCCATATGTTGGATATGATTAAAACAAGCTTTAAGGGGCAAGATTGTTAAATTCGAAACACAGATTCTAAATGGAAATCAGCAAAAATTGACAACTGTATTCCATAAATTGGAAAAGTTCATGTTGGTCTTTCAGTGTTTCATTTAAGACGATTGAATCCAGATTCGAAGGATAAGATTGTTGAGTTCGAAGCTCTAAATTTGCTTGTAAAGACAAATGGAGATAAAATCAAACCATGCCAAACAAGGAGAAAAGTCTTAATTGTATTAAAAAACAAAAGCAATTACATTGAAGGACCCTCTTTGGGTACAAATTCAAGTTCATAAAAGTAAGGAATAGAATAAATAACAAGATCATGGAATTTAGTCGAACTATGGTCAATAAATTTCTGTTCCTTTTTTATTCTATCCTCTATTTCCTCCATGATTGGCTGTTGAAGTTGATGTGCTTTCACTTGATAAAAGAGCTCTTCAGCCTTTATTTCGAACGCTGTTTCTTTTAATCCTTGTTCCAGCTCATCCATATCCAAGTCATCCTAGTACGCAGAGTCTTTATTCTTGAAGTCATCATATTCTTCGATGAGGTTCTCTGCTTCGTACTGGTCATGAACTCGAAGGGATGAAACTTGGTCCAAAGATTGGGTGGTGGCTACAGAAGTTCGATGCCAATGAAGAAGCAATGGAAGTTGGTCCAAAAACATGTGAAGCTTTGCTTGGCCGAGGGGATTGAGGACGTGACCCCGAGTCATGATATCACAAGCCCATCGAAGGTTCTTGAGAGGAACATCGTCTTCAAGAACACTGAAAGGCAAATGAGAAAAGGCAGCAAGCAAAAGTTAAGCTTGCTTTCGCTGAGCTGGAGTAGGGGAAGGTGGAGGCTTATAAGGAGGAAAGACCTTTTCCGCATAAAGGGTAAGCCTCAGTCTCTTTGTCCAGTAGGGATTTTGCGGAGGAGGAGGTATAGAAGCTTCCATTTCGAGAGGAGGAGGAAGGGCATTACTATAATCGAGCTAGTCAGAAGAGCAAAGCCTCGCCTTCTGGGCTAGGAATGATGGGTTATACCCTTGTGCCTCTTCTGGGCGCCGGGTAGCTTGTACTATCTTTGTAGGCATGGAGGATGTGTACCATGCTACAAGCAGATTATCCTCTAAACTGCGGCGACGGTCGATGGGCACGTAAGGATAAACCACCGAACTTCGAGCATCTGAAGGGAATTCTAGAGGATCAGAAAACTCGACAAAGTGGTGATTAACTCGCTCCCTTAACTCACATGCCTCAGGTTCTGACCAGTTTCCCCAATTGGAAGCCCCAGAAGAAGAAGAAGCCACAGTCTTATCCCATGCAGAAGATTGTGAATTAGAAGAAGAACGTCCCATGCCCATATTTGCAAATTTCTGAATCAAAGGATTAAGGACAATGTGTTCGTAGTCCAAGGGTTGATAATTTGCAAAAGCTTCCATGACTTGAATATAGAAAGGTGGGTAAAGGTGGCTAATCAATGCATGAAGGTTCTTTCGAGAAAGAACATCATCATCAGATGACTCTTCGTATACTCGATCAATAGAAGAGAGAATTGATTTGGCCATAAAGATGTATTAGTCTGTTCGAATACTAAGGTGGTGGGGATGTTCAAAAGATTAAGAGAGAATTTAATGCAAATGATGAATGACGGTTGCATTTCTAGAAGAATGCAAAACCCATACACGTTCTAAGATGTGGATAAAAGATCTTGATCCACTAATATCACCAAGTATTGGGTATATTAGTGCGGGGGGTAATGCTGGCTACATATTTTGTATAAGCCAATTACAATTCAACACGTGGCAGAATAAGGGCAAGACGAGAAGACTATTCAAGTCTTCGATCGTGACCGTACACGTGGCAGTTAGCATTGATTCTTATGAGATCTGCGTAGCATTGGATCAGCAAAGAGATGCAAAGTGATGTGGTTCCAACGATTACCCACATTCAAATTCAAAATTAGGAGGGAAGCCTAACTGCAAGTGATGGCATAGTGGAGCTAACTATAAGGCAACATGATCAGCAATCATGGAGGAATGATTCGACGGTTAGAAGTGCAGTTAGATGGTCATCCTTGAGAAGTATAAATAGCAGAGAAGGCCCCAGAAAAAGCCCCCAGACTCAGATCCAAAAATCAGTTTATTCTTCTTTATTTCCTTTCCAGTTTTACATTTCTTGTTCTTTACATTTCTGTACTTTAATTCCTGCACTGCACTTCGTTCATAGGAGTAGTTTCAAGTAGATTGTTGCTGTAAACCTCTACGAGGCTGAATTGGATCATTATAAGTTTTTCATTTTAATGAAATGCTTCAATTGTTCTTCATTTGATTATTGTTTACTTAATTCTCCTAAATCAAGCCACTAGTGAAAGTCCTCTTCATTGAGGCTGAAAGAACTAAAACAGAATCGTCTGATAATTGGTTGGCAATTAATTTTCTGTAAGGACTGATTGATCCTTGCTGGTACGCTCATAATTACAATAATAACCTTCGAAAGCCAAAAAGTCAACAGATATATTAACGGGAATTTCACAATTTCAATACGAATTCGGTTCCATGAGATCACCCACCACACCATCATAATCAAGCACGTAGTAGACAAGTAATTGAAGGGCATATATGAACGCACTTCTTGAATTTTTTTATTAAAAAAAAAATGCTCTGTCTCTCTTTTAAATAATATAGAAAATTCATTGGAAATTATGCAAATTAAATTTTTTTGAGGCAAGCCAAAAAAATAGAAATCACTACACAACATAAAACACAACCAGATGAATCATAAACTATGTAGTGGTTAGAAAGCAATTTTGTGTATGTATTAATGCTAATGATCCTAAAAAGTGAGCTTTAACAACTAATATACAAAAATTCAAAAACCCACATCTAAAGCAACCAAATTGTAACGTTCCAACACCAACTTAGTAACCATAACAGCTAATCATCACACTTTGATGTTCACATTCCAATTCCTAATACTGAATTATTAATTAAAGTAACAGAAACCACGATTCAAAACATGAAACACAACCAGATGAATCATAAACTGTGTATTGGCTTGAAAGCAATCCTGTGTTCGTATTAATGCTAATGATCCTAAAGAGTGAGCTTTAACAACTAATATACAAAATCCAAAAAATCCACATCTAAACCAACCAAATTGTAACAGTCTAACACCAACTTAGTAACAATAACACTTAATCATCACACAGTGTTCTTCATATTCCAATTGCCAATAATGAATTGTTAATTAAAGTAAACAGAACATATTGTGGGCATGAATAATAAAGGAGATCATATAGAATGATGAGAAAATTACCATGAAAGAAGACAAAAGGAAGAGAATATGTGCTTGTTAGTGTACAGGTCAACGTGAAGATGATATAAAATTTTTGGAACTGCTTTAGAAGCCACTGATTATGGTAAAAGGAACACAAAAACCAAAGAAAACCCAAGATTTTAATATGAAAGCATAGTGAGAATTTAGGGTTTTTGTGGTCCCTGGAAGATTGGGAGTTGTATGAATTTTGGGTTGGGTTTATTTTGAAACATACATGAGAAGCACGCGGAGAAGACATATATAGATTATTAATTTATGGATTTGGTTGGTATGTCAGTACATGATGAGAGTGTTTAGAGAGAGAGAGAGAGAGAGAGAGAGAGAGAGAGAGAGAGAGACAGACAGACAGACAGACAGACAGCAAACTGACTTGAAATTCACGGTAGGGCTGTGGCTTTATGTCGTTGATACACTGATGGAACACCCACCCACCAAATGAAAACAATCAGCATGACACTCTACAATATTGTATACCCACCTATACGTATTCCTTACCAACCTAAACCCTAATCGTATTCTTTTTCATGACCATCCCAAACCCATGTATTCATCTTCAATGAAAAACATTTGAAACTACCTAATCAGTTAACATTTTGTTCGGTGGTTTCAAATGTGTTCGGTGTTCCAAATCAGTTAACGTTGCAAATAGTCCTATTACAAACTCCGAGTTTCTACATTTGTGGTCGTTTTCACCATTCGTTGATGCTTATGGAATAATGGAGGATGATGACAATAACTCTGATGAGGTTGGTGTTGCATTGGTAAGTTTATTTATCTTGCATTTAATCATTTTCAGTTCAGTACTGGTTTGCCAACTGTTAAAGTTCTGTTCAGTAATATAGTGCTGAACAAAAACATTTAGCTAAGTAATACAGTGTAGAACATAAACATTTTGTTCAGCACTGGAATGCCGAACGGTTCCATTTTGTAGGATTTTTTTCCCTTTTTTTTTCCTGAGGGTTTTCTCGTAAAACCCCCCGTATCGAGGGTTTTACCTCGAAATAAAACAAAACAAATTTAGGGAAAACTTCACTTTATCCCCTTGTGATTTGGGCCGGGTGTGGATTACCTCCCTGACATTCGAAAATCACCACATAACCTCACCGTGGTTTGTGGACTAAAACGCACACTAATTTCTGTTAACATAATGTGTAAATTTGCCTTTATGCCCCCATTTTCTTCCTCTTCTCTCTTTTAAACCTGCAAATATACATACATATATATATACACACACACACACACACCTATTTTCTTTCTTCTTCCTTCCATGCTACCAAAATTTCATAAATGATTTTAATTTATTTAAAATTTTAGAATAAAAACATTTTCAATTGCTGAATTAAATAAATTTTCATAAACAAAAAAAATAAGTGAAAGATTCATCAACTATCATATGCATTGAGAAATATATAAATTCGTCATAATACTATTTTGTTTTTGTAGCTCTTTGTAATTTTAATAAAATTTAATTTTTAAAATTGTTTTTATCGTAATTTAAAATTATAGAAAATGATGCAATTTATGCTATATTCATTTCGATCCAATTGTTATTTATGATTTGTTTAATATAACATTAATAATTTTTGTAATTAAAATTTTTAATTTTAATTAAGTTAAAAATTGTTGTTAATATTAAATGATGAAGATAAATTTGGGATAAAAAATACTATTATCGAGCAATGAACACTTTAGAAATATTTTATGACAAATAGGACGTAATTATTCATAGGTTGTTTAGTGTTGATATATATGGACGGTTTTTTTTTTTTTTTTGTGTGTGTAATTGATGAGCTACATATAGGTTTTTGTGGATCAGAGAGAAAGATATGAAATTTTCACTGAAAGACTAAATCAGCCAAGTGACAGGACCAAAGAAAGTAGAAGAACTATGCTGGAGACAAAAGAGTTTGGTGTCTTCATCATTCAAGATTTGCATCAGCAATGAGTGTTTGCTCGGTTGTGTTGTGTTGCAAATGTGCCTGGTCAAGCTTAGTGTGTAGTTTGCATGGTCGTAACATGGATTCAGTATACTAGATTATGTGTTATTCATGGTCGATCACATTTTTGTGTGAGTTATTTTGCCCAGTTGCAGGACGTCTCGATTTATTTTATAATTTGAATTTGAAAGTTTAGCTCAGCCAATCGAGAATTCCAGATTTTGCTCACTTAAACCAAGATTCGAATACAAAAAATTCCAGAAATGTATTTTTGGGGCATTTTGAGGTAGTATTTTCATGAAATATGATGTTTGACAGTCCTTATACACCTTTTTACTAATTCATAATGAAATATAATCAGAGAAAAGTTGTGTAATGAATATGGAGATTCAAAGAATATTATATGAACATAATATAAGGACTAACATGGACAAGAATTTTTTTTAAAAATGCACCTTTTAGAGCAAAAGATCGTCGTCAGTCAACTCTGACCACTCGTTTCACAGGATAGTCCTTCGAAATGGATGAAATAGAGATGAAACCTAAGTTTGGAGGTTAGGGTTTTCTGGGAAAAGCTTATGAAACAGCGGGAAGGTGAAAAGGTATACACATGTATATATAGCGGGTTGTTTTGGGAAAGCAAGCTAGAAACATTACAATATTTTCCATGTAGAAAATTGATAAATAAATAAATGCCAAATCAGTTGAGGAGAAAGGAATAGCCTTTTTGGTGTACCATTAACTAAAAATTGGCAAGCAAGATCAATTCCAATGGTAAGTAGATCCTAGTTTTTTGATAAAAGTGTGGTAACCACTTCGATTTTTGCATCCGGTTTTACTCATTACCAATCAACGGCTAGATTTTCTCCTTATCCGAATCTAACGGCTGGAATTGTTTTTGGTGTATGGTGCAACCATAGAAAAATCCTATATTAACAGATTACCAGAGAAATCATCATGATTTCAGAATATTGGATGAATTCTAGCTAAATCAAACATGGTAGGCCCAAGAATGTGAAAGGTGTGACCTTTTGCTCCCCAAGACTTTACAAGAATGACTAGCTTTCGGATTGACCAAACCGGTGAAAAACATTGTATTTATTCTTGTTTGTTCCCATTCTAAATAAATGAAAGTAAAATGATATATTTTTAATATTTGAAAGCACAAAATTTTAAAAGATGTGTGAAATTAGAAGAGAGAGAGAGAGAGAGAGAGAGAGAGAGGAGAGAAAAAGAGAATGAAAATCAAAACAAAACAAGAAAACAAAATAGTGTAGTTTAGAAATAAGTTTCCCCAATATGCAAACCTTCAAAGATGATGTTAATTCCTCTATGATTTAAGTAACCAAGCTATATTTTTTCATCCTTGGATTTCACAAGGCCTTCACAAGGCAAGAACATGAGGTAAAAACAAACTTAGAAAAGTGCAATTAAATATTTTGATCAAAAGCCTCCCTGTAAAGTCGTCAACCCTGTCCTACACACACTACCATATAACATGTAATGTCATTTTAGAATCAAAATTTACAGGCACCAAGTGTCACGCCCCAAATTTTTAATTACACGAAAACATTACCAAAGTCTTTAATTTAGGTCTAATTTTTATTTTTTATTTTATTTTATTTTATATCTATTACCTTTGAGTAATAGAAATACAATCATGCAAGTTCTCTCTCTCTCTCTCTCTCTCAATGAATACAATAATAACTATAATACATGCCAAGCTTCTGCTGCGAAGCTACAAATAAATAAATACAAATATAAAAATCCATTTTCTTTACATCTACCATGAAGTTATACAGAGAGACTTAAGGACTCCATAACTCCTCAATCAAAGAATCTACACTTTCTTCCTGTAAAAAGATAAAACAACAAGGGGTGAGCACTAATGGCCAATAGAAATCTCATAGTTCTGAATCAATAGCTAATACACAGATAGAAATGATCGTGCATGCAGAGTGATGCCATATAGTAGGGTGACATTTTATAATTTCAAAATATCATAAGTAAGGTACATTTTTCTCAAAAACTATTTAAATGCTTTTAAGAAAAACCTTCAGCCATTAAAATTTATCCCTTAACCTTAGAAAACCATAGATCCTTGTGAAACAAACACATTTGAGAAACAACATCATTTAAAAATTATTAACCAATTCCCAAAATATTTCTCATTTAATTTCCATTTTTAATATTCCTCTCTTTCTTTCATTCTCCCTTTCTACTCATTATGTTTATTTAGAACTCCATAACTTTAAGTTCAAGTTCCCTCTTTGGTTTACGAGCAATTCTCCTATACTCAATTCACATCGTTATTTACACTCTCAAATTTCAATTCAAGATAATACAAGATCAATAAACCCCCTTTCAGTTCAGTCTTTCATTTATTTACAGAACAACACTCATAAGTTACCTTTATTGTCATAACTAATTCATTAAGTTCACCATCACCGATCCATAATCCCTTTACCCATTTTTAGGTTATATTCTTTACAAACAATGTCTATGAGCATTTCCTCTTTATACCAAATTACACATCAATTTACAATTTCACAAATTCATCACAAGTCACAAATAACATCATCAACTCAAAACACTTCTCAACACACATCTCAACACAATCCACCTTTTGCCGACTTACTACGGCGGGATAGCGGGCACCAAATTCATAACACTTTCCACCTTTTGCTGGCTACTATACGGCGGGAAGTGAACTCCCAAAAACCATTTTCTCAAAAGCCATTTTCTTCTAAAAACCATATTTCTCCAAAAATCATTTTTCAACTTTTTAAAACCATCCCCCACATTTGCCAGCTACTATACGGTGGGACGTGGGCACCCAAAACATTTTCGAAAACCATCCGTTTTTCCACTTTTGCCGGCTATTATACGGAAGGACTGTGTGGACACCCAAAAATTATTTTTCCACTTTTGCCGGTTACTATACGGCGGGATTGTGTGGACACCCAAAAATTATTTTTCCCACATTCGTCCGGCGATAAGCCTAGATAGGGCAATTGGGCACCTTTAATTCACAACCACCCCCACATATGCTGGCTATGATATGGCAGGATGTAAGCCCCCAAAAACATTTTCAACTCCCCGCGCGGGTACCGACACAACACCACCCAACACAACTCAACGCAAACTCAACACTACCCAACACAACTCAACTCAACACAACTCAACAAAACCCAACACAACTCAACATGATTCAACATAATTCAACATAATCCACACAATTCAACATGATCAACACAATTCAACATGATTCAACACAATTCATTTCAACACCACTAAATTTAATTCAACATAATTCAAGGTGAACTCTTAAATCTCCATTTCATCATTTCATCCTAAGGCTCATGTCATCCATAACATTAACAAAACTTTTTCCCTAAATTTCATTTCATATTATAGCATGATTTACAATATCCATAATAAAGTTTCATTCGCTAATTTTTAACATAATTTTCAAATACCTTCAAAATTCAATTAAACTTGTATATATATAATTCAACCTCTCAATTTCATGATTCTACTTTCAATTTAGGCAAAATCATTAATTATCATCATGAATCAACTTAGGGTTTTCAAGAAAAATCAAGACTATCAAGAAAAATTAAAACTTCTCACACCACTACTTTTTATTCCAATTTGCCCATTGATTATACACCTAAGGTTCATAATCCACAATCTAAACCCAACACTTCAAACCCTAAACCCCCAAATCTCATGATGCAACACTATATGCTCAAAATGTAGATTTTGTATTTATATAATCAAAAAACCACAAATCTATCTATTAATGCAAGTATTGAAGAAGAACTAGGACCCCTACATCAAGAATCAAGCAAAAGAGCAAAGCTTTGATGAGATTCCTTCACAAATTCAAACTTCAATTGGTTGAAAAGTGAGATCTTCAAGCATTCTTCACTTCTTGGTAAAAGATCTTGGCCAAAACTTTAGGGAATGGAAGGTATTTGGGTCAAGAGATCAAGGATTTTTGGACCTAGGGTGAGAGGAAGGAAGAAGGAAAAGGAAAGTGCAAAGAATGATCTAAAAATTCACTTTTTAAGTCGCTGAATTCGCACAATCTGCTCGAGCGTCTCTTTTTCCGCTCGAGCGTACCTGCTTCCAGCACAGGTACTAAAACTTCAAACGGGCATAACTCTCTTATCTGGACTCCGTTTTAAGTCGTTCTTGTGTCCAAATCAAAGCCCCAGAAACAAGATTTCCAATGGTTCTATCCTCATACCCAAATTAAAAGTGTGGAAAAAGAAAATAGCAAAAGAGTGACGGCTGTTTGTAGGATGATTATCCAAATTAAAGTTTTTGATCCGATCTTACTTTACCATCATGTTACCACTTCAATCAATACCCCAAAATAAAATAGGGAGGCTCCAAACACAATAATAAAAGGTAAAAAATAATCCCACTAGTCTCAAAAATTCAAACTCAACCAGGCAGACCGCTCGAGCGCCCAATCTTGCGCTCGAGCGCGTAAACCAACAAAGCCGTTCACTCGAGCGACCACTCCTACGCTTGAGCGGGAATTCACAGCTCTCAGAATCTCGGACAGACTACAAAAATACGAGGAGCCTCACAAGTCTGCTCGAGCATCAACTTCCCCACTCGAGCGGAGGGAAAAATTCTAGATCGTTGCAATCTTCCCTCCTTAAGAAATTTCGTCCTCGAAATTACATCTGTTCTAACAAAAATAACAACTTTATACTCACCAATTCTTAACAACCCCTAGTCCAAAAATAAAGTATGAGAGCACCCATATATGTATATCCACCAAACCTTAACAGCTTCCAATTACACCTTACCTCAATTCTAAACCCAAAAATACAAAGTGTCACACCAAGGCTTGTATAATGTATTAGAACATCATATAAGAAAAATCCGTACATATGGAATTGAACACTTCAAATTTTGGCATCCTAATTGCCATCTAGGAGAAGCAAGGGTGGTGTTGATATAGTAAATACTCCTAGCATACTTCCATTTGTGAGATATTTAGGTTTCAACCAAATAAAATCTTAAACAACTAGCAAATAGCAAGACTACTCATGTACACATGCACACACCCTTCCCACAAACAATCACCTCCCTATAGTACACTATTTTACCATATCTTCAAGGCTTAAGTATGTCCAACTAGAACATCAAAACAACCATAAACAGTAGGGCATCCTTACCATTGCCAACCAGGAGAAAACACTACTAATTTTCATGTTTCATTGCATAAGAATGACATTGAAGATGAAGTTAACCATGATTATTGAGTTATTGCAAAGGATGAAAATGAGTAGATATAGAGAAATAGAGAATGTAACGCCCCCAAAATAATACAATAAAGACAACTCATATGCGGAATAAATATGAGAAACAACATACTTTCATACATCAGAGTCTATTGTTTAACAAACAGTTAAATGCCATATAGGCTTACATCTTTCCAAGTCATTGCTTGGTTATACAAATTGAGTCTCGCTCATTATATCTTAAGCCCTTGGCTTTACAAATAACAAACATACACACATAAAGCATAAATAAGAAGCTCTTGCTTCCCGAGAGTCCATCTATGCTATTTCCTTGGAGGTAACACCTCACCTGCACCTAAAAATGATATTCCCGTATAGGGTGAGCCAACAGCCCAGTAGAGATAATCTATCACAATATATGAGGTTTAGCAAAGTTATAAGTACCACGTACATAAACGATACCGATACTAAAACATCCACAAGGCCTGCATAGTCATATGCGTCTAAGACCTAATCTCATTTCCATTTTTCCTTCCATTCATTCCCAATTCATATATGCTACTCAATTCATGAGTTAAATTCATTATCTTTCAATAACCAAAATGAGACTACAACTCAATGGTTTCCAATTATGCAAAACACACATAAACACTTCAAATCTTGCCATTTTACGGATATTTCGTCGAAAGGAATCGACACCAAATATATATGAAATTTCGGGTCTCTCACCCAGGACACTTTGGCCATCTTGTTTAAAATGGAGTCCATCCCCTTTCTCCTCCCAAACGAATATACATATGCAATGTATTTATAAACATAATCATATATGGAGTACATCCCCTTTCTCCTCCCAATAAACATACATATACAATGTATTTATAACATGGTCATATATATATAGAGTACATCCCCTTTCTCCTCCAAATAAATATACATATACAATGTATTTATAACATGGTCATATTTAATGACACCAACAATGGATTAGCATTAAATCGCCTAATCCTCATGCAATTTCTACAACAATCACAGCTATCCTTCACTGATAGCCCAATACAATTATTTCTAAAGAGATGTTCAATCTCAAAATAAATGTTTTATTCAAAACTTACATAGGTGAGATATTACATATTCAATATCACCAATTATAACCACAACTTTCCAATTTCACATTTTCAATGTTAATTCAAATTATTTATGCAAAATAATTATTTAATCAAAATTAGGGCAAAATCCCCCTCTTTCCAAATATCAACCCAATTTACCAAAATCAACTATTTTGACACAACACAACCTTGTATTCAAACCTCAAACCCCCTTATGCCAATTTCATCAAAAACCCTTCTTTTCATTTCACACCCAATTCCTAGATTTGTCCAAATCACAACCAAATCTCATCATCTATACACAATAGCAAATAACTAAGCTAAAAACCATATTAGAGTGTAGAAATTCCCAACCTCAAGTGTAGAAAACCCAAGCAACAAGGTGGAACTTCAAAAATGACGAAATCAATTACTTCTTGGATCAAAATGAAGCTCTTGAAGCCCTCTACCTTATTCTCAAAGACACTAGGGTCAAGAACACAACGAATCTAGATGAAATCTTAGAGAGAAAGTGAGCTTTAGAGAGAGAGACAACCGGATTAGGGTTTTGGGGAAGAAATTGAATCAAAAAGTGATGTAAAACATCATTGTTGCAATCTGATATACGCTGCCTCGCTCGAGCGAAGGAGTCCTTGCTCGAGTGACCAGACACACGAAGGTCGCCTCGCTCGAGCGTAAGAAGCGTCGCTCAAGCGTAGAATGTGGAGCTTCAAGTCTGTCGCCCAACGCAGACGCACGCTTGAGCGCAAGAGTTCTCGCTCGAGCGAAGAAACATTTTCACAGGGCTTACTCGAGCGCAAGAAGCCTCGCTCGAGCGAAGAACAGATTACACAAGGCTCACTCGAGCATAAGAAGCCTTGCTCGAGCGAAGGAGCTAAATTCTGGGCAACAACCATTTGTACCAAAAGACAACCAACCTGTTCTAAACTCGCCTAACAAGTCCCAAAACTCAAATTCAAAGAATTAAAGGAAGGAAACAAGACATAAACAACAATATACACTCACGGAACTCGAGTCCGGAACACAATAAAGGTCGGGGTAAAACCGGGATCACTATAACCTCCCCACCTTAGGAAATTTCGTTCCCAAAATTACAAATCAAGCTCTAAAACAAAATTGAACTACTCATAACTATATTATTTCCACAAGTTCAACACCATGACCCACTCTCCGGTCATCTATTCACATCGACTCGATTCACAAGTCCCAAATTAAAATGAAATTTTCAATTTTCCCAAAACATTTACAATGTTTAACCAAAATCCAATTTTTTTAAAAAAATCATACATAGCATATACAATGCTTCCAAAACTGATACAACACCCACAATATTCCACATTCTCAAAACATATGCAATGTTTATATTGAATCCATGTTCTTCCCAAATAACCATAACATATACAATGTTTTCATGAGTTAAAACACATACAATGCTTAGACTTTTCATTAATACAATAAATTCTCAATACATGCTCATGCATCAACAAACAAATCTGGATATTTCTCTCGAACTTCTAATTCACGTTCCCAAGTCGCTTCCTCGACTCCGTGATGTTTCCAAATACTTTTACCAAGGGAATTGTCTTGCCTCGCAAATCTTGATCCCGTCTATCCAAGACTTCCACTGGCCTCTCCTTATACGAGGCATCCTCATCTACCTCTAAGTCGGTCCAATCCAACACGTGCGATGGA
This sequence comes from Camellia sinensis, assembly GCF_055761805.1. Lineage (NCBI taxonomy): Eukaryota > Viridiplantae > Streptophyta > Magnoliopsida > Ericales > Theaceae > Camellia > Camellia sinensis. Next base: position 166,490,673 of record NC_138972.1, read on the forward strand.
TCTGGCTCATATTTTCGAAGCATACAAATATGAAACACGTTATGAACCCCAGAAATTTGTGGCGGTAACGCCAAACGGTAAGCAACCTCCCCAATCCGCTCAAGGATCTCAAAAGGACCAATAAATCGAGGGGACAACTTCCCACTCTTCCCAAATCTCATCAAACCCCATCTAAGTGATATTTTCAAAAAGACATGATCACCCACCTCAAATGACAAAGGTCTCCTCCTACGGTCGACACAACTCTTCTGGCGACTCTGAGCCATAGCTAGCCTCTTACGGATAAGTGCAACTTTCTCCGTAGTTTCTCGAACCAGCTCTGGACCCAACAAAGGTGCATCACCCACCTCGGCCTAACACACTGGATATCTACACGGTCGACCATACAAGGCCTCAAACGATGCCATGCCAATACTCGATTGAAAACTATTGTTATAGGCAAATTCCACTAAGGGTAGGTGTCTCTCCCACGACCCCTTAAAATCAAGGACACATCCTCTAAGCATATCCTCAAAGGATCTGAATAGTATGCTCGGACTGCTCGCCAGTCTGAGGATGATATGCAGTACTAAAAGTCAATCTAGTGCCCAAGGCACTCTGCAAACTCTGCCACAACCGTGCAGTGAAACACGAATCTCTATCCGAAATAATCGTCACAGGGACCCCGTGCAACCTCACTATGTCCCTAATATACAAGTCGACAAGATAATCTACCGAGTCACTTACGCGCATGGGAATCAAATGCGCCGACTTAGTCAATCAGTCAACGACCACCCAAATGGCATCACTACCCCGTTGAGTCCTCGGAAGGCCCACAACGAAGTCCATCGTAACATGCTCCCGCTTCCACTCAGCTATAGGCAAGGGTTGCAACAAACCCACTGGCCTCTGATGCTCGGCCTTCACTTGTTGACAACACTTTGATACAAACACAGCCACATCCTTTTTCATACCTCTCCACCAAAACTGGCGACTAAGATCATGATACATCTTTGTGCCTCCTGGATGCACCGCAAGGCGAGAATGATGAAACTCTCGGAGTACTTCCTCTAGGTAAGACTCCGGTACAAACAAACGATCACAATATCTCACACTCAGGTCGGGATACACAGTCAAATCTCTTTCTACCTTCCTATTGGAAATTTTCTCCCAGAACGATTCCACCTCAAGGTCACCCTTTTGCGCTTCCAACACTCGATTCACAAGTGTCGGTTGTGCAACTACTGAAAACAAAGTTGCGAATTCAATAGACTTGCCCAGATGCAAGTCAAACTCATTAAGAGTACCCAACATTTCCCATTCTTGGATGGCGATAGAAGCTACACTGCTAATTGGCTTTCTACTCAAAGCATCAGCCACAACATTGGCCTTCTCGGGATGATAATGCAATTCAAAATCATAATCCTCTATGAATTCCATCCACCTCATTTGCCTCAAATTCAAGTCTTTCTGGGTAAATAGATATTTCAGACTTTTATGATCAGAGAACACTTCAAATTTCTCACCATACAAATAATGCCTCCAAATCTTCAAGGCAAATATTACTGCTGCTAACTCTAGGTCATGAGTAGGGTAATTTCTCTCATGTGTTTTCAACTGCTGTGAGCCATAGGCTACTACTTTACCCTCTTGCATCAATACACAACCTAAACCTTCCCATGCAGCATCACAATAAACTGAATAACTCAAATCCCTCTCCGGTATAATCAATACTGGAGCAGTGGTGAGTCTAACCTTAAGCTCTTGGAATGACCTTTCACAAGTCTCACTCCACACAAACTTGATTTCCTTTCTAGTCAACTTAGTCAAAGGTGAAGCTAGTCTAGAGAAATCCTTCACAAACCGACGGTAATACCCGGCCAATCCCAAGAAACTACAAATCTCGAAAGCATTCTTAGGTTGTGCCTAATCTTGCACTGCCTCTATCTTGGATGAATCTACAGTCACCCCTTCCCTTGACACTACATGCCCTAGGAATTTAACCTCTTCCAGCCAAAAGTCACATTTCCCAAACTTAGCATACAGCTTATGGGCTCTAAGTAACTCAAGTACTACTCGTAAATGTTCCTCGTGTTCCTCTTCAGAAGGTGAATAAATCAAAATGTCGTCCACAAAGACAACCACAAAACAATCTAAGAAGTCCCAAAAAATCTGATTCATTAAATCCATAAACATAGCTGGAGCATTAGTTAGCCCAAAAGGCATCACAAGAAACTCATAATGGCCATACCACGTACGGAATGCCGTCTTCGGGATATCCTCCTCCGTTATCCTCAACTGATGATAACCCGATCTCAGGTCTATCTTAGAGAAACAACAAGACCCCTTCAACTGATCAAACAGATCATCTATACGAGGCATTGGGTACTTATTCTTAATAGTAACCTGATTCAACTTTCTGTAATCAATACAAAGCCGAGTTTTTAAGCCGTACCTAGACGAGTTCGTGGTTGTTTTCATCGACGACATACTAATCTATTCCAAGAGTGGTGATGAGCATGAGAAGCATTTGAGACTAGCCTTACAAATCCTAAGAGATAGGAAATTATATGCCAAGCTTAGCAAGTGTGAATTTTGGCTTTCTAGCATTTCATTTTTGGGCCATGTGATTAATGAAGAAGGAATCTCTGTTGATCCAAGTAAGATTGAAGCTGTCATGAATTGGCCGACACCGACTAATGTGTCCGAGGTTCGTAGTTTTCTGGGTTTGGCCGGCTATTACAGGAAGTTTGTGAAGGATTTCTCAAGGATTGTAGTACCACTGACACAACTAACTCAGAAAGGAGTGGCGTATGAATGGACCGAGGATAGGGAATCAGCTTTTCAGGAGTTAAATATGAGGTTGTTTACAGCACCGATACTTATACTACCGTTAGACAAAGAAGAATTTCATATTTATAGTGATGCTTCACATAAGGGATTGGGTTCCGTGTTAATGCAAGGAGGTAAGGTTATAACGTATGCATCCCGTCAGTTGAAACCTCACGAAAAGAATTATCCTATCCATGATTTAGAGCTAGCAGCCTTGGTGTTTGCTTTGAAGATTTGGCGTCATTACTTGTATGGGGCTTCTTGCCAAGTTTTCATAGATCATCAGAGTTTAAAGTACTTATTCACTCAGAAAGAGTTAAATTTGAGACAAAGAAAATGGCTTGAGTTATTGAAAGACTACGACATGCAAATTCAGTATCACCCAGGTAAAGCAAACTCAGTAGCAGACGCATTGAGCAGAAAATCAGTTGGAAGTCTGGCATGCTTAACTATGATTTCAGTGGAACCGACCGTTATAGAGGAAATGAAGGCCAGACAAATGGAAGACGGATTCTTCAAAAAAGTTGCCGATGAGATTATCACTAAGCCGAAGTCAGGGTACACTATTGAAAATCAGGTACTTAAGCTTGAAGGAAGATTGTGCGTGGCCGACATTCCAGAATTGAAAAGAAAGATTTTGCAAGAATCTCATGGTTCTAGATTTGCTGTCCATCCAGGGAACACTAAGATGTATCAGGATGTGAAACAAACTTTTTGGTGGCCAAATATGAAAAGAGAAATAGCCGAGTTCGTATCCCAGTGTTTGCATTGTCAACAAGTGAAAGCAAAACACCAGAGGCCAGCAGGACTACTTCGACCTTTGCCGATTCCTGAGTGGAAATGGGAACACATCTCCATGGACTTTGTGGTTGGTTTGCCGAGGACACAAAAAGGCATGGATTCAATTAGGGTTATCGTTGGCAGATTAACTAAGTCAGCACACTTCTTGCCTGTTCAGACTATATTCAATGCTGACCGACTTGCTGTACTGTATATGAATGAGATTGTGAGACTTCATGGAGTGCCGATGTCTATTGTGTCAGACCGAGATCCGAAGTTTGTTTCTAGATTTTGGCAGAGTTTACAAAGAGCTTTGAGAACTGAGTTGAAGATTAGCACAACTTTTCATCCCCAGGCCAATGGACAAACAGAAAGAACGATTCAGACACTCGAAGATATGCTCAGACTATGTGTGTTAGATTTCAAGGGAAGTTGGGAAGTACATCTACCGTTAGTCGTTTTGAGAAACAGATTTTTGAAAAAGTAGTGCCAAACATGGACTGCTTTGCCAGATACAGAGTCGCCACCTAAATATTTTTTTAAAATGGGGAAATTTAGGAAACCCGGACTCGGTGCCGAAGGCCACACGTCCGTCATCACCGGAGTTGTCTCGGCTCGGGAGCTTGGGTATGATCGGGGAAGGTCAGCTATGAGCACCCCCTTTCGCCCGGTCCGAAGACCGGCCTCTACTAACCGTGATATCCGTTTTTGAAAACTTTACGTGTTCTTATACCAATTATTAGCCTAGAATTACTATGTTATGCACGCGGCAAACAAGTATAGACCAAATCGCCCAAATTGGAACAAAACATTTCATGTTCGTTTTGAAAATGGTTTGCTACTCGTAAGTAGGCTAAAATGCAGGTTTTGCCACCCTCAAGTGGGCTTTTAGAAAAGATGATTTTGCCACTATCTAGTGGGCTTAAAACTCAAAGTTTTAATGCATTATTCCAATTTAGGAAATTCAACCTCCATCCACAGGCATTCAAGCAGTTATATCACATAAACAGCTAGCCTCATGGTAATCATACTGTCATGGCAACACTCACACGCATGCGATATGCTAAAGCATAAAAGCTTACCTAGTACTCCGTGCCAAAACAGTAAACTAGTTAGCAAAATGTGCGTGTCCTAGTTCATGTTAATTTGCCTAATGCAACACATACAAGATGCAATTTAGATAGGCTCGGTTAAACCTAAACATGGCATGTGAAAATGCACAATTATCACATATTCGGTTTAGAATTTGAAGTACAAATGCAGTTAGCGTGATGTACCGAGCCTAATGCATGTAATACAAATGCATGGATGCACACATGCATAGCATAAGGTATGCTAAATTAAACGTGCCCTAATACTGACCATTAAAGCGGGTAAGTAAAAGGGAAGAAAGAAGTGAGGTTGGAAGACATACACACCACCCACACACACTTATTACAGATTTGCCCTCGCTCGGAGGGACCGAATAAATATTACAAATTAATTAACTACGCAAGCTAATTAAATATTACAAATTAATTAATTAACAAATTAACTAATTTAGGAAAACAGTAAAACGTCTCGAGAAGCGCGCCGCCACGCGCAAGCTGCCTCTGTTTTCCCCCCTTTCCTCCTCTGGAGGTTGTCAAAACCTCAGGACTACATCCTTGGACAGAGGGGATCATCACCGGCTAGAGGAAATTTCCACCGGCAGTGTTGTATGGCCATCGGCACAAAGTTGAATCTGTCGGCAGAGAAAATAGTGCCGGTCGGCACATTACACTGCCGGTCGGCAGAGTATTCCTGCAGAACCTGCAACTCACAGCAACAGAGGGCAAAACAAGGCATGGCAGCACAATTCAAAGCATGTATGCACCAACCATGTCTCTTATCATTGTAATGACTCAAAGGGACATGTGCCTCGGTTCTCGGACCACCAATCACGCATTTCCATGCATGATGGCCCAAGGAACCAAGTATGCAACTTTGATTTCAAATGCATGCAAACCAATCAAACAAATTAGGCCCAATTCCTATCACCAATTCAAGGAACAAGGCATGCATGCAAAATGCAATGCAACCTAGGCATACAAGCTAGGAATGCAACATGGCATGGCAATTAACTCATGCAAGCATACAAGCATGCATGCAAATGGATGGCAAGATGGACTTATACATGAATTAGGCAGCTCTAATAAGGCCTAAAACAGTGGCCATTGTGCTAAAAAGTGAGGGCTAAATGGCATGCACACACACATGCACATAAGGACCAACACTTAAGCATAAATCAAACAACATTCAAGCACACTTGAAAGAAGGAAACATGGACAAATTAGCATGCAACATGAGCCCTAAAATCATGTTATAAAATGATGCCAAATCAAGTTATAAATCAAGTCAAGCATGCAACAAATAGTCCAAGTGTTCAAGGCAAATCAATAAGGCATTGAACTACACTTATCATGACCAAACATGGCGTGCATTAAACAACTAAAAACAGATTTTTAGCATGTTAAAACAAGGCCAAAGGACTCCTTAGATGGCATCTAAGTGGCCCAAATACAAAGGCATACACCATGACCAAAACATGGAGCATTGCAACACATGCTTTCAAAGCATTAAAGAGGCATGCAAGGTAATCAAACAAGCATGGAAATGGGACTGAAATAGCATGTAGGATGATTCCAAATCACCAAAACAATGCAAAGATGGCATGCTACACATGCACATACTCAAGGCCAACAAGCCCAAATACAAAGGAGCTATATAATGCATGCAAAGATCAACCCAAACGATTATGGACAGAGCTAAAACATGTCAAAATAAGCACATAAACTTCACAAATACAAGCCTAAAACATGCTCTAACAAAGGCTAACAACCTAGAACATGTTAAGGCACAAATAGGGCATTACATGGCAACTATGCTAAACATGCATGGAGTTCCAAAACCAACTTTAAATCATGTTATATCATGGATATATAAGCATGAAAAACAAACCAAATATGCTCAACACACACTCAAGCATAGGCTTCTTTAAGGGGCCAAAATGTGTCCTTTTCAAGGACAACAAGGAGATGGGGTGGCCCTCTCCTTCTTGGGACTTCAAAGGATCATCTTCACCACTGAAATCCCTCAAGATTTCAGTGGTGAAGAGACCTCAACACCAAAATCCCGGAGCTAACACAAAATGGCTCAAAATGAGGCCTTTTGAGGCCTAAGGGTGGTCAACACCCCTCAAACAACAAAACACTCTTAATAAACAATAAATAGGGCTTAAAAATAGAACTTTTTTATGTTATACAATAATCACAAAAACAGCTCTAAGACTAGTAGAAAATCAATGCAAAAAAGGGGGAAAAAAGGACTAGTTTCTCACCCTTGATGCCTTCTTCAACAATGGTGCTCCAATGGCCTCCTTGAGCTTGAATCCAAGACCAAAACTTCAAAACACACTCTTTAGAACCTCAGCTCCAAGAGGAAGGTGAAACACTAGGTGTTTGTGTGCAATAATGAGACACAAAACACCTAGTATGCAAAAATGAGAGGAAAAGAGAGATAGGTTGTGTATGTCTAACCCTAACCCTAGAAAACCAGAGCTCTCCTCTGTATTTTCTCTCTCAAAAATGTCTAAGGCCTCCTCCTCTTTGCCTTAGAGAGAGCTTCTCTCTATATGCCTCTTGTAAAGCTTACAAGACAAGCTTTGCAAGAGGGAGATCCCTCCATACACGTGTATGGAGGGGAGCAAAAGTTATACAGCTGTCCAAAAATATCTGCAAAAGCAGATGAACAGCAATCGGCCGGCAAAAAATGCCATCTTGGCCAAACAAAGTGCCGACCGGCACAAAAAAGTGCTGACCGGCAACAAATAGTGCCGACCGGCAAACTATATTGCCGGTGGCAGCAAAAACCAGCCGGTGGCATCTAGCCACTGCCGGTGATGGGTGGGGATGGTCTACAAGCCCCACCCTACCTCTCAAAGGCAAGATGCAAGTGTTTGGTGCAAAACCAGACACTAAACGGTCGAGTTCGGGATCCTGAGGCGGGGCGCGCGAGCCGAGACCTCCGGGAACTCCAAACGAACACAAACATGGATAATCACCGAGTGTTCAAACGGTGACGTCCAAGTCTTGAGGACGGTCAAAAATGGGGTGTCTACACCATCATCTAAGAGGGTTTGAGTAAGTGTCCGAGTGTTCGAACCCTAATATATGAGAAATGACAAGTAAACACCATAATTACATATCTGCCATCATGCAAGAGGGTCCGACACATATTTGGACCCTCTTTCATGATGGCTGATATGTAATTACGGTGTCTACTTGCCATTTCTCGAGCATTAGGATTCGAACACTCGGACACTTATTCGGACCCTCTTGCATGATAGCAGATATGTAATTATGGTGTTTACTTGCCATTTCTCATGTATTAGGGTTTAAACACTCGGGCACTTATTCGGAGCCTCTTGCATGATGGCAGATATGTAATTATGGTGTTTGCTCGCCATTTCTCGAGCATCAGGATTCGAACACTCGGACACTTATTCGAACCCTCTTGCATGATGGCAGATATGTAATTATGGTGTTTACTTGTCATTTCTTGAGCATTAGGATTCGAACACTCGGACACTTATACAGACCCTCTTGCCGGATAGCAGATATGTAATTATGGTGTTTACTTGCCATTTCTCATGCATTACGGTTTAAACACTCGGACACTTATTCGGAACCTCTTGCATGATGGCAGATGTGTAATTATGGTGTTTGCTCGCCATTTCTCGGGCATTTGGATTCGAACACTCGGACACTTATTGGGACCCTCTTACATGATGACAGATTTGTAATTATAGTGTATAGTTGCCATTTCTCATGCATTGGGGTTTAAACACTCGAACACTTACTCGGACCCTCTTGCATGATGGCAGATATGTAATTATGGTGTTTACTCGCCATTTCTCAAGCATTAGGATTCGAACCCTCAGACACTTTTTCGGCCCCTCTTGCTTGATGTAATTATGGTGTTTATTTGTCATTTCTTATGCATTAGGGTTTAAACACTCGGACACTTATTCGGACCCTCTTGCTTGATGCCAGATATGTAATTCTGGTGTTTACTTGTCATTTCTCGAGCATTAGGATTCGAACATTCAGACACTTATTCGGACCCCCTCGCCTGATAGCAGATATATATTTACGGGGTTACTTGCCATTTCTCGAGCATTAGGATTCGAACACTCGGACACTTATTCGGACCCTCTCGCATGATGGCCGATATGTAATTATGGTGTTTATTTGCCATTTCTCATGCATTTGGGTTTAAACACTCGGACATTTATTCGGACCATCCAGCATGATGGCAGATATGTAATTATGGTGTTTACTTGTCATTTCTTGGGCATTAGGATTCGAACACTCGGAAACTTATTCGGACCCTATTGCATGATGGCAGATATGTAATTATGGTGTTTATTTGCCATTTCTCATGGATTAGGGTTTAAACACTCGGACACTTATTCGGACCCTCAGCACGATGGCAGATACATGATCATGGTGTTTACTTGGCATTTCTCGAGCATTTAGATTCGAACACTCAGACAATGATTCGGACCCTCTTGCACGATGGTAGTTATGTAATTATGCTGTTTACTTGCCATTTCTCATGCATTGGGGTTTAAACACCCAGACACTTATTCGGACCCTCTAGCAAGATGGTAGATATGTAATTATGGTGTATACTTGCCATTTCTCGAGCATTAGGATTCGAACACTCGTACACTTATTCGGACCCTCTTGCATGATGGCAGATATGTAATTATGGTGTCTACTTGCCATTTCTCGAGCATTAGGATTCGAACACTAGGACACTTATTCGAACCCTCTTGCATGATGGCAGATATGTAATTATGGTGTTTACTTGTCATGTGTCGAGCATTAGGATTCAAACACTCGGACACTTATTCGGACCCTCTTGCATGATGGCAGATACGTAATTATGGTGTTTCTTTGCAATTTCTCATGCATTAGGGTTTAAACACTCGAACACTTATTTGGACCCTCTTGCATGATGGCAGATATGTAATTATGGTGTTTACTTGCCATTTCTTATGAATTAGGGTTTAAACACTCCGACACTTACGCGGCTCTCTTGCCTGATGGAAGATATGGAATTCTGGTCTTTACTTGTCATTTCTCGAGCATTAGGATTCGAACACTCGGACACTTATTGGGACCCTCTTTCATGATGGCAGATATGTAATTCTGGTGTTTAATTGTCATTTCTCGAGTATAAGGATTCGAACACTCGGACACATATTCAGACCCTCTTTCATAATGGCTGATTTTTAATTATGGTGTCTACTTGCCATTTCTCGAGCATTAGGATTCGAACACTTGGACATTTATTTGGACCCTTTTGCATGATAGCAGATATGTAATTATGGTGTTTACATGCCATTTTTCATGCATTAGGGTTTAAACACTCGGGCACTTATTCGGAGCCTCATGCATGATGGCAGATATGTAATTATGGTGTTTGCTCGCCATTTCTCGAGCATTAGGATTCGAACACTCGGACACTTATTCGGACCCTCTTGCATGATGGCAGATATGTAATTATGGTGTTTATTTGCCGTTTCTCATGCATTAGGGTTTAAACACTCGAACACTTATTCGGACCCTTTTGCATGATAGCAGATATGTAATTATGGTGTTTACTTTCCATTTCGCGAGCAGTAGGTTTCGAACACTCGGACAATTTTTCGGACCCTCTTACACGATTGGAGAGATGTAATTATGGTGTTTCTTTGTCATTTCTTATGCATTAGGGTTTAAACACTCAGACACTTATTCGGACCCTCTTGCCTGATGGCAGATATGTAATTCTGGTCTTTACTTGTCATTTCTCGAGCATTAGGATTCGAACACTCAGACACTGATTCAGACCCTTTTGCACGATGGTAGATATGTAATTATGGTGTTTACTTGCCATTTCTCGAGAATTAGGATTCGAACACTCGGACACTTTTTCGGACCCTCTTGCATGATGGCAGAGATGTAATTATGGTGTTTACTCGCTATTTCTCATGCATTGGGGCTTAAACACTCTGACACTTATTCGGACCTTCTAACATGATGGCAGATATGTAATTATGGTGTTTACTTGTCATTTTTTGAGCATTAGGATTCGAACTCTCGGACACTTATTCGAACCCTCTTTCATGATGGCAGATATGTAATTATGGGGTTTACTTGCCAATTCTCGTGCATTAGAATTCAAACACTAGGACACTTATTAGGACCCTCTGGCATGATGGCAGAGATGTAATTATGGTGTTTATTTGTCATTTCTTATGCATTGGGGTTTAAACACCCGGACACTTATTCAGACCCTGTTGCATGATGGCAGATATGTAACTATGGTGTTTATGTGCCGTTTCTCATGGATTTAGATTTAAACACTCAGACACTTATTCGGACCCTCAGCATGATAGCAGATACGTAATTATGGTGTTTACTTGGAATTTCTCGAGCTTTAAGATTCGAACACTCAGACAATGATTCGGACCCTCTCGCACAATGGTAGATATGTAATTATGGTGTTTTGTTGCCATTTCCCAAGCATTGGGGTTTAAACACTCAGATACTTATTCGGACCATCTAGCGTGATGGCAGATATGTAATTATGGTGTATACTTGCCATTTCTCGAGCATTAGGATTCGGACACTCGGACACTTATTCGGACCCTCTTGCATTATGGCAGATATGTAATTATGGTGTCTACTTGCCATTTCTCGAGCATTAGGATCCGAAAACTAGGACACTTATTCGAACCCTCTTGCATGATGGCAGATATGTAATTATGGTGTTTACTTGTCATTTCTCGAGCATTAGGATTCGAACACTCGGACACTTATATGGACCCTCTTGCTGGATAGCAGATATGTAATTATGGTGTTTACTTGCCATTTCTCATGCATTACGGTTTAAACACTCGGACACTTATTCGGACCCTCTTGCGTGATGGCAGATATGTAATTATGGTGTTTTCCAGCCATTCTCGAGCATTTGGATTCGAACACTCGGACACTTATTCGGACCCTCTTGCATGATGGCAGATTTGTAATTATAGTGTTTATTTGCCATTTCTCATGCATTGGGGTTTAAACACTCGAACACTTATTCGGACCCTCTTGCATGATGGCAGATATGTAATTATGGTGTTTACTCGCCATTTCTCGAGCATTAGGATTCGAACCCTTGGACACTTTTTCGGTCCCTCTTGCATGATGGCAGAGACGTAATTATGGTGTTTATTTGTCATTTCTTATGCATTAGGGTTTAAACACTCGGACACTTATTCGGACCCTCTTGCATGATGGCAGTTATGTAATTCTGGTGTTTAATTGTCATTTCTCGAGCATTAGGATTCGAACATTCAGACACTTATTCGGACCCCCTTGCCTGATGGCAGATATATATTTACGGGGTTACTTGCCATTTCACGCGCATTAGGATTCGAACACTCGGACACTTATGCGGACCCTCTCGCATGATGGCCAATATGTAATTCTGGTGTTTATTTGCCATTTCTCATGCATTAGGGTTTAAACACTCGGACATTTATTCGGACCCTCCAACATGATGGCAGATATGTAATTACGGTGTTTACTTGTCATTTCTCGGGCATTAGGATTCGAACACTCGGACACCTATTCGGACCCTATTGCATGATGGCAGATATGTAATTATGGTGTTTATTTACCATTTCTCATGGATTAGGGTTTAAACACTCGGACACTTTTTCGGACGCTCTTGCACGATTGGAGAGATGTAATTATGGTGTACTTTGTCATTTCTTATGCAATATGGTTTAAACACTCCGACACTTACTCGGACCTCTTGCCTGATGGAAGATATGGAATTCTGGTCTTTACTTGTCATTTCTCGAGCATTAGGGTTTGAACACTCGGACACTTATTCGGACCCTCTTTCATGATGGCAGATATGTAATTCTGCTGTTTAATTGTCATTTCTTGAGTATAAGGATTCGAACACTCGGACACATATTTGGACCCTCTTTCATGATGGCTGATATGTAATTACGGTGTCTACTTGCCATTTCTCGAGCATTAGGATTCGAACACTCGGACACTTATTCGGACCCTCTTGCATGATAGCAGATATGTAATTATGGTGTTTACTTGCCATTTCTCATGTATTAGGGTTTAAACACTCGGGCACTTATTCGGAGCCTCTTGCATGATGGCAGATATGTAATTATGGTGTTTGCTCGCCATTTCTCGAGCATCAGGATTCGAACACTCGGACACTTATTCGGACCCTCTTGCATTATCGCAGATATGTAATTATTGTGTTTATTTGCCATTTCTCATGCATTAGGGTTTAAACACTCGAACACTTATTCGGACCCTCTTGCATGATGGCAGATATGTAATTATGGTGTTTACTTTCCATTTCGCGAGCATTAGGTTTCGAACACTCGGACACTTTTTCGGACCCTCTTGCACGATTGGAGAGATGTAATTATGGTGTTTCTTTGTCCTTTCTTATGCATTAGGGTTTAAGCACTCGGACACTTATTCGGACCCTCTTGCCTGATGGCAGATATGTAATTCTGGTCTTTACTTGTCATTTCTCGAGCATTAGGATTCGAACACTCGTACACTTATTCTGACCCTCTTGCATGATGGCAGATATGTAATTATGGTGTTTATTTGCAATTTCTCGAGCATTAGGATTCGAACACTAGGACACTTATTCGGACCCTCTCGCATGGCGGCAGATATGTAATTATGGGGTTTACTTGTCATTTCTCGAGCATTAGGATTCGAACACTAGGACACTTATCCGGACCCTCTTGGATGATGGCAGATATATAATTATGGTGTTTGCTTGCCATTTCTCGAGCATTCGGATTCGAACACTCGGACACTTTTTCAGACCCTCTTGAATGGTGGCAGAGATGTAATTATGTTGTTTATTTGTCATTTCTTTTGCATTAGGGTTTAAACACTCGGACACTTATTCAGACCCTCTTGCCTGATGGTAGATATGGAAATCTGGTCTTTACTTGTCATTTCTCGAGCATTAGGAATCGAACACTCGGACACTTATGCGGACCCTCTTTCATGATGGCAGATATGTAATTCTGGTGTTTAATTGTCATTTCTCGAGTATAAGGATTCGAACACTCGGACACTTATTCGGACCCTCTTTCTTGATGGCTCATATGTAATTGTGGTGTCTACTTGCCATTTCTCGAGCATTAGGATTCGAATGCTAGGACACTTATTCGGACCCTCTTGCATGATGACAGATATGTAATTATGGTGTTTACTTGTCATTTCTCGATCATTAGGATTCGAGCACTCGGACACTTATTTGGACCCTCTTGCATGATAGCAGATATCTAATTATGGTGTTTACTTGCCATTTCTCATGCATTAGGGTTTAAACACTCGGACACTTTTTCGGACCCTCTTGCATGATGGCAGAAATGTAATTATGGCGTTTATTTGTCATTTCTTATGCATTATGGATTAAACAAGCAGACACTTGTTCGAACTCTCTTGCATGATGGCAGATATATAATTATGGTGTTTACTTGTCATTTCTCGACCATTAGGATTCGAACACTTGGACACTTATTCGGACCCTCTTTCAGGATGGCAGATATGTAATTCTGCTGTTTAATTGTCATTTCTTGAGTATAAGGATTCGAACACTCGGACACATATTTGGACCCTCTTTCATGATGGCTGATATGTAATTACGGTGTCTACTTGCCATTTCTCGAGCATTAGGATTCGAACACTCGGACACTTATTCGGACCCTCTTGCATGATAGCAGATATGTAATTATGGTGTTTACTTGCCATTTCTCATGCATTAGGGTTTAAACACTCGGGCACTTATTCGGAGCCTCTTGCATGATGGCAGATATGTAATTATGGTGTTTGCTCGCCATTTCTCGAGCATCAGGATTCGAACACTCGGACACTTATTCGGACCCTCTTGCATTATCGCAGATATGTAATTATGGTGTTTATTTGCCATTTCTCATGGATTAGGGTTTAAACACTCGAACACTTATTCGGACCCTCTTGCATGATGGCAGATATGTAATTATGGTGTTTACTTTCCATTTCGCGAGCATTAGGTTTCGAACACTCGGACACTTTTTCGGACCCTCTTGCACGATTGGAGAGATGTAATTATGGTGTTTCTTTGTCCTTTCTTATGCATTAGGGTTTAAGCACTCGGACACTTATTCGGACCCTCTTGCCTGATGGCAGATATGTAATTCTGGTCTTTACTTGTCATTTCTCGAGCATTAGGATTCGAACACTCGTACACTTATTCTGACCCTCTTGCATGATGGCAGATATGTAATTATGGTGTTTATTTGCAATTTCTCGAGCATTAGGATTCGAACACTAGGACACTTATTCGGACCCTCTCGCATGGCGGCAGATATGTAATTATGGGGTTTACTTGTCATTTCTCGAGCATTAGGATTCGAACAGTAGGACACTTATCCGGACCCTCTTGGATGATGGCAGATATATAATTATGGTGTTTGCTTGCCATTTCTCGAGCATTCGGATTCGAACACTCGGACACTTTTTCAGACCCTCTTGAATGGTGGCAGAGATGTAATTGTGGTGTTTATTTGTCATTTCTTTTGCATTAGGGTTTAAACACTCGGACACTTATTCAGACCCTCTTGCCTGATGGTAGATATGGAAATCTGGTCTTTACTTGTCATTTCTCGAGCATTAGGAATCGAACACTCGGACACTTATGCGGACCCTCTTTCATGATGGCAGATATGTAATTCTGGTGTTTAATTGTCATTTCTCGAGTATAAGGATTCGAACACTCGGACACTTATTCGGACCCTCTTTCTTGATGGCTCATATGTAATTGTGGTGTCTACTTGCCATTTCTCGAGCATTAGGATTCGAATGCTAGGACACTTATTCGGACCCTCTTGCATGATGACAGATATGTAATTATGGTGTTTACTTGTCATTTCTCGATCATTAGGATTCGAGCACTCGGACACTTATTTGGACCCTCTTGCATGATAGCAGATATCTAATTATGGTGTTTACTTGCCATTTCTCATGCATTAGGGTTTAAACACTCGGACACTTTTTCGGACCCTCTTGCATGATGGCAGAAATGTAATTATGGCGTTTATTTGTCATTTCTTATGCATTATGGATTAAACAAGCGGACACTTGTTCGAACTCTCTTGCATGATGGCAGATATATAATTATGGTGTTTACTTGTCATTTCTCGACCATTAGGATTCGAACACTTGGACACTTATTCGGACCCTCTTTCAGGATGGCAGATATGTAATTCTGCTGTTTAATTGTCATTTCTTGAGTATAAGGATTCGAACACTCGGACACATATTTGGACCCTCTTTCATGATGGCTGATATGTAATTACGGTGTCTACTTGCCATTTCTCGAGCATTAGGATTCGAACACTCGGACACTTATTCGGACCCTCTTGCATGATAGCAGATATCTAATTATGGTGTTTACTTGCCATTTCTCATGCATTAGGGTTTAAACACTCGGGCACTTATTCGGAGCCTCTTGCATGATGGCAGATATGTAATTATGGTGTTTGCTCGCCATTTCTCGAGCATCAGGATTCGAACACTCGGACACTTATTCGGACCCTCTTGCATTATCGCAAATATGTAATTATGGTGTTTATTTGCCATTTCTCATGCATTAGGGTTTAAACACTCGAACACTTATTCGGACCCTCTTGCATGATGGCAGATATGTAATTATGGTGTTTACTTTCCATTTCGCGAGCATTAGGTTTCGAACACTCGGACACTTTTTCGGACCCTCTTGCACGATTGGAGAGATGTAATTATGGTGTTTCTTTGTCCTTTCTTATGCATTAGGGTTTAAGCACTCGGACACTTATTCGGACCCTCTTGCCTGATGGCAGATATGTAATTCTGGTCTTTACTTGTCATTTCTCGAGCATTAGGATTCGAACACTCGTACACTTATTCTGACCCTCTTGCATGATGGCAGATATGTAATTATGGTGTTTATTTGCAATTTCTCGAGCATTAGGATTCGAACACTAGGACACTTATTCGGACCCTCTCGCATGGCGGCAGATATGTAATTATGGGATTTACTTGTCATTTCTCGAGCATTAGGATTCGAACACTAGGACACTTATCCGGACCCTCTTGGATGATGGCAGATATATAATTATGGTGTTTGCTTGCCATTTCTCGAGCATTCGGATTCGAACACTCGGACACTTTTTCAGACCCTCTTGAATGGTGGCAGAGATGTAATTATGGTGTTTATTTGTCATTTCTTTTGCATTAGGGTTTAAACACTCGGACACTTATTCAGACCCTCTTGCCTGATGGTAGATATGAAATCTGGTCTTTACTTGTCATTTCTCGAGCATTAGGAATCGAACACTCGGACACTTATGCGGACCCTCTTTCATGATGGCAGATATGTAATTCTGGTGTTTAATTGTCATTTCTCGAGTATAAGGATTCGAACACTCGGACACTTATTCGGACCCTCTTTCTTGATGGCTCATATGTAATTGTGGTGTCTACTTGCCATTTTTCGAGCATTAGGATTCGAATGCTAGGACACTTATTCGGACCCTCTTGCATGATGACAGATATGTAATTATGGTGTTTACTTGTCATTTCTCGATCATTAGGATTCGAGCACTCGGACACTTATTTGGACCCTCTTGCATGATAGCAGATATCTAATTATGGTGTTTACTTGCCATTTCTCATGCATTAGGGTTTAAACACTCGGACACTTTTTCGGACCCTCTTGCATGATGGCAGAAATGTAATTATGGCGTTTATTTGTCATTTCTTATGCATTATGGATTAAACAAGCGGACACTTGTTCGAACTCTCTTGCATGATGGCAGATATATAATTATGGTGTTTACTTGTCATTTCTCGACCATTAGGATTCGAACACTTGGACACTTATTCGGACCCTCTTTCAGGATGGCAGATATGTAATTCTGCTGTTTAATTGTCATTTCTTGAGTATAAGGATTCGAACACTCAGACACATATTTGGACCCTCTTTCATGATGGCTGATATGTAATTACGGTGTCTACTTGCCATTTCTCGAGCATTAGGATTCGAACACTCGAACACTTATTCGGACCTTCTTGCATGATAGCAGATATGTAATTATGGTGTTTACTTGCCATTTCTCATGCATTAGGGTTTAAACACTCGGGCACTTATTCGGAGCCTCTTGCATGATGGCAGATATGTAATTATGGTGTTTGCTCGCCATTTCTCGAGCATCAGGATTCGAACACTCGGACACTTATTCGGACCCTCTTGCATTATCGCAGATATGTAATTATGGTGTTTATTTGCCATTTCTCATGCATTAGGGTTTAAACACTCGAACACTTATTCGGACCCTCTTGCATGATGGCAGATATGTAATTATGGTGTTTACTTTCCATTTCGCGAGCATTAGGTTTCGAACACTCGGACACTTTTTCGGACCCTCTTGCACGATTGGAGAGATGTAATTATGGTGTTTCTTTGTCCTTTCTTATGCATTAGGGTTTAAGCACTCGGACACTTATTCGGACCCTCTTGCCTGATGGCAGATATGTAATTCTGGTCTTTACTTGTCATTTCTCGAGCATTAGGATTCGAACACTCGTACACTTATTCTGACCCTCTTGCATGATGGCAGATATGTAATTATGGTGTTTATTTGCAATTTCTCGAGCATTAGGATTCGAACACTAGGACACTTATTCGGACCCTCTCGCATGGCGGCAGATATGTAATTATGGGGTTTACTTGTCATTTCTCGAGCATTAGGATTCGAACACTAGGACACTTATCCGGACCCTCTTGGATGATGGCAGATATATAATTATGGTGTTTGCTTGCCATTTCTCGAGTATTCGGATTCGAACACTTGGACACTTTTTCAGACCCTCTTGAATGGTGGCAGAGATGTAATTATGGTGTTTATTTGTCATTTCTTTTGCATTAGGGTTTAAACACTCGGACACTTATTCAGACCCTCTTGCCTGATGGTAGATATGGAAATCTGGACTTTACTTGTCATTTCTCGAGCATTAGGAATCGAACACTCGGACACTTATGCGGACCCTCTTTCATGATGGCAGATATGTAATTCTGGTGTTTAATTGTCATTTCTCGAGTATAAGGATTCGAACACTCGGACACTTATTCGGACCCTCTTTCTTGATGGCTCATATGTAATTGTGGTGTCCACTTGCCATTTCTCGAGCATTAGGATTCGAATGCTAGGACACTTATTCGGACCCTCTTGCATGATGACAGATATGTAATTATGGTGTTTACTTGTCATTTCTCGATCATTAGGATTCGAGCACTGACACACTTATTTGGACCCTCTTGCATGATAGCAGATATCTAATTATGGTGTTTACTTGCCATTTCTCATGCATTAGGGTTTAAACACTCGGA
The DNA here is from genome assembly GCF_055761805.1 of Camellia sinensis. Lineage (NCBI taxonomy): Eukaryota > Viridiplantae > Streptophyta > Magnoliopsida > Ericales > Theaceae > Camellia > Camellia sinensis. Next base: position 166,509,798 of record NC_138972.1, read on the forward strand.
CACTTTTTCGGACCCTCTTGCATGATGGCAGAAATGTAATTATGGCGTTTATTTGTCATTTCTTATGCATTATGGATTAAACAAGCGGACACTTGTTCGAACTCTCTTGCATGATGGCAGATATATAATTTTGGTGTTTACTTGTCATTTCTCGACCATTAGGATTCGAACACTTGGACACTTATTCGGATCCTCTTGCATGATGGCAGATATATAATTAGGGTGTTTGCTTGCCATTTCTCGAGCATTAGGATTCGAACTCTAGGACACTTATTCGGACCGTCTTGCATGATGGCAGATATATAATTATGGTGTTTGCTTGCCATTTCTCGAGCACTAGGATTCGAACACTCAGACACTTATTCGGACCCTCTTGCATGATGGCAGATATGTAATTATGGTGTTTATTTGCCATTTCTCATGCATTAGGGTTTAAACAATCGGACACTTATTCGGACCCTCTAGCATGATGGCAGATGTGTAATTATGGTGTTTACTTGTCATTTCTCGAGCATTAGGATTTGAACTCTCGGACACTTATTCGGACCCTCTTGCATGACGGCAGATATGTAATTTTGGTGTTTACTTGCCATTTCTCGAGCATTAGGATTCAAACACTAGGACACTCATTCGGACCCTCTTGCATGATGGCAGATATGTGATTATGGTGTTTACTTGTCATTTCTCGAGCAATAGGATTCGAACACTAGGACACTTATTCGGACCCTCTTGCATGATGGCAGATATATAATTATGGTGTTTGGTTGCCATTGCTCGAGCATTAGGATTCGAACACTCGGACACTTATTCGGACCCTCTTGTATGATGGCAGATATGTAATTATGGTGTTTGTTTGCCATTCCTCATGCATTAGGGTTTAAACACTCGAACACTTATTCGGACCCTCTTGCATGATGGCAGATATGTAATTATGCTGTTTACTTGCCATTCCTCGAGCATTAGGATTCGAACACTCGGACACTTATTCAGACCCACTTGCATGATGGCTGATTTGTAATTATGGTGTCTACTTGCCATTTCTCGAGCATTAGGATTCGAGCACTCGGACACTTTTTCAGACCCTCGTGCGTGATGGCCGAGACGTAATTATGGGGTTTATTTGTCATTTCTTATGCATTAGGGTTTAAACACTTGGACACTTATTTGGACCCTCTTGCCTGATGGCAGATATGTATTTCTGGTCTTTACTTGTGATTTCTCGAGCATTAGGATTCGAACAATCAGACACTGATTCGGACCCTCTTGCACGATGGTAGATATGTAATTATGGTGTTTACTTGCCATTTCTCATGCATTGGGGCTTAAACCCTCGGACACTTATTCGGACCCTCTAGCATGATGGCAGATATGAAATTATGGTTTTTACTTGTCATTTCTCGAGCATTAGGATTCGAACTCTCAGACACTTATTTGGACCCTCTTGCATGATGGCAGATATGTAATTATGGTGTTTGTTTGCCGTTACCCATGCATTAGGGTTTAAACGCTCGAACACTTATTCACACCCTCTTGCATGATGGCAGATATGTAATTATGGTGTTTGCTTGCCATTTCTCGAGCATTAGGATTCGAACACTAGGACACTTATTCGGACCCTATTGCATGATGGCAGATATATAATTATGGTGTTTGCTTGCCATTGCTCGAGCATTAGGATTCGAATACTCGGACACTTATTCGGACCCTCTTGCATGATGGCAGATAGGTAATTGTGGTGTTTGTTTGCCATTTCTCATGCATTTGGGTTTAAACACTCGAACACTTATTCGGACCCTCTGGCATGATGGCAGATATGTAATTATGGTGTTTGCTTGCCATTTCTCGAGCATTAGGATTCGAACACTCGGACACTTATTCGGACCCTCTTACATGATGGCTGATATGTAATTATCGTGTCTACTTGTCATTTCTCGAGCATTAGGATTCGAGCACTCGGACACTTTTTTGGACCCTCTTGCATGATGGCAGAGACGTAATTATGGGGTTTATTTCTCATTTCTTATGCATTAGGGTTTAAACTCTCGGACACTTATTCGGACCCCCTTGCCTGATGGCAGATATGTATTTCGGGTCTTTACTTGTGATTTCTCGAGCATTACGATTCGAACAATCAGACACTGATTCGCACCCTCTTGCACGATGGTAGATATGTAATTATGGTGTTTACTCGCCATTTCTCATGCATTGGGGCTTAAACACTCTGACACTTATTCGGACCTTCTAACATGATGGCAGATATGTAATTATGGTGTTTACTTGTCATTTTTCGAGCATGAGGATTCGAACTCTCGGACACTTATTCGGACCCTCTTGCATGATGGCAGATATGTAATTATGGGGTTTACTTGCCATTTCTCGTGCATTAGAATTCAAACACTAGGACACTTATTCGGACCCTCTTGCATGATGGCAGATATGTGATTATGGTGTTTACTTGTCACTTCTCGAGCATTAGGATTCGAACACTAAGACAGTTATTCGGACCCTCTTGCATGATGGCAGATTTATAATTATGGTGTTTGCTTGCCATTGCTCGAGCATTAGGATTCGAACACTCGGACACTTATTCGGACCCTCTTGCATGGTGGCAGATATGTAATTATGGTGTTTGTTTGCCATTTCCCATGCATTAGAGTTTAAACACTCGAACACTTATTCGGACCCTCTTGCATGATGGCAGATATGTAATTATGGTGTTTGCTTGCCATTTCTCGAGCATTAGGATTCGAACACTCGGACACTTTTTCGGACCCTCTTGCATGATGGCAGAAATGTAATTATGGCGTTCATTTACCAATTCTTATGCATTCGGGTTTAAACACTCAGACACTTATTCGGACTCTCTTGCGTGATGGAAAATATTTAATTATGGTGTTTACTTGTCATTTCTCGACCATTAGGATTCGAACACTTGGACACTTATTCGGACCCTCTTGCATGATGGCTGATATATAATTAGGGTGTTTGCTTGCCATTTCTCGAGCATTACGATTCGAACACTAGGACACTTATTCGGACCCTCCTGCCTGATGGCAGATATGTAATTATGGTGTTTACTTGTCATTTCTCGAGCATTAGGATTCGAACTCTCGGACACTTATTCGGACCCTCTTGCATGATGGCAGATATGTAATTATGGCGTTTACTTGCCATTTCTTGAGAATTAGGATTCAAACACTAGGACACTTATTCGGACCCTCTTGCATGATGGCTGATATGTGATTATGGTGTTTACTTGTCATTTCTCGAGCATTAGGATTTGAACACTAGGACACTTATTCCGACCCTCTTGCATGATGGAAGATTTGTAATTATGGTGTTTGCTTGCCATTTCTCGAGCATTAGGATTCGAACACTCGGACACTTATTCGGACCCTCTTGCATGATGGCTGATATGTGATTATGGTGTCTACTTGCCATTTCTCGAGCATTAGGATTCGAGCACTCGGACACTTTTTCGGACCCTCTTGCCTGATGGCAGAGACGTAATTATGGGGTTTATTTGTCATTTCTTATGCATTAGGGTTTAAACACTCGGACACTTATTCGGACCCTCTTGTCTTATGGCAGATATGTAATTATGGTTTTTGCTTGCCATTTCTCGAGCATTAGGATTCGAGCACTCGGACACTTATTCAGACCCTCTTGCATGATGGCTGATATGTAATTATGGTGTCTACTTGCCATTTCTCGACCATTAGGATTCGAGCACTCGGACACATTTTCGGACCCTCTTGCATGATGGCAGCGACATAATTATGGGTTTATTTGTCATTTCTTATGCATTAGGGTTTAAACACTCGGACACTTATTCGGACCCTCTTTGCCTGATGGTAGATATGTATTTCTGGTCTTTACTTGTGATTTCTCGAGCATTCGGATTCGAACAATCAGACACTGATTCGGACCCTCTTGCACGATGGTAGATATGTAATTATGGTGTTTACTTGCCATTTCTCATGCATTGGGGCTTAAACACTCGGACACTTATTCGGACCCTCTAGCTTGATGGCAGTTATGTAATTATGGTGTTTACTTGTCATTTCTCGAGCATTAGGATTCGAACTCTCGGACACCTATTCGGACCCTCTTGCATGATGGCAGATATGCAATTATGCGGTTTACTTGCCATTTCTCGAGCATTAGGATTCAAACACTAGGACACTTATTCGGACCCTCTTGCATGATGGCAGATATGTGATTATAGTGTTTACTTGCCATTTCTCGAGCATTAGGATTCGAACAGTAGGACACTTATTCGGACCCTCTTGCATGATGGCAGATTTATAATTATGGTGTTTGCTTGCCATTGGTCGGGCATTAGGATTCGAACACTCGGACACTTATTTGGACCCTCTTGCATGATGGAAGATATGTAATTATGGTGTTTGTTTGCCATTTCCCATGCATTAGGGTTTAAACACTCGAACAGTTATTGGGACCCTCTTGCATGATGGCAGATATGTAATTATGGTGTTTGCTTGCCATTTCTCAAGCATTAGGATTCGAACACTCGGACACTTTTTCGGACCCTCTTGCATAATGGCAGAAATGTAATTATGGTGTTTATTTATCAATTCTTATGCATTTGGGTTTAAACACTCGGACACTTATTCGGACTCTCTTGCATGATGGAAAATATTTAATTATGGTGTTTACTTGTCATTTCTCGACCATTACGATTCGAACACTTGGACACTTATTCGGACCCTCTTGCATGATGGCAGATATATAATTAGGGGGTTTGCTTGCCATTTCTCGAGCATTAGGATTCGAACACTTGGACAGTTGTTCGGACCCTCTTGCATGATGGCAGATATATAATTACGGTGTGTGCTTGCCATTTCTCGAGCGTTAGGATTCGAACACTCAGACACTTATTCGGACCCTCTTGCATGATGGCAGATATGTAATTATGGTGTTTATTTGCCATTTCTCATGTATTAGGGTTTGAACACTCGGACACTTATTCGGACCCTCTAGCTTGATGGCAGATATGTAATTATGGCGTTCACTTGTCATTTCTCGAGCATTAGGATTTGAACACTAGGACACTTATCCGGACCCTCTTGGATGATGGTAGATATATAATTATTGTGTTTGCTTGCCATTTCTCGAGCATTAGGATTCAAACACTCGGACACTTTTTCAGACCCTCTTGCATGATGGTAGAGATGTAATTATGGTGTTTATTTGTCATTTCTTAGGCATTAGGGTTTAAACACTCGGACACTTATTCGGACGCTCTTGCCCGATGGTAGATATCAAAATCTGGTCTTTACTTGTCATTTCTAGAGCATTAGGATTCGAACACTCGGACACTTATGCGGACCCTCTTTCATGAGGGCAGATATGTAATTCTGGTGTTTAATTGTCATTTCTCGAGTATAAAGATTCGAACACTCAGACACTTATTCGGACCCTCTTTCATGATGGCCGATATGTAATTATGGTGTCTACTTGCCATTTCTCGAGCATTAGGATTCGAGCGCTAGGACACTTATTCGGACCCTCTTGCATGATGACAGATATGTAATTATGGTGTTTACTTGTCATTTCTCGAGCATTAGGATTCGAGTACTCGGACACTTATTTGGACACTCTTGCATGATAGCAGATCTGTAATTATGGTGTTTACTTGCCATTTCTTATGCATTAGGGTTTAAACACTCGGACACTTTTTCGGACCCTCTTGCATGATGGCAGAAATGTAATTATGGCGTTTATTTGTCATTTCTTATGCATTAGGGTTTAAACACTCGGACATTTATTCGGACTCTCTTGCATGATGGCTGATATTTAATTATGGTGTTTACTTGTCATTTCTTGACCATTAGGATTCGAACACTTGGACACTTATTCGGACCCTATTGCATGATGGCAGATATATAATTAGGGTGTTTGCTTGCCATTTCTCCAGCATTAGGATTCGAACACTAGGACACTTATTTGGACCCCCGTGCATGATGGCAGATATATAATTATGGTGTTTGCTTTCCATTTCTCGAGCATTTGGATTCGAACACTCAGACACTTATTCGGACCCCCTTGCATGATGGCAGATATGTAATTATGGTGTTTATTTGCCATTTCTCATGCATTAGGGTTTAAACACTCGGACATTTATTCGGACCCTCTAGTATGATGACAGATATGTAATTATGGTGTTTACTTGTCATTTCTGGAGCATTAGGATTCGAACTCTCGGACACTTATTCAGACCCTCTTGCATGATGGTAGATATGTGATTATGGTGTTTACTTGTCATTTCTCGAGCATTAGGATTCGAACACTAGGACATTTATTCGGACCCTCTCGCGTGATGGCAAATATATAATTATGGTATTTGCTTGCCATTTCTCGAGCATTAGGATTCGAACACTCAGACACTTATTCGGATCCTCTTGCATGATGGCAGATATGTAATTATGGTGTTTATTTGCCATTTCTCATGCATTAGGGTTTAAACACTCGGACACTTATTCGGACCCGCTAGCATGATGGCAGATATGTAATTATGGTGTTTACTTGTAATTTCTCGAGCATTAGGATTCGAACTCTCGGACACTTATTCGGACCCTCTTGCATGATGGCAAATATGTAATTATGGTGTTTGTTTGCCATTTCTCATGCATTAGGGTTTAAACACTCGAACACTTATTCGGACCCTCTTGCATGATGGCAGATATGTAATTATGGTGTTTACTTGCCATTTCTCGAGCATTAGGATTCGAACACTCGGACACTTATTCGGACCCTCTTGAATGATGGCTGATATGTAATTATGGTGTCAACTTGCGATTTCTCGAGCATTAGGATTCGAGCACTCGGACACTTTTTCGGACCCTCTTGCATGATGGCAGAGACGTAATTATGGGGTTTATTTGTCATTTGTTATGCATTAGGGTTTAAACACTCGGACACTTATTCGGACACTCTTGCCTGATGGCAGATATGTATTTCTGGTCTTTAGTTGTGATATCCCGACCATTAGGATTCGAACAATCAGACACAGATTCGAACCCTATTGCACGATGGGAGATATGTAATTATGGTGTTTACTTGCCATTTCTCATGCATTGGGGCTTAAACCCTCGGACACTTATTCGGACCCTCTAGCATGAAGGCAGATATGTAATTATGGGTTTTACTTGTCATTTCTCGGGCATTAGGATTCGAACTCTCGGACACTTATTCGGACCCTCTTGCATGATGACAGCTATGTAATTATGGGGATTACTTGCCATTTCTCGAGCATTAGGATTCAAACACTAGGACAGTTATTCGGACCCTCTTGCATGATGGCAGATATGTGACTATGGTGTTTACTTATCATTTCTCGAGCATTAGGATTCGAACACTAGGACGCTTATTCGGCCCCTCTTGCATGATGGCAGATATAGAATTATGGTGTTTGCTTGCCATTGCTCGAGCATTAGGATTCGAACACTCGGACACTTATTCGGACCCTCTTGCATGATGGCAGATATGTAATTATGGTGTTTGTTTGCCATTTCTCATGCATTAGGGTTTAAACACTAGAACACTTATTCGGACCCTCTTCCATGATGGCAGATATGTAATTATGGTGTTTGCTTGGCATTTCTTGAGCATTAGGATTCGAACACTCGGACACTTATTCGGACCCTCTTGCATGATGGCTGATATGTAATTATCGTGTCTACTTGCCATTTCTCGAGCATTAGGATTCGAGCACTCGTACACTTTTTCGGACCCCTTCCATGATGGCAGAGACGTAATTATGGGGTTTATTTGTCATTTCTTATGCATTAGGGTTTAAACACTCGGACACTTATTCAGACCCTCTTGCCTGATGGTAGATATGTATTTCTGGTCTTTACTTGTGATTTCTCGAGCATTAGGATTCGAACAATCAGACACTGATTCGGACCCTCTTGCATGATGGCAGATATATAATTATGGTGTTTGCTTGCCATTACTCGAGCATTAGGATTCGAACACTCGGACACTTATTCGGACCCTCTTGCATGATGGCAGATATGTAATTATGGTGTTTGTTTGCCATTTCTCATGCATTAGGGTTTAAACACTCGAACACTTATTCGGACCCTCTTGCATGATGGCAGGTATGTAATTATGGTGTTTGTTTGCCATTTCTAGAGCATTAGGATTCGAACACTCGGACACTTATTCGGACCCTCTTGCATGATGGCTGATATGTAATTATGGTGTCTACTTGCCATTTCTCGAGCATTAGGAATTGAGCACTCGGACACTTTTTCGGACGCTCTTCCATGATGGCAGAGACGTAATTATGGGGTTTATTTGTCATTTCTTATGCATTAGGGTTTAAACAGTCGGACACTTATTCGGACCCTCTTGCCTAATGGCAGATATGTATTTCTGGTCTTTACTTGTGATTTCTCGAGCATTAGGATTCAAACTCTAGGACACTTATTCGCACCCCCTTGCATGATGGCAGATATATAATTATGGTGTTTGCTTGCCATTTCTCGAGCATTAGGATTCGAACACTCAGACACTTATTCGGACCCTCTTGCATGATGGCAGATATGTAATTATGGTGTTTACTTGCCAGTTCACGAGCATTAGGATTCAAACACTGGGACACTTATTTGGACCCTCTTGCATGATGGCAGATATGTGATTATGGTGTTTACTTGTCATTTCTCGAGCATTAGGATTCGAACACTAGGACACTTATTCGGACCCTCTTGCATGGTGGCAGATATATAATTATGGTGTTTGCTTGCCATTGCTCGAGCATTAGGATTCGAACACTCGGACACTTATTCGGACCCTCTTGCATGATGGCAGATATGTAATTATGGTGTTTGTTTGCCATTTCTCATGCATTAGGGGTTAAACACTCGAACACTTATTCAGACCCTCTTCTATGATGGCAGATATGTAATTATGGTGTTTGCTTGCCATTTCTCGAGCATTAGGATTCGAACACTCGGACACTTATTCGGACCCTTTTGCATGATGGCAGATATCTGATTATGGTGTGTACTTGCCATTTCTCGAGCATTAGGAATCGAGCACTCGGACACTTTTTCGAACCCTCTTGCATGATGGCAGAGACGTAATTATGCGGTTTATTTGTCATTTCTAATGCATTAGGGTTTAAGCTCTCGGACACGTATTCAGACCCTCTTGCCTGATGGCAGATATGTATTTCTGGTCTTTACTTGTGATTTCTCGAGCATTAGGATTCGAACAATCACACACGGATTCGGACCGTCTTGCACGATGGTAGATATGTAATTACGGTGTTTACATGCCATTTCTCATGCATTGGGGCTTAAACACCCGGACACTTATTCGAACCCTCTAGCATGATGGCAGATATGTATTTATGGTGTTTACTTGTCTTTTCTCGAGCATTAGGATTCGAACTCTCGGACACTTATTCAGACCCTCTTGCATGATGCAGATATGTAATTATGGGGTTTACTTGCCATTTCTGACCATTAGGATTCAAACTCTAGGACACTTATTCGGACCCTATTGCATGATGGCAGATATGTGATTATGGTGCTTATTTGTCATTTCTCGAGCATTAGGATTCGAACAGTAGGACACTTATTCGGACCCTCTTGCATGATGGCAGCTATGTAATTATGGGGATTACTTGCCATTTCTCGAGCATTAGGATTCAAACACTAGGACAGTTATTCGGACCCTCTTGCATGATGGCAGATATGTGACTACGGTGTTTACTTATCATTTCTCGATCATCAGGATTCGAACACTAGGACACTTATTCGGACCCTTTTGCATGATGGCAGATATGTGATTATGGTGTGTACTTGCCATTTCTCGAGCATTAGGAATCGAGCACTCGGACACTTTTTCGAACCCTCTTGCATGATGGCAGAGACGTAATTATGGGGTTTATTTGTCATTTCTAATGCATTAGGGTTTAAGCTCTCGGACACTTATTCAGACCCTCTTGCCTGATGGCAGATATGTATTTCTGGTCTTTACTTGTGATTTCTCGAGCATTAGGATTCGAACAATCACACACGGATTCGGACCGTCTTGCACGATGGTAGATATGTAATTACGGTGTTTACATGCCATTTCTCATGCATTGGGGCTTAAACACCCGGACACTTATTCGAACCCTCTAGCATAATGGCAGATATGTATTTATGGTGTTTACTTGTCTTTTCTCGAGCATTAGGATTCGAACTCTCGGACACTTATTCAGACCCTCTTGCATGATGGCAGATATGTAATTATGGGGTTTACTTGCCATTTCTGACCATTAGGATTCAAACACTAGGACACTTATTCGGACCCTATTGCATGATGGCAGATATGTGATTATGGTGCTTATTTGTCATTTCTCGAGCATTAGGATTCGAACAGTAGGACACTTATTCGGACCCTCTTGCATGATAGCAGCTATGTAATTATGGGGATTACTTGCCATTTCTCGAGCATTAGGATTCAAACAATAGGACAGTTATTCGGACCCTCTTGGAAGATGGCAGATATGTGACTACTGTGTTTACTTATCATTTCTCGAGCATTAGGATTCGAACACTAGGACACTTATTCGGCCCCTCTTGCAAGTTGGCAGATATATAATTATGGTGTTTTCTTGCCATTGCTCGAGCATTAGGATTCGAACACTCGGACACTTATTCGGACCCTCTTGCATGACGGCAGATATGTAATTATGGTGTTTGTTTGCCATTACCCATGCATTAGGGTTTAAACACTCGAACACTTATTCAGACCCTCTTGCATGATGGCAGATATGTAATTATGGTGTTTGCTTGCCATTTCTCGAGCATTAGGATTCGAACACTAGGACACTTATTCGGACCCTCTTGCATGATGTCAGATATATAATTATGGTGTTTGCTTGCCATTGCTCGAGCATTAGGATTCGAACACTCGGACACTTATTCGGACCCTCTTGCATGATGGCAGATATGTAATTATGGTGTTTGTTTGCCATTTCTCATGCATTAAGGTTTAAACACTAGAACACTTATTCGGACCCTCTTGCATGATGGCAGATATGTAATTATGGTGTTTGCTTGGCATTTCTTGAGCATTAGGATTCGAACACTCGGACACTTATTCGGACCCTCTTGCATGATGGCTGATATGTAATTATCGTGTCTACTTGCCATTTCTCGAGCATTAGGATTCGAGCACTCGTACACTTTTTCGGACCCCTTCCATGATGGCAGAGACGTAATTATGGGGTTTATTTGTCATTTCTTATGCATTAGGGTTTAAACACTCGGACACTTATTCACACCCTCTTGCCTGATGGTAGATATGTATTTTTGGTCTTTACTTGTGATTTCTCGAGCATTAGGATTCGAACAATCAGACACTGATTCGGACCCTCTTGCATGATGGCAGATATATAATTATGGTGTTTGCTTGCCGTTGCTCGAGCATTAGGATTCGAACACTCGGACACTTATTCGGACCCTCTTGCATGATGACAGATATGTAATTATGGTGTTTGTTTGCCATTTCTCATGCATTAGGGTTTAAACACTCGAACACTTATTCGGACCCTCTTGCATGATGGCAGGTATGTAATTATGGTGTTTGTTTGCCATTTCTAGAGCATTAGGATTCGAACACTCGGACACTTATTCGGACCCTCTTGCATGATGGCTGATATGTAATTATGGTGTCTACTTGCCATTTCTCGAGCATTAGGAATTGAGCACTCGGACACTTTTTCGGACGCTCTTCCATGATGGCAGAGACGTAATTATGGGGTTTATTTGTCATTTCTTATGCATTAGGGTTTAAACAGTCGGACACTTATTCGGACCCTCTTGCCTGAGGGCAGATATGTATTTCTGGTCTTTACTTGTGATTTCTCGAGCATTAGGATTCAAACACTAGGACACTTATTCGCACCCCCTTGCATGATGGCAGATATATAATTATGGTGTTTGCTTGCCATTTCTCGAGCATTAGGATTCGAACAATCGGACACTTATTCGGACCCTCTTGCATGATGGCAGATATGTAATTATGGTGTTTACTTGCCAGTTCACGAGCATTAGGATTCAAACACGGGGACACTTATTTGGACCCTCTTCCATGATGGCAGATATGTGATTATGGTGTTTACTTGTCATTTCTCGAGCATTAGGATTCGAACACTAGGACACTTATTCGGACCCTCTTGCGTGGTGGCAGATATATAATTATGGTGTTTGCTTGCCATTGCTCGAGCATTAGGATTCGAACACTCGGACACTTATTCGGACCCTCTTGCATGATGGCAGATATGTAATTATGGTGTTTGTTTGCCATTTCTCATGCATTAGGGGTTAAACACTCGAACACTTATTCAGACCCTCTTGTATGATGGCAGATATGTAATTATGGTGTTTGCTTGCCATTTCTCGAGCATTAGGATTCGAACACTCGGACACTTATTCGGACCCTTTTGCATGATGGCTGATATGTGATTATGGTGTGTGCTTGCCATTTCTCGAGCATTAGGAATCGAGCACTCGGACACTTTTTCGGACCCTCTTGCATGATGGCAGAGACGTAATTATGGGGTTTATTTTTCATTTCTTATGCATTAGGGTTTAAGCTCTCGGACACTTATTCGGACCCTCTTGCCTGATGGCAGATATGTATTTCTGGTCTTTACTTGTAATTTCTCGAGCATTAGGATTCGAACAATCACACACGGATTCGGACCGTATTGCACGATGGTAGATATGTAATTACGGTGTTTACTTGCCATTTGTCATGCATTGGGGCTTAAACACCCGGACACTTATTCGAACCCTCTAGCATGATGGCAGATATGTATTTATGGTGTTTACTTGTCATTTCTCGAGCATTAGGATTCGAACTCTCGGACACTTATTCAGACCCTCTTGCATGATGGCAGATATGTAATTATGGGGTTTACTTGCCATTTCTGACCATTAGGATTCAAACACTAGGACACTTATTTGGACCCTGTTGCATGATGGCAGATATGTGATTATGGTGCTTACTTGTCATTTCTCGAGCATTAGGATTCGAACACTAGGACACTTATTCGGACCCTCTTGCATGATGGCAGATATATAATTATGGTGTTTGCTTGCCATTGCTCGAGCATTAGGATTCGAACACTCGGACACTTATTCGGACCCTCTTGCATGATGGCAGATATGTAATTATGGTGTTTGTTTGCCATTTCTCATGCATTAGGGTTTAAACAGTCGAATACTTATTCAGACCCTCTTCATGATGGCAGATATGTAATTATGGTGTTTTCTTGCCATTGCTCGAGCATTAGGATTCGAACACTCGGACACTTATTCGGACCCTCTTGCTTGATGACAGATATGTAATTACGGTGTTTGTTTGCCATTTCCCAAGTATTAGGGTTTAAACACTCATACACGTATTCAGACCCTCTTGCATGATGGCAGATATGTAATTATGGTGTTTGCTTGCCATTTCTCGAGCATTAGGATTCGAACACTCGGACACTTTTTCGGACCCTCTTGCATGATGGCAGAAATGTAATTATGGCGTTTATTTGTCATTTCTTATGCATTAGGGTTTAAACACTCGGACACTTATTCGGACCCTCTTGCATGATGGCAGATATGTAATTATGGTGTCTACTTGCCATTTCTCGAGCATTAGGTTACGAACAGTAGGACACTTATTTGGACCCTCTTGCATGATGGTAGATATGTAATTTTGGTGTTTACTTGTCATTTCTCGAGCATTAGGATTCGAACACTCGGACACTTATTCGGACCCTCTTGCATGATGGCAGATAAGTAATTATGGTGTTTATTTGCCATTTCTCATGCATTAGGGTTTAAACACTCGAACACTTATTCGGACCCTCTTGCATGATGGCAGATATGTAACTATGGTGTTTGCTTGCCATTTCTCGAGCATTAGGATTCGAACACTCGGACACTTTTTCGGACCCTCTTGTATGATGGCAGAGATGTAATTATGGTGTTTATTTGTCATTTCTTATGCATTAGGGTTTAAACACTCGAACACTTATTCGGACCCTATAGCCTGATGGCAGATATGTAACTCTGGTCTTTACTTGTCATTTCTTGAGCATTAGGATTCGAACACTCGAACACTTATTCGGACCTTCTTTCATGATGGCAAAAATGTAATTCTGGTGTTTGTTTGACATTTCTCGAGTATTAGGATTCGAACACTCAGACACTTATTCGGACCCTCTTTCATGATTGCAAATATATAATTATGGTGTTTGCTTGCCATTTCTCGAGCATTAGGATTCGAACACTCAGACACTTATTCGGACCCTCTTGCATGATGGCAGATATGTAATTATGGTGTTTATTTGCCATTTCACATGTATTAGGGTTTAAACACTCGGACACTTATTCGGACCCTCTAGCATGATGGCAGATATGTAATTAGAGTGTTTACTTGTCATTTCTCGAGCATTAGGATTCGAACTCTCGGACACTTATTCGGACCCTCTTGCATGATGGCAGATATGTAATTATGGTGTTTGTTTGCCATTTCGGATGCATTAGGGTTTAAACACTCGAACACTTATTCAGACCCTCTTGCATGATAGCAGATATGTAATTATGGTGTTTACTTGCCATTTCTCGAGCATTAGGATTCGAACACTCGGACACTTTTTCGGACCCTCTTGCATGATGGCAGAAATGTAATTATGGCGTTTATTTGTCATTTCTTATGCATTAGGGTTTAAACACTCGGACACTTATTCGGACCCTCTTGCATGATGGCAGATATGTAATTATGGTGTCTACTTGCCATTTCTCGAGCATTAGGTTACGAACAGTAGGACACTTATTTGGACCCTCTTGCATGATGGTAGATATGTAATTTTGGTGTATACTTGTCATTTCTCGAGCATTAGGATTCGAACACTCGGACACTTATTCGGACCCTCTTGCATGATGGCAGATATGTAATTATGGTGTTTATTTGCCATTTCTCATGCATTAGGGTTTAAACACTCGAACACTTATTCGGACCCTCTTGCATGATGGCAGATATGTAACTATGGTGTTTGCTTGCCATTTCTCGAGCATTAGGATTCGAACACTCGGACACTATTTCGGACCCTCTTGCATGATGGCAAAGATGTAATTATGGTGTTTATTTGTCATTTCTTATGCATTAGGGTTTAAACACTCGAACACTTATTCGGACCCAATAGCCTGATGGCAGATATGTAACTCTGGTCTTTACGTGTCATTTCTTGAGCATTAGGATTCGAACACTCGAACACTTATTCGGACCTTCTTTCATGATGGCAAAAATGTAATTCTGGTGTTTGTTTGACATTTCTCGAGTATTAGGATTCGAACACTCAGACACTTATTCGGACCCTCTTTCATGATTGCAAATATATAATTATGGTGTTTGCTTGCCATTTCTCGAGCATTAGGATTCGAACACTCAGACACTTATTCGGACCCTCTTGCATGATGGCAGATATGTAATTATGGTGTTTATTTGCCATTTCACATGTATTAGGGTTTAAACACTCGGACACTTATTCGGACCCTCTAGCATGATGGCAGATATGTAATTATGGTGTTTACTTGTCATTTCTCGAGCATTAGGATTCGAACTCTCGGACACTTATTCGGACCCTCTTGCTTGATGGCAGATATGTAATTATGGTGTTTGTTTGGCATTTCCCAAGCATTAGGGTTTAAACACTCATACACGTATTCAGACCCTCTTGCATGATGGCAGATATGTAATTATGTTGTTTGCTTGCCATTTCTCGAGCATTAGCATTCGAACACTCGGACACTTTTTCGGACCCTCTTGCATGATGGCAGAAATGTAATTATGGCGTTTATTTGTCATTTCTTATGCATTAGGGTTTAAACACTCGGACACTTATTCGGACCCTCTTGCATGATGGCAGATATGTAATTATGGTGTCTACTTGCCATTTCTCGAGCATTAGGTTACGAACAGTAGGACACTTATTTGGACCCTCTTGCATGATGGTAGATATGTAATTTTGGTGTTTACTTGTCATTTCTCGAGCATTAGGATTCGAACACTCGGACACTTATTCGGACCCTCTTGCAAGATGGCAGATATGTAATTATGGTGTTTATTTGCCATTTCTCATGCATTAGGGTTTAAACACTCGAACACTTATTCGGACCCTCTTGCATGATGGCAGATATGTAACTATGGTGTTTGCTTGCCATTTCTCGAGCATTAGGATTCGAACACTCGGACACTTTTTCGGACTCTCTTGCATGATGGCAGAGATGTAATTATGGTGTTTATTTGTCATTTCTTATGCATTAGGGTTTAAACACTCGAACACTTATTCGGACCCTATAGCCTGATGGCAGATATGTAACTCTGGCCTTTACTTGTCATTTCTTGAGCATTAGGATTCGAAAACTCGAACACTTATTCGGACCTTCTTTCATGATGGCAAAAATGTAATTCTGGTGTTTGTTTGACATTTCTCGAGTATTAGGATTCGAACACTCAGACACTTATTCGGACCCTCTTTCATGATTGCAAATATATAATTATGGTGTTTGCTTGCCATTTCTCGAGCATTAGGATTCGAACACTCAGACACTTATTCGGACCCTCTTGCATGATGGCAGATATGTAATTATGGTGTTTTTTTTCCATTTCACATGTATTAGGGTTTAAACACTCGGACACTTATTCGGACCCTCTAGCATGATGGCAGATATGTAATTATGGTGTTTACTTGTCATTTCTCGAGCATTAGGATTCGAACTCTCGGACACTTATTCGGACCCTCTTGCATGATGGCATATATGTAATTGTGGTGTTTGTTTGCCATTTCTGATGCATTATGGTTTAAACACTCGAACACTTATTCGGACCCTCTTGCATGATAGCAGATATGTAATTATGTTGTTTACTTGCCATTTCTCGAGCATTAGGATTCGAACACTCGGACACTTATTCGGACCCTCTTGCATGATGGCTGATATGTAATTGTGGTGTCTACTTGCCATTTCTCGAGCATTAGGATTCGAGCACTCGGACACTTTTTCGGACCCTCTTGCATGATGGCAGAGACGTAATTATGGGGTTTATTTGTCATTTCTTATGCATTAGGGTTTAAACACTCGGACACTTATTCGGACCCTCTTGCCTGATGGCAGATATGTATTTCAGGTCTTTACTTGTGATATCTCGAGCATTAGGATTCGAACAATCAGACACTGATTCGGACCCTCTTGCACGATGGTAGATATGTAATTATCGTGTTTACTTGCCATTTCTCATGCATTGGGGCTTAAACCCTCGGACACTTATTCGGACCCTCTAGCATGATGGCAGATATGTAATTATGGTTTTTACTTGTCATTTCTCGGGCATTAGGATTCGAACTCTCAGACACTTATTCGGACCCTCTTGCATGATGGCTGATATGTAATTATGGGGTTTACTTGCCATTTCTCGAGCATTAGGATTCAAACACTAGGACACTTATTCGGACCCTCTTGCATGATGGCAGATATGTGATTATGGTGGTTACTTGTCATTTCTCGAGCATTAGGATTCGAACACTAGGACACTTAATCGGACCCTCTTGCATGATGGCAGATATATAATTATGGTGTTTTCTTGCCATTGCTCGAGCATTAGGATTCGAACACTCGGACACTTATTCGGACCCTTTTGCATGATGGCAGATATGTAATTATGGTGTTTGTTTGCCATTACCCATGCATTAGGGTTTAAACACTCGACCACTTATTCAGAGCCTCTTGCATAATGGCAGATATGTAATTATGGTGTTCGCTTGCCTTTTCTCGAGCATTAGGATTCGAACACTAGGACACTTATTCGGACCCTCTTGCTTGATGGCGGACATATAATTATGGTGTTTGCTTGCGATTGCTCGAGCATTAGGATTCGAACTCTCGGACACTTATTCGGACCCTCTTGCATGATGGCAGATATGTAATTATGGTGTTTGTTTGCCATTTCTCATGCATTTGGGTTTAAACACTCGAACACTTATTTGGACCGTCTTTTATGATGGCAGATATGTAATTATGGTGTTTGCTTGCTATTTCTGGAGCATTAGGATTCGAACACACGGACACTTATTCAGACCCTCTTGCATGATGGCTGATATGTAATTATCGTGTCTACTTGCCATTTCTCGAGCATTAGGATTCGAGCACTCGGACACTTTTTCGGACCCTCTTGCATGATGGCAGAGACGTAATTATGGTGTTTATTTGTCATTTTTTTTGCATTAGGGTTTAAACACTCGGACACTTATTCGGACCCTCTTGCCTGATCGCAGATATGTATTTCTGGTCTTTACTTGTGATTTCTCGAGCATTAGGATTCGAACAATCAGACACTGATTCGGGCCCTCTTGCACGATGGTAGATATGTAATTATGGTGTTTACTTGCCATTTCTCATGCATTGGGGCTTAAACACTCGGACACTTATTCGGACCCTCTAGCGTGATGGCAGATATGTAATTATGGTGTTTACTTGTCATTTCTCGAGCATCAGGATTCGAACACTAGGACACTTATTCGGACCCTCTTGCATGATGGCAGATTTATAATTATGGTGTTTGCTTGCCATTGCTCGAGCATTAGGATTCGAACACTCGGACACTTCTTCGGACCCTCTTGCATGATGGTAGATATGTAATTATGGTGTTTACTTGCCATTTCTCATGCATTAGGGTTTAAACACTCGGACAGTAATTCAGACCCTCTAGCATGACGGCAGAGATGTAATTATGGTGTTCACTTGTCATTTCTCGAGCATTAGGATTCGAACCATCGGACACTTATTCAGACCCTCTTGCGTGATGGCAGATATGTAACAACGGGGTTTACTTGCCATTTCTTGAGCATTAGGATTCGAACACACGGACACTTATTCGGACCCTCTTGCTTGATGGCTGATATGTAATTATCGTGTCTACTTGCCATTTCTCGAGCATTAGGATTCGAGCACTCGGACACTTTTTCGGACCCTCTTGCATGATGGCAGAGACGTAATTATGGTGTTTATTTGTCATTTTTTTTGCATTAGGGTTTAAACACTCGGACACTTATTCGGACCCTCTTGCCTGATAGCAGATATGTATTTCTGGTCTTTACTTGTGATTTCTCGAGCATTAGGATTCGAACAATCAGACACTGATTCGGGCCCTCTTGCACGATGGTAGATATGTAATTATGGTGTTTACTTGCCATTTCTCATGCATTGGGGCTTAAACACTCGGACACTTATTCGGACCCTCTGGCATGATGGCAGATATGTAATTATGGTGTTTACTTGTCATTTCTCGAGCATCAGGATTCGAACACTAGGACACTTATTTGGACCCTCTTGCATGATGGCAGATTTATAATTATGGTGTTTGCTTGCCATTGCTCGAGCATTAGGATTCGAACACTCGGACACTTATTCGGACCCTCTTGCATGATGGTAGATATGTAATTATGGTGTTTACTTGCCATTTCTTATGCATTAGGGTTTAAACACTCGGACAGCAATTCGGACCCTCTAGCGTGACGGCAGAGATGGAATTATGGTGTTCACTTGTCATTTCTCGAGCATTAGGATTCGAACAATCGGACACTTATTCAGACCCTCTTGCGTGATGGCAGATATGTAACAACGGGGTTTACTTGCCAATTCTTGAGCATTAGGATTCGAACACTCGGACACTTATTCGGACCCTCTTGCATGATGACAGATATGTAATTATGGTGTTTGCTTGGCATTTCTCGAGCATTAGGATTCGAACAATCGGACACTTTTTCGGACCTTCTTGCATGATGGCGGAAATGTAATTATGGCGTTCATTTATCATTTCTTATGCATTAGGGTTTAAACACTCGGACACTTATTCGGACTCTCTTGCATGATGGCAAATATTTAATTATGGTGTTTACTTGTCATTTCTCGACCATTAGGATTCGAACACTTGGACACTTATTCGGACCCTCTTGCATCATGGCAGAAATATAATTAGGGTGTTTGCTTGCCATTTCTCGAGCATTAGGATTCGAACACTAGGACACTTATTCGGACCCTCTTGCACGATGGCAGATATATAATTATGGTGTTTGCTTGCCATTTCTCGAGCATTAGGATTCAACCACTAGGACACATATTCGGACCCTCTTGCATGATGGCAGATATGTAATTATGGTGTTTATTTACCGTTTCTCATGTATTAGGGTTTAAACACTCGGACACTTATTCGGACCCTCTAGCATGATGACAGATATGTAATTATGGTGTTTACTTGTCATTTCTCGAGCATTAGGATTCGAACTCTCGTACACTTATTCGGACCCTCTTGCATGATGGTAGATATGTAATTATGGTGTTTACTTGCCATTTCTAATGGATTAGGGTTTAAACACTCGGACAGTAATTCGGACCCTCTAGCATGACGGCAGAGATGTAATTATGGTGTTCACTTGTCATTTCTCGAGCATTAGGATTCGAACAATCGGACACTTATTCAGACCCTCTTGCGTGATGGCAGATATGTAACAACGGGGTTTACTTGCCATTTCTTGAGCATTAGGATTCGAACACTCGGACACTTATTCGGACCCTCTTGCATGATGGCAGATATGTAATTATGGTGTTTGCTTGGCATTTCTCGAGCATTAGGATTCGAACAATCGGAAACTTTTTCGGACCTTCTTACATGATGGCGGAAATGTAATTATGGCGTTGATTTATCATTTCTTATGCATTAGGGTTTAAACACTCGGACACTTATTCGGACTCTCTTGCATGATGGCAAATATTTAATTATGGTGTTTACTTGTCATTTCTCGACCATTAGGATTCGAACACTTGGACACTTATTCGGACCCTCTTGCATGATGGCAGAAATATAATTAGGGTGTTTGCTTGCCATTTCTCGAGCATTAGGATTCGAACACTAGGACACTTATTCAGACCCTCTTGCACGATGGCAGATATATAATTATGGTGTTTGCTTGCCATTTCTCGAGCATTAGGATTCAACCACTAGGACACTTATTCGGACCCTCTTGCATGATGGCAGATATGTAATTATGGTGTTTATTTACCATTTCTCATGTATTAGGGTTTAAACACTCGGACACTTATTCGGACCCTCTAGCATGATGGCAGATATGTAATTATGGTGTTTACTTGTCATTTCTCGAGCATTAGGATTCGAACTCTCGTACACTTATTCGGACCCTCTTGCATTATGGCAGATATTAAATTATGGTGTTTACTTGCCATTTCTCGAGCATTAGGATTCAAACACTAGGACAGTTATTCGGACCCTCTTGCATGATGGCAGATATGTGATTATGGTGTTTACTTGTCATTTCTCGAGCATTAGGATTCGAACACTAGGACACTTGTTCGGACCCTCTTGCATGATGGCAGATATATAATTATGGTGTTTGCTTGCCATTGCTCGAGCATTAGGATTCGAACACTCGGACACTTATTCGGACCCTCTTGCATGATGGCAGATATGTAATTTTGGTGTTTGTTTGCCATTTCTCATGCATTACGGTTTAAACACTCGAACACTTATTCGGTCCCTCTTGCATGATGGGAGATATGTCATTATGGTGTTTGCTTGCCATTTCTCGAGCATTAGGATTTGAACACTCGGACACTTTTTCGGACCCTCTTACATGATGGCAGAGACGTAATTATGGGGTTTATTTGTCATTTCTTATGCATTAGGGTTTAAACACTCGGACACTTATTCGGACCCTCTTGCCTGAGGGCAGATATGTATTTCTGGTCTTTACTTGTGATTTCCCGAGCATTAGGATTCGAACACTAGGACACTTATTCGGACTCTCTTGCATGATGGCAGATATAATATTATGTTGTTTGCTTGCCATTTCTCGAGCATTAGGATTCGAACACTCAGACACTTATTCGGACCCTCTTGCATGATGGCAGATATGTAATTATGGTGTTTATTTGCCATTTCTCATGCATTAGGGCTTAAACACTCGGACACCTATTCGGGCCCTCTAGCATTATGGCAGATATGTAATTATGGTGTTTACTTGTCATTTCACGAGCATTAGGATTCGAACTCTCGGACACTTTTTCGAACCCTCTTGCATGATGGCAGATATGTAATTATGGTGTTTACTTGCATTTCTCGAGCATTAGGATTCAAACACTTGGACACTTATTGGACCCTCCTGCATGATGGTATATATGTGATTATGTTGTTAACTTGTCATTTCTCGAGCATTAGGATTCGAACACTAGGACACTTATTCGGACCCTCTTGCATGATGGCAGATATATAATTATGGTGTTTGCTTGCCATTGCTCGAGCATTAGGATTCGAACACTCGGACACTTATTCGGACCCTCTTGCATGATGACAGATATGTAATTATGGTGTTTGTTTGCCATTTCTCATGCATTAGGGTTTAAACACTTGAACACTTATTCGGACCCTCTTGCATGATGGGAGATATGTAATTATGGTGTTTGCTTGCCATTTCTCGAGCATTAGGATTCGAACACTCGGACACTTATTCGGACCCTCTTGCGTGATGGCTGATATGTGATTATGGTGTCTACTTGCCATTTCTCGAGCATTAGGATTCAAGCACTCGGACACTTTTTCGGACCCTCTTGCATGATGGCAGGTATGTAATTATGGTGTTTGCTTGCCATTTCTCAAGCATTAGGATTCGAACTCTCGAACACTTATTCGGACCCTCTTGCATGATGGCAGATATGTAATTATGGTGTTTACTTGCCATTTCTCGAGCATTAGGATTCCAACACTAGGACACTTATTCGGACCCTCTTGCATGATTACAGATATGTGATTATGGTGTTTACTTGTCATTTCTCGAGCATTAGGATTGAAACACTAGGACACTTATTCGGACCCCCTTGCACGATGGCAGATTTATAATTATGGTGTTTGCTTGCCATTGCTCGGGCATTAGGATTCGAACACTCGGACACTTATTCGGACCCTCTCGCATGAGGGCAGATATGTAATTTTGGTGTTTGTTTGCCATTTCTCATGCATTACGGTTTAAACACTCGAACACTTATTCGGACCCTCTTGCATGATGGGAGATATGTCATTATGGTGTTTGCTTGCCATTTCTCGAGCATTCGGATTCGAACACTCGGACACTTTTTCGGACCCTCTTACATGATGGCAGAGACGTAATTATGGGGTTTATTTGTCATTTCTTATGCATTAGGGTTTAAACCCTCGGACACTTATTCGGACCCTCTTGCCTGAGGGCAGATATGTATTTCTGGTCTTTACTTGTGATTTCTCGAGCATTAGGATTCGAACACTAGGACACTTATTCGGACTCTCTTGCATGATGGCAGATATAATATTATGTTGCTTGCTTGTCATTTCTCGAGCATTAGGATTCGAACACTCAGACACTTATTCGGACCCTCTTGCATGATGGCAGATATGTAATTATGGTGTTTATTTGCCATTTCTCATGCATTAGGGCTTAAACACTCGGACACCTATTCGGGCCCTCTAGCATTATGGCAGATATGTAATTATGGTGTTTACTTGTCATTTCACGAGCATTAGGATTCGAACTCTCGAACACTTTTTCGAACCCTCTTGCATGATGGCAGATATGTAATTATGGTGTTTACTTGCATTTCTCGAGCATTAGGATTCAAACACTCGGACACTTATTGGGACCCTCTTGCATGATGGTAGATATGTGATTATGTTGTTTACTTGTCATTTCTCGAGCATTAGGATTCGAACACTAGGACACTTATTCGGACCCTCTTGCATGATGGCAGATATATAATTATGGTGTTTGCTTGCCATTGCTCGAGCATTAGGATTCGAACACTCGGACACTTATTTGGACCCTCTTGCATGATGACAGATATGTAATTATGGTGTTTGTTTGCCATTTCTCATGCATTAGGGTTTAAACACTTGAACACTTATTCGGACCCTCTTGCATGATGGGAGATATGTAATTATGGTGTTTGCTTGCCATTTCTCGAGCATTAGGATTCGAACACTCGGACACTTATTCGGACCCTCTTGCGTGATGGCTGATATGTGATTATGGTGTCTACTTGCCATTTCTCGAGCATTAGGATTCGAGCACTCGGACACTTTTTCGGACCCTCTTGCATGATGGTAGAGACGTAATTATGGGGTTTATTTGTCATTTCTTATGCATTAGGGTTTAAACACTCGGACACTTATTCGGACCCTCTTGCCTGATGGCAGATATGTAATTATGGTGTTTGCTTGCCATTTCTCGAGCATTAGGATTCGAACACTCGGACACTTATTCGGACCCTCTTGCATGATGATGGATATGTAATTATGGTGTCAACTTGCCATTTCTCGTGCATTAGGATTCGAGCACTCGGACACTTTTTTGGACCCTCTTGCATGATGGCAGAGACGTAATTATGGGGTTTATTTTTCATTTCTTATGCATTAGGGTTTAAACACTCGTACACTTATTCGGACCCTCTTGCCTGATGGTAGATATGTATTTCTGGTCATTACTTGTGATTTCTCGAGCATTAGGATTCGAACAATCAAACACTGATTTGGACCATCTTGCACGATGGTAGATATGTAATTATGGTGTTTACTTGCCATTTCTCATGCATTGGGGCTTTAACACTCGGACACTTATTCGGACCCTCTAGCATGATGGCAGATATGTAATTATGGTGTTTACTTGTCATTTCTCGAGGATTGGGATTCGAACTCTCGGACACTTATTCGGACCTTCTTGCTTGATGGCAGATATGTAATTGTGCGGTTTACTCGCCGTTTCTCGAGCATTAGGATTCAAACACTAGGACACTTATTCGGACCCTCTTGCATGATTACAGATATGTGATTATGGTGTTTACTTGTCATTTCTCGAGCATTAGGATTCGAACACTAGGACACTTATTCGAACCCCCTTGCATGATGGCAGATTTATAATTATGGTGTTTGCTTGCCATTGCTCGAGCATTAGGATTCGAACACTCGGACACTATTCGGACCCTCTTGCATGATGGCAGATATGTAATTATGGTGTTTGTTTTCCATTTCCCATGCATTAGGGTTTAAACACTCGAACACTTATTCGGACCCTCTTGCATGATGGCAGATATGTAATTATGGTGTTTGCTTGCCATTTCTCGAGCATTAGGATTCGAACACTCGGACGCTTTTTCGGACCCACTTGCATGATGGCAGAAATGTAATCATGGCGTTTATTTATCACTTCTTATGCATTAGGGTTTAAACACTCGGACACTTATTCGGACTCTCTTGCATGATGGCAAATATTTAATTATGGTGTGTACTTGTCATTTCTAGACCATTAGGATTCGAACACTTGGACACTTATTCGGACCCTCTTGCATGATCGCTGATATGTAATTATGGTGTTTTCTTGTCATTTCTCAAGCATTAGGATTCGAACACTAGGACACTTATTCGGACCCTCTTGCCTGATGGCAGATATATAATTATGGTGTTTGCTTGCCATTGCTCGAGCATTAGGATTCGAACACTCGGACACTTATACGGACCCTCTTGCATGATGGCAGACATGTAATTATGGTGTTTGTTTGCCATTTCTCATGCATTACGGTTTAAACACTCGAACACTTATTCAGACCCTCTCGCATGATGGCAGGTATGTAATTATGGTGTTTGCTTGCCATTTCTCGAGCATTAGGATTCGAACAATCGGACACTTATTCGAACCCTCTTGCGTGATGGCTGATATGTAATTATGGTGTCTACTTGCCATTTCTCGAGGATTAGGATTCGAGCACTTGGACACTTTTTCGGACGCTCTTCCATGACGACAGAGATGTAATTATGGGGTTTATTTGTCATTTCTTATGCATTAGGGTTTAAACACTCGGACACTTATTCGGACCCCCTTGCCTGAGGGCAGATATGTATTTCTGGTCTTTACTTGTGATTTCTCGAGCATTAGGATTCGAACACTAGGACACTTATTCGCACCCTCTTGCATGATGGCAGATATATAATTATGGTGTTTTCTTGTCATTTCTCGAGCATTAGGATTCGAACACTCAGACACTTATTTCGACCCTCTTGCATGATGGCAGATATGTAATTATGGTGTTTACTTGCCATTTCACGAGCATTAGGATTCAAACACTGTGGACACTTATTTGGACCCTCTTGCATGATGGTAGATATGTGATTATGATGTTTACTTGTCATTTCTCGAGCATTAGGATTCGAACACTAGGACACTTATTCGGACCCTCTTGCATGATGGCAGATATGTATTTATGGTGTTTACTTTCCATTTCTCGAGAATTAGGATTCGAACACTCGGACACTTTTTTGGACCCTCTTCCATGATGGCAAATATGTATTTATGGTGTTTATTTGTCATTTCTTGTGAATTACGGTTTAAACACTCGGACACTTATTCGGACCCTCTTGCATGATGGCAGATATTTAATTATGGTGTTTACTTGTCATTTCTTGAGCATTAGGATTCGAACACTAGGACACTTGTTCGGACCCTTTTGCATGATGGCAGATATGTGATTATGGTGTCTACTTGCCATTTCTCGAGCATTAGGATTCGAGCACTCGGATACTTTTTCGGACCCTCTTGCATGATGGCAGAGACGTAATTATGGAGTTTATTTGTCATTTCTTATGCATTAGGGTTTAAACTCTCGGACACTTATTCGGACCCTCTTGCCTGATGGAAGATATGTATTTCTGGTCTTTACTTGTGATTTCTCTAGCATTAGGATTCGAACAATCACACACGGATTCGGACCGTCTTGCATAATGGTAGATATGTAATTCTGGTGTTTACTTGCCATTTCTCATGCATTGGGGCTTAAACACCCGGACACTTATTCGAACCCTCTACCATGATGGCAGATATGTATTTATGGTGTTTACTTGTCATTTCTCGAGCATTAGGATTCGAACGCTCGGACACTTATTCAGGCCCTCTTGCATGATGGCAGATATGTAATTATGGGGTTTACTTGCCATTTCTCGAGCATTAGGATTCAAACACTAGGACATTTATTCGGACCCTCTTGCATGATGGCAGAAATGTGATTATGGTGTTTACTTGTCATTTCTCGAGCATTATGATTCGAACACTAGGACACTTATTCGGAACCTCTTGCATGATGGCAGATATATAATTATGGTGTTTGCTTGCCATTGCTCGAGCATTAGGATTCGAACACTCGGACACTTATTCGGACCCTCTTGCATGATGGCAGATATGTAATTATGGTGTTTGTTTGCCATTTCCCATGCATTAGGATTTGAACACTCATACACGTATTCAGACCCTCTTGCATGATGGCAGATATGTAATTATGTTGTTTGCTTTCCAATTCTCGAGCATTAGGGTTCGAACACTCGGACACTTTTTCGGACCCACTTGCATGATGGCAGAAATGTAATTATGGCATTTATTTGTCATTTCTTATGCATTAACGTTTGAACACTGGCACACTTATTCGGACTCTCTTGCATGATGGCCGATATTTAATTATGGTGTTTGGTTGTCATTTCTCGACCATTAGGATTCAAACACTTGGACACTTATTCAGACACTCTTGCATGATGGCAGATATATAATTAGGGTGTTTGCTTGCCATTTCTCGAGCATTGGGATTCGAACACTAGGACACTTATTCGGACCATCTTGCATGATGGTAGATATATAATTATGGTGTTTGCTTGCCGTTTCTCGAGCATTCGGATTCGAACACACGGACACTTATTCGAACCCTCTTGCATGATGGCAGATATGTAATTATGGTGTTTATTTTCCATTTCTCATGCATTAGGGTTTAAACACTCGGACCCTTATTCGGACCCTCTTGCATGATGGCAGATATGTAATTATGGTGTTTACTTGCCATTTCTCGAGCATTAGGATTCAAACAGTTGGACACTTATTCGGACCCTCTTGCATGATGGCAGATATGTGATTATGGTGTTTACTTGTCATTTCCCGAGCATTAGGATTCGAAGACTAGGACACTTATTCGGACCCTCTTGCATGATGGCAGATATATAATTATGGTGTTTGCTTGCCATTTCTCGAGCATTAGGATTCGAGCACTCAGACACTTATTCGGACCCTCTTGCATGATGCCAAATATGTAATTATGGTGTTTGTTTGCCATTTCTCATGCATTAGGGTTTAAACACTCGAATACTTATTCAGACCCTCTTGCATGATGGCAGATATGTAATTATGGTGTTTGCTTGCCATTTCTCGTGCATTAGGATTCGAACACTCGGACACTTTTTCGGACCCTCTTGCATGATCGCTGATATGTAATTATGGTGTCTACTTGCCATTTCTCGAGCACTCGGACACTTTTTCGGACCCTCTATCATGATGGCAGATATGTAATTATGGTGTTTGCTTTCCATTTCTCGAGCACTAGGATTCGAACACTCAGACACTTATTCGGACCCTCTTGCATGATGGCTGATATGTAATTATGGTGTCTACTTGCCATTTCTCGAGCATTAGGATTCGAGCACTCGGACACTTTTTCGGACCCTCTTGCATGATGGTAGAGACGTAATTATGGGGTTTATTTGTCATTTCTTATGCATTAGGGTTTAAACACTCGGACACTTATTCGGACCCTCTTGCCTGATGGCAGATATGTATTTCTAGTCTTTACTTGTGATTTCTCGAGCATTAGTATTCAAACAATCAGACACTGATTCGGACCCTCTTGAACGATTGTAGATATGTAATTATGGTGTTTACTTGCCATTTCTCATGCATTGGGGCTTAAACCCTCGGACACTTATTCGGACCCTCTAGCATGATGGCAGATATGTAATTATGGTGTTTACTTGTCATTTCTCGAGCATTAGGATTCGAACTCTCGGACACTTATTCGGACCCTCTTGCATGATGGCAGATATGTAATTATGGGATTTACTTGCCATTTCTCGAGCATTAGGATTCAAACACTAGGACACTTATTCGGACTCTCTTGCAAGATGGCAGATATGTGATTATGGTGTTTACTTGTCATTTCCCGAGCATTAGGATTCGAACACTAGGACACTTATTCCGACCCTCTTGCATGATGGCAGATATATAATTATGGTGTTTGTTTGCCATTTCTCATGCATTAGGGTTTAAACACTCGAACACTGATTCGGACCCTCTTACATGATGGCAGATATGTAATTATGGTGTTTGCTTGCCATTTCTCGAGCATTAGGATTCGAACACTCGGACACTTTTTCGGACCCTCTTGAATGATGGCAGAAATGTAATTGTGGCGTTTATTTGTCATTTCGTATGCATTAGTATTTAAACACTCGGACACTTATTCGGACTCTCTTGCATGATGGTAGATATTTGATTATGGTGTTTACTTGTCATTTCTCGACCATTAGGATTCGAACACTTGGACACTTATTCGGACCCTCTTGCATGATGGCAGATATATAATTACTGTGTTTGCTTGCCATTTCTCCAGCATTAGGATTCAAACACTAGGACACTTATTCGGACCCTCTTGCACGATGGCAGATATATAATTATGGTGTTTGCTTGCCATTTCTCGAGCATTAGGATTCGAACACTCAGACACTTATTCGGACCCTCTTGCATGATGGCAGATATGTAATTATGGTGTTTATTTGCCATTTCTCATGCATTAGGGTTTAAACAGTCGGACACATATTCGGACCCTCTAGCACAATGGCAGATATTTAATTATGGTGTTTAGTTGTCATTTTTCGAGCATTAGGATTCGAACACTCGGACACTTATTGGGACCCCCTTGCATGATGGCAGATATGTAATTATGGTGCTTATTTGCCATTTCTCATGCATTAGGGTTTAAACACTCAGACACTTATTCGGACCCTCTTGCATGATGGCAGATATTTAATTATGGTGTTTACTTGTCATTTTTCGAGCATTAGGATTCGAACTCTCGGACACTTATTCGGACCCTCTCGCATGATGGCAGATATGTAATTATGGTGTTTATTTTCCATTTCTCAAGCATTAGGGTTTAAACACTCGGACACTCATTCAGACCCTCTTGCATGATGACAGATATGTATTTATGGTGTTTACTTGCCATTTCTCGAGCATTAG
This sequence comes from Camellia sinensis, assembly GCF_055761805.1. Taxonomy (NCBI): domain Eukaryota; kingdom Viridiplantae; phylum Streptophyta; class Magnoliopsida; order Ericales; family Theaceae; genus Camellia; species Camellia sinensis. The sequence continues at coordinate 166,540,018 of NC_138972.1, forward strand.
GATTCGAACACTCGGACACTTTTTTGGACCCTCCTACATGATGGTAGAGATGTATTTATGGTGTTTATTTGTCATTTCTTATGCATTACGGTTTAAACACTCGGACACTTATTCGGACCCTTTTGCATGATGGCAGATATATAATTATCGTGTTTGCTTGCCATTTCTAAAGCATTAGGATTCGAACATTCGGACACTTATTCGGTCCCTCTTGCGTGATGGCAGATATGTAATTGTGGTGTTTATTTGCCATTTCTCATGCATTAGGGTTTCAACACTCGAACACTTATTCGGACCCTCTTGCATGATGGCAGATATGTAATTGTGGTGTTTACCTGAAATTTCTCGAGCACTAGGATTCGAACACTAAGACACTTATTCGGACCCTCTTGCCTGATGGCAGATATGTAATTATGGTGTTTACTTGCCATTTCTCGAGCATTAGGATTCAAACAGTTGGACACTTATTCGGACCCTCTTGCGTGATGGCCGATATGTGATTATGGTGTTTACTTGTCATTTCCCGAGCATTAGGATTCGAACACTAGGACACTTATTCGGACCCTCTTTCATTATGGCAGATATATAATTATGGTGTTTGCTTGCCATTTCTCGAGCATTAGGATTCGAGCACTCAGACACTTATTCGGACCCTCTTGCATGATGCCAAATATGTAATTATGGTGTTTGTTTGCCATTTCTCATGCATTAGGGTTTAAACACTCGAATACTTATTCAGACCCTCTTGCATGATGGCAGATATGTAATTATGGTGTTTGCTTTCCATTTCTCGTGCATTAGGATTCGAACACTCGGACACTTTTTCGGACCCTCTTGCATGATGGCTGATATGTAATTATGGTGTCTACTTGCCATTTCTCGAGCATTAGGACTCGAGCACTCGGACACTTTTTCGGACCCTCTATCATGATGGCAGATATGTAATTATGGTGTTTGCTTTCCATTTGTCGAGCATTTGGATACGAACACTCAGACACTTATTCGGACCCTCTTGCATGATGGCTGATATGTAATTATGGTGTCTACTTGCCATTTCTCGAGCATTAGGATTCGAGCACTCGGACACTTTTTCGGACCCTCTTGCATGATGGTAGAGACGTAATTATGGGGTTTATTTGTCATTTCTTATGCATTAGGGTTTAAACACTCGGACACTTGTTCGGACCCTCTTGCCTGATGGCAGATATGTATTTCTAGTCTTTACTTGTGATTTCTCGAGCATTAGTATTCGAACAATCAGACACTGATTCAGACCCTCTTGAACGATGGTAGATATGTAATTATGGTGTTTACTTGCCATTTCTCATGCATTGGGGCTTAAACACTCGGACACTTATTCGGACCCTCTAGCATGATGGCAGATATGTAATTATGGTGTTTACTTGTCATTTCTCGAGCATTAGGATTCGAACTCTCGGACACTTATTCGGACCCTCTTGCATGATGGCAGATATGTAATTATGGGATTTACTTTCCGTTTCTCGAGCATTAGGATTCAAACACTAGGACACTTATTCGGACCCTCTTGCAACATGGCATATATGTGATTATGGTGTTTACTTGTCATTTCCCGAGCATTAGGATTCGAACACTAGGACACTTATTCGGACCCTCTTGCATGATGGCCGATATATAATTATGTTGTTTGTTTGCCATTTCTCATGCATTAGGGTTTAAACACTCGAACACTGATTCAGACCCTCTTGCATGATGGCAGATATGTAATTATGGTGTTTGCTTGCCATTTCTCGAGCATTAGGATTCGAACACTCGGACACTTTTTCGGACCCTCTTGAATGATGGCAGAAATGTAATTGTGGCGTTTATTTGTCATTTCTTATGCATTAATATTTAAACACTCGGACAGTTATTCGGACTCTCTTGCATGATGGTAGATATTTGATTATGGTGTTTACTTGTCATTTCTCGACCATTAGGATTCGAACACTTGGACACTTATTCGGACCCTCTTGCATGATGGCAGATATATAATTACTGTGTTTGCTTGCCATTTCTCGAGCATTAGGATTCAAACACTAGGACACTTATTCGGACCCTCTTGCACGATGGCAGATATATAATTATGGTGTTTGCTTGCCATTTCTCGAGCATTAGGATTCGAACACTCAGACACTTATTCGGATCCTCTTGCATGATGGCAGATATGTAATTATGGTGTTTATTTGCCATTTCTCATGCATTAGGGTTTAAACAGTCGGACACTTATTCGGACCCTCTAGCACGATGGCAGATATTTAATTATCGTGTTTACTTGTCATTTTTCGAGCATTAGGATTCGAACACTCGGACACTTATTGGGACCCTCTTGCATGATGGCAGATATGTAATTATGGTGCTTATTTGCCATTTCTCATGCATTAGGGTTTAAACACTCGGACACTTATTCGGACCCTCTTGCATGATGGCAGATATTTAATTATGGTGTTTACTTGTCGTTTTTCGAGCATTAGGATTCGAACACTCGGACACTTATTCGGACCCTCTCGCATGATGGCAGATATGTAATTATGGTGTTTATTTTCCATTTCTCATGCATTAGGGTTTAAACACTCGGACACTTATTCGGACCCTCTTGCATGATGGCAGATATGTATTTATGGTGTTTACTTGCCATTTCTCGAGCATTAGGATTCGAACACTCGGACACTTTTTTGGACCCTCTTGCATGATGGTAGAGATGTATTTATGGTGTTTATTTGTCATTTCTTATGCATTACAGTTTAAACACTCGGACACTTATTCAGACCCTCTTGCATGATGGCAGATATATAATTATCGTGTTTGCTTGCCATTTCTAAAGCATTAGGATTCGAACATTCGGACACTTATTTGGTCCCTCTTGCGTGATGGCAGATATGTAATTATGGTGTTTATTTGCCATTTCTCATGCATTACGGTTTCAACACTCGAACACTTATTCGGACCCTCTTGCATGATGGCAGATATGTAATTATGGTGTTTACCTGAAATTTCTCGAGCATTAGGATTCGAACACTAGGACACTTATTCGGACCCTCTTGCATGATGGCAGATATATAATTATGGTGTTTGCTTGCCATTTCTCGAGCATTAGGATTCGGACACTCAGACTCTTATTCGGACCCTCTTGCATGATGCCAGATATGTAATTATGGTGTTTATTTGCCATTTCTCATGCATTAGGGTTTAAACACTCGAACACTTATTCGCACCCTCTTGCGTGATGGTAGATATTTTTTATGGTGTTTACTTGCCATTTCTCGAGCATTTGGATTCGAACACTCGGACACTTTTTCGGACCCACTTGCATGACGGCAGAGAGGTAATTATGGGGTTTGTTTGTCATTTCTTACGCATTACGGTTTAACCACTCGGACACTTATTTGGACCCTCTTGCATGATGGCAGATATGTAATTCCGGTGTTTACTTGTCATTTCTCGAGCATTAGGATTCGAACATTCAGACACTTATTCGGACCCTCTTGCATGATGGCAGATATATAATTATGGGGTTACTTGCCATTTCTCGAGCATTAGGATTCGGACACTCGGACACTTATTCGGACCCTCTCGCATATTGGCAGATATGAAATTATGGTGTGTATCTGCCATTTCTCATGCATTAGGGTTTAAACACTCGGACACTTATTCGGACCCTCTAGCATGACGCCAGATATGTAATTATGGTGTTTACTTGTCACTTCTCAGGCATTAGGATTCGAACACTCGGACACTTATTCGCAACCTCTTGCATGATGGCAGATATGTAATTATGGTGTTTATTTGCAATTTCTCATGCATTAGGGTTTAAACACTCGGACAATTATTCGGACCATCTAGCATGATGGCAGATACGTAATTATGGTGTTTACTTGGCATTTCTCGAGCGTTAGGATTCGACCACTCGGACACTGATTCGGACCCTCTTGCATGATGGCAGATATGTAATTATGGTCTCTACTTGCCATTTCTCGAGCATTAGGATTCGAACAGTAGGACACTTATTTGGACCCTCTTGCATGATGTTAGATATGTAATTTTGGTGTTTACTTGTCATTTCTCGAGCATTAGGATTCGAACATTCTGACACTTATTCGGACCCTCTTGCAGGATGGCAGATATGTAATTACGGTGTTTATTTGCCATTTCTCATCATTAGGGTTTAAACACTCGAACACTTATTCGGACCCTCTTGCTTGATGGCAGATATGTAATTATGGTGTTTACTTGCCATTTCTCGAGCATTAGGATTCGAACACTCGGACACTTTCTCAGACCCTCTTGCATGATGGCAGAGATGTAATTATGGTGTTTACTTGACATTTATCGAGTATTAGGATTCGAACACTCGGACACTTATTCGGACCCTCTTTCATGATTACAGATATGTAATTATGGTGTTTACTTGCTATTTCCCGAGCCTTAGGATCGAACACTCGGACACTTATTCGGACCCCTTTGCATGATGGCAGATACGTAATTATGGTGTCTGTTTGCCATTTCTCATGCATTAGGGTTTAAACACTTGGACACTTATTCAAACCCTCAAGCATGTGGCAGATATGTAATTATTGTGTCTAATTGTCATTTCTCGAGCATTTGGATTCGAACACTCGGACACTTATTCGGACTGTCTTGCATGATGGCAGATATGTAATTATGGTGTTTACTTGCCATTTCTCATGCATTAGGGTTTAAACAATCGGACACTTATTCGGACCCTCTTGCATGATGGCAGAAATGTATTTATGGTGTTTACTTGCCATTTCTCGAGCATTAGGATTCGAACACTCAGACACTTATTCGGATCCTCTTGCACGATGGCAGAGATTTAATTATGGTGTTTATTTGTCGTTTCTTATGGATTAGGGTTTAAATACTCGGACACTTATTCGGACGCTCTTGCATGATGGCAGATATTTAATTACGGTGTTTACTTGTCATTTCTTGAGCATTAGGATTCGAACACTAGGACACTTATTCGGACCCTCTTACATGATGGCTGATATATAACTATGGTGTTTGCTTGCCATTTCTCAAGCATTAGGATTTGAACATTCGGACACTTATTCGGTCCCTCTTGTGTGAAGGCAGATATGTAATTATGGTGTTTATTTTCCATTTCTCATGCGTTAGGGTTTCAACACTCAAACACATATTCGGACCCTCTTGCATGAAGGCAGATATGTAATTATGGTGTTTACTTGAAATTTATCGAGCATTAGGATTCGAACACTAGGACACTTATTCGGACCCTCTTGCATGATGGCAGATATATAATTATGGTGTTTGCTTGCCATTTCTCGAGCATTAGGATTCGAGCACTCAGACACTTATTCGGACCCTCTTGCATGATGCCAAATATGTAATTATGTTGTTTATTTTCCATTTCTCATGCATTTGGGTTTAAACACTCGAACACTTATTCGCACCCTCTTGCATGATGGCAGATATGTATTTATGGTGTTTACTTGCCATTTCTCGAGCATTAGGATTCGAACACTCGGACACTTTTTCGGACCCACTTGCATGATGGCAGAGAGGTAATTATGGTGTTTATTTGTCATTTCTTACGCATTATGGTTTAAACACTCGGACACTTATTTGGACCCTCTTGCATGATGGCAGATACGTAATTCTGGTGTTTACTTGTCATTTCTCGAGCACCAGGATTCGAACATTCAGACACATATTTGGACCCACTTGCATGATGGCAGATATATAATTATGGGGTTACTTGCCATTTCTCGAGCATTAGGAATCGAACACTCGGACACTTATTCGGACCCTCTCGCATATTGGCAGATATGTAATTATGGTGTTTATCTGCCATTTCTCGTGCAGTAGGGTTTAAACACTCGGACACTTATTCGGACCCTCTAACATGATGCCAGATATGTAATTATGGTGTTTACTTGTCACTTCTCAGGCATTAGGATTCGAACACTCGGACACTTATTCGCAACCTCTTGCATGATGGCAGATATGTAATCATGGTGTTTATTTGCCATTTCTCATGCATTAGGGTTTAAACACTCGGACAATTATTCGGACCCTCTAGCATGATGGCAGATACGTAATTATGGTGTTTACTTGGCATTTCTCGAGCATTAGGATTTGAACACTCGGACACTGATTCGGACCCTCTAGCATGATGGCAGATATGTAATTATGGTGTTTACTTGCCATTTCTCATGCATTGGGGTTTAAACACTCGAACACTTATTCGGACCCTCTTGCATGATGGCAGATATGTAACTATGGTGTTTACTTGCCATTTCTCGAGCATTAGGATTCGAACACTCGGACACTTTTTCGGACTCTCTTGCATGATAGCAGAGATGTAATTATGGTGTTTATTTGTCATTTCTTATGCATTAGGGTTTAAACACTCGGACACTTTTTCGGACCCTCTAGCCTGATGGCAGATATGTAACTCTGGTCTTTACTTGTCATTTCTTGAGCATTAGGATTCGAACACTCGAACACTTATTCGGACCCTCTTTCATGATGGCAAAAATGTAATTCTGGTGTTTATTTGACATTTCTCGAGTATTAGGATTCGAACACTCAGACACTTATTCGGGCCCCCTTGCATGATGGCAGATACGTAATTATGGTGTTTGTTTTCCATTTCTCATGCATTAGGGTTTAAACACTTGGACACTTATTCGGACCCTCTAGCATGTGGTAGATATGTAATTATGGTGTTTAATTGTCATTTCTCGAGCATTTGGATTCGAACACTCGGACACTTATTCGGACCGTCTTGCATGATGGCAGATATGTAATTATGGTGTTTACTTGCCATTTCTCATGCATTAGGGTTTAAACACTCGGACACTTATTTGGACCGTCATGCATGATGGTAAATATGTATTATGCTTTTTACTTGCCATTTCCCGAGCATTTGGATTCGAACGCCCAGACACTTATTCGGACCCTCTTGGATGATGGCAGATATGTAATTTTGGTGTTTACTTGTCATTTCTCGAGCACTAGGATTCGAACATTCAGACACATATTTGGACCCACTTGCATGATGGCAGATATATAATTATGGGGTTACTTGCCATTTCTCGAGCATTAGGAATCGAACACTCGGACACTTATTCGGACCCTCTCGCATATTGGCAGATATGTAATTATGGTGTTTATCTGCCATTTCTCGTGCAGTAGGGTTTAAACACTCGGACACTTATTCGGACCCTCTAACATGATGCCAGATATGTAATTATGGTGTTTACTTGTCACTTCTCAGGCATTAGGATTCGAACACTCGGACTCTTATTCGCAACCTCTTGCATGATGGCAGATATGTAATCATGGTGTTTATTTGCCATTTCTCATGCATTAGGGTTTAAACACTCGGACAATTATTCGGACCCTCTAGCATGATGGCAGATACGTAATTATGGTGTTTACTTGGCATTTCTCGAGCATTAGGATTCGAACACTCGAACACTGATTCGGACCCTCTAGCATGATTGCAGATATGTAATGATGGTGTTTACTTGCCATTTCTCATGCATTGGGGTTTAAACACTCGAACACTTATTCGGACCCTCTTGCATGATGGCAGATATGTAACTATGGTGTTTACTTGCCATTTCTCGAGCATTATGATTCGAACACTCGGACACTTTTTCGGACTCTCTTGCATGATGGCAGAGATGTAATTATGGTGTTTATTTGTCATTTCTTATGCATTAGGGTTTAAACACTCGGACACTTTTTCGGACCCTCTAGCCTGATGGCAGATATGTAACTCTGGTCTTTACTTGCCATTTCTCATGCATTAGGGTTTAAACACTCGGACACTTATTTGGACCGTCATGTATGATGGTAAATATGTATTATGGTTTTTACTTGCCATTTCCCGAGCATTTGGATTCGAACGCCCAGACACTTATTCGGACCCTCTTGCATGATGGCAGATATGTAATTTTGGTGTTTACTTGTCATTTCTCGAGCATTAGGATTCGAACATTCAGACACTTATTCGGACCCTCTTGCATGATGGCAGATATATAATTATGGGGCTACTTGCCATTTCTCGGGCATTAGGATTCGAACACTCGGACACTTATTCGGACCTTCTTGCATGATGGCAGATATGTAATTATGGTGTTTACTTGCCATTTCTCGTGCATTAGGATCGAACACTCGGACACTTATTCGGACCCCCTTGCATGATGGCAGATACGTAATTATGGTGTTTGCTTGCCATTTCTCATGCATTAGAGTTTAAACACTTGGACACTTATTCGGACCCTCTAGCATGTGGCAGATATGTAATTATGGTGTTTAATTGTCATTTCTCGAGCATTTGGATTCGAACACTCGGACACTTATTCGGACCGTCTTGCATGATGGAAGATATGTAATTATGGTGTTTACTTGCCATTTCTCATGCATTAGGGTTTAAACACTCGGACACTTATTCGGACCCTCATGCATGATGGTAAATATGTATTATGGTTTTTACTTGCCATTTCTCGAGCATTAGGATTCGAACGCCCAGACACTTATTCGGACCCTCTTGCATGATGGCAGATATGTAATTTTGGTGTTTACTTGTCATTTCTCGAGCATTAGGATTCGAACATTCAGACACTTATTCGGACCCTCTTGCATGATGGCAGATATATAATTATGGGGTTACTTGCCATTTCTCGAGCATTAGGATTCGAACACTTGGACACTTATTCGGACCCTCTAGCATGTGGCAGATACGTAATTATGGTGTTTAATTGTCATTTCTCGAGCATTTGGATTCGAACACTCGGACACTTATTCGGACCATCTTGCATGATAGCAGATATGTAATTATGGTGTTTATTCGCCGTTTCTCATTCATTAGGGTTTAAACCATCGAACACTTATTCAGACCCTCTTGCATGATGGACGATATGTAATTATGGTGTTTATTTTCCATTTCTCATGCATTAGGGTTTAAACACTCGGACACTTATTCGGACCATCTTGCATGATGGCCGATATGTAATTATGGTGTTTATTTTCCATTTCGCCTGTATTAGGGTTCAAACACTCGGACACTTATTCGGACCCTCTTGCATGATGGCAAATATGTAACTATGGTATTTACATGGCATTTCTCGGGCATTAGGATTCGAACACTCGAACACTTATTCGGACCCTCTTGAATGATGGTAGATATATAATTATGGTGTTTACTTCCCATTTCTCATGCATTAGGGTTTAAACACTCGGACACTAATTCAAACCCTCTAGCATGATGGCAGAGATGTAATTATGGTGTTTACTTGTCAATTCTCGAGCATTAGGATTCGAACAATTGGACACTTATTCAGACCCTCTTGCCTGATGGCAGATATATAACTATGGTGTTTACTTGCCATTTCTCGATCATTAGGATTCGAACACTCGGACACTAATTCGTACCCTCTAGCGTGATGGTAGAGATGTAATTATGGTGTTTACTTGTCATTTCTCGAGCATTAAGATTAGAACCCTCGGACACTTTTTTGAACCCTCTTACGTGATGGTAGATATGTAATTATGGTGTTTACTTCCCATTTCTCATGTATTAGGGTTTAAACACTCGGACACTAATTCGGACCCTCTAGCATGATGGCAGAGATGTAATTATGATGTTTACTTGTCATTTCTCGAGCATTACGATTCGAACACTCGGACACATTTTAGAACCCTCTCGCATGATGGCAGATATGTAATTATGGTGTTTATTTGCCGTTTCTCATGCATTAGGGTTTCAATACTCGGATAATTATTCGGACCCTCTTGCATGATGGCAGATATGTAATTCTGGTGTTTACTTGTCATTTCTCGAGCATTAGGATTCGAACACTCGGACACTTATTCGGACCCTCTTGCATGATGGCAGATGTGTAATTATGGTGTTTGCTTGCCATTTCTCGAGCATTAGGATTCGAACACTCGGACACCTATTCGGACCCTCTTGCATAATGGCAGATATGTAATTATGGTGTTTATTTGCCATTTGTCATGCATTAGGGTTTAGACACTCGGACACTTATTCGGACCCTCTAGCACGATGGCAGATATTTAATTATGGTGTTTACGAGTCATTTTTCGAGCATTTGGATTCTAACACTCAGACACTTTTTCGGACCCTCTTACATGATATCAGATATGTAATTATGGTGTTTACTTGCCATTTCTCATGCATTAGGGTTTGAACACTCGGATACTTATTTGGACCCTCTTGCATGATAGTAGATATGTAATGATGGTTTTTACTTGCCATTTCTCAAGCATTAGGATTCGAACACTCAGACACTTATTCGAACCCTCTTGCATGATGGCAAATATATAATTATGGGGTTACTTGCCATTTCTCGTGCATTAGGATTCGAATACTCGGACACTTATTCGGACCCTCTCGCATGATGACAGATATGTAATTATGGTGTTTATTTGCCATTTCTCATGCATTATGGTTTAAACACTCGAACACTTATTCAGACCCTCTTACATGATGGCAGATATGTAATTATGGTGTTTACTTGCCAATTGTCATGCATTAGTGTTTAAACACTCGGACACTTATTCGCAACCTCTTGGATGATGGCTGATATTTAATTATGGTGTTTACGTGCCATTTCTCATGCATTAGGGTTTAAACACTCGGACACTTTTTCGGACCCTCTTGCGTGATGGCAGATATGTAATTATGGTGTTTACTTGCCATTTCTCGAGCATTAGGATTCAAACACTCGGACACTTTTTCGGACCCTCTTGCATGATGGTAGATATGTAATTATGGTGTCTATTTTCCATTTCTCATGAATTAGGGTTTAAACACTCGGACACCTATTCGGACCCTCTACCATGATGGCCGATATGTAATTATGGTGTTTATTTTCCATTTCTCATGCATTGGGGTTTGAACACTCGGACACTTATTCGGACCCTCTTGCATGATGGTAGATATGTAATTATGGTGTTTACTTTGCATTTCTCAGGCATTAGGATTCGAACACTCGGACACGTATTCGGACCCTCTTGCGTGTAGACACCCCATTTTTAACCGTCCTCAAGGCTTGGACGTCACCATTGGAACACTTGGTGATTACCCTTGTTCGTGTTCGTTTGGAGTTCCCCGAGGTGTCGGCTATGCGCCTTGCCTCAGGATCTCCGAACTCGACCGTTTAGTGTCTGGTTTTGCACCCAAACACTTGTATTTTGCCTTGGAGGGGTAGAGAATGCCTTGTGAGGCATCCCCACACACCACCGGCCATGGCTAGAGGCCACCGGCTGGTTTTTGTCTCCGTCGGCAATATATATTGTCGGTCGGCACTATTTGTTGCCGGTCGGCACTATTTTTTGTCAAAATGGCAATTTTGAGGAGCCGACCACTGTTCATCTACTTTATGTAGATATTTTGTGCCAGCTGTGATAGCTGGCACCAACTCTGCTACCCTCCATACACGTGTGTGGGGGGATTTCCCTCTAAGCAAGCTTGTTGTGTAAGCTTTGCAAGAGGGACTTCTATAAGACGAGAGGTCTTCTCCTTGTTCTAGGTTAGAAATTTTGAAGGCAAAACCAGGGCTTATACATATAGATACACCCTCTCTCTATATTTCCCTCTCTCTCCTCCCTTGTGTGTGTTTCTTGGCCTAAAAGTGTGCTTTTACCTTACTTTTGCACTAATACACACACCATTACACCTTGCTCCGAGATTGAGGACTTTTGAGGGTTGATTGTTGAGTTTTGGGGCTGTTTTTGATCAAAAGAAGAGGGCTGCATTGGCTGTTCTTGAGGTGTGCTTCAAGGGTGAGCACTTTGCTTTAGTTTCCCCAAACTTCCATTAGTCTTTTGCCTATCTTGCTTGCTGATTTAGTTTTTGTGCATAACATAAAAAAGGTTTATTTTTTCATGCTTAAGAACTTTCATTCAAGGTCTTTTGTGGTTTGAGTTCAAACTCACCCTCTTAGGCCTTATTTGGCCTTTTTGTTGCCTCCTTAAGGCCTTGTTTGCTTAAGTGTTTTGGTCTTCTCACCACTAAAAACCAGTGGATTTTTAGTGGTGAGGAAGGTGGTTTGAAGTCTTTCATAGGGGAGGGACACCCCTCTCCCTTCATTGTTTTATTTCCTTGCATCTTGGCTTAAAGGGTAACATGCATGCTTGATTGGTTTTGCCCCTTTTTCAGAGGTTTTTGGGTGTTTTTAGGTCATATGTCATCTCTGTTTTTAGTCGGATTTGTGGCCTTTTGCATGCTTAATATACTTGCTTTACATCCCCCTATTTGGCCTTGAAATGCATCTTGTGTTTAGGCCATGATTCTTGTATGTGTTGGCTTAGTTCCATGAAGGTGTTGGCATTATTTTAGCATGTTTAAGGTCTATTGGCCATCTATTTCAATCATGCTTGCCTTGTTTGGTGTCATCTCTTTGTGTTTTGGCTTGTAAGCCTTGAGCATATTGACCTCTAGCATGCGTAGCTATGACCATCCTCATGATTTGGCATCATTTAGGACCACATTTCAGTCCACAAATCATGTTTATATGTGTGCATGTGTGACCTCTTTCATGCCTTGAGGGTGTGCCCTTTTATGCCTTGAAATGAGCTTGGGTGCATACATCTCATTCGAGCCACTTAAGCTGCCATATCAGTAGGTTTGGAGTCCATTTTCCATGCTAAGTTCCTGTTTTGGCTTGTCCAATTCATGCCATGAGTGGTCATGTTGTTGGAAATGAAGTGCCCCCTTTTGTGCCTTAACCTTGGGACTATTGGCTTGCTTGTTGGTATGAGTATTTCTCCACCTTTTTAGGCACTTTTGGCCACTGTTTTGGGGTGGATCAAGGTCTGCCCTTTTATGGTTTAAGGCCCCTTTGTATGCTTGTCTCATGACCATTGCATAATTCCTTCATTAGGTGTTGTAATATGTTGATCCCATTGCTTAAATTGTCCATATTTGCATCACATTTGCATCTTGCATGCCTAGCATTGCATATTTGCCATGGTAGTTGCATGGCATTTGGCATGCCTTGCATTTTCATCTCATTGTTGTATCTTCGAGTCATGTTTGCATAACATGCATTGCATCACTTGGTTTGGGGTGTCAAACCAAGTGTGAGGGTCAACGAGCATTCATACTATAAGTGATGTAATGTGCCTTGATTCTCGGTCACCGGGGCCCTTGACTTCGGCATGATAAGGCCTTGGTCCTCATTTGTGTGATTGCATGCATTTTTACATCAAGTGGCAAGCTTGATCTCTTGGGCTATCATGCACAATTGATGGCTCGAGGATCGAGGGCCATGCTTCCCTGAGTTCAACACGTGATGGGAAACATGACCAAGCTCACATGTGCTTGAAATCCTATGCCATATGCTGTCTGTCCTCTGTTGCTGTCAAAACTGTCTCCTGCAAGAAGTTTCTGCCGACCGGCATAATTCAGTGCTGACCGGCCATTGGTTAATGGCCGATGACTCAATCAGAAGCCGATGGAAGTTATACACTGCCGGTGGGCATTTCCTCCAGCCGATGGTATTCTGCAGTGTGCAAGGAACCTTTCCCAGAATTTTGGCATTTTTCAGAGAAGCAAGGCAGTAAAAACAGAGGCAGCAATGGTATGGTGCGGGCTTTCCGGATGGGACGGGTTCGAGCATGCATCACTCGCGCATCCCGAGGCGGGGGGCTGTGACCACCTTCCTTTCTTTTTTACATTCATTCTGTTAAGTAAATTAGAAATTCTGTAATAATTTATTCGTTTATCATTCGGACTGTAATATTTATTCGGACCCTCCGAGTGAGGGCAATGTTGTAATAAGTGTGTGTGAGTGTGTGTATGTCTTCCAACCCCATGTCTTTCTTCCCTTTTATTTACCTGCTTATGATGGTAGGCTAGGGCATTTTTAAAATTAGCATACCTTATGCTATGCATGCGTGCATTCATGCATTCGTATTGCATGCACCAGGCTCGGTACATCACGCGAACTGCATTTGTACTTCAATTCCAAATTGAATGCATGCATCAATTGATCGCATTTCACATGCCATGCTTAGGTTAGCCGAGCCTACTTTCATTGCATCCTGTATGTGTTACATTAGGCAATTTGACATGAACTAGGACCATGCATGTTGGCTAACTAGTTTATTGTTTTGGCACGGAGTACGATGTAAGTGTTTATGGTTTAGCATCCCGCATGCGTGTGAGTGTTGCCATGACAGTATGCTTGCCATGCGGCTAAATGCTTATGTGATAAACTGTTTGAATGCCTGTGGGTGAAGGTTGGATTGTTTGAGTTGGAAAAAGTCGTTGAGATCCGTATTTTAGCCTACTTGCGAGTAGCAAATTCCAAAATGTTTTTCAAAACAAACGGATATGCAATGCTTATTTCTAAATTAGGCAATCTAGTCTATACTTGTGTGCGGTGCGCATAACATAGTAATTCTAGGCAAATAATTGGAATAAGAGCACGTAACGTTTTCAAAAACGGATATCATGGTTAGTAGAGGCTGGTCTTCAGACTGGGCGAGAGGGGGTGCTCATAGCTGACCTTCCCTGATCGTACCCAAGTTCCCGAGCCGAGGCAACTTTGGTGATGACGGACACGTCGCCTTCGGCACTGAGTCAGGGTTTCCGAAATTCCCCCATTTTAAAATATTTAGGTGGCGACTCTGTATCTGGCAAAGCAGTCCATGTTTGGAACTTCTTTTCTAAAAATCTGTTTTCTCAAAACGATTTGCCGGATTTGGACTCTTTGGTTCAGATTAAGGACTGTGACACAAATCGAGTCCAAACTGTAGCGAGGGCCCCACGCGGGCGCGTCGACAGACACTTATTCGGACCCCCTTGCATGATGGTAGATACGTAATTATGGTGTTTATTTGCCATTTCTCATGCATTAGGGTTTAAACACTTGGACACTTATTCAGACACTCTAGCATGATGGCAGATATGTATTTACGGTGTTTACTTGTCATTTCTCGAGCATTTGGATTCGAACACTCGGACACTTAGTCGGACCATCTTGCATGATAGCAGTTATGTAATTATGGTGTTTACTTGCCATTTCTGGAGCATTAGGATTCAAACACTCAGAAACTTATTCGGACCCTCTTGCATGATGGCAGATATGTAATTTTTTCGTTTACTTTCCACTTCTCGAGCATTTGGATTCGACCATTCAGACACATATTCGGACCCTCTTGCATGATGGTAGATATGTAATTATGGTGTTTACTTGCCATTTCTCGAGCATTAGGATTCGAACACTTCGACACTTTTTCGGACCCTCTTGCATGGTGGCAGATATGTAATTATGGTGTTTATTTTCCACTTCTCTTGCATTAGGGTTTAAACAATCGGACACTTATTCGGACCCTCTAGCATGATCGCCGATATGGAATTATGGTGTTTATTTTCCATTTCTAATGCATTAGGTTTTAAACACTCGGACACTTATTCGGACCCCCTTGCAAGATGGCAAATATGTAAATATGGTGTTTGCTTGGCATTTCTCTATCATTAGGATTCGAACACTAGGACACTTATCCGGACCCTCTTGCATGATGGTAGATATGTAAGTATGGTGTTTACTTGCCATTTCTCATGCATTAGGGTTGAAACACTCGGACACTAATTCGTACCCTCTAGCATGATGGCAGAGATGTAATTATGGTGTTTAGTTGTCATTTCTCGAGCATTAGGATTCAAACAATCGGACACTTATTCAGACCCACTTGCATGACGGCAGATATGTAACTATGGCGTTTACTTGACATTTCTCGAGTATTAGGATTCGAACACTCGGACACTTATTCGGACCCTCTTGCATGATTGTAGATATGTAATTATGGTGTTTACTTGCCATTTCTCATGCATTAGGGTTTAAACACTCGGACACTAATTCGGACCCTCTAGCATGATAGCAGAGATGTAATTATGATGTTTACTTGTCATTTCTCGAGCATTAGGATTCGAACACTCGGACACTTTTAGAAACCTCTTGCATGATGGCAGATATGTAATTATGGTGTTTATTTGCCATTTCTCATGCATTAGGGTTTAAACACTCGGACACTTATTCAGACCCTCTTGCATGATGGCAGATATGTAATTCTGGTGTTTACTTGTCATTTCTCGAGCATTAGGATTCGAACACTCGAACACTTATTCGGACCTTCTTGCATGATGGCAGATATGTAATTTTGTCGTTTACTTGCCACTTCTCGAGCATTAGGATTCGAACATTCAGACACTTATTCGGACCTACTTGCATGATGATAGATATGTAATTATGGTGTTTATTTGCCATTTCTCAGGCATTAGGGTTCAAACAATGGCACACTTATTCGGACCCTCTTGTATGATGGCAGATATGTAATTATGATGTTTACTTGCCATTTCTCGAGCATTAGGATTCGAACACTCAGACACTTATTCGGACCCTCTTGCATGATGGCAGAGATGTAACTATGGTGTTTATTTGCCATTTCTCATGCATTAGGGTTTAAACAATCGAAAACTTATTCGGACCCTCTTGCATGACGGCAGATATGTCATTATGGTGTTTACTTGCCATTTCTCGAGCATTAGGATTTGAACACTCCGACACTTTTTTGGACCCTCTTGCATGATGGCAGAGATGTAATTATGGTGTTTATTTGTCATTTCTTATGCATTAGGGGTAAAACACTCGGACACTTATTCGGACCCTCTTGCCAAATGGAAGATATGTAATTCTGGTGTTTACTTGTCATTTCTCGAGCATTAGGATTCGAACACAGGGACACTTATTCGGACCCTCTTTCATTATGGTAGATATGTAATTCTAGTGTTTACTTGTCATTTCTAGAGTATTAGGATTCGAACACTCGGACACTTATTCGGACTCTCTTTCATGATGGCAGATATGTAATTATGGTGTTTACTTGCCATTTCTCGAGCATTAGGATTCAAACACTCGGACACTTATTCGGACCCTCTTGCATGATGGTAGATACGTAATTATGGTGTTTATTTGCCATTTTTCATGCATTAGGGTTTAAACACTTGGACACTTATTCGGATACTCTAGCATGATGGCAGTTATGTAATTATGGTCTTTACTTGTCATTTCTCGAGCATTTGGATTCGAACACTCGGACACTTATTTGGACCCTCTTGCATGATGGTAGATATGTAATTATGGTTTTTACTTGCCATTTCTCGAGCATTAGGATTCAAACACTCTGACACTTATTTGGACCCCCTTGCATGATGGCAGATATGTAATTTTGTCGTTTACTTGCCACTTCTCGAGCATTAGGATTCAAACATTCAGACACTTTTTCGGACTGTCTTGCATGGTGGCAGATATGTAATTATGGTGTTTATTTTCCATTTCTCTTGCATTAGGGTTTAAACACTCGGAAACTTATTCGGACCCGCTAGCATGATGGCCGATATGGAATTATGGTGTTTATTTTCCATTTCTCATTCATTAGGGTTTAAACACTCGGACACTTATTCGGACCCTCTTGCATGATGGCAAATATGTAAATATGGTGTTTACTTGGCATTTCTCGATCATTAGGATTCGAACACGAAGACACTTATTCGGACCCTCTTGCATGATGGTAGATATGTAAGGATGGTGTTTACTTGCCATTTCTGAGGCATTAGGGTTTAAACACTCAGACACTAATTCGTACCCTCTAGCATGATGGCAGAGATGTAATTATGGTGTTTACTTGTCATTTCTCGAGCATTGGGATTCGAACAATCGGACAGTTTTTCAGACCCTCTGGCATGATGGCAGATATGTAACTATGGTGTTTATTTGCCATTTCTCGGGAATTAGGATTTGAACACTCGCACACTTAATCGGACCCTCTTTCATGATGGTAGATATGCAATTATGGTGTTTACTTGCCATTTCTCATGCATTAGGGTTTAAACACTCGGACACTAATTCGGACCCTCTAGCATGATGGCAAAGATGTAATTATGATGTTTACTTGTCATTTCTCGAGCATTAGGATTCGAACACTCGGACACTTTTAGAACCCTCTTGTATGATGGCAGATATGTAATTATGGTGTTTAGTTGTCATTTCTCATGCATTAGGGTTTAAACACTCGGACACTAATTCGGACCCTCTTGCATGATGGCAGATATGTAATTTTGGTGTATACTTGTCATTTCCCGAGCATTAGGATTCGAACACCCGGACACTTATTCGGACCCTCTTGCATGATGGTAGATATGTAATTATGGTGTTTACTTGCCATTTCTCGAGCATTATGATTCAAATGCTCTGACACCTATTCGGACCCTCTTGCATTATGGCAGATATGTAATTATGGTGTTTATTTGCCATTTCTCATGCATTAGGGTCTAAACCATCGGACACTAATTCGGACCCTCTAGCATGATGGCAGATATGTAATTATGGTGTATACTTCTCATTTCTCGAGCATTAGGATTCGAACACTTGGACACTAATTCGGACCCTCTTGCATGATAGCAGATATGTAATTATGGTGTTTACTTGCCATTTCTCATCCATTAGGGCATGAACACTCGGATACTTATTTGAACCCACTTGTATCATGGTAGATATGTGATTATGGTTTTTACTTGCCATTTCTTGAGCATTAGGATTCGAACACTCAGACACTTATTCGGGCTCTCTTGCATGATGGCAGATATGTAATATTGATGTTTACTTGCCATTTCCCAAGCATTAGGATTTGAACATTCAAACACTTATTCAGACCCTCTTGCATGATGGCAGATATATAATTATGGGGTTACTTGCCATTTCTCGAGCATTAGGATTCGGACACTCGGACACTTATTCGGACCCTCTTGCATGACGGCAGATATGTAATTATGGTGTTTATTTGCCATTTCTCATGCATTAGGGTTTAAACACTCGAACACTTATTCGGACCCTCTGGCATGATGGCAGATATGTAATTATGGTGTTTATTTGCCATTTGTCACGCAGTAGAGTTTAAACCCTCGGACACTTATTCGCAACGTCTTGCATGATGGCTGATATGTAATTATAGTGTTTACGTGAGATTTCTCATGCATTAGGGTTTAAACACTCGGACACTTATTCGGACCCTCTTGTATGATGGCAGATATGTAATTATGGTGTTTACTTGGCATTTCTTGTGCATTAGAATTCAAACACTCGGACACTTTTTCGGAACCTCTTGCATGATCGCAGATATGTAATTATGGTGTTTATTTTCCATTTCTAATGCATTAGGGTTTAAACACTCGGACACTTATTCGGACCCTCTTGTATGATGGCAGATATGTAATTATGGTGTTTACTTGGCATTTCTTGTGCATTAGAATTCAAACACTCGGACACTTTTTCGGAACCTCTTGCATGATCGCAGATATGTAATTATGGTGTTTATTTTCCATTTCTAATGCATTAGGGTTTAAACACTCGGACACTTATTCGGACCCTCTAGCATGATGGCAGAGATGTAATTATGGTGTTTACTTGTCATTTCTCGAGCATTAGGATTCGAACAATCGGGTCCTTATTCAGACCCTCTTGCATGATGGCAGATATTTAACTATGGTGTTTACTTGCCATTTTTCGAGCATTAGGATTCGAACACGCGGACACTTATTCGGACCCTCTTGCTTGATGGTGGGTATGTAATTGTGGTGTTCACCTGCCATTTCTCATGCATTAGGGTTTAAACACTCAGACACTAATTCGGACCCTCTAGCATGGTGGCAGAGATATAATTATGATATTTACTTGTCATTTCTCGAGCATTAGGATTCGAACAATCGGACACGTATTCAGACCCTCTTGCATGGTGGCAGATATTTAACTATGGTGTTTACTTGCCATTTCTCGAGCATTGGGATTCGAACACTCGGACACTTATTCGGACCCTCTTGCATGATGGTAGGTACGTAATTATGGTGTTTACATGCCATTTCTCATGCATTTGGGTTTAAACACTCGGGCACTAATTCGGACCACCTAGCATGATGGCAGTGAGGTAATTATGATGTTTACTTGTCATTTCTCGAGCATTAGTATTCGAACACTCGGACACTTTTTAGAACCCTCTTGCATGATGGCAGATATGTAATTATGGTCTTTATTTGCCATTTCTCATGCATTAGGGTTTAAACACTCGAACACTTATTCGGGCCCTGTTGCATGGTGGCAGATATGTAATTATGTTGTTTACTTGCCATTTCTCGAGCTTTAGGATTCGAACACTCGGACACCTATTCGGACCCTCTTGCATGATGGCACATATGTAACTATGGTGTTTATTTGCCATTTCTCATGCATTAGGGTTTAAACACTCGGGTACTTATTCGGATCCTCTAGCATGATGGCAAATATGTAATTATGGTGTTTACTTGTCATTTCTCGAGCATTAGGATTCGAACACTTGGACACTTATTCGGACCCTCTTGCATGATGACAAATATGTAATTATGGTGTTTACTTGGCATTTCTCGAGCATTAGGATTCGAACACTCGGACACTTATTCGGACCCTCTTGCAAGATGGTAGATGTGTAATTATGGTTTTC
Organism: Camellia sinensis; assembly: GCF_055761805.1. NCBI lineage: Eukaryota > Viridiplantae > Streptophyta > Magnoliopsida > Ericales > Theaceae > Camellia > Camellia sinensis. Next base: position 166,560,592 of record NC_138972.1, read on the forward strand.
ACTTGCTATTTCTCAAGCATTAGGATTCGAACACTCAGACACTCATTCGGACCCTCTTGCATGATGGCAGATATGTAATTATGATGTTTACTTGCCATTTCTCGAGCATTAGGATTCGAACACTAGGACACTTATTCGGACCCTCTTGCATGATGACAAATATGTAATTATGGTGTTTACTTGCAATTTCTCGAGCATTAGGATTTGAACACTCGGACACTTATTCGGACCCTCTTGCATGATGGTACATATGTAATTATGGTGTTCACTTGCCATTTCTCATGCATTAGCGTTTAAACACTCGGACACTAATTCGGACCCTCTAGCATGATGGCAGAGATGTAATTACGGTGTTTACTCTTCATTTTTCGAGCATTAGGATTCGAACAATCGGACACTTATTCAGACCCTCTTGTATGATGGCATATATATAACTATGGTGTTTACTTGCCATTTCTCGAGCATTAGGATTCGAACATTCGGACACTTATTCAGACCCTCTTGCATGATGGTAGGTATGTAATTATGGTGTTTACATGCCATTTCTCATGCATTATGGTTTAAACACTCGGACACTAATTCGGACCCTCTAGCATGATGGCCGAGATGTAATTATGATGTTTACTTGTCATTGCTCGAGCATTAGGATTCGAACACTCGGACACTTTTTCGGACCCTCTTGCACGATGGCAGATATGTAATTATGGTGTTTACTTGCAATTTCTCATGCATTAGGGTTTAAACACTCGGACACTAATTCTGACCCTCTAGCATGATGGCCGAGATGTAATTACGATGTTTACTTGTCATTTCTCGAGCATTAGGATTCGAACACTCGAACACTTTTTAGAACCCTCTTGCGTGATGGCAGATATGTAATTGTGGCGTTTATTTTCCATTTCTCATGCATTAGTGTTTAAACACTTGGACACTTATTCGGGCCCCTTGCATGGTGGCAGATATGTAATTCTGCTGTTTACTTGTCATTTCATCGGCATTATGATTCGAACACTCGGCCATCTATTCGGACCCTCTTGCATTATGGCAGATATGTAATTATGTTGTTTACTTGCCATTTCTCGAGCATTAGTATTCGAACACTCGGACACCTATTCGGACCCTCATGCGTGATGGCACATATATAACTATGGTGTTTATTTGCCATTTCTCATCCACTAGGGTTTAAACACTCGGGCACTTATTCGGACCCTCTAGCATGATGGCAGATAAACAATTATGGTGTTTACTTGTCATTTCTCAAGCATTAGGATTCGAACACTCGGACACTTATTCGGACCCTCTTGCATGATAGCAGATATGTAATTATGGTGTTTACTTGCCATTTCTCATGCATTAGGGTTTGAACACTCGGATACTTATTTGGACCCTCTTGGATGATGGTAGATATGTAATTATGGTTTTTACTTTCCATTTCTCAAGCATTAGCATTCGAACACTCAGACACTTATTCGGACCCTCTTGCATGATGGCAGATATGTAATTTTGGTGTTTAGTTGCCATTTCTCGAGCATTAGGATTCGAACATTCAGACACTTGTTCGGACCCTCTTACATGATGGCAGATATATAATTATGGGGTTACTTCCCATTTCTCGAGCAATAGGATTCGAACACTCGGACACTTACCCGGACCTCTCGCATAACGGCAAATATGTAATTATGGTGTTTATTTGCCGATTCTCATGCATTAGGGTTTAAACACTCGAACACTTATTCGAACCCTCTTGCATGATGGCCGATATGTAATTATGGTGCTTACTTGCCATTTCTCGAGCATTAGGATTCAAACACTCGGACACTTTTTCGGACCCTCTTGCATGATGGCAGATATGTAATTATGGTGTTTACTTGCAGTTTCTCATGCATTAGGGTTTAAACACTCGGACACTAATTCGGACCCTCTAGCATGATGGCCGAGATGTAATTATGATGTTTACTTGTCATTTCTCGAGCATTAGGATTCGAACACTCGGACACTTTTTAGAACCCTCTTGCGTGATGGCAGATATGTAACTGTGGCGTTTATTTTCCATTTCTCATGCATTAGGGTTTAAACACTCGGACACTTATTCGGGCCCCCTTGCATGATGGCAGATATGTAATTCTGCTGTTTACTTGTCATTTCTTCAGCATTAGGATTCGATCACTCGGCCATCTATTCGGACCCTCTTGCATTATGGCAGATATGTAATTATGTTGTTTACTTGCCATTTCTCGAGCATTAGGATTCGAACACTCGGACACCTATTCGGACCCTCATGCGTGATGGCACATATAAAACTATGGTGTTTATTTTCCATTTCTCATCCACTAGGGTTTAAACACTCGGGCACTTATTCGGACCCTCTAGCATGATGGCAGATATACAATTATGGTGTTTACTTGTCATTTCTCGAGCATTAGGATTCGAACACTCGGACACTTATTCGGACCCTCTTGCATGATAGCAGATATGTAATTATGGTGTTTACTTGCCATTTCTCATGCATTAGGGTTTGAACACTCTGATACTTATTTGGACCCTCTTGGATGATGGTAGATATGTAATTATGGTTTTTACTTTCCATTTCTCGAGCATTAGCATTCGAACACTCAGACACTTATTCAGACCCTCTTGCATGATGGCAGATATGTAATTTTGGTGTTTAGTTGCCATTTCTCGAGCATTAGGATTCGAACATTCAGACACTTGCTCGGACCCTCTTACATGATGGCAGATATATAATTATGGGGTTACTTCCCATTTCTCGAGCAATAGGATTCGAACACTCGGACACTTACCCGGACCTCTCGCATAACGGCAAATATGTAATTATGGTGTTTATTTGCCGATTCTCATGCATTAGGGTTTAAACGCTCGAACACTTATTCGAACCTTCTTGCATGATGGCCGATATGTAATTATGGTGTTTACTTGCCATTTCTCGGGCATTAGGATTCAAACACTCGGACACTTTTTCGGACCCTCTTGCACGATGGCAGATATGTAATTATGGTGTTTACTTGCAATTTCTCATGCATTAGGGTTTAAACACTCGGACACTAATTCGGACCCTCTAGCATGATGGCCGAGATGTAATTATGATGTTTACTTGTCATTTCTCGAGCATTAGGATTCGAACACTCGGACACTTTTTAGAACCCTCTTGCGTGATGGCAGATATGTAATTGTGGCGTTTATTTTCCATTTCTCATACATTAGGGTTTAAACACTCGGACACTTATTCGGGCCCCCTTGCATGATGGCAGATATGTAATTCTGCTGTTTACTTGTCATTTCTTCAGCATTAGGATTCGAACACTCGGCCATCTATTCGGACCGTCTTGCATTATGGCAGATATGTAATTATGTTGTTTACTTGCCATTTCTCGAGCATTAGGATTCGAACACTCGGACACCTATTCGGACCCTCATGCGTGATGGCACATATATAACTATGGTGTTTATTTTCCATTTCTCATCCACTAGGGTTTAAACACTCGGGCACTTATTCGGACCCTCTAGCATGATGGCAGATATACAATTATGGTGTTTACTTGTCATTTCTCGAGCATTAGGATTCGAACACTCGGACATTTATTCGGACCCTCTTGCATGATAGCAGATATGTAACTATGGTGTTTACTTGCCATTTCTCATGCATTAGGGTTTGAACACTTGGATACTTATTTGGACCCTCTTGGATGATGGTAGATATGTAATTATGGTTTGTACTTTCCATTTCTCGAGCATTAGCATTCGAACACTCAGACACTTATTCGGACCCTCATGCATGATGGCAGATATGTAATTTTGGTGTTTAGTTGCCATTTCTCGAGCATTAGGATTCGAACATTCTGACACTTGTTCGGACCCTCTTACATGATGGCAGATATATAACTATGGGGTTACTTCCCATTTCTCGAGCAATAGGATTCGAACACTCGGACACTTACCCGGACCTCTCGCATAACGGCAAATATGTAATTATGGTGTTTATTTGCCGATTCTCATGCATTAGGGTTTAAAGACTCGAACACTTATTCGAACCCTCTTGCATGATGGCCGATATGTAATTATGGTGTTTACTTGCCATTTCTCGAGCATTAGGATTCAAACACTCGGACACTTTTTCGGACCCTCTTGAATGATGGCAGATATGTAAGTATGGCGTTTATTTTCCATTTCTCATGCATTAGGGTTTAAACACTCGGACATTTATTCGGACCATCTAGCATGATGGCCGATATGTAATTATGGTGTTTACTTGCCATTTCTCGAGCATTAGGATTCGAACACTCGGACACTTAGTCGGACCCTCTTGCATGATAGCAGATATGTAATTATGGTGTTTACTTGCCATTTCCCGTGCATTAGGGTTTAAACACTCGGACACTTATATGGACCCCCTTGCATGATGGCAGATATGTAATTAAGGTTTACACTTGCTATTTCTTGATCATTAGGATTCAAACAGTCAGACACTTATTCGGACCCTCTTGCATGATGGCAGATATGTAAATATGGTGTTTACAAGCCATTTCTCGAGCATTAGGATTCGAACACTCGGACACTTCTTCGGACACTCTTGCATGATGGCAAATATGTAATTATGGTGTTTACTTGGCATTTCTCGGGCATTAGGATTCGAACACTCGGACACATATTCGTACCCTCTTGCATAATGGTAGATATGTAATTATGGTGTTTACTTGCCATTTCTCATGCATTAGGGTTTAAACACTCGGAAACTAATTCGGACCCTCTAGCATGACGGCAGAGATGTAATTATGGTGTTTACTTGTCATTTCTCGAGCATTAGGATTCGAACATTCGGACACTTTTTCAGACCCTCTTGCATGATGGAAGATATGTAATTATGGTGTTTACTGGCCATTTCCCGAGCATTAGGATTAGAACACTCGGACACTTATTCGGACCCTCTTGAATGATGATAGATATGTAATTATGGAGTTTACTTGCCATTTCTCATGCATTATGTTTTAAACACTCGGACACTAATTCCGACCCACTAGCATGATGGCAGAGATGTAATTATGGTGTTTACTTGTCATTTCTCGAGCATTAGGATTCGAACACTCCGACACTTTTTAGAACCCTCTTGCGTGATGGCAGATATGTAATTATATTGTTTATTTGCCATTTCTCATGCATTAGGGTTTAAACACTCGGACACTTATTCGGACCCTCTTGCATGATGGCAAATATCTAATTCTGCAGTTTAGTTGTCATTTCTCGAGGATTAGGATTCGAACACTCGGACACTTATTCGGACCCTCTTGCATGATGGCAGTGATGTAATTATGGTGTTTACTTGCCATTTCTCGAGCATTAATATTCGAACACTCGAACACCTATTCGGACGCTCTTGCATGATGGCAGATATGTAATTATGGTGTTTATTAGCCATTTCTCATGCATTAGGGCTTAAACACTCGGACACTTATTCGGATCCTTTAGCATGATGGCCGATATGTAATTATGGTGTTTACTTGTCATTTCTCGAGCATTAGGATTCGATCAGTCGGACACTTATTCAAACCCTCTTGCATGATAGCAGATATGTAATTGTGGTGTTTACTTGGCATTTCTTGAGCATTAGGAACCGAACACTCGGACACTTATTCGGACCCTCTTGCATGATGGTGGATATGTAATTATGGTGTTTACTTGCCATTTCTCACGCATTAGGGTTTAAACACTCGGACACTAATTCGGACCCTCTAGCATGATGGCAGAGATGTAATTACGGTGTTTACTTGTCGTTTCTCGAGCATTAGGATTCGAACAATCGGAGACTTATTCAGACCCTCTTACATGATGGCAGATATGTAATTATGGTGTTTACTTGCCATTTCCTGAGCATTAGGATTCGAACACTCGGACACTTATTCGGACCCTCTTGCATGATGGCAGATATGTAATTATGGTGTTTACTTGCCATTTCTGATGCATTGGGGTTTAAACACTCAGACACTTATATGGACCCTCTTGCATGATGGTAGATTTGTAATTATGGTTTTCACGTGCTATTTCTTGAGCATTAGGATTCGAACACTCAGACACTTATTCGGACCCTCTTGCATGATGGCTGATATGTAATTATGGTTTTTACTTGCCATTTCTCGAGCATTAGGATTCGAAAACTCGGACACTTATTCGGACCCTCTTGCATGATGGCAAATATGTAATTATGGTGTTTACTTGGCATTTCTTGAGCATTAGGATTCGAACACTCGGACACTTATTCAGACCCTCTTGCATGATGGTAGATATGTAATTATGGTGTTCACTTGCCATTTCTCATGCATTAGGGTTTAAACACTCGGACACTGATTCGGACCATCTAGCATGACGGCAGAGATGTAATTATGGTGTTTACTTGTCATTTCTCGAGCATTAGGATTCCAACAAATGGACAATTATTCGGACCCTCTTCCATGATGCCAGATATGTAACTATGGTGTTTACTTGCCATTTCTCAAGCATTAGGATTCGAACACTCTGACACTTATTTGGACCCTCTTGCATGATGGTAGGTATGTCATTATGCTGTTTACTTGCCATTTCTCATGCATTAGGGTTTAAACACTCGGACACTAATTCGGACCCTGTAGCAAGATGGCAGTGATGTAATTATGATGTGTACCTGTCATTTCTCGAGCATTAGGATTTGAACACTCTGACACTTTTTATAACCCTCCTGCATGATAGCAGATATGTAATTATGGTGTTTATAATTTCTCAGGCATTTGGGTTTAAACACTCGGACACTTATTTGGACCCTCTTGCGTGATGGCAGATATGTAATTCTGCGGTTTACTTGTCATTTCTCGAGCATTCGGCTTCGAACACTCGGACACTTATACGGACCCTCTTGCACGATGGCAGATGTGTAATTATGTTGTTTACTTGCCATTTCTCGAGCATTAGGATTCGAACACTCGGACACCGATTCAGACCCTCTTGCATGACGGCAGATATGTAATTATGTTGTTTATTTGCCAATTCTCATGCATTAGGGTTTAAACACTCGAGCACTTTTTCGGACCCTCTAGCATGATGGCAGATATGTAATTATGGTGTTTACTTGTCATTTCTCGAGCATTAGGATTCGAACACTCAGACACTTATTCGGACCCTCTTGCATGATAGCAGATATGTAATTATGGTGTTTACTTGCCATTTCTCATGCATTAGTGTTTGAACACTCGGATACTGATTTGGACACGCTTGCATGATGGTAGACATGTAATTATGGTTTTTACTTGCCATTTCTCGAGCATTATGATTCGAACACTCCGACACTTATTCAGACAATCTTGCATGATGGCAGATATGTAATTTTGGAGTTTAGTTGCCATTTCTCGAGCATTAGGATTCGAACTTTCAGACACTTATTCGGACCCTCTCGCATGATGGCAGATATATAATTATGGAATTTATTTGCCATTTCTCATGCATTAGGGTTTAAACACTCGGACACTTATTCGGACCCTCTCCCATGATGGCAGATATATAATTATGGGGATACTTCCCATTTCTCTAGCATTAGGATTCGAACACTCGGACACTTATTCGGACCCTCTCGCATGATGGCAGATATATAATTATTGAATTTATTTTCCATTTCTCATGCATTAGGGTTTAAACGCTCGAACACTTATTCGGACTCTCTTGCATGATGGCAGATATGTAATTATGGTGTTTACTTGCCATTTGTGATGCATTATTGTTTAAACACTCGGACACTTATTCGCAACCTCTTCCATGATGGCTGATATGTAGTTATGGTGTTTACGTGCCATTTCTCATGCATTAGTGTTTAAACACTCGGACACTTATTCGGACCCTCTTGCATGATGGCAGATATGTAATTATGGTGTTGACTAGCCATTTCCCGAGCATTAGGATTGAAACACTCGAACACTTTTTCGGACCCTCTTGCATGATGGCAGATATGTAATTATGGTGTTTATTTTCCATTTATCTTGCATTGGGGTTTAAATTCTTGGACACGTATTCGGACCCTCTGGCATGATGGCAGATATGTAATTATCATGTTTACTTGTCATTTCTCGAGCATTAGGATTCGAACACTCGGACACTTTTTATAACCCTCTTGCATGATGGCAGATATGTAATTATGGTGGTTATTTGCCATTTCTTATGCATTAGGGTTTAAACACTCGTACACTTTTTCGGATCCACTTTCATGATGGTAGATATGTAATTCTGGTGTTTACTTGTCATTTCTCGAGCATTAGGATTCGAACACTCGGACACTTATTCGGACCCCCTTGCATGATGGCAGATATGTAATTATGGTGTTTATTTGCCATTTCTCATGCATTAGGGTTTAAACACTCGAACACTTCTTCGGACCCTCTAGCATGATGGCAGATATGTAATTATGGTGTCTACTTGTCATTTCTAGAGCATTAGGATTCGAATGCTCGAACACTTATTCAGACCCTCTTGTATGATTGCAGATAAGTAATTATGGTGTTTACTTGTCATTTCTCGAGCATTAGTATTCGAACAATCGAACACTTATTCAGACCATCTTGCGTGATGGCAGATACGTAATTATGGGGGTTACTTGCCATTTCCCGAGCATTAGGATTCGAGCACTCGAAAACTTATTCGGACCCTCTTGCATGATGGTAGATATGTAATTGTGGTGTTTATTTGCCATTTCTCATGCATTAGGGTTTAAACACTCGGACACTAATTCGGACCCTCCAGCATGATGGCAGAGATTTAATTATGGTGTTGTCATTTCTCGAGCATTAGGATTCGAACACTCAGACACCTTTTAGAAGCCTCTTCCACGATGGCAGATATGTAATTATGGTGTTTATTTGCCATTTCTTATGCATTAGGGTTTAAACACTCGGACACTTATTCGGAACCTCTTGTATGATGGCGGATATGTAATTCTGGTGTTTACTTGTCATTTTTCGAGCATTAGGATTCGAACACTCAGACACTTATTCGGCCCCTCTTGCATGATGGCAGATATGTAATTATGCTGTTTACTTGCCATTTCTCGAGCATTAGGATTCAAACATTCGAACACCTATTCGGCCCCTCTTGGATGATGTCAGATATGTAATTATGGTGTTTATTTCCCATTTCTCATGCATTAGGGTTTAAACCCACGGACACTTATTCGGACCCTCTAGCATGATGGCAGATATGTAATTATGGTGTTTACTTGTCTTTTCTCGAGCATTAGGATTCGATCACTCGGACCCTTATTCGGACCCTGTTAAATGACAGCAGATATGTAATTATGGTGTTTACTTGGCATTTCTCGAGCATTAGGATTTGAACACTCGGACACTTATTCGGACCCTCTTGCATGATGGTGGATATGTAAATATGGTGTTTACTTGCCATTTCTCATCCACTAGGGTTTAAACACTCGGACACTTATTCGGACCCTCTAGCATGATGGCAGATATGTAATTATGGTGTTTACTTGTCATTTCTCGAGCATTAGGATTCGAACACTCGGACACTTTTTATAACCCTCTTGCATGATGGTAGATATGTAATTATGGTGTTTATTTCCCATTTCTCATGCATTAGGGTTTAAACCCATGGACACTTATTCGGACCCTCTAGCATGATGGCAGATATGTAATTATGGTGTTTACTTGTCTTTTCTCGAGCATTAGGATTCGATCACTCGGACCCTTATTCGGACCCTGTTAAATGACAGCAGATATGTAATTATGGTGTTTACTTGGCATTTCTCGAGCATTAGGATTTGAACACTCGGACACTTATTCGGACCCTCTTGCACGATGGTGGATATGTAAATATGGTGTTTACTTGCCATTTCTCATCCACTAGGGTTTAAACACTCGGACACTTATTCGGACCCTCTAGCATGATGGCAGATTTGTAATTATGGTGTTTACTTGTCATTTCTCGAGCATTAGGATTCGAACACTCGGACACTTTTTATAACCCTCTTGCATGATGGCAGATATGTAATTATGGTGTTTATTTGCCATTTCTTATGCATTACGGTTTAAACACTCAGACACTTATTCGAACCCTCTTACGTGATGGCAGATATGTAATTCTGGTGTTTACTTGTAATTTCTTGAGCATTAGGATTCGAACACTCGGACACTTATTCGGACCCCCTTGCATGATGGCAGATATGTAATTATGGTGTTTACTTGCCATTTCTCGAGCATTAGGATTCGAACACTCGAACACCTATTCGGACCCACTTGCATGATGGCAGATATGTAATTATGTTATTTATTTGCCATTTCTCATGCATTAGGGTTTAAACACTCGGACACTTATCCGGACCCTCTAGCATGATGGCAGATATGTAATTATGGTGTTTATTTGTCATTTCTAGAGCATTAGGATTCGAACGCTCGGACACTTATTCGGACCCTCTTGCATGATAGCAGATATATAATTATGGTGTTTACTTGGCATTTCTCGAGCATTAGGATTCAAACATTCGAACACCTATTCGGACCCTCTTGCATGATGGCAGATATGTAATTGTGGTGTTTATTTGCCATTTCTCATGCATTACGGTTTAAACACTCGGACACGTATTCGAACCCTCTAGCATGATGGCAGATATGTAATTATGGTGTTTACTTGTCATTTCTCGAGCATTAGGATTCGAACACTCGGACACTTATTCGGACCCTTTTAAATGATAGCAGATATGTAATTATGGTGTTTACTTGGCATTTCTCGATCATTAGGATTCGAACAATCGGACACTTCTTCGGACCCTCTTGCAAGATGGTGGATATGTAATTGTGGTGTTTGCTTGCCATTTCTCGTGCATTAGGATTTGGACACACGAACACCTATTCGGACCCACTTGCATGATGGCAGATATGTAATTATGTTGTTTATTTCCCATTTCTCATGCATTAGGGTTTAAACACTCGGACACTTATTCGGACCCTCTTGCATGATGGCAGATATGTAATTATGGTGTTTACTTGCCATTTGTCGAGCATTACGATTCAAACATTCGAACACCTATTCGGACCCTCTTGCATGATGGCAGATATGTAATTATGGTGTTTATTTGCTATTTCTCATGCATTAGGGTTTAAACACTCGGACACTTATTCGGACCCTCTACCATGATGGCAAATATGTAATTATGGTGTTTACTTGTCATTTCTCGAGCATTAGGATTCGAACACTCGGACACTTATTCGGACCCTGTTAAATGATAGCAGATATGTAATTATGGTGTTTACTTGGCATTTCTCGAGCATTAGGATTCGAACACTCGGACACTTATTCAGACCCTCTTGCATGATGGTGGATATGTAAATAGGGTGTTTACTTGCCGTTTCTCATCCATTAGGGTTTAAACACTCGGACGCAAATTCGGACTCTCTTGCGTGATGGCAGATATGTAATTATGTTGTTTATTTTCCATTTCACATGCATTATGGTTTAAACACTCGGACACGTATTCGGACCCTCTAGCATGATGGCCGATATGTAATTATGGTGTTTACTTGTCATTTCTCGAGCATGAGGATTCGAACACTGGACACTTCTTCGGACCCTCTTGCATGATAGCAAATATGTAATTGTGGTGTTTAGTTGCCATTTCTCATGCATTAGGGTTCAAACACTCGGAAACTTTTATGTACCCTCTTGCATAATGGCAGATATGTAATTGTGGTGTTCACTTATCATTGCATTAGGATTCGAACACTCGGACACTTATTCGGACCCTCTTGCATGATGACAAATGTGTAATTATGGTGTTTACTTGGCATTTCTCGAGCATTAGGATTCGAACACTCAGACACTTATTTGGACCTTCTTGCTTGATGGTAGATATGTAATTATGGTGTTTACTTGCCATTTCTCATGGATTAGGGCTTGAACACTCGGACACTAATTCGGACCCTCTAGCATGATGGCAGAGATGTAACTATGGTGTTTACTTGTCATTTCTAGAGCATTAGGATTCGAACAATGGAACACTTATTCAGACCCTCTTCCATGACGGCAGATATGTAATTATGGTGTTTACTAGCCATTTCCCGAGTATTAGGATTCGAACACTCGGACACTTATTCGGACCCTCTTGCATGATGGTAGATATGTAATTATGGCGTTTACTTGCCATTTCTCATGCATTAGAATGTAAACACTCGGACACAAATTCGGACCCTCTAGCATGATGACAGAGATGTAATTATGGTGTTTACTTGTCATTTCTCGAGCTTTATGATTCGAACACTCGAACACTTTTTGTAAACCTCTTGCATGATGGCAGATATGTAATTATGGTATTTATTTACCATTTCTTATGCATTAGGGTCTAAACACTCAGACACTTTGCGTGATGGCAGATATGTAATTCTGGTGTTTGCTTGTAATTTCTCGAGCAATAGGATTCGAACACTCGGACACTTATTCGGACCCCCTTGCATGATGGCAGATATGTAATTATGGTGTTTACTTGCCATTTCTCGGGCATTAGGATTCGAACACTCGAACACCTATTCGGACCCACTTGCATGATGGCAGATATGTAATTATGTTGTTTATTTTCCATTTCTCACGCATTGGGGTTTAAACACTCAGACACTTATTCAGACCCTCTAGCATGATGGCAGATATGTAATTATGGTGTTTACTTGTCATTTCTAGAGCATTAGGATTCTAACGCTCAGACACTTATTCGGACCCTCTTGCTTGATAGCAGATATGTAATTTTTGGGTTTACTTGCCAATTCTCATGCATTAGGTCTAAACACTTGGACACTTATATGGACCCTCTTGGAAGGTGGTAGATATGTATTTATGGTGTTTACTTTCCATTTCTCATGCATTAGGGTTTAAACACTCGGACACTAATTCGGACCCTCTACCATGATGGCAGAGATGTAACTATGGTGTTTACTTGTCATTTCTCGAGCATTAGGATTCGAACAATCGAACACTTATTCAGACACTCTTGCGGGATGGCAGATACGTAATTATGGTGTTTACTTGCCATTTCTCGAGCATTAGGATTCGAACACTCAGAAACTTATTCGGACCCTCTTGCATGATGGTAGATATGTAATTATGGTGTTTACTTGCCATTTCTCATGCATTAGGGTTTAAACACTCGGACACCAATTCGGACCCTCTAGCATGATGGCAGAGATGTAATTATGGTGTTTACGTGTCATTTCTTGAGCATTAGGATTCGAACAATCGGACACTTATTCGGACCCTCTTGCATGATGGCAAATATGTAATTACAGTGTTTACTTGGCATTTGTCGAGCATTAGGATTCGAACACTCAGACACTTATTCGGACCATCTTACATGATGGTATATATGTAATTATGTTGTTTAGTTGCCATTTCTCATGCATTAGGGTTTGAACACTCGACCACTAATTCGGACCCTCTAGGATGATGGCAGAGATGTAACTATGGTGTTTACTTGTCATTTCTAGAGCATTAGGATTCGAACAATGGAACACTTATTTAGAACCTCTTGCATGATGGCAAATATGTAATTATGGTGTTTGCTTTCCATTTCTCATGCATTAGAATTTAAACACTCTGACACAAATTCGGACCCTCTAGCATGATGGCAGAGATGTAATTATGGTGTTTACTTGTCATTTCTCGAGCGTTATGATTCGAACACTCGGACACTTTTTATAACCCTCTTGCATGATGGCAGATATGTAATTATGGTATACATTTGCCATTTGTTATGAATTGGGGTTAAAACACTCGGACACTTATTCGGACCCTGTTGCGTGATGGCAGATATGTAATTCTGGTGTTTACTTGTCATTTCACGAGCATTTGGATTCGAACACTCGGACACTTATTCGGACCCCCATGCATGATGGCAGATATGTAATTATGGTGCTTACTTGCCATTTCCCGAGCAATAGGATTCGAACACTCGGACACTTATTCGGACCCTCTTGCATGATGGTAGATACGTAATTATGGTGTTTACTTGCCATTTCTCATGCATTAGAATTTAAACACTCTGAAACAAATTCATACCCTCTAGCATGATGGCAGGTATGTAATTATGTTGTTTATTTGCCATTTCTCATGCATTGGGGTTTAAACACTCGGACACTAATTCGAACCCTCTAGCATGATGGCAGATAAGTGATTATGGTGTTTACTTGTCAATTCTCGAGCATTTGGATTCGAACAATCGAACACTTATTCAGACCCTCTTGCGTGATGGCAAATACGGAATTATGGTGTTTACTAGCCATTTCCCGAGCATTAGGATTCGAACACTCGGAAACTTATTCGTACCCTCTTGCATGATGGTAGATATGTAATTATGATGTTTACTTGCCATTTCTCATGCATTAGGGTTTAAACACTCGGACACTAATTCGGACCCTCTAGCATGATGGCAGAGATGCAATTATGGTGTTTACTTGTTATTTCTCGAGCATTAGGATTCGAACAATCAGACACTTATTCAGACCCTCTTGCGTGATGGCAGATATGTAATTATGGTGTTTACTTGCCATTTCCCGAGCATTAGGATTCGAACAGTCGGACACTTATTCAGACCCTCTTGCATGATGGCAAATATGTAATTATGGTGTTTAGTTGGCATTTCTCGAGCATTAGGATTCGAACACTCGGACACTTATTCGGACCCTCTTGCATGATGGTAGATATGTAATTACGGTGCTTACTTGCCATTTCTCATGCATTAGGGTTTAAATGTTCGGACACTAATTTGGACCCTCTAGAATGATGCAAGAGATGTAACTATGGTGTTTACTTGTCATTTCTCGAGCATTAGGATTCGAACAATTGAACACTTATTCAGACCCTCTTGTGTGATGGCGAATACGTAATTATGGTGTTTACTTGCCATTTCCCGAGCATTGGGATTCGAACACTCGGAAACTTATTCGGACCCTCTTGCATGATAATAGATATGTAATTATGGTGTTCACTTGCCTTTTCTCATGCATTAGGGTTTAAACACTCGGACACTAATTCAGACCCTCTAGCATGATGGCAGAGATGTAATTATGGTGTTTACTTGTCATTTCCCGAGCATTAGGATTCGAACACTCGGACACTTTTTAGAACCCTCTTCCACGATGGCAGATATGTAATTATGGTGTTTATTTGCCATTTCATATGCATTAGGGTTTAAACACTTGGACACTTATTCGGACCCTCTTGCATGATGGCAGATATGTAATTCTGGTGTTTACTTGTCTTTTCTCGAGCATTAGGATTCGAACACTGGGACACTTCTTCGGACCCTCTTGCATGATAGCAAATATGTAATTATGGTGTTTACTTGCCATTTCTCATGCATTAGGGTTTAAACACTAGGAAACTTATATGTACCCTCTTGCATGATGGCAGATATGTAATTGTCGGGTTTACTTGCCATTACTCGAGCATTAGGATTCGAACACTCGGACACTTATTCGGACCCACTTGCATGGTGGCAAATATGTAATTATGGTGTTTACTTGGCATTTCTCGAACAATCAGACACTTATTCGGACCTTCTTGCATGATGGTAGATATGTAATTATGGTGTTTACTTCCCATTTCTCATGCACTAGGGTTTGAACACTCGGACACTAATTTGGACCCTCTAGCATGATGGCAGAGATGTAACTATGGTGTTTACTTGTCATTTCTAGAGCATTAGAATTCGAACAATGGAACACTTATTCAAACCCTCTTGCATGATGGCAGATATGTAATTATGGTGTTTACTTGCCATTTCCCGGGCATTAGGATTCGAACACTCGGACACTTATTCGGACCCTCTTGCATGATGGTAGATACGTAATTATGGTGTTTACTTGCCATTTCTCATGCATTAGAATTTAAACACTCTGAAACAAATTCATACCCTCTAGCATGATGGCAGGTATGTAATTATGGTATTTATTTGCCATTTCTTATGCATTAGGGATTGAACACTCGGACACTTATTCGGACCTTGTTGCGTGATGGCAGATATGTAATTCTGGTGTTTACTTGTCATTTCTCGAGCATTAGGATTCGAACACTCGGACACTTATTCGGACCCCCTTGCATGATGGCAGATATCTAATTATGGTATTTACTTGTCATTTCTCGAGCATTAGGATTCGAACACTCGGACACTTATTCGGACCCTCTTGCATGATGGTAGATACGTAATTATGGTGTTTACTTGCCATTTCTCATGCATTAGAATTTAAACACTCTGAAACAAATTCATACCCTCTAGCATGATGGCAGGTATGTAATTATGTTGTTTATTTGCCATTTCTCATGCATTAGGGTTTAAACACTCGAACACTAATTCGAACCCTCTAGCATGATGGCAGATAAGTGATTATGGTGTTTACTTGTCATTTCTAGAGCATTAGCATTCGAATGTTCGGACACGTATTCAGACCGTCTTGCATGATAGAAGATATGGACCCTCAGACACTGATATGGACCCTCTTGCAAGATGGTAGATATGTAATTATGGTGTTTACTTGCCATTTCTCATGCATTAGGGTCGAAACACTCGGACACTAATTCGGACCCTCTAGGACGATGGCAGAGATGTAATTATGGTGTTTACTTGTCATTTCTCGAGCATTAGGATTCGAACAATCGGACACTTATTCAGACCCTCTTGCAGGATGGCAGATATGTAATTAAGGTGTTTACTTGCCATTTCCCGAGCATTAGGATTCGAACACTCGGACACTTATTCAGACCCTCTTGCATGATGGCAAATATGTAATTATGGTGTTTACTTGGCATTTCTCGAGCATTAGGATTCGAACACTCGGACACTTATTCGGACCCTCTTGCATGATGGTAGATATGTAATTATGGTGCTTACTTGCCATTTCTCATGCATTGGGGTTTAACGACTCGGACACTAATTCGGACCCTCTAACATGATGGCAGAGATGTAACTATGGTGTTTACTTGTCATTTCTCGAGTATTTGGATTCGAACAATCCAACACTTATTCAGACACTCTTGCGTGATGGCAAATGCGTAATTATGCTGTTTACTTGCCATTTGCCGAGCATTAGGATTCGAACACTCGGAAACTTATTCGGACCCTCTTGCATGATGGTAGATATGTAATTATTGTGTTTACTTGCCCTTTCTCATGCATTAGGGTTTAAACACTCGGACACTAATTCGGACCCTCTAACATGATGGCAGAGATGTAATTATGGGGTTTACTTGTCATTTCTCGAGCATTAGGATTCGAACAATCGGACAGTTATTCAGACCATTTTGCATGATGGCGCAGATATGCAATTATGGTGTTTACTTGCCATTTCCCGAGCAATAGGATTCGAACACTTGGACACTTATTCAGACCCTCTTGCATGATGGCAAATATGTAATTATGGTGTTTACTTGGGTTTTCTCGAGCATTAGGATTCGAACACTCGGACACTTATTCGGACCCTCTTGCATGATGGTAGATATGTAATTACGGTGCTTACTTGCCATTTCTCATGCATTAGGGTTTAAACACTCGGACACTAATTCAGACCCTCTAGCATGATGGCAGAGATGTAACTATGGTGTTTACTTGTCATTTCTCGAGCATTTGGATTCGAACAATCGAACACTTATTCAGACCCTCTTCCATGATGGCAAATACGTAATTATGGTGTTTACTTGCCATTTCCCGAGCATTAGGATTCGAACACTCGGAAACTTATTCGTACCCTCTTGCATGATGGTAGATATGTAATTATGGTGTTTACTTGCCATTTCTCATGCATTAGTGTTTAAACACTCGGACACTAATTCGGACCCTCTAGCATGATGGCAGAGATGTAATTATGGTGTTTACTTGTCATTTCTCGAGCATTAGGATTCGAACAATCAGACACTTATTCAGACCCTCTTCCACGATGGCAAATATGTAATTATGGTGTTTACTGGGCATTTCTCGAGCATTAGGATTCGAACACTCGGACACTTATTCGGACCCTCTTGCATGATGGTAGATATGTAATTACGGTGCTTACTTGCCATTTCTCATGCATTAGGGTTTAAACAATCGGACACTAATTCGGACCCTCTAGCATGATGCCAGAGATGTAACTATGGTGTTTACTTGTCATTTCTCGAGCATTAGGATTCGAACAATCGAACACTTATTCAGACCCTCTTGCATGGTGGCAGATATGTAATTATGGTGTTTACTTGCCATTTTCCGAGCATTAGGATTCGAACACTCGGACACTTATTCGGACCCTCTTGCATGATAATAGATATGTAATTATGGTGTTTACTTACCTTTTCTCATGCATTAGGGTTTAAACACTCGGACACTAATTCGGACCCTCTAGGATGATGGCAGAGATGTAATTATGGTGTTTATTTGTCATTTCTCGAGCATTAGGATTCGAACACTGGGACACTTCTTCGGACCCTCTTGCATGATAGCAAATATGTAATTCTGGTGTTTACTTGCCATTTCTCATGCATTAGGGTTTAAACACTCGAAAACTTATATGTACCCTCTTGCATGATGGCAGATATGTAATTGTCGGGTTTACTTGCCATTTCTCGAGCATTAGGATTCGAACACTCGGACACTTATTCGGAACCTCTTGCATGGTGGCAAATATGTAATTATGGTGTTTAGTTGGCATTTCTCGAGCATTAGGACTCGAACAATCAGACACTTATTCGGACCTTCTTGCATGATGGTAGATATGTAATTGTGGTGTTTACTTGCCATTTCTCATGCATTAGGGTTTGAACACTCGGACACTAATTTGGACCCTCTAGCATGATGGCAGAGATGTAACTATGGAGTTTACTTGTCATTTTTAGAGCATTAGCATTCGAACAATGGAACACTTATTCTGACCCTCTTGCATGATGGCAGATATGTAATTATGGTGTTTACATGCCATTTCCCGGGCATTAGGATTCGAACACTCGGACACTTATTCGGACCCTCTTGCATGATGGTAGATACATAATTATGGTGTTTACTTGCCATTTCTCATGCATTAGAATTTAAACACTCTGAAACAAATTCAGACCCTCTAGCATGATGGCAGATATGTAATTATGGTATTTATTTGCCATTTCTTATGCATTAGGGATTAAACACTCGGACACTTATTCGGACCCCGTTGCGTGATGGCAGATATGTAATTCTGGTGTTTACTTGTCATTTCTCGAGCATTAGGATTCGAACACTCGGACACTTATTCGGACCCCCTTGCATGATGGCAGATATGTAATTATGGTGTTTACTTGCCATTTCTCAAGCATTAGGATTCGAACACAATTCGGACCCACTTGCATTGTGGCAGATATGTAATTATGTTGTTTATTTGCCATTAGGGTTTAAACACTCGGACAGTAATTCGGACCCTCTAGCATGATGGCAGATAAGTAATTATGGTGTTTACTTGTCATTTCTAGAGCATTAGGATTCGAACGCTCAGACACTTATTCGGACCCTCTTGCATGATAGCAGATATGTAATTATGGGGTTTACTTGCCATTTCTTTCGCATTAGGGTCTAAACACTCAGACACTGATATGGACCCTCTTGCAAGATGGTAGATATGTAATTATGGTGTTTACTTTCCATTTCTCATGCATTAGGATTTAAACACTCGGACACTAATTCGGACCCGCTAGCATGATGGCAGAGATGTAACTATGGTGTTAACTTTTCATCTCTCAAGCATTAGGATTCGAACACTCGGACACTTATTCGGACCCTCTTGCATGATGGTAGATATGTAATTATGGTGTTTACTGGCCATTTCTCATGCATTAGGGTCTAAACCCTCGGACACTAATTCGGACCCTCTAGCATGATGGCAGAGATGTAATTATGGTGTTTACTTGTCATTTCTCGAGCATTGGGATTCGAACAATCGGACACTTATTCAGACCCTCTTGCATGGTGGCAGATATGTAATTAGGGTGTTTACTTGCCATTTTCCGAGCATTAGGATTCGAACACTCGGACACTTATTCGGACCCTCTTGCATGATGGCAAATATGTAATTATGGTGTTTACTTGGC
Source organism: Camellia sinensis (assembly GCF_055761805.1). NCBI lineage: Eukaryota > Viridiplantae > Streptophyta > Magnoliopsida > Ericales > Theaceae > Camellia > Camellia sinensis. The sequence goes on from NC_138972.1 coordinate 166,580,689, forward strand.
TTTCTCGAGCATTAGGATTCGAACACTCGGACACTAATTCGGACCCTCTTGCACGTTGGTAGATATGTAATTACGGTGCTTACTTGTCATTTCTCATGCATTAGGGTTTAAACATTCGGACACTAATTCGGACCCTCTAGCATGATGGCAGAGATGTAACTATGGTGTTTACTTGTCATTTCTCGAGCATTAGGATTCGAACACTCGGACACTTATTCGGACCCTCTTGCACGTTGGTAGATATGTAATTACGGTGCTTACTTGCCATTTCTCATGCATTAGGGTTTAAACATTCGGACACTAATTCGGACCCTCTAGCATGATGGCAGAGATGTAACTATGGTGTTTACTTGTCATTTCTCGAGCATTAGGATTCGAACACTCGGACACTTATTCGGACCCTCTTGCACGTTGGTAGATATGTAATTATGGTGTTTACTTGCCATTTCTCATGCATTATGGTTTAAACACTCGGACACTAATTCGGACCCCCTAGCATGATGGCAGAGATATAACTATGGTGTTTACTTGTCATTTGTCGAGCATTAGGATTCGAACAATCGAACACCTATTCAGACCATCTTGCGTGATGGCAAATACGTAATTATGGTGTTTACTTGCCATTTCCCGTGCATTAGGATTCGAACACTCGGAAACTTATTCGGACCGTCTTGAATGATGGTAGATATGTAATTATGGTGTGTACTTGCCATTTCTCATGCATTAGGGTTTAAACTCTCAGACACTGAAATGGGCCCTCTTGCAAGATGGCAGATATGTAATTATGGTGTTTACTTTCCATTTTTCATGCATTAGGGTTTAAACACTCGGACACTAATTCGGACCCGCTAGCATGATGGCAGAGATGTAACTATGGTGTTTACTTTTCATTTCTCAAGCATTAGGATTCGAACAATTGAACCCATATTCAGACCCTCTTGCGTGATGGGAGATACGTAATTTTGGTGTTTACTTGCCATTTCCCGGGCATTAGGATTCGAACACTCGGAAACTTATTCGGACCCTCTTGCTTGATGGTAGATATGTAATTATGGTGTTTACTTGCCATTTCTCATGCATTAGGGTTTGAACACTCGGACACTAATTTGGACCCTCTAGCATGATGGCAGAGATGTAACTATGATGTTTACTTGTCATTTTTAGAGCATTAGCATTCGAACAATGGAACACTTATTCTGACCCTCTTGCATGATGGCAGATATGTAATTATGGTGTTTACTTGCCATTTCCCGGGCATTAGGATTCGAACACTTGGACACTTATTCGGACCCTCTTGCATTATGGTAGATACGTAATTATGGTGTTTACTTGCCATTTCTCATGCATTAGAATTTAAACACTCTGAAACAAATTCAGACCCTCTAGCATGATGGCAGATATGTAATTATGGTATTTATTTGCCATTTCTTATGCATTAGAGATTAAACACTCGGATACTTATTCGGACCCCGTTGCGTGATGGCAGATATGTAATTCTGGTGTTTACTTGTCATTTCTTGAGCATTAGGATTCGAACACTCGGACACTTATTCGGACCCCCTTGCATGATGGCAGATATGTAATTATGGTGTTTACTTGCCATTTCTCAAGCATTAGGATTCGAACACTATTCGGACCCACTTGCATTGTGGCAGATATGTAATTGTGTTGTTTATTTGCCATTAGGGTTTAAACACTCGGACAGTAATTCGGACCCTCTAGTATGATGGCAGATAAGTAATTATGGTGTTTACTTGTCATTTCTAGAGCATTAGGATTCGAACGCTCAGACACTTATTCGGACCCTCTTGCATGATAGCAGATATGTAATTATGGGGTTTACTTGCCATTTCTTTCGCATTAGGGTCTAAACACTCAGACACTGATATGGACCCTCTTGCAAGATGGTAGATATGTAATTATGGTGTTTACTTTCCATTTCTCAAGCATTAGGATTTAAACACTCGGACACTAATTCGGACCCGCTAGCATGATGGCAGAGATGTAACTATGGTGTTAACTTTTCATCTCTCAAGCATTAGGATTCGAACAATCGAACACTTGTTCAGACCCTCTTGCCTGATGGGAGATAAATAATTATGGTGTTCACTTGCCATTTCCCGGGCATTAGGATTCGAACACTCGGAAACTTATTCGGACCCTCTTGCATGATGGTAGAAATGTAATTATGGTGTTTACTTGCCATTTCTCATGCATTAGGGTCTAAACCCTCGGACACTAATTCGGACCCTCTAGCATGATGGCAGAGATGTAATTATGGTGTTTACTTGTCATTTCTCGAGCATTGGGATTCGAACAATCGGACACTTATTCAGACCCTCTTGCATGGTGGCAGATATGTAATTATGGTGTTTACTTGCCATTTTCCGAGCATTAGGATTCGAACACTCGGACACTTATTCGGACCCTCTTGCATGATGGCAAATATGTAATTATGGTGTTTACTTGGCTTTCTCGAGCATTAGGATTCGAACACTCGGACACTAATTCGGACCCTCTTGCACGTTGGTAGATATGTAATTACGGTGTTTACTTGCCGTTTCTCATGCATTATGGTTTAAACACTCGGACACTAATTCGGACCCCCTAGCATGATGGCAGAGATATAACTATGGTGTTTACTTGTCATTTGTCGAGCATTAGGATTCGAACAATCGAACACCTATTCAGACCATCTTGCGTGATGGCAAATACATAATTATGGTGTTTACTTGCCATTTCCCGAGCATTAGGATTCGAACACTCGGAAACTTATTCGGACCGTCTTGCATGATGGTAGATATGTAATTATGGTGTTTACTTGCCATTTCTCTTGCATTAGGGTTTAAACTCTCAGACACTGAAATGGGCCCTCTTGCAAGATGGCAGATATGTAATTATGGTGTTTACTTTCCATTTTTCATGCATTAGGGTTTAAACACTCGGACACTAATTCGGACCCGCTAGCATGATGGCAGAGATGTAACTATGGTGTTTACTTTTCATTTCTCAAGCATTAGGATTCGAACAATCGAACCCATATTCAGACCCTCTTGCGTGATGGGAGATACGTAATTATGGTGTTTACTTGCCATTTCCCGGGCATTAGGATTCGAACACTCGGAAACTTATTCGGACCCTCTTGCTTGATGGTAGATATGTAATTATGGTGTTTACTTGCCATTTCTCATGCATTAGGGTCTAAACACTTGGACACTAATTTGGACCCTCTAGCATGATGGCAGATATGTAATTATGGTGTTTACTTGTCATTTCTCGAGCATTAGGATTCGAACAATCGGACACTTATTCAGACCCTCTTGCATGGTGGCAGATATGTAATTATGGTGTTTACTTGCCATTTTCCGAGCATTAGGATTCGAACACTTGCGCACTTATTCGGACCCTCTTGCATGATGGCAAATATGTAATTGTGGTGTTTACTTGGCTTTTCTCGAGCATTAGGATTCGAACACTCGGACACTTATTCGGACCCTCTTGCACGTTGGTAGATATGTAATTATGGTGTTTACTTGCCATTTCTCATGCATTATGGTTTAAACACTCGGACACTAATTCGGACCCTCTAGCATGATGGCAGAGATATAACTATGGTGTTTACTTGTCATTTCTCGAGCATTAGGATTCGAACAATCGAACACTTATTCAGACCATCTTGTGTGATGGCAAATACGTAATTATGGTGTTTACTTGCCATTTCCAGAGCATTAGGATTCGAACACTCGGAAACTTATTCGGACCCTCTTGCATGATGGTAGATATGTAATTATGGTGTTTACTTGCCATTTCTCATGCATTAGGGTTTAAACACTCGGACACTAATTCGGACCTTCAAGCATGATGGCAGAGATGTAATTATGGTGTTTACTTGTCATTTCTCGAGCATTAGGATTCGAACACTAGGACACTTTTTAGAACCCTCTTGCACGATAGCAGATATGTAATTATGGTGTTTGTTTGCCATTGCTTATGCATTAGGGTTTAAACACTCAGACACTTATTCGGACCCTCTTGCATGATGGCAGATGTGTAATTCTGGTGTTTACATGTCATTTCTCGAGCATTAGGATTCGAACACTCGGATACTTATTCGGACCCTCTTGCATGATGGAAGATATGTAATTATGGTGTTTACTTGCCATTTCTCGAGCATTAGGATTCAAACACTCGAACACCTATTCGGACCCTCTTGCATGATGGCAGATATGTAATTATGGTGTTTATTTTCCATTTCTCATGCATTAGGATTTAAACACTCGGACACTTATTCGGACCCGGTTAAATGATGGGAGATATGTAATTATGGTGTTTACTTGGCACTTATCGAGCATTAGGATTCGAACACTCGGACACTTATTCGGACCCTCTTGCATGATGGTGGATATATAATTATGGTGTTTACTTGCCATTTCTTATCCATTAGGGTTTAAACACTCGGACACCAATTCGGACCCTCTTGCGTGATGACAGATATGTAATTATGTTGTTTATTTTCCATTTCTCATGCATTAGGGTTTAAACACTCAGACACGTAATCGGACCCGCTAGCATGATGGCCGATATGTAATTATGGTGTTTACCTGTCATTTCTTGAGCATTTGGATTCGAACACTCGGAAACTTCTTCGGACCCTCTTGCATGATAGCAAATATGTAATTATGGTGTTTACTTGCCATTTCTCATGCATTAGGGTTTAAACACTCGGAAACTTATATGTACCCTCTTGTATGATGGTAGATATGTAAATATGGTGTTTAATTGCCATTTCTCGAGCATTAGGATTCGAACACTCGGACACTTATTCGGACCCTCTTGCATGATGGCAAATATGTAACTATGGCGCTTACTTGGCATTTCTCGAGCATTAAGATTCGAACACTCCGACACTTATTCGGACCTTCTTGCATGATGGTAGAGATGTAATTATGGTGTTTACTTGCCATTTCTCATGCATTAGGGTTTGAACACTCGGACACTAATTCGAACCCTCTAGCATGATGTCAGAGATGTAACTATGGTGTTTCCTTGTCATTTATAGGGCATTTGGATTCGAACAATCGAACACTTATTCAGACCCTCTTGCATGATGGCAGATATGTAATTATGGTGTTTACTTGCCATTTCCCGAGCATTAGGATTCGAACACTCGGACACTTATTCGGACCCTCTTGCATGATGGTAGAGACGCAATTATGGTGTTTACTTGCCATTTCTCATGCATTAGAATTTAAACACTCTGAAACAAATTCGGACCCTCTAGCACGATGGCAGAGATGTAATTATGGTGTTTACTTGTCATTTCTCGAGCATTAGGATTCGAACACTCGGACACTTTTTATAACCCTCTTGCATGGTGGCTGATATGTAATTATGGTATTTATTTGCCATTTCTTATGCATTACAGTTTAAACACTCGGACACTTATTCGGACCCTGTTGCGTGATGGCAGATATGTAATTATGGTGTTTACTTGTCATTTCTAGAGCATTAGGATTCGAACGCTCGGACGCTTATTCGGACCCTCATGCATGATAGCAGATATGTAATTATAGGGTTTACTTGCCATTTCTCATGCATTAGGGTTTAAACACCTGGACACTAATTCGGACCCTCTAGCATGATGGCAGAGATGTAACTATAGTGTTTACTTGTCATTTCTCGAGCATTAGGATTCGAACAATCGAACACTTATTTAGACCCTCTTGCGAGATTACAGATACATAATTATGGTGTTTACTTGCCATTTCCCGAGCATTAGGATTCGACCACTCGGAAACTTATTCGGACCCTCTTGCATGATGGTAGATATGTAATTATGGTGTTTACTTGCCATTTCTCATGCATTAGGGTTTAAACACTCGGACACCAATTCGGACCCTCTAGAATGATGGCAGAGATGTAACTACGGTGTTTACTTGTCATTTCTCGAGCATTAGGATTCGAACAATCGAACACTTATTCAGACCCTCTTGCGTGATGGTAAATACGTAATTATGGTGTTTACTTGCCATTTCCCGAGCATTAGGATTCGAGCACTCGGAAACATATTCAGACCCTCTTGCATGATGGTAGATATGTAATTATGGTGTTTACTTGCCATTTCTCATGCATTAGGGTTTAAACACTCGGACACTAATTCGTACCCTCTAGGGCGATGGCAGAGATGTAATTATGGTGTTTGCTTGTCATTTCTCGAGCATTAGGATTCAAACACTCGGACACTTTTTAGAACCCTCTTCCACGATGGCAGATATGTAATTATGGTGTTTATTTGCCATTTCTTATGCATTAGGGTTTAAACAATCGGACACTTATTCGGACCCTCTTGCATGATGGCAGATATGTAATTCTGGTGTTTCCTTGTCATTTCTCGAGCATTAGGATTCGAACACTCGGACACTTATTCGGACCCTCTTGCATGATGGCAAATATGTAATTATGGTGTTTACCGGCCATTTCTTGAGCATTAGGATTCAAACACTCGAACACCTATTCGGACCCTCTTACATGATGACAGATATGTAATTATGGTGTTTATTTTCCATTTCTCATGCGTTAGTGTTTCAACATTCGGACACTTATTCGGACGCTCTGGCATGATGGCAGATATGTAATTATGGTGTTTACTTGTCATTTCTCGAGCATTAGGATTCGAACACTTGGGCACTTATTTGGACCCGGTTAAATGATAGCAGATATGTAATTATGGTGTTTACTTGGCACTTCTCGAGCATTAGGAATCGAACACTCGGACACTTATTCGGACCCTCTTGAATGATGGTGGATATATAATTATGGTGTTTACTTTCCATTTCTCATCCATTAGGGTTTAAACACTCGGACACCAATTCGGACCCTCTTGCGTGATGGCAGATATGTAATTATGTTGTTTATTTTCCATTTCTCATGCATTAGGCTTTAAACACTCAGACACGTATTCGGACCCTCTGGCATGATGGCCGATATGTATTTATGGTGTTTACTTGTCGTTTCTCGAGCATTAGGATTCGAACACTCGGAGACTTCTTCGGACCCTCTTGCATGATAGCAAATATGTAATTATGGTGTTTACTTGCCATTTCTCATGCATTAGTGTTTAAACACTCGGAAACTTATATGTACCCTCTTGCATGATGGCAGATATGTAAATATGGTGTTTGCTTGCCATTTCTCGAGCATTAGGATTCAAACACTCGGACACCTATTCAGACCCTCTTGCATGGTGGCGAATATGTAATTATGGTGTTTACTTGGCTTTTCTCGAGCATTAGGGTTCGAACACTCAGACACTTATTCGGACCTTCTTGCATGATGGTAGATATGCAATTATGGTGTTTACTTGTCATTTCTCATTCATTAGGGTTTGAACACTCGGACACTAATTCGAACCCTCTAGTATGATGGCAGAGATGTAACTATGGTGTTTACTTGTCATTTCTAGAGCATTAGGATTCGAACAATCGAACACTTATTCAGACCCTCTTGCATGATGGCAGATATGTAATTGTGGTGTTTACTTTCCATTTCCCGAGAATTAGGATTCGAACACTCGGACACCTATTTGGACCCTCTTGCATGATGGTAGATACGTAATTATGGTGTTTTCTTGCCATTTTCCATGCATTAGAGTTTAAACACTCGGACACAAATTCGAACCCTCTAGCATGATGGCAGAGATGTAATTATGGTGTTTACTTGTCATTTCTCGAGCATTTGGATTCGAACACTCGGACACTTTTTATAACCCTCTTGTATGATGGCAGATATGTAATTATGGTGTTTACTTGTCATTTCGTATGCATTAGGGTTTGAGCACTCAGACACTTATTCGGACCCTCTTGTGTGATGGCAGATATGTAATTCTCGTGTTTACTTGTCATTTCTCTAGCATTAGGATTCGAACATTCGGACACTTATTCGGACCCCATTCCTTGATGGCAGATATGTAATTATGGTGTATATTTGCCATTTCTCGAGCATTATGATTCGAACACTCGAACACCTATTCGGACCGACTTGCATGATGGCAGATATGTAATTATGTTGTTTATTTGCCGTTTCTCATGCATTAGGGTTTAAACACTCGGACACTTATTCGCACACTCTAGCATGATGGCAGATATGTACTTATGGTGTTTACTTGTCATTTCTACGGCATTAGGATTCGAACGCTCGGACACTTATTCAGACCCTCTTGCATGATAGCAGATATGTAATTATGGTGTTTACTTGGCATTTCTCGAGCATTAGGATTTAAACACTCGAACACCTACTCGGACCCTCTTGCATGATGGCAGATATGTAATTATGGTGTTTATTTTCCATTTCTCATGCATTACGGATTAAACACTCGAACACTTATTCGGACCCTCTAGCATGATGGCAGATATGTAATTATGGTGCTTACTTGTCATTTCTCGAGCATTAGGATTCGAACACTCAGACACTTATTCGGACCCTGTTAAATGATAGCAGATATGTAATTATGGTGTTTACTTGGAATTTCTCGAGCATTAGGATTCGAACACTCGGACACTTATTCGGACCCTCTTGCGTGATGATGGACATGTAATTATGGTGTTTACTTGCCATTTCTCGATCATTAGGATTCGAACACTTGAACACCTATTCGGACCCACTTGCATGGTGGCAGATATGTAATTATGGTGTTTATTTGCCATTTCTCATGCATTAGGGTTTAAACACTCGGACACTTATTCGGACCCTCTAGCATGATGGAAGATATGTAATTATGGTGTTTACTTGTCATTTCTAGAGCATTAGGATTCGAACGCTCGGACACTTATTCCGACCCTCTTGCATGATGGCATATATGTAATTGTGGTGTTTACTTGCCATTTCTCGAGCCTTAGGATTCAAATACTCGAACACCTATTCGGACCCTGTTGCATGATAGCAGATATGTAATTATGGTGTTTATTGGCCATTTCTCATGCAATAGGGTATATACACTCGGTAACTTATTCGGACCCTCTAGCATGATGGCAGATATGTAATTATGGTGTTTACTATTCATTTCTCGAGCATTAGGATTCTAACACTCGGACACTTATTCGGACCCTGTTAAATGATAGCAGATATGTAATTATAGTGTTTACTTGGCATTTCTCGAGCATTAGGATTCGAACACTCGGACACTTATTCGGACCCTCTTGCATGATGGTGGATATGTAATTATAGTGTTTACTTGCCATTTCTCATCCATTGGGGTTTAAACACTCAGACACCAATTCAGACCCTCTTGCGTGATGGCAGATATGTAATTATGTCGTTTATTTTCCATTTCTCATGCATTACTGTTTAAACATTCGGACACGTATTCGGACCCTTTAGCATACTGGCCGATATGTAATTATGGTGTTTACTTGTCATTTCTCGAGCATTAGGATTCGGACAGTCAGACACTTCTTCGGACCCTCTTGCATGATAGCAAATATGTAATTATGGTATTTATTTGCCATTTCTCATGCATTACGGTTTAAACACTCGGAAACTTATATGTACCCACTTGCATGGTGGCAGATATGTAATTATGGTGTTTACTTGCCATTTCTCAAGCATTAGGATTCGAACACTCGGACACTTATTCGGACACTCTTGCATGATGGCAAATATGTAATTATGGTGTTTACTTGGCATTTCTCGAGCATTTGGATTCGAACACTCAGACACTTATTCGGACTGTCTTGCATGATGGTAGATATGTAATTATGGTGTTTACTTGTCATTTCTCATGCATTAGGGTTTGAACACTCGGACACTAATTCGAACCCTCTAGTATGATGGCAAAGATGTAACTATGGTGTTTACTTGTCATTTCTAGAGCATTAGGATTCGAACAATCGAACACTTATTCAGACCCTCTTACATGATGGCAGATATGTAATTATGGTGTTTACTTGCCATTTCCCGAGAATTAGGATTCGAACACTCGGACACTTATTCGGACCCTCTTGAATGATGGTAGATACGTAATTATGGTGTTTACTTTCCATTTCCCATGCATTAGAGTTTAAACACTCGGACACAAATTCGGACCCTCTAGCATGATGGCAGAGATGTAATTATGGTGTTTACTTGTCATTTCTCGAGCATTTGGATTCGAACACTCGGACACTTTTTATAACCCTCTTGTATGATGGCAGATATGTAATTATGGTGTTTTTTTGCCATTTCTTATGCATTAGGGTTTAAACGCTCGGACACTTATTCGGACCCTCTTGTGTGATGGCAGATATGTAATTCTGGTCTAGTAAACATTGTAATTACATATCTGCCATCATGTAAGAGGGTCCGAACAAGTGTCCGAGTGTTCGAACCCTAATGTATGAGAAATGGAAAGTAAACACCATAATTACATGTCTGCCATCATTAAAGAGGGTCTGAATAAGTGTTCGAGTGTTCGAACCCTAATGTATGAAAAATGGCAAGTAAACCCCATAATTCCATATCTGCCATCAGGCAAGAGGGTCCGAATAAGTGTCCGAGTGTTCGAACCCTAATGCATGAGAAATGGCAAGTAAACACCAAAATTACATATTTGCCATCATGCAAGAGGGTCCGAATAAGTGTCCGACTGTTCGAACCCTAATGCCTGAGAAATGGCAAGTAAACACCGTAATTACATATTTGCCATCATGTAAGAGGGTCCGAATATGTGTCCGAGTGTTTGAACCCTAATGCATGAGAAATGGCAAGTAAACACCATAATTACGTATCTGCCATCATGCAAGAGGGTCTGAATTAGTGTCCGAGTGCTTAAACCCCAATGCATGAGACGTGGCAAGTAAACACCATAATTACCTATCTGTCATCATGTAAGAGGGTCCGAATCAGTGTACGAGTGTTTAAACCCTAATGCATGAGAAACGACAAGTAAACACTGTAATTACATATCTATCATCATGCAAGAGGTTCCGAATAAGTGTCCTAGTGTTCGAACCCTAATGCATGAGAAATGGCAAGTAAACACCATAGTTACATATCTGCCATCAGGCAAGAGGGTCCGAATAAGTGTCCGAGTTTTCGAACCCTAATGCGTGAGAAATGACAAATAATCACCAAAATTACATAATTCCCATCATGCAAGAGGGTCCGAATTAGTGTCCGAGTGTTCGACCCGTAATGCATGAGAAATGGCAAGTAAACACTATAATTACATATCTGCCATCATGCAAGGGGGTCTGAATTAGTGTCCGACTGTTTAAACCATAATGCATAAGACATGGCAAGTAAACACCGTAATTACATTTCTGCCATCATGCAAGAGGGTCTGAATAAGTGTCCGAGTGTTCGAACCCTAATGCATGAGAAATGGAAACTAAACACCGTAATTACATATCTGCTATCATGCAAGAGGGTCTGAATAAGTGTCCGAGTTTTCGATCCCTAATGCATGAGAAATGGCAAGTAAAACCATAATTACATATCTGCCATCATGTAAGAGGGTGTGAATAAGTGTCCGAGTGTTCGAACCCTAATGTATGAGAAATGGCACGTAAACACCAAAATTACATATCTGCCATCATGCATGAGGGTCCGAATCAGTGTACGAGTGTTTAAACCCTAATGCATGAGAAATGTCAAGTAAACAATGTAATTACATATCTGTCATCATGCAAGAGGGTCCGAATAAGTGTCCGAGTGTTCGAACCCTAATGCATGAGAAATGGCAAGTAGACACCGTGATTACATATTTGCCATCATGCAATAGGGTCCGAATAAGTGTCCTAGTGTTTGAACCCTAATACACGAGACACGACAAGTAAACACCGTAATTACATATCTGCCATCATGCAAGAGGGTCCGAACAAGTGTCCGAGTGTCCGAACAAGTGTCCGAGTGTTCGAACACTAATGTATGCGAAATGGCAAGTAAACACCATAATTACATATCTGCCATCATGCAAGAGGGTCAGAATAAGTGTTCGAGTGTTCGAACCCTAATGGATGAGAAATGGCAGGTAAACACCATAATTACATATCTGCCACCATGCAAGGGGGTCCGAATAAGTGTCCTGGTGTTCGAACCCTAATGCATGAGAAATGGCAAGTAAACACCATAATTACATATCTGCCCTCATGCAAGAGGGTCTGAATTGGTGTCCGACTGTTTAAACCCTAATGCATGAGCCATGGCAAGTAAACACCGTAATTACATTTCTGCCATCATGCAAGAGGGTCCGAATAAGTGTCCGAATATTCGAACCCTAATGCATGAGAAATGGCTAGTAAACACCGAAATTACATATTTGCTGTCATGCAAGAGGGTCCGAATAAGTGTCCCAGTGTTCGAACCCTAATGCAAGAGAAATGGCAAGTAAAAACACCCTAATTACATATCCGCCATAATGTAAGAGGCTCCGAATAAGTGTCTGAGTGTTCGAACCCCAATGCATGAGAAATGGCAAGTAAACACCCAAATTACATATCTGCCATCATGGAAGAGGGTCCGAATAAGTGTCCGAGTGTTCCAACCCTAATGCATCGGAAATGGCAAGTAAACACCATAATTACATATCTACCAGCATGCAAGAGGGTCTGAATTAGTGTCCGATTGTTTAAACCCTAATTCATGAGAAATGGCAAGTAAACACCCAAATTACATATCTGCCATCATGCAAGAGGGTCCGAATAACTGTTCGAGTTTTCGAGCCCTAATGCATGAGAAATGGCAAGTAAACCCCATAATTACATATTTGCCGTGATGTAAGAGGGTTTGAATAACTGTCCGAGTGTTCGAACCCTAATGTATGAGAAATGGCAAGTAAACACCATAATTACATATCTGTCATCTTGCATGAGGGTACGAATCAGTGTACGAGTGTTTAAACCCTAATGCATGAGAAATGACAAGTAAACACCGTAATTACATATCTGTCTTCATGCAAGAGGGTCCGAATATGTGTCCGAGTGTTCGAACACTAATGCATGAGAAATGGAAAGTAAACACCGTAATTGCATATCTGCCATCTGGCAAGAGGGTTCGAATAAGTGTCCGAGTGTTCGAACCCTAATACATGAGACATGGCAAGTATACACCATATTTACATATCTGGCATCATGCAAGAGGGTTTGAATAAGTGTCCGAGTGTTCGAACCCTAATGCATGAGAAATGACAAGTAAACACCATAATTACATATCTGCCATCATGCAAGAGGGTCCGAATAAGTGTCCGAGTGTTCGAACCTTAGTGCATGAGAAATGGCAACTAAACACCGTAATTACATATCTGCCATCATGCAAGAGGGTCCGAATAAGTGTCCGAGTTCTCGAGCCCTAATGCATGAGAAATGGCAAGTAAACACCATAATTACAAATCTGCCATCATGTAAGAGGGTTTGAATAAGTGTCCGAGTGTTCGAACCGTAATGTATGAGAAATGGCAAGTAAACACCATAATTACATATCTGCCATCATGCATGAGGGTCCGAATCAGTGTACTAGTGTTCAAACCCTAATGCATGGGAAATGTCAAGTAAACACTGGAATTACATATCTGTCATCATGTAAGAGGGTCCGAACATGTGTCCGAGTGTTCGAATCCTAATGCAAGAGAAATGGCAAGTAAACACCGAAATTACATATTTGCCATCACGCAAGAGGGTCCGAATAAGTGTCCGAGTGTTCGACCCCTAATGCATGAGAAATGGCAAGTAAACACCATAATTACATATCTGCCATCATGCAAGAGGGTCTGAATTAGTGTCCGACTGTTTAAACCATAATGCATAAGACATGGCAAGTAAACACCGTAATTACATTTCAGCCATCATGCAAGAGGGTCCGAATAAGTGTCCTAGTGTTCGAACCCTAATGCTTGAGAAATGGCAACTAAACACCGTAATTACATATCTGCCATCATGCAAGAGGGTCTGGATAAGTGTCCGAGTTTTCAAGCACTAATGCATGAGAAATGGCAAGTAAACACCATAATTACATATTACATATCTGCCATCATGCAAGGGGGTCCGAATAAGTGTCCGAGTGTTCGAACCCTAATGCATGAGAAATGGCAAGTAAACACCATAATTACATATCTGCCATCATGCAAGAGGGTCTAAATTGGTGTCTGGCTGTTTAAACCCTAATGCATGAGACAAGGCAAGTAAACACTGTAATTACATTTCTGCCATCGTGCAAGAGGGTCCGAATAAGTGTCCGTGTGTTCGAACCCTAATGCATGAGAAATGGCTAGTAAACACCGAAATTACATATTTGCCATCATGCAAGAGGGTCCGAATAAGTGTCCCCGTGTTCGAACACTAATGCATGAGAAATGGCAAGTAAACACCCTAATTACATATCTGCCATAATGCAAGAGGGTCCGAGTAAGTGTCCGAGTGTTCGAACCCTAATGCATGAGAAATGGCAAGTAAACTCCCAAATTACATATCTGCCATCATGGAAGAGGGTCCGAATTAGTGTCCGAGTGTTCGAACCCTAATGCATGAGAAATGGCAAGTAAACACCATAATTACATATCTGCCATCATGCAAGAGGGTCCGAATTAGTGTCCGAGTGTTCGAACCCTAATGCATGAGAAATGGCAAGTAAACACCATAATTACATATCTGCCATCATGCAAGAGGGTCTGAATTAGTGTCCGACTGTTTAAACCCTAATGCATGAGAAATGGCAAGTAAACACCCAAATTACATATATGCCATCAAGCAAGAGGGTCCGAAAAAGTGTCCGAGTTTTCGAGCCCTAATGCATGAGAAATGGCAAGTAAACACCATAATTACATATCTGCCATCATGCATGAGGGTCCGAATCAGTGTACGAGTGTTTAAACCCTAATGCATGAGAAATGTCAAGTAAACATTGTAATTACATATCTGTCATCATGCAAGAGGGTCCGAATAAGGGTTCGAGTGTTCGAACCCTAATGCATGAGACATGGCAAGTATACACCATATATACATATCTGCCATCATGCAGGAGGGTCTGAATTAGTGTCCGAGTTTTGAAACCCTAATGCATGAGACATGGAAAATAAACACCGTAATTACATATCTGCCATCATGCAAGAGGGTCCGAACAAGTTTCAGAGTGTTCGAACCCTAATGTAAGAGAAACGGCAAGTAAACACCATAATTACATATCTGCCATCATGCAAGAGGGTCCGAATAAGTGTTCAGGTGTTCGAACCCTAATGGATAAGAAATTGTAGGTAAACACCATAATTACATATCTGCCATCATGCAAGAGGGTCTGAATAAGTGTCCGAGTGTTCGAACCCTAATGCATGAGAAATGGCATGGAAACACCATAATTACCTATCTGTCATCATGCAAGAGGGTCTGAATAAGTGTCCGAGTGTTCGAACCCTAATGCATGAGAAATGGCAAGTAAACACCATAATTACATATCCGCCATCATCCAAGAGGGTCCGAATATGTGTCCGATTGCCTAAACCCTAATACACGAGAAATGGCAAGTAAACACCATAATTACATATCTGCCATCATGCAAGAGGGTCCGAAAAAGTGTTTGAGTGTTCGAACCCGAATGTATGAGAAATGGCAAGTAAATACTATAATTACATATTTGCGATCATGGTAAAGGGTCCGAATAAGTGTTCGAGTGTTCGATCCCTAATGGATGAGAAATGACAGGTAAATACCATAATTACATATCTGCCATCATGCAAGAGGGTCTGAATAAGTGTCCGAGTGTTCGAACCCTAATCCATGAGAAATGGTAAGTAAACAGCATAATTATATATCTGCCATCATGTAAGTGGGTTTGAATAAGTGTCCAAGTGTTCGAACCCTAATGCATGAGAAATGGCAAGTAAACACCATAATTACATATCTGCCATCATGCAAGAGGGTCTGAATTGGTGTCTGGCTGTTTAAACCCTAATGCATGAGACAAGGCAAGTAAACATTGTAATTACATTTCTGCCATCGTGCAAGAGGGTCCGAATAAGTGTCCGTGTGTTCGAACCCTAATGCATGAGAAATGGCTAGTAAACACCGAAATTACATATTTGCCATCATGCAAGAGGGTCCGAATAAGTGTCCCCGTGTTCGAACACTAATGCATGAGAAATGGCAAGTAAACACCCTAATTACATATCTGCCATAATGCAAGAGGGTCCGAGTAAGTGTCCGAGTGTTCGAACCCTAATGCATGAGAAATGGCAAGTAAACTCCCAAATTACATATCTGCCATCATGGAAGAGGGTCCGAATTAGTGTCCGAGTGTTCGAACCCTAATGCATGAGAAATGGCAAGTAAACACCATAATTACATATCTGCCATCATGCAAGAGGGTCCGAATTAGTGTCCGAGTGTTCGAACCCTAATGCATGAGAAATGGCAAGTAAACACCATAATTACATATCTGCCATCATGCAAGAGGGTCTGAATTAGTGTCCGGCTGTTTAAACCCTAATGCATGAGAAATGGCAAGTAAACACCCAAATTACATATATGCCATCAAGCAAGAGGGTCCGAAAAAGTGTCCGAGTTTTCGAGCCCTAATGCATGAGAAATGGCAAGTAAACACCATAATTACATATCTGCCATCATGCATGAGGGTCCGAATCAGTGTACGAGTGTTTAAACCCTAATGCATGAGAAATGTCAAGTAAACATTGTAATTACATATCTGTCATCATTCAAGAGGGTCCGAATAAGGGTTCGAGTGTTCGAACCCTAATGCATGAGACATGGCAAGTATACACCATATATACATATCTGCCATCATGCAGGAGGGTCTGAATTAGTGTCCGAGTTTTGAAACCCTAATGCATGAGACATGGAAAATAAACACCGTAATTACATATCTGCCATCATGCAAGAGGGTCCGAACAAGTTTCAGAGTGTTCGAACCCTAATGTAAGAGAAACGGCAAGTAAACACCATAATTACATATCTGCCATCATGCAAGAGGGTCCGAATAAGTGTTCAGGTGTTCGAACCCTAATGGATAAGAAATTGTAGGTAAACACCATAATTACATATCTGTCATCATGCAAGAGGGTCTGAATAAGTGTCCGAGTGTTCGAACCCTAATGCATGAGAAATGGCATGGAAACACCATAATTACCTATCTGTCATCATGCAAGACGGTCTGAATAAGTGTCCGAGTGTTCGAACCCTAATGCATGAGAAATGGCAAGTAAACACCATAATTACATATCCGCCATCATCCAAGAGGGTCCGAATATGTGTCCGATTGCCTAAACCCTGATACACGAGAAATGGCAAGTAAACACCATAATTGCATATCTGCCATCATGCAAGAGGGTCCGAAAAAGTTTTTGAGTGTTCGAACCCGAATGTATGAGAAATGGCAAGTAAACACTATAATTACATATTTGCGATCATGCTAAAGGGTCCGAATAAGTGTTCGAGTGTTCGATCCCTAATGGATGAGAAATGACAGGTAAATACCATAATTACATATCTGCCATCATGCAAGAGGGTCTGAATAAGTGTCCGAGTGTTCGAACCCTAATCCATGAGAAATGGTAAGTAAACAGCATAATTATATATCTGCCATCATGTAAGTGGGTTTGAATAAGTGTCCAAGTGTTCGAACCCTAATGTATGAGAAATGACAAGTAAACACAATAATTACATATCTGCCATCATGCAAGAGGGTCCAAATAAGTGTATGAGTGTTTAAACCCTAATACATGAGAAATGACAAGTAAACACTGTAGTTACATATCTGTCATCATGCAAGAGGGTCCGAATAAGTGTCCGAGTGTTCGAATCCTAATGCATGAGAAATGGCAAGTAAACACTGTAATTACATGTCTGCCATCATGCAAGAGGGTCCGAATAAGTGTCCGATTGTTCGAACCCTAATGCATGAGAAATGGCAAGTAAACACCACAATTACATATCTGCCATCATGCAAGGGGGTCCGAATAAGTGTCCGAGTGTTCGAACCCTAATGCATGAGAAATGGCATGGAAACACCATAATTACGTATCTGTCATCATGCAAGAGGGTCCGAATAAGTGTCCGAGTGTTCGAACCCCAATGCATGAGAAATGGCAAGTAAACACCATAATTACATATCCGCCATCATTGAAGAGGGTCCGAATATGTGTCCGATTGCCTAAGCCCTAATACACGAGAAATGGCAAGTAAACACCATAATTACATATCCCCCATCATGCAAGAGGGTCCGAAAAAGTGTTTGAGTGTTCGAACCCGAATGTATGAGAAATGGCAAGTAAACACGATAATTACATATCTGCGATCATGCAAAAGGGTCCGAATAAGTGTTCGAGTGTTCAATCCCTAATGGATAAGAAATGACAGGTAAACACCATAATTACATATCTGCCATCATGCAAGAGGGTCCGAATAAGTGTCCGAGTGTTCGAACCCAAATGCATGAGAAATGGCAAGTGAACACCATAATTACATATCTGCCATCATGTAGGAGGGTTTGAATATGTGTCCAAGTGTTCGATCCATAATGTATGAGAAATGGCAAGAAAACACCATAATTACATATCTGCCACCATGCAAGAGGGTCTGAATTAGTGTCCGATTGTTTAAACCCTAATGCATGAGAAATGGCAAGTACACACCCAAATTACATATCTGCCATCATCCAAGAGGGTCCGAATAAGTGTCCGAGTTTTCGAGCCCTAATGCATGAGAAATGGCAAGTAAACACCATAATTATATATTTGCCGTCATGTAAGAGGGATTGAATAACTGTCCGAGTGTTCGAACCCTAATGTATGAGAAATGGCAAGTAAACACCATAATTTCATATCTGTCATCTTGCATGAGCGTCCGAATCAGTGTACGAGTGTTTAAACCCTAATGCATGAGAAATGACAAGTAAACACCGTAATTACATATCTGTCTTCATGCAAGAGGGTTCGAATAAGTGTCCGAGTGTTCGAACCCTAATGCATGAGAAATGGCAACTAAACACCGTAATTACATATCTGCCATCTTGCAAGAGCATTCGAATAAGTGTCCGAGTGTTCGAACCCTAATGCATGAGACATGGCAAGTATACACCATATTTACATATCTGCCACCATGCAAGAGGGTCTGAATTAGTGTCCGAGTTGTGAAACCCTAATGCATGAGACATGGCAAATAAACACCGTAATTACATATCTGCCATCATGCGAGAGGGTCCGAACAAGTGTTCGAGTCTTCGAACCTTAATGCATGAGACATGGCAAGTATACACCATATTTACATATCTGCTATCATTCAAGAGGGTCTGAATTAGTGTCCGAGTTTTGGAACCCTAATGCATGAGACATGGCAAATAAACACCATAATTGCATATCTGCCATCATGCAAGAGGGTCCGAACAAGTGTCCGAGTGTTCGAACCCTAATTTATGAGAAACGGCAAGTAAACACCATAATTACATATCTGCCATCATGCAAGAGGGTCCGAATAAGTGTCCGAGTGTTCGAACCCTAATGCATGAGAAATGGCAAGTAAACACCATAATTACATATCTGCCATCATGCAAGGGGGTCTGAATTAGTGTCCGATACTTTAAACCCTAATGCATGAGAAATGGCAAGTAAACAACCAAATTACATAACTGCCATCATGTCCGAATAAGTGTCCGAGTTTTCGAGCCCTAATGCATGAGAAATGGCAAGTAAACACCATAATTACATATTTGCCGTTATGTAAGAGGGTTTGAATAACTGTCCGAGTGTTCGAACCCTAATGTATGAGAAATGGCAAGTAAACACCATAATTACATATCTGTCATCTTGCATGAGGGTCCGAATCAGTGTACGAGTGTTTAGACCCTAATGCATGAGAAATGACAAGTAAACACCGTAATTACATATCTGTCTTCATGCAAGAGGGTCCGAATAAGTGTCCGAGTGTTCGAACCCAAATGCATGAGAAATGGCAAGTAAACACCGTAATTACATATCTGCCACCATGCAAGAGGGTTCGAATAAGTGTCCGAGTGTTCGAACGCTAATGCATGAGACATGGCAAGTATACACCATATTTACATATCTGCCATCATGCAAGAGGGTCTGAATTAGTGTCCGAGTTTTGAAACCCTAATGCATGAGACATGGCAAATAAACACCGTAATTACATATCTGCCATCATGCAAGAGGGCCCGAACAAGTGTCCGAGTCTTCGAACCCTAATTTATGAGAAATGGCAAGTTAACACCATGATTAGATATCTGCCATCATGCAAGAGGGTCCGAATTACTGTTCGAGTGTTCGAACCCTAATGGATGAGAAATGGCAGGTAAACACCATAATTACATATCCACCATCATGCAAGAGGGTCCGAATAAGTGTCCGAGTGTTCGAACCCTAATGCGTGAGAAATGGCAAGTAAACACCATATTTACATATCTGCCATCGTGCAAGCAGGTCTGAATCAGTGTCCGAGTTTTGAAACCCTAATGCATGAGACATGGCAAGTAAACACCGTAATTACATATCTTCCATCATGCAAGAGCGTCCGAACAAGTATCCGAGGGTTCGAACCCTAATGTATGAGAAACGGCAAGTAAATACCATAATTACATATCTGCCATCATGCAAGACGGTCTGAATAAGTGTTCGAGTGTTCGAACCCTGATGGATGAGAAATGGCAGGTAAACCCCATAATTACATATCTGCCATCATGCAAGAGGGTCCGAATAAGTGTCCGAGTGTTCGAACCCTAATGCATGAGAAATGGCAACTAAACACCATAATTACATATCTGCCATCATGTAAGTGGGTTTGAATAAGTGTCCAAGTGTTCGAACCCTAATGTATGAGAAATGACAAGTAAACACCATAATTACATATCTGTCATCATGCAAAAGGGTCCGAATAAGTGTATGAGTGTTTAAACCCTAATGCATGAGAAATGACATGTAAACACTGTAATTACATATCTGTCATCATGCAAGAGGGTCCGAATAAGTGTCTGAGTGTTCGAACCCCAATGCATGAGAAATGGCCAGTAAACACTGTAATTACATATCTGCCATCACGCAAGAGGGTCCGAATAAGTGTCCAAGTGTTAGAACCCTAAGGCATGAGAAATGTCAAGTAAACACCATAATTACATATCTGCCATCATGCAAAAGGGTCCGAATAAGTGTCCGAGTGTTCGAACCCTAATGCATGAGAAATGGCAAGTAAACACCATAATTACATATCTGCCATCATGCAAGAGGGTCCAAATAAGTGTCCGGGTGTTCGAACCCTAATGCATGAGAAATAGCAACTAAACACCGTAATTACATATCTGCCATCATGCAAGAGGGTCCGAATAAGTGTCCGAGTTTTCGAGCCCTAATGCATGAGAAAGGGCAAGTAAACACCATAATTACATATCTGCCATCATGTAAGAGGGTTTGAATAAGTGTCTGAGTGTTCGAAGCGTAATGTATGAGAAATGGCAAGTAAACACCATAATTACATATCTGCCATCATGCATTGGGGTCCGAATCAGTGTACGAGTGTTTAAACCCTAATGCATGAGAAATGTCAAGTAAACATTGTAATTACATATCTGCCATCATGCAAGAGGGTCCGAATAAGTGTCTGACTGTTCGAACCCTAATGCGTTAGAAATGGCAAGTAAACCCCATAATTACATATCTGCCATCATGCAAGAGGGTCCGAATAAGTGTCCGAGTGTTCGAACATTAATGCATGAGAAATGGCAACTAAACACCGTAATTACATATCTGCCATCATGCAGGAGGGTCCGAATAAGTGTCCGAGTTTTCGAGCCATAATGCATGAGAAATGGCAAGTAAACACCACAATTACATATCTGCCATCATGTAAGGGGGTTTCAATATGTGTCCGAGTGTTCGAATCGTAATGTATGAGAGATGGCAAGTAAACACCATAATTACATATCTGCCATCATGCATGAGGGTCCGAATCATTGTACAAGTGTTTAAACCCTAATGCATGAGAAATGTCAAGTAAACACTGTAATTACATATCTGTCATCATGCAAGAGGGTCCGAACAAGTGTCCGAGTGTTCGAACCCTAGTGCATGAGAAATGGCAAGTAAACAACGAAATTACATATTTTCCATCTTGCAAGAGGGTCCGAATAAGTGTCCGAGTGTTCGACCCCAAATGCATAAGAAATGGAAAGTAAACACCATAATTACATATCTGCCATCATGCAAGAGGGTCTGAATTAGTGTCCGACTGTTTAAACGATAATGCATAAGACATGGCAAGTAAACATCGTAATTACATTTCTGCCATCATGCAAGAGGGTCCGAATAAGTGTCCGAGTGTTCTAACCCTAATGCATGAGAAATGGCAACTAAACACCGTAATTACATATCTGCCATCATGCAAGAGGGTCTGAATAAGTGTTCGAGTTTTCAAACCCTAATGCATGTGAAATGGCAAGTAAATACCATTATTACATATTACATATCTGCCATCATTCAAGGGGGTCCGAATAAGTGTCCGAGTGTTCGAACCCTAATGCATGAGAAATGGCAAGTAAACACCATAATTACATATTTGCCATCATGCAAGAGGGTCTGAATTGGTGTCCGACTGTTTAAACCCTAATGCATGAGACACTACAAGTAAACACCGTAATTACATTTCTGCCATCATGCAAGAGGGTCTGAATAAGTGTCCGAGTGTTCGAACCCTAATGCATCAGAAATGGCTAGTATACACAGAAATTACATATTTGCGATCATGCAAGAGGGTCCGAATAAGTGTCCCAGTGTTCGAACCCTAATGCATGAGAAATGGCGAGTAAACACCCTAATTACATATCTGCCATAATGCAAGAGGGTCCAAATAAGTGTCCGAGTGTTCGAACCCTAATGCATGGGAAATGGCAAGTAAACTCCCAAATTACAAATCTGCCATCATGGAAGAGGGTCCGACTAAGTGTCCGAGTGTTCGAACCGTAATGCATGAGAAATGGCAAGTAAACACCATAATTACATATCTGCCATCATGCAAGCGGGTACGAATTAGTGTCCGACTGTTTAAACCCTAATGCATGAGAAATGACAAGTAAACACCCAATTTACATATCTGCCATCATGCAAGAGGGTCCGAATAAGTGTTCGAGTTTTCGAGCCCTAATGCATGAGAAATGGCAAGTGAACACCATAATTACATATCTGCCATCATGTAAGAGGGTTTGAATAAGTGTCCGAGTGTTCGAACCCTAATGTATGAGAAATGGCAAGTAAACACCACAATTACATATCTGCCATCATGCATGAGGGTCCGGATCGGTGTACGAGTGTTTAAACCCTAATGCATGAGAAATGTCAAGTAAACATTGTAATTACATATTTGTCATCATGCAAGAGGGTCCGAATAAGTGTCCAAGTGTTCGAACCCTAATGTATGTGACATGGCAAGTACACACCATATTTACATATCTGCCATCATGCAAGAGGGTCTGAATTAGTGTCCGAGTTTTGAAGCCCTAATGCATGAGACATGGCAAATAAACACCGTAATTACATATCTGCCATCATGGAAGAGGGTCCGAACAAGTGTCCGAGTGTTCGAACCCTAATGCATGGGAAACGGCAAGTAAACACCATAATTACATATCTGCCACCATGCAAGAGGGTCCGAATAAGTCTTCGAGTGTTCGAACCCTAATGGATGAGAAATGGCAGGTAAACACCATAATTACATATCTGCCATCATGCAAGAGGCTCCGAATAAGTGTCCGACTGTTCGAACCCTAATGCATGAGAAATGGCACGTAAACACCATAATTACATATCTGCCATTATGTAAGTGGGTTTGAATAAGTGTCCAAGTGTTCGAACCCTAATGTATGAGAAATGACAAGTAAACACCATAATTACATATCTGCCATTATGCAAGAGGGTCCGAATAAGTGTATGAGTGTTTAAACCCTAATGCAAGAGAAATGACAAGTAAACACTGTAGTTGCATATCTGTCATCATGCAAGAGGGTCCGAATAAGTGTTCGAGTGTTCGAACCCTAATGCATGAGAAATGGCAAGTAAACACCATAATTACATATCTGTCATCGTGCAAGAGGGTCCGAATAAGTGTCCGAGTGTTCGAACCCTAATGCTTGAGAAATGGCAAGTAAACACCATAATTACGTATCTGTCTTCATGCAAGAGGGTCCGAATAAGTGTCCAAGTGTTCGAACCCTAATGCATGAGAAATGGCAAGTAAACACCATAATTACATATCCGCCATCATCCTAGAGGGTCCGAATATGTGTCCGATTGCCTAAACCCTAATACACGAGAAATGGCAAGTAAACACAATAATTACATATCTCCCATCATGCAAGAGGGTCCGAAAAAGTGTTTGAGTGTTCGAACCCGAATGTATGAGAAATCACAAGTAAACACTACAATTACATATCTACGAGCATGCAAAAGGGTCCGAATAAGTGCTGGGTGTCTAAATCGTAATGCATGAGAAATGCCAAGGAAACACCATAATTACATATTTGCCATCATGCAAGAGGCTCCGAATAAGTGTCCGAGTGTTTAAATCTGAATGCATGAGAAATGGTAAGTAAACACCATAATTACATATCTGCCATCATGCAAGAGGGTCCGAATAAGTGTTCGAGTGTTCGATCCCTAATGGAAGAGAAATGGCTGGTAAACACCATAATTACATATCTGCCATCATGCATGAGGGTCCGAATAAGTGTCCGAGTGTTCGAACCCAAATGCATGAGAAATGGCAAGTGAACACCATAATTACATATCTGCCATCATGTAGGAGGGTTTGAATAACTGTCCAACTGTTCGAACCATAATGTATGAGAAATGGCAAGTAAACACCATAATTACATATCTGCCATCGTGCAAGAGGGTCCCAATAAATGTACGAGTGTTTAAACCCAAATGCATGAGAAATGACAAGTAAACAATGTAATTACATATCGGTCATAATGCAAGAGGGTCCGAATAAGTGTCCGAGTGTTCGAACCCTAATGCATGGGAAATGGCAAGTAAACACCCTAATGACATATCCGCCAACATGCAAGAGGGTCCGAATAAGTGTCCGAGTGTTCTAACCCCAATGCATGACAAATGGCAAGTAAAAACTGTAATTACATATCTGCCATCATGCAAGAGGGTCCGAATAAGTGTCCGACTGTTCGAACCCTAATGCGTAAGAAATGTCAAGTAAACACCACAATTACATATCTAACATCATGCAAGAGGGTCCGAATAAGTGTCCGAGTGCTCGAACCCTAATGCATGAGAAATGGCAAGTAAACACCATAATTACGTATCTGCCAACATGTAAGTGGGTTTGAATACGTGTCCAAGTGTTCGAACCCTAATGTACGAGAAATGGCAAGTAAACACCATAATTACATATCTGCCATCATGCATTAGGGTCCGAATCAGTGTATGAGTGTTTAAACCCTAATGCATGAGAAATGTCAAGTAAACATTGTAATTACATATCTGCCATCATGCAAGAGGGTCCGAATAAGTGTCTGAGTGTTCGAACCCTAATGCATTAGAAATGGCAAGTAAACACCATAATTACATATCTGCCATCATGCCAGAGGGTCGGAATAAGTGTCCGAGTGTTCGAACATTAATGCATGAGAAATGGCAACTAAACACCGTAATTACATATCTGCCATCATGCACGAGGGTCCGAATAAGTGTCCGAGTTTTCGAGCCATAATGCATGACAAATGGCAAGTAAACACCACAATTACATATCCGCCATCATGTAAGGGGGTTTCAATATGTGTCCGAGTGTTCGAACCGTAATGTATGAGAAATGGCAAGTAAACACCATAATTACATATCTGCCATCATGCATGAGGGTCCGAATCAGTGTACAAGTTTTTAAACCATAGTGCATGAGAAATGTCAAGTAAACACTGTAATTACATATCTGTCATCATGCAAGAGGGTCCGAACAAGTGTCCAAGTGTTCGAACCCTAATGCATGAGAAATGGCAAGTAAACAACGAAATTACATATTTGCCATCATGCAAGAGGGTCCGAATAAGTGTCCGATTGTTCGACCCCAAATGCATAAGAAATGGCAAGTAAACACCATAATTACATATCTGCCATCAAGCAAGAGGGTCTGAATTAGTGTCCGACTGTTTAAACGATAATGCATAAGACATGGCAAGTAAACACCGTAATTACATTTCTGCCATCATGCAAGAGGGTCCGAATAAGTGTCCGAGTGTTCTAACCCTAATGCATGAGAAATGGAAACTAAACACCGTAATTACATATCTGCCATCATGCAAGAGGGTCTGAAAAAGTGTTCGAGTTTTCGAACCCTAATGCTTGAGAAATGGCAAGTAAACACCATAATTACATATTACATATCTGCCATCATGCAAGGGGGTCCGAATAAGTGTCCGAGTGTTCGAACCCTAACGCACGAGAAATGGCAAGTAAACACCATAATTACATATTTGCCATCATGCAAGAGGGTCTGAATTGGTGTCCGACTGTTTAAACCCTAATGCATGAGACACGACAAGTAAACACCGTAATTACATTTCTGCCATCATGCAAGAGGGTCCGAATAAGTGTCCGAGTGTTCGAACCCTAATGCATCAGAAATGGCTAGTATACACAGAAATTACATATTTGCCATCATGCAAGAGGGTCCGAATAAGTGTCCCAGTGTTCGAACCCTAATGCATGAGAAATGGCGAGTAAACACCCTAATTACATATCTGCCATAATGCAAGAGGGTCCAAATAAGTGTCTGAGTGTTCGAACCCTAATGCATGAGAAATGGCAAGTAAACTCCTAAATTACAAATCTGCCATCATGGAAGAGGGTCCGACTAAGTGCCCGAGTGTTCGAACCCTAATGCATGAGAAATGGGAAGTAAACACCATAATTACATATCTGCCATCATGCAAGCGGGTATGAATTAGTGTCCCACTGTTTAAACCCTAATGCATGAGAAATGGCAAGTAAACACCGAAATTACATATCTGCCATCACGCAAGAGGGTCCGAATAAGTGTCCGAGTTTTCGAGCCCGAATGCATGAGAAATGGCAAGTAAACACCATAATTACATATCTGCCATCATGTAAGAGGGTTTGAATAAGTGTCCGAGTGTTCGAACCCTAATGTATGAGAAATGGGAAGTAAACACCATAATTACATATCTGCCATCATGCATGAGAGTCCGAATCAGTGTACGAGTGTTTAAACCCTAATGCATGAGAAATGTCAAGTAAACATTGTAATTACATATCTGTCATCATGCAAGAGGGTCCGAATAAGTGTCCGAGTGCTCGAACCCTAATGTATGAGACATGGCAAGTATACACCATATTTACATATCTGCCATCATGCAAGAGGGTCTGAATTAGTGTCCGAGTTTTGAAACCCTAATGCATGAGACATGGCAAATAAACACCATAATTACATATCTGCCATCATGCAAGAGGGTCCGAACAAGTGTCCGAGTGTTCGAAACCTAATGTATGAGAAACGGCAAGTAAACACCATAATTACATATCTGCCATCATGCAAGAGGGTTCGAATAAGTGTTCGAGTGTTCGAACCCTAATGGATGAGAAATGGCAGGTAAACACCATAATTACATGTCTGCCATCATGCAAGAGGGTCCGAATAAGTGTCCGAGTGTTCGAACCCTAATGCTTGAGAAATGGCACGTAAATACCATAATTACATATCTGCCATCATGTAAGTGGGTTTGAATAAGTGTCCAAGTGTTCGAACCCTAATGTATGAGAAATGACAATTAACCCCATAATTACATGTCTGCCATCATGCAAGAGGGTCCGAATAAGTGTATGAGTGTTTAAACCCTAATGCATGAGAAATGACAACTAAACACCGTAGTTCCATATCTGTCATCATGCAAGAGGGTCCGAATAAGTGTTCGAGTGGTCGAACCCTAATGCATGAGAAATGGCAAGTAAACACTGTAATTACATGTCTGCCATAATGCAAGAGGGTCCGAATAAGTGTCCGAGTGTTCGAACCCTAATGCATGAGGAATGGCAAGTAAACACCATAATTACATATCTGCCATCGTGCAAGAGGGTCCGAATAAGTGTCCGAGTGTTCGAACCCTAATGCTTGAGAAATGGCAAGTAAACACCATAATTACGTATCTGTCATCATGCAAGAGGGTCCGAATAAGTGTCCAAGTGTTCGAACCCTAATGCATGAGAAATGGCAAGTAAACACCATAATTACATATCCGCCATCATCCAAGAGGGTCCGAATATGTGTCCGATTGCCTATACCCTAATACACGAGAAATGGGAAGTAAACACAATAATTACATATCTCCCATCATGCAAGAGGGTCCGAAAAAGTGTTTGAGTGTTCGAACCCGAATGTATGAGAAATGGCAAGTAAACACTATAATTACATATCTGCGATCATGCAAAAGGGTCTGAATAAGTGCTAGGTGTCTAAATCGTAATGCATGAGAAATACCAAGGAAACACCATAATTACATATTTGCCATCATGCAAGAGGCTCCGAATAAGTGTCCGAGTGTTTAAATCTGAATGCATGAGAAATGGTAAGTAAACACCATAATTACATATCTGCCATCATGCAAGAGGGTCCGAATAAGTGTTCGAGGGTTCGATCCCTAATGGAAGAGAAATGGCAGGTAAACACCATAATTACATATCTGCCATCATGCATGAGGGTCCGAATAAGTGTCCGAGTGTTCGAACCCTAATGCATGAGAAATGGCAAGTGAACACCATAATTATATATCTGCCATCATGTAGGAGGGTTTGAATAACTGTCCAAGTGTTCAAACCATAATGTATGAGAAATGGCAAGTAAACACCATAATTACATATCTGCCATCATGCAAGAGGGTCCCAATAAGTGTACGAGTGTTTTAACCCAAATGCATGAGAAACGACAAGTAAACACTGTAATTACATATCGGTCATAATGCAAGAGGGTCCAAATAAGTATCCGAGTGTTCGAACCCTAATGCATGAGAAATAGCAAGTAAACACCCTAATGACATATCTGCCATCATGTAAGTGGGTTTGAATAGGTGTCCAAGTGTTCGAACCCTAATGTACGAGAAATGGCAAGTAAACACCATAATTACATATCTGCCATCATGCATTAGGGTCCGAATCAGTGTAGAGTGTTTAAACCCTGATGCATGAGAAATGTCAAGTATACATTGTAATTACATATTTGCCATCACGCAAGAGGGTCCGAATAAGTGTCTCAGTGTTCGAACCCTAATGCATTAGAAATGGCAAGTAAACACCATAATTACATATCTGCCATCATGCAAGAGGGTCTGAATAAGTGTCCGAGTGTTCGACCATTAATGCATGAGAAATGGCAACTAAACACCGTAATTACATATCTGCCATCATTCAAGAGGGTCCGAATAAGTGTCCGAGTTTTCGAGCCATAATGCATGAGAAATGGCAAGTAAACACCACAATTACATATCTGCCATCATGTAAGGGGGTTTCAATATGTGTCCGAGTGTTCGAACCGTAATGTATGAGAAATGGCAAGTAAACACCATAATTACATATCTGCCATCACGCATGAGGGTCCGAATCAGTGTACAAGTGTTTAAACCCTAATGCATGAGAAATGTCAAGTAAACACTGTAATTACATATCTGTCATCATGCAAGAGGGTCCGAACAAGTGTCCGAGTGTTCGAACCCTAATGCATGAGAAATGGCAAGTAAACAACGAAATTACATATTTGCCATCATGCAAGAGGGTCCGAATAAGTGTCCGAGTGTTCGACCCCAAATGCATAAGAAATGGCAAGTAAACACCATAATTACATATCTGCCATCATGGAAGAGGGTCTGAATTACTGTCCGACTGTTTAAACGATAATGCATAAGACATGGCAAGTAAACACCGTAATTATATTTCTGCCATCATGCAAGAGGGTCCGAATAAGTGTCCGAGTGTTCTAACCCTAATGCATGAGAAATGGCAACTAAACACCGTAATTACATATCTGCCATCATGCAAGAGGGTCTGAATAAGTGTTCGAGTTTTCAACCCCAAATGCATAAGAAATGGCAAGTAAACACCATAATTACATATCTGCCATCATGCAAGAGGGTCTGAATTAGTGTCCGACTGTTTAAACGATAATGCATAAGACATGGCAAGTAAACACCGTAATTATATTTCTGCCATCATGCAAGAGGGTCCGAATAAGTGTCCGAGTGTTCTAACCCTAATGCATGAGAAATGGCAACTAAACACCGTAATTACATATCTGCCATCATGCAAGAGGGTCTGAATAAGTGTTCGATTTTTCGAACCCTAATGCATGAGAAATGGCAAGTAAACACCATAATTACATATTACATATCGGCCATCATGCAAGGGGGTCCGACTAAGTGTCCGACTGTTCGAACCCTATTGCATGAGAAATGGCAAGCAAACACCATAATTACATATTTGCCATCATGCAAGAGGGTCTGAATTGGTGTCCGACTGTTTAAACCCTAATGCATGAGACACGACAAGTAAACACCGCAATTACATTTCTGCCATCATGCAAGAGGGTCCGAATAAGTGTCCGAGTGTTCGAACCCTAATGCATCAGAAATGGCTAGTATACACAGAAATTACATATTTGCCATCACGCAAGAGGGTCCGAATAAGTGTCCCAGTGTTCGAAACCTAATGCATGAGAAATGGCGAGTAAACACCCTAATTACATATCTGCCATAATGCAAGAGGGTCCAAATAAGTGTCCGAGTGTTCGAACCCTAATGCATGAGAAATGGCAAGTAAACTCCCAAATTACAAATCTGCTATCATGGAAGAGGGTCCGACTAAGTGTCCGAGTGTTCGAACCCTAATGCATGAGAAATGGCAAGTAAACACCATAATTACATATCTGCCATCATGCAAGCGGGTATGAATTAGTGTCCGACTGTTTAAACCCTAATGCATGAGAAATGGCAAGTAAACACCCAAATTACATATCTGCCATCATGCAAGAGGGTCCGAATAAATGTCCGAGTTTTCGAGCCCTAATGCATGACAAATGGCAAGTAAACACCAAAATTACATATCTGCCATCATGTAAGAGGGTTTGAATAAGTGTCCGAGTGTTCGAACCCTAATGTATGAGAAATGGCAAGTAAACACCATAATTACATATCTGCCATCATACATGAGGGTCCGAATCAGTGTACGAGTGTTTAAACCCTAATGCATGAGAAATGTCAAGTAAACATTGTAATTACATATCTGTCATCATGCAAGAGGGTCCGAATAAGTGCCCGAGTGTTCGAACCCTAATGTATGAGACATGGCAAGTATACACCATATTTACATATCTACCATCATGCAAGAGGGTCTGAATTAGTGTCCGAGTTTTGAAACCCTAATGCATGAGACATGACAAATAAACACCGTAATTACATATCTGCCATCATGTAAGAGGGTCCGAACAAGTGTCCGAGTGTTCGAACCCTAATGTATGAGAAACGGCAAGTAAACACCATAATTACATATCTGCCATCATGCAAGAGGTTCCGAATAAGTGTTCGAGTGTTCGAACCCTAATGGATGAGAAATGGCAGGTAAACACCATAATTACATATCTGCCATCATGCAAGAGGGTCCGAATAAGTGTCCAAGTGTTCGAACCCTAATGCATGAGAAATGGCACGTAAACACCATAATTACGTATCTGCCATCATGTAAGTGGGTTTGAATAAGTGTCCAAGTGTTCGAACCCTAACGTATGAGAAATGACAAGTAAACACCATAATTACATATCTGCCATCATGCAAGAGGGTCCGAATAAGTGTATGATTGTTTAAACCCCAATGCTTGAGAAATGACAAGTAAACACTATAATTACATATCTGTCATGGTGCAAGAGGGTCCGAATAAGTGTCCGAGTGGTCGAACACTAATGCATGAGAAATGGCAAGTAAACACTGTAATTACATATCTGCCATCATGCAAGAGGGTCCGAATAAGTGTCCGAGTGTTCGAACCCTAATGCACGAGAAACGGCAAGTAAACACCATAATTACATATCTGCCATCATGCAAGGGGGTCCGAATAAGTGTTCGAGTGTTCGAACCCTAATGGATGAGAAATGGCAGTTAACCACCATAATTACATATCTGCCATCATGCAAGAGGGTCCGAATAAGTGTCCGAGTGTTCGAACCCTAATGCATGAGAAACGGCAAGTAAACACCATAATTACCTATCTGCCATCATGTAACTGGGTTTCAATAAGTGTCCAAGTGTTCGAAACCTAATGTATCAGAAATGACAAGCAAACACCATAATTACATATCTGCCATCATGCAAGAGGGTCCGAATAAGTGTATGAGTGTTTAAACCCTAATGCTTGAGAAATGACAAGTAAACACTGTAATTACATATCTGTCATCATGCAAGAGGGTCCGAATAAGTGTCTGAGTGTTCGAACCCTAATGCATGAGAAATGGCAAGTAAACACCATAATGACATATCTGCCAACATGCAAGAGGGTCCGAATAAGTGTCCGAGTGTTCGAACCCCAATGCATGACAAATGGCAAGTAAACACTGTAATTACATATCTGCATCATGCAATAGGGTCCGAATAAGTGTCCGAGTGTTCGAACCCTAATGCGTAAGAAATGTCAAGTAAACACCATAGTTACATATCTGCCATCATGGAAGAGGGTCCGAATAAGTGTCCGAGTGCTCGAACCCTAATGCATCAGAAATGGCAAGTAAACATGATAATTACGTATCTGCCATCATGTAAGTGGGTTTGAATAAGTGTCCAAGTGTTCGAACCCTAATGTACGAGAATTGGGAAGTAAACACCATAATCACATATCTTCCATTATGCAAGAGGGTCCGAATAAGTGTATGAATGTTTAAACCCTAATGCATGAGAAATGAGAAGTAAACAGTGTAATTACATATCTGTCATCATGCAAGAGGGTCCGAATAAGTGTCCGAGTGTTGGAACCGTAATGCATGAGAAATGTCAAGTAAACACCATAATTACATATCTGCCATCAAGCAAGATGGTCCGAATAAGTGTCGGAGTGTTCGAACCCTAATGCTTGAGAAATGACAAGTAAACACCATAATTACATATCTGCCACCATGCAAGAGGGTCCGAATAAGTGTCTCAGTGTTCGAACCCTAAAGCATGAGAAATGGCAAGTAAACACCATAATTATATATATGCCATCATGCAAGAGGGTCCGAATACGTGTCCGAGTGTTCGAACCCTAATGCATGAGAAATGGCAAGTAAACACCATAATTACATATCCGCCATCATCCAAGAGGGTCGGAATCTGTGTCCTATTGCTTAAACCCTAATACACGAGAAATGGCAAGTAAACACCATAATTACATATCTGTCATCATGGAAGAGGGTCCGAAAAGGTGTTTGAGTGTTCGAACCCAAATGTATGAGAAATGGCAAGTAAACACCATAATTACATATCTGCCATCATGCATGAGGGTCCGAATCGGTGTACGAGTGTTTAAACCCTAATGCATGAGAAACGATAAGTAAACACTGTAATTACATATCTGTCATCATGCAAGAGGGTCCGAATAAGTGTCCGAGTGTTCGAACCCTAATGCATGAGAAATGGCAAGTGAACACCGTAATTACATATCTGCCATCACGCATGAGGGTCCGAATAAGTGTCCGAGTGTTCGAACCCTAATGCATGAGACATGGCAAGTAAACACCATATTTACATATCGGCCATCATGCAAGAGGGTCTGAATTAGTGTCCGAGTTTTGAAACCCTAATGCATGAGACATGGGAAGTAAACACCATAATTACATATCTGCCATCATGCAAGAGGGTCCGAACAAGTGTCCAACTGTTCGAACCCTAATGTATGAGAAATGGCAGGTAAACACCATAATTACATATCTGCCATCATACAAGAGGGTTCGAATAAGTGTCCGAGTGTTCGAACCCTAATGCATGAGAAATGGCAAGTAAACACCATATTTACATATCTGCCATCATGCTAGAGGGTCTGAATTAGTGTCCGAGTTTTGAAACCCTAATGCATAAGACATGGCAAGTAAACACCGTAATTACATATCTGCCATCATGCAAGAGGGTCCGAACAAGTGTCCGAGTGTTCGAACCCTAATGTATGAGAAATGGCAAGCAAACCCCATAATTACATATCTGCCATCATGCAAGAGGGTCCGAATAAGTGTTCGAGTGTTTGAACCCTAATGGATGAGAAATAGGAGACAAACACCATAATTACATATCTGCCATCATGCAAGAGGGTCCGAATAAGTGTCCGAGTGTTCGAACCCTATGCATGAGAAATGGCAAGTAAACACCATATTTACTTATCTGCCATCATGCAAGAGGGTCTGAATTAGTGTCCGAGTTTTGAAACCCTAATGCATGAGACATGGCAAGTAAACACCGTAATTACATATCTGCCATCATGCAAGATGGTCCGAACAAGTGTCCGAGTGTTCGAACCCTAACGTACAGGAAAAGGCAAGTAAACACCACAATTACATATCTGCCATCATGCAAGAGGGTCCGAATATGTGTTCGAGTGTTCGAACCCTAATGGATGACAAATGGCAGGTAAACACCATAATTACATATCTGCTATCATGCAAGAGGGTCCGAATAAGTGTCCGAGTGTTCGAACCCTAATGCATGAGACATGGCATGTAAACACCATATTTACATATCGGCCATCATGCAAGAGGGTCTGAATTAGTGTCCGAGTTTTGAAACCCTAATGCATGAGACATGGGAAGTAAACACCATAATTACATATCTACCATCATGCAAGAGGGTCCGAACAAGTGTCCGAGTGTTCGAACCCTAACGTATGAGAAATGGCAAGTAGACACCATAATTACATATCTGCCATCATGCAAGAGGGTCCGAATAAGTGTTCGAGTGTTCGAACCCTAATGGATGAGAAATGGCAGGTAAACACCATAATTACATATCTGCCATCATGCAAGAGGGTTCGAATAAGTGTCTGAGTGTTTGAACCCTAATGCATGAGAAATGGCAAGTAAACACCATATTTAGATATCTGCCATCATGGAAGAGGGTCTGAATTAGTGTCCGAGTTTTGAAACCCAAATGGATGAGACATGGCAAGTAAACACCGTAATTACATATCTGCCATCATGCAAGAGGGTCCGAACAAGTGTCCGAGTGTTCGAACCCTAATGTATGAGAAATGGCAAGTAAACACCATAATTACATATCTGCCATCATGCATGAGGGTCCGAATCGGTGTACGATTGTTTAAACCCTAATGCATGAGAAATGTCAAGTAAACATTGTAATTACATATCTGTCATCATGCAAGAGGGTCTGAATAAGTGCCCGAGTGTTCGAACCCTAATGTATGAGACATGGCAAGTATACACCATATTTACATATCTACCATCATGCAAGAGGGTCTGAATTAGTGTCCGAGTTTTGAAACCCTAATGCATGAGACATGACAAATAAACACCGTAATTACATATCTGCCATCATGTAAGAGGGTCCGAACAAGTGTCCGAGTATTCGAACCCTAATGTATGAGAAACGGCAAGTAAACACCATAATTACATATCTGCCATCATGCAAGAGGTTCCGAATAAGTGTTCGAGTGTTCGAACCCTAATGGATGAGAAATGGCAGGTAAACACCATAATTACATATCTGCCATCATGCAAGAGGGTCCGAATAAGTGTCCGAGTGTTCGAACCCTAATGCATGAGAAATGGCACGTAAACACCATAATTACGTATCTGCCATCATGTAAGTGGGTTTGAATAAGTGTCCAAGTGTTCGATCCCTAACGTATGAGAAATGACAAGTAAACACCATAATTACATATCTGCCATCATGCAAGAGGGTCCGAATAAGTGTATGATTGTTTAAACCCCAATGCTTGAGAAATGACAAGTAAACACTATAATTACATATCTGTCATCGTGCAAGAGGGTCCGAATAAGTGTCCAAGTGGTCGAACCCTAATGCATGAGAAATGGCAAGTAAACACTGTAATTACATATCTGCCATCATGCAAGAGGGTCCGAATAAGTGTCCGAGTGTTCGAACCCTAATGCACGAGAAACGGCAAGTAAACACCATAATTACATATCTGCCATCATGCAAGGGGGTCCGAATAAGTGTTCGAGTGTTCGAACCCTAATGGATGAGAAATGGCAGTTAACCACCATAATTACATATCTGCCATCATGCAAGAGGGTCCGAATAAGTGTCCGAGTGTTCGAACCCTAATGCATGAGAAACGGCAAGTAAACACCATAATTACCTATCTGCCATCATGTAACTGGGTTTCAATAAGTGTCCAAGTGTTCGAACGCTAATGTATCAGAAATGACAAGCAAACACCATAATTACATATCTGCCATCATGCAAGAGGGTCCGAATAAGTGTATGAGTGTTTAAACCCTAATGCTTGAGAAATGACAAGTAAACACTGTAATTACATATCTGTCATCATGCAAGAGGGTCCGAATAAGTGTCTGAGTGTTCGAACCCTAATGCATGAGAAATGGCAAGTAAACACCATAATGACATATCTGCCAACATGCAAGAGGGTCCGAATAAGTGTCCGAGTGTTCGAACCCCAATGCATGACAAATGGCAAGTAAACACTGTAATTACATATCTGCATCATGCAATAGGGTCCGAATAAGTGTCCGAGTGTTCGAACCCTAATGCGTAAGAAATGTCAAGTAAACACCATAGTTACATATCTGCCATCATGGAAGAGGGTCCGAATAAGTGTCCGAGTGCTCGAACCCTAATGCATCAGAAATGGCAAGTAAACATGATAATTACGTATCTGCCATCATGTAAGTGGGTTTGAATAAGTGTCCAAGTGTTCGAACCCTAATGTACGAGAATTGGGAAGTAAACACCATAATTACATATCTTCCATTATGCAAGAGGGTCCGAATAAGTGTATGAGTGTTTAAACCCTAATGCATGAGAAATGAGAAGTAAACAGTGTAATTACATATCTGTCATCATGCAAGAGGGTTCGAATAAGTGTCCGAGTGTTGGAACCCTAATGCATGAGAAATGTCAAGTAAACACCATAATTACATATCTGCCATCAAGCAAGATGGTCCGAATAAGTGTCGGAGTGTTCGAACCCTAATGCTTGAGAAATGACAAGTAAACACCATAATTACATATCTGGCACCATGCAAGAGGGTCCGAATAAGTGTCTCAGTGTTCGAACCCTAAAGCATGAGAAATGGCAAGTAAACACCATAATTATATATATGCCATCATGCAAGAGGGTTCGAATACGTGTCCGAGTGTTCGAACCCTAATGCATGAGAAATGGCAAGTAAACACCATAATTACATATCCGCCATCATCCAAGAGGGTCGGAATCTGTGTCCTATTGCTTAAACCCTAATACACGAGAAATGGCAAGTAAACACCATAATTACATATCTGTCATCATGGAAGAGGGTCCGAAAAGGTGTTTGAGTGTTCGAACCCAAATGTATGAGAAATGGCAAGTAAACACCATAATTACATATCTGCCATCATGCATGAGGGTCCGAATCGGTGTACGAGTGTTTAAACCCTAATGCATGAGAAACGATAAGTAAACACTGTAATTACATATCTGTCATCATGCAAGAGGGTCCGAATAAGTGTCCGAGTGTTCGAACCCTAATGCATGAGAAATGGCAAGTGAACACCGTAATTACATATCTGCCATCACGCATGAGGGTCCGAATAAGTGTCCGAGTGTTCGAACCCTAATGCATGAGACATGGCAAGTAAACACCATATTTACATATCGGCCATCATGCAAGAGGGTCTGAATTAGTGTCCGAGTTTTGAAACCCTAATGCATGAGACATGGGAAGTAAACACCATAATTACATATCTGCCATCATGCAAGAGGGTCCGAACAAGTGTCCAACTGTTCGAACCCTAATGTATGAGAAATGGCAAGTAAACAGCATAATTACATATCTTCCATCATGCAAGAGGGTCCGAATAAGTGTTCGAGTGTTCGAACCCTAATGGATGAGAAATGGCAGGTAAACACCATAATTACATATCTGCCATCATACAAGAGGGTTCGAATAAGTGTCCGAGTGTTCGAACCCTAATGCATGAGAAATGGCAAGTAAACACCATATTTACATATCTGCCATCATGGAAGAGGGTTTGAATTATTGTCCGAGTTTTGAAACCCTAATGCATAAGACATGGCAAGTAAACACCGTAATTACATATCTGCCATCATGCAAGAGGGTCCGAACAAGTGTCCGAGTGTTCGAACCCTAATGTATGAGAAATGGCAAGCAAACCCCATAATTACATATCTGCCATCATGCAAGAGGGTCCGAATAAGTGTTCGAGTGTTTGAACCCTAATGGATGAGAAATAGCAGACAAACACCATAATTACATATCTGCCATCATGCAAGAGGGTCCGAATAAGTGTCCGAGTGTTCGAACCCTATGCATGAGAAATGGCAAGTAAACACCATATTTACTTATCTGCCATCATGCAAGAGGGTCTGAATTAGTGTCCGAGTTTTGAAACCCTAATGCATGAGACATGGCAAGTAAACACCGTAATTACATATCTGCCATCATGCAAGATGGTCCGAACAAGTGTCCGAGTGTTCGAACCCTAACGTACAGGAAACGGCAAGTAAACACCACAGTTACATATCTGCCATCATGCAAGAGGGTCCGAATATGTGTTCGAGTGTTCGAACCCTAATGGATGACAAATGGCAGGTAAACACCATAATTACATATCTGCTATCATGCAAGAGGGTCCGAATAAGTGTCCGAGTGTTCGAACCCTAATGCATGAGACATGGCATGTAAACACCATATTTACATATCGGCCATCATGCAAGAGGGTCTGAATTAGTGTCCGAGTTTTGAAACCCTAATGCATGAGACATGGGAAGTAAACACCATAATTACATATCTACCATCATGCAAGAGGGTCCGAACAAGTGTCCGAGTGTTCGAACCCTAACGTATGAGAAATGGCAAGTAAACACCATAATTACATATCTGCCATCATGCAAGAGGGTCCGAATAAGTGTTCGAGTGTTCGAACCCTAATGGATGAGAAATGGCAGGTAAACACCATAATTACATATCTGCCATCATGCAAGAGGTTTCGAATAAGTGTCTGAGTGTTTGAACCCTAATGCATGAGAAATGGCAAGTAAACACCATATTTAGATATCTGCCATCATGGAAGAGGGTCTGAATTAGTGTCCGAGTTTTGAAACCCAAATGGATGAGACATGGCAAGTAAACACCGTAATTACATATCTGCCATCATGCAAGAGGGTCCGAACAAGTGTCCGAGTGTTCGAACCCTAATGTATGAGAAATGGCAAGCAAACACCATAATTACATATCTGCCATCATGCAAGAGGGTCCGAATAAGTGTTCGAGTGTTCGAACCCTAATGGATGAGAAATGGCAGGTAAACACCATAATTACATATCTGCCATCATGCAAGAGGGTCAGAATAAGTGTCCGAGTTCGAACCCTAATGCATGAGAAATGGCAAGTAAACACCATATTTACATATCTGCCATCATGCAAGAGGGTCTGAATTAGTGTCCGAGTTTTGAAACCCTAATGCATGAGACATGGCAAGTAAACACCATAATTACATATCTGCCATCATGCATGAGGGTCCGAACAAGTGTCTGAGTGTTCGAACCCTAATGTACAGGAAACGACAAGTAAACACCATAATTACATATCTGCCATCATGCAAGAGGGTCCGAATAAGTGTTCGAGTGTTTGAACCCTAATGCATGAGAAATGGCAAGTAAACCCCAAAATTACATATCTGCCACCATGTAAGTGGGTTTGAATAAATGTCCAAGTGTTCGAACCCTAATGTATGAGAAATGACAAGCAAACACCATAATTACATATCTTCCATCATGCAAGAAGGTCCGAATAAGTGTATGAGTGTTTAAACCCTAATGCTTGAGAAATGACAAGTAAACACTGTAATTACATATCTGTCATCATGCAAGAGGGTTCGAATAAGTGTCTGAGTGTTCGAACCCTAATGCATGAGAAATGGCAAGTAAACACCATAATGACATATCCGCCAACATGCAAGAGGGTCCGAATAAGTGTCCGAGTGTTCGAACCCCAATGCATGACAAATGGCAAGTAAACACTGTAATTACATATCTGCCATCATGCAATAGGGTCCGAATAAGTGTCCGAGTGTTCGAACCCTAATGCGTAAGAAATGTCAAGTAAACACCATAGTTACATATCTGTCATCATGCAAGAGGGCCCGAATAAGTGTCCGAGTGCTCGAACCCTAATGCATCAGAAATGGAAAGTAAACATGACAATTACGTATCTGCCATCATGTAAGTGGGTTTGAATAAGTGTCCAAGTGTTCGAACCCTAATGTACGAGAATTGGGAAGTAAACACCATAATTACATATCTTCCATAATGCAAGATGGTCCGAATAAGTGTATGAGTGTTTAAACCCTAATGCATGAGAAATGAGAAGTAAGCAGTGTAATTACATATCTGTCATCATGCAAGATGGTCCGAATAAGTGTCCGAGTGTTGGAACCCTAATGCATGAGAAATGTCAAGTAAACACCATAATTACATATCTGCCATCAAGCAAGATGGTCCGAATAAGTGTCGGAGTGTTCGAACCCTAATGCTTGAGAAATGACAAGTAAACACCATAATTACATATCTGCCACCATGCAAGAGGGTCCGAATAAGTGTCTGAGTGTTCGAACCCTAATGCATGAGAAATGGCAAGTAAACACCATAATTATATATATGCCATCATGCAAGAGGGTCCGAATACGTGTCCGAGTGTTCGAACCCTAATGCATGAGAAATGGCAAGTAAACACCATAATTACATATCCGCCATCATCCAAGAGGGTCGGAATATGTGTCCGATTGCTTAAACCCTAATACACGAGAAATGGCAAGTAAACACCATAATTACATATCTGCCATCATGGAAGAGGGTCCGAAAAGGTGTTTGAGTGTTCGAACCCAAATGTATGAGAAATGGCAAGTAAACACCATAATTACATATCTGCCATCATGCGTGAGGGTCCGAATCGGTGTACGAGTGTTTAAACCCTAATGCATGAGAAACGACAAGTAAACACTGTAATTACATATCTGTCATCATGCAAGAGGGTCCGAATAAGTGTCCGAGTGTTCGAACCCTAATGCATGAGAAATGGCAAGTGAACACCGTAATTACATATCTGCCATCACGCATGAGGGTCCGAATAAGTGTCCGAGTGTTCGAACCCTAATGCATGAGACATGGCAAGTAAACACCATATTTACATATCGGCCATCATGCAAGAGGGTCTGAATTAGTGTCCGAGTTTTCAAACCCTAATGCATGACACATGGGAAGTAAACACCATAATTACATGTCTGCCACCATGCAAGAGGGTCCGAACAAGTGTCCGACTGTTCGAACCCTAATGTATGAGAAATGGCAAGTAAACACCATAATTACATATCTTCCATCATGCAAGAGGGTCCGAATAAGTGTTCGAGTGTTCAAACCCTAATGGATGAGAAATGGCAGGTAGACACCATAATTACATATCTGCCATCATACAAGAGGGTTCGAATAAGTGTCCGAGTGTTCGAACCCTAATGCATGAGAAATGGCAAGTAAACACCATATTTACATATCTGCCATCATGGAAGAGGGTCTGAATTAGTGTCCTAGTTTTGAAACCCTAATGCATGAGACATGGCAAGTAAACACCGTAATTACATATCTGCCATCATGCAAGGGGGTCCGAACAAGTGTCCGAGTGTTCGAACCCTAATGTATGAGAAATGGCAAGCAAACCCCATAATTACATATCTGACATCATGCAAGAGGGTCCGAATAAGTGTTCGAGTTTTTGAACCCTAATGGATTGGAAATAGCAGATAAACACCATAATTACATATCTGCCATCATGCAAGAGGGTCCGAATAAGTGTCCGAGTGTTTGAACCCTATGCATGAGAAATGGCAAGTAAACACCAAATTTACTTATCTGCCATCATGCAAGAGGGTCTGAATTAGTGTCCGAGTTTTGAAACCCTAATGCATGAGACATGGCAAGTAAACACCGTAATTACATATCTGCCATCATGCAAGATGGTCCGAACAAGTGTCCGAGTGTTCGAACCCTAATGTACAGGAAACGAGAAGTAAACACCATAATTACATATCTGCCTTCATGCAAGAGGGTCCGAATAAGTGTTCGAGTGTTCGAACCCTAATGCATGAGAAATGGCAAGTAAACACCAAAATTACATATCTGCCACCATGTAAGTGGGTTTGAATAAATGTCCAAGTGTTCGAACCCTAATGTATGAGAAATGAGAAGCAAACACCATAATTACATATCTTCCATCATGCAAGAGGGTCCGAATAAGTGTATGAGTGTTTAAACCCCAATGCTTGAGAAATGACAAGTAAACACTGTAATTACATATCTGTCATCATGCAAAAGGCTCCGAATAAGTGTCCGAGTGGTCGAACCCTAATGCATGAGAAATGGCAAGGAAAGACTGTAATTACATATCAGCCATCATGCAAGAAGGTCCGAATAAGTGTCTGAGTGTTCGAACCCTAATGCACGAGAAACGGCAAGTAAACACCATAATTACATATCTGCCATCATGCAAGGGGGTCCGAATAAGTGTTCGAGCGTTCGAACCCTAATGGATGAGAAATGGCAGGTAAACACCATAATTACATATCTGCTATCATGCATGAGGTTCCGAATAAGTGTCCGAGCGTTCGAACCCTAATGCATGAGAAATGGCAAGTAAACAGCATAATTACCTCTCTGCCATCATGTAAGTGTGTTTGAATAAGTGTCCAAGTGTTCGAACCCTAATGTATGAGAAATGACAAGCAAACACCATAATTACATATCTGCCATCATGCAAGAGGGTCTGAATAAGTGTATGAGTGTTTAAACCCTAATGCTTGAGAAATGACAAGTAAACACTGTAATTACATATCCGTCATCATGCAAGAGGGTCCGAATAAGTGTCAGAGTGTTCGAACCCTAATGCATGAGAAATGGCAAGTAAACACCATAATGACATATCCGCCAACATGCAAGAGGGTCCGAATAAGTGTCCGAGTGTTCGAATCCCAATGCATGACAAATGGCAAGTAAACACTGTA
Source organism: Camellia sinensis (assembly GCF_055761805.1). Taxonomy (NCBI): domain Eukaryota; kingdom Viridiplantae; phylum Streptophyta; class Magnoliopsida; order Ericales; family Theaceae; genus Camellia; species Camellia sinensis. The sequence goes on from NC_138972.1 coordinate 166,623,955, forward strand.
ATTACATATCTGCCATCACGCAATAGGGTCCGAATAAGTGTCTGAGTGTTCGAACCCTAATGTACGAGAAATGTCAAGTAAACACCACAATTACATATCTGCCATCATGCAAGAGGGTCCGAATAAGTGTCCGGGTGTTCGAACCCTAATGTACGAGAAATGGCAAGTAAACACCACAATTACATATCTTCCATCATGCAAGAGGGTCCGAATAAGTGTATGAGTGTTTAAACCCTAATGCATGAGAAATGAAAAGTAAACAGTGTAATTACATATCTGTCATCATGCAAGAGGGTCCGAATAAGTGTCCGAGTGTTGGAACCCTAATGCAAGAGAAATGGCAAGTAAACACCATAATTACGTATCTACCATCAAGCAAGATGGTCCGAATAAGTGTCGGAGTGTTCGAACCCTAATGCCTGAGAAATGACAAGTAAACACCATAATTACATATCTGCCACCATGCAAGAGGGTCCGAATAAGTGTCCGAGTGTTCGAACCCTAATGCATGAGAAATGGTAAGTAAACACCATAATTTTATATATGCCATCATGCAAGAGGGTCCGAATACGTGTCCGAGTGTTCGAACCCCAATGCATGAGAAATGGCAAGTAGACAACATAATTACATATCCGCCATCATCCAATGGGGTCGGAATATGTGTCCGATTGCTTAAACCCTAATACACGAGAAACGGCAAGTAAACACTGTAATTACATATCTGCCATCATGGAAGAGTGTCCGAAAAAGTGGTTGAGTGTTCGAACCCAAATGTATGAGAAATGGCAAGTAAACACCATAATTACATATCTGCCATCATGCATGAGGGTCCGAATCGGTGTACGAGTATTTAGACCCTAATGCATGAGAAACGACAAGTAAACACTGTAATTACATATCTGTCATCATGCAAGAGGGTCCGAATAAGTGTCCGAGTGTTCGAACCCTAATGCATGAGAAATGGCAAGTGAACACCGTAATTACATATCTGCCATCACGCAAGAGGGTCCGAATAAGTGTCCGAGTGTTCGAACCCTAATGCATGAGACATGGAAAGTAAACACCATATTTACATATCGGCCATCATGCAAGAGGGTCTGAATTAGTGTCCGAGTTTTGAAACCCTAATGCTTGAGACATGGGAAGTAAACACCATAATTACATATCTGCCATCATGCAAGAGGGTCCGAACAAGTGTCCGAGTGTTCGAACCCTAATGTATGAGAAATGGCAAGTAAACACCATAATTTCATATCTGCCATCATGCAAGAGGGTCGAAATAAGTGTTCGAGTGTTCGAACCATAATGGATGAGAAATGGCAGGTAAACATCATAATTACATATCTGTCATCATACAAGAGGGTCCGAATAAGTGTCCGAGTGTTCGAACCCTAATGCATGAGAAATGGCAAGTAAACACCATATTTACATATCTGCCATCGTGCAAGAGGGTTTGAATTAGTGTCCGAGTTTTGAAACCCTAATGCATGAGACATGGCGTGTAAACACCGTAATTACATATCTGCCATCATGCAAGAGGGTCCAAACAAGTGTCCGAGTGTTCGAACCCTAATGTACAGGAAACGGCAAGTAAACACCATAATTACATATCTACCATCATGCAAGAAGGTCCGAATAAGTGTTCGAGTGTTCGAACCCTAATGGATGACAAATGACAGGTAAACACCATAATTACATATCTGCTATCATGCAAGAGGGTCCGAATAAGTGTCCGAGTGTTCGAACCCTAATGCATGAGAAATGGCAGGTAAACAACAAAATTACATATCTGCCATCATGTAAGTGGGTTTGAATAAATGTCCAAGTGTTCGAACCCTATTGTATGAGAAATGACAAGCAAACACCATAATTACATATCTGCCATCATGCAAGAGGGTGCGAATAAGTGTATGAGTGTTTAAACCCTAATGCTTGAGAAATGACAAGTAAACACTGTAATTACATACCTGTCATCATGCAAGAGGGTCCGAATAAGTGTCCGAGTGGTCGAACCCTAATGCATGAGAAATGGCAAGTAAACACTGTAATTACATATCTGCAATCATGCAAGAGGGTCCAAATAAGTGTCCAAGTGTTCGAACCCTAATGCATGAGAAATGTCAAGTAAACACCATAATTACATATCTGCCATCATGCAAGAGGGTCCGAATAAGTGTCCGAGTGTTCGAACCCTAATGCAAGAGAAATGGCAAGTAAACACCATAATTACATATCTGCCATCATGCAAGAGGGTCCGAATAAGTGTCCGAGTGTTCGAACCCTAATGCATGAGAAATGGCAAGTAAACACCATAATTACATATCTGCCATCATGGAAGAGGGTCCGAATAAGTGTCCGAGTGTTCGAACCCTAACGCATGAGAAATGACAAGCAAACACCATAATTATATATCAGCCATCATGCAAGAGGGTCTGAATAAGTGTACGAGTGTTTAAACCTTAGTGCATGAGAAATGACAAGTAAACACAGTAATTACATATCTGTCATCATGCAAGAGGGTCCGAATAAGTGTACGAGTGTTAAAACCCTAATGCATGAGAAATGACAAGTAAACACTGTAATTACATATCTGTCATCATGCAAGATGATCCGAATAAGTGTCCGAGTGTCCGAACCCTAATGTATGAGAAATGGAAAGTAAACACTATAATTACATATCAGCGATCATGCAATAGGGTCCGAATAAGTGCTGGGTGTCTAAATCGTAATGCATGTGAAATACCAAGGAAACACCATAATCACATATCTGCCATCATGCAAGAGGGTCCGAATAAGTGTTCGAGTGTTCGATCCCTAATGGACGAGAAATGGCAGGTAAACACCATAATTACATATCTGCCATCATGCAAGAGGGTTCGAATAAGTGCTCGAGTGTTCGAACGCTAATGCATGGGAAATGGCAAGTGAACACCATAATTACATATCTGCCACCATGTAGGTGGGTTTGAATAAGTGTCCAAGTGTTCGAACCATAATGTATGAGAAATGGCAAGTAAACACCATAATTACATATCTGCCATCATGCAAGCGGGTCCAAATAAGTGTACGAGTGTTTAAACCCTAATGCATGAGAAATGTCAAGTAAACACTGTAATTTCATATCTGTCATCATCCAAGAGGGTCCGAACAAGTGTCCGAGTGTTCGAACCCTAATGCATGAGAAATGGCAAGTAAACAACGAAATTACATATTTGCCATTATGCAAGAGGGTCCGAATAAGTGTACGAGTGTTTAAACCCTAATGCATGAGAAATGACAAGTAAACACTGTAATTACATATCGGTCATCATGCAAGAGGGTCTGAATATGTGTCCGAGTGTTGGAACCCAAATGCATGAGAAACGGCAAGTAAACACCGTAATTACATATCCGCCAACATGCAAGAGGGTCCGAATAAGTGTCCGAGTGTTCGAACCCCTATGCATGAGAAATGGAAAGTAAACACTGTAATTACATATCTACCATCATGCAATAGGGTCCGAATAAGTGTTCGAGTGTTCGAACCCTAATGCATAAGAAATGTCAAGTAAACACCACAATTACATTTCTGCCATCATGCAAGAGGGTCCAAATAAGTGTCCGAGTGTTCGAACCCTAATGCATGAAAAATGGCAAGTAAACACCATAATTACATATCTGCCATCATGTAAGTGGGTCTGAATAAGTGTCCAAGTGTTCGAACCCTAATGTATGAGAAATGGCAAGTAAACACCATAATTATATATCTGCCATCATGCAAGAGGGTCCGAATAAGTGTATGGGTGTTTAAACCCTAATCCATGAGAAATAAAAAGTAAACAGTGTAATTACATATCTGTCATCATGCAAGATGGTCCGAATAAGTGTCCAAGTGTTGGAACCCTAATGCATGAGAAATGTCAAGTAAACACCACAATTACATATCTACCATCATGCAAGAGGGTACGAATAAGTGTCCGAGTCTTCGAACCCTAATGCATGAGAAATGGCAAGTAAACACCATAATTATATATCTGCCATCACGCAAGAGGGTCCGAATAAGTGTCCGAGTGTTTGAACCCTAATGCATGAGAAATGGCAAGTAAACACCATAATTACATATATGCCATCATGCAAGAGGGTCCGAATAAGTGTTCGAGTGTTCGAACCCTAATGTATGAGAAACGGCAAGTAAACACCATAATTACATATTCTGCGATCATGCAAGAGGGTCCGAATAAGTGCTGGGTGTCTTAATCGTAATGCATGAGAAATACCAAGGAAACACCATAATTACATATCTGCGATCATGCAAGCGGTTCAGAATAAGTGTCCGAGTGTTTAAATCCAAATGCATGAGAAATGGTAAGTAAAACACCATAATTACATATCTGCCATCATGCAAGAGGGTCCCAATAAGTGTTCGAGTGTTCGATCCCTAACGGATGAGAAATGGCAAGTACACACCATAATTACAAATCTGCCATCATGCGAGGGGGTCCGAATAAGTGTATGAGTGTTTAAACCCTAATGCACGAGAAATGAAAAGTAAACACTGTAATTACATATATGTCATCATGCAAGAGGGTCTGAATAAGTGTCCGAGTGTTGGATCCCTAATGCATGAGAAATGTCAAGTAAACACCATAATTACATATCTATCATCATGCAAGTGGGTCCGAATAAGTGTCCGAGTGTTCGAACCCTAATGCATGAGAAATGGCAAGTAAACACCATAATTACATATCTGCCATCATGCAAGAGGGTCCGAATAAGTGTCCGAGTGTTTGAACCCTAATGCATGAGAAATGGCAAGTTAACACCATAATTACATATATGCCATCATTCAAGAGGGTCCGAATAAGTGTCCGAGTGTTCGAACCCTAATGCATGAGAAATGGCAAGTAAACACCATAATTACATATCTTCCATCATCCGAGAGGGTCCGAATATGTGTCCGATTGCTTAAACCCAAATACACGAGAAATGGCAAGTAAACACCAAAATTACATATCTGCCATCATGGAAGAGGGTCCGAAAAAGTGTTTTAGTGTTCGAACCCTATTGTATGAGAAATGGCTAGTGAACACCATAATTACATATCTGCGATCACGCAAGAGGGTCCGAATAAGTGCCGGGTGTCTAAATCGGAATGCATGAGAAATACCAAGGAAACACCATAATTACATATCTACGATCATGCAAAAGGGTCAGAATAACTGTCCGAGTGTTTAAATCCAAATGCATGAGAAATGGTAAGTAAACACCATAATTACATATCTGCCATCATGCAAGAGGGTCTGAATAAGTGTATGAGTGTTTAAACCCTAATGCATGAAAAATGAAAAGTAAACAGTGTAATTACATATCTGTCATCATGCAAGAGGGTCCGAATAAGTGTCCGAGTGCTGGAACCTAATGCATGAGAAATGTCAAGTAAACACCATAATTACATATCTATCATCATGCAAGAGGGTCCGAATAAGTGTCCGAGTGTTCGAACCCTAATGCATGAGAAATGGCAAGTAAACACCATAATTACATATCTGCCATCATGCAAGAGGATCCGAATAAGTGTCCGAGTGTTCAACCCCTAATGCATGAGAAATGGCAAGTAAACACCATAATTACATATATGCCATCATTCAAGAGGGTCCGAATAAGTGTCCGAGTGTTCGAACCCTAATCCACGAGAAATGGCAAGTAAACACCATAATTACATATCTGCCATCATGCAAGAGGGTCCGAATAAGTGTCCGTGTGTTCGAACCCTAATGTATGAGAAATGAGAAGTAAACACCATAATTACATATCTGCCATCATGTAAGTGGGTTTGAATGTGTGTCCAAGTGTTCGAACACTAATGTATGAGAAATGACAAGCAAACACCATAATTATATATCAGCCATCATGCAAGAGGGTCTGAATAAGTGTACGAGTGTTTAAACCTTAGTGCATGAGAAATGACAAGTAAACACAGTAATTACATATCTGTCATCATGCAAGAGGGTCCGAATAAGTGTACGAGTGTTAAAACCCTAATGCATGAGAAATGAGAAGTAAACACTGTAATTACATATCTGTCATCATGCAAGATGATCCGAATAAGTGTCCGAGTGTTCGAACCCTAATGCGTGAGAAATGGCAAGTAAACACCGTAATTACATATCCGCCAACATACAAGAGGGTCCGAATAAGTGTCCGAGTCTTCGAGCCCTAATGCATGAGAAATGGCAAGTAAACACCCTAATTACATATCTGCCATCATGTAAGAGGGTTTGAATAAGTGTCCGAGTGTTCGAACCGTAATATATGAGAAATGGCAAGTAAACACCATAATTACATATCTGCCATCATGCAAGAGGGTCTAAATCAGTTTACGTGTGTTTAAACCCTAATGCAGGAGAAATGACAAGTAAACACTGTAATTACATATCTGTCATCATGCAAGAGGGTCCGAATAAGTGTCCCAGTGTTCGAACCCTAATGCATAAGAAATGTCAAGTAAACACCACAATTACATATCTGCCATCATGCCAGAGGGTCCGAATAAGTGTCCGAGTGTTCGAACCCTCTTGCATGAGAAATGGCAAGTAAACACCATAATTACATATCTGCCATCATGCAAGAGGGTCTAAATTAGTGTCCGAGTGTTTAAACCCTAATGCATGAGACATGGCCAGTAAACACCATAATTACATTTCTGCCATCATGCAAGAGGGTTCGAATAAGTGTTCAAGTGGTCGAACCCTAATGCTTTGAGCAGTGGAAACTAAACACCGTAATTACATATCTGCCATCATGCAAGAGGGTCCGAATAAGTGTCCGAGTGTTCGAGCCCTAATGCATGAGAAATGCCAACCAAACACCATAATTACATATCTGCCATCTTGTAAGAGGGTTTGAATAAGTGTCCGAGTGTTCGAACCCTAATGTATGAGAAATGGCAAGTAAACACCACAATTACGTATCTGCCATTATGCAAGAGGGTCCGAATCAGTGTACGAGTGTTTAAACCCTAATGCATGAGAAATGACAAGTAGACGCTGTAATTACATATCTGTCATCATGCAAGAGGGTCCGAATAAGTGTCCGAGTATTCGAACCCTAATGGTTGAGAAATGGCACGTAAACAACATATTTACATATCTGCCATCATGCCCGAGGGTCCGAATAAGTGTCCGATTTTTCGAACCCTAACGCTTGAGAAATGGCAAGTAAACGCCATAATTACATATCTGCCATCATGTAGGAAGGTTTGAATAAGTGTCCAAGTGTTCGAACCATAATGTATGAGAAATGGCAAGTAAACACCATAATTACATATCTGCCATCATGCAAGAGGCTCCGAATAAGTGTACGAGTGTTTAAACCCTAATGCATGAGAAATGACAAGTAAAACACCGTAATTACATATCTGTCATCAGGATAGAGGGTCCGAATAAGTGTCCGAGTGTTCGAACCCTAATGCATCAAAAATGGCAAGTAAACACCATAACTACATATCCGGCAACATGCAAGACGGTCCGAATAAGTGTCCGAGTGTTCGAACCCTAATGCATGAGAAATGGCAAGTAAACACTGTAATTACATATCTGCCATCATGCAAGAGGGTCCGAATAACTGTCCGAGTGTTCGAACCCTAATGCATAAGAAATCTCAAGTAAACACCACAATTACATATATGCCATCATGCAAGAGGGTCCGAATAAGTGTCCGAGTGTTCGAACCCTAATGCATGAGAAATGGCAAGTAAACACCATAATTACATATCTGCCAACATGCAAGAGGGTCTGAATAAGTGTCTGAGTGTTCGAACCCCAATGCATGAGAAATGGCAAGTAAACACTGTAATTACAAATCTGCCATCATGCAAGAGGGTCCGAATAAGTGTCCTAGTGTTCGAACCCTAATGCATAAGAAATGTCAAGTAAAGAACACAATTACATATCAGCCATCATGCAAGAGGGTCCGAATAAGTGTCCAAGTGTTCGAACCCTAATGCATGAGAAATGGCAAGAAAACACCACAATTACATATCGGCCATCATGTTAGTGGGTTTGAATAAGTGTCCAAGTGTTCGAACCCTAATGTATGATAAATTACAAGCAAACGCCATAATTACATATCGGCCATCATGCAAGAGGGTCCGAATAAGTGTATTAGTGTTTAAACCCTAATGCATGAGAAATGAAAAGTAAACAGTGTAATTACGTATTTGTCATCATGCAAGAGGGTCCGAATAAGTGTCCGAGTGTTGGAACCCTAATGCATGAGAAATGACAAGTAAACACCGTAATTACATATCAGTCATCATGCGAGAGAGTCCGAATAAGTGTTTGAGTGTTCGAACCCTAATGCATGAGAAATAGCAAGTAAACACCGTAATTACATACCAGCAATGATGCAAGAGGGTCCGAATAAGTGTCCGAGTGTTCGAACCCTAATGCATGAGAAATGGCAAGTAAACACCGTAATTACATATTTGCCATCATGCAAGAGGGTTCGAATAAGTGTCCGACAGTTCGAACCCTAATGCATGAGAAACGGCAAGTAAACACCATAATTACATATCTTCCATCATGCAAGAGGGTCCGAATAAGTGTCCGAGTGTTCGAACCCTAATGCCTGAGAAATGGCAAGCAAACACCATAATTACATATCTGCCATCACGCAAGAGGGTCTGAATTAGTGCCCGAGTGTTTAATCCCTAATGCATGAGACTTGGCAAATAAACACCGTAATGACATATTTGCCATCATACAAGAGGGTCCGAACAAGTGTCCGAGTGTTCGAACCCTAATGTATGAGAAATGGCAAGTAAACACCATAACTAGATATCTGCCATCATGCAAGAGGGTCCGAATAAGTGTCCGAGTGTTCGAACCCTAATGTATGAGAAATGGCAAGTAAACACCATAACTAGATATCTGCCATCATGCAAGAGGGTCCGAATAAGTGTTCGAGTGTTCGAACCCTAATGGATGAGAAATGGTGGGTAAACACCATATTTACATATCTGCCATCATGCAAGAGGGTCCGAATAAGTGTCCGAGTGTTCGAACCCTAATGCATGAGAAATGGCAAGTAAACACCAGAATTACATATCTGCCATCATGTAAGAGGGTTTGAATAAGTGTCCAAGTGTTCGAACCATAATGTATGAGAAATGGCAAGTAAACACCATAATTACATATCTGCCATCATGCAAGAGGCTCCGAATAAGTGTACGAGTGTTTAAACCCTAATGCATGAGAAATGACAAGTAAAACACCGTAATTACATATCTGTCATCAGGATAGAGGGTCCGAATAAGTGTCCGAGTGTTCGAACCCTAATGCATCAAAAATGGCAAGTAAACACCATAACTACATATCCGGCAACATGCAAGACGGTCCGAATAAGTGTCCGAGTGTTCGAACCCTAATGCATGAGAAATGGCAAGTAAACACTGTAATTACATATCTGCCATCATGCAAGAGGGTCCGAATAACTGTCCGAGTGTTCGAACCCTAATGCATAAGAAATCTCAAGTAAACACCACAATTACATATATGCCATCATGCAAGAGGGTCCGAATAAGTGTCCGAGTGTTCGAACCCTAATGCATGAGAAATGGCAAGTAAACACCATAATTACATATCTGCCAACATGCAAGAGGGTCTGAATAAGTGTCTGAGTGTTCGAACCCCAATGCATGAGAAATGGCAAGTAAACACTGTAATTACAAATCTGCCATCATGCAAGAGGGTCCGAATAAGTGTCCTAGTGTTCGAACCCTAATGCATAAGAAATGTCAAGTAAAGAACACAATTACATATCAGCCATCATGCAAGAGGGTCCGAATAAGTGTCCAAGTGTTCGAACCCTAATGCATGAGAAATGGCAAGAAAACACCACAATTACATATCGGCCATCATGTTAGTGGGTTTGAATAAGTGTCCAAGTGTTCGAACCCTAATGTATGATAAATTACAAGCAAACGCCATAATTACATATCGGCCATCATGCAAGAGGGTCCGAATAAGTGTATTAGTGTTTAAACCCTAATGCATGAGAAATGAAAAGTAAACAGTGTAATTACGTATTTGTCATCATGCAAGAGGGTCCGAATAAGTGTCCGAGTGTTGGAACCCTAATGCATGAGAAATGACAAGTAAACACCGTAATTACATATCAGTCATCATGCGAGAGAGTCCGAATAAGTGTTTGAGTGTTCGAACCCTAATGCATGAGAAATAGCAAGTAAACACCGTAATTACATACCAGCAATGATGCAAGAGGGTCCGAATAAGTGTCCGAGTGTTCGAACCCTAATGCATGAGAAATGGCAAGTAAACACCGTAATTACATATTTGCCATCATGCAAGAGGGTTCGAATAAGTGTCCGACAGTTCGAACCCTAATGCATGAGAAACGGCAAGTAAACACCATAATTACATATCTTCCATCATGCAAGAGGGTCCGAATAAGTGTCCGAGTGTTCGAACCCTAATGCCTGAGAAATGGCAAGCAAACACCATAATTACATATCTGCCATCACGCAAGAGGGTCTGAATTAGTGCCCGAGTGTTTAATCCCTAATGCATGAGACTTGGCAAATAAACACCGTAATGACATATTTGCCATCATACAAGAGGGTCCGAACAAGTGTCCGAGTGTTCGAACCCTAATGTATGAGAAATGGCAAGTAAACACCATAACTAGATATCTGCCATCATGCAAGAGGGTCCGAATAAGTGTCCGAGTGTTCGAACCCTAATGTATGAGAAATGGCAAGTAAACACCATAACTAGATATCTGCCATCATGCAATAGGGTCCGAATAAGTGTTCGAGTGTTCGAACCCTAATGGATGAGAAATGGTGGGTAAACACCATATTTACATATCTGCCATCATGCAAGAGGGTCCGAATAAGTGTCCGAGTGTTCGAACCCTAATGCATGAGAAATGGCAAGTAAACACCAGAATTACATATCTGCCATCATGTAAGAGGGTTTGAATAAGTGTCCAAGTGTTCGAACCGTAATGTATGAGAAATGACAAGTAAACACCACAATTACGTATCTGCCATCATGGAAGAGGGTCCGAATAAGTGTACGAGTGTTTAAACCCTAATGCATGAGAAATGACAAGTAAACACTGTAATTACATATCTGTCATCATGCAAGAGGGTCCGAATAAGTGTCCGAGTGTTCGAACCCTAATGGATGAGAAATGGCAGGTAAACACCATATTTACATATCTGCCATCATGCAAGAGGGTCCGAATAAGTGTACGAGTGTTTAAACCCTAATGCATGAGAAATGACAAGTAAACACTGTAATTACATATCTGTCATCATGCAAGAGGGTCCGAATAAGTGTCCGAGTGTTCGAACCCTAATGCGTGAGAAATGGCAAGTAAACACCATAATTACATATCCGCCAACACGCAAGAGGGTCCGAATAAGTGTCCGAGTGTTTGAACCCTAATGCATGAGAAATGGCAAGTAAACACCATAATTACATATATGCCATCATGCAAGAGGGTCCGAATAAGTGTCCGAGTGTTCGAACGCTAATGCATGAGAAATGCCAAGTAAACACCAAAATAACATATCTGCCATCATGTAAGAGGGTTTGAATAAGTGTCCAAGTGTTCGAACCCTAATGTATGAGAAATGACAAGTAAACACCGTAATTACATAGCTGGCATGATGCAAGAGGGTCCGAATAAGTGTACGAGTGTCTAAACCCTAATGCATGAGAAATGACAAGTAAACACTGTAATTACATATCTGTCATCATGCAAGAGGGTCCGAATAAGTGTCCGAGTGTTCGAACGCTAATGCATGAGAAATGGCAAGTAAACACCCAAATTACATATCTGCCACCATGTAAGAGGGTTTGAATAAGTGTCCAAGTGTTCGAACCCTAATGTATGAGAAATGACAAGTAAACACCGTAATTACATAGCTGCCATGATGCAAGAGGGTCCGAATAAGTGTACGAGTGCCTAAACCCTAATGCATGTGAAATGACAAGTAAACACTGTAATTACATATCTGTCATCATGCAAGAGGGTCCGAATAAGTGTCCGAGTGTTCGAACCCTAATGCGTGCGAAATGGCAAGTAAACACCATAATTACATATCCGCCAACATGCAAGAGGGTCCGAATAAGTGTCCGAGTGTTCGAGCCCTAATGCATGAGAAATGGCAAGTAAACACCATAATTGCATATCTGCCACCATGTAAGAGGGTTTGAATAAGTGTCCGAGTGTTCGAAGCCTAATGTATGAGAAATGGCAAGTAAACACCATAATTACATATCTGCCATCATGCAAGAGGGTCCGAATCAGTGTACGAGTGTTTAAACCCTAATGCATGAGAAATGACAAGTAAACACTGTAATTACATATCGGTCATCATGCAAGAGGGTCTGAATATGTGTCCGAGTGTTGGAACCCAAATGCATGAGAAACGGCAAGTAAACACCGTAATTACATATCCGCCAACATGCAAGAGGGTCCGAATAAGTGTCCGAGTGTTCGAACCCCTATGCATGAGAAATGGAAAGTAAACACTGTAATTACATATCTACCATCATGCAAGAGGGTCCGAATAAGTGTCCGAGTGTTCGAACCCTAATGCGTAAGAAATGTCAAGTAAACACCGTAATTACATATCCGCCAACATGCAAGAGGGTCCGAATAAGTGTCCGAGTGTTCGAGCCCTAATGCATGAAAAATGGCAAGTAAACACCATAATTACATATCTGCCACCATGTAAGAGGGTTTGAATAAGTGTCCGAGTGTTCGAACCCTAATGTATGAGAAATGGCAAGTGAACACCATAATTACATATCTGCCATCATGCAAGAGGGTCCGAATCAGTGTACGAGTGTTTAAACCCTAATGCATGAGAAATGACAAGTAAACACTGTAATTACATATCGGTCATCATGCAAGAGGGTCTGAATATGTGTCCGAGTGTTGGAACCCAAATGCATGAGAAACGGCAAGTAAACACCGTAATTACATATCCGCCAACATGCAAGAGGGTCCGAATAAGTGTCCGAGTGTTCGAACCCCTATGCATGAGAAATGGAAAGTAAACACTGTAATTACATATCTACCATCATGCAATAGGGTCCGAATAAGTGTTCGAGTGTTCGAACCCTAATGCATAAGAAATGTCAAGTAAACACCACAATTACATTTCTGCCATCATGCAAGAGGGTCCAAATAAGTGTCCGAGTGTTCGAACCCTAATGCATGAAAAATGGCAAGTAAACACCATAATTACATATCTGCCATCATGTAAGTGGGTCTGAATAAGTGTCCAAGTGTTCGAACCCTAATGTATGAGAAATGGCAAGTAAACACCATAATTATATATCTGCCATCATGCAAGAGGGTCCGAATAAGTGTATGGGTGTTTAAACCCTAATCCATGAGAAATAAAAAGTAAACAGTGTAATTACATATCTGTCATCATGCAAGATGGTCCGAATAAGTGTCCAAGTGTTGGAACCCTAATGCATGAGAAATGTCAAGTAAACACCACAATTACATATCTACCATCATGCAAGAGGGTACGAATAAGTGTCCGAGTCTTCGAACCCTAATACATGAGAAATGGCAAGTAAACACCATAATTATATATCTGCCATCACGCAAGAGGGTCCGAATAAGTGTCCGAGTGTTTGAACCCTAATGCATGAGAAATGGCAAGTAAACACCATAATTACATATATGCCATCATGCAAGAGGGTCCGAATAAGTGTTCGAGTGTTCGAACCCTAATGTATGAGAAATGGCAAGTAAACACCATAATTACATATTCTGCGATCATGCAAGAGGGTCCGAATAAGTGCTGGGTGTCTTAATCGTAATGCATGAGAAATACCAAGGAAACACCATAATTACATATCTGCGATCATGCAAGCGGTTCAGAATAAGTGTCCGAGTGTTTAAATCCAAATGCATGAGAAATGGTAAGTAAAACACCATAATTACATATCTGCCATCATGCAAGAGGGTCCCAATAAGTGTTCGAGTGTTCGATCCCTAACGGATGAGAAATGGCAAGTACACACCATAATTACAAATCTGCCATCATGCGAGGGGGTCCGAATAAGTGTATGAGTGTTTAAACCCTAATGCACGAGAAATGAAAAGTAAACACTGTAATTACATATATGTCATCATGCAAGAGGGTCTGAATAAGTGTCCGAGTGTTGGATCCCTAATGCATGAGAAATGTCAAGTAAACACCATAATTACATATCTATCATCATGCAAGTGGGTCCGAATAAGTGTCCGAGTGTTCGAACCCTAATGCATGAGAAATGGCAAGTAAACACCATAATTACATATCTGCCATCATGCAAGAGGGTCCGAATAAGTGTCCGAGTGTTTGAACCCTAATGCATGAGAAATGGCAAGTTAACACCATAATTACATATATGCCATCATTCAAGAGGGTCCGAATAAGTGTCCGAGTGTTCGAACCCTAATGCATGAGAAACGGCAAGTAAACACCATAATTACATATCTTCCATCATCCGAGAGGGTCCGAATATGTGTCCGATTGCTTAAACCCAAATACACGAGAAATGGCAAGTAAACACCAAAATTACATATCTGCCATCATGGAAGAGGGTCCGAAAAAGTGTTTTAGTGTTCGAACCCTAATGTATGAGAAATGGCTAGTGAACACCATAATTACATATCTGCGATCACGCAAGAGGGTCCGAATAAGTGCCGGGTGTCTAAATCGGAATGCATGAGAAATACCAAGGAAACACCATAATTACATATCTACGATCATGCAAAAGGGTCAGAATAACTGTCCGAGTGTTTAAATCCAAATGCATGAGAAATGGTAAGTAAACACCATAATTACATATCTGCCATCATGCAAGAGGGTCTGAATAAGTGTATGAGTGTTTAAACCCTAATGCATGAAAAATGAAAAGTAAACAGTGTAATTACATATCTGTCATCATGCAAGAGGGTCCGAATAAGTGTCCGAGTGCTGGAACCTAATGCATGAGAAATGTCAAGTAAACACCATAATTACATATCTATCATCATGCAAGAGGGTCCGAATAAGTGTCCGAGTGTTCGAACCCTAATGCATGAGAAATGGCAAGTAAACACCATAATTACATATCTGCCATCATGCAAGAGGATCCGAATAAGTGTCCGAGTGTTCAACCCCTAATGCATGAGAAATGGCAAGTAAACACCATAATTACATATATGCCATCATTCAAGAGGGTCCGAATAAGTGTCCGAGTGTTCGAACCCTAATCCACGAGAAATGGCAAGTAAACACCATAATTACATATCTGCCATCATGCAAGAGGGTCCGAATAAGTGTCCGTGTGTTCGAACCCTAATGTATGAGAAATGAGAAGTAAACACCATAATTACATATCTGCCATCATGTAAGTGGGTTTGAATATGTGTCCAAGTGTTCGAACACTAATGTATGAGAAATGACAAGAAAACACCATAATTATATATCAGCCATCGTGCAAGAGGGTCTGAATAAGTGTACGAGTGTTTAAACCTTAGTGCATGAGAAATGACAAGTAAACACAGTAATTACATATCTGTCATCATGCAAGAGGGTCCGAATAAGTGTACGAGTGTTAAAACCCTAATGCATGAGAAATGAGAAGTAAACACTGTAATTACATATCTGTCATCATGCAAGATGATCCGAATAAGTGTCCGAGTGTTCGAACCCTAATGCGTGAGAAATGGCAAGTAAACACCGTAATTACATATCCGCCAACATGCAAGAGGGTCTGAATAAGTGTCCGAGTCTTCGAGCCCTAATGCATGAGAAATGGCAAGTAAACACCCTAATTACATATCTGCCATCATGTAAGAGGGTTTGAATAAGTGTCCGAGTGTTCGAACCGTAATATATGAGAAATGGCAAGTAAACACCATAATTACATATCTGCCATGATGCAAGAGGGTCTAAATCAGTTTACGTGTGTTTAAACCCTAATGCAGGAGAAATGACAAGTAAACACTGTAATTACATATCTGTCATCATGCAAGAGGGTCCGAATAAGTGTCCCAGTGTTCGAACCCTAATGCATAAGAAATGTCAAGTAAACACCACAATTACATATCTGCCATCATGCCAGAGGGTCCGAATAAGTGTCCGAGTGTTCGAACCCTCTTGCATGAGAAATGGCAAGTAAACACCATAATTACATATCTGCCATCATGCAAGAGGGTCTAAATTAGTGTCCGAGTGTTTAAACCCTAATGCATGAGACATGGCCAGTAAACACCATAATTACATTTCTGCCATCATGCAAGAGGGTTCGAATAAGTGTTCAAGTGGTCGAACCCTAATGCTTTGAGCAGTGGAAACTAAACACCGTAATTACATATCTGCCATCATGCAAGAGGGTCCGAATAAGTGTCCGAGTGTTCGAGCCCTAATGCATGAGAAATGCCAACCAAACACCATAATTACATATCTGCCATCTTGTAAGAGGGTTTGAATAAGTGTCCGAGTGTTCGAACCCTAATGTATGAGAAATGGCAAGTAAACACCACAATTACGTATCTGCCATTATGCAAGAGGGTCCGAATCAGTGTACGAGTGTTTAAACCCTAATGCATGAGAAATGACAAGTAGACGCTGTAATTACATATCTGTCATCATGCAAGAGGGTCCGAATAAGTGTCCGAGTATTCGAACCCTAATGGTTGAGAAATGGCACGTAAACAACATATTTACATATCTGCCATCATGCCCGAGGGTCCGAATAAGTGTCCGATTTTTCGAACCCTAACGCTTGAGAAATGGCAAGTAAACGCCATAATTACATATCTGCCATCATGTAGGAAGGTTTGAATAAGTGTCCAAGTGTTCGAACCATAATGTATGAGAAATGGCAAGTAAACACCATAATTACATATCTGCCATCATGCAAGAGGCTCCGAATAAGTGTACGAGTGTTTAAACCCTAATGCATGAGAAATGACAAGTAAAACACCGTAATTACATATCTGTCATCAGGAAAGAGGGTCCGAATAAGTGTCCGAGTGTTCGAACCCTAATGCATCAAAAATGGCTAGTAAACACCATAACTACATATCCGGCAACATGCAAGACGGTCTGAATAAGTGTCCGAGTGTTCGAACCCTAATGCATGAGAAATGGCAAGTAAACACTGTAATTACATATCTGCCATCATGCAAGAGGGTCCGAATAACTGTCCGAGTGTTCGAACCCTAATGCATAAGAAATCTCAAGTAAACACCACAATTACATATATGCGATCATGCAAGAGGGTCCGAATAAGTGTCCGAGTGTTCGAACCCTAATGCATGAGAAATGGCAAGTAAACACCATAATTACATATCTGCCAACATGCAAGAGGGTCTGAATAAGTGTCTGAGTGTTCGAACCCCAATGCATGAGAAATGGCAAGTAAACACTGTAATTACAAATCTGCCATCATGCAAGAGGGTCCGAATAAGTGTCCTAGTGTTCGAACCCTAATGCATAAGAAATGTCAAGTAAAGAACACAATTACATATCAGCCATCATGCAAGAGGGTCCGAATAAGTGTCCAAGTGTTCGAACCCTAATGCATGAGAAATGGCAAGAAAACACCACAATTACATATCGGCCATCCTGTAAGTGGGTTTGAATAAGTGTCCAAGTGTTCGAACCCTAATGTATGATAAATTACAAGCAAACGCCATAATTACATATCTGCCATCATGCAAGAGGGTCCGAATAAGTGTATTAGTGTTTAAACCCTAATGCATGAGAAATGAAAAGTAAACAGTGTAATTACGTATCTGTCATCATGCAAGAGGGTCCGAATAAGTGTCCGAGTGTTGGAACCCTAATGCATGAGAAATGACAAGTAAACACTGTAATTACATATCAATCATCATGCGAGAGAGTCCGAATAAGTGTTTGAGTGTTCGAACCCTAATGCATGAGAAATAGCAAGTAAACACCGTAATTACATACCAGCAATGATGCAAGAGGGTCCGAATAAGTGTCCGAGTGTTCGAACCCTAATGCATGAGAAATGGCAAGTAAACACCGTAATTACATATTTGCCATCATGCAAGAGGGTTCGAATAAGTGTCCGACAGTTCGAACCCTAATGCATGAGAAACGGCAAGTAAACACCATAATTACATATCTTCCATCATGCAAGAGGGTCCGAATAAGTGTCCGAGTGTTCGAACCCTAATGCCTGAGAAATGGCAAGCAAACACCATAATTACATATCTGCCATCACGCAAGAGGGTCTGAATTAGTGCCCGAGTGTTTAATCCCTAATGCATGAGACTTGGCAAATAAACACCGTAATGACATATTTGCCATCATACAAGAGGGTCCGAACAAGTGTCCGAGTGTTCGAACCCTAATGTATGAGAAATGGCAAGTAAACACCATAACTAGATATCTGCCATCATGCAAGAGGGTCCGAATAAGTGTCCGAGTGTTCGAACCCTAATGTATGAGAAATGGCAAGTAAACACCATAACTAGATATCTGCCATCATGCAAGAGGGTCCGAATAAGTGTTCGAGTGTTCGAACCCTAATGGATGAGAAATGGTGGGTAAACACCATATTTACATATCTGCCATCATGCAAGAGGGTCCGAATAAGTGTCCGAGTGTTCGAACCCTAATGCATGAGAAATGGCAAGTAAACACCAGAATTACATATCTGCCATCATGTAAGAGGGTTTGAATAAGTGTCCAAGTGTTCGAACCGTAATGTATGAGAAATGACAAGTAAACACCACAATTACGTATCTGCCATCATGGAAGAGGGTCCGAATAAGTGTACGAGTGTTTAAACCCTAATGCATGAGAAATGAAAAGTAAACACTGTAATTACATATCTGTCATCATGCAAGAGGGTCCGAATAAGTGTCCGAGTGTTCGAACCCTAATGGATGAGAAATGGCAGGTAAACACCATATTTACATATCTGCCATCATGCAAGAGGGTCCGAATAAGTGTCCGAATGTTCGAACGCTAATGCAAGAGAAATGGCAAGTAAACACCATCATTACATATCTGCCATCATGTAAGAGGGTTTGAATAAGTGTCCCAGTGTTCGAACCGTAATGTATGAGAAATGACAAGTAAACACCATAATTACATATCTGCCATGATGCAAGTGGGTCCGAATAAGTGTACGAGTGTTTAAACCCTAATGCATGAGAAATGACAAGTAAACACTGTAATTACATATCTGTCATCATGCAAGAGGGTCCGAATAAGTGTCCGAGTGTTCGAACCCTAATGCGTGAGAAATGGCAAGTAAACACCGTAATTACATATCCGCCAACACGCAAGAGGGTCCGAATAAGTGTCCGAGTGGTCGAACCCTAATGGATGAGAAATGGCAGGTAAACACCATATTTACATATCTGCCATCATGCAAGAGGGTCCGAATAAGTGTCCGAGTGTTCGAACCCTAATGGATGAGAAATGGCAGGTAAACACCATATTTACATATCTGCCATCATGCAAGAGGGTCCGAATAAGTGTCCGAATGTTCGAACGCTAATGCAAGAGAAATGGCAAGTAAACACCATCATTACATATCTGCCATCATGTAAGAGGGTTTGAATAAGTGTCCCAGTGTTCGAACCGTAATGTATGAGAAATGACAAGTAAACACCATAATTACATATCTGCCATGATGCAAGTGGGTCCGAATAAGTGTACGAGTGTTTAAACCCTAATGCATGAGAAATGACAAGTAAACACTGTAATTACATATCTGTCATCATGCAAGAGGGTCCGAATAAGTGTCCGAGTGTTCGAACCCTAATGCGTGAGAAATGGCAAGTAAACACCGTAATTACATATCCGCCAACACGCAAGAGGGTCCGAATAAGTGTCCGAGTGGTCGAACCCTAATGGATGAGAAATGGCAGGTAAACACCATATTTACATATCTGCCATCATGCAAGAGGGTCCGAATAAGTGTCCTAGTGTTCGAACGCTAATGCATGAGAAATGCCAAGTAAACACCAAAATAACATATCTGCCATCATGTAAGAGGGTTTGAATAAGTGTCCAAGTGTTCGAACCCTAATGTATGAGAAATGACAAGTAAACACCGTAATTACATAGCTGGCATGATGCAAGAGGGTCCGAATAAGTGTACGAGTGTCTAAACCCTAATGCATGAGAAATGACAAGTAAACACTGTAATTACATACCTGTCATCATGCAAGAGGGTCCGAATAAGTGTCCGAGTGTTCGAACGCTAATGCATGAGAAATGGCAAGTAAACACCCAAATTACATATCTGCCACCATGTAAGAGGGTTTGAATAAGTGTCCAAGTGTTCGAACCCTAATGTATGAGAAATGACAAGTAAACACCGTAATTACATAGCTGGCATGATGCAAGAGGGTCCGAATAAGTGTACGAGTGTCTAAACCCTAATGCATGAGAAATGACAAGTAAACACTGTAATTACATATCTGTCATCATGCAAGAGGGTCCGAATAAGTGTCCGAGTGTTCGAACGCTAATGCATGAGAAATGGCAAGTAAACACCCAAATTACATATCTGCCACCATGTAAGAGGGTTTGAATAAGTGTCCAAGTGTTCGAACCCTAATGTATGAGAAATGACAAGTAAACACCGTAATTACATAGCTGCCATGATGCAAGAGGGTCCGAATAAGTGTACGAGTGTCTAAACCCTAATGCATGTGAAATGACAAGTAAACACTGTAATTACATATCTGTCATCATGCAAGAGGGTCCGAATAAGTGTCCGAGTGTTCGAACCCTAATGCGTGCGAAATGGCAAGTAAACACCATAATTACATATCCGCCAACATGCAAGAGGGTCCGAATAAGTGTCCTAGTGTTCGAGCCCTAATGCATGAGAAATGGCAAGTAAACACCATAATTGCATATCTGCCACCATGTAAGAGGGTTTGAATAAGTGTCCGAGTGTTCGAAGCCTAATGTATGAGAAATGGCAAGTAAACACCATAATTACATATCTGCCATCATGCAAGAGGGTCCGAATCAGTGTACGAGTGTTTAAACCCTAATGCATGAGAAATGACAAGTAAACACTGCAATTACATATCTGTCATCTTGCAAGAGGGTCCGAATAAGTGTCCGAGTGTTCGAACCCTAATGCATGAGAAATAGCAAGTAAACTCTGTAATTACATATCTGCAATTATGCAAGACGGTCCGAATAAGTGTCCGAGTGTTCGAACCCGAATGCATGAGAAATGGCAAGTAAACACCGTAATTACATATTTGCCATCATGCAAGAGGGTTCGAATAACTGTCCAAGAGTTCGAACCCTAATGCATGAGAAAGGCAAGTAAACACCATAATAACATATCTGCCATCATGCATGAGGGTCCGAATAAGTGTCCGAGTGTTCGAACCATAATGCATGAGAAACGGCAAGTAAACCCCATAATTGCATATTTGCCATCATACAAGAGGGTCTGAATTAGTGTCCGAGTGTTTAATCCGTCATGCATGAGACCTGGCAAGTAAATACCGTAATTACAAATCTGCCATCATGCAAGAGGGCCCAAATAAGTGTCCGAGTGTTCGAACCCTAATGCATGAGAAATGGCAAGTAAACACCATAATTACATATCTGCCATCATTTAAGAGGGTTTGAATAAGTGTCCGAGTGTTTGAAGCCTAATGTATGAGAAATGGCAAGTAAACACCGTAATTACATATCTGCCATCATGCAAGAGGGTCCGAATCAGTGTACGAGTGTTTAAACCCTAATGCATGAGAAATGACAAGTAAACACTATAATGACATATCTTTCATCATGCAAGAGGGTCCGAATAAGTGTGCAAGTGTTCGAACCCTAACGCATGAGAAATGGCAAGTAAACACCATAATTACATATCTGCAATCATCCAAGAGGGTCTGAATAAGTGTCCGAGTGTTCGAACCCTAATGCATGAGAAATGGCAAGTAAACATTGTAATTACATATTTGCCATCATGCAAGAGGGTCCGAATAAGTATCCGAGCGTTCAAACCCTAATGCATGAGAAATGGCAAGTACACACCATAATTACATATCTGCCATCATGCAAGAGGGTCCGAATAAGTGTCCGAATGTTCGAACCCTGATGCATGAGAAATGGCAGGTAAACGCCATAATTACATATCTGCCATCATGCAAGAGTGTCTGAATTAGCGTCCGAGAGATTAATCCCTAATGCATGAGACTTGGCAAGTAAACACCGTATTTACATATCTGCCATCATGCAAGAGGGCCCGAATAAGTGTCCGAGTGTTCGAACCCTAATGCATGAGAAATGGCAATTAAACACCACAATTACATGTCTGCCATCATGCAAGAGGGTCCGAATAAGTGTTCGAATGTTCGAACCCTAATGAATGGGAAATGGCTGGTAAACACCATAATTACATATCTGCCATCATGCAAGAGGATCCGAATAAGGGTCCGAGTGTTCGAACCCTAATGCATGAAAAATGGGACATAACCACCATAATTACATATCTGCCATCATGTAAGTGGCTTTGAATAAGTGTCCAAGTGTTCGAACCCTAATGTATGAGAAATGACAAGTAAACACCATAATTACATTTCTGCCATCACGCAAGTGGGTCCGAATAAGTGTCCGAGTGTTCGAACCCTAATGCGTGAGAAATGACAAGTAAACACCATAATTATGTATCCGCCAACATGCAAGAGGGTCCGAATAAGTGTCCGAGTGTTCGAACCCTAATGCATGTGAAATGGCAAGTAAACACCACAATTACATATTTGCCATCATGGAAAAGGGTTTGAATAAGTGTCCGAGTGTTCGAAGCCTAATGTATGAGAAATGGCAAGTAAACACCATAATTACATATATGCCATCATGCAAGAGGGTCCGAATCAGTGTACGAGTGTTTAAACCCTAATGCACGAGAAATGACAAATAAACACTGTAATTACATATCTGTCATCATGCAAGAGGGTCCGAATAAGTGTCTGAGTGTTCGAACTCTAATGCATGAGAAATGGCTGGTAAACTCCGCAATTACAAATTTGCCATCATGCAAGTGGGTTCAAATAAGTGACCGAGTGTTCGAACCCTAATGCAAGAGAAATGGCAAGTAAACACAATAATTACATATCTGCCATCATGTAAGAGGGTCCGAATAACTGTCTGAGTGTTCAAACCCTAATGCATGAGAAATGGCAAGTGAACACCATAATTACATATCTGCCATCATGCAAGAGGGTCTGAATTAGTGTCCGAGTGTTTAATCCCTAATGCATGAGACTTGGCAAGTAAACATCGTAATTACATATCTGCCATCATGCCAGAGGGCCCGAATAAGTGTTCGAGTGTTCGAAGCCTAATGTATGAGAAATAGCAAGTAAACACCATAATTACATATCTGCCATCATGCAAGAGGGTCCGAATCCGTGTATGAGTGTTCAAACCCTAATGCATGAGAAATGACAAGTAAACACTGTAATTACATATCTGTCATCATGCAAGAGGGTCCGAATAAGTGTCCGATTGTTCGAACCCTAATGCGTGAGAAATGGCAGGTAAAGACCAAAATTACATATCTGCCACCATGTATGAGGGTTTGAATAAGTGCCCAAGTGTTCGAACCCTAATGGATGAGAAATAGCAGGTAAACACCGTAGTTACATATCTGCCAACATGCAAGAGGGTCCGAATAAGTGTCCGAGTGTTCGAACCCTAATGCATGAGAAATGGCAAGTAAACACTGTAATTACGTATTCGCCAACATGCAAGAGGGTCCGAATAAGTGTCCGAGTGTTCGAGCCCTAATGCATGAGAAATGGCAAGTAAACACCATAATTACATATCTGCCATCATGGAAGAGGGTTTGAATAAGTGTCCGAGTGTTCGAAGCCTAATGTATGAGAAATGGAAAGTAAACACCATAATTACGTATCTGCCATCATGCAAGAGGGTCCGAATCAGTGTACGAGTGTTTAAACCCTAATGCATGAGAAATGACAAGTAAACACTGTAATTACATATCTGTCATCATGCAAGAGGGTCCGAATAAGTGTCCGAGTGTTCGAACCGTAATGCATGAGAAATAGCAAGTAAACACCATAATTACATATCCGGCAACATGCAAGAGGGTCCGAATAAGTGTCCGAGTGTTCGAACCCTAATGCATGAGAAATGGCAAGTAAACACGGTAATTACATATCTGTCAGTCTGCAAGCGGGTCCGAATAAGTGTCCTAGTGCTCGAACCATAATGCATGAGAAATGGCAAGTAAACACCATAATTACATATCTGCGATCATGAAAGAGGGTTTGAAAATGTGTCCGAGTGTTCGAACCCTAATGCATGAGAAATGGCCGGTAAACTCCGCAATTACAAATTTGCCATCATGCAAGAGGGTTCAAATAAGTGTCCGAGTGTTCGAACCCTAATGCAAGAGAAATGGAAAGTAAACACCATAATTACATATCTGCCATCATGCAAGAGGGTCCGAATAACTGTCCGAATGTTCGAACCCTAATGCATGAGAAATGGCAAGTAAACACCATAATTACATATCTGCCATCATGTAAGAGGGTTTGAATCTGTGTCCGAGTGTTCGAACCCTAATGTATGAGAAATGGCAAGTAAACACCATAATTACATATCTGCCATCATGCAAGAGGATCCGAATCAGTGTACGAGTGTTTAAACCCTAATGCATGAGAAATGACAAGTAAACACTGTAATTACATATCTGTCATCCTGCAAGCGGGGCCGAATAAGTGTCCGAGTGTTCGAACCCTAATGCATGAGAAATGGCATGTAAACACCATAATTACATATATGCAATCATGCAAGAGGGTCTGAATAAGTGTCCGAGTGTTCGAACCCTAATGCATGAGAAATGGCTGGTAAACTCCGCAATTACGAATTTGCCATCATGCAAGAGGGTTCAAATAAGTGACCGAGTGTTCGAACCCTAATGCAAGAGAAATGGCAAGTAAACACAATAATTACATATCTGCCATCATTCAAGAGGGTCCGAATAACTGTCCGAGTGTTCGAACCCTAATGCATGAGAAATGGCAAGTGAACACCATAATTACATATCTGTCATCATGCAAGAGGGTCTGAATTAGTGTCCGAGTGTTTAATCCCTAATGCATGAGACTTGGCAAGTAAACATCGTAATTACATATCTGCCATCATGCCAGAGGGCCCGAATAAATGTCCGAGTGTTCGAAGCCTAATGTATGAGAAATAGGAAGTAAACACCATAATTACATATCTGCCATCATGCAAGAGGGTCCGAATCCGTGTATGAGTGTTCAAACCCTAATGCATGAGAAATGACAAGTAAACACTGTAATTACATATCTGTCATCATGCAAGAGGGTCTGAATAAGTGTCCGAGTGTTCGAACCCTAATGCATGAGAAATAGCAAGTAAACTCCGTAATTACATATCTACAATCATGCAAGAGGGTCCGACTAAGTGTCGGATTGTTCGAACCATAATGCATGAGAAATGGCAAGTAAACACCGTAATTACATATTTGCCATCATGCAAGAGGGTTCGAATAAGTGTCCGAGTGTTCGAACCCTAATGCATGAGAAATGGCAAGTAAACACCATAATTACATATATGCCATCATGCAAGAGGGTCCGAATAAGTGTCCGAGTGTTCGAACCCTAATGCATGAGAAATGGCATGTAAACACCATAATTACATATCTGCCATCATGCAAGAGGGTTTGAATTAGTGTCCGAGTGTTTAATCCCTATTGCATGAGACATGGCAAGTAAACACCGTAATTACAAATCTGCCATCATGCAAGAGGGCCCGAATTAGTGTCCGAGTGTTCGAACCCTAATGCATGTGAAATGGCAGGTAAACACCATAATTACATATCCGGCAACATGTAAGAGGGTCCGAATAAGTGTCCAAGTGTTCGAACCCTAATGCAGGAGAAATGGCAAGTAAACACCATAATAACATATCTGCCATCATGCAAGAGGGTCCGAATAAGTGTCCGAGTGTTCGAACCCTAACGCATGAGAAATGGCAAGTAAACACCATAATTACATATCTGCCATCATGCAAGAGGGTCCGAATAATTGTCCGAGTGTTCGAACCCTAATGCATGAGAAATGGCAAGTAAACACCATAATTACATATCTGCCATCATGCAAGAGGGTCTGAATTAGAGTCCGAGTGTTGAAACCCAAATGCATGAGACATGGCAAGTAAACACCGTAATTACATATCTGCCATCATGCAAGAGGGTCTGAACATGTGTCCGAGTGTTCGAACCCTAATGTATGATAAATGGCAAGTAAACACCATAATTACATATCTGCCATCATGCAAGAGGGTCCGAATAAGTGTCCGAGTGTTCGAACCCTAATGCATGAGAAATGGCAGGTAAAGACCAAAATTACATATCTGCCACCATGTAAGAGGGTTTGAATAAGTGCCCAAGTGTTCGAACCCTAATTTAAGAGAAATGACAAGTAAACACCATAATTACATATCTGCCGTCATGCAAGAGGGTCCGAATAAGTGTACGAGTGTATAAACCCTAATGCATGAGAAATGACAAGTAAACACTGTAATTACATATCTGTCATCATGCAAGAGGGTCCAAATAAGTGTCCAAGTGTTCGAACCCTAATGGATGAGAAATGGCAGGTAAACACCATATTTACATATCTGCCATCATGCAAGAGTGTCCGAATCCGTGAACGAGTGTTTAAACCCTAATGCATGAGAAATGACAGGTAAACACTGTAATTACATATCTGTCATCATGCAAGAGGGTCCGAATAAGTGTCCGAGTGTTCGAACCCTAATGCATGAGAAATAGCAAGTAAACTCCGTAATTACATATCTACAATCATGCAAGAGGGTCCGAATAAGTGTCGGAGTGTTCGAACCCTAATGCATGAGAAATGGCAAGTAAACTCCGTAATTACATATTTGCCATCATGCAAGGGGGTTCGAATAAGTGTCCGAGTGTTCGAACCCTAATGCAGGAGAAATGGCAAGTAAACACCATAATTACATATCTGCCATCATGCAAGAGGGTCCGAATAAGTGTCCGAGTGTTCGAACCCTAATGCATGAGAAATGGCAAGTAAACACCATAATTACATTTCTGCCATCATGCAAGAGGGTTTGAATTAGTGTCCAAGTGTTTAATCCCTAATGCATGAGACATGGCAAGTAAACACCGTAATTACAAATCTGCCATCATGCAAGAGGGCCCGAATTAGTGTCCGAGTGTTCGAACCCTATTGCATGAGAAATGGCAAGTAAACACCATAATTACATATCCGCCAACATGCAAGAGGGTCCGAATAAGTGTACGAGTGTTTAAACCCTAATGCATGAGAAATGACAAGTAAACATTGTAATTACATATCTGTCATCATGCAAGAGGGTCCGAATAAGTGTCCGAGTGTTCGAACCCTAATGCGTGAGAAATGGCAAGTAAACACCATAATTACGTATCCGCCAACATGCAAGAGGGTCCGAATAAGTGTCCGAGTGTTCGAGCCCTAATGCATGAGAAATGGCAAGTAAACACCATAATTACATATCTGCCATCATGGAAGAGGGTTCAAATAAGTGTCCGAGTGTTCGAAGCCTAATGTATGAGAAATGGCAAGTAAACACCATAATTACATATCTGCCATCATGCAAGAGGGTCCGAATCAGTGTACGAGTGTTTAAACCCTAATGCATGAGAAATGACAAGTAAACACTGTAATTACATATCTGTCATAATTCAAGAGGGTCCGAATAAGTGTCTGAGTGTTCGAACCCTAATGCATGAGAAATAGCAAGTAAACTCCGTAATTAGATATCTGCAATCATGCAAGAGGGTCTGAATAAGTGTCCGAGTGTTTGAACCCTAATGCATGAGAAATGGCAAGTAAACACCGTAATTACATATTTGCCATCATGCAAGAGCATTCGAATAACTGTCCGAGTGTTCGAACCCTAATGCATGAGAAATGGCAAGTAAACACCATAATTACATATCTGCCATCATGCAAGAGGGTCCGAGTAAGTGTCCGAGTGTTCGAACCCTAATGCATGAGAAATGGCAAGTAAACAACATAATTACATATTTGCCATCATGCAAGAGGGTTCGAATAAGTGTCCGACTGTTCGAACCCTAATGCTTGAGAAATGGCAAGTAAACACCATAATTACATATCTGCCATCATGCAAGAGGTTCTGAATTAGTGTCCGAGTGTTTAATCCCTAATGCATGAGACATGGCAAGTAAATACCGTAATTACAAATCTGCCATCATGCAAGAGGCCCCGAATAAGTGTCCGAGTGTTCGAACCCCAATGCATGAGAAATGGCAAGTAAACACCATAATTACATATCCGTCAACATACAAGGGGGTCCGAATAAGTGTCCGAGTGTTCGAACCCTAATGCATGAGAAATGGCAAGTAAACATTGTAATTTCATATTTGCCATCATGCTAGAGGGTCCGAACAAGTGTCCGAGTGTTCGAACCCTAATGTATGAGAAATGGCAAGTAAACACCATAATTACATATCTGCCATCATGCATGAGGATCCGAATCAGTGTACGAGTGTTTAAACCCTAATGCAAGAGAAATGACAATTAAACATTGTAATTACATATTTGCCATCATGCAAGAGGGTCTGAATAAGTGTCCGAGTGTTCGAACCCTAATGGATCAGAAATGGCAACTAAACTCCGCAATTACATATTTGCCATCATGCAAGAGGGTTCAAATAAGTATCCGAGTGTTCGAACCCTAATGCATGAGAAATGGCAAGTAAACACCATAATTACATATCTGCCATCATGCAAGAGGGTCCGAATAAGTGTCCGAGTGTTCGAACCCTAATGCACGAGAAATGGCGAGTAAACACCGTAATTACATATTTGCCATCATGCAAGAGGGTTCGAATAACTGTCCGAGTGTTCGAACCCTAATGCTTGAGAAATGGCAAGTAAACACCATAATAACATATCTGCCATCATGCAAGAGGGTCCGAATAAGTGTACGAGTGTTCGAACCCTAATGCATGAGAAATGGCAAGTAAACCCCATAATTACATATATGCCAACATGCAAGAGGGTCCGAATAAGTGTCCGAGTGTTCGAACCCTAATGCATGAGAAATGGCAAGTGAACACCATAATTACATATCTGTCATCATGCAAGAGGGTCTGAATTAGTGTCCGAGTGTTTAATCCCTAATGCATGAGACTTGGCAAGTAAACATCGTAATTACATATCTGCCATCATGCCAGAGGGCCCGAATAAATGTCCGAGTGTTCGAAGCCTAATGTATGAGAAATAGGAAGTAAACACCATAATTACATATCTGCCATCATGCAAGAGGGTCCGAATCCGTGTATGAGTGTTCAAACCCTAATGCATGAGAAATGACAAGTAAACACTGTAATTACATATCTGTCATCATGCAAGAGGGTCTGAATAAGTGTCCGAGTGTTCGAACCCTAATGCATGAGAAATAGCAAGTAAACTCCGTAATTACATATCTACAATCATGCAAGAGGGTCCGACTAAGTGTCGGATTGTTCGAACCATAATGCATGAGAAATGGCAAGTAAACACCGTAATTACATATTTGCCATCATGCAAGAGGGTTCGAATAAGTGTCCGAGTGTTCGAACCCTAATGCATGAGAAATGGCAAGTAAACACCATAATTACATATATGCCATCATGCAAGAGGGTCCGAATAAGTGTCCGAGTGTTCGAACCCTAATGCATGAGAAATGGCATGTAAACACCATAATTACATATCTGCCATCATGCAAGAGGGTTTGAATTAGTGTCCGAGTGTTTAATCCCTATTGCATGAGACATGGCAAGTAAACACCGTAATTACAAATCTGCCATCATGCAAGAGGGCCCGAATTAGTGTCCGAGTGTTCGAACCCTAATGCATGTGAAATGGCAGGTAAACACCATAATTACATATCCGGCAACATGTAAGAGGGTCCGAATAAGTGTCCGAGTGTTCGAACCCTAATGCAGGAGAAATGGCAAGTAAACACCATAATAACATATCTGCCATCATGCAAGAGGGTCCGAATAAGTGTCCGAGTGTTCGAACCCTAATGCATGAGAAATGGCAAGTAAACACCATAATTACATATCTGCCATCATGCAAGAGGGTCCGAATAATTGTCCGAGTGTTCGAACCCTAATGCATGAGAAATGGCAAGTAAACACCATAATTACATATCTGCCATCATGCAAGAGGGTCTGAATTAGAGTCCGAGTGTTGAAACCCAAATGCATGAGACATGGCAAGTAAACACCGTAATTACATATCTGCCATCATGCAAGAGGGTCTGAACATGTGTCCGAGTGTTCGAACCCTAATGTATGATAAATGGCAAGTAAACACCATAATTACATATCTGCCATCATGCAAGAGGGTCCGAATAAGTGTCCGAGTGTTCGAACCCTAATGCATGAGAAATGGCAGGTAAAGACCAAAATTACATATCTGCCACCATGTAAGAGGGTTTGAATAAGTGCCCAAGTGTTCGAACCCTAATTTAAGAGAAATGACAAGTAAACACCATAATTACATATCTGCCGTCATGCAAGAGGGTCCGAATAAGTGTACGAGTGTATAAACCCTAATGCATGAGAAATGACAAGTAAACACTGTAATTACATATCTGTCATCATGCAAGAGGGTCCAAATAAGTGTCCAAGTGTTCGAACCCTAATGGATGAGAAATGGCAGGTAAACACCATATTTACATATCTGCCATCATGCAAGAGTGTCCGAATCCGTGAACGAGTGTTTAAACCCTAATGCATGAGAAATGACAGGTAAACACTGTAATTACATATCTGTCATCATGCAAGAGGGTCCGAATAAGTGTCCGAGTGTTCGAACCCTAATGCATGAGAAATAGCAAGTAAACTCCGTAATTACATATCTACAATCATGCAAGAGGGTCCGAATAAGTGTCGGAGTGTTCGAACCCTAATGCATGAGAAATGGCAAGTAAACTCTGTAATTACATATTTGCCATCATGCAAGGGGGTTCGAATAAGTGTCCGAGTGTTCGAACCCTAATGCAGGAGAAATGGCAAGTAAACACCATAATTACATATCTGCGATCATGCAAGAGGGTCCGAATAAGTGTCCGAGTGTTCGAACCCTAATGCATGAGAAATGGCAAGTAAACACCATAATTACATTTCTGCCATCATGCAAGAGGGTTTGAATTAGTGTCCAAGTGTTTAATCCCTAATGCATGAGACATGGCAAGTAAACACCGTAATTACAAATCTGCCATCATGCAAGAGGGCCCGAATTAGTGTCCGATTGTTCGAACCCTATTGCATGAGAAATGGCAAGTAAACACCATAATTACATATCCGCCAACATGCAAGAGGGTCCGAATAAGTGTACGAGTGTTTAAACCCTAATGCATGAGAAATGACAAGTAAACATTGTAATTACATATCTGTCATCATGCAAGAGGGTCCGAATAAGTGTCCGAGTGTTCGAACCCTAATGCGTGAGAAATGGCAAGTAAACACCATAATTACGTATCCGCCAACATGCAAGAGGGTCCGAATAAGTGTCCGAGTGTTCGAGCCCTAATGCATGAGAAATGGCAAGTAAACACCATAATTACATATCTGCCATCATGGAAGAGGGTTCAAATAAGTGTCCGAGTGTTCGAAGCCTAATGTATGAGAAATGGCAAGTAAACACCATAATTACATATCTGCCATCATGCAAGAGGGTCCGAATCAGTGTACGAGTGTTTAAACCCTAATGCATGAGAAATGACAAGTAAACACTGTAATTACATATCTGTCATAATTCAAGAGGGTCCGAATAAGTGTCTGAGTGTTCGAACCCTAATGCATGAGAAATAGCAAGTAAACTCCGTAATTAGATATCTGCAATCATGCAAGAGGGTCTGAATAAGTGTCCGAGTGTTTGAACCCTAATGCATGAGAAATGGCAAGTAAACACCGTAATTACATATTTGCCATCATGCAAGAGCGTTCGAATAACTGTCCGAGTGTTCGAACCTTAATGCATGAGAAATGGCAAGTAAACACCATAATTACATATCTGCCATCATGCAAGAGGGTCCGAGTAAGTGTCCGAGTGTTCGAACCCTAATGCATGAGAAATGGCAAGTAAACAACATAATTACATATTTGCCATCATGCAAGAGGGTTCGAATAAGTGTCCGACTGTTCGAACCCTAATGCTTGAGAAATGGCAAGTAAACACCATAATTACATATCTGCCATCATGCAAGAGGTTCTGAATTAGTGTCCGAGTGTTTAATCCCTAATGCATGAGACATGGCAAGTAAATACCGTAATTACAAATCTGCCATCATGCAAGAGGCCCCGAATAAGTGTCCGAGTGTTCGAACCCCAATGCATGAGAAATGGCAAGTAAACACCATAATTACATATCCGTCAACATACAAGGGGGTCCGAATAAGTGTCCGAGTGTTCGAACCCTAATGCATGAGAAATGGCAAGTAAACATTGTAATTTCATATTTGCCATCATGCTAGAGGGTCCGAACAAGTGTCCGAGTGTTCGAACCCTAATGTATGAGAAATGGCAAGTAAACACCATAATTACATATCTGCCATCATGCATGAGGATCCGAATCAGTGTACGAGTGTTTAAACCCTAATGCAAGAGAAATGACAATTAAACATTGTAATTACATATTTGCCATCATGCAAGAGGGTCTGAATAAGTGTCCGAGTGTTCGAACCCTAATGGATCAGAAATGGCAACTAAACTCCGCAATTACATATTTGCCATCATGCAAGAGGGTTCAAATAAGTATCCGAGTGTTCGAACCCTAATGCATGAGAAATGGCAAGTAAACACCATAATTACATATCTGCCATCATGCAAGAGGGTCCGAATAAGTGTCCGAGTGTTCGAACCCTAATGCACGAGAAATGGCGAGTAAACACCGTAATTACATATTTGCCATCATGCAAGAGGGTTCGAATAACTGTCCGAGTGTTCGAACCCTAATGCTTGAGAAATGGCAAGTAAACACCATAATAACATATCTGCCATCATGCAAGAGGGTCCGAATAAGTGTACGAGTGTTCGAACCCTAATGCATGAGAAATGGCAAGTAAACCCCATAATTACATATATGCCATCATGCAAGAGGGTCTGAATTAGTGTCCGAGTGTTTAATCCCTAATGCATGAGACTGGGCAAGTAAACACCGTAATTACATATCTGCCGTCATGCAAGAGGGCGGGAATAAGTGTCCGAGTGTTCGACCCCTAATGCATGAGAAATGGCAAGTAAACACCATAATTACATATCCGCCAACATGCAAGAGGGTCCGAATAAGTGTCCGAGTGTTCTAACCCCAATGCATGAGAAATGGCAAGTAAACACCATAATAACATATCTGCCATCATGCAAGAGGGTCCGAATAAGTATCCGAGTGTTCGAACCCCAATGCATGAGAAATGGCAAGTAAACACCATAATTACATATCTGCCATCATGCAAGAGGGTCCGAATAATTGTCCGAGTGTTCGAACCCAAATGCATGAGAAATGGCAAGTAAACACCATAATTACATATCTGCCATCATGCAAGAGGGTCTGAATTAGTGTCCGAGTGTTGAAACCCCAATGCATGAGACATGGCAAGTAAACGCCGTAATTACATATCTGCCATCATGCAAGAGGGTCCGAACAAGTGTCCGTGTGTTCGAACCCTAATGTACGATAAATGGCAAGTAAACACCATAATTACATATCTGCCATCATGGAAGAGGGTCCGAACAAGTGTCCGAGTTTTCGAACCCTAATGGATGAGAAATAACAGGTAAACACCATATTTACATACCTGCCATCATGCAAGAGGGTCCGAATCCGTGTACGAGTGTTTAAACCCTAATGCATGAGAAATGACAGGTAAACACTGTAATTACATATCTGTCATCATGCAAGAGGGTCCGAATAAGTGTCTGAGTGTTCGAACCCTAATGCATGAGAAATAGCAAGTAAACTCCGTAATTACATATCTACAATCATGGAAGAGGGTCCGAATAAGTGTCGGAGTGTTCGAACCCTAATGCATGAGAAATGGCAAGTAAACTCCGTAATTACATATTTGCCATCATGCATGTGGGTTCGAATAAGTGTCCGAGTGTTCGAACCCTAATGCATGAGAAATGGCAAGTAAACACCATAATTACATATCTGCCATCATGCAAGAGGGTCCGAATAAGTGTCCGAGTGTTCGAACCCTAATGCATGAGAAATGGCAAGTAAACACCATAATTACATATCTGCCATCATGTAAGAGGGTTTGAATTAGTTTCCGAGTGTTTAATCCCTATTGCATGAGACATGGCAAGTAAACACCGTAATTACAAATCTGCCATCATGCAAGAGGGCCCGAATTAGTGTCCGAGTGTTCGAACCCTAATGCATGAGAAATGGCAAGTAAACACCATAATTACATATCCACCGACATGCAAGAGGGTCCGAAGAAGTCTACGAGTGTTTAAACCCTAATGCATGAGAAATGACAAGTAAACACTGTAGTTACATATCTGTCATCATGCAAGAGGGTCCGAATAAGTGTCCGAGTGTTCGAACCTTAATGCGTGAGAAATGGCAAGTAAACACCATAATTACGTATCAGCCAACATGCAAGAGGGTCCGAATAAGTGTCCGAGTGTTCGAGCCCTAATGCATGAGAAATGGCAAGTAAACACCATAATTACATATCTGCCATCATGGAAGAGGGTTTGAATAAGTGTCCGAGTGTTCGAAGCCTAATGTATGAGAAATGGCAAGTAAACACCATAATTACATATCTGCCATCATGCAAGAGGGTCCGAATCAGTGTACGAGTGTTTAAAACCTAATGCATGAGAAATGACAAGTAAACACTGTAATTACATATCTGTCATGATTCAAGAGGGTCCGAATAAGTGTCCGAGTGTTCGAACCCTAATGCATGAGAAATTGCAAGTAAACTCCGTAATTACATATCTGCAATCATGCAAGAGGGTCTGAATAAGTGTCCGAATGTTCGAACCCTAATGCATGAGAAATGGCAAGTAAACACCGTAATTACATATTTGCCATCATGCAAGAGGGTTCGAATAACTGTCCGAGTGTTCGAACCCTAATGCATGAGAAATGGCAAGTAAACACCATAATAACATATCTGCCATCATGCAAAAGGGTCCGAATAAGTGTCTGAAATTTCGAACCGTAATGCATGAGAAATGGCAAGTAAACCCCATAATTACATATATGCCATCATGCAAGAGGGTCTGAATTAGTGTCCGAATGTTTAATCGCTAATGCATGAGACTGGGCAAGTAAACACCGTAATTAGATATCTGCCATCATGCAAGAGGTCCCGAATAAGTGTCCGAGTGTTCAAACCCTAATGCATGAGAAATAGCAAGTAAACACCATAATTACATATCCGCCAACATGCAAGAGGGTCCGAATAAGTGTCCGAGTGTTCGAACCCTAATGCATGATAAATGGCAAGTAAACACCGTAACAACATATCTGCCATCATGGAAGAGGGTCCGAATCAGTGTCTGAGTGTTCGAACCCTAATGCATGAGAAATGGCAAGTAAACACCATAATTACATATCTGCCATCATGCAAGAGGGTTCGAATAATTGTCCGAGTGTTCGAAACCTAATGCATGAGAAATGGCAAGTAAACATCATAATTACATATCTGCCATCATGCAAGAGGGTTTGAATTAGTGTCCGAGTGTTGAAACCCTAATGCATGAGACATGGCAAGTAAACACCGTAATTTCATATCTGCCATCACGCAAGAGGGTCCGAACAAGTGTCCGAGTGTTCGAACCCTAATGTATGATAAATGGCAAGTAAACGCCATAATTACATATCTGCCATCATGCAAGAGGGTCCGAATAAGTGTCCGAGTGTTCAAACCCTAATGCATGAGAAATGGCAAGTAAAGACCAGAATTACATATTTTCCATCATGTAAGAGGGTTTGAATAAGTGCCCAAGTGTTCGAACCCTAATGTATGAGAAATGATAAGTAAACACCATAATTACATATCTGCCATCATGCAAGAGGGTCCGAATAAGTGTACGAGTGTATAAACCCTAATGCATGAGAAATGACAAGTAAACACTGTAATTACATATCTGTCATCATGCAAGAGGGTCCGAATAAGTGTCCGAGTGTTCGAACCCTAATGCATGAGAAATAGCAAGTAAACTCCGTAATTACATATCTACAATCATGCAAGAGGGTCCGAATAAATGTCGGAGTGTTCGAACCCTAATGCATGAGAAATGGCAAGTAAACTCCGTAATTACATATTTGCCATCATGCAAGTGGGTTCGAATAAGAGTCCGAGTGTTCGAACCCTAATGCATGAGAAATGGCAAGTAAACACCATAATTACATATCTGCCATCATGCAAGAGGGTCTGAATAAGTGTCCGAGTGTTCGAACCCTAATGCATGAGAAATGGCAAGTAAACACCATAATTACATATCTGCCATCATGCAAGAGGGTTTGAATTAGTGTCCGAGTGTTTAATCCCAAATGCATGAGACATGGCAAGTAAACACCGTAATTACAAATCTGCCATCATGCAAGAGGGCTCGAATTAGTGTCCGAGTGTTCGAACCCTAATGCATGAGAAATGGCAAGTAAACACCATAATTACATATCCGCCAACATGCAAGAGGGTCCGAATAAGTGTACGAATGTCTAAACCCTAATGCATAAGAAATGACAAGTAAACACTGTAATTACATATCTGTCATCATGCAAGAGGGTCCGAATAAGTGTCCGAGTGTTCGAACCCAAATGCATGAGAAATTGCAAGTAAACTCCGTAATTACATATCTGCAATCATGCAAGAGGGTCTGAATAAGTGTCCGAGTGTTCGAACCCTAATGCATGAGAAATGGCAAGTAAACACCGTAATTACATATTTGCCATCATGCAAGAGGGTTCGAATAACTGTCCGAGTGTTCGAACCCTAATGCATGAGAAATGGCAAGTAAACACCATAATTACAAATCTGCCATCATGCAAGAGGGTCCGAGTAAGTGTCCGAGTGTTTGAACCCAAATGCATGAGAAATGGCATGTAAACAACATAATTACATATTTGCCATCATGCAAGAGTGTTCGAATACGTGTCCGACTGTTCGAACCCTAATGCATAAGAAATGGCAAGTAAACACCATAATTACATATCTGCCATCATGCAAGAGGGTCTGAATTAGTGTCCGAGTGTCTAATCCCTAATGCATGAGACATGGCAAGTAAATACCGTAATTACAAATCTGCCATCATGCAAGAGGGCCCGAATAATTGTCCGAGTGTTCGAACCCCAATGCATGAGAAATGGCAAGTAAACACCATAATTACATATCCGCCAACATGCAAGGGGGTCCGAATAAGTGTCCGGGTGTTCGAACCCTAATGCATGAGAAATGGCAAGTAAACATTGTAATTACATATTTGCCATCATGCAAGAGGGTCCGAACAAGTGTCCAAGTGTTCGAACCCTAATGTATGAGAAATGGCAAGTAAACACCATAATTACATATCTGCCATCATGCAAGAGGATCCGAATCAGTGTACGAGTGTTTAAACCCTAATGCATGAGAAATGACAATTAAACACTGTAATTACATATCTGTCATCATGCAAGAGGGTCCGAATATGTGTCCGAGTGTTCGAACCCTAATGCATCAGAAATGGCAAGTAAACTCCGCAATTACATTTTTGCCATCATGCAAGAGGGTTCAAATAAGTGTCCGAGTGTTCGAACCCTAATGCATGAGAAATGGCAAGCAAACACCATAATTACATATCTGCCATCATGCAAGAGGGTCCGAATAAGTGTCCAAGTGTTCGAACTCTAATGCATGAGAAATGGCAAGTAAACAGCATAATTGCGTATCTGCCATCATGCAAGAGGGTCTGAATTAGTGTCCGAGTGTTTCATCCCTAATGCATGAGACTTGGCAAGTAAACATCGTAATTACATATCTGCCATCATGGAAGAGGGCCCGAGTAAGTGTCCGGGTGCTCAAACCCTAATGCATGAGAAATGGGAAGTAAACACCATAATTACATATCTGCCATCATGCAAGAGGGTCTGAATTAGTCTCCGAGTGTTTAATCCCTAATGCACGAGACATGGCAAGTAAATACCCTAATTACAAATTTGCAATCATGCAAGAGGGCCCGAATAAGTGTCCGAGTGTTC
The DNA here is from genome assembly GCF_055761805.1 of Camellia sinensis. Classification (NCBI taxonomy): domain Eukaryota; kingdom Viridiplantae; phylum Streptophyta; class Magnoliopsida; order Ericales; family Theaceae; genus Camellia; species Camellia sinensis. The sequence continues at coordinate 166,662,277 of NC_138972.1, forward strand.
GAACCCCAATGCATGAGAAATGGCAAGTAAACCCCATAATTACATATCCGCCAACATGCAAGGGGGTCCGAATAAAAGTCCGAGTGTTCGAACCCTAGTGCATGAGAAATGGCAAGTAAACATTGTAATTACATATTTGCTATCATGCAAGAGGGTCCGAACAAGTGTCCGAGTGTTCGAACCCTAATGTATGAGAAATGGCAAGTAAACACCATAATTACATATCTGCCATCATGTAAGAGGGCCCGAAAAAGTGTTCGAGTGTTCGAACCCTAATGGATGAGAAATGGCAGGTAAACACCATAATTACATATCTGCCATCATGCAAGAGGGTCCGAATAAGTGTCCGAGTGTTCGAAGCCTAATGCATGGGAAATGGCACGTAACCACCATAATTACATATCTGCCATCATGTAAGTGGCTTTGAATAAGTGTCCAAGTGTTCGAACCCTAATGTATGAGAGATGACAAATAAACACCGTAATTACATATCTGCCATCACGCAAGAGGGTCCGAATAAGTGTACGAGTGTTTAAGCCCTAGTGCATGAGAAATGACAAGTAAACACTGTAATTACATATCTGTCACCATGCAAGAGGGTCCGAATAAGTGTCCGAGTGTTCGAACCCTAATGCATGAGAAATGGCAAGTGAACACCGTAATTACATATCCGCCAACATGCAAGAGGGTCCGAATAAGTGTCCGAGTGTTCGAACCCTAATGGATGAGAAATGGCAGGTAAACACCATATTTACATATCTGCCATCATGCAAGAGGTTCCGAATAAGTGTCCGAGTGTTCGAGCCCTAATGCATGAGAAATGGCAAGTAAACACCATAATTACATATCTGCCATCGTGTAAGAGGGTTTGAATCTGTCTCCGAGTGTTCGAATCCTAATGTATGAGAAATGGTAAGCAAACACCATAATTACATATTTGCCATCATGGAAGAGGATCTGAATCAGTGTACGAGTGTTTAAACCCTAATCCATGAGAAATGACAAGTAAACACTGTAATTACATATCAGTCATCATGCAAGAGGGTCCGAATATGTGTCCGAGTGTTCGAACCCTAATACATGAGAAATGGCAAGTAAACACCATATCTACATATCTGTAATCATGCAATCGGGTCTGAATAAGTGTCCGAGTGTTCGAACCCTAATGCATCAGAAATGGCAAGTAAACTCCACAATTACATATTTGCCATCATGCAAGAGGGTTCAAATAAGTGTCCGAGTGTTCGAACCCTAATGGATGAGAAATGGCAGGTAAACACCATAATTACATATCTGCCATCATGCAAGAGGGTCCGAATAAGTGTCCGAGTGTTCGAAGCCTAATGCATGGGAAATGGCACGTAACCACCATAATTACATATCTGCCATCATGTAAGTGGCTTTGAATAAGTGTCCAAGTGTTTGAACCCTAATGTATGAGAGATGACAAGTAAACACCATAATTACATATCTACCATCACGCAAGAGGGTCCGAATAAGTGTACGAGTGTTTAAGATCTAGTGCATGAGAAATGACAAGTAAACACTGTAATTACATATCTGTCACCATGCAAGAGGGTCCGAATAAGTGTCCGAGTGTTCAAACCCTAATGCATGAGAAATGGCAAGTAAACACCATATTTACATATCTGTAATCATGCAAGCGGGTCTGAATAAGTGTCCGAGTGTTCGAAACCTAATGCATCAGAAATGGCAAGTAAACTCCGCAATTACATATTTGCCATCATGCAAGAGGGTTCAAATAAGTGTCCGAGTGTTCGAACCCTAATGCATGAGAAATGCAAGTAAACACCATAATTACATATCTGCCATCATGCAAGAGGGTCCGAATAAGTGTCCGAGTGTTCGAACCCTAATGCATGAGAAATGGCAAGTAAACACTATAATTACATATATGCCATCATGCAAGAGGGTCTGAATTAGTGTCCGAGTGTTTCATCCCTAATGCATGAGACTTCGCAAGTAAACATCGTAATTACATATCTGCCATCATGCAAGAGGGCCCGAATAAGTGTCAGAGTGTTCGAACCCTAATGCATGAGAAATGGCAAGTAAACACCATAATAACATATCCGTTAACATGCAAGAGGGTCCGAATAAGTGTCCGAGTGTTCAAACCCTAATGCATGTGAAATGGCATGTAAACACCATAATTACATATCTGCCATCATGCAAGAGGGTTCGAATAAGAGTCCGAGTGTTCGAACCCTAATGCATAAGAAATGGCAGGTAAACACCATAATTACATATCTGCCATCATGCAAGAGGTTCTGAATTAGTGTCCGAGTGTTGAAACCCTAATGCACGAGACATGGCAAGTAAAGACCGTAATTACATATCTGCCATCATGCAAGAGGGTCCGAACAAGTGTCTGAGTGTTCGAACCCTAATGTATGAGAAATGGCAAGTAAACACCATAATTACATATCTGCTATCATGCAAGAGGGTCCGAATAAGTTTTCGGGAGTTCGAACCCCAATGGATGTGAAATGGCAGGTAAACACCATATTTACATATCTGCCATCATGCAAGAGGGTCCGAATAAGTGTCCGAGTGTTCGAACCCTAATGCATGAGAAATGACAAGTAAACACCATAATTACATATCTGCCATCATAGAAGAGGGTCCTAAAAAGTGTTTGAGTGTTCGAACCCTAATGTATGAGAAATGGCAAGTAAACACTATAATCACATATCTGCGATTACGCAAGAGGGTCCGAATAAGTGCTGGGTGTCTAAATCGTAATGTATGAGAAATACCAAGGAAACACCACAATTACATATCTGCCATCATGCAAGAGGGTCTGAATAAGTGTCCGAGTGTTTAAATCCGAATGCATGAGAAATGGTAAGTAAACACCATAATTACATATCTGCCATCATGCAAGAGGGTCCGAATAAGTGTTCGAGTGTTCGATCCCTAATGGATGAGAAATGGCAGGTAAACACCATAACTACATATCTGCCATCGTGCGAGAGGGTCTGAATAAGTGTCCGAGTGTTCGAACCCTAATGCATGAGAAATGGGAAGTGAACACCATAATTACATATCTGCCATCATGTAGGAGGGTTTGAATAAGTGTCCATGTGTTCGAACCATAATGTATGAGAAATGGTAAGTAAACACCATAATTACATATCTGCCATCCTGCAAGAGGGTCCGAATAAGTGTACGAGTGTTTAAACCCTAATGCATGAGAAATGACAAGTAAACACTGTAATTACATATCTGTCACCATGCAAGAGGGTCCGAATAAGTGTCCGAGTGTTCGAACCCTAATGCATGAGAAATGGCAAGTAAACACCATAATTACATATCCGCCAACATGCAAGAGGGTCCGAATAAGTGTCCGATTGTTCGAACCCTAACGCATGAGAAATGACAAGTAAACACTATAATTACATATCTGCCATCACGCAAGAGGGTCCGAATAAGTGTCTAAGTGTTCGACCCCTAATGCATGAGAACTGTCAAGTAAACACCATAATTACATATCTGCCATCATGCAAGAGGGTCCGAATAGGTGTCCGAGTGTTCGAGCCCTAATGCATGAGAAATGGCAAGTAAACACCCCAATTACATATCTGCCATCATGTAAGAGGGTTTGAATCTGTCTCCGAGTGTTCGAACCCTAATGTACGAGAAATGGCAAGTAAACACCATAATCAAATATCTGCCACCATGCAAGAGGATCCGAATCAGTGTACGAGTGTTTAAACCCTAATGCATGAGAAATGACATGTAAACACTGTAATTACATATCTGTCATCATGCAAGGGGGTCCGAATATGTGTTCGAGTGTTCGAACCCTAATACATGAGAAATGGCAAGTAAACACCATAATTACATATCTGCAATCATGCAAGAGGGTCTGAATAAGTGTCCGAGTGTTCGAACCCTAATGCATCAGAAATGGCAAGTAAACTCCGCAATTACATATTTGCCATCATGCAAGAGGGTTCAAATAAGTGTCCGAGTGTTCGAACCGTAATGCATGAGAAATGCAAGTGAACACCATAATTACATTTCTTCCATCATGCAAGAGGGTCGGAATAAGTGTCCAAGTGTTCGAACCCCAATGCATGAGAAATGGCAAGTAAACACCATAATTACGTATCTGCCATCATGCAAGAGGGTCTGAATTAGTGTCCGAGTGTTTCATCCCTAATGCATGAGACTTGGCAAGTAAACATCGTAATTACATAGCTGCCATCATGCAAGAGGGCCCGAATAAGTGTCCGAGTGTTCGAACCCTAATGCGTGAGAAATGACAAGTAAACCCCATAATAACATATCCGTCAACATGCAAGAGGGTCCGAATAAGTGTCCGATTGTTCGAACCCTAATGCATGAGAAATGGCAAGTAAACACTATAATTACAAATTTGCAATCACGCAAGAGGGTCCGAATAAGTGTCCGAGTGTTCAAACCCTAATGCATGAGAAATGGCAAGTAAACACCATAATTACATATCTGGCATCGTGCAAGAGGGTCTGAATAAATGTCCGAGTGTTCGAACCCTAATGCATGAGAAACCGAAACTAAACACCATAATTACATATCTGCCATCATACAAGAGGGTCCGAATAAGTGTCCGAGTGTTCGAGCCCTAATGTATGAGAAATGGCAATTAAACACCGTATTTACATATCCGCCATCATGCAAGACGGTCCGAACAAGTGTCTGAGTGTTCGAACCCTAATGTATGAGAAATGGCAAGTAAACACCATAATTACATATCTGCTATCATGCAAGAGGGTCCGAATAAGTGTTCGGGTGTTCGAACCCTAATGGATGAGAAATGGTGGGTAAACACCATATTTACATATCTGCCATCATGCAAGAGAGTTTGAATAAGTGTCCAGGCGTTCGAACTCTAATGTATGAGAAGTGACAAGTAAACACCATAATTACATATCTGCCATTATGCTAGAGGGTCCGAATAAGTGTACGAGTGTTTAAACCATAATGCATGAGAAATGAAAAGTAAACACTGTAATTACATATCTGTCATCATGCAAGAGGGTCCGAATAAGTGTCCGAGTGTTCGAACCCTAATGCATGAGAAATGGCATGTAAACACCATAATTACATATCCGCCAACATGCAAGAGGGTCCGAATAAGTGTCCGAGTGTTCGAACCCTAATGCATGAGAAATGGCAAGTAAACACCATAATTACATATCTGCCATCATAGAAGAGGGTTCGAAAAAGTGTTTGAGTGTTCGAACCCTAATGTATGAAAAACGGCAAGTAAACACTATAATCACATATTTGTGATTATGCAAGAGGGTCCGAATAAGTGCTGGGTGTCTAAATCGTAATGCGTGAGAAATACCGAGGAAACGCCACAATTACATATCTGCCATCATGCAAGAGAGTCCGAATAAGTGTCCCAGTGTTTAAATCTGAATGCATGAGAAATGGTAAGTAAACACCATAATTACATATCTGCCATCATGCAAGAGGGTCTGAATAAGTGTTCTAGTGTTCGATCCCTAATGGATGAGAAACGGCAGGTAAACACCATAATTACATATCTGCCATCGTGCAAGTTGGTCTGAATAAGCGTCCGAGTGTTCGAACCCTAATGCATGAGAAATGGCAAGTGAACACCATAATTACATATCTGCCATCATGTAGGAGGGGTTTGAATAAGTGTCCATGTGTTCGAACCATAATGTATGAGAAATGAGAAGTAAACACCACAATTACATATCTGCCATCCTGCCAGAGGGTCCAAATAAGTGTACGAGTGTTTAAACCCTAATGCATGAGAAATGACAAGTAAACACCGTAATTACATATCTGTCAACATGCAAGAGGGTCCGAATAACTGTCCGAGTGTTCGAACCCTAATGCATGAGAAATGGCAAGTAAACACCATAATTACATATCCGCCAACATGCAAGAGGGTCCGAATAAGTGTCCGAGTGTTCGCACCCTAACGCATGAGAAATGACAAGTAAACACTATAATTACATATCTGCCATCACGCAAGAGGGTCCGAATAAGTGTCTGAGTGTTCGACCCCTAATGCATGAGAAATGTCAAGTAAACACCATAATTACATATCTGCCATCATGCAAGAGGGTCCGAAGAAGTGTCGAGGGTTCGAACCCTAATGCATGAGAAATGGCAAACAAACACCATAATTACATATCTGCCATTATGCAAGAGGGTCTGAATTAGTGTCCGAGTTTTTAAACCCTAATGCATGAGACATGGCAAGTAAACACCATAATTACATTTCTGCCATCATGCAAGAGGGTCCGAATAAGTGTCCGAGTGTTCGAACCCTATTGCGTGAGAAATGGCAGTTAAACACCATAATTACATATCTGCCATCATGTAAGAGGGTTTGAATAAGTGTCCGAGTGTTCGAACCCTAATGTATGAGAAATGGCAAGTAAACACCATAATTACATATCCGCCAACATGAAAGAGGGTCCGAATAAGTGTACGAGTGTTTAAACCCTATTGCATGAGAAATGGCAAGTAAACACTGTAATTACATATCTGTCATTATGCAAGAGGGTCCGAATAAGTGTCCGAGTGTTCGAACCCTAATACATGAGAAATGGCAAGTAAACACCGTAATTACATATCTGCAATCATGCAAGAGGGTCTGAATAAGTGTCCGAGTGTTCGAACCCTAATGCATGAGAAATGTCTAGTAAACTACATAATTACATATCTGCCATCATGCAAGAGGGTCTGAATTAGTGTCCGAGTTTTGAAACCCTAATGCATGAGACATGGCAGGTAAACACGATAATTACATTTCTGCCATCTTGCAAGAGGGTCCGAATAAGTGTCCGAGTGTTCGAACCCTAATGCATGAGAAATGACAAGTAAACACTGTAATTACATATCTGTCATCATGCAAGAGGGTCCGAATAAGTGTCCGAGTGTTCGAACCATAATGCATGAGAAATGGCAAGTAAACACCATAATTACATATCCGCCAACATGTAAGAGGGTCCGAATAAGTGTCCGAGTGTTCGAACCCTAATGCCTGAGAAATGGCAAGTAAACACCATAATTACATATCTGCCATCATGCAAGAGGGTCCAAAAAAGTGTTTGAGTGTTCGAACCCTAATGTCTGAGAAATGGCAAGTAAACACTATATTTACATATATGTGATCATGCAAGAGGGTCCTAATAAGTTCTGCGTGTCTAAATCGTAATGCGTGGGAAATACCAAGGAAACACCATAATTATATATCTGCCATCATGCAAGAGGGTCCGAATAAGTGTCCGAGTGTTTAAATACAAATGCTTGAGAAATGGTAAGTAAACACCACAATTACATATCTGCCATCGTGCATGAGGGTCCAAATAAGTGTTCGAGTGTTTGGTCCCTAATGGATGAGAAATGGCAGGTAAACACCATAATTACATATCTGCCATCGTGCAAGAGGGTCTGAATAAGTGTCCGAGTGTTCGAACCCTAATGCATGAGAAATGGCAAGTGAACACCATAATTACATATCTGCCATCATGTAGGAGGGTTTGAATAAGTGTCCATGTGTTCGAACCATAATGTATGAGAAATGGCAAGTAAACACCATAATTACATATCTGCCATCATGCAAGAGGGTCCGAATAAGTGTCCGAGTGTTTAAATCCAAATGCTTGAGAAATGGTAAGTAAACACCACAATTACATATCTGCCATCATGCAAGAGGGTCCAAATAAGTGTTCGAGTGTTTGATCCCTAATGGATGAGAAATGGCAGGTAAACACCATAATTACATATCTGCCATCGTGCAAGAGGGTCTGAATAAGTGTCCGAGTGTTCGAACCCTAATGCATGAGAAATGGCAAGTGAACACCATAATTACATATCTGCCATCATGTAGGAGGGTTTGAATAAGTGTCCATGTGTTCGAACCATAATGTATGAGAAATGGCAAGTAAACACCATAATTACATATCTGCCATCATGCAAGAGCGTCCGAATAAGTGTACGAGTGTTTAAACCCTAATGCATGAGAAATGACAAGTAAACACTGTAATTACATATCTGTCCTCATGAAAGAGGGTCCGAATAAGTGTCCGAGTGTTCGAACCCTAATGCATCAGAAATGGCAAGTAAACACCATAATTACATATCCGCCAACATGCAAGAGGGTCCGAATAAGTGTCCGAGTGTTCGAAGCCTAACGCATGAGAAATGACAAGTAAACACTGTAATTACATATCTGCCATCACGCAAGAGGGTCCGAATAAGTGTCTGAGTGTTCGACCCCTAATGCATGAGAAATGTCAGGTAAACACCATAATTACATATCTGCCATCATGCCAGAGGGTTCGAATAAGTGTCGAGTATTCGAACCCTAACGCATGAGAAATGGCAAACAAACACCAAAATTTCATATCTCCCATTATGCAAGAGGGTCTGAATTAGTGTCCGAGTTTTTAAACCCTAATGCATGAGACATGGCAAGTAAACAACATAATTACATTTCTGCCATCATCCAAGAAGGTCCGAATAAGTGTCCGAGTGTTCGATCCCAAATGCATGAGAAACGGAAACTAAACACCCAAATAACATATCTGCCATCATGCAAGAGGGTCCGAATAAGTGTCCGATTGTTCGAGCCCTAATGCGTGAGAAATGGCAATTAAACACCATAATTACATATCTGCCATCATGTACGAGGGTTTGAATAAGTGTCCGAGTGTTCGAACCCTAATGTATGACAAATGGCAAGTAAACACCATAATTACATATCCGACAACATGCAAGAGGGTCCGAATCAGTGTACGTGTGTTTAAACCCTATTTCATGAGAAATGGCAAGTAAACACTGTAATTACATATCTGTCATCATGCAAGAGGGTCCGAATAAGTGTCTGAGTGTTCGAACCCTAATACGTGAGAAATTGCAAGTAAACACCGTAATTACCTATCTGCAATCGTGCAAGAGCGTCCGAATAAGTGTCCGACTGGTCGAACCCTAATGCTCGAGAAATGGCAAGTAAACATCGTAATTACATATTTGCCATCATGCAAGAGATTTCGAATAAGTGTCCGAGTGTTCGAACCCTAATACATGAGAAATGGCAAGTAAACACCATAATTACATATCTGCCATCATGCAAGAGGGTCTGAATAAGTGTCCGAGTGTTCGAACCCTAATGCTCGAGAAATGGCAAGTAAACACCGTAATTACATATTTGCCATCATGCAAGAGGGTTCGAATAAGTGTCCGAGTGTTCGAACCATAATACATGAGAAATGGAAAGTAAACACCATAATTACATATCTGCCATCATGCAAGAGGGTCCGAATAAGTGTCCGAGTGTTCGAACCCCAATGCATGAGAAATGGCAAGTGAACACCATAATTTCATATCTGCCATCATGTAGGTTGGTTTGAAGAAGTGTCCACGTGTTCGAACCATAATGTATGAGAAATGGAAAGTAAACACCATAATCACATATCTGCCATCATGCAAGACGGTCCGAATAAGTGTACGAGTGTTTAAACCCTAACGCATGAGAAATGACAAGTAAACACTGTAATTACATATCTGTCATCATGCAAGAGGGTCCGAATAAGTGTCCGAGTGTTCGAACCCTAATGCATGAGAAATGGCAAGTAAACACCGTAATTACATATTTGCCATCATGCAAGACGGTCCGAATAAGTGTCCGAGTGTTCGAACCCTAATGCGTGAGAAATGGCAAGTAAACACCATAATTACATATCTGCCATCATGCAAGATGGTCCGAATAAGTGTCCGAGTGTTCGAACCCTAATGCGTGAGAAATGGCAAGTAAACACCATAATTACATATCTGCCATCATGCAAGATGCTCCGAATAAGTGTCCGAGTGTTCAAACCCTAATGCATGAGAAATGTCAAGTAAACACCATAATTACATATCTGCCATCATGCTAGAGGGTCTGAATTAGTGTCCGAGTTTTGAAACCCTAATGCGTGAGACATGGCAAGTAAACACCATAATTACATTTCTGCCATCATGCAAGAGGGTCCGAATAAGTGTCCGAGGTTTCGAACCCTAATGCATGAGATATGGAAACTAAACTCGATAATTACATATCTGCCATCATGCAAGAGGGTCTGAATAAGTGTCCGAGTGTTCGAGCTCTAATGCATGAGAAATGGCAAGTAAACACCATAATTACATATTTGCTATCATGCAAGAGGGTTCGAATAAGTGTCCGAGTGTTCGAACCCTAATACATGAGAAATGGCAAGTAAACACCATAATTACATATCTGACATCATGCAAGAGGGCCCGAATAAGTGTCTCAGTGTTCGAACCCTAATGCATGAGAAATGTCAAGTAAACACCATAATTACATATCTGCCATCATGCAAGAGGGTCCGAATAAGTGTCCGAGTGTTCGAACCCTAATGCATGAGAAATGGAAAACAAACACCATAATTTCATATCTGCCATCGTGCAAGAGGGTCTGAATTAGTGTCCGAGTGTTTAAACCCTAATGCATGAGACATGGCAGGTAAACACCATAATTACAGTTCTGCCATTACGCAAGAGGGTCTGAATAAGTGTCCGAGTGTTCGAGCCCTAATGCCTAAGAAATGGCAAATAAACACCATAATTACATATCCGCCATCATGCAAGAGGGTCCGAATAAGTGTCCGAGTGTTCGAACCCTAACGCATGAGAAATGGCATGTAAACACCATAATTACATATCTACCATCATGTAAGAGGGTTTTTGTAAGTGTCCGAGTGTTCGAACCCTAATATATGAGAAATGGCAAGTAAACACCAAAATTACATATCTACCATCATGCAAGAGGGTCCGAATCAGTGTACGAGTGTTTAAACCCTAATGCATGAGAAATGAAAAGTAAACACTGTGATTACATATTTGCCCTCATGCAAGAGGGTCCGAATAAGTGTCCGAGTGTTCGAACCCTAATGGATGACAAAAGGCAATAAACACCGTAATTACGTATCTGTAATCATGCAAGAGGGTTCGAATAAGTGTCGAGTGTTCGACCCCTAATGCACGAGAAATGGCAAGTAAACACCGTAATTACATTTTTGCCATCATGCAAGAGGGTTCGAATAAGTGTCCGAGTGTTCGAACCCAAATGCTTGAGAAAAGGCAAGTAAACACCGTAATTACATATCTGTAAACATGCAAGAGGGTTCGAATAAGTGTCCGAGTGTTCGACCCCTAATGCACGAGAAATCGCAAGTAAACACCGTAATTACATATTTGCCATCATGCAAGAGGGTTCGAATAAGTGTCCGAGTGTTCGAACCCTAATGCTCGAGAAATGGCAAGTAAACACCGTAATTACACATTTTCCATCATGCAAGTGGGTTCGAATATGTGTCCGTGTGTTCGAATCCTAATACATGAGAAATGGAAAGTAAACAACATAATTACATATCCGCCAACATGTAAGAGGATTCGAATAAGTGTCCGAGTGTTCGAACCCCAATGCATGAGAAATGGCTAGTAAACACCACAATTACATATCTGCCATCATGTAAGAGGGTTTGAATAAGTGTCCAAGTGTTCGAACCCTAATACATGAGAAATAGCAAGTAAACACCATAATTACATATCTGCCATCATGCATGAGGGTACGAATAAGTGTCCGAGTGTTCGAACATTAATGCATGACAAATGTCAAGTAAACACCATAATTACATATCTGCCATCATGCATGAGGGTACGAATAAGTGTCCGAGTGTTCGAACATTAATGCATGACAAATGTCAAGTAAACACCATAATTACATATCTGCCATCATGCAAGAGGGTCTGAATTAGTGTCCGAGTTTTCAAACCCTAATGCATGAGACATGGCAAGTAAACACCATAATTACAATTCTGCCATCATGCAAGAGGGTCCGAATAAGTGTCCGAGTGTTCGAACCCAAATGCATGAGAAATGGAAACTAAACACCATAATTACAAATCTGCCATCATGCAAGAGGGTGTGAATAAGTCTCCGAGTGTTTGAGCCCTAATGCATGAGAAATGGCAAGTAAACACCATAATTACATATTTACCATCATGCAAGAGGGTTCGAATAAGTATCCGAGTGTTCGAACCCTAATACATGAGAAATGGCAAGTAAACACCATAATTACATATCTGACATCATGCAAGAGGGCCCGAATAAGTGTCTCAGTGTTCGAACCCTAATGCATGAGAAATGTCAAGTAAACACCATAATTACATATCTGCCATCATGCAAGAGGGTCCGAATAAGTGTCCGAGTGTTCGAACCCTAATGCATGAGAAATGGAAAACAAACACCATAATTTCATATCTGCCATCGTGCAAGAGGGTCTGAATTAGTGTCCGAGTGTTTAAACCCTAATGCATGAGACATGGCAGGTAAACACCATAATTACAGTTCTGCCATTACGCAAGAGAGTCTGAATAAGTGTCCGAGTGTTCGAGCCCTAATGCCTAAGAAATGGCAAATAAACACCATAATTACATATCCGCCATCATGCAAGAGGGTCCGAATAAGTGTCCGAGTGTTCGAACCCTAACGCATGAGAAATGGCATGTAAACACCATAATTACATATCTACCATCATGTAAGAGGGTTTTTGTAAGTGTCCGAGTGTTCGAACCCTAATATATGAGAAATGGCAAGTAAACACCAAAATTACATATCTACCATCATGCAAGAGGGTCCGAATCAGTGTACGAGTGTTTAAACCCTAATGCATGAGAAATGAAAAGTAAACACTGTGATTACATATTTGCCCTCATGCAAGAGGGTCCGAATAAGTGTCCGAGTGTTCGAACCCTAATGGATGACAAAAGGCAATAAACACCGTAATTACGTATCTGTAATCATGCAAGAGGGTTCGAATAAGTGTCGAGTGTTCGACCCCTAATGCACGAGAAATGGCAAGTAAACACCGTAATTACATTTTTGCCATCATGCAAGAGGGTTCGAATAAGTGTCCGAGTGTTCGAACCCAAATGCTTGAGAAAAGGCAAGTAAACACCGTAATTACATATCTGTAAACATGCAAGAGGGTTCGAATAAGTGTCCGAGTGTTCGACCCCTAATGCACGAGAAATCGCAAGTAACACCGTAATTACATATTTGCCATCATGCAAGAGGGTTCGAATAAGTGTCCGAGTGTTCGAACCCTAATGCTCGAGAAATGGCAAGTAAACACCGTAATTACACATTTTCCATCATGCAAGTGGGTTCGAATATGTGTCCGTGTGTTCGAATCCTAATACATGAGAAATGGAAAGTAAACAACATAATTACATATCCGCCAACATGTAAGAGGATTCGAATAAGTGTCCGAGTGTTCGAACCCCAATGCATGAGAAATGGCTAGTAAACACCACAATTACATATCTGCCATCATGTAAGAGGGTTTGAATAAGTGTCCAAGTGTTCGAACCCTAATACATGAGAAATAGCAAGTAAACACCATAATTACATATCTGCCATCATGCATGAGGGTACGAATAAGTGTCCGAGTGTTCGAACATTAATGCATGACAAATGTCAAGTAAACACCATAATTACATATCTGCCATCATGCAAGAGGGTCTGAATTAGTGTCCGAGTTTTCAAACCCTAATGCATGAGACATGGCAAGTAAACACCATAATTACATTTCTGCCATCATGCAAGAGGGTCCGAATAAGTGTCCGAGTGTTCGAACCCAAATGCATGAGAAATGGAAACTAAACACCATAATTACAAATCTGCCATCATGCAAGAGGGTATGAATAAGTCTCCGAGTGTTTGAGCCCTAATGCATGAGAAATGGCAAGTAAACACCATAATTACATATTTGCCATCATGCAAGAGGGTTCGAATAAGTATCCGAGTGTTCGAACCCTAATACATGAGAAATGGCAAGTAAACACCATAATTACATATCTGACATCATGCAAGAGGGCCCGAATAAGTGTCCGAGTGTTCGAACCCTAATGCATGAGATATGTCAAGTAAACACCATAATTACATATCTCCCATCATGCAAGAGGGTCCGAATAAGTGTGCGAGTGTTCGAACCCTAATGCATGAGAAATGGAAAACAAACACCATAATTACATATCTGTCATCGTGCAAGAGGGTCTGAATTTGTGTCTGAGTGTTTATACCCTAATGCATGAGACATGGCAGGTAAACACCATAATTACAGTTCTGCCATCATCCAAGAGAGTCGGAATAAGTGTCCGAGTGTTCGAGCCCTAATGCATGAGAAATGGCATGTAACCACCATAATTACATATCTACCATCATGTAAGAGGGTTTGAGTTAGTGTCTGAGTGTTCGAACCCTAATATATCAGAAATGGCAAGTAAACACCAAAATTACATATCTGCCATCAGGCAAGAGGGTCCGAATCAGTGTACGAGTGTTTAAACCCTAATGCATGAGAAATGACAAGTAAACACTGTAATTACATATCTGCCATCATGCAAGAGGGTCCGAATAAGGGTCCAAGTGTTCGAACCCTAATGCATGAGAAAAGGGAAGTAAACACCGCAATTACATATCTGCAATCATGCAAGAGGGTTCGAACAAGTGTCCGAGTGTTCGAACCCTAATGCACGAGAAATGGCAAGTAAACACCGTAATTACATATTTGCCATCATGCAAGAGGGTTCGAATAAGTGTCCGAGTGTTCGAACCCCAATGCATGAGAAATGGCAAGTAAACACCATAATTACATATCTACCATCATGCAAGAGGGCCCGAATAAGTGTCTGAGTGTTCGAACCCTAATGCATGAGAAATGGCAAGTAAACACCATAATTACATATCTGCCACCATGCAAGAGGGTCTGAATTTGTGTCAGAGTGTTTAAACCCTAATGCATCAGACATGGCAAGTAAACACCATAATTACATATCTGCCATCATGCAAGACGGTCCGAAAAAGTGTCCGAGTGTTCGAGCCCAAATGCATGAGAAATGAGTTGTAAACACCATAATTACATATCTACCATCGTGTAACAGGGTTTGAGTAAGTGTCCGAGTGTTCGAACCCTAATATATGAGAAATGGCAAGTAAATACCAAAATTACATATCTGCCATCATGCAAGAGGGTCCGAATCTGTGTACGAGTGTTTAAACCCTAATGCATGAGAAATTACAAGTAAACACTGTAATTACATATCTGCGATCATCCAAGAGGGTCCGAATAAGTGTCCGGGTGTTCGAACCCTAATGCATGAGAAAAGGAAAGTAAACACCGTAATTACATATCAGCAATCATGCAAGAGGGTTCGAATAAGTGTCAGAGTGTTCGAACCCTAATGCACGAGAAATGGCAAGTAAACACCGTAATTACATATTTACCATCATGCAAGAGGGATCGAATAAGTGTCCGAGTGTTCGAACCCTAATGCATGAGAAATGGCAAGTAAACACCATAATTACATATCGGCCATCATGCAAGAGGGTCCGAATAAGTGTCCGAGTGTTCGAGCCCTAATGCATGAGAAATGGCATGTAAACACCATAATTACATATCTACCATCATGTAAGAGGGTTTGAGTAATTGTCCGAGTGTTCGAACCCTAATATATGAGAAATGGCAAGTAAGCACCAAAATTACATATCTGCCATCATGCAAGAGGGTCCGAATCAGTGTACGAGTGTTTAAACCCTAATGCATGAGAAATGACAAGTAAACACTGTAATTACATATCTGCCATCATGCAAGAGGGTCCGAATAAGTGTCCGAGTGTTCGAACCCTAATGCACGACAAAAGGCAAGTAAACACCGTAATTACATATCTGTAATCATGCAAGGGGGTTCGAATAAGTGTCCGAGTGTTCGACCCTTCATGCACGAGAAATGGCAAGTAAACACCGTAATTACGTATTTGCCATCATGCAAGAGGGTTCGAATAAGTGTCCGAGTGTTCGAACCCTAATGCATGACAAAAGGCAAGTAAACACCGAAATTACATATCTGTAATCATGCAAGAGGGTTCGAATAAGTGTCCGAGTGTTCGACCCCTAATGCACGAGACATGGCAAGTAAACACCGTAATTACATATTTGCCATCTTGCAAGAGGGTTCGAATAAGTGTCCAAGTGTTCGAACCCTAATGCTTGAGAAATGGCAAGTAAACACCGTAATTACATATTTTCCATAACGCAAGAGGGTTCGAATAAGTGTCCGAGTGTTCGAACCCTAATACATGAGAAATGGAAAGTAAACACCATAATTACATATCCGCCAACATGTAAGAGGATTCGAATAAGGGTCCGAGTGTTCGAACCCCAATGCATGAGAAATGGCTAGTAAACACCACAATTACATATCTGCCATCATGTAAGAGGGTTTTAATAAGTGTCCAAGTGTTCGAACCCTAATACATGAGAAATGGAAAGTAAACACCATAATTACATATCTGACATCATGCAAGAGGGTCCGAATAAGTGTCCGAGTGTTCGAACCCTAATGCATGAGAAATGTCAAGTAAACACCATAATTACATATCTGCCATCATGCAAGAGGGTCTGAATTAGTGTCCGAGTTTTCAAACCCTAATGCATGAGACATGGCAAGTAAACACCATAATTACATTTCTGCCATCATGCAAGAGGGTCCGAATAAGTGTCCGAGTGTTCGAACCCTAATGCATGAGAAATGGAAACTAAACACCATAATTACATATCTGCCATCATGCAAGAGGGTGTGAGTAAGTGTCCGAGTGTTCGTGTCACGCCCCCAACTCGCCCCTAAAAGTTTGGGCATGACCCATTCTCGAACAGACATATGACCTGGTATACATATAGTATATGGGGCCTTGACGGAAGCACACAAACGTACAAGAATACAAAACCAAACAAATTCGATTGAGCTATTTCTAACATGCCAGGATCTCATACATTACATGCACCATAAGGAGTTAATAGAATCCAAAAATATTCCTTAGCAGAAGATATATTTATAAACATATATACAGACCCAGCCCTATAGTCGGGCATGCAACAAAAACTATTGGAGTTATATACTATCAACCTTGGAAAGGTAGCCAAGAAATAAGCCAATTAACTTAATAAACTTCACAAAATGGGTGGCCCTGTGAGTGCTTGGATACACGAAGGTTGTCAAAAGGAACCGGGCATCATAGGTTAGGATTGACCACCTGGTTGATTGCCTACAGAAACAGACATAACAGAGAGTGAGCCGGGCTCAGTGAATAGTAATACATAATGAAGCAATGCTCAATTTGAACATGACATATAACATTATATGTGTGAATGCAGAGATTCCAAAAGTAGTCTGATTCTGTATGCATCTTATATCGGCCTTAGGCCCATACCTGAACATAAAAGCTTGATATATCATATTCTTAATTCATAACAGCTTGAAGCCCTTAACATGGTGGCATAATGCCCTTGAACATAGTGGCACAAGGCCCTTAAACATGGTGGCATAAAGCCCTTGTAACATATGGCACTAAGGCCCTTGAAACATGTGGCACAAGGCCCTTGTACTTGTTGGCATTAAAGCCCTTGAAAGTGGCATAAAGCCCTTGAAACCATACTTATACGGACTCAAGAGGTGTCTCACACGGATTCTAGAGGTGGCTCACGTCGTAGCACTTAGTTCCGTGTAGCACTTTGTTCCATATCTTGATAACTTATCTTGAATGGCCATAGGCCTAGAGTCTTATAGAACATAGGTATTTTATCTTTCTCATTTCATTCATTACAGCATACCTGAGCATTAACATACATACTTACACACTTGAAACATTAATCTTAGTTACGTACTTAAGACATTAACGTAGTCACGTAAACGAAATGCTAATGAAAATCATTATTCATGTGTAAGGAAGATAATGATACTACTACTCACAGTGTTGCGACGACGTGCTTGTTCTTCCCGGAGTGTGCCCTGCACACATTCAACCTTACACACTTTAATTCCCTTTCCATATTAAATCACTTTCTGTTTCATTTTACTTCGAAGGAATTTATACATATTAAAAGACATCAAATACATATTCTGACAACATTAGAGGGTTCTACACGCAAAACGGAGCAAACCATATTTTTCAGCATGAGCCGCACGTGCGGCTGTGAGCCCCGCACGTGCGGCAGTTGGCCCCGCACGTGCGGCCCTGAGGTCCCGCACGTGCCTTTTTAGCAGAACAGAGGCCCCTGTTTTTCACCATTTCCCGCACGTGCGGCCATGACTCCCGCACGTGCGGCAGCACCTCCCGCACGTGCGGCCATGACCCCCCGCACGTGCGGCGATTCAGCCCAAAAATGTCCGAAAATTCTTACAAAATCCCATCTTTTGGCACATATCTACAAGGCTCAAATCAACATTCTTATTTGATAATACATGGTCCAAAATCATGTCAAGATGATGGCAATTACATCAATTTAATTCAGTTCATCATTCTTAGGCTCTCAACATACACATATTCATGAAAATTCTTGCTTTACACATCCATAAACACATATATCCACATCTTTGAATTCAAAGTAAAAGCTCAAATACAATGTCTCCATGGTTGATTCAAGCAACTAAGCAAGGTTATCTTGTTCATTAACTTCTTACATACATATGGAGTTATCATTCCAACCCCTAAGTAACATGATCATAAGGGTATTTTACACATCTTAAGAAGAAGAGTTATGGGAGTTAAGTGAGTTAGTTTTATACATACCTTATGCTTAATCTTCCACAAATTCCTAACCTTTTTGATGATCTCCTCCCCCTACCCTTCAATTTCTCTCACTCATCATCTTCCCTTAGGAGCAAATATGATTTCTAAGTCTTATGAGTCATAAGGCTCTTATGAGCATATATATACATATATAAAAACTTAGATAGGGACAAAAATGAATCGTTTAAGCATCCCCAAATTAAAATTTCATAAACATGCTTAATATTACTTAAAAATCATGCTGGTCATATATGTGAAATCAATTCCAGATAATTAAGCCTCTAAGGCTTCCAATTTCTGATCTAAACATTCTCATACAACAGATACTTTTCTTATTGAACAGATAGACATCTTTAATCGTATGGTTTACTCACTTAAGGATTCCACAGTAAACATTCAAAATCACCAAAATAGGACCCAAAAAAATATAACAAAGAACATGTACGAGGGTCGGGTTATTACAGTTCGAGCCCTAATGCATGAGAAATGGCAAGTAAACACCATAATTACATATTTGCCATCACGCAAGAGGGTTCGAATAAGTGTCCGAGTGTTCGAACCCTAATACATGAGAAATGGCAAATAAACACCATAATTACAAGGCTGACATCATGCAAGAGGGTCCGAATAAGTGTCCGAGTGTTCGAACCCTAATGCATGAGAAATGTCAAGTAAACACCATAATTACATATCTGCCATCATGCAAGAGGGTCCGAACAAGTGTCCGAGTGTTCGAACCCTAATGCATGAGAAATGTCAAACAAACATCATAACTACATATCTACCATCGTGCAAGAGGGTCTGAATTAGTGTCTGAGTGTTTAAACCCTAATGCATGAGACATGGCAAGTAAACACCATAATTACATTTCTGCCATCATGCAAGAGGGTCCGAATAAGTGTCCGAGTGTTCGAGCCCTAATGCATCAGAAATGGCGTGTAAACACCATAATTACATATCTACAATCATGTAAGAGGGTTTGAGTTAGTGACCGAGTGTTCGAACCCTAATATATGAGAAATGGCAAGTAAACACCAAAATTACATATCTGCCATCATGCAAGAGGGTACGAATCAGTGTACGAGTGTTTAAACGGTAATGCATGAGAAATGACAAGTAAACACTGTAATTACATATCTGCCATCATACAAGAGGGTCCGAATAAGTGTCCGAGAGTTCGAGCGCTAATGCATGAGAAAAGGGAAGTAAACACCGTAATTACATATCTGCAATCATGCAAGAGGGTTCGAGTAAGTGTCCGAGTGTTCGAACCCTAATGCAAGAGAAATGCCAAGAAAACACCGTAATTACATATTTGCCATCATGCAAGAGGGTTCGAATAAGTGTCCGAGTGTTCGAACCCTAATGCATGAGAGATGGCAAGTAAACCCCATAATTACATATCTGCCACCATGCAAGAGGGTCTGAATTAGTGTTCGTGTGTTTAAACCCTAACGCCTGAGACATGGTAAGTAAACACCATAATTACATATCTGCCATCATGCAAGAGGGTCCGAAAAAGTGTCCGAGTGTTCGAGATCAAATGCATGAGAAATGGCATGTAAACACCATAATTACATATCTACCATCGTGTAAGAGGGTTTGAGTAAGTGTCCGAGTGTTCGAACCCTAATATATGAGAAATGGCAAGTAAACACCAAAACTACATATCTGCCATCATGCAAGAGGGTCCGAATCAGTGTACGAGTGTTTAAACCCTAATGCATGAGAAATGACAAGTAAACACTATAATTACATATCTGCCATCATCCAAGAGGGTCCGAATAAGTGTCGGAGTGTTCGAACCCTAATGCATGAGAAAAGGCAAGTAAACACCGTAATTACATATCTGCAATCATGCAAGAGGGTTCGAATAAGTGTCAGAGTGTTCGAACCCCAATGCACGTGAAATGGCTAGTAAACATCGTAATTACATATTTGCCATCATGCAAGAGGGTTCGAATAAGTGTCCGAGTGTTCGAACCCTAATGCATGAGAAATGGCAAGTAACACCATAATTACATATCTGCCATCATGCAAGAGGGTCCGAATAAGTGCCCGAGTGTTCGAACCCTAATGCATGAGAAATGGCAAGTAAACACCATAATTACATATCTGCCACCACGCAAGTGGGTCTGAATTAGTGTCCGGGTGTTTAAACCCTAATGCGTGGGACATGGCAAGTAAACACCATAATTACATATCTGCCATCATGCTGGAGGGTCCGAAAAAGTGCCCGAGTGTTCGAGCCCAGATGCATGAGAAATGGCATGTAAACACCATAATTGCATATCTACCATCATGTAAGAGGGTTTGAGTATGTGTCCGAGTGTTCGAACCCTAATATATGAGAAATGGCAAGTAAACACCAAAATTACATATCTGCGATCATGTAGGAGGGTCCGAATCAGTGTACGAGTGTTTAAACCCTAATACATGAGAAATGACAAGTAAACACTGTAATTACATATCTGCCATCATGCAAGAGGGTCCGAATAAGTGTCCGAGTGTTCGAACCCTAATGCATGAGAAAAGGCAAGTAAACACCGTAATTACATTTCTGCAATCATGCAAGAGGGTTCGAATAAGTGTCCGAGTGTTCGAACCCTAATGCACGAGAAATGGCAAGTAAACACCGTAATTACATATTTGCCATCATACAAGAGGGTTCGAATAAGTGTCCGAGTGTTCGGACCCTAATGCATGAGAAATGGCAAGTAAACACCATAATTACATATCTGCCATCATGCAAGAGGGTCCGAATAAGTGTCCGAGTGTTCGAACCCTAACGCATGAGAAATGTCAAGTAAACACCATAATTACATATCTGCCATCATGCAAGAGGGTCTAAATTAGTGTCCGAGTTTTCAAACCCTAATGCACGAGACATGGCAAGTAAACACCACAATTACATTTCTGCCATCATGCAAGAGGGTCCGAATAAGTGTCCGAGTGTTCGAAACCTAATGCATGAGAAATGGAAACTGAACACCATAATTACATATCTGCCATCATGCAAGAGGGTGCGAATAAGTGTCCGAGTGTTCGGTCCCTAATGCATGAGAAATGGCAAGTAAACAACATAATTACATATTTTCCATCATGCAAGAGGGTTCGAATAAGTGTCCGAGTGTTCGAACCCTAATACATGAGAAATGGCACGTAAACACCATATATACATATCTGACATCATGCAAGAGGGTCCGAATAAGTGTCCGAGTGTTCGAACCCTTATGCATGAGAAATGTCAAGTAAACACCATAATTACATATCTACCAACATGTAAGAGGGTTTGAGTTAGTGTCCGAGTGTTCGAACCCTAATATATGATAAATGGCAAATAAACACCAAAATTACATATCTGTCATCATGCAAGAGGGTCCGAATCAGTGTATGAGTGTTTAAACCCTAATGCATGAGAAATGACAAGTAAACCCTGTAATTAAAAATCTGCCATCATGCAAGAGGGTCCGAATAAGTGTTCGAGTGTTCAAACCCTAATGCATGAGAAGAGGCAAGTAAACACCGTAATTACATATCTGCAATCATGCAAGAGGGTTCGAATAAGTGTCCGAGTGTTCGAACCCTAATGCACGAGAAATGGCAAGTAAACACCGTAATTACATATCTGCCATCATGCAAGAGGGTCCGAATAAGTGTCCGAGTGTTCGAACCCTAATGCACGAGAAATGGCAAGTAAACATCATAATTACATATCTGCCACCATGCAAGAGGGTCTGAATTAGTGTCCGAGTGTTTAAACCCTAATGCATGAGACATGGCAAGTGAACACCATAATTACATATCTGCCATCATGCAAGAGGGTTCGAAAAAGTGTCCGAGTGTTCGAACCCTAATGCACGAGAAATGGCAAGTAAACACCGTAATTACATATTTGCCATCATACAAGAGGGTTCGAATAAGTGTCCGAGTGTTCGAACCCTAATGCATGAGAAATGGCAAACAAACACCATAATTGCATATCTGCCATCGTGCAAGAGGGTCTGAATTAGTGTCCGAGTGTTTAAACCCTAATGCATGAGACATGGCAAGTAAACACCATAATTACATTTCTGCCATCATGCAAGAGGGTCCGAATAAGTGTCCGAGTGTTCGAGCCCTAATGCATGAGAAATGGCATGTAAACTCCATAATTACATATCTACCATCATGTAAGAGGGTTTGAGTTAGTGTCCGAGTGTTCGAACCCTAATATATGATAAATGGCAAGTAAACACCAAAATTACATATCTGTCATCATGCAAGAGGGTCCGAATCAGTGTAAGAGTGTTTAAATCCTAATGCATGAGAAATGACAAGTAAACACTGTAATTACATATCTGCCATCATGCAAGAGGGTCCGAATAAGTGTCCGAGTGTTCGAACCCTAATGCATGAGAAAAGGCAAGTAAACACCGTAATTACATTTCTGCAATCATGCAAGAGGGTTCGAATAAGTGTCCGAGTGTTCGAACCCTAATGCACGAGAAATGGCAAGTAAACACTGTAATTACATATTTGCCATCATACAAGAGGGTTCGAATAAGTGTCCGAGCGTTCAGACCCTAATGCATGAGAAATGGCAAGTAAACACCATAATTACATATCTGCCATCATGCAAGAGGGTCCGAATAAGTGTCCGAGTGTTCGAACCCTAATGCATGAGAAATGTCAAGTAAACACCATAATTACATATCTGCCATCATGCAAGAGGGTCATAATTAGTGTCTGAGTTTTCAAACCCTAATGCATGAGACATGACAAGTAAACACCGTAATTACATTTCTACCATCATGCAAGAGGGTTCGAATAAGTGTCCGAGTGTTCGAACCCTAATGCATGAGAAATGGAAACTAAACACCATAATTACATATCTGCCATCGTGCAAGAGGGTGCGAATAAGTGTCCGAGTGTTCGACCCCTAATGCATGAGAAATGGCAAGTAAACAACATAATTACATATTTTCCATCATGCAAGAGAGTTCGAATAAGAGTCCGAGTGTTCGAACCCTAATACATGAGAAATGGCAAGTAAACACCATATATACATATCTGACATCATGCAAGAGAGTTCGAATAAGAGTCCGAGTGTTCGAACCCTAATACATGAGAAATGGCAAGTAAACACCATATATACATATCTGACATCATGCAAGAGGGTCCGAATAAGTGTCCGAGTGTTCGAACCCAAATGCATGAGAAATGTCAAGTAAACACCATAATTACATATCTGCCATCATGCAAGAGTGTCCGAATAAGTGTCCGAGTGTTCGAACCCTAATGCATGAGAAATGGCAAACAAACACCATAGTTACATATCTGCCATCGTGCAAGAGGGTCTGAATTAGTGTCCGAGTGTTTAAACCCTAATGCATGAGACATGGTAAGTAAACACCATAATTACATTTCTGCCATCATGCAAGAGGGTCCGAATAAGTGTCCGAGTGTTCGAGCCCTAATGCATGAGAAATGGCATGTAATCACCATAATTACATATCTACCATCATGTAAGAGGGTTTGAGTTAGTGTCCGAGTGTTCGAACCCTAATATATGATAAATGGCAAGTAAAATTACATATCTACCATCATGCAAGAGGGTCCGAATCAGTGTACGAGTGTTTAAACCCTAATGCATGAGAAATGACAAGTAAACACTGTAATTACGTATCTGCCATCATGCAAGAGGGTCCGAATAAGTGTCCGAGTGTTCGAACCCTAATGCATGAGAAAAGGCAAGTAAACACCGTAATTACATTTCTGCAATCATGCAAGAGGGTTCGAATAAGTGTCCGAGTGTTCGAACCCTAATGCACAAGAAATGGCATGTAAACACTGTAATTACATATTTGCCATCATACAAGAGGGTTCGAATAAGTGTCCGAGTGTTCGGACCCTAATGCATGAGAAATGGCAAGTAAACACCATAATTACATATCTGCCATCATGCAAGAGGGTCCGAATAAGTGTCCGAGTGTTCGAACCCAAATGCATGAGAAATGTCAAGTAAACACCATAATTACATATCTGCCATCATGCAAGAGGGTCAGAATTAGTGTCCGAGTTTTCAAACCCTAATGCATGAGACATGGCAAGTAAACACCGTAATTACATTTCTACCATCATGCAAGAGGGTTCGAATAAGTGTCCGAGTGTTCGAACCCTAATGCATGAGAAATGGAAACTAAACACCATAATTACATATCTGCCTTCGTGCAAGAGGGTGCGAATAAGTGTCCGAGTGTTCGACCCCTAATGCGTGAGAAATGGCAAGTAAACAACATAATTACATATTTTCCATCATGGAAGAGGGTTCGAATAAGAGTCCGAGTGTTCGAACCCTAATACATGAGAAATGGCAAGTAAACACCATATATACATATCTGACATCATGCAAGAGGGTCCGAATAAGTGTCCGAGTGTTCGAACCCAAATGCATGAGAAATGTCAAGTAAACACCATAATTACATATCTGCCATCATGCAAGAGTGTCCGAATAAGTGTCCGAGTGTTCGAACCCTAATGCATGAGAAATTGCAAACAAACACCATAATTACATATCTGCCATCGTGCAAGAGGGTCTGCATTAGTGTCCGAGTGTTTAAACCCTAATGCATGAGACATGGCAAGTAAACACCATAATTACATTTCTGCAATCATGCAAGAGGGTCCGAATAAGTGTCCGAGTGTTCGAGCCCTAATGCATGAGAAATGGCATGTAAACACCATAATTACATATCTACCATCATGTAAGAGGGTTTGAGTTAGTGTCCGAGTGTTCGAACCCTAATATATGATAAATGGCAAGTAAACACCAAAATAACATATCTGTCATCGTGCAAGAGGGTCCGAATCAGTGTACGAGTGTTTAAACCCCAATGCATGAGAAATGAAAAGTGAACACTGCAATTACATATCTGTCATCATGCAAGAGGGTCCGAATCAGTGTACGAGTGTTTAAACCCTAATGCATGAGAAATGACAAGTAAACACTGTAATTACATATCTGCCATCGTGCAAGAGGGTCCAAATAAGTGTTCGAGTGTTCAAACCCGAATGCATGAGAAAAGGCAAGTAAATACCGTAATTACTTATCTGCAATCATGCAAGAGGGTTCAAATAAGTTTCCAAGTGTTCGAGCCCAAATGCATGAGAAATGGCATCTAAACACCATAATTACATATCTACCATCGTGTAAGAGGGTTTGAGTAAGTGTCCGAGTGTTCGAACCCTAATATATGAGAAATGGCAAGTAAACACCAAAATTACATATCTGCCATCATGCAAGAGGGTCTGAATCAGTGTACGAGTGTTTAAACCCCAATGCATGAGAAATGAAAAGTGAACACTGCAATTACATATCTGTCATCATGCAAGAGGGTCCGAATAAGTGACCGAGCGTTCGAGCCCAAATGCATGAGAAATGGCATGTAAACAACATAATTACATATCTACCATCGTGTAAGAGGGTTTGAGTAAGTGTCCGAGTGTTCGAAGCCTAATATATGAGAAACGGCAAGTAAACACCAAAATTACATATCTGCCATCATGCAAGAGGGTCCGAATCAGTGTACGAGTGTTTAAACCCTAATGCGTGAGAAATGACAAGTAAACACTGTAATTACATATCCGCCATCATGCAAGAGGGTCCGAATAAGTGTCCGAGTGTTCGAACCCTAATGCATGAGAAAAGGCAAGTAAACACTGTAATTACATTTTTGCAATCATGCAAGAGGGTTCGAATAAGTGTCCGAGTGTTCGAACCCTAATGCACGAGAAATGGCAAGTAAACACCGTAATTACATATTTGCAATCATCCAAGAGGGTTCGAATAAGTGTCCGAGAGTTCGAACCCTAATCCATGAGAAATGGCAAGTAAACACCATAATTACATATCTGCCATCATGCAAGAGGGTCCGAAGAAGTGTCCGAGTGTTCGAACCGTAATGCATGAGAAATGGCAAGTAAACACCATAATTACATATCTGCCATCATGCAAGAGGGTCTGAATTAGTGTCCGAGTGTTTAATCCCTAATGCATGAGACTTGGCAAGTAAACACCGTAATTACATATCTGCCATCATGCAAGAGGGCCCGAATAAGTGTCCGAGTGTTCGAACCCTAATGCATGAGAAAGGGCAAGTAATCACCGTAACTACATATTTGCCGTCATGCAAGACGGTCTGAATGAGTGTCCGAGTGTTCGAACCCTAATGCATGAGAAATGGCAAGTAAACACCCTAATTACATATCCGCCATCATGCAAGAGGGTCCGAATAAGTGTACGAGTGTTTACACCCTAACGCATGAGAATTGACTTGTAAACATTGTAATTACGTATCTGTCAGCGTGCAAGAGGGTCCAAATAAGTGTCCGAGTGTTCGAACCCTAATGCAAGAGAAATGGCAAGTAAACACCATAATTACATATCCGCCAACATGCAAGAGGGTCCGAATAAGTGTCCGAGTGTTCGAACCCTAATGCATGAGAAATGGAAAGCAAACACTGTAATTACATATCTGCCATCATGCAAGAGGGTCCGAATAAGTGTCCGAGTGTTCGAACCCCAATGCATGAGAAATGTCAAGTAAACACCATAATTACATATCTGCCATCATGCAAGATGGTCCGAATAAGTGTCCAATTGTTCGAACCCTAATGCATGAGAAATGGCAAGCAAACACTGTAATTACATATCTGCCATCATGCAAGAGAGTCCGAATAAGTGTCCAATTGTTCGAACCCCAATGCATGAGAAATGTCAAGTAAACACCATAATTACATATCTGCCATAATGCAGGAGGGTCCGAATAAGAGTCCGAGTGTTCGAACCCTAATGCATGAGAAATGTCAAGTAAACACCATAATTACATATCTGCCATCGTGCAAGAGGGTCCGAAGAAGTGTCCGAGTTTTCGAACCCTAATGCTTGAGAAAGGGCAAGTAAACACCGTAATTACATATTTGCCACCATGCAAGAGGGTTCGACTAAGTGTCCGAGTGTTCGAACCCTAACGCATGAGAAATGGCAAGTAAACACTGTAATTACATATCTGCCGTCATGCAAGAGGGTCCGAATAAGTTTCCGAGTGTTTAATCCCTAATGCATGAGACATGGCAAGTAAACACCGTAATTACATATCTGCCCTCCTGCAACGGGGTCCGAATAAGTGTCCGAGTGTTCGAACCCTAATGCATGAGAAATGGCAAGTAAACACCACAATTACATATCCGCCAACATGCAAGAGGGTCCGATTAAGTGTCCGAGTGTTCGAACCCTAATGCATGAGAAATGGCAAGTAAACACTGTAATTACATATCTGCCATCATGCAAGAGGGTCCGAATAAGTGTCCGAGTGTTCGAGCCCTAATGCACGAGAAATGGCAAGTAAACACCATAATTACATATCTGTCATCATGCAAGAGGGTTTGAATAAGTGTCCGAGTGTTCGAACCCTAATATCTGTGAAATGGCAAGTAAACACCATAATTACATCTCTGCCATCATGCAAGAGGGTCCGAATTAGTGTACGAGTGTTTAAACCCTAATGCATAAGAAATGACAAGTAAACACTGTAATTACATATCTGTCATCATGCAAGAGGGTCCGAATAAGTGTCCGAGCGTTCGACCCGTAATGCATGAGAATTGGCAAGTAAACACCATTATTACATATCTGCCATCTTGCAAGAGGGTCCGAATAAGTGTCCGAGTGTTCGAGCCCTAATGCATGAGAAATGGCAAGTAAACACCGTAATTACATATTTGCCATCATGCAAGAGGGTCCGAATAAGGGTCCGAATGTTCGAACCCTAATGCATGAGAAATGGGAAGTAAACACCATAATTACATATCTGCCATCATGCAAGAGGGTCCGAATAAGTGTCCGAGTGTTCGAACCCCAATGCATGAGAAATGCCAAGTAAACACCATAATTACATATCTGCCATCATGCAAGATGGTCCGAATAAGTGTCCAATTGTTCGAACCCTAATGCATGAGAAATGGCAAGCAAACACTGTAATTACATATCTGCCATCATGCAAGAGGGTCCGAATAAGTGTCCAATTGTTCGAACCCCAATGCATGAGAAATGTCAAGTAAACACCATAATTACATATCTGCCATAATGCAGGAGGGTCCGAATAAGAGTCCGAGTGTTCGAACCCTAATGCATGAGAAATGTCAAGTAAACACCATAATTACATATCTGTCATCGTGCAAGAGGGTCCGAAGAAGTGTCCGAGTTTTCGAACCCTAATGCTTGAGAAAGGGCAAGTAAACACCGTAATTAAATATTTGCCACCAGGCAAGAGGGTTCGACTAAGTGTCCGAGTGTTCGAACCCTAACGCATGAGAAATGGCAAGTAAACACTGTAATTACATATCTGCCGTCATGCAAGAGGGTCTGAATAAGTGTCCGAGTGTTTAATCCCTAATGCATGAGACATGGCAAGTAAACACCGTAATTACATATCTGCCCTCATGCAACGGGGTCCGAATAAGTGTCCGAGTGTTCGAACCCTAATGCATGAGAAATGGCAAGTAAACACCACAATTACATATCCGCCAACATGCAGGAGGGTCCGAATAAGTGTCCGAGTGTTCGAACCCTAATGCATGAGAAATGGCAAGTAAACACTGTAATTACATATCTGCCATCATGCAAGAGGGTCCGAATAAGTGTCCGAGTGTTCGAGCCCTAATGCACGAGAAATGGCAAGTAAACACCACAATTACATATCTGTCATCATGCAAGAGGGTTTGAATAAGTGTCCGAGTGTTCGAACCCTAATATCTGTGAAATGGCAAGTAAACACCATAATTACATCACTGCCATCATGCAAGAGGGTCCGAATTAGTGTACGAGTGTTTAAACCCTAATGCATAAGAAATGGCAAGTAAACACCGTAATTACATATTTGCCATCATGCAAGAGGGTCCGAATAAGTGTCCGAATGTTCGAACCCTAATGCATGAGAAATGCCAAGTAAACACCATAATTACATATCTGCCATCATGCAAGAGGGTCCGAATAAGTGTCCGAGTGTTCGAACCCTAATGCATGAGAAATGGCAAGTAAACACCATAATTACATATCTGCCATCATGCAAGAGGGTCTGAATTACTGTCCGGGTGTTTAAATCCCAATACATGAGACATGGCAAGTAAACACCCTAATTACATATCTGCCATCATGCAAGAGCGTCTGAAAAAGTGTCCGCGTGTTCGAACCCTAATGCATGAGAAATGACAAGTAAACACCAAAGTTACATATCCGCCATCATGCAAAAAGGTCCGAATAAGTGCTCGAGTGTTCGAACCCTAATGCATGAGAAAGGGCAAGTAAACACCATAATTGCATATTTGCCACCATGCAAGAGGCTTTGAATAAGTGTCCGAGTGTTCGAACCCTAATGCACGATAAATGGCAAATAAACACCATAATTACATTTCTGCCATCATGCAAGAGGGTTTGAATTTGTGTCCGAGTGTTTAATCCCTAATGCATGAGACATGGCAAGTAAACACCGTAATTACATATCTGCCATCATGCAACAGGGTCCGAATAAGTGTCCGAGTGTTCGAACCCTAATGCATGAGAAATGGCAAGTAAACATCACAATTACATATCCGCCAACATGCAAGAGGGTCTGAATAAGTGTCCGAGTGTTCAAACCCTAATGCATGAGAAATGGCAAGTAAACACTGTAATTACATATCTGCCACCATGCAAGAGGGTCCGAATAAGTGTCCGAGTGTTCGAGCCCTAATGCACGAAAAATGGCAAATAAACACCATAATTACATATCTGCCATCATGCAAGAGGGTTTGAGTAAGTGTCCGAGTGTTCGAACCCTAATATATGTTAAATGGCAAGTAAACACCATAATTACATATCTGCCATCATGCAAGAGGGTCCGAATCTGTGTACGAGTGTTTAAACCCTAATGCATAAGAAATGGAAAGTGAACACTGCAATTACATATCTGTCATCATGCAAGAGGGTCCGAATAAGTGTCCGAGCGTTCGAACCGTAATGCATTAGAAATGGCAAGTAAACACCATTATTACATATCTGCCATCATGCAAGAGGGTCCGAATAAGTGTCCGAGTGTTCGAACCCTAATGCATGAGAAATGGCAAGTAAACACCGTAATTACATATTTGCCATCATGCAAGAGGGTCCGAAAAAGTGTCCGAGTGTTCGAACCCTAATGCATGAGAAATGGCAAGTGAACACCATAATTACATATCTGCCATCATCCAAGAGGGTCCGAATAAGTGTCCGAGTGTTCGAACCCTAATGCATGAGAAATGGCAAGTAAACACCATAATTACATATCTGCCATCATGCAAGAGGGTCTGAATTGCTGTCCGGGTGTTTAAATCCCAATGCATGAGACATGGCAAGTAAACACCCTAATTACATATCTGCCATCATCCAAGAGGGTCCGAATAAGTGTCCGAGTGTTCGAACCCTAATGCAAGAGAAATGACAAGTAAACACCATAGTTACATATCTGCCATCATGCCAGAGGATCCGAATAAGTGTCCGAGTGTTCGAACCCTAATGCATGAGAAAGGGCAAGTAATCACCGTAATTACATATTTGCCATCATGCAAGACGGTCCGAATAAGTGTCCGAGTGTTCGAACCCTAATGCATGAGAAATGGCAAGTAAACACCCTAATTACATATCTGCCATCATGCAAGAGGGTCCGAATAAGTGTACGAGTGTTTAAACCCTAACGGATGAGAAATGACAAGTAAATAATGTAATTACATATTTGTCATCGTGCAAGAGGGTCTGAATAAGTGTCCGAGTGTTCGAACCCTAATACATGAGAAATGACAAGTAAACACCATAATTACAAATCTGCCATCATGCAAGAGGGTCCGAATCGGTGTACGAGTGTTTAAACCCTAATGCATGAGAAATGACAAGTAAACACTGTAATTGTGTATCTGTCATCATGCAAGAGGGTCCGAATAAGTGTCCGAGTGTTCGAACCCTAATGCATGAGAAATGGCAAGTAAACACCGTAATTACATATTTGCCATCATGCAAGAGGGTCCGAATAAGTGTCCGAGTGTTCGAACCTTAATGCGTGAGAAATGGCAAGTAAACACCGTAATTACATATCTTCCATCATGCAAGAGGGTCCGAATAAGTGTACGAGTGTTCGAACCCTCATGCATGAGAAATGGAAAGTAAACACCATAGTTACATATCTGCCATCATGTAAGAGGGATTGAATAAGTGTCCAAGTGTTCGAACCCTAATTTATGAGAAATGTTTGAATACGTGTACGAGTGTTTAAACCTTAATGCATGGGCAATGACAAGTAAACACTGTAATTGCATATTTGCCATCATGCAAGAAGGTACGAATAAGTGTCCGAGTGTTCGAACACTAATGCATGAGAAATGGCAAGTAAACACCATAATTACATATTTGCTATCATGCAAGAGGGTCCGAATAAGTGTACGAGTGCTTAAACCTTAATGCATGAGCAATACAAGTAAACACTGTAATTGCATATCTGTCATCATGCAAGAGGGTCCGAATAAGTGTCTGAGTGTTCGAACCCTAATGCATGAGAAATGGCAAGTAAACACCATAATTACATATTTGCGATCATGCAAGAGGGTCCGAATAAGTGTCCGAGTGTTCGAACCCTAATGCATGACAAATGGCAAGTAAACACCGTAATTACATATTTGCCATCATGCAAGACGGTCCGAATAAGTGTCCGAGTGGTCGAACCCTAATGCGTGAGAAATGGCAAGTAAACACCATAATTACATATCTGCCATCATGCAAGAGGGTCCAAATAAGTGTACGAGTGTTTACATCCTAACGGATGAGAATTGACATGCAAACATTGTAATTACATATCTGTCATCATGCAAGAGGGTCCGAATAAGTGTCCGAGTCTTCGAAGCCTAATGCAAGAGAAATGGCAAGTAAACACCATAATTACATATCTGCCAACATTAAAGATGGTCCGAATAAGTGTCTGAGTGTTCAAACCCTAATGCATGAGAAATGGCTAGTAAACACTGTAATTACATATCTGCTATCATGCAAGAGGGTCCGAATAAGTGTCCGAGTGCTCGAACCCTAATGCATGAAAAATGTCAAGTAAACACCATAATTACGTATCTGCCATCATGCACGATGGTCCGAAAAAGTATCCGATTGTTCGAACCCAAATGCATGAGAAATGGCAAGTAAACACCATAATTACATATCTGCCATCATGCAAGAGGGTCGGAATTAGTGTCCGAGTGTGTAAACCCTAATGCCTGAGACATGGCAAGTAAACACCGTAATTACATTTCTGCCATCATGCAAGAGGGTTCGAATAAGTGTCCCAGTGTTCGAACCGTAATGCATGAGAAATGGCAAGTAAACACCGTAATTACATATTTGCCATCATTCAAGAGGGTCCGAGTAAGTGTCCGAGTGTTCGAACCCTAATGCATGAGAAATGTCAAGTAAACACCATAATTACATATCTGCCACCATACAAGAGGGTCCGAATAAGTGTCCGAGTGTTCGAACCCTAATGCATGAGAAATGGCAAGTAAACACCATAGTTACATATCTGCCATCACGGAAGAGGGTTTGAATAAGTGTCCAAGTGTTCGAACCCTAATGTCTGAGAAATGACAAGTAAACAACATAATTACATATCTGCCATCATTCAAGAGGGTCCGAATAAGTGTACGAGTGTTAAAACCTTAATGCATGAGAAATGACAAGTAAACATTGTAATTACATATCTGTCATCATGTAAGAGGGTCCGAATAATTGTCCGAGTGTTCGAACCCTAATGCATGAGAAATGACAAGTAAACACCATAGTTACATATCTGCCATCATGCAAGAGGGTCCGAATAAGTGTCCGAGTGTTCGAACACTAATGCATGAGAAAGGGCAAGTACTCACCGTAATTATATATTTGCCATCAAGCAAGACGGTCCGAATGAGTGTCCGAGTGTTCGAACCCTAATGCATGAGAAATGGCAAGTAAACACCCTAATTACATATCTGCCATCATGCAAGAGAGTCCGAATAATTGTACGAGTGTTTAAACCCTAATGCATGAGAAATGACAAGTAAACAATGTAATTACATATCTGTCACCATGCAAGAGGGTCCGAATAAGTGTCCGAGTGTTCAAACCCTAATGGATGAGAAATGACAAGTAAACACCATAATTACATATCTGCCATGATGCAAGAGGGTCCGAATCAGTGTACGAGTGTTTAAACCCTAATGCATGAGAAATGACAAGTAAACACTGTAATTGCATATCTGTCATCATGCAAGAGGGTACGAATAAGTGTCCGAGTGTTCGAACCCTAATGCATGAGAAATGGCAAGTAAACACCGTAGTTACATATTTTCCATCATGCAAGAGGGTCCGAATAAGTGTCCGAGTGTTCGAACCCGAATGCATGAGAAATGGCAAGTAAATACCGTAATTACATATTTGCCATCAGGCAAGACGGTCCGAATAAGTGTCCGAGTGTTCGAACCCTAATGTGTGAGAAATGGCAAGTAAACACCGTAATTACATATCTGCCATCACGCAGGGGGGTCTGAATAAGTGTACGAGTGTTTACACCCTAACACGTGCGAATTGACTTGTAAACATTGTAATTACATATCTGTCACCATGCAAGAGGGTCCGAATAAGTGTCCGAGTGTTCGAACCCTAATGCAACAGAAATGGCAAGTAAACACCATAATTAAATATCCGCCAACATGCAAGTGGGTCCGAATAAGTGTCCGAGTGTTCGAACCCTAATGCATGAGAAATGGCAAGTAAACACTGTAATTACATATCTGCCATCATCCAAGAGGGTCCGAATAAGTGTCCGAGTGTTCGAACCCTAATGCATGAGAAATGTCAAGTAAACACCATAATTACGTATCTGCCATCATGCAAGATGGTCCGAATAAGTGTCCAATTGTTTGAACCCAAATGCATGAGAAATGGCAAGTAAACACCATAATTACATATCTGCCATGATGCAAGAGGGTCGGAATTAGTGTCCGAGTGTGTAAACCCTAATGCCTGAGACATGGCAAGTAAACACCGTAATTACATTTCTGCCATCATGCAAGAGGGTCCGAAAAGTGTCCGAGTGTTCGAACCCTAATGCATGAGAAATGGCAAGTAAACACCGTAATTACATATCTGCCATCATTCAAGAGGGTCCGAATAAGTGTTCGAGTGTTCGAACCCTAATGCATGAGAAGTGTCAAGTAAACACCATAATTACATATCTACCATCATGCAAGAGGGTCCGAATAAGTGTCCGAGTGTTCGAACCCTAATGCATGAGAAATGGCAAGTAAACACCGTAATTACATATCTGCCATCATTCAAGAGGGTCCGAATAAGTGTCCAAGTGTTCGAACCCAAATTCATGAGAAATGACAAGTAAACACCATAGTTACATATCTGCCATCATGCAAGAGGGTCCGAATAAGTGTCCGAGTGTTCGAACCCTAATGCATGAGAAAGGGAAAGTACTCACCGTAATTATATATTTGCCATCACGCAAGACGGTCCGAATGAGTGTCCGAGTGTTCGAACCCTAATGCATGAGAAATGGCAAGTAAACACCCTAATTACATATCTGCCATCATGCAAGAGGGTCCGAATAAGTGTACGAGTGTTTAAACCCTAATGCATGAGAAATGACAAGTAAACAATGTAATTACATATTTGTCACCATGCAACAGGGTCCGAATAAGTGTCCGAGTGTTCAAACCCTAATGCACGAGAAATGACAAGTAAACACCATAATTACATATCTGCCATGATGCAAGAGGGTCCGAATCAGTGTACGAGTGTTTAAACCCTAATGCATGAGAAATGACATGTAAACACTGTAATTGCATATTTGTCATCATGCAAGAGGGTACGAATAAGTGTCCGAGTGTTCGAACCCTAATGCATGAGAAATGGCAAGTAAACACCGTAGTTACATATTTTCCATTATGCAAGAGGGTCCGAATAAGTGTCCGAGTGTTCGAACCCGAATGCATGACAAATGGCAAGTAAATACCGTAATTACATATTTGCCATCATGCAAGATGGTCCGAATAAGTGTCCGAGTGTTCGAACCCTAATGCGTGAGAAATGGCAAGTAAACACCGTAATTACATATCTGCTATCATGCAAGAGGTTCCGAATAAGTGTACGAGTGTTTACACCCTAACGCGTGAGAATTGACTTGTAAACATTGTAATTACATATCTGTCACCATGCAAGAGGGTCCGAAGAAGTGTCCGAGTGTTCGAACCCTAATGCATGAGAAATGTCAAGTAAACACCATAATTACGTATCTGCCATCATGCAAGATGGTCCGAATAAGTGTCCAATTGTTCGAACCCAAATGCATGAGAAATGGCAAGTAAACACCATAATTACATATCTGCCATCATGGAAGAGGGTC
This sequence comes from Camellia sinensis, assembly GCF_055761805.1. Lineage (NCBI taxonomy): Eukaryota > Viridiplantae > Streptophyta > Magnoliopsida > Ericales > Theaceae > Camellia > Camellia sinensis. Next base: position 166,698,446 of record NC_138972.1, read on the forward strand.
GGAATTAGTGTCCGAGTGTGTAAACCCTAATGCCTGAGACATGGAAAGTAAACACCGTAATTACATTTCTGCCATCATGCAAGAGGGTCCGAATAAGTGTCCGAGTGTTTGAACCCTAATCCATGAGAAATGGCAAGTAAACACCGTAACTACATATCTCCCATCATTCAAGAGGGTCCGAATAAGTGTCCGAGTGTTCGAACCCTAATGCATGAGAAATGTCAAGTAAACACCATAATTACATATCTACCATCATGCAAGAGTGTCCGAATAAGTGTCCGAGTGTTCGAACCCTAATGCATGAGAAATGGCAACTAAACACCAAAGTTACATATCTGCCATCATGTAAGAGGGTTTGAATAAGTTTCCAAGTGTTCGAACCCTAATGTCTGAGAAATGACAAGTAAACAACATAATTACATATCTGCCATCATGCAAGAGGGTCCGAATAACTGTACGAGTGTTTAAACCTTAATGCATGAGAAATGACAAGTAAACATTGTAATTACATATCTGTCATCATGCAAGAAGGTCCGAATAAGTGTCCAAGTGTTCGAACCCAAATGCATGGGAAATGACAAGTAAACACCATAGTTACATATCTGCCATCATGCAAGAGGGTCCGAATAAGTGTACGAGTGTTCGAACCCTAATGCATGAGAAATGGCAAGTAAACACCCTAATTACATATCTGCCATCATGCAAGAGGGTCCGAATAAGTGTACGAGTGTTTAAACCCTAATGCATGAGAAATGACAAGTAAACAATGTAATTACATATCTGTCACCAAGCAACAGGGTCCGAATAAGTGTCCGAGTGTTCAAACCCTAATGCACGAGAAATGACAAGTAAACACCATAATTACATATCTGCCATGATGCAAGAGGTTCCGAATCAGTGTACGAGTGTTTAAACCCTAATGCATGAGAAACGACAAGTAAACACTGTAATTGCATATTTGTGATCATGCAAGAGGGTACGAATAAGTGTCCGAGTGTTCGAACCCTAATGCATGAGAAATGGCAAGTAAACACCGTAGTTACATATTTTCCATCATGCAAGAGGGTCCGAATAAGTGTCCGAGTGTTCGAACCCGAATGCATGACAAATGGCAAGTAAATACCGTAATTACATATTTGCCATCATGCAAGATGGTCTGAATAAGTGTCCGAGTGTTCGAACCCTAATGCGTGAGAAATGGCAAGTAAACACCGTAATTACATATCTGCTATCATGCAAGAGGGTCCGAATAAGTGTACGAGTGTTTACACCCTAACGCGTGAGAATTGACTTGTAAACATTGTAATTACATATCTGTCACCATGCAAGAGGGTCCGAAGAAGTGTCCGATTGTTCGAACCCTAATGCATGAGAAATGTCAAGTAAACACCATAATTATGTATCTGCCACCATGCAAGATGGTCCGAATAAGTGTCCAATTGTTCGAACCCAAATGCATGAGAAATGGAAAGTAAACACCATAATTACATATCTGCCATCATGCAAGAGGGTCGGAATTAGTGTCCGAGTGTGTAAACCCTAATGCCTGAGACATGGCAAGTAAACACCGTAATTACGTTTCTGCCATCATGCAGGAGGGTCCGAATAAGTGTCCGAGTGTTTGAACCCTAATGCATGAGAAATGGCAAGTAAACACCGTAATTACATATCTGCCATCATTCAAGAGGGTCCGAATAAGTGTCCGAGTGTTCGAACCCTAATGCATGAGAAATGTCAAGTAAACACCATAATTACATATCTACCATCATGCAAGAGGGTCCGAATAAGTGTCCGAGTGTTCGAACCCTAATGCATGAGAAATGGCAACTAAACACCAAAGTTACATATCTGCCATCATGTAAGAGGGTTTGAATAAGTTTCCAAGTGTTTGAACCCAAATGTCTGAGAAATGACAAGTAAACAACATAATTACATATCTGCCATCATGCAAGAGGGTCCGAATAACTGTACGAGTGTTTAAACCTTAATGCATGAGAAATGACAAGTAAACATTGTAATTACATATCTGTCATCATGCAAGAGGGTCCGAATAAGTGTCCAAGTGTTCGAACCCAAATGCATTGGAAATGACAAGTAAACACCATAGTTACATATCTGCCATCATGCAAGAGGGTCCGAATAAGTGTCCGAGTGTTCAAACCCTAATGCATGACAAAGGGAAAGTACTCACCATAGTTACATATTTGCCATCACGCATGACGGTCCTAATGAGTGTCCGAGTGTTCGAATTCTAATGCATGAGAAATGGCAAGTAAACACCCTAATTACATATCTGCCATCATGCAAGAGGGTCCGAATAAGTGTACGAGTGTTTAAACCCTAATGCATGAGAAATGACAAGTAAACAATGTAATTACATATCTGTCACCATGCAACAGGGTCCGAATAAGTGTCCGAGTGTTCAAACCCTAATGCACGAGAAATGACAAGTAAACACCATAATTACATATCTGCCATGATGCAAGAGGGTCCGAATCAGTGTACGAGTGTTTAAACCCTAATGCATGAGAAATGACAAGTAAACACTGTAATTGCATATTTGTCATCATGCAAGAGGGTACGAATAAGTGTCCGAGTGTTCGAACCCTAATGCATGAGAAATGGCAAGTAAACACCGTAGTTACATATTTTCCATCATGCAAAAGGGTCCGAATAAGTGTCCGAGTGTTCGAACCCGAATGCATGGGAAATGGCAAGTAAATACCGTAATTACATATTTGCCATCATGCAAGATGGTCCGAATAAGTGTCCGAGTGGTCGAACCCTAATGCGTGAGAAATGGCAAGTAAACACCGTAATTACATATCTGCTATCATGCAAGAGGGTCCGAATAAGTGTACGAGTGTTTACACCCTAACGCGTGAGAATTGACTTGTAAACATTGTAATTACATATCTGTCACCATGCAAGAGGGTCCGAAGAAGTCTCCGAGTGTTCGAACCCTAATGCGAGAGAAATGGCAAGTAAACAACATAATTACATATCCGCCAACATGCAAGAGGGTCCGAATAAGTGTCCGAGTGTTCGAACCCTAATGCATGAGAAATGGCAAGTAAACACTGTAATTACATATCTGCCATCATGCAAGAGGGTCCGAATAAGTGTCCGAGTGCTCGAACCCTAATGCATGAGAAATGTCAAGTAAACACCATAATTACATATCTACCATCATGCAAGATGGTCCGAATAAGAGTCCAATTGTTCGAACCCTAATGCATGAGAAATGGCAAGTAAACACCATAATTACATATCAGCCATCATGCAAGGGGGTCGGAATTAGAGTCCGAGTCTGTAAACCCTAATGCCTGAGACATGGCAAGTAAACACCGTAATTACATTTCTGCCATCATGCAAGAGGGTCCGAATAAGTGTCCGAGTGTTCGAACCCTAATGCATGAGAAATGGCAAGTAAACACCGTAATTACATATCTGCCATCATTCAAGAGGGTCCGAATAAGTGTCCGAGTGTTCGAACCCTAATGCATGAGAAATGTCAAGTAAACACCATAATTACATATCTGCCATCATGCAAGAGGGTCCGAATAAGTGTCCGAGTGTTCGAACCCTCATGCATGAGAAATGGCAAGTAAACACCATAGTTACATATCTGCCATCATGTAAGAGGGTTTGAATAAGTGTCCAAGTGTTCGAACCGTAATGTCTGAGAAATGTTTGAATACGTGTACGAGTGTTTAAAACTTAATGCATTAGCAATGACAAGTAAACACTGTAATTGCGTATTTGTCATCATCCAAGAGGGTCCGAATAAGTGTCCGAGTGTTCGAACACTAATGCATGAGAAATGGCAAGTAAACACCATAATTACATATTTGCTATCATGCAAGAGGGTCCGAATAAGTGTACGAGTGCTTAAACCTTAATGCATGAGCAATGACAAGTAAACACTGTAATTGCATATCTGTCATCATGCAAGAGGGTCCGAATAAGTGTTTGAGTGTTCGAACCCTAACGCATGAGAAATGGCAAGTAAACACCGTAATTACATATTTGCCATCATGCAAGAGGGTCCGAATAAGTGTCCGAGTGTTCGAACCCTAATGCGTGAGAAATGGCAAGTAAACACCGTAATTACATATTTGCCATCAAGCAAGACGGTCCGAATAAGTGTCCGAGTGTTCGAACCCTAATGCGTGAGAAATGGCAAGTAAACACCATAATTACATATCTGCCATCGTGCAAGAGGGTCCGAATAAGTGTACGAGTGTTTACATCCTAACGCATGAGAATTGACATGCAAACATTGTAATTACATATCTGTCATCATGCAAGAGGGTCCGAATAAGTGTCTGAGCCTTCGAACCCTAATGCAAGAGAAATGGCAAGTAAACACCATAATTACATATCCGCCAACATTGAAGAGGGTCCGAATAAGTGTCTGAGTGTTCGAACCCTAATGCATGAGAAATGGCTAGTAAACACTGTAATTACATATCTGCCATCATGCAAGAGGGTCCGAATAAGTGTCCGAGTGTTCGAACCCTAATGCATGAGAAATGTCGAGTAAACACACCATAATTACGTATCTGCCATCATGCAAGACGGGCCGAATAAGTGTCCGATTGTTCGAACCCTAATGCATGAGAAATGGCAACTAAACACCATAATTACATATCTGCCATCGTGCAAGAGGGTCGGAATTAGTGTCCGAGTGTGTAAACCCTAATGCCTGAGACATGGCAAGTAAACACCGTAATTACATTTCTGCCATCATGCAAGAGGGTTCGAATAAGTGTCCCTGTGTTCGAACCCTAATGCATGAGAAATGGCAAGTAAACACCGTAATTAAATATTTGCCATCATTCAAGAGGGCCCGAATAAGTGTCCGAGTGTTCGAACCCTAATGCATGAGAAATGTCAAGTAAACACCATAATTACATATCTGCCACCATGCAAGAGGGTCCGAATAAGTGTTCGAGTGTTCGAACCCTAATGCATGAGAAATGGCAAGTAAACACCATAGTTACATATCTGCCATCATGTAAGAGGGTTTGAATAAGTGTCCAAGTGTTCGAACCCTAATGTCTGAGAAATGACAAGTAAACAACATAATTACATATCTGCCATCATGCAAGAGGGTCCGAATAAGTGTACGAGTGTTTAAACCATAATGCAAGAGAAATGACAAGTAAACATTGTAATCACATATCTGTCATCAGGCAACAGGGTCCGAATAAGTGTCCGAGTGTTCGAACCCAAATGCATGAGAAATGACAAGTCAACACCATAGTTACATATCTGCCATCATGCAAGAGGGTCCGAATAAGTGTCAGAGTGTTCGAACCCTAATGCATGAGAAAGAGCAAGTACTCACCGTAATTATATATTTGCCATCAAGCAAGACGGTCCGAATGAGTGTCCGAGTGTTCGAACCCTAATGCATGAGAAATGGCAAGTAAACACCATAATTACATATTTGCTATCATGCAAGAGGGTCCGAATAAGTGTAAGAGTGCTTAAACCTTAGTGCATGAGCAATGACAAGTAAACACTGTAATTGCATGTCTGTCATCATGCAAGAGGGTCCGAATAAGTGTCTGAGTGTTCGAACCCTAATGCATGAGAAATGGCAAGTAAACACCGTAATTACATATTTGCCATCATGCAAGAGGGTCCGAATAAGTGTCCGAGTGTTCGAACCCTAATGCATGAGAAATGGCAAGTAAAAACCGTAATTACATATTTGCCATCATGCAAGACGGTCCGAATAAGTGTCCGAGTGTTCGAACCCTAATGCGTGAGAAATGGCAAGTAAACACCATAATTACATATCTGCCATCATGCAAGAGGGTCCGAATAAGTGTACGAGTGTTTACATCCTAACGCATGAGAATTGACATGCAAACATTGTAATTAAATATCTGTCATCATGCAAGAGGGTCCGAATAAGTGTCCGAGTCTTCGAACCCTAATGCAAGAGAAATGGCAAGTAAACACCATAATTACTTATCCGCCAACATTAAAGAGGGTCCGAATAAGTGTCTGAGTGTTCGAACCCTAATGCATGAGAAATGGCTAGTAAACACTGTAATTACATATCTGCCATCATGCAAGAGGGTCCGAATAAGTGTCCGAGTGCTCGAACCCTAATGCATGAGAAATGTCAAGTAAACACACCATAATTACGTATCTGCCATCATGCAAGACGGGCCGAATAAGTGTCCGATTGTTCGAACCCTAATGCATGAGAAATGGCATGTAAACACCATAATTACATATCTGCCATCATGCAAGAGGGTCGGAATTAGTGTCCGAGTGTGTAAACCCTAATGCCTGAGACATGGCAAGTAAACACCGTAATTACATTTCTGCCATCATGCAAGAGGGTTCGAATAAGTGTCCCTGTGTTCGAACCCTAATGCATGAGAAATGGCAAGTAAACACCGTAATTACATATTTGCCATCATTCAAGAGGGTCCGAATAAGTGTCCGAGTGTTCGAACCCTAATGCTTGAGAAATGTCAAGTAAACACGATAATTACATATCTGCCACCATGCAAGAGGGTCCGAATAAGTGTCCGAGTGTTCGAACCCTAATGCATGAGAAATGGCAAGTAAACACCATAGTTACATATCAGCCATCATGTAAGAGGGTTTGAATAAGTGTCCAAGTGTTCGAACCCTAATGTCTGAGAAATGACAAGTAAACAACATAATTACATATGTGCCATCATGCAAGAGGGTCCGAATAAGTGTACGAGTGTTTAAACCTTAATGCATGAGAAATGACAAGTAAACATTGTAATCACATATCTGTCATCATGCAAGAGGGTCCGAATAAGTGTCCGAGTGTTCGAACCCTAATGCATGAGAAATGACAAGTAAACACCATAGTTACATATCTGCCCTGATGCAAGAGGGTCCGAATAAGTGTCCGAGTGTTCGAACCCTAATGCATGAGAAAGAGCAAGTACTCACCGTAATTATATATTTGCCATCAAGCAAGGCGGTCCGAATGAGTGTCCGAGTGTTCGAACCCTAATGCATGAGAAATGTCAAGTAAACACCATAATTACATATCTGCCACCATGCAAGAGGGTCCGAATAAGTGTCCGAGTGTTCGAACCCTAATGCATGAGAAATGGCAAGTAAACACCATAGTTACATATCTGCCATCATGTAAGAGGGTTTGAATAAGTGTCCAAGTGTTCGAACCCTAATGTCTGAGAAATGACAAGTAAACAACATAATTACATATCTGCCATCATGCAAGAGGGTCCGAATAAGTGTACGAGTGTTTAAACCTTAATGCATGAGAAATGACAAGTAAACATTGTAATCACATATCTGTCATCATGCAAGAGGGTCCGAATAAGTGTCCGAGTGTTCGAACCCTAATGCATGAGAAATGACAAGTAAACACTATAGTTACATATCTGCCATCATGCAAGAGGGTCCGAATAAGTGTCCGAGTGTTCGAACCCTAGTGCATGAGAAAGAGCAAGTACTCACCGTAATTATATATTTTCCATCAAGCAAGGCGGTTCGAATGAGTGTCCGAGTGTTCGAACCCTAATGGATGAGAAATGTCAAGTAAACACCATAATTACATATCTGCCACCATGCAAGAGGATCCGAATAAGTGTCCGAGTGTTCGAACCCTAATGCATGAGAAATGGCAAGTAAACACCATAGTTACATATCTGCCATCATGTAAGAGGGTTTGAATAAGTGTCCAAGTGTTCGAACCCTAATGTCTGAGAAATGACAAGTAAACAACATAATTACATATCTGCCATCATGCAAGATGGTCTGAATAATTGTACGAGTGTTTAAACCCTAATGCATGAGAGATGACAAGTAAACAATGTAATTACATATCTGTCACCATGCAAGAGGGTCCGAATAAGTGTCCGAGTGTTCAAACCCTAATGCATGAGAAATGACAAGTAAACACCATAATTACATATCTGCCATGATGCAAGAGGGTCCGAATCAGTGTACGACGGTTTAAACCCTAATGCATGAGAAATGACAAGTAAACACTGTAATTGCATATTTGTCATCATGCAAGAGGGTACGAATAAGTGTCGGAGTGTTCGAACCCTAACGCATGAGAAATGGCAAGTAAACACCGTAGTTACATATTTTCCATCATGCAAGAGGGTCCGAATAAGTGTCCGATTGTTCGAACCCGAATGCATGAGAAATGGCAAGTAAATACCGTAATTACATATTTGCCATCATGCAAGACGGTCCGAATAAGTGTCCGAGTGTTCGAACCCTAATGCGTGAGAAATGGCAAGTAAACACCGTAATTACATATCTGCCATCATGCAAGGGGGTCCGAATAAGTGTACCAGTGTTTACACCCTAACGCGTGAGAATTGACTTGTAAACATTGTAATTACATATCTGTCACCACGCAAGAGCGTCCGAATAAGTGTCCGAGTGTTCGAACCCTAATGCAACAGAAATGGCAAGTAAACACTACAATTACATATCCGCCAACATGCAAGTGGGTCCGAATAAGTGTCTGAGTGTTCGAACCCTAATGCATGAGAAATGGCAAGTAAACACTGTAATTACATATCTGCCATCATCCAAGTGGGTCCGAATAAGTGTCCGAGTGTTCGAACCCTAATGCATGAGAAATGTCAAGTAAACACCATAATTACGTATCTGCCATCATGCAAGATGGTCCGAATAAGTGTCCAATTGTTCGAACCCAAATGCATGAGAAATGGCAAGTAAACACCATAATTACATATCTGCCATCATGCAAGAGGGTCGGAATTAGTGTCCGAGTGTGTAAACCCTAATGCTTGAGACATGGCAAGTAAACACCGTAATTACATTTCTGCCATCATGCAAGAGGGTCCGAATAAGTGTCCGAGTGTTCGAACCCTAATGCATGTGAAATGGCAAGTAAACACCGTAATTACATATCTGCCATCATTCAAGAGGGTCCGAATAAGTGTCCGAGTGTTCGAACCCTAATGCATGAGAAATGTCAAGTAAACACCATAATTACATATCTGCCATCATGCAAGAGGGTCCGAATAAGTGTCCGAGTGTTCGAACCCTAATGCATGAGAAATGGCAAGTAAACACCATAGTTACATATCTTCCATCATGTAAGAGGGTTTGAATAAGTGTCCAAGTGTTCGAACCCTAATGTCTGAGAAATGACAAGTAAACAACATAATTACATATCTGCCATCATGCAAGGGGGTCCGAATAAGTGTACGAGTGTTTAAACCTTAATGCATGAGCAATGACAAGTAAACACTGTAATTGCATATCTGTCATCATGCAAGAGGGTCCGAATAAGTGTCCGGGTGTTCGAACACTAATGCATGGGAAATGGCAAGTAAACACCATAATTACATATTTGCTATCATGCAATAGGGTCCGAATAAGTGTACGAGTGTTTAAACCTTAATGCATGAGCAATGACAAGTAAACACTGTAATTGCATATCTGTCATCATGCAAGAGGGTCCGAATAAGTGTCTGAGTGTTCGAACCCTAATGCATGAGAAATGGCAAGTAAACACCGTAATTACATATTTGCCATCATGCAAGAGGGTCCGAATATGTGTCCGAGTGTTCGAACCCTAATGCATGAGAAAGGGCAAGTAAATACCGTAATTATATATTTGCCATCATGCAAGACGGTCCGAATAAGTGTCCGAGTGTTCGAACCCTAATGCGTGAGAAATGGCAAGTAAACACCATAATTACATATCTGCCATCATGCAAGAGGGTCCGGATATGTATCCGAGTGTTCGAACCCTAATGCCTGAGAAATGGCAAGTAAACACCACAATTACATATTTGTCATCATGTAAGAGGGTTTGAACAAGTGTTGGAGTGTTTAAACCCTAATGCATGAGAAATGGCAAGTAAACACCATAATTACATATATGCCATCATGCAAGAGGGTCCGAATAAGTGCTTGGTGTCTAAACCCCAATGCATGAGAAATGGCAAGTAACACCATAATTACATATCTGCAATCGTACAAGACGGTCTGAATAAGTGTCCGAGTGTTTAAATGATAATGCATGAGAAATGGCAAGTAAGCGCCATTATTACATATCTGCCGTCATGCCAGAAGTTCCGAATAAGTGTCCGAATATTCGAACCCTAATGCATGAGAAATGGCAAATAAACACCATAATTACATATCTGCCATCACGCAAGAGGGTCTGAATTAGTGTCCGAGTGTTTAAACCCAATTGCATGAGAAATCGCAAGTAAACACCGTAATTACATATCTGCCATCATACAAGGGGGTCTGAATAAGTGTCCGAGTGTTCGAACCCGAGTGCATGTGAAATGGCAAGTAAACACCATAATTACGTATCCGCCATCATCCAAGAGGGTCCAAATATGTATCCGATTGTTTCAACCCTAATGCATGAGAAATGGCAAGTAAACACCATAATTACATATCTGCCATCATGCAAGAGGGTCCGAATAAGTGCTGGGTGTCTAAACCCTAATGCAAGAGAAATGACAACAAAACACCTAATTACATATCTACCATCATGCAAGGGGGTCCGAAGAAGTGCTGGGTGTCTAAACCCTAATGCATGTGAAATGGCAAGTAAACACCATAATTACATATCTGCCATCATGCAACAGTGTCTGAATTAGATTCCGAGTGTTTAAACCCTAATGCAAGAGACATGGCAAGTAAACCCGTAATTATATTTTTGCCATCATGCAAGAGGGTCCGAATAAGTGTCCGAGTGTTCGAACCCAAATGCAAGAGAAATGGCAAGTAAACACCATAATTACATATCTACCATCATGCAAGAGGGTCCGAATAAGTGTCCGAGTGTTCGAGCGCTAATGCATGAGAAATGGCAAGTAAATGCCATAATTACATATCAGCCATCATGCAAGAGGGTCCGAGTTAGTGTCCGAGTGTTCAAACCTAGTGCACGAGAAAAGACAACTGAACACCGTAATTACATATATGCCATCATGCAAGAGGGTCCGAATAAGTGTCTGAGTGTTCGAATCCTAATGCATGAGAAATGGCAAGTGAACACCATAATTACATACCTGCCATCATGCAAGAGGGTCTGAATTAGTGTCCGAGTGTTCGAACCCTAATGCGTGGGAAATGGCAAGTAGACACCCTAATTACATATCTGCCATCATGCAAGTGGGTCCGGATAAGTATCCGAGTGTTCGAACCCTAATGCATGAGAAATGGCAAGTAAACACGGTAATTACATATATGTCGTCATGTAAGAGGGTCAGAGTAAGTGTCGGAGTGTTTAAACCCTAATGCATGAGAAATGGCAAGTAAGCACCATAATTACATATCTGCCGTCATGCAAGAAGGCCCGAATAAGTGTCCGAATATTCGAACCCTAATGCATGAGAAATGGCAAGTAAACACCATAATTGCATATCTGCCATCATGCAAGAGGGTCTGAATTAGTGTCTGAGTGTTTAAACCCTATTGCATGAGAAATCCCAGGTAAACACCGTAATTACATTTCTGCCAACATACAAGAGGGTCCGAATAAGTGTCTGAGTGTTCGAACCCTAGTGCATGTGAAATGGCAAGTAAACACCATAATTACATATCCGCCATCATCCAAGAGGGTCCGAATATGTGTCCGATTGTTTCAACCCTAATGCATGAGAAATGGCAAGTAAACACCATAATTACATATCTGCCATCATGCATGAGGGTCCGAATAAGTGCTGGGTGTCTAAACCCTAATGCAAGAGAAATGACAACAAAACACCTAATTACGTATCTGCCATCATGCAAGGGGGTCCGAAGAAATGCTGGGTGTCTAAACCCTAATGCATAAGAAATGGCAAGTAAACACCATAATTACATATCTGCCATCATGCAAAAGGGTCCGAATAAGTGTCCGAGTGTTCGAGCGCTAATGCATGAGAAATGGCAAGTAAATGCCATAATTACATATCAGCCATCATGCAAGAGGGTCCGAGTTAGTGTCCGAGTGTTTAAACCTAATGCATGAGAAAAGACAAGTGAACCCCGTAATTGCATATCTGCCATCATGCAAGAGGGTCCGAATAAGTGTCTGAGTGTTCGAACCCTAATGCTTGAGAAATGGCAAGTAAACACCATAATTGCATACCTGCCATCATTCAAGAGGGTCTGAATTAGTGTCCGAGTGTTCGAACCCTAAAGCATGAGAAATGGCAAGTAAACACCCTAATTACATATCTGCCATCATACAAGTGGGTCCGGATAAGTATCCGGGTGTTCGAACCCTAATGCATGAGAAATGGCAAGTAAACACGGCAATTACATATCTGTCGTCATGTAAGAGGGTTTGAGTAAGTGTCGGAGTGTTTAAACCCTAATGCATGAGAAATGGCAAGTAAACACCATAATTACATATCAGCCATCATACAAGAGGGTCCGAATAAGTGCTTGGTGTCTAAATCCTAATGCATGAGAAATGGCAAGTAATACCGTAATTACATATCTGCCATCATGTAAGACGGTCTGAATAAGTGTCCGAGTCTTTAAACCGTAATGCATGAGAAATGGCAAGTAAGCACCATAATTACATATCTGCGTTCATGCAAGAAGGTCCGAATAAGTGTTCGAATATTCGAACCCTAATGCTTGAGAAATGGCAAGCAAACACCAGAATTGCATATCTACCATCATGCAAGACGGTCTGCATTAGTGTCTGAGTGTTTAAACCCTATTGCAAGAAAAATCCCAAGTAAACACCGTAATTACATATCTGCCATCATACAAGAGGGTCCGAATAAGTGTCCGAGTGTTCGAACCCTAGTGCATGTGAAATGGCAAGTAAACACCATAATTACATATCCGCCGTCATCCAAGAGGGTCCGAATATGTGTCCGATTGTTTCAACCCTAATGCATGAGAAATGGCAAGTAAACACCATAATTACATATCTGCCATCATGCAAGAGGGTCCGAATAAGTGCTGGGTGTCTAAACCCTAATGCAAGAGGAATGACAACTAAACACCTAATTACGTATCTGCCATCATGCAAGGGGGTCCGAAGAAGTGCTGGGTGTCTAAACCCTAATGCATGAGAAATGGCAAGTAAACACCATAATTACATATCTGCCATCGTGCAAGAGGGTCCAAAAAAGTGTCTGAGTGTTCGAACCCTAATGTATGAGAAATGCAAGTAAACACCATAATTACATATCTGCGATCATACAAGAGGGTCCGAATAAGTGCTGGGAGTCTAAATCGTATCGCATGAGAAATACCAAGGAAACACCATAATTACATAGCTGCCATCATGCAAGAGGATCCGAATAAGTGTCCGAGTGTTTAAATCCGATTGCATGAGAGATGGTAATTAAACACCATAATTACATATCTGCCATCATGCAAGAGGGCCCGAATAAGTGTCCGAGTGTTCGAACCCTATTGGTTGAGAAATGCCAGGTAAACACCATAATTACATATCTGACATCATGCAAGAGGGTCCGAATAAGTGTCCGAATGTTCGAACCCTAATGCATGAGAAATGGAAAGTAAACACCATTATTAAATATCTGCCATCATGTAAGAGGGTTTGAATAAATGTCTGAGTGTTCGAATCCTAATGTATGGGAAATGGAAAGTAAACACCATAATTACATATCTGTCATCATGCAAGAGGGTCCGAATAAGTGTCTGAGTGGTCGAACCGTATTGCTTGAGAAATGGCAAGTAAACACCGTAATTACATATCTGCCATCATGCAAGAGGGTCTGAATCAGTGTCCGAGTGTTCGAACCCTAATGCACGAGAAAGGGCAAGTAAACACCATAATTACGTATCTGCCATCATGCAAGAGGGTCTGAATGAGTGTCCGAGTGTTTAAACCCTAATGCACGAGACATGGCAAGTAAACACCGTAATTACATATCTGCCATCGTGAAAGAGGGTCCGAATAAGTGTCCGAGTGCTCGAACCCTGATGCATGAGAAATTGCAAGTAAACACCATAATTACATATCTGTCATCATGGCTAGGGGTCCGAATAAGTGTCCGAGTGTTCAAGCCCTAATGCATGAGAAATGGCAAGTAAACACCATAATTGCATACCTGCCATCATGCAAGAGGGTCTGAATAATTGTCCGAGTGTCTGAACGCTAATGTATGAGAAATGGCAAGTAAACACCATATTTACATATCCGTCATCATGCAAAAGGGTCGGAATAAGTGTCCGAGTGTTTAATCCCTTAGGCATGAGAAATGGCAAGTAAACACCATAATTTTGTATCTGCCATCATCCAAGACGGTCCGAATAAGTGCTTGGTGTCTAAACCCTAATGCATGAGAAATGGCAAGTAACACCATAATTACATATCTGCCATCATGCAAGACGGTCTGAAGAAGTGTCCGAGTGTTTAAACCCTAATGCATGAGAAATGGCAAGTAAGCACCATAATTACATATCTGCCGTCATACAATAGGGTCCGAATAAGTGTCCGAGTATTCAAACCCTAATGCCTGAGAAATGGCATATAAAAACCATAATTACATATCTGCCATCATGCAATAGGGTCTGAATTAGTGTCCGAGTGTTTAAACCCTAATGCATGAGAAATCGCAAGTAAACACCGTAATTACATATCCGCCGTCATGCAAGAGGGTCCGAATATGTGTACGATTGTGTAAACCCTAATGCATGAGAAATGGAAAGTAAACACCATAATTACATATCTGCCATCATGCAAGAGGGTCCGAATAAGTGCTGGGTGTGTAAACCCTAATGCATGAGAAATGCCAACTAAACACCATAATTACATATTTGCCATCATGCAAGGGGGTCCGAAGAAGTGCTGGGTGTCTAAACCCTAATGCATGAGAAATGGAAAGTAAACACCATAATTACATATCTGCCATCATGCAAGAGGGTCCGAAAAAGTGTCTGAGTGTTCGAACCCTAATGTACGAGAAATGGCAAGTAAACACCATAATTACATATCTGCGATCATGCGAGAGGGTTAGAATAAGTGTTGCGTGTCTAAATCATAATGCATGAGAAATACCAAGGAAACACCATAATTACATATCTGCCATCATGCAAGAGGGTCCGAATAAGTGTCCGAGTGTTTAAATTCGAATGCATGAGAAATGGTAAGTAAACACAATAATTGCATATCTGCCATCGTGCAAGATGGTCCGAATAAGTGCTGGGTGTCTAAACCCTAATGCATGAGAAATGACAAGTAAAGACCAAAATTACATAATTGTCATCATGCACGAGGGTCCGAATAAGTGCCCGAGTGTTCGTACCCGAATGGATGAGAAATGGAAAGTAAACACCATAATTAGACATCTGCGATGATGCAAGAGGGTCCTAATAAGTGCACGAGTGTTTAAACCCTAATGCATGAGAAATGACAAGTAAACACCATAATTACATATCTGTCATCATACAAGAGGGTCCGAATAAGTGTCCTAGTGTTCGAACCCTAATGTAGAGAAATGGCAACTAAACACCATAATTACATATCTGCCATCATGCAAGAGGGTCCGAATAAGTGTCCGAGTGTTCGAACCCTAATGCATGAGAAATGGCAAGTAAACACCGTAATTACATATCTGCCATCATGCAAGAGGGTCCAAATAAGTGTCCGAGTGTTCCAACCCTAATGCATGAGATATGGCAAGTAAACACCGTAATTACATACCTGCCATCATGCAACAGGGTCCGAATAAGTGTCCGAGTGTTCGAACCCTAATGCATGTGAAATGGCAAGTAAACACCATAATTACATATCCGCCATAATGCAAGAGGGTCCGAACATGTGTCTGATTGTTTAAACCCTAATGCTTGAGAAATGACAAGTAAACACTATAATTACATATCTGCCATCATGCAAGAGGGTCCAAATAAGTGCTGGTTGTCTAAACTCTAAGGCATGAGAAATGCCAACTACACACCATATTTGCATATCTGCCACCATGCAAGGAGGCCCGAAGAAGTGCTGGGTGTCCAAACCCTAATGCATGAGAAATGGCAAGTAAACACCATGATTACAATTCTGCCATCATGTAAGAGGGTTTGAATATGTGTCCGAGTGTTCGAACCCTAACGTTTGAGAAATGGCAAGTAAACAACATAATTGCATATCTGCCCTCATGCAAGTGGGCCCGAATAAGTTTACGAGTGTTTAAACCGTAATGCATGAGAAATGACAAGTAAACACTGTAATTACATATCTGACTTCATGCAAGAGGGTCCGAATAAGTGTCCGAGTGTTCGAACCCTAATGCATGAGAAATGGCAAGTAAACATCATAATTACGTACCTGCCATCATGCAAGAGGGTCTGAATAAGTGTCCGAGTGTTCGAACCCTAATGCATGTGAAATGGCAAGTAAACACCATAATTACATATCTGCAGTCATGCAAGAGGGTCCTTATAAGTGTCCGAGTGTTCGAACCCTAATGCATGAGAAATGGCAAGTAACGACTGTAATTACATATCTACCATCATGCAAGAGGGTCCGAATAAGTGTTTGAGTGTTCGAACCCAAATGCATGAGAAATGGCAAGTAAGCACCATAATTACAAATCTGCCATCATGCAAGAGGGTCCAAATAAGTGTCCGAGTGTTCGAGCCCTAATGCATGAGAAATGGAAAGTAAACACCATAATTACATATCTGCCATCATGCAAGAGAGTCCGAACAAGTGTCTGAGTGTTCGAGCCCTAATGCATGGGAAATGGCAAGTAAACACCATAATTACATATCTGCCATCATTCAAGAGGGTCCGAATAAGTGTCCGAGTGTTCGAACCCTAATGCATGAGAAATGGCAAGTAAACACCATAATTACATATCTGCCATCATGCAGGAGGGTCTGAATTAGTGTCCGAGTGTTCGAACCGTAATGCATGAGAAATGGCAAGTAAACACCCTCATTACATATCTGCCGTCATGCAAGAGGGTCCGAATAAGTGTCCGAGCGTTCGAACCCTAATCGATGAGAAATGGCAGGTAAACACCATAATTATATATCTGCCAACATGCAAGAGGGTCTAAATAAGTGTCCGAGTGTTCGAACCCTAGTGCATGAGAAATGGCAAGTAAACACCATAATTACTTATCTGCCATCATGCGAGAGGGTCTGAATTAGTGTCCGAGGGTTTAAACCCAAATGCATGAGACATGGCAAGTAAACCCGTAATTATATTTCTGCCATCATGCAAGAGGGTCCGTATAAGTGTCCGAGTGTTCGAACGCTAATGCATGAGAAACGGCAAGTAAACACCATAATTACATATCTGCCATCATGCAAGAGGGTCCGAATAAGTGTCCGAGTGTTTAAATTCGAATGCATGAGAAATGGTAAGTAAACACAATAATTGCATATCTGCCATCGTGCAAGATGGTCCGAATAAGTGCTGGGTGTCTAAACCCTAATGCATGAGAAATGACAAGTAAAGACCAAAATTACATAATTGTCATCATGCACGAGGGTCCGAATAAGTGCCCGAGTGTTCGTACCCGAATGGATGAGAAATGGCAAGTAAACACCATAATTAGACATCTGCGATGATGCAAGAGGGTCCTAATAAGTGCACGAGTGTTTAAACCCTAATGCATGAGAAATGACAAGTAAACACCATAATTACATATCTGTCATCATACAAGAGGGTCCGAATAAGTGTCCTAGTGTTCGAACCCTAATGCAGAGAAATGGCAACTAAACACCATAATTACATATCTGCCATCATGCAAGAGGGTCCGAATAAGTGTCCGAGTGTTCGAACCCTAATGCATGAGAAATGGCAAGTAAACACCGTAATTACATATCTGCCATCATGCAAGAGGGTCCAAATAAGTGTCCGAGTGTTCCAACCCTAATGCATGAGATATGGCAAGTAAACACCGTAATTACATACCTGCCATCATGCAACAGGGTCCGAATAAGTGTCCGAGTGTTCGAACCCTAATGCATGTGAAATGGCAAGTAAACACCATAATTACATATCCGCCATCATGCAAGAGGGTCCGAACATGTGTCTGATTGTTTAAACCCTAATGCTTGAGAAATGACAAGTAAACACTATAATTACATATCTGCCATCATGCAAGAGGGTCCAAATAAGTGCTGGTTGTCTAAACTCTAAGGCATGAGAAATGCCAACTACACACCATATTTGCATATCTGCCACCATGCAAGGAGGCCCGAAGAAGTGCTGGGTGTCCAAACCCTAATGCATGAGAAATGGCAAGTAAACACCATGATTACAATTCTGCCATCATGTAAGAGGGTTTGAATAAGTGTCCGAGTGTTCGAACCCTAACGTTTGAGAAATGGCAAGTAAACAACATAATTGCATATCTGCCCTCATGCAAGTGGGCCCGAATAAGTTTACGAGTGTTTAAACCGTAATGCATGAGAAATGACAAGTAAACACTGTAATTACATATCTGACTTCATGCAAGAGGGTCCGAATAAGTGTCCGAGTGTTCGAACCCTAATGCATGAGAAATGGCAAGTAAACATCATAATTACGTACCTGCCATCATGCAAGAGGGTCTGAATAAGTGTCCGAGTGTTCGAACCCTAATGCATGCGAAATGGCAAGTAAACACCATAATTACATATCTGCAGTCATGCAAGAGGGTCCTTATAAGTGTCCGAGTGTTCGAACCCTAATGCATGAGAAATGGCAAGTAACGACTGTAATTACATATCTACCATCATGCAAGAGGGTCCGAATAAGTGTTTGAGTGTTCGAACCCAAATGCATGAGAAATGGCAAGTAAGCACCATAATTACAAATCTGCCATCATGCAAGAGGGTCCAAATAAGTGTCCGAGTGTTCGAGCCCTAATGCATGAGAAATGGAAAGTAAACACCATAATTACATATCTGCCATCATGCAAGAGAGTCCGAACAAGTGTCTGAGTGTTCGAGCCCTAATGCATGGGAAATGGCAAGTAAACACCATAATTACATATCTGCCATCATTCAAGAGGGTCCGAATAAGTGTCCGAGTGTTCGAACCCTAATGCATGAGAAATGGCAAGTAAACACCATAATTACATATCTGCCATCATGCAGGAGGGTCTGAATTAGTGTCCGAGTGTTCGAACCGTAATGCATGAGAAATGGCAAGTAAACACCCTCATTACATATCTGCCATCATGCAAGAGGGTCCGAATAAGTGTCCGAGCGTTCGAACCCTAATCGATGAGAAATGGCAGGTAAACACCATAATTATATATCTGCCAACATGCAAGAGGGTCTAAATAAGTGTCCGAGTGTTCGAACCCTAATGCATGAGAAATGGCAAGTAAACACCATAATTACTTATCTGCCATCATGCGAGAGGGTCTGAATTAGTGTCCGAGGGTTTAAACCCAAATGCATGAGACATGGCAAGTAAACCCGTAATTATATTTCTGCCATCATGCAAGAGGGTCCGTATAAGTGTCCGAGTGTTCGAACGCTAATGCATGAGAAACGGCAAGTAAACACCATAATTACATATCTGCCATCATGCAAGAGGGTCCGAATAAGTGTCCGAGTGTTCGAGCGCTAATGCATGAGAAATGGCAAGTAAACGCCATAATTACATATCAGCCATCATGCAAGAGGGTCTGAATTAGTGTCCGACTGTTTAAAACCTAATGCATGAGAAAAGACAAGTAAACACCGTAATTACATAGCTGCCATCATGTAAGATGGTCCGAATAAGTGTCTGAGTGTTCGAGCGCTAATGCATGAGAAATGGCAAGTAAACAGCATAATTACATATCTGCCGTCATGCAAGAGGGTCCGAATAAGTATTCGAGTGTTCGAACCCTAATGCATGAGAAATGGCAAGTAAACACCATAATTACATATCTGCCCTCATGCAAGCGGGCCCGAATAAGTGTACGAGCGTTTAAACCGTAATGCATGAGAAATGACAAGTAAACACTGTAATTACATATCTGACATCATGCAAGAGGGTCCGAATAAGTGTTCGAGTGTTCGAACCCTAATGCATGAGAAATGGCAACTAAACACCATAATTACGTAACTGCCATCATGCAAGAGGGTCTGAATAAGTGTCCGAGTGTTCGAACCCTAATGCATGTGAAATGGCAAGTAAACACCATAATTACATATCTGCAGTCATGCAAGAGGGTCCTTATAAGTGTCCGAGTGTTCAAGCCCTAATGCATGAGAAATGGAAAGTAAACACCATAATTACATATCTGCCATCATGCAAGAGGGTCCGAACAAGTGTCTGAGTGTTCGAGCCCTAATGCATGGGAAATGGCAAGTAAACACCATAATTACATATCTGCCATCATTCAAGACGGTCCGAATAAGTGTCCGAGTGTTCGAACCCTAATGCATGAGAAATGGCAAGTAAACACCATAATTACATATCTGCCATCATGCAGGAGGGTCTGAATTAGTGTCCGAGTGTTCGAACCCTAATGCATGAGAAATGGCAAGTTAACACCCTCATTACATATCTGCCATCATGCAAGAGGGTCCGAATACGTGTCCGAGCGTTCGAACCCTAATGGATGAGAAATGGCAGGTAAACACCATAATTATATATCTGCCAACATGCAAGAGGGTCTAAATAAGTGTCCGAGTGTTCGAACCCTAATGCATGTGAAATGGCAAGTAAACACCATAATTACATATCTGCAGTCATGCAAGAGGGTCCTTATAAGTGTCCGAGTGTTCAAGCCCAAATGCATGAGAAATGGAAAGTAAACACCATAATTACATATCTGCCATCATGCAAGAGGGTCCGAATAAGTGTCCGAGTGTTCGAACCCTAATGCATGAGAAATGGCAAGTAAACACCATAGTTACATATCTTCCATCATGTAAGAGGGTTTGAATAAGTGTCCAAGTGTTCGAACCCTAATGTCTGAGAAATGACAAGTAAACAACATAATTACATATCTGCCATCATGCAAGGGGGTCCGAATAAGTGTACGAGTGTTTAAACCTTAATGCATGAGCAATGACAAGTAAACACTGTAATTGCATATCTGTCATCATGCAAGAGGGTCCGAATAAGTGTCCGGGTGTTCGAACACTAATGCATGGGAAATGGCAAGTAAACACCATAATTACATATTTGCTATCATGCAATAGGGTCCGAATAAGTGTACGAGTGTTTAAACCTTAATGCATGAGCAATGACAAGTAAACACTGTAATTGCATATCTGTCATCATGCAAGAGGGTCCGAATAAGTGTCTGAGTGTTCGAACCCTAATGCATGAGAAATGGCAAGTAAACACCGTAATTACATATTTGCCATCATGCAAGAGGGTCCGAATATGTGTCCGAGTGTTCGAACCCTAATGCATGAGAAAGGGCAAGTAAATACCGTAATTATATATTTGCCATCATGCAAGACGGTCCGAATAAGTGTCCGAGTGTTCGAACCCTAATGCGTGAGAAATGGCAAGTAAACACCATAATTACATATCTGCCATCATGCAAGAGGGTCCGGATATGTATCCGAGTGTTCGAACCCTAATGCCTGAGAAATGGCAAGTAAACAGAACAATTACATATTTGTCATCATGTAAGAGGGTTTGAACAAGTGTTGGAGTGTTTAAACCCTAATGCATGAGAAATGGCAAGTAAACACCATAATTACATATATGCCATCATGCAAGAGGGTCCGAATAAGTGCTTGGTGTCTAAACCCCAATGCATGAGAAATGGCAAGTAACACCATAATTACATATCTGCAATCGTACAAGACGGTCTGAATAAGTGTCCGAGTGTTTAAATGATAATGCATGAGAAATGGCAAGTAAGCGCCATAATTACATATCTGCCGTCATGCCAGAAGTTCCGAATAAGTGTCCGAATATTCGAACCCTAATGCATGAGAAATGGCAAATAAACACCATAATTACATATCTGCCATCACGCAAGAGGGTCTGAATTAGTGTCCGAGTGTTTAAACCCTATTGCATGAGAAATCGCAAGTAAACACCGTAATTACATATCTGCCATCATACAAGAGGGTCTGAATAAGTGTCCGAGTGTTCGAACCCGAGTGCATGTGAAATGGCAAGTAAACACCATAATTACGTATCCGCCATCATCCAAGAGGGTCCAAATATGTATCCGATTGTTTCAACCCTAATGCATGAGCAATGGCAAGTAAACACCATAATTACATATCTGCCATCATGCAAGAGGGTCCGAATAAGTGCTGGGTGTCTAAACCCTAATGCAAGAGAAATGACAACAAAACACCTAATTACATATCTACCATCATGCAAGGGGGTCCGAAGAAGTGCTGGGTGTCTAAACCCTAATGCATGTGAAATGGCAAGTAAACACCATAATTACATATCTGCCATCATGCAACAGTGTCTGAATTAGATTCCGAGTGTTTAAACCCTAATGCAAGAGACATGGCAAGTAAACCCGTAATTATATTTTTGCCATCATGCAAGAGTGTCCGAATAAGTGTCCGAGTGTTCGAACCCTAATGCAAGAGAAATGGCAAGTAAACACCATAATTACATATCTACCAT
Organism: Camellia sinensis; assembly: GCF_055761805.1. Taxonomy (NCBI): domain Eukaryota; kingdom Viridiplantae; phylum Streptophyta; class Magnoliopsida; order Ericales; family Theaceae; genus Camellia; species Camellia sinensis. Next base: position 166,720,959 of record NC_138972.1, read on the forward strand.
CATGCAAGAGGGTCCGAATAAGTGTCCGAGTGTTCGAGCGCTAATGCATGAGAAATGGCAAGTAAATGCCATAATTACATATCAGCCATCATGCAAGAGGGTCCGAGTTAGTGTCCGAGTGTTCAAACCTAGTGCACGAGAAAAGACAACTGAACACCGTAATTACATATATGCCATCATGCAAGAGGGTCCGAATAAGTGTCTGAGTGTTCGAATCCTAATGCATGAGAAATGGCAAGTGAACACCATAATTACATACCTGCCATCATGCAAGAGGGTCTGAATTAGTGTCCTAGTGTTCGAACCCTAATGCGTGGGAAATGGCAAGTAGACACCCTAATTACATATCTGCCATCATGCAAGTGGGTCCGGATAAGTATCCGAGTGTTCGAACCCTAATGCATGAGAAATGGCAAGTAAACACGGTAATTACATATATGTCGTCATGTAAGAGGGTCAGAGTAAGTGTCGGAGGGTTTAAACCCTAATGCATGAGAAATGGCAAGTAAGCACCATAATTACATATCTGCCGTCATGCAAGAAGGCCCGAATAAGTGTCCGAATATTCGAACCCTAATGCATGAGAAATGGCAAGTAAACACCATAATTGCATATCTGCCATCATGCAAGAGGGTCTGAATTAGTGTCTGAGTGTTTAAACCCTATTGCATGAGAAATCCCAGGTAAACACCGTAATTACATATCTGCCAACATACAAGAGGGTCCGAATAAGTGTCTGAGTGTTCGAACCCTAGTGCATGTGAAATGGCAAGTAAACACCATAATTACATATCCGCCATCATCCAAGAGGGTCCGAATATGTGTCCGATTGTTTCAACCCTAATGCATGAGAAATGGCAAGTAAACACCATAATTACATATCTGCCATCATGCATGAGGGTCCGAATAAGTGCTGGGTGTCTAAACCCTAATGCAAGAGAAATGACAACAAAACACCTAATTACGTATCTGCCATCATGCAAGGGGGTCCGAAGAAGTGCTGGGTGTCTAAACCCTAATGCATAAGAAATGGCAAGTAAACACCATAATTACATATCTGCCATCATGCAAAAGGGTCCGAATAAGTGTCCCAGTGTTCGAGCGCTAATGCATGAGAAATGGCAAGTAAATGCCATAATTACATATCAGCCATCATGCAAGAGGGTCCGAGTTAGTGTCCGAGTGTTTAAACCTAATGCATGAGAAAAGACAAGTGAACCCCGTAATTGCATATCTGCCATCATGCAAGAGGGTCCGAATAAGTGTCTGAGTGTTCGAACCCTAATGCTTGAGAAATGGCAAGTAAACACCATAATTGCATACCTGCCATCATTCAAGAGGGTCTGAATTAGTGTCCGAGTGTTCGAACCCTAAAGCATGAGAAATGGCAAGTAAACACCCTAATTACATATCTGCCATCATACAAGTGGGTCCGGATAAGTATCCGGGTGTTCGAACCCTAATGCATGAGAAATGGCAAGTAAACACGGCAATTACATATCTGTCGTCATGTAAGAGGGTTTGAGTAAGTGTCGGAGTGTTTAAACCCTAATGCATGAGAAATGGCAAGTAAACACCATAATTACATATCAGCCATCATACAAGAGGGTCCGAATAAGTGCTTGGTGTCTAAATCCTAATGCATGAGAAATGGCAAGTAATACCATAATTACATATCTGCCATCATGTAAGACGGTCTGAATAAGTGTCCGAGTCTTTAAACCGTAATGCATGAGAAATGGCAAGTAAGCACCATAATTACATATCTGCGTTCATGCAAGAAGGTCCGAATAAGTGTCCGAATATTCGAACCCTAATGCTTGAGAAATGGCAAGCAAACACCAGAATTGCATATCTACCATCATGCAAGACGGTCTGCATTAGTGTCTGAGTGTTTAAACCCTATTGCAAGAAAAATCCCAAGTAAACACCGTAATTACATATCTGCCATCATACAAGAGGGTCCGAATAAGTGTCCGAGTGTTCGAACCCTAGTGCATGTGAAATGGCAAGTAAACACCATAATTACATATCCGCCGTCATCCAAGAGGGTCCGAATATGTGTCCGATTGTTTCAACCCTAATGCATGAGAAATGGCAAGTAAACACCATAATTACATATCTGCCATCATGCAAGAGGGTCCGAATAAGTGCTGGGTGTCTAAACCCTAATGCAAGAGGAATGACAACTAAACACCTAATTACGTATCTGCCATCATGCAAGGGGGTCCGAAGAAGTGCTGGGTGTCTAAACCCTAATGCATGAGAAATGGCAAGTAAACACCATAATTACATATCTGCCATCGTGCAAGAGGGTCCGAAAAAGTGTCTGAGTGTTCGAACCCTAATGTATGAGAAATGCAAGTAAACACCATAATTACATATCTGCGATCATACAAGAGGGTCCGAATAAGTGCTGGGAGTCTAAATCGTATCGCATGAGAAATACCAAGGAAACACCATAATTACATAGCTGCCATCATGCAAGAGGATCCGAATAAGTGTCCGAGTGTTTAAATCCGATTGCATGAGAGATGGTAATTAAACACCATAATTACATATCTGCCATCATGCAAGAGGGCCCGAATAAGTGTCCGAGTGTTCGAACCCTATTGGTTGAGAAATGCCAGGTAAACACCATAATTACATATCTGACATCATGCAAGAGGGTCCGAATAAGTGTCCGAGTGTTCGAACCCTAATGCATGAGAAATGGAAAGTAAACACCATTATTAAATATCTGCCATCATGTAAGAGGGTTTGAATAAATGTCTGAGTGTTCGAATCCTAATGTATGGGAAATGTAAAGTAAACACCATAATTACATATCTGTCATCATGCAAGAGGGTCCGAATAAGTGTCTGAGTGGTCGAACCGTATTGCTTGAGAAATGGCAAGTAAACACCGTAATTACATATCTGCCATCATGCAAGAGGGTCTGAATCAGTGTCCGAGTGTTCGAACCCTAATGCACGAGAAAGGGCAAGTAAACACCATAATTACGTATCTGCCATCATGCAAGAGGGTCTGAATGAGTGTCCGAGTGTTTAAACCCTAATGCACGAGACATGGCAAGTAAACACCGTAATTACATATCTGCCATCGTGAAAGAGGGTCCGAATAAGTGTCCGAGTGCTCGAACCCTGATGCATGAGAAATTGCAAGTAAACACCATAATTACATATCTGTCATCATGGCTAGGGGTCCGAATAAGTGTCCGAGTGTTCAAGCCCTAATGCATGAGAAATGGCAAGTAAACACCATAATTGCATACCTGCCATCATGCAAGAGGGTCTGAATAATTGTCCGAGTGTCTGAACGCTAATGTATGAGAAATGGCAAGTAAACACCATATTTACATATCCGTCATCATGCAAAAGGGTCGGAATAAGTGTCCGAGTGTTTAATCCCTTAGGCATGAGAAATGGCAAGTAAACACCATAATTTTGTATCTGCCATCATCCAAGACGGTCCGAATAAGTGCTTGGTGTCTAAACCCTAATGCATGAGAAATGGCAAGTAACACCATAATTACATATCTGCCATCATGCAAGACGGTCTGAAGAAGTGTCCGAGTGTTTAAACCCTAATGCATGAGAAATGGCAAGTAAGCACCATAATTACATATCTGCCGTCATACAATAGGGTCCGAATAAGTGTCCGAGTATTCAAACCCTAATGCCTGAGAAATGGCATATAAAAACCATAATTACATATCTGCCATCATGCAATAGGGTCTGAATTAGTGTCCGAGTGTTTAAACCCTAATGCATGAGAAATCGCAAGTAAACACCGTAATTACATATCCGCCGTCATGCAAGAGGGTCCGAATATGTGTACGATTGTGTAAACCCTAATGCATGAGAAATGGAAAGTAAACACCATAATTACATATCTGCCATCATGCAAGAGGGTCCGAATAAGTGCTGGGTGTGTAAACCCTAATGCATGAGAAATGCCAACTAAACACCATAATTACATATTTGCCATCATGCAAGGGGGTCCGAAGAAGTGCTGGGTGTCTAAACCCTAATGCATGAGAAATGGAAAGTAAACACCATAATTACATATCTGCCATCATGCAAGAGGGTCCGAAAAAGTGTCTGAGTGTTCGAACCCTAATGTACGAGAAATGGCAAGTAAACACCATAATTACATATCTGCGATCATGCGAGAGGGTTAGAATAAGTGTTGCGTGTCTAAATCATAATGCATGAGAAATACCAAGGAAACACCATAATTACATATCTGCCATCATGCAAGAGGGTCCGAATAAGTGTCCGAGTGTTTAAATTCGAATGCATGAGAAATGGTAAGTAAACACAATAATTGCATATCTGCCATCGTGCAAGATGGTCCGAATAAGTGTTGGGTTTCTAAACCCTAATGCATGAGAAATGACAAGTAAAGACCAAAATTACATAATTGTCATCATGCACGAGGGTCCGAATAAGTGCCCGAGTGTTCGTACCCGAATGGATGAGAAATGGCAAGTAAACACCATAATTAGACATCTGCGATGATGCAAGAGGGTCCTAATAAGTGCACGAGTGTTTAAACCCTAATGCATGAGAAATGACAAGTAAACACCATAATTACATATCTGTCATCATACAAGAGGGTCCGAATAAGTGTCCTAGTGTTCGAACCCTAATGCAGAGAAATGGCAACTAAACACCATAATTACATATCTGCCATCATGCAAGAGGGTCCGAATAAGTGTCCGAGTGTTCGAACCCTAATGCATGAGAAATGGCAAGTAAACACCGTAATTACATATCTGCCATCATGCAAGAGGGTCCAAATAAGTGTCCGAGTGTTCCAACCCTAATGCATGAGATATGGCAAGTAAACACCGTAATTACATACCTGCCATCATGCAACAGGGTCCGAATAAGTGTCCGAGTGTTCGAACCCTAATGCATGTGAAATGGCAAGTAAACACCATAATTACATATCCGACATCATGCAAGAGGGTCCGAACATGTGTCTGATTGTTTAAACCCTAATGCTTGAGAAATGACAAGTAAACACTATAATTACATATCTGCCATCATGCAAGAGGGTCCAAATAAGTGCTGGTTGTCTAAACTCTAAGGCATGAGAAATGCCAACTACACACCATATTTGCATATCTGCCACCATGCAAGGAGGCCCGAAGAAGTGCTGGGTGTCCAAACCCTAATGCATGAGAAATGGCAAGTAAACACCATGATTACAATTCTGCCATCATGTAAGAGGGTTTGAATAAGTGTCCGAGTGTTCGAACCCTAACGTTTGAGAAATGGCAAGTAAACAACATAATTGCATATCTGCCCTCATGCAAGTGGGCCCGAATAAGTTTACGAGTGTTTAAACCGTAATGCATGAGAAATGACAAGTAAACACTGTAATTACATATCTGACTTCATGCAAGAGGGTCCGAATAAGTGTCCGAGTGTTCGAACCCTAATGCATGAGAAATGGCAAGTAAACATCATAATTACGTACCTGCCATCATGCAAGATGGTCTGAATAAGTGTCCGAGTGTTCGAACCCTAATGCATGTGAAATGGCAAGTAAACACCATAATTACATATCTGCAGTCATGCAAGAGGGTCCTTATAAGTGTCCGAGTGTTCGAACCCTAATGCATGAGAAATGGCAAGTAACGACTGTAATTACATATCTACCATCATGCAAGAGGGTCCGAATAAGTGTTTGAGTGTTCGAACCCTAATGCATGAGAAATGGCAAGTAAGCACCATAATTACAAATCTGCCATCATGCAAGAGGGTCCAAATAAGTGTCCGAGTGTTCGAGCCCTAATGCATGAGAAATGGAAAGTAAACACCATAATTACATATCTGCCATCATGCAAGAGAGTCCGAACAAGTGTCTGAGTGTTCGAGCCCTAATGCATGGGAAATGGCAAGTAAACACCATAATTACATATCTGCCATCATTCAAGAGGGTCCGAATAAGTGTCCGAGTGTTCGAACCCTAATGCATGAGAAATGGCAAGTAAACACCATAATTACATATCTGCCATCATGCAGGAGGGTCTGAATTAGTGTCCGAGTGTTCGAACCGTAATGCATGAGAAATGGCAAGTAAACACCCTCATTACATATCTGCCATCATGCAAGAGGGTCCGAATAAGTGTCCGAGCGTTCGAACCCTAATCGATGAGAAATGGCAGGTAAACACCATAATTATATATCTGCCAACATGCAAGAGGGTCTAAATAAGTGTCCGAGTGTTCGAACCCTAATGCATGCGAAATGGCAAGTAAACACCATAATTACTTATCTGCCATCATGCGAGAGGGTCTGAATTAGTGTCCGAGGGTTTAAACCCAAATGCATGAGACATGGCAAGTAAACCCGTAATTATATTTCTGCCATCATGCAAGAGGGTCCGTATAAGTGTCCGAGTGTTCGAACGCTAATGCATGAGAAACGGCAAGTAAACACCATAATTACATATCTGCCATCATGCAAGAGGGTCCGAATAAGTGTCCGAGTGTTCGAGCGCTAATGCATGAGAAATGGCAAGTAAACGCCATAATTACATATCAGCCATCATGCAAGAGGGTCTGAATTAGTGTCCGACTGTTTAAAACCTAATGCATGAGAAAAGACAAGTAAACACCGTAATTACATAGCTACCATCATGTAAGACGGTCCGAATAAGTGTCTGGGTGTTCGAGCGCTAATGCATGAGAAGTGGCAAGTAAACACCATAATTACATATCTGCCGTCATGCAAGAGGGTCCGAATAAGTATCCGAGTGTTCGAACCCTAATGCATGAGAAATGGCAAGTAAACACCATAATTACATATCTGCCCTCATGCAAGCGGGCCCGAATAAGTGTACGAGCGTTTAAACCGTAATGCATGAGAAATGACAAGTAAACACTGTAATTACATATCTGACATTATGCAAGAGGGTCCGAATAAGTGTTCGAGTGTTCGAACCCTAATGCATGAGAAATGGCAACTAAACACCATAATTACGTAACTGCCATCATGCAAGAGGGTCTGAATAAGTGTCCGAGTGTTCGAACCCTAATGCATGTGAAATGGCAAGTAAACACCATAATTACATATCTGCAGTCATGCAAGAGGGTCCTTATAAGTGTCCGAGTGTTCAAGCCCTAATGCATGAGAAATGGAAAGTAAACACCATAATTACATATCTGCCATCATGCAAGAGGGTCCGAACAAGTGTCTGAGTGTTCGAGCCCTAATGCATGGGAAATGGCAAGTAAACACCATAATTACATATCTGCCATCATTCAAGACGGTCCGAATAAGTGTCCGAGTGTTCGAACCCTAATGCATGAGAAATGGCAAGTAAACACCATAATTACATATCTGCCATCATGCAGGAAGGTCTGAATTAGTGTCCGAGTGTTCGAACCCTAATGCATGAGAAATGGCAAGTTAACACCCTCATTACATATCTGCCATCATGCAAGAGGGTCCGAATACGTGTCCGAGCGTTCGAACCCTAATGGATGAGAAATGGCAGGTAAACACCATAATTATATATCTGCCAACATGCAAGAGGGTCTAAATAAGTGTCCGAGTGTTCGAACCATAATGCATGTGAAATGGAAAGTAAACACCATAATTACATATCTGCAGTCATGCAAGAGGGTCCTTATAAGTGTCCGAGTGTTCAAGCCCAAATGCATGAGAAATGGAAAGTAAACACCATAATTACATATCTGCCATCATGCAAGAGGGTCCGAACAAGTGTCTGAGTGTTCGAGCCCTAATGCATGGGAAATGGCAAGTAAACACCATACTTACATATCTGCCATCATTCAAGAGGGTCCAAATAAGTGTCCGAGTGTTCGAACCCTAATGCATGAGAAATGGCAAGTAAACACCATAATTACATATCTGCAATCATGCAGGAGGGTCTGAATTAGTGTCCGAGTGTTCGAACCCTAATGCATGAGAAATGGCAAGTTAACACCCTCATTACATATCTGCCATCATGAAAGAGGGTCCGAATAAGTGTCCGAGCGTTCGAACCCTAATGGATGAGAAATGGCAGGTAAACACCATAATTATATATCTTCCAACATGCAAGAGGGTCTAAATAAGTGTCCGAGTGTTCGAACCCTAATGCATGTGAAATCGCAAGTAAACACCATAATTACATATCTGCAGTCATGCAAGAGGGTCCTTATAAGTGTCCGAGTGTTCAAACCCTAATGCATGAGAAATGGCAAGTAACCATTGTAATTACATATCTGCCATCATGCAGGAGGGTCCGAATAAGTGTCTGAGTGTTCGAACCCTAATGCATGAGAAATGGCAAGCAAACACCGTAATTACATATCTGGCATCATGCAAGAGGGTCCAAATAAGTGTCCGAGTGTTCGAGCCCTAATGCATGAGAAATGGCAAGTAAACACCATAATTACATATCTGCCATCATGCAAGAGGGTCCGAACAAGTGTCTGAGTGTTCGAGCCCTAATGCATGGGAAATGGCAAGTAAACACCATAATTACATATCTGCCATCATTCAAGAGGGTCCGAATAAGTGTCCGAGTGTTCGAACCCTAATGCATGAGAAATGGCAAGTAAACCCCATAATTACATATCTGCGATCATGCAGGTGGGTCTGAATTAGTGTCCGAGTGTTCGAACCGTAATGCATGAGAAATGGCAAGTAAACACCCTCATTACATATCTGCCATCATGCAAGAGGGTCCGAATAAGTGTCCGAGCGTTCGAACCCTAATCGATGAGAAATGGCAGGTAAACACCATAATTATATATCTGCCAACATGCAAGAGGGTCTAAATAAGTGTCCGAGTGTTCGAACCCTAATGCATGCGAAATGGCAAGTAAACACCATAATTACTTATCTGCCATCATGCGAGAGGGTCTGAATTAGTGTCCGAGGGTTTAAACCCAAATGCATGAGACATGGCAAGTAAACCCGTAATTATATTTCTGCCATCATGCAAGAGGGTCCGTATAAGTGTCCGAGTGTTCGAACGCTAATGCATGAGAAACGGCAAGTAAACACCATAATTACATATCTGCCATCATGCAAGAGGGTCCGAATAAGTGTCCGAGTGTTCGAGCGCTAATGCATGAGAAATGGCAAGTAAACGCCATAATTACAAATCAGCCATCATGCAAGAGGGTCTGAATTAGTGTCCGACTGTTTAAAACCTAATGCATGAGAAAAGACAAGTAAACACCGTAATTACATAGCTACCATCATGTAAGACGGTCCGAATAAGTGTCTGAGTGTTCGAGCGCTAATGCATGAGAAATGGCAAGTAAACACCATAATTACATATCTGCCGTCATGCAAGAGGGTCCGAATAAGTATCCGAGTGTTCGAACCCTAATGCATGAGAAATGGCAAGTAAACACCATAATTACATATCTGCCCTCATGCAAGCGGGCCCGAATAAGTGTACGAGCGTTTAAACCGTAATGCATGAGAAATGACAAGTAAACACTGTAATTACATATCTGACATCATGCAAGAGGGTCCGAATAAGTGTTCGAGTGTTCGAACCCTAATGCATGAGAAATGGCAACTAAACACCATAATTACGTAACTGCCATCATGCAAGAGGGTCTGAATAAGTGTCCGAGTGTTCGAACCCTAATGCATGTGAAATGGCAAGTAAACACCATAATTACATATCTGCAGTCATGCAAGAGGGTCCTTATAAGTGTCCGAGTGTTCAAGCCCTAATGCATGAGAAATGGAAAGTAAACACCATAATTACATATCTGCCATCATGCAAGAGGGTCCGAACAAGTGTCTGAGTGTTCGAGCCCTAATGCATGGGAAATGGCAAGTAAACACCATAATTACATATCTGCCATCATTCAAGACGGTCCGAATAAGTGTCCGAGTGTTCGAACCCTAATGCATGAGAAATGGCAAGTAAACACCATAATTACATATCTGCCATCATGCAGGAAGGTCTGAATTAGTGTCCGAGTGTTCGAACCCTAATGCATGAGAAATGGCAAGTTAACACCCTCATTACATATCTGCCATCATGCAAGAGGGTCCGAATACGTGTCCGAGCGTTCGAACCCTAATGGATGAGAAATGGCAGGTAAACACCATAATTATATATCTGCCAACATGCAAGAGGGTCTAAATAAGTGTCCGAGTGTTCGAACCCTAATGCATGTGAAATGGCAAGTAAACACCATAATTACATATCTGCAGTCATGCAAGAGGGTCCTTATAAGTGTCCGAGTGTTCAAGCCCAAATGCATGAGAAATGGAAAGTAAACACCATAATTACATATCTGCCATCATGCAAGAGGGTCCGAACAAGTGTCTGAGTGTTCGAGCCCTAATGCATGGGAAATGGCAAGTAAACACCATACTTACATATCTGCCATCATTCAAGAGGGTCCGAATAAGTGTCCGAGTGTTCGAACCCTAATGCATGAGAAATGGCAACTAAACACCATAATTACATATCTGCCATCATGCAGGAGGGTCTGAATTAGTGTCCGAGTGTTCAAACCCTAATGCATGAGAAATGGCAAGTTAACACCCTCATTACATATCTGCCATCATGCAAGAGGGTCCGAATAAGTGTCCGAGCGTTCGAACCCTAATGGATGAGAAATGGCAGGTAAACACCATAATTATATATCTTCCAACATGCAAGAGGGTCTAAATAAGTGTCCGAGTGTTCGAACCCTAATGCATGTGAAATCGCAAGTAAACACCATAATTACATATCTGCAGTCATGCAAGAGGGTCCTTATAAGTGTCCGAGTGTTCAAACCCTAATGCATGAGAAATGGCAAGTAACCATTGTAATTACATATCTGCCATCATGCAGGAGGGTCCGAATAAGTGTCTGAGTGTTCGAACCCTAATGCATGAGAAATGGCAAGCAAACACCGTAATTACATATCTGGCATCATGCAAGAGGGTCCAAATAAGTGTCCGAGTGTTCGAGCCCTAATGCATGAGAAATGGCAAGTAAACACCATAATTACATATCTGCCATCATGCAAGAGGGTCCGAACAAGTGTCTGAGTGTTCGAGCCCCAATGCATGAGAAATGGCAAGTAAAGACCATAATTACATATCTGCCATCATTCAAGAGGGTCCGAATAAGTGTCCGAGTGTTCGAACCCTAATGCAAGGGAAATGGCAAGTAAACACCGTAATTACATATCTGCCATCATGCAGGAGGGTCTGAATTAGTGTCTGAGTGTTCGAACCCCAATGCATGAGAAATGGCAAGTAAACACCCTCATTACATATCTGCCATCATGCAAGAGGGTCCGAATAAGTGTCCGAGCATTCGAACCCTAACGGATGAGAAATGGTAGGTAAACACCATAATTATATATCTGTCATCATGCAAGAGGGTCCGAATAAGTGTCCGAGTGTTCGAACCCTAATGCATGAGAAATGGCAAGTAAACACCATAATTACATATCTGCCATCATGCAAGAGGGTCTGAATTAGTGTCCGAGTGTTTAAACCCAAATGCATGAGACATGGCAAGTAAACCCATAATTATATTTCTGCCATCATGCAAGAGGGTCCGTATAAGTGTCCGAGTGTTCGAACCCTAATGCATGAGATACGGCAAGTAAACGCCATGATTGCATATCAGCCATCATGCAAGAGGGTCGGAATTAGTGTCCGAGTGTTTAAACCCTAATGCATGAGAAAAGAAAGTAAACACCGTAATTACATAACTGCCATCATGTAAGACGGTCCGAATAAGTGTCTGAGTGTTCGAGCGCTAATGCATGAGAAATGGCAAGTAAACACCATAATTACATATCTGCCGTCATGCAAGGGGGTCCGAATAAGTATCCGAGTGTTCGAACCCAAATGCATGAGAAATGGCAAGTAAACACCATAATTACATATCTGCCCTCATGCAAGGGGGGCCGAATAAGTGTACGAGTGTTTAAACCGTAATTCATGAAAAATGACAAGTAAACACTGTAATTACGTATCTGACATGATGCAAGAGGCTCCGAATAAGTGTCCGAGTGTTCGAACCCTAATGCATGAGAAATGGCAACTAAACACCATAATTACGTACCTGCCATCATGCAAGAGGGTCGGAATAAGTGTCCGAGTGTTCGAACCCTAATGCATGTGAAATGGCATGTAAACACCATAATTACATATCTGCAGTCATGCAAGAGGGTCCTTATAAGTGTCCGAGTGTTCGAACCCTAATGCATGAGAAATGGCAAGTAACCACTGTAATTACATATCTGCCATCATGCAGAAGGGTCCGACTAAGTGTCTGACTGTTCGAACCCTAATGCATGAGAAATGGCAAGCAAACACCGTAATTACATATCTGCCATCATGCAAGAGGGTCCAAATAAGTGTCCGAGTGTTCGAGCCCTAATGCATGAGAAATGGCAAGTAAACACCATAATTACATATCTGCCATCATGCAAGAGGGTCCGAACAAGTGTCTGAGTGTTCGAGCCCCAATCCATGAGAAATGGCAAGTAAAGACCATAATTACATGTCTGCCATCATTCAAGAGGGACCGAAAAAGTGTCCGAGTGTTCGAACCCTAATGCAAGGGAAATGGCAAGTAAACACGATATTTACATATCTGCCATCATGCAGGAGGGTCTGAATTAGTGTCTGAGTGTTCGAACCCTAATGCATGAGAAATGGCAAGTAAACATCCTCATTACATATCTGCCATCATGCAAGAGGGTCCGAATAAGTGTCCGAGCGTTCGAACCCTAATGGATGAGAAATGGTTGGTAAACACCATAATTATATATCTGCCATCATGCAAGAGGGTCCGAATAAGTGTCTGAGTGTTCGAACCCTAATGCAAGAGAAATGGCAAGTAAACACCATAATTACATATCTGCCATCATGCAAGAGGGTCTGAATTAGTGTCCGAGTGTTTAAACCCAAATGCATGAGACATGGCAAGTAAACCCGTAATTATATTTCTGCCATCATGCAAGAGGGTCCGTATAAGTGTCCGAGTGTTCGAACCCTAATGCATGAGAAACGGCAAGTAAACGCCATAATTGCATATCAGCCATCATGCAAGAGGGTCGGAATTAGTGTCCGAGTGTTTAAACCCTAATGCATTAGAAAACAAAGTAAACACCGTAATTACATAACTGACATCATGTAAGACGGTCCGAATAAGTGTGTGAGTGTTCGAGCGCTAATGCATGAGAAATGGCAAGTAAACACCATAATTACATATCTGCCGTAATGCAAGAGGGTCCGAATAAGTATCCGAGTGTTCGAACCCTAATGCATGAGAAATGGCAAGTAAACACCATAATTACATATCAGCCCTCATGCAAGCGGGCCCGAATAAGTGTACGAGTGTTTAAACCGTAATGCATGAGAAATGACAAGTAAACACTGTAATTACATATCTGGCTTCATGCAAGAGGGTCCGAATAAGAGTCCGAGTGTTCGAACCCTAATGCATGAGAAATGGCAACTAAACACCATAATTACGTATCTGCCATCATGCAAGAGGGTCTGAATAAGTGTCCGAGTGTTCGAACCCTAATGCATGTGAAATGGCAAGTAAACACCATAATTACATATCTGCAGTCATGCAAGAGGGTCTTTATAAGTGTCCGAGTGTTCGAACCCTAATGCATGAGAAATGGCAAGTAACCACTGTAATTACATATCTGCGATCATGCAGGAGGGTCCGAATAAGTGTCTGACTGTTCGAACCCTAATGCATGAGAATTGGCAAGCAAACACCGTAATTACATATCTGGTATCATGCAAGAGGGTCCAAATAAGTGTCCGAGTGTTCGAGCCCTAATGCATGAGAAATGGCAAGTAAACACCATAATTACATATCTGCCATCATGCAAGAGGGTCCGAACAGGTGTCTGAGTGTTCGAGCCCCAATGCATGAGAAATGGCAAGTAAAGACCATAATTACATATCTGCCATCATTCAAGAGGGTCCGAATAAGTGTCCGAGTGTTCGAACCCTAATGCAAGGGAAATGGCAAGTAAACACCATAATTACATATCTGCCATCATGCAGGAGGGTCTGAATTAGAGTCCGAGTGTTCGAACCCCAATGCATGAGAAACGGCAAGTAAACGCCATAATTGCATATCAGCCATCATGCAAGAGGGTCGGAATTAGTGTCCGAGTGTTTAAACCCTAATGCATGAGAAAACAAAGTAAACACCGTAATTACATAACTGCCATCATGTAAGACGGTCCGAATAAGTGTCTGAGTGTTCGAGCGCTAATGCATGAGAAATGGCAAGTAAACACCATAATTACATATCTGCCGTCATGCAAGGGGGTCCGAATAAGTATCCGAGTGTTCGAACCCTAATGCATGAGAAATGGCAAGTAAACACCATAATTACATATCTGCCATCATGCAAGAGGGTCTGAATTAGTGTCCGAGTGTTTAAACCCAAATGCAAGAGACATGGCAAGTAAACCCATAATTATATTTCTGCCATCATGCAAGAGGGTCCGTATAAGTGTCCGAGTGTTCGAAATCTAATGCATGAGAAACGGCAAGTAAATGCCATAATTGCATATCAGCCATCATGCAAGAGGGTCGGAATTAGTGTCCGAGTGTTTAAACCCTAATGCATGAGAAAACAAAGTAAACACCGTAATTACATAACTGCCATCATGTAAGACGGTCCGAATAAGTGTCTGAGTGTTCGAGCGCTAATGCATGAGAAATGGCAAGTAAACACCATAATTACATATCTGCCGTCATGCAAGGGGGTCCGAATAAGTATCCGAGTGTTCGAACCCAAATGCATGAGAAATGGCAAGTAAATACCATAATTACATATCTTCCCCCATGCAAGCGGGCCCGAATAAGTGTACGAGTGTTTAAACCGTAATGCATGAGATATGACAAGTAAACACTGTAATTACATATCTGACATCAAGCAAGAGGGTCCGAATAAGTGTCCGAGTGTTCGAACCCTAATGCATGAGAAATGGCAACTAAACATCATAATTACGTACCTGCCATCATGCAAGAGGGTCTGAATAAGTGTCCGAGTGTTCGAACCCTAATGCATGTGAAATGGCAAGTAAACACCATAATTACATATCTGCAGTCATGCAAGAGGGTCCTTATAAGGGTCCGAGTGTTCGAACCCCAATGCATGAGAAATGGCAAGTAACCACTGTAATTACATATCTGCCATCATGCAGGAGGGTCCGAATAAGTGTCTGAGTGTTCGAACCCTAATGCATGAGAAATGGCAAGCAAACACCGTAATTACATATCTGCCATCATGCAAGAGGGTCCAAATAAGTGTCCGAGTGTTCGAGCCCTAATGCACGAGAAATGGCAAGTAAACACCATAATTACATATCTGCCATCATGCAAGAGGGTCCGAACAAGTGTCTGAGTGTTCGAGCCCCAATGCATGAGAAATGGCAAGTAAAGACCATAACTACATATCTGCCATCATTCAAGAGGGTCTGAATAAGTGTCCGAGTGTTCGAACCATAATGCAAGGGAAACGGCAAGTGAACACGATAATTACATATCTGCCATCATGCAAGAGGGTCTGTATTAGTGTCCGAGTGTTCGAACCCTAATGCATGAGAAATGGCAAGTAAACACCCGCATTAGATATCTGCCATCATGCAATAGGGTCCGAATAAGTGTCCGAGCGTTCGAACCCTAATGGATGAGAAATGGTAGGTAAACACCATAATTATATATCTGCCATCATGCAAGAGGGTCCGAATAAGTGTCCGAGTGTTCGAACCCTAATGCATGAGAAATGGCAAATAAACACCATAATTACATATCTGGCATCATGCAAGAGGGTCTGAATTAGTGTCCGAGTGTTTAAACCCAAATGCATGAGACATGGCAAGTAAACCCGTAATTATATTTCTGCCATCATGCAAGAGGGTCCGTATAAGTGTCCGATTGTTCAAACCCTAATGCATGAGAAACGGCAAGTAAACGCCATAATTGCATATCAGCCATCATGCAAGAGGGTCGGAATTAGTGTCCGAGTGTTTAAACCCTAATGCATGAGAAAAGAAAGTAAACACCGTAATTACATAACTGCCATCATGTAAGACGGTCCGAATAAGTGTCTGAGTGTTCGAGCGCTAATGCATGAGAAATGGCAAGTAAACACCATAATTACATATCAGCCGTCATGCAAGAGGGTCCGAATAAGTATCCGAGTATTCGAACCCTAATGCATGAGAAATGGCAAGTAAACACCATAATTACATATCTGCCCTCGTGCAAGCGGGCCCGAATAAGTGTACGAGTGTTTAAACCGTAATGCATGAGAAATGACAAGTAAACACTGTAATTACATATCTGACATCATACAAGAGGGTCCGAATAAGTGTCCGAGTGTTCGAACCCTAATGCATGAGAAATGGCAACTAAACACCATAATTACGTACCTGCCATCATGCAAGAGGGTCTGAATAAGTGTCCGAGTGTTCGAACCCTAATGCATGTGAAATGGCAAGTAAACACCATAATTACATATCTGCCGTCATGCAAGGGGGTCCGAATAAGTATCCGAGTGTTCGAACCCTAATGCATGAGAAATGGCAAGTAAACACCATAATTACATATCTGCAGTCATGCAAGAGGGTCCTTATAAGTGTCCGAGTCTTCGAACCCTAATGCATGAGAAATGGCAAGTAACCACTGTAATTACATATCTGCCACCATGCAGGAGGGTCCGAATAAGTGTCTGAGTGTTCGAACCCTAATGCATGAGAAATGGCAAGCAAACACCGTAATTACATATCTGCCATCATGCAAGAGGGTCCAAATAAGTGTCCGAGTGTTCGAGCCCTAATGCATGAGAAATGGCAAGTAAACACCATAATTACATATCTGCGATCATGTAAGAGGGTCCGAACAAGTGTCTGAGTGTTCGAGCCCCAATGAATGAGAAATGGCAAGTAAAGACCATAATTACATATCTGCCATCATTCAAGAGGGTCCGAATAAGTGTCCGAGTGTTCGAACCCTAATGCAAGGGAAATGGCAAGTAAACACGATAATTACATATTTGCCATCATGCAGGAGGGTCTGAATTAGTGTCCGAGTGTTCGAACCCTAATGCATGAGAAATGGCAAGTAAACACCCTCATTACATATCTGCCATCATGCAAGAGGGTTTGAATAAGTGTCCGAGCGTTCGAACCCTAATGGATGAGAAATGGTAGGTAAACACCATAATTATATATCTGCCATCATGCAAGAGGGTCCGAATAAGTGTCTGAGTGTTCGAACCCTAATGCATGAGAAATGGCAAGTAAACACCATAATTACATATCTGCCATCATGCAAGAGGGTCTGAATTAGTGTCCGAGTGTTTAAACCCAAATGCATGAGACATGGCAAGTAAACCCGTAATTATATTTCTGCCATCATGCAAGAGGGTCCGTATAAGTGTCCGAGTGTTCGAACCCTAATGCATGAGAAACGGCAAGTAAACGCCATAATTGCATATCAGCCATCATGCAAGAGGGTCGGAATTAGTGTCCGAGTGTTTATACCCTAATGCATGAGAAAACAAAGTAAACACCGTAATTACATAACTTCCATTATGTAAGACGGTCCGAATAAGTGTCTGAGTGTTCGAGCGCTAATGCATGAGAAATGGCAAGTAAACACCATAATTACATATCTGCCGTCATGCAAGAGGGTCCGAATAAGTATCCGAGTGTTCGAACCCTAATGCATGAGAAATGGCAAGTAAACACCATAATTACATATCTGCCCTCATGCAAGCGGGCCCGAATAAGTGTACGAGTGTTTAAACCGTAATGCATGAGAAATGACAACTAAACACTGTAATTACATATCTGGCTTCATGCAAGAGGGTCCGAATAAGTGTCCGAGTGTTCGAACCCTAATGCAAGAGAAATGGCAACTAAACCCCATAATTACGTACCTGCCATCATGCAAGAGGGTCTGAATAAGTGTCCGAGTGTTCGAACCCTAATGCATTTGAAATGGCAAGTAAACACCATAATTAAATATCTGCAGTCATGCAAGAGGGTCCTTATAAGTGTCCGAGTGTTCGAACCCTAATGCATGAGAAATGGCAAGTAACCACTGTAATTACATATCTGCCATCATGCAGGAGGGTCCGAATAAGTGTCTGAGTGTTCGAACCGTAATGCATGAGAAATGGCAAGCAAACACCGTAATTACATATCTGCCATCATGCAAGAGGGTCCAAATAAGTGTCCGAGTGTTCGAGCCCTAATGCATGAGAAATGGAAAGTAAACACCATAATTACATATCTACCATCATGCAAGAGGGTCTGAACAAGTGTCTGAGTGTTCGAGCCCCAATGCATGAGAAATGGCAAGTGAAGACCATAATTACATATCTGCCATCATTCAAGAGGGTCCGAATCAGTGTCCGAGTGTTCGAACCCTAATGCAAGGAAAATGGCAAGTAAACACCATAATTACATATCTGCGATCATGCAGGAGGGTCTGAATTAGTGTCCGAGTGGTCGAACCCTAATGCATGAGAAATGGCAAGTAAACACCCTCATTACATATCTGCCATCATGCAAGAGTGTCCGAATAAGTGTCCGAGCGTTCGAACCCTAATGGATGAGAAATGGTAGGTAAACACCATAATTATATATCTGCCATCATGCAAGAGGGTCCGAATAAGTGTCCGAGTGTTCGAACCCTAATGCATGAGAAATGGCAAGTAAACACCATAATTACATATCTGCCATCATGCAAGAGGGTCTGAATTAGTGTCCGAGTGTTTAAACCCAAATGCATGAGACATGGCAAGTAAACCCGTAATTATATTTCTGCCATCATGCAAGAGGGTCCGTATAAGTGTCCGAGTGTTCGAACCCTAATGCATGAGAAACGGCAAGTAAACGCCATAATTGCATATCAGCCATCATGCAAGAGGGTCGGAATTAGTGTCCAAGTGTTTAAACCCTAATGCATGAGAAAACAAAGTAAACACCGTAATTACATAACTTCCATCATGTAAGACGGTCCGAATAAGTGTCTGAGTGTTCGAGCGCTAATGCATGAGAAATGGCAAGTAAACACCATAATTACATATCTGCCGTCATGCAAGAGGGTCCGAATAAGTATCCGAGTGTTCGAACCCTAATGCATGAGAAATGGCAAGTAAACACTATAATAACATATCTGCCCTCATGCAAGCCGGCCCGAATAAGTGTACGAGTGTTTAAACCGTAATGCATGAGAAATGACAAGTAAACACTGTAATTACATATCTGGCTTCATGCAAGAGGGTGCGAATAAGTGTCCGAGTGTTCGAACCCTAATGCATGAGAAATGGCAACTAAACACCATAATTACGTACCTGCCATCATGCAAGAGGGTCTGAATAAGTGTCCGAGTGTTCGAACCCTAATGCATTTGAAATGGCAAGTAAACACCATAATGAAATATCTGCAGTCATGCAAGAGGGTCCTTATAAGTGTCCGAGTGTTCGAACCCTAATGCATGAGAAATGGCAAGTAACCACTGTAATTACATATCTGCCATCATGCAGGAGGGTCCGAATAAGTGTCTGAGTGTTCAAACCCTAATGCATGAGAAATGGCAAGCAAACACCGTAATTACATATCTGCCATCATGCAAGAGGGTCCAAATAAGTGTCCGAGTGTTCGAGCCCTAATGCATGAGAAATGGCAAGTAAACACCATAATTACATATCTGCCATCATGCAAGAGGGTCCGAACAAGTGTCTGAGTGTTCGAGCCCCAATGCATGAGAAATGGCAAGTGAAGACCATAATTACATATCTGCCATCATTCAAGAGGGTCCGAATCAGTGTCCGAGTGTTCGAACCCTAATGCAAGGAAAATGGCAAGTAAACACCATAATTACATATCTGCGATCATGCAGGAGGGTCTGAATTAGTGTCCGAGTGGTCGAACCCTAATGCATGAGAAATGGCAAGTAAACACCCTCATTACATATCTGCCATCATGCAAGAGGGTCCGAATAAGTGTCCGAGCGTTCGAACCCTAATGGATGAGAAATGGTAGGTAAACACCATAATTATATATCTGCCATCATGCAAGAGGGTCCGAATAAGTGTCCGAGTGTTCGAACCCTAATGCATGAGAAATGGCAAGTAAACACCATAATTACATATCTGCCATCATGCAAGAGGGTCTGAATTAGTGTCCGAGTGTTTAAACCCAAATGCATGAGACATGGCAAGTAAACCCGTAATTATATTTTTGCCATCATGCAAGAGGGTCCGTATAAGTGTCCGAGTGTTCGAACCCTAATGCATGAGAAACGGCAAGTAAACGTTATAATTGAATATGAGCCATCATGCAAGAGGGTCGGAATTACTGTCCGAATGTTTAAACCCTAATGCGTGAGAAAACAGAGTAAACACCGTAATTACATAACTGCCATCATGTAAGACGGTCCGAATAAGTGTCTGAGTGTTCGAGCGCTAACGCATGAGAAATGGCAAGTAAACACCATAATTACATATCTGCCGTCATGCAAGAGGGTCCGAATAAGTATCCGAGTGTTCGAACCCTAATGCATGAGAAATGGCAAGTAAACACCATAATTACATATCTGCCCTCATGCAAGCGAGCCCGAATAAGTGTACGAGTGTTTAAACCGTAATGCGTGAGAAATGACAAGTAAACACTGTAATTACATATCTGGCATCATGCAAGAGGGTCCGAATAAGTGTCCGAGTGTTCGAACCCTAATGCATGAAAAATGGCAACTAAACACCATAATTACGTACCTGCCATCATGCAAGAGGGTCTGAATAAGTGTCCGAGTGTTCGAACCCTAATGAATTTGAAATGGCAAGTAAACACCATAATTAAATATCTGCAGTCATGCAAGATGGTCCTTATAAGTGTCCGAGTGTTCGAACCCTAATGCATGAGAAATGGCAAGTAAACACCCTCATTACAAATCTGTCATCATGCAAGAGGGTCCGAATAAGTGTCCGAGCGTTCGAACCCTAATGGATGAGAAATGGTAGGTAAACACCATAATTATATATCTGCCATCATGCAAGAGGGTCTGAATTAGTGTCCGAGTGTTTAAACCCAAATGCGTGAGACATGGCAAGTAAACCCGTAATTATATTTCTGCCATCATGCAAGAGGGTCCGTATAAGTGTCCGAGTGTTCGAACCCTAATGCATGAGAAACGGCAAGTAAACGCCATAATTGAATATCAGCCATCATGCAAGAGGGACGGAATTACTGTCCGAGTGTTTAAACCCTAATGCGTGAGAAAACAAAGTAAACACCGTAATTACATAACTGCCATCATGTAAGACGGTCCGAATAAGTGTCTGAGTGTTCGAGCGCTAATGCATGAGAAATGGCAAGTAAACACCATAATTACATATCTGCCGTCATGCAAGAGGGTCGGAATAAGTATCCGAGTGTTCGAACCCTAATGCATGAGAAATGGCAAGTAAACACCACAATTACATACCTGCCATCATGCAAGAGGGTTTAAATTAGTGTCCGAGTGTTCGAACCCTAATGCATGAAAAATGGCTGGTAAACACCCTAATTACATATCTGCCATCATGCAAGGGGGTCCGGATAAGTATCCGAGTGTTCGAACCCTAATGCATGAGAAATGGCAAGTAAAAACCACAATTACATATCTGCCACCATGTAAGAGGGTCTGAATAAGTGTCTGAGTGTTCGAACCCTAATGCATGAAAAATGGCAACTAAACACCATAATTACGTATCTGCCATCATGCAAGAGGGTCCGAATACGTGCATGGTGTCTAAACCCTAATGCATGAGAAATGGCAAGTAACACCATAATTACATATCTGCCATCATGCAAGACGGTCTGAATAAGTGTCCGAGTGTTTAAACCCTAATGCATGAGAAATGGCAATTAAGCACCATAATTACATATCTGCCGTCATACAAGAAGGTCTGAATAAGTGTCCGAATATTCGAACCCTAATGCATGAGAAATGGCAAGTAAACACCATAAATACATATTTACCCTCATGCATGAGGGTCTGAATGAGTGTCCGAGTGTTTAAACCCTAACGCATGAGACATGGCAAGTAAAAACACCGTAATTACATATCTGCCTTCAAGAAAGAGGGTCCGAATAAGTGTCCGAGTGTTCGAACACTAATGCAAGAGAAATGGCAAGTAAACACCATAATTACATATCTGCCATCGTGCAAGAGGGTCCGAATAAGTGTCCGAGTGTTGAAGCCCTAATGCATGAGAAATGGAAAGTAAACACCATAATTACATACCTGCCATCATGCAAGAGGTTCTGAATAATTGTTCGAGTGTTTGAACGCTAATGTAGGAGAAATGGCAAGTAAACACCATAATTACATATCTGCCATCATGCAAGAGGGTCGGAATAAGTGTCCGAGTGTTCGAACCCTAATGCATGAGAAATGGCAAGTAAACACCACAATTACATATCTGCCATGATGTAAGAGGGTCTGAATAAGTGTTCGAGTGTTTAATCCCTAATGCGTGAGAAATGGCAAGTAAACACCATAATTACGTATCTCCCATCATGCAAGAGGG
Organism: Camellia sinensis; assembly: GCF_055761805.1. Classification (NCBI taxonomy): domain Eukaryota; kingdom Viridiplantae; phylum Streptophyta; class Magnoliopsida; order Ericales; family Theaceae; genus Camellia; species Camellia sinensis. The sequence goes on from NC_138972.1 coordinate 166,743,537, forward strand.
TCCGAATAAGTGCTTGGTGTCTAAAATCTAATGCATGAGAAATGGCAAGTAACACCATAATTACATATCTGCCATCATGCAAGACGGTCTGAACAAGTGTCCGAGTGTTTAAACCCTAATGCATGAGAAATGGCAAGTAAGCACCATAATTACATATCTGTCGTCATACAATAGGGTCCGAATAAGTGTCCGAGTATTCGAACCCTAATGCATGAGAAATGGCAAATAAACACCATAATTACATATCTGCCATCATGCAATAGGGTCTGAATTAGTGTCCGAGTGTTTAAACCCTAATGCATGAGAAATCGCAAGTAAACATCGTAATTCCATATCTGCCATCATACAAGAGGGTCCGAATAAGTGTTCGAGTGTTCGAAGCCTAATGCATGAGATATTGCAATTAAACACCATAATTACATATGCGGCATCATGCAAGAGGGTCCGAATATGTGTCCGATTGTTTAAATCCTAATGCATGAGAAATGGCAAGTAACACCATAATTACATATCTGCCATCATGCAAGACGGTCTGAATAAGTGTCCGAGTGTTTAAACCCTAATGCATGAGAAATGGCAATTAAGCACCATAATTACATATCTGCCGTCATACAAGAAGGTCCGAATAAGTGTCCGAATATTCGAACCCTAATGCATGAGAAATGGCAAGTAAACACCATAAATACATATTTACCCTCATGCATGAGGGTCTGAATGAGTGTCCGAGTGTTTAAACCCTAACGCATGAGACATGGCAAGTAAAAACACCGTAATTACATATCTGCCTTCAAGAAAGAGGGTCCGAATAAGTGTCCGAGTGTTCAAACCCTAATGCAAGAGAAATGGCAAGTAAACACCATAATTACATATCTGCCATCATGCAAGAGGGTCCGAATAAGTGTCCGAGTGTTGAAGCCCTAATGCATGAGAAATGGAAAGTAAACACCATAATTACATACCTGCCATCATGCAAGAGGGTCTGAATAATTGTTCGAGTGTTTGAACGCTAATGTAGGAGAAATGGCAAGTAAACACCATAATTACATATCTGCCATCATGCAAGAGGGTCGGAATAAGTGTCCGAGTGTTCGAACCCTAATGCATGAGAAATGGCAAGTAAACACCACAATAACATACCTGCCATCATGCAAGAGGGTTTAAATTAGTGTCCGAGTGTTCGAACCCTAATGCATGAAAAATGGCTGGTAAACACCCTAATTACATATCTGCCATCATGCAAGAGGGTCCGGATAAGTATCCGAGTGTTCGAACCCTAATGCATGAGAAATGGCAAGTAAAAACCACAATTACATATCTGCCACCATGTAAGAGGGTCTGAATAAGTGTCTGAGTGTTCGAACCCTAATGCATGAAAAATGGCAACTAAACACCATAATTACGTATCTGCCATCATGCAAGAGGGTCCGAATACGTGCATGGTGTCTAAACCCTAATGCATGAGAAATGGCAAGTAACACCATAATTACATATCTGCCATCATGCAAGACGGTCTGAATAAGTGTCCGAGTGTTTAAACCCTAATGCATGAGAAATGGCAATTAAGCACCATAATTACATATCTGCCGTCATACAAGAAGGTCCGAATAAGTGTCCGAATATTCGAACCCTAATGCATGAGAAATGGCAAGTAAACACCATAAATACATATTTACCCTCATGCATGAGGGTCTGAATGAGTGTCCGAGTGTTTAAACCCTAACGCATGAGACATGGCAAGTAAAAACACCGTAATTACATATCTGCCTTCAAGAAAGAGGGTCCGAATAAGTGTCCGAGTGTTCGAACCCTAATGCAAGAGAAATGGCAAGTAAACACCATAATTACATATCTGCCATCGTGCAAGAGGGTCCGAATAAGTATCCGAGTGTTGAAGCCCTAATGCATGAGAAATGGAAAGTAAACACCATAATTACATACCTGCCATCATGCAAGAGGTTCTGAATAATTGTTCGAGTGTTTGAACGCTAATGTAGGAGAAATGGCAAGTAAACACCATAATTACATATCTGCCATCATGCAAGAGGGTCGGAATAAGTGTCCGAGTGTTCGAACCCTAATGCATGAGAAATGGCAAGTAAACACCACAATTACATATCTGCCATGATGTAAGAGGGTCTGAATAAGTGTCCGAGTGTTTAATCCCTAATGCGTGAGAAATGGCAAGTAAACACCATAATTACGTATCTGCCATCATGCAAGAGGGTCCGAATAAGTGCTTGGTGTCTAAAATCTAATGCATGAGAAATGGCAAGTAACACCATAATTACATATCTGCCATCATGCAAGACGGTCTGAACAAGTGTCCGAGTGTTTAAACCCTAATGCATGAGAAATGGCAAGTAAGCACCATAATTACATATCTGTCGTCATACAATAGGGTCCGAATAAGTGTCCGAGTATTCGAACCCTAATGCATGAGAAATGGCAAATAAACACCATAATTACATATCTGCCATCATGCAATAGGGTCTGAATTAGTGTCCGAGTGTTTAAACCCTAATGCATGAGAAATCGCAAGTAAACATTGTAATTCCATATCTGCCATCATACAAGAGGGTCCGACTAAGTGTTCGAGTGTTCGAAGCCTAATGCATGAGATATTGCAATTAAACACCATAATTACATATGCGGCATCATGCAAGAGGGTCCGAATATGTGTCCGATTGTTTAAATCCTAATGCATGAGAAATGGCAAGTAACACCATAATTACATATCTGCCATCATGCAAGACGGTCTGAATAAGTGTCCGAGTGTTTAAACCCTAATGCATGAGAAATGGCAATTAAGCACCATAATTACATATCTGCCGTCATACAAGAAGGTCCGAATAAGTGTCCGAATATTCGAACCCTAATGCATGAGAAATGGCAAGTAAACACCATAAATACATATTTACCCTCATGCATGAGGGTCTGAATGAGTGTCCGAGTGTTTAAACCCTAATGCATGAGACATGGCAAGTAAAAACACCGTAATTACATATATGCCTTCAAGAAAGATGGTCCGAATAAGTGTCGAGTGTTCAAACCCTAATGCAAGAGAAATGGCAAGTAAACACCATAATTACATATCTGCCATCATGCAAGAGGGTCCGAATAAGTGTCCGAGTGTTGAAGCCCTAACGCATGAGAAATGGAAAGTAAACACCATAATTACATACCTGCCATCATGCAAGAGGGTCTGAATAATTGTTCGAGTGTTTGAACGCTAATGTAGGAGAAATGGCAAGTAAACACCATAATTACATATCTGCCATCATGCAAGAGGGTCGGAATAAGTGTCCGAGTGTTCGAACCCTAATGCATGAGAAATGGCAAGTGAAAACCACAATTACATACCTGCCATCATGCAAGAGGGTTTAAATTAGTGTCCGAGTGTTCGAACCCTAATGCATGAAAAATGGCTGGTAAACACCCTAATTACATATCTGCCATCATGCAAGAGGGTCCGGATAAGTATCCGAGTGTTCGAACCCTAATGCATGAGAAATGGCAAGAAAAAACCACAATTACATATCTGCCACCATGTAAGAGGGTCTGAATAAGTGTCTGAGTGTTCGAACCCTAATGCATGAAAAATGGCAACTAAACACCATAATTACGTATCTGCCATCATGCAAGAGGGTCCGAATACGTGCATGGTGTCTAAACCCTAATGCATGAGAAATGGCAAGTAACACCATAATTACATATCTGCCATCATGCAAGACGGTCTGAATAAGTGTCCGAGTGTTTAAACCCTAATGCATGAGAAATGGCAATTAAGCACCATAATTACATATCTGCCGTCATACAAGAAGGTCCGAATAAGTGTCCGAATATTCGAACCCTAATGCATGAGAAATGGCAAGTAAACACCATAAATACATATTTACCCTCATGCATGAGGGTCTGAATGAGTGTCCGAGTGTTTAAACCCTAACGCATGAGACATGGCAAGTAAAAACACCGTAATTACATATCTGCCTTCAAGAAAGAGGGTCCGAATAAGTGTCCGAGTGTTCGAACCCTAATGCAAGAGAAATGGCAAGTAAACACCATAATTACATATCTGCCATCGTGCAAGAGGGTCCGAATAAGTGTCCGAGTGTTGAAGCCCTAATGCATGAGAAATGGAAAGTAAACACCATAATTACATACCTGCCATCATGCAAGAGGTTCTGAATAATTGTTCGAGTGTTTGAACGCTAATGTAGGAGAAATGGCAAGTAAACACCATAATTACATATCTGCCATCATGCAAGAGGGTCGGAATAAGTGTCCGAGTGTTCGAACCCTAATGCATGAGAAATCGCAAGTAAACACCACAATTACATATCTGCCATGATGTAAGAGGGTCTGAATAAGTGTCCGAGTGTTTAATCCCTAATGCGTGAGAAATGGCAAGTAAACACCATAATTACGTATCTCCCATCATGCAAGAGGGTCCGAATAAGTGCTTGGTGTCTAAAATCTAATGCATGAGAAATGGCAAGTAACACCATAATTACATATCTGCCATCATGCAAGACGGTCTGAATAAGTGTCCGAGTGTTTAAACCCTAATGCGTGAGAAATGGCAAGTAAGCACCATAATTACATATCTGTCATCATACAATAGGGTCCGAATAAGTGTCCGAGTATTCGAACCGTAATGCATGAGAAATGGCAAATAAACACCATAATTACATATCTGCCATCATGCAATAGGGTCTGAATTAGTGTCCGAGTGTTTAAATCCTAATGCATGAGAAATGGAAAGTAAACACCATAATTACATATCTGCCATCATGCAAGAGGGTCCGAATAAGTGCTGGGTGTGTAAACCCTAATGCATGAGAAATGCCAACTAAACACCATAATTAGACATCTGCCATCATGCAAGGGTGTCCGAAGAAGTGCTGGGTGTCTAAACCCTAATGCATGAGAAATGACAAGTAAACACCAGAATTACATATTTGTGATCACGCACGAGGGTCCGAATAAATGTCCGAGTGTTCGAACCCTAATGGATGAGAAATGGAAAGTAAACACCATAATTAGATATCTGCCATCATGCAAGAGGGTCCTAACAAGTGCACGAGTGTTTAAACCCTAATGCATGAGAAATGACAAATAAACACCATAATTACATATCTGTCATCACACAAGAGGGTCCGAATAAGTGTCCGAGTGTTTGAACCCTAATGCAGAGAAATGGCAAGTAAACACCATCATTACATATCTGCCATCATGCAAGACGGACGGATTAAGTGTTCGAGTGTTCGAACCCTAATGCATGAGAAATGGCAAGTAAACACCACAATTACATATCTGCCATCATGTAAGAGGGTCTGAATAAGTGTCCGAGTGTTTAATCCCTAATGCATGAGAAATGGCAAGTAAACACCATAATTACGTATCTACCATCATGCAAGAGGGTCCGAATTAGTGCTTGGTGTCTAAATCGTAATGCATGAGAAATGGCAAGTAACACCATAATTACATATCTGCCATCATGCATGACGGTATGAATAAGTGTCTGAGTGTTTAAACCCTAATGCATGAGAAATGGCATGTAAGCCCCATAGTTACACATCTGCCGTCATACAATAGGGTCCGAATAAGTGTCCGACTATTCGAACCCTAATGCATGAGAAATGGCAAATAAACACCATAATTATATATCTGCCATCGTGCAATAGGGTCTGAATTAGTGTCCGAGCGTTTAAACCCTAATGCATGAGAAATTGCAAGTAAACACCGTAAGTGCATATCTGCCATCGTACAAGAGGGTCCGAATAAGTGTCCGAGTGTTCGAACCCTAATGCATGAGAAATTGCAATTAATGACCATAATTACATATCCGCCATCATGCAAGAGGGTCCTAATATGTGTCCGATTGTTCAAACCCTAATGCATGAGAAATGGCAAGTAAGCACCATAATTACATATCTGTCGTCATACAATAGGGTCCGAATAAGTGTCTGAGTATTCGAACCGTAATGCATGAGAAATGGCAAATAAACACCATAATTACATATCTGCCATCATGCAATAGGTTCTGAATTAGTGTCCGAGTGTTTAAACCCTAATGCATGAGAAGTCGCAAGTAAACACCGTAATTCCATATCTGCCATCATACAAGAGAGTCCGAATAAGTGTTCGAGTGTTCGAAGCCTAATGCATGAGAAATTGCAATTAAACACCATAATTACATATGCGGCATCATGCAAGAGGGACCGAATATGTGTCCGATTGTTTAAATCCTAATGCATGAGAAATGGAAAGTAAACACCATAATTACATATCTGCCATCATGCAAGAGGGTCCGAATAAGTGCTGGGTGTGTAAACCCTAATGCATGAGAAATGCCAACTAAACACCATAATTAGACATCTGCCATCATGCAAGGGTGTTCGAAGAAGTGCTGGGTGTCTAAACCCTAATGCATGAGAAATGACAAGTTAACACCAGAATTACATATTTGTGATCACGCACGAGGGTCCGAATAAATGTCCGAGTGTTCGAACCCTAATGGATGAGAAATGGAAAGTAAACACCATAATTAGATATCTGCCATCATGCAAGAGGGTCCTAACAAGTGCACGAGTGTTTAAACCCTAATGCATGAGAAATGACAAATAAACACCATAATTACATATCTGTCATCACACAAGAGGGTCCGAATAAGTGTCCGAGTGTTTGAACCCTAATGCAGAGAAATGGCAAGTAAACACCATCATTACATATCTGCCATCATGCAAGACGGACGGATTAAGTGTTCGAGTGTTCGAACCCTAATGCATGAGAAATGGCAAGTAAACACCACAATTACATATCTGCCATCATGTAAGAGGGTCTGAATAAGTGTCCGAGTGTTTAATCCCTAATGCATGAGAAATGGCAAGTAAACACCATAATTACGTATCTACCATCATGCAAGAGGGTCCGAATTAGTGCGTGGTGTCTAAACCGTAATGCATGAGAAATGGCAAGTAACACCATAATTACATATCTGCCATCATGCATGACGGTATGAATAAGTGTCCGAGTGTTTAAACCCAAATGCATGAGAAATGGCATGTAAGCCCCATAGTTACACATCTGCCGTCATACAATAGGGTCCGAATAAGTGTCCGACTATTCGAACCCTAATGCATGAGAAATGGCAAATAAACACCATAATTATATATCTGCCATCGTGCAATAGGGTCTGAATTAGTGTCCGAGCGTTTAAACCCTAACGCATGAGAAATTGCAAGTAAACACCGTAAGTGCATATCTGCCATCGTACAAGAGGGTCCGAATAAGTGTCCGAGTGTTCGAACCCTAATGCATGAGAAATTGCAATTAATGACCATAATTACATATCCGCCATCATGCAAGAGGGTCCTAATATGTGTCCGATTGTTCAAACCCTAATGCATGAGAAATGGCAAGTAAACACCGTAATTACATATCTACCATCATGCAAGAGGGTCCGAATAAGTGTCCGAGTGTTCGAACCCTAATGCATGAGAAATGGCAAGTAAATGCCATAATTACATATCTGCCATCATGCAAGAGGGTCCGAATAACTGTCCGAGTGATCGAACCCTAATGCATGAGAAATGGCAAGTAAACACCATAATTACATATCTGCCATCATGCAAGAGGGTCTGAATTAGTGTCCGATTGTTTAAACCCTAATGCATGAGAAATCGCAACTAAACACCGTAAATACATATCTGCCATCACACAAGACGGTACGAATAAGTGTCCGAGTGTTTGAACCCTAATGCATGAGAAATGGCAAGTGAACACCATAATTACATATCCGCCATCATGAAAGAGGGTCCAAATATGTGTCTGATTGTTTAAACCCTAATGCATGAGAAATCGCAACTAAACACCGTAAATACATATCTGCCATCACACAAGACGGTCCGAATAAGTGTCCGAGTGTTTGAACCCTAATGCATGAGAAATGGCAAGTGAACACCATAATTACATATCTGCCACCATGCAAGGGCGCCCGAAGAAGTGCTGGGAGTCTAAACCCTAATGGATGGGAAATGGCAAGTAAACACCATGATTACATATCTGCCATCATGTAAGAGGGTTTGAATAAGTGTCCGAGTGTTCGAACCCTAACGTATGAGAAATGGCAAGTAAACACCATAATTACGTACCTGTCACCATGCAAGAGGGTCTAAATTAGTGTTCGAGTGTTCGAACCCTAATGCATGAGAAATGGCAAGTAAACACCCTAATTACATATCTGCCATCATGCAAGAGGGTCCGAATAAGTGTCCGAGTGTTCAAACCCTAACGCATGAGAAATGGCAAGTAAACACCATAATTACATATCTGCCATCATGCAAGAGGGTCTGAATTAGTGTCCGAGTGTTTAAACCCTAATGCATGAGACATGGCAAGTAAACCCGTAATTATATTTCTGCCATCATGCAACAGGGTCTGAATAAGTGTCTGAGTGTTCGAGCGCTAATGCATGAGAAATGGCAAGTAAACACCATAATTACATATCTGCCATCATGCAAGAGGGTCCGAATAAGTGTCCGAGTGTTCGAGCGCTAATGCATGAGAAATGGCAAGTAAACGCCATAATTACATATCAGTCATCATGCAAGAGTGTCTGAATTAGTGTCCGAGTGTTTAAACCCTAATGCATGAGAAAAGACAAGTAAACACTGTAATTACATATCTGCCATCATGCAAGAGGGTCCGAATAAGTGTCTGAGTGTTCGAACCCTAATGCATGAGAAATGACAAATAAACACCATAATTACAAATCTGCCATCATGCAATAGGGTCTGAATTAGTGTCCGAGTGTTTAAACCCTAATGCATTAGAAATTGCAAGTAAACACCGTAATTACGTATCTGCCATCATACAAGAGGGTCCGAATAAGTGTCCGAGTGTTCGAACCCCAACGCATGAGAAATGGCAATTAAACACCATAATTACGTATCCGCCATCATGCAAGAGGGTTCGAATATGTGACCAATTGTTTAAACCCTAATGCATGAGAAATGGAAAGTAAACACCATAATTACATATCAGCCATCATGCAAGAGGGTCCGAATAAGTGCTGGCTGTGTAAACCCGAATGCATGAGAAATGTCAACAAAACACCATAATTACATATCTGCCATCATTAAAGGTGGTGCGAAGAAGTGCTGGGTGTCTAAACCCTAATGCATGAGAAATGGCAAGTAAACACCATAATTACATATCTGCCATCGTGGAAGGGGGTCCGAAAAAGTGTTTGAGTGTTCGAACCCTAATGTTTGATAAATGGCAAGTAAACACCATAATTACGTGTCGGCGATCATGCAAGAGGGTCCGAACAAGTGCCGGGTGTCTAAATCGTAATGCATGAGAAATACCAAGGAAACACCATAATTACATATCTGCCATCATGCAAGAGGGTCCGAATAAGTGTCCGAGTGTTTAAATTCGAATGCATGAGAAATGGTAAGTAAACACCATAATTACATATCAGGCATTGTGCAAGATGGTCCGAATAAGTGCTGGGTGTCTAAACCCTAATGCACGGGAAATGACAAGTAAACACCAGAATTACATATTTGTGATCACGCACGACGGTCCGAATAAGTGTCCGAGTGTTCGAACCCTATTGGACGAGAAATGTCATGTAAACACCATAATTAGATATCTGCCATCATGCAAGAGGGTCCTAACAAGTGTACGAATGTTTAAACCGTAATGCATGAGAAATGACAAATAAACACCATAATTACATATCTGTCATCATACAAGAGGGTCCGAATAAGTGTCCGAGTGTTTGAACCCTAATGCAGAGAAATGGCAAGTAAAGACCATCATTACATATCTGCCATCATGCAAGAGGGTCGGATTAAGTGTCCGAGTGTTCGAACCCTAATGCATGAGAAATGGCAAGTAAACACTACAATTACATATCTGCCATCATGTAAGAGGGTCTGAATAAGTGTCCGAGTGTTTAATCCCTAATGCATGAGAAATGGCAAGTAAACACCATAATTACGTATCTACCATCATGCAAGAGGGTCCGAATAAGTGCTTGGTGTCTAAACCGTAATTCATGAGAAATGGCAAGTAACACCACAATTACATATCTGCCATCATGCAAGACGGTATGAATAAGTGTCTGAGTGTTTAAACCCTAATGCACGAGAAATGGCAAGTTAGCCCCATAATTACTTATCTGCCGTCATACAATAGGGTCCTAATAAGTGTCCGACTATTCGAACCCTAATGCATGAGAAATGGCAAATAAACACCATAATTATATATCTGCCATCATGCAAAAGGGTCTGAATTAGTGTCCGAGCGTTTAAACCCTAATGCATGACAAATCGCAAGTAAACACCGTAATTGCATATCTGCCATCATACAAGAAGGTCCGAATAAGTGTCCGAGTGTTCGAACCCTAATGCAAGAGAAATTGCAATTATACACCATAATTACATATCCGCCATCATGCAAGAGGGTCCGAATATGTGTCCGATTGTTTAAACCCTAATGCATGAGAAATGGAAAGTAAACACCATAATTACATATCTGCCATCATGCCAGAGGGTCCGAATATGTGCTGGGTGTGTAAACGCTAATGCATGAGAAATGCCAACAAAACACCATAATTATCTATCTGCCATCATGCAAGGGGGTCCGAAGAAGTGCTGGGTGTCTAAACCCTAGTTCCTGAGAAATGGCAAGTAAACACCATAATTACATATCTGTCGTCATGCAAGAGGGTCCGAAAAAGTGTCTGAGTGTTCGAACCCTAATGTATGAGAAACGGCAACTAAACACCATAATTACATATCTACGATCATGCTAGAGGGTCCGAATAAGTGCCAGGTGTCCAAATCGTAATGCATGAGAAATACCAAGGAAACACCATAATTACATATCTGCCATCATGCAAGACGGTCCGAACAAGTGTCTGAGTGTTTAAAGTCGAATGCATGAGAAATGGTAAGTAAACACCATAATTACATATCTGCCATTGTGCAAGATGGTCCGAATAAGTGCTGGGTGTCTAAACCCTAATGCGTGAGAAATGACAAGTAAAAACCAGAATTACATATTTGTCATCATGCACGAGGGTCCGAATAAGTGTCCGAGTGTTCGAACCCTAATGGATGAGAAATGGCAAGTAAATACCATAATTAGATATCTGCCATCATGCAAGAGGGTGCTAATAAGTGTACGAGTGTTTAAACCATAATGCATGAGAAATGACAAGTAAACACCATAATTACATATCTGTCATCATACAAGAGATTCCGAATAAGTGTCCGAGTGTTCGAACCCTAATGTAGAGAAATGGCAAGTAAACTCCATAATTACATATCTGCCTTCATGCAAGAGGGTCTGAATAAGTGTCCGAGTGTTCGAACCCTAATGCATGAGAAATGGCAAGTAAACACCGTAATTACATATCTACCATCATGCAAGAGGGTCCGAATAAGTGTCCGAGTGTTCGAACCCTAATGCATGAGAAATGGCAACTAAACGCCACAATTACATATCTGCCATCATGCAAGAGGGTACGAATAAGTGTCCGAGTGATCGAACCCTAATGCATGAGAAATGGCAAGTAAACACCAAAATTACATATCTGCCATCATGCAAGAGGGTCTGAATTAGTGTCCGATTGTTTAAACCCGAAGGCATGAGAAATCGCAAGTAAACACCGTAAATACATATCTGCCATCATACAAGACGGTCCGAATAAGTGTCCGAGTGTTCGAACCCTAATGCATGAGAAATGCCAAGTGAACACCAAAATTACATATCCGTCGTCATGCAAGAGGGTCCGATTATGTGTCTGATTGTTTAAACCCTAATGCATGAGAAATGACAAGTAAACACTATAATTACAAATCTGCCATCATGCAAGAGGGTCCAAATAAGTGCTGGGTGTCTAAACTCTAATGCAAGAGAAGTGCCAACTAAACACCATAATTACATATCTGCCACCATGCAGGAGGGGCCGAATAAGTGTCCGAGTGCTCAAACCCTAATGCATGAGAAATGGCAAGTAAGCACCATAATTACATATCTGCCGTCATGCAAGACGGGCTGAATTAGTGTCCGAGTGTTTAAACCCTAATGCATGAGACATGGCAAGTAAACCCGTAATTATATTTCTCCCATCACGCAAGAGGGTTTGAATAAGTGTCCGAGTGTTCGAGCGCTAATGCATGAGAAATGGCGAGTAAACACCATAATTACATATCTGCAATCATGCAAGAAGGTCCGAATAAGTGTCCGAGTGTTCGAGCGCTAATGCATGAGAAATGGCAAGTAAACGCCATAATTACATATCAGTCATCATGCAAGAGGGTCTGAATTAGTGTCCGAGTGTTTAAACCCTAATGCATGAGAAAAGACAAGTAAACACCGTAATTACATATCTGCCATCATGCAAGAGGGTCCGAGTAAGTGTCTGAGTGTTCGAACCCTAATGCATGAGAAATGGCAAGTAAACACCATAATTACATATCTGCCGTCATGCAAGAGGGTCCGAATAAGTGTCCGCGTGTTCGAACCCTAATGCATGAGAAATGGCAAGTAAACACCACAATTACATTCCTGCCATCATGCAAAAGGGTCTGAATTAGTGTTCGAGTGTTCGAACCCTAATGCATGAGAAATGGCAAGTAAATACCCTAATTACATATCTGCCATCATGCAAGAGGGTCCGGATAGGTATCCGAGTGCTCGAACCCTAATGCATGAGAAATGGCAAGTAAACACCACAATTACATATCTGCCATCATGTAAGAGGGTCTGAATGAGTGTCTGAGTGTTTAAACCCTAATGCATGAGAAATGGCAAGTAAACACCATAATTACATATCTGCCACCTTGCAAGAGGGTCCGAATAAGTGCTTGGTGTCTAAACCCTAATGCATGAGAAATGGCAAGTAACACCATAATTAGATATCTGCCATCATGCAAGACGGTCTGAATAAGTGTCCGAGTGTTTAAACCCTAATGCAAGAGAAATGGCAAGCAAGCACCATAATTACATATCTGCCGTCATCCAAGAAGGTCCGAATAAGTGTCCGAATATTCGAACCCTAATGCATGAGAAATGGCAAGTAAACACCATAATTACATATCTGCCGTCATGTAAGAGGGTCTGAATTAGTGTCCGAGTGTTTAAACCCTATTGCATGAGAAATCGCAAGTAAACACCGTAATTACATATCTGCCATCATACAAGAGGGTCCGAATAAGTGTCCGAGTGTTCGAACCCTGGTGCATGTGAAATGGCAAGTAAACACCATAATTACATATCCGCCATCATCCAAGAGGGTCGGAATATGTGTCCGATTGTTTCGACCGTAATGCATGAGAAATGGCAAGTAAACACCATAATTACATATCTGCCATCATGCAAGAGGGTCCGAATAAGGGTCCGAGTGTTCGAACCCTAATGGATGAGAAATGGCAGGTAAACACCATAATTACATATCTGCCATCATGCAATAGGGTCCGAATAAGGGTCCGAGTGTTCGAACCCTAATGCATGAGAAATGGCAAATAAACACATAATTACATATATGCCATCATGCAAGAGGGTCTGAATTAGTGTCCGAGTGTTTAAACCCTAATGCATGAGACATGGCAAGTAAACCCGTAACTATATTGCTGCCCTCATGCAAGAGGCTCCGAATAATTGTCCGAGTGTTCGAGCGCTAATGCATGAGAAATGGCAAGTAAACACCATAATTGCATATCTGCCATCATGCAAGAGGGCCCGAATAAGTGTCCGAGTGTTCGACCGCTAATGCATTAGAAATGGCAAGTAAACGCCATAATTACATATCAGTCATCATGCAAGAGGGTCTGAATTAGTGTCCGAGTGTTTAAACCTTAATCCATGAGAAAAGACAAGTAAGCACCGTAATTACATATCTGCCATCATGCAAGAGGGTCCGAATAAGTGTCTGAGTGTTCGAACCCTAATGCATGAGAAATGGCAAGTAAACACCATAATTACATATCTGCCGTCATGCAAGAGGGTCCGAATAAGTGTCCGAGTGCTCAAACCCTAATGCATGAGAAATGGCAAGTAAACACCACAATTACATACCTGCCATCATGCAAGAGGGTCCGAATAAGGGTCCGAGTGTTCGAACCCTAATGCCTGAGAAATGGCAAGTAAACACCACAATTACATTCCTGCCATCATGCAAAAGGTTCTGAATTAGTGTTCGAGTGTTCGAACCCTAATGCATGAGAAATGGCAAGTAAACACCCTAATTACATATCTGCCATCATGCAAGAGGGTCCGAATAAGGGTCCGAGTGTTCGAGCGCTAATGCATGAGAAATGGCTAGTAAACACCATAATTGCATATCTGCCATCATGCAAGAGGGCCTGAATAAGTGTCCGAGTGCTCAAACCCTAATGCATGAGAAATGGCAAGTAAACACCACAATTACATACCTGCCATCATGCAAGAGGGTCTGAATGAGTGTCTGAGTGTTTAAACCCTAATGCATGAGAAATGGCAAGTAAACACCATAATTACGTATCCACCATCATGCAAGAGGGTCCGAATAACGGTCCGAGTGTTCGAGCGCTAATGCATGAGAAATGGCTAGTAAACACCATAATTGCATATCTGCCATCATGCAAGAGGGCCTGAATAAGTGTCTGAGTGTTCGACCGCTAATGCATGAGAAATGGCAAGTAAACGCCATAATTACATATCAGTCATCATGCAAGAGGGTCTGAATTAGTGTCCGAGTGTTTAAACCCTAATGCATGAGAAAAGACAAGTAAACACAATAATTACATATCTGCCATCATGCAAGGCGGTCCGAATAAGGGTCCGAGTGTTCGAACCCTAATGCACGAGAAATGGCAAATAAACACCATAATTACATATATGCCATCATGCAAGAGGGTCTGAATTAGTGTCCGGGTGTTTAAACCCTAATGCATGAGACGTGGCAAGTAAACCAGTAATTATGGTGCTGCCCTCATGCAAGAGGGTCCGAATAATTGTCCGAGTGTTCGAGCGCTAATGCATGAGAAATGGCAAGTAAACACCATAATTGCATATCTGCCATCATGCAAGAGGGCCCGAATAAGTGTCCGAGTGTTCGACCGCAAATGCATGAGAAATGGCAAGTAAACGCCATAATTACATATCAGTCATCATGCAAGAGGGTCTGAATTAGTGTCCGAGTGTTTACACCCTAATGCATGAGAAAAGACAAGTAAACACCATAATTACATATCTGCCATCATGCAAGAGGGTCCGAATAAGGGTCCGAGTGTTCGAACCCTAATGCATGAGAAATGGCAAATAAACACCATAATTACATATATGCCATCATGCAAGTGGGTCTGAATTAGTATCCGGGTGTTTAAACCCTAATGCATGAGACATGGCAAGTAAACCCGTAATTATAGTTCTGCCCTCATGCAAGAGGCTCCGAATAATTGTCCGAGTGTTCGAGCGCTAATGCATGAGAAATGGCAAGAAAACACCATAATTGCATATTGGCCATCATGCAAGAGGGCCCGAATAAGTGTCCGAGTGTTCGACCGCTAATGCATCAGAAATGGCAAGTAAACGCCATAATTACATATCAGTCATCATGCAAGAGGGTCTGAATTAGTGTCCGAGTGTTTAAACCCTATTGCATGAGAAATCGCAAGTAAACACCGTAATTACATATCTGCCATCATACAAGAGGGTCGGAATAAGTGTCCGAGTGTTCGAACCCTGGTGCATGTGAAATGGCAAGTAAACACCATAATTACATATCCGCCATCATCCAAGAGGGTCGGAATATGTGTCCAATTGTTTCGACCGTAATGCATGAGAAATGGCAAGTAAACACCATAATTACATATCTGACATCATGCAAGTGGGTCCGAATAAGGGTCCGAGTGTTCGAACCCTAATGGATGAGAAATGGCAGGTAAACACCATAATTACATATCTGCCATCATGCAATAGGGTCCGAATAAGGGTCCGAGTGTTCGAACCCTAATGCATGAGAAATGGCAAATAAACACATAATTACATATCAGTCATCATGCAAGAGGGTCTGAATTAGTGTCCGAGTGTTTAAACCCTAATGCATGAGACATGGCAAGTAAACCCGTAACTATATTGCTGCCCTCATGCAAGAGGCTCCGAATAATTGTCCGAGTGTTCGACCGCTAATGCATGAGAAATGGCAAGTAAACACCATAATTGCATATCTGCCATCATGCAAGAGGGCCCGAATAAGTGTCCGAGTGCTCGACCGCTAATGCATTAGAAATGGCAAGTAAACGCCATAATTACATATCAGTCATCATGCAAGAGGGTCTGAATTAGTGTCCGAGTGTTTAAACCCTAATGCATGAGAAAAGACAAGTAAGCACCGTAATTACATATCTGCCATCATGCAAGAGGGTCCGAATAAGTGTCTGAGTGTTCGAACCCTAATGCATGAGAAATGGCAAGTAAACACCATAATTACATATCTGCCGTCATGCAAGAGGGTCCGAATAAGTGTCCGAGTGCTCAAACCCTAATGCATGAGAAATGGCAAGTAAACACCACAATTACATACCTGCCATCATGCAAGAGGGTCTGAATGAGTGTCTGAGTGTTTAAACCCTAATGCATGAGAAATGGCAAGTAAACACCATAATTACGTATCCACCATCATGCAAGAGGGTCCGAATAAGGGTCCGAGTGTTCGAGCGCTAATGCATGAGAAATGGCTAGTAAACACCATAATTGCATATCTGCCATCATGCAAGAGGGCCTGAATAAGTGTCCGAGTGTTCGACCGCTAATGCATGAGAAATGGCAAGTAAACGCCATAATTACATATCAGTCATCATGCAAGAGGGTCTGAATTAGTGTCCGAGTGTTTAAACCCTAATGCATGAGAAAAGACAAGTAAACACAATAATTACATATCTGCCATCATGCAAGAGGGTTCGAATAAGGGTCCGAGTGTTCGAACCCTAATGCACGAGAAATGGCAAATAAACACCATAATTACATATATGCCATCATGCAAGAGGGTCTGAATTAGTGTCCGGGTGTTTAAACCCTAATGCATGAGACATGGCAAGTAAACCCGTAATTATAGTGCTGCCCTCATGCAAGAGGGTCCGAATAATTGTCCGAGTGTTCGAGCGCTAATGCATGAGAAATGGCAAGTAAACACCACAATTGCATATCTGCCATCATGCAAGAGGGCCCGAATAAGTGTTCAAGTGTTCGACCGCTAATGCATGAGAAATGGCAAGTAAACGCCATAATTACATATCAGTCATCATGCAAGAGGGTCTGAATTAGTGTCCGAGTGTTTACACCCTAATGCATGAGAAAAGACAAGTAAACACCATAATTACATATCTGCCATCATGCAAGAGGGTCCGAATAAGGGTCCGAGTGTTCGAACCCTAATGCAAGAGAAATGGCAAATAAACACCATAATTACATATATGCCATCATGCAAGTGGGTCTGAATTAGTGTCCGGGTGTTTAAACCCTAATGCATGAGACATGGCAAGTAAACCCGTAATTATAGTTCTGCCCTCATGCAAGAGGCTCCGAATAATTGTCCGAGTGTTCGAGCGCTAATGCATGAGAAATGGCAAGAAAACACCATAATTGCATATCGGCCATCATGCAAGAGGGCCCGAATAAGTGTCCGAGTGTTCGACCGCTAATGCATGAGAAATGGCAAGTAAACGCCATAATTACATATCAGTCATCATGCAAGAGGGTCTGAATTAGTGTCCGAGTGTTTAAACCCTAATGCATGAGAAAAGGCAAGTAAACACCGTAATTACATATCTGCCATCATGCAAGAGGGTCCGAACAAGTGTCTGAGTGTTTGAACCCTAATGCATGAGAAATGGCAAGTAAACACCAAAATTACATATATGCCGTCATGCAAGAGGGTCCGAATAAGTGTCCGAGTGCTCAAACCCTAATGCGTGAGAAATGGCAAGTAAACACCACAATTGCATACCTGTCATCATGCAAGAGGGTCTGAATTAGTGTCCGAGTTTTCGAACCCTAATGCGTGAGAAATGGCAAGTAAACACCATAATTACATATCTGCCATCATGCAAGAGGGTCCGGATAAGTATCCGAGTGTTCGAACCCTAATGCATGAGAAATGGCATGTAAACACCACAATTACATATCTGCCATCATGTAAGAGTGTCTGAAGAAGTGTCTGAGTGTTTAAACACTAATGCATGAGAAATGGCATGTAAACACCAAAATTACGTATCTGCCATCGTGCAAGAGGGTCCGAATAAGTGCTTAGTGTCTAAACCCTAATGCATGAGAAATGGCAAGTAAAACCATAATTACATATCTGCCATCATGCAAGACGGTCTGAATAAGTGTCCGAGTGATTAAACCCTAATGCATGAGAAATGGCAAGTAAGCACCATAATTACATATCTGCCGTCATCCAAGAAGGTCCGAATAAGTGTCCGAATATTCGAACCCTAATGCATGAGAAATGGCAAATAAACACTATAATTACATATCTGCCATCATGCAAGAGGGTCTGAATTAGTGTCCGAGTGTTTAAACCCTATTGCATGAGAAATCGCAAGTAAACACCGTAATTACATATCTGCCATCATACAAGAGGGTCCGAATAAGTGTCCGAGTGTTCGAACCCTGGTGCGTGTGAAATGGCAAGTAAACACCATAATTACATATCCGCCATCATCCAAGAGGGTCCGAATATGTGTCTGATTGTTTAAACCCTAATGCATGAGAAATGGCGAGTAAACACCATAATTACATATCTGCCATCATGCAAGAGGGTCCGAATAAGTGCTGGGTGTCTAAACCCTAATGCAAGAGAAATGACAACTAAACATCTAATTACATATCTGCCATAATGCAAGGGGGTCCGAAGAAGTGCTGGGTGTCTAAACCCTAATACATGAGAAATTGCAAGTAAACAACATAATTACATACCTGCCGTCATGCAAGAGGGTCCGAATAAGTGTCCGAGTGTTCGAACCCTAATGCATGAGAAATGGCAAGTAAACACCCTAATTACATATCTGCCATCATGAAAGAGGGTCCGAATAAGTGTCCGAGCGTTCGAACCCTAATGGATGAGAAATGGCAGGTAAACACCATAATTACATATCTGCCATCATGCAAGAGGGTCCGAATAAGGGTCCGAGTGTTCGAACCCTAATGCATGAGAAACGACAAATAAACACCATAATTACATATCTGCCATCATGCAAGAGGGTGTGAATTAGTGTCCGGGTGTTTAAACCCTAATGCATGAGACATGGCAAGTAAACCCGTAATTATATTGTTGCCCTCATGCAAGAGGCTTCGAATAATTGTCCGAGTGTTCGAGCGCTAATGCAAGAGAAATGGCAAGTAAACACCATAATTACATATCTGCCATCATGCAAGAGGGCCCGAATATGTGTCCGAGTGTACGACCGCTAATGCATGAGGAATGGCAAGTAAACGCCATAATTACATATCAGTCATCATGCAAGGGGGTCTGAATTAGTGTCCGAGTGTTTAAACCCTAATGCATGAGAAAAGACAAGTAAACACCGTAATTACATATCTGCCATCATGCAAGAGGGTCCGAATAAGTGTCTGAGTGTTCGAACCCCAATGCATGGGAAATGGCAAGTAAACACCATAATTACATATCTGCCATCATGCAAGAGGGTCCGAATAAGTGTCCGAGTACGCAAACCCTAATGCATGAGAAATGGCAAGTAAACACCACGATTACATACCTGCCATCATGCAAGTGGGTCTGAATTAGTGTCCAAGTGTTCGAACCCTAACGTATGAGAAATGGCAAGTAAACATCCTAATTACATTTCTGCCATCATGCAAGAGGGTCCGGATAAGTATCCGAGTGTTCGAACCCTAATGCATGAGAAATGGCAAGTAAACACCACAATTACATATCTGCAATCATGTAAGAGGGTCTGAAGAAGTGTCTGAGTGTTTAAACCCTAATGCATGAGAAATGGCAAGTAAACACCATAATTACGTATCTGCCATCATGCAAGACGGTCTGAATAAGTGTCCGAGTGTTTAAACCCTAATGCCTGAGAAATGGCAAGTAAGCACCATAATTACATATCTGCCGTCATCCAAGAAGGTCCGAATAAGTGTCCGAATATTCAAACCCTAATGCATGAGAAATGGCAGGTAAACACCATAATTACATATCTGCCATCATGCAAGAGGGTCTGAATTAGTGTCCGAGTGTTTAAACCCTATTGCAGGAGAAATCACAAATAAACACCGTAATTACATATCTGCCATCATACAAGAGGGTCCGAATAAGTGTCCGAGTGTTCGAACCCTAGTGCATGTGAAATGGCAAGTAAACACCATAATTACATATCCGCCATCATCCAAGAGGGTCCGAATATGTGTCCGATTGTTTCAACCCTAATGCATGAGAAATGGCAAGTAAACACCATAATTAAATATCTGCCATCATGCAAGAGGGTCCGAATAAGTGCTGGGTGTCTAAACCCTAATGCTAGAGAAATGACAACAAAAGTCCTAATTACATATCTGCCATAATGCAAGGGGGTCCGAAGAAGTGCTGGGTGTGTAAACCCTAATGCATGGGAAATGGCAAGTAAACACCATAATTACATATCTGCCATCATGCAAGAGGGTCCAAAAAAGTGCCTGAGTGTTCGAACGCTAATGTTTGAGAAATGGAAGTAAACACCATAATTACATTTCTGCGATCATGGAAGAGGGTCCGAATAAGTGCTGGGTGTCTAAATCGTAACGCATGAGAAATACCAAAGAAGCACCATAATTACATAGCTTCCATCATGCAAAAGGGTCCGAATAAGTGTCCAAGTGTTTAAATCCGATTTCATGAGAAATGGTAAGTAAACACCATAATTACATATCTGCCATCATGCAAGAGGTTCCGAATAAGTGTCCGAGTGTTCGAACCCTAATGGTTGAGAAATGCCAGGTAAACACCATAATTACATATCTGGCGTCGTGCAAGAGGGTCCGAATAAGTGTCCGAGTGTTCAAACCCTAATGCATGAGAAATGGCAAGTAAACACCATAATTATATATCTGCCATCATGCAAGAGGGTCTGAATAATTGTCCGAGTGTTTGAACGCTAATGTAGGAGAAATGGCAAGTAAACATCATAATTACATATCTGCCATCTTGCAAGAGGGACGGAATAAGTGTCCGAGTATTCGAACCCTAATGCATGAGAAATGGCAAGTAAACTCCACAATTACATATCTGCCATCATGTAAGAGGGTCGGAATAAGTGTCTGAGTGTTTAAGCTGTAATGCACGAGAAATGGCAAGTAAACACCATAATTACACGTCTGCCATCATGCAAAAGTGTCCGAATAAGTGCACGAGTGGTCGAACCCCAATGCATGAGAAATGGCAAGTAAACACCACAATTACATATCTGCCATCATGCAAGAGGGTCGGAATTAGTGTCCGAGTGTTTAAACCCTAATGCACGAGAAATGGCAAGTAAACACCGCAATTACGTATCTGCCATCACGCAAGAGGGTCCAAAAAAGTGTCCGAGTGTTCGAACCCTAATGCAAGAGAAATGGCAAGTAAACACCATAATTACATATCTGTCATCATGCAAGAGGGTCCGAATAATTGTTGGGTGTCTAAATCGTAATGCATGAGAAATACCAAGGAAACACCATAATTACATATTTTCCATCATGGAAGAGGGTCCGAATAAGTGTCCGAGTGTTTAAATCCGAATGCATGAGAAATGGTAAGTAAACACCATAATTACATATCTGCCATCATGCAAGCTGGTCCGAATAAGTGTCGGGTGTCTAAACCCTAATGCATAAGAAATGACAAGTAAACACCAGAAAAACATATCTGTCATCATGCAAGAGGGTCCGAATAACTGTCCGAGTGTTCGAACCCTAATGGATAAGAAATGGCAAGTAAACACCATAATTAGATATCTGCCATCATGCAAGAGGGTCCTAATAAGTGTCCGAGTGTTCGAACCCTAATGCATGAGAAATTGCAAGTAAACACCATAATTACATATCTCCCATCATGTAAGAGGGTTTGAATAAGTGTCCAAGTGTTCTAACCCTAATGTATGAGAAATGACAAGTAAACACCATAATTACATATCTGCCATCATGCAAGAGGGTCCGAATAAGTGTTCGAGTGTTCGAACCCTAATGCATTGGAAATGGCAAGTAAACACCACAATTACATACCTGCCATCATGAAATAGGGTCTGAATAAGTGTCCGAGTGTGTTAAACCCTAATGCATGAGAAATGGAAAATAAACGCCACAATTACATATCTGCCATCATGCAGGAGGATTTGAATAAGTGCTTGGTGTCTAAACCCTAATGCATGAGAAATGACAAATCACAACATAATTATATGTCTGCCATCATGCAAGGGGGTCTGAATACGTGTCTGAGTGTTTAAACCCAAATGCATGAGAAATGGCAAGTAAACACTATAATTACATATCTGCCGTTATGCAAGAGGGTTTGAATAATGGTCCGAGTGGTCGAACCCTAATGCATGAGAAATGGCAAGTAAACACCATAATTACATATCTGCCATCATGCAAGAGGGTCGGAATTAGTGTCTGAGTGTTTAAACCCTAATGCACGAGAAATGGCTTGTAAACACCGTAATTACATATCTACAATCACGCAAGAGGGTCCAAATAAGTGTCCGGGTGTTCGAACCCTAACGCAAGAGAAATGGCAAGTAAAAACCATAATTACATATCTGCCATCATGCAAGAGGGTCCGAATAAGTATCCGAGTGTTCGAACCCTATTGGATGAGAAATTGCAGGTGAACACCATAATTACTTATCAGCCATCATGCAAGAGGGTCCGAATAAGTGTCCGATTGTTCGAACCCTAATGCATGAGAAATGGCAAGTAAACACCATAATTACATATCTGCCATCATGTTAGAGGGTTTGAATAAGTATCAGAGTGAGCGAACCCTAATGTATGAGAAATGGCAAGTAAACACCATAATTACATATCTGTCATCATGCAAGAGGGTCCGAATAAGTGTACGAGTGTTCGAACCCTAATGCATGAGAAATGGCAAGGAAACACCACAATTACATATCTGTCATCATGTAAGAGGGTCTGAATAAGTGTCCGAGTGTTTAAACCCTAATGCACGAGAAATGGCAAGTAAACACCATAATTACATATCTGCCATCACGCAAGCGGGTCTGAATAATTGTCCGAGTTTTTGAACGCTAATGTAGGAGAACTGGCAAGTAAACACCACAATTACATATATGCCATCTTGCAAGAGGGTCGGAATAAGTGTCCGAGTATTCGAACCCCAATGCACGAGAAATGGCAAGTAAACTCCACAATTACATATCTGCCGTCATGTACGAGGGTCTGAATAAGTGTCCGAGTGTTTAAGCTCTAATGCATGAGAAATGGCAAGTAAACACCATAATTACATGTCTGCCATCATGCAAGAGGGTTAGAATAAGTGCGCGAGTGGTCGAACCCTAATGCATGAGAAATGACAAGTAAACACCACAATTACATATCTGTCATCATGTAAGAGGGTCTGAATAAGTGTCCGAGTGTTTAAACCCTAATGCACGAGAAATGGCAAGTAATACCATAATTACATATCTGCCATCATGCAGGAGGATCCGAATAAGTGCTTGGTGTCTAAACCCTATTGCATGGGAAATGGAAAGTAACACCATAATTACATATCTGCCATCATGCAAGAGGGTCCGAATAGGTGTCCGAGTGTTTAAACCCAAACGCATGAAAAATGGCAAGAAAATACCATAAATACATGTCTGCCGTCATGCAAGAGTGTCCGAATAAGTGTTGACTGTTCGAACCCTAATGCATGAGAAATGGCAAGTAAACACAATAATTACATATCAGCCATCATGCAAGAGGGTCTGAATTAGTGTCCGAGTGCCTAACCCCTAATGCATGAGAAATGACATGTAAACACCGTAATTACATATCTGCCATCATGCAAGAGGGTCCGAATAAGTGTCCGAGTGTTCGAACCCTAATGCACGAGAAATTGCAAGTAAACACCGTAATTACATATCTGCCATCATGCATGGGAGTCCGAATGAGTGTTGGAGTGTTCGAACCCTAATGCATGAGACATGGCTA
The DNA here is from genome assembly GCF_055761805.1 of Camellia sinensis. Taxonomy (NCBI): domain Eukaryota; kingdom Viridiplantae; phylum Streptophyta; class Magnoliopsida; order Ericales; family Theaceae; genus Camellia; species Camellia sinensis. Next base: position 166,767,735 of record NC_138972.1, read on the forward strand.
GTAAGCACTGTAATTACATATCTGCCATCATGCAAGAGAGTCGGAATAAGTGTCCGAGTGTTTGAACCCTAATGCATGGGAAATGGCAAGTAAACACCACAATTACATATCTGCCATCATGTAAGAGGGTCTAAATAAGTGTCCGAGTGTTTAAACCCTAATGCATGAGAAATGGAAAGTAAACACCATAACTACGTATCTGCGATCATCCAAGAGAGTCCGAATAACTGCTTTGTGTCTAAACCCTATTGCATGAGAAATGGCAAGTAACATCATAATTACATATCTGCCATCATGCAAGACGATCTGAATAAGTGTCCGAGTGTTTAAACCCTAATGCACGAGAAATGGCAAGTAAACACCGTAATTACATATCTGCAATTATGCAATAGGGTCCAAATAAGTGTCTGAGTGTTCGAACCCCAATGCAAGAGAAATCGCAAGTAAACACCAAAATTACATATCTGCCATCATGCAAGAGGGTCCGAATAGGTGCTGGGTGTCTAAATCGTAATGCATGAGAAATACCTACGAAACACCATAATTACATATTTTCCATCATGCGAGAGGGTCCGAATAAGTGTCCGAGTGTTTAAATCTGAATGCATGAGAAATGGTAAGTAAACACCATAATTACATATCTGCCATCATGCAAGAGGGTCCGAATAAGTGCTGGGTGTCTAAACCCTAATGCATAAGAAATGACAAGTAAACACCAGAATTACATATCTGTCATCATTCAAGAGGGTCCGAATAAGTGTCCGGGTGTTCGAACCGTATTGGATGAGAAATGCCAAGTAAACACCATAATTAGATATCTGCCATGATGCAAGAGGGTCCTAATAAGTGTCAGTGTGTTCGAACCCTAATGCATGAGAAATTGCAAGTAAACACCATAATCACATATCTGCCATCATGTATGAGGGTCTGAAAAATTGTCTGAGCGTTCGAGCCCTAATGTATGAGAAATGCCTGGTAAACACCATAAATACATAACTACCATGATACAAGAGGGTACGAATAAGTGTCCGAGTGTTTGAACCCTAATGCATGAGAAATGGCAAGTAAACACCACAATTACATACCTGCCATCATGTAAGAGAGGGTCTGAATAAGTGTCCGAGTGTTTAAACCTATTGCATGAGAAATGGAAAGTAAACACCATAATTACATATCTGCCATTATGCAGGAGGATCTGAATAAGTGCTTGGTGTCTAAACCCTAATGCATGAGAAATGGCAAGTAACAACATAATTACATGTCTGCCTTCATGCAAGGGGGTCTGAATAAGTGTCCGAGTGTTTAAACCCAAATGCATGAGAAATGGCAAGTAAACACCATAATTACATATCTGCCGTTATGCAAGAGGGTCTGAATAAGTGTCCGAGTGGTCGAACCCTAATGCATGAGAAATGGCAAGTAAACACCATAATTACATATCTGCCATCATGCAAGAGGGTCGGAATTAGTGTCCGAGTGTTTAAACCCTAATGCACGAGAAATGGCAAGTAAACACCGTAATTACATATCTACCATTACGCAAGAGGGTCCAAATAAGTGTCCGATTGTTCGAACCCTAATGCACGAGAACTGGCAAGTAAACACCATAATTACATATCTGCCATCATGTTAGAGAGTTTGAATAAGTATCCGAGTGTGCGAACCCTAATGTATGAGAAATGGCAAGTAAACACCATATTTACATATCTGCCATCATGCAAGAGGGTCCGATAGGTGTACGAGTGTTCGAACCCTAATGCATGAGAAATGGCAAGTAAACACCACCATTACATATCTGTCATCATGTAAGAGGGTCTGAATAAGTGTCCGAGTGTTTAAACCCTAATGCGCGAGAAATGGCAAGTAAATACCATAATTACAAATCTGCCGTCATGCAAGAGGCTCTGAATAAGTGTCCGAGTGTTCGAACCCTAATGCATGAGAAATGGCAAGTAAACACCATAATTACATATATGCCATCATGCAAGAGGGTCCGAATAAGTGTCCAAGTGTTCGAGGCCTAATGCATGAGAAATAGCAAGTAAACACCATAATTACATATCTGCCATCATGCAAGAGGGTCTGAATAATTGTCCGAGTGTTTGAATGCTAATGTAGGAGAAATGGCAAGTAAACACCATAATTACATATCTGCCATCTTGCGAGAGGGTCGGAATAAGTGTTCGAGTGTTCGAACCCTAATGCATGAGAAATGGCAAGTAAACTCCACAATTACATATCTGCCATCATGTAAGAGGGTCTGAATAAGTGTCCGAGTGTTTAAGCTCTAATGCATGAGAAATGGCAAGTAAACACCATAATTACATGTCTGCCATCATGCAAGAGTGTCCGAATAAGTGTACGAGTGTTCGAGGCCTAATGCATGAGAAATGGCATGTAAACACCATAATTACATATCTGCCATCATGCAAGAGGGTCTGAATAATTGTCCGAGTGTTTGAATGCTAATGTAGGAGAAATGGCAAGTAAACACCATAATTACATATCTGCCATCTTGCAAGAGGGTCGAAATAAGTGTTCGAGTGTTCGAACCCTCATGCATGAGAAATGGCAAGTAAACTCCACAATTACATATCTGCCATCATGTAAGAGGGTCTGAATAAGTGTCCGAGTGTTTAAGCTCTAATTCATGAGAAATGGCAAGTAAACACCACAATTACATATCTGTCATCATGTAAGAGGGTTTGAATTAGTGTCCGAGTGTTTAAACCCTAATGTATGAGAAATGACAAGTAAACACCGTAATTACATATCTGCCATAATGCAAGAGGGTCTGAATAAGTGTCCGAGTGTTCGAACCCTAATGCATGAGAAATGGCAAGTAAACACCGTAATTACATATTTGCCATCATGCAAGAGAGTCCAAATAAGTGTCCGAGTGTTCGAACCCTAATGCATGAGACATGGCAAGTAAACACTGTAATTACATATCTTCCATCATGCAAGATTGTGGGAATAAGTGTCCGAGTGTTCGAACCCAAATGCATGAGAAATGGAAAATAAACACCACAGTTACATATCTGCCATCATGTAAGAGGGTTTAAACAAGTGTCCGAGTGTTTAAACCCTAATGCATGAGAAATGGCAAGTAAACACCAGAACTACGTATATGCGATCATGCAAGAGGGTCCGAATAAGTGCTTGGTGTCTAAACCCTAATGCATGAGAAATGGCAAGTAACACCATAATTACAAATCTGCCATCATGCAAGACGATCTGAATAAGTGTACGAGTGTTCGAACCCTAATGCATGAGAAATGGCAAGTAAACACCACAACTGCATATCTGTCATCATGTAAGAGGGTCTGAAAATGTGTCCAAGTGTTTAAACCCTAATGCACGAGAAATGGAAGGTAAATACCATAATTACATATCTGCCGTCATGCAAGAGGGTCCGAATAAGTGTCCGAGTGTTCGAACCCTAATGCATGAGAAATGGCAAGTAAACACCATAATTGCATATATGCCATCATGCAAGAGGGTCCGAATACGTGTCCGAGTGTTCGAGCCCTAATGCATGAGAATTGGCAAGTAAACACCATAATTACATATCTGCCATCATGCAAGAGGGTCGGAATTAGTGTCCGAGTGTTTAAACCCTATTGCACGAGAAATGGCAAGTAAATACAGTAATTACATATCTACCATTACGTAAAACGGTCCAAATAAGTGTCCGAGTGTTTCAACCCTAACGCAAGAGAAATGTCAAGTAAACACCATAATTACATATCTGCCATCATGCAAGAGGGTCCGAATAAGTGTCCGCGTGTTCGAACCCTAATGGATGAGAAATGGCAGGTGAACACCATAATTACATATCAGCCATCATGCAAGAGGGTCCGAATAAGTGTCCGATTGTTCGAACCCTAATGCACGAGAACTGGCAAGTAAACACCATAATTACATATCTGCCATCATGTTAGAGGGTTTGAATAAGTATCCGAGTGTGCCAACCCTAATGTATGTGAAATGGCAAGTAAACACCATAATTACATATCTGCCATCATACATAAGGGTCCGATAAGTGTACGAGTGTTCGAACCCTAATGCACGAGAAATGGCAAGTAAACACCACCATTACATATCTGTCATCGTGTAAGAGGGTCTGAATAAGTGTCCATGTGTTTAAACCCTAATGCACGAGAAATGGCAAGTAAATACCATAATTACATATCTGCCGTCATGCAAGAGGCTCCGAATAAGTGTCCGAGTGTTCGAACCCTAATGCATGAGAAATGGCAAGTAAACACCATAATTACATATATGCCATCTTGCAAGAGGGGCCGAATAAGTGTCCAAGTGTTCGAGCCCTAATGCATGAGAAATGGCAAGTAAACACCATAATTACATATCTGTCATCGTGTTAGAGGGTCTGAATAAGTGTCCAAGTGTTTAAACCCTAATGCACGAGAAATGGCAAGTAAACACCATAATTACATATCTGTCATCGTGTAAGAGGGTCTGAATAAGTGTCCAAGTGTTTAAACCCTAATGCATGAGAAATGGCAAGTAAACACCATAATTACATATCTGTCATCATGCAAAAGGGTCTGAATAATTGTCCGAGTGTCTGAACGCTAATGTAGGAGAAATGGCAAGTAAACACCATAATTACATATCTGCCATCTTGCAAGAGGGTCGGAATAAGTGTCCGAGTGTTCGAACCCAAATGCATGAGAAATGGCAAGTAAACACCACAATTACATTTCTGCCATCATGTAAGAGTGTCTGAATAAGTGTCCGAGTGTTTAAGCTCTAATGCATGAGAAATGGCAAGTAGACACCATAATTACATGTCTGCCATCATGCAAGAGGGTCCGAATAAGTGTACGAGTGTTCGAACCCTAATGCATGAGAAATGGCAAGTAAACACCACAATTGCATATCTGTCATCATGTAAGAGGGTCTGAATCGGTGTCCGAGTGTTTAAACCCTAATGCACGAGAAATGGCAGGTAAATACCATAATTACATATCTGCCATCATGCAAGAGGGTCCGAATAAGTGTCCGAGTGTTCGAACCCTAATGCATGAGAAATGGCAAGTAAACACCATAATTACGTATATGCCATAATGCAAGAGGGTCCGAATAAGTGTCCGAGTGTTCGAGCCCTAATGCATTAGAATTGGCAAGTAAACACCATAATTACATATCTACCAGCATGCAAGAGGGTCTGAATAATTGTCCGAGTGTTTGAACGCTAATGTAGTTGAAAGGGTAGGTAAACTCCACAATTACATATCTGCCATCATGTAAGAGGGTCAGAATAAGTGTCCGAGTGTTTAGGCTCTAATGCATGAGTAATGGCAAGTAAACACCTTAATTACATGTCTGCCATCATGCTAGAGGGTCCGAATAAGTGTACGAGTGTTCGAACACTAATGCATGAGAAATGGAAAGTAAACACCACAATTACATATCTGTCTTCATGTAAGAGGGTCTGAATTAGTGTCCGAGTGTTTAAACCCTAATGCATGAGAAATGACAAGTAAACACCGTAATTACAGATCTGCCATCATGCACGAGGGTCCGAATAAGTGTCCGAGTGTTCGAACCCTAATGCATGCGAAATGGCAAGTAAACACCGTAATTACATATCTGCCATCATGCACGAGAGTCCGAATAAGTGTCCGAGTGTTCGAACCCTAATGCATGAGACATGGCAAGTAAACACTGTAATTACATATCTGCCATCATGCAAGAGGGTCGAAATAAGTGTCCGAGTGTTCGAACCCTAATGCATGAGAAATGGCAAGTAAACACCACAATTACAGATCTGCCATCATGTAAGAGGGTCTCAATAAGTGTCCGAGCATTTAAACCCTAATGCATGAGAAATGGGAAGTAAACACCATAACTACGTATCTGCGATCATGCAAGAGGGTCCGAATAAGTCCTTGGTGTCCAAACCCTAATGCATGAGAAATGGCTAGTAACACCATAATTACAAATCTGCGATCCTGCAAGACGATCTGAACAAGTGTCTGAGTGTTTAAACGCTAATGCACGAGAAATGGCTAGTAAACACCGTAATTACATATCTGCCATCACGCAAAGAGGGTCCAAATAAGTGTCCGAGTGTTCAAACTCTAATGCAAGAGAAATGGCAAGTAAACACCATAATTACATATCTGCCATCATGCAAGAGGGTCCGAATAAGTGTACGAGAGTTCGAACCCAAATGCATGAGAATTGATAAGTAAACACAACAATTACATGCCTGCCACCATGTAAGAGGGTCTGAATAAGTTTACGAGTGTTTAAACCATAATGGATGAGAAATGGCAAATAAACACCATAATTACATATCTGCCATTATGCAGGAGGATCTGAATAAGTGCTTGGTGTCGAAACCCAAATGCATGAGAAATGGCAAGTAACACCATAATTACATATCTGCCATCATGCAAGGGGGTCTGAACAAGTGTCCGAGTGTTAAAACCCTAATGCATGAGAAATGGCAAGTAAACACCATAATTACATATCTCCCATTATGCAAGAGGGTCTGAATAAGTGTCCGAGTGGACGAACCCTAATGCGTGAGAAATGGCAAGTAAACACCATAATTACATATCTGCCATCATGCAAGAGGGTTGGAATTAGTGTTCGAGTGTTTAAACCCTATTGCACGAGAAATGGCAAGTAAACACCGTAATTACATATCTGCCATCCCGCAAGAAGGTCCAAATAAGTGTCCGAGTGTTCCAACCCTAATGCAAGGGAAATGGCAAGTAAACACCATAATTACATATCTGCCATCATACAAGGGGGTCTGAACCAGTGTCCGAGTGTTTAAACCCTATTGCATGAGAAATGGCAAGTAAACGCCACAATTACATATCTGCCGTCATGCAAGAGGGTCCGAATAAGTGTTCGAGTGTTTAAACCCTAATGCACGAGAAATGGAAAGTAAATACCATAATTACATATCTGCCGTCATGCAAGAGGGTCCGAATAAGTGTCCGAGTGTTCGAACCCTAATGTATGTGAAATGGCAAGTAAACGCCATAATTACATATCTGACATAATGCAAGAGGGTCTGAATAAGTGTACGAGTGTTCAAACCCTAATGCATGGGAAATGGCAAGTAAACACCACAATTACATATCTGTCATCATGTAAGAGGGTCTGAATAAGTGTCCAAGTGTTTAAACCCTAATGCACGAGAAATGGCAAGTAAATACCATAATTACATATCTGCCGTCATGCAAGAGGGTCCGAATAAGTGTCCGAGTGTTCGAACCCTAATGCATGAGAAATGGCAAGTAAACACCATAATTACATATATGCCATTATGCAAGAGGGTCCGAAGAAGTGTCCGAGTGTTCGAGCCCTAATGCATGAGAAATGGCAAGTAAACACCAGAATTACATATCTGCCATCATGCTAGAGGGTCAGAAAAATTGTCCGAGTGTTTGAAAGCTAATGTAGGAGAAATGGCAAGTAAACACCACAATTACATATCTTCCATCTTGCAAGAGGGTCGGAATAAGTGTCCGACTGTTCGAAGCCTAATGGATGAGAAATGGCAAGTAAACTCCACAATTACATATCTGCCAACTTGTAAGAGGGTCTGAATAACTGTCCGAGTGTTTAAGCTCTAATGCATGAGAAATGGCGAGTAAACACCATAATTACATGTCTGCCACCGTGCAAGAGGGTCCGAATAAGTGTACGAGTGTTCGAACCCTAATGCATGAGAAATGGCAAGTAAACACCACAATTACATATCTGTCATCATGTAAGTGGGTCTGAATTAGTGTCCGAGTGTTTAAACCCTGATGCTTGAGAAATGACAAGTAAACACCGTAATTACATATCTGCCACCATGCAAGAGGGTCCGAATAAGTGTCCGAGTATTCGAACCCTAATGCATGAGAAATGGCAAGTAAACCCCGTAATTACATATCTGCCGTCATGCAAGAGAGTCCGAATAAGTGTCCGAGTGTTCGAATCCTAATGCATGAGACATGGCAAGTAAACACTGTAATTACATATCTGCCATCGTGCAAGAGGGTCGGAATAACTGTCTGGGTGTTCGAAACCCAATGCATGAGAAATGGCAAGTAAACACCACAATTACACATCTGCCATCATGTAAGAGGGCCTAAATAAGTGTCCGAGTGTTTAAACCCTAATGCATGAGAAATGGGAAGTAAACACCATAACTACGTATCTGCGATCATGCAAGAAGGTCCGAATAAGTGCTTGGTGTCTAAACCCAAATGCATGATAAATGGCAAGTAAGACCATAATTACATATCTGCCATCATAGAAGACGATCTGAATAAGTGTCCGAGTGTTTAAACCCTAATGCACGAGACATGGCAAGTAAACACCATAATTACATATCTGCCATCATGCAAGAGGGCCCGAAGAAATGTACGAGTGTTCGAACCCTAATGCATGAGAAATGATAAGTAAACACCCCAATTACATGCCTGCCACCATGTAACAGAGTCTGAATAAGTGTCCGAGTGTTTAAACCCTAATGGATGAGAAATGGCAAGTAAACACCATAATTACATATCTGCCATCATGCAGGAGGATCTGAATAAGTGCTGGGTGTCTAAACCCTAATGCATGAGAAATGAATTAGGATAATTTTGTGAACAATTCGCCTATGAACCAGTAATTAAATATCCCGCTAAAACCAGAAAAATTTCTCATAATTACATATCTGCCATCATGCAAGGGGTCTGAACAAGTGTCCGAGTGTTTAAACCCTAATGCATGAGAAATGGCTAGTAAAAACCATAATTACATATCTCCCGTTATGCAAGAGGGTCTGAATAAGTGTCCGACTGGTCGAACCCTAATGCGTGAGAAATGGCAAGTAAATACCATAATTACATATCTGCCATCATGCAAGATAGTCGGAATTAGTGTCTGAGCGTTTAAACCCTAATGCATGAGAAATGGCAAGTAAACACCGTAATTACATATCTGCCATCACGCAAGAGGGTCCAAATAAGTGTCCGAGTGTTCGAACCCTAATGCAAGAGAAATGGCAAGTAAACACCATAATTACATATCGGCCATCATGCAAGAGGTTCCGAATAAGGGTCCGAATGTTTGAACCCTATTGCAAGAGAAATGGCAAGTAAACACCACAATTACGTATCTGCCGTCGTACAAGAGGGTCCGAATAATTACCCGAGTGTTTAAACCCTAATGCACGAGAAATGGAAACTAAATACCATAATTACATATCTGCCGTCATGCAAGAGGGTCCGAATAAGTGTCCGAGTGTTCGAACCCTAATGCATGAGAAATTGCAAGTAAAGACCATTATTACATATATGCCATCATGCAAGAGGGTCCGAATAAGTGTCCGAGTGTCCGAGCCCTAATGCATGAGAAATGGCAAGTAAACACCAGAATTACATATCTGCCTTCATGCAAGAGGGTCAGAAAAATTGTCCGAGTGTTTGAACGCTAATGTAGGAGAAATGGCAAGTAAACACCATAAGTACATGTCTGCCATCTTGCAAGAGGGTCGGAATAAGTGTCCGACTGTTCGAACCCTAATGGATGAGAAATGGCAAGTAAACTCCACAATTAAATATCTGCCATCATGTAAGAGGGTCTGAATAACTGTCCGAGTGTTTAAGCTCTAATGCATGAGAAATGGCGAGTAAACACTATAATTACATGTCTGCCATCATGCAAGAGGGTCCGAATAAGTGTACGAGTGTTCGAACCCTAATGCGTGAGAAATGGCAAGTAAACACCACAATTACATATCTGTCATCATGTAAGAGGGTCTTAATTAGTGTCCGAGTGTTTAAACCCTAATGCTTGAGAAATGACAAGCAAACACCGTAATTACATATCTGCCACCATGCAAGAGGGTTTGAATAAGTGTCCGAGTGTTCGAACCCTAATGCGTGAGAAATGGCAAGTAAACCCCGTAATTACATATCTGCCATCATGCAAGAGAGTCCGAATAAGTGTCCGAGTGTTCGAACCCTAATGCATGAGACATGGGAAGTAAACACTGTAATTACATATCTGCCATCATGCAAGAGGGTCGGAATAACTGTCTGGGTGTTCGAACCCTAATGCATGAGAAATGGCAAGTAAACACCACAATTACATATCTGCCATCATGTAAGAGGGTCTAAATAAGTGTCCGAGTGTTTAAACCCTAATGCATGAGAAATGGGAAGTAAACACCATAACTACGTATCTGCGATCATTCAAGAGGGTCCGAATAAGTGCTTGGTGTCTAAACCCAAATGCATTAGAAATGGCAAGTAAGACCATAATTACATATCTGCCGTCATGCATGACGATCTGAATAAGTGTCCGAGTGTTTAAACCCTAATGCACGAGAAATGGCAAGGAAACACCATAATTACATGTCGGCCATCACGCAAGAGGGTCCAAATAAGAGTCCAAGTGTTTGAACCCTAATGCAAGAGAAATGGCAAGTAAACACCATAATTACATATCTGCCATGATGCAAGAGGGTCCGAATAAGTGTACGAGTGTCCGAACCCTAATGCATGAGAAATGATAAGTAAACACCCCAATTACATGCCTGCCACCATGTAAGAGGGTCTGAATAAGTGTCTGAGTGTTTATACCCTAATGGATGAGAAATGGCAAGTAAACACCATAATTACATATCTGCCATCATGCAGGAGGATCTGAAGAAGTGCTTGGTGTCTAAACCCTAATGCATGAGAAATGAATTAGGAGAATTTTGTGAACAATTCGCCTATGAACCCGTAATTAAATATCCCGCTAAAACCAGAAAAATTTCTCATAATTACATATCTGCCATCTTGCAAGGGGGTCTGAACAAGTGTCCGACTGTTTAAACCCTCATGCATGAGAAATGGCAAGTAAAAACCATAATTACATATCTCCCGTTATGCAAGAGGGTCTGAATAAGTGTCCGAGTGGTCGAACCCTAATGCATGAGAAATGGCAAGTAAACACCATAACTACATATCTGCCATCATGCAAGAGGGTCAGAATTAGTGTCCGAGCGTTTAAACCCTAATGCACGATAAATGGAAAGTAAACACCGTAATTACATATCTGCCATCATGCAAGAGGGTCCAAATAAGTGTCAGAGTGTTCGAACCCTAATGCAAGAGAAATGGCAAGTAAACACCATAATTACATATGTGCCATCATGCAGGAGGGTCCGAATAAGTGTCTGAATGTACGAACCCTATTGCATGAGAAATGGCAAGTAAACACCACAATTACATATCTGCCATAATGCAAGAGGGTCCGAAGAAGTGTCCGAGTGTTTAAACCCTAATGCACGAGAAATGGCAAGTAAACACAATAATTACATATCTGCCATCATGCAAGAGGGTCCGAATAAGTGTCCGAATAAGTGTCCGAGTGTTCGAATCCTAATGTACGAGAAATGGCAAGTAAACACCATAATTACTTATCTTCCATCATGCCGGAGGGTCCCAATAAGTGTACGAGTGTTCGAACCCTAATGCATGAGAAATGGCAAGTAAACACCACAATTACATATCTGTCATCATGTAAGAGGGTCTGAATAAGTGTCCGAGTGTTTAAACCCTAATGCACGAGAAATGGCAAGTAAATACCACAATTACATATCTGCCGTCATGCAAGAGGATCCGAATAAGTGTCCGAGTGTTAGAACCCAAATGCATGAGAAATGGCAAGTAAACACCATAATTACATATATGCCATCATGCAAGAGGGTCCGAATAAGTGTCCGAGTGTTCGAGCCCTAATGCATGAGAAATGGCAAGTAAACACCATAATTACATATCTGCCATCATGCAAGAGGGTCAGAAAAATAGTCCGAGTGTTTGAACGCTAATGTAGGAGAAATGGCAAGTAAACACCATAATTACATATCTGCCATCTTGCAAGAGGGTCGGAATAAGTGTCCGACTGTTCGAACCCTAATGCGTGAGAAATGGCAAGTAAACTCCACAATTATATATCTGCCATCATGTAAGAGGGTCTGAATAACTGTACAAGTGTTTAAGCTCTAATGCAAGAGAAATGGCGAGTAAACACCATAATTACATGTCTACCATCATGCAAGAGGGTCCGAATAAGTGTACGAGTGTTCGAACACTAATGCACGTGAAATGGCAAGTAAACACCACAATTACATATCTGTCATCATGTAAGAGGGTCTGAATTAGTGTCCGAGTGTTTAAACCCTAATGCTTGAGAAATGACAAGTAAACAACGTAATTACATATCTGCCACCATACAAGAGGGTCCGAATAAGTTTCCGAGTGTTCGAACCCTAATGCATGAGAAATGGCAAGTAAACCCCGTAATTACATATCTGCCATCATGCAAGAGAGTCCGAATAAGTGTCCGAGTGTTCGAAACCTAATGCATGAGACATGGCAAGTAAACACTGTAATTACATATCTGCCATCATGCAAGAGGGTCGGAATAAGTGTCCCGGTGTTCGAACCCTAATGCATGAGAAATGGCAAGTAAACACCACAATTACATATCTGCCATCATGTAAGAGGGTCTAAATAAGTGTCCGAGTGTTTAAACCCTAATGCATGAGAAATGGGAAGTAAACACCATAACTACGTATCTGCGATCATGCAAGAGGGTCCGAATAAGTGCTTGGTGTCTAAACCCTATTGCAAGAGAAATGGCAAGTAACACCAGAATTACATATCTGCCATCATGCAAGATGATCTGAATAAGTGTCCGAGTGTTTAAACCCTAATGCACGAGAAATGGCAAGTAAACACCGTAACTGCATATCTGTCATCACGCAAGAGGGTCCAACTAAGTGTCCGAGTTTTCGAAACCTAATGTAAGAGAAATGGCAAGTAAACACCATAATTACATATCTGCCATCATGCAAGAGGGTCCGAATAAGTGTACGAGTGTCCGAACCCTAACGCATGAGAAATGATAAGTAAACACCACAATTACATGCCTGCCATCATGTAAGAGGGTCTGAACAGGTGTCCGAGTGTTTAAACCCTAATGGATGAGAAATGGCAAGTAAACACCATAATTACATATCTGCCATCATGCAGGAGGATCTGAATAAGTGCTTGGTGTCTAAACCCTAATGCACGAGAAATGGCAAGTAAATACCATAAATACATATCTGCCGTCATGCAAGAGGGTCCGAATAAGTGTCCGAGTGTTCGAACCCTAATGCATGAGAAATGGCAAGGAAACGCCATAATTACATATCTGCGATCATGCAAGAGGGTCCGAATAAGTATCCGACTGTTTGAACCCTAATGCATGAGAAATGGCAAGTAAACACCATAATTACATATCTTCCATCATGCAAGAGGGTCCGAATAAGTGTCCGAGTGTTTAAACCCTAATGCACGCGAAATGGCAAGTAAATACCATAAGTACATATCTTCCGTCATGCAAGAGGGTCCGAATAAGTGTCCGAGAGTTCGAACCCTAGTGCATGAGAAATGGCCAGTAAACACCATAATTACATATCAGCCATCATACAAGAGGGTCTGAATTAGTGTCCGAGTGTTTAAACCCTAATGCATGAGAAATGACAAATAAACACCATAATTACATATCTGCCATAATGCAAGAGGATCCGAATAAGTGTCTGAGTGTTTAAATCCTAATGCATGAGAAATGGCAAGTAAATACCATAATTACATATCTGCCGTCATGCAAGAGGGTTCGAATAAGTGTCCGAGTGTTCGAACCCTAATGCATGAGAAATGGCAAGTAAACACCATAATTACATATCTGCCATCATTCAAGACGGTCCGAAAAAGTGTACGAGTGTTCGAACCCTAATGCATGAGAAATGGCAAGTAAACACCACAATTACATATCTGTCATCTGGTAAGAGGGTCGGAATAAGTGTCCGACTGTTTAAACCCTAATGCACGAGAAATGGCAAGTAAATACCATAAATACATATCTGCCGTCATGCAAGAGGGTCCGAATAAGTGTCCGAGGGTTCGAACCCTAATGCATGAGAAATGGCACGTAAACACCATAATTACGTATCTGCCATCATGCAAGAGGGTCCGAATAAGTGTCCGAGTGTTCGAACCCTAATGCATGAGAAATGGCAAGTAAACACCACAATTACATATCTTCCGTCATGCAAGAGGGTCCGAATAAGTGTCCGAGTGTTTAAACCATAATGCACGAGAAATGGCAAGTAAATACCATAATTCCATATCTGCCGTCATGCAAGAGGGTCCGAATAAGTGTCCGAGTGTTCAAACCCTAATGCATGAGAAATGGCAAACAAACACCATAATTACATATCAGCCATCATGCAAGAGGGTATGAATTAGTGTCCGAGTGTTTAAACCCTAATGCATGAGAAATGACAAGTAAACACCGTAATTACATATCTGCCATAATGCAAGAGGATCCGAATAGGTGTCCGAGTGTTTAAACCCTAATGCACGAGAAATGTCAAGTAAATACCATAATTACATATCTGCCGTCATGCAAGAGGGTCCGAATAAGTGTCCGAGTGTTCGAACCCTAATGCATGAGAAATGGCAAGTAAACACCATAATTACATATCTGCCATCATTCAAGACGGTCCGAAAAAGTGTACGAGTGTTCGAACCCTAATGCATGAGAAATGGCAAGTAAACACCACAATTACATATCTATCATCTTGTAAGAGGGTCTGAATAAGTGTCCGACTGTTTAAACCCTAATGCATGAGAAATGGCAAATAAATACCATAAATACATATCTGCCGTCATGCAAGAGGGTCCGAATAAGTGTCCGAGGGTTCGAACCGTAATGCATGAGAAATGGCAAGTAAACACCATAATTACATATCTGCCATCATGCAAGAGGGTCCGAATAAGTGTCCGAATGTTCGAACCCTAATGCATGAGAAATGGCAAGTAAACACCACAATTACATATCTTCCGTCATGCAAGAGGGTCCGAATAAGTGTCCGAGTGTTTAAACCCTAATGCATGAGAAATGGCAAGTAAATACCATAATTACATATCTGCCGTCATACAAGAGGGTCCGAATAAGTGTCCGAGTGTTCAAACCCTAATGCATGAGAAATGGCAAGCAAACACCATAATTACGTATCAGCCATCATACAAGATGGTCTGAATTAGTGTCCGAGTGTTTAAACCCTAATGCATGAGAAATGACAAGTAAACACCGTAATTACATATCTACCATAATGCAAGAGAATCCGAATAACTGTCCGAGTGTTTAAACCCTAATGCACGAGAAATGGCAAGTAAATACCATAATTACATATCTGTGGTCATGGAAGAGGGTCCGAATAAGTGTCCGAGTGTTCAAACCCTAATGCATGACAAATGGCAAGTAAACACCATAATTACAAATCTGCCATCATTCAAGACGGTCCGAAAAAGTGTACGAGTGTTCGAACCCTAATGCATGAGAAATGGCAAGTAAACAGCACAATTACATATCTGTCATCTTGTAAGAGGGTCTGAATAAGTGTCCGAGTGTTTAAACCCTAATGCACGAGAAATGGCAAGTAAATACCATAAATACATATCTGCCGTCATGCGAGAGGGTCCGAATAAGTGTCCGAGTGTTCGAACCCTAGTGCATGAGAAATGGCAAGTAAACACCACAATTACATATCTTTCGTCAAGCAAGAGGGTCCGAGTAATTGTCCGAGGGCTTAAACCCTAATGCACGAGAAATGGCAAGTAAATACCATAATTACATATCTGCCGTCATGCAAGGCGGTCCGAATAAGTGTTGGAGTGTTCGAACCCTAATGCATGAGAAATGGCAAGTAAACACCACAATTACATATCTTCCGTCATGCAAGAGGGTCCGAATAAGTGTCCGAGTGTTTAAACCATAATGCACGAGAAATGGCAAGTAAATACCATAATTCCATATCTGCCGTCATGCAAGAGGGTCCGAATAAGTGTCCGAGTGTTCAAACCCTAATGCATGAGAAATGGCAAACAAACACCATAATTACATATCAGCCATCATGCAAGAGGGTATGAATTAGTGTCCGAGTGTTTAAACCCTAATGCATGAGAAATGACAAGTAAACACCGTAATTACATATCTGCCATAATGCAAGAGGATCCGAATAGGTGTCCGAGTGTTTAAACCCTAATGCACGAGAAATGTCAAGTAAATACCATAATTACATATCTGCCGTCATGCAAGAGGGTCCGAATAAGTGTCCGAGTGTTCGAACCCTAATGCATGAGAAATGGCAAGTAAACACCATAATTACATATCTGCCATCATTCAAGACGGTCCGAAAAAGTGTACGAGTGTTCGAACCCTAATGCATGAGAAATGGCAAGTAAACACCACAATTACATATCTATCATCTTGTAAGAGGGTCTGAATAAGTGTCCGACTGTTTAAACCCTAATGCATGAGAAATGGCAAATAAATACCATAAATACATATCTGCCGTCATGCAAGAGGGTCCGAATAAGTGTCCGAGGGTTCGAACCGTAATGCATGAGAAATGGCAAGTAAACACCATAATTACATATCTGCCATCATGCAAGAGGGTCCGAATAAGTGTCCGAATGTTCGAACCCTAATGCATGAGAAATGGCAAGTAAACACCACAATTACATATCTTCCGTCATGCAAGAGGGTCCGAATAAGTGTCCGAGTGTTTAAACCCTAATGCATGAGAAATGGCAAGTAAATACCATAATTACATATCTGCCGTCATACAAGAGGGTCCGAATAAGTGTCCGAGTGTTCAAACCCTAATGCATGAGAAATGGCAAGCAAACACCATAATTACGTATCAGCCATCATACAAGATGGTCTGAATTAGTGTCCGAGTGTTTAAACCCTAATGCATGAGAAATGACAAGTAAACACCGTAATTACATATCTACCATAATGCAAGAGAATCCGAATAACTGTCCGAGTGTTTAAACCCTAATGCACGAGAAATGGCAAGTAAATACCATAATTACATATCTGTGGTCATGGAAGAGGGTCCGAATAAGTGTCCGAGTGTTCAAACCCTAATGCATGACAAATGGCAAGTAAACACCATAATTACAAATCTGCCATCATTCAAGACGGTCCGAAAAAGTGTACGAGTGTTCGAACCCTAATGCATGAGAAATGGCAAGTAAACAGCACAATTACATATCTGTCATCTTGTAAGAGGGTCTGAATAAGTGTCCGAGTGTTTAAACCCTAATGCACGAGAAATGGCAAGTAAATACCATAAATACATATCTGCCGTCATGCGAGAGGGTCCGAATAAGTGTCCGAGTGTTCGAACCCTAGTGCATGAGAAATGGCAAGTAAACACCACAATTACATATCTTTCGTCAAGCAAGAGGGTCCGAGTAATTGTCCGAGGGCTTAAACCCTAATGCACGAGAAATGGCAAGTAAATACCATAATTACATATCTGCCGTCATGCAAGGCGGTCCGAATAAGTGTTGGAGTGTTCGAACCCTAATGCATGAGAAATGGCAAGTAAATACCATAATTACATATCTGCCGTCATGCAAGAGGATCCGAATAAGTGTCCGAGTGTTCGAACCCTAATGCATGAGAAATGGCAAGTAAACACCATAATTACATATCTGCCATCATTCAAAACGGTCCGACAAAGTGTACGAGTGTTCGAACCCTAATGCATGAGAAATGGCAAGTAAACACCACAATTACATATTTGTCATCTTGTAAGAGGGTCTTAACAAGTGTCTGACCGTTTAAACCCTAACGCACGAGAAATGGCAAGTAAATACCATAAATACATATATGCCGTCATGCAAGAGGGTCCGAATAAGTGTCCGAGTGTTCGAACCCTAATGCATGAGAAATGGCAAGTAAACATCATAATTACATATCTGCCATCATGCAAGAGGGTCCGAATAAGTGTCCGAGTGTTCAAACCCTAATGCATGAGAAATGGCAAGTAAACACCACAATTACATATCTTCCGTCATGCAAGAGGGTCCAAATAAGTGTCCGAGTGTTTAAACCCTATTGCACGAGAAATGGCAAGTAAATACCATAATTACATATCTGCCGTCATGCAATAGGGTCCGAATAAGCGTCCGAGTGTTCGAACCCTAATGCATGAGAAATGGCAAGTAAACACCACAATTACATATCTATCATCTTGTAAGAGGGTCTGAATAAGTGTCCGACTGTTTAAACCCTAATGCATGAGAAATGGCAAATAAATACCATAAATACATATCTGCCGTCATGCAAGAGGGTCCGAATAAGTGTCCGAGGGTTCGAACCGTAATGCATGAGAAATGGCAAGTAAACACCATAATTACATATCTGCCATCATGCAAGAGGGTCCGAATAACTGTCCGAATGTTCGAACCGTAATGCATGAGAAATGGCAAGTAAACACCACAATTACATATCTTCCGTCATGCAAGAGGGTCCGAATAAGTGTCCGAGTGTTTAAACCCTAATGCACGAGAAATGGCAAGTAAATACCATAATTACATATCTGCCGTCATGCAAGAGGGTCCGAATAAGTGTCCGAGTATTCAAACCCTAATGCATGAGAAATGGCAAGCAAACACCATAATTACGTATCAGCCATCATACAAGAGGGTCTGAATTAGTGTCCGAGTGTTTAAACCCTAATGCATGAGAAATGACAAGTAAACACCGTAATTACATATCTGCCATAATGCAAGAGGATCCGAATAACTGTCCGAGTGTTTAAACCCTAATGCACGAGAAATGGCAAGTAAATACCATAATTACATATCTGTCGTCATGGAAGAGGGTCCGAATAAGTGTCCGAGTGTTCGAACCCTAATTAATGAGAAATGGCAAGTAAACACCATAATTACAAATCTGCCATCATTCAAGACGGTCCGAAAAAGTGTACGAGTGTTCGAACCCTAATGCATGAGAAATGGTAAGTAAACAGCACAATTACATATCTGTCATCTTGTAAGAGGGTCTGAATAAGTGTCCGAGTGTTTAAACCCGAATGCACGAGAAATGGCAAGTAAATACCATAAATACATATCTGCCGTCATGCAAGAGGGTCCGAATAAGTGTCCGAGTGTTCGAACCCTAATGCATGAGAAATGGCAAGTAAACACCACAATTACATATCTATCATCTTGTAAGAGGGTCTGAATAAGTGTCCGACTGTTTAAACCCTAATGCATGAGAAATGGCAAATAAATACCATAAATACATATCTGCCGTCATGCAAGAGGGTCCGAATAAGTGTCCGAGGGTTCGAACCGTAATGCATGAGAAATGGCAAGTAAACACCATAATTACATATCTGCCATCATGCAAGAGGGTCCGAATAACTGTCCGAATGTTCGAACCCTAATGCATGAGAAATGGCAAGTAAACACCACAATTACATATCTTCCGTCATGCAAGAGGGTCCGAATAAGTGTCCGAGTGTTTAAACCCTAATGCACGAGAAATGGCAAGTAAATACCATAATTACATATCTGCCGTCATGCAAGAGGGTCCGAATAAGTGTCCGAGTATTCAAACCCTAATGCATGAGAAATGGCAAGCAAACACCATAATTACGTATCAGCCATCATACAAGAGGGTCTGAATTAGTGTCCGAGTGTTTAAACCCTAATGCATGAGAAATGACAAGTAAACACCGTAATTACATATCTGCCATAATGCAAGAGGATCTGAATAACTGTCCGAGTGTTTAAACCCTAATGCACGAGAAATGGCAAGTAAATACCATAATTACATATCTGTCGTCATGGAAGAGGGTCCGAATAAGTGTCCGAGTGTTCGAACCCTAATTAATGAGAAATGGCAAGTAAACACCATAATTACAAATCTGCCATCATTCAAGACGGTCCGAAAAAGTGTACGAGTGTTCGAACCCTAATGCATGAGAAATGGCAAGTAAACAGCACAATTACATATCTGTCATCTTGTAAGAGGGTCTGAATAAGTGTCCGAGTGTTTAAACCCGAATGCACGAGAAATGGCAAGTAAATACCATAAATACATATCTGCCGTCATGCAAGAGGGTCCGAATAAGTGTCCGAGTGTTCGAACCCTAATGCATGAGAAATGGCAAGTAAACACCACAATTACATATCTATCATCTTGTAAGAGGGTCTGAATAAGTGTCCGACTGTTTAAACCCTAATGCATGAGAAATGGCAAATAAATACCATAAATACATATCTGCCGTCATGCAAGAGGGTCCGAATAAGTGTCCGAGGGTTCGAACCGTAATGCATGAGAAATGGCAAGTAAACACCATAATTACATATCTGCCATCATGCAAGAGGGTCCGAATAACTGTCCGAATGTTCGAACCCTAATGCATGAGAAATGGCAAGTAAACACCACAATTACATATCTTCCGTCATGCAAGAGGGTCCGAATAAGTGTCCGAGTGTTTAAACCCTAATGCACGAGAAATGGCAAGTAAATACCATAATTACATATCTGCCGTCATGCAAGAGGGTCCGAATAAGTGTCCGAGTATTCAAACCCTAATGCATGAGAAATGGCAAGCAAACACCATAATTACGTATCAGCCATCATACAAGAGGGTCTGAATTAGTGTCCGAGTGTTTAAACCCTAATGCATGAGAAATGACA
This sequence comes from Camellia sinensis, assembly GCF_055761805.1. Lineage (NCBI taxonomy): Eukaryota > Viridiplantae > Streptophyta > Magnoliopsida > Ericales > Theaceae > Camellia > Camellia sinensis. The sequence continues at coordinate 166,788,318 of NC_138972.1, forward strand.
AGTAAACACCGTAATTACATATCTGCCATAATGCAAGAGGATCCGAATAACTGTCCGAGTGTTTAAACCCTAATGCACGAGAAATGGCAAGTAAATACCATAATTACATATCTGTCGTCATGGAAGAGGGTCCGAATAAGTGTCCGAGTGTTCGAACCCTAATTAATGAGAAATGGCAAGTAAACACCATAATTACAAATCTGCCATCATTCAAGACGGTCCGAAAAAGTGTACGAGTGTTCGAACCCTAATGCATGAGAAATGGCAAGTAAACAGCACAATTACATATCTGTCATCTTGTAAGAGGGTCTGAATAAGTGTCCGAGTGTTTAAACCCGAATGCACGAGAAATGGCAAGTAAATACCATAAATACATATCTGCCGTCATGCAAGAGGGTCCGAATAAGTGTCCGAGTGTTCGAACCCTAATGCATGAGAAATGGCAAGTAAACACCACAATTACATATCTTTCGTCAAGCAAGAGGGTCCGAGTAATTGTCCGAGTGCTTAAACCCTAATGCACGAGAAATGGCAAGTAAATACCATAATTACATATCTGTCGTCATGCAAGGGGGTCCGAATAAGTGTTCGAGTGTTCGAACCCTAATGCATGTGAAATGGCAAGTAAATACCATAATTACATATCTGCCGTTATCCAAGAGGGTCCGAATAAGTGTCCGAGTGTTCGAACCCTAATGCATGAGAAATGGCAAGTAAACACCATAATTACATATCTGCCATCATTCAAAACGGTCCGACAAAGTGTACGAGTGTTCGAACCCTAATGCATGAGAAATGGCAAGTAAACACCACAATTACATATCTGTCATCTTGTAAGAGGGTCTTTACAAGTGTCTGACTGTTTAAACCCTAATGCACGAGAAATGGCAAGTAAATACCATAAATACATATCTGCCGTCATGCAAGAGGGTCAGAATAAGGGTCCGAGTGTTCGAACCCTAATGCATGAGAAATGGCAAGTAAACACCATAATTACATATCTGCCGTCATGCAATAGGGTCCGAATAAGCGTCCGAGTGTTCGAACCCTAATGCATGAGAAATGGCAAGTAAACACCACAATTACATATCTATCATCTTGTAAGAGGGTCTGAATAAGTGTCCGACTGTTTAAACCCTAATGCATGAGAAATGGCAAATAAATACCATAAATACATATCTGCCGTCATGCAAGAGGGTCCGAATAAGTGTCCGAGGGTTCGAACCGTAATGCATGAGAAATGGCAAGTAAACACCATAATTACATATCTGCCATCATGCAAGAGGGTCCGAATAACTGTCCGAATGTTCGAACCGTAATGCATGAGAAATGGCAAGTAAACACCACAATTACATATCTTCCGTCATGCAAGAGGGTCCGAATAAGTGTCCGAGTGTTTAAACCCTAATGCACGAGAAATGGCAAGTAAATACCATAATTACATATCTGCCGTCATGCAAGAGGGTCCGAATAAGTGTCCGAGTATTCAAACCCTAATGCATGAGAAATGGCAAGCAAACACCATAATTACGTATCAGCCATCATACAAGAGGGTCTGAATTAGTGTCCGAGTGTTTAAACCCTAATGCATGAGAAATGACAAGTAAACACCGTAATTACATATCTGCCATAATGCAAGAGGATCCGAATAACTGTCCGAGTGTTTAAACCCTAATGCACGAGAAATGGCAAGTAAATACCATAATTACATATCTGTCGTCATGGAAGAGGGTCCGAATAAGTGTCCGAGTGTTCGAACCCTAATTAATGAGAAATGGCAAGTAAACACCATAATTACAAATCTGCCATCATTCAAGACGGTCCGAAAAAGTGTACGAGTGTTCGAACCCTAATGCATGAGAAATGGTAAGTAAACAGCACAATTACATATCTGTCATCTTGTAAGAGGGTCTGAATAAGTGTCCGAGTGTTTAAACCCGAATGCACGAGAAATGGCAAGTAAATACCATAAATACATATCTGCCGTCATGCAAGAGGGTCCGAATAAGTGTCCGAGTGTTCGAACCCTAATGCATGAGAAATGGCAAGTAAACACCACAATTACATATCTATCATCTTGTAAGAGGGTCTGAATAAGTGTCCGACTGTTTAAACCCTAATGCATGAGAAATGGCAAATAAATACCATAAATACATATCTGCCGTCATGCAAGAGGGTCCGAATAAGTGTCCGAGGGTTCGAACCGTAATGCATGAGAAATGGCAAGTAAACACCATAATTACATATCTGCCATCATGCAAGAGGGTCCGAATAACTGTCCGAATGTTCGAACCCTAATGCATGAGAAATGGCAAGTAAACACCACAATTACATATCTTCCGTCATGCAAGAGGGTCCGAATAAGTGTCCGAGTGTTTAAACCCTAATGCACGAGAAATGGCAAGTAAATACCATAATTACATATCTGCCGTCATGCAAGAGGGTCCGAATAAGTGTCCGAGTATTCAAACCCTAATGCATGAGAAATGGCAAGCAAACACCATAATTACGTATCAGCCATCATACAAGAGGGTCTGAATTAGTGTCCGAGTGTTTAAACCCTAATGCATGAGAAATGACAAGTAAACACCGTAATTACATATCTGCCATAATGCAAGAGGATCTGAATAACTGTCCGAGTGTTTAAACCCTAATGCACGAGAAATGGCAAGTAAATACCATAATTACATATCTGTCGTCATGGAAGAGGGTCCGAATAAGTGTCCGAGTGTTCGAACCCTAATTAATGAGAAATGGCAAGTAAACACCATAATTACAAATCTGCCATCATTCAAGACGGTCCGAAAAAGTGTACGAGTGTTCGAACCCTAATGCATGAGAAATGGCAAGTAAACAGCACAATTACATATCTGTCATCTTGTAAGAGGGTCTGAATAAGTGTCCGAGTGTTTAAACCCGAATGCACGAGAAATGGCAAGTAAATACCATAAATACATATCTGCCGTCATGCAAGAGGGTCCGAATAAGTGTCCGAGTGTTCGAACCCTAATGCATGAGAAATGGCAAGTAAACACCACAATTACATATCTATCATCTTGTAAGAGGGTCTGAATAAGTGTCCGACTGTTTAAACCCTAATGCATGAGAAATGGCAAATAAATACCATAAATACATATCTGCCGTCATGCAAGAGGGTCCGAATAAGTGTCCGAGGGTTCGAACCGTAATGCATGAGAAATGGCAAGTAAACACCATAATTACATATCTGCCATCATGCAAGAGGGTCCGAATAACTGTCCGAATGTTCGAACCCTAATGCATGAGAAATGGCAAGTAAACACCACAATTACATATCTTCCGTCATGCAAGAGGGTCCGAATAAGTGTCCGAGTGTTTAAACCCTAATGCACGAGAAATGGCAAGTAAATACCATAATTACATATCTGCCGTCATGCAAGAGGGTCCGAATAAGTGTCCGAGTATTCAAACCCTAATGCATGAGAAATGGCAAGCAAACACCATAATTACGTATCAGCCATCATACAAGAGGGTCTGAATTAGTGTCCGAGTGTTTAAACCCTAATGCATGAGAAATGACAAGTAAACACCGTAATTACATATCTGCCATAATGCAAGAGGATCCGAATAACTGTCCGAGTGTTTAAACCCTAATGCACGAGAAATGGCAAGTAAATACCATAATTACATATCTGTCGTCATGGAAGAGGGTCCGAATAAGTGTCCGAGTGTTCGAACCCTAATTAATGAGAAATGGCAAGTAAACACCATAATTACAAATCTGCCATCATTCAAGACGGTCCGAAAAAGTGTACGAGTGTTCGAACCCTAATGCATGAGAAATGGCAAGTAAACAGCACAATTACATATCTGTCATCTTGTAAGAGGGTCTGAATAAGTGTCCGAGTGTTTAAACCCGAATGCACGAGAAATGGCAAGTAAATACCATAAATACATATCTGCCGTCATGCAAGAGGGTCCGAATAAGTGTCCGAGTGTTCGAACCCTAATGCATGAGAAATGGCAAGTAAACACCACAATTACATATCTTTCGTCAAGCAAGAGGGTCCGAGTAATTGTCCGAGTGCTTAAACCCTAATGCACGAGAAATGGCAAGTAAATACCATAATTACATATCTGTCGTCATGCAAGGGGGTCCGAATAAGTGTTCGAGTGTTCGAACCCTAATGCATGTGAAATGGCAAGTAAATACCATAATTACATATCTGCCGTTATCCAAGAGGGTCCGAATAAGTGTCCGAGTGTTCGAACCCTAATGCATGAGAAATGGCAAGTAAACACCATAATTACATATCTGCCATCATTCAAAACGGTCCGACAAAGTGTACGAGTGTTCGAACCCTAATGCATGAGAAATGGCAAGTAAACACCACAATTACATATCTGTCATCTTGTAAGAGGGTCTTTACAAGTGTCTGACTGTTTAAACCCTAATGCACGAGAAATGGCAAGTAAATACCATAAATACATATCTGCCGTCATGCAAGAGGGTCAGAATAAGGGTCCGAGTGTTCGAACCCTAATGCATGAGAAATGGCAAGTAAACACCATAATTACATATCTGCCATCATGCAAGAGGGTCCGAATAAGTGTCCGAGTGTTCAAACCCTAATGCATGAGAAATGGCAAGTAAACACCACAATTACATATCTTCCGTCATGCAAGAGGGTCCAAATAAGTGTCCGAGTGTTTAAACCCCATTGCACGAGAAATGGCAAGTAAATACCATAATTACATATCTGCCGTCATGCAAGGGGGTCCGAATAAGTGTTCGAGTGTTCCAACCCTAATGCATGTGAAATGGCAAGTAAATACCATAATTACATATCTGCCGTCATGCAAGAGGCTCCGAATAAGTGTCCGAGTGTTCGAACCCTAATGCATGAGAAATGGCAAGTAAACACCATAATTACATATCTGCCATCATTCAAAACGGTCCGACAAAGTCTACGAGTGTTCGAACCCTAATGCATGAGAAATGGCAAGTAAACACCACAATTACATATCTGTCATCTTGTAAGAGGGTCTTAACAAGTGTCTGACTGTTTAAACCCTAATGCACGAGAAATGGCAAGTAAATACCATAAATACATATCTGCCGTCATGCAAGAGGGTCCGAATAAGTGTCCGAGTGTTCGAACCCTAATGCATGAGAAATGGCAAGTAAACACCATAATTACATATCTGCCATCATGCAAGAGGGTCCGAATAAGTGTCCGAGTGTTCAAACCCTAATGCATGAGAAATGGCAAGTAAACACCACAATTACATATCTTCCGTCATGCAAGAGGGTCCAAATAAGTGTCCGAGTGTTTAAACCCTATTGCACGAGAAATGGCAAGTAAATACCATAATTACATATCTGCCGTGATGCAAGAGGGTCCGAATAAGTGTCCGAGTGTTCGAACCCTAGTGCATGAGAAATGGCAAATAAACACCATAATTACATATCTGCCATCGTGCAAGAGGGTCTGAATTAGTGACCGAGTGTTTAAACCCTAATGCATGAGAAATGACAAGTAAGCACCGTAATTACATATCTGGAATAATGCAAGAGGATCCGAAAAAGTGTACGAGTGTTTGAACCGTAATGCATGAGAAATGGCAAGTAAACACCACAATTACATATCTGTCATCTTGTAAGAGGGTCTGAATAAGTGTCCGAGTGTTTAAACCCTAATGCACGAGAAATGACAAGTAAATACCATAAATACATATCTGCCGTCATGCAAGAGGGTCCGAATAAGTGTCCGAGTGTTCGAACCCTAATGCATGAGAAATGGCAAATAAACACCATAATTACATATCTGTCATCATTCAATACGGTCCGAAAAAGTGTACGAGAGTTCAAACCCTAATGCATGAGAAATGGCAAGTAAACAGCACAATTGCATATCTGTCATCTTGTAACAGGGTCTGAATAAGGGTCCGAGTGTTTAAACCCTAATGCACGAGAAATGGCAAGTAAATACCATAAATACATATCTGCCGTCATGCAAGAGGGTCCGAATAAGTGTCCGAGTGTTCGAACCCTAATGCATGAGAAATGGCAAGTAACACCATAATTGCATATCAGCCATCATGCAAGATGGTCTGAATTAGCGTCCGAGTGTTTAAAACCTAATGCATGAGAAATGACAAGTAAACACCGTAACTACATATCTGCCATAATGCAAGAGGGTCCGAATAAGTGTCTGAGTGTTTAAACCCTAATGCACGAGAAATGGCAAGTAAATACCATAATTACATATCTGCCGTCATGCAAGAGGGTCCGAATAAGAGTCCGAGTGTTCGAACCCTAATGCATGAGAAATGGCAAGTAAAGACCCCAATTACGTATCTGCCATCATTCAAAACGGTCCGAAAAAGTGTACGAGCGTTCGAACCCTAATGCATGAGAAATGGTAAGTAAACACCACAATTACATATCTGTCATCTTGTAAGACGGTCCGAATAAGTGTCCGAGTGTTCGAACCCAAATGCATGAGAAATGGCAAGTAAACACCATAATTACATATCTGTCATCATGCAAGAGGGTCCGAATAAGTGTTCGAGTGTTCGAACCGTAATGCCCGAGAAATGGCAAGTAAACAACACAATTACATATCTTCCGTCATGCAAGAGGATCTGAATAAGTGTCCGAGTGTTTAAACCCTAATGCACGAGAAAATGGCAAGTAAATACCATAATTACATATCTGCCGCCATGCAAGAGGGTCCGAATAACTGTCCGAGTGTACGAACCCTAATGCATGAGAAATGGCAAGTAAACACCCTAATTACATATCTGCCATCATGCAAGAGGGTCTAAATTAGTGTCCGAGTGTTAAAACCCTAATGCATGAGAAATGATAAGTAAACACCGTAATTACATATCTGCCATAATGCAAGAGGGTAAGAATAAGTGTCCGAGAGTTTAAACCCTAATGCACGAGAAATGGCAAGTAAATACCATAATTACATATCTGCCGTCATGCAAGAGGGTCCGAATAAGTGTCCGAGTGTACGAACCCTAATGCATAAGAAATGGCTAGTAAACACCATAATTACATATCTGCCATCCTTCAAGACGGTCCGAAAAAGTGTACGAGTGTTCGACACCCTAATGCATGAGAAATGGCAAGTAAACACCACAATTACATATCTGTCGTTTTGTAAGAGGGTCTGAAGAAGTGTCCGAGTGTTTAAACCCTAATCCACGAGAAATGGCAGTAAATACCATAAATACATATCTTCCGTCTTGCAAGAGGGTCCGAATAAGTGTCCGAGTGTTCGAACCCTAATGCATGAGAAATGGCAAATAACACCATAATTACATATCAGCCACCATGCAAGAGGGTCTGAACTAGTGTCCGAGTGTTTAAACCCTAATCCATGAGAAATGACAAGTAAACACCATAATTACATATCTGCCATAATGCAAGAGGGTCCAATAAGTGTCCGAGTGTTTAAACGCTAATGCACGAGAAATGGCAAATAAATACCATAATTACATTTCTGCCGTCATGCTAGAGGGTCCGAATAAGTGTCCGAGTGTTCGAACCCTAATGCATGAGAAATGGAAAGTAAACACCATAATTACATATCTGCCACCATTCAAAACGGTCCGAAAAAGTGTACGAGTGTTCGAACCCTAATGCATGAGAAATGGCCAGTAAACACCACAATTACATATCTGTCATCTTGTAAGAGGGTCTTAACCAGTGTCCGAGTGTTTAAACCCTAATGCATGAGAAATGGCATGTAAATACCATAAATACATATCTGCCGTCATGCATGAAGGTCCGAATAACTGTCCGAGTGTTCGAACCCTAATGCATGAGAAATGGCAAGTAAACACCACAATTACATATCTGCCATCATGCAAGAGGGTCCGAATAAGTGTCCGAGTGTTTAACCCCAATGCATGAGAAATGGCAAGTAAACACCACAATTACATATCTTCCGTCATGCAAGGGGGTCCGAATAAGTGTCCGAGTGTTTAAACCCTATTACACGGGAAATGGCAAGTAAATACCATAATTACATATCTACCGTCATGCAAGAGGGTCCGAATAAGTGTCCGAGTGTTTGAACCCTAGTGCATGAGAAATGGCAAGTAAACAACATAATTACATATCAGCCATCATGCAAGAGGGTCTGAATTACTGTCCGAGTGTTTAAACCCTAATACATGAGAAATGACAAATAAACACCGTAATTACATATCTGGAATAATGCAAGGGGATCCGAATAAGTGTCCGAGTGTTTAAACCCTAATGGACGAGAAATGGCAAGTAAATACCAAAATTACATGTCTGCCGTCATGCAAGAGGGTCCGAATAAGTGTCCGAGTGTTCGAACCCTAATGCATGAGAAATGGGAAGTAAACACCACAATTACATATCTTCCGTCATGCAAGAGGGTCAGAGTAAGTGTCCGAGTGCTTAAACCCTAATGCACGAGTAATGGCAAGTAAATACCACAATTACATATCTGCCGTCATGCAAGGGGGTCCGAATAAGTGTCCGAGTGTTCGAACCCTAATGCATGAGAAATGGCAAGCAAACACCATAATTACATATCAGCCATCATGCAAGAGGTTCTGAATTAGTGTCCGAGTGTTTAAACACTAATGCATGAGAAATGACAAGTAAACACCGTAATTACATATCTGCCATAATGCAAGAGGGTCCGAATAAGTGTCCGAGTGTTGAAACCCTAATGCACGAGAAATGACAAGTAAATACCATAATTACATATCTGCCATGATGCAAGTCGGTACGAATTAGTGTCCGAGTGTTCGAAACCTAATGCACGAGAAATGGCAACTAAACACCATAATTACATATCTGCCATCATTCAAAACGGTCCGAAAAAGTGTACGAGTGTTCGAACCCTAATGCATGAGAAATGGCAAGTAAACACCACAATTACATATCTGTCATCTTGTAAGAGGGTCTTAACAAGTGTCTGACTGTTTAAACCCTAATGCATGAGAAATGGCAAGTAAATACCATAAATACATATCTGCCGTCATGCAAGTGGGTCCGAATAAGTGTCCGAGTGTTCGAACCCTAATGCATGAGAAATGGCAAGTAAACACCATAATTACATATCTGCCATCATTCAAGACGGTCCGAAAAAGTATACGAGTGTTCGAACCCTAATGCATGAGAAATGGCAAGCAAACACCACAATTACATATTTGTTATCTTGTAAGAGGGTCTGAATAAGTGTCCGAGTGTTTAAACCCTAATGCACGAGAAATGGCAAGTAAATACCATAAATACATATCTGCCGTCATGCAAGAGGGTCCGAATAATTTTCAGAGTGTTCGAACCCTAATGCATGAGAAATGGCAAGTAAACACCACAATTACATATCTGCCACTATGCAAGAGGGTCCGAATAATTGTCCGAATGTTCGAACCCTAATGCATGAGAAATAGCAAGTAAACACGACAATTACATATCTTCCGTCATGCAAGAGGGTCCGAATAAGTGTCCGAGTGCTTAAACCCTAATGCACGAGAAATGGCAAGTAAATACTATAATTGCATATCTGCCGTCATGCAAGGTGGTCCGAATAAGTGTCCAAGTGTTCGAACCCTAATACATGAGAAATGGCAAGCAAACACCATAATTACGTATCAGCCATCATGCAAGAGGGTCTGAATTAGTGTCCAAGTGTTTAAACACTAATGCATGAGAAATGGCAAGTAAACACCACAATTACATATCTGCCATAATGCAAGAGGGTCCGAATAAGTGTCCGAGTTTTTAAACCCTAATGCACGAGAAATGGCAAGTAAATACCATAATTACATATTTGCCGTCATGCAAGTGGGTCCGAATAAGTGTCCGAGTGTTCGAACCCTAATGCATGAGAAATGGAAACTAAACACCATAATTACACATTTGCCATTGTGCAAGAGGGTCCGAATAAGTGTACGAGTGTTCGAACCCTAATGCATGAGAAACGGCAAGTAAACACCACAATTACATATCTTCCGTAATGCAAGAGGGTCCGAATAAGTGTCCGAGTGTTTAAACCGTAATGCACGAGAAATACCAAGTAAATACCATAACTACATGTCTGCCGTCATGCAAGAGGGTCCGAATAAGTGTCCGAGTGTTCGAACCCTAATGCATGAGAAATGGCAAGTAAACACCATAATTACATATGTGCCATCATTCAAGATGGTCCGAAAAAGTGTACGAGAGTTCGAACCCTAATGCATGAGAAATGGCAAGTAAACAGCACAATTACATATCTGTCATCTTGTAAGAGGGTCTGAATAAGTGTCCGAGTGTTTAAACCCAAATGCACGAGAAATGGCAAGTAAATACCATAAATACATATCTGCCGTAATGCAAGAGGGTCCGAATAAGTGTCCGAGTGTTCGAACCCTAATGCATGAGAAATGGCAAGTAACACCATAATTACATATCAACCATCATGCAAGAGGGTCTGAATTAGTGTCCGAGTGTTTAAACCCTAATGCAAGAGAAATGACAAGTAAACACCGTAATTACATATCTGCCATAATGCAAGAGGGTTCGAATAAGTGTCCGAGTGTTTAAACCCTAATGCACGAGAAATGGCAACTAAACACCATAATTACATATCTGCCGTCATGCAAGAGGGTCCGAATAAGTGTCCGAGTGTTCGAACCCTAATGCACGAGAAATGGCAAGTAAATACCATAATTACATATCTGCCGTCATGCAAGAGGGTCCGAATAAGTGTCCGAGTGTTCGAACCCTAATGCATGAGAAATGGCAAGTAAACACCATAATTACATATCTGCCATCATTCAAGACGATCCGAAAAAGTGTACGAGTGTTCGAACCCTAATGCATGAGAAATGGCAAGTAAACACCACAATTACATATCTGTCATCTTGTGATTGGGTCTGAATAAGTGTCCGAGTGTTTAAACCCTAATGCACGAGAAATGGCAAGTAAATACCATAAATACATATCTGCCGTCATGCAAGAGGGTCCGAATAAGTGTCCGATTGTTCGAACCCTAATGAATGAGAAATGGCAAGTAAACACCACAGTTACATATCTTCCGTCATGCATGAGGGTCCGAATAAGTGTCCGAGTGCTTAAACCCTAATGCACGAGAAATGGCAAGTAAATACCATAATTACATATCTGCCATAATGCAAGAGGGTCCGAATATGTGTCCGAGTGTTCGAACCCTAATGCATGAGAAATGGCAAGTAAACACCCTAATTACATATCAGCCATCATGCAAGAGGGTCTGAATTAGTGTCCGAGTGTTTAAACCCTAATGCATGAGAAATGACAAGTAAACACCGTAATTACATATCTGCCATAATGCAAGAGGGTCCGAATAAGTGTCCGAGAGTTTAAACCCTAATCCACGAGAAATGGCAAGTAAATACCATAATTACAAATCTGCCGTAATGCAAGAGGGTCCGAATATGTGTCCGAGTGTTCGAACCCTAATGCATAAGAAATGGCAAGTAAACACCATAATTACAAATCTGCCATCATTCAAGACGGTCCGAAAAAGTGTACGAGTGTTCGAACCCTAATGCATGAGAAATGGCAAGTAAACACCACAATTACATATCTGTCATCTTGTAAGAAGGTTTGAATAAGTGTCCGAGTGTTTAAACCCTAATGCACGAGAAATGGCAAGTAAATACCATAAACACATATCTGCCGTCATGCAAGAGGGTCCGAATAAGTGTCCGAGTGTTCGAACCCTAATGCATGAGAAATGGCAAGTAAACACCATAATTACATATCAGCCATCATGCAAGAGGGTCTGAATTAGTATCCGAGTGTTTAAACCATAATGCATGAGAAATGACAAGTAAACACCGTAATTACATATCTGCCATAATGCAAGAGGGTCCGAATAAGTGTCCGAGTGTTCAAACCCTAATGCATGAGAAATGGCAAGTAAACACCACAATTGCATACCTGTCATCATGTAAGAGGGTCTGAATAAGTGTCCAAGTGTTTAAACCCTAATGCATGAGTAAAGGCAAGTAAACACCATAATTACATATCTGTCATCTTGCAGGAGGATCTGAATAAGTGCTTGGTGTCTAAACCCAAATGCATGAGAAATAGCAAGTAACACCATAATTACATATCTGCCATCATGCAAGGGGGTCTGAATAAGTGTCCGAGTGTTTAAACCCTAATGCATGAGAAATGGCAAGTAAACACCATAATTACATATCTGTCGTTATGCAAGATGGTCTGAATAAGTGTCCCAGTGGTCGAACCCTAATGCATGAGAAATGGCAAGTAAACACAAGAATTACATATCTGCCTTCATGCAGGAGGGTCGGAATTAGTGTCCAAGTGTTTAAACCCTAATGCACGAGAAATGGCAAGTAAACACCGTAATTACATATCTGCCATCACGCAAGAGGGTCCAAATAAGTGTCCGAGTGTTCGAACCCTAATGCAAGAGAAATGGCAAGTAAACACCATAATTACATATCAGCCATCATGCGAGAGGGTCCGAATAAGTGTCCGAGTGTTCGAACCCTAATGCATGAGAAATGGTAAGTAAGCACCACAATTACATATCTGTCATCATGTAAGAGGGTCTGAATAAGTGTCCGAGTGATGAAACCCTAATGCACGAGAAATGGCAAGTAAATACCATAATTACATATCTGCCGTCATGCAAGAGCGTCCGAATAAGTGTCCGGGTGTTCGAACCCTAATGCATGAGAAATGGCAAGTAAAAACCATAATTACATACCTGCCATCATGCAAGAGGTCTGAATTAGTGTTTGAGTGTTTAAACCCAAATGCATGAGACATGGCAAGTAAACACTGTAATTACATATCTGCCATCATGCAAGAGGGTCGGAGTAAGTGTCCGAGCGTTCGAACCCTAATGCATGAGAAATGGCAAGTAAACACCAGAATTACATATTTGCCATCATGCAAGAGGGTCGGAATAAGTGCTTGGTGTCCAAACCCTAATGCATGAGAAATTGCAAGTAACACCATAGTTACATATCTGCCATCATGCAAGACGGTCTGAATAAGTGTCCGAGTGTTTAAACCTAATGCATGAGAACTGGCAAGTAAGTATCATAATTACATTTTTGCCGTCATGCAAGAGGGCCCGAATAAGTGTTCGAGTATTCGAACCCTAATGCCTGAGAAATGGCAAGTAAAGACCATAATTACATATCTTCCATCATGCAAGAGGGTGCGAATTAGTGTCCGTGTCACACCCCAAACCCGCCCCTAAAAGTTTGGGCAAGACCACTTCAGAAACGGACACTTAACCTGTTATATATATAATATATGGGGCCTGAACGGAAGCATTAAATATCAGAATTTGACAATAGAAACAAACTCCATTGAGCTACTACTATCATTCCAGGATCACAAACTTTAAACAGACAAATAAAATCTAAAACATACATCTGAATATCGGATATATACGCACATATACACAAGCCCAGCTCTATAATTGGGCATACACCAAAACATTTCGGAAGAAAGTGTTGTACACATTTCAACCTTAGGCCCACAACTAGAGTGCAAAACCAAAGTTCGTCAAAACTTCATGAAAACAAGAGCAGCTTCTCTTAGGCTTGGACATGGAAAGGTTGACCAAAGAGGACAAGCGTCATGGTTTAGGACTGACCACTTGGTTGGTTACCTACAGAAACAGACATAACATAGGGTGAGCCAAGCTCAGTGAATAGTATGATACATAAATGCACAATTTAAACATAATACATAACAGTGCATAAATAAATGCGAAGATCATGTAGTTAATCTGTTCCTGTTTTCATGTTATATGGCCTTAGGCCCCAGTCGCGAGTCATAATGGTTTTAAGCCCATGAACACATTAACATTAAGCTTTTAAACATAATGGCATATAGCCCTTGAACATATGGCATGGAGCCCTTAAACATGGTGGCATATAGCCCTTGTACATATGGCATGAAGCCCTTGTCAGAATGGCATAAAGCCCTTATCAGAATGGCATTACAACCCTTGAACATATAAATATATGAACTCAAGAGGTGTCTCACACGGATTCTAGAGGTGACTCACATTGTAGCACTTAGTTCCGTGTAGCACTTTGTTTCATATTAGAATGGCATAAGCCCTTATCAGATTGGCATTACAGCCTTTATCAGAATGGCATTAAGCCCTTGAAACATATTGGCATTAAAGCCCTTGAACATACATATATGAACCAAAGAGGTGTCTCACACGGACTCTAGAGGTAACTCACATCGTAGCACTTAGTTCCGTGTAGCACTTTGTTTCATTTCATAACAACTTATACAGATGGCCATGAGCCTCATAACTTTCACAGAATGGCTTTCAGCCTCATAATTTTCACATATGTATGGACTCAAGAGGTGTCTCACATGGACTCTAGCGGTGGCTCACAATGTAGCACTTAGTTCCAAGTAGCACTTTGTTCCATACCAATAATTAGCAGGTCTTACAGACCAAACCATACATAAATGTCATACTATAAACGGAAATAAATTCATACATATGTATTATACTTGAATCATTAACAGAAATCAGAATTCATACTTACTTATACTTAGCCTTTTAATAGCGCTGGCAAATCAATAAAAAGCATTCTTGTTAGTTCTATAAAGAAATTCCTCAACATTGTGAACGTATAATACACTTGAACTTGTACATATGTAAGCATGTAACGTAGCTTGTAACATACTTACGCTTGTATCGTGCTTAAACTTGTAACATACTTGAACTTATAACATGCGTATACTTGTAATATACTTGTAACATACTTGAATTTATAACATACATGGACTTATAACATACTTGGACTTGTAACATACATGAACTTATCACATACTTAAACTTGAAAACTTGTAACACATTTAAACTTGTACATACTTGTACTTGTAACCTTACTTAAACTTGTGCATATTTGAACTTGTCACACATATATAAACTTGTAACATTCTTGACTTAGAGCGTACGTAAACTTATAACAGACTTAAACTTAGAACATACGTAAACTTGTAACTTAATTATTTGAACCACGGTATTATTATCCCTGGATAAGGGCCTTGTGCTAAGGATGATGTGAATACTTCTACATATATGAATAATCATTAAGTTAATAGAAAACAGAGCTTTTCTTGTTATATCACGTCATTCTCATGCACTTAACAAAATAGAATGATTCATATTCTTATGTGGGTTGCATACTAATGGTAAACCTTTACATTCCTATCATAGATTCGAAACGTTCTTGGGTCCCTTCATAACATAATCTTAATTCACACAACATCATTTTTCAAGGATGAACATAAGTTCCACTTATTCTTTAAGAAATAACATACTATGCTGATAAATAACAAAGACTAATATTCGTCATTAACGGAATATAAGGATTCCAAAATCATATCGACGTACGCAAATCTTTCAGCGTTTATATAAGCTCACATTGCTTTCCAATTGTCATAATGTTTAAATAATACTTACAAAGAACAGAGCATTAGTGACAATAATTGTCAATAGTATATAAAGTGTACATTCTTGTACTACTACTTACAGTGCTATGGCGGAGTGCTTGTCCCTCCTGGAACGTACCCTATACACATACAGAACTTAGACATTAGTTCTTTTGCTTTCTTAATTCCTTTCCTGCTTTAGTTTACTTCGAATGAATTTACGGGCATCTTAGGGACATCAAACACAAATTCTAAAAATACCAGAAGGTTAAGCACGTAAAACCGAGCAAACAAATTTTTGCAGCATGGGCCGCACGTGCGGCTATGAGCCCCGCACGTGCGGCAGGCCTTCCGCACGTGCGGCAGTGATCCCCGCACGTGCGGCGATTCCAGCAGAAAGCAGTCCGAAAATGCAGAAAAACCCAATTTTTGATACATTTTTCAAGGCTCAAAATAGGTTCTTTTAATTGATGAAACATGGTTCAAAATCATGTAAATAGGAGCTATAACATAGATCAATCTTCATACAATTTGGACTTTTGATCTTAACTCACAAACACAACTTATCTTCATAACATTCCTATCTTTTCGCACATAGCTATATATACACACATGATCATTTAGCTACATAATCAAGCTTCAAAAACATGATTCTAATTAATCATTCACCACATATTTGTTCCATAACATAAACCCTAACTTGTATAACATAAAGAATTTTCTACTTAATTCTCAAAGAGAGGAATCAAGAAGAATGAATTACACATACCCTACCTTAAAATCTTTGTAACCCCTTTAATTTCCCAATCTTCTTCCTTGGAAGCTCCTTCTTCTTTCTCCCTAATTCTCCTCTTCTAACCCTCTTAGAAAATAGTTTTGTGTTTTTGGATCCAAGTCAATGACTAGAGTATACATATATATATATTATAGTATAATAATTGAATAGGACAAAAATCAATCGTTTAAGCATCCCAAATTGAAATTTCACAGAAACATTTAATGTTACTTAAAAATTATGTTGATCACATATATAACTTCAATTTCAGATAATTAAGTCCCTAAGGCTTCCAATTTCTGCTTTACTTACTTAAATAGGGGATTTACTTACTTAACCGTAATTCCACATGGAATTTCACAATAAGCATATAAATATACAGAATAAGGGAACTGAAAGTATACCAGAATCATAGACGAGGGTCGGGTTATTACACTCTCCCCCCCTTAAAATAAGTTTGGTCCCTCAAACTTGCTTTATCATGTAATTTTGTTATGACTGCTCATGTAATCTTCAGTCCATATAATTCACAGGCTAATTAGATATTCAGCACAGTTATTTCAAAATTCTCAATATCATGAGCATCTTCTAGTTGTATTCATACATCAAATAAGATAAAATCACAAGAGTCTGAACACTCAGGGCATAATATCTTCTGTGGGCAAGTTCTATATCTTGACAATAAGTCCCCTAGCATCCTTTCTCATATACCAACCAAAATATACAAATTTATTTTTGTGAATACAGAAACATAATAAATATCATTTCTTTAAGCATACTCCTCAGGTGTCTCCATAACATACGTTAATTTTAGTTGCCATTAAAAAAACATTGTTCTTCATCACATTCATAACTAGATCAAAATAATATTAGTAAGTCATGAAATTTTCATTAGAAGGGCCATGTTCAACTTGTTCAGTTACATAGTTCCTTGAGCAAAGTGCATATCACAAGCCACTCAGAGACGAGTCATTATTTAAGATCATATATAAGTTACACAAGAAATCAATTACATGGCTAGATTCAAATATGAGTATGCACAATTAAATCAGGCTTCAGAGTCGCTTAAGCAAGATTCTGTCCAATTGACAAGATACATTTTATCTTAGCAGTCACAAATCAGTCGTGTAGGTACACAGTTACTAGCTTCATTATTAATTTCTAGTATTTCTCATTTTCCAAAAACACATCACGGTCATATCATTCCATTACTTCAAAATTATATCTACTATTTCTTGACAAGGTCAAAAAAATACTATTCCACTTCTACATATATTAGCACAAAAAGAACCATATTCCAAATCAACTAATTACGGTGTTACCTAAGCAAATAACATACAGCTTTTCATGCAGACTTACCATCATAGTTACTTAGTCATGTCATCACAAGTCTAAATCTGAATAATAAATACAACTATAAAAGCCATTATTTTGAACAAAGAGAATCACTCAAAACCAAAATCAGAAATCAATCCAAAATCATGCTTAACTGATTAATCGTAAACATAAGGTGTAACATCTTTCTTTAATAAACATCTCTTTTTGTTACATCACAAACTAATTTAGTCTCCTCTTAACCGGGGTAGTATCCCCCATTTCACATGGTTCTTTCTCTTCCTATCGTAAGACACGAAATCAGCCACAGGGTTTCGTATTCACAACTTACCATTATAATTATAGTGGGTTCGCATATAATCATACAGAAATTGTAGATCAGCCACAATCAATTAACATAACAAGGTTTATAGTATTCGCATCCATCCAGAATCTATACAATTCCCTTGATTCCCGATCAGGAGTTGTCAATAATTTCCCAGCTTACAAAATCATCTTGATTATAACTCGTTTCGAAATCATGGTTCATGGTGTTTGACCAAGTCGGTTCAAGATTAGTAGTCAATTTCCTTATACATCTTAACAATTGGTAAAAACAAAATTATATTCAATTAACCTCGAGAATCCTGCATACATAGGCCGATCACAGTTATCATAATTCAACGATCATGCAAAACACAACTTATCAGAATGCCTAATTCGCTAGCTTTTCAAAATCATAGGTCTAACCATTATTAACGTTTAATGTTTAAGCAATTAATCTAAACAGAGGATAGGTAACTATCAATCCGAAAATAACAACTGATAACATAAACCTTACTTAAGCATTTGCATATAAATTGCCTTACCGACCATTGTTCCTTTTCATTATGCTTAACCAGACGAAGGTAGGATCTCTATCCTTGTTCTTGCCATGTTCTGCACAACCAACAATCACAACATGCACATAGAATGTCCAATCGACATAAATCAGAATCGTTAGCGTTAGTAGCTTGCATTTAACGTTGCCATCATCTTCTTTCATATGCACTAAGGATGTTATGCATGAGGCCTAAATCTTTCTAGACATCCTAAAGCTCAATGGATTCGTGTGTGAGATGGAAACTCGTGCTCTGATACCACTTGTCACACCCCAAACCCGCCCCTAAAAGTTTGGGCATGACCACTTCAGAAACGGACACTTAACCTGTTATATATATAATATATGGGGCCTGAACGGAAGCATTAAATATCAGAATTTGACAATAGAAACAAACTCCATTGAGCTACTACTATCATGCCAGGATCACAAACTTTAAACAGACAAATAAAATCTAAAACATACATCTGAATATTGGATATATACGCACATATACACAAGCCCAGCTCTATAATTGGGCATACACCAAAACATTTCGGAAGAAAGTGTTGTACACATTTCAACCTTAGGCCCACAACTAGAGTGCAAAACCAAAGTTCGTCAAAACTTCATGAAAACAAGAGCAGCTTCTCTTAGGCTTGGACATGGAAAGGTTGACCAAAGAGGACAAGCGTCATGGTTTAGGACTGACCACTTGGTTGGTTACCTACAGAAACAGACATAACATAGGGTGAGCCAAGCTCAGTGAATAGTATGATATATAAATGCACAATTTAAACATAATACATAACAGTGCATAAATAAATGCGAAGATCATGTAGTTAATCTGTTCCTGTTTTCATGTTATATGGCCTTAGGCCCCAGTCGCGAGTCATAATGGTTTTAAGCCCATGAACACATTAACATTAAGCTTTTAAACATAATGGCATGTAGCCCTTGAACATATGGCATGGAGCCCTTAAACATGGTGGCATATAGCCCTTGTACATATGGCAAGAAGCCCTTGTCAGAATGGCATAAAGCCCTTATCAGAATGGCATTACAGCCCTTGAACGTATAAATATATGAACTCAAGAGGTGTCTCACACGAATTCTAGAGGTGACTCACATTGTAGCACTTAGTTCCGTGTAGCACTTTGTTTCATATTAGAATGGCATAAGCCCTTATCAGATTGGCATTACAGCCTTTATCAGAATGGCATTAAGCCCTTGAAACATATTGGCATTAAAGCCCTTGAACATACATATATGAACCAAAGAGGTGTCTCACACGGACTCTAGAGGTAACTCACATCGTAGCACTTAGTTCCGTGTAGCACTTTGTTTCATTTCATAACAACTTATACAGATGGCCATGAGCCTCATAACTTTCACAGAATGGCTTTCAGCCTCATAATTTTCACATATGTATGGACTCAAGAGGTGTCTCACATGGACTCTAGCGGTGGCTCACAATGTAGCACTTAGTTCCAAGTAGCACTTTGTTCCATACCAATAATTAGCAGGTCTTACAGGCCAAACCATACATAAATGTCATACTATAAACGGAAATAAATTCATACATATGTATTATATTTGAATCATTAACAGAAATCAGAATTCATACTTACTTATACTTAGCCTTTTAATAGCGCTGGCAAATCAATAAAAAGCATTCTTGTTAGTTCTATAAAGAAATTCCTCAACATTGTGAACTTATAATACACTTGAACTTGTACATATGTAAGCATGTAACGTAGCTTGTAACATACTCACGCTTGTATCGTACTTAAACTTGTAACATACTTGAACTTATAACATGCGTATACTTGTAACATACTTGAATTTATAACATACATGGACTTATAACATACTTGGACTTGTAACATACATGAACTTATCACATACTTAAACTTGAAAACTTGTAACACATTTAAACTTGTACATACTTGTACTTGTAACCTTACTTAAACTTGTGCATATTTGAACTTGTCACACATATATAAACTTGTAACATTCTTGACTTAGAGCGTACGTAAACTTATAACAGACTTAAACTTAGAACATACGTAAACTTGTAACTTAATTATTTGAACCACGGTATTATTATCCCTGGATAAGGGCCTTGTGCTAAGGATGATGTGAATACTTCTACATATATGAATAATCATTAAGTTAATAGAAAACAGAGCTTTTCTTGTTATATCACGTCATTCTCATGCACTTAACAAAATAGAATGATTCATATTCTTATGTGGGTTGCATACTAATGGTAAACCTTTACATTCCTATCATAGATTCGAAACGTTCTTGGGTCCCTTCATAACATAATCTTAATTCACACAACCTCATTCTTCAAGGATGAACATAAGTTCCACTTATTCTTTAAGAAATAACATACTATGCTGATAAATAACAAAGACTAATATTCGTCATTAACGGAATATAAGGATTCCAAAATCATACCGATGTATGCAAATCTTTCAGCTTTCATATAAGCTCACATTGCTTTCCAATTGTCATAATGTTTAAATAATACTTACAAAGAACAGAGCATTAGTGACAATAATTGTCAATAGTATATAAAGTGTACATTCTTGTACTACTACTCACAGTGCTATAGTGGAGTGCTTGTCCCTCCTGGAACGTACCCTGTACACATACAGAACTTAGACATTAGTTCTTTTGCTTTCTTAATTCCTTTCCTGCTTTAGTTTACTTCGAATGAATTTACGGGCATCTTAGGGACATCAAACACAAATTCTAAAAATACCAGAAGGTTAAGCACGTAAAACCGAGCAAACAAATTTTTGCAGCATGGGCCGCACGTGCGGCTGTGAGCCCTGCACGTGCGGCAGTGATTCCGCACGTGCGGCAGTGATTCCGCACGTGTGGCAGTGATCCCCGCACGTGCGGCGATTCCAGCAGAAAGCAGTCCGAAAATGCAGAAAAACCCAATTTTTGATACATTTTTCAAGGCTCAAAATAGGTTCTTTTAATTGATGAAACATGGTTGAAAATCATGTAAATAGGAGCTATAACATAGATCAATCTTCATACAATTTGGACTTTTGATCTTAACTCACAAACACAACTTATCTTCATAACATTCCTATCTTTTCGCACATAGCTATATATACACACATGATCATTTAGCTACATAATCAAGCTTCAAAAACATGATTCTAATTAATCATTCACCACATATTTGTTCCATAACATAAACCCTAACTTGTATAACATAAAGAATTTTCTACTTAATTATCAAAGAGAGGAATCAAGAAGAATGATTTACACATACCCTACCTTAAAATCTTTGTAACCCCTTTAATTTCCCAATCTTCTTCCTTGGAAGCTCCTTCTTCTTTCTCCCTAATTCTCCTCTTCTAACCCTCTTAGAAAATAGTTTTGTGTTTTTGGATCCAAGTCAATGACTAGAGTATACATATATATATTATGGTATAATAATTGAATAGGACAAAAATCAATCGTTTAAGCATCCCAAATTGAAATTTCACAGAAGCATTTAATATTACTTAAAAATTATGTTGATCACATATATAACTTCAATTTCAGATAATTAAGTCCCTAAGGCTTCCAATTTCTGCTTTACTTACTTAAATAGGGGATTTACTTACTTCACCGTAATTCCACATGGAATTTCACAATAAGCATATAAATATACAGAATAAGGGAACTGAAAGTATACCCGAATCATAGACGAGGGTCGGGTTATTACAGTCCGAGTGTTTAAACCCTAATCCATGGGAAATCGCAAGTAAAAAAACCGTAATTACTTATCTGTCATCATACAAGGGGGTCCGAATAAGTGTCCGAGTGTTCGAACCCAAATGCATGAGAAATGGCAAGTAAACACCATAATTACATATCCGCCATCATGCAAAAGGGTCCGAATCAGTGTCCGATTGTTGAAATCCTAAAGCATGAGAAATGGCAAGTAAACACCATAATTACATATCTGCCATCATGCAAGAGGGTCCGAATAAGTGCTGGGTGTCTAAACCCCAATGCATGAGAAATGCCAACTAAACACCTTAATTACATATCTCCCATCATGCAAGAGGGTCCGAATAAGTGCTGGGTGTGTAAACCCCAAAGCATGAGAAATGCCAACTAAACACCTTAAATACATATCTGCCATCATGCAAAGGGGTCCGAAGAAGTGCTGGGTGTCTAAACCCTAATGCATGAGAAATGGCAAGTAAACATCATACTTACTTATCTGCCGTCATGCAAGATGGTCCGAATAAGTGTCCTATTGTTTAAACCCTAATACATGAGAAATGGAAAGTAAACACCCTAATTACATATCTGCCATCATGCAAGAGGGTCTGAATAAGTGCTGGGTGTCGAAACCCTAATCCATGAGAAATGGCAAGTAACATCATAATTACATATCTGCCATCATACAAGAGGGTCCGAATAAGTGCTGGGTGTCCAAACACTAATGCATGAGAAATGCACACTAAACACCATAATTACATATCTGCCGTCATGCAAGGGGGTCCGAAGAAGTGCTGGGTGTCCAAACCATAGTGCATGAGAAATGGCCAGTAAACACCATAATTACATGTCTGCTACCATGCAAGAGGGTCCGAATAAGTGTCCTATTGTTTAAACCCTAATACATGAGAAATGGCAAGTAAAGACCATAATTACATATCTGCCATCATGCAAGAGGGTCCGAATAAGTGCTGGGTGTCGAAACCCTAATGCATGAGAAATGGCAAGTAACACCATAATTACATATCTGCCATCATGCAAGGGGGTCCGGATAAGTGCTGGGTGTCTAAACCCTAATGCATGAGAAATGCCAACCAAACACCATAATTACATATCTGCCATCATGCAAAGGGTTCCGAAGAAGTGCTGGGTGTCTAAACCCTAATGCATGAGAAATGGCAAGTAAACACCATAATTACATATCCGCCATCATGCAAAAGGGTCCGAATCAGTGTCCGATTGTTGAAATCCTAAAGCATGAGAATTGGCAAGTAAACACCATAATTACATATCTGCCATCTTGCAAGAGGGTCCGAATAAGTGCTGGGTGTCTAAACCCCAATGCATGAGAAATGCTAACTAAACACCTTAATTACATATCTCCCATCATGCAAGAGGGTCCGAATAAGTGCTGGGTGTGTAAACCCCAAAGCATGAGAAATGCCAACTAAACACCTTAAATACATATCTGCCATCATGCAAAGGGGTCCGAAGAAGTGCTGGGTGTCTAAACCCTAATGCATGAGAAATGGCAAGTAACAGCATACTTACTTATCTGCCGTCATGCAAGATGGTCCGAATAAGTGTCCTATTGTTTAAACCCTAATACATGAGAAATGGAAAGTAAACACCCTAATTACATATCTGCCATCATGCAAGAGGGTCTGAATAAGTTCTGGGTGTCGAAACCCTAATGCATGAGAAATGGCAAGTAACATCATAATTACATATCTGCCATCATACAAGAGGGTCCGAATAAGTGCTGGGTGTCCAAACCCTAATGCATGAGAAATGCCAACTAAACACCATAATTACATATCTGCCGTCATGCAAGGGGGTCCGAAGAAGTGCTGGGTGTCCAAACCCTAGTGCATGAGAAATGGCCAGTAAACACCATAATTACATGTCCGCTACCATCCAAGAGGGTCCGAATAAGTGCCCTATTGTTTAAACCCTAATACATGAGAAATGGCAAGTAAAGACCATAATTACATATCTGCCATCATGCAAGAGGGTCCGAATAAGTGTCCTATTGTTTAAACCCTAATACATGAGAAATGGCAACTAAAGACCATAATTACATATCTGCCATCATGCAAGAGGGTCCGAATAAGTGCTGGGTGTCGAAACCCTAATGCATGAGAAATGGCAAGTAACACCATAATTACATATCTGCCATCATGCAAGAGGGTCCAGATAAGTGCTGGGTGTCTAAACCCTAATGCATGAGAAATGCCAACTAAACACCATAATTACATATCTGCCATCAGGCAAAGGGTTCCGAAGAAGTGCTGGGTGTCTAAACCCTAATGCATGAGAAATGGCAAGTAAACACCATAATTACATATCTGCCATCATGCAAGAGGGTCCGAAAAATGTCTGAGTGTTTGAACCCTAATGTATGAGAAATGGCAAGTAAACATCATAATTTTATATCTGCAATCACGCAATAGGGTCTGAATAAGTGCTGGGTGTCTAAATCCTAAAGCATGAAAAATACTAAGGAAACACCATAATTACATATCTGCCGTCATGCGAGAGGGTCCGAATAAGTTTCCGAGTGTTTAAATCCGAATGCATGAGAAATGGTAAGTAAACACCATAATTACATATCTGCCATCATGCAAGATGGTCCGCATAATTGCTGAGTGTCTAAACCCTAATGCATGTGAAATGGCAAGTAAACACCGTAATTAGATGTCTGCCATAATGCAAAAGGGTCTAAATAAGCGTCCGAGTGTTTAAACCCTAATGCATTTGAAATGGCAAGTAAACACCATAATTAAATATCTACAATAATGCAAGAGGGTCTGAATAAGTGTCCGAGTGTTCGAACCCTAATGCTTGCGAAATAGCAAGTAAACACCGCAATTACATATGTGACATAATGTAAGAGGGCCTGAATAAGTGTCCGAGTGTTTAAACCGTAATGCATGAGAAACGGCAACTAAACACCACAATTACGCATCTACCATCATGCAAGAGGGTCCGAATAAGTGCTTGGTGTCTAAACCCCAATGCATGAGAAATGGCAAGTAACACCATAATTACATATCAGCCTTCATGCAAGAGGGTCTGAATAAGTGTCCGAGTGTTTAAACCCTAATGCATGAGAAATGGCAAGTAAACACCATAATTACATATCTGCAGTCATGCAAGCGGGTCCGAATAAGTGTCCGAGTATTCGAACCCTAATGCATGAGGAATGGCAAGTAAACAACATAATTACATATCTGCCATCATGCAAGAGGGTCCGAATAAGTGTCCTATTGTTTAAACCCTAATACTTGAGAAATGGCAACTAAACACCGTAATTACATTTCTGCCATCATTCAAGAGTGTCCGAATAAGTGCTGGGTGTCTAAACCCTAATGCATGGGAAATGGCAAGTGACAACATAATTACATATCTGCCATCATGCAAGAGGGTCCGAATAAGTGTCCGAGTGTTGGAACCCTAATCTATGAGAAATGCCAAGTAAACAACATAATTACATATCGGCCATCATGCAAGGGGGTCCGATGAAGGGCTGGGTGTCTAAACCCTAATGCCTGAGAAATGGCAAATGAACACCATAATTACATATCTCCCATCATGCAAGAGGGTCCGAATAGGTGTTCGAGTTTTTAAACCCAAATGCATGAGAAATGGCAAGTAAACACCATAAATACATATCTGCCGTCATGCAAGAGGGTCCGAATAAGTGTCCGAGTGTTCGAACCCTAATGCATGAGAAATGGCAAGTAAACACCATAATTACATATCTGCCATCATGCAAGAGGGTCCGAATAAGTGCTGGGTGTCTAAACCCTAATGCATGAGAAATGGCAAGTAACACCATAATTGCATATCTACCATCATGCAAGAGGGTCCGAATAAGTGTCCGAGTGTTGGAACCCTAATGTATGAGAAATGCCAAGTAACACCGTAATTACATATCTGCCCTCATGCAAGACGGTCGGAATAAGTGTCCGAGTGTTCGAACCCTAATGCATGAGAAATGGCAAGTAAACACCACAATTACATATTTGCCATCACGTAAGAGGGTCTGAATAAGTATCTGAGTGTTTAAGCTCTAATGCATGGGAAATGGCAAGTAAACACCATAATTACGTATTTGCGATCATGCAAGAGGGTCCGAATAAGTGTTGGGTGTCTAAACCCTAATGCATGAGAAATGCCAACTAAACACCATAATTACCTATCTGCCATAATGCAAGGGGGTCCGAAGAAGTGCTGGGAGTCTAAACCCTAATGCATGAGAAATGGCAAGTAAACAGCATAATTACTCATCTGCCATCATGCAAGAAGGTCCGAATAGGTGTCCTATTGTTTAAACCCTAATTCATGAGAAATGGCAAGTAAACACCATAATTACATATCTGCCATCATGCAAGAGGGTCCGAATAAGTGCTGGGTGTCGAAACCCTAATGCATGAGAAATGGCAAGTAACACCATAACTACATATCTGCCATCATGCAAGAGGGTCCGGATAAGTGCTGGGTGTCGACACCCTAGTGCATGAGAAATGGCAAGTAACAACATAATTACAAATCTGCCATCATGCAAGGGGGTCCAAAGAAGTGCTGGGTGTCTAAACCCTAATGCATGAGAAATGGCCAGTAAACACCAAAATTACATGTCTGCCATCATGCAAGAGGGTCCGAATAAGTGTCCTGTTGTTTAAACCCTAATTCATGAGAAATGGCAAGTAAACACCATAATTACATATCTGCCATCATGCAAGAGGGTCCGAATAAGTGCTGGGTGTCGAAACCCTAATGCATGAGAAATGGCAAGTAACACCATAACTACATATCTGCCATCATGCAAGAGGGTCCGGATAAGTGCTGGGTGTCTAAACCCTAATGCATGAGAAATGGCAATTAAACACCATAATTACATATCTCCCATCATGCAAGAGGGTCCGAAAAATGTTTGAGTATTTGAACCCTATTGTATGAGAAATGGCAAGTAAACACCATAATTATGTATCTGCGATCATGCAATAGGGTCCGAATAAGTGCCGGGTGTCTAAATCCTAATGCATGAGAAATACCAGGGAAACACCATAATTACATATCTGCCATCATGTGAGAGGGTTCGAATAAGGGTCCGAGTGTTTAAATCCGAATGCATGAGAAATGGTATATAAACACCATAATTACATATTTGCCATCAAGCAAGATGGTCCGAATAAGTGCTGAGTGTCTAAACCCTAATGCATGTGAAATGGCAAGTAAACACCGTAATCACATGTCTGCCATCATGCAAGAGGGTCTAAATTAGTGTCCGAGTGTTTAAACCCTAATGCATTAGAAATGGCAAGTAAACACCGTAATTACATATCTGCAATCATGCAAGAGGGTCTGAATAAGTGTCCGAGTGTTCGAACCCTAATGCTTGAGAAATAGCAAGTAAACACCGCAATTACATATCTGCCATAATGTAAGAGCGTCTGAATAAGTGTCCGTGTGTTTAATCCCTAATGCATGAGAAACGGCAACTAAACACCACAATTACGCATCTACCGTCATGCAAGAGGGTCCGAATAAGTGCTAGGTGTCTCAACCCCAATGCGTGAGAAATGGCAAGTAACACCATAATTACATATCGGCCTTCATGCAAGAGGGTCTGAATAAGTGTTCGAGTGTTTAAACCCTAATGCAAGAGAAATGGCAAGTAAACACCATAATTACATATCTGCAGTCATGCAAGAGGGTCCGAATAAGTGTCCGAGTATTCGAACCCTAATGCATGAGAAATGGCAAGTAAACACCATAATTACATATCTGCCATCATGCAAAAGGGTCCGAATAAGTGTCATACTGTTTAAACCCTAATACATGAGAAATGGCATGTAAACACCATAATTACATATCTGACATCATGCAAGAGGGTCTGAATAAGTGCTGGGTGTCTAAACCCTAATGCATGGGAAATGGCAAGTAACAACATAATTACATATCTGCCATCATGCAAGAGGGTCTGAATAAGTGTCTGAGTGTTGGAACCCTAATGTATGAGAAATGCCAAGTAAACACCACAATTACATATCTGCCATCAAGCAAGATGGTCCGAACAAGGGCTGGGTGTCTAAACCCTAATGCATGAGAAATGGCAAATAAACACCATAATTACATGTCCGCCATCATGCAAGAGGGTCCGAATAGGTGTCCGAGTGTTTAAACCCGAATACATGAAAAATGGCAAGTAAACACCGTCAATACATATCTGCCGTCATGCAAGAGGGTCCGAATAGGTGTCCGAGTGTTCGAACCCTAATGCCTGAGAAATGCCAAGTAAACACCATAATTACCTATCTCCCATCATGCAAGAGGGTCCGTATAAGTGCTGGGTGTCTAAACCCTAATGCATGAGAAATGGCAAGTAACACCATAATTACATATCTGCCATCATGCAAGAGGGTCTGAATAAGTCTCTGAGTGTTGGAACCCTAATGTATGAGAAATGCCAAGTAAACACCACAATTACATATCTGCCATCAAGCAAGATGGTCCGAACAAGGGCTGGGTGTCTAAACCCTAATGCACGAGAAATGGCAAATAAACACCATAATTACATGTCCGCCATCATACAAGAGGGTCCGAATAGGTGTCCGAGTGTTTAAACCCGAATACATGAAAAATGGCAAGTAAACACCGTAAATACATATCTGCCGTCATGCAAGAGGGTCCGAATAGGTGTCCGAGTGTTCGAACCCTAATGCCTGAGAAATGCCAAGTAAACACCATAATTACCTATCTCCCATCATGCAAGAGGGTCCGTATAAGTGCTGGGTGTCTAAACCCTAATGCATGAGAAATGGCAAGTAACACCATAATTACATATCTGCCATCATGCAAGAGGGTCCGAATAAGTGTCCGAGTGTTGGAACCCTAATGTATGAGAAATTCCAAGTAAACACCATAATTACATATCTGCCATCTTGCAAGTGGGTCCGAAGAAGGGATGGGTGTCTAAACCCTAATGGAAGAGAAATTCCAAAAAAACACCATAACTACATATCTGCCATCATGCAAGAGGGTCCGAATTGGTGTCCGAGTGTTTAAACCCAAATGCATGAGAAATGGCAAGTAAACACCAAAAATACATATCTGCCGTCATGTAAGAGGGTCCGAATAAGTGTCCGAGTGTTCGAACCCTATTGCATGAGAAATGGCAAGTAAACACCATAATTACATATCGGCCATCATGCAAGAGGGTCTGAATAAGTGCTGGGTGTCAAGACCCTAATGCATGGGAAATTGCAAGTAACAACATAATTACATATCTGCCATCATGCAAGAGGGTTTGAATAAGTGTCTGAGTGTTGGAACCCCAATGTATGAGAAATGCCAAGTAAACACCATAATTACGTATCTGCCATCAAGCAAGATGGTCCGAAGAAGGGCTGGGTGTCTAAACCCTAATGCATGAGAAATGGAAAATAAACACCATAATTACATGTCTGCCGTCATGCAAGAGAGTCCGAATAGGTGTCCGAGTGTATAAATCCAAATGCATGAGAAATGGCAAGTAAACACCAGAAATACATATATGCCGTCATGCAAGACGGTCCGAATAAGTGTCCAAGTGTTCGAACCCTAATGCATGAGAAATGCCAAGTAAACACCATAATTACATATCTGCCATCATGCAAGAGGGTCCGAATAAGTGCTGGGTGTCTAAACTCTAATGCCTGAGAAATGGCAAGTAACACCATAATTACATATGTGCCATCATGCAAGAGGGTTCGAATAAGTGTCCGAGTGATGGAACCCTAATGTATAAGAAATGCCAAGTAAACAGCTTAATTACATATCTGCCATCATGCAAGAGGGTCCGAAGAAGGGCTGGGTGTCTAAACCCTAATGCGTGAGAAATCGCTAATAAACACCATAATTACATATCTGCCATCATGCAAGAGGGTCCGAATAGGTGGCCGAGTGTTTAAACCCAAATGCATAAGAAATGGGAAGTAAACGCCATAAATACATATCTGTAGTCATGCAAGAGGGTCCGAATACGTGTCTGAGTGTTCGAACCCTAATGCGTGAGAAATGGCAAGTAAACACGATAATTACATATCTGCCATCATGTAAGAGGGTCTGAATAAGTGTCTGAGTGTTTAAACACTAATGCATGAGAAATGGAAAATAAATACCATAATTACATATCTGCCATCATGCTGGAGGATCCGAATTAGTGCTTGGTGTCTAAACCCTAATGCATGAGAAATGCCAACTAGCACCATAATCACATATCTTCCATCATGCAAAAGGGTCCGAATAGTGTCCGAGTGTTCGAACCCTAATGCATGAGAACAGGCAAGTAAACACCATAATTACATATCTGCCATCAGGCAAGAGGGTCTGAATTAGTGTCCGAGTGTTTAAACCCTAATGCATGAGAAATGACAAGTAAACACCGTAATTACATATCTGCCATCGTGCAAGAGGGTCAGAATAAGTGTCCGAGTATTCGAGCCCTAATGCATGAGAATTGGCAAGTAAACACCATAATTACATATTTGCCACCATGCAAGAGGGTCCGAATAAGTGTCCGAGTGTTCGAACGCTCATCCATGAGAAATGGCAAGTAAACACCATAATTACATATCTGCCGTCATGCAAGAGGGTCTGAATAAGGGTCCGAGTGTTCGAACCCTAATGCATGAGAAATGGCAAGCAAACACCATAATTACATATCTCCCGTCATGCAAGAGCGTCTGAATTAGTGTTCGTGTTTTTAAAGCCTAATGCGTGAGACATGGCAACTAAACACTGTAATTACATTTCTGCCATCATGCAAGAGGGTCCGAATAAGTGTCCGAGTGTTCGAACCCTAATGCATGAGAAATGGCAAGTAAACACCATAATTACATATCTGCCATCATGCAAGAGGGTCCGAATAAGTGTCCGAGTGTTCGAGTCCTAATGCAAGAGAAATGGCAAGTAAACACCACAATTACATATCTGCCATCATGCAAGAGGGTCGGAGTAAGTGTCCGAGTGTTCGAACCCTAATGCATGAGAAATGGCAAGTAAACACCACAATTACATATCTGCCTTCATGCAAGAGTGTCGGAGTAAGTGTCCAAGTGTTCGAACCCTAAAGCATGAGAAATGGCAAGTAAACACCACAATTACATATCTACCATCATGTAAGAGGGTCTGAATAACTGCCCGAGTGCTTAAGCTCTAATGCCTGAGAAATGGGAAGTAAACACCATAATTACGTATCTTCCATCATGCAAGACAGTCTGAATCGGTGTCTGAGTGTTTAAACCCTAATGCATGAGAAATGGCATGTAAGCACCGTAATTACATATCTGCCGTCATGCAAGAGGGCCCGAATAAGTGTCCGAGTATTCGAACCCTAATGCCTGAGAAATGGGAAATAAACACTATATTTGCCATCATGCAAGAAGGTCTGAATTAGTGTCTGAGTGTTTAAACCCTAATGCATGAGAAACCGCAAGTAAACACCGTAATTACAGATCTGCCATCTTACAAGAGGGTCCGAATAAGTGTCCTAGTGTTCGAACCCTAATGCCTGAGAAACGGCAAGTAAACACCCATATTACATATCTGCCATCATGCAAGAGGGTCCGAATAAATGTCTGATTGTTTAAACCCCAATGCATGGGAAATGGCAAGTAAACACCCCAATTACATATCTGCCATAATGCAAGAGGGTCCGAATAAGTGCTAGGTTTCTAAACCTTAATGCATGAGAAATGACAACTAAACACCATAATTACATATCTGCCATCATGCAAGGGGGTCCATAGAAGTGCTGGATGTCTAAATCCTAATGCATGAGAAATACCAAGGAAATACCATAATTACATATCTGCCATCATGCGAGAGGGTCCGAATAAGTGTCCGAGTGTTTAAATCCGAATGCACGAGAAATGGTACGTAAACACCATAATTACTTATCTGCCATCATGCAAGATGGTCCGAATAAGTGCTGAGTGTCTAAACCCTAATGCATGAGAAATGGCAAGTAAACACCGTAATTACATATCTGTCATCATGCAAGAGGGTCTGAATTAGTGTCCGAGTGTTTTAACCCTAATGCATGAGAAACGGCAAGTAAACGCCATAATTACATATCTGTAATCATGCAAGAGGGTCCGAATAAGTGTCCGAGTGTTCGAACCCTAATGCTTGAGAAATAGCAAGTAAACACCGCAATTACATATCTGCCATCATGTAAGAGGGTCTCAATAAGTGTCCGAGTATTTAAACCCAAATGCATGAGAAACGGCAAGTAAACACCACAATTACGCATCTAGCATCACGCAAGAGGGTCCGAATAAGTGTGTAAACCCTAGTGCATGAGAAATGGCAAGTAACACCATAATAACATATCGGCCCTCATGCAAGAGGGTCTAAATAAGTGTCCGAGTGTTTAAACCCTAATGCAAGAGAAATGGCAAATAAGCACCATAATTACATATCAACCGTCATGCAAGTGGGTCCGAATAAGTGTCCGAGTATTCGAACCCTAATGCATGAGAAATGGCAGGTAAACCCCATAATTACATATCTGTCATCATGCAAGAGGGTCCGAATAAGTGCTGGGTGTCGAAACCCTATTGCATGAGAAATGGCAAGTAACCCCATAATTACATATCTGCCATCATGCAAGATGGTCCGAATAAGTGTCCGAGTGTTGGAACCCTAATGTATGAGAAATGGCAAGTAAACACCATAGTTACATATCTGCTATCATGCAAGAGGGTCCGAAGAAGGGCTGGGTGTCTAAACCCTAATGCATGAGAAATGGAAAATAAACACCATAATTACATATCTGCCATCACGCAAGAGGGTTCGACTAATTGCCTGTGTGTTTGACCCCTAATATATGAGAAATGGCAAGTAAACACCATAACTAGATATCTGCGATCATGCATGAGGGTCCGAATAGGTGCTGGGTGTCTAAATCCCAATGCATGAAAAATATCAAGGAAACACGATAATTACAAATCTGCCATCATGCAAGAGAGTCCGAGTAAGTGTCCGAGTGTTTAAACCCAAATGAATGAGAAATGGCAAGTAAACACCATAATTACATATATGCCATCATTGCAAGATGGTCCAAATAAGTGCTGGGTGTCTATACCCTAATGCATGAGAAATGGCAAGTAAACACCAGAATTACATATCTGCCAACATGCAAGAGGGTCCGAATAATTGTCCGAGTGTTCGAACCCTAATGCATGAGAAATGGCAAGTGAACACCATAATTACATATCTGCCATCTTGTAAGAGGATCTGAATAAATATCCGAGTGTTCGAACCCTTATGTATGAGAAATGGAAAGTAAACACCATAAATACATATCCGCCATCATGCAAGAGCGTTCGAATAAGTGTCTGAGTGTTCGAACCCAAATGCATGAGAAATGGCAAGTAAACACCACAATTACATACCTGCCATCATGTAAGAGGGTCTGAATAAGTGTTCGAGTGTTTAAACCCTAATGCATCAGAAATGGCAAGTAAACACCATAATTACATATCGGCCATCATGCCGGAGGATCCATATAAGTCCTTGGTGTCCAAACCCTAATGCATGTGAAATGGCAAGTAAACACCATAATTACATATCTGCCATCATGCAAGAAGGTCCGAAGAAGTGCTAAATGTCCAAACCCTAATGCATGAGAAATGGCAAATAAACACCATATTTACATATCTGCCATCATGCTAGAGGGTCCGAATAATTGCCGTAGTGTTGGACCCCTAATGTATGAGAAATGACAAGAAAACATCATAATTAGATATCTGTGATCATGCAAGAGGGTACGAACAAGTGCTGGGTGTCTAAATCCTAATGCATGAGAAATATCAAGGAAACACCATAATTACATATCTGCCATTATGCAAGAGGGTCCGAGTAATTGTCCTAGTGTTTAAACCCTAGTGCATGAGAAATGGTAAGTGAACACCATAATTACATATCTGTCATCATGCAAGATGGTCCGAATAAGTGCTGGGTGTTTATACCCTAATGCGTGAGAAATGGCAAGTAAATACCGGAATTACATATCTACCATCATGCAACAGGGTCTGAATAATTGTCCGAGTGTTCGAACCCTAATGCATGAGAAATGGCAAATAAACACCATAATTACATATCTGCCATCATGTAAGAGGATCTGAATAAATGTCCGAATGTTCGAACCCTAATGTATGAGCAACGGCAAGTAAACACCATAAATACATATCTGCCATCTTGCAAGAGGGTTCGAATAAGTATCCGAGTGTTCGAACCCAAATGCATGAGAAATGGCAAGTAAACACCACAATTACATACCTGCCATCATGTAAGAGGGTCTGAATAAGTGCCCGTGTGTTTAAACCCTAATGCATCAGAAATAGAAAGTAAACACCATAATTACATACCGGCCATCATGCTGGAGGATCCGAATAAGTGCTTGGTGTGTAAACCCTCATGCATGAGAAATGGCAAGTAAACACCATAATTACATATCTGCCGCCATGCAAGAGGGTCGAATAAGTGTCCGAGTATTCGAAGCCTAATGCATGAGAAATGGCAAACAAACACCATAATTACATAGCTGCCATCTAGCAAGAGGGTCTGAATAAGTGTTCGAGTGTTCGAACCCTAATGCATGAGAAATGGCAGGTAAACACCATAATTACATATCTGCCATCGTCCAAGAGGGTCCGAATAAGTGTCCGATTGTTTAAACCCTAATACATGAGAAATGGCAAGTAAACACCATAATTACATATCTGCCCTCATGCAAGAGGGTCCGAATAAGTGTCCTAGTGTTGGAACCCTAATGTATGAGAAATGCCAAGTAAACACCATAATTACATATCGGCCATCATGCAAGAGGGTCCGCAGAAGTGCTAGATGTCCAAACCCTCATGCATGAGAAATGGCAAAGAAACACCATAATTACATATCTGCCATCATGCAAGAGGGTCCGAATAATTGCCTGAGTGTTCGACCCCTAATGTATGAGAAATGACAAGTGAACACCATAATTAGATATCTGCGATCATGCAAGAGGGTACGAATAAGTGCTGGGTGTCTAAATCCTAATGCATGAGAAATACCAAGGAAATACCATAATTACATAACTGCCATCATGCGAGAGGGTCCGAATAAGTGACTGAGTGTTTAAATCCGAATGCATGAGAAATGGTAAGTAAACACCATAATTACATATCTGTCATCATGCAAGATGGTCCGAATAAGTGCTGAGTGTCTAAACCCTAATGCATGAGAAATGGCAAGTAAACACCGTAATTACATGTCTGCCATCATGCAGGAGGGTCTGAATTAGTGTCCGAGTGTTTTAACCCTAATGCATTAGAAATGGCAAGTAAACGTCATAATTACATATCTGTAATCATGCAAGAGGGTCCGAATAAGTGTCCGAGTGTTCAAACCCTAATGCTTGAGAAATAGCAAGTAAACACCGCAATTACATATCTGCCATCATGTAAGAGGGTCTGAATAAGTGTCCGAGTATTTAAAGCCAAATGCATGAGAAACGGCAAGTAAACACCACAATTACGCATCTAGCATCATGCAAGAGGGTCTGAATAAGTGCTTGGTGTCTAAACCCCAATGCATGAGAAATGGCAAGTAACACCATAATAACATATCGGCCATCATGCAAGAGGGTCTGAATAAATGTCCGAGTGTTTAAACCCTAATGCAAGAGAAATGGCAAGTAAACACCATAATTACATATCTGCCGTCATGCAAGTGGGTCCGAATAAGTTTCCGAGTATTCGAACCCTAATGCTCGAGAAATGGCAAGTAAAACCCATAATTACATATCTGCCATCATGCAAGGGGGTCCGAATAAGTGTCATATTGTTTAATCCCTAATACATGAGAAATGGCAAGTAAACACTATAATTACATATCTGCCATCATGCAAAAGGGTCCGAATAAGTGCTGGGTGTCTAAACCCTATTGCATGAGAAATGGCAAGTAACACCATAATTACATATTTGCCATCATGCAAGAGGGTCCGAATAAGTGTCCGAGTGTTGGAACCCTAATGTATGAGAAATGCCAAGTAAACACCATAATTACATATCTGCCATCATGCAAGAGGGTCCGAAGAAGGGCTGGGTGTCAAAACCCTAATGCATGAGAAATGGCAAATAAACACCATAATTACATATCTACCATCATGCAAGAGGGTTCGAATAATTGCCTGAGTGTTTGACCCCTAATGTATGAGAAATGGCAAGTAAACACCATAACTAGATATCTCCGATCACGCAAGAGGGTCCGAATAAGTCCTGGGTGTCTAAATCCTAACGCATGAAAAATATCAAGGAAACACGATAATTACATATCTGCCATCATGCAAGAGAGTCCGAGTAAGTGTCCGAGTGTTTAAACCCTAATGGATGAGAAATGGCAAATAAACACCATAATTACATATCTGACATCATGCAAGATGGTCCAAATAAGTGTTGGGTGTCTATACCCTAATGCATGAGAAATGGCAAGTAAACACCAGAATTACATATCTGCCATCATGCAAGAGGGTCCGAATAATTGTCCGAGTGTTCGAACCCTAATGCATGAGAAATGGCAAGTAAACACCATAATTACATATCTGCCATCATGTAAGAGGATCTGAATAAATGTCCGAGTGCTCGAACCCTTATCTTTGAGAAATGGCAAGTAAACACCATAAATACATATCTGCCATCATGCAAGAGGGTTCGAATAAGTGTCCTAGTGTTCGAACCCAAATGCCTGAGAAATGGCAAGTAAACACCACAATTACATACCTGCCATCATGTAAGAGGGTCTGAATAAGTGTTAGAGTGTTTAAACCCTAATGCATCAGAAATGGCAACTAAACACCATAATTACATGTCGGCCATCATGCTGGAGGATCCAAATAAGTGCCTGGTGTCTAAACCCTAATGCATGAGAAACGGCAAGTAAACACCATAATTACAAATCTGCCGTCATGCAAGAGGGTCCGAATAAGTGTCCGAGTATTCGAAGCCTAATGCATGAGAAATGGCAAGCAAACACCATAATTACATATCTTCCATCTAGCATGAGGGTCTGAATAAGTGTTCGAGTGTTCGAACCCTAATGCATGAGAAATGGCAAGTAACACCATAATTACATATCTGCCATCATGCAAGAGGGTCCGAATAGGTGTCCGAGTGTTTAAACCTAAAAACATGAGAAACGGCAAGTGAACACCATAATTACATATCTGCCATCATGCAAGAGGGTCCAAATAAGTGTCCGACTGTTCGAACCCTAATGCATGAGAAATGGCAAGTAACACCATAATTACATATCTGCCATCCTGTAAGAGGGTCCGAATAGGTGTCCGAGTGTTTAAACCCAAATGCATGAGAAATGTCAAGTAAACACCATAATTACATATCTACCGTCATGCAGGAGGGTCCGAATAAGTGTCCGATTGTTCGAACCCTAATGCATGAGAAATGGCAAGTAAACACCATAATTACATATCTGCCATCATGCAAGAGGGTCTGAATTAGTGTCCTAGTGTTTGAACCCCAATGCATTAGAAATTACAAGTAAACACCGTAATTACGTATCTGCCATCATGCAAGAGGGTCCGAATAAGTGTCCGAGTGGTCGAACCCTAATCAATGAGAAATGGCAAGTAAACACCATAATTACATATCTGCCATCATGCAAGACGTTCTGAATATGTGTCCGAGTGTTTAAACCCTAATGCATGAGAAATGGCAAGTAAACACCATAGTTACATATCTGCCGTCATACAAGAGGGTCCGAATAAGTGTCCAAGTGTTCGAACCGTAATGCATGAGAAATGGCAAGTAGACACCATAATTACATATCTGCCAT
Organism: Camellia sinensis; assembly: GCF_055761805.1. Lineage (NCBI taxonomy): Eukaryota > Viridiplantae > Streptophyta > Magnoliopsida > Ericales > Theaceae > Camellia > Camellia sinensis. Next base: position 166,826,352 of record NC_138972.1, read on the forward strand.
TATGCGAGAGGGTCTGAATTAGTCTCCGAGTGTTTATTCCCTAATGCATGAGACATGCCAAGTAAACACCGTAATTACATATTTGCTATCATGCAAGAGGGTCCGAATAATTGCTGAGTGTCTAAACCCTAATGCATGGGAATTGGCAAGTAACACCATAATTACATATCTGCCGTCATGCAAGAGGGTCCGAATAAGTGTCCGAGTTTTCGAACCCTAATACATGAGAAATGGCAAATGAACACTATAATTACATATCTGCCATCACGCAAGAGGGTCCAAATAAGTGTCCGAGTGTTTAAACCGTAATGCATGAGAAATGGCAAGTAACACCATAATTACATATCTGCCATCATGCAAGAGGGTCTGAATAAGTGCTGGGTGTCTAAACCCTAATGCATGAGAAATGGCAAACAACACTATAATTACATATCTGCCATCATGCACGAGGGTCCGAATAAGTGTCCGAGTGTTTAAACCGTAATGCATGAGAAATGGCATGTAACACCATAATTACATATCTACCATCATGCAAGAGGGTCCGAATAAGTGCTGGTTGTCTAAGCCCTAATGCATGAGAAATGGCAAGTAACACCATAATTACATATCTTCCATCATGCAAGAGGGTCTGAATAAGTGTCCGAGTGTTTAAACCCTAATGCGTGAGAAATGGCAAGTAACTCCATAATTACATATCTGCTGTCATGAATGAGGTTCTGAAAAAGTATCCGAGTGTTCGAACCCTAATGCATGAGAAATGGCAACTAATCACCATAATTACATATCTGCCATCATGCAAGAGGGTCGGAATTAGTGTCTGAGTGTTTGAAACCTAATGCATGAGAAATGGCAAGTAAACACCGTAATTACATATCTGCCATCACGCAAAAGGGTCCGAATAAGTGTCCAAGTGTTCGAACCCCAATGCTAGAGAAATGGCAAGTAAACACTATAATTACATATCTGCCATCATGCAAGAGGGTCCGAATAAGTGTCTGATTGTTCGAACCCAAATGCATGAGAAATGACAAGTAAACACCATAATTACATATCTGCCATCATGCAAGAGGGTCTGAATTAGTGTCCGAGTGTTTCAAAATAATGCATGAGAAATGACAAGCAAACACCGTAATTACATATCTGCCGTCATCCAAGAGGGCCCGAATAAGTGTCCGAGTGTTCGAACCCTAATGCATGAGAAATGGCAAGTAAACACCATAATTATATATCTGCCATCATGCAAGAGGATCTGAATAAGTGTCCGAGTGTTTAAACCCTAATGCATGAGAAATGCATGAGAAATGGCAAGTAAACACCATAGTTACATATCTGCCGTCATACAAGAGGGTCCGAATAAGTGTCCAAGTGTTCGAACCGTAATGCATGAGAAATGGCAAGCAGACACCATAATTACATATCTGCCATTATGCGAGAGGGTCTGAATTAGTCTCCGAGTGTTTATTCCCTAATGCATGAGACATGGCAAGTAAACACCGTAATTACATATTTGCTATCATGCAAGAGGGTCCGAATAAGTGCTGAGTGTCTAAACCCTAATGCATGGGAATTGGCAAGTAACACCATAATTACATATCTGCCGTCATGCAAGAGGGTCCGAATAAGTGTCCGAGTTTTCGAACCCTAATGCATGAGAAATGGCAAATGAACACTATAATTACATATCTGCCATCACGCAAGAGGGTCCAAATAAGTGTCCGAATGTTTAAACCGTAATGCATGAGAAATGGCAAGTAACACCATAATTACATATCTGCCATCATGCAAGAGGGTCTGAATAAGTGCTGGGTGTCTAAACCCTAATGCATGAGAAATGGCAAACAACACTATAATTACATATCTACCATCATGCAAGACGGTCTGAATAAGTGTCTGAGTGTTTAAACCCATATGCGTGAGAAATGGCAAGTAAACTCCAAAGTTACATATCTGCCGTCATGCAAGAGGGTCTGAATAAGTGTCCGAGTGTTCGAACCCTAGTACATGAGAAACGGCAAGTAAACACCATAATTACATATCTGCCATCATGCAAGAGGGTCTGAATTAGTGTCCGAGTGTTTGAACAATAATGCATGAGAAATGAGAAGCAAACACCGTAATTACATATCTGCCATCATGCAAGAGGGCCCGAATAAGTGCCCGGGTGTTCGAACCCTAATGCGTGAGAAATGGCAAGTAAACACCATAATTATATATATCTGCCATCATGCAAGAGGGTCTGAAATAAGTGTCCGAGTGTTTAAACCCTAATGCATGAGAAATGGCAAGCAAACACCATAGTTACATATCTGCCGTCATGCAAGAGGGTCTGAATAAGTGTCCGAGTGTTCGAACCATAATGCATGAGAAATGGCAAGTAGACACCATAATTACATATCTGCCATCATGAAAGAGGGTCTGAATTAGTCTCCGAGTGTTTAATCCCTAAGGCATGAGACATGGCAAGTAAACACCGTAATTACATATTTGCTATCATGCAAGAGGGTCCGAATAAGTGCTGAGTGTCTAAACCCTAATGCATGGGAAATGGCATGTAACACCATAATTACATATCTGCCATCATGCAAGAGAGTCCGAATAAGTGTCCGAGTGTTTAAACCCTAATACATGCGAAATGGCAAGTAACACCATAATTACATATCTACCGTCATGCAAGAGGGTCCGAATAAGTGTCCAAGTGTTCGAACCCTAATGCATGAGAAATGGCAAATAAACCCCATAATTACATATCTGCCATCATGCAAGAGGGTCCAAATATGTGTCCGAGTGTTTAAACCCTAATGCATGAGAAATGGCAAATAACACCATAATTACATATCTGCCATCATGCAAGAGGGTCCGAATAAGTGCGGGGTGTCTAAACCCTAATGCATGAGAAATGGCAAGCAACATTATAATTACATATCTGCCATCATGCAAGAGGGTCTGAATAACTGTCCGAGTGTTTAAACCCTAATGCGTGAGAAATGGCAAGTAAACTCCATCGTTACATATCTGCCGTCATGCAAGAGGGTCTGAATAAGTGTCCGAGTGTTCGAACCCTAATGGATGAGAAATGGCAAGGAAACACCATAATTACATATCTGCCATCATGCAAGAGGGTCGGAATTAGTGTCCGAGTGTTTGAAACCTAATGCATGAGAAATGGAAAGTAAACACCGTAATTACATATCTGCCATCACGCAAGAGGGTCCGCATAAGTGTTCGAGTGTTCGGACCCCAATGCTAGAGAAATGGCAAGTAAACACTATAATTACATATCTGCCATCATGCAAGAGGGTCCGAATAAGTGTCCTAGTGTTCAAACGCTAATGGATGAGAAATGGCAGGTAAATACCATAATTATATATCTGCCATCATGCAAGAGGGTCCGAATAAGTGTCCGAGTGTTGGAACGCTAATGCTTGAGAAATGGCAAGTAAACACCATAATTACATATCTGCCATCATGGAAGAGGGTCTGAATAAGTGTCTGATTGTTCGAACCCTAATGTATGAGATATGGCAAGTAAACACCATAATTACATATCTACCCCCATGCAAGAGGGTCCGAATAAGTGTCCGACTGTTCGAACCCTAATGCATGAGAAATGGCAAGTAAACACCACAATTACACATCTGTCATCATGTAAGAGGGTCTGAATAAGTGTCCGAGTGTTTAAACCCTAATGCACGAGAAATGGCAAGCAAACACCGTAATTACATATCTGCCATCATGCAGGATGATCCTAATAGGTGCTTGGTGTCTGTAGACGCGCCCGTGGGCCTCACTACAGTTCGGACTCAATTTGTGTCACGGTCCTTAATCTGAACCAAAGAGTCGAAATCCGGCAAATCGTTTTGAGAAACAGATTTTTGAAAAGAAGTGCCAAACATGGACTGCTTTGCCAGATGTAGAGTCGCCACCTAAATATTTTTTTTATGGGGGAATTTAGGAAACCCTGACTCGGTGCCAAAGGCCACGTGTCCGTCATCACCAAAGTTGCCTCGGCTCGGGAGCTTGGGTACGATTGGGGAAGGTCAGCTATGAGCACCCCCTCTCGCCCGATCCGAAGATCGGCCCCTACTAACCGTGATATCCGTTTTTGAAAACGTTATGTGTTCTTATTCCATTTATTAGCTTAGAATTACTATGTTATGCACGCAACAAACAAGTATAAACCAAATTGCCTAAATTGGAACAAAACATTTCATGCTTCTTTTGAAAATGGTTTGCTACTCGCAAGTAGGCTGAAATGCAGGTTTTGCCACCCTCAAGTGGGCTTTAGAAAAGATGATTTTGCCACTATCTAGTGGGTTCAAAACTCACAGTTTTAATGCGTTATCCCAGTTTAGGTAATTCAACCTCCATCCACAGGCATTCAAGCAGTTATATCACATAAGCAACTAGCCTCATGGTAATCATGCTGTTATGGCAACACTCACACGCATGCGGTATGCTAAAGCATAAATGCTTACCGAGTACTCCGTGCCAAAACAAGAACATGTTAGTAATCATGCATGATCCAAGTCCATGTTTAAATGCCTAATGCAACGCATACGAGATGTCACTAGAGTAGGCTCGGCTAGTCTATAAATGATATGTGAAAATCCACAAACAGCATATATTCAAGTTAGATTTGAAATACTTATATAGTTAGTATGATGCGCCGAACCTGGTGCATGCAACACTGATGAATGATGCACACATGCATAGCATAAGGTATGCTAAATTAAACGTGCCCTAGTACTAACCATCAAAAGAAGGTAAGTAAAAGGGAGAAAGAAGTGGGGGTTGGAAGACATGCACACACGCACCCACACTTATTACAAATTCACCCTCGCTCGGAGGGACCCAAAAAAAATAATACAAATTAATTAACCTACAAGCTAATTAATTATTACAGACCACCCAATTAATTAAGCAAATTAACTAAGCTAAGAAAGTAGTAAAGGCCTCGGGAAGAGGATCCAATGCGTGCGTGCTCGGGTTTGCTCGGAAATCCAACGCCATGCACAAGTTTGCCTCTGCTTTGACTGTTCTGCTTCTCTGAAAATTGCACAACTCCCAAGGTTGCTTCTCTGAGTGTTGTGGGACACTTCCGGCAGAGTGAGAACTCCACCGGCCATGGAGAATGGTCACCGGCCACAATATTATGCTCTCGGCCAAACCTATTTTGCCGGTCGGCACCCAACACTGTCGGCCGGCCAAATATTTCAGCTGAATCTGTTTTGACAGCAGCAGAGGACAGAACTTGGCATGGCAATGTATTTCAAGCAATGTATGCACGAATCACACCCCTTATCATATTCATGACTCAAAGGGATATGATTCCCGATTCTTGGACCACCAATCGCGCATTTCCATGCATGATGGCCCAAAGCATCATGTGTGCATTTTAATTTCAAATGAAATGTAATGCACATAAACAAACAAATTGAACTCAACCTCTATCATACTCACTTCAAGAGGTCAAGCATGCATACTCATTCAATGCAATCCTAAGCATGTGAACTAGCATACAACATGGCAATGCAATGCGAATATGCAAGTATGCAAGCAAACATACAGGGTGAGCACACAATCAAGCAAAGAGGATGGACTTAAAACTAATTTAGGATGGCTCGCAAGCATGCAAAAATCAGCGGCCGAAGTGCTCAAACATGAGGACCAACACATACACACACATGCACAGGTTAATAGGCCGACATTTAAACGTCAAAAGGCAACTCTCAAGCACGCTTGGAAGAGACTAAACATGGACTAAGGGCATGCAATGTAAGCTCTCAAAACCATGCTAATGATGGTGCCAAACCAACTTAACCAAGACAAACATAGCGTACAATTGGTCCAAGTACTTGAGGCTAGTCAAGGAGACTTAAACCATGGCTAAGCCAACCAAGCCTCACAAGGCCAAGAGGGCTTAAAATAGGTTCAAGGTAGGCCTAGACCATGCAAAGGGAACACATAGATGGCATCTAAGTGGCTTAAACATGGAAGCATGCAAAAGAGGCCAAACATGGAGCATACAACACAAGCTTTTAAGGCATCAAAGAGGCACCAAAGGCATGCATGCAAGCATGTTATGAGAACTGAAATAGCATGGTAAGTGGTTCCAAACCACTGAAAATGATGCTAGCAACGCACACTACACACTCACACACTTGAGGCTAACAATCCAAGATGCAAAGGGACTATGCAATGCATGTCTTGGTCGACCAAAACAGCCAAGGACAGACCTTAAGCATGGCAAGACAAACATAAAAGCTTCACAAAGCTAGGCCTAAACATGCTTGAATAAGGGTTCAAAGCATAGGACACGTTAAGGCTAAAACAAGGCATGTACGCTAAGCAAGCATGGTGTACCAAAACCAACATAAAACAATGTTATATTATGACATAATAAGCATGAAAATCAGTCAAGGCTTGGTCAATACACAATCAAACTATATGCTCCCTCTAGAGGCTAAAAATGGCCCTTTTCAAGGACAACAAGGAGAGGGGGTAGCCCTCTCCTTCCTAGGACCTCAAGGCACCATCCTCATCACTGAAATCCCTCAAGATTTCAGTGGTGAGGAGACCCAAACACAATGGTCCCGGAGCTCAACCGAAATGGCACAAAACAAAGGCCAAACAAGCTTTAAGAGGGGTCAAACAACCCCAAAGCTTAAAACACCCTTAACAAACTATTTAGAGCACTAAAAAACAAGACTTTTCTATGTTATATGTTAAGCTCAAAAATAGTTGCAAATATGAAAAAACAAGCTATGAAAACAAGGCTTAAAAGAGGTAAAAGCTCACCCTTGAAGCACAGCCACAAATCAGTAACTTTTGGACCCAAAAAAGGCTTCAAATCACCCCAAAAATCACCTTCAAGGACCTCAGCTCAATAAAGGGAGTAGAGAACTAGGTGTTTGTGTGCAAAAGTGCAAAGAAAATACACTTTTAAGCACAAACAAGCCCTAAACCTTAGAGAGAGAGGCAGAAATTGTAGGGAGAGAGATTTTTTTGCTCTAAGTTCTATATCTCTTCCTTCCTCTTCTCTTATCTCTTTTGAGAGAGCTTGATTGATACCGATATATCAATCTGCAGCTCCTCAAAACTCCCACGTCCAGGCATGGGCTGGGGTATGGCCTGGAATGACAGCTGCCAGCTGTCTACAGAAATATCTGTTGAAAACCACATTTGGCCGGCCGACTATCAAAGTGGTCGACGGGCAATCAAATTGGCCGGCCGGCCATCACATTTGGCCGATGGCAACATAACATAGCCGGTGTCCTCAAGCCATGGCCGGTGGAATGTGGGGATGTCCGAAAAGCCATTCAATGCCCTCCAAAGCAAAAACACAAGTGTTCGGTGCAAAACCAGACACAAAACGGTCGAGTCGAGAGATCCTAAGGAAAGGCGCGTACCCGAGGCCTCCAGGAACTCAAGACGAACACAAACATGGATGATCACTGAGTGTTCAAGCGGTGACGTCCAAGTCTTGAGGACGGTCAAAAATGGGGTGTCTACAGTTGCCCCTCTTTGACAGAACTCGAAAGTCATAACAATGACGGGAGTGAATGTCAAAGCCCAGAGACGACCCATTTTTGACAAGGCCGAAGACTTAGACAAACATGCAAGACATACAAGATATGCACCCAAAGGCAGGGGCAAAATGCAAGATAATGCACAAAGCCGAACATAACTTATGATCATGGAAAGAAAGCTGTAACGAAGCATAACATGCGACAGTTTTAAGCTAGCATACACCAAACTACACTACAATGCAGAAAGGGTGTAAGTGAATTATGTAATTCTCGATATGTCTCACTCGAAAAATACAATACCTACGTGGTTCGTCTGGTTGCACCAGCTTCAAATGAACCGTACATACAATATCGTGCCTGAAAGAAAAAAAACTTAACTGGTACAGATATCGTTAGCAATACGCAAAAATGAATGCAAAATGATATGCGATATATCCAAAACTATGTATAATAATGCAGATGAAAATGCAATGCAATTGAATCATAATCAAATCATGAGCGTTTCAAAACCACACAAATGTCAAATTGATTGGTGGAGATGCAAAGTCCGCCTACCATAGAAAAGGTGCCGCAACCCTCAAACCAACATACCAACGTGGAATAGGCGCATACACATGCAGAACTATAAGTGATGTAGATGAACACAAGAACAAGTAATTGGGTGGAATGGCATAAGTGGGGAAATGACCCGCTAACTAAAGACCAATGATCCTAATGCTGGATGCGAAAATTACACTATAATGTAATATATATACAATGGATATGGCAAGCAGCCAAACCAAATCTTGCCTAGGAAAGGCATGGACACACACAAGCCACGTCTAACATAGAACGGTCATACAGAACTATGAGTGTATAGACGTGAAAAGTATGGGCACATACCAGACCAAGCTCAACATGGAAAGGCGCAAGCCCTAGATGGAAGTGATGCAGTGAATGCATGCAAGCTACAATGCAACATATACAACTATGCAATGGAATGGAATATTTATAATGGATAAGGCACGCGGGGGAAACCAAATCTTGCCTAGGAAAGGCATGTACACAAACAAACCGCATCTAACACAGAAACGGTGCCGCAACCCTCAAACCAACATACCAGCATGGAATAGGCGTGTACACATGCAGAACTATGCTTCGCCGTGAAAAGTGTGGGCACATACCAGACCAAGCCCAACATGGAAAGGCGCAAGCCATAGATGGGGGTGATGCAGTCGATGCATGCAAGCTACAATGCACTATTTACAAATATGCAATGGAATGGAATATTTACAGTAAGATGCATGACATATGCATTATTTACGGTGGTATGGATGACATATGCACTATTTACAATGAATGCATGACATATGCACTATTTACAATGATGGATGACATATGCACTATTACAATGATGCATGACATATGCATTTTTTTTTTTTTTTGTTTTTGAAATGCAAATGCATGATGATGCATGATTTTGAAATGCGCGACAACGTGCAACTTTTGAGATGCATGACAATGCAGATGATCTTGAAATGCGCGACAACGTGCGGCTTTTGGAATGCACGTGAACTTGAATATGCGACGACGCGAGTCGCTTGAAATACGTGTATAATGCAACTTATCAAAAGTCATTCGGGCACGACAAACACCGAAGGGCTTGCACCTTCAGAGGATTTAAGGTCTCCTAGACCGAGCGTGACAAAGCGCAGCTTTTGAGATGCATGACAATGCATGTTGAAGCAAGTGCGTGACAACGCACGCCTTTTGATATGCAAGACAATGCATGTGAACCCGAATGCGCAACCACACACGTCTTTTGAAATGCATGTACAATGCAACATAGCAAAAGTCATTCGGGCACGACAAACACCGAAGGACTTGCACCCTTAGAGGATTTAAGGTCTCCTAGACCGAGCGTATTTAAGGTCTCGCCAAACCGTAGTGATGCAAATGATCTCTTTTTTTGTTTTTCTTTTGAAAATGCATAGTTTGGAAATGCGCGACAATGCGCGGCTTTTGAGATGCATGACAATGCATGTTGATGTAAGTGCGTGACCACGCACGTCTTTTGATATGCATGACAATGCATGTGTACCCGAATGCGCAACCATGCGCGTCGTTTGAAATGCATGACAATGCAACCGACCGGGTTTAAGGTCTCGCCAGACCGGGCAAATACATAAATTTTGTTATTTTGAATGCATGATTATGCACGATTATGACATGCGCATGTTAATGCGAGATGTGTGTGCAACGACGTGACAAAAATGACGCAAAATCAGCTCGTTCACGACAGAGCGTTGCAACGTAACCCATGTGGGGCAACTTTCGAACCTTGTAAGAGATAAAAAGGGTACCAAAAGGATACACCTTGCACAAATTCGAGTGCCACGTGTAGAAGACACGGTCCGAGGTTGAAACGGAGGCCGGTTGAGCTTCGAAAATGCCTTTTCTTGTACTATCTTGAGCAATGAGGACCCCAAACTACAGATCTGACCCAAACAAGGCTGTAGGAGGCTCACCGGCTGGAAGAGGAAGCCACCGGCCATCCACCGGCTGCAAAAACACATCACCGGCCAAAATTGTAGATGGTCGGCCAAAAATATAGCCGACCGGCCAAAAATGCCTGATTCGGGGCAGTTTTGACTTTTCGCCTTGGTTCTTTTAAAATAGGGTTTCGCACCCTATTTCTTTCATTCCCCCTAGCTGAAATTACATTCCCTCTCTCTCTAGAAGATTTCCCCCCCTTTCTTTGTCTGTTTTCTCGCGTTTTACGCCCGTTCCATCGTTTGATTCGCAAAGTTTATCGCGTTTCGAACACTTTCACCCGATCGAAACTTCGTTTCGGTGGTTCCTCTGCTATTTCCTCTTTTTGGGGTTTGTTCCCCTCGAGTTTTCCTTGATTTTCCCACATTTTCCATGTTCTGGCTTTTCCGGCCATTTTCCACCCTCCCGGGGGTTGACTTTTCGTTGACCCTTCGCATTCTAGCTTTGTTTTCCTTTTTCGACCGGTTTCCTCGTCACTTTTGGTATGGCGGACGATATTCCACAGGGCGGGACTCCCCCGGACCACGAGATGGACCTCAGGGCCGAGCTCCTCCTCTTGAGCATCCGCCCGTTCGACCCGGCGACCTACCGGCCAGTGATTCACATCCTGCCTCCTGATGGACTGCGCCAATTCAGGAACTTCGAGAGGGGCGTGCCTCCAGAGCTACTCTTGCGCGAGCCTACATCTTATTTGACCTTCGGCGCTTCTGAGGTAACATTTTTCCCTCTGCTTTACTTTCCGTAATGTAGAACACTTAGCTGCCATAACTGATTATGCTCTTTAACTGCTTAGTCCAAATGCATTGAGGCACTGTACACTGTAATCGACTGTGAACACACTTGCAACTGTTATCTGTTTGAATCTGAACGCATGCACACACACTGCACTTGCCCTGAACCACTCAAATACACTGACACCCGATATCCGTTTGAATCTGGAAAATGTGCACACATGCTGTATCTATACCGGACCATGCAAACATACTGACACATCACATGTTGTAGTTCACTACCAAATCTGAATGCTTTTCAAAACTATACTTTAGTGTTTCTTCGCCATTGTCTGCTTGAAAACAGGGAGATTCCCATACCATCCAGGGGTATGGGAATATTGCCGCTCGGGATTGGTATGCAGAGCTACCCGACGCAGTTCGCCACATCGTGGACCAGGCCGGCTTCGGCACATTTTGCAGAGGGCTTTCCAGACTGACGACGAGCAGGCCTCTCCTTACCGCTCTAGCAGAGAGGTGGTGGGACACCACCGACTCGTTCCACCTTTCTGCCATGGGAGACATGACGATGACTCCCTACGATTTCTCGATGCTCACAGGCATCGGGGTAGGGGGTGATCCGATCCCTTTTGATATTGATATGGATGAGTGGACGGCTACTCAGATCCATCTGCTCGGCGAGGTGCCGCCTCTTGCGCATCCCGGCTTCATTCGATATTCCTGGTTCGAGGTCCAGTTTAGGGTCCAACCAGCTTTGACCGAGGAGGCTCCGATGACTCAAGAGGCTGTGGAGAGATACGCACGCGGCTTTCTCATGTTCCTGTTTGGGACTACCATTTTCGCCGACCGGGCGAACACTGTGCCTCTCTGCCTGCTTAGTGCACTGGTGGATGTTAGGCATATCCTGCACTACGGCTGGGGCGGCGCCGCTCTGGCCACTCTTTATGCGTACATGAGCTCAGCTTCCCGTGGCAGTGGGCAGTTGCTCGGAGGCTATTGGCGCGCTTGGGAGGTACATTTTCTTTTTCTGCTTTACATTTCTGCTTTACATTTTCTATACTCTGTACACTGCACACACGGCACACATATATACCCGAGGGCCCGTGGGCCTCACTATAGTTCGGACTCAATTTGTGTCACGGTCGTTAATCTGAACCAAAGAGTCCAAATCCGGCAAATTGTTTTGAGAAACAGATTTTTGAAAAGAAGTGCCAAACATGGACTGCTTTGCCAGATACAGAGTCGCCACCTAAATATTTTTTTTATGGGGGAATTTAGGAAACCCTGACTTGGTGCCAAGGCCACGTGTCCGTCATCACCAAAGTTGCCTCGGCTCGGGAGCTTGGGTACGATTGGGGAAGGTCAGCTATGAGCACCCCCTCTCGCCCGATTCGAAGATCGGCCTCTACTAACCGTGATATCTGTTTTTGAAAACGTTATGTGTTCTTATTCCATATATTAGCCTAGAATTACTATGTTATGCGTGCAGCAAACAAGTATAGACCAAATTGCCTAAATTTGAACAAAATATTTCATGCTTCTTTTGAAAATGGTTTGCTACTCGCAAGTAGGCTGAAAAGCAGGTTTTGCCACCCTCAAGTGGGCTTTAGAAAAGATGATTTTGCCACTATCTAGTGGGCTCAAAACTCACAGTTTTAATGCGTTATCCCAATTTACGTAATTCAACCTCCATCCATAGGCATTCAAGCAGTTATATCACATAAGCAACTAGCCTCATGGTAATCATGCTGTTATGGCAACACTCACACTCATGCGGTATGTTAAAGCATAAATGCTTACCGAGTACTCCGTGCCAAAACAAGAACATGTTAGTAATCATGCATGACACAAGTCCATGTTTAAATGCCTAATGCAACACATACGGGATGTCACTAGAGTAGGCTCGGCTAGTCTATAAATGATATGTGAAAATGCACAAGAAGCATATATTCAAGTTAGATTTGAAATACTTATGCAGTTAGTATGATGCGCCGAGCCTGGTGCATGCAATACTGATGAATGATGCATGCATGCATAGAATAAGGTATGCTAAATTAAACGTGCCGTAGTACTAACCATCAAAAGCAGGTACGTAAAAGGGAGAAAGAAGTGGGGGTTGGAAGACATGCACACACGCACCCACACTTATTACAAATTCACCCTCGCTCGGAGGGACCCAAAAAAAATAATACAAATTAATTAACCTACAAGCTAATTAATTATTACAGACCACCTAATTAATTAAGCAAATTAACTAAGCTAAGAAAGTAGTAAAGGCCTCGGGAAGAGGATCCAATGGCGCGTGCTCGGGTTTGCTCGAAACTCCAACGCCATGCACAAGTTTGCCTCTACTTTGACTGTTCAGCTTCTCTGAAAATTGCACAACTCCCAAGGTTGATTCTCTGAGTATTGTGGGACACTACCGGCTGAGTGAGAACTCCACCGGCCATGGAGAATGGTCACCGGCCGCAAAATTATGCTCTCGGCCAAACCTGTTTTGTCGGTCGGCACCGAACACTGCCGGCCGGCCAAATGTTCCTGCTGAATCTGTTTTGACAGTAGTAGAGGACAGAACTTAGCATGGCAATGTATTTCAAGCAATGTATGCACCAATCACACCCCTTATCATATTCATGACTCAAAGGGATATGATTCTCGATTCTCGGACCACCAATCGCGCATTTCCATGCATGATGGCCCAAAGCATCATGTGTGCATTTTAATTTCAAATGAAATGTAATGCACATAAACAAACAAATTGAACTTAACCTCTATCATACTCACTTCAAGAGGTCAAGCATGCATACTCATGCAATGCAATCCTAAGCATGTGAACTAGCATACAACATGGCAATGCAATGCGAATATGCAAGTATGCAAGCAAACATACAGGGTGAGCACACTATCAAGCAAAGGGGATGGACTTAAACTAATTTAGGATGGCTCGCAAGCATGCCAAAATTAGCGGCCGAAGTGCTCAAACATGAGGACCAACACACACACACACATGCACATGTTAATGGGCCGACATTTAAACATCAAAAGGAAACTCTCAAGCACGCTTGGAAGAGACTAAACATGGACTAAGGGCATGCAATGTAAGCTCTCAAAACCATGCTAATGATGGTGCCAAACCAACTTAACCAAGACAAACATAACGTACAATTGGTCCAAGTACTTGAGGCTAGTCAAGGAGACTTCAACCATGGCTAAGCCAACCAAGCCTCACAAGGCCAAGAGGGCTTAAAATAGGTTCAAGGTAGGCCTAGACCATGCAAAGGGAACACCTAGATTGCATCTAAGTGGCTTAAACATGGAAGCATGCAAAAGAGGCCAAACATGGAGCATACAACACAACTTTTTAAGGCATCAAAGTGGCACCAAAGGCATGCATGCAAGCATGTTATGACAATTGAAATAACATGGTAAGTTGTTCCAAACCACTGAAAATGATGCAAGCAACGCACACTACACACTCACAAACTTGAGGCTAACAATCCAAGATGCAAATGGACTATGCAATGCATGTCTTGGTCGACCAAAACAGCCAAGGACAGACCTTAAGCATGGCAAGGCAAACATAAAAGCTTCACAAAGCTAGGCCTAAACATGCTTGAATAAGGTTTCAAAGCATAGGACATGTTAAGGAAGGCATTACAAGGCATGTATGCGAAGCAAGCATGGTGTACCAAAACCAACATACAACAATGCTATATTATGACATAATAAGCATGAAAATCAGTCAAGGCATGGTCAATACATAATCAAACTATATGCTCCCTCAAGACGATAAAAATGGCCCTTTTCAAGGACAACAAGGAGAGGGGGTAGCCCTCTCCTTCCTAGGACCTCAAGGCACCATCCTCATCACTGAAATCCCTCAAGATTTTAGTGGTGAGGAGGCCCAAACAGAATGGTCCCGGAGCTCAACCGAAATGGCATAAAACAAAGGCCAAACAAGCCTTAAGAGGGTTCAAACAACCCTAAAGCTTAAAACACCCTTAACAAACTATTTAGACCACTCAAAAACAAGACTTTTCTATGTTATATGTTAAGCTTAAAAATAGATGCAAATATGGCAAAACAAGCTATGAAAACAAGGCTTAAAAGAGGTAATAGCTCACCCTTGAAGCACAGTAGCAAATCAGCAACTTTTGGACCAAAAAAAGGCTTCAAATCACCCCAAAAATCACCTTCAAGGACCTCAGCTCAATAAAGGGAGTAGAGAACTAGGTGTTTGGGGGCAAAAGTGCAAGGAAAATACACTTTTAAGCACAAACAAGCCCTAAACCTTAGAGAGAGAGGCATAAAATGTAGAGAGAGAGAGAGAGATTTTTTTGCTCTAAGTTCTATATCTCTTCCTTCCTCTTCTACTATCCCTTTTAAGAGAGCTTGATTGATATAGATATATCTGCAGCTCATCAGAACTCCTACGTCTAGGCATGGGCTGGGGTATGGCCTGGAATGACAGCTGCCAGCTGTCTACAGAAATATCTGTTGAAAACCACATTTGGCCGGCCGACTATCAAAGTGGTCGACTGGCAGTCAAATTGGTCGGCCGGCTATCACATTTGGCCGATGGAAACATAACACAGCCGGTGGCCTCAAGCCATGGCCGGTGGAATGTGGGGATGTCCCAAAAGCCATTCCCTGCCCTCCAAAGCAAAAACACAAGTGTTTGGTGCAAAACCAGACACAAAACGGTCGAGTCGAGAGATCCTGAAGGAAGGCGCGTAGCCGAGGCCTCTGGGAACTCAAGACGAACACAAACATGGATGATCACCGAGGGTTCAAGCGGTGACGTCCATGTCTTGAGGACGGTCAAAAATGGGGTGTTTACAGTGTCTAAACCCTAATGCATGAGAAATGGCAAGTAACACCATAATTACATATCTGCCATCATGCAAGTGGGTCTGAATAAGTGTCCGAGTGTTTAAACCCTAATGCATGAGAAATGGCAAGTAAGCACCATAATTACATATCTGCCATCATGCAAGAGGGCCCGAATAAGTGTCTGATTGTTCGAACCCTAATGTATGAGAAATGTCAAGTAAACACCATAATTACATATCTGGCATCATACAAGAGGGTCCGAATAAGTTCTGGGTGTCTAAATCCTAATGCATGAGAAATAGTAACTAAAAACCATATTTACATATCTGCCATCATGCAAGAGGATCCGAATAAGTGTCCAAGTGTTCAAACACTAATGCATGAGAAATGGTAAGTAAATAAAATAATTACATATCTGCCATCATGTAAGATGGTCCGAATAAGTGATGGGTGTCTAAACACTAATGCATGAGAAATGGCAAGTAAACACCATAATTACATATCTGCCATCACGCAAGAGGTTCCGAATAAGTGTCCGAGTGTTCGAACCCTAATGCATGAGAAATGGCAAATAAACACCATAATTACATATCAGCCATCATACAAGACGGTCCGAATAAGTGTCCGAGTGTTCGAACGCTAATGAATGACAAATGGCAGGTAAACACCATAATTACATATCTGCCTTCATGCGAGATAGTCCGAATAAGTGTCCGTGTGTTCGAATCCTAATGCATTAGAAATGGCAAGTAAACACCCTAATTACATAGCTGCCATCATGCAAGAGGGTCTGAATAAGTGTTCGAGTATTTAAACCTTCACGCATGAGAAATTGCAAGTAAACACCAAAATTACATATCTGACGTCATGCAAGACGGTCTGAATAAGTGTCCGAGTGTTCGAACTCCACTGCATGAGAAATGGCAAGTAAACACAATAATTACATATCTGCCACCATGAAAGAGGGTCTGAATTAGTGTCCGAGTGTTTAAACGCTAATGCATGAGAAATGGCAAGTAAACACCATAATTACATATCTGTCATCATGCAAGAGGGTCCGAACAAGTGTCCGATTGTTCGAACCCTAATGCATGAGAAATGGCTAGTGACACCATAATTACATGTCTACCATCATGCAAGAGGGTCCGAATATGTGCCCGAGTGTTTAAACCCAAATGCATGAGAAATGGCAAGTAACACCAAAATTACATATCTGCCGTCATGCAATAGGGTCCGAATAAGTGTCCGAGTGTTCGAACCCTAATGCATGAGAAATGGCAAATAAACACCATAATTACATATCTGCCATCATGAAAGAGGGTTCGAATAAGTGTCCGAGTGTTTAAACCCTAATGCATGAGAAATGGCAAGTAAACACCGTAATTACTTATCTGTCATCATGCAAGAGGGTCCGAATAAGTATCCGATTGTTCGATCCCTAATGCATGAGAAATGGCAAGTAACACCATAATTAAATATCTGCCATCATGCAAGAGGGTCTGAATAAGTGTCCGAGTGTTTAAACCCTAATGCATGAGAAATGGCGCGTAAACACCATAATTACGTATTTGCCGTCATGCAACAGGGTCTGAATAAGTGTCCGAGTGTTCGAACCCTAATGCATGAGAAATGGCAAGTAAACACCATAATTACATATCTGCCATCATGCAAGAGGATCGGAATTAGTGTCCGAGTGTTTGAACCCTAATGCATGTGAAATAACAAATAAACACCGCAATTACATATCTGACACCACGCAAGAGGGTCCGAATCAGTGTCCGAGTGTTCTAACCCTAATGCATGAGAAATGGAAAGTAAACACCGTAATTACGTATCTGCCATCATGCAAGACGGTTCGAATACGAGTCCGGGTGTTCGAAACCTAATGCTCGAGAAATGGCAAGTAAACACTATAATTACATATCTGCCATTATGCAAGAGGGTCCGAATAAGTGTCCGAATGTTCGAACCCCAATGCATGACAAATGGCTGGTAAACACCATAATTACATATCTGTCATCATGCAAGAGGGTCCGAATAAGTGTCCGAGTGTTCGAACCCTAATGTATGAGAAATGGCTAGTAAACACCATAATTATATATCTGCCATCATGCAAGAGGGTCCGAATAACTGTCCGAGTGTTCGAACCCTAATGCATGAGAAATGGCAAGTAAACACCACAATTACATATCTGTCATCATGTAAGAGGGTCTGAATAAGTGCCCGAGTGTTTAAACCCTAATGCACGAGAAATGGCAAGTAAACACCATAATTACAGGTCTACCATCATGCAGGAGGGTCCGAATAAGTGCTTGGTGTCTAGACCCTAATGCAAGAGAAATGGAAAGTAACACCATAATTACATATCTGCCCTCATGCAAGAGGGTCTGAATAACTGTCCGAGTGTTTAAACCCTAATGCATGAGAAATGGCAAGTAAACACCATAATTACAAATCTGCCGTCATGCTAGAGGGTCCGAATAAGTGTTCGAGCATTCGAACCCTAATGTATGAGAAACGGCAAGTAAACACCATAATTTCATATCTGCCATCATGCAAGAGGGTCCGAATAGGTGTCTGAGTGTTTAAACCCAAATCCATGAGAAATGGCAAGTAAACACCATAATTACGTATCTGCCGTCATGCAAGAGGGTCCGAATAAATGTCTGAGTGTTCGAACCCTAATGCCTGAGAAATGTCAAGTAAACACCATAATTACATATCTGCCGTCATGCAAGAGGGTCCGAATAAGTGTCCGAGTGTTTAAACCCTAATCCATGAGAAATGACAAGTAAACACCGTAATTACATATCTGCCATCATGCAAGAGGGTCCGAATAAGTGTCCATGTGTTCGAACCCTAATGCCAAAGTAACGGAAAGTAAACACCACAATTACATATCTGTCATCATGTAAGAGGGTCTGAATAAGCGTCCGAGTGTTTAAACCCTAATGCACGAGAAATGGCAAGTAAACACCATAATGACATATCTGCCATCATGCAGGAGGATCCGAATAAGTGCTTGGTTTCTAAACCCTAATGCATGAGAAATGGCAAGTAACGCCATTATTACATATCTGCCATCATGCAAGAGGGTCTAAATAAACGTCCGAGTGTTTAGACCCTAATGCATGAGAAATGGCAAGTAAATACCATAATTACATATCTACCGTCATGCAAGAGTGTCCGAATATGTGTCCGAGTGTTCGAACCATAATGTATGAGAAATGGCAAGTAAACACCATAATTACATATCTGCCATCATGCAAGAGGGTCGGAATAAGTGCTGGGTGTCTAAAACCTAACGCATGAGAAACAGCAACTAAACACCATAATTACATATCTGCCATCATGCAAGAGGGTCCGAATAAGTGTCCGAGTGTTTAAACACAAATGCATGAGAAATGGTATGTAAATACCATAATTACATATCTGCCGTCATGTAAGATTGTCCGAATAAGTGTTGGGTGTCTAAACCCTAATGCATCAGAAATGGCAAGTAACACCATAATTACATATCTGCCATCATGCAAAAGGGTTTGAATAAGTGTCCGAGTGTTCGAACCCTAATGCATGAGAAATGCCAAGTAAACACCATAATTACATATCTGGCATCATGCAAGAGGGTGGGAATTAGTGTCCGAGTGTTTAAACCCTAATGCATGAGAAATGGCAAGTAAACACCGTAATTACATATCTACCATCACACAAGAGGGTCCGAATAATTGTCCGAGTGTTAGAACCCTAATGCATGAGAAATGGCAAATAAACACCGTAATTACATATCTGCCATCATGCAAGAGGGTCCGAATAAGTGTCCGAGTGTTCAAACCCTAATGGATGAGAAATGGCAGGTAAACACCATAATTACATATCTACCCTTATGCAAGAGGGTCCGAATAAGTGTCCGTGTGATCGAACCCTAATGCAAGAGAAATGGCAAGTAAACACCATAATTACATAGCTGCCATCATGGAAGAGGGTACGAATAAGTGTCCGAGTGTTCGAACCCTAATGGATGAAAAATGGCAGGCAAACACCGTAATTACATATCTGCCATCATGCAAGAGGGTTCGAATAAGTGTCCGTGTGTTCGAACCCTAATGCATGAGAAATGGCAAGTAAACACCATAATTACATAGCTGCCATCATGAAAGAGGGTCTGAATAAGTGTCCGAGTATTTAAACCATAATGCATGATAAATGGCAAGTAAACACCAAAATTACATATCTGTCGTCATGCAAGACGGTCCGAATAAGTGTCCTAGTGTTCGAACCCTAATGCATGAGAAATGGCAAGTAAAGACAATAATTACATATCTGCCGTCATGCAAGAGGGTCTGAATTAGTGTCCGAGTGTTTAAACCCTAATGCATTAGAAATGGCAAGTAACACCATAATTATATATCGGCCATCATGCAAGAGGGAACAAATTGGTGTCCAAGTGTCTAAACCCAAATGCATGAGAAATGGCAAGCAAACACCATAATTACATATCTGCCG
The DNA here is from genome assembly GCF_055761805.1 of Camellia sinensis. Classification (NCBI taxonomy): domain Eukaryota; kingdom Viridiplantae; phylum Streptophyta; class Magnoliopsida; order Ericales; family Theaceae; genus Camellia; species Camellia sinensis. The sequence goes on from NC_138972.1 coordinate 166,846,480, forward strand.
TCATGCAAGAGGGTCCGAATAAGTGTCCGAGTGTTCGAACCCTAATGTATGAGAAATGGCATGTAAACACCATAATTACATATCTGCCATCATGCAAGAGGGTCTGAATTAGTGTCCGAGTGTTTAAACCCTAATGCGTGAGAAATGACAAGTAAACACCGTAATCACATATTTGCCATCATGCATGAGGTTCCGAATACGTGTCCGAGTGTTCGAACCCTAATGCATGAGAAATGGCAAGTAAACACCATAATTACATATCTGTCATCACGCAAGAGGGTCCAAATAAGTGTCCGAGTGTTCAGACCCTAATGGATGAGAAATGGAAGAGAAATGGCAAGTGAACACCATAATTACATATCAGCCGTCATGCAAGAGGGTCCGAATAAGTGTCCGAATGTTCGAACCCGAATGTATGAGAAATGGCACGTAAATAGCATAATTACATATCTACCATCATGCAAGAGGGTCGGAATTAGTGTCCGACAGTTTAAACCCTAATGCATGGGAAAAGGCAAGTAAACACTATAATTACAAGTGGGTCGTCATGCAAGTGGGTCCGAATAAGTTTCCGAGTGCTCGAATCCTAATGCACGAGAAATGTCCAGTAAACACCATAATTACATATCTGCCATCATGCAAGAGCGTCTGAATTAGTATCCGAGTGTTTAAACCCTAATGCATGAGACATGGCAAGTAAACACCGTAAGTACATATCTGCCATCATGCAAGAGTGTCCGAATAAGTGTCCGAGTGTTCGAACCCTAATGCATGAGAAATGGCAAATAAACACCATATTTCCAAATCTCCATCATGCGAAAGGGTCCGAATATGTGTCCGAGTGTTTAAACCCTAATGCATGAGAAATGGCAAGTTACACCATAATTACATATCTGTTAACATGCAAGAGGGTCCGAATAAGTGCTGGGTGCCTAAACCCTAATGCCTGAGAAATGGCAAGTAACACCATATTTACATATCTGCCATTACGCAAGAGGGTCTGAATAATTGTCCGAGTGTTTAAACCCTAATGCATGAGAAATGGCAAGTAAACACCATAATTACATATCAGTCGTCATGCAAGAGGTTCTGAATAAGTGTCCGAGTGTTCGAACCCGAATGCATGAGAAATGGCAAGTAAACACCGTAATCACATATCTGCCATCACGCAAGAGGGTCCGAATAAGTGTCCGAGTGTTCGAACCCTGATGCAAGAGAAATGGAAGTAAACACCGGAATTACAAATCTGCCATCATGCAAGAGGTTCCGAATAAGTGTCCGAGTGTTCGAACCCTAATGGATGAGAAATGGCGGGTGAACACCATAATTACATATCTGCCATAATGCAAGAGTGTCCGAATAAGTGTCTGAGTGTTAGAACCCAAATGCGTGAGAAATGGCAAGTAAACACCATAATTACATATCTACCATCATGCAAGAGGGTCTGAATTAGTGTCCGAGTGTTTAAACCCTAATGCATGAGAAATGGCATGTAAACACCGTAATTACAAATCTGCAATCATGCAAGAGGGTCCGAATAAGTGTCCGAGTGTTCGAACCCCAATGCAAGAGAAATGGCAAGTAAACACCATAATTACATATCTGCCATCATGCAAGAGGGTCCGAATAAGTGTTGATTGTCTAAATCCTAATGCATGAGAAATGGCAAGTAACACGATAATTACATATCTGCCATCATGCAAGAGGGCCTGAATAAGTGTCCAAGTGTTTAAACCCTAATGCATGAGAAATGGCAAGTAAACACCATAATTACAAATCTGCCGTCATGCTAGAGGGTCCGAATAAGTGTGCGAGTGTTCGAACCCTAATGTATGAGAAATGGCAAGTAAACACCATAATTACATATCTGCCATCATGCAAGAGGGTCCGAATCGGTGTCTGAGTGTTTAAACCCAAATCCATGAGAAATGGCAAGTAAACACCATAATTACATATCTGCCGTCATGCAAGAGGGTCCGAATAAATGTCTGAGTGTTCGAACCCTATTGCCTGAGAAATGTCAAGTAAACACCATAATTACATATCTGCCGTACTGCAAGAGGGTCCGAATAAGTGTCCGAGTGTTTAAACCCTAATGCATGAGAAATGACAAGTAAACACCGTAATTACATCTCTGCCATCATGCAAGAGGGTCCGAATAAGTGTCCGTGTGTTCGAACCCTAATGCCAAAGTAACGGAAAGTAAACACCAAAATTACATATCTGTCATCATGTAAGAGGGTCTGAATAAGCGTCCGAGTGTTTAAACCCTAATGCACGAGAAATGGCAAGTAAACACCATAATTACATATCTGCCATCATCCAGGAGGATCCGAATAAGTGCTTGGTTTCTAAACCCTAATGCATGAGAAATGGCAAGTAACGCCATTATTACATATCTGCCATCATGCAAGAGGGTCCAAATAAACGTCTGAGTGTTTAGACCCTAATGCATGAGAAATGGCAAGTAAACACCATAATTTCATATCTACCGTCATGCAAGAGGGTCCGAATATGTGTCCGAGTGTTCGAACCATAATGTATGAGAAATGGCAAGTAAACACCATAATTACATATCTGCCATCATGCAAGAGGGTCGGAATAAGTGCTGGGTGTCTAAAACCTAACGCATGAGAAACAGCAACTAAACACCATAATTACATATCTGCCATCATGCAAGAGGGTCCGAATAAGTGTCCGAGTGTTTAAACACAAATGCATGAGAAATGGTATGTAAATACCATAATTACATTTCTACCGTCATGTAAGATTGTCCGAATAAGTGCTGGGTGTCTAACCCCTAATGCATCAAAAATGGCAAGTAACACCATAATTACATATCTGCCATCATGCAAAAGGGTTTGAATAAGTGTCCGAGTGTTCGAACCCTAATGCATGAGAAATGCCAAGTAAACACCATAATTACATATCTGCCATCATGCAAGAGGGTGGGAATTAGTGTCAGAGTGTTTAAACCCTAATGCATGAGAAATGGCAAGTAAACACCGTAATTACATATCTACCATCACACAAGAGGGTCCGAATAATTGTCCGAGTGTTAGAACCCTAATGCATGAGAAATGGCAAATAAACACCGTAATTACATATCTGCCATCATGCAAGAGGGTCCGAATAACTGTCCGAGTGTTCAAACCCTAATGGATGAGAAATGGCAGGTAAACACCATAATTACATATCTACCCTTATGCAAGACGGTCCGAATAAGTGTCCGTGTGATCGAACCCTAATGCAAGAGAAATGGCAAGTAAACACCATAATTACATAGCTGCCATCATGCAAGAGGGTACGAATAAGTGTCCGAGTGTTCGAACCCTAATGGATGAAAAATGGCAGGCAAACACCGTAATTACATATCTGCCATCATGCAAGAGGGTCCGAATAAGTGTCCGTGTGTTCGAACCCTAATGCATGAGAAATGGCAAGTAAACACCATAATTACATAGCTGCCATCATGAAAGACGGTCTGAATAAGTGTCCGAGTATTTAAACCATAATGCATGAGAAATGGCAAGTAAACACCAAAATTACATATCTGTCGTCATGCAAGACGGTCCGAATAAGTGTCCGCGTGTTCGAACCCTAATGCTTGGGAAATGGCAAGTAAAGACAATAATTACATATCTGCCGTCATGCAAGAGGGTCAGAATTAGTGTCCGAGTGTTTAAACCCTAATGCATTAGAAATGGCAAGTAACACCATTATTACATATCGGCCATCATGCAAGAGGGAACAAATTGGTGTCCAAGTGTCTAAACCCAAATGCATGAGAAATGGCAAGCAAACACCATAATTACATATCTGCCGTCATGCAAGAGGGTCCGAATAAGTGTCCGAGTGTTCGAACCCTAATGTATGAGAAATGGCATGTAAACACCATAATTACATATCTGCCATCATGCAAGAGGGTCTAAATTAGTGTCCGAGTGTTTAAACCCTAATGCGTGAGAAATGACAAGTAAACACCGTAATCACATATCTGCCATCATGCATGAGGTTCCGAATACGTGTCCGAGTGTTCGAACCCTAATGCATGAGAAATGGCAAGTAAACACCATAATTACATATCTGTCATCACGCAAGAGGGTCCGAATAAGTGTCCGAGTGTTTAGACCCTAATGGATGAGAAATGGAAGAGAAATGGCAAGTGAACACCATAATTACATATCAGCCGTCATGCAAGAGGGTCCGAATAAGTGTCCGAATGTTCGAACCCGAATGTATGAGAAATGGCACGTAAATAGCATAATTACATATCTACCATCATGCAAGAGGGTCGGAATTAGTGTCCGACAGTTTAAACCCTAATGCATGGGAAATGGCAAGTAAACACTATAATTACAAGTGGGTCGTCATGCAAGTGGGTCCGAATAAGTGTCCGAGTGCTCGAATCCTAATGCACGAGAAATGTCCAGTAAACACCATAATTACATATCTGCCATCATGCAAGAGGGTCTGAATTAGTATCCGAGTGTTTAAACCGTAATGCATGATACATGGCAAGTAAACACCGTAAGTACATATCTGCCATCATGCAAGAGTGTCCGAATAAGTGTCCGAGTGTTCGAACCCTAATGCATGAGAAATGGCAAATAAACACCATATTTCCATATCTCCATCATGCGAAAGGGTCCGAATATGTGTCCGAGTGTTTAAACCCTAATGCATGAGAAATGGCAAGTTACACCATAATTACATATCTGTCAACATGCAAGAGGGTCCGAATAAGTGTTGGGTGCCTAAACCCTAATGCCTGAGAAATGGCAAGTAACACCATATTTACATATCTGCCATTACGCAAGAGGGTCTGAATAATTGTCCGAGTGTTTAAACCCTAATGCATGAGAAATGGCAAGTAAACACCATAATTACATATCTGTCGTCATGCAAGAGGTTCCGAATAAGTGTCCGAGTGTTCGAACCCGAATGCATGAGAAATGGCAAGTAAACAACGTAATCACATATCTGCCATCACGCAAGAGGGTCTGAATAAGTGTCCGAGTGTTCGAACCCTGATGCAAGAGAAATGGAAGTAAACACCCGAATTACAAATCTGCCATCATGCAAGAGGGTCCGAATAAGTGTCCGAGTGTTCGAAACCTAATGGATGAGAAATGGCGGGTGAACACCATAATTACATATCTGCCATAATGCAAGAGTGTCCGAATAAGTGTCTGAGTGTTAGAACCCTAATGCGTGAGAAATGTCAAGTAAACACCATAATTACATATCTGCCATCATGCAAGAGGGTCTGAATTAGTGTCCGAGTGTTTAAACCCTAATGCATGAGAAATGGCAAGTAAACACCGTAATTACAAATCTGCAATCATGCAAGAGGGTCCGAATAAGTGTCCGAGTGTTCGAACCCCAATGCAAAAGAAATGGCAAGTAAACACCATAATTACATATCTGCCATCATGCAAGAGGGTCCGAATAAGTGCTGATTGTCTAAATCCTAATGCATGAGAAATGGCAAGTAACACGATAATTACATATCTGCCATCATGCAAGAGGGTCTGAATAAGTGTCCGAGTGTTTAAACCCTAATGCATGAGAAATGGCAACTAAAAACACCATAATTACATATCAGCCATCATGCAAGAGGGTCTGAATAAGTACTGATTGTCTAAGCCCTAATGCATGAGAAATGGCAAGTAACACCATAATTACATATCTGCCATCATGCAAGAGGGTCAGAATAAGTGTCCGAGTGTTTAAACCCTAATGCACGAGAAATGGCAAGTAAACACCATAATTATATATCTGCCGTCATGCAAGAGGGTCTGAATTAGTGTCCGAGTGTTTAAACCCTAATGCATGAGACATGGCAAGTAAACCCCGTAGGTACGTATCAGTCATCATGCAAGAGAGTCAGAACAAGTGTTCGAGTGTTCGAACCCTAATGCATGAGAAATGAAAAATAAACACCATAATTGTATCTGCCATCATGCAAGAGGGTTCGAATAAGTGTCCGAGTGTTTAAACCCTAACATGTGAGAAATGGCAAATAACACGATAATTACATATCTGCCATCATGCAAGAGGATTCGAATAAGTGCAGGGCGTCTAAACCCTAATGGATGAGAAATGGGAAGTAACACATAATTACATGTCTGCCATCATGCAAGAGCATTTGCATAAGTGTCGAGTGTTTAAACCCAAATGCTTGAGAAATGGCAAGTAAACACCATAACTACATATCTGTCGTCACGCAAGAGGGTCCGAATAAGTGTCCGAGTGTTCGAACCCTAACGCATGAGAAATGGCAAGTAAACACCATAATTACACATCTGCCATCCTGCAAGAGGGTCCGAATTAGTGTCCGAGTGTTTTGAACCCTAATGCATGAGAAATGGCAAGTAAACACCGTAATTACATATCTGCCATCATGCAAGAGGGACCAAATAAGTGCTGGGTGTCTAAACCCTAATGCATGAGAAATGGCAAGTAACACCATAATTACATATCTGCCATCATGCAAGAGGGTCTGAACAAGTGTCCGAGTGATAAAATCTAATGCATGAGAAATGGCAAATAAACACCATAATTACATATCTGTCATCATGCAAAACGGTCAGAATATGTGTCCGAGTGTTTAAACCCTAATGCATGAGAAATGTCAAGTAACACCATAATTGCATTTCTGCCATGATGCAAAAGGGTCCGAATAAGTGTTGGGTGTCTAAACCCTAATGCATGAGGAATGGCAAGTAACACCATAATTACATATCTGCCATCACGCAAGAAGGTCTGAATAATTGTCCGAGTGTTTAAACCCAAGTGCGTGAGAAATGGCAAGTAAACACCATAATTACATATCTGCCGTCATGCAAGAGGGTCCAAATTAGTGTCCGTGTGCTCGAACCCTAATGCATGAGAAATGGCATGTTTACACCATAATTACATATCTGCTATCATGCAAAAGGGTCTGAATTAGTGTTCGAGTGTTCAAACCCTAATACATGAGAAATGGCAAGTAAACACCGTAATTACGTATCTGCCATCACGGATGAGGGTCCAAATAAGTGTCCGAGTGTTCGAACCTTAATGCAAGAGAAATGGCATGTAAACACCATAATTACATATTTGCCATCATGCAAGAGGGTCAGAATAAGTGTCCGAGTGTTCGAACCGTAATGGATGAGAAATGGCAGGTAAACGCCATAATTACATATCTACCATCATGCAAGAGGGTCCGAATATGTGTCCGAGTATTCGTACCCTAATGCTTGGGAAATGGCAAGTAACACCATAATTACATATCTGCCATCATGTAAGAGGGTCTGAATAAGCGTCCGAGTGTTCGAACCCTAATGTGTGAAAAAAGGCAAGTAAATATCATAATAACATATCAACCGTGTTACAAGGGTGTCCGAATAAGTGTCCGGGTGTTCGAACCCTAATGCAAGAGAAATGGCAAGTAAACACCACAATTACATATCTGTCTTCATGTACGACGGTCTGAATAAGTGTCCGAATGTTTAAACCCTAATGAATGAGAAATGGCAATCAAACACCATAATTACATATCTGTCATCATGCAACAGGGTCCGAATAAGTGTCCGAGTGTTCGAACCCTAATGTATGAGAAATGACAAGTAAACACCATAATAACATATCTGCCATCATGCAAGAGGGTCCGAATAAGTGCAGGGTGTCTAAACCCTGATGCCTGAGAAATGGCAAGTAACACCATAATTACATATCCGCCGTCATGTAAGAGGGTCCGAATAAGTGCTGGGTGTCTAAGCCCTAATGCATGAGAAATGGCAAGTAAAGCCCATAATTCAATATCCGCCGTCATGCAAGAGGGTCCGAATAAGTGTCCGAGTGTTCGAACCCTAATGCATGAGAAATGGCAAGTAAACACCATAATTACATATCTGTCATCATGTAAGAGGGTCTGAAGAAATGTCCGAGTGTTCGAACCCTAATGCATGAGAAATGGCAAGTAAACAACATAATTACATATATGCCAGCATGCAAGAGGGTCCGAATAAGTGCTGGGTGTCTAAACCCTAATGCATGAGAAATAGCAAGTAAACACCATAATTATATATCTGCCATGATGCAAGAGGGTCCGAAAAATTGTCCGAGTGTTTAAACACTAATGCATGAGAATTGGTAAGTAAATACCATAATTACATATCTCCCATCATGTATGATGGTCCGAATAAGTGCTGGCTATCTAAACCCTAATGCTTGAGAAATGGCAAGTAAACACCATAATTACATATCTGCTATCATGCCAGAGGGTCAGAATTAGTGTCTGATTGTTCGAACCCTAATGGATGAGAAATGGCAAATAAACACCATAATTACATATATGCCATCATGCAAGAAGGTCGGAATTAAACCCTAATGCATGAGAAATGACAAGTAAATACTGTAATTACATATCTGCATAATCCAAGAGGGTACGAGTAAGTGTCCGAGTGTTCGAACCCTAATGCATGAGAAATGGCAAGTAGACACCATAATTCCATATCTGCCATCATGCAAGAGGGTCTGAATAGGGGGCCGAGGGATTAAACCCTAATACATGAGAAATGGCAAGTAAACACCATAATTACATATCTGCCGTTATGCAAAAGGGTCCGAATAAGTGTCCGAGTGTTCGAACCCTAATGCATGAGAAACGCCAAGGTAAATAACATAATTACATATCTGCCATCATGCAAGAGGGTACGAATAAGTGCTTGGCGCCTAAACCCTAATGCAGGAGAAATGGCAAGCAAACACCAAAATTACATTTCGGCCATCATGCAAGAGGGTCTGACTTAGTGTCCGAGTGTTCAAACCCTAATGCATGAGACATGGCATGTAAACACCGTAATTACATATCTGCCGTCGTGCAAGAGGGTCCGAATAAATGTCTGAGTGTTCGAACCCTAATACATGAGAAATGGAAAATAAACACAATAATTACATATCTGCCATCTTGCAAAAGGGTCCGAATAAGTGTCCGAGTGTTTAAACCCTAATGCATGGGAAATGGCGAGTAACACGATAATTTCATATCTGCCATCGTGCAAGAGGGTCCGAATAAGTGCTGGGTGTCTAAGCCCTAATGCATGAGAAATGGCAAGTAACACCATAATTACATCTCTTCCGTCATGCAAGAGGGTCTGAATAAGTATCCGAGTGTTTAAACCCTATTGCATGAGAAATGGCAAGTAAACACCATAATTACATATCTGTCGTCATGCAAGAGTGTCCGAATAAGTGTCCGAGTATTCGAACCCTAATGCATGAGAAATGGTAAGTAAACACCATAATTACATATCTGCCATCATGCAAGAGGGTCTGAATTAGTGTCTGAGTGTTTAAACCATAATGCATCAGAAATGGCAAGTGAACACCGTAATTACATATCTGCCATCACGCAAGAGGGTCCGAATAAGTGTTCGAGTGTTCGAACCCTAATGCATGAGAAACGACAAGTAAACACCACAATTACATACTTACCATCATTCAAGAGGGTCCGAAAAAGTGTCCGAGGGTTCGAACCCTAATGGATGAAAAATGGCAGGTAAACACCATAATTACATATCTGCCGTCATGCGAGAGGGTCCGAATAAGTGTCCGTGTGTTCGAACCCTAATGCATGAGAAATGGCAAGTAAACACCATAATTACATATCTGCCATCACGTAAGAGGGTCTGAATAATTGTCCGAGTGTTCGAACCATAATGCATGAGAAATGTCAAGTAAACAACATAATTACATATATGCCATCATGCAAGAGGGTCCGAATAAGTGCTGGGTGTCTAAACCCTAATGCATGAGAAATAGCAAGTAAACACCATAATTACATATCTGCCATCACGCAAGAGGGTCAGGATAAGTGTCCGATTGTTTGAACCCTAATGGATGAGAAATGGAAAATAAACACCATAATTACATATATGCCATCATGCAAGAAGGTCAGAATTAGTGTCCGAGTGTTTAAACCCTAATGTATGAGAAATGACAAGTAAACACCGTAATTACATATCTGCCATCATCCAAGAGGGTCCGAATAAGTGTCTGAGTGTTCGAACCCTAATGCATGAGAAATGGCAAGTAGACACGATAATTCTATATCTGCCATCATGCAAGAGGGTCCGAATAAGTGCTTGGTGCCTAAACACTAATGCATGAGAAATGGCAAGCAAACACCATAATTACATTTCAGCCATCATGCAAGAGGGTCTGACTTAGTGTCCAAGTGTTTACACCCTAATGCATGAGACATGGCAAGTAAACACCGTAATTACATATCTGCCATCGTGCAAGAGGGTCCGAATAAGTGTCCGAGTGTTCGAACCGTAATGCATGAGAAATGGAAAATAAACACCATAATTACATATCTGCCATCATGCAAAAGGGTCTGAATTAGTGTTCGAGTGTTCAAACCCTAATGCATGAGAAGTGGCAAGTAAACACGGTAATTACGTATCTGCCATCACGGAAGAGGGTTCGAATAAGTGTCCGAGTGTTCGAACCTTAATGCAAGAGAAATGGCATGTAAACACCATAATTACATATTTGCCATCATGCAAGATGGTCTGAATAGGTGTCCGAGTGTTCGAATAGTAATGGATGAGAAATGGCAGGTAAACGGCATAATTACGTATCTGCCATCTTGCAAGAGGGTCCGAATATGTGTCCGAGTGTTCGTACCCTAATGCATGGGAAATGGAAAGTAACACCATAATTACATATCTGTCATCATGTAAGAAGGTCTGAATGAGCGTCCGAGTGTTCGAACCCTAATGTGTGAGGAATGGAAAGTAACCATCATAATAACATATCAGCCGTCTTACAAGGCGGTCCGAATAAGTGTCTGAGTGTTCGAACCCTAATGCAAGAGAAATGGCAAGTAAACCCCACAATTACATATCTGTCATCATGTAAGACGGTCTGAATAAGTGTCCAAATGTTTAACGCATGAGAAATGGCAAGCAAACACCACAATTACATATCAGTCGTCATGCAAGAGGGTCCGAATAAGTGTCCGAGTGTTCGAACCCTAATGTATGTGAAATGAAAAGTAAACACCATAATAACATATCTGCCATCATGGAAGAGGGTCCGAATAGGTGCTGGGTGTCTAAACCCTGATGCATGAGAAATGGCAAGTAACACCATAATTACATATCTGCCATCATGCAAGAGGGTCTGAATAAGTGTCCGAGTGTTTAAACCCTAATGCATGAGAAATGGCAAGTAAAGCCCATAATTAAATATCCGCCGTCATGCAAGAGGGTCTGAATAAGTATCCGAGTGTTCGAACCCTCATGCATTAGAAATGGCAAGTAAACAACATAATTACATATATGCCAGCATGCAAGAGGGTCCGAATAAGTGCTGGGTGTCTAAACCCTAATGCATGAGAAAGAGCAAGTAAACACCATAATTATATATCTGCCATGGTGCAAGAGGGCCCGAAAAAATGTACGAGTGTTTAAACAATAATGCATGAGAATTGGTAAGTAAATACCATAATTACATATCTGCCATCATGTGTGATGGTCCGAATAAGTGCTGGCTATCTAAACCCTAATGCTTGAGAAATGGCAAGTAAACACCATAATTACATATCTGCTATCATGCCAGAGGGTCAGAATTAGTGTCCGATTGTTCGAACCCTAATGGATGAGAAATGGTCAAATAAACACCATAATTACATATATGCCATCATGCTAGAAGGTTGGAATTAAACCCTAATGCATGAGAAATGACAAGCAAAGACTGTAATTACATATCTGCCATCATCCAAGAGGGTACGAATAAGTGTCCGAGTATTCAAACCCTAATGCATGAGAAATGGCAAGTAGACACCATTATTCCATATCTGCCATCATGCAAGAGGATCTGAATAGGGGCCGAGGGATTAAACCCTAATACATGAGAAATGGCAAGTGAACCCCATAATTACATAACTGCCGTCATGCAAGAGGGTCCGAATAAGTGTCCAAGTGTTCGAACCCTAATGCATGAGAAACGCCAAGTAAATAACATAATTACATATCTACCATCATGCAAGAGGGTACGAATAAGTGCTTGGCGCCTAAACCCTAATGCATGAGAAATGGCAAGCAAACACCATAATTACATTTCAACCATCATGCAAGAGGGTCTGACTTAGTGTCCGAGTGTTTAAACCCTAATGCATGAGACATGGCAAGTAAACACCGTAATTACTTATCTGCCATCGTGCAAGAGGGTCCGAAAAAGTGTCCGATTGTTCGAACCCTAATGCTTGAGAAATGGCAAATAAACACAATAATTACATATCTGCCATCTTGCAAAAGGGTCCGAATAAGTGTCCGAGTGTTTAAACCCTAATGCATGGGAAATGGCGAGTAACACGATAATTTCATATCTGCCATCGTGCAAGAGGGTCCGAATAAGTGCTGGGTGTCTAAGCCCTAATGCATGAGAAATGGCAAGTAACACCATAATTACATCTCTTCCGTCATGCAAGAGGGTCTGAATAAGTATCCGAGTGTTTAAACCCTATTGCATGAGAAATGGCAAGTAAACACCATAATTACATATCTGTCGTCATGCAAGAGTGTCCGAATAAGTGTCCGAGTATTCGAACCCTAATGCATGAGAAATGGTAAGTAAACACCATAATTACATATCTCCCATCATGCAAGAGGGTCTGAATTAGTGTCTGAGTGTTTAAACCATAATGCATCAGAAATGGCAAGTGAACACCGTAATTACATATCTACCATCACGCAAGAGTGTTCGAATAAGTGTCTGAGTGTTCGAACCCTAATGCATGAGAAACGACAAGTAAACACCACAATTACATACTTACCATCATTCAAGAGGGTCCGAAAAAGTGTCCGAGGGTTCGAACCCTAATGGATGAGAAATGGCAGGTAAACACCATAATTACATATCTGCCGTCATGCGAGAGGGTCCGAATAAGTGTCCGTGTGTTCGAACCCTAATGCATGAGAAATGGCAAGTAAACACCATAATTACATATCTGCCATCATGTAAGCGGGTCTGAATAATTGTCCGATTGTTCGAACCATAATGCATGAGAAATGTCAAGTAAACAACATAATTACATATATGCCATCATGCAAGAGGGTCCGAATAAGTGCTGGGTGTCTAAACCCTAATGCATGAGAAACAGCAAGTAAACACCATAATTACATATCTGCCATCACGCAAGAGGGTCAGGATAAGTGTCTGATTGTTTGAACCCTAATGGATGAGAAATGGCAAATAAACAACATAATTACATATATGCCATCATGCAAGAAGGTCAGAATTAGTGTCCGAGTGTTTAAACCCTAATGTATGAGAAATGACAAGTAAACACCGTAATTACATATCTGCCATCATCCAAGAGGGTCCGAATAAGTGTCTGAGTGTTCGAACCCTAATGCATGAGAAATGGCAAGTAGACACGATAATTCTATATCTGCCATCATGCAAGAGGGTCTGAATAGGGGGCCGAGTGTTTAAACCCTAATGCATGAGAAATGGCAAGTAAACACCATAATTACATATCTGCCGTCATGCAAGAGGGTCCGAATAAGTGTCCGAGTATTCGAACCCTAATGCATGAGAAATGGCAAGTTAATAACATAATTACATATCTGCCATCATGCAAGAGGGTCCGAATAAGTGCTTGGTGCCTAAACACTAATGCATGAGAAATGGCAAGCAAACACCATAATTACATTTCAGCCATCATGCAAGAGGGTCTGACTTAGTGTCCAAGTGTTTACACCCTAATGCATGAGACATGGCAAGTAAACACCGTAATTACATATCGGCCATCGTGCAAGAGGGTCCGAATAAGTGTCCGATTGTTCGAACCGTAATGCATGAGAAATGGAAAATAAACACCATAATTACATATCTGCCATCATGCAAAAGGGTCTGAATTAGTGTTCGAGTGTTCAAACCCTAATGCATGAGAAGTGGCAAGTAAACACCATAATTACATATCTGTCGTCATGCAAGAGTGTCCGAATAAGTGTCCGAGTATTCGAACCCTAATGCATGAGAAATGGTAAGTAAACACCATAATTACATATCTCCCATCATGCAAGAGGGTCTGAATTAGTGTCTGAGTGTTTAAACCATAATGCATCAGAAATGGCAAGTGAACACCGTAATTACATATCTACCATCACGCAAGAGTGTTCGAATAAGTGTCTGAGTGTTCGAACCCTAATGCATGAGAAACGACAAGTAAACACCACAATTACATACTTACCATCATTCAAGAGGGTCCGAAAAAGTGTCCGAGGGTTCGAACCCTAATGGATGAGAAATGGCAGGTAAACACCATAATTACATATCTGCCGTCATGCGAGAGGGTCCGAATAAGTGTCCGTGTGTTCGAACCCTAATGCATGAGAAATGGCAAGTAAACACCATAATTACATATCTGCCATCATGTAAGCGGGTCTGAATAATTGTCCGATTGTTCGAACCATAATGCATGAGAAATGTCAAGCAAACAACATAATTACATATATGCCATCATGCAAGAGGGTCCGAATAAGTGCTGGGTGTCTAAACCCTAATGCATGAGAAACAGCAAGTAAACACCATAATTACATATCTGCCATCACGCAAGAGGGTCAGGATAAGTGTCTGATTGTTTGAACCCTAATGGATGAGAAATGGCAAATAAACAACATAATTACATATATGCCATCATGCAAGAAGGTCAGAATTAGTGTCCGAGTGTTTAAACCCTAATGTATGAGAAATGACAAGTAAACACCGTAATTACATATCTGCCATCATCCAAGAGGGTCCGAATAAGTGTCTGAGTGTTCGAACCCTAATGCATGAGAAATGGCAAGTAGACACGATAATTCTATATCTGCCATCATGCAAGAGGGTCTGAATAGGGGGCCGAGTGTTTAAACCCTAATGCATGAGAAATGGCAAGTAAACACCATAATTACATATCTGCCGTCATGCAAGAGGGTCCGAATAAGTGTCCGAGTATTCGAACCCTAATGCATGAGAAATGGCAAGTTAATAACATAATTACATATCTGCCATCATGCAAGAGGGTCCGAATAAGTGCGTGGTGCCTAAACACTAATGCATGAGAAATGGCAAGCAAACACCATAATTACATTTCAGCCATCATGCAAGAGGGTCTGACTTAGTGTCCAAGTGTTTACACCCTAATGCATGAGACATGGCAAGTAAACACCGTAATTACATATCTGCCATCGTGCAAGAGGGTCCGAATAAGTGTCCGATTGTTCGAACCGTAATGCATGAGAAATGGAAAATAAACACCATAATTACATATCTGCCATCATGCAAAAGGGTCTGAATTAGTGTTCGAGTGTTCAAACCCTAATGCATGAGAAGTGGCAAGTAAACACGGTAATTACGTATCTTCCATCACGGAAGAGGGTTCGAATAAGTGTCCGAGTGTTCGAACCTTAATGCAAGAGAAATGGCATGTAAACACCATAATTACATATTTTCCATCATGCAAGATGGTCTGAATAGGTGTCCGAGTGTCCGAACAGTAATGGATGAGAAATGGCAGGTAAACGGCATAATTACGTATCTGCCATCTTGCAAGAGGGTCCGAATATGTGTCCGAGTGTTCGTACCCTAATGCATGGGAAATGGAAAGTAACACCATAATTACATATATGTCATCATGTAAGAGGGTCTGAATGAGCGTCCGAGTGTTCGAACCCTAATGTGTGAGGAATGGAAAGTAAACATCATAATAACATATCAGCCGTCTTACAAGGCGGTCCGAATAAGTGTCTGAGTGTTCGAACCCTAATGCAAGAGAAATGGCAAGTAAACCCCACAATTACATATCTGTCATCATGTAAGACGGTCTGAATAAGTGTCCAAATGTTTAACGCACGAGAAATGGCAAGCAAACACCACAATTACATATCTGTCGTCATGCAAGAGGGTCCGAATAAGTGTCCGAGTGTTCGAACCCTAATGTACGAGAAATGACAAGTAAACACCATAATAACATATCTGCCATCATGGAAGAGGGTCCGAATCTAAACCCTGATGCATGAGAAATGGCAAGTAACACCATAATTACATATCTGCCATCATGTAAGAGGGTCTGAATAAGTGTCCGAGTGTTTAAACCGTAATGCATGAGAAATGGCAAGTAAAGCCCATAATTAAATATCCGCCGTCATGCAAGAGGGTCTGAATAAGTGTCCGAGTGTTCGAACCCTCATGCATCAGAAATGGCAAGTAAACAACATAATTACATATATGCCAGCATGCAAGAGGGTCTGAATAAGTGCTGGGTGTCTAAACCCTAATGCATGAGAAAGAGCAAGTAAACACCATAATTATATATCTGCCATGGTGCAAGAGGGTCCGAAAAAATGTACGAGTGTTTAAACACTAATGCATGAGGATTGGTAAGTAAATACCATAATTACATATCTGCCATCATGTGTGATGGTCCGAATAAGTGCTGGCTATCTAAACCCTAATGCTTGAGAAATGGCAAGTAAACACCATAATTACATATCTGCTATCATGCCAGAGGGTCAGAATTAGTGTCCGATTGTTCGAACCCTAATGGATGAGAAATGGTCAAATAAACACCATAATTACATATATGCCATCATGCTAGAAGGTCGGAATTAAACCCTAATGCATGAGAAATGACAAGTAAAGACTGTAATTACATATCTGCCATCATCCAAGAGGGTACGAATAAGTGTCCGAGTATTCAAACCCTAATGCATGAGAAATGGCAAGTAGACACCATTATTCCATATCTGCCATCATGCAAGAGGATCTGAATAGGGGCCGAGGGATTAAACCCTAATACATGAGAAATGGCAAGTGAACCCCATAATTACATAACTGCCGTCATGCAAGAGGGTCCGAATAAGTGTCCAAGTGTTCGAACCCTAATGCATGAGAAACGCCAAGTAAATAACATAATTACATATCTACCATCATGCAAGAGGGTACGAATAAGTGCTTGGCGCCTAAACCCTAATGCATGAGAAATGGCAAGCAAACACCATAATTACATTTCGACCATCATGCAAGAGGGTCTGACTTAGTGTCCGAGTGTTTAAACCCTAATGCATGAGACATGGCAAGTAAACACCGTAATTACTTATCTGCCATCGTGCAAGAGGGTCCGAAAAAGTGTCCGATTGTTCGAACCCTAATGCTTGAGAAATGGCAAATAAACACAATAATTACATATCTACCATCTTGCAAACGGGTCCGAATAAGTGTCCGAGTATTTAAACCCTAATGCATGGGAAAGGGCAAGTAACACCGTAATTTCATATCTGCCATCGTGCAAGAGGGTCCGAATAAGTGCTGGGTGTCTAAACCCTAATGCATGAGAAATGGCATATAACACCATAATTACATCTCTGCCATCATGCAAGAGGGTCTGAATAAGTATCCGAGTGTTTAAACCCTATTGCATGAGAAATGGCAAGTAAACACCATAATTACATATCTGCCGTCATGCAAGAGGGTCCGAATAAGTGTCCGAGTATTCGAACCGTAATGCATGAGAAATGGCAAGCAAACACCATAATTACATATCAGCCATCATGCAAGAGGGTCTGAATTAGTGTCTGAGTGTTTAAACCCTAATGCATCAGAAATGGCAAGTGAACACCGTAATTACATATCTGCCATCACGCAAGAGGGTCCGAATAAGTGTCCGAGTGTTTGAACCCTAACGCATGAGAAATAGCAAGTAAACACCACAATTACATACCTACCATCATGCAAGAGGGTCCGAAAAAGTGTCCGAGGGTTCGAACCCTAATGGATGAGAAATGGCAGGTAAACACCACAATTACATATCTGCCGTCATGCGAGAGGGTCCGAATAAGTGTCCGAGTTTTCGAACCCTAATGCATGAGAAATGGCAAACAACACCACAATTACATATCTGCCATCATGCAAGAGGGTCCGAATAAGTGCTGGGTGTCTAAACCCTAATGCATGAGAAATAGCATGTAAACACCATAATTACATATCTACCATCACGCAAGAGGCTCAGAATAAGTGTCCGATTGTTTGAACCCTAATGGATGAGAAATGGCCAATAAACACTATAATTACATATATGCCATCATGCAAGAAGGTCGGAATTAGTGTCCGAGTGTTTAAACCCTAATGAATGAGAAATGACAAGTAAACACCGTAATTACATATCTGCCATCATCCAAGGGGGTCCGAGTAAGTGTCCGAGTGTTCGAACCCTAATGAATGAGAAATGGAAAGTAGACACGATAATTCTATATCTACCATCATGCAAGAGGGTCCGAATAGGGGGCCGAGTGTTTAAACCCTAATGCATGAGAAATGGCAAGTAAACACCATAATTTCATATCTGTCGTCATGCAAGAGGGTCCGAATAAGTGTCCGAGTGTTCGAACCCTAATGCATGAGAAATGGCAAGTTAATACCATAATTACATATCTGCCATCATGCAAGAGGGTCCGAATAAGTTCTTGGTGCCTACACCCTGATGCATGAGAAATGGCAAGCAAACACCATAATTACATATCTGCCATCGTGCAAGAGGGTCTGAATAATTGTCCGAGTGTTTAAACACTAATGCATGAGAAATGGCAAGTAAAGCCCATAATTCAACATCCGCCGTCATGCAAGAGGGTCCGAATAAGTGTCCGAGTGTTCGAACCCTAATGCATCAGAAATGGCAAGTAAACACCATAATTACATATCTGCCATCATGCAAGAGGGTCTGAAGAAATGTCCGAGTGTTCGAACCCTAACGCATGAGAAATGGCAAGTAAACAACATAATTACATATATGCCAGCATGCAAGAGGGTCCGAATAAGTGCCAGGTGTCTAAACCCTAATGCATGAGAAATAGCAAGTAAACACCATAAATATATATCTGCCATGATGCAAGAGGGTCCGAAAAAATGTCCGAGTGTTTAAACACTAATGCATGAGAATTGGTAAGTAAATACCATAATTACATATCTGTCATCATGTATGATGGTCCGAATAAGTGCTGGCTATCTAAACCCTAATGCTCGAGAAATGGCAAGTAAACACCATAATTACATATTTGCTATCATGCCAGAGGGTCAGAATTAGTGTCCGATTATGCGAACCCTAATGGATGAGAAATGGAAAATAAACACCATAATTACATATATGCCATCATGCAAGAAGGTCGGAATTAAAGCCTAATGCATGAGAAATGACAAGTAAAGACTGTAATTACATATCTGCCATCATCCAAGAGGGTACGAATAAGTGTCCGAGTGTTCGAACCCTAATGCATGAGAAATGGCAAGTAGACACCATAATTCCATATTTGCCATCATGCAAGAGGGTCTGAATAGGGGCCGAGGGATTAAATACTAATACATGAGAAATGGCAAGTAAACACCATAATTACATATCTGCCGTCATGCAAGAGGGTCCGAATAAGTGTCCGAGTGTTCGAACCCTAATGCCTGAGAAACGCCAAGTAAATAACATAATTACATATCTGCCATCATGCAAAAGGGTACGAATAAGTGCTTGGCGCCTAAACACTAATGCTTGAGAAATGGCAAGCAAACACCATAATTACATTTCGGCCATCATGCAAGAGGGTCTAACTTAGTGTCCGAGTGTTTAAACCCTAATGCATGAGACATGGCAAGTAAACACCGTAATTACATATCTGCCATCGTGCAAGAGGGTCCGAATAAGTGTCCGAGTGTTCGAACCCTAATGCATGAGAAATGGCAAATATACACAATAATTACATATCTGCCATCTTGCAAAAGGGTCCGAATAAGTGTCCGAGTGATTAAACCCTATTGCATGGGAAATGGCAAGTAACACCGTAATTTCATATCTGCCATCATGCAAGAGGGTCTGAATAAGTGCTGGGTGTCTAAACCCTAATGCATGAGAAATGGCAAGTAACACCATAATTACATCTCTGCCATCATGCAAGAGGGTCTGAATAAGTATCCGAGTGTTTAAACCCTATCGCATGAGAAACGGCAAGTAAACACCATAATTACATATCTGCCGTCATGCAAGAGGGTCCGAATAAGTGTCCGAGTATTCGAACCCTAATGCATGAGAAATGGCAACTAAACACCATAATTACATATCTGCCATCATGCAAGAGGGTCTGAATTAGTGTCTGAGTGTTTAAACCCTAATGCCTGAGAAATGGCAAGTGAACACCGTAATTACATATCAGCCATCACGCAAGAGGGTCCGAATAAGTGTCCGAGTGTTCGAACCCTAATGCATGAGAAATGGCAAGTAAACACCACAATTACATACCTACCATCATGCAAGAGGGTCCGAAAAAGTGTTCGAGGGTTCGAACCCTAATGGATGAGAAATGGCAGGTAAATACCATAATTACATATCTGTCGTCATGCGAGAGGGTCCGAATAAGTGTCCGAGTGTTAGAACCCTAGTGCATGAGAAATGGCAAGTAAACACCACAATTAAATATCTGCCGTCACGCAAGAGGGTCCGAACAAGTGTCTGAGTGTTCGAACCCTAATGCATGAGAAATGGCAAGTTAATACCATAATTACATAACTGCCATCATGCAAGACTGTCCGAATAAGTGCTTGGTGCCTAAACCCTAATGCATGAGAAATGGAAAGCAAACTCCATAATTACATTTCAGCCATCATGCAAGAGGGTCAGACTTAGTGTCCAAGTGTTTACACCCTAATGCACGAGACATGGCAAGTAAACACCGTAATTACATATCTGCCATCCTGCAAGAGGGTCCGAATAAGTGTCCGAGTGTTCGAACCCTAATGCATGAGAAATGGCAAATAAACATCGTAATTACATATCTGCCATCTTGCAAGAGTGTCCGAATAAGTGTCCGAGTGTTTAAACCCTAATGCATGGGAAATGGCAAGTAACACCATAATTTCATATCTGCCAGCGTGCAAGAGGGTCCGAATAAGTGCTGGGTGTCTAAACCGTAATGCACGAGAAATGGCAAGTAACACCATAATTACATATCTGCCATCATGCAAGAGGGTTTGAATAAGTATCCGAGTGTTTCAACCCTATTGCATGAGAAATGGCAAGTAAACACCATAATTACATATCTGCCGTCATGCAAGAGGGTCCGAATAAGTGTCCGAGTATTCGAACCGTAATGCATGAGAAATGGCAAGTAAACACCATAATTACATATCTGCCATCATGCAAGAGGGTCTGAATTAGTGTCTGAGTGTTTAAACCCTAATGCATGAGAAATGGCAAGTAAACACCGTAATTACATATCTGCCATCACGCAAGAGGGTCCGAATAAGTGCCCAAGTGTTCGAACCCTAATGCATGAGAAATGCCAAGTAAACACCATAATTACATACCTGCCATCATGCAAGATTGTCCGAATAAGTGTCCAAGGGTTCGAACCCTAATGGATGACAAATGGCAGGTAAACACCATAATTACATACCTGCCGTCATACGAGAGGGTCCGAATAAGTGTCCGAGTATTTGAACCCTAATGCATGAGAAATGGCAAGTAAACACCATAATTACATATCTGCCATCATGTAAGAGGGTCTGAATGAGTGTCCGAGTCTTCGAAACCGAATATATGAGAAAAGGCAAGTAAACACCATAATTACATTTCCGCCATCATGCAAAAGGGTCTGAATAAGTGTACGAGTGTTCGAACCATAATGCATGAGAAATGGCAAGTAAACACCACAATTACATATCTGTCATCATGTAAGAGGGTCTGAATAAGTGTCCGAGTGTTTAAACCCTATTGCAAGAGAATTGGCTAGTAAACACCATAATTACCTATCTGCCATCATGCAGGAGGATCCGAATAAGAGCTTGGTGTCGAAACCCTAATGCATGACAAATGGCAAGTAACACGATAATTACACATCTGCCATCATCCAAGAGGGTCTGAACAAGTGTCCGAGTGTTTAAACCCTATTGCATGAGAAATGGCAAGTAAACAACGTAATTACATATCTGTCGTCATGCAAAAGGGTCTGAATTAGTGTCCGAGTGTTTAAACCCTAATGCATGAGACATGGCAAGTAAACACCGTAAGTACATATCAGCCACCATGCAAGAGTGTCCAAAGAAGTGTCCGAGTGTTCGAACCCTAATGCATGAGAAATGGCAAATAAACACCATATTTACATATCTGTCATCATGCAAAAGGGTCCGAATATGTGTCCGAGTATTTAAACCCTAATGCATGAGAAACGGCAAGTAACACCGTAATTACATATCTGCCATCATGCAAGAGGATCCGAATAAGTACTGGGTGTGTAAACCCTAATGCATGAGAAATGGCAAGTAACACCATAATTACATATCTGCCATCCTGCAAGAGGGTCTGAATTAGTGTCCGAGTGTTTAAACCCTAATGCATGAGAAATGGCAAGTAAACACCGTAATTACATATCTGCCATCACGCAAGGGGCTCCGAAAAAATGTCCGAGTGTTCGAACCCTAATGGAAGAGAATTGGCAAGCAAACACCATATTTACATATCGGTCATCGTGCAAGAGGGTCTGAATTAGTGTCCGAGTGTTCAAACCCTATTGCATGAGACATGGCAAGTAAACCCCGTAAGTACATGTCTGTCATCATGCAAGAGGGTCCGAATAAGTGTCCGACTGTTCGAACCCTAATGCATGAGAAATGGCAAATAACACCATAATTCCATATCTGCCATCATGCAAAAGGGTCCGAATAAGTGTTGGGTGTCCAAACCCTAATGCATGAGAAATGGCAAGTAACACCATGATTACATATCTGCCATCACGCAAGAGGGTCTGAATAATTGTCCGAGTGTATAAACCCTAATGCCTGATAAATGGCAAGTAAACACCATAATTACATATCTGCCGTCATGCAAGAGGGTCCGAATATGTAACCGAGTGTTCGAACCCCAATGTGTGAGAAATGGCAAGTAAACACCATTATTACATATCTGCCATCATGCGAAGGGGTTTGAATTAGTGTCCGAGTGTTTAAACCCTAATGCATGAGACATGGCAAGTAAACACCGTAAGTACATATCAGCCATCATGCAAGAGTGTCCAAATAAGTGTCCGAGTGTTCGAACCCTAATGCATGAGAAATGGCAAATAAACACCATATTTACATATCTGCCATCATGCAAGAGGATCTGAATAAGTGCTGGGTGTCTAAACCCTAATGCATGAGAAATGGCAACTAACACCATCATTACATATCTACCATCACGCAAGAGGGACTGAATAATTGTCCGAGTGTTTAAACCCTAATGCATGAGAAATGGCAAGTAAACACCATAATTACATATCTGTCGTCATGCAAGAGGGTCCGAATAAGTGTCCGGGTGTTCGAACCCTAATGCATAAGAAATGGCAAGTAAACACCATAATTACATATCTGCCATCCTGCAAGAGGGCCTGAATTAGTATCCGGGTGTTTAAACCCTAATGTATGAGAAATGGCAAGTAAACACCGTAATTACATATCTGCCATCACGCAAGGGGCTCCGAATAAGTGTCCGAGTGTTCGAACCCTAATGGAAGAGAATTGGCAAGAAAACACCATAATTACATATCGGTCATCATGCAAGAGGGTCTGAATTAGTGTCCGAGTGTTTAAACCCTAATGCATGAGACATGCCAAGTAAACACCGTAAGTACATGTCTGTCATCATGCAACAGGGTCTGAATAAGTGCCCGACGGTTCGAAACCTAATGCATGAGAAATGGCAAATAACACCATAATTACGTATCTGCCATCATGCAAAAGGGTCCGAACAAGTGCTGGGTGTCTAAACCCTAATGCATGAGAAATGGCAAGTAACACCGTAATTACATATCTGTCATCACGCAAGAGGGTCTGAAAAATTGTCCGAGTGTTTAAACCGTAATGCATGAGAAATGGCAAGTAAACACCACAATTACATATCTGCCATCATGCAAGAGGGTCCGAATAAGTAACCGAGTGTTCGAACCCTAATGTATGAGAAATGGCAAGTAAACACCATAATTACATATCTGCCATCATGCAAAAGGTTCTGAATTAGTGTCCGAGTGTTTAAACCCTAATGCATGAGAAACGGCAAGTAACACCATAATTACATATCTGCCATCATGCAAGAGGATCTGAATAAGTGCTGGGTGTCTAAACCCTAATGCATGAGAAATGGCAACAAACACCATAATTACATATCTGCCATCACGTAACAGGGTCTGAATAATTGTCCGAGTGTTTAAACCCTAATGCATGAGAAATGGCAAGTAAACACCATAATTATATATCTGACGTCACGCAAGAGGGTCCGAATAAGTGTCCGAGTGTTCGAACCCAAATGCATGAGAAATGGCAAGTAAACACCATAATTAAATATCTGCCATCCTGCAAGAGGGTCTGAATTAGTGTCCGAGTGTTTAAACCCTAATGCATGAGAAATGGCAAGTAAACACCGTAATTACAAATCGGCCATCACGCAAGAGGCTCCGGATAAGTGTCCGAGTGTTCGAACCCTAATGGAAGAGAACTGGCAAGCAAATACCATGATTACATATCTGTCATCATGCAAGAGGGTCTGAATTATTGTCCGAGTGCTTAAACCCTAATGCATGAGACATGGCAAGTAAATTCCGTAAGTACATGTCTGTCATCATGCAAGAGGGTCCGAATATGTGTCCGACTATTAGAACCCTAATGCATGAGAAATGGCAAATAACACCATAATTACATATCTGCCATCATGCAAGAGGGTCTGAATAAGTGCTGGGTGTCTAAACCCTAATGGATGAGAAATGGGAAGTAACACCATAATTACATATCTGCCAACACGCAAGCGGGTCTGACTAATTGTCCGAGTGTTTAAACCCTAATGCATGAGAAATGGCAAGTAAACACCGTAATTACATATCGGCCATCACGCAAGAGGCTCCGAATAAGTGTCCGAGTGTTCGAACCCTAATGGAAGAGAACTGGCAAGCAAACACCATGATTACATATCTATCATCATGCAAGAGGGTCTGAATTATTGTCCAAGTGATTAAACCCTAATGCATGAGACATGGCAAGTAAACACCGTAAGTACATATCAGCCATCATGCAAGAGTGTCCAAATAAGTGTCCGAGTGTTCGAACCCTAATGCATGAGAAATGGCAAACAAACACCATAATTACATATCTGCCATCATGCAAGAGGATCAGAATAAGTGCTGGGTGTCTAAGTCCTAATGCATGAGAAATGGCAACTAACACCATAATTACATATCTGTCATCACGCAAGAGGGTCTGAATAATTGTCCGAGTATTTAAACCCTAATGCATGAGAAATGGCAAGTAAACACCATAATTACATACCTGTCGTCATGCAAGAGGGTCCGAATAAGTGTCCGAGTGTTTGAACCCTAATGCATGAGAAATGGCAAGTAAACACCATAATTAAATATCTGCCATCCTGCAAGAGGGTCTGAATTAGTGTTTGAGTGTTTAAACCCTAATGCATGAGAAATGGCCAGTAAACACCGTAATTACATATCGGCCATCACGCTAGAGGCTTCGAATAAGTGTCCCAGTGTTCGAACCCTAATGGAAGAGAACTGGCAAGCAAACACCCTGATTACATATCGGTCATCATGCAAGAGGGTCTGAATTATTGTCCGAATGCTTAAACCCTAATGCATGAGACATGGCAAGTAAACTCCGTAAGTACATGTCTGTCATCAAGCAAGAGGGTCCGAATATGTGTCCGACTGTTAGAACCCTAATGCATGAGAAATGGCAAATAACACCATAATTACATATCTGCCATCATGCAAGAGGGTCCGAATAAGTGCTGGGTGTCTACACCCTAATGCATGAGAAATGGCAAGTAACACCATAATTACATATCTGCCAACACGCAAGAGGGTCTTACTAATTGTCCGAGTGTTTAAACCCTAATGCATGAGAAATGGCAAGTAAACACCGTAATTACATATCGGCCATCACGCAAGAGGCTCCGAATAAGTGTCCGAGTGTTCGAACCCTAATGGAAGAGAATTGGCAAACAAACACCATAATTACATATCGGTCATCATGCAAGAGGGTCTGAATTAGTGTCCGAGTGTTTAAACCCTAATGCATGAGACATGGCAAGTAAACACCGTAAGTACATGTCTGTCATCATGCAACAGGGTCCGAATAAGTGTCCGACTGTTCGAACCCTAATGCATGGGAAATGGCAAATGACACCATAATTAGGTATCTGCCATCATGCAAAAGGGTCCGAATAAGTGCTGGGTGTCTAAACCCTAATGCATGAGAAATGGCAAGTAACACCATAATTACATATCTGCCATCACGCAAGAGGGTCTGAATAATTGTCCGAGTGTTTAAACCCTAAAGCATGAGAAATGGCAAGTAAACACCACAATTACATATTTGCCATCATGCAAGAGGGTCCGAATAAGTAACCGAGTGTTCGAACCCTAATGTATGAGAAATGGCAAGCAAACACCACAATTACATATCTGCCATCATGCAAAAGGGTCTGAATTAGTGTCCGAGTGTTTAAACCCTAATGCATGAGAAATGGCAAGTAAAGTCCTTAATTACATATTGGCCATGACGCAAGAGGCTCCGAATAAGTGTCCGAGTGTTCGAACCCTAATGGAAGAGAGTTGGCAAGCAAACACCATGATTACATATCTGTCATCATGCAAGAGGGTATGAATTATTGTCTGAGTGCATAAACCCTAATGCATGAGACATGGCAAGTAAACTCCGTAAGTACATGTCTGTCATCATGCAAGAGGGTCCGAATATGTGTCCGACTGTTCGAACACTAATGCATGAGAAATGCCAAATAACACCATAATTACATATCTGCCATCATGCAAGAGGGTCCGAATAAGTGCTGGGTGTCTAAACCCTAATGCATGAGAAATGGCAAGTAACAGCATAATTACATATCTGTCATCACGCAAGAGGGTCTGACTAATTGTCCGAGTGTTTAAACCCTAATACATGAGAAATGGCAAGTAAACACCATAATTACATGTATCCCGTCATGTAAGAGGGTCTGAATTAGTAACCGAGTGTTCGAACCCTAATGTATGAGAAATGGCAACTAAACACCATTATTACATATCTGCCATCATGCGAAAGGGTTTGAATTTGTGTCCGAGTGTTTAAACCCTAATGCATGAGACATGGCAAGTAAACACCGTAAGTACATATCAGCCATCATGCAAGAGTGTCCAAATAAGTGTCCGAGTCTTCGAACGCTAACGCATGAGAAATGGCAAATAAACACCATCTTTACATATCTGCCATCATGCAAGAGGATCTGAATAAGTACTGGGTGTCTAAACACTAATGCATGAGAAATGGCAACTAACACCATAATTACATATCTGCCGTCACGCAAGAGGGTCAGAATAATTATCCAAGTGTTTAAACCCTAATGCATGAGAAATGGCAAGTAAACACCAGATTTTCACATTTGTCGTCATGCAAGAGTGTCCGAATAAGTGTCCAAGTGTTCGAACCCTAATGCATGAGAAATGGCAAGTAAACACCATAATTACATATCTGTCATCCTGCAAAAGGGTCTGAATTAGTGTCCGAGTGTTTAAACCCTAATGCATGAGAAATGGCAAGTAAACACCGTAATTACATATCTGCCATCACGCAAGGGGCTCCGAATAAATGTCCGAATGTTCGAACCCTAATGGAAGAGAATTGGCAAGCAAACACCATAATTACATACCGGTCATCATGCAAGAGGGTCTGAATTAGTGTCCGAGTGTTTAAACCCTAATGCATGAGACATGGCAAGTAAACACCGTAAGTACATGTCTGTCATCATGCAACATGGTCCGAATAAGTGTCCGACTGTTCGAACCCTAATGCATCAGAAATGCAAAATAACACCATAATTACGTATCTGCCATCATGCAAAAGGGTCCGATTAAGTGCCGGGTGTCTAAACCCTAATGCATGAGAAATGGCAAGTAACACCATAATTACATATCTGCCATCACGCAAGAGGGTCTGAATAATTGTCCGAGTGTTTAAACCCTAATGCATGAGAAATGGCAAGTAAACACCACAATTACATATTTGCCATCATGCAAGAGGGTCCGAATAAGTAACCGAGTGTTCGAACCCTAATGTATGAGAAATGGCAAGTAAACACCATAATTACATATCTGCCATCATGCAAAAGTGTCTGAATTAGTGTCAGAGTGTTTAAACCCAAATGCATGAGAAATGGCAAGTAAACACCGTAATTACATATTGGCCATCATGCAAGAGGCTCCGAATAAGTGTCCGAGTGTTCGAACCCTAATGGAAGAGAATTGACAAGCAAACACCATGATTACATATCTGTCATCATGCAAGAGGGTCTGAATTATTGTCCGAGTGCTTAAACCCTAATGCATGAGACATGGCAAGTAAACTCCGTAAGTACATGTCTGTCATCATGCAAGAGGGTCCGAATATGTGTCCGACTGTTCGAACCCTAATGCATGAGAAATGGCAAGTAACACCATAATTACATATCTGCCATCATGCAAGAGGGTCCTAATAAGTGCTGGGTGTCTAAACCCTAGTGCATGAGAAATGGCAAGTAACACCATAATTACATATCTGCCATCACGCAAGAGCGTCTGACTAATTGTCCGAGTGTTTAAACCCTAATACATGAGAAATGGCAAGTAAACACCATAATTACATATCTGCCGTCATACAAGAGGGTCCGAATAAGTAACCGAGTGTTCGAACCCTAATGTATGAGAAATGGCAAGCAAACACCATTATTACATATCTGCCATCATGCGAAAGGGTCTGAATTAGTGTCCGAGTGTTTAAACCCTAATGCATGAGACATGGCAAGTAAACACCGTAAGTACATATCAGCCATCATGCAAAAGTGTCCAAACAAGTGTCCGAGTGTTCGAACCCTAATGCATGAGAAATGGCAAATAAACACCATATTTACATATCCGCCATCATGCAAAAGGGTCCGAATATGTGTCCGAGTGTTTAAACCCTAATGCATGAGAAACGACAAGTAACACCATAATTACATATCTGCCATCATGCAAGAGGATCTGAATAAGTGCTGGGTGTCTAAACCCTAATGCATGAGAAATGGCAGCTAACGCCATAATTACATATCTGCCATCACGCAAGAGGGTCTGAATAATTGTCCGAGTGTTTAAACCCTAATGCATGAGAAATGGCAAGTAAACACCATCATTACATATCTGTCGTCATGCCAGAGGGTCCGAATAAGTGTCCGAGTGTTCGAACCCTAATGCATGAGAAATGGCAAGTAAACACCATAATTACATATCTGTCATCCTGCAAGAGGGTCTGAATTAGTGTCCGAGTGTTCGAACCCTAATGCATGAGAAATGGCAAGTAAACACCATAATTACATATCTGCTATCCTGCAAGAGGGTCTGAATTAGTGTCCGAGTGTTTAAACCCTAATGCATGAGACATGGCAAGTAAACACCGTAAGTACATATCTGCCATCACGCAAGGGGATCCGAATATGTGTCCGAGTGTTTAAACCCTAATGCATGAGAAACGGCAAGTAACACCATAATTACATATCTGCCATCATGCAAGAGGATCTGAATAAGTGCTGGGTGTCTAAACCCTAATGCATGAGAAATGGTAGCTAACACCATAATTGCATATCTGCCATCACGCAAGAGGGTCTGAATAATTGTCCGAGTGTTTAAACCCTAATGCATGAGAAATGGCAAGTAAACACCATAATTACATATCTGTCGTCATGCAAGAGGGTCCGAATAAGTGTCCGAGTGTTCGAACCCTAATGCATGCGAAATGGCAAGTAAACACCATAATTACATATCTGTCATCCTGCAAGAGGGTCTGAATTATTGTCCGAGTGTTCGAACCCTAATGCATGAGAAATGGCAAGTAAACACCATAATTACATATCTGCCATCCTGCAAGAGGGTCTGAATTAGTGTCCGAGTGTTTAAACCCTAATGCATGAGATATGGCAAGTAAACACCGTAAGTACATGTCTGTCATCATGCAAGAGGGTCCGAATATGTGTCCGACTGTTCGAACCCTACTGCGTGTGAAATGGTAAAAAACACCATAATTACATATCTGCCATCATGCAAGAGGTTCCGAATAAGTGCTGGGTGTCTAAACCCGAATGCATGAGAAATGGCAAGAAACACCATTATTACATATCTGCCATCACGTAAGAGGGTCTGAATAATTGTCCGAGTGTTTCAACCCTAATGCATGAGAAATGGCAAGTAAACACCATAATTACGTATCTGCCGTCATGCAAGAGGGTCAGAATAAGTAACCGAGTGTTCGAACCCTAATGTAGGAGAAATGGCAAGTGAACACCATAATTACATATCTGCCATCATGCAAAAGGGTCTGAATTAGTGTCCGAGTGTTTAAACCCTAATGCATGAGAAATGGAAAATAAACACCGTAATTACATATCTGCCATCACGCAAGAGGCTCCGAATAAGAGTCCGAGTGTTCGAACCCTAATGGAGGAGAATTGGCAAGCAAACACCATAATTACATATCGGTCGTCATGCAAGAGGGTCTGAATTAGTGTCCGAGTGTTTAAACCCTAATGCATGAGACATGGCAAGTAAACACCGTAATTACATGTCTGTCATCATGCAAGGGGGTCTGAACAAGTGTCCGACTATTCGAACCCTAATGCATGAGAAATGGCAAATAACACCATGACTACATATCTGCCATCATGCGAGAGGGTCCGAATAAGTTTTGGGTGTCTAAACCCTAATGCATGAGAAACGGCAAGTAACACCATAATTACATATCAGCCATCACGCAAGAGGGTCTGAACAATTGTCCGAGTGTTTAAACCCTAATGCATGACAAATAGCAACTAAACACCATAATTACATATCTGCCGTCATGCAAGAGGGTCCGAATAAGTAACCGAGTGTTCGAACCCTAATGTATGACAAATGGCAAGTAAACACCATAATTATATATCTGCCAACATGCAAAAGGGTCTAAATTAGTGTCCGAGTGTTTAAACCCTAATGCATGAGACATGGCAAGTAAACACCGTAAGTACATATCAGCCATCAGACAAGAGTGTCCAAATAAGTGTCCGAGTGTTCGAACCCTAATGCATGAGAAATGGCAAATAAACACCATATTTACATATCTGCCATCATGCAAAAGGGTCCGAATATGTGTCCGAGTGTTTAAACCCTAATGCATGAGAAACGACAAATAACACCATAATTACATATATGCCATCATGCAAGAGGATCCGAATAAGTGCTCGGTGTCTAAACCCTAATGCATGAGAAATGGCAAGTAACACCATAATTACATATATGCCATCACGCAAGAGGGTCTGAATAATTGTCCGAGTGTTTAAACCCTAATGCATGAGAAATGGAAAGTAAACACCATAATTACATATCTGTCGTCATGCAAGAGGGTCAAAATAAGTGTCCGAGTGTTCGAACCTTAATGCATGAGAAATGGCAAGTAAACACCATAATTACATATCTGACATCCTGCAAGAGGGTCTGAATTAGTGTCCGAGTTTTTAAACCCTAATGCATGAGAAATGGCAGGTAAACACCGTAATTACATATCTGCCATCACGCAAGAGGCTCCGAATAAGTGTCCTAGTGTCCGAACCCTAATGGAAGAGAACTGGCAAGCAAACAGCATAATTACATATCTGTCATCATGTAAGA
Organism: Camellia sinensis; assembly: GCF_055761805.1. NCBI lineage: Eukaryota > Viridiplantae > Streptophyta > Magnoliopsida > Ericales > Theaceae > Camellia > Camellia sinensis. The sequence continues at coordinate 166,878,243 of NC_138972.1, forward strand.
GGGTCTGAATTAGTGTCCGAGTGTTTAAACCCTAATGCATGAGACAGGGCAAGTAAACACCGTAAGTACATGTCTATCATCATGCAACAGGGTCCGAATAAGTATCCGACTGTTCGAACCCTAATGCATGAGAATTGGCAAATAACACCATAATTACATATCTGCCATCATGATAGAGGGTCCGAATAAGTGCTGGGTGTCTAAACCCTAATGCATGGGAAACGGCAAGTAACACCATAATTACATATCTGCCATCACGTAAGAAGGTCTGAATAATTTTCCGAGTGTTTAAACCCTAATGCATGAGAATTGGCAAGTAAACACCATCATTACATATCTGTCGTCATGCAAGAGGGTCCGAATAAGTGTCCGAGTGTTTGAACCCTAATGCATGAGAAATCGCAAGTAAACACCATAATTACATATATGCCATCCTGCAAGAGGGTCTGAATTAGTGTTCGAGTGTTTAAACCCTAATGCATGAGAAATGGCAAGTAAACACCGTAATTACATATCTGCCATCACGCTAGATGGTCCAAATAAGTGTCCGAGTGTTCGAACCCTAATGGAAGAGAATTCGCAAGCAAACACCGTAATTACATATCTGTCATCATGCAAGAGGGTCTGAATTATTGTCCGAGTGTTTAAACCCCAATGCATGAGACAGGGCAAGTAAACACCGTAAGTACATGTCTGTCATCATGCAAGAGGGTCCGAATAAGTGTCCGAGTGTTCGAACCCTAATGCATGAGACATGGAAAATAACACTATAATTACGTATCTGCCATCATGCAAGAGGGTCCGAATAAGTGCTGGGTGTCTATACCCTAATGCGTGAGAAATGGCAAGTAACACCATAATTACATATTTGCCATCATGCAAGCGGGTTTGAATAAGTATCCGAGTGTTTACACCCAAATGCTTGAGAAATGGCAAGTAAACACCATAATTACATATCTGCCGTCACGCAAGAGGGTCCGGATAAGTGTCCGAGTGTTCGAACCCTAATGCATGAGAAATGGCAAGTAAACACCATAATTACATTTCTGCCATCATGCAAGAGGGACCGAATTAGTGTCCGAGTGTTTGAACCCTAATGCATGAGAAATGGCAATGAAACACCATAATTACATATCTGCCATCATGCAAGAGGCTCCGAATAAGTGTTGGGTGTCTAAACCCTAGTGCATGAGAAATGGCAAGTAACACCATATTTACATATCTGCCATCGTGCAAGAGGGTCTGCATAAGTGTCCGAGTGTTAAAACCTAATGCATGTGAAATGGCATGGAAACACCATAACTATGTATCTGCCGTCATCCAAGTGGGTCCGAATATGTGTCCGAGTGTTCGAATCCAAATGCACGAGAAATGGCAAGCAAAACCATAATTACATATCTGCCATCATGTAAGAGGGTCTGAATTAGTGTCTGAGTGTTTAAACCCTAACGCATTGGCAAGTAAACACCGTAAGTACATATCCGCCATCATGCAAGAAGATCCGAATAAGTGTCCGAGTGTTCGAACCCTAATGCATGGAAAATGGCAAATGAACTCCATAATTACATATCTGGCATCATGCAAGAGGGTCCGAATAAGTGTCCGAGTGTTTAAACCCTAATGCATGAGTAATGGCAAGTAAACACCGTAATTACATATCGGCCACCATGCAAGAGGGTCTAAATAAGCGTCCGAGTGTTTAAACCATAACGCATGAGAAATGGCAAGTAAATACCATAGTTACATATCTGCCGTCATACAAGAGGGTCCGAATATGTGTCCGAGTGTTCGAATCCTAATGCACGAGAAATGGCAAGTAAACACCATAATTACATATCTGCCATCATGCAAGAGGGTCTGAATTAGTGTTCGAGTGTTTAAACCCTAATGCATGAGACATGGCAAGTATACACTGTAAGTACATATCTGCCATCATGCAAGAGGGTCCGAATAAGTGTCCGACTGTTCGAACCCTAATGCATGAGAAATGGCAAATAAACACCATAATTACATATCTACCATCATGCAAAAGGGTCCGAATATGTGTCCGAGTGCTTAAACCCTAATGCTTGAAAAATGGCATGTAACACCATAATTACATATATGTAATCATGGAAAAGTGTCCGAATAAGTGCTACGTGTCTAAACCGTAATGCATGAGATATGGCAAGTAACACCATAATTACATGTCTGCCATCACGCAAGAGGGTTTGAATAATTGTCCGAGTGTTTAAACCCTAATGGATGACAAATGGCAAGTAAACACGATAATTACATATCTGCCGTCATGCAAGAGGGTCCAAATAAGTGTCCGAGTGTTCGAATCCTAATGCATGATAAATCGCAAGTAAACATCGTAATTACATATCGGCCATCACGCAAGAGTGTCCGAACAAGTGTCCGAGTGTTCGAACCCTAATGCAAGAGAAATGGCATGTAAACACCATAATTACATATCTGCCATCATGCAAGAGGGTCCGAATAAGTGTCCGAGTGTTCGAACCGTAATGGATGAGAAATGGCAGGTAAACACCAGAATTACATATCTGCCATCATGTAAGAGGGTCCGAATATGTGTCCGAGTGTTCGTGCCCTAATGAAAGAGAAATGGCAAGTAAACACCATAATTACATATCAGCCATCATGTAACAGGGTCTGAATAAGTGTCCGAGTGTTCGAACCCTAATGTGTGAGAAATGGCAAGTAAACACCATAATAAGATATCTGCCATCATGCAAGAGGGTCAGAATAAGTATCCGAGTGTTCGAACCCTAATGCATGAGAAATGGCAAGTAAACAACACAATTTCAAAGTTGTCATCATGTAAGGCGGTCTAAATAAGTGTCCGAGTGTTTAAACCCTAATGCATGAGAAATGGCAAGCAAACACCATAATTACATATCTGCCGTCATCCAAGAGGGTCCGAATACGTGTCCGAGTGTTCGAACCCTAATGTATGAGAAACGGCAAGTAAACACCACAATTACATATCTGACATCATGCAAGAGGGTCCGAATAAGTGCTTGGTGTCTAAACCCTAAAGCATGAGAAATAGCAAGTAAACACCGTAATTACATATATTCATCATGCAAGAGGGTCCGAAAAAGTGTCCGAGTGTTTAAACACTAATGCATGAGAATTGATAAGTAAATACCATAATTACATATCAGCCATCATGTATGATGGTCCGAATAAGTGCTGGGTGTCTAAACCCTAATGCATGAGAAATGGCAAGTAAACACCAAAATTACGTATCTGCTATCATGCAAGAGAGTCCGAATAAGTGTCCGAGTGTTTAAACCCTAATGGATGAGAAATGGAAAGTAAACACCATAATTACGTATATGTCATCATGCAAGAGGGTCCGAATAAGTGCTGGGTGTCTAAACCCTAATGCACGAGTAATAGCAAGTAAACACCATAATTACATATCTGCCATCATGCAAGAGAGTCTGAATAACTGTCCGAGTGTTTAAACCCTAATGCATGAGAAATGGCAAGTAAACACCATAATTACATATCTGCCGTCATGCAAGAGGGTTCGAACAAGTATCCGAGTGTTCGAACCCTAATGTATGAGAAATGGCAAGTAAACACCATAATTACATATCTACCATCATGCATGTGGGTCCGAATAACTGCTGGGTGTCTAATCCCTAATGCATGAGAAATAGCATGTAAACACCATAATTACATATCTGCCATCATGCAAGAGGGTAGAATAAGTGTCCGAGTGTTTAAACACTAATCCATGAGAAATGGTAAGTAAATACCATAATTACATCTCTGCCATCATGTAAGATGGTCCGAATAAGTGCTGGCTGTCTAAACGCTAATGCAAGAGAAATGGCAAGTAAACAACATAATTGCATATCTGCCATCATGCAAGAGAGTTCGAATAAGTGTCTGAGTGTTCGAACCCTAATGGATGAGAAATGGCAAGTAAACACCATAATTACATATCTGCCAACATGCAAGAGGGTCCGCATAAGTGTCCGACTGTTCGAACCGTAATGCTTGAGAAATGGCAAGTAAATACCACAATTATATATCTGTCATCATGTAAGAGGTTCTGAATAAGAGTCCGTGTGTTCGAACCCTAATGTATGTGAACTGGAAATTAAACACGACAATTACATACCTGCCATCATGCAAGAGGGTCCGAATAAGTGTCCGAGTGCTCGAACACTAATGCATGAGAAATAGCCAGTAAACACCACAATTACATATCTGCCATCATGCAAGAGGGTCCGAATAAGTGCTTGGTGTCTAAACCCTAAAGCATGAGAAATAGCAAGTAAACACCATAATTACATATATTCATCATGCAAGAGGGTCCGAAAAAGTGTCCGAGTGTTTAAACATTAATGCATGAGAATTGATAAGTAAATACCATAATTACATATCAGCCATCATGTATGATGGTCCGAATAAGTGCTGGGTGTCTAAACCCTAATGCATGAGAAATGGCAAGTAAACACCAAAATTACATATCTGCTATCATGCAAGAGAGTCCGAATAAGTGTCCGAGTGTTTAAACCCTAATGGATGAGAAATGGCAAGTAAACACCATAATTACATATATGCCATCATGCAAGAGGGTCCGAATAAGTGCTGGGCGTCTAAACCCTAATGCATGAGTAATAGCAAGTAAACACCATAATTTCATATCTGCCATTATGCAAGAGGGTCTGAATAAGTGTCCGAGTGTTTAAACCCTAATGCATGAGAAATGGCAAGTAAACACCATAATTACATATCTGCCGTCATGCAAGACGGTCCGAATAAGTATCCGAGTGTTCAAACCCTAATGTATGAGAAATGGCAAGTAAACACCAAAATTACATATCTACCATCATGCACGAGGGTTCGAATAAGTGCTGGGTGTCTAATCCCTAATGCATGAGAAATAGCAAGTAAACGCCATAATTACATATCTGCCATCATGCAAGAGGGTAGAATAAGTGTCCGAGTGTTTAAACACTAATCCATGAGAAACGTTAAGTAAATACCATAATTACATCTCTGCCATCACGTAAGATGGTCCGAATTAGTGCTGGGTGTCTAAACGCCAATGCATGAGAAACGGCAAGTAAACAACATAATTACATATCTGCCATCATGCAAGAGAGTTCGAATAAGTGTCCGAGTGTTCGAACCCTAATGGATGAGAAATGGCAAGTAAACACCATAATTACATATCTACCATCATGCATGTGGGTCCGAATAACTGCTGGGTGTCTAATCCCTAATGCATGAGAAATAGCATGTAAACACCATAATTACATATCTGCCATCATGCAAGAGGGTAGAATAAGTGTCCGAGTGTTTAAACACTAATCCATGAGAAATGGTAAGTAAATACCGTAATTACATCTCTGCCATCATGTAAGATGGTCCGAATAAGTGCTGGCTGTCTAAACGCTAATGCAAGAGAAATGGCAAGTAAACAACATAATTGCATATCTGCCATCATGCAAGAGAGTTCGAATAAGTGTCTGAGTGTTCGAACCCTAATGGATGAGAAATGGCAAGTAAACACCATAATTACATATCTGCCAACATGCAAGAGGGTCCGAATAAGTGTCCGACTGTTCGAACCGTAATGCTTGAGAAATGGCAAGTAAATACCATAATTATATATCTGTCATCATGTAAGAGGTTCTGAATAAGAGTCCGTGTGTTCGAACCCTAACGTATGTGAACTGGAAATTAAACACGACAATTACATACCTGCCATCATGCAAGAGGGTCCGAATAAGTGTCCGAGTGCTCGAACACTAATGCATGAGAAATGGCCAGTAAACACCACAATTACATATCTGCCATCATGCAAGAGGGTCCGAATAAGTGCTTGGTGTCTAAACCCTAAAGCATGAGAAATAGCAAGTAAACACCATAATTACATATATTCATCACGCAAGAGGGTCCGAAAAAGTGTCCGAGTGTTTAAACATTAATGCATGAGAATTGATAAGTAAATACCATAATTACATATCAGCCATCATGTATGATGGTCCGAATAAGTGCTGGGTGTCTAAACCCTAATGCATGAGAAATGGCAAGTAAACACCAAAATTACATATCTGCTATCATGCAAGAGAGTCCGAATAAGTGTCCGAGTGTTTAAACCCTAATGGATGAGAAATGGCAAGTAAACACCATAATTACATATATGCCATCATGCAAGAGGGTCCGAATAAGTGCTGGGCGTCTAAACCCTAATGCATGAGTAATAGCAAGTAAACACCATAATTTCATATCTGCCATTATGCAAGAGGGTCTGAATAAGTGTCCGAGTGTTTAAACCCTAATGCATGAGAAATGGCAAGTAAACACCATAATTACATATCTGCCGTCATGCAAGACGGTCCGAATAAGTATCCGAGTGTTCAAACCCTAATGTATGAGAAATGGCAAGTAAACACCAAAATTACATATCTACCATCATGCACGAGGGTTCGAATAAGTGCTGGGTGTCTAATCCCTAATGCATGAGAAATAGCAAGTAAACGCCATAATTACATATCTGCCATCATGCAAGAGGGTAGAATAAGTGTCCGAGTGTTTAAACACTAATCCATGAGAAACGTTAAGTAAATACCATAATTACATCTCTGCCATCACGTAAGATGGTCCGAATAAGTGCTGGGTGTCTAAACGCCAATGCATGAGAAACGGCAAGTAAACAACATAATTACATATCTGCCATCATGCAAGAGAGTTCGAATAAGTGTCCGAGTGTTCGAACCCTAATGGATGAGAAATGGCAAGTAAACACCATAATTACATATCTACCATCATGCATGTGGGTCCGAATAACTGCTGGGTGTCTAATCCCTAATGCATGAGAAATAGCATGTAAACACCATAATTACATATCTGCCATCATGCAAGAGGGTAGAATAAGTGTCCGAGTGTTTAAACACTAATCCATGAGAAATGGTAAGTAAATACCATAATTACATCTCTGCCATCATGTAAGATGGTCCGAATAAGTGCTGGCTGTCTAAACGCTAATGCAAGAGAAATGGCAAGTAAACAACATAATTGCATATCTGCCATCATGCAAGAGAGTTCGAATAAGTGTCTGAGTGTTCGAACCCTAATGGATGAGAAATGGCAAGTAAACACCATAATTACATATCTGCCAACATGCAAGAGGGTCCGAATAAGTGTCCGACTGTTCGAACCGTAATGCTTGAGAAATGGCAAGTAAATACCATAATTATATATCTGTCATCATGTAAGAGGTTCTGAATAAGAGTCCGTGTGTTCGAACCCTAACGTATGTGAACTGGAAATTAAACACGACAATTACATACCTGCCATCATGCAAGAGGGTCCGAATAAGTGTCCGAGTGCTCGAACACTAATGCATGAGAAATGGCCAGTAAACACCACAATTACATATCTGCCATCATGCAAGAGGGTCCGAATAAGTGCTTGGTGTCTAAACCCTAAAGCATGAGAAATAGCAAGTAAACACCATAATTACATATATTCATCACGCAAGAGGGTCCGAAAAAGTGTCCGAGTGTGTAAACATTAATGCATGAGAATTGATAAGTAAATACCATAATTACATATCAGCCATCATGTATGATGGTCCGAATAAGTGCTGGGTGTCTAAACCCTAATGCATGAGAAATGGCAAGTAAACACCAAAATGACATATCTGCTATCATGCAAGAGAGTCCGAATAAGTGTCCGAGTGTTTAAACCCTAATGGATGAGAAATGGCAAGTAAACACCATAATTACATATATGCCATCATGCAAGAGGGTCCGAATAAGTGCTGGGCGTCTAAACCCTAATGCATGAGTAATAGCAAGTAAACACCATAATTTCATATCTGCCATTATGCAAGAGGGTCTGAATAAGTGTCCGAGTGTTTAAACCCTAATGCATGAGAAATGGCAAGTAAACACCATAATTACATATCTGCCGTCATGCAAGACGGTCCGAATAAGTATCCGAGTGTTCGAACCCTAATGTATGAGAAATGGCAAGTAAACACCAAAATTACATATCTACCATCATGCACGAGGGTCCGAATAAGTGCTGGGTGTCTAATCCCTAATGCATGAGAAATAGCAAGTAAACGCCATAATTACATATCTGCCATCATGCAAGAGGGTAGAATAAGTGTCCGAGTGTTTAAACACTAATCCATGAGAAACGTTAAGTAAATACCATAATTACATCTCTGCCATCACGTAAGATGGTCCGAATAAGTGCTGGGTGTCTAAACGCCAATGCATGAGAAATGGCAAGTAAACAACATAATTACATATCTGCCATCATGCAAGAGAGTTCGAATAAGTGTCCGAGTGTTCGAACCCTAATGGATGAGAAATGGCAAGTAAACACCATAATTACATATCTGCCAACATGCAAGAGGGTCCGAATAAGTGTCTGACTGTTCGAACCCTAATGCATGAGAAATGGCAAGTAAACACCATAATTATATATCTGTCATCATGTAAGAGGTTCTGAATAAGAGTCCTTGTGTTCGAACCCTAATGTATGTGAACTGGCAATTAAACACGATAATTACATACATGCCATCATGCAAGAGGGTCCGAATAAGTGTCCGATTGCTCGAACCCTAATGCCTGAGAAATGGCCAGTAAACACCACAATTACATATCTTCCATCATGTAAGAGGGTCTGAATAAGTGTCCGAGTGTTTAAACCCTAATGCATGAGAAATGAAAAGTAAACACCATAATTACATGTTTGCCATCAAGCAAGAGGGTCCGAATAAGTGCTTGGTGTCTAAACCCCAATGCATGAGAAATGGCAACTAACACCATATTTACATATCTGCCATCATGCAAGAGGGTCTGAATCAGTGTCTGAGTGTTTGAACCCTAATGCATGAGAAATAGCAAGTAAACACCATAATTACATATCTGCCGTCATGCAAGAGGGTCCGAATAAGTGTCCGAGTGTTCGAGCCCTAATGGATGAGAAATGGCAAGTACACACCATAATTACATATTTGCCATCATGCAAGAGGGTCTGAATTAGTGTCCGAGTGTTTAAACCCTAATGCATGAGAAATGGCAAGTAAACACCGTAATTACATATCTGCTATCATGAAAAAAGGGTCCGAATAAGTGTCCGAGTGTTCGAACCCTAACGCATGAGAAATGGCAAGTAAATACCATAATTACATATCTGCCATCATGCAAGAGGGTCCGAAGAAGTGTCCTAGTGTTTAAACCCTAATGCGTGAGAAATGGCAAGTAAACACCATATTTACATATCTGCCATCATGCAAGAGTGCCCGAATAAGTGTTGGGTGTCTAAACCCTAATGCATTAGAAATAGCCTGTAAACACCATAATTACATATCTGCCATCATGAAAGAGGGTCCGAATAAGTGTTCGAGTGTTTAAACACTGATGCATGAGAAATGGTAAGTAAATACCATAATTTCATATTTGCCATCATGTAAGATGGTCCGAATAAGTCCTAGGTGTCTAAACCCTAATGCATGTGTGTAGACACCCCATTTTTGACCGACCTTAAGACTCAAACATCACCGATTGAGCGCTTGGTGACGTTGCATATTATGCTCATTCAGAAGTTTCAGAGTCACGGCCGTGCGCCCTGCCTCCGGACTTCCGAACCCTCTTCTGTGCCTTGCCTCGGTTTGGGAACCAAGCTCGGTTTTCGCTGTTTCTTTTCCTGAGGGGAGGGAGAGGTCCCATAGACCATCTCTCAGTGGCCGTGGGCTACATTTTGTGGCCGCAGGCCATTTTGCCCATTTCGGAGTCCGGTTTCCGGTTTTTCGGGACCGTTGGCCATGTGCCCCGGTTCGGGACAGCTTAACCATCTCCATTTGCTCTGATTTTTGGCATACATCTTATTTTCTCCCTTTCGAGGGACACTGGGGTCTGAGAAACCCACTTCGTGGCCGAACGCCACTTTCGGTGTTTAACGGGCAGTTTCCAGGGCCCCGAACTGCGTGTTTTGGCCCCCGAACATTCGTTTTGCATCGATTTTCATTCGTTTTTGGCAGGTACCTCTGTTTCATCACTAGGAAGGTCATGGAAGGGTGGGAGGCCAGCAATTGTTTCAACAACCAGTTTTTTACTCCTCCGGCGCCCTCTGACGCCCGTTTTTCGCACTTCCGGGCCAATGTTGAACACCTTGGAGCCATTTTCTTCAAACCCAAACCGCATATTTGTGATGTACACACATGGGAGGACCCTAAAAGTTCATGACCGGCCACTAATGCTTCTTGACCCTTTTGAACCCCTCCTTCCGAGCCAATGTTGAACACCCTTGGGCTACTTTCTTGAACTTTGAACCACATATTTGTGTTGTACACACATGGGAGGACCCTAAAAGTTTATGGCCGGCCATTAATTCCATTTGAACCTTTTGAACCCCTCCTCAAAATGGCTTGTTCTCTCTCCTATTTTAGAGTTTCCAAATTCGAACCACAGGGTTGTGAAGAGGAGACCTGGGAGGCCACCAATATGTGGTGGCCGGCCACTATTTCAAGTTGACCCTTTTGACCACTAGCTGGCCGGCTAGGGGGGGTGGCCGGCCGGCCACTTCCAATCCCAATAGGTGGCCGGCCATGTTCCTCTCTCCTTCCACTTTACAGTTGTGTAGCCCTTTCCCCCAGAAAATATCCCAATCCGGGGGATATTTTGTGGGGGAAAACTTGCCTATTTTACCCCACCTTTTGCCCCTCCTTTACTCCCCTTTTCTTGTCCATATAACCAACTGGTGGCATCACATTTAGGGGTTAGAAAATTTGCTCGTCAAGGCTAGATACAAAATTCTCCCTCCATCCCTCTCATTTTGCTTGAAAACTCCAAGTCCTACACCTTGTTTTCTTCATCACCACCAAGCTCTACCACCACCACTCCATCTCAGTAGCAAGGAGAGGAATTCCAGCAGCTTAGAGGCAACAAATTTGGTCCAAGAAGTTGCTAGAGTTTGGTCTACAAGGGTGAGTTGCCATTTCTCTCTTTTTAGCTCATTTCTTGCAATATTTCTTAGCCTCTCTTTCTTGTACATTTGAGTTCCGGACATAACTGAAATTAGTGTTATTTTGAGCTCATTTTCATCTTTCATTAAGGATATTTCTCTGTTTGAGTTTTATTTTTGGCACTTGCTTCACAACCCTCTTGTATGCCATCCTTTTTGCATGATATTTCTAGCCCATGTGTGATCTTTTTTTGAGCATTCTATAAACTGTAAATGTGTTATTTTGGGCCCTTCTTCAACATTTTTGAAGGGCCCATCACCATTTGATGTTTCTATATGCCACCTACCATTATTGCCCTCTTTCCCCCTCATTTTTGCATGTTTTTTTAGCCTATTGTGTTTTCACTTTTCGAGCATGATCAAAACTGAAAGTGGCCATATTTTGACCCCCTTGTCATGTTTCATTAACAATATTTTTCTGTTTGGTGAATGCTTTGTATACCTCATGTTATAGCCACTTTTGAGCCTCATTTTGCATTGCATTTCTAGCATGTTTGTATACTGATTTTGAGGCTTCCATAAACTGTAAATGTGCATATTTTTGGTCCTTCTTCAGTGTTGTAGAAGGGAATTTGTCAGTTTGGCTTTTGCATATACCACTTGCTTCATACCCCTCTCTTGAACCTCATTTTTGCATGCCATTTTTGCTCTACCTATGCTTGCTGTTTGACCATGTTCATAACTGAAAAAATTCCTATTTAGGGACTGCCTAGATTCTGTATTTGCACTTCATGTCCATATTGTGCACGCATTGCATAGCTATAGGCCATTTCGGGCGCCTAATTTGCATTTCGGGAGAGATTCTATGCATCGGGTGTGTTTTCGCCTCATTTCGGGGCTGTTTTACCCCACATTTCATTGCTAAAAATCTATTAGCATGCTTGCATACCATTTTTTCCACATTTGCATTGCATATACCATTGCCTCGGTTTGCGTGCCCGTGTGCACGCATTTCGAGGCACTTCATCTTCATCCATCGGCATCCTATGTGAGTGTGGCTGAGGCTCTCACATGTTGGTATAAGCCCATATCATGTTTTCATGTCATTTGCATTGCGTATGCCATCGCCTCGGTTTGCGTGTCCGTGTGCACGCATTTCGAGGCACTTCATCTTCATCCATCGGCATCCTATCTGAGTGTGGCTGAGGCTCTCTCATGTTGGTATAAGCCCATATCATGTTTTCATGTCATTTGCATTGCGTATGCCATCGCCTCGGTTTGCGTGCCCGTGTGTACGCATTTCGAGGCACTTCATCTTCATCCATCGGCTTCTCATGTGAGTGTGGCTGAGGCTCTCTCATGTTGGTATAAGCCCACATCATGTTTTCATGTCATTTGCATTGCGTATGCCATCGCCTCGGTTTGCGTGTCCGTGTGCACGCATTTCGAGGCACTTCATCTTCATCCATCGGCATCCTATGTAAGTGTGGCTGAGGCTCTCTCATGTTGGTATAAGCCCATATCATGTTTTCATGTCATTTGCATTACGTATGCCATCGCCTCGGTTTGCGTGCCCGTGTGTACGCATTTCGAGGCACTTCATCTTCATCCATAGGCATCCTATGTGAGTGTGGCTGAGGCTCTCTCATGTTGGTATAAGCCCATATCATGTTTTCATGTCATTTGCATTGCTTAGGCCATCGCCTCGGTTTGCGTGCCTGTGTGCACGCATTTCGAGGCACTTCATCTTCATCCATCGGCATCCTATGTGAGTGGCTGAGGCTCTCTCATGTTGGTATAAGCCCATATCATGTTTTCATGTCATTTGCATTGCGTATGCCATTGCCTCGGTTTGCGTGCCCGTGTGCACGCATTTCGAGGCACTTCATTTTCATCCATCGGCCTCTTATGTGAGTGTGGCTGAGGCTCTCTCATGTTAGCATAAGTCCATGTTACATTTTCCATGTCATTTTAGACCTATTGCATTGCGTCTGTCATTTTCTCGGTTTGCGTGCCCGTGTGCACGCATTTCGAGGCATCTCATTTTTACAGCATAGTGCATGCTAGGTTGTATCTTAGATCGCATTCTGTCATTTTCTCGGTTTGTTGCGCGCATTTCGAAGCATCTCATTTTCATAGCATTGTGCATGCTAGGCTGTACCTTAGTTGCATTCATGCATATCATGCATATTGCATCGTGTCCGGGATAGGAGTTAGCCCAGGCACGGGAAACGCATAGCATTGTGCATGCTAGGCTGTACCTTAGTTGCATTCATGCATATCATGCATATTGCATCGTGTCCGGGATAGGAGTTAGCCCGGGCACGGGAAACGAGGTGCGTTTCGTACTCCGAGTGATGGAACGTGTCTCAATTCCCCAGTCACCGACACTCCGGATTATCCATGATGGAGTTAGGTCTTGTTGTGTTTTCATGTGCATTCATTCTATATTGAGTTGTGCAATTCGACTCCTCGGCCATCATGCCTCGATATGCGTGATTGGTGGCACGAGGATCGAGGCATGCATATATTTGTGAAATACATTGCTATGCCCCTTTCCTGCTCTCTGTTGCAGCAAAATGAAGAATCAACAACTTTTCAGAGCTCGGCACGCTTTCCAAGAATAACTGCTAAACAGAGGCTAATTGGGGCATCCCGGTGGATTTCCGCGCGAGACAACCCGGACATGCATCATCCATCAGAAGCGAGGCAGTCCCTGGCTTGCATGCCAGTTTTACAGCTTTCTTAGTTAATTCATTAATTAATTAGGAATTTGTATATTATTCGGACTGCAATATTTGGACTGTAATATTCTTTTACTCGGGACTGTATATTTATTTGGACCCTCTGCGCGAGGGCACAACTGTAATAAGTGTGCGTGAGTGTGATGTATGTCTTCCAACCCCACGTCTTTCTCCCTTTTATTTATCCGCTTATGATGGCTAGATTAGGGCATATTTCAATTAACATACAGTATAACAGCATGTTTGCATCATTCATCTGTATTGCATGCATCGGGCTCGGTGCATCATACTAACTGCATTGTACTTTCAATTCCAAATTGAATACATGTTAGTTGTAGCATTTCATATGCCATGTTTAGAATAGCCGAGCTTGCTATAGTTGCATTTTTGCATGTGTTGCATTAGGCATTTCTGTATACTTAGGATCATGCATAACTTCTAATGTAGTTTCTGTTTTGGCTAGGAGTACTCGGTAAGTTTTATGCTTTAGCATCCTTGCATGCGTGTGAGTGACTGCCATGAATAGCATGCTTACCGTGAGGCTAATTGCTTATGTGATATAACTGCCTGAATGCCTGTGGGTGAAGGTTAGGTTACTTGGATTGGAACAATTCATCAAATGTTTATTTTAAGCCCACTAGATAGTGGCAAAACCATCTTTTCTTAAGCCCACCTGCGGGTGGCAAAATCTGCATTTTAAGCCTACTTGCGAGTAGCAAACCATCTTTCAAATAAACAAGCATGAAATGTTTTGTTCCAATTCGGGCGATCCAGTCTATACTTGTATGCTGTGCGCATCACATAGTAACCTAGGCTAATAACCGGAATAAGAACTCACAATGTTTTCAAAAATAGATATCATGATTAGTAGAGGCCGATCTTTGATCGGGCGAGCGGGGGTGCTCACGAAGTGACCTTCCCCAATTGTACCCAAGTTCCCGAGCCGAGGCAACTTTGGTGATGACAGACACGTGGCCTTTTGGCACCGAGTCAGGGTTTCCTAAATTTCCCAAAATAAAATATTTAGGTGGCGACTCTGTATCTGGCAAAGCAGTCCATGTTTGGCACTTCTTTCAAAAATTTGTTTTCTCAAAACGATTTGCCAGATTTGGACTCTTTGGTTCAGACTTAGAACCGTGACTACAAAGTCGAGTCCGAGCTGTAGCGAGGTCCCCCGCGGGCTTGTTACAATGTGAAATGGCAAGTAAATACCATAATTACATATCTGCCATCATGCAAGAGGGTCCGGATAAGTGTCCGAGTGTTCGAACCCCAATGGATGAGAAATGGCAAGTAAACACCATAAATCTGCCATCATGCAAGAGGGTCCGAATAAGTGTCCGAGTGTTCGAACCCTAATGCATGAGAAATGACAAGTAAACACCATAATTACATATCTGTCATCATGTAAGAGGGTGTGAATAAGTGTTTGTGTGGTTGAAAATTCGTATAGGAAGTCATCCTTATCTAATTCGGGGTTAATGTGTTTTAATTCACCTATATTTATTGGAATTGAAGAACTATCTGTTGAGTTTTGATTTTAAAACTGGAATTGTTGACCTTTACTATAACGACCGGGATTTTTTTTCCCTCCGCTCGAGCGGGGGAGTTGACGCTCGAGCGAACTTTTGGGGTTTCCAGTAATTTTGTAGGCGGATTGAAATTCTGGGAGTGGTGATTTTCCGCTCGAGCGTAGAAATGGTCGCTCGAGCGGACGACTTTGTTGGTCTCCGCGCTCGAGCGCAAGGTTGGGCACTCGAGCGGGCCGCCTGGTTATGTTTGAACTTTTGAGGCATGTGGGCTCATTTTTGACATTCTTTTTAGTGTATTTGGAATGTTCTTAACTTATTTTGGGGTATTGATTGAGGTGGTGGTATGCTAGTAAAGTAAGATTGGACCAAAGAATACAATCCGGATAGTTATTCTACGATCAGCTGTCACTCATTTGCCCTTTTCCTTTTCCACATTTTTAATTTGAATGTGAGGTTAGAACCATTGGAAAGATTATTTCTGGGGCTTCAATTTGGACACAAGAACGACCTAAAACGGAGTCCGGATGGGAGAGTTATACCTGTTTGAAGTTTTGGAATCTGTGCTGGAAGCTGGTACGCTCGAGCGTGAAGAGGGACGCTCGAGCGGGTGATGCGAGCACAGCAGCGTAAAAACGGGATTTATGGATCATTTCTTATATTGTCTTCTTCCCTCTTCCTTCCTCTCTTCCTAGGTCCGAAAACCTAACCCTCAAACCCTTGATTTCATCCATTCTCACCAACAATCCACCATGGATCGTGCATCAAGGATGAAGAAGAAGGGATGATCAACTTTTCTAACCGATTAGATTTTGAGATTTTCGAGAGGACGCTTTCGTTCTAGCTTCTTTACTTCCAATCTAGAGGTAGGAGGTTCTCTTAGCCTTGAATGTTTATGATTCAAAGTGATTTTGTTGCCACTTTGGGATTTTGTTGACATTTTGGAATATTGAGTTGATTATGGGTTAGAAACATTAATGGCTTGTTGTTTACTTACAAATGGGGTTTCCACTCCACTTTTCAGAGGATGTTGAATGTTTTTAGCATATTGATAAATAGTAATTGTTGGTTTAAAGATTTAACTAAGAAAAGAGGGAAACCCCCAATTTTCCTTAAAACCCTAGGTTGATTAATGATGATAACCAATGATTTGGCCAGAATTGAAAGTAGAATAGTGAAATTGAGGTATTGAATTATATGTGTTCAAGTTTAATCGGAATTTAGAAATATTTGAAAATTATGTTTAAAAATTTGCGAATGAACAACGTTATGAAAATTGTAATTCATGCTATAATGTGAAGGGAAAATTGGGAAAATAATCTATGACTGACATGGATGATATGAACTCGGTTTTGGAATGTTGAAATGAGATTCAAGGGTATATTTTGAATTATGTTGAATTGCAAATGGTGTTAATGAACTAAGTGGTGTTGACTTTGTTGGATTATGCTGTGTTGACTACTATTGAATTGAATAGTGTTGTACTATGATGAATTATGTTTGAATTACGTGAATTGTGTAGGGTCAGCTACAGGGGCGGACCAAGCACCTGAACACTGTGAGTAATAGTACGGAAATGTATATTTTATCTACTATTGATAATTATTGTCACTAACGCTCTGTTCCTCGTAAGTGTCACACAAATAGTTATGACGATTGGAAATCAATGTGAATGTTGAAAGATTGGCACATATCGGTATGACTTTGCAATCGTTCTATTCTATCAATAACGAATATGTCACCTATGAAACCTAGATTGTTCTGATCCTATGACACGTATGCAAAGGTTTAATGTTACGATGTGACCACGTTAGAATGTAAATTGGTTTATCCTTATTAAATGTAATGGAATGATATATATGCCTCTGTTAATGGTACATTCGCCCTTTGATCCTCATTAATGTTATGCATTGTTATTTACGAGACAACCATGTTACTAGTTAATACGAACATTCTATTATCTATGAACTAGTGGCATGAATTCGTGACAAACAAATGGGATGTGAGTGCATTATGAAGTCCAATCTGTTAATAGCTGCTATTAGCACTCTGTTGAACGTAACGTAACTACGTTAACTCATGTGAATAATTAGAAGGAACTATGTGCTTCTATATGAACTTTTAGGCCAGAGGCCATTATGTATTTCTGATATGGAGCAAAGTGCTGTACGGAGCTAAGTGCCACACTTTGGTGGGAGCCACCTCTAGAATCCGTACAAGCCACCTCTTGAGTCCATACATATGTAAACTGGGCTTAAAGCCAATGTGAAAGTTATGTGGCCATTCTGTGAAAGTTATGAGGCCTATGGCCGTTCTATGAAAGTTATGAGGCCTACGGCCATTCTGTCTGATCTGTTAGCATGAAACAAAGTGCTGCACGGAGCTAAGTGCTGCTATGCGAGCCACCTCTAGAATCCGTGCGAGCCACCTCTTGAGTTCATGCGTACATGAAAAGGGCTATATGCCATTCTGGGCTTAATGCCGTTCTGTGTAAGGGCCCATTTGTGAAATTATGAATATTTGTGACATTGTGAACCTATGAGGCCGAGGGCCATTCTGTGATACTGTGAACTTATGAGGCCGAGGGCCAATCTGTGAACTTGTGAACCTATTAGACCAAGGGCCAATTTGTGAAATCTTTGGAAATAAAGCCAATTTGTTTTAAAGGCTGGATCCAAGGCCATTCTGACATTAGTACAGAATCAGATTAACTACCTGTCTTTTATATTATATGATTTGCATTATAATTCAAGTCGAACATTCAATTATTCAAGTACTATTATTCACTAAGGTTATCTTACCCTGTATTTTGTCTGATTCCGTAGGTCCGGCGTTTGGAGGTCAGCCACAACTCCTAATGCTCGTCTCCCTTTGTTAGCCTCCGTGCGTCCAAGCATTTGGGTGAAGCCAACTCGTTTTGTGAATTTTTTGCTTACATTCTGATTGTCCATAATATGTTGTAAATTCTAATCTTTTTATTTTTTGTTATACGCCCAAACACGGGTGGGGTTGTATATGTGTGTGTAACTATTATTATCTGTCTGTTTGTGATCCTGGGATGATAGTGGTCGCTCAATGGATGTAGCTCTTTTCTAGCAAGTTATTATATAAAAATTTATGCTTCCATTCAGGCCCCATACGTTATATATAACAGGTTAAGTGTCCGTTTCTGTAGTGGTCATGCCCAAACTTCTAGGGGCGGGTTTGGGTTGTGATAAACACCATAATTACATATCTGCCATCATGCAAAAGGGTCTGGATCAGTGTCCGAGTGTTTAAATCGTAATGCATGAGAAATGGCAAGTGAACACCATAATTATATATCTGCCATCATGCAAGAGGGTCTGAATAAGTGTCCTAGTGTTCGAGCCCTAACGCATGAGAAATGGCAAGTAAACACCGCAATTACATATTTGCCATCATGCAAGAGGGTCTGAATTAGTGTCCGAGGGTTTAAACCCTAATGCATGAGAAATGGCAAGTAAACACCGTAATTACATATCTGCCATCATGCAAGAGGGTCCGAATAAGTGTCCAATTGTTCGAACCATAACGCATGAGAAATGGCAAGTAAACACCATAATTACATATCTGCCATCATGCAAGAGAGTCCGAATAAGTGTCTGAGTGTTTAAACCCTAATGCATGAGAAATGGCAAATAAACACCATAATTACATATCTGCCATCATGCAAGAGTGTCCGAATAAGTGCTGGGTGTCTAATCCCTAATGCAAGAGAAATGGCAAGTAACACTATAATTACATATCTGCCATCACGCAAAAGGGTCCGAATAAGTGTCGGGCGTCTAAACCCTAATGCATCAGAAATGACAAGTGAACACCAGAATTACATATCTGCCATCATGCAAGAGGGTCCGAATAAGTGTCGTAGTGTTCGAATCCTATTGGATGAGAAATGACAAGTAAACACTATAATTATATATCGGCCATCATGCAAGAGGTTCCGAATAAGTGTCCAATTGTTCAAACCCGAATGTATGAGAAATGGCAAGTAACACCATAATTACATATCTGCGATCATCCAAGAGGGTCCGAATAAGTGCAGGGTGTCTAAATCCTAATGCATGAGAAATAGCAAGTAACACCATAATTACATATCTGCCATCATGCAAGAGGGTCCGAATAAGTGTCCGAGTGTTTAAACCCTAATGCATAAGAAATGGTAAGTAAACAACATAATTCCATATTTGTCGTCATGCAAGATGATCCGAATAAGTGCTTGGTGTCTACACCCTAATGCATGAGAAATGGAAAGTAAACACCAGAATTACATATCTGCTATCTTGCAAGAGTGTTCGAATAAGTGTCCATGTGTTCGACCCCAAATGGATGAGAAATGGCTAGTGAACACCATAACTGC
The DNA here is from genome assembly GCF_055761805.1 of Camellia sinensis. Lineage (NCBI taxonomy): Eukaryota > Viridiplantae > Streptophyta > Magnoliopsida > Ericales > Theaceae > Camellia > Camellia sinensis. The sequence continues at coordinate 166,897,853 of NC_138972.1, forward strand.
ATATCTACGATCATGCAAGAGGGTCCGAATAAGTGTCCGAGTATTCAAATCCTAATGCATGAGAAATGGCAAGTAAACACCATAATTACATATCTGCCATCATGTAAGAGGGTCTGAATAAGTGTCCGAGTGTTCGAACCCTAATGTTTGAGAAATGGCAAGTAAACACCATAATTACATATCTGCCATAATGCAAGAGGGTCCGAATAAGTGTCCGACTATTCGAACCCTAATGCATGAGAAATGGCAAGTAAGCACAACAATTACATATCTGCCACCATGTAAGCGAGTCTAAATAAGTGTCCGAGTGTTTAAACCGTAATGCACGAGAAATGGGAAGTAAACACCATAATTACGTATCTGCCATCATAGAAGAGGTTCCGAATAAGTGCTTGGTTCTAAACCCTAATGCATGAGAAATGGCAAGGAACACCATAATTACATATCTGCCATCATCTAAGATGGTCCGAATAAGTGCTGGGTGTCTAAACACTAATCCATGAGAAATGGCAAGTAAACAACATAATTACATATATGCCATCATGCAAGAGGTTCCGAATAAGTGGTTGGTTCTAAACCCTAATGCATGAGAAATGTCAAGGAACACCGTAATTACATATCTGCCATCATTTAAGATGGTCCGAATAAGTGATGGGTGTCTAAACCCTAATGCATGAGAAATGGCAAGTAAACATCAGAATTACATATCTGCTATCATGCAAGAGGGTCCGAATAAGTGTCCGTGTGTTCGACCCCAAATGGATGAGAAATGGCTAGTGAACACCATAACTACATATCTACGATCTTGCAAGAGGGTCCGAATAAGTGTCCGAGTATTCATACCCTAATGCATGAGAAATGGCAAGTGAACACCATAATTACATATCTGCCATCATGTAAGAGGGTCTGAATAAGTGTCCGAGTGTTCGAACCCTAATGTATGAGAAATGGCGAGTAAACACCATAATTACATATCTGCCATCATGCAAGAGGGTCTGAATAAGTGTCCGACTGTTCGAACCCAAATGCATGAGAAATGGCAAGTAAACACAACAATTTCATATCTGCCATCATGTAAGCGTGTCTGAATAAGTGTCTGAGTGTTTAAACCGTAATGCATGAGAAATGGCAAGTAAACACCATAATTACATACCTGCCATCATGCAAGAGGTTCCGAATAAGTTCTTGGTTCTAAACCCTAATGCATGAGAAATGGCAAGGAACACCATAACTACATATCTGCCATCATGTAAGATGGTTCGAATAAGTGTTGGGTGTCTAAACACTAATGCATGAGAAATGGCAAGTAAACAACATAATTACATATGTGTCACCATGCAAGAGGATCCGAATAACTGTCCGAGTGTTTCAACCCTAATGGATGAGAAATGGCAAGTAAACACCGTAATTACATATCTGCCATAACGCAAGAGGGTCCGAATAAGTGTCCGAGTGTTCGAACCCAAATGCATGAGAAATGGCAAGTAAACACCATAATTACATATCTGTCATCATGTAAGAGGGTCAGAATTAGTGTCCGAGTGTTAAAACGCTAATGTATGAGAAATGGAAATTAAACACCAGAATTACATATCTGTCATCATGCAAGAGGGTCTGAATAAGTGTCCAAGTGTCTAAACCCTAATGCATGAGAAATGGCAAGTAAACACCATAATTACATATCTACCGTCATGCAAGAGGGTCCGAATAAGTGTCCGAGTGTTCGAACCCTAACGCTTGAGAAATGGAAAGTACACAGTATAATTACATATCGCTATCATGCAAGTGGGTCTGAATCAGTGTCCGAGTGTTTAAACCATAATGCATGAGAAATGGAAAGTAAACACCGTAATTACATATCTGCCATCATGCAAGTGGGTCCGAATAACTGTCCAAGTGTTCGAACCCTAACGCATGAGAAATGGCAAGTAAACACCATAATTACATATCTGCCATCATCCAAGAGGGTTCGAATAAGTGTCCGAGTGTTTAAACCCTAACGCATGAGAAATGGCATGTAAACACCATAATTACATATCTGCCATCATGCAAGAGTGTCCGAATAAGTGTTGGGTGTCTAAACTCTAATGCATGAGAAATGGCATGTAAACACTATAATTACATATCTGCCATCATGCAAGAGTGTCCGAATAAGTGTCGGGTGTCTAAACCCGAATGCATGAGAAATGGCAAGTATACACCAAAATTACATATCTGTCATCATGCAAGAGGGTCGGAATAAGTGTTGTAGTGTTCGAACCCTAATGGATGAGAAATGACAAGTAAACACCATAATTGCATATCTGCCATCATGCAAGTGGGTCCGAATAAGTGTCCGAATGTTCGAACGCTGATGCATGAGAAATGGCAAGTAAACACCATAATTACATATCTGTCATCATGTAAGAGGGTTAGAATAAGTGTTCGAGTGTTCGAACCCAAATGTCTGAGAAATGACAATTAAACACCACAATTACATATCTGCCATCATGCAAGAGGGTCCGAATGAGTGTCCGTGTGTTCGAACCCTAATGTATGAGAAATGGCAACTAAACACCATAATTACATATCTGCCATCACGCAAGACGGTCCGAATAAGTGTCCGAGTATTCGAACCCTAATACATTAGAAATGGCAAGTAAACACCATAATTACATATCTGCCGTTATGCAAGAGGGTCTGAATTAGTGTCCAAGTGTTTAAACCCTACTGCATGAGAAATGACAAGTAAACACCATAATTACAAATCTGCCATCATACAAGAGGGTCTGAATAAGTGTCCGAGTGTTTAAACCCTAAGGCATGAGATATGGCAAGTAAACACCATAATTACATATCTGCAATCATGCGAGAGTGTCCGAATAAGTGCTGGGTGTCTAATCCCTAATACATGAGAAATGGCAAGTAACACCATAATTACATATTTGCCACCATGCAAGATGGTCCGAATAAGTATCCGAGTGTTTGAACCCTAGTGCATGAGAAATGGCAAGTAAACACCATAAGTACATATTTGTCATCGTGTAAGAGGGTCTGAATAAGTGTTCGAGTGTTCGAACCATAATGTATGAGAAATGTCAACTAAACACCAAAATTACATATCTGCCATCATGCTTGAGAGTCCGAATAAGTGTCCGAGTGTTCGAACCCGAACGTATGAGAAATGGAAACTAAACAACATAATTACATATCTGCTATCATGCGAGAGGGTCTGAATAAGTGTCCGAGTGTTCGAACCCTAATGCAAGAGAAATGGCAAGTGAACACCATAAGCACATATCAGTCATCATGTAAGAGGGTCTGAATAAGTGTTCGAGTGTTCGAACCGTAATGTATGAGAAATGGCAATTGAACACCATAATTACATATCTGCCGTCATGTAAGAGGGTCCGAATAAGTGTCCGGGTGGTCGAACCCTAATGTATGAGAAATGGCAACTAAACACCATAATTACATATCTGCCACCATGCAAGAGGGTCCGAATAAGTGTCCGAGTGTTCGAACCCTAATGTATGAGAAATAGCAACTAAACACCATAATTACATATCTGCCATCATGCAAGAGGGTTTGAATAAGTGTCCGAGTGTTCGAACCCTAATGCATGTGAAATGGCAAGTAACCACCATAATTACATATCTGCCGTCATGCAAGATTGTATGAATTAGTGTCCGAGTGTTAAAACCCTAATGCATGAGAAATGGCAAGTAAACACCGTAATAACATATCTGCCGTCATGCATGAGGGTTCGAATAAGTGTCCGAGTGTTCGAACTCAAATGCATGAGAGATGGCAAGTAAACACCATAATTACATATCGCCGTCATGCAAGAGGGTCTGAGTTAATTTCCATGTGTTCAAACCCTATTGCAAGAGACACGGCAAGTAAACATCGTAATTACATATCTGCCATCATGCAAGGGGGTCCGAAAAAGTGTCTAAGTGTTCGATCCCTAATGCTTGAGAAATAACAAATAAACACCAGAATTACATATCTGACATCATGCAAGAGGGTCCGAATAAGTGTCCGAGTGTTTAAACCCTAATGCATGAGAAATGGTAAGTAACACCAAAGTTACATATCTGCCATCATGCAAGATGGTCCGAATAAGTGTTGGGTGTCTAAACCCCATTGCATGAGAAATGGCAAGTAACACCATAATTACATATCTATCATCATGTAAGAGGGTCAGAATAAGTGTTCGAGTGTTCGAACCCAAATGTCTGAGAAATGACAAATAAACACCATAATTACATATCTGCCATCATGCAAGAGGGTCCGAATGAGTGTCCATGTGTTCGAACCCTAATGTATAAGAAATGGCAACTATTGCATCTGTTTGCGAATACTTGCTTCATTACAGCTTGCTGTGTTTGCATGATCATTGAGCTATGTTCGGCTTCTTGCATATCGCTTTGTATTTTGCCCCCCTGCCTGCGGGCATGCCTGCGGGCACCTCTCTGTTTATCTTGTATGTCTAAGTCTTCGGCCTTGTCAAAAATGGGTCGTCTCTGGGCTTTGACATTCACTCCCGTCACTTATGACTTCCGAGTTCTGTCAAAGAGGGGCAACTGTAGACACCCCATTTTGACCGACCTTAAGACTCAGACGTCGCCAGTTGAGCACTTGGTGATATTACATAATGTGCTCGTTCAGAAGTTTCAGAGTCGCGGTCGTGAGCCCTGCCTCCGGACTTCCGAACCCTCTTTTGTGCTTTGCCTCGGTTTGCGAACCTGGCTCGGTTTTCGCTGTTTCTTTTCCTGAGGGAAGGGAGAGGTCCCGTAGACCATCTCTCAGTGGCCGTGGGCAACATTTTGTGGCTATAGGCCATTTTGCCCATTTCGGGACCCGGTTCCCAGTTTTCAGAGCCGTCAGGCCGTGTGCCTCGGTTCGGGACCGCTTAACCATCTCCTATCGCTCCAATTTTTGGCATGCCTCCTATTTACTCCCTTTTGAGGGACACTGGGGTCTGAGAAACCCACTTCGTGGCCGAATGCCACTTTCGGTGCTTAACAGCCCATTTTCGGGACCCCAAACTGCGCGTTTTGGCCCCCGAACATTCGTTTTGCAACGGTTTTCGTTCATTTTTGCCAGCTACCTCTGTTTTATCACTGGGAAGGCCGTAGAAGGGTGGGAGGCCAGTAATTGTTGCAGCAACCAGTTATATATCCTCCGACGCCCTCCGATGCCCGTTTTTCACACTTCCGGGCTAATGTTGAACACCTTGGGGCCACTTTCTTGAACTTTGAATCACATACTTGTGATGTACACACATGGGAGGACCCTAAAAGTTGGTGGCCGGCCACTAATGTTGCTTGACCCTTTTGAACCCCTCATTCCGAGCCAATGTTGAACAACCTGGGCCCTTTTTCTTGAACTTTGAACCACATATTTGTGATGTACACACATGGGAGGACCCTAAAAGTTGGTGGCCGGCCACTAATGTTGCTTGACCCTTTTGAACCCCTCCTTCCGAGCTAATGTTGAACACCTTGGGGCCACTTTCTTGGACTTTTAACCACAGGGTTGTGTTGAGGGCACATGAGAGGACACCATTATGTGGTGGCCGGCCACTAAACCAACTTGACCCTTTTGACCCCTAGCCGGCCGGCCACCTGAAACAAAAATACCTGGCCGGCCATGATCCTCACACTGTTCACTTTACAGCTGCATAGCTTTATCCCCCAGAAATTATCTCAATCCGGGGGATATTTTGTGGGGGAAAGCTTGTCTCCTTTTTCCCCCACCTTTACTCCCTCTTTTTGTTCCATATAACCAGCCTCCAACACTTGAAGAAGAGGTTAGAAAAATTGTCTTCAAGTCTTGCATCCAAATCTCCCTCTATCTCTCTCATTTTCTCAAAAACACCCAAGTTTCACCTCATTTTCTTCATCACCACCAAGCTCTACCACCACCACTCCATTCCAGCAGCAAGGGGAGGAATTCCAGCAGCTAAGAGGCAACAAATTTGGTCCAAGAAGCAACAAAAGTATTGATCTTCAAGGGTGAGTCCATTTTCCCTCTTTTCTAGTTCATTTTTGCACCATTCCTCTAGCCATCATGCTTACTGTTTTGAGCTCCGACCAAAACTGAAAAGGTCATTTTTGTGAGCTCATTTTCATGTCTCATTAAGGGCTCAACCCTGTTTGAGCCCTCCATCTTGCACTTGCTTCAATACCCTCTTTGTATGTCAATATTTTGTATGCTTTTTCTAACCTACGTGTGATCTATTTTGGAGTTTCTCATGAACTGTAAGTAGGATTATTTTGAGCCCCTCTTCAACATTGAAGAAGGGCTCATCTTTGTTTGGGACCTCCATGTACCACTTGTCTTTATATCCATCTTTGGTCCCCTATTCTTGTATGACTTGGCAGCCTATCTTGGTTCCAATTTTGGTCATTTTACAGAGGTAGAAAAGTTCTTATTTTGGCCCATTCTTCATGTTTAATTAAGGGCCTTTCATGGTTTGAGGCATATTTTATACACTTCATGTTATATCTCTCTTTTAATCCCCATTTTTGCATGTTTTGGTAGCCTATCATGCTTCGGTTTTTGGCCTTTTTACAGTACTAAAAATAGTCTTATTTTGGCCCATTATCCATACTTCATTAAGGGTCTTTGGCCGTTTGTGGAATATTTTGTATACTTTGTGTTATAGCCTCTTTTGAGCCTCATTTTGCATTGCATTTCTAGCATGTTTGTATACTGTTTTGGGGTTTTTATAGTTATGTAAATAGTCATATTTTTGGTCCCTCTTCAACGTTGTAGAAGGGAATTTTTCGGTTTGGGCTTTGCATATACCACTTGCCTCTTTGGCCACCTTTTGGCCCTTTTTCTTGCATATGAGCTTAGCCATATCCATGTTTGTTTTTAGGGTTTTTACAGTTCTATAAAGTAGCTTATTTTTTTCCCCTCTTCAATGTTGTTGAAGGGCCCTAACCTATTTGGAGTTAGCAGCTATGAGTTGCTTCATAATCTCATGTTTAGGGCCATTTTTGCATGCTAGTTTTGCCCTGTTTCGGTTAGCTGTTTCGCCATGCTTTGAACTGTAAAAATGATTATTTTCAGGCTGCCTTGCTTCTGTCTTTTCATTCCATGTATCAATTATGCATGCTTTGTATAGCTGTAGTTCATTCTATGCGCCTAATTTGCATTTCGGGAGAGATTCCATGCATCGGGTGTGCTTTCGCCTCGTTTCGGGGCTGTTTTCCACCACATTTCAGTGCTGAGATTCCATTAGCATGTTTGCATATCATTTTCCATGCCATTGCATTGCGTATGCCATTGCCTCGGTTTGCGTGCCCGTATGCAGGCGTTTCGAGGCACTTCATTTTCATCCATCGGCCTCTTATGTGAGTGTAGCTGAGGCTCTCTCATGTTAGTATAAGTCCATGTTGCATTCTACATGCCATTTTAGCCATATTGCATTGCGTATGCCATTGCCTCGGTTTGCGTGCCCGTGTGCACGCGTTTCGAGGCACTTCATTTTCATCCATCGGCCTCTTATGTGAGTGTAGCTGAGGCTCTCTCATGTTACTATAAGTCCATGTTGCATTCTACATGCCATTTTATCCATATTGCATTGCGTATGCCATTGCCTCGGTTTGCGTGCCCGTGTGCACGCATTTCGAGGCACTTCATTTTCATCCATCGGCCTCTTATGTGAGTGTAGCTGAGGCTCTCTCATGTTAGTATAAGTCCATGTTGCATTCTCCATGCCATTTTAGCCATATTGCATTGCGTATGCCATTGCCTCGGTTTGTGTGCCCGTGTGCACGCGTTTCGAGGCACTTCATTTTCATCCATCGGCCTCTTATGTGAGTGTGGCTGAGGCTCTCTCATGTTAGTGTAAGCCCATATCATATTTCCATGTCATTTGCATTGCGTATGCCATTGCCTCGGTTTGCATGCCCGTGTGCACGCGTTTCGAGGCACTTCATTTTCATCCATCGGCCTCTTATGTGAGTGTGGCTGAGGCTCTCTCATGTTAGTGTAAGCCCATATCATATTTCCATGTCATATTGCATTGCATATGCCATTGCCTCGATTTGCGTGCCCGTGTGCACGCGTTTCGAGGCACTTCATTTTCATCTATCGGCCTCTTATGTGAGTGTGGCTGAGGCCCTCTCATGTTAGTGTAAGCCCATATCATATTTCCATGTCATTTATATTGCGTATGTTATTTTCTCGATTTGCGTGCCCGTGTGCACGCATTTCGAGGCATCTAATTTTCATAGCATTGTGCATACTAGGTTATATCTTAGATCGCATTCATGCATTTTCTCGGTTTGCGTGCCCGTGTGCACGCATTTCGAGGCATCTCACTTTCATAGCATTGTGCATGCTAGGTTGTATCTTAGTTGCATTCATGCATGTCATGCATATTGCATCGTGTTCGGGATGGGAGTTAGCCCGGGCACGGGAAACGAGGTGCGTTTCGTACTCCGAGTGACGGAACTTGTCTCAATTCCCAGTCACCGACACTCCGGATTACCCATGATGGAGTTAGGTTCTTGTTGTGTTTATACGTGCATTCATTCTATATTGAGTTGCACATTTCGACTCCTCTGCCATCATGCATCGATATGCGTGATTGGTGGCACGAGGATCGAGGCATGCATATATCTGTGAAAATACATTGCTATGCCCCTTTCCTGCTCTCTGTTGCAGCAAAATGAAGAATCAACAACTTTTCAGAGCTTGGCACGCTTTCCAAGAATAACTGCTAAATAGAGGCTAATTGGGGCATCCCAGTGGATTTCCGCGCAAGGCAGCCCAGACATGCATCATTCATCAGAAGCAAGGCAGTCCCTGGCTTGCACGCCAGTTTTACAGTTTTCTTATTTAATTTGTTAATTAATTAGGAATTTGTATATTATTCGGACTGTAATATTTAGACTGTAATATGCTTTTATTCGGGACTGTATATTTATTCGGACCCTCTGCGCGAGGGCACAACTGTAATAAGTGTGCGTGTGTGTGTTGTATGTCTTCCAACCCCACGTCTTTCTCCCTTTTATTTATCCGCTTATGATGGTTAGATTAGGGCATATTTCAATTAGCATATAGTATGACAGCATGTTTGCATCATTCATCCGTTTTGCATGCACCGGGCTCGGCGCATCATACTAACTGCATTGTATTTTCAATTCCAAATTGAATACATGTTAGCTGTAGCATCCCATATGCCATGTTTAGAATAGCCGAGCCTACTATAGGTTGCATTTTTGCATGTGTTGCATTAGGCATTTCTGTATACTTAGGGTCATGCATGATTTTTAATGTGATTTCCATTTTGGCTTTGAGTACTCGGTAAGTTTTATGCTTTAGCATCCTTGCATGCGTGTGAGTGACTGCCATGATAGCATGCTTACCATGAGGCTATGTGCTTACATGATATATCTGCCTGAATGCCTGTGGGTGAAGGTTGGGTTATCTGGATTGGAATAAATCATCAAATGTGTGTTTTAAGCCCACTAGATAGTGGCAAAACCATCTTTACTAAGCCCACCCGAGGGTGGCAAAATTTGCATTTTAAGCCTACTTGCGAGTAGCAAACCATCTTTCAAAAAACAAACATGAAATGTTTTGTTCCAATTCAGACGATCCAGTCTATACTTGTACGCTGTACGCATCACATAGTAACCTTGGCTAATAACCGGAATAAGAACATACAATGTTTTCAAAAAATAGATATCATGGTTAGTAGAGGCCGATCTTTGATCGGGCGAGCGGGGGTGCTCACGAAGTGACCTTCCCCAATCGTACCCAAGTTCCCGAGCCGAGGCAACATTGGTGATGACGGACACGTGGCCTGAGGCAACGAGTCAGGGTTTCCTAAACTTCCCATTTAAAAAACATTTAGGTGGCGACTCTATATCTGGCAAAGCAGTCCATGTTTGGCACTTCTTTTCAAAAATCTGTTTCTCAAAACGATTTGCCGGATTTGGACTCTTTGGTTCAGACTTAGAACCGTGACAAATTTGAGAGTCCTGAGCTGTAGTGACCCCAAAATGAACGGAACGGGAGCTCGTTCCTCCCGGGGCGTTCGGGGACGTCTACAGTTTCTGGCGACTCTGCTGGGGATTTAGAGAACTTGACTCGAACTCATGATATCTGTTTTTGACTACACTTGTGTGTTTCTTTGCATTGCATTTGCATTGGTGCGCCTAGGACACCGTGTTTGCCATCTGCTATTCCTGAATGGTTTGCCAGAGGCTTGTCTTGTCAAGGCATGACCATAAGGCTGACCGGTTGTGGGCTCTGCCAGTATGGGAACACAAACCCCGGTTTTACCGGGGCACCCTCTTTGACCATTCGACCTAGTGCATATTCGGATCCATAGTGACCATTCCAAACTAGGACAGGTTGCTTACCCGTTTATAGGTTGTTTGAAACCGCTGTGTGCATAGTGAAACCCTAGCTCTTGACAAAATAGGACAGGGAAACCCTACCCCAACATAGGGGTGTTTTAGCTCTCACTTATATGTTATGTGCTTTAGAGTGCGTCTCTACAGGAATGCATGTATCAGTATATGAGTTTGGGCATCAGGCCTGCGGGCATCAGTTCAGTATTGTCAGTATCAGGCCTGCAGGCATCAGTTCAGTACATGAGTTTGGGCATCAGTTCAGTATTATGGGTATCAGGCCAGCGGGCATCAGCCAATATTTGAGAAATAGTTATCTGCGGATATCAGATTTTGTTTTAGGGAACAGTGATACAGGGATAATAATCAGTGTTTGAGGACAGCGTGTATTCAGCTTATTGACTGTGTGTTGTTATGCCCGGCTGTGTGTCATGCATTTTATTTTAAGCTGTTATGCTGTCCGTTTATCTGTTTATTTATTTCCTTTTCGCTTTATTTATCTTTTGCTAGGTCAGTTCTAGCACAATTGCTTCCAACCCAGCAGGCACCCCCCAAGCACTTTGGACACGAGGTCGTCGACTCAATCGATCTGAGGATCTAATTGACGGACAGCCAGTGTTCCATTCTCTACCCCTTGTTACTAGAAGAAAGCAGAAAAAGCACAGTGTATCTGAACAGAGATCACCAGAACAGTGGTTTCCCCCATCAGTGGACAGTCGGATTGAGATCCCCATTGAGACAGATCTGCCAATAGTTCACATAGATCAAAACAGTATGGCAACGCCAACAGGAGTTGAGGAGATGGTGCGCCAAATGCAAGAAACCATGCGGGCCATGCAGCAGGATGCCGTTCGCCTAGATGAACTCGCCAAGCAACAGGCCGAGATTATGACCCAGCAGGCTGAGCTAATTACCCGACTGCAACAGCAGAATGCTGCATCTGCTTCACATCAAGTCCCTCCTCCGGCAGGGGCTCCATTACCTGAGCAGGCACCTACTGTTCAGAACGCCCCACCAAATGCCCAGAATACCCTGCCGAATATCCGAAACTTACAAGAGGACACGAATCTTCCAACGGGGCCAGCTCCGCCCCCGCTTCCACCACAACTGTCCAAGGTCCATACACCCAATCACCCGGACTCTCCCTTCGAGTTCGAGGTTGATCATACAGCTCTGAAATTGAGCAAACTGGAGAAGCTCTTCAAGAAATCCCAGGGGGTCAAGGCTATCCCGGATATCGAGGATGGATATACCGACGTGGCCATAACATTGCCCGATAGGTTCAAAATGCCTCAAATTGACCGCTTTGACGGGTCCGGGGACCCCATGGTCCATCTCCGACTGTTCTCAGACATCTTGCGGCCAATGGGCCTAACGCGACCACAGAAGCTTTCATTATTCGGCCGAACCCTGTTGGGTGTGGCCGCCCACTGGTACGCAAAGTTAGAGGATGAAGTGAAGAAGAATTGGGATGAAATGGCTGAGGCCTTTGTCGCGCAATATTCGTACAACACTCAGATCGAGATTACAACTCGTGATCTTGAAACGACAAGGCAAGAGCCCAAGGAAACTTTCTCGGACTTTGTAATCCGATGGAGGGCAAAGGCGTCAATGATGACTCTAAGGCCCACGGATAAGGACCAAATCCGGATGATTGTGCGCAATCTCCACCCAAAGTTGATGCAGGGAATGATTGTAATCCCCTTTCCTACTTTCTCAGATTTACACGAGATGGGGGTGCAAATCGAAGATGCAATGAAACAAGGTCTGTTTGACCACGATAGGGAACAACCGAGGAGGACTTTCAACCGTAACAACAATGCAGGCCCGAGTGGCGCTGCGAATACAAGAGCCTCGGAAGTCAGTATGGTCACTACCACTCCCCCTCCCCCTCCAAGGCCCATGGCTGCCACACCCTTCTCCGGCGCGTCCGGAAGCAACACACAAACCACCAGATTCCAACCTCGAGGCCAAAGAACCTTCACCCCATTATATATGCCCCTATCCAAAGCTCTAGGGGTATTGATCAGGAAAAAGCATCTGAAACCCCTGGAGCCGAAGCCACTACCGAATCCACTCCCTCCCTCTCATGACCCAGCAAAGTACTGCGTGTATCACCAACAACACGGTCACGACACCGACCGTTGTTTCAGATTGCATCATGAGATTCAAGATCTTATCGACAAACAGGTGATCGCGCCTCCCGATAAACCCAATGTCACAACCAACCCTCTCCCACCACATAACCAAGCTCCCCCTCCCAACAGAATCAATTTTATCCAAACTGGGGTCGCATCTTACGATCCCAGTATCTATATCACCCCATCCCACCAACCCAAGCCGAAGGTGTTCCTCCCCGACTGCACTGACTTCTTGTGCATGGTGGACATCTCCAAAACCCAACCAGAACCGACGGTGGTGACCGTCGAAGATGGGGCAGGGCAGATTTCAGGAGAGAATGAGATTGTTGAATCTGGGACTGGACAGAGTTTTGCTGGGGGAGCCTATGATCCAAGCAAGTACATCCTATCAACGAGCCGAATTGGGGGTATAGATGATCTGACAGCCGTAGAGGAGGACTTTGCCAACCTGCAATTTTTCGATTACCAGGAACCGGGGGATTCGGCAATCAACTGGTTCGACTATGAGGAATCGGCAGAGGCCACTGGATGGCTCGAGGATCAACCAGATGAAGTGGGGGAAGCCCAACCAGAACAGAGCCCGGCTGGGGCAGGGGTATCAGCTGTGGCCGGAATGGCCGAAAGTCAAGTTGTATCGCTGGAGAGCGCCGGTGCTAAGAATTCCGCTCGAGACATGGGCATTGTGGATACGGGAATTGTTGAACAAACAGCTGTACTGATGCAGTTGGAACGAGAAAAGTTTGAGGATGCCGAGAGAATTAGGAAAGCTAAGGGCCCTGAGGGGACTGAAAGTGCTGTGTGCACGAAGATAGAGAATGCTGCGAGCATGTGGACAGGGAGTACTGCGAGTGCAACAAAACCGGAGCCAGACAGGTGTCTATTGGCTGCCGACGGAATGTGGTGGGAAGACGATGACTTATGTCTTGCCCACACGGATGAAGACTGGGGAAATAATCAACCGGATGACACTTGGTACCTCGATGAGGTTGACCATATGACGAGAAGTGGGCGGTACTTCAAACCCCCACACCTGGACCAACCCGAGGCATCCGGGAAGGATAGTGAAGCGGAGAAACAGAAGGAGAAGCAGATTGAAGAGGAACCTGTGCTGAAACAGTTAAAAAAGATACAAGCAGACATCTCCATCTGGGGACTGCTAATGGCATCACGAGTACATAGGGAAGCTGTCCTGTCTGCTATGGACAAGTCCAAACTCTCCATAGACACCACGCCTGAGCAGCTGGTTGGGCTGGTTTTTCCGGGAGGAGGTTCCCCGGCATTAACCCTTTCGGACAAGGAACTACCGCCTGAGGGCACAAATCATAACAAACCTCTCTATATTTCTGTGGAATGTAGAGATAAGTGGATACCGGTGGTACTTGTTGATACCGGGTCTGCGATTAATGTCTGCCCGACCAGAACGGCATATGCAATCAGGTTGAAGCCCGTGGACTTCGTCCCAACTACTCAAGTGATCAGAGCATACGACAATACCAGCAGAGAAGTGATGGGGACTGTTAAAATTCAAACCAAGGTTGGTCCAGGACAACACAGCACTGAATTTCATATCTTGGACGTTCCCGCAACCTTTAACCTACTTTTGGGGCGACCGTGGTTGCACCAGGTCAAAGCAGTCTCTTCCACTCTACATCAGATGCTAAAGTACCCTCACGGGAAAGGGGTAGCGATCGTTTTTGGGAATTCATCAATCCATCCGCCGCCGGAAGTGTCCACACCTGTCTTGGAGATCGAGCACGGCACGGAGGATGTGTTTTTATCGGGGTTCACATTGGCCGAGGCTCGAGTGGTGCAGAATGTCATGGCTGTGAATGAGGGTATGTACGTCAGTGCCCAATCTGTCTACCTCATGAACAAGCTACAACATATCCCCGGAATGGGATTAGGAAGAAGCGGCCGGAAGGGCGTCGCGGTATCGGCCGAAGTGCCACACAACCCTCACACCTTTGGATTGGGTTATCTGCCCACCAAAGAGGACTGGGTGAGGAAGGGGAAAGAAATGGCCAGAAGAGCCAGAGCGAAGAAGGCTGGGAAGCCATTTGAGTTAATGCATAGGCCCATCTGGGGTACCCTAAACGGACGCTTCGTCCGGGAGGGGGAAGACTTTCCATTCTGCGGCTTCCCAGAACCATGGCTGAACGCGGAGAGAAAGCGCGTGCCTGGTTTCGAAATCTTCTTCGACTTACAATTATCCGGGGATGACGTTGTCGAAGCGCAGACAGACCCACCAACTGAGGTTGAGCAGTGTAGAGCAGTGGATCCGGAGAGCACAGAGCTTGAAATGGGGGTAGCACTGGCGTGTCTACTTTCAGATCCTCCGATCGACCAAGACTGCTTGGGGGATAACTCTTCGGTTTCTATGATTGGAGATGAAATAGCTGCGGGCTTTCCAGCGCCGATCTTGGATGCATCTACCGCACCTTCTCTCATCTGGAAATATGAAGAAGGCTTTTTATCTAGCAGCACCGGGTCAGGTAGTGAGCCGGAATCTGATTCCACCGAATCTTTTGAGTCTGAGTCCGGTATTCCTGGGGGTGATAACCCGGATGCCACAGTCCTGTCTAGGTCGTCATTTTCATTTTCTTTTGAGTCTGTTGTAACAGAGGAATCTGACGGCTTGGAAATATTTAATGAGAATGATGTGGATGTGGTTTCTGAGTATTTTTCTGTGCCTTTGATTTATTGCTTAAATCAGGATTTTCAAAATTTTGATGAAAACAACAAGGGAGAAATTCCCCCAGTTTTGCAACGGTTAATTGATCAAGAGCAGGAAAGATTTGTTAAACCCTTAATGGATGAAATCACTACTGTGAATGTTGGTACTGAGAAGGACCCGCGGCTGGTCCAGATCGGGTCCACGTTGTCTTCGGAGGAACGCGAGTGCTTAGTCGCTTTATTAAAAGATTTCAAAGATGTTTTCGCGTGGTCCTACGAAGACATGCCTGGAATCGATCCTAAGATTGTACAGCACCGGATCCCTCTTGATCCCGAGGCCTGCCCTGTCAAAGATAAACTCAGAAGGATCCGCCCGGACTGGGCTCTCAAAATTAAGGAAGAAGTCACCAAGCAAATTGACGCAGGGTTCCTGCTGGTATCTGAATACCCAACTTGGTTGGCCAACATTGTTCCGGTGCCAAAGAAGGACGACAGAATTCGGGTCTGTGTAGACTTCAGAGATTTGAACAGGGCCAGTCCGAAGGACGATTTTCCCTTGCCACACATTGACGAATTGGTGGATTTCACGGCAGGACACGCCTTGCTTTCATTTATGGATGGTTTCTCAGGCTATAATCAGATAGTAATGGCACCCGAAGACCGGGAGAAGACTGCATTCACTACCCCGTGGGGTACATATTGTTATAGAGTGATGCCATTCGGGTTGAAAAATGCTGGAGCTACTTATCAACGGGCAGCAACTACAATATTGCATGATATGATCCATAAAGAGGTCGAGGTGTATGTGGACGACATGATTGTCAAGTCCAAAGAAAGAGAAGGCCACTACACCGCCTTACAAAATTTTTTTCAAAGGATCAGAGAGTTTCGGCTGCGATTGAATCCCCAGAAGTGCACGTTTGGTGTTACAGCAGGGAAGATGCTAGGGTTTCTGATTACACAAAGGGGCATCGAGGTCAACCCTTCCAAAAGGAGGTGCGAGGCTTTCTTAGAAATGCCACCACCAAGGACTGAAAAGGAGGTGCGAGGCTTTCTAGGTAAAGTGCAATTCATAAGACGATTTATCTCTAAATTAACCTGGACTTGTGAACCACTTTTTGGTCTCCTGAAGAAAGGAAAGAAATTCCAATGGGACGGCCGATGTCAAGCAGCTTTTGAACAGATCAAAGAATATCTACAGAACCTGCCCGTGTTGTCACCACCAGAGCCGGGGAGACCGTTGATATTGTACCTTTCGGTAAATGAGACTACCATGGGCTGCATGCTCGCGCAGGAGTCAGAAGACAAAGTGGAAAGGGCCATCTACTATCTGAGCAAAAAGATGCTGGATTACGAGACCCGCTATACACCGCTGGAGAAGGCTTGTTTGGCCTTGGTATGGGCTACCAGGAAGCTGCGGCACTACCTGTTAGCTCACTCTGTAATGTTGGTTTCACGATTGGATCCCATCAAATATCTTTTCGAGAAACCAGCACTTACGGGTAGGCTAGCTCGTTGGTTGCTGTTGCTCTCCGAATTTGATTTGAAGTATGTAACGCGCAAGTCAATAAAAGGAAGAGCGGTAGCAGAGTTCCTTGCTGACCACCCGGTTGCGGGGGATGAAGCGGTTGAGTACCTATTCCCAGATGAAGCCATTCTGCACGTCGAAGATGAAACTTGGACGATGTACTTTGACGGAGCGTCAAACCAGTATGGGTATGGGATAGGGGTGTTGCTGATAGCGCCTGACGATTCCCGTATCCCTTTAGCATTCAAGCTCCAATTCAAAGTCTCGAACAATGAGGCAGAGTATGAGGCATGTATTGCTGGCCTGGAAGCAGCCCTAGAACTAGGGGCAAGACGGTTGGACGTCATTGGGGACTCAAACCTAGTTGTATCTCAAGCAAAAGGAGATTGGAAAGTCAAGGAGGAAAGGGTGATAATTTACCACCAAACCTTGGATTCGTTAATTCCTCAGTTTGAGAAGCTAAATTTCACCCACCTCGTAAGAGAGAACAACAGGTTCGCAGATTCACTAGCAACTCTATCTTCTATGATAGACATCCCGTCCGAAGTCCGGATGCGTCCAGTCATCATTGATCAAAAGTTTGCGCCAGCATACGAGTCGATTTCTGCCATAGATGAGTCTCAAGACGGCAACCCTTGGTATTACGACATCTGGAACTTCTTGGAAAAGGAGGCGTATCCACTAGGGGCAAATGCCAAGGATAAGAGGGCCATCAGAAGAATGGCTGCTCAGTTCATCATCTGCGGGGGTAAGCTGTACAAAAGGGGTCATCTGGGAATGCATAAGCTCTGTGTAGAAGCTGAAGAGTCGAAGCGCCTGATGGAGGCCATCCATGGAGGGGCGTGCGGTGCACATATGAATGGAGTAATGCTGGCCAGAAAGATCCTCAGACAGGGCTACTACTGGTCAACCATGGAGGAGGATTGTATTAGTTTTGTTCGGCGATGCCACAAGTGTCAAATTCATGCGAACCGCATGAACATCCCGCCGTCAAAGCTGTACAACATGACTTTGCCATGACCTTTTTCAGTTTGGGGAATTGATGTGATCGGAGCTGTTACCCCGAAGGGGTCAAACGGGCATGAGTTTATCCTGGTAGCGATAGATTATTTCACAAAGTGGGTCGAGGCCCAATCATACGCGGCGTTGAAGGCGTCGCACGTAGCAAAGTTCATCAGAAACAACATCATCTGTCGCTACGGGGTGCCAAACGAGATAATTTCAGATAATGGTTCCCACTTCAAGAAGGAAGTGATAGACTTGTTGGAAAAATACAATGTGGCTTTTCATAAGTCATCTACATACCGGCCGCAGACCAACGGAGTGGTCGAGGCCGCCAACAAGAATATCAAGCATATACTGCAGAAGATGGTGGGAACCTACCGGGATTGGCCAGACAAGCTGCCATTTGCTCTGTGGGGCTACAGGACTTCAATCAGAACTTCTACTGGAGCGACTCCGTATTCATTGGTCTATGGAATGGAGGCTGTTCTACCCATCGAGATTGAGGTTCCGTCGTTACGAGTATTGGCTGAGTGCCAAATAGCCGAAGCAGATTGGCAGCAGAGCAGATTTGAAGAACTCATGCTCTTTGATGAAAGAAGACTGAAAGCACTGTACCACATCCAAAGCTATCAACGCAGAATTGCCCGGGCTTTCAACAAGAAAGTTAAGTCCAGGAATCTGAAAGAAGGAGATTTGGTGCTCAAAGACAACCGAGCTCCCATCCACGACCCAAGGGGCAAGTTCAAACCCAATTGGACTAGCCCTTACATCATCAAAGTTATCTGGTCAGGTGGAGCTGTGGTTCTGATGGATCTAGATGGCTTGGAGTTCTCACAACCGATCAATATGGACAAGTTGAAGAAATATTACCCTTGAGAGGCTCGCTAGGCCGAAAACCCGAAAGGGCGACCTAGGCAAAAGTCAGAGCACAAAAAATTAGAAAATATAAAAACTGAGCTCGCAAGGTTGAAAACCCGCAAAGGGCGGCCTTGGCAAAAGGTAGAGCGCAAAAGGAGAGTGCAAATACTCGAGTGAACCTGGGCCTGAACTACGTAAGGCTTGATTCCCATCTTTGGGATACGTAGGCAGCTTCACATTGAAGTTCAGCCATAAACTTTTCCCCGATCAACTCTGTCCATTTTGATCATCTCAGTCATCTTTATCCATCAGCATTCATCGCGATCTCCGGTACAGTGCTGTTCAGACTAGGGGCAACTTTCCGTTGCCGCGATGGTGCAAAGTTACTCAGACTAGGGGCAACTTTCCAGTTGTGGGGATCTGGGGTTGTGCATCTCAGTGACAGATCTTCGGCATGTCCAGTTCTGATCCACATCGAAAATAGTTTTGAAAAGTTTTAATAAAAGTCGACTTTGTTCAAATTAATCTTTTTATGACTAAAACCATTTTTGGACCAAAGCGGAAAATTTTCAGTACCACAACCTTTAATTTCATTGATTTCAAAACAGAGTTCTCCTGCTCTTGCATACAATCGAGGTTGCTTTTTTATTACATTCATAAAGAAAACTTGAAAATGCTAAATAAGCAATAAATTTGGGGCATAGTTGAGTCAAGTATCTCTGCGTCCCCTCCCAGAGCTGGACGAAGCATCTGAAGCCAAGCTAGGCCCAACCTGTGCCTCCTCGTTGAGCCAATCCAAGCACTCATCGGACAAAGTGCAACTGAAAGTGAAAGCAGGGGCCAGGAGCTCTCTAGTCCTCCATGCTGTGGCATATCGGGCAAGCTGTGCACCCCGGACCGGGAAAGCGGCTGGGTACTCAATCCCCTCCGGTGGGCAGGTCTGATCATGACCGAATTGACGCAGGAACCGGAACGAAAAATAGAATACGCAGTGGGTTAGACCAATCAATTGGATCCCAATCAGCCAGGACATACTATAGCTCATTGCCGGGAGGTTGAGCCAAGGACAACGCCAAGCAATGCCGTCTGCAGACAAATTGCACATCCAATCAAACCACCACCTTTCGTCAAGAGCATTGACTAGGCGCTGCCGAAAGAAGTAGCCTCGAGCTGAATAGGCCGGGCAAGGGTCCACAACCAACAACTTGTCCATTAACCATACCTGGGGGAGGGATGGAAAATGAGAGAATAAAGAACAGAGAGATGTACAATGAGAGAAAAGTAAGACAAGGGTTTTGGTGAGAAAAACCGAGCCTGAGGGTCGAGTGATGTGAGCAAATGTATATGTAAGGTTGGGTGGGAAACATTACCTGCAGCAGCAGTGGACTCCCAGCAAACCTAGTCGCCTCCCGGCGATAGACAGAATCTAAACCCGTCAGCGTCTCGGCCAAGGTCATAGCGATGCAGCTCTTTCCCTCTCTCAAGCCTTGGGCAACTTCAATCAGGCGAATGCTAGCTCTGCCGAAGCCCGAGGAAAGCAGAAAGTGAGACAACAAACACAAGCAGAGGGCGTGTTGCCGGAAACCCTGGCAATAATGGTTGCTGCGGTCACCGGCATCGGAAAAACGATGGATCAAGCCGAGGATGTCCAGTTCCCCACTGCAGATCAGAGATCGAGCATCATGCGCCGTGAGCCCACACATCCGCCCTAAAGCCTGGGCATGGCCAAAACGGAGCTGGGGCAAGATCACTTCAGAGCATTCAGACTCCATCAAAACCTGAAAATCTTCGAAAGTGGGACATACCTCTTGGCCGCCGAAGCTAAAAACGTGCGTCACTGGGTTCCAGAACCTTGCCGCGGCATGGAGAAAAGGGAGATGTAGCGGAGTACGGCTCAGCGTGAATAGTGCATTCAAACCGAAACCCCGGAAGTTCAGCTTTTCCGAGCCATCTAGAGAAGAGATCCAAGATGCGAGATTTTCCGCAAGAAACGCCTCCATCTTTGTGTAAAACTAAGATGAAATGAATGTTCCCGAAGTTGAGGCTTTTATAGAGGGAAAATACTATTCACGGGGACACGTGTCAAAAACTAGGTGGCTGCCGGAATAAGTGGCCGGCCGGCCACCTTTTCTGGCTGGCCGGCCATTTGCTTTTTACAAAACTGGCCGGCCGGCTCCCCCTCTCCATAAAATTGGCCGGCCGGCTCCCAAAGGTGGCCGGCAATGCTTCAGTGTATCTCCTTGGCCCTGTTTTACCCTTCGAGGGAAAGTTTCAATCATTTCCATGCAACGGCAGAGTCAAAGGCCTTCATTTCCCTCTGTTTCGGATGCGTTCCGGTGCCCAGAATGTCCGAAGTACACTCTGTTGTTGCTGAGTTTTGTTTATCGAGTTGTTGTTTTGATTATCGAGTTGTTGTTTTGCTTATCGAGTTGTTTGTCGAGCGGACGTGTTTCGTGTTTTCGAGTCATTGCTCTCTAATTAAACAATCTTTGTTTAAGTCTTGTTTATTTACGTTGTCAACACTGTTGTATGTTGCTTATTGAGTTGTAAACTTCCTAAGGTTCTGTTATATCTTAGTAAGTTGAGTTGCTTAGTTTGTTGCGTTGGTTCACTACCTGACTTGGTGATTACACAATGCGCATTCCCATTCAATTTCATTTTTGTGCAAAATAAAATGATGCGATACGATGCTAAAAGTTTGAAATACAAACACCTTTTCGAAAGCTGTTTCGTTCCATCATGTTTTACAACGAACAAAGGTACAAGTTTTACAAAAAATAAAACTACCTAACAATGTGCAAAGTGCTACAAACTACTAGCAAAAAGAAAAGTAAAGTAGGAAATCGCAGCATCAATGTCCTCGGGAGCGGGAACGAGAAGCACTCCTCATCCTCTTCTGCGGGACAACCTCTGCACCATCATCATCATCCGGGTCGGAGCTGTCATCCTCAGAATCCCCCTCAGCCTCGCCTCTGTTCCCTGAACCAAGACCGGAGCCCCCCTCCTCGGCAGATGTCTCTGACTGGCGGTCGGTAACCTCCTCCTCCTCCTCCTCCTCGGGCTCCGCCTCTACAACGCGTGCCCTACGTCTGTGGGAGGACCCTCCTCGAGCTCCTCGAAAAGGCCTAGATGGCCCAGCTCCTCGGAAAGGCCTGGATGGCCCAGCTCCCTGAGAAGGCCCAGATGGCCCAGCTCCGTAAAAAGGCCCAGATGGCCCAGCTCCCCAAGGAGGCCCAGATGGCCCGGCCCGCGGCGGAGCATATACAGGAGGCATCTGAAAATGAAAAGTTCAATACATCAGTTCAAATATGAAAATCAGATACGAGTACAGTATGTGAGTGGGGTGTGTGTCGGATGTGCTCTACAATATAGAAGAATGCTCAAAACCAGTGTGTCATCAGAAGTGTGATAAATACAAGAAAAATGAACGGTACCTGCACACCCATAACGGATAGGTGTGTCTCTCTCCGAAGGACCATGCCCTCAAGTGCGGCCATCACCCCGAGAATGTCGTCCACATACTCAGCTGGAGGCTGCAGATACAAAGGCAAAACCATCAGTAAAGGAATGAATGTCCAAGTATCCGACTGATAAATCAAAGCTATAAATCATACCGGTGGCGAATCAGGATCCCTGACATATCTATGGTCAGGAAGTGGAGGCTCTAGCGGAATCGGGTAAGGAGTCCCAAAACGCCATCCCGTCAACTCGGACGGCATGTCCGGCCATCCAGGATGAGGATAAGTCGAAGAAATCGGGGGAACCGGTCTCCCCCTACCTCTAGATGTACCAGCCCTGCTGGTGGAAGGGGCGTCTGCAGCCCAAGCCCGGGCCTGGCTCGAAGATGACGTACCAGAAGACCTCGCCATCGGAGTGCGAACCCCCGTCAGTGGAGGCATCAAATATGTATGACGGTAAGTGCCGTAATCCCCCTCCTCAAGATATAGTAAAGCATCGCTACCCAGCATAGCTCCGACTACCTCCGAGAAAGAGAGCCTGTCAGCAATCCGCATACTGACTGGGGGTACTGCGGGAGGATCCTGAGAAAGATACCCCCATACCTGACGCAGAAAATGTTCCCCCCGAAACCATGCTCTACCAACAGGTCCTTCGAGCAGGAACCTGTACTGGGAGGTGCCCGATCCTCTGGGATACTGAAATCGAAGACCATCGCCCTAGGGTGCCCAAGGCTGCCATGTAATCTGCGGTTAACAAGTGAATAAACCAATCAGAAATCAGGAACGTGCAGGGCAAATCAGAGATAAAAATGAAAAGAACTGAGGGTTCTGAAGTACCTCCGATGGGCGCACAGTGTCAAAATAATGTCGCAGATAAATGAGTCTCTCGGGGTCTCGGCCGGCGCGGGCCCTCGAACACCAGTGAATATGGGGTCATGGGGGGCCCGGCCACCTCCAACTCTGGGGCTAATGCTAGGAAGTATACGTAGACCCATAGCTGAGGAAAGCAGTGCAAAATGTAAGTACAAAGTGCTGAGAGCAAAATACAGACTGTAAAGTGCGCTGTGTGTGCAATGTACAAGTAATGAAGAGCAGAAATGTAAATAAAGGGGACAGAAAAGTACCTCCCAGGCTCTCCAATAACCGCCAAGTAAGTCTCCCCGCCCGCGGGAGGTCGCGCTCATATAGTAGTAAAGGGTAGCCAGGCCGGCGCCACCCCAGTCATATCGACTGACCTGTGATAGGTCAACCAGAGCGCTCAGCAGATATAGCCCGACTGTGTTCCCTCTATCGGCAAACAGGGTAGTCCCGAAGAGGAACATAAGGAAACCACGGGCGTACTGCTCCGTCTCCTCAGGAGTCTCGGGCACCATCTCCGCCCGCCGGAAGTGGGAAGAGAACCAAGTATATCGGACTCTCCCAGAAACCCTGTCAACAAGCGGGCGAGCCCCCAGCAGATATGTCCAAGCGGCCTCCCACTCGCCCATGTCCTCGTCATAGGGGATGGACCGACCTCCTATGTCCAGGCCGGTCAATACAGCGAAGTCCAGAGGGGTCATAGTCATGTCCCCGGTGGCAGAGAAATGAAAGGAGTTGGTGGTGTCCCACCATCTCTCTACCAGTGCCGCCATCAGTGTCCACCTGGCAGGACAACGTGACGACCCAATGTAGAAGGCCCCGAACCCTGCCAAGTCTACTAAATCCCGGACAGCCTCCGGGAGCTCAACATACCAGTCCCGCGCGGCGGTGGAGCCATACCCCCGTACACTGCGAGAACCAACCTGCATTCAGAATAAATACATATGTCAGTATCAAATGAATGAGCTGTGTGCCAATGAAATAAGTGTGGGCTGTGTGTTCAACTTTCAATCAGTGTGGGCTGCGTGTTCACTATCAATCTGGGCTGCGTGTTCAGGAAATTTAAGTTTGGGCTGCGTGTTCAACTTTCAATCAGTGTGGGCTGCGTGTTCACTATCAATCTGGGCTGCGTGTTCAGGAAATTTAAGTTTGGGCTGCGTGTTCAACTTTCAATCAGTGTGGGCTGCGTGTTCACTATCAATCTGGGCGGCGTGTTCAGGAAATATAAGTTTGGGCTTCGTGTTCAACTTTCAACCAGTGTGGGCTGCGTGTTCACTATCAATCTGGGCTGCGTGTTCAGGAAATTTAGGTGTGGGCTGCGTGTTCACTATCGATCTGGGCTGTGTGCCAATGAAATAAGTGTGGGTTGCGTGTTCAACCTTCAATCAGTGTGGGCTGCGTGTTCACTATCAATTTGGGCTGCTTGTTCAGGAAATTTAAGTTTGGGCTGCGTGTTCAACTTTCAATCAGTGTGGGCTGTGTGTTCACTGTCGATCTGGGCTGCTTGTTTAGGAAATTTAGGTGTGGGCTGCGTGTTCAACCTTCAATCAGTGTGGGCTGCGTGTTCACTATCAATCTGGGCTGCATGTTCAGGAAATTTAGGTGTGGGCTGCGTGTTCAACCTTCAATCAGGGTGGGCTGCGTGTTCACTATCAATCTGGGCTGCGTATTCAGGAAATTTAAGTTTGGGCTGCGTGTTCAACTTTCAATCAGTGTGGGCTGCGTGTTCACTATCAATCTGGGCTGCGTGTTCAGGAAATTTAAGTTTGGGCTGCGTGTTCAACTTTCAATTAGTGTGGGCTGCGTGTTGACTATCAATCTGGGCTGCGTGTTCAGGAAATTTAAGTTTGGGCTGTGTGTTCAACTTTCAACTAGTGTGGGCTGCGTGTTCACTATCAATCTGGGCTGCGTGTTCAGGAAATTTAAGTTTGGGCTGCGTGTTCAACTTTCAACTAGTGTGGGCTGCATGTTCACTATCGATCTGGGCTGCGTGTTCAGGAAATTAAAGTTTGGGCTGCGTGTTCAACTCTCAATTAGTGTGGGCTGCGTGTTCACTATCAATCTGGGCTGCATGTTCAGAAAATCAGAGTTTGGGCTGTGCGTTCTACTCTAAGTCAGTGAGTGCTATATGTTCACCATTTTAATTCGGGCTGTGTGTTCGACAAATCAGTGTGTGAGCCGTGTGTTCATTTCTTAACTAATGTGTGCCGTGCGTTCGCAATCAATTAATGAGCCGAGTGTTCAGAAATTCAAGTGTTTAAGCTACAGATTCAAGATGCAAATAAAGTACTATGTCATAAGCTAAACTGTGTGTTCAAGCATGGCAAAGGCACGAAATGTACGAAAAATGCAGAAAATGAAGTAAATACCTCTCGGGCCTCATGGGAGAGGTGATGCTCTGGCTCTCGGAGAAGCAGATCCCCAGGGGCTCGCTCATCAAAATCAGTGAAATGGCGGAAAACGGCACGAGGAAGGACATGTGCTGGCGGAGCGTACCTCCCGGGAATAAAAGGTCGGACCCTCGGGGGCAAAGTCATGGGATCAAAATCATCCTCGGCACCCGGAAAGCCTCCACCATGAGGAGAATGACCCGCCATTTTCAGAAAATCTGCAAAAGGAGCAAAAATGAGCGAAAATGAGCCAAAATTGGAAAAAGTCAACAAAAGTCAACTCTCGGGAAATGAAAAAGTCAACAAAAGTCAACTCCTGAGAAAATCTTCCAAATATTGAGACAAACTCACCTCAAGTGGCGGAAATGAGAAAAGAAGCTCCGAAACCAAAATTTAATCAGTTCAAAGTGCTTGAAACTGAATATTTTTGCGGAAACAACTTGCGTGGGGCGTTGGAAAACGCGTATGGAACTCAGATCTAGAGAAGAAAGGGGTGTAAGAGGCAAGAGAAGAGAAGATCTCGGCTGCATTTATAGGCTCAAACTCTTGGGATGAAGGAGCATGAAGAAAGGAGGTGAAAGGACCAAAATGCCCTCGGATTTGGTCATATAGCCGGCCGGCCACCTTTTCCAGCCGGCCGGCCATTTCCTTTTTGGAAAACCGGCCGGCCAGCCATTCACTTTTTGTAAAACCAGCAGGCCACCTCCTATCCCTCATAAAACTGGCCGGCCATGTCCCTCACAGGCTCACCTAGCTCCCTGCAAATTTTGAGGAAGATTGGAGTTCCCGGGACCTGAAAACAATTCAAGAAAAGTACACTTCCGGTCGCGAAATTGCTCCGCCGGAACTTCAGCTTCAAGATCTGACATGTGTCTCATCATCATTCATCGAAATCGAAGTGTATCCTTTTTGAATGAGTTGTAGCATTTCCAGGAAGTGGATCGGAGGCCGTGATCGAGTCGCCTTCGCCGAAACACGCATTTCCGTGCTCGTTATTTCATGACAAACGGGCACCCTGATTTATGCTCGTTTTGCACTATCATGCACATAACTTGCATTCTCATGAGCATACTTACATTTTTATGCACATTTCTTGATATTGGCATACCTCTATGCTTGAACATGCGTTGTCACGCATGTTCCACTCTTGCATTGCGATGCATTCACTCACCGGCACTGCGTGTGTCAAACTTCCAGAATCACATTGAATATATGTTGGTAGCATATTGTACTTGTTGCAATTTCTCTCTTTTGCAGGCTAGATATTGTATGTACGGTTCATTTGAGGCTGGTGCGACCAGACGAATCGCGCAGGTATCGTATCTTCTCCGTGTGAGACGTGGCGAGGATTGAATAATTCTCCGAATTCTTAACTGCATGAAATGTAGTTGTTGCTTTGCATTCTTGCTTAAAACTGTTGCATCTATTTGCGAATACTTGCTTCATTACAGCTTGCTGCGTTTGCATGATCATTGAGCTCTGTCCGGCTTCTTGCATATCACTTTGTATTTTGCTCCCCTGCCTGCGGGCATGCCTGCGGGCACCTCTCTGTTTATCTTGTATGTCTAAGTCTTCGGCCTTGTCAAAAATGGGTCGTCTCTGGGCTTTGACATTCACTCCCGTCACTTATGACTTCCGAGTTCTATCAAAGAGGGGCAACTGTAGACACCCCATTTTGACCGACCTTAAGACTCAGACGTCGCCAGTTGAGCACTTGGTGATATTACATAATGTGCTCGTTCAGAAGTTTCAGAGTCGCGGCCGTGAGCCCTGCCTCCAGACTTTCGAACCCTCTTTTGTGCTTTGCCTCGGTTTGCGAACCAGGCTCGGTTTTCACTGTTTCTTTTCCTGAGGGGAGGGAGAGGTCCCGTAGACCATCTCTCAGTGGCCGTGGGCAACATTTTGTGGCTATAGGCCATTTTGCCCATTTCGGGACCCCGTTCCCAGTTTTCGGAGCCGTCAGGCCGTGTGCCTCGGTTCGGGACCGCTTAACCATCTCCTATCGCTCCAATTTTTGGCATGCCTCCTATTTACTCCCTTTTGAGGGACACTGAGGTCTGAGAAACCCACTTCGTGGCCGAATGCCACTTTCGGTGCTTAACAGCCCATTTTCGGGACCCCGAACTGCGCGTTTTGGCCCCCGAACATTCGTTTTGCAACGGTTTTCGTTCATTTTTGCCAGCTACCTCTGTTTTATAACTGGGAAGGCCGTAGAAGGGTGGGAGGCCAGTAATTGTTGCAGCAACCAGTTATATATCCTCCGACGCCCTCCGATGCCCGTTTTTCACACTTCCGGGCTAATGTTGAACACCTTGGGGCCACTTTCTTGAACTTTGAACCATATACTTGTGATGTACACACATGGGAGGACCCTAAAAGTTGGTGGCCGGCCACTAATGTTGCTTGACCCTTTTGAACCCCTCCTTCCGAGCCAATGTTGAACAACCTGGGCCCTTTTTCTTGAACTTTGAACCACATATTTGTGATGTACACACATGGGAGGACCCTAAAAGTTGGTGGCCGGCCACTAATGTTGCTTGACCCTTTTGAACCCCTCCTTCCGAGCTAATGTTGAACACCTTGGGGCCACTTTCTTGGACTTTTAACCACAGGGTTGTGTTGAGGGCACATGGGAGGACACCATTATGTGGTGGCCGGCCACTAAACCAACTTGACCCTTTTGACCCCTAGCCGGCCGGCTAGGGGATGTTGCCGGCTGGCCACCTGAAACAAAAATACCTGGCCGGCCATGATCCTCACACTGTTCACTTTACAGCTGTATAGCTTTATCCCCCAGAAAATATCTCAATCCGGGGGATATTTTGTGGGGGAAAGCTTGTCTCCTTTTTCCCCCACCTTTACTCCCTCTTTTTGTTCCATATAACCAGCCTCCAACACTTGAAGAAGAGGTTAGAAAAATTGTCTTCAAGTCTTGCATCCAAATCTCCCTCTATCTCTCTCATTTTCTCAAAAACACCCAAGTTTCACCTCATTTTCTTCATCACCACCAAGCTCTACCACCACCACTCCATTCCAACAGCAAGGGGAGGAATTCCAGCAGCGAAGAGGCAACAAATTTGGTCCAAGAAGCAACAAAAGTATTGATCTTCAAGGGTGAGTCCATTTTCCCTCTTTTCTAGTTCATTTTTGCACCATTCCTCTAGCCATCATGCTTACTGTTTTGAGCTCCGACCAAAACTGAAAAGGTCATTTTTTTTGAGCTCATTTTCATGTCTCATTAAGGTCTCAACCCTGTTTGAGCCCTCCATCTTGCACTTGCTTCAATACCCTCTTTGTATGTCAATATTTTGCATGCTTTTTCTAACCTACGTGTGATCTATTTTGGAGTTTCGCATGAACTGTAAGTAGGCTTACTTTGAGCCCCTCTTCAACATTGAAGAAGGGCTCATCTTTGTTTGGGACCTCCATGTACCACTTGTCTTTATATCCATCTTTGGTCCCCTATTCTTGTATGACTTGGAAGCCTATCTTGGTTCCATTTTTGGTCATTTTACAGAGCTAGAAAAGTTCTTATTTTGGCCCATTCTTCATGTTTCATTAAGGGCCTTTCATGTTTTGAGGCATATTTTATACACTTCATGTTATATCTCTCTTTTAATCTCCATTTTTGCATGTTTTGGTAGCCTATCATGCTTCGGTTTTTGGCCTTTTTACAGTACTAAAAATAGTCTTATTTTGGCCCATTATCCATACTTAATTAAGGGTCTTTGGCCGTTTGTGGAATATTTTGTATACTTTGTGTTATAGCCTCTTTTGAGCCTCATTTTGCATTGCATTTCTAGCATGTTTGTATACTGTTTTGGGGTTTTTACAGTTCTGTAAATAGTCATATTTTTTGTCCCTCTTCAATGTTGTACAAGGGAATTTTTCGGTTTGGGCTTTGCATATACCACTTGCCTCTTTGGCCACCTTTTGGCCCTTTTTCTTGCATAAGAGCTTAGCCATATCCATGTTTGTTTTTAGGGTTTTTACAGTTCTATAAAGTGGCTTATTTTTGGCCCCTCTTAAATGTTGTTGAAGGGCCCTAACCTATTTGGAGTTAGAAGCTATGAGTTGCTTCATAATCTCATGTTTAGGGCCATTTTTGCATGCTAGTTTTGCCTTGTTTCAGTTAGCTGTTTGGCCATGCTTTGAACTGTAAAAATGATTATTTTGAGGTTGCCTTGCTTCTGTCTTTTCATTCCATGTATCAATTATCCATGCTTTGTATAGCTGTAGTTCATTCTATGCGCCTAATTTGCATTTCGGGAGAGATTCCCTGCATCGGGTGTGCTTTCGCCTCGTTTCGGGGCTGTTTTCCCCCACATTTCAGTGCTGAGATTCCATTAGCATGTTTGCATATCATTTTCCATGCCATTGCATTGCGTATGCCATTGCCTCGGTTTGCGTGCCCGCATGCACGCGTTTCGAGGCACTTCATTTTCATCCATCGGCCTCTTACGTGAGTGTAGCTGAGGCTCTCTCATGTTAGTATAAGTCCATGTTGCATTCTACATGCCATTTCAGCCATATTGCATTGCGTATGCCATTGCCTCAGTTTGCGTGCCCGTGTGCACGCGTTTCGAGGCACTTCATTTTCATCCATCGGCCTCTTATGTGAGTGTAGCTGAGGCTCTCTCATGTTAGTATAAGTCCATGTTGCATTCTACATGCCATTTTAGCCATATTGCATTGCGTATGCCATTGCCTCGGTTTGCGTACCCGTGTGAACGCATTTCGAGGCACTTCATTTTCATCCATCAGCCTCTTATGTGAGTGTAGCTGAGGCTCTCTCATGTTAGTATAAGTCCATGTTGCATTCTACATGCCATTTTAGCCATATTGCATTGCGTATGCCATTGCCTCGGTTTGCGTGCCTGTGTGCACGCGTTTCGAGGCACTTCATTTTCATCCATCGGCCTCTTATGTGAGTGTGGCTGAGGCTCTCTCATGTTAGTGTAAGCCCATATCATATTTCCATGTCATTTGCATTGCGTATGCCATTGCCTCGGTTTGCGTGCCCGTGTGCACGCGTTTCGAGGCACTTCATTTTCTTCCATCGGCCTCTTATGTGAGTGTGGCTGAGGCTCTCTCATGTTAGTGTAAGCCCATATCATATTTCCATGTCATATTGCATTGCATATGCCATTGCCTTGATTTGCGTGCCCGTGTGCACGCGTTTCGAGGCATTTCATTTTCATCTATCGGCCTCTTATGTGAGTGTGGCTGACGCTCTCTCATGTTAGTGTAAGCCCATATCACATTTGCATGTCATTTATATTGCGTATGTCAGTTTCTCGGTTTGCGTGCCCGTGTGCACGCATTTCGAGGCATCTCATTTTCATAGCATTGTGCATACTGGGTTATATCTTAGATCGCATTCATGCATTTCCTCGGGTTGGGTGCCCGTGTGCACGCATTTTGAGGCATCTCATTTTCATAGCATTGTGCATGCTAGGCTGTATCTTAGTTGCATTCATGCATGTCATGCATATTGCATCGTGTTCGGGATAGGAGTTAGCCCGGGCACAGGAAACGAGGTGCGTTTCGTACTCCGAGTGACGGAACGTGTCTCAATTCCCAGTCACCGACACTCCGGATTACCCATGATGGAGTCAGGTTCTTGTTGTGTTTATACGTGCATTCATTCTATATTGAGTTGTACATTTCGACTCCTCTGCCATCATGCATCGATATGCGTGATTGGTGGCAAGAGGATCGAGGCATGCATATATCTGTGAAAATACATTGCTATGCCCCTTTCCTGCTCTCTGTTGCAGCAAAACGAAGAATCAGCAACTTTTCGGAGCTTGGCATGCTTTCCAAGAATAACTGCTAAATTGAAGCTAATTGGGGCATCCCAGTGGATTTCCGCGCAAGGCAGCCCAGACATGCATCATTCATCAGAAGCAAGGCAGTCCCTGGCTTGCACGCCAGTTTTACAGTTTTCTTATTTAATTTGTTAATTAATTAGGAATTTGTATATTATTTGGACTGTAATATTTGGACTGTAATATGCTTTTATTCGGGACTATATATTTATTCGGACCCTCTGCGCGAGGGCACAACTGTAATAAGTGTGCGTGTGTGTGTTGTATGTCTTCCAACCCCACGTCTTTCTCCCTTTTATTTATCCGCTTATGATGGTTAGATTAGGGCATATTTCAATTAGCATACAGTATGACAACATGTTTGCATCATTCATCCGTTTTGCATGCACCGGGCTCGGCGCATCATACTAACTGCATTGTATTTTCAATTCCAAATTGAATACATGTTAGCTGTAGCATTCCATATGCCATGTTTAGAATAGCCGAGCCTACTATAGGTTGCATTTTTGCATGTGTTGCATTAGACATTTCTGTATACTTAGGGTCATGCATGATTTCTAATGTGATTTCCATTTTGGCTTTGAGTACTCGGTAAGTTTTATGCTTTAGCATCCTTGCATGCGTGTGAGTGACTGCCATGATAGCATGCTTACCATGAGGCTATGTGCTTACATGATATATCTGCCTGAATGCTTGTGGGTGAAGGTTGGGTTATCTAGATTGGAATAAATCATCAAATGTGTGTTTTAAGCCCACTAGATAGTGGCAAAACCATCTTTACTAAGCCCACCCGAGGGTGGCAAAATTTGCATTTTAAGCCTACTTGCGAGTAGCAAACCATCTTTCAAAAAACAAACATGAAATGTTTTGTTCCAATTCAGACGATCCAGTCTATACTTGTACGCTGTACGCATCAGATTGTAACCTAGGCTAATAACCGGAATAAGAACATACAATGTTTTCAAAAAATAGATATCATGGTTAGTAGAGGCCGATCTTTGATCGGGCGAGCGGGGGTGCTCACAAAGTGACCTTCCCCAATCGTACCCAAGTTTCCGAGCCGAGGCAACTTTGGTGATGACGGGCACGTGGCCTTAGGCAACGAGTCAGGGTTTCCTAAATTTCCCATTTAAAAAACATTTAGGTGGCGACTTTGTATCTGGCAAAGAAGTCCATGTTTGGCACTTCTTTTCAAAAATCTGTTTCTCAATACGATTTGCCGGATTTGGACTCTTTGGTTCAGACTTAGAACCGTGACAAATTTGAGAGTCCTGAGCTGTAGTGACCCCAAAATGAACGGAACGGGAGCTCGTTCCTCCCGGGGCGTTCGAGGACGTCTACAGCAAGTAAACACCATAATTACATATCGCCGTCATGCAAAAGGGTCTGAATTAATGTCCGTGTGTTCAAACCCTAATGCAAGAGACACGGCAAGTAAACATCGTAATTACATATCTGCCATCATGAACGGGGGTCTGAAAAAGTGTCTAAGTGTTCGATCCCTAATGCATGAGAAATAGC
This sequence comes from Camellia sinensis, assembly GCF_055761805.1. Taxonomy (NCBI): domain Eukaryota; kingdom Viridiplantae; phylum Streptophyta; class Magnoliopsida; order Ericales; family Theaceae; genus Camellia; species Camellia sinensis. The sequence continues at coordinate 166,930,480 of NC_138972.1, forward strand.
AAATAAACACCAGAATTACATATCTGCCATTATGCAAGAGGGTCCGAAAAAGTGTCCGAGTGTTTAAACCCTAATGCATGAAAAATGGTAAGTAACACCATAATTACATATCTGCCATCATGCAAGATGGTCCGAATAAGTGTTGGGTGTCTAAACCCTATTGCATGAGAAATGGCAAGTAATACCATAATTACATATCTGCCATCATGCAAGAGTGTCTGAATTAGTGTTCGTGTGTTTAAACCCTAATGCTTGAGAAATGGCAAGTAAACACCGTAAGTACATATCTGCCATCATGCAAGATAGTCCGAATAAGTGTCCAAGTGTTCGAACCCTAATGCGTGAGAACCGGCAAGTAAACACCAAAATTACATATCTGTCATCATGTAAGACGGTCTGAATAAGTGTCCGAGTGTTCGAACCCTAATGCATGAGAAATGGCAAGTAAACACCATAATTACATATCTGTCATCATGTAAGAGGGTCAGAATAAGTGTTCGAGTGTTCGAACCCTAACGTATGAGAAATGGCAATTAAACACAGAAATTACAAATCTGCCATCATGCAAGAGGGTCCGAATGAGTGTCCGAGTGTTCGAACCCTAATGTATGAGAAATGGCAACTAAACACCATAACTACGTATCTGCCATCATGCAAAAGGGTCCGAATAAGTGTCCGAGTGTTCGAACCCTAATGCAATAGAAATGGCAAGTAAACACCATAATTACATATCTGCCATCATGCATGAGGGTCCGAATAAGTGTCCGAGTGTTCGAACCCTAATGTATGAGAAATGGCAACTAAACACCATAATTACATATCTGCCATCATGCAAGAGGGTCCGAATAAGTGTCCAAGTGTTCGAACCCTAATGCATTAGAAATGGCAAGTAAACACCAAAATTACATATCTGCCATCATGCAAGAGGGTCCGAATAAGTGTCCGAGTGTTTAAACCCTAATGCATGAGAAATGACAAGTAAACACCATAATTACATATCTGCAATCATGCAAGAGTGTCCGAATAAGTGCAGGATGTCTAATCCCTAATGCATGAGAAATGGCAATTAACACCATAATTACATATTTACCATCATGCAAGAGGGTCCGAATAAGTGTCCGAGTGTTTGAACCCTAATGCATGAGAAATGGCAAGTAAACACCATAAGTGCATATCTGTCATCATGTAAGAGGGTCTGAATAAGTGTTCGAGTGTTCGAACCATAATGTACGAGAAATGTCAATTAAACACCATAATTACGTATCTGCCATCGTGCAAGAGAGTCCGAATAAGTGTCCGAGTGTTCGAACCCTAACGTATGAGAAATGGAAACTAAACACCATAATTACATATCTGCAATCATGCAAGAGGGTCCAAATAAGTGTCCGAATGTTCGAACCCTAATGCAAGAGAAATGGAAAGTAAACACCATAAACACCTATCTGTCATCACGTAAGAGGGTCTGAATAAGTGTTCGAGTGCTCGAACCGTCATGTATGAGAAATGGCAATTAAACACCATAATTACATATCTGCCGTCATGCAAGAGGGTCCGAATAAGTGTCCGGGTGTTCGAACCCTAATGTGTCAGAAATGGCAACTAAACAACATAATTACATATCTGCCATCATGCAAGAGGGTTCGAATAAGTGTCCGAGTGTTCGAACACTAATGCATGAGAGATAGCAAGTAAACACCATAATTACATATCTGCCGTCATGCAAGAGGGTCTGAATTAGTGTCCGAGTGTTTAGAACCTAATGCGTGAGAAATGGCAAGTAAACACCGTAATAACATATCTGCCGTCATGCATGTGGGTTCGAATAAGTGTCCGAGTGTTAGAACCCAAATGCATGAGAGATGGCAAGTAAACACCATAATTACATATCGCCATCATGCAAGAGGGTCTGAATTAATGTCCGTGTGTTCAAACCCTAATGCAAGAGACACGGCAAGTAAACATCGTAATTACATATCTGCCATCATGCAAGGGGGTCTGAAAAAGTGTCTGAGTGATCGATCCCTAATGCATGAGAAATGGCAAACAAACACCAGAATTACATATCTGCCATCATGCAAGAGGGTCCGAATAAGTGTCCGAGTGTTGAAACCCTAATGCATGAGAAATGGCAAGTAACACCACAATTACATATCTGCCATAAAGCAAGATGGTCCGAATAAGTGCTGGGTGTCTAAACCCCAATGCATGAGAAATGACAAGTAACACCATAACTACATATCCGCCATCATGCAAGAGGGTCTGAATTAGTGTCCGTGTGTTTAAACCCTAATGCTTGAGAAATGGCAAGTAAACACCGTAAGTACATATCTGCTATCATGCAAGATGGTCCGAATAAGTGTCCGAGTGTTCGAACCCTAATACGTGAGAACTGGCAAGTAAACACCAAAATTACATATCTGTCATCATGTAAGAGGGTCTGAATAAGTGTCCGAGTGTTCGAACCCAAATGCATGAGAAATGTCAAGTAAACACCACAATTACATATCTGTCATCATGTAAGAGGGTCAGAGTAAGTGTTCGAGTGTTCGAACCCTAATGTATGGGAAATGGCAATTAAACACCGTAATTACATATCTGCCATCATGCAAGAGGGTCCGAATAAGTGTCCGATTGTTCGAACCCTAATGCATTAGAAATGGCAAGTAAAGACCGTAATTACATATCTGCCGTCATGCAAAAGAGTCTGAATTAGTGTCCGAGTGTTTAAACCCTAATGCATGAGAAATGACAAGTAAACACCATAATTACATATCTGCCTTCATGCAAGAGGGTCCGAATAAGTGTCCGAGTGTTTGAACCCTAATGCGTGAGAAATGACAAGTAAAGACCACAATTACATATCTGCAATCATGCAAGAGTGTCCGAATAAGTGCTGGATGTCTAATCCCTAATGCTTGAGAAATGGCAAGTAACACCATAATTACATATTTGCCATCATGCAAGAGGGTCCGAATAAGTGTCCGAGTGTTTGAACCCTAATGCATGAGAAATGGCAAGTAAACACCATAAGTACATATCTGTCATCATGTAAGAGGGTCTGAATAAGTGTTCGAGTGTTCGAACCATATGTACGAGAAATGTCAATTAAACAGTATAATTACATATCTGCCATCATGCAAGAGAGTCCGAATAAGTGTCCGAGTGTTCGAACCCTAACGTATGAGAAATGGAAACTAAACACCATAATTACATATCTACTATCATGCAAGGGGGTCCGAATAAGTGTCCGAGTGTTCGAACCCTAATGCAAGAGAAATGGAAAGTAAACACCATAATTACATATCTGTCATCATGTAAGAGGGTCTGAATAAGTGTTCGAGTGTTCGAACCCTAATGTATGATAAATGGCCATTAAACACCATAATTACATATCTGCCGTCATGCAAGAGGGTTTGAATAAGTGTCCGTGTGTTCAATCCCTAATGTATGAGAAATGGCAACTAAACACCATAATTACATATCTGCTATCATGCAAGACGGTCCGAATACGTGTCCGAGTGTTCGAACCCTAATGCAAGAGAAATGGAAAGTAAACTGTCATCATGTAAGAGGGTCTGAATAAGTGTTCGAGTGTTCGAACCCTATTGTATGAGAAATGGCAATTAAACGCCATAATTACATATCCGCCGTCATGCAAGACGGTCCGAATAAGTGTCCGAGTGTTCGAACCCTAATGTATGAGAAATGGCAACTAAACACCATAATTACATATCTGCCATCATGCAAGAGGGTCCGAATAAGTGTCCGAGTGTTCGAACCCTAATGTATGAGAAATGGCAACTACACACCGTAATTACATATCTGCCATCATGCAAGAGGGTCCGAATAAGTGTCTGAGTGTTCGAACCTTAATGCATGAGAAATGGAAAGTAAACACCATAATTACATATCTGCCGTCATGCAAGAGGGTCTGAATTAGTGTCCGAGTGTTTAAACCCTAATGCATGAGAAATGGCAAGTAAACACCGTAATAACATCTCTGCCGTCATGCATGAGGGTTCGAATAAGAGTCCGAGTGTCCGAACCCTAATGCATGAGAGATGGAAAGTAAAGAACATAATTACATATCTGCCGTCATGCAAGAGGGTCTGAATTTGTGTCCGAGCGTTCAAACCCTAATGCATGAGAAATGGCAAGTAAACACTGTAATTACATATCTGCGGTTATGCAAGAGGGTTCGAATAAGTGTCCGAGTGTTCGAACCCTAATGCATGAGAAATGGCATGTAAACACCATAATTACATATCGCCATCATGCAAGAGGATCTGAATTAGTGTCCGAGTGTTTAAACCCTAACGCATGAGAAATGGCATGTAAACACGATAATTACATATCTGCCATCATGCAAGAGTGTTCGAATAAGTGCTGGGTGTCTAAAGCCTAATGCATGAGAAATGGCAAGTAACTCCATAATTACATATTTGCCATCATGCAATTGGGTCCGAATAAGTGTCGGGTGTCTAAACCCGAATGCATGAGAAATGGCAAGTAAACACCAGAATTACATATCTGCCATCGTGCAAGAGGGTCAGAATAAGTGTCGTAGTGTTCGAACCCTAATGGATGAGAAATGACAAGTAAACACCATAATTACACATCTGCCATCATGCAAGAGGCTCCGAATAAGTGCTCGGTGTCGAAACAAGAATGCATGAGAAATGGCAAGGAACACCATAATTACATATCTGCCATCATGTAAGACGGTTCGAATAAGTGCTGGGTGTCCAAACACTAATGCATGAGAAACGGCAAGTAAACAACATAATTACATATCTGCCATCATGCAAGAGGGTCTGAATAAGTGTTCGAGTGTTCGAACCCTAATGCATGAGAAATGGCAAGTAAACACCATAATTACATGTCTGTCATCATGTAAGAGGGTCAGAATAAGTGTTCGAGTGTTCGAACCCTAATGTCTGAGAAATTACAATTAAACACCATAATTACATATCTGCCATCATGCAAGAGGGTCCGAATGACAGTCTCAGTGTTCGAACCCTAATGTATGAGAAATGGCAACTAAACACCATAATTACATATCTGCCATCATGCAAGAGGGTCCTAATAAGTGTCCGAGTGTTCGAACCCTAATGCATTAGAAATGGCAAGTAAACACCATAATTACATATCTGCCGTCATGCAAGAGGGTCTGAATTAGTGTCCGAGTGTTTAAACCCTAATGCATGAGAAATGACAAGTAAACACCATAATTACATATCTGCCATCATGCAAGAGGGTCCGAATAAGTGTCCGAGTGTTTAAACCCTAACGTATCAGAAATGGTATGTAACACCATAATTACATATCTGCCATGATGCAAGATGGTCCGAATAAGTGCTGGGTGTCTAAACCCCAATGCATGAGAAATGGCAGGTAACACCATAATTAGATATCTGCCATCGTGCAAGAGGGTTTGAATTAGTGTCCGAGTGTTTAAACCCTAATGCCTGAGAAATGGCAAGTAAACACCGTAAGTACATATCTGCCATCATGCAAGATGGTCCGAATAAGTCTCCGAGTGTTCGAACCCTAATGCGTGAGAACTGGCAAGTAAACACCAAAATTACATATCTGTCATCATGTAAGAGGGTCTGAATAAGTGTCCGAGTGTTCGAACCCTAACGTATGAGAAATGGCAATTAAACACCATAATTACATATCTCCCGTCGTGCAAGAGGGTCCGAATAAGTGTCCGAGTGTTCGAACCCTAATGTATGAGAAATGGCAACTAAACACCATAATTACATATCTGCCATCATGCAGGAGGGTCTGAATAAGTGTCCGAGTGTTCGAACCCTAATGCATGAGAAATGGTAAGTAAACACGATAATTACATATCTGCCGTCATGCAAGAGGGTCTGAATTTGTGTCCGAGCGTTCAAACCCTAATGCATGAGAAATGGCATGTAAACAACATAATTACATATCACCATCATGCAAGAGGGTCTGAATTAGTGTCCGAGTGTTTACACCCTAACGCATGAGAAATGGCATGTAAACACCATAATTACATATCTGCCATCTTGCAAGAGTGTCCGAATAAGTGCTGGGTGTCTAAACCCTAATGCATGAGAAATGGCAAGGAACACCATAATTACATATCTGCCATCATGTAAGATGGTTCGAATAAGTGCTGGGTGTCCAAACACTAATGCATGAGAAATGGCAAGTAAACAACATAATTACATATCTGCCATCATGCAAGAGGGTCTGAATAAGTGTTCGAGTGTTCGAACCCTAATGCATGAGAAATGGCATGTAAACACCATAATTACATGTCTGTCATCATGTAAGCGGGTCAGAATAAGTGTTCAAGTGTTCGAACCCTAATGTCTGGGAAATGACAATTAAACACCATAATTACATATTTGCCATCATGCAAGAGGGTCCGAATGACTGTCCCAGTGTTCGAACCCTAATGTATAAGAAATGGCAACTAAACACCATAATTACGTATCTGCCATCATGCAAGAGGGTCCTAAAAAGTGTCCGAGTGATCGAACCCTAATGCATTAGAAATGGCAAGTAAACACCATAATTACATATCTGCCGTCATGCAAGAGGGTCGGAATTAGTGTCCGAGTGTTCAAACCCTAATGCATCAGAAATGACAAGTAAACACCATAATTACATATCTGCCATCCTGCAAGAGGGTCCGAATAAGTGTCCGAGTGTTTAAACCCTAATGCATGAGAAATGGCAAGTAAACACCATAATTACATATCTGCAATCATGAAAGAGTGTCCGAATAGGTGCTGGGTGTCTAATCCCTAATGCATGAGAAATCGCAAGTAACACCATAATTACATATTTGCCATCATGCAAGAGGGTCCGAATAAGTGTCCGAGTGTTTGAACCCTAATGCATGAGAAATGGCAAGTAAACACCATAAGTACATATCTGTCGAATAAGTGTTCGAGTGTTCGAACCATAATGTATGAGAAATGTCAATTAAACACCATAATTACATATCCACCATCATGCAAGAGAGTCCGAATAAGTGTCCCAGTGTTCGAACCCTAACGTATGAGAAATGGAAACTAAACACCATAATTACATATCTGCTATCATACAAGATGGTCCGAATAAGTGTCCGAGTGTTCGAACCCTAATGCCTGAGAAATGGCAAGTAAACACCATAAACACATATCTGTCATCATGTAAGAGGGTTTGAATAAGTGTTCGAGTGTTCGAACCGTAATGTATGGGAAATGGCAATTAAACACCATAATTACATATCTGTCGTGATGCAAAAGGGTCCGAATAAGTGTCTGATTGTTCGAACCCTAATGTATGAGAAATGGCAACTAAACACCACAATTACATATTTACGATCACGCAAGAGGGTCTGAATAAGTGTCCGAGTGTTCGAACCCTAATGTATGAGAAATGGCAACTAAACAGCATAATTACATATCTGCCATCATGCAAGGGGGATCGAATACGTGTCCGACTGTTCGAACCCTAATGCATGAGAAATGGCAAGTAAACACCATAATTACGTATATGTCGTCAAGCAAGAGGGTCTGAATTAGTGTCCGAGTGGTTAAACCATAATGCATGAGAAATGGCAAGTAAACACCGTAATAACATATCTGCCATCATGCATGACGGTTCGAATAAGTGTCCGAGTGATCGAACCCAAATGCATGAGAGATAGCAAGTAAACACCATAATTACATATCGCCATCATGCAAGAGGGTCTGAATTAGTGTCCGTGTGTTCAAACCCTAATGCAAGAGACACGACAAGTAAACATCGTAATTACATACCTGCCATCATGCAAGGGGGTCCGAATAAGTGTCTAAGTGTTCGAACCCTAACGCATGAGAAATGGCAAATAAACACCAGAATTACATATCTGCCATCATGCAAGAGGGTCTGAATAAGTGTCCGAGTGTTTAAACCCTAATGCATGAGAAATGGAAAGTAACACCATAATTACATATCTGCCATCATGCAAGATGGTCCGAATAAGTGCTGGCTGTCCAAACCCCAATGCATGAGAAATGGCAAGAAACACCATAATTACATATCTGCCATCATCCATGAGGTTCTGAATTAGTGTCCGAGTGTTTAAACCCTAATGCTTGAGAAATGGCAAGTAAACACCATAAGTACATATCTGCCATCATGCAAGATGGTCCGAATAAGTGTCCGAGTGTTCGAACCCTAATGCGTGAGAACTGGCAAGTGAACACCAAAATTACATATCTGTCATCATGTAAGAGGGTCTGAATAAGTGTCCGAGTGTTCGAACCCTAACGTATGAGAAATGGCAATTAAACGCCATAATTACATATCTGCCGTCGTGCAAGAGGGTCCGATTAAGTGTCCGTGTGTTCGAACCCTAATGTATGAGAAATGGCAACTAAACACCATAATTACATATCTGCCATCATGCGGGAGGGTCTGAATAAGTGTCCGAGTGTTCGAACCCTAATGCATAAGAAATGCTAAGTAAACACGATAATTACATATCTGCCGTCATGGAAGAGGGTCTGAATTTGTGTCCGAGTGTTCAAACCCTAATGCATGAGAAATGGCAAGTAAACACCGTAATTACTTATCTGCCATCATGCAAGAGGGTTCGAATAAGTGTCCGAGTGTTCGAACCCCAATGCATGAGAAATGGCACGTAAACACCATAATTACATTTTACCATCATGCAAGAGGGTCTGAATTAGTGTCCGAGTGTTTAAACCCTAATGCACGAGACATGGCAAGTAAACACCGTAATTACATATCTGCCATCGTGCAAGAGGGTCCGAATAAGTGTCTGAGTGTTTGAACCCTAATGCATGACAAATGGCAAATAAACACCATAATTACATATCTGCCATGATGCAAGAGGGTCCGAATAAGTGTCCGAGTGTTCGAACCCTAACGTATGAGAAATGGAAAGTAAACACCATAATTACATATCTGCTATCATGCAAGAGGGTCCGAATAAGTGTCCGAGTGTTCGAACCCTAATGGAAGAGAAATGGAAAGTAAACACCACAATTACATATCTGTCATCATGTAAGAGGGTCTAAGTGAATGTTCGAGTGTTCGAACCCTAATGTATGAGAAATGGCAATTAAACACCATAATTACAGATCTGCCGTCATGCAAGAGGGTCCGAATAAGTGTCCGAGTGTTCGAACCCTAACGTATGAGAAATGGCAACTAAACACCATAATTACATATCTGCTCTCATGAAAGAGGGTCCGAATAAATGTCCGAGTGTTCGAACCCTAATGCAAGAGAAATGGAAAGTAAACACCATAATTACATATCTGTCATAATGTAAGAGGGTCTGAATAAGTGTTCGAGTGTTCGAACCCTAATGTATGAGAAATGGCAGTTAAACGCCATAATTACATATCTGCCGTCTTGCAAGAGGGTCCGAATAAGTGTCCGAGTGTTCGAACCCTAATGTACGAGAAATGGCAACTAAACACCATAATTACAAATCTGCCATCATGCAAGAGGGTCCGAATAAGTGTCCGATTGTTCAAACCCTAATGTATGAGAAATGGCAACTAAACACCATAATTACATATCTGCCATCATGCAGGAGGGTCTGAATAACTGTCCGAGTTTTCGAACCCTAATGCATAAGAAATGGTAACTAAACACGATAATTACATATCTGTCGTTATTCAAGAGGGTCTGAATTTGTGTCCGAGTGTTCAAACCCTAATGCATGAGAAATGGCAAGTAAACACCGTAATTACATATCTGCCATCATGCAAGAGGGTTCGAATAAGTGTCCGAGTGTTCGAACCCTAATGCATGAGAAATGGCACGTAAACACCATAATTACATATCGCCATCATGCAAGAGGGTCTGAATTAGTGTCCGAGTGTTTAAACCCTAACGCATGACAAATGGCATGTAAACACCATAATTACATATCTGCCATCATGCAAGAGTGTCTGCATAAGTGCTGGGTGTCTAAACCCTAATGCATGAGAAATGGCAAGTAACACCATAATTACATATCTGCCATCTTGCAAATGGGTCCGAATAAGTGTCGGGTGCCTAAACCCGAATGCATGAGAAATGGCAAGTAAACCCTAGAATTACATATCTGCCATCATGCAAGAGGGTCGGAATAAGTGTCGTAGTGTTCGAACCCTAATGGATGAGAAATGACAAGTAAACACCATAATTACACATCTGCCATCATGCAAGAGGCTCCGAATAAGTGCTCGGTGTCTAAACACTAACGCATGAGAAATGACAAGGAACACCATAATTACATATCTGCCATCATGTAAGGTGGTTCGAATAAGTGCTGGGTGTCCAAACACTAATGCATGAGAAATGGCAAGTAAACAACATAATTACATATCTGCCATCATGCAAGAGGGTCTGAATATGTGTTCCAGTGTTCGAACCCTAATGCATGAGAAATGGCAAGTAAACACCATAATTACATGTCTGTCATCATGTAAGAGGGTCAGAATAAGTGTTCGAGTGTTCGAATCCTAATGTCTGAGAAATGACAATTAAACACCATAATTACATATCTGCCAACATGCAAGAGGGTCCGAATGACTGTCCCAGTGTTCGAACCCTAATGTATGAGAAATGTCAACTAAACACCGTAATTACATATCTATCATCATGCAAGAGGGTCCTAATAAGTGTCCGAGTGTTCGAACCCTAATGCATTAGAAATGGCAAGTAAACACCGTAATTACATATCTGCCGTCATGCAAGAGGGTCTGAATTAGTGTCCGAGTGTTCAAACCCTAATGCATGAGAAATGACAAGTAAACACCATAATTACATATCTGCCATCATGCAAGAGGGTCTGAATAAGTGTCCGAGTGTTTAAACCCTAATGCATGAGAAATGGCAAGTAAACACCATAATTACATATCAGCAATCATGCAAGAGTGTCCGTTTAAGTGCTGGGTGTCTAATCCCTAATGCGTGAGAAATCGCAAGTAACACCATAATTACATATTTGCCATCATGCAAGAGGGTCCGAATAAGTGTCCGAGTGTTTGAACCCTAATGCATGAGAAATAGCAAGTAAACACCATAAGTACATATCTGTCATCGTGTAAGAGGGTCTGAATAACTGTTCGAACCATAATGTATGAGAAATGTCAATTAAACACCATAATTACATATCTACCAACATGCAAGAGAGTCCGAATAAGTGTCCCAGTGTTCGAACCCTAACGTATGAGAAATGGAAACTAAACACCATAATTACATATCTGCTATCATGCAAGACGGTCCGAATAAGTGTCCGAGTGTTCGAACCCTAATGCCCGAGAAATGGCAAGTAAACACCATAAACACATATCTGTCATCATGTAAGAGGGTCTGAATAAGTGTTCGAGTGTTCGAACCGTAATGTATGAGAAATGGCAATTAAACACCATAATTACATATCTGTCGTCACGCAAAAGGGTCCGAATAAGTGTCTGATTCTTCGACCCCTAATGTATGAGAAATGGCAACTAAACACCATAATTACATATCTGCCATCATGCAAGAGGGCCCGAATAAGTGTCCGAGTGTTCGAACCCTAATGTATGAGAAACGGCAACTAAACAGCATAATTACATATCTGCCATCATGCAAGGGGGTTCGAATAAGTGTCCGAGTGTTCGAACCCTAATGCATGAGAAATGGCAAGTAAACACCATAATTACATATATGCCGTCATGCAAGAGGGTCTGAATTAGTGTCCTAGTGTTTAAACCCTAATGCATGAGAAATGGAAAGTAAACACCGTAATAACATATCTGCCGTCATGCATGAGGGTTCGAATAAGAGTCCGAGTGTTCGAACCCAAATGCATGAGAGATGGCAAGTAAACACCATAATTACATATCGCCATCATGCAAGAGGGTCTGAATTAGTGTCCGTGTGTTCAAACCCTAATGCAAGAGACACAGAAAGTAAACATCGTAATTACATATCTGCCATCATGCAAGGGGGTCCGAATAAGTATCTGAGTGTTCGAACCCTAACGCATGAGAAATGGCAAATAAACACCAGAATTACATATCTGCCATCATGCAAGAGGGTCCGAATAAGTGTCCGAGTGTTTAAACCCTAATGCATGAGAAATGGTAAGTAACACCACAATTACATATCTGCCATCATGCAAGATGGTCCGAATAAGTGCTGGGTGGCTAAACCTCAATGCATGAGAAATGGCAAGTAACACCATAATTACATATCTGCCATCATCCAAGAGGGTCTGAATTAGTGTCCGAGTGTTTAAACCCTAATGCTTGAGAAATGGCAAGTAAACACCGTAAGTACATATCTGCCATCATGCAAGATGGTCCGAATAAGTGTCCGAGTGTTTGAACCCTAATGCGTGAGAACTGGCAAGTAAACACCAAAATTACATATCTGTCATCATGTAAGTGTCCGAGTGTTCGAACCCTAACGTATGAGAAATGGCAATTAAACGCCATAATTACATATCTGCCGTCATGCAAGAGGGTCCGAATAAGTGTCTGAGTGTTCGAACCCTAATGTATGAGAAATGGCAACTAAACATCATAATTACATATCTGCCGTCATGCAAGAGGGTCTGCATAAGTGTCAGAGTGTTCGAACCCTAATGCATGAGACATGGAAAGTAAACACCGTAATTACATATCTGCCATCGTGCAAGAGGGTCCGAATAAGTGTCTGAGTGTTTGAACCCTAATGCATGACAAATGGCAAATAAGCACCATAATTACATATCTGCCATGATGCAAGAGGGTCCGAACAAATGTCCGAGTGTTCGAAACCTAACGTATGAGAAGTGGAAACTAAACACCATAATTACATATCTGCTATCATGCAAGAGGGTCCGAATAAGTGTCCTAGTGTTCGAACCGTAATGCAAGAGAAATGGAAAGTAAACACCATAATTACATATCTGTCATCATGTAAGAGGGTCTGAATATGTGTTCGAGTGTTCGAACCCTAATGTATGAGAAATGGAAATTAAACAACATAATTACATATCTGCCGTCATTCAAGAGGGTTCGAATAAGTCTCCGAGTGTTCAAACCATAATGTATGAGAAAATGGCAACTAAACACGATAATTACATATCTGCTATCACGCAAGAGGGTCCGAATAAATGTCCGAGTGTTCGAACCCTAATGCAAGAGAAATGGAAAGTAAACACCATAATTACATATCTGTCATCATGTAAGAGGGTCTGAATAAGTGTTCTAGTGTTCGAACCCTAATGTATGAGAAATGGCAGTTAAACGCCATAATTGCATATCTGCCGTCATGCAAGAGGGTCCGAATAAGTGTCCGAGTGTTTGAACATTAATGTATGAGAAATGGCAACTAAACACCATAATTACATATCTGCCATCATGCAAGAGGGTCCGAATAAGTGTCCGAGTGTTCGAACCCTAATGTTTGAGAAATGGCAACTAAACACCATAATTACATATCTGCCATCATGCAAGAGGGTCCGAATAAGTGTCCGAGTGATCGAACCCAAATGCATGAGAAATGGAAAGTAAACACCATAATTACATATCTGCCGTCATGCAAGAGGGTCTGAATTAGTGTCCGAGTGTTTAAACCCTAATGCATGAGAAATGGCAAGTAAACACCGTAATAACATATCTGCCGTCATGCAAGAGGGTTCGAATAAGTGTTCGAGTGTTCGAACCCTAATGCATGAGAGACGGCAAGTAAACACCATAATTACATATCGCCATCATGCAAGAGGGTCTGAATTAGTATCCGTGTGGTTAAACACTAATGCAAGAGACACGGCAAGTAAACATCGTAATTACATATCTGCCATCATGCAAGGGGGTCCGAATAAGTGTCTGAGTGTTCGAACCCTAATGCATGAGAAATGGAAAATAAACACTAGAATTACATATCTGCTATCATGCAAGAGGGTCCGAATAAGTGTCCGAGTGTTTAAACCCTAATGCATGAGAAATGGTAAATAACACCATAATTACATATCAGCCATCTTGCAAGATGGTCCGAATAAGTGCTGGGTGTCTAAACCCCAATGCATGAGAAATGGCAAGTAACACCATAATTACATATCTGCCATCATGCAAAAGGATCTGAATTAGTGTCCGAGTGTTTAAACCCTAATGCTTCAGAACTGGCAAGTAAACACCGTATGTACATATCTGCCATCATGCAAGACGATCCGAATAAGTGTCTGAGTGTTCGAACCCTAATGCGTGAGAACTGGCAAGTAAACACCAAAATTACATATCTGTCACCATGTAAGAGGGTCTGAATGAGTGTCCGAGTGTTCGAACCCTAACGTATGAGAAATGGCAATTAAACACCATAATTACATATCTGCCGTCGTGCAAGAGGGTCCGAATAAGTGTCTGAGTGTTCGAACCCTAATGTATGAGAAATGGCAACTAAACACCATAATTACATATCTGCCATCATGCAGGAGGGTCAGAATAAGTGTCCGAGTGTTCGATCCCTAATGCATAAGAAATGTTAAGTAAACACGATAATTACATATCTGCCGTCATGCAAGAGTGTCTGAATTTGTGTCCGAGTGTTCAAACCCTAATGCATGAGAAATGGCAAGTAAACACCGTAATTACATATCTGTCGTCATGCAAGAGGGTTCGAATTAGTGTCCGAGTGTTCGAACCCTAATGCATGAGAAATGGCATGTAAACACCATAATTACATATCGCCATCACGCAAGAGGGTCTGAATTAGTGTCCGAGTGTTTAAACCCTAATGCATGAGACATGGCAAGTAAACACCGTAATTACATATCTTCCATCGTGCAAGAGGGTCCGAATAAGTGTCTGAGTGTTTGAACCCTAATGCATGAGGAATGGCAAATAAACACCATAATTACATATCTGCCATGATGCAAGAGGGTCCGAATAAGTGCTTGGTGTCTAAACCCTAATGCGTGTGAAATTACAAGTAACACCATAATTACATATTTGCCATCATGTAAGATGGCCCGAAAAAGTGTTGGGTGTCTTAACACTAATGCATGAGAAATGGCAAGTAAATACCATAATTACAAATCTGCCATCATGAAGAGGGTCCGAATAAGTGTCCAAGTGTTCGGACCCTAATGGATGAGAAATGGCAAGTAAACACCATAATTACATATCTGCTATCATGCAAGACGGTCTGAATAAGTGTCCGAGTGTTCGAACCCTAATGCATGGGCAATGGCAAGTAAACTCCATAATTACGTATCTGTCATCATGTAAGAGGGTCTGAATAAGTGTCAGAGTGTTCGAACCCTAATGTATGAGAAATGGCAATTAAACACCATAATTACACCGTAAAAGAACTGCCCAAACATGGACTGCTTTGCCAGATATAGAGTCGCCACCTAAATATTTTAATGGGGGAATTTAGGGAACCCTGGCTCGGTGCCGAAGGCCACGTGTCCGTCATCACCAAAGTTGCCTCGGCTCGGGAACTTGGGTACGATCGGGGAAGGTCAGCTATGAGCACCCCCTCTCGCCCGATCTGCAGACCGGCCTCTACTAACCGTGATATCCGTTTTTGAAAACGTTATGTGTTCTTATTCCAGTTATTAGTCTAGAATTACTATGTTATACGCACAGCACAAAAGTATAGACTAGATTGCCTAATTTGGGAATAAGCATTGCATATCCGTTGGTTTTGGAAAACGTGTTGAAATTTGCTACTCGCATGTAGGCTAAAACACGGATTTCAATAAGCCATTCCAACCTTCACCCACAGGCATTCAAGCAGTTATATCACATAAGCAGCTAGCCTCATGGTAATCATGCTACCGTGGCAACACTCACACGCATGCAAGCATGCTAAAGCATAACAACTTACACCATACTCCGTGCCAAAACAAAGAACTCGTTAGCAATCAATGCATGATCCAAGTCCATGTTTAAATGTCTAATGCAACGCATACGGAATGTCACTAGAGTAGGCTTGGCTAGTCTATGAATGACATGTGAAAATGCACAAGTAGCATGTATTCAAGTTAGATTTGAAATACTAATGTAGTTAGCATCATGCGCCGAGCCCGATGCATGCAATACTGATGAATGATGCACGCATACATAGCATAAGGTATGCTAAATTAAACGTGACCTACTACTAACCATCAAAGCAGGTAAGTAAAAGGGAGAAAGAAGTGGGGGTTGGAAGATATGCACACACTCACCCACACTTATTACAAATTTTCCCTCGCTCGGAGGGACCGAAAGAATAATACAAATTAACTAACTCGCAAGCTAATTAATTATTACAAATCACCTAATTAATTAACAAATTAACTAAGCATAAGGAAAGCAATAAAATGGGGGCTCAGGAAGAGGTTCCGATGCGCGCGTGCTCGGGTCTTGCTCGGAAGTACACTGCCATGCATAGGCCGCCTCTGTTTTCCCTGCTCTGCCTCTTTGAAGACTGCCAAAGTCTCAGAATTGCTTCCCTGGACATTGGGAGACACCACCGGCTGAGTAGAATAGCCACCGACAGTGGTATATGATCATCGGCTGTTGGTGAAGCTATCGGCCACCAATGGATTGCCGGTCGGCATTAAACACTGCCGGTCGGCAAAGAATGTCTGCAGAACCTGCAATTGACAGCAGCAGAGGGCAAGGCATAGCATGGCAATGCAATTCAAACAATGTATGCGCCAATCCTATCCCTCATCATGTGTACGACTCAAGGGGACATGGTCCATGGTTCTCGGACCATCAAGCGCGCATTTCAATGCGTGATGGCCCAAGGGACCAAGTGTGCACATTTTGATGTCAAATGCAATGCAAACCAACAAACCAAGGGGGCCCAATTCCTATCACTAGATCAAGGAACAAGGCATGCATGCATGATGCAATGCAACCTAGGCGTATGAACTAGCATGCCACATGGACAATGTAATGTATACATGCAAGAAAACGTGCAAGGTAAGTATGCAAACAAGCATGGGATGGACTTAAACATGATTTAAGCAGCCTTAAATAGACCTAAAACAGTGGCCAATAAGTGCTATGAAATGAGGACTAAACACACATACACACATGCACATGTTAAAGGGCTAACACTCAAGCACAAAAGGGCAACTCTCAAGCACACTTGAAAGAGGCATAACATGGACTAATGGCATGCAAGGTAAGCATTGAAAATCATGTTACAAAAGGTGCTAAGCCAATTAAACAAGATAAACAAGGCATGCAAACAAAAAGCCAAAACCCCAAGACAAGCCAAGAGGCTTAAACCAAGACTAAGTCAACCAAGCCTCACAAGGCTAAGAGGACTTAAAATAGGTCTAATGCGAACCTAAACAACACCCAAGGGACACCTAGATGGCATCTAAGTGGCTAAAATTCAAATGCATGCACAATGACCAAAACATGGAGCATGCAAGACAAGCTTTCAAAGCTTCAAAGAGGCATCCGAGGCAAGCATACAAGCATGTTAAAGGGACTGAAATAACATGGCAAATGGTCCCAACCCACTAAATTAAGGCAAGGATGCATGCTATACATTCACACACTTAAGGCCAACAAACCAAAAATGCAAAGGGGCTATACTAAGCATGCCAAAGTCAACCCAAACAACTAAGGACAGACCTCAAACATGGCAAAATAAGCATGAAAGCTTCACAAGGCTAAGCCTAAAACATGCTAGAATAACGGTTTACAACCGAAGGCATGTTAAGGCAACAAAATGGCATTACAAGGCATGTATGCTAAGCAAGCACGGTGTACCAAAACCAATATACAACAATGCTATTTCATGGCAAAATAAGCATAAATAACAGCCAAGGCAAGGTCAACATGAGGCTTAGCTAGGTGCTCCCTCAAGAGGCCAAAAATGGTCCTTTTCAAGGACAACAAGGAGAGGGGGTGGCCCTCTCCTTCTTGGGACCTCAAGGCACCATCCTCACCTCTGAAATCCCTCAAGATTTCAGTGGTGAGGAGGCCCAAACACCAAGGTCTCGGAGCTGACACAAAATGGCACGAAATGGAGCCTTATAAGGCTTAAGAGGGGTCAAACAACCTCAAACCACAAAACACTCTAAACAAACTATTTAGAGGGCCTAAAAACAGAACTTTTATGTGTTGTATGCAAAGCCGAAAAATAGTTGCAAGGTAGGTAAAAATACAATGGAAAAACGGGGAATAAAGGGGCAAACTTCTTACCCTTGAAGACCTTCTTCACAAATGGTGGACCAGCTGCTTCCTTGAGCTTAAACCAGCCCCAAAACTCCAAGAACAGACCTCTGGTCCTTCAGAACCAAGAAAAGGTATAACACTATGTGTTTGTGTGCAATAGTGAGCCTAAACACACACACTAAACACAAGAGGAAGAGAGATATAGAGCTAGGATATAGACAAACCCTAACCCTTGAACTCAAACCCTAAAATGGCTGTCTAAAATGTCTAACCTTTTTTTTTCCAACCCTAAAGCCAAGAGAGGAGGGCTCCTCTTATAGAGAAGCCAATCTTGTAAAGTTTACTCAAGAAGCTAACAAGGAAGCCATCCCTCCATACACGTGTATGGAGGGGAACAAAAATGCAAGCCAGCTGTATTAAAATATCTGCAAAAGCAGATGAACAGTAGTCGGCTGCTCAAAATTGCCATTTTGACAAAATGTACTGCCGACCGGCAACAAAGAATGCCGACCGGCAATATACATTGCCGATGGCAACAAAACACCAGCCGGTGGCCTCTGGGCATGGCTGGTGATGTGTGGAGATGCCTCACAAGGCATTCCCTGCCCCTCCAAGGCAAAACACAAGTGTTTGGTGCAAAACCAGACACTAAACAGTCGATTTCGGAGATCCTGAGGCAAGGCGCGTAGTCGAGACCTCTAGGAACTCCAAACGAACACAAACATGGATGATCACTGGGTGTTCAAACGGTGACGTCCAAGTCTTGAGGACGGTCAAAAATGGGGTGTCTATAGTTGCCCCACTTTGACAGAACTCGAAAGTCATAACAATGATGGGAGTGAATGTCAAAGCCCAAAGACGACCCATTTTTGACAAGGCCGAAGACTCAGACAAACATGCAAGACAAACAAGATATGCGCCCGAAGGCAGATGCAAAATGCAAGACAATGCACAGAGCCAAACATAACTTATGGTCATGCAAAGAAAGCTGTAATGAAGCAAACATGCGACGATTTTAAGCTAGCATACACCAAACTACACTATAATGCGGAAAGGATGTAAGAGAATTATGTAATTCTCGATACGTCTTACTCGGAGGATACAATACCTATGCGGCTCGTCTGGTTGCACCAGCCTCAAATGAACCGTACACACAATATCGTGCCTGCAAAGAAAACAACTTAACAGGTACGATGTTATTTGCAACATGCATGACAATGCAAAAATGGATGCAAAATGATACGCAATATATATAAAACAATGTACAAACAATGCAAATGAAGATGCAATGTAATTGAAACAATGCAAACTATATGCAAAGCAATTGAATCATGATCCAATCATAAGCGGTTCGAAACCACACCTATGTCAAATAGATTGATGGAGGTAACAAGTCCGTCTACCATAGAACGGTCAACAGAACTATGAGTAACGTAGACAGACATAAGAACAAGTATTGGGGGGGAATGACAAAGGTGGGGAAACGACCCACTGGGGAAAGGACTACGATCCTAATGCTGGATGCAATAATTACACTACAATGTAATATATAATGAAAATGCCAGGGAAATGGCAATGGATATGACACGCGGGCCAAACCAAATCTTGCCTAGGCAAAGCATGTACGCATACAAGCCACGTCTAACATAGAACGGTCCACTGAACTATGCTTCGACACGAGAAGTATGGGCACATACCAGACCAAGCTCAATATGGAAAGGCGCAAGCCATAAATGGAAGGTGATGCAATGAAAGCATGCAAATTACAATGCAATATCTACAAATATGCAATGGAATGGAAATGTAATATAATGGATATGGCCTGCGGGCTAAACCAAATCTTGCCTAGGAAAGGCATGTACACATACAAGCCGTGTCTAACATAGAACGGTCTACTGAACTATGTTTCGATGTGAAAAGTATGGGCACATACCAGACCAAGCTCAATCATGGAAAGGCGCGAGCCATAAAGCTATAATGCAATATACACTATATGCAATGGAATGGAAATGTAATATAATGGATATGGCCTGCGGGCCAAACCAAATCTTGCCTAGGAAAGCATGTACGCATACAAGCCACGTCTAACATAGAATGGTCCACTGAACTATGTTTCGACGTGAAAAGTATGGGCACATACCAGACCAAGCTCAATCATGGAAAGGCGCAAGCCATAAAGCTACAATGCAATATACAGTATATTACAATGATGCATGACAATGCAATTATATATATATATATATTTTTTTTTTGTTTTTGGAATGCAAATGATGCATGAAATGCATGGAATGTGTGACAACACGTGGCTTTTGAGATGCACGTGAACTTGAATATGCGACGACGCGAGTTGCTTGAAATGCATGTATAATGCAACTTATCAAAAGTCGTTTGGGCACAACAAACACCGAAGGACTTGCACCTTCAGAGGATTTAGGGTCTCTTAGACCGTAAAAAGACATACAATATTGTGCCTGAAAACAAAGCAACTCAACAGGAACGATGTTATTAGCAACATGCATATTAATGTACTTGAAAATGCGCGACAACGCAAAGCAAGGGGGAAGCATGACAATGCTGTGAAGGCAAAGATATGTAAGTGGAGCATGCGGTCTACGCAAGCAACGAAATTGATCATGAGCATGTGGTCTACGCAAGCAATGAAATTGGACATAAGAATGCGGTCTACGCAAGCAGAACATGCGGTCTACGCAAGTAATGGGATTGATCACAAACATGCGGTCTATGCAAGCAAAATATGCGGTCTACACAAGTAATGAATTTGAACAAACATGCGGTCTACGCAAGCAAAACATGCGGTCTACGCAAGTAATGAATTTGAACAAACATGCGGTCTGCGCAAGCAGAACATGCGGTCTATGCAAGTAATGAAATTGAATGCAAACATGCGGTCTACGCAAGCAAAACATGCAGTCTACGCAAGTAATGAATTTGAACAAACATGGGGTCTATGCAAGCAAAACATGCGGTCTACGCAAGTAATGAATTTGAACAAACATGCGGTCTACGCAAGCAAAACATGCGGTCTACGCAAGCAAAACATGCGGTCTACACAAGTAATGAATTTGAACAACCATGCGGTCTACGCAAGCAAAACATGCGGTCTACGCAAGTAAAGAATTTGAACAAACATGCGGTCTACGCAAGCAAAACATGCGGTCTACGCAAGTAATGAATTTGAACAAACATGCGGTCTACGCAAGCGAAACATGCGGTCTACGCAAGTAATGAATTTGAACAAACATGCGGTCTACGCAAGCGAAACATCCGGTCTACGCAAGTAATGAATTTGAACAAACATGCGGTCTACGCAAGCGAAACATGCGGTCTACGCAAGTAATGAATTTGAACAAACATGCGGTCTACGCAAGCAAAACATGCGGTCTACACAAGTAATGAATTTGAACAAACATGCGGTCTACGCAAGCAAAACATGCGGTCTACGCAAGTAATGAATTTGAACAAACATGCGGTCTACGCAAGAAAAACATGCGGTCTACGCAAGCAAAACATGCGGTCTACGCAAGTAAAATGAATTTGAATTAACATGCGGTCTACGCAAGCAAAACATGCGGTCTACGCAAGTAATGAATTTGAACAAACATGCGGTCTACGGAAGCAGAACATGCGGTCTACGTAAGTAATGAAATTGAATGCAAACATGCAATGAGATGCGCAAAATAGCGCTATGCGTTTTAGACAACGCGAGCGCACAAGACAATGCGATTGATATGCGATACGCATGGGGCAACTTTCAGGTTTCGTGAGAGACAAAAGGGTGCAGGAAGGATACGCCATGCACAAATCCGAGTGCCACGTACAGAGGACACGGTTCGAGGTCAAAACGGAGGCCGGTTGAGTGCCGGAGATGCACTTTCTTATACTTCTTTGAGCTATGAAAACCCGAAACTACAGATCTGACCCAAACAAGGATGCAGGAGGCTCACCGGTCGAAAGAGGAGGCCACCGGCTGTCCATCGGCCATAAATACATTCCACTGGCCAAATATTTGGCCGACCGGCCAAAAATGTAGCCGACCAGCCAAAAATGCCTAAATAGGGGCAAATTTGACTTTTCACCTCGGGTCTTTTAAAATAGGATTCGAAACCCTATTTTACACATCCTCCTCAGCCGAAAATCCATTCGCTCTCTCTCTAGAGCATTTTTCTCTCTCGATTCTCTCATTTTCGTGCGTTCTAGCCCCCGTTTCGTTGTCCGATTCGCGAATACCTTCACCTTTCGAACGTTTTGAACCGATGGAAATTTCATTTCGGTGTCTCTTTCTTGATTTTCGCCATTCGGGGCTCGTTTCCCTTGAGTTTTTCTCGATACCCGTGCCTCTTCCACACTTCGGCCTTTCCGGCCTTTTCCGGCCCTCGAGGGGTTGACTTTCTGTTGACTTTCCATATTTTCGCCCAGTTTTCCCTTTTTCGGCTATTTTCTCACCATTTTTGACATGGCCGACGATATTCCATAGGGCGGGACTCCCCCAGATCACGAGATGGATCCCAGGGTTGAGCTCCTCCCGTTGAGCGTCCGCCTGTTCGACTCGGCGACCTACCGGCCAGCGATTCATGTGCTACCTCCTGATGGACTTCGCCAGTTTCGGAGTTTCGACAGAGCGATGCCACCAGAGCCCCTCCTGCGTGAGCCTACATCTCACTTATGCTTCGGCGCTTCCGAGGTAACATTCCTTTCTCTGTTTTATTTTTCGCAATGTAGAATATAAAAACTGCCATAGCTGATTACATTCTTTAGCTGCTTGACTCAGATACACTGACACACTATGCACTGTAGTTGATCACAACCATACTGGCAACTGATATCTGTTTGAGGCTGACATGTGCACACACACTGCGTTGGCCCTGAATCACTCAAACACACCAACACAGTATACACTGCACACACTGTAGTTTATTGCAATCAAACCGATACCCGATATCTGTTTGAATCTAAAAAGCTTGCACACGTGCTATATTTGTATTGAACCACGCCAACACGCTGGCACGTCACACGTTGTAGTTCACTATAAGCACACCGGCACCCGATGTCTGTTTGATTTTGAAAACATGCACATATGCTGTATACTTGTGTGCTTCTTAAAACTGTGTTTTGAATATTGCCTCGCAATTATTTGTTTGAAAACAGGGAGATTCCGACACCGTCCGCGGGTATGGGAACATTGCCGCTCGGGACTGGTATGCTGAGCTTCCTAACGCGGTTCGCCACATTGTGGACCAGGCGGGCTTCGGCGCTTTCTGCAGGGGATTATCCAGACTCACCACGAGCAGGCCTCTCCTTGCTGCTCTAGCGGATAGGTGGTGGGACACCACTGACTCGTTCCATCTATCTACGACGGGAGACATGACGATGACTCCCTATGATTTCTCGATGCTCACAGGCATCGGGGTAGTAGGTGATCCGATCCCCTTCGACACTGATATGGACGAGTGGACTGCCGCTTAGATCCATCTGCTTGGCGAGGTGCCACCTCTCGCCCGTCCAGGCTTTGTTCGCTACTCCTGGTTCGAGGTGTAGTTCAGGGTCCAGCCCGCATTGGTGGAGGAGGCTCCGATGACTCAGGAGGCCGTGGTGAGATATGCGCGCAGCTTTCTCATGTTCCTGCTGGGGATGACCATTTTCGCCGACCGGGCGAACGCCGTGCCCCTCTGCCTGCTTAGTGCACTGGTGGATGTCAGGCAGATCTTGCACTATGATTGGGGTGGCGCCGCTCTGGCCACACTCTACAGGTATTTGAGCTCGGCTTCCCGTGGCAGCAGACAGTTGCTCGGGGGCTACTGGCGTGCTTGGGAGGTACGTTTCTTTCCCGCTTTTCATTTCTGCTTTTCTATCTTCTGTACTCTGTACTGTATTCTGTGTTGCACACACTGTAGTCTGCTTTTCACTAACTGTTTACTGCACACACGGCACACACATACACTCTGCTTTACACGGACTGTACACTGCTCACACTGTACACTGTACACAATATACTGTCTGCGCAACGCACTGCACAATATGTGGTCCTGTTATTCCTGTTTTATTTTGCATTCCGCTCTTATCTGATAATTATATTGATGTTTTCTCTACAGTTGTGGGTCTATACCTACTTTCCCAGGCTTGCACCCGTGCCAGACACGGAGACCCCCCTCGTCATCCCGTTCTCGTGACGCTTCGGCGGGAGATGCGTGCGGAGGCCACGAGAGACATTTAGCTTCTTTCACCACTACTTCGACACTATCACCCCTGCCGAGGTATGTTTTATTTCAGAATTTATCTAAGCTTTGCTTTTCACTGCATATTTCAATAACGATAGATAACAAACTGTATGTCACTTTCAGATCACTTGGCAGCCTTGGGCTCTGTTGCCGGCGACGATTCGGGACCGATTTGTCGGTGCTGAGGAGACCTCGCATTTCCGGATCTTACTGGAGGGCTTGGTCTGTCGGGCTTGGTACCTGGGTGAGCGTTTCCTACGCCAGACCCTAGGGTTACCAGAGTAGATAGTCCCGGTTCACCCTCCTGAGGAGATGAGGGAGACCGAGAGACTCACTACCGAGCAGTTGGCCGATTATACTATCGGCGCAGAGGCGACCCGCTTTAGAGGCGTCGGGGACTACAAAGAGTACGTGCAGACGTACATTATGCGGTCTCTAAGCAGCGGCCGTCGAGCTGAAGGAGCCAGGCCCGTGGCGCCAGCAGCTGGAGCGGGAGCTGGAGCAGGAGCGTCGAGGAGAGCTCGAGTCCACAACAGGGGTGGAGTTCAGAGAGGGCAGGGGACCAGCTGGTCTGCTCTACCCACTTTACTGACATACAGAGGGCGGGATGGGGCGACCTACCAGATCCCCTTTGCTCCTCCCCCGGCTGATCATGAGTTAGCCGGTATCCCCGACTTGCCTCCGGTATGTATTACTGCATTTTGCATCTTGCATTGGCATTTCATTTCAATTTATTTGATATCCCGCAAAATACTGATACATCTTGTACTCTTGCAGGCGTCCTCCGAGTACACCCGGCAGTCCGTGGAGTTGAATGCCTCCATGATGGGGATGCTATAGCGGACCTTCAACCTCCTGGCCCTCTACAGCATTCCAGTATGTTCTTCTGACCACTGTCTCAAACCATTCATACACTGCTTCACATAATCTGATGCACTACGCCATTTCTGATAAACTGCCCACAGCATTCATACACTGCATTCTGCACTAATAAACCGTCCACAGTATTCATACACTGTACTCATACACTGCATTCTGCACTGATAAACTGTCCACAGTATTCACACACTGTACTCATACACTGCATTCTGCACTGATAAACTGCCCACAGTATACTAATGCATTTGCCTTTTATGTACTTTTTCAGCCTCCCTTCCAGATTCCCGTTGTAGGAGGTGCTTCAGCTAGACCTTCCATCCCCGCCCGAGGGAGAGATGAGGAGGGCAGAGTATTCCCCCGTACCAAGGTGGGGCGCACTCATGTCGGGAGTAGTTCGCGGGCTCCAGTCCCTGATGATGATGATGAGGAGTCGGAGGCGGAGGCAGAGTCGGAGGCGGAGTCATCGGAAGAGGAGACCGGAGGCGGCACTGGCTCGAGCTCTGATGACGATGCTGATGATGCTCCTGGACCTTCGTCCAGGAAGAGGACTAGGACAGACCGATAGCCCTCGGAGCCGCTTGACATGGATACAGATTTTTGTTGTTTTTCTTCTTTCTTGTACTTTTCCCTTTTGTTGGTAGTTAGGATACTTTGTACTGCCGCAGGCAGATTTTTGTTTCCAAAACTTGTGTACTTGAAAAGATGATGAAATGAAACAGGCTTTTTATCTGAAAAAGTGTTTACATCCGTGTATCTTTACATTTCATACTTTGCATTGCATCACACCATATTACATCTCAATGTAAATGAAATTGATTGGTTGTCCAGAAATTGAACACTTGCACTGTAATAATCAGATAACTAAACAGCCAACAGCAAAATAACCCAAGCAACCCACTGCCTGATTCTGGACACACAACCTTTACTCTACTGGGGATTAATCTGCATACAGCCTACAACACAGCATTTGGTTCATTTTGCACACAGCAAATCCTGAACAAACAGCCCAATCTGACAAGACGGACTACGGGGGTGAAACCAGCTGGAGTTGAAACACAATCAAATATAGAGAATGGCACAGCATTCTGAGTATAAACGATTTTTGAAATTAAATAGATTTTCAACCGGGGTATCGAGCCTACAACTGAACACAGCGGGAAGGACTCAAACAAAAGGGTACACGACCTAAACACATCGAGTAACACTCGGAAAAGACTCAAAACAAAGGTTGAGGTAAACAAAACAAAAGACACGACATACAGACGCGTTAACGGAGACGGGGGACCTCAGATCATGAGGAGCCAGTTTCTCTGCGTATTGTTTCCCACCCTTTTCTCATTTGTGATTCTCACATCACTCTGGCACTCAAGCTCGGTTTTTTCTCTCAAAACCCTTTTTCTTACTTTTCTCTCAACTTACACCTCTCTATTCTTTATTCTCTTATTTTTCGTCCCTCCCCAAGGTGATTAATGAGCGAATAGGAAGTTGCGGGTTCATGCCCAACGCCGTTAGCTCACAGCTATTTCTTCTAGTGGGTAGAGTGCCCTCCTGGCAAGTATGTTGACGACTGGGGAAAGACAGAACGCCTAACTCAACTGTGCCCCTAGTTCATCATTTTGACCATTTTTTGTTTTGGCTTCCTACTAAAATAGTTTTGATCGAGATGAGAGTCGGATTAACGTACTTGTTCAATTTTTGATTTGAAAACCATGCAAGTCAGGCTATAAGCACTGAAAATTTTCCTTTTTGGGTCCAAGAAAATGGTCCAGTTTTGGAAAATGGAATAGTTTTCGAAAAAATAGTCAACCTCAGTAAAAATTTTCAAAAACTATTTTGCAAACAGTCAATGCTCAACGAGCATGAAACTTACTCTTTGAGATGCGCAACCTTGGATCGGAGGCAATGGAAAATTGCCCCTGGCTTGAAAGGGGTGGATGGCAACGGAAAGTTGCCCTTGGTTTGAACGGCGACTCATGGCAACGGAAGGTTGTCCCTTGTCTGGATGACGCCATAGCATTTGGTAAACAGTCTTCGTCAGTGATGATTGCAAACGAACTCTCAGATGCTGAGAACACGGAGATGGTCAAAACCAATATATGGACACAGTCACTTTGAAGGTGTTGAGGGCTGGACTTCAGGATGAAATTGCCTAGACACTCCAAACATGGGAATCAAGGATGATTAAGAAAACCATTGCATGGACTTAGTCGCTATGAAAGCGTTGGGGGCTGGACTTTAGGGCGAAGTTGCCTACGTATCCCAAACATGGGAATCAAGCCTTACGTAGTTCCGGTTAAGGTACACTCGGGTATTTTAACCTTCACTTTTCAGGCTCTAACTTTTGCCAAGGTGCCCAATGCGGGTTTTCGACCTTGCGAGCTTCTTTTCATTTTTTCTTTTTCTTTTTTTTTCTTTTTTTCTTGATTTTTTTGATTTTATTTCTTCTCTTTTTTTTTTCTTTCTTTTGCATTTTTTGCTTTTTGCTTTTTTTTTTGTGTTTTTCTCTTGCTCTAACTTTTGCCTTGGTCGCCCTTCCAGGTTTTCGGCTCAGCGAGCCTCTCAAAAGGGTAAAAGTGCAACAAGTCCATGCCACATGGTTTTCGGAGTTGAAGCCTCTCTGCATCTAGGAGAACGACTGTTGCAATGATTTGCAAAAGAATCCATCATGGTTGCTCCACGAGCTTCTTTTGGTGAGATCTAATCTTTTTGATTCAGCTTTGGTGCCTCTTGTTCGAGGGCTACTTCAAAACTGGCTACACGGGCCTCCTTTGACAGTTGACCGTTGAATGTTCCGAATGAATTCGAGGTTCAAGACAAACAGGTCGAATCCTGAGGCTGAAAGCGATCCTAGGCTGCACAATCTCAAGAGCGATCCCACACAGGTCTACACAAGGCCGCGTAAAACATTAGTTTTTGAAAGTTTTTAAGAAAGCGACAAATCGCTCGAGCCGAAGATAGTGTGGAACCAATCTGGATCAAGCCAGGGTCCTTCCCAGTACTCATGCTGACAAGCATGATTTTATTCATTAAAGGCTTAGCATGCCTCTCTTTCTCTCAATTTGATCAAAGTTTGCAAAACCCGAGGAATTCCTTCCTCTTTGTTTTCACCGCAGTGTTCAAAAAGTTTTGAAAAAAAACATAGGTCAATGCGATGATTTTCAGGGCACAAGAGAACATGTGGAATGCACGGCCGTTTGATTCAAATCCTTTGGCACAACTAGCCGAAAACAAACAATAAGCACGGAAACATGATAGCTGCAGCTGTTTCATTCAGGCTTCTCGGATGTAACTGGCTCTGCAGTAGAGACAGATTCAAAAAGAAAGCAAAAAGGTTAACTACAGAAACGGTGTTCGAGCCAACAACCCCGGAATCACTCGTCACCCTATATAACGGGACTGACTCGGTACCACAAGACAGACCCAAAAACAAAAAGACTGACTCAAAGCAAAGAGGCAAACTCAAAAAGAAAACAGAGAATTGACTCAAAACCCAAGCCAAAAGGTACAAAATTGCATTTACAAATGCTCAAAAAGTGCGTGCCAAACGCCACATCTGAAATACACCGAGCGTCGCCCATAGGTGGTCTAACCCCTGATCACATACTCACAGTATCCTCAAAGTCCAACATCTCGGTGGTAACAGACGTCGCTGAGGTAGGTGGAAGAATGACTTCATTATCGAACAGATCCTGCACTTCATGGCGAAGGCCGAAACAGTTATCGGTGGTGTGACCGGTCTGTTGGTGGTACGCGTAGTACAAAGCAGCATCATGTGTGAGAGGGAGATTCTTCGGGAGAGGCCGAGGGTCAAGGGGTTTGAGGTGCCCCCTTTCGGCAAGAATCTGAAGTGCCTTAGATAGAGGCATGTAGAGAGCATGAAAGACCCTGCGCCCTCGGGGCAGGTACATTGAAGTTTGGGTATTCTTACTAGACGCACTAGCAAAAGGGTCGGCAGGCACTGCCTTGGCTTTCTGATCTTTCCCAGGTGCAGGGTTGGGAATAGGAGGAACTGTTCTGGCATGACGGGGCCTATCCCGATTTTCTGACTGATTTGAACTACCCTCAGGTGGAGTGGGGAAAGCATCCTCCACAGTTTTTGCCACAACTGCAGATATCTATTGCTTGTTCATCCCCCCGGCTTTGAAAGCCTCGACTGCCCGCAGCAGTTGTTCAATGGGATCGGCATCTGCCTTCATTTTATTCTTGCCTCTGGCCTTGGTCTGATCGAGGGTTTGGGTTGCTACATCAGAGCGAAGCCCGGTTATTGCTGACACGTCATGGCTGTAGCTGGAAGCCACCTCTGGCTGGCTGAGCTCTATCACAATCCGTCCCAGTAGCGGGGGCTCCTGCGGTATGAAATTCCCGACATACGGTGCCGCTGGCAGTGAAGCCGACATTCCATAGGCCAGATCGGCCACGGATCTCTGGAGGTCACCAATCATTCCCATCAGCTCGAATGTAGTGGGCTCACAAGCCTGATACAACTGGGGAGTCCAAATCGGTTGTGCAACAGGCGACCAGGGTGGATGCGATACATCAACATTGGTTTCATCCTGCAGGGTGATCCCTTGATCTAGCATAGCTGTCATAACCACAATCTCTTCTGAATTCTGCGTCATCATAAGTCCTACCTCAGCAAGGGGGAACACTAGCTACTCTGTATCAACTCTCTGAACCACTGAACTCAAGGGAAAAACAAACAGCATTTCAGCCCAAACAGATCAAACACAGGTGTAGCCGAACAACTACACTCTACTCCTGATCACTGTTCCCCAGAACCACTGTTCCCACAACTGAACTTGATACCTGCAGATAACTGATTTCTCAACAACACTGATACTGGTGCCCTCGGGCCTGATACTCAAACTTGCAAACTGATATGTACGTTCCTGTAGAGATATACTCTAAAGCACATAGCAGATAAGTGAGAGCCAAAACACCCCTATAGAGGGATAGGGTTTCCCTGTCTTATTTTGTTAGGAGCTAGGGTTTCACTACGCACGCAACAGTTTTCAAACAACCTAACATCGGGTAAGCAACCTGTCCTAACTTGGAATGGTCACTATGGATCCGAATATGCACTAGGTCGAATGGTCGAAAAGGGTGCCCTGGTAAAACCGGGGTTTGTGTTCCCATACTGTTAGAGCCCACAACCGGTCAGCCTTATGGTCATGCCTTGATAAGACAAGCCTCCGGCAAACCGTTCAGGAATGGAAGATGGAAAACACGGTGTCCTAGGCGCACCAATGCACATGCAATGCAAAGAAACGCATAAATAAAATCAAAACAGGATATTACGAGTTCGAGTCAAGCTCTCTAAAAATCCCCAGCAGAGTCGCCAGAAACTGTAGCACGCTGCGTGGGACCTCGCGCTACACGCTACAGTTCGGACTCGATTTTGTTTGCGGTTCTAAATCTGAACCAAAGAGTCCAAATCCGGAAAATCGTTTTGAGAAAACAGATTTTTGAAAAGAAGTGCCCAAACATGGACTGCTTTGCCAGATACAGAGTCGCCACCTAAATATTTTAATCGGGGAATTTAGGTAATCCTGACTCGGTGCCGAAGGCCACGTGTCCGTCATCACCAAGTTGCCTCGGCTCGGGAATTTGGGTACGGTCGGGGAAGGTCAGCTATGAGCACCCCCTCTCGCCCGATCCGAAGACCGACCTCTGCTAACCGTGATATCCATTTTTGAAAACGTTATGTGCTCTTATTCTAGTTATTAGCCTAGAATTACTATGTTATGCGCACAGCACAAAAGTATAGACTAGATTGCCTAATTTGGGAATAAGCATTGTATATCCGTTTGTTTTGGAAAAATGTTTTGGAATTTGCTACTCGCAAGTTGGCTAAAACACGGATTTCAATAAGCCATTCCAACTCAGACAATCCAACCTTCACCCACAGGCATTCAAGCAGTTATATCACATAAGCTGCTAGCCTCATGGTAATCATGCTATCAAGGCAACACTCACACACATGCAAGGATGCTAAAGCATAACTACTTACATCGTACTCCGTGCCAAAACAAAGAACTCGTTAGCAATCAATGCATGATCCAAGTCCATGTTTAAATGTCTAATGCAACGCATACGGACTGTCACTAGAGTAGGCTCGGCTAGTCTATGAATGACATGTGAAAATGCACAAGTAGCATGTATTCAAGTTAGATTTGAAATACTAATGTAGTTAACATGATGTGCCGAGCCCGGTGCATGCAATACTGATGAATGATGCACGCATGCATAGCATAAGGTATGCTAAATTAAACGTGACCTACTACTAACCATCAAAGCAGGTAAGTAAAAGGGAGAAAGAAGTAGGGGTTGGAAGACATGCACACACTCACTCACACTTATTACAAATTTGCCCTCGCTCGGAGGGACCGAAAGAATAATACAAATTAACTAACTCGCAAGCTAATTAATTATTACAAATCACCTAATTAATTAACAAATTAACTAAGCATAAGGAAAGCAATAAAAGGGGGGCTCGGGAAGAGGGTCCGATGCGCGCGTGCTCGGGTCTTGCTCGGAAGTACACTGCCATGCATAGGCCGCCTCTGTTTTCCCTGCTCTGCCTCTTTGAAGACTGCCAAAGTCTCAGAATTGCTTCCCTGGACATTGGGAGACACCACCGGCTGAGTAGAATAGCCACCGACAGTGGTATATGATCATCGGCTGCTGGTGAAGCTATCGGCCACCAATGGATTGCCGGTCGGCATTAAACACTGCCGATCGGCAAAGAATGTCTGCAGAACCTGCAATTGACAGCAGCAGAGGGCAAGGCATAGGATGGCAATGCAATTCAAGCAATGTATGCGCCAATCCTATCCCTCATCATGTGTATGACTCAAGGGGACATGGTCCTTGGTTCTCGGACCATGAAGCGCGCATTTCAATGCGTGATGGTCCAAGGACCAAGTGTGCACATTTTGCTGTCAAAATGCAATGCAAACCAACAAACCAAGGGGGCCCAATTCCTATCACTAGATCAAGGAACAAGGCATGCATGCATGATGCAATGCAACCTAGGCGTATGAACTAGCATGCCACATGGACAATGCAATGTATACATGCAAGCATGAAAGCAAACGTGCAAGGTAAGTATGCAAACAAGCATAGGATGGACTTAAACATGATTTAGGCAGCCTTAAATAGACCTAAAACAGTGGCCAATAAGTGCTATGAAATGAGGACTAAACACACATACACACATGCACATGTTAAAGGGCTAAGACTCAAGCACAAAAGGGCAACTCCCAAGCACACTTGAAAGAGGCATAACATGGACTAATGGCATGCAAGGTAAGCATTGAAAATCATGTTACAAAAGGTGCTAAGCCAATTAAACAAGATAAACAAGGCATGCAAACAAAGCCAAAAACCCAAGACAAGCCAAGAGGCTTAAACCAAACTAAGTCAACCAAGCCTCACAAGGCTAAGAGGACTTAAAATAGGTCTAATGCGAACCTAAACAACACCCAAGGGACACCTAGATGGCATCTAAGTGGCTCAAATTCAAAAGCATGCACAATGACCAAAACATGGAGCATGCAAGACAAGCTTTCAAAGCTTCAAAGAGGCATCCGAGGCAAGCATACAAGCATGTTAAAGGGACTGAAATAACATGGCAAATGGTCCCAACCCACTAAATTAAGGCAAGGATGCATTCTATACATTCACACACTTAAGGCCAACAAACCAAAAATGCAAAGGGGCTATACTAAGCATGCCAAAGTCGACCCAAACAACTAAGGACAGACCTCAAACATGGCAAAATAAGCATGAAAGCTTCACAAGGCTAAGCCTAAAACATGCTAGAATAATGGTTTACAACCTAAGGCATGTTAAGGCAACAAAATGGCATTACAAGGCATGTATGCTAAGCAAGCATGGTGTACCAAAACCAACATACAACAATGCTATTTCATGGCAAAATAAGCATAAATAACAGCCAAGGCATGGTCAACATGAGGCTTAGCTAGGTGCTCCCTCAAGAGGCCAAAAATGGTCCTTTTCAAGGACAACAAGGAGAGGGGGTGGCCCTCTCCTTCTTGGGACCTCAAGGCACCATCCTCACCTCTGAAATCCCTCAAGATTTTAGTGGTGAGGAGGCCCAAGCACCAAGGTCTCGGAGCTGACACAAAATGGCACGAAATGGAGCCTTACAAGGCTTAAGAGGGGTCAAACAACCTCAAACCACAAAACACTCTAAAAACAGAAATTTTATGTGTTGTATGCAAAGCCAAAAAATAGTTGCAAGGTAGGTAAAAATACAATGGAAAAATGGGGAATAAAGGGGAAAACTTCTTACCCTTGAAGACCTTCTTCACAAATGGTGGACCAGCTGCTTCCTTGAGCTTAAACCAGCCCCAAAACTCCAAGAACAGACCTCTGGTCCTTCAGAACCAAGAAAAGGTGTAACACTATGTGTTTGTGTGCAATAGTGAGCCTAAACACACACACTAAACACAAGAGGAAGAGAGATATAGAGCTAGGATATAGACAAACCCTCACCCTAGAACTCAAACCCTAAAATGGCAGTCTAAAAGGTCTAACCTTTTTTTTCTCCAACCCTAAAGCCTAGAGAGGAGGGCTCCTCTTATAGAGAAGCCAATCTTCTAAAGCTTACTCAAGAAGCTAACAAGGAAGCCATCCCTCCACGTGTATGGAGGGGAACAAAAATTCAAGCCAGTTGTATTAAAATATCTTCAAGAGCAGATGAACAGTAGTCGGCTGCTCAAAATTGCCATTTTGACCAAATGTACTGCCAACCGGCAACAAAGAATGCCGACCGGCAATATACATTGCCGATGGCAACAAAACACCAACCGGTAGCTTCTGGGGATGCCTCACAAGGCATTCCCTGCCCCTCCAAGGCAAAACACAAGTGTTTGGTGCAAAACCAGACACTAAACAGTCGAGTTCGGAGATCTTGAGGCAAGGCGCGTAGCCGAAACCTCCGGGAACTCCAAACGAACACAAACATGGATGGTCACCGGGTGTTCAAACGGTGACGTCCAAGTCTTGAGGACGGTCAAAAATGGGGTGTCTACAGTGTCTAAACCCTAATGCATGAGAAATGGCAAGTAAAACCATAATTACATATCTGCCATCACGCAAGAGGGTCTGAATAAGTGTCCGAGTGTTTAAACCCAAATTCATGAGAAATGGCAAGTAAACACCATAATTACATATTTGCCGTCATGCAAGAGGGTCCGAATAACTGTCCGAGTGTTCGAACCCTAATGCATGAGAAATGGCAAGTAAACACCGCAATTACATATCTTCCATCATGCAAGAGGGTCTGAATTAGTGTCTGAGTGTTTAAACCCTAATGCATGAGAAATGGCAAGTGAACACCGTAATTACATATCTGTCATCACGCAAGAAGGTCCGAATAAGTGACCAAGTGTTCAAACCCTAATGGATGAGAAATGGCAAGTAAACACCATAATTACAAATCTTCTATCATGCACGAGGGTCTGAATTAGTGTCCGAGTGTTTAAACCCTAATGCATGAGAAATGGCAAGTAAACACCATAATTACATATCTGCCGTCATGCAAGAGGGGCCGAATAAGTGTCCGAGTGGTCGAGCCCCAATGCGTGAGAAATGGCAAGTAAACACCATAATTGCATATTTGCCATCATGCAAGAGGCTCTGAATTAGTGTCCGAGTGTTTAAACCCTAATGCATGAGAAATGGAAAACAAACACCATAATTACATAACTTCCATCCTCCAAGAGGGTCCGAATAAGTATCCGAGTGTTCGAACCCTAACGCATGAGAAATGGCAAATAAACACCATAATTACATATCTGCCATTATGCAAGAGGGACCGAATAAGGGTCCGAGCGTTTAAACCCTAATGCATGAGAGACGGCAAGTAAACACCATAATTACATATCTACCATCATGCAAGAGGGTCCGAATAGGTGCTGGGTGTCAATACCCTAATGCATGAGAAACGGCAAGTAACACCGTAATTACATATCTGCCATCTTGCAAAAGGGTTTGAATACGTGTCCGAGTGTTCGAACCCTATTGTATGAGAAATGCCATGTAAACACCATAATTAAATATCTGCCATCACGCAAGAGGGTCCGAATAAGTGCTGGGCGTCTAAACCCTAATGCGTGAGAAATAGGAAGTAAACACCATAATTACATATCCTCCATCATGCAAGAGGGTCCGAATAAGTGTCCGAGTGTTCGAACCCTAATGTATGAGAAATGGAAAGAAAACACCATAATTACATATCTGCCAACATGCAAGAGGGTCCGAATAAGGGTACCAGTGTTTAAACAGTAATGCCTGAGAAATGGTAAGTAAATACCATAATCACATATCTGCCATCATGTAAGACGGTCCGAATAAGTGCTGGGTGTCTGAACCCTAATGCATGAGAAATGGCAAGTAAACACCATAATCACATATCTGCCATCATGTAAGACGGTCCGAATAAGTGTCCGAGGGTTCGAACCTTAATGCATGACAAATGGTAATTAAACACCATAATTACGTATCGGCCATCATGTAAGAGGGTCTGAATAAGTGTCTGATTGCTCGAACCCTAATGTATGAGAAATGGTAATTAAACACCATAATTACATATCTGCCATCATGCAAGAGGGTCTAAAAACGTGTCTGAATGTTCGAACCCCAATGCATGAGAAATGGCTACTAACACCCTAATTACATATCTGTCATCATGTAAGAGGGTCTGAATAAGTGTCCGAGTGTTTAATCCCTAATGTATGAGAAATGGCAAGTAAACACAATAATTACATATCTGCCATCATGCACGAGGGTCCGAATAAGTGCTTGGTGTCTAAACCCTACTGCAAGAGAAATGGCAACTAACACCATAATTACATATATGCCATCATGCAAGAGGGTCTGAATAAGGGTCCGAGTGTTTAAACCCTAATGCATGAGAAATGGCAAGTAAACACCATAATTACATATCTGCCGGCATGCAAGAGGGTCCGAATAAGTATCCGAGTGTTCGAGCCCTAATGCATGAGAAATGGTAACTAAACACCATAATTACATATTTGCCATCATGCAAGAGGGTCTGAATTAGTGTCCGAGTGTTTAAGCCCTAATGCATGAGAAATGGCATGTAAACACCATAATTATATATCTGCCATCATGCAAGAGGGTCCGAATAAGTGTCCGGGTGTTCGAACCCTATTGCATGAGAAATGGCAAGTAAACACCGTAATTACATATCTGCCATCATGTCAGAGGGTCCGAATAAGTGCTCAGTGTCTAAACCCTATTTCATGAGAAATGGCAACTAACACCATAATTACATATCTCCATCACGCAAGAGGGTCCGAGTAAGTGTCTGAGTGTTTAAACCCTAATGCATGAGAAACGGCAAGTAAACACCATATTTACATATCTGCCATCATGCAAGAGGGTCCGAATAAGTACAAGGCGTCTAAACCCTAATGCATGAGAAATGACATGTAACACCATAATCACATATCCCCCATCATGCAAAAGGGTCCGAATATGTGTCTGAGTGTTCGAACCCTAATGTATGAGAAATGGCAAGTAAACACCATAATAGCATAGCTGCCATCATGCAAGAGGGTCCGAAGAAGTGCTGGGT
Source organism: Camellia sinensis (assembly GCF_055761805.1). Taxonomy (NCBI): domain Eukaryota; kingdom Viridiplantae; phylum Streptophyta; class Magnoliopsida; order Ericales; family Theaceae; genus Camellia; species Camellia sinensis. The sequence continues at coordinate 166,967,361 of NC_138972.1, forward strand.
GTCCAAACCCTAATGCAGGGGAATTGGAAAGTAAACACCATAATTACATATCTGCCATCATGCAAGAGGGTCCGAATAAGTCCTGGCTGTCTAAACCCGAATGCATGGAAAATAGCAAGTAAACATCATAATTACATATCAGTCGTCATGCGAGAGGGTCCGAATAAGTGTCCGAGTGTTAAAACACTAAGGCATGAGAAATGGTAGGGAAATACCATAATTACAAATCTGCCATCATGTATGATGGTCCGAATAAGTGCTGGGTGTCTAAACCCTAATGCATGAGAAATGGCAAGTAAACACCATAATTACAAATCTGCCATCATGCAAGAGGGTCCGAATAAGTGTCCGAGTGTTCGAACCCTAATGCATGAGAAATGGCAACAAAACACCACAATTACATATCGGCCATCACGTAAGGGGTCTGAATAAGTGTCCGAGTGTTCGAACCCTAATGTATGAGAAATGGCAATTAAACACCATAATTACATATCTGCCATCATGCAAGGGAGTCCGAATGAAGGTCCGAGTGTTTGAACCCTAATGCATGAGAAATGGCAAGTAAACACCATAATTACATATCTGCCATCATGCAAGAGGGTCCGAATAAGTGTCCGAGTGTTCGAACCCTAATGCATGAGAAATGGCAAGTAAACACTGTAATTGCATATTTGCCATCATGCAAGAGGGTCCGAATAAGTGTCCGAGTGTTCGAACCCTAATGCATGAGAAATGGCAAGTAAACACCATAATTACATATCGACCAGCATGTAAGAGGGTCTGAATATGTGTCCGAGTGTTCGAACCCTAATGTATGAGAATTGTTAATTAAACACCATAATTACATATCTGTCATCATACAAGAGGGTCCGAATAGGTGTCCGAATGTTCGAACCCCAATGTATGAGAAATGGCAACGAACACAATAATTACATATCTGCCATCATGTAAGAGGGTCTGAACAGGTGTCCGAGTGTATAATCCCTAATGCATGAGAAATGGAAAGTAACACAATAATTACATATCTGCCATCATGCAAGAGGGTCCGAATAAGTGTCCGAGTGTTCGAACCCTAATGCATGAGAAATGGCAACAAAACACCACAATTACATATCGGCCATCATGTAAGGGGTCTGAATAAGTGTCCGAGTGTTCGAACCCTAATGTATGAGAAATGGCAATTAAACACCATAATTACATATCTGCCATCATGCAAGGGAGTTCGAATGAAGGTCCGAGTGTTCGAACCCTAATGCATGAGAAATGACAAGTAAACACCATAATTACATATCCGCCATCATGCAAGAGGGTCCGAATAAGTGTCCGAGTGTTCGAACCCTAATGCATGAGAAATGGCAAGTAAACACTGTAATTGCATATCTGCCATCATGCAAGAGGGTCCGAATAAGTGTCCGAGTGTTCGAACCCTAATGCATGAGAAATGGCAAGTAAACACCATAATTACATATCGACCAGCATGTAAGAGGGTCTGAATAAGTGTCCGAGTGTTCGAACCCTAATGTATGAGAATTGTTAATTAAACACCATAATTACATATCTGTCATCATACAAGAGGGTCCGAATAGGTGTCCGAATGTTCGAACCCTAATGTATGAGAAATGGCAACGAACACAATAATTACATATCTGCCATCATGTAAGAGGGTCTGAACAGGTGACCGAGTGTTTAATCCCTAATGCATGAGAAATGGAAAGTAACACAATAATTACTTATCTGCCATCATGCAAGAGGGTCCGAATAAGTGCTTGGTGTCGAAGCCCCAATGCATGAGAAATGGCAACTAACACCATAATTACATATCTGCCATCATGCAAGATGATGCGAACAAGGGTCCGAGTGTTTAAACCCTAATGCATGAGAAATGGCAAGTAAATAGCAAAATTACATATCTGCCATCATGCAAGAGGGTCTGAACAAGTGTCCGAGTGTTCGAGCCCTAATGCATGAGAAATGGCAAGTAAACACCATAATTGCATATTTGCCATCATGCAAGAGGGTCTAAATTATTGTCCGAGTGTCTAAACCCTAATGCAAGAGAAATGGCAAGTGAACACCATAATTACATATCTGCCGTCATGCAAGAGGGTCCGAATAAGTGTCCAAGTGTTCGAACCCTAATGCAAGAGAAATGGTAAGTAAACACCATAATTACAAATCTGCCATCATGTAAGAGGGTCCGAATAAGTGCTCGGTGTCTAAACCTTAATGCATGAGAAATGGAAACTAACACCATAATTACATATCTCCATCATGCAAGAGGGTCCGAATAAGTGTCCGAGTGTTTAAACCCTACTGCACGAGAAACGACAAGTAAACACCATAATTACATATCTGCCATCAAGCAAGAGGGTCCGAATAAGTACTGGGTGTCTAAACCCTAATGCATGAGAAACGGCAGGTAACACCATAATTACATATCTGCCATCATGCAAAAGGGTCTGAATAAGTGTCCGAGTGTTCGAACCATAACGTATGAGAAATGCCAAGTAAACACCATAATTACATATCTGCCGTCATGCAAGAGGGTCCGAATAAGTGTCCAAGTGTTTAAACACTAATGTATGAGAAATGGTAAGCAAATACCATAATTACATATCTACCATCATGTATGATGGTCCGAATAAGTGCTGGGTGTCTAAACCCTAACGCATAAGAAATGGCAAGTAAACACCATAATTACATATCTGCCATCATGCAAGAGGGTCCGAATAAGTGTCCGAGGGTTCGAACCCTAATGCATGAGAAATGGCAAGTAAACACCATAATTACAAATCTGCCATCATGTAAGAGGGTCCGAATAAGTGCTCGGTGTCTAAACCCTAATGCATGAGAAATGGAAACTAACACCATAATTACATATCTCCATCACGCAAGAGGGTCCGAATAAGTGTCCGAGTGTTTAAACCCTAATGCACGAGAAACGACAAGTAAACACCATAATTACATATCTGCCATCATGCAAGAGGCTCCGAATAAGTACTGGTGTCTAAACCCTAATGCATGAGAAACGGCAGGTAACACCATAATTACATATCTGCCATCATGCAAAAGGGTCCGAATAAGTGTTCGACTGTTCGAACCCTAATGTATGAGAAATGCCAAGTAAACACCATAATTACATATCTGCCATCACGGAAGAGGGTCCGAATAAGTGTCCGAGTGTTTAAACACTAATGCATGAGAAATGGTAAATAAATACCATAATTACATATCTGCCATCAGGTATGATGGTCCGAATAAGTGCTGGGTGTCTAAACCCTAATGCATAAGAAATGGCAGGTAAACACCATAATTACATATCTGCCATCATGCAAGAGGGTCCGAATAAGTGTCCGAGTGTTCGAACCCTAATGCATGAGAAATGGCATGTAAACACCATAATTACATATCGGCCGTCATGTAAGAGGTCTGAATAAGTGTCCGAGTGTTCGAACCCTAATGTATGAGAAATGGCAATTAAACACCATAATTACATATCTGCCGTCATGCAAGAGGGTCCGAATAAGTGTCCGAGTGTTCGAACCATAGTGCATGAGAAATGGCAAGACAACACCATAATTACATATCCGCCATCATGCAAGGGGGTCCGAATAAGTGTCCGAGTGTTCGAAGCCAAATGCATGAGAAATGACAAGTAAACACTGTAATTACATATCTGCCATCATGCAAGAGGGTCCGAATAAGTGTCCGAGTGTTCGAACCCTACTGTATGAGAATTGGTAATCAAACACAATAATTACATATCTGCCATCATGCAAGAGGATCCGAATACGTGTCCGAATGTTCGAACCCTAATGTATGAGAAATGGAAACGAACACCATAATTACATGTCGTCCATCATGTAAGAGTGTCTGAACAAGTGTCCGAGTGTTTAATCCCTAATGCAAGAGAAATGGCAAGGAAAAACAATAATTACATATCTGCCATCATGCAAGAGGGTCCGAATAAGTGCTTGGTGTCTAAACCCCAATGCATGAGAAATGGCAACTAACACCATAATTACATATCAGCCATCATGCAAGAGGGTACGACTAAGGGTCCGAGTGTTTAAACCCTAATGCATTTGAAATGGCAAGTAAACACAAAAATTACATATCAGCCGTTATGCAAGAGGGTCTGAATAAGTGTCCGAGTGTTCGAGCCCTAACGCATGAGAAATGGCAAGTAAACACCATAATTACATATTTGCCATCATGCAAGAGGGTCTAAATTAGTGTCCGAGTGTTTAAACCCTAATGCAAGAGAAATGGCAAGTAAACACCATAATTATATATCTGCCGTCATGCAAGACGGTCCGGATAAGTGTCCGAGTGTTCGAACCCTAATGCATGAGAACAGGCAAGTAAACACCATAATTACATATCTGCCATCATGTAAGAGGGTCCGAATAAGTGCTCGGTGTCTAAACCCTAATGCATGAGAAATGGAAACTAACACCATAATTACATATCTCCATCATGCAAGAGGGTCCGAATAAGTGTCCGAGTGTTTAAACCCTAATGCATGAGAAACGCAAGTAAACACCATAATTACATATCTGCCATCATGCAAGAGGGTCCGAATACGTACTGGGTGTCTAAACCCTAATGCCTGAGAAACGGCAACTTACAGCGTAATTACGTATCTGCCATCATGCAAAAGGGTCCGAATAAGTGTCCGAGTGTTCGAACCCTAATGTATGAGAAATGCCAAGTAAACACCATAATTACATATCTGCCATAATGCAAGAAGGTCCGAAGAAGTGCTGGGTGTCTAAACCCTAATGCATGGGAAATGGCAAGTAAACACCATAATTACATATCTGCCATCATACAAGAGGGTCCGAATAAGTGCTGGGTGTCTTAACCCAATTGCATGGTAAATAGCAAGTAAACAGCATAATTACATTTCTGCCATCATGTAAGATGGTGCGAATAAGTGCTGCGAGTCTAAACCCTAATGCATGAGAAATGGCAAGTAAACACCATAATTACATATCTGCCATCATGCAAGAGGGTCCGAATAAGTGTCCGAGTCTTCGAACCCTAATGCATGAGAAATGGCAAGTAAACACCATAATTACATATCGACCATCATATATGGGGTCTGAATAAATGTCCGAGTGTTCGAACCCTATTGATGAGAAATGGCAAGTAAACACCATAATTACATATCTGCCATCATGCAAGAGGGTCCGAATAAGTGTCCGAGTGTTCGAACCCTAATGCAAGAGAAATGGCAAGTAAACACCATAATTACAAATCTGCCATCATGTAAGAGGGTCCGAATAAGTTCTCGGTGTCTAAACTCTAATGCATGACAAATGGAAACTAACACCAGAATTACATATCTCCATCATGGAAGAGGGTCCGAATAACTGTCCGAGTGTTTAAACCCTAATGCATGAGAAACGGCAAGTAAACACCATAATTACATATCTGTCATCATTCAAGAGGGTCTGAATAAGTACTGGGTGTCTAAACCCTAATGCATGAGAAACGGCAAGTAACACCATAATTACATATCTGCCATCATGCAAAAGGGTCCGAATAGGTGTCCGAGTGTTCGAACCCTAATGTATAAGAAATGCCAAGTAAACACCATAATTACATATCTGCCATCATGCAAGAGGGTCCGAATAAGTGTCCGAGTGTTTAAACACTAATGCATGAGAAATGGTAAGTAAATACCATAATTACATAACTGCCATCATGTATGATGGCCCGAATAAGTGCTGGGTGTCTAAACCCTAATGCATGAGAAATAGCAAGTAAACACCATAATTACATATCTGCCACCATGCAACAGGGTCCGAATAAGTGTCCGAGTGTCCGAGCCCTAGTGCATGAGAAATGGAAAGTAAACACCATAATTACATATCGGCCATGATATATGGGGACTGAATAAATGTCCTAGTGTTCGAACCCTATTGCATGAGAAATGGCAAGTAAACACCATAATTGCATATCGGCCATCATGCAAGAGGGTCCGAATACATGTCCGAGTGTTCGAACACAAATGCATGAGATATGGCCAGTAAACACCACAATTACATATCTGCCACCATGTAAGAGCGTCTGAATACTATAATTACATATTTGCCATCATGCAAGAGGGTCCCAATAAGTGTTTGGTGTCTAAACCCTAATGCATGAGAAATGGAAACTAACACCATAATTACAGATCTGCCATCATGCAAGAGGGTCCGAATAAGTGTCCGAGTGTTTAAACCCTAATGCATGAGAAATGGCAAGTAAACACCATAATTACATATCTGCCATTATGAAAGAGGGTCCGAATAAGTGTCCGAGTGTTCGAGCCCAAAAGCATGAGAAATGGCAAGTAAACACCAATTACATATTTGCCATCACGCAAGAGGGTCTGAATTAGTGTCCCAGTGTTTCAACCGAAACGCTTGAGAAATGGCAAGTAAACACCGTAATTACATATCGGCCATCATGCAACAGGGTCCGGAGAAGTGCTGGGTGTCTAAACCCTAATGCATGGGAAATGGCAAGTAACACCATAATTACATATCTGTCGTCATGCAAGAGGGTCCGAATAAGTGCTTGGTGTCTAAACCCAAATGCATGGGAAATAGCAAGTAAACACCATTATTACATGTCTGCCATCATGCAAGAGTGTCCGAATAAGTGTCCGAGTGTTTAAACACTAATGCATGGGAAATGGTACGTAAATACCATAATTACATATATGCCATCATGTAAGACGGTCCGAATAAGTGCTGGGTGTCTAAACCCTAATGCATGAGAAATGGCAAGTAAACACCATAATTACGTATCTGTCATCATGCAAGAGGGTCCGAATAAGTGTCCGAGTGTTCGAACCCTAATGCATGAGAAATGGAAAGTAAACACCATAACTATATATCGGCCATTATGTAAGGGGTCTGAATAAGTGTCCGAGTGTTCGAACCCTAATGTGTGAGAAATGGCAATTAAACACCATAATTACATACATGCCATCATGCAAGAGGGTCCAAATAAGTGTCCGAGTGTTCGAACCCTAATGCATGAGAAATGGCCAGTAAACACCATAATTACATACCTACCGTCATGTAACAGGGTTTGAATGAGTGTCCTAGTGTTTAAACCCTAATGCATGAGAAATGGCAAGTAAACACCATAATTACATATCTGCCGTCATGCAAGAGGGTCCAAATAAGTGTCCGAGTGTTCGATCCCTAATGCATGAGAAATGGCAAGTAAACACCATAATTACATATCTGCCATCATGCAAGAGGGTCCGAATAAGTGCTTGATGTCTAAACCCTAATGCATCAGAAATGGCAACTAACACCATAATTACATATCTCCATCATGCAAGAGGGTCCGAATAAGTGTCCGAGTGTTTAAACCCTAATGCATGAGAAACGGCAAGTAAACACCATAATTACATATCTGCCATCATGCAAGAGGGTCCGAATAAGTACTGGGTGTCTAAACCCAAACGCATGAGAAATGACAAGTAACACCATAATTACATATTTGCCATCATGCAAAAGGGCCCTCATAAGTGTCCGTGTGTTCGAACCCTAATGTATGAGAAATGCCTAGTAACACCATAATTACATATCTGCCATCATGCAGGAGGGTCCGAAAAAGTGCTCGGTGTCTAAACCCTAATGCATGGGAAATGGCAAATAAACACCATAATTACATATCTGCCATCGTACAAGAGGGTCCAAATAAGTGTTGGGTGTCTAAACCCTAATGCATGGGAAATAGCAAGTAAACACCATAATTACATATCTGCCATCATGCAAGAGGGTCCGAATAAGTGTTCGAGTGTTTAAACACTAATGCATGAGAAATGGTAAGTAAATACCATAATTACATATCTGCCATCATGTAAGATGGTCCGAATAAGTGTTGGGTGTCTAAACCCTAATGCATGAGAAGTGGCTAGTAAACACCATAATTACATATCTGCCATCATGCAAGAGGGTCCGAATAAGTGTCCGAGTGCTCGACCCCTAATGCATCAGAAATGGCAACTAAACACCATAATTACATATCGGCCATCATGTGAGGGGTCTGAATAAGTGTCCGAGTGTTCGAACCCTAATGTATGAGAAATGGAAATTAAACCACATAATCGCATATCTGCCATCATGGAAGAGGGTCCGAATAAGTGTCCGAGTGTTCGAACCCTAATGCATGAGAAATGGCCAGTAAACACCATAATTACATATCTGCTGTCATGTAAGAAGTCTGAATAAGTGTCCTACTGTTTAAACCCTTCCGCATGAGAAATGGCAAGTAAACACCATATTTACATATTTCCCATCATGCAAGAGGGTCTGAATTAGTGTCCGAGTGTTTAAACCCTAATGCATGAGAAATGGCAAGCAAACACCATAATTACATATCTGCCATCATGCAACAGGTTCCGAATAAGTGTCCGAGTGTTTAAACACTAATGCATGAGAAATCGTAAGTAAATACCATAATCACATATCTGTCATCATGTAAGATGGTCCGAATAAGTGCTGGGTGTCTGAACCCTAATGCGTGAAAAATGGCAAGTAAACACCCTAATTACATATCTGCCATCATGCAAGAGGGTCCGAATAAGTGTCCGAGTGCTCGAACCCTAATGCATGAGAAATGGCAAGTAAACACCATATTTACATATCGGCCATCATGTATGAGGGTCTGAATAAGTGTCCGACTGTTCGAACCCAAATGTATGAGAAATGGCAATTAAACATCATAATTACATATTTGCCATCATGCAAGAGGGTCCGAATACGTGTTCGAGTGTTCGAACCCTAATGCCTGAGAAATGGCCAGTAAACACCACAATTACATATCTGCCATCATGTAAGAGCATTCGAATAAGTGTCCGAGTGTTTAAACCCTAATGCATGAGAAATTGCAAGTACACACTATAATTACATATTTTCCATCAAGCAAGAGGATCCGAATAAGTACTCGGTGTCTAAACCATAATGAATGAGAAATGGCAACTAACAACATAATTCCATATCTGCCATCATGCAAGAGGGTTCGAATAAGTGTCCGAGTGTTTAAACCCTAATGCATGAGAAATGGCAAGTAAACACCATAATTACATATATGCCCTCGTGCAAGAGGGTCCGAATAAGTGTCCGAGTGTTCGAGCCCTAAAGCGTGAGAAATGCAAGTATGCACCATAATTACATATTTACCATCGTGCAAGAGGGTCCGAATTAGTGTCCGAGTGTTTAAACCCTAATGCATGAGAAATGGCAAGTAAAAACCGTAATTACATATCTGCCATCATGCAACAGGGTCCGAAGAAGTGCTGGGTGTCCAAACCCTAATGCATGGGAAATGGCAAGTAAACCCCATAATTACATATCTGCCATCATGCAAAAGAGTCCGAATAAGTGTCCGAGTGTTCGAACCCTAATGCATGAGAAATGACAACTAAACACCACAATTACATATCTGCTGTCATGGAAGAGAGTCTGAATTAGTGTCCGAGTTTTTAAACCCTAATACATGAGAAATGGCAAGTAAACACCATAATTACATATCTGCCATCATACAAGAGGGTCCGAATAAGTGTCCGAGTGTTCGAACCCCAACGTATGAGAAATGGCAAGTAAACAGCATAATTACATATCTGCCATCATGCAAGAGGGTCTGAATAACTGTCCGAGTGTTCGAACCCTAATGTTTGAGAAATGGAAATTTAACACTCTATTACATATCTGCCATCATGCAAGAGGGTCCAAATAAGTGCTTGGTGTCTAAACCCTAATGCATGAGAAATGGAAACTAACACCACAATTACATATCTGCCTTCATGCAAGAGGGTCCGAATAAGTTTCCGAGTGTTTAAACCCTAATGCATGAGAAATGGCAAGTAAACACCATAATTACATATTTGCCGTCATGCAAGAGGGTCCGAATAAGTGTCCGAGTGTTCGAGCCCTAATGCATGAGAGATGGCAAGTAAACACCATAATTACATATTTGCCATCATGCAAGAGGGTCTGAATTAGTGTCCGAGTGTTTAAACCCTAATACATGAGAAATGGCATGTAAACACCATAATTACATATCTGCCATCATGCAAGAGGGTCCGAATAAGTGTCCGAGTGTTCGAACCCTAACACATGAGAAATGGCAAGGAAACGCCATAATTACATATCTCCCATCGTGCAAGGGTGACGGAACAAGTGTCTGAGTGTTTGAACCCAAATGCATGAGAAATGGAAACTAAACAGCATAATTACGTATCTGTCATCATGCAAGAGGGTCCGAATAAGTGCTGGGTGTCTATACCCTAATGCATGAGAAATGGCAAGTAAACGCCATAATTACAAATCTGCCATCATGCAAGGGTGTCCGAAGAAGTGTCCGAGTGTTCGAACCCTAATGCATGATAATTGGCAAGTAAACACCTTAATTACATATCCGCCATCACGTAAGAGGGTCCGAATAAGTGTCCGAGTGTTCGAACCCTAACGCATGAGAAATGGTAAGCAAACACCATAATTACATATCTGCCACCATGCAAGAGGGTCCGAATAAGTGCTTGGTGTCTAAACCCTAATGCATGAGAAATAGAAACTAACACCATAATTACATGTTTGCCATCATGCAAGAGGGTCCGAATAAGTTTCCGAGTGTTTAAACCCTAATGCATGAGAAATGGCAAGTAAACACCATAATTACATATCTTCCATCATACAAGATGGTCCGAATAAGTGTCCGAGTGTTCGAGCCCTAATGGATGAGAGATGGCAAGTAAACACCATAATTACATATTTGCCATCATGCAAGAGGGTCTGAATTAGTGTCCGAGTGTTTAAACCATAATACATGAGAAATAGCAAGTGAACACCATAATTACATATCTTCCATCATGCTAGAAGGTCCGAATAAGTGTCCGAGTGTTCGAACCCAACACATGAGAAATGGCAAGTAAACACCATAATTACATATCTGCCATCATTCAAGGGGGACGGAATAAGTGTCCGAGTGTTTAAACCCTAATGCATTAGAAATGGCAAGTAAACACCATAATTACATATCTGCCATCATGCAAGAGGGTCCGAATAATTTTTGGGTGTCTGAACCCTAATTCATGAGAAATGGCAAGTAAACACCATAATTGCATATCTGCCATCATGTAAGAGGGTCTGAATTAGTGTCCCAGTGTTTCAACCGAAACGCTTGAGAAATGGCAAGTAAACACCGTAATTACATATCGGCCATCATGCAACAGGGTCCGGAGAAGTGCTGGGTGTCTAAACCCTAATGCATGGGAAATGGCAAGTAACACCATAATTACATATCTGTCGTCATGCAAGAGGGTCCGAATAAGTGCTTGGTGTCTAAACCCAAATGCATGGGAAATAGCAAGTAAACACCATTATTACATGTCTGCCATCATGCAAGAGTGTCCGAATAAGTGTCCGAGTGTTTAAACACTAATGCATGGGAAATGGTACGTAAATACCATAATTACATATATGCCATCATGTAAGACGGTCCGAATAAGTGCTGGGTGTCTAAACCCTAATGCATGAGAAATGGCAAGTAAACACCATAATTACGTATCTGTCATCATGCAAGAGGGTCCGAATAAGTGTCCGAGTGTTCGAACCCTAATGCATGAGAAATGGAAAGTAAACACCATAACTATATATCGGCCATTATGTAAGGGGTCTGAATAAGTGTCCGAGTGTTCGAACCCTAATGTGTGAGAAATGGCAATTAAACACCATAATTACATACATGCCATCATGCAAGAGGGTCCAAATAAGTGTCCGAGTGTTCGAACCCTAATGCATGAGAAATGGCCAGTAAACACCATAATTACATACCTACCGTCATGTAACAGGGTTTGAATGAGTGTCCTAGTGTTTAAACCCTAATGCATGAGAAATGGCAAGTAAACACCATAATTACATATCTGCCGTCATGCAAGAGGGTCCAAATAAGTGTCCGAGTGTTCGATCCCTAATGCATGAGAAATGGCAAGTAAACACCATAATTACATATCTGCCATCATGCAAGAGGGTCCGAATAAGTGCTTGATGTCTAAACCCTAATGCATCAGAAATGGCAACTAACACCATAATTACATATCTCCATCATGCAAGAGGGTCCGAATAAGTGTCCGAGTGTTTAAACCCTAATGCATGAGAAACGGCAAGTAAACACCATAATTACATATCTGCCATCATGCAAGAGGGTCCGAATAAGTACTGGGTGTCTAAACCCAAACGCATGAGAAATGACAAGTAACACCATAATTACATATTTGCCATCATGCAAAAGGGCCCTCATAAGTGTCCGTGTGTTCGAACCCTAATGTATGAGAAATGCCTAGTAACACCATAATTACATATCTGCCATCATGCAGGAGGGTCCGAAAAAGTGCTCGGTGTCTAAACCCTAATGCATGGGAAATGGCAAATAAACACCATAATTACATATCTGCCATCGTACAAGAGGGTCCGAATAAGTGTTGGGTGTCTAAACCCTAATGCATGGGAAATAGCAAGTAAACACCATAATTACATATCTGCCATCATGCAAGAGGGTCCGAATAGGTGTTCGAGTGTTTAAACACTAATGCATGAGAAATGGTAAGTAAATACCATAATTACATATCTGCCATCATGTAAGATGGTCCGAATAAGTGTTGGGTGTCTAAACCCTAATGCATGAGAAGTGGCTAGTAAACACCATAATTACATATCTGCCATCATGCAAGAGGGTCCGAATAAGTGTCCGAGTGCTCGACCCCTAATGCATGAGAAATGGCAACTAAACACCATAATTACATATCGGCCATCATGTGAGGGGTCTGAATAAGTGTCCGAGTGTTCGAACCCTAATGTATGAGAAATGGAAATTAAACCACATAATCGCATATCTGCCATCATGGAAGAGGGTCCGAATAAGTGTCCGAGTGTTCGAACCCTAATGCATGAGAAATGGCCAGTAAACACCATAATTACATATCTGCTGTCATGTAAGAAGTCTGAATAAGTGTCCTACTGTTTAAACCCTTCCGCATGAGAAATGGCAAGTAAACACCATATTTACATATTTCCCATCATGCAAGAGGGTCTGAATTAGTGTCCGAGTGTTTAAACCCTAATGCATGAGAAATGGCAAGCAAACACCATAATTACATATCTGCCATCATGCAACAGGTTCCGAATAAGTGTCCGAGTGTTTAAACACTAATGCATGAGAAATCGTAAGTAAATACCATAATCACATATCTGTCATCATGTAAGATGGTCCGAATAAGTGCTGGGTGTCTGAACCCTAATGCGTGAAAAATGGCAAGTAAACACCCTAATTACATATCTGCCATCATGCAAGAGGGTCCGAATAAGTGTCCGAGTGCTCGAACCCTAATGCATGAGAAATGGCAAGTAAACACCATATTTACATATCGGCCATCATGTATGAGGGTCTGAATAAGTGTCCGACTGTTCGAACCCAAATGTATGAGAAATGGCAATTAAACATCATAATTACATATTTGCCATCATGCAAGAGGGTCCGAATACGTGTTCGAGTGTTCGAACCCTAATGCCTGAGAAATGGCCAGTAAACACCACAATTACATATCTGCCATCATGTAAGAGCGTTCGAATAAGTGTCCGAGTGTTTAAACCCTAATGCATGAGAAATTGCAAGTACACACTATAATTACATATTTTCCATCAAGCAAGAGGATCCGAATAAGTACTCGGTGTCTAAACCATAATGAATGAGAAATGGCAACTAACAACATAATTCCATATCTGCCATCATGCAAGAGGGTTCGAATAAGTGTCCGAGTGTTTAAACCCTAATGCATGAGAAATGGCAAGTAAACACCATAATTACATATATGCCCTCGTGCAAGAGGGTCCGAATAAGTGTCCGAGTGTTCGAGCCCTAAAGCGTGAGAAATGGCAAGTATGCACCATAATTACATATTTACCATCGTGCAAGAGGGTCCGAATTAGTGTCCGAGTGTTTAAACCCTAATGCATGAGAAATGGCAAGTAAAAACCGTAATTACATATCTGCCATCATGCAATAGGGTCCGAAGAAGTGCTGGGTGTCCAAACCCTAATGCATGGGAAATGGCAAGTAAACCCCATAATTACATATCTGCCATCATGCAAAAGAGTCCGAATAAGTGTCCGAGTGTTCGAACCCTAATGCATGAGAAATGGCAACTAAACACCACAATTACATATCTGCTGTCATGGAAGAGAGTCTGAATTAGTGTCCGAGTTTTTAAACCCTAATACATGAGAAATGGCAAGTAAACACCATAATTACATATCTGCCATCATGCAAGAGGGTCCGAATAAGTGTCCGAGTGTTCGAACCCCAACGTATGAGAAATGGCAAGTAAACAGCATAATTACATATCTGCCATCATGCAAGAGGGTCTGAATAACTGTCCGAGTGTTCGAACCCTAATGTTTGAGAAATGGAAATTTAACACTCTATTACATATCTGCCATCATGCAAGAGGGTCCAAATAAGTGCTTGGTGTCTAAACCCTAATGCATGAGAAATGGAAACTAACACCACAATTACATATCTGCCTTCATGCAAGAGGGTCCGAATAAGTTTCCGAGTGTTTAAACCCTAATGCATGAGAAATGGCAAGTAAACACCATAATTACATATTTGCCGTCATGCAAGAGGGTCCGAATAAGTGTCCGAGTGTTCGAGCCCTAATGCATGAGAGATGGCAAGTAAACACCATAATTACATATTTGCCATCATGCAAGAGGGTCTGAATTAGTGTCCGAGTGTTTAAACCCTAATACATGAGAAATGGCATGTAAACACCATAATTACATATCTGCCATCATGCAAGAGGGTCCGAATAAGTGTCCGAGTGTTCGAACCCTAACACATGAGAAATGGCAAGGAAACGCCATAATTACATATCTCCCATCGTGCAAGGGTGACGGAACAAGTGTCTGAGTGTTTGAACCCAAATGCATGAGAAATGGAAACTAAACAGCATAATTACGTATCTGTCATCATGCAAGAGGGTCCGAATAAGTGCTGGGTGTCTATACCCTAATGCATGAGAAATGGCAAGTAAACGCCATAATTACAAATCTTCCATCATGCAAGGGTGTCCGAAGAAGTGTCCGAGTGTTCGAACCCTAATGCATGATAATTGGCAAGTAAACACCTTAATTACATATCCGCCATCACGTAAGAGGGTCCGAATAAGTGTCCGAGTGTTCGAACCCTAACGCATGAGAAATGGTAAGCAAACACCATAATTACATATCTGCCACCATGCAAGAGGGTCCGAATAAGTGCTTGGTGTCTAAACCCTAATGCATGAGAAATAGAAACTAACACCATAATTACATGTTTGCCATCATGCAAGAGGGTCCGAATAAGTTTCCGAGTGTTTAAACCCTAATGCATGAGAAATGGCAAGTAAACACCATAATTACATATCTTCCATCATACAAGATGGTCCGAATAAGTGTCCGAGTGTTCGAGCCCTAATGGATGAGAGATGGCAAGTAAACACCATAATTACATATTTGCCATCATGCAAGAGGGTCTGAATTAGTGTCCGAGTGTTTAAACCATAATACATGAGAAATAGCAAGTGAACACCATAATTACATATCTTCCATCATGCTAGAAGGTCCGAATAAGTGTCCGAGTGTTCGAACCCAACACATGAGAAATGGCAAGTAAACACCATAATTACATATCTGCCATCATGCAAGGGGGACGGAATAAGTGTCCGAGTGTTTAAACCCTAATGCATTAGAAATGGCAAGTAAACACCATAATTACATATCTGCCATCATGCAAGAGGGTCCGAATAATTTTTGGGTGTCTGAACCCTAATTCATGAGAAATGGCAAGTAAACACCATAATTGCATATCTGCCATCATGTAAGAGGGTCTGAATAACTGTCCGAGTGTTCGAACCCTAATGTTTGAGAAATGGCAATTTAACACTATATTACATATCTTCCATCATGCAAGAGGGTCCGAATAAGTGCTAGGTGTCTAAACCCTAATGCATGAGAAATGGCAACTAACACCATAATTACATATCTGCCATCATGCAAGAGGATCCGAATAAGTTTCCGAGTGTTTAAACCCTAATGCATGAGAAATGGCAAGTAAACGCCGTAATTACATATCTGCCGTCATGCAAGAGGGTCCGAATAAGTGTCCGAGTGTTCGAGCCCTAATGCACGAGAGATGGCAAGTAAACACCATAATTACATATTTGCCATCATGCAAGAGGGTCTGAATTAGTGTCCGAGTGTTCAAACCCTAATAAACGAGAAATGGCACGTAAACACCAAAATTACATATCTGCCATCATGCTAGAGGGTCCGAATAAGTGTCCGAGTGTTCGAACCCTAACGCATGAGAAATGGCAAGTAAACGCCATAATTACATATCTGCCATCACACAAGGGGGACAGAATAAGTGTCCAAGTGTTTAAACCCAAATGCATGAGAAATGGCAACTAAACACCATAATTACATATCTGCCATCATGCAAGAGGGTCCGAATAAGTGCTGGGTGTCTAAACCCTAATGCATGAGAAATAGCAAGTAAACGCCATAATTACAAATCTGACATCATGCAAGGGGGTCCGAAGAAGTGTCCGATTGTTCGAACCCTAATGCATGAGAATTGGCAAGTAAACACCATAATTACATATCTGCCATAATGTAAGAGGGTCCGAATCAGTGTCCGAGTGGTCGAACCCTAACGCATGAGAAATGGCAAGTAAACACCATAATTACATATCTGCCATCATGCAAGAGGGTCCAAATATGTGCTTGGTGTCTAAACCCTAATGCATGAGAAATGGCAACTAACACCATAATTACAAATTTGCCATCATGCAAGAGGGTCCGAATAAGTGTCCGAGTGTTCCAACCCAACACATGAGAAATGGCAAGTAAACACCATAATTACATATCTTCCATCTTGCAAGGAGGTCGGAATAAGTGTCCGAGTGTTTAAACCCTAATGCATTAGAAATGGCAAGTAAACATCATAATTACATATCTGCCATCATGCAAGAGTGTCCGAATAATTTCTGGGTGTCTAAACCCTAATGCATGGGAAATGGCAAGTAAACACCATAATTGCATATCTGCCATCATGCAAGAGGGTCCGAATAAGTGTCCGAGTGTTCGAACCCTAAAGCATGAGAAATGGAAACTAAACACCATAATTACATATCTGCGATCATGGAAGAGGGTCTGAATAAGGGTATGAGTGTTCGAACTCTAATGTATGACAAATGGCAATTAAACCCCATAATTACATATCTACCATCATGCAAGAGGGTCCGAATAAGTGTCCGAGTGTTCGAACCCTAATGAATGAGAAATGACAAGTAAACACCACAATTACATATCTGCCATCATGTAAGAGGGTCCGAATAAGTGTCCGAGTGTTTAAACCCTAACGCATGTGAAATGGCAAGTAAACACTATAATCACATATCTGCCATCGTGCAAAAGTGTCCGAATAATTGCTGGGTGTCTAAACCCTATTGCATGAGAAATGGCAAGTGAACACCATATTTACATATTTGCCATCATGCAAGAGGGTCTGAATTAGTGTCCGAGTGTTTAAACCCCAACGCATGAGAAATGGCAAGTAAACACCGTTACTACATATCTGCCATCATGCAATAGGGTCCGAAGAAATGCTGGGTGTCTAAACCCTAATGCATGGGAAATGGCAAGTAAACACCATAATTACATATCTGCCATCAAGCATGAGGGTCCGAATAAGTGTCCGAGTGTTCAAACTCAAATGTATGAGAAATGGCAAGTAAACACCATAAGTACATATCTGCCATCATGGATAAGGGTCCGAATAAGTGCTGGGTGTCTAAACCCTAATGCATGAAAAATAGCAACTAAACACCATAATTACATATCTGCCATCATGCAAGATGGTCCGAATAAGTGTCCGAGTGTTTAAACCCTAATGCATGAGAAATGGCAAGTAAACACCATAATTACATATTTGCCATCGTGGAAGAGGGTCCGAAGAAGTGCTGGGTGTCTAAACCCTAATGCATGAGAAATGGCAAGTAAACACCATAATTACATATTTGCCATCATGCAAGAGGGTCCGAATAAATGTCCGAGGGTTTAAACCCTAATGCATGAGAAATGGCAAGTAAACTCCATAATTACATATCAACCATCATGCAACAGGGTCCGAAGAAGTGCTGGGTGTCTAAACCCTAATGCATGAGAAATGGCAGCTAAAACACCATAATTACATATCTGTCATCATGCAAGGGGGATGGAATAAGGGTCCGAGGGTTCAAACCCTAATGAATTAGAAATGGCAAGTAAACACCATAATTACATATCTGCCATCATGCAAGAGGGACCGAATAATTTCTGGGTGTCTAAACCCTAATGCATGAGAAATGGCAAGTAAACACCATAATTGCATATCTGCCATCATGCAAGAGGGTCCGAATAAGTGTCCGAGTGTTCGAACCCTAATGCATGAGAAATGGCAAGTAAACACCATAATTATATATCTGCCATCATGGAAGAGGGTCTGAATAAGTGTTCGAGTGTTCGAACCCTAATGTATGAGAAATAGCAATTGAACACCATATTTACATATCTGCCATCATGCAAGAGGGTCCGAATAAGCGTTCGAGTGTTCGAACCCTAATGAATGAGAAATGGCCAGTAAACACCACAATTACATATCTGCCATCATGTAAGAGGGTCCGAATAAGTGTCTGAGTGTTTAAACCCTAATGCATGTGAAATCGCAAGTAAACACTATAATTACATATCTGCCATCGTGCAAGAGTGTCCGAATAATTGCTGGGTGTCTAAACCCTAATGCATGAGAAATGGCAAGTGAACACCATAATTACATATTTGCCATCATGCAAGAGGGTCTGAATTAGTGTCCGAGGGTTTAAACCCTAACGCATGAGAAACGGCAAGTAAACACTGTAACTACATATCTGCCATCGTGCAACAGGGTCCGAAGAAGTGCTGGGTGTCTAAACCCTAATGCATGGGAAATGGCAAGTAAACACCATAATTGCATATCTGCCATCATGCAAGGGGGTCTGAATAAATGTTCGAGTGTTCAAACCCAAATGTATGAGAAATGGCAAGTAAACACCATAAGTACATATCTGCCATCATGGAAAAGGGTCTGAATAAGTGCTGGGTGTCTAAACCTTACTGCATGAGAAATAGCAACTAAACACCATAATTACATATCTGCCATCATGCAAGATGGTCTGAATAAGTGTCCGAGTGTTTAAACACTAATGCATGAGAAATGGCAAATAAAAACCGTAATTACAAATCTGCCATCTTGTAAGATGGTCCGAATAAGTCTTGGGTGTCTAAACCCTAATGGATGAGAAATGGCAAGTAAACACCATAATTACATATCTGTCATCACGTAAGAGGGTCTGAATAAGTGTCCGAGTGTTCGAACCCTATTGTATGAGAAATGGCAATTAAACACCATAATTACATATATGCCATCATGCAAGAGGGTCCGAACAAGTGTCCGAGTGTTCGATCCCTAATGCGTGAGAAATGGCCCGTAAACCCCAAAATTACATATCTGCCATCATGTAAGAGGGTCTGTATAAGTGTCCGAGTGTTTAAAGCCTAATGCATGAGAAATGGCAAGTAAACACCATAATTACATATCTGCCATCTTGCAAGAGGGTTCGAATAAGTGCTAGGTGTCAAAACCCTAATACATAAGAAATGGCAACAAGCACCATAATTACATATCTGCCATCATGCAAGAGGGTCCGAATAAGTGTCCGAGTGTTTAAACCCTAATGCATGAGAAATGGCAAGTAAACACCATAATTACATATCTGCCGTCATGCAAGAGGGTCCGAATAAGTGTCCGAGTGTTCGAACCCTAACGCATGAGAAATGGCAACTAAACACCATAATTACATATCTTCCATCATGCGACAGTGTCCGAATAAGTGTCGGACTATTTGAAGCCTAATGTATGAGAAATGCCATGTAAACACCATAATTACATATTTGCCATCATGCAAGAGGGTCCGAAGAAGTGCTGGGTGTCTAAACCCTAATGCATGAGAAATGGCAAGTAAACACCATAATTACATATCTGCCATCATGCAATAGGGTCCGAATAAATGTCCGAGTGTTTAAACCCTAATGCATGAGAAATGGCAAGTAAACACCATAATTACATATCCGCCGTCATGCAAGAGGGTCCGAATAAGTGTCCGAGTGTTCGAGCCCTAATGCATGAGAAATGGCAAGTAAACACCATAATTACATATTTGCCATCATGCAAGAGGGTCTAAATTAGTGTCCGAGTGTTTAAACCCGAATGCATGAGAAATGGCAAGTAAACACCATAACTATTTATCTACCATCATGCAATAGGGTCCGAAGAAGTGTTGGGTGTCTAAACCCTAATGCTTGAGAAATGGCAAGTAAACACCATAATTACATATCTGTCATCATGCAAAAGGGTCCGAATAAGTGTCCGAGTGTTCGAACCCTAATGTATGAGCAATGGCAAATAAACACCATAATTACATATCTGCCATCATGGAAAAGGGTCTGAATAAATGCTGGGGGTCTATACCCTAATGCAAGAGAAATAGCAAGTAAACACCACAATTACATATCTGCCATCCTGCAAGTGGGTCCGAATAAGTGTATGAGTGTTTAAACACTAATGCATGAGAAATGGTAAGTAAATACCGTAATTACATATCTGCCATCATGTAAGATGGTCTGAAGAAGTGCTGGGTGTCTACACCCTAATGCATGAGAAATGGCTAATAAACACCATAATTAGATATTTGCTATCATGCATGAGGGTCCGAATAAGTGTCCGAGTGTTCGAACCCCAATGCATGAGAAATGGCAAATAAACACCATAATTACATATCAGCCATCATGTAAGAGGGTCTGAATAAGTGTCCGAGTGTTCGAACCCTAATGTATGAGAAATGGCAATTGAACAGCATAATTACATATCTGCCATCCTGCAAGAGGGTTCGAATAAGTCTCCGAGTGTTCGAACCCAAATGCATGTGAAATGGCTAGTAAACACCACAATTACATATCTGCCATCATGTAAGAGGGTCCGAATAAGTACTTGGTGTCTAAACCCTAAAGCATGAGAAATGGCGACTAACACCATAATTACATATCTGCCATTATGCCAGACGGTTCGAACAAGTGTCCGAGTGTTTAAACCCTAATGCATGAGAAATGGCAAGTAAACACCATAATTATATATATGCCATCATGCAAGAGGGTTCGAATAAGTGTCCGAGTGTTCGAGCCCTAATGCATGTAAAATGGCATGTTACACCATAATTACATATTTGCCATCATGCAACAGGGTCTGAATTAGTGTCCGAGTGTTTAAACCCTAATGCATGAGAAATGGCACGTAAACACCATAATTACATATCTGACATCATGCAAAGGGGTCCGAATAAGTGCTGGGCGTCCGAATAAGTGCTGAGCGTCCGCCCGTTAAATCCGGCGACCTTCCGGCCGATGATTCATGTGCTACCTCCTGACGGACTTCGCCAGTTTCGGAGCTTCGAGAGGCACGTGCCACCCGAGCTATTACTGCGTGAGCCTACCTCCCACCTGTCCTTCGGCGCTTCCGAGGTAACTCTCTTTTCTCTGCTTTACTTTCTGCAATGTAGGACACAAAACTATCGTAGCTTGTTGTGCTTTTTAACTTCTTCAGCTCAGATACCCTGTATGCTGTAGTTGATTGTAAACATATGTGCCACTGATATCTGCTTGAGACTGACACAGGCACACACACTGCACTAGCCCTGAATCACCCAAACACACTGTATTTCACTGCATACACACTCGTACCCAGCATTTGCTTGAGTTTGAAAATATGCACACATGCTATACTGTACTGAACCACCCAAACACGCTGACGCATCACACGTTGTAGTTCACTGTAAGCACACCAGCACTCGGTATTTGTTTAAATCTATCGAACTTGCACACATGCTACATCTGCACTGAACCACCAGAACACGCTAACGCATCACACGCTGTAGTTCACTGTAAGCTTCTTAGAACTGCACTTTGACTGTTGCCTTGCAATTGTTATTTTTTTTTTTGTTTGTTTGCAGGAGGATTCCCATACCATTCATGGGTATGGGAACACCGGCGCTCGGGACTGGTATGCCGAGCTTCCCGATGCGGTCCGTCGCATCGTGGACCAGGCAGGCTTCGGCGCTTTCTGCAGGGGACTATCCAGACTCACGACCTGCAGGCCCTTGCTCGCCGCTCTAGTGGAGAGGTGGTGGGACACCACCGACTCGTTCCATTTGTCTGCGATGGGAGACATGACGATGACTCCCTATGATTTCTCGATGCTCACAGCCATCGGGGTAGGGGGTGATCCAATCGCCTTTGATACTGACATGGACGAGTGGACTGCCGCTCAGATCTATCTACTTGGTGAGGTGCCACCTCTCGCTCGTCCAGGCTTTGTTCGTTACTCTTGGTTCGAGGTGCAGTTCAGGGTCCAGCCCGCGTTGGTGGAGGAGGCGCAGATGACTCAGGAGGCTGTGGAGAGGTATGCGCGCGGCTTTCTCATGTTCCTTCTAGGGACGACTATTTTCGTCTACCGGGCGAACACCGTGCCCCTCTGCCTGCTTAGTGCTTTGGTGGACGTCAGGCAGATCTTGCACTATGATTGGGGTGGCGCTGCTCTGGCCACACTCTACGGGTATATGAGCTCAGCTTCCCGTGGCAGCGGACAGTTGCTCGGAGGCTACTGGCGTGCTTGGGAGGTATGTTTCTTTCCCGCTTTTCATTTCTGCTTTTCTATCTTCTGCACTTTGTACTGTATTCTGTATTGCACATACTATAGTCTGCTTTTCACTAACTATATACTGCACACGCGGCACACATATACACTCTGCTTTACACTGACTGTACACTACTCACACTGTACACTGTACACAATACACTGCACAACACACGGCCCTGCCATTTCTGCTTTATTCTGTGTTTTGCTTTATCTAATAGTCATATTGATGTTTTCTCTGCAGTTGTGGGTTTACGCCTACTTTCCCAAGCTTGCACCCGTGCCAGACACGGAGACCCCCCTCGTCGTCCCATTCTGGCGATGCTTCGACGGGAGATGCGCGCGGAGGCCACGAGAGACATTTAGCTTCTTTCACCGTTACTTCGACACCATCACCCCTGCCGAGGTATGTTTTTTATTTCAGAATTTATCTAAGCTTTGCTTTTCACTGCATACTTCAATAGCGATAGATAACAAACTGTATGCCACTTTCAGATCATGTGGCAGCCTTGGGCTCCGTTGCCGGCGACGATTCGAGACCGATTTGCCGGTGCTGACGAGACCTCGCATTTCCGGATCTTACTGGAGGGCCCGGTCTGCCGGGCTTGATACCTGGGCGAGCGTTTCCTGCGCCAGACCCTAGTGTTACCAGAGCAGATAGTCCCGGTTCACCCTCCTGAGGACATGAGGGAGACCGAGAGGCTCACTACCGAGCAGATGGCCGATTATACTATTGGCTGGGAGGCGACCCGCTTTAGAGGCATCGGCGACTACAGAGAGTACGTGCAGACGTACATTATGCAGTCTCTGAGCGGCGGCCGTCGAGCTGAGGGAGCCAGACCCGTGGCGCCAGCAGCTAGGGCAGGAGCGGGAGCTGAAGTAGGAGCTTCGAGGAGGGCTCGAGTCCGTGGTAGGGGCGGAGTTCAGGGAGGACGTGGGACCGGTTGGCCTGCTCTGCCCACCGTACTGACATACAGAGGGCAGGATGGGGCGACCTACCAGATCCCCTTTGCTCCTCCCCCTGCTGGTCATGAGTTAGCTGGCATCCCCGACTTGCCTCCGGTATGTATTACTTCATTTTGCATCTTGCATTGGCATTTCATTTCAATTTGTTTGATATTCCACGAAATACTGATACATCTTGTACTTTTGCAGGCGTCCTCCGAGTATACCCGGCAGTCCGTGGAGCTGAATGCCTCCATGATGGGGATGCTACAACGGACCTTCGACCTCCTGGCCCTCTACAGCATTCCGGTATGTTCTTCTGATCATGGCCTCAAATCACTCATACACTGATTCACGTAATCTACTGCACGACACAACACCTGACACACTGATCTCACAGCATCTGATACACTGCATACACTGCATTCTGCACTATACTCTACACTGATAAACAGCTCACGGCATTCATGCATTATACTCATACACTGCATTCTGCACTGATAAACTGCTCACGGCATTCACACACTGTACTCATACACTGCATTCTGCACTGTCAAACTGTCCACAGTATACTGATGCATTTGCCTTTTATGCACTTTTTCAGCCTCCCTTCCAGATTCCCGTTGTAGGAGGTATTCCAGCCGGACCTTCCGTCCCCGCCCGAGGGAGAGATGAGGAGGGCAGAGCATTCCCCCGCACCAAGGCGGGGCGTACTCATGTCGGGAGTAGGTCACGAGCTCCAGTCCCTGATGATGATGATGACGAGGAGTTAGAGGCGGAGGTAGAGTCAGAGACGGAGTCATCGGAGGAGGAGACCGGAGGCAGCACTAGCTCGGGCTCTGATGACGATGCTGATGATGCTCCTGGACCTTCATCCAGGAAGAGGACTAGGTCAGACCGATAGCCCTCGGAGCCGCTTGACATGGATACAGATTTTTGTTATTCTTCTTCTTTCTTGTACTTTTCTCTTTTGTTGGTAGTTAGGATACTTTGTACTGCCGCAGGCAGGTTTTTGTTTTCCTCGAAACTTTGTACTTAAAAAGATTATGAAATGAACAAACTTTTTGCTTAAAAGGTGTTACATTTACATATCTCATGTATTGATTCATGTTTCATCATGTTACACCTCAATGTAAATGGAATTGACTGGTTGCCTGAAAATTGAACACTTGCACGGTAATAATCAGGTAAGTAAACAACCAACAGCAAAATAGCCCAAGCAACCCACTGCCTGATTCTGGACACACATGACCCTTACTCTACTGCGGATTAATCTACATACAGCCCGTAGCACAACACTTGGTTCATTTTGCACATAGCAAATCCCGAACAAACAGCCCAATCTGACAAGACGTACTACGGAGGTGAAACCAGCTGGAGTTGAAACACAATCGAATATAGCGAATGGCGCAACATTCTCAGCATA
This sequence comes from Camellia sinensis, assembly GCF_055761805.1. Lineage (NCBI taxonomy): Eukaryota > Viridiplantae > Streptophyta > Magnoliopsida > Ericales > Theaceae > Camellia > Camellia sinensis. The sequence goes on from NC_138972.1 coordinate 166,992,607, forward strand.
AACGATTTTTGTAATTAAATAAGGGTTTTCCAAACTGGAGCATCGAGCCTACAACTGAACACAGTGGGGAGGACTCAAACAAAAGGGTACACGACCTAAAACACAACGAGACACGCTCGGAAGAAACCTAGGTGAAAGGTTGAGGTAAACAAAACAAAAGACACGACACACAGGCGCGTTGAACGAATACGGGGGACCTCAGATCACGAGGAGCCAGTTTCTCTGGGTATTGTTTCCCACCCTTTTCTCATTTGTGATTCTCACATCACTCTGGCACTCAAGCTCGGTTTTTCTCTCAAAACCCTCTAGCTCGCTTTTTCTCTCAACTTACACCTCTCTATTCTTTATTCTCTCATTTTTCGTCCCTCCCCAAGGTGATTAATGGATGAATAGGAAGTTGCGGGTTCACGCCCGATGCCATTAGCTCACAGCTATTTCTTCTGGTGGGTAGAGGGCCCTCCTGGCAAGTATGTTGACGACGGGGGAAAGACAGAACACCTGAGTCAACTGTGCCCCTAGTTCATCATTTTGACCATTTTTTTTTGTTTTGGTTTTCTACTAAAACAGCTTTGACCAAGATGAGAGTCGGATTAACGTACTTGTTCGATTTTTCATTTAAAAACCATGGAAGTCAGGCTGGAAGCACTGAAAATTTTCCTTTTTGGGTCCAAGAAAATGGTCCAGTTTTGGAAAATGGAATAGTTTTTCAAGAAAATAGTCAACCTCAGTAAAAATTTTCAAAAACTATTTTGCAAACAGTCAATGCTCGACGAGCATGGAACTTACTCTTTGAGATGTGCAACCTCGGATCGGAGGCAACGAAAAATTGCCCTTGGCTTGCAGAACGCCGCTCGGCGACAGAAAGTTGCCCCTGGTTTGAATGGCGGCTCACGACAACTCGTGGCAACGGAAAGTTGCCCCTTGTTTGGATGGTGCCACAACAGTCCGCAACAGTCTTCATTGGTGGTGGTCGAACTCTTGGACACAAAGATGACGAAGACGGTTATAACAGATATATGGACACAATCACCTTGGAAGGTGTTGGCGACTAGACTTTGGGATGAAATCGAAACCATTGTATGGACCGAGACGCTATGAAAGCATTGGGGGCTGGACTTTAGGATGAAGTTGCCTACGTATCCCAAACATGGGAATCAAGCCTTACGTAGTTCCGGTTAAGGTACACTCGGGTATTTTAACCTTCACTTTTCAGGCTCTAACTTTTGCCAACGTGCCCGATGCGGGTTTTCGACCTTGCGAGCTTTATTTCATTTTCTTTTGTTCATTTCTTTTTTCTTTCCTTTTTCACATTTTTTCTTTTCTTTTCTTTTCTTTTCTTTTCTTTTTTTGTATTTTTTGCTTTTTTTGTATTTTTCTCTTACTCTAACTTTTGCCTGGGTCGCCCTTCCGGGTTTTCGGCCCAGCGAGCCTCTCAAAGGGTAAAAGTGTAACAAGTCCATGCCAAACGGTTTTTGGAGTTGAAGCCTCTCTGTATCTAGGAGAACGGTTGTTGCAGTGATTTGTAGGAGAATCCATCTCGGTTGCTCCACAAGCTTCTTCCGGCAAGATCTACTCCTTCTGATTCGGCTTTGGTGCCTCTTGTTTGAGGGCTGCTTCAAAACTGGCCATACGGGCCTCACATGGCGGTTCACTGTTGAATGTTTCAGATGAGTTCGAGGTTCAAAACAAACAGGTCAAATCTTGAGGCTGAGAGCGATCCTAGGCTGCACAATCTCAAGAGCGGTTCCACACAGGTCTTCACTGGGCCGTGTAAAACATTTGTTTTTGAAAGTTTTTAAGAAAGCAACGAATAGCTCATGCCGAAGATAGTGTGGAACCAATCTGGATCAAGCCAGGGTCCTTCTCAGTACTCACGCCGACAAGTATGATTTCATTCATTAAGGGCTTAGCATGCCTCTCTTTCTCTCAAAATGATCAAAATTTTGCAAAACCAGAGGAATTCCTTCCTCTTCGTTTTTATCACCGTAGTGTTCAAAAGGTTTTTTGAAAAACTTAGGCTAATGCAATGAGTTTGGCGCGCAGGAGAGCAGGCGAGATGTACTGTCAGCCCATCCAAATTCTCAGGCACAACTAACTCGCACTGAAAGCAAGCATGAAAATGAGATAGCCACCACTGTTTCATTCAGATCTGCTGTTATAACTGGCCCCTCGGCAAAAACAGACTCAAAAAACAAAAACGGGTAATTACAAGACAAAACGGTGTTCGAGGCAACAACCCCAGAATCACCTGGTATTCTATACAAAGGGGACTGACTCGCTACAACATGACAGACCCTTAAGCAACAGACCGACTCAAGACAGAGAGACAGACTCAAAACAAAAGACTGACTCGATACCCAAGCCAGAATTTACAAAACTCCGTTTCACCGATGCTAAAAAATGCGTGCCAGACGCCACATCCAAAATATACCGAATGCCGCCCGCAGGTGGTTCACTTTCTGATTACATACTTGCAGTATCTGTGTCCTCAAAATCCAATAACTGGGTGGTAACGGACTTGGCTGAGGTGGGCGGGAGGATAACCTCGTTGTCAATCTAATCTTGCACCTCATGACAGAGGCAGAAACAATTGTCGGTTGCATGGCCTGTCTGCTGGTGGTACGCGCAGTACTGAGCAGCATCATGCGTAGCAGGGAGATTCTTCGGGAGAGGCCGAGGCTCCAAGGGTTTAAGGTGTCCCCTTTCGACAAGGATCTGAAGCACCTTGGACGAAGGCATGTAGAGAGCATGAAAGACCCTGTGCCCCCGAGCCAGGTATTTTGAAGTCTGAGCGTTATTACTAGACGCACAAGCGAAAGGGTCGGCAGGCGCCACCTTGGCTTTCTGATCTTTCCCGGGTGCAGGGCTGGGAATAGGAGGAACTGTTCTGGCATGACGGGGCCTATCCCGATTTTCTGACTGACTTGAGCTACCCTCAGGTGGAGTGGGGAAAGCATCCTCCACAGTTTTTGCCACAACTGTGGATATCTGTTTCTTGTTCATCCCCCCGGCTTTCAAAGCCTCGACTGCCCGCAGCAGTTGTTCAATAGGATCGGCATCTGCCTTCACTTTGTCTTTTCCTCTGGCCTCAGCCTGATCGAGGGTTTGGGTTGATGTTGATATGTCATTACCATAGCTGGAGGCCATCTCCGGTTGGCTAAGTTCAATCACAATTCGCCCCAACAGCGGGGGCTCCTGGGGTACAGAACTCCCGGCATATGGTGCGGCTGGAGGTGAAGCTGACATTCCGTATGCGAGATCCGCCACAGACCTCTGGAGATCACCTATCATCCCCATAAGTTCAAATGTAGTAGGCTCGCGAGCCTGATATAGCTGGGGGGCCCAGACCGGGTGCGCAACAGGCGACCTGGGTGGATGTGACATGTTAATGTTGGCCTCACTTTGCAGAGTGATCCCTTGATCTAATGCAGCTGTCATAACCACGATCTCTTCTGAATTCTGCGTCATCATAAGTCCGCTGCACTGAACGGTGACTGACGGGTCAGATATCTGTCTTGCCTCAGCAAGGGGGAACACTGGCTATTCTGTATCAACTCTCTGAACCTCCTGAACTGAAAGGGAAAACAAGCAGCATTTCAGCCCAAACAGATCAAATACGGGTGTTGTGACACCCCTGTTCCGTAGTATGTTAATTGGTCCTTAACATGATGTGATTATGTATTTTGATATGATTTTGTGTTCCACTATGTGAAAATATGTGGTTTGAAATTTTATCTGTTCATCGTAGGAATATCTGTTTGAGTAGTCTGTTTTGGAAATTTAATTGAGGGCCTTATCGGCCACGGAACCCGAAATTGACTACGCCATTGTGGTTGGCATAATTTTTAGGGCCTACGGTGAAATTTAATTGAAATTTGATTCTGGTCAATTTAAACTGATTAAATTGATAAATTAAGCACCCCATTATTTTATATTAAAATATTTGTTAGTGGGGCTTGTTGTATATTTGCATTGCACTCCCCTTTAGCTCTCTTAAAACTCAAAATCTGAGTTAGACAATTGAGAGGGAGAGAGAGGCCGGCCATGGAGAGAAAAAGGGAGAGATTTGTGTAATTTGGGCTCAAGACTTGGGAATTTGAAGATCTAGCTCAAGATTTGGCTAGAGCTTGAGTGTTGAAGCTCTTAGGTAAGTGATTTCATGAAATCTTACTTGTAATTTGTAAGTTCAAGGGTTGTTTGTGATCAAGAACATGTAATGAGTTGATTTTTGTTGAGATTGAAGTCTTAGAACTCATGCATGTAAGAAATTACTTTGAATTTGCATGTTTGAGCTTGAAACACATGATTCATGTGGAGTTTTGGGTAAAGCTCATATTGTAGTCACCATTTGTACCATCTAAGTTGAGAATGATGAGCATCTCCCACATGCATGTACAAATCATGGGAGTATAAGTCTTGAATGTTGAATTTGAGCATGTTGATGATGGGTTTGAGACAATTTGGGACATGCATGTAGATAATTCATGTAATTGAGCTTCCTAATGTTGTAATCTGCATTAGTAGCATGTTAGCATGTGTAAATGTGTAATTTGAACCATTGCATGCAAGAAATGTAGATGGAAAACTGATTTGGAGCTCAAGAACACGATCTGGGAAACCCAGATTTTTGAGGTCCGCTCGAGCGGGGTAATGGCCGCTCGAGCGGGAAAATCGTGCTCCCAGCATTTTTGCAGAGTTGGATGCCCGCTCGAGCGGGACATTTCACGCTCGAGCGTGGATCTTTGTAGACGGACCTTCAGCTCGAGCGCATCTTTTGTGCAACCAGTACCTTGCAGGCCTTAAGGGTCCGCTCGAGCGGAGAAGCTTACGCTCGAGCGGGGACCCTGTTTTCTGGAATTTTGTTCATACATTCTGTGATTCGTTTTCCGTTCTCTTTCACTTGTAAGCACTCTTAGGCATGTGTTAAGCATTGTAAATGAGTTAATGAGATAAGAACAAAGCCTAAAGAGGAATATGTGAATTAAAGAACGAATTGAACTGTTAGTGACCCTTTTGTATTCATGAAATGTGTAGGGTCAAGTTCCAGGGCGCATCCACAAGCCGATCACTGTGAGTAATATCAATATTTGAAAACTTGTCAATGTCCAATTGTTATTCCCCTATAAATATTACGAGTTGTTAATTGGGATTGTGGACAAAAGTTTGACATGAATGAATGGGCCAAAGGCCGTTTGACACGAATGAATGGGCCAAAGGCCGTTTGACATGAATGAATGGGCCAAAGGCCGTTTGACACGAATGAATGGGCCAAAGGCCGTTTGACATGAATGAATGGGCCAAAGGCCGTTTGACACGAATGAATGGGCCAAAGGCCGTTTGACATGAATGAATGGGCCAAAGGCCGTTTGACATGAATGAATGGGCCAAAGGCCGTTTGACACGAATGAATGGGCCAAAGGCCGTTTGACATGAATGAATGGGCCAAAGGCCGTTTGACACGAATGAATGGGCCAAAGGCCGTTTGACATGAATGAAGGGGCCAAAGGCCGTTTGACATGAATGAATGGGCCAAAGGCCGTTTGACATGAATGAACGGGCCAAAGGCCGTTTGACATGAATGAATGGGCCAAAGGCCGTTTGACATGAATGAACGGGCCAAAGGCCGTTTGACATGAATGAATGGGCCAAAGGCCGTTTGACATGAATGAATGGGCCGAAGGCCGTTTTGCCAAGAATGGAAACCCGGATGGGCCAAAGGCCAGAATGTTTGGAACTACAGTTACTTGACTTGCATTTCGTATAGTTATATATATTTTGCTGTTAAACAGAAGTATGAATTGGGCCCAAGGCCGTTTGGAGCATGTTGTTCTACATATTGTTATGTAACTGTTATATTTGATATTATTCACTGGGCTATCGCTCACGCTCATTCATGTATTTGTAGGTGAGCCAAGGGAAGTCCAAACCCAGCCCCAGTGAAGTCTGCTAGGAACAACAGGAGTTTTGGGAGAGTCAGCCTTGTGCCTCGCGCATGAGACCATCCTTGCCCTTTTACTATGTACCTATGTTTTGTCTTGTTGGCAAGGACCTAGTGCATGTCTGTACATAGTCTGTTATAGGTTGACTCGTTTTGGACGATCCTGTCTGTAATAAATTTTGTGAAACTGTACTTTTGATGTGAGTTATTAACGTATCTGAGTATGGTTTGTTTGATGTGCATATAAGCACGGCTCTATGGACAAAGTTTTTAATTTTGCTTCCGTTTGGCCCCCATTAACTCTGTTAGAATACGTTTAGAACAGTTTGAGGCCGTAGGTAATCTCATGATTACTGGCCGGTTACGTCCTTAACCCACGGGGGCGGGTTCGGGTCGTGACAGAGTGGTATCAGAGCACGAGTTAATAACTCACACACTTGTCCAAAAAGAGCAATAAGCGTCTAGATAAGATCTAGGATGCATTCATGTGATAAATACGAGTTTGGAAGCATTGATTATGTGCTTAAATGTTTTGTTATGAATAATTATATGTGTAAGTTGTGAACTACTTGCATTACGAATTATTTGGAAATATGTGCTCCTTAGTGTATGTGTACTTGTGTACCTTTGGTATGGAATATAATGCAAGTTTAATTAGATGGTGAGAACCAGAGGTGATGAGTTAGAGGAATCCTCTGCTGCCAGACTGGACAGAATGGAAAGACTGATTCAGGAAATGGCAGAAGCTTTGAGACAGCAACAGGAGTGGCAACAACAGTGGCAGCAACCACATCCGCCACCTTCACCTCCGGCACCACCTGTGCCAGATAATCAAAATGATGATCGGATAATCGCTCTCACCAAGGAATTCAAGAAAATGAAACCACCACAGTTCCATGGTGGACTAGATCCCTTAAAAGCCGAAGCTTGGGTACTTGGGATTGAAAAACTGTTTGAGGTGTTTCCGTGCTCGGATACACAGAAAGTGCTTCTAGCCACCTTTATGCTAGAAGATGAAGCGAGAAGATGGTGGATGTTGATGAGGGAAAACCACAGAGATATTGATTGGGCGAAATTTTTGGAAATCTTCTATGACAAGTACTTCCCGCAGTGTGTCCGGGACAGGAAAGTGGCAGAGTTCATGGAACTCAAACAAGACAGTATGACTGTAGCTGAGTATGAGGCCAAATTTACTGAGTTGGCCAGGTTTGCACCACACGTAATTGACACTGATTATAAGAAGGCAAGGCATTTTGAAGGTGGGCTCCGAAGTGACATCCTAGAGCGGGTGAATGTCCTGAAATTGGAGACCTACATTGGGGTGCTTGACCGGGCCATCATATCAGAGGCTAATATAGCTAGACAAGCTAAGCCAACAACCGAATGGAGAGGCAACAAAAGACAAGGCTTCTTTTTGAAGAAGAAATTTCTGAAAAAGCAAAGCACGGGCTCCTCAACTACCTCAAGTTCTTCCCGAGACACGACTCCCATGTGCAACACTTGTAGCAAAAGGCACCGTGGAGTTTGTTACCGTGCATCGGGAGCCTGTTTTAAGTGTGGGAAACAAGGGCATATAGCCCGAGATTGTAATCAGAATAGTGGGAAGATAGCTGCTAGCTCCACTGCATCGATCCCGAAGCCGGGAAACACTTTGAGATCTGCTACTACTGGGGATACAGTGAGACAAGGGAGAGTCTTTGCACTCGTTCCGGGTGATACACGGAATGCTAATGCCGTTGTCTCAGGTACTATCTCGATATGTAATCAGGATGCTTTTGTGTTAATTGATTCTGGATCAACGCATTCATTTGTGACATATGCATTTGCATCTAGACTGAAAAGACCCCTAGAATTGTTGCCATATTTGTTATGTGTGTCTGCTCCGTCGGGGGAATCTGTGTTATGTGACTATATATATCGGTTTTGTGACTCGCATATTGAGGATGCTACCTTGTATGTAGATTTGTTGCCCTTAAACTTTAGACACTTTGATGTAATTTTGGGCATGGATTGGTTGACCAAATACTGTGCCACTATAGATTGTGTGACAAAGAGGGTTGTATTTAAACCACCAGAACAGGAAGAAATTGTGTTTGTGGGAAATGGGGTAGTACCTCCACCATATTTGATATCTGCAATGAAAGCATGTAAATTGATCAGGAAGGGATGCCAGGGTTATTTGTGTTATGTATTGACTGAACAATCCGTGAATGTTGAATTGAATGATATTCCCATCGTTAGAGAATTCCCAGATGTGTTTCCAAATGAATTACCAGGGGAATTGGTAGACAGGGATATAGAGTTTACTATTGAAACTGTGCCAGGCACCCAACCTATTTCTAAAACTCCCTACAGGATGGCTACAGCCGAAATGAAAGAATTAAAAGAACAGTTGCAAGACCTTCTTGATAAAGGGTTTATCCGGCCCAGTACTTCGCCTTGGGGCGCACCAGTGTTATTTGTAAAGAAAAAGGATGGTACCTTACGCCTATGTGTTGATTACCGGGAATTGAACAAGGTAACGATAAAGAATAAATATCCCTTACCCCGTATTGATGACTTATTTGACCAGTTGCAGGGATCACAGGTGTTTTCTAAGATTGATTTGAGATCCGGGTATCATCAGCTGAAGGTTAAGGCAGAAGATGTTGAGAAAACCGCATTCAGAACGAGGTATGGTCATTTTGAGTTTCTTGTTATGCCATTTGGAGTGACTAATGCTCCGGCAGCATTTATGGACTTAATGAATAGAATTTTTAAAACCTACCTTGATGAGTTTGTTGTTGTCTTCATCGATGATATTTTAATATACTCTAAAGATAGACTTGAACACGAACATCATTTGAGGACTGTTTTACAAATACTTCGGGAAAGAAAACTATTTGCTAAGTTAAAGAAATGTGAGTTTTGGTTGGATGAGGTTATTTTCTTAGGGCACGTGGTCAACAAGGAAGGAATTTCAGTGGACCCGCAGAAAATAGAAGCAATTGTGAATTGGCCTACACCCACTAATGTGACAGAAGTTCGCAGTTTCATGGGCTTAGCTGAGTACTACAGAAGGTTTGTAAAGGACTTTTCGAAATTAGCTGTGCCTCTTACCCAATTGACACGTAAAGGACAACCATTTGAGTGGAATAGTGAAAGAGAATCAGCCTTTCATGAATTGAAGACAAGATTGACCACTGCACCAATTTTGACACTACCTTCAGGTACGGAAAATTTTGTGATTTTCAGTGACGCATCTTATAAGGGTTTGGGTTGTGTGTTAATGCAGAACGGAAAGGTTATTGCTTACGCCTCCCGGCAGTTGAGGCCACATGAGAAGAATTATCCAACACATGACCTAGAATTGGCCGCAGTTGTTTTTGCTTTGAAAATCTGGCGGCATTATTTGTATGGGGCAAAGTGTGAAGTCTACACAGATCATAAAAGCCTAAAATACTTCTTCACGCAGAAAGAGTTGAATATGCGTCAGAGAAGATGGCTGGAACTGATAAAAGATTACGACCTAGAAATTCAGTATCACCCCGGAAAAGCTAATACAGTGGCTGATGCCTTGAGCAGAAAATCAACAGGGAGTATGGCTTGCTTGCTTACTGAACAAAGGGAGATTTTGCAAGACTTTGAAAAGTCTGAAATTGAAGTGGTAGTGTGTGAACAGGGCGGATTGATAGCCGCTATTACAGCCGAGCCGGCAATTGTTGATGAAATCAAGCAAAAACAGAAAGAGGATGAGTTCCTCAGAAAGGTAATTGATGAATTTGAAGTCAGCCCAAAAGCAGAGTTCAGTATCGAGAATGGAATGTTGAAATTTCGAAACCGAATATGTGTTCCAGTTATTCCGGAGCTAAAGAAGAGGGTCTTAGACGAAGCCCACAGATCCGTATTTGCTATGCATCCGGGTAACAATAAAATGTATCGGGATTTGAAACAAACCTATTGGTGGCCTAAAATGAAGAAAGAGATTGCAGAACATGTGTCCAAGTGCCTTCAGTGTCAGCAAGTTAAGGCTGAACATCAGAAACCAGGCGGTCTACTTCAACCTCTCCCCATTCCTGAGTGGAAGTGGGAACATGTGACTATGGATTTCGTTGTTGGCCTACCTCGGACTTCCCGCGGTATGGATTCTGTTTGGGTTGTAGTTGATAGACTGACTAAATCTGCACATTTTCTGCCTGTCAAAACTACATTTACTGCTTACAGGTTGGCTACTATTTATGTTGATGAAATTGTCCGCTTACATGGAGTTCCAGTAACCATTGTGTCGGATAGAGATCCGAAGTTTGTATCTAGATTGTGGAAGAGTTTGCAGGAAGCTATGGGAACAGAACTAAGGTTCAGTACTGCATTCCACCCACAGACAGATGGGCAGTCAGAACGAACAATACAGACTTTGGAAGATATGCTTCGCATGTGTGCTTTGGATTTTCAGGGGAGTTGGGAAGATTGCCTGCCACTTGCAGAATTTGCCTATAATAATAGCTTCCACTCCAGCATCGGTATGGCACCATACGAGGCTTTGTATGGTAGGAGGTGTAGATCACCTATTTGTTGGACAGAGGTCGGGGACAGAGCTTTGCTCGGGCCTGAAATTGTACAAGACACCTCTGAAAAGATCAAGATTATTCGGCAAAGGCTCAAAACAGCTCAAGACCGACAGAAGAGTTATGCAGATGTCCGGAGAAGACCTCTTGAGTATGAGGTCGGCGACCATGTGTTCATCCGTGTTTCTCCAATGAAAGGCCAAGTCAGGTTTGGGAAAAAGGGCAAGTTGACGCCCCGTTATATTGGGCCGTTTCAAATTTTGGAGAAACTTGGTCCAGTTGCTTATAGAGTTGCTTTGCCACCGGGATTTGAACAAATCCACAATGTGTTTCATGTGTCAATGTTGAGGGGTTACCTCCGAGACCCGTTGCATGTGATTGATTATCACCGGATTGCTATCGATGAAAATATGGAATATGCTGAATGGCCGGAAAGAATTGTTGACCGACAAGTGAAAGAATTGAGAAACAAATCCATTCCAATGGTGAAAGTGGAATGGAAGGAACACTATGGGACAGATGCTACATGGGAGAAAGAGGAGGAAATGCGTCTACGCTATCCACATTTGTTTCCCGACGAAGGTAAGTTAAGTTTGGAGGACCAAACTTCCTAAAGGGGGGAAGACTGTGACACCCCTGTTCCGTAGTATGTTAATTGGTCCTTAACATGATGTGATTATGTATTTTGATATGATTTTGTGTTCCACTATGTGAAAATATGTGGTTTGAAATTTTATCTGTTCATCGTAGGAATATCTGTTTGAGTAGTCTGTTTTGGAAATTTAATTGAGGGCCTTATCGGCCACGGAACCCGAAATTGACTACGCCATTGTGGTTGGCATAATTTTTAGGGCCTACGGTGAAATTTAATTGAAATTTGATTCTGGTCAATTTAAACTGATTAAATTGATAAATTAAGCACCCCATTATTTTATATTAAAATATTTGTTAGTGGGGCTTGTTGTATATTTGCATTGCACTCCCCTTTAGCTCTCTTAAAACTCAAAATCTGAGTTAGACAATTGAGAGGGAGAGAGAGGCCGGCCATGGAGAGAAAAAGGGAGAGATTTGTGTAATTTGGGCTCAAGACTTGGGAATTTGAAGATCTAGCTCAAGATTTGGCTAGAGCTTGAGTGTTGAAGCTCTTAGGTAAGTGATTTCATGAAATCTTACTTGTAATTTGTAAGTTCAAGGGTTGTTTGTGATCAAGAACATGTAATGAGTTGATTTTTGTTGAGATTGAAGTCTTAGAACTCATGCATGTAAGAAATTACTTTGAATTTGCATGTTTGAGCTTGAAACACATGATTCATGTGGAGTTTTGGGTAAAGCTCATATTGTAGTCACCATTTGTACCATCTAAGTTGAGAATGATGAGCATCTCCCACATGCATGTACAAATCATGGGAGTATAAGTCTTGAATGTTGAATTTGAGCATGTTGATGATGGGTTTGAGACAATTTGGGACATGCATGTAGATAATTCATGTAATTGAGCTTCCTAATGTTGTAATCTGCATTAGTAGCATGTTAGCATGTGTAAATGTGTAATTTGAACCATTGCATGCAAGAAATGTAGATGGAAAACTGATTTGGAGCTCAAGAACACGATCTGGGAAACCCAGATTTTTGAGGTCCGCTCGAGCGGGGTAATGGCCGCTCGAGCGGGAAAATCGTGCTCCCAGCATTTTTGCAGGGTTGGATGCCCGCTCGAGCGGGACATTTCACGCTCGAGCGTGGATCTTTGTAGACGGACCTTCAGCTCGAGCGCATCTTTTGTGCAACCAGTACCTTGCAGGCCTTAAGGGTCCGCTCGAGCGGAGAAGCTTACGCTCGAGCGGGGACCCTGTTTTCTGGAATTTTGTTCATACATTCTGTGATTCGTTTTCCGTTCTCTTTCACTTGTAAGCACTCTTAGGCATGTGTTAAGCATTGTAAATGAGTTAATGAGATAAGAACAAAGCCTAAAGAGGAATATGTGAATTAAAGAACGAATTGAACTGTTAGTGACCCTTTTGTATTCATGAAATGTGTAGGGTCAAGTTCCAGGGCGCATCCACAAGCCGATCACTGTGAGTAATATCAATATTTGAAAACTTGTCAATGTCCAATTGTTATTCCCCTATAAATATTACGAGTTGTTAATTGGGATTGTGGACAAAAGTTTGACATGAATGAATGGGCCAAAGGCCGTTTGACACGAATGAATGGGCCAAAGGCCGTTTGACATGAATGAATGGGCCAAAGGCCGTTTGACATGAATGAATGGGCCAAAGGCCGTTTGACACGAATGAATGGGCCAAAGGCCGTTTGACATGAATGAATGGGCCAAAGGCCGTTTGACACGAATGAATGGGCCAAAGGCCGTTTGACATGAATGAATGGGCCAAAGGCCGTTTGACATGAATGAATGGGCCAAAGGCCGTTTGACATGAATGAACGGGCCAAAGGCCGTTTGACATGAATGAATGGGCCAAAGGCCGTTTGACATGAATGAACGGGCCAAAGGCCGTTTGACATGAATGAATGGGCCAAAGGCCGTTTGACATGAATGAATGGGCCGAAGGCCGTTTTGCCAAGAATGGAAACCCGGATGGGCCAAAGGCCAGAATGTTTGGAACTACAGTTACTTGACTTGCATTTCGTATAGTTATATATATTTTGCTGTTAAACAGAAGTATGAATTGGGCCCAAGGCCGTTTGGAGCATGTTGTTCTACATATTGTTATGTAACTGTTATATTTGATATTATTCACTGGGCTATCGCTCACGCTCATTCATGTATTTGTAGGTGAGCCAAGGGAAGTCCAAACCCAGCCCCAGTGAAGTCTGCTAGGAACAACAGGAGTTTTGGGAGAGTCAGCCTTGTGCCTCGCGCATGAGACCATCCTTGCCCTTTTACTATGTACCTATGTTTTGTCTTGTTGGCAAGGACCTAGTGCATGTCTGTACATAGTCTGTTATAGGTTGACTCGTTTTGGACGATCCTGTCTGTAATAAATTTTGTGAAACTGTACTTTTGATGTGAGTTATTAACGTATCTGAGTATGGTTTGTTTGATGTGCATATAAGCACGGCTCTATGGACAAAGTTTTTAATTTTGCTTTCGTTTGGCCCCCATTAACTCTGTTAGAATACGTTTAGAACAGTTTGAGGCCGTAGGTAATCTCATGATTACTGGCCGGTTACGTCCTTAACCCACGGGGGCGGGTTCGGGTCGTGACAGGTGTAGCCGAACAACTGTACTCCACTACTGATCACTGTTCCCCAGAATCACTGTCCCCAAAACTGAACTGATACCCGCAGATATAACTGATTTCTTGACAACACTGATACTGGTGCCCTCGGGCTCGATACTCAAACTTGCAAACTGGTATGTACGTTCCCTGTAGAGATACACTCTAAAAGCACATAGCAAGTAAAGAGAGCCAAAACACCCCTATGTTGGGGTAGGATTTCCCTGTCCTATTTTGTCAGGAGCTAGGGTTTAACTATGCACGCAACAGTTTCAAACAACCTATAATCGGGTAAGCAGCCTGTCCTAACTTGGAATGGTCACTATGGATCCGAATATGCACTAGGTCGAATGGTTGAAAAGGGTGCCGCGGTAAAACCGGGGTTTGTGTTCCCATGTTGTCAGAGCCCGTAACCGGTCAGCCTTATGGTCATGCCTTGACAAGACAAGCCTCCGGCAAACCGTTCAGGAATGGCAGATGGCAAACACGGTGTCCTAGGCGCACCAATGCACATGCAATGCAAAGAGACACATAAATGAAGTCAATACAGGATATCACGAGTTCGAGTCAAGCTCTCTAAACTCCCCAGCAGAGTCGCCAGAAACTGTAGACGCGCCTGCGTGGGACCCTCGCTACAGTTCGGACTCAATTTGTGTCACGGTTCTTAATCTGAACCAAAGAGTCAAAATCCAGCGAATCATTTTGAGAAATAGATTTTTTTGAAAAGAAGTGCCAAACGTGGACTGCTTTGCCAGATACAGAGTCGCCACCTAAATATTTTAAAATGGGAGAATTTAGGAAACCCTGACTCGGTGCCAAAGGCCACGTGTCCGTCATTGCCAAAGTTGCCTCAGCTTGGGAGCATGGGTACGATTGGGGAAGGTCAGCTATAAGCACCCCCTCTCGCCCGATCCGAAGATCGGCCTCTACTAACCGTGATATCCGTTTTTGAAAACGTTATGTGTTCTTATTCTAGTTATTAGCCTAGAATTACTATGTTATGCGCACAGCACACAAGTATAGACTAGATCGCCTAATTTGGAAATAAACATTGCACATCCGTTTGTCTTGAAAAAACATTTTTGGAGTTCGCTACTCGCAAGTAGGCTAAAATACGGATTTCAACGAGTTTTTCCAACTCAGACAATCCAACCTTCACCCACAGGCAATCAATCAGTAATATCACGTAAGCATTTAGCCGCATGGCAAGCATACTGTCATGGCAACACTCACACGCATGTGGTATGCTAAAGCATAAAAACACTTACATCGTACTCCATGCCAAAACAATAAACTAGTTGGCAAACATGCGTGGCCCTAGTTCATGTCAAATTGACTAATGCAACACATACAGGATGCGATTAGAGTAGGCTCGGTTAACTTAAACATGGCATGCGAAATGCAGTCAATTGATGCACGTATTCAATTTGGAATTGAAGTATAAATGCAGTTAGCGTGATGTACCGAGCCTGATGCATGCGATACAAATGCATGGATGCACGCATGCATAGCATAAGGTATGCTAATTTAAACATGACCTATTACTAACCATCAAAGCAGGTAAGTAAAAGGGAAGAAAGAAGTGGGGATTTAAAGACATGCACACACACGCACCCACACTTATTACAGATTTGCCCTCGCTCAAAGGGACCGAATAAATATTACAAATTAACTAACTCGCGAGCTAATTAATTATTACAAATTGCCTAATTAGCTAACAAACCAACTAAGCTAGGAAAAATAGTAAACCGCCTGGAGAAAAAGAGCCTAATGCAATGCGCGCTCGGGTCTTGCTCGGAAGTGCACCGCCATGCCTAGGCTGCCTCTGTTTTCCTTGATACACTCCTCTGGAGACTTCCAAAGTCTCAGGACTGCTTCCTTGGACATTGGGGGACACCACCGGCTGAACAGGATTGCCACCGGCAGTGGTATGTGATCACCAGCACACAATGAATCCATCGGCAGAGGGAGGATTGCCGGTCGGCACTTGACACTGCCGGTCGGCAGAAAACTCCTGCAGAACCTGCAATTGACAGCAACAGAGGGCAAGGCAGAGTATGGCAGTACAATTCAAGCCATATATGCACCAAACATGTTCCTTATCATGCAAATGACTCAAAGGAACATGCTCCTTGGTTCTCGGACCATCAATCGCGCATTTGCATGCATGATGGCCCAAGAGACCAAGCATGCACATTTGATGTCAAATGTAATGCAAACAATCAAACCAATGGGGACTTAACCTCTATCACGTATAGTCAAGAGGCCAAGCATGCATGCCATTGCAATGCAACCTAAACATGTTAACTAGGCATGCAACATGGTAGTGCAAATGAGCATGCAAGGAATGCAAGGCATAGAGCAATGCAACTAACAAGTATCCAAGGCTAATGTAGGCATTCAAGCATGTAAGTCAACATGTGACTTCATTCAATCATGTGATTTGAAACATGCAACAACTCACCAATATGCTACAATATGCAAGGAGAGCATGCAACAAACAAAGAGATGGACTTAAATATGATTTGGGCAGCTCTAATTAGGTCCCAAAACAGTGGCCAAAGTGGCCAAAATAAAGGGCTAAACATATACACACACGCACATGATTAAGGGCCAACACTTAGGCACAAAAGAGGGACTCTCAGGCACACCTGAAAGAGGCATAATGTGGACTAATGGCATGCAAGATAAACATTGAAAATCATGTTAAGATGGTGCCAAACCAAGTAAACAAAATAGACTAAGCATGCAATAAATGGCCCAAGTACTTGAAGCAAGTCAAAGGGACTTGAACCATGACTAAGTCAACCAAGCCTCACAAGGCTAAGAGGACTTAAAGTAGGTTCAAGACAGACCTAGACCATGCAAAGGGGGCCCCCTAGATGGCATCTACGTGGCTCAAATTCAAAGGCATGTACAATGGCCAAAACATGGAACATGCTACACAAGCTTTCAAAGCATTAAAGAGGTGTCCAAGGCAAGCTTACAAGCATGTCAAAGGGACTGAAATTTCATAACAAATGGTCCCAACCTATTAAATTAAGGCAAGGATACATGCTATACATTCGTACACTTAAGGCTAACAAGCCAAAAATGCAAAGGCGCTATACAATGCATGCCATGGCCAACCCAAACAACTATGGACAGACCTCTAGCATGTTAAAATAAGCATAGAAGCTTCACAAAACTAAGCCTAAAACAAGCTTGAACAAAGGTTTACAACCTAAGGCATGTTAAGGCAACAAAGTGGCATTACAAGGTAGGTATGCTAAGCATGCATGGTGTACCAAAACCAACAAAAAATAGAGGCATATTATGACATATTAAGCACAAAAAATAACTAAGGCATGGTCAACATGAAGCTTAGCTAGGTGCTCCCTCAAGAGACCAAAAATGGTCCATTTCAAGGACAACAAGGAGAGGGGGTGGCCCTCTCCTTCTTGGGACTTCAAGGCACCATCCTTACCACTGAAATCCCTCAAGATTTCAGTGGTGAGAAGGTTCAAACACCAAAGTCCCGAAGCTCACTCAAAATGGCTCAAAATGGGGCCTCTCAAGGCCTAAGAGGGGTCAAACACCTCCAAACCACAAAACACTCTAAATAAACTATTTAGAGCGCTTAAAAACAGAATTTTTTTATGTTATACACTAAGCACAAAAATAGTTCTAAGATAGGCAAAATAAGTATGCAAGAATGGGGAATAAAGGGACTAGTTTCTTACCCTTGAAGACCCCTTCAACAATAGTGGACCAGCAGCTTCTTTTAGGTTGAAACCAGCTTCAAAACCTTAAAAACAACCCTCAAGAGGTCTCAGCTCCAAGGGATGGTGTAATGGTGGGTGCTTGTGAGCAAAAGTGAGACAAAACACACACACTAGGGCTAAACTGAGAGAGAGGTATAGAGATAGAATATATATATCAAACCCTAAACCTTAAACCAGAGCTCTCACAGTGTTTTCCTCTCTCAAGTGTCTAACCCAGAGCCAAGAGAGGAGGGCTCCTCTTATAGAGGAGCCAATCTTGTAAAGCTTACAAGGTAAGTTAACAAGGAGTCCATCCCTCCATACACGTGTACGGAGGGGAACAAAATGACATACAGCTGTCTTAAAATATCTGCAAAAGCAGATGAACAGTAGTCGGCTGCTCAAAATTGCCATTTTGACAAAATTGAGTGTCGACCGGTAACAAACAATGCCGACCGGCAGTATATATTGCCGATGGAAACAAAACACCAGCCGGTGGCCTATGGCCATGGCCGGTGATGTGTGGGGATGCCTCACAAGGCATTCCCTGCCCCTCCAAGGCAAAACACAAGCGTTTGGTGCAAAACTAGACACTAAAAAGTCGAGTTCGGAGATCCTGAGGCAAGGCGCGTAGCCGAGACCTCGGGGAACTCCAAACGAACACAAACACGGATGATCACCGGGTGTTCAAACGGTGACGTCCCAGTCTTGAGGACGGTCAAAAATGGGGTGTCTACAGTGCTGGGTGTCTAAATTGTCATCCATGACAAACGGCACGTAAAACACCATAATTACATATCTGCCATCATGCAAGAGGGTCTGAATAAGTGCCCGAGTATTTAATTACTAATGCATGAGAAATGGCAAGTAAACACCAAAATTACATATTCTGCCATCATGCAAGAGGGTCCGAATAAGTGTCCAAGTGTTCGAACCCTAAGGCATGAGAAATGGCAAGTAAACACCATAATTACATATCTGCCATCATGCAAGGGGGGCCGAATAAGTATCCGAGTGTTTAAACCCTAGGGCATGAGAAATGGCAAGCAAACACCATAATTACATATCTGACATCATGCAAGCGGGTCCGAATAAGTATTGGGTGTCTAAACCCTAATGCATGAGAAATGGCAAGTAACACCATAAGTACATATCTGCCATCATGCAAAAGGGTCCGAATAAGTGTCCGAGTGTTCGAACCCTAATGTATGAGAAATGCCAAGTAAACACCATAATTACATATCTGCCGTCGTGCAAGAGGGTCCGAAGAAGTGCTGGGTGTCTAAACCCTAATGCATGAGAAATGGCAAGTAAACACCATAATTACATATCTGCCATCAGGCAAGAGTGTCCGAATAAGTGCTGGGTGTCTAAACCCTAATGCATGAGAAATAGCATGTAAACACCACAATTACATATCAGCCATCATGCAAGAGGGTCCGAATAAGTGTTCGAGTGTTTAAACACTAATGCATGAGAAATGGTAAGTAAATACCATAATTACGTATCTGCCATCATGTAAGATGGTCCGAACAAGTGTTGGGTGTCTAAACCCTAGTGCATGAGAAATGGAAAGTAAACACCATAATTACATATCTGTCATCATGCAAGAGGGTCCGAATAAGGGTCTGAGTGTTCGAACCATTATGCCTGAGAAACGGCAAGTAAACACCATAATTACATATCTGCCATCATGTAAGAGGGTCTGAATAAGTGTCCGAGTGTTCGAAACCTAATGTATTAGAGTTGGCAATTAAACACCATAATTTCATATCTGCCATCATGCCAGAGGGTCAGAATAAGTGTCCGAGTGTTCGAACCCTAATGCATGAGAAATGGCCAGTAACCACCACAATTACGGATCTGCCACGTAAGAGGGTCTAAACAAGTGTCCGAGTGTTTAAACCCAAATGCATGAGAAATGGCAAGTAAACACAATATTTACATATCTGCCACCATGTAATAGGGTCCGAATAAGTGCATGGTGTCAAAACTCTAATGCATGAGAAATGGCAACTAACAGCATAATTATATATCTGCCGTCATGCAAGAGGGTCCGAATAAGTGTCCGAGTGTCTAAACCCTAATGCATGAGAAATGGCAAATAAACACCATAATTACATATTTGTCGTCATGCAAGAGGGTCCGAATAAGTGTTGGGTGTCTAAACCCTAATGCATGAGAAATGGCAAGTAACACCATAATTACATATCTGCCATCATGCAAAAGGGTCCGAATAAGTGTCCGAGTGTTCGAACCCTAATGCATGAGAAATGACAAGTCAACAACATAATTACATATTTGCCATCATGCAAGAGGGTCTGAATTAGGGTCCGAGTGTTTAAACCGTATGCATGAGAAATGGCAAGTAAACACCGTAATTACATATCTGCCATCATGCAACATGTCCGAAGAAGTGCTGGGTGTCTAAACCCTAATGCATGAGAAATGGCAAGTAAACACCATAATTACATATCTGCCATCGTGTAAGAGGGTCCGAATAAGTGTCCGAGTGTTCCAACCCTAATGCAGGAGAAATGGCAAGTAAACACCATAATTACATAGCTGCCATCATGTAAGCGGGTCCGAATAAGTGTCCGAGTGTTGGAACCCTAATGTATGAGAAATGGAAATTAAACACCATAATTGTATCTCTGCCATCATGCAAGAGGGTCAGAATAAGTGTCCGAGTGTTCGAACCCTAATGCGTGAGAAAAGTCCAGTAAACACCACAATTACATATCAGCCATCATGTAAGAGGGTCTGTATAAGTCTCCGATTGTTTAAACCCTAATGTATGAGAAATGCCAAGTAAACACCATAATTACATATCTGCCGTCGTGCAAGAGGGTCCGAAGAAGTGCTGGGTGTCTAAACCCTAATGCATGAGAAATGGCAAGTAAACACCATAATTACATATCTGCCATCAGGCAAGAGTGTCCGAATAAGTGCTGGGTGTCTAAACCCTAATGCATGAGAAATAGCATGTAAACACCACAATTACATATCAGCCATCATGCAAGAGGGTCCGAATAAGTGTTCGAGTGTTTAAACACTAATGCATGAGAAATGGTAAGTAAATACCATAATTACGTATCTGCCATCATGTAAGATGGTCCGAACAAGTGTTGGGTGTCTAAACCCTAGTGCATGAGAAATGGAAAGTAAACACCATAATTACATATCTGTCATCATGCAAGAGGGTCCGAATAAGGGTCTGAGTGTTCGAACCATTATGCCTGAGAAACGGCAAGTAAACACCATAATTACATATCTGCCATCATGTAAGAGGGTCTGAATAAGTGTCCGAGTGTTCGAAACCTAATGTATTAGAGTTGGCAATTAAACACCATAATTTCATATCTGCCATCATGCCAGAGGGTCAGAATAAGTGTCCGAGTGTTCGAACCCTAATGCATGAGAAATGGCCAGTAACCACCACAATTACGGATCTGCCACGTAAGAGGGTCTAAACAAGTGTCCGAGTGTTTAAACCCAAATGCATGAGAAATGGCAAGTAAACACAATATTTACATATCTGCCACCATGTAATAGGGTCCGAATAAGTGCATGGTGTCAAAACTCTAATGCATGAGAAATGGCAACTAACAGCATAATTATATATCTGCCGTCATGCAAGAGGGTCCGAATAAGTGTCCGAGTGTCTAAACCCTAATGCATGAGAAATGGCAAATAAACACCATAATTACATATTTGTCGTCATGCAAGAGGGTCCGAATAAGTGTTGGGTGTCTAAACCCTAATGCATGAGAAATGGCAAGTAACACCATAATTACATATCTGCCATCATGCAAAAGGGTCCGAATAAGTGTCCGAGTGTTCGAACCCTAATGCATGAGAAATGACAAGTCAACAACATAATTACATATTTGCCATCATGCAAGAGGGTCTGAATTAGGGTCCGAGTGTTTAAACCGTATGCATGAGAAATGGCAAGTAAACACCGTAATTACATATCTGCCATCATGCAACATGTCCGAAGAAGTGCTGGGTGTCTAAACCCTAATGCATGAGAAATGGCAAGTAAACACCATAATTACATATCTGCCATCGTGTAAGAGGGTCCGAATAAGTGTCCGAGTGTTCCAACCCTAATGCAGGAGAAATGGCAAGTAAACACCATAATTACATAGCTGCCATCATGTAAGCGGGTCCGAATAAGTGTCCGAGTGTTGGAACCCTAATGTATGAGAAATGGAAATTAAACACCATAATTGTATCTCTGCCATCATGCAAGAGGGTCAGAATAAGTGTCCGAGTGTTCGAACCCTAATGCGTGAGAAAAGTCCAGTAAACACCACAATTACATATCAGCCATCATGTAAGAGGGTCTGTATAAGTCTCCGATTGTTTAAACCCTAATGTATGAGAAATGCCAAGTAAACACCATAATTACATATCTGCCGTCGTGCAAGAGGGTCCGAAGAAGTGCTGGGTGTCTAAACCCTAATGCATGAGAAATGGCAAGTAAACACCATAATTACATATCTGCCATCAGGCAAGAGTGTCCGAATAAGTGCTGGGTGTCTAAACCCTAATGCATGAGAAATAGCATGTAAACACCACAATTACATATCAGCCATCATGCAAGAGGGTCCGAATAAGTGTTCGAGTGTTTAAACACTAATGCATGAGAAATGGTAAGTAAATACCATAATTACGTATCTGCCATCATGTAAGATGGTCCGAACAAGTGTTGGGTGTCTAAACCCTAGTGCATGAGAAATGGAAAGTAAACACCATAATTACATATCTGTCATCATGCAAGAGGGTCCGAATAAGGGTCTGAGTGTTCGAACCATTATGCCTGAGAAACGGCAAGTAAACACCATAATTACATATCTGCCATCATGTAAGAGGGTCTGAATAAGTGTCCGAGTGTTCGAAACCTAATGTATTAGAGTTGGCAATTAAACACCATAATTTCATATCTGCCATCATGCCAGAGGGTCAGAATAAGTGTCCGAGTGTTCGAACCCTAATGCATGAGAAATGGCCAGTAACCACCACAATTACGGATCTGCCACGTAAGAGGGTCTAAACAAGTGTCCGAGTGTTTAAACCCAAATGCATGAGAAATGGCAAGTAAACACAATATTTACATATCTGCCACCATGTAATAGGGTCCGAATAAGTGCATGGTGTCAAAACTCTAATGCATGAGAAATGGCAACTAACAGCATAATTATATATCTGCCGTCATGCAAGAGGGTCCGAATAAGTGTCCGAGTGTCTAAACCCTAATGCATGAGAAATGGCAAATAAACACCATAATTACATATTTGTCGTCATGCAAGAGGGTCCGAATAAGTGTTGGGTGTCTAAACCCTAATGCATGAGAAATGGCAAGTAACACCATAATTACATATCTGCCATCATGCAAAAGGGTCCGAATAAGTGTCCGAGTGTTCGAACCCTAATGCATGAGAAATGACAAGTCAACAACATAATTACATATTTGCCATCATGCAAGAGGGTCTGAATTAGGGTCCGAGTGTTTAAACCGTATGCATGAGAAATGGCAAGTAAACACCGTAATTACATATCTGCCATCATGCAACATGTCCGAAGAAGTGCTGGGTGTCTAAACCCTAATGCATGAGAAATGGCAAGTAAACACCATAATTACATATCTGCCATCGTGTAAGAGGGTCCGAATAAGTGTCCGAGTGTTCCAACCCTAATGCAGGAGAAATGGCAAGTAAACACCATAATTACATAGCTGCCATCATGTAAGCGGGTCCGAATAAGTGTCCGAGTGTTGGAACCCTAATGTATGAGAAATGGAAATTAAACACCATAATTGTATCTCTGCCATCATGCAAGAGGGTCAGAATAAGTGTCCGAGTGTTCGAACCCTAATGCGTGAGAAAAGTCCAGTAAACACCACAATTACATATCAGCCATCATGTAAGAGGGTCTGTATAAGTCTCCGATTGTTTAAACCCTAATGTATGAGAAATGCCAAGTAAACACCATAATTACATATCTGCCGTCGTGCAAGAGGGTCCGAAGAAGTGCTGGGTGTCTAAACCCTAATGCATGAGAAATGGCAAGTAAACACCATAATTACATATCTGCCATCAGGCAAGAGTGTCCGAATAAGTGCTGGGTGTCTAAACCCTAATGCATGAGAAATAGCATGTAAACACCACAATTACATATCAGCCATCATGCAAGAGGGTCCGAATAAGTGTTCGAGTGTTTAAACACTAATGCATGAGAAATGGTAAGTAAATACCATAATTACGTATCTGCCATCATGTAAGATGGTCCGAACAAGTGTTGGGTGTCTAAACCCTAGTGCATGAGAAATGGAAAGTAAACACCATAATTACATATCTGTCATCATGCAAGAGGGTCCGAATAAGGGTCTGAGTGTTCGAACCATTATGCCTGAGAAACGGCAAGTAAACACCATAATTACATATCTGCCATCATGTAAGAGGGTCTGAATAAGTGTCCGAGTGTTCGAAACCTAATGTATTAGAGTTGGCAATTAAACACCATAATTTCATATCTGCCATCATGCCAGAGGGTCAGAATAAGTGTCCGAGTGTTCGAACCCTAATGCATGAGAAATGGCCAGTAACCACCACAATTACGGATCTGCCACGTAAGAGGGTCTAAACAAGTGTCCGAGTGTTTAAACCCAAATGCATGAGAAATGGCAAGTAAACACAATATTTACATATCTGCCACCATGTAATAGGGTCCGAATAAGTGCATGGTGTCAAAACTCTAATGCATGAGAAATGGCAACTAACAGCATAATTATATATCTGCCGTCATGCAAGAGGGTCCGAATAAGTGTCCGAGTGTCTAAACCCTAATGCATGAGAAATGGCAAATAAACACCATAATTACATATTTGTCGTCATGCAAGAGGGTCCGAATAAGTGTTGGGTGTCTAAACCCTAATGCATGAGAAATGGCAAGTAACACCATAATTACATATCTGCCATCATGCAAAAGGGTCCGAATAAGTGTCCGAGTGTTCGAACCCTAATGCATGAGAAATGACAAGTCAACAACATAATTACATATTTGCCATCATGCAAGAGGGTCTGAATTAGGGTCCGAGTGTTTAAACCGTATGCATGAGAAATGGCAAGTAAACACCGTAATTACATATCTGCCATCATGCAACATGTCCGAAGAAGTGCTGGGTGTCTAAACCCTAATGCATGAGAAATGGCAAGTAAACACCATAATTACATATCTGCCATCGTGTAAGAGGGTCCGAATAAGTGTCCGAGTGTTCCAACCCTAATGCAGGAGAAATGGCAAGTAAACACCATAATTACATAGCTGCCATCATGTAAGCGGGTCCGAATAAGTGTCCGAGTGTTGGAACCCTAATGTATGAGAAATGGAAATTAAACACCATAATTGTATCTCTGCCATCATGCAAGAGGGTCAGAATAAGTGTCCGAGTGTTCGAACCCTAATGCGTGAGAAAAGTCCAGTAAACACCACAATTACATATCAGCCATCATGTAAGAGGGTCTGTATAAGTCTCCGATTGTTTAAACCCTAATGTATGAGAAATGCCAAGTAAACACCATAATTACATATCTGCCGTCGTGCAAGAGGGTCCGAAGAAGTGCTGGGTGTCTAAACCCTAATGCATGAGAAATGGCAAGTAAACACCATAATTACATATCTGCCATCAGGCAAGAGTGTCCGAATAAGTGCTGGGTGTCTAAACCCTAATGCATGAGAAATAGCATGTAAACACCACAATTACATATCAGCCATCATGCAAGAGGGTCCGAATAAGTGTTCGAGTGTTTAAACACTAATGCATGAGAAATGGTAAGTAAATACCATAATTACGTATCTGCCATCATGTAAGATGGTCCGAACAAGTGTTGGGTGTCTAAACCCTAGTGCATGAGAAATGGAAAGTAAACACCATAATTACATATCTGTCATCATGCAAGAGGGTCCGAATAAGGGTCTGAGTGTTCGAACCATTATGCCTGAGAAACGGCAAGTAAACACCATAATTACATATCTGCCATCATGTAAGAGGGTCTGAATAAGTGTCCGAGTGTTCGAAACCTAATGTATTAGAGTTGGCAATTAAACACCATAATTTCATATCTGCCATCATGCCAGAGGGTCAGAATAAGTGTCCGAGTGTTCGAACCCTAATGCATGAGAAATGGCCAGTAACCACCACAATTACGGATCTGCCACGTAAGAGGGTCTAAACAAGTGTCCGAGTGTTTAAACCCAAATGCATGAGAAATGGCAAGTAAACACAATATTTACATATCTGCCACCATGTAATAGGGTCCGAATAAGTGCATGGTGTCAAAACTCTAATGCATGAGAAATGGCAACTAACAGCATAATTATATATCTGCCGTCATGCAAGAGGGTCCGAATAAGTGTCCGAGTGTCTAAACCCTAATGCATGAGAAATGGCAAATAAACACCATAATTACATATTTGTCGTCATGCAAGAGGGTCCGAATAAGTGTTGGGTGTCTAAACCCTAATGCATGAGAAATGGCAAGTAACACCATAATTACATATCTGCCATCATGCAAAAGGGTCCGAATAAGTGTCCGAGTGTTCGAACCCTAATGCATGAGAAATGACAAGTCAACAACATAATTACATATTTGCCATCATGCAAGAGGGTCTGAATTAGGGTCCGAGTGTTTAAACCGTATGCATGAGAAATGGCAAGTAAACACCGTAATTACATATCTGCCATCATGCAACATGTCCGAAGAAGTGCTGGGTGTCTAAACCCTAATGCATGAGAAATGGCAAGTAAACACCATAATTACATATCTGCCATCGTGTAAGAGGGTCCGAATAAGTGTCCGAGTGTTCCAACCCTAATGCAGGAGAAATGGCAAGTAAACACCATAATTACATAGCTGCCATCATGTAAGCGGGTCCGAATAAGTGTCCGAGTGTTGGAACCCTAATGTATGAGAAATGGAAATTAAACACCATAATTAGATATCTGCCATCATGCAAGAGGGTCCGAATAAGTGTCCGAGTGTTCGAACCCTATCGCATGAGAAATGGCAAGTAAACGCCATAATTACATATCTAACGTCATGCAAGAGGGACCGAATAAGTGTCCAAGTGTTTAAACCCAAATGCATGAGAAATGGCAAGTAAACACCAAAATTACGTATCTGCCATCATGCAAGAGGGTCCGAACAAGTGCTTGGTGTCTAAACCCTAATGCATGAGAAACGGCAACTAGCACCATAATTACATATCTGCCATCCTGCAAAAGGGTCTAAATAAGTGCTGGGGGTCTAAACCCTAATGCATGAGAAATAGCAAGTAAACACCACAATTACATATCTGCCATCTTGCAAGAGGGTCCGAATAAGTGTCCGAGTGTTCGAACCCTAATGCATGAGAAATGGCAAGTAAACACCATAATTACATGTCTGCCATCATGCAAGAGGGTCCGAATAAGTGTTCGAGTGTTCGAACCCTAATGCTTGGGAAATAGCAAGTAAACACCATAATTACATATCTGCCATCATGTAAGAGGGTCTGAATAAGTGTCCTACTGTTCGAACCCTAATGTATGAGAAATGGCAATTAAACACTGTAATTACATATCTGCCATCCTGGAAGAGGGTCCGAAAAAGTGTCCGAGTGTTCGAACCCTAATGCATGAGAAATGTCCAGTAAACACCACAATTGAATATCTGCCATCATGTAAGAGGGTCTGAATAAATGTCCGAGTGTTTAATCCCTAATGCATGAGAAATGGTAAGTAAACATCATAATTACATATATGCCATCATGCAAGAGGGTCCGAATAAGTGCTTGGTGTCTAAACCCTAAGGCATGAGAAATGGCAACTAACACCATAATTACATATCTGCCATGATGCAAGAGGGTCCGAATAAGTGTCCGAGTGTTTAAGCCCTAATGCATGAGAAATAGCAAGTAAACACCATATTTACATGTCTGCAGTCATGCGAGGGGGTTCGAATAAGTGTCCGAGTGTTCGAGCCCTAATGCATGAGAAATGGCAAGTAAACACCGTAATTACATATTTGCCATCATGCTAGAGGGTCTGAATTAGTGTCCGAGTGTTTAAACCCTAATGCATGAGAAATGGCAAGTAAACACCGTAATTACATATCTGCCATCATGCAAGACGGTCCGAATAAGTGTCCGAATGTTCGAACCCTGACAGAGGAGAAATGGCAAGTAAACACCATAATTACTTATCTGCCATCATGCAAGAGGATCCGAACAAGTGTCCGAGTATTCGAACCCTATCGCACGAGAAATGGCAAGTAAACATCATAATTACATATCTGGCAACATGCAAGAGGGTCCGAATAAGTGCTGGGTGTCATAACCCTAATGCATGAGAAATGGCAAGTAACACCATAATTACATATCTGCCATCATGCAAAAGGGTCCGAGTAAGTGTCCGAGTGTTCGAACCCTAATGTATGAGAAATGCCAAGTAAACACCATAATTACATATCGGCCATCATGCAAAAGGGTCCGAATAAGTGTCCAAGTGTTCGAACTGTAACACATTAGAAATGGCAAGTAAACACCATAATTACATATCTGCCGTCATGCAAGGGGGACCGAATAAGCGTCCGGGTGTTTAAACCCTAATGCATGAGAAATGGCAAGTAAACACCATAATTATATATCTGCCATCATGAAAGAGGATTCGAATAAGTGTTGGGTGTCTAAACCCTAATGCATGAGAAACGGCAAGTAACACCATAATTACATATCTACCATCATGCAACAGTGTCGGAAGAAGTCCTGGGTGTCTAAACCCTAATGCATGAGAAATGGCAAGTAAACACCATAATTACATATCTACCATCGTGCAAGAGGGTCCGAATAAGTGTCCGAGTGTTCATACCCTAATGTATGAGAATTGGCAATTAAACACCATAATTAAATATATACCATCATGCAAGAGGGTCCGAATAAGTGTCTGAGTGTTCAAACCCTAATGCGTGAGAAATGGCCAGTAAATACCACAATTACATATCTGCCATCATGAAAGGGGGTCTGTATAAGTGTCCGAGTGTTTAAACCCTAATGCATGAGAAATGGCAAGTAAACACCATAATTGCATATCTGTCATCATGCAAGAGGGTCCAAAGAAATTCTTGGTGTCTAAACCCTAATGCATGAGAAATGGCAACTAACACCATAATTACATATCTGCCATCATGCAAGAGGGTCCGAATAAGTGTCCGAGTGTTTAAACCCTAATGCACGAGAAATGGTAAGTAAACACCATAATTACATATCTGCCATCATGTAAAAGGGTCTGAATAAGTGTCCGAGTGTTCGAACCCTAATGCATGAGAAATGGAAAGTGAACACCATAACTACATATCTTCTATCACGCAAGAGGGTCCAAATAAGTGTCCGAGTGTTCGAACCCTAATGCATGAGAAATGGCAAATAAACACCATAATTACATATTTGCCATCATGTAAGAGGGTCTGAATATGTGTCCGAGTGTTCGAACCATAATGTATGAGAAATGGCAATTAAACACCGTAATTACATATCTGTCATCCTGCAAGAGGGTCTGAATAAGTGTCCGAGTGTTCGAACCCTAATGCATGAGAAATGTCCAGTAAACACCACAATTACATATCTGCCATCATGTGAGAGGGTCTGAGTAAGTGTCTGAGTGTTTAATCCCTAATGCATGAGAAACGGTAAGTAAACACCATAATTACATATACGCCATCATGCAAGAGGGTCCGAATAAGTGCTTGGTGTCTAAACCCTAAAGCATGAGAAATGGCAACTAACACCATAATTATATATCTGCCATCATGCAAGAGGGTCTGAATTAGTGTCCGAGTGTTTAAACCCTAACGCATGAGAAATGGCAAGTAAACACCGTAATTACATATCTACCATCATGCAAGACGGTCCGAATAAGTGTCCGAGTGTTCGAACCCTGACACAGGAGAAATGGAAAGTAAACACCATAATTACTTAGCTGCCATCATGCAAGAGGATCCGAATAAGTTTCCTAGTGTTCAAACCCTATCGCATGAGACATGGCATGTAAACACCATAATTACATATCTGCCATCATCCAAGAGGGTCCGAATAAGTGTCCGAGTGTTCGAACCGTAACGCATTAGAAATGGCAAGCAAACGCCATAATTACATATCAGCCATCATGCAAGGGGGACCGAATAAGGGTCCGGTTGTTTAAACCCTAATGCATGAGAAACGGCAAGTAAACACCATAATTACATATCTGCCATCATGAAAGAGGGTCCGAATAATTTCTGGGTGTCTAAACCCTAATGCATGAGAAATGGCAAGTAAGTACATAATTACATATCTTCCATCATGCAAAATGGTCCGAATAAGTGTCTGAGTGTTCGAAGCCTAATGCATGAGAAATGACAAGTAAACAACATAATTACATATTTGCGATCATGCAAGAGGGTCTGAATTAGTGTCTGAGTGTTTAAACCGTATGCACGAGAAATGGCAAGTAAACACCGTAATTACATATCTGCCATCTTGCAACAGTGTCCGAAGAAGTGCTGGGTGTCTAAACCCTAATGCATGAGAAATGGCAAGCAAACACCATAATTACATATCTACCATCGTGCAAAAGGGTCCGAATAAGTGTCCGAGTGTTCTAACCCTAATGCATGAGAATTGGCAAGTAAACAACATAATTACATATCTGCCGTCATGTAAGCGGGTCCGAATAAGTGTCCGAGTGTTCGAACCCTAATGTATGAGAAGTGGCAATTAAACACCGTAATTACATATCTGCCATCATGCAAGAGGGTCCGAATAAGTGTCCGAGAGTTCGAACCCCAATGCGTGAGAAATGGCCAGTAAACACTACAATTACATATATGCCGTCATGTATGAGGGTCTGTACAGGTGTCCAAGTGTTTAAACCCTAATGCATGAGAAATGGCAAGTAAACACCATAATTGCTTATCTGCCATCACGCAAGAGGGTCCGAAGAAGTGCATCGTGTCTAAACCCTAATGCATGAGAAATGGCAACTAACACCATAATTACATATCTGCCATCATGCCAGAGGGTCCGAATAAGTGTCCGAGTGTTTAAACCCTAATGCATGAGAAATGGTATGTAAACACCATAATTCCATATCTGGCATCATGTAAAAGGGTCTGAATAAGTGTCCGAGTGTTCGAACCGTAATGCATGAGAAATGGCAAGTAAGCACCATAATTGCATATCTGTCATCATGCTAGAGGGTCCGAATTAGTATCCGAGTGTTCGAGCCCAAATGCATGAGAAATGGCAAGTAAACACCGTAATTACATATTTGCCATCATGTAGGAGGGTCTGAATTAGTATCCGAGTGTTTAAACCCTAATGCATGAGAAATGGCATGTAAACACCGCAGTTACATATCTACCATCATGCAAGACGGTCCGAATAAGTGTCCGAGTGTTCGAACCGTGACACAGGAGAAATGACAAGTAAACACCATAATTACTTATCTGCCATCATGCAAGAGGATCCGAATAAGTGTCCGAGTGTTCGAACCCTATCGCATGAGAAATGGCAAGTAAACACCATAATTACATATCTGCCATCATGCAAGAGGGACCGAATAAGTGCTGGGTGTCTTAACCCTAATGGATGTGAAATGGCAAGTAACACCATAATTACATATCTGGCATCATGCAAAAGGGTCCGAGTAAGTGTTTGAGTGTTCGAACCCTAATGTATGAGAAATGCCGAGTAAACACCATAATTACATATCTGCCATCAAGCAAGAGGGTCCGAATAAGTATCTGAGTGTTCGAACTGTAACGCATTAGAAATGGCAAGTAAACACCCCAATTACATATCTGCCATCATGCAAGGGGGACCGAATAAGTGTCTTGGTGTTTAAACCATAATGCATGAGAAATGGCAAGTAAACACCATAATTACATATCTACCATCATTCAAGAGGGACCGAATAAGTGTTGGGTGTCTAAACCCTAATGCATGAGAAATGGAAAGTAACACCATAATTACATATTTGCCATCATGCAAAAGGCCCCGAATAAGTGTCTGAGTGTTCGAACCCTAATACATGAGAAATGACAAGTAAACAACATAATTACATGTTTGGCATCATGCAAGAGTGTCCGAAGAAGTGCTGGGTGTCTAAACCCTAATGCATGAGAAATGGCAAGCAAACACCATAATTACATATCTGTCATCGTGCAAGAGAGTCCGAATAAGGGTCCGAGTGTCCGAATAAGGGTCCGAGTGTTCGAACCCCAATGCATGAGAAATGGCAAGTAAACACCATAATTACATATCTGCCCTCATGTAAGCGGGTCCGAATAAGTGTCCGAGTGTTCGAACCCTAATGTATGAGAAATGGCAATTAAACACCATAATTACATATCTGCCACCATGCAAGAGGGTCCGAATAAGTGTCCGACTGTTCGAACCCTAATGCGTGAGAAATGGCCAGTAAACACCACAATTACATATCTGCCATCATGTAAGAGGGTCTGTATAAGTGTCCGAGTGTTTAAACCCTAATGCATGAGAAATGGCAAGTAAACACCATAATTGCATATCTGTCATGATGCAAGAGGGTCCGAAGAAGTGCTTGGTGTCTAAACCCTAATGCATGAGAAATGGCAAGTAAACACCAGAATTACACATCTCCAATCATGCAAGAGGGTCCGAATAAGTGCCCGAATGTTCGAACCCCAATGCATGAGAAATGTCCAGTAAACACCACAATTACATATATGTCATCATGTAAGAGGGTCTGAATAAGTGTCCGAGTGTTTAATCCCTAACGCATGAGAAATGGCAAGCAAATACCATAATTACATATACGCCATCATGCAAGAGGGTCCGAATAAGTGCTTGGTGTCTAAACCCTAAAGCATGTGAAATGGCAACTAACACCATAATTACATTTCTGCCATTACGCAAGAGGGTCCGAATAAGTGTCCAAGTGTTTAAACCCTAATGCATCAGAAATGGCATGAAAACACCATAATTACATATCTGCCGTCATGCAAGAGGGTTCGAATAAGTGTCCGAGTGTTCGAGCCCTAATGCATGAGAAATGGCAAATAAACACCATAATTACATATTTGCCATCAGGCAAGAGGGTCTGAGTTAGTGTCCGAGTGTTTAAACCCTAATGCATGAGAAATGCCAAGTAAACACCATAATTACATATCTGACATCATGCAAAAGGGTCCGAATAAGTGCTGGGTGTCTAAACCCTAATGCATGAGAAATAGCAAGTAAACACCATAATTAGATATCTGCCATCATGCAAGAGTGTCCGAATAAGTGTCCGAGTGTTCGAACCCTATCGCATGAGAAATGGCAAGTAAACGCCATATTTACATATCTGCCATCGTGCAAGAGGGACCGAATAAGTGTCCGAGTGTTTAAACCCAAATGCGTGAGAAATGGCAAGTAAACACCAAAATTACGTATCTGCCATCATGCAAGAGGGTCCGAACAAGTGCTTGGTGTCTAAACCCTAATGCATGAGAAACGGCAACTAGCACCATAATTACATATCTGCCATCATGCGAGAGGGTCCGAATAAGTGTCCGAGCGTTCGAACCGTAACGCAAGAGAAATGCTAAGTAAACACCATAATTACATATCCGCCGTCATGCAACGGGGTCCGAATAAGTGTCCAGGTGTTTAAACCCTAATGCATGAGAAACGGCAAATAAACACCATAATTACATATCTGCCATCATGCAGGAGGGTCCGAACAAGTTTTCGAGTGTTTAAACACTAATGCATGAGAAATGGTAAGTAAATACCATAATTACATATCTGCCATCGTGTAAGATGGTTCGAATAAGTGCTAGGTGTCTAAACCCTAGCGCATGAGAAATGGAAAGTAAACACCATAATTACATAGCTACCATCATGCAAGAGGGTCCAAATATGTGTCCGAGTGTTCGAACCCTAATGCATGAGAAATGGCAAGTAAACACCGTAATTACGTATCTGCCATCATGTAAGAGGGTCTGAATAAGTGTCCGAGTGTTTGAACCCTATTGTATGCGAAATGGCAATTAAACACCGAAATTACATATCGGCCATCCTGCAAGAGGGTCCGAATATGTGTCCGAGTGTTCGAGCCCTAATGCATGAGAAATGTCCAGTAAACACTACAATTACATATCTCTCATCATGTAAGACGGTTTGAATAAGTGTCCGAGTGTTTAATCCCTAACGCATGAGAAACGGCAAGTAAACACCATAATTACATATACGCCATCGTGCAAGAGGGTCTGAATAAGTGCTTGGTGTCTAAACCCTAAAGCACGTGAAATGGCAACTAACACCATAGCTACATATCTGCCATTATGCAAGAGGGTCCGAAGAAGTGTCCGAGTGTTTAAACCCTAATGCATCAGAAATGGCAAGTAAAACACCATAATTACATATTTGCCGTCATGCAAGAGGGTTCGAATAAGTGTCCGAGTGTTCGAGCCCTAATGCATGAGAAATGGCAAGTAAACACCATAATTACATATTTGCCATCATGCAAGAGGGTCTGACTTAGTGTCCGAGTGTTTAAACCCTAATGCAAGAGAAATGGCAAGTAAACACCATAATTACATATCTGCAATCATGCAAAAGGGTTCGAATAAGTGCTAGGTGTCTAAACCCGAATGCATGAGAAATAGCAATTAAACACCGTAATTACCAATCTGCCATCATGCAAGAGGGAGCGAATAAGTGTCCGAGTGTTTAATCCCTAATGCATGAGAAATGGGAAGTAGACACCAAAATTACGTATCTGCCATCATGCAAGAGGGTCCGAGGAAGTGCTCGGTGTCTAAACCCTATTGCATGAGAAATGGCAACTAACACCATAATTACATATCTGCCATCATGCAAGAGGGTCCGAATAAGTGTCTGAGTGTTCGAACCCCAATGTATGAGAAATGCCAAGCAAACACCATAATTACATATCTGCCGTCACGCAAGAGGGTCCGAAGAAGTGCTGGGTGTCTATACCCTAATGCTTGGGAAATGGCAAGTAAACACCATAATTACATATCTGCCATCATGCAAGAGGGTCCGAATAAGTGTTCGAGTGTTTAAACACTAATGCATGAGAAATGGTAAGTAAATACCATAATTACATATCTGTCGTCATGTAAGATGGTCCGAATAAGTGCTGGGTGTCTAAACCATAGCGCATGAGAAATGGCAAGTAAACAACATAATTACATATCTGCCAACATGCAAGAGGGTCCGAATAAGTGTCCGAGTGTTCGAGCCCTAATGCATGAGAAATGGCGTGTAAACACCATAATTACATATCTGCCATCATGTAAGAGGGTCTGAATAAGTGTCCGAGTGTTCGAACCCTAATGTATCAGAAATGGCAAGTAAACATCATAATTACATATCTGACATCATGCAAGAGGGTCCGAATAAGTGTTGGGTGTCTAAACCCTAATGCATGAGAAATGGCAAGTAACACCATAATTGCATATCTGCCATCATGCAAAAGGATCCGAATAAGTGTCCGACTGTACGAACAATAATGTATGAGAAATGCCAAGTAAACACCAAGATTACATATCTGCCGTCATGCAAGAGGGTCCGAATGTGTGTCCGAGTGTTCGAGCCCTAATGCATGAGAAATGGCAAGTAAACACCATAATTACATATTTGCCATCATGCAAGAGGGTCTGAATTAGTGTCCGAGTCTTTAAACCTTAATGCATGGGAAATGGCAAGTAAAAACCGTAATTACAAATCTGCCATCACGCAACAGGGTCCAAAGAAGTGCTGGGTGTCTGAACCCTAATGCACGAGA
The DNA here is from genome assembly GCF_055761805.1 of Camellia sinensis. Taxonomy (NCBI): domain Eukaryota; kingdom Viridiplantae; phylum Streptophyta; class Magnoliopsida; order Ericales; family Theaceae; genus Camellia; species Camellia sinensis. The sequence goes on from NC_138972.1 coordinate 167,027,928, forward strand.
AACGGCAAGTAAACACCATAATTACATATCTGCCATCTTGCAAAAGGGTCCGAATAAGTATCCGAGTGTTCGAACCCTAATGTATGAGAAATGGCAAGTAAACGCCATCATTACATATCTGCCATTATGCAAGAGGGTCCGAATAAGTGTTGGGTGTCCAAACCCTAATGCATGTAAAATAGGAACTAAACCCCATAATTACATATCTCGCACCATGCAAGAGGGTCCGAATAAGTGTCCGAGTGTGTTAACACTAATGCATGAGAAATGGTAAGTAAATACCATAATTAAATATCTGCCATCATGTAAGATGGTCCGTATAATTGCTGGGTGTCTAAACCCTAATGCAATGGCAAGTAAACACCATAATTGCAAATCTGCCATCATGCAAGGGGTCCGAATAAGTGTCCAAGTGTTCGAACCCTAACGCGTGAGAAATGGCAAGTAAACACCATAATTACATATCTGCCATCGTGCCAGGGGGCCCGAATAATTGTCCGAGTGTTTAAACCCTAAGGCATGAGAAATGGCAAGTAAACACCATAATTACATATCCGACATCATGCAAGAGGGTCCGAATAAGTGTTGGGTGTCTAAACCCTAATGCATGAGAAATGGCAGGTAAACTCCATAATTGCATATCTGCCATCATGGAAAAGGATCCGAATAAGTGTCCGATTGTTCGAACCGTGACACAGGAGAAATGACAAGTAAACACCATAATTACTTATCTGCCATCATTCAAGAGGATCCGAATAAGTGTCCGAGTGTTCGAACCCTATCGCATGAGAAATGGCAAGTAAACACCATAATTACATATCTGCCATCATGCAAGAGGGACCGAATAAGTGCTGGGTGTCTTAACCGTAATGGATGTGAAATGGAAAGTAACACCATAATTACATATCTGGCATCATGCAAAAGGGTCCGAGTAAGTGTCTGAGTGTTCGAACCCTAATGTATGAGAAATGCCAAGTAAACACCATAATTACATATCTGCCATCAAGCAAGAGGGTCCGAATAAGTGTCTGAGTGTTCGAACTGTAACGCATTAGAAATGGCAAGTAAACACCCCAATTACTATCTGCCATCATGCAAGGGGGACCGAATAAGTGTCCTGGTGTTTAAACCATAATGCATGAGAAATGGAAAATAAACACCATAATTACATATCTACCATCATTCAAGAGGGACCGAATAAGTGTTGGGTGTCTAAACCCTAATGCATGAGAAATGGCAAGTAACACCATAATTACATATTTGCCATCATGCAAAAGGGCCCGAATAAGTGTCTGAGTGTTCGAACCCTAATACATGAGAAATGACAAGTAAACAACATAATTACATGTTTGGCATCATGCAAGAGTGTCCGAAGAAGTGCTGGGTGTCTAAACCCTAATGCATGAGAAATGGCAAGCAAACACCATAATTACATATCTGTCATCGTACAAGAGAGTCCGAATAAGGGTCTGAGTGTCCGAATAAGGGTCCGAGTGTTCGAACCCCAATACATGAGAAATGGCAAGTAAACACCATAATTACATATCTGCCATCATGTAAGCGGGTCCGAATAAGTGTCCGAGTGTTCGAACCCTAATGTATGAGAAATGGCAATTAAACACCATAATTACATATCTGCCACCATGCAAGTGGGTCCGAATAAGTGTCCGACTGTTCAAACCCTAATGCGTGAGAAATGGCCAGTAAACACCACAATTACATATCTGCCATCATGTAAGAGGGTCTGTATAAGTGTCCGAGTGTTTAAACCCTAATGCATTAGAAATGGCAACTAAATACCATAATTGCATATCTGTCATCATGCAAGAGGGTCCGAAGAAGTGCTTGGTGTCTAAGCCCTAATGCATGAGAAATGGCAAGTAAACACCATAATTACAATTCTGCCATCATACAAGAGGGTCCGAATAAGTGCCCGAATGTTCGAACCCCAATGCATGAGAAATGTCCAGTAAACACCACAATTACATATCTGTCATCACGTAAGAGGGTCTGAATAAGTGTCCGAGTGTTTAATCCCTAACGCATGATAAATGGCAAGCAAACACCATAATTACATATACGCCATCATGCAAGAGGGTCCGAATAAGTGCTTGGTGTCTAAACCCTAAAGCATGTGAAATGGCAACTAACACCATAATTACATTTCTGCCATTACGCAAGAGGGTCCGAATAAGTGTCCAAGTGTTTAAACCCTAATGCATCAGAAATGGCATGAAAACACCATAATTACATATCTGCCGTCACGCAAGAGGGTTCGATTAAGTGTCCGAGTGTTCGAGCCCTAATGCATGAGAAATGGCAAATAAACACCATAATTACATATTTGCCATCAGGCAAGAGGGTCTGAGTTAGTGTCCGAGTGTTTAAACCCTAATGCATGAGAAATGCCAAGTAAACACCATAATTACATATCTGACATCATGCAAAAGGGTCCGAATAAGTGCTGGGTGTCTAAACCCTAATGCATGAGAAATAGAAAGTAAACACCATAATTAGATATCTGCCATCATGCAAGAGGGTCCGAATAAGTGTCCGAGTGTTCGAACCCTATCGCATGAGAAATGGCAAGTAAACGCCATAATTACATATCTAACGTCATGCAAGAGGGACCGAATAAGTGTCCAAGTGTTTAAACCCAAATGCATGAGAAATGGCAAGTAAACACCAAAATTACGTATCTGCCATCATGCAAGAGGGTCCGAACAAGTGCTTGGTGTCTAAACCCTAATGCATGAGAAACGGCAACTAGCACCATAATTACATATCTGCCATCATGCAAGAGGGTCCGAATAAGTGTCCGAGCGTTCGAACCGTAACGCAAGAGAAATGGCAAGTAAACACCATAATTACATATCTGCCGTCATGCAAGGGGGACCGAATAAGTGTCCAGGTGTTTAAACCCTAATGCATGAGAAACGGCAAATAAACACCATAATTACATATCTGCCGTCATGCAAGAGGGTCCGAATAAGTATTCGAGTGTTTAAACACTAATGCATGAGAAATGGTAAGTAAATACCATAATTACATATCTGCCATCGTGTAAGATGGTCCGAATAAGTGCTAGGTGTCTAAACCCTAGCGCATGAGAAATGGCAAGTAAACACCATAATTGCATAGCTACCATCATGCAAGAGGGTCCAAATATGTGTCCGAGTGTTCGAACCCTAATGCATGAGAAATGTCAAGTAAACACCGTAATTACGTATCTGCCATCATGTAAGAGGGTCAGAATAAGTGTCCGAGTGTTTGAACCCTATTGTATGTGAAATGGCAATTAAACACCGAAATTACATATCGGCCATCCTGCAAGAGGGTCCGAATATGTGTCCGAGTGTTCGAACCCTAATGCATGAGAAATGTCCAGTAAACACCACAATTACATATCTCTCATCATGTAAGACGGTCTGAATAAGTGTCCGAGTGTTTAATCCCTAACGCATAAGAAACGGCAAGTAAACACCATAATTACATATACGCCATCGTGCAAGAGGGTCTGAATAAGTGCTTGGTGTCTAAACCCTAAAGCACGTGAAATGGCAACTAACACCATAGCTACATATCTGCCATTATGCAAGAGGGTCCGAAGAAGTGTCCGAGTGTTTAAACCCTAATGCATCAGAAATGGCAAGTAAAACACCATAATTACATATTTGTCGTCATGCAAGAGGGTTCGAATAAGTGTCCGAGTGTTCGAGCCCTAATGCATGAGAAATGGCAAGTAAACACCATAATTACATATTTGCCATCGTGCAAGAGGGTCTGACTTAGTGTCCGAGTGTTTAAACCCTAATGCAAGCGAAATGGCAAGTAAACACCATAATTACATATCTGCAATCATGCAAAAGGGTTCGAATAAGTGCTAGGTGTCTAAACCCGAATGCATGAGAAATAGCAATTAAACACCATAATTACCTATCTGCCATCATGCAAGAGGGACCGAATAAGTGTCCGAGTGTTTAATCCCTAATGCATGAGAAATGGCAAGTAAACACCAAAATTACGTATCTGCCATCATGCCAGAGGGTCCGAAGAAGTGCTCGGTGTCTAAACCCTATTCCATGAGAAATGGCCACTAACACCATAATTACAAATCTGCCATCATGCAAGAGGGTCCGAATAAGTGTCTGAGCGTTCGAACCGTGACGCATGAGAAATGGCAAGTAAACACCATAATTACATGTCTGCCATCATGCAAGGGGGACCGAATAAGTGTCCGGGTGTTTAAACCCTAATGCATGAGAAATGGCAAGTAAACACCATAATTACAAATCTGCCATCATGCAAGAGGGTCCGAATAAGTGTCTGAGCGTTCGAACCGTAACGCATGAGAAATGGCAAGTAAACACCATAATTACATGTCTGCCATCATGCAAGGGGGACCGAATAAGTGTCCGGGTGTTTAAACCCTAATGCATGAGAAATGGCAAGTAAACACCATAATTACATATCTGCCATCATGCAAGAGGGTCCGAATATGTGTTGGGTGTCTAAACCCTAATGCATAAGAAATGGCAAGTAACACCATAAATACATATCTGCCATCATGCAAAAGGGTCCGAATAAGTGTCTGAGTGTTCGAACCCCAATGTATGAGAAATGCCAAACAAACACCATAATTACATATCTGTCGTCACGCAAGAGGGTCCGAAGAAGTGCTGGGTGTCTATACCCTAATGCTTGGGAAATGGCAAGTAAACAACATAATTACATATCTGCCATCATGCAAGAGGGTCCGAATAAGTGTTCTAGTGTTTAAACACTAATGCATGAGAAATGGTAAGTAAATACCATAATTACATATCCGCCGTCATGTAAGATGGTCCGAATAAGTGATGGGTGTCTAAACCCTAGCGCATGAGAAATGGCAAGTAAACAACATAATTACATATCTGCCAACATGCAAGAGGGTCCGAATAAGTGTCCGACTGTTCGAGCCCTAATGCATGAGAAATGGCATGTAAACACCATAATTACATATCTGCCATCATGTAAGAGGGTCTGAATAAGTGTCCGAGTGTTCGAACCCTAATGTATCAGAAATGGCAAGTAAACACCATAATTACATATCTGACAACATGCAAGAGGGTCCGAATAAGTGTTGGGTGTCTAAACCCTAATGCATGAGAAATGGCAAGTAACACCATAATTGCATATCTGCCATCATGCAAAAGGGTCCGAACAAGTGTCCGACTGTTCGAACAATAATGTATGAGAAATGCCATGTAAACACCAAGAGTACATATCTGCCGTCATGCAAGAGGGTCCGAATATGTGTCCGAGTGTTCGAGCCCTAATGCATGAGAAATGGCAAGTAAACACCATAATTACATATTTGCCATCATGCAAGAGGGTCTGAATTAGTGTCCGAGTCTTTAAACCTTATTGCATGGCAAAATGGCAAGTAAAAACCGTAATTACATATCTGCCATCATGCAACAGGGTCCAAAGAAGTGCTGGGTGTCTGAACCCTAATGCACGAGAAACGGCAAGTAAACACCATAATTACATATCTGCCATCTTGCAAAAGGGTCCGAATAAGTGTCCGAGTGTTCGAACCCTAATGTATGAGAAATGGCAAGTAAACGCCATCATTACATATCTGCCATTATGCAAGAGGGTCCGAATAAGTGTTGGGTGTCCAAACCCTAATGCATGAAAAATAGGAACTAAACACCATAATTACATATCTGGCACCATGCAAGAGGGTCCGAATAAGTGTCCGAGTGTGTTAACACTAATGCATGAGAAATGGTAAGTAAATACCAAAATTAAATATCTGCCATCATGTAAGATGGTCCGTATAATTGCTGGGTGTCTAAACCCTAATGCAATGGCAAATAAACACCATAATTACATATCTGCCATCATGCAAGGGGGTCCGAATAAGTGTCCAGGTGTTCGAACCCTAACGCGTGAGAAATGGCAAGTAAACACCATAATTACATATCTGCCATCATGCAAGGGGGCCCGAATAATTGTCCGAGTGTTTAAACCCTAAGGCATGAGAAATGGCAAGTAAACACCATAATTACATATCTGCCGTCATGCAAGAGGGTCCGAAGAAGTGCTGGGTGTCTAAACCCTAATGCATGAGAAATGGCAAGTAAACACCATATTTACATATCTGCCGTCATGCAAAAGGGTCCAAATAAGTTTCCGAGTGTACGAACCCTAATGTATGAGAAATGGCAAGTAAACAGCATAATTACATATCTGCCATCATTCTAGAGGGTCCGAATAAGTGCTGGGTGTCTATACCCTAATGCATGAGAAATAGCAAGTAAACGACATAATTACATATCTACCATCATGCAAAAGGGTCCGAATAAGTGTCCGAATGTGTAAGCACTAATACATGAGAAATGGTAAGTAAATACCATAATTACATAGCTGCCGTCATGTAAGATGTTCCGAATAAGTGCTGGGTGTCAAAACCCTAATGCATGAGAAATGGCAAGTAAACAACATAATTACATATATGCCCTCATGCAAGAGAGTCTGAATAAGTGTCCTAGTGTTCGAACCCTAATGCATGGGAAATGGCCAGTAAACACCATAATTACATCTCTGCCATCATGTAAGAGGGTCTGAATAAGTGTCTGAGTGTTCGAACCCTAATGTATGAGAAATGGCAATTAAACACCATATTTACATATCTGCCATCCTGCAAGTGGGTCCAAATAAGTGTCCGAGTGTTCGAACCATATTGCACGAGAATTGGCCAGCAAACACCACAATTACATATCTGCCATCATGTAAGAGGGTCAGAATCAGTGTCCGAGTGTTTAAACCCTAATGCACGAGAAATGGCAAGTAAACACCATAATTACATATCTGCCATCATGCAGGAGGGTCCGAATAAGTGCTTGGTGTCTAAACCCTAGAGCATGAGAAATGGAAACTAACACCATAATTACATATCTGCCATCATGCAAGAGGGTCCGAATAAGTGTCCGAGTGTTTAAACCCTAATGCATGAGAAATAGCAGGTAAACACCATAATTACATATCTGCAGTCATGCAAGAGGGTTCGAATAAGTGTCCGAGCCCTAATGCATGAGAAATGGCAAATAAACACCGTAATTACATATTTGCCATCATGCAAGAGGGTCTGAATTAGTGTCCGACTGTTTAAACCCTAATGCATGAGAAATGGCATGTAAACACCGTAATTACATAGCTGGCATCATCCAAGACGGTCTGAATAAGTGTCCGAGTGTTCGAACCCTGACACAGGAGAAACGGCAAGTAAACACCATAATTACCAATCTGCCATCACGCAAGAGAGGCCGAATAGGGGTCCGAGTGTTTAAACCCTAATGCAAAAGAAATGGCAATAAACACCATAATTACATATCTGCCATTATGCAAGAGGGTTTGAATAAGTGCTGGGTGTCTTAACCCAAATGCATGAGAAATGGCAAGTAACACCATAATTGCATATCTGCCATCATGCAAAAGGGTCCGAATAAGTGTCCGAGTGTTCGAACCCAATGTATGATAAATCCCATGTAAACACCATAACAACATATCTGCCGTCATGTAAAAGGATCCGAATAAGTGTCCGATTGTTCGAACCATAATGTACGAGAAATGCCAAGTAAACACCATAATTACATATCTGCCGTCATGCAAGAGGGTCCGAAGAAGTGCTGGGTGTCTAAACCCTAATGCATGAGAAATGGCAAGTAAACACCATATTTACATATCTGCCGTCATGCAAAAGGGTCCAAATAAGTTTCCGAGTGTACGAACCCTAATGTATGAGAAATGGCAAGTAAACAGCATAATTACATATCTGCCATCATTCTAGAGGGTCCGAATAAGTGCTGGGTGTCTATACCCTAATGCATGAGAAATAGCAAGTAAACGACATAATTACATATCTACCATCATGCAAAAGGGTCCGAATAAGTGTCCGAATGTGTAAGCACTAATACATGAGAAATGGTAAGTAAATACCATAATTACATAGCTGCCGTCATGTAAGATGTTCCGAATAAGTGCTGGGTGTCAAAACCCTAATGCATGAGAAATGGCAAGTAAACAACATAATTACATATATGCCCTCATGCAAGAGAGTCTGAATAAGTGTCCTAGTGTTCGAACCCTAATGCATGGGAAATGGCCAGTAAACACCATAATTACATCTCTGCCATCATGTAAGAGGGTCTGAATAAGTGTCTGAGTGTTCGAACCCTAATGTATGAGAAATGGCAATTAAACACCATATTTACATATCTGCCATCCTGCAAGTGGGTCCAAATAAGTGTCCGAGTGTTCGAACCATATTGCACGAGAATTGGCCAGCAAACACCACAATTACATATCTGCCATCATGTAAGAGGGTCAGAATCAGTGTCCGAGTGTTTAAACCCTAATGCACGAGAAATGGCAAGTAAACACCATAATTACATATCTGCCATCATGCAGGAGGGTCCGAATAAGTGCTTGGTGTCTAAACCCTAGAGCATGAGAAATGGAAACTAACACCATAATTACATATCTGCCATCATGCAAGAGGGTCCGAATAAGTGTCCGAGTGTTTAAACCCTAATGCATGAGAAATAGCAGGTAAACACCATAATTACATATCTGCAGTCATGCAAGAGGGTTCGAATAAGTGTCCGAGCCCTAATGCATGAGAAATGGCAAATAAACACCGTAATTACATATTTGCCATCATGCAAGAGGGTCTGAATTAGTGTCCGACTGTTTAAACCCTAATGCATGAGAAATGGCATGTAAACACCGTAATTACATAGCTGGCATCATCCAAGACGGTCTGAATAAGTGTCCGAGTGTTCGAACCCTGACACAGGAGAAACGGCAAGTAAACACCATAATTACCAATCTGCCATCACGCAAGAGAGGCCGAATAGGGGTCCGAGTGTTTAAACCCTAATGCAAAAGAAATGGCAATAAACACCATAATTACATATCTGCCATTATGCAAGAGGGTTTGAATAAGTGCTGGGTGTCTTAACCCAAATGCATGAGAAATGGCAAGTAACACCATAATTGCATATCTGCCATCATGCAAAAGGGTCCGAATAAGTGTCCGAGTGTTCGAACCCAATGTATGATAAATCCCATGTAAACACCATAACAACATATCTGCCGTCATGTAAAAGGGTCCGAACTAGTGCCGGGTGTCTAAACCCTAATGCATGAGAAATGGCAAGCAAACACCATAATTACATATCTGCCATCATGCAAGAGTGTCCGAATAAGTGCTGGGTATCTCAACCCTAATGCAAGAAAAATAGCATGTAAACACCATAATTACATATCTGCCATCATACAAGAGGGTCCGAATAAGTGTTCGAGTGTTTAAACACTAATGCATGAGAAATGGTAAATAAATACCATAATTACATATCTGCCATCGTGTAAGATGGTCCGAATAAGTGTTGGGTGTCTAAACCGTAGTGCATGAGAAATGGCAAGTAAACACCATAATTACATATATGCCATCATGCAAGAGGCTCCGAATAAGTGTCCGAGTGTTCGAACCCTAATGCATGAGAAATGGCAAGTAAACACCATAATTACATATCTGCCATCATGTAAGAAGGTCTGAATAAGTGTCTGAGTGTTCGAACCCTAATTTATCAGAGATGGCAACTGAACACCATAATTTCATATCTGCCATCACGCAAGAGTGTCCGAATAAGTGTCCGAGTGTTCGAACCCTAATGCACGAGAAATGGCCTGTTAACAGCACAATTACATATCTGCCATCATGTAAGAGGGCCCAAATAAGTGTCCGAGTGTTTAAACCCAAATGCATGAGAAATGGCAAGTAAACACCATAATTACATATCTGCCATCATGCAATAGGGTCCGAATAAGTGCTTGGTGTCTAAACCCTAATGTATGAGAAATGGAAACTAACACCATAATTACATATCTGCCATCATGCAATAGGGTCCGAATAAGTGTCCGAGTGTTTAAACCCTAATGCGTGTGAAATGGCAAATAAACACCATAATTACATATCTGCCGTCATGCAAGAGGGTCCGAATAAGTGTCCGAGTGTTCGAGCCCTAATGCAAGAGAAATGGCAAGTAAACACCATAATTACATATTTGCCATCATGCAAGAGGGTCTGAATTGGTGTCCGAGTGTTTAAACCCTAATGCTTGAGAAATGGCGAGTAAACATCGTAATTACATATCTGCCATCAAGCAACTGGGTCTGAAGAAGTGTTGGGTGTCTAAACCCTAATGCACGAGAAATGGCAAGTAAACACCATAATTACATATCTGCCATCATGCAAATGGGTCCGAATAAGTGTCCGAGTGTTCGAACCCTAATGTATGGGAAATGGCAAGTAAACACCATAATTACTTATCTGCCATCATGCTAGAGGGTCCGAATAAGAGCTGGGTGTCTAAACCCTAATGCGTGAGAAATAGCAAGTAAACACCATAATTACATATCTACCATCATGCAAGAGGGTCCGAATAAGTGTTCGAGTGTGTAAACACTAATGCAAGACAAATGGTAAGTAAATACCATAATTACATAGCAGCCATCATGAAAGATGGTCCGAATAGGTGCTGGCTGTCTAAACCCTAATGCATGAGAAATGGCAAGTAAACACCATAGTAACATATTTGCCATCATGTAAGAGGGTCTGAATAAGTGTCCGAGTGTTCGAACCCTAATGTATGAGAAATTACAATTAAACACCATAATTACACATCTGCCATCCTGCAAGAAGGTCCGAATAAGTGTCCGAGTTTTCGAACCCAATTGCAAGAGAATTGGCCGGTAAACACCACAATTACATATCTGCCATCATGTAAGAGGGTCTGAATCAGTGTCCGAGTGTTTAAACCCTAATGCATGAGAAATGGCAAGTAAACACCATAATTACATATCTGCCATCATGCAAGAGGGTCCGAAAAAGTGCTTGGTGTCTAAACCCTAAAGCTTGAGAAATGGCCACTAACACCATAATTACATATCTGCCATCATGCAAGAGGCTCCGAATAAGTGTCCGAGTGTTTAAAACATAATGCATGAGAAATGGCAAGTAAACACCATAATTACATATCTGCAGTCATGCAAGAGGGTTCGAATAAGTGTCCGAGTGTTCGAGCCCTAATGCATGAGAAATGGCAAGTAAACAACGTAATTACATATTTGCCATCATGCAAGAGGGTCTGAATTAGTGTCCGAGTGTTTAAACCCTAATGCATGATAAATGGCAAGTAAACACCGTAATTACATATCTGGCATCACGCGAGACAGTCCGAATAAGTGTACGAGTGTTCAAACCCTGACACAGGAGAAACAGCAAGTAAACACCGTAATAACCTATCTGCCATGATGCAAGAAAGGCCGAATAGGGGTCCGAGTGTTTAAACCCTAATGCATGAGAAATGGCAAGTAAACACCATAATTACATATCTGCCATTATGCAAGCGGGTCCGAATAAGTGCTGGGTGTCTTAACCCTAATGCATGAGAAATGGCATGTAACACCGTAGTTACATATCTGCCATCAGGCAAAAAGGTCCGAGTAAGTGTCCGAGTGTTCGAACCCTAATATATGAGAAATGCCAAGTAAACACCACAATTACATATCTGCCATCATGCAAGAGGGTCCGAATAAGTGTTCGGGTGTTTAAACACTAATGCATGAGAAATGGTAAGTAAATACCATAATTACATGTCTGCCATCATGTATGATGGTCTGAATAAGTGCTGGGTGTCTAAACCATAATGCATGAGAAATGGCAAGTAAACACCATAATTACATATCTGCCATCATGCAAGAGGGTCCGAATAAGTGTCCGAGTGTTCGAACCCAAATGCATGAGAAATGGCCAGTAAATACCATAATTACATATCTGCCATCATGTAAGAGGGTCTGAATAAGTGTCCGAGTGTTTGAACCCTAATGTATGCGAAATGGCAATTAAACACCATAATTACATATCTGTCATCCTACAAGAGGTTCCGAATAAGTGTCCGAGTGTTCGAACCCTATTGCACGAGAATTGGCCAGTAAACACCACAATTACATATCTGCCATCATGTAAGAGGGTCTGAATCAGTGTCGGAGTGTTTACACCCTAATGCATGAGAAATGGCAAGTAAACACCATAATTACATATCTGCCATCATGCAAGAGGGTCCGAATAAGTGTTCGAGTGTTTAAACACTAATGCATGAGAAATGGTAAGTAAATACCATAATTACATGTCTGCCATCATGTATGATGGTCTGAATAAGTGCTGGGTGTCTAAACCATAATGCATGAGAAATGGCAAGTAAACACCATAATTACATATCTGCCATCATGCAAGAGGGTCCGAATAAGTGTCCGAGTGTTCGAACCCAAATGCATGAGAAATGGCCAGTAAATACCATAATTACATATCTGCCATCATGTAAGAGGGTCTGAATAAGTGTCCGAGTGTTTGAACCCTAATATATGCGAAATGGCAATTAAACACCATAATTACATATCTGTCATCCTACAAGAGGTTCCGAATAAGTGTCCGAGTGTTCGAACCCTATTGCACGAGAATTGGCCAGTAAACACCACAATTACATATCTGCCATCATGTAAGAGGGTCTGAATCAGTGTCGGAGTGTTTACACCCTAATGCATGAGAAATGGCAAATAAACACCATAATTACATATCTGCCATCATGCAAGAGGGTCCGAATAAGTGCTTCGTGTCTAAACCCTAAAGCATGTGAAATGGGAACTAACACCATAATTACATATCTGCCATCACGCAAGAGGGTCCGAATAAGTGTCTGAGTGTTTAAACCCCAATGCAAGAGAAATGGCAAGTAAACACCATAATTACATATCTGCCGTCGTGCAAGAGGGTTCGAAAAAGTGCTTGGTGTCTAAACCCTAAAGCATGGGATATGGCAACTAACACCATAATTACATATCTGCCATCATTCAAGAGGGTCCGAATAAGTGTCCGAGTGTTTAAACCCTCATGCATGAGAAAAGGCAAGTAAACACCATAATAACATATCTGCAGTCATGCAACTCGGTTCGAATAAGTGTCCGACTGTTCGAGCCCTAGTGCATGAGAAATGGCAAGTAAACACCGTAATTACATATTTGCCATCATGCAAGAGGGTCTGAATTAGTGTCTGAGTGATTAAACCCTAATGCATGAGAAATGGCAAGTAAACACCGTAATTACATATCTGTCATTATGCAAGACGGTACGAATAAGTGTCCGAGTGTTCGAACCCTGTCACTGGAGAAACGGCAGGTAAACACCATAATTACTTATCTGACATCATACAAGAGAGACCGAATAGGGGTCCAAGTGTTTAAACCCTAATGCATGAGAAATGGCAAGTAAACACCGTAATTACATATCTGCCACCGTGCAAGAGGGTCTGAATAAGTGCTGGGTGTCTTAACCCTAATGCATGAGAAATGGCAAGTAACACCATAATTACATATCTGCCATCATGCAAAAGGGTCCGAGTAAGTGTCCGAGTGCTCGAACCCTAATGTATGAGAAATGCCAAGTAAACACCATAATTACATATCTGTCGTCATGCAAGAGGGTCCGAATAAGTGTCCGAGTGTTCGAACCGTAACGCATTAGAAATGGCAAGTAAACACCATAATTACATATCTGCCATCATGCAAGGGGGACCAAATAAGTGTCCGAGTGTTTAAACCGTAATGCACGAGAAATGGCAAGTAAACACCATAATTACATATCTGCCATCATGCAAGAGGGTCCGAATAAGTGTTGGGTGTCTAAACCCTAATGCATGAGAAATGGCAAGTAACACGATAATTGCATTTCTGCCATCATGCAAAACAGTCCGAATAAGTGTCCGAGTGTTCGAACCATAGTGCATGACAAATGACAAGTAAACAACTTAGTTACATATTTGCCATCAAGCAAGAGGGTTCGAATAAGTGTCCGAGTGTTTAAACCATATGCATGAGAAATGGCAAGTAAACACCGTAATTACATATCTGCCATCATGCAACAGTGTCCGAAGAAGTGTTGGGTGTCTAAATCCTAATGCATGAGAAATGGCAAGTAAACACCATAATTACATATCTGCCATTACGTAACCGGGTCTGAATAAGTGTCCGAGTGTTCGAACCCTAATGTATGAGAAATGGCAATTAGACACCATAATTACATATCTTCCATCTTGCAAGAGGGTTCGAATAAGTTTCCGAGTGTTCGAACCCTAATGCGTGAGAAATGGCCAGTAAACACCGAAATTACATATTTTCCATCATACAAGAGGGTCTGAATTAGTGTCCGAGTGTTTAAACCCTAATGCATGAGAAATGGCGACTGAACACCATAATTACATATCTGCCATCATGCAAGAGGGTCCGAAGAAGTGCATGGTGTCTAAAACCTAATGCATGAGAAATGGCAACTAACCCCATAATTGCAAATCTGCCATCATGCAAGATGGTCCGAATAAGTGTCCGAGTGTTTAAACCCTAAAGCATGAGAAATGGTAAGTAAACACCATAATTACATATCTGTCATCATGTAAAAGGGTCTGAATAAGTGTTCGATTGTTCGAACCCTACTGCATGAGAAATGGCAAGTAAACAACATAATTACATATCTGCCATCATGTAAGAGGGTCTGAATATGTGTCCGAGTGTTTGAACCCTAATGTATGAGAAATGGCAATTAAACACCATAATTACATATCTGTCATCCTACAAGAGGTTCCGAATAAGTGTCCGAGTGTTCGAACCCTATTGCACGAGAATTGGCCAGTAAACACCACAATTACATATCTGCCATCATGTAAGAGGGTCTGAATCAGTGTCGGAGTGTTTACACCCTAATGCATGAGAAATGGCAAGTAAACACCATAATTACATATCGGCCATCATGCAAGAGGGTCCGAATAAGTGCTTCGTGTCTAAACCCTAAAGCATGAGAAATGGGAACTAACACCATAATTACATATCTGCCATCACGCAAGAGGGTCCGAATAAGTGTCCGAGTGTTTAAACCCCAATGCAAAGAGAAATGGCAAGTAAACACCATAATTACATATCTGCTGTCATGCAAGAGGGTTCGAAAAAGTGTCCGAGTGTTCGAGCCCTAATGCACGAGAAATGGCAAGTAAACACCGTAATTACATATTTGCCATCATACAAGAGGGTCTGAATTAGTGTCCGAGTGTTTAAACCCTAATGCATGAGAAATGGCAAGTAAACACCGTAATTACATATCTGCCATCATGCAAGAGGGTCCGAATAAGTGCTTGGTGTCTAAACCCTAAAGCATGGGATATGGCAACTAACACCATAATTACATATCTGCCATCATTCAAGAGGGCCCGAATAAGTGTCCGAGTGTTTAAACCCTCATGCATGAGAAAAGGCAAGTAAACACCATAATAACATATCTGCAGTCATGCAACAGGGTTCGAATAAGTGTCCGACTGTTCGAGCCCTAGTGCATGAGAAATGGCAAGTAAACACCGTAATTACATATTTGCCATCATGCAAGAGGGTCTGAATTAGTGTCTGAGTGATTAAACCCTAATGAATGAGAAATGGCAAGTAAACACCGTAATTACATATCTGTCATCATGCAAGACGGTACGAATAAGTGTCCGAGTGTTCGAACCCTGTCCCCGGAGAAACGGCAGGTAAACACCATAATTACTTATCTGCCATCATACAAGAGAGACCGAATAGGGGTCCAAGTGTTTAAACCCTAATGCATGAGAAATGGCAAGTAAACACCGTAATTACATATCTGCCACCGTGCAAGAGGGTCTGAATAAGTGCTGGGTGTCTTAACCCTAATGCATGAGAAATGGCAAGTAACACCATAATTACATATCTGCCATCATGCAAAAGGGTCCGAGTAAGTGTCCGAGTGCTCGAACCCTAATGTATGAGAAATGCCAAGTAAACACCATAATTACATATCTGTCGTCATGCAAGGGGGTCCGAATAAGTGTCCGAGTGTTCGAACCGTAACGCATTAGAAATGGCAAGTAAACACCATAATTACATATCTGCCATCATGCAAGGGGGACCAAATAAGTGTCCGAGTGTTTAAACCGTAATGCATGAGAAATGGCAAGTAAACACCATAATTACATATCTGCCATCATGCAAGTGGGTCCGAATAAGTGTTGGGTGTCTAAACCCTAATGCATGAGAAATGGCAAGTAACACCATAATTGCATTTCTGCCATCATGCAAAACAGTCCGAATAAGTGTCCGAGTGTTCGAACCCTAGTGCATGACAAATGACAAGTAAACAACTTAGTTACATATTTGCCATCAAGCAAGAGGGTCCGAATAAGGGTCCGAGTGTTTAAACCATATGCATGAGAAATGGCAAGTAAACACCGTAATTACATATCTGCCATCATGCAACAGTGTCCGAAGAAGTGCTGGGTGTCTAAATCCTAATGCATGAGAAATGGCAAGTAAACACCATAATTACATATCTGCCATTACGTAAGCGGGTCTGAATAAGTGTCCGAGTGTTCGAACCCTAATGTATGAGAAATGGCAGTTAGACACCATAATTACATATCTGCCATCTTGCAAGAGGGTTCGAATAAGTTTCCGAGTGTTCGAACCCTAATGTGTGAGAAATGGCCAGTAAACACCGAAATTACATATTTGCCATCATACAGGAGGGTCTGAATTAGTGTCCGAGTGTTTAAACCCTAATGCATGAGAAATGGCGACTGAACACCATAATTACATATCTGCCATCATGCAAGAGGGTCCGAAGAAGTGCATGGTGTCTAAAACCTAATGCATGAGAAATGGCAACTAACCCCATAATTGCAAATCTGCCATCATGCAAGATGGTCCGAATAAGTGTCCGAGTGTTTAAACCCTAATGCATGAGAAATGGTAATTAAACACCATAATTACATATCTGTCATCATGTAAAAGGGTCTGAATAAGTGTTCGAGTGTTCGAACCCTACTGCATGAGAAATGGCAAGTAAACAACATAATTACATATCTGCCATCATGTAAGAGGGTCTGAATATGTGTCCTAGTGTTCGAGCCCAAATGTATGAGAAATGGCAATTAAACACCGTAATTACATATCTGCCATCCTACAACAGGGTCCGAATAAGTGTCCGAGTGTTCGAACCCTAATACATGAGAAATGTCTAGTAAACACCACAGTTACATATCTGCCATTGTGTAAGTGGGTCTGAATAAGTGTCCGAGTGTTTAATCCCTAATGCATGAGAAATGGCAAATAAACACCGTAATTACATATACGCCATCATGCAAGAGGGTCTAAATAAGTGCTTGGTGTCTAAACCCTAAAGCACGAGAAATGGCAACTAACACCATAATTACAAATCTGCCATTATGCTAGAGGGTCCGAATAAGTGTCCGAGTGTTCGAACCCTAATACATGAGAAATGGCAAGTAAACACCATAATTACATATTTGCCATCATGCAAGAGGGTCAGAATTACTGTCCGAGGGTTTAAACCCTAATGCATGAGAAATGGCAAGTAAACACCATAATTACATATATGACATCATGCAGGAGGGTTCGAATAAGTGTCCGAGTGTTTGAGCCCCAATGCATGAGAAATGGCAAGTAAACACCATAATTACATATTTGCCATCATACATGAGGGTCTGAATTAGTGTCCGAGTGTTCAAACCCTAATGCATGAGAAATGGCAAGTAAACACCATAATCACATATATGACATCATGCAAAAGGGTCCGAATAAGTGCTGGGTGTCTAAACCCTAATGCATGAGAAATAGCAAGTAAACACCATAATTACATATCTGCCATCATGCAAGAGGGTCCGAATAAGTGTCCGAGTGTTCGAACCCTATCGCATGAGAAATGGCAAGCAAACACCATAATTACATATCTGCCATCATGCAAGATGGGCCGAATAAGTGTCTGAGTGTTTAAACCCTAATGCCTGAGAAATGGCAAATAAACACCAAAATTACATATCTGCCATCATCCAAGAGGGTCCGAAGAAGTGCTTGGTGTCCAAATCGTAATGCATGAGAAATGGTGACTAACACCATAACTACATATCTGCCATCATGCAAGAGGGTCCGAATAAGTGTCCGAGTGTTTAAACACTAATGCATGAGAAATGGTAAGTAAATACCATAATTACATATCTGCCGTCATTTAAGATGGTCCGAATAAGTGCTGCGTGTCTAAACCCTAGTGCTTGAGAAATGGCAAGTAAACACCATAGTTACATATTTGCCATCATGCAAGAGGGTCTGAATAAGTGTCCGAGTGTTCGAACCCGAATGCTTGAGAAATGGCAAGTAAACACCATAATTACATACCTGCCATCATATAAGAGGGTCTGAATAAGTGTCCGAGTGTTCGAACCCTAATGTATCAGAAATGGCAATTAAACACCATAATTTCATATCTGCCATGACGCAAGAAGGTCCGAATAAGTGTCCGAGCCTTCGAACCCTAATGGATGAGAAATGGCCAGTAAACACCACAATTACATATCTGCCATCATGTAAGAGGGTCTAAATAAGTGTCCGAGTGTTTAAACCCAAATGCATGAGAAATGGCAAGTAGACACAATGATTACATATTTGCCTTCATGCAATAAGGTCCGAATAAGTGCTTAGTGTCTAAACCCTAATGCATGAGAAATGGCAACTAACACCATAATTACATATCTGGCATCATGCAAGAGGGTCCGAATAAGTGTCCGAGTGTTTAAACCATAATGCATGAGAAATGGCAAGTAAACACCATAATTACATATCTACCATCATGCAAGAGGGTCCGAATAAGTGTCCGAGTGTTCGAGCCCTAATGCATGACAAATGGCAAGTATACACCATAATTACATATTTGCCATCATGCAAGAGCGTCTGAATTAGTGTCCGAGGGTTTAAACCCTAATGAATGAGAAATGGCAAGTAAACACCGTAATTACATATCTGCCATCATCCAATAGGGTCCGAAGAAGTGTTGGGTGTCGAAACCCTAATGCATGAGAAATGGCAAGTAAACACCATAATTACATATCTGCCATCTTGCAAAAGGGTCCGAATAAGTGTCCGAGTGCTCGAACCCTAATGTATGAGAAATGGCAACTAAACCCCATAATTACACCTGTGCCATCATGCTAGAGGGTCCAAATAAGTGCTGTGTGTCTGAACCCTAATGCATGAGAAATAGCAAGTAAACACCATAATTACATATCTGCCATGATGCAAGAGGGTCCGAATAAGTGTCCGAGTGTGTAAACACCAATGCATGAGAAATGGTAAGTAAATACCATAATTACATATCTGCCAACATGTGAGATGGTCCGAATAAGTGCTGGGTGTCTAAACCCTAATGAATGAGAAATGGCAAGTAAACACCATAATTACATATCTGCCATCATGCAAGAGGGTCCGAATAAGTGTTCGAGTGTTTAAACACTAATGCATGATAAATGGTAAGTAAATACCATAATTACATATCTGCTATCGTGTAAGATGGTCCGAATAAGTGCTGGGTGTCTAAACCCTAATGCATGAGAAATGGCAAGTAAACACCATAATTACGTATCTGCCATCATGCAAGAGGGACCGAATAAGTGTCTGAGTGTTCGAACCCTAATGCATGAGAAATGGCAAGTAAACCCCATAATTACATATCTGCCATCATGTAAGAGGGTCTGAACGAGTGTCCGAGTGTTCGAACCATAATGTATCAGAAATGGCAACTAAACACCATAATTACATATCTGCCATCATGCAAGAGGGTCTGAATAAGTGTCCGAGTGTTCGAACCCTAACGCATGAGCGATGGCTAGTAAACACCACAATTACATATCTGCCATCATGGAAGAGGGTGTAAATAAGTGTCCGAGTGTTTAAACCCAAATGCATGAGAAATGGCAAGTAAACACTATAATTACATATCCGCCATCATGCAATAGGGTCCGAATAAGTGCTTGGTGTCTAAACCCTAATGCATGAGAAATGGCAACTAACACCATAATTACATATCTGCCATCATGCAACAGGATCCGAAGAATTGCTGGGTGGCTAAACCCTAATGCATGAGAAATGGCAAGTAAACATCGTAATTACATATCTGCCATCATGCAACAGGGTCCGAAGAAGTGTTGGGTGTCTAAACCCTAAAGCATGAGGAATGGCAAGTAAACACCATAATTACGTATCTGCCATCATGCAAAATGGTCCGAACAAGTGTCCGAGTGTTCGAGCACTAATGCTTGAGAAATGGCAAGAAAACACCATAATTACATATTTGCCGTCATGCAAAAGGGTCCGAATAAGTTTCCGAGTGTTCGAGCCCAAATGCATGACAAATGGCAAGTAAACACCGTAATTACATATCTGCTATCATGCAACAGGGTCTGAAGAAGTGCTAGGTGTGTAAACCCTAATGCGTGAGAAATGGTAAGTAAATACCACAATTACATACATGCCATCATGTAAGATGGTCCGAATAAGTGCTGGGTGTCTAAACCCAAATGCATGAGAAATGGCAAGTAAACGCCATAATTACATATCTGTCATCATGCAAGAGGGTCTGAATAAGTGTCTGAGTGTTCGAACCCTAACGCGTGAGAAATGGCAAGTAAACACCATAATTACATATCTGCCATCATGCAAGGGGCCCGAATAAGTGTCCGAGTGTTTAAACCCCAAAGCACGAGAAATGGCAAGTAAACACCATAATTACATATCTGCCATCATGCAAGAGAGTCCAAATAAGTGTTGGGTGTCTAAACCCCAATGCATTAGAGATGGCAAGTAACACCATAATTACGTATCTGTCATCGTCCAAAAGGGTCCGAATAAGTGTCCGAGTGTTCGAAACCTAATGCATGAGAAATGCCAAGTAAACACCATTATTACATATCTGCCGTCATGCAAGAGGGTCCGAAGAAGTGCTCGGTATCTGAACCCTAATGCATGAGAAATGGCAAGTAAACACCATAATTACATATCTGCCGTCATGCAAGAGTATCCGAATAAGTGCTGGGTGTCTAAACCCTAATGCATGAGAAACAGCAACTAAACACCATAATTACATATCTGCCATCCTGCAAGAGGGTCCGAATAAGTGTTCGAGTGTTTAAACAGTAATGCATGAGAAATGGTAAGTAAATACCATAATTACATATCTGCCGTCATGTAAAATGGTCCAAAGAAGTGCTGGTTGTCTAAACCCTAGAGCATGAGAAATGGCAAGTAAACACCATAACTACATATTTGGCATCAGGCAAGAGGGTATGAATAAGTGTCCGAGTGTTCGAACCCTAATGGATGAGAAATGACAAGTAAACACCATAATTACAAATCTGCCATCATATAAGAGGGTCTGAAAAAGTGTCCGAGTGTTCGAACCCTAATGTATCAGAAATGGCAATTAAACACCATAATTTCATATCTGCCATCATGCAAGAAGGTCCGAATAAGTGTCCGAGTTTTCGAACCCCAATGGATGAGAAATGGCCAGTAAACACCACAATTACATATCTGCCATGATGTAAGAGGGTCTAAATAAGTGTCCGAGTGTTTAAACCCAAATGCATGAGAAATGGCAAGTAAACACTATAATTACATATCTGCCATCATGCCATAGGGTCCGAATAAGTGCTTGGTGTCTAAACCCTAATGCACTAGAAATGGCAACTTACACCATAATTACATATCTGCCATCATGCCAGAGGGTCCGGATAAGTGTCCGAGTATTTAAACCCTAATGCACGATAAATGGCAAGTAAACACCATAATTACATATCCGCCGTCATGCAAGAGGGTCCGAATAAGTGTCTGGGTGTTCGAGCCCTAATGCAAGACAAATGGCAAGTAAACATCATAATTACATATTTGCCACCATGCAAGAGGGTCTGAATTAGTGTCCGAGTGTTTAAACTCTAATGCATGAGAAATGGCAAGTAAACACCGTAATTACGTATCTGCCATCATGCAGCAGGGTCCGAAGAAGTGCTGGGTGTCTAAACCCTAATGCATGAGAAATGGCAAGTAAACACCATAATTACATATCTGGCATCATGCAAAAGGATCTGAATAAGTGTCTGAGTGTTCGAACCCTAATGTATGAGAAATGTCAAGTAAAACCCATAATTACATATCTATCATCATGCTAGAGGATCCATTAGAAATTGCAAGTAAGCACCGTAATTACATATCTGCCATCATGTAAGAGGGTCCGAATAAGTGTCATAGTGTGTAAACACTAATGCATTAGAAATGGTAAGTAAATACCATAATTACATATCTGCCATCATGTAAGATGGTCCGAATAAGTGCTGGGTGTCTACACCCTAATGCAAGAGAAACGGCAAGTAAACACCATAATTACATATCTGCCGTCATGCAAGAGGGTCCGAATAAGTTTCCGAGTGTTCGAGCCCTAATACATGACAAATGGCAAGTAAACACCGTAATTACATATCTACAGTCATGCAAGAGGGTTCGGATAAGTGTCCTAGTGTTCGACGCCTAATGCTTGGGAAATGGTAAGTAAACACCATAATTACATATTTGCCATCATGCAAGAGGGCCTGAATTAGTGTCCGAGTGTTTAAACCCTAATGCATGAGAAATGGGATGTAAACACCGTTATTAAATAATTGCCATCTTGCAAGACAGTCCAAATAAGTGTCCGAGTGTTCGAACCCTGACGCTGGAGAAATGGCAAGTAAACACCATAATTACATATCTGTCATCTTGCAAGAGGGACCGAATCGGGGTCCGAGTGTTTAAACCCTAATGCATGAGAAATGTGAAGTAAACACCATAATTACATATCTGCCATCTTGCAAGAGGGTCCGAATAAGTGTTGGGTGTCTAAACCCTAATGCATGAGAAATAGCAAGTAACACCACAATTACATATCTGCCATCATGCAAAAGGGTCCGAATAAGTGTCCGAGTGTTCGAACCCTAATGTATGGGAAATGCCAAGTAAACACCATAATAACATATCTGCTACCATGCAAGAGAGTCTGAAGAAGTGCTGGGTGTCTAAACCCTAATGCATGAGAAATATCAAGTAAACATCATAATTACATATCTGCCATCATGCAAGAGGGTCCGAATAAGTGTCCGAGTGTTTAAACCCTAATGCATGAGAAACGTCAAGTAAACACCATAATTACATATCTGCCTTCATGCAAGAGGGTCCGAATAAGTGCTGGGTGTCTAAACCCTAATGGATGAGAAATAGCAAGTAACACCATAATTACATATCCGCCATCATGCAAAAGGGTCCGAATAAGTGTCCGAGTGTTCAAACCCTAATGTATGAGAAATGCCTACTAAACACCATAATTACATATCTGCTATCATGCAAGAGAGTCTGAAGAAGTGCTGGCTGTCTAAACCGTCATGCATGAGAAATAGCAAGTAAACACCATAATTATATATCTGCCATCATGCAAGAGGGTCCGAATAAGTGTCCGAGTGTTTAAACACCAATGCATGAGAAATGGTAAGGAAATACCATAATTACATATCTGCCATCATGTAAGATGGTTCGAATAAGTGCTGGGTGTCTAAACCCTAATGCATGAGAAATGACATGTAAACACCATAATTACATATCTGCCATCATGCAAGAGGGTCCGAATAGGTGTCCGAGTGTTCGAGCCCTAATGCATGACAAATGGCAAGTAAACACCATAATTACAAGTCTGCCATCATGCAAGAGGGTCTGAATTAGTGTCCGAGTGTTTAAACCCTAATGCACGAGAAATGGCAAGTAAACACCGTAATTTCATATCTTCCATCATGCAACAGGGTCCGAAGGGGTGCTGGGTGTCTAAACCCTAATGCATGGGAAATGGCAATTAAACACCATAATTACATATCTGCCATCTTGCAAAAGGGTGCGAATAAGTGTCCAAGCGCTCGAACCCTATTGTATGAGAATTGGCAACTAAACCCCATAATTACACATGTGCCATCATGCTAGAGGGTCCGAATAAGTGTTGGGTGTCTAAACCCTAATGCATGAGAAATAGCAAGTAAACACCATAATTACATATCTGCCATCATGCAAGAGGGTCCGAATCAGTGTCCGAGTGTGTAAACAATAATGTATAAGAAATGGTAAGAAAATACCATAATTACAAATCTGCCAACATGTGAGAGGGTTCGAATAAGTGCGGGGTGTCTAAGCCCTAATGAATGGGAAATGGCAAGTAAACACCATAATTACATATTTGCCATCATGCAAGAGTGTCTGAATAAGTGTTCGAGCGCTTAAACACTAATGCATGAGAAATGCTAAGTAAATACCATAATTACATATCCGCCATCGTGTAAGACGGTCCGATTAAGTGTTGGGTGTCTAAACCCTAATGCACGAGAAATGGCAAGTAAACACCATAATTACATATCCGCCATCACGCAAGAGGATCCGAATAAGTGTCCGAGTGTTCGAACCCTAATGCATGAGAAATGGCAAGTAAACACCATAATTACGTATCTGCCATCATGTAAGAGGGTCTGAATAAGTGTCCGAGTGTTCGAACCCTAATGTTTTAGAAATGGCAACTAAACACCATAATTACATATCGGTCATCATGCAAGAGGGTCCGAATAAGTGTCCGAGTGGTCGAACCCTAATGCATGAGAAATGGACAGTAAACACCACAGTTACATATCTGCCACCATGTAAGAGCGTCTAAATAAGTGTCCGAGTGTTTAAACCCAAATGCAAGAAAACACTATAATTACATATCTGCCATCATGCAACAGGGTCCGAATATGTGCTTGGTGTCTAAACCCAAATGCATGAGAAATGGCAACTAGCACCATAATCACATATCTGCCATAATGCCAGAGGGTCCGGTTAAGTGTTCGAGTATTTAAACCCTAATGCATGATAAATGGCAAATAAACACCATAATTACATATCTGCCATCATGCAAGAGAGTCCGAATAAGGTTCCGAGTGTTCGAGCCCTAATGCATGACAAATGGCAAGTAAACACCATAATTACATATTTGCCATCATGCAAGAGGGTCTGAATTAGTGTCCGAGTGTTTAAACCCTAATGCATGAGAAATGGCAAGTAAACACCGAAATTACATATCTGCCATCATGCAACAGGGTCCGAAGAAGTGCTGGCTGTCTAAACCCTAATGCCTGAGAAATAGCAAGTAAACACCATAATTACATATCTGCCATCATGCAAAAGGGTCCAAATAAGTGTCCGACTGTTCGAACCCTAATGTATGAGAAATGGCAAGTAAACACTATAATTACATATCTACCATCATGCTAGAGGGTCCGAATAAGTGCTGGGTGTCTAAACGCTAATGCAGGAGAAATAGCAAGTAAACACCATAATTACATATCTTGCATCATGCAAGAGGGTCCGAATAAGTGTTCGAGTGTGTAAACACTAATGCATGAGAAATTGTAAGTAAATACCATAATTAAATATCTGCCATCATGTAAGATGGTCCGAATAAGTGCTGGGTGTCTAAACCCTAATGCATGAGAAATGGCAAGTAAACACCATAATTACATATTTGCCGTCATGCAAAAGGGTCTGAATAATTTTCCGAGTGTTCGAGCCCTAATGCATGACAAATGACAAGTAAACACCGTAATTACATATCTGCCATGGTGCAACACGGTCCGAAGAAGTGCTGGTTGTCTAAACCCTAATGCATGAGAAATGGCAAGTAAACACCATAATTACATATCTGCCATCATGCAAGAGGTTCTGAATAATTGTCCGAGGGTTTAAGCCTTAATGCATGAGAAATGGCAAGTAAACGCCATAATAACATATCTGCCATCATGTTAGAGGGTCTGAATAAGTGTCCGAGTGTTAGAACCCTAATGTATAAGAAATGGCAATTAAACACCAAGATTACATATCTGCCATCCTGCAAGAGGGTCCCAATAAGTGTCCGAGTGTTCGAACCCTATTGCATGAGAATTGGCCAGTAAACACCACAATTACATGTCTGCCATCATGTAAGAGGGCCTGAATCAATGTCCGAGTGTTCAAACCCTAATGCATGAGAAATGGCAAGTGAACACCATAATTACATATCTGCCATCATGCAAGAGTGTCTGAATAAGTGCTTGGTGTCTAAACCCTAAAGCATGAGAAATGGCAACTAACACCATAATTACATATCTGCCATCATGCAAGAGGGTCCGAATATGTGTCCGAGCGTTTAAGCCCTAATGCATGAGAAACGGCAACTAAACACCATAATTAAATATCCGCAGTCATGCAAGAGGGTTCGAATAAGTGTCCGAGTGTTCGAGCCCTAATGCATGGGAAATGGTAAGTAAACACCATAATTACATATTTGCCATCATGCAAGAGGGTCTGAATTAGTTTCCGAGTGTTTAAACCCTAATGCATGAGAAATGGCATGTAAACACCGTTATTACATATCAGCCATCTTGCAAGACGGTCCAAATAAGTGTCCGAGTGTTCGAACAATGACGCAAGAGAAATGGCAGGTAAACACCATAATTACATATCTGTCATCTTGCGAGAGGGACCGAATAGGGGTCCGAGTGTTTAAACCCTAATGCATGAGAAATGGCAAGGAAACAACATAATTACATATCTACCATCATGCAAGCGGGTCCGAATAAATACTGGGTGTCTAAACCCTAATGCGTGAGAAATTGCAAGTAACACCGGGTCTGAATAAGTGTCCGAGTGTTCGAACCCTAATGCATGAGAAATGGCAAGTAAACACCAGAATTACATATCTGCCGTCATGTAAGAGGGTCTGAATAAGTGTCCGAGTGTTCGAACCCTAATGTATCAGAAATGGCAATTAAGCGCCATAATTACATATCTGCCATCATGCAAGTTGGTCCGAATAAGTGCTGGGTGTCTAAACTCAGTGCATGAGAAATGGCAAGTAAAAACCATAATTACATTCTGCCATCATGCAAGAGGGTCCGAATAAGTGTCCGAGTGTTCGAACCCTAATGCTTGAGAAATGGCAAGCAAACGCCATAATTGCATATCTGCCATCATGTAAGAGGGTCTAAATAAGTGTCCGAGTGCTCGAACCGTAATGTATCAGAAATGGCAATTAAACACCATAATTACATATCTGCCATCATGCAAGAGGGTCCAAATAAGTGTCCGAGTGTTCGAACCCTAATGCATGAGAAATGGCCAGTAAACACCACAATTACATATCTGCCATCATGTAAGAGGGTCTAAATATGTGTCCGAGTGTTTAAACCCAAATGCATGAGAAATGGCAAGTAAACACTATAATTACATATCTACCATCATGCAATAGGGTCTGAATAAGTGCTTGGTGTCTAAACCCTAATGCTTGAGAAATGGAAGCTAACACCATAATTACATATCTACCATCATACCAGAGGGTCCGGATAAGTGTCCGAGTGTTTAAACCCAATGCATGATAAATGGCAAGTAAACACCATAATTACATATTTGCCATCATGCAAGAGGGTCTAAATTAGTGTCCGAGTGTTTAAACCCTAATGCATGAGAAATGGCAAGTAAACACCGTAATTACTACCTGCAGTCATGCAAGAGGGTTCAAATAAGTGTCCGAGTGTTCGAGCCCTAATGCATGAGAAATGGCAAGTAAACACCATAATTACATATTTGCCATCATGCAAGAGGGTCTGAATTAGTGTCCGAGTGTTTAAACCCCAATGCTTGAGAAATGGCATGTAAACACTGTAATTACATATCTGCCATCATTCAAAAGGGTCCGAATGAGTGTCCGTGTGTTCGAACCCCGACGCAAGAGAAATGGCAAGTAAACACCATAATTACATATCTACCATCATGCAAAAGGGACCGAATAGGGGTCCGAGTGTTTAAACCCTAATGCATGAGAAATGGCATGTAAACACCATATTTACACATCTGCCATCATGCAAGAGGGTCCGAATAAGTGCTAGGCGTCTAAACCCTAATGCATGAGAAATGGCAAGTAACACCATAATTACATATCTGCCATCATGCAAGAGAGTCTGAAGACGTGCTGCGTGTCTAAACCCTAATGCATGAGAAATAGTATGTAAAAACCATAATTACATATCTGCAATCATGTAAGAGGGCCCGAATAAGTGCTGGGTGTCTAAACCCTAATGCGTGAGAAATGACAAGTAAACACCATAATTACATATCTGCCAGCATGCAAGAGGGTCCGAATAAGTGTCCGACTGTTCGAACCCTATTGCAAGTGAAATGACCAGTAAACACCACAATTACATATCTGCCATCATTTAAGATGGTCCGAATAAGTGTAGGGTGTCTAAACCCTAGTGCAAGAGAAATGGCAAGGAAACACCATAATTACACATCTGCCATCATGTAAGACGGTCCGAATAAGTGCTGGGTGTCTAAACCCTAGTGCATGAGAAATGACAAGTAAACACCATAATTACATATCTGCCATCATGCAAGAGGGTCCGAATAAGTGTCCGAGTGTTTGAACCCTAATGCATGAGAAATGGCAAGTAAACACCATAACAACATATCTGCCATCATGTAAGATGGTCCGAATCAGTGCTGGGTGTCTAAACCCTAATGCATGAGAAATGACAAGTAAACACCATAATTACATATCTACCATCATGCAAGAGGGTCCGAATAAGTGTCCGTGTGTTCGAACCCTAATGCATGAGAAATGGCAAGTAAACACCATAATTACATATCTGCCATCATGTAAGAGGGTCTGAATAAGTGTCCGAGTGTTTGAACCCTAATGTATCAGAAATGACAATTAAACACTATAATTACATATCTGCCATCATGCAAGAGGGTCCGACAAAGTGTCCGAGTGTTCGAACCCTACTGCATGAGAAATGGCCAGTAAACACCACAATTACATATCTGCCATCACGTAAGAGGTTCTAAATAAGTGTCCGAGTGTTTAAATCCAAATGCATGAGAAATGGCAAGTGAACACTATAATTACATATCTGCCATCTTGTAATAGGGTCCGAATAAGTGCTTGGTGTCTAAACCCTAATGCATGAGAAATGGCAACTAGCACCATAATTACATATCTGCCATCATACCAGAGGGTCCGAATAAGTGTCCGAGTGTTTAAACCCTAATGCATGAGAAATGGCAAGTAAACACCATAATTACATTTCTGTCGTCATGCGAGAGGGTCCGAATAAGTGTCCAAGTGTTCGAGCCCTAATGCATGACAAATGGCAAGTAAACACCATAATTACATATTTGCCATCATGCAAGAGGGTCTGAATTCGTGTCCGAGTGTTTAAACCCTAATGCATGAGAAATGGCAAGTAAACACCATAATTACATTTCTGTCGTCATGCGAGAGGGTCCGAATAAGTGTCCAAGTGTTCGAGCCCTAATGGATGACAAATGGCAAGTAAACACCATAATTACATATTTGCCATCTTGCAAGAGGGTCTGAATTCGTGTCCGAGTGTTTAAATCATAATGCATGAAAAATGGCAAGTAAACACCATAATTACATATATGACATCGTGCAAGAGGGTCCGAATAAGTGTCCGAGTGTACGAACCCTAATGAATGAGAAATGGCCAGTAAACAGCACAATTACATATCTGCCATCATGTAAAAATGCCTGAATAAGTGTCCGAGTGTTTAAACCCTAATGCATGAGAAATGGCAAGTAAACACCATAATTACATATTTGCCATCATGCAAGAGGGTCAGAATTAGTGTCCGAGTGTTTAAACCCTAATGCATGAGAAATGGCAAGTAAACACCATAATTACATATCTGACATCACGCAAAAGGGTTCGAATAAGTGCTGGGTGTCTAAACCCTAATGCATGAGAAATAGTAAGTAATTACCGTAATTACATATCTGCCATCATGCAAGAGGGTCTGAATAGGTGTCCGAGTTTTCGAACCCTAACACCATGCAAGAGGGTCCGAATGAGAGTCTGAGTGTTCGAACCCTAATGGATGAGAAATGGCAAGTAAACACCATTATTACATATCTGCCATCATGTAAGAGGGTCTAAATACGTGTCTGAGTGTTCGAACCCTAATGTTTGAGAAATGGCAATTAAACACTCTATTACATATCTGCCATCATGCAGGAGGGTCCGAATAAGTGCTTGGTGTCTAAACCCTAATGCATGAGAAATGGCAACTAGCACCATAATTACATATCTGCTATCATGCAAGAGGGTCCGAATAAGTGTCCGAGTGTTTAAACCCTAATGCATGGGAAATGGCAAGTAAATACAATAATTACATATCTGCCGTCATGGAAGAGTGACTGAATAAGTGTCCGAGTGTTCGAGCCCTAATGCATGAGAAATGACAAGTAAAGAACATAAATACATTTTTGCCATCATGCAAGAGCGTCTGAATTAGTGTTCGAGTGTTTAAACCCTATGCATGAAAAATGGCAAGTAAACACCATAATTACATATATGACATCCTGCAAGAGGGTCCGAATAAGTGTCCAAGTGTTCGAACCCTAATGAATGAGAAATGGCCGGTAAACACCACAATTACATATCTGCCATCATGTAAAAGGGCTTGAACAAGTGTCCGAGTGTTTAAACCCAAATGCATGAGAAATGGCAAGTAAACACCATAATTACATATTTGCCGTCATGCAAGAGGGTTCGAATAAGTGTCCGAGTGTTCGAGCCCTAATGCATGAGAAATGGCAAGTAAACATCATAATTACATATTTGCCGTCATGCAAGAGGGTCTGAATTAGTGTCCGAGTGTTTAAACCCTAATGCATGAGAAATGGCAAGTAAACACCATAATTACATATCTGACATCATGCAAGAGGGTCCGAAGAAGTGCTTGGTGTCTAAACCCTAATGCATGAGAAATGGCAACTAACACCATAATTACATATCTGCCATCATGCAAGTGGGTCTGAATAAGTGTCCGAGTGTTCGAACCGTAACGCATGAGAAATGGCAGGTAAACACTGTAATTACATATCTGCCATCATGCAAGGGGGACCGAATAAGTGTCCGGGTCTTTAAACACTAATGTATGAGAAATGGCAAGTAAACCCCATAATTACATATCTGCCATCATGCAAGGGGGTCCGAATAAGTGTTGGGTGTCGAAACCCTAATGCATGAGAAATGGAAGTAACACCATAATTACATGTCTGCCGTCATGCAAAAGGGTCCGAATAAGTGTCCGAGTGTTCGAACCCTAATGCACGAGAAATTCCAAGCAAACACTATAATTACATATCTGCCGTCATCCAAGAAGGTCCGAAGAAGTGCTGGGTGTCTAAACCCTAATGCATGAGAAATGGCAAGTAAAAACCATAATTACATACTGCCATCATGCAAAAGGGTCCGAATAAGTGCTGGGTGTCTAAACCCTAGTGCATGAGAAATGGCAAGTAAACACCATAATTACATATCTGCCATCAAGCAAGAGAGTCTGAATAAGTGTTCGAGTGTTTAAACACTAATGCATGAGAAATGGTAAGTAAATACCATAATTACATATCAGCCATCATGTAAGATGGTCCGAATAAGTGCTGGGTGTCTAAACCCTAGCGCATGAGAATTGGAAAGTGGACAACATAATTACATATCTACCATCATGCAAGAGGGTCCAAGTAAGTGTCTGAGTGTCCGATCCCTAATGCATGAGAAATGGCAAGTAAACACCATAATTACACATCTGACATCATGCAAAAAGGTTCGAATAAGTGCTGGGTGTCTAGACCCTAATGCATGAGAAATAGCAAGTAATTACCATAATTACATATCTGCCATAATGCAAGAGGGTCCGAATAAGTGTCCGAGTGCTCGAACCCTAATTCATGAGAAATGGCAAGTAAACACCATAATTACAAATCTGCCATCATGCAAGAGGGTCTGAAGAAGTGCTTGGTGTCTAAACCCTAATGCATGAGAAATGGCAACTAACACCATAATTACATGTCTGCCATCATGCAAGTGGGTCCGAATAAGTGTCCGAGTGTTCGAACCGTAACTCATGGGAAATGGCAGGTAAACACCATAATTACATATCTGTCATCATGCAAGGGGGACCGAATAAGTGTCCGGGTGTTTAAACCCTAATGTATGAGAAATGGCAAGTAAACACCATAATTACATATCTGCCATCATGCAAGCGGGTCCGAATAAGTGTTGGGTGTCTAACCCCTAATGCATGAGAAATGGCAAGTAACACCATAATTACATATCTGCCATATTGCAAAATGATCCGAATAAGTGTCCGAGTGTTCGAAGCCTAACGTATGAGAAATGCCAAACAAACACCATAATTACATATCTGCCGTCATGCAAGAAGGTCCGAAGAAGTGCTGGGTGTCTAAACCCAAATGCATGAGAAACGGCAAGTAAACACCATAATTACATATCTGCCATCATGCAAAAGGGTCCGAATAAGTGCTGGGTGTCTAAACCCTAATGCATGAGAAATAGCAAGTAAACACCATAATTACTTATCTGCCATCATGCAAAAGGGTCCGAAGAAGTGCTGGGTGTCTAAACCCTAATGCATGAGAAGTAGCAAGTAAACACCATAATTCAAGTGTTTAAACACTAATGCATGAGAAATGGCAAGTAAATACCATAATTACATATCTGCCATCATGTAAGATTGTCCGAATATGTGCTGGGTGTCTCAACCCTAGCGCATGAGAAATTGCAAGTAAACAACAAAATTACATACACGCCATCATGCAAGATGGTCCAAATAAGTGTCCGAGTGTTCGAACCCTAATGCATGAGTAATGGCAGGTAAACACCATAATTACATATCTGCCATCATGTAAGAGGGTCTGAATAAGTGTCCGAGTGTTTAATCCCTAATGCATGAGAAATGGCAAGTAAACACCAAAATTACATATCTGACATCATGCAAAAGGGTTCGAATAAGTGTTGGGTGTCTAAACCCTAATGCATGAGAAATAGCAAGTAATTACAATAATTACATATCTGCCATCATGCAAGAGGGTCCGAATAAGTGTCCGAGTGTTCGAATCCTAACGCATGAGAAATGGCAGGTAAACTCCATAATTACATATCTGCCATCATGCAAGAGGGACCGAATAAATGTCCGAGTGTTTAAACCCTAATGCATGAGAAATGGCAAGTCAACACCATAATTACATATCAGTCATCATGCAAGAGGGTCCGAGGAAGTGCTTGGTGTCTAAACGCTAATGCATGAGAAATGGCAGGTAACACCATAATTACAAATCTGCCATCATGCAAGAGGGTCCGAATAAGTGTCCGAGTGTTCGAACCGTAACGCATGAGAAATGGCAAGTAAACACCATAATTGCATATTTGCCATCATGCAAGGGGGACCGAATAAGTGTCCGGGTGTTTAAACCCTAATGCATGAGAAATGGAAAATAAACACCATATTACATATATCCCATCATGCAAGAGGGTCCGAATAAGTGTCCGAGTGTTCGAATCCTAATGCTCGAGAAGTGGCAAGTAAACACTATAATTACTAATCTGCCATCATGCAATAGGGTCCGAATAAGTGTTGGGTGTCTAAACCCTAATGCATGAGAAATGGCAAGTAACACCATAATTAAATATCTTCCATCATGCAAAAGGGTCCGAATAAGTGTCTGATTGTTTAAACCCTAATGCATGAGAAATGGCAAGTCAACACCATAATTACATATCTGCAGTCATGCAAGAGGGTTCGAATAACTGTCCGAGTGTTCGAGCTCTAATGCATGAGAGATGGCAAGTAAACACCATAATTACATATTTGCCATCATTCAAAAGGGTCTGAATTAGTGTCCGAGTGTTTAAACCCTAATGCATGAGAAATGGCAAGGAAATACCATAATTACATATCTGCCATCATGCAAAAGGGACTGAGTAGGGGTCCGAGTGTTTAAACCCTAATGCATGAGAAATGGCCAGTAAACACCGTAATTACATATCTGCCATCATGCAAGAGGGTCCAAAGAAGTGCTGGGTGTCTAAACCCTAATGCATGAGAAATGGCAAGTTACAGCATAATTACATATCTGCCATCATGGAAAAGGGTCCGAACAAGTGTCCGAGTGTTCGAACCCTAATGTATGAGAAATGCCAAGTAAACACCATTATTACATATCTGACATCATGCAAAAGGGTTCGAATAAGTGCTGGGTGTCTAAACCCTAATGCATGAGAAATAGCAAGTAATTACAATCATTACATATCTGCCACCATGCAAGGGGGTCCGAATAAGTGTTGGGTGTCTAAACCCTAATGCATGAGAAATGGAAGTAACACCACAATTACATATCTGCCATCATGCAAAAGGGTCCGAATAAGTGTCCGAGTGTTCGAACCCAAATGTATGAGAAATGCCCAGCACAGACCATAATTACATATCTACCGTCATGCAAGAAGGTCCGAAGAAGTGCTGGGTGTCTAAACCCTAACGCATGAGAAATGGCAAGTAAAACCCATAATTACATATCTGCCATCATGCAAAAGGGTCCGAATAAGTGCTGGGTGTCTAAACCCTAATGCATGAGAAATGGCAAGTAAACACCATAATTACATATCTGCCATCATGCAAGAGGGTCTGAATAAGTGTTCGAGTGTTTAAACACTAAAGCATGAGAAATGGTAAGTAAATACCATAATTACATATCTGCCATCATGTAAGATGGTCCGAATAAGTGCTGGGTGTCTAAACCCTAGCGCATGAGAAATGGCAAGTAGACAACATAATTACATATCTGCCATCATGCAAGAGGGTCCAAATAAGTGTCTGAATGTCCGAACCCTAATGCATGAGAAATGACAAGTAAACACCATAATTACATGTCTGTCATCATGCAAAAAGGTACGAATAAGTGCTGGGTGTCTAAACCCTAATGCATGAGAAATAGCAAGTAATTACCATAATTACAAATCTGTCATAATGCAAGAGGGTCCGAATAAGTGTCCAAGTGCTCGAACCCTAACGCATGAGAAATGGCAAGTAAACACCATAATTACATATCTGCCATCATGCAAGTGGGTCCGAAGAAGTGCTTGGTGTCTAAACCCTAATGCATGAGAAATGGCAACTAACACCATAATTACATATCTGCCATCATGCAAGTGGGACCGAATAAGTGCCCGGGTGTTTAAACCCTAATGTATGAGAAATGGCAAGTAAACACAATAATTACATATCTACCATCATGCAAGGGGGACCGAATAAGTGTCCGGGTGTTTAAACCCTAATGCATGAGAAATGGAAAATAAACACCATATTACATATATCCCATCATGCAAGAGGCTCCGAATAAGTGTCTGAGTGTTCGAATCCTAATGCTCGAGAAGTGGCAAGTAAACACTATAATTACTAATCTGCCATCACGCGACAGGGTCCGAATAAGTGTTGGGTGTCTAAACCCTAATGCATGAGAAATGGCAAGTAACACCATAATTAAATATCTGCCATCATGCAAAAGGGTCCGAATAAGTGTCTGAGTGTTTAAACCCTAATGCATGAGAAATGGCAAGTAAACACCATAATTACATATCTGCAGTCATGCAATAGGGTTCGAATAACTGTTCGAGTGTTCGAGCCCTAATGGATGAGAGATGGCAAGTAAACACCATAATTACATACTTGCCATCAGTCAAAAAGGTCTGAATTAGTGTCCGAGTGTTTAAACCCTAATGCGTGAGAAATGGTAAGGAAATACCATAATTACATATTTGCCATCATGCAAAAGGGACCGACTAGGGGTCCGAGTGTTTAAACCCTAATGCATAAGAAATGGCAAGTAAACACCATAATTACATATCTGCCATCATGCAAGAGGGTCTGAATAAGTGCTGGGTCTCTAAACCCTAATGCATGAGAAATGGAAAGTTACACCATAATTACATATCTGCCATCATGGAAAAGGGTCCGAACAAGTGTCCGAGTGTTCGAACCCTAATGTATGAGAAATGCCAGGTAAACACCATTATTACATATCTGACATCATGCACAAGGGTTCGAATAAGTGCTGGGTGTCTAAACCCTAATGCATGAGAAATAGCAAGTAATTGCAATCATTACATATCTGCCATCATGCAAGAGGGTCCGAATAAGTGTCCGACTGTTCGAATCCTAAAGCATGAGATATGGCAGGTAAACTCCATAATTACATACCTGCCATCATGCAAGAGGGACCGAATAAGTGTCCGAGTGTTTAAACCCTAATGCATGAGAAATGTCAAGTAAACACCATAATTACATTTCAGCCATCATGCAAGAGGGTCCGAAGAAATGCTTGGTGTCTAAACCCAAATGCGTGAGAAACGGCAAGTAAACACCATAATTACATATCTGCCATCATGCAAAAGGGTCCGAATAAGTGCTGGCTGTCTAAACCCTAATGCATGAGAAATAACAAGTAAACACCATAATTACATATCTGCCATCATGCAAAAGGGTTCGAAGAAGTGCTGGGTGTCTAAACCCTAATGCATGAGAACTAGCAAGTAAACACCATAATTCAAGTGTTTAAACACTAATGCATGAGAAATGATAAGTAAATACCATAATTACATATCTGCCATCAAGTAAGATGGTCCGAATAAGTGCTGGGTGTCTAAACCCTAGCGCATGAGAAATGGCAAGTAAACAACAAAATTACATATATGCCATCTGTAGACGTCCCCCGAACGCCCCGGGAGGGTTAGTCCCGTTTTGTTCATTTGGGGTTACTATAGCTCGGACTCGACTTGTGTCACGGCTCTCAATCTGAACCAAAGAGTCCAAACCTGGCAAATCGTTTTGAGAAACAGTTTTTTGAAAAGTAGTGCCAAACATGGACTGCTTTGCCAGATACAGAGTCGCCACCTAAATATTTTTTATGGGAGAATTTAGGAAACCCTGACTCGGTGCCGAAGGCCACATGTCCGTCATCACCGGAGTTGTCTCGGCTCGGGAGCTTGGGTACGATCGGGGAAGGTCAGCTATGATCACCCCCTTTTGCCCGGTCCGAAGACCGGCCTCTACTAACCGTGATATCCATTTTTGAAAACTTTATATGTTCTTAAACCGATTGTTAGCCTAGAATTACTATGTTATGCGCGCAGCAAACAAGTATAGACCAAATCGCCCAAATTGGAACAAAACATTTCATGTTTATTTTGAAAATGGTTTGCTACTCGCAAGTAGGCTAAAACACAGATTTTGCAACCCTCAAGTGGGTTTTTGGAAAAGATGGTTTTGCCACTATCTAGTGGGCTTAAAAATTGCAGTTTTAATGCATTATCCCAATTTAAGCAATTTGACCTCCACCCACAGGCATTCAAGCAGTTTATCTCATGTAAACACTTAGCCGCATGGCAAGCATACTATTATGGCAACATTCACACGCATGTTGGATGCTAAAGCATAACTACTTACATTGTACTCCGTGCCAAAACAATGAACAAGTTAGCAAATATGCATGTCCTAGTTCATGTTATTTTGCCTAATGCAACACATACAAGATGCAATTTTAGTTAGGCTCGGTTATCCTAAAAATGGCATACGATATGCAACCGACTGATTCATGTATTCAATTTTGGAATTTGAAAATATGAATGCGGTTAGTATGATGTACCGAGCCTGGTGCATGTCAACAAATGCATGAATGCACGCATGCATATCATAAGGTATGCTAATTTCAAAAATGCCCTAATCTACCATCACAAGCAGATAAATAAAAGAGAAGAAAGAAATGGGGATTGGAAGACATACACACACTCACCCACACTTATTACATGTTTACCCTCACTCAGAGGGTCCGAATGAATATTACAGTCCCAAATAATAAACAAATAAAATTATTACAAAAATTTCTAATTTAATTTAATAGAAAAGGTGGCAAAGGAAATAAGAGGGTAGCCGCAGCCTCTGCCTCGGGATGCGCGAATGATGCATGCTCGAATCCATCTCGCCCGGAAAACCCGTATTGTACTCCTGCCGCCTCTGTTTGTACTGCCTTGTCTTTCTGAAAATTCCCAAAGTCCTGGAGCAGGTCCCTTACACACTGCAGAGCACCACCGGCGAGGCAGAATTATTACCGGCACTCCAGAATTTTCATCGGCATTTTATTAGATTCATCGGCACTCCATAGATTGCCGGTCGGCACCAAATTCTGCCGGTCGGCAGAAACTTCCTGCAGAAGACAATTCGACAGCAAACAGAGAACAGGCAGTGCATGACATGGAGTTTTCAGGTACATGTGGGCATGGTTGTGCTTCTTATCATGTTTTGAACTCAAAGAAGCATGACCTTCGATCTTTGAGCCATCAATGGTGCATGATGACTCAAGGGATCAAATTTGCCACTTAATGTAAGGATGTATGCAACAAACACAATGAACTCCGAAACCTTATCATGGCGAAGTCAAAGGCCTCGGGGATCGAAAGTTAAGACGCGTTACATCACTTGTGGTATGAACGCCCCTCAACTCTCACACTTGGTTTGACACCCCAAACCAAGTAATGCAATGCATGTTATGCAAAACATGGCTCAAAATGCAACATGATATCAATGTGCAAGGTATGCCAAGAATCATGCAACTAGTATGGCAAGCATGCAATATTTGATATACAAGACACAAATGTGATGTAAACATGGACGCTTTGAGCAATAGAATCATCATGCTACAACAACATGTGAAGCAACCATGCATCAATCATGAAGCAATTATGCAAAGATGGCTTAAAATGGCAAAGGGGAAGACCCTCACCCTCCTCAAAACAGTGGCCAAAAGTGTCCGAGAGATGGACCAATGTTCATGCCAACATGCAAGCCAAAAGTCCTATGGTTAAGGCACAAAAGGGAAACATTTCACTCTCATCAACATGACCACTCATGGCATGATTAAAACAAGTAAAAACAGAATTTTTACATGCAAAATGGGACCCCAAAACCTCCTAATATGACAGCTAAAGTACCTCCCATGAAACAAATGCACTAAGGCTCACTCTTAGGCATAAGAGGACACACCCTCAAGGCATGAAAGAGGTCATGCATGCACACATACAAACATGAGTCTTGGGCTAAAATGTGGTCCTTGGTGATGTCAAAATCATGAGGGTAATCACAAACATGCATGCTAGAAGTCAACATGCTCAAAGCTTTCAAGCCAAACTACAAAGCAACCCTAACAAACATGTCAAGCATGATCAAATGGATAACCAACAAACTTTAAGCATGGAAAAACAATACTAAAAGCTTCATGGAACTAAGCCAACATACACAAGAATCATAGCCTAATCATGAGATGTACTTCTAAGCAAAATGGAGCAATACAAAGCAAGTATTACAAGCATACGAGGAGGCACAAATCCGACCAAAAACAGAGGTTACATATGACCTAAAATACCTAAAAAAATTATGAAATGAGGCCAAGGATCATCAAGCACACATGCTACCCTTTTGGGCCCAAAAAGCATGGAAACAAACCATGAAGGGAGAGGGGTGTCCCTCCCCTATGCAAGACTTCAAACCATCTCTTTTTGACACTAAAATACACTGATTTTCAGTGGTCAAAGGACCACAACACTGAAGTGGACAAAACCTTATGAAAGAGGCACCAAAATGGATCAAACAAGGCTTAGAAGGGGGAGTTTGCACTCAAACCACAAAATGACCTTCATGAAAGTGCTAGAGCAGGAAAATACAAGCCCTTTTTATGTTATACACAAGAGCTAAAACAGCAAGCTAGATAGGTAAAAAACTATTGCAAGTTTGGGGAATATAAATCAAGATGCTCACCCTTGAAGAACCTTTGAAGAACAAATGGTCTAGCCTCCTTCTTTGGATCAAAACCAGTCCAAAAACTCAAGAAACAACCCCCCAAGTCCCTCAATCTCGGAGTAAGGTGTAATGGTGTGTGTAATGGTGCAAAAGTAAGGTAAAAAACCACCTTTTGAGCTAAGAAACACACACAAAGGAGGAGAGAGGGGGAGGTATAGAGATAATATGTATCTATATCTCAAAGGTCTGGTTTTTGGTTGCAAGAAGCTAACCTAGATCAAAGAGGAAGACCCTCCTCTTATAAGACTCCCTCTTGCAAAGCTTACACAACAAGCTTGCTTAGAGGGAGATCCCTCCATACACGTGTATGGAGGGGGGAAGAGTTGGTGCCAGCTATCACAGCTGGCACAAAATATCTCCATAAAGTGGATGAACAGTGGTCGGCTGCCCAAAAAAGTTGTTTCGACAAAAAAGAGTGCCGACCGGCAACAAACTATGTCGACCGGCAACAAATAGTGCCGATGGCAGAAAAAGACCAGCCGGTGGCCTCTAGCCACTGCCGGTGATGGGTGGGGATGGTCCACAAGCCCTACCCTGCCTCTCAAAGGCAAAACACAAGTGTTCGGTGCAAAACCAGACACTAAACGGTCAAGTTCGGAGATCCTGAGGCAGGGCGCGCGAGCCGAGACCTCCGGGAACTCCGAACGAACACGATCACGGATGATCACCGAGTGTTCAAACGGTGACGTCCAAGTCTTGAGGACGGTCAAAAATGGGGTCTCTACAGTTGCCCCTCTTTGACAGAACTCGGAAATCA
Source organism: Camellia sinensis (assembly GCF_055761805.1). NCBI lineage: Eukaryota > Viridiplantae > Streptophyta > Magnoliopsida > Ericales > Theaceae > Camellia > Camellia sinensis. The sequence goes on from NC_138972.1 coordinate 167,068,498, forward strand.
TAACAATGACGGGAGTGAATGTCAAAGCCCAGAGACGACCCATTTTTGACAAGGCCGAAGACTTAGACAAACATGCAAGACAATCAAGATATGTGCCCGAAGGCAGGGGCAAAATGCAAGACAATGCAGAAGGCCGAACATAACTTATGATCATGCAAAGAAAGCTTTAACGAAGCGTACATGCGACAGTTTTAAGCTAGCATACACCAAACTACACTACAATGCAGAAAGGATGTAAGAGAATTATGCAATTCTCAATACGTCTCACTCGGGAGATACAATACCTGTGCGGCTCGTCCGGTTACACCAGCCTTAAGTGAACCGTACATACAATATCGTGCCTGAAAAGAAAACAAACTTAACAGGTACAATATCGTTAGCAACGTGCATGACAATGCAAGAATAGTGGTGTACTCGAAATGCGTGACAGCGCACAGCAAGTGGAGAGCATAACAATGCTGTGAAGATACAAATAGGTACGTGGAGCAAGCGGTCTACGCAGGCGACGAAATTGATCATAAGCACGCGGTCTACGTAGGTAACGAAACTAACAAACGGTCTACGCAATTAAAACATGCGGTCTACGCAGGTGATGAAACTAAACATGCGGTCTACGCAATCAAAACATGCGGTCTATGCAGATATTGAAATTAAACATGCGGTCTACGCAAGTAATGAAATTAAACATGCGGTCTACGCAATCAAAACATGCGGTCTACGCAGATATTGAAATTAAACATGCGGTCTACGCAAGTAATGAAATTAAACATGCGGTCTACGCAATCAAAACATGCGGTCTACGCAGGTATTGAAATTAAACATGCGGTCTATGCAAGCAAAACATGCGGTCTACGCAGGTATTGAAATTAAACATGCGGTCTACGCAAGCAAAACATGCGGTCTACGCAGGTATTACAATTAAATATGCGGTCTACGCAAGCAAAAGATGCGGTCTACGCAGGTATTGAAATCAAACATGCGGTCTATGCAAGCAAAACATGCGGTCTACGCAGGTATTGAAATTAAACATGCGGTCTACGCAAGCAAAACATGCGGTCTACATAGGTATTGAAATTAAACATGCGGTCTACGCAAGAAAAACATGCGGTCTACGCAGGTATTGAAATTAAACATGCGGTCTACGCAAGCAAAACATGCGGTCTACGCAGGTATTGAAATTAAACATGCGGTCTACGCAAGCAAAACATGCGGTCTACGCAGGTATTGAAATTAAACATGCGGTCTACGCAATCAAAAACATGCGGTCTACGCAGGTATTGAAATCAAACATGCGGTCTACGCAAGTAAAGAAGGGATCTACCATTACATAGCATAATTGAAACAATTTGCGGAGTTCACAAAGCATGAAAAAGATACGGGGCGGGACATTCTTCGCATGCATCGAGCGTTGCTCGCAGAAGTTGTGGCCTGAGGTCAACTCAAAGGTTCACGTTTCAAAGGTGTGATTTCCCGTATTGTGAGGGCGTCCAACGACGCGGCTGACCCGAACAAAGATGCGGAAGGTGCGTTAACCGCAAGGGGAGTTTCACCGGTATCAATTCTGATACTTGACTACCCTGCCATTCTACGCTTTATTTTCTTTTTTACTAGTAGCTTAAGCACATTGCACTGCCTCGGGCAGGTTTTATTCTTTTTCAAAGTCACATATTTTGCAAAACACGTGATGGGAATGAAACAAATCATTTTGTTCAAAAGATGTTGCATTTGTGGATTTTCTGTGCATCGCATTGCAGGGTATCACACCACAAATGTGAACGAAATTGAACTCATTTTGGAAATTTGCAATCGTAATAATCAGGTAGTGAACCGACTTACAACTCGATAAGCAAAACAAAGACACGATGCAACCAAACAAGTGTGAATACAACTCGATAAACAAATCAAGAGCTCAAAGAGAGCGAAATACAACTCAATAAGCAAATGTTCACAAACTCGACGAGCAGGCAAGCGTGGCTCTGCAAGGATCGACCGCCGAGGAGGGGTTGGAGGTGGTGAAGTTCCCCAATTCTTAGCATAAATAGCTCAGGAAACCAGAAGGAAGTCCACCGGCATGGTGTAGGGACCACCGGTTGCAAGGAATGGCTACCGGCCATATGCCTGTTTTGTCGGCAAACTAAAATGGCCGGTCGGCAGATTTTTTTGGCCGGCCGGCACTAAACGAGGGGGACCACCAGAATGTTGACACCTGTCCCCCACTCAACCTTATCTCCTACAAAAGATCCCAGCTTCGTAGTTTTTCTCATTTTCACACTGATTTGCTCCAATGGAAGAGTTTCTTGATCAAAGTCTCACAGCTTGGATTGCTAGCTTGGATGGCTCGGAAAAAGTGAATTTCTGGGGTTTTGGCATAAATGCACTATTCACTGTGGGTCGTACCCCCTTGCACTTCCCGTTTCTTCATGCCGCGGCAAGGTTTTGGAATCCGGTGACACATGTCTTTAGCTTCGCCGGGCAAGAGATGTGTCCTACCTTCGAAGATTTCCGAGCTTTAATGGAGTCCGAGCGCGACGAGGAGCTCCTGCCCCAACTTAATTTTGGTCATGCCCAATCCTTAGGGCGCATGTGCGGACTCAGCATGCGCGATGCTCGATCTCTGATGGGTGACGGGATGTTAGACATTCCGAGTTTGGCCAATCGATTTTCTGATGCTGGTGATCGCAACAACCATCGCTGGCAAGGCTTCCGACGACATGCCCTCTGTTTATGCATGCTATCCCATTTTCTATTTGTCTCGGGCTCTGAAGGGGCTAGTGTCCGGCTGATTGAGGTTGCCCAAGGCTTGAGAGAGGGCAAGAGCTGTATTGCCATGGCTCTGGCCGAGACGTTAATGGGTTTAGACGCCTTTTATCGCCATGAGACGACTAGGTTGGCGGGGAGTCCACTACTGCTACAGGTAATATTTCCCACCCAATATCGCATTTATGTATTTCTCTCATCACTCGGCCCTCAATCTCAGTCTTTTCTCACAAAACCCCATTCTCACTCTTCTCTCCTCGTACATCACTCTATTCTTTATTCTCTCATTTTTTTTTTTTTTTTTCAATCCCTCCCCAGGTGTGGCTGATGGATAAACTGCAGGTTGTGGACTCCTGCCCCGCATATTCAGCTCGCGGCTACTTCTTCCGGCATCGTCTAGTCAATGCCTTGGATGAGGAATGGTGGTTCGCTTGGATGTGCCACTTGTCCGCAGACCGTATTGCTTGGCGGTGCCCTTGGTTGAACCTTCCGGCAATGAGTTACAATATGCCTCGGCAGACTGGGATTCAACTGGTTGGTCTCACTCATTGTGTATTCTATTTCCCATTTCGGATTCGACGCCAATTTGGCCATGATCAGACTTGCCCACCAGAGGGGATAGAGTATCCTGCTGCATTTCCAGCCCGAGGCGCACAGCTTGCCTGGCAGGCCACCGCGTGGAGGATGAGAGAACTCTTGGCCCCCGCTCTTACTTTCAGTTGCACTTTGTCTGACGAGTGCATATATTGGCTCAATGAAGAAGCACAGATCGGGCCCAGCTTGGCATCAGAGGCTTCGACCAGCTCTGGGAGGGGGCGCAGGAACACCTGACTTGACCATGCCCTAGATTTATTGCTTTATTAGTACTTTCAAGTTTTCTTTCATGAATGTAATAAAAAGCAACTTCAATTGTATGTAAGAGCAGGAGAACTCTGTTTTTGAAATCAAAGAAATTGAAAGTTGTGGCACTGAAAATTTTCCACCTTGGTCCAAAAATGGTCGAAGTTGTAAAAAGATTATTTGAACAAAGTCAGCTTTTATTAAAACTTCTCAAAGATATTTTTGATGTGGATCAGAACTGGACACGCCTGAGATCTGTCACTCGAGATGCACAACCCCAGATTCCTGCAACTGGAAAGTTGCCCCTAGTCTGAAGAGCGCCGCAACACTGCATAGCAACGGAACGTTGCCCCTAGTCTGAGTGGCATCGCACCGGAGATTCCAACGAATGCTGATGAACAAAGATGACTGAGATGATCAAATGGACAAAGTTGATCGGGGAAGTGCTATAGTTGAACTTCAGGATGAAGCTGCCTACGTATCCCAAACATGGGAATCAAGCCTCACGTAGTTCCGGCTTGGGTTCACTCGAGTATTTTCACTCTCCTTTTGCGCTCTAACTTTTGCTAAGGCCGCCCTTTGCGGGTTTTCAGCCTTGCGAGCTCAGTTTTTATATTTTCTAATTTTTTTTTTGTGCTCTAATTTTTGCTTAGGTCGCCCTTTTGGGTTTTCGGCCTAACGAGCCTCTCAAGGATAGTATTTCTTCAACTTGTCCATGTTGATCGGTTGAGAGAATTCTAAGCCATCTAAGTCCATCAGAACCACAGCTCCGCCTGACCAGATAGCTTTGATGATGTAGGGACCAGTCCAATTGGGTCTGAACTTGCCCCTCGGGTCGTGGATGGGAGCTCGGTTGTCTTTGAGTACCAAATCCCCTTCCTTTAGATTTCTGGACTTAACCCTCTTGTTAAAAGCCCGAGCAATCCTGCGCTGATAACTCTGAACGCTGATAACTCTTGCATGATGACAGATATGTAATTATGGTGTTACTTGCCATTTCTCTAGCATTAGGGTTCCAACACTCAGACACTTATTCGGACCCTCTGGCATGATGGCAGATATGTAATTATGGTGTTTACTCTCCATTTCTCGAGCATTAGGATTCGAACACATGGACACTTATTCGAACCTCTTGCGTGATCGCAGATATGTAATTATGGTGTTTACTTGCCATTTCTCGAGCATTAGCATTCGAACACTCAGACACTTATTCGGACCCTCTTGTATGATGGCAGATTTGTAATTATGGTATTACTTGCCAATTCTCTAGCATTAGGGTTCGAACACTTAGACACTTATTTGGACCCTCCGGCATGATGGCATATACGTAATTATGGCGTTTACTCTCCATTTCTCGGGCATCAGGATTCGTACACTCGGACACTTCCTCGAACCTCTTGCGTGATAGCAGATATGTAATTATGGTGTTTACGTGCCATTTGCCGTGCATTAGGGTATCAACTGTCGGACACTTATTCAGACCCTCTTGCATAATGACAGATATGTAATTATGGTGTTTAGTTGCCATTTCTCATGCATTAGGGTTTAAACACTCGGACACTTATTCGAATTGTCTTGCATGATGGCACATATGTAATTATGGTGTTTACATGCCATATCTCATGCATTGGTGTTTAAACACTCGAAAACTTATTCGGACCCTCTTGCATGATGACAGATTTCAAATTGTGGTGTTTACTTCCCATTTCATGAGCATTAGGATTCGAACACTCGGACACTTATTCGGACCCTCTTGCATGATGGCATATATGTACTTATGGTGTTTACTTGCCATTTCTCGAGCATTAGGATTCGAACACTCAGATACTTATTCGGACCCTCTTGCATGATGGCAGATATGTAATTATGGTGTTTACTTGCCATTTCTCGAGCATTCGAATTCGAACACTCGAACACTTATTTAGACCCTCTTGCATGATGGCAGATATGTAATTATGATGTTTACTTGCCATTTTTCGAGCATTGGGATTCGAACACTCGGACACCTATTCGGACCATCTTGCATGATGGCAGTTATGTAATTATGGTGTTTACTTGCCATTTCTCGAGCATTAGGATTCGAACACTCCGACACTTATTCGGAGCCTCTTGCATGATGCAGATATGTAATTATGGGGTTTACTTCCCATTTCTCGAGCGTTAGGATTCGAACACTCAGACACTTATTTGGACCCTCTTCCATGATGACAGATTTGTAATTATGGTGTTTATTTTCCATTTCTCATGCATTAAGGTTTAAACACTCGAACACTTATTCGGACCCTCTTGCATGATGGCAGATATGTAAATAAGGGTTTCCTTGGCATTTCTCGAGCATTAGGATTCGAACACTCGGACACCTTTTCGGTCCCTTTTGCATGATGGCAGAGATGTAATCATGGTGTTTATATGCCATTTCTTATGCATTTGGGTTTAAACACCCGGACACTTATTCGGACCCTCTTGCATGATGCCAGATATGTAATTCTTGTGTCTACATGTCATTTCTCGAGCATTAGGATGCGAACATTCGGACACTTATTTGTACCCTCTTGCATGATGGCAGATCTGTAATTATGGTGTTTACTTGCCATTTCTCGAGCATTAGGATTCGAACACTCGAACACTTATTCGGACCCTCTTGCATGATGGCAAATATGTAATTATTGTGTTTATTTTTCATTTCTCATGCAGTAGGGTTTAAACACTCGAACACTTATTCGAACCCTCTTGCATGATGGCAGATATGTAATTATGTTGTTTACTTGCCATTTCTCGAGCATTAGGATTCGAACACTCGGACACTTATTTGGACCCTCTTCCATGATGACAGATTTGTAATTATTTTGTTTATTTGCCATTTCTCATGCATTAAGGTTTAAACACTCGAACACTTATTCGGACCCTCTTGCATGGTGGCAGATATGTAAATAAGGGGTTTCCTTGGCATTTCTCGAGCATTAGGATTCGAACACTCGGACACCTTTTCGGTCCCTCTTGCATGATGGCAGAGATGTAATCATGGTGTTTATATGCCATTTCTTATGCATTAGGGTTTAAACACCCGGACACTTATTCGGACCCTCTTGCATGAGGGCAGATATGTAATTATGGTGTTTACTGTCATTTCTCGAGCACTAGGATTCGAACACTCGGACCCTTATTCGGACCCTCAAGCATGATAGCCGATATGTAATTATGGTGTTAGTCGCCATTTCTCTTGCATTGGGGTATTACACTCAGACACTTATTTTGACCCTCTTGCATGATGGTAGAAATGTAATTATGGTTTTTACGTGCTATTTCTCGAGCTTTAGGATTCGAACACTCTGACACTTATTTCGACCCTCTTGTATGATGGTAGATATGTAATTTTTACTTGCCATTTCTCGAGCTTTAGGATTCGAACACTCAAACACTTATTCGGACCCTCTTGCATGATGGCCGATATGTAATTATGGTGTTTACTTGCCATTTCTCGAGCATTAGGATTCGAACACTCAGAAACTTATTCGGACCCTCTTGCATGATGGCAGATATGTAATTATGGTGTTTAATTGCCATTTCTCGAGCATTTGGATTCGAACACTCGGACACTTATTCGGACTCTCTTGCATGATGGCAGATATGTAATTATGATGTTTATTTTCCATTTCTCATGCATTAGGGTTTAATCCCTCGGACACTTATTCGGACCCTCTTGCATGATGTCAGATATGTAATTATGGTGTTTACAGCCATTTCTCGAGCATTAGGATTCGAACACTCGGACACTTATTCGGACCCTCCTACATGATAGCAGATATGTAATTATGGTGTTTGTTGCCATTTCTCATGCATTAGGGTATTACACTCGGACACTTATTTTGACCCTCTTGCATGATGGTAGAAATGTAATTATGGTTTTTACTTGCTATTTCTCGAGCTTTAGGATTCGAACACTCTGACACTTATTCGGACCCTCTTGCATGATGACAGATATGTAATTATGGTGTTCACTTGCCATTTCTTGAGCATTAGGATTCGAACACTCAGACACTTATTCGGACCCTCTTGCATGATGGCAGATATGTAATTATGGTGTTACTTGCCATTTCTCGAGCGTTAGGGTTTGAACACTCGGGCACTTTCTCGAACCCTATTGCATGATGGCAGATATGTAATTATGGTGTTTATTTGCCATTTCTCATGCCTTAGGGTTTAAACACTCGAACATTTATTCGAACCCTCTTGCATGATGTCAGATATGTAATTATGTTGTTTACTTGCCATTTCTCGAGCATTAGGATTCGAACACTCGGACACTTATTTGGACCCTCTTGCATGATGACAGATTTGTAATTATGGTGTTTATTTGCCATTTCTCATGCATTAAGGTTTAAACACTCGAACACTTATTCGGACCCTCTTGCATGGTGGAAGATATGTAAATAAGTGGTTTCCTTGGCATTTCTCGAGCATTAGGATTCGAACACTCGGACACCTTTTCGGTCCCCCTTGCATGATGGCAGAGATGTAATCATGGTGTTTATATGCCATTTCTTATGCATTAGGGTTTAAACACCCGGACGCTTATTCGGACCCTCTTGCATGAGGGCAGATATGTAATTATGGTGTTTACTGTCATTTCTCGAGCACTAGGATTCGAACACTCGGACCCTTATTCGGACCCTCAAGCATGATAGCCGATATGTAATTATGGTGTTAGTTGCCATTTCTCTTGCATTGGGGTATTACACTCAGACACTTATTTTGACCCTCTTGCATGATGGTAGAAATGTAATTACGGTTTTTGCTTGCTATTTCTCGAGCTTTAGGATTCGATCACTCTGACACTTATTTCGACCCTCTTGCATGATGGTAGATATGTAATTTTTACTTGCCATTTCTCGAGCTTTAGGATTCGAACACTCAAACACTTATTCGGACCCTCTTGCATGATGGCCGATATGTAATTATGGTGTTTACTTGCCATTTCTCGAGCATTAGGATTCGAACACTCAGAAACTTATTCAGACCCTCTTGCATGATGGCAGATATGTAATTATGGTGTTTAATTGCCATTTCTTGAGCATTTGGATTTGAACACTCGGACACTTATTCGGACTCTCTTGCATGATGGCAGATATGTAATTATGGTGTTTATTTTCCATTTCTCATGCATTAGGGTTTAAACCCTCGGACACTTATTCGGACCCTCGTGCATGATGGCAGATATGTAATTATGGTGTTTACAGTCATTTCTCGAGCATTAGGATTCGAACACTCGGACACTTATTCGGACCCTCTTGCATGATAGCAGATATGTAATTTTGGTGTTAGTTGCCATTTCTCATGCATTAGGGTATTACACTCGGACACTTATTTTGACCCTCTTGCATGATGGTAGAAATGTAATTATGGTTTTTACTTGCTATTTCTCGAGCTTTAGGATTCGAACACTCTGATACTTATTCGGACCCTCTTGCATGATGACAGATATGTAATTATGGTGTTCACTTGCCATTTCTCGAGCATTACGCTTCGAACACTCAGACACTTTTTCGGACCCTCTTGCAGGATGGCAGATATGTAATTATGGTGTTACTTGCCATTTCTCGAGCGTTAGGGTTTGAACACTCGGAAACTTTTTCGAACCCTATTGCATTATGGCAGATATGTAATTATGGTGTTTATTTGCCATTTCTCATGCCTTAGGGTTTAAACACTCGAACACTTATTCGGACGCTCTTGCATAATGGCAGATATGTAATTATGTTGTTTACTTGCCATTTCTCGAGCATTAGGATTCGAACACTCGGACACTTATTCGGACCCTCCTGCATGATAGCAGATATGTAATTATGGTGTTAGTTGCCATTTCACATGCATTAGGGTATTACACTCGGACACTTATTTTGACCCTCTTGCATGATGGTAGAAATGTAATTATGGTTTTTACTTGCTATTTCTCGAGCTTTAGGATTCGAACACTCTGACACTTATTCGGACCCTCTTGCATGACGACAGATATGTAATTATGGTGTTCACTTGCCATTTCTTGAGCAATAGGATTCGAACACTCAGACACTTATTCGGACCCTCTTGCATGATGGCAGATATGTAATTATGGTGTTACTTGCCATTTCTCAAGCGTTAGGGTTTGAACACTCGGACACTTTTTCGAACCCTATTGCATGATGGCAGATATGTAATTATGGTGTTTATTTGCCATTTCTCATGCCTTAGGGTTTAAACACTCGAACACTTATTCGAACCCTCTTGCATGATGGCAGATATGTAATTATGTTGTTTACTTGCCATTTCTCGAGCATTAGGATTCGAACACTCGGACACTTATTTGGACCCTCTTCCATGATGACAGATTTGTAATTATGGTGTTTATTTGCCATTTCACATGCATTAAGGTTTAAACACTCGAACACTTATTCGGACCCTCTTGCATGGTGGAAGATATGTAAATAAGTGGTTTCCTTGGCATTTCTCGAGCACTAGGATTCGAACACTCGGACACCTTTTCGGTCCCCCTTGCATGATGGCAGAGATGTAATCATGGTGTTTATATGCCATTTCTTATGCATTAGGGTTTAAACACCCGGACACTTATTCGGACCCTCTTGCATGAGGGCAGATATGTAATTATGGTGTTTACTGTCATTTCTCGAGCACTAGGATTCGAACACTTGGACCCTTATTCGGACCCTCAAGCATGATAGCCGATATGTAATTATGGTGTTAGTTGCCATTTCTCTTGCATTGGGGTATTACACTCAGACACTTATTTTGACCCTCTTGCATGATGGTAGAAACGTAATTACGGTTTTTGCTTGCTATTTCTCGAGCTTTAGGATTCGATCACTCTGACACTTATTTCGACCCTCTTGCATGATGGTAGATATGTAATTTTTACTTGCCATTTCTCGAGCTTTAGGATTCGAACACTCAAACACTTATTCGGACCCTCTTGCATGATGGCCGATATGTAATTATGGTGTTTACTTGCCATTTCTCGAGCATTAGGATTCGAACACTCAGAAACTTATTCAGACCCTCTTGCATGATGGCAGATATGTAATTATGGTGTTTAATTGCCATTTCTTGAGCATTTGGATTTGAACACTCGGACACTTATTCGGACTCTCTTGCATGATGGCAGATATGTAATTATGGTGTTTATTTTCCATTTTTCATGCATTAGGGTTTAAACCCTCGGACACTTATTCGGACCCTCTTGCATGATGGCAGATATGTAATTATGGTGTTTACTGTCATTTCTCGAGCATTAGGATTCGAACACTCGGACACTTATTCGGACCCTCTTGCATGATAGCAGATATGTAATTTTGGTGTTAGTTGCCATTTCTCATGCATTAGGGTATTACACTCGGACACTTATTTTGACCCTCTTGCATGATGGTAGAAATGTAATTATGGTTTTTACTTGCTATTTCTCGAGCTTTAGGATTCGAACACTCTGATACTTATTCGGACCCTCTTGCATGATGACAGATATGTAATTATGGTGTTCACTTGCCATTTCTCGAGCATTACGCTTCGAACACTCAGACACTTTTTCGGACCCTCTTGCAGGATGGCAGATATGTAATTATGGTGTTACTTGCCATTTCTCGAGCGTTAGGGTATGAACACTCGAAACTTTTTCGAACCCTATTGCATTATGTCAGATATGTAATTATGGTGTTTATTTGCCATTTCTCATGCCTTAGGGTTCAAACACTCGAACACTTATTCGGACGCTCTTGCACAATGGCAGATATGTAATTATGTTGTTTACTTGCCATTTCTCGAGCATTAGGATTCGAACACTCGGACACTTATTCGGACCCTCCTGCATGATAGCAGATATGTAATTATGGTGTTAGTTGCCATTTCTCATGCATTAGGGTATTACACTCGGACACTTATTTTGACCCTCTTGCATGATGGTAGAAATGTAATTATGGTTTTTACTTGCTATTTCTCGAGCTTTAGGATTCGAACACTCTGACACTTATTTGGACCCTCTTGCATGATGACAGATCTGTAATTATGGTGTTCACTTGCCATTTCTTGAGCATTAGGATTCGAACACTCAGACACTTATTCGGACCCTCTTGCATGATGGCAGATATGTAATTATGGTGTTACTTGCCATTTCTCAAGCGTTAGGGTTTGAACACTCGGACACTTTTTCGAACCCTATTGCATGATGGCAGATATGTAATTATGGTATTTATTTGCCATTTCTCATGCCTTAGGGTTTAAACACTCGAACACTTATTCGAACCCTCTTGCATGATGGCAGATATGTAATTATGTTGTTTATTTGCCATTTCTCGAGCATTAGGATTCGAACACTCGGACACTTATTTGGACCCTCTTCCATGATGACAGATTTGTAATTATGGTGTTTATTTGCCATTTCACATGCATTAAGGTTTAAACACTCGAACACTTATTCAGACCCTCTTGCATGGTGGCAGATATGTAAATAAGGGGTTTCCTTGGCATTTCTCGAGCATTAGGATTCGAACACTCGGACACCTTTTCGGTCCCTCTTGCATGATGGCAGAGATGTAATCATGGTGTTTATATGCCATTTCTTATGCATTAGGGTTTAAACACCCGGACACTTATTCGGACCCTCTTGCATGAGGGCAGATATGTAATTATGGTGTTTACTGTCATTTCTCGAGCACTAGGATTCGAACACTCGGACCCTTATTCGGACCCTCAAGCATGATAGCCGATATGTAATTATGGTGTTAGTTGCCATTTCTCTTGCATTGGGGTATTACACTCAGACACTTATTTTGACCCTCTTGCATGATGGTAGAAATGTAATTACGGTTTTTGCTTGCTATTTCTCGAGCTTTAGGATTCGATCACTCTGACACTTATTTCGACCCTCTTGCATGATGGTAGATATGTAATTTTTACTTGCCATTTCTCGAGCTTTAGGATTCGAACACTCAAACACTTATTCGGACCCTCTTGCATGATGGCCGATATGTAATTATGGTGTTTACTTGCCATTTCTCGAGCATTAGGATTCGAACACTCAGAAACGTATTCAGACCCTCTTGCATGATGGTAGATATGTAATTATGGTGTTTAATTGCCATTTCTTGAGCATTTGGATTTGAACACTCGGACACTTATTCGGACTCTCTTGCATGATGGCAGATATGTAATTATGGTGTTTATTTTCCATTTCTCATGCATTAGGGTTTAAACCCTCGGACACTTATTCGGACCCTCTTGCATGATGGCAGATATGTAATTATGGTGTTTACTGTCATTTCTCGAGCATTAGGATTCGAACACTCGGACACTTATTCGGACCCTCTTGCATGATAGCAGATATGTAATTTTGGTGTTAGTTGCCATTTCTCATGCATTAGGGTATTACACTCGGACACTTATTTTGACCCTCTTGCATGATGGTAGAAATGTAATTATGGTTTTTACTTGTTATTTCTCGAGCTTTAGGATTCGAACACTCTGATACTTATTCGGACCCTCTTGCATGATGACAGATATGTAATTATGGTGTTCACTTGCCATTTCTCGAGCATTACGCTTCGAACACTCAGACACTTTTTCGGACCCTCTTGCAGGATGGCAGATATGTAATTATGGTGTTACTTGCCATTTCTCGAGCGTTAGGGTTTGAACACTCGGAAAATTTTTCGAAACCTATTGCATTATGGCAGATATGTAATTATGGTGTTTATTTGCCATTTCTCATGCCTTTAGGTTTAAACACTCGAACACTTATTCGGACGCTCTTGCATAATGGCAGATATGTAATTATGTTGTTTACTTGCCATTTCTCGAGCATTAGGATTCGAACACTCGGACACTTATTCGGACCCTCCTGCATGATAGCAGATATGTAATTATGGTGTTAGTTGCCATTTCTCATGCATTAGGGTATTACACTCGGACACTTATTTTGACCCTCTTGCATGATGGTAGAAATGTAATTATGGTTTTTACTTGCTATTTCTCGAGCTTTAGGATTCGAACACTCTGACACTTATTCGGACCCTCTTGCATGATGACAGATATGTAATTATGGTGTTCACTTGCCATTTCTTGAGCATTAGGATTCGAACACTCAGACACTTATTCGGACCCTCTTGCATGATGGCAGATATGTAATTATGGTGTTACTTGCCATTTCTCGAGCGTTAGGGTTTGAACACTCGGACACTTTTTCGAACCCTATTGCATGATGGCAGATATGTAATTATGGTGTTTATTTGCCATTTCTCATGCCTTAGGGTTTAAACACTCGAACACTTATTCGAACCCTCTTGCATGATGGCAGATATGTAATTATGTTGTTTATTTGCCATTTCTCGAGCATTAGGATTCGAACACTCGGACACTTATTTGGACCCTCTTCCATGATGATAGATTTGTAATTATGGTGTTTATTTGCCATTTCACATGCATTAAGGTTTAAACACTCGAACACTTATTCAGACCCTCTTGCATGGTGGCAGATATGTAAATAAGGGGTTTCCTTGGCATTTCTCGAGCATTAGGATTCGAACACTCGGACACCTTTTCGGTCCCTCTTGCATGATGGCAGAGATGTAATCATTGTGTTTATATGCCATTTCTTATGCATTAGGGTTTAAACACCCGGACACTTATTCGGACCCTCTTGCATGAGGGCAGATATGTAATTATGGTGTTTACTGTCATTTCTCGAGCACTAGGATTCGAACACTCGGACCCTTATTCGGACCCTCAAGCATGATAGCCGATATGTAATTATGGTGTTTGTTGCCATTTCTCTTGCATTGGGGTATTACACTCAGACACTTATTTTGACCCTCTTGCATGATGGTAGAAATGTAATTATGGTTTTTACTTGCTATTTCTCGAGCTTTAGGATTCGAACACTCTGACACTTATTTCGACCCTCTTGCATGATGGTAGATATGTAATTTTTACTTGCCATTTCTCGAGCTTTAGGATTCGAACACTCAAACACTTATTCGGACCCTCTTGCATGATGGCCGATATGTAATTATGGTGTTTACTTGCCATTTCTCGAGCATTAGGATTCGAACACTCAGAAAATTATTCGGACCCTCTTGCATGATGGCAGATATGTAATTATGGTGTTTAATTGCCATTTCTCGAGCATTTGGATTCGAACACTCGGACACTTATTCGGACTCTCTTGCATGATGGCAGATATGTAATTATGGTGTTTATTTTCCATTTCTCATGCATTAGGGTTTAAACCCTCGGACACTTATTCGGACCCTCTTGCACGATGGCAGATATGTAATTATGGTGTTTACTGTCATTTGTCGAGCATTAGGATTCGAACACTCGGACACTTATTCGGACCCTCTTGCATGATAGCAGATATGTAATTTTGGTGTTAGTTGCCATTTCTCATGCATTAGGGTATTACACTCGGACAGTTATTTTGACCCTCTTGCATGATGGTAGAAATGTAATTGTGGTTTTTACTAGCTATTTCTCGAGCTTTAGGATTCGAACACTCTGATACTTATTCGGACCCTCTTGCATGATGACAGATATGTAATTATGGTGTTCACTTGCCATTTCTCGAGCATTACGATTCGAACACTCAGACACTTTTTCGGACCCTCTTCCTGGATGGCAGATATGTAATTATGGTGTTACTTGCCATTTCTCGAGCGTTAGGGTTTGAACACTCGGAAACTTTTTCGAACCCTATTGCATTATGGCAGATATGTAATTATGGTGTTTATTTGCCATTTCTCATGCCTTAGGGTTTAAACACTCGAACACTTATTCGGACGCTCTTGCATAATGGCAGATATGTAATTATGTTGTTTACTTGCCATTTCTCAAGCATTAGGATTCGAACACTCGGACACTTGTTCGGACCCTCTTGCATGATGGAAGATATGTAATTATAGTGTTTATTTGCCATTTCTCATGCATTAGGGTTTAAACACTCGAACACTTATTTGGACCGTCTCGCATGATGGCAGATATGTAAATACGGTGTCTACTTGGCATTTCTCGAGCATTATGATTCGAATAATGGGACACCTTTTCAGTCCCTCTTGCATGATAGCAGAGATGTAATTATGGTGTTTATTTACCATTTCTTATGAATTAGGGTTTAAACACTCGGACACCTATTCGGACCCTCTTGCGTGATGGCAGATATGTAATTCTTCTGTCTACTTGTCATTTCTCGAGCATTAGGATTCGAACACTCGGACACTTATTCGGACCCTCTTGCATGATAGAAGATATGTAATTATGGTGTTTACATCCCATTTCTCGAGCATTGGGATTCGAACACTCGGACACTTATTCGGACCCTCTTCCATGATGGGAGATATGTAATTATGGTGTTTATTTTCCATTTCTCATGCATTAGGGTTTAAACACACGAACACTTATTCGGACCCTCTTGCATGATGGCAGATATGTAATTATGGTGTTTACTGTCATTTCTCGAGCATTAGGATTCGAACACTCGGACACTTATTCGGACCCTCTTGCATGATAGCAGATATGTAATTATGGTGTTAGTTGCCATTTCTCATGCATTTGGATATAAGCACTCGGACACTTATTTCGACCCTTTTGCATGATGGCAGATATGTAATTTTGGTTTTTACTTGCCATTTCTCGATCTTTAGGATTCGAACACTCAAACACTGATTCCGACCCACTTGCATGATGGCAGATATGTAATTATGCTGTTTACTTGCCATTTCTCGAGCATTAGGATTCGAACAGTCAGACACTTATTCGGACCCTCTTGGATGATGGCAGATATGTAAATAGGGTGTTACTTGCCATTTCTCGAGCGTTAGGGTTCGAACACTCGGACACTTTTTCGGACCCTCTAGCATGATGGCAGATATGTAATTATGGTGTTTATTGTCCATTTCTCATGCCTTAGGGTTTAAACACTCGAACACTTATTCGGACCCTCTTGCATGATGGCAGATATGTAATTATGTTGTTTAATTGCCATTTCTCGGGCATTACGATTCGAACACTCGGACACTTATTTGGACCCTCTTACATGACGGCAGATATGTAATTATGGTGTTTATTTGCCATTTGTCATGCATTAGGGTTTAAACACTCGATCACTTATTCGGACCATCTTGCATGATGGAAGATATGTAAATATGGTGTTTACTTGGCATTTTTCGAGAATTAGGATTCGAACAATCGGGCACCTTTTCGGTCCCTCTTGCATGATGACAGAGATGTAATTATGGTGTTTATTTGCCATTTCTTATGCAATAGGGTTTAAACACTCGGACACTTAATCGGACCCTCTTGCATGATGGCAGATATGTAATTCTTGTGTGTACTTGTCATTTCTCGAGCATTAGGATTCGAACACTCGGACACTTATTCGGACCCTCTTGCATGATGGCAGATATGTAATTATGGTGTTTACTTGCCATTTCTCGAGCATTAGGATTCGAACTCTCGGACACTTATTCGGACCCTCTTGCATGATGGCAGATATGTAATCATGGTGTTTATTTTCCGTTTCTCATGCATTAGGGTTTAAACCCTCGGACACTTATTCGGACCCTCTTGCATGATGGCAGATATGTAATTATGGTGTTTGCTATCATTGCTCGAGCATTAGGATTCGAACACTCGGACACTTATTCGAACCGTCTTGCATGATTGTAGATATGTAATTATGGTGTTAGTTGTCATTTCTCATGCATTAGGGTATAAACACTCAGACACTTATTTCGACCCTCTTCCATGATGGTAGATTTGTAATTATGGTTTTTACTTGCCATTTCTCGAGCATTAGGATTCGAACACTCAGACACTTATTCGGACAGTCTTGCATGTTGGAAGATATGTAAATATGGTGTTTACCTGGCATTTCTCGAGCATTAGGATTCGAACAATCGGACACATTTTCGGTCCCTCTCGCATGATGGCAGAGATGTAATTATGGTGTTTATTTGCCATTTCTCATGCCTTAGGGTTTAAACACCCGAACACTTATTCGGACCCTCTTGCGTGATGGCGAATATGTAATTATGGTGTTTACATGCCATTTCGCGAGCATTAGGATTCGAACACTCAGACACTTATTTCGACCCTCCTGCATGATGGCAGATATGTAATTATGGTGTTTATTTTCCATTTCTAATGCATTAGGGTTTAAACACTCGAACACTTATTCGGACCCCCTTGCATGATGGCAGATATGTAAATATGGTGTTTATTTGGCATTTCTCAAGCATTAGGATTCGAACACTCGGACACCTTTTCGGTCCCTCCTGCATGATGGCAGAGATGTAATTATGGTGTTTATTTGCCATTTCTTATGCATTAGGCTTGAAACACTCGGACACTTATTCAGACCCTCTTGCATGATGGCAGATATGTAATTCTTGTGTCTACTTGTCATTTCTCGAGCATTAGGATTCGAACACTCGGACACTTATTCGGACCCTCTTGCATGATGGCAAATATGTAATTATGGTGTTTACTCGCCATTTCTCGAGCATTAGGATTTGAACACTCGGACACTTATTCGGACCCTCTTGCGTGATGGAAGATATGTAATTTTGGTGTTTATTTTCCATTTCTCACGCATTAGGGTTTAAACACTCGGACACTTATTCGGACTCTCTTGCATGATGGCAGATTTGTAATTATGGTGTTTACTTGCCATTTCTCGAGCATTAGGATTCGAACACTCGGACACTTATTCGGACCCTCATGCATGATGGCAAATATGTAATTGTGGTGTTTATTTTCCATTTCTCATGCATTAGGGTTTAAACACTCGAACACTTATTCGGACCCCCTTGCATGATGGCAGATATGTAAATATGGTGTTTACTTGGCATTTCTCAAGCATTAGGATTCGAACACTCGGACACCTTTTCGGTCCCTCCTGCATGATGGCAGAGATGTAATTATGGTGTTTATTTGCCATTTCTTATGCATTAGGCTTGAAACACTCGGACACTTATTCAGACCCTCTTGCATGATGGCAGATATGTAATTCTTGTGTATACTTGTCATTTCTCGAGCATTAGGATTCGAACACTCGGACACTTATTCGGACCCTCTTGCATGATGGCAAATATGTAATTATGGTGTTTACTCGCCATTTCTCGAGCATTAGGATTTGAACACTCGGACACTTATTCGGACCCTCTTGCGTGATGGAAGATATGTAATTGTGGTGTTTATTTTCCATTTCTCACGCATTAGGGTTTAAACACTCGGACACTTATTCGGACTCTCTTGCATGATGGCAGATTTGTAATTATGGTGTTTACTTGCCATTTCTCGAGCATTAGGATTCGAACACTCGGACACTTATTCGGACCCTCATGCATGATGGCAAATATGTAATTGTGGTGTTTATTTTCCATTTCTCATGCATTAGGGTTTAAACACTCGGACACTTATTCGGACCCTCTTGCATGATGGCAGATATGTAATTATGGTGTTTACAGTCATTTCTCGAGCATTAGGATTCGAACTCTCGAACACATATTCGGACCCTCTTGCATGATAGCAGATATGTAATTATGGTGTTAGTTGCCATTTCTCATGCATTAGGGTATAAATACTCGGACACTTATTTCGACCCTCTTGCATGATGGCAGATATGTAATTATGGTTTTTACTTGCCATTTCTCGAGCTTTAGGATTCGAACACTCAGACACTTATTCGGACCCTCTTGCATGATGGCAGATATGTAATTATGGTGTTTACTTGCCGTTCCTCGAGCATTAGGATTCGAACACTCAGACACTTATACCGACCCTCTTGCATGATGGCAGATATGTAATTATGGTGTTACTTGCCATTTCTCGAGCGTTAGGGTTCGAACACTCGGACACTTTTTCGGACCCTCTTGCATGATGGCAGATATGTAATTATGGTGTTTATTTGCCATTTCTCATCACTTAGGGTTTAAACACTCGAACACTTATTCGGACCCTTTTGCATGATGGCAGATATGTAATTATGGTGTTTACTTGCCATTTCTCAGGCATTAGGATTCGAACACTCGGACACTTTTTCGGACCCTCTTGCATGACGGTAGATATGTAATTATGGTGTTTATTTTGTCATTTCTCATGCATTAGGGTTTATACACTCGGACACTTATTCAGACCATCTAGCATGATGCCAGATATGTAATTATGGTGTTTACTTTGCATTTCTCGAGCATTAGGATTCGAACACTCGGACACTGATTCGGACCCTCTTGCATGATGGTAGATATGTAATTATGGTGTTTACTTGCCATTTCTCGTGCATTGGGTTTTAAACACTCGGACACTTATTCGGACCCTCTAGCATGATGGTTGATATGTAATTATGGTGTTTACTTGTCATTTCCCGAGCATTAGGATTCGAAAACTCGGACACTTATTCGGACCCTCTTGCATGATGGCAGATATGAGATTATGGTGTTTACTTGGCATTTCTCGAGCATTAGGATTCGAACCCTCGGACACTGATTCGGACCCTCTACCATGATGGTAGATATGAAATTATGGTTTTTACTTTTCATTTCTCATGCATTGGGGTTTAAACAATCAGACACATATTTGGACCCTCTTGCATGATGACTGATATGTAATTATGGTGTTTATTTGCCATTTCTCATGCAGTAGGGTTTAAACACTCAAACACTTGTTCGGACCCTCTTGCATGATGGCAGATATGTAATTATGGTGTTTACTTGCCATTTCTCGAGCACTAGGATTCGAACACTCGGATACTTATTTGGACCCTCTTGCATGATGGCAGATATGTAATTATGGTGTTTATTTGCCATTTCTCATGCATTAGGGTTTAAACACTCGAACACTTATTCGGACCCTCTTGCATGATGCCCGATATGTAAATATGGTGTTTACTTGCCATTTCTCGAGCATTAGGATTCAAACACTCGGACACCTTTTTCGGTCCCTCTCGCACGATGGCAGAGATGTAATTATGGTGCTTATTTGCCATTTCTTATGCATTAGGGTTTAAACACTCGGACACTTATTCGGACCCTCTTGCATGATGGCAGATATGTAATTCTTGTGTCTACTTGTCATTTCTCGAGCATTAGTGTAGACACCCCATTTTTGACCGTCCTTCAGACTTGGACGTCATCGTTTGAACACTCGGTGATCATCCCTGTTCGTATTCGTCTTGAGTTCCCGGAGGTCTCGGCTACGCGCCCTGCCACAGGATCTCTTGACTCGACTGTTTTGTGTCTGGTTTTGCACCAAACACTTGTTGTTTTGCTTCTGAGGGTGGAAAGTGCCTTGTAGGCCATCCCCACACCTCACCGGCCATGGCTTGAGGCCACCGGCCTTGTTTCCTGGCCACCGGCCATTGGTGATGGCCGGTCGGCACTCTTGATGGTCGGTCGGCATTATGTTTGGCCGGCCGGCCACTGTTTTTGATCAATCGGCCACTTGTCCTAACCGAGACCTTTTCTTGTGGGAGCTTGACCCTTTTGAACCTTTTTTTATCTTCTCCAAGAAGCTTGACCCTTTTTTAAGCTTCTTGAAGAAGCTTGAACCTCTTGACCCCTTTGCCTAGCTTCTCCAAGAAGCTTGGCCCTTTTGATCCAAGCTTCTAAGAGAAGCTTGGCCTTTTTGCTCAAAGCTTCCAAGAGAAACTTTGCCCCCTTGTCTTGCTCTATAAATATAGAGCCTATCCTTCCATTCAAGGGGTTCCAAGAATTGGTCTAAGGCTCCATACTTATATCTCTCTCCATATCTCCTCCATTTTAGCTCCAAATTGCTTGGTTCTTGGCTCCTTTGCACACCAACCCTAGCCTAACACCTCCATCATCAACCTAAGGAGCTTGGAAGCCATTTTCAGAGGCTAAGGGACTAGTTTTTTGTCCAAGAAGCTGCTGGTTTCGTTGGTCAACAAGGGTGAGCCTTTAACCCTCTTTTATCCCCCGTTTTTGCACAAGTTTTTAGTCTATCTTGCTTGCTGTTTTGAACTTTGTGTATAACATAAAAAAGTTCTGTTTTTTTGTGTTTAAGATACTTCATTAAGGACACTTTTGTGTTTGGGGTCGTTTACCCCCTCTTAGGCCTTGTTTGGCCCCATTTTGTGCTATTTTTGGTGAACTTCGGGACCACCTTGTTTGGGCCTCCTCACCACTGAAATATTGAGGGATTTCAGTGGTGAGGACAGTGATTTAAGGTCCTAAGAAGGAGAGGGGTGACCCTCTCCCTTGTTGCCTTGTTTGTTGCCCTTTTTGGCCTTCCAAAGGGGCTCCTATTTGCATGCTTCCAAGCCTTGTTTCAAGCATTTTTCAGTGGGTTTTAGGACCCCCATAAGCCATTTCCAGAGTTGGTTTGGTCTTGTTGAATGTCCTTATTGCATGTGTAGAGTAACCCTCTTGTTGGCCTTTCAAAGGAACACCCCATCCTAGCATGTGTGGACCTTGTTTCCATGGGTTTTTGGGGCTTATTTGACATACCATGTCACTGTTTTTACTTAGTTTAGACGCACCATGCTTGCTTTGCATACTTGTCTTGTAATGCCATGAAACTGCCTTAACATGTATCTAGCACTCAGACCGCTATGCTTACTTATTTTGGCTTAGCTTTGTGAAGCTTTTATGCATGTTTTAGTGTGCTTAAGGTCTGTTTTTGGTCATTTGGGTCATTCATGCTTTGCTTTGTATAGCTACCATGCAATCTCCCCTGTAGGCCTTGAGTGTTGACCCCCCTAGCATGCTTTACTTGCTTTGTTTCAGTGGTTTGGAACCATTTATCATGCCATTTCAGTCCTTATAGCATGCTTGTATGCTTGCATTTGATGCTCCTTTAATGCTTTAAGAGGTTGGTATCTTATGCTCCATGTTTAGCCCCCTTTTGTATGCTTCCATGTATAGGCCATTTAGATGCCATCTAGGTGTGTCTTTGACCTTAATTTGGCATGATTTGGGACTATTTTGATTCACTTTGATCATTTGCTTCGTGTGTCATATGATCATAGTTTAAGTCCTTGGGCTTGGATGCATGCTTTGCTTGCATTGGTAGGTTGATTTGGCATCATCTTCTACATGTTTTTTTCAAAGCTTATCATGTATGCTATGTGCCAATGTTTGCCCCTTTTAAGTGTGCTTGGAAGTTGCTTCTATATGCTTAGGTATTCAACCATGTTTGCATGCATGTTTGTATGCTTAGGTACTTGGCTCATGACATTTTATTGCATGTTTAATTGGTGTTGCATTTGGCATGCATTTCTTGCTAAGCTTCCTAACATGTTACACGCCTTGCATGTGTGCATGGTTAAGATTACACTTTTCATGTTTGCTAACTTGTATACTTGTCCTCATGTTCATGTTGCATACTTAGCCTCCATGCCTAGGTTGCAATGCATAGAGCATGCATGCTTTGCCTCTTGGATTGAGTATGATAGAGGTTGGGCTTTATGTGTTTAATTGGTTTGCATGTCATTTGAAATCGAAATGCACAACTTGGTTTCTTGGGCCATCGCGCATTGAAATGTGCGATTGGTGGTCCGAGGGCCAAGCCCCATCCTCCTTTGAGTCATAAACATGATAAGGAGTGTGGTTGGTGCAAACATTGCTTGAAATGCATTGCCATGCCATGTTTTGCCCTCTGCTGCTGTCAAAACAGATTCTGCAGGAAGATTTGGCTGACCGGCCATATGCAATGCCGACCGGCCATCCATCCGTGGCCGATATCTCAATCCGAGGCCGGTGGTCATTCTCCATGGCCGGTGGCAAATCCCCTTAGCCGGTGATGTTCCGAAGCATTCAGAGAAGCAACCCTGGGACTTGTGCAGTCTTTAGAGGAGGATAACAGTCAAAGTGGAGGCAACTCGTGCATGGCTGTGACTTTCCGAGCGAAACCGCGCATACATTGCATGGGGCCCTCTTCCCAAGGTTGTTTACTATTTTCCTAGATTAGTTAATTTGCTTAACTAGTTAACGGACTGTAATAATTAGTTAGCTCGTAGTTAATTAATTGTATTATTCTTTTGGTCCCTTCGAGCGAGGGCGAATTTGTAATAAGTGTGGGTGCGTGTGTGCATGTCTTCCAATCCCCACTTCTTTCTCCCTTTTACTTACCTGCTTTCGATGGTTAGTGTTAGGGCATATTTAATTTAGCATACCTTATGCTATGCATGCGTGCATCCACACATTTGTCTTGCATGTATCGGGCTCAGCGCATCATACTAACTGCATTGTACTTCAATTCCAAGTTGAATACGTGTTAGTTGTATCATCATCATATGCCATCTTAGAATAGCCGAGCCAGTCTAGATTGCATCTTTGCATGTGTTGCACTAGCCATTTTTAACACGAGCTAGGATCATGCATGTGATTACTAACTAGTTTTTGTTTTGGCACGGAGTACGATGTAAGTATTTATGCTTTAGCATCCTTGCATGCGTGTGAGTGTTGCCATGATAGCATGAGTACCATGAGGCTAGTTGCTTATGTGATATAACTGCTTGAATGCCTGTGGGTGAAGGTTGGATTGTCTGAGTTGGAATGACTCATTGAAATCCGTGTTTTGGCCTACTTGCGAGTAGCAAATTCGAAAACAGTTTTCCAAAACAATCGGATATGCAATGCTTATTCCCAAATTAGGCAATCTAGTGTATACTTGTTTGCTGTGCGCATAACATAGTAATTCTAGGCTAATAACCGGAATAAGAACACATAACGTTTTCAAAATCGGATATCATGGTTAGTAGAGGCTGATCTTCGGATCGGGCGAGAGGGGGTGCTCACAGCTGACCTTCCCCAATCGTACCCAAGTTCCCGAGCCGAGGCAACTTTGGTGATGACGGACACGTGGCCTTTGGCACCGAGTCAGGGTTTCCTAAAATCCCCCAAAAATAAAATATTTAGGTGGCGACTCTGTATCTGGCAAAGCAGTCCATGTTTGGCACTTCTTTCAAAAATCTATTTTCTCAAAACGATTTGCCACATTTGGACTCTTTGGTCCAGATTAAGAACCGTGACACAAATCGAGTCCGAACTGTAGCGGGGTCCCTCGCGGACATGCTACAATTAGGATTCGAACACTCGGACACTTATTCGGACCCTCTTGCATGATGGCAGATATGTAATTATGGTGTTTACTTGCCATTTCTCGAGCATTAGGATTTGAACACTCGGACACTTATTCGGACCCTCTTGCATGATGGCAGATATGTAATTATGGTGTTTATTTTCCATTTCTCATGCATTAGGGTCTAAACACTCGGACACTTACTCGGACCCCCTTGCATGATGGCAGATATGTAATTATGGTGTTTACTGTCATTTCTCGAGCATTAGGATTCGAACACTCGGACACATAATCGGACCCTCTTGCATGATAGCAGATATGCAACTATGGTGTTAGTTGCCATTTCTCATGCATTAGGGTATAAATACTCGGACACTTATTTCAACCCTCTTGCATGATGGGAGATATGTAATTATGGTTTTTACTTGCCATTTCTCGAGCTTTAGGATTCGAACACTCAGACACTTATTCGGACCCTCTTGCATTATGGCAGATATGTAATTATGGTGTTTCCTTGCCATTTCTCGAGCATTAGGATTCGAACACTCAGACACTTATTCGGACCCTCTTGCATAACGGCAGATATGTAATTATGGCGTTACTTGCCATTTCTCGAGCGTTAGGGTTCGAACACTCGGACACTTTTTCGAACCCTCCTGCATGATGGCAGATATGTAATTATGGTGTTTATTTGCCTTTTCTCATCACTTAGGGTTTACACACTCGAACACTTACTCGGACCCTCTTGCATGACGGCAGATATGTAATTATGGTGTTTTGTTGCCATTTCTCGAGCATTAGGATTCGAACACTCGGACACTTATTCGGACCCTCTTGCATGATGGCAGATATGTAATTATGGTGTTTATTTTCCATTTCTCATGCGTTAGGGTCTAAACACTCGGACACTTACTCGGACCCTCTTGCATGATGGCAGATATGTAATTATGGTGTTTACTGTCATTTCTCGAGCATTAGGATTCGAACACTCGGACACATATTCGGACCCTCTTGCATGATAGCAGATATGTAACTATGGTGTTAGTTGCCATTTCTCATGCATTAGGGTATAAATACTTGGACACTTATTTCAACCCTCTTGCATGATGGGAGATATGTAATTATGGTTTTTACTTGCCATTTCTCGAGCTTTAGGATTCGAACACTCAGACACTTATTCGGACCCTCTTGTATGATGGCAGATATGTAATTATGGTGTTTCCTTGCCATTTCTCGAGCATTAGGATTCGAACACTCAGACACTTATTCGGACCCCCTTGCATGATGGCAGATATGTAATTATGGCGTTACTTGCCATTTCTCGAGCGTTAGGGTTCGAACACTCGGACACTTTTTCGGACCCTCCTGCATGATGGCAGATATGTAATTATGGTGTTTATTTGCCTTTTCTCATCACTTAGGGTTTACAGACTCGAACACTTATTCGGACCCTCTTGCATGATGGCAGATATGTAATTATGGTGTTTACTTGCCATTTCTCGAGCATTAGGATTCGAACACTCGGACACTTTTTCGGACCCTCTCGCATGATGGCAGAAATGTAATTATGGTTTTTATTTTGTCATTTCTCATGCATTAGGGTTTATACACTCGGACACTTATTCGGACCCTCTAGCATGATGCCAGATGTGTAATTATGGTGTTTACTTGGCATTTCTGCAGCATTAGGATTCGAACACTCGGACACCTTTTCGGTCCCTCTTGCACGATGGCAGAGAAGTAATTATGGTGTTTATTTGCCATTTCCTATGCATTAGGGTATAAACACTCGGACACTTATTACGACCCTCTTGCATGATGGCAGATATGTAATTCTTGTGTCTACTTCTCATTTCTCGAGCATTAGGATTCGAACACTCGGACACTTATTCGGACCCTCTTGCATGATGGCAGATATGTGTAACAAGCCTGCGGAGGGGGGGGACCTCGCTACAGTTCGGACTCTCGATTTTGTGTCACGGTTTTTAATCTGAACCAAAGAGTCGAAATCTGGCAAATCGTTTTGATTAACAGATTTTTGAAAAAGTAGTGCCAAACATGGACTGCTTTGCCAGATACAGAGTCGCCACCTAAATATTTTAAAATGGGGGAATTTAGGAAACCCTGACTCGGTGCCGAAGGCCACGTGTCCGTCATCACCGGAGTTGTCTCGGCTCGGGAGCTTGGGTACGATCGGGGAAGGTCAGCTATGAGCACCCCCTTTCGCCCGGTCCGAAGACCGGCCTCTACTAACCGTGATATCCGTATTTGAAAACTTTATGTGTTTTTAAACCAATTATTAGCCTAGAATTACTATGTTATGCGCACAGCAAACAAGTATAGACTAGATTGCCTAATTTGGAAAGAATCATTGCATATCCGTTTGTTTTGAAAAAATTCTTTGGATTTGCTACTTGCAAGTAGGCTAAAACACGAATTTCAATGAGTTCTTCCAACTCAAACAATCCAACCTTCACCCACAGGCATTCAAGCAGTTATAGCACGTAAGCATCTAGCCACATGTTAAGCATGCTGTCATGGTGACATTCACACTCATGCGATATGCTAAAGCGGAAATACTTACATAGTACTCCGTGCCAAAACAAAGAACTTGTTAGCAAACATGCATGATCCAAGTCCATGTTGAGTGTCTAATGCATCGCATACAAAGTGTTGCTAGAATAGGCTCGGCTATCCTAAACATGGCATGTGAGAATGCACAACTATCACATATTCAGTTTGAAAATTGAAGTACAAATGCAGTTAGCGTGATGTACCGAGCCTAATGCATGCAATACAAATGCATGGATGCACACATGCATAGCATGAGGTATGCTAAATTAAACGTGCCCTAATACTAACCATTAAAGCGAGTAAGTAAAAGGGAAGAAAGAAGGGAGGTTGGAAGACATACACACCACCCACACACACTTATTACAGATTTGCCCTCGCTCGGAGGGACCGAATAAATATTACAAATTAATTAACTACGCAAGCTAATTAATATTACAAATTAACTAATTTAATTAACAAATTAAATAAATTAATTAAAGCAGGAAAACGCCTCGGGAAGCGCGCCACCATGCATGGGCTGCCTCTTTTTTCCTTCCTTTCCTCCTCTGGAGGCTGTCAAAGCCTCAGGACTGATCCCTTGGACAGAGAGGATCACCACCGGCTGATTGAAATTGCCACCGGCAGTGTGGTATGGCCATCGGCACAAAATTGAATCTGTCGGCAGAGAAAATGGTGCCGGTCGGCACATTACACTGCCGGTCGGCAGAGTATTCCTGTAGGACCTGCAACTCACAGCAACAGAGGGCAAAACAAAGCATGGCAGCACAATTCAAGGCATGTATGCACCAACCATGTCTCTTATCATTGTGATGACTCAAAGGGACATGTGCCTCGGTTCTCGGACCACCAATCATGCATTTCCATGCATGATGGCCCAAGGAACCAAGCATGCAACTTTGGTTTCAAATGCATGCAAACCAATCAAACAAATTATGCCCAATTCCTATCACCAATTCAAGGAACAAGGCATGCATGCAAAATGCAATGCAACCTAGGCATACAAGCTAAGGATGCAACATGGCATGGCAAAGCACTTATGCAAGCATACAAGCATACATATGGCAATGCAAATAAATGGAAAGATGGACTTATACATGAATTAGGCAACTCTAAAAAGGCCTAAAACAGTAGCCAAAGTGCTATAAAATGAAGGCTAAATGGCATGCACACACACATGCACATAAGGGCCAACACTTAAGCACAAATCAAACAACATTCAAGCACACTTGAAAGGAGGAAACATGGACAATTAGCATGCAACATGAGCCCTAAGATCATGCTATAAAATGATGCCAAATCAAGTTATAACTCAAGTCAAGCATGCAACAAATGGCCTAAGTGTTCAAAGTAAACCAAAGTGGCATTGAGCTACACTTAACAAGACCAAACAAGGCATGCAAAGAAGGACCAAAATCAGAGGTTTAGCATGTTAAAACAAGGCTAAAGGACTCTTTAGATGGCATCTAAATGGCCCAAATACAAAGGCATACACCATGGCCAAAACATGGAGCATTGCAACACATGCTTTCAAAGCATTAAAGAGACATGCAGGGCAATCCAACAAGCATGGAAATGGGACTGAAGTAGCATGTAGGATGATTCCAAATCATCAAAACAATGCAAAGATGGCATGCTACACATGCACATACTCAAGGCCAACAAGCCCAAATACAAAGGAGATGTATAATGCATGCTAAAATCGACCCAAATACTTATGGACAGATCTAAATCATGGCAAAATAGGCACATAATCTTCACAAATACAAGCCTAAAACATGCTCCAAGAAAGGCTAACAACCTAGAACATGTTAAGGCACAAATAAGGCATTACATGGCAACTATGCTAAGCATGCATAAAGTTCCAAAACCAACTTGAAATCATGTTATATTATGGATATATAAGCATGAAAAACAAACCAAACATGCTCAACACACACTCAAGCATAGGCTTTCTTAAGAGGCCAAAGCATGCCCTTTTCAAGGACAACAAGGAGAGGGGGTGGCCCTCTCCTTCTTGGGACTTCAAAGCATCATCTTCACCACTGAAATCCCTCAAGATTTCAGTGGTGAAGAGAGCTCAACACCAAAATCCCGGAGCTAACACAAAATGGCTCAAAATGAGGCCTTTTGAGGCCTAAGGGTGGTCAACAACCCTCAAACAACAAAACACTCTTAATAAACAATAAAGAGGGCCTAAAAACAGAACTTTTTTTATGTTATACAATAATCACAAAAACAGCTCTAAGACTAGTAGAAAATCAATGCAAAAATGGGGGAAAAAGGGACTAGAATCTCACCCTTGAAGACCCCTTCGCAAAAGGTGCTCCAATGGCCTCCTTGAGCTTGAATCCAACACCAAAACTTCAAAACACACTCTTTAGAACCTCAGCTCCAAGAGGAAGGTGAAACACTAGGTGTTTGTGTGCAATCGTGAGACACAAAACACCTAGTGTACAAATAAGAGGGAAAGAGAGATAGGTAGTGTATATCTAACCCTAACCCTAGAAAAACCAGAGCTTGGTCTGTATTTTTCTCTCCCAAAAATGTCTAAAGTCTTTTTTTTGCCTTAGAGAGAGCTTCTCTCTATATGCCTCTTGTAAAGCTTACAAGACAAGCTTTGCAAGAGGGAGATCCCTCCATACACGTGTATGGAGGGGAGCAAAAGCAATACAGCTGTCTAAAAATATCTGCAAAGGCAGATGAACAGCAATCGCCCGGCCAAAAATGCTATCTTGGCCAAAAGGAGTGCCGGTCGGCAACAAATAGTGCCGACCGGCAACAAAGAGTGCCGACCGGCAAACTATATTGCCGGTGGCAGCGAAAACCAGCCGGTGGCCTCTAGCCACTGCCGGTGGTGGGTAGGGATGGTCTACATGCCCTACCTTGCCTCTCAAAGGCAAGACGCAAGTGTTTGGTGCAAAACCAGACACTAAACGGTCGAGTTCGGGGATCCTGAGGCAGGGCGCGCGAGCCAAGACCTCCGGGAACTCCAAACGAACACAAACATGGATAATCACCGTGTGTTCAAACAGTGACGTCCAAGTCTTGAGGATGGTCAAAAATGAGGTGTCCACAATATGTAATTATGGTGTTTACTTGCCATTTCTCGAGCATTAGGATTCGAGCACTCGGACACTTATTCGGACCCTCTTGCATGATGGATGATATGTAATTATGGTGTTTATTTTCCATTTCTCATGCATTAGGGTTTAAACACTCGGACACTTATTCGGACCCTCTTGCATGGTGGCAGATATGTAATTATGGTGTTTGCTGTCATTTCTCGGGCATTAGGATTTGAACACTCGGACACATATTCGGACCCTCTTGCATGATAGCAGATATGTAATTATGGTGTTAGTTGCCATTTCTCATGCATTAGGGTATAAATACTCGGACACTTATTTCGACCCTCTTGCATGAGGGTCGGACACTATTTCTCTTGCAGATATGTAATTATGGTTTTTACTTGCCATTTCTCGAGCTTTAGGATTTGAACACTTAGACCCTTATTCGGACCCTCTTGCATGATGGCAGATTTGTAATTATGGTGTTTACTTGCCATTTCCCGAGCATTAGGATTCGAACACTCAGACACTTATTCTGACCCTCTTGCATGATGGCAGATATGTAATTATGGAGTTACTTGCCATTTCTCAAGCGTTAGGGTTCGAAAACTAGAACACTTATTCGGACCCTCTTGCATGATGGTAGATATGTAATTGTGGTGTTTACTTGCCATTTCTAAAGCATTGGGGTTTAAACAATCGGACACATATTTGGACCCTCTTGCATGATGACAGATATGTAATTATGGTCTTTAGTTGCCATTTCTCGAGCATTAGGATTCGAAAACTCAGACACTTTTTCGGTCTCTCTTGCATGATGGCAAATATGTAATTATGGTTTTTATTTTGCCATTTCTCATGCATTAGGGTTTAAACACTCGGACACTTGTTCGGACCCTCTTGCATGATGGCAGATATGTAATTATGGTGTTTATTTTTCATTTCTCATGCATTAGGGTTTAAACACTCGGACAGTTATTCGGACCATCTTGCATGATGGCAGATATGTAATTATGGTGTTTACTGTCATTTCTCGAGCATTAGGATTCGAACACTCGGACACATATTCGGACCCTCTTGCATGATAGTAGATATGTAATTATGGTGTTAGTTGCCATTTCTCATGCATTAGGGTATAAATACTCGGACACTTATTTCGACCCTCTTGCATGATGGGAGATATGTAATTATGGTTTTTACTTGCCATTTCTCGAGCTTTAGGATTCGAACACTCAAACACTTATTCGGACCCTCTTGCATGATGGCAGATATGTAAGTATGGTGTTTATTTTCCATTTCTCATGCATTAGGGTTTAAACAGTCGGACACCTATCGGACCCTCTTGCATGATGGCAGATATGCAATTATGGTGTTTACTATCATTTCTCGAGCATTAGGATTCGAACAGTCGGACACATATTCGGACCGTCTCGCATGATAGCAGATATGTAATTATGGTGTTAGTTTCCATTTCTCATGCATTAGGGTGTAAATACTCGGACACTTATTTCGACCCTCTTACATGATGGGAGATACGTAATTATGGTTTTTACTTGCCATTTCTCGAGCTTGAGGGTTCGAACACTCAAACACTTATTTAGACCCTCTTGCATTATGGCTGATATGTAATTATGGTGTTTACTTGCCGTTTCTCGAGCATTAGGATTCGAACACTAAGACACTTATTCTGACCCTCTTGCAAGGTGACAGATATGTAATTATGGTGTTACTTGCCATAGATCGAGCGTTAGGGTTCGAACACTCGGACACTTTTTCGGTCCCTCTTGCATGATGGAAGATATGCAATTATGGTGTTTATTTTCCATTTCTCATCACTTAGGGTTTAAACACTCGAACACTTATTCGAACCGTTTTGCATGATGGCAGATATGTAATTATGCTGTTTACTTGCCATTTCTCATGCATTGGGGTTTAAACAATTGGACACATATTTGGACCCTCTTGCATGACGGCAGATATGTAATTATGGTCTTTATTTGCCATTTCTCATGCATTAGGGTTTAAACACTCAAACACTTATTCAAACCCTCTTGCATGATGGCAGATATGTAATTATGTTGTTTACTTGCCATTTCTCGAGCATTAGGATTCGAAAACTCGGACACTTTTTCGGAGTCTCCAGCATGATGGCAAATATGTAATTATGGTTTTTATTTTGCCATTTCTCATGCATTTGGGTTTAAACACCCGGACACTTATTCGGACCCTCTTGCATGATGGCAGATATGTAATTATGGTGTTTACTGTCATTTCTCGAGCATTAGGATTCGAACGCTCGGACACATATTCGGACCCTCTTGCAAGATAGCAGATGTGTAATTATGGTGTTTGTTGCCATTTCTCATGCATTAGGGTATAAATACGCGGACACTTATTTCGACCCTCTTGCATGATGGGAGATATGTAATTATGGTTTTTACGTGCCATTTCTCGAGCTTTAGGATTCGAACACTCAGACATTTATTCGGACCCTCTTGCATGATGGCAGATATGTAATTATGGTGTTTATTTTCCATTTCTCATGCATTAGGGTTTAAACACTCGGACACTTATTCGGACCCTCTTGCATGATGGCAGATATGTAATTATGGTGTTTACTGTCATTTCTCGAGCATTAGGATTCGAACACTCGGACACATATTCGGACCATCTTGCATGATTGCAGATATGTAATTATGGTGTTAGTTGCCATTTCTCATGCATTAGGGTATAAATACTCGGACACTTATTTTGACCCTCTTGCACGATGGGAGATATCTAATTATGGTTTTTACTTGCCATTTCTCGAGCTTTAGGATTCGAACACTCAGACACTTATTCAGACCCTCTTGCATGACGGCAGATTTGTAATTATGGTGTTCATTTGCCATTTCTCATGCATTAGGGTTTAAACACTCGAACACTTTTTCGGACCCTTTTGCATGATGGCAGATATGTAAATATGGTGTTTACTTGGCATTTCTCGAGCATTAGGATTCGAACACTCGGACACTTATTTGGACCCTTTTGCATGATGACAGATATGTAATTATGGTGTTTATTTGCCATTTCTCATGCATTAGGGTTTAAACACTCACACACTTATTCGGACACTCTTGCATGATGGCTGATATGTAATTGTGGTGTTTACTTGCCATTTCTCGAGCATTAGGATTCGAACACTCGGACACTTGTTTGGACCCTCTTGCATGACGGCAGATTTGTAATTATGGTGTTTATTTGCCATTTCTCATGCATTAGGGTTTAAACACTCGAACACTTTTTCGGACCCTCTTGCATGATGGCAGATATGTAAATATGGTGTTTACTTGGCATTTCTCGAGCATTAGGATTCGAACACTCGAACACCTTTTCGCTCCCTCTTGCACGATGGCAGAGATGTAATTATGGTGTTTATTTGCCATTTCTTATTCATTAGGGTTTAAACACCCGGACACTTATTCAGAACCTCTTGCATGATGGCAGACTTGTAATTCTTGTGTCTACTTGTCATTTCTCGAGCATTAGGATTCGAACACTGGGACACTTATTCGGGCCCTCTTGCATGATGGCAGATATGTAATTATGGTGTTTACATGCCATTTCTCGATCATTAGGATTCGAGCACTCGGACACTTATTCGGACCCTCTTGCATGATGGCAGATATGTAATTATGGTGTTTATTTTCCATTTCTCATGCATTAGGATTTAAACGCTCAAACACTTATTCGGACCCTCTTGCATGATGGCAGATTTGTAATTATGGTGTTTATTTGCCATTTCTCATGCATTAGGGTTTAAACACTCAAACACTTATTCGGACCCTCTTGCATGATGGCAGATATGTAATTATGGTGTTTATTTTGTCATTTCTCATGCATTTGGGTTTAAACACTCGGACACTAATTCGGACCCTCTAACAAGATGGCGGATATGTAATTATGGTGTTTACTTGGCATTTCTCGAGCATTAGGATTCGAACACTCGGACACTGATTCAGACCCTCTTGCATGAGGGTAGAAATGTAATTGTGGTGTTTAATTGCCATTTCTCATGCATTGCGGTTTAAACACTCGGACGCTTATTCGGACCCTCTACCATGATGCCAGATATGTAATTGTGGTGTTTACTTGTCATTACTCGAGCATTGGGATTCGAACACTCGGACACTTATTCGGACCCTCTTACATGATGGCAGATATATAATTATGGTGTTTACTTGCCATTTCTCGAGCATTAGGATTCGAAAACACAGACACTTTTTTGGACCCTCTTGCATGAAGGCAGATATGTAATTATGGTGTTTATTTTGCCATTTCTCATGCATTAGGGTTTAAACACTCGGACACTAATTCAGACCCTCTAGCATGATGGCGGATATGTAATTATGGTGTTTACTTGGCATTTCTCGAGCATTAGGATTCGAACACTCGGACACTGATTCAGACCCTCTTGCATGATGGTAGATATGTAATTATGGTGTTTACTTGCCATTTCTCATGCATTGGGGTTTAAACACTCGGACGCTTATTCGGACCCTCTACCATGATGCCAGATATGTAATTATGATGTTTACTTGCCATTTCTCGAGCATTAGGATTCGAGCACTCGGACACTTATTTGGACCCTCTTGCATGATGACAGATATGTAATTATGGTGTTTATTTGCCATTTCAAATGCATTAGGGTTTAAACACTTGAACACTTATTCAGACCCTCTTGCATGATGGCAGATATGTAATTAGGGTGTTTACTTGCCATTTCTCGAGCATTAGGATTCGAACACTCGGACACTTTTTCTGACCCTCTTGCATGATGGCAGATATGTAATTATGGTGTTTATTTTGTTATTTCTCATGCATTGGGGTTTATACACTCGGACATTTATTCGGACCCTCTAGCATGATGGTAGATATGTAATTATGGTGTTTACTTGGCATTTCTGCATCATTAGGATTCGAACACTCAGACACTGATTCGGACCCTCTTGTATGATGGTAGATATGTAATTATGGTGTTTACTTGCCATTTCTCGTGCATTGGGTTTTAAACACTCGGACACTTATTCGGACCCTCTAGCGTGATGGCTGATATGTAATTATGGTGTTTATTTGTCATTTCCCGAGCATTAGGATTCGAACACTCAGACACTTATTCGGACCCTCTTGCATGATGGCAGATATGTAATTATGGTGTTTACTTGGCATTTCTCGAGCATTAGGCTTCGAACACTCGGACACTGATTCGGACCCTCTACCATGATGGTAGATATGTAATTATGGTGTTTGCTTGCCATTTCTCATGCATTGGAGTTTAAACAATCGCACACATATTTGGACCCTTTTGCATGATGACAGATATGTAATTATGGTGTTTATTTGCCATTTCTCATGCATTAGGGTTTAAACACTCAAACACTTATTCAGACCCTCTTGCATGATGGCAGATATGTAATTATGGTGTTTACTTTGCATTTCTAGAGCATTAGGATTCGAACACTCGGACACATATTTGGACCCTTTTGCATGATGACGGATATGTAATTATGGTGTTTATTGGCCATTTCTCATGCATTAGGGTTTAAACACTCAAACACTTATTCGGACCCTCTTGCATGATGGCAGATATGTAATTATGGTGTTTACTTCCCATTTCTCGAGCATTCGGATTCGAACACTCGGACACTTATTTAGACCCTCTTGCATGATGGAAGATATGTAATTATGGTGTTTATTTGCCATTTCTCATGCATTAGGGTTTAAACACTAGAACACTTTTTCGGACCCTCTTCCATGATGGCAGATATGTAAATATGGTGTTTACTTGGCATTTCTCGAGCATTAGGATTCGAACACTCGGACACCTTTTCGGTCCCTCTTGCACGATGGCAGAGATGTAATTATGGTGTTTATTTGCCATTTCTTATGCATTAGGGTATAAATACTCGGACACTTATTTCGACCCTCTTGCACGATGGGAGATATGTAATTATGGTTTTTACTTGCCATTTCTCGAGCTTTAGGGTTCGAATACTCAGACACTTATTCGGACCCTCTTGCATGATGGCAGATATGTAATTATGGTGTTTATTTTCCATTTCTCATGCATTACGGTTTAAACACTCGGACACCTATTCGGACCCTCTTGCATGATGGCAGATATGTAATTATGGTGTTTACTATCATTTCTCGAGCATTAGGATTCGAGCACTCGGACACATATTCGGACCGTCTTGCATGATAGCAGATATGTAATTATGGTGTTAGTTTCCATTTCTCATGCATTAGGGTATAAATAATCGAACACTTGTTTCGACCCTCTTGCATGATGGGAGATATGTAATTATGGATTTTACGTGCCATTTCTCGATCTTTAGGATTTGAACACTGAAACACTTATTCAGACCCTCTTGTATGATGGCAGATATGTAATTATCGTGTTTACTTGCCTTTTCTCGAGCATTTGGATTCGGAAACTCGGACACTTTTTTGGACCCTCTTGCATGATGGCAGATATGTAATTATGGTGTTTATTTTGCCATTTCTCATGCATTAGGGTTTAAACACTCGGACACTAATTCGGACCCTCTAGCAAGATGGCGGATATGTAATTATGGTGTTTACTTGGCATTTCTCGAGCATTAGGATTCGAACACTCGGACATTGATTCAGAGCCTCTTGCATGATGGTAGATATGTAATTATGGTGTTTACTTGCCATTTCTCATGCATTGGGGTTTAAACACTCGGACGCTTATTCGGACCCTCTACCATGATGCCAGATATGTAATTGTGGTGTTTACTTGTCATTTCTCGAGCATTGGGATTCGAACACTCGGACACTTATTCGGACCCTCTTACATGACGGCAGATATGTAATTATGGTGTTTACTTGCCATTTCTCGAGCATTAGGATTCGAGCACTCGGACACTTATTTGGACCCTCTTGCATGATGACAGATATGTAATTGTGGTGTTTATTTGCCATTTCTCATGTATGAGGGTTTAAACACTCGAACACTTATTCAGACCCTCTTACATGATGGCAGATATGTAATTATGGTGTTTACTTGCCATTTCTCGAGCATTAGGATTCGAACACTCGGACACTTTTTCGGACCCTCTTGCATGATGACAGATATGTAATTATGGTGTTTATTTTGTCATTTCTCATGCATTAGGGTTTATACAGTCGGACACTTATTCGGACTCTCTAGCATGATGCCAGATATGTAATTATGGTGTTTACTTGGCATTTCTGCAGCATTAGGATTCGAACACCCGGACACTGATTCGGACCCTCTTGCATGATGGTAGATATGTAATTATGGTGTTTACTTGCCCTTTCTCGTGCATTAGGTTTTAAACACTCGGACACTTATTCGGACCGTCTAGCATGATGGCTGATATGTAATTATGGTGTTTACTTGTCATTTCCCGGGCATTACGATTAGAACACTCAGACACTTATTCGGACCCTCTTGCATGATGGCAGATATGTAATTATGGTGTTTACTTGGCATTTCTCGAGCGTTAGGATTCGAACACTCGGACACTGATTCGGACCCTCTACCATGATGGTAGATATATAATTATGGTGTTTACTTGCCATTTCTCATGCATTGGGGTTTAAACAATCGGACACATATTTGGACACTTTTGCATGATGACAGATATGTAATTACGGTGTTTATTTGCCATTTCTCATGCATTAGGGTTTAAACACTCAAACACTTATTCAGACCCTCTTGCATGATGGCAGATATGTAATTATGGTGTTTACTTGGCATTTCTCGAGCATTAGGATTCGGACACTCGGACACTTATTGGACCCTTTTGCATGATGACAGATATGTAATTATGGTGTTTATTTGCCATTTCTCATGCATTAGGGTTTAAACACTCAAACACTTATTCGGACCCTCTTGCAAGATGGTAGATATTTAATTATGGTGTTTACTTGCCATTTCTCGAGCATTAGGATTCGAACACTCGTACACTTATTTGGACCCTCTTGCATGATGGCAGATTTGTAATTATGGTGTTTATTATCCATTTCTCATGCATTAGGGTTTAAACACTCGAACACTTTTTCGGACCCTCTTGCATGATGGCAGATATGTAATTATGGTGTTTATTTGCCATTTCTCATGCATTAGGGTTTAAACACTAGAACACTTTTTCGGACCCTCTTGCATGATGGCAGATATGTAAATATGGTGTTTACTTGGCATTTCTCGAGCATTAGGATTCGAACACTCGGACACCTTTTCGGTCCCTCTTGCACGATGGTAGAGATGTAATTATGGTGTTTATTTGCCATTTCTTATGCATTAGGGTTTAAACACCCGGACACTTATTCGGAACCTCTTGCATGATGGCACGCATGTAATTCTTGTGTCCACTTGTCATTTCTCGATCATTAGGATTCGAACACTCGGACACTTATTCGGGCCCTCTTGCATGATGACAGATATGTAATGATGGTGTTTACTTGACATTTCTCGAGCATTAGGATTCGAGCACTCGGACACTTATTCGGACCCTCTTGCATGATGGCAAAAATGTAATTATGGTGTTTATTTTCCATTTCTCATGCATTAGGGTTTAAACACTCGGGCACTTATTCGGACCCTCTTGCGTGATGGCAGATATGTAATTATGGTGTTTACTGTCATTTCTCGAGCATTAGGATTCGAACACTCAGACCCTTATTCAGACCCTCTTGCATGATGGCAGATATGTAATTATGGTGTTTACTTGCCGTTTCTCGAGCATTAGGATTCGAAAACTAAGACACTTATTCTGACCCTGTTGCAAGGTGACAGATATGTAATTATGGTGTTACTTGCCATTTCTCGAGCGTTAGGGTTCGAACACTCGGACACTTTTTCGGACCCTCTTGCATGATGAAAGATATGTAATTATCGTGTTTATTTGCCATTTCTCATCACTTAGGGTTTAAAGACTCGAACACTTATTCGGACCGTCTTGCATGATGGCAGATATGTAATTATGGTGTTTACTTGCCATTTCTCATGCATTGGGGTTTAAACAATCGGACACATATTTGGACCCTCTTGCATGATGGCAGATATGTAATCAGGGTCTTTATTTGCCATTTCTCATGCATTAGGTTTTAAACACTCAAACACTTATTCGGACCCACTTGCATGGAAGCAGATATGTAATTACGTTGTTTACTTGCCATTTCTCGAGCATTAGGATTCGAAAACTCGGACACTTTTTCGGACTCTCCTGCATGATGGCAAATATGTAATTATGGTTTTTATTTTGCCATTTGTCATGCATTAGGGTTTAAACACTCGGACACTTATTCGGACCCTCTTGCATGATGGCAGATATGTAATTATGGTGTTTATTTTCAATTTCTCATGCATTAGGGTTTAAACACTCGGACACTTATTTGGACCCTCTTGCATGATGGCAGATATGTAATTATGGTGTTTACTGTCATTTCTCGAGCATTAGGATTCGAACACTCGGACACTTATTTCGACCCTCTTGCATGATGGGAGATATGTAATTATGGTTTTTACTTGCCATTTCTCGAGCTTTAGGATTTGAACACTCAGACAATTATTCGGACCCTCTTGCGTGATGGCAGATATGTAATTATGGTGTTTATTTTCCATTTCTCATGCATTAGGGTTTAAACACTCGGACACTTATTCGGACCCTCTTGCATGATGGCAGATATGTAATTATGGTGTTTACTATCATTTCTCGAGCATTAGGATTCGAGCACTCGGACACATATTCGGACCGTCTTGCATGATAGCAGATATGTAATTATGGTGTTAGTTTCCATTTCTCATGCATTAGGGTATAAATAATCGAACACTCGTTTCGACCCTCTTGCATGATGGGAGATATGTAATTATGGATTTTACGTGCCATTTCTCGATCTTTAGGATTTGAACACTCAAACACTTATTCAGACCCTCTTGTATGATGGCAGATATGTAATTATGGTGTTTACTTGCCTTTTCTCGAGCGTTTGGATTCGAAAACTCGGACACTTTTTTGGACCCTCTTGCATGATGGCAGAATGTAATTATGGTGTTTATTTTGCCATTTCTCATGCATTAGGGTTTAAACACTCGGACACTAATTCGGACCCTCTAGCAAGATGGCGGATATGTAATTATGGTGTTTACTTGGCATTTCTCGAGCATTAGGATTCGAACACTCGGACATTGATTCAGAGCCTCTTGCATGATGGTAGATATGTAATTATGGTGTTTACTTGCCATTTCTCATGCATTGGGGTTTAAACACTCGGACGCTTATTCGGACCCTCTACCATGATGCCAGATATGTAATTGTGGTGTTTACTTGTCATTTCTCGAGCATTGGGATTCGAACACTCGGACACTTATTCGGACCCTCTTACATGACGGCAGATATGTAATTATGGTGTTTACTTGCCATTTCTCGAGCATTAGGATTCGAGCACTCGGACACTTATTTGGACCCTCTTGCATGATGACAGATATGTAATTGTGGTGTTTATTTGCCATTTCTCATGTATGAGGGTTTAAACACTCGAACACTTATTCAGACCCTCTTACATGATGGCAGATATGTAATTATGGTGTTTACTTGCCATTTCTCGAGCATTAGGATTCGAACACTCGGACACTTTTTCGGACCCTCTTGCATGATGGCAGATATGTAATTATGGTGTTTATTTTGTCATTTAGGGTTTATACAGTCGGACACTTATTCGGACTCTCTAGCATGATGCCAGATATGTAATTATGGTGTTTACTTGGCATTTCTGCAGCATTAGGATTCGAACACCCGGACACTGATTCGGACCCTCTTGCATGATGGTAGATATGTAATTATGGTGTTTACTTGCCCTTTCTCGTGCATTAGGTTTTAAACACTCGGACACTTATTCGGACCGCCTAGCATGATGGCTGATATGTAATTATGGTGTTTACTTGTCATTTCCCGGGCATTACGATTAGAACACTCAGACACTTATTCGGACCCTCTTGCATGATGGCAGATATGTAATTATGGTGTTTACTTGGCATTTCTCGAGCGTTAGGATTCGAACACTCGGACACTGATTCGGACCCTCTACCATGATGGTAGATATATAATTATGGTGTTTACTTGCCATTTCTCATGCATTGGGGTTTAAACAATCGGACA